>NC_141184.1:44242500-54242500 GCF_055505025.1 Bos grunniens | reverse complement strand
ATATATTTCCCTAACATGTACTGACTTTTCATTCTAATAGTATCTTTTTTTTCCCCTAATAGTGTCTTTCACAGAGCAAAAGTTTTTAACTTTGAGGACTTCCACAGTGGTACAGTGAGTAAGAACCTACCTGCCACTGCAGGGGACATGGGTTTGATCCCTGGTCCAGGAAGATTCCACACGCCACAGAAGCAACTAAACCCATGCGCCACAACTACTGAGCCTGTGCCCAGAGCCTGCGTTCCATGACTACTGAGTCCATGCACCGACAGAGCTCCACAGCAAGAGCAGCCACTGCAATGCAAAGCCCATGCGCCACAATTCAGAGTAGCCCCCACTTGCAGCAACCAGAGAAAGCCCACTGCTGCTGCTGCTAAGTCGCTTCAGTCGTGTCCAACTCTGTGCGACCCCATAGACGGCAGCCCACCAGGCTCCCCCATCCCTGGGATTCTCCAGGCAAGAACACTGGAGTGGGTTGCCATTTCCTTCTCCAATGCATGAAAGTGAAAAGTGAAAGTGAAGTTGATCAGTCGTGTCCGACTCCTAGTGACCCCATGGACTGCAGCCCACCAGGCTCCTCCGCCCATGGGATTTTCCAGGCAAGAGGACTGGAGTGGGGTGCCATCACCTTCTCCGGAGAAAGCCCACACACAGCCACAAAGACCTAGTGCAGCCAAAATAAAATAAATAATTTAAAAAATTCAACTTTGGTAAAGTACATCTATCAATTTTTTTCTTTTGTAAATCTTACTTTTGTTCATGTTTAAAAAAACTCTTTGTACATTCATTAAGGTTTTCTCCTATTAGAGTTAATTTCCCTGGTAGTTCAGAGGGTAAAGCGTCTGCCTGCAGTGTGGGAGACCTGGGTTCGATCCCTAGGTTGGGAAGATCCCCTGGAGAAGGAAATGGCAACCCACTCCAGTATTCTTGCCTAGAGAGTCCCATGGACAGAGGAGCCTGGTAGGCTACAGTCCACGAGGTTGCAGAGTCGGACATGACTGAGCAACTTCACTTTCTTATTTTTTTCTTTATATGAAGTAGGAGGTTTAGGTCATGATTTGGTTTTTTACATATGGATTTTAAATTGTTTTAATACTATTTGTTGAAAAATATACCTCTTTTATTGAGTCATTTTTGCACCTTTGTCAAAAATCAGTTGGCCCTATATTTGGGCGTCAATTTCTGGACTCAACTCTGTTCCTTTTATCTATGTGCCTGTCCTTTGCCAATATGTACTTCCGTGGTGGCTCAGAGGTTAAAGTGTCTGCCTCCAATGTGGGAGACCCGGGTTCGATCCCTGAGTAGGGAAGATCCCCTGGAGAAGGAAATGGTAACCCACTCCAGTATTCTTGCCTGGAGAATCCCATGGACAGAGAAGCCTGGTAGGTGAAAGTCCATGGGGTCACAAAGAGTTGGACACGACTGAGCGACTTCACTTTCACCATACTTACTATCTAGGTTACTCTAGCTTTATAAGTCTTATTTTGGGTGGTATGATTCCTCCAACTCATTCTTCTGTTTCAAAATTATTTTAACAATTCTAATTCCTTTGCCTTTCCATACACATTTTAGAATCAGCTTGTCTATTCCTACAAAAAAAAAACCTGCTTGGATTTTGATTGTTACTGTGTTAAATCTACAGATCAACTTAAGATCAAGTGACCTCTTCACTACATTGAATTTTTCAACTTACAAACAGGATGTCTCTGCATCTTTAAGTCTTTGTTAATTTCTTTCTTCATCCTTTTGAAGTTTGAGACAAACAGATACTGCTCATGTTTCATTGTATTTATAGCTATACTCTGTTTTCAGAGCTACGATAAACTGTGGTTTTGTTGTAAATTTTTGGTTTCTTATTATTCATTACTAGTATATGAAAGTACTATTAATTTTTGTGTGTTTGCCTTGTATCTTGCAACTTTATTAAACTCATCTAGCGGTTCATGGTGGAGAAGGAAATGGCAACCCGCTTCAGTATTCTTGCCTGGAGAATCCCAGGGACAGAGGAGCCTGGTGGGCTGCCGTCTATGGGGTTGCACAGAGTTGGACACAACTCAAGTGATGCAGCAGCAGCAGCAGAGGTTCATGGGGTCACAAAGAGTCGGACATGACTGAGCGACTAAACTGAATTGGTTCTAGGGGGACCATAGAAAAATATGTCACCTGTGAATAGGGTTTCTTCTTTTCCCAGTATGTGACTCATTTCTTTCTTTTGCCTTACTGTACTTGGTAGAACTCCCAGTACAGCACTGAAGAGCAGTGGTGAGAGTGGATACTATTGCCTTGTTCCCATAGGAGTAAATCACATCGTCTTTCACCATTTAGTATGAGGTTAGCCACAGGCTTTTAATAGGTGCCATGTATTAGTGTGAGGAAGCCCCTTTCATTTCCAATTTGTTGAGAATTTTTATCATGAATGAATATTGAATTTTGTCACATGCTTTTTTGCATGTGAAAAGAATGAAAAGAATATGTGATTTTGTTTCTTTAGATTGTTAATATAGTGGATTACATGTAATCCTGGCAAAGTATGTTTATATATTGCTGGATTTGACTTGCTAATACCTAAAGAGTTTTTTGTATCTCTGTTCATGAAGGCTATTGATCTATAGCTTTTTTGTGTGTTATCTTTGTGAGGTGCACATTAAGCAGTGTTTAGAAGGAAATTTACAGCATTAAGTAGTTACTTAAAATATTTAATGCTGCAAATAGAAAGTATTCAAATCAATAATCTAAGTTTCTGCCTTAAAAATCTAGAAAAACATACCAAAATGAACCCAAGGCAAACAAAGAAAATGGAAGTAATAAAAATAAGAGCAGAAATCAATGAAATAATAGAATCGATCTGGTATTGGTCAATACTGGCCTCATAAGATGAGTTGGGAAGTGTTGCATCTTCATGGAACATGAACATCTTCAGGAAGAAATTGCATGCGCTCAGTCACTGCAGTGTCCAACTCTCTGTGACCCCATGGACTATGGCCCGCCAGGCTCCTCTGTCCATGGGATTCTCCAGGCAAGAACACTGGAGTAGGTTGCCATTTCCTTCTCCAGCGATAAAGTATGAAGTGAGTGAAGTGAAGTTGCTCAGTCGTGTCCGGACTGCGACCCCATGGACAGTAGCCTACCAGGCTCCTCTGTCCATGGGATTTTCCATGCAAGAGTACTAGAGTCAGTTGCCATTTCCTTCTCCATGAAATTGCATAGTATTGGTCTAATTTCTTTAAATGTTTGGGAGAATTGAGTAGTGAAATCATTTGAGCCTGGAGATTTATTTTTCATGAGATTTAAACTATAAATACAGTTTCTTTAATAGTCATAAAGCTATTCAACGTGGTGAGTTTTGGTAGCTTGAGCTTTCCAAAGAAAACAACACAGTTTTTCTAAGTTGTTGAATGTATGTGCATAGAGCTGTTTGCAATATTCCCTGATGATTTTTTTTTCCTTTTGGTCTATACCAGTATCTTCTCTCATGTTCAGTAATTTGACCCCCTCTTCACAGTCTTTCTTTCCATTTAATCTCTCTCTTTCTCTCTCTCTCCATCTTGCTAGAAGTCTATACATTTTAATAATATTTGCAAAGATCCAAATTTTGGCTTCTTTTATATTCTCTATTGTTTTCTGTTTTCAATTTCATTGATTTCTGTTCCATATTGCTTTCTTTGCTCCCATTGCTGCCATTAAGGGATTGCTTGGGGACTGGGGTGTAAGGGAACAGAGAAAAGAAAAATTCAACAATGAATTTTTATACTCTGAGAGTTTGCAGTGTCTTTTCTCACTCCTTGAACCAGCTTCTCCTGGAGCTCTTCAAGTCTTTTCCCTAGAGCCCACTTCTATGTTTTCAGGCTGTGTTGAGTTCAGGATGGGAGGATATTGGAGGGGAAAAAAAAATGATAAATTCACCACCAGTTCAACGGTACTCCAAATTCTGGTCTTCTTCCCCAAATTACTTGCTACTTTTTATGTTTCAGAGTCCTCATCCACTTTGTCTTGTTTTTATAGTTTCAGCCCTCAGTACAACCAGGTGGAGTATGTTTTTTCTATATGATCCAGAACTGAAAAATGTCCCCCACATTCTTTGAACCAGGTCAGAAAAGGGCTTGGAACCTGATACATTGAGCCATCTTACTATCTTCTATCACCATCACTGCTCCATGGCCATGAGTTTATCTTCCACAACCACGCTTTTACCATCACTGCATCTCCAAGAGTTCCATAGGGATCGTCTGCAACTGGAGTTGAGGCAACTTTGATGTTTGGCACACAGAGGACTATATAGAGCCCAGACAAATAAGAAGCATTTCTTCCTTCAGAGATCAATTCCTATCATTTAAGAATTAATGGTTTGTTCCAGAGGGGATCCTTAGTGAACTCAGTCTTCGGCATCATGTTTAAATGTGGTACAGGTTGTCCTGAAGGTCAATGTTTAGTCTCATGAAGTTTTCTTCCAGGCCAGACTGATAGTACCTGAGATGACTTGATTTTTCTTACAAATTTACTGAAAGGGAAAGCAGGCTTTCCTATTCTCCAGGCTCATACACAACTCCCTACAGCCTTTTCTGATGCTAGGTGAATTTGGTCCAAGTTTCCAGAACTCTGCTGAGAGCGGAGAGTCAATCTGAGCTGGGCATCCGCAACACCCTCATAGAGCACCAATTTTCCTAGTGTAATAAGAGAGGAATGCCCCAGTGGCAATACCCTTGCAGACTTGATGGAGAAGAAGCCTGACACTAATGAGGAACCCATCCTTTGCCTACAGACCTGCCTGAACCAAAGAAGCCTAGCGATTCAAGGGCCTGTGCTTTTAATATATTTTAAAATTAAAGTCAACATGGAAATGAGGCTGGTGGGTGACTCAGACTGAATGGTCATTGTGAACCAGGCTGGTTATCTCACCATTAGTTATACAAAAAAAAAAAAAAGAGGATCAGATAAACACAGGCACAACCTCTGCCTCCATTGCTGATGTAAATCATTCTTTGCATCATTTGTCTTTCCTTCAGACTGGATACAAAAGTCATAGAAATGAACAATTGATGCTTAAACATAGGAGACCTTGAAGGTCAGTGTAAGTCAAATGTTTATCCTAGGTCATCATTAAGAGGTTGAGCAGATTTGTTTATAAACACTGGCTATTCTGTCAGTGGGGATCAGGAGAGACAGTGTTTCTTGTAGTGTGGAGACAGTTCTTTTTTAAAGACACATTGCAACTTTGCTGCCATGCATAGTAAGTTATATAGATAATTCTTTTTATGGGACATGATGTGTTGTCTCCTGAGCAGGGCCGAGCCTAATGTGTTATAGAAACAATGGTTTTTCTCACCACTCCGTGCAAATGCCATTTTTCATTACCCACTGAGTGGGAGCTTTCTAGAGACTAAAGTGAGAGCAGGGTTACCCGTCTCCCAGCTGGTGGGGCACTTTCTGACATGCACTCAGCCAAGACCTCCTTGAGAGCCCTGGGAGGTCTCTCCAGGCGACTCCCCCCACCATGAAGTCTGGAGCACCAAACCCTCGGAGGATGTCACATCTTTTCAGGTTACCCATTTCCACTGCCCTTATTCTCTGCTGAGGGTTTTGTGGGTGGCAGTTGTTTTTCCCACCCAGTCCAACCAAAGGCAGCTAAAGAAAAAGCGCCAAGGCAAACAGAACGAGAGCCTTGGGGACCCAGTAATGGGTACAGAGCGCAGAGCGTGGTAATCATTCTTTTGATTTGTGCTCAGATATGTTTTCTATTTGCTTTCGCATTTTCCCCCTGGATTGCAAATAATCTGAACCAGGGTAAAATCATTACAGAGTGGCCTTCAAACATCATGTCTGCATTGGAACTGAATGACTGATCAGACATTTAAATACGGAAACTGGGAATTCACGTGAATTGCAATGATACAGTTTTTAAAAACATGCTCAAAGTTGTTTAAATAATCCTTGCTTTCTTGATACATCCTTGAACTCTAAGAATTCCACATTTTTTCCCTTTTAATTTTGTTCCCTTTTTTTTTTCCTATTTTAATGCTGCTCAATGATTTGGTTATAACCACAAAGGCAAAAATAAAAAAATTATTTTCCCATCATTTTTAACAAATAAACAAAATGAGACAAAATCCTCAACATTCCTGGGGTCTGGTAATCTCTACCCTTTTTCCAGGGTCAGTTTCTTGAGATGATCGATGCCTTCTTATGTTGTCATTAATGTCTCCTGGCTAGCCTCTTTGAAGACAAGCAGTGAAATAAGTACACACAGAATGGCTGCTTTAGCTGAGTGTTCTCCACCCCCAACCCAGGAGAGGGGGACGGAAGAGCTGAGATAAGAAATAGATGGAGGGCTGACCTGTGTTGGGCGAGGCTCTCGTCTGGTGGACCCCTGATGGCGGTCAGGCATTGGGATCCAGCAAGGCTCAGAGTCCCAGGTTAATGTCAAGTGCTGGGTTTTCTTTTAGTTACTCAAGGATCAAAGGGAAATTATTCAATAAAAAGGAACTTAAAGGGGACTTCTGGGCCAACACAAACTTTAATCAAAAACACTTGTTCCCATGCAGCTTCCTTGACCTGCCTTTTCATATTGTCTTTTCAGTTCTTATACACATTTGTGATTAAAATAAGGATCTTCTCCATCACAATTCAGCATCCCCTTTCCTCTCAAATGACCAGAATCTCACAACGGTGACACCTCAGTTTGTTGCTAATGAACTGAAGATATATGTTATAATTTGGCATTCTGATCAAGAAGGGTAAATACTTTTCAACAGATTGGTTATTAAGTATAAATAAGCAGTGTGCAGGCTAGGTGTTATAAATGAAAGCAGAAAAGAAACAGAAATTGCAGCTCATTCCTGTTAGAAATGTGGATGATAGCCACCTCCTTTATAAAAACTACTCTTTAATAACCCTCAATTGCCTTTTACTTGTAAGAATACCACTCATGCATTTGAACTTTTCACTTCAGCTTGTTTTGCTCTCTTCTGTTCAGATCCCTGTTCCTTGACAGTGGCGTGTCAGAGACATATCACACTGTGACCTTAATCACATTCTCCTTTAAAAGGAGTCAGGCACAAACTTTCCAGAGTCTCTAATATTCTAGGTGTTCATCAGGGAGACTGGAACATAAAATTCCTCCCACTTGGAGTACACCCACATCGATGTTTCTCCAGATTCTATTTATCTTAGTCACGACCTATGAGCATGAATAGAATGTGGCTAATGTTTCCCTGTATTCTGTAAGCCTGAGTGCTGGGAAAAGTTAGAATGTATACAGTTGCAATTTCTAGGGAGAAGTGCAATAACTTCTCAGCTTTTTTTTTTTTTTTTAAGGAAAAAAACAAGTTTAAGAATCAGAACATTTTAAATGTGCCTTTTCTTTTTCTTTTGCAGCATTAAAAAAAAAAAGAACTCTGCCTCTCAGTTTGGTTCGCCTGTTACCATGTTGCTGATACTGTGATTGTTAGATTAACAAAAAGTGGGGAAATCTAACAGCAGATGATTCCAAAACTGATTGGTGCACATATAATAATAGATAAGTACACGCCATGAATTAATGAGGAAATGGATATAAGCTAAAAGGAAACAGTGATCCTTTGGAAATTGAAGATAAGGGCTTAATTAGTTATATAGGAAACTACAGGAAGCCGTGACCTGAATTTGATTGAAGAGAAGTAAACTTCAGTGGCCAAATCCTTGGATATTCGGCCAACATTTTGCTTGAATTCTGTCTATATCTACTGCAAGGGAGGAAAACTCAGAGTAATGTGTGTTTACCCTTCCTAATTGAAGAGTTTGGGCCCTAATGAGTTTTCTGAACATAGCAAAGAATGCTTCATGTGAAAGGGAAACTAAAGGGTATATGAAAATGAAAAAAAAAAAAAAAATGTCCCGTGAACACGGGAAAGTTCATTTGGTGGGTTGGGAAAAGTCCCCAAAAATGGGTTTTAGAAAGTGATGTGGTTAAAAGATACTCCCCCTGGCTACAAGAGGATTATAGACATAAAGTTTGACTCTGACCCCTCCCCCATAAATGATACAAGCATGTGTTGACAAGCAAACAGCCTTGGAGGATGCCACTTGCTTCTGCCTATTGTCTATGTTACATGGTATTTCTATCTGCACACCTTGGAGTTTTCTTCCAACCAGCCCAAAAGATTGAAGTCTACATACAATCTGAGGATGAAAAGTAAGAAGTATCTCTGAATGTAAATACTTAATCAGGAATGTGTAATCGAAGACAAGCCCTTGATTAGTACCAATATAAATTTCATTTAATGTGATTAGGGCTATTTAGCCTCAAAGCATATGTTAAATTCTGTCTAGGACTCTGTCAAGGGACAGAAGAATCAAAAAATGGAACAAGGAATGGGCTCTGTCCTTGGGGACTTAGGACATGACAGTAAAAATACATTGAAGAAGCACACAGGACTGAACCAGCAAACAATTCTGAGACAGGCTTTGGCAAATGTGTTACAGAAGAGATAAGCAATCAGAGAAGGCTTCTCGGAAGAGAGATGCTTGTTCTGGTAACTGAAAGATAATGGAGGTAGAGGAGGAGGAAGAGGGCGTCCTTGGGTAGAGAATGACATAAGGAAAGGCAAGCAGGCTGGAGCAGCCTTCAGAGGACTTGGAATAATATTCTGGTTAACCACTGGTGTGTAACACACTACCTCAAAACTTAGTAGTGTAAAAGAAGCATTTTAGTTTGCTCACACGTTTTTTGTCTCAATAGTCCAGGAAGGGCTCAACTGGGTGGTTTACCTCTGAGCTACATGGAGCCAACTGGGGCTGGAGTGTCCGTTTCCAAGGTAGCTTTTCACTCGTAAATTTGGTGCTTGGAGTCCTTGACCTGCCTGTCTTGCCCTCCCTCTCAACTGTTTCCCTCACCTGGACTTGGGCTCCTAACACCATAGAAGCCCTGGGGTAATATAACTTCTTTACAAGACAGCTTAGGGTTCCCAGGGCTCCCAGGGGCACAGCCAGAGTTGCAAGGCTTCTTATGACCTAACCCTGGAAAACCCAGGTATCATATTCACCACATTCTACTGTCAAGCAAGTTAAAAAGGCCAGCCCATATTCCAGAAAATGGGAATTAGATTCCATCTCAATGGGAAAATTCACAACAAATGTGTGGCCAACTTTAAGCTACCTCAGAGAGCAATGGATAAAGCAGAATAGGGTACATAAATGATCAATCCCAGAAAGCAGGAACGATCGCCAGAGCAAGAGGCAGAGGAGTGTAGAGGGCTTTGAAGGTACGGTGGAGTGATCTGAATGTGTCAAGAACAACACTCGGGCTCCTGGCACATTCTCCCCTGTGGAGTTGTATTCAGATAGACAAAACAGAGCACTCTGATTTGTCAGTGTTGTTCCCAGGCATTGGACTAAGTGAAAGAAAATGAAAACATTAGCCACTCAGTTGTGTCTGACTCTTTGTGACCCCATGGACTGTAGCCCACCAGGCTCCTCTATCCATGGAATTCTCCAGGCAAGAATACTGGAGTAGGTAGCCATTCCCTTCTCCAGGGGGTCTTTCCAGGAGACCAGGGATGAAACCCAGGTCTCCTGCATTGCAGGCAGATTCTTTTACCGTCTGAGCCACCAGGGAAGCCCTAGGTAAGTGAAGGTGACTGAAATTCTCATCTGAATCTAGCAGGATACCTTCCGGTTGGGGCATATTTGGTTGTGAAGAATAGAGACTCATTCACGCTGGTTTAGGAAAAACAAGGACCTTTCCCGAAGCATGACAGGCAAGCATAAGAGTATCCCAGGACAAGAGGTAAGGGAGCTGGGTCACAAGAGTGACAGGTCTGATACTACAGCCCCTGGAGTCAGGGCTGCCTGCTGTCTCCCTAGAGGGGCCTGACATCCCTCATCTCTGCACCAGCCTTAAGCTCTTATTTGTCTTAGCAGAGGAACTTTCTCTGCTGCCTCATCAGAATACACAAACCTAAAAATGGCTGACCTGGGCCTGCATGACATTTGATTTCTACTAGCCTATATGCCTTTGATTCCAGGCACCCGACAATATCTGATTACCGATTGTGTATCTCTTAACTTGAATTCTGGAGAGGTCTCTGGTTGCATGAGACCAGTCAATGGACTGGTCTCCTTTATTGTTTTTGTTTTTTAATTGGAATATAGTTGCTTTACAGTTGTATGTTAGTTTCTACTGTATAGCAAAATGAATCAGCTATACTTATACCTGTATCTTCTCTTTTTTGGATTTCCTTCCCATTTACCCTTTGAGTCAAATATCTACTCCTATTCCAATCAAACAAAGCAGGAGAATAGGTTTATATGTTTAACAAAGAGTAACATAAATACAGAGTCATCTAGTTTACCCTCCCACCTAACCATCAGTGAGAGGGCACAGCTGGGGAGCAGTTCAAGAGAAAAGCTACATAGGATGGCTAAGTGACAAGAAAGAGGATCACGGGGGAAACATGCCAGCCTAGAGCTGCGGAACTGGAATAAGGACAGAACAGCTTGGTCCCCAGGTCATTCTTCATTCATATCCCAAACCTTCCCTGATGGAGTCCCATTTCCCATTTCCCACTGAACTTGACTTGGCAGCCTTGATGTATGAAGCAGTAAAGTAATGGATAGTAATGGATAGTATCGAAGATTGTCCTTTCTTATCTGGTTCTCACCGAGGATTTTAATGCTTATAATAGTATTGGGGGTGTTATCCCTCTCTTCTGATATCATTCTTCAGCATACATATCTACACCCAAGTCATAAGGAAAGATTCATAGCATAAGTGTAAGCTCTTTTATTTTGTCAATGAAAATTATTAATTAAAAAAGTGAGTAAGAAAACAAATCCCAGTTGGAGAAAAGTATTAATGGCACTTCATACCATCATAGAAAAATGCAAATCAGGTTTTTCCTTTTCCCTAATTAGCAGATATAAATCAGGATAAATTTTAAATTGATGAGCGCTCTTTAAATACTGGAGAAAGGTATTGACATTCTCGTGGTAAAGGTAAGCATGAAGTATATTAAAAATCACCATTTTCTCAGTAATCAAGTTTACTTCTACAATGACTTTGGACTATGACACTCCTTCAGAAATGCTGCCTGCTCAAAATTCTCCAAACAGCAGTGCTGAATGGAATTCTGCTGGGCTAGGAGAATCGTGGCTAGGCAGTCAAAATCAATTTGTTCCTGTGATTGACACAAGAGCCAGCATGTCAGCCAAGCTCCCTCATGCCATCTGTGCTCTGATTGTGATCAATAGGTATCTGCGATATGCCCAGGAAATGCGCCGTTTGATTACTTTTACACAGGAGACAGGACAAAACATCGCAACCCAGAGCCTCCTAATGTGGGTATGGAAGCTGGTTGATGAATTATTAGAATATAGACTTTGCACTGATAAACTTTTGAACTTTCATTGAACTTGTAGATTAAGAAAAGGCAGTTTTTCCAAGAGGAAAATTCACCAGACAACCAACAATTTTTCTTTCACATATTTAAGCGAGATGTTCGATCTGGTAAGGAAATAATAGTAATTTATGTCTTTGATAATTGAGAAGGATTATAGTTCTATACACAGAAAAAGCTACCATCACCCGGGCCCTGTGAGTCACAAAGCCATTAAAGAAGAAGCTTCCAGCTTAAAAGCAGATGAAACTTCCGGATCTGGAGCATGATGTTCTCCAAAAGGGAGCTGAACAAGGGGAAAGAAATCCCCATCTACTTGTAAAATTAAGGCCCCCTCTCTGCCTGCCTTCCCAACAACCATAATGACACTTTTCAGATTCCTCTTGATCTCCCACACTAAAAGACACAATACACACACACGAGGACCGTTTCCCTCCGTGTACAGAGCTCTCTGTGTATGCTACTCTGCACACGTCATAGACCCACACTGACCCTCAGTGGAAGGCAACCCTCCAAATATCAGCACTGTTGCTGCCTCTTTCAATCTACAGAGACTCACCACTCTCTAAACTCATCTGTCCTATAGTCTTTAGGAAGCGTCCGGAGCAGATGAGAGGTTAAGAAGGAAGATTGCTGACCATCTGGAAACATGTGTTTGGTACATTCAACTCACTGAAAGAAATTATTTTATTGAGAGTGTCAGCTGAGATTGGATTCCTGAGAGGTGGGAATTACTAATTCCGCTGCTATGACACGGAACAGCTTGTATTAAAAACATACACTGGCTCGTGGCTCTTTGGCCTGGTGGGTACAACATGGCACCAGAGGCTCCAACTAAATGCTGGCCACTCTACAGTTCGGTTGCCCTTTTTAACAACATAATCCTATCACCTTCCTTCCCAGGTTTCTTCCCTGTAATGCTTTTGCTTCCCTGGAATTCAATTTATATCAGTGTGACCACTTCTTTTAGCATGTATCTTGCTAGATGCTGAAAAATGAGAAGGAAACAATCTTATCATGAGTTGCTGATAGCTGGTGTTTATAGCGTCACAGGTGTTACAACGCAAGGCTGGGAAACTGCCAATGAGAATGAGAACATAGTTTCAAAGAGAGGTCGAGGGATGAAGCCAGCAGCTCCATGTGAGGGGTCTAAAGTAGCTATTCCAGCTGCAAGAAACAGAGACTTATGCAAGCTTTCTCAAGTCATGGGGGTTGTGTTATTATGAGGCCTGGCATGAGAAAGTCAGGTCTAGGCATCCGCTATTCTCTCCACTCTCTTTCTCTTGAGGCATCTCTACAACCTCAGCAGGTCTCCTCTGTCCTCCTGTCTCTACTGACTTGGCTTATTCAAAGTTTCTGGTTCCTCTGTGGTCTGCACATGACCACTCATGAGCTTCACTCTGTCACCTGGTGGTTAGCTTTAGCAGTCACTGCTCACTGCCTTATTTGAATTTTTAAAAGGGAGAGAGAGAAAATTCAGTTGTTCCCTACTACCATTTCATGTGGCTGCACTCCGGGTTACTGGTCAACCACTAGATGGACTGCTCTAGTGCTGGTTACCTAATCATGAACCAATTCTCTGTGGCCAAAAGGACTAGTTCATGGGGGTATAAATAAAGCTGTCCCTTCAGCATGTGTAGTTCAATGTATAAGGGCTTGACAGGCATTCTGAAGGTCAGTCTGCCTGGTCAATGAGATAACTGGGAAAGGTCCCATGGAAGAAGTTATATTTGAGATGACCACACAAAAGGATCCCATGCATAGCCAGGTAAAGATGGCATAAACGTGGAGGTAAGTCCACAGGCAAAAATTAAAAGAAGGAAAGTAGGGAGTATATTTCTGAGTATTCTGGTTTGGCTAGAGCAGTGCTTCTCAAACTTTCTGTGCGTGGGAATCATCTGCAACTCAGCTCAGCTCAGTTCACTCAGTCGTGTCTGACTCTTTGCAACCCCATGGATTGCAGCACACCAGGCCTCCCTGTCCATCACCAGCTCCCAGAGTTTACTCAAACTCATATCCATTGAGTTGGTGATACCATCCAACTGTCTCATCCTCTGTCGTCCCCTTCTCCTCCCACCTTCAACTTTTGCCAGCATCAGGGTCTTTTCAAATGAGTCAGTTCTTCACATCAGGTGGCCAAAGTATTAGAGTTTCAGCTTCAGCATCAGTCCTTCCAATGAATATTCAGGACTGATTTCCTTTAGGATGGACTGGTTGGATCTCCTTGCAGTCCAAGGGACTGTTAAGAGTCTTCTCCAACACCACAGTTCTGCAGATCTTGCTAAAATGTAGATTTCTATTTAATAAGCCTAAGGGGGATCTGACATGCTGCATCTCCAACAAGTTCCCAGTGATACTCATGTGCTATACACACTTTGTATACAAGGCTAGAGCAAAGACTGTCAAAGCCTTGAATGCCAAGCTAAGAAATTGGTACCTACTCTACTTCAGCAAGTAATACAAGGCTCTGGAGGATTTGGAACACATGAATGATATAATCAACATGGCATTAAAGGACAGCTGATTTGGTGAGGCTTCATGGGATAAATCAGAAGAGAACTGGAAGATCAGCTATTTAACAGTTGCAAAGACAAGGAAAGAGGTAATAAGGACTTAAAGGAGGATGACTGCCATGGAAAGGGAAAGAAAGGGACATGTAAGATATATAACCCATTAAGCACGTCCTTCCCACTGCTCTTACCCTGCCTTGCCTTAGTTGACAAGAGAAGTCACTTCCTCAGGCATCATCTGGTGACATGTTTCTGTGTCCTTCCAAGGGTGTCTGCTTTTCATTTCAAATCACATCTAAAGATACATCCTCTCTTTTACCTCTAACCCTTAATTTCATTCTCTCCGCCTAACTGCATTTTCTATTGTGTGCAACTTGCTGCATGATTTAACTGTATTATAACCACGTAACTATGTTATTTCGCTATTATTTCATTGTGTACCAGTAACCAGATTCAGTAACTACATTTGTTCTGCTGAGGAGTTTGGGAGGAAGCATATCTGAAGGGCACTAGGCAATGAAGTAAAGTCTATTACTGCCCTATCACCATCAGCAAAATGATCTGTTTGTTTGCAGTTCACTGAAGTACATAGCCGAAGAAATTGAAAGAGAGCTTAGGGAGGACCTGAGTGAAGTCCAGATATGGAGATGGATGGATACTCTAAACACTATGCTTCAGTTCAAGATCCCCCCACCCCAAAACAGCAATATGACAACATCCAGTAGGGAAGTTTCCAAGTCACATATTGACAGGGAAGAAGAGATAGGGAAACAAACCCTATATTAGAATTCAGAACTTCTATTATTACCAGCTTACCCGGTCCCAACTATATATGTAAAACCAAGCAAAAGATAAGCTTGAGGTTAAATACAAATCCCAACTGAAATTTTCTTAAGGCTAAAGGCTTCCTAATATCCTGAGATTATGGATATAAAGGAGGAAATCTGTGCTTACCTATTGGATTGTTCATGCCATTTTGAGGTTGAACTCTGAATACTGAACTTTGGTTTTCCACTTGAACATTTGAGGTCCCTGTGCATTAAATAATTTACACGCCTAACAGAACTCTAAAGCCAACCCTTCTCCTCTTAATGGGATGGGATTTTGTGCACGCATGTAGACATGACAACTCAAAAACCAAACAGTTGTTGCTGCTCAAAAAAATCAAACACAACAACAATTTGCCCTGTGTTTACAAAAAGAAAAAGAATTGTCCAGCCCGAGAGACTAGAGCTATTTCGATTGCACGAGAACATAATCAGAGTCAGGAAGACAATGGAGTAGATATTCCCAAAAGAAATCAAGATTAAGACGCATACTTCCGCCTCCTACAAGCGCCAACCTCCCAAGCCCACAGGTCATTTTGTCTGACAATGTCACATCGATTCACATTTCGCAATGTGCTCTTAACTTCAGAATCTTAATGTGCTGGTTAGAATTAGCCATATTGTTGGAGAAGAGCCTAATCTTGACCACGTTCTACTTTGGAGGCACTTCCTAGTTGGTTGGGGCATCAGCAAGATGCCTTGTCATTCTGGTAAATGTGAACCAGGAAGAAAGAAATATTAACAATAAACTGTGTATGCATTATGCATATATACAAATACATATGTACATAAATAGAACATGTATATTTTATATATATAAAACTGAACTTGTGCCAAGTCCTTTTCTTACAGGACACTGGGAGACCCTGCTTTGAAGAAAACAAGGATTCTGGGGAAAAAATCCATGTCCCATATGACTACAGTAATCATCTCTCTGTGTCTATACATATCAAATCAACATATTGTATACCTTGTGAGTATGCACCGAGTTGCTTCAGTCATGTTCAACTCTTTGTGACCCTATGGACCATAGCCCACCAGGTTCTTCTGTCCCTGAGATTCTCCTGGCAAGAATATTGGAGTGGGTTGCCATGCCCTCCTCCAAGGGATCTTCCTGACCCAGGGATCAAAAGTGTGTCTCTTGCGTCTCCTGCACTGGCAATCTGGAGAAGGCAATGGCAACCCACTCCAGTACTCTTGCCTGGAAAATCCCACGGATGGAGAAGCCTGATGGGCTGCAGTCCATGGGGTCGCTAAGAGTTGGACACGACTGAGCAACTTCACTTTCACTTTTCACTTCATGTATTGGAGAAGGAAATGGCAACCCACTCCAGTGTTCTTGCCTGGAGAATCCCAGGGACGGGGGAGCCTGGTGGGCTGCCGTCTATGGGGTCGCACAGAGTTGGACACCACTGAAGCGACTTAGCAGCAGCAGCAGCAGCATTGGCAATCAGGTTCTTTACCACTAGCGCCACCTGGGAAGCCTACTGTATGCCTTAACTATACACAATTTTTATTTTTAAAAATAAAGTAAAATATAAAAAGCAAGAAATGAGAAACAAGACCTCTTGTATTCAGTAGAGATGGTAATGGGTCAAACTCTGTCCCCACTATTTGAAGTAAAGTGGGATTCAGGCCACTGAGAAGATACAGGGAAGAAAAAGGAATGGCTTGTGGAGAGTGGTGTGAACCTGAGTGGGTCCCTTGGCTGGGGAAGGAAGCAGAAGCTGCAGCCCCGTTTCCTCAGCTGCACTCTATACATACTGAGGTCAGGACTGTGGGCACACTTCTGAGGGACCTGGTGGTGGCTGGGTGGTGAAGGCAGGGCAGGGAGCCAGCCTGCCACACTGACCATCTGTGTGTCTCAGGCACTTCCTCCAGAGACAATCCAAGAAGGCCACACCCTCATGCCACCAATCCTGCTTCCTGCTTCCCTCTGGGCCACTCCTTCTGCAGTCCCACTGGAGCAGGAGTAAGAGCTGCCATCATCAGAAGGAACACCCCTCCCTGGAGAGGTCCTTGTCGACATCGCACAGCGATCAAGAGACCAAGAGGCTGCAAAGGAGAGAATCCCAGTCTCTCCCTTGCAGGCGCTACACTCTTCTCTCCAGCCTTGTGAGCAGAGCTTCCCTGGGTGCTTGTGACTGCTGGGCAGGCCCTGCCTCCCGGGCTGCAGGGTGGACACTGGGCTCCAAGACTGGGCCTCAGCTGCTGCTCTCCCACCAAAGTTGCATCCAGCCGCTGTCTGCACTGTCACCCTCTGGGGCCTGGTCCACGGTCCCAGTGTCACTCACAACTACCCACTGTCCCCAAAGGCTGTGGGGCCCAAGTAAAGATGCAAATTAGAGTGTTTTTTTTTTTAATGTTATGAGAATGATAATGAGAACTTGAGGACAAGAGTCTCATTTAATCTGCAAATTGAGAAAAATGCCTGAAAGTTATTATAAAATAAGAACGATAAAAACACAAGCACCGGACTTCCCTGGGAGTCTAGGGTTGGGAATTTCCCTGCCAACACGGAGACACAGGTTCAATCCCTGGTTTGGGAAGATCCCACATGCCCCAGGGCAACTGAGTCTGTGTGCCACAATGACTGAGCCTGTGCGTGCTCTGCCACAAGAGAAGCCACCTCACAGAGAAGCCCTCACACTGCAAGGAGTAGCCCCCCTGGCCCCAACTAGAGATAGCCCACACACAGCAACGAAAACTCAGCACAGCCAAAATAAGTTAGGGGGAAAAAAAAAGCATGTACTTAAGGGGTGGGATTTAGGTGTGGTATCATGGAGAGGTGTGGGTGTTCTGAGCCTCTCTTACCTGACAGATGTTACTAAGCTGAGGTGGAGAAGACTTGGAGAGAACACTCACAATGTACCACTAGGACCATCTCGACAAAGACCCCACGCAGAGAAGATCCCTGCGAAGCAGAGGAGAGGTGCCACAACACAGAATGGCTGCGTGGGAAATGCTTGATGACAGTCAGCCATTCACCCAGAAGCCAGCACGCACCAGACCTGGCTGGCAAACAGGGGCAGTCCTTCAGCCAAGTTCAGTCCCTCAGTCGTGTCCCGCTTTGCAACCCCACGGACCGCAGCACACCAGGCTTCCCTGTCCATCACCAACTCCTGAGGCTAGACCAAACCCATGTCCATCGAGTCGGTGATGCCATCCAACCATCTCATCCTCTGTCGTCCCCTTCTCCTCCTGCCTTAAATCTTTCCCAGCATCAGGGTCTTTTCTAATGAGTCAGTTTTTCACATCAGGTGGCCAAAGTATTGGAGCTTCAGCATCAGTCCTTCCCTTCCAGAGACCAGAGGAAAGGTGGCATGGACACCCAGCTGAGTCACTGGGGAGGATGCTGGGCACTGGCTAGCTCTACCTCCATCCCAAGCTTCTCCAGGGGACCATCTATACTGCAAACTTGGGAAACAACTCTGTCTTCCATCCTCCTCTGCAAGCAGGGGTTCAGATGGGATAAGATTCTGCCAATCGGATGCACTGCTGCAAGCCCTCAGTCTAGAGCCCATGTGGACAGGGCATGAGGCTTTTGCTTGGCTGGCCTCCATCATGACAGAGGCAGTGGGCTCTGCAGTGGACAGGTGGGCCCACAGCCTTCCCCACTCATATCTCACAATAATTCTTTGAGCTGGAGGTGCTTCTGGGAGATCTGGCTAGATACTGCTCATCCAGTTCTTCACAGGGTTCGCAGGCCATTTAAAGCCTGATTAACAAGCCCTTCCTGTTTCAGCCAGGTTCTGATTTCTGTCATCCGAATCAACACAGACATTGAGGACCTAGCATGTCTCACAACCAAAGTAGGTTTTTTGTTTTTTTTTTAACTCCCTCTTCTATGTGACAAAGTTATTTTCAATGATAATCATGGAATAATCTGTAATTATTATTCTTACTGCTCATTTGTTCCTTTTAAAACACTTAGAATAGATTTTAATTGTAAAGATACCATTAAATTTAGTCAAACACTTTATATATGGACTAAAATTTGCACTTGCTAAAGTTTAAACATGATAACACCAAGTGGCCATATGGAAGAATATTTAACTCAGGTCTTGTTTCTTGACTTTACAATCACTGTGCTGTCCTCATTTACCTACCATTTAAATGCAGGAGTACCTGGCACCATGAGGGCTAAAGACACTAATTGTGCCTGAAGCCAGCTTGATCCATCAGAACTGTTCTTACTGGGAGTCCTCCTAATTAACTTTCATGTGGGATGTAATATTTATTAAAGGATAAGCAATAAAATATGCCAATTTGAAGCATATATGTGTGTGTGTGTGTGTGTGTGTGTGTGTGTGTGTATAATTAAAATTCAACAATCACCACAGTAATTGTTTAGAATGTGGACCAACAAAAATTTGGGGAGGCGGATAAAAGTATTTTATCACTGACATTGTTTAGAATTGCTGGCATGGGGATAATAAAAAGCAGACTGACTTACACTCAATTTTATTATTGGTTTTAAATTCTCAGCAAACACTGCAGCCCTGAACCATGGGCAACAGCCAGGAGGACTGTTCCCACTGCCCACACCGGTGCCATGAGCTCAAGGCGGGCAGGGGCTGAGCCTGAAGGAACCTCACCCCGAGCCTGAGGGCTCCAGGAGGGCATGAGGGCAACTGGTGAACAGTAAGCCTGAGATACAGGGCCTTCAGCACACATTCCCTGGGACTCAGTCCCCCGGAGAGACCCTCATGACTCCCTGAATTCTCCAAAGTCACCGAAGCAGAAAGATCCCCTCACAGATTGCCCTTGGTGAAGAGGAACTGAGAGCCTCAAGCTCTGCTGAAACCCTGATGCTGGTTCTCAGTAGTGAAGTGAGTCACCCACCACTCGTGTGGGGGAAATGTGTGTCTCAGCACGATTGGAAATCCCTTTGTGTCATGAGTCTTGGAGAGCTTACACAGGTGTAGAATCCGCAGGTGCTGACTCTTACCATTGCCAGAAGTCCACTTCCACTGAAACCCTGAGATTCTTCCATCTGCTAGGCAGGTGAGCTGCATGGCGGTGTGTTTGGGGGCTCAGAGAGAAAAGGCCAGACCGGGGCCCTATCATTAACAAAAGAGCCTTCTCGCTGCTCTTCCCCTCCAGGCGGTACCCACCCAGAGAGACATCAAAATGCTCTGAAGGCAGAGACCCCGTTTCTGTCTGCTGACCCTCACGGTCCCAGCAGTACAGGTCTAATGAAAGCCTAATTTCCTGGTTGCAAGGAGAGTCAAGCTTGTCTTTCCTCCTCTAGATGAGGGATCTTTAACATAAAGCTACAGTCTTGGAGGAAAAAAAGAAAACACAAGTTGATTTTAACACTGTCTCCGGAGAACCTGTGGGAATCGAGGGGAGACTGTGTCCCCAGGCAAAGAGGAGAGCATCTACTCACCACCCCAGGAGGGCATGGGGCACTGGCAGAAAAGATGCAGATGGGCATGACCTGGTACTCAAGGACCCTCAAGGCTGGCACCTTTCTCGTCCAGGCAGCAGCAGACCAGATGTCCGCCTGCAGGTCTTAAAGATGCAGCCCCAGCAGTAGGGGCTGTGTGCCAGCATTCCTGTCTGGCACTGCCCAGGAGAATGCCACTACACCTCCTCCCTTAGGACCAATGGGCATCGTCCAGCCAAAGCAGGAGAGGCAGGGCCATCCAGCTCTGTGTCTCGTACCCAGGTGTTTGGGAGTTGGGTTGACCTGACTCATGCATTTCAAACACAGCGTTGCACCCAAGGTCACATTGCTGTATTACTGTTAAGCAGTGTTAGCCAGCCTTGTATCTCAGGACTACAGGCCTTAATTACTCCAGGGAACAGCCTGATGGCCAAACAAAGACTTGTTACAAAGGCCCCTTTGTTGAAAGGGCCTTTACGTGGATTGCTCCAGGCACCCCTCATACCAGCCACCAGCCCAGCGCTGGGAAGTAGTACAGGTCAAGTCACCCTTTAACCCACAGGGTTTTTAGAAGACCTATACTCAGGTCTGGCTGGCTTAGGTTTCCTGACTGCGTGATCCGAGATAAGTCACAGATCCTTATCAAGCCTCAGTTTCCGTATCTATAAAGTAAAGCTCATCAGTGTGAATCTCACCTACATTTTCTAAACGCTGAGTATGCCAGGGCCAGTGGTAGTCCCTAGCACCCCTGGGTCCTAACCCAGCCCCGCTGAGCAGTGTTTGTACCCTCCACTGGCAGACAGAATCGAATGGTACTGTTACCTCTGCCCCAACCTCTCCACCCCTCTACATATAATAAGTAAAAGAATGTGCTTGTAGAGAATACTTTTCCTTTTCTCCTATCTAGAACCACCGCTTTCCCTGTCTGCAGGGGTGGGGCAGAAACCCATCTTCTCCAGGACAGACGGGGAAGGAGAGCTATTCCCTGCCCTGACTCCCTACAAACAGAAAGGCAGGCAGAGATCCACCCAGTGAGGCCAAATCTTGGCCAGCCCTAAACCTGGAATCTTGAAGGAGGGTGTGAGACAAAAGTCCAAGGAGCATGAAGATTCCTCCCCATGTTGGTGGAGCTGGGAGGAGGCCCTGAGGCTTGTCCAGAGGCAGAGGAGGCTTCAAGGCTTACGAACACTGTTCCCGGGGGGGGGGGGGGGGGGGGGGGTGGACCTGGCCTGTACTTCTGCTGCCCAGCCCCACATTCCTGCTGCTTTCCAGAGCTTGGTGCTGCACCCTTCCGCCAATCCTGTAAATGACTAGATGGATAACCTTCCAGCAGGTTCCTTTCCTCTTTAACCTAACCAGCTATTAGCGCTGTTGTTTGTCACCAGGAGGCCTGCCTGATACTGTGAAAGATATAGCCAAGGAGGAAAGTAACCAAAATAAAGGAAAAAAATTTTTCCAAGCCACCTACGTAAGTATTCACTTTTGCTGTTGTTTAGCTGCTAAGTTGTGTCCAACTCTTCTGCAACCCCATGGACTGTAAACCAAGCTCCTGTGTCTGTGGGATTCGCCAGGCAAGAATCTGGAGTGGGTTGCTATTTTCTTCTCCAGGGGATCTTCCTTACCCAGGGAGTGAACCTGCATCTCCTGCATTGGCAGGTGGATCCTTTCCCTTTGAGCCACCTGGGAAGCCCTAAGTACAAGTATACTTATCACAGCATTATTTAATGCTGGGGAGATGGGCAACAGAGCTCGTACCTGACTATAGTGCAATGGTTAAATAAACTCTGACCCATTCACCTGGAAATGTAAGTGTTATAGTTTTCAGAATAGTGGGTATGAAGATGAGGCAGTGACCAGGGAAGAGCTCATGAGATGATAGAATGACAAGTGAAAACTGGATAAGAATATATATGCGCAAGATATTAGAACTTCTTCCCCAAGAATATAAGCTCTTGCAGTGGCTAGGATTTTTATCTGTCCTATTCAGGGTCCCATCTCCAGGTGTTGGTAATAGTAGATGCCAAACTAATACTCATGGAAGGAAGGAATGGCTGAACAAACTATTTCCACAGGGAGGGGTGGGGAAAAACATCTTTATGTGATATTAGTGACTATTGTAGCTTAGTCAGATTTTTTAAGCTGTTTTTTTTTCCCTCTAATTCCAGCATTTCTTCCATGTGGTTTTATTCTTTTATTAGGAAGAAAAGAATTTTTTCTGAGTCCAAACTATCAGCAGGTGACCCAACTTCCCCTAATATTTATGTCCCCTCTGGAGAGGCTTAAGTTGCCACCGACCAGGTGATAAGAGCAAAGGAGCATTTGCTCCCCTTGTCAAATGAGTGCTGGGCTGAAGCAACCTATCTGTCCATCAGGAGCTGGCTCTGAGCCAGCAGGTACACACCGCCTTCCTGCGGCAGCACTGAGCGCTCCGGACCTCGCTGCTCAAGCCCAGCCTTGGAGTGTGAGACTGGCCAGCAGGTGCCCAGGGCCGGTCCAAGGCCACCGCCCTCCTCCACTCCCCTCTGGCTGCAGTCTCTCTGCTTCCTCGCCAGGCTTTGTCACTACATACCACAACAACTGAATAAGGGCAGATTCCACAGCCAGAGGGGGTTCAAAGGGGTCACCGCCCCATCTGATTGGCATTCAGCTGAGGCCGCCTCCAGCTTAGCGAGCAGGATCCTATCCTACCTTGGACTGACTAAGCAGGGAGGCAGAGGAGTCAGCACTCTGGGTAGGTCAGGAGACAGGCTTCAGGCAGCCCTGAGCTCTCACAGCAAGGAGGAGAGAGGATGCTGATCAGTCAGGTGAGCAGTGAGGAAAGATCCCTTGGCAAGGCTGGCTGTGGACACCTACCGAGACCAGAGTTTTAGCACCACCACAGGCGCGCGTGCATTGTGACAGTAATATTCCCTCTTTCCCTTTCTCTGTGTCTCTGTCACCCACAATTTCTTCATAATCAAATAAAACCAGGCAAAGGAAAATGCTGGATCATCACAGAAAGCTAACCAAAATGATCACATGGATCACAGCCCTGTGTAGCTCAATGAAGCTATGAGCCACGCCGTGCAGGGCCACCCAAGACGGATGGGTCATGGTGGAGCGCTCTGACAAAAACTGGTCCACTGGACAAGGGAATGGCAAACCACTTCAGTATTCTTGCCTTGAGAACCTCATGAACAGTATGAAAAGGCAAAAAGATATAAAACTGGAAGATGAGCTCCTGAGGTCAGTAGGGGTCCACTGTGCTAAAATCCCACAGCCTCAAGAATGAAAGACGAAGAAGACCCGAATGAAAGCACAGCGCCCTGCACAGGCTCACACTCCTCTCCTCCATGCCTTCTTCCGAAATCCTTTTCGGCAGCTTTCACTTTCCCTTCTTATATCAAGACATTACATCCTGGTTTGATCCAAGCCGCACAAACCCCAGGGTCTATGGCATATCCTGAAGGCATTTTTCCCTCATGCACTGCTGTGCCTCACCGGTTGTCCACAGGGCAGTGCCAGCTGGGTGGCAGTCCTCCTCGGAGCTCTGGGTCCCCTCCTGCAGGGTTTCTCTCTGAAGCACCAGAAGCAGATGGATGGTGCCCTCTCCTCAGAGTTCTGGGTCCCAGTTCTCTGTGATCCTGCCTCCGAGCCACTGAAGCACCAAGCAAGCCAGGTGGTGCCCCTCCCAGAGCCGTGTGCGCCAGCTCTAGAGGACCCCATCTCCAAACTCCTAGTGCTCACAAACCCAGCCTCTCGCCTCTATTTCCCTAGCCCTCAGGGTGATAGTTGCCTCCTGCAGTTAACTCTGAGATGCCTCAGGGTTCTTTTTTTGCCCTTTCAGTCTGCTAATACCAGTTTAGCACCTTCCCTGGTAGCTCAGATGGTAAAAAGTCTGCCTATAGTGTGGGAGACCCAGGTTCAATCCCTGGGTCAGGAAGATCCCCTGGAGAAGGAAATGGCAACCCACTCCAGTATTCTTGCCTAGAAAATCCCAGGGACAGAGGAACCTTGCAGGCTACAGTCCATGGGGTCACAAACAGTTGAACACAACTGAGCGACTTCACTAGCAAATACGTTTAATTAATTCCTTTTATTAAATTCTCTGTTAAAACAACTATGGTGATCAACTCCTTACCTAAATAATGTTTATATAATCAAAAGACTTTCTGGAGAGTATTAACAATTTGGTTTCCTTGGTTAGTTTTACTGTATTTAATTTAAAGTTCATTGAATTTTCCAATGCTTTAATTTTATAATCATTAAAAAAAAAAAAAACAACCTATGGTGGTTTCTATTCTCCTGGTTGGACTCCAACACAGGAGGAAAGCATGGAGGGAAGTACATGTCAGGTTGAACCTGCTGCTGCTGCTAAGTCGCTTCAGTCGTGTCCGACTCTGTGTGACCCCATAGACGGCAGCCCACCAGGCTCCCCCGTCCCTGGGATTCTCCAGGCAAGAACACTGGAGTGGGTTGCCATTTCCTTCTCCAGTGAATGAAAGTGAAAAGTGAAAGTGAAGTCGCTCAGTCGTGTCCGACTCTTAGCGACCCCATGGACTGCAGCCCACCAGGCTCCTCCGTCCATGGGATTTTCCAGGCAAGGGTATTGGAGTGGGGTGCCATTGCCTTCTCCAGGTTGAACCTGCTAGTGAAGAGTTTTATTGGTAGTTTGATAGAGGATCTGTCTCCTCCTTACCTGGGAGATGCTGGGGAGGAGAACTTTCCATCTCATGTTCAAATGGCAATCTTCAGGGGACAGTGTTCAAGAATTAACTGGACGTTACCACCCACTAACTTTGCAAGTTATGTACCATTTCTAATACTGTATTCTGAGGGGTTTAGGTACAGATAGTGGTGGGAGCTTCCCAGGCAGCTCAGTGAGTAAAGAATCCGCCTGCCAATACAGGAGACATAGGTTCAATCCTCAGCTCAGGAAGATCCCCTGGAGGAAGGCACAGCCACCCATTCCAGTATTCTTGCCTGGAGAATCCCATGGACAGAGGAGGCTGGTGGCCTACAGTCCACAGGGTCACAGAGTTGGACATGACTGAAGCGACTGAGCATGCACACATATATCAGTGGAGGAACATACATCAATTAAAAAGCCAGGGATTCCAGATCTCTGGCTTGGCAGACCCTCAATGTAAGACGGTCTTGGCAAAGGAAAGAAGACCCAACTGGAGAAGAGAATGCTGTGAAATGACTATACAGAAGGAGTTAAGCAACCTAACTGTTCATAAAAACCAAAAGGGAGGCCACCACACTCTAAGTTCCAAGGGGGAGGACTATTAAAATCACAGGTGGTTGCAATAACCACACATTCATTCAGGGCTGAATTTCCAAGCCCTATCTCCTTACTTTGGGAGCAATTAGTCTCAGGTGAAAAATTGCACTTGCAGCTAATTGCACCTGCAATTACCTACTTCCGGGTGCAATTAGCCACTTGAACCTAATTCTGAGTGTGCAAGTGTTTAATTTCGTATGTGAGTGGGTGATTCCAGACACTGTTAGTTGTGCCCTCAGTCTTTGCACCTGCAACTAATTGTGACTAATAAAAGAAGTCTGCACGCAAGTCAGGTTGGAGGCGCATATGGTAGACCTTGTTTGCGGGACCAAGAATTAGATCAGTTGCACTGATAAGACACAAGTGTACTAAAGAGAACAAAGGGAAAAATCATTAGACTTTGGCATTCTTTAGACCTAGGGTCACATTAACAATGTCCCCTTTCTATAGCATGTTCCTCCTGGACCACCGAATATGAAATCAGCCAGTGAGAAGCCTGGCTTGGCTCAAAAAGCTGCTGACAATGAAGAATATCCATAACGCATAGGTCAAAACTGCATTCCAGTCAATTCTCCGTTATTTGGTCAATGCTGGTGAGGTTGTTCAAAACACTTAGGTAACAGACTGAATTAACTGAAATACTACAATGTGCTAAGTCATATAGTGAACCCAGAGATTAATAGGCATAGCTCCTGCCATCAATTTCAAGTCAGTTCCACAGATATTTATTGAGTGCCTACTGACCCAGGTTTGATCCCTGGGTCAGAAAGACCCTCTGGAGAAGGGAATGACAATCCACTCCAATATTCCTGCCTGGAGAATCCCATGGAGAGGGGAGCCTGGTGGGCCACAGTCCATGGGGTCGCAAAGAGTCGGACACAACTGAATGACTAACACCACTACTATTTGTTTAGCACATCAAAGTGTTCATGAGCTTATTGGGGAAACACATTTATTCTTTCTACAAGTACTGATTTATCGAGCCCTCTTGAAATCTACATTCAAGTGGGGAAAACAGATGTTAAATAATTGTTTACACAATCAATGTCTTCATTACAGAGGCTGTGAGAGTGTACAGTTGGGGCCTGCCCTGGGCTGAGAGTTCAAATTAAGCTTCTCCAAAGAACTGATGCTTGAGCTGAGATTTGAAAGATGACTAGCAGTTGCCTAGACAAGGGGCAAGGGAGACTGGACTCCAGGTGAAGGGAGTAAAACTGCAAAGGCTCAGAGGCAGGAAGGAACATAGCAACATTAAGTAGAAAGGAGGCCCAAGTGGCTAGAGAATAGTAAGAATGCAGGGCTGTGAAGTTTATGTGGTAAGTGAGAGGAGGTTCTGTTTAAAGTACCGAAAACTGTGCCCCATGAAATAACTGACAATGGTTCTTTCCAGAAAAGAAGGCAATGTGTGACTTCTCAACATTAGCCAGGAATCTTGTGGTGTGTGTTTTATTTTGTCCCTCTTCCTCTAATCTCATCAACACCAACCTGGACCTTGGAACAGCCAGAGGAAAATGAGGTAGAAGAATAATAACGTTACATATCAACCCCTCCCTCCCAACTGCACATCTCTGAGCTTACACTTGGATAAGTGACTTGGATTTGGAGATGAGCCTAAAGTATCATACCAGGCTTCCTTGGTGGCTCAGACGGTAAAGCGCCTGCCTGCAATGTATGAGACCCAGGTTCCATCCCTAGGTTGGGAAGATCCTTTAGAGAAGGAAATGGCAACCCACTCCAGTACCCTTGCCTGGAAAATCCCATGGACAGAGGAGCCTTGTATGCTACAGTCCATGGGGTCACAAAGAGTTGGACACGACTGAGTGACTTCACTTTCTTTCTTTCTTTCTTTCTAAAGTATTATGATACATTAGACTGGACTGGACTTTTAATACTTGTAAATAAACCTCATCTTCAAAATTGCTGTGGGCTTAGTTGCTCAGTCATGTCCAACTCTTTGTGACCGCATGGACTGTAGCCCAGAGAGGTCCTCTGTCCACAAGGATTCTCCAGCAAAAACACCTGAGTGGGTTGCTGTGCCCTCCTCCAGGGGATCTTCCCAACCCAGGGAACGAACCCAGGTCTCCCACATTACAGGAGGATTCTTTACCACCTGAGCCACCAAGAAGTCCAAGAATACTGGAGTGGATAGCCTATCCCTTCTCCAGGGGATCTTCCTGATCCAGGAATCAATCCGGGGTCTCCTGCACTGCAGGCAGATTCTTTACCAGCTGAGCTACCAGGCAGATACGAGGCAAACTGCATGGCAGGTGAATTCTGAACTCCTTCAAAATTGAGGCTATTCTCATTGTTGGAGGTGATCCAGGAAGCTATGGGGTGTCTCTAAAGGATGGGTTAATAAGGACTCATTGGAGAAGATTTGAAGGTTGAATGGAAGAGACATCTGGTCTCTTCGTGATTGCATTCCATTGAGGGCTGAGAAGGCAGGGAAGGTTCCATAACGATAAGAAGGCCTAGTAGGCTTTGTAGAGAGGAGGGTTCAGGCAGGGCAGGAGCAGAGTAGTGAGAACACAGGGGATGGATTCTGTTCTCTATAGAGTGGGAAGTCTCAAGAAGTGGGGCCTGGCTGGAGTAGATGGTGAGATGAGAGCAGCAGAGTTGGACTAACATGGGGTAATAGGAGTACTACTGTAGCATCAAATCTGGCTTCTCTGCCACACTCTTAACAAGCAGCAAAATGACTTAGTCTAAACCAGGGGGTTCATACAGGCAACCTCCCTTCAACGGTTAAGATATGACTTTTCCCCCCTTTCTTCTTTGTGTATTGTCTGGTGGGATGGTAAGAAGTCACACTGTGAGGATATTCCCTCCATATCCCCACCCCTCGATCAGCATTCCAGGCCAAGAGGGAACACGTGCCATGCAGGTCTTCAAGAAACAGGGAGGGGAGGAGGGTTTGCTCTCTTCCCCCTCTCTCTTTCTCCCCTCTCTCTGTGGCTAAGATTGGCTTGATGTTCCCCAGATCATCTACTCCTCACTCTGCACACAGGAAGACTGTTTTCTAGCCTCCCTTCTGGTCAAACTAGAGTCCTGGACCTGGGTTCTAGACAGGCAGCCAGGGCAGCCCTGGTCCCTAAAAGATTCATTTCAGTCTTTCACTCACTCTCCTCTCCCAACTCATGAGATGAAAAATAAAGGACTTTAAGATGGTGGAGACACGAGATGGCAAGAATCTGCCTCCCTGTTCAGAGGGGAGCCATCAGAGCCTCAGCAGACCATGACACAGGCAGGTTATGCTTGGTTAAGACACTGAGACGTGGGGCTGTTCATTATTGCAGCAGAGTGTACCCTGGTGGACCCTGACATGGCAGCCCACACCCAACCCCAGGGTCTGCTACAATCTTGTTTGCCTCCCTTCTGGACACTTTCCATGACCCCTTGGGCCTCATTCATTTCTGTGCAGCAAAGTATTAACAGTTCTAGAGATGGGGGAAGACGATCCACAAGGAAAACCCTCAGGGACTTCCCTGGTGATACAGTGGTTAAGAACCCACCTTTCAATGCAGGAGGCATGGGTTCAACTCCCATTCGGGGAATTCAGATCCCACTATGGGGATCTGAGCTATGGGGCTATGGGGCAGCTCAGCTCGAGCACCACAACTGGAGAGCCCACTCGCCACAACAAAGACCCAGAGTGGCCAAAAGGGAAAAGATCCAGGCCTTTCTCTTCCTGGAGCACGCAACTGCACTGCCACACCACAGCCCTGGCGGGCCCCTCCTCTTGAAATGCTCCCCTCTGGAGGGTCACTCAGGTGGTTTCTTCTCAGCAGAAATGACCCTTTCTCAGAGAGGCTGGGGGCACCTGCCCAACTCAACATCACAGTACTCTCCCTTACCACCTCAGAGCACTTATAAGCTAAGCTAAGCTAAGCTAAGTCACTTCAGTCGTGTCCGACTCTGTGCGACCCCATAGACGGCAGCCCACCAGGCTCCTCCGTCCCTGGGATTCACCAGGCAAGAACACTGGAGTGGGTTGCCATTTCCTTCTCCAGTGCATGAAAGCGAAAGGTGAAAGTGAAGTCGCTCAGTCATGTCCAACTTAGCGACCCCATGGACTGCAGCCTACCAGGCTCCTCCATCCATGGGATTTTCCAGGCAAGAGTATTGGAGTGGGGTGCCATTGCCTTCTCCCAAGGAACTTATAAATCCATGAAATTATCTTATTTATCTATTGTCTTTCTCCTTCTAGGATGTCATCTCCATGAGAACAAGATCTCAGTTTTGTATGTTGTTGTTTCTTTGCGTGTGTGCTCAGTCACTTGAGTCGTGTCTGACTCTGCGACCCTGTGGACCATAGCCCACCAGGTTCCTCTATCCATGAGATTCTCCAGCAAGAATACCTGAGTGGCTTGCCATGCCCTCCTCCAGGGGAATCTTCCAACCCAGGGATCAAACCCACGTTGGCAGGCAGGCTCTTTACCACTGGCACCACCAGGGAAGCCCATGGAATGAATGAATGAGAGGATATAAAGATTCTCACTCCAGGTTATCTAGTCTCACTTCCTTTACAAATGAAGAAATCGAGCGCTTTTTCCTACAAAGAGGAAACAGAGAAGCAGCTAATGCAACTTTACAATGCAAGCTGTTTCTGGAGCACTGAACTCGAATGTGATTTATTCAAGTGAAAACTCTGGGGGAATTGTTTTGGAGGGATCCATAAAACAAATGTCATTTTCACCTGGAGAATTCACCCAACCTTCTAACCGATTTCAAATATAGTTATTTAATGCAGATTTGACAAATTTGAAACCTCTTACACAAAGCCATTTATCATCTACTGTGTGCCTGCCCTGTATCACCATTTAAGTTATAGCTCTTTAATAGGGTAAAACATTTCATAAAATCATCAAAATACCTTAAACCAAAACTGCCTATAAGAATTGATGAGTTTCAGGCATTGATTCAAGCCCTGAAAACAACAACCTTGCCATTGGCACCACGGGCACTTCTAATAAAAGCAGCTAAGGAGGTATAATGAATATCAAATGAACCATTTTGTATGTCTGTGTGGTTTCTCCAATTGGAAATAAATCAATGAGCCTTACAAAATGCATATTTTAGTGGTATATTCATAAACAATAATCTTGTTTTTCTATCATGACTCAAGTGTCATTCTTTTTTTATAACCCAACTGAAGATTTAATAATTTATTTTATATATACATAACCCAAAGCATAAAAGGGGAGGACAATCTAGCACATGTTTGATATTTAAAACATCCTGTGTGTGGAAGCTATGTGGATCATAAAGGTAAAATCAAAGCACTCACGATCTTGTAGCAAACACGGGTGAGGGCTGTGTACTAAGTCGTCGCTTCTGTCGTATCTGACCCTTTGCTGCCCCATGGACTGTAGCCCACCAGGCTCCTCTGTCCATGGGATTTTCTAGGCAAGAATACCGAGTGGCTTGCCATGCCCTCCTCCAGGGGATCTTCCCGACCCAGGGATCAAACCCAGGTCACATGCATTGCAGGTGGATTCTTTACCACTGAGGAGCCTAGTCGCAAACACAGGACATGTGAATAGTAACTAGTAAACAAGAGAGAAACTTACATGAATACCAGGAGACAGCCTAGACTGCCGCGAGCTAAGTGAAGCAGAACAGGCAGCCTGAATCAAATCCTGCTCTGCGGGTGCTGTTAGCCGAGCCCATGCCAGCCCTCCTGGCCGGCTCAGCCAGGGACAGCAGACTCGTGGGGCTGAGGTGAGTTCCCCCAGCAACACTGTGGAGCGTTCCCCTGTAGACCTCCCCATGACCCTGCCAAACAGGTCAGCTGGGCTGTCCCACCTGGTTGCTCAGCTGGGTAAGTGGCTTTCCCTCCCTCTGGCATGGGCTCAAACCCTATGATCCAAAGCTGCTCTCTTTATCTCAGCAACTTCCCTTCCAGAGGCCAAATATAGCCATCCCCTAGCCGGGTCACAAAACTTCCAGTCAGACGGCCGGGACCAGTGACAGCCAAACGAAGAGCATCTCCCCAGCCCAGCCCACAGACAAAAATAATAGCCACTTGGTGAGCATGGGCTGGACATTTTTTTTTTCCTGTCATTAGGACTTTGGAAGTATTTTTGTGTTGGTTCTGGATTGTTGTGTTTGTCTTTGTCGTTTGGAAGTAGACGTAGTCATTGAAGAGGTTGCTATACCCACATCCCATATTAGACTCATGCCTGTAAATCCAGCTGTGGTGGCTCATAACCAGAAAGGTATTCATTTCTTAAACCTCCCCGTCACCTATACAAAAGGAGTGTCTAGGGCACAATAAAGGCCAGAAATGGTATGGACCTAACAGAAGCAGAAGATATTAAGAAGAGGTGGCAAGAATACACAAAAGAACTATACAAAAAAGTTCTTCACAACCCAGATAGTCATGATGGTGTGATCACTCACACTCACCTAGAGCCAGACATCCTGGAACATGAAGTCAACTGGGCCTTAGGAAGCATTACTACGGACAAAGCTAGTGGAGGTGATGGAATTCCAGTTGAGCTATTTCAAATCCTGAAAGATGACACTGTGAAAGTGCTGCACTCAATATGCCAGCAAATGTGGAAAACTCAGCAGTGGCCACAGGACTGGAAAAGGTCAGTTTTCATTCCAATCCCTAAGAAAGGCAATGCCAAAGGATGCTCAAACTATTGCACAATTGCACTCATCTCACACGCCAGTAAAGTAATGCTCAAAATTCTCCAAGCCAGGCTTCAGCAATATGTGAACCGTGAACTTTCTGATGTTCAAGCTGGTTTTAGAAAAGGCAGAGGAACCAGAGATCAAATTGCCAACATCTGCTGGATCATCAAAAAAGCAAGAGAGTTCCAGAAAAACATCTATTTCTGTTTTATTGACTATGCTAAAGCTTTTGACTGTGTGGATCACCACAAACTGTGGAAAATTCTGAAAGAGACGGGAATACCAGACCACCTGACCTGCCTCCTGAGAAATGTGTATACAGGTCAGGTAGCAACAGTTAGAACTGGACATGGAACAACAGACTGGCTCCAACTAGGGAAAGGAATACATCAAGGCTGACGTGGACTGTGACCAACCAGGCTTCTTTGTCCATGGGATTCTCCAGGCAAGAATACTGGAGTGGGTAGCCTTCTCCAGGAGATCTTCCCAACCCAGGGATCAAACCCAGACCTCCCGCATTGCAGGCAGATTCTTTAGCATCTGAGCCACCAAGGAAACCCAAGAATACTGGAGAGGGTGGCCTATCCCTTCTCCAGGGGATCTTCCTGCATTGCAGGTAGATTCTTTATGAGCTAAGCTACCAGGGAAGCCCAAAAGTGATACACACAGTGATATAAATAACCCTTGAAAGCAATTATTCTGTTTTGATATTATCCTGTATCCCTGAACAGGAAGTAGGAGTTTTGAGTCAGCCACCTGGTACCAATGAAAGTGAAAGTGTTAGTCGCTCAATTGTGTCCAACTCTGTGATCCCATGGACTGTAGCCCACCAGGCTCACCTGTTCCTGGGATTCTCCAGGTAAGAATACTGGAATGGGTTGCCACTTCCTTCTCTAGGGGATCTTCCCTACCCAGAGATCGAACCCATGTCTCCTGCATTAGCAGGTGGCTTCTTTACCACTGAGCCACCTGCGAAGCCCATAAAGACCCGGCACAGCCAAATAAGAAAATAATTTTTAAAATAAATTAAAAAAATAAAAGGAGAGTCTAGCAAGTGCATCTCCTCCCCACCCTGTCCAGCAGGGCCTCCTGCAGAGCCAGGATCAGGCTGGGACCAAGCACTAGGATGCCTAGAAAGGCATCCTCAGTCCAGCTGGGGTGACAGCTGTGACTGTAAGAGGTGCCTCTGTGGGGCTGGACCGGGTCATTTCCATGTTCATACCCATGATGCACCTGGGCAGCAGTCAGGCCTTGGGCCCCAGAGCTGTCAGCTCAGTGCCCTCTGCAAATACTAAAATGAGTTAAATTATTCATTTATTTCTTTAAAAGTACACAGGGTTCAACCACCACAAAGCCCACTTTTGATCTGCTTCCTGACATGCAGGGCTCAAGTCAGCCAGGTCTTGTGCAGGCCAACAGACACATCTTGTTAAGTCTTACCCAGCAGATGACGCTCAATGGGACGGTGCTAGAGAAATCCAGGCTGGGGAAGGTGACTGTCTACTCCAGGCCCTATTTCCAAATGCAGTGCATGATAAGAAGTGGTGCAGAACTATAACCCTCAGTTGTAGGAACATCTTTGTACTTTGTTCTTCAAAGGCAGAATGTTTTCTGGCATGTTGCTACCTGAGGAAAAAAAAATACTCCCCTAATTTCTACATATGCATGCCTCTCACACTGATGCGTCTCATTTCTCATTGCAGTGCATGTTGTCACAGGACCATTAAATAATTTATGCCTTTAATACATTTATCAGCTCTCCTGTGTGTGTGTGTGTGTGTGTGTGCGTGCGTGTGTGTGTGTGTGTGTGTGTGTACGGATCCTGCGTGCCAGTGTCAAAGATGTCTTCTCTATTACAGGAAAGCAAGCAACCTCTTGGGTCATTCTCCACCATGAAATAAACTTTGCATCTTATGCATCAAATGAGTAAAAAGTGGTAACAGGTCCCTGTTCTTTACACAAAATGAAGTTCTCGTTTACACCAGAAAAGGAGTCGAACTAAGCATTTTACCCTACGTATCTTCTGAAATTGCTCCCCTTCCTTCTTCTTTTCTAAGGAAGGTCTCTGTTACTCCATGTCAGCTGTAAAGGGAAAATGGCTCCTCAGTTTCAACTTGTTCTATTTACGCTGCATTTTCTTTGCTCCCGCCTCGGAATGTTTACCATGCCTGTCATCAAGAACAGCTTCGGAGCACCCAGTACTGCCAAGGGTGGGACCAGGTGTGTGTGTTTGGCAGTCCTCGCCTCCACGGCTGCCCACAGGCTCCAACTTGGATTCAGCCGTGGTGATCATTCACACCCTTGTGGCAGCAGCATGTCGGGGTGCTACCAGCAAAGACGACAAGCAGCAATAGTGAGCACCAGGGCAGCAGCTGCTGTGGGCAAAGGCAGGTGACTGCACCTGGCCCGTGTCAACTTCCTGCTCCAGCCACCGCCCTCCACCCACCATTCTCATTCGGAAGGCTTTTGTGTCTCACTGGTACCATGAAAGAATTGCCAGAATGATACAATCTTAGAGGAAGGGATCTCAAAAACATGTAGTTGGACCTGCTTGCTTTAAAGATAAGGAAGTGGAAGCCCTGAGGGTGTAAGTTTCTTGGCCATGCTCATGCAGGTGGTTATTGGCAGAGTAATGACTGGAATCAAGTCATTGAAGCCATTTTCTAATGATCTTTCTGCTGTACCCGTGACTTTTCAACAATTGTTAGCACAATCCACAGTATGGAATAAATTTTACATCATCACCCACAGTATTACAGATATGCACAACACAAAATCTCACAAAACAGTAGTTATCTTTACTATATGTGATATACTCTAGTATTTTCTCTTATAGTATATTCATTTTAAAAGAGCCTGGAGATTGCTTGGCAGCATGTGTACTAAAACTGGAACAATACAGAGAAGATTAACATGGCCCCTACACAAGGATAACATGCAAATTTTCCCCATTTTTTTTTCACATTTACCAAATGTTCTTTTTCTTTCCAGGGATAATATTTATAGGTACACAGTCAAATAATTTGCATTTTTCCTAATTAGATACATCTACTGAATATCTAGGAAGGTGGAGTTGAAATAGGTATAGAGAGGGGTCCCCTCCAGCTCGAACCTGTCATATGCCCGATCAGGAATAAGCTTATTGTCTGATCTGTCCTTAATTCTGAAAAGGCAGAATGATCTAGCAGAAAGAACACTGGGTCTAGTCCTGGCTCCACCATCTTGCAAGTGTGTGACTTGGGGTGAATTTTCTCTGGGTTCTGCTATCTCAACTGCAAGATCAAGCTGTTGTTAATTGACAGGAGTTCTGAGAAGGGAACACAATAATGCAAATGAATGCAATAAAAAGCTCTATCCACAAGACTTGTCCTGGAACAGCGATGGTTTTAAATTCTCACATTTCAGAGAAATATGGTGTCTCAAGATGTTTCTGGATTCTCATCAAAACACCTGCATAATGTATTATGAATAAATTTGGTATAATAAAGGAAAACTAAGCCCTGGAACTGACTCATTTTTAAATGCTTTTGCAGGTGTTTAGAGAGGAGGAGTTGACCCTAAATCTTGAAGATGTTCAGCCTCAGAAAAGGAGAAGTCATTGAGGTCAAAGATGAGTCTCTGCTCTTGAAAGGAAAAGGTGATCAGTCACAAATTGAAAATCATAATCAAGGAAGGTTACTGTCAGTGAGTACGAAGAGGAAGAATTGAGTACTATAAAACAATCAGATGCAACAGCCATGCTGAAGACTGGTGGAACATGTGGGGTGGAATGAATGAGAGCAAAGAGTTCCAGATGCATTCAGTGCTGCCCAGCTGCTTTTGAAGAAGCCATCTTTCTAGGAGGTGGTTTGGTTGGGTTCATCATATTCCAGCTTTGGACACACCAAATCCAATAAATTTTTTTTAAAAAACTGCTATAGAAATTATTTTTGTTAAATATTCAAAATGTCTGCAATAACATAACCTTGCCCAAAGTGACAGTTAAAAGGATCCTTGACAGCTAAGAACGTTCGTCAAAGCCAATTCAGAAGCTGGTGATGATGCTCTGCTTGGAGATATGACTAAGGAAAAAAAAAAAAAGGCATCACCGGTCCTACTAAGGTACTGAGAGCTGCCTCATGGCTGTTTCTGCTGTGTGAAACAGAGCAGAAGTTGTAGCAAAGATACTGAAGAGGGGGCGGATCCTGCATGGCCAGAGTGGGTGGAGGTGGTGTGGAGGCGGTGTGGAGGTGGCGTGTTCTCAGAGCTGCATTTCTCACCAGTAACTTCAGAGAAATCACTTGAAAAAAAAAAAAAAAGACCAAAGAAAAGGTTACAGGTTTCAGTTAGGGGTATCGGCTGACAAAGTGCATGATGGTTTACAGCTGTCATGGTGCACGCCCACAGATAACATATTTTGTGTTTTTGAATGAAAAGACATTTGTACACTCTCTTAAAAAAAATGTCAGCTATGCTTACCACATTTATTCCACAACCCACCCAATAGAGCATTTGATATCAGCACACCCGTGGTGCAGAGGGGTGAGCCCTGAGTGTGGGCAGTGTGCCCTCTTTCCCCACAGACACCTCCAGCCTGTCTCATTTGCTCCACCAACACCTACTCCTATTGCACCCTCTGAAACTTCTGTTCCATGGTGAGAAATCCTCCCCTGACTAGTGGGGGAAGCACTCCTTTCTCTTCCTGTTTCCTTTGGAGTCTGGTTCTCTCAGCCATCAACTCACCACCCCACTCCACTGCTCCCAGACTCCCAGGGATGGGGAAGGAGATCTGTGTCCTCTTGACCCCTTGGAGACAACATTGCTCTTCCACCTTCATACAAATCCCTCCTTCCCTCCTCACGCCACCTGTTCGCCCACTGTGAGTGAGTGAAAAGTCGCTCAGTTGTGTCCAACTCTTTGCAACCCCATGCCCTATATAGTCCATGAAATTCTCCAGGCCAAGAATACTTTAGTGGGTAGCCTTTCCCTTCTCCAGGGGATCTTCCCAACCCAGGGATCAAACCCAGTTCTCCCGCATTTGCAGGCGGATTCTTTACCAGCTGAGCCACAAGGGAAGCCCAAGAATACTGGAGTGGGTAGCCTATCCCTTCTCCAGCAGATCTTCCCAGCCCAGGAACTGAACCAGGGTCTCCTGCATTGCAGGCGGATTCTTTACCAACTGAGCTATCAGGGAAGCCCACGACTGCCCCCAAACCTCCCACTGGCATCTTGGTGGCTTACCACCTTCTTTTCTATCCTAGAGCCTCCCATCAACATGGCACTTCCGTATCTATATGGACCATCACTACCCTCCCCCCTTCATTCCCTCCTTCCTCTGGTTACAAATCTGACTTTGGAATAACATAGCATCATCCCTGGTGGCTCAGAGGTTAAAGCATCTGCCTGCAATGCAGGAGACCTGGGTTCGATCCCTGGGTCAGGAAGATCCCCTGGAGAAGGAAATGGCAACCCACTCCAGTAGAGAATGGGGAGTGCCTGGAGAATCCCGTGGATGGAGGAGCCTGGTGGGCTACAGTCCTCAGGGTCGCAAAGAGTCAGACACAACTGAGTGACATCATTTAGCATCATCCCACTAGTGGTGTCCTCCACCTTCCATCCCCCGTTCTGTCCATTTCCCCTCATTCTCTCAGCTCTCTTGTGGTTTGGCTTTGTTCCCCATCCAACCTAGACTCTAGGGACGAGAGCTTCAAGCACTCTATTGACAATCTAGACCAACGGTCACGAATAAATAAATTCATAATGTACATCCAAAAGTGATATAGGAGAAATAATCAGGCACATATCTCTGACATTCACTCATTCATTCATTCATAAATTGCATACAGTTTACTATCAGATCAACATTTTCTTCTTTTTAAAATTTACCATAAATCATAAAGAATCTGCCTACAATGCAGGAGACCCTAGTTCAATCCCTGGGTTGGGAAGATCCCCTGGAGAAGGGAAAGGCTATGCACTACAGTATTTTTGTCTGGAGAATTTCATGAACAGAGGAGCCTGGTGGCGACAGTTCATGCAGTCGCCAAGAGTCAGACACAACTGAGCGACTAACACACACACACACAAATATAAGGGCATTAATGGCCTCGTAAGAGTTTCAGTATTCTCTACCCATTCCCGGTGGATCATTTCACACAGGCCCTGGAGGGAAGCACATGCCAGTCTCAGAACCACAGCCCCAATCCCCATCTCTCTCCCCACTGTCATATCCATCCTAAGAAACCAACCCGGAACCCATCAGCCACGGTGTTCCGTTCTCTTCCAAGGGGCTGCATGATGCTGGTGGCCAGCTGGGTCCCCAGGCAGCTTCTGTAGACTTATCTTTCTCCTCAAGGCCCTGTCACTGAAAGCCTCAAGGGCTAAAGCCAAGCCTGTTGGCAAGAAAACTTCCTGCCTCTTTGTACTACCAGCACCAAGGACAGTCCTGGCACTTGCCCTCGATCCTCAGCGTCTGATGCATTGCATGGTGCACACACGTGGCTTCTCCATCACTCTGGGCCACACGGTGGCAAAGGCATGAAGAACATACAGAGAAAACCCAAGAGGTCAGGGGTTCCATTTGGGCACAGGCCTGGTTCTGAAGCTGTACGAGGGCCACTTGCCCCCACAGCACCTGTCTGCCCAGCATGACCCAACAATAGACCAGGCCTTCAGAAGCCAGACACACCACAGCTGACCGGGCTCTTGTTAGGCCACATGTGACTGAATCAGTTTAATTAAAGCCCACTGCACACCCACACTGTTCCAGAGGGTTGCTATGGAGACAGGAAATAGGGCCCCTCCAGACAAACTTCTCTTTACTCGCAGGCTTGGAGAAGCCTGGGCTCAGGACACCTCCATCTCCTTCTGACTCCAGCTCATAGAAGGATTCCTTGGCTATCACAGGGTGGAGGTGGGTGAGAGAGGGACAAATCTTGGAGAAAGCAACACTGAAGAGGCCCGGGACACTGATGCCAGAGCAGCGCTTAGGAAAGGTGATGATGAGAGCCAGAGTGTGCTGGTGGGTGGGCTTTCCTCTCTGGCCAGAAGGAATCTTTTGCACTTTCCCCACCACCGCTCCCCCCTCCCCTGCCCCCTGCTCATTACCTGGAGATGCAGGCCCAGGTGAGCAATGTCTGCAGGACACGCAACAGCTACCGTACTTTCTCAGGAGGGTAAAGAGGATTCAGAAAAAAATCCCTCACCTCCTGTCAATTCTTTCATCTTCTCTTCCTCCCCTCCCCAGCCCAGTGTTTCACATCCAGTGATCCATGACTGACCCCTGCCTCAGAGTCACTTTCAGGCCTATTTAAAATGCAGATTCCTGGGCCTCCATCAGACTAAATCAGAAACTCTGAAACCAGAGTCATGAAGTCTGCCCAACTACTCCTTGTTAATCCACACCCACCTCTCCACCTTACCACCATTCCCATGTGCCCCCCACTCCTCAGGGCATCATAATGATGCCAATGGGGACTGAAAGGGAAGGTCCTGGGCAGGAATGAGATCCCCTGGGCTCTCACCTTCCTGCGCTGACCATGAGTGTCTCCTTTACTAAGCTTCATTTTCACCTGTGACATCTCACATGGCTCCTCAGGGCCCTGCTTAAATTAAGTTGGCCTACTTGTCACAAATGAATTCTGGGCAAGCTGGGGTCTTAATACCTTGACCTCAAATAAAGTCACCAGGAGGAAACCTAGTAAATCAGGGAGCTGAGATCTGACATAATGTTGATCTCTTCTGGGCCAAAACTACCGTCTACTATCAGGTCTCTGGTAATGGGCTTGCAAAGATGGAAATGTTAATCAGTGCTAAGCAAGAGTCACAAATGATAAAGACCAGTGCCATCTACTCACCTCCAGGGGATGGGTGTGAACTTGAGATAACTATGACCATGAAGCTCTTGAAACCCAAAGACAGTTCTCTGAACCGTTCCTCCGCTCACGGAATTTCCCTGGCGCCCGTCCCTGTGCAGCTCTGACAAGCGAGCTATTTTTGTAAGTGAACAAGTACAGTGATTGTTATCTGTACTCTGAATAAAAGGATAAAAAGGAACGGTGAGAGGGAGAGAGAAGAGTGTGAGAGAGAAAAAATGGAGGCGAGATGCAGAAATACAGAAACATAGGAAGGATACTGGAAACCAGAAGAAAAGGAGCCAAGTGCCCTTCCCGGGAGGAAGCAGCCCGGAAGGAAGGGTGAGACTCCAAACGGCCAGGTGACACCTTGGCAACCATACGACAGCGCCTCCCTCTGGTCTCACAGGATCCTGGAGCGGCTAATAATGACGTACTCAAAGGGCTTCGCAAAAGGTCAAGTGCTACGCGTTCAGGGTCCAGATCCCTGTTTGTGACCCTTTCCAACAGCCCCAGCCTAAGACCCGGACACTACAGACCACGTGGCGAACCAGCAAACACTTTTCCATTAAGCAGATCCCGATCTACTCTTCCGGCACCAGATTACCTAGGGACCTTAATAAGGATGCTACTTTAGCAAGAAACTGAAAACGAGTAGAAAACACTCCCTCAGAATATGTTGAAACCCTCCTGTAACACACCACTCCACCAAGAGCCCATGTTCCACATATGTTTTAATGCATTTATACATTTTTGTTTTGAGATCAGCAAGGCCTGACCCACAGCTTCCTGCGTTCTGCCTTGTCAGCATGAAAAAATTTGTTGCCCTAGGCCCCTTCAGTTTCCTCTGGGGCTCTCCTTCTCAGAGTTTGACTAAGATGAGAAGTTTACCCCACAAGGTAATAGACTGTTCTCGGTTCTGATTCAACCCTTGGGCTTCCTGTCATGAGGGAGCTTTGCGGAGGTGTGCTTGCCACCACGACCTGACCACAAGAGGGAGCCAGAGAGCAGCGAGGGCCCAACATTCCAACCCCGCCCCCCGCTCCGAAGAGCCGAGTCCCAGTCCCTCCTCCTTCCCAGCAACTGGGAAGCTTAACAGTCCTTGCGGATCCACTGAAACAAACATGTCACCTTTATCGTACGGTTCCTTGGTAAACTCCTATTTTCTTCTTTCTCAAGTTTGGGTAGAAAACAAAACAATTAATTTAAAAAGCAGCACAGGAGAGCCCAAACATTATTTATGTCTCTAATTATCTCATTCTAGTGGGTATTTTAGTCCCTGTCTGGTCAGGACATTAATTATCTTCATAACTGCAGCAAAAGTTAAATAATAAGCACCCAAGGCTCCAGCACGAGTGTAATGTGCAAGCCTAAATGAACTTATACATTTTATTAATGGATGCTTTATACAACTCCATATATTATAAATCAAACAAGAAACCTATTTCTAGCTTTTAAGGGTGCAGAGGAAAAGCTTTAACATTATCGAGGATAATTTTTATTAAGTTTAAGACTCTCTTTTTTTGCAATAATGAGACTGTTATGAGGATAATTTAATCTAGTTTGTCATGAGGCACCCTGGCTTGTTAAATAAGTTAATAAATGACTGTGCATTAATCAAAGTGACAAAGCTATGAAGAGCAGGGGATGGGAGACAATTCTGGTGATAGTATTAATTAGTATTTAATTAGAAACTTAGGGCCCATAAATAAAAAAAAAAATCATGGTAGAGACATTTATGCAAATTGCTAGCAGCCTGCAGTAGAGTTAGCTTTGCTTTAAAGAAACACGATTTTTTTCTCCTAGCAGACTGTACACAGCAGCACTGCGGCCACATCACGTGGCTTAAACGAGCTCGTCTTTTGTTTCCAATTTGTTCCAATTACAGGCCTGTAAATTCAAATCATTCTTTTGACTGTGTTGATTGAAATGTGGAGTTTCACAATTTCTACTGGGAGTTATTTTAAAAAAAAAAAAAACATAAGAAGAAATGTTTTAGAGAAGTAAAGTGTTTCAGATTTTTTTTTCCTCTGCTGTTTTAATTAAGATGTGTGCCACCATTTCCTAAGAACAATTGTGGCTTCCATTTGGTACCCAAACAATGCCTCCTTTCTAATCCTGGTGAGCTGTAACTGGGTTTTGTTATGTGATATTATATTGGAGACTGCATGGGCTCAACTGCCATCGTTTTTATTATAATCATAGCACTTTTCCCTTTTCTCTCAATCACATGCTTTGATAATGGGCAATTTTTGATGGCCCCAAAAGATAATAACCATTTGGTTCTGAACGTCACTGCTTTCCTAGGGTACATGTCCTCTTTTTCAGACTTTATTATTTGTTGCATTTATTCAAGAAAGGTTATCCACAGTAAAAACTGCTTTTTCTATTCAACAGTCTATCTCTGTCATGGTTCATTTATGTGTGAGCATGACGGACTGAAACCCGTATTATCCACAGCTGACAAGTGTCAGGCCGACAGTTCAATCAGCCCTTCCTTAAGATGATGCCCAGGGCCCTGTGTTTGAAGTAGGACAATAAAGCAGGCAACACAATCAGGGTCAAGCTGATCCAATCCCTGTATATAAAGGGGATTCTGCCTAATAACACAGTGCGATTTTTTTCCCCCTCTCCAAACACATTAGTCCTTAAACAGTGACTTGGCCCTTAAGAAAATCTGTGACTGACATGAAAATGCTGAAGTTTTAACGCGGTTGGTTTATCCATACCCTCATGGGGCCACTGCTTTGTGCAGACTGGTTTTGTCAAAGTCAGAAAAATAATATATTCAGTGTCTGATCATTTTTAGGGAGCTATTTGAATGGGATCTTAAGTCAGACATCCTGATGTTGACACAGGGATCAGTTTCTTGTCCTTTTGTTTTACATATGTGGAACAGATCATTTGCATCGGCTAATAAAAATTAAATCTCCGACAAAACCACACAGTAGTGAGCTCCCTTCAGCAACATTCCACCATTTCCTCCACCTGCTTTGGAAGCAGAGTTTCTTGGTGTTTTTTGATAGGTCTTTCTAGAACAGACTAGAATGCAAACATAATCTTAAAAATCAGTGCTCTCTCAGTTTGAGCAACACTTCAACTCAAACACGCATGAAGCCACACGTGCATGGTCAGTTATGGCCGACTCTTTGTGACCCCGTAGTCCACCAGGCTCCTCTGTCCATGAGATTTCCCAGACAAGAATATTGGAGTGGGTTGCCATTCCTTCTCCAGGGGATCTTCCTGACCCAGGGATTGAACTCATATCTCCTGCATCTCCTGCATTGGCAAGTCGATTCTTTACCACTGAGCCACTGGGGAAGTTTAGGTCTGAAACCATTTTACTGCAAATCCTACCAACTAACAGCAGAGCCAAAGTCAACCAAAGGCTAATAGTCTGCAGAGGGCCCCTTGGAGGGGTCAGGAGACTATTACCTTTGCTCTTCTCCAGACTTTGAACCACTGCGGAAGGCAGCAGGCAGGGAAGAAGTGCTCACCTACCTGATAGTGAAAATGAAAGTTGCTCAGTCGTATCTGACTCTTTGCGACCCCATGGACTATACAGTCCATGGAATTCTCCAGGCCAGAATACTGGAGTGGGTAGCCGTTCCCTTCTCCAGGGGATCTTCTCAACCCAGGAATCAAACCCAGGTCTCCTGTATTGCAGGCGGATTCTTTACCAGCTGAGCCGCCAGGGAAGCCCCACCTACTTGATAGGTGCCTTGGATGGGGAGGAAGCCAATGACCCTCTGAAAGCTTCATAAAGCTTTTGCCCTAGAAGGTACCATCAAAGAGAACATTGAAAGCAACCTCCAGGCTTTATGGATGAGGGAGGCTCAGAGACATTCGTGACTGCCAGTGTCAAGGAGCTTGGCAATGGCAGTGGAAGGGCAAAGTTAACAACAACAACAGAATCCTCCATATTTGCTTCTCATTATCTGATATTACTGGGCAGACCCAAGGTAATGTAGGAAGGACTGCTGAGAAGCAGAAGTCCAAAACCAGACGGTGAGTAATGGCATCCAGGGTTACCAAATAAGACCTTATATCGATCCCTTTCTTGGACAGTTCTGGAACTTTTAAGTAATATTATTTTTTAATAAATTTATTTTTCAATGGAAGGATAGTTGATTTACAATATTGTGTCGGTTTCTGCCAAACATCAACATGAATCAGCCATAGGTATATCTCCTATGCCTCCTCTGTCTTGAACCTCCTTCCCACCGTCCTCTCCATCCCACCCCTATAGGTTGTTACAGAGCCCCAGTCTGAGTTCCCTGAATCACACAGCAAATTCCCACTGGTTATCTATTTTACATATGGTAATGTATATGTTTCCATGTTACTCTACACATTTTTTGTTTGTTAGCTATTCTCCATTTATTCCAATTACAATGTCCTTCCATTTATAATGTCCATCCATTCAGCCACGCTTGCTGGCCCACTCTGGCCCGGCAGACCACATCATCCAGGCTCTCTTGGTGGTTAGAGGTCGTGGGGAGGCACTGACAACAGTCAGCCAAAGGCGGGAGGAGAGAGGCCAGAGGGTCCCTTCCTTCCTCACTCCCTCTTGATTGGCTATCTCTGAAGACAATGGCCCCTCCAGCCCCCTGCTTCCACCAAGCCCCAACTCCAGGGCTCCAGCTCTCATGAATACAGACTTGTGGGTTTCTTCCTCCAGCTCCAGCCCCTTAGTCCTGGGGGCTGAGAGTTTCCCATTGTGGCTAATTTCTTGGTACCTCTCTGTCTCCTGTTTGTTCACCTAGCCCTGCCCATACTTCCGAACACAGTCCTTTCTTTAAAGTTACCTTTGGAACCATCTCACGTGAACTGTTTTCTGCCAGGACCCTGACTGATACGTTGAATTACTCAGCTTCCACTTGCTGTTCCTACTTCTCATCCAGTAGTCTTTAACCTATTTTGAAATCTCATAGAGAATCTGATGAAAGATATGAGCTCTCTCCCCAGAAAGCAAATTCACTTACACACATGTGCTCAAGATTTTGTGTGCAGTTTTAAAGTGTTCCCAGACTCCTTAAAGACTTTCTACAAATCCTCTAGGCAGGCTGTAGAAACTCCAATCCATTCTCTCACCTCTGCTAAGCGAATCTTCCCAGAAAACCTATTTCTTCCATTTGATCATGTTCTCATCAAAACTCTCTAGTGGTGTCCTACCAAGCACCCTAAAGCAAGAAGCCCGAGTCCTCAACAAAGTGTCCCAGGATCAATCTGACAAGTTAGCAGCATGCTTGAGCCATTTCTTACCAGCTCACAAGAGACTATTAAATTTTCAAAGCCAGTTGTTAAACACAGCATTATTCCAAATTAGATTATATAAGCTTACAGCTAAATGTCTTTATTAAAAATAAGGGTACTATGGACTTCCCTGATGGTCTAGTGAGTGAGACTCTACCTGCCAATGCAGGGACCATGGGTTTGGTCCCTGGCCCAGGAAGAGTCCACGTGCCATGGGGCAAGTAAGCCTGTGCACCACAGCTATTGAGCCCACGTACCTACAGCCCATGCTCCGCGGAGAAGCCACCACAATGAGAAGTAGCCCCCACTCTCCCCAACTAGAGAAAGCCTTTAGACAGCAAAGAAGACCCAAATATAAATAAATAGAGGTAATAAAGATAAATACTCAAAATGTGTTGCTCTCTAATGATCTCACTACTATCTGTGCCCTTGAGGTTGTCTATCCTGCCTGAATGGTGGAAACGCTACATAGTGAGGTACTGTTGTGCAAATCTTCCCAACTCCATGATGGCTTATAGAATATTTACATCATGGAAATTAGCAAACACTCTGAGTCAGGTAGAATCTAGGCAATCTGTGTTGATTGTCTAGATCAGGGCTTGGCAAGCTGCAGCACACAGGCCAAATCTGGTCTATAGTCTGCTTTTGCATGATCCACATGTTTCTACATTCTTACAGGATTGCTTTAAAACTTTTTAAATTAATTTTAAAAAAGAAGAGGAGGAAGAGACTGTGGTCCACAAAGTGTAAAATATTTACTCTCTGGCTCTTGCCTGGAAAATTTTGCCAAGCCCTGGTCTAGACCTTAGAAAGTGATGGATAAGATGTTAAGAATGCAAATTAAACCTAAAGGTGTATCCTGCCTATAATCATTACACCGTGAATGGCACAAGATTAAGGAGATGCTCTTCCAGTAATTCGAAAGCTATGACCCCATCAGCCAAAGTCTTTCTCATCACTGATGAACAAGTGAAGTTTCTACATACATCTTCACTGTTTCACGTTCATCCTCTCTGTCAATGAAAGTGAAACGTCAACCAGCATTCATGTTGGGACTATCCTCATGAGCCAATGGCAACCAAGCATTCATTTGCAGTCTGATTTTGTAAAATCACAACTGAATCATGGCCATAGATTAACTACACACACAGGAGTTCAGCAAGAAACAATAACAACAAACAAACAGGAAAGCATTATCTGAGAATCAATGGGCTAAAGAGTATTTTGTAATAAAGAGTATTGTATATTTTATTATCATTTGTTTTTTTCCCCTAGAAAGCCAGTTATTAAACTTCTACCAGCACACTATTGACCCCACTCCCAGAGCCTAACTGGTCTGGATGATGACCTTGGCACTGGGATTTTAAAAACTACCCCTGAGTTATTCCAATGCATAGCCAATACTGAGAATAAGTGGCTTAGGGGAGAGATCAAAGTCCAGGAAGCAGAATCCCCTTAAGGTTTTGTTCTCTTTAATCAGAAAGACCACTTGAATCTGAACAAGGAGGTGCTGGGAGCGAGCACGAGGCTGGTGTTCTGGGGCAGGGAGGGTGGGAGGGTCCTCCAGGAACTAGACACACATCACTGGGCTGACTTTTTTCCAATTTCTCAGACGAGAATTTTCCTGGAGCAGTGTTGTCACAGTCTCCTGGAGACGCCACTATCACTTCCTCTCCCAAGTTATTCTCACTATAAATCCACCAGAGGTCCCCTTTCCTCTCCTGTCTCCCACCTGAACCTTACCATCCCTCCCGTGCCAGCTTAGATACCCTCTTTCCCCTCAGAACTTCTCCAGGGGTGACAGGCTGGTCCATCTCCCTCTAGTCTCCACTGACTCCTTGGTAACAAAACCCCGATTTATTTTTGGGTTCAATACTGTGCCCAATTCAATACTGTTTCCAGGCCTCCCTTGTAACCAAAGTGGCCGATGTGACAATTTAGCTAATGAGACCTCAGCTGAAGCCTGCCGAGGATTGAGGGCAGAGCCTGGGCTTTCTGGATAGAACTGCCAGATTCAGACCCTGCCCCTGGTCTTCTCCAGCAGTCATGTCCAGAGCATGAGGCCATCATCCATCTCCAAAGGATGGAGGAGGACAAAAACAGCCGAGCCACACCACCAGTTCCCAGCTGCTGGCCTTTGGAGGTCTTGTTCTGTGAGGAAAACAATTCCCTCACTGTTCAAGCCATTCCTGGTTGGATATTCTGTGGCTGCAACCATACGAAATGCCAGTGCAGCCATCCTGCAATGACTGCCCTGCCTGTAACTCTGTACAACTACAGATTTGTTCTACTCCACCTAGAACAGCCATCTCTAATGTGTAAATGGGTTAAGTCCCAGATATTTTCCTATTGGAATACAGTTGCTTTACAATGTTGTGTTAGTTTCTGCTGTACAATGAAGTGAATCAGTCAAATGCATCCCTATATAGTATGTGAATCAGTAAGTGATGCGAATATACGTGAGTATAGTAAGTGAATCAGTCAAATGCATACTTCCCTCTTGGACCTCCCTCCCATCCTCTCTCCCACCCCGAAGTCCTTACAGAGCACAAAGCTGAGCTTCCTGCGCTGGACAGCAGCTTCCCAGTAACTATTTTATACAAGGAATGTCAATGCTATTCTGTCAATTCATCCCACCTTCCCCTTGCCTTCTCCCCCACCTCACGTTTAACTATAAACCAGTTGTTTGAAATTTGGGTGCACTCTCCTTATAAGACTAGACTATTCTAGAAAATACAGAACAAAGGTTTGTAGTAGTATGTCAACTCCTGGCATCATCAAAGTGATTAGAAACAAGATTCAGGCAGAGTTAGGCTCACATAGCTTCATAAAGAAGTTAGATCTCCTGCAGAGATTTGTAAACAGGAAGGAAATCGAGAGCAATGATTCTGAAAGATTTGACTTTTGCCCAGAACTTATTTTTGAGGCAGGAGGATCGCGTGTAGGTACAGCATGAACTCAGCGGGTGTGTGTGCTTGGATTAGAACATAAAGGGCATAGAGCACAGAAAGGCCACATCTTGGACGTGCAAGAGAGAAGAAGCGATGACAGCTGTACCCTGAGCTTAACAGACCACATTAGCGATAGCTATTACATACACGGTTGCATTCTATTTTTGTATCATATTAATGGATATAATATTGGTAATTGTTCTTAATAGAATCACAGAAATGAGAGATGGAAAAGCTGTATGGTATGATGGAATGCTGCTCTTTTACCATTGATCATTATAATAAGCCTGCTCAGTCATTACTTACAAACCATGCTACATCTCTGCCAATGAGGCAGACCAAAATGAGGCGATAAACAAAATTGGTTTCCTTGCTAAATGTGACGCCTAAGTTTTAAGATATTTTGCTGAAGTTTTAAACCGATTGTCAATTAGTCAATGAGCTATGGCAGGCAGTGTATTTCTGGGTAATTAGTGTGTGTCTTAGGGGGGTTATTTGGCATGAGGCTGAGGGCAAAGTAATTTGTATCTCCCAGGAAGTGCGATAATTGCCTCAAGCTGAACCACTTGGAAAGTGTATTAATTCTATTAGGAAACATTTATGTTATTTTATATGGCATCCTGTATATTCATGAAGTATACTCATCAACCATGAATTATTCATTTTGGGGGCATTATCACATGAAGGTGTCCTCCTTGATAGCCAGGAAAAGGACTGGGGTTGTTTGTGCAGTTGGGCAACTCATGCTTTGTTGGAAATGAGTGTTGGGTTTTGAAATTCATCAGAGCTTCCCAGGTGGCACCTTGTTAGGAAACCCCTGGATCCTAGGAGGTTGAGCGGCACCTTAAGAGGGGTAAAGAAAGTCAAAGGTGGTAAGGCCATCTAAACTGGCCATCAGGACACCAGCAGGCTTTCTCATTGGTGCTGGCTCTGTGGCCTGTGGGGGAAGCCTGAGCACTGACAGCTACAGGGAGGATAGCCTTCATCCTGGTACTTTTGGACACTCCCTTTCCAGAACCTGCTCAGGATGTTCAGGGCTCAACAAAGGCAATTATTCATTCAACAAGTATTTATGAATGAATGCTCAGACAATGTACAAGTCATCTACTGTTGTGTAATAAATTACTCCCAAACTTAGCAGCCTACAGCCACACACATTTATTAGCTCACAGTTGCAATGGGTCCAAAGTCATGTTCGGCTTAGCTGGGTCCCCTGCTCTGCAATCTCCGACAAGCCTGCAGTCAAAAGTGTCAGCCCAGAGTCTGTAGTCTCCCCTAAAGGCTCATCTGGGGAAGGATCGGCTTCTGAGTCACTTCCAAGCCCTCAGTTTCTCAAGGGCTGTGGATGGAAGGTCTCAGTTCTCCAGCGGATATTGACCAGAGGCCTCCCCTCCAGCTCCTCTCACTGTAGGTCTCTCCAATACAGAAACCGGCTTCATCAAAGTGTGCCAGCCAAGAAGGCCAGGCAAAGGTCGTAGCCTTTTGTAGCTTAATTGCAGGACTGTCATCTCTTTACCTTGTTGATTCAAATCAAATCACCAGGTCAGGAAGGTGGCAGAGGGATAGAGAGAAGTAGGGGCAGGTAAGACCTGTTTCAGAGTTTAAAATTGACCTATTCGGTAGGAGTATGCATACTGAGAGTTACCAGTTTTCTTCACCCCGGCTCCTCTTTGTCCCTTCTTAAGGGAAATGCAAAACAAGTTGAAGAAAGAATCTTGTAACCATCATGCAGAAACAAAGAGGAGGACAGGATAACCCAGTGGAGGGTAAACAGAGAGGGGCTATGTGAGATGGGGTGAGAGGAGGTACAGAGAGGACAGCCCAGGCCCTGCATCTCCAGCTGTATTAGCCTGGCATGCAGCTTCACCTTCCCATGCTCCTGTTTCCTCTTATGTAGAAATATCTGCCTTTCGGGATTATTTGAGAGGATTAAACAACAGCCTGGTACTTTCCTGAAACATCTTGCGCATGGCTCGTTTCCTCACTTCATCCTCGCAGGTCAGAGCTCAAAAGCCCCAAGCCCTCTCCGTCCTTCTGAAGTCTTTAGTTCGCCTCGCAGCCTCACTTACCGATGCCTGTTTTCTTCTGTTCACCCGGCATTCTCAGGGCCCAGGGGAGTTCTTGACATGCAGGGGATCCTCAGTAAGACTTGTGAAGGGCTGCCGAATGTCGTCACCGACCAAGGGCGTCGCTGCACAGGCTGTGTCCCATGTTTTCCAATGCATCACAAACAGTGTGAGGAAATCGGCCTAGGACATAGAGTCACAGCCGCTAAAATACCAGCACAGTACATTGCAGCGTATACAGGCCTTGCTTGACCACTGTGTGACAAGCCTCGCTGGTGGCTGTCCCCGTTCAGAGGTGAGGCAACGGAAGGCGAAGGGACTTAACAGACTTCTCCGAAGTAGGACTGTACCTTTACTTGCAAACAGGGCGAAAGTCTAAGAGTTCCTTCCAGTCTCCAGCAGATGTACTCTGAGCCTGCTACAATCCTGCCCGACCTCTCTGAAGCCACAGTCCCTCTGTCTCATCTCCCTTTCCTGCTCTTGGAGGCAGGGGACAGACAGACACTGGGTGTGTTGTTTACCCAAACTACACCCTGCAGAACTGCAGAAAGTCAAGCAGCCAGTCATGCGGCTGCCAGTAAACTTCTCCACAATCCAGAATTCCTTCTTTCTTTCTGAAGAACTCACTGTACTTAATCCTACCAATAAAAGTCAAATCCCTTCACCGTGACCCACATGCACTCATCAAACAAGCACTGAGGATCTGCTTGGTGCCAAATATCATGCTAGGAAATGGGACCTATCACATCCAGAAGGAAAAGCAGACCTGAAGTACAAATCACTCTGTAGCTAGTGATATGGTTGGAACTATGTATGAAGGAGAAGTTCAGCGTGATGGGAAAACATAAAAGGAAAGACCACCTGGGACCTGGTCTTGGGGGGGTCATTTAAATGAAGAAAGCTCATTTAAACTGGAGAAGAAAGCAGAACATTCTAGAGAAGAGTATTTAAGAGGTTCCAGGTGGTGCTAGTGGTAAAGAACCCTGCCAGTGCAGGAGACATTAAGAGACATGGGTTCAATCCCTGAGTTGGGAAGATTCCCTGGAGGAGTAAATGGCAACTCACTCCAGTATTCTTTCCTGGGAAATCCCATGGACAGAGGAGCCTGGTGGGCTACAGTCCACGGAGTCACAAAGAGTCAGACATGACTTAGCGACTAAACAACAGCATTTTACATACAAACACAAAATATTTTTTGTACAGTATTAATATGCAATGAATTACCCAATAATAAAACTGCAGCTGGAAATTAGGGGGAAGATTTATTTTGTTTTTTCCAAAACCTCCCATGGTTAGTTACCATTTTCAAAAAACAAATCATGTATTTGAATCACCAATAGGACACACACATATAAATTGATCTTTGAAACTGTCACGTCCTTGATGATTATATATAGTTTTCCCCCATACTATCCAAAAGTAGAATGTTCCTATGAAACCTTTCCTAAGCCAAAACAGCATAAAACAAAGAAGCAATTACCTAAGGACACATCTTGCTAACAGATGCACAAATAAACGGAGATAAACCACAGATGCTCACAGACAGTTCAAAGCTACGGTGGCTTAATGCTGAGACACCTAGTGCAGTTCCTGGGGAAGGACCTTGGTCGTGACCTCTGCCTACTGAGGTGTGCACTGCCTCTATACCAAACATTAACATTTTTGCTGTCATAAGAGTGAAAATCCTCTTTGGATTTACCAAAGAGAACAGAATTTCCAAAAGCAGAGGATCCTTTTTTGTTGTTATTCAGTCGCTAAGTCGTGTCTGCCTCTGCAACCCCAGGGACTGCAGCACACCAGGATCCCCTGTCAACTAACATCTCCTGCAGTTTGCTCAAATTCATGTCCACTGAGTCGGTGATGCAATCTAACCATCTCATCCTCTGCTGTCCTCTTCTCCTTTGGTCTTCAATCTTTCCCAGCACCAGGGTCTTTTCCAAAGAGTCGGCTCTTTGCATCAGGTGGCCAAAGTTGTATAGCTTCAGCATGAGTCCTTCTAATGAATATTCAGGGTTGATTTTCTGTAGGATTGACGACTGGTTTGATTTCCTTGCTGTCCAAGGGACTTTCAAGAGTCTTCTCCAGCACCACAGTTCAAAAGCATCATGTATGTCTTATTTCAAAACACCACTCTAAAGTAAAATGTCTTTAATATCCAGTTAAATGTTGTTTTAGTTCGCTTAAATCCAAATACATTTGTTATGCTATGGAAAAACTCAAATAAACTTTTTGGCCAATCCTTCCTTATGAATCCTAGTCTCTACCCAAAAGGTAGAAATAGACCATCAGCAGTTGCATCCTTGTTAGAAGCGAGGCTCTCAGGCCCCACCCTGGAGCTGCAGACTCTTGGTCTGTATTTTAATAAGACCTCCAGGTGATTCAGAGGCACAGAAAAGTGTGAGAAGCTCTCTTCTAGGTTAGGTAGATCTGAACATGGAAAAAGTATTGTTATTATAAAAGACTTTCTTTTTATTTCTCTTCCTCATCACATTAGGACATTGCATTTATCTCTTAATTATAGTAAAAGGTGGGTTATGTTATCAATGAATTTCACCTCAAGAAAGTAAAGTGGGAGTTATAAAATACATTTTAATGAAAGAGGCTGTTGTGTCCAATAGGGTTGAGAATGCTGCTCCAAGATCCCTGGGATTCGGTAACTGGGTGTGATGAACTTGGGAGCATGTAAATGAGAGTAGGTCATCAGGGTCAAGTTTCTCTGAACTTGGCCATTTATAAACTCTAATGGCTCCTAAATCTGTATCTCCAGCCAGTGTCTCACCCTCAGAGCACACTCGACAAATCCCTGCTTTCTAAATATACATTCGCCAGATCACAGAGTAAGTGCCCTGCTGTCTTCTACAGGGTCAAGCCGCTCTCACTTACTTACTCTACAAATGTTTTTCCATCCCCTTCTATGTACCACACAATGTCACAGGGCAGTGAGTAATAGAAAGACAAAGCCTGCTTTTGTGGAACTGACAATAGTCTAAGAAGCCAGAAAATAACTGCACGAAGAGTCAGAACGTGGTAAGTGCATTGACAGAGGTATAGATGATGCGACAGAGACGACTTCCTAGACATAATATTGAAAGGTCACCAAAAGTCACCTTGGCCCTCTGCACTGCCGAGAAGCCCGCGGCTTCACTCAGGAACTCTCTGGTTCCCCCACACAGTCATTTCAACCTTCTTTATTCTCCTCACATCTGGGCTGCTACACCTGCCCTGCATCAGTCGATCTTGCTTCCTTCTTCTCAAAGTAAAATAAATCATCAAATAGAACCCCTCCTAATTCCCCTCATTTCCTCCTGGCTCCCTTCCTGGTTCAGTCCCCTCTGCTCCTCCGGTTACCATGGCAGCGCTGTTCCTGCTCCTGGAGAGGCCTACCCTCCACCCCATCCCTACTTTCCACCACCTTCTCAGACATCTCTCTACGACACGGACCACTCTCTCCCTCCCCTGTAATTTCCCCTCTACTGGAGCCTTCTTATCAACCTTTAGACAGCCTTCAGGATCTCAGCCATCCAGCTACAGGCTCCTCTCCTTCACAAACAAACTTCTTTAAAAACCAAATGTCTCTGCACCATCTCCACCTCCTTAGCTGCTACTCATTCTTCAACCCACTGCAACCAGCTCTGACCTCACCACCCACAGCAGCTCTTACCGACATGATCACCAACCACCTGCTTGTTACCAACATCAACATGCTCTCCTCTGTCCCTCAAACCTCAGCAGCATTTGACACCACCAACTGGCCCCTTGAAACAGCCTCCTCGGCTCGCTTTCCACGACACCCACCCTGGCCATCTTTCCCTGCCTCTCAGACCTCTCCTTCACAGCCTTCTCTATGGAGTCTCATCTCTTAGAGCTGGGGTTCAGCCCAAAGCCCTCCTCGCTCTCAAGAAACATTTTATCTGCATTTGACCACTTATAGCCTTTAACGATCCTTAAATATATAGCTGCAGCCCAGGTCTCCCTCTTGCACAGCCTTCCAGACCACTCCGTTTGGATGTCTCAGACTCAGAATATCCAAAACTAACTTACTATTTCCTGCCCCACCTGTTTTTCATTCCTTGACTGTGCGTCATCTAATGGCAATACCGTGTACCATTTCCTCGGGTTAGGCACTGAGGCAACGTCCGTGACTCTTCCCACACATCCACCAAATCAGCCACCTCAAATCCATGCTTTGCACTACAGCTGGAGTCATGTGACACGTGAACAGGATGCCTTCTCCCCCCTGTTTAAAGCACTCCCGTGGTTTCCTCGTGGTTCTCAGGGTAAATCCCAGCCACCATGAACTCCTTCTAACGCTTCACTATTTCTCATCCATTCTCCAACTTTGGATAGTTTGACCCCAGTCTGACCTTTCTCAAGGTACTCTTACCTCCACAGCTGTTAGAAGTACTGATGGATCCCCAACTACAAACAAGACCAACCCAAATATCTTCATGTATCAGATTATCTCAGGAAAACCATGGAGCACTCAGAATGGCTAGAATATTGTTCACAATGACTGGAGTACATAAGTGTCCCTCAGGGTGGGGCAAGAAATAATCTGGGGAAATGCATTGAACCAGATCACAAAGAGCCTTGAGCACCCAAGTGCAAAGTCTAAACTCAGCCCCAGAGCAATGGAGAACATGCCTTTGCAAAGGCTGAAGCAGGCGAGGACTTTGTGCGGCAGCCACATTGGTGCCCACATCACCTCATCTCAGCAGCGGTGGGCAGGCCACTGAGGGTGCAGACTCTCCTTGAGAGACAGTCCAAGCCTCAGGCTTAGACCACGCCCATGTCCACTTTCTGCCTCGGGAGTTCTTCAGAACCAAACATCACAAAATGTCTAAAGATGCTCCAGTTCCCAACAGCTTGAGAGTAAGAAAGCAGGAGGAAGCAAGGCTGAGCCCAACATTCAAGCCTGAGTGACTGAGAAGATGAAGGTACCGTTGAGAAGAAACAGAGAGGGCCTCACTGAGAGGCAGCTTGAGCTGAGAAAGCCTGTGAGCAGCAGAAGAGGAGGAGGGGACCAGCCAGAGGGGGTAAAAGAAGCGCCTGAGGAAGTCCAGTCTGCCTGGTAGAAGAGTAGGGAGAACACAAGTACCCTAAATGTCTGTCAGGAAATAGCCTAGAAAACGGAGGAGAGAGAGGAGGAGTTCCATCAAAGAGCAGAAAACCTCAAGGAGGAAGATGCTAGTTCAGTCCACGAGGTACTTTCTAAGCCCTGCACTGACTGTGAGGGAGTCCTTTCCTGGGACGGCTTAAACTGGATGTCCAGGAGATCAGAGATCAGATTTCTAATTCTAGAAAGAGGCCACATGAGGTAAGATGAGATCCAGCCCCAAGTGCTCCAACCTCCACGTCCCTTCCCCTCATTCCTGCCTCTCCACCAATCTTCACATTGGTGATGCCGCCTTATCACGGGTTCTGCCTCAGGAGCAACTCTGAACAAGACTAGGGAAGATGCCCATCCCAGGTGCCCTGCCCTCAGAACCTGTGCCCACACACACCAGGAGCCCCATACTGGCTTCCACTTCACTCCCTGTGCAGTCACCCTCCAGTACTGCCACAGCCCCAGGGTCTCTAACTCCTTCAAAACCCAGGACCCTCCCCCTTGGGTGCTCTGCTCTCCAGGGTTAGAGATTCTGATACTGGTCCAGCTGGGCTTTGGGCCTTACAAGAACTGGCCAAAGTGCCGAGTGGGTCTTCGAGTGCCTCTCAGCCACACCAGGCACATGTCCCCCCATTTTCCATGACCTCCCTCACCTTGAAATTTTCATGGATCTTGCCAGACAAGAACTCCAGGGAAAAGCCTCTACCTTTTCCAGATAGACAATTTTCCCAGCAATACGTTCCTTGTTGCTCCTCTCTGGATGAGAAGTGGGGGTGTTTTGACTCAAAACATTTGTTCAAAATGTTTGTTCACACACACACACACACATCAACTTGTCTTAACCATCAGTTTGGCAAATTTTGTGGTCCAGTTTTTGGTAGGGAAAGTTTCAGTGAATTCGAAGTAAAGGAAAATTAGTTCAGGCTCTTCATTCAATAGGTGCTTTTTGAGCACCTGCAGTGAACTAAGCAGTAAAGGGAACAAAAAAGAAATGTCAGATGTATCCATCGCCCTTAGAATTGCGCTGGGAAGAAGAGATAGTCACACATAGGAAGTAAGTGATGATGCAGGTAGCAGGATATGGTGGAAGCTGTATGCCTGCACAAACGCAGTAGTTCTCAAATCCTGGTGCCTAAGAATCCTCCGAGAGTGGAGATGTGAAAAACACAGACTCCTGGGATCTACTTAGGAGATCAGAGTCACTAAGTCTCTAGTGAGCTCCAGAAATCAGTGTTCTAAATAAGCTTTAAAAAAAAAAAAAATTGAAGTATACTTGATTTACAATGTTGTGCCAGTCTCTGCTGTACACCAAAGTGACTCCATATATACACACAAAGACCTTCTTTTATAAAATATTCTTTTCCACTACGGTTTATTACAGGATTAAAAAAGCTTTTACATAGTCCTGATGCAGATGGTCCACAGACCACCTTTGATGAACACAGATCCAGACAGCAGTTCTCTCCAGTTTACCAGAAGGAAAAGGAAGCCCACTGGGCAAGCCCAAGAAATGAGCTGCGTTTGTCTGTAGACCTTAAGAAGCTGATGTGGAATCCTTTCCATTCCACCTCTGCACAGTTGAGTGAGCTGAAACAGAGCCAATGTCTTGCCATTATCTAAAGCATGTGCAATTGGCACTAGGAATAAAAAAGGACACGTACAGCTGAGTCTAGAGTTGATGAAACCAGTTTATCTGAATCTGATTCCAGGGCAGTTTGATGCTGAAAGGTGCTGTTATGACTCACTGAAGCTTTCGCATCTATTGTTTTCCTTTTCCTGGGTGGCTTCACCAGAGACCTCACAGATACCATTATTTTCAGATTACTGTTATTACACACATTCTTCTTGAATAAAAAACTACTTTGTTTTTCTCTACACAGAGCGAAGACCAAGTTTCAGTTGTTTTCTTATCTCTGTATGTAAAACAATCAGAACACTGCCCTACTGGGCTTATTCTCCAGTCTCGTGGGTGTGGTAGAAAGCAAGCAGAATCGCTGCGAGACTTGCTGCAGCCCAGAGCGGGAGAAGGGATGGCGGGGAATCTCTCCATCTCCCTGGGCCCTCCCCGGAGAGCCATGTGCTCCTAGACATTTGGGGACCACCTGCTATGCACCTGGCATCATCCAGAGACTGGGGGCTTCCATTCCAGGGGGGGAAACATAATGAATAAATGAACAAACACATCAACTGGAAAATAACAGTAGTGATAACTGCTAGGAGAGGGTTTTTCTTTTCTTTTCTTTTTTTTAAGCCAGTGAGGCAGAAGAGAAGACTTCCCTGGTGGTTCGGTGTCTAAGAGTCCACGTTTCCAGTGCAGGGTCCTGGGTTCCACTGGTCATGTGCGGGAACTAGATCCCGCACGCCAAAAGTAAGACTGGGTGCAGTCAAATAAATAAATAAAAATATAAATATTAAAAAACTAAATAAATAAAGCCAATGAGGTGGCAGAGAGAAGAAGGCTGGGCAGAGGTGATGGACAGCAGAGGTAGGCAGATCCAGGGGAAGAGCGTTCCAGATGCTCTTCAGAGGGAATGAATTTAGCACATGCAAGGAACTGAAAGAAGGTAAACATGAGTACAGCCAAAATGAGATCAGTGCATAAAAGTAATACTAGGGCTTATGAGACGACTCAGAGGTTTAGTCTCAGATGGGAAGAAAAAGAAACCAAAGCTGCAGCTGACTTAATGGTTTCCTCATGACCAATGGACAGGGTGGCACCTAGTTGGCTGTGGATGACCCAGAAACTGGGCTTAAACTGCACCACGGGCAAATAAAGTCTGATATGAAGGAAGGGAGTTTCTGCAATTTAGCAGGAATGAATGATTGACGAGCAGCACCATCCGAAACTGACAGACTGTCAAGCCTGCCTGCTACCCCTGGGTTATTTCAGCCTGGAATTTCTGGCCCAGTGAGAGCAGTCATTACTTTCTCCCCTGATGGATTTCTCCATAGAGGGTTCGGAAGACGAGAAAAAGAGAGATCAGCAAGCTTTCCTTCTGAAAGCCATGAGACGAGGCAGCTTTGTGTGCTGTGCCTGCATCGGGCTCTGCCTGTGTCTCCACGGCAGCTCCAGTTGCGTGTATTTATCCAGTTGGCTGAGGCTCATTGGTGGATGGCACTTTAACCAAGTAGATTGCAAAGTAAATTCGGGGAATTTTTGCTGGCAATATGTATGCTTGCTCTGCTTACAAACAGGATCTGGTCATTAAAAAGGACCTTTCCTCGAGGCAGAGTCAAAGGAAGACACGTGTGTAATTCGCTTGGCCACGGCATCTGGGCTTGTCCAATTCTACATGGACTTCTGAGAGTGGAATGCACGTTTACCCTACTCAAGAGAAGGGTAAGAAGTCCTCTGCCTGAAAGCAGATACCTAAAAACCCTCGGTGGGGGCATAAGGGAAGCTGACCTGATATTGGAATTATTAGACGAGGGCAGACTTGAAGACCATCCTCTGTTTTGTAGCAAAAGGGACACAGATGATGCCCCCTTGCTTAGCCTGACTGCACTTCCTAATGTCCATATTAAAGAACAAGGTCATCTCGGTTTTTCAGACTGACCAACCTGCTCAAAACATTTCTGAGTCTCTCCTCCTGAGCTACATCCTAAGCTGTGAGCTACAGATGCCCCAATACACACGGTTCAGGGATCCCCCACAAACAGACGCCTGGGGTTTTCCTCTGGACCACACCTCCCCTCCTCCATCCTCACATTGTACTCATTAGCCACTGTGGTCCCAGATGCTCTAAATTATTTGCCTGACTCAGCCTTCTCTCGCCTAGCACAACCTTAGTAACTCGATGCTGGCCCTGGGCTCCGTGCCCTGGGCACAAGGGGCTCTGTTCCTGGGTATTACTGCTGGGCTTTGCTCTGGCCTCTGAAATATGCCACCTCAGCCAGCCCAGCTCCCTAGTCTCTTCTGTCCAGAGAGGACTCGAGACATTAAGACCGTTCAGCGTCTGTCCATGAATTCTACACTCTGGTCACACACTGTACAAATAATGCTCCCCCCACATTCCCCCAAAGTTCCTTAAACAAGTTCAACCCCCAAGTGCCAACAGCTCAGACTATTGTGATCAGGTATGTTTACTTGGGCACCCCTGCCCCTCGGCCTCCACCAGCCAAGGCTTGATGGCCTAGAAGCCCAAGGCCAGGTCTCAGAGGGAATTCTCTACACACAGTCCCCGCCTGGCTCTAAGGGCAGAGGGGGCTTCCTCCCACAACCCTCCCTCTCACAGTTTTGGCATCTAGTCTGATGCTGGGAAAGACTGAAGGCAGGAGAAGAAGGGGATGACGGAGGACGAGATGGTTGGATGGCATCACCGACTCAATGGGCATGAATTTGAGCAAGCTCAGGGAGATGGTGAAGGACAGGCAAGCCTGGTGTGCTGCAGTCCAGGGGGTCGCAAAGAGTCAGACACAGCTGAGCAACTGAACAACAACAGCAACTCTGTTCCTTTCTCACCCTATCCTCCAGATACATTATCCACGACCATATTAGGGATTCCTGGGGCAACTGCACTATGGTTTGATTGAGGGATGTTGAAACGTCGTTTTCCACCTTATTATCTCACGAAAGCACAAACCTACCAAGCTTAGGGGGCCCATACAGACACTCATTGTAAACAGGCAGCGTCTCCTCCCTGACCCAATTTTCTTGCAGAATCATTGGAGCCTGTACCCTCCGCCTCACTGAGGCGCACAGGCTAATGTTCCTGAGATTATTTTCTTGGGCTGAGGCTGCAGTGCTCCTGATTTGGCCCTTGCATAGTATCTGATTGTTTATCTTGACATACAGGTTTGTCCCAGAGGAGAATGCTTAAAAAGTGGCATGGCATACCCGAAGACAGAGAGAAATAGAAATGCAGCTTTAACTTCTGTCCGCCTCTCTCCTGCCAGACTCCTCCCAATTATTCTGCAGGCTTCTTTGCCCTGAGGGCAGTTTGCAGCTCCAGGGGACTGGAATTGGCTTTAAAAAAAATTTCTTCCTCTCTGTGCCCCATGTGAGGGGCATTGTGTGCTCTCTAAATAATAAGACTGGCTTTGTGTGACCTAACTGGACAGGCCCTTTGAGAGAGTTTTCAGTTGCAGAGATAGCAGTCAGCTGCACCCTAGGAAATCAAGAAGTCTCCAGACCAAGGACAAAGTCCATGACGGCAAGATGTTTTTCCCTTAAAATGTCTTGTGGACTAATTCCTCTCCCCTACTAGCATTTAAGGTAATTAAGGTAAAAGTGTAGCAGAAAAATCCAAATTTACATTTTGGATCTGATAAATAATAGCAGTTAATTAATCAGATGCTCCCCACTCACCAATTGCTAACAAAATAATAAACAATCAACAAATCATTTTAGAGCTCTTATTGCATGCAAGGCATTGTCATTGATCAAGGGAATTACTTATTACATGTATTGATTTCCTACTTGGTACCCAGCATGAGCTAGAAGCTAAGGGCTTAGAAAGAGGTAGGGACATAGCGCTCCGCCTGCAGCTTACCCGCTTAGAAGAGAGCACTGACCAGAATTGACCACCTCCACTGTTCCAGCACAAGCTGGAAATTCACACACGTAAATTACCCCATTCAATCACCTTAATAACCCTGTGAGGAAGACAGTAATATTTCCATTTTATAGATGTGGAAACTGACACCCAAAGAGTATACATATGGTAAGCGGAAAAACGCCTCCTCCCTACTCCTAAGATGAAGTGAACGGGAAAGTGTTAGTTGCTCAGTTGTGTCCAACTCTTTGCGACGCCATGGATTGTATGTAGCCCACTAGGCACCTCTGTCCATGGAATTCTCCAGGAAAGAATACTGGAGTGGGTAGCCATTCCCTTCTCCAGGGGACCTTCCCAACCTAGGGATTGAACCCAGGTCTCCCTCATTGCAGGCAAGTTCTCTACCATCTGAGCCACCAGAGAAGTCCCAAAGATGCCCATGCCCAAATCCCTATGAATATGTTACCTCAAAAAGCAAAAAGGACTTTGCAGGAGTGATTAAGCTAAGGATCTTGAGATGGGAACATGACCCTGTACTAGCCAGGTGGTCAATGCAGTGTCCGTATAAGGGTACGTGTAGAAGATAAGTAGAAAGGTCAGAGTTAGAGTAACAGAGACAGATATGACGAAGGGAAAAGAAATTGGACTGATATGAGGCCCTGAGCCAAAGAATGCACGCAGCCTCTAGAAGCTAGAAAAGACAAGGAAATGTAGCCTCCTAAAGATAGCACCCTTGCTGACCCCTTTGAGACTTCTGACCTTCAGAACAGCAAAGTAATAAATGTGTATTGTTTTAAGCCCCTACATTTGAAGCCATCTGTTGCAGCAGCAATAGAAAACAAATATAATATGCTTACTCAGAGCTGCCCCAACTGCATTTCATACGGAACTTGAGTTGGCAAGAGAAGGTTACCCCAGAGGGGTAGAGTCAGGCAGGCTGCCAGGTTGAGGGACTGGCTCCTAGAATTCTGCAAAGCAGGGACCCCAGAGCAGGACACTAAGCAAGTCAATGTGCCCTTGAAGTCTGTCTTTTCTTTTTTGCTGATCTGCACACAACATAAGGGCAAAAGGCATAAAATACCAGAAGAAATATTCCATGATAACATTGATATGTTTAATAAATAAGGTGTTCAGAAAATGAGTGAGTTCCACAAAATAGTTACTAGAGCATGCTACCATAATCAGAGAAGACTTAGTGGGAGAGGTTCAGCTTCACCCTCCAGCATGGGCAGATTGAGGTATTACTAGAGGCAAACAGGTCTCGTGGGTGGGGGAATGGCCTGATACAAGAAACACCTTTAGAAACAGAAAAGGAAACAATCTTCCCATTCCTATTTTCCCCTCCTATTCTCACCCTATCTCTGCCTCCAGACTCCATTCAATCTGCCAACCAAAATCTTGACAAAGGCCTTAGACAACACGGCAGGTCCTGATCCAAAAAGGTATATTTGCCTTTCTTGCTCACAGTTACCCCACAGAGCAAATCTTCTAGTCTAGTGCTTCCCAGCAATAAGGAACAAAGTGTTTTCAGTTCTTCAGAGTCAACAAGCACACTCTTTGTATGTGAGAGTGGCTAGTTTGATCCAGCATGTCCAAATGCGGAAAATTTGCATTAGAATTCCAGACTTTGACCTAGGTGGGGCAATTTGGTTAAATACAAAGATAGTGTGTTCATAAATACACTTTTTTAAAAAGCTACCATTAATTTATAATCAAGTAATTGTAAAAAAGGCAACACATAATACAAATGACCCTGGTGCAGAAGACCCCACCTCTAGTCCTGAATTCCACTGTCATCGACAACATGACTTCGAGCAAACTGTTAGATCTTCTGTGAAGTGACAATGTGGTCTTAAAATTCTCTTAACGTTCATGATGGTTTGGCTATAAACAAAAGAATATCTGACCTGAACTGGTTTAAACATTAAGGAAGTGTATTATTTTGCAAAACCGAAAGTGGAGTGACAAGGCAGGGGAGGGCTTGTATTTGTCAAGGTTCTCCAGAGAAAGAGAACCAATAGGAGACTTACTTTATATTGTATTGGATTAGCTCACATGATTATGGAGGCTGGGAAATTCCATGATCTGCTGTCTGCAAACTGGAAGCTTAGAAAAGCCAATGGTATAATTCCAGTTCAAACCACAGGCCTGAGAACCAAGGGAAACAATGATGTAAATCCCAGTATGAGTCTGAAGGCCCAAGAACCCGGAGCACCAGTGTCTGAGGGCCAGAGATGGGCTGTCCCAGGTCAATCAAAAGAGAAAGTTCACCCTTCCTCCATACTTTTGTTCTACTCAGGCCCTTAGTGGATTGGATGATGGCCACCCACATTGGTGAGGGTGAACTTTACTCAATCTACCAATTCAAATACTAATCTCTTCTGCAAACACCCTCATAGTCACATCCAGAAATGTTTTACCAGCTGAGCATCTCTTAGCCCAGTCAAGTTGATACAAAAAATTAGCCATCGTAGGGTTTGATTGATTCAGTGGCTTAATGATATCATCAAGGACCTGGGTTCTTTCTATTTTCTATTTTGTAATCCTGAATTATCAGCTTTATCCTTATGATGGATAGATCTAGACCATAATTCTGGGTATTGCAGCCAGACACAAAGCAACCAGAGGAAAAGGAGTGAGAGAGTCCCCCAGCAGAGGTTCCTCGCATAGCACTGGTCATCACTGAGTACCCATTTCTGAACCAACCACTGAAAAGGAGTTCCCTTGAGAAGGACTATTCCAGCCTCTCATGAGGGGACAGGAGAGAGAGACCAACTGAACAAAATCATGATTCTATATGGAAGGAAAATGGGGAGATTGCAGCTAGATGGGAAATTCATAGTCACCTTTACTCTCTCAAAAGTCTCTTCCAGCTCTAAAAATCTGTAAATTAAAAAGCCATCTGTTACCTGACATGGTTTAAACCGAGACTGCCAACCTACATACCTACTCAGAGCCAAGTGCTGGGTTATGCACCAGGCATACAACAAGAATCATGGAACTTTCACAAAGCCTCCAGTATCAGGGATCCTGACCACGCCACAACCAAGACAGTCAATCCTATTGCTTCACCCATTCTAACACTGCTCTCTTGCAGTGGTTCTGGATGAGGATGAGTAGCATGGGTTGTATAGATGAGTGACAGAAAATAGTTGCTAGTATTTTAGGTAAATTACATAAAAGTTGACTAATAAACTTCCCTGTTTTCTACCCGTAGATAGTCCAAAATTATTTGGTGGTGTTACACAGTGAGAGGTGGGAAGCTTGGTTAGGGCTGTTACATTTTCTTAATAGAAAATTCAAAATAGCTATTATTGACCTAACATTGACTATGGGCAGACTGTTTAAACTCATTTCCAGTTCACTTGATTGGGGAACAGCATTTTTCCCTAGTGTAGACCAGGCCTCTAGAGTTATTTCCCACACCTACAATGACTATTACAAGGAAAGGAGAAAATAGATGGATAGATGTTTGATGAGAAATTGTACACTTCTTGTTAGTCTTTTTTTTTTTTTTTTTTGAGGGGCTCAGTATGTTTGCTCAATTCCAATTACCTATGTCTTTCTTCTCTGGCTGGATTAGCAAGTATTGAATTCAACCAAAGCATAGAACAGTGTCACTAAAATGATTGTTCTTCTCCCAGCAGGATACTTAGGTTTTGACTGAGTAATCAAACTCTGAAAGAAATTTCACCATGATATTTATTATACCAAGAAAGGGGAATAGGAGGTATGTTTTGTTATATACTATAACTAGCTAGAAGAAATAGATGGCAAAAAAAATTCCCTAAAAATGAAAGTTACACATGCTGCTGCTAAGTCGCTTCAGTTGTGTCCGACTCTGTGCAACCCCATAGACAGCAGCCCACCAGGCTCCGCCATCCCTGGGACTCTCCAGGCAAGAACACTGGAGTGGGTTGCCATTTTCTTCTCCAATGTATGAAAGTGAAAAGGGAAAGTGAAGTCTCTCAGTCATGTCTGACTCAAAAATCCCATGGACTGCAGCCTACCAGGCTCCTCTGTCCACGGGATTTTCCAGGCAAGAGTACTGGAGTGGGTTGCCATTGCCTTCTCCGGAAAGTTACACATATGTGGTAATAAATTTATGTCGCCCATGTCCCAACAGCTTTACCCAGACAAATCTGAAGAGAGGAAGCATATAAAGTCATAAGTGTATTAGAATAAATAAAAGAATTGAGCATTTTTCAAATTCCAATTTTTCTAGCAAATTATTGCTGGTGGTTGCTGAACTACAGAAAAAGCATTCTGTTTTTGTTATAAGGCTTGAATTTATCATATAAAAGTGGGCCTGAACAGCACACTGCAGAGTATTCCGTAAGATCTGCAATAATAACTCATTCTCTTTCTCTCCATCAATCCTCTAAACAGACTTACTCAAAGATGGTACATGCCTTATATAAGGTTCATTTCCATTTTCCATCTTTGGTGGAACTGCTAATAAGCAGTAAAATGGCCCAAACTAGAGAGAAGAGCCAGGAGAAAAACAAAGACCTAGAATCAGCTACAGCTGAATAATTAGCACTTGAAAAGCTACTGTTAGCTACCCTGCTGCTGCTGCTGCTGCTGCTAAGTCGCTTCAGTCATGTCCAACTCTGTGCGACCCCATAGACGGCAGCCCACCCGGCTCCCCCGTCCCTGGGATTCTCCAGGCAAGAACACTGGAGTGGGTTGCCATTTCCTTCTCCAATGCATGAAAGTGAAAATTGAAAGTGAAGTTGCTCAGTCATGTCCAACTCTTAGCGACCCCATGGACTGCAGCCTACCAGGCTCCTCCATCCATGGGATTTTCCAGGCAAGAGTACTGGAGTGGGGTGCCTTTGCCTTCTCCGGTTAGCTCCCTTAACAGTAATCAAAAGAGAGAATAGGTGGGATTTGTCCGTTTTCCTTCAGAATCTCATTTCAGGTCTTGAGTTTATTCTGCCTCACAGACTATCTTCATGAAGAAGAAGAAAAAAAAAAGTACATTAATTTAGAGGCAATTAATGGCACATATAGCCTGATTTTTTTTTTTTCTTTTTCACTTTTACTTTCCTGCTTGAGGTTTTTCCTTGGGTAGAAGGCATCTTTAAAGTCTATTGCTTTTCATCCTCCCAGGATTCACACGCTGAACTCTTGATGTATTAAGTCACATTTCCAAGGGGGAACAGGTCAAATAACTTTACAATCAAAACCCAAACCTAAACAGATGGCTCCTTCATACCAAGAAAATGCAAGGACTCGTAGGTCTCCTGCGGTAATGGGATTTGGCCTGAACACTAAGGGATCTCAGAGTCAGTGAGTTGGAGTGCAGGCCTGGGAACCAGGCATCATGGGCTCTCTGTTCCATTTCAACTCCAAGCCAATTGACTGCATGCTCTTCCAGCCAAGCATTACTCCAGGATGTGCTCAAAAGATGCATGCCTAGAGAAAATCGTGGGCAGGCTGATCACACTCTCCAAGACTGGCCTTTGAACTACCAGCTTACCTGAAAACATGTTAAAGATGCAGACTCCTGGACTCCATCCCCAACACTCTTTAGTCACCCTCGGAATCTGCTTTTTTAACAAGCTGATCAGGTCATTTTTATGCTCACTGAAATATGAGGACCACTTCTGGCCTCTTGCTACTCAAAGGTGAACTTGAGACCAGCATCATCTGGGAGATTGTTAGAAATGCAGAATCCCAGGCCCCATCTTAGACCTCCTGAACCAGAATCTGCATTTTCACAAGATCCCCAGAACTTCCCCAGTGGTCCACTGGTAAAGACTCGGCACTCCAGCTGCAGGGGGTGCAGGCTTGATCCCTGATTGGGGGAACTAAGATCCCACATGCCAGTGGCCAAAAGAGAAAAAAAGATTCCCAGATAATTTCTTAAAGTTTGAGAAATATTTTGGTGGGATAGTTCGGACTTACAACCTAGTTCTCACCAGCTGGGAAACGAGATAATACAGTAACACAAAAAGGGGCTTATCTCAATACTAAATTACATAATAGAAATATCAAGGAGTTTTTTAACAATCACTGACATCTCAGCCCTGCTGCTGCTGCTGCTGCTAAGTTGCTTCAGTCGTGTCCGACTCTGTGTGATCCCATAGACGGCAGCCCACCAGGCTCCCCCGTCCCTGGGATTCTCCAGGCAAGAACACTGGAGTGGGGTGACATTGCCTTCTCCCTCAGCCCTACTAAAGACCAATTTAATCCATCCTTCTGGAAGTGGTACCTGGGCATCTATCTGTTTTAGAGCTCCAGAGTTAATTCCAATATACAGCCAGAATTGAGAACCACTGGTGGCACGAGGTGTAAAGAACCCACCTGCCAATGCAAAAGACACAAGAGATGCAGGTTCAACCCCTGGGTTGGGAAGAACCTCTGGAGGAGGGCACTGCAACACACTCCAGTATTCTTGCCTAGAGAATCCTCATGGAAAGAGAAGCCTGGTGGGCTACAGTTCATGGGGTCACACAGAGTATGACACAACTCAAGCGACTTAGTATGCATGCACGCACATGTCCCAGTGAAGAAAAATCCAGAATCCAAGCGTGAAGTCTGACATACAAGCATCAAGCTAAGTCTCACTCCCCTAAAAAGCAATCAGGCATTTGCCTAGTAACAAGGGATTCCTAAAATATTTGCCTTTTTCTAAAAGGCGGCTTTGGTCTTTTGAACGGTTACTCATTGTCCACGCCTCATAAAAAAAATACACTGGGCCTCTGCTGCTCAGGAGCTGAGGAGCAGCATCCCATGCCTTTGTTAATCAAGGCCGGGCTCCAGGCATCCTCACGATGGGAAATGGCTCCTTCTGAGGCAACGTTTCTCTCCACTTTCTCTGCCCCATGGGATTTGTGATTCTGGACAAGGCATATGCCTTCTCACCATGTCATTTTCCTCATTTGTGGAGGCAAAACACAGTGTCCATTGATTCCTCTGGTTAAGCTGACTGGTGCCCCTGGCTCGTGTCCAGTGACTATTTCTCTTTACAGCAATCCTCAGCTGGGGGTGAGCCAGAGGGAGATGGCTGCCCATTTAGAGCCTCAAGCCCCAGTGCTCTCTGTCCTGTAAGCTCTCCAAATGCTGCTGGTTCAGCTGACTCTCTTCAACCCACACAGGTCCATCAGAAAGCTTTGGGACAATGTTTGAGTACAGAAATGCCACCCAATTCTTTTGAAATGTCTGAGTTTAGTTGAAGCCCAGACTCTAGTAGATCCAGGCTGTAGAAATATGAGCCATGCCCCTTCCCCAGCCCCACCCTGACTCTCTTTTTTTCCCCCACAGGAAACCCTAATTGGTCTGGATAAATTCTCTTGAACTCAAATTACAACTGTAGCACATGTACTCATTACCTTTATTTCTATAATTATTGATAGCTTGTGTTTCTTTTTAATAACTCCATATCATATGCAGTTCCTTATCTTCTCTCTACCTACTATGCGTATGCTCAGTTGCTCAGTCATGTCCGAGCCCCTGGACTGTAGACCGATAGACTCCTCTGGCCATGGAATTTTCCAGGCTAGAATACTGGAGTGGATTGCCATTTCCTCCTCCAGGGGAACTTCCCAACCCAGGGATTGAACCTGAGTCTTTACCACCGAGCCATCTGGGAAGCCCCCTCTACCTACTTCTACTGATAATATTGGGTGCTTGCTATGTGCCAAACATATTATCACATTATCCTCACATCCATCTTTTGAGGCAGGTGCTATTGGTATGCCAGTTTTACAGATACAAAATTGAGATTTAAATAAATCAAGTGACTTGCTCCAGGTTCCACGGGGTAAAAGAGGCAGAATTGGACTTCACCCACATCTATGTGATTCCAATCATGTATTGCTACAAAACAGATCATACTGCTGTTTCAGGAAGTTTCTCAATCTCTCACTTCAAGTTTCTGAGCTTCCTTGAGGCAGGATCTCTGCCACCAGATCTTCCCTTCTGGCTCTGCTTGTTTGGGAACTGGTTACAGTGGGTGCCAGAGTCAAAAAGACTGGAACCAACAAGGAAGGTAGGGAGAATAGGCAGGGAGAAAACTTAAGGTTCCTATTTTGTACCATATATCAAAATAAATTCCATATGAATAAAAAAATCAACAATTATTATTGTATTAAACAATACAAGTACTAGAGAAACATATAGGCAGAGAGAAGATCCTGAGGTAGGAAGAAGAGCTTTATAGAATGGTTACCAAAGGCAGAAAGTATAAATTAAAATATTAAGAATTTTAACTACACAAAAACTTCAAATGTAAATTTAAATGTGAAAAGCAATTGATAACTTGGGGGGAGATGCAAAACAGAGGAGGAAGAATTAATAGACTGAATACATAAAAACTCTTACAAAGCAGTAAGTAAAAGACGAATACTCCAATTAAAAAATAGTCAAAGATAAAAGAACAAAAAGAAGACTAATATTCATGATTCTTGATGAATTCTGGCAATAGACTTTTACATTCTCTGCAGGTGAGAGTATGAATTGACATAACCTTTCTAAAGGCCAATTCAACAAAATGTACTAAAACTTTTATTTTTTTTCATGCAGAGCAGTTAACCCAACTGTTTTGAGATATACGTCTTAAGGAAATAATTAAAGACATGCATTGTGAGCCATGGGCTTCCCTGGAGGCTCAGATGGTAGAGAATCTATCTATAATGCCGAAGATGCAGGAGATGTGGGTTCCAATTCCTGGGTTGGGAAGATCCCCTGGAGGAGGAAATAGCAACCCACTCCAGTGTTCTTGCCTGGAGAATCCCATGGACAGAGGAGCCTTGTGGGCTATAGTCCAGGGGGTCGCAAAGAGTCTGACTCCACTGAGCAACTGACCATACATGCAAAATAAACATGCACCAATTTTGTAATGAGAACAAAAAATAGAACAGAAATTATTTTTTAAAAAAAGGAATCACAGATTCCCAAGTCCAGTCTCTGGGCCACCAAGAACAGGAGGGTTGGACTGAGTCATACAACTGACCCATACACTCCTCAAAGGAAGTTGATGACCTCTTCCCCTCAGCACCCTGCTGGTCCAACCGAGGCTGGTCCTTCCCTGAGAACAAACAAGTCATCAGCCCCCAACTCTTCCCACCCTTCTTTAGTGAGATTGGCCCCCAGACCAGGTCCTTGCCCTGGAAACTGGACGCATGGACACGGGCTGACCCTGCCTGAAGAAGGTCCTAGAGGCAGCATAGGGGCACTCACTCCAGGCTTGGCCCCAGTTGTCCACACGTGGGTTTGTTTTCCGCAGATAGATTTCTCTCCCAGCCTAAAAACACCCTTTTGACTCTCCTGCCCTTGGTTAAGATTCACTAGAGACTAAGGTGGCTGCTGCTGCTCTCCGCAAGTGCTGACGGCCCAAGCCTCGCCAGTACTTGGGCTGCCGCCTCCCTCCACTGTCCCGGACCAACCCCGGAGCATGCCTCAAATTGCCCCTAGGAGGCAGAAACACCAGTTGACCGCCAGAGTGGCAGTGCGGTGGCCGGGAGCCACCCCCGCGAGGCCCCGAGCGTTGCTGGGAATTCGTTTGCATCCCGTTTCTGGTGCCCAGAGAGGGTACCAGGGCTCATCCAGCCGGAATCAATCGGGGAGGCTCACCCAGCCCAGACAGTCGGCCGCAGGGACCCCGCAGCGGCCTGCCTCCACCCCACCCCAGCCCCTCGCTGTGCCTGGAGGCTCCTGGTCGAGGGCCACTTCCTTCTCCTGGGGGGGTACCCCGAGAGCCCCCACGCTGCCCGGAGGTCTTCGGTCCAGGGTCTCTGGGCGAGGTCATCCCGGGACGCGAGTTCCCGCCCCTCCTGGAGTCCTGGACTTCCCCATCACAAAAGGCACCCTCTGCCTCCGCCGTGGCCAGCGGGGACCCTCCGCGCCATCCCTGGGGACTGCCTCGTCCTCCCCCTCTGCCTACCCTGCCGGCGCGCCCACATCAAGGGGGTTTTATGCACGCTCCCTCACTTTTGACTAACGTAGGGGTCTCGGATCCTGCGGCCTCCTCCAGTGAAGCTCGGACACCAGAGCTCGCAAAGCCCAGGCTTCCCGAGGCGGGTGGGGGCGGGGAGGGGGGGGGGTGCGGAAAGTGGGTGGTGGCTGCAGGGCCGGGTCCGCTGCCCCGGAACGCAGGACGCGAGGTCTCTTATGGACACAGCGCCACCCCCACCCCCGCATGACCACTGCGGGGAAAGCCGGGAAGAGGAAGGGGCTCCCGGGTCTGAACCGCTCGCTGCTGGTCACGCGAAGAAACCGACTCAGGTGCGCTGAGCAAACGGAAAAAAAAAAAAAAAAAAAAGAGGTGAAGGTCCCGCAATTAGACCGCCTCAGAGCTGTAGAGTTCAAGAAAGGCCATAAGTAATTCACTAAAAGAGCAAATTTTAAGGGGAAATTTGAGACAGTAATAGCAGCAGCATCTGGAGGAACCGCGGGGAGGGAGGTGGGGGGGGGGAAGAGTTGTGAATCAGACTTTTGCAGAGGGACTCAGATTTTGCAATAGGCGCTTAATTAAAAATAAAATATATTGATGTGGTAGGCAAGTCGCGTTCCTGGGAAGGTAAAAATACAGTGGACTCCCCCACACCCCAGATGCTCCACCTGCCTGCTGTAATTACAGGGCTTCAGAGAGGAGGGGGAAAAAACACTACAGAGAGAAATCTGCTTGCATATTTTTCTTCTATTGTGCTGGACTCATTTGAATTATAATGTGTTGCAGGCCAGAGTAGGAAATTTTGTGCCTTGAATAATGAATCCCCCTGGAGCCCAGGGTACCTGTACTTCTCTTTAGTGTCCTCTGAGAATAACGTGTTCGACATTCAAGTGACAACGCTGGAAAGGATTTCAAAGCCCTGGAGCCCCAGCCCGCTCTGCACCCTGATGGCTCTTCTGCCTGCCCTCTCTTTGGCTTCCAAATGCAGCAAGTTCTTTCTTTACTTAAAATATATTCATCTTTTACACGGGTCCTGGCTGTCCACAGAAACACAGCCCAGATAAGCAGGCTCTTCTAAATTTGAACCAGCCCTGCTGGTACAAAGGTTCCAAACTGCTAAGGTCCCCAGTATACTACTTAGATTTTTTTTTTTTTAATGGAAAAACCAGGGACCAGAGAGGTGCAATGTCTTGTCCCAAGCCAAAATAGGCTTTTCTGATGTTGATATTGTTTGGCTGGCTCAGGCTGGCTTTCCATGAGGAAAAAAATAGTAAACACGCAGTAATTTAATAAAACGGACATGGTTTAAGTTGTAAGCAGTATCCGAGCCTTTGGGACACTGCATGGTGCTGAGCAGCTATTTTGTAGAGGTTTGAAGTTAACGGGCGAATGCTGGGAAAAGTACTCAGAAAAATCTCAGAAAGATGAAAGAATAAAAGTTTTACAAAATGATAGAAGCAAATGGTCTTTCATGCCTAAACTTTCAGTTTTGTTTTTAGTTGAGCCTTCTTTCTAGTTTGAAATGGATTCAAAGCCTTTTTAAAAACAAGTAACTTTTTGGCCAGATATATTAGGATATATCCATATAATACCATAGAACCAATTTTTAAGAAGTTCTTAACTGATATGGAAGGATTTCCAAGATACCTTACTGAGTAACAAGCAAATATACTACTATTTGAATGAGATGAAAAAAATCAAAGGAGAGTATATATGCATATTTGTATAGCAGTAGACTATCTCTGGACGAACACTGCTTTTGGGGATGGGCTGGGAGGACAGAGAGAGGGGACTGTCCTCTCTTTATCTAAATCCTTTGTCTGTTTGTTTTTAAATGATGTAAATTAATTATTTGTTTAAAAAAATAAATAAAACCTGATAAATAATTAAACTCATTCAAGCTATAATACAGCCCAGTCAAGACATGGTGATGGAGGAAGGGATAGCGTGGTTAATTGTTAATCCTGATTTTTTTTTAAGGTAATTGTATTCATTACTTCCTCATTTTTTCATTGAGTCTGTTAATAACTTGCCAAAGGCAGCTGATAGGAAGTTTTCTTTTCTGCCTGCCCCTTCTAACCAAAGCACAGCCAGGCAGGGAAATAACATGAAAATGGGCTATAGGAAGGAAGGGAATAAAGAAGCAAAGACCAGGTTTAATCAGCAAGTTAACAAAGGACAGCTGACTACACTCCTTTACTTTCTGAGCTGGGACGTTTCTTGTATGTCCTGAGAACTATTTCAGAACTATGTTAAGTCCCCACTTATTAACATTCTGAGAGCTTTGAGCTGAAAAGCAGAGAACCCCAAAGCCTGGGAAAGGCAAGAACTCTGCCAGACCTTTGGGTCTGGCTGAACCATCCTGAAACAGCTCTTTAGAGTCTGCTGTACCACTTTGAGAAGCCACAAAGAGCAGGGAAACTTAGAGGGTCATCCCTATGGTTTGAGATGTTCCCCCCAAAACCTCTCAATCCGGTATCTAAGAAGCTTGGCTTTGCAGTTCAGCTGATTCCCAAGATACAGACAGTGAGCCCAGCTGGGCCCCAACAGGGGGCTGTCCTCCCAAAGACAAAACTGGAAACTTCCTCTGTCATAGGTTCTTCCTACTACTCCCACCTGCCTCACAGCCAAAAACCCAAAACATCAAACAAGCAATATTGTAACAAATTCAATAAAGACTTTAAAAATGGTCCACATCAAAAAAATTAAATTCAAAAAATTTTTAAAATTCAAAACAAGCAGACCAAAGCAAACACATACACACAAAAACCCTTCTCTTTTTTTCCACCTGCTCTCTGAGTCCCTTTCACAGAGCCCAGACCTTCCTTTCTCCACTAAGAGCAGGGTTTCTTAACCTTGGCACTATTGACATTTTGCACCAGATAGTTCTTTGTTATCACAGGGCTGCCCTGTATATTGTAGGCTGAAGTGAAGTGAAAGTTGCTCAGTCATGTCCGACTCTTTGCGACCCCATGGACTATACAGTCCATGGGATTCTCCAGGCAAGAATACTGGAGTGGGTTGCCATGCCCTCCTCCAAGGAATCTTCCCAACCTAGGGATCGAACCCAGGTCTCCAACACTGCAGGCAGATTCTTTACCAGCTGAGGCACAAGGGAAGCCCAAGAATACTGGAGTGGGTAACCTATCCTTTCCAGCAGATCTTCCCAACCCAGGTATTGAACCAGGGTCTCCTGCATTGCAGGCAGATTCTTTACCAACTGAGCTATCAAGGAAGCCCATATTGTAGGCTGGTTAACAACAATCCTCACCTCTGTATACTGAGGGCCTATGACACCCCTCTCCAAGTTGGGGTGATGTATATACATATTTGTTAGGAATCAGAGATAAGGTGCGCTTCCCTGGTGGCTTAGATGGTAAAGAATTTACCTGCAGTGCGGGAGACCTGGGTTTGATCCCTGGGTTGGGAAGATCTCCCAGAGGAGGACATCGCAATCCACTCTAGTATTCTTGCCTGAAGAATCCCCATGGACAGAGGTGCCTGCCGGATAAGGTAGAGGGCAGGTAACATCAAGATGCTGTGCTAAATGCTTTCATTTACCCCTCCAAATGCACTCTCCAGCTTTCACCCTGCTCTGTGCATCAGAAAGTTGACTCTTATGAACTGCGTTGATAGGCTTCATCAACACAGTCTCTCTCGCTTCTGGTTAGGTTTGGTCAATGGGAAGAACTGGCTGGAGTGGAGGGGCAGGGAGAGTATGAGACTGATTGCTCTGAATCCTTGTTGGCCAGCCAGATCGTGGCTGATTGACTGCTTCCCTCTTCCACAGGCCAAAGCTTCTGACAGGAGGCTGTCCCAAAGAGCCACAGCTCTCTCTGGCATGCAGGAAGTGCTCATTCCCCTAGGCCTTCAGGCCTAAAAGGGTAACAGTTTCCTGGGGTTGCAAACTCCAGGATAATACACCACCCATCACTGGTTTCCCTAAACCCTGCCCACATTTTTATTAGTCATCCCTTTATTAAAATCTCCCCCAAATTAGTTTGAGTATGCCACCTGCTTCCTGCTGGGCCCTAACTGATACAGATGATATGGGAAATCATTTGATGGAGGGGTTGTTGGTCTGAGACAAGATTTAGGAATTCCTGGATTCTTTGACCAAACATCCAATAGATTGCAGTGCCTTGAAGCAAAGTGATCATGGTACCCTTTCTCTATTTCTCTCCCAATCACCAAACACAGGCCTAAGAGCTCCTACTCACAACATGAGAAAACATTTGCCCTGATAGCAAGAGTAGAGGTTGTCCAGGTCACACCTGGCCTTCTCACAACAGACATGATTGAGGACTAAAAAACAGCATGAGAGAGAAAAAAATAGCAAGATCTTCCCTCAAGAGAGCAAGCCGTGTCCCCTTTATCAGCTAAGCCACACGAAAGGCAGAGGAAAATATTGGCATGTTCAGTCAAGTTCAGTTCAGTCGCTCAGTCGTGTCCGACTCTTTGCGATCCCATGGACTGCAGCACGCCAGGCTTCTCTGTCCATGACCAACTCCTGGAGCTTACTCTGGCCATGTTAACCCCTTTGTAAGTGCATTATCTGGAAAACAAGTGTCTTCCAATTGAACATCAAACTTTCTTCATAGACATAGAATGTCTCCGTCTTAATTCTGATGTGTCCAGGAGAAGAAGGAAAATATGGGCGAAGGGGTGTCCTCTTCATTGTCCCCAGGGCTGTCTGGGTTGGACAGACAGAAGCTGTCCCGGGCCTCAGCCGTCGGGAGATGGGAAGGAGCAGAACTCCTGTGTGGCTCTGACCCACGAGCCCCAGTGATGAGGAGGGCAGGTGCCCCAGGGTTGTCTGGGTTGGACAGACAGAAGCTGTCCCGGGCCTCAGCCGCCGGGAGATGGGAAGGAGCAGAGCTCCTGTGTGGCTCTGACCCACTAGCCCCAGTGATGAGGAGGGCAGGTGCGACAGGGATGAGCCCAGGGAGCCAGCTCTGCATCTGGCCGTGGTGCCTCTGGGCCAGGCCAGGACAACAGCCTGGATTGTCCCTCCCAACAGTAGCCCTGCTGATCCCAGAGAAAAGAAAGCCATGGGGCCATTCGGATCAGGCCCGCACAGGAAGAATGCTGCCCTTTCTCTGCAGCTCTGGGTCCCAGAGTCATGGAATCAACAGCTCAGAAGCTGGCAGTCCCCTCGGAGGCCTGGGCAGCCTCTCCCATGATCACATGGCCCAAGACACTCTGTTCTTTGTGACAGCAGCTTGGCTGGGTGGGCTGAGGACCTCTACAGACAAAGATGCTTCAGGTGGCCACTGAACCCCCCTGGAAATTGAGGGAAAGCCTTCTCTCCCCTGGGCTGTGCCTCCAGCCTGCCCTGCTCATCTGGTCTCTGAGTGCCCCCACAACCTGACGCTTGGCTGTTGTTTACATTAGAGACAGCTCCTCATCTGATGCTGGAGACAGCATCAGGCTCAGTGAGCACAAGGGCAGCACGGACACCCTCGGGACTTTTGCCTCATGCAGCTAACATCAGAGATGTTTTATTAAACGAGAGTTGAGGTCACATTGCTTCTTGGATAAAAAGAACTTTGCTTCAAAGAAATTTACTTGCTAAACAACACTAGGAAAATTGCCAGACTTTCACTAGGGACAGCCAGCCACTTTTGAGCTGCCCAGTGTTTCCAGAACTGCCAAGTAATTCACTCACATTAGATCAGGGCTCCAGAGAGCTGAGCGCGGAAACTCGTGGACCCCCAGTTTTCCCCTCTGTAAGAGGACAGAGGCTGGACTACATGAACCTCTAAGCTATTTCCAGCTCTACGCTCCATTCATAGTTGGGAACATCCTGTCTCTTGGCACCTACTAAGGAAAAGGTAGCCAAGAAGGAAAAGCAGGAGGCGCACCTGTGGGGGCAGACCGCCTGGGTTCAAGTCCCAGCTCCACGACTCACCATCTGCGTAACCCTGAGCGAGTCACTTCATCTCTCTCTCCTTCAGCTTCCCTATCTGAAAAGTGGGGGAAACGTTAGTACCTGCTTCATGGGGTTGTCGCGAGGCTCAAATATAATAACACCTGCAAAGCATTTTGAAACACACCTAGCACAGAGCAGGCGCACTGTGAGCATTTGCTATTTTCATTGCTCTCTTTGCTTGCACAGAATACCATCTGAGTCTTTTCCTGTCAGTAGTGCAGCCTTGCTAAAAGCAATTTGGCAAATGGGCTCTCACAGGGCAGAGAATGGTATTTTTCTGGGGGAATTGAAAATAATGCCAACTTTATTCCCTTCTCAGCTAGCATTCTCTTGGGCTGGGAAGGAGGCTTGGCGAGGGAGCTGCTGTGCCTTACAAAACTTGGCAGGATGCCATTTCATCCAGATTGGAGAAAAAAGTGAAGCACAGAGAGGGGCGTAGTCCAGAGCCTCCCTGCAAGTCATGGAGAAGTGCTAAGCCTTCTGCCTGATCCTGAGTCTGTGGAAGGTTCCTTCGCCCACCACTCACCTCCCAGCTCCTGCTTAGAAAGGCTTGCATCAAGTCCCAGGTCTGTGCTCAGAACATTCTACACACAGCTGCTCAGCTGGGCCATGCCAATGAGTCATCTTGCAGCATTTCCAGAGGCCCAGAAGCCTACTCTAGGGGCCAAAGTGCTGGGCAGTAACTGTGGTTGGATGGAAACTGAGGAGTCATTGGCCCCTTGGACCAGGAAAACCACCACAGAGGGAAGGACAAGTCTAGAGGCCCCCATGGTTAACTCCCAGGCAACACAGGGTAGGACTCCAATTTCAATGGACTAAGACCTTGGAATTCCAGGCATACAGGGCCCAGGAGGCCCCATTAGCCAGCTAGTGCCTACACAGCCCATTAACAAATCGGAATTAGACAAGGCCCTGGGTATGTCCACTTCACTTCTCGAGATCCCACCCCCTTCCCTAGCCTGCTCTGCCCTTTGAAGAAAGTACCTCTGGCTTCCCTTGTCCTCTGACTTCTGGCTGGGTTTGGCAATAGGAAGTAGTACCATGAGAGCTGAAGGCGAAACTCAAGTGAGCTCAGGGCGTTCAGTCCCTGGTCCTCACTCATCCCACTCCATCCTGACCCCTTTACCTAAAGACATAACCACCTCACCAGAGCATGTTCTCTGTGTCCTTCTGGGCCCTGATACAAGCCAAGTGCTAGGCCAAGGGCTCATCACCCCATCAGTTTTGCCTTCTCTTTTTCTTTTTGCATATTCATGGCAAACAGATGGGGAAACAGTGGAAACAGTGACAGATTTTATTTTCTTGAGCTCCAAAATCTGTGTGGACAGTGACTGCAGCCACGAAATTAAAAGACACTTGCTCCTAGGAAGAAAAGTTATGACAAACCTAGATAGAATATTAAAAAGCAGAGACATCATTTTGATGACAAAGGTCTGTATAAGTCAAAGCTATGGTTTTTCCAGTAGTTGTGTATGGATGTGAGAGTTGGACCATAAAGGAGGCTGAGCACCAAAGAATTGCTGCTTTTGAATTGTGGTGCTAGAGAAGATTCTTGAGAGTTCCTTGAACACCAAAGGAGATCAAGCCAGTCAATACTAAAAGAAATCAACCCTGAATATTCATTAGAAGAACTGTTGCTGAAGTTGAAGCTCCAATACTTTGTCAACCTGATGTGAAGAACTAACTCATTGGAAAAGACCCTGATGCTGGGAAAGACTGAAGGCAGGAGGAGAAGGGGCTGACAGAGGATGAGATGGTTGGATGGCATCATCAACTCAATGGAAATGAGTTTGAGCAAGTTCTGGGAGTTGGTGATGGACAGGGAAGCCTGGCATGCTGCAGTCCGTAGGGTCACATAGAGTTGGATGTGACTTAGCAACTGAGCAACAACAACCACAAAAGAATACCTATGACATGTATGCAAATTATGAAGTCACACCCAACTTAAAAATACAAGCGTATCAATGCTTTTGAAACTTTGTGTGTTTCACAGCCACATTTCCATCACCAGACATTCACCCATGCAGGTACACACACACACATGTAGTTCACTAAAGGCTGGGGAAAACAAATCACTTTCTTTTTTCACTTGTCAGTTCAGGGTTGATAGCCCAGCTGGCACATCTGAACCAAGAGCCCATGTACTGGTAATGCCATGGAGTAGGAGAGCCACACAAAGTCAGATCCTCAATGGTGGAACCCAGGAGGCAGGGAACACAAGTCATTCCGATAGTCCTTTCTACTTCCTAATGGGGAATGGGGACAGACTGCCACACACCCAGGACGCTGGGGCACCTTTCCTTCCTTCCTGCTGTGATAATCATTACTGTACACAGACCAGCAATTTGGCGCCTCAGCAGCCAGACTCCTGGTAGGTGCCTGAGCCTGACCATTATGGAGGATATTATGATCGTGATTACAGGATGGCTGAGCCGTCCAGAAAAGTGACCGGTAATTTGCAATCTAATGGCCATTCAGTGGTGGGTAATATTATGGACCTAACCCTGCAATTGTAAAACAACCAGCCCTCTCTAATGTAGCAGTTTTCCCATCAAAAGCCCAGCCTTCGCTTTTGATTTCTGGCTAATCAGTAGCTGTGCCAGCTTTGGCTTCAGCTTTGGAGAAGCTAAACAAGGGAGCGTGAAATGATACACTCCTCTTAGGGCCCCTGAATGAGAAGTTTAGGCAGTTCTGTCAAGTGAAGGAAAAAACAAGTGAAAGAAGCATCTGGAAGGCAATTTCATTTCTTAAAAGAGCAACAGAAGCTGGTCCCAAAAGCTTTGCAGAATGTACCAAGTGTTTCCTGGGAATCTGGAAGACTGACATAGACAAGTGTGTGCACACGTCCACACCCACAGCCCATCCCATTTCTGGATGCACACACACATATATGCACACACACAGGAGAATACTGTTCTTTCCACCCAAGGTCGCTCACTGACAGAGACTCCCAGAATAGGCGCTGAAGGTCTCTGCTGCATGCTGGCCACATGCTGCTTGTGGGCCCAGCTCAGTTCCATCTGCCTCAGTGTCAGCGGGCCCTGTTGGGAGAGAAGTCAGTCTGATCAGAGGCCCAGGTCATACGTGGCTCACAGTCCGCTGGGACACTTTCATTTTATGCCACTCCTCAGGACCATACAGCACAGTGGGCAGGAATGGTTGGCACTCATGAGTTCAAATCCATCACTAATGCCTGGGGTGACCTTGAGCAGTCAACTTAGCCAAGAATACATCATTAATTTTCTGCCCGGCAAGGCAATGGCCTGGCTTTTCTGAAGCTCAGTTTCCTCAGCTATGAAATAGGGATGATATAGTACCTTCCCTATCTCACAGAGGATATGCTGTGAACCAACTGATCTCTTGTCTGTGTCTAAGTGTTTTTGAAAATAAACTAGGATATAGAGAAGCTAGGGAGTGCTGGGTACTGGCCTGCTGGGGGAATTAATAGCACATTCTGCCTCAGCCCCTCCCCCTTATCTTAGCTCTTATGAGGAACCCCCTGATTAGCTGTTTGGCAAACCTCATCTGCATTCTGTGTTGGCACGTGCCTGCAGACTGGCTCTCCAGCTGTGTATTGACCATACTGTATTAACAGCCATGGCCAGGAGAACTCCAGAATGGAAGGAAGGAAGTGGGAAAAAAAGGAGGGAGGGAAGGGATTGGAGCGGGAGGGGAGGAAGGGAGAAAGGTAACAGGGCTCAGTTGTCTCAACCCACAGTCATATTACAGGTGGAGAGTAGTGGCTTTCCAACACACACGGTGGGGTCTTACCTTTCCAATTCCGCCTTCCTTCCTAGGCAGAAAGGATACCTTGCCATGCCCCGCCCCCCACAATTGCAAGCCATTCCCAACAAAGCAAAGCTTAATGAGCACAGAGTCTCCTCCTTTCCTTCTAAAACTTGCACCAGGTCACTCCCAGAGCAAGGAGGCAGCAGGAGCAGGCAGTTGAGCGATTAGTATGGCGCCTTCCAGTTCTGGTTATAAGTGATCCATGTGGTCAGAAAGGGACTACGACCTGTGAGTCTTCACCCAGCCCTGAGGTTCAGCCAGAGCCTGGTTGTGCCCCTCTTCTGACCTGCCTCACTGTTGCGTGTCTCACCCAGGGACATGGGACAATCGAATGTCCACTCCAATGGGGAGGGGGAACACAGGAACCAGAGTCCAACAGGTAGATGGGTCAAGCCAAGAGAGACGATGAGTAAGATGCAATTCCGAGTCTAGATTTGGAGTGCCTGCCTGCAATAAATTCAGAGGAGGCTTGCAGTGGAACTGGAGGGTGAAAAGGGAGGTAATTGATAAATAGCTAAAGAGAAAGAGATTGGGCAAGCAAGAAAGCAGATTGATTACACTACCAAGAAAGAAAATAGATAACCCTAGAAACCATGGTGGACACTGGGTTGCCTCCTCCAAATCCCTTCCACCTTAGATGATTAATCTAAGTCCATAGAGTAATCCCACTGGACATGCAACTGAACTGGAGTTTATGAAACATGGGGGAAATTTTCCTCCCTCTCAAGAGAAAGCCCTAGGAAAGGAAAGTCCTTCTTCTTTCAGATATTATTGCATTCACAATGTGATGACTGAAACAGTTGTAACCATCCTGCTACCAACCAGATGATGAAAGTGAAAGTGAAATTTGCTCAGTCATGTCTGACTCTTTGTGACCCCATGGACTATATAGTCCATGGAATTCTCTAGACCAGAATACTGGAGTGGGTAGTCTTTCCCTTCTTCAAAGGATCTTCCCAACCCAGGGATCAAAGTCAGGTCTCGCTCATTGCAGGCGGATTCTTTACTAGATGATGAAGTAAATATAAAAAAATGGCAGAAGGGAGAAGCACAAAGAATATGGGTTCTTGATGACATCATTCATCTAAGAAACAGCCAAGCCTGGCATCTATCCGAACTGGATCTTCAAGTATGTAAGATAATGCATGTCCTTTGCTATGTTACACTGTGCTCAGTCATGTCTGATTTTTTGTGACTCCTTGCACTGTAGACTGCCAGGCTCCTGTGTCTATGGGATTTTCCAGGCAAGAATATTGGAGTGGGTTTCCTCCCAATGGATCTTTGCAACCCAGGGGTCGATCTCACGTCTCCTGTATCTCTCGCATTGGCAGGTGGATTCTTTACTGCTGAGCCATCTGGGAGGCCTCTGTGTGTCCTTTATACATGCCCTAATACAGTCTCAGTAAGATTTTCTGTTAGTTGCCTCTTAGGCTAGCACCTTACTGGATATAAGAGCCCAAGCCAAGGGAAACCAGGACACTAAGGCCAGAGTGGACTCACACACCACATTCAACACTGAACTGATGAGGGCTCTTTCTAACTGCTCCCTGTAAACCTAGGATCAGTCCCAGCATAGTGTGGAGCCAGCTGAGTCTACAGGTGTGGAATTCCCAGCTTCAGCTGCCAGTCAAAGAGCTAAGAGGGCACAGAGCCTGGCAGCCCATTATAAAAGCCCACTCCAGGGCTTCCAGAACACAAATGTCCAGGCCAGTTGGGCACTTCCCCTTCCCTCTAGGGGCCTCCCCTCAGTCTCCTCATCAGCCAGACCCCGCAGCTGCCAAGGACAGAGGTTGACTCCAAATGAGAACAGTGCTCCATGGAGCCCCTCTCAGAATGGTATATCCCTAAATATCTGGGGCTTTGGGGCACTTGTCCCCTGTAAAAGGCCTCATTCCAGAGCAATGGAAATAAATGCACATTGAAAAGCATCATCTCTCCAACCCTCTGCTTGGCATGCTGGGGTGGCAAGAAGGTTGACTTGCACGTGTTTCAAATGGAAATCAGTATTTCTGACTCTAGGTATAAAGGCCTTCTGAGTTCTCAAGCTTTCTGTGACTAGTTCTCTTTCAACAGAATAGGCAGGCCAAAGATCACTGTTGTTCTTTAGTCACTCAGTCGTTTCTGACTCTTTCACAACCCCATGGACTGTAGCGTGCCAGGCTCCTCTGTCCATGGGATTTCCCAGGCAACAATACTGGAGGGGTAGCTTCTCCAGGGGATCTTCCTGACCCAGGGATCAAACCCATGTCTCCTGCTTGGCAGACAGGTTCTTTGCTATTGACCCACCAGGGAAGCCTCAACAAACATTAGTATTGACTTAATTACCCATCAGAGATGTGTAGAATGCCCAGAGCAGAAAAGTACATCAGGAAGCACATCTCTCAGTTTAATGGTGAGGACACAGAGGTCTAGAAATTTGAGAGTTCGTGGCACCACGCAGTCAGTGACTGAGGCAGGACTAGAGTCCAGGTCTTTTCACTCATGGTCCCTGTTTTTCCTTTCCTCAGATATGACAAAGGTCTAGGTGGGGGTGTCAAGAACAGGTGGCTAATGCTTCCAAATTAATAGTGCTACTGCACAGGGCCCTCTGGGGACAAAGCTGCTTTTACACCTAACCAATTTTTTTTTTAATCATAAATCATGAGCAAACAGTGTTGGTGGATTGTGTTGCCAGTAAGCACTTTTCTCCTAATCTGAGAAAGAGTAAAGGGGTTTCTTGCCGTGGGCGTGGAATCCAAGCTGCACGAGCAATGTGTCAGCAGATGGTGTGGGCACAGAGCTAGTGAAGGGCGTCCCGGTGTGCAGTGGGCACACCGCCCCCAAGAACAGGCTCTGGGCACAGGCAGAGCCCCAGAGTCAACTCCATGCTGTTGTCTGGCTGCCCAGAGGGGGCCCTTAGATCACAGCCATGTTCACATCCAGTGGGAGGTTGGGCCAGCTTCTCAGAGCCAAGGAAACTAAAGACCACCTCACCCCCAAGAGGATCATAGCCCCCCTCTTGATCCTCTTCCCTCTTGATCCGTAAGAGTGGGTGAAACTGGGCGTTTGAATTTTTATTATCCAACGTGGTGACACTATGACAAACCTAGACATCGTATTAAAAAGTGGAGACCACTTTGATGACAAAGGTCCATATAGTCAAAGCTGTGGTTTTTCCAGTCGTCATGTACGGATATGAAGGTTGGACCATAAAGGAGGCTGAGCGCTGAAGAATTGATGCTTTTGAATTGTGGTGCTGGAGAAGACTCTTGAGAGTCCCTTGGACAGCAAGGAGATCAAACCAGTCAATCCTAATGGAAACCACTCCTGAATATTCATTGGAAGGACTGATGCTGAAGCTGAAGCTCCAGTGCTTTGGCCTCCTGATGTAAAGAGCTGATTCACTGGAAAAGACTGATGCTGGGAAAGATTGAGGGCAAGAGGAGAAGGGGGTGACAGAGAATGAGATAGTTGGATGGCATCACTGACTCAACAAACATGAGTTTGAGCAAACTCAGAGAGATAGTGAAGGACCAGGAAGCCTGGTGTGCTGCAGTTCATGGGGGTCACAAAGAGTCGGACGTGACTCAGCAACAGAACCACAGCATGGTGTCACAGGGTACCAGGGAGAGGGGGAACAAAGTCTCACAGGATGGAGAGCTCCCGCCTTAGTGCAGCCCCCCATTCTCACCTTCTCCCCAGCTCTCTGCAGGAGCTGACACAGAGGGTTTGTAGACTGTTCTGAACCCTGAGACTATAGAACTGGGGAGGACCTCAGAGATGACTCCCGGAGTTCCAGGGAAGGACTCTAGGGCAGGAACTAAGTGTTAGGGACAAAATTAAGATTTCAGATGTTCAAGCCCAACCTCCAGGGATTCTTATTCAGAAGGCTCAGAAATCTGCATGTTTAAGAAGCGCTCGGGTGACTTCCCAACCACGGTAGTGGGTCAGTACTCCCTCCACAAGAGACGAACCTATGGTCCAGCGATCCCAGTCACTCGGCCTGGGAGGGCACAGCACCATAGAGATCACAGGCCACAGACACGACTCCTTCTAGTTGGGCTGAGTATCAGTTCTGTACCCCACTGGCTGGGAGACTTCGGCAAAAGTCTCCTCAACACTCTGACCCAGAAATTCCACTATTAGAAATTCTCAAGAGGCCACAGGGCTCTGGCAGCAGTTTGTGATAGTAAAGGACTGGAACCAACATAATTTTCCATCAAGAAGAGACTAGTTGTATGAACTAAGGCGCATCCACGCTGTGGCACACTAGGAAGATTCTACATGGAAAACAGCAAAGCAGCAGGCTCTGCACGTGCTACCATAAGCAGCGAAAAAGGCAAGGTGTGGTCCAAGGCCAACATCTGTACCTCCATCCCCTCCTGCCTACCTCAGTGGCCTCTTCCTTCTCCCTCCACCCTTCTGTTCAAAACAGGACCTCAGCCTGGTGGATTCCATCTCACAAATGTCCCTGGGTTCATGCACTTCCATCCGTGCTGCACCATCTCCGTGTGGATTCCTGCAGCATCTTCCCAACCCAGTCTCCATGATGCATCCTTACATGCAGATCTGACCACTCCAGTCCCTCCGCCACCAAATCCCTTCAGTGTTCACCACTACCAATGCTTCAACAGGGCCCAGAAAGTCATTCCTGACTCCTGCATCCCTCTCCAGCCCCATCTGCTGCAACTTCCCATTCTCTTCACATACATTTTTAAGTCTTAAGATGCATCACATCTTCCCTTTTACCCCCATGTGTGATGCCCCCTTCCTCCCTGCTGCCCTACACACACTCCGTATTTAGCTAAGGTGTCATCTCCTTTACAACTTTTCCTTAATCCCCTCCCTCCCACCATGCAGAGTCCAGGCGCCCCCATGATATCCCCTTGCCTCGTCCATGATAACATGTTCCTTGTCACCGTTATTGCATGATTCCTTCTCCATACATTTCCGAGCAACCTAAGCTCTAGGAAAGGAGATGCTGGGTCTACTTCATTCGTAGGTCTCCAGGGTCTAGCACTACCATGATGCAGATGCTTAATAAGAATTTGCCCAGTGAATAAATAATAGTATTCTCTGTGCATGCGTGTGTGCTAAGTTGCTTCAGTCATGTCTGACGCTGTGCAACCCTGTGGACTGTAGCCTGCCAGCCTCCTCTGTCCATGGGGTTCTCCAGGCAAGAATACTGGAGTGGGCTGCCATCCTCCCCAGGGGCATCTTTCCAACCCAGGGATCAAACCTGTATCTCTTATATCTCCTCCACTAGCGGTGGGTTCTTTACCACTAGTGACACTTGGGAAGCACTACATTATATTAAAAATTATCTGAGCTAATCAGTGGTAAACTCTGTGTGATAGGTGCTGAGGACAGAAAGATAAAACAGTGTCTAGGACATAGGAAACTTTTTTTTTAATGTCAAATACGTACAGGATGGATCTTTTCCTCCTGTTGTATATTACACCACCCCAAGTTCTAACCAGTACTGGAGAGACACACAACATCACACAATAGTAACTCAAAGCCAAAGAAATAGGGTAGAGGAAACAAATACCATCATAGAGGTTAAAGAATTAACATTCAAATTCTCCTTCAGAAAAACACAGACGACTTTGAAAGTTGATTTATTTTTTCAAGCTATGAAGAGCATAACCTGAGAAAAATATTATTTGGAGAACACTAACTAACCTATGTATCATGTACTAGTGTTGAAGATCAGTGTTTCTCTAAATGTATTTGGATTCCATACAAGAATACATAGCTTCCCAGGTGGTGCTAGTGGTAAAGAACTTGCTTCCCAATGCAAGAGACATAAGAGATGCAGAGCTTGATCCTTGGGTTGGGAAGATTCCCCCAGAGGAGGGCATGGCAACCCACTCCAGTATCCTCACCTGGAGGATCCCATGGACAGAGGAGCCTGGTGGGCTATGGTCCATAGGGTCACACAAAGTTGGATACAACTGAAGTGATTTGGCACACACACAAGATATAAGCATCCTCTTTTTAAAACTTCTTTCTTTATTCCAGTTTTATTGAGATATAATTGATACATAGCCTTGTATTCACTTAAGTGTAAAACATAAGGATTTGATACAAGTATATATTATAAAATGATTACAAGAAATGTAGTCAATGTTCATCACCTTACATGGTTACATTTTTTTTTTCTTGTGACAATTCATCTTTTTCTGTAGGGCACCTGTCACAATTTGCAAAAGTATGTTTAGCTGAGCATTTATTTGTTGAATATTTAGCTCTGCCATTTGCCTTTAAGCTATGATAAAGGTAAGAACAATGACTATCTTGTAACACCAGAACCCTGCACATGTCTGAGCCCTTGGTAGGTGTTCAGTAAATATTTGTTCTCTGAATGAATGGATGCATGACTGGCTACATGCATGAGTGAACACACAGAATGCAGCATGGGAGCTCGTTCATCCTTGGAAAAATACAGAGCATTAGATAGGAGAAAGTCATCATGAAACCACCCTGATGAAAGACAAAAAAAAAAAAAAAAAGAAGTGAGGATGAGCCAAGGTCACAAGTGCATCAGTTTTGTTTTAATGGAGAGACAACCAAAAATATGGAACCAAAAGGAGAGATGCTATAATAGACCACTGACCATCCATTCAGAGCATTGTTATACCACTGAGCTATAAATAAAATCCTGCTTACCTAAACAGAGCTAGTGAGCTTATGTGTTGTTTGTGTTTTGCTTAGACGAGAACACCACGGCTGCCCCGTCAGCCTCCATGTTCAACTATCCCAATCAACTGCCGGCTACAATTAGGGAGTGCTGGAGAAAGGGCATTGGAGAGAAATCAGCGTGCATATTTTGTCTTCCATTGTGGCTGGCTCATTTGAATGATAATGTATTGCAGTCTGGGGTATAACACGACTGCGCTGAATAATGAGGCAGCCCTGGACTCCAGGTACCTGAGTGGCTGGTTAGTAGCCAGCAACAAAGCAGGGATAGCATCTTTGGGCAATAAAAAGATGATCTCAGTGTGGGAGGAGACAGATGCTAGGAAATACCCCACTGCAGGCACCATCAGGAGCTTCCATCATTGAGAGCTTCATTTTCTTTATTCATGGTCATTTTTCCAGCCGAGAGACTTAAAAGCATCTGGCTGGTGGCATCCTGAGGTGATGAAACATGCCGGGGAGGAAAGCGGGGAAAGGCCAGAGAAGGTCCAGAATCCCCATCCCCAGGGGACACTTAACACCCATGAGCCTGCTATTTGTCTTCAAGGATTCAGAAAAAAGCTTGACTCATGGCAACCCACTCCAGTGTTCTTGCCTGGAGAATCCCAGGGACAGGGGAGCCTAGTGGGCTGCCGTCTATGAGGTCACACAGAGTCGGACACGACTGAAGTGACTTAGCAGCAGCAGCAACTCGGGGGACAGAGCCAGAGGACAGCTGAAGGGCTCTACCAGCTTGAGGATTTTCAAATATCCCTTTATTTTTGTTAACATGGACATCCCTTGTAAGAAGCCCACCCATGTGTAGACACCTGGTCTTGGAAACCTGAAGCCAGGCACCAAAAGCAGCACAGTAGGTGATTCAGAGTGTAGTTTCTAGATCCAGACTGCCTGGGTTTGAAGCCTGGCCCGCCACTTAGCAGTGGTGGGATAGTTGTGTGCCTCAACTCCTCCATCTACAAAATGCAAAGATGAGAATAACGGCCATTTCCCTTCTCCAGGGCGTCTTTCCAACCCAGGAGTCAAACCCAGGTCTCCTGCATTGCAGGCGAATTCTTTACCATCTGAGCCACCAGGGAAGCCCATAATATTATTTACCTCCTACGAAAGTTTGCTGTAAGGTAATTGTGTAAATCAGTTAAAGCAGTTGAAACAGTGCCTCATACATATTTAACGCCTGATAAATATTAGTTGGGCTTCCCTGATGGCTCAGATGGTAAAGAATCTGCCTACAAAGCAGGAGATCTGGGTTCAGGGGTTGGGAAGATCTCCTGAAGGAGGAAATGGCTACCCACTCCAGGATTCTTGCCTGGAGAATCCCATGGACAGAGGAGCCTGGTGGGCTACAGTCCATAGGGCTGAAATTTGTCAGACATGACCGAGAGACTAACACTTGCGCTTTTCACAAGTATTATTATCAGCTGTCCTTGGGCTTCCCAGGTGGAAAATCCACCTGCCAATGCAGGAGATGCAAGGGACACGGATTCGATCCCTGGGTGGGAAACAGCCCCTGGAGAAGGAAATGGAAACCCACTCCAGTATTCTTTCCTGGGAAATCCATGGACAGGGGAGCCTGGCGGATTACAGTCCGTGTGGTCGGAAAGAGTTGGACACAACTGAGCATGCACGCACACACACACGAATGCACATACACACACACACACGCACACACATCAGCTTTCCTCTGCAAATGCCAGGAGACATTGGATCTCCAGGTGGAACAGCATGACTAAATGGGATTGGCATAGGCTCTGGAGTCAGACTGATCAGGGCCCCACTCAGTTACTTCCCAGCTGGGTGACCTTGGGCAAGCTACTTGACACCCTGAGCCTCAGCTTCTCATATGTAAACAGGAATGTCTACCAGTAACTACTTCATAGTGTTGTTGTGAGGGACAGACTACATAATACATCCACTGAAAAGAGTGCCTGGCACATAGTACACTCAATGAATGCTGTGTAATAATAATGCCAGTGTTGTGCTATCATCATCATTTAAACAGGCAATGGTATGCCATGAAATGTTCATTTGAGGAATTATCTGTCCCAACCTGTGTGCAGAGTACATCATGAGAAACGCTGGGCTGGAAGAAGCACAAGCTGGAATCAAGATTGCTGGGAGAAATATCAATAACCTCAGATATGCAGATGACACCACCCTTATGGCAGAAAGTGAAAGAGGAACTAAAAAGCTTCTTGAGGAAAGTGAAAGTGGAGAGTGAAAAAGTTGGCTTAAAGCTCAACATTCAGAAAACGAAGATCATGGCATCTGGTCCCATCACTTCATGGGAAATAGATGAGGAAACAGTGTCAGACTTTATTTTTGGGGCTCCAATATCACTGCAGATGGTGACTGCAGCCATGAAATTAAAAGACGCTTACTCCTTGGAAGGAAAGTTATGACCAACCTAGATAGCATATTCAAAAGCAGAGACATTACTTTGCCAACAAAGGTCCATCTAGTCAAGGCTATGGTTTTTCCAGTGGTCATGTATGGATGTGAGAGTTGGACTGTGAAGAAAGCTGAGTGCTGAAGAATTGACACTTTTGAACAGTGGTGTTGGAGACGACTGCTGAGAGTCCCTTGGACTGCAAGGAGATCCAACCAGTCCATTCTGAAGGAGATCAGCCCTGGGTGTTCTTTGGAAGGAATGATGCTAAAGCTGAAACTCCAGTACTTTGGCCACCTCACGCAAAGAGTTGATTCACTGGAAAAGACTCTGATGCTGGGAGGGATTGGGGGCAGGAGGAGAAGGGGACGTCAGAGGATGAGATGGTTGGATGGCATCACTGACTCGATGGACGTGAGTTTGAGTGAACTCCGGGAGTTGGTGATGGACAGGGAGGCCTGGCGTGCTGCAGTTCATGGGGTCCAAAGAGTTGGACACGACTGAGCGACTGAACTGAACTGAACCTGTGTGCCTGAAATCTCACTGTCAGCAGGCTAGAAAGTGGACTAGAGAGGTTAAGTCCTGGGAGGGAGTACCAGTTAAGGCTGCTGCAATGACAAAGCAGAGGGTGGTAACTGCAGAGTCATCCCTTGAACTTCCTTAACCTGGACCTACTCATTGCAATTAACTTATTTTATTTCTGTTTCTTTGTTTTGCCATCCCTTTCCCTGGGGGTACTGATAGACAAGGTCTAGTTTACTTGAAAAAAAGTGACGATGTAAGTGAAAAAAAAAAAATCCCCGCCCCCCACATATATCCTCCACTTAAACATGTATGGTTTAATTTGTCTCAACTTAAATATGCCACCCAACTCTATTAATAATAAATTACAGCACCAAGACTTCCTAAAACCTTTCTGGAATACTACACGTCATTAATACACAGGGCTTACTCGTAGCTCAGTTGGTAAGGGCTTCTCTCGTAGCTCAGTTGGTAAATTATCTGCGTGCAATGCAGGAGACCCGGGTTCGATTCCTGAGTCGGGAAGATCGCCTGGAGAAGGAAATGGCAACCCACTCCAGTATTCTTGCCTGGAGAATCCCATGGACCAGAGGAGCCTGACAGGCTATAGTCCACAGGATCGCAAGAGTCAGACACGACTTAGCAACTAAACCACCAAGTTATGTTAGTGAGTTGCAGGAGTGGAGGAGGGAGCGACAATAGGCAAAGTTATTTTGAATCTGTGCTTGGACACCTACGCTGATAAAGGCACCCCGGGTACCATCCCGTAACCTTCTGCGTCCTGAGTTGCAGAACCTCACAGAACAGTGAGCCTGCAGCTGCTCCCTGCCCCCATCTTTTGTGCTCACGCCCCACCCTCGCTTTCATTCAGTTATTTCTAAACGCTTTTTCAGGCAGGAGTGCGGGCCCACCCCACCGGACTCCACTGTCCCAGTGACCGACATACCTCCCTCATCTCCCCGGGCTTGTCAGCTGAGCCCAGATACATGAATGGCAAAACAGGCCTAACTGGAGCCCAGACAGTGCTCATCATCCTGTCACCGGGACAAAGGAAGGAAATTCCATTATGTCACCTTCTACAAGCAAGAGACAGCGACAATTTCCTCGTAAACACCATACTGACACTGTTATGATGTATCTCAAGCACTTCTAATCAGTATGGAAGCCAGAGAGACTGCGGAAGCTCTTCAGCCTCAAAGACACAATTCAGTGCTCTCCTGTTGTTATTGAAATGACCTGGCTAAGAGCATATACCGCTTTCTGCACCCATCACATTTTATATATATATATATATATATGTATATGTATGTATATGTATGTATGTATGTATGTATATGATATGTTGGTTACTCTGGGTGAGCACAGAAATCAGAAATATTTAGTTACCACATTTTTACCTGTATTTACTCACTGTCCTTTCTGTATTTCTTCTCCTCCAAATTATAAAAAGGGAAAAGATTTTTATTTCTCCAATTTTGAAAACGAAAAGTATTTTCATTTTTTAAGTTGTGAAGAGAGAAGAAGGCTTTTCTTTCTGCAACTTCTTACCAACAGCAGCAATTTGGGCTTGGGTTTCTAAAGGTTTGGTCAATACTATCCAACTATTAAAGTGTTTTTTTGTTTAAAACTGGCTTGTTCTCACTCTACAAATTACTTATTAATTATAAAGGTAACCACCTTAACCATGTGATCAAACATAAAACATCACCAATAAGAGGACAAACTGACATCATGTACCTCCTGATATATATACTCAGAAACAAAGAACAGCGCCTAAGTAATACTCCTGCCACCACAGTCATAACATGAGTTAAATCATGTGGAAATATCAGACAAATCCAAATTGAGATAAGACAACTAGGCTCTAGTCTTCAGAAAAGTCTATGTCATGGAAAAAAAAAAAAAATTGCCAGACTGAGAAACTGTTCTAGATAGAAGGAGACTTAAGAGGACTGTATGTAAGACTGCACTATTGGATCAATGTTAAATTTTAAGAATTTGACGGTTTTATGAGAGACTGCTTTCTTCTTAGAGATACATATGAAATTATTTGGGGAGTAAAGTCTGCAATTCGCTCTCAAATGGTTTAGCAAATAGTAAGAAAAATGTGTATATTTTTATTAATGTGTATATTTTATTATTTATACACATAATATATATGTGTATATATTTTATTAGACTGTATACCTCTTTTTTTTTTATTTTATTTTTAAACTTTACATAATTGTATTAGCTTTGCCAAATATCAAAATGAATCCGCCACAGGTATACCCGCGTTCCCCATCCTGAACCCTCCTCCTTCCTCCCTCCCCATACCCTCCCTCTGGGTCGTCCCAGTGCACTAGCCCCAAGCATCCAGTATCGTGCATCGAACCTGGACTGGCAACTCGTTTCATACATGATAGTATACATGTTTCAATGCCATTCTCCCAAATCTTCCCACCCTCTCCCTCTCCCACAGAGTCCATAAGACTGTTCTATACATCAGTGTCTCTTTTGCTGTCTCCTACACAGGGTTATTGTTACCATCTTTCTAAATTACATATATATGCGTTAGTATACTGTATTGGTGTTTTTCTTTCTGGCTTACTTCACTCTGTATAATAGGCTCCAGTTTCATCCACCTCATTAGAACTGATTCAAATGTATTCTTTTTAATGGCTGAGTAATACTCCATTGTGTATATGTACCATTGCTTTCTTATCCATTCATCTGCTGATGGACATCTAGGTTGCTTCCATGTCCTGGCTATTATAAACAGTGCTGCGATGAATATTGGGGTACACGTGTCTCTTTCCCTTCTGGTTTCCTCAGTGTGTATGCCCAGCAGTGGGATTGCTGGATCGTAAGGCAGTTCTATTTCCAGTTTTTTAAGGAATCTCCACACTGTTCTCCATAGTGGCTGTACTAGTTTTCATTCCCACCAACAGTGTAAGAGGGTTCCCTTTTCTCCACACCCTCTCCAGCATTTATTATTTGTAGACTTTTGGATCACAGCCATTCTGACTGGTGTGAGATGGTACCTCATTGTGGTTTTGATTTGCATTTCTCTGATAATGAGTGATGTTGAGCATCTTTTCATGTGTTTGTTAGCCATCTGTCTTCTTTGGAGAAATGTCTATTTAGTTCTTTGGCCCACTTTTTGATTGGGTCATTTATTTTTCTGGAGTTGAGCTGTAGGAGTTGCTTGTATATTTTTGAGATTAGTTGTCAGTCAGTTGCTTCATTTGCTATTATTTTCTCCCATTCTGAAGGCTGTCTTTTCACCTTGCTAATAGTTTCCTTTGATGTGCAGAAGCTTTTAAGGTTAATTAGGTCTCATTTGTTTATTTTTGCTTTTATTTCCAATATTCTGGGAGGTGGGTCATAGAGGATCCTGCTGTGATGTATGTCAGAGAGTGTTTTGCCTATGTTCTCCTTTAGGAGTTTTATAGTTTCTGGTCTTACATTGAGATCTTTAATCCATTTTGAGTTTATTTTTGTGTATGGTGTTAGAAAGTGTTCTAGTTTCATTCTTTTACAAGTGGTTGACCAGATTTCCCCGCACCACTTGTTAAAGAGATTGTCTTTAATCCATTGTATATTCTTGTCTCCTTTGTCAAAGATAAGGTGTCCATATGTGCGTGGATTTATCTCTGGGCTTTCTATTTTGTTCCATTGATCTATATTTCTGTCTTTGTGCCAGTACCATACTGTCTTGATAACTGTGGCTTTGTAGTAGAGCCTGAAGTCAGGTAGGTTGATTCCTCCAGTTCCATTCTTCTTTCTCAAGATTGCTTTGGCTATTCGAGGTTTTTTGTATTTCCATACAAATTGTGAAATTATTTGTTCTAGCTCTGTGAAGAATACTGTTGGTAGCTTGATAGGGATTGCATTGAATCTATAAATTGCTTTGGGTAGTATACTCATTTTCACTATATTGATTCTTCCAATCCATGAACATGGTATATTTCTCCATCTATTAGTGTTCTCTTTGATTTCTTTCACTAGTGTTTTATAGTTTTCTATGTATAGGTCTTTAGTTTCTTTAGGTAGATATATTCCTAAGTATTTTATTCTTTCCATTGCAATGGTGAATGGAATTGTTTCCTTAATTTCTCTTTCAGTTTTCTCATTATTAGTGTATAGGAATGCAAGGGGTTTCTGTGTGTTGATTTTATATCCTGCAACTTTACTATAGTCATTGATTAGTTCTAGTAATTTTCTGGTGGAGTCTTTAGGGTTTTCTATGTAGAGGATCATGTCATCTGCAAACAGTGAGAGTTTTACTTCTTCTTTTCCAATCTGGATTCCTTTTATTTCTTTTTCTGCTCTGATTGATGTGGCCAAAACTTCCAAAACTATGTTGAATAGTAATGGTGAAAGTGGGCACCCTTGTCTTGTTCCTGTCTTTAGAGGAAATGCTTTCAATTTTTCACCATTGAGGATAATGTTTGCTGTAGGTTTGTCATATATAGCTTTTATTATGTTGAGGTATGTTCCTTCTATTCCTGCTTTCTGGAGAGTTTTTATCATAAATGGATGTTGAATTTTGTCAAAGGCTTTCTCTGCATCTATTGAGATAATCATATGGTTTTTATTTTTCATTTTGTTAATGTGGTGTATTACATTGATTGATTTGCGGATATTGAAGAATCCTTGCATCCTTGGGATAAAGCCCACTTGGTCATGGTGTATGATCTTTTTAATGTGTTGTTGGATTCTGATTGCTAGAATTTTGTTAAGGATTTTTGCATCTATGTTCATCAGTGATATTGGCCTGTAGTTTTCTTTTTTTGTGGGATCTTTGTCAGGTTTTGGTATTAGGGTGATGGTGGCCTCATAGAATGAGTTTGGAAGTTTACCTTCCTCTGCAATTTTCTGGAAGAGTTTGAGCAGGATAGGTGTTAGCTCTTCTCTAAATTTTTGGTAGAATTCAGCTGTGAAGCCATCTGGTCCTGGGCTTTTGTTTGCTGGAAGATTTTTGATTACAGTTTCAATTTCCGTGCTTGTGATGGGTCTGTTAAGATTTTCTATTTCTTCCTGGTCCAGTTTGGGAAAGTTGTACTTTTCTAAGAATTTGTCCATTTCTTCCACGTTGTCCATTTTATTGGCATATAATTGTTGATAGTAGTCTCTTATGATCCTTTGTATTTCTGTGTTGTCTGTTGTGATCTCTCCATTTTCATTTCTAATTTTATTGATTTGATTTTTCTCCCTTTGTTTCTTGATGAGTCTGGCTAATGGTTTGTCAATTTTATTTATCCTTTCACAGAACCAGCTTTTGGTTTTGTTGATTTTTGCTATGGTCTCTTTTGTTTCTTTTGCATTTATTTCTGCTCTAATTTTTAAGATTTCTTTCCTTCTACTAACCCTGGGGTTCTTCATTTCTTCCTTTTCTAGTTGCTTTAGGTGTAGAGTTAGGTTATTTATTTGACTTTTTTCTTGTTTCTTGAGGTGTGCCTGTATTGCTATGAACTTTCCCCTTAGGACTGCTTTTACCGTGTCCCACAGGTTTTGGGTTGTTGTGTTTTCATTTTCATTCATTTATATGCAAATTTTGATTTCTTTTTTGATTTTTTTTCCCTTGGTTTCCTATGTTTTCTTTCTTTCTTTCTTTCTAATTTTATTTTATTTTTAAACTTTACAATATTGCATTAGTTTTGCCAAATATCAAAATGAATCCGCCACAGGTATACCCACATTCCCCATCCTGAACCCTCCTCCCTCCTCCCTCCCCTACCCTCCCTCTGGGTCATCCCAGTGCACCAGCCCCAAGCATCCAGTACCGTGCATCGAACCTGGACTGGCGACTCGTTTCATACATGATATTATACATGTTTCAATGCTATTTCTTTTTTGATTTCTTCTGTGATTTGTTGGTTATTCAGCAGCGTGTTGTTCAGCCTCCATATGTTGGAATTTTTAATAGTTTTTCTCCTGTAATTGAGATCTAATCTTACTGCATTATGGTCAGAAAAGATGCTTGGAATGATTTCTATTTTTTTGAATTTACCAAGGCTAGCTTTATGGCCCAGGATGTGATCTATCCTGGAGAAGGTTCCATGTGTGCTTGAGAAAAAGGTGAAATTCATTGTTTTGGGATGAAATATCCTACAGATATCAATTAGGTCTAACTGGTCTATTGTATCATTTAAAGTTTGTGTTTCCTTGTTAATTTTCTATTTAGTTGATCTATCCATAGGTGTGAGTGGGGTATTAAAGTCTCCCACTATTATTGTGTTATTGTTAATTTCTCCTTTCATACTTGTTAGCATTTGTCTTACATACTGCAGTGCTCCCGTGTTGGGTGAATATATATTTATAATTGTTATATCTTCTTCTTGGATTGATCCTTTGATCATTATGTAGTGACCACCTTTGTCTCTTTTCACAGCCTTTGTTTTAAAGTCTATTTTATCTGATATAAGTATTGCTACTCCTGCTTTCTTTTGGTCCCTATTTGCATGGAAAATCTTTTTCCAGCCCTTCACTTTCAGTCTGTATGTGTCCCCTGTTTTGAGGTGGGTCTCTTGTAGACAACATATGTAGGGGTCTTGTTTTTGTATCCATTCAGCCAGTCTTTGTCTTTTGGTTGGGGCATTCAACCCATTTACGTTTAAGGTAATTACTGATAAGTATGATCCCGTTGCCATTTACTTTATTGTTTTGGGTTCGAATTTATATCCCATTTTTGTGTTTCCTGTCTAGAAAATATCCTTTAGTATTTGTTGGAGAGCTGGTTTGGTGGTGCAGAATTCTCTCAGCTTTTGCTTGTCTGAAAAGCTTTTGATTTCTCCTTCATACTTGAATGAGATCCTTGCTGGGTACAATAATCTGGGCTGTAGGTTATTTTCTTTCATCATTTTAAGTATGTCTTGCCATTCCCTCCTGGCTTGAAGAGTTTCTATTGAAAGATCAGCTGTTATCCTTATGGGAATTCCCTTGTGTGTTATTTGTTGTTTTTCCCTTGCTGCTTTTAATATTTGTTCTTTGTGTTTGATCTTTGTTAATTTGATTAATATGTGTCTTGGGGTGTTTCGCCTTGGGTTTATCCTGTTTGGGACTCTGGGTTTCTTGGACTTGGGTGATTATTTCCTTCCCCATTTTAGGGAAGTTTTCAACTATTATCTCCTCAAGTATTTTCTCATGGTCTTTCTTTTTGTCTTCTTCTGGGACCCCTATGATTCGAATGTTGTAGCGTTTAATATTGTCTTGGAGGTCTCTGAGATTGTCCTCATTTCTTTTAATTCATTTTTCTTTTATCCTCTCTGATTCATTTATTTCTACCATTCTATCTTCTAATTCACTAATCCTGTCTTCTGTCTCTGTTATTCTACTATTTGTTGCCTCCAGAGTGTTTTTAATTTCATTTATTGCATTATTCATTATATAGACTCTTTTTTATTTCTTCTAGGTCCTTGTTAAACCTTTCTTGCATTTTCTCAATCCTTGTCTCCAGGCTATTTATCTGTGATTCCATTTTAATTTCAAGATTTTGGATCAATTTCACTATCATTATTCGGAATTCTTTATCAGGTAGATTCCCTATCTCTTCCTCTTTTGTTTGGTTTGGTGGGCATTTATCCTGTTCCTTTATCTGCTGGGTATTCCTCTGTCTCTTCATCTTATTTAAATTGCTGAGTTTGGGGTGTCCTTTCTGTATTCTGGCAGTTTGTGGAGTTCTCTTCATTGTGGCGTTTCCTCGCTGTGTGTGGGTTTGTATAGGTGGCTTGTCAAGGTTTCCTGGTTAGGGAAGCTTGTGTCGGTGTTTGGTGGGTGGAGCTGTATTTCTTCTCTCTGGAGTGCAATGAAGTGTCCAGTAATGAGTTATGAGAAGTCTATGGTTTGGGGGTGACTTTGGGCAGCCTGTATCTTGGAGCTCAGGTCTGTGTTCCTGTGTTGCTGGAGAATTTGCTTGGTGTGTCTTGCCCTGGAACTTGTTGGCCCTTGTGTGGTGCTTGATTTTAGTGTCGGTATGGAGGTGTTTGATGAGCTCCTGTCAATTAATGTTCCTTGGAGTCAGGAGTTCCCTGGAGTCAGGGTTTGGACTTAAGCCTCCTGCTTCCAGTTATCGGTCTTATTTTTACAATAGTTTCAGAACTTCTCCTTCTATACAGCACCATTGATAAAACATCTACGTTAAAGGTGAAAAGTTTCTCTACTGTGAGGGTCACTCAGAGAGGTTCACAGCGTTACATGGAGAAGAGAAGAGGGAGGAGGGAGTTAGAGGTGACCCAAATGAGATGAGGTGGAATCAATAGTGGAGAGAGTGGGCTAGCCAGTAGTCACTTTCTTAATGTGCACTCCACAACCGGACTGCTCAGAGATGTTCACAGAGTTATACAGAGACGAGAAGGAGGAGGAAGGAGACAGAGGTGGCCAGAAGGATAAAAGGGGGGAATGAAAAGGGGGGAGACAGATCCAGCCAGTAATCAGTTCCCTAAGTGTTCTCCACCATCTGGAACACACAGAAATTCACAGAGTTGGGTAGAGTAGAGAGGGGTTAGGGAGGAGACACAGGCGACCTGGTGGAGAAAAAGGAGAGTCCAAAGGGAGAGAGAGCAGTCAAGCCAGTAATCTCGCTCCCTAGTGAAAAATGGGTCCTGAATATTGGGTTCTTAAAGGTACAAAATTGGTAACAAATACATAAAAGCAAAAATTAAAAATCTAGAGTAGAGTTTGGAATTTCAAAAATACAATGTTAATGAAAAGAAGAAGGAAAAGAAAGAGAGAAAAAAACGAACAAAGAAAAACAAACAAGGTCGCGAAAATTATAAAGAAAATACAGGTACAAAATTGATAACTAATACCAAAAAGCAAAAATTAAAAATCTAGAGTAGAGTTTGGAATTTCAAAAATACGATGTTAATGAAAAGAAGAAGGAAAAGAAAGAGAGAAAAAACGAACAAAGAAAAACAAACAAGGTTGCGAAAATTATAAAGAAAATACAGGTACAAAATTGATAACTAATACCAGAAAGCAAAAATTAAAAATCTAGAGTAGAGTTTGGAATTTCAAAAATACAATGTTAAAAAAAAGGAAGAAGAAAAATAAAGAGAGAAAACAAACAAACAAACAAAAACAAACAATGTCGCAAAAATTATAAAGAAAATACAGGTACAAAATTGATATCAAATACCAAAAAGCATAAATTAAAAATCTAGAGTAGAGTTTGGAATTTCAGGTATACAATGTTATATAAAAGAAGAAGAGAAAGAAACAGAGGAAAGAAAAAAAAAAGTCACAGAAATTATAAAAAAAACTATAGGTACAAAATTGATTAACATATACCAAAAAGCTAAAATTAAAAATCTGGAGTAGAGTTTGGAATTTCAAAAATACAATGTTAAAGAAAAGAAGAAAACGAACAAACAAAAAAAAAACCAAGGTCAAAAAATTATAAAATATATATATATGAAGTTTGTTGAAGAAGAAAAAAATAGGGGTTTTTTTTTTTTTTGCAAAGTAATAGGTTATAAAAGTGAAAATTGAAGGAACAATAGAGGACTTAAAATTTTTTTAAAAAATTTAAAAAAAAAGAAAAGAAAGAATGATCGTAAAAATAGTAAAAATATATCTAGGACTTTCTCTGGTTTTGTTGTGAGTATTGTGGGTTCAGTTCATTTTTGGCTAGTTCCTTGGTCCGACTTATATTTCCCAAGATCTATAGGCCCCTTCCTATGTAGTCCGTAGTAACCACGGGGTTTTAATCTATTGCCTGTAGCTTCCAAGGCGTTTCCCTCTGTTATAGCTTCTTCTGTTTGCTGGTCTCTTCAGTGTCTGGTTTCCACCCTGACACAAAGGGGACGGTGGAGGACACTTTTTAAAAATTTTTTTTAGGCTCACTTGTTCAGTCGCGCTGTGGGGAGGGAGGGAGGGATGCTGCAGGCAAATAACACTGGTGTGCGCTTGCAGTGCCTCAGCCACACTGGGTCTGCCCCGGCTCACGGCGCGTGTAGCCTCCCTGCCCACACTGCTCGGGCTCTAGGTTGTTCCGCCGGGAACAATCCAAGGCCGGCCCTGGGCTGCATGCACCTCCCAGGTCCAAGCTGCTCAGGTTCAGGCACTCAGGTAGTCCTCAGAGGCGCAGACTCAGTTGGGCCTGCATTTTGTGCTCTTCCCAGATCCGAGCAGCTCAGGTGATGAGGCGTTTGGCGAGCACTAATGCTGCGACTTATTGCCTCCCCGCCACTCGGTTATCTGGGTGTAAAACCGGCGCACCTTCTCAGGCAATGTTGACCATCCAGACCCCCAAGAAGTTTTAGTTAGCAAAGAAGCCTGCTTACAGTTTTATAGATAATGTCTCTCTGGGGCTGCGATTGTCCCCTTCCGGCTCTGGCTGCCTATCACCGGAGGGGGATGGTCTGCCACCGGCTATCTCTGTTCAGTCCTTTATTCTGTGCGCGGGCCTGGCAGTGTCTTAGGTTGGGGCTGGCTTTTCGCATGGTAGATATCCCGCAGTCTGGTTTGCTAGCCCAAATTATTTTGCTCAGATAGCGCTCAGGGTATTCAGGCCAGATTCTTACTCTAAGCGATGCAGCCCGCGCTGCGCCTCCCTGCCCAGCCCCCGCTTGCTAATGGCGTGTGCAGGCGTCTGCGCTGCTTCTCCGCTGGGGGAGTTACCGTAGGGCTCGCAATCTGCGAGTTTTAATTGTTTATTTATTTTTTCTCCCTGTTATGTTACCCTCTGTGCTTCCAAAGCTCGGCACAGATTCGGCAGTGAGAAGGTTTCCTGGTGTTTGGAAACTTCTCTCTTTTTAAGACTCCCTTCACCGGAGGGAACTCCGTCCCTCCCTCTTTTGTCTCTTTTTTTGTCTTTTATATTTTTTCCTACCTCCTTTCAAAGAGTTGGGTTGCTTTTCTGGGTGCCTGATGTCCTCTGCCAGCATTCAGAAGTTGTTTTGTGGAATTTACTCCATGTTTAAATGCTCTTTTGATGAATTTGTTGGGGAGAAAGTGTTCTCCCCGTCCTACTCCTCCGCCATCTTGGCTCCTCCTCTGACTGTATACCTCTTAAGTCTCCTTCTATCTAGAACATTTTCTCAGTCTGGCTTTTTTTTTTCTTTCATGACATAGACTTTTATGAAGAGTAGAGCCTAGTTGTCTTATAGATTTCCCTCAATTTGGATTTGTCTCATATTTCCACATGATATACTCACGTTATGACTGTATTGGCAGGAGTATCACTTAAGTGGTATTCTTTCTTTCTGAGTATATAAGGACAAATATATATAGAGAGAAAACGAATATGGAAAAACATTAACAGTTGATGAGCCCATTTAAAGGATAAATGAGTGTTTGCTGCACTAGTCTTACAACTTTAAAGTTTTCCAAATAACAAGCTAGGGTAGGGGCATGATGAGAGTCTATTTACCAAATGAAGATAGAATATCAAAGAAAATACAGAAGAATATCTTTCTAACATTAAAAGTAGGAAAGCATTTCTTAAACAGAACACTAAACACACCAAGCATTAAAGAAATGTTAGTAAATTATATTACATTGTAATTAAGAATTATTTTCATCAAGTGAAACTTTAAAAGGTAAAATCAAGTCAAAATTGATAAAAGATATTTGCAACCTACAAACCTACAACGTTATGGTATCCAGAATATATAAAGAATATTTTTACACTAAGTCAAGAGAAAATTGAGCAAAATACATAAACAAGTATTTCACAGTAGAGGAAATACATGGTTCATAAATATAAGAAAAACTGCTCAACCTCAATAGTGATCAGGGAAATTAAAATGAAGACAAGAATAAGGTAACAATTTTCACCTAGAATGGCAAAACTTAAGAGGATAATTCCATGGACAGAGGAGCCTGGCAGTCTACAGTCCATGAAGTCATAATGAGTCAGATGTGACTGAGCTACTGAACACTCACGAAAAACATTTAGATCAACAAATCATTATATCCTGGTAAAGTGAAAGTGTCAGTCGCTCCGTCATGTCCGACTCTTTTCAACCCCATGGACTGTAGCCTGCCAGGCTCCTCTGTCCATGGACTTCTCCAGGCAAGAATACTGAAGTGGGTGGCCATTCCCTCCTCCAGGGGATCTTCCCAACCCAGGGATCAAACCCGGGTCTCCTGCATTGCAGGCAGATTCTTTACCATCTGAGCCACCAGGAAAGGCCATATCCTGGTAAATGAAAGTGTAAATTAGAATGGTCACTTTGCAAAGCAATTTTGCATTGGTTTTCACTAGCTGCTCACCAAATCTACTTCATTTTTCTCCTGGATACACAGAAAGACTATATTTCCCAGCCTCATTGCACTTAGGTGTGGCCATGTGACTGTGTTCTGGCCAACGGAATGTAAGCAGAAATGATCAATGCCACTTCTCTGACTTGCCAATAAAACTTCTTTTGGGACTGGCCAGACTCTCACTTTCCCATATGTTAGCTATTTGTACATTCCCAGGATGACTTTGGAGGCCTCATTTTCAAAATGGGAGGATTCTGTCATCCTGAATTCCTGAATGACTTGGTGGAATGAAGCACACCTCCTCACCCCACCCCCATCTCATCTGCAAATATACTTTACATGAATAAGAGTCCTTCTATTGTGCTAAGTCTCTGACATTTTGTTTTCTGTGACAGCAGCTAGTGGTACTTGATAAATATAGGCTTTAAGTTAAACATTTGCATATGCTACAGTCCAGAAATTCAATTCTAAATAAATGCCCTAGAGAAATTCTTACATATGTATACAAAGAGGAATATCTAAGAATGTTCTTAGCAGCACAGGTTGATATAGATATAAACTGATATAGATTGAAACAAAATGAATAAGTAAATCAAGGTTAAAAAAAATCACAATGAAATATTATACAGAAGTCAAAGCACAGCTACACACAAGATGAACTATAAAAATATAAACTGGAGGGGAAAAGATAAGCCTTAGAAGACTATATAAAAGCTGTCATACTGAATAAGAAGTTCAAAAACAAGCAAAACTAAACAATTCTATTAGTCTTTGTTGTTGTTGTTTAGTTACTAAGTCATATCTGACTCTTTCGTGGCCTTATAGACTGTAGCCTGCCAGGCTCCTCTGTCCATGGGATTTCCCACACAAGAATACTGGAGTGGGCTGCCATTTCCTTCTCCAGTGGATCTTCCCAACCTAAGGGTTGAACCTACCTCTCCTGCATAGCAGGCAGATTCTTTACCACGGAGCCACCTGGGAACCCAATTATTGTCTAAGCATTCATAGATTTGTATTAAAACCACTTTTTAAGATAGGGGAAAGATACACAAAAAATTCAGGAGTGTGGTTACCTCTAACTTTAGCTGGCATTCAGAATGAAACTGTTGGCAACAACCATCAAAATTGTCATCAACTGGAACCAGCTGTGGGGAGGGGCAGGCCAAGGATGGGATGGGAAGACCCTCAAAAGAAGGTTCAAACTATTAGTAATTTTCTAGTTCCTGAAATGGGTGGTGGGTTTATGGACTCCATTCTATCACTCTTTAAAATACACATCAATGTTGCATATATATGTATGTATATTTTAAAAGGAGGCACATTAATTAACCTCTGTCCTCACATATTATGCAGCTCTTATGAATTTCCAGGTTCTACTTCTGAGAGGGAAAGGCAATCATCTATGGGTATTTAGGTTACGCATGGCACAAGGGAATATCACCCAAGATGGTGCCAAGGCAGCTATATATTCATTTATATGAGAATGTGTGCATGGCACAAAGACCAGGACAGGGAGGGCTCTGGAGCAGCCGGCACACCTCACCTTAACACCTTCTAACATCTCACCCCCTCATCCTCCAAGCTCTACTCGGGGAAGTGGCCAGGCACATCTCCCTGGCACACACCCTGATCTCATACGCTACCCAGTGTTACTTCTCTCACTTGCTAACCCATCTTGAAGGTTTGCCCCTCCCCCTGCCAATTCTATATGGGGAGGAAAAGGGAATTGATATAGACACATTGCCGTAGGCACGGGCACCCTGCCTTAGCAGGTGGTGGGCAGGCATGAGAAAGGTCCACGTGTGCTCACAGCCAGGCACTAGATACCCGGAGAGCCAGGGACAGGTCACTGTATGCTTAGTCAGGCTATGCTATAATATTCTAACCTAGTTTTCATTATTGCTATTGTTTTGCTTGTTTGACTTTTCTTGAGGAAATAGGACTAAGGATGAGAGCTACAAGGGTGAGTAGAGAGCTCTAAGCTTTCAAACCAAGTCCCTGGCATCCTTAAAACATGTTGGTGGTGGGTGCCCTCTCCTCAGGCTACTTGGTCTGATATTCTAGTCTGCTCTAATGTGTTCGGTAGGGGCCAAGGGCTTGATGCTTATTCCTCTCAAAAAGTATTCTGACTGGAGGCTTCTGAAAACAAGCCCTTCACTCAAGAGAATGATGCACACACAGGGATTCTGAGCAGCAGGGCCAGCTCACGACAGAGCTGTTCCTTATCAGAGGTCCTTTGCAACTTTTCGTGGTTCACACATTTGAGAGGCAGGCACCAGCTCCTCTGCTTCGAAAGATAGCCTTCAGATTAGAAAAATTAGACAAAGTTGTGAGATTCCCAAAGACTTCCCAATAATAATAAATAAATCCTCTCACATCTCACACACTCTCCTCTGAGATGAGATAGGAAGCATGAATTTGCTCCTGAAACTGCGGTTTCTTCTCTGAGTGTGACTTTGGGTAAATCGCTTGTCCTTTTTGCCACTCATTTTCCTCTTCTTTCCAGGGCGGAAAATAACAGTACCCACCCCACAAAATTCTCTTGATTTTTGATAGTTAGATAAACTAGTTAGATAAACATACCATGTATAAGGAAATGGCAGCCCACTCCAGTATTCTTGCCTGGAGAACCCCATGGACAGAGGAACCTGGTGGATTACCGTCCATGGGGTCCTAAAGAGTCAGGCATGATTGAGCAACTGAACATCAGCAAACCACATATAAAGGGGCTTCCCTGGCAGCTCAAGAGTAAAGCATTTTTCTGCCAATGTAGAAGACACTGGTTTGATCCCTGGGTGGGGAAGATATCCTAGAGGAGGAAATGGCAGCCCACTCCAGTATTCTTGCCTGGGAAATCCCATGAACAGAGCTGGCAGACTACAGTCCATGGAGTCACAAAAGAGTCACACAACTTAGCAACTAAACAACAGCAACAGCCATGCGTAAATGGCTTCCCGTGTAGTCCGGTATGCACTAGACATAACTAAATGCCATCTACTTTTATTATCACCAATCTTAAACATGAAGCTCCCAGTTTTTACATGGCTAAGAAGATATACTTGAATTCCTCATGAGATGTCCCAGTTTCCCCATCCCTCCTACTCATCTGCCCATCTGCGGTCCTCTTACCTAATGCAAAAGCCATCAGGCTTTAAGGCAAGCTGGACTCCATGGTCAGACTGCTAAGATTCAAGCCCAAGCTCTGCCACTGCCCAGACAGGCACTTTGGGAAACCTGCTTAACCTCTTGTTTCCTCAGTTTCCCCACCTGTACAAAGAAGGTAACAATAATACATAGCCCTTAGGGATGTCATGAGGATTAACTGAGATAATATGAATACGTGGAAAGCATTTAGAACCATGCCTGGTGCATAATTGGAGAAGGAAATGGTTACCCACTCCAGTATTCTTGCCAGGAGAATTCCATGGACAGAGGAGACTGGCCAAATAGAGGTTGGAGAGTTCCGGCACCAGTTGAAAGGAATTGCTTTTAATTTTGTTTGACTTGAATGGAAAGACACCAATGATAAGATTTCTTACAGAGTCCTCCCATCCTTGGTTTTGTGTCATCTTAAAGTGAGCTTTTGTCGCTAGTTATTCCTGTGACGTTATTCATCTCACTATGAACTAGATATAATAAAGTAGAATCCATATAACGAAGCTTGTGTCATGCTACCTGTATTAATCAGGTTTCTCCAGAGAAACAGAACAGAAGCCAATAAAAGTTTGGCCAAACCCCAAGGAATCAAAAAATCCACAAATCCACATATGACTATATATAGTCCGCTTTTTGTACCCACTGTTTCTGCATATCTGAAGTTTGACGTCTATAAATTCAATCAACCTTGGGTTGTGCAGTATTTTAGCATGTATTTACTAAAAAAGTCTACTTCTAAGGGGACCTGTGCAGTTTTTTGTTTTGTCTGCTCGCTTTTTGGTTAGCCAAGCAGGATCTTAATTCTTCAATTAGGGATCAAACTTGTACCTTCTTCAGTGGAAGCACGGAGTCTTCACCACTGGACTTGCAGGGAATTCCCCAGACCTAAGAAGATTAAGCCAATGTTGTTCAAGAGTCAACTATGTACTGATTTAAATGTTAAACCCATCCGAAAAATACCTTCATAGAAACATCTAAAATAGTGTTTGACCAAATATGTGGGTACTGTGGCATAGCCAAGTTGACACATAAAATCAATCATCACAATATCAGATACCAAACTATTCACTATACCACCTACCCCAATGACACTTGTTTCCACACAATTCATAACCCTGCCTTCTGCATCAGACCCTCAAAAGCCTCCTGTACCCTTTGCCTCCAGACTCTGATATGGACCAAGGCCCCAGTCAGTGCCTTTTACACCCATACCCCAGGAACATCCCAACATGGTCTGAATTGCTCCCATGCCACTTTTTGGTTAAGTTGCTAGCTCCACCCAAATTAACTCACAGATTTCTTTAAGTTCTTACATTTTTCTGTTAAGTGGATCATCAATCGGGAGAATAACACTCTGCAGTGTTTCTCAAGCAGTCACTCTTTAAGCCAGAACTCTCATTCCCACTTGCCCTATGCATCGACAAGCATCTGTTTTCCCTCAGGATCCTAGGAAAGGAGGGCAAGAGATGATGTCAACAAAGCCATTTGCCATGGCAGGTTCAAGGGGGTCAGGAAAACGCCCCCAAGGAAAACAGTGTTCAGCCTGAAGTCAAAGAGTGAGCTAGAATCCAGCTGATGAAGAGCAGCTGAGAGCACAAGGGCCTTGTGAAGGGGAAGGGGCTTGACCTGGACCTCACTCTGATCCCCTAGCCCACTCCAGGGGGCCCCTGCAGACCCGCCAGGGTCCCAGTGGTTTCCAGGTCCTCCCTGACTGGCTACTTCAGCACTAGTAGGGGGCAGGTGGAGGTCGTTGGACTAGGGTGGTGGCAGAGACGGAGAGAAACGGAGAGATCCAGGGATCTGTGCAGGAAAGATGGACAGAACTTCATGAAGCAGGTGGAGGAAGGAGATGGAGACGTGGGGATGCATTCATTTTCATGAACCATGAACCACATATTCATGTGAACTCGACTCCAGAAGTGCCTCTCTCTATCTTTCAAGTAGTTCTCTCTGCCTGCTCAGCCAGAGACATCCTAACTGCCGCATCTGGTCAACCCGGACCTGAGACAGTGATAGATAGGTGCCCAGGAGTACAGGGCCTCTTGGCCAAAGTCCCCACACAGATGCCACCACAGGTCAGACCCTCAAGGGACCCTCCAGACAGCCTAGGAAACCAATTCAGTTCAGTAAGGATAGGCTCCATGGGGTTGAGCTCTTGGTTAAAAAGGCTCCTTTCAGAATTTCCCTTCTCTTTTATTGCCTTCCCATAGAGGATTACAGACAGCTGAAGTTTGTGAGTTGGATTACTTTCATCCATAAAAGAAAGAACATAAAGTCTTTTCACCCTAATCAGAAAAAAGTATCCTTTGGTCCCACTGTATTCATCAATACGTCATATTTAACTGCTACAATTATTGACAGGTATATAAAACGTTTGGTGACAGCAAAAATTGCTTCCTATAAAGTGTTTATTCTTTTTTATTGATAATAAGCTGGCTTCCCTGGCCCTACCAAGAGAATAGAGACCACTAATAAGAGATCCAATCCATTTATATGGCTTTCTACAATCTTCCCTTTTACTCCAGGGCTCTGTTCTAGGTCTTGTCTTTTAAATTTCAGCATCTGAGGGAGCTTGGAGCCCTTAAAGCAGGATCATATTACTTCAGTAATGAAGAAAGTATACTTCTAATAGCATCATTTACTACACCCTTTCATTTTTCTTCTTCAAGGCAGACTGTGCTCCTGTGTGCCTATGACTTGAATCTTTAAAACAGAAAATTTCTGACTGTAGCGGAATATTAATCAAAGGATCTGCCTGCATGTAGTGCCAGGTGGGCACCACGCATAACAACAATAATACTGTATTAATGATAACTACAGGTATAATTGCTACTTTGATTTAATGACTACTGTGTACCAGGCATTTCAGCAAAGCCACAATTTCCAGGTGTGCCTTCCACAAAGGTGTCTGGCTGAGAAGCAAGTGGGGCCTGAAATCCACTCGTCGAAGCCTTTGTCCTGGTGCAAGCCAGGGGCGCCTTTTCATAACGTGCTATCATGCGAGCCAGGAGAGACCCTGCTTATACGCTGTTTCTTACTTCTAGGACATTGATGCATTTCATGACAAGGAAATACAAGTCTCAAAAACTGAAAACAACAAAATTCTGTAAAGCGATTATCCTTGAATTAAAAAATAAATTAATTAAAAAAAAACTAAATAACTTATAAAAGCCAGAAAGAAAAAAAAAAGTATGCTTTCTCTCAAGCAATATTGCCTTTCTACAGAAAGAGAATTTACTGACTGAACTATTGTGATTTTCTTAACTCTAAGGGAATGTTGACCAGACATTGAATTGATTTGTGCAGCAAATGCATATTCATCTACTCACAAGATGGACTGCAGCAGAGTCTGCAGAGACTATGAGGCTGGTCTACAAGAGTCCACATCCTCGTGAGAAAGACAAGCTGTCTGGGTGCGTGCATGAATGCGTAGTTGCTAAGTCATGTCCAACTCTTTTGCAACCTCATGGACTGTAGCCCACCAGGCTCCTCTGTCTATGGGATTTCCCAGGCAAGAATACTGGAGCGGGTTGTCATTTCCTTCTCCAGAGGATCTTCCCCACCCAGGGATCGAACCCTAAGTTTCCTGCATTGGCAGGCAGATTCTTTACCACTGGGCCACCTGGAAAGCCCCTGTCTGGGTGAATAAACAAGTCTAAAGAGTATAGGTTTGGCTTAAAACTCAGTATTCAGAAAACTAAGATCATGGCATCTGGTCCCATCACTTCATGGCAAATAGATGGGGAAATAGTGGAAATAGTGTCAGACTTTATTTTTGGGGGGCTCCAAAATCACTGCAGATGGTGACTGCAGCCATGAAATTAAAAGACGCTTACTCCTTGAAAGGAAAGTTATGACCAACCTAGATAGCATATTCAAAAGCAGAGACATTACTTTGCCAACAAAGGTCCGTCTAGTCAAGGCTATAGTTTTTCCTGTGGTCATGTATGGATGTGAGAGTTGGACTGTGAAGAAGGCTGAGGGCTGAAGAATTCATGCTTTTGAACTGTGGTGTTGGAGAAGACTCTTGAGAGTCCCTTGGACTGCAAGGAGATCCAACCAGTTCATTCTGAAGGAGATCAGCCCTGGGATTTCTTTGGAAGGAATGATGCTACAGCTGAAACTCCAGTACTTTGGCCACCTCATGGGAAGAGTTGACTCATTAGAAAAGACTCTGACGCTGGGAGGGATTGGGGACAGGAGGAGAAGGGGACGACAGAGGATGAGATGGCTGGATGGCATCACTGACTCGATGGATGTGAGTTTGAGTGAACTCCAGGAGTTGGTGATGGACAGGGAGGCCTGGAGTGCTGTGATTCATGGGGTCGCAAAGAGTCGGACACGACTGAGCGACTGAACTGAACTGAACTAAAGAGTATAGGTCAGTTGGTAAAGAATCCACCTGCAATGCAGGAGACCCCGGTTGATTCCTGGATCCTGAAGATCCGCTGGAGAAGGGATAGGCTACCCACTCCAGTATTTTGGGGCTTTCCTTGTGGCTCAGTTGGTAAAGAATCTTCCTGCAATGCGGGAGACCTGGATTCGATCCCTGGGTTGGGAAGATCCCCTAGAGAAGGGAAAGGCTACCCACTCCAGTATTCTGGCCTGGAGAATTCCACGGACTACATAGCACTCGGGGTCGCTAAGAGTCAGACATGACTGAGCAACTTTCACTTTCAAGGAGGATAGGAGTTCAAAGGAGGGAGAAATTTCAGCTCCAAGATGCTCAAAGGGTATTCAAGGACAGCCTTGAAGGATGAGAAAATTGGGTGTACACAGATGTGGGTGTACGGAATTCCAGGCAATGACAGGGAAGCTGCCCCCGCACAATGACACGGGGCCTCCATTAACCCAGTTCTGGCCTGACCCTTCTGGCCTCCTTTCTCATGGAATCAGCTGGATCCTTTATCGTTGGTGTTTTCCTTCCCAGCCCAGGCACTGTGGCCCACCACTGGCGTTCCACTGCACACGCCAGCAACGCCTGAGGCTCTGATGGAGGCCCCATCCCCTTCTTTGCACTCACACTGGTCACTTGAGGCTTGTGAGAGAAAAGTCCCCCAGTCACGCCCATGGTGCCCCCGCTTCAAGGCACCCACTCTGGACCCTGAGCAGCAGGCCCCTTCACACTAGGAGCTCCCTTCACGCTCACAGAAATGCTAAGTCAGAACTGCAGCCTGTGGGCACTCTCCTCCCTGTCCCTGAGGCAGCCTCAGCCTCTCCTCCTCCCCTGCCCTCACTGTCACCTAATAACCCGTGTCCCAGGTGTTCCCACCCCACCGCCGCCCACCCTCCTGCCAGAGGGGAGACTGGGCCCCTCCTGCATCCACCGCCCTGGGCCTTATTTCTGCCATGGGTGTTCCAGGGATGTGATCCCCTCTGGGCGTGAACCCCTCCTGCCTCCATTCTCAACCCTCTTCTTTCACTTTCCTTTAGTCTAACCAGTTACATCTTGTCTCCCTTGGTCCAGCCTGCTGTGGGGGCTTGGGAGACAGCAGTGAACAGAGCATGCCTGCCTGGGCCAGCAGGATAAGCCACCTGGCCCCTTGCCTCTTCCTCCTCAACTCTGAACAGGCTCCAGGCCCCACCTAAACATTCGCATCTGGCTTGCAGCCTCCCAGCCTTTGCCTCTGCACTTTCCTTGCTTGAATGTCTTCCCTACCTCAGCCCTCCAGTGCCCTCCTGCCTTCCACGGACTCTCCAGACCTGGAACCCTCCTGTATGCTCTGACCTGCCCTGCAGCTCTCATTACCACTCACTATGAGAAACACCAGGTTAATTTTCTGTCTCCTGAACCAGACTCTAAGACCTCTATGGCCCCAACTGTGGCCCGCTGGTCTCTGTGTGCGTGGCATTCAACAGAGAGCCTGGCCCACTGTCACTCCTCCATGCATGTCAGCCGAAGCCTTAACGTGCTTAGCCGCTCAGTCATATCTGGCTCTTTGTGACCACATGGACTGTAGCCCGCCAGGTTCCTTTGTCCATAGGGATTCTCCAGGCCAGAATACTGGAGTGGGTTGCCATATTCTCCTCCAGGGGATCTTCCCAACCCAGGCATCGAACCCTCCCACATTGCAGGCAGATTCTTTACCATCTGAGCCACCAGGGAAGCCTTATATACTTAAATATTATAGTTATATTAATAGCTTTCATATACACTATGTACTCGGCATTGTTTAAACATACTTCTATAAACATTATCCTAGTGAATCTTCTCAACAATCAATCATTCAAGATAAGTACTAAGGTAACTTCCACTCTTTCAGAGGAAGAAACAGAAATTTTGAGAAAATAAGCAACCACCTCATTTCACATTGCTAAAAACACATAAAACCTGAATTCTGACCTCACTCTCTATGAACAATAGTGCTTAGCCATCACTCGCTAGGACCTTTCCACATGTCACCAAAACATAAAGCATGTCTGGCCTTCCTAGGTGGCTCAGTGGTAAAGAATCTGCCTGCCAACTCAGGGGACACAGGAGACGTGGGTTCAATGGAGTCACAGTTGAACATGATTGAGCACACACGCGTGCGCACACACAAAGCATGTTTTATAGACGAGTGAATAATGAAGGAAAGAAACTAACACTTGAATGCCTACTGTGTGCCAATACTTCAAATATATACTTTTATTTAATTCCTACACCTCACTTTGTACCACACACCTATTTGATATTATTGTGCATAATTTGACTGATGGCTCAGTGAAGTGAAGAAATTGACCCAAGATCACACCAGCTGGTAAATGTGGTATCTTTTCAGTTCAAAGGGGTTCTCTGATCACAGCGTGCTCCCCCTCCTTTCAACACAGGACCTAGTGTTCCCTGGCAGTAATCACTGAGGTCTTGGTACCTTCTGAGGAAATGTGGACTGGGCCCACAACTTTAGAACACTGAAAGATTCTCTCAAGTTCTGCAATAGCATCAACTTCTTTCAAACTTCCTTTCATGGGGAGAAAGGAGGAGAAAGGCAGTCTAATTCTTCTGCTTTTCACATATAAAGGGTTTTGTTTTGCTTTGCCTTTTGTGCCTCTAATTCTTATTGCTTTAAATTCTAAAATCTGTACTAGACCTCACTGAGTTTTCAACACCGACTTCTGATGTTCTAAACTCAAGCCATGGTTTCTTTGCCTCTGGGAGCCAATATTTTGCCTGCAAAATGCCCTAAGCATTATCCTCAAAACATTGGGATGACGGAATGACCACAATTTCCCCCACATCCAGACCTCGTCTTAGAAAGAAGCAAGCAAAAGGATGGAGCAAGCTTCCGTTGGAGCTCAGACTTGAAAGAGATCAAATCTTTACCAGACAGAGAAAATTTAAAATATGCAGTCAGGAGAACCACTGACTGCCACCCAGAGGGGAGGAACAGGGGACAAGGAAGGGTCCTGGGCTCACAAAGACAGCAGACTGATCACAGGAAACAAACTGCATTTTCCGCGAGGAGAGGGAAGAGGTCTGAGCAGTCCCCAACCTCTGCCTTGGTCAAGGTTGCAGCTGCGGGATGAATTTGCCTGGAATGGAGAAGGAAATGGCAACCCACTCCAGTATTCTCGTCTGGAAAATCCCATGGACAGAGGAGCCTGGCCGGCTACAGTCCATGGGGTCGCAAAGAGTCAGACACAACTTAGTGACTAAACCATGGGAATTTGCTTCCCCACACCCCCAAGCACTCCCACTCTAGCTCTCACATCCTCTCCACCCAATTCTGAGGGGCATTCAGTCCACGGGACCCTGAGGCCCAGCTCTGCCTGGGACTTGGCAGAAATCCTATGCTCCAGGAAGTGAACAGTTTTCCTCATTCCCACAAAGCAAAAAAAGAAAATTTTATGTGGTGAGAAATGCAAGGGTTTCCCTTACTTATTGACAAGTGCCGTCCCTAGCAAGTGGGACCTCCCCACAGCCTGGAGGAAGGAAGGGCAGGCTCCGCGAGCCGGCCAGGCGGCAGCGGGTCTGACTGCTGCGTTTCTCAGTCCTGAGCGAGCATCAGAAGTACCCAGAGCACCTGTTAAAGCACAGCTGCTGGACTCCACCCCCCAGAGACTGTGATTCAGCAGGTCTACAGCAGGGCCCATGAATTTGCATTCCTAGCAAGTTCCCCAGGGGCTGTCGCTGCCACGCTGACGTGTGCCGCACACTCTGAAGAGCACAGCCTGACTGCTGTGCTCTGTCCCTCAGCTTGCAACAACAGAAACGTGGTGCAGATGACAACATTCCTAAGGGCCTCCTTGTGCAGTTGTATAGCTTGTGCACTGTCCAACCACACCTGGAATCTGAGGGGATGAGGGGCCCGGTCCTGAGTGCCTGCTCCACTAGCCAAGCCGTGGGCTCTGCCAAGGGGCTGTGTTGACCTGGAAAATGGTGCTCATGTGTCCAGAGAGCACTTTTGTACAATTTATCTACCTAAAAGGTATGTGTATGCGTGTGTATGCTCAGCCACTCATTCGTGTCTGATTCTTTGCAACCCCATGACTATACCCTGCCAGGCTCCTCGGTCCATGGGATTGCCCGGGCCTGAATACTGAAGTGGCTTGCCATTTCTACTCCAGGGGATCTGCGTGACCTAGGGACCAAATTCTTGTCTCCTGAATTGGGAGGCAGATTCTTGATCACTGAGCAACCAGTGCACGTGTGTGTACTAAGTTGCTTCAGTCGTGTCCGACTCTTTGCGACATGGACTATAGCCCACCAGGCTCCTCTGTCCATGGGATTCTCCAGGCAAGAATATGGAGTGGGGTGCCATGCCCTCCTCCAGGGGATCTTCCTGACCCAGGATCGAACCTGCATCTCCCGAATTGGTAGGCAGGTTCTCTGCCACTAGCACCACCTAGCCCCCGCTAAAGAGGGTACCTTTTGCTAATCTGTGTGAAAGCATGCGTAGGTAGTGGTGGCCTTAAGAAATGCCCTTTAGCCACTAGAACACATAACAGAATATCAAATGTGTTCCCACTCGGGGACCCCCGGGAGCCGCCAGGATCCCCATCTGTGGCAGGGAAGGGGTGTGCTTTCCCCGCTCTCTCCTCTCCCTCACACTGAAGCTCTCTGATTACATGAGGGACAAGTCATCTCCACAGCCTTAAGGACAATGGGACACGTGGTCTGTCACTTCCTGCACAACCTCAGATGACTAAGCAGGGCAACTGTGGCCCCAGAAGGAATGTTCTACAGCTAATCCCTGTCTTGCCTGACAGCGGCCGCCCCCTATGAACACCTTCCACGTCCCAGCAGGGTTCTAGATGCTCGCGGAGACGTGTCCTCAAGCAGCTCCCCCCACTCACGGCCCCAGTGGCCAGGGCTCCCCTCCCCTCTGTAAGGTCCTCTCTGCTGCCCCCAGCAGGCTGACCCTCTCAGTTGGCAGACCGTCCCTCTAGGATGCTTGTGCCATCTTCTGCCAGCTGAGCTGTGTGCCAACCAAGAGTCAGCTATGTGTGTTCCCAAACCCACTGATGCCAGCTGCATGTGTCACTGTGCTGAAGTAATTTAATTAACTATCCTGTAAACTGGTGAAATACAAAACAAAAAGAGAACTTTTGTTTCCACGAAAATTAAGTTGATTGCTTTGGAAAAGCTCAATGAAGGCAAGTTTCCAAAAAAGATTACTGTCAAATTAGATAGCAATAGAGGAGACAAATGTAAAAGATTGAGGAGGGGCACGTGAAAATCTAAGAGAATGCCATACTCAGACTGCTTACCAAGCATCTCTGTTGAAAGACAGTGAAGTTAGAACTGTAGATGAGGCGTTGCGGGAGCAGTCTACACAAGAGAGATGAGGGGGGTTGGGAATCAGCAGAGCCTACACCCCAAAACAGGGTTTGGCCCTGAATCAAATGTATATTCATTCCTTTTAAGTAAAAATACATTTAAGTCAACATCTGTAGCAGAGAAGGGCTTCCCCAGTGGCTCAGTGGTGAACAATCCATGGGCAATGCAGGAGGCACAGGAGATGTGGGTCCAATCTCTGGGTCAGGACGATCCCCTGGAGCGGGGCATGGCAACCCACTCCAGTATTCTTGCCTGGGAAATCCCATGGAAATCCCACCAGAAGAGCCTGGTGGACTACAATCCACAGGGTCAGAAAGAGTCGAACTTGACTGAAGAGACTAAGCACTCACACACAGGCACTATAGCAGAGAAAGTGTTAGAAACAGCTAAACCAGCATGCCCATTCCCAGCACCTGCCCTTTCCAGCATCATGACCTTGGATGTATAACTGTTCTGAGCCTCAGGATCTGCCCTGTGGGGAAGAAATCCTTGCATGAGGAAAAAGGAAGGCGCAAGCATGGGTCGCTATCCTGTCGTGCCCAGCATCCCTCTGCCCTCTGCACAGTGGCCGTGCTCCAGCGTCTGTGTGGGAAAACCACCCTCCCCCAGTCTCAGCCTGGGCCTTCCAGCAGAAGAAGACCCGGCTCAGGAGGAGCCAGCCACATGCGCCGTGCACCCAGCCACTGAGACTGCTTCAAGGATGGTGCATGGCTCAAGTCTGGGCAATCAGGGCTAGACTCCCCTCTCCAGGATTTTAAGTTATCAGGGAACTGGCCATTCTCCTCCTCTGGCTTGGATATGGTGATGATGTGAGTCTGAGGGCAGTTAGAAAAATTGGAGGATGGAGTCAACTCAGAAAAGATACAGCCAGGAGTGGAATTTAGGGGAGACTGTGGACATCACAGCACAGCTGACTCAAGCCAGTCCTAAAGCCAGACTTTCAGGCACATTGGCAAACATTTGTTTCACCTTAAGACAGTTTGGTTTGGGAGACTTCATTTATTTTCCCCAGAAGATGACCCTAAGACAAAGACTCACCCACAAGGCATTTATGTGGGAGATGATTGGAGGAAAACATGGGAAGGGGAGTAGAGGAGTGAGACGGGGAAGGGAAGAAAGCCAGGGACAGAGGCATCATCTAGCAGGTGTCACTGAGAGTTGCAGGGGTGTAATCCAGGAGCAGCTCTGGGAAACAGTGAGAACACACCTCTCAGGGTCATCCCAGCAGAAACTCCAGGAGGCAGGGTATTTATCCACGGGGTCCCTTTCTCAAGGTTGAAGTCTGCTCAGGGCATGAATGAAAGGCATTCCCTCCCTGGCACTGCTGGCCTGACCTAAGCACAGGCAGAGAAGACCTCTGCTTCCAGAAAAGGCCCAAGATCTTCAGACAAAGAGATGCAGGAGCTGGCAGCTGGGTGAGTGTTCATGGAAATGATGGGGCCGGCAGGAGAGAGGCTGGTGCCAGCACTTTCTGCTAGAGCTAGGCTCTCTAGTACTTTCCAGAGTAAGATCTCACTGGTGGTATAAGATGCTCAAGGCCATGCTTGGGACGCAGTAAGCGCTCCAAAGCTACAATCATCATCAGTACTGTTATTATCACTGCTACTGCTGCTGCTGCTGCTGCTGCTGAGTCGCTTCAGTCGTGTCCGACTCTGTGCGACCCCACAGACGGCAGCCCACCAGGCTCCCCCGTCCCCGGGATTCTCCAGGCAAGAACACTAGAGTGGGTTGCCATTTCCTTCTCCAATGCATGAAAGTGAAAAGTCAAAGTGAAGTGGCTCAGTCGTGTCCAACTCTTAGCGACCCCATGAACTGCAGCCCACCAGGCTCCTCCATCCACGGGATTTTCCAGGCAAGAGTACTGGAGTGGGATGCCATTGCCTTCTCCAGTTATCACTACTGACTAGTAATGAGCATTATGAAGACCCAGCTTGTGATATGAGTATTACCTTTGCAACCTAAGAACTCTTTAGGTAGACTAGGCAAAGAAGTGACATCACAAAGGACATCCCTCCCCAGGTTCTTGGGTACCAGTGCCAAGTACAGCTGCGGGTTCAAGGATGCCACCTGTTGCCAGGCCCCTCCTGCCACACTGGATATCAGAAGCCCTCAGCCAGCCTCAAACAGTCCCTCAGTCACTTGTTGCCAGGTTTCCTAAACATGTGCAGAGAAGGTGGGGGAGGCCGTCAGGAGGGGCCTGATTGTATCGGTTGAGATGGTATATACAAAGAGACTCTGTGTCCTCTTTCTCCCCAATCTTTGTTGCAGTTCCTGTTTTCCTTCTTCAAGTCTGGATAAAGAAACTGATATAATGTTGAAGACTATGTGATTTAGATGATTCAGTCACTAAGTCGTATCTGACTCTTGCAACCCCATGGACTGTAGCCCGCCAGGCTCCTCTGTCCATGGGATTCTCCAGGCAAGAATACTGGAGTGGGTTGCCTTTTCCTTCTCCAGGAAGACTATGACTCATGAATAATTAATTGATTGGAATAAGTGTACTTAAGTATTTCAAAGGTTTGACCCAAGAGGTTTCACTACAATCAAACAAATATGTCAGGAAGGAAGATTCGGCCTCACCAAGGGCATGCCCAGTTGATCTGTTTGGACCTTGGAGATGGGTTTGGGCAGGGTCCATTTACTCCCTAACTGGCTGGACGGTCTGCCCTCTTCCTACATTCCAGTGGCTCCTGAACCCTGGGGTCTTGTGTTCCAGGCACATTTGTAAGCACTTTACCGCCTGTGAGATAAGAACTTTTATTATCCCCATTTCATAGATGAAGCAACTGAGGTATCAAAAGAGCACACAGGGGGAATTCCCTGGTGGTCCAGTGGTTAAGACTCCGTGCTTCCAACGCAAGGAGTGCAGGCAGGATCCCTGGTCGGGGAACTAAGATCCCCCATGCTATGTGGTACAGCCAAAGGGTCGGGGGGAAGAGCACACAGGTAGTAAATGGTAAAGCCAAGACTCGGACCCAAGTGTTCTGGTTCCAGAGGCCACAGTGCTCTGTGCTTTAGAACATCATACTTTGAACACACAGTTTATCAAATCCCAGGTTAGGTACAAGGCTTTTCCCCACAGGAGATTGGAGATGTCTTCTCATCTTATCAGCCCCTGAAGTCCTTCCTCTGTCCCCTCGTATGCCTTGTCACATGAAGCCTGAGTAAAGTACACAGTGACTCTTGTTGGCTTACCATGGGTGTCCTTCATAGTGTCCTACACATTCAATAGCTGGGGTATCCTTCAGGGGCCCACCATTCTTGCAGTTGTTTCCTGCGAGCCCCACATAAGTAGGACACGGCTACTCTCTTAGTCTCCTGAACTGCATATGCTGCAGAAAAGTTATATGTCACATTTTTGAAGAGTTAAGGCAAAACTTTATTTAAAGGAAGTTGGGGAAGGAGAAAGGACATTAGCAGCTTTGAGCACATGTACAATCAGCCAGACAGAAATTCAGGTGGCAGCTCTACTTAGTGACACTGGGAAAGTGACCATCCTTTATTTGACAGAGATGTTGCAAGATTTCAATGAAAGGACTGAGGCGAGGCTGGGGCCAAGCACAGCATACAGCAGCCTTCCAATAAGGGCTCATTCCTTTCTTCTCTCTTGGTAAAGGAAAGAAGCTCAGCATGTGGAAGGTTCATCCTCCTCCAATTTCAGGAATAATGGAAATGGTTTTGCTGATGTCATGGGAAGAGGATTCCCACATGGGAATGGATGCCGTCTGGGGAAGAGCTCTCTGCTCAGCATTTACACATCGTGCAGGCGTTCCTTACCTCCAGGCTTCCAGCCAGTCCGGGCTGTGAAATTATCACAGTTGTTTATTTGACCAGGGGAGACAGGGTGGGACAGGATTCTTTGCTTGGGGCCCCTCGTCCTCAGCCCACACGCTCACCTCCTGGGACTGCAGCTTTGGACAGAACGTGAACCCTGCAGTTTGCGAGTTTGTTTGCTTTGGGCAAATAATGACTTCCTGTTTCTTAGAAGACAGAGTAAAGCTTCCCAAGGTTTCTCTGCCAGGCAGCAGTTTTTACCAAACGACAGGAATGCTTGTGGGGTAAACAGAACGGAGACACAGAGATGAGGCCCGCCCACTGAGCAGCCCCAAGACATGCAGATGGGCGTTGAGAAATAGACAGGACATCTCAGCTTCCCAAGCACCCAGGTTTTAATCAGAGCCCAAGAGCAGTTTCTAGGACTCCTAGGCTCTTGCCTACACACACTGCATCTGCCCTGTGAGATCTAGCTGGACCCCCAGAGCTGGCATAATTCCCCTGTCCCATGGGTTACTTGACAACTCTTTCTACCCACTGGGCAGTCTGAACTCCTCTCTGTCCGAAATGCACACCAATCTAGTCCCCACCTCCAAGCCCCCAGGTTGTCCCATTTGCCTTCCCATCCTTCACATGTGCTCAGCACACACCTCCCCTCTTACAGGAAATCCTCCAGGATTGCTCCCCTGCTCTTTCAGTTCATAGCCCTTGCCGCTCAATAAAGTTATTCTCACTTCCATGGCCCCAAATTGCAAATTGTCTGAAGTCAAGTATCGAAAGACAAGCTAACGTGTGCTAAGAGCTTTGCAAGCTGGATTTTATTTAAACCTTCACAATGCTTATGAAGTAGGTACTTCCATTATCCCCATTTTACAGGTGAGGAAATTAAGGCTTGAGATGTAAATAACATACCCAAGATCACAGAGTCAGTGGCAGAATCGGACAACGACCCAGCTCGGGTTCTAGTTTCTCTTCTTGCGAGCCCTAAGGATGTTGCCTCCTAGAAAAATGTTTGTTGATTGGCTGCTGGACAGAGTGGTGGTTCTCAAGGGTCGGCTCCCAGACCACCACCAGCAGCAGCATCCAGGAACTCGTTAGAAATGGGAACAGCTGAGCCCTAACCCAGGCCTAGTGAGTGGGAAACCCCAGGGGTGGGACCCAGAAGTCTGTGTTTTTAAAAGCCCTGCAGGTTTTTTTGGATGTTTGATATTGTTTGAGACATCTGGCCAGACCAAAGATTGCCAAACTTTTTCTGTTAAGAGCTAGATAGTGGAGATTTTAGACTTTGCAGGCCTAGAGGTAGTATTGGAACTATAACACATACTTTCATAATAAGATAGAAAAAAAGTTTTCCAGGAATTTTTTATTGATGAAATTCAAAATATGATCATTGAGTATGAATATTTTATAATAAAGATCTAATCGTGAGAAGAATGAAATTCATTGAGGGTGGAGGATAACGAACGTTTTTGTTTACTTGGGATTCAAAGTCAGGGCTCCCATCATCAAATCAATTGCAGATGTTCACTTGTAAAGGCAATTCTTAGCTCCCTGTACACAGCAGGCAGTGTACCAGGCCTGACCTGCAGGGTGTAGTAAGCGGACCCCTGGAACAGACAATCCCAGCTGAACCAGTGACTGCGGGTGTCCTCGGGTCAATACTTGTCTAAACTGAGCAGGCACTATAAACAATCAGTTTGGAGATTCCATGCCCCCGGTGCCACTCTTCCACCCCCTAAAACGGTTGCTCAGAAGAACTGACAGATTCGACCAGGCATTTTGGCATCATGTAACTCTCCGAGGCCGTGATAAGCCAGGCAGCCCTGCCAACCATAGCTCCCTGGTCGGGAGAACAGCTGTCCAGCCAGGTGGCCAGGCAGCTGCAGGAAGCCATGCTCCCACCACCTGTGGCTCCCTCCCTACTCAGCCTGCCCCTCCTGGACTTCCCAGGCAGGCACCCAGCTTGCTCCAGGGAAGGTGGGCATCTAGGGAGGACAGAAGTGAACACTCGGCCCCATTTCTACCCTTGGCCTGGCTTCCTCAGCACCTGTGTGAACTCACAGCAGGGCGGGAAACTATAAAGAGCTGAAACGTAGAAGTATTGAGAAGGCCAGTATTGTTGGGTAAACCTTTACTGGTCCCTTAAAAAGGCAGATGGAAGTCATAAATGGCTGATATACCTGGTTGAATCATGTCCCTCAAAACAATACAATTCTTAACTCTCAGTACCTGTAACAGTGATCTTATTTTATAATAAGGTCTTTGCAGATATAGCCCAAGTTAAGAAGAAGTCATGCTGGGTCAGAGAGGAGCTTATAAGAAGAGGGAAACTTGGACTCAGAGACACAGAGGGACACAAAAGCACGTGAAGAGGGAGACACAATAGAGTGATGTGTCTACAAGCCCAGGGGCACCAGAGGCTGGGGCAACTTCCAGAAGTGGGGAGAGCAGCAGGGGACACATTCTTCTTCTGAGTTTCCAGAGGAATCAAGCATGCCTACACCTTCTGCAGACTTCTAACCTCTAGAACTCTGAGGGGATAGATATCTGTTGTCTTAAGCCACCCCAGCCTGTGGTGTTTGGTTCAGGCAGCCCAAGGAAACCAATACTGTTGACAGTAAGGGGATGGTAAAATACAGTGGGATACATCAGAATGGCAAGCAGAATCAATTATTATACTTCCAAAATCCGTAGCATTTGAGACTGTGCTTATGGTATAAGGTGAAGCAAAAGAAGCAACTTTCAAAACTACCTTTGCAATTTTAAAACTTCCATTTATAGACACATGATACATAGAAATTTGGACAAAAATATAATATTTTCATTATTTTGTCTCTGTGTGGGGAATAAAATAAACATGGGTTCTTAAAATCGGGGAAAATGGCCATTAGAAAAATAAAAACAATGAAATAGAAGTAATAATCCACATTTACTCTGATTAAAAAAACACAAGAATTATAAAAGCAAAAGGAAAACTATGTGGATTCAAAGCTGTTTAGAAGTGGCCCTGAAACAAGCCTGAGGACTAGACCACTGAGAGAGGTACCTGGGAAGCTCCTATGAGAACAGGGAAAGCAGAATCAGACACCAAGATTGCTCCTCGACCCCAGCTGAACGTTAGAATCATCCAGGGAGGTTTCTGAACAAGCCAGTTCCCATCTAGACCAACAGAATAAATCAAGAGAGGTCACTTAGAACCATATGAAGTTTAAATTTCATTTTAATCAGTCTTTACTGGGAGAAAAGGCTATATGAGAAAACCTAAGCTTAAATTATTTACATGGATCATCTCCCTTAAACATCATAATAGCATCATAATCATAGTTGCCACACTTATACCCACTTAAGAGACAAGAGAACTGAGACTCAGTGATATTAAGTATCATGGCCAGGGTCACACGGTTTGTAAACAGCAGATCTAGAATCCAAAATAAGGAAGATTAGTTCTTCAACCACCACATTATGCTCCATCTTTGAAGCTTGAGACATGATTATCCAAGCCGGCAATTTGGTAAGGAAGATTGTTGCTCAAATCCACATGGATACCTGGAGCTCTACTTTCCCCAGTTTTACACCTTCTTTAAACTTCAGAATGTCCTGAGCGGCTTTTAAAATTCCTGCTGTCCAGGCCATGCTCCAGACCAATGGCATCAGGACTGCAGAGTGAAATCGGACATTGGTTCTTAGAAGTTCCCTCAGCAGGTGATAAACAGCTAAATGTATTCCCCAATTCTTCCTGGAAAAACATGGGGCAATAGATAAATAACAACATAGATCTAGACTACATCAAGTTTCTAACAGCTAACTTACAATCGGTACAAGCACGGGAGGTTTTTAAATATATGATTCTCTTGCCCTTCAACCTCAAAGCCCTTGTGTTAAAAGGGGCAACCATAGAATTCTGCTTCTTCTGTTTCTCTGAACACCCCCTCTTCTGTCCGCCCCCCTGCCTCTTCTCATTCAGAAATCTCCTCCCACCCTCCATAGTCAGGGACCACCCTACCGCCATGTTCCAGTATCTGTGCCTCCACCAAAGACTTGAAGAGCAAACCCAAACCACAGCAAGCCACTCTTCTGTAATTTGCTGAGCTGCCAACCTAAAAAGAGACTAAATATTTCCTCTTTTCTGTTGTTTAAATGAACTGTGAGACAAACCAAAGTTGTGGTTTTATTTTCCAGAAACAATTTAGTAAACCAGTTTAAAGCAGAAGCAAAGACAATATACCCATAAAACTACTGAGTACAAAAAGTTCTCCAAAGAAACCCAACATATTCACTTTGAGTGAATCCGATACAACACACGGAGGTGAGCGACACCCAGTCCAGGGGTGCCAGGCCCAAGCTTCAGAAGAGCAAGTTACTGAAAAAGCACACAACAGGAGAGCCGCAGCAGACAGAAGCTCAAATGCCATCTGCAGAGTGGGGCAACAGCTCGGTGTGAACGCTTCCATAAATATTAAGCTGCCATCTACCTTCATCGAAACCACTGCCAGTCTTCACACCCTTGGCCTTCTCTACTGCGATGAGCATATGGGACTGAGAGAGTGTCTGGGGAGCCATGGAGATGGAAAGGCCCTGGAGTTCAGAGGCCCCACTGCTCTGTTCCTTGAAAGGGCAGTCAGGCTGGGCTGCAGCTGAGGGTACAACCCTAGGCCTGGACTTAGCTGTGGACCCTGAGGCAACTGTCTCCCCATCTTTGGGTCTCTGTCTCCTGCTCAGTAAGATGCAGGGTCCTCTATGGTCCGATATTTAAAGCGAGAGGCTGTAGGAGCCACGTCAGGTAGCTCAGCTCAACTCCCCCAGGATTTAAGGAAAGGTTACACCCATTTCACACCTGGGACCCAGAACGGCTGCCCTCTGGCTTGTATGAAGGGACCTCCTTGTCTTGAGTAGGGCCATAGGAAATCATTGCAACAAAGAGAGATAGCTGGGAGAGGGACCAGCTCACCAGAGGGTTCTGTACTCTCCAAATGACCATGAAGTCATGAGGTGTTGTACAGAGAACACGGGCTTAAACATACACACACACACAACATGATTTCAGTAAGAATACCACATTCGTGCCTGGAGAATGCCATGGACAGAGGATGCTGACGGGCTACAGTCCATGGGATCACAGAGAGTAACACACAACTGAGTGACTAACACACAGAGTCAATAAGCCCATGATCCAATCCAACTCAGTGCTGGCACTGACTCACTCGACCACTTCAACTAAATTATTTTTGTGTACAAAATGTCAAACGAGACTCGTGATACCTCTTACAATGGAGTATGGATAGCCCCCAGTCCCCTGCTACTCTCCCACTGAGAGCTGCAGTCTCATTTCCCTCCCCTGCAGTCCAATTGGCTTCAGTGACTTGCTCGACCAAGAGAATGCAAAGGAAGTGAGCCTGTGCTGCCACCACCAGATCCTGTGGAGTCAGGGCTTCCAGTCCAGTCTCTCGGGGCACTCACTTTCAGGACGCTCCTTCTCAAGGTTGAGGTGTCATGAACTGAGAAGCCCAGGGCACCTGAGGCGGCCTCCTGTAGATGCAGACAACCAAAAGTGGTCCCAGCCCACAGTCCACATGCTCACATCCGCGACCAGCCATGTGATTGCATCATTCTAGATGGACTGGCATTAAGTTTGGGGAAGTTTGTTATGTAGCAATAGGTAATTGGACACACCTAACTTGCAGAACAAGTGACTACCATGTGAGATCAACTGTCAAGATTATACAAAAGCACCTTGTAAATCATAAGGTGTTCCAGGAATGTAAAGGGTCATTGTTAATATTATGAGTTCCTGGATTGCCCTTCCTGTCCCAGCCCAAAGAGTGACTCTTGGCCCATGTTCCATGCCATGGCAATTTTGTGATTTGGCTCTGTGCCTGTGTTCTTGGATTTTCCAGGTGAGCTTTATCACAGAGAGGTGCCTCCGGGGTTGTTTGCCTGAGGCTCCTGACCTACATGCCTGCACTCTCACCCCTGCACCCTGGGTTCCTAATAACAGAATGTTTCTCAACGTGCCTCTGTCCACTTGCTGCCTTCAGAACCGGATGCTCCAAACTGGCCCTAAGGTTAGTGTTTCTCTAACACAAGTTGACATTAGAATGGAATCTAAGCAAACTCCAGGAGATGATAAAGGACAGGGAAGCCTGTGTGCTATAGTCCGTGGGGTCGCAGAGTCGGACACGACAAAGCAACTGATCAACACCACGACCACAATCAGCTTACTATAATTTCTTTGCTAACGGCCTTACCGGACCCACTACTAGAGAATGCTGGAACTGTTCTTCAAGGGATTTGTTCACTACGACCGATCCGTTGGGACTTCCCTAGTTCAGTGGATAAGAATCTGCCTGCCAGCGCAGGGGCCCGGGCTCGATCCCTGGTCCAGGAAGCTCCCACATGCTGCAGAGCAACTAAGCCTGTGTGCCCCAAGTGCTGAGCCCACACGCTGCAACTGCTGAAGCCTGTGCTCCACGAGAGGAGCCACCACAACAAAAAGCCTGTGCATCGCAACTAGAGAAAGCCTACGGGCAGCAACAAAGACCCAGAGCGACCAAAAGTAAATCAAAAGATCCTTTGTCGTTTTCCTCTATACTCTCAAATGATGTCACACGAGACAGGGTTCACAGGAGACATTTTTTAAAAATCCATTCAAGTGTTGAAATTTAGCTACTCTTGTCATCCCGAAAACAACTAAATGAAGGGATCCCTTGATCTAGAAGCTAGCCCTTTGGATATACAACGAACAGAATTATTTCTGGATTTCCCACTAGGCTGGTATTTGAAGTTGGGCTACTCTTGCCACCTGCCTCAGCATTCCCTCGACTAGTCAGTGCAGACAAGACAGTGCCCACTCATGCTGTCTCACAGACCTGGTGGCATCAACCCCACCTCTTCTTCCCACTGGAGGAGGCTGAACCCTGTGGCATGCTTTGCCTCATGCCATTCTGGCCATCTGGGCTCCTTGCTGTTTCATAGGGGCTGGAAGCCTGCAAACAGTATTACAATATTTCTCAGGTCCATTCCCACCCTGGTGGCTTCCAGTTAGGTTCTGCCAATGGCAGGCACTGGAGGAGACTAGAAGGCGGGAAGAAGGGAGAAGGTATCTTTTTGGTTTTTTCTGCTTCTGGTATCAGCAGTGAAGTAAAAGTTGCAGGCAGAGCCACTCCTGGCTTCCTGGGCAGTAGTGGCAGCAACTTTAGCAGCTCAGCACCCATAAGATCTAACCCTGTAGCAACACTCTCAGGGTGGAGGTATTCAGGTTCCCAGGCTCCTGTGGTGTCAATGAGAGCACAGGCTTCTGATGTCCTGAAAGAAGGCAGCAGCAGGTATACAGTCCAGAAGTCCAGCAGTCCTAAGTTTGGGGTAACATCATGTTCTTTTTGACAGCTACAGCCTAGGGGCAGAATGACTTCCTATAATTCCTAATGCCTCAATAACCTGATTTTCCTCTTTTTTCCCCCCTCCTTTGGCTCTTCTGATGGTTCTTGTCAAACAACCAAATCCCTGCATTGAATTTCCTCTGTTTGCCATACCTGGAGTGGTTTTCATCTTTCTTAACAGACTCTGCTGCTTCTCAGTAATCTAAGCACCTACCAAAAACACTGTTCACTGCCTACACACTGCCCATGCCCCTGTCTTTCTTGTAAATGGAATTCTAATTTTTATCAGATCAGCAAAGTTCCCAGATAAATACCCACTTTCCCAGTCTCCTTGTAGCAAGGGGTGACCATGTGACTATGGCTCATTTTAACCAATGAAACATTAGAAAACATCTGGGAACTCAGGGAAAGTTTTTGCTTTCCTTATAAGATGAAATGGATGGGGCCAATGCTACCTCTTCCACCCTCCTTCCTGTCTTGATATAGATGTGATGATTGGACCTGCAGCTACCCTCTTGCACCAGTGAGTCACCAAACATGAGGCCAAAGGCAATTCTCCAAGGATAGTGTAGTAGAAAGAGAGAAAAAAACCCTGAGTCCACAGCATTGTAAGCAGCGACATCTACCCTAGCAGCCACCTTAGCCCTAGAGTTCACGCTTTAGCCCCATCTTATGACAATCTTGAGTCCTGGAACTTCCTTTGTAAGTGCCAGTTCTTTTTAGTAACTTCTGCTTTATTCTGACCACATAGGAACATCAGAAAAATAGCTTGCAGCTCCTGCTTAGCTCAGAGTTGCCTATGCACTCAGACGAGGCCTCTTCGTCTAAAGAGGAAAAGAGGGAAGATTTAGAAAATAAAAAATTAGCATTCCCACAAACAGGAGAGCAAGCAAGAAGTTGTGCCTGGGCAGAAATCTACCAGGAGCAGCCCACACAGTATTTGACCTCCCTCATCTCATTTTGAATTGCCCTTTACAAAAGCTCACCACACAATTCTCATTAGAACCCCCGAGATAAGCTGGAGTAGGTCAGAGGCAGATTATTTGGGTCATGGCCAATAATATAATATCACAAACCTTTTCCTCTCACCCTACCAGTTTCCTTTACTTTTTTCACCCAAGTAGGCTCTGGAGCCCGTCTTCCTGGAGAGGCAAGCTGGTGCTCCCTGCTGACCACGCTTTCTCTTGGCAGCAGGTCTGGTTTGGTCAGTACCCAGTATGCTGAGTCTCCCCCTGCAGAAGACGCCCGCCGCCTGGCCATGCTTTAATTAAGTGGACATCTCGTTCCTATGGACATGGTGCAGCTGCTGTATTTTGCTAGTATCTGGAAGCCAAATCAGAATTCTTTCAATCCTTAGCTTTTATTTTCTGAGTTCCCTGATCTTTTGTGGGAACAGCAACCTTACTCCCCTTTCACAGCCCCACCAGCCACTGGTCTTTAGGGAGGGTGCCAAGGGCAAGACAGAGGGGTCCCTCCCCTACACGGGCCCCTGGCACCTGCACACACCTTGCTAATGAGCACCCTATTTGTGAAGAAAGAGAGAGAATGAAGAGAATCCTCGTTTCTCTCGTTCAATTTGTTTTTTAATCAAATCAAATTCTTAATTACATTTGGCTGGAATGAAATTATGCCTCTGAAGAGCTTCCAGATGGAGCTAGGAAAGTGACTTCAGCTGAACTCTGCAGCCGACTTGGTCAGCGAGAAACATTTGCTCCTGAAGGGGGCTGCCAGCCCGGTGCTTCTGCTCTGAGGGACGAAGGGCACTTCCGCCCACTCTCCCCTGCCAGATACTGCCTGGGGAGTTCTCACGTGGCTGAGCTAGGACACTTCTAAGTTGGGGGGTTTCCTAACAGGCAACCGTACGGAAACTCAGATTTATCATCAGACAGGAGGAGGACCAAAGGCTGCCCTCCCCTCACTGGCTATGTGATACAAGGCAGGCCATTGCCTCTCTGAGCCTCAGTTTCCTCAATAGACCTCTCTTATCTCACAAGACTAGTGTGAAGATTAAGTTGTATGGTTTGTGCATAGCTTTTATTTCCTTCTTTTTCCTTATTCTCCACCTGTTTCCTTAGAGAAAAGCTGCCCAGCACAATTGAGGTTGAAGATGCAGGTTTTTATAAAGAACCTCTGGCTCATGAGCCGTTGCTTTTAGGAATTCATGAAATGGGTGGACACACAAGAATGTCAGTTATCCTTCACAGAAAAAAATAGATGAGATTTGTGGTTACCAGAGTTGGAAGGTGGAGGGCAGGGGAATTGGATGGAGGCAGGCAAAAGGTACAAACTTCCAATCATAAGATAAATAAATAGTAGTCATAAGATAAATATCACGTACAGCATGATAAATGTAATTAACATGGCTGTGTATTATACATGAAAGTTGTTAAAAGACTAAATCCTAGCAGTTCTCATCACAGGAAAAAATTGTATTTCTTTAGTTTTATATCTGTATGAGATGATGGATGTTCACTAATTTGATTGTGGTGATCATTTCATTCGGAGAAGGCAATGGCACCCCACTCCAGTACTCTTGCCTGGAAAATCTCATGGACAGAGGAGCCTGGTGGGCTATAGTCCATGAGGTCACTAAGAGTCGGACATGACTCAGTGACTTCACTTTCACTTTTCACACTCATGCATTGGAGAAGGAAATGGCAACCCACTCCAGTGTTCTTGCCTGGAGAATCCCAGGGACAGGGGAGCCTGGTAGGAGGCTATCTATGGGGTCGCACAGAGTCGGACACGACTGAAGCATCTTAGCAGCAGCAGCAGATCATTTCATGATGTATGTAAGTCAAATCATACTGTCCACATTAAACATGTCAATTAGATGTCAATAAAATTGGGAAAAAAATAAAGTGTACACCTCAAAAAATGCCAGTTATCTTAAATTCATCTCCATCGTGACCCCAGTGCCCCAAGTCCTGGGGTTCTCCTCTCTGCAGCCTTAAGATTGGGCTTCTATCATCTGAGCATTCTCTCTCCTCTCTCTGGTTGCACCATCTTTGTCTATCCAACACGATCTCCCAGAATTTCACTTTTAAGTAAGGGTTTCACTTAAATCAAGCAAGCCCAATCCACCGAGGGGAAGACAACAACCATTTTGTCCCAATAGCCATTTGGGACACAGGGATCATGCTCAGGAATTTCTCTTGGCTCTATCCTGAGCCCACCAGGCAGGCAGAGGGGGGAGAAGGCAGCAGGAGGGCAGATCTGGCCACCTGGGGCAGAGAAGACTCCTATTTTAACCACCAGCTCCCTGGATGTGATGAGTTAACCACCCAATTCAAAGCGGAGGACACGTGGCCCAGCCACATGATCCTGGCGCACCCAGCAGAACCAGTAAGCAGGGAAGATGGTCTGGCACCTGCCGCTGAAACCTGCAGAGCAGAGCAGCACCTGCCTGAGCACTCAGATTGGTCATTCTGTTCCCAGGGGACATGTCGTCAAGCGCACACTCAGAACTCCCGCAGGGGACCGGCACTGGAATCAACTGTTAGGATCGCTCCTTTTGGATTTTTTCCCCAGGGGTTTAAACCAAGCCACCCTGAAGTGGTTCATCTACTCGTCAGCCCAGGGGTTGTCACCAAGAGGAGCTAAAGTCAGAGGCAACTCTGTTTTCTAGGGAAAAAGAAGACATCCAGCCCTTTCCCTTTTTCCACCTTCTTCTTCACTCTCCAGCTCTGAGTGGAACTGAAACATTCTGAAATGCCTCTTAATCAAACATTATGAAAATTCCTGTTGAGACACCATTGTATGCTGAGTGGAGCTACTCTTTGGACAGCTATTAACTGAGGGGTTTAATTCACTGATATGAAAAATAATATGTATGTATGAGTTCTTGCACTTCAAAAATTCCAAAATGGTTTCCATGGAGTTGCAGCAGATACTTGCCTTTCTCTAGCACAGAGACTGAAGAGCTGACTACTCCATTTTCCTAGCCATCTTCAAGCCAGGAAAAGCCGGATTCTGGAGATAGACTTGAAAGTCAGAGGGAAGCACTTCCCCTTCCAAACAAAATTATAAAGTCTCTCAAGAAAATTGCTTTTGGCATCCCCCCTCTTCCTGCCTGGAAACAGTGTTGCAAACAGGAAACTCAAAGCCACATGCTAAGAATGATGGGACCAGAAGAGACAGCATTCTGGAGCAGCTATACCAGCCCTGGGCTGCCCATCTCCAACTTATTAGATGAGGAAAACCAGCCCAACCCAGCAGTTGAAGTCTCTCAGAGCTGGGTTTTCTGTTGTTTTTAACAAAACTGATTCCTGAATTATGCAAGTATGATCCTACAGAGATAAGAAAGATTCATATTTCTTTTTTTTTTTTTTCTGACCCTAAGTAATCACACATTAAAAGGTTAGCACTTGTTTTGGTGAGATGGAGAAAGGAGCAAAGAGTTCAAAATCACCCACCAGCTCTTGAACCGGGGTTAGAACTGCTGACATTGTGTTGCTTGAGTTACAGACTTCCTGTTCCTTTGTATCAGGGGATTTCTTAAAATTTGATATTTAGAAGACTGGATGAGAGTCAAGCAAGTCTCCTGACATCAAACTATGAATGGTTTCACTTCTCAAACATTTCAGTTGACTGTTTGCCAAAGTTTTTATCTCAGGGAAACTATTTGCTAAAGTTCTAATATTATGTAAAATACTGAAGCAAGGCTTCCCCCAGGGGATTATATTACTATTTAGTTTTATATTTCTTCTGATGCCTCCAATAAATCATGAACTTCTTCAGAGATGTCAGAGGGCAGCCTGTCTCTCCAACTGCAAATGACAAGCCATGAATAATGCACACAGGTCTCACAGATAGGCTCCCAAATCCACGGCCTGTCGCCTTGGACTCGGGTCCACTGTCAGGCAACGCTCTGCAGTGGAGGTTTCTGCCTGTGGTCAGGTGAGTTCTGTGCCGCCCAGTCATTAGGAATCCTCAGATCACAGTACACCGTTGCTGGGGTCAGGCAAACCACTGGGGAACCTGAATTACCAAGAAGGGGGCTACAACTCCCAAAAGAACAAAGCTAGAAAACTCCAGAGAAAGCAGCCAGCGTATTTGAATCTTCTCGAGGGCGGTCCTGATTCCCTACAACACCTAAAGTAGTACCTGCATCTTAAGGATGGCCCAATAAATACTGTAAGGAAGGATGGACATACGGATGTATGGACGGATAGATGGATGAACTTCCACAGGAAAACTGGTAGAAATAAAACAACCAGTATATAAAATCATAGAGTATACCCAGTGATGAATAAAAACTGGTTTATCAAGTCTAGAGATGCTTCGCGATGATGGCAAGTGGAGAAGGGAACGAGTTTGACATACTTTACACTGCAAAGCAGAAAGCTTCGAGAGCCCACGAACTGGAAAGTAGGGCAGATTGTATGTGTAAGTGGCTTTGACCTGCTCCTGTGTTCCCTAATATTTTCTTCATCTTCATTTTCCACTGAATTCCCAAAGGAACAGTGTTTACTTGCCATCTACACACAAAAATTTGACTTGCTCCTAGTTAGCCTTCTGAATCTGCTTTCAAATATCTCATTAACAGTCTCCAAATTGCAATATACAATATCTAATTGTCCTTCTTCCATGACAACGTGGAGTTTTGACCCTTCGAACTACTCCTCACATTCTCCAGCGTTCTCCTTTCCTGGTTTCTGCATCTCCGCACTCTCTTCTTCCTTCAAGGACCTTATTCTAAATTTCTTCTTTTTCTGCTGCCTTCTCTGAGCCCACTCTTCCCCACCCAGTACGTTTTTGCCACATTCTGTCTTCATCCTCTTCTCTTCCCATGCTATACTCCCCAGGGGACCACATTCACACCAATAGCTTCAAGTGTCCTCTGTTGGTAAATGACCCCCATGTGATGTTTTCGGCCCCACAGACTAGACTGGACATCTCCACCCATCCATTAATTCACTAATCAAACAGGAGACTTTATCATGTATGTAGTCTGCTGCACAAATTGGTGATACCAAGAAAAGCATGACTTCCTTTATATATCAAGGAGGAGGAGACAGAAGTAAAATGATGATGATGCAGAACCACTGTCATCAAAGAGAAGGATCATCTAGGAGACCTCCGTGAGAACGCTAAGTAGGGATCAGCCCCTGTGATGGCACATGATGGCAGAGGACATCCTAAGAGAGCAGGGCAAGGTATGATGATTCATGAAAGCATACATTGGGCAACTGACCCTGCTTTCCCATCCAATGCCAGGCACTCGGCTAGGTGTTTTCACAAACTAATATTACTTCATATTATGCAATGAGCATTAAGTAACAACCACTTTTCTAAGTGCTTTTCAAACAATATGTCATTTAATCTTCAAAGAACCATTAAAGATAAATGTTATTATTTTGCAGTTGAAGAAGCTGAAACCCAGCTGTGACTTGAGCTTAGTGACTTGGGTAAGGCAGTGCCAGGGGCCTGGGGATGAATGGTTTAGCTCCATGAGCAGAAGCTCTTCCGATTAGCTTAAGGTAAAGTAGATTTATTATGAGGAAGCCGGGATGTCTCCTAGAACCTGAGGGTGAAAGCTGCAGTCAGGCCTCACAAAGAGCTGGGACTGGCCCTGGAGAACCATCAGATCAAGGCAGCCGCTTTTTGCCTCCCTCCTTCTTCAGAATGTGCCTGCCCCACCCACAGCTGCTCCTCTCTGACTGGCTGCTCCTCCCTCCCGCCTCTCTCTGCATCTGCACACTGGCTCTCCCTTCTTGCTCATCATGGTCTGTGGTCTCAAGCTAGTTCCTCTGCCCAGAATTTCCCCTTCTCCTGAATTCCAGCTCTTCATGCCAACAGAGATTTCCTTTGCCCGATTCTCCTTCTCAAACTCAGCCTTGTGCTTTTCTTATAAAGAATCCTAGGCTGATTTTCAAAAGAAAAAAATAATGGCATTTGCACCAACTTGGATGGACCTAGAAATTGTCATCAAGTGAAGTAAGTCAGAGAAAAACACCACAGATACAGCTTATATGTGGAATTAAAAAAGGGTACAAATGAACTTACCTACAAAACAGAGTTACAGATGCAGAAAACAAACTTGTGGTTACCAGAGGGTAAGAGAGGGGAGGCATAAATTGGGAGATTGGTGTTGACATATATATACTACCATATAATAAGGACCTACGGTATAGCACAGGGAACTCTACTTAATGCTCTATAATGGCCTATATGGGAAAAGAATCTAAAAAACAGTATATATATATATATACTATACTATATATACTATATATATGATTCACGTTGCTGTACACCTGAAACTAACACAACATTGCAAATCAACTATACTCCAATAAAACTTTTTTAAAAGGAAAGAAAACCATTAAAAAAAAAAAAAGAACACTAGGGTTGTAGTTCGGAGAAGGCAATGGCACCCCACTCCAATACTCTTGCCTGGAAAATCCCATGGGCGGAGGAGCCTGGTGGGCTGCAGTCCATGGGGTTGCTAAGAGTCGGACACGACTGAGCGACTTCACTTTCACTTTTCACTTGCATGCATTGGAGAAGGAAATGGCAACCCACTCCAGTGTTCTTGCCTGGAGAATCCCAGGGACGGGGGAGCCTGGTGGGCTGCCGTCTATGGGGTCGCACAGAGTAGAACACGACTGAAGCGACTTAGCAGCAGCAGCAGCAGCAGGGTTGTAGTTTCCTTAAATTATATGCATCTAATGTGAGGAGTGGACCACATCCTGTTTCTCCTGACCCAGCACTGAGCATCTTGCCCACTGAGTGTGTAAGATAGAAGCTGCTGACTGTCCCTTACATCCAGTCTCTCTTTCTCGCTTCCAATAATAGATGAGTTGCTTTTAAGCTACACACGTGGTGGCCACCCAGAATAAAGATTACATGTCCTAACCTCTGCTGTGCTAACTTTGACCCTGTGCCTAAGTTCTGGCCAAAAGGAAGTGCACCAAACAAGCACGCACAGCTCTGGGGTGTCCCGTCTAAGGAAGAAGTACGCCTTCCCTCTCCTCTGCCCACCTTTTCTGTGGCTGGATGCAGATGTCTGGCCAGCCAGGTGAGCCCATGTAGATGTAAGCAAAGGATCCTAGTAACAGAAGAGAGGAAAGAAAGAGTTCGTCTGGACTGCCCAGGGCCACCTCCCGAGCCAACTGAGCTGCTGTGCATAGACAGTCACACAGAGAAAGACTTTCCAATCGCCTTTAGCCACTGTGTTATTTTGTGTCCACTAAGAACAGCCCATTCACATTCTACTTAATTCACATTTACCGGATTAAATTCATGAATCATGGATTCTAGGTTTGTATAGGAAATTTTAAAAAGTTGAGGAGAATCTTGCTTCATATGTTTAGACTGAAGTTTTAGGCAACTGGACCTCATAGGCCCATCGCGCGATGCCTCTGTCAAACAGAAAGCTCGTGAGAAACTGAGCTAACCCTATACTTATTCTATTGATTAAAGGCACTTATCCCAAGATCAAACACACCCTGTTTGGGTGAGAAATCACCTTCACTGGAGGCCAGGCTGTGTGTGGAGATTCTCTTTGTCTAGAGGCCCTACCACAGGGAAGGAAGTCAAATACAGAATATAAAGCACAGGCTTTCACCAGGACAGCGTGGCCAGGTGTGGCTGCTTTCAGGCTCCCTGTAACCAGTCCTGCAAAAATTAAAACACAGAATGCATGCACGCGTGCTCAGTCGTGTCTATTTGCAAGCCCACGGACTGCAGCCCACCAGGCTCCTCTGTCCATGGGATTTTTCAGGCAAGAGTGGGTTGCCATTTCCTCCTCCTGGTTTTAATCTAATTTTATAAAGAGACAGAATCCCAAGAAGTTGGAGTATCTCCCTGATAGAGATGTTTCCTCATTGATGAATTCCACCGCTGTTAACCCACCCGCATCCTGGAGCTGGTCCTCTAAGATGCTTACAAACCAACAGGCAAGTTCCCAGTCAGGGCTGCTCCTGGGTCAGGGATGGGACATGCCCTGTCATTTAGCAGAAGTCACCTAGGCCTCCTTGAACTGCCACCTCCTGAACTGCTAGGCTTGCATCACAAGCTACTTACAGGAATCATGTACCACATGTCGAGTGAAATAGGAGATACAGGAAATGAGCCAGATTCCTGGGCTTGAGGGCGGGCTCATTGTTAACCAGAAGGGACAGAACAAGAGCAGCCACAGATGGCATTCCAAGCCCTTGGCAAACGACACAAAGGAAGGCTGCTTCCGCCCATTCTAAAGGCAGAGTAGGGCTTGCATTCTGAGAGCCAAGTCCTTTTCTTTCTCCCTAGGCAAGAAACATTGAAAATTCAAAGTTGTTTCTGCATGTGCATATGTGTGGATCTGTTTGTGCATTTAAACATTGCCCATGGATCAAACAGTCTGAGGGTTCTGTAGACACTTAGGAGACAAAACCAATTCTGGAAAGAGGTCTGGGAAGGGCCCCTGACTCAGCGACCCAAACCACGTCTCTAGTCCTGCCTCTTTGGAGCACCATCTGCGACATTTAAGATTGGGTTGACAGGGTCCCCAAGGAGTCTGAGCCCCTCTGTCCTCCTCCTCAAAGCTGAGTCACTCCCCCAAGAGTCCAGTTGACTTCAACTGGCTTATTTTCTTCAGTGGTTTCTTTATGGATCCCATTGCTCTTTTGTCTTCCTTCCCCTCTTCTCCGCCTGACACCACCACCCCCGCCCCCAGCCACCAAAACCATGTGCATGCAGACTCAGCTTCTCTAATAGGATTTTACCCTCCTGGGGCAGGGCCTTGGCCATCTCTTTCCTTTTTTCTTCCATGGAATACTGTATGTCATAACGCCGGTGACTTAAACATTTGATCATTTGGTTTTCTGTGAAAGGGCTCCCTACATCCACCCTTCACAAGACAAGGTAATAATAGTGTCCAATCACTTTTGCCATCGGATCCAGAAGGCAGTTGCTAAGTATTATCTCCTTGTCTTCAATCATGAGAAGGAGAAGCAGAGACAAGCACCCTGCCTTCCCTTCCTCCTCTGAATCTCCAGCTCCTGGGAGGAAGCCAGTGAACAACTCGGGGAGTGGTACTGACTTGTAACAATCAGAAGGGAAGTTAAATGATATAGGGCTTTCCTGGTGGCTCAGAGGGTAAAGAATCTGCCTGTGGGTTTGATCTCTGAGTCTGGAAGATCCCCTGGAAAAGGGAATGGCTTTCCCACTCGAGATGGCTTTTCCCCACCTGAAGAATCCCATGGACAGAGGAGCCTGGCAGGCTAACAGTTAGTTTATGGAGTCACAAAGAGTAGGACACAACTGAGCGCCTGACACTTTCACTTTAAATGATATAAATTACTTCTGCACCATTGCTGGTGGAGGTTCAAGCCTGGAACACCACCATGACCACATGCAGCACTCAAAGGTAGATTCCTCTGAGTAGACTCAGCCAGGGGCCCTGTCTCTCCCAGAAGACCCATCTTCCCTGGACAGGCTGGAGGGGGACTCTGTGGGGCAGGGCTTCCTGCAGAGAGAAAACCTGGCTTCCTCTTGGAGCCCAGCACCAGGCGGCATTGCCTGGGACCCCGGAGCAACAGTGACTGATTTTCCCCCGCAGGCAGAGACTCTGTCAATTGCCTCAGGTAGTTTCTGGCTCTGGAGCTAGCAACAGGAGGTGAGCAACCTGCTTCCTACAGTGATCCAGCCAGCAACGTGTCACTTGGAGAGGGGGCAGCTGGGTTTCGCAGTGTGCAGACAGGGAATGCAGACTTTCCCCATCTCCCTCCCTACTCTGACTTGCTCAGGCCATTCCAGACGGCTACGGGACCCAAATATGCCAGACACATCCCAGCCTCAGGGCCTTTGCACTTGTCCCCTCTGCTAGGAATGCTCTTTTCTGGGTGTTCTCACAACATCCCCTCTTCTCATTCAGGTTTGCTGAACTTTACCTAGAGAGCTCCTTCCTACGAATGGCTCCCCACAGCCCCCCAGCTTTCCTGACCCCATCTTCTAGTCCTAGTTCTCTCTGTGTCACTTTTCATGGCCCAGTATTTAGGACCATTTCACTGGCACATCTGTGTGCTGCCTCCTTTCACCTGCTATAATGTAAGGTCCATGAGCGCTGTTTCGTTCTCTGCTGCATCCTCAGCACCTAGAACAGTGCCAGGTAAAGAGCAGATGCTCAAATGCACTAAATGTAGACACCAAATAAATGAAAGAGACACCGCTTCTGTTTTTGTTACCAGATAGGATGGATATAGGTCACTTTTGGCCTCAGTAGAGAGCATGCTCCTTGCAGGAGCCGCCCCTCCCAGAAAGGAGTATTTGTGCAAGAGCCCCCTGGGCCAAGCACTGGGATACACTGGGGTACCCTGGATCTCTTTGCTCGTGTGCTAGGGCTGCCTGAACACAGCACCACCAACTGGGTGGCTTCAGCCACAGAAATTTCTCGTCTTGCAGTCTGGAGGCTAGCAGTCCGAGACCAGGTGTGGGTTGGGTTGGTTCTTTATGAGGGTTGTGAGGAAGACTCTGCCCCAGGCCTCCCTGCTGGTGTCTGGAAGCTTCCTGGCAATCTTCCGTGTTCCCTGACTTGCAGAAGCATCGCCTCCGACTCCACCTTCACCGTCACATGGCACTCTTCCTGTCTGCACATGGGGACATCTGGATCCAAATGCCCCCTTCTTATAAGGATCCTGAATTAGAGTGCAACCTAATGACCTCATCTTAACTCTCAGTGTCTGCAACAACCCTTGTTGTTGTTGTTCAATCGCTAAGTCGTGTCTGACTCTTCGTGACCCTCTGGACTGCAACATGCCAGACTTCCCCATCTTTCACTGTCTTCCGGAGTTTGCTCAAACTCACTGAGTCGGTGACACCATCCAACCATCTCATCCTCTCTCCCCCTTCTCCTCTCCAATGCAAGCCTATTTCCAAATAAAGCCACATGTTGGGGTCCTGGGAGTTAGGACTCTATATGCGAGTTCTGAGCGGGGTGGGAACAGAGTTCAGCCCATAACTGTCCCCGTCTTGTATGGAGACAGAAAGGTTACCTAAAGGGCAACATCCTCTCCTCATACTCCTTTCACTGCTTCTCGAGAGAAGGAACATGATGCCAGGTAGGGCTGGCCCAAGATCAGCCTAAGAGCCTGTGTCCACCTTTCTCGGGCTTTCCTGGAAGAGGACCACTGTCCAGGCAGTATAGACTTCCCTGTAGCCCAGAGGGAGGCCACCTGCCCTCAGCATCCTGTTGGCCCCCTGACTGTTCAGCCCCTCCTTTGGACCCAAACTGGGTCACCAGGAAAGACAACTGAAGGTGGGCTCAAAAAGCATGCACCCCTACCAGCACATGGGGATGGGCCAGGAGGAATACCCCAAGAGTCTGGGGGAGGAACAGCCAGCACCCAGCAAGGGCCCCTGCATAGCTGTTGATATAAATGCTTTGAGAGAGAAAAATGACAAGATTCACCTCAAGCAGCCACCAAACAGGATGGAGATCTTTGAAAGTATCAGTGGGGTTGATTCTGGAGCTGCCCATTAGCATCAGCACAGGCATGCTGGTGTCTGGCTCCATCATAAGTCCAGTTTCTGGTGTTTTACAACCCACAGTAAACTGGTGGGGTGGACCTCTGAGACCCTTACCCAGGTTTTAATGCATATGCATTTGCCCCCAGAAAGAGCACTAAAGAACAAGAGGATGCTTAATTTTTTCCAACCGTGGCATTCTGATTTACGAGAACGGGAAGCGGAATTATGAAATGCAGTGGGGTGAGCTTAGGTGTGAGATCTCGGTAAAACCTGAGCTCTAGCTTCCTGGATCTGCTTCCAAACAACACTTCCTTCACTGCCATGGTGAGAATTTGATAACTTTGTGATCTGCACATAGGAGCTACTCACTCAATGAGAAGAGACTCAACTGAAGAAGGAAAATCTGGCAATTGCAAGAAGCCCTGCACTCTGCAGCCTGTTTTTGCCTCCCTGTTGCCAAGGAGGCCTGCTGCAATCAGAAACAAAGACCAGGAAGAGCTGGGGCACTCCAGCATTCCCAGGCAGCAGGCACTTTTTCTCCTGTCCATATTTAAAATACAAAATTTGCATTCGATCCCCTCAGGGTCTGGCTCAGTGACCTCAGCCTCAGGTTTGAAATACTTTTGCTCCAGGGAACTGCAGGTTCAAATCCCAGGGGGGTTTCTACTCAGCCTGGCATCCTTCTGAGACAGATCATTTGAATAAATGCAATTTAGTGAAGGCAGACCTTTCAGAGGGGGCCACTGGAAAGGAGAGAGGGAGCTGCTGTGGGCGGGAGGAAGGGGCAGAATTTTATCCAGATTTTCCTAGTGTCCTTGCTGGGTGTCAAGCATGCTTAAGACTTTGGGGGAAATCAGACAAAGCTCATAGAAGATCCCCGTGCCAGGACCTAGCCCTCTAAGTTGTCTCTATGGTAGATCCATCACTTGCATTCTCCCCACCTCTCTCTGCTCTGTGAGCAGGTATGTTTCAAGAATGGGAATGCTTCTGCCTAAGACTCTTTTCCTGTTCTGGAGATGGGTCAGCTCCCCTCCAAGCTATGGCTGATAGAAGGACAGTTTAATTCTGTGATTATAGCTGTAGATTCCAGGATCAGATGACTTGTGTGTAAATCCCAGCTTTTCTGAGTCCTACCTGTGTGGCCATGCCAATGGACCACACCAAAATTATATTGATTTTCCCATTCTGAAAACTACGCCACAGTATCCTGCTGCCATGAATTCAGGGACTCCTAGAATAGAGAGATATTCAAGAAAGCTCTCCATCAGCCCCACGCAGGGGCAGCAAGGAAACAGCAGAGTGATCCAAGGCTTCATCATTTTTGAGACCTACAGTCAAAAGCCACTTCGATTATAACTCCTAAACTTTATAGTTCCCCACAGTCCAGTGAGAATTTAAATGGCTTTTTAGGGGTCACTGCTCTCAAGGCTCTGACCTCCATGGGCAAAGTATAAGGAGCTATGAAGAGACACCAAAATGGGGAGCAAGAGAGGGATCCTGTCTCAAGTTAGGGTTCCCAAGAAGGACAGAGAGAGATTAGCATGCAGGATGTGTATTAGAGTGCTCTGGATCAACACCTCAAGGAGACAGAGGTAGATACTCAGTTGTGATACAATCTCAGCGGAGGCCTCGGCTAGCTGACCGCACAGGGAGCGGCGTGGCCTGCAGAGTCATCCCGAGTCTGGGAGGGGAGCCAGGCCTTCGAACCTCCCCTGGGGATCAGTCATCAGACGTGGCTGCTCCGGGAGGCAGGCTAGCTGTGGGCAAGATGACTCTCCCAGCAAAGACAACCCCCCAAAATGCCAGCGACTGAAGGATCTCCTCCCACGGGGTTACATGTCACAGCACCCACCACAAGCCCCCAACCAGGATGACTTTTATTTTTTTAAAGAACTTTTTTTATGTGGACCATTTTTAATGTCTTTATCGAATTTGTTACAGGATTGCTTCTGCTTTATGGGTGATTTTCTTCATTTGTGACCTTGAGGCATGTGGGATCTTTTGTCCCTGACCAGGGATTGAACCCTCACCCCTGCATTAGAAGCACAGTGTGTTAACCACCGGACCACCAGGGAAGTCCCTTCCTCTTACTTGATGAGCAGAAATCTCACTCACCACATGTGGGGGAGCAGGGTGCAGAGATCTTTCACAATTAGTACAATGAAAAGGGGATTTCCTCTAGGCTGGGGTTACTCCCAGGCCCAGCTCTGCCACTAAATCGAAGATCCGTTTATCAGGAAACAGTGAGAAGATGTCAAACTGTAGAGTCCTCAATTTAGAAAGGAAAAAGCCAAACAGCTCAACTCCACCCAAAGCAAAGAGCCCGATCACATCCCAGCAGGTGGTCTTCCAGCCTCTGCCTAACTGTTCTAAAGCCTGGGCTGGGTGCTCCCTTTACCATAGGCCTGACACCCCTATTTATTAACAGCTTTTTCTAAAGTTCAGTTACTATCAACCTCCCAGACAAGATCACTCATAGCTCACCAAGTAATTGCTCATTCACTGATCATCCTTCAGCTCTTTGAAGACAAATAAATAATCTGGTTCTTTCCCTGGATACCAACCATATGCCTACCAAACATTTGTTCACTCATCTGACACATGCATTTGTGCCTTCTGCTAAGCTCTTACATGGACACTGAGTTATTCCATCTTCATATGAGTCTCTTAAAGATAACAAAAGCCAGCATTATATTATCCTTGGTTCTTGCCCTGAGAAATTAGAGAAGGTTTCAAGAAAAGAGACACATTGGATTAGATCTTGAAGAATGAATAGGAAGTCCTTTATCCCAGAGAGGGTGGCATTTCAGGCTGGGGGAGTAAGATTTACAAAGATCTAGGGCATCAAAAGGGCTTCCTTCATAACTTAGTCAGTAAATCATCTGCCTGCAATGCAGGAGACTGGGGTTCAATTCCTGGGTTGGGAAGTTACCCTGGTGAAGGAAATAGCAACCCACTCCAGTATTCTTGCCTGGAGAATCCCATGGACAGAGGAGCCTGGTAGGCTGCAGTCCATGGGGTCACAAGAGTCAGACACAACTTGGCGACTAAACCACCACAACCAACCAGGGCATCAAAGAGCTTAATATATTTGGGGAAAGCTTATGCTATAGCTCAAGTGGTGGTCTTCAACTGAGGACAGTTGCTCCCCAGGGGACATTTGACAACATCTAGGGACACTGTCCGGAGAAGGCAGTGGCACCCCACTCCAGTACTCTTGCCTGGAAAATCCCATGGACAGAGGAGCCTGGTGGGCTGCAGTCCATGGGGTCGCTAGAGTCTGACATGACTGAGCAACTTCACTTCCACTTTTCACTTTCACGCATTGGAGAAGGAAATGGCAACCCACTCCAGTGTTCTCGCCTGGAGAATCCCAGGGACGGGGGAGCCTGGTGGGCTGCCGTCTATGGGGTCGCACATTGTCGGACACGACTGAAGCAACCTAGCGATTAGCGAGGGATACTGTCATCACAACGAGGGGCAGGTACTACTGGCCTCTCATGGGTTGAGGTCAGTAATCTGCTGAACATCCTGTAGTGCTCAGGACAGCCCCACAATAAAAACTATCTAGCCAAAATTTTCAATAGTGCTGAGGTTGAGAAAATCTGGGCTAGAGTTTGCAGGGAGGACAGGAGTGGAAATGGACAAACTGGAACTAGATTCTGAAGGACCAAGCTAAGAGGTTTAATTTCTTCCTATTGCCTGAAGGATTAACAGAACCTATAGTTGGTAAGAAAATTTTAAAATGATCTACAGGAGCCAAGTCTGAGATCAGGGAGACTGACTGGAGACTGCTGAGATTCCCATTCATTCATCCTTTCACTCGTCATTTATTAAAGACTTAATGAGCATCTATTATCTACTCTGCTCTGTGCTACTTCTGGGGATATAACGATGAGTAAAACAGTCTCGGTCCTTGCCCTTGGGAGTTTTGTAGTCTAAGCAGACAACACAGCCATTGTCTGAATAATCATACAAATATGGAAGCACAGGCAGGTACAATGTAGCAAAAGGAAGGAAGCTATCAGCATATATGACAAGGAAGACTGATCAAGCAAGGTTCCAAGAAGATGTCCCCTATAAAAGCCACTGGGGGCCCCAGGAAAGGTAAGATGGGGTTTAGGTGATAAGGTCTAACCTCTCGTTTTGTGCTTAGTCTGGTTTCACTTGCCTACAAGGTGCCGTGTACAGAGGACTTGCACTTCACGTGTCCGATTAGCGTTCTCAGCGCAGAGGCGCTGCGCCTGACACCCTATCTTGGTGTTTCACGTGCAGAAATGCTGCGCCCGCCACTTCCATCTGGAGTTGCGTAAGCAACACGACTGCCCCTGAGCCTCGAAGACTCCACCCCCACCCCACCCCCTCCACAGAGAGCCCTACAAAGCAGCTCACCAATGGCTTGTTTCAGAGAAGGTGTACTTTAGAACTGTACCTCACACCTCTCCATTCTTTGATCAAGGAGTAAAACTTTCCTCTGAACCAAACTCAGTCTCATTCTATTGGCCTGAATGACAACAAGCAGGAGGACCTTGCCTGGGGCCTGACTCAAAAGGGTTGGTAACAAACTCTGGTGACCATGGAGAAACAGACCATGGTTTTCTTGCTCCCCTGGCTTCAGCGGGAGGATGGTGGAAGCTTTGGGAGCTTCACACGAGGACTCTGATCTTTGAGTACTCTCTGACAGGGTGGAATGGCAGCAGCCTCCGGCCAAACTTAGAGCAGCTCTGCCCAGTAAGCCAATACCCAGTGTGGTGCACCACACAACATAGCCACCAGCATCATCTGGACCCCCTCTCTTAAGGGAATCATTCTGAGGCATCCCTGGGGATCAGAGACTGACTCACACGCGTCTGTCTGCTGCCTCTGGCTGGCCTTCCAGCAGCGCTGGGGCCTGGGGATGGTGGGGATCTCTGACAGGATGGAGCCACAGCAGTCTTGCCCACTGTCTCACCAGCAGTACTGTCCTCCTGGCCCCTGTACAAGGGAGTAGTGGCAGCATCGGGGTTTTTGTCCTTGCCAATCTCTGGGGGTCAGCAGAAGCATTCTCCCAAGTCACTTTTGATCTGGTAAAGGAAAGTGGCCAGTCCAGTGAGCCAAGAGGTGATACCAGGAAAAGGCCCAGGTAATGAGGACCACCTGACAAGCTGGAACAAGGATGCCCCATCCCGGTTCAGGTGAGTAAGTGACTGGTGACTTGACCTCTTCCTGCCAGAGCTAGTTTCTCTCAAGTGGGCCAGGGAGCGCTGTGAGCCACTCGCAAGACCAGGACCCCCATAATCAGGAAGCCCTGTGGGCTGCTGACAAGAAGAGGAAACACTTCCCCGCCAGGCTCTCCTCCCCGCACTGCTGATGAGGCTAACCGTGGCTGAGTCTTCATTGGCTGGGGCTCCATGGGCTCACCTCCAGGTATCACCACAGCTTTCCAGCTGCCCTGGTGATCCGGTGAGTGCCCGTGGGAGCCCCTCTTGCTCTAAGCTCTTAACCGGCAGGAAGTCCAAAAACTTCTCCTTTTTGGCTGAAAGGAAGAAAGAGAAGACACTCACCTCAGCTAAGCTGCTCTGGCCCGGAGGCCGTCCCATCTAACCTCCTGTGGGGCATTCCGACTGAAGAAGGACTGACTAGTTCAAGGATGGGCCATGACAAATTCAAGGGAAATCCCCAGTTGTATGAGAGCCCATGCCTATTTGGGTCTCTTGAGGAATCCCAAACAGTTTGGTGCTGGGTCCAAATTTCCCAAACTGGACATCTTATTTGGGGCATATCTAATGGTATTTTCATGCCAACAAATCACTCCAACCACTCCATTGGTAGTTGGAAAAATGTCATTGTAAGGGACTAAGGGCAGATCCAGAGGGGTCCTAAATCTGATTAGGGGAATCATTGAGACCCATGACCCCACCTGGGCTGACATCGGAGCCTCCTCCATGTACTCCTAACAGGGGAAGGAAAGTCCACAGTCTTCTCAAAAGCCCGAGAGGAAGCACACCGAGAGAACACAAACAATGCAGGCCATGCTCCTCTCCAACTGGGGAATCGAGCAGCCCAGATAACAAATCCAGCTGGGACCAACTGAGGCAATGGGGAGGGGAGTGGAGCACAGAGGCTGACCCATTACAAAAACACAATCCCAAAGAGAAGCCAGGCAGCAGGAAAGACACCTGTCAACGGGAATAAATAAAGGAAATCAACTAGGAGTCAATGGGAAAAAACTGGAATTCCTAGAGTGCCTCAGGGAATGCCTCTGAATCTATACTGCCAATGATCCCAAGTCACTGGAAGGCAATGCAATCTTGAGGTTGTATCCCATTTCCCAAAGTACCCCCGACATTACACATAAACTTCAGAAACTGGAAATAGAACCAGATACCCATCTCTCTCATCTGGTCAAGGTTGCCTATTTCAACCTTTAATAACCAAGATACAGAGGAGGAGAAGTCAGAGGATAAAAAGGCCTGGAGACAAGCCCACCTACGAGCTGTTGCCCTCCTGGCATCTAGTTGGTATGGGAATCTGGACTAAGTATCCACAGAGACTCAACTTTCATAAGTGACCCTCAGACCCCATCAAGGGGAAGCAAGCCAAGAAAACCAGGACCCAGTCAGTATGCCATAAGCAAACAAGAGCGGCACTGGAAGAGCCCAAAGGAAGAGAGAAATGGCAGGTCCCAGCCACTACCCTCAAAGCAGATGGCCCAAAGAGATGAAGAACGATGGAGTCAGGGGGCTCCTAAGCTGGTACTCCAACTGACCCCTGAGGAACCCCAGCTGCCATTGGACACAGAGGGAAAGGCTGTTGAATTCCTAGTTGACACCAGTGCCACTTACTCAGTTCTGGCAAACTTGGTCACAAGAGTTGTCAAATTTGAGGGGTATCAAGGAAGGCCCAAGAATGGGCATTCATAGAACCATTAGACAACCCAATGGTTACTGTAAAAACCTGTCACACACTAAACTCTGCCATCTTGCTACCTACAGAAACAGTGCCCTTGAAACATGATTGTATAGAAACAAAAGACACAGTCTATTCCAGTTGCCCTCAGAAAGGGAATGGTCCAGAGATGGGAGCGGTTTTATGTGGGAGGGAAAAAGGCTGACAGGAGAAGCAATAACCTCCCAGACCCAAGTCATAGAAGCAGAAGCCTAGCAGTGGGGACTTCTGCCCAGAAGGCAGAGCTGATAGTCTTCACCCAAGCCCTAGAACTTAGAAAAGGGAAGATCTTAAATTTTTTATACCAGAGAGACACATCCTAGAGAAGATTGGCAGATTGATTTCACTGCCGTGCTGAGAGCACCAAGCAATTTCAGCTGTCTCTAGTAGACAACGTTTTCTGGGTGGATAGAAGCATTCCCTGATAGAACTGAAACGGCAGCTGGAGTGGCTAAGGCATTACTAAAAGAAATAATCCCTGAGTTTGGACTCCCAGGATCCCTACAGAGGGATAATGGTCCAGCATTTGTGTCTCTAGCCAACGAGTGCCCTGGGCATAAAACGGACCTTGCACTTAGCCTGGAGATCCCAGTCATTGGGAAAAGTGAGATCCAATCAAACCTTAGTCATGCTATGTCAGGAAGCTCAAGAAAACTGGATTAAGTTGCTTCTTAAGATTGCCCAAAAGGATAAATTAAAGTTGCATTTGAACTCATGTACTATGGGCTCATTCCCTAAGCCCAAGAAAAGGGATATTTTAACTCCCTTAAAATGGAACAACTCAAGTATGCCCTTCAGGAAAGAGAAACCATGAAAGTTCTCACAAAATAGGTAACCGGGTGCTGCCTGCCCCTGCTGACCTGACCCTACATCCCTTCCGTCTGGAAACGGAGGGTACCTAAAATCCCACAAAACCAGCAGCCCACAAGATACCACGGTAACCACCACCACCGTATGCCTGGGACAAAGCTGAGGGCCCTATACTTCCTTTATACTCTCTCCATCTTGGGCATTACAATGCTCACCCCACTGTTGCCTCAGGGCAAACACATTTCTTCTACAATGTGACCAGAGATGCTCAAGATGGATGGAAAGTCACTGATTGTTTGATCTGGAAACAGGAAAGGACCATCAGACACTTTTAAGAGGAAACCCAATAACCGAGGGGGAAGGACTAAATATCATCTTCTTCCCAGCCGGAGAGAAACTGTAAACAAGTTGAAGTCTCAGCTGGTCTCACTTGTGATACTTATGGATAAACAGCATCAACAATATGTGAATCAGGTGATCCAATGAGGGAAAACAACCAGTTGAGTCTGGTACCTGGGTGCCCCGATGGGTCCTTAGATAGATACCCAGGTGAAAAACCAAAGCACTGCCACTTCAAGGACTCAAGCCAAGGGCAGAGGGTCACTGTGCTTACAAAGAGTATATGTGTTCTTGGCTAAGCCCCCAGACTCAACAAGGGGCTGGGCATCCAATGTTTAGACAGTACCAAGGTGAGGGGTGGTATCACCATGAGAACTGTGGGACCAGGTTCAAACTTAATTGGAGTTTTCGGTCAAACCACTACCCAAAGGAAGAAGCCGTGACACTCCAAAAAAAAGCCACAATATTACTAATCTCAGGAATCACTGCACTTATTGGGGTACTAGTGACCCTGGCTAAGGGAACTACCTATAACACCATCACCCTAAAAAAGGTGGCAGCCACAGTGGCCACTAAGACTGACCTCAACTTCAAAATATTAGGGGAAAAAACAATCTTGACATGTGAAGCAGCCCAAACCTTTAAATTCCATATAAAAATTTGTTTTCTCACTGGCCAATATGGTCCTAGATAACCAAATGGCTCTAGATTATGTTAGCTAGGGTTACGTCATGGGATTATGTTAGCATAGGGAAGGGTCTGTGCTCTGACCAGTTGGCCAATTTACTTTTATGTCAGTGCAAGTGGCCTGACTGGAGAAAGTGCAGACAGGCTACTGGAAAAGGCAACTTGGCTAACAGAAGCCCACCAGGCTAACCTTGAAACGTGGAGCAGGGTAAAACAGGTCCCTCCAGAATTACTTGGTTTCTACCTTTCTTGGGCCCCATAGCAACTATCCATTCTCTGATCATGTGCTGACATTTGGGCCATGTTTCTTAAATTGTCTGGTGTCCTTCATCTCCAAAAGGTCAGACAAATGGTGGTTACTCAGGGATACGAATGTTTAGGGCCAAGGCCTGGTGATGATCAAGCATGTCTAAAGGCAGCATGGAAGAAGTTCTGTTCCTCTTACTCAAGGTTATGAGGATGCCAGAACTCAGCCAGAAGCAGTTATAAGACAGACCACTGTCCTGCAGCCGCTCAGCACCCCTCAAAAATGAGAAGCAGAACAAAAGACAGAGAATGGATTTATCACCCACAAAGCCCATTAACCATTCCCCGGAAACAAAAATAGAAACTGGGCAATGAAATGCATTCTTACCTTTCTTTAGTCCTTTGTGTTCAGTCCCTTTCACTTGTTCACAGAGGGCTGCCTGTAGACGCTTTGCCCCAAGCACCGGGGGCCAGAGCCCCTAGTACTGACGTCTCAGCTCCAGGCCGTTTGGAGAAGCACTGCTCACCACACTCAGTCTAGGATGGTGGTGGCCGCTGTGTGCAGAGACGCTGCCTGGAGCCTCAGCAGAGCACCGGTCTCCAGCCGCAGGGAACTCCGCCCCCTCCGCCAGGAGATCCCTACACAGTAGCCCCTCCCACAGCCTGTCCAGGAGCACGTGGGGAACACGGGGAGCCGGGAGCCTCAGGTGCATGGCTGGGTATGCTTTAGAGCCCGCTGGGAGCTGTTTCTGTCCAAAAAAGAAAGCTTTCCTTGGCTCCTGAACCAAATTTGGTCCCGTTAATTGGCTTGAAGAACACCAGGCAGGAAAACCCTTGTTGGAGACTGACTCAACCGACGTTGGGGTCCGGTGACAAAGGTTTAAGCCAACGGTCAGAAAGATGAAGACTCGAGGTGAGAGATAAGGTAAGTCTTTCTGGGCTAAGCAGAAGAGAGGATGAGCTGATTCAAGATCAATTTTGGAGGCAGAGTCCTTGGGACTTTGTCGGACTCATCCTGGGTGAGTGGGGAGAAGTTGGGGCTCCCCTGGATTGTGGTTCTGGGATGGGGAATGCCAGAGGAGGAGCAATCTGGAGACAGACACCATCAGGTCTGCCGAGAGATAGCTTTCCAGCTCATGGAGGCACCAACACACTTTGGGCCCACGACACACGGGAGCAACCAGGCAGCAAGCCACATTTTCCCACTTGTGCTTACTTTGACTTTGACTCTGTGGCTGGATGAGCCCTCAGACACGAGTCCCAGCTTCATTCCTCAGGTGAAGCCCTTAAGGTGTTTGTCAAGGTCCGCCAGATAGTTGTTCAGTCAAAACTAATGCCAGCCCTGAACTCGAGAGCAAAGACACAGCCCGACCTCCCTCCAGATTTCACATCCCTCAGATTGAGGTGCTGACCGGTGTCACAGGAGAGGGGAATGTCACGTCCTGGGATCTGCAGGAGTCTCTAGGACAGTCAGCCATCTGAGGGTCCTTGGCTTTGGCTAGGAAATATTTCAAGAGCGAGCCAAAGAAAAATGAAATTGAGTTTATTTGGAGGCATACTCTGTAGGCAGAATACAGAGCATATCAGAAAGTAAGAGCAACCCCAGGGAATAGGTTTCCTGGATTTTATGGGCTGAGTGATTTCATACTGCTAACAAGTGGGAGGCATATTCCTACTATTTCAGATAGGATGGGAATTTCCCAGGAATTGGGCCACTGCCCACTTTTTGGCCTTTCAGGGTCTGCCTCGAAACTGTCATGATGTAACAGGGAGTGATTTTTCAGTATTACAATGAAGCTATAATGACCAGACTATTCTCAAAGCCACCTTGGTTCCAGTTGGTCTTGATCACATCCCAGTGGCTACGCTCCCTCTTCATTTATCTGGTGGCTGTGTCCCGCCCCTTTCCCTGCTGTCTTTCCTTGACCAGTTCTCTGGCCAGGGCAGCTTGGGTTAGATGTGGAAGCATTTCAGCCCCACTTCACCTCTTCTCCCACAGTGAGGTCAAAATTGGAAATGCTAGGCTCTCATGGAGACCGACATCCATCCAGGAAGCAAAGATAAGCTGAGGATGGGGCCTGGGAATTCCACCGGTGAGAGGGCACTGCCAACTTGCCAGCCTTCAGAAGGGTCATGAAAGCTGACATTGTGGTGATGGTCTCCCTGGGTGTTTCTTGTCTAACCAGTTGTTAGACAAGACTCTTCCTGTTTCTCGGTGTTGCCTGAGGCCCCCAGACTGAGAACAATAGATGTTCAGACTCCACCCTCTAGAGCCAGGTGTTGGGTCACCTGGCACAGAGCCTTTTCTTATCCGTAGCCTGGAGGTGATGATGGGTGAATGCTGGAGAACCGGTTTGGAGTTCAGGACACAGAAGAGGCTGGTTGAAAGGATTTCTTTAGAGACAGCTGTCTAGGGGTGTTGGGGGAGAGGTGAGTGAGGAGGCAAGTGAGGAGGTCCTCAAGGAAATCTTTCTAGAGGGGAGCTTGATTCACATCTCTGGGAATTAGGGAGGTAGAAACTTATTCCTGGCTTATAAATGGAAGGTGGCTGAGCCAGAGGGAAAGCTTTGGAAGGTAGGGTGGTGTCTGTTTCTGAGGGGCCCTAGCAGCGGCATCAGCCTGAGAAGGCAGGAAGGGAGGAGGGGTTGCCAAAGGAGGGACGGGCTTCTGGAACCAGGAAGTGGGGGGAAGCATGCTGGAGAAGGCATTGCCCATTGTGAGTCACTGCAAATGGGCGATCCCCCCAAAACCCACAAAACATCCCACATTTGGAATAGTCCCAGAGTGTCCTGACTCCAGATCATAACCTCATCGTTTGGACTCTAGGCACGTTTTCTCAGAGACCCCCCTCCCCTTTCCCCCAGGCTATACCCTGAAAGAGCCAAAAGAACAGCAGTAAGACAGGAGGTGGAACAAGGAAGCGATCCTCCCTGCTGCAGGCATCCAAGACCAAGCCTTGCCAGGAAGGAACGTGTGTGTGTGTGTGTGTGTGTGTGCAGAGTTGCAGGGGGCAGGCAGGGGCAGAGATTTGAAATGTATGAGTGAATAGAGCTTTGATTTAGATTACTAGATTTTCACTGTTTATGAACTGTTTTGGATGGTGACCCTGAGCTTGAGTGGAAAAGATGTGTGATGATCCAGGATTGTGGAAGGAAGGCCTGAGGTAGAGCAGAGACTTACACTTCATCAAGTCAAGCTCAGCAGATCAGCTGATGACATTTTTTCATAGAAGTTCGGGGCCCGCACTGGACTGGTGGTGCCCTGGCCAGGTGTGAGAGCAAAGGAAGGGCCAGGCCCCACGTCCTTGGATACACTGAGGCCTCTCAGTGTCAGAGACCCCAACCAGAAACCATGTCACTGGGTCTTTTGATGATGAAGATGAGAGCCGGGGTGGGGCTCTGCAGAAGGATTAATCCTGGGTTTCAGAACCAAGCTGAAGGCCCGCGGGGCGTGTGACCACAATCCGTGCTTCCCTCCCGGACAGGATGTCTGCCTTCCTCCCTTCCCCCATGGACATCTGCGTGGAAATGGTCTTTCTTCCGCCTCGTGCTGATGAGGATTTATTGGCAGTGAGCCTTTCCAGTGTGCATTTCCTTCCCAGGGAAGCTGATGCCTTCACAAAGGAATGCCTTGCCCTGACACCAGAGTAGCTGCTGTGACCTCTCCTCACAGAGGCCCCGCCCGTTCTAAGGCCCCTGAGAACAAAGCCTGCAGCCACTCTTGTCCCAACAAAGCAGGAACCAGCCAGCAGAGTGCTCAGCGAATAGCCTGGGCACGAGTGGAAATCCCCTCTCCCCCAGTAGGGCCGCAGCTGCACAACCCCTGGGCAGGGCTTAGACTGGGGAGGTCAGGGCAACGGGGAGGAGGCACCAGGGCTAGGGGTTCAGATACCTCCAGGCCTTCAACTGGGGCCTCCATGCAAAGTAAAGCGGGAGTCCTTATTCTGCCCAGCAGCGTGACCATGGAGAGCGACTTCACATTTCTGAATCTCAGTCCCTTCACCTACAGACTAAGGACAGTGATGTGAGACTCAGGGAGCTGTTGGCATGAGTCAATAACAAACAATATGGAAGTGACTGAGAGTAGTTGAGGCACAGGCAAGACATCTCTCTAGGCTTAAATATCAAAACCCCGAATGCCCGGGACAGCCTTCCTTGTTCACCCCACTTGACGCTGGCCTGCCTGTCAGCTCGTCATCTCCTGGCTAGCCTCCAAGGTTACGGGTGGCACTGGAAAGGCAGCCTGCCACGGTGTAGGGCATGGCCAGGGCAGGATGCCGGCAGCCGGCTCACCAGGAGACCCAAGAGTCCAAAGGCTAGGCGCTGTCCTTGCAGCTCTACAATCCGTCTTCTCTTGTATCCTCAGTGATCTTCCTCAGTGATGGTGACTTAATCCAGGTATCATCACAGGTGGCCTGGGGATGAGCCAGGCTGCCAGTGTGTTGATAGCAAAGGGAGAGGTTGGGGGAGAATGGAGTGGTCCCTTCCCAGTGTCTGAAGTGCTCACAGCACCCTGTCTGAGATGTTGATTTCCCAGTTCTGAGGCTCTCTCTCTCTCCTCTCTGTTCAGGGGAACCGCGTGGCCCATTCCTCTGCAGGTGACCCCTTTTCTGAGTTCCCTTGCAAGTCAGTCTCCCCCTGTGTCTCCATCAACTGTGTTAATATCATTGATCACGCCACTAGGAAGTAGATGCTTCTACAGGCCTGGGAAGACCCCAGTATCCTCTCATTATGTGCTGATTTAATTAGCGTAGCTTTCACAGGCTTTGACGGATGAATGATGAGGAATATTGGACATGGTGCCGGTCTCCTGAGGCCTCCAATCTTCCCAGCTGTCAGCCTGTTAGAAAGCCTCTGTGCAGAGATGATCTCCAGTCCTTAGAAGGACAGTTCTGGCCTCTAAGTCAGACATGATAATAGCATCATGTCAGTGTCTGAAGAAATACAACTGGGGCTTCTTATAAGCCATATTCCACACATGCTACAATAAAAGGAGAACCCTGGGGCCAACTCAGAGCAAGAGTCTGGGGGCCAGGGAGCAGCTGCCATAGAAGAATTTAAAGGAATAAAGACAAGAGTTGAGAGAGAGTCTGCTCAGATGGGGAGAGGCTCACATTTGGTGCTGGGTCGTCTGGCTGAGCGGCACTGCTGGGAATGAAATACGCATCTTGCCAAGTTGCAACACTACTCAAACTCTGTGCCACACGATGTTTTCATGCCTTCGTTGTTAAATCTTGGGTCCATGGGTAGGAAGTCCAACTACCAGACCTGACTCTTGCTGGCCCCCCACCCAGCCCCAGCAGATAACAAGCTTCGGTGCCCACCCAGGTTTCCGTTCTGGTGGGTGTGGGTCTCCAGGCCTGGTGATGGCAGATCAAGTGTGAAGATGCATGGCATCCCCAGACAGTTGAGAGCTCTAGAACTCACTTCTAAATTGTTACCAATGAATAAAACCAACAGCAAGCTCACTGTAACCCGAGAACCCACTCAGGCCACACCCCTGGGGCTCATTCAGAGCCTCAGTGACAGAGAAAGACCAAAGAAGCCCAGCTGCCCAATGACATTAGGGAAGGAAACTGGCCTGTGAGCCACCTCAGGTCCTGACAATCTGGGTCCAGTCTGGGTGGGCCCCCACAATCAACACTTCTCAGGTGACTGAGGTGTCTCCATTTCTTGCTATGATAGGAGATTTCATTAAGGCATCTTTAGCCAGAGAAAAAAATGAAGCTGAAGAAAGCCCTGAACATACAAAGTTTCTCGTGGCTGTGGCCCATGAGCTGTGTGTCCCCTTTGCTGGGAATCAAATGCCTCCCTTGGGTGATACCTCCTCTACCCCAGAGCCTGAGAGAGTCCCTCTTTATATATGATGTTCTTCAGGCCTCACCAGAACGAGGTGGGGTAGACATTATTAGCCCCTTGCCGTGGATGAAGAAACATTATCAAAATGACTTTTTAAAAACCCATGGCTAGCATCCTTATACGAGCAGGAATGTCAAACGGTGCAGCCACTTGAAAAGAGTATGACAGCTTCTCAAAACGTCAAACATAGTTACCATACGACCCAGCAAGTCTACTCGTAGGCATACACCCAGGATGAAAACACATGTCTACACAAACACTCACACTTAATGTTCAGAACAGCATTATTCACAATAGCTCAAAGTAGAAGCAATCCAAGTGAAGAATGATAAAGTCATGTGATATACCCATGCAATGGAACATTATTCAGCAATAAAAAAGGAATGGGATTCTGGTACATACAACTTGGATGAACGTAGAAAATACAGTGCTAAGTGAGAGAAAACCAGGCATAAATGACTACTTTCAATTCCATTTGTATGAAATGTCCAGAATAAACACATCTATATATGGAGAAAGATTAGTGGTTACCTCGGGCAGAGGGTGGGGTAATTGGAAGTGACTATACATGGGTGTAGGGTTACTTATTGGAGTGATTCAAAATATTTTCAGATTATGGTGATAATTCACAGCTCTGTAAAATATACTAAAATCATTGCATTGTATACTCTAAATGGATAAATTTTATGGCATATAAATTGTGTGTGTGTGTGCTCAGTCATGTCCAACTCTTTGAAACCCCAGGGACTGTAGCCCGCCAAGATCCTCATCGGGATCTCTGGGATTTTTCAGGCAAGAATACTAGAGTGGGTTGCCATTTCCTCCTTCAGGAGATCTTCCTGACCTAGGGATCGAACCCAGGTCTCCTGTGGCTCCTGCATTGCAGGCAGATTCTTTACCGCTGAGCCATCAGGAAAGCCCCAGCATGTAAATTACATTTCACTAAAACTGTCTTTAAAGATATCATGGCTGCTTGAACCCTAGGGGATACTTTTGCCTGTAAAGTAACCTTTGAATTCAGTGTTTAGGGCTGCTTTACCAAAAAGAGCAAAACCAGGGTTATCTCCATGTTGTGGTAGAAAGCACAGACCTCTGGTAACGGGAAGATCTGGACATGTGTAATCTTGAGCCAGTTATTCAGTCCTGCTGTGCCAATTGCTAAGACTTCTATGAAGATAAAATGAAGTAACATCTGTTAAAAGTCCCTGTACAGACTTGTGGTTGAATACATGTTAATTATATCCTCCCATTTCTTAGAAGAAGGTCCTAAAAGAACCACCAGGGCTCAGCCCTAGAAAGGGATGAGGGTATGAGTCATAAGACCACAACAGGAATTGGGGGATATGGATAAAGCTGAAGCCTGGCGTGACTCCTATGACCCATAGTGAGGATTCTGGCTCAGTAACAACACTGAAATTCAAGACGTAGGTCCAATCAACAACTAAGCAATGATGCTGAGCCTCAGGCTGGGGGACCTTGAAATAGTCAACACCTCTTTGCCCTGGTCATGCCTGGGTCTGCAATTTATGGGACACCTGAGGAGGTTGTGGAGGTTCTAGCTATAGGGAGTGGGGGACATCAGAAGCAGGACTGCAAGGTGGGATCTTTTCAAAGCAAGACAGAGAGACCTGAGAAATCCCAGACCTTTAAAGACTGTCCACGTCACTAGTGATGACATGAATCTAGGAAGACCTATTTTATTTTTGTGAAATGGTTCAAAAAATGCCATGTGAATGGAAGAAAGTGACCTTAGAGTATCTACAGCTTCATGACTTTTTATATGTCTCATTTGTGCCCAAAGATTCCCACTCCCAGATGCAATATCTAGGCCGATGGCCCCAGAACACTTTGTGTCCCTCCGATCTTAGAGGGCAAAAGAGGAAGCAGTACCGCCACATTCAGTCGACAACTCTGCCAATCCTATCTTCTGCTGTGTCTTTAGCACTTTTATTGTTTGAAAGAGAGACAAAGGAGGAGGAAGAAAAAATAGATAGGTGTAGAGTTAAAACCTAAGTTCCTGATTTTCAACTCAGGCAGTCCACTTGAGATTCAGAAATAGTACCATGCTTAGTGATGTAGGAGAAAGATAGATAGTAATAAGTACCTCATAGAATCACTATGGAGAAGGCAGTGGCACCCACTCCAGTATTCTTGCCTGGAAAATCCCATGGGCAGAGGAGCCTGGTAGGCTGCAGTCCATGGGGCCGTGAAGAGTTGGACACGACTGAGTGACTTCACTTTCACTTTTCACCTTCATGCATTGGAGAAGGAAATGGCAACCCACTCCAGTGTTCTTGCCTGGAGAATCCCAGGGATGGCGGAGCCTGGTGGGCTGCCATCTATGGGGTCGCTAGGAGTTGGACACAACTGAAGTGACTTAGCAGCAGCAGCAGAATCACTGTGCAGATAGAATAAGATGGTGACCCAGTTGAACAAATTATAGATTTGGAGTCAGGTAGAAATATGCTTGTACCTGAAACTTCTTTAAACCTCAAATACCAACTTCAAAAGGCTGTTATGAATTGTTACTTGTAAAATGCCTAGTGCTGTGTTTGGTATTAGTGGTCCTCAATAATAGACTACTAATCGATAGGACAAATGAAGCCTTTACATAGTGATTGGCACAGTCACAGATCCTGTCCCACATTGTCTCTCAGGGCGGGGGGCATCAGATAGCCAAGATGTGATTGAGAACAAGGGCAGGTGCATGCCAGGCCATGGAAGGGACCAGAAGACTCAGTGTAGAAGAAGCCAGAGGAGAGCTATTGGATAGGGAGGTGGCTTTGTCTGGCAACCTCAAGCCAGATGGCAACTTTGGCTCCAGAACAACAGAACTGAGATAGGTTCTGTTCTGAGTGGAACCTTCTAGTGGGAGAAAACACTACCCCCAGCTTGTCTTCAGCAGGAAGCCAGATGCTCTGCTGAGGGAATGGTCAACCTGGCAGGAGATTGCATGGAATCACACCAAGGCACACATTCACAAATGTGAGAAGGGACTAAAGACCCAATACTGATCACCAATATTTGACCTCATTTCACAGCAGCTAACCCATCCAGCCCATTCAGAAAGTCCAGAATTCTGCAAGGCACATAGCAATGCAGTGCTTTGGAAGGATTCACCAGCCAACTCTTCTCCTGTCTCAGTCTGAGGCTCCTATTGAGCTCTTAGATTCAATAATAAAGAGGCCATTGTTTACATCCCAAGTCCTTTGTGGAGGTTGCTCCTGCCTCAGTGAGTTGCAGGTTATCTGCAGAGAAAAAAGACAGCCACTTTTACTGACCCTCTTTGTGGACCTCAGCAGTTGCCCACCCTTCTTTGATGACAAGCTTTTCTCCCTCTAGGCATGCACATTTCATCTCAGAAGTCAGAGAGGAGAGACTTTTATAAGGAGGCAAATGATTCCTGGTGAGAGGCAAGAGGTGAGGCGGGGTGAAGTAGGGATGAGGACCAAGGAAGACATCTTTTTAACAAAAGGTGATTCTCATCAGGGCCTTAAAAGTTCTATGATGAGAAAAAATGGCAAGTGACTCTTCAGACAGACTCAGCATGACAACCTGGAGACCAGCAAAAGGAGCTCAGAACCAAGCTAAATATGCCAAAATGGAATGACCCAAAAAAATAGTTAAAGAAAAAAGTGGCGTAAACTTCAGGCTCATGAGGCTGTATCCAAGCCTGGCTTTAAAGTTACTTCAGTTCAGTTCAGTTGCTCAGTTGTGTCCAACTCTTTGCGACCCGTGAATCGCAGCACGCCAGGCCTCCCTGTCCATCACCAACTCCTGGAGTTTACCCAAACTCATGTCCATCGAGTCTGTGATGCCATCCAGCCATCTCATCCTCTGTTGTCCCCTTCTCCTCCTGCCCCCAATCCCTCCCAGCATCAAGGTCTTTTCCAGTGAGTCAACTCTTCGCATGAGGTGGCCAAAGTATTGGAGTTTCAGCTTCAAAATCAGTCCTTCCAAAGAAATCCCAGGACTGGTCTCCTTCAGAATGGACTGGTTGGATCTCCTTGCAGTCCAAGGGACTCTCAAGAGTCTTCTCCAACACCACAGTTCAAAAGCATCAATTCTTCAGCGCTCAGCTTTCTTTATAGTCCAACTCTCACATCCATACATGACCACTGGAAAAACCATAGCCTTGACTAGATGGACCTTTGTTGGCAAAGTAATGTCTCTGCTTTTTAATATGCTGTCTAGGTTGATCATAACTTTCCTTCCAAGGAGTGTCTTTTAATTTCAAATTTTAAAATTACTTACTGATTAGCTAATGTAAGCACATGGTGTGAAATTCTGGAGTGAAAAAGTTAGTCTCCCTCCTACCCTACATCCTAACCAAGCAGATGCCCTCCCTGGGAATAAACATTATTAACAATTTTGTGTATATTCTTTGTTAGATAATCTTTGTAGCTATAAGCATGTTTATATATATCAAATATTCCCTACCCCCTAAGTGGTAGTATACTGTATATATTGTTCTGATTTGCTTTTTCAATACTTTATACATCTTGAAAACTATTCGATAGTTTTCTCTAATTATTTTATACTGTTATCACCTACCTTCTTCAAAAAGCATCATTTAACTTTCATCTATAAAATGTTTGGAAATCAGTGTGTTTGCTTTCTTTTTTCCTTCCAGAAACTTGGTGAAATATATTATTTCTACATTTAAATAGTGTATAACACTTGCATTATGTATTACAACCTTAATTTCCATGAGTGCTTTAATTCTTAGTCCTACAGCTGTGTGGATTCCATGCTTACCATCATCCTTTTTGTTAAGGTTTCTCCCCTGACCCCTTGGTTGATAAAAATTTGCCTACCTATAGTGTCTTTAACTCCAGTACTCTTGCCTGGAAAATCCCATGGATGGAGGAGCCTGGTAGGCTGCAGTCCATGGGGTCGCTGGGAGTTGGACCCGACTGAGCAACTTCACTTTCACTTTTCACTTTCATGCATTGGAGAAGGAAATGGCAACCCATTCCAGTATTCTTGCCTGGAGAATCCCAGGGATGGGGAAGCCTGGTGGGCTGCCGTCTCTGGGGTTGCACAGAGTCGGACACGACTGAAGTGACTTAGCAGCAGCAGCAGCAGTGTGTTTAAAAAGTGGTCAACATTTACTGGTCTTACATATTTGAAAATGTTTGTCTTCTGCTTTTATACTTGTTCAACAAGTTTGCTGGATATAAAATTCTTGGATTCCTCACATTTTCTTTCCATGACTTTAAAAAAGTGTTAACTATTCCCGTGGAGAAGTTAAATATTAATTAGCCTGATGTTTTTCCCTGTGTAGGTGACTTTTCCTCTTGGTTAGAATGCTCACAGGATTCTTTATCTTTGAAGTCTAGTTACTTTACTATGATTTGATGCTTAGTGTATCATTTTATCTTGGCACATGATATGCCCTTTCATAATAGACATTCAAGTCTTTTTTACTTCTGGAAATATTTTCAAATAATATCTTTGAGTATTTCCTTCTATTTGCTTGGTTCTTTTCAATGGGGATCAGTTCAGTTTAGTCGCTCAGTCATGTTTGACTCTTTGTGACCCCATGGACTGCAGTGTGCCAGGCCTTCCTGTCCATCACCAACTCCCGGAGTTTACCCAAACTCATATCCATTGAGTTGGTGATGCCATCCAACCATCTCATCCTCTGTCGTCCCCTTCTTCTCCCACCTTCAATCTTTCCCAGCATCAGGGTCTTCTCAAATGAGTCAGCTCTTTGAATCAGGTGGCCAAAGTACTGGAGCTTCAGCTTCAAAATCAGTCCTTCCAATGAACACCCAGGACTGATCTCCTTTAGGATGGACTGGTTGGATCTCCTTGCAGTCCAAGGGACTCCCAAGAGTCTTCTCCAACACCACAGTTCAAACGCATAAATTCTTCAGCACTTAGCTTTCTTTATAGTCCCAACTCTCACATCTATACATGACTACTGGAAAAACCATAGCCTTGACTAGATAGACCTTTGTTGGCAAAGTAATGTCTCTGCTCTTTAATATGCTGTCTAGATTGGTCATAACTTTCCTTCCAAGGAGTAAGTCTCTTTTAATTTCATGGCTGCAGTCACCATCTGGAGTGATTTTGGAGCCCCTCAAAATAAAGTCTACCACTGTTTCCACGGTTTCCCCCGTCTATTTGCCATGAAGTGATAGGACCAGATGCCATGATCTTAGTTTTCTGAATGTTGAGTTTTAAGCCAGCTTTTTCACTCCCCTTTTCACTTTCATCAAGAGGCTTTTGAGTTCCTCTTCACTTTCTGCCATAAGGGTGGTGTTATTTGCGTGTGTGAGATTATTGATATTTCTCCCGGCAATCTTGATTCCAGCTTGTGCTTTATCCTGCCCAGCATTTCTCATGATGTACTCTGCATGTACGTTAAATAAGCGGGGTGATAATATACAGCCTTGACATACTCCTTTTCCTATTTGGAACCAGTCTGTTCCGTGTCCAATTCTAACTGTTGCTTGCAAGTCTCTTTGAACAGATGTCTCTGTTATTTTCATATTATTCTTGTCCAACTCTTCATTTCCAATTCGTTTTGCCTGCTTATCAAGCCTTTGTGTCTTTCTTATATTTTCATCAGTGTTTATTCCTTTTTGTGCTTACTCCAATGCAGGTTTCATTTCTCTTTGTGTCCTCCCTGGACTCTTCCAGTTCCTAGCATCTGTCTAGTGGTTAAAAGTTAGGGTTCTTAAGTCAGGGTTTCATTCTACTTAACAGTAACTGGTTCAATACTTTTCAGTCAGTTCAGTTGCTCAGTCATGTCTGACTCTTTGCCACCCCATGGACTGTAGCATACCAGGCTTCCCTGTCCATCACCAACTCCTGGAGCTTGCTCAAACTCATGTCCATTGGGTTGGTGATGCCATCCAACCATTATCATCCTCTGCCATGCCCTTTTGGTTACCTCTTATTTAAACTGAGGAAAGGAAGAGCATCTCCCTTATAGGGCTGTTGTGGCAATTGGTCAGTTAATACACAGAAGCACTCTAAAGCACAATGGGCACCTTTTAAGGTTTACTTGGCAATAAATCAGCATAAGGAGATGGTGGTGGTGGTGGTAATAACAATAATAGTAAGAGCTGGTTCTTCCCTGAGCTCTTATGTTGCTGCTTTGAGCTCTTAAATCAACCTGTAACATTTTTTGAATTCACTGTGATGTCATAAATTTCACCTACTTTTTGGCCACATGTTTCTGGTGCCTGTTTCTGATCATTTGTTTCTCTTGCTCCTTTCCTCGTGTTTTGTTTGTAGGGTGCTTGTATAGATCCTATACTCATTCTTTTTTAAACTACTCCTTATTTTTCAGTGAGGCTAGTTCTTATTGGACCAGCCCTTCAAAGGAGATTCCCATGGGCAGCCCAGCCTGGGTTTCAGACCTGCAGAAATAGTTAGTGTGATCACAGAGTTGTGTATATGTGAAATCAACAGTCCACAAGGCGATGCACTGTCAGAGTCTCTCCTTCCCATCCTCTCAGGCAGGTTGTCCCCTTCAGAGATGGTTCTTGAGTGCTCTTCTATTGGCCTCACGTCTCTGCCACTTCCTGATTCCAGGAAGGTGCCACGTAAGCTCCCACCCCCTGCTGATGTATCCTAATGCCTCTGATTCCAACAAAGGACGGGCAGTTGCGCCCTTTGAGGTGTGTGAGAGGATTCTGCTCTTCCAGGCTTGTCTGGGACCTGCAGGTGGACACTCCCCCCTCAAACATTCCTGCTGCATTTATAGCCCTGGTCAGGGTCACAGGATGCCTCGCAGCATCATCCAACATGGAGTATGAGTTTCTGTCTCTTTATTTCCGTCTCTGCTTCTGGTGGGGCTGTGGCTTTCCTGGCTTGTCAGAGGAAAGGGCAGAATCCTAGCAATGCCTTTCACTCCAGCAGTGTTCAGGAGCAGTTCAGACTCCACAGTGCGGCCTCACAGAGGGAGGCAGGCAGTGAGGATTCAGTAGGCCAGGGGAGGGCCTCGTACTGTTGGCACATCCACCTGCCCGAGGACAAAGGCCCCCTCCCCTCAGCTTTACGAGGCCGCAGAGAATTCGAGTCTTGCTCTTGGTGAAATAAAGCTTTTTGCACATCACACAATCTCTGTGTTAGGCTTACATGCTTCACAACCATCGTGGCTTTAATTGAAGGAGCAAGATGAGCCAGGCACTTCTGTTTGGTGATTTGTTGTGAAAGGGTTGTGTCTGCCCACTGTCCAGCAGGCACCAAGCCTTCTCCCTCTGGAGTTACTGAAACCACAAGCACCAACTGGTGGGTAACAGCCAGTTATGTTTAAATGTCTCCTTAATTAAAAGGAAACAAACAAAAAAAACATCTGAGAGCGTGTCTGGTTTCCTCTTTACTGCACTTGAGCAGGGTCAGGCAGGGACTCCTGAGTCACCAAGTCAGCGAGGCAGACGTCATGTGTGACCTGGCCTGAGAACAGCTGGTTGGAAACACCTTGCAAATAAAGGAAGCCACTTTCTCCGCAGACGTTCTTGTGCACAGCGTGACCAAGTCCCACCAGGAAGGCCTCAGAGGAGACAAACCGCTGCCTCAAAGACCCAGTTTTTATAAAGCGTGTGGTGGAACTTCAGAGCTGTCAGACCAGTGACTCAGAGAAAGAGACCCTTGAGAATGTCATCAAGATAAAGAGAAACTCCCCTGCCCCCGCTTGAGCTCCACCTGAACCGCTGGCAGGACCGGCATGAAGACCCAGGGGACCTGAAGGGCCAGCAGACCTTGTGCATGAATTCTCTGCTCAGCCGTTTAGAGTTTTCACACAGCGTCATCGGTTCCAAGTCTTCCAAGTCTCCTAAAGTGACAGCAGTCAAAGTTGATTTGGTGAATTTCATCCACAAATGCAATTGACTGGTTCCCAATATGAAAACTCAGTGGCTTTGTCTCACGGCCATGGAGGGGGTCTGAGGGTTTGAGGTATGACATGTAAAAGACAAAAAGCATCCGATCATCTGGCACAACTGAATGGTTAAACGCAGATGCGGCTGCCCGTTCAGCTCTGGGAACCACAGTTGGCAACACCCACGGAAACCGTTTGGGCCACTCAGGGTAATGTTAGGAAGGGCTCATGTCTGCCAGGTTTACTGCCTGATTTTCTTCAGGCTCACTTTTTTGTTTGTTTGTTTTTAAGTGCTGTACGTATGGGTTAATGTATTGATTGTCATAGGAAGCAGTATCCCTAATTTTGTCCAAGAGAGCCCTTTGGTTGAATGTTTTCTGTCTCTACTGGTTCTCACCCAGAGAGAGCTCACCCAGCCTCGAGCCCATAGGTATTCTCTAACTGCTGTGTGTCACATCTGTGTGTGACAGCTCTTCCCTGACTGTGATGAAAAAGGCATTTTTCCTGGTGCTACATGGGAATCACAGAGAGAGAAGTGATCCTGCCAAGAGAAAGAGGCAGGGTTCTGATGGCTGGGACATGTCCGGCTTAGCCGACAGCCCATCCTCCAAACCTGCTCCTAGTCCATCTTGCTTCCTAATCAACCCTCCATGGAGACCTGAGAATGTAGGATGTGAAGGCAAAATAAAAATGATCTTTAAAACTGGGCTTCCTTATCCGTATTCCTGTGTCCCCTCCCATGCTCAGTCCTGTCTGACTCTTTGTGATCCTGTGGACTGTAGCCTGCCAGGCTCCTCTGTCCATGGGATTCTCCAGGAAAGAATACTGGATAGGTAGCCACATCCTCCTCCAGGGGATCTTTCCAACCCAGGGACTGAACCTGGGTCTCTGGTGTTGCAGGCAGATTCTTTACTATCTGAGCCACCAGGGCCTCTACTGGTGAGATTTTTTCATTCTGCAGTTTTCTTGTTTCTAGTTGCGGCCTTTTCTCTTTTGCCTAGACAGGTTCCTTCTTATATGTAAAGCTAATTTGGTGGTGCTGGGTTCTTTTAGCTTTTGCTTGTCTGTAAAGCTTCTGAGTTCTCCATAAAATTTGAATCAGAGGCTGGCTGAGTAGATTATTCTTGGTTGTAGGTTTTCCCTTTTATGATTTTAAAGGTATCATGCCACTCCCTTCTGGCCGGAAGAAAATCTGCTGAAAAATCAGTTGCCAGCCTTGTGGGAATTCCCTTGTGTGTTATTTGTTGCTTTCCCCTTGCTGCTTTTAGTATTCTCTCTTTATCTTTAATTTTGGTCGTTTTGATTACAATGTGTCTTGGTGTTTTCCTCTTTGAGTCAATCCTGTTTTGGACTCTGTGCTTTCTGGACTTGGACAACTCTTTTCTTTCCCAGGTTAGGGACGTTTTCAGCTATTATCTCTTCAAATACTTTCTCTGTCTCTTCTCATTCTGGCACCCCTGACTTTGAATATTAGTATCCTTGATGTTGTCCCAGAGGTCTCTTAAACTGTTTTCATTTCTTTTCATTCTTTGTTCTGTTTAGTGGCAGTGATTTCCACTATTCTTTCTTCCAGCTCACTGATCCAGTCTTCTGAATCATTTAGTCTCTAGTATTGATTCCTTCTCGGAGAAGGCAATGGCACCCCACTCCAGTACTCTTGCTTGGAAAATCCCATGGACGGAGGAGCCTGGAAGGCTGCAATCCATGGGGTCGCTAAGAGTCAGACACGACTGAGCGACTTCACTTTCACTTTTCACTTTCATGCATCGGAGAGGGAAATGGCAACCCACTCCGGTGTTCTTGCCTGGAGAATCCCAGGGACGGGGGAGCCTGGTGGGCTGCCATCTATGGGGTTGCACAGAGTCGGACACGACTGAAGTGACTTAGCATAGCATAGCATAGCATTGATTCCTTCTAGTGTATTTTTTATATGTTATTATATTTTTCATCTGATTGTTCTTCATGCTTTCTCTTTTTAAAAAATCTTGTAACTTCTTCTGTGCATCCATTCTCCTTCTGAGTTCTTTGAACATCTTTATTATCATTACTCTGAGCTCTTTCTTTGGTAGATTGGGTATCTTCATTTAGTTCTTCTTCTGGAAGAAGAACTTTATTTATTTATTTTTTTGGTTTCTTTTTCTGGAGCATGTTCCTCCACCATCTCCTTTGTCTAAGTTGCTATTTCTATTTTTATGTATGTGGTAGGTTAGTTTTGTTTTTTGACCTTGGAGAACTGACCTTCCATAGGAGGTGTCCTGTGTGTCTCAACAGTGCACTCTCCTCTCATCGCCCAAGCTATATGCTCTAGGGGTTCCCCCTAAGAGTTCTGGGTGGGTCCTTCTGTTGCAGTGGGCTGACTATGTGGATAGGTGCTCTGGTAGATTGGTTGGCCCCTAGTCCAGTAGGTTGCCAGGTCCTGCCTTGTGCAGATGCTGCCAGCTGCTCTCTAGTGGGGTCTGGTCATAAGGTGGCTGGTTGTGGACTCCTGGGGGACCCTGGGTCTAGTGCTGGCTTACTGGTGGGTGGAGCCAGGTCCTGAAGATTCTGGGCCCGTTGCTCACATGGTGGCCTGTGAAGCCAGATCCTGGCTGGATTACTCACAGGCAGAGCTGGCTCCTGGAATTGCAGCTTCAGGGCCCAGGAATCCAGAGCTTGTTGCAGATTGTCTGGATAAGGGGGTGGGGAGAGTGGTGATCTCTGGCACACTTTGGATGTTGGGTGTGGGGCCTGGGGTGCCCCAAAGTTTGCATTTTCCTTCTAGTTGTCTGTGGCTGGGGCCCAGCTGGCCCCAGGGTAGGGTCTGGCCTGCATTGTGGGGTCATGGTCTTCTTGTTTCTGGTGTCTGCTCCCTGGTGAGTGAGGCTTGTGCACTTCTTCTGGTGGGAGGGTCCAGTTTCCATCCACTGCTGGGGGGCGGGGAACAGGAGCTAGGTCTTGGCCCTCTGGTGGGCAAAGCTGCATCTGGCAGTGGCAGTGGGCTCTTCAGGCAGCGGATGGATGGGGCTGTGGCCCTTCTTGGTTAATTGGCTTGAGGCATCCCCACACTGACACTTACAAGCTGCTGGGTGGGGCTGGGCCTTGGTGCCAAAGAGCCAAGATGGCAGCCCTTGTGTTCACATGGTTGAATGCTGCCCAGTGTGTGCAACACCAGTGTCTGCGTCCCCCGGGTGAGCCACAGTCACCCCACACGTCTCCAGGAGACTCTCCAAGACCAACAGGCTGGTCTGACCCGGGATCCTGTCAAATTACTGCCTTTGCCCTGAGTTCCCACGTGCAGGAGACTGTGTGTGTGCCCTAAGAGTGAAGTCTGTATTGCCCCAGTCCTGTGGAGCTCCTACAACTAATAAGCTCTGCTGGCCTTCAAAGCCAAGTGCTCTGGAGGTTCCTCTTCACTGTTCTGGACCCCTTGGCTGGAGAGCATGATGTGGGGCTCAGAACTCTCGCTCCTGTGGGAGAAGCCCTGCAGTATAACTAGCTTCTGGTTTGTGGGTATCCCGCCCAGGAGGGCATGGGATTTGAGTATATATTGCAAGTCTGCACCTCCTACCCATCTTGTTGTGGTTCCTTTTTTGTGTTTTCAGTGTTTTCAGAAGATCTCTTCTGGTCACCATCATTATTGCAGTTACGGTGCTGGTAACCAAAACTATATAAGAGGACCAAAGTGTCTTTGCACTGTGTAATATGCACATTGCCCTATTCTAAAATGCAGTGTTCAAACCGTCCTGAAATATATTTCATCTTCTCTTACATTTTGTATTACTTAAAGGATCACATTTATAAGGCAGCAACCCTTTTACAACCATCCAAGGAGGAAAAACTAAATTCTTTAGTATATACTTATGTTAGAATGTTCCACGTGCTTTAAATTAGGATTTATCAGTAGAGCTGGCGGAGAAGGCAATGGCACCCCACTCCAGTACTCTTGCCTGGAAAATCCCATGGATGGAGGAGCCTGGTAGGCTGCAGTCCATGGGATCACTAGGAGTCGGACACGACTGAGCGACTTCACTTTCACTTTTCACTTTCATGCATTGGAGAAGGAAATGGCAGCCCACTCCAGTGTTCTTTCCTGGAGAATCCCAGGGGCAGGAGAGCCTGGTGGGCTGATGTCTATGGGGTCACACACAGTCGGACACGACTGAAGTGACTTAGCAGCAGCAGCAGCAGCAGTAGAGCTGGAGGTGTATCCTAACTGTTCACACAGTTTGAAATTAGGCAGTTTGTTTTGAAAAGCAAATTTGTTTTCTTCTTCATATGTTTCCCTGCGTACAATAGGAAGCTGTTTCCAGTTTGGCTCTGATGTGAAGAGAAGAGGAACGAGGCTCTTTTCTTCCTTTTCTATTTAGAAATGGATTCCCTGCATGGGAGCAATTCATATCATACCATATCATGCTGAGTCACAAAATCTACAAACACAAAACATGCTTCAAGTTTTACAGCTCATGCGGACATTTAGGAAGTAACATTTTTCACTGTTCTTTCAACTTTTCTGTATGTTTGAGAATTTCAGAATAAAAAGTTGAGGGGGAGAAAAAAAAGGGGGAGGAATAGGGACCATAAATCCCTTATCTACTTTTAAGCAACTCAAGATTCTCTAAAATGTTGGAAGCATCATATTCTTACGAAGGACAGCACAGGGCAGGAGAAAGTCAAAATGTTCATAAGGCAGTCATACTCATACGGCTGCCCGTCAATGGGCTATCGTGGTTCCTAACATGTGCTTAGTCGCTCAGTCATGTCTGACTCTCTGCGACCCCATGAACTGCAGCCCACCAGGCTCCTCTGTCCACGGGATTCTCCAGACCAGAATACTGGACTGGAGTGCGTTGCCATGCTTTCCTCCAGGGAATCTTCCTGACCCAGGGATAGAACCCAGGTCTCCCTCATTGCAGGCAGATTCTTTACTATCTGAGCCACCAGGGAAGCCCAGTTCCTAACATAGAAAACACCAAAGTTAATGCTTACAGAGTTGAAAATAAATGTCCCTTCTGTGGAATCCCACACCCCAGTAAACAGGACCCCCTCCTTGGCCACATCTGTGCCTTTGAGCTTCCCCATTATGTCAGTGGCTGTGTCCTGAGGGGGTCCTCCTCAGGATTTTCCAGACTGGAACTAAGAGAAGACAGTCCTCCTCTAATGGAGAGCTATGAGTTGTGAGAACCAGAAGCCCATGTCCTAGCTGTGATGAAAGTATTTTAAGAGCATGAAATCAATATAGAGAACAAAAATAAGACATACTCCAAGGACTGAGGGCTAAAGAAAAGCCATCAGTTAGAGACCAGGAAGATAAGAAAGGCTGGGCAAAGGCCTGAGTCACAGTCACAATCAGAGAGATGAGCACTGTTAGGACTCTCTGTTTGGGGTCAAATTATCTTCATTTACTCCCCAATCTGTCCAGTGAACTAACTCCTACTTGAAAGCTCCACTTAGATGTCTTGAGTTCTGAGAAGCATCTTGAATTTAATGTGTTCAAAACTATACTCCTGGTCCTCCTCTCAAAAACTTGTTCCCTGGCATATTCTCCATTTGTTACTGGCAACTTCTTTCCAGTTACTCAAGTTCAAACATTTGAAGTCATTTTTGCTGCCTCTCTTTCTCACACGCCATATCAAGTGATGGCTGATCCCTGCCAGATGTGGAGACATTAACCACTTGTCACCATGTCCACTGATGACACAGGGCCCAGGCTCCACTGTTTCTTGCCTGGATTTACTCGAGTAAGCATCCTGATTGGTCTCCTTGCTTCCCTCTTGCCCTCCTAACTACATGGCGTCTCATCTCACAAGTCAGGTCATAAGATTCCTCTACTTTGGATCCTTGAAACAGAGTAAAAATCTTCATGACGACCTGTAAGTCCTCATACCAATAAAAATGAAAAAAAAAATTCTTATTCAATCTAACTTAGTCTTTAGCCTTATCTCCTCTCTCTGCCTACCTCACAGTCTCCCCACCCCATTCTACCTCAGCCAAGGTCCCTTTTCTTTGCTGATCTCAGACACGGATTGGCACTTGCTGTTCCTTCTGCCTCAAACACACGTCTGCCAGATGTTAGCATGGTCAGCTCCCTCCCTCACTTCCTTCAGGTACGTCTCTGCATATTTCACCACACTGGAATCTCCTCTGATCACTCCACCTAAAGGACCCCTTCCTCTGCTTTTCCTTATAATACATATCACTAACACATTATGTACGTCTTCCTTCAACTTAGAATATATGCTCCACAAGAATGGACATTTTTTGGTCCATGACTTGTCTTAGCACCTGGAACCAAGCCTATCACATGGTAGGAACACAAAAGAGGCTTTCTGAGTGAACCATTCAGAATCCTTCTAATACATTTCCTATTTCAATCTCTTACCCCCGCTAGCTTGAATCCATCCTCATAGTGGTGTCTAACAGTTCATCTTAAATTTTACCTCACTCTTATTTCCTTCACTAAGATGTATCAGATTACATGCTAGTTTTTTCCCTGTATCGTCCCATCTTGTTACTGACCATTCATTAAGTCCTGAAACAGCTGCCATTTACCAATTTTTTTCAGCAATTTGGAAAAAGCTTAGTTCTCCTTTGCTACTATATTGAAAAAAAATTGTGACAATAATGATTTTTTATCCAACTTAGGATTTGAAAGTCATGAAACATTTATTTCCCCCTGAAACTGTAGCCTCTGTTCTTAAATGAAAGCAGAAATTGAGAGCAGTGAAATGCAGAATTCTACAGCCCAGGCTTCAATTAGGAACACATTCTGCCACCTTTACATTGTCTAAGCTCGTCATTCCTCCATTCTTCCTTCCTGCTATTCAAGTTTTAACAATACTAAAATTTTTTAAGATTTTTTTTCCAGCACTGGCCCATTGGAAGGTAGGAAAACACGTACATATGACATCAAGTTTGTCTGCTGGACCACAGTCCTCATCGAGGACTTGAACTCAGGGCGGTTCAAGAATGTTGGCCAAGTCACCTTTACTACAAGTCACTTTTATTCTTCCTATGATGCCACTCTCGACTTTAATTAGTCCACTTTATTATGCAATGTCCCAGTGTTTTAATAGACACATGAATTTACATTGACCCTTAGGCAAAATCAGCTTTCAAAAAACTAAGAATAAACTTACAAAAAAGAACCAATCCTCATACCACTTTATAGTTTATATTTTTATTCCTACTTAGCACTAATGTGATTTATGTCATCATGGGCTTATCTAACTTCCACCTATTGACTTATTCACATTTAAGACTGGATGTCAAAGAGTCTCAAAGAGAAACTTAAAATCAAGGGATTGAATAATTGACTAATTGTAGCTTTAAAAAGCATATCTGTCAGTATAACTTCTGGGTATATATCCACAAGAATTGAAAGCAGAGTATCAGTGACATATTTGTACATCTGTGTTCACAGCAACACTATTCACAACAGCCTACAGGTGGAAGCAACACAAATGTCCACAGACAGATGAATAAACCGTGGTATATATACAGTGGAATACTCTACAGCTTTTGAAAGGAAGAAAATCCTCTCATATACGACAATATGCATGAACCTTGAGGACACCATACTAAGTGAAATACACAGCCAGTCATAAGAGGTCAAGTACTGTAATAATGCCATTTATGTCTCTAAGGCAATCAAATTCATAGAAGTGGAAAGCAGAATGGTAGTTACCAGTTGGGGGAAAGCTGTTCAATGAGTACTGAGTGGAGTTGGGGGGTGGGAAAGCCGTTGTTCAGTGGGTATAGAGTTTAGTTGTGTAAGATGGCTAAGTTCTGACCTGTTTCAAACAAATACACTCAACACTACTGAACTGTACACTTAAAAATGGTTAAGGAGGTACATTTTATGATGCAGTTTTACCACATACACACACACAAAATGCATTTTCACCATTTTACATATAGGTTTTTGATGGAGATGGGGCGGGGCAGGTGTTTATAATGTATATGTAGTACGTAACCTTTATGTTGTAATTTCCTTTAAACCACACATGCAAAAAAACCTCTCACAACTTAGCATTTATTAAATATATTAAGTACTGAGCATCTTAAATAATAGTTTATTAGGGAGAAATACCGAGTGTACAGACTGAAGAAAACTGACTAGTCTGTCTCTCTGTGATTATCTCATTTATGTCTGTCTTTTCCGCTAAGCAGAAAGTAAGCTCCAGTGTCTAGCTTTATTCACCATTGTATCTCCAGGGCCTAGAAAACAGTATACAAATATTTATTCAATGAGCAAATATGGTATTAAACACTTGAGAGATGTGGTAACACCCAGGTCCATAATCACGAAATTCAAGTGTAATTAGAGATATACCATAAAGGAGGCAGAATCAACTTTCAAAAAACTAATTTTAATCAAAACAAAAATTGTTGATCATTAACAAGTTTATAAAACAGTGATTTAGTTACATAAATAAATTGATATCAGTGTATCAAATCTTAATTACTTTCAACTTCATGAGCATGTTTACATGGGTGATGAAGTACAACCTTTTTTTTTTCTTTTTACCTATTATAATAAATAAAATGGAGCGCATGAAATAGTTCCTCTAAACAAAAATACCTACAAACATACCTCTAGCATGTTCTCTAATGAAGGGAACAAGAGACACTGGACAACTTTTGCACCAAAACATAAAAATTGCTTTAAAAAGCACAAGGTTACAGAACCATCAGCTAAAGTAAAGACACTATACTGTAACCAAAGTTGGTATTTAATAATATAATGAACAGTTTGGTAGTTAGATCTCCAGTTTGGTTATTTTAAAGCATTAAGACAAGGCAAGATAGAAGGCTGCTTTCGTTTTGAGTAATTCTAGAGAAAATAAAATATATTTAAAAAAAAAGAAAGAAAACGGAAAAGTAGAACAGTCATACCTACACAACTTTCTGTCCTGCACAAAGTCAAAATACCTATGCAGAATAGATATATAATATATATAATGTTATTTGTGCACAAAGGTTAGCTTATTATTAGCTCACTGCAAAGGCGTAATGTATCATATGTCAATTGTTTTGGAAAACATTTTGCGTTTTGTGTCAAAAGGGTATTTCTTTTGAGTTTCCTAGGCTAGGAGGCACGAAGCCCAGTTCCGGCATACTGTATATTCTTAATGCTAAGGCTTGCTGCTCTGGCTGTGTATCTTGTCCCTCTTCGTTCTAGTGCCTGTTACAAGCATGTGTGGTGTAGTGGTTGGTGGTGTGTGTCTTGTGTCTGTGTGTATACATATATATATGTATACATAAGTTGTATAAATATATATACATATATAATTTCTCCCAGTAGATCTCAGTCCAACCATGCAATCCAAAAGGTGGCTCTGCACAGATGCCCAGCATGAAGCTCACCGCCTGAGCCAACCCTGAAGCAAGGCGCACTTTTAGTCCTTCTGATAGGTTTTCTCTCAGTTTTTTTTGTTGTTTTTGTTTAAAACCAAGCTACTGCAGCTTCAAGTATTTTGCATTACATAGAATATTTTTTATAAATTAGTTAATGTTATATTTTCAATATTCAGACATATACTATAATATATATACAGTACAATAAATGCTCTCATTCTTTTTTTAATTTTTTTTTGATAAATCCCTGAGAATGTATGTTGACAGTCGCTAAGTTTCCACATGCACAAGCATCGTGTGCCATGCTTCTGGACGAACAGCACTGCAAAGCCACGTGGGTCAGCCTTTTAACTATTAATATTTCGTTTTGTTGGTTTGTTTAAATATGCTGCAAATGTAAAGATGAGTTACAAAGGAGTAAAGCTGAATCCATTCGAGGTACTTATCACAGGATGGAGGTGTTCTGTTTGGTTTTAAAGCCATTTCAATTATTTTTTTTGAGGCTGTGAACGTATACAGAAAACAGGAGAGCTATGTGGACTTTGCCACTTGACAACATATACTCAGTGTAAACCCAACCTTTTCAACCTCTCTCTCATACAAAAAAAAGGAAGAGTTAAAAAAAAATAAAACAAAAGAGAAAGAAAAAGGGAAAAAAATTAAAAACACACGAACTTTCACAACATGACAATTTAGTCTGCAAACGCAATATAACTATACACATATAATACCGGTGTGGCTCTGTTCTTTAAGTTAAAAAGGGTACAAAGGCAGGCTCAAGTAAAAACAAACCATCCCTCCCAACCCCACCCCCACCCTCATTCATACAAGTTCTATCAACCAAACCTCTCCCGAACCAACATCATCAGTTTCTTTTTGCCTTTGTAGATTTGTTTCAGGTTGTCGATAAACTGTGTAAACTGAATGTGTCCATCATGCGCCATTAAGAAGGTCTCTCGGGCCTTGCTGAGGAACTCTATGAACTCACTATAGTGCCGAGGACTGATGTGTGTGAGCCGTGAGTGTGTTGTGTTGATGTAGGCCCCAATCGTGGCATCCAAGAGTTGCCTCAGGGGGGCTTTGTCCAGCGACATGAGCTTACCAGAGTTCCTCCTCCCGTGAAGCCCCACCACGCCAGGAGTGGTCAGAGTGCACCTGCGCAAAATGTCTGACAGTACCGTTGCACACTTGACACTCTTGACCACCAGAGGTATTATAGCTGCAAGCTCGTTTTTACCAAGGGAGTGGCTGAGCGCACAGGCCCACAAAACGTCGTTAATGGCAGGGTGCGTGTCCTGATTGTAGCTCAGGTTGAGATGGGTCATGGCCAGGGTGGCCAGCTTGTAGGCCCTCATGGGGTACCCGCGGTGCTCCATGTACCGTGCTATTGTGAAGAGCTGGGTGTAGCTCATGCCGGTTGTAGCAGCGTCAAGAACGATTTGGTACGCCGTCTCAAAAGCTATGTGATCCTTTTCACACAGGGTCAGCGCGGAGAGGGCACAGTTCTGAGGGTCCTTCATGGCGCACTGCAGTGCGAGTGTCCGGGCGCTGCTGGCCAGCTTTTCCTGCTGGTGGCAGTCCAGGTGGAGGCGGACGATGGTGCTGTTGGACATCACAGTGGTGGCAACAATACTTGTGGCTTCGGTGGGAGTAAAGAGTGTAAACCAGCTCTGCATGATGCTGTCCAGGGCATAAACACCTGCCAAGAACACAGAGAAGCCGCATTACTGACTGGCTGCCCAGGGGTCTTGCCTTACTTCCACTCTTTAATCAATGCTTACACTGTTAACTAGCACAGAACATGAGCCCGGCCAGAAAATCCTGCAAGGTAATGTGCCTGGGAGCAACCTTTTACAATAAGGTTATGATAGACTGTTATTCAGTGAAATGCCTAAGGAACATGAACTTCCTGTAATAAAGAGCGAATCCTCTCGGTAGCTGGTATTTGCGCTGTGCTGCTGCCTGCCTGCCGTTTCAGACAACGGCTTCTTGCTAATGAGTTCCAGTTCACTGGGGCCTCCTGTCAGTTACCGACTACAGAATGGGAGTCAGAAAAAGTACAACCCTCACCAGAATAGGGAGTCTTTATGTGATGTGTGTGTATGTGCCCAAGTTTAAAGTACACACAATACAAAATGATTAAACACACAAAGAAGCAAGGAAATGTGACCTGTAATCAGAGAGAAAAAAGTCAACAGAAGCAGACATACAGATGACTTGAATGTTTGAAATGGATGACAAGGTTTGACTGTCATTCTAAGTACACAGATCAATGTGCCTCAGCTGCAGGAAAATCCTAAACATGAGCCATTAAAAAGCAGGCACTAAATCGAAGAGAAATGAGGCCTCTGTCTTGGTGCAGGGTAGGGTAGTGGTGTGGCAGTTTTTGAACTGGTATTATCTTTGTATCGATGTACTAACGCATCACGTCGATAATATAACTTTTATATTGAGACCAATTTCCTGCTTTCCAAGATAACATACCATTGTAGATTAACAAAAGAAAAACAACAAGGAAAATGCTTTTACGGTATCTGCTGTGTCAGTCTTTAGATACACACTGAGGTGGCTGGTATTCTCAGCAAGAGGTGTGTATTCTTTTCTGATGCAAACGGAAAGAAATGGTGGCTGTTGAAGCACCGTTTATTTTAAACAGCCCTACTCGGTTTGTGCCGGCATTCTCACCAGGCGTGTCTGGGCTTTTGGTTCTGCCTCACTGCTGCAGAGGGGCGCTAGCTGGCTGAAGGGTTTCACAGACGGCGCCTGTATGTGCAGCCCAGGTCTTCTTGTGGCTACTAAAAATTCTCGTCCATCTGAAAGCTCACCTAAACCGTACCCAGTGGTCACTTCTCTGCTGGGTACCTTGAGAAATGCCCTCAGATAATGAAGGAAAAACTCAGAGCAACTAGATAACTGTATATTATTTTCATTAAAGTGCTATGAACCCCTAACCCACAGTCTGAAGGTATTTTCAGATGGTTTCCCTCCTACCAAAGTTTCATATTCATTCCATTTCTGGAATATGAAAACTGTAAATCTGATTATCACAAGAAGCTACTAAAGGCACCTTAAGTGTGACAGAACAACTGAATAAAAAGGGTTTACTCCCTAGCCTATTCCATTTTAGATAAGACGCTGGGGCCCCACGAATGTGACAGGAACAATGCAAGTGGGCAGAACTGGAGGTGGAAGGTGAGGGTTGGGGGAAGGGAGCTCCCGTAGGTTGCTGGAAGGGGCAGGAGCCTTGGAAACGTCAAAGTAACAGAGTGAAAATGTTCTTGTGTGTATCTGGAAGTGACAAGTTGAACCTGACCACAAGGCACCTGGGGAAGCCCCCTGTCCTGACTCTACCTACCCACTTCAGTAGCGCACGTCACCAGCCACCTCACCATCTCCCGTCGCCGCCAGTTTAAGGTTGACAGTGTCATTCGCATAACCTGTAAAGACAGGAAAACAGAATGCTTTGGAAGGTTATACCAAGTCAGTGAAAAAGAAAACAGTGCACCCCAAGGTAGAACCTTATTTGGAGCAAAACTCGGCAAATGAACTTGGGTTTGTCTACGGCTTCCCTCGCTGGTCTCGTCCCAGCCTGGGAGGCAGGAGGTCTGTGTTCTCCTCCTGGTGCACCGACTGGCTAGATGTAGCATCCTGGGCAAGCCACTCAATCAACCACTTTTCTCCTCTGCAAAACTCAAAGGCTGGACTGGCACATTAAACATGGCCGACGTGCTCTTCTCCTCCCCATCTTTAACATTCCCTGCTTTTAAATCTCTGAGCCACCTCTTGAATCAATTCTGACTGGGAACCCTCCATTTAAAAAAAAATAATTGTTTTAGTTATTTCTTCAGCCTCTTTTGTCCCTTCCTGGTGATTAAGAAGATCAGCACAAGTCTACAGAAGGGAATCCTTTGGCACCATTGGCAATCTAATTTTGTTGTTTACTTTCTAATGGATTCCTAGATAAAATCAACCATACCTTACTGCTTCCCTCATTTTTTAAGATTCAGAACCTCTAGGAACATAATACTCTCTTGGAAAGGTCTATGGGATTCCTTCCTGGGTCCCAGGAAGAATGAGGCAGGGAGCAAGCTCCTATTTACCATTTACCAAAATAATCTGCCAGAATTCCAAATAACCAGAAAACTCATGTTAATGGCTCTTTCTGCATCGTATCTCTGAGGCAAATGATAACAAAAGTAAGCCAAACGATATGAAGTTATTTTTAAAAAGAAACTTCTAAAATGTCATCATATAGCTTTAAGTATAATTTCCCATGCCCTCTACTTGTAGAGTACTATATATATGGCAAGGGCATTTTCCTGTCATCTAATTCTTTAACCTTATTAATCACTGTAAGGAGAAGCTATAACTAGAAAACTGTATGAATCATCTAACTGGGGCATTCTAATCCCCATACTTTAGAAAATTAGAAGGTGGCAATTTCTTTTACTGCTTTTCATGGAGGGAAAAACACAAATGTTAATAGGGATTCCCTGAGAAAAGTAGAAACATAAACTTTTGAGTTCCTGATTTATACAGTAATCTTTTCAGATACTCTAAGGAAGCCACATCTACTTAAATAACTAACTTGTAGTGTCCTTGATAATATGTCTAAGCATGCGTGCTGAAGCTGAAACCAGACCCAATCCCTCTACCTTTACCTAATTTTCTCAGGGTTATAAAAGGAGACAGAACTGTCCATCTGTTATGAAAATGAAAAAACATCAATAAATATCTATACTTCCTCTAAAAATAGAACCCTAACAACTGAATCTTTATTACACATGAGAGCTTAAGTCATGCACAGGAATAACTCTTCTTCACTCATTAAAGGAGAAACGGTGAGGTTAAGGCTCTAATACAGAAGATGATTTTTTTGTCGAAAGACACCAACAGGGCTTCTGAGCGGCACAGTCCTACACGTGCAGCTGCAGAGCGGCGCAGCTGGGAACGACTGCGTCTGTGAAGCGCAGGGCTCTCCTGAGGTCTAGCAGACCTGTGCACCAAAGAGTCATGGGCCTGCACTGAAACACGCAAAGCAGCAGACACAGTCTGAGGATGATGCTTTTATTAGCAGCCCTTGGCACCCCGGTAAAAACCACAGTCACGTACCTGCAGGCCCAGCTCCAGAGACACTTTCAAGAGAGTGATGTCTGGCAAACTGTCCATGAGAGTTGCTATTTTAAATGCATCCTGGGCAAGCTTGAAGATGTGGGATGAGGAGTGAATGTTTTTCTGGATGGATTCTAATACTGTTTCCAGCCTCCGAACATCACCTGCAATGAACAGGGGGAAACAAAATCAAGGCAGAGCAAAACAAACAAAAAAACCATACACACACACCCAAAGGGAGTTTAAAAAGGAACAAAACACAAAGCACAAGTTAATTTACATGTAATGTTCACAGATGGCCCAACCAAGTGTCTCAAGGTTATTGCAATATCTGTGCATCCCAGCTTCAAAAAAAGGTAACACTGAGACACACCCTCAGTGACTAAAAGCATGTGAACCAGAACCAATAAGAGATAGCAAATAGTTGTCTCAGGTTCCTACTGATGTATTTCTGGTGAGTATTTCAGGGAGAAAAAAAATGGAACCCAACTTTTTAATCTGCTTCTGGAGCTCACCCACCATTTACATGGCATGGTGACTAAACCCGAACTCTGCCAGGAGCCAGTTTAACGATGCAGTTAAATGAGGAAAATGTTGCCTCAAGTGAGTAGCACCTGTTTTGCTTCCTAAGCTAACATCTAAAGAAAAGAATCCTTTACAACATAAGCTCCACCACTGAGAACATGATGGAAAACATGACCCTTAAAGAGTCAAATTCACGAAATAATCACAAGACCTCAGGACGACCCAGTACCTTTGGCTGCAGTTAGCATGGTGGACGCCAGCTCACACTGCTGGGATTCTATGTGGCTTAGAGTGAACCAGCGAGGGTATCGGTTGGGAACAACTGATGCAATGTGGTGTGGGCGGGTGAGGTCTCCCGTTGGAGCAGTAGATTCCAATACTAGCAACCTGTAATGATAAGACAAGGCAGGCAGCGCTCAGTGATCACCTGTCCATCACCTGGGCCACAGGGACTGGCAGAAGCCAGAGGAGAGGGAACACGCTGGGAGAGACTGCTCAGGACCTTGGTGAGGGGAGAGCTGGTACAGCTATGCTCTGCTGTCCGGATGCTGAAGTTACCTCATTAATGGCTCACTACCTAAACCTAAGAGTTTCCTTTCTTTAGCATCATTCAGAAAATGGCAATATTCGAGGAAATGAAGATATGTTACAATAGAGAGCTTTGAAACACAAGTCTTAGTGTTTACCTACTGTAAAATTTCTGAACCTTATAATTCACTAAAAAATAAAAATCGAAAGAAATTGATAGTGAAGTGGATATTTAAGACTGAGATGATAAAGAGTTAGGGATCACTGTATAGTTGAGACGAATAAGCTTAACTTACTAAAATGGGAGGGAAAGCAAAAGAAAAATGACTTCCTTTCCATATATTCACACTTTCTGCAGAATTAGTTCCTTATACTTCAGAAATTTGTAGTTTAAAAATGTTCTATCAATCACATTACATACAGATGATGAGTGCAAATGATCTGAGTATTTGTCCCTTGACAGTCTTACACAAACTCAGCACCACTTCTTATTTTAATCAGTCTGTCTTTAAGAATGCTGACTTATAAAGAACAACCACTGAAACACAGCACATGCTCAGTGGTCTCTTCCAAATACAAGCACCAACGAGATTAGCAAAGTAGCTGTAACTGCAATAGTTTTTTTTTTACAACCATCAAAAATACTGACCTTCACTCAAGTACACCAGTTCAGGGACTGTGGAGTAAGAGCTGGGGGCCAGGAGAGGTTGGTGGGCTCAGGCTGCGATGCTGGGCTTAGGGCCTCGCCCAACAGCAGTTACTGCTCTGACAGGTCAAATGCCTCCCTCCCTTTTCCTTTTATGTAGGGACACAGAGATGTTAGCATTAGACGGTGGCAATTTAGTAGTAAGAATTTTGGTGAGGTTGCTAGTTAGCTTTTTAAAAATTCAGAATATCCTTATATTCACAGACAGATCTTTCCAGAGTTGCTGTAGAGGAAACTAGTCAACATTCCTGGAAAGATGGTTAAATGATTGTGAAAGCACCTTTCTTCAGGACTTCCCCTCTCTTTCTAGAAAGACTAAGAAGCAAGTAAGCCACAGGTCTCTTTTCCTTCCTGTTCCCCTGGCTGTTCCCAGAGGCTGGAAACAGTATCAGAATCCATCGAGAAGAACATTCACTCCTAGCATACTGCTGCTAAGTCACTTCAGTCGTGTCCGACTCTGTGCGACCCCATAGACGGCAGCCCACCAGGCTCCCCTGTCCCTGGGATTCTCCAGGCGAGAACACTGGAGTGGGTTGCCATTTCCTTCTCCAATGCATGCAAGTGAAAAGTGAAAGTGAAGTCGCTCAGTCGTGTCTGACTCTTAGCGACCCCATGGACTGCAGCCTACCAGGCTCCTCCATCCACGGGATTTTCCAGGCAAGAGTACTGGAGTAGGGTGCCACTGCCTTCTCCGGCTAGCATACTAGAGATGCTCTAATAGTTCACACCACCTCCCTCCCATAGCAGCCCTTTGGCTGAGGGCATGTGGCAGGTGGAAAAGAGGTGGTAACAATTCCCCTGTGCCCTGCTGAAATTCCCCATGAACATTCTGCCTTGGCAGCCACCAAGGGCAGACATAGATGAGTTTCTGAATGTTAGAAAAGTAAGCCTTTCTCCTCCTGATAGATACCTTCACATAAGCCAGATACACAGAGAAACCTTAAGCTATTTTACCCTTAAACTTAACAGGATTTGAGGCAATAGCATCTGGTGGCATCACAGCATTAGCATCCTTCCCTTTGCACAGAAGCACAAATCTTAGTACAGAGCAGAGTGCCTGTCTTCATCTGACAACTTCCATTTCAGCTTCCAAAAATGGGAATAGGAACATACTTATAAAATTGTTCTCTAAAATACAAACCAAGTGGTGTAAAGTAATTTGGTGGGGGACTTTTGCTCATGTTAGTTATTTTTTTTTTTTTGATATTTAAAAAATAGACGAGAGAACTTTTAAAGTTTTCCTGATATGTTAATGAGATTTCATGTTGCCAAGGAAAGCATGTCAAATTAAAAGATGTCAGCCTCCATACACAATGACACACAGGTACATATAAACACATACATGAATACACACTCTGCTGCTGCTACTAAGTCGCTTCAGTCGTGTCCGACTCTGTGTGACCCCATAGACGGCAGCCCACCAGGCTCCCCCGTCCCTGGGATTCTCCAGGCAAGAACACTGGAGTGGGTTGCCATTTCCTCCTCCAATGCATGAAAGTGAAAAGTGAAAGTGAAGTTGCTCAGTCGTGTCTGCCTCTGAGCGACCCCATGGACTGCAGCCTACCAGGCTCCTCCATCCATGGGATTTTCCAGGCAAGAGTACTAGAGTGGGTTGCCACTGCCTTCTCCGGAATACACACTCTATTGCTGCATAAAAAAGAGGCCTCCTGTGATTTATGAGTTATACTCATACAGGAAAGGCATTGTTTTTGAATCCACTACACTGGCTAACTGTGGAATCAAACTATTTTCCAACATCTCAAGTTGGAGGTGTGTCTTTACATGGCAATAACAGGGTCTAATCTGCACTTTAACAAGTGTGTTGATTTAAAAAAAAAAAAAAAAGACAAAAGGAAAAAGCTCACATTTTAAGAAAGTAGATTATTTCTTTCAGGTCCTTAAAGTTTAAAAGGCTATATATAAGATTGAAAAATGTAATCTTGAATGCATTAAAAAATATTCAGCTACCACAAATTCATGATGAAAATAATTCCTTTGTGAACTGACTTTATAAAGGAGGAGAAAACAGAAAAGTCAGCGGCAGAAGACAACGTGTTCCAATTATTATTACTGAAAGAGGGACTGAGGGTGGCGGGAGCAGAGCGGAGGCAGGAAAATCCTGGGCGACCCCTGGACTGCGATGCCGTCCACGCCGGACAGAGTCCCACCTTCTCTCACTCTCCAGTTGAGAGCAAACGTGCTTCCTCGCCAGGACGGCTCTCCTGCACTACTGACGGGGACGCGTAACTGCAGCAGGTGTGAAGGGCTCCCTCAATTATATTCAGCCAAGTGTATGTATTATTTACCACTGTTTCAAAATCTAATTTTTTCAAAATAATGAGTTATTTAGGAAGGTTTCAACATTTGCTGCCTTGTGACTAAACCCAACCTGAAACTGTTCTCTGGTCTCAAATTCTAGCTTCAAGACAGAGTAGGATAAAGCCACCATGAACGTGAGTGTGACAGCCGACAAGAATACCCTCTTTCCCTTACTTTAAATAAAACAAAAGCCAAACGAGGCAACAAACTACCACCACCACAACTGCAGAAGCACGATAGCTTCTTCAGATTCCTGCTGCCTACAAGAAACACGGATGAGCGAGAAGTCAGTTACGTTTCCCCGGTGGGGATTTGGATCGCCACTGCGCACGGGGCGGAATACGTACCGCATTGCTCTCAGTGCAATTTTGTATGCCAGTTCAGCATCGTGAGGTAGGAGAGAGGTGAAGAGATACTTGGCAAATGTGTGCATTGGAACACTCTCCCGATGGATTATTTCGCCTAAACCACTATATGGGCCGGCTGTAGGAAGAGAGCATATACATTTTACATTCTTAAACAAGGAACTAAGACTTCTTGTAAAGTATAAATTTCTTATGTAAAGTTATAAACAGCGTTAATCTACTGAAGAATGTAATCTAAGTGACATGATTGAAATGAATACAATTCTTAAGTCAGAAATGATGCGACAGGGTAGAGTAGACAACATCAAATTCACTTCAGGAACAACTCCCTGCAGCACAGCTGAAAGTGAATCACACAACTAGGGGGCGGAGCTTGTTCACACTACAACTGCTTCAGGAAACAAGGAAGCAGGAAACCTCACTCAACTCAGGACAGGCCCTCTCTCAATGTGTGATATCTATGTGCCCAGATTTTCAAATACACAGATGACTCTCAGCTTCACTTTGGAACCTGCCCCAGACTCAGCTGGAGGGGCACACATAAGCCAGGCTTCCAGAAAAGAGTGCTCTGCTTCAGGGGGAGGGATGGAGATTCTGAACCACAAATTCCAATACAAAGACTTTTAAGTATTGCTGCTTTTAATAAGGAGAAAGAGATGTTAATTCTCAGAAAGTGATTAATAATAAAAAATAGAATAATACTCACCATACGCAAAAGAAAAAAAGTAACTGAGTCTGCCACCATTTGGGCTTCAAAAGATCAATTTCAAAAGCAAATTTATATTGAAGCTATCAAAATTCATTTCTCAGAAGTTATGATAGGCATCGTGGCAGAGCTGACTCCCCCTTTGTCTTCTCTAAATGCTACCTTACGAAGGGCAATACCAACTTTTAAAACAAATTTTGAAAGGAAACCACAGTGGTTAGTTCAACTACTTTCCGCTTAGGTACTTTGAGGTCTAGTTACTGTAAAGTGTTTTGTAAATTAGTTTCCATCTCACCTTTGGGTAACATTGGTTTCATGACTCTAGAATTATGAACCATCACATTACTGCTCAAAGGACATAATACACTTGATTTCCATGAGAAAACTAAGTCTGGTGAAGGGTTTAGAATGCAAGAAATGCAGTTTAGAGGAAACGGTGAAAGGAGTTATTGAACTGGGCACTCTGGTAAGAACATGATATATTTTAGATCATTTTAAACTAACAGAAGTTGTTTTTAAATGTCATTGTTTCATTCTTTGGTTAGCAGTTTTGAACTGTTCCTTATTTAAGTACTTTAAAAGTCATGTAGACTACTTTTTTACCAAGACAAACTGAAGATATTTTAAAATGTTTTAGTGATCTGGTATTAGTAAAAAGTTGATATAGCATTACAGTTTTTACCCTTAGTTCATATGAGGCCAAATTATTTGTTACTATGATAGACTGAATGCTTGCCCTCCTCTCAAATTCCTATGTTGAAGCCCTATCTCCCAACGTGAATGTAGTTGAAGACAGGGCCTTTATGGAAGTAATTAAGGCTAAGTGAGGTCACAGGGGCCCTGACCTGGTCCAACAGAAGTAGCGTCCCTTAAGAAGAGACAAGAGTGAATGCTGTCTCTGCCTTGTGAGAACTCAGAGAAGGCAGCCCTGTGCGAGGCAGCAGGAGGGCCCTCACCAGAAAGTGAACTAGCAAGCGCCTTGGCCTTGGACTTCTCGGCCTCCAGAACTGTGAGAAATAAACTTCTGTTGTTTAAGCATCTAACCTGTAGTATTTTTTTTATGGCAGCTTGAGCAGAGTAAGACATTAACTCTACTTTATTAAGGACTAATTATAGCAAACATCTGTTTTTCTTCTGTATCTCTCCTCCATTTCCTTTCAGCATTTCCCTTAAACCATCAAGTTCCCTTTCTGTACTATGCAAGGAAAGCCAGGATGCATAATCAATATAATAGCACTTCCCAACAAGCAAAACATTCAGTCAGGTATCATAGAATTATTTGTCAATGAATAATCAGTGTCCCAGAGCTCCAGTGTACTGAAAAGTGAAAAAATTAAATTTGGAATCTAAGTTCCCCAGAAGTGTTTTTCCAGTATGTCCACAGTATGTCTAGTATGATCCAATATGCCCACAGTATGTCCAGAAGTGACTAACACTCAGCAACAATACAGGGTTACTGCTTCCTCTTTTTCAGATACTTAGGTCAGCTAACTAATTTGCCCCTGAAATTCACAGAGTATAAATGCATGAAGAACTTGGTGCCCAGTGCAGTTGATTCTATCATGGAGCATTTATCTTTTGGAGTTTATAGAAATGGTCCCTTGGCTTCCCCTTGGACTTCTTCCTGTCCTGCACCACCCACTCTTTGTGGGCTGAGCAAGGCTGGGAAAGGAGCGGAGGCTGGGATAAGTCATCAGCACTCCTTATCGGGCATAGTTCTAATTAAAATGTTTAACAAGAAAGTATGGTCTAATCAAAGAGTAAAACAAAGTTTAAAAATATTCGTAAGTAATGAACATGAAGACATAAGATAAGTAAGTGATGAACAGGTATCAGACACTATCAACTTTGAAAAGCACGTATCCTCTTCTATTCCTTCAGAATAATAAAACTCAAAAGGCAGTTTACCAAGAGTTATTAAGAGCCAGTATAAAAATAACTGTACTTCTAAAATATATAAATGTAAAGTGCATTTAATGAAAAAAATTTTTTTCAACTAGATCTTTAGCTTTGGACATATAAGAGAGGTTTTGAAATGCTATTTTCTCTAAATCCCTTCCCTAAGTATAGTCATTCCAAATACAAGACAAAGAAACCATATTCTATGAGCTTATCAATCACAGAGAATCCCACAAAAATAACACACATGTACTTGAGAGATGGAAGCAATTAAAAAGTTCTGACATCTCCCAAATCTGTGTAAAAGACTGCTAATGCTAAGTTGCCTCAGTCTTGTCTGACTCTGTGTGACCCCATGGATTGTAGCCCACCAGGCTGCTCTGTCCATGGGATTCTCCAGGCAAGAATACTGGAGTGGGTTGCCATTTCCTTCTCCAGTAAAAGAGTAGGTTACCACATTAAGTACACTTATTGTTGACAAGGAAAAAACATTTAAAAAAATATCAGTCAAAATTTGGGGATTTGTCTGTTTGGCTCAGATGGTAAAAAATCTGCTTGCAATGCAGGAGACTGGGGTTCAATCCCCAGTCAGGAAGATCCCAGGAGAAAGGAATGGCTACCCAGTCCAGTACTCTTGCCTGGAGAATTCCATGAACAGAGGAGCCTGGCGGGCTACAGTCCATGGAGTCACAGGAAGTTGGACATGATTGAGCAACTAACATTTTCACTTTTCTCTTGACCTTACAAGAAAGAAAGAAAAAAACTTGACTTTGCCTTATTCTATGAAACTTTTACCTTGATGAATCTACACCTAATGGATTTTCTGAAATAATTAGCACAGTGAAAATTCACTTCTACAGTTGTTGGTCCTTTATCAGGATGTGCAAATGACAGGTTCAAAATCCAGAAGTCATGTAACAGCCAATAATTTGGAGGAATGCCAACCAGTTTCCATTTTATTACTTAATAGATCCAAGGAATATGGCTACCAGTCATAAAGGAATATGGCTACCAGCAATAATTCACTAAATATAAAATTTACATTTATCTCAAGAACAACAGTTTAAAAATAAACAGTCCTTTTTAAAGCTTGTGACATTCAAATAGGGCTCATTTTTAGCAGCCTCATTGCTTACATGACCACCTAATAAATAGTAAACATCTAAACATCTATACTTTTTTATTAAGTGATACTACTTTTTGGAAAATGAACATGCCTGTGACACTCAGCGACCATACCAATCAGGATAACTACTGTATTAAATGTACTCAAACAGTATTCCCAACATAAGAAAGCGGAATGCCTAAATAAAATGGGCTAAACAAGTGGAGAAGTTATCAGTTACCTTCTAACAGGAAGACTGCTTGCTTGCGAAAAATTTTCACCAGTGTGTCGTCCAATTCAATCTCCTGAAGCTTGGAGATGAGCTGTTCCTCGTTGCGGCAAACCTTCTCCTGGGTGTACAGCCCGTCAGGCATGACCCGCTGCTGTCCCAGCCCTATTAGGGCTACTTCCACGGCCAGCGTTAGGTAGGATTCCCCTTCTTCTAGGAATTTGTGTGCAGGTAGATGCTGGTATTCCAGAGACTTGCACTGTCCCATATTCTCTGTCACAGAAGAAATCAGAGTTCAGAAACTACTTTTGCAGATGTTCTGACAGGCACAATCTATTAATATTTTACCCGGAACTCTTATTAAACGAATTATTGACTTAGCTCCAAGAAAGCTGGAAAACCATGTTAAAGTATATAGTTTTCCAATATCTTTAAAAAAAATGACCATCAATTGACTAAATGTGTATGTTCTGGAGGAAAGCATAGAACAAATATTTTTCTCTCATTAAAAAGGAATCACCAAAGAAAACCATAAATCTAAGAAGAGATACTAAGAATACTTAACAGTAAACAAAATTTTAATTAACCAAGAGTAAAATTACAGGATGACTGTAATAGTTACCAATTTTTTAAAGTCTAGAATTGAAAATTTTTCATACTTTTACCAGTGTTGTAATTTATAATAAAAACAGTAGAGAACACAACATATATGTAACTCAATTTCATGGTCCTTTTTGTTATCAGAGTCATCAGTTGTCAAAAGAGAATGATTCTCTGAACATCGTCTTATCACTGTTAAGGTGCTTCTATTTACAAATTCTTAACAAACTTCAACTGTCAAACTCCCAAGGAAAGTGGATTCAGAGTCATACCCTCACCCTCCTGATAAGAGTTTGGGTCACCAAAATCCATGAGGGCAACCACCACAGGCTAGATAATTAACTCTCCAAGCTAATCCAGTCATGGGAGCAGCAAAGGTACAAACCTTCTTCCCTGCCATATGATATATATCCTTATTTTATATCTTTATGCTGGAAAATAGTAAGAAACACAGATAAATTCTTAGATACACAATCACTGATAGAAGGGAATGAGTATTTTTAGGTTCTTGATACATGCTGCCAACTGTCAACGCCAAGACTTTCCCCAGTTTGAGAAGCCTGCCTAAAAAGTGGCAGTACCATTTCCTGCTAACCGCTAGTCCTGTTAACTATATGGAATGGACTCATAGAAGGAACAGCGAAGAACCATGACCAGTGACGAACGCCATTCAGGGTTTAGGTGGGGAGCACACGAGACAAACGTCAACGTTTTTATTATTTTATTTTTATGTTTTACTTTTACCTGTAAAATCTGAGAACACAGGGAAGCCTTCGTCGTCAGTGCGGCAGGCTTCCATAAGGCTGCTGAAAAGTGTGCCCACGGGATCCAGGGGGTGTCCAACCCAGCCCTCCAGATTGGTTATTGAGGTTATGCTTTTATGGGGTAGCTCTGTGTAAGAAAAGAGAATTGAGATATGAAGAGAAGTAGAGGAAAGAAAGGCTTTACCATTTAATAGCAGCATCCTCACAAATTAATACTACATTCAATTCAAAATTCCTCTTTAATTAAAAAACAAGGTTTCGTAAAACCCGAACTTGTAAACTATTTTAAGTTCTAAAGGGTCATCTGTGAATCAATGTAAATGGTGTTAACTGCCCAAGAAAACTCTCAAACATCTATTTAATTCATGTGTCCAGAGTACTAGGTTGACATTATTGTTTACACTATTAAATTATAATGTATGAGGAAAAATGAATTCCAACTTTTCACCTGAGAAGCTAAGGACAACTCTGCTTACCTCCGAGGAGTGGCTTTAAAGAGAACTAAGAATTCTCCCTGGAATTATCATTGGCTAACTAACTACAACTTTATTAAGAACATATTCTTCTCACTGAGTCACCTAAAATAGAGTCTAAAGAGCAGCTACACTCTGGGTCAGACCTGAACTCCCCTATCACCTTACAAGAGTCTTCCTTATCATGGATATGTAAACCATTTAAGAGAGAAACTTTTCCACAAAGGGGAACTACAACAGAAGATAACATAATTTGGATGGAATGTATCCCTTTTCATTGTCTTCACGGAACGTTAGAACTTTAAAATTCTCAAGTTAGAGTGCTGAGAAAAACTGCAAGTACTTTAGGGTACACTCCATTATTGTAAACAATGCAGTACTTTACATGTAAGTGTTTACTAAAATAATAAACAGTAGTAGTTCCTTCTTGAAGGAAAGTACAATAAAAACTACAAATAATATAAAATAAACAAGAAAAATATTGGCTTGTAAATAGCTAAAGAGCTATTCCACCAAGTTCAATGTTCCTTTAGAAGTCTTCTGTTTTGGACTACCAACTCTTAGTACATAGAAATAAAGCATGGCCTGGCACAATGTACTACAATCTATGGAAACTGAGCGCTAGATTCCTTGGAAGGCTCTTTCCCTGCAATTTCTGTCAATGATTTTTAATATACACAACCAGGATAAAAACAGAAACATGAGTATTACTCTTAGCAACACGTCTGTCTCTCTCTATATATATACATATATATACACACACACATGCATACATATATGTATGTGCATCAGATCAGATCAGATCAGTCGCTCAGTCGTGTCCGACTCCTTGCGACCTCATGAATCACAGCACATCAGGCCTCCCTGTCCATCACCAACTCCCGGAGTTCACCCAGACTCACATCCATCGAGTCAGTGATGCCATCCAGCCATCTCATCCTCTGTCGTCCCCTTCGCCTCCTGCCCCCAATCCCTCCCAGCATCAGAGTCTTTTCCAATGAGTCAGCTCTTCACATGAGGTGGCCAAAGTATTGGAGTTTCAGCTGTAGCATCATTCCTTCCAAAGAAATCCCAGGGCTGATCTCCTTCAGAATGGACTGGTTGGATCTCCTTGCAGTCCAAGGGACTCCCAAGACTCTTCTCCAACACCACAGTTCAAAAGCATCAATTCTTCGGCGCTCAGCCTTCTTCACAGTCCAACTCTCACGTCCATACATGACCACAGGAAAAACCATAGCCTTGACTAGACGGACCTTTGTTGGCAAAGTAATGTCTCTGCTTTTGAATATGCTATCTAGGTTGGTCATAACTTTCCTTCCAAGGAGTAAGCATCTTTTAATTTCATGGCTGCAGTTACCATCTGCAGTGATTTTGGAGCCCAGAAAAATAAAGTCTGACACTGTTTCCACTGTTTCCCCATCTATTTCCCATGAAGTGGTGGGACCGGATGCCATGATCTTCGTTTTCTGAACGTTGAGCTTTAAGCCAACTTTTTCACTCTCCTCTTTCACTGTCATCAAGAGGCTTTTTAGTTCCTCTTCACTTTCTGCCATAAGGGTGGTGTCATCTGCATATCTGAGGTTGTTGATATTTCTCCCAGCAATCTTGATTCCAGCTTGTGTTTCTTCCAGTCCAGCGTTTCTCATGATGTACTCTGCATAGAAGTTAAATAAACAGAGTGACAATATACAGCCTTGATGAACTCCTTTTCCTATTTGGAACCAGTCTGTTGTTCCATGTCCAGTTCTAACTGTTGCTTCCTGACCTGCATACAAATTTCTCAAGAGGCGGATCAGGTGGTCTGGTATTCTCATCTCTTTCAGAATCTTCCACAGTTTATCGTGATCCACACAGTCAAAGGCTTTGGCATAGTCAATAAAGCAGAAATAGATGTTTTTCTGGAACTCTCTTGCTTTTTCCATGATCCAGTGGATGTTGGCAATTTGATCTCTGGTTCCTCTGCCTTTTCTAAAACCAGCTTGAACATCAGGAAGTTCACGGTTCACATATTGCTGAAGCCTGGCTTGGAGAATTTTGAGCATTACTTTACTAGCGTGTGAGATGAGTGCAATTGTGCTGTAGTTTGAGCATTCTTTGGCATTGCCTTTCTTTGGGACTGGAATGAAAACTGACTTTTTGCAGTCCTGTGGCCACTGATGAGTTTTCCAAATTTGCCGGCATATTGAGTGCAGCACTTTCATGGCATCGTCTTTCAGGATTTAGAATAGCTCAACTGGAATTCCATCACCTCCACTAGCTTTGATCGTAGTGATGCTTTCTAAGGCCCACTTGACTTCACATTCCAGGATGTCTGGCTCTAGGTCAGTGATCACTGACCTAGATTATCTGGGTCGTGAAGATCTTTTTTGTACAGTTCTTCTGTGTATTCTTGCCATCTCTTCTTAATATTTTCTGCTTCTGTTAGGTCCATACCATTTCTGTCCTTTATCGAGCTCATCTTTGCATGAAATGTTCCTTTGGTATCTCTGATTTTCTTGAAGAGATCCCTAGTCTTTCCCATTCTGTTGTTTTCCTCTATTTCTTTGTATGTGTGCATGTGTGTGTATTAGACTTACTGTGGCAATCATTTAAAAACATACATAAATATGGAATCATTATGTTCTATACCTGAAACCAATGTTGTATGTCAATTATATCAATTTTTTTTAAAGTTGACATATGCCAAATATTTTATTTACTAATCTTGGCCCCATAAGAAATAACTGCTACAGCAATTTGGAATTGTAACAGTACAAAAACGCCTATTATTTGAATATGGGCAAACAAAAATAAAGTAGGGAAAGATATACAGATATGATATGTAGTACTAGTAAAGAATAGTCTGAATTTAAAAATTTTCTTATGTAAAGGCTAAAAGAGAAATGAGTCTGAGACCTCAAAGGCAGCTATTAATACCTTAACATGTTTGTTTCAACTTAATCTACATGAACTAACATTTTTACATTTTGTATTTCTTAGATATTGTAACATTTAAATTAAATTCATTTTAAAAATATTTTTAGTAAAGAGCAATAAAGTAAAGTTTCAAAACTCCAATGATGATCAAGAACAAGCTGTCCTGTTGCAGTATAAAAAATACTTCATTCTCTCTTAGCCTATTTTCATCCTTTCTACTTTTCAGAAGTAAACGCCTCTTGGCCATATATTGTATGTGTTTAGGTGAAGGGAGAGACTTCAGAAAAATTTTGCTAAGGGCCAAACAACATATTCTGCAAATATATCTGGTAACCAGTGATGCTTTGATGAACATGAAGAAGTGGACAAAGTAATGACTTTCAGGGATATGACATTCCAGTCCTATCTGACCTCCCCCTTTTTTGGTTCATGTGGTCACTTTGGAACTTTCTTTCATCAAAACATGTTAGTTAACATTTTTAATACTTGTAATATAGAGGATATAAAATATTACAACAATCTAATAATCTCCAGCCCATTTTAACTTTTGATAATTTTCAGCTATACCCTAGACCGTGTGTGTAACTGCCCAAGGAATAAAATAAAAATACAAGCCAAAAAAATCACAACTAAAACTACTTCTCTCTGAATAAGATATAAAATTCCAGAGTAAAAACAAAACAATCTTACCAGAGAAAAATAAAAAAGATCTACATGTACAGAAGAAAAAGAAGCACATGGATTAATCAGAGAAAGCATCGTATTTCTTTCTTTTGATCAGGGCCTTATGCATGTAATACAACTCTGTTGCAATTATTATGGAGAAGGCAATGGCACCCCACTCCAGTACTCTTGCCTGGAAAATCCTATGGACAGAGGGGCCTGGTAGGTTGCAGTCCATGGGGTCGCTAAGAGTCGGACACGACTGAGCGACTTCACTTTCACTTTCCTGCATTGGAGAAGGAAATGGCAACCCACTCCGGTGTTCTTGCCTGGAGAATCCCAGGGACAGGGGAGCCTGGTGGGCTGCTGTCTATGGGATCGCACAGAGTCGGACACGACTGAAGCAACTTAGCAGCAGCAATGCTTATTTAAAATTTAAAAGATTAATAAACTGAGACAAAGAGGAGTTAAATATGTTCTGCCAGTTGACAGCTCATCAAAGGTTATTTACAGAATCTAAAAAATCCAGGAGTTCTCTTTGGTCACTTTAAATACACATCATGTCCTGATATACAAGTTATTACAATTAAAATGTTTTACAGTGCTTCTATATTATGTGAGGCCTGCTTTCAGCACTTTATAGGAAATAACTAGTTTAATCTTTCAACTCCAGGACACAAGTCCTCAATTGAGCCCCAGTCCACAGATAAGATCAAGTCAATGCCTAAGGTCTCCAGCCGGGACCTCTTGCCAGAATTCAAACATAGGCAGTCTACCACTGGAGCCCTTACTGTCACAATTAAAATGTTTCTTCACAGAATGAAATATATCTGGTTAACTTGCATTTTAGGTAATTTAAATATACTACATAACTCAAACAGTTAAAAAAAACCAAACAAAACCCAAAAAACAACAACTGTCCCCTTAAAAAAAATTAACTTAGGAAACTAAGAAACATTAAAAAACAAACAAACAAACAAAAAAACAACCTATGTTTCACAACATTCAACCAGAGAGGGAAAATGCCTAAAATTTGTCACCGATTAGCTAGCTATTAAACATTTCAAAAGAGTGGTGAGTGAAGCCATCTCCATGGCTCTAATTTTAAAAGCTCTCTCCCCGCCAAAGAACATGAAACCTAGTGACATTATCACCAAGAATCCCATTCCAATGGAAACAAACTCCTTCACACATTCACCTTTTTTCTGAGTTCGGAACATTTCCAACTGCTTCTGTTGCTGTCGTCTTAATGTGTTAACAATAGCTATTGCTAGTCTCAGTGCTTCTCTGGGGTACCCATGAGAACGTAATGCATCCACTCGTGCACAGGCTGTAGGAACATGTTCTAAAACACAAAGTGAAGGGAGGAAAGTTGCCATTATCAGATATATCTATAAAAACAGGATTTAATAGTAAGATGTTTCCCCCAAAATACTATTAAAAAGACACAAGAAACCATTTCTGAACTTGGATTTGAATGAAAAACTCCTACTGCCAAGCATTCATCCATCTCCCATTGAATCCCTCAACTCTCCACCTCCCACTCCAGTAATGCTATAGAAACTAAACAAAGAAGTAAGTCATGGAAATGTCTTTCCGGTTTGGCCACTTACCATGCCAGAGGGGCCACCCGCGGGAGTCAAAGAGGGAGTTTTCAGTGTCGTCATGGTAACAGTAGTTGGTGTATAGGTCACTGCTGATAATGTGCTGCAAGTGGCTATCCTGCCAGTGGAGATCGCATGCCTCAATGGCTCGGGTGAACACTGTCCGATGTGGCCTGTTCGATGAATCTGTTTTTTCCACAATTCAGAAAGCTGTGTCAGCTATGATTCACACGTCAATAAATCAGTTTCATACCATAGCATTCTGTGGCCAGATGTTCATGAACACACCCACACAGACTGCCCTGCACCCCCTAAGCAGAAGGATGGAGGGTGAATAGTCTCATGTCCTAAGTACTAGGAGGCAAATCAGCCCAAAGAGCCACCATTCATTCTCTTGTTTTATCAAACACACACACTCTGCAGCCATCAAAGCTAAGGTTAAAGGCGTCCTGCAAAAAGAATTGTCACGTCTAGTTTCCATGCCAAATACACTCGGAGGAGGCACTTAGCACAAAAATCACAGGAAAACTCACTGCTCCCCATTTCTGAGGTGCTGTGGTGGGCTACCCTGATGGGATCAACAAACACTATGCAAGAGATGAGACACCAGCCATGGAACCTTTCAGGAAGATGCAATCAGCCTTTAAAAATATGCAGAAGGGTTGTGCTTTTGGTTGTATTTTTTAACTATATTGTGCGGTTTTGCACAATTAAAATTATTATGCTTCTTGGGATATAATGATGAAATGGTACTTTATATCCCAAAGGGCATAAATGCATATATTTAACATTTCACAAAGCCACACAACATAGCTACAAAACAAACCAGCGCACTTACCTTGCCCTACAGGCTGCCTCCTGACTCCCGTGCAGGTTCCATGACTGGTGTGATGTCCCCAGCATAGTGTATGCTGGGGCATCACAAAAGAGCAGAGGCACACACTCCGAAGAGGGTTCAAGTTTCAGGACCTGACGGAGAAAAGAAATGTTTGCGAAATAAAGGATATTCTTACCCCAACTTCTGGGATTATTCAGTTCTTCTGGAAAACATGGTTCGAATTCTACCTGCCCTCCCAGCCCTTGGGTCCCGAACTCCAGACTTACCTTCAACTATGGCACAAACCTTAGAAAGAGCCTCAACTGACAATTAGGGTAACAAACTATTTTTATTTATGGGTACTTTATTTAACTCAAGTATCACCCCTCACTGTTCTGAGACTTAACTAAATGAGAAGTAAAATCTGGAGCTTCCTTAATTGGTAAAGTTTCATCTTCCTGTCCTTGGAGCTTTGGCTAAGCACAGACATAAAGGAAATCATAAAAATCAAAACACACCTGAATCAAGAAAAGCTCTGAAAACTTATCCAGACCAAACCCTCTATTCTGCTGATGGAACCGAAAATCGAGAGACGTACAGTGACTTGCCAAGGTCACACACCCAGGCAATGGCAGTCAAGATCAAAACACAGATAACCTCACTCCAAATTCAGCTATGTCAGCTGTTCTGAAAGGCTTTTGAATGGTCTTTAACAGAAAGAGACATTACTTCAGCTTGGTCTCAGGTGGACTTAGACAGCTGTACTTGAATGGCAGACATATCAAAATGCATGGATGACAGACAATTTGAGAGGCATAAACATTGATGTATCTGTTCTGGCCCCTGCCCAGACTGCCTGTTAGGAGCAGACAGTGTACACTTTGCAGATGGGGAACGAGGACCTTGTATTTCATAGCCTTTGGAACCTACCAGGGCTTTTTTGCAGAGCAGAATAAATATAAAGAAACTGATTCCATGACTTCTTACAGTCAGTCAATCAAATAGTCCAAAATCCAAATCACACATAAGTGTTAAGTGGCTGTGCAATTTCATTTAACTCAAATCACAGAAACAGAATTTAAAATTAAAAGAAGACTTTAAAAGAGCAACTTGGTATTATGCACGCACTAAGAGAATGAAAGTCCTATCTGTCTACTTAATCCACTGTGGTATCAATTTCATTAAAAAAATTAAAATCTTAACTTTTCATGTTTTTATGTGACTGTAAGATCATAGACATACATAGAAGACACACACCAGACTTTTTACAGTGGTTGGCTCTTAAGAGATCAATAATACCAATTGTAACAACAAAAAAAAACACCTAAATACTGTTTAAAAGAAAATATAAAATATAAAGCTTTGAATAGCACAGAAACAAAAAAAATGTACAGAGACAATGACTTAAAAAAGTTGACTTGATTAAGTATCAAAATTATGGTCAATTTTTTTTTTTGCCACACAGCACGTGGGATCTTCGTTTCCCCAGCCAAGGATAGAAACTGCACCCTCTGCAGTGGGAATGTGGAGTCATAACCACTGGACCACCAGGGAAGTCCTGGTCAGTTTCTTTTTTTTTTTCTTTTCTTCTGGTCAATTTTTATCTTAGATATCTTATGTTTAAAAATTTTTTGTAGTAGCACAGAAAATAGAGAAACATGATCTTAAATGGTTAGAATGATAAACACACAAATTTGTGGTAGCTCAGGTGGCAAAGTAGGAGAAGTAAAGGGCAACCCACTCTAGTATTCTTGCCTGGAAAATCCCATGGACAGAGGAGCCTGGCAAGCTACAGTCCATGGGGTCGCAAGAGTCGGAAACGACTTAGTGACGAAATCATCATCATCAGCTGGTAAAGAATCCACCTGCAATGCAGGAGACTCCAGTTCGATTCCTGGGTCAGGAAGTTCCCCTGGAGGCTACCCACTCTAGTATTCTCAGGCTTCCCTGGTGGCTCATAGGGTAAAGAATCCACCTGCAATGTGGGAGACCTGGGTTCAATCCCTGGGTTGGGAAGATCCCCTGGAGAAGAGAAAGGCTACCCACTCCAGTAATTCTGGCCTGGAGAATCCCATTGACAGAGGAGCCTGGTGGGTTACAGTCCATGAGGCTGCAAAGAGTTGGACACAACTAAGCAACTAAGCACACACACATATAAAATAATAGTTTTTTCAATCAAAAAAGATAAAAAAGGCTCTCATTCAGGTATATTTAAAAAATAAACACTACTCTAAGGGTACAGATTCTAATGTTGTCAATTAATTCTAACAAATAATCTCAGCAAAGACATGGCCTGACTTGTGCTTCACATTCATTCTGATGTGCAAACACATGCAATTCTGCCCGTGGTCTGACCATGTGTGCCCTTCACCCACCTGCATGGCTGCTAGGCTCTGTGGGCCACCAAAGGCTCTCCGCTAGCCAGTCTGCTCAGCCCTCCAGCAGAAGCACTGCAGGCTGAACACCAGAGCCCCTCTGTAGGGTTGTCTCTTCTGCCAGCCCCTCTGGAGAATATGGATGTTCTAAAAGGAGGAGCCACAGCAGCCATAAATACTGCCCTTAGAAACTAGTTCTGACTGCATATCCCTGGGTCAAACCATAAATGAAACTGTTTTATCTGGAGGTTGGACCACTTCCTAAGAAGTTTTCTAAAGCCTATGGAATAGTCAAGTTTAACCAAGGGGAAAGTAACCAAATGGAAAGTAAAAGTACACTGTAAAATGTTAGGACAGCAGCCACGAAGAAGCCTCTAAATATAATAAAGTCAAGAAGAGATCAATGATATATTGCCTATGTAGATGTAAGCATCCTTTTCCTAGCAATGGAAGACAATAAATGTTGAATTGTTAAACTTGAAAATTCTGAGCCTCTGCAAAAAAACTTGGGGTATAAGAGGAAGATTTATTTTCTTTGAAATTATTAAATAAAATCATCATGAGCAATAAAGATGTGACAGATTTCAAATACTGAATTCCCAAGGCAAATATCTCTAGACAAAGGAGAGCCAGACAATCATCCTTCCCAAAGCCTGAAACCTCTTTTTGATTGGACAAGTCCCTATGGAATAATACATATTATTTTCTCTCTCTGTAGAGACAGAAAACACTGTGCTAACATCACATTTCATACTCAGCACTGTCCAGCTCTTTCTAGGAGTACCAACTACAGATGGAACCCGCACACACTGAAAGACAGTCTTGATTCCTGAATCCTCCTGATGTCATTTAACTCCCATCTTGCATATATCATAAATTTAAAGTCTTTCACATTTTCTAAAAAAAGGGGGAGCAGCAGCACAAAATTACACAAAAACAGTGACAGTGAATGACATTTTTATTTGCAAGAATTAATTAAATATTGGATGTGAAAGGAGAAAATCTGTCAGTAGCTAGCAGGACAATGAGGGCAAGACAGACTTTTTTTAAGATTAGAAAGACTTGTCCTGAATGGGTGGGTCCAATAGAGAAAGAGAAACTTAAAAAAAAAACATACACACACACACAAAACAGTAGAGAAATGAGAGATAGAGGTACTTAAGAGGATATTTGGAAATGCCTGGGAGCATTAGCTGCCAAAGACTAGAGAGTACTATTGCCTACAGTAGGTGGGAGCAAGTATGCTAGACAGTCCTTTCACAATAAAGAATTTTCCTGGTCTGAATGCCAGCAGCACCCCATTCCCATGTAGTCCCAGGAGTTAAATGTAAATACTACATTCTAAAACTAAGAATTTTTAACTGATTACATAGCATAGTATCCCAAATAAGAACTGACCAACACACAGAATAACAGTTCCTCAGGTCTCTCAATAATTTTGTTTTACACAGTAATTCACTACCACCCATAACATGAACTTTTTTTAAAATTCAAACTAAATAATTAGTATGCAATTTTAACACATACTAGTACATGTTAAGTATTACATCCATCTGTATTCTGAGAATATGAAAAAAAAATCACAGATCTTGATTAAAAATTAAAACACACACACACACACACACACACACACTCACGTTAAAACATTAAGTCCATGAGTTATAGTAAGTTCTTAAGTGAGTAAAATAATGTTTCCAAATTTATTGTAAGTTACTGTTATAACCGCAGAGGCACAATTAAGTAGGTACAAAATGAGCAGATTATCACTGTGGACTCACCTTGGTTGGCATTTGCACCCTGAGGCAGAGCATTGGTTAAGTTGGGTAATTCACTGCCATGATTTCCATCTTCCCATGGACAGACATCAACACCATTCCACTTTTTTAGCTGTTTTAGCCAACTGGCCTTCTGCTCCAACTTGCAGTGGGGATTTAAAACTATACACATCCACAGAGCACCTAATTTAAAGGGAGAGAGGAAAGTAAATTTTTAAAAATTTACAAATGTCCAATTCTAATAGTTAATGATAAGTCATTTCAAAATGGACCCAAGTCTGTGTTTTTATAACGCAATTTTACCTTAGTCCAAGCAACATATCTCATAGAGAGGTCAATGTAAAGAGGACAAAAGAGCCCAAATTTGAACCAAAGAAGCCAAATACTGTTACACATAAAGATGAGAGAGATTTCAAAGGTGATTTTAATCACCTTCCTACTTGTGTGACATTTTGGATCAAAGTCAATTCAGAATACAAACTTAAGGACCAATTTCTTACTTTCATTTACAAGCAGAGTTTATTCATGGGTGCTTTAATAAACTACTTTAAACGGTTCTTCTGTACAAAAAGTAAATTTATTCCTAAGATTACCTTTTTACAATAAAATCATAAAGGTTTAACAATGGACACCAATAAACTATTTCCTAGTCTCCTTATAAGCATTTCCAGCTTTATTATGCCTGTTCATTAGTATGAATATCTATATATCAACAGATCTTTCAAAAATAAAATTTACTTAAATATACTTCCCTAAATGATTTAAGTAGTAACTAATCTTTATATAAATGAAATCACTAAATTTGTCTTTTTGTGAATGAAACCATTCAACATTTATCAAAAGTTCACTTGCTTTAAAATGAAAAGACAACCTATGGCCTCAGATAAAATATTTGCAAACAATGTGATGAAGGGCTTAATTTCCAAAATACATAAATTATCTCATAGAGCTCAATATTTTAAAAAATCTCAATCAAAAAATGGGCAAAAGACCTAAGTAAACATTTCCTCAAAGAGAACATACAGATGGCCAGCAGGCACGTGAAGAGATTCCAGCACTGCTAATCCTCGGAGAAATGCAAATCAGAGTTATAACGAAGCACCACTTCACATGGGTCAGCATGGCTGTCATCTAAAGGTCTACAAAAAAACACTTGCTAGAGAGGGTGTGGAGAAAAGGGAACCCTCCTACTCTGTTGGTGAGAATGTTCCCTGGAGGCTCAAGTAAAGCATCCACTTGCAGTGGAGGAGACCTGGGTTTGATTGCCGGGATGGGAAGATCTCCTGGAGAAGGGAATGGCTACTCACTCCAGTATTCCTGCCTGGAGAATTCCAGACAGAGGAGCCTGGTGGGCTACACTCCATGGGGTCACAAAGCATCAGACACGACTGAGTGACTAACTATGGAGAACAGTATGGAGGTTCCCTAAAATAGGGTTAACATATATGATCCAGCAATCCCATTCCTGGGCATATATCTGGAAAAGACAAAATCCCTAATTGAAAAAGATACAAAGAATAGACAAGACATGGAAGTAACCTAAGTAACCATCAACAGATGAGTGGATAAAGAGGATGTGATACACACACACACACACACACACACACATGTATATATACATACTTACATAATACATACATACATGCACACAAAAGAATATTGAAAAACAATGAAATAATTGCTGTTGTTTGTAGCAACATGGATGGACCTAGAGTCTATCATACTAAGTGAAGTAAGTCAGACAAAGACAAATGCTATATGGTAACACTTAAACATGGGATCTAAAAAGTATTACAAAGAAACTTAACTTACAAAATAGAAACAGATTCACAGACATAGAAAACTTAATTACCAAACGGAAGAGGAGGGAGGGATAGATTAGGAGTATGGGACTAACACATTAGAGCAGATCAGATCAGTCGCTCAGTCGTGTCCGACTCCTTGCGACCTCATGAATCGCAGCACACCAGGCCTCCCTGTCCATCACCAACTCCCGGAGTTCACTCAGACTCACGTCCATCAAGTCAGTGATGCCATCCAGCCATCTCATCCTCTGTCGTCCCCTTCGCCTCCTGCCCCCAATCCCTCCCAGCATCAGAGTCTTTTCCAATGAGTCAACTCTTTGCATGAGGTGGCCAAAGTACTGGAGTTTCAGCTTTAGCATCATTCCTTCCAAAGAAATCCCAGGGCTGATCTCCTTCAGAATGGACTGGTTGGATCTCCTTGCAGTCCAAGGGACTCTCAACAGTCTTCTCCAACACCACAGTTCAAAAGCATCAATTCTTCGGCGCTCAGCCTTCTTCACAGTCCAACTCTCACATCCATACATGACCACAGGAAAAACCATATAGCCTTGACCAGATGAACCTTTGTTGGCAAAGTAATGTGTCTGCTTTTGAATATGCTATGTAGGTTGGTCATAACTTTCCTTCCAAGGAGTGAGCGTCTTTTAATTTCATGGCTGCAGTCACCATCTGCAGTGATTTTAGAGCCCAGAAAAATAAAGTCTGACACTGTTTCCACTGTTTCCCCATCTATTTCCCATGAAGTGATGGGACCAGATGCCATGATCTTTGTTTTCTGAATGTTGAGCTTTAAGCCAACTTTTTCACTCTCCACTTTCACTTTCATCAAAAGGCTTTTTAGTTCCTCTTCACTTTCTGCCATAAGGGTGGCATATCTGCATATCTGAGGTTATTGATATTTATACACTACCATATATAAAACAGATAAACAATATGAATTTAACTGTATAGCACAGGGAACTACAGTCAAATATCTTATAAATACCTTAATGGAAAATAATGGAATATGAATATTTTTGATTACATATATAAATATATAAAACCAAATCACTTTGCTATACACCTGAAAGTAACACAATATTTTAAAGCAACTATATTTCAATAAAAATGTTCACTTGTTTTTCAAAGGAAAAGCCATAATGAATTTAGAAGGCATATCTCATAATTTGAATAAGTGATAAATTTGTCACTGCTTTCTACATTCTTCAAAAAGGTAGCTAATTCAAGCAAATATTTCAGTTTTAAAAGCTTTAAAAGTTTAAGTTTTGTGAATTCCCTGGTGGTCCAATGGTTAGGTCTCCACACTTCCAGTGCAGGGGGAAAGGGCAAGATCCTACAAGCCATACCGTGCAGCCAAAAAAAAAACAAATTCAAATTTTACTTTATTAATTTCAAAACAAGACAGATACCAGTACTTCAATGCCATTCATAACACTTTTTCTTTGAAAAAGTGAATCTGTGTTCATTTTAATCAGTTGTGTTAACCAAGTGAATGATAAAGGTAACAATGATCTGTTTGTTTTTTGCTTGTCCAAAAGAGATACTTTACATTCTTTCATACTTAAAATTAGCAAGTTCTTCATTTAGAGAATCTGATATTTTAAGTATCAAATAATGTCTGATATTTATATCAAAATGTTTGATATTTATATCAAAAAATAAACATGGCTACAACCTAAGCCACAGGTGTTTACAGTTTACATTTCTATATTTTAAAATGCCAATCAGAAACAAAATGTGATAGGATCAAGATGAAGTAAAGCCCATTATGGCTTATCTCTTCCCATAATTACAACTAAAAACTGGATGAAGTTTAAAAAACAGTAATAAAAAAAGTACAAAAAGCTGAAAAATAAATAACAGCAAGTGGTTTATGGAAATAAAACTTGATTGCGAAAAGGGAAACCCCCCTGCCACTCAGAAACTAGACAGGGAGACCCTTGGATATCTGGTACAAAAATAGGCACAAGTATTCTCATACCTCATGTGCCTGAGACTGAACCAATGCAGCAGAACATCACCCCAAGAAGGTGAAACTCGTGGTCTTAATATATCTAACTGATTGTATGCTTAAAAAAAAAAAATTTCTCTGGAGGATTATAATAGGACCTTGACTCTTATAATATTTAAAATATTCAGGATCCAAAATTACTTGGTTTAAAAGAAAAAAGGGAAATGTGATCAATTCCAAAGGGAAAAACAATGAACCAGATGTTAGAATTATCAGAGATTTTATGCAACCATTATAATTATGCTCCATCAGATGAAAAGAAAGAAAGAAAGTGAAGTGGCTCAGTCATGTCCGACTCTTTGCAACCCCATGGACTGCAGCCTGCCAGGCTCCTCCACCCATGGGATCTCCAGGCAAGAATACTGGAGTGGGTTGCCACTTCCCTCTCCAGATGATCTTCCGGACCCAGGGATTGAACATGAGTCTCCAGAGCGGCAGGCAGACTTTACTATCTGAGCCACCAAGGAAGGTAAACACTATTGACAGAAGTGAATATGCCATCCAGCCATTTCATCCTCTGTCGTCCCCTTCTCCTCCTTCCCCCAATCCCTCCCAGCATCAGTCTTTTCCAATGAGTCATCTCTTTGCATGAAGTGGCCAAAGTATTGGAGTTTCAGCTTCAGCATCAGTCCTTCCAATGAACACCCAGGACTGATCTCCTTTATAATGGACTGGTTGGATCTCTTTGCAGTCCAAGGGACTCTCAAGAGTCTTCTCCAACACCACCGTTCAAAAGCATTTGAATACATTTGTATTACTGGAGAGCCAAAGAAGATGAGACATAGATACAGAAAAACTTAAAAGAAATAATTACTGAAAATGTCCCAAAACTGAAGTTAGGAATTTACAGATCAAAGAAGCTGAGCTAACCAAAAAAATGCATAAACTCAAATCCATGCCCAGTGATAATTAAAATCACCGAAAACCAAAGATAAAACACTGAAAGCAGTCACAGAAAAATGAAATACTGTATAAAGCAGAATGACTCAAATAATTAGTGATTTCTCATTGGAAATTATACAGGACAGAAGACAGTGGAACAATATCTTTAAAGTGTTAAAAGAAATATAAATATCAACCCAGACTTGGCAAAATATCATTCATGTGTGGTGGTGAAGTGAAGGCACTGTCAGATCAGGAAAAACTAACAACATATATTGTTTATGAGACTTGATGCTAACGCAAGTTCTTCAGGCTGAAGAGAAATAACACTAAAGGGAAACTTGGAACTATAGGAATAAAGGGATCACAACAGAAACATAAAACCTGAGTAAATAAAATGGAGTATTTTTGCCTTTTTAAGTTCTTTAAGATAAGTAGGACTATTGAAAGCAAAAACATGAACATTATCTTGCAGTGTTTCAAATGTATGTAGATGTATGGTGGAGCTATGCATGGTAAAGAATCTGCCTGCCAATGCAAGAGATACAAGAGATGCGGGGGTTTGATCCCTGAGTCAGGAAGATCCTCTGGAGTAGGAAGTGGCAACCCACTCTAGCATTTTTGCCTGGAAATTTCCATGAGCAGAGGAGCCTGGATGGCTACAGTTCACAGGGCCGTAAAGAGTCGGACACCACTGAAGTGACTGAGCACAGACGTAAAATGCATGAAACCTGTAACATGAAGGAGGCAAGCAAAGGGACCTATGTGAGTGTTGGATTCTACATTCTACTCTGAGTGGCAAAATAGAAACTCAAAATAAACAGTTTAAGGTTAGGTATTTTTCTTGTAATACTAAATAAATCATTTTAAAAAATACAAAGAAATACAAAAAAAAAAGGTGATAGATAAATTTAAATGAAATAATAATAAAAAAACTTTAAAAAATATTCCAAAGGAGAGAAGGAAGGAGAAAGGGAACAAAGGAACACAGAGAGGCTACAGCAAATAAATGATTAAATGATAGACCTAAATTGAGCCACATCAATAATTATACTAAATGTAAACCATCTAAGCATACCAATTAAAGAGATGATAAAATCAGATTAAAAAAACAAGACCTAAAACAAACAAACAAAAAACATATAAGACCTAACTCTATGCTGTGTACTAGAAAACCCACTTCAAATAAAATGACATAGATAAATTAGATGGAAAAGGATGGGAAAAGATACACTATGTAAACACTTGCAAAATAAAGTTGGAGTGCCATATTATTATCAGACAAAGTAGACTCTGGAACAAGAAGTACTACACCAGATAAAGTGAAACACAGCATGATAGAAGGGTCAGTTCCCCTAAAACCGTAACAATCCTAAATGAGGATGCTGCACCTAACATTAAGACTTCCAAGTATATGAAGCAAAAACCGACAGAACTGAAAGGAGAAATAAATAAGTCCACAAATGTATTTGGAGATCTCAATACTTCTTTCCCAATAACTAATAGAATTAGTAGACAGAAAATTAGCAAGAATAAAGAACACTTAAAATAACACTATCAACAACAATCTAATTGACATTTACAGACATGCCACTTAACATCAGTAGAGAAAAAACAAAACTAAATCCTATATTTTCTAAAATGCACAGAGAATATTTACAACATTTATGCACAGAACATTCATAGTCCATACTTTGGGCCATAATACAAATGTTGACAAATATTCAAGAAATAAAACTATACAAAGTATAAATCAGTAACAGGAAGATATTCAGAAAAATCCCCAAGTATCTGGGAATTAACACACTTCTAAATAATTAATGAGTAAAAGAAATCACTGAAGAAAACAGAAAATACATTGTTCTGAATGAAAATGCAAACAAAATATTTCAAAATTTGTGATGTATGGCTATAAAGAGTTTAGAAAGACAATTACAGTATTAAATGAAGATTCAAACCAATAATCTAAATATCCAACTTAAGAAACTAGAAATAGAATGAGAAATCAAAGCCAAAGCAAGCAGAAGGAAGAAAACAGCAGATTAGAAATCAATAAATGGAAAACCACCCCCTAAATTTTGTTTAATGAAACCAAAAGCTAGTTCTTTAAAAAGATTAATGAAGTCAGACTGTAATCAGTCTGACTAAAAAACAGAGAAGACAAACTATGAGTATCAGGAATAAAATAAGGGTACATCATTGAAGATCCTAGAGACCTTAAAAAGGTTCATAGAGGAATACTATGAACAACTTTATGACCATAAATTCTATTAGATGAAATGGACAAATTCCTTGAAAAATCACAAACTATCACAGTTCTCTCAAGAAAAATAATAATCACAATAGCTTTAAATTAAAAACTCCAACAATGCAGGTCTAGATGTTTCCCTGGAAAATTCTACCAAACAGTAAAGAAAGAAATAACACCAATTCTATAAAATATCTTCTAGAAAACAGAAGAAAGGGAATGGTTTTCAATTTATATTATGAGGCCAGCATTGCCCTGATATTACCAGGCCCCCCCAAAAAAACACCAATATGATTACATAAATAAAATAAAACACTGCAACAAAATATTAGTAAATCTAATTAAGAAATACATGGAAAAGAAAATTGATCTATATGTTCAACATAACCCTACTCAAAACCCCAGCAGGCATCTGTGTACATACAAAAACAGATAGAGAATAACCAAACAATTTAAAGAATAAAAAGTGTGGAGGTCTCCCTAGCACCTGATTCTGAGACCTTCTAAAAAATTAAGAGTAATCAAGAGAGTACATGACTGTGAAATAACAAGTACATATATCATTGTAAACATCAATTCAAGGTTCAAAGCCAATTCAATGAAGAAGAGATAATTCTTTTTATAACTAGTGCTACAACAAGTGGATATTCACATAAAATGTACTTAAATCTATAATGTGCAACTATGAGGTACCATTTCACGCCAGTCAGAATGGCTGCGATCCAAAAGTCTACAAGCAATAAATGCTGGAGAGGGTGTGGAGAAAAGGGAACTCTCTTACACTGTTGGTGGGAATGCAAACTAGTACAGCCACTATGGAGAACAGTGTGGAGATTCCTTAAAAAACTGGAAATAGAACTGCCTTATGATCCAGCAATCCCACTGCTGGGCATACACACTGAGGAAACCAGAAGGGAAAGAGACACGTGTACCCCAATGTTCATCGCAGCACTGTTTATAATAGCCAGGATATGGAAGCAACCTAGATGCCCATCAGCAGATGGATGGATAAGAAAGCTGTGGTACATATACACAATGGAGTATTACTCAGCCATTAAAAAGAATACATTTGAATCAGTTCTAATGAGATGGATGAAACTGGAACCTATTATACAGAGTGAAGTAAGCCAGAAAGAAAAACACCAATAAGGTATACTAATACATATATATGGAATTTAGAAAGATGGTAACAATAATCCTGTGTACGAGACAGCAAAAGAGACACTGATGTATAGATCAGTCTTATGGTCTCTGTGGGAGAGGGAGAGAGTGGGGAGATTTGGGAGAATGGCATTGAAACATGTATAATATCATGTATGAAACGAGTCGCCAGTCCAGGTTCGATGCACGATACTGGATGCTTGGGGCTGGTACACTGGGATGACCCAGAGGGAGGGTATGGGGAGGGAGGAGGGTTCAGGATGGGGAACACAGGTATACCTGTGGCGGATTCATTTCGATATTTGGCAAAACTAATACAATATTGTAAAGTTTAAAAATAAAATAAAAATTAAAAAAAAATCTATAATACACAGTTTGTTAAAAAATTAACTCAATTAACTTACTAAAAATTAACTCAAAATGGATCATGGACTGCAGTCCATCAGGCTTCTCTGTCCATGGAGTTTTCCAGGCAAGAATACTAGAGTGGGCTGCCATTTCCTATTCCAGGGGAATCTTCCTGACCAGGGATTGAACCTGCATCTTTTGTGTCTTCTGCACGGCAGGTGGATTCTTTACCCCTAGCACCACCTGGGAAGCACAACCATAAAACTTCTGGAAAACACTGTTGTGACCTTAGGACTAGGCAGAGATAATCTTACATAAATATCAAGCATACTTATGAAAGATAAAATTTATCAAGTGGATTTCAACAACATTAAAACTTTTTGTGTTACAAAAAAACAATACAAAGAGAATGAAAAGACAAGCCACAGATGGGGAGAAATATGTGCAAATCATATATCTGACAAAGAACTTATATCTAGAGTATGTAAAATCTGCTCAAAACTCATCAAGAAAATAAGTAATTCTAGTACAAATGGGCAAAAAAAATTGGAAAAAAACACTTCACTAAAGAAGATGTTTGAGGACTTCCCTGGTGGTCCAGTGGTTAGGAACCCACCTGCTAATGCAAGGGATATGGGTTCAATCCCTGGTCCAGGAAGATTCCACATGCTGTGGGGCAACTATGCCCACGTGCCACAACTACTAAGCTTGCTCTGGAGCTCACATGCCACATCTACCGAAGCTCACGTGCCCTGGAGCCCCACTCTAGAACAGAAGTCACCACAATGAGAAACCCGCAACTGCAACTAGAGAGTAGTCTCTACTCGCTGCAACTAGAAAAAGCCCGCACGCAGCTATGAAGACCCAGCAAAAATACATATGTAAATTTTTTAAAAGATACACAGATGGAAAACTGCTGATGAAAACATGCTAACATCATTAATCATTATGAGAACGGAAACTGTTGCAGATGACAGGATACTATACATAAAAAATCCTAAGGATATCACCAGAAAACTACTAGAGCTCAACAATGAATTCAGAAAAGCTGCAGCATACAGAATTATTATACAGACCTGCTACATTTATATACACTAGCAATGAACTATCAGAAAGAGAAATGAAGGAAGCAGTCTCATTTACTGTCACATCAAAAAGAATAAAACATCTAGGAATAAATCTACCTAAAGATGTAAAAAGGACTTCCCTCACGGCTCAGATGGTAAAGAATCAACATAACCCTACTTAAAACCCCAGCAGGCGTCTGTGTACATAACTGACAAAAATAGAGAATAACCAAGCAATTTAAAGAAAAAAAAATTGGAGGTCTCCCCAGCCCTGGGTCGAGAAGCTCCCCTGGAGAAGGGAATGGCTACCCACTCCAGTATTCTTGCTTGGAGAATTCCATGGACAGACGAGTCTAGCAGACTATAGTCTGTGGGGCTGCAAAGAGCCGGACGAGATTGAGCGACTACCACTTTCACTAAAGAGGGAAAAGACATGTACTTGGAAAACTGTAAGAGACTAGTAAAAGTAACTGAAGATGATACAAACTGATGAAAAGACAGAACATGTTTTTGGATTGGAAGAATTAATATTGTTAAAATGACTATACTCCCAAAGGCAATCTACAGATTTAATGCAATCCCTACCACAATTCCAATGGCTCTAGTATAAAAACACAAAAGACCCCAAATAGCCAACATAATCCCTGACTTCAGACTATACTATGAAGCTACAGTAATCAAAACAGCATGGTACTGATATAAAAACCAGACACACAGATCAATGGTACAGAGTAGAGAGTCCAGAAATAAAACCTATGCACTTATGGGCAATCACTCTACAACAGAGGAGGCAAGAATATAAAACGTAGAGAAGACAGTCTCTTCAGTTACTGGTGCTTGGAAAACTAGACAGCTATATGTAAACGAATGAAATCAGAACATTCTCTAACACCATATACAAAAATAAACTCAAAATGGATTAAAAACCTAAATGTAAGACTGGAAACCATGAAACTTCTAGAGGAAAATACAGGCAGAACATTCTTTGACATAAATCATAGCAGTATTTTTGGGGAGATCTTTCTCCTAAAGCAAAGGATATAAAAGCAAAAATAAACAAATGGGACCTAACTGAACTTCAAAGTTTTTGCACAGCATAGGAAACCACTGACAAAACAAGAAGACAACCTACTGAATGCAACAGGATATTTACGAATGATAAGATCAGTAAGGGGTTAATAGGTAGCATATATAAACAGCTCATACAACTCAACATAAATATAACAAACAACTTGATTAAAAAATGGGTAGAAGAACTGACTAGGTATTTCTCCAAAGAAGACATGCAGATGGCCAACAATGCTCATAACTGCTGCTGTGAGTGCAAAATGATATAGGTGTCCTGGAATATGGTTCAGTAGTTTCTCATTAAATTAAACATTTAGCATACGACCCAGCAATCCTACCTCTCAGGATTTGCCCAAGAGAAACGAAAACTTAGGTTCACATAAAAACTTTACAAGAATGTCTACAGCAGTTCTATTTGTAAATGCAAAAGACTGTCAACAACCTGAATGTCCTTCAACTGGTGAATGGAAGAACAAACTTGGTATATTCATATAACATAATACTACTTAGCAACAAGAAACAGACCATTGAAAAACACATAACAACTCAAATGCACTATACTAAATGAAGGAAGCCAGAATCAAAAGTGTATATAAGTGCACACACAAGTACACACACTTTATTATTCCATTTATATGACACTTTGGAGAAGGCAAAACTAAAGGAACAGAGTAGACTACCAATGCTAAGGACAGGGGGCAGGTGATGAATTGATTATAAAAAAAAATGGTGTGAGGGAATTTTGGGAGGCGATATAAGCATTCCACATCTTCACTGATCATATGACTCTATGCTTTTGTCTAAACTCAAAATTGCACACTAAAAATGTCAGGTGTAATACGTGCTCCAGTTAAAGCATCTATTTTACAATATAGTTAAGAATTTTACTGTATGTAACAAAAAATATTTTTAAATTGCTAATTAATATACAGATCAAACAATTTTATCTCTTGGTATGCAAAGTCCTAGTTATGAGTGTCCTCTCTGCAGGATTTCTCTACAAGTCAATGGACATCGGTATCTTATTAACTGTATGCATTTCCCGTGCTAAGAACCAGAAAAATCAGCTTCAAATGAAACATGACTACATAAAACATGACCACACACTGTCACAAAGCAAGGGACAAATCAAAATGGTATCTAAAGAACCTGTAAGTGACAGCTTTCCCTATGGCACCCCACTGGAAAATGAGATACAACTTTACCAGGCTTTAGATTTTGAACTGATGGACAACATAACAATACAAACACAAAAAGATACATGGTAATAATTAAATCTAATGAATGCTATATACTGGATCAAAACTTAGCATTTCTATCTCTAAAGCTATACTGAATTCATTTTCTAAATCATAAAATTTTCTTTAAAAATGAAATTAATGTTTCAGAATTAAGAACTTTTCATATCTTTCTGCCAAGATGTGTTTTAATATTATAATTCTACTACTCTTAAATGAACATCAGATAAAACTAAAATAAAAAAGTTGCTCTAAAATAGATAGCAGTGGGAAGTTGTTGTTTAACACAGGAAGCTCAACCTGGTGCTCCGTGACAACCTTGAGGGGTAGGACGGGGAGGGTGGGAAGGAGGTCCAAATGGGTGGGGACATAGGTATCCTTATGGCTGATTCACACTGTTGTATAGCGAAACCAACACAACATTGTAAAGCAATTATCCTCCAATCAAAAAAAGAAGAAATTAAAGCAAACAAACAAAAAAAACTGCTCTGAAAGATGTGTTGTAAGACTAGAAATTTCATTATCAGGTTGTTAGTAAAGAATCAAGGTCATGTGTAAAAGGGCAACCAAGTAAATTAATACTGACAAATAACATGATGTAAATGTCTATCCAAAATGAGTTTATTTATTTTTAATGTGCCTATTTTGTAATTTTAGAATTCTGTATTTCTTTCCACCTGTGTGAACTGTAATTTATTTTGGAAATCGGCTTAAAAGCACCCACATGCCAAATAAAAGTAGAAGATAGAGTTAATTTTGAATTAAAACCAAAAGTTATATGTCTTAACATATATATGTATCTCAAATCTACTGTTTTTCACACTCAATTTCTTTTTCTTTTTAAAGATATAAGTACAATACAAAGTTTTAAAAATAGAATCAAAAACCAAATTTATCCTAAGCACTGTGTGGTTTTTCTGAAGTAACGCAAAGATAAAATTAAGAAAGTACTAATCAATGTGTACAATGCTGAAGGACTGATTGACTTGCCTATGAATGATGTGACAAGGTGATAAGGATCCAATGAGCTTCACTTTCATTTGGTGAAAACTCAGAGTTTATAGAAGCTAGCACAATACTGACAAAGCATACAGTTCCGCTTTGAAAAAAGTTCCTTTGAGGCAATAAATGTAGGAATACCAATTACAACTTTAATTAAATAATCATCATTATCACTAATAGTCACCAATTCTTGGGTGCCTATCATGTGCTACAGGCCCTATATTAAGGGCTTTACAAATGTTTTTCATTAACTTACGACAATAATCCTTTATGATCAGAAATAATACACCTACATTAAAGATGAGAAAACTAAAATGCAAACGGATTACAAGATCTTAAAAACAAAATGTTAAATACTCTTGAAAACTTTCAACAATGATTTCTATGATTCGAGGAAAAGTTATAGCTATAAAACTAGATTTTCATGCTTACAGTTCTCTAATAAGAAAATTTCCATTGCAGAATGAGAAAAAAAATTTTAAAGCCAAGCCTTTATTAAATTGCCAGTTACATTCTTTTATTGTTCACCTCCCTAAAGAGAGGTTTCATCTTGAAAGAATGTTCTTAATGTTAGATTCAGGTTCAGAGCTATAATAGATACGGTCTTTTATCTAAACAGTCACCACTACAAAAGCTGTAATTAGCCTTAATAACCAAGTTAACCAAATTGAGTAAGTCATCCGCCAAATTTTATTAATTTAGGGTCCCACTTTGAGCATTTATCTCCGTCCCTTCCAACACACTCCTGAAACAGTTGTAGCTTTAAAAATAAAGCTCTTTGATGATTAAACACTTCATTCTGCTGTCCCTCAGAAATATAAAGCCTCTTTAAAGGACTCAACCAAAAACAGGACACAGTACTCAGCGAAACTTAGCATTTTCAGCACCTAGCAGACAACCCAGCATCTAGAAAGTATTGCTGGTTCTTTCACAAAGGACACTTAATTATTTGCTATGAATTACAATGAAAACAAATTCAATACTTTTAAATTGCCTTCCTAGCTTCAATGCCTCAAAGTATATAAAAGCAATTATCAAATCACTGGTGTGTGCATCATTCAGTTTCTGAATTATCCATGGCACATTTCAGCTCTAGTTCAGTATCTTCTCCACCACCCAGCATGCTTTTACTCTCCTTTCCACTACTCCACCTAATCTGCACTCAGTGATCTCAGCAAAAAGATGCACTGTAATCTACAAGCCAAAGTAAAGCACAGTGAGGAAAGGCAGCTCCCTTGAGATGAAGGAAAACAAAACCTTTTTTTTTGCACAAGGTGAATGGTTCCAAACCATTCGGTGGTCTTAAATCTGTTTACATCCTATACTGACCCAAACAGGCAAATAACAAGGACAGAAACACAGCGGCAGATGACAAATCCTCACAAAGGCCTTTTTAGTCGCTTTTGTATTTCATCAGTCACACTGTCAATGGACAAGCACACATGCTTCCAGTAAAAGAGGGTAACAAGAATTAATGAATTCTAAATGACCTGAAGGCCAGTTTTGTCTATCAAATTTTCGATGTACAACCATCATTTTGTCCCACATATCCAGTGTTTTACATTTCCAACCAGAAGAAATGTTTGATCAACAAACTTTGATCTGGAGAGGACAAGATATGGATTACCAGCCACAAGACCTTGGGCAAGACCACTCTGTCTCTCTGTGGTGGCAGTCCCTGATTAAACAACAGGGTAATAATTTCTACCTACTTGTAGAGCTATTTATACTAATATGTGCAGAAATGTTCTGAAAATGCAGAGCTCTACTCAGCACCAAAAGGTGCACTCCAGCAAACCTCAGTGTAGACGACTTTGATGTTGTGGAAATTGAGACTCAAAAGATGAAAACAGGATTGAAGGACTCCACTTGTGATTCTCTGAACACCCTTAAATATTTCTACATTTAGTAAAATAAAACAATTAAGAGCATATTAGACAAACAAGGTGCCAGTGACATTAAACATTTAGACTAATCATAACAGGTTCTTGTGCAGAGTCACTTAGAGATCTGAGATGCTTTGGTAATTTTATCCTTGACTTCATGAACAGAGGAGGCCTTTTTTAAACCGATTCCCAACGCTACAGGGTTCTATAACATTTTCTCTGCCCGTGACAACATCATGCCAAAGGATGGGCATGGAGTGCAGTCTGGGCATTCTTCCCTCAGCCACCCTTCCCCTCCCCATCTTTCCTTAGCATCTTGGCCCATACTTGCAGCTCACCCTGCCTCCTTTACAGTGTCAGTGCTAGGGCTCCAGTCTTTTACGGGAACTCAAACGTTATCAGAACCCAGATTCTTATTTTTGGAGAGGGAAAACCTGGAAGCCAAACCAAGTGAAATTTCATGTAAGAAGAACATGAAGGTGAGGGAAAAATACCTTAAAAGTATTAAAAATGGAGATGTACAATACTCTAGGATTGTTTCACACTATTTACTAGTAATACAGATTCAATTTTGACAAACACCCGACTTACTCCAACGCAAGGGATGAAGTTAACTGAAATAACAGAACTTTGTTTTTACATATTATTTTACTCTACACTGCTAGAGATATTTGGTATTTGGAGGATAACCAAAAGAAGCAGGGTGAAGTATCGTAAGATACAGAATCACGTTCTGGTTATCTAATACTATGTAAAAAAACTACCCTAAACTTAATGGCTTAATATAACAATGTATCATTATATCTCATGGTTCTGTAGGTCAGAAATCCTCTTACTTTTCCTGTGTCCCAACACTGCCTCTCTATGTGGACAGTGTGGGATTTCTCATAGCATGGCAGCCTCATGATAGCCAGATTTTTTTTTTTTAATTTTTATTATTATTATTATTTTTTACTTTACAATATTGTATTTGTTTCTCAGGGCTTTAGGATAGAACCTTTTAAGAGACAGTAAGTAGATACTGCCAGACACTTCAGGACTGGGCCCAGAAACTGCCCCAAACATCTAATGTCATATTTTGTTGATCAAACATCTACAAAAATGAGAAAACACAGACCCCATATCTCAATGAGAGAGTAGCAAAGCATCTGTGGCCACTGTAATCTATCACAATTACCAGGAAATAACTCTGCTAGATTACAAAATGGAAAAGTATTACCAGTGGGTATGAAAATGTTGTTAGTTACAATTATCAAATCCAAACAAACCACTCAACATAAGAAAAGAGCTGCGAATTAAGCAAAAACAAAAAAGTCACTATGCATAAAAGGTATCCCAACACACAATATTAAGTGCTGATTTGTATGTTAATTTCTATCCCTTCAAGAAAAATCCTAACAATATCATGTTACACGTGTTAAGTTTCTAAATAGAGTCTACATTTATTAATGTAAATGTATTTATTAATGTAAAACTACATTTAGTTTTACAATGTCTGTCTTTAGGGTACAAAGATCACTTCATCTAGTTCAGCTAACATATTTCTAAAAGTGAACGGCATCTTTACTGATACACTTGCTGCTGCCATGTATTGAAAACACTTCACACGAACCCTGTGAGAACTATTTTACATACATTATCACATTTCACCCTCACAGAAAGACTCACTTTGCAAATAACTAAATGGAGGTTCAGAGACAAGTAGAAATGGAGTGCTACTATTAAAGACAGGAGCCAGGGTTTATAACTAGGGCCCACATGCCCCTAAAACTAACATTCTTAAATACTATGGTGTTTAGCCTTCTGCCCAGACACATGGTCAAAAAGCACCTCTGTAAGCGAGGCTTGCTATGTGCAATTAGCATATATGAACTCTAAGATTAATGATTTTAGTCTTTTGACAGAATCATTGATCCACTCCTAATATTTTAGCAGTATAATACAAATGGTATACTATTGTTGAAAGTTATGGGGTAGTCTTAAATGTACAACTAATAAACCCTGTACTTTATTTAACTATATTCTTACAAACTTACAACATGTTGCATATACAGAATCATACCCAATGAAAACTTACACAGGTCCGTCCAAAAAGGTCTAATTAAACAAATGAAAACTCTGCACTTTTCAGGACTGACAGGCATAGCAAATAAGTAATTTCACTGCAGATTAAAACAGCAGATAAACAATCAAGAGTTCAACTTACAATTCAAGATTGATTATTCAAGTCATATCTCTGAAAATATGATGATGTACTATTCGAGGCCTCTTAGAGTGGACTCACATCAGCATTTCTGGGAGAATGCACTTGTGACTTGAGTGTGCTCTTTGCCTGCTGGTGTATTGCTGGGTGGAGCACTATGATATGTGACTGAATAAGTCAGCTGGCCATTCTCTATCTCCTGCTATTTCCCACAGACAATAAAACTTGTTTTTAAAGTTCTACTTCATGAGTTTTTGTTAATATGCAAATCAAGTTAGTAATTAATGTGAAAGCTAGACATTTTCTATAAAAGACATTTTGGAATTCCAGATATTTTCCAGAAGATATTATGCATAATGGTATTAGAGAGAACACAGGGGCAGCAGCGGTAAGAAGCAGGGGACAAAGCGGCAGGGCAATCAACACCACTTCTCTAAAGATGAGAAGAAAGGCCAGGAAGGAAGATTCCCTTCTTCCTCTGTCTCAAAGGTGGAAAATGAAGACTTTCATATGGAAAATTTAATTTCTACTTTTTAATATGTTTATTCTTATGAAATACTAGTAGACAAAGACAGACAATCACTTTTAGTATTTCCCAGGGTTCCATAGTTATAAAACAATTCATAATATTTATCATATTTATTTTTGTTCTCAAGGCTATTACAAGAGGATAGAATTTCATGCATGATCCAATTAACTAATTATACTTATTTAGGGGCCATGAAATGCCTAATTGCAGTCACAAATAGAAGATCACTGGCATAATTAGTTGTGCTAGCAAAACTATAGTCACAAAATTTCTTTGGTCAGACCACACAAAAATTGTTGACCCTAATTATGGTATCGTTCTCAGTACACTTCAGGCTTAATATGTTAGTAACCCATGTTTGGAAAATAAATTTAACTGGTAAAAACATTCTCTTTACTTGAAATGCAGTATGCTAGTTCCCAACTCACTAAAATACTTCTGGGGAAATTTCAAAATAAAGCCTCAGAGACACTGTAAAGAGTTTTTGAGATTACTTAGGTCAAACAGCATAAGGGCATACAACTAGTTATCATTTAACCAGGCTCTGAGAAAAGACTGAAGTAGAATAACCACTTCTTCTGTGGTCAAGAAAGAACATAAAACACAGATATTTCAAATCAGCTAACTGGTATCCTGGATAAGGTTCCTGGATAACCCGGGGCCCTCATCTAATTACAATGTAGCATTCCCATTCCCTCTGACTTGTCAGCGCTCAGTTCAGTTCAGTCGTTCAGTCACGTCCGCCTCTTTGTGACCCAACAGACGGCAACACGCCAGGCTTCCCTGTCCATCACCAACTCCCAGAGTCCACCCAAACCCATGTCCTTTGAGTCGGTGATGCCATCCAACCATCTTATCCTCTGTCATTCCCTTCTCCTCTCACCTTCAATCTTTCCCAGCATCAGGGTCTTTTCATACGAGTCAGCTCTTCGCGTCAGGTGGCCAAAGTATTGGAGTTTCAGCTTCAACACTAGCCCTTCCAATGAACATTCAGGACTGATTTCCTTGAGGATGGATTGGTTGGATCTCCCTGCCGTCCAAGGAACTCTCAAGAGTCTTCTCCAACACCACAGTTCAAAAGTATCAATTCTTCAGTGCTCAGCTTTCTTTATAGTCCAACTCTCATATCCATACATGACTAATGGAAAAACCATAGCCTTGACTAGACAGACCTTTGTTGGCAAAGTAATGTCTCTGCTTTTTAATATGCTGTCTAGGTTGGTCTTAACTTTTCTTCCTAGGAGTAAGCGTCTTTTAATTTCATGTCTGCAGCCACCATCTGCAGTGATTCTGGAGCCCCTAAAAATAAAGTCAGCCACTGTTTCTACTGTTTCTCCATCTATTTGCTATGAAGGGATGGGACCAGATGCCATGATCATAGTTTTCTGAATGTTGAGCTTTAAGCCAATTTTTTCACTCTCCTCTTTCACTTTCATCAAGAGGCTCTTTAGTTCTTCACTTTCTGCCATAAGGGTGGAGTCATCTGCATATCTGAGGTGATTGATATTTCTCCCGGCAATCTTGATTCCAGCCTGTGCTTCTTCCTGCCCAGTGTTTCTCATGATGTACTCTGCATATAAGTTAAATAAGCAGGGTGACAATATACAGCCTTGACGTACACCTTTTCCTATTTGGAACCAGTCTGTTGTTCCACGTCCAGTTCTAACTGTTGCTTCCTGACCTGCATATAGGTTTCTCAAGAGGCAGATCAGGTGGTCTGATATTCCCATCTCTTTCAGAATTTTCCAGTTTATTGTGATCCACACAGTCAAAGGATTCGGCATAGTCAACAAAGCAGCAGTAGATGTTTTCCTGGAATTCTCTTGCTTTTTCGATGATCCAGCAGATGTTGGCAATTTGATCTCTGCCTTTTCTAAAACCAGCTTGAACATCTGGAAGTTCATGGTACAAATACTGTTGAAGCTTGGCTTGGAGAATTTTGATCATTACTTTGCTAGCATGTGAGATGACTGCAAGTGTACAGTAGTTGGAGCATTCTTTGGCATTGCCTTTCTTTGGCATTGGAATGAAAAATGACCTTTTCCAGTCCTGTGGGCCACTGCTGAGTTTTCCAAATTTACTGGCATATTGAGTACAGCACTTTCACAGCATCACCTTTTAGGATGTGAAAAAGCTCAATTGGAATTCCATCACCTCCACTAACTTTGTTCATAGTGATGCTTCCTAAGGCCCACTTGACTTCACATTCCAGGACATCTGGCTCTAGGTGAGTGATCACACCATCGTGATTATCTGGGTCGTGAAGATCTTTTTTGTACACTTCTTCTGTGTATTATGTGTCAGTGTTACTGGGCCAATATTCACAACTCGTCAAATACCATCTGACCTCAGTAGGACCTGGTTCTATAGGAAATGACCAGACCAGCTCCTCCACCACTCACCACCCTTCTCCTTTTTAAGGGAGAAAAGGAAAGCCAGAAAAAAATAGAAAGAAAAGGGCACAATGACAAATTATCTTAGTTTGATATGAAAGGGCAGTCAATAGTGAGGAGAAGGAATGTGAAGCGTGGGAACCTGCAAGAACATTTGACATGTGCTCTGCATTGGCTGCTTAACTGAACTGTCTTCATCAACAGTGGCATGGTTCGTTCAACAGCCATGCTTCCAAGTCTATACAAATTGAGTGCTGAAAATACTCTGTAGGTCTTCAGGATGCCTCTCTCCCAAGCTTCCCACTGGGCCCACTTTCTCAACATAGACAAAAGCCTTTTGGAATGAGAATGAAAGTGTTGTGTATTATCTAAACTATCTTATCTTAGGCTTCAAAAATCTGCATTATGCCATTTTACATAGAAGGAAACTGAGGTTCTATCTAAGATAAGGAACCTGTCCAGGACTACACAATTAATAAATACAAGGATCAGAATCCATACTTAAAGAGCATCTGGCTCCAAGAACCCTTTTCTTTATATTCTAGTTGTAGGCTCTAAAAATGGAAACAATCCTGATTGTAGACAGAAATCATCTCAATTTGCCCCTTTGAAAAAGCATGCCTTGTTAAATGTGGTGAAAATTTTACATTGAATTTTTATTGAACTTTTGAATATATATTACAAATTAATATGGATCATGACTTATATGAAATATATTACATCTAACCTCAAAATTTTCTGAAACACATCCTACATTATATAACCTCACTTCTGTTGTCTTACCTGGGCTCCTTTCTGTTTTTTACTTCCTCATTCTAACTAAGCTCCGACATGGCAGTGCCTACCACAGGAAACTATAAAAAGGAGGTTCACGTTAATCTGCCTGCTGTACTGGTAAGGCACTGTCCTACCAGTCCACCACATTTACCGACAAGTGCGTCCCTGAGCCACTGGTACAACAACCTTCCTTCCACTTACCGTGGAGAACCAATTTAGGACAAGAGATAATCAGAAGCCCTATCAAAAATAATCAATGGCTTTGATTATAGAATACTGATGATGGGTAAACACTTCAGCACTATAGCTGTGTAAAAACCCTAAGGAAATGAATTTATGGTATTGTATTCTGTCATACTGGAACTGCAATTTTACTTATAAAAACAAGTTTTTAATACACTGACTTTTCTATAGAGTTCAGAAAGAGTCTGTGATGTGTACTGAGTTTCTGGAAGAACAGAATGTTTCATTTTTCTCTAATTCATTCTATTACCGAATTACAGTTTGATGTATTGGTCTTGACAAGTGCTTCATGCTGATTGTATTGTGCATGATAGTATAATCACTTCCCATGCATTTCCCACTGGCTGGCTGATTAATGCAATAGATTACCTGTAGCACTGATGGCAAGGGGAAATCATTGCCCTTCTATACCCTAAACTGTGTTTATATTTCAGTGTGCATGCGTGTGTGTTCCTCAGTACACGGGTGCCCGGGAAGATTCCTCTGTATATGGGCAGGAAGGCAAGAAAAACCAGAAGGGCAGGAAAGGAAACCTGAGGGCACAGTGAAGATCAATGCCTTTCAGTCACTGTTTTCAGTACATCAGAAATGCTTACCTCTTACTGCTTCCAAATAGATGCCTAGCATTACATTTAATTATTCATTTGCTTTTTATTCACAAATATTGACTGAGCACTAACTCTAGGTATATTTTTCTTCTCACTTTTACTGGGTAACAAAAAAAAAGGAATCATTTTCAGTGTTCTATTACTAGACAAGAAGGAAAAACGTAGCATGAGATTATTAAATGGATGCTAATACAAGGATTTACAAGGATGGCCATGAAATTAGTTTAAATGGCCCAAAATAAAAATAGCAACTGATCTTGGACTACTAATATTAAATATAGATGGTAGTTTAATAGCTTCAAAACAAACAAAATATCTCTCAGATTATTTGGTCTATACAGGATCCTAACGTTTAGCAAAGAGCATTTTCTGTGTATGATCAACATGTATGGTTAATAGGTGGCTGGATATAGTAATCTCATCTTTAAATGTGTGCGTATTGGGAGCAGAGTAGGGAAGAAATGAAGTAAGACTTCTGTGCTCTTGGCATCATTTTGAAAGCATTCCTTGTAACAGAATTTTCTCTCAGTTTCAAGCTTATATTTGATTTAGGTGTCCTATTTACAACCCCCTCAGCCCTTGCTCTCCAAAAAGGAAGACTGCAGCTTCCTAAGCCTAAGTCATTTCAAGACTGTTTTTCATTGAAGTCTGATTCCTAATTTATGAATGATTCTCACACTCTCCTCCAGGTTTGCTGAAGCAAATTCTGAAATTTACTAAGTTATCCAAAATGGGGCTGGGGAGCACAACACGAGGACAACAAGGTCTAGCTGGTCATAGCTCTAAAACCACAGATATGTGGATTTCCATAGCAAAGGTTATCTTTGCTCACAGAGTTGAGTGAGTTAGCCACAATTTGCACAACCACTACTATCACTACTACTGGATATTCGTCTCTAGATCAGAGCCTGAGGAAATACCCTAAGATTTCAAGCAACTAAATGTCAGACGGCACCTGTACTTTAGAGTCCTATCTTTATTTCAACTTGGAATTTTTAACTTAAGCACTAAAAACAATGTTACAAAATTATCAGACAAGCTTACAGCAGCCTCACAAAAATTCACCTACTGCAAATCATTGGCCAGTCTGCCTTCCACCTAAATTATATAAGGGGAAGTTAATGGCAAACCATTCAACACCACAATAATCCAAGTCTATGCCCCAACCACTAATGTTGAACAAGCTTAAGTTGAACGATTCTATGAATACCTACAAGACCTCCTAGAACTAACACCCAAAAAAGATGTCCTTTTCATCACAGGGGACTGGAATGCAAAAGTAGGAAGTCAAGAGATATCTGGAGTAACAGGCAAGTTTGGCCTTGGAGTACAAAATGAAGCAGGGCAAAGGCTAATGAGTTTTGCCAAGAGAAAGCACTGGTCATAACAAACACCCTCCTCCAACAACACAAGAGACAGCTCAACACATGGACATCACCAGATGGTCAATACCGAGAGATCACACTGATTATATTCTTTGCAGCCGAAGATGAAGAAGATCTATACAGTCAGCAAAAACAAAACCAGGAGCTGACTGTGGCTCAGACCATGAACTCCTTATTGCCAAGTTCAGACTTAAATTGAAGAAAGGAGGCAAATCCACTAGACCATTCAGGTATGACCTAAGTCAAATCCCTTATGATTGTACAGTGGAAGTAACAAACAGATTCAAGGGATAAGATTTGATAGAGTGTCTGAAGAACTATGGACAGAGGTTCTAACGCTGCACAGAAGGTGGTGATCAAAACCATCAAGAAGAAGAAATGCAAAAAGGCAAAATGGTTGTCTGAGGAGGCCTTACAAACAGTTGAGAAAAGAAGAGAAGCAAAAGGCAAAGGAGAAAAGGAAAGATATATTCACCTGAATGCAGAGTTCCAAAGAATAGCAAGGAGAGATAAGAAAGCCTTCCTAAGTGAACAATGCAAAGAAATCAGTTCAGTGCAGTCACTCAGTCTTGTCCGCCTCTTTGTGACCCCATGAACCACAGCACACCAGGCCTCCCTGTCCATTACCAACACCCAGAGTTCACCCAAACTCATGTCCATTGAGTCGGTGATGCCATCCAACCATCTTATCCTCTGTCGTCCCCTTCTCCTCCTGCCTTCAATCTTTCCCAGCATCAGGGTCTTTTCAAATGAGTCAGCACTTCGCAACCGGTGGCCAAAGTATTGGAGTTTCAGCTTCAACATCAGTCCTTCCGATGAACACCCAGGAGTAATCTCCTTTAGGATGGACTAGTCGGATCTCCTTGCAGTCCAAGGGACTCTCAAGTCTTCTCCAACACCATAGTTCAAAAGCATCAATTCTTTGGTGCTCAGCTTTCTTTACAGTCCAACTCTCACATCCATATATGACTACTGGAAAAACCATAGCCTTAACTAGATGGACCTCTGTTGACAAAGTAATGTCTCTGCTTTTGAATATGCCATCTAGGTTGGTCATAACTTTCCTTCCAAGGAGTAAGCATCTTTTAATCTCAAAGAAATTACTGCAAAGAAATAGAGGAAAACAATAGAATGGGAAAGACTAGGGATCTCTTCAAGAAAATTAGAGATACCAAGGGAATATTTCATGTTAAAGATGGGCACAATAAAGGACAGAAATGGTATGGACCTAACAGAAGGAGAAGATATTAAGAAGAGGTGGCAAGAGTACACAGAATTATATAAAACAGATCTTCATGACTCAGATAACCACGATGGTATAATCACTCACCTAGAACCAGAGGTGCTGGAGTGTGACGTCAAGTGGGCCTCAGGAAGCATCACTACAAACAAAACCAGTGGAGGTGATGGAATTCCAGTTGAGCTATTTCAAATCCTGAAAGATGATGCTGTGAAAGTGCTGCACTCATTATGCCAGCAAATTTGGTAAACTCAACAGTGGCCTCAAGACTGCAAAAGGCCAGTTTTCATTCCAATCCCAAAGAAAGGCAATGCCAATGAATGTTCAAATTACCATACAATTGCACTCGTTTCACATGCCAGCAAGATTATGCTCAAAATCCTTCAAGCTAGGCTTCAGCAGTCCACGAACCAAGAACTTTCAGATGTACAAGCTGGATTTAGAAAAGGCAGAGGAATGAGAGATCAAATTGTCAACATTTGCTGGATCACAGAAAAAGTAAGGGAAACCCTCAAAAAATCTACTTCTGCTTCACTGACTACACTAAAGCCTTTGACTTTGTGGATCACAACAAACTGTGGAATATTCTTAATGAGATGGGAATACCAGACCACATTACTTGCCGCCTGAGAAACCTGCATGCAAGACAAGAAGCAACAGTTAGAACCAGACATAGAACAAATGACTGGTTCAAAATTGTGAAAGGAGTACGGCAAGGATGTATATTATCACCCTCCTTACTTAACTTATATGCAGAGTACCTCATGCAAAATGCCGGTCTGGATGAATCACAAGCTGGAATCAAGATTTCCGGGAGACATATCAACAACCTCAGATATGCAGATGATACCACTTTAATGGCAGAAAGTGAAGAGGAACTAAAGAGCCTCTTGATGAACTTAAAACTGTTGGCTTAAAACAGCTTAAAAAATTTCACTTAAATCTCAATATTCAAAAAATCATGGCATCTGGTCCCATCACTTCATGGCAAATAAATGGGGAAACAATGGAAACAGTGCAAGATTTTATTTTCTTGGGCTCCAAAATAAGAGGATGGTGAGTGCAACCATGAAATTAAAAGACACTCGCCTTTTGGAAGAAAACCTATGACAAACCTAGATAGCGTGTTAAAAAGCAGAGACAACATTTTGCAAGCAAAGGTCCGTCTAGTCAAAGCTATGGTTCTTTACAGGAGTCATGTACAAATGTGAGAGTTGGACCATAAAGAAGGCTGAGTTCTGAGAACTGACACTTTCCAACTATGGTGCTGAAGACTCTTGAGAGTCCCTTGGACAGCAAGGAGATCAAACCAGTCAATCCTAAAGGAACTTAACCCTGAATATTCATTGGAAGGACTGATGCTGAAGCTGAAGCTCCAATACTTTGGCCACCTGATGTGAACAGCCAAGTCACTGGAAAAGACCCTGACGCTGGCAAAGAGGGCAACAGAGGACGAGATGGTTGGGTGGCATCATTGGCTCAATGGACATGAGTTTGAGCAAATTCAGGGAGACAGTGAAGGACAGAGAAGCCTGGCGTGCTGCAGTTCATGGGGTCGCAAAGAGTCAGACATGACTTAGTGACCGAACAACAAAATTGATATAAATAAGTCATTCTTAGGTACACATCTAAAATGAGTGGCTATTTAAAAACCTATTGAAGATAATCACTAACAAGCATGTATTTTAAATCTTAGAATCCTCTGTTCTGGAGTAATCTTAGTGGAAAGGCTAGCGTATGGAGAGGTGAAAGTAACTGTATGGGGATTGAGAAGGACCTGCCTTCTCCCATCACACTCTTCTCCCTCCCATCTCACCCTGGGGGCTCTGTGAGGCAATGTATGAAACATCTTTCTAAGGGACCACCTTTCCCTGGGTTCTCCCCAATCCCATTAGGCCATCTAAGTTTAAATGAACTATGAAAAGATTTGCAAAGCACCTTGCGAGGTGCCAGCAGACACAGAAAACAGCCCAAGTGTCGGATTCAGTCTTCCCTTGGCTTCCACTTCTTTCATTCTAGCTCCTGGCAGCATTGACTTCCCGTGAAGCCCCTGAGCATCACAGATGTCTTAATATAAGGCTCCTCAGACCTCATTAATTTTTGTATGCTGCCACTTCATGGTAAGAAATGTTGAAAGGAACTGATCCCCAGCCTGTTTCTCTTGGTTTTCACTCCCTCACTCCTCCTGTGTTCTATCGGATGGTACTCTCTAGAGATCCACATTCTAGCAAAGAGACTCCCCCAGTCAGATTTCCCTTTTGCGGCAGTTTCCTGAGGACAAACACAATACTAACTTTTAGGGAGTGACAAAACTAAGGAGAGAATTTTTCTGAAATTGTTGCTCTGACGTTCCTATTAGCCATGAATGAGAGAAAAAAATCTACTATCAATGGACTCCTGTTATAAACGGAAAGACAGCCTAAACGAATGTAACTGGAACTTATTCTTGGTCCCAACAATGCTACTAGCACACTACATGTACAACACAGAACACTAAAAGGTAAACAGAGGCAGACTTCAGTTTCTTGGGCTCCAAATTCACTGTAGACAGTGACTGCAGCCATGAAATTAAAAGATGCCTTGCCTCCTGGAAGAAAAGCTAGGACAAACACAGACAGCATATTAAAAAGCACAGATATTTTGCCAACAAAGGTCTGTCTAGTCAAAGCTATGGTTTTTCCAGTAGTCATGTACGAGAGAGCTGAACCATGAAGAAGGCTGAGTGCCAGAGAACTGATGCTTTCTAATTGTGATGCTGGAGAAAACTCTTGACAGTTCCTTGGACAGTAAGGAGATCAAACCAGTCAATCTTACAGGAAACTAACCCTGAATATTCATTGGAAGGACTACTGCTAAAGCTGAAGTTCCAATACTTTGGCCATCTGATGCGAAAAGCCAACTCACTGGAAGAGACCCCAGTGCTGGGAAAGATTAAGGGCAGGAGAAGAAGGGGGCGACAGAGGATGAGATAGTTGGGTGGCATCATCGACTCAGTGAACTTGAGTTTGAGCAAACTCTGGGAAACAGTGAAGGACAGGGGAGCCTGGTGTGCTGCAGTCCATGGGTTCACAAACAGACAAGACTGGGGACTGAACAACAAAAGCGTACTACACCTAACTCTGAATAAAAGCTCTGCAGTCTATATTTAGAAGAGTTTTACAAAAATACACAAGGGGGTGATCCCTAACAGTTGTTAAAATCATCCAACTGTACACCTAAATAATTTAGACAATGAATATCATTAATAGTCTCTAACTGGTTAAATAGAATCAAGTCATCTGTAAAGATCTCTTTTAATGCCGAGAATCTACTACTTTCTATTAGTATACACTTTTACATTTTTCTCTCTATTTGTACTCTTTCTCATACAGGGTACTGAATGGATAATTAAGCCCTAGCAGCTGCCATCAAGAGAAGGATGGTTGATAGTATTACACAGGAGCTACTTATCAGAGATTTGCCCACTGTATAGAAATATGCATTCTCTTTTTGGGTTAACTTCTGACCCAAACTAGAAATTACTCTGCCTACTTAAAGCAGAAAATAAACCCCTTTTCCTGTCCCCACAGCAGAAGAGAACCCAGAGGCCTCTGACCCGAAAACACAGAGGTCTCAGTTTTAAGGGACAGAAAGCAGGAGAACCACACAACGGAGAAAGAAACCAGGCCCCAGTAATGAGGACTCAGTAGCAGACAGACGTTCTGAGAACAGTGCTGGAGGGAAGCAAAGCCTCCTGAGCAATACAATGGACAAAGCCTCTGTATTTAGAGGGAGCTCTGAATAATGAGGGGAAAAACAGAGGCTGAGACAGGAGCACAAACCCCATTTCAGAGCAGGACAGCCCAGCCCATGGGCAGAAGGGTCTGCAGAGCCTGTGGACCACATGAGGTAAGGACAGGCCAAGACAGAGACAGTGACCTAAGGGTTTTCACCGGCTCCATAACAAGAGGGACTGGAAAAGAAGAGCAAAGGTTCCATTTATTCCATCTGCAGTAAGCAGTTTCTGTATGATTGCTGTTGTTGTTGTTCAGTCACTAAGTCATATTCAACTCCTTGCAACCCCATGGACTGCAGAACGCCAGGCCTCCCTGTCGATATGCTTATTATATACTACAGTTCTTAATCAATAGCATATATTTGGCTATTCTGCATTAATGGGTTGTTTTTTTTTTTTTTCAGAGGTTGAACTTAGAGAGCCTCTGAGAACACAGGTGGGTAACTAGACTAGGTAAGATCTGCTAACAACTGCAAACAGGACTGTGGGGCCATGGGTGGGCAGACCAGGCCAGGTAGCTTTCAAAGTGTTTGCTGCCACCGAGGTAAGCTTCACTTTGCCCCTATTCTCCTCTAAGCAGAAAGACTGCCAGGCAGAGAGGAATATTGGTCTTTTAAAATAAGCTGAGGATGGTGTGTAGTTTAGGGTTTAAGTCTTTGAAGTCACTGACACCTAGGATCAAATTCCTGTTCTGCTGTTGTGACGTTAGGCAAGTTATCTGATCTTCTTATAGTTCAGTTTTCTTGGCTATAAAATTGGGGCTAATAACTGTCCCTGGGTTTCCCCAGTAGCTCAGCTGGTAAAGAATCCGCCTGCAATGCAGGAGACTCTGGTTCAATTACTGAGTCAGGAAGATCTGCTAGAGAAGGGATAGGTTACCCACTCCAGTATTCTTGGGCTTCCCTGGTGGCTCAGCTGGTAAAGAACCTGCCCGCAATGCAGGAGACCTGGTTTCGATCCCTGGGTCAGGAAGATCCCTGGAGGACGGAATGGCCACCCACTCCAGTATTCTGGCCTGGAAAACTGCATGGACTGTATAGTCCATGGGGTCACAGAGAGTGACTTTCATTTCCAGTAACTGTTCCTACCTCACAGGGTTGTTTTAAGAATTAAATAAAATAATGTATGCATTATGCGCTTAGCATAGAGCCCGATAAATAAGTGCTGACATCTGTGTTGAGTGTAGTAGCTGGACCACAATGGGGAGAAAAGCAAAAACTTGGATCCTGTAATGTCTACTCTCTCCTCCTCCTCCCCACCCCTTGAATTTAAGCAACAATGAAGATCAACAAGGCTGGACTGAAAATCTTAAAAGACAGCATTTTGGATAATGAGATCCTCCACTGAGTTCTCCTTGTGTTTGCTCATGTTATTCCTTTTTTCTGTAGTACTCTCATTGAAAATTAAAGTGTTAGTCGCTCAGTCGTGCCCGACTCAGCAATCCCATGTACTGTAGCCCACCAGGCTTCTCTGTCCATGGGATTGCAAGAATAATGGGAGTTGGTTGCCATGTGGGTTGCCGTGCCCTCCTCCAGGGGATCTTCCAAACCCAGGGATCAAACCTGGGTCTCCTGCATTGCAGACAGATTCTTTACCATCTGTGCCACCAGGGAAGCATTGCTTCTTTCCTATAACTCTCCTTCATGAACATCCTGTAAAACCATGCTAAGTTCAGTCTATTTATTTACTAATATGTGAATAAATTACTCTATAAAAAGTGCTCTACAGTTCATTCAAGCCTATTCTAATTTCTCATGTCTCCCGGTGGTTGCATCTCTGCTGCTGCTGCTGCTAAGTCACTTCAGTTGTGTCCAACTCTGTGTGACCCCATAGACGGCAGCCCACCAGGCTCCACCATCCCTGGGATTCTCCAGGCAAGAACACTGGAGTGGGTTGCCATTTCCTTCTCCAATGCATGAAAGTGAAAAGTGAAAGTGAAGTCGCTCAGTCGTGTCCGACTCTTAGCAATCCCATGGGCTGCAGCCCACCAGGCTCCTCTGCCCATGGGATTTTCCAGGCAAGAGTACTGGAGTGGGCTGCCATTGCCTTCTCCGGTTGCATCTCTACTCCCTCTATACTCCCAGTACCATCATCAGCAGTAAAATCAAATACTTAATACATCTATTCTTTCTGATCAGGAAACACAAAAGACTCTGAAAAGAAGGGTTAACAGGAAGGCATTGAAATGGTGTTAAGTGGTAAAATTATATTCTCCTGTGCCCAGGAAGACAAGCTGGCAGGTGATGAGCAATCCCTGATATGTGGTTCATTAGGATTACACACTACACTTACAGCTACATGGAAGTTTCCAAGGCTGTACTGACATCTTTTTGCTGCACAGGGACTCTGGGAATTGCTGTTTTCTCCACGGCACTAGCAAAAGCATATCAACTTATATGATGGCAAGCTATACTGGAATGCTTTCCAGTTTTCAATGAGAACCCGTTACTCCTCAGCCTGTTTACTAGCCACTGCTTTCCTGGTGGCTCAGCTGATAAAGAATCCGCCTGCAATGCCGGAGACCTGGGTTCGATCCCTGGGTTGGGAAGAACCCCCAGAGAAGGGAAAGGCTACCCACTCCAGTATTCTGGCCTGGAGAATTCCATGAACTGTACAGTCCCATGGGATTGCAAAGAATCGGACACAACTCAGAGATTTTCACTTTCTTTCGATCAACTTTAAAATGTAGAAAGCCTGAGTCTGCCTTTACCATAAAAACTAAGTATGGAGCTCAAAACAGTGGGGGAATTACTAAGACTTTTGCTTCTGGAGACATAAGATAGCATAAAATTTCTCCACAATTACCTTCAAAGCTAAACCTTTAGAATCTTACTTCTGGTTCTGCACAAGGCCCTCCAGTTACTTAGAGCACTGTTTTGAATATGTGACTAAAGCATAAGTTTTTTTCTGTATTCAAGAATAATGTGGGTAGGTGCAGAAGAGGCTGATAGAAGTGACTATTTATATCTGGGATGATAGCTTGAACAGGGTTCTAGGTCCATGGAGTAGGTGCATGTGTGTATGCTAAGCTGCTTCAGTCATGTTTGACTCTTTGCGACCCTATGGACCGTAGGCCACCAGGCTTCTCTGTCCATGTGGTTCTCCAGGCAAGAATACTGGAGTGGGTTGCCATGCCCTCCTCCAAGGGATCTTCCTGACCCAGGGATCAAAGCCACATCTCTTACATCTCCTGCAATGGCAGGTGGGTTCTTTACCACTAGCTTCACCTGGGAAGCCCCATGGAGTAGGCAATATTTAGTATTTTGCAATATATGTAGTCCCAATGGTTGGGCTAAGTTCTCTACTACTCAATGTAGATTTACTCTGATTTCAAAGTCCACTGAATCTTTATACCCACTCAATCTATCCAGCACCCTACCAAGGAATATTATTATAACCACTGCTCAATAACAGTATGGGGCTTCACAGGTGGCACAGTAGTAAAGAATCTGCCTGCCAATGCAGGAGATACAAGAAATGTGGGTTTGATCCCTGGGTTGGGAAAATCCCCTGGAGTAGGAAATGGCAAGCCACTTCAGAATTCTTGCCTGGAGAATTCCATGGACAGAGAGGAGCTTGGTAGGCTATAGTCCTTGGGGTAGCAAAGAATCGAGCACAACTGAGCAACCGAGCACACACAAACACAATAACAGTATACAAGGAAATGCAAACTAAAAAATCTAACTATGGCTATTTCTACCCACACACAGTTAGGTGTCTCTATCAAAAGCTTTGAAGAAAACTCAGAGATACCACCTTGTTCTTGTGAACCACATGAGCAAACTCAGAGCAGTAAGACCCTTGTGATGGCAGCCCAGCCTCTCCCAAAGAAACAAGGCTACATGCCAGAGAGCAAAACAGATGACTCAGCCCAGAGGAAAAGTGTTTAAAATCTGGAGGAAAAGTATTACATACAACATATTATGAAAATGAAAATTTAAGGATTTTTCCCTGTGATAAAACTGTAATTAAATCTTATTTAACTATTTCCTCTAATGACGTCCAGTTTAATTAAGTTTTAATAGACTGGCAGCCATAACCTATAGTTTTATGAAGCAAAGTAAACTTGCGGCCTAAGAAGACATTTAAGGCAAGAGACCCATCAACACAGACAAGAGGTTACAATATATTCCCTCATCCCTAAAGACCTCCACAATAATTAAGTGTGCTAAACAGTCAGCCATTAGGGCTAACAGTAGGTGTGCTCACCACCAATCCGCACTGGGCTGTTCCTTGAAAGCCAAGGGTTATTTCTGTGATCTGCTTTCCAGAAAATGTGCCTGGAGTAAAGAACACAACTGAAAAGGTATGTGTTCTATAGCTCTACGAGGCATGTGTCATATCTATCAAACATGCAGCTCCTCCCGCTGCACTGGGCTTTCTGTCTCAAAATTTTAATATATACATGTTCTCACAGCTGATCATGATACAACACTCATCTTGAGAAGACTGTCAGATGTGTAAGAAAACATCAAGTAGAGAAAAGTAAAATTAATATAGGAAAAACTGATTCACGGGATCTTAATAGTATGCATCTGAATCTATTTCATACTACATTATGAAAATCACAGCATAAATCAAAAAAATTAACTCAGACCAAATGAATATCATAGGCATTTATTTTAGACAAGAACTGAGCATAATCATCCCTTTGTTAGCCAGAGAATGGGGCAAAGAAATTGGGCCTATTGATACCTCAAATAAGATTGCATGCATTTATTTGAATGAAAGAAAGAACTAAATGAATAGGTTATTTTTTAAAACTAACTTTGAAACATCAGCACTTGCATTTTAATAAATCACATATACTCAAAAAAACTGTAAATCTTGGGGAGGGGGGTATCTGATCCTATGAAAGAAAAATAAAATTCTGTAATCTGGCTGACAATCTGATGCCTCTGAATCTCTCTGCCAAGAAGCAGTTACTTGGCTGAGATACTCTTACTTGTACACTTTCATCAGATTAAGGCTTTCATGCCAGGAATTTTTTTCCTCCTGGTGTATTGGCCATTGCCAGAAATGGACCCATCGAATCCACCGGTGCTAAGGAGTTAAGCATCTGAGATTTAATTTAACAGTTTCAGCTTTATTAAGCTGTCACAGAGCGGCCCTACTTTGATAACAGTAGCTGCTCCAATTATGGCTTGGTTTAGGGTTGACAAGTATAATGATTCATTCGTGGCACATGAGAAGCAATAAAAGGTTGTTTTGCATTACAGCTTTAAAAATGTGGGCACTTTTTTCATTTAATTTGTCACTTAGCTTTTGCTAAGAGGACATTTAAATTGCAGTAAAAGGCAAATGGGGCTTTTAGTTTAAATGTAATCCCCATATTTAAATGATCTGTAATGGTGCAGTGTTGGAGTGGGAACACTATTGTCTCACAGTGGGTCCTGATGGTGACATGTGACATTTGTATTCAGGTCCTGTATTATCCATGTGGCTAAAGGGCTTCCAATTTCATTTCACAGCCAGAAGCCTGCAGAAAACACCAATTAACTTGCAGATCCCATTTGCCGACAAAACTCAGCCTCTTCTCAATGTCTGGCATCTGGCAGTGCTCAGCATTTAATTCCAAAGCAGAGCCTTGAAGCAATGTGAGCCCTGTGCAGGGGCACAAAGTCAAATTCCCCCATTTTCTTAAGAAGCAAAATCCTTTTCTTTTGTAGTCCAGAAGCAACTTTTACTTAATTTTTTTGGTGAATGAATATTAAGATTTGAGAGCTACTGTTAGGCCCACGTGAGATTCTTCACAGAACTTAGACTTCATTAAAATGGCAAGTGACCTCTGCTCACCATCACAGTATGCAGGAGAATTTATAGCAGTCTAGTAATGACTGGATGGCAGGAAGGGGGGCATGATTTGTGAAAAAAGAAAACACAGGCCAAGAATATGTATTCTTCATCCTGGGCTGAAATCAAAGAACTTGGATAAAGCCTGGTCCATAATTAGAAATGTAGTCCATCAGAGAGTATAATAAGAATCAGCTAGTGAAAACTTCTGCCTAATGAGAATTAATACTTTTGATTGGGAGTTGAAGTACATAATTTTCAAGGCCAACTTGCAAAAGTGAAATACAACTAATGGATTAAATGTAAACACTGAAAATCTTATTTAACTGTATCACTTGTACTTTTTTTTGGTAACCAAAATATTTAGTTGATATTTTCTAATTAGTTATTTGTAATTTTAAGCTTCTTTAAGTACCAAAGCTCTTTAAATTTTATTCATCTGATATCAATCCAATAATTTTTCCTGAAATGATTCCCTTCATTATAGTTTTTTTTAAAATGTTAATCCTTTTTACTGCCATAAACCAACTAGTCAATTCAACACTTACTGTAGAGTTACAAAACTGAGGAGTCTTTACTTACAAACCACTCAGTATTCTATAAAAATTTTTGTTTAAACCACACATTACACTTGTGTTCTCCAACTACCACACTGAGCTCCCAAACATTTCCTGCCAGGACACCAAAAGGATCTACTACAGTTACAGACTGATTTAAATTCTGATTGAGGGGAAGGCCACTAACACTACTTCCGGTGACCCAAGGAAAGTACTAAGATTAAATTATTATAAGACACTTAATAAAAAATACTTTGGGAAAAGGTCAACAAGTATCTTAACGTTGGGGAATAGCAGACACATGTTAAAAAACAAACAGGAGCTGTCATCCACAAACCAGTTCCTGAACACACACCCTATTAATGGGAAAAAGGAAACTTTGATGTCCAACTGTTTACCATCTTGCTGTATAACCTTAAAGGGTCACACTATGTCATTTTGTGGAAGTTTCCTAACCTCCTCAGACTTTAGTTTCCTTATCTGTAAGCAGTTCATCTCAAAGGTCCCTTCCAAACATTATAACTGGTATCTTCACAGACAAGTCTTTCTTGGTCGGGGCATGGGATCAATAGCATGATGTGGTCCATCAATAGCGAAGAGGAAGACAGAAGGTGAAGGTATGAAGACTTCTACTATTCAACTTCACTGAAACTAGAAAGTGAAAGTGAAAGTGCTTAGTCATGTCTGACTCTTTGAGACTCCATGGACTATACAGTTCATGGAATTCTCCAGGCCAGAACACTGGAATGAGTAGTCTTTCCCTTCTCTAGGGAAAGTTCCCAACCCAGAGATCAAACCCAAGTCTCCCGCATTGCAGGCGGATTCTTTACCAGTTGAGCCACAAGGGAAGCCAAACCTTCTAATAAATATCCAGAACATAAAATTAAAACAGGCACTGACAAAATATTTGCCAAAAATTCCATTTGTCACATACAGATTTCTTAATAGACAACAAATTCATTATTAATTTCTCTAGCAATGAGTATTGAGTAACAAGAGTCATCTCTGCAAATTTCTCAGTAAACACAAGTAGTGGATTTCTCATTTTTTTCAACCACCTGCTGTATTTACATCTTTACCACCATGGATTTGGAAAGCAATAAAAATTATAGAGTTTGCTGTGACTTTTCCATTCTGACAATCAGTAGTTCATCTAAGTTGAGAATAATTTTTAAAAATGACGACTCAAGTTACTTTCAATAACTTTAATGTAGGTAAAAGGGGAAAATGGCCAAATTCCAGCTGAAGTGATTACAATATTAGTCTGGAAATGAATAATCAATGCTATTGTACCGAATACCTATCTGGAAATACACATTCCCCACCCCCACAAATACTTAAAAGCAGAGTCTGTGCTTACTTTCCTCGACATCAGACAATTCCCCCAAACGCTGCCAAGACTGATTCCTGCAAATGTTTCATTCTCCCTGTCCTAGCCAGGGTACACTGGCGGCAAGTTCATGTAAGAGCAGCTCTCTCTTCTGCAATATTCTGACCATGCTTTTTCCACTTTCTATCCCAGGCTTCAGCCACACACAACTCACTGGGAATCCATCAGAAGATTCACACTTACCCAGCTCATCCCAGAGCTGCCTGTACTTGTCAGTCATTGCAGTGCCTTGTTGCCTCCAAAGTGACAGACGAGGGTCAGCCATGAACTGCTCTGTTATCAAAGTCAACATTCGGGCCCCATTTGAGTCCCTCATCTTCAACATCTCCCGCACCTAGTGGGGGGAAAAAATACCTTCAGAAAAATGTTAAAAAATGAACAGTAATACAGAGACGGTACACCTTACTTCTTTGGGGAGGGAAGTTAGGGCGGTGGTGGTGGTGGATTCTTTTAACACCATCCTTTTTAAGCAAACAGAAGTTGTTAAAAATAAGCCTTTGTCCTCAATGGCAATTTAATCAAAGAATGACCATTAATTGTTTTAAAATTGTATTTTTGAATCCACAAAAGAACAAATAAATTGCCTAACTTCCTAACTCCCCCCTAAAAATGTTTCTGCCAGACTGCAAAGCAACACCAAAACAAACAAGACAAATCATTCGGTACCTTCTTAACTCCCTGACCGACTGCACTACCACCAGAGTAATGGAGTCTAAAGAAGTGTACCAAAAACTTTTTAGAGATCTTCTAAACTGATCTAATGATGTTTATAGTAATAGCATCTATCCTTCATTTTTTTAAAAACTTTATTCACATACATACAATTCACCAATTTAAACTGTACAATTCAGTGGTTTTTAGTATATTCAAGCACAAGCTGTACAAGTCCTTCGTTTTTGAGGTAAATTAGTAATTACACTAGATTCTTTCTCACCAAGGGTTTCAACATAAAGAGCAACACATACTTCTATTCATTCAGATGGGACTGTTTTTGCAATGGTAAGAGGAAATGTTCAGGGCTGTGTAAGTTCAAGAACTTTTTTGCTCCAAATAAGCAATCCTTATAGCAGAATCATAAGTGACTTCATAAATTAACTCTGCTTCTCTGTTTTGGAACATCAAGCTCTGTCCATTATTCTTCTGTTAATAGTTCCCAGATAAATGAGAAAGCAAAGAAGGAAATATAAGGCTAAGTTGCTCTACAGGAAATCCTAATGAATCCATCCATTCCTAAAGCGTGAAATGTTATATGTTCAACAAGAGCAATCTAAGCTGAACGCCAGTTCTCTGAATAGGAAATTAGTAGACCAAGGTCATAAGTAGTAGTTGAGAGGGGAAGAGTCCTTTTATTCAAAATTCTTTCTATGTGAAAGCCAAATGGAGGAGGAAATAGTAGATCTTTAATAAAGCAGCCTAAAGCTCTAGGTCAATATATTCTGCCTCAGGCCTGTACCCTGAGAAGTAATGGAACCACCTCTCCACAGGCTTCAGAATTTGAGTCTTGTAGAGAACTCAAATGTACTTCTACATTGAATCACAAGAGTGTGCTTCCAGGAGGGCTGTTTCAATAATCTTAAGAAGTACTAAAAAACAGAAAGAAATGGAGTTGCCATTTGTTGGACATCTCGCTAAAGAGTTTTACATTTATACTTCTCCTTTCAATCTTCACAACATCCATAATAAGTAGGGCAGATTATAACACTGATTTTACAAATTATAAAGCCATGCCTCAGAAGTGAAGTAACTTGTCCAAAGGACAAGAGGAACAACTGGAATCAGAATCCAGATCTGTCTTAACTCTGGAAATTATGCCATTTTTAAAATTAGATGTTGCTGTTACTTCATGTAACATATATAATGTGTACACCATATATACATAGATAAAAATAGCAATTGCAGGCCCATCTAATTCCTCTTTTACATTGCTTCCACTAGGCCACAGTGTACTTTCTACTGATATGAGAATCTAAGAAATACTTACTGTGTGTCTAAATACACCAAACCTTTAATATTACCTCTTCACGTTATAGATTTAATTTAGTATTTATTTCCCTGATGAATTTCTAACCTACTACTCAGTTAGCAACAGCAATGAAAATAAATGCTTTACTACTAAGCATATAAACCCAGAACTATTAACCAACACTCAAGTACATCTATATAGCCTAAAGGTAATTAATTTCAGACTGTTGACTCTGACGCATTATAAGAGTTTGAAGTGCTATGAATTACCAAAGATTCATTAAGTCATGTGAAATAATTTTAGAGTTAGACGTATTCTTGAAAGTGAAAAATGAAAGTCGCTCAGTCATGTCTGACTCTTTGCCATCCTGTGGACTGTAGCCCACCAGCCTCCTCTGTCCATGGGATTCTCCAGGCAAGAGTACTGGAGTGAATAGCCACTTCCTTCTCTAGGGGATCTTCCTGACCCAGGAATTAAACTGGGTCTCTTGAATTGCAGGCAGATTCTTTACTGTTTGAGCCACTACTATAATTCTTGAAAAACTGGCAATCTATATATGGTATATGAGATAAAAGTTTTTTTAAAGGCTGCACTGCATGGCATGCGGGATCTTAGCTTCCTGACCAGGGATGGAACCTGTGCTCATCAAAGTGGGAGCTCGGAGTCTTAACCACTGGACTGCCAGGAAAATCCCGGGCTAAATCTTTATTCAAAGGGTTTTCATTAATCACAATACACTAGTTTTTGGCCATAAGCAGTAACAGTTTACTTTAATTCTTCTGATAAATGGCAATCCACTCCAGTATTCTTGCCTACGAAATCCTATTGGACAGAGGAGCCTGGTGGGCTATAGTCCATGGAATTGCAAAGAGTCAGACATGACTGAGTGACTAAACTTACCCACAAAAGGTTTTAATTACTATGAATATGAGAGAAATTGTTTAACAAAAGTATCAATGAACATAGTTATCTGTTCCTTTAAAACCAATCTGAATTCATTATCTATAATGATGGCTGCACCCCCAATGAAAAGACATTGCCTTAACATTATTTAAAAAGCATTTTATCCAGTATTTAGAAATGTGTTCATGGTACTAAAGTTCTGTGTAAAGCAACAGACACAGCTTCTGTTCACAATGAACTTATACTGAAGATAACTTTGTCTCTTAGGTGATCAAATGTTTGTGATGAAAATTAACATTTACCAACACCCAACAACTGTTAAGACACAATTATCATATAACATCATAATCACAACAACTAGAAGGGATATGCTATTATTTACCTAAATTTATACATGAGGAAACTGACTTAAATAACTTGCAAAGATATACACACTCAAGATTTTAGAACTGAAATTTAAACCCAGGTTTCTATTTCTCCAAAGTTAACGTTCTTGAAACTAATTTTAAAATATTAACATTAAACTAATTATACAAAGCATATCTTAAGGACTATATTCAAATTTATGCTCTACTTGGGAAAATTAACCAGAAAAGTTTTTTAAAAACTGAAAAAAAATGGCATTTCAATTAATATCAAGCTATTTTTAGTATTGAACAGTTTTTCAAAATTGTATAAGAACTAAAAAAAGACAAAAATGGCCCATATCTTACCTAAAGACATCTAAGTAAATTAATGCTTACATTACAACACAGAAGTCTCTAATGGTTGATTATAACTTTATTTTTTTTCCCTTGGGCCATGCCACTCAGCTGACAGGATCTTAGTCACCCATGACCAGGGACTGAACTGGAGCCCCAGCAATAAACATGTGGAGTCCTAACCACTGGACTGCCAGGTAATTCCCATTTAAAAAAAAAAAAAAAATTTACAAAGAAGCCTTTATCTTTTTCTATACATGGTTGTATATACTTTCTATAAATGTATATATTTAGAATGTTTCTTTAAAAATAAAAAGTCATACCTTTGCAAAGAGCAAATTAAGCTGCTTCCCTGATCCGTGGTACCCGCCCTGGGAAAGGAACAGTTTAACCTGTTCTTGAACCTGCTCTTCATCTAAGTGCCAGCAGTTTTCATCATCTATACTAGCACCTGCTGTTGGATCAGGAGCACCTAGAAATAGAAAGAAAAAATAACACATATGCTAGATAAAAACTCTGTGCTAACAGGACTCTGACAATAAACTTGAAAAGAATTAAGATTCTATACTTTTTGCCTAAATACTTTTTAATCCAATCTCAATATACATACATATGTATGACCGAAAATAAGTGTGAAATTATTCTTTTATATGCAGAACTTTGCTGCTCTGTGCTAAGCTGAAAGGTAATGACTTAAGAGCTGAGACGTTTCCTTTTTTTAACATCAGAGACTGTACATGAGGAGATGAATTTACAGGTTCTCTAAAAAACAAAAAAATTCACAAAAAAGTCTCATTGTGAATATACTGTGTTTATAAAACTCTGCTGTGTAGACTTATTAGTAAAATGTTTTTCAAAGACACTAGAAAAATATGAAACCAAGTAAACTCAGCAGAGTATCTCTCTTTACTATGTTAATTCAAGAAGCTTTCACCATTATTTGCTGCTGTATAAACTGCATGCTGACATAAGTCTTTAGTTGCAGAAAACCAAAGATTAAAAAGGGAAATCAAGCCACTTGGGAACAGGCACTGCAGCTGTTGTACTAAACCAGGTTATAGTATCACCTTGCCAAACTGCGTAAATATTTTATTGCTGAAGTAAACACAAAAGATAACATCTATGTAACAGTCTGCAGACTACCTTAGAAATTAAAATTACCCGGATATTTAGGCAAGTGAAAACTGTTTTGTATTTATTAATAAAATAAAATGGTATTAAAGGCCTAAGATTCATTAAGTAATACAAAAACAAATCTAAAACCTCTCATTAACAGTGTTTCATCTGCTTATTAAGTCCTAAAAAAAATCTGTAGATATGGTTCCACACTTCTTTTCTTTTAATAATCTTACACAGACTCATTTGGCCAAGGAAATAATCACTAACATGTGCTTGGGACCAGGTTCCATTAGTCTCTAGGAGCATGAATTGGTCTGTGAACCTCCCTGAAAAAGTGTGCATTCATTCATTCAGAAAACATATTTACTGAGAGCCCTCTGCTAGACTCAGGGATGGAATGGGGTACAAAATAGAATTCCTGTCCTCACAGAATGTATTATCTAGTTCAATGGCTTTCAAACTTTTTTGACTAAGAGCCACAATAAGAAACATAATTAATACCATACCCAATACACCTGTGTATCTGGACACTTATATGAACACATCTATTTATTAATCTGAAGCAAAAGTATGATCAAAAAATATCCTTTCTGTAAAAGTGAGAAAGTCTGATATTTTCTGTACTATTTCACTTTTTAAAGGCTCATCATAATTTTTAAGAACTGATTTCATAATGAATAATGGGTTGCAATCTACTATTATTGAAACACTGCTTTAAGTGTGTGAAACAAATACCAATGTAATCACCCATACAAATATATAAGAATAAATGAATTGTTCATAGAAAAGCACAAAGAGCCAGGAGACTGTATCAGAGAGCTCTGACCTGGCCTTGGATTGGCAGAATAAGCATATGGAGCTGAGATCTGCCTTAAGTAGATTAGAAGATAACTGAAGGCAGGAAAAGGAAGCACTGAATCTACATGTGAGACTAAGAGCTTAGGCAGAGGTCTCAAGCAGAAAGGAACATGGTATGTAGATGAAACAAAAGATACTGTCCACACAACTCAACAGTAGAGGATGAGGGCAAAGAGCAACACAAGACAACTCAAGAACAGAAGAAGGGCCAGAGAGCACTGACAAGGGAGGAACTTGTTTTTTCTCCCTAAAAGTAACAAATGGTAATTCACAACAAGGTCATGCAAAGTAGAAAAGAACACTCTAGAAAGTAAAAAATGTTCTGCTCTGATACACATCAATTTCAACAGTCCTATGGAGTCCCTTGGACTGCAAGGAGATCCAACCAGTCCATCCTGAAGGAGATCAGTCCTGGGATTTCTCTGGAAGGAATGATGCTAAAGATGAAACTCCAGTACTTTGGCCACCTCATGCAAAGAGTTGACTCATTGGAAAAGATTCTGATGCTGGGAGGAACTGGGGGCAAGAGGAGAAGGGGACGACAGAGGATGAGATGGCTGGATGGCATCACTGACTCGATGGACGTGAGTCTCAGTGAACTCCAGGAGTTGGTGATGGACAGGGAGGCCTGGCGTGCTGTGATTCATGGGGTCGCAAAGAGTCGGACACGACTGAGCGACTAATCTGATCTGACCATGGAGTATTAAGCAGCCATAAAAATGAATGTAAAGATTCTTTATGTACTGCAATGGAAAGATATACCTGAGATATGGGTGATCAGGGAACTGAGAGAGAGATGGTTTTCTGGATTATACAACTAGATAAAACACTGGACAACTCACTCCCTGATACACAGACCACCAGAGAAGGATCAGGTTTCGGGGAGGGGCAGTGTTTGCATCATGAATACGGAATTTATTATTATTATTTTTAGTATTTTGGCCATACCTCTCAGTATGCAGGATCTTAGTTCCCCGACCAGGTATAGAACTTACACCCCCTGCAGTAGAAGCTCTGAGTCTTAACCACCGGACCGCCAGGGAAAATCCATGAGTTCAGTTTTAGATGTGGTGAATTTGAAGTACCTCTGAGATACTCAGCCAAGAAGAGGGGAAAGGATTTAAAGTACAGAGCTAGATATACTATGGGATGCGGTACAGGGTAAAAAATTGTCTAGGATGGAACCATAGGGAAGGCCAACATTTAAAGGCTGGGCAAGAGCCACTATCAGCCAATCAAGTAGGGAGGGATGGGAGGAAAATAAGGAGGGAGAAAGATATAAATACATTCCACTCCTACCAAGGAAGGAAATCCTATCAAAAGCAAACTACTGCTCAAGTATCCTCACACGAATTAGATTTCATTTTCTTCTTACAATGTCCCCTGGAGGTGAGTATAGCTCATGATCCCCTTTCTATAGAAGGAGAAACACAGGTTCAGAGTGATTATGACCTGTCTGTCCACAGCACACACTGCCAAATGCAGTCTCCCAGTTCTCTCCCCTGCTGAAGAATATATTCCAGAACCTCGGAGCTCAAGTTGAACCCTGAAAGCATCAAGGCAGCAGTTGTCAACCATAAATCAAAAAAAAATTTAAGGAAGAATACCGGGATCTGTTATCATGTTTCTTCTTTACAGGAAAATTTAAGAATACACAATATTGTGAAGAGCTAATTAACTACTGGGGTTATATCTGTATCCCATTGGGATACACAACCCGTAATCCAGCTCACTTCTTTGATTCTAGAGTAAGATGACACAGACACACACCTGCACAAAGACAGGCCTCTGTTTCCTCAGCCCTCATCTTCTATTATGTAGGAATAAAAAATTAAGTAATAAAAATTAGAAATTTTCCGTGACTATGCAGAAAACAATTCAGTCATAAGAATGCACATAAAGGTAATTAATTGATAAATAAAACATAAATTTACTCTAAACACAACTCAACATTTTAGGAAAAAAGACACGTACACTTTACATTATATACCAGGAAATTCATGTTTACAACAACCCTCCCAAAAGAGGAAATTTATTTATTAAACTTTAATGCTAAAGTCTAAATGCTTAAATCCTAACATGTCATGATTATATGCATTAAAGTATTGCCTAAGCCTTGCATAAAATGTAGATGTGCAAGATTTATTTCTACTCGCTAATGGCTGTCTATAATCAAAGACAAACCTCTCAGAATTTAGCTTTGAGAAAGGCAGGCAAAGAGAAACATAATTCAAGCTTTTATACATTTGCTATTAGATATAACCCACATTGGGCAGGAACCAGAATCTAGGTATATAAATTAAATGGTCCTTTAAAGTGTTTTAAAACTATCATATTTTTTACCCTTATTTATATTTATAATTACAAACTCTATAACTTTTACAACTGTGTAATTAATCTTTGTGAGCATTTTATGACTAAAGCTTAATTTTACAAAGTTTCAAGCCTTCAGGGAAAGTGAAATTATCTGTTGAACACAGTGCAACGGTTTTATTGGCTTTTGCTCCCAGCCAGAGTGTATGAATTTGATTCACTCTCCTACCTTGGTTACATAATGCCATTGGAGGAGAGCAAAGGAGAGTTCATGAACGTGCAGGACTACTGTCCATCTCTGGCCTTCCCTGTCTGCTACTTGATTTGGTTCTGTTTTAGCTTTGATTTACTCCAGTATCAAAACTCTTACCCCAGCAGTTCTCAAGATCAGGAATGTATCAAGACTCGTGAGGCACACTGTGAAAAGTAGATGCTTAGGCACCACTTCAGACCTACTGAACCAGAATCCTTGCCACAGATAACAAGGCAGGGGCCGTGGAGATGGGAAGTACAGCTGGGAAACACAATTCTGTATTTGGAGGGAATCTCAAACACGGTGGCATATTCTGGATCTTCGGATTGAAAAGTATTCAGGGTCCAGTGTACTCACTAAAGTACACTAAATTTAAGACCTACTGACTAAGGTATCTGTCTCTTATCACAAAAACAGTCATTTCCAAGCACTGGACACTACCAAATCACACTGCAAATTTTAAACTGAGATATTAAGACATATTCAATAACTGGTTTATGCTATGTTTGGTATGTGGAATTATTCACAGCTTTGTATTCTAATGGAGAATTTAATTATTTCTCTTTTCTTAAAACTGCTGGAAAACAAATTCAAACAAAAAATGAAAGGCTTTATTTAGTTTACATCTTCATCTTAACTGTGACCTAACTGCCTCAATACCATGGTTGTCCAAATAAAGCTTTAAGCATTTATATTTAAGTAGCAGTGCTCTTTTTTGTTGTTGTTAAAATTAAATTGTCAAATTCAGTCTACAGAGGAAGAATGCAGGAAGCAGATGTTTACACTGCAGAGGTGATTAATTCAGCCTCTTTTGCAGGACCTATAAAGGAATGCCATCTCCTACAGTTTTAGTGCCTGCTATTAAAGATATGAAACATTAAGTCTGTGGCTTACAAAGACACTGGTACACCTGTCTTACAAGCTGAAGGCAAAAGTCCTGATATCAAACATTGGCACTGAGAGAGAAAAGGCAATGCAGCAAACTTCAGTGACACAGGTTCAGAAAAAAAAAAAAAAATCTTTCTTTAGCAAGGACAAGAACTAGAAGACCACTGAAAAATAATGTAATAATGTGTACTGAATAAATACACACTTGAGAAAAGCTTTAAATTTTATTCTTACTGAAATCCTCATTTCAAGGCAGTTAACTAATGTCTTCATTTCCAAATACAATTTTGTGGTGGCTGAAACAGCCAGATCCTTCATCACCTGTTCTCAGTGGTCAGTCCATGTAATTCTACTGCCATGATGCAGTGTGGTGTCCTCTCTAAGAGCTGTTAGAGGACAATCTGTTTAGCCTGGAAGCTAATGACAAAGGGAGTCCTGGCATGCGCCAGCCTCTGCTCCCTCAACAAGCCACCTTCCCTTTAGCTAAATGCCAAAGAAATAAATAAGTAGCACTGTAATCAGGATATAGCTCAGGGAACTCAAATAAGCCTGTCAAGGTTTATAGCTCCTCTACTCTTTTCCTCTCACCTGACTTTATTACTCATCTCTTGTTATCTTTTAATTTACTTCAGAAGTTTCAGTGATATACTTATTCATGTACAGAAATAATCATGTATTTTATATGGATAAAGAGCAATAAAACACTTGTACATCCACTAATGCTCATTAAAAAATGAAGAATATAAGCATAGAGTGCTTAAGAGTTAGGTCATTTTCCATAACCTAACTAACAGATATATTAATATATTAGCAATTACTTGGTACACAAATAATTAAATGCAAAGTTCTCAGAAAGTCTCATTTTTACGTAACCTGACTCTTCTGATTTATTAAAAGAGATCTACTATGATTGCAAGGTTCAAGAATGATTTGCTCAGATTATTTTCAAAGATTTTTTTAAAAAACTTCACAATTATTTTCCTCAACGATACCACCGCCAGCTGAAGACTCAGGTCAACTGCCACATCACAATGATGGATAATCGCAACTTAACTTTACTCCTTTATACCTCTCCTGACCTTATGAAATAGGCACTCTTTACAGACAATGTTTTACACGTAAGAAAACTAAGCCCTGAGGAGATTTAGTTCCTTCCCTCCACTAAAAGTGCTGGAAAGCAAGGGACTAGAATTCTTACACAGGCTGTCGAACTTCTAAGCTCTTCAACACCCTGAGTACTCTTACAGCGCGAGGGGTGAAAAGCCTACAGTGAGGGACACGGGGACAAAAGCTCACAGAGCCAACATGGAGACTTGTTCTTGTCAGTCGCCAAGTGCTGTTGGACAACTTGCAACCCATGGACTACAGCACACCAGGCTTCCCTGTCCTTCACCATCTGCCGGATGTGTCTCAAACTCATATCCATTGAGTTGGCAATGCCAGCCAACCAGCTCATCCTCTGTTGTTCCCTTCTCCTCCATTCAGGAGAGGGATGGTGAGCAAACTGATCACAGCTGGTAACAAGCCACTGACAATTATGAGAGTCGGGTAGTGTCAGAGATGACTGTAGGGTATGAGAGAAGGCACGACTTGGAGGTAAAAACAGAAAGGATAAAGGATATCGAGCTAAAAGTAACTTGGCTGCTTCTGTACTACCGTATCATGTATACCTGCTGGGTCAGAGACGTGATGCCTCCCAAAAGATTACTTCTCTTCTGCTAAAACGAGATGTTTTTCCATATGAAGATGATCACGTGTGCATGACTGTATATTTCAACAATTTTTTAGAAGAAATTTAAATCATATTATGAAAACACCAAGTTCTAATTAAAACTTAATGGTAAAACTGGTCATTTTTGAAGGGAGATTTGGCAGTAATTACAAAACTTAAAATGCCCATACCAATTGTTCTGGCATTTCTACTATTAACAAAGAATCTATTACTCAAAAGCACTTGCACAAATTCACACATACAAAAAGAATGGTCACAGTAGAATTGCACATAGTAGAAAAAAATGAAAACAATTTTGAAATCATTTGGTATGTTAATGATTAAACAGACCCATAATATGTAATACTACACAGCACTTAACACAGTAACAGACCTTTTTGTACTAGTAAGATAAAGTACTCATGATGTATGGAAAAAGAAAAAAAAAGAAACTACAAAAAAACTTTTAAAACTGTTTTTAAAAAACTACATACTTGTGTGTGCACCAAAAAACGGCCTCAAACACTATAAACCACACTATCAGCAGCGGCTGCCTTGGGGGAATAAGGGAGTTACTGGAGACCAAGAGAGCCAACGAGTACTTGGTTTTTTATCTTCATTTACTTCTATACGTTTTTCCACATGTATTCTTTTTTTTTTTTTTTTTTACTTTTACGTTTCACACTACTGCACTTTGCGATAGCACATTTAAAGCAACTTTAATTCTCTCCTATAGATTTGCTAATTAAATTGACCACCACTAGTAGGTCATACCTTTGTTTCACCAACTGTCAATGCCAGAACATTCTACAATAGAAAGGATAATGCTTGTAATAACCAAATTATCTCCCTGGGATAACTGAAAAACTGGTTGCTAACACAAGCCCAATTACATGAATATGACCATCCACAGGGAAACAAAATGAAGAGAGATGTGACATGAAGCCTCCGTCAAACGACTCCAACTGTCTGTCACTCATATTTGGAACATATGTACAAGAATACATCTCCAAATTCTAAGAAAATGGAATTTAAAAATGATATGGTTACTTTTTTTAAAGTATCATTGATTTACAACATTAGTTTTAGGGTTTCAGTATTTTTATAGACAACACTCCATCGAAAGTAACTACATGATAATGGTTATAATTCCCTATACTATACAATATATCCTTGTTGTTTATCTATTTTTTATTTTTAGGTTATGCATTTTGTTTTTTTTTAATTAATTTTAATTGGAGGCTAATTACAATATTGTATTGGTTTTGTCATACATCAACAGGAATCCGCCACAGGTGTACACGTGTTTTTTTTAATATACAATGCTTTGTATCTCTTAATCTCATAACCCTAATTTGACCCTCCTCCCTTTCCTCTCCTCTCTGGTAACACTTAATTTGTTTTCTATATCTTTAAGTCTCCTTCTACCTTGCTGTATACATTTGTTATTATTATATTTTAGATTCCACATATCATTGATATCATAGAGCATTTGTCTTTCCCTGTCTTGAATTATTTCGCTAAGCATAATGGCCTCTAGGTCCATCCTTGTTCCTACAAATGGCAAGCTTTCATTATTTTCCTATGACAGAGTAGTATTCCACTTGTATTCATACATCCCTTCTTCTTTATCCAATTATCTACTGATGGACACTTTAAAGTGAAAGTGAAAGTCGCTCAGTTGTGTCTGACTCTTTGCAATCCCATGGACTATGTAGTCTATGGAATTCTCCAGGCCAGAATACTGACGTGGGTAGCCATTCCCCTCCAGGGGATCTTTCCAACCCAGGGTTCGAACCTAGGTCTTCTGCATTGCAGGAGGATTCTTTAGCAGCTGAGCCACCAGGGAAGCTGGGTTGTTTCCAAATCTCAGCTATTCTAAATAAACAGTGCTGCTATGAGCACTGGGGTGCATGTACCTTCTCAAATTACTCTTTATTTTTTTTGCTGCATATATATCCAGGAGTGACTCCATTGTTAAATCTATTTGTAGTTTTTCATTTTTTTTTTAGGAACCTCTGTACTGTTTGTAATGTAATGCCTCTAATATAAGTGGCTGCACCAATTTACATTCCCACCAACAGAGTGTAAGTGTTCCCTTTTCTGCACATCCTCTCCAACATTTGTTATTTGTAAACTTTTTAAAAAAATTATTTATTTACTTATGGCTGTACTGGGTCTTTGTTGCTGCACAGGCTTTTCTCTAGCTGCAGTGAGCAGGGGCTACTCTCTAGTTGCGATGTGCAGACTTTTCACTGTGGTGGCTTCTTTTGTTGCAGAGCAGACTCTAGGGCTTGGGCTTCAGTACTTGTGGCATGTAGGCTCAGGAGTTGTGGCTCTTGAGCTCTAGAGCAGTCTCAGCAGTTGTGGCCACAGGCTTAGCTGCTCCACAGCATGTGGGATCTCCCCAGATCAAGGATCGAACCCATATCTCCTGCACTGGCAGGCAAACTCCTAACCACTAAGCTACCAGGGACCTGTTATTTGCAGACTTTTTGATGATGGCCACCCTGATAGGTATGAGGTAATATCTTACTGCTATTTTAATTTGCATTTCTCTAACAATTAGTGGTGTTGATTATCTTTTCATGTGTCTGTTGGCCATCTATATTTCTCTTTTGGAAAAATGTCTATTCAGGTCTTCATCCATTTTTTTGAATGGGTTATTTTTTTTTTGATATTGAGTTATATGAACTATTTGTATATTTTAGATATTAATCCCATGTCAGTTATATCATTTGCAGGTATTTTCTCCCATTCTATAGGCTTATTGTTTTGCCAATGGTTTCCTTTACTGTGTAAAAGCTTTAAAGTTTAATTAGGTTCTATTTATTTTTGCTTTTTTTTTTTGCCTTAGGAGACAGATACAAAAAAATATTGCTACAATGTACATCATATGCCTATGTTCTCTTCTAGAAGTTTTATGGTTTCAGGTCTTACATTTAAGTCATTAATCCATTTTGATTTTTTTTTTAATGTTGGAAGAAAATGTTCTAATCTCTGTTTCACATGTAGCTGTGCAGCTTTGCAAGAACCACATGTTGAAGAGACTGCCTTCTCTTCATTGTATATTCTTGTTGTAGATTAATTGACCACAGGTGTGTGAATTTACTTCTGGGCTCTTTATTCTGTTCATTAATCTCTGTGTCTGGTTTCTGTACCAGTACCGTGCTGTTTTGATTACTGTAGCTTTGTAGCATAGTTTGATGAGTGGGAGGGTGACAGCTCCAACTTCGTTCTTTTCTCTCAAGATTGCTTTGGTAATTCTCTGTCTTTTGTGGTTGCATATCAATTTTACGCTAAAGCCTCTGACTGTGTGGATCATAACAAACAGTGGAAAATTCTTAAAGAGAAGGGAATATCAGAATATCTTACCTGTCTCCTGAGAAATCTGTATGTGGGTCAAGAAGCAACAGTAGGAATCTTATATTGAACAAGTGACTGGTTCAAAATTGAAAAAGAAGTACAACAAGGCTGTTTACTGTCACCTTGTTTATTTAACTTATATGCAGAGCACATCATGTGAAATGTCAGGCTGGATAAGTTACAGGCTAGAATCAAGACTGCCAGGAGAAATATCAACCACCTTAGATATGTAGATGATACCACTTTAATGGCAGAAAGTAAAGAGGAACTGAAGAGCCTCTTGATGCAGGTGATAGAGGAAAGTGAAAAAGCTGGCCTAAAACTCAATATTAAAAACACTAAGATCATGGCATCCAGTCCCATCACTTCTTGGTAAACAGAAGGGGCAAAGGTGGAAGCAGTAACAGATTTCCTCTTCTTGGGCTCTAAGATTACTGTGGATGGTGACTGCAGCCATGAAAGTAGAAGAAAACTGCTTCTTGGCAGGAAAGCTACAACAAACCTAGACAGTGTATTAAAAAGCAAAGACATCACTTTGCCAACAAAGGTCCATATAGTCAAGACCATGGTCTTTCTAATAGTCATGTACGGATGTGAGGGTTGGACCATAAAGAAGGCAGAGCACCAAAGCATTCATGCTTCTGAACTGTGGTGCTGGAGAAGACTCTTGAGGGTCCCTTGGACAGCAAGGAGATCAAACCAGTCAATCCTAAAGGAAATCAGTCCTGAATATTCACTGGAAGGACTGATGCTGAAGTTGAAGCTCCAACACTTTGGCCACCTGATGTGAAGAGCCAACTCACTGGAAAAGATCCTGAAGCTGGAAAGGATTGAAGGCAGAAGAGGGCAACAGAGGATGGAATGATTGGAAGGCAGCATTAATTCAATAGACATAAACTTAAGCAAATTCCAGGACATGGTGAGGGACATGGAAGCCCCGCATACTGCAATCCATGGAGTTACACAGAGTCGGACATAACTTGGCAACTCAACAACAACAACAATGAATTTTAGGATTTTCTGTCCTAATTTTGTGGAAAATATCATTGTTATTTGATAGGGCTTATATCAAATCTGTAGGCTGTTTGGGGTAGTATATCCATTTTAACAATATTAATCACTCCAATTCAAGAGCATGAATATCTTTTCATTTCTGTGTATCATCTTCATTTTCCTTCATCAATGTTTTATTGTTTTCAGAGTACAGGCCTTTCACCTACTCAGTTAAATTTATTCCTATGTATTTTATTCTTTTCCATTTAATTTTTAATGACATTATTATTTTTAACTTTCTTTTTCTGATATTTCATTATTAGTGTACAGAAATGTAACGGATTTCTGTATATTAACCTGCAGCCTGCAACTTTGCTGAATTCATTTATTAGCTTTTGGGTAGAAATTTTAGGGTTTTCTATGTGAATAGTAACAATTTAACTTCTCTTTCAATTTGAATGGCTTTTACTTCTTTTTTCTGTCCGATTGCTGTGGTGAGATCTTCCAAAGCTACGTTAAATACAAGTGGTGGGAGTGGAAATCCTTGTCTTGTTCCTGAATTTGGAGGAAAGGCTTTAGCTTTTCACCACCGAGTATGATTTTTAACTATGCATAGGTGTGTCATAAATGACCTTTATTACATAATAAAGGACACTGTTACTTAATTTTGAGTGTCCATTACTTCTTAAATACTGTCCTTAGGGAAGCTGCCAAAAGATACAGGTCATAGTTCTCGCCCTGATGGAGCTTACAATCAAGTAAAAATAAGCTACACAACAAATATGGGATGGCTGAATAGATTTGGTTGTTTGGTGATATCTGGGAGAGACTGAATGGATTGATATATATAACGGCTGGGACATGGAAGTATTTGAAGGCTAAATTTAGCAAGACAGGCAGGCATGAATGGAATTTATACTGCTAGTTTTATACAAAACCATGCTGAAACAAAACTAAATGTCTGATGGAAGAACAACACACAAATGCACACTAGGGTAGAAGAGGTACATTGGTCCTTCTGTGTGTGTCTGTATAAAAATACTACCACCAGTCACAGAATTAGGGGTGGAAAAGATCTTACATGTCATATGTCAACCCTTACCTGACATGTAAATAGAACTGACTCAAACAACTGAATTTGAATTGCACAGGTCCACTTGCAGAGGATTTTTTTTCAACAGTATTAATAAATATTAAATACTACACAATCCCCAGTTGAATCCACAGACGCAGAACTGCAGATACAGAAGAACTGTGGATACGAGGAACCACGAGTGCAGAGGAACTGCAGGCACCCAGGACTAACTATGTAAGTTACGTGTGGATTTTCAACTGCACAGATGGTTGATGTCTCTAACACCCAAACTGTTCAAAGGTCAACTGTACACGCCTTCTACATTTGGCTGACTGAGATGGTACCTCTGGACACTCGACAGTGAAATGAGGGATGAATCTAGCCTACTTTGGCGACTGACTCAAGCACTGGGGGTAAAAGGGCCACAGAAATGACATCCTTTCCCTCTGGTCCAAGAAGAGACCAATGCCACAGGTGACACTCCATCTGTCCCTTTTTGTCGTAGTCTGCCTAGTACACACTATCCCATAGGGAAGTCCCCCAAAGGAAGAGCAAAAGAGGAAAAAGTAGAAGAGGAAATATATGCCAGAGAGTCAGAGGACAGCAAGCTGACCTCCAACTCTGTTATCATCCATCCCCCAACAGGTTTCTTTTCTCTTCTTTTTAACTATGACTACTTATGGGTACCCCAACATGACGTAAACTCTTATCTTTTCTTTAATATTTTACATATGTAAGTATGACCAAGATTTTTCCAATGCTGCTAGTGAAGATTATGAGCATTTTAAAGATGAGAGAAATGAGTCTTACCCAGGGTCAAACAGGTAATATACAGCAGAGATAATAATGTACTCTAGGTCTCCAGATTTCAATGTTCTGTCCAGATATCACAATTCACTAATTTATAATACATTAATAAGAAGCATAAAAGACCAAAAAACGGCTGGGATGAATTAACCAAGAGAGCAGGTTAGCATTTAGAAATCAGTAAATTTCTAAACACTGAGAAAAAACAATAGCTTTTCTTTTTTTGGAGGATATGGAAGCTAGAAAGTTTTATTATAATATAAAACCATGGTAAACAATTTTGCTTATCAATGCAAAACGGCAACTGCCAATCTCCCTGGAGGGCCATTAACATCAATTAACTAACTTACAGCCACTTTTTAGCACACAATAATTGATTTAATCTAATCAAAATTATGTGAAAAATTTTATGAAACCAAAATGAAATGTAAAAAACTGACAAGGACTGAACAATTACAATAACTAAGTCTGTATTTCAAGTACTTTTACTCAGTCTGTGATCCTGGATAAGTCACTAACCCATTCTCCTTGGTTTCTTCATCTACAATCTATTACAATTATAAATTTGCAATATGTAGCTTACAAGGAAATTATCAGGAACAATATGCCTGGAATACACTTGAAAAAACTTTTAATTCCTTAGCATAAAGTTCTTTAAAAAATATTTCAAAATAGTAAGTAAAGCAACTAATAGAATTTTAAGAAGCTTTAGGACAAGTTCATAAGAAAAAGGAAAAACCTACTGTTAGCAGCATAGTTTGCATTTACTTAAAAATTGTATTATGGCTTTCTTTTAAAAAGTATTTAGATAAGATAAACCTCATTCTCTTTAAGATACCTATCAACAAAATCTAATCTAAATCCTATCCTAACTCTATTTATCTAGTTAGGTAAAAGTGATGCTTTTCCTTACAGAAAAATGAACTCTTCCTAATATTCATGTTCAAGACATTTTTCTCAAAGAAAAGAACACATTCTCAAAACCATGCAAGAAAATACTGCTTAAAAAATGAGTCAGAGGATGCTTAACGTGCAGATGTCTGGAGGCAGGTGGGACCATGTAGTCAAATAACTGCAAAACATTTAAAAATCCCACCCCCTACTAAGTCATCAATCTAACAGTTAAAATAAGACCCTCCAGGGAGCAGATTTCCCATTTCATCACTTAAGGTCACGGGCTGCTTTCTAACTCTCTTCTTTTTTGCCACTTGTCACACTAGAATGGAAAGCAGGAAGGCAGCTTGTGTAATTGGCCCATTTCCAGGCTAGGAGCAAATGTGATGATAAATTAAGTGGAGAAAGCTGGCAGGAGAAACTGCTCAAGTTCACTGCTCTCGTGGAGCTGTTCTCATACAACGGTTATCTGAAAATCACATTCAGTCTAAAGCTAACCTGAATTCTGTCCTTGATATTTCCTTAGTTTTTTCTTCTAATTTTAGAAAATCTGAAAGAAATATAATGTCTTGTGAATACTTTTTTACATCCAACCTTAGATTGTTTCATTAGTCTCACTATTTTGACGCAGAAATGGATTTTAAAAGCTTTTAGATAAGAAATTTGGGGGTCTGCTATCCTTTAAAACAAGGAAGACAGATGCAGAACAAACAACTGACTTGGTATGGACCTCTGGTTAAACTAAAACTTTGAGAACTAAATGACCAAATGGATTATATGAATTTTAAAGAAAGGAAAAAAAGGGAGTGCATGAAAGTTTGAAGAAATGGTATATGCTATTCTTCTGCCTTCAGTCAATGTTTTAATAAGAAGCCACAAACAGGCTCCTGAGAAATCTCTGAGATGACTGTTAGCTGGCCTGAATTTTCACACAGTAACACAATGGAGACAGATGGTATGACAGAGCAGAAGCCTACTTAAACTTAAAGAGTCCTTGAGTGCATGTGCTTTTGGTGGGTCCAGGGTACTTCTGTGGCAGAGTTGTTTACCATCCTGTTACTCAACACTGGCAGATTCTACCAAGTAAAATGCTTTATACACCTTGTAATAGCTACTTTAATAAAGCTGAGACTGATATGCAGAGCGCTAGAAGAAATATGGTTATGTGGATTTTCCGCTGACATAAAAGACATATTAAAAGTATCATAAGACACCAGGAGACTGACAAAAGAATGTTCACAGCTTTATTCAAAACAAGGTTCATCAACAGTGAAATGGACATATAAATCATGGTGTCCTCATACCCAGAATACTTTCTAGAGAGCTACTGTTCCAATAAGGTCGCTACTAACCATGTGGCTACTGAACACCTGCAATGTGGCTAGAGTTTGATCTGAGATGTGCTTGTGGTTAACTGTAAAACAGATTTTCAAAGAATAATGTGAATAAGAAGTGAAATATATAAATATTTTTGTTGAATTTATGAATGTTAGACTAATATGAATATGAACTGATTTTTCAAGTATATTGAGATAAACATTATTAAAATCAATTTTACTTGTTTCTTTTTGAATATTTTAAATTATACATGTGGTTCACACTGCACTTCTATTGGTATTTCTAGTGCTGCTTAAGAGCAATGAAAATGAATGAACTAAAAGGTACATGAAACAATGTAAATAAATCTCATAAACATGAGATGATGTTTATGATTATCCAAATCATTCATGATTTTGAATGAAAGAAGTCAGATAGGGGCTTCCCTCGTGGCTCAATGGTAAAGAATCTGCCTGCCAATGCAGGGAATATGGGTTCGATCCTCTGATCTGGGAAGATCCCACATGTTGCGGAGCAACTAAGCCCGTGCGCCACAACTACTGAGCCCTAGAGGCTGTGTTCCACAAGAGAAGACACTGCAATAAGAAGCCTGCATGCAGCAATGAAGACCCAGCACAGCCAAAAATTAATAAATAAATAAAATTCAAAAAAAAAAAAAGTCAGATACCTAAAGTTTAAAATCAGGTAAGACTAAACCAGGGTTTAGTGATGTTAACATTAAAACACAAAGCACCAAGGAAGTGATTACCGTAAAAACATCAGGCAATGGTTACCATGAGGAACAGAAAGGAGCTGGTGACTCAAAGTAAGGGGGCACACGTGGAACCCTCTCAAGTGCCAAATGTGGTCTATTTCGTGGCCTGGGTGTTGGTTCACTTTGTTAATATGCACATATATATTTTATGCACTTTTCTGTGTTACGTCTCACAATTTTAAAAGTTTTTAGGAAGTGAGCTCAAATTGCTTTCCTTAAACATTTACACTTTCTATGTCAAGGATTGAGTGAACTGGTCTCATATCTCAACTATATGTAGACAGCTGATACACATGCTAACAAATAAGTCAGATAAGTTCAGTGTATAAAATACTTAAAAGAAACTTTTTGAGATTTCTTATACACAATAATAGTCATATCCTAAACTCTGTCTAAACAAATTTTAGTATTTTTCTAAAAATAAATTATTTCTTAACATGCAGTATCATATTAGAAACTTAATGCCTTGGAAAATACACTTTTAAAAAAATGAAAAAAATTCTGAATACATGCAAGTCAGTTTACTGACAACACCTGACAAGGGTGAATTTGTGTTTACCATAGCCAATATCTAATATTTGATAAAACTGTATTAATATAAAACATAAATGTTTAAGAGCCAAGCTTTAACAAATGAGAGATCTTTCTGAGCATAAAAGGCTTGGTATCTCCAGAATGAACACTTCAGAAGAAATGTTTTAAGATGCAAAATTGAATTTAAACCCTCAGCTACCTAAGGGCAATGCTGATGATCTAATTCATATTTAACTTACTTTTATATAGAAGAATTAAACTTATAAATGAACAATAATCCCAAGAAGCAAGCTATAGAATGGCTGTCTATACTCACCATGTACTTGGTTGATTTCTGAATTCTGGGAAAGAATTTCATCTGCTAATTTTTGAGCAGTTGGCAAAACTTCTGTGTGGTGCACTGTGATCAAATACTGTACAAACTTTTGTAGTTGGTCTCTATTCATTTGAAAGAGAGTCTCTGAAATGGGAAGATGCAATTTGACCTGATCTGGCTTGCGGATGCGGTATAAAGACAGTGCCACAACATGCGCACAATAAAATATGTCCTTGTTTCCACAGCTGCAGGTCACTGAGGTAATCTTGCAACGATCAAAGCTGATGGCCACGTTGCAAACAGTTTCTGGCTCCGATTGTATTGCAGGTTCTGTCACTGTGCCACTCAAGTGGAAACCTATGTGAAAGAAAGGGAGGAGAGAGTTCAGCTTCTGCATTCAGATGCTACAAAATATTTTAATTCTTTGAAATGTGTAGTACTTGACAGCAGTAAGAAAAACATATGACAGCTTTTATTTTCAAGTAAAGACATTCAGGTCACTCAAACCTCCCTCCCCCAGCACCTTACAAGTTAAAAAAAAAAAAAAAAAAGCTATTTAACAGACATGCTCAAGTATTTTACCCAGCCATATGAAAACACTTACTGCAGTATACCACCATCACACCTATATATATGTATATACATATACCACTTCAAAACTATACCAAGATCACAGCTTCAATAAGCCATCATTACACTATTTTAAATCTGTGGTATAGTGGCTCAGACGGTAAAGAATCTGCGTGCAATGCAGGAGATCCCGGTTCAATCCCTTAGTTAGGAAGAGCCTCTGGAGAAGGGGATGGCTACCCACTCCAATAGTTTTGCCTGGGAAATCCCATGGACAGAGGAGCCTGGAGGGCTACAGTCCATGGGGTTGTAAAGAGTCAGCCACGACTGAGTGACTAACACTTTCACTTTCCTACTTGACCAAAATCAAGTAGTTTTCTCCCTCACCATCCCACCGTTTTTTAAACAATTTTTAAAAATAGAGTAGGTCATTTCAGCTTTCTTCTCAACAAACTCCTCCCCTTCCTTCCACCTTTATTCCAGGCAGCCCCAATATAGCAGTGTCTCTGGGGAACGGCAAAGCCCACCAAAACCTGAAACCAACACCATCGCTGAAGTAGCTCACAATGATGGTTTTCTTTCCTATCACAGAGCAAGTGAAGGTGAAAGTCGCTCAGTTGTGTCCAACTCTTTGTGACCCCATGGACTATAGAGTCCATGGAATTCTCCAGCCAAGAATACCAGAGTGGGTAGCCTTTCCCTTCTCCAGGAGATCTTCCCAACCTAGGGATCAAACCCAGGTCTCCTGCATTGCAGGCAAATCCTTTACCAACTGAGCTATCAGGAAAGCTCATCACACAGAGTAAAGATGGTACAAACATGCTCATTTGCACATACGGGTGCACAAAATCACAAAGCGGCAAGGGACCCACGCTGTATAGCTTCAACTTAGAACCACAAAGGAATTCTCTACAACCTCATGACCAACGGCTTCAGAGCACTGATTCGAAGGATCCAGCAATGAGACACTCAAGCCACACGAGCAGCAATTCCTCATGGATAGCTTTATCTGCAGCTCACAGCCAACTGGAAACTGTCTCCCGCTGCCACTGGCTGCAGTCAGTCAGTCCTGTCCTGTTTGGTTAGGGCATAAATTGCCCTCACTCCTTTCCCCTAAATATGGGGAGCTATCCTGAATTCCTTTTGGCACACCATTCAGTTCCATCTACCCTCTCTGAAAGTCACGATAAACTTTAAGGGGAATCCCTTTAGAAACACAGGCCACATTTACCTCAGGATTAAGTACTTGACAGAAACCTGAATGTTACAAATGTAATGAAGCTTCTCTCAGCCTTCCACTATCTATGCTACTTGAATTAAACTTATCTAGCAGGCCACTATTTCTTCATTCTCTCCCAGTGGGAACTCTGGGAGGGGGGGCTGCATTTGGAGCTGCAGAGACGTGACAGGGCAATGACAGTCTGATGATGCCTAAAGTGCACATGTGGGGCATCTGAACCCTACTTATTATCACCTTCAAGGGAGGGCTTCCTTTAGGCCAGGGAGTTGGGAAAAACATTATTCAACTTATAAGAAATCTTTCAGAGTCGTATAACTTCATCTTGATAATTCATATTCAGCAACAAAGTGGAGACAGAAAAGTGCTGTAATTTTTTTAACCAAATTATCAATTTAAAAGGTGTATTTCCAAAAATCAAATCACTATCATTGCTTTGTAATAAGGAAATCTGATAACTGTAATACGGTAATCCTTGGTTTTCTTCCCACAAAGCTCATCCCTGTTTCCAAACGGATATTCCAGTTTCCTGTTATAACTCTTTTGGTCAAGAAGTTTTTGTGGGGGCTTCCCTGGTGGCTCAGTGGTAAAGAATCCGCCTGCCAATGCGGGAGACACAGGTTTGATCCCTGATCTGGGAAGATTCCACATACCTCGAAGAAAGCCCGAGAGCCCCAACTACTGAGCCCATGCTCTAGAGCCTGGGAGCCGTAACTACTGAGCCCACATGCCTAGTCTGTGCTCTGCAACGAGAAGCCCTCACAACGAGAAGCCTGGGCACCATAATGGAAGCGTAACCCCTGCTCGCCGCAACCAGAGAAAGCCCGTGCAAAACAAAGGCCCTGCACAGGCAAAAAAGATTTAAGTTTTTTTTGAAAACCACAAAGTAAAGCTACATAGCATATGTGATCATATTTTTAAAAAATTTTAATGTATTTTCCCATGAGAAAAAATAATCACACAAAAAAGTAAACACCGAGGAAAATTTCAGAAATAATAATAAGAGCAGTCTTGCTTTTTTATGTATCAGTGCACTAAGAATTTACAATAATTAGAAGATCATGCATGGCACAGGCATAGATTAAGACAAAATAGAAAAAAACCCAAAAACAACAGATTATAAGAGAGTCTAGAAAGTTTCCAAGTATATTCTGTATATCTAGTGCAAAGGATCTCTGTTTTCCACCTATCACATACATATGTGTACAAAAGAAACTAGTTGTCACTACAGAAAGATAGTTTTCATAAACTAACCATTTATAAAGTCAAACTCTCTCAGTTTGCTACTGCTGCTGCTAAGTTGCTTCAGTCATGTCCGACTCTGTGCAACCCCATAGACAGCAGCCCACCAAGCTCCCCCGTCCCAAGGATTCTCCAGGCAAGAACAATGGAGTGGGTTGCCAGTTCCTTCTCCAATGCAGGAAAGTGAAAAGTGAAAGTGAAGTCACTCAGTCGTGTCCGACTCTTAGCGAACCCATGGACTGCAGCCCAACAGGCTCCTCCGTCCTTGGGATTTTCCAGGCAAGAGTACTGGAGAAGGGTGCCATTGCCTTCTCCGCTCTCTCAGTTTAACACTCCTTTATTTCTCCTTATCCACCAAGTCAGCGCTTTAGTCCCTCTGCAAAAGTGATCCTGAAGAATTTCTCCTACCACAGGCAAAGCCAAGACAACTGAGGATCCAAACGAGTTATACTAGTTAGTATTTAAACAGTCTGAAAGGCTATAGTTTGACAGGTGCTTCAGAACAGATTAATTTAACTATCAAAGAAGAGGCCCTTAGCAAAACTGATGAAGCTCTCAAATAGTTTTGCAAAACCAACTTTTCTTTACTCATGTAGCTGTATAAGTCAGAGGTACAGCAAACCCTGATATTGTACAATTATGCTAGGAGAAAAACCCCACGTATTATCCAATTTCATTATGTCAAATATTTACTACTCTCATAAAATATTTTAAAAAGCAAACTATAAAATATTGCGACCTCCAAAACAATTCAAGAGATGTGTGAGGACACAAATAAACACATTCATGTCTTATAAAGTACACTTCATTAATGTAGTATCATCAGGATTGAGGTGCTTCATGAATGTTCACTTTCTAAGTAATTCTAGATTATCTTTCAAGTATCCAAACTCCTTTTCAAAATTCTAACCATTTTTTTTTTAAGTATTTCTACATGGTACAGGTTTTACCTTGCCACCCCAGTCAGCTGACCATTTGGGGTGTTACCACGTGAAAGGGACAGCACCGCCTGGACAGACAACTGCAGGTGGCAGGACTTTTAAGTGAGCTCTCATTTTTTCCTCTACTATCAGCTATCACAATGACTCCTCTCTCCTACAGCTATTCTCTTTCAAAGAAAATTCATTCCCCTCAGGTCAGCTGCACCTCTAATTTGACTTGCTTTGTGGCAATTATTTAATGCTCAGAGGCCTATTTGGGGTTTCCCCTCCTCACTTTGAGGCTGGGATGGATACATGAAAATTACACAGGGGACAGCAGGTATAATACTGAACCAATATGTAGGAGGTTCCATCAAGCCTTACTTCAGGGCTCGAGAAAACTTGGGAATTCTACCAACACACTTTCTCCAAGTGCTAAATCATACCAGAGCTCCCACAGGAGAAGCAAGGAGAATATTCCTCCCTCAGAGATTCTTAGAGATGTCCCTATAAGACATTCTCCCCCACCCTCTCCACCCCACCCCACAGTGGTCTTATCCATTAGGTACTGGGTAACTTGAAACAAAGCAATGTTCTTGAGAACGGATTTTGCCTTTCTGGAATTCTGACAATCCCAGATAACAAGCTGCCTCAAGACTGTAGATGTGAAAATCTCCTACTGGGATAGTCAGCTGTTCTATATGCCAGAACTGAGGATACAAAAGGGGGTAATCCTGTGCTCTATAGTAAACCATGGATAATTAACTTTTATTTTCAAATAACTATAACTGAAGAAATTATGCAAATCTTTTTTAATAAATATATTTGACTTTATAAAATATAATCTGTCAAAGACAGCTAATCCCATTAACAGCAAACCTCACAGGCAGCCAAACTGTCTGGTCATCATGCCACCACAGAGCCCAATCTAACTTTAGTATTCACATCCTCAATCTGCAGGAACTAAACCAAAGCGCAGTGCTGTGTGTGTGTGCGCTAAGTTGCTTCAGTCGTATCTGACTCTTTGTGACCCCAAGGACTGTAGCCCACCAAGCTCTTCTGTCCGTGGGAGTCTCCAGGCAAGAATATTGGAGTGGGTTGCGACGGCCTCCTTAAGGGAATCTTCCCAACCCAGGGATCGAACCTACACGTCTTATGTCTCCTGCATTGGCAGGTGGGTTCTTTACCACTAGCTCTACCTGGGAAGCCCACAGTGATGTACAGGCCTTGGTAAAACTCTGATTTGGATCAGGTTCTGTCCACTTAAAAGCTGTGTGATCTGAGCATGCTGTTTAACCTTTCTGAGACTTGCTCTATTTTGAACAAAATGTGGCTAGAAATACCTCCTAGGGTTGTTTGGGGGATTAAAATGAAATAACATATGTAAAGCACCTGGCACACAGTAAAAGTGCTCATTAAATTTTACTTCCCTTTCCTTCTCTTCCCAGCTGGAGAAAAAAAGGGGAGGGGTGCTGGATACATTCCCTTCATCCATAACACTTTTTTCCCTCCACAGCTACTGGAATCTTTGGGGAAGGTGGAGTCTCACTCTTGAAGTAACTTGGAAAATAAGCATGAAAGAGTCTTACTTTCATACACAGAGAACTAGAGAATTTTAGGGGAGAGACTTCTTTCAATTAACCATAGATAGATACTTCAAAAATATTACAATGCAATGATTCTTAAAACACAGTCCAGGGATACCCACAAGTACCCGAGAGGCCTTCAGGGGAGTCCACTACGCCAAAACTTCATTTTTGCACTTGACCTTTCTGTAGGTCAATGGTTTATATGACAACATAAAAATCCTTAAGGGGCAAATTTCTCACATATGAACACACGAACTGCCTGCATTAATTTCACGTTAATGAGCATTAACATTTCTAGAAAGTAAATACTAAATTCTTCATTGATACTCTAAAAATATCCTTCCCTGAAAGCTGATTTTCTGTATCTAAGTCAATATTTTAGTTGCATTTTAAAAGGGACAAGGAGAGGCCCCTGATATCACAGACTGGAGAGACAACTGGTTTAAAATACAAAAATAATTTCTAAAGGTTGGCCATTTTGTGCATATATGTGTATGCTCTTGGTTAACTGAAAAATGGTTACAGACTGAAAGCGTTAGAAAATATCTAAGCTAAAATAAACTGGTAGACATGAAATAAATATATACTAAAAACTGCTGCTTTCAGGGCACATTCTTTTCAGAAAAATATGCACTCTGTGCATGAGGTGCTCAAGTAACAAATTCTTTGTTGAAAAAGAATTTAACAGAAGCACTGGTGTAGTACTTACACAAATACATCTTTCACCCTTTTCCTAAATAAAAAGAACCCCTGGGGAAATTAAAGGCAGAAACCAAAGCAAGTTAATGTTATGGCTGAAAGGATGGCAAGGGTTGTACGAGGTTTCTTCTAAATTTTTAAAGCTAAATCTAAAAATGCAAGTGTTAACATTTAACACTCCCATAACAAAGTATTCATTGGTTAACTAAAACCCAGTGCATTGGCTAAATGTATAGTAAATAATACCTGATTATGTGTCCCTAGTAAAATATATGAGTTAATCATTGCCCCCACAAAACCCAATTTTTACTTTCCTAACTCCGAGAACTACTGCACACAATCCAACATGCCATGCTGCAGTTATCAATTTTAGAAACAAAAAGTTTCAATTCACATGAAGCATAATTTCCAGATCACAATATAGACACATTAAGGGCCCAAAACCAACTTGTCTAAAATATGATATCCTTTCTTAACTACATAATTTTCTCAAAGGGAAATCCTAAATTAAAGAGACTGCATCCTGTGAGCTGGCTAATTAAATCCTCTAGCCTTAATTTCTAATACTAAAGCTTAAACAGCTTATGGAAAGACATTAGGAGATTTTGCTGGCAATTGCTAATGAAGTGATTTCCGTCTTTCAGAAAAAAAAATATTTTTTAAAGGAAAAGCTTTATTTTGTGAAGTCCATCTTAAAAATGCCTATTTGGAGTAGAATCGCTCCTACACTTCATTAATATTTGAGAAAGACAATGGCAAATTAATGCAAAGACCAGACTGTAAACCACAGCACACCATATAAACAACATAAAAATTTACGGAGCATGCACTAGATGGGCCCAATCAAGAGTTCCCAGAGGCATTCTGCTCAATATTGGTTTTGTTTTCTCGTTAACGTAGAGTCTTGCAACACTTCATACAAGGATCCATATGATCAGAATAACTGTATTAGATATGAATGGCATTACACAGTTATTTAATATTTTTCCTGAAAAAAAGACACTTATCCACTAATTTAGCCATCTGTCATGAGCACTCCGTGTCACCCCCAAACTTGAAGTACACAAAGGCCCCACATTACCATCAAGTGATAATTCTGTATTTTAACATGCATACTTGAGGGAACCAACCACTGCCCAGCCCCACATTCTGGGTGGGCAACCAGGGGAGGGGGCTGATAAATGAATTAGGTAGAATGTGAGATATACGTACAACTATAAAGCCACAAAGTTCTTAGGAATTTAAATCATCTGCCCCAAGTTTTAAATTCTACTTTCTCTAATGCCTATCTTCTCTAATACAAGCAAAGCAGCTCCAGACTTGCAGCTTTCTTCAAGGCCAGATCATTCAGGCCCCATCAGTACAGCCGCCAATGCTGCCCCTACAACTCAGTGCCCCCCGCCCTCTTTCTCCTCCTCCCGTGGCCTCTCACCTGGGTCCCCCACCTCTAAAGTGCACATTAAGTTTGTAGAGTCCTTTGGTGTCCAAACACCTACTCCAAGCACTTTTACACAATTTTGTCTTACTTCCCCCTAAAGGGGGAAAGGGACAGAAGATCGTTTTACCTGTTTCCTGTTGTATTTTACAGCAAAACAACCTTTAGAAATGCTTGGCTACTTGGTTTAGGAGCTGAGGTGAAGTACAAACTCTGGAAATGAACTGTTCAACAGAGCCAAGAGTAAGGAGAAAAGTGTGCTCAGGCCCCAGAAGGGAGAATGCAGGCCTCTGTAGTCAATTCCTCTACCCACAACCTAGAACTCTGGCTTGACCCTTCGACTTTTAATGAAAGCCTGTTTCTAAGAGTTCACCTCTCTCTCGTACTGAATTAAGCCGGAAGCAGAGTGACGTCATCTGAGGCAGCAGAGTTCTGCAGCACCCTTGTCACAGAGGACTGTCCTGGACAAAACACTCAAGAAGCATCTCTTAGGTGAAAGAAAGCACAAACTCTCTTACACTCTTGGTAGATGCAACATATTGTCTGGTGGGTCTCAAACTGGCATGTGCGTCAGAGTCACCTACAAGACTTGTTATAACACAGATGCTGGGCCCCACCCATCATCCTAGGTGGTGCTGAAGCTGCTCATCCAGGGATCACTGACCTAAGATGATTACAATTCAGCCTAAACAAGACTTTCTTAGTAAAAATATATTTAAGTAAACACAGTAAACAGAATAGTAAGTAATATATAATTTGTGATTTAAAAATGTATACAATCTCTAGCCTATCATGTAACCTAAATGTTTCCAATTCCAAATGTGATTTATTAAACTGGCCTGAGCATTACCAAAATAAATAAATGAATAAATAATAAATGAAAAAAAATTTTTAATGTTATCAGTATCATAATTGTTAACATTTACAGTTACATCATCCTGTTTGAAGTAAAACCTTCATTAAAAATCTAAATAAAAATATAAAAATTTTAAAATGGTCAATCAGAGAGTATATACTTTTACAAAGAGATTGTTTTACAATGTCCCATGGGATTCCTCATAATTGAAGGGTCTTTGTGTATTCAAAACAATCCAATTAATGGGAAAAAAATTTTTGGCTATTTAAGTAACACATTTTTTGCCTAAGGCAAAATGTACCCAGTGTGAGAAAGCCAGAGGCAATAGAATATGCAGGGTAACACAGGCAGAATTTTAGGGTTAGACCTTTCTAAAATAAGATGTTCTATTAAATAACCTTAGGCAAGTAACAGTCTTGATTTTCTCGTCTATGTTACTGCTTAGTTGCTTAGTCATGTCTGACTCCACAACCCCATGGACTGTAGCCCACCAAGCTCCTCTCTGTCCATGGTATTTCCCAGGCAAGAATAATGAAGTAGGTTGTCATTTCCTCCTCCAAGGGGATCTTCTTGACCCAGGGATCAAACCCATGTCTCCTGCACTGCAGGTGAATTCTTTACCCCTGAGCCACCAGGGAAGCCCTTTCTCACCTTTAAAAAGGGATTCACCTATCCTGCAGGACTGCTGACAATGTGTGTAAACTACCACAAGGATTTTTTCTACGGAATACCTATTATCATTATTGTAATAGAAATGTCACATGCTCATGCATGCACCTGCTGTTGGAAATGTCAAGCTCTCAAGAGCATGCTAGCATTTCTATTACAATAATGGACAAGGGTTTGCTGTTGCTACAGTGATTCTACTCATACATTCATACTTCCAAATTAATAGAACTGCTATGACTTCTAAAATTTCTTGCTATTTTATATAACACAGTCTTAAAATGTGATTTGACGCCAAACGGAAGAAAAAAGCAGGGGACTGAAAAGACTTAATTTTGTCTCAAATAACTTCCAGTTACCCTAAGTAACAGTAATGTTTCTCTCCTCACTTCAACAAGCTCTCTACTAAAGCATTTTTTTTTATCCCTAATATTTACCTTCCATGTCAAGGTAAGTAAATTATTTTTACAGCTCAAGTCCATCTTTTCATTTAGTTGGAGACTAAAAACTGGATGCAATAATAAGCAACTTGCAGTTCTTGTTGTGGAAGAACAAGGGACCACAGCACAGCTTTTGGTCTTGGTAATTTATGGCCTGACAAGCAAAGTGAGGTCAGAGCTCCTGCTCTCCACAAAGAATCCCAAGGAACACTACTAGCCCTACCTGGGCGGTAAGTATTGTTATCTTCCTGTCCAGAGAGATTCAGCTGAAAAAAGTCCTCTGTTCCATGTTTATGTCTTTAATAACAGTAAAACATATCCACACAGCTATATATAAAATAGGGGCTTCCCTGGTGGCTCAGATGGCAAAGAATCTGCTTGCAATGCAGGAGACCTGGGTTGGGAAGATCCTCTGGAAAAGGGAATGGCTACCCAATCCAGTATTCTTACCTGGAGAATTCCATGAACAGAGGGCTGTCCCTAGAGGGCTACAACCGTTGGGGTTGCAAAGAGTCAGAACTGAGTGACTAGGCCTGTGTGCACTCACACACACCCACAGCCAACAAGGACCTACTATATAACACAGGGAACTACATAGTTTGTAACAACCTATAAGGGAAAGAATCTGAAAAAGAACAGAGACATATATATATGTGTGTATATATATATATTCCTAAATCACTATGTTGTATACCTGAAACTAACAAATATTGTAAATCAACTACACTTCAATAAAAAAGTATTACCAAAAAATATAAACAAACATGTCTTTAATAAGGAAAAAAGAGAATGGCAAGGTAGATGTACTCATAGAGATACATTTTTTTCTTAAATATACAGTGATAAAAGAGAAGCAGAGAGACTTTGGTTCAAAATGTGGGTGAAACATTAATCTTAAGACATTTCCACTCATGCCTCAGAGCAGTGTGATTACAGATGATTTTTTTATTTAACTTGTTTTTGTTGACGTAGAGATAGTGTTTTTCTAAGATTTCTACAACAAACACAAATTACTTATAAGAAAAAAAAAAGTGTTTTAGCTAAAATTGGAAAAGTTCTCAAAGTCCTCTTGAGTAAAGAATCTGCTACATAAATGATGTCCAGCACACATTCTGGGAGGCTGGCAATGACCACATACCAAGTTCAAACACTGAGGGTCATTAATGCCATCAGAGCAGCTCTGCCTACTGGCTGGCCCAGCCTACTTTCATAACAGGACACTCCCAGGCTCTCCTTAACCGGTGGATGCTTGGCTCCCTTTCAGGTCAGCCACACTTGAGAGAAGATGGATTATGCACTCAAATAAGACGAGGAGAAAGAGGCTGGGCTCCTGGTTCTACTTTCAGCCATTATCCAGTGTTAGCCTCATGCGCAAGTTACTTATCAACATCTACTTCTTGTCCCCTCTTCTTTCCTCATGTATTAAATAAAGGAAATAGATTACATTAGATGATTTTTAAAAATTGTGTATAGGTAGGCAGCAGTAATGGAGAGCTACCCAAGACAAGAGGAAGGATGGTAGTTACCAAAGTCACTCACACAAGACCTCTGACCTGCCTTGACTGCTATAGAATTGAAGCAGTGGTCACCTCAAAGGACTTGGAAGCTATGGCTCAGGGAAGGGGAGAGAAAAACGATAGACACTGCTATAGGTGCAGTCACAGACATGTCATTGGCATGTGGGGAGAATTTTTTTAAAGTTCTGAAATTCAATATAAAAGTAAATATTTAATTTTTATCTACATAATCTTCAGCCATCTGTCTATAACTGAGATGCTTACATATTTTCTGTTGTTTTTTTAATATCTGAATCTAAACCTATCTTTATAGTCTCAGACTGCATAAATATAGGTGAAGTTTTGTATAAATTACCAAAAAATATAAAACATAAAAGAAAGCTCATTAAAAATGAAATGAAAAGACTGGATCATATTATCGGGCCTGCCTTCACCACCTAAATATTAGCATTCTTTCCTTTAATATCCATTAAATATTATGAGATATTAAACATTATAAACAACCACTTTCATAATCTTTTAACTTGGTAACAGGTAATATACAAGTCTCTGTGGGAAGCATCCATGAATAACACAAGGATTTCAGTTCTGAGGAGTCACTGGATTACTGGGCAACTAACAGCTAGGAAGTCATATCAGAGGTGGGTTCCAGAAAGAGAACCAGTACAAACCTTTATTTCCCAAATTGGGTTCTATGCATTATATAAGTCTGGATTAAGTTGCATCCAGGGTCACCCATCTGGAAGTTCCAGATACGTATCAGAATGGTAACAGCTCTAAGAACTCATATAGTAAATAGACTTCTGTGGAACTTTATTTACTAAAACTTTGAAGAATAACAGTAGTAAACAGTCTAGAATACCTATAGGAAATGAAAAAGAAAACATACTGTTCAAGATAAGCAGTAGGGTTGGTAAACAGAATGAAAAGCTCAACTGAGAGTTTAGAAATCATTAAGCAGAATGGATAAATTGATTAAGCTTGTTGGAACTTCTCTCCAGGAGTTTAAGCCCACCTGGACATGTATGACTTAAAAGCTGGAGATGTCTCATCATCACTATCCCCCATCTAACATTAAATAACCAATCATTTATTGCAAAATATATATTTGATAATCCAGAGTGCCATACATTCTTTACCCACAATAGTCAGGTAAAGTACTTACAATATTTTATCTTCAAATACTGAAAATATGAATGGCAAAGCTCACATATCTCTTTAACAGAGGACTTGAGAGTGTCTAACATGCAAATCTTGCATTAGAGTTTATTTCATAGTACAAACAGAGAAACAGTACTTGATGTCCTATGAAAGAAGGACTGCTAAGATTCTGGTAATACTTATAAGTACCTAAGACAGTGCCTGGCATGTGACATATGCTCAATATTTACTGAGTGAATAAATGAATGAATGAATGAAAAAGTAAAAATTTTATGTAGTAGAGAGGTTGAATAAAATCTGAATACTCTACCAAACTGCTCTAGCATGAATTTGAAGCTACAAGATAGAAAAGTCTGAAAACAAATGATCTACATACCTGACCCAGGAAGCATATGTTTAAGAGAGCTTCCCAGGTGGTGCTAGTAGTAAAAAAAAATCCACCTGCTAATGCAGGAGACCCAAGAGACATGGGTTAAATCCCTGAGTGGAGATCCCCTGGAGAAGAAAATGGCTACCCACGCCAGTATTTCTGCCTGGAAAACTGCATGGACAGAGGAGCCTGATGGGCTACAGTTCATGGAGTTGCAAAGAGTTGGACACAACTGAGCGCGCGCACGCACGTACACACACACACACACACACACACACACACGTTTAAGTAGTATTAATTAAATTTTTATTGTAGGTAACAACGTTAAGTGTGATATTTTCAAAATCTCACAAAACTACCACTAATAATAGGTAAGTATATTTTATACACACACACACAATTACATACACTACCTTAAGTGGCAATTTGTTTCATTTCTTCAGAAAGCAAAGCAATATAAATGAACAGGCTTATTCTATTTTAGCTTAGGAGAGCATTTCTATTAGATGTAGTGATGTTAACATTACAGAAAGAATCAGAAAAATGCAGGTATTGGTCTACGACTCTAACCAAAATTTTCCTTTCAATATCAAGTAATTATTAAAGCTGTTTATGAACAATGATGATCTGATGTTACCAAACTTAAGGGTTTAAAAAAATATTTTGAATAGACAACTCCTATACGAATTTTGAGGCTATTGTTTATTTTAAACTAGAAATATAAACCCAAATGACTTCAAATATGAAAAAATGCTAATTAAGTAGCAATTACATATACAGTGGCTTAGCGTGTGTTGCAGAATAATGTGGCCAAGGATTGTCAATATAATAGGATGAGAACTGACCTGGGAGAGAGACTTGTGTTTTAATCCTAGCTCTGCTACTAATTAACTGTTTGACCTTCAGCCTTGGGCGTCATTTTCATATCTGCAAAAGGAGGCTAAAGGACTAATCAGTACTCCCTTACCTTCTTTTTTTTTTTTTTTTTAAGAGGAGGTAGGTAGGCATAGATCCTCTGATGACCTGAAAAAAAAAGGCAATAAAAGCTCCCCCCAAATACTCACAAAATTATGCAGAATATTTCACAGTTCAGCATCTGTTATCTATTCACTTATTTAGGTTAAGGGCATCCTTGTAGATCCCTCCACACTTGAAAACTTCAGATTCTAAACAAGTCAAAAGCAAGCAAAATATATACACTCACATTCAAATAAATGATGAAACCTAGAGTATTTTTTTCCTTCTGCTTATAATGAACTTTCAAGGGCTTTTCAGAAAAGAATACTTAATGTTTTAGGGGTCTTCCCTGGTGGTCCAGTGGTTAAGATTCCACACTTTCAAAGTAGGGGGTGCACGTTTAATCCCTGGTCAGGGAACTAAGATCCCTCATGCTGTGCAGCATGGGGGAAAAAAAAATTAAAAATTTTAAAAGGTATATTCACTTTACTTCTAAGATGCTTAAAGGCACCTGCAATGCCTATGCAAGTACTCACCTATTTGGTGGCAACATACTTATCTAAGTTCAAGAGACTTTATTATCCATTCTTAGAAACAGAGGACTTAAAGCCCACAGAATAACGAGCATGAAATGATAAAACAAGGATAATTCGACAACAAGTTTATAATGGCCATTAAAGGAAAATGGAATGATGATAAATAACTGGCATCATGTTGATGAGTCAATGACTGATTACTATATTTCATCATAAAACATATATATTAAACACAGATAAAAATATAATAATTCAATGACATATAAGACCAGTCAAAAGATATATAGTCAACTTCTTTAATCAATCAAAATCATTATGTTTATAAAAAGCTATTTTAGTTGCCTAAAACATAAAATATTACAGTCAAGGAAAATTTCATAGTTTAAAGCAAAAACAAAACACCTGAAAAACCAACTATGTGGCTAGTTTTCAGGCTTTGGAATTTTGAAGAAAAAAGCATATGGCCACACACAGTAAATCCAGTACATTAGCTTAACAAACATTTCATATTGTTCATACTAATTTCTCTGGCTGTGAAATTGAACCCTGCTACCTGAAAATGTAATAAATTTGCCTCTTCTCTTTTACTTAGAAGGATAGTCAAGAAATTGGAAATGGCCTCATTTCTAACAGAAAGTTGTTTCCCTGCTTCAGAAACCTATAAATGTTAGGACTGTAAAATACGGTAGAGAGAGAAGAGAAAAGACGAGATGAAGGACAGCTACCACGGTATCTTTTACCTGGTCTAACTGGTCCTTCTCTTTCATTTCTCGCCCTCCCTCTGCTCCTTCAAATTCCTTCCACACTTTCCACCTTGATTAAACAAACACATTTGTGTTAATACCTTGCCTCACTTTTCCTTATTTTTCACTCCTCTATCAAAATTACCTTTAAATACATATGCACAGCAGGAGAGAAAGACAAAGGAAATCTTTTTCTGTGGCAGCTATATTCTCCAGGAACTCCAAACTCTACCCTGACCATTTATGAACTAACTACTGGGGACATCTCAGCTATTCTGAGCCAAGAATAAAGTTTCTTCTTTTGGGGACAACTTAACAGGTCTACTAAAAACACATGTCTAAGTTTATAAGTTAAAAAAAAATACCAAAGTTCAACATTTTATTAAACAAGAGGGTAAAAACATCTCAAGCCAAAGAAATAACAGCCTTAAAATAATTTCTAAAAAAGCTAAGGAATTCTACTTCATTCTCTCTGATGATTCTTCCTCAAACATTTGGGTTTTGTTTTTTCCTAAATAAATACAGGAAAATTACTGTTACACGTTCTTTCTGAGAAGGCCTCTGATACATCAAATCTTTCTGCAGAACTGAATTCTCCTGGTATAACAATGACAGCCATACTAATGATATAATTTTTAAGGGAGAAAATCAGAAGTGAAAGGTTGATACCCTAAGGGAACACTAAGCTGGTATAATCAGATTAAATGAGGATCTGATTTCATGATCATGACTTTACTAAAACAGTAGAGCTGTATGCTCAAAAAATTTGCCTCTTAATAATTCTTAAGAACAAAAGGTTCAGACTGAAAAACCGAGAGATTTATTCTTGGAAGGAGCATGTTCATTTTAACAGATTCATGAAAATCTTTCAAAAACATATCAACACTTTAACTTCCTAAACAGTATTCAAAAAACCTAATTTAACACTTGCTTGTGATGACTCAAGGTTATCATAATGAACACTTACTATATTACTATATTGTCCTTCCAGCAATGCTATCAACAGCATTACTCAGCCAGGTCTTTTAGCTGAAGAGCTCCTGCACTGCTCTCATGGTCAAGTATCAGTCTGTTCTTTTTCCCTCTCCTTTCTTGCAGAAGTCAAATGCCTCCTTTTCAAGCTGACATTTTGCTTAATAATAGCTGGATCCCCTCTAGTTATTCTAAAATGTTGGCTTACATCTTTTAGGACTTTGGAAACTAGACAACCATCATTTTTAGAGCTGTATAAAAATAAGACTAAATGAGATCTAAGCACAGGTCTGAGGTTTTCCTTTACTGAGTTGGGGTAGATATTGGTGGATTTAGCTTGGCAGTTTCAGTGGTTCTTTTGACTTACTGTTCTCAATTATATCCCAAGCAGAAAGTAATAATTAAAGAAAAATAAACTTTTCAAGTTTTGTGGCCTGAACTTGAAAAGGTAAAGTCTAACTAGAAACATGTGATGTGGTAACATATTTGATTAATCGCTACTGATTAGATAACCAATATTAACAAGAGTTAACTTTTCTACCTGTCACCATATGTGTCTCCGTTTTCTTTCAGCCATAAAAAAAAATACTTTTAGCATAAACACACCTAATGTAAGAAGTCTAACATAAGAAGGCTCTATGTTTTCTCAAGAAGAACATTATTTTAAAAAATAAGATGTGCCCAGGTCTTCCTTTCTAAATACCATTCTCCAATAAGAGAAACCAAAGCTTCTTGGAAAAATGGCTGATTCTAGGGCTGAGATGAAGAAAATACTGATGCCAGAAAGAAAGTGCTTTCAAAAAAAATAGAGGGAACTGTCCCATCCTGAAGAGTCCCCTTGGCCAGGATGCAACTATTTGAGCAGCAAAATAACATTAGTACTGGATTATAACTCAAGAACAAAATAAACATGTGAGTCCATATGGATACAAACTATTGAATGAATAAACAAATAAATGGAGAAGGGACACATTTTCCTTACAGAAAAATTTCAATTAAAAAATGTAGAGAGGATGAGAAAAATGAAAATCATTAGAACACCACAGTAATATCTGCTGCAGGCCAAGATACACTGATGAATGATAAAATTAGCAGGCAAAGCTTTAAAGAGAAACAGAATATTTGCACAGCCTCAAAGAATTTCCCCTCTAGATATGTAACGTAAAGTCTTTGATGCTCATCATTCCAGTAGATGGAGCTTAATTCTCCTCCCCTTGAGTGTGGACTGGACTTTAGCAACCCCTATCTAATGAAAAGTAAAAGTTTTATAGAAATCTGTCACTTAAGCAGGTGAACATGGTTAGCATAACCAATAGTAAGTCAAGTTGATATTAAGGTACCCTCTGAAGTGATGCAATGAGAATGTTGAACATTACTGCTTCTGTGATATTCGAGCAAAATAATGCACAACCTCAATCTAATCATGAGAAGTTCAGTTCAGTTGCTCAGTTGCGTCCGACTCTTTGTGATGCCATGAACCACAGCATGCCAGGCCTCCCTGTCCATCACCAACTCCCAGAGTTTATCCAAACTCATGTCCATTGAGTTGGTGATGTTATCCAACCATCTCATCCTATATCATCCCCTTCTCCTCCTGTGAATTGTGAATCTCCACCACAATTCAAAAGCATCAATTCTTCCAAGCTCAGCTTTCTTTATAGTCCAACTCTCACATCCATACATGACTGCTGGAAAAACCATAGCCTTGACTAGACGGACCTTTGTTGACAAAGTAATGTCTCCGCTTTTTAATATGATGTCTAGGTTGCTTATCGGAGAAGGCAATGGCAACCCACTCCAATACTCTTGCCTGGAAAATCCCATGGACGGAGGAGCCTGGTTGGCTACAGTCCATGGGGTCGCAGAGGGGCAACCATGACTGAGCACCTAACACACACACACTACAAAAACACCTGCCCAGTATTCTTCAAAAGTGTCAAGGTCATAAGAGATAAACACCACTACACTGTCACAAATTAGAAGAGCTAGGAAACATAATGACTAAATATAATAGAGTATCCTGGATTGGATGCTCAAAAAGGACAGTAGGAGAAACACTAGGGAAATCTGAATAAAGCCTGCAGCTAATAGTACTGCACCAATGGCTAATTTCTTTAGTTCTGATAAAAGTACCAAGGTTGTGTAACATGTTAACATTAGGGGAGGCTGTGTCAAGGGTTGATGAAAATTCCGTACATCTTTCAACTCTTCTGTAAATCTGAAATTATTTCAAAATAAAAAGTTGTTTAAAAAAGAATATGGTATGGTTACTTAGGGCTTCCCTGGTGGCTCAGATGATAAAGAATCCGCCTGCAATGCAGAAGACCTGGGTTCGATCCCTGGGTTGGGAAGATTGCCTGGAGGAGGGCATGGCAACCCAGTCTAGTGTTCTTGCCTGGAGAATCCCTCGGACAGAGGAGCCTGGCGGGCAGCAGTCCATGGGATCACAAAAAGTCAGACATGACTGAGCAACTAAGCACAGCACATGGTTACTTAGTATGGTTACTTAGATCTTAGCAAACAGATCATAAATACCTAAACCACAAAGATCCTTTCAGCTGCTTTAAGGTAAATTTCTAAAGTTCCAATTTAAAGATTAAGAGGGGGAGAGGGGTTGAGGATGGGGAACACAGGTACACCTGTGGCAGATTCATGTCAATGTATGGCAAAACCAATACAATATTGTAAAGTAATTAGCCTCCAATTAAAATAAATAAATTTATATTAAAAAATAAAATAAAAAATAAAGATTAAGAGGATATTTCATAGCAAAAGGAAGTATAGGAGGATTTTGGAGAAATACTTGCATGTACGTACCGGCAGACATAAAAAATAATTCAACTTCATAAGAATTCAGCAGCTTTGTAATATAAAACGGGTAACCCAAATATCTATCAGCAGCAGACGTTAAGTTGTGACATATTCATATGGTAAAACACTTAGAGCTGTGAAAATCCATCATATTTGGTTTCTTTTTCTTTTCTGATGTATAAGTGACACATAAAATTGCATCAGTTTCAGTGTACAACGTGATTATTCCCTACTTGTATACACTGAGAAATGATCACCGCAAGTCTACTTCATAACATGTATCACCATACATAGTTCCAATTTTCTTCCTTGTGATGAGAAATCTTAACATCCACTCTCCCAGCAACTCTCAAATGTGCAATACAGCATTACTAACCACAGTTATCATGCTGTATACTACATCCCAATGACTAGTTTATTTTTACAAGTTTGTAGTTTTTAATCACTATTTCAGCAAACACCAATCTGTTGTCTGTATCTATGACCTTGGTTTTTGGTTTATTTACCACATACAAGTGAGATCATATACTATTTGTCTTTCTCTGACTTACTTCACTTAGCATAAATGCCTTCAAGGTCCATCATGTTGGTGCAAATGAAAAGATTTCATTCTATTTTGTGGCTGAATAACATTCTGTTATATACCACGTTTTCTTAATCCATTCATCCATTGATGGACACTTAGGTCATTTCCATATCCTGACTGTTGTAGACAATGCTGCAAAGAACATAGGAGTATGCAAGTCTTTTAAAGTTAGTGTTTTCATTTTATTTGGATAAATATCCAGAAATGGACTTGCTGAACCATATGGCAGTTCTATTTTTAATTTTTTGATGAATCTCCACACTTTTTTCCATAGTTGCTGCAGCAATTCCCATCAACAATGCATAAAGGTCTCCATTTCTCCACATCCTTACAAACATTTGTTATTTCTTGTCTTTTTGATAACTACTATATGAGGTGTGAGGAGGCACTGTGGTTCTGATTTACATTTCCCTAATGACACTGAGCATCTTTTCATGTGCCTGTTGGTCATCTATATGTCTTATCTGAAAAAATTTCTATTCAGATTTTCTGCCTCCTTTTCATTCAACTTTTTATTTTATAATGAAGTACAGCCAATTAACAATGTAGTAGTTTCAGATGGACAGTAAAGTAACTCAGCCATACATGTTTCTGCTCATCGTTTTTAAATTGGTTTACTTGTTTGTTTGTTTTTTGCTATTGAGATGAATGAGTTCTTCCTATATTGTGCACACTAATCCCTATCAGCAATGTGATCTGTAAATATTCTCTCCCATTCAATAGCTTGCTTTTTCATTTTGCTGATAATTTCTTTGCTATGCAGCTTTTCAGTTAATGCTGTCTTACTTGTTTACTTTTGCTTTGCTTGCTGTTGCTTTTAGAGTCAGATCCAAAAAACAAACCATTGCCAAGACTGATGTCAAGGAACTAACGACATGAATGCATGAATGAATGGTCCAGTTTCATTATTTCACATGCGGCTGTCCAATTTTTCTAACACCAATTATTACAGAGACGTTCTTTCCTCATTACATATTCTTGATTCCTTTGTCATAAGTTAACTGACCATACATACATGGATTTATTTCTGGGCTCTCTATGCTGTTCCATTGATCTGTCTGTCTATTCTTGTGCCAGTATCATACTGCATTGATTACTATAGCTTTGTAATATAGTTAAAAACCAGGGACCATGATAGCTACAGTTTTTTATTTCTCAAGATTGCTTTGGCGATTTTTTTTTTCTTTTAATTTTTTACTGTGCTGGGTCTTTGTTTTGCTATGCCTAACCTTTTTCTAGTTGTGGCAAGCAGGGGCTACTCTGTAGTTGAGGTGCACAGGATTCTCGCTGCGGTGGCCTCTCTTATTGCACAGCATGGGCTCTAGGGCCTGCAGTCTTTGGCAGTTGTGGCACGTGGGCTTACCTGCCCCACGGCATGCGGAATCTTCCTGAACCAGGGACCAAACCCATGTCCCCTGTGGCAGGCAGATTCTTAACCACTGTACCACCAGGGAAGTCCTGGCTATTTGGTTTTTTGTGGTTCCACACAAATCTTGAAACTGTAATCGTATCTGTTTTGGGGGGTTTTGTGTGGTTTTGTTTTTTTGTTTTGGCTATGCTGAACAGCATGTGGGATCTTAATTCCCTGACCAGGAGTCAAACTTGAGTCCTCTGCGTTGAAAGTGCAGAGTCTTAACCACTGGACCATCAAGGAAGTCCTATCACATCTGTTTTAATGAATCTCAAATACAACACTGAAAAAAGCAAGTTATACCTTGTATTTTTTGCTTTGCAACTCACAAATGTATGGTAAGTATTCTTTTATATCTACTATATACTTAATTTATAAAAAGTGTGAGGAGGAAGTTTACCTTTTAACAGATACCATGTCCTGCCAATTGAACACAATTTATTAGGTGCTGAAATTTTTTCAATTTCTATAAAATTCCAAACTTCGTATTTTTTTAATGTAAAAAACAGCCATTTTTAAAAACACTGAGAAAGTATGTCACTCTTTCAGGGACTACAATGTAAAATAAAGCAAGTTTAGCTAATGAAGTCCAATGTTACTCTGGGATGTCTACCTCTTTCCGTTTAAAAGGAAAGAACCTTCTTCTTCTGCCATCGTGGGATAAAGTATTTTCCTTTAACAAACAAGAAACCTTTGTATGCTGGGAAGATAACAAGGAGAAATCACTTGAACTGTTATTATATAACTCTCAACACTTGTCATCCTTAAGGCAAGATCTAAGTTAACTCAGTACTCTGATTAAAATGTGTTCAGATTTTGAAGTACTTCATGCATCTCATTTTTTAAAACCTACAAATTATTAAAGGCCTTCAAAATAAATTTGGAGTTAAATAATAAGTTTTTTTTTTAAAAAAGATTCCTAGACTGACGTAGATTAGTTATCACATTTGGGTATAAAATACAGTATAAAAAATCAAGATAAAGGTACTAGATTTAACTCTGTGAATCATATCTGTGGTACATAATAATAAAAACAGCAGGTCTATTCCAAATACAGAACACTAAAGTGGCCCTAAGCGCAATACCCCCATCTAAATATAGTGCTCTCAAGGGAGGAAATTGGCCAAAATCCATCATTATGACAAGACTGAGCTATAAGACATCAAAAGTATACTTATAAGGAGCTTACTTTGGTCGTTATTAATGGATTTTTTAAATGTAAGTTAATTCTAAGTTTACTATATCTTTATTCAATAAGAACTACTTGATTCCACATGAAAATAATCTTTTACCTAACACTACTTTCCAGTCAAGTTTTGATTTCAAAGACAGAAAACAAAAATTCCCAAACACCCAGATAGTATAAAAGTAACCAATGTAAAGCTGAAAAACTGCATTTCCTTTCATAGGAGGATTTTATTGCAATGTGAAATTTTGCTTTTGAAAAACTATAAAGTTGAAAAATTAAGATCACTGGAGAAATTGAAATAAAAACAAATTATAGGAAATTTCACTACTTCCTACAGGTCTCCTGATATATGAATAAAAAACTTTAAATAATGTATTTAATAGGATTATCACTCAAAGTACAATCTGAATTAAAAAAAATAACAACCTAGTTACTCTGTCCATCTAAATTACTCTGACATTTGTACCTTGATTTCCTGAATCTAACTAAAACATTCCTGCCATGATGCCAGATTCCTAGTCAGGCTTTTTGAAAGGACTAAGGTAGCTTAAGTTTCCCCAGCTGAACAAAGGCCAAAACTCGAACTACTGCCTCTTCTGTGCAGTGGTAAGCAGTTAACACTCAGGATAAATCACTCTTGAATTAAAGCAGTCTTCATGGATCACAATGACAACAACCACACTAGCCAGTCAGTCAGTCTTCAGGAATCAGGACATACTTTTTAAGGTAACAGGAGCTTCAAACTATAGTCCCTGGAAACAGACTTCTTGGAACCACATTATCTTTAGATAAATAACCCTCAATTGAACAAAGTAAAACTACAGATAGCCCTAAAAAAGAAACTTGACTATTTAAGTGTTCCCAAAATGACCAATGGCAAATGTTCCTGAGGTTCCTCCTCACTGCTCTTCTTTATTTCTCCCTCAAGTGCAGGCTTTTTCCAAGCTCCAAGCTTCACCTTCATGAATCATTTGCTTAGTTCATGGGTAAAGGCAGTATTTTCTTTGTTTACTATTTACTACTTTGGAGTCCTGTAAGTATCTAGTAACAACAATAATAAACTGATCGTGCAGATCAAGCATTCATAGTTCACAGAAGTATAACCATTACGGCACCAAAAAGTGAAAAAAATCTTCAACAGTAACCTATATTTGTCAGAGGGATTTATTAACCCACTTAAAGGATATGTTAAAGCACAAGCTGGAATCAACATTGCCAGGAGAAATATCAATAACCTCAGATATGCAGATGATACCACCCTTATGGCAAAAAGTGAAGAGGAACTAAAGAGCCTCTTGATGAAAGTGAAAGTAGGAGAATGAAAAAGTTGGCTTAAAGCTCAACATTCAGAAAACTAAGATCATGGCATCCAGTCCCATCACTTCATGGCAAATAGATGGGGAAACAGTGGAAACACTGGAATAATTTTTATTTTTAGGAGCTCCATACTGCAGATGGTGACTGCAGCCATGAAATTAAAAGACGCTCACTCCTTGGAAGGAAAGTTATGACCAACCTAGACAGCATATTAAAAAGTAGAGACATTACTTTGCCAACAAAGGTCCACCTAGTCAAGGTTATGGTTTTTCCAGTGGTCATGAATGGATGTGAGAGTTAGACTATAAAGAAAGCTGAGCACCAAAGAACTGATGCTTTTGAACTGTGGTGTTGGAGAAGACTCTTGAGAGTCCCTTGGACTGCAAGGAGATCCAACCAGTCCATTCTAAACGAGAGCAGTACTGGGTGTTCACTGGAAGGACTGACGTTGAAGTTGAAACTCCACTACTTTGGACACCTGATGCGGAGAGCTGACTTATCTGAAAAGACCCTGATGCTGGGAAAGATTGAAGGTGGGAGGAGAAGGGGACTGGATGGCATCACCGACTCAATGAACATGAGTTTGAGTAAACTCAGGGAGTTGGTGATGGACAGGGAGGCCTGGCATGCTGCAGTCCAAGGGGTCTCAAAGAGTCGGACACAACTGAGTGACTGAACTAAACCAAGCTGAAAGGATATGTGCTAATGTGGCAATTCAGTAGAGTGCATACTTTTTAGCGGCCCTTATTTAATTTGTCAATTATTTTTTTTAATCACACAAATGAGTCACTTAAAACAAGAGTATATGAGACTTGGGGATATGTTTCCATTTTGTCCCACCTCATCCTCTTCCCAGAAGAATGGGTGGGCTGATGGATTAAAATCAAACTATAGCCATCCATTTTCACTGCTTTCAGCAATAACCATTTCACACTTGGGGCAAAGAAGAATTTGAACAAATCACAATTTCCCCCTCACCTTTCTGCTGCTACCAGATTGTCTGGAGGGGAAAGGTGAGTAAATAGAGAGGAGAGAAGCAGAAAGAAAGAAGGGAGAGAAAGAAGTGGTTAAGGATGTTAGAAGACAGGAGGCTTTTGAGTTGCTACTAGGTTCAGAATTTCTAGGAAGCAATAGGAGTTTATTAATTTGGAACACAAAATGTTTCTAAAAAATAAGCTGGTCTTTCATTTCATTGAAGCCCTTAGCAGAATTAGTCCAAACTGCTCGGCACCCCAGCCCAACTCTGGGCTGGTTAAGCTGGCAGTGAGGTGACTAATTATTTATATTTCCAGTCAACCTTCTTTTTTAGTTACTGCCTGAATCACACCTGGACATCAATCAGGGGACAGGCGTTTCACTGACTGCCTTCCCACCTGCTTCACAACTGTTACTGTCCTAAAACGTGCACACTGACAGAGAGAAGAGCATGAGAAGGATGGAGTGGGTCCCCCACAAGGTTTGTACAGCCCGCATCACCATCCATCCCAGCTACGCTGGGAATGAGACTCTTGGGGTTATGACAACACACTCTCGTGAAAACTACTGCCACTGCTGTACTTCTATAAGCCAAGCTGCTAAGGACTCTGGAGTGCGGACGGGCATAATTTAACGAGAGGAGGGTTATGGGATGGTATAAACGGACTTATTCAAACCTAGGCTGCTAAAAACAATCGAACAAGAAAGTAAATGTTAAACTTCTAGAGGATTAAAAATAAATTAAAAATCTTGGGTGAACCAAAATGAGAAACCAATGTGACTGAAACGCAACAGTGGGCCTAATACCAATATAGGTATTGGTGCTGTCCGTTTTCTAATTTAATGATCTACTATAATATTAGGATGGAGCTAAGACTTTATAAAACAACATTCTTAGATATAAATGCTAAAGAGAAATTTTACAGATTCAAAAGGGGAATAAAGATGTTCTGATTACAAAGACTACCCACCAGGCTCCTCTGTCCATGGAATTCTCCAGGCAAGAATACTGGAGGGGGTTGCCATTTCCTTCTCCACAAAGACTGCCAGGGTGACAGTGTTGCCATTTTATAAGGCTTCCCAACATATTCCCCTAGTAGGTGGCATTTCAAGTAAATAACCATGCCCTCCTCCAGGGGATCTTCCTGACCCAGGGATCAAACCCACGACTCTCACCGTATCCAGGCTTGGCCAGCAGGAAGCCCCAAACTACGCCTGTTACTCTCTGTTCCTCCTGGCACGGTGGTTTTCTCAGAGTTCTTCAAAATATCGAGTCAAAGTCAGTCTCGGTCCACTTCCACTTCCAACTACATATGGCCTTATTCTTTCTCTATTTCCAAACACACTTATGTTTTACTTCCACAAGACAGACCTGTTCACCACACTCTCATGCACTTCCTGGTTCAGTGTTGCTGTTCTGTTTACTGTCTCCAAGGGCATCAGATCGGAGCCAGGGGGACTCTGTGAGACACTCCATGAACACAATTTCACAGTGCCTACCAACACCTCTACCATCTCTCCTCCCCCAAACAGAAGCTTTTTGTTTTTTGTTTGTTCACATATACTATCTCATTTACTAGAGAATCATGGAATTTACTAAAATAAACGCTAAGTTCTGTAATCACTTTAATGAAGTCATATTACCATTAAACAAGCTAGTTATGAAGCAGAGAATGAAACAGTGAATGAGGAAGGAAACTAATTTATTTTTTAACCTTTTATTGAAGCTAATTAATTTACAATGTTGTGTTAGTTTCAGGTGGACAGTAAAGTGATTCAGTTTTACCTAACTATATATTCTAAGGAAACTAACAGGCCTATGTTCATTTGTAAAGAACATGAGACTATCATGTGGGTTTTTTACTGAAGTATAGTTGATTTACAATTTTATACAAGTATAGTCATCCATAGTTTGTACTTCTTAATCCTCAACCAGTCCATCCTAAAGATCAGTCCTGGGTGTTCACTGGAAGGACTGATGTTGAAGCTGAATACTTTGGCCACCTGATGCAAACAACTGACTCATTTGAAAAGACCCTGATGCTGGGAAAGATTGAAGATGGGAGGAGAGGGGGACGATAGAGGATGAGATGGTTGAATGGCATCACCAAACTCAATGAACATGAGTTTGTGTAGGTTCCGGGAGTTGGATGATGGACAGGGAGGCCTGGCGTGCTGCAGTCCATGGGGTCACAAAGAATCGGACACGACTGAGCAACTGAACTGAACTGAATCCCCAACCCCATCCTGCCCTTCCCCCTTCAGAATACTATACTTTGAAAAGTAATTTCTATGATCTTATATGATCACACACACACACAAACACTGGTAGCAATTAATAACCAAACACGATTAGAAACTTTTATATTTAAAAGTTTCACAACTCAGTAAAATACATATTATCTCTGCCCTTGTTATAGATAAAGAAAAGGAAACTAAGAGTTGATGTTGATGATACACACAAAGTTGATGTGCTAAGTGGCGATTCATCTGACTCTGCCATACCATGGTGCCTCCAATCTAGCTTAATCAGATAAACTTTTAAACCATACCCGCAGTAAATATGAGAAGACTGATGTGTGACATATATTCAAATCCTGGCAGACAGAAACTATGAAAAAGCCCGGGCCGAGGCAGTCAAGAGAACCTTGTCCTAACGTATCCCAATGTCCTCACTGAGCCCCAGGATATGGACGGGCTGTGTTGTACATTCCCAGATGAGTCATTTACCCAATTAGGCCTTAGTTCCCCACATATAAAATGTGGGAGGAAAACTAGACAATTTTAAGGTTATGACCACCACTATTTTTATTCCTTTCTGAAAGGAATATTCATTGTATGGATTAATTTTTCTTTTTTACAAGTATATGAAACATATGGGGCAGGGTTGGAAATCACCACACTATAAAGCAAGGACTGAGTTAAGCAAGGACTAAGCTTTTCTCTTTCTTTGGGCTTTCCAGGTGGCTCAGTGGTAAATAATCAGCCTGCAATGCAGGAGACACGGGTTTGATTCCTGGGTCACGAAGACCTCCTGCAGAAGGAAATGGCAACCCACTCCAGCATTCTTGCCTGGAAAATCCCAGGGACACAGGAGCCTGGTGGGCTACAGTCCATAGGGTCACAAAGAGTTGGACACGACTCAGCGACTGAGCACACACCTATACTAGTTTTTCTTATATTCTCCTGAACACAGATGACTTGCATTTAAGCATTTAATAAGTAGCTCTGGACGATGAAAGATGAACTGACTAGTCTATCCATGAAACTATCTTACATCCAGGAAGTGTTTTCAAGGTAACTCTGCCTAATTACTAAAGTCTGACTGAAAGGAAAAAAATATTAGGAGTATGTCAATTTTAGTGATCAAAAAAACAAAACAGGAAAAGCAAACAATTTCAAATTTGGGATCACAGACTAAACTGCCACAAAATTTTAACTTTTATATATATAATATAATCTCATGTAGAGTACCCATAATCTAAATTAATGACATAAACCCTTTAGCTCACGTGATTTCCTCTGTGAAACATGCCTCTTCTCTCTCTAGAAATCCCAGTCACCTGTATGACCTATTTCAAATCCATTCATCCCCGCAGTGAAAGGCCACCACTACCTAGAACCTCACAGCTCATCGTACACGCACAGAAGTGTCTGTCATCGCTTCTGTGCACTAAAGCACTTTCTGCAGATTGTTATTAGAGCCCCTTATCACATGTAACACTAAGCTGGATTGTTTCTATGCCCGTCTGTCTTTGTGGAGTGTAAGCTGCTTTATTCATCTTTGTGTCCTCAGTACCTACCAGGACCAGGCACATGGCTGGCATGCATTAGAGAGTCACTGAACTGAATACAACAGAAAATTTCCCATGCACTCAATGTAGCTTGGGGTCTGAACATCCCAATCACTCATGCTCCAACATGTTTTGCTGCACTAGATGGCAAAAGCAAGCTCTAAGCACTCTGTAAATTCGGTTCTCAGAGAAGCCTATGGGGAAAAGATATTTTAAAAAGCAGTTTTTAAAAAGCCTTCCTATTTCTTATGGATTTGGAGGCTAAGAAAAAGTAACCTGTATGTCCCCTATCTCTAAAGCAATGCTTTGCTAATTGTTCTAATATTCATGACATTCTTTCTCCTGTCTGGGAAGATAAGAGAGATTGATTATGTGAAATATCCACTACTCCCGGTTATCTGCTCTCCTGCTAGGTCAAAAATTACTGCTTTCTCCCTACCCACATCCCTTGCCCCCACAACCAATGGCACCTAAAAAACTGCCATTTTCCTATTTCACACAAAATCTGAAAAGAAATCTGGGCCTCATGCCAAAGAATTGTCAATTTTTCAAAAATTACCCTACCAAATCAGTCATCTTTCTTCTTTCCCAAGAGAAGAGATTAAAATAGAATTACACTTTAAAATGTGAGCTCAAATTTTAAAGTCACTAAACTTCTCTTACCATTAATATATATCTAGCTTCCACCACCCCTTTTCTTCCTAGCATTAATCAAAACAGTGGCATGCTTTATAGTCTCTAAGATTTTCCCCATGTTCCCCAATTCATTCAAGACTTTTCCAGTTACCAGAGTAAATACTAAGTCATGATTTGGCATTTCAAGCATATTCCTGCAATTCAGGTTAGACTGAAAGGTCTTCTGAACTACATGTTAGCTACATATAACTATCCTCACCACATTTCCATGAGAAAACCAAATCCTGTAATATTTGACTTTTTAAAAATCAACAATGCCAAAAATCCTTCAAGTCTTTATACATTGGAGCAAATCATTTAGAAATAACAGTTTAGCCTTATCTAGTAAATCTGAAGCTACATATACTCTATGACCCAACAATTTCACTGTTAAGTTCAGTTCAGTTCACTCAGTCGTGTCCAACTCTTTGCGACCCCATGAACCGCAGCACGCCAGGCCTCCCTGTCCATCACCAACTCCCAGAGTTCACCTAAACCCATGTCCATTGTGTCGGTGATGTCATCCAACCATCTCATCCTCTGTCGTCCCCTTCTCTTCCTGCCCTCAATCTTTCCCAGCATCAGGGTCTTTTCAAATGAGTCAGCTCTTCTCATCAGGTGGCCAAAGTATTGGAGTTTCAGCTTCAACATCAGTCCCTCCAAATGAACACCCAGGACTAATCTCCTTTAGGGTGGACTGGTTGGATCTCCTTGCAGTCCAAGGGACTCTCAAGAGTCTTCTCCAACACCACAGCTCAAAAGCATCAATTCTTCTGTGCTCAGCTTTCTTTATAGTTCAACTCTCACATCCATACATGACCACTGGAAAAACCATAGCCTTGACTAGACAGACCTTTGTTGGCAAAGTAATGTCTCTGCTTTTGAATATGCTATCTAGGTTGGTCGTAACGTTCCTTCCAAGGAGTAAGCGTCTTTTAATTTCATGGCTGCAATCACCATCTGCAGTGATTTTGGAGCCCAGAAAAATAAAGTCAGCCACTGTTTCCCCATCTATTTGCCATGAAGTGATGGAACCGGATGCCATGATCTTAGTTTTCTGAATGTTGAGCTTTAAGCCAACTTTTTCACTCTCTTCTTTCACTTTCATCAAGAGGCTCTTTAGTTCTTCTTCACTTTCTGCCATAAGGGTGGTGCCATTTGCATATCTGAGGTTATTGATATTTCTCCTAGCAATCTTGATTCCGGCTTGTGCTTCCTCCAGCCCAGAGTTTCTCATGATGTACTCTGCATATAAGTTAAATAAGCAGGGTGACAATGTACAGCCTTGACCTATTTGGAACCAGTCTGTTGTTCACTGTTAGGCAAATATAAACTAAAGAAGTACATGAGCATATGTACCAAGATGCATAATCAAGAACACTCTTAATATTATTGTTAATAATATCCCCAAACCGGAAGCAATCCAAATGTCCACCAACAAAAGAAAGACTAAACAAAGTATGGTACAGATACAAAACAGTTTAGTACACAGCAATGAGAACACTACAATCACACAAAGGAATTACATAATGTTGAATAAAAGAAGCAAGCACAAAGAATACATAAAGTAGAATTCCTTAACACTCTGTTCAACTGTAGGCATATGCTTTATACACTGTTCAATATGTATTTTATACTTCACAGTTTAAAAAAAGCAGACTTTTAGCTTCAAAACTCTAGCCTCCATATATAAAATCCTTATTCTTATTTTAGTTACAGCATTTATAAGTCTGTCTTTCCACCAGACTATAAACCGTTTGAGGGTAAAGACTGATTTTATTCATTTCGGGGCTCCCAGAACATCACGGTGCACAGCAGATGCTCAACAAATACTGACAGGATAGATGGATGGAAAAATTATGAACACAAGAAAGTCTCAAATGACAAAGAAGTCTCCATAAGGCAGAGGAATAAAAGTCACTTCCCTTTTTCTGTATGCATGCAAAGACTAGCTTTAAAAGTCAGCTCCATATTTCAATGAGTTAAAATAAGTTCTTAAATGCCTATTTTATAATAAATGGCTCCATTGGACACAGATAGTTTTATCAAAAGTGCAAGTTACTGTTGAGCTTAGTTCGTAGCCAGATTCTGGTTTTCCTCTTTTGCAGTACAGCTGCCAGACTCCTGGTTGCCTAACTATATTAATAATTCCTTAATTTAAACACAAAAACACATGCACAACCCTCTTTATGAATTTACCCCCAAGAGTTCTAAAATGTTTCTCCATTAAAAAGCACATCTCAGCACATCCTGCTGTTCTCAGAGCTGCAATGCTTTTCTCCTCCCAGTTCCCCAGTCAAGTCTCCTATGGACCATAGGACTGAAATTAGCTATTCATTACATGCGAAGGAGCGCTGGCTGGAGTGGAGCCCTGCAGAGACAGACTACTACTTAACACGTCAATTTCTGAACTAAAGCATCCGCTACCTTACTAATATGTATATTTAATGTCTCTGAATAATGTGTAGAATTATATGCTGTTCATTGCCTGTTTGTTCTGATATTAGATACTCTTCAATAGCATTATTCTAAATTATTCTCTGAAAAATGTGGGACTTTTTATTAGGTCTCTTCCCTACTGTTGTCTATAACACAGGGTGCAGATGAACAGCATACAGAATACTGACGACAAAAAACAAAACAAAAAAAAATCATGAATCAGAGTAAGGTAACAAAATATAAGTTTCTTGTCAAAAAAAAAAAAAAAAAAGAAAATGAATCAGAGTAAGGTAACCAAATATGATAAGGCTGGCAATTACCAATAATTTACTTCATCTCCTAGGTGCTGACTCCTTGATGCAGTTTTATATGCAGGCTGTGAGGTTGGGGTGAGGGAGTGTTAAATTATTAACAGCTCTTGGTAAACCTAGAATATTAGAATTGTTCTTTGGGACTATCTGTACACTTAGTTAAAAGTCGTATTTCTAGCATGTCTCTCTCTCATCAGCAATTAATTCTGTGTTAAAGACACAACTTTGTAAATTGTGGTGATGCATGTTACTGAATAAACCTCTGAATGGGGTTGGGGTGGGGGAAAACTTGAAGCTATACATTTCTCATACCATAAATTACAATTGCTTTTGTTCATTAACCTTCATACTCAGCAGGAAGCTTAGAATGTTTAATATTTAAGAACCACAGTGAATGACAGTATTATACTAATCAAACGTAAGTGTTGCTAGATGCACAGTAATGAACTAATGCATGTGTCAGCAGAACTACAAGTATCACACTGGCACGATAATCTGGACTGCTTTACACCATTAGTACTGCTGTGATTAATGACTTGCTCAGACTAATAAAGACTTTCTAGCTTTATAAATCATTCACATTTGTTGGTGAATACTCCTTTTAGTAACCAAAGGTGACTAGTGGATTTCACTTTTATATGTAGTTGGATGCTAGATATAAGCTTGCGAGTGTGATGTAGATACAGTGGCTGTGTGAGGTGCCCATAGTAAATGACAGGCATTATAATTTAGCCTTTACTCACAAGTCCAAATCATGAAACCTAAAAAGTGGTAATAAACTTTAAAGGATTATCTATTTTTCTCTCAGATGCATAAGTTTAGATTCCAATACTCCAAGAAAACAAATTTGCAGGTATGTGTACGTGACTAGCCACCCCACACACTATCTTTTACCAGCTCTCAAGCATGCTCCAGAGAACCAGTGTTACCTATCTGTTCTAGCACAATGCCTAAAGCACAATGCCTAATACCTAAAGATGATGATTTAGCAAATATTTGTTGTGAATACAAGCACACATAAATGCTAGAAATAGTGGGAACTATCAAATACAAACCCACTGAAGTCAACAGAACCTATCACAAGACCAAAATAAAGTTGGCAGTGACCAGGCCTTCTGTGAACTAGTTAGCTCACAGTCTAATATCAGAATCTGAAATTACAGAAACTTTATATATTCAATAAATAGTATAACACCTACCTAGCAAAGATCTTAAGTAACCATAACAATACCATACATATATGTAGGAGAAAAAAAAACTAAAACTGGAGGAAATATTCTCCAATACTACCAACCTGTATATTTTAAGATAAAACAAGACTGCTACTACTACTTGTTTATGTAAAACACAGGTCAGCTGATGTTCAAACTGGCACTAACACCTTATTTGTTGATAAAGTGACTAAAATTTTTTAATATAATAATCAACTGCTCATCTTATATACACATGCCGAACTGCAGACCAGAAAAAAAATTTTAACTGATGATATCCCATCTTTAATCAGCATTTCAAAACACAAAATTAAGTTCTTTGTCACTGAAAATAACCACCAAACCAACAACCTTACAAAATATAATAAATCAGTTTATTTAATCAACAATGATTTTATAATGTAATCCTTAACAGTTGTTTAAAATTTGCATAACTAAGTTTGCAATAGTTATCCTGTTAAAGCAAAAGCACATCTGTTTATGAGTAAGTAAATATCGTCTGACAGCAATTTGGAACATCTATCAGAAGGAATCGACTATAAGCTTAATAAGCATTATTTGTATTCCACATAATACTCTATTTGTTCTTTCTAGCCACTTCAGTAATAAAACATACTTAAACTCATTTACTGTGTACTAAATCCAATGTACCTAGGCAAAACACTTAAAATTCCAGTTGGATGGTTCCCAGCCCATATAGTCCAACTTTTTAAAGTATTACTACCATCTGGTTACTAGTCTGTGTTTACCAAAACAGTAGCTATGCACACATTTCTGTAGCAGCTGTGGTCAAAAACTTTAAATCAATCCATTTGGCTAAATGAAAACTCTTCAAGGAAAACAACAAATACAGTATTTTGAATATATATACTTAAACTTCATTACTGGTTTTAATAACATTCCCCAAGGACAAAAACAGTAAAAATGTAAATGGCATTTAAGACACTAAATTATTTATATTTCCAATCATTTATCATATGAAAAAAGGTCCATGGAAGTCAAGTGAAGCACCCAAGGTTAAACAAGTTGGGCTCTGTCTGGAACATAGGTATCCCTTGGTTTCCAATACAAGAATCTTTTCACAAAATTATTCCAACCAAATCCCAAGGCCCTAAAAACAGAATTTTATCAAGGGACTATACCATTTAATAAATTCAAGTTAAAATTATTTTAATCATTTTTAAAAAATATAACTGGTCATCATAAATTATGAAACTTGACATATTTGTTTCAGAACTGTGGTAAGAACTTAAAGCATCCTGTGAAATTTATAAGAATTTTAATTTTACAAACTCTTCCTTTTTTTTTTTTTCACATCCTCCTTCAACCTCTCCCATTAAAACCTATGTCTACAAACCAATCATATTACCCTGGTCAAGAGACTAAGCTATTACTTTATATCCAAGATAACATCTTAGCTCTCCTAATGTTCCCCTTTCTATTAAAATGTAACTATTAATATATGCCACACTGCATGCTTTCCTAAAAACAGAAAGCCTTTCCTAATTAGAACTATCAAACAAATGATCCTTTTCCCCCTAAGAAACAAACCTAATTCCCAATATAAATTAATATAGAAATCTCCTCTGCATTGCTTAGAGGAGGAAAAAAGGCAATAAACCAGTACTCTATATAAGTCTTTTGTTGTTATAGTACTAGCAATCTCTTTAAATAATACTTAAGACAAACAAATTTTCAGGACATAACAGTGACTATTTTAAGTTTATTTGGGTTAATGAGTCACTATCTTGCTTTGACAAAAATGAATTGTTTCCTTCTTTCTTCCTTTTTCATGATAGCTAAGAAGAAAAAATAAACTAACAATTCCCCAAAACAAAGCACATATTCTGCTCTTTTACATGAAATATTAAACTCTCAAGGGAAAAAAGTGGACATTAAATTATTTGGGGCTAAGGTTACAGAAGGAGTGACTTGTAGTATTTATAGGCGGACTTTGTGTTCCTGGCTTCCCAATTCCTGGTCATTTATTTTAGAACATAAAAACCCAACCCAAACTTAAAACTTTCATCTACTTCTTTACATCATATCCAGGAAAAGAAGAGCTGGTGTCAGAGGACAGTATCTAGAACAAATTGGCAATACTGACATCATCATTACTAAGACACACACAATAGGGTTTTTATACTCGTACATCCATCATTCATTGGTGCCTCTCAAACGTCCTCATATAGAGCTGGTAATGGAGTAGGACAAGCAATACTATTCCCATCTGACAAACTCATGGACACAGCAGGCAGGGCCCCTCCTGGGCAGGGCCCAAGGCTAGTAAGCGAGCTGTGAAGCGGTAAAGCTGTGAGAAAACCCAAATCCTTAGACGCCAAGACCAGCAATCATTCCAAAACACTGCCTCAGTTCACTTCACTAGTTTCAACTAATCTGCAACAAAAGTAATATGAAGCTCTCTGCACAACACCTCACCCAGCTCATCTACTTCTTGGTCTTCCTCCTTCTCTTTCCTCCAACACTCTATGAACTCACGGGATCAGCTCTGAGCCCCGATATGGGCCTGAAGAGCCAGGAGTGCACTACACACTCTTGACAACTCTACAAGCTTGAAGCCGACAGTTTATTTTGCACAGATGGTTGTGATTTCGCTTAACCACTTTTGTGTACACAATTCTTCCTAAATTCAAACCTAGCACAGGCTGACGTTTAATGTTTCAGAGAAGAGGGAAGCAAAATTGTTTTGAAACTCTCTGTGAAAAACAGCCTGTTGTATTAGAACAAACAGCAGCTTGTTCCTATCATTCCTTTGTTTGACAAGTCTGGGCTGGCTAGAAAGGTCATTTATGCCTCAAAGCATCAAATTAACATTTGAAGACATGAATTTTAAAAATGGCTATTATCTTCTGTTATGTGAATGGCTAATGTAGTTCAGAAAAACAGAAAGGAGAAAAAAAACCACTACAGTCTTAGCCTACTCCCCTAAAAGACTAAAAAGCAATAACAAAAACAGAAACAGGAAACACAAAACTTTCCTTAAAAAAACAGATAATTAATATTATGTCCACGTAAACAAATGCAGACTATGTCTTAATGAAGCTTCATTCTTTAACAGAATTAAGAAGGTAGTTAAAACAGTCAAACTTTCAAATAATAAGAAAGAAAAATCACTAATTATCATAAGATGGCTTTTTGGAAAACCATAAGGTTCTTCCCTCTCATCCGTAACCTTCTGTCCAAATACTAGCAATGACTATATAGACTAAGTGAAAGGGAAAGTTGCTTAGTCGTGCCTGACTCTGTGACCTCATGAACTCTAAGTCTGCCAGGCTCCTCTGTCCATGGAATTCTTCAGGCAAGAATACTGGAGTGGGTAGCCATTCCCTTCTCCAGGAGATTGTCCCGAACGAGGGATCAAACCTGGTCCTCTGCATTGCAGGCAGATTCTTTATCATGTGAGCCACCAGGGAAGCCCATACAGACTAAAATGTGTTAGCAGCTCAGTTGTATTTGACTCTGAGACCCCATGGACTATAACCTGTTGGCTTCTCTGTCCATGGGATTCTCCAGGCAAGAACACTGGAATGGATTGCCATTTCCTTCTCCAGATGATCTTCCCAACCCAGGGATCAAACCCAGGTCCCCTGCACTGCAGGCAGATTCTTTATCATTTGAGCTACTGGGTCAAAGGGTCATACAGACTAAACTCCCAATTTATTTACTATCTTGGTTCAAGCATAACATCTCTTTTCCTAGGTTCCTATATTATTTTCCCAAAGCAAGTCTCTGTTACTATACATTTGAAATACAAGCTTATCACTACTAACTACAATCTTCAACTATGTAAATATTCATTCAAGATCAGAAAATATACCAGATTCAGTGGAAAAACTGAGGGACGTGAAGCCTGAAATTCCCTGTACAGCCTTACAAGCGATTCATTTTCATCACAGCTTGTTCTCTACAGATGTATACTGGGAATACCACAAACCAGCTTCCATAATATTATGAGAAATATAATATTTAATATAACATTTAAAATTAGTATGCATTTAATAATGTTGTTGTTGCTTAGTTGCTCTGTCCTGTTAGACTCTTTGCAACCCCATGAACTGCAGCACACCAAGCTTCCCGGTCCTTCACCATCTCCTGGAGCTTGCTCACTCATGTCCATTGAGTCAGTCAATCTATCTAAATAATCATCTCATCCTCTGTCACCCCCTTTCTCCCTTTGCCCTCAATCTTTCCCAGCATCAGGGCCTTTTCCAATGAGCTGGCTCTTTGCATCAGGTGGCCAAAGTATTGAAGCTTCAGCTTCAGCATCAGTCCTTCAATGAATACTTAGGGTTGATTTCCTTTAGTATTGACTAGTTTGATTTTCTTGCAGTCCAAGGACTCTCAAGAATCTTCTCCAGCATCGCAATTCGAACGCATCAATGCTTTGACGCTCAGCCTTCTTTATGGTCCAACTGTCACATCCGTACAGGACCACTGGAAAAACCATAGCTTTGACTATACGGACCTTTCTTGGCAAAGTGATGTCATCTGCTCTTCAATACGCTGTCTAGGTTTGTCACAGCTTTTCTTCCAAGGAGCAAGCGTCTTTTAATTTCATGGCTGCAGTCACTATCCATAGTAGTTTTGGAGCCCAAGAAAATAAAATCTGTCACTGTTTCCACTTTTTTCCCATCTATTTGCCATGAAGTGATGGAGCTGGATGCCATGATCTAAGTTTTTTGAATGTTGCATTTTAAGCCATCTTTTTCACTCTCTTGCCCTCATCAAGAGGCTCTTTAGTTCCTCTTCACTTTCTGCCATTAGAGTGGTATCATCAGCATATCTGAGGTTGCTGATATTTCTCCATCAAGATTCCAGCTTGTGATATGTCCAGCATGGCATGTGACATGATGTACTCTGCATGTAAGTTAAATAAGCAGGGTGACAATATACAGCCTTGACGTACTGCTTTCCCAATTCTGAACCAGTCCATTGGGTCCATGTCTGGTTCTAAATGCTGTTTCCTGACCTGCATACAGGTTTCTCAAGAGACAGGTAAGGTGGTCTGGTAGTCCCATCTCTAAGAATTTTCCAGTGTCTTGTGATCCACACAGTAAAGGGTTTAGCGTAGTCAATGAAGTAGCAGTAGGTGTTTTTATGGAATTCCCATAGATCTCCGATCTAATGAACAATGGCAATCTGATCTCTGGTTCCTCTGCCTTTTCTAAATTCAGCCTGCACACCTGTAAGTTTTTGGTCCACATACTGCTGGAACCCAGCTTGAAGGACTTTGAGCATTACCCTGCTGGCATGTGAAATGAGCACAACTGTACAGTAGTTTGAACATTCCTTGGCGCTGACCTTCTTTGGGATCAGAATGAAAACTGACCTTGTTGAGTCTTTATGGCCACTGCTAAATTTTCCAAATTTGCTGGCACACTGAGTGCAGCCCTTTAACAGCATCATCTTTTAGGATATGAAATAGCTCGGCTGGAATTCCATCACCTCTACTAGCTTTGTTCATAGTAAAGCTTCCTAAGGTCCATTTAACTTTACACTCCAGGATGTCTGGCTTTAGGTGAGTAACCACACCATAATGGTTATCTGGGTCATTAAGACCTTTTTTATACAGTTCTTCTGTGTATTTTTGCCACCTCTTCTTAATCTCTCCTGCTTTTGTTTGGTCCTTACCGTTTCTGTCCTTTATCATGCCCATCCTTGAATGAAATGTTCCCTTGATACCTCCAATTTTCTTGAAGAGATCTATAGTTTCTCCACATCTTTATAGATCTCTGATGTATACTGTTAATTAATCATGTAATTGGAAATTACACATTTCCAATTAAAATTAGCTGATTAGTTGAACTGTTGATTTTTAGCTTTTGAAACCTAAAATGTTGAAATAACTTTCAATTAAAAGAGCAAGACAACTATGCCATTTGATCAAGACAAAAAGTACATCATTAATCTCTCTGTAACAAACCCTACCCCCTTGCATGAACAGAGCTTCATGTGAAGCAGGCATTCTTAAAGGTCTCAGAATCTGAACTTCAAACTGCAGCAACACTTGACTACCCCTCTCACTTACAAACAGGGGTTGTTTTTAACTGTTTCTAAGTTGTCTTAAAACATGAATGATAAAGATGTAACAAACTCAAGAAACAAAAGTAACTTTTTCTTTAAATTTGAGAATTAGTTTTATCATGGTAGCAAGGGGCCTGTTATTAAGTCATTCACAATCTTGCCTCTTCTCCTCATGACCAAGAGTAACACAGTCAGCCAAATGAGAAGCACAGGTCACAGTCTTTGAAAAGCACAAAGCTACCCAGAAAATAAATAGGTGAAGACCTTCACTAAGAGCAGATCAGAAAGAAAGATTTTTTAAAAATCAGAAAACCTACAAGCCAGAGCAACGGAGGTTACAACAGTATGAAGACATCTAATGAAATTGAACAACGTTCTCCATCCCTTCAAACGTTAATATTTCTGGTATCTCTGTAATTTTGAAAAATAAAATAGGCTAATGCCTTTAAAAACTCAGGAAGATGACCAAAGTTCTAATTTCAGTTAGGAAAATCAAACCAGGCCAAGAGCTTTAGTTCACAGTAGCACTTGTGGTTGTCTTACTCTTTTTTTTTTTGCAAAAAAAAAGGTGTGACATTTTTAATACTTAACTCAGAACAAATGTCTTTTTTAAGTTCCTTGCCAGAAATTAGAAGTTCTAATTTTAAGGCTCCCGTAGATACTGCCCATTGAAGATGTAAAGACTTCCTGCGACATCCTCTCCACCGATATAATCTAACAGGCTCCTATTTAGCCTTCCAAGAGCACTGTCAATATACAAAGGAACTAATAAGGAAGCCATCTTCAGTAGCTGGAAAAGGAACTCTCAACATGGCTAGGTGGTGTGTGTGTTAGTCACCTAGTCGTGTCCGGCTCTTCGCAACCCCATGAACTATATAGCTCACCAGCCTCCCCAGTCTATGGGATTCTCCAGACAAGAACACTGGAGTGGGTTGCCATTCCCTTTTTCAGGGATCTTCCCAACCCAGGGATCAAACCTGGGTCTCCTGTGTTGCAAGCAGATTCCTTACCATCTGAGCCTTAGCTAGGTGGTATGAACAATAAAAAGTCATTTTTATGAACCAAGTCAGAAAGAGTCATTGAAATATTTTAACAATTTAATAATTTTATAAAAAGCTGTTTGCTTATTATTAGAAAAAACCATATACATTAGAATGCAAACATCAGACTTTAAAAAACAGTAAAAATATTTTGTAACCCTTCCAAGTAAAGATTAACTCAAGCATGTATCATCAATAGATGCCAAGTCTACTAGAATATTTTCATGGCCTTCAAGTGCCTCCCCATAGATTGCTTACTAGTTTTTGGAGGAGAATTACTAACAAATATAATGAAGTAACTGGAGAACACTTTGACCAAGTCATGGTCAAAATTAAAATTACCAATGAGGGGCAGATAGGTAACTTCAGATGTGACATCTCTAGGACCCATTACTTGTGTAGTATTCTGGCAGGGACTATAACCTGAATATAATCAGGAGAAAACATAGGAAAAACACTAGAATAAGGTATGTTCCATAAGAAAAGTGGGGGGCTGTAGTCTCTAAAACTGACAATTATCACAAAAGATAAAATCCTTGTAAACATTACAAATTAAAGGAGGTTCCAACCAGTCCATTCTAAAGGAGATTAGTCCTGGGTATTCTTTGGAAGGAATGATGCTAAAGCTGAAACTCCAGTACTTTGGCCACCTCATGCGAAGAGTTGACTCATTGGAAAAGACTGATGCTGGGAGGGATTGGAGGCAGGAGGAGAAGGGGACGACAGAGGATGAGATGGCTGGATGGCATCACTGACTCGATGGACATGAGTCTGAGTGAACTCCGGGAGTTGGTGATGGACAGGGAGGCCTGGCATGCTGCAATTCATGGGGTCGCAAAGAGTCAGACACAGCTGAGTGACTGAGCTCAACTGAAAGAGACAAGAGAATTAAATACAACACCTGACCTAGATGAATCGCATTACTAAGGGGGAAAAAATCCTGTAAAGAATATTATTGAATCAATTTACAAAACTGGAATATAGACAGTAAATTAAAGTTCTTATCTGCATTAAGGCTATAATGTCTCTACTGTGTGTGTTTTTTTCCCCAGAGAATATCCCCATGAAATCCACTCTCATATGGTTCAGAAAAAAAATACTGTGTGTTAGAGAGAGAGGAGGCAGGCAGTGGGAGAGACAGAGAATGGAATGGAAGAAGGGAAAGGGATGAAAGGAGAGAGAGAGAGAAAGCACTAAAATGATAAAGCAAGCTGGCTCAACTGTTAACAAATGAATAGAGGCAAAAGTTTACAGATATTCTTTGATTATCATTATTTGCACAATTTTTCTCTAAGTTTGAAACATAAAATTTTAAGAAAATTTTAATATGAAAAGTTTATATGCATCACTCCAGTATTCTGCCATTTAATTTGGTAAATGCAGTGTTTATATTAATATTTAAATAGCCATGTGAAACCAAGACTTCATGTTATCATCTAACAACTTTACAAATTACACAATGGCCTGAAGGGCCTCACTGTGTCAAAGAGAAGGGGTACCTGTGTCAAAAAAGGTTTTACCAGCAGCCTCCACATTTCCACAGCTAAATGTAAAAAAGCAAATCTATAAGGCCTAAATATATAAACAAACTAGAAAGAAAAGAAGCGCTATTCTGCTCACATCATCTCCCCGTTAAAAACCCCCGCTTATCTACCCATTTCCTACTGGACAGAACACCCCACCAAGCTCAACATACAAAACTCTTCAAAATCTGGGGAAGCTTACCTCTTCAGATTTACCATCTGCTGCCATCACACCCTCATACACACACACCCTCAACATTCCAGTCCTGCTGACTGTCAGAAGCCCTGTGCCTTTGCACCTGCTGTTCCCTCTGCCTGCAAGTCCTTCTCTGATGGCCTTGTCTTTTCAGTGAGCCCTTCCTCACACTTTCTGATTAAGCTCAGATGCCACTGCCTCTGGAAACCCTTTCCTGACTCTCCCAACAAAAGTCAATCTTACTTTGCTCTCCCAAATTTGTGTCCCTACTCCTGCATTGTATGAGGATGTCTCTCTTTTCCCTGAGTTTCTCCACAACTAGAACATGAGGTCTCTCAGAGAAGGGACGGCAGTGTTATCCAAGCATGGTGCTTCATAAACGCTGACTAGATGACTAAATTAACTTCTCTAAACTAGGACAGGTTTAACATTAAACAAGAGCTAACACTTGGAATGCTTATTTACCAGATACTGTAAGAAAAAGTGCTTTACAAATATCAATTTACTCCTCACAACAATCCTAAGAGGAAGGCTGAACCTCTATGTAACTAGGATCTATCAATAATACAATGTATACTGTTAAATGGACAGTATATTCTTCTTTCTCAGTGGTAAAGCAATGGTGCATCTTATGATCAATGGTTTTAGTTTTGATAAAATATGGTACTATTCCCAGACATCCCCTCATACTTACAGATGAGGAAACTGAGGCACCAATGAGAATTTCATTAACTTGCTAAAAAGTTGCTCAGAACAGTCAAGATTCAATCCCAGGCAAATAACACCAGAATCTATACTCTTAATCCACTTCTCCCCAATCAGGGTGATTCTGTAGCATGGATGGGCTACTGGCATCAGGGCTAGGACAAATCTAAAAGTAAAGCTTGCTCTTTGAGGGTACCAGGATGCTGGAAAGTGGCTAGGATGAAGCTCAAGATTAGAGGCGGTGCATTAAAGTGGATCTTGAAGAGCCTGGGGAAAGAGCCAAGAATCCTTATCAGCATCTATTTTCTCTCAGGGAGGCCTGGGTCTAAGTCAGTTCTTTCTCTATCCCCAGCGCAGCAGAGTCTCCACATCTTTATTTTCTCCCTGAAGTTCCCAATGAATATAATCATAATTCTCTCAGTAACTACCAAAATGACCTAATCAAGCCCTCTGCCTTGTATCTTAATCCCTGTAACATCATCTCTGGTAAGTGGTTATCTAGCCTCAGCTCAAACACTTAAGCAGTTCCTTTTATTTTTAGAAAGATGGAAAAAGATACTCCTATAAACTTCATCTCCTAATTTCCACCCCCAGTCCTACATCTGCCCTCAGAACCTGCACTGCAAATTTTAACTCCTCTTCTTCATGACAGTTCTTGTCTTCATTTGAAAACTACAGTCTTGAGACTGCAATTCATAGGCACCCTGCCTGCTTCAAAAACTTGCCATCGCCGGAAGTAACGGAGGCAGAAACAGCTAGAACTCGTGGAAACACAAGCATAGCGCTAAGAAAACACAGAGAACGGCAGCTCCTTTGTGGAGGGCAGAGGATGGCAGAGAGGGAAGGCGTACAAGTCCACAGAGGAGGCAGCTTTTGAGGGGTAAAATGCTGTCAGCCAGTGTCAAAATTCAGTGTTACAGAGGGAAATTTTTTTATAAAAACAAAAAGCTGAACTTTTAAACATATGAAATGTTTCTGGTTTCTAACATTCTTGCTTTCATTTTATGATTCTGGGCAGAAGGCTCATTGGCTTGTACAATTTGCGCAGTGCCGAATGCATAGATAACCATCCTACTGACAGAGGAATGTAGGGTTGGAATAAACAAAGTGAAACATACCATCTGTGTGGTACCATCTGATTTGAAGCAGTATCTCTTGCTGAAGATTTTACATGTATTCTTCACTAACAATAGGTTGCCTCAAGTACTTCGTTTCTATTCACTAAGGTAAGAAATTAGTACAACTGCAATCTCTGTAGCTGCTTTTCAATCATCAGAGGCCAAGTTATTCTGCTCTAATACACATCTCCCCATACTACCCACCCCACTCCCCCAGCAGCCTCTTTTTCACTGCAACTTATTTGACCCACTATTAACAACATGGATAGTGCCTAATGCCACAACTCTTTGTAAGACCAGGAAAAAAAAGATTGTATTTTCATAAAGTAGAAGAAGCTGCCTTTTAAAGAATATTTAATAACTTATTTATAAGTGATCTTTCTTTCAATCTGATGTTACGTAAGTCACTTACTGGTCCAGGAATAAACAAAATGTCTATAACATTGTAGGAACTTTTAGATATACAGACTATTAGAAGCTGAGATACCAGTATAATTTTGTAGGTCTTTAGCATTGTTTTATAACTTAATCCTATATTGTCATTAGATAATCTGGAGATCTCTAGAACACATGTTGGCTTCCTTGTATGGACCAGTTCTCTCTCAGTCAGTTCTGTGTGATTCCTTCTGAGCAAGGATAACAGAACGATTACTATTATAAATTAACACTACCACTACATGTAGTTCCTACAGACCATAAAAATATTTATATAGACTTCACAATTACACAGTACTTTCCAATTCATTTGACACTCACAACAGTCTTGTGAGATACGATCTTCATTTCACAAATGAAGAAAGTAAAGTTCAAAGACATCCAATGAGTAGCCTGCAACTCTATAGCCAATAAGCAGAAGGGTCTGCTTGGGTCTCAACTCATATCCTCCGACTGCAATTTCTAGAATCTATTAATGAAACCGTGACTACCTGAGCTGCACACCTAACTCTAGCCCAGATTAACTCACTGTCTGTTCCATGTTCTCTTCTGTAATGAACCCAACCCGACAGCAGCGGCTATACATCAGAGGGGCTTTCAGACAGGCTTGTATAAGTGGACGCAGAATGATATCCTAGACCAGTGCTGAACCTTCTACAATAACGGAACGTTCTACATGTGAGCTGCTTAATACAGTAGCCACTAGCTACATGCAGTTAAAGAGCACTTGAAATGCATAACTGAGAAACTGAACTTTTAATGTAATTAATTTAAAAGCTATGTGTGGCTAATGGCAACCTTAAAGGGGAGCACAGTTTGATCCTGGCAACTGAGCTTACTGTTTAATGTTGTAGCCTTAAGCACAAATGGAAAAGAGTATCAACTAAATTGTGAGCCCAGAGGACAGCACTAGTTTATGGGAACTAGAATGGATCCGATACCATCAAAAGTAATACAACCAAAAGATAACCGTAGAATAATCTTTCAATCTGTGTAAACTCTCTGGTCAGTCAAATCTAATGAAAGACTAATGTAAGTCCAGGCCTACCAACAGTATAAACTATGCACGGCAAAGAATTCAACATTATTCTATAGGTCACAATGGCTTTCCTGGGAAAAAAAGAGTCATGACTGTACATGAAAACTAATTCAACTAAATTATAAATAGGAGAAGATGGATATGAAAAGCAAGGCATCTGAGTACATCAGGCATTATTTCTCTAATTATAACACTTCATTCACTTACCGAAGAACTCAAAGGAACATGTCAAAGGCCATATCCTTGCCTCTGTCCCTACAGTAAAGTATCACATCCACACCACTTAGCTAGGCACTAGAAGACTTCATTTAAATAAAAGTGATAGACTTGTTTGGTATCATCAAATCCTTCTTTGTGTTAAAATTATCAAGACTTTCAAAACCCCTGCTGCTGCTAAGTCGCTTCAGCAGTGTCCGACTCTGTGCAACCCCATAGACAGCAGCCCACCAGGCTCCTCTGTCCCTGGGATTCTCCAGGCAAGAACACTGGAGTGGGTTGCCATTTCCTTCTCCAATGCATGAAAGTGAAAAGTGAAAGTGAAGTCACTCAGTAGAGTCTGACTCTTCGCGACCCCATGGACTGCAGCCTACCAGACTCCTCCGCCCATGAGATTTTTCCAGGCAAGAGTACTGGACTGGGTTGCCATTGCCTTCTCCTAGATAGGTTTTATAAGTCCCATGAACAACAGCAACTGTCATCTCTTTTTCTTTTAGCTCTACCTTGCTGGGCTGATAAGAGAACTGAACCCCAAGTCAAGAGCCTGGGGTCTTGGTTCTGACTTTTTGACCAGTAGATGTTTAGCCCTACACAAACCACTTCATTTCTTACTGCCTCAGTTGCCTCACTTGTAAACTGATGGGATAATTAGATCAACCACTAAAGTAACTTCCAGCTGTAAAACTCCACCATTCTGCGATATCCTCAATGGTCTTCAGTTGGGTTCAAGGTCTTTCTTAGAGCCTATTACTACTGTGATATGTACAATCTACTTCAAAAATTCACAGATCAATAATTCATCCATTTCCAAAATTATGAGTATACCAATTCTTTACTTATAGAAAAAGATTCATTTCTAGTATTTCAAAACACAAACCATTCCTAACTGTGCAAACAAAAAAGTACACTCAAGAAGTAAAGATCTAATTAGTTCTACTATTAACAACCTGGAGCATTAGGAAAAAGCACATGCTAACATGGACCTTTTGGATTAGTTTTTGATTTTCACATATTTCTCTCCAACTGTACTCACTCAAACTGAAGTCACAATTCTCTCAGAGTCTTTCAGCTCGTGTTCTACAGTTCTGAACCTGTCTCCTCTAGCAGTACCTGGAAAAGATATTCATAAGAAAAGAACAAATTGCTTTTCTAACTATGTGAAGGCTTCATTGGGAATTGGATTTATTTATGCCCCAAAAGTTCACTTTTGAAACTGAACTTCAGTAATCTTAGGTGGCATTTATTTGGCACAATTGAGTAATCTTAGTTTAATAATCTTCTAAACCTGTTCAATGTAGATAATTTGTACTAAGGCAGGACTCTCTAGCAGAAATAAGCAGTGAATTCCTTGTGAACTGAGTCCTGTTCATTTCTACAACTGTGTTCCAACATAATTTCACTTAATCCACAGGCTCATGCTAACAAAGGTAAGCACTATCTCTGTGGCTCCTCCTGCCCATCCTTGTCATTCATTCTCTTCACATGTATTCACTTCCCTCAGCTTCTGTTCTTTCACATGGGCTTTGTGTTCTTCTAGTCTCCGTAATTTATTTTTCACAATTCATCATTTCAATTCAGTCTGTCTTATGATCTAAGAGTGGAAGCAGGCAAGGTAGCAGGCTAGTGCTCGAGGGCTATGTGAGGCCAAAGGAGGTCGCAAAGATAAAACTAAATCACCCGCACAGAGACGGAAGTACAGGGATTCAGTCTCACTGGCATGAGGTCCTAACCACCTACCTAAAAGGCCTACCTGCTGGTCATTCAGCACTTCTGACAGAATCAAGAAACAGGATGCTATCACACCTGTGAGAGGAATCAGAGGTATACAAGCTCTGACATATCTATCATCAGCCAGGAAGAAGATGAAAAGTGGCATGATAATCAGAGGTTGAGGCTCCAAAATAACTAAAATTCTTATTAAAATTTTCAAGAAGTCTCAGAATTTCTGGGTTGGGGGCTGAGGGAGTGGGGTGGGAGAGATGATGCTACATGAAGAGAGGTTTCACTAGCAGGGAAATTTCAAGGGCAGCCAGGATTGGCTCATCTTAAGAAGGCCTCCACCAGACATCAACAGGTAGGAAAGCAAGGCTGTGAGAGTCAAGCCTGTCCGCTTCCTCCTCAGCATTTGGACTCACTGAGCAACACAGGAAGGCTTTTTGTTCTGCAAGCTCACGTGCAGACAGCTCACTTCTACCTGCCCTTTTTGTCCCCAATGATTCCTAGGATCTGCATTCTTCTCTACCCAGCCCACATGTAAGAAGGTTAGACATAGATTATGATCTGTGCTTTTGGTTTTACAGCAAAATCAGACTTCTGGTATTCCAAGCCCCGATAAGCTTATCTTGAATAACTTAAGCTTCTATTACCTGTCACTGGTAAATTTTTTATGAAGGTTTTTGTCCTTAAAGTTCCCAGTTGTTCAAAACAAATCAAAACAAGGAAAGAAAAGAGAAAGAAAGGAAGAAAGAAAAAGAAAAAAAGGAAAAGAAACAAAAGTTCTAAAGAGGTAACTACTCCTTCTGAGGTAGAAAGCAGAATATACTGCTTTCTTCACACACACACACACATATATATACAGACATATATATATACATATACACACACCTGCATATAAGCTTAATTGACTTGAGCTCATCCAGCAACATATACTGAAAGATGGCTTTTAGGTGAGTAGTGAAGCTGTCTTCTAACTGTGACCTTTGTGAGTTGTAGAGAAATGGGGCCCAGAACCTTTATGTTGCCAATTCTAGTTCTCACCTCATATCCAACCCAACACACAAACATACCCTTACCTGGGAAACAGTAAGTATTTCTATCTTAAGTATTCCTGTGCCGTTCATTAAAAAGAGAGCATGGGCTTTGGAGCCAGTCAGACCTGGGTTCAAGTCCCAGCTTTGGAATTTGTTAGCAGTTCTATATCCCTTAAGCAAGAAATGACCTGCCGACAACCCAGTTTTCTCATCTATAAAGTGAAGATTCATAAATCATCCACTTTACAACCTTCTATCTAACACACAAATGTACTAAGACTGGAACAATGTCCTAATTTTTAACACTATTCCAGAAACAAACCTGTACACTATTTTTAATTTTCTTAAACTAGTCAGATGGCAAATCTCTACACTTTCTATTTTCTATTTCCATTTTATTATTCTGTTGTGCTATGTCATTTCCTTTGAATCACCCAAAATCCCTTAGTGAAAAATAATATAAAAATAAGCAAAAAATACTTTAAGACCAATTAATCACAAGAAATACTGAGTGCTCACTCCTCTGAAACACTTGATTTACCTCCCAATCATATTTAATAAGCACAGCAGAGTTCCTTCATGCTGAGTGCTTCAGTTTGGGGCTCTGATGCATTTTGTAACTACCACAGGACATTTCCTTTTCCACAGAGGAAACAAACATGCAGTATGACTTAATCAGACATCCTACAAGTAGAAGTCAAAATCCTGTATCTTCATATTTGAAAAGCATACTAATTCTATAGCACAAAGAAAAAAAGGATTTCAACCACTCTGCCTATCTGACCTCTCTGTTTGAACAGTTCATCCAAATTTGATTCTTTCCCTCTCCTCACCCACCCCATCCAATCCCATCATTAAATGCTGCTCAAGTGTCCCCTGCTCTCCACCTCCACTGCCCCCACTAGTCCAAGCTAATAGTACCAGAGCTGCAGAAACTATGCACGTTCCTGGAAACCGTGCTTCCACTCTTGCCCTTACCAACCTATTCTCCACACAGCAACTGGTGGGTGGCCCGCCACTACACTCAGAATAAAAGCCAGTTCTAGAAACACCTTACAGGATCTTGCCCATTTCTCCTACTCCATCAGGCATCACTCTCCCCTCATGTTCCTCTAGGTTCATCACTCATGCAGGGCTCCTTTCAATTCCCTTCATCAATTCCCTTTATATATATTCAGGTCCTTCTGCCCTCAGGAACTTGCTTCAGCCACACCTGACTATCTCCAATTTCCATTAGACTGCAAGCTGATGCTAATTTCCATTAGACTGTGAGAGAACTGTTTTTTCCAGCAATATGTACCCAGTACCTGAAATAAAGTTTGGGACACAGTATGTGTTCACAGGATATCTGAGAAAAGAATAAATGAATGGGAACAGAAAATAAATTTTAATGTCAAACCCCTTCAATGAGAAGTCATATGAGAAGCCAGCGTCAGTAAGAAGAAATTCACAATAAACCATTTTAAATTTAATATTCAAGATGGACACTCCTAAGAAAACAGATTCTTCAGCAATGCTCTTAGAAACCAAAACAGAGACTAACAGAAGAGTTCTGAAAACTGAGCACAATGTGCCTCTTTTCTGGTTTTGACAATCTGTTTTCACTGCTGAACTTACTCTCTTCAATTCTATCTCAAAAGAAGCCAAGTAGCCCATAAAAGGAATATGCAAATAGTTAAAACACTAACCACAGCTAAAAGACAAATGCACTGCCAACTACTCCAAATAACATAAACAATAAATGCCTTCACATTACTAATTCCTGATAGGCAAGGAAACAGGAGGGGAACATTCTAAATTCAAGCTCTCAAACATCAGTTCAGTCACTCAGTTGTGTCTGCCTCTTTGTGATCCCATGGACTGCAGCACGCCAGGCTTCCCTCTCCATCACCAATGCCCAGGGCGTACTCAAACTCATGTCCATCGCATCAGTGATGCCATCCAACCATCTCATCCTCTGTCATCCCCTTCTCCTCCCGCCTTCAATCTTTCTCAGCATCAGGGCCTTTTCCAGTGAGTCGGTTCTTCCCATCAGGTGGCCAAAGTATTGAGTTTTAGCTTCAGCATCAGTCCTTCCAGTGAATATTCAGGACTGACTTCCTTTATAATGGACAGGCTGGATCTCCCTGCAGTCCAAGGGATTCTTCTAGCATCTTCTCCAACACCCAGTTCAAAAGCATCAATTCTTCAGCACTCAGCTTTCCTTATAGTCCAAGTCTCACATCCATACGTGACTGCTGGAAAAACCATGGCTTTGACTAGACAGACCTTTGCTGGTAATGTCTCTGCTTTTTAACATGCTGCCTAGGTTGTCATAGTTTTTCTTCCAAGAAGCAAGCATCTTTTAATTTCATGTCTGCAGTCACCATCTGCAGTGATTTTGGAGCCCAAAAAATTAGTCTCTCACTGTTTCCATTTTTTCCCCATCTATTTGCCATGAAGTAATGAGACCGGATGCTATGATCTTAGCATGAATGTTGAGCTTTAAGGCAGCTTTTTCACTCTCCTCTTTCACTTTCATCAAAAGGCTCTTTAGTTTCTCACTTTCTGCCATAAGGGTGGTATCATCTGCATCTGAGGTTATTGATATTTCTCCCAGCAATCTTGATTCCAGCTTGTGCTTCATCCAGCCCAGCATTTTGCATGATGTACTCTGCAAATAAGTTAAATACTGAAACATACTGAAACCATTATATTCTGCCTGAGCCATCAGCACTCACAGGATCAACTCAAGGATGCTGCTTTTCCCCAGCTCCATTCCAAATAAAGATGCTAGATCTAATGTACGGCAGTTGAAATTCTGACTGCCCAGTAGCTCTATTCCTGCATACTGAGGTAGCTCAACTACCTCCTGTGAGGTCTTCTCCTTTTAATCATAAGGTTTCAAGTGGAGGAGCCCCAGTCTCAATCCATTTAAGACTCAATCCCCAGTCTCAATTCCAGTTCACTGGAAATGATAATAAAGTATCTACATGTTTTGCCCAAATTTTCAAACCATCTACTAGAAATTAAATGTTGACTAAGGGTATGCTACAAGGCTAATAAACATCCTTTTTATTTTTTTTTTTTTCATGTGAGCTGGAATTAAATCAACTCGGTGCGGGTTATATTACTCTCAGTTTTCTGATATTCCCTGCTATAATGTATTTTACTTGAGTAACATAATGAGTACAAATTCAAGTGTATTTGTAGATAATACTTTTTAGAAAATAGGTTAACTAGACAAAAGTAATTTTAAAGAGTTCTTATTAAAGACAAGGTTGAAGCTTTCTGAAATATATCATAGTATTTGGGTAGCAAAAACATTGTTGTTTTGGGTAAACACTTCCAATTAAGAAGCTCCTTCTTCACTAACATCAAGATTGCTGGGCAAAAATTTTGCCATGTTCCCATTCTTTATAAGCTAAAATGTTCTCACCTCAGTTGAGATTAAAAGAGTTTAAAAAGCAGATGATTCATTAAGTCATACCTTCCTTCTACATAGTCCAAATATAGACTCAAATAACAAGACCTAAGCATTTACTACAGATGGTGACTGCAGCCATGAAATTAAAAGGCGCTTACTCCTTGGAAGGAAAGTTATGGCCAACCTAGATAGCATACTCAAAAGCAGAGACATTACTTTGCCAACAAAGGTTCATCTAGTCAAGGCTATGGTTTTTCCAGTGGTCATGTATGGATGTGAGAGTTGGACTGTGAAGGCTGAGCACTGAAGAATTGATGCTTTTGAACTGTGGTGTTGGAGAAGACTTTTGAGAGTCCCTTGGACTGCAAGGAGATCCAACTAGTCCATTCTGAAGGAGATCAGCCCTGGGATTTCTTTGGAAGGAATGATGCTAAAGCTGAAACTCCAGTACTTTGGCCACCTCATGCGAAGAATTGACTCATTGGAAAAGACTCTGATGCTGGGAGGGATTGGGGGCAAGAGGAGAAGGGGATGACAGAGGATGAGACGGCTGGATGGCATCACTGACTTGATGGACTTGAGTCTGAGTGAACTCCGGGGGTTGGTGATGGACAGGGAGGCCTGGCGTGCTGCGATTCATGGGGTCGCAAAGAGTGGGACACGACTGAGCAACTGATCTGATCTGATCTGAAGCATTTACTCTGTATTTGAAGAGGTTTTATCTTATAAGAAAAGACAACTATTTTTGCAAAAACAAGGAAAGGAAACTCTAATTTTAAATCCATGCTCAAATCACTTATAGCTTTACTCCCAGAGCACAACGGAGAGCCCACGAGGACTTCACATCGGTGGTGCTGGGTTGCTCCACACAAGCAGGTGGGTGAAGAGACCAGTGAGTACACCAGGTGGTGTTTTCTTCGCCTGCATTACTCCCCCTAGGGAGCCCAATCACGCTGGATCATTACTCAGAATACTTTCATGTTTTGTGGGAGAACTAATTAAAAGCATTTCTCCCTGGAGAAACCAAGATACAGTGAGGTCAAAAGTGAGTGGACAGTCATATAATTGCTGACTAAGCTAAGCAGGAATTCATAACCTCTTTCCTAATTCAATGTTTAATATACTAAATATTTTCTGTTGGATATTTCATATGTTAAATGAAATAACCTTAATATCTGGATCCAATATAACAGAATAACTCATAGTTCTTTATACTTTTATTACTATTCTGCATGAAATGTATTATCACCAGTTATCTAAGTAGAAAATTCAAGTTCTTAAAGTCTAGCCTAATGCTTTAAAAAGAAAATATATCAATTATGATGTTTTGTGTTAGTCTCTCAGTCATGTCTGACTCTGCGACCCCATGACTGTAGCCTGCCAGGCTCCTCTGTCCATAGGATTCTCCAGACAAGAATACTGGATTGGGCTGCCATTCCCTTACTATTTATAAACTTGGAACATTCTTAAATTCTATAGGATTGACAATTTAGGGCTGAATCTGTCATCTTTTGCCAAAGAACGCCCTGATTTTTTGTTGCTTTGTTTCTTCCTGTAGGTTAACTTCACCTTAGCTGGGCTGCTCCACATAGGTGTGATTTCAGTGACTGACTCCAGAAGGTGAGTGCTACCAATGTCTAAAAAAATGATCAAGACCAGGCAGAAACAATTTTTTAAGAAGATGGAAAAATAAGTAGAAGGCTTCCTTTCATGAAAGACTAAAACCTCCTCTATCAAAAGTCGTAATAGCATATTCTTATAAATTTGAGGTCCCTGAAACAGCTACTCAAATCCAGTCAATTAACTATAACAGATAACTTCAGTAGGCACACCAAATAGTCTTCCTTTACTGGCCTGGCCAAGTAAAAAAGTTTTCCAAGAAGCTTAACAGCTTTTTTTAGACGCTTGTTTATAAACTTGCATTGCACTCCATGTTCACTACCCACACCCCTCATGCCCCACAGACTCCCCCCCCCACACACACAAAAAGCTAATAAGCTTGCATTTCTGACTATGACTCACATCAACTAAGAACCAGAAGATTAACAAAACTCTTGGATATGACTAAGCAAAATGTTCTAATTAATAAATAGTTAAGAAAAACACAAATTTTAAAAAATAAAAGAAAACATATGAAAACAGGAGATTAGGGAGGGAAGGCAACTTTAAATCCTTGTAAGATGTCCCCAGGGAGGAGGGGGGAAAAAAAGCCCACATTTTTCTTTAAGGGCTGAAGAATCAGCAGCAATAACTCAAACCTATCATGCCCATAGGTGGTTTTAAGAGAGTTGTATTCAATACAACTGGCAGTTTTCCACATAATATTTCTTCTTTTTGATTTTCTGTTTTACAGAATTCCACTTGAGAGTTTTTACAATTTATTTCTCTTACCAAATCTGAAATAAACTAGGTTATGACAAATCAAGAACCTTATATTCAGCAAAAATCATCTCTCTGGCCCCTTCTCTACTAAAAATCACCATATTTTTTTTACTGTTTCTTTCCAAAACAAAAGTAAAGGCCCATGAAATTTGACAGTCTGATATGTTATAAATATTTAATTTCATGCTTATACTTACTATTTAAACTGAAGCAATACAGAACCCTAACGATGGGAAAAGGAAACTCTTTCGCCTTACAAGGAAAAATCTGTCACCAGAATTTAATAATATTCATTAAGGAACCGCACACTTTCATGCGGCCTCGGCTGTGTCAGTCACACACACGCCGCCCCGCCCCCTGCGCTGTCAGTCACGTGCAAGCCCCGCCCCCGGGCTGTCAGTCCCGGCGCTGGCCCGCGGCTGAACTGGCGGCGCTGACGTCAGCTGGCGACCGCGGCCGCATTCCTAAACAGTTCAGACAAACCCACTGGTGGGAAGCTTCGAAAGCCCTCAGCTGTAGTGAAGAAAGCAAAGGCTTGGCTGGCAGCCAGACTCCTGAGCTCAGCATTTTGTAATGCACTTCCTTTTTACTTAACAGCTTGCATAATGCCTTTAACCCTTCCTTTACCTGCTTCACACCTTTAACCCCTTCTCCTCCTGGTCGAAATTCAAAGCGAACTCGGAAACTTGCTCTCCCACTGGATTTTAATATATTCCGTCCCAAATCACAACTGACTGATTTTTTATATTGCTGAAGAGGCAATTTAATTAAACATGCACTCTCTGAACAGTTCACTTTTCACCGCTTAGAGCAATGTTATTTTTCAAGCAAGGAAACAAAAACATTTTGTTAAAATAATATATTTAAATGTTCAATTTTTTTCAAGATCCTTCCTTCATAATTTGTCTCTTAGAATTTATTTTTTCAAGAGATGATACTTTCAAGAATCCAAACAAAATGAACAAACTGGTATTTGCAGTGACAAAACTCTCCCTCCAACCCTGTGACCCTCTGCCATCCAGGTCTCATAAAAACAAATGTGATTTATTACCCTGGTATTTTTACACAGGAGTAGTTTAGTTACATATAAGGAAATACAAATATATTCTATTTTTTCCCTTTTTAACTAAATGGTAAACCCAACAGCTTTCTCCATTGCTTCTTTTTTAGAACTGCAAGGAATTCCACCACAATTTACAGTATTTATCGATACCAGTACCCTGTATATAAGCATTTAGACAATTTACAATTTTTCTACTATTAGAAATACAGGTATACGTTTAGAAAAACAGTCTTGTGTCTATGATGAGTTTGAAGGAACTTTTATATATTAAGGAAATTAGCCATTTGTCTGTGATGAGTTGCAAAAATGTTTTTTTCCAGCTAGGTGAATTTGGTGGTTTGTCATACAGGAATTTAGGGATTTTATGTAGCGGAATGGCTATAAATCTATTCTTTCATGTCTCCTGGTTATTGTATCAGATATAGACTGTCATTCCCCCAAGTAGTTTATAAAAGAATTATCCTATGGTTTCTAATACTGTATGTTTTGTTTTACATTACAATATTTGGAGTTTGTACTTTGTTTTTTCCTAGATGGATATCCACTAGTCCCAACATTATCCACTGAATATCTATCTTTCCTCACTGTTTTGAAATGTTACCCTTATGCTTTTGAGCTGTGGTGTTGCGCTGCTGCTGCTGCTAAGTCACTTCAGTCATGTCTGACTCTGTGCGACCCCATAGACAGCAGCCCACCAGGCTCCCCCATCCCTGGGATTCTCCAGGCAAGAACACTGCGGTGGGTTGCCATTTCCTTCTCCAATGCATGAAAGTGAAGTCACTCAGTCGTGTCCAACTCTTTGCGATCCCATGGACTGCAGCCTACCAGGCTCCCCCATCCATGGGATTTTCCAGGCAAGAGTACTGGAGTGGGGTGCTATCGCCTTCCCTTGGACTGCAAGGAGACCCAACCAGTCCATCCTAAAAGAAATCAGTCCTGAATATTCATTGGAAGGACTGATGCTCAAGTTGAAATTCAAATACTTTGGCCACCTGATGCGAAGAACTGACTCACTGGAAAAGACCCTGATGCTGGGAAAGACTGAAGGCAGGAGGAGAGGGGGATGACAGATGGTTGGATGGCATCACGGACTCAATGGACATGAGTTTGAGTAAGCTCTGGGAGTTGGTGATGGACAAGGAAGCCTGGAGTGCTACAGTCCATGGGGTCCCAAAGAGTAGGACATAACTGAGTGGCTGAACTGACTGACCCTTATATATTAAATTTACTAAATTACTTTATGTCAGTTAGGTTCACACTATTTTTATGCTGTCTTTATCATCAGTAATCATTTTTAAATCTAAAAAAGTAAGGTATGTTTTGTATAGACAACAAGATCCAGTTTCAATAAATACATTTCAGATTTGAGTTTTATTTATTTTTAAACCAAACTAAATCCTTTTCTGGGATTCTGGGGTAAATTAAAGCATAACATTATTAAGTTATATGTAAAGACTTATACTGAAATTCTATCTAATGTTATTTCAAGTAACTGACATTTTGAGAATAAATATCCATTCAGAAACATTACTCTTGACTAATTATGGCAAGTACTTTTACTCTTCATAAAGACATCAAATAATAACCAGAAAGATTCAAAACGTTGAAAACATTATTAAAACAAAATCCTGACACTGACTGTAGACAATCTTTTTTTAACTGTTCATGCAGTTGTTTTATTATTTCACTTTATTTTGACCTTGTGGCACAGCATGCAGGATCTTCCCCAACCAGGGATCGAACTCGTGCCCCCTGCAGTGGAAGCACAGAGTCTTAACCACTGAACCGGCAGGGAAGTCCAACTTTGAGTTTTAATGTTGCCTTTGAAGAACAATCTTTAAAGAAAAATGAGTAACAAATGAGGATGAACTAGTCCTTTGGTTTGTGCCCTTCTTTCCATATCTGTTAATGATTATTACACCATATATCTATGGAATTTCTATATTTTATATTTATATAGTCATATTGATAAACAATTGCTTATTGCTTAGTAAACATATTATTAAGAACACACATGGTTTGAACTTTAAGGAGATGTTAAAAGACAGTAATATGCAATAATCATCAATTGCTGAAAATGCAGCAGAATCCACTATTTTGAAAAGAACCTCAACATGTTGGGCATGTGCTTCTCTAAAGGGACAGCAAGATGACAGATGATAGAGACCTGCAGACCTAAGGTTCAAAGTACCAGTACATTAATGGAGGAAGAGAGGGCAGGAGGCAGGGGGTAGTGAGGAGGCGGAAAATAAAGATCTGCCAAAGCAGGGAGAAGTCCCCCAGTTCTGAGACAATGATCCTAATGCAGCTCAGGCTGTCCTCTATATAATGAGGCCATCATTTACTCTACAGTTGTCAGAGGTTCCAGTCCTCTCAGGACAGGTCTGCCACTGAGTCACTACATCACAAACCGTGTATCAAGAAAAAAAAATTTTTTTTTTCTAATTTTATTTTATTTTTAAACTTTACATAATTGTATTAGTTTTGCCAAATATCAAAATGAATCCGCCACAGGTATACATGTGTTCCCCATCCCGAACCCTCCTCCCTCCTCCCTCCCCATACCATCCCTCTGGGCCGTCCCAGTGCACCAGCCCCAAGCATCCAGCATCGTGCATCGAACATGGACTGGCAACTCATTTCCTACATGATATTTTACATGTTTCATTGCCATTCTCCCAAATCTTCCCACCCTCTCCCTCTCCCACAGAGTCCATAAGACTGTTCTATACATCAGTGTCTCTTTTGCTGTCTCGTACACCGGGTTATTGTTACCATCTTTCTAAATTCCATATATATGCGTTAGTATACTGTATTTATGTTTTTCTCCCAGAATATTGGAAATAAAAGCAAAAATAAACAAATGGGACCTAATTAACCTTAAAAGCTTCTGCACATCAAAGGAAACTATTAGCAAGGTGAAAAGACAGCCTTCAGAATGGGAGAAAATAATAGCAAATGAAGCAACCGACAAACAACTAATCTCAAAAAGATACAAGCAACTCCTACAGCTCAACTCCAGAAAAATAAACGACCCAATCAAAAAATGGGCCAAAGAACTAAATAGACATTTCTCCAAAGAAGACATACAGATGGCTAACAAACACATGAAAAGATGCTCAACATCACTCATTATCAGAGAAATGCAAATCAAAACCACTATGAGGTACCATTTCACACCAGTCAGAATGGCTGTGATCCAAAAGTCTACAAATAATAAATGCTGGAGAGGGTGTGGAGAAAAGGGAACCCTCTTACACTGTTGGTGGGAATGCAAACTAGTACAGCCACTATGGAGAACAGTGTGGAGATTCCTTAAAAAACTGGAAATAGAACTGCCTTATGATCCAGCAACCCCACTGCTGGGCATACACACTGAGGAAACCAGATGGCAAAGAGACACGTGTACCCCAATGTTCATCGCAGCACTGTTTATAATAGCCAAGACATGGAAGCAACCTAGATGTCCATCAGCAGATGAATGGATAAGAAAGCTGTGGTACATATATACAATGGAGTATTACTCAGCCATTAAAAAGAATACATTTGAATCAGTTCTAATGAGGTGGATGAAACTGGAGCCTATTATACACAGTGAAGAAAAAATTTTTTAAAGGTATTTTCCCTGTGTGGTATAGACATACTGCTCATAATATATAGTTTTTAAAGTTCTGAAATCTAACTCAAGTAAAAGATTTTATATAGCCTTCTAAGATGTGGTGCTACAATTTTATTTATGGAGTTACTATTTTAAACTCTGAGCCCATTTCTCTCTAAAAAATGACACACAGAATAAAGTCCAAACAGAAATTACTTTAAAGCTCCTGACACTATGTCCCTAATCTACTCTTTTCCACTCACTTCTTTCAAGGAGCCTACCCTTTGGCCCCAAGCAAGCAGGGTCTACTGTTCCTCAAACATCTACGGACTCTGCTCATATTTTCCTGTACCTGGAATATCCTTCCAACAAGTGAGAATGCCAGTAAGATGATAATGGTGATGAAGGATGTTAAAGATAAATATCATTAAAATACATGTTTACAATTCTCATATTAATATGAAGATGAAAGAAACTAAGGAAATACTATATTCCACTAAAAAGATGGACCATTAGGAAGAAAAACAGTGTGGATGCTTTTTATAAAAAATCTACTTAGATATATCATTTATATGTACAAAGTATATGTTTTTAATTAGTCTCATCTTGTTGGGGAAGGGGCAGGGAGTCAGCTTACTCATTACATCCTCAAGTACAGCTTTCCATCAACCTTCAAATTAAATGGAATATAAAAAAGGACAAAACTATTTTTTTTCTTGTAAGATATACAAAGACATTTGGATTTTTTTAATGTTTATTTTATATTTGGCATATAGTTGATTCACAGTGTTGTGCTAGTTTCAGGTATAAAGCAAAGTGATTTAGTTATACAGAGTCGTGCATCTATGTGTTATCTTTGTGGTATCTTTGACTAGTTTTAGTATGGGTTTATGGTGGCCTCATAGAATGAGCTTTAGAGTGTTTCTTTCACTGCAATTTTTTGGAAGAATTTCAGAAGAACAGGTGTTTGCTTTTCTCTAAATATTTGACAGAATTCACCTGTGAAAGCATCTGGTCCTGGACTTTCATTTATTGGAAGTTTTAATCATATATTCAATTTCAGTACTTCTGTCTGGTCTGTTCATATTTTCTATTTCTTCCTGGCTTATCCTTGGAAGGCTGTACCCTTCTAAAAATTTGTTTAGTCCTTCTTTGTTCATTTTATTGCATATATAGTTCCTTGTAGTAGTCTCATTATCTTTTGTATTTCTGTGGTGTCAGTTTTAATGTCTCCCATGCATCTCATAGGTTTTGGATTGTTAATGCTTTTGCTGTCATCTATCTCCAGATATTTTTTTAAACTTTAACATTTTCAGTGATCCATTTGTTATTTAGTAACATATTATTTAACCATCATATGTTTGTGGGGTTTTTTTTTTACAGTTTTCTTCTTATAATTGATTTCTAAGCTCATGGCATTATGGTGGGAAAAGATGCATGATATGATTTCAATTTTTTTAAATTTACCAAGGCTTGTTTTGTGGCCCAGCATGTGATCTATCCTGCAGAACGTTCCATGCACACTTGAAAAGGACGTGTACTCTTCTTTTGGATGGAATGCTCTATAAATATCAATTAGATCCATCTGGTCTAATGTGTCATTTAAAGCTTGTATTTCCTTATTGACTTTGTCTGGATGATCTGTCCATTGCTGTAAGTGGTTGTTAAAAGTCCCATTTTTGTGTTACTGTCGATTTCTCCTTTTATGGGTGGTAGGATTTTTCTGATATATTGGGGTGCTTCTATGTTGGATGCATATATATTTGCTGTTGTTCAGTTGCTAAGTCATGTCCAACTCTTTACGACGCCATGACTATAACACACCAGGCTCCCCTTTCCTTCACTATCTCCTGGAGTTTGCTCAAATTCATGTCCATTGAGTCAGTGATGCTATCTAATCATCTCACCCTCTGTTGTCCACTTCTCCTTTTGCCTTCAATCTTACCCAGCCATCAGTGTCTTTCCCAATGAGTTAGCTCTTTGCAGCAGGTGGCCAAAGTATCAGAGCTTCAGCTTTAGCATCAGTCCTTCCAATGAATATTCAGGGTTGATGTCCTTTAGGACTGACTGGTTTGATCTCCTTGCTGTCCAAGAGACTCTCAAGAGCTTCTCCAGCATCACAATTCAAAAGCATCAATTCTTCAGCACTCAGCCTCCATTATGGTCCAACTCTCACATCCGTACATGATTACTGGAAAAACCACTGCTTTGACTATATGGGAAAGTCAGCTGATGGCCTTGTGGGGATTCCCTTGTGTGTTACTTGTTGCTTTTCCCTTGTTGCTTTACTCTGTCTTTAATTTTTGTCAGTTCAATTAACGTGTGTCTCAGCATGTTCCTCCTTGGGCTTATCCTGTATGGGACTCTCTGCATACCCTGGACTTGAGTGAGTTTCTTCTTTTCCAAGTTAGGGCAGTTTTCGTCTATAATCTCTTCAAATATTTTCTCAGGCCCTTTCTCTCTTCTTCTTCTGGGACCAGCTATAATGGAAATGCTGCTGCATTTAATGCTGTCCGAGAGGTCTCTGTGACTGTCCTCATCTCTTTTCAACTTTTCTCTTTATTCTATTCTGCAGCAGAGATTTCTACCACTCTGTCTTCCAGCTAACTTATTTGTTCTTTGGCCTCATTTATTCTATTTATTCCTTCTAGTGTATTTTTCACTTGTTACTGTACGGTTCACCTCTGTTCATTTGATCTTTAAATCCTTCACTTCTTTGTTTAACATTTCTTGTATTTTCTCAGTATGTGCCTCCATTACTTTTCCAAAATCTTGGATTATCTTACTCTCATTACTCTGAATTCTTTTTCAGGTAGGTTACCTATCTCCACTTAGTTGCTCTTCTGGGCTTTTGTCTTGTTCCTTCATCTAGACCATATTTCTCTGCCATCTCACTTTATCTAACTTTCTGTGTTTGTGGTCTCCTTTCCACAGATTACAGGGGTTAGTTCCTCTTGGTCCAGCTGAGGTCGGTCCAGGGGCTCATGTAGGCTTTCTGGGGGGAGGGACTGGTGCCTGCGCACCAGTGGGTGGAGCTGGGTCTTGTCCTGGTGGGCAAAGGCAGCTCAACACCTGTGTTTAGAGGTGGCTGTGAGCTCATTAAGACTTCAGGCAGCCTATCTGATGATGGGGCAGCACCCTCCTGGTTCTTTGGCCTGTGTCATCCCAACAATGGAGCCTGAAGGCCACTGGATTCAGCCAGGTCTCTATGCCAAAATGGTGACCTCCAGAAGCACTTGTGCCGATCAATATTCCCCGGGGCCTTCCCTACCAGTGTCCTTGCTCCCACTGTGAGCCACAGCCAACCCATCTCCCTAGGAGACCCTTGAAGATCCACCAGAAGGTCTGGCCCAGGCTCCTAGGGAGTCACTGCTTTTGCTAGGTTCCTAGTGCACACAAAACCTTGTGAGCACCTTCCAAGAGTAGAGTCTTTGTTTCCCTGCTCCTGGAGAGCTCCTGCCCTCAAGCTCCACTGGCCTTAAAAGTCAAATGCTCTGGGGGCTCCTTCCCCTAATTCCACCCCTCAGGCTGGGGAGACTGACATAGGCTCAGAACTCTCACTCCATTGGGAGACCTTTGAATTATATTTTCCAGTTTGTAGGTCACCTACCTGGTGTATATGGGATTTGTTTATAACATAAAACCCCCTCTCTTATCATCTTGTGTTCTTTTGTCTTTGAATGTAAAATATCTTTTCTGGTAGGTTCCATTCTTTATTGTCAATGGTTGTTCAACAGTTAGTTTTGACTTTGATTTTTTTCTGAGAAGAGTTGAGCTCAAGTCTTCCTGCTCCACCATCTTGTCTAGAGTCAAGGGGCTGCTTTTAGTTTGGATGCTTGCTGTCTCTTTCCTCAGCATGAGCTGGCCATTATTCCCTTGATATATGGTGTACAGGTGCAACGGCCTGTGCATGCTCCCGGGACGATGGAGGCACCAACTAGCACCTGTTCACGTGATGTCCCTGTGCTCTCCTCGGATGGTAGGAGCAGCGATTGATGCCCACTCATGGGTCATGCAGCAGCAGTGATAGCCCACATACTTCTGGGACAGTGTGGGCAGTGAGTAAAGCCTGCTCCTGGGTCTCTTGATGGTTGCTGCCCATGCCTGCCTCTGGAGCCCAAGATGGCAGTGGCAGCTCACACATGCCCCAGGAGTTTGTGCAGGTGCTGTTTTGTTGCCTGTGAGTACACAGAGGGAAAGACACTCCTATGTTGCTGCCATTGCTTTCCTTGCACCCTCCTCTCAAACAGTGGTGCCTTGCCTCTCTGGTGGGCCTAGGCGTCTTCCAAGTACACCGTAAGATGTCATACTCTAGCCTCTTCAATCTCACACAGCCAACCCCAGTCCTCTCCCTGGGTCTGACCTCCAAATCCCAAACTTCAGCATCCAGTCCCCACCCACACCAGTGGACAAGTGCTGGGGTGGGGAGCTGAGGAGCACAAGGCGGTGGTCCTGACCATCTGTACAGGTCATTCTCCACTTTGCCCACCACAAACCAGTTGCTGTGCTCTCCTCCAAGGCTCCAAAGCTCCCCCTCTCCAGGCTGATCTCTCTGTCCATGAGGGGACTTCCTAGGTGTAGAACCTTTCCTCCTTTACAGCTCTCTTCCTGGGCACAGGTCCAGTCCTGATTTCTTTCCCTCCTTTTCTTCCCTTTTTTTCTTTTTTTCCACCCATTACATGGAGAGTTCCTTGCCCTTTCAGAAATCTGAGCTCTTCTGCCAGTATTCAGTGTATGGTCTGTGTGAAATGTTTCATTTATAGATATTTTTTTATATAATTGTGGAAGGAGGTGTGCTCCACATCCTACTTCTCTGCCATCATGATAGCTCTCCCAATGTACTTTAAATATGGCAGTATAAAAACCAAACTCCATAACAGGATGGTTTTGGTTAAGTTCAACTACACTCTCACTCCTTGAAGCACTGGCTGTCAGCCCAGGAACCCCTGGTACCTGTGAACCTATCTGCCATGTTGTAAGCCCCATTGGTATTGATTTCTATGACTTAGGGCCCAGAACTCCTAAAGTATCTATGGTATACATGTATCCAACAGTTGTAAAATCTAATTGTGCATCAAAAGAACCTGCATAATTCAAGAAACATAAAGATTCTTAGGACTCAAGCCCCAAACTTCCTGAAGTACAGTAACTGATAGCAGAATCTATTTTGTGAAAGAAAAAAAAAGAAAACTCCCTAGATCTGATTTGTAAAGAAGTAGTTTGGAAAAGGAAAAGATGGGTAGGGCTATGAAGGCAGATAAAAGAGGAGATGAGAATCCCTCCGCTCTCTTGGATATAGTATCTCTCTCCCATGTCTCCCTCGAAAAAAAGAAGAGATAGAAAATAACAGCAAAAGCAAGAATTTCAGGAATGGTGACTTCCTCTTAAAACAGAAGTGTAAATGGGAATTTCCTCTTTAAATCCCATTTGCCCTTGTCTACCATAAGGTCTGCTGCACCACAACAAACATGAGCAAAAGACAGCAAAACAGGAGTGGGAGTTTCCCTTATGCGGTGGCACAGAGGTCATGGGCACAATATCAACTTCAGGAGAGTGCAGGAAGCTCTTTGAGGTTTTCCACCTGCTCTTGCTCTTATTTATGCCATTCTTTGCCTCAGGACTGCAAAATAAATAAAATTTAATCACAGGGAACAAGGAAAAATGTAAACTGATAGAGAAAACGAGGAGGTAGAGATCCTGCAGTATAAAAATAATTTTTAAAAAAACTCTCTCAGGATTTTTATGACTTTATGAGGTCACTTAATTCATCTCTTAGTAGACAAGACTACAGCTAACAGTATCCAGGAAAAGATACTGGAAAATATATTTTAGTGGCTAAATTTCAACATAATTTGTTCTCATGGTCAAAAATATTATTCAAATACCAGGAAGCTCACAAGATTGGAAACTAAAACTAAACCTTTTATGACAAAACTCTTACACAGGCCAAAAAACATTTTCAACTCCCATGCATAGAGTTTGAGTGTGCATTATTTTGCGGGATTCCAGAATCTTGCTTGCATGCGTGTTTTCCCTTCTGATTTTATTCAAAAGATTCTCTTTTCTTTTCCAAGCATACTTTCTAAGTCTGAAGACAAAGTGTTCCTTTTCCCTGGCTCCTCCTCCCTGGCGTCCATGTGATGAAGCACCCATGCGAGAACTAAAGGAGCTATAGGGCTCACAGTGGTCTTACTTGTTAGTCTGTGAAAGACGGAAGCTGCCAGCTGCATATGGATTAGAATGGTCCTGTTTACAATGGTTCCTTGCTCTACATCAAGAAAAACGAAATTGACCACATGGCACATGGTTTAGAAACCCCAGGCCATTTCTTATTTCAGTTTCTAATTTTTATGAACAATACCATAGCTTTAGCAGCCCCAAAAGAGGTCTGAACCTTTAAACTTTTATTAGATTTTTGGTAATATGAAAACCATGCCCCTGTGAATAATTACACAGTCTTAACTTACTACCTCAAATGGGAAGTTTTTTAAAGTCCTGCTGATGGATTCATGGTAGTTTTCAAGGACTAGATAAGAGTTACCACAAGAAAATCGAAGACATGTGTCCTCAATTAAATCTAAAAACTTTGTTTCCTCTAAATCAGATGTGCAAACTTGGCAAGTGACATCATTTGTAAGCAGCCCATTACTCCTAGTGCAATGCACAATTACCCCCTTAATTTTGTCAAAGGATCACAGAGCTCCTGCATTCCCCCCAATTATCTAAGCATACAACACAAGATCAGGGGTTTTTTGTTTGATTTCTTCATTTCTATATCCCAGGGCCTATCACACAGTATGTGTCCAAATCGTTACAGATCAGGGAATATTGTCAAATGAAGTTAATTTCTCCCACTCATTAAATGTAAGACTCAAAAACTATACATTACACCCAGCAACGCAAATTCTAAATCTGCCCATAGGGACAACGTAACAGTTATTGTGAAAACCATAACTTTGAATTTCCTAAGTTAGATGCAACTGGATACTTAACCTTTAAGGTGCAAAACATTATGTGTTTAATAAAAGTGAATCCTATTAGAGTTCCAATTTCCACATGCACCCCCTAGAGCACACTGTAATCTAGAGACCACACAGTAACTTGTTCTGTGCAGAAAGTTAATCATTAAAAACACCTTCATTTGGAGAGCTGCTGGACATAGTATTTCCTGTAATAAAAAACAATCACTGGAGATTCATCTGTATCCTACTCCTAAAATTCATATTACAAAAGTTTAAGTTTATACTTCAAATGATAAAAGCTTTATATAAATTGGGATCCAAATACAACCATGGCAAAATTCCAGTAAGTGATATAATGGCAAATCCACTGTAGTTTTAAAAGTTCTACTTTTAATAATTATATTAAAATTTCAAGCATTAATAGATGCATCTTCAAAATCATTCTCAGTGACTCCTCCATTTCCCCAAGAGTACTTAAAATTGATATAGTCATCTTCTAACTTTACAAAGATCCTTTACCTCACAGTATGTGTTCTATTACTGTTAATACTTTATACTAAAGAGCATATCAAACACAGAAATAGCTACTAATTACTACTATAACTTGGGATGTACATGTTCCATAAAAGAATATTTTTTAAGTGACAGAATAATAGGATATTACTTAAATTTTCTCCCATCTTTATAAGACCTTTGAGAAGTTTTTCCAATCTCTCTTTTTACCCCTGGAGCTGGGATTAGAAAAAGGACAGTGGGTATCAGTGTGGATACATAACTAATTGTATCATACATATACAAATATGCACTCTCTTAGGGGAGAAAGAAAGGGAGAAGGACAAAAAGAAGATGGCAAGGAGAGATGAGATTGGTCTTGTTAATTCATAAAATGCCTGGTTTATAGAAATACTTGGGCAGTGGTATTATTTTGGAAACATATACACTAAACTTTCTTTTGTAATATATCAAACTAAGACAATGTCATAATACATTGATTCAACAAAAGAAATTCTATTATGAAGTGTAAGTCACAAAATAGAAAATGCAGATCTACGTATTTGTAATAATCTATGTAACTATCTCCATGTCAAACTCCAATACTTCTCTTTATACAAATTAAAAGAGAGAACTTACATGGCATTTTTGACACAGTAATATCCCATTACATACTCATAACTAATGTTTTTACCAATTATTTGCCAGATAAATTTCATTTACATTTTTAACTTATTATAACATCTTTTATTTCCTACAAAAGTTCCTTTCACCATACAGTAACATTCAAGATGTCTAGAATAAGATTTCAATATATTTCTCCTTGTCACTGCATTTTAAACCTTATCTCCCCGCAGAATATATTTAAACTGTCTTATGTTATAGTCTTTCAAAACACTGTGGTGTGTACTTATAGTGGTACCTCCAGAAGAGCAACAGAAACCCTAACATATGAGATTTTCTCCTTCCGTTGTTGTACCAGCCTTCCTTGTTCAGCATTCAGTACTGAGCACTCCAGAGGTCAGGAAACCATGGAGAGACTGAGTGAAAAGAATGAATGGGGGCTGGGAAGCAATTATTAGAAATCACTAAAATAAAAGCTAACTCGAACACAACTGAAAAAAAGCTAGCACTTGGGAGTCCAAATGTATAAAAAAATTAAAACAAAATACATAATTTCTAAGATAGATGATAAATTAAAGAGAAAGCTGTTTTAATTCAAGCCTTCAAACCAAGACAAATTACATCTAACCATGACTTAAAAATATACTATGTATTGGAGCCAGAACCACAGAGTTCCCCGCAAGTCAAGTGTAGAAAGTATAAAAACCCTAGCAGGAAGCCTTAAGAGACTGTATTTGACTTTACCTGGTCAGCATTTTCATCAACAAACAGACTTGGGATGGACTCAGAGGCAGGATCAGTGAGAACAAGGAGACAACGATCTGTGGGGCTCCCTAATACCCAAGGTAGATAGAAAATTCAGAAGGATCTACCAGGCCAGAACAAGAGACAGGTATTAAATAACTCATAAGAAGAAAGATAAATATAAAATACTACCCTGGATATAAAAACAAAAGTTGCTCATCTATAATATAAGGCCTTACTATGAACAATTCATGTGAAAAACAACACATCAAGGATGACAGTTACATACATGTTCAAAACAGGACATGCCTGTCTAAAATAAACCAAGAAAAAAAAAACCCACATCAACTTGGGCGAAACTAATGAAATCACAATTTTTAAACCTTAGCATACTGCCTGTGTTCATGATCCGTCATGTCCAATGATGCACCCCCCTGGATTATAGTCCACCAGGCTTGTCTGTCCACGAGATTTCCCAGGCAAGAAGAGTGGGTTGCCATTTCCTTCGCCAGGGGATCTTCCTGACCTAGGAATTGAATCTGCGTCTCTTGGATCTCCTGAACTGGCAGGCAGATTCTTTACCACTGAGCAACAAGGGCATGCAGATCATATCCTACTTGAAGTACTCTAAGGGTTATATTTTAAAGTGGCAATGAAAAACGAACATTCCAGGAAAGCTAGCATGATTACAAAGGGTCTAAAACTACATCAAAGAGGGATGGTAGAAACAGCTTTGGCAGCATAACCTGGCAAAGAACCAACATAACTCGAAAACATCTGAAGATCTGTCATGTGGAAGATGGAGACAAGATAGAGCTAGGACTACTGGAGGGCTAGGAATCCATACAACATGAAAAGCTACCTAATTAAGTTGTTCAAAACTGCCTTGAAAATCAAGAATGCTGCATCTCTAGGAGAGAAGCCAAGCCAGTGAATGAAATAGCCAAATAGAGACAGAATGACAAGCTGCCAAGGATGGTTCAAGGATGTCTATCAATTCTCTTAAGGAAGGATACACAAAGCTACTTCTGACCCATAACCCTGGAGATCTGCAGCCCCTGACTATACAGGTGAAAAAACTGAAGCCAGACAAGGGAACCACCTTGCTCAGGGTATCACAATCATAAAATAGCAAGGCCAGGAGCCAGTATTCTGGACTCCCTGACCCATGCTCTTCATTCTGTTCCATCTTCTCACTTTAAGTATCAGGCCACTTTGACTCTCACTCACAGAAAACATTCTCAAGAGTTCATACAGACTTGGGAAGGAGGGGTTTGAAAAACCAACCATTTTGTTTGGGATGAGTGATTCTGCTTGTTTTTCACTTCTTTCTATAAAATTCAAAGTTATTCAAACAGTTCGGAAAGCACCAATTCTTTATTGGTACGGATCGATCCTGTATCTGTTTTCCCGCTAAGAATTTGGCTCTCAGCGCACAGAAACAAGAAGATTCAGGTGATTCCCCAAAGAGGGGCCTCACTGCGCAAACTTTCACCCAATTCAAAAAGGGATGACTAATACAATTATGTAGTTTAAAAATAAAATAAAATTAAAAAAAAAAAAAAGGGATGACAGATTCTAGAAAATGCAAAAAAAAGATCGTATTTTTTCCCTCAGTTGAAAAGAGAGAGATGGAATCTGAATTTTCAGAGAAAACAGTAAATTTCAGTGTATAAGAGAAACTGGGATACCAATATTAGTAATTTTCTCAATCCAGTCACATATAAGGATTTAATCCACAAACTCAGTGTTTTCAATCAAAACGTATTTGCAAATAATAGGTGTTGACTGTCTTTTTAGAAAGCCAAACAATTCACACTCCTTCAGCCTCCCAAACTGCCATTCAGCCTTACAACCTAAGGTCATTCTTTCTTTTCTCACAAACAAGCAGGCTAATGACACCAGTTCACAAACTCAGTTTTGCTCACTAACTCAGAGAAATTATTCTCAAGATTAAAATCACACAATATGCAGTTTACTCACAAAAAAAATCACACTCTTAACACATCTCTACTGGGACTGACCAAGTGCCAGATGCTGTGCTAAGTACATTACAGTATGTTGATAAGGTAAATATTATTATCCTCATATTACAAATGAAGAAAACAAGACTCCAGGAGATTAACTGCCCAAGGTCAAGAGATACTAAGCATTACAACCAGGTTTCAAACTCAGAACTTCAGGTCCCCACAGTCTTAACCAATACAATGCTGCCTGCCTGCTTGCTCGTGAGAGTGACTCTCTGGGCTCTGAGCAACTAGAACCATGCAAAGGGAGTGGGCCCAAGTCTGCTCAAGAGTATCACATGAACCAGATGGCACTGTGCATTCCATGAAATACTGCAGAGGTGCTATTTTGTAACCAGAGGCTTATACTGCATCAAGAGGGACCAAGTGTAGATACGAAAATGAACTTCTTCTATTGGAAGGTAAACTGAAGGTGAAGTAGTCACATTAAGAACGGCCGATTTTTTTACTGCTTTCTAGAAATGCTAGGCATGCAGATCAAATTCCTTCTCTTTTCCCTCTCAATGTAGACACTAAGTGGGTTTGGACCATAGAGCCCCATTCTCCACACTTGAAGTCAAGGAGCTGAACAGGGAGCAAGGACTGTGTCTCCTTTAGAAGTCACCTCGCAGCAGTGTGGCTGTCACCGAGCGTCTGCGCATGCCACAGTCCCTGGGGGGCCCTGCTGCAAGGTTGAGGATTCACAGCACGTATAGACCAACAAAACAAACTGCCATTTCTCTCCTGAAATGTGGGTTTAGTCACAATCGCCACCCCTCAGAGCTTTCACTGATTCCCCTATATAACACTCAAGATGAATTTGATTAAGGTCAAATTTTTCAGTGGTGTATTCAATACATCTAAATATGTTTAAGTTAAAGAAAAGTTTGATTACTGCTGCATATAAACACATTTTTGTAGGGTATTTTAAGATATATATTACACATAAGATACTATTTCACTGGAAAAGAATACATTCTAACTACTTTAATGTTTTTTAGTTTAAGTCTAAACCAATCTCCAAAACTGAATAACTTATTTTGGACCATAAGCTCAGATATTGACAATAAGGCAATAAATCAAAAAACCTGGGTTTAAATTCCAGGTCTCCTCTTACTACTTACTATTGGGGCAATCATGAGTAAGATTAACCACTCTGAGAAGAAGTCCCCAAACCAGTAAACAGTAATTTTTTTAAACTCTAAAGGACAAATTTATGGATATTTGTAGTGTGTCTAGGAGGTTAACAATCTCTAGTTCAAAAATTTAATAAGCAATCTTTGGAAGACATTAGAAGGATAATTTATTTAAGCCCAGCCCTCTCTACCCCCACTGCTGCTAAGTCACTTCAGTCATGTCTGACTCTGTGCGACCCCATAGATGGCAGCCCACCAGGCTCCCCCGTCCCTGGGATTCTCCAGGCAAGAACACTGGAGTGGGTTGCCATTTCCTTCTCCAATACATGAAAGTGAAAAGTGAAAGTGAAGTCACTCAGTCCTGTCTGACTCTTAGCGACCCCATGGACTGCAGCCTACCAGGCTCCTCCATCCATGGGATTTCCCAGGCAAGAGTACTGGAGTGGGGTGCCATTGCCTTCTCCCTCTACCCCCACACACAAACACAAAAAATCCTGTTTTCTGATTTTTATTCATCAAGTAAAAAATTTTAACCCAAAACTTAAAATGTTTAAATGTCTAGTTAGTTTTTGTGAATGCAGATCTTTTCCTTTTCCTTATTTAAATGAAATCACTTAAACCTTTTCTTTAGTGGTGGTGGTTTGGTCACTGACTTGTGTTCGATTCTTACAACCCCATGAACTGTAGCCCACCAGACTCCTCTATCGATAGGATTTCCCGGGCAAGAATACTGGAGTGAGTTGCCATGCCCTCCTCGGGGTCCTCCCAACCATGGGATTGAACCCACGACTCTTGAGTCTCCTGCACCACAGGTGGATTCCTTACCACTGAGCCACCAGGGAAGCCTAAACCTTTTCTTTAAACTTCTTCACACTAATCTGACTGCAATTAAAGAATCTGAGCAAATTCCAAAAGATAGTGGAGGGCAGAGAAGCCTGTTGTGCTGCAATCCATGGGGTCGCAAAGAGCTGGAAATGATTCAGCAACTGAACAACAACAAATGCTAGCTCACTAAAACAGACTAAAAAATCTGCCTTCTTACATGTGCGCAGCCTTTTGCAAGCTAAATAAAACTTCATTCACATTTGAACAAAAACATCCAGTTCTCATAATAAACCTATGAGGTCAGTACTATTAAGTGGTATCAGGATAATTTTGCAAAAGAAGATAAAGTGACAAATAAGACATCCAGGGCACACAGAAGTGGCAGCGGCGCAGGAGGGTTTGGCCTTCTGGTCCACGTTGCCCAAGATCATGGCTACCTTCCAGTACCAGACAACACCTTTTGATCTCAGTGGATTTAGTAGACTTGCAAACACAAACTTTCCTGAGTTTCTTCTTTTCCAAGCAATCCACTGATTTAGAATGCCTAAACCAACAACTACCCCTGAAAAAAAAAAACATGTAAAGCTTAAAAGATATTCAAGTTGACAGCCCCTGAGCGACCCCCTCCATTAAGTAAAGCCATTTTCTTTACTTTATTGAATAATTTATACAGAAATAAATTCTGAGAACACTTTAATATCAGATTACTAATGTAGTCCATGGCCTATTGTGTCTTACTTATAAAACTTTGCTTAAAAGGTCAAGTGAATAAAATGTCTTAACTTATAAATTAGAAGTTTTAAATCTTCATCTCTCCAGATACAAAAAAAAAGAATATTTTTAACCAAGTGTTTTTCAATTTTTGAAATCCATTTTGTTTTAAAGTAAGATGTTTTAAAAAATCAATTTTTACTGAGTTATAACCATGTGTCTAGCCCTATACTCATTAAATCAATTAGACCATTGATTTTCATCTTAACTCTGATATTGCTTAACTCAGTATTCAAAGATGACATGCTGACAGATCCATATCTGTATGCAGGTATGAAGGAGGGGGGCGACCAACACACAGCAAATGGGTTTTTCTGCACTGCCCAGCCGTCCATCTGTCCTGCAGTGGGTTGTCAGTCAGGACTGTGCAAGGACATCCTTGGTGTCTACCCTATACCTATATTCTCTCAGCAGGTAGGATTGCCAGGATGGTTTCCTCAGCACTGAGCAGTTACACCACCTCTCTGAAATGGTGTCCCCTTCGTTAGAGATGTCTGTCCGGTCACCTTATAGGCCACGATGGCCTTGCGAAAGGATGAGTCACATTATAAATGTACTCCCTCTGGTACTAACGTTTAGCACATCCCCAACTCATAAACGGGATTTTATGACTACATGAAATGAACATGACAGGCTTTCTCATTGGCTTCTCATGACTGCGCCCATGAATCAAGGCTAATTAAAGCCTTGTGATGGCACCCGACTATCACTAGAAGATCAAGTCCAACTCTTCATCAGGGCATATAAGGTGCTCCATAGTCTGACCTGCTTCTACCATCTCTTCTCCTATCACCACCACCACCAGACTCTTCCAACACTAGCTGTCAGTCACAGAAGCAGTGTGGACTCTGAATCACAAAAGGGAGATAACTGATTTCTACCTCCATACTTTTGCATGGGCTTTATCTACTGCCTAGAAAGTATTTCCATTCCTTCCTCCTCTGACCAACCACTGCTCCCTCCTCTTCTAACTGTATTTGCCTGGCCACTTCCTCTGACTTCCCACCACTGGTTCCAAGTTTCCCCCCTTTTTCTGGAAGCCTTCACAAATACCCAAGAAGAAAGGATAACTTCTGCTCATACACACTACTCAGAGGGTACTTCGTGTGTTGTCAATCAAGTTACTTGCCTCGAGGTCATCTTACTTCCACCAGTGAACTCCAAGAAGACAGGGAAGAAGTCTGACTCAGCTTTGCATGCCCAGTACTCAACCAAACAGAGTTGGGCACAAAACAAACAGAATTGAGGGAGGACCAGTATCACTAAACAGTCCAAGGCTCAGACAGGAACTAATCCCATGCAGGGGCTTCCAGGGCCCAAGCAGTCAGGCCCTGGCTGACTCCCTCACCACCAGCCCTGGAGAAGACAATGAGGAGGCAGGCAGCCCAGGGAGTACACCCAGAGGCAAGGACACACTTCCCTCAAGGAAGAGTGCTACAAGTGGGTTGTGTCCGGCAGCCGTGAGTGATAGGGCCGTCACTCCACCGGCACTTCCACCAATTGAAGGAGGGGAATCTTATCGTATAAGCTTGCCTTTTATCTCACTTTATATAGCCTTGTCTCCTACAGTCAGCAGTAAACTGCTGCTTTGTCACAGAAATAAATTAATCCAGCAGGAAGTGGACATAGAGTAACAGCCTCAAACTAAAAAAAAAAAAAAAAATTTCTTTACCTATCAACAACTTCTCTATCCTCTCTCTGTAACTGGAACACTCCATAGTAACTGACTCTGCTTGCTTTTATTTTATACATCATATAAGGTTGCTTATCTTGTTTTCAAGCTCCCTATAGATTAAAAGCATCACATTTGAGAGAAGAGTTTTTAATAAAGAAGTTCAGTTTAGTTCAGTTGCTCAGTCGTGTCCAACTCTTTGCAACCCCATGGACTGCACAATGCCAGGGCTCCCTGTCCATCGCCAACTCCCGGAACTTGCTCAAACTTCTGTCCATTGAGTCGGTGATACCATCCAACCATCTCATCCTCTGTCATTCCCTTCTCCTCCCACCTTCAATCTTTCCCAGCATCAGGGTCTTTTCAAATGAGTCAGTTCTTCACATCAGGTGGCCAAAGTATTGGAGCTTCAGCTTCAGCATCAGTCCTTCCAGTGAATATTCAAGACTGATTTCCTTTAGGAGGGACTGGTTGGATCTCCTTGCTGTCCAAGGGACTCTCAAGAGTCTTCTCCAACACCACAGTTCAAAAGCAGACAAAAAAGCTATTAAAAGAACGAAGACCAGGAACCCCAAAGCCCAACAATCTGGAGCATTTGGCCCTATATTTCTGGATGCTCAATGCAGGAGACATAAGTGACGTGGGTTCGATCCCTGGGTCGAGAAGATCCCCTGGAGGAGGGCATGGCAACCCATTCCAGTACTCTTGCCTGGAAAATCCCATGGACAGAGGAGCCTGGTGGGCTACAGTCCATAAGGCCGCAAAGAGTTGGACACAACTGAAGTGACTTTACACGTTTGTATGGCCAAAGTATAATTATATTTTAAATGAAATATTAGCAATTCCACTTAAAGAAATCTGCTCCCAAAATATAACTTTGCAAGATAAACACACCAGTCAGTATGCTTACTGTAGCACTGTTCACAACAGCGAAAAACTGAAAACTAAATACCTATTAAAACAGTAACTATATGATCTATACTTAACACAGTTTAGTCACTTTAACAGATCATATTCATTAATATGGAAAGATGCCAAAACAAAGGATTTTTTAAAAGGCTGGCAAATAGCATGTGTGATATAACTTCACTCACATTACACAAGAGTGTACATGTATGAATGTTTGCATATATATGCACATGGGCATACATACATGCCAATTACTGAACTGTTAATGGTGATTCTTACTTCTTCACAATTTTCTATATTCTTTACAGAAACACAGACTTTGTATATGAGACAAAAGTTATTTTTGAAAAACATACTCCAGCATATACACATACATCTCAAGTACTGTTTTACAGGATAAAAGAAAAGGGAGGAAAAGGCAAGTAAGTACATGTATACAGCTAGCCTGGATGCAGCCACCACGCTCTCCATCCATCTGCTACAACAGAGAAATCAGCAAATGGCTATAGATTCATCATTGCAAATTCATCAATACTACTTACTAGAAGACACAAGCGCTTCCCTGGTGGCTCAGATGGCAAAGCATCTGCCTGTTAATGCACGAGACGTGGGTTTGATCCCTGGGTTGGAAATATCCCCTGGAGGAGGGCATGGCAACCCACTCCAGTATTCTCGCCTAGAGAATTCCATGGACAGAGCCTGGTGGGCTACAGTCCATGGGGTCCCAAAGAATCAGACACGAATGAGTGGCTAACACTTCACAGAAAACACAATTTTGAAAGCTAGAATACTTATTCCCAAGGATATCTTACATATAGCTCCAATTACCCAATCAATTTCAAACAGCTTCTTAGTTCTATGGTAAAACAGTGGCATAAATCAATTATACATGGATTAAAAGAAAATGAAAATAAAAAGTGGCATGTCAACCATGGAGGAAAATAACATATATTCTGAAGAAAAATATATGCAAAATGGAGGTGGCCCTAGAAAAGCCTGCTGGATGGCATAAAAAAAGTTGTTGTTTTGAAAATACAGTTTCTGAGGTTGTCCCAACTGACAACGCTCATTCACAAAACTTTTATCACATGTGGGCTCTCCAAAGCACCAGGCAAAGATAGAGGGAGGAAAAGAAACACAGGGCATAAAATTTTACACTGCTACTTAGAAAAAATTTTGAAAAACACAAAAGATATTACTTTGTCATAAGCTCAGATTTAATGAGGAGGAACAAGTATATGAAAATATTTGAGCTAAAAAAACTGTGACTTTGGCACAATGCTGGTCACAGTATTTCTGAATTCCAGTAATTTCCCTCCTTATAAAAGGCATAAGGATAAAGAAATATTTAATTATAGTACACTTCTTAGTCTAAATATATAGCCCTAGAGAAAAAAAAACTTTAAAAAAATAAATATGGTGAAGAATTCTGAACTGTCATACTCTCTAGCTGAACTGGAATTCTTTAGGGAAGGCAGGACACGCCATATGTGGAAAGACAGGCTGGCAGGCTGGCAAGCATAGTCTAGGAAAGGAGATAAGAAATGAAGGTGAAGAAGAAATGGAGCTCTGGAGCAAATAAGACGGAAGAAAAAGAAAACTTCAATTCTGCCTCATGTTGCAGATGCCATCACGAAAGGTCATTAATGGCTCATTCTCATTACAGAAGCTCCCCAGATTGGCCAAACACTTGCTTTTTTTGTTTCCAGATCAAAAACTACAAACACCTTTTGCACATCAAGACTAATGCATGTATGGCACATGCTGTTGCTGCTGCTAAGAAGCTTCAGTCATGTCTGACTCTGTGCGACCCCACAGACGGCAGCCTACCAGGCTCCTCTGTCCATGGGATTTTCCAGGCAAGAGTACTGGAGTGGGGTGCCATTGCCTTTTCCAGTATGGCACATGGCTAAGAAAGTATTCTCAGTCCATCATGTCCGCATCAAAATACATCTGTGGCTTCCTATAACCTCGAATGACAACACTGACAAGTTGCACAGAAGATCAACACAGACACAAAGCAGACACACAGAACTGTGTTCTGAGGCTCTTTGACTAGGTTTTTTTTTTCCTCCACAAGATGGTTTCCAAATATGTTTTGTCTTTAAATCACTGCATTAAATCACTATCTTTAAATCACTTTTTCATTTCCCTAACTTCTGTCAAGTTGCAGAGAAGCATACTTCCACTTCCGTATCCAAGTGTGATACGACAACAAATCTCAGGAGAGGAGGGCCTTCCTCAAGGCAGGAGCCCAACGAGGTGGGAAGAGTTCTTCCACCACAGAGACAGCCTCAAGGGCAGGAAAACAGACCAAGTTTCACTGACAGATGCTGACTTTGATGCCGACTTTGATGCCTATTGTCTCTTCTCTCATTTCTTCTCCTGACATGAGTTTGGAACAAGTGTCCCAGTATTTCAAGATGCATTTACAGATCTTCAAGTGACAAAGACTAAACACTGATCTAGAATGATTCAAAAAGATAAGTTAAAAGCAGTCTTTTACTGACTGCAGAACCAAATTCAGAATTTCCCAATTTCAATTCACAATTATTCCTGCTGCTGCTGCTGTTAAGTCACTTCAGTTGTGTCCGACGCTGTGTGACCCCATAGACGGCAGCCCACCAGGCTCCCCTGTCCCTGGGATTCTCCAGGCAAGAACACTGGAGTGGGTTGCCATTTCCTTCTCCAGTGCAAGAAACTGAAAAGTGAAAGTGAAGTCGCTGAGTCTTGTCCGACTCTTAGCGACCCCATGGACTGCGGCCCACCAGGCTCCTCCATCCATGGGATTTTCCAGGCAAGAGTACTGGAGTGGGGTGCCATTGCCTTCTCCGACAATTATTCCTACTTCTATGTAAAACAGTATTGGATTCCATTTTAAGGTTTACTAATAGCAAAATACCCTAAGTCACAATTCTAACTTAAAATTTAAAGCCTCTCAGTCACTACACAGGCAAGTGGTGAAGGGCATACATTTGTAAGCTACTGAGCGGGCTCAAATCCCAACTCTTTCATTTACCAGGTATATAACAGTAGGCAAGTTACCTAATGTCTGCACCTCATTTCCTTATGTATCTTTAATTTAAATAAATTAATATATGAAGCACGTCCTGTAATGAGTCCTACTATTATTACTGCCATTATCACCATCATCCAGAAGGTTTGCCATAAGCACCTCAACTGAACCTCTCCCAGAACAAGACTGTCACTTCTAAAGTATTCCAAGTATGTCCCAATTTGAAAAACTACATAAATGCAAAATGTTTTCTACAGCTGAAAAAAAATTTTAGTATGTGGGGAACTTTTCAGCTCAGAGTGGTTTTTCAAGGAGTTATACTCCCCCAGCAAAGGTGTGAAATGTGAACTATTCCATCTTCCATCTTTCAAGAAGAAAAAGAAAAGGATGAGATGGTTTGGAAGGTGCTTTGTTTTGTTTTTCCAAGAATAACTTTGACAGGCCATTAATTCAAACTAACCTTAAATACATCTGTAGAGTACTCAACACATGAAGCACTTCTACATTACAGTCCCAGAGTACAGACTGTTACAAGCACCCAACTAACTAAAAAAGGACTTTCCAACACATAACTTTTTACATTTGAATCTCACAAGTGCTGTTTTACCCTTTTCCTTTATCTCCTACATTTAAAATATTTCATTATTTTGAATACTGCAGTGATGAGAAGTAAAATAATCCTAAATTTCTCCAGCATAAGGAATGGAAGAGAATATGGAATGGACACAATCCTGAATTTCAGAGAATTTATGTAAATACGCTATTTTGAGGGGTAGCAGATTCACTGTGATTACTGTTGATATTAACCCACTTGCTGATTTGGAGGAAAGTGTAGATTTCTCCCTAAAGCAGATGGCCTATCTACTGGAGAAAGCTGTTTCAGATACAAGCAACTATCAGCAAAGAAAGACATTCTTAATAATCAGAACAAGCCCCTTTGAACTCTATGGAGTGCTCATTATCAGTATCATAAATAAAATAATAAAAGCAAATGCTTCCTTAAAGAGACTTAGCAACTAGAGATAAAGGGATCTGCCATAATTGGGTCGAACAGAGAGCATTTAGCAAGAGCAAATGGGTACAGAGCCTCAAAAGTAAATCCTAAGTTTTTTGTGACACAGAAATATAAGAAAATGAGAACTAGTAACGTCCTTTGAGAGAGTAAGATATTCATAGGTATGAAAAACATTTTTTAAATCCACATAAAGGGATTCTGAAACAGGAAAATCTATGAGCCCACAAGTCATTGGATTACTTTTCTAAAGTACACACATGTTTTGGAAACTTCAGGATCATGGAATATATTCCTGATTAGCAACACTCAAGTTTTCAGCTGCCTTTACATTTGTTCACTTTGTCAAAGCCCTCATTCTGTAGCAAAGTTCTTTGTCTTACTCAAACGCTGGCTCAGCTCACCTTACTAGAAAGGCTCTCCTGGTTTTGTCAGCTGTGCCCACAATAAGCAGCTGGGAAGTATGGAAAAACTATTAACTATTGACTGAAAGAGCATGGACATGGAGTTTCACCATTTGTTGCAGAAGAGGTTATAAAAAATGTAAATCCAAAAAAATGAAATTAAAAAGACTATTCATTGTAGCACACCTGCTCAGAAAAAGCTTTATAATCACCAATCCATGTAAAACAGCCCAGCTCAACTAAAGGAAGTACTAATCTTTGTTTAAACAGAGGGAGGGAAAAAAACTTACCAAGGCACAAAGACAAAGGCAAAATCACTCAGAAGCAGGAAGAGAAATGTCCACTACTGGGAATAAACCAAAGGTCTCCCAGAGGTCTGTGTTTCCCTGATGTAGTACTTGAAAACAAATGGCAAACTCAAGGCAGATAGACATCAATCTAGAATGTAGGCAGGAGAGCTTTTACAACTTCAAAGCACAAGAACGTGTTCTCAATTAATATGTAATACATGAAAGCCAAATGCAAACTAGGCCTGAAATATTCCCCATCCTTAGCAACGTTCAACTGCTGGGTCACAGTGTCACTGTTACCATAATCTCCATGACTTGTGCCCACCACTCTACTGTGCTATCCAAAAGACAGAGAGCCAGGTTGGCTGCTCCATAAAACCCCAGTGAAGTGGGCATGGTCACCATTACCAGCAGGGTTATATACAGCCCTCTGCCCCTGGGGTACAGGGACTAAGAGCAGGCTCCTGAAAGAACTGCGATCTGGGTGGACTGTCGATGGCAGAGCAAAGTACACTACTGGGCCTGGTTATGTGAGATAGTACGTGCCATACAGAATATGTGCATTCATCATGACACAATGAAGCAGGAAAAGAGCACTAACCCTAATAAAGCACCTATGTACTGGCCTAAATACTAGATATATATCATGCAAACGAGGACTAGACAAGTAAAGTAACTTGCCCAGGTCATAAAGGTGGTAAGGTAAGGGTTAGAATCAGAATCCAAACCCAGATCTGCCTAGCTACAAAACAAGTGTTATATCAAATCATAATGCCTTTTATTATTTTTCCCATCATCACATTTCCCTGAATAGTTAGGACTCTGCTGTTACTACCTACGAAGGTGGTTTAAAACTCAAAAGAGAACTAAGCATTTTCCTGACAACCCAGCCGTATAAACTGGCTTGGGCAAACTCCTTTAAATACTAAAATTTTTCTATTTTTACCATATTTGATGAAAAATTTTCTCAAAATATGTAACTGCATTCTTGAAGAGAACATGCCAACCACCACTAAGCAGTAAATGTGTGTGCGATGTCCGTGGCATTCTACCACTTGGGGTGAGAGACTGCACTCATCTTAGAGATGCAGGGGGCCACACAGCCCACCTAGTCAAACCCCAAGACTACAGGATGTTCCCCACAACGTTTGTCCAAGGCGGAAGTGTTAAAAATATGAAAACAAAGCTATTTGCATGTGCCTCAATGGATGGACATTTTAAGCAGCTCTTGGAACACAAAGTTTCCAACATCCCATCTAAATTCACAGTCATTCCACCAATACTTGAGATTCATATCCACCATAGCCACACTGGTCGCCTACCAATCTTAACGTTTTCTAAATCCTATAATCTTTGGAATTCAGATTCAACTGTACTATATGAAAGCAACTGTTCATAAGGTTTTGTGAGGGTGGTAGTATTCTTTCATACCATCTGAATTTTCTTTCCTCCCTGCCTAGACTCACAAAGCTATATACACTTTTCACTACAAAATTGGTTCTAAAAAATTATCATCAGAATGTGGAAGACTTTTATCAATAAAGATCAGATATTCTCTGGTTTAGCAAGGAGAACAACATTTTACCACTGAAAATCTGATCCTTAAAATGAGAAAAAAAAGTTTGTCACTGAAGTAGTCATTTTCCTCAGAAATATTACTGACTTCAGCGATTTTTTTTTTGCTTTTCTAAATATGATGATGTATTACTTAAACCAACCACAAATGCATTAGCATGAATGAGAAAAAGTTCTTATACATCATTAGGTACCAGATCAAATTAAGAAATGGTAAAATAGTATTGTTATGTGCCAGAGTTATCAACCTTTCCAGACTTGATTGTCTCAAAACAAGATCAAGCTTTCAATTATGACTAGAGCCAGCCGGTAGAGTGAAAAGAAAGCCTGTCACACACTGCCCTCTACTCTTATCCTCGGCCTCTCACTGTTCTCCCACCATCCTGAAGCTAAGGCGCAGGCTCAAGCTGCCCAGAAGATCTTGACCCTGATGGGAGGCGACTGTCAGTTGCCTAGTGTGTCTGTTTACTGGACAATTGTTTTAGTACTATGCCTGAAACCTCAAAGGAAAAGAAATCCTAAACAGAAAATATACAGTGTGTTTATCTCAATAAATTAAACGGTATGTAAGCTACATTTTCCAATACATTCAATCAGTAGGCACACTATTTTCCCTACGTGTCCAGACTTTGTGGAAACACTGTATTCACTATATTTCTTTTAGATTAAGAACTGGATCTATTCCTTTGAATTTAGAGAACCTTCACCTGGAAAGGTGCTTGAAAGTTAAAGAAAATTATACCGAGCATGTTATTTGAAAGTAAAACATACTATTTGAAAATAAGTCTAGCTCACATTTCCTGTTTGGACACCTTGTATTTCAAGTGCAAATTAGCTCCCTTAATTTCCCCACTCACCCCAAATACCAAACTTCTTTCTCTATTGAAGGCATCATGACTTTACTGCTTAAAGTGTAGCATTTTGGGGAAACTGGAAAAAACTGTCATAGAGAGAACTGTTGACTCCTTTGCAGTCCAGTTAATTCTGTCACTGACTGCTATGTAACTAAAGACCAAGTACCTAATCATAAACAAAAATACACCTCTTGAGATTAGGAATGTTGATAAGAATGCCAAAGCCAAGGGCAGCAAGGTACTCATGATTTCTTTGCAAAAATATCAGAGAAAAGTTGAAATGAAAAGGATTATCTCTTTCTGCTCTAAAATATAAAAGATGTGTATTCTGGTTATTTTTATCACCAAATGACTGACAGCTATGAGTAGGGAAGAGAATGTGCCATAAGAAAGCATGCAAGACCAAGCACCACCAGCCACGCTTGTCTGTCAGATGAACACGATGCCACTTAAGTCTTGGGAGCATACATTTGGAACAGACCAGCTTTTGGCCTGCATTCCAGCTCTCACAGGCTTATCTATATTACTCTACTTCCCATCCCTCAACAAAGAACCAAAAGTTTAGCAGGTGGACCTTTGCTAATGTAACAGTTAACTACAACCAACTTCATCGGTTATATCAACACCTACATCCCACTTCTACAGGAAAAGCCCTAGTATATTTTACATTTGTTTTGAATAGATTGCATTACATTTATCCACACAGTAAACTACATAATACACTATGATGGAGGGATCTATTCACTCCACACCGCGGGAATACCTCAATTACTAAAGAAGGAAAAAAGCCTTTCTCATGGCATTCAGAAAGTTAACTAGAGTCCCAGTTGAACAACAGGGGAAAATATATCAGTCCAATGATTAAAGAAGCCATATACTGTACTTAGGTTTTCCACAGCCAAGAGGCCACATGTCACACACACTAGAACAAAATAAACTACAGACAACTGCTCACCACTTTTGAACAGCAATAAGGCATGTGCATGCTTTCCTTCGTACTTTAAGATAAAGGCATGACATGCATCACAACGTTAGTTACTTTGAGTCTCTGTCCAGGACAGACATACCCTTACTTTAACAGTAAATTCAATATCATCATTTGCAAAAGAAAAATTGGAGATGATTTTCAATGTAAAAAAAGAACTGTCAATGGTCTTCTTTAAAAATAAAATGTAAGTCTTAGAATGATCCATTCTACAAATATATCCTGTTCAGGATATATTTAGAAACAATAAGTTTTTACAAACACATGAAGGAGTTTATGATAGCAATACTAATTCTAAACTAGAGGTTGGTAATCACTGAGACAAAATCCAAAGACAGCAAAAGTCATCACCAAAGACAACTCAATGGTCAGTGCCCAGCAATATAATCTCCCTGGGTTCCAGTCAATGTTTTCCAATAAACAAACATTTCTCAAATGTGTGCCAGGCCCCAGACAATCCCACCAGGTCCACATTCCCTGCTCTTTCCACCGCCTGACTTGACACCTCGTAAGGACTCTCAGAGGCTACAGAGAGGATGCTGTCCCTGGTGCAATCACTCAATCCTCTCAGTTTTGTCAAGCTCTTAAGTCCTAAGAACTGTGACTGTATACTATGGAACTAGTATTTTCAAAACCTAAATTTAAATACGTGGGTGTGTGTGTGCATCTGTGTGCATGCCCAAGCTCATCCAATTCTTTGAGACTCCAGGGACTGCAGCCCACCAGGTTCCTCTGTCCATGAAACTTTCCAGGCAAGAATATTGGAGTGGGCTGTCATTTCCTAGTGGGAAAAATAAATATTCTACAGACACTAACTGTTAAGAACATTCTCTGGAGCGCTATTAAAGTACTAAAAGGAGTACTTAACTATTGCTGATGGTACAAATTCTGAGAATAAAGTTGTATCAAATATTATTTAAATAAATACCTTAAAGCTATATAAAATCTCGTGTGAGAAGTGTGAGAAGTGATAAACAGAACAAAATAGGTCTGAGGCTATTCAAAGTCAGCAAAGCCATTTTCTCATCGTAAATATCACACACACACATTTTGTTTACTGTCTATCAGATGTAGCTTGGCATCTGCATTGCTAACGATCCTTTTTCAAAATGTACTCACACTTTTAGTTCCTTGTGAATAGCAGCAAGTGATCTCCTACGTACCCTAGGGGCTTCCCAAGTGCCTTAGTGGTAAAGAATCCACCTGCCAATGCAGGAGAGGTGGGTTCAATCCCTGGGCCGGGAAGATCTCCTGGAGGAGGAAATGGCAACCCACTCCAGCGTTCTTGCCTGGGAAATCCCATGGACAGAGGGCCTGGCAGGCCACAGTCTACTGGGGCACAAAGAGTTGGACACGAATGACAGACTGAACAGCAACAGTAACAGCACCTATCCTAGGACGTGGAGATGTTAATAATGTCAAGCTGCACATAAGCATACCTTCATGTGCAGAATATTACCACAGTAGAAAAAATTTTAGAGGAGAGTATTTATTTTCTTCAGAAGATATCATATATAGGAAGGTTCATCCTGCTTTGTTTCAGTTATCAGTTGATATTCTATCAATACAAAGGGTAGATCCAAATATAATTTATTCCTTGTGAAAAACATCTCTTAGAAGGCATAAACTTAAAAGAGCCATTTCTCCAATATGCACTAGAATAAAAAAGGGGGGTGTTTTAGTTTCTTGTGGTATCAAATTCTTTGTCTCCATACTGTTATCAACTCAGAACTAGTCAAAGGACCCTCTGGAAAAATGAAACTGTAAAAGGCAATGGACTGCTCGACCACAAGTAAATCCCTACAATTTTAAGATGACAGTCTACTTTTGTGCAGTCATTTAGACAATAAAGATTTACAAGAAAAGAGGGGCAATAAAACACACTTCACAAATCAAAAAGATGGTTCCCAGGATAGAAAAGGAATTCCCCTCACAGGGTCTAGCCCAAGAAATTGCAGTAAGGAATAAAAAGCATTTCTGAATGATAGACTGAGACAGAGACTTAATGTTAATTTCCAAACTGTTCTTTACTTACCGCTCTATTTTTAATTTTCATTGACTCAAAAATGAAAAAAATTTGAAAGAATATGCTTGCCCCAGCCTCTCTCAAGGCAGTTTAATAAGATTATGACTTTCTTGTGAATCCTTCCAAAGATGTTATATGCATATACAAACAACTTACAAATGCTTGTATGTTTATTCTCAAATGGCAAAATAACACACACTACTCTACATCCTCTTTTTTTTTCCATTTAACCAGTATCTATAGTATTCCCTATTGATACAGTTTCCTCATTCTTTTTTAAAACTGCACTGTATTCTGTTATGTGAATGGACCATAATATAACCAGTCTTCTGCAGTGAACATTGAGGTCGTTTCCAGAGTTATGCTACTATAAACAATGCTTCAATAAACTACTGTATTTCAACTTAGCATAATAAACATTCCTGGATGAGGACTCTTGGGGAGGTCTGTGCATTTTTAATTCTAGTGTATGCTGATAAACCATCCTCCATAAAGACTGTCTCAACTTATATTCCCACCAGCAATGTAAGAATAGGAACTTATGTCCACAGTCAGGCTACTAATGTGCTAAATTTTTATTTTATCAGTGTGGCAGTTTTTTTTTTAATTGGCACCTAGTGCAATTTTACCTTTTCATTCTCATTGGAATAAGACCCTGATGCTGGGCAAGATTGAGGGCAGGAGGAGAAGAGGGTGACAGATGAGGTGGTTAGATGGCATCACCAACTCAATGGACATGAGTTTGAGCAAATTCTAGGAGACAGTGAAGGATAGGGAAGCCTAGTGTGCTGCAGTCCGTGGGGTTGCAAAGAGTCAGACACGACTAAATGACTCAACAACAACAAGTGCAATTTTAATTTGTATTTCTCTTACAAACTGGGAATCTTTAATTTTTTATTGAGGTACAGTTGATGTAAAATACTATATATGCAACTCAGCACCTTTGGATTTAGATTTAATGAATTGTTGGTCTTTTTCTTACTGATTTGTAAAATTTTTTTACACATGAAGGAAATTTGCCCAGAATCTTTGATGAGCTCTAAATGTTTTTCAACTTGTCTTGACTTTGCTTGTGTTAGTTTCTGATATGCAGAAACTTTTACTTTTTTTAAGTCTAATTTATAAATATTTTTCTTTTTTTTTGCTTCACAATTTTATGTCAAAGTTAGAAAAACCTTCTTCATTCTAAATTATAAAATTTTTCTTCCCTATTTAGTTCTTTTGTGACTTTGCTTTTTAAAGTTAAAATCGGATCCACATATAATTCAGTCTTGTGGAAGTATAAATTATAGATTCAACTTTTCTTTCCAGATGGCTCCCAGGTTATCCCAACACCATTTACTGAATAAATTTCATCACTGATTTGAAATGCCAATTTTATCAAGGCCTGTGTGTTTTGGGGGTCCCTTTCCAGGCTTCATATTTTATTTCATTGATCTGTAGATCTATGCATTTGCCTTCATCACAGTTGTAATTAATGTGGCTTAAAGATATCTTTTAATATCTTTTAGGGCTGTTCTCAAGTCTCATTAATTTTCCTTTCCAGAATGTTTCTATTATTGTATGCATGTTTCTATATTAATTTTAGCATTGGTTTGTCAAGCCAAAAGAAAAAAATCCTGTCAGTATTTTTATTGGGATCATTTCCAATTTACAGATAAACTTAGGGAGTTTATTTATCTTTAAGAAATAACCCTAATACGTGGTAACTATGTTCACTGACTATGAATATGATTCATGACTTAGCTAGAGCACTCATATTTCATATTAGTATGTCTCCAATCATAAGATGATGATCTTCCTGAGAGCTAATAGTTGCATTTGGCATTAACTTTCCTCCTACAGCCAGAAGGGATGTATGAAAAATGTATGAATGCCATAAGTACTGTTAAAATAGCATATTCACTGAGTTTATTCATAAATATAAGTAAAAAATAATTCCACAGTCACCATATGCTTTCTTAAAATGAAAGCTAAAGACACAGGGGTAAAGAACTGAAAAAGACCTCTGCAGATGATCCAGACCAGAATCGAAGCAACCTTTTTTTCTGAGCACATCATTTCTATCATAATAGTTTATTTTATGGACGGTTTCCTAATTTCCCATTCAAAGGACACTCTAAATTGAAAAATCATGTCTATTCTACCCCTAGCATTCCTATAGAATTGTTACCACATGTACAATATCTTGTATCATCATGCAGATGGAAGCAAAAGGAATGATGAATGGGAGTAGAAAGTACAGATAAATAATATTTTACATTAATATTTACAATTGACAAACACCTTAACATGTACTACATTCATAAATTGGTCTACATATATATTAATAAGTAATATATAACAATGAAGAACAATTATTTTTATAAGTGGTATTTTAAAACAAAAACATTCATGTCTACTACATCCTGTAATGTTAATGTTACAAATCTTAGGTATCAAGAGAGAAACATGTTCTCTCTGTTGAAGGGCAGGGGGAGTAAGATTTGAGATTAAAGATGGAGGCAAGGCCAGATCATGAGCAACAAGAGAAAAAATTATAGGCTTTGGCCTTAAAGGGCTTTAAAACAGGAAAATAACAGATCATAACTGATTTTTAAAAATCATCTATGTACAGTACAGAGGCTGGGTTCATTGTAATGTGGCAAAAGTACAGAGAAAAAGTTAACTGCAGTGAACCAGACCAATGATGGTTAGACTTAGGGTAGTAGCAGCAGAGAAGAATAAAGGATTCATTTAAGACATGTCTGAGAGGTAGATAGGGTAAGACATTGATGATTTCCTGGCTTAAACAGGATGCTGGTGCCACTTACAGAACTAGCAGACATGAAGGGCAGATTTAGAAGGAAAAGAACAAGTTAGAAGCGTAAGTGTGACAAGCAAGTAAAGACATCTAGTTAACAGACAACAGGAGTTTAGAGCTCAGAAGTTAATGAAGTAAAGATTTAGAGCTGATATGTGGAGTTTTAAGAGCAAATAAGCGTAGAAAAATGGCCCAGAAAAACAGGTAGAGGAAAGTGACTCTACAAAGTAGACTGAACTTACAAGAGAGGTAAGAAAAAAACCAGGAGAGCTTGGATTTATGAAAGTCAAGGCTGTGTTACTAGAAAAAATGGTCTTTGTTGAGTTGAGCTGTCAAATAAGATAAAGAATGAGAAGAGCCCACTGCATTTAACACTAGTATCCTTAATAGTTGAAAGCCTCAATGGAGTGATGAGACTGAGACTAGAGTGCCAGAGGTTTTAAGAGGGAAGTGAAGAAACAGGGCATGGTCACTCTTTCAAGAAATTTGAATATGAGAAAAAGAATGCAATAGGAAAGCTCTGTGTCAAAGGAGAAATTTCTCTTTAAGGTGTGAAAGATTTCTCCATGTTTAAATGGTATTTGTACACACTCGCAGTATGGAAAACAAATAATTCCTTCCTTTCAATAATGACCTCAAAATACAGGAAACAAACTGGAAAACTGCTCATTTCTGAGAATTTTCTTTTTCTTTTTTTTTTTTTGCTGCACTGCCAGTATGTGGGATCTTAGTTCCCTGACCAGAGATTGAATCTGTGCCCTCTGAATTGGAAGTTTAGAGTCTGAACCACTGGACCGCCAGGGAAGTCCTTCTGAGGATGGACTTAATGGCAGTGAGAAAACTCAACCATCCATAAATGGAATTTATTTGCTCCTCAAGATAATCTCTAATAAATCAGCAACGAGAAAGTTAACAATAAATCTCTTAAAAAAAAAAAAAATCCCTCATGCAGGCATAAATGATTTCAGAAGAGTGATCTGCTTACATTTAAATCATAACAGAACATTAGGATGCTCACATCAAAATGGAAAATGGAATTCAAAGTTCATATGCCTAATGTTCAATGGTATTTTATAAATCCTGAAGTACACTTTCTCAAAATAATCAGGAGAGGGCAAATAATCCATGGATTCAATAATGTTGTTCAGTCGCTCAGTGGTGTCAGACTCTTTGGGACCCCATGGATAGCGTACGCCAGGCTTCCCTGGCGTACACTATCTCCCGGAGTTTGCTCAAACTCATGTCCATTGAGTCAGTGATGTCATTCAACCATCTCACCCTCTGTCACCCCCTCTCCTCCTGCACCCAATCTTCCCCAGCATTAGGGTCTTTCCCAGTGAGTCAGCTCTTCACATCAGGTGGCCAAAGTATTGGAGCTTCAGCATCAGTCCTTCCAATGAATATTCAGGATTGATTTCCTTTAGGATTGACTGGTTTGATTTCCATGCTGTCCAAGGGACTCTCAAGAGTCTTCTCTCCAGCACCACAGTTCGAAAGCATCAATTCTTTGGTGCTCAGCCTTCCGAACTACTGGAAAAACCATAGCTTTGACTATACGGACATTTGTTGGCAAAGTAATGTCTCTGCTTTTTAATACACTGTCTAGATTTGTCATAGCTTTTCTTCCAAGGAGCAAGCATCTTTTAATTTTATGGCTGCAGTCACTGTCCACAGTGATTTTGGAGCCCAAGAAAATAGTTTGTCACTGTTTACATTGTTTCCCCATCTATGTGCCATGAAGTGATGGGACCAGATGCCATGACCTTCGCTTTCTGAATGTTGAGTTTTAAGACAGCTCTTTTACTTTCCTCTTTCACTTTCATCAAGAGGCTCTTCACTTTCTACCATTAGGGTGGTGTCATCTGCATATCTGAGGTTATTGATATAACCTGATCATATTAGCAATCTTGATTCCAGCTTCAGCTTCATCCAGCCCAGAATTTCGCGTGATGTACTCTGCATATAAGTTAAATAAGCAGGGTGACAATATACAGCCTTGACATACTCCTTTTCCTATTTTGAACCAGTTTGTTGTTCCATGTCCGGTTCTTACTGTTGCTTCTTGACGTGCATACAGGTTTCTCAGGAGGCAGGTAAGTTGGTCTGGAATTCCCATCTCTTTAAGAACTGGATCCGACAGATCAGCTTACTCTGATTCTTCCATAGATTAAAGGTTCTATGGATGCCTTGAAATGAAAGGAAACTATTACATGAATGGTTTGGTTATTTACACCCCTGAGGTTCATACACAGCACACCTAATGGTTTTGCCTTGAGGCAAAGATTTAACAGATTGCCCTCCTAATTGCTCCCTGGACACACAAAACCATGTGATTGTGAGGTGCAGATTCCTATATAAAACTCACTTAAAAAAAAAAAAATCAAAAATAAAGATCTCACCAGCTATTTCTAAACAAAGTTGTTTATAATATCCAAAATCTGAAAAAATCACCATGTTAAACACTAGACAATATACCTAATACATTCGGACCTAGTTCTCTCTAAAATAAAAGCAATTTAAGTAAAGCCATGAACATACTATTTAGCAACATCAATATGCCAGTAAACGGTTAGACATTTAGTTGTACTACAATTAAATGCTGTAATTTTAAAATCTCAGTCATGAGAAATTTCATTCCTGAACAATACGTGTTTTGTCTTCATAATAAGCACAGACTTGGAAAAGTCATCATTTTTTTAAAAGCTTAAAATATAAAATAAAATCTAGGCAGAGTAAAGAGATAAAAGAATTTTTTTAACTAGAAGGAAAAAATGAAAAAATTGAGTATTAAATTTCTAGAAAGATGAGGAAAGTCGATTAAATTTGCAAATCAGAATGAAAAAACAAAGTTTGAATTTCTAAAAATTAAAAAAAAAAAAAAAATTCCAAATGTCCCAAAACAGCAGTTAAAGTCTCAGCTAGGTGCCAGCAGCTGCCCACATTCTGCATTCCTGGGGCAGATGTAAGGTGTGGACTGGGCCCTCTTGTCTCCAGGGCATGCTTTCCACCACTGTGCTCCTTTGTCTGCTCTTCCCCAACAGGTGAAGAGGAGGACAGGAATAAAATCCATAAAATAGAAAATGTGACACACAAGCAAACATATGGGAAAATATTTAATTTCTTGAGTAACCCAAGTTTTTCACATTAAAATAGGTAATCTGTTTATGGCAAACTTTTGGTAACTCAATAAATTGGCAAAAATATAAAACTATGGTAATATCTAGAGCTGGCAAGGGGTATTTGAAACCGGTAGACAGTTTGACAATTTGTGAACAAGCCATGAAAACATCCACATGCCCTCTGGCCCACAGTTTCCTCTTCTGGAAGTTCTATATTAACGGGGAAAATTAAAATACGACAGAGAAGAGGGGGGTGCTCACTGCACATGCATAAAGTTCCTTATCAGACAATTACTTATAAAGTGAAAACCTGAAAACAACCTGCATGTCCAAAAACAGAAAAATCATGTAAAATAGGATAAATCCACTGTACGTTATAAATAATAAAATGTTTAGGACATGAAAAATACTTTGCATACAGTGTCAAGCCAAAAGGGCTAGATATAAAAATGTACAGATTTGGAAAGCCCTTTTTGAACGTAAAGAAAAATTACAAAAAGAAAAAAAAAATGTGACTATGACTGGTTAACATGATGGTACAGAATGAGTTCTTTTCCCACTAACTTACAAATGTTTTCATAATGTGGTTTAAGTATTCCTAATATTTTAATAAAGCTTTGAAAACTGGGTGGTTCACAAAGCATCTGCAAATTTAAAACATAAGAACAAAAACTTGAGCGTTGACATTTTTTTCCAAAAGTGAAAAATAACGTCCAACAATAAGGACATCTCAGGTAATTTCTTCTATATGATCCAAGTTCCACTGGGTAAAAGTCCTCCCCCCCAAAAAAAGAAACTGTCAACTTATTTACGGCCTTAGAAGTTATTTCATTATTATTTCATTTTAAACACAACTGGAAAGCCATTTGAGTTTTAAATTTAAGCTGGAGTGTTTTATTACCTCATTTATGCTAGAGCCTCCATTTTCTAGTCTTTTGGTAAAATTTAGCCATCCTAAATGCTTAGCAAAATCTTTGATGGAAAAAGAAGAAACACTTATACCATTTGACTCATGCATAATCTAAAAAATAACTTTATTAAGTAAAATTCATACTTAATAATATTTTAAATCTTAATAATGTCTCCCTTACTAGAGTAATAGTTTCTGAAAGAAGAACTGCATCTTATTTAGCAAGGTGGCTGGCTGGTTCTTATACAAGCATATAGATCTGTGCTTGAGGAGGTATACAAGGGAAAAAACTAATGTCCCATAAGTCAGGAAAATCACAAACCTCCACTCAAGTAAGCAGACATACACAGGGCTGTGCAAGTCCAAAGGTGTCTTTATAAGATCTTAAAATGTTTCTAAAAGAACTGGGTGCCCAAAAGACCAAAACGAAAAAGTTCTGCCAAACCTCCCAATCACCTAAGTGTGATGCCAGATAAACTTAATTTTAGCCAAATAAAGCACACATTTATTACAACAGAGCTTGAGAATTTTTTTTTTTAGTGATTATTTAAAATGATATTAACACAAAATGCTCAGTTATTAGCACACGTTAAAAGAATGTACTTGAGTTTAATTCAATGAAGAAATTGCTTCATTCTGCAACAGTAACTTGGACTTGCACTTACCTATGATCTAAGATCCTTTTGGTTGTTATATAAGATTATAATAGGGACTAAGAGATTTAACTCACCAGGGCTGCCACATTAGTTACTAAAACCACTGGGTCTTCAGATCTTAGAACAATACAGGAATCTATATCCAGAACCAAAGGAAGTAATACTACATCATTAAAACCACCAACAAACATTTGTATATAGTACTTTATGGTTTTTAAAAGGACATGATATATAAAATATTTTCTGATGGCTAAAATATAACTAGACCTTTATAGCTCTCAAGGTGCTTCCTTCACATATTCAAACCAATCTTTTAAATAAGCAAAGCAGACATTAATTATACCATCAAAGAGATGAAAATAAGGCTCAGAGAGAGTAAAAGATCTGCCAAATTAACACAGCTGTTATATGGCAAAGCAGAAACTACACTTTGGGCAAAAGGCCTCTCTTCCCCATGCCAGATCTCCATTAGAGAGCTGACCAACTTACATTCTGTGCAGGCAATGAGATCAAAGGGAAATTATATGATGACATCCAAGACATACGTCCTTTCTTGGTAGCCAGCCAACAGTTAACAGTTGTTTCATCTACTGACACGCATAATAGAAAACCCACAGTTCTCTACCCAAAAGGCAAACTGATAATTAAAAAGGTAAGCTTCTCACTGAGCCAAAGCCCAGACTTTTATTTTTTAGGAATTTATTTGAAAGTTCAGGGGCAAACACCATAAAGGAATATCAAAGGCAGACTTCTCAAGGGTTTTGTTTCCCCTTCTTTTCTGCTGTTCACATCAAATAAGACAAGGCGATATCTAAAATAACAATGCCAATCGTGTATGTGTGTGTGTGTGCACGCGCACATGTGTGAGAGTATGTGTGCACATAAAAGTTTAAGTCACTCAGTGATGTCCAACTCTTTGCCACTTCGTGGACTGTAATCCACCAAGCTCCTCTGCCCATGGATTTTCCAGGCAAGAATACTAAAGTGGGTGCTATTTCCTACTCCAGGGGATCTTCCTGACCCAGGGAGTCTCTTTAGTCTCCTGCATTGGTAGGTGGATTCTTGACCACTGGCACCACCTGGGGAGCCCAACAATACCAATCATCTTACTTTAAATGATGACCACTCAGCATTAGTGGGGCTTCCCAGGCGGCTCAGTGGTAAAGAATCCACTTGCCAATGCAGGAGACAGCAGGAGACTTTGGTTCAATCCCTGGGTCCAGAAGATGCCCGAGAGGAGAACATGGCAAACCACTTCAGTATTCTTGCCTGGAAAATCTCATCGACAGGAGAGCCTGGCGAGCTCCAGTCCATGGAATGGCAGAGTCAGACACAAATGAGCATGAGCACTTAAGCATTAATACTTCTCAAATATTTTGAGTAAAATGTTTCTAGAATTTATTAAACACCTATCTTCTTAAATATATAGAATTACTGGTGTGTCTACTCTGAATCATTAACATCATACTTTACATGTAATATAGTAGCTAACGTGTGCTTAACCATGAGCTGTGCACTGGGCAATTTTCATACAGTCTCACTGAATCCTGACAACAACCCTATGATGTAAAATACAAACAACTTTAAAATCTATTTTATAAATGTGGAAATGGAACCACTCAGTATTAGTTAACAGATCAGATAGTAACAGGCTTGGGATCTGAAGCCAGTGAGTTTAATCCCCACACTGCCTCTGTGTTCTCTTGTAGGGCTTAGAGATGGAAGGAAAAGACATGGACTCTGAAATCTGATTCTGAGTTCAAAGCCTAGCTCCTGTGCTGACTGATGAGTCTTGGAGGAACTGGAGAAAATCTGTTACTTTTCTCAGCTACAAAAGGAATGGAAGACGTGATATAATAATTTTTGCATCATGGAACTGTTACAGGGAGAAAATTTAATGCCTAGTAGACTGGCTCACAATGAGGACTCAAAAACGTCAGCAAGCAATAACACAGTGTTCCTCCAAAGAAGAGTGAGGTGTTTATTAGGGCTTTGGTCCCACATCAAATGGCTTCAAACTGCTCTTATTGAGTTGCCAAACCTCTTTTTCTTAAGGTTTTATTTTCTCAAGCGTTATTAACTTTCTCAAGCTGGCATTCCTGGCTGCTGATGTATCTGTATGAGGCATCCCCTCTCTTTCCGCCTCTTCTACACTTCTTTCAAATATGCTGTAAGTTCTTAAAGCTAACTCCCTAGACTTTCCAAAATTATTTCTAAGTAACAATATCCAGATTGTGGAGGAGGAGCCAGGGTCTCTCTAGTTAAGAGGAAAACTTCACTGAATGGACTCTGTAACATCTGGGCTTAGCTTCTTATGCTTATTCAGCTTCTTTGTGGCTTTTCGAGAGTGTTGAGGATACCATACATTTCAGACCTATAGATAAATGTGGTCTTGCTGAAGCATACTAGGCACTACTACTACTCTGTCAAATCAGAAAACAAAGTTAGGGACAGTGGCTGCAGGCTAATACACCAAATTGCTCAAACAGTCCATAAAAGCATAAACAACCTTTTTCTTCTGGCTCACTACCTAAGGGCTAGTAGAGGTTAAGAAGTAACAGCTAAAACAAGATAGGGTTTATGGTTAGAGACACTGGACAGAGGAGAAACTAAGGTATCACCACTCAAAGGTCCTCAGTTTAGTAACAGTCGCCTAAAGTACTGTCCAATGTGGTGATTCAGTAAGAACAACTTTATTCCACATGCTGCCAACTCAATGTTATCCATACACGCGCTCCAGCTCTCCAGCAAGGCAGCAAAGAGAAGTGACTCCAACGTTCAGTGATGAGCCTATCAGACAAACAAGTAGCAAAAACCACTAAAGTGTTAGAACATAATCACACTATTTACTGTGTGACAAGTCACCACTAAATTAAAATAAAAGGATAAGAGGCAGAGTGAAATGAAGGTGATCATACAAAAGCTATTTGAGATGCCTCAAAAACAAAAGAAAAGCTGTCAAATCTGAAACAAAGTTTAAACTATTCCACTCTTACTGCAGCAACTATATAAAGCACTGCTGCATTTCTACCATTTTCAAACATTCAGCTAGTCATTCATTCCCTAACCAAGAAGCTGGTATATGAACTGCATATAAATAGGAACAAAGTCATGCTTTTAACTTCCAAACTGTTTTTACTACCAATGTTTATGAACAAGATATTCCACATTGGAACTTCTTAAAATAATCAAATTCAGTGATATAATTGATGAAATATGTTACACTCAAAAGGGCTACAAAACATATGGGCCAGGGGTGAGCAAATTTTTTCTGTTAAGGGCTTTTTCTGCTGTAGGCTTTGCAGACCATAAACTCTCTCCCAGCTACTCAACTCCGCCTTTGTACCACAAAAGCAGCCACAGACAATATGTAAACTAATGAGCATGGATGTATTCCAATGAAATTTTATTTCTGGACTCTGAAATCTTAATTTCATATCATTTTCACATGTCACAAAACATAATTCCCTTGATTTTTTTCCCATAATAGAAATGTAAATTTCTATAGCATCTATTAAAATAATGTATGAACCTTTCTTACTGTGGGCTATACAAAACCTGGTGGCAGGCCAGATTTGGCTGATGGGTCATAATTTTCTGATCCCTCATAAAGGTTACTCTAATTATTTTTTAAAAAGGAAATACAAAAAACCCCACGAACTACAATTCTGAGATTCGGTTCTCTTCAAATCTGGAGGGGGCTGTGGGATAGTCCGTAAGTTAAACAATGTGCTACTGTAATTCTGAAGAGAAAATGTGCTATATACAGACTATTTAAAAATACTAATTTCTAAAGTTAATACCAAAATGTTAATAAATAAGTGGGTATCTTATTAATAACCTTTAAACATACTGTAGCTTCCCTTGGGAATGACTTAAACCTCTAGTGCTCATATTATTAGCACAGTACTTTTAGGTCCATCCTAGGGCCTACCGCACTCCCCACATGTCAACTAATGATTTAAGTTACAGTGCCAAATGTAAATTTCTATAGCATCAAAACTATTTCCTGAAGCTTCAAGAGAATACATGATGTGTTGGGTCTAAAATATGAGAATACTTTGAGATCAGAGATGAGACTGAGAACGGATTAGTCAGCCTCCTATAGGCTTATAGCAGAAGTCTGCGTGCAAGGTTAAGTACCTATAAAATCTTATTACATGGGAGTTCTGTTAATCCAACAATTTCCACATGTCAGAAGATGACTGAGAGCATCCTTACCAACTCTAAATAATAAATTAAAAAATAATCCTGAATAACCAAAAGTTGGGTTTGATTCCATGGTGACTCATGCGGGACAGCCTTTTCAACCAGTGCTATTGTCTGTAATGAACCTCTGCCACTTGGTCAGCCTCAGAGAGCTCTAATCAGCCACTTTCTCTATGCACGGTGTCCCTGTGGGTGTGGGGACTTGAGGACACCGTTGAAAATGGAGAAAATACTTTTCCTCATTTTAGCAACTTTGCTCAAGCAGGTTTAAGAGATGTACTAACTGGACAGGTAGTAAAAACAACAACAGCTTTTCATTTTGAACCTCAGGATAAAGAAGCATTTTGAACCTCAGGAAAAAGCAGCAAACTGAAACCAGACTGACTTACCTCAGTTCTTTGAAAACTAGGGATTCACTCAGAACATACATGTTTTGTTTAGGACTACCAAAATCTCATTTCGGGGAGGAGGGGGGGCAGGCGTGGAAGGGCCAGACATTTGTTTTGGACTTGGGAATTCTAACTGGTTTCATTTTAAGATTTTTTAAAGTAATTAGGAATTCGATTTATCCAGCTCTCACTCAGAAAAAAGGCAAAAATGCAATTTCTTCAGAAGGTCATCTAGCTAGTAGTTGGATTAATCACTGACCTAGATAAGAGCAGAAACAGCCCAAGAAATTTTGGCTTTCTGATATAGAGAAAAGCAAGAAATCAGTCCATGCCTTCTTTCATTTTATAATTATTTATTGCACTCTAAATATTTATGGTCTCCAAATATGTGGTAGGCTCCCCATTAACATTAAATCTCTCAAATATCTATTGTGGCTCAAGAACATGTTTTTCAAAGAGTGATTGGCAATCAACTAACATGCTGGGAAAGACTGAAGGTGGGAGGGAAAGGGGATGACAGAGGATGAGATGGTTGGATGGCATCACTGACTCCTTGGACATGAGCTGGAGTAAACTCTGGGAGTTGGTGATGGACAGGGAGGCCTGGCGCACTGCAGTCCATGGGGTCGCAAAGAGACACGACTGAGCGACTGAATTGAACTGAACAGGGCAGAGACCAATGTTGTGGGTCACATACAACATTTTTCAATAAAAAGAATGAATACTTTTGAAAACATCACAAACGTGGTATGTTTTAAGGGTAACTACTGTTTTGAAAACTTGTTTCTTTTATAGTAATATTTGTGTGTACTGGGTTGTGATGTAAATATCTTACTTTGGGGAGTGGGTAGTGTGATCTAAAAAATAGCTTGAAATACCTTCCAAAACTAAGTAGGCATATGAGTTAAATAAGCAATCAGGTCAGTAATCAGACATGAGAACAAAGATTAGGAAGTTTTGGGTTAACTTGACCTTATTGAGCAAAAAGGCGTGAGGGAGGAGAAAAGAGCTCAACCTCAAACCCTGGGGCTTCAACAGTTAACAGCTTGGATAGAGGGAGTACCTGCATGTTCATCAGTGTCCAACTCTTTGCTACCCTGTGGACTGCAGCCCTCCAGGTTCCCCATACATGGAATTTTCCAGACAAGAATATTGGAATGGACTGCCATTTCCTTCTCCAGAGGATCTTTCCAACCCAGGGATCAAACCTGTGTCTCCTGCACTGGCAGATGGATTCTTTACCACTGAGGCACAACAGAGGAAGAAATTACCTAAACCAAATGAAGGCATGGCCAGAGAGGAAGTAGGAAAACCAAGAAGCTGAGGGTTCTTCTGCAGAGAAAGCCAGTAAAACTAAAAGTTAAAAAAGAGACATCTCCCTTTCAATTTTCAAAAATAAGGTATGAATGAGGAAAAGTTGCAAGATGGTTATGAGTAAAGAAAGTTAACCAATGCTACCGAGCTTGGCAATGCTTTTATGTTGCTGATATACACATATTTAGGAACACTTGCTCAAGTATTCTATGGTGGGTACTGTATACCAAGAGAGGATGTTGGTAACCATTTAAATCACCTCTTTGCATGTCTGAAGACAACACGTGGACAAATCACATGATAGTTAATCATTTTAGGGCTGTCCGTTGGCTTTCTAAAGATGTCAAGCCACATTACAATAAATCTTATCCTAAAAATATATTTGCACTATCCTCTTGCAAATCTCACACTAAATTCAAGGAAAAAAGGGGATTCTTAATAATCTGGAAGCAAATGCTCTCAACAACAAGTAAAATGGAATAACAGGGTTACCCTTTGTTTAGACTAGAATTGTTCCAACACTATTATCCTGAGCCCCTGTCAATAACAGCCACAACCTCTAATGTTCTGAGCAGCAGCCTCATTTGGAGGTTAAGGTGGCTCTCTTGAAACTTACACAAAGATCTATCATTGTGACTACTTGAAGTGCCTTTGCCCTACTTCAAAACATTTATGAATCACATTAGCATTCTTGGTTTTAATAAAACAGGACATTTCCTAGAGTAGGATGGCAACTTCCCTTTTTAATATTAGAAGCAACTACTGCCTAGGACAAGGAGTTTGTGACAGAATCAGAATGATGGTACTGGAGCTTCCCTGGTGGTCCAGTGGTTAAGAGTCCACCTTGCAATGCAGGGGACACCAGTTCAGTCTAGTCTGGGAAGATTCCACATACCACGGAGCAACTAAGCCCATGCACCACAACTACTGCGTCAGCATGCTGCGACTACTGAAGCCGGTGGGCCTAGAGCCTGTGCTCCGCAAGAGCAGCTCAAGCATCGCAACAGAGTAGTCCCTGCTTGCCACGACTAGAGAAAGCCCAAGTGCAGCAGTGAAGACCCAGCACAGCCAAATAGGAATAGATAAAATTGTTTAAAAAAAAAAATGACAGTACTGAAATGGACCTTATCAATTATCTTGTCCAATTCCTTCGCTGAGCAGATAGAGTCAGGGTGTGTCCCAGGTGGTCCAGAGGAAAGTGCATCAGAGCAAGCCAGATGAAGGTTTCAACTCCAATTCTATTACTGGTTCATCACAAGGAGTCAGTCTTCTTTTGTAAAATAAGGGTAACAACAACCCATCTAACACAGGTGAATTGAAATGAAACAAGCGCATTTAAATCACTTAGCACAGTGCTGGCACACAGTATGTACTCAAAATGAGTCCATCTCCCTCACTCCCCATTCTCTTTCCCTCTGTGTTCAAAGCAGAAAAATTGGGATGATGCTCAGACTCCTCTCTGAGTTCACAACACAAAGAAAAAAGCCATAGAATTGGGTACCTGAAGCCTCTACTGATTCTGGTTTAAATATGACATTAACATTAAGTAGCTTCTTATAAAACACTGAAATCATACTCAAGCCAAGAGATGGCACTGGTTTAAGGAAAGGGAAGAGAAAAAAGAAAAGAAAACCGAGCAGCCTTAGAGAGGTAAAACAAGGCAAGTTAGCACCACAGAGGTCAAAGTTGGAAATCCACACAAATGGGTATCAGGACTGAAAGCCAGAAACAGGTTAAGGAGAAATAAAAACTGAAATAATACATGGCTTTGGCTATAAATCCTGAAAATTGATGCTGTTAAAGTGCTGCACTCAATATGCCAGCAAATTTGGAAAACTCAGCAGTGGCCACAGGACTGGAAAAGATCAGTTTTCATTCCAATCCCAAAGAAAGGCAATGCCAAAGAATGCTCAAACTACCGCACAATTGCACTCATCTTACACACTAGTAAAGTAATGCTCAAAATTCTCCAAGCTAGGTTTCAGTAATACGTGAACTATGAACTTCCAGATGCTCAAGATGGTTTTAGAAAAGGCAGAGGAACCAGAGATAAAATTGCCAACATCCGCTGGATCATAGAAAAAAGGAAGAGAATTCCAGAAAAACATCTGTTTCTGCTTTACTGACTATGCCAAAGCCTTTGACTGTGTGGATCACAATAAACTGTGGAAAATTCTGAAAGACATGGGAATACCAGACCACCTGACCTGCCTCTTGAAAAATTTGTATGCAGGTCAGGAAGCAACAGTCAGAACTGGACATGGAACAACAGACTGGTTCCAAACAGGAAAAGGAGTTCATCAAGGCTGTATATTGTCACCCTGCTTATTTAACTTATATGCAGAGTACATCATGAGAAACACTGGACTGGAAGAAGCACAAGCTGGAATCAAGATTGCCGGGAGAAATATCAATAACCTCAGATATGCAGATGACACCACCCTTATGGCAGAAAGTGAAGAGGAACTCAAAAGCCTCTTGATGAAAGTGAAAGTGGAGAGTGAAAAAGTTGGCTTAAAGCTCTACATTCAGAAAACGAAGATCATGGCATCTGGTCCCATCACTTCATGGGAAATAGATGGGGAAATAGTGGAAACAGTGTCAGACTTTATTTTTCTGGGCTCCAAAATCACTGCAGATGGTGACTGCAGCCATGAAATTAAAAGACACTTACTCCTTGGAAGGAAAGTTATGACCAACCTAGATAGCATATTCAAAAGCAGAGACATTACTTTGCCAACTAAGGTCTGTCTAGTCAAGGCTATGGTTTTTCCAGTGGTCATGTATGGATGTGAGAGTTGGACTGTGAAGAAGGCTGAGCGCCGAAGAATTGATGCTTTTGAACTGTGGTGTTGAGGAAGACTCTTGAGAGTCCCTTGGACTGCAAGGAGATCCAACCAGTCCATTCTGAAGGAGATCAGCCCTGGGATTTCTTTGGAAGGAATGATGCTAAAGCTGAAACTCCAGTACTTTGGCCACCTCGTGCGAAGAGTTGACTCATTGGAAAAGACTCTGATTCTGGGAGGGATTGGGGGCAGGAGGAGAAGGGGACAACGGAGGATGAGATGGCTGGACGGCATCACTGACTCGATGGACGTGAGTCTGAGTGAACTCCAGGAGCTAGTGATAGACAGGGACGCCTGGTGTGCTGCGATCCATGGGGTCGCAAAGAGTTGGACACGACTGAGCGACTGAACTGAACTTGGCTATAAAATCAGTGGTGATCATGAGGAGAGGCTCCAAAAAGGGAAAACAAAAACCTAAAACTAGTAAAGATACCAAAAGAAAATAAGTGCAGGATAAGCAAAATCAATGGAAACACCTACTCATTTGAAATGCTCACCAATTAAGAGAAAAACCAAACAATGCCCATGTGTGAAGGGAAGATCAAAGAGTAGCAGCTAAGAACACAGATTCTGAAACCAGCCTACCTACAGTCACATCTCAATTCTGCCAAGTTGTAGCTGTGTGACCTTAGGAGAATGACTTACCCTCGCCGAGCCTCAGTTTCCACACCAAGGATGGTAAGGAGAAAACAGTACCCACTGGGCTGGTTTTTCTGTTGGGTCTCACCTCCTCTCTTCATTAAAAAGGGCTAGAAGTCTGTACACACTACATCTTCTAAACTCCCTTGCCAACTAGATTCCCACTGGGTATTGCCCATGGGAAACAATGAAAGAAGACTGCAAGGTAAGAGAAAGAAAAAGGTCTTCTTTTGTTTTCTATTTCTAGTGGTAACCCCATTCCAGTGCAGCAGACAACCGCAGCTTCTGTGGTGGCTCCAAAGCAACAGAACCAACGAGCATCTCCAGCAAATCTGCAAAGCAGGCAGTTTCTGCAGCAGCTTTTGTCTGAGTACCATCCCCTCCCCATTTTGCTCCTTCAACACTCACAGACACAACATCCACGCACACATACCCACACACACACTCTTCCTTTTGCTCCAATACCCACCCCTACAACACAGCCCTTCCAATTAACATGTAACTAATTACCTGCATTAAATCCTAAAACATCAAGTGATTTTTATTTTCCTAATTGGACACTAACTGATAACATCTATAGATTCTTACTGTTATTGTGAGAATAAAATGAGGTATTTTTGTTTTCTTTTGTTTTACAGTAAAGGCTTGAATCAGTAACTGGCCCCTAGAAGGCATTTTATAAATGTTAACAACTATTACTCTGCAAGGATCTTTAAACGCACATGTGAAATCAAGTTCCTTATCGTGCATACAGACGATTTCTGAAAATGGTCCCAATAAGCCTTTTCTTCAACCATGCTCCAAATCAGAGTCGCCCATCTTCACGTCAGTAAACACAATCTGCCAGTTCTCCCTTCAGGGAGTCCTGTGAGTCTCCATTCCCCAGGTACAAGCCTTTATTATTCCTTATTGTGCCTGGATCAATGTCTTTCCCTCCCCAAGGATTTATCTGCTTGCAGGCTCCAGTTCATTCTACACAGGACCAGGAGGATTTTCCTAAAGGGAGGAGAGGAGGTGTCAGATCTTGTCACTACCACCAGTGTTGCCCAAGGTCACAAGCCCATTCAATCACACACAGGCCCTCCTGAAGTCAACCCCTGCCTATTTACTTAACAGTAGCTCTCAATTAACTGTTTCCTATTCACATTCCCAAATCTCACACCCCAAGCACATCAGAAATCCCAGGCATTCCTCCAAACTCTCTCTGCTCTTTGGTCCCACCATGCTGCTGCTAAGTCACTTCAGTCGTGTCCCACTCTGTGCGACCCCAGAGACAGCAGCCCACCAGGCTTCCCCGTCCCTGGGATTCTCCAGGGAAGAACATTGGAGTGGGTTGCCATTTCCTTCTCCAATGCATGAAAGTGAAAGTGAAGTCGCTCAGTCGAGTCCGACTCTTAGCGACCCCATGGACTGCAGCCCACCAGGCTCCTCCACCCGTGGGATTTTCCAGGCAAGAGTACTGGAGTGGGGTGCCACTGCTTTCTCTGTTGGTCCCACCATACCTTGGCACAAAATAACTACTCCAGGTAGGACGCCTTTGCTAGAGCCCTTCCACCTCAAACAGAATTACCTCTCCTAAGTTTCTCTAGCATTGCACCCACCCAATACTACATGCTTGTGTTATAAGCGGCAAGCACTGAGCTCCTCAGGAGACTAAAACTCATGACCGGTTTGCATATTCTCCATATAACAGAGTTTCCCAGTATGAAAGGTGAAAACTGTGAGATATTGTTGTCTCAGCTCTTGGGGCAAGCAGGTAGGGCTGGCCAGCCTTCAGGCCAGTGGTCTTCATCCACCAACCCTCTAGAGCAGCTTCTATACTGTTAGAAATCTCCCACCCTGGTGTACTGTACAGAGTATTTTCCTCTGAGTGGTATAGGGTGAAAGAAGTTGGAAGCACTGCTCTGTAGCATCCAGCTCAGCACCTTGCACACAAAACAGTAACTCTGGTCTCCCATCAAACCTCATGAAACAGAACTCCTCTATTTCCAAGTGTTCACTGGCAGCATTCCCTATTATAAAATCTTACAAGTGAAATGAAAACTATACCACATTCTCACTTATTTACAACTTTTTTCTTAATTTTCGGAATGTGAAGACAAAGAAATCAGTGAATGATAGCACATATCTTTCAAATATAAGAAAATACATATTCCAGACCCATTTGATTTCATAAATATTAAATTTTATTTTGGACCATTAAACACATCATTGAATTCTAAGACAGTCAATTGGAATTCAGAACACAGTCCCCCTCAAGGGGGAAAACGATGGTTAGCTTCATAGCTTCCATTTGTTACAAATACTACAAAACAACACTGTTTCAAATGACAGCAGTTAAATGCTAGTGTCTGGGAAAAAATTAATTCAAAAGGATGAGGAAATGCATGACTTTCTGTAGACAATCTGAGGGGATCTTCAGGATTTTTTCAAAAGCTCAAAATGTTCAAGAAACTATTTTTAACTATACTAAAAAAATCTACAACGTGAATTTCCTTGTTAGACACCTATCACTGTAACTACCCTTCTCTTAGCAGCCACAGTTTAATCACAACCAAAACAAGGAAGAAAGGGAAAAGAAAAAACACTGGAAAACTAAGGAGCGGGGGACTTAAACACTGGAGGCAAAGAGGAGATGTAAAAAGGTAGAACTAAGCTTTAGGCAACAAATGAAAGGGAAAAATATGAAAATAAAAACATACAAAGTGTTCCTGGAAAAGCTGGCAGAGAAACTGAGGAATCAAACTTCCCATACCTGCCACAAGGGGGCACTAACAACCGAGGACAGCTCTGTAACTCCTCCACTAGGAAGTGAGAGGGTTAAAACTGATCCCGGGAAGTGTTCTCAAGTGTTCTAGAAAAACAGTGTGGAGATTCCTTTAAAAACTGGAAATAGAACTGCCATACAACCCAGAAATCCCACTGCTAGGCACACACACTGAGGAAACCAGAACTGAAAGAGACACGTGTACCCCAATGTTCATCACAGCACTGTTTATAATAGCCAGGACATGGAAGCAACCTAGATGTCCATCAGCAGACGAATGGATAAGAAAGCTGTGGTACATATACACAATGGAGCATTACTCAGCCATTAAAAAGAGTACATTTGAATCAGTTCTGATGAGGTGGATGAAACTGGAGCCAAATTATACAGACTGAAGTAAGCCAGAAAGAAAAACACCAATACAGTATACTAATGCATATATATGGAATTTAGAAAGATGGTAACAGTGACCCTATATGAGAGACAGCAAAAGAGACACAGATGTATAGAACAGTGTTTTGGACTCTGTGGGAGAAGGCGAGGGTAGGATGATTTGAGAGAATAGCATTGAAACATGTATATTACCATATGTGAAACAGATCGCCAGTCCAGGTTCGATGCATGAGACAGGGTGCTCAGGGCTGGTGCACTGGGATGACCCTGAGGGATGGGATGGGGAGGGAGGTGGGAGGGGGTTCAAGATGGGGAACACATGTACACCCACGGCTGATTCATGTCAATGTACGGCAAAAACCACTACAATATTGTAAAGTAATTAGCCTCCAATTAAAATTAATTAATTAAAAAAAAAATGATCCCAGAGTAAACAAATAAGAAGTCTTTTAAAGGTAGCATTTCCCAAACCCATGAAAAGTGAGTCCCTGGTCCAAGAAAAGATTTGCCTGGCCAACACTGAAACTATAAAAGGACAGTTTAGTTTTTATAAAGCTAAATTCATTCCATTAAGATTATCCCCTATCCTGAGATTATTTTTTGGTATTAAAATGCCTGTAAATTTTTAAAATTATATCAAAGCATTATTTTGTTTTAAAGTGTAAATACTAGATGTGTCAATCATGGGCCTATCTCCACATATCTATGACAGCTCTTCACCTCAGGAGACTTGATCACTCCAGACATCATTTCTCAGGCTCCCACTTCAGCTGGCTTTTCTCTGGGTTCAGCCTTTGGGAAATCATGGTGGAGAATGGGCAAGTAAGAGGCACCATGGAGCTAGGATATTTCTCTCCCTCCTTCTCTACTTCAGGAAGTGTTTCCAGCAGTGGCTGCTATTTCTTTCATGGCTCTAGTTCCTTACCAGGAGATTCCAATCTCCTCAGAGGAACTCTGGCTCCTGATCACCCACAGCCCTACCATTAGAGACACTGTTCTCTCACCCTTGCTGTTAATCTCTAGGCTGCTACACCATCCTATCCTGCTGTCTCAGCTCCTCCATCACCTGTACAACCAAGCCCTTCACCTGAATTCCCATTTATTTTTATGCGTACTCAGTCACATCCGACTCTTTGAGACCATGGACTGCAGCTGGCCAGGCTCCTCTGTCCACGGAGATTTTCAGACAAGAATAGTGGAATGGGTTGCCATTTCCTCCTCAAGGGAATCTTCTTGAACCAAGGATCGAACCCACATCTCCCGGATCTCCTGCACTGACAGGCAGATTCTTTACCACTGAGCCGCCTCGGAAGCCTGTATCAGCTATATGTGTACCTATATCCCCTCCCTTTTGAACCTCCCTCCCACATCCCTCATCCTACACCCCTCTAGGTCATCACAGTGAATTCCTAGTAAAACTTAAAGAGTGGTTTTCTTTTTCCTGGGTGAACTCTTAACCAATGTATTAAGCCAGCGGTTCTGCATGTACTAACATCAGAATCACCTGAAGAGCTTACTAAAGCGCAGATGGTAGGCCCCACCTCAGTTCCTAGTCAGTGTATCTGAAGCGGAGCCCAAGAATGTGCATTTTGAAGAAATTCCCAGGTGATGCTGATACTACTGAACCACGCTTTGGAAAATTCTACAGCAGACAAAACACAAAGAACTGGCCATCTTGCATTGGTCTGCCTTTTCTTTTTTAGCTATTTTAGTTTTTTTAACACCTTTATTGAGATATAATTCACATACCATACAATTCAGCCATTTAAAGTTTACAATTCAATGGTTTTTATTATATTCACAGATATGTGCAACCATCACTGCCTTTTTTATTGGACAATAAAATCCAAAAGACACTGAAATTCAAGGAAATCGCAACCTCCTGCCTTCAAATGAAAAAAACAAACCCTTAAGACAGTTTCCTTACATTATTACAGAGGCCAACAGGTTTCTAAGGAATGGTTTTTAAAAGTTAACATAATTTTAGCACTTACTTTATACCTTACCAAGAAATAAAAATCTCAATTTCAAATATCAGAAACAAGTCATTGAAGTTTTCTATAAAGATAACACTGACTTAGAATCAGATTATTGCAAATAACTTAGCCAATGAAATCTCAAACCTAGAAAACAGTTGACAGATAGTTTTTCTACCTTAGAAATTTAAGACTGAACAACAGAACTGTGTGCACAAACACAGTTATGAGACCAAAGGGTCTACAGACCAGCACTAAAAATGTGAGCCACATACGTAATTTTAAATTTTCTAGTAACCACATTAGAAAAAGTTAAAAGAAACAAGTGAAATTGGTTTTAATACATTCCATGTAATCCAAAATGCCCAAAGTATTATCATTTCAACAAATTATTAATGATATATTTTACATTCTTTTTACTGCACGAAGTCTTCAAATTCTGTTGCAGGTGTTATACTTCCTGCACACGGCAGTTCAGGGGAGCCACATTTCAAACACTACCACGTCAGACAGCACAGATACAGACAAACAGAAACTCACCAGTCTCTTTTTTGGACACATTGATACTTAGCATAGTAGTAATATTCTACTATAGTGTTTTCACAAATTACTGTTGAATTATATTTTTAAGAATTTAAAGCTTTAAACTCTTTATAAACGTTTGTACTGATTTCAGACAGTTACAAAACTATGTTAACATTTCGCTCTTGCCACGTAATACTGTATTAAAAAAAAAGAAGCCTCTCAAGAGAATCACATTGTAAACAGGTAAGCTACCATCACTGCTGTTTTACCTGGAGTCCCAGAGCCAGCAGTATCTCAACTCGCCTTTCTCTGGCCCAAGGGAAGCCCAAGCAGCCACTATGGGCCTCTACCAGTCCCAGAGCTAAGGAATTCTCATCTCCTGGGACTGTGAACAGGCAGCTTTAACCATAACTAACAACCACATCACCAAACTGAAGTATCTGGTCCTCTGAAAGTAGAAACTGTTATAACCTCATCACTTTGTTCACAAGTCTTTATTCATATTAGACTTGTGATAAACAAAAAATACCAGTCGCATTTTTAATGTATTAAAACACTATTTTGATACTGAATTAAAAATAGAAAGAATAAATGAGCTGGAGACATTACCTTTAATCTTCATGATCTATATAGAATGAGACCAGACAGACAACCTGTGTACAAAGTTAAAAATTTTAAGTAAACTACAAAAGAGTTTTTATTTTCAATAGGAAGCCACAGTATAGCATTTACTGCCTTTAATTAAAACAACTGATGGTCAAAACAAGAGTCTAAGAATGGCGTATACAACAAGTCTCTGAGTACAGAGGCAGACTATAAATCATAAACATGCTTCTTTGAGAAAAGTCCCTAAACTATCCTTAATATCTGAAATTTACAGTTTGATACCAGTTTACTCTAGAATCCAGTGATGTATGACTTTAAATAATATCCTAAAGAAATACAGGGAAACTGAAATGGTGCCTCTAATGTAAAACAATCTCTGAGCCCCTCAAAAATAATGGACTGTTCCTTCACTTATCAGAAAGTGTTTTCTCTTGAACATAAAACTCTTGCCATAAGCATAAATATACTTGTGGGTATGTGCGAGAGACTAAGATAATTACATACCTTTGGGGCTTAAATACAACTGGTGTCACATCACACTTTAGGCACACAGTTATTTCATTTTGAACTATTCACTGTGGAGAGTAATTACTCATCCTATAACTTGGTCATAAAAAGCAGGGCTACTCAATATTTCAGCAATAATATAGCATTTTAGTTAGTGTTAGTTGCTCAGCCGTGTTCTACCCTTTGTGACCCTGTGGACTGTAGCCTGCCAGGCTTCTCTGTCCATGGAATTCTCCAGGCAAGAATACTGGATGAGGCAGCCATTCCCTTCTTCAGGGGCTCTTCCCAAACCAGGGATCGAACCCAGGTCTCCCGCACTACAGGCAGATTCTTTACTGTCTGAGCCACCAGGGAAGCCCTTTTTAATATGATATATTCATAAATCAGATCATCAAAACACATACATTAAGTAACTTTAAGTGCTAAAACTATGATAAATTAAGATTTGTTAAACTTTTAACTTGTGACCAGTCTACACAGTAAGCTACGATTGCTACAGACGCATCCAGCTATACAATGAGAGTTGAACCCACATGCAATTCACTAACTCAAGGAGAGGGTATGGGGTCAGCAGGAATGAGATCAGAAGAAGGCAAACCTAATAATCCAGGTCTTATAAGGAAGGGTAGTGTCCTGACTTTATCACTAATCTTCTATTAGCCAGTCAGGTTGCATACCCTTACAACTGCCTACTCTCAACTGAAAAAATAAAGGTCTTGGCATCTCAGGCAAGTGGATTAAATAGCCTCCAGAAATGTTCCTTTATATAGCCTCATGGTTACACACAGGAGGGAATAGGAGAAGGGAAAGACCCCGGATGTTGCCTGGAAAGACATATCTAGTCTTTCCTCGCCTGCAAACAGAGGTGCTTCCTAAAAACCAAAGGAAAGAAAAATTTAAGATCTGCCCTAAGAGTTACACAGGTATTAAGGCTATAATTTAGTAATAAGAAGAGAATGTCCCCAGTACTTCAGCAAACCACTGCATCTCTCCATCAACAGGGTTGCTAACATAACCCACCAGCACCCGAAACTGCCCACCAGTAAGAGCTGTGTGCACCTCAGCAGCCTCACACAGCTTCTATTATACTAATGTTCTCTTTGAAGTATCGCCTATATCCATCACTCCCAAGTCTCCCACTAAAATCAATGAACTGATGAAAAAGAAAACAGTACCTCTTTCAGGCCAAACTATTAATGTCACCAAATACTGTGACTGAAATTTTTTTTAAATCTCAGCAAAGAAGAAAGTCATATTTATATTTAACTCAGTATAGTAACAGCTCCAAGAAGCAAGAAGATACTATGGATCAGACATACATTACTACTATCCAGGAGGAAAAAATAAAACAGCACATCCCTGAAATCATGGAACACTTTTTAAAAGTTGGATTTTGAGTGGTGTTACAGGCCAAGGAGGTCTCTGGATGGTTTCCTTTATGCACCTGCAGGCAGAGAAGCTGCCCCTAGCAAAGCTTAGAAAGAAAGTGGGACACTGAAAAAAATCCCACAAGAGAAGACATCTAGCAGAGACCCACTGGGTGCTCCTGGACCAGTGACTTAGCATCTCAAGTCTCAGTTTCTTCAGCCACAGAACGTACCAAAGTCATTCTGAGGGCTGGAGATCATGCTTGTGAAGCACAGAACTGGGGGCCAAAAGTGGAAGGCAGTAAGGGCTTCAGCTACATAAAAGAGCAAATGAACGGAAGTTTCAAATTAGAAATGATTCCCAACTCAACCCTAAACAAGATAAATAGTTCAAGTTCTGTCCAACATCACTTTAATGGAATAGAAATAACTTCATGTGGCAGATACTTGGTACTTCTTACATGTATCATTCTAGTCTGCACCTTTTGAGTTCAACTAACATGTGAGTCAAAGATTAACATCACCCAAAAAAAAAAAAAAGTGAGAGAAAAGCTCAAGAGTAGGCAAGAATGCATAGAGTAACAAACAGAAAAAGATGTTGCATGCAGACCTGTCATGTAGCCCATGGCAACCCTAAACGGGAGCTTAGTTCAAGGCTGTGCTTTGCCTACCACGATGGAACATGGCTGATTGTGCAAGAGAACTGCGAAAAAGACTAAAGACGAGAACTAACCTACACACGTGGGTGAGTCTCCTGCTCTAACTGCACGTCCTACCATCCTCTCAAAACACTTGGCTAATGTGTTTTTTTACCAGGTAACACCTAACAAGCTGAATTTCTCAATCCTTGTCATATACACCCACATACCAATACAACTGACCTTGATAAGGGAGCTTCTCAAACTCTTCTAAGGAAGTTCCTCTAACAGGAGAACCAATGAAAAAGTACCTTTAGGTAGTCTGCTGCTGCCAAGTCGTGTCCGACTCTGTGCGACCCCAGAGACGGCAGCCCACCAGGCTCCCCCGTCCCTGGGATTCTCCAGGCAAGAACACTGGAGTGGGTTGCCATTTCCTTCTCCAATGCATGAAAGTGAAAAGTGAAAGTCAAGTCCCTCAGTCGTGTCTGACTCTTAGCGACCCCATAGACTGCAGCCTACCAGGCTCCTCTGTCCATGGGATTTTCCAGGCAAGAGTACTGGAGTCGGGTGCCACTGTCTCCCAAAAAGGCCATGAGCTACATTTTCAAACTCACATATTGGGCTTTCCTGGTGGCTCAGTGGTAAAGAATCCACCAATGTTCGATCCCTGGTCCAGGAAGATCCCACATGCCACAGTGCAACCAAATCCATGAGTCACAACTATTTAGCCTGTGCTCTAGAGCCTGGGAGTCACAACTTCTGAAGCCTGAGTGCCTAGAGCCCATGCAGACAACAAGAGAAGCCAGCACAATGAAGCCTGTGCGCTGCAACTACAGAGTAGCCCCCACTCGCCGCAACTAGAGAAAAGCCCACATAGCAACGAAGACCCAGCACAGCCAAAAGTAAATAAATAAATAAATATCACAAACTGCCACGTTCTTTGTGGGATAGATGTGAGACAGGCAGTGGAGACAGCCACTGAGTAAAAGTACTGCTTTTACTTCTTTCTCAAGTATAACACCACTGCCTTCATCCATTTATTCAACAAACATTTTCTGAGTCAATTATGCGCAAAAGTTTTTACCTGGACTGTGAATACAAAATTACACATATATAGACATACACACATACAATCTAACGGGGAAGACAATAAAAAAACTCACACAGAAAACCATGATTAGGGTTACAAAGAAGAGAACTCTTGGCCAGGAGCTTTCTCTAAGCCAAGCTGGCAATTAAGGCATGAATCAGGCAAAGAAGAACATTTCAAACAGAAAAAAGCACACAGGAAAAGGAAGTGAAGGGTAAGCGAGAACAGTGTGCAAAAGGCAGCTGAGGGTCCAGGCTGGACCACGCGAGGCCTTGCACACCCCTGAGTGCCTTTGGTCCTCTGAACAAAGGGAAGCCACTGAAGGTCCTGCACAGGGACAGGACAGGCGGCATCATCCTGGGGCAACACGCATCAGAGGAGCTGATCCCTGCCTGCCCGAAGTTTAAAGCTGGTCTAACACTCTTAACAAATGCATAGCGTTTACTCTTACTCATGCGTGAACACACGTAAGAGCGTATACAAGAAAAAGAAAAGCTCTGTGGTACATATTCAAAGTACACAAAGGCCATTAACAGGTCTTTCACTGGGTAGTTAGAAAAGAGTGTGGAGTAGGTAGGTCTTCCAGGGCACATCAGCACAGCTTCAAGGGCAACAATTTTTGAGATCACCCAAAAAAAAAAAAAAGAATTGGAAAAAATACACAACCAAGATTTTAGTTCACAGTAAGCTCTTAAAATTTCACTTGAAACTATTTTTCTCAACACTTTACTTGTAAATCTTTAAATCAGGATATTAATCAACTCTTTTCACTGATTCACGTCTCCAAAACATGGGAATGTAGATCTTTTATATACAGTCCTATGACGAGAAACTCAGAAATGCGTCTGAACCTGAGTGTCCTTTATCTTCCATCCTCTGCTTATCCATTGCAAATATTCAGGGAAGCCTAAAAACTAAATCACAAGTGATTCGGTTAATCCATAAACTGTCCATTATCCTCAAGAATAGAACTGAACAGATCTTACTCATGCCCCCCTACACTTTCAGGAGAGTAATCCTGGTGTTCCAGTGAAGACAAAATTCATCAATCATTGGGGTCAAAAACAAGAGAGGCATTAAGACATTAAGGCCAAGGCATACTTTGTTGAATAACATATGTTCTGCTTAGTTGTACTAGATCAGGCAAAATGATAATATAATAAAATATTAAGACATTAATCTGTGGATAGTGAATTTTGGTGTTTCAATGGTGACAAAAGTTTAAAAAATATATTTCCTTTCTCTGATTACAAAATCAAGATATGATGATTGCAGATTCGGGAGAAGATACAGAAAACTTGAGGAAAATAACAATAAATAGAGAAAATCAGGGGGAAACTGAGCACAAAAATAATACATTTCCCTTCTGTGTAAATACTCAGAATTCAAGTACTTTCATATATTCCCACGTAGGTCTCTTAACAGTCTCATGACAGAGGTGACAGAGGTACGGTTATTTTCATTTTATAAGGGCTCAAGGGAATTCAGAGCCAGTATGTGATCTGCTTAAGGTTATATAGATAGTAAGACAAGACCCAACAAAGATGATTCTGGTCTTCTGATGGGTCAGGCATCTTCTCCAGCTCACAGCAAATGATACAGCAGTAGCTAACTGCAAGTACCTAAAATGAGTACTACCTGCAAACATCAAACACAAGTAAGAAAATGTGCAAAATAGAATTATACCATTAATACAAACATATGCTAGAGCCCTACAACATCAAATAAGAAAATTTATGAATCTTTAAGTTACTAAAAGCAGGGGAGGGGAGAATATGTATCAAACCCATGGAGATGGAAAGTCTCTTCATTAACTGCTTCTTTTTGGTGAATGCCACCACTCTTATGGCAGAAAGTGAAGAAGAACTAAAGAGCCTCTTGATGAAAGTGAAAGTGGAGAGTGAAAAAGTTGGCTTAAAGCTCTACATTCAGAAAACGAAGATCATGGCATCCGGTCCCATCACTTCATGGCAAATAGATGGGGAAACAGTGGAAACAGTGTCAGACTTTATTTTTCTGGGCTCCAAAATCACTGCAGATGGTGACTGCAGCCATGAAATTAAAAGACGCTTACTCCTTGGAAGGAAAGTTATGACCAACCTAGATAGCATATTCAAAAGCAGAGACATTACTTTGCCAACAAAGGTCCGTCTAGTCAAGGCTATGGTTTTTCCAGTGGTCATGTATGGATGTGAGAGTTGGACTGTGAAGAAGGCTGAGCGCCGAAGAATTGATGCTTTTGAACTGTGGTGTTGAGGAAGACTCTTGAGAGTCCCTTGGACTGCAAGGAGATCCAACCAGTCCATTCTGAAGGAGATCAGCCCTGGGTGTTCATTGAAGGGACTGATGTTGAAGCTGAAACTCCAATACTTTGGTCACCTGATGCACCTGATGAGAAGAGCTGACTCATTTTAAAAGGCCCTGATGCTGGGAAAAATTGAAGGCAGGAGGAGAAGGCGACGACAGAGGATGAGATGGCTGGATGGCATCACCAACTCGATGGACGTGAGTCTGAGTGAACTCCAGGAGTTGGTGATGGACAGGGAGGCCTGGTGTGCTGCAATTCATGGGGTCGCAAAGAGTCGGACTCGACTGAGCGACTGAACTGGACTGAATGCAAAAAGAAAGCATCTGTGTCCTGTCTGACAAACAGTGAGTGGAACCCACTGATAAAGACCAAAGATAAGCCAGAGGTCTCCCTTCTGTCCTGAACAACTCACCCTTCCCTCCCTTCCTGTCTCTACACACACGCTCTAGCACGTGCATGCACAGAATGTAATTCTAAACTGATTTATTAATTGTCCCCTTCTTTCTGAAAAACAAGATATATGGCTAGAGTAATCATGTATGTTATCAGCTGAACCGGAAAATGTGTAAAAGAGGTCACTGTTCCTGATTATGCTAGCCAAAGAGGCACAAGAATGACTGGGCAAATGGGAACATGTGGTCTCTCACCATCTGGATCCGCCTTTCACAAGCCAAGCACTGGGAATACACCCTTACTGCTCCAAAAACTGCCTGGTGTGTCCCATCTTCTGCAGTATTGAATCTTAAGGAAATTCTATGTCAAGAGAAAGTCATCAGCATTTTGTAGACTAGTTTAATAAACACTCCTACTAATTAATGAATGTCTTTTTACAATGTGTAAGATCTTATGGGATGTTTTGAAGTTGTATGTGCTTTACAAGTCATCTGAAAAAAAGTTTTAAGAAACCAGTTAAATTTATTTTTGCCAACTTCTTTAAAAAGTGAAACATCAAATAAAAGGAAAAAGCAATCTCTTAATCATTCAAAGGTATTTAAAATTCAAAGGTATTTTCTTTGGTAACCCAAAAGTACTGCTCTACATAGGAATGCCCAAATCATCTTCTGTTTGGAAGCTGGAATCATCTAATAAATAAGCTGCTTTCAGAATAGGTTTTTGGCTGATGCTGTTAAGTTAACAAGCTGGGGAAAAAAAATCCCCTCAAATTAGAAAAGGAAGAAAGAAACCTTACATGGTCTTTGTAGAAATGTACTGATGATAATACATCAAGTTTTTAAAACCAACTTTCCTATCTTATGGTCCTATTCCTATTCAAAATACCTCATAAAAGACTAATAACTCTGATTCAGAAAGTCAAACAAAAACTGGAGCTTGGAAATATTTCTTTAAGAGAACTTCATACAGGTGCACACAAAAATACTGGCATATAATCTAAGCTTACCATTCATTTAAGGGACATTTCGACATCTACTATATACACAGCACTGGCACTATTAATAGTTGGCTGTCCTGGATTTAAAATTTGCCAGGGTTTTTTTCACTCAAGCAGATTTATCTTTCAACTCTAAAAGGGGACTTTGTATTTAAATACTCTATAATTCTCACCCCAAAAAACATGACTAGAAATATATATTAAACAATAGCAAACTCAAAATGCTCCTGTAACAATATATGGCAGAGTACTTTTACATTTAGCACTTCATGTTCTTTAATAACCTAACTAGTACCCCCCTCTGTAAAAGATGCTTAGAGATCTATAATTCTACACACAGTAATTTCTCATAAGAATCTATCCCTCATTTTTTCCAACTTTTACATTAGAGCTGAGTCCCACAGCTGTGTTCTCAAGTTTGGAAAAGATCATGAATCAGACAAGCCAGTGTCAGTCTCCAAAATAACCCCTTTGATTTACTATTACATCTTTTTTTAAAACAGTACAACAGTTCTGGATTTCCTGGGTAAGGGTTATTAAAGGCAAGACATAGAATCTTGAAAGTTAAGTCACAGAATTTTCTAGGTTTACTAACAAATAAGACTTCTTGAAAGAGCCGGATTCAAAGCTCAATTCTAAATGATAAAAAGGCAAATCAAAAATAAAGAGAAAACGAGTTACTCCACAACTGTAAAGAGAAGAACCTCAACTCAAGGAGTAAATTTTAAAAAGCAGCCTTTTAGAGATGCAATAGCCAATCCATCCATAAAACCACCATAAGACAGCCATTATACACTGCACATATTACATTCTGAATAAAGTTTTTAACAGGAAGAATATGGGAGGGAGGGTGGAGAAGTAAGTAAAAAATACATTTTTTATAACATTACATAAGCAGACCAGTGCTTTTCCAGAAACCAGGGGAGGAAAGGGACCCTCTATATTTGAACATGGCTTCTTGAATTTTTCGTGCCTCTCTGGCCTTAACCCATCGCCACATAAATTATCTTTATCACTACTCCTTCCCAAAACCCCAACACGCACCCACGCACACAAACAGGCATGCACACACAACATATACACAAAGAATTTTTAAAAATACAAACCATATTCTTCTATTCAAAAAATAAAATTCATACAAGAGTACAAAAACTCTGATGTCTCAAGACTTATCAAAATCAAAAGACAAAGCCACTGCTAAGCTATGCTGTGGTGGTCTTTGGTTGCTTAGTTGTATCTGACTCTTTGTGACTCCATGACCTGTAGCCCTGCAGGCTCCTCTGTCCATGGGATTTCCCAGGCAAAAATACTGAAATCTGCCGCCATCTCCTTCTCCAGGGGATCTTTCCAAGTCAGGCATCAAACCCGGGTCTCCTGCACTACAGGAGGTCTCCTGCATTGCAGGTGGATTCTTTACTGACAGAGCCCTCATAATGCAAATTCAGACCTAATACATCGCACTGAATCTTGAATAAATTCAGTCACTGGCTCTTATATCACCAATTTCTTTCTAACACATCTAAAATCATAAACTTTGAAAACAAACTAAGGAAAACAGATGAGCATGAGACATGGATGAAACTTAAATTACTGTTGAAATAGAGTTTTTAAAGTCAATTTTAAAATAAAAATTTCCACAAATTTTTAAAGTTTTCAAAAAAAATTTTTCCCCACTGCAATAGCTCTCATTGAAAGCAAAAATGCAGTACTATCCAATACTTTGGAATTTCCTGCTGTTTAATCAAACAGCTTAGACAAAATGCCTTTTTAATAAATTGCTAAGAGAGATCCACAAAAACTGCAAAGAAACTGCTCTGACAAGTTCCAGTAAAGAACGTCATTTACGCACTCTGCTTCTAAGACTTTAAACAGCACTAGTCAAACTACCATCTGGGCTTTGGTTTTAATCAAGCTTCTTAGTTAAACTGGAGCTGACATCATTTACATGACTCACCTAAATAAAATCTAAATTACATTAAGGATCTATAAGATAATCACTTACCTACGACCATCCAGTAGATTACAGTGTTCTAAGCATTGTATTAAATTATAAATATGTACATATAAATGTGTGCATATATACAAGCATGCACACACACCCCTATCTTTAGACACATACACAGATGGATCAATGGATCTATCGCCAATCCACTTTTGGAAAATACACCTACCATAACCTCTTACTGCAGAAAGACATCATGTGGCATAACTACTACACTGTGATACAGTTCAATGTACTCGGTACTGTATCTCCAAGACATTCTGATTATATCCCCTAATGAAATTTTTTTCACTCAAAGTAGCAAGTCATCTTTTACTAAATCTCTTGCCTTAAGCTTTATTTCAAAACAGTGAATTCAGCAAAATTCATCCAATAAACTACCTTAAAGACAAAGTGAAGAAAATATCCATTTGATTCTATTTCTAGCTATTTTGGTGAATTATTTTGTTACCTTAAGAAGGGCATCAGATCAATGCACTAAATGTTATCCTGCCATCCAACAAATCTAAGTACATTATACCAGGAGTCATTGAATGAGTGAGTAATCATCACCCTATTGTACTCATATTCAGTGCAGTCCACAGTACACTGAAAATCAGCCCTAACATAACCTCAAGTTTTCTACGTACCACTATGGAAAGAATATACTCTTCTTCCCACCAAAGTCCCCTCCAAAGATACAGGTTCACACTGTGGTATTCTTTGCACTTCTTTCCAAAATTATACAAGAACAAATACAACGTATTTTTCATTTTGAGTACAAGTGATAATCAAATAAATTTTAAATTCACATTAACATACAAAAGTTAAGACTCACTTCGCAAATATAATCCACATGATACTGGCTCTAGGGTATATAGAATCTAGACCCAGATACTGGCATTTCAATCAAAACCCACCAACACTTCCTACTAGAATAAATAGTAAGCTTTTTTATTTGCTACACATGTTCTTACAGCATTAACCAAACCTAAACACACACAACTGTGTCAGCAGAGAACACTGACAACTGTAGAAAAAAACAGTACATGTGTTTTTTTTTTAAGTGTCTGATGACATCTATAATTATATAAACCAATTCAGACTCTACAACTTTAACAGGAATGGCAATTTTAAAGATGCCCAAGGCATTTTAAATTAGGCTAATTTCATACCCTTTGGTGACACCACAAAACCGTAATTATTGGACAAGACAGAAGTCTGACCTGATAAGGCAATCCTTAAATCTTTCTCCTATCTAAAGTAATTATCATAGTAGTATCGACTACTATCCAAAATCAATCTTAAAAAACATGCATGTCCCATTTCAAAAAAGTAGAGGTAAGTAGAATATCATAGCACAGGACAGATACGAAAATTGGTTCAGTTTGATAACTGAAAAGCTAAGTTTCTGAGGTTTGTTAAGCAGTCTCACAATCTGCTGGCCCTATGCCACCATGGCCCAGTGCCAGCCTGATGTAGGGTCAGGCTAAAAATAGCAGCCAAGCAGCTGGAACACATAGGTCTTTGTGACCTCAACTTTTATTTCCCTAAATCAAGGGAGGTTGAAGGGGAGAGGACAACAGCTGGCAAAGAAAGGAATGGAATACACTCTCTCGGTTGGTATGTCCCACCTCTTTGGATTTCTTGTCTTTTTCCCTACCACGCTCTCCTGTTCCTCACTACCCGACTCCATTTCCCACACCCAGCAAAGGAAGAGAATGAGGACCGGCAACAGGTAAGGAGCAAAATGAAGAAAGAAACTGGAACTCTGAGGCAGGCTGAGTGCAGAGGTTCCCCCATCTCCTACCCTCAAGTCTCACCTCATCATCACAAAGCAGCCATTGGTCATTTCAGTCCTCAGCTTTTTACCATGGTCCATAGAAAAGATAAGACAAAAACTACACAGGTGATAATCATGGGGAAGAAGGAAGAAAGAATGAGAATATGGTATCTACAGTTCAAAATCCTAAATGTTAAAGGAAGCTTGAAGAATGCTTTAAAAAAAAAAACAAAGTCTAGGACTTCTCTCGAAATCTGGTGGTTGGGACTCAGCAATTTCACTGCTGAGGGCCTGGGTTCAATCTCACTGCATGGTCCAAGAAATAAAAAATTTAAATTAAAAAATAAAGCCATAAAGAAATAAGGTAAACTTCTTAAAAAAAAAAAGTCCTCTCTCACATACATCTGACTACAAATTTATGATATTTGCATTTTAGGTATTTATTTTATTTAGAAAAACCATGACCATCTTCTTTGTAGAAATAAGTTAATAAGAAGCTGTAGCAGGAACAAAGGCTCAACATAACCAGTCTACAGCATTGCCTTCAACTTCTGCTAGCCTTTACCAATCAATAGCGACACCAGAAGAGGCTCCACGCTTTGCCCTTTACACTGATATAATAAAATACCTATTCATTTATAAAAATGCTAATCACAGTCAGCAAATATTTAACAGCTATAAGGTGGCCCATATAGCATTCTAAATTGTATTAATGTAATTAAAAGAACTTAAATCTTGTTTCTGTGGATTCATTCAACGTACTATCTTCTTATGCACAGTTTCTGTATAATACCTTCTAACATTAGAGATCTGACATCAACTAACAATGAAAAATGCTTTAACAGACAGACTGTTAAATACGGTAGGACCAGGTAGTGAGTCACTTGAATTTTAAGGACATTAATTCACTAAATGAGCTTCCAATTTATTTGATCAGCTTTTTCAGTTAGTAAGAGTTTAAATGTACTGACAGGTTATCCTGCATCCTTCCAATTAACATCCTTTCAATTTTCAAAGAAAATTAAATCTTTTTATTAGCATAAGAAATAGTATAAGTTTTAATCATAACATTCAAAAAGTTATAAAAGATACAATTATATGTGGCATATATATTGCAATTAGATCTAACACGGAAGATATTCCTTTTTCAAAAGTTAGAGAAGTGTCTGGTGAGTGACAGTCAAAACCACCCCACACAACCATCTTCCAAAGCTGAAATTAACTCACAAAGGCCTTTTTAAAATGCAGTTTTTCAAATCTTAAAATCACATTTTAAAAATACATGTTAAAAATCATAGCTCTGATCACAATTTAAAATTCTGGCTACTGTGAAAAATCACTCTAGAAAGTAGCAAGAGATTATTATAAACATAAAGATGAACTTTCTAGAATAGTTAATGATGATGCATCGTGAGTGAAATTACTCAGAGAGTAAGAGTACCAGCCAGAGAGGCTGTGTCTGGCTCCATAATTTACCAGCCTGTGTGACCTTGGGCAAAAGTCACTTGTGCTTTTTTCCTGTGCTTCAGTTTTCTCATCTGTAAAATGAGGATAATAAAAGCACCTAACTCCACAGGGCTGTTAAGAAATATAATGTACTTGGAGCAGTAACTGGCACATGGTTAAGTGTGCTGAAAGTGACTGCTATTATTATTATTATTATTACTATTAGTAAATGTTACAGGAATATTCAGAGGCTCAACATAAACTATGTGCAGTTAAATAAAGAAAAGCCCCAAATTACACAAGGTCTTTAAGAGAGATGTTGATAAAGTTTTGAGGCCGCATCAATTACATGAAAGAAGTGCATCTAGGGGTGATGGATACAGTGCTGTTTACTGATGCTGAGGGCGGGGCGCCACTGACAGAGACACTGAAAAATGCACAGAAACAGGCCAAACACAAAGTCTGTTTTCATAAGCACATTAAGTTCAGAGCAAACGAATTTCCTACAAGGTACTGACTTCTACTGTTCTGTGTATTTTCAACTCTCAGTAAATTCTGTATTACAAGGAGGTATGCATACAATGATGTAGATCACACCAACTGTAATAGAGTTTCATACAGTCAGCAATCATAATAACCAACTTTTTCTGAACTTTAATCTCATCACAGAACATCTCTACGATGTCCAAGTGTCTACAAATGTTTTACACTAGCATGAACTAGAAGGCTAGAATCACTGCTTAATTGAAGCCATCAGAATCTGGTCTGAAACTAAAATGCTATCTAGAAAAAAAAATACTTTTATAACACTAGATGAAATGTTAACCAAATAATCTCTCTAACATCTAAGACAATTTACATTCAAGATATGCTTGTCCTGATTTTGGAGATTTTCTGAAATTTACCAAATGTTCCCAGCAAACTGAGGCAGTCCGTGAGTAGAAAAACAGAGATTCCACGTTTAACTTTGCAATTTACTATACCTATCAGGACAAATTACTCAACGTGTCTGTGCCATGGTTTTCTCATCAGCAAAACAGGAGAGGCTGGAACTGATCTTTACAAATCTCCAGAGCTCTGCTGCTGCTCCTGCTGCTGCTGCTGCTGCTGCTGCTAAGTCGCTTCAGTTGTGTCCAACTCTGTGCGACCCCATAGACGGCAGCCCACCAGGCTCCCCCGTCCCTGGGATTCTCCCGGCAAGAACACTGCACTGGGTTGCCATTTCCTTCTCCCCTCCAGAGCTCTACAGGTATATAATAACTATCGCACAACAGTTTTGTATAAAAACAACATCTCACCTGTTCGTATATTTAAGAAGAAACAGAAGAATGCACCTGTACACAGGGGTCACTGAAATATGCTTAGGGTAATGATACTCAAACGACACCTACTTTTCATTTGTCTTTTCGCTCACTTGGGAACATCAAATTAGCTATAAACACATAAATATATTTATTTATTGCAAAGAGTCAGACACGACTTAGCAGCTGAACAATAACAAAATAAATACTTGTAATATATGCTGACAGAAAACTAGTTATCACTTAAGAATTCAGTTAGCATACCCTTAGCAACAGAGTTTACTTACTATCAGCTGAAAGTCAACATTTAAGTTCAAAATGAAAAGCAGATTTTGCACTGCATTCTCTCCAAAGCTTGTTTTGGCCTCCTTTTCTAGATCAAAAAAAATTAAGGAAGCATCCTATTTTTAAAGAACTGAAAACTATGTACAAAGCATATTCTCAGCAGAATACCTGGCACTGAAAGCAGAAAGTGGAAAGATACTCGGATCTTTCCAAACAAATCTAACTAATACACTTTATTTTTGAGACTCTGGCCAGGATTGAGAAACAAGAGTCTCTTCTTATGGGACTAAACTATGTAACATATTTCTCCAAATTATCATTCGATACTGATTTCTCGGCAGGAGATGAGTCTTTCCACTCACTTAAAGCAAGAAACGGCTCATGTTTTCTAGTTTACAGTAATGTTCAAATATTTACATATATCAAAAATTAATAAACCAAGAAAATTAAATTAGGTTTTTGTTGGGAAAAATCACCATTCTTCAAACTATGTGATAGTAATTTGAAAGGTAACTAAAAATGCTTTTATGGGCTCTATGTAATTTACTACCATTTAAAAAATAGTTTCCTATAATCTGCTTTGTTCATAGAAGTTTATACTTACCTATAATCTGACTTCTTTTGTAGGATATCTGTTCTCTTAAATATATAACAGTTGAAGGTCAACAGCAGATCAAGTTTAATGATTGCCCCTATAAAAATTTCTAACACAACATGAGTTTGTTTTATCATACACATAGGTAAGTTTCTTAAAATAAAGGTACCAAATTCACTTTCCATCACTGAAGAAAACTGATTTTCTAACACAAAAATATAAAACACATCAGTATCTGGAATTAGTACAGACCCATTCGTATAATTTTTAAAAGGGACAACTTTCTTTAAAAAAAAGCATCATTCCCTCACTGCCATCCTGTTCACTAAAGATATTACTAGTTGAAATCATGCATTCTTAAGTAAACCCTTAATATGATTTTGAGTAGAGAAGACATGCTAGCTTGTTATTTTTCCAGATGAAACATTTAAAGTTTGAATTGATAGTTATTGACTACCCATTGTGAAAAGAAGCCAATGATAAAGGAAAACGGATAAACATCTTAACAACTGGCCAGGACATACTTAAAGACAATACTGACTTCGTCTGCTCAAAAAATCCTGATGTTTTTAAAAGGAAAGGTATCCAAGTTTCACATCTGAAGAAAGGATGAAACTCAATGCACAGTTGAAATAAAATAAGAGATGGTCTATTCCTCAATTCCAGGGTGTACTCAGAATGGGGAGATGGGAGATGGCAAGAAATTAAAGACTGCAGCAAGAGTAGAAGTATTTACTTAACTCAAATCTGCAGTTCCCACCTTCCAGTACTGTTGAAATCTTCTGGCTATGAAAAGTAGTCTGTCTCCCAAATGAACACTTCAGATTTCTTCATTGGACCAGTACTAACCATCAGAAAACTAAGTATTACAAAAATTCAAAGCTTTCTTCACTTAAAATTGAAAACTGAAACTCCCTCAGACCAATGCTGAGCACATGTGATGCTCAAATACTTTCGAAAAATCAATTATAAGCAAATGAAACAACTCAGAGAGGAAGACAATAAAAGAAAAATACATATATGCATTAGTTTCAAATTTTCTTTTGTGTAATTCTTCATTAACCAAAAGACTTAACAAGTATAGGCTCTGATTCAAATTTGTTCTATATCATTACTTTAAACTTGGGAATACATTCAATAAGCTATACCATCATCAATAAACAAAATATCTATCTCTGAAAGTGCATTCAAAATCGCATCTTTATACAATAATCTCTGGTCTGTAAAGAAAATCAAAATACTCAAAGGCCAACTAATTAGCCTCAAGTAAGTCAGCTGATGAAAATTTTAACCATCCTAAATCTAGTATCTAATACTGATCCCCTTTTACTGCCTTGCTACTCCCTAAATCATGAAGTTTAAATAACAAATCTGAAAAGACCATGAGAATGCTTACCATTGTTAACATAACTTTTCTCCCAAAAGCAACCAGCAAAAAAAAAAAACTCCTTTTAAAACTCAGCTCCCTCCTTCTACAAAAGACTAGTTTCTAGTTTTGTTTAGACATTCCTTGCTTTTAAATGATTGTTCAATCACAAATAAGGAAATGGTGTTTCAAAACAAAAAAAGAAAACTAAGTATACACAAGGTCTTCAGAAAGGAGACACACACACACAAACACATACTCCAAAACAAAAAATATGCATTCATTAAAAGCACAAGGATAATTTTTCTAAGATTACAAACATATATGCTTCTAATTTTAAGAAAAATCCAATCATAAGTTAATACAATGAAAAGTAAAATTCTCCCCAAAACTGTGCCCCCTTCTCCAAAGATAATCACTATTCAATGGTTGCTTGTATAGCCTTTCCAGACATCTTTATAACACCAATACGCGAGCCTGTCTTTGCTTTCAACAGATACTGCAGTGTACTATATGAACAGTTGATCTGCTTTCAAAAGAAACATGGTGGTCACCCTTACATGTCAGCATATAAAAATTTACTTTGTTTTTTCATGGTTGCATAGTATTCCAGTGAGTACTTCTTAGTTCCCCTCTGATAGAAATTTAGATTGAGTCCAGCTTTTCAGTTACAAACCATACTACAAGGAGCATCACCCACCGAACTGAACATCTCTGCGCACTGATATTAATAAATCTATTGAATAAATTCCTAGAAATGACACAAAAAGACTGCGCCCAGCATCCGGGGAGGCAGCATCCCATTCTCCCAACTCCTCACTCAATTCTGGGTAATATCTACCCGTGAGTCAGTGTAGTAGATGAAAACAGCTTTCCATTTTTGTCTCTTGAAGATGAATACATTTATTAATAATTTGCATTTCTTTGTGAAATGTCTATTTTTCCTACCAAGTTCTTCATCTTTTTCCCCAAATTTCAGGAATTATCTGCTAGCCTTTGGTCAAACATGTTGCAAACAACTACACCAGTTAGTTGCTTAACTTGGTCCCTTATGTTTTCAATCCTACAGAAACTTTGAGATTTTTTTTAAATCAAGTAACTTGTATCTGTCTTTTCCTTTACATTTCAAGTTTCAGACCCCATTAGGGATGCTCTTTTCCACGCTTCCCTTGTAGCTCAGTCGATAAAGAATCTGCCTGCAATGCAGGAGACTTGGGTTCAATCCCTGGGTTAGGAAGATCCCCTGGAGAAGCAAATGGCAACCCACTCTAGTACCCTTGCCTGGAAAATCTCATGGCAGACGAGCCTGGTAGGCTGCAGTCCATGGGGTCGCAAAGAGTCGGGCATGACTGAGCGACTAACACTTACTCACTTTTCAGGCCGAAATTTTTGTGGAAAATTCGTATGTGACCTATAAATCATTACTCAAGTACTGTCAATTATATTTACATTCAAGCACCTTCAGCATTAGCTCCCTTCCAATATATTGTTAGTTAACAATAATAAGCCAACAATGCTTTCTCTAAAACTTCCCATAATCAACTGATGAACAGCTCTGCACCAATTAAATACTGCTTACAACTACTACTCAAATATTTAATTTTTTTCCTTTAAACTTCTTCTTAAAATCTAGGGGCTGAAAAATAACCAAGAAAGTATGTTTAAATACTGGGAAGTCCCAATTCTCTGCCCCTCAATTCTTAAGTAATCTTCAACATTGTAAGTGCAAAATAAAGTCCAGCAACTAGACTGTCTGTATTGTAGTTATAATTTAGTCATCTCTACAAAAGTCAATGGATATTTCCTGTACAAACAAACTTGTAATTTTGCAATACCAGAAAACTGCTTATGATGCTATCAACACATATTTTGTTCTTTTCCATTTCAGGTTATAAAGCAAAAAAGACTTCTATCTCAAATCACAAAATTATAAAATAAGCTTCATGTTAGTTCCAATGCAAACCACCACTTAGAGCTAAATTAGATGGTTAATCTAGCCACTCTCTCTGTTCTCCATCAAGGGAAAAAAAATAAAATCCTGGTCATAAGTTTTCTATCTCACAGTGCCAGCTGCCAGGCATTTAACAGCCTTCCATCTCTACACCGACTGGCACAACAAGTAATACAACTTGGAAGTTAAGGAAATTGGCAGAACACAGAGGGGAAAAAAGAATTTTTCCCACCATTTGTACAGCACTTGTTTAGCACGCATGTAAGTGTTTCCAAAGGGGTGGTCAACTCTTCAAGCTATATGAGAAGCATCATCCTGCTTCACATCAACCACTGCCAACTCCATTCAGTGGCCTCCTTCCCCTCTGGGGACTATTCAGAAAGTTACTATTTTCTTTTACAACTCACCCAGGCCTCTTCACCAATGAAAGCAGGCAAGGCCCACGCTGTGTGTCTGTCTCCTAGAGAAGATTGCATCTTTTATTTATCGTCCCTTGGCTTTATTTTCACAGTGAATTCCTGGCTTAAATGCAATCAGCCAAGAAACCCTCCCTGTGCGCTCTCCTGTCATTCCTCATTGCTTGCAAGCAGAGTCAAGCACAGAAGGGGGAAAAAAAAACTCAGCATTGCCAGCCAAGCCATAAAAACTCACAAACTAGTTTGTTATACTGAGATACCATGGATGTGCTTCAATCCATTTCAACCAGGCAGGAAACAAGGGGAGGAGGGGTATAACTTGAAAGAATGTTAATTAGATTTTTTTTTAAAGGATAGATGGATAGCCTCAGAAGTTAAACCCCACTCCAGACATAAGGAAAGGGTGTCTAACCTAGAAAAGGCAACACTGGGGACGGCCTTTAGAAATAAATGACCATGCAGAAAAATCACGTTCCCAGATTGCATTAGAATTCAAATTAACCAGACAGGATTAAAACAAATCTTAATTCTCTCTTGGGGCCCCACCCAGACCCCTACCCGACTCCCAAAGAGAAGGATAAAAGGAACTGACTACGGAGAGAGAAGATTAAATTAAAAATCAGAGACAGTGATGCTGCCAAATCTCTCCCCATTCATTAGGAACCGCGTTCACCACCACAATTTAAATAGACAGCACTATAAGAGGGGGGTAGAAAAATACGCCCGTTTTGCAATCAGGAGAAAAATACGAGGAAAGGCGAGTTTCACTACAGCATTGTTCTTTTCCGTCTAGCTCAAACATCCCCAGCACTACAGCTGGGGGAAAAAAAAAATATCTGACCAGAAAGACACATTGGAGGGTGGGGGGTGCGGGGAGCACAGAGAAAGCTTTTAAAACTCGGTATTTGAGAAAACTCTCATGGTCTGTCAGAGAAAGAAGGGCTGTGCAGCTTTAAGTCCTTCTCTCGCCTTTGTCAAATATCTTCTACTTTACATGCCCTGAAAAGAAATAAAGAGACTCTTTTGTTTGGTTTCTCCTTTTCGGAGGGTGACAGAAAACTGAAAGGGGCACAAATAAACCTGAAAACGAGAACAAAGTGCGGGGTCGTGCCCGACTGCCAGGCGGTCGCGCCGGGAGGGACGCGGGAGCTGACGCGAAGCCCCTCCGCCTCGCGCTCCGGCCGCCGCCGGCCGCGAGCGCCCAGCCTGTCGCAGCTCCCCGCGGCTCGCACGAGCCCGATCCCCGGCCCCCTCCCCGGTGCAAACCGAACTCCGCCGGCCGGAGCCCCGGGGACGCCGCGGTCCCCCGGTAAGGGGGACAGCCAGCTGCCACGAGCCCGGCTCGCCCCCTTTGATTCGCGGGCGTCCTCGGGAGGGGAGGTCCCTCAGGAAAGGGGTCCAGCCTGACGCCCGCGCACCCCGAGACGGAGAGGCGCGGAGGGAAGGACATTTAAATCCCGGGGCGGCCGGCGGAGCTCGCGCGGGCCAGCCCAGACGCCGCAGCGACTCCCCCGCCCCCCGGAACGCCGCGGCCGCCAGCCCGTCGAAGCCCTGAGAGGAGCGGCCGCCGAGTGGCATTAAAATGTATTTCCCTCCCCTCAAATGGAGGGGGCGGGGAGGGGGGTGCAGAGGAGAAAGACCTGCGAGTGACAGACAAGGGGAGAGACGAGGCATAGCGCAGAGCGCGGCCCGGCCGCCGGCTCGGCCCCGGCCGGCATTGTCTGTGCGGCCCGCGCCCCCTCCCCCGCCCCGCACGGCCCCACCACAGACACCCTCCGCCGGAGCCCGGCCGGCCGCCCGCGCCTTTGTCCACATTCACCCCCCAAAACGTGTCAGCAGCTCTCCAGGACGTGCTCCCCGGGAGAAGGGTGGGGAACGGAGCGGGCCGGGGGCACCCGACACCCACCCGGCGGACCCCGCGGAGGGGCGCGTCCTGCTGATTCATTTCCCACTCGCGCTGGCCCGTCCGGGGAGACAGGGGGCGGGGAGGGGCGGAGAGGAAATGGGCGCTTCGCTCAGGACGACTGTCCCGGCCAGTGAGGGCATCGGGCGGGGTGCGGGCGCGCGCTGCGCTGAGGGGCTGCCCAGAGGGGAGGGGGCGGGCTCCCCCCACCCGAGGGACTGACGGACAGACAGACGACCCCGCGACTGCCCCGTGACTCACCGACTTGCAGGACGTTGTCTACGCAGCCGCTCTCCAGCAGCGCGATGCCCCGGCGGAAGGGCAGCCGTGTCTCGTCGCCGGCGTCCGCCGGCCCGGCGGCCCCCACCGACGGGGCCCCGGCCCCGGAGGCGGCGGCAGCGGCGGCGGCGGCAGCGGCGGCGGCGGCCGAGGTGGCGGCCGGCGAGGACGAGGAGCCGCCGCCGCCCGCGCCGCCCGCGCCGCCGCCCGCGCCGCCGGGGCCGCCGCTGTCGTCGCCGGGGCCGCCCGCGGCGCCGCCGCCGGTGTTGAAGGACGAGTACATGCAGATCTCCCGCTCGCTGCGGGGGAAGGACCAGTAGACGATGCGGCGCTGCACCGGCTCCGGGATGCGCTCGAAGCGCTCCTCCACGCGCTGGAACGGCCACTTCTCAGCCACCTTGCGCGCCGCGATGTCCAGCAGCGACTCGGGGCTCTGGGTCTTGCCCGGCGGCAGCAGCCCCAGCGCTACGCCGCCTCCGCACGCCGCTGCCGCCGCGCCGCCCGCCCGCGGGCCCGGCCGACAGGCAGAGCTATAACCGCCACCCGCTCCTCCGCCGCCGCTGCTGGCCCCGCCGCCGCCGCCGCCGCCGCCCGGCCGGCAGCAGAGCCGTTTCGCCGGAGGAGGCTGCTGTCCGCGCTCCGCCATGACCGCGCCGCTTCTAACCCGACAGCGGAAGTGCCGGGACCCTATAAACGGCACAAGGAAGCGCGACACGCACACGCCGCCGCGACGCCACGCTGCCATCTAGGGCCCGCCGCTCCTTGTACGGGCACAAGAGGTGGGGCCTTCGCCGTGACGTCGCGGCCGAGGCGGGGCACCGATAGGGGGACCTAGGGCCAAGGGCGGGGCCTATGCAAATCTCTGGGCTGAAACATAAATAGAGCACTCCGCGGACACGGGGGTAGCGGGGGCGGTGGGGTTGGGTGCCCGATGGGTTGTGAGAATGTCAGGCTGCTGTGACGCGGGGGGCGGGGCTCAGGCGGGGTTCCCGGGGGAGGGGGCGGGCCGCCCGGCATGGTCTAGGGTGCATGGGTCTCTGCGCCCCCTGCCTGCTCAACTTCCCCCTCCAATTCCCTGCTTACCTTTGATGTCCCGCAAGTGAGGACGCGCCTCGTGGGTCGCTGCGGGGAGGGAAGAGTAGATGGGAGGTGAGCACGGGAGAGGGGTCCGGGTAACTGGGGGGCGGGACCCTGAGTCGAGGCCCCACCCCCACCCCGCCAGAGCCAGCCCGCCGGGGGAAAAGCCTCTGGGCGGAGGAGGTGCTTTCAAAACAAAGAAATGCGGCGTGGAACCCGGGGGACTGGGGTGGTGAGGAAGGCGGAGGAGGTGCGGCTGAGGCCGCCTGCTTCCCCTCCAGTCAGCCCAGAGGAACTCCCCCCACCCCCAGCCCGGGCTGCGGCGCCGGAGAAGAGGGAGGAGGCTGCGGTAGTCGGCTGTTTTCCATTTCACTTTTGCAGACCAAGGCGGAGAAGAGCACCAGTTCCGCTGCTTCTCCTGTCTGCAGCACGCTCAACCCCGAGCGAGTCTCAGCTTCCGCTCAGTCTCGGCTTCCAAGCTTGCCAAAGTGTCCGAAAACGCGCAGAGCGCTCGGAACCTGTCCCGCAGCTGTGCGACGCGCGTCTCTAGCTGGCCGCAGCCGCCCCGCCCTCGCGCGCCTTCAGCCCCGCGGGCGGGGATGCCGGCTCCGCGGCCTCTTTACCGGGACCCCGCTCCAGGCCCGGGCGTGCTCCGGCTCGAGGTGGAAGGCACACCCGGGTAGTGGATTTAGCAAACACACCTTTGTGAGTACACACGACACGGGCGCGCGCGCACACACCCTGCAGGCGCGCGCGCACAGTCCAGCCGGCTGCAGACGGCGCGCCCCGGCCGCTCGGCGGCGGATGGTGGCTGGGAGCGCACTCGGTGCACCGTTGAGTTCACGGCCAGCCTCGACCCCGGGCTGCGGGGAGCCCTGGCGCTCGGGACGCACGCCGGGCTCTCTGCCGCCCTGGCGGCGCCCGAACGCCCCATCCTCCCGGGGCAAGGCTGCGTGGGGGCGGGCCGGCGGAGAGCGCAGCTTGCTGGGGCCGGGGCGCCGGAGAAGGCAAAGAAGCGAGTCCCCTGTGAACCAGGAACGCTGCAGACATTGTTCTTCGTACTCTCCGGGGCTCGGTCGAATGTGGGTCCAAAACACGGCCTTAATTACCACGTTAGAGACATCCCTACTCTTTGCCCTGCCTTCTGTTTCTCCTGTAAACCATGTCACTGATAGATACTGTGGCTATTTTAGAACATAAACCGTGTCTCCTTTGACACGTTCGCGTCTTTTAAGGTTATTGGCTGATACCCACATGCCTGCCTTGTTGCCTGGATTTAAAGAGAGAAGAACGCTCCCGAGTTTTTAAGAAAATCGCCCACTCAGGGCCGAGGCCCGGGAAACCTCGAGTTCCAGGTCTTGGCTCTTCCCCTCTTCAGGCCCCACCAAGCCCCAGGCTGCAGGTCCCTAGGGGACCTGATGCTGGCCGACTTTCCGCAGCTGCCTTACTTGTTAGGAAAATTTTGGTGACAGTATGTTTTTGTATATCCATCTGATATTTTTCTGGGCACCTCCTCAATGCTTAGGAAAAGGCCTGGGTAGGAAACTGGAAGACTATCTTACGGGCAAAAGGAAGGCGGAAAGGTTTTTCCTTCAGTTTTTCTTATTTTCTGGATTTCTTTTTTAAAAAATAAAAAATTTAATTTAAATATATATGATAGAGAAAAGTAAGTCGAAAGTAAAATGTGGTTTCCATTCTGTCTTCAAACACAGCCATGATAGAACTTAGGCTTGTGTAATATTGTATAGATTACTAAGGATTTTCATACACATACACACAGAATCTTGGAACTGGAAAGTCAAAGATGACAAAACTTATATCCCCAGACAGGGTAAACTCATTCAGGCACCAACCAGGTGTTAATGGAAGAAATTAACTCATACTGAGTGAGAAAGTGGACTGCTTTGGAAATGCCTACCGTTTAGAGATCTTGATTTTGTATTGAACCAACGAGCCTGGATTTAAGGCATTGTCCTACATGGGAGGAATTTCATTTAACTCTGTTCAAAGGTGAGTCCAGAGCCACCAGCTCAGCTTTCCCCCTTTGTAGTCTCTTAACTGAGACCAACGCTCTTGAACTGTTCTCCTTCCTCTGGTTCCCTGACACTCTCCTGATCCTACAATATCTCCAACTTGTCTTTCTCTGCCTTGTTTTGGGGTTTCTCTTCCTCCAAACTTTAATGTTAACCCTGCCCTACAGCCTAGGAGGGTCCTCTTCTCTATTTTTAGTGGCCCACACCTTGGAGAGCTTCCACTGTTTGTAACTCCCAACCATGGTCTCTGCTTCAGCTCACTTCTTGCTGGTGGTCAACTCTCTTTTCCATTGCCACCTCAAACCCAAAGTACCACATTTCCCTGGAAACCAGGCTCTCTTCCCCTAGACTGTTATTACAGTTGCCACCTGTTCATAGGCCGCCAAGATTTTTTCCTCTTTGCCTGAAACTCTCATATAGGTTTATTTGCTGAGTTATCTCTCCCGGCCCTCTCGCTTAGTCACTTATTCCTCCTCTTCACTCCACACAGCCTCCTCACTGGTGTGTCTGTATAACCTTTCCTCATGCAAATCCTCCTCCACCCAGCTGTTATGCTTCCTAAAGTATAATTCTGATGGTATCACCCTCCTGCTCAAGTCCCTTTGAATGACTGCCTGCCATGTACTAGGGAGAGTCCAAATTCAAATTTGATCTTGCCCAAACCCAACTTTCCAGCCTCATCTTTCACTAAAATCTAACAGAACTTCCAGGTCCCAGACAGGAACGTTGTTAAATCCCATCAGGACTTCTCCCAGTTCCCTAGACGACATCCCAGCTTCCCCAATCTGCACATTTGCTCAAGATGTTGCTGTTGCCGGTAACAGAAAGATTCTTTCTCCCCATGGAACTTGTCAAATTCCTACCCTTCGTTCCAGGACTGGCTCAAATGCCACTTCCTCTGGGAAAACCCACCTGGATGTGTGATCTCTCCTCAAGCTCCTCTGACACTTTGGATCTTTCTCGTGACATTTATACCATTCTGCCAAGGGTCACAGCTATGTTTCCACTTGCTAGAGCCATTCATCTCTCTCTTCCCTGGTTAGAAGGTCTCTGAGGGTTGGGATTATGCCTCAGCCATCTCTGTCTCTATAGTCCCAGGTGCCCAGCACTGCACTGCAAGGTTTCCATCTCCCCAGAGGCCAGCTACTCTCATGAGTCAAGAAAGAAGTGCCAACATGTCATCTTTGGCTAGTTTTTATGCCGCTCTCATATTTGAGGTATTTACAATGTTTTTTTCCTGGTGTTCATAGAAATCATTACTAAATTACTGTTAATTGCCCTTTTCAAACAGGCCCCAACCCTAGGGACCAAATCACAGCTAAAGGCCTCTGGTTATGCTGAAATGTTTAACATTAGGCAATGGTAGGAAATCAAAGTACAGAAAGTCTTCAGCTTCCCAAATGCAGTGATTCATCACATCACACCACAGTGCATCGGCCAGTGTGGTCAGGAGCTAGGCTTTTAGGCTGACTTCATAAATAGAACTCCCTGTAGCTAAACTGATAGACACCCTCTCCCCCAGCACCATACCAAGCGCCTGGCCTGTAGCACTTGGCTGCATCAATAGATGAATAGCTAAGGATTTATTTGAAAGGAGCAGTGGCAGCCTATCTAGACATCTGTTATGACTTCTCTACCTGTCTTTAAGAATGAAAATTTGAATTAAGTTCAGTAGAGATGTATAAAATTCCTGGAGCAGTGGTTTTCAAAGAGAGATCCTTAGAGTACCCCCAGAGCATTGCACACAGTTTTGGAGCTGGGAACCAGAAATTGACACTCGCTTACTCCCCTTATGAGTCTTCTTCACATTCAAGTTTGAAAACTACCCTTTGGTGGCAAGAACTTCACACAGCTCCAATGCTTAGAAGGAGGTCTGCAGAAGGAAAAAATGGCTTTGCCTCATCATTATTGCTAGTCTCAGATATTTAAGAGATTAATTTTCCAATAATAGGAAGATTTGAAGATGTGAGAATTAGATCTAAGGAATTTTAAGTCATTTGAAGCTGGACAAAGCTATTCCCACTTCCATGCTTTTCCTTGTACTGGGATAGACTTTTTATATTATAACCAAAACCAATTATTAATATGTTCCCTGCTGCTGCTAAGTCGCCTCAGTCGTGTCCGACTCTGTGCGACCCCAGAGACGGCAGCCCACCAGGCTCCCCCGTCCCTGGGATTCTCCAGGCAAGAACACTGGAGTGGGTTGCCATTTCCTTCTCCAATGCATGAAAGTGAAAAGTGAAAGTGAAGTCGCTCAGTCATGTCCAACTCTTCGCAACCCCATGGACTGCAGCCCACCAGGCTCCTCCGTCCATAGGATTTTCCAGGCAAGAGTACTGGAGTGGGGTGCCATTGCCTTCTCCTATGTTCCCTGGGATATAATTAAATTGTTTAGAAAGAAAGAAAAGCCTAAAATAGTATAGTTAGCCTGTGAATTGGGATTATTCTCCTGTTCAGTAGAATGACAGAGAATTCTAGGTGGCTAAAAAAGAGTAAAGAGTGAGATATTAGAGATGCCACTTCATTAGGACACAATGTTCAAAACCAAGGAAGAGTGCCAAAAAGAATCTCCCTGATCAATCATTTCCACCAAATACATTCTCGGGCAAAATAAGAAGTGGGCAGGAAATGATCAACCCAGAACTGAGCAATTTAAAACAGTTGTTCTGTCTCTGAAGACAGGAAAAATTTGATCTATTTCAATGGTTAAATTCCAGAAAATCAAACCACTGGTATTTCACTATTATTATTGTTTGAAGAGTGGGTGCAATACAGCACTAGAGGTTTTATAAACAGTAACTCCTTTGGTGCCCCAGTCCCCCTTGCTCCCCATGTTGTGCCCACCCCTGTCTCAACACAAGTAATGAATGAAGAAACTGAAGCTCAGAGAAATTAACCAAATGTTATTCAGCTCCAGCCTGGCCAAGCAGGGATTCAAGTTCAGTCTGTCTGATGATAAAGTCAGATCTTTCCCCATTATCTACTACTTCTCAGACTTGCCAGATGATAAGAGCAGCCCTGCATACCTGTTTAAAATACAGATTTCTTTTAGGTCTCCCCTAGAGAGGGCTAGGGTGGGACCTGGAATCTGTTTTGTTTGTTTTGCTGTTGTCATTGTTGTTTTTTAATGTATGCCCTAGATAATTCTCCAGAATAGGCAAGTTGGGAAACTTCATAATTCCATGGCCACATTATCACTTACTAACCCACAGTTTCTTTCTTTAAGAAGTACCCTTCTAGAATTTGCTACAATTACAAGAAAGTGTATACAACCACTGATCAACCAACCAACCTTTTCCATCCTATTTCTAAGAACAGTATATTCTGTTAAGACAAAAGTCTTTAAAGTTACAATCTGGGTTTTTGAAAACTAAATTGTTACATCTCAACATATACAAAAAATCAGGTTGGAAATTTGCTTATAAATTAATTTGCTTCAACTTTTAATTTTGACAATAATTCCCACCCCCCAGAGGTAAAAGTGTTTGCTTTTGTTGAATATTAGATAATCTACTCTTGTTAATTTTTAGCAAAAATACATTAGTGTAAAGATAGTCTGTGTACCATTTCAGTATTGTGAAAACTGACAAGAGTGTTACCATTCTGCTATTCATTCCAATCCAAAGTGCAGTGGTGAAGATCTCATCAGATGAAGCCATTTCTGAACATTTAAGAGGCCTCCAACATGACTTGGAACCTAGTGATAGCCAAAAGAAATAGGAAATGCCACGTTTAATTATAGCTCTTAATCTTTCCCTTTTTTTTAATAACTGTAACTTAAAAAATATTTTATTGGAATATAGTTGATCATCATGCAAAATGCCAGGTTGGATGAATCACAAGTTGGAATCCAGATTGCCAGGAGAAATATCAACAACCTTGTATATGCGGATAATAACACTCTAATGACAGAAAGCAAAGAGGAACCAAAGAGCCTCTTATTGAGGGTGAAAGAGGTGTGTGGAAAAGCTGACTTAAAACTCAACATTCAAAAACTAAGATCATGGCATCTGATCCCATCACTTCATGGCAAATAGAAGGGGGAAACTTGGGAACAGTGACAGATTTTATTTTCTTGGGCTCCAAAATCTCAGTGGATGTTGACTGCAGCCATGAAATTAAGAGATACTTGCTTCTTGAAAGAAAAGCTATGACAAACCTAGACAGTGTATTTAAAAGCAAAGGCATCACTTTGCCAACAAAGGTCCATCTAAGTCAAAGTTATGATTTTACTAGTACTCATGTACAAATGTGAGTTGGACTGTAAGGAAGGCTGAATGCCAAAGAATTAATGCTTTCGAATTGCTGTGCTGGGGAAGACTCTTGAGAGTCCCTTGAACTGCAAGGAAATCAAACCCATCAATCCTAAAAGAAATCACCCTGAGTATTCATTGGAAGGTCTGATGCTGAAGCTCCAATATTCTGACCACCTAATGTGAAGGGCTGACTCATTGGAAAAGCCCCTGATGCTGGGAAAGATTGAAGGAGAAGAGGACAACAGAGGATGAGATCGTTGGATAGCATCTCAGACTCAATGGACATGTTTGAGCAAGCTTCAGCAGATAGTAAAGGACAGGGAAGCCTGTCATGCTGCAGTCCATGGGGTCCCAAAGAGTCAGACACAACTTAGTGACTGAACAACAACAATAATTGATTTACAATGTTATGTTTCAGATGTACTGCAAAGTAAGTCAGCTATACATACACATATATCCATTCCTTTTTTCTTTTCTAGATTCTTTTTCCATATAGGCCATTACAGAGTACTGAATAGAGTTCCCTATTCTGTATACAGTTCTATTCTGTATAGAACTGTATAGAACTGCAGTTCTATACAGAACTGTGTATATATATGTCAATCCCAATCTCCCAATTTATCCTTCCCCACCCCTTATCCCCTGGTAACATTAAATTTGTTTTCTTCACCCATGACTCTACTTCTGTTCTATAAATGAGTTCACTTCTGCCCTTTTTTTTCTTTTAGGATTCCACATGTAAGTGATATCAAATGACATTTGTCTTTCTGTGTCTGACTTACTTCACTCAGTATGACAATCTCTAGTTCCATCCATGTTGCTGTAAATGGCATTTTTTTTTCTTTTTATAATGGCTGAGTAATATTCCATTGTATATTTACACCACATTTCTTCATCCATTTCTCTGTTGATGGACATTTAGGTTGCTATTGTTACTAAATGATGCAATGAACATTGGTGCACATGTATCTTTGAATTATGGTTTTCTCTGGGTATATGTCCAGGAGTGGGATTTCTGGGTCATGTGGTAGTTCTATTTTTAGTTTTGTAAGGATTCTCCATACCGTTCTCCATAGTAGCCGTGTAGGAGGGTTCCATTTTCTCTACACTCTCTCCAGCATTTATTGTTTGTAGATTTTTTGATGATAGCCATTCTAATTAGTGTGAGGTGGTATTTCATTGTAGTTTTGATTTGCATTTCTCTAATAATTAGTGATGTTGAGCATCTTTTTATGTGCCTTTCAGCTATCTGTATGTCTTCTTTGGAGAAATGTCTGTTTAGATCTTCTGCCCATTTACTGATTGGTTTATTTGTAACTGTAACTTTTTAGTAAGTATTTTATTAAATTTATCATAAAATAGAAGAATACTATTCAATTGAATAATGTAAAAATATTTAAATTTTCCATATTTATCTATGTCAACTGGAAAAAGAACTCCCAATTTTAAACATTGAGAAGTAGCACTATAAAAAAAAATCTTAGAAAATTAATGATTTCCTCAAAATTGCATCAATCTACAAATTCACTCTTCATAGATACCTCTGATAGGTGAGATAGCAGGAGAAAAACACACATAAGACATTAAATGCTATGGTATGAACATATTCCCTAGGGAGACAAAAGATGCTCTGAACATACATGAAGGATGTATTTGCAGAAAATAATGTCACCCCTCAAATCATTTCATAAACACATAGCAGGAGGATTTTCCAAAGTGATCAAACAGTATTTTATTCATTTTCATTCCCATCTGGAGGAAGTGAAGACATACAATTCAGACAACCAAGTAACTTTAGAGGGCACCTAATGCCTAGATAAAGATTATTTGCATTTAAGAGACAAGCATGAAAATTAAAGTTAAAAATGTGAAAACCAAACTTTATAATGTATTTATTAAGGGCATTTTATCACCTACAATATTTTTAAATATTCAAGAACTCATTCCTTGTCAAGAATAGCATCATGACAATTCCAATATGAAAAGTGTCACTTCCAATGACTTCGTTCAAACCCAGAATTAAATATCTCGTGAAATGAAGCAGTCTCAGCAAAAGCTGGTATGTCAGATATTTTTGCAACGTGAAATCTGTATTAACTAACACCTCCACAGAACTCCACAGACTTCCCTGGTGGCTCAGATGGTAAAGCGTCTGCCTACAGTGCGGGAGACCCGGCTTCCATCCCTGGGTTGGGAAGATCCTCTGGAGAAGGAAATGGCAACCCACTCCAGTACTCTTGCCTGGAAAATCCCATGGACGGAGGACCCTGGTAGGCTACAGTCCATGGGGTTGCAAAGAGTCGGAGACCACTGAGCGACTTTACTTACCACAGAACCACACTACAGTAAAAACTATGGTTATGCAGAGCGTCTTTCTTTGTTATTTCTGGCTGCACCGGGTCTTCCTTGCTGCTTTGTTTCTCTAGTTTGGGGAGTGAGGGCTTCTCACTGTGGTGGCTTCTCTCGTGGTGGTGCATGGGCTCTAGGGTGAGAGGGCTCAGCAGATGTGCATGCCGAATTAGTTGCCCCACCTCATGTGGAATCTTCCCGGACCAGGGTTGAGCATGTGTCCCATGCATTGGCAGGCAGATTCCTCACCACTGGTCGGTGAGGGAAGTCCTTGAAGATTTATTTCTCAAGTACCAAAGCTTTTTAAAAAATCTTAACCCTGTAGGCTAGAAATTGTCTAATGTGACATACATCCTTGACTTCTTAGGCATAAGGTCTCCCTATAAACACAGTGATGCCCTCAAGAGCTACTAAGGCATGCAAGACCATTGTCCACAACTAAAAGCTGAGACTACTTTTATTCTTTCTTTCCTTTTTTCCTTCCTTTTATTAATTTTTTTAGCTTTTATGTCTTTTTTTCCCCTCAGTTTTTTTTTTTTTTTGGTCTCTACAGTTGTGCTGTCCCCTGTTACTTTTAATTATTGTCATATAACCTGTCCCTCCTCCATTTCTGAGTTTTTGCTTCACATTTGGTGTGGCTTTGGAACCCAGAAAACACACTTGTTAGGATTGTGAATAAAGTAAAAATCAATTACTTTCTTAATGAGGACATCCCCTCTGGTTAAAATATGTACAGTCTATGTCACATTTATTTTGGTTTCTTGCAGACTTTCTGGATCGCAGGTAGGTGACAGACAAAGAGAAGGTTATTAGATGGTCAGACTCTGGTTTCTGAGGGGTTAATACATGGTGATACTTGAAATTCTCAGTGATGGCTCTGAGGTGCCTATTGAATGATACCATATAAAATAATATATCTTGAGTATGATTTAGGTTTAAAGTCTTCATAAAATTATAATCCTCTGAAACTTGGTGGTTCACATCTGGAATTTATGACAATATCCTGCCGGATTTCAGATGAAGCAGAAGCTGCCATTCCCAGATCACGTAGAAGAAGGGCCTGTCATGCATTCGTGTTACAGCTTGAGTTCCCCCTGGAGTGAGGAGGGAGAGAGAATAAAATCTTCAACAAGCCCACCCCACAAGACCCGAGGCTGTGCAGGACCCAGTTCCTGCTCATCCCTCCAGCTGGCCTCGCCCCAAGTTCATTCCCCTCACTCTCTGGGGTCCTGCCAACGCAGGCTGCTCAGGCCTGCTTTCGGTTCCTTGAACACTTGAGGCTCACTTCCCCCAGAGGCTCTTTGCCCAAGAGTTCCCACTGCCTGGAATGCTCTCCCTCCCCAGGCCTGAGAGTCACAGCCGAGTTTCCTCCTACTCAGCTTAATCATACTTCCTTAGGAAGGCCTGGCCACTCTGACAGGTCAACTCTGCCTATTACACACTCTTGTAGCTAGTGTACTTCCCCCTTGGAGCCCTTCGAGAGTTGTAATTTTTCATTTAGTTGTGTATAGGACAGATTACCTAGAAAATAGTAGGTGCTCAGTATTTGTTCATTCCGTAGAAAGGAGGGAGCAAGGGCACTCCAGCCAGACTGGCCTCCTCGTGTGGTTAACATCCTGACATGCCAGGAGAGCAGTTTCCAACCTCTTCCTTTTACTTGCTTACTGCCAAGGGCCATGGGTCTCTCCTTCTCTTTCAAGAAAAGAATAAAACCTACTCTGTGAACGTGCAGCCGCATGCCGTGAGTCTGTTACTACAAGGACATCATGGCATTATTCCAAGCAAAGAAATAAGAAGCAAATCTTCCCAACAAATTTCAAAACATTTGCCACACAGTCATACGTGCCCCCTTTAACATTTGTCTCTTGTTAATTCTATTTGTCTGGCTTTTGTCTCAAGTTTTGGCAATTTCAAGTGTTCTGGTTGCTGTGGGATGAAGAAACAATGATCTCTTAGAGACTGAGGGGGAAAATATCCACTTTGGGGGAGTTTCAGAGTTTCTCCCCTTTGATAGTATTCATGAATTGAGAGAATGTTGATTTGGAGGCAATGCTTCTGTGACATCAACCAATATTTATTTTTGTGCCTATAATGTGCCAGGCATTGTTCTCTGCCAGGAACACCTCTACTTCCAAACTGTTACATTAAAGATGACTGTGCCCTCTCCCAGGCTTCTTAGGATTATTTTTAAGACAAGTTCAAATTGCTGAGTGAGAACTATTAGCTCTGAGTGAGAACCTTTACCATCTTTCCTCTAAACATCTTTATAACACTTCAGATCAACCAAATTTTAAAACGTATTTTATAAGTCTTTCTGACACATGGGAAACTACACTATACATACATTGTCGATTTTATTTTTTCCTTTGCTATTTCACAGGCAGATAAAAATTTCTTAACTTTCAGAGCAAGAAATAAACATTAGATGTTGCCTCTTTTTTGTTGTTGTTCTGTAGTCTTAATAGTTTTGATAATTAAGTCTTCCACAGAAAGCTTGACCCATAATAACTGAAAAGTTTGAAAAATCTGGAAAATGAAGAAAATAGTTTACTTGTCTCCTGAAGAGGCAACTATCCCAACAATTTTACATCTTCTAAGAAGGGCTTCATTTCCTTTAGACTTTGAACTTAGAACCTATGTATGTGTGTTTAGTTCTATATGACTTGGTTTTTAACACACTATATAATACCCTGTGTTGTAATTTTCTACATCTCATGTCCCCAGAAAGTTTCCAAGTTCCCTGAAGGACAGGTGATTCTAACATATCTCCTGCCTCATTTCTGTATGGAAGCTGACCGGTTGCCTCTCCCTCTCCATCTAAGGTGTCTTCCTCCTGTAAAGACTGCTCCCCACTGCACTTACCTACCCCATCCCGACTGCTTTTTCTTGCCTATAATTCTGGCTTCATTAATATCCAAAGAAGGCTTCTACCTTAAATGTGTGTTTGAGCAAGGCCACATCTCCAGACTAAACTTAGTCCTCTCAATTTACAGTTCAAACGTTAGAGATTTAGTTCATTTGGACCTTCATGAACCCCCTTTGAAAAATATCCAGGGACTTCCCCAGCAGTCCAGAGGTTAAGACTTCACACTTCCAGTGCAGGCGGCCCAGGTATCCATCCCCTGTTGGGGAACTAAGCTCCCCCATGCTGTGCAGTGCAGCCAAAAAGAAGAAGAAGAATAAATACCAATATCCCCTGAAGGGCTAAGACTTGAAGCCATTATCAATTTATAATCCCAAGGGACTAGTTAAACTGAGTGCCAACCTCTCTGCCACTTCCCATGGAAAACTAAATCGAGGATGGGCCCTACAGGGTGGTTCTAACAGGGAGAGGGTTACTGGGGTGTGGGTTGCTGAATGAACTTCACTAATTTCACAGTGTTACCTTGGATTTCACACTCTTCAATGCATGGCTCTCTTTGACATTTCCTTTTTCTTTTTTTTCCCACCTTGTTTCACCTTTGCTCCTCTTGCCTAGGTTTATCTGTGTGTGCAAAAGTCTGTGTATATCCCCAGGCCTGTCTTTGTCAGGACATCCACTTGTCTAGCAATGTAACCATAAAAAATTAGTTCAGATTCCTTGTTGGATGATTTAGGTATTTTCAGCTTCATTAACAGCTAATCACCACACAATGGATTACTCAAGCAGGGTTTGAAATATGCCTTCAAGGTGGCTAGACTAACTGGAATGATCGTGGAAAGGGACTTCAGGAGGATATCACATGCACACAGCTATTATGTCTTTGTGGGAACACGCGTTTGCCTATGAATTGTCTGTGCATGTTCTTGGCAGGTCCCCTTTCTTATCCTCTGTTCCACACTCCCACCCCCACCCCAGCCTCTGCCAGGTCTGCCTACAGATCCTCAGCCTTGGAGGCTTCCAGAGAAAAGTGAGCACTCATTCAGGTCCAGCGGCGTCCTGAGGAGTATCCCATCATACCCTCGGGTGAGGCAGCGGGCCTTCTGTACCCCAGCAGGGTTCGGGGTCAGGCTGGGAGGTAAAAACGCATAGCCAGGAAGCTTGGAGAAGAGCCACTAGGGACACAGCCAAGTGTCTTGCCAGCCTCCTGTTGCCTTGCCCTCAGGGACCAATTAGCATGAGAGTCAGATGTGTGACCCTGGAGCCCAAGTTTTTTGTGGGCTCTTTCTGCAGCCGCTGAAGAGACTCTGGTGGGTATGGTCAGCGTGTGGGTTAGGTTAATATGAGAGACGATGAGACCCTCCCCACCCCACAGATTCCCCAGCTCCAGGGCTGCTTTGACCAACTGAAGTCGGGTTGGCCAGAGTGGCAGCAAATTGGGGTAGGGTGCTGGGTGCAAGCCTGTCTTCCCACATGCAGGTTCTGTTTTTGCAGGTCTGGCACAGACCGTTAACTCTGGCCACACAAAGTGCTCTGTGGGCAGGACTAGCCCTATCTGCCCTGGACGGGGGACTGTTGTCAATGGCTGGTTGGATCAGTCGGGTTTGCTCTCAACATTTGTCAATGACCATTGTCAAGTGTTGCTAGGGTTTCTGGAGAAAGGCTTCACTTGATTGGCTGAGCAACTGTATTCCGTAACCAATCCGAATGCTGAGTCTGTGGGCAGGGGACTCAACATGATGGAGCAGTATCAAGCACAGCCAGACACGTTCTGGATACTAATAAGGCGTCTGGAAACAAGGAATTATAGTGTTCAGGAGTCCCATGCACCTCGACAGCTCCAGCCATGGCATGGCTGCTGTTCAAAATGTTACAGCTTAAGTTAAAGTCATTCCCACTGATTGGAGCATATCGAGATTTCAAAACAGGGGAGTAGCCATTGTAAGGAGGAAGTAAAACTCCTTGCTCATTGTGTTTTACAGCCTTCCTTAGTAAAACTGCTGAATTGTAATTTAAAATATTCCACCCTTTCAAATACATTAAGTACAGCCCTTAAAAACAGGAAATGAGAGAGGTGCACACATATTGTCAATTAAACATTCACAGACATAGTACCACAAGGCAAAGCTGAAAATCACCGTCGTATGAATTCACTTTAGGAGGATGACAACAAGGGTCACCACCAATGGAGATGTTGTACCTCTGGCAGTGTATTCTTGGGCTGGAACCTGAATGCTAGTTAGGGAACAAATGAAAGACAAACATCAGCTTGAAAGGAAATTTGGATCTTGCCTGATCACAGATTCTCTGAGATTCAGATAAACCTTATGTTACTAGGGAAAGTTAGCTTGTACTTGACAGTAGCAATGACTGAACCCACCCTTCAGAAAACATAACTGCGAGTCAGCCAGATGTTCCTGCAGAACTCTAACAATATATCAAAAGCAAACAGAATTATCTCACCTGCAAAATAAGTTAAGCTTCTGTACAGTACTGATTTTCCATTCAGTTGTCAATATGATCACCAAACTTAAGCACTGAACAGTTTCTGTTCAATCACAAGAAAAGTTGTTTTAGTCTCTTTGTATTCCATGCCATGCCTCTCCCTTTGCACTTAGATCTGTTCCTTAGAAAGATGGAGCAGTCGTGCAAGAATACTGATGGAAGAAAGGAAGGAAGGGAGAGAAGGAGGAAGCAATGGAGGAAAGAAGAAGAGGAAAGAAGATACCCCAGTGTATGTTTCCCATGGGTCCCCTCCTCTAGTATGTCCCCTCCTCTAGTATTCATTTCCTCTCTCCAACCTAGACCCTTCTGCTCTTAGAGGACCCTCCATTCAAGCCAAGGAGCTTGGTTTCAGACTAAAACAGTGTTTCAGGATTCTGCATTTTACTTTGTATACATTTTGAAGTAGCTCAAAATGATTAAAAAAAAAAAAAGAATAAGTTTCCAAGACTGAGTTTGGGACAATGTCACCTTCCACCTCCACTGGTAAAAAGAAGAATATGCCAGAGGAAGAAATGATCTCAAGAGGGATTGGCAGCAGGACCACCTTCCTGAAAGTACAGCTTCACAAACCTCCCCACCAAATTCCCTATTCAACTCTGCCCACACAGGCCAGTGGAACCCATGTAATGTAACTCACTCTGCCCAAGACCCTCCTGTGTCCTAATGGAGACACTCTAATAGCAGGGATCATTGTTCCAAAGGGAAGGAAACAGTATTTGGGGTTCACTTTGTGTTGTTGTTGCATGCAAAGCTAAACGCAGATATCTGTGCTGTTGGCAGCATCTGAGGAAGTGATTTAACCCACTTGTATAGCCAGGCATAATGATTTCTCATGTGGCTCTGTGGCTTTAACCCTACTTGTTTCTCCCTTCTGATTATTTCAATCATGTTTGCATATTAATTACTTAAGGCATAGCTTTATTATTTCAGAGGCTCTGAAGTCCTGCTTGATTCTTCTGACTCAGAACCTAGCTTTCTCTGCTGACCTTATTTGCTCTCTTCAGAAACAGATCCAGGAGGCCAGAAAAACTTAACCACCCACACAGACTCTTCATAATCAAGTCGTTGGATGAGGACAGGTAAGTTAGAAAAGTTAGCCTAGGTTCTGTCCTGGCCTGGCAGGCATACCCACACAGTCATCACTGAGTATTCTCCAGGGTTAGTACTGCCCAGGGCTTTGCAAACTGGTGTTCTCTCTCCATAGTTTATATTTCAAGATAACTTCCAATGAGAATCATATAGTCAGAAACCAAAATGGTAGGTTATAAAAAGCTACTGGTTCAGTGAAAAACAAAAATTTGACTACTAATTTCAACCTATAATCAAACAGTAAAAATCATCCATTTAACTTCCATCCCTTTCTTTTTCTGATTCGCAGTCTCTAATAAAGGGGAAATTTTGCTTAATGATAAAAAAGTAGAAGCAAAAGGCCTGGGATAACCCACAACTAAATAAGCAGTTGTAGAGCATTAGTGATTGTTGGGAGAAGATGAAATAAGAAAGGGAGAGACAGGCAAGGGAGTTGACATGAAGTCTGAAAGACCACATTCAGCCTGCACCCTCAAGAAACTGTGTAAGAGAAAGTAGGCCGGAACAACAATGAAGGTAGGGTAAAAAAGATGTGACTTTAGTTTTCAAAATGTCATGCCCGTATTGAGTGTCCCTTTGGTCCAAACGAGAAACAAAGGGAGAAATCCAACAGCTTCGCTCACAAGCAGAGCAGTTGGCAAAGGGTCAAGGGTAAAATCTTGGAGAAAGCTTCGGCATGCAGCCTACAAACAGGTGGCAAGAATCCTTTCAGCTGGTCTCTGTTTTTCCAAGTCCTGCTTTTCTCATTGTCCCCTATTCCAGGGGCTCCCAATCTCCGGGATCTAAGGCCTGATGATTTGAGGGGGAGCTCATGTAATAATAATAGAAATAAAGTGCACAATAAATGTAACGCACTAGAATCATCCCCAAGCCACGCCCCTCACGGGCCCCATGGAAAAATTGTCTTCCATGAAAGCCATCCCTGGTGCCAAAAAGTTTGGGAACCACCGTCCTATTCTGTCTTTCAATCTACCGTTCATTTTACTTCATGCCATCGCTCATACCTGGCTCTCTCTGTGGATTTCTTATTTTAAAGCCTTCCGGAAAAGTTTTTCATTCATTCATGGCCATACATGCAAACCATTTAAGATGTTGTTTTTCAATAACATGATTAATTTAAAAAGCTACTTATGATGCTCATAAGCAGAAGGGGTGACTTCATTCCACAGCAAGACCATGACCATGTAGTTTTATTGGTGATAACTCTTTCTAGCTGGCAAAACAGAAGACTTGTTATTATAAAGCACAAGTGGAAAGGGAGTTCTAGACTTTGCTTCATTCTCTGGGATGTTCTTGAGAGAGTGTTGACAGACCGCCAGGTTTCCCTTAGTTGTTCCCAATATGTACATAGTAGATGTTTCTTCAGACAAATAGAGCTATTACAATGAACCCAGTGAAGCTTTGAATTTCCTTGAGGCTACAATAGATTTTAGGAACACTATTTATTAAGATCAATGTGCTCTGTTTAGGTCACTGAAAGCCATAACCATAAAAGAAAAAAATTGATAGATTGGACTTCATTGAAATTAAAAATTTCTCATCAAAAGAGACCATTAAGAAAAGGAATAGGCAAGATATTACTGGAAGAAAATATTTGTGAAACATAAACTTGACAGAGGACTGATAGCCACAATGTACAGAGAACTCCTACTCAGTAATAAAAACAACACAACTGCTTGAACGGATACAAGATTTGCAAAGACATTTCACAAAAAGAAGATGTGTGACCGGCAAAGAAGCACATGGTGATGTGATACCACCCGCACTCACCAGGATGACAACACTAAGTACAAGCAAGGATGTAGAGCAACTGGAACTCTCATGCATTATTGGTGGGAATATTAAAGGCTACATCTGTTTTAAAAAGGAATAGCAGTTTCTTTTAAAAAAAGAAAAAAAGCATACACCAAATGCCATGTGATGTCACTTATATGTGGAATCTAAAAATAATTTTGTAGATCTTATTTACAAAGCAGAAGCAGACTCACAGACTTAGAGAACAAACTAATGGTTTCCAGCAGAGAAGGTGGAGGGGAAGGATCGACTGGAAGTTTGGGACTGATGTGTACACACTGCTGTATTTAACACAGATAACCAGCAAGGACCTAGTGAATATCACAGGGAATCTGCTCAATATTCTGTAATAACCTAAATGGAGAAAGAAGTTTTTTAAAAAGATACATGTATATGTGTAACTGAGTCACTTTGCTGTACACCTGAAACTAGTATAATATTGTTATTCAATTATGTGCTTAGTCATTCAGTCGAGTCCGACTCTTTGGGACCCTGTGGGCTGTAGCCCACCAGGCTCTGTTGTCCATGGGGATTCTCCAGGCAAGTATACTGGAGTGGGTTGCCATTCCCTTCTCCAGGGGATCTTCCCAACCCAGGGATTGAACCCAGGTCTCCCATCTTACAGGCTAATTCTTTACCATCTGAGCCACTGGAGAAGCCCGTTGTTCAATTATACTCCAATATAAAATAAAGACTTCTTAAAAATTAAACATACCTCTACTCTGTGATTAGCTGTTAGGCAAGTATGTTCTTCCCAGTGGAAATGAAAGCATATGTCTATAAAAAGGCTTGCATAAGAATGTTCCCAACAGCTTTATTACCAATAGCCCAAAACTGGATACATCCCAGGTGTCCATGAACAGATGAATGACCATACAAACTGTCGCACAGTGGCATACTCAGCAATAGAAGGGAATGAACTGCTGTCACACAGAATACCGGGACTTAGTCTCAAAGACAGCATGCTCAGTGGAAAAGTCTTACGTGAAAGAGTCTATCCTGCTTGATTCCATCTTTATATGAAATTCTAGAATAGGCAAAATAATCTGTAGCAAAAAAAATCCAAACAGTGGTTGCTTCTGGAGGGGTGAGGATTAATAGCGAAGTGGGGGGAGACTTTCTGGTGTTATAGTGACATTCTGTGTCTTGTTAGGGCTTTGGATACACAGGTATGTGTTTGTCAAAACTCTGAAAGTATACATTAAGGTTTTATAATTCATTATGTATAAAATGTACATCAAAAGAAAAAAGTAAATATCGAACTGAAGTTTTTAGGTAGAAGTCGGTTCGTGCCTGCCATCTATGTATGTATTTATTTGGCTGCATGAGGTCTTAGTTGTGACACAGCATCTTCCTTGCATCGTATGGGGTCTTTCGTTGCCGTGCGTGGACTCTCTAGTTGTGGAGAAAGGGCCCAGTAGTTGCAGCACACAGCCTGTCTAGTTGTGGCCCACAGGTTCCAGAGCACGCAGATTCAGTAGTCACCACTCCCGTGTTTAGTTGCTCTTATTTCCCAGACTAGGGATCAAACCCGCATCCCTGCATTGGAAGATGGATTCTTAATCACTGGACTGCCAGGGAAGTCCTGCCTGTTATTTACTTTCAAGGGCATGAGAAAGGTAAGAAGGGTGAATGGAGGAGGGATATACAGACGTGACAAAGGGGTGTTAGTCAATCAGTCGTGTCCGACTCTTCGAGACACCACATGCTGTAGCCTGCCAGGATCCTCTGTCCATGGGATTCTCCAGGCAAGAATACTGGAGTGGGTTGCCATTTCCTTCTCCAGGGGATCTTCCGGACCCAGGAATCAAATCCAAGCTCCTGCATTGCAGGCAGAGTCTTTACTGTCTGAGCTACAGGAAGCCCAAACAACAGCAGTAAAATGTTAATGGTAGACTCTACAATTAAATGGTGGGTATATGGGTATTCACTGTAAAATGCTGTGTAAAATTCTCTGTATATTTGGAAGCATTCAGAGTAAACTGTTGGTGGAAAAAAATCCATATGCTAGTTTTACTCATGGACCCTCTCCAGTTGTTGGTTAGATCTAAATGTTCTATCTTTTAATATTAGATGATAATCACAGAAGATGAAGGCTTGGGTTCATCTTCTCATATCTGACTTTTTTTTCTTTTCAAATCTGGTCTTTCATACCTTTTATTTTAGCAGACAAAACAAGCCAGGAAATAGTTATTATGAGAGGAAGGGAGGGGGAAGAGAACTGTGACCCTAAAAAAAAAAACACAAAAAAACGCCAAAAAATTCCTACCCTAAAATATTGAATATCAAGAGCAGGCAAGCACTTCAGACTTGTAGAATCAAGAAATTAATGAAAGCACCAAGATTGTATCCTCAGAACCACTGGGGAATGATAATTACAGACAGTATTTCTGGAGTAGACACATAACCTTGATTCCCAGGACATCCCCTAAAGCACTCTAATAGTATGCTATTTGTGGAAGGTTTTTCCACCTTTAATAACAGAGAAATAATGTTAGAAGGAAAGAAATCCCTTATTTAGCCACTAGGGTGTCATTATTGAGCCCCAGCTGAAGGCCCCTTTAAAAGCGTCCATATGGTAAAAGAACATGTTTCCCCACGAAATCAAAACTGAGTACATCTGAGACTTCTGAACATCTTTTTTTCTTGGATCTTAAAATGGTTTTGTGCATATTTGTGAAAAAAAAATTTATGATGTGCTATCTTCCAAAGTGAATGGTTATTTATAATTCATAAAAGACCCGCGCACAGGAAAATTCTTCCCTTTTATTAGCCCTGTAAAGTTAGACCAGCTGATCTTTTAGTACATATCACAGACATCAAATTCTCTGTATGGCTGAAGTTTCTCTCCTCGAACTAAATGCAAAGAGGCAGGGCCACTGAAGCTGTTGTTCAAAAGCTAGTGGGGTCCATGTCCCTTTTGATAAAATGTTAAATAAACAAAAAATCACTCTCAGAGTCTCTAAAGACACAGGAGGGAAAATACTTGGAATGCTAAACATGCTTTTTAAATTTTGCACAGCCTTTGTAAAATACAAAGACATTTTTTTAATAGTTTTTTTAAATTATTATTATTATTTTACTTTTTGACCACACCAAGGGGTATGTGGGAATCTTAGTTCCCCAACCCGGGATCGAACCAGCAACCCCCTGCATTAGAGGCATGGACCACCAGGGAAGTCCCACGGTGGCATATTTTTAAGTGGATTTTTTTTCTGTTTCCAACAATTGACCATCGTCTTCAGACACAGTTGACACATCATTTCCTTTCAGCTGCCACTGGCTGCTTGTGAGTCATGGTGTGAGTTCACAAGCAGAAGTGACGTGGGCCCAGCAGCATGAGCACAGGGTGCCTGGATCTATTACAGGGGGTCCTGGTGCCAAATGCTCCCACGCAGCTGCACCTGCACATCCCTGTCATGGTATCACAGAAAGTGGCTTCCTTCAAAATATCCAGCTTTCTTAGCTCGCCCTGCCAGGGTCACGTCTATCTTGGTTAATGGTGTGCCTTGGACCCACATAAGGGAGTTGCACAGAATTTTTAGAGATCTAAGTTCAATTGGAAATTAACACATGGCTTTGTTTTCTTTGAAGTTCCTGCCGTCTGATATTGCAGATGAGCCTTTTAAGCTCTAGAACTGTCTGGAGATAGAAACTCTTTCTGTGACCTGACTTTTAAATACCTTGACTTAAAATACAGATTGCTAACTGCCAAACACGAAAAGCCAGCTCATGTATAGGACAGGATCCTTGGTCAGAATGCGTTACCTCACCTTGCAGGGATGTGGGATGATGGATTCAAATGCTTTCTGAGCAGGATTTTCACCACCTTACGCTGCCTGAATCAGAAGACAAGAATGAGGAGATCATAGCCTCTTGACGATATGCCAGCTGCACTGTGCAATGCTAGCAGTGGGGATGCAAAAGGCAATATTTATTCTGAGGGCCCTGACAACATCATTATGAAGTCACTCGTCCACTCCTAAGTGGTTTGCATTTTCCAAGATCCAGAGAGAGAGAGAGAGAGGCTCATGAGCTATAATTCTAGGCATTTTTCCCCTTTCTACCCACACTCTTATTCAACATGTCTAAGGCACCCCACTCCGGTGCTCTTGCCTGGAGAATCCCATGGACGGAGGAGCCTGGTGGGCTGCAGTCCATGGGGTCGCTAAAAGTCGGACACGACTGAGAGACTCCACTTTCACTAAGCACTGTTTGGAAAAGCTAGATAGTTGACAAAACCAAATATGCAATGTGCTATCGTATGTTTTAGTTTAACACTTTTAGAATTTATTTCCCTATCACATAAATGAAATCTTCAAGTTCTTCCCCATCATCCATCATTCAAAACACTAAATCATTATAGAACAGAAATGTTAATCAATTATCCACTGTGTCATATCCCCCCTTCCTCCTTCCATCCATCCAACTATCCAGGCTACAAATATTTCTTGGGTATTTACCTCTTGCCAGCTCCTATGGTGGAGATGTGGACGTGAATTAACCCTGCCCTTTAGGAGCTTCCAGTCACACAGAAGATACTCTCCAGGATGTCCCCCATGCCTTCATTGGACAATTAACTCTTCTGCTGTTACTTCATCAGAGCTGGAAAACAGGAATTCCTCCTCTTCCCAAATAATACTCCTAGGTTCACGAACTTTGTCTACCCTGTTTTGTCTGATGGCCACCCACCGTATCCTCTGAAACCCAAAACACAGTCATGAGAGAAACTAACGCTTATTGCAGTGGGAGCAAATTTCAGGACATTGCTTGGATAAGACCAGGGATAATGGCAAAGCCTTACTTTGCAATTTTAAAATATAAACAGCCACTGCCGAGTACTGTGTATTTAATTTTCTCTCTCCCTTCTACAGAACCAGACCTCTGGGGTTACAATTCATCTGCATGATTCACTCCAATCTGCCCTTCAGTCCAATCATCTTTCTGGTTTTCAGAGATAAGTCATGGGATCCTTCCTTTCGGAAGGCCCTAAGTACAGCTTCCTTATCCATCATCCACTGAGCCGTGTCCTTTGAAATACTGTTGTGCTTTTTTTTTTTTTTTTTGAGGGAGAGGGGAACTGAATTGGAAAGAAACCAGGTTGAGGAGAGGATGCCAAGAAGGCACCTAAGGATTCCCTTTATGCTTCATCCAGCCAAGCCTCTGACCACCTCTACAGATTATGATGTTTCGTAAGCACACCTAAAAGTCCCTTTGGCAATACTCGTTGAAGAAGTTTCCATATCCCAGGACAAGACCACAGCTTCCCAGTCTCCCTGTCATAGCTCACCAAGGTTCCATGTATGCAAATGCATTACTGCTGGGTCAGGACGTGGACCCACTCAGCTCAGGAGGCTGCTGGGGCAAAGAGAGCTGGGCAACCACTTAGGAAATGCAGGGCTGGGCTGATAAAGAGTTCTCGAGAAGAGCCCAAACACAGCGCCCCCTGTTTGCCCAGGCGCTAGAAATTGAGTCGGCCCTCAGTCCTACGCTGGCACTTGGTGCAGAGGCCTGCTCCAGTCCTGGAGTTATATTCTTATCCTCAAGCCCCCAACCTTCCAGCAAGTTCCTCCCTCACCCCTCATTCCTCCTTGCCCTGCACCAAAAGTGACCACTTCTGGCTGCTCTTCTATATACATTTGGAAGTTATGCTTTTCCTTCCATTCTTTGGGTCTGTGCATGCTAAGTCGCTTCAGTTGTATCCGACTCTTTGTGACCCCATGGACTATAGCCCACCAGGCTCCTCTGTCCATGGCATTCTCCAAGCAAGAATACTGGAGTGGGTTGCCATTTCCTTCTCTAGGGGATCTTTCCAACCCAGGCATTGAACCTGTATCTCTTACATCTCCTACATTAACAGGTGGGTTCTTTACCACTAGCGCCACCTGGGAAGCCTTTGGCTCCTCTTCGGCCTGATGTTTTTGACCATCCGTTTGGGGACCACTAGCCTGGGTTTTCCCAGCTTCTTCACTCTCACACCCCCTTAGCCCAAAAGGTTCAGCAGAATCTCATGCCAGCCACTTATGTAATTTCAAATTTTCTACATAGTTAGATTTTTTTAAGTTTGAAAGAAAGTGAAAGTGAAAGTTGCTCAGTCATGTCTGACTCTTTGCGATCCCATGGACTAGTCTATGAAATTCTCCAGGCCAGGATACTGCAGTGGTTAGCCTTTCCTTTCTCCAGGGGATCTTCCCAACCCAGAAATTGAACCCAGGTCTCCCGCATTGCAGGCGGATTCTTTACCAGCTGAGCCACAAGGGAAGCCCTTTTTAAGTTTAAACAGGTAAAAAATTGCATCCAATTTTTGAAACTTTAAACAGCTTTATTGAGATATAATTCACATACCATACAATTACCCATTTAAAATATACCACTGAGTATATTCACAGAGTTGTTTAACTAGCGCCATGATCAATTTTAGAACATTTTCATGACCCCTTTAAAGAAATTCCTTACCCATCGGCAATCAGTTCCCGTTTCCCTTCAAAACCCCCAGTCCTAAGCAACCAGCCATCCACCTTCTATCTCTGCGGATTTGCTTCTTGGCCATCTCATATGAGTGGAATCATACAACGTGTGGCCTTTTACGTCTGGCTTCTGGGGCTTCCTTTGTGGCTCGGCAGATAAAGAAGCCGCCTGCAATGAGGGAGACCTGGGTTCTATCCCTGGGTTGGGAAGATCCCCTGGAGAAGGAAAAGGCTACCCACTCCAGTATTCTGACCTAGAGAATTCCATGGATGGTATAGTCCATGGGGTCGCAAAGAGTCGGACACGACTGAGCGACTTTCACTTCACTTGTCACATAGTATTGTGTTTTCAAGGTTTGCTCATGCAGTAGCTTTCACTTTACTGTATTTTACTTAATCCAATCTATCCGAAATATTTCAACATGTAGTCGATTTTAAAAGTGGTAAGTGATATATTTTGCATTTTTCCCCATACGTAGTCTTTGAGCTCTGGTGTGTAAAATACACTCAGCACGTCTCAACAAGACCAGCCTCACTGCAAATACCCAGCAGCCACATGGGGCTCATGGGCATTGTGTTGGAAAGCACAACCCTAACCAGAGCCTTTCCATTATCTTTAAAAGCAATAGCTTTCTCTGTTCACATTCACACTCCTGCAGACCCTCCCCACCCCACACGCACCTACACTATGGTTCCCGGGTGGCTTCAGCATTTTAAGGCAGCACCATGCTTCTCTCTGCCAGTAGACAGCCCTGAACTCGTGTTTCTGTCTGGGCGGTGCGTGCTCCGGTCAGAATCTACATGCAGATAACTGGAGCTCACTCTGCCAGGTCGCTTTCCTTGCCCAGGGGCCTTGGCTACATGATATACCTTGCTAAAGTGAAACCTTTTGCTTAAAACTTAACAAAACGTAAAAGAAGTTTTTTCTCTGGTGTTTCAGAAGCAGGTCTGTCATTTCTTAATTTTCTCCCTGGTACTTTTTTTTTCCCAGCCATTGTTTTGCTAATAATAGCTCTAAGCACACAAATAAAGCTCACTGGTAGTGGTAGATTTGGGAAATTGCTACCAGCTTCCTCACAGCTTTATCCTGCTCCTGTCAGCCATTTCCCCAAGAAAATGGACGTTTAATCAGTGTGAGGCTGCATCTTATTAGTCTGGCTCATCAGCTATCACCTCCTTCCAGGCATGGGACAGAAGACAGAAACGCTGCCATCAACTGCCTGGGATGCTGGGATTTCAACAGGAAGTGGGACCTTTACGAATGAAGAACATTATTTATCTCAGTGTGGCTATGTCTATATGGTCATATGTAAGTTGTTTCTAAACATCTGCAGTTAAGATGGGCACATGGCAGTGTTCCTAAAATTGTGTTTTCAAAGGAAAAGCTTACAAAACTGGTGTTATTTAGGAGAAGGCAATGGCACCCCACTCCAGTACTCTTGCCTGGAAAATCCCATGGATGGAGGAGCCTGGTGGGCTACAGTCCATGGGGTCGCTAAGAGTCAGACACGACTGAGCGACTTCACTTTCACTTTTCACTTTCCTGCATTGGAGAAGGAAATGGCAACCCACTCCAGTGTTCTTGCCTGGAGAATCCCAGGGACGGGGGAGCCTGGTGGGCTGCCGTCTATGGGGTCGCACAGCATCGAACACGACTGAAGCGACTTAGCAGCAGCAGCAGCAGCAGGGGAACAAAGATCCTACCTGCCATGGAGCAACTAAACCCACAAACCACAACTACTGAGCTGGTGCGCCACAACTAGAGAGCCCAAGCCCTGCAACAAAAGATCCCACAGGACGCAACTAAGACCTGAGGCAGGCAAATAAATAAATAAATAAACACATAGATCTGAAATTCACCAAAAAATTGTTTTAGAAAAGAATTATTCTAAGAGAAAATCTGACTCACTACACCAGTCAAGATTTCAGCCTCTTGATCAAACAGACACTCCTAAGGCAATAGCATGCTAAGAAAAGCAGACAGCAATGGCAGCCAGCTCCGAGGTGTGGGGACTTGCTGTGAATGGCTGATATTACCTGCCTCCTTTTACTCAGCAGAAACTTTGTTTTCTACAGAAAATGGCAGCACCACTACCATTCTAGGATTCCTTGTGTTAGGCCTCACCCAGCAACTGCTTGGCTGTCTATCCATAGTTAAAACAACAAGTGCCCCAGGGAATGTCATAAAATGTCACTGTACTCAGTGACGCCCTGTTCAGTGAATTGCAGAGAACTGAGTCTTCGTATGCACACCTGGCTGTGAATCACTGACTCAGTGACCTCCATGTGGAATCTGCTCTCTTGATATAATTAATTTAGCCTCCATGAGATGGAAGTTCCTAACCTTTCTTAGGGATGCATACCTAATTTTACATAACTCTGCAATTACTTCAGTTGTTTACATGGCAGTCTTGTGTGATCCAAGCAACCCTAGTGCTGTCATTTTAAGACCGTTTGAAACGCCTTAATAGTCCCCCTTTTTTTTTTCTTTCCCTCTTGCCCATTTCCAAATGGAAAGAATTCTTATGAAGTAATAGGGTGGTGGAGAGAGACATAGTTTGGTTTAGCTCCTACTAGTCATTCCATGTTATGCTTGAGTGGATTATTTGCATCTGGTCTCTATTTGTTAACATCAATGGGTTATGTTTGCATAACTAGATTGAATTATAAAAGGGCTTCCATTTTGAATGATTGACTCTCACACACACACAAAAGAAAGCAAAAAGAAACCATGCCCTAAGCTAGAGATACCAGCCTTGGGAAACCTGTATTGGAGGGGGAAAAAAACGAATCTCTTAAAGTCCATCACAAAGACTTTCTGGTTTCAATTTCCTCTCTTCTTTTGAAATAAGATCCAGTACCCCAGCCCTCTACCTCGAATAAAGTAGCTGAGACTTGGCAGGAAGTGGTGTGGCAGACCACCCAAGAATTAGGGGTGTCTGATGTGGAAGGGAAAAGTTAAATGAAAAGCTGAAGATGATGTCAAGTAGATGAGAATGACTCATCAATACTGAGCTCCTGTTTCTCTCCAGTGAAGATTCCTGTGCTGGAGTGTCCAGTTAATCACCCATCTAGGATGAGCTGGGCTAAGCCACTTTCCAGGCCATACCTCAGCCTCCAGGCAGTGTACAACTAACCCTTTCGAAAGACCTCCAATGCATTCAAGTTCTTGGGAAATGTTCCTGTTGTATAAACTCCTCAGGCTGTCATCTGTCAACATGCCTCTTTTCCTTTTATTCACACACATTTCCTTATTGCCATCTGATGTGTTTTGCCCCTTCCAATAAACTGTGAAGTTCTTAAAACCAAACAACTTGCACTCCACCTGAGTGTCACCCCCACCTCCCAGCCCATACCTGGTCAGGGGGATGACTTACTTAGTCTATTAGCACTCTGGATCAAAGTTCTCTTAGATTGCAAGATTCGGAAGAACAGGACCTCAATTAGTGAAAAGTACAAGTGATTTCCTGCCAGAGTCAGCTTCCCTGGTAGACAAATGAAGCAATCACATCTGGGGTGTGATTGGAGGGGTTTTAGAAACATCCTTCCGCTATCGTCTTCTAAAATTCCACCTAGTGACGCCTTTTCACTTAAGGTTTTGATCTTTGTTAAAATACAGATTCCCTCCGGAGCAGTAACTTGATAAGTTATCTATGATTAGAGTAGATAAAGGAAGTTGCTGAACCTGGGGAGAGGAGAGGTGATAGCGCTGGAGAGGAAGTTCGAGTGTCAATTGGTCCCGTTCACACCAAATTCTTTTCAATAATGTGTGATGGTGGTGTTGATATGAAGACTTATTCTCCTGCCAAAGGCCCAGCTCCAATACCTTATTATTGACTGGAGTATAAATAAGGATGGAGGACATTTAGAGAATGCTTATAATGTGCTAGACAGTGCTCTAAACACTTAAATAGTAACTTGTTACACCTCACAATTCCCTGAGGTTGGCCTTGTTATTATCCCAGTTTTACTGATGAGGAAACGGAGGAAGAGAGGGTCCAAACTCACATAGACAGAAGGTGGCAGATCCAGGAAAAGAGTAAGGATGACTGACACTTTTAAATATCCATGCTTCCCTTTCTCATCCCTTTCCCACCCCCACCCCACCCCCAGCTTGATCTTCATCCCCTTCCCACCCTTGTCAATAGATTTACCTTAGATAATCCTAATGAATCCTAAATGTGGGAAACAAAACAAAAAGGCATCTAAGAAAAAAGAAACACTGTTCCAGGCATGGATGAGTCTTTCCACCAAGAAGTGTTTTCAAAAAATGGCAACCAAGATGCTTAACACTTAAAAAAATGTATATTGCAATCCAAAGCTTTAAAAAGTACCTGGGAGCAGGGGAAGGTACCCAGGGAATTGTCTAAATTGCAATACACCCATTTGGGGTGCTTTTCACCCCACACCATGAATGAAATGGAGATACTAACCATGCAATGTTTATATCACTTGATACATGTGAAAGGAACAAAGCCTTCCTGAGAGAGGAGGCCCTGCAATCTGTGTATGTATATGCTGTTTCTAAGATGTGTATAAACACACACAGGACTCACCCAATAGGTTGTTTTCCTTGAGGAGGATGAGTTGAGAAAGTTCAACTTATGCATCATACTAGAGAAGATAGACTCCTTATTTATCTTCAGATTAGAAAAATAAAATAAGCATGGGTTCCCTGGAATTGGAGGTGATAGCTCAATAATTAGAAGGAGATCAAGTAAAAGGGGAAAGTGAAGTGAAAGTCACTCAGTCATGTCCGACACTTTGCGACCCCATGGACTGTACAGTCCATGGAATTATCCAGGCCAGAATACTGGAGTGGGTAACCTTTCCTTTCTCCAGGGGATCTTCCCAACCCAGAGATCAAACCCAGGTCTCCCACGTTGCAAGCGGCTTCTTTACCAGGGTTAAAAAAGCAGATAAACTGCAGAGTTGGGGGTAGAATGGCATCACACTTTGCTCCCCATTGGTGCTCATGTTTGCAAGCTTCAGTGGAAGCGTATGGGATTGGAAAGTGGATTACTATGAGGATGTCATCACAGTACAGCTCAGGGGATAACATGACTGGGACACTTATGTCCCTACCGACCTCAGAGAAGGAACCCCAGGGACAGCTCTGCCTGTAATTGAAGCCAGGCCTTCAGTCGGTGTGGCAAAGCTGAGATTTGCCTGTGAGGGCAGCACGGCTCCAAGGTGCTGCTGGGTTCTTCCTGGGAATGGCTTCTTCCCCACCAGCATCAGAAATCAGCAGCAGAGTATCGATTAGAGAAACGCAAATCAAAATCACAATGAGGTATCACCTCACACCGGTCAGAAAGGCTGTAATCAAAAAGTCTACAAACAACAAATGCTGGACAGGGTGTGGAGGAAAGGGAACCCTCCCACACTGTTGGTGGGAATATAAAATGGTACAGCCACCATGGAGAACAGTATGGAGTTTCCTTAAAAAACTAAAGAATAGAGCTACCATATGATCCAGCAATCCCACTTGTGGATGTACATCCGGAGAAAACCACAATTCAAAAAGATACACGCACTGCAGTGTTCACTGCAGCACTAGTTACAATAGCGGAAGACATGGAAGCAATCTAAAGAAGATGTCATACATATATAAATGCAATATTACTCCGCTGCAAAAAAAGAACAAAATAACGCCATTTGCATGGCGTGGACATAGAGACTATCATACTAAGTGAAGCAAATCAGACAAAGACAAATTCCATGTGATATCACTTATATGTGGAATCTAAAAACATAATACAAACGAACTTATTTACAAAACAAGACTCACAGACTTCAAAAACAAACTTACGGCTACCAAAGGGGAGAGGTCAGGGATGGGGTATAAATTAGCAGTTTGGCATTAACATATACACACTAATGTTTATAAAATAGATACCTAATGAGAACCTACTATATAGCACAGGGAACTCTACCCAGTACTCTGTAATAGCTTATATGGGAAAATAATCCGAAAAAGAGTAGATACATGTATATGTATAACAGAATCACTTTGTTGTACACCTGAGACTAACACAACATTGTAAATCAATTATACTCCCAATATAAAATAAAAATTGAATTAAAAAAAAGAAAGAAACCAGCAACAGAGGCTTTCAGCCTAAGCTCCACACCATTCCTTGCGAGCCTGCAGTGTTCTTACATATTGTATGACTTTAAATTTTTAAATTATCTTCACCAAGTTCATATTAAAGAAACAGCTATTTGAAGCACACCGCTTAACCCTTCAAAAATTGTCTTTATAATTGGAGGTATTTGGATTGATTAATTTCTATGACAAACCATGGAAAGAATTTCCAAAATTCATTCTTTCCTTGTATTATTATCACCGGAGACCACACTGCATGTTCCTATACATAGGCGGTGTAGGTTCAGTGAAGGTGGTGTAGGTTGAGCCTTTTAGAGGCTTATAACTACCAATCAAATGCTGAAAATGACTCTACTTTACTCTTGGACTGCTGCTGCTAAGTCGCTTCAGTCGTGTCCGACTCTGTGCGACCCCATAGATGGCAGCCCACCAGGCTCCCCAGTCCCTGGGATTCTCCAGGCAAGAACACTGGAGTGGGTTGCCATTTCCTTCTCCAATGCAGGAAAGTGAAAAGTGAAAGTGAAGTCGCTCAGTCATGTCCGACTTTTAGCGACCCCATGGACTGCAGACTACCAGGCTCCTCCATCCATGGGATTTTCCAGGCAAGAGTACTGGAGTGGGGTGCCATTGCCTTCTCCGGCTCTTGGACTACTAAAAGACAAATAGAATATTTTTTACTTTGAAATTTTGAAAAAAGTTTTGAAATAAATTTTACTTTCTTTATGACCTTGACTTGAAGGTATGTCCAGTGCTACAAAAAAGTTGCCTAGGTTGGGTGTCTTTTGCTTTCAGCATCCATGCTTAGAATTAGAGACACAGTAAGGATACTACCAGCCCCAGTATATCTATAGTACACGGAAGTTAGAGGGGTTCTCTTTCATTCTGAAAGACAAGGGAATTTTTTTTTTTTGAGAATGAGTGAACCTATATTTGGTAATAAGCCCATTATATAGTGGGTTCAGGGATCAACCTTCAGCTTTTCCTAATTAAAAAACAGAGGCAGGAAACCTTAACTGAAGAGCCAAGGGAAATCTAACTGTTCACACCTACCCTGGAGAACTTTTGAACATCCCATGGGGTCTTATTGTTAGGTCTGTGTCAGAATGTCAGCTTCTTTCTTCAGGATCTTTAATTACTGATTCATTTCTTTTTCTTTTTTTTTGATTCATTTCTTTTTCAAAGTGCTGTGTTTAGATATTCAGTCCTTATCAACATATTCCTGGGGGAGGCTAGGTGTCTCTAATATAGCTGAGGCTGAGTGATGCTCTCTCTCACCTGGGCACACTAGTCACAACCACATTCTCCTGGTGAGATCAGAGTTCTCTCTCTGAGAGCACCATGGCCATGGCAAGAGGAATTTAAAAGCCTAATTTCATGGAAACAGTTTTTTTCTTGCTTCAAGTTTGAAGTAAGTGCTTCCTTCATTGGGAGAATGATAGAAGATTGTTGAGCAGCTTTTGCCTCTCATTCAAGGTACGGCTGTTTGAACACTTCATGTCCAATATCATCTTGAATACGTGAACTTGAGGAAACTCATGGCCTTGAAACTCTGACATACGTGGAGGCATACTGATGAGATGGGTAGGCCAGCCAGGTCATCTGTCTCTGGCCTCTGGCTCAAGGGGATCCCAGATGGTGCTGGCCATGCTGTAGCAAACTCATGCAGAAAAACAGAGAACATCTCACCACCACATGGATACTAAGTTAAATCCATCAAACTCTTAGCTCTCGCGATATCTGCAGGAGAAAGGCCAGATCCAGGAGTGAGGTGCCTTAGAAACTGTAAGCTTCTTTGTCCTTGCAGAGGCCCTCAGACAGCCCAAATACTTGATGCAGTTATTACTTTGCCAATTCCTACAGCCAGAACTGAACAGAATTCTGTGATATCAGCAGTTGTCAGTCAACAAACCTCTCTCTTGTCGGTGAGGTGCATCCAAAGGCCATGACAATACCCGGAATGACTATTAAGTCATTCCAACAGTCTTCCCAACAGAAAAAGGAGGCTTCGTCACCCACATTGCTGGCTGATTGGTAAGAACCAGGGTATATGGAGAAGCGGTGCCGGCCGGAATGAGGAGTGTGACATACGAGAGACAGCTGATCCTGGCAGGGCTGTGCATTACCTCGAGGGGACAGCCAAGCTCTGACTCTTGGAGGAACTGCTCTCTGCGCTTGCAAGCAGAGGCAAGGCACACAGGAGGGGCCCTGGGAGTGTGCTCAAGAGGACATGAAACTCAAGCCCTGAAAGCTAAGCTCCAAATCCAAATATGCTGTTACGCAATGCACTCGCAGATTGGCTCGCATTTGATTATCGTATGAGGTTACTTGTTGGCATGTGCTGAGTAATTCCCTGGCATGCCCACGGCTTGTCAGTGGCATTCCTTCCTGAGTCACAACTGGACTGACAGCCTGGCTCAGGAAGCAGGGGCCAGCGCTGTCCAAGAGGCTGTCTTTTCGATGAAACCTACAGCCCATGGTCCTGAGTTGCTGATGTCACCATGCCTGCTTTTCCATCCTCAAGGATGAGCTGGTAGGCATTTCCAGTGAGTGTTTGACAGGCTTGAGGAAACATTTTGGGGGGCTGCACGTAACTGCTGAAGTGAGGAATATTTGTCTGTCATCAGTTGGATGAGAAAAGTTAAAATTCCTGCCAGAACTTTGGAGGCCTAGGGAGATGGCATCTCTCATGGGAGCAACATTAGGCCAATTACAATGCTCAGCATTTTCCCAACGCCCTAGGTTCAGAGCTCTTTGCGAGCAGTTTGTTTCTTTAGCTGAGTTTCTTAAACACACACCACCCCTTGTGGAGCTCTCTGGGCCTCCACCCAAAAGCCGAAGGATACAAAGAGGAGGAAGAAAAGAGAGAGCAGCCGGCTTTACCCAAAGAGAGAAACCAAGCCAAATATTTCAGCAATTCATTATTCTCTAAAAGCCTGTCAGTAGTTACAATGCGGGGAACCGGAGAAGAGCCAACACGTGCAACATAGGAGACTGGCCACGTACAATATGGAAAAATAAGCAGTCATTAAAATCATGCTATAGATTGTAGAGGAAACCTTAATGACGTGGAAATCTATAAACAACACATGGTTAAGTGAAGCTAATTGTAAGACATCATGCACAATATGATTACATTTTGTAAATATATACATATATATATATTTCTAGGTGAAGTATACATATAGAAAAAAGACTGAGAGAATATAAATTAAAATGTTAATAACAATCTTTTGAGGTTGGGTGGATTATAAGAGATTTTTTTTTTCCTCCAAACTGTCTACAATAAACATGTTTTAATTTTGTTTACATTTTTGTTATTATTTTTACTTTGTTATCAAATAAAACATGCTCACAGTGTAAGGTTCAAGTAATACAGACATGTTTAAAATCTAAAGTAAAATTTCTCTTAATCCTTGTGTGTCCAAGTCTATATTTTAATATTATTCTAGAATATTTACGCAATAGAATTACATATAGGTCTTCAATTTGCCTTTTATCACTTAGAGTATCTGGCACATCTTCCCAGATATGTATGAGCACTTTTTTTGGTTTTCTTTTTTTAAGTCAATCAAGACCCTGGCAGGCCACAGGGAATGGAAATTAAAGAGTGAGGGTCTCCACTTACGGGCAGGGGGGCACTGAAGTCCCAAGATGTCAGAGTTAAAAAGGACTTATTTAAACCCATTCCTTAAATGATAAAGAGATGAAGATCCAGAGACCAGAATCCACGTCTTCTAACTCTGTGTCCAATATTGCCTTTGCTGTATACCACACCATGTAGTGTAAAACAGAAAATAACAAGTCCTTTTTAAAGAACTCTTATCTTGCCAACCTTTTGTTTCAGCCTTAACATCCCTTACGGGAACTGGGGAAGTTACCTCTCCCCAGTACAGATGATAATACTAGTTAACCTTTGCTGGGCACCATGGGCCAAGTTCTCAGCTAAGCTATTTGCCTGTATTACCCTCATACAGTTCTTACAAGAGCTCTCCAAGGCTGGTCCTATTATTTTATCCATTTTACAACTGAAAAAAATTGAGGCTCAGAGAGGTTGAGTAACTTGTCAAATGTCCTGCAGCTAAGACAGAATGGAGCCAAGACTTGAAACTGTGTCTGGCCCCAGAGTCCCTACTTTTAAACGTTACACTCTATTTCTTGCAGACTTAGCTCATAAAGTTTTCACAAAACACACTTTAATTACTCGCTCCCTTTCCCCTTTGTTATTATCCAGTCTTTATCAAACAAAGCAAAACAGGAATGACATTAGAGAATGCAATTTGGTGTCAGGCAGGGTTCAGGGGCCCCACTTGGTGTTCAGGACTCTGTGCCAAACACTGGGATAAAAACAAAACAAAACACCCAGTCCAACCACAGCTATTCTTGCAGTTGGCAAAAAAGTCATCTGGCACTTTTCCTCTAAGGATCCTGCATGTCCCATACAAGGTGGTAAACTGCTTGCTCCCCAGGTATTTTCATTTCTTATGTAATACTGCACTCGTTTCAACTTGGCCAACATGTTAGCACTTGCAGGTAAAGCCAATCTTTTTTTCAATCAGACACACAATACACCCTGAGTCATGTGTTGAAGGCCCGTACAATGTTTTTATTGTGAGCAGAGCCCCAAGGGCTTCGTCTTACAATCCTCACGTGTGTGTCAACCCTGCAGAGAAAGAACCTGCCTGACGCTGCTGTGTGTGGCTGTTGCCCAGAGCTGCCGGAGGCTAGGGTATGCCATGAGCAGTCACTTCACCCACTGGGCACTGGCCCCCCATAAGCAGGTGGTCAGGACTTTCCCAGGTATTTATACTAGAGTCTTCTCATGCTGCTGTTCAGTCTCTCTGCCTTTTGTATTTCCTGCTTACTTTCCTCTTCTTGTGTCCTAAGAGGCCACACAAGCTCGACTACTGTCCCATAAAGCACAGAGCTAGTCCCCGCTCTCTTTCTTCCATTCTCCCCAGCACCTCTTCTGTTCTCTCCCCCCACCCAAGTGACATTTCACCTTCTTTCTCTGTTCACTAGCCTCTTTTTGTCACTCTTATAGCCATTGTCTATGAACAGGCTGGAGGCGCTGTCCTCAACATGGAGACGCAGAATCAGAAAGATTCAGTGCATTGGCTCTGGAGCCCCAGCAGCTTGGGTAAAAGTCTCAGCATTGCTACCTACTAACTAGGTTAGTTAGTTAGAACATTCTCAGCACCCCTTGGAAGACATTCTGAGCATCAGTGTCCTTAGTGTTGATATTTCCCAAGAAAGAAAGTGATGAGATTCGTTTACATCAATCAACTCAGAGGATGGAATATAGCACCAGATCATCTCAGAAATACTTGAGTTCACTTTTCTAAGAGATAAGCTATGGGTGTGGGGTGCTGATAATACATATATGAAGACTAAAGCCTCATGGATCCCTCTTTTGGAAAAATAACAGTCACTCTGGCTTACCTTCTGTGGGAGCTTAGCTTTCCATGCCCTGGGTTCACGTTCAGTGTGGTGTAGTGGTAGCTCTTTGATTGGTGGGGCCTTTTTATTCTGTGCATTCACGTCCCCCCTCCATCTACACAAAAAGATCTTCATATAAGGCCACTTAAAGATTTTATTCCACCAATTATTCAGTTCAGTTCAGTTCAGTTCAGTTGCTCAGTCGTGTCCGACTCTGCGAGCCCATGAATCGAAGCACACCAGGCCACCCTGTCCATCACCAACTTCCAGAGTTCACCCAGACTCATGTCCATTGAGTCAGTGATGCCATCCAGCCATCTCATCCTCTGTCGTCCCCTTCTCCTCTTGCCCCCAATCCCTCCCAGAATCAGAGTCTTTTCCAATGAGTCAACTCTTCACATGAGGTGGCCAAAGTACTGGAGTTTCAGCTTTAGCATCATTCCTTCCAAAGAAATCCCAGGGCTGATCTCCTTCAGAATGGACTGGTTGGATCTCCTTGCAGTCCAAGGGACTCTCAAGAGTCTTCTCCAACACCACAGTTCAAAAGCGTCAATTCTTTGGTGCTCAGCCTTCTTCACAGTCCAACTCTCACATCCATACATGACCATAGGAAAAACCATAGCCTTGACTAGACGAACCTTTGTTGGCAAAGTAATGTCTCTGCTTTTGAATATGCTATCTAGGTTGGTCATAACTTTCCTTCCAAGGAGTAAGCGTCTTTTAATTTCATGGCTGCAGTCACCATCTGTGGTGATTTTGGAGCCCAGAAAAATAAAGTCTGACTGTTTCCACTGTTTCCCCATCTATTTGCCATGAAGTGGTGGGACTGGATGCCATGATTTGTTTTCTGAATGTTGAGCTTTAAGCCAACTTTTTCACTTTCCTCTTTCACTTTCATCAAGAGGCTTTTGAGTTCCTCTTCACTTTCTGCCATAAGGGTGTGTCATCTGCATTATCTGAGGTTATTGATATTTCTCCCGGCAATCTTGATTCCATCTTGTGCTTCTTCCAGTCCAGCGTTTCTCGTGATGTACTCTGCATATAAGTTAAATAAGCAGGGTGACAATATACAGCCTTGATGTACTCCTTTTCCTATTTGGAACCAGTCTGTTGTTCCATGTCCAGTTCTAACTGTTGCTTCCTGACCTGCATACAAATTTCTCAAGAGGCAGGTCAGGTGGTCTGGTATTCCCATGTCTTTCAGAATTTTCCACAATTTATTGTGATCCACACAGTCAAAGGCTTTGACATAGTCAATAAAGCAGAAATAGATGTTTTTCTGGAACTCTCTTGCTTTTTCCATAATCCAGCGGATGTTGGCAATTTGATCTCTGGTTCCTCTGCCTTTTCTAAAACCAGCTTGAACATCAGGAACTTCACGGTTCACATATTGCTGAAGCCTGGCTTGGAGAATTTTGAGCATTACTTTACTAGCGTGTGAGATGAGTGCAATTGTGCGGTAGTTTGAGCATTTTTTGGCATTGCCTTTCTTTGGGATTGGAATGAAAACTGACCTTTTGCAGTCCTGTGGCCACTGCTGAGTTTTCCAAATTTGCTGGCATATTGAGTGCAGCACTTTCACAGCATCATCTTTCAGGATTTGGAATAGCTCAACTGGAATTCCATCACCTCCACTAGCTTTGATCGTAGTGATGCTTTCTAAGGCCCACTTGACTTCACATTCCAGGATGTCTGGCTCTAGGTCAGTGATCACATCATCGTGATTATCTGGGTTGTGAAGATCTTTTTTGTACAGTTCTTCTGTGTATTCTTGCCATCTCTTCTTCATATCTTCTGCTTCTGTTAGGTCCATACCATTTCTGTCCTTTATCGAGCCCATCTTTGCATGAAATGTTCCTTTGGTATCTCTAATTTTCTTGAAGAGATCTCTAGTCTTTCCCAGTCTGTTGTTTTCCTCTATTTCTTTGCACTGATTGCTGAAGAAGGCTTTCTTATCTCTTCTTGCTATTCTCTGGAACTCTGCATTCGATGCTTATATCTTTCCTTTTCTCCTTTGCTTTTTGCTTCTCTTCTTTTCACAGCTATTTGTAAGGCCTTCCCAGACAGCCATTTTGCTTTTTTGCATTTCTTTTCCATGGGGATGGTCTTGATCCCTGTCTCCTGTACAATGTCATGAACCTCAGTCCATAGTTCAGCAGGCACTCTATCTATCAGATCTAGGCCCTTAAATCTATTTCTCACTTCCACTGTATAATCATAATGGATTTAATTTAGGTCATACCTGAATGGTCTAGTGGTTTTCCCTCCTTTCTTCAATTTAAGTCTGAATTTGGCAATAAGGAGTTCATGGTCTGAACCACAGTCAGCTCCTGGTCTTGTTTTTGCTGACTGTATAGAGCTTCTCCATCTTTGGCTGCAAAGAATATAATCAATCTGATTTCGGTGTTGACCATCTGGTGATGTCCATGTATAGAGTCTTCTCTTGTGTTGTTGGAAGAGGGTGTTTGTTATGACCAGTGCATTTTCTTGGCAAAACTCTATTAGTCTTTGCCCTGCTTCATTCCGTATTCCAAGGCCAAATTTGCCTGTTACTCCAGGTGTTTCTTGACTTCCTACTTTTGCATTCCAGTCCTCTATAATGAAAAGGACATCTTTTTGGGGTGTTAGTTCTAAAAGGTCTTGTAGGTCTTCATAAAACCGTTCAACTTCAGCTTCTTCAGCGTTACTTGTTGGGGCGTAGACTTGGATTACTGTAATATTGAATGGTTTGCCTTGGAAATGAACAGAGACAGAAACATTCTGTCGTTTTTGAGATATCACTTCATTGAGATACCACCTCAAGCCAGTCAGAAAAAAATCTACAAGCAACAAATGCCAGAGAGGGTGAGGAGAAAAGGGAAACCTTCTATTGGTGGGAATGTAAGTTGCTGCAGCCACTACGGAGAACAGTATGGAGGTTCCTCAAAACAACTAAATATACAATTATCACGGGATCCAGCAATCCCATTCCTGGGCATATATCTGGACAAAACTATAATTCAGAAAGCTTCATGCATCCCTATGTTCATAGCAGCACTATTCACCACAGTCAAGACATGGAAACAATCTGATTGTCCATCAGCAGAAGAGGGGATTAAGATGATGTGGTACAAGGACTTCCCTGGTGGCCCAGCAGCTAAGACTCCACACTCCCAGCACAAGGGGGCCGGGTTCCATCCCTGGTCAGAGAACTGGATCCCACACGCCAAACTAAGACCCAGCACAGCCAAAGAAATATCTTTTAAAAAGAAATGTGGTACATAAATACAAAGGAACACTAATTAGCCATAAAAGAACAAAATAATGCCATTTGCAGCAACATGGATGCATCTAGAGAGTATCACACCAAGTGAAGTAAGTCAGAAGGAGAAGGACAAATACCACGTGGTGTCACTTACACGTGGAATCTAAAATATGGCACAAATGCACCAATCTGTGAAACAGAAGCAAAATGAAGAACAAAGACAATAGACTGACGGTTGCAAGGAGGAGGTGAGGTGGGGGAGGGTAGGAGCGGGAGTTTTGAGTTAGCACGTGCAAACTATGCATATATAGAACGGATAAAGAGCAAGTTTCTACTGTGTAGCACGGAGAACTATATTCAATACCTGTAATAAACCATAATGGAAAAGAATATGAAAAAGAATATATAGAAACGTATAACTGAGTCACTTTGCTATGCAGCAGTAAATAACACAACAGTGTAATTCATCTATACTTCAATAAAAATTGACTAAAAATTTTTTTCTCCCATAGGAAGAAAATACGAATATGACTAAGAAAAGCTTCAATTTGGAAAAATAATTGAAACTCTTTAGAGCATCATGTTCTAAAGGGCAGGGGAACTCTATAACAGCAATAAAATTGTCAGCCTTTAATAATAAGCTACATATTCATGGTATTTTGTCATTTGCAAAGCATTTTTAACAATATCTACATATTTACTCATTCATTTGCTTATTCTTTCAACACCAGGATCACATTATGACTTTGGTGGGTTCTAGGCACTTTCACTTCTTGGGTCCCTTCCTCCATTAAAAAAGTTAAAATAGTTCAGTACGTTTTTATGGGCCATTAAAAAGTTTAAGGTTTCAGGTATGACCTAAATAAAATCCCTTACGACTGTACAGTGGAAGTGACAAATAGATTCAAGGGATTAGATTTGATAGACCCTGATGCTGGGAAAGATTGAAGGCAAGAGGAGAAAGGGACGACAGAGGATGAGATGGTTGGATGGCACCACCGACTCAATGGACATGGGTGTGGGTGAACTCCGGGAGCTGCTGATGGACAGGGAGGCCTGGCGTGCTGCGGTCCATGGGGTCGCAAAGAGTCAGACACGACTGAGTGTCTGACTGAACTGACTGAAAAAGTTTTTACTGATATGAGGAAAATTTAAAGCATCTTTTCCACTCTAACAGCTCCTTTTTGTTTTTTCTTCTGATTTTAAGAGAAACTGAAGCATTTTCATGGGCCCTCAAAAGTATTGTGGGCTCTGGGCATGATGCATACTGAGCCTACTGGATAAATCAGCCTGCACCAGGAGTGGGCTGGGGATTAGATGCCCACAGATGAACACAGGTGCCTCCCACACCCTAAGGAGCTCCACAGCCTCAAGGAAACAGACCAGCAAACAAGCCATTCTGATGCTGCTGCTCTGCAGGCTCAGCTATCCGCCCTCGTAAGAGCATGCCGGAGGCAGCATCTAACTCTAAGGATAGTGGGAAGGTTTGTCATTCAGCACTGCCTGAATGACTCTTTAAACCAACATTTTTCAGCAGTTCTGGGTTTGAGTTTGGGTTCAAATTTTAGAATTTCTGGCAGGCCACTTGAAAAATTGAGAAATGAACATTAGGCAAAGAAGCAAGTTTCAGGGAATTTAAGGACTGTGCTATTAATTTCAATATATGGAGATAGACACAATTTTATATTTTGATTAATACACAAGATTTATTTTTGCTGCAAGCACGGGGACTTAGGCTACCTCTGAGTCAGAAGACAGTATCAAGCTGAGCAGCTGCTGTAGTCCTGGATGAAGAGTATACTAAGGGCTGGGAGAAAGGGTGGGGAGCTCAGGGTATCTAGCTGGTTCCACAGGGAGAATGCAGTTCAATGGGGTGTGAAAAACCTTTCCTTCCCGATCATATAAAAGACCACGGTTGGGGCAGAAAATAATTCTCGGTGCCAAAGAACAACCGAATGAGCCAAATGAACCAAATGGTAACAGTTAACCTCGAATATTTTAGACGTTGATTAAAATTTGACAACACAGTTAGTTGCAGGGCATTCAAGATAGTCCAGCTGCCAAGCTCCAGTCGTTAAACCTACCAATCTCAGGATAACAAGAGCAAACATTTAGGATGTCCCAAGAGCCATGGCGAGAGCTTTATATCTGCTTTTAATCTTCATAGCAAATCTACTGTGTGAGTATTATTATTACCCCCATTTTATAAATGAGGCAAGTGAAGCAAGGAAACTTTAGACGACCTGCCTTAGGGAGGATAGAGCTGAGATTTGAACGCCGCTCTGAGACTTGTTCTCTGAGTCCCCACACGTCCACATCTGTGCGACGCGTCTGACATGCCCTCCGATGCCTCGTGTCTGACCACTGCCCTCCCTGCTCGGCTTCACACAGGAGCCACCTGACACTCCCTCAGCATAGGCTTCTGACCTGGCACAGTGGAATGTGATGGAGACCCTCTCAGCTTCACAGGAGCAACGCAGAAGGGCTGTGAGAACTCACAACCTATGGGGAACACTGACACTGACCAACAGGTGATGGGGAATAATGATGCTCAATCCCAAGACAGATTTCATGTGACTTCTCAGTCCCATGGGGTCCAGCAACCGGTAGCAGAGTCAGAGTTGTCAGATACAATGTAGAATGCCCAGTTCACTTTGAATTTCAGATCAACAACGAAGAAATGTTTACTAGAAGTATGTCCCAAATACTGCATGCCTGCTAAGTTGTTTTATTTGTGTCTGCCTCTTTGTGACCCTATGGACTATAACCTGCCAGCCTCCTCTATCCATGGGATTCTTCATCCAGAATACTGGAATAGGTTGCGATTTCCTTCTCCAGGGTATCTTTCCAACCCAGGGATCGAACCTGAGTCTCTTATATCTCCTGCTTTGGCAGGTGGGCTCTTTATCGCTAGTGCCACTCGGTATGCCAAATATTGCATGGAACATACTTAGAGCAAATAAATATTCATTGTTATTTATTTGAAATTCAAAGTTCACTGGGTATTTTATTTTACCTTTTTTTTTTTTTTGGCTCAAAACGACAACCCTAAGCGGTAGCCGCCTTGGTGATGCACACTCTTACAGGCCTGCTTCCTTTCCTGCCCGGCTCCCCTGTCTCTCATCCAGCTCCTGGGATCACAGGCACAGTGGAGAACTCAGATGGAAGCTCTCGAAGGTCCATCCATCAGCCAGGACTCCCTCGGCCACTCTAGCTTCACTGGTTTCTTACTATAAAGCAGTGTTCCAGGCCATTCTTGAGAGATAGTGAAGCATTATTGGAATGAGCAGTAATTGGTTCAGATAATCATTTATTCATTTAATAATTAGCCCCATTTGTTGAAAGAAACTCTTGTCCTTGCATAGAGGAATATAGTGACATACACACTCAGAGAACCCATCTCTTAGCAGCCGGAACAGCAAGATGCCCAATTTCCCCAGTTTTACGTCAGTTGGAAGGAATGCAGTTAAAGCATGAAGTTTTCAAGGTCAATTCTTCACAAATAAAGCCAGTAGCACATTATTATTTCTTTATATAACTAAATATAATGTATTAATTCTAAAAGCAGTGACTGATTGCAAAGAGACAAATTCAGAAAGCCTTGAAATTATATTTGTATTTGACCCACATCAGAAACTTGGTTTCCTTTCCATAAATTATCAATTGGGACAATTAGAGAAAAATAGCAGACATGAGAGAAAACCTAGGCCAAAGCACTTGCACCCAATGGGTTTACACAGGAATCAGACCTCCTTGCAAACTTGCAAAAACAAAGCCAAACCTTGGCTGCATATAAGCCTAAAATGAGAAAGAAGGTGCTCTTTTTTCATAAACCCGATGAAATGAAACCTTCTGCTCCTTTTTGTCTGCTGGATCTTCATTACGAAGGAAGGAAGCTATAATCTTGTAGCTGCAAGAAAATCTTTCCCCAAGGTGTTGCTGGAGGGGCTCCTGGAATCAACTAGCTCTGCAGCTCTGTCCAGAGAGGTTTTTTCTCATAGCCGCCCAGGGAAGCAAACGGATTGGATGGCTGGCTCTGGTTACTTATGGCTGCATTCCCCTGGGCATTCCAAGACACCCCCCCACACACACCTTCCACCTGGCCTGTGACCTCTGACCTTGGCCCTGTGGCTAACACGGGCGTGGGGGAGGTGGGAGTGGCGTAGGTGTCAGGCTGCCTGAGCCCAGGCCACAGATGAAAGAGTCAGTTGTTTCCACTCCTCACGCTCACTTGTGAGGTCCTGGATGCTGCCGAACTGATATGTCTCCAAATCCCGGCTGCTCACAGGGTTGTGTAGACAAGCTGTAACTCCAGTTGTACCCGTGTATGTGTGTCGGATGGGAGGCGGCAGCCTGGCTTCCAATCCCAGCTCTGCCACGGACTTGCTCCAGGGCCTCGCCCCTCAGGACCATGGGTTTTCTCTTCTGTAAACAGGGCAGTTGGCTCACCACAGGTGCTTGGGCAGGGGTTGCTGAGGAGGCAGATCATAGCCATTCCCTAACGTCCTCCTCATCATGTCCACCGAGTCAACGAAAATTATTCCACATTTATCTGTCTTATGTTCGGTTCCTTCACAGAAGGTTTTCTTTGAAAAAAGATTTCTGTTGCTTCTATAAACCAATGGAGTAGGCTATCTCTAAATGACCTTCCAAACTCATGATTCTCTAATTTCATGATCCCAAAACAAAAGTTCAGACTTGGCCTTTTTAAAGGATTGCATACTGCTTGGGGGGCTCCACTGGTGGCTCAGATGGTAAAGAATCTGCCTGTAATGCAGGCGACCTGGATGCCATCCCTGGTCCGGAAGATCCCCTGGAGAAGGAAATGGCTACCCACTCCAGTATTTTTGCCTGGGGAATTCCATGGACAGAGGAGTCTGGCGAGCTACAGTCCATGAGGTTGCAAAGAGTCAGACACAACTGAGAGGCTAATATACACATATGCTGCTTGGGAGAATGAGAAAGTTATGAGATATATGATGATATGTTTCTGATCCTGAAAATTCTCTTATGTAACCTACCCTTGGAGACATATTAATTTCCAGGGCCCAAGCCCCCTCCTTTGTTACACTGGATAAAGGCTCACATGTTAATTATTTAGCCACTGGTGCTAACTGGAACTGCCTTGAAAACATTTCCGTGTGTGACATAAGGCTCTGGCAATTTGAACGTACCTTTTTTTTCTTTCATATCAGCAGTTATTTTATGGACTGGGCTTAGACAGTTTAGGCTTAGCAACAATGGGTACTGGATTGGTGAATTATTCATGTAATCTACACTTCCTGGCTGCTATGGATAATTGACAGGTGTCGTGTCACCTCTTACAAACGTCCCACAATTAGAGACTATATATCAGTGTTTGACTTCATTGTAATGCTTCCTTTCCAAGCTAGTTTCATATTTTATTTACAGCTGGGTGGCATTTTTTGACTTGGCTGCCTATTTCTCTCACTTTCAATTCCAAGCCTTTTGCTCTACTTAATATAACCAGGAACATTTAAATAATAAGACTCCCTCTCCATTTGCTAAAGGCGGTCAGTCATTGTGGCTGTGTTTTATTCATTCAGCCATTATGTTAGTCAATTTCTTGATTTAAGAAACCTAGGATGAAATGCAGCTGTAAGGAAACCATGATATAAATCTGTTTTTATGACTTGTTTGGTTCACAGGGGGAAAAAAAAACCTAAAAGCAAATCTTCCCAGGGCCTGACACAAGTTGTAAACTGTGGGGAAGGTTAGCCAGTTAAACTATGTGACTTAATAGGAGCAACGGAACATTTCAGATCTGCACCGGAGTGGGAAGGTTTCTGGAATTAGAAATGAAGCCAGGGTTCATTTTGGGCCTTGTTCTCTTTGGGCCCAGTGGGAAAAAATGGGTAAGAAAATAAACCTGGAACTGATAACTTAATGCGAGAACCATAAATTAAACACTTCAAGCAAATAGAACCTTTGGAATCCTGCAGTCCCCCCTTTTCCACTCAAGTCAACAGGAAACTGAGGCCTGAGGCATGCCAGGGCTTCCTCGCCATCCCAGCTCCAGCTGGTGGAAAAGTGGAAAGCTGGGGTCAGCCGAAGCCTGCTCCAGCACTCCCACTGCTCTGCAGTGAGATGGATTGTCCGTGCTACCCCCTACAGTATACTCTCACCTCCTCTGTGGCTGTTACTCACCATCCCTTGGGAGAATTCACTTTTCCTCGTTCTCACTCATGTGCCCTGTGTGGAATTATTTCATGCTGACTCTTGGCGGGAGCATGGTCGACTAAGCCCATCAGTGAATCCATTGGCCCAAATGGTGCTTCAGGAGTGGCCCCATGACCTAACTCAGACCGTGAGTCCCAGCAGTTCCATCACTGCTGTGGGAAGAGATTTTCTGTCCCGCTAGAGTGGATCGGGCTGCAAGAGTGACAGTTGCTGCAGATATTTTGCTCTCCACATGGAACAGACTGGAGCCACCGGGAGTAGGTGGAAAAAGTGTATCCTGTGATACCCGAGGGTGAAGCATGCAACTCAGAAACACTGAGCAGAGAGAGCAAACCTTGGTTAAGTAAACCTATTATTTATCTTCTAAACTAGGACAACTTTGAGAATGAAACAGGACAAGATGAACGTCAAGCCAGACTGTTTACATAAACAGGACTATCCTGGGCAAACAGGAACATGTGGTCATCGTGCTCCAGGATGGCATCCTCTGAGCTGCTAGATTAAGCTAGCTGAATTAAGCTGGCATTCTCTTTGGCCTTTTTCGTCTAGTGTGTTAGTTGCTCAGTCATGTCTGACTCTTTGCAACCCCATGGACTGTAGTCCGCCAAGCTTCTCTGTCCATGGGATTCTCCAGGCAAGAATACTCGAGTGAATTGCCATTTCCTACTCCAGGGGATCTTCCTGACCCATGGATTGAATCTGGGTCTCCTGCATTGCAGGTGGATTCTTTACCCTCTAAGCCACCAGGGAAGCCCACATGACAATGAACTCACTTCATTGTCGAGGGCTGTTTGAGTTAGGCATTTTGTAACTTGCACATGATGGTTTTAACTGACATACATGTGCTGCTTCTTGTGCTTTCTAAAATCTTATCCTATATCATACCTTGAGCTTGCAATTAAAGGTGCTCACTATATGCTTTTCTTTTAATAAATGTTCAAACTTTATATTTAACCTTTTACTTCAAATAATTAAAACCATCACTTGTAGAACGTTTACATTTACAGAGAACTTCCAAGTTAATTGTCTTATAATACCCCTGTGAAATAGGTATCGCCCAAGGTTTGGAGAAGTTAAAAATTTTACCCAGGCCCACAGGGCTGATGTAGCAGACGTGTGCATCCTCAGTCGTGTCCGACTCTTTGTGACCCCATGGAGTGTAGCCCTCCAGGCTCCTCTGTCTATGGGATTTCCCAGGCAAGAATACTGGAGTGGGTAGCCACTTCCTACTCCAAGGGATTTTCTTGACCTAGGGATCAAACCCAGGTCTCTTGCATTGCAAGCAGATTCTTTACTACTGAGCCACCTGGGAAGCCCGATGTGGCAGATATGCAGTGGTAATTTCCTGTGATGGGGGAAAACCCTACAACACTGAGTTTTATTGTCTTCCAGTTTCTGTGACATAAGTATTCCAACAACAGCTAATTTCAGAGCATCAAGCCTACATCACTGAGGAACCCGCTTTAGCACCCCACTGTGTGAAACGTCTAAGACTTCTGAATCCGTTCCTAAATTCCTCCTTTTTTTCTTCTAGTTGTTGGTGTGAGGCAGTCAGTTCTGAATTGTGCTCTTTCAACAATGTAGCTATTCTCCAGGGCTTCAAGCTTTCAAAAGAGATCTCCTCAGAGCAGAACTGCAATAAGCAGCTTGGTTCAGACCTTGGGTGTCCCGGGTCTGTCTCCAAAGAGGCCACCCTCGGCAGAAACCAGCTCCAGTCTTCAGCATTTACTCTGCTCCTCACCTGGATGTGGCTACTTCCCTGGCCCTCTCTTCCCCTGACCTGCTTCTGCTCTTCCTGCAGCTAGTGTTAAGTGACATGTCTGGGCCCTCAACTCCACCTGCAGGGCTGCTCTGTAGAATAGGAGCAATAATACAGAAAGGGGCTGTCACCGCAGAGCGAGAAGTCAAGGCCTTGGTCTAGCTTCTTGTGGGCTGGATTAACGACAGCAAGTGCCTCTGCTACTCCGATCACTGCTAGCAGTCCCAAGCTGTCACAGTGAAGGGGACAATTACGAAGCCGGTTCACATTCATGATCTCATGTAAAGGTTTTGACTGGATAGTGTGCTAAACGCTTTGCTTCAGCAGAAAGAACTTGGAGAAGAGTTGAGTCATGTGAAAACCCTGGTGGCAGCAACCTAATTTCCAGTACTGGGGCTTAAGTGAAATGAGCCAGGCTTTAAAGGGCTTGCCTTACAAGCTCAAACCTACTGGTCACCGACAAATGCCACAGTCACCTTAACTGTCAAAAATTCTGGAGCCGTTGAACTTCATGGTCGTAGTAATTTTGTGTCTTTGACGTCCGGAATATGTAAAACTTGAGAAGAAGGTCTTCTGGTAACATTTCAATCCAAATATTTGTGGATTACTTTTTCATTGCGACTGCGGTTTCCTCCCTGTGAGTTAGGGAGCGGGGAGTCATGATGACACTATGGCATTCAGTGCAGTTCACTTCAGTCGCTCAGTCGTGTCCGACTCTTTGCGACCCCATGAATCACAGCACACCAGGCCTCCCTGTCCATCACCAACCCCCGGAGTTCACTCAAACTCATGTCCATCGAGTCAGTGATGCCATCCAGCCATCTCATCCTCTGTCGTCCCCTTCTCCTCTTGCCCCCAATCCCTCCCAGCATCAGGGTCTTTTCCAATTAGTCAACTCTTCGCATGAGGTGGCCCAAGTACTGGAGTTTCAGCTTTAGCATCATTCCTTCCAAAGAACATCCCGGGCTGATCTCCTTCAGAATAGACTGGTTGGATCTCCTTGCAGTCCAAGGGACTCTCAAGAGTCTTCTCCAACACCACAGTTCAAAAGCATCAATTCTTCGGTGCTCAGCTTTCTTCACAGTCCAATTCTCACATCCATACATGACCACTGGAAAATCCATAGCCTTGACTAGATGGACCTTTGTTGGCAAAGTACTATCTCTGCTTTTGAATATGCTATCTAGGTTGGTCATAACTTTCCTTCAAAGGAGTAAGCATCTTTTAATTTCATGGCTGCATGAAATTAAATCAAATTAAATTAAATTAAATTAAATGCAAAATCACCATCTGCAGTGATTTTGGAGCCCAGAAAAATAAAGTCTGACACTGTTTCCACTGTTTCCATTGCTTCCCCATGTATCTGCCGTGAAGTGATGGGACCAGATGCCATGATCTTCGTTTTCTGAATGTTGAGCTTTAAGCCAACTTTTTCACTCTCCACTTTCACTTTCATCAAGAGGCTTTTGAGTTCCTCTTCACTTTCTGCCATAAGGGTGGTGTCATCTGCATATCTGAGGTTATTGATATTTCTTCCGGCAATCTTGATTCCAGCTTGTGCTTCTTCCAGCCCAGCGTTTCTCATGATGTACTCTGCAACGATGGCTAATTCTGCTACGGTCAGCGCTCAGTTGTCCACTCTCAGAAGGATCATTTAAAGAATCTTTTAGGGTTTGTTTTGGGGTGGATTTTTATACTTATCCTTGAACATGGGCATGTCACAGGACCCAAGCTTTCCCTTAGAACAACGTAATGAAGCAAGTTTATGAAGAGTTGGGAAGCTGCCCTCTCTCACCAGGCTGGCCTCCTGCAATGGCAGCTCCTGGGGGAGCAAAGTGTCCTTTTCCAGAATGATTCAAATATGGAATGGAGTTTGTGCCTCCTTTAGCTGTTCCTACAGAAGAAGGGGTGGTGACTCTGTTTCATGTTGCTTTTCCTCATGTGAAGAGAATAGTGATGAAGTGAATCAACCAAAACACTTTTGTGTGTCAGGGTGAATGTGCTCACGAAAGAAGCATGGAGCATAAAGTCAAAGTAAAGGCCACGTTCCCTCTTGCAAGAGTTCAAAGTTCAAAATTTGTGCTTTTTGACCTGCTAAATAGCAGGAAGCAATCCACTGCAGTTTATAATAAAGAGTTAAGCTGGAATCAATGGCTGAGGCTGTAAAAGTTCAGAGGAACTGTAGATCAGAGAAGAATTTGGACAGAAGGGGAAACTGAAGCTGGGCCTTGAGAGCTGGACAGGAAAGGGAGGACATTCCAGCTAAGCAGAACGTGAGTGTTATGTGAGACACATGGAGGCATGAGTGTCTGGCAGGAGGGGTGTTTTTATGCCCTATTAGCATTAAGCAGCTAGGGTTCTCCAGAGCAAGTGAGTTGTTTACAAAGCAAACTTCTAGATAGAGGAGGCATTAACAGTTCATAAAGTGAAGAATAAGCAGACCCTGCCATGAAAGATAATACAGCAAATCCAATCACCATTAAGTGGGAATCAACCATAACCAACGTGTTATGGTTATCAGACTATGACTCACAATGATACTTCTTGGAACGTCAGGCATCCATGCATATTCGGACTGAAAAGTCTTTCTGATATTTTCCGCTGATGATTGAATTGGGTTATGCACACTGATTTGCTTTGCTACATGGTCTATGTTGTCATTAAGATGACCACCACTCAAGAAACTAGATATTGATAAATTCATGAATTATTTAAAGTTATGAACTCTATGTGGTTGATATGCTAGGCTCCCCAAAAGTATGAAAGTCATGAAAATGAAGGTGTTACATATTTCTAGGGGCTTTAATGTCTACACATTTCTGAAAGCTTGACACAGCTCCAGTAAATGAAGGACAATATCGAGCATGGTGCCTTCATTGTGGCCAAAACCCACAGGAACTGACATTTCTATCATGCTGATCGCTAGTCTTTCGTGGTGGGAAGTGGAGAAGTTCTGGATCTCTCTGTAGCACCGTATGTCAGCCTGACAATATTTAAAAATTGTGAAGATTCAGCTTCCTCACGTATAGAATCAGGCTGATATGCCTCTCCCATTCCCCTCAAACAAATAGGCCCCTCATAGGGAACTGAATCCCCAAAAAGGAAGAAGTTCACCCAAGAAAAGCTTTGAGTAGAGCCTAGAGGTATGTTTCAGGGAGAAGTAGAATAAAAAAGCCAGAAATTCTATCCAAAGTGACTTAAAAAAGAGGATAAATTCCCAGTTTATGCAAATATCAGACAGAGGGGCTTCATGGTGGATGAGTTCTACCATTTGTGAGAAAATTGAGCAAGCCTCAGACAAAGTTTGGGAATCTCCTTCCATAAATATTCAGGAGTTTTTCATACAGTATTTATTTGGAGATAAGAAAATGGCAATAATTAGCCCTTTCTGTTTGGTATCTATTAAACTGCTGCTTCCAAATAGCTTTCCATGAGAAAACAACTTTTAAATCTTAATGGAAAAATGAAAAAGCCCAAAGTGGTCAAGTAAAAACTTTATAATCGAGAGAAAACAGGAAGAAAAGAAACTGCTTTGACATGTGTCAAAAATCCTGGCTCAGACAACAAAGTCTCTGTCCTTGGAAAAATGGGAGGTTTCCCAGGAAAATGTGTGTTGCCTGGGAGCAGATGTGGGAGCTTCCAGGAAAAGGAGAAGCCCTGGGCTCTTCTCCCATCTCGGTCTGGTGGCCACCCTGACTTGTCTCTTCTCTCTCCTGACCAGTCTGACGTCATCAAAATTTCTGCTCCCTCATAACCAGCCTTCACATGGCTTCATGGCCTCTCAGTCCCCCTTCAAATCAAGACTCTTCTGTTTCACCTTCTTCATACTGATTAGCACATTCTTGCTGCACTTTAAGTTCTTGGGAGAGGACTTCCCAGGTGGTCCAGTGGTTAAGAATCCACCTGACGATGCAGGGTTCATGGGTTTGATTTCTGGTCTGAAATATCCACCTGCCCCAGGGCAACTAAGCCTGTGCACCATGACCACTGAAGCCCGCGCTCTAGAAACAGGGCTCTGCAACAAGAGAAGCCCCCATAACAAGAAGCAAGCAGAGAGCAGCCCCCACTTGCTGCAACTAGACAAAGCCCACAAGCAGCAATGAAGACTCAACATAGCCAAAAAATAAGATTAACTAATTAATTAAAAAATTGTAAACTGTAAGCAAATTAAGTATTGGAAGAATGCTAACAAAAATTATTTTTAAAAAATAAATAAATTCTTGGGAGACTGAATCTGATCGGCCCAGTTCACTTGTTGGTGGCAGGTTGTATTACAGGCCAATGTCTGGCCAGGGCAACAGCTGCCTTCAGGAAGGACGCAATGCTTCCTTTGGACCAGAGATGCACTGGTCCAATTCCTTGGAGCAAATGAGGGGAGGGTAGTAAAAGGGTGTGGTCAGGGCATTTCTCATCAGAAAGGGCTGAGGCATGAGAATGCTCTGATTGCTGTCTCTGTTAAAATGTAGTAGTAACTGGTTCTTCTTCAGGACTGGCAAAGGTGCTAAACTGCAGCTTGAGGGCATGTTTTATTATTTTATCCGTCATTGATCTATTCTAATCCATCTCCTATCATAAAAGATTGGAGGTGGCTTACAAAACTATATACAAGTATCAAATGGTTGAGAAATGTAGGCAAATTCCAGGGGAAAGGATGAGGTAAGGGAAGTTTGGGACGGACATGTACACACTGCTATGTTTAAAATGGATAACTAACAGGGACCTACTGTATAGTACAGGGAACTCTGCTAAGGTTATGTGGCAGTCTGGATGGGAGGGGAATTTGGGGGAGAATGGATACACGTATATGCATGGCTGAGTTCCTTCACCGTTTACCAGAAACGATCACAACATTGTTAATCAGCTGTATCTGGGCTTTCCTGATGGCTCAGCAGGTAAAGAATCCTTCTGCAGTGCAGGAAACCTAGGAGACTTGGGTTCAAGACTGGGTTGGGAAGATTCCCTGGAGAAGGAAAATGGCAACCCACTCCAATATTCTTGCCTGAAAAATGCTATGGACAGAGGAGCCTGGTGGGCTACAATCCAAAGAGTCACAAAGAGTCAGACATGACTGAGCGACTAAGCACCATCTCCCAATATAAAATAAAATGTTAAAAAAAAAAAAAAGAAATGTAGGCAAATTCCTATTTTCCTAAGAATAAGAAAATTAAAAACTGGGATAAAATTATCACCACAGAGTCTCTATAACATTGAGTATTGGAAAATTGCTAAAAATTGGCCTTGAATTTGTTTCTAAACCCGAGACCTGCCAAACTTAATAGCAAGTGGCTAAAAACAAGGGAAAAGTCCTGGCAGAAAGTGTTATTTATGCTCTAACAGGTTTTTAGCCACGGCTGTGGAAGCCTGTCTCTCTAAAGAAACAGATTTTCTTCTTCTTCTTTTTTTTTTTCAATATAGTTTATGGGCCATCTTAATGGGAAGGAGATTCTAGATTATGTCTCAAGGCTTTTTGTGGTCCTGATTTCATAATAATGGTTGTGATTTCACTGAGCAAGCAAGAAAACAAATAATTAAGAAGGCAAGATTTTTATATATATATATATATATATATATATATATATATATACATAAATAGCTAAAACCAACCTCCGACATAACGTTCCACTGAAGCCTTGGGCCCCAGCCTCCTCCATAATTTTGGAGACATAGTTTGAAAGCTGAAGAGGCAGATCATAAAATCCTCATTTCTTTTTTATTGTGCATTGTAAGGCAAAAAGTATAGGAAGCCTGGCTCGGTGATTATTCTACTCTCTGCTTTTTTTTTGCCTGTAGCATTTCTGACATCCTCAGATCTTCTGAAGCTCTTTATTTACTTTATTTTTCTTCTTTTGTTTATGGAATAGCAAAAAGTCCTAGAAAGCTTGCTCCTGATGCATGACAATGGAGGACCTCTACCCTGGAGTACCTGGCTCCCCATACTGAATGAGATGCACTATGGGGGCTCTGGAAAGCTGAATGGGATGTTTCTGCTGAGATTGAAACTGGGAATCATTCTGTTTCAAAGGACAGCTGTCACATAATATTTATTGAGCAGCCACCATATTCTAAGTGCCATATGAAGCATATATGTACCTGACATTTGAAAAGAGGAGACTAGTTTTTTAAGTACCGTACTTAATTTGAATACATGATTTGAAAAGAGGTAGAAGGAATTCTTGGTGCTTTATCTTTTGCTGAGAAAAATGCCACATGGATTGCCAAGATGGTGATCCTGAAAAACCATTTACAATATTCAATTAACAATAATTAAGGCACTCAGTGGGAAGCTCCTAACTGACTTGCTAAATAGCAAAAATTGGTACTTGGAATTCCCGGTGGATGAGAGAAAAGATAATAAGTACCCAAAATATAGAGACAATCGAAATGAAGCCAATTATGATCAAATTATATCACGCAAGTAGACACACAAGTTGAATTAGAAATATTTAAGGTTTTGATGAGAAATATTAAAAAGAGATATAATAACATTTAGCCATTAATTGATCATCTAATCTAGTTTAGTTCTGGGAAGGGAGCTGGTTTATAAAGCTTCAAGTTTTACATATGTTGATAAGGGACCACAGTCTTTCATAACAACTTCATATTTCTAGGAGCTAGTAAAGTCTAATTTACTCTTAATATAGTTAATACCAAACTATAATTGATTCTATTACCAATAGTCTTAAAAAGACAGTTAGCTAGTCATTTAGTCCATCTTTTCACAATCAGATACTCACAAAATATCAATGCTAATGGTACTAAAAAAAAATTCTTTGTTTTTTCTACTTTATAGTTTTTTTCTCACATACTCTCTTACTATAACTTATTTCTCCATGAGTTTTCCCTCCTTCTTATATTTAAAATGGTATAATCAACTCCAATAATTCTGCAATATGCAATTAAGCTGTAAGTCAAGGGTCGCCTGTATATGCTTATAATACAGTAAATCTAAAGCATGGGAATCCTGTTAGGTTTCATTAATCCAACCTCCCCATTAATATGTGTATATTCATACTTTAAACTGACTAGTATTTAAGTCTTAAAACCTAACCCAGTCTTATCTCTGACAAAGAAACAATCAGTGTATTCATCATTAATTATGCAAGCATCAGTACAAGTTCTCTTTCAAATTCATCTAAGTCATCCACCCATTCATATGAAAACAACTCTAAGGAAGGCATAAAGTCATGGCTACATACAGATGTAAATATGTATATTTGTGTGTATATATACATATATATATATATATATATATAGGCTTCTCTGGTGGCTCAGCGATAAAGAAGTTGCCTGCAGTGCAGGAGCCACGGGAGACATGGTTCAGTCCCTGGGTGGGGAAGATCCCCTGGAGGAGGGCATGGCAAGCCACTCCAGTTTTCTTGCTTGGAGAATTCATAGACAGTGGAGCCTGGCAGGCTACAGTCCATAGGGTTGCAAAGAGTTGAACAAGACGGAAGCAACTTAGCAAGCATGAATATATATATATATTTACATATATATGCTGCTAAGTTGCTTCAGTCGTGTCCGACTCTGTGCGACCCCATAGATCGAGGCCCACCAGGCTCCCCCATCCCTGGGATTCTCCAGGCAAGAACACTGGAGTGGGTTGCCATTTCCTTCTCCAATACGTGAAAGTGAAAAGTGAAAGTGAAGTCGCTCAGTCGTGTCTGACTCTTAGCGACCCCATGGACTGCAGCCTACCAGGCTCCTCCATCCATGGGATTTTCCAGGCAAGAGTACTGGAGTGGGGTGCCATTGCCTTCTCTCTCTCTCTCTCTCTCTATATATATATATATGTAAATGTATATAGAAAATGTTTTTCAAAAAACGGAATCATACCTGGACTTCCCTGGTGGTCCAAGGGCTGAGACTCCATGCTCTGCAGTGCAGGGGGCCTAGGTTCAATCCTTGGTCAGGGAACTATATCCCTCATGCTGTAACTAAGAGTTTGCACAAGCAATGAAGATCAAAGAGCCCACATGCCTCAACTAAGATCCAGCATAGCCAAATAATAAATAAAATAAACAAATATTTTTTAAAAACTGGACTGTATTTTAATATGTTGTAAATATAGTTTTATTCTAATTAATAGATATAAATTATACTAATTAATGATGGCATAGTAGTATAGATGTAGTTTACTTCATTTGATCAATCCTCTATTGTTCAACATTTAGGATCTTTCAGTTTATTTGTACATACATCTTTATACACTTATTTGATAGTTTCCTTGGGATGAATGTCTTCAGGTCAAATGTTTAACATTTCAAATATATATTGACAATTTGTCCTCCAGAAATGCGGTTCGATTTTGCATAGCCATGGGCAGTGCAAATAATGTGTCAAATAACCCACATCCGGGACAACCCTGATTTTTTTCTTATCTGATAGATGAAGAGGTATCTGGCTGTCATGTTTAGTCTTTGGTTACTGTAAGGATGAAAAAGCTTTCATATGTTAAATAGTCATACAATCATTTCTTCTTTTGTAAATTCCCAAATCATGTTCTTTGTCCACTTCTACATAGTAAGAATACTGTCCTCATTGTTAGTTACATCTACAGTTTTGCAAATGCTTTCCATAATTTGCATTTGTCTTTTAAATTTGTTCGCAGTACTTTTTTTTTCTATTTTTGCATGCTAGTTTTTAAACCAATAAATATTCTTAGAAGTCTTTTTCTGTTTTGTTTTCTAATTTTTGGCTGCCCCACGTGGCATGCGGGATCTTAGTTTCCTGACCAGGGATTGAACCCTTGCACCCTGAATTGGAAAGCAGAGTCTTAACTACTAGACCGCCAGGGAAGCTCTCTTAGAAGGAATTTTTAATAAATAAAAAATAAATAAATTCATTTGGAAGAGTGATGGAAATGTTGTCAACTTTTTAAAACAGTTTTTAAATGGCTGTAATTTTCTTCAGTAAGAACTTTGGAATATAGAAGCTCTCTTGCAGTTCTTTGATTCACTGAGTGTCTCTGCATGAAAAGCACTAAGCTAGCCATTGGCAGGTGGGTGGGGTTACTAGGATGTTTACACCTGATCACTGTCTGCAGATCTGTGCAAAACAAACAAATAAAACAATGCCTGAACATGGCTGAATATGGGTGAACCTAAGAGGATAGGCTAGTAGTAGCTTTGGAGTTCAGATTGTGAAAAAAATGGTTGTTCAGTGGAACTTGTGGGAAGATGGGTGGTTGTTGGTGAGCCAGTTAGTTTGCTTCAGCGGCACGACTGGTTTAACTTGAGGATTAGATGAATGTGCCGCCCTCAATTACATCCTGTATCTCCTTTAGGGTATGTATCTATTCTGATCCAGCAATGAACTCTCATTTGGAGCAGTCACAGAGTCAGACATGACTGGACAACTGAACAACAACACCCTGATCCTACTAATCCTGGCTATCAGGGTATTTTCTGTACGCCAATAAAAGCAAGGACCTGATCTAACACACTCTACTAGGAAGAATGTCTTCTGACCTCTAAGATCTCCATTAAAATCATAGTTTGCCAAGGTGTAAGCTGACCGCATCTTTATAGGCATGTAGATCAGCCAGCTGGCAAACCCTGGCCACCACTCTCCCCAGGCAATCAGCCAATGATCCAGCACTCCCAGCAAGATTCATCCCCACTGCAACATTTATTTAATTTTATGTTTGAGGCCTTCTGTTAATTGGGACCTTTTGCAAAATCTTTCAGGCACTTTGAAGTGCCCATTCTCCCATCAATTTCTGGTGAAAATTTATAGTCCTGTCACACATGTCTTCAGCAAGAAATCTATCCAAAGACTGAAGTTGATTTTTTTTTCCTTTACCTAACTCAATGTAGCAGAAATGAGGCAAAGGAACTGTCAGTCATTTCTAAGGATGGCAATTTTCACTGCTTGACAATCTTAACTATAAAATTCCAGCTATTTGATGATATGCTTGTGTATGGCCCATCCCCCAGATCCGATGATAAGTGTCGAACAGCAGGTTTCGGGCCCTCTGCTTAGGCATGATAATTTAGGGAAATAGTTAGCTCATCAGAATTGGCCGGGTGCCCTGTTTTCATATTATCCAGACAGAAGTCACTGAACCACAACGTTGCTGCTTAGAAACAGACACCGAAAGGGAGGGAAAGGGGAGCTCTGAATAGTTAGCCGGTTACTGTATTCAATCATGAAGTGTACTTTACACTTGAAGATAAAGTGATACATGTTAAATTATGCCTGAAGAAATGTCTAGGAGACAGCTCCAGAGATCTGCTGGCTGGACTCTGGTCCTCCCCAGCCAGGTGACCTTTAGCAAGACCCAAGATTCTTTGAACGAGACCTTCTTTACATGTGAAAGAGTCTGAAGAGCTGACTTCTAGGTCTAAAGCTCCCTGTTTTGAGAACTTGATTGAAAAGCCACATTAATCACTTCTGTGTTCAGGTACACCCTACTATTAAAAAGTCACTTTTTCAGAACTGTCAACTCATAATTCATTAAGCAATTACTCTCTTTTTGTCTACATGGTTGATTCAGCAGACTATATACCCTCTGTCTCATTTTAAAAGTTCACATGCTCAAAACGGGTTCCTGAAGTCAGAGCACAAACACGCACCAGATGAGATCACAGAGGACTGTGGGGATGGAAAACCGGATGCAGCATGGCCCTTTCCAGCTCCTTTGTTCTAAGACTGACTCCATGATATCTGTTTGGAGACCGCAAGCTGGGTTTCATGGAGCAGCTGGCATTTAATGAGAACCTTGAAGGAACAGTGAGATTTCCAAAGAGAAACACGAAATGGAGGAAATTCTAGGTGTAGAGAACAGAATAAACACAGATGCAGACCTGAGAAAGTCTGGACAATATTTTAAGAATTCCCAAACTCAAACACCAAGAGACAACAAATCCAATTTGTTTGCAATCCAGGCTAAGGTATTAATTTACCTTTTCCACAAGTATTGATTGAACACCACTCTGTAGGGCACACCATCCTTGGTACTGTAGGACAGTTAAAGATGTCTCCTAAAGTTCAAATACAGGCTTAAACTAGGCTTTTAAGTAATAAGAGAAACATGCACATATTTTGCACAAAATATGGAAGACAGAGGAGGGCAAAGAGCTAAATTAAAAACTACCCACCTTATTTAAGTTTATAGACTTTGGAGGTAATATATCATTTAGCACATGGAATCAAAGATAGAAATTTGGATGAATATAGAAATTTGGATGAATACAGAAACAATCGCTGGTTAGCTCAAAGCAATATTTAAATCAATCTTTCCCATGAAAGGGCATTGGAAAAAGCAATCTAAAGAATATCTGTTTAGACACAGTAGAATCAACAATTAGGTTCTTCAGGGAATGAGGAGTTTCTAGCTGCCTTCGCTCCAGTGAGAGGCAATAGAGCTTAGCATTTTTATTACCTTAATCAAGAACATTTAAGGGGACCTGAAAAAAAACACACACACCCACCTCTTACTCTTGAAGAGGAGGCAAGTCCCTTAAGCCATTCACTCAATTAGCATGGGCTGGGGCTGAGAGAGAGAATACCCTAGGATTCTTTGCTTGACAATTTCTCTGTAAGAAATATGGGCTCTAGACTTTTAATAAAACAGAAGCTAATTTCAGTCTCAACCACGTGACCTGAGAAGACCCAGGCAGTGAATCTGATTGGTGCAGAGTTGAAGGAGGCAGAGTCTCCACGTGGTCTCTAGTCTAAAGTGGCTGACACTTCCCCCCAGGGGTCAGTTTAAAGCCACTAAAGTTGGCGCCACACAACTCCAGGGCACATTATTCATAAAGCCTGTGATGGGAATGTCAAGTGAGAAAGCTTGACTTCACTCCTGCTGAACCCTCCCAGTTCTTCAGTCACTCAGTCGTGTCCAACTCTTTGCGACCCCATGGACTGCAGCACACCAGGCTTCCCTGTCCTTCACCATCTCCCTGAGTTTGCTCAAATTCATGTCCACTGAGTTGGTGATGCCATCCAACCATCTCATCCTCTGTTGCCCCCTTCTCCTCTTGATGTCAGTCTTTCCCAGCATCAGAGTCTTTTCCAGTGAGCTAGCCTTTCATATTAGGTGGCCAAAGGATTGGAGTTTCTGCTTCAGCATCCCAGATGCCCCCTCCTAGACGCCTTCCTAATTATAATAATAACAATAATAGCATCCACTAAGTGCTTACTATGTGCCAGATGCCACGCATTTGAGTTGTAAAATCCCATTAATTCCCATGAGCAGGTAATATTAACAGTAATATCCCCATTTTGTAGACAGTAATCATATAGTAAGTTTATTATCCCACCTGGTACACTTGTGAGAGAGAAAAGAGGTGCTCTTACTAATGACACTGGGACAATAAGTGTAAACAGGACTGACTCAGGTGAACCAGAGCATGTGGATGGATAAGGGGGCTCAGGTGCAGAGTCAAGATCAAGGATGCTTGCAATGTCTACCTCAAAGTGTTTCTATCCAACGGCTTTCATCTTTGTGCCAAGCCATTCTGAGCATCAATGTTTTTAACCTATCAAATGGACTTAGTGAAGTGAAAGTCGCTTAGTCGTGTCTGACTCTTTGCAACCCCATGGACTATATAGTCCATGGAATTCTCCAGGCTGGAATAGTGGAGTGGGTAGCCTATTCCTTCTCCAGTGGATCTTCCTGACCCAGGAATCGAACCAGGGTCTCCTGCATTATAGGCAGATTCTTTACCAACTGAGCTACGAGGGAAGCCCATCAAATGAACTTAATGAAACTAGTTCTATAAGGGTATAGTCAGAACAAAGTATCTATACTGTGGGTAGAGCTCAAGGTGCTAGTCACTTAACCTTAGTTCCCTTCTCCAATCTCCCTCTAAAATCCAGGTCTCTTGGGGACCTCAGGCAAGCCCCCTCCCTTCTCTGGCCCTCAGTTGTCTCGTTCATACAAAAATGGGGTTGGGTTAAAGGCAAAACATCCCTTTTAACTTTGACCTTCTTTCTCATTTGGAGTTCATCTTTGTTCACTCCCAGGAGCAAGAGGAATGCCCCTCTCTACTTTTAGTTCAGAGAAGGGATTCCCTTTGTTTATGCTTACTTTCTTTCTCTAGTGCTTTCTCTAAAAGGTTGAAAATGGTGACTGGGGGAAGACTTTCTGTCCCCCATTCTCATCTTTCCATTGCCTTTGCTTGTGCTGGAAAGTCTTATGTACACTGCCCCTCAATCTGGGGCAGAAACGCCAGGGCGAAAGCTGACAAGCTGGATAAGGAATCCCATTTGGATCTTGTCAGATGGAATTTTTTCCTCTGCAGAGTTCTTGTCCTTTCTTGAGACCACCAAATGTCTGGACTAGGAAAGATAGGTCACAAACTGCATTTGGATGTCACAGTATTATGCTAATGCAAGGGCCATTTTTCCTAAAAACAAATGCTGGTACTGAACTGAGAATTAAACGCCTTAACAAATCAAAGGCAGTGGGAGGTGGGAAAAGAACACAGGGCTTGTGGTGTGAGATGATTCCTCGTGCAAATCTTAAAGACATAGCAGCCTCCAGCACAGGCAAGGACACTCAAGATATGTGTTCTCTCCTCCTTCCCTCCTTCCTTATTTAAAAGATGTCAGTTGAGTATCTCTGTGTTGCTTTCAGGAACCATGCTGGGCTCTGAGGTTTGGGATAAATGAAAACCAGACATGGCCTTTGCCTTCATAGAACTTCCACTGTAGTGGTGAGAGGGACGGTAATCTAATAACTGCGTGAAAATATGTCAGATTAGGACTCTGAAAAGTGCTGTGGAGGAGACATACAGAGTTCCATGGAGAGGTCTGACCTAGTTAGAGAGGCCGGGCAAGGTCTCCCTGAGGAAGTGATGAGGCTCCGGCCGAGACGGGAAGGATGAGTTGGCGTTCCGGGCAGAGGAAGCAGCTTGTGTAAAAGCCCTGAGGTGAGAGGAAGCTGAGAGGGTTTGAAGAACCGAAAGAGGGTCAGAGTGTCTGGAGCCCTGAGAACAAGGGGAGGGGGTGCAGGATGGGGTTGGACAGGGAGATGGGTCCCTGTAAGCTTTTCCTCAAAGCCACGAGAACTTGTGCAAGTGTTCTTGCAGGAAGGTGAAGGCTCAGAGTTTATTTGAAAATGCTCCAAAAAATGGATTCAAATATGACAAGAAAAGAAGCAAAGAAATAATGAGTAATGGGCTTCCCTGATGGCTCAGACAGTAAAGAATCCACCTGCAGTGCAGACCCGGGTTCCATTCCTGGGTCGAGAAAACCCCCTGAAGAAGGGAATGGCTACCACTCCAGTATTCTTGCCTGGAGAATTCCGTGGATAGAGAAGCCTGGTGGGCTATAGTCCATGGGGTCACAAACAGTTGGACGTGACTTAGTGACTGACCCTTTCACACTTCCATGGTAGTTAATGTTTATGAAACCATGTATCAAGTATTATTCTAGGAATGTCATATGTATTATCTCATCTAATCCTCATACAGACCTATGGGCCAGAGGCTAGCATCCCCTCTTTTCACAGAAGCAGAGGTGGAGACATGGAATAACTGGACCAGTGTTGGTTAGCAGTAAGTGCTGAAGCCAGGCTATGACCCAGGCAGTCCATCCGTAGAGCCCGCTCCGTGGTGTCTACAGCACAGAGGCTTGTTCCTGACTGTAGGCCATGCAGGAGTCAGAGCAGGTGGGTTTGCACCAGGCTAGTGGCTGTGGACAGACCTTGGAGCTATTAAGTGGTAAGAATTGACAAGACTCAGACCAGCATATGGACTGGGGCTCCAAAGGAAGGTCTGTGCAGGTCAGAAGGTGGGAGGGGATGCAGCTGTGGGTCTAGAGAGCCTGCGAGGGGCCAGGCTTGAAGTGGTAAGCATGATTTGGTTGAAGGTAGTTCTTTACAGCTCTGGATCTAAGGGAGAGAAAACAGCTTTGATACTTCACTGTGAGCGCTCATTATATTTTCTTGCTTTCTCTTCCTCTTACTGGGAATTCCATGCGTTCCGCTAAGAACTAACGACTTTAGTTCTCTTTTAAAAACTAGACCTTTGCCATTTCTCTTCCTGCTTTATTTATTTATTCAACTTGATGTTTAATTCTTTTAGTTTCTAAAAATTTTACTTTCACTCTGACTGTATTCCTAGAAATTCTGTCTGAAGATTACCTGGATTCATATGCTCATTGATTTTATCCCCTGTTTCTCAGAATAAAAGAAAAAAATAGCTATGTTTTCTAGTTTCCAAATACTTTGTCTTCGGCCAACAACTGATATTCTTAACTCTGACACTGGTCAGCCCTGAGCCTTGGAATGTATTAATACGTATCACTTTATTCCAACAATGCACTTTAGGTATCTACATGTTAAAATTTCTTAGACGATAAAAACTGCACTTTTCTACAGCAGCCAGGAAAGTACATTTTAAAATACACAGTTACTTGAGTCTTGCCTCCAGATAATTTTTGGAAAATTTCCTAAAGAACAATCTTTTCACAGATTTCTGGTTCAAACCACTGGACTGCAAAGACCAATTTGGCAAAGTTGTTCTCTCTCTCATACACACAGTGTGAAAAAGGAAGATGAAGGCATGTACTATTGCAAAATTTCTTTAAATTTCTAAAATATATCGCTAAAGGGACAGTTCTAAAAATGAGTCAAAATTGTAATTCTAACTCTGTAGGTCACCTGTGGCTAAGCTATAGTGAATTCGCTCAGTTGTGTCCGACTCTTTGTGACCCCACGGACAGTAGCCAACCAGGCTCCTTCGTCCATGGGATTTTCCAGGCAAGAATACTGGAGTGGGGTGCCATTTCCTTCTCCAGGGGATCTTCCCAACATAGGGACCAAACCCGGTCTCCCACATTGTAGGCAGACGCTTTACCCTAATGATTCTGCAAAAGCAGCAAGACTCCATTTACTTTTCCTTGTTAAAATGCAGTGTGAAATGGGGGCTGATCATGCCTTCATTAATTTGTACAATGATTATTTGGCATGTACTATGTGCCAGAGACTGTGGTAGGAGGTAGAGTGATGCTCCAGGTGGGCATAAACTCCATCTTAAATTTCAGTCTTGTGGAGGAATCAGAACTAAAGAAACAGTGACATTACAGAGTTTCCGGAGGAAGAAAGCTTTAGGCTGAGACCTGAAGGATAGGTAGGCATTATCAAGGAGACGAGAAGAGACCTCCAGTAAGAAGGAGCAACATAGCCAAAAGACTTAGAACGAGCAGCAACAGGGTATTAAAAACCTACAATAAGTTGAGTAGGGTATCTGAGAATTCATGGGGGTGCTGGGGAATGAGACCCAGTGAATGGTCATGAGGGGTCTTATAACCATGTTAAGGAACTTGGAATTTATCCTCAGGGTAGCAGAAACCCATTATAAAGGTGGAGTGCTATTGTAATAGTGCTGTACCCCAATACAAAATAAAAAATTTAAAATAAATACATAAAAGCAGAATAACAACAAAAAAAAGAAGTTTAATCATAGAAGGGAAAAGAGGGGACAGGGTAGCTGCTTGGTGGTGGTTTAAGATTTAGGGGACTCTGGTGAATGTAAACATCAATGATAAAAATGGGGTGGAGAGAGGGGCTGAGGGTTCAGCATAAAGAGGTTTGTTTGGCCCTGGACTTCCCTCATGGTCCAGTGGCTAAGAATCTGCCTTGTAATGCATTGGATATCAGTTCGATCTCTGGTCCAGGAAGATTCCATACGTCACGAACAACTAAGCCCATGTGCCACAACTACTGAGCTCAAGCGCTGCAGCTACTGAAGCCGACATGCCCCTGAGCCTGTGCTCCACAAGAGGAGCCATGGCAATGAGAAGCCCACGCCGCAGTGAAGGGTAGCCCCGACTCACCACAACGTGGTTCCATGCAGCGACTAAGACCCCCTACAGTCAAAAAATAAATACATCTTTTTAAAAAAAATTTTTTAAAAAGAGGCTTGGTCTTGGGGGAGGCTGGGGAGGGTATCCAGAGACTGGGAAAGGAAAAGAAAATTGAAGAAGTTTGAAGATGCTCTCACCGAGGTTTTTATTTTTGTTAGTCGAGGGCAAGATAATCTGTTAAGCATGAGAGGGACGTTTGCAGGACATAAGGGTAGAAGAGAATGGAAGTTTTCTTTTAAAAAAATAAAAACAAATATTTTTAAAATTAGAAAATAAGCACATGCCATGATTTTGAAAGAACCCAAGCGCATACAGTGAAACGTATATCCGTACTGGACCCCAGCAGCCCAGCCCTCCACCCCTTCTTTCTGCAGGCAACCCTAGTGGCCTGTCTCTTGAACCTCCTCTGAGAGATATTCCATGCCCTGTTCTAAGCCACACTTTTTCACTGAATATTGTATCTTAAAGATGGTTCCACATCTCAGCACAAATAAACCCACCCTATTATGAAACATACTTTCTTTAATCAGTTCCTGTACATCCTTCTTGGCTCACAGTAGGAAACATGTATAGGGACAGAATTGCCCGCTAAAGAGTTACAGGTGAACCTGAGTGGCCTTGAGGTACCCAGATTAAACATCACTTCTGGCTGTCTGTGAGGGTGTTTCCGGATGAGGTTAGCATTTGAGTCTGTGATAAAGTAGATCAATCTCCCCAGTGTAGGTGGGCCTCACCTAATCCATTGAAGGCCTGAATAGAACATGAGGAAAGAAGAATTCATCTTTTTCTCTTGCCTCATTGTCTGACTTGAGATATCTCATCTCATCTTTTCCTGCTCTGGAGCCGAGATTTACATCTTCAGTTCAGTTCAGTTGCTCAGTCATGTCCAACTCTTTGCGACCCCATGCACTGCAGCATGCCAGGCCTCCCTGTCCATCAGCAACTCCCAGAGTTTACCCAACTCATGTCCATTGAGTCGGTGATGCCATCCAACAATCTCATCCTCTGTCATCCCCTTCTCCTCCTGCCCTCAATCTTTCCCAGCATCAGGGTCTTTTCAAATGAGTCAGCTCTTCACATCAGGTGCTCAAAATATTGGAGTTTCAGCTTCAGCATCAGTCCTTTCAATGAACACTCAGGACTGATCTCATTTAGGATGGACTGGTTGGATCTTCTTGCTGTCCAAGGGTCTCTCAAGAGTCTTCTCCAACACCAGAGTTCAAAAGCATCAATTCTTTGGCACTCAGCTTTATTTATAGTCCAACTCTTACATCCATACGTGACTACTGGAAAAACCATAGCCTTGACTAGATGAACCTTTGTTGACTAAGTAATGTCTCTGCTTTTTAATATATTGTCTAGGTTGGTTATAACTTTCCTTCCAAGGAGTAAGTGTCTTTTAATTTCATGGCTGCAGTCACCATCTTCAGTGATTTGGGGGCCCAAAAATATAAAGTCAGCCACTGTTTCCCCATCTATTTGCCATGAAGTGATGGGACCAGAAGCCACGATCTTAGTTTTCTGAATGCTGAGCTTTACATCTTCAGTTCCCTTGATTCTCAGGCCTTCAGATTTGGACTGAATTACACTGTGGGCTTTCCTGGGTGCAGATAGGAACTCCTATCTCCATAATCACGTGAGTCAATTCTGCAGAATAAATCTCTTTCTGTATATCTGTTTCTCTGGAGAACTGTAATACAATGCCCTTGCCTATTTTTCCATTGAATTGTTGGTCTTTTTCCTACAGATCTTTAAGAATGGAGAAGGTTTATAGTAGGCTCCACAGAAGAGAGTAATGTAAGCAAGAGGGCTCTGTTCAGGGCAGCAGCCAGGCTCCTCCTTTTCTGCAGCCCAGCTAAACACAGAGCTCTGCAGGCACTCTTGATTTGGATAGGTTTTCACTGAACTGCCTGTTTGCAGCCCTGGCTTGTGATTTCTTTCTACAGAAGGATTACAATTCCCTGAGGCCGTTGCTGACCAACAGGCCTGTAGTCCAAGAAGGAAGGAAGGAAGGCCTTCATTCTTTGAGTTCCATTGTTGGCCTGTGAGTGGGAGGGAGGGGAAGAAGCTGTTTGAATCCCCGAGTCAGCCTGGGAAGGGACCTGGGGGCTCCTTGCTGGGCCTTGACGTTTACTCTGGGCACCAGTTTCCTGTACTCGATCCACAGGGTGTGTCTTTGTAGACTCGGAATGAGCCAACCATGAACCATGCCAGCTCTGGTAGATGCTGGTCTCCTGGACTCATCTTGATGCCCCCAGCTGGCTGCCAGCCACGCTCCTTGACCATACACCATCCTAGGCCCAAGGGCCTGAGGGCAGGAGGCTGAGGACACTGAGGATGAGGGTGAGGCTGGGCTCCCCCGTCCTCTGCAGATAGCCGGCTCCTCCCACCCTTTTGCACACGGGTGCAAAAGCCCCACAGAGGTTCAGGGCCCGGAGGGTATAAGAGGCCACTCTAACTCCTCAACTCCTCAACAGGAAGCTAAGAAAGTACCGTTTCCCAGGGCAGAACTTGGAGCTTCCTGCCACCCCTGAAACTTCCAAGTGGTGTGAATTGTTTTGTAAACTCTCTTATCACACGTAAGAACCATACAGTTAAAAATGACCGAAGTAATGAAAGGATAGAAACACATTTTAATCCTTTATTAGCGTATGTGATATGCCAGGTGCTAAAAGGCTGTACATATATTTGGCCCTTAGGACAGCTCTGTAAGGTTGTAAGCATTGTTATCTCCATTTTATAGATGACAAAAGTGAGGCTTAGGGCAGTTGAATAACTTTCCCTAAATCACAGGACTGGTGAATGGCATTGCAGGCATTTGAGCTTGGCTCTGTCTAAATGTGGGACACGCAGCGTTAGACTGCCACGTGCAACCTTGTCCCATCAACACGGCAGTAGCCAGGGAGGCCCTGAGTGACAGGCAAGCATTTCATGTTTCTCAATGCTCTGTAGATTCCTCTTTTCCTAAAAAAAGAGGCCTGCCTAGGAATTCTGCCCCAGAATACTTAAACCCCTCATAGGTTTTCAAAAACAGACCCGCCTTATTAAGCAGGAGCTTTATACCAGAGTCTAGCTAAGCCTCTCTGTCTAGTGACCAGATGAAGGTCTTGCAGGGGGTGAATGATTGCTTCAACTACTGAAATAGTTATGAAAAGGGGCATTCACATTACAACTCCCAATATTCAAATGCACTGGGCAGTCTAGCATTTTTCAGCTAAACAACTGTTGCTTTTAGATTTCACTTCTTTAATTAAAAATGATTTCTTAAAGACCATAAACAAAACAAAAAGTCAACCTATGGGATGGGAGAAAATATTTGCAAATGATCTGACCAGCAATGGCTTCATTTCCAAAATAAACAAACAACAGATCAATTAAAAAAAAAACAAAAAACTAACAACCTAATCAAAAAATGAGCAGAAGACCTGAATAGACATTTCAACAAAGAAGATATAAAAATGACCAGTAGACACAAGAAAAAATGTACATTAATTATTAGAGAAATGCAAATTAAAACTACAATGAAGTACTACCACCAGTCAGAATGGCCATCATTAAAAAGTCTACAAATAATAAATGCTGGAGAGCGTGTGCAAAAAAGGAAAAAAAAACTCCTAACACTGTTGATATGAGTGTAAATTGGTGCAGCTGCTCTGGAGAATAGTATGGAGGTTCCTTAGAAAATTAAAAATAGAGTTGCCATGTGATCCAGCAATCCCATTCTTGGGCATGTATCTAGCCAAAACAATAATTTGAAAAAATGCATGCACCCCTATGTTCATGGCAGCACTATTTACAGTAGCCAAGACATATAAATAACCTAAAAGTCCATTGACAGATGAATGGATAAAGAAGATGTGGTACATATATACAATGGAATAGCACTCAGTCATAAAAAAGAATGAAATAATGCCATTTGCAGCAACATGAATGCAATTAGTCATTATCATACTAAGCAAAGTAAGTCAGAAAGAGAAAGACAAATGCTATATGATATCACTTATACGTGATATCCAAAATACGACACAAACGAACACATTTACAGAACAGAAACAGACTCACAGGTGTAGAGAACAGACGCGGTGCCAGGGGAAAGGAAGGGAAGGATTGGGATGCACATCATTATCTGTAGGATGGATAAACAACCAAGTCCTACTGTAGAGCACAGGGAACTATATTTCATATCCTGTGATAAACTGAAATGGAAAAGACTGTATTTTGGGGTAAAACTAAATCACTTTGCTGTACCAGAGAAATTAACACAACATTGTAAATCAACTACAATTCAATAAAATTTTAAAAAATAATAATTTTTTGTCCATACTTCCTACCCAACCCCTTCTCTGTGAGTGGAAATTTCAGCTCAGAATCCTAGCATTGGTGGAGCTTTGACTTTGAGTTAACAGGTGCTGGGGTACAGACCCATATCTAGAATCCTGAGACATATATTGTTTTCTATTTCAATCCTCTTGACGGCCAAAGGTGCTAAACAAGTAGCTGTGTAACAGCTGAAAAGGAAATTGAACACAAAGAAAATAATGACGCAGCCTTAACCCACTATTTAAAAGGCCAACATTCAAAACACATGGACTGGGGAAGTCTTTTTTTTTTTTTAACTTTTGTGTCATAAAAGTTTCTAATGAAAGGCCTCATTGAAAATTTTTTTTAAGTTTTAACTTTTATTGTTTAGGTCAATGTTGATCAGAAAGTGTACTACCTTTCTTTACAACACACACTATTACCAGGGACATTGATAAAGAGTGAACCACACACAGCAATGAGTACATGTTCCTATGGGTAAAAACTACTGCAGTCCATTAACTCCTCCAAAAGACCTGCAATTTTGTAAAATTGTTCCAATATCTGTTTCCTCTTCATCTCTAGAACCCAATGTTTAGATAATTTCTTCGAAATTTCTCAAGCTGCAAGTAGAACATGGCTTCTCAAATGCTAAAAATGCAAACAGAGCAGTTTGATTTTCAATGCTCTGTATCCAGTGAATTTCTAGTTCATTATTGTATCTTTAGGGTAGGGAGAAATGAAGCTTTTTTCCAATGGCAGGGAAGGTGACCCAGTCGTAATTTTTTGTTCCTAGTGAAGTACAGCCAATTGAAATGGCCCCAAATAAATTATTGTCCAAACTAGCATTTTTTAAATTTGGTATGGTTGGAATCTAAAAGGGCTGGTACTAATTTACAAAAAGCAAGTCAGAGTAGAAGCTAAAATAGACCTGACCTTCCAGGTTGGTATCAAGGGGCACAGCTTGGCAACTCCTGCCGGTCCCTCTGAGCAAGATAACAGAGACAGCCCACAGGAGGCTCCTATGTTTTGAGGAATACACTTCCTAAAGTCCAGGATTCTTTGCATATTTTGTTTCTTCTCTTAAGGAGGATAGATGTCTAGGGGGCAAGCTAGGAAAGAGATAGTGAGAGAGGAAAACACATGTCTAAGTTAGAGAAAATCTGTGGCATAATATCCCAATGAATGTGAACTGAATTTCATTGCTGACTGCATCCACAGTCAGAGCAACCAGACAAGGTGACTTCAAGAGGAAAACTCCAATATCTGCAGCGCCGGGATTAGAGACCTATGGCAACTCTCTTGAAGGGCTGAGAGCTGCTCCCTCAATTCTAGTCTCTTCTCCCCCCACCCCACCCCCATCTCTATTACCTCTCACTCTTAGGCTATCCTGTACTGTGATGTTAAGAAAACCATGTCTAAAGAACAGCTCCTCCCTAAGAAAGGCATTATACTGTCACAGAGGAGCCAGCAAGGTCTTGGGAGACAGGCCCATGTATGAGTTCTGGCTCTCCCCTTTACAGGCTGTGTGTTACAGTCAGGCTACTTAACCTCTCTGAGTTTTAGGGTGCTCATCTGTGAAATAAAGACAACAGAATCTACTGTGTGTATTTTTGAGGATGACTGTAAAGAGGTTCATAAATGAAAACCTTAGGGGCCAAACTGCTTGGATTTGCATTTTTTCCTACTTTCCAGCACTGTGACCTCATGAAAATAACTAACTCACTGTTGTTATTTAGTCACTAAGTTGTGTCCGATTCTTTGCAACCCCACGGACTGCAGCACACCAGGCTCCTCTGTCCTCTACTATCTCCTGGAGTTTGCTCAAATTCATGTCTATTGCATCAGTAATGCTATCTAACCATTTCATCCTCTGCTACCCGCTTCTCCTTTCGCCTTCAATCTTTCCCAGCATCAGTGCCTTTTCCAATGAGTCGGTCTTTCGTATCCAGTGGCCAAGGTATTGGAGCTTCAGCTTCAGCAACATTCCTTCCAATGAATATTCAGGATTGATTTCCTTTAGGATTGACTGGTTTGATCTCCTTGCAGTCCAAGGGACTCTCAAGAATCTTTTCCAGAACCACAATTCAAAAGCATCAATTCTTCGGCGCTTAGCCTTCTTTGTGGTCCTAACTAACTTATACATGCCTTAAATAAGAGTTTCCTCATTGTAGAAACAATAACACCCACCTTGTAAGTTCTTTTAAAGATTCAACGAGATTGTTGGTACATCCTTTGCAAATAGCTGGCACACAGTAAATGCTTAATAAATGCTGTGTGAGTGCTACGTTGCTTCAGCTGTTATCTGGCTCTTTGACCCTATGGACTGTAGCCAGCCAGGCTTCTCTGTCCATGGGCTTCTCCAGGCAAGAATATTGGAGTGGGTTGCCATGCCCTCCTCCAGGGGATCTTCTTGACCCAGGTATTGAACCTGTGTCTCTTACATGTCCTGCATTGGCAGGTGGATTCTTTACCACTAGTGCCACCTGGGAAGCCCTAATAAATGCTGTTATTAAGTAATATGTGTAGAGTGCCTAGGACTTAGCTGAGAAGGTGTGTTGTATAAGCAGTTGGATAAACTAGTTTGAAAGCTGTAACTGGTTATATTTTGATAAATCTTTATTCAAGCTAAATGCACATGGTCATATAGGTATAATTTTTCAGTGTTTTACTGAAGTATAACATGCATACAATAAAGTGCATACATCTTAAGAATTAATATAAATTTAATTATATTTAATGATGTTTTAGATGCTTTAAAAACCTAAAAGCTTTCTCTGCTCAATCTGACAAGCAAAATAAAAGAGATTAATTTGTCTAATTAAAAGATAGGTTTTATTCTAAGAGAGAAAAAAATGCAATATTCATATACACAGTTTTTTTACCAACAAATAGCATCCATTTTATTTATATAATTACTTACCATCTTCACTCATATTCCAAAGATTACAATTCACTAGAACACTGGTGGTTGTTGCTAAGCAGAGGTGATATTTTCATAAAAGTGCCTGTGAGTTTGACCTCTGTAGCACCCCTGATTTAGAATCTTAAATTTTTTTCTTTAATTGATTACATCTTATAGGAAGAGCAACAGATTGTCTTGAAAGAGCTTGACAGACAGATGTTTTGCATCTGAGTGAAGTGTAAACACCAACATCTCTTAGCTCTGAAAATTCTTTATTCTGAAAGATTTGGTTGAATTGATCCATTACAAGCAAATGACAATTCCTCTTAGCAACTCCTCTACCTGGCAGTTGACATGTTTATTTTGACAATGATTGTAAAGCTCATTCTGATTTCCAAAACATTCAAATGTGAAAAAGCAGGTGTCTTAGAACTGAGGAAACAGTATTTTAATACTTTACAACATACATTTCACCAAAGGCAATATGAGTTGTCTGTGTGTAAAAAATAAAAAATTGTACAGAACTCTGTACACACACACGCACACACCCCCCCACACACACCCAGTTCATTAGGGAATTTCATTTCATTGAAGCTGTGTAAAGAGAAAACCTTACTGGTATAAACTAATGGAGAGAAGGTCAGATTGAATTAGTAAAAAGTATGAATTTTAAATTCATTTGAAATAAAACAGATTTTCCTAATACCTTATGGATTTTAAAATGAATTCCCACACATTCTCCTATTTCATGCTCATAACAACCCCTCCAACTAGGCAGAGTTAGTATTAGCAACCCAATTTTACAGGTAAGAAAAGCAAAGGCTGGAAAAGTTAAATGCCTAGCCTATGGTCATAGAGTTACTTAGTGATAAACTCATACCTCCCTAGTCTGCCGGGTGACCTAACAAATTCCTTCTGATTTATCAGATAAGAATGATATGTATTCTTATATTAATTCTTCATATATAAGAGATTGCCTGAAGTGCTCCAAGATGTATTTCAAACCTTCCCTTTGTAATCTCATTTATATCACTCTTTCACACTATTGAGCAAAGCAGCGTTTGCTGAAGGAAGGAAAATTTCTGCCCAGACCCCAATCAAGTTATTATAAATTCCAAATTAATAGGGTCTAAATAAATAAGAGCTTATTATGGGGTTAAAAGCTGATGGTGTTATTTGTTTCTGATATATTTTTTCATTTGCTTCAGTGCCAATTTGTGCATTTTATGTACTGCATTTTTTTTTTCAGTTTCCTCATTAGAGAAACAGGGCAAGAGAGGCATACAAGGAAAGAATTACTTGTATGTGAATAAAATTAATAACCTGAAATTATAGAAGGGGGTAGAGAGGCATCTTTTTGGTAATTTATCATAATGCTAGTAGCAGCCATTTGCAGTAATGAAATAACTAATCTTTACTTCTCCTGGGTATGTGTTGTGTTTATTGGTTTATGCTTTACTTACATTTTTTTATTACTCCATTTGTTAAATTATTTAAACTTACAAGGCAACTTCTAACTTATTAATGGTAAGGCGGCCTTCTGAAATGAGAGTCATGCACATAATTATTTCATTTTTTACCCGTATTTTTAAGGGGCCGAATATTTTTGTCATTTATTCTGGGATTTATAGGGACTAAAAAGCTCGTGATCATTCACCACCGGGGACAGGTAACCCAGCTTGAACTCTAAGGACTATGAGGACTTATCTCTCTAAAATAAACTTTATATAAAAAGTCATCTGGGTGGAAACGTGCTTTCCCTCATGCTGGGTTTCCTTACGCTTTTAAAAGAGCCCTAAGGGATTAAGATGAGTGAGAGACAGGCCAATAGCATGAAAAGCCCAGTGCTCTTAGAGATATTTCTTCTATGATTAAAAAATAATGAATTTTTTTGTTTGCCAGGTGCGAAGAATAAACACTCCTGGATTCCGTCTGTTCTGTCGTCTTTCCTAATCTACAAACACACCACAAAGGCTTCTCTGTTCTCTCCCTCCATCGCATTTCTCATTCAGACGTCCTTCCTGTTTGGGGTTCTATTTCTTACCTCCATTTGCTTCTTTCCTTTCCTGTATGGGCTTCTAAGTTTGTTTACTTTAGGTTTCTCACATTTTTCTATTTTTGAGTTGTTTCTTTCTGCAGGACAATCTGCATGTCTCGCTCCTTTTTCATTTTGCACCCTGTCTGTTCTGTACCTGGTATTATTCATCATCTTTGTTTCTATTTATTTCTCTCCTCCTGGCTCTTATTTCTTTATCTCTGGCCCCTTATTTCCTCTCCTGGATTCTCCTGTTCCCATCTCGGTGCCCTTTGACCAAACATCCTCTCCCAGCCCCCTGCTTAAGGCAGTTGAAGAAACACTCCCGACTAGAATGGAATAGAAAGAATAGAGTAGAAAGAGAATGGAAAGGTGGCCGCCTGACCTGGGAAGGGCGTGTCTGGTCCTGTTAACTACTTCCCCATCCTCTGTCGGTCCCTGGCCTGTCTCTGTCTCCGCCACTGTCCGCCTGTGTCCCAGGCGGGATGGTGCAGCTTAACGGGAAGGAAGCAGGAAAAAAGGTAAGGATTTGGGGCTGTGGAGGCTACAAAGCTGTTCTTTAAATACCATACCGTCTGGTCAGCATTTGTCTCAGAAACTCTACAAAACAAGATTGTCTTCAAAGCATAGAATTACTCAGATCAGCTTTCCAGCAAGCTAGAATCTATATTTCTGCATCTAAAACTGAAGTAAGTATAACCAGAATGTTTCCACTTGACCCCAAATTACTTTAAAACTACCTGTGGGAGGGTGCTCATGCCCACCTCCAGGATAAACATCTCACTTTTCATGACTTGGCTCTGACCCAGCCCCACCCTTGGCATTTTTTATTTTAAAAATATTTCCAGATATGTTTATAAATAAATCACGCCTCTTAGCACTGCCTCGCTGCCACCCAATTGTACAGCGGAGGAAAAATCCGTGACAGTTAACACTGTGGAAAGTTTGCTTCTCTCCCAGCCCTCAGGAAAAAAAAAAAAAGAAAAAGGAGAAGCATAATATGTATTTAAAAGCCAAATGAACAAGAAGCTCTCGGAAAAACAATTTTACCAGCCCAGCAGCAATAAGACAACCAACTGCACAAACAACGTGACCTTTCTTCCTTCCTGTCCCGCCACCTGGGGTGACAACCCAAGGGCACTGTGCAGTCTGGGGTGGTGGGCACCTTGGGAGCCCAGCCAAGGATGAATATGGTGACAGAGCTGACTCCGTTTTTCCTTGTTCAGGCAGTGTCCATGTGTTGATTTTGAAACTGAGTCCCAGGGAAAACACCTCGCTGTTCAAATTCTTCAAAACAACAACAAACCTGCACTTTACCCCTGTCTTCTATTTTGACAAAAAAAGTCTCTCTCAAGCTGAAGTATATAGGGGAAAATACCGTAAGTTTGTGACATGGTTTGCTAGGATCTTCTCTGAGGTCAGTCCTGGCACCCCTCCTACCCTGGTCCGCTCTTGAGACAAAAGAGAGAAGCCTACGGGTCTTAGGACAAATGAAAACAAAGGCTCAGGGCTGTGGCCTGTGTCTAACTCTGCCCTGATGAGGTTGGTCTGAGCAGAGGGGCGCGTCCCCAGGCAGCCAGGAGTCCTTCCTGTGACACAGTTTCAGGACCAGGGGCGGGATGCTATTCACTCCGGGCTGCCATCATGTGGGGATCTCTTGAATCAGGGGCCTCTCTTTAACAACTGAGGATTTTTTTTTCTCCCCCTGGCTTGGAAACGATCACACAAGGATGAGCTGAGAACTGAATCAAATAATAGAATGACACACACAAAATTAAGAATAAATTACATTTGGACAAGTATACATACAAAAATTATGCACTGTGTTCCGATTTTAATGCTAATTTCCCCAAGGAAGTTTTAAAATAAAAAGAAAGAAGTAACAAAAATAAAGCAAGAACAACAACAAAACTCCTTGGCCAAATAGGGTTCAGTTCCTGATATGTTTGAGATGTTCTGTTTTGCTTGTGGCCCCTCACGCCCGCGATTCCAGGCTCCATGGTTGGCATTAGAAGTACCACGGCCTGGGCTCGAGGCTTTCACCCCCACTGAGGAGCCATGCCACTGTCTTGCCTCCATTTGAGCAGCTGGATGCACAGTGTTGGCCGCTCCATGGAGTCAAGCAGCGGCCAGAGCCTGTACTTGCGCTCCAGGTCAGCCTGGGCTGCGCTCTGGACCTCCCCTCCCTGCCCCACTGCAGAGGGAGGGGTTTCCTGGCTCTCTGCATTCCACAGGAAGAGAACTACCTCCAGGCCAAGTGTTGCCCAGAAAAACCCACCACCGCAATAGAGAAACCATGAAGTCCTCTTACTCATTTTGTCACACAAACATCCCACGCTAGAATAGGCTGAGGTTTCACTCTTATTCCAGTCTCTGACCATTGTTAAGGACATGTGACTAATGCTGAATGCATTAGTTTCTTGGGGTGGCTGTAAGAAACTGAGTGGGTGTCTATTTAATAAATAGAAACTTTTTGTCTCACAGTTCTGGAGGCCAAAAATGCAAAAATCAACCCTTTGGCAGGCTCAAGCTCCCTCTGAGGGTGCTAGTGAAGTCTCTCAGTCATGTCTGACTCTGTGAGTCCATGGATGGTAGCTTACAGGGATTGAACCTGGGTCTCCCACACTGCAGGCAGGCTCTTTACTGTCTAAGCTACCAGGCAGGGTGCTAAAGAAGGAGTTAATTCAGGCCTCTCCTAGCTTCATGGTGGCCTCAGGCGTTCCTTGGCTTATAGATGAGGAGTCCTCTGTCTCCTCAAGGTATTTTCCCTGTGACTATATCTTCTTCCTTTCTGTATCCAAATTTCCCCATTTTATAAGGACACCAGTCCTACCAGATTAGGACCCAGTAGCTTCGTTCTAACTTGATGAAATCTACAAAGATCCTATTTGCAAATTAGCTCACATTCTGAGGTTTGAGGGTTAGGACTGCAGTGTATCTATTTGGCGGGATACGATTCAGCCAATATCAGTAGTCAAATTTGTTGTTTAAATATTTTCCCAACATACAAGAAAGACTAGTCTCTCTTATTTTGTGGGTTAACTAGAGTGATAATTAGATTCAAACAAATGGCATAGTGCAGCTGGGTAGGTTCAATAGTGGCCTTGGCATTAGAAACTTCTGCTTGGCCACTTCCCCTTGTGTGAACCTGTTCACTTTCCTCTTCCAGTTTCCCTGAATGAAGTGGGAATCTCAGATTTCTCTTTTCTAAGCTCTTCTCCAACCCTGGGACACATCTGTGCTGCTTCTCCTCATTGCAACAGCAGCTCTCACCAGTAACACAAACCTCATTAGTGATGCAGGGTGGGAGGTGCTGGAAGATATGTCAACATAAGTATCATTGGTTGCCCAATAGCAATTCACACCCATTTATATCATTGCGGTATAGGCTGAAAGTGATATTTAAGCGTTTCAAGATTCTGAGATGAAAAGTAACTGAAAAACTCAATTGTTAGGAGTTAGAGTGGTGATAGTATTTTCTTAATAAAATCCGAGCACATTTGGGTTAATGAACATTTTGGGTTCTCCTAATTTTCTAGCCAATAATCATAGCAAACCCATGATACAAGTCTTATCCTCCAGGGCTTATACATCAATGTGGTTAATCACCTTTTATTTCCATAGCACTCCTGCCCCACCAGTTTGTCATGTCAACCTCCCAAGTTAGGGCAACAGACAGGATGAGTGGGTAAGGAAAACAACGAAGTTCAAACTGTGAGGGAATGCCCCCAGGTGCTCTCAGGGGGGCACCTGAGCTGGCTACTAGCTCCTCACACAAACTGGTGGGTCACTAAATATGCTGATTTTATGTATGGGCTGGGCTAGTTTTCAGCGTCTTGCTAAAATGTTTTTTATTTTTATCTTCCAGTTTTTCTAGTTGAGTAAGACTTGGGAAGATAAGTTGGAGCAGAGGAAAGAGTCTTACCTACTGCAAAGTCTTCCCTAGCAGGTGGGATTTAAAAGGGAAATAACTGAGAGTAAGCTTAGAACAGCCAGGTGAGAGACACAGCCAAATCCTTGTTTTTGCATAGAGCAGATAGGAGCACCTCATGCAAAAGGGAGGGGGACGACTGGATATCCTTTCTTTTTTTACCTTTTCCTCCCAGTTGGAAAAATTCATATTTTTCCTTTACCAGCCTTGTAGAAAATTAAACAGCACAGAGAAAGCAAAGGTGTCTGCAATCTTACCACTTCTCCTGCTAGAGATGGCCACAATGACAATAGTTCAGGGTATTTCCTTCCAATTTTTTCCCCATATTTTTAACACAAGTACTGCATAGGTCTACATCTGTAAGTAAAATCATTAACAGAGTCATCCCACTCTGATCCTCTGTGCCTGCTCTTTTTCCTCTTATATTGTCCATGTTTTTCCATGTCAAACCATGAAGATACAACCTATTCTTTTTAAAAAAAAATCATATTTCATGTTTTAAAATAAAGCAATTCTTGCAACCATACAGAAAGCTATAAAGTGAAAAGTAAAAGTCTTCCACTCCTTATCCCTAGTCCTTTTCCACAAAGATAATCTCTATAATTGCTGTCACAGTTTCCCATATATCCTTCTGGAAAATATAATTACCACTATTTCCACATATGTACATACAGAAAACTTTTATTTTGTCTGCACCTTGCTTTGTTTATGTAATGTATCTTGAGATTTTAAAGAATCTTGAGGTATATACAGATATGCCTCATTCTTTTTAACAGATATGTCATATTCCATTTCATAACTATACTATTATTAAATTAATCATTTCTCTATTAATGAACATTTGAAATTTTTATTGGAATTTAATTTATGATGTGTTATTTTCAGATATACAGCAAAGTGAATCAGTTATACATATATGCACTCTTTATTAGATTCTTTTCTCATATACACCATTACTTAGTATTGAATGGAATTACCTGTGGTATAGAGTAGGTTCTTATTAGTTATCTATTTTATATATAGTAGGGTATATATGTCAATCCCAATCTCCCAATTTATACCCCCCAGTCCCTGGCAGCCTTGTTTGTTTTCTACATTTATGTTAATGGACGTTTAAAAATTTTGTACTAAAAAATGTACATGGATTTTAACTAATTGTGCATATGTGCTTAGTTGCTCAGTTCACTTCAGTTCAATCGCTCAGTCGTGTCCAATTCTTTGCGATCCCATGGACTGTAGCATGCCAGGCTTCCCTGTCCATCATTCCCAGAGCTCAGTCGCTCAGTCTTGTCTGACTCTCTGTGACCCCATGGACTGTGGCCTGCCAGGCTCTGCTGTCCATGGAATTTTCCAGGCAAGAATGCTGGAGTAGGTTGCCATTTCCTACTCCAGGGGATCTTCCCCACCCAGGGATCAAATCCACATCTTCTGCATTGTAGCAGGCAAATTCTTTACCATTAAGCCACAAAAGAAAAAAAAAAAGATAGCACTGGAATAAACATCCTCATACATACATTTCTCATACAGAATATAACATCTGTGCTAATTTCTCTACATTCTCATCAGTCCTGGGCATTAGCACTGTATTTATTTATTTGGCTCACTTTGTTTATTGATTTATCTTTTTATAAAATCTGTTACTGATTTGATTGGTGATATTTTGCTAAAGGAAATCAACCCTGAATATTCATTGGAAGGACTGATGCTGAAGCTGAAGCTCCAATTCTTTGGCCACCTGATGCAAAGAGTCAACTCATTAGAAAAGACTCTGATGCTGGGAAATATTGAAGGCAGGAGGAGGAGGGGATGACAGAGGATGTGATGGTTGGATGGCATCACTGACTCAATGGACATGAGTTTGAGCAAACTCTGGGAGATAGTGAAGGACAAGGAAGCCTGATGTGCTGCAGTCCATGGGGTTGCAAAGAGGCAGACATGACTGAGCAACTGAACAATAACATTTTGCTCTAACTCTTATTTCTTTGATTATTATGGACCTAACCCTATTTTAGGGGGCTTCCCTGGTGGCTCAGATGATAAAGAATTTGCCTACAATGCAGGAGACGCAGATTCTATCCTTGGATCAGGAAGATCCCCTGGAGAATGGCAACCCACTCCATTATACTTGCCTGAAGAATCCCATGGACAGAGTCACCTGGAGCGCGACAATCCATGGGGCCACGAAGAGTTGGACATGACTGAGCAACTAACGCACACAAGCTTATTTTACATGATTTGTTGCCCTGAACTGCCTGTTCATGACTTTTGCCTGGGTGTTTATTGAAATATTTATCTTTTTCTTATTGATTTATAATGGGAGGATTCTCGTATGAAAACTTGCCTACAGAACTCCAGTGATGAATCTATGATTTTAAAAGTCAATTATGCTTCACATTTTCATAATTCTCTATATTCATAAACTCAGCAGAGATCAAGTTGAAGTTTACATATGTTAAAATTTTTTTCTAATAGAGTGTAAATCTTGTAAAAAAAAAAAAAAGAAAGAAAGAAAAAGACATAGGAAGAAAGAACAGCTTGTTTTCCAGTGTCTCTCACCATCTGAAGAGCACTTTTCGGGAGACAGTGAACATGCTAAGGAAATCATTCTTATCTATTTAATACTCATTCCTCGTAAGCAACTCTTTGCTATTCTGTCTTAAGATACCCATAAATAAAAATAATAAAACAACCTAAGTGATAGACTTGCTCATTCTGACTGACTCTGCCTCAGTCATATTACTGAAGTTTTCTTCTAATACTTAAAAACAAGCCTATTGTCAGAGCCAGGGACATTATAATGATCAGAACTGCACTTACTTTCACTCCTTCACACATTTTCCCACTGGATGAGTGGCTCCCTTGTGTAAGTATGGAATTCACTAATCATAAAGTGGATTTCATCCAGATACAAAATATGAACAAATGAACTCATGAGAAATGACCCTTGAAATGCACACCACCCTCAAGTCTTGAAAGGATTTTCTATTTCATCAACTTTGGATGAGCCATAATAATAAAACATAAAATATTATACAAAGATTAGAAAATCAAGAGCCACATAGTTTCTCCTCCGTCTCATTTTCTTAGCCCAACTCATTTCTCAGCATTTATAGCTGGTCCACTTGGCCTTCCCCAGGAATCGCACCCTTTGGTTGAGTGAAGTGTTTCTCCCCTGTGCTTCCAGGACAGTCTTCATGGCACTCTCCTATCACTCACTGTACAATTTTGAAATGACATGGGATGTGGCTCCTCCTCAATTTGATTCCCAGCTCTGCAAGCCAAGGACCATGTGGTGTTCATCTTTCTGAACCTGCCAGCTCTCACAGTCCCTGGCGCTTGGTGGGTTCTAAGTCATTACTTGTTTTGTTGTGTTATTGTTAGTATGTTGAACAATATGGGGGATAGTTTGTTCCCCATTTTTGTTCACCTGTGGCAAACACAGCTGATTGCTCACCTAACAGCCATCACTGCCCCTTCCCCCTTTATCCTTGCGGGAGAAACTTTGATTTTAAGCTTCACTCTCCACAAAGTTACATGCTCAGGAAATGACTCCTCTTTGCTGGCTGGGGGAGAGCATCATGGTGACTGGTCCCATCAATCTTTGCGGTCCCATTCCCCTGGCCTGTGGCCCAAATCCCACTGATGAAGTCTCAGAACATCTAGTGAGGGGCCTTGTTCACCAAAACTTGGTCTCTCCACGTCGTTCTTTCTCTCACCTTCTGGCTGAATTATTCAGCCTCTTTTCTCCACTGAATTTCCTCACTGAGCTATCTTTATTTCAGCCTCTTTTCTTCACTGAATTTTCCTACTGAGCTATCCTTATTCTATTACTCTTTATATCCTTAATTAACGTTTAATTAAGCAGTTGTTTCCTCCTCTGTTCACAATCACAATAAATCTTGCCCCCCCACCAAAAAAAGAACATCTAGTGAGCTTTGAGAAGAGCATTTTCTTTTCTTTCTTTCTTTTTTTAAGGGAGATTACCCTGAGTGGGCTTGACCTAGGTAAGCCCTTTATTTATTTATTTTTATTTTGCTTATTTATTAATTTTATTTTTGGTTATGCTGGTCTTCATTGCTGCATGCAGGCTTTCTCTAGTTGTGGAGAGAGGGAGCTACTATCTAGCCCAGTGTTCGGGCTTCTTATTGCAGTAACTTCTCTTACTGTGGGCACAGGTTCTAGGCACATGGGATTAAGTAATTATAGCTCACGGGCTCCAGAGTGCTGGCTCACTCATTGTGGCACATGGGCTCAGTTGCTCCACAGCATGTGGAATCTTCCCAGACCAAGGATCGAACCTGTGTCCCTTGCATTGGCAGATAGATTCTTATCCACTGAGCCACCAGGGAAGTCCAAGACTTTTCTTGTAGTATAGAGAAAGACTCATGGGAGGAGACCACCTGTTTTAACTGGTCATTGCTGTATTGCTTGGGATATCTGCAACTGTTCCAGACATCGTCTAACACAAGGGAGACATCCTCGCATACCTGCTAAACCCTGCAGAGACATCCTCCACTGTATGGTTATGCTGGAGTCACCTGCCTGCAGACTTTCAGTGAGATATAACTAACCCCTGAAGGCATCCTGAGTACATCGCCATGCTGAATAAAAGTGGGGAGAAACCAAAAGGTATTTAGGAGTCTTGTTTTGGGGGAAATAGAGTCAATATGGAAAGTTAAAAGGAATCAGCTTTTATCTTATAGTAGAGCAGCCCACGGATAAACCTGGCTACTGTTTTCAAGCTCATGGAGGATTTTACAGATGGGATCAAACAGTTATTCCCTGTGACTTCTGAAGGCCTAATTCAAAGAGGAAATTGAATTAAAGCAGAAAACATTCTGGCTACATTTAAGGGAGAATTTGCCTGAGGAATGATAAAACCCTGACAAAGACTAAAAGGCCACTAAAGGATGAGAGTCTGTGCCTTTAGAGAAGGACGAGAATGGAAAACATGAGTCTCTGAGCAGTTTATCCTTCACTTACCTAAGGCAACAAGGATAACCAAATGACTACCTGAAGTTTGTCATTTATTGCTACTGTAGAGAAGAGAAGCTACGGAAATTTAAGCAGATGAGGAATCAGCTGTCATTCTCCAAAAGTATCCATTAGGGTGTAAGTTTGATTCGACAAAGCTGGAAATACCTGTTTCAGCACTATCAGGCCAAAATGTCAACGTGACACCCAGTTTACAAGCTATGTTGAATGCACACTACTTATCAGAGATTTCTGATTAGTCACATGCCCTGAATGAGGACATTGCATGAGAAACGTCGCTTTGGGGAAGGCGGCTAATTATATTTCTGGGTTTATTAGTAAGTCTACTATTAGTAAGCCTGATCCTAATCTGAATCCACTTTTCCATGGAAGGATGTAAAGATGAGTATTAGATTGGCCAGTCCCTACGACCATGTCAACACGCTGAAGAGCACACCGTGTGCAGGTCACCAGGCAGCTGGGTGTTAGGGAGCTCAGCCCAGGGTCACCCATTCCAGAGTCCGAGGCCTGGGGTAAAGGAACTACTCAAACATACGATATTGCAAGTTGACTACTAACTGTGAAATTGTCATGGATCACAATTATCCTGGGGAAATAACTACTTCTCCCCTTACAACCAATTTTATATAAAGGCTATTATTAGCAAGACTCAGATTAACCCCAGAAGCTAAGGTAAATAAAGGCATAGTAAAATCAGTTCTAAAAGGCTTCTTGCTGCTTTGACTTGATAATGTGCATATCACCACCCCATTTTACTGAGATTGCTTCAGGGGCATTTCTTCAGGCAGGGGTGGGGAGGATTTCTTTTCCTCCTAAATCTGGTTGAACAAATCTTAAAATAAAGATTCTGTGTATTGAAACTCATTCTTTCACAGATCAACAAGTGATCTTTCGATTATACGAGCATGGTTCTGCTGAGACATTTATGGAAACGACGTGGGCTGACAGGCACCCTGGGGAATGCAGGTCCTCCCTCAGCCCCCCTTCTCCTCTTCCCTTTCAGGATTCTCTAACTCCTTTCCTCTCTCCTTTCATCTTGTTTTTGAGAATCCCTTCATGCCCTGTCTGATTCTCCATTGCACTGGGCCACGCACTCTCTGACAGCCCCGGGGGGCCCTGGAAGCAGCCTCTGGGTTTTGAAAGAAATTCCGGACTTCAGATGAGGCACCCACCTGGGTGCTGGGAGGAACTGTGTGGCAAGCAGCTGTCCTGTCCCTTTCCCTTTAGACCTTCCCTCCCCCACCCTCCCTGCCGTTGGCAGTGGATAGAGGAAAGTCTGTAAGTGCCAATTAGATTGTGTTGTTTGAGTCCTCAATTTTTCCTTTCTGCTTATGGGGTCAAACAAGCCCTTACACAGGATGCTGAAACAGCATATATGTCTTGGCTTTGAAGTCACCCCATTGCTGTTCAGTTGCTCAGTCTTGTCTGACTCTTTGCGACCCCATGGTCTGCAGCTCACCAGGCTTCCCCGTCCTTTACAATCTCTCGGAGTTCACTCAAATTCAAGTGCGTTGAGTCAGTGATGCTCTCTAACCATCTCATCCTCTGCTGTCCTCTTCTCCTTTTGTCCTCAATCTTTCCCAGCATCAGAGTCTTTTCCAATAAGTTAGCTCTTTGCATCAGGTGGCCAAAGTATTGGAGCATCAGCTTCAGCATCATTCCCTCTGATGAATATTTGGGGTTGATTTACTTTAGGATTGACTGGCTTGATATCCTTGCAGCCTAAGGGACTCTGAAGAGTCTTCTCCAGCACCACAATTCAAAAGCATCAATTCTTTGACGCTCGCCTTCTTTATAGTCCAACTCTGAAGCCACCCAGACTTAGGTACAAACTCTACTCTCCTGTCAAATACCAGTGTGTCTTCCAGTAATGTATCTAATCTCTAAGAATATCAGTTTCCTATAAAAAGAGGGGTAATAATATCTACTTCACAATTAAGTAAGGGCCATTTAAAAAGCACTTATTATTCAATCATTATAGAGAAGCAAAATGCCTCTTTATAGTAATAAGAGACTTCGAATACCTGTTCTCAAAATACAGATAGCATTTGCCACATGTACTCCACTCATTTCCTTTCAAAGGAAACCCCAGTTTCAGGCCTATGACCACAGAAAAATAACTGCAGAGCTGAAGGACTGAATTGAGGTGGACAAAGGAGGACTCTTTTCTCAAGAGCAGGGGAGACTACAGCAACATGGCCCGCAGCACAAGCCTTGCTGGGACCTGGGGAAGGTTAATGAGATAACATCTAGGTGGAAAGTGCTGAGTGTGCCAAATATTACCATGTCGCAATTAGCCTGCTACTGGGGCAGGCACACCTTTGTCCGGATTATTCAAGAGCAGGCAGCTCTGAGAGAGAAGGTGGTGGGTGAGATGTAATTTAGGCAAGTCAAACATACCCTATCCCAGACACACTTTCAGTGATGCTGGGAGCTGCTGATGGGGAAAGGACTTTGGCCACCTCGGGGCTGCAGTTCAGTTGTTGAACTTTTGGGGTTTAGAATTACTTCCTGCCATGTTTCTGCTGAGCTTCCTAGAAGCCACTGACAACACAGCCACAGTGGACCTGCTCATCAGCCCTGTGCCCTGGGTCAACACCTCTGAGCCTTGGTTTCCTTGTCTGGGAAATGGGGAAGATAATCCCCATCTATTTCACAGGATCTGAGACGCTGGGAAAGATTGAAGGCAGGAGGAGAAGGGGACGACAGAGGAAGAGATGGTTGGATGGCATCACCAACTCGATGGACATGAGTTTGGGCAAGCTCCAGGAGTTGGTGATAGACAGGGAAGCCTGGCGTGCTGCAGTCCATGGGGTAGCAAAGAATCGGACACGACTGAGCGACTGAACTGACTGAGACTACAAAGCCAAGGTACTCTGAAAATTATAAAGGGTTACACCGTGATGTGAACTATTAGATGTCACTTTCTATTCTGTCCCTTATCTGACCATCACCAATCTTAAGACATAAAGGTCTCTGACTCGTATGTTGTTGTTTAGTTGCTAAGTTGTGGCCAACTCCTTTGTGACCCTGTGGCATGTAGCCCACCAGACTCCTCTGTCCATGGAATTCTCCAGGCAGGAATACTGGAGTGGTTGCCATTTCCTTCTCCAGGGGATCTTCCTGATCTGGGTATTGAACCCACATCTCCTGCATTGGCAGGCAAATTCTTTACCAACCATCATCAAAGTCTAGATGAACTTCCACAAGCCTGAATTATGCCTTTAGAGCACTGAGAAAAGATACTATAATTTTTCTATTTTTAAGGACCAGCTTATCCAAGACACAGTGCTTATACTTTGTGGATCCAGTGAGCCACGCTATTACGTAGATATAATATTAGTTTTTATTTATGTAGCACCTGGAATTTTAAAAAACACTTCCATATATATCACCCCATGGTGTCGTTTAGTGTCTGTAGGTCTTTGTCCCTCCCAGCCAAATCTTTTGGGATATCTGCTTTTCTCCTTCCTGATTTTCACCAATTCATCTCTAGTAGAGGCAGAAGCCTGGGGCTTCAAGAATTCAGGGCATGACCCCGGGAGTCTTACTGGATATGACCTCAGTGGCATCAGTCATTTAGGAAATGAAGACAGCTCCAAGCTGCCCAGCCTGTCTCATGACCGGGACCTAGACAGTCCTGCTCACAGGGGGCCAAGCACCCCTCCATGACCCGCAGTCACCACGCCAGTTTCAGGAAAGGCTCCCATGTTCCCAGAGTCTCAGCCACTGCTTACTGACAAACCAGCCCCTCAATAATCTTATTGTATGGTTTCAAAATAATTCTCTGTAATGCCCCAAGAATGTCTGAACTTCTGTATGAACTCACTAGTTTGCATATTTCTCAGCTTATTAGTGGGAACTCCAATAGACAAGGCCCACGACCTTGCCTTTTCCACAGATCTCTTTGGGTAGCGGGTGGGGGGTGGGGGAAGGGCAGCCTCGCCTGCTGGTGAAACCACAGTGTTCTTAATTTCAACTGTAATATTTTTATTTTTCAAAATTCTTTTTGTTTTGTAAATCTGCAAGATCATTATTTTGTCTCTTTTTCCTTAAATATTTAATCGCCTCTATTATTACTTTTAGCCAAAATGACTTTGTTATAACTGATAATGGTAATAGCCAATGTCATTTGAGGTCTGATTTTTCCATTTTGTTTTTTGGACATCCCCCATGGTGTCTTGATTGCCTCTGTTTGTGAGTTTTGATCATAGGGTTGAATTCTATGCTACTTAATCATGGGATTTTTTTGAGGCTTCATTTGAAGGTAGGTTCCTCCAGAGGACACTGCTTTTATCTCTGCCATGTGATTGGAGTCAATTAAAACCTGAAATCACTTTAAAATAATATTTAAACTTGAAGTATTTTGGCCTTCATAGGTAACATATATTTTGGAACACAAACCCCTGTAGGTTTGAATTTTGGGGAGACATTCTTCCCTGCTCCACCCAGCACTGCGGTCAAGACAAGCACGTTTCCTTGCTATCTCCATCAGTGAGGTGGGTTTCTGTGTAGTTCACCCTCATACTAAGGCGTTGCCCCCTGGGATCCTAACTTTATATGCAGGTCTCCTGTTAGACTCCACCTTGGCTGGGGCTTCGGCTTGGTCACCTGCCAGCTTTACCCCTTGCGGCTGTTAACACCTTAGGTTAATGCAAGCAGGGCTCCTCCAATGCCTCCATTGAGAAGGCGAAATTCAGAGTGCTCTTAACTTTCAGGTTTCCTTCTTTTACTCTATTTGCCTCTGAATATTTCTTACTCTCCTACTAGCCCAAGATGCATTTAAAAATAATTTTTAATTCAATATTTTGTTTCACATTTTTAATTGTTTTTAGAAGTGAAAGTGAAGTCGCTCAGTGTGTCCAACTCTCTGTGACCCCACAGTCCATGGGATTCTCCAGGCCAGAATACTGGAGTGGGCAGCCTTTCCCTTCTCTGGGGGCTCTTCACAACCCAGGGATCGAACCCAGGTCTCCAGCATTGCAGAAGGATTCTTTACCAGCTGAGCCACGAGGGAAGCCCTGTTTTTCAAAGAGAGATGTTCAATTTGCCATACTGAAGGAAAGAGGAATGTTATTACATAATTTATTGTAATTTTCTGTGTGTTTGTGAAAGTGTTAGTTGCTCAGTCATGTCTGATTCTTTGCGACCTGGTGGACTGTAGCCTCCAGGCTCCTCTGTCCATTGAATTCTCTGGGCAAGAATACTGGAATGCACAGCCGTTCCCTTTTCCAGGGGATCTTCCTGGTCTATGGATCGAAGCTGGGTCTCCTGCATTGCAGGCAGACTCTTTACTGTCTGAGCCACCCTGGAAGCCTGTGTGTTTGCAGTATTTTGTATTTAAAAGAATAAAAAATTTGAGAAAAACTCTTGGAAGGAAATAGACCAAAAAAGTGTGAAGTGAGGACAGTGAGATTATTGCTGAGTATTTCCTCTTCCTATTTTTCTGTACTCTGCATCTCCCCACATACGCCCCAAATTAAAGTTGGTAACAAAATGAAAGTCCCTAGGATCACATCTTAAAGAGCAGTTTGTTCACATACACTGAATTGTCAGATAATTCTCCACTTATTCTGATCAAGTAAATCCAGAGAGCAAATAAACCCTACCCTGAAAAGATCCAAGAAGTGGGTAACACTGAGCCTTACTAAGTGTAGCAAAAGCACTACTAAACTTCAAAATACCTAAAATGATCTTATCTAGAACTTGTTCTGAAAGAGCTGGATACATACTTTCCCCTTAAAAAACAGTAAGTGATGTTTCCAGTGAAAACATTTGAGGAAAATTAAGCTTTTAATACTTGTTCATTAAATAGTATAATTCTTCAGAATCTCGTTTCAAATCTTGTAAATATACAAAAATAGCTTCAGAGTGTTTTTAAAGTAAATAATTCAAGTTCATGTAGCATTGATAATACCAGCTCAGTCTCCTGAATATTTGTGAACTGGCAGTCTTGATGGTACCTAAACCCATTCACACCCCCAGAAAAATCCACCCCATGAGGAAATGTTTCAGGTACTATCCATGACACCTCTGCCCTCTTCATTACCCTACCCTCACCAACAGTTATCAACTTCTCAAATTGTTGTCTATGTAGTAGGCAAAAATGGTGTCTCATTGTGGTTCTTACATCCCTTTTCATAGCAGCATATTTCATCGCATGAAAGCAAAATAATCTGCTTTTATTTAAATGACTCCTCCATTAATAGTGGTTTCGATTACTTCCAATTTTGCTATTATAAACAGTGCTGCAATCAACTTTCTGGGTATGTACATCTTTATATAATTGTTCTTTTACATTCTTAGGATAAACTCATTATTTTGCTACTTGTTGCTAGGCTGCCTTACTTGTACTTTAGGCACAAATTCTTGCAGTAGACAAAACTTCTTGCTGCTGCTAAGTTGCTTCAGTCGTGTCCGACTCTGTGCGACCCCATAGACGGCAGCCCACCAGGCTCCCCGGTCCCTGGGATTCTCCAGGCAAGAATACTGGAGTGGGTTGCCATTTCCTTCTCCAATGCATGAAAGTGAAAAGTGAAAGTGAAGTCGTTCAGTCGTGTCTGACTCTTAGCGACCCCATGGACTGCAGCCTACCAGGCTCCTCCATCCATGGGATTTTCCAGGCAAGAGTACTGGAGTGGGGTGCCATTGCCTTCTCCAAAACTTCTTTAAAAAGTCTAAATTCCTAGCCTATATTTCTAAAACTAAAAATATTTTCATTTATATTTAAAATTTTTGCATTTTACTATTTGTAAATTAAAGTCTACCTTGCTGCCACTATCTACAGATATATCGTATTTGTTGGAAAAAAATGTAAATACAATAGTCCAAACTTACAAAGCAAATAAGTTAGGGAGTGACTATTTGCATTACAAAATTATTTGTTTTTCAAAATGGTATCAATTTAAACTGAAAGCATCCTGACAACAATTGAAATATGACCAAATCTATAAAAATCCAATTTATAATGTATCAAGGGTATATCAAACACACAAAGTGAGGTACACTTATTTGAACATAATTTTATGTCTGAGGAGGGTGATTAAATATGTTGCTGCTTTTTTTGAGAGGCAAATTATGTAAGAAATCCATGAAGGATTAACAAAACTGTAATTACATGATATTTTCTTCTCTAAAACTCTTAGGTTTGTTTTCTTTTCTTTTTTTTTAAGACTGTGCTTCAAAAGCAGAAAGAATATTCCTTCCCCCTCCCTTGCTTTTCAGGCTTCCTACTGCATGCCAGCCAACAGAGTGGCATATGGCACATAACATACATAGTCAACCTCCCACCAGCATATTTGCAGAATCAACAGTACATATTGAACTAAACCACACCTCATGTAAAAGACATTTAATCATCCTTTACTCTTTGGTGTAGGAGAATGGTGGTAGTGGGGTGGAGGGAGGGAGAGCTGGTTGTTGGCGAGATAGCTGAGGGGAAAGGAAATATATCATTACTGAGTGGGGTGGTGGCCTTCTTATTCACTGGCTCTAATTCCCTCACCAGACAAATGAAAGGACAATGCTGTAGGGCTTAGAAAAATTGGGGCAACTCTGGGGCAGTGGGCGGCCAGAGAATGTATTAATGACAGCCTGCCTGGGCCTTTGAGTGGCAGATAAAACACACAGATACACACTCTGTACATTTAACCAGCTCCAGTCCCTAACAAGCTTTCCCAATCTTTTGTCCCAATCACTCATCTTTTTAAGCCAGATTCAGAAAAGTGCATATACCATGTAAAACATTTTTGTTTCTGTAAGAAGACTGTAACAGAAGTTTGAGGGGGGAGTTTGGCATTTTTCCAGCATATTCGGGAATCCCCGCCTACACTTTGACCATAATTAGCATGTGGCCTTCAGAATACAAGCCCGGGAGGAAGAGGGCAGGCATAGGCCAGCCCCCTTGACTCTTCCCAGTTTCCCTTCCTCACTTACACCCCTGGGCTCCATTAAGCAGTCCAGCTGTGGGCCACGTTTACCAGGTGCCCACAGGTCACCCCTAGAAGGCCACACAGGGGTTGCACCCAGGGCCTTGCTTGGCACTTTCAGAGTTTATAGCCTCTGGACCAGAAAAGGACTGACCCATTTCATTGGTTGAGGTCAGTAGGAAATTAAAGTAATTAGTGGGAACAGGACTGGGCTGGGTGTCAGAAGACCTGGGTTGACTTCCAGCTGGGCCATTGCTTAGCCACGTGACCTTGAGCAAGGAACTTAATCCCGGCAGACCCAAGTTTTTTTTCAGTTGAGAAATGAGGTTTTGATAAAAGTGATCTGGGGAATAAACCTGAGCCAAGTGATCGATTTTGTGTGCACGTGGGTGGCTGTGCCTCTGCAGCTATGTGTATACGTGTAAAGTATGAAAGGATCAATCCAAGGAGAAATGGATTTGAGCAACCACAGCACAAACATTCAGAAGTGGAAGTGAGCAGCCGGGATGGTGAGAAGGTGAGTCAAAGCGGAGAAAGTGCTTTCCCGTTGGTCCTGTAAAACAAATTGACCTAAAACGTAGCAGTGTAAACCAAAAACCAGTTCATTTAAAACGATCATTTTTAATGATTTTGTGGGTTTTGAGGTCAGGAAGAGGGGCATGGCTGCTTTGTTGTCACATAGCTTTTCACACGAGGTTGCAGTCAGATAATGAGAGGGACTGCAACCATCTGAAGGTTCCGCCGGGCTGCGTGTTGACACACCTGGGGACACCCACGCTGGCCTGTTCTCAGTGGATGCTGGCTGCTGCTGGAGGCTCAGCAAGGCTGTGATCAGAAGGCCTTTCTGGCATGGCTTTCTCAGGGGAGGAAGGAAGGCTGTGCCTGATGGTGGGCTTCTGCCCAGAGCAAGCATCCCAGGAGAAGAAAGCAGAAGCGGCACAGCCTGTTCAGACCCAGCCTGAGAAGTCACACAGCGACACTGCTGTATCGTCAAGTGTCAGTGGCTCAGTCGTGGTCAGTTTTTTGCAACCCCATAGTCTGTAGCCCACCAGGCTCCTCTGTCCATGGGATTCTTCAGGAAAGAGTACTGGAGTGGGTAGCCATTCCCTTCTCCAGGGGATCTTCCCAACCCAGGAACTGAACTTTGGTCTCCTGCATTGAAGGCAGATTCTTTATCATCTGAGCCATAAGATGACCAATTTACCATCTGACCAATTTAAACTTAATTGGTCAAAATAGTCACCAGCGCATCCTGGTTCAGAGGAGGGTGTGGAGGACTCTTGGTCTTGATGACAGGATGTTAGAGAAAGTTGAGGTCAAGTTGTAAAAGCGCCACTGGCACCGAACAAGAATGCTCTGATTTTTCTCAGTATCTGTGAAATAAATGTCTTGATAATTTCTATAATTTTATCAGCTTTCTGAGATAAGAGGCTTCTTGACTAATCTGGTTTGCTGAGTACTTATGAAGTGAAGGTACTTAAAGAATCACTGCACTTTTCAAGTAAATTGTATAGCTCCAGATCTGAGATTTCCCTTTAACCTCCACAGCTGTTCGATGTGAATGAATTCAGTTATATAACTCTGCAGTGTAGGGGGGAAAAGCTGCGAAAAATCAAATAACCAGACATTTTTATTATTGCTAGACTGATTTGGATGATTCAGAAACAGACCTCTGCTCCTTGGGATCTGACAGCTCACAGTGAATTGGGACAATAATACTACACGAGACACAGCAGAGACCAACGCCCCAGGAGCCCCAGGGAACGGACTACGACCGAGGGAGAACACCCCAGAATTCATCTCAGGGAAAATGTCTTTGAACCTACCTGAACTTGAGCTCTTCCAACGCCGGTGGCTGAAAGAAAACACACTTCATGCTCTCCTCCTTGGTCTAATTTCAGTGATTATTCCTTCCCATCTTGCGCAGCTGCCATCAGACTGATTTTAGTTCCTGGGGATTAAACAGTTTCTGAAGGTTGTTATCACTCCCCTTCAGTGGAGCATATCTTCAAACACCTTCCTGGATAATTACCATGGCCCAGTGATTGGGCAATCACCAGAGTGATTTTAAACACACACACACACACACACACACACATTCTTCTCCAGCGTGTTCCTTTGTGTTTGTTTTGGTTTTGCATTTTCAAAGCCCAGCGGTTCGTGAGAGACAGTAGAAGGACAAAATAAAAAGACATATGGTAGTGCTTAAATTATTCCCCAAAAGGGAAAGTGTCCAACATGAAATTATTCAGTCTTTCTACCATTCTAGGGTGGGGAGGGAGGCATTTCAACCAAGAAAATCATAGAATATCCACAATACCCAGAGGAGGACTGAATTATATTATCAACTTCCAAATACAGTCAGCAATATTTCACCAGAAAAGCTGCTTTGCAAAAATTAAATCTCTAATGTTTACACTGGGAAATACCTCCAGTCCTTCTCTGCTGTCTTCCCTAGTCCCCCTGTATACACACACACACACACACACACACACACACACACACAAAATATCTTTCTCTCCCCAAGATTGTCTTTGTTTTGTTCACCTCTTTTATCCTAACATGTAGATATGTGATTCTGTAGTGAGACGCCCAAATGTCTTCCAAAGGAAAGATTACACAGAGTAGAATTTTGTCTCTTATTTTTCAAAATGTTTTAAGATCCTATAAACTCATCTGATATAAGCCTATGGAAAAAGACAGCCAGAAGGAAATCAATGAAACAATTCCGTGAGATGTTTTTTCATCCAAATTGATAACTAGGGAAGGAGGTGGAGGTTGGGTTTCAGCTTCCTGTTCTCTTACTCAGTTTATGCGGCTTCAATCCATTCTACCCAGGCTTAGGCATGTTACATAAGGGTTTTATGAAATGAGATAAATCTTGAGAAAGACTTTTAAATTTAAATTTTAAAAACAAGTGATACATTCATGGTTCAATATGAAACCACCATAATGTGTATATGTTACGATGTCTGCCCCATCTTCTTCAGGGCCTCCTCACCCCACCCCCACTCCTTATAAATAAGCATATTGTTAGTTTCTTGTGTATCTCTCCAGTGTTTGTGCTAATACAAACAAACACAAATATATCCACATTTTCCTCCCTTTTCCATTGTTTTTGAGAAGGAATTTAAGAGAGCTAGAACTGGCCTTGTTTGTGCCAGTGGTGGGAATACACAAGGAGAGAGATCATAATGGAATATCAGAAGCTCATAAGAAAGGAAATGATTTCTCAGTTATTTAGATTCCCTGAATCACTTTCTTTGACATTGGTTCTTTGGTTAAATCTATTCTTTGGGCCTCTTAATTCTTAAAACTTATAAAATCTTTATTGTTTGCACAAGCAAAATTCTAGATAGTTTATATATAATAGCTCATCTCTTGCTTAGCAACAAAAACATGTAAATGGCACATCCTTAAGAGAAGAACATAAAGTGTAATAGCAAGTGCAGAGCAGAGTCCCCTTACCCGGCGATCTGACTCTGGACATCCAGTGGGGAGGCTGACCATGGCCTGAGGGAAGAACAATCATTCTGCTTTGGAAGCTTTTTTTGTTTTACATGTACCCATGAATAGAGAAGGGGCTTCCCAGGTGGCGCTAGTGGTAAAGAACCCGCCTGCCAGTGCAGGACACTTAAGAAATGCAGGGTCATCCCCTGGGTTGGGAAAATCCCCTGGAAAAAGGCATGGCAATCCAGTCAGTATCCTTGTCTGGAGAATTCCATGGACAGAGGAGCCTAGCAAGCTACAGTCCTTAGGATCGCAAAGAGTCGAATACAACTGAAGCGACTTAGCACATACGCGTGCATGCATAGAGAAAACAAGGGCCTTAGATCGTCTTACTCTTCTGACACTTGGGAGTCTAAAGTAGAACCATTTGGTAGATTTTAGAACAACCACAGGAATGTGTATGTAACCAGATAATTGATGCTGGGCATTGTGTGGGACTGTGCCAGACTCCAAAAACAATTAAATCATTTTAAACTCATATTTTGGAAGTGAACAGACAACAGTGACAACTACCTATCTTGTGAGCAAGTTGAAACACAATAATGATGTAATTTGTTGCCATTTTTCAGTGTGTAGTATTGTATTATATGCCAGATGAATAAAAAACTAAATCGTGAATGACATATAGAATAAATGATTGCATGGATCATATTGTAACAATTGCTTTACATGGTTGATGCTTTCCTAAAGAGTTATATGATTGATGAGTTTGGGGAAACCAAACAAAATTTGATTAAATGTTTACATAAATCCTTAAGATGACTCATTTATTTTGATTTTTTATTTAAATGAAATATATAAAAAGATTTTAAGATATCTTAACAGGACAAAAAGTGTGCAGTAAAACAAATCTCCTCCCCACCCCATCCTAGTTCCCCAGAGCTATTCCTTGGCCACACCCCCCAACATACCACTTTCTTGTTTCCCCCAGGGATATTCTGCATAATATAATATGTAAATCTTTCTCTTTTACAACACAAATAAGAGCATGCTGCAAACCTATTCATCACCTGTCTCCATCAGCACAGGCACACCTATGTGCCAGAATATCCCACTGGAAGGAAGGACCACAGGTTATTCATCCAAGCACCCAGGAGTGATGACTCTTCTCTGATGTGAATGAAACTCTTGGTAGAGTAAAATGAAGTCACCTTCTCATGATCTCGTCTCATAATTGTCCTTGTTATACACTGAGTGTTGTCCTCTCCCCGTTTCTGGCATCTGGAAACTCATTTATTCCCCTGTCAGCAGTTACCATCATGTGCTGCATGATGTCCGGAATCTGAAAACCACTCTTTTATACATTTAGTTTTAGTTTTTTTTCATTGTTTCAGGCAGCAGGAGAAATCCAATCCCTGTTATTCCATCTTGGCCAGAAGCAGAAGTGTCATATTTTTTAAACACCGAAGTGTTTCCTAAACTTAGACGTATACAATCATCTGAGCAACTCACTAAAAATGAAGATTCCTGGGCTCCCACCCAGAAGTCCTGATTCAGCAGGACTGCCTGGGAATCTATATTTCTAACCAGCAGCTCAACTAATGTTAAAGCCCTGCCATGGACTAGACCAGTTGTTTGGGAACCACTGGCTTAAAGGATGATAATATTTATTTGTCAGCTATCCTCAAGTGATACCACCATATGGACAGTCTGTTTTTTGGAAGAACAAAATAGAAATAAACAGAGAGATGGATTTCTTGCCAGACTTTGAATTACTGAGGTTTTGGAAACACACTGTCACCTCTGATGAGTGTCTGACGAGGCCAGGGTTCTGTTCCAAAGGGACAGCTCTGCCCAGCATGTGACACAACAGACCCAATGAGTTTGATGGCAGGTTGGAAGTAAGGGTGGAAGGGGCGCATTTGCTTGTCTGTGCAGAAAGGGCACAGATCCCAGCAGCTTCAGCTTAGTTAAACTCATTTTGGAAAATATTTTTGGCCTGTGTGGTTTTATGCTTTTAGAGTTCCATTTTTAAGCACTGGGCCTGTCCAAACCCACTGAAGCTGAGCTGAAGCATCCAAGGAAGATGCTGAGTTTCACACCGATCTCTGCTGAGTCTGTAAAAATTTCTCAGATTTGTCCAAACTGCTTTGTTGAGAAACCAAAACAAAAATCACAAATCCCAGTGGGGTTTGTAGGATCCTGTGGTTTTCATCCCAAACTATGGTAAAACCAGAGGTCAGTCATGTGACTTTCAAGCCTAAAGGTTTCATTATGAATCCTGAAAGAAACCCACAAGCTTCAGTCTTAAAATATACTCCCAAGAGAAAAAAAGAAAAGAAAATCTTCTTAGTGTTGGCCTGGAATCATAGACTTAGGAAACATGTCCAAACCAAATGTTGTCAGGACTCACTGCATTTTAAATCCAAAGCTGAATTTTATTCCACTGGGGTGACATTGTTTATTAACACTGTCTGTGGCAACTGGATTGTCTAGAAAAGTTCAGGAGAGCTAGCTAGAAGAATTCTCTTTCTTGTGCTCTGTACAGAATCGGTCTATTGTTCAATAAACAAAATGAGTTCAACCACATAAATGATGAGGTTTTATTTTGCCATACCTCCTGTTTCCCTAGGATATGTAGACAGCAAAGTATGAAATTACTTATATTTTCTACTCTTCAATATTTCATTCATTAAATGTCAGATTCCTTTGCAACAATGATTCAAATTCTAGGATACACAAGAATAACCTGGAGGCTTTGTGATATCTGTATATTCCTATTATCTGTCTATCTATATGACAAACTACCCCAAAACATAGAGGCTTAGAGCAAGCGTTTTATTATATTTTGTGATTTTGTGGGTCAGGAATTCTGACAGGGCTCAGCTGGGTGATTCTTCTGCTCAATGTGATCATCTTGGGTTACCCATTGGTTTTTGAATGGTGTTTGGTCTCACCTGGAGGATCTAAGACAGCTTCGCCCTCGTGCCTGGCAAATTGGAGAGGATGACTGTAAACTGGGGCAGCCAGGTTTTTCTCCTTCTCCTTGTAGCCATAAGGTCTCTCCACACGGTCCAGGGCTCCCAGAGACTAAGGCTAGACCTGGAACTGACAGACTATCACCTCATTGTTCAGAGCAGCCATGGGTGGATTTCAAGGGGAGGAGAAACAAATCTCACTTCTTGATGGCAGAAATGTCAAAGAATTTGTGGCCATCTTTTATCCACCACAATGTAAAGGCCAGAATTCTACTCCCAGAAAGTCTGATTTAGTAGGTATGTGGTGGGATTCCAAGATTCTGCATTTTAGAAAATATCCAATGAGATTCTAGTGCAAAGCATCCCCATAGTACATGCTGAAAATTACCACTTTACAAGATGTGATGGAAAGTGTGCTTATAGGGAATCTGCCCATCAATCAATTAAGAAACATCAGCTAATCATGTGATGTGTGCCTGGAATCACATCATATGCTCTGGAGGGAGTAAAAGGAACATAATGATCCCAGCCCTGAATGTGCTCATACTCCCTGAAACCACAGTGCGAGGGGATGCTGAATGCTAGAATTCCCAATGGGAGAGGGCCAGGCGGGGGAAAGGGGCAGAACAAAGTCCATGTGTCGCCAAGGTGACTAAGGCAAACACCGGGAGCTGAGCCATAGGAATCATATCAAAAGTGTGCTGGGATGAATAGGTGGCTAGAATAAATTATGAGGGGAAAAGGAGCTGTTCTCTGCAAAGCTTCTAGAGAGAAATGGAGATGAGGCAGAACATGGAAGCAGAGGGCATGACAGCTCTCAAGCACATTTTTTCAGAGTGTGAGCTTTTCTCCCAGGCTTTTGACTGGACCACTTCCCCTCATCTTTTATTGCTCCCCAATCCTGACTTTCTTTCTGGACCTATTTGCCTGTGTTGCTCCTATGCCAGCAAGCCAAGAAGCTCCGCTCCAAGATGGTACAACCAGTCTTTCCACTAACAACATAGAATTGCAGGCAGCCTTCTGACTTACCCTGTACATGGCTCCAGCAACCAAATCTGAATCCCACCCCCCAAAGCAGACTCTTGTGCATGTGAATGCCTGCAGATGTATGCATGTGTGCACGCATGCAGGCGTGTGTGTGTAAGGGGATGACTCCTGGGAGAGGCATAAGGTTTGGAGACTCTCAGGAGCTGGCTCAAGCTATGAAGAATGTTACTGAGTGTCTGAACACATTGCTGAAAATAATACCAAGAAGGAAGACCTGTAATCTAGAGAGATATGTGACATGAGAGAAAACAGTGGAATGAACTCTGTGGCCACTGACCAGAAGAACGGGTTGGGAGGGGTGCTGTAACAGGAGGGTCCAAGAGGCTATCTGTAAACAGGGTTATGTGTAGGGTGCCCCAGGGCATGAAGCCTGGCTACTCAAAGATGTCTTATTTGGCTGAATGAAAAACAATCCCTTCTTGTCCCAATCAGAGGCTGCTGTCAGTGCTAAGTTTTGAAGAGTCAGGACTGAAAGCCAGGGGGGACCAGCAGCAGCTAGGGATGGCATCAGCAACCAGGCAGGGACCTGGGCACAAAGGGAAGTTCATGGCTAAGCGGTGAGCCAGGAGTCAGCTAGGTAGGGAGCCGGAGTGAAGTCTGAGAGCAGGCTGGGCAGCCATGGTCCCACAGCACAGGGTGCCCCTTGGGCTGGGGCATGCTCACAGACAGACAGCATAGGGAGACACAGATCTCCAGGAAGACAGGCTTGGGTCATGCTGTTCTGCATACGGGCTCATTCCTAGCCATAGCTAAGGGAGGAAGCAATTGCAAATCAGTCCAGGGCTTCTGGGTCCGTCCTCAGGACAGGATGGGAAGGAAATATCAGGCCTCTGTGCCAGTTAGACAAAAAGTGCCCCTCAGGCAAGCAGCTGATGCCCCTGAGTCCTAAGGGCCCCCTCCTCCAGGCAGACACAAGATTCAACCCACACTGCAGGTTTAGTGCGCATAGTGCATTTGGACTAGCCCCCCTCAAGCCCCTCCGGAGAGCCTTTGTGTAAGACAGCAAGTAAAAAGCCATACAAGGTGACCCAGTACGGAGGCAGGGATAAGGGCCAATTTTTGTCCTGAATGTTTGAATATACTGGCCAGATCCTGATTTTTTTTTAACCATAAGTCAGGGAAATTTTGAGTTCCTCTATACCTCATCAGACACAGGGGTGGTAAATTAGTCCCCATCAGAGAGATATGAAATGTTAATACCAGGCTAATTGGGAAAACAGGGAGCAAGTGGGCAGGTCCAAGGAGACGGGTGCCTAAGCATTGTCATGCCAGCCGGCCCATCTAGTAAGTGGCTGGCTTGAGCAGGGGACGAGCTGAGAAAGGCTACCCAGGCACTACTGCCAAAAACACTGTTCCAGTTGAATGGTAAGCCACATTCCATACCCTGGCAACTGGAGGGTGCCAGCGTCTGCTGTGCTCGTTTTCAGATCAGGAAAATACCACCGCATCATAGAGTGACTGCCGAAGATTTCAGGACACTCGCATCAAAACACATCAGTGCTCTAATCACCCTGCCACTGCAGGGGAGGCTGGTGCCCCAACCAGTGAGCTTTTCTTTTGCTAGTCAAATAAAGCCCTTAAAATACCTCTACTTCCTAATCCATCACCCACCCATTTCCTTATCTGTAGATTCCAGCTTTCCCAGGGAGTGTGTTGGTTCTGGCAAGAGGCTCTTGACCTGATTTCTCTTTCAGTTGGTCTCACTAGTTAGGTCTGACTTGGGCTAATCTTCTTTTCAGTTCCTTGAATGCTTGAGGTGTGCCAGGCACTGTGTTCAGGGAATGCAGATAATTAGGACATGGTCCCTCCCCTCAAGAAGACTGTCGCGTGGAAAGAGGGACAGACCGGTGGACAATGGCTGCCTACCCAGTGCCTATTTCCTCTTTTCTTGCAGAATCCTAGCACTATTTGAAATCCTCCCTTCACTCCCCTTCACAGACACACTCACACAGCCTGCTTTGGGTGTAGGAGGGAGTGTATAGTCAGGGGCAGGATGAGTCAGGGGCAGGATGAGTCAGAAGCAGAGTTTTAGGGGAAGGGAGATGGGTCTGCCCTGCTCACTGTTACCGGGAGGGCTGGCTGTCCTGCCCTGTAGCTGAGCCGCATGTCCTGTTAGGAGAGGAGCAACCCAGGACATTCACACCAGAAAGAAGGCCAATGTGTAGCTCTGCTTCATTCATGTTCTTAAATATTATATAGTGTAAATACATACAACTTATAATGCTTCCCAGGTGGTGCTAGCAGTAAAGGACCTGCCTGCCAATGCAGAAGACATAAGAGACATGGGTTCAATCCCTGGGTTGGGAAATTCCCCTGGAGGAGGAAATGGCAACCCACTGCAGTATTCTTGCCTAGAGAATCCCATGGACAGAGGAGCTTGGTGGGCTACAGTCCATGGGGTTGCAAAGAGTCAGACATTATTGAGTGACTAACACACACACACATACAACTTATACACTCATATAGTCAAAGGTTACTTCTAAAGTCTTAAAATTGTGTCTCTCTGAGCACAGCTGTTTGATGTTTGTTATTATAAACAATGTGCTTCTCACGTGGTGCTAGTGGTAAAGAAACCACCTGCCAAGGCAGGAGACATAAGAGACTTAGACACCACTGAAGCGACTTACGTGCATGCACATTATAAACAACAGTACTATAAACATTTCTAAGCAGGGCTCCAGGCACTATGCTTTTGTTTTTGTTGTTGTTGAGTCACTCAGTTGTGTCTGACTCTTTGCAACCCAATGGACTATAGCCCAGTGGGCTCCTCTGTTAATGGGATTCTTCAGGCAAGAATACTGGAGTGGTTTGCCATTTCCTTCTCCAGGGAATCTTCCCAACCCAGGAATCAAACTCTAGTCTCCTGCATTGCAGGCAGATTCTTTACCACTGAGCTACAGGGGAACTTATGTGAAAGTTCACATTTAAAGGATCATACCAAATTGTTTTTCCCATGGTAGTAAAATGTCCTAGTGACATTTCTATCAATAGTGTGTAGGGGCTCCATATTCTCACTTATGCTGCATTTCATAGCATTTTTTTTAATTCAAAAAAATCTAGTGATTTCCAATACAAATATAAATTTGAATTTTCCTGATTACTGATGATAATCATCATGAATATTGGTTATTTTGTTTCTGCTTCTGTGAAAGCTTGTTCAAGTCTTTTGCCCATGTCATTTTGAGATATTTGTATTTTTCTAATTGATTTTTAGGTGTTATTTACATATTCTGAATAATAATAATTTGTCAGCTGTATTTGTTCCAAATATCTTCTTCCATTTTGTAATACATATTTTCACTTTTGTAACAAACAAATGTTGCTCATTTTTATGTGGGAAGATTTACCAATATTTTCTTCATCAGATCAGATCAGATCAGTCGCTCAGTTGTGTCCGACTCTTTGCGACCCCATGAATCACAGCAGGCCAGGCCTCCCTGTCCATCACCAACTCCCGGAGTTCACTCAGACTCACGTCCATCAAGTCAGTTTCAGCTTTAGCATCATTCCTTCCAAAGAAATCCCAGGGCTGATCTTCAAAATGGACTGGTTGGATCTCCTTGCAGTCTAAGGGACTCTCAAGAGTCTTCTCCAACACCACAGTTCAAAAGCATTGATTCTTCGGCGCTCGGCCTTCTTCACAGTCCAACTCTCACATCCATACATGACCACAGCAAAAACCATAGCCTTGACTAGACGGACCTTTGTTGGCAGAGATAATGTCTCTGCTTTTGAATATGCTATCTAGGTTGGTCATAACTTACCTTCCAAGGAGTAAGTGTCTTTTAATTTCATGGCTGCAGTCACCATCTGCAGTGATTTTGGACCCCAAAAAAATAAAGTCTGACACTGTTGCCACTGTTTCCCCATCTATTTGCCATGAAGTGGTGGGACCGGATGCCATGATCTTAGTTTTCTGAATGTTGAGCTTTAAGCCAACTTTTTCACTCTCCACTTTCACTTTCATCAAGAGGCTTTTGAGTTCCTCTTCACTTTCTGCCATAAGGGTGGTGTCATCTGCATATCTGAGGTTATTGATATTTCTCCCGGCAATCTTGATTCCAGCTTGTGTTTCTTCCAGTCCAGCGTTTCTCATGATGTACTCTGCATATAAGTTAAATTGATCTTTTTAGTAACTCCTTCTCTACTCCAAAGTCATGAAGATATTTTTCTATTTTATGCTAAAAATTTTGAAGTTTTGCTATACACATTTAAGTTTAATTCACCTGAGATTCATTATGTGTATGGTGTGAGATAGGGATCCAACTTCACTTGTTTTCCATGCGTATTGATATAAGCAAGTGTCCCAGGACAATTTATCAAATTATCCTCCCTGTTTCCAATGACTGCAATGCCAGCTCTATCATATGTTAAGTTTCCATATGCACAAGTCTGCTTCTAGGTTTTCCAGTTTGTTCTATCATCACTTTGTTTAGTCCTGAGCCTAGTCTTATTTACCATACCTGTATGAAAAAATGTTGCTATTAGGAAAGGCAAATTTTCCCACCTTATTCTTCTTCAAGAATACTTAGCTATTCTTAGGCTCTGCTCATTGATATACATTTAGAATCGATTTGTCAAGTTCTTTGAAAACCTCTGTGGGCATTTTTATTGGAATTGCACTGAGTTTATAGATCAATTTGAGGAAAATTGACATCTTCATAATACTGAGTTTTCCTATCCATTAAAATAGTGTATCTCCATTTATTTAGGTCTCTTTAAAATGTTTTCATTCACTCAAAATTCAACTGCTCTCTGCCAGACACTTATGTCAAGGGGCAAAAATCCTTGCCATGATCTAACATACATTCTGGTAGGTAGAAGACAATAGAAAAAATAAATAGGTAAAAATAACAAATATGTAAAACTAATAAATGAAAGATCAAAAGGAAGCAAGGAAACTGGTTACATGCCTATCTGGGGGAAGGCAGAAGAAGGCAAGTGTAGGAAATTTCACATGAGGAGCCTGGGTAGAGCAGAGATAACAAAGGCAGGGACTGTAGGACCTGAGGTCAGAAAGGAGACAGGGACCCAGTCATTCACATGGGCCAGAGTGAGGCTAGGCTAATGACCAGAGGAGGGATGTGATCTGACTATGTATAAACAGGGCTGCCCTGGCTGCTGTGTTGAAAACCTATGAAGCAGGAAGTAAGTAGGGAGGCCATCTACAGGTTCCTACAATCATTCAAATGTGCCGTGATGGTGGCTTGGACCAGGGTCATGGCAACAGGGTGGTGAGAAGTGGCCAGTAAGAAGTAACACCAAGAAGATTTGCTGATGAATGAGATGTGAGTGGGGAGAGGTTCCGAGGACTGATTAGTCCAAGAGACATTCCTGAGCAACGGGAGAGATGCTGTTGCCCTTTACCAAGGTGTGAAAGAGTAAGTTGGAGGTAGGATGTCAGGCTCTCAAAAATCTTCATAAGTTTGAGATTTCTAGTAGGTAGCTCAGGGGATGTGCTTTGTGGCCTGCTAGATACTGAAGACTGAAGTTCAGAAGGGAGATGTCAACTGAAGTTATACACTTGGAAGTCACTTAACCATATCAGTCAGGATCCCAACAGAAAATAATGGCATATGCAAATTAGGAATATTTAAGTAGAATTTATTTACAGAGGGGCTATTTTTAGAGGTGGGCATGTAGGGAAACCCAAGGAATCATGGAAAACTCTGAGTGTTGCAAACACCAAAAACGCACGAGAAATAGGGGGCCACAGGAACTGGGAAACACCTGGGTGAATAAGGGGGTGTTGAGAGGAGACATCTTTTGTTAAGGTCCTTACCCAGGAGGAGCCAAGAGAATAAATTCCTGAACATCACGCTTCTCTCTCCCCTTAATATCCTATCTACAACCAACAGGAACCAGAAGGCACAGGGGCCTGTTGATAAAGTACAGAAAAGCCAACCTCCTGAGGCAAAGCCCAGGAATTAGAAAGATTGAGAATAGATCTAAAGGGAAACAGAAGATACCTGGAACAAGCAGGTAAGGTGGTATTTGAAGTGATGAGATTGAATGTGATGACTAGGGAATGTATGTAGACAGAGGAGATGCCCAAGGACTGAGCTCTGGAACATTCCAATTCTTAGAAGCTGGATTAAAAAGGAAGAAACAGCAAAAGGCACTGAGGAGGAGTGACCAGAAAAAATCTCTAGGTGAGAATGGGGTCTTAGATGTCAAGGGAAGAAGCCGTTTTTAAGAGAATGTGTCACATGCTGCTCTTAGGTAAAATAAGATAGGGCCTGGGAACTGACCACTGGGAGCAGCAAGCAGCAGCCACCAGTGGCCTTGCCAAGAGCAATGGCAGTGGGGGAGAGACCTCACTGAAGTGGGTCTAAGTGAAAATCAAAGAATTGAGAATAGATAACAGAGATGATTTTGTTAAAAATTATAAAATTTATGTAATAAAGGGGTTGAGGGAAATGGGTGGTTGCTGGAAGGGACAGTAGATCAAGAAAGGTTTTTGTTTTTAAGATGAGAGGAAATAATAGCATATCTATATATTCATAGAAAGGATCCTAGCATAAAAAGGGAATAATGGATGATGCAGGAGAGAGTCAAATTGCTAGAGCAATGCCCTGAGATAGATAAGAAGGGATAAAGAGAGGGCTTGGGTTTAGTTCAAGGCTTGGGGAGTTCATCTACAGGAGCAGGAAGAATTGTAAGTGTGTAAGTACAGATGCTAGTGGGTGTACAGATGTAGCGGGTGGTATGGAAGTTCTTGTCTGATTGCTTCATTTTTTTTTTTCAGTGCATAGAAGCAGGGTCACCAACTGACAGAATCTGGGAGAAGTTGGCATTTTGCAAACAGGAAATGTATCAAGTAGTAAACTAACTTAGTAGTCATCAAAATTTTCTCTTTCAAAAATAATTTGAAAAATAATGTCTCTTAAAATATTTGCAAATGGTGTGACTGACAAGAGCTTAATTTCCAAAATGTACAAACAGTTCATACAGTTCAACAACAACAAAAAAATAAACAATGCAATTGAAAAATGAGCAGAAGACCTAAATAAGACATTTCTCCAGAAAAGACATATAGATGGCCAACAGGCCCGTGAAAAATGCTAAAGATTGCTAATTACTAGAGGAATGCAAATCAAAACTACAACAAGGTACTACCACCTTACACTGGTCAGAATGGCCATCATTAAAAAGTCTACAAACAACAAACGCTTGAAAGAATGTGAAGGAAAGGGAACCTTCCTATGCTGTTGGTGGGAATGTAAGTTGGTGTAGCCACTTTGGAGAACAGTATGGAGGTTCCTCAAAAAAAGCCAAAAATAGAGCTACCATACGATCCAGCAATCCCACTCCACATCCAGATGAAACTATAATTCAAAAAGATACACGCACTCCTATTTTTATTGGAGCACTATTTCCAATAACTAAGACATATAAACAACTGAATGTCCCTCAACGGATGAATGGATAAAGAAGATGCAATACATATAGGTAAGTGTGCCATGATTTTGGTAAGGCAGGCCAGCATGTTAAAGCAATGTAAAGTGCAATGGAATTGAGGATATGTATATATATAAATATATGCCGATATGTGTGATTATAGTTATTGGCTACAGAATATAATCTGGGTAAGTTCTTCAAACAAGATTTATAATTTTTTTCATACTGGCCTGGGAAGTCCTTTGTTAAGTTCATTTCTAGTTTCTTTATTAAAAAAATCTTTAAAAATATGTTTTCCAAGTTGTTAAGTACACAAAAAAATTAGTTTTAGTATATTGATCATATTATCAAACCAGCCTGAAAGAAATCTCGATACCTTTTATATAGGTTGCCCTGAGCTCTGTTGCAGGTGGTCATATCCTCCATAAATATTGCCAATCATGTTTCCTGCTTTTCAATCCTTATGCTTTTCGTTGTTTTTCATGTCTTGCTGTGTTGAAAAGCAACTCCAATATAATATTGAATATAGAAGTGGTGATAATGACTGCTATTAGCTTATGACTGACTTTAAATGGAATGCTTTTAACATTTTATCATTAATAAAGATGTTTACTCTAGGTTTTGGGTAGGTATTCTTTGTGGATTATATTTATGTGTTTTTTTAAACACTAAATGACTCCTTGATAATAACTTGGTCATTATGTAATATATATTTTTTTATGTGACTAGAGTCTGAATATTTACAGTCTAAGGAGATACAGTTTATTATGCCCATTTTACAGACAAGAAACTGAGACTTAGAGGAAAACATAAGACGTGTAAAGTTTATACCCAACAGATGTCAAAACAAGAATTAAAATCAGGTCTGTTTGATTATAAACTTAAGCTTTTCCACCAGCTATCCTCCCTGAGGGCAAAGACTAGGTCTTTTTGTGACCTGTGTGAAAGTCGCTCAGTTGTGTCTGACTCTTTGTGACTGTACAGTTCATGGAATTCTCCAGACCAGAATACTGGAGTGGATAGCCTTTCCCTTCTCCAGGGGATCTTCCCAACCCAGGGATCGAACCCAGGTCTCCTGCATTGCAGGTGGTTTCTTTACCAGCTGAGCCACCAGGGAAATAAGTCTCAAATGCCCAGGGCAGTGCTGTGTTCATAGTACTTACTCAAGAAATCTGTTGAATAAATAATGAATGGATGTTTCAAGACCCTACAGATTCTTTAAAGTTTCCTTAGCTGGGAAAAAAAAAAAAAAAAAACACTTTTCCTACCATATGGGTCACAAAATGATGTTAAATGTAAATGGAAGAAAAGATCTAAAGAAGTGGATCTAATAGGTAATCTTGGTGATTTTTTTATTATAGTTCTTTAAATTGTTCATTGGAAGAATTTTAATTCATTGAAATAGATTTTTAAAAGGCCAGTAGGAGACAGAAAGTGAAATTGAGAGAAAGTCTCTTAAAAATGTACAAAGTCTCCTGTGGTCAATGATTTTACTAGTGTGTTTATTATACTCAGGACCAAAGAAATCAAAATCACTGATGGTCAAGACTTCATTAAAACTTCTCAATCTCTTCAGTCCCCAAAGTGGTATTTCTTGAGCAGATATGTTTTAGAGAGACTGAGAATATGTTTCTCCAATTAGGAAATGAAGAGCATGCAAAGACACTGAGCACGGTGCCAGGCAGAGACACCAGGTCACGAAGGCTCTAGGAGGGAAGTCCCCCTACATCCTGCAAGACCCTGGGATGGGCCTCTGGGCCACAGACAAGGGCAGGAGACACTACACAAAATACTTGCCAAAGTAGGAGAGAGGTGTCAACAGCTGCAGCCAAAATACTATTTCACCGCTTGCCGAAAAACATGCAGGGAAAGACTACACTGTCACCTCTTCTGGGAAGAGCAAAAATAAAGTTGTATTTCAACCTTAATTTTCCACCTTGTGGGCAAAAATAAAAGGAAAATTACTTCTGGGCAATACTGCACGTATCAGAGAATAATGAGCCGTCTTAAGCAGTTGAGCAAGAAGTAGAGCAACCAACGTTCTTCTCTCCAGAAAATAATGCAGTGAGTTCCTTTAAAGTAAACCTTAAAAAAAAAAGCTCTCTTCAAAAGGAAATACAATGAGATACACCATCAGGGGCCATCTAAGAATGCCACATCTCTACTGGAGGGTGACACGGGAATAAACTGGAAGGATAGCATTCGGGAGGCTAACCTGATTCACACACCGCCCCATCACTGCCTCATGGCTCTCTCAACTTCAAGATAGTTCACGTCCATTTTTTTCTTCCCTTTCCTCCTTCCTCCCTCTCTTCCTTCCCTCACTATCTTGTTGTTTTTATGTTTTACATGTTGATTCATTGAACAATCCCAACAAATTTTTCTGGGAAGTCAGGTATTAAGATGATGCTAAACACTCTCAAGCTTTCAAGACTGGCTTCTAATTGCACAGATCTTGTCCCCTCTGTGTTTCTGTGTCAGCAGAATTCTAAGACCAAGGTTTCTGCCCCCAATGCATGTACCCTTTATAATCCCTTCCCCTTGACTGTGAGGGAAGCTGTCAATACAGTGTGATGTCACTCTCACAATTATGCTATGTCATATGGCAGAGAGATTTATAGATGTAATTAAGATCCCTAATTAGTTGACTTTGAGTTAATCAAAAGAGATTATCCTAGGTGGGCCTGGTCCATCTAACCAAAGTGATAGAAGGATTCCAAGTGAGAGAGATTTCCCCTGTGAGCCTTGAAGAAGCGAATGACCACATTGTGAACCTTTTATAGGGGAAACCGTGCAGCACAGACCTGAAAGTGTCAGTCGCCCAGTTGTGTCCGACTCCTTGCGACCTCATGGGCTGTAGCCCGCCAGGCTCCTCTGTCCATGGGACTTCCCAGGCAAGAATACTGGAGTGGGTTGCCATTCCCTTCTCCAGGGGGATCTTCCTGACCCAGGGATTGCACCTAGATTCTCACATAGCAGGCAGATTCTTTACCATTGGCGACACCAGGGAAACCCAGGAAAGACCTGAGGGGACTCCTAAGAACTGACAGCGGTCCCTGACCAACAGAGAGCAAGAAGCTGGAGACTTCATTCCCACAAGTCCAAGGATCTTAATTCTGCCAACAACCAGTGAGACTAGAAGGGGAACTAAAGCCTCAGATGGGACTGAGCCCCGCTGACACCTTGAAGACAGTTTGATGAGACCCTGGGCAGAACACCCAGCCAATCCACACCCAGACTTCTTTTCTTTTCTCACACCCAGACTAACAATCCTTGGGAAGGTTGAGACAATGAATACGTTATCTAAGCCACTAACTTTCACAGCAATAGAAAACTAAGAAATCTATCCTTGAGCCTGAAAGTTTGATGACAATATCCCTAATCTGAGGTTTTGGTTGAGAATTTACTAGGTAATGGGGAGAAGAAGCTAACGAGCTCCTTCATCAGCTGGAGAAAGTTACCTCAAGTGTTTTAGTTGAGGGCATGTGATAGTCGTTCCTGCCATTCACCAAGTGTTTCGGCTCTCTCTCCCTCCAGACCCATGACAGCCATGCACTGACTATTCCCTGGGTGCAGTCCTAGTTAGATGGACCATGCACATCTATTTGGCGATGTGTATCACTTGGGGCCGGGGCACTGGAGCAGTGCAGAACTCCCCAGAGCCCCCTTTCCCTCTGCTCTAGTCACAGCAGTGCTCCAGATAGTCCAGGCCCCAGAGTCAGGTTACGGGGGCAGAGCCTATCTTGCTGGCCCATGTTTTCACCTATAGAGTGAAAAATTAATCTTATTTGAAAACACAGAAACTTTACAATTGTTTGTTACCGCATCATAACTTAGTCCACACTCTTACATGGGAAATTCCTGAACTACACAGCCAAAAAAACAAAAAAGGCCATGTTTCACCTATAGAGTGAAAAATAAATCTTATTTGAAAACACAGCAATTTTACAATTGCTTGTTACTGCATCATAACTTAGTCCACACTTTTACATGGGAAATTCCTGAACTGCACAAACAAAAAAAACAAAAAAGCCAAAGATACAGACGTGAGAAGAGAGGAGAATACTCAACCTCTTACATGGTGTCACATGCCTGAATTATTTCCAGTTCTTATTTGAAACAAACAACAAATTTTTTAAATGCTTTAGGTCAGTGCATGCAGAAGAGAAAAACTTGAACATCAGCCACCACTCATCTATGCTGAAAAGCACAAGGATCATAGGATCAAATAAAGTCTGAGAAGGCAGAACCAACAAAGCAGCTGGCTCTTTACTTTGTGGAGGGAAAAAGTAGGGAGAAGCTCTTCTTGGAAAACTCTTCTTAGGATAAATGTCATCACCAGTCTTTGGGGTTCCCATGTTCCCTTAATGTTGAGAGCCTAGAGGATGAGTCTTCATATCCTGCTCAGTAAGATTGTCTAAAGAAGGAGTGCATCTGCCCAGTAGAAACAAACAATACAAATGTAAGGTCTGGTTTTGAAAAGTGCTGTGATGGGTCAGGAAGATCCCCTGGAGAAGGGAATGGCAGCCCACTCCAGTATTCTTGCCTGGGAAATCCCATGGACAGAGGAGCCCTGGGCTACAGTCCATGGGGTCCCAAAGAGTCAGACTTGACTAAGTGACTAACACATGATAGGAGAGAAAATGGATGAGCAGTACAATCCTGGTTTTAAAAGGCAGAAAAATAGTATCACGGTAATAGGGAGATGTTAATGCTAAATGATCAGTTTGATCAGTTATAAGGTCCTTTTGAAAACTATTCAGATGGTTTCTGTGGCAAACACTAAACTTAGATCTTAAAGATAGAGGTTCTGGTGAAACGTTCTTTGGGAAATTAACAGAAATTCCATTCTAGCAGATTTGGATTTGCAAGATAAAAATACCACTGGCTCTGTGACTAGTGGGATAGTTGAAGCAGATATGTATAAATTAAGCTATCCCTATGTATATCTTTTTTTCAAAGTGTTATTCTGTTCAGACCACATCAATAGTGTATAGCCAAGGAAATGGATTGAGGAAGGAAAGAGATCTCTTGACCTCATCACCCAGTGACTCTTGATCAAATATTATAGAAGTAACTAGATTATTATACTTCCCAAAGGTTAATTTGGTCAAAAATATACATCACCAAGAACTAGAACTGGACACTGTGACTTGTGGAACATTTTTCCATTTGAACATTCTAGCTATGTCTACATAGTAAGAGGAAATGGAATACTGAGACAATGACTGGGCAATTTAGGCTGTAAGTTTATATTTACAATGAAAAATAAAGTAATTGTGACAAATTAGATTGTTAAATTGAATCACCTAAGGTAATTGCTTCAGTTCCTTCACCCCACCTTTTTATAGATGTGTGGTCATAGCCTTTGGGAGAGATAAGGGTATTGTGGGTGCCTGAGTGTCGGACTTATGGGCCAAAAGACACGCTCCTATTGATGGTCCCAAAGCTATTCTAGGTGCAAAATACTTGCCTGCTAGTCATATGCTCTTCTCACTCCAATGCTAGGTGATGTTACCAGCATATGGCTTCCATAGGCAAGCTGGTTGCTATATATTTAGGTTCTCTCTATATTTCCTTTGGACTATGCAATGAAGTCCTCTGAATGATGAGGAAAAAAGCACAGCATCCTCTTGAAAGGAATGTCATTCTGCTCTCACAACACAGAGAGGTACTTCTAGTGTACATTTAAATGTAAATAAATGCACCAGATTAATGATCTCAGCATCAAAGAGACACTAAAACAGGCCATTGAAGACCTTTCGTGTTCTACCTGAAACTGTAAAAAGGTGGTGTAAGAAGTAGTTTGGATCTTTAGAAAGAATCATTTCCTTTCTAGAATCAGTCATCCCCCTTGGTTTCTCAGCTTTTCCTCTAAATAGCAATGTTGACGCTTTATTAGTTAATCAATAAGACATGATACAGAGTATGGTTATCATAAAATAATCATACCCTGGAGCATTTTGAGGCATGAGCCACTTGCCTCTAATCAGATTGGGTTGAGATTACCTCTGGATAACCACGCTCATGGGAACTGTCTCATTTCTATTATGAGTACATTTTATAATAGGGAAAAATGTACATTCCTGTAGGGGGAAAATGAAGTTGGCAGCTTATACCTAGCAATCATTTCAGTTGAGCCGAGAAACTCCTGTTTTTGAAAGAAGTCAAACTATGCTTCATCTATTCAAGCAATGTCAGAGAAAAGAAGCAGCTCACATGCCGTGTGGGTAACGCGATACAATGGAGACTGTATTTTACTTGGGCATTGCAAGCTCCAAATTATATGCAAACATTCAAAGAGGGCATTTGAAACTTGGTATGCATGTTTATAAATGGCACATTCTGAATCTGGAGTGGGCTTAGGTGTCTAGGTTACAATAACAGATGATCTCCAGTGTAAAAATGGAACAAAGCCTTTTTTTAACTTCCTGCAGAGAAAGATGTTCGACTTTCTGCTTCAATTATAATCCCAGGCACACTGGAGATTCCGTTAAGAGTAATTTCTCTCTATTTCTCCTTATCCTGACCAGCCAAAAATTTTAATCAAATTACATATATTGGAAAGTTAAAGACAGAAAAGCCCAGTGAGCCATGAAATACACTTTACAACAGTGTGCACAGCACTTAACCTATTGGTTTAGAATGATCGAAAAAGCCATTTAAAATGTTAGATGAGCACACTGCAGAGATGATTATAAACTCTTAAAGCTGTAGGTTTTTAATCCTATTTTTCTATGCATTGCATTTTTATCCAGGAATTTTTAACATGGGATAAATGATTAAAAAAAAAAAAAGATGGTGAAAATACTTATGTGAATTGTTTGGTGGAAATATTTGTTACTAATAATTAAATTGAGATACAAGAAAGTTGGACAATATTACTGCCATATTATGGAATCAGATGATGCTCTGTTTGTCTCAAAATACAAGCAAAATTATTTCAGGTTGAATTTTTGAATGAAAGGAAAGAAGGTAGACACAATCTCAGGACGCCATAAAGAGAAACTGTCTCATTTATGGATTTGTGACATTAGAATTAAATTTAGCTTCTACTTGGCAACATTGCATTTGATTAATGATATGCCTTTTCAATTCTGGTTATTTCAAGAGCCTCAGAATATCTTTCTTGGGCCCAAACAATTGCTCAATGCTTTCTACTATTTCATTTCCTCAGAATTGTACTTGATTTCTGCAAAACAGCTAGGGCAACTGGGCTCCGGGCTTGAAAGAAATAAGGGCTGGCCAAAAAGAAACCACATAAGGATTTTTACTCATCATTAGAAATTCAACTCACAGAACTAGATGAAAGAGTCATTTTTTAATTATTCAGAGAGCAGAAAGGCTCCCTACCTCAGATTTCCCCAAGTTGGTAGGTTACTCATGTTTTCTACTAAGAGTCTCATTTTGTCTTGCCCAGAAGAGGCCAAAAATAACCTAAATGCAAACTGTAGTGCTACCTCACACACCCCAGAATGAAAGACAGTTGAGGGCCTTGTAGGCAGAGTTAGACTGAAAAAGACCTGGGGAAGTTCTTTCTCTCATCTGGAAGCAGTGATTTCAGGCCCAGTCCTGCCTCCAACTCATGTGGGACTTCAGAGATGCCTGAACCAAATGAACATTCTTTTACCCCTTAAACACTGCCTGCACAATTAACTTCCTTCTGCCTCATCTCTGATATTACCTCTGCTCACAGTTTTCTCTAAGGTCACTGCATAGTCAAGCGAGTGGCTTTACCAGTGTTCTCCCTGAGTAGTGCCCCACTCACCTCTACTAAACAAAGAGATTCCTTCCTGTCATTCATTACTCACATCTGGCTCGTCTACTTTGCTAGGTCCCTTTCCTTTCCTAAATAGTAAATATTTTCCCCAAACCAAGAGTGTCTTCGTCCCTTTGCTTTTCTCTCTGGGTAATGAATCCTTTCTCATAGCATCAACTGTGTCAAACCCACAGGCCCACTTTGACTCTTCACCCATAGCTAGCTTCTTATCTCCCACCAACACGCAAACCTGAAGGGCTGAACTGTAGAATTTCAGGTGATCCCCACCACCTGGTATCCACATTGTTCTGACATCCTCTCCCCTTCAGCACAGGTAGAGCCTTGTTACTTGCTTCTAGCCAACAGAATATGACAGAGGTGAAGAGACCCAGCAGATCTAATTAAGGTTTTTAATCAGTTGACTTTGAATTCATCAAAAAGGAAATTGTCCTATGTGGGCCTGACCTCAAAGAGCATGAAGGCTTTCCCTGAAAGCAGAAATGTGAAACAAGAGAGACACTAACCTGAAGACCTTGAACTACTTAGGGAGAGGACAGCCTCTAGGAGCTAAGGGGCTCAGTCTTACAACTGCAAGAAACTGAAATCTACCAACAGTCTGAACAAACTTGGAAGAGGCCCCACGCTCCAGGTGGAAACATCAGCCCTTCTGACACCTTGACCGCAGCCTGTAGGACCCTGGAAAGAGGACCCAACTGAGCTCTGCCCAGATCCTGGCCCACACAACCTATGTATTGTTTTAATCCACTAGGCTGTGATAATTTGTTTCACAGTGAAGAGTCGGACACGACTGAGCGACTGAACTGAACTGAACTGAACTGAATACTAACATATTACCTTCCCAATTTTATTACTGTCCTCTCAGGCTCTCATCTCTAAGTCACCTGTGACTCTTTTCCTTCATCAGATACCAAGACTTGTCATTTATTCTTGACCAATATCTACTGAATTAAACCATATTCCTCTGTTTTATTCAATTATTCAGCAAATATTTGCCAGACACTGTGTCCAGCTCTGGTTATCCAATGCTAAATAAGATAAGTATGACTCCTACTCCTATGCAAAGTAAAGTTTAGTGGATAAAATGAACACTGAGCATATAATTACAAGATGCTTTGAGAGAGTTCTGCAGGGGACTCTAACCTAGTCTGGATAGGGGAGGAGGCAGGAAGGACCCTACCACCTTACTATCTCAAGGCTGAATTATTGTGCCAGCCTTTCTCTACTCTGTGTCTGCTTCTCATTCCTCCAGGCAGTACACTCAGAGTTGCTAGGTTTCCCTTCCTCAAAGATGCTTTAAACCAAGTGGCCTCTGTTTAAGGACTTCCAATGGCTTTCTATTACCTCATATATAGAATGAGCAAAATATTAATAAGGTTGTAGCAAACTCCCTGTGAGCTAATTCTAAATCAAATTCTCTTTTTTCACTACTGCTATTTCTTTGATATTGTTTAAACATTATCTAATTATGAGTTTGGAGCTTACAAATGTTGCAGATAAATCAGCTATAGTCCCCAGAGGAAAAACACATTGCCTATTTTTTTATCTGTATGCTTGAAACTGATCAAAAATCAATATTTAGTTAATACATCTGGCCTCATAAGCCTGGGACTATAAAATGAGGGTCACATTTACATTTACACCTAGCTTACAGGAAATCTGAGACCCCCACCTGCCAAAGAGAAATATAATAGCAATGTTGATGGTCCTGGTGCTCCTCTCAGCTCCCTTTTACTGGCATGCACCCACTGCTATTGTTTGGATTTAAAAGTCTCCCTTTTCTTCAAAGAATTGTCCTCAGAAGCCTCTTCATTTGGAAGTCTGTTCCAACCCAAACTTCAGTCAGTCACTAGCTGATGCATGTGAGCGTGCTGTCACTTCAGTCGTGTCCGACTCTTTGCGACTCCATGGACTACAGCCCTCCAGGCTTCTCTGTCCATGGGATTCTCCAGGCAAGAATACTGGAGTGGGTAGCATTCCTTTCTCCAGGGGATGATCTTCCCAACCCAGGGCTCAAACCCATGTCTCTTGCATCTCCCGCATTGGAGGCAGATTCTTTACCACTGAGCCACCTGGGAAGGCGCGACTGGCTGATACACATTCTCCGAAAGACCAGTTATGAGAGGCAACCTACCCCTCCCCCACAAGGCTCTTGTGTGAAACCTGCTTGAAGCGAACCTCCAGCTGAGACATCGTTCTTGGGTTGCAGGCATCCCCTCGCTGTGGTGCTTCCTTCATGCCCTTCACCTGAGAACAGTCCTCAAATCAATCATTTGAATAAGAATTCCCACCTCAGGCTCTGCTTTCAGGGAACGTACTCCCAAACAATAAACTTCCTCAAAGTGTCCCTCGTTTTTTTTCCATGAGTCACCACAGGAAGCTTCATCCGTGTCTACTAGCCAATCTGTTGGCAACTTCTTGCAGCGTCCGCCACCTTTCCCTCTCCTATTCAGGTGTCCCCAGCCACTGCCAGGAAGCTGCTTGAATAAACCCCTCTGTGGTCTCCACTGAAGGCTCTCTTTCTGAGAATAGCAATGTCCATAACAAGGATGCTATTTCTGGATATTCCTTAAACTGCCCATTCCTCAAGATGCCACAGCAGACCTGACTTCCATGCTAGTTGGTAGAATAGCTCCTACCCTACTTTCAAGATACTGGATACTTTCTGGATGTAGGCCCCACAACAGCTCTGCTTATGCCCCAAGTTTTAGGAGGTATGGTTTCTGATCATTATTTCTCTCATCCTGAGGGATCAAACCCATTTCTAGGAGCAGGGGGCAAAGCAGAAACTGTCCCTTAAAAATCTTCTTGTAGCATATGTCTCCAACCAAACACATCCCTTCTGTTCCAGCTAAAAACACAAAGCCCTGTGATGTGCATGAGTGTGTGGGGAGACAGTATTGTCTACATGAGCATCATCTGGCTTCCAGTTCCAAAAACTTTTTACATTTGGTTTTTATTTTAAGCCTGTGTATCAAGGAAACCTCCTTTCTGAAACTATTTTGGATAGAGAACTTACATACAGAACAGATATAACCTGTTTTCAAGAAATCCTTCTTTCGTAAAAGTTATTAAAATATGCTTAAATACACATAGAAGAAGCTTTCAAAGTATAATTCATCTAGCTTTTACAAAATTTGGTTTTAAATAATGAAATTTGAAGTGTTTTCCATTTTTCTTTCATAAACATTTAACATTTATGATGATATTTCCCAATATTTGATTATAAACATTTTCAAGCATGTAGCAAAGTTGCTTTTGTAATGTAGCAAAGGGCTTTCTGGTGGCTCAGTGGTAAAGAACCCTCCTGCCAATGCAGGAGATGCAGGTTCAATACTTGGGTCAGGAAGATCCCCTAGAGAAAGAAATGGCAACTCACACCCAGTATTCTTGCCTGGGAAATCCCATGGACAGGGGAGCCTGGCAGGCTACAGTCCATGGATCACAAAAGAATTGGACATACCTTAGTTACTAAACAACATGCATCATCTAGATTCTACCACTAACATTTTTCTATACTTGCTTCAGCATGTATCAGTACATCTATCTATCCATTCCTCTATTCACCCATCCATCAATCTATGGTAGCATTTTAATTATTTTTAAAAGACATTTTATACTTTCATTTAAACAAGAAAATCTAAGTGAAAATAAATTCTACTGGCTATCATCTCTTCAACAATAAAAATATTATAAGAATATGTAGTTGACAGAGTGGCCTGGCAAAGGAATCTTAAGTTATCTTTAAAAACACTAGTTCTAGACAAATATTGTTTTAAAGCCATAGGTAAATCAGTCATAAAATAAATCTCATGGAAAGTTGAGAAGAAAATCAGGTAAAGTTTTAAGTAATAATTCTCTAAAGCCCTGATCTGTTCAGTTGTCAGTATGGGAAGCTATTTTTATTTAATCAGTAATAAATGTGCCTATTCATTAGCACTTGTGTATGAAGTCAGAAACCGAACTTCATTTATACAATATTAACGTGCTAAATGGAACCATATATTTCCACACAGTGATTTACAAAGATTCAATCACTTCTCTAACATTTACATTTATGTGATCTAATCACTGAAAAGTGTTAAATTAGGAGCAATATATTCCATTCTGTGATGTCATTTTGATAGGACTCCAAGAAAAGACATACAGAAATTTGGTTTAGCAGAAAGCAGACATGCATTTTGTTTCACTCATGTAAAAGTAAAATTTTATCATGTTGGTATAGCCAAAATAGTTTTAATATTTTATTTTTTGGCATGTGGGATTTTAGCTCCCTGACTAGGAATCGAACCCATGCACCCTTAAATGGAAGGAAGCACAGATTCCCAACCACTGGACTGCCAACTAATTCCCTAAAATAAATTTATCATTTTAAATAGAATAATCAGACAATTGACTCAAAGAGAGAATTGGCTTAATTATTTATTGCCTAAAATGACTAATTCCTTGAGAATGCCATAAGATAGAGTGGTGTGAAAACCAAATTCCTACATAAAAGCAGAGCAAGTGGACAGCAAAACTCAGAATACACAGACTACATTTACAACCAGACTTGGTGGCAAGGTATCTCCATGAACCCAAAGATATAAGTGGGATCCAAACCAATATAAACCACAAAATCTGCCTAATCTCAGGATCTATGCAAGGGGAAGCACAGAAAAGCTTAAGGTATCTGCCAGGTATCAGAACAGGAGATCTCAAAATTGCCTATTAGAATTCACTGAAAGCATAGCAGGCCAATCAGAAGAAAGCAGCTGAAACTGGCAGGACTTTACCTACTCCCAGAGTGGGGGAGTGTGAGGAGTACAATAGTATCTGAAGGGGCTGTTGGAGTCTATGAACTTTTGAAAATGATCATCCAGGCTTGCCTTCCAGGCTAGGACCCCACACTGTAGCAAAATGGCTGACAGAAGAATCTAACTTGAGAAGAATGTGGACACTAGAGACCATGCAAAGAGACTGTCCAGATGAAAGCAGGAGAGAGAAACAAAACCAGGACATTTAAGAATACAAGCTGTCATATTTTAATACTTTATGAAAACAAGAGGGTATTCTTTGAAATTAGGAAGGCTACATGAACCAAGCCTTCTCCTAAAAGTTAAGAAAAACTCACATAAAAATAAGCAACATAAACGTACCAAACTCAAATACCATATTAAGTTATTATTTTTAAAAACAAAATAAGGAGTGGATAGTTATTCGGTAAGTGTGGTGTTGGGAGGCTTATGACTCCTTTAAACCTTCTCATTCCTCAAGGTGACTCCAGTCTCTGTTGTAATGACAAGTCCCACAAGAGCTTCAGTGACTTCACACAGGTGCAATCAGACAATGCCTGCCTCAGGTGGAAACTAGGTACCTCCCCCTTCCTGCCCTGGGGGGCTTCTCTGATGCATGGAGTGGGGTCCTCAGGAAACTTCCTGTCACTTCTGCATGAACTGACACTTGTGATGTCACACTACTGAGCTGTGGTGGATGAGATCCAACGGATACATGCTCCCCCTCTTAACCCCCAGGTAGATAGTCTGAAGTACATTTTTCAGGGTTTTATAAATGAGGACCTTATGAATCAAGCACAGTTGGTTACAGCAGTCACCTATAGGCATGTCCCACTCCATAACACAAGCTCGCGTTGGTTTTCTTTCCTTTTCTATGATGTCTCACTTTAGCTCCCTGGAATCTTTCCTCAAATAAATCATCTACCTACAAGTCTCTGTCTCCGGTTCCGCTTTCGGGAGAATCAGTATTTTAAGGAAACAGGACTCAACTGCGTTGAATATTGCTGAGAGGATAAGGATACACAGAATGTGACTAGATGGAATTCCCGGGTACCCTGATAAGAGCAGCTTTAGTGGAGTGATGGGGCAGAAGCTTGACTGAGGGGGCCAGGAAGAATAGATGTGGAAATGGACACAGTGAATTAAAGGTGCTCTTTCATGGGTCCAATTCTGTGAACCTTTGACCTCTCAGTAGCATTCAATACCATTGACTACTCTCTCCTTTTTGAAATATATGACATTTGCCACTGACTGGAGAGAAGAGAAACAAAACAGTAGCTAAAGCTGTATGTAGGGTTAAGGAAAGTCTTAAAGCAAGGAGTCAGTAGACCATGGGGATGATGAGGCTGTTGAGCAGAGAGGGGGAAACTCATGCGAAAAAAGAGAGAAGGGAACATCAAGAATTAGAGGGGTAGGATCTTAAGCCCAGGTGTTTGAGCTGGCCTTTCATTCAAAGAAGTGGAGAGAAGGCAGAGTACAGACAGGTCATGGAGGTGGGTCCGTTTAGATGGTGGAGAAATAAAGGAATTCATGCCAATTGCTCCTACTTTCTCAATGAACAATAGTATGAAGTCAAAAATTGAGAAGCAGAGGGTATAGCAAGTTTGAGAAAAGAAGAGGAGAAAAATAATTTTGGAAACAAAGAACACAAACATTTTATGCAAGTGATTGCTGACCTGGACTGAGTGTCCAGTTATTTATTTCACTGAAGAGACGGCTAACTCATCTCTATCGTATTTTGGAGGCAGCAGGGTTTCGAAGGCCCAGGGTTACACTTGGGTACTGTTAATTTCTAAAAAATCTTTATTACCAATATCATGGAGTTGGAAAAAAGATTACAAGGAAAAAGAACAACATAGGGATTTAGCCTCTCAAATCAAAATTGATGTGGTAGTGAAGGCCAGCTGAAGAATGACTGCTCAAAGGAGTATGGTCCAAGGAGGGGATATTTAACTCGGATCACACAATGGCTCAGTGTGGTCAAGATCCATCAAAAAAACCCAACTGCAAATACACAGGTGATTTTTTTCAGAATATATATTTTTTGGAATATATATTTTCTTTCAAACAAGGCATTGAACAGAATGATACCATTTCCCCTCAGAAAAACTAAAGTTGTATGAATTTATTACAGAGGTGGTGGTGAGATGTATGAAATAACTATAGGCTTCCCAAGCCTTGAGCCTAAATAGAGATGTTAATAAGTTCCACACTGAACAGTGACATCATTGTTTCCCTAGTTACTCAATGTGGAGGCAGAAATGAATAAGCTAGATATCTAATAGGGTGGGACTGTTAGAACTTTTTATGGCCGTGAGGTTGGTGAGCCTTGTAACTCAAAATGCGGTCACTGAAAATGTGTAACCAAAAAATGTCATGGGGCTGTCAGCTCACTGCTGATGGCATTGGTAAAATAGGTTCTATATTCATGTACGTGGGTGGAAGCTAAGTGTAGCTAGCTCATTGGCTATACCTAAAATCCTGAAATAGGATTTTGTGGATATGTCAATACAAAAACATACACATATTTTGTATTTTACACAGAGCCAGTAGATAACAAGTATGTAGTAAATATCACATGATTTTAAAATATGTGTTTATTTATATAATACACATGGTTCATTCCTTTTAGTTAAATGATACGTGCCTATGTAGACACTCTGAAAAGCTGAAACAACCCTATTCCTATCTTTTTTTTTTTACTTTACAGTATTGTATTGGTTTTGCCATGGGTATACATGTGTTCCTGTGAAACTCAACTTTACTTTTCCCATGTGCTTACTTTAACATGTAACAATCAAATAGTTTTTTTAAACAAATATGATTGTTTTTTGATAATCATCTTGATTACTTTTCAGAGCAACTCTAATAGGTAAACTAAAAGGATTATTTCCATTTTTCAGTTGGCAAAATTAAACTATGAAAGTGAAAGTGTTATTTGCCCAGTCATGTCTGACCCTTTGCAATGCCCTGGACTATAGTCCGCCAGGCTCCCCTATCCATGGGATTCTCCAGGCAAGAGTGCTGGAGTGGGTTGCTGTGCCCTCCTCCAGGGGATCTTTCCAACCCAGGGATCAAACTCACATCTGTTACGTCTCCTGCACTGGCAGGTGGGTTCTTTACCACTAGTGCCACCTGGGAAGCCCCATACTTCTTTGTTTCCCCTGCCTGTTTTGCATTGGGTTGTTTGTGGTCTTACTATTGATTTTTGGAAGTTTACATTATATTCTTGATATTATTAGACATTTATGTATATTGTGAATATTTCCTCAAGATTCTTTTCTCTTCACTAGTACTTGATGCGGAGAAGGCAATGGCAGCCCACTCCAGCACTCTTGCCTGGAAAATCCCATGGATGGAGGAGCCTGGTGGGCTGCAGTCCATGGGGTCGCTAGGAGTCAGACACAACTGAGCGACTTCACTTTCACTTTTCACTTTGATGCATTGGAGAAGGAAATGGTAACCCACTCCAGTGTTCTTGCCTGGAGAATCCCAGGGATGGGGGAGCCTGGTGGGCTGCCGTCTCTGGGGTCGCACAGAGTCGGACACGACTGAAGCAACTTAGCAGCAGTAGTACTTGATGAGTACAAATTCTGTTTTTCAAAAATTTTATTTATTTGCTTATTTATTTTTGGCTGCACTGAGTCTTCATTGCTGTGCAAGGCCTTTCTGCAGTTGTGGTGAAAGGGGGCTACCGTTCATTGTGGTGCGTGGGCTTCTCATTGCAGGGGCTTCTCTTGTTGCAGGGCACAGGCCCTAGAGCATGCAGGCTTCAGTAGTCGCAGTGGGTGGGCTCTAAAGCATAGGCTTCGTACTTGTGGCTTATGGGCCCAGCTGCCCCTCAGCATGTGGGATCTTCCCAGACCAAGGATCAAACCTGCACTGCAAGGCAAACTCTTAACCACTAGACCCAAGAGTAGCCTGAGTGTAAGTTAATTCTAATAAGCCCTGCACAACTTTTTAGTTTTCTCTGAAATTAACACTGGTCTTCTTGCAGATTTACTTACTTCTTCTATGGACTTGTGCTGCTGCTGCTGGTAAGTTGCTTCAGTCGTGTCCAACTCTGTGTGACCCCATAGACAGCAGCCCACCAGGCTCCCCCATCTCTGGGATTCTCCAGGCAAGAATACTAGAGTGGGTTGCCATTTCCTTCTCCAATGCATGAAAGTGAAAAGTCAAAGTGAAGTCGCTCAGTAGTGTTTGACTCTTAGTGACCCCACGGACTGCACCCTACCAGGCTCAGCCGTCCGTGGAATTTTCCAGACAAGAGTACTGGAGTGGGGTGCCATTGCCTTCCCTGATGGACTTGTGCTAATTTAATCTAAATCCTTCCCAAAGTGTGCAAGTTTCCACTTGAGATATTCAAATTAAGATATTTTATCAATTTCACCCTCCCGGAGAAATGCTTTCTGGTACCTTGTGACCCATTCCATCCTGGACATGTTGCTTTCCAGGCACAGCTGTCACCTGGAGGTCTCCATTTAACCCATTCTAGAGACTTTGTTGCTTTGTTTCTTGGATCAAGGTCTTATCCTTTCTTAAGTCACTTCCTTATTCTGGTGGAGTACATCCTCCTGTACCTTCCTGAGAAAAGGTGCAAGAGAGGCAGATTTTTAGAAATCTTCAATCTGCCTCACACTTTTAGATGGAAATAAAATTGAAACTGGAAATCATTTTTCTTCAGAAGTTTGAAGACATTGTTTCATTGTCTTACAGCTTCTACTATTACATTTTAAGCATTTGGTACCATTCTGATTCTTGATTCTGGTACGAAAACTCCAGTCCTCTGGAGATTGTAGGATCCTTTTCCACTAGTGCCTTAAAATGCTATAATATGGTATGGTATGGGTCTATTTTAGACCACCAGGCTAGGCAAACATACCTGTTAGTTCTGAGAAATTTTCTTGAATTACTTTTTATAATTCCCCTCCTTCTATTTTCTCTCTTTCCTCTTTCTAGAACTCCTCTTATTTAGGTATTGAATCTCCTAGAGTGGTTTTCTAATTTTCTTCCCTTTTCTCTCCTCGTTTCTCTATCTTTGCTTTTTATTTTACTTTCTGGAATATATCCTAAATTCTACCTTCTTTATTAATCTACTTTATCTATACCCCTTCAGAATATCTGCTATCATAATTTCAAAAAGCTTGCTTCTTTGTTCTCTGAATTTTTAAAAAATATATCACCTTGTTCTTCATTTGTGAATGTAACAACTTCTCTTATTTTCTGAACACCTTGGTCATACAGCCTTTCCTTGTCCTCCTGACATTCCCTGACTATTTTCTCAAACCAAAAGTCATCTACCTGAAAGTGTTGGTGTATGAACTTGTAGCTTGCTTAATGTAGTCTTCATAGGGTGATCTAGCTGGGCCTCTTTCTTGGGAGAGTCCTCATGTCAAGATCTTAGTTCTACTCCTTGGGGACATCCCAATATCAGAATCTTAGTGCTTTTCTCTCCTTTAGAGAAAAAGGACTTAACTATTTAGAGAAGATTTCTATTTTTCTCCCAGTTGACAGCCAGCACTCTGGGAGCTGAGAAGGTCGGGGCAGTTTTTGTATAAAGTAGGAAAGGAATAAAAGAATAATTGCCTCATTAACACACTGTCAGAGAAGACTTAACCCCATCTTCACCCTGCCCTCTAGAGATGCTTGGGTCTGGGGGCATTTTGCAATGTAAATTGAGTTTCTGTTCAGCTTTCCCTGCTTCAGTTTAGGATTAGTTTCTCTGATCTGCTAAGTTGGGACCTATGCACTTTTCAGCCTCTAAAATTTTGAGGCTGCTGTCTTCCTTCCTGTTCTGGCTTTTATTATAGGTTTGTGCCTTTAAGTAGAAATTCTACTTACGCTTTTGAAAGGATTGTCAGGTCAATTCAAAAAGCACACACTGAACACCTATCTGGTGCCAGGCTCACAGATCCAGGGCTTGGGGCTGTTATTAAACTCTAAACTGGAACGAGAGATGCCTCTCAAGTCTTTATTGTTCTCCTTGCAACCACTGGGCTACTGCCTCCAGCTCTGAGGTATTTTGTTTATTCTCTTATCTCTGGGGTACTATTAACTCTTTTCCTCATCTTCTATCAACTGGAAGTATTTTTTTTTTCTCATCTTAAATTTCCTTTTAGATTTAAGTACCTAACCTATTTCCCAGTCTACATACAAATGTCTCCTTTATTAATCTGAAATAAATAAAGAGGATTTTTAAACTCTGTCTAGTATGAAAAATTACTTACAGTTTGTGTTCAAGTTAAAAGTGGAGCATCCTCTCTACTTCCATCAAACAGTGCCATGACTCTTCCTGTGTCGGAGACCTGGCAGTAGTGGTTCAGGACTCTTATAATTGATCACTATACATCAAAATGGTTATTATTTACTAATGCCCACTATGTATTAGAAATCCTCATATGCTTGGGGCAATATTGGATTAGGGAGGTACAGTGTATGAACCCCAACTTCACCAGTCATTAGAGATATGCTTTGGGTGAATTACTATTTTGTGCTTCGTTTCTTCTTCTGTAAAATGAGGAAGATGATGGCATCGACCTCAAGTGGCAATCTTCTCTTCTGTAAAATGATCACGATAGTATCTCCTTCTGAAGACCATTTTGAAGATTAGATGACAATGTACGTCAAGTCCTTAGCAGAGCACCTGGTGCATAGGAGGCATCACGTGCTGTTAACATTATTGTTTTATTATAATCATTTCCATTTTCATCCCCTCTAAGAGATTAGGAAATCTAAATTAAAAGAAGTTCACTTAATTTCTCCGTAGTTACAGTTAGTTCACATCAAATCTGGAATATAATCTCTAGCAATCCTGACAATACTAACACCGTTTTCAGAGTGTCAATATAGCATATGTCCATTTTAAAATGCAGTTCTTTTTAGCCTTATTAAGTATTTACTAATCACCAATTATGAACTAGATAGTATGGAGTTTAAATGGAACTATTTCTCAAAAGGCTGAGAAGAGAAAGTGGGGAAATGCCTGGCAATGAGGAGTTTGGGACAGGGTGTCGAAGCCTGGGTGGGGTGAGGAGGGCTTCCAAGCAGCAGAACAGCCCAGGAGTGGGATCCTGGTGCTCAGGTGGCGTGTGGAGGGCTTCCATGGTAGGAAGGGGCTGGGGAGAGGAGCTAGTAGCTGCTGCCTTGGGCAAGGTGTCAGTCCCAGTGGGGTGAAGTGGGCATTTGTTTGTGGAAGGGAACAGCACTGGCAAGGGAAGCGCAGTTATATAAACGGGAGCTGATCAAAGAAGCAAATTATTAAAGATAATGGGGACAGATTTCTCATTGTCAGAAAAGGGAGCTACATAGAGGGAAAAGATGAAAACTAAAGTCAGCTCTGCGGTTTTTGAATGGAATTGAGGGGCTTGGTTTGTATTACACGTCTGTTAAAGAAATAGTAGTTTATAAACTTCCCTCAAAGAAAATTGCAAATCCAGAGGGCTTCAGGATAATTTCTCCTAAACATCTAATGATAAAATAGTAGCAATTCTATTCAGACTCCTCCAAAAAATAGAAAAGGAAGAAATACTTCCCAATTCATTCTATGAGGCCGACATTACAATGAAACCAAAAATCAGACAAAGATATAACAATAGGAGAAAATTACAAACTGATATCCTTCATGTCTAAATAAAATTTTAGCAAATTAAATCTCACAATATAGTAAAGGATAGTACACTGTAACCCAGTGGGCTTTAATCCCAGGAATGCGAGGTTGTTTTAACATTAGAAAATCAATCAATGGAATTCATCATGTTAACAAACTAAAAAAGAAAAACACAGTCATCTCAAGAGATGCAGGAAAAAACGTTCAACAAAATTCAACTGAAATTCTGCTACCATCCTGTCAAGAGAAGCCTCTGTTGAGAATCATGGTTTTAGATGTAGTAACATATAGACAACTATCTGTTCTGTTCTTGAGGATATGTAAAAGTTGGACTCCATAGCCATTCTTGTTACAGGATACTGGCCTAAATTCTAACTTTAATTATCTCTTACCTAAATACATTATGCTATAATCAAACTCAGTGTTCCTCAAACTCTGTTTCATCATTTGAAAGATAAGGTTCTTCCTATACTGTCAGGATGCATGTTAACATATTAAAAGTTCTAACTCCAGGGAAGAAATTGTATCCATTTTTTTCCTGTCATATGAATTTCAATCATTGCTATTGTATCAGGGTGAATTATTCTATACTTGCTGCTAAAAGCATTTTATTTTGTTAAAAGCATATTATTATTGCTTATATATTATATAATATCTATAGAAGCTCAGAAAATATGGTTAGAGCAGTCTGGTGCAACTTCAAGGAAAAGCAGATGTTCTTGACCCTGGCTTGTTGGCAGTGCAGTTTTCTGTAAGAACCAGTTTTATCACAGCTCTCTGCTCATATACCTTCTTACATGTGCCGACTCTATACCACCACCATGGAAACTGGTATTTTTATTTTCTAGTTTTCCAATTCTTGGCTCTTAATATCTTTTAAGTTCATAAAAGAATATAAAATATTTAACCCAGATTAATAAAAGCAGTAAGTTGCCAGAAAATATTGAAAAACCATAGATGATATCAGTCAAAAAGATACTTTCACTTAATTGGTAGGAGCACTTTAAAAGGGCTTCTCTGTACACCAAAAGAAAGCCATGCAGTAAAAATGAAATTTCTACTGGTGGTTGCTAACTGCTCTGGTCTGAATGTTTGTGTTTCCCTCAAATTCCTATTATGAAATCCTAACTCCTAAGGTGATGGCATTAGCAAGTGGGGCTTTTGAGAGGTGTTTAGGTCATGAGAATAGAGCCTCATGAATGGAATTAGTACCTTTATAAAAGAGACCCACCTTTTGATGTGAAATTAAAGCAAAAAGAAAGCTATGAACCAGGAAGTGGGCTCTCACCAGACCTCAAATCTGCCGACAACTTGATCTTAGACTATAAGCCACAGAGTTTATGGTATTTTGTTATTGAAGCCTGAACAGACTAAAACACTAACACAGTGTTTCTTTCTATAAGCACAGAAAACACATTAAAGGGAATTGTGTCCTCTGAGAGGTGAATCTATAAAGAAGCTGGCCATCAAGTCATAAACCCATCACAGAAATATAAAAAGGGAAACCCAGCTGAGCATTTTCCTTTTGTGTGTCCAGAGGGCTCCTGACTTATTCTTTGTGCAAAGAACTGCACATCTTGGAAGCAAATAGTTTAAATAAGGTAGCAATATATTTAAGAGCACCTTTTGAAAGTTACAGTCCCCAAGGTAGACATACCATAAGAATCTTTTCATTGCAAAAAAAGAATTCAAACACATTGGTTGTAACAGAAGGCAAAATGAATCGTGGTGTGGCTAGTATGTTGAATTCACAAGAAACAGTCATTTTCTTCTAGCCCAACAGTGGATAAGTACTTTTTCATTAAATATCTTAATTAGTTATTTTATTTTATTTTTGGCCATGCTGCACAGCATACCGGATCCTAGTTCCTAACGCATTGGAAATGCAGTCTTAACCACCGGAATGCCAGGGAAGTCCCTAATTTTTCGATTAAAGTGCCTTTTCCTCAATACTTGAAATAGTTCTTGGATGAGTTGTAAAGTGTTCATGTTGATAGCATTAGGCCAATGGTCATTTCGCCCAAACAGGAACAAGACTTCAGCTAATCCAGAATAGTGTGACAAATAGCATTTTGTTTCTTCTGCTTAAGCTTTAGAATGAAGCCATAAAAAACAGGAAGATACTGAAATCAGTTTATTATGATCTAGCCTTAGCTGGCCGGAGAAGGCAATAGCACCCCACTCCAGTATTCTTACCTGGAAAATCCCATGGACGGAGGAGCCTGGTAGGCTGCAGTCCATGGATTCGCTGAGCGACTTCACTTTCACTTTTTACTTTCATGCCTTGGAGAAGGAAATGGCAACCCACTCCAGTGTTCTTGCCTGGAGATTCCCAGGGATGGTGGAGCCTGGTGGGCTGCCGTCTAGGGAGTCGCACAGAGTCGGACACAATTGAAGCAACTTAGCAGCGCAGCCTTAGCTGGAAAAATCAGTTTAGGTTTGAAATATATGCTATGAAGCACAGGTCTATCAAAAGTGGTAAAGTTAGTGTACTGCCCATTTTGTCTGTTGTTTAAAAGGCAAACGAAAGGATCAAGTTATAATTTTAAAATGCTTTATAATTATCTGTACTTAGGGATGTATACAAATTTGGTAAGAAAAATTATGGAGAAAAAAGATTGACTCATCTACTCTATTATTCTATATTTTTCAGGTAAGAGGCTTTCAAAACAGAAAATCTTAAGTTAAACTAATCCACCGTTCTCCTCTTTTATGGGCCTGCCCCTTGGAAATTATAACTATTTGCACAAATAATTTTACTCTACAGTAGATTTATTCAGGCAATGCATAGTCAGTGGGGACTTAACATCTTTCTAGCATTGCCATGATCTATGAAGAACATAAAAAAATGTGAGATGCATTCTCTGCCCTCTAAGGACATTTCATCCTATTAATTTTACAATTCTAGAAATATTGTCACCTTGCTTATTTAACTTCTACGAAGAGTACATCATGTGAAATGCCAGGCTGGATGAATCATTAGGTAGAATTAAGATTGCTAGGAGAAATATCAACCTCAGATATGCAGATGACACCACTCTAAAGGTAGAAAGTGAAGAGGAACTAAAGAGCCTCTTGATGAAGGTTAAAGAGGAAACTAAAAAAGCTGGCTTAAAACTCAACATTCAAAAAACTAGGATCATGGCATCCAATCCCATCACTTCATGACAAATAGAAGGGGGAAAAGTGGAAAAAAGGGGAAGAAGTTTATTTTGGGGGGCTCCAAAATCACTGTGGATGGTGACTGCAGCCATGAAATGAAAAGACGCTTGTTCCTTAGAAGAAAAGTTGCTGCTGCTGCTGCTGCTAAGTCGCTTCAGTCGTGTCCGACTCTGTGCAACCCCAGAGATGGCAGCCCACCAGGCTCCCCGTCCCTGGGATTCTCCAGGCAAGAACACTGGGGTGGGTTGCCATTTCCTTCTCCAATGCATGAAAGTGAAAAGTGAAAGTGAAGTCGCTCAGTTGTGTCTGACTCCTAGCGACCCCATGGACTGAAGCCTACCAGGCTCCTCCATCCATGGGATTTTCCAGGCAAGAGTACTGGAGTGGGTTGCCATTGCCTTCTCCAGAAGAAAAGCTATGACATACCTAAACAGTATGTAATAAAGCAAAGACATCACTTTGCCAATAAAGGTTCATATAGTCAAAGCTATGGTTTTTCCAGTAGTCATGTATGCATGTGAGAATTGGACTGTAAAGAAGGCTGAGTGCCAAAGAATTGATGCTTTTAAACTGTGGTGTTGAAGAAGACTCTTGAAAGTCCCTTAGACTACAAGGAGATCAAACCAGTCAATCTTAAGGGAAATCAACCCTGAATATTCATTGGAAGAACTGTTGCTGAAGCTGAAGCTCCAGTACTTTGGCCACCAGATTCGAAGAACCAAATCAACTAGAAAAGACCCTGATGCTGGGAAAGATTGAAGGCAAGAGGAGAAAGGGGCAGCAGAGAATGAAATGGTTAGATAGGATCACTGCCTCAGTGGACATGAATTTGAGCAAACTCTGGGAGATAGCGGAGGACCTAGGAGCCTGGCGTGCTGCAGTCCATGGGGTTGAAAAGAGTCGGACACAACTTAGCAACTAAACAACAACAACAAAAGAAATAATACCAGAGATAGCTTAAAAACGAAAACATTTTATTTTCTTGATGAAACATACTTGCAAACATGAATCTTAAATGGAATGTCTTTTTATTCACCTGATAGAAATGGCCTTCTCTATGTCCAGATAGCACCCACCACCTTAGAATAACCAAAAGAACGGTTGTTTTCCTTCATTAGATTACTGGCTCACTACAGTTTGTTTCAAAAAAGAGAGTTTCCCTGTCCACTGTCACGTTTTTATTTGTATTGACTAGGACTGGGTCTGGTGGAAATGCATGCCTTGTGCACCAAGACATAGCATAATAGTCACGGCAACACGACTCAAGTAGGGACAAACTCTAATCAGCCCAGATGTCCAACACAGCAGAATAGGCAAATGAATTGTGGCACACTTTTACAAAAGAATACTACAAAACAATGAAAATCAACAAACTGCAGCTGCATTCAACTACACGGATAACACATGGAAGAAGCAAGACTAAAGAATACATCAAGTTCCCAAACACACAACACGGACTATATGGATATATCTGGTGCATACAGGCGTGTACACCAAAGTAGTAAGACTATAACGCAAGCAAGAAGGAAATGGTTACATGAAAAGTAAAGCTAGAGCTTATTCAGGGAAGACTATAGGAGAAGGTTCTTATTAGAAACGAAGTCTAATTCTTATCTTCCTCCTCCTCCTCTTCTTTCTCCTTCTTCTTCACCATAGGTAGCAGTTTTCTTGCCTGGAAAATCCCATGGTTATTATATTAAATATTAAACACATACATATGTGTATATAATACATACACTAAATTTTATTGGTTTCAATGGGAAATAAAGAAGAGAGATTCTGTATTAGACTTCTATCACTCCCTCCCTCCAGCCTCTGCTGAGCACAAAGGAATACAGACATACTTAAAAAATAAAAGAGGTAAGGGTTTAAGAATACACCAAAATATATCATTCCCCATCATGAATGTTATCTGAAACTTTGAAAGACTTACGTGGACTTCCCTGCTTGCTCAGCGGTAAAGGATCAGCCTGCCAACACAGGAGACACAGCTTTGGTTCCTGGTCAGAAAGATCCCCTGGAGATGGAAACGGCATATCCACTCCAGTATTCTTGCCTGGAAAATCCAATGGACAGAGGATCCTGGTGGGCTACAGTCCATGGGGTCACAAAGAGTTGGACACGACTTATCAACTCAACAACAATGTGGCTTTTTGCCTCATGGTGAATTGCAGACTCTCCTTTGTCTATTGATACAGCCTACTGATATTACTATGCAGAAGCAGCACCTGAGAAAAAAGAGCATCTTCCTGTCCTTACATCTGGGACACAGAGAACCTTGCACTTTAATGGCCTGCCCCTAAGTTTTCCAGTTCTACCAGCAGTGTTGATTCTAATCTTAGAAAAAGTCTGCTTCTTTGAAGGAAAAAAACAAAAACACAAAAACCCTGAGCTAACCCAGTCATGTCCACCTATAAAATGAGCTTTCTAACGTAAGTCTTCATCAAACTATTTTTCTCCATACTCCTGAATTAATTGGGTACTAGGTAACTATTACCAGAGAAGGCAATGGAACCCCACTCCAGTACTCTTGCCTGGAAAATCCCATGGACAGAGGAGCCTGGTAGGCTGCAGTCCATGGGGTCACTAAGAGTCGGACACAACTGAGCGACTTCACTTTCACTCTTCACTTGTATGCATTGGAGAAGAAAATGGCAATACACTCCAGTGTTCTTGCCTGGAGAATCCCAGGGACGGGGAGACTGGTAGGCTGCCGTCTCCGGGGTCGCACAGAGTTGGACACGACTGAAGTGACTTAGCAGCAGTAGCAGCAGCAGCAGCAGGTAACTGTTACCTTTTCAGCTGTCCTGGATGAAACCTATAACAATACCTAAATATTGGTGACACTATATCCTTAAAGCCTCTTTCAGCAATGATCCCAATACAAACCTTGGTTAGGAGTAACAATATGAAACTTTAACATGCCACGTGAGAAAGAAACTGGGATGACCAAGTGCCCAGCTCTGTCCTCCAGGATACACTTTCTAAAAGGAGCACAGAAAAATCTGCACAGCATTGTTTTCCCCTCTGTGATCATTATTACTGTATATAGCTCCTGGGTAGGCCCAAATCAATTTTACATTTAAGAATACCTGAATATGATCTGTGCTCTCATAAGTTAGATTTCACTTTTCAAAATCAATACTAAGTCATAATATCTTGGTGGAAACAATGTCGAGGGCAAAACAATTCACTCTTGATCTCCCAAAGCTTTAGATCCATAGCACAACTCATTTCAAGCAAACCTTGACCCAAAGTTTGGTAAAATAACCAACAATTCTGCTCAAGTCACATGTCGTCAACGCTATTTAATATAACATTCAGGATCAAGTTATTAAAGGCAAGACAATTATTTGCCTGTCTTTAGCCTGGCAAATATAAACACTGAATGGAAACAGGCATCTCTTTTTAGGCTTGTGGTTTATTTCATCCTGAGTTAATGCTTCCTTTTTTTTTTAATAAGGAGACTAGGAATGCAGTTCAGACAGTAAAGAAGATGCCTGCAATGCAGGAGACCTTGGTTCAATCCCTGGGTCGGGAAGATCCCCTGAAGAAGGGAATGGTTGCCCACTCCAGTATTCTTGCCTAAGCCTGGTGGGCTACAGTCCGTGGGGTCAAAAAGAGTCAGACACAGCAGTAACTAACACACAATAGGAAGGCATTCTGCAAGGGAGAAAGGAAAAAGAGCTATAAGACAATCTTATAATGAAGTTGAATTATTCTACCTAAGTTATGTCTACATTACACAGCTCATTACTTGGCTCAAAAATACTACATGTCAAAAGATATTTCCCCAAATAGAGCTATATATTTACAATAAGAACACAATTTAAGAGGTACAGGGCTTCCTTGATGGCCCAGATGATAAAGGATCTGCCTCCAATGCAGGAGACCTGGGTTTGATCCCTGGGTCAGGAAGATCCCCTGGAGAAAGGAATGGCTACCCACTCCAGTATTCTTGCCTGGGGAATTCCATTGACAGAGAAGCACAGTGGGTTACGGTCCATGGCGAGGCAAAGAGCTGGACACAACTGAGCGACTAACACTTTCACTTTTTCCCCTCACTTACAATGAAATTTAAAAACTGACATACAGTACATAATTTTTTTTTTTTAGGAGTAGAAAAAAATGCTTTCTGCGGCCAAATGTAAACTTCATGTATTAAAAAATAGTTTTAACAGAGGAGGGATAAAAATAATCTGCCTTACATTTGTAAGTCACCGGAATTCAAACCCAGGCCTTCTGAGTCCATGGCTGGTGTGCTTTCCACACACCGCAGTGGTCCTGAGTTTCCCTGGTAAAGACTCAGCCAAAATCTTCATATGAAAAAGTGATTTTAGGAAATAACTGTAACATCCCAGTCTTTTGTTTTTAATTAGACACATATGCGCAGTCATTTGTTTCATTCACCCCTCCCAAACGATTACTGATAGAATAAACTGAGTAAAAAACACATGCATTTTCTAAGCAAGTGTTTTCCCTAAAGGTTCCAGCTGAAAAATATTATGAGAAATTAGATCACAGACATATGCTTCCTTTTTGTACGACTCAGTGTGGTAGTTAGTGATGGAAAAGGGACATAACCAATGCAAGAATAGGATTGAGAGCCTGCACATAATAGTATAGATGATTTTAATTGAACACTAGACCATAAATTAAGTGTAAATGGTTCCTAAGTCAAATGTGGTTTAATATTAATCAAATACTTACAGCAAGAAGCTTACTTATTAATTCATTAAAGTCAAGATCACACTTATTCAGATAATTTCAATCATCCAGCAGCTTCAACTGCTATTTTACTTCCTTTAATTAATCTCTCTCAAGATACATATAAGCATATAGCAAAACCATCATTTTATCAGTTTATACTATTAGGTTTAAAATTGTGTAAGCCAGTATGGTGGTTATTTGTACAAATTCTGGAGTTCTGAGTTCTGATAAAGGGTGTCAACCATGTAAATTCACCACCTGTGAGTAAACAGTTGTTATATTTAAATCAAGATTAAAAAAACAGAATGTGTGTGTGTATATATATGTATAATTAAATCACTGCTGTATAGCAGAAATTAACACAAAGTTGTAAATCAACTACATTTCCATTTTTTTAGAAAGGTAAAACCCAGCTTCCTTCAGTTTCTGGACAGCCAGTGATTGCTTAAATAATGTGCTATGTGGACACAGAAAACAAAACTTTAAATACTTATTTTTGTGTCAAACTGAGTCAAACAAGGCAAAAAAACAATTCTCACTCAATGCATAACCCCCTCTCAGTTAGATATTTTAAAGATGACGAAGTCAAAGAAGGACTTTTAAAAACAATAGCCCAAAGCATGAAAAAACAAAAACATGTAACCCTAGTGGACCAGAGTTTCATAAAACTAACTGCATGAGAAACTATCCGTGTGTGAAAATGGAATAGGAAAATCTGAGACACGAAGCACTAACAGGAAAAACCTCAGCAAATATCAGTAACTTTACCAACTTTGGAATCAACTATCTTATATCCATCTGTGGCCTTTCACTCTTTAATTGCTGCTTTTCAGTGATTGAATTACCTCTCAGGCAGTGGCCTTGCTCAAGTTCAAAGCTAACTGCTGCTGCTGCTAAGTCACTTCAGTCGTGTCCGACTCTGTGCGACCCCATAGACGGCAGCCCACCAGGCTTGATGGAGAAACTGCACAATAGCGAACCCGCCATCAAGGGCAGAGTCAGTAGTCTAGGAGAAGCTGCAGTTGGGTTTTCTTGAAATCATGAAGTAACAGAGCTGTCGAGATCAGTGGTCTCCACACTGGTCTGCATGTTGGAATCACCTGGGGAGTGAAGACACTGCTGATGCTTGTGTCCCAGCTCCAGAAGGTGACGTAATTGGTCTGCGTGCTGCCTGGGTTCTGGAATTTTAAAGAGATATGGGTGATTCTAGTCTGTGGACAAATTTATGAATAACCAGTCTATATATTTTTATGTTTTTAAGTTAAAATTTTTTGACAAATTAGATTCATGACCATTTTCTTATACTTTGTATATCAGTCTCACAACGTTTTGGGAAATCCATGAAGTACTACATGTTCTGGAATACACTCACACCTGTAAATCCATAGAGGTAAACCAAGGTTGAAAAGCAAAAGTACTGTATAATATAACTGAATTATGTATCATTGTCAAAAGGAGAATAAAAGTAGGAAGAAAAGAAGCATGAATTCAGATTCAAGTCCTAGAAACTTTGTTTTCTATCCTAAAACCAGACAGACGACTTATAGAACACTGCCTACAATAATCTGGGCTTAAGAAATGAGCTGGATTTGTGTGACCTATTCCAACTTTCCACTTTATCAGATGGAGCAGAGGCAGCTGCTGGAATGAGGAATAAGGAATTGGGTCTTACACATGAATAAACCTGTAGAGATACTAAGTTCATTAATGTTCTTGTTGGCAGGAATCAAAATGACTTAGAGGCAGCCAAGTTGAATTACAGGTTTGATTTACTTAGAGATACATGCTATGCGGACATCAGCATTTTTTTTTTTACACCAGCCTCAAGGCAGGCTTGACAAGCAATGTGCAATCCTTGCTTTCACAGTTAGAGTCAAGTCAGTTGTATTTCCCTGTGGCTTCTCTGCCTCCAGTGGGGGCATATGTTCAGACCAGAGAGGAAAGAGGAGTTCTATAAGTTTAAAATGTCAGTTGATCAATAGTGAATAATGAGGATACTGGGTATCTATGCTCCTTAAAAAGAAGAACCCACAACAGGGGAGTAGATTGACACTGGAGAGCACATTCTTAGCAAGAACATGTAACTTCACTCTGATACACAAGCTTAACGTGCTTTAAACAGACTGAGGTAGTGAGCTGAAGGTACTGCTCCTTTGAAATGAAAACAATGACCAGATCATAATGAGGATATGTGGATGTCAACATCAGAATCTTCCCACCTCATGACACAGTGCAATCTGATGTCAATTCAAAATTCTACTAATAGTTGGGCATTACTCACGTAAGAGGGAAGTGGGCTCAAGGCTCACAAGAAGCGTGTGGTATGAGTGAAATGTAGCCAATGGACAAAAACACATGGTAAAAAGAAGTCTATACAGTCGATTTTAAAGGTTTGTTTAATTTGGTGAAATAGAATCCTTTCTAAAAGCCAATATAGCTAATTCTCAAGACCTTCCTGATCTTATTGAAAACTGACTGCAAATCATCAAAACATGCAGGGACAAAACAGGAGCTGTGTTCTTGATTATTTCCAAAGACACTAAAAACATCCACAAAGATGTGCTCTTCCGGCAAGTAACGCGGCAATTTGGTGTTCATTTCTAGTGCCAAATGGCAACCAGTTGTTTCTTCAGAGTCTTTAAACTTGGTTTTGAAACTGAGCTCTTCATTTCCCTGCCTTCTGCTTTTCCTTCCCCCATATTTGCTGCCAAAGTTACGTCTACCACCCACACAACAGCCAAGCCAGGACCTGGGAGTCATCACCGGCTCCTCCCTCTGCGTTTCAGTGCCTATTTCCAAGTCCCATTCATTATGTATCCTGAATAGCAAAGTAATCCTCCTCTCCCTACGCCACCCCCAGGGGTCATGTCCTCAGCCTCACTGGTTTCTATACCCTAGTTTTGTGTTCTGTCAACTCTCCCCCACCACCCCTCTGAAATTGTTTCTGCAGTTCCTATTATTCAAATACGAACACACCATCTCCCTGCTTGTTCTTTAACGACTTGGTATCTTTACTTGTTGGTCTTTTGCCTGTAATGCCCCCTCCACCCCAAGTTCTTGCTAACTAGCTTTTTCTCTGTCAGGCCTTTTGTTGACTTTATCAGGTGAGTTGGGTGTGTTTCCTTCTCGGGGCTTCTTGTATCACTTTGTGCATAACTCTACTGGGGCGTTCGCCACGGTGCTGTTGACACGTTGGTCTTCTCTTCCAACCTGTGAATGCAGGGGCGAGCTCCTCATCCTGTTCAGAGTTATGTCGCCTATATCTGTCACTCAGAAGGGCTTAATACGTTGTTTCAGGTAAGTCACACTTTCTTCATTTACTCACTGGAATTGCCTGGGGAAGTTTTTTAAAAGACAGGCTTGGACCCCGCCCCCAAACCATTTCAAACTGAATTTTTTGAGGGCAAACCCAGGCACCTGTATTTTTTTAAAAACTTCCCTATTGTTTCTGACATTGTTAGTTGTTGAAAACCCCTGTGTTAAATTATTTTTCAGGAAATGCTAGTTAAAACTGTATCCTGAGCACGTGAGTCTTGTGGTCTTTTGTGAGTTTTTATTTTTAAAGAGGACACTGTATTGATTATCTAGGGTTGAGTAACAAGTTACTCCAATATTCAGTAGCTTTCAATGACCAAAACTTCGTACCTCACAGCTTCTTTTGGTCAGAAACAGCAGCGCTCAGGGTTTCTCAGTCAAGAGATTGCGTTCCTGGTGTCAGCTGAGGCTGCTGCCATCTCAAGCCTAAACGGTGAAAGAGGGCTTCCATCCACATCCACGAGTGTGCTTTTGTTGGGGTTCGGGCCCTCATTGTCTGGTGGCCAGAAGCGTTCCTCAGTTCTCCTGCCTCTTCAGAGGGCAACTCAGAGCTTGGGAATTGGTTTCCTTTAAAGAGTGCGAGCAGGAGAGCCAGGAGAGGGCCAGCTAGATAGAAGCCAGAATCTTCCTGTACACTAATCCTGCTGGAATTGACATCCCATACTGTTGCTATACTCTATTAATCAGAAGCATGTGTTAGGTCTACCCCGAACTCAACAGGAGAGAATAATAAGGCTATGGATGTCAGGAAGTGGGTATCATTGGGAGCCATCTCAGAAGCTGCCTACCACAGACATTTAATGATACCTGGCTTAAAAATTAACCTACCTTAAAGGAATCCCAGCCTGATGGTCTTAACAGTAGGAGTATGCGCACTGTTGGTTTTCTCGTAAAACTGATCCAACCTGCTTTGACAGAAACGAACTAAAAGTAAACTGACCTGTGTACTTTCTAACAATAAATTTATATTTTTTTGTTTTTATTATCTAACTATAGATGCATTAATTTAAGGCCATTTATACAAGACAACGGGGCTTCCCAGGTGATACAATAGTAAATAATCCACCTGCCAAAGCAGGAGCTGCAGGAGACGCAGGTTCAATACCTAGGTCTGGAAGATCCCCTGCAGTAAGAAATGGCAACCAGCTCCAGTATTGTTGCCTGGGAAATTTCCATGGATAGAGGAGCCTGGCGGGCTACAGTCCATGGGATTGTAAAGAGTCAGACATGACTACGCCCGTACACACACACACACACACACACACACACACACACAGAGCAGTATCAAGGCAGGTCAGTTTGTGTGACTCCAGACTTCATATGGCTTTATGAAATACAGCAATGTGCTTTTCAAAGACAGTGCTCCTCTTTCTTATCCCGAACATCTTCCCAGTCATACAAGTTCACTGAAGATAGGCCACTTTAAGGATTTAACATAAATTTTGATTTTAGTGAAGGGCTGCTGCTGCTGCTAAGTTGCTTCAGTCGTGTCTGACTCTGTGTGACCCCATAGACAGCAGCCCACCAGGCTCCCCCATCCCTGGGATTCACCAGGCAAGAACACTGGAGTGGGTTGCCATTTCCTTCTCCAATGCATGAAAGTGAAAAGTGAAAGTGAAGTCACTCAGTCACGTCCGACTCTTTGCAACCCTTAGCGATCCCATGGACCGCAGCCTACTAGGCTCCTCCGTCCATGGGATTTGCCAGGTAAGAGTACTGGAATGGGGTGCCATTGCCTTCTCGTAGTGAAGGGCAGGCAACAGTAAATTTAAAGATAAAATACTGAGCAAAATTGGCAAGTTAATGTACAGATTTTACCCTGATCAGAATACTAAATTTTAATTTTACTTCACACTTTGGAAGGAAAAGCCAATGTATCGGGCAATATTGAATACTGATGTTAATAACCAAAATTTAAGCCTTCCTCATAGATCTTATCAGTACTAAAGATTTAGCTTCTATTTCTGTTGGGACTACTCACCATTAATGCTAAGATGGCAAGCTGAAATTGATTAACAATATTTAGCAAAACTATACAAATAAAGCAAAAAGAAATCTGTGTTAAGGCACAGATGACTTAGCATTCTTGAACCTGATGTTGACAGCATGCTTGCAGGAAATCCTAAACTCTTAATTTATATTCTAACTTCAAAATGCCACCTCCCAAAAATCAATGGGTTTTTGGTGCAGAGAGAAAGTGCTGGCCTTCCAGATTGAGTACTGCCCTTGACAGCACCTTTTCCTTGAATTATTTCCTAAATATTTGTTCAAAAATACTAGTAGCTCATAAACTTGATGTAATTTTTAAAAGAATATGATCATAATGCAAGGTTATAAAAGACGTAACTGAGAAATTGTGCTTTAGGTACTTTACACATGGGCAGAAACAACTTATGAACGATCTATGTAGTTTGCTTTCAGAAAAATAAAACAGCACCATTGAGGGGAAATCCACTCTTCGCTTTAGCTGAGGTGGCAATTCTTCATATGATTATACTAAGACATGGATGATAAAGCCATGATCAGCTACTATTACCCAACATAAACAGTTCTGTTTCAACCACTGTGAATTATAGCAGACATAAGGATTAAAGCTAGTGACCTGGACTGTTGAAGCCCTTTAACCACTCATGCCCTGAGCCATTCAGTATTTGTGGCCTAGACATGCTTATTTGGGGCTTAAGTTTGAATTTATTAACCTTACTTAAAAGACGGTTTTTCCAGTTGCCAAGCTGAAAGGCTGGTTGAAAACAGACAGGTTATCTAAAAATCTGCTAAGTTTTTTTTTTCTTTTCACAGTAGTATGAGTTAGCAATTTCAAAACTACCTTTCATGTATTCTAGCCTTGAGCTACAGGATACACTGAGAACAGAAGCCAGGCTTCCTTCTGAAGGAGTTACAAATATGAAAAAGGGAAAAACTAAAAAGTAGTGATAGACTGCAATTGAAGGTATCTGTATAAACTGGTATAGCGATAAATACAGACATTTGTATATATATCTGTGCTGAGAGGAACTATAAGCAATGACACAACAGGAGAAATGAGCAAACCCACAACTCAGATCATGGTCCTTGGATACCATTCTCCATGAAAAGAAAGCAGAGATCCTTGAAGAAATGGTTGACTCAAGAGCTGCAGCAGGGAAAGTACAAGTTGAGTTGGGAGCATCTGGTTACACCAAAAAGTAAGAAAGGGCTCAAAGAATGAGGAAGACACGACACATCTGGGGCTCCTGACTCACAAAGGACTGGCACTCCCATTGATCAAATCTAGGACAATGAGAACATCAAAATAAATAATGATGGCAATGGATTTTAATCTGTTAACTAAGAATTCATGAATCCATCTGTTATAAATAAATGAGTGACGGAGAAGGGAAGCACTGTTTATTAGAATGTCAACAAATACAGCCGGAATGGTGGGAGTTAGCAAATCCGGTCACTCAGCTGAAAAGGGTCTGAGGGAATGGATAGGTTTACTGTCCAGTGGTCAAATGATCAGTCTCTACAGGGCACAGTGATAGGCCAAGAGCTGTTTCTCAATGGGCATGCAATTATCTGCTGCAGATGGCATGACTGTGCTTCAGAATCCCAAGGGTCTGTGTCATGATTCTTCCAGTAGACTTGCATAAATTCCGCACTGCATCTTTTCCCATCACGGATTCCACCAGGATCTGCTGGATCGTATGGTCCAAATGTTAGTCAGGGCTGCTTACAGTGAAGCCAGGAACTGTCACAGAGCCCTTTTCTGTTTTCAGCCCTATTCAAAGCTGGCCCCCTTCCTTGTCACCTGGCACATGAGCCAGAGCATTATTCCCAGTTGTAGAATGTGTTGATCCCAGAAGCAAAAGAGGCCTAGAAAGTTCCTACTTCCTTCTTTGTGGTTAAGGCTGCAAGACGCAGCAATTTGGCTTTCATTTTGGAGGGGATGTCCTGGCACTCCTCTGACCACTGGACCTCTAAACACTTTACTGAAGTATCTGGTTCCTGGAGCTTTGTGTTTATCTCCCATGCTCTGGAGTGCCTCTATCTTACCATGGTCTTTGGCATGCCAGCCACCTTTTGCTTATCTGTCCAATCAGCATGATGTTGTCAATAAAAATGGACCTATGTAGTGTTCTGAGGGATATTTAAGTGGTTCATATTATGACTGAGAATGGGAGAGTTAATATAGCCCCAAGGCAAAACTCAAGTCACTGTTCTTAGTGAAAGTGAATTGTTTCTGATCCTCTATTCCAATTAGAATGCCAAAAAAAAAAAAAAAAGGTATTGCCAAATCAGTGATGTACCATGTATCTGAGCCCTTATTAAATCTGTTCTAACAGTGAGTTCCACCATAGAACGCCTGTGATGAAGGCCATTACTTGGTTAAGTCTGCAGTAGTCTATAGTAATTCTTCAGGATCCATCCAGTTTATTTAGGGACCAGACTGGCAAATCAAAGACATAGGATTGGAATTAGCACCCGTGTATCCATTAGGTTTTAAGAGATTAGTGGTGACACTAATCTTCATTCCCCTAGATACAACACAGTGCCTGATTTACCGTCTTGGCAGGAGTGACGGAAGGTTTCGGAGGGTTCCCCTTGGCAAGCCATGCTACGGTAACTCCCACCTCCACAGACCAGGAACCCAGTGCAGCGGTTATCCAACTGCCACAAATAGCAATTTCAATTATGCACTGGGGACTAGGAAGTGACTCTTCGGTGGGTCCACGGATCCAGTGGGCCCACCGGGAAACTACTCGAGCTGGAAACCTGGTCTGGTAGACCCCCATTCTAACAGGAAGGCTGTGATGCTGCTTTAGATCTCTGAATACAAACATCAGTGCTGATCCTGTGATCAACATTCTTCAAAATACCTGACTATTCTTTCCCTAAGGTACAGTCACTCAGATAGATAGCCACAGAGTCCTCTGAGGGAAACTGTCTTGTATTTATGTACTTGCCATGGGTTTGGTAGGATTCTTCCTCCTAGGAACCCCTCCATATGTTCAGTTCTGGGTCTGAAAATTGTTTTAGGCCTGGCAACTAGTCAAGGGATCATGACTTTTTTATAACAGTGACTACCCTCAGCCTCCAGCTCTTTTTTTAAAAATGGTAATGGATGTTAATAAGCACCATTGTGGACAGCCCATCTATTTTCCCCCTAGGGAGGCTATTCTCTATTAGCTGTCTCCACAACTCCTCTGGAGTCAAGCTCCTTTGGCTGCAATGACCTTGCCAGTCATTATGGTAATTGTGGCCTTCTAGCTTCTGGCAGTTAAGCAACACCACCTGGCCTCTATTTCTACAGGGCTCTGTCACTCCCATGGGTGTTAACGAGCCAGTTCTGTGGCTGCTTCTCTTACCTTCATCTCTGGCCTGCAGACTTGGTGATGTTGGTCTTTCTCTCAGCACTGTTTTCCTGATGGCTGTGGGTGAATGCCATCTCCTCTGGGGACATTTGCAGAGCACAGTCCTCTGATGGATCTTCTGGTCCGGTATGCTCACTTTGCTCAGCCTCTTTATTCCTTCCTCTACAGTCTGCCAGTACCATTCAGACATTTCTCACTTCGCTAAGAATGGGCTTTTCCCCTCGGTTTCTAAAAATCCATCCCCTTAGCAAGTTTTCCCTGAACATCAGTATCTGAGTTCGTGCTGCTATAACAGAAGACCACAGTCTGAGTGATTTAAACAACAAACTTTTATTTCTCACGGTTCTGAAGGCTGGGAAGTCCAAGACTGAGGTGCTTGCCGATTTGGTGTCTGGGGAGAGCCCACTTCCTGGTTCACAAACAGCTGTCTCTTTGCTGTGTCTTCACGTGGTGGAAAGGACAGGCGAGCTGTCTGGGGCCTCTTACCTCCAAGTCACACGGGGGATTAGGTTTAAAGAGATGAATTTTGGGGCGACGCATTCAGTCTATAACAGAGTTCTTCTTGGGGTGTTAAATCCTCTATACCCCAGAAAGTGCCCCTCAGTCAATTAATTTGTATATATCTAATCTCACATTCTCACCCCTTTAAAAAAAAAACAAAAAACCTTTAAAATCCAATCCCAGGAGTCCTGTCCTGGTTCCTGCCAGTAATGCCAGTTAAACCATGCAAATTTTTAGGAAAATAGTCTCTATCTTCCCTTATCAGGCCCAGCACATCCCAGCTGGGTTATGCTGGGATTTACCAGTGACTGGATTTGTTATTGGTTAATTATTGGCTTGACACTGGGGAAAGGAGGAGGAGGAGGGCAGGGTCAGGGAAGAGGGCTACTGCCTGTGGATAGGAGGCTTCTGCAGCATCTTCCAGCACAGCAAACATGTGAGTTTGCTAGAGAAAGGCTGCTACCTCTGCAAGCCCTGATGGTCCAGAAGGAATAGGAGTCACAGGGACATCCATCCCGATGACCCCATCTGTGTTTAGGATCCTAGGTTTCCCCACCTTCATATTAACAGAACTGCCTTGGCGAAACTTTCAATGCTCAAACGTCTCTGGAGCCTTGTGACACTAAGAATTAGTAGGCTCTTCAGCTTGCAGTTCAACCTTCTCTTGTCTTTCAACTCCAGGTGTTAAAGGCCTCTCTGTAAGCTTATCACAGAGGCTCTACAGCTCTCATACTTAGCTGTTAACTGCTTGTTAACAGCTCTGTGTCTCATTTTCCTTCAGCAGTGCTCCAATACAATTTAGCAGTAATCAGCCAACTCTGTTGTCTTTGTAGGTATCATTCCTCCCCTATTTTCCAAATACCTGCATAATCACACCTACCATAGTTTTCTCAAGTCTCTACCAGTGAAACCTTAACAGTTAATCTGCAACTTTATGCCAGGTGTGATGAGTGCCCCACCTGCCCACCAGGGTGACAACTTCTGGCCAGGTATTGAATGAGCCTGCTCTGAATCCCAATTTTATCCATCCCAGAAGCCAAGATGGGATTAAATGTGTAAGATGTCTATTACAGGAAATATCTGTGAGAGAAAATGGGGAAGGAGCTGGGCAAGACTGGGTAAACGGTCACGCCATGATGCAAGTGAAAGAGAGGGGAGGAAGTGTCCTAGACTGCAGTGTAGCTTAAGGAAGGCTTGGCAAGGCAATGGAGGAGTCCTTGACCCCTCACTGGCCATCAGAGGAGTCTTCTGTCTCCCAGAAACAGGCCTCAGTATCTCATTCAGTCACTGAGCTATGAAAGAAGCCATTTCTGAGCACAAAAGTAGTGATGGATTTCTCAGCACAGCAGCTGGGGCCTTTGGACAACTAAGCTCCTTGTAGTGGGCGTCTGTGGTGTGCATTCTCACAGCTGTCTCTGCAACCCAGCAAGAGGCAGAGCTGGAATCCAAACCAGGTAGTTTGGTTCCAGTCTATATTGTCTACCACTGCAGTAAGAAGGAGTTTTTTGGAGCTGCAGAGGTCTGAAATAAATGCTCCTCTATCATGTTGAAAATTTACACAGCAGGTTGGATCAGACTGGAAAAATCATTTTCCTCCTCTAAGGAGACTGTACTTCATTTCACAGATAGTAAAGCGGGGAGAGGGGCACATCACAGATTAGTGTGCATGAATATACTCCATATGCATTGCATACACACATGAATAATTTACAGACCCATATGTAGCTGTAGCTTCTTGTAGTATAAAAGGGTTTCACAGACTTGAAAACAACTGCAACAAACAGTGATTTCTAGACTGCATATATGGTAAGATGATTGGAAAGTGCTGACAAAGCACTCATACCTTGTAGGATCCAAAAACTTGGGGGAAAAAATGGACTCAGACAAATTCATTTCCACTATTTACAATCATTATCACTCTTTATAAAATCTTTCTGTGGTACAAGGAAACAAAGATTTAATTTTTATTATTTTGTTACTAGTATTGAGAATTACCTTCTACTATTTTATGCAGAGGTACTTTTTTCAACCTATGCTGTGTGTCAAATAGCTATATAGAGGCTACATGAAGAACTAAACCACTATTCCCTGGGAATCTGTGTAAGCTCTCAAGAATCAACTTACAAATGAGTTCTATAGAATTCAACCTTGTATAAAAAGGTTACATGTTTCTTAACTAGTTAGTATTGCAAAAAAAACAGGTATTATTACTTCCACATTATGGACATGGAAACTAGGCACAGAAATATTAAATGATCTCTTTGGTCCACACAACATGATCAATTATGTACCTAGAAGGAGATTAAATCAGATTTGTCTACACCTATGAAGTGGCTCAGTCGTATCTGACTCTTTGCGACCCCATGGTCTGTAGCCTGCCAGGCTCCTCCGTCCATGGAATTTTCCAGGCAAGAATACTGGAATGGGTTGCCATTTCCTTCTCCGGGAGATCTTCCCAACCCAGGGATTGAACCCAGGTCTCCCGCATTGTAGGCAGATGCTTTTACCCTCTGAGCCACCAGGGAAGTCCCTGGTGGGGACTACATCTATATTCATTAATAATATAGTCTACAATTGCAGCAAAGCCTACAATAGAATATTGAAACCTAGAGATGAAAAGACTCTCAAGAGGACATTGGTCCAACTTCCTTACTACAGAGGACAGAAAATCAGCTGATCAAGGTCAATTCTAAAAATTAAGAACTCTAAATTCAAAGCCTCCAGAAACTCATCATATGCACCTCAATTATTTATTACACTTCAAGAGGACATATATGAATCACAAAGGAGTTTTTGGATTTCAGACTGTTTCACTTCCTGACTTAAAGCTTAAAAACGTAAGCCGTGAACTCAGCAAAAGCAATTTATGAATTTGGGACTAGGATATGTCTCTAAGTGATGGTTTAGGGAACTATATTTATAGCCTGGCACCAGTAAATTTTTGTTCACTTTTAAAACTAGATTCCAAATATACACGTTATACTCTGAGGGCTATTAAAGGCACAAGCTAGCTTTTAGAACTAGACTTTGGGATGCAATTCTAAACAATGATCTCCTATGTCCCCTAGTTCTGAATGATATATTATAGCACAAGATTTTAAAATAAACATAAAAATTGGAAGCGGTGGAAGAGTTTTACTACCAAATAACTACTGTTACATATCAAACATCTATGCTATGTTCTAGGTTCAAACACTTGATCTAGAGGCATATTATACTTGTGCCTTATTTCACCAGGTATCTTACTCCATGAACATATACAATAATGACAGGTACAGAATATCTGTTCTAAGAAAAATACATTCAAAAAGAAATGCAAGCATGCAAGTCAGGATGGATATTAAGCCTGAGTATCAAATTTGGCTCCTGAGCTTCCTGTCAAATTGGAGAGAGGAAATACTCTTCCAATGAAAAAGTGGCTTCCAAAACTTTTTTTAAGAATCACATTCTAAAATATCTTAAATGGGACTTTATACACAAAGGGCCCTGTATGACACAGAGGCCGACATACCTGACAATATCATACAGCAAATATGGTTATATTTGATATGGTTACTTCGAGTAGTTTGCTTAAGTGAAGGTAGAATGTATAAAATTAAGTTGCTACTCAGTGAAGGTGATGCTGCTAGGGGCTGCTTTTGCAATACACATTGTCTTTACACTGAAGGACTCTTATACATGGGTTAGTTTTCTCAACTGGACAACAACTTCTATTTAATGGCTAGGAGACCCTAGCACAGAAACTAAAGGTGACCTGATATGGCTAATATTATTACATCATTTAGGGATAAGCCGAATATCTGAACTTCTAGTTTCAGCAGGAAAGCTTAGTGTCTCCCACAACTTTAATAGGACTGCAACTCAAGGCTTCAGAAGAATTTAATGAAAATTTCACCTTTCCAAAAGGGAAATTAGTTTGCTGCATGTGCATGTAGAATACATTCTGGAGATATAGAATTGTAAACAGTTGCAGGGTTAAAAAGGTAGAACACCCAATGTTCAATCATGTGAAAAAACTTCTATAAACTACCCAAAGTATCAATACATATCACTCAAACACTCTGAAAAGTTTTTTAAATGTGCAGATAAGGCCATAGACAGCAAGGAATAATCAATGAGATAAGCATCTGCTATCTTTCTCTTGCAATCTGCATTGGGAATCATAAAGCTGGGAAATATCTAGAGAGGGCATCTAGCCTGCATAATATATACTCTTACCTCATTTTCAAAGATCTCTATTTAGATCTCTAGTCTAGCTTGTTGTTATCTTAAATCTTAGCACCTACAGTCTAGGACTAATTCCTTTTATCTTATCAATGAAGATGATAAATCACTAGGTTCCTTCAACATACTTTTTACATACTTGGAAATCCTTAAGCAACTAGTCTTCTTTCATTAACAAGATAAACATAATTATTTTTATCTTTCTGAAATACCTTATTTACTAATCTTTTCTGGGGCCTATTCTAACTGGGGCATCCCTTATTTCTTTCAAAATATACAATAACAGTTTGATACTTTAACATCAGCTTCAGATTCCCAGGATTTAGATTGTTTCATGATTCATTCAAACACTAACTTTATTTGTAAGTGGTAATGTTGTATCTTGGAATCAATTATTCAAAACAATATTTTAGGTACTGTGGTAACTGATCTCATCTAGCTTATATGATAGCAGGGAAAAGATAAACAATAAACCAGTAAACAAGATGTCAGACTGAAGTGTTGTGAGAAAAATAAAATAGGGGTAGAGAAGGCTTCTGTGAGGTACCATCTGATTTGAAATCTCTAGGAAGTAGCCCTGCAAGAACAATGTTCCAAGAAATTTTTGGCTAAGGTAAGTTTAGCTAGTTATTCTTACACACACACACACACACACACACACACACACACACACACACACGCGCGCGCGTGCGCATGCACATCCTTCTAAATTATATGACCTTTCACTGTTCCCTACTGAATCTTCTTGTTCTTATTTTGAAGACAAATTCTATCTTTTAAAAGCTTTTTATTACCTTCTTAACTGGTATATCCCATTACATTTAAGACACATGTCTTCTAATTTAAACAAGTATTTCATAATAATATCAGCCATTTATTTAGTTTATGATGTGCTTTTGCCAAATTACATTTAACAAAAAAGGGTGAAAACTAACAATATTTGAAGGAAAAAAAAGCCTTTGTGTTACTGAAATTTCCAAAAAATAATACTTGGGTGATGCTTTCTTTGTAGGGAAAATAAGCAAGTAAGTGTTAGTCACTCAGTTGTGTCTTTGCGACCCCATGGACTGCAGCTGGCCAGGCTCCTCTGTCCTTGGGATAGGCTGAAAGCATATTGGCAGAGTATGACCCATTCAGAAGATGAGGCAGAAGGGAGGATGGAAGATGGAGTGAATCACTGATGGGTTGGTCTAATAGCAGTGAAAGTGCCCAAGAGAGAAGTAGAGCTTAACAGACAGGTCACAGATGTATGTGGGATGAAGAAGCAAATCAACTGGCAAGGTTGGAGAAAACCTACACCACACTAGCTCTTTGAGACATGCTGCCACCACCTGGGCAATGGGCAATTTGAAGTATGGCAAGATTTTCTTGTGATTATTAGTTAAATCAACAATTATAGAATAAAAAATTTACTTTCATTTTATGAGATCAGCATTTTGTCTAATCTCTGGAATTAAACAAGAGCAGTGCTTTTTTGGGCCAGATCTGTTTAGAACTCTGCTCTACTTTTTAAGTCTCTGGTCCCGTATCTGTAAAACAGGTATAATACCATCCTGCAGAGTTTAGTCTCAGCAATAGTGATAAGAGATGCAAAGCATCTAGCCTAGTAGCTGGAACACAGCAGTCAATAAATAGCCTTTAAACATTACAATTCTGCAGTATAATCTTCCAAATATCACTAAAACCTATGACCTTCCTAGTTACATGTACCTATTATTTTTACATAAATGTGCCTAATAAGAAATCTATCTGCATTGTGTTTTAATGGTAGGAAAAAATTCATAAAATAAAACTTAGGGAAGAAACCAATTCTACCAAAAACAAAACACAAATTGTTAAGCAGGTAAGAAAACTCTTAAAATCTTTAGTTAAGTCTAGATTATTATAAGAGAATCTTATGGAGGTTTGTCATTCACAATTTTGACATAAGTCAGGGTGAAACGTACCACCTAAGAGAGAAAGACTTTTAAACAGAACTAATGAAAGATGAGTTCTTACTTAATAATTATTAAGAGTAAAAAACTTAAAAATTTGGAAGGCTCCATTTTCAAACTATAATTGCAACAGAGTAACTGGTATGGATATGATGTGATATGATACAAAGTAATTATTCTTCTTCAAAGACAACCCTCGTTAATTAAAGTGTAAGCTTTAGTTATTTCAGTTAAAGCTACATGAATGGTTAAGATTTTATTTCTTAAATAAAAATACAAGCAGACCTTATTTCCATGTTATTCTAAGTAAATTCTGAAAGACATCTGAGAGAGAACACTCAATTAAGAATCTTTCAAATAAAGAACAAGCCCTTATGAAAATTGGCCATGATGTTTCCATTAAATTCCTTATTCTGCTGCTGCTTATGAAGCTGAAATAAGAAAAATGGCCAAATCCAGTTTAATCAATAGAATTTTCAAGCTGAAAGAACCCCAGGGATAATCTAACAGCTTTCCAAATACAAAAGAGGAAACTTTTTCAGAGTATCAGATCACCAGAGACAAGGCCTGTGAATCACAACTCACAAGCTAAAACTCCTGACTCTAGAAAGTAGCCTGCACTGTCTGAACCAATCTCGACACCACCTTTCATTAAGGCAAGTCAGGTAGCTGTCGGGAGCTTAGCTGTGGCAACTTCTACGCTATTCCTGGGCTTGTAGCCATTCCTGGAACTGGAAAGGAGACCAGTAATATTAGACAGTGAAAGCCTGATTTACACTAGCGCCAAAGAGCTACAGACGATTCCTTCTTATGTGCCTTTCCATCCACTCCCATGCATTTCACAAGGGACCCAGCAGAGCGAATTACTGGGGAGGCAGTCATCAGGAAAACTGTCTAACCATGATTAAAATAACACATACACATACTGGTCTCTGGAGTGAAGGACGTTAAAATAAATTCTGATCCTCTCCTGGAATTACTATTTGGGCAAGTTAAAAAAAAAAAAACAAACCAAAAAACCCCACAAAGTCTTACTGCCAGCAAGTCAAGTTTTCTGTACACACAATCCAATGACTGAGTCTGCTTTTTCTGGCTACTCCAGGTACAGGCTAGGTCCAAGCAGCACAAGCTTTGAAACCATCATCCAAGTTTTCAAACAAGAATGAGTAAGAAAACAACTGCTACTAATACAACATACAAACATTAACATATGCCCAACAAACAGTATTTTAGATCATTAGATTATTTGCCAAAAGTCTGTTCCCTGGTAAATAATGGTTACTGTTGTTATCCCTAAACTAGTTATACATGTCACAGCTTGCTCCTCAAAGAGAACATTCTATAGTCTTTCAAGAATAAAAACCTGCTTTATTTGGCACACACCAGTGAAGAGGTCTTGCAACATTTGAAGAGGTAGTCAAACAGAGCAGTTCAGTGCAAGAGATCACAAAACTTGATCACCAACCAAACCCAAGTTAATCTCTCAGTTCCTGTAGATTAGAAGACAATGAGAACTCACTCTTTCTGCTTGTTGACTTTTGAATCTCTTTATTTGTGCACTGAAAGAACAAGTACCTCTATGGGAACTCTATGCCCACACAGTTTAATTATTTATCAAGTTGACTTTGGGCAAATATCGATCATTCTTTTGTGAAAAGAGGTTCTTAAGTTGAAACAACAAAAACTCTTCTTCACACAGCATGGCTGCATTTTCCCTTAGAAACAACGTTCAGTGGACCCACCACGGTCCTGCTGCGCTTGGTCTCCTCGACGTGAGGCTTTAACTATTGTCCAACCAGAAGAGGAGAGGGTCAAAGAGTGGACGTGAACCAGAGGAACTCGCTAGAATCCTTCAGGAGTCGCTGGGTGTGACCTTCACCTTGGCTCTGGGCGGTTTGTGGGGACCAACTCCTTTCTTGGCCGCCGTTCCTTGGTCGGAGTTTCCGGGGGTCACGGACCTCACCCACCAGGGCCCTCCACCCTTGGCCAGGCTCCCGCAGGGGAGCGGCTGTTCTCCTGATGACCTCGGGGGCAAAAGTAGGGGGTCCTCAGCGCTTCCAGACCGGCTCCCAGAGACCGGAGCCCACCCGCGCCTCAGGCAGGAGGCGCGGGACTCGGGCTTCGGGCCAGACACCAGCCGGGCGCCGCCGCTCACCTCAAGCGGCCTCACCTGCCTGTCCCCGGAAACCCAGGCGCCGCCCCACCCTCCCCGCTTTCCCGGGACCCACACAGCAATGGCGCAGCCGGAAACTGGCCCCGCGACTTCCTCAGGCCGGATCCGGGCGAGGGCCGGCCTGTGGGCGGGTTGGGAGAGTCGCGGCTTCCGCCTTCCTGCTTCCGGCCTGGAGGTGAGTCGTGAGTTGGGGTCCGAACCCTTCGTCCCCGGCGAGGTGAAGGGGAGGCGGTTGGGGGTCGCTGCCGCGCTTTTGCCCCGGTGCTCAGCGGAGGTGGCTACGGCGCCGGCGGCCCAGGGTGTGGCGGGGACGACGCCGGCTGTTCGAGCCCTGCCGGGCCCGCGCGCGCCGAGGCGGAGGGTCGGGGAAGCGTGGCCCCAGAGGCGGGCCAGCGGGTAGGGTGAGCGAGGGGAAGACACAAGGAAAGGAAAGTGCGGGTGGCTGTGAAGTGCCCTCAGCTTCAGGCGCCGTGCGGGTCTGATCCGAAGATCATGCCTGGTGGATCCTTTCCGGAAGGAAGAAGAATATTTATTCCTTAAAGTGTGGAGGGCGCTTGCACCTGGGGTCCGAAATTGAGGTGCACGGGAGGTGTGTATCGTGTGGATGGTAACTCCTTTTTCTGTATTAATGTCTAAAACTCTGCCATAACTAGGTCCTTTACTTCCCCCTTTCTCTTTATTGCAAAGTTCTTTTGCAGGTCTCTGAATCTTGGATTAGTTAATTCATTACTGGGCTGGAGAAGCTGAAAAAACAGATGGGGATCTGTAGAGTCTAGTCTTCACTGTGTGGGTGGGGCGTACGAATTGAGGGTGGAGGAAGGCTAGGAACTTTAACGGTAAAGGAACTTTGTGTCTTCAGGTAAAAATATGAAGGAATTGTGATAGGGTATAATTAAATCTAGTCATGGTAGTTTTGTTTAGGTAATGGAATTGTAGGTGACATATTTTGTTTTGCTTATCTCTGATTTTTCTGTAAAGGACATAAATTATATAATGAGACTAAAAAACCTTTTAAAGAGTAAAGCGGTGTTCGATTTTGAAATTAGTAAGGCCCTCCCTTACTGACTCAAAATGAAACAAACCTAACCCTCTAAAAATATAAAAAGTACTAGGAATGGATATGCTGCAGCAGATCAGTTAGCTTTTTATGTGAGTGAGCTTTCTAAATTTATTGTTGAAATAAGTAACTGAGTGAAATATTTGATCCCCAGTAATTAGGAGCTTTTTCCAGGGCATTTTAGTTGTGTAATTATGTCTTAAGATTATAAAGAAATAGATACTGAATGTATTTAATATGCCAGGCAACTTTACATGTTATTTATAGGTTGCATATAATTTACAGTTTTAACATTTAAAATTGTATTATGATTTATTCCTTAAGGTTGTGACTTCACGGTTTTTCTTTTGTCTATTCTTTTCAACCCAACCAGTATATAGAATTTAAACCTTCTCTCAGAAGTGTATTGGTGAAGTTAAAGAAGAAGACAGCCAACCAAAGGTCATCTGAAATTGTGACTGGCTGATAATCCCAGGACAAAATTAGAGACCACTACTCAAGCATAAGGTACATGACTTTTTAAATCCCAGCTATTCTAATTCTGCACTTTGAATGGAGATTGACACAAACATGAAAGGTTGAAAAGTCTCTGGGGGCAAAATAGAAAATATCACTCAAATCCACAACATCCTGATTTGCAAGATGGCCCTTCTTTACTAACTCAGTGGAACAACAGGCATGGGACCTGTAACGGTTAATTTTCTCATCTGTTAAGTTTGTTCTCATTTACTATATTATGTCTTCAAAGTTGAAGGAGGGCATAAAATTGGCATGTCATCTTTTGCTTTTCTCTCTCTGCATATGAATGGATAATATCATGGTTCCCTTACCTTCTTGTTTCATTTCAGAAACAGCCATCCATTATGTCCCTTTCTCCAGGCATTTCCCATACTCTTGACTTTGAGACACCAAATTTGATGATTGTACTTTTGTTGTGGAGGTTTAGTCATTGTGTTTCACTTTTGCAACCTCATGGACTGTAGCCCACCAGGCTCCTCTGTCCACGGGATTCTCCAGGCATGAATACTGGAGTGGGTTGCCATTTCCTTCTCCAGGGGATCTTCCTGACCCAGGGATCAAACCCATGTCTCCTGCATTGCAGGCAGATTCTTTACTGACTGAACCACCACTTTTGTTAATTAGAACTTAATAAGGCTGTGTGAGAAAATGACATATGGGATTCAGCTGTTCCCTGGAATAAGCACATAAAACTCAAGATTCTTATAAAACTCTGCTGCTAAAGTTTGTCTTGAGTGTAGGAGGCATGTGAGAATGCATAATCCTTACAACAGATTCCACATACTTTTTTTTTTTCTCCTCTGTATCTTCACATCTTTTAAGTCTCACTCTTCTTGTTGTCTTAAGTGAATTATTTTTTCTTATTGGAAATATTAGTCCTTATTAAAATAGTACTAATTAGCACTTTTTAAAACCAAACAAAAAAACTGTTGAGTGATAATAGAATTCTGATTTAACTGTTTGGTGTAACCTTTTCAAAATTTGATTAACCACATAATCTTTTCTCTTGTCTTCCCCCCCCTTCCCACCCCTTTCCTAAGGCCTCCACGAAGATGTTTGATTTAAAGGCTTGGGCTGAGTATGTTGTGGAATGGGCTGCAAAGGACCCATATGGCTTCCTTACAACAGTTATTTTGGCTCTGACTCCATTGTTTCTAGCAAGTGCTGTGCTGTCTTGGAAATTGGCCAAGATGATTGAGGCCAGGGAAAAGGAGCAAAAGAAGAAACAAAAACGTCAAGAAAATATTGCAAAAGCTAAACGACTAAAAAAGGATTGAAGGAATGAACAGGCTGTGCGTCCAGAGGAAAATTGTTCGGAAAATTATGCATCTTTGAAAGGACCTATTAAGGTTTCTTTTTGGATCTTATGACAGTATTACTAAATGAAGTCTGAGTCTGTGGAAGAATGTCAGTTCTCACCTGTACTGTAGCAACTTTTCGGCTTCGGCATAGAACTCTGTTGACAGTTACTGTAAATTGGGATTTATTATGCTACAGATTCTTATAACTGACTTTCATTTGCCTTTTTGCAGCTTATGTGTGAATACTAAAATGAAAACATCCTGTGAAGAAAAGTGGCTTTAGATTATGAACTCTATTCAAAAATGGCTTAAAATGTCCTGTTCTGGACAAAGATTAAGAATGTAAAAATCAAGAGTTGTTCTGAGCAGAAAAGCGTGGTTTGGCTTAAAAGATACATGGTGTATTAATTACATCTCTTTATCATTATTACTTATTTCTTGGAATAGAATCATTTCTGGTTTCCTCAAAGCAAAATAATATTATTCAATGAGTACTTCTTTATTATCTGTATTTTTCTTATTTTAGCTTTTGAGATACTGGTAATTACCAGATAGTCTGCATTTTAAAAAATCTAATTTTTAAAGAATTGTCTTGACTATGTAGAATACCACCTACTGGATATAATCATTTTTGTACTTATGAACACTGCCATTTTCTTAGAGATGACTTGAGTAGAGTAACACTATGATTTAAAGCTTAAGAGTAAAAATGCCAAACCTTGGAACCAGTTTATTCTCACTTATGCTAAGTAGAAATGTGAAGTAGTTAACATGTCTTATCAGATAATTTGCTGATTATATAGATACCACTTTTGTTTTTTATTCCATTCTTTGTTTTAATTCATGTGGTGGTTATGTCCTTTACTTTTTGATCAGACAGATTCACAGTGAAAATTAAAATTTCAACTTTCTTTTAAGGAACTTTTAAAGAGTTACAGTTATCTTATATGTCATAAATGGTAAACAATATCCTCTTAATATTTGGAAAAATTTTGTTTGCATTGTATTAATTGGGTGAAAAAGGTGTAAATTGTGTCAAAATGAGAATGTTATAATTAGAAATAAAGAGGTAAAGGATATTTCCTTCAGTTAAATAGTATAATTGGAACTTTTTACTCTTTAACATGGCTTTTTTAAATGCATGGTTGATAATTTTGTTTTCAGTAATAGTTTATTAATGTTTTCCTCACCTCTAATAATGAATTTTAATTTGCAAAAAATTGTCCAATAGCTTTAATTTAAAAATGAAACTAGATATTGAAATAAATTTGATACTTTTTTATAAAGAGGTCCTGAGCTTTTTTGGGGGGGAAGGGATAATAATTCAGGTTAGATATGTTATAGAAGTTAAACCTTTCAAAGGGTTATGAGTTTCATTTGTAGACAAGCATACAGCTGACCCTTGAACACAGGGTTAGGAGCATTTGCCCTCCCTCGCAGTTGAAAATAGCTTCCAGTGGACCCTCATATACACTGTTCCTACGTGCGGATTCTCTGCATCTGCAGTTCCTCATCCATGGACTCGACCAGCCCTGGATCACACAGTATTGTAGTACTATTTTCTTTTCCCTAGTGCACCAGCCCCTGTAGTACTTACTACTGAAAAAAGTCTGTATCAGTGACCCCACACAGTTTGCACTCATGTTCTTCAAGGGTCAACTGTACTTGTAAAAGTTGAGAGCAGTGTATCTCCAGTCTGAGAACCTAAGGACCTCTGAGAATGTTTATGGACTGGTTTGAACAATACTTAATTACTATTGTTTTAGGTTGTCAGTTTCTTCTTGATGCCAGCCCAAGCAACGCACTGCAACTCTAGGCACTGAAATAATTGTGTTTAATTACAAACTAGTTATTCAGGTGATCTAGGATGTGCTTTTTATATTATTGAAATTAAAATTTTTAGTTATCTATTAAAGCTATGGTTTCATTGTTCATTTTGACAGTTAAAAGGTATTTAAATAACATAGGCTTTTCCATGGTTCCTCTTGGTCTTAATACAATTTTGTATTTCTTTGACTAGGCTGTTTGTTATTTCTTCAGCTTTTCCCAACGTTTATGGAGCCATTTTATACATTTGAGATCAACAAGGATTTACAGTATTTGTGTCTGTATGTTGTGTGTGTTGCAGGGGTAGGGATGTATTATATCCTGATAAACCCATTACAGATTGAAAATTTACTGAATAATGAACTGAAAGTCAAAAACAGGATGGTTGTGTGGGAACAGGACGAGTGTATGGGTAGCAGTTGTTTACTTGCGATTGCATGACTGACTGGCAGCTGTGGCTCCGTGCCACTGCTCAGCATCAAGAGTGTCCTAGCGTATGCCACTAGCCTGAGAAAAGATCAAACTTCAACAGTTTCTGTTCAGTATCATAAAGTTGAAAAATTAAGTTGGGGACTTAATTATTATGGGGTTTGATAACTTAATTATTGTGAGGTTTGATATTCTTCAGAAAAATCACTCTGTTGTTATACTATTACAGTTGAATCCCATTTACTGTTACCCAGAATACTTCTTTTAAAACTACCAACCTATTAGTTGTTTCTGAAGTTCTTAGAAGTAGTATAATTAATTACCTTTTATGGGTGGTTTTGAAGGAAAAACAGACTGCCTATAACAAACATTATACTGCCTCCCTCCCCAAAAGTTTGTGCATCAGAATTTGACCCATAGTGTCCTGTGGTAAACTTCAGTATGGTGTTATTATATCAGATACACCAGGGCATTTTAAACTTATTTCCTGACATCACAGGAGCAAAAGAAATAAGCTTCTGATGCAGTGAGCTGGAAACCCAATGCTGAGGTCCACTATAACAAACAGCTTCTCACCTATCCTTAGGGGCACTTTATACCTCATCTGCTTTTAAGTTAGAGGAAGCGTGATTCCTATTTAGGAATGATTGTTTTTATGTTTGCAACTGAGTATAGGCTCACTTTGGTTTGCTTCATATCTGTAATAAACGCATAAGGACAAATTCTGTATTTCTCAAACATATTAAAAGGGGTTCTGTGTTCAAATACCAAGTTTGGGAAACGGGGTAAAGCAATTCATTTCTGCATGATTTCTTGGAGCCTTTTAGGTTACTTTGATTATCATAGACTTTCCTCCCCTCTTTTCCGCCCTTCCTCAAAGAACACAAACAGTTTGAGAAAGCCTAGTCTAAGTGAATTCAGGTTACATTTTATTTATTTATTTAAAATAAATAGGGGAAAGCGCGAACGCAGTCCCCCACTACCACAAATTATGCAGTCGAGTTTCCCACATTTGGGGAAATCGCAGGGGTCAGCACATCCGGAGTGCAATGGATAAGCCTCGCCCTGGGAAAACCACCTTCGTGATCATGGTATCTCCCCTGCCAGGTAAGTATAGGTTACATTTTAAATAGTGTACTTGATGAGATAGCATTAAAAAAAATCAATATGGTGGTACTGAATCAAGGCTGATAAAAGTAAATAAATGACAGATCTGTTTGTAAAAATAGCAAAGAAAAAGGATAACATAGTGGGGAAAATTATTTCCTCCTTTTTTTTTTTTTTAAATTTTAACTTCAGATATCTAACAGGCTAGACTTATATGGTTAAACCCAACAAGCATTACATGTATACTTGAACAATTTGTATAATAAGGGCTTTGGGGAGAAAAATCCTAGATGCATGTATAGCAGAGACATAGGAAGTCAGGAAGGATTTATCTGAGAGTAGTTAAGGAATATATGATACTATTTTAAAATGAACATTTTAACTTCTGAAATTAAAACTGCATGGGTTTGGAGTCTGTTTTGAAGAGAGATGATGAAGAACATTTTCATTAGAAAACTTGCAAATACCCCAAATATAGCTATTTAAAATATGAAATATGGTAGACGAGTAAATAATTTATGTAAAACTTTGATTCTGCTGTGCATGTGTCTGGCCTAAAAGCCTTGTATAAAGACAAGATTATTTAGAAAGGCAGTCTTATCTAGGTCAAGCTTATAGTCTCATTTTTATGTAGGACTAAATGATCTCAGAACCCTGTTCTGATACCACCTAACAGTATAACCAGTCATCCTAAAAATGTTAGTCTAGAGCAAAGTAATGTGGATGGATTACTACAAACTTTATTCTTACCTCTCAGAATCACTTTGAAAATACACACTTGAATGAGTGGGCCAGTATCATCTTCTTACTGTTAACTATTGGCTAAGGTTTTCTTTTTTTGTAAAACAGGTATTTTAAAATGAAACTATACAAATTAAAATTAATGTAAATTTTGTCGTATATATTAAGATACTTCTAAACTCCCACTCCAGTCTTCTTGCCTGGAGAATTTCATGGACAGAGGAGCCTGATGGGCTACAGTCCATACGGCTGCAAAGACTAGGACAGGACTGAGTGACTCAGCACACACGCCCGCACAAAACAGCCTACATGGCAAACATCTGCAAGAGATGCACACAGAATACGATTAATAAGCTGGCAGGAATTTGGTAGTAGAAGCATTCTATCATGTTAGAATCTTTCCTGTAATCAAGGATTCAAGGACATGTTACTTTACAGGCAATTACACAACAAATTTTATGTCTTTATATTGCCTAGGAGCTAGTTCTTTTTTTGCCTAACTTTGGTAAAATGTAATACTACTTTATAATAACGTAAACAGAATAATTAACCTGATAGTAACAGGGCTGCTTGAATGTTAATATTACCTAAGGGCTTTTTTGGTCATTCCTTAAGTCTTATGGTGATTACATTTGATTACTTGTTTCAGTATAAAATGTTTCTGTAGTTTATTTCTTAAGCAATTAAACATTTTACATTCTATTAAGTAAAAATCTCAACCTATGTGTTTTTAGGAATTCATTATTAAACACTTAACCAAGGATTTTCTTATATTATTCAGAGCATTAAGATCTAAGTCTTTTCTTCAGTCCATGTTTATTGAGTAGTTGTTACAATGCCAAACACTGTTAGACGATCTCTATATTAGAACTATTAGAACTATGTTAGAATTAGAACTGGGAGAGGGGTTTGGGAGAAAATGGATACATTTTATGGCTGACTCCCTTTGCTGTTCACCTGAAACTACCATAACATTGATAATCAGCTATACCCCAATACAAAATAAAAAGTTCAAAGTTTGAGAAAGAAAACCATAAATGGAAAAAAAAAATAATTAGAACTATTAGCAATAGAAACTTGGTTATGTACTTCAGAAAGTGACCTTTCTAAAACACTTTTGTATATAATCTATTTTAATGTTATCATGTATCTATACTTTTCAATATACAAATCACTGTAATCGAGTAACAGTGGAATCACTTTCTGAGAACTCTGCTCTATTTTCCATTTCTTCAAAGTAATTTTTAATCTTACAGAACTAAACTATTACTGTACCATTTCTTTGTTTACCATCCTTTCAGACTATTGTGATAGATTCTTTACTTCTACTGGTCCAAATACCTTTCTTTAAAATTCCAACCTCAATCCCACCATAAACTAGCTTTGGTCCCATCTATTCATCAAGATAGTTTTGTTTTTTTTTTTTTTTTTCATTTATCAAGTAAATTTTCTTGGCCTCCACATGCCTCATCCAAGTTCATGTTTTTGATTAGTCCTTTAGAATCTTACTGTCCTTTAGAATCTATAGAAATTATAGTCCTTTAGAATCCTTTAGAATCTATAGAAATAGCAGTCTTTACTTCTAAGCTCAATATTTACCCTTACCGTTTCTACTTAGACATATGGGAGCAATCCAAAGAGGGAAAAATCTAAGACAATTCATAAACAGAATTTCCATATTCTCTAATTCCTATAGATCCTTTAGAATTATAGAAATTAGTCCTTTAGAGTCTTTAGAAATAGCAGTCTTCTGAGCTCAATATTTATTTACCCTTACCATTTCTACCAAGATATATGGAAACAAATAAAAGAGGAAAAAACTAAGCAAATTCATAAACGGAATGATGATTGAATAAACCAAGTGAAGGATTTAAGTCTACAAGAAGTTAGGTTTTGATGGTTGATAATCTCACACTTACACAACAGTGAAAGCAAGATCTTAAGCTTAAGGGAAAAGAGAACTAGAGTAGAGATGGAAAGCACAAAGTAACTTTTTACTTTTATTTGTTAAAATAGTCACATACATATAAATAAAACTGTACCACAGTAGGCTCATTGACTGTGGCCCTTGTCACCATGCGGCATCCAGGATCCTGGCTGAAAGGTTCTGCCAGTGCTGGTGGGACTCACTGAGGGTTCGTCTTTTCCAAAGTATGGAGCAGAGGCATGCCCTTTAATCTGAGTTTGAACTGGTGGAGGAAGTTCCTTGTTGCTCTCCTCCTGAAGAAGCTTTTCTTTTTCATAAAAATCTTGGCTTTTCATTTGAATTTCTTCTCTGCATTTTTCATTCTTCATTATTTCCTGCATACATATATAAATGGAAGAAATAATTAAATTTCTAGTTAGAAGAAAACCCAAACTACAGGTTTTATAAAAATAAAATAGCTGGTGAAAAAATAAAGTACATATAGACATGATTCTTGCTTTGCATTTACATAATATATAGATACATACAGGGTAACTTTGAAAAAGCTATCTGATTATATATTGATGTTATTTTGAATTAAACAGCTATGTCCTGGTATACAATAATAAAAAGAAGGGCGGGAACACGAAATAGAGATACTTACTTCCCAGGAAGTGAAACAAACCACTCAACATGAAATATTAGTACATCTAGATATGAAATATTATACAAGAGCATAAAAGTCACTCTTATCAAAAGCTTTTCCAAATACAACAGCTATTTACCGCCTCAGAGACTAATCAGTGATGTGTACTACTGGAGATGAGGTGACGCTGAGAAGGCCTCTGAGAGGTGCTCCTTTCAGTCTTTTCTCTGTGGGATTTAATGCATGCCAGGACCAAAACCCATCAATTTTCCTTCTTCCACCAGAGTGGTATGGCAGTGAGGAGGAGGACGGACACAGAATCACAGTTCAGCATGCCTTAGACGCTAGTTCCACAAAGGCACTCTGCTACTGGAAATGCTTCCTCCAGTAAGTGCAAGCAATTTGTGTGATGCAGCTCTTATCACTCAGATTTGCTATTCTATCTGTAAGGATCTATGAAGCAGGGCAAAGGCTAATAGAGTTTTGCCAAGAGAATGCACTGGTCATAGCAAACACCCTCTTCCAACAACACAAGAGAAGACTCTACACATGGACATCGCCAGATGGTCAACACTGAAATCAGATTGATTATATTCTTTGCAGCCAAAGATGGAGAAGCTCTATACAGTCAGCAAAAACAAAACCAGGAGCTGACTGTGGCTCAGACCATGAACTCCTTATTGCCAAATTCAGACTTAAATTGAAGAAAGTAGGGAAAACCACTAGACCATTCAGGTATGACCTAAATCAAATCCCTTATGAATATACAGTGGAAGTGAGAAATAGATTTAAGGGCCTAGATCTGATAGATAGAGTGCCTGATGAACTATGGAATGAGGTTTGTGACATTGTATAGGAGACAGGGATCAAGACCATCCCCAAGAAAACGAAATGCAAAAAAGCAAAATGGCTGTCTGAGGAGGTCTTACAAATAGCTGTGAAAAGAAGAGAAGCTAGAAGCAAAGGAGAAAAGGAAAGATATAAGCATCTGAATGCAGAATTCCAAAGAATAGCAAGGATAAGAAAGCCTTCCTCAGCGATCAGTTCAAAGAAATAGAGGAAAACAACAGAATGGGAAAGACTAGAGATCTCTTCAAGAAAATTAGAGATACCAAGGGAACATTTCATGCAAAGATGGGCTCTATAAAGGACAGAAATGGTATGGACCTAACAGAAGCAGAAGATATTAAGAAGAGGTGGCAAGAATACACAGAAGAACTGTAAAAAAAGATCTTCATGACCCAGATAATCACGATGCTGTGATCACTCACCTAGGAATGTGAAGTCAAGTGGGCCTTAGAAAGCATGACTACGAACAAAGCTAGTGGAGGTGATGGAATTCCAGTTGAGCTATTTTAAATCCTGAAAGATGATGCTGTGAAAGTGCTGCACTCAATCAGATCAGATCAGTTGCTCAGTCGTGTTCGACTCTTTGAGACCCCATGAATCGCAGCACGCCAGGCCTCCCTGTCTTCACCAACTCCCGGAGTTCACCCAGACTCACGTCCATTGAGTCAGTGATGCCATCCAGCCATCTCATCCTCTGTCGTCCCCTTCTCCTCCTGCCCCCAATCCCTCCCAGCATCAGAGTCTTTTCCAATGACTCAATTCTTGGCATGAGGTGGCCCAAGTACTGGAGTTTCAGCTTTAGCATCATTCCTTCCAAAGAAATCCCAGGGCTGATCTCCTTCAGAATGGACTGGTTGGATCTCCTTGCAGTCCAAGGGACTCTCAAGAGTCTTTTCCAACACCACAGTTCAAAAGCATCAATTCTTCGGCGCTCAGCCTTCTTCACAGTCCAACTCTCACATCCATACATGACCACAGGAAAAACCATAGCCTTGACTAGATGAACCTTTGTTGGCAAAGTAACATCTCTGCTTTTGAATATGCTATCTCGTTTGGTCATAACTTTCCTTCCAAGGAGTAAGCGTCTTTTAATTTCATGACTGCAGTCACCATCTGTAGTGATTTTGGAGCCCAGAAAAATAAAGTCTGACACTGTTTCCCCATATATTTCCCATGAAGTGGTGGGACTGGATGCCATGATCTTCGTTTTCTAAATATTGAGCTTTAAGCCAACTTTTTCACTCTCCTCTTTCACTTTCATCAAGAGGCTTTTGAGTTCCTCTTCACTTTTTGCCATAAGGGTGGTGTCATCTGCATATCTGAGGTTATTGATATTTCTCCCAGCAATCTTGATTCCAGCTTGTACTTCTTCAGCCCAGCGTTTCTCATGATGTACTCTGCATATAAGTTAAATAAGCAGGGTGACAATATACAGCCTTGACGTACTCCTTTTCCTATTTGGAACCAGTCTGCTGTTCCATGTCCAGTTCTAACCGTTGCTTCCTGACCTGCATACAGATTCTCAAGAGGCAGGTCAGGTGGTCTGGTATTCCCACTTCTTTCAGAATTTTCCACAGTTTATTGTGATCCACACAGTCAAAGGCTCTGGCATAATCAATAAAGCAGAAGTAGATGTTTTTCTGGAACTCTCTTGCTTTTTTGATGATCCAGCGGATGTTGGAAATTTGATCTCTGGTTCCTCTGCCTTTTCTAAAACCAGCTTGAACATCAGGAAGTTCACGGTTAACATATTGCTAAAGCCTGGCTTGGAGAATTTTGAGCATTACTTTACTAGCGTGTGAGATGAGTGCAATTGTGCGGTAGTTTGAGCATTCTTTGGCATTGCCTTTCTTTGGGATTGGAATGAAAACTGACCTTTTCCAGTGCTGCACTCAATATGTCAGCCAATTTGGAAAACTCAGCAGTGGGAACAGGACTGGAAAAGGTCCGTTTTCATTCCAATCCCACAGAAAGGCAATGCCAAAGAATGCTCAAACTACCAAACAATTGCACTCATCTCACACACTAGTAAACTAATGCTCAAAATTCTCCAAGCCAGGCTTCAGCAATACATGAACCATGGACTTCCAGATGTTCAAGCTGGTCTTAGAAAAGGCAGAGGAACCAGAGATCAAATTGCCAACATCCGCTGGATCATCAAAAAAGCAAGAGAGTTCCAGAAAAACATCTACTTCTGCTTTATTGACTATGCCAAAGCCTTTGACTGTGTGGATCACAATAAACTCTGGAAAATTCTGAAAGAGGTGGAAATACCAGACCACCTGACCTGCCTCTTGAGAATCTGTATGCAGGTCAGGAAGCAACGGTTAGAACTGGACATGGAACAGCAGACTGGTTCCAAATAGGAAAAGGAGTACGTCAAGGCTGTATATTGTCACCCTGCTTATTTAACTTCTATGCAGAGTACATCATGAGAAATGCTGGGCTGAAGAAGCACAAGCTGGAATCAAGATTGCCGGGAGAAATATCGATAACCTCAGATATGCAGATGACACCACCCTTATGGCAGAAAGTGAAGAGGAACTCAAAAGCCTCTTGATGAAAGTGAAAGAGGAGAGTGACAAAGGTGGCTTAAAGCTCAATATTTAGAAAACGAAGATCATGGCATCTGGTCCCATCACTTCATGGGAAATAGATGGGAAAACAGTGGAAACAGTGTCAGACTATTTTTTGGGGCTACAAAATCACTGCAGATGGTGCTTGCAGCCATGAAATTAAAAGATGCTTACTCCTTGAAGGAAAGTTATGACCAACCTAGATAGCATATTCAAAAGCAGAGATGTTACTTTGCCAACAAAGGTCCGTCTAGTCAAGGCTATGGTTTTTCCAGTGGTCATGTATGGATGTGAGAGTTGGACTGTGAAGAAAGCTGAGCGCCAAAGAATTGATGCTTTTCAACTGTGGTGTTGGAGAAGACTCTTGAGAGTCCCTTGGACTGCAAGGAGATCCAATCCATTCTAAAGGAAATCGGTCCTGAATATTAATGGGAAGGACTAATGCTAAAGCTGAAACTCCAGTACTTTGGCCACCTCATGTGAAGAGTTGACTCATTGGAAAAAGACTCTGATGCTGGGAGTGATTGGGGGCAGGAGGAGAAGGGGACGACAGAGGATGAGATGGCTGTATGGCATCACCAACTTGATGGACATGAGTTTGAGTAAACTCTGGGAGTTGGTGATGGACAGGGAGGCCTGGCATGCTGGGATTCAAGGGGTCACAAAAGTTAGACATGACTGAGTGACTGAACTGATTGTACTGATGCCCCTAAACTGGAGAAGGAAATGGCAACCCACTCCAGAATTCTTGCCTGGAGAATCTCATGGACAGGGGAGCCTGGTGGGCTACGGTCATGGGACTGCAAAGAGTTGGACACGACTGAGCACACACAGCACATACCCCCAAACAACAATGAATCTGTAATTGTATTTTACTGAAAATAAGACCCATCAAATTTAAGATGAATCACTGATACGTACCACTAAAAAAGGCAATCAAACTTCACATTCTGATTTCAGAGATGTCAAAATTTGAAAAGATAAGCATCTTAAAAACAGGTGAAATAGTAAAAAAAAAAAAAAAGTACTTTTTGCTTATCTGTATTTTCTGCTTTTTCTTTAAGATCACAAGGACATCCGATAGTTCTTGAAGAATATGTATGCTTTTATAATATGTTAACGTAATTAATATCTGACAACATTGTCAAAAACAAGTTCTCCCAAGTTATTTTTTAATATCAAGATTTTTAAAAATCACACATCTGGGTATTTAAAAGCATGATGAAATCTTTCTGTTTCTAACATGAATTTCAAGCAAAAATAGTTCTTCAACAAGGTAAACACTGATATTTAAAATCATATTTAAAATAATGGTCTGTACTTCTAGGAAAAGATTTAGAGAGGTTATAACTATCACTAAACTCAAACTTCTAGACACAAAGAAGGATGCATCTAATGAAACTTCTCCCCCAAAGCAAACATGTGAGGGAAGGAATATTTATATATTCCTGTAATTTCCATAACACAGGTCAGTTCTGTATGAGTAGTTTAACAACCACAGTAATTATGAGTTTAGAGATAGCTGCTATGACTGAGAGTGAGAATAGCCAGGCTTCTCCTTTCATATATATATATCCTTTAGAATTCTCAGGCCAGGTGACCACTTGCCACAAAGGAAGTCCCTCAATATGATACTGGAAATAATGGAAGTAGATGGAACTCCTTTTTCAGTCTGAGGCCATCTCCACTTCATCTCCAGACTCTGCAAGACCCTCTGTGAAGTGATATGTCAGTATGAAAGCTCTTTCTCCTGGGCAGAATGAAAGGGTCAGGACTGTGCTAAATTTGCACTGGCAGCCACCACAGGTAGCCAAACCTACTGAGAAGCTGGTACGCAGCTCGCTTTGCTTTGGTGTAAGAGGGACAGTCGTAACACCTTTATGGATTTCAGCTCGACTGCTGTAGTCTTACAGCTGGTGCAAGCCTATGCCTTCTGCATAAAAGCAACCAAGGGCAGAGGGCTGTTCTTTTTTTCTGCCTTCACTTTTTTCTGCCTCTTTACTCACCATTCTCTGCCAAGTAGTGTCTTATAGCACCTACTGAGGCAAATAAAAAGCCAATCTGTACATGTTAATTATTTTAACATGAAGATTAAAGATTTTAAAGTTGAAAAACATGGAAACCATAGTTTTTCCCTTGAAAATAATTTTTGTCTTTTTTTTTTTTAAACTAATGGTTACCAGACCCCTGCCAACAGCTTCCAGAAGAATTAAACTGAACATAAATCATTTATGAGGGGAAATCTAGTTTTGTAAATATTTGGAGTAGATAAAATGAAAGTAGTTAGGTAGAAAAAATAGGAATTTGTAGACTTGAAGATAAACAGAAGTAATTTTTAAACAAAGTCGATTTTACAGCAGAAATTACTACAAAACGAAGTTTTTCCTCTTAAATTATTTCCTTGGAACAAAGTCACCTTAAGTCTCAATATATTTATCAACAAAAACATTGGTTATTTCAGCATTTTAGGAATACACCAAGGGTAAGTAGGTCTTACATAAATGTTTATATGTTTAAAACAAATATTTATCGTTTAACATGGGCTTCCCTGGTGGCTCAGCAGTAAGGAATCACCTGCGATGGAGGCACTACCTGCAATGCAGGAGACGTGGGCTTGATCCCTGGGTCGGGAAGATCCCCTGGAGAAGGAAATGGCAACCCACTCCAAAATGCTTGCCTGGGAAATCCCATGGACAGAGGAGCCTGGTGGACCTCGGGTCCATTGTGTCCACGGGGTCGCAAGAGTCAGACGCAACTTAGTGACTAAACCACCACCACCTTTTTACATTCTCTAACATTAAAAAAAAAATAGTTGTATGGTATTTTATCACTTGCATTACACCATGACTTACTTAATGACTACCTCTATTGTTGTTTACAATATTTCACTTTTTCATTTAAAAAACAGCACTTTGATGACTATTCACATAAACAGTTCTTTTACCCAAACACACATCATTTCAATCCCAAATCTATCTTTTACTATCTGTGACACAAAGAAAGTCACCTAATTTTTTCAGGTGCAGTTTATCTGAAAATGGGAATACAGTGACCATGTATGTATAAACATTTATATCTCAAATACTCATATGGATAGTATTCACATTGTTTGATCTTCTGAAAATTTGCAGCTAAAAACATGGGCGCTGAAGCAAGAGTAACTGCATACAAATCTCAGTTTGCCATTTACTAGCTGTGTGACCCTGTTAACGTTGCTTGGCCTCGCTGTGTCTCAGTTTCCTCATGTGTAAAATGGAGATTACAATAGTGTCTTCTTCAGTAGGCTGCTGTAAAGACTGGGAAATAACTGGCTACTACTGGGCAGTTAATAGTACAACAGAAGAGGATATGAGTGAATTTTAAAATAGTGATTGTTTATTCTGTTCCATTCAAAATAAAACACACCAAACTTGCACCTGTCCCTCTTTCTCACCTCAGGGTAGAAATAAAGTCTCAATACTTATACTTCTAAGTCCTTAAAAATTTAAGCCACTAATTTGTGACATACATTGAGAAACTATTTGTTGTGAACATTTTGTAAATAGCAGAATTCCTACATTAATTGCTATGTTTATGAAGAATGAACAAAACTCATACTTTTGCCAGGATTAAAAAAAAAAAAAACTCTCCAATTTAATGTGCTACAGTCTCCAACAAAGCCAGCAACCATTACCACTGGATTGAGAACTAAGGTGTTAGTAAGACACAGTCTACTGGCTTGAAAACACAAGATGGAATAACTGGTGCCAGACTAGTTCCTCTGCCATAAACAACTAGTGAGTGAGTGAAAGTTGCTCAGTTGTGTCTGACTCTTTGTGACACCATTGACTGTATAGTCCATGGAATTCTCCAGGCCAGAATACTAGAGTCGGTAGCCTTTCTCTTCTCCAGGGAATCTTCCCAACCGAGGGATTGAACACAGGACTCCCGTATTGCAGGTGGATTCTTTACCAGCTGAGCCACAAAGTAAGCCCATAAACAACTAGAAAACTGGACAAAAACACTAAACTCTTCAAATACTAAACAGTAGCCCGTGCCTTACTGTGATCCTTGAGGGAAGGGAAACAAATGAGATGACCCCTGTTTCACCTCAGCTTTCGGCCTGGAGGCATATTATGGGCTGCTGCACAGGAACAGGGAACCCGAGCAGAGGCTGGTGATCTCGCTGAGGTAAAGAGATAGAGACAGTTGGGTAGGGAGTCTGAGGAAGCTGGAATCTGTGCGGCAGAGCATCAGAACACACACACACACAGAGTTCTAGAAACCTGCATAGGAGTACCCTGAGTGTTCACCTGAGTATTAATCTGCATATGGATGAGACTCCACAGGGTCACAAAGGTCAATTTCTGGCTAAAGAATAACTACTGAGGAACTGTACACTGAACAGCTGTGGTAGCTTACATGAGACTAGCTGTAAGTTGTCCATTTAAGTTGTAATGGACCAGAGATTCCTCACCAAACCTGAAGGGCATTTAGTATAGAGACTTCAGAACGATACCTCCAAGGGGTAAGGATAAATAAGCACACAAATCCTAGAATGTGAAGTCAAGTGGGGCTTAGAAAGCATCACTACACACAAAGCTAGTGGAGGTGATGGAATTGCAGTTGAGCTATATCAGATCCTAAAAGATGATGCTGTGAAAGTGCTGCACTCAATATGCCAGCAAATTTGGAAAACTCAGCAGTGGCCACAGGACTGCAAAAGGTCCATTTTCATTCCAATCCCAAAGAAAGGCAATGCCAAAGAATGCTCAAACTACCACCCAATTGCACTCATCTCACACGCTAGTAAACTAATGCTCAAAATTCTCCAAGCCAGGCTTCAGCAATACGTGAACTGTGAACTTCCAGATGTTCAAGCTGGTTTTAGAAAAGGCAGAGGAACCAGGGATCAAATTGCCAACATCCACTGGATCATCGAAAAAGCAAGAGAGTTCCAGAAGAACATCTATTTCTGCTTTGTTGACTATGCCAAAGCCTTTGACTGTGCGGATCACAATAAACTGTGGAAAATTCTGAAAGAGATGGGAATACCAGACCACCTGACCTGCCTCTTGAGAAACCTGTATGCGGGTCAGGAAGCAACAGTTAGAACTGGACATGGAACAACAGACTGGTTCCAAATAGGAAAAGGAGTACGTCAAGGCTGTATATTGTCACCCTGCTTATTTAACTTATATGCAGAGTACATCATGAGAAACGCTGGGCTGGAAGAAGCACAAGCTGGAATCAAGATTGCTGGGAGAAATATCAATAACCTCAGGTATGCAGATGACACCACCCTTATGGCAGAAAGTGAAGAGGAAATAAAGAACCTCTTGATGAAAGTGAAAGAGGAGAGGGAAAAAGTTGGCTTAAAGCTCAACATTCAGAAAATTAAGATCATGGCATCTGGTCCCATCACTTCATGGCAAATAGATGGGGAAATAGTGGAAATAGTGTCAGACTTTATATTTTGGAGCTCCAAAATCACTGCAGATGGTGATTGCAGCCATGAAATAAAAAGACGCTTACTCCTTGGAAGGAAAGCTATGACCAACCTAGATAGCATATTCAAAAGCAGAGACATTACTTTACCAACAAAGGTCCGTCTAGTCAAGGCTATGGTTTTTCCAGTGGTCAGGTATGGATGTGAGAGTTGGACTGTGAAGAAGGCTGAGCGCCGAAGAATTGATGCTTTTGAACTGTGGTGTTGGAGAAGACTCTTGAGAGTCCCTTGGACTGCAAGGAGATCCAACAGGTCCATTCTAAAGGAAATCAGCCCTGGGATTTCTTTGGAAGGAATGATGCTAAAGCTGAAACTCCAGTACTTTGGCCACCTCATGCGAAGAGTTGACTCACTGGAAAAGACTCTGATGCTGAGAGGGATTGGGGGCAGGAGGAGAAAGGGACGACAGAGGATGAGATGGCTGGATGGCATCACTGACTCAATGGACGTGAGTCTGGGTGAACTCTGGGAGTTGGTGATGGACAGGGAGGCCTGGCGTGCTGCGATTCATGGGGTCGCAAAGAGTCCGACATGACTGAGCAACTGAACTGAACTGAGAGATAACTCTCGGAGAAGACAATGGCACCCCATTCCAGTACTCTTGCCTGGAAAATCCCATGGACGGAGGAGCCTGGTTGGCTGCCTTTCATGGGGTCGTTAAGAGTCGGACATGACTGAGCGACTTCACTTTCACTTTTCACTTTCATGCATTGGATGAGGAAAAGGCAACCCACTCCAGTGTTCTTGCCTGGAGAATCCCAGGGACGGGGGAGCCTGGTGGGCTGCCGTCTATGGGGTCGCACAGAGTCAGACATGACTGAAGTGACTTAGCAGTAGCAGCAGAGATAACTCTAAACTTGCACTGTCCTATACAGTAGAATTTAAATTAATTAAAATAAAATGTAAAATTTAGTTCCTTAAAGGTACTAGACACATTTCAAGTGTTTACTAATCAAATGTGACTGGTGGCTACTATCTTGGAAAGTATAGATATAAAACATTTCTGTCACTGCAGAAACTCCTATAATAGTACTTCTCTAGATCCACCTGAACAAAGCTTAAAAATAAAGCCTCTAAAAGCCTGGGCTGATTCACATGTAAATTAATATACTGCAAAACAAACCAACCAGAAAACAAAACCTTAACATTTTTAAATGGACGATAAAAAACACAGACAGTAAATAATGTACTGTTTCAATGTTTATCATCCAGTCACAAAGAAGGAAAGTGTAATACAAAACTAGTTAACAGAAACATGATAGAAATGATGAAATTAATAGATAAGGACTTTATCATAGCTACTATAAATATGTTCAAAGATGTAAAAGAAAATGCAACATAAAGAAAGAAAAAAAACTAGAAACATTTAAAAAGAACCAAATAGAACTTCTAGAGGTGAAAAATAATACATGAAATAAAAAATGTAATGGATATGGGTAACAGCAGATGAAACACTGCAGAAAAACAATAAATCTGAAAACAATGGAAACTATACAGACTGAAGCAAAAGAGAGAAAAAAGGTTAGAAACTGAACCAGAGCCTCAGTGAGCTCTGGGGCAATATTAAGCAGTCTTATGTACATGTAACTGGAATCACAGAATGAGAAGAGAGGAGAAACAAAATAATGACTAAAAATATACCAAGTAAATAAACATATAAATCTACATATCCAAGACACTAAAAAACACTCCAAGTAGGAAAATTATAAAACCAAAGCTTATCAAATCAAACTGTGAAAAACTAATGATAAAGAGAAAATCTTTTAAAATCTACAAAAAGACATTTATGAGACAAAGATAAATAGTACTGAGTTCTCACCAGAAACAATGCAAAGCATATAGAACAATGGCATGACTTTAATATACTGAAAGAAAACAAAAACTGTCCATTTAGAAACGTATATTCAGTGGAAATATTCTTTAAAAATGAAGGCATGATGATATTTTCAGACCAAAAAAAAGAGGGGGGGGGTGTTTTTGTCACAAGCAAACCTCTATTATAAGAACATTAAAGCTTCCTGATACAATATGGAAATTTGAATCCACATAAAGGAATGAATAGTGCCAGAAATATCAGAATGAAGGCCTTCATTGCAGGGAAAAATGCTAGATTTTGGGACACTCTGCTAGGTACTCAGCGCCCTGTAACTTTGTCAATCCACTCTCAGCTACTTGAGCCCACGAGCAGCATCATCACATTGTAAACTGAAACTACCGCTATAGATTTTGAGGGTTATCATCATTGTATCCCCACCAGAAGGATTTTTCAAGCTTTGCAAAAATGTCAGTTATCAGTAAATATAGGAGAAGTATAGCTAGAGCCAGACATCCTGGAATGTGAAGTCAAGTGGGCCTTAGAAAGCATCACTACACACAAAGCTACTGGAGGTGATGGAATTCCAGTTGAGCTATTTCAAATCCTGAAAGATGATGCTCTGAAAGTGCTGCACTCAATATGCCAGCAAATTTGGAAAACTCAGCAGTGGCCACAGGACTGGAAAAGGTTCGTTTTCACTCCAATCCCAAAGAAAGGCAGTGCCAAAGCATGCTCAAACTACCGCACAATTGCACTCATCTCACACGCCAGTAAAGTAATGCTCAAAATTCTCCAAGCCAGGCTTTAGCAATATGTGAACCGTGACTTCCTGATGTTCAAGCTGGTTTTAGAAAAGGCAGAGGAACCAGAGATCAAATTGCCAACATCCGCTGGATCATGGAAAAAGCAAGAGAGTTCCAGAAAAGCATCTATTTCTGCTTTATTGACTATGCCAAAGCCTTTGACTGGGTGGATCACAATAAACTCTGGAAAATTCTGAGAGAGATGGGAATACCAGACCACCTGGTCTGCCTCTTGAGAAACTTGTATGCAGGTCAGGAAGCAACAGTTAGAACTGGACATGGAACAACAGACTGGTTCCAAATAGGAAAAGGAGTTCATCAAGGCTGTATATTGTCACCCTGTTTATTTAACTTCTATGCAGAGTACATCATGAGAAATGCTGGACTGGAAGAAGCACAAGCTGGAATCAAGATTGCCGGGAGAAATATCAATAACCTCAGATATGCTGATGACACACCCTTATGGCAGAAAGTGAAGAGGAACTAAAGAGCCTCTTGATGAAAGTGAAAGTGGAGAGTGAAAAAGTTGGCTTAAAGCTCAACATTCAGAAAACGAAGATCATGGCATCTGGTCCCATCACTTCATGGCAAAGAGATGGGGAAATAGTGGAAACAGTGTCAGACTTTATTTCTGGGGGCTCCAAAATCACTGCAGATGGTGACTGCAGCCATGAAATTAAAAGACGCTTACTCCTTGGAAGGAAAGTTATGACCAACCTAGATAGCATATTCAAAAGCAAAGACATTACCTTGCCAACAAAGGTCCATCTAGTCAAGGCTATGGTTTTTCCTGTGGTCATGTATGGATGTGGGAGTTGGACTGTGAAGAAGGCTGAGCGCCGAAGAACTGATGCTTTTTTTTTTTAACTTTACAATATTGTATTGGTTTTGCCATATATCAAAATGAATCTGCCACAGGTATAAATGTGTTCCCCATCCTGAACCCTCCTCCGTCCTCCCTCCCCATACCATCCCTCTGGGTCGTCCCAGTGCACCAGCCCCAAGCATCCAGTATCGTGCATCAAACCTGGACTGGCGACTCGTTTCATATATGATATTATACATATTTCAATGCCATTCTCCTAAATCATCCCACCCTCTCCCTGTCCCACAGAGTCCAAAAGACTGTTCTATACATCAGTGTCTCTTTTGCTATCTCGTATACAGGGTTATTGCTACCATCTTTCTAAATTCCATATATATGTTTTAGTATACTGTATTGGTGTTTTTCTTTCTGGCTTACTTCACTCTGTATAATAGGCTCCAGTTTCATCCACCTCATTAGAACTGATTCAAATGTATTCTTTTTAATGGCTGAGTAATACTCCATTGTGTATATGTACTACAGCTTTCTTATCCATTCATCTGCTGATGGACATCTAGGTTGCTTCCATGTCCTGGCTATTATAAACAGTGCTGTGATGAACACTGGGGTACACGTGTCTCTTTCAATTCTGGTTTCCTCAGTGTGTATGCCCAGCAGTGGGATTGCTGGATCATAAGGCAGTTCTATTTCCAGTTTTTTAAGGAATCTCCACACTGTTCTCCATAGTGGCTGTACTAGTTTGCATTCCCACCAACAGTGTAAGAGGGTTCCCTTTTCTCCACACCCTCTCCAGCATTTATTGCTTGTAGACTTTTGGATTGCAGCCATTCTGACTGGCGTGAAATGGTACCTCATAGTGGTTTTGATTTGCATTTCTCTGATAATGAGTGATGTTGAGCATCTTTTCATGTGTTTGTTAGCCACCTGTATGTCTTCTTTGGAGAAATGTCTATTTAGTTCTTTGGCCCATTTTCTGATTGGGTCATTTATTTTTCTGGAGTTGAGCTGTAGGAGTTGCTTGTATATTTTTGAGATTAGTTGTTTGTCTGTTGCTTCATTTGCTATTATTTTCTCCCATTCTGAAGGCTGTCCACTTTCACCATTACTATTCAACATAGTTTTGGAAGTTTTGGCCACAGCAGTCAGAGCAGAAAAAGAAATAAAAGGAATCCAAATTGGAAAAGAAGAAGTAAAACTCTCACTGTTTGCAGATGACATGAACCTCTACATAGAAAACCCTAAAGAATCTACCAGAAAATTACTAGAACTAATCAATGAATATAGTAAAGTTGCAGGATATATAATCAACACACAGAAATCCCTTGTATTCCTATACACTAATAATCAGAAAATAGAAAGAGAAATTAAGGAAACAATTCCGTTCACCATTGCAACGAAAAGAATAAAATACTTAGGAATATATCTACCTAAAGAAACTAAAGACCTATATATAGAAAACTATAAAACACTGGTGAAAGAATTCAAAGAGGACACTAATAGATGGAGAAATATACCATGTTCATGGATTGGAAGAATCAATATAGTGAAAATGAGTATACTACCCAAAGCAATTTATAGATTCAATGCAATCCCTATCAAGCTACCAACGGTATTCTTCACAGAACTAGAACAAATAATTTCACAATTTGTATGGAAATACAAAAAACCTTGAATAGCCAAAGCTATCTTGAGAAAGAAGAATGGAACTGGAGGAATCAACCTGCCTGACTTTAAGCTCTACTACAAAGCCACAGTCATCAAGACAGTATGGTACTGGCACAAAGACAGAAATATAGATCAATGGAACAAAATAGAAAGCCCAGAGATAAATCCACGCACATATGGACACCTTATCTTTGACAAAGGAGGCAAGAATATACAATGGATTAAAGACAATGTCTTTAACAAGTGGTGCTGGGAAAACTGGTCAACCACTTGTAAAAGAATGAAACTAGAGCACTTTCTAAGACCATACACATAAATAAACTCAAAATGGATTAAAGATCTAAACGTAAGACCAGAAACCATAAAACTCCTAGAGGAGAACATAGGCAAAACACTCTCCGACATACATCACAGCAGGATCCTCTATGACCCAACCCCCAGAATATTGGAAATAAAAGCAAAAATAAACAAATGGGACCTAATTAAACTTAAAAGCTTCTGTACAACAAAGGAAACTATAAGCAAGGTGAAAAGAATTGATGCTTTTGAACTGTGGTGTTGGAGAAGACTCTTGAGAGTCCCTTGGACTGCAAGGAGATCCAACCAGTCCATTCTGAAGGAGATCAGCCCTGGGATTTCTTTGGAAGGAATGATGCTAAAGCTGAAACTCCAGTACTTTGGCCACCTCATGCGAAGAGTTGACTCATTGGAAAAGACTCTGATGCTGGGAGGGATTGGGGGCAAGAGGAGAAGGGGACGACAGAGGATGAGATGGCTGGATGGCATTACTGACTCGATGGACTTGAGTCTGAGTGAACTCCGGGAGTTGGTGATGGACAGGGAGGCCTGGCGTGCTGCAGTTCATGGAGTCGCAAAGAGTCAGACACGACTGAGCGACTGATCTGATCTGATAGCTTCAAATGAAAGAGGACTGTTGTGAGCACATGCAGCACTCAAATTAACAGCACCACCTGGGGGACAGATGATGCCTCATTCCCTCCCTACTCCCACCTGACAAAACAGCCTTTGCCCACCAAACCTTCCATGTCTTGCAAACCTTCCATTGTCCTGGCTTCCAAAGGCCCTTCTCCACTGAAGCTGCCTCTGGTGGGGTGGAGAAACAAAATTCATGCATGAGGTCAACTTGTTTCTGAGAAGGTCACATCAAAGAGTCCCCTGGAGTGAAGCACTGAAGGATACCATTCTCAACCAATCTCAGGGAAGAAGAGGGAAAAAAGAAAAAACCACATACTGACAATAGAGAAAGCACAAGCTGTACCAAAATCTGGTGTTTCAGAAATTTCCCCAAATATGTTGTTTATGAATGACCATTGTTCTGTGACAGTCTCATTTCAACAGGCACCAGGGGTGTTTAGCTGGAGCAAATTAGCTTAGGCTTGAGTTATTTACAGTAGAGACTTGATATTGGAAAAACAGACAAACTCATTTGTGAAAAGTATCATGTTAAATGTTTGAATTTCTGTATTTCTTTAGTCAAATTATAAATCACCATTGTTTGTGAAGGATTACACAGAAAAGGAGATTAAAAAAAAAAAAGCTTTGTATGCCCTTAACAAACTTAACCTTGTTTTTGTAGTATAGACAAGTTAATGGTTACTTATTATGTTAGTGGTATTGTTTAGTTGCTAAGTTGTGTCCAACTCTTTGCAACCCTATGGACTGTAGTCCGCCAGCCTCCTCTGTCCACGGGATTTTCCAGGCAAGAATACTGAACTGGGTAGCCATTTCCTTTTCCAGGGGATCTTCCTGATCCAGGGATCGAACCTGCATCTCCTACACTGGTAGGTGGATTCTTTACTGCTGAGCACCACAGAAGCCCTACTTATTGTGTACTATTTATTAATTCGGTGATGACAACTCAAGCCCCTAAAATGTTGTAGCTCAAGTCCTTTTCAATGCTACTTCTTTGCTAAGTTCAGTTCAGTTCAGTCCAGTCACTCAGTCTGTCCAACTCTTTACGACCCCATGGGCTGCAGCACGCCAGGCTTCCAGGTCCATCACCAACTCCCAGAAGCTATTCAAACTCGTGTCCATCGAATCGGTGATGCCATCCAATCATCTTATCCTCTGTCATCCCTTTTGCTAAGAGCTCTGCTTAAGATAAGCCCTTTTAGTAGGTGTACTATTGTTCTCCTGAATGTTGCAAATTAATAGGTGTGGTAATGACAAAAGAGAGCTATCTCCGGGAGATGGTGAAGGACAGGGAAGCCTGGCATGCTGCAGTTCATGGGGTCACAAGAGTCGGACACGCACTGAGCGACCGAACAACAGCAATGACAAGAGTTTATAAAGTTGTTTTCTCCTTTAATGAACAAAATACAAAAATGAAGCTTGAAAACGCAATTTTCAGACATGATGACTCAAAGACATTAGGAATTATTAATATATAATCCCATTCCAATCATATAGTCCCATATGTGAAAATCTAGTACATGCGACTTTTCTAAGATGGTGAAGAAATAGGCTCAAATATACAGTTATAGCCATTGGAGATATTACATAACAGAAAAGGCTACTTGGACTATAAAAAAGAGGTAAAACAATGGATGGAATAGAACTAGAGATCTCTAAGATGTGTCTTGGGAGAGATAAAGGGAACTGAGGCAATGTAAACTTGAACCCTGGAATTATACTCTAGTTATTGGAGAGAAGGTAGAGGGCGATCTATAAGTGCTTTCTTGTGGATACCTCAGCTTGCCTGGAACAAAGCTTAGATTACTTAGAAAGTGTATGGCAAATAGCAGGGGGAGAAGTGGAATCAGTGACAGATTTTCTTTTCTTGGACTCCAAATTTACTGCAGATGGTGACTGCAGCCACGAAATTAAAAGATGCTTGCTCCTTGGAAGGAAAGCTATGATAAACTTAGACAATGTATTAAAAAGCAGAGACATCACTTTGCCGACAAAAGCCCATCTAGTCAAAGCCATGTTTTTTTCCAGTAGATATGTACGGACGTGACACTCGCTGGTGGTCTAGAGGTTAGGAGTCAGCTCTCTCACGGCTTGGGTTTGATTCCTGATCAGGGAAGCCTTTCGGGGCTTCCCTGGTAACTCAGCTGGTAAAGAATCCACGTGCAATGCAGGAGATCCCAGTTCGATCCCTGCGTTGGGAAGATTCCCTGGAGAAGGGATAGGCTACCCACTCCAGTATTCTTGGGCTTCCCTGGTGCCTCAGATAGTAAAGAATCCACCCGCAATGCAGGAGATCTGGTTTTGATCCCTGGGTTGGAAAGATCCCCTAGAGGAGGGCAAGGCAACCCACTCCAGTGTTCTTGCCTGGAGAATCCCACGGACAGAGGAGCCTGGTGGGCTACAGTCCACAGGGTCGCAAAGAGTCAGACACGACTGAAGTTACTGAGCACTAGCATGATGTATGGATGTCAGAGTTGGACCATAAATAAGGCTGAGTGCCGAAGAATTAAGCTTTTGAACTGTGGTGCTGGAGAAGACTCTTGCCAGTCCCTTAGACAGCAAGGAGATCAAACCAGTCAATCTTAAAGGAAATCAATCCTGAATATTCACTGGAAGGACTGATGCTGAAGTTGAAGCTGAAGCTCCAATACTTTGGCCACTTGATGCAAAGAGCCAAGTCACTGGAAAAGACCCTGATACTGAGAAAGACTGAAGGCAAAAGGAGAAGAGGGTGGCAAAGGATGAAATGGTTAGATAGCACACTGACTCAATGGATACGAATTTGAGCAAACTCCAGTAGACAGTAGAAGATAAAGGAGCCTGGCGTGCCACAGTCCATGGGGTTCCAAAGAGTAGGGCATGACCTACAGACTGAACAACAACTGGAGAAAGAAAAGGGCTGAGACCTGGGGCTGAGAACTGAGTGAGTTAAAATGGTTACCCAAAGATTTTTCTGTCTCAGGTATCCATGTCATTCCGCATGTCTGGGGCCACACTGGGACAAGAGGTAAAGGAATGAACAATTCTGAGTCTAAATTATTAAACGGAATTGAGTATTTGGACACTGATCTAAGCACATATATAACAGCATTTATGAATATTTACTATTAACATATACCTTTTGAACAAGAGGAAGATAAATACAAATGACCCATTATTAATAACTGAAGATATGTAAAGTGTCACTAGTATTTTTTAATTTAGTCTGCCTATTTGTATGTGCCACATGTATGTATAAATAAAAATGAAAAACTGTTTTCATGATATAATTCAGGAGCTCAATCCCCTAACCTTATTTCTCTCTTTAGAGTCTCAGCCTCATCAATGGAAAATTCTTCTGTCAAGGAGTATTTCAGTAACACACTCTATATACATATATATGATGGTGTGATATTCATTTAAAGATAAAATTCTGTAATAGACTTCAAAATTATTTTGTAATTCTTATACAAATAGAACTGGAAATGGAATATAGAGCTAATGGTCAGTCCTTTATTAGGAAATTCTAATGTTTATTTTTAAGTTGCTATGAATCCAGCTAGGAAGAAAGGCAGACAGAACACAGTTACATATAATATAACCCATTTTTTCTTTAAGATTCTGCCTTCACACTCCTCTGGAGTTTGGTATTTATAAATGATCTCCATTTGGTTTCAAGTACTTGTGAATTTCAAGTATATCACATATAACTATGTTCAAACTTAAGTACAAAAGAAATCCCAAGATTAAAAAAATCTAAATACAGTTTAAAGTAAATTCGGCAGTGTTCCATTGTTAGAAAGTTTACTATATTCAAAAGCAAGTAAAAGCTTAGGAGTCAGTCTTATGACTAATGATGAAACTGCCCATGTCACTGGATTTTTTTTCAGCCTTCTATGGGAACAACAAAAACATGGCTGTTTCATAATGACCCAGTTATATTACATACAAAAACATGAACCTAAATTCTTTAAAGTCTTAATTTAACATTTTAAATTAGCAATACATTTGTGGCAAAAGCTTAATATAATGTATCTCGAATAATTACTGAATGTAGATACATACCTTTCAAAGTACACATAAGACAAAGATATTACATGCTAATTTTAGCCTTAGAAACAGATCAACTTTCTAAAATATTTGAATTACTAAACACATTCTCCCCTATCCATACATTTTTCACCTCTCACTAGATCATGTGATATACACAATATATTTTACTTTGACAGCTCCATGTTCTTCCCATAATTTAAATTCTATATACCAATAAATAATTTTTAGCATAATGGATACTAAAAATTTTAAAGTATGAATATATTGCCTTCGCTCGCTCAGTCACATCAATCTTGTCTGACTCTGCGACCCCATGGACTGTAGCCCCCAGGCTCCACTGTCCATAAGATTCTCCAGACAAGAATACTGGACTGGGTTGCCATGCCTCCTCCAGAGGATCTTCCCGACTCAGGGATGGAACCCAGGTTCCGCGAGTCTCCTGCATTGTAGGTGGATTCTTTCCCCACTGAGCCACCTGGGAAGCCCATGTTACCTTTGAGTCCATTAAAAAAACATTTTGAAGAATACAAAAAGATTTAATAACTAGATTTAAATGAAGACTCGGCATGAAGTATGACACAGGTCCTCAAACCTTAGAGACACTTGGCTACTATAAAGTGGTCTTATCCAGAAAGTAGCCTCCCAGTATATGCCACACACTCCACCCCCACAATCAACACAATTATAATGGGAATTTGGTTTATAACTGTTTCAAAATATTTTAAAATTAATATTATCTTTTACAGTATCAACTGTGCAACATCAGTTCAGTTCAGTTGCTCAGTCGTGTCTGACTCTTTGCAACCCCATGAATTGCAGCACGCCAGGCCTCCCTGTCCATCGCCAACTCCTGGAGTTCACTCAGACTCATATCCATCGAGTCGGTGATGGCATCCAGCCATCTTATCCTCTGTTGTCCCCTTCTCCTCCTGCCCCCAATCCCTCCCAGCATCAGAGTCTTTTCCAATGAGTCAATTCTTCATGAGGTGGCCTTTGGCATGAGGTGGCCAAAGTATTGGAGTTTCAGCTTTAGCATTAGTCCTTCCAATGAACACCCAGGACCCATCTCCTTCAGAATGGACTGGCTGGATCTCCTTGCAGTCCAAGGGACTTTCAAGAGTCCTCTCCAACACCACAGTTCAAAAGCATCAATTCTTCGGCGCTCAGCTTTCTTCACAGTCCAACTCTCACATCCATACACGACCACTGCAAAAACCATAGCCTTGACTAGATGGACCTTTGTTGGCAAAGTAATGTCTCTGCTTTTGAATATGCTATCTAGGTTGGTCATAACTTTCCTTCCAAGGAGTAACCATCTTTTAATTTCATGGCTGCAATCACCATCTGCAGTGATTTTGCAACATACCAAGAAACAATTCAGACCTCACAAAAGCAGTAGGGATGCCTAAGCTTGAAAATATTGCCAAATTGTTTCAACTACATTTTCTAGTTCTACAAGTTGCACTGCCAGGATGAAATAATAAGTTATTAGATCACCCTTTTTAAAATACATGAAAGAGAGAATAGGAAAAAAATGGGGGAGGGGAGGTACATAGGTCACCAAAGGTACTTTTTGTTCAGACCAGAGGCAACGCCTGTTAGATTAGTAATCAAAAATGAATTTAATCTTGCCTGGATGGGAGTAGAAGCCAAAAGGGTAAATAAATGACAGAGCTTAGGTGAGTACGATAGCACTGGGTTGCTTAGAAATCTATTAGAATGAAACAACCACCAAGCAAGCTCTGCTTTAACAGAAGCTGTTCCTGCTATGTGTTCCCGCCAGTCACTCGTGTGCCTCTGCCAAATCAAAGTCACATTTGATTTATTCACATCCAAGTCTACTGCAAACAGACTTTGATCAATTACAATAATGAAAATGCAGACTGAGTCTCGTTGTTTTGACATGCTTTCTTGAACTTTCCTCCTGCATTTTCTCAAAACATTTCTAATTCCAAGAAGTTGATCTCAATGGTTCTTATTATTTGAGGGAACAAATTGTAAGGTTTGTTTATATTCCTTGCTGGCTAAGAATTTCTGGCATTGAGTTTTCTTTCTTTGAACCTGAGCCAGATTAATTATTAAATCTCAAAATGTCACTAAAATGAACTAATCACAGAGCTCAAGTCATTAATAGTTTTGCAGGTGGTACTTCCCTTAATAAAACAAATGAACTTCCATATACATGAAAAAAAAAAGACCTTTGAACATAAAGACACAATTAATTGAAAAAGGAATTTAGCAGTTAAACATTAATAAAAAATTAATTAGAGCCATTTAATATTAGTCCTCTTTAATGGAACTGCCCTGGTGGGAGACAAAGAAAACCTTGCTCCTTGTTTGAGAAGTGGTAAAGACCACAGTCCCTGGAAGAGAAAGCGATGTCAGGTCCCCATGGCTTTCAAGGCATGGGCTATGAGAGTGGGAGAGAAATGACGGAGGGGCTGAGCCCTGGAGGCTCCATATGTGAATGACTGCTAACATATATTGAGCTGTTATATGCCAGCTGCTGTAGGGAGAAAAGAGGTCTTCTCCCCTAGGTTGGGAGAGGGAAGTAGTGGAGTTGTGTGAGAAGAGGTGAGACACAAGTCAGAGAAGCTGCAGCTCCCACTGTACAGAATCTGCCCTAGAGATTCGAAAATGTCATGGTTGGGGCTTTCCCTCCCCAGGACCTAATCCAGGGATAATGTCCCCTGATACAAGGGATAACAGGACCTGGAGTCCTGCAAGATATACTTATCCATTCATGCACTCTTTATTTAGTACATACATACTGGGCACCTACACTTCAAGGCCCTGGGTATACAGAGGATAAAAACTGGCTCTGACTCTTATGCAGCATCCTTGGGGGCAGAGAAGAGGACAGGCCAAGGAAGCAGCTTGCTGCAACACAGACTTATGGAGGAGTCAAGGTAGGGAAGAGCAGAGTTATGGGTTCTTTCCTACTCTCTCATTCACTCTCATTCATTAGTTCCTTCACACATTAAGAGCCCACTATCTACCAAGGGTACAGAGTTAAAGGAAACAATTTTTACCCTGTTGTTAAGGAACTCACCATCTAGGAAAGAGAGACAGGTAAAAAATTAATTAAATATGAAATATGAGAAGTTCTGTGATAATATCAAGCAAAGAATGTTACCAGATGGCAGAAGAAAAGCTGGTGTTCATATTATTATCCACAAGGTGGGGAGTAGGGGGTTAGAAATGACTTCCGGGAGAGGATAACAGCTGAGTCTTAACAACTGGAATTAACCAGAAAACTGAGAAGAGCGCGCATCCTGGGAAAAGGTAAGTGCACGCTCAGAGGCATGAAGGAGTAAAGCAGCACAGTGAATTCAGGACACCGTAAGTAGTTCACACTCCATGAGGAGGCCAGAACACTCTGAGTTTATAATGTGACATTAGGACATTCAGATTCTACCCTGAACTATTATGACTTCTGAAGCAAGACTGGATTTCCAGACAGAGAGTAGAGAAAGCTCAGTTAATTTGAATTTCAGATAAACAAACAATAATTACTCTAAGTACGTCCTAAACATTGCCTGGGGCATACTCATAATTATTGCCTGAAATTCATATTTAACCAGGTGCCCTGTATTTCTTGGAGGAGGTCTTCCCTGGTGGCACAGGAGTAAAGAATCTGCCTGTCAATGCAGGAGACACAAGAGACATGGGTTCTATCCCTCAGTCAGGAAGATGCCCTGGAGAAGGAAATGGCAACCCACTCCAGTATTCTTGCTTGGGAAATCCCATGGACAGAGGAGCCTGGCAGGCCACAGTCCATGGGGTTGCAAAGAGTTGGACACGATTGAGCACAACAACACAACTAGCTGTACTTTTTTATTTGTAAAATATGCCAACCATAGCAAGAGACTGAACATTTTAAAAAAAGGTTCTGGAAACTGTACAAACTGAACTGGAGGGAAGGTGAGGTTGGAAGAGAGAAATCAGTAGGGTGCATCTGCAGAAATATCAGTGAGAAATCATCAGGACAGGAACCAAGGCAATGGGAGTGAGATGGACAGTAAAGGACAGACTGGTAAGATATTCAAAAGGAGAAAGGTCTTGGTCACCAAGTACGTGGAGGTGAAGGAGACCAGGACAATCCTACGTTTCTGATGAAGGATGATGGATAATGCCACTAACCCGGTAGCAAGGAGAGAAAAAGAGGAGCTCCATCTTAGACATACCGAATTTGAGATGTCTATGAAATATCCTCATATTTTGTATGGAACTATTAGCACCTTCTCAGCCAAACCTCCAAATCCTGAAGTGCTTTAGGACTCAATTCTAGCCCCACTTCTTTGTCTGTACTTTCTCCCCAGGTAACTGTTTCCATATAGAACTGAAGAATCTCAAATTTGCACTTTCGGTGTGACCACTTTCCAAGCTCCAAAATCACACAGTCAACTGTCTAACTGAAGTCTCCCCTTGGATATCTAAGGGATATTTTAAATTAAATATATCCAAGACCAATGAGGCTCAAGAGGACCAGCTCAGGGTCACATCATTAGCTTAGACTTGAGACAGAACTTTCCTTCTCTGCTGTGTTCTTTCCTCTACTCACCATTGCCTCGCGCAGTTCTCAGCAGGCCCTGCACAGTGCTCCGCACACAGCTGGGCTCAGGAGCGCTGCCTCACTGCACTGCTGCCCCGATATGGGGCAGCTTTGCCGTATTCCCCTTCTTCATGTGTTAAGATACAGACAAGCTCCAAGGTGACACCACACTGCACGTACATAGTACATAGACAGGGGCATGCTGCTAACAGGCAGCCCAGAGAAGTTAACACCATATTCTCAGAGTAGCCTTTCGGACATATCAAAGGCAAACCTGGGCAGGACCTGGGGAGGAGGAAGAGGCTGCTGGGATGTCCCCATGGTGGGAAGCAGCACTTCAGCTAAGCAGGTACATCAGCCTCCCTTACACAACCGTGTGCATTTAGTAAAACTATTCCTGTTTCCCCTTACCTCCCACATCCTCCTAGCACTAACTCCTCCAAAATGTATCTGGAATTGTGTAGTTCTCTCCATCTTCCCTGCCAACAGCATTTCTTGCCTAGATTACAATAGCTTTCTAACAGCTCTTCTGGGTCCTCTATGATCTAATGTCCACATAGAAACCTCTGATACTTGATGCTACTTCCCATTAACAATTCTTTAACAGGTCCTTAGAACAAAACCCAAACTTGCTGATGACAGACACGGAGATACTCTGATCAGCTCCCCCTTCAAGAAAGGACTTGCTTCCAAGGTACGGAGAGTTGTGGCGGGCAGACAGCCTCCACTGTGCAGGCATACCATGGCTTATCAACAGATAGACATCTGTGTTGTTTCTAGTCTTTCGCTATGCCATATTTTGCACCAAATTATGTATTTCACCAGCTAATTCTGGGTAGATTTCTAGAAGCTGGATTGCTAAAATAGAGGGTAAATGCACATATACATTTGCTATGTCAAAGAGAATGGGTTTCTGGCTGCCTTCGTACCTCTTTCCTCCCTGCACACTCAGTGCCTAGAATGCTCAGCATAGAATAAGCATTCAATATAAACTTGGAATTAATGGATTTGGTATATGCATGTTACTAACTGCTGAATGAGCAGATTAATTCTGTATTTTGCAGTTGTGTTATAAATCCAAATATAAACTTCAATAGCTAGTTATCAAGGAGAAATCATATTCCATGGTTAATAAAGCAAATTCTGATTCTAAGCGACTTAAAGCCCTTCTCTTCATATGCTAGAAATGCTTTAATAACTTAAAAAGTGAGAAAAGATAGGTACAAATTTGTTTGTACTCTTGGGAGCTTACATTCATTAAAAAAAAATCAATGTAGCAAACATGACTCAATTTGCTCTTTTGAAAATTAATAAAATTATTTCTCTCTTTTTCTTTGTATATATTTTATCTGTCAACCATTAACTTAAAATATCACCGCTCAAATACAAAGTTCTAACTTAGGAAGACATTAAGAAGGTTTAATAATAAACCAATTATTTTGGACTTAAAACACTCTTATCCCCTCAGAGAAACAGTTTTACAATAATGGTTATAGTCCCTGTCTAATATATATTAAGCAATTTAACTAGAGTGTAGCATATTTGCAATAAAAAAATACCACGTGATAAATGACAGTTCACATCCATAGTGACTATGACTGACTGAGACTTGAAAGCAGGCTGCTGCCATCTCAGAGGGAATTGCTGTCCCCTCAAAAAGGCAAGGGTACTGTGGGGAGGCAGGTGGGTAAGTGGCCCTTCACTTAAGGTGGAGCTCAGGACTCCACTCCCCACACCTCCAGAGAGTACCCATGCATCTCCCTTCCAATGGAGGGACTGGAGGAGGCAGAAAGCAGAGGACAGGCTTGGGAAAGGGTGGGGAGCGGCAGAAAGTGGGCGGAGACCACATAGCCAACTGGAAATGCAGCAGTCAGATAAACCACCACCACTGCACCAGCAACGGCAACACCATCCAATCCAGGCAATGGAAGTAGCGCCGACACAGCAGTTGGGGCTGTCTGCAGCAATTATACTGGGAGCAGAGCAGAATTCCCAGAAGAGCAGTGACTGATGAAACCATCCGAATGATACAGGGAAGGAGGGACGATAAAAGGGAGGAATCACAGTAACATCTTTTCTTCTAAGAGAGAAATGAAAATGCTAGGATACTAATTAGGACTGTACAGTGAGTGCTAAAGGTCAGGCAATCAGGTGGGCGGGAAGGTGAAAACTCAGCTGGGCATGAGTGGCAGCCCAGGAGCCAGGCTTCCTTCAGGTTTGGTGCCAGGAGAGAAAGAAAGGCTCAGGACTGTCCAAGCCTGATGGAGACAGGAAAGAGCAGCAACAAGTCAGGGCGAGAACTCCCACGACAACTTCGGGAAGGGTGGCAACACGGTCACTGAGAAACAACACTGGGAAATAGCAGCAACGGCAAAAGGAAATCAAGGGCAGAGAAAAAAGGGGCTTCCTCAGACATCCACCAAGGTGATCTCAGCTGAAACTTCTCTTTCACTTTCACTTATTAATATATTCTCATTTGGTACGATTGAGCTCCTACTTTGAGCTGGGCACTGTTCTAGATCCAGGAGATATGGCAGGGGACAAGAGGCAGTTCCTGCTCTCACGGAGCTTAAATTCTAGTAAAAGGAGAGAAATGATAAACCAATGAAAAACACAGTGAATATAAGCTGAGTGGCGACTGCCTGCTATTGCCATATCCTTCTCATTTAATCAGCCTGCCCTTTGGGTTTACTAAGAAAAAGGAAATTTGAAATAGTAAACTAGCAAAGGAGTAAACAACATTTTAAGCTCCTTTTGAATGTTTTTTCTCACTCAAAATCACTTTTTTCCCCTACAAAACAAACACACTTTGAACAAATAGTGAAATTTCAACAAAAATTCATGAAGTCAAAAGGTAAATCTCTTATAATTTCATATTCACTGTTGAAAAGTCTGGAGTATATAATTATAGACTTTCCTCTACAATATATACACATTTTACAATATATATATTATATACAAATATTATATATTATTATAGTATAAATAATACATAATTATATTGTAATATATTATATACAATATCTACTATAATAAATAGTATAATATATATTATATATAATTAACAGTAATTATATATTCTATATATTATGTTATATATATTATTATATACATAATATATACAATTATATATAATATAAATTAAAATAATATAATATAATATTAAAAAATATATATATCTCTCTCTCTATCCCTGGGTTGGGAAGATCCTGAAGAAGGAAATGGCAACACATGCCAGTATTCTTGCCTGGAAAAGCCCACGGACAGAGGAGTCTGGCAGGCTACAGTCCTTAGGGTCACAAAAGAGTCAGACGTGACTTAGCTACTAAACTCACTATTTAACCTGTTTTCTTTTTATAAATATTCAGTGGCATGAGTTCTTTATATATTTAAAAATTAACCCTTTATGACACAAATCATTTGCAAGTATCTTCTCTCACTCAGTGGGTTGCTTTTTCCTTTTGTTGATGTGTATTCACTGTGAATATTATCCTTCACTGTGTATATTATCCTTCTTAAAAGCTGCATGTGTATCTGTGTTCACTCAGTCATGTCCGACTCTTCGTGACCCCATGGACTGTAGCCCACCAGGCTCCACTGTCCATGTGATTTTCCAGTTAGAATACTGGAGTTGGTTGCCATTTCCTACTCCAGGGTATCTTCCCGACTCAGGGATCAAACACATGTCTCTTGCATCTCCTGTTTTGGCAGGCAGATTCTTTACCAATGAACCACCTGGGAGGGCCTAATAACTGCATAGTAGCTAGTATTCCATGGCACAGAAGTAACATAATTTATTTACTTAATCCCCTAGAGATTGATGTTTCAGTTCAGTTCAGTTCAGTCGCTCAGTCATGTCCGATTCTTTGCAACCCCATGAACTGCAGCACGCCAGGCCTCCCTGTCCATCACCAACTCCCAGAATTCACTCAAACTCATGTCCATCGAGATGCCATCCAGCCATCTCATCCTCTGTCGTCCCCTTCTCCTCCTGCCCCCAAACCTTCCCAGCATCAGAGTCTTTTCCAATGAGTCAACTCTTTGCATCAGGTGGCCAAAGTATTGCAGTTTCAGCTTTAGCATCAGTCCTTCCAATGAACACCCAGGACTGATCTCCTTTAGGATGGACTGGTTGGATCTCCTTGCAGTCCAAGGGACTTTGAAGAGTCTTCTCCAACACCACAGTTCAAAAGCATCAATTCTTTGGCGCTCAGCTTTCTTCACAGTCCAACTCTCACATCCATACATGACCATTGGAAAAACCATAGCCTTGACTAGACGGACCTTTGTTGGCAAAGTAATGTCTCTGCTTTTGAATATGCTATCTAGGTTGGTCATAACTTTCCTTCCAAGGAAATTTCCTGGCTGCAATCACAATCTGCAGTGATTTTGGAGCCCCCAAAAATAAAGTCTGACACTGTTTCCACTGTTTCCCCATCTATTTCCCATGAAGTGATGGGACCAGATGCCATGATCTTAGTTTTGTGAATGTTGAGCTTTAAGCCAACTTTTTCCCTCTGCTCTTTCACTTTCATCAAGAGGCTTTTGAGTTCCTCTTCACCTTCTGCCATAAGGTGGTGTCATCTGCATATCTGAGGTTATTGATATTTCTCCCGGCAATCTTGATTCTAGCTTGTGCTTCCTCGAGCCCAGTGTTTCTCATGATGTACTCTGCATATAAGTTAAATAAGCAGGGTGACAATATACAGCCTTGACGTACTCCTTTTCCTATTTGGAACCAGTCTGTTGTTCCATGTCCAGTTCGAACTGTTGCTTCCTGACCCGCATATAGGTTTCTCAAGAGGAAGGTCAGGTGGTCTGGTATTCCCATCTCTTTCAGAATGTTCCACAGTTTATTGTGATCCACACAGTCAAAGGCTTTGGCATAGTCAACAAAGCAGAAATAGATGTTCTTCTGGAACTCTCTTGCTTTTTCAATGATCCAGTGGATGTTGGCAATTTGATCTCTGGTTCCTCTACCTTTTCTAAAACCAGCTTGAACATCTGGAAGTTCACGGTTCACGTACTGCTGAAGCCTGGCTTGGAGAATTTTGAGCATTAGTTTACTAGCGTGTGAGATGAGGGCAATTGTGTGGTAGTTTGAGCATTCTTTGGCATTGCCTTTCTTTGGGATTGGAATGAAAACGGACCTTTTCCAGTCCTGTGGCCACTGCTGAGTTTTCCAAATTTGCTGGCATATTGAGTGCAGCACTTTCACAGCATCATCTTTCAGGATTTGAAATAGCTCAACTGCAATTCCATCACTTCCACTAGCTTTGTTCAGGATGCTTCATATTTTACAATATACAAACAACATTCTTGTATAAAATATTACACACTTGCCAATCATTCCTTAGGATACCTTCTCACAAGCAAAACCATGACATCAGAAGGTTCCCATAGGACTTCGCAGTGGATGAAAGTCCACGTGCCAGTGCAGGGGACATGGGTTCAATCCATTGTCTGGGAAGATCCCACATGCCTTGGAGCAACTAAGCGTGTGCACCAGGCCCGCACTCTGAGCCTGCACTCTGAGCAGCAACTATGGAGCCTGTGTGCTGCAACCACTAACGCCCCCAAGGCCTAGGTCTATATGGTCATAGGGCCTTAATGAAAGAAGCTACCACAATGAGAAGCCCCCACACCACAAGGAAGAGTGGTCACCGCTGGTGGCAACTAGAGAAAAGCCCACACAGCAATGAAAACACAGCATAGCCAAAAAAACAGGTTCCCATACAGAGATGTCCCTTGATATCCCAGGGAGATTGGTTCTAGAACCCTTGCAGACACCAAAATTTCTGATGCTCGTCTCTTACAATTGGCCTCCATATGCGAGTGTTTGGCATCTGTGAATTCAGCCAACAGCAAATGTAATCCATGGTTGGCTGAATCCATGGATGTGGAACCCATGGATACGGAGGGCCAACTTTATTTGGAAAACTGATTTCTAAAGAGTCAGCATTAACTTACACCTACCTGTACCTACTGCGAATGAGAATACATGTTTTCCCACAACTTGATCAATACAAAAAGTCCTTGTCTGTTTTGGATTTAAAAACCACCCCCACCTCATCTTTGTTTTGCCTCCAACCTTGTCTAGGATATTTTAGTGAAAAAGTAAAAATTTCTTATGCTGTCAAATTTGTCAACTCTTCTTTATAGTATCTGGCTTAGTTGTCATGCCACTCACTCTTTTCTTGCTTGTTCCTTTTTATTCTTCAAGTCTCAGCCTAAACAGAACTGTCACAGAATAGCTTCCGCAAACACTCATTTAAAGAAAGCTGTCCCTGTTATTCTGTCTTATTTTGCTTTTCTCCTCAGAGCTCTTTTTACAGTTTGTAATGACCAATTTTGGTAGTTGCATGTCTGTTTTTCCCGCTAGAGTGTGAGTTCCATGACACCGGAATACTGTGGCAACTGAGTCAGACAAGTTATACGTGATCTTTGAGGAAATTCTTCTCATTCAGAACCTTGCAATATTGTTTCTGTGACAGTCAAGAGTGCATCCACATTCTATATCTGAAGAATTTTTGATGGTTCCAAAATCTATCACTAGATTTCACTTTCAAAAATGAGCACATACTGCACTACTAATTTAGGTTAAAAAATAAGTGTTGCAATGCTAGAACACTCCAAAACTTAGGAACTGGTAACCTGGTTTCTTCAGATATTTAGGCACAAGCCAGCAACAGTGAGAGTCAATTCTTTGAGCAGAGTTGGTTAATAAGGATAGAGACTGAAGGTTAGCATAGGATGTTTTGCCACTTGCTAGATAAAAGAGTTCACTTCAAAGATATGAGGGCTGGACCCTTTTCATTCTGGCAAGAAAAAACTCCGTGATACTCAGGTTAGATGGATTTTTATAAATATTCTGAAGAATGTTTCTTTCCTTTTAGACTAAAATATCTTTTAATTGTGGCAGGCATTAGTAAAGTTCCTATCTAGAAATTTTTAAAGAATATCTGTAGATTAGGATTCAAAAGTTTAATACAAATATAAGTTGAACAAAAGCTGAGTTCTATTTTCATAGTATAGGTTAATAGTGTTTACAGTCTATGTTATAATTTACTTTTGTTTCTTAAACTGAGAGGCAATTGTGACATTTTGTTGGGTGACAATGTAATATATTAATCTTCACTGAATATATCATTGGACTTACTAGATGCAAATATTTTTCCAATATGCAAATGAATATTGTCAACAAGTATTACTCTAGTATGATAATATGCTTTGGCTTTTTATAATTATTGCATTGAAATTACTAGGCAATGTAAATTTCTTGGCAAAAATACACATCAAGTGATAAAAATTTGGGAACCATTCAATAGAAAATCTTGTTAGTGATGGTATTTCAACAAACACATATGAAATGAAATGTTTTTATGATAAACTGTCATGTAATTTGGTGACCACAGATAACACAATTAGTCTGACTTTGTGGGGGAGACGATTACTGAACCCCTAATGCTTATTAGTCCTCACTAAATTATACCTTTTCCCTGTCAGAAGAAGAGAAACTGTCACAACAAATAATTATCGAAAAGCCAGAAATAGTTTGAAAGAGGACAGGGAAAAAAACTTTACTTTCCTCTTTAACATTTCACCAACTATGCAATTCAGAAAACATTTCAACCTTATTACTACATGTCAAGAATTTCATACATTAAAGATAAAAAGCAATTTTAACCCAATAAAAGTATTTAAGTACAAATAAAAGGAAAACATTTTTAATAAAAGTCAATTAAATTAAAAGCAAGTACCTAAACTTGTGGCATATAAGTAAATAGCATTTCAGTATCTTCCATCAGAAATGGACCTTTCTTTTAGTACTACTGTATTTTGGCTTTTAGTATAATCAAGTTTCTAAGCTAATGATAATGACTGGATACACAATTTTGTAGAAAATGCACTGATTTGAAATAATATTTTCTAATGTGTTGGTTATTTATTATCATTGTAGCCAGGCTTTAAGGTTATTTAAGATCAAAAATAGAAAAATTGGCCGATCACAAACAAAACCATTCATTTCTAAATTTGAATATATAAACTCATAGTTAATATAAACTAGCAACAAGCTTTCTAACCATTCAATTGGTTTTCTGTTGTTAGTTATTTAGATTGTTTGCATTTAAGTTAAAATTTTCCCAGCTTTATTAAGGTATAACTAACAAATAAAACTGTAACATATTTAAAGTATGCGACATGACTTGACATGCATAAATATTGTGAGAGGACCCTTAACTGTGTTAATGAACACATCCACCACCTCAAATATTTAACATTTTTCTTTTTGTGAGAACACTTAAGTTTTACTTTGTTAGCAGTTTAATTGTACAATACAGTGCTATCAACTATAGTCACCATGTTATACATTAGATCCTTACAGCTTATTCATCTTATAGTTGCAAGTTGGAATTTTGTTTTTTTTTTTACCAATTTCTTTCAATTTTCCATACCTCCCAGCCCCTGGCAAAACATTCTATTCTTTGTTTCTATAAGTTTGGCTTAAAAAAAAAGACTTCACCTGTAAGTTATATTTGTCTTTCTTTGTCTAGCTTATTTCACTTAGCATAATATCCTGCAGTTTCATATGTTTTGCTGTAAATGACAATGTTTCCTTCTTTCTCGTGGCTGAAACATATTCCATTGTGCATACAGACCACATTTTCTTGATCCGCTCACCCACAGATGGACATTTAGCTTGTTTCCTAAGTGGCTCTCGTGAATAACGCTGCAAAGATGAGGCAATTACAAATATCCTTTGAGATAAGGTTTTCATCTCCTTTGAATATATACCCAAAAGTGGGATTTCTGGGTCATATGGTAATTCATACCACAGAGTAGCCACCATACGTCTTTTGACTGGAGAATTTAGTCTGTTTACATTTTAAGTAATTATTGATAATTATGAACTTACTATTTTGTTCATTGTTTTCAGGTTGTCTAGTAATTTCTTTTTCTCTTGCTAGCCTCCTTTGTAACTTGATGATTTTTCTGTAGTGCTATGCTTTGCTTTTTTTCTGAGGGCAGGAATCCCTTAGAAGAAACGGAGTAGCCATCATGGTCAACAAGAGTCCGAAATACAGTACTTGGATGCAATCTCAAAAACGACAGAATGATCTCTGTTCGTTTCCAAGGCAAACCATTCAATATCACAGTAATCCAAGTCTATGCCCCAACCAGGAACGCTGAAGAAACTGAAGTTGAACGGTTCTATGAAGACCTACAAGACCTTTTAGAACTAACACCCGAAAAAGATGTCCTTTTCATTATAGGGGACTGGAATGCAAAAGTAGGAAGTCAAGAAACACCTGGAGTAACAGGCAAATTTGGCCTTGGAATATGCAATGAAGCAGGGTGAAGGCTAATGGAGTTTTGCCAAGAGAATGCACTGGTCATAGCAAACACCCTCTTTCAACAACACAAGAGAAGACTCTACATATGGACATCACCAGATGGTCAACACCGAAATCAGACTGATTATATTCTTTGCAGCCAAAGATGGAGAAGCTCTATACAGTCAACAAAAACAAGACCAGGAGCCGACTGTGGCTCAGATCATGAACTCCTTATTGCCAAATTCAGACTTAAATTGAAGAAAGTAGGGAAAACCACTAGACCATTCAGGTATGACCTAAATCAAATCCCTTATGATTATACAGTGGAAGTGAGAAATAGATTTAAGGGACTAGATCTGATAGAGTGCCTGATGAACTATGGACAGAGGTTCGTGACATTGTACAGGAGACAGGGATCAAGACCATCCCCATGGAAAAGAAATGCAAAACAGAAAAATGGCTGTCTGGGGGAGGCATTACAAATAGCTGTGAAAAGAAGAGAAGCAAAAAGCAAAGGAGAACAGGAAAGATAGAAGCATCTGAATGCAGAGTTCCAAAGAATAGCAAGGAGAGATAAGAAAGCCTTCCTCAGCGATCAATGCAAAGAAATAGAGGAAAACAACAGAATGGGAAAGACTAGAGATCTCTTCAAGAATACTAGAGATACCAAGGGAACATTTCATGCAAAGATGGGCTCGATAATGGACAGAAATGGTATGGACCTAACAGAAGCAGAAGATATTAAGAAGAGGTGGCAAGAATACACAGAAGAACTGTACAAAAAAGATCTTCACGACCCAGATAATCACGATGATGTGATCACTGACCTAGAGCCAGACATCCTGGAATGTGAAGTCAAGTGGGCCTTAGAAAGCATCACTACGAACAAAGCTAGTGGAGGTGATAGGATTCCAGTGGAGCTATTTCAAATCCTGAAAGATGATGCTGTGAAAGTGCTGCACTCAATATGCCAGCAAATTTGGAAAACTCAGCAGTGGCCACAGGACTGGAAAAGGTCCGTTTTCATTCCAATCCCAAAGAAAGGCAATGCCAAAGAATGCTCAAACTACCACACAATTGCCCTCATCTCACACGCTAGTAAACTAATGCTCAAAATTCTCCAAGCCAGGCTTCAGCAGTACGTGAACCGTGAACTTCCAGATGTTCAAGCTGGTTTTAGAAAAGGCAGAGGAACCAGAGATCAAATTGCCAACATTCACTGGATCATTGAAAAAGCAAGAGAGTTCCAGAAGAACATCTATTTCTGCTTTATTGACTATGCCAAAGCCTTTGACTGTGTGGATCACAATAAACTGTGGAAAATTCTGAAAGAGATGGGAATACCAGACCACCTGACCTGCCTCTTGAGAAACCTATATGCAGGTCAGGAAGCAACAGTTAGAACTGGACATGGAACAATAGACTGGTTCCAAATAGGAAAAGGAGTACGTCAAGGCTGTATATTGTCACCCTGCTTATTTAACTTATATGCAGAATACATCATGAGAAATGCTGGGCTGGAAGAAGCACAAGCTGGACTCAAGATTGCTAGCAGAAATATCAATAACCTCAGATATGCAGATGACACCACCCTTATGGCAGAAAGTGAAGAGGAACTCAAAAGCCTCTTGATGAAAGTGAAAGAGGAGAGTGAAAAAGTTGGCTTAAAGCTCAACATTCAGAAAATGAAGATCATGGCATCTGGTCCCATCACTTCATGGGAAATAGATGGGGAAACAGTGGAAACAGTCAGACTTTATTTTTGGGGGCTCCAAAATCACTGCAGATGGTGACTGCAGCCATGAAATTAAAAGATGCTTACTCCTTGGAAGGAAAGTTATGACCAACCTAGATAGCATATTCAAAAGCAGAGACATTACTTTGCCACAAAGGTCCGTTTAGTAAAGGCTATGGTTTTTCCTGTGGTCATGTATGGATGTGAGAGTTGGACTGTGAAGAAAGCTGAGCGCCAAAGAATTGATGCTTTTGAACTGTGGTGTTGGAGAAGACTCTTGAGAGTCCCTTGGACTGCAAAGAGATCCAACCAGTCCATTCTGAAGGAGATCAGCCCTGGGATTTCTTTGGAAGGAATGATGCTAAAGCTGAAACTCCAGTACTTTGGCCACCTTATGCGAAGAGTTGACTCATTGGAAAAGACTCTGATGCTGGGAGGGATTGGGGCCAGGAGGAGAAGGGGATGACAGAGGATGAGATGGCTGGATGGCATCACTGACTTGATGGACGTGAGTTTGAGTGAACTCCGGGAGTTGGTGATGGACACGGAGGCCTGGTATGCTGCGATTCATGGGGTCTCAAAGAGTCGGACATGACTGAGCAACTGAACTGAACTGATGATTTGATTCCCTTCCCTTTGTCTTTTGTATATCTGTCATAGGTTTTTGCTCTGTGATCACCATAAAACATTTTGCATTTTATGTTTACATAAAACATCGTATATTTATAACAGTTTTAAGCTGACATTAACTTCATATATGTACAAAGCTCCACATTTTTACTTCTCCCTCAACATTTTTGTTTCTGATATTAAAATTTACATTTTTACATTGTATATCCATTAACAAATTATTGTAGTTGTCACTTTTAATATTTTTGCCTTTTAATCTTCACACTAGGGTTCTAAGTGATTTACCTACCACTATTACAACATTATTCTGATTTTATCCATGTATTTATTTTACCAGTGTTTTTATATTTTCATGTTTTCCTTTTACTAATTAATATCCATTCATTTCAGCTTAAAGAAATTCCTTTAACATTTCTTTTATAGCCTGTAGAGTGGTGATAAACTCCTTCAGCTTTTGTTTGTCTGGAAAACCCATTTTCTCTCCTTCAGTTCTGAAGGACAACTTTGCTGGGTAGAGAGTTCTTGGCAGTATTTTTCTTATAGCACTTTGAATACACCATGAGACTCCCTTCCAGTCTACAAATTATTCATAGTCTATGGGGGTTCCCTTGTGTGTAACAAGTTGCTCTTCCCTTGCTGTTTTTACAGTCCTCTCCTTGTCTTTAACTTTTGACAATTTAATTATGTGTCTTGGTGTGAGTCTCTTTGGATTCCTTTTATTTGGAACTCTCTGGGCTTCCTGGATCTGGATTTGTTTCTTTTGCCAGGTTAGGGAAGTTTGCAGCCATTACTTCTTTTTTTTTTAAAATAACTTTGATTTTTATGTACTTATTATTGAAGAAATTCACCGTACTTACAAGTAAAATACTGTGAGTTTACAAATGAAATTAAAAATCTGAATTGGTGGCATTTTTAGCTAACACCTTCTAAAGGGTTTGAGTTCCTGTGTTTTAAAAAGGAAAATAACAACATCCAGAATTTTAAGCAAACAATATTTCCGAGAAAAAACAGTACAAAGGAAATGTATTTTAAAAAAAAAAACACAGTATTTCAACATAACGTACTTCAACCTAAACAAATACATTTTTGCGAAAGGCAAACCTCTAGAAAATTTATTAATTTTGTACCAGCCATTTATTTGCAAAAAACAGACAAAATTTAATTCTACTTCTTTCCAAAATTGATGATTTACCCAAGAATGCAGCTTTGAATTCCAAGGTTATGTTTCTTCAGTGAGGAGATAGTTATAATTATTTATGTGGAATATTCATTATCTCGGCTACACAAACAAAGGGCCAAGTGACTAGGAGGCCAGTCCCTGCTAGCACAAAGAAGTCTGGAAAAACATTGCTTTGCCATATGTTCAGATACTGGCAAAAGGAGCTTTCTTTGTTGGTACTGTCTAATAGGAAGGACTTTTCACCACTTCCCTGACAGGCATTGTTATTGCCCCTGAAGTACAAATAAGTAATTTTAAATTTGAGGTTTTGGTTAACCAATTATCATTTAGGCTGCATGCACCTTGTTTGTTTTTTTTTTTTTCTTTTTTCCCCATTATTCCACTGCATTTACATTTATTAAACAGTCTATGCAGCAACCAACAAAAAGGTAAAAGCTAAAATTCTCTCCTTAACTGATTTAACATAAATTAAGCATTCATCTGGGGATATCTGATCACTTGAGCTATCTCTTTTAGTTATCACTGTAGATCATTCAGTATCTGGCTCTGATGTGAGACGTTCCAATGCATCTTCTTGCACTTTCCCTTAACTAACAGTCACAATCATTACCTAAAAGAGTCAAAGTCCCTTCTATACTTTGGAACTAGGAATTAGAGAAATGCAAATAAAAACTGTCTTTTAGAGACACTGATACAGCAAACTTAACGATAAAAAATTTAATAGATCAAAAGATATATAGTGTCCATGGCCAATAACCTATGATGTATGAGTATGTTTGGAAGAAAGTGATAACAAGAAACAAATCACTTAAAGCCTTTGGAGGTAAGAAGGCTATCTTGGGGTCTTCCCTGTTGGTCCAACAGTTAAGACTCTGCACTTCCAATGCAGGCGGTCTGGGATTCGATTTCTGGTCTGGGAATTAAGATCCCACATACCACAACTAAGCCTGCACAGCTAAGTCCATGTGCTGCAACAAAGACTCAGCACAGCCAAAATAAAGATAATTAAGAAATACTTTTCTTAAAATTAAGAAATATATTTTAAGAAAAAAAAAAAGGGCTATCTTTTGAGTCATAATTCCCCAGGGGTGGGGGGTACCATCCAAACTTCTCAACTTTCCCTGAAAATTCCATAAGACTTCAGTTTAGGAAAACTCAGAGTAGAGAGTTGGGTGCTGCTGCTGCTGCTGCTGCTGCTAAGTCGCTTCAGTCACGTCCAACTCTTTGCAACCCTACAGATTGTAGCCTGCCAGGCTGCTCTGTCCATGGGATTCTCCAGGCAAGAATACTGGAGTTGCCATTCCCTCCTCCAGGGGACTTTCCCAACCCACGGATCAAACCTGTGTCCCTTGTATCCCCTGCATTGACAGGTAGGTTCTTTACCACTAGTGCCATTTTCTGTTCTGTTCAGTTCAGTCGCTCAGTTGTGTCCAAATCTTCGTGACCCCATGGACTGCAGCACAGCAGGCTTCCCTGCCCATCACCAACTCCCAGAGCTTACTCAAACGCATGTCCATTGAATCGGTGATGCCATCCAACCGTCTCATCTTCCATTGTCCCCTTCTCCTCCCGCCTTCAATCTTTCCCAGCATCAGGGTCTTTTCAAATGAGTCAGTTCTTCACATCAGGTCAGCCATTACTTCTTTAAATAATGTTTCTCCCCCTTTCTTTTCCTTCTGGGATCCCGATAATGTGTGTATATTGGTCTTCATGATGGTGTCCCACAAGTTCTTTAAATTCTCTTCACTCCATTTCATTCTCTTTTCTTTTTGCTCCTCTGGAAGAATTACACTGCCCTGTCTTCAAGTTTACTGATCCTTTCTCCATGTTATCTGGTCTGCTGTTAAATGCTTATGTTGAATTTTTCAGTTCAATTACTATATTCTTCAGCTCTATGATTTATTTCTGTTTACATTTACTGTCTCTTCTTGGAATTCTCATTCTGTTCATACATTGTTCTTCTGACTTTGGTGAGCATCTTTATGACCGTTATTTTGAATTCTCTATCAGGTAAATCACTTACCTCAATTCATTAAGATTTGTTTCTGATTACTAGTTGTTCTTTTGTTTGGAACATTCCTCTGTTTCTTCATTTTCCTTGAATCTCTGTGTTGGTGTTTACTTATTAAATAAAACAGCCACCTCTCCCAGTCTTTAACACAGTGGTCTCATGTAGAGGCTGAACCTCATTAATCAGCACAGCCTGAGCTCCTGGCTGTCTCTCAAAGCTTTGTGACTGTCTAAGCCACCTTCTTTAATTGTAGTGGCTCTCAATAGGGTGTGTCAAGACCTATCAATGTCTCAAAGGGATAACTGTATTGAACACCCAGATGCTGGATGATTGGAAGCTGAATCAGGCAGCAGCTGTTGTTCAGTTTCTCAGTCATGTCCGACTCTTTGTGACCCCATGGACTGCAGCATGTCAGGCTTCCCTGTCCTTCACCATCTCCCAGAGCTTGCTCAAACTCATGTCCATTAAGGCAGTGATGCCATCCAACCATCTTATCCTCTGCTGTTCCCTTCTCCTCCTGTCTTCAATCTTTCCCAGCATCAGGGTCCTTGTCTAATGAGTCAGCTCTTCACATCAGGTGGCCAAAGTATTGGAACTTCAGTATCATTCATTCCAGTCAATATTCAGGGTTGATGTACTTTAGGATTGACTGGTTTGATCTCCTTGCAGACTTTATTTTCTTGGGCTCCAAAATCACTGCAGATAGTGACTCTTTGCCATGAAATGATGGGACCAGATGCCATGATCTTAGTCTTTTGAATGTTGAGTTTTAAGCCAGTCTCACTCTCCTTTTCACTCTTCTCTTTCACCTTCATCAAGAGGCTCTTTAGTTCCTCTTTGCTTTCTGTCGTAAGGGCGGTATCATCTGCATATCTGAGGTTATTAATATTTATCCTGGCAATCTTGATTCCAGCTTGTGCTTCATCCAGCTCAGTATTTTGCATGATGTACTCTGCAAATAAATTAAATAAGCAGGGTGATGATATACAGTCTCGATGTACTCCTTCCCCAACTTTGAACCACTCTGCTGTTCCATGTCCGGTTCTAACTCTTGCTTCTTGACCTGCATACAGGAGGAGTATGGTGGTTTGTCAGGAGGCAGGTAAGGTGGTTTGGTATTCCCACCTCTTTAAGAATTTTCCAGTTTGTTGTGATCCACACAGTCAAAGACTTTAGGCAGCAGCTAAGCTGTTTCAAAAGTATGTAGTTAGGCTCCTTCCAGGGAGAAGCTAGCAGGTGGGTGTTTTTCCTGTTTCCGGTAGCTGTGGGACTGGGGAGAGAAAAGTGGGTGCTCCTGTGCTCATTAAGAGCTGCTTCTTTGTTTGCTATATCCTGTGGGGCTCATGAATGCAAGCCCCAGCGGCTATCAGAGCCAGGTGATTCAGTCAGCTGTCCATTTTGGCAGCTGCTGCAAAGCTGGGGCACCAGATGTATGTACAAGCTTTTTGCAGGGAGATACCAGCAACTTGGAGTGGTCTGGAGGGAGAAGGCAGATAGGTGTCTGCTGGTTTATCTGATGTCCACGGAGTGTTGCCGCTGTCCCCTAGACAGTGTGCTAAATTGAAGCCTGACCCATAGGCAGCAACTTTCGAAGTATGCAGGTAGGCCCCTTCAGGGAAATGGGCATTTCTACCTGCTCCCTCTGCACAGCTGGGGTGAGTATTCCTGTCCATTAACAAGCATGTCTTTGTTTGCTATAGTCTTGTGTGTCTCATGGATGTAAGCCCAACTGGCTTTAAGGGCTATGTGTTTTTGCGGCCCATTCCTTAGGAGGGAGTCTTAAAAGAAAGGGTGCCAAGTATGGCACCCACACCCTTTGCTCCTCAGCAGGCAAATCAAATGATCAGATTACATTTGATAAAAGTGATCAGCAGCAATTAATTCTTCTAAAATTTAGATTGTAAAGAATATCACAATAATGAATAACAGGAAAATTACAAGAAATTGTTTTGGTGAGATAACAGAGAAAAACTGTGAATCAAACAAACAAAAACCCTAATCTCATTTTAACTCCTTTAACCTTTTTCCTCTCTGGAGGTAAACCCAGTTTTAAATGGGACTTGTCTTAGTGACTGATGACATGATTCAGAAGGTTAACTACTCAAAACTAATTCTGCACTTTTAAATATGCACCCAGTAGGTTATGATGAATCTCAGAAGAACCTGACCACAAGTATATCCAAAAATAATGAATAATAGCACTTTACTTATATACAACTTTTAAAAAGCTTATATATTCTGCTTTAAAAGTCAGATAAAGGTCAAAATAGTAGAAAATATGTGCCAAAACTAAGGTTAAAGCCAGGCCTCAACTTTGTACTGAAGTATATAAGAAGCAATGCTTTCAGACTGAGAAAGGTGGGAGGCTTGAAATTTGAGATACTACTTTTTTGTAAGACTCATCTAAAATCAATGTTTTGAAAACCAAAGATTTATAGCATAAACTAACTAAAATTTCTAGCACAATTAATAAATAAATACCTACAGTTAGAGATGCTCACTAGCTTATGGTTAAGAGTATAGACTCTGGGGAGCTCAAAACACACAAATGATTCACTTTCATCCTTACTTCACTTTTCTAGAGAAGCATGGCAAATTTCACATTTTCTCAGTTTTTACAAAGGTAGAGATCAATACCAAAGGGCCACCCTGTTAGCTCAGCTGATAAAGAATCTGCCTGCAATGCAGGAGACCCCAGTTCAATTCCTGGATTGGGAAGATTCCCTGGAGAAGGGAACAGCTACCCACTCCAGTATTCTGGCCTGGAGAATTCTATGGACAGAGGAGCCTGGAAGGCTACAGTCCATGGGGTCACAAAGAGTCAGACGTGACTGAGTGACACCAAAGAAGAGTTGGACACAACTGAGCAATACCAAAGAAGGTACATAGAAAAGGCATCTCTAAGTGTTAAGCTATTGTGTTTCAAGTGCTTTTTTTATATTCCTAGACTATGACAGTTAAGTGAAAACATCAAATACAAAGCAATAAACATACCAAAATTACAAATATGTGCCAATGAACACATGGGTAAATTACCTTGTTAGAAGTTAAGAGCTGTGCAGCCAGCCATAGGATTTGGGGTAATTTATTATTTCCAGGAAACATTATTGTTTACTAATTTTTAAATAAAACAAAGGGAAAAAATCAAGTAAGGTCAAAGTGTATAGGCCAAGCCATAGAGTCACAAAAGTGCCCCAAAATTACACTGGCAGGTATAAACTTCTAAGCTTCAGGCAGTCCTGATTGGGGACAAGCCTGCTTCCTGGTCTGATTAAAGGCAGCCACAAATGAGTTAGGTACGAAAGAGGTCAAATAACTGGCATAACACTTGGCCCAACAGGGACCTTTCATTGTGGATGGCGGTAAACCCATTCAACCACATCTTTTCCTTTCGGGAGGCAGAAATGCTAGTAGATAAATAAAGAATGGTACGTTGATGAAGCTCAGGATATATCCTTTCCAATCTTGTAAACCAAAGGACTCACAGGACTATACCACTGAAGATACCAAGCTTCTGTGTAAACCTGCAGCAAGAGCCAGTTTCAGAAGGCAATATGTGACTGTTTTTTCCTTGCAACCTTAAAGAATGAGACTAATTTGGTTTCACAGAGGAAAAAAGATGATACTAAAAATGGTTTACACATAATTTAACAGAGTTAAGATATCTAGGACAAACTGGTATGTACAACATACATCTACAAAGAAATTATGTTACCTATTAAGCACATAAGAGGTGCCTGATAAGTAACTGAATGAACAGTAAAACCATAAAAGCATTAAATATTTAAAAAGGAATTCCCAAAACTAAACCACATTGATTCTTTTCCTTTTTTTATTGTTTCTTATACATATTGCCATGTAACTCCTTAAGTGCTTTTGGTACTTTAGAATTTCAAACATTTAATTTTTCAATTTATTCTGAATATCTTATTTTTCTATCAGGGATCCAACATGTTCACTTAAAATATATTATCATAAATATATCACTATATTTTTTTAAAGGAAATATTTCACGTGTATAAATAAATGTGGTGGTGGTAGTTTAGACGCTAAGCATGTCCGACTCTTGTGACCCCATGGAATGCAGCCTGCCAGGCTCTTCTGTCCATGGGATTCTCCAGGCAAGAATAGTGGAGTGGGTTGTCATTTCCTTCTCCAGAGGATCTTCCTGACCCAGGGATTGAACCTGGGTCTCCTGCATTGCAGACAGATTCTTTACCAACTTAGCCACGAGGGAAGCCCATAAATAAATATAGCTAATAATATAATATATGCCCATGTGCCCACCATCCAACTTAAGAAATAAAACACTACAAATATGACCAACTCAAGAAAGAAAACACTACAGGTATGACTACCATCCAATTTAAGAAAATAAAAACTGAAGATATGACCAAGAAAATACTGTGACCCCTTGTCCACACTGTCCTTCCCCAGCAGTAACAACTACATGCATGTTTTTATACTTTTACTACATCTTTATAGATCCATAAGCAAAACAGCAGTGGTTTTTAAAATTTTAATATGCTCATCTCCTAAGACTTTTAAAAACTATGTACCACCGTGCTTATTTGACGCTTAAATAATGGCAGTTTACTGTTGACTGAATGCATGCTTTAAACATTTTTGTCAAAGCTTTGGACTGCAGTTTAGTTTATTCAATTTATGGAAAATATAACCATATAACTTAATTGGCAAAACCAGTTCCCAATGTCAAATCCAATCAACCAAATCTGTCAGAAAAAAGTCTAACTTAATTTTTAAATTCAAATAAATGTGTTATTATGTGTGCCCATGACAACTTTCTCACTTGTGGGATTTTAATTTTAAGATAGATAAATGGAGAGACACTATAAGGCATGGGGTCTTTGTCACCTGGATAAAATAATGTGTTGCCCCTTTCAATAATTTTTATTGAAGCTTTCTGTTTTGTTCTCAAGGGACTTTCCCTCAGGACAAATTCTCCAATGTCTCTTTGTTTGGTGCCCTGATTTTTAAATTCCAAGGCAATGCACCATAGTTAGATTTAGGGTGGACAAGAAGTAAGCTTTTCTTCTGAAAGACAGATGATTATGAAAGAAGAAAGAAAGGAGTACTGGCAGACCAGAAGGATCTCTGGCAAATCTTTTTTAGGAAGGACTACATATGGAAAGAGAGAACATGGAAATTAATTGCTTTAAAGCTATCCATACCTGTATATCCCACAGGAAGTCTCTGTGTACCCAGGGCACAGGTATCCCAATTTCAAATCCACCGATCGACAGCAGGGGTTGACAAACTAGGATCCAGCTGCTGCTTGCCTTGTAAATAAAGTTGTGTTGGGCAGTCACACTCACTGGTTCACATATTGTCCATGAGTGCTTTCAGAGAAAAACTGGCAGGGTTAAACAGCTGCAACAGAGATTGTCTCACAATGGCCAAAATATTTATCTGGTTCTCTGAAGAAAAAAATCTGCTACTCCTCATCTACAGCATTGTGTATGTGGTTTCTCAAATTCTTTCTTTAAATCAAAGTTACATAAGGCCACGTTGTCCTAAAAGGCTTATTATGAAAAATATTATTTCCTTCTCCTGGGAAACAACTACTTTATATTCTTCTGGCTGGTATTTATGGTACAGGCCAAACCAGGGAGCCACAAAAGTGTTGACAGCTATCAAGGAGACTTTGTCACAACCCCTCCATAACATTTTTCTATTATCATTGCTTTATTTTTCAGTTTTAAGCATTATATATTAACCTCTCATTACTGAAAATGAGGATTTATCCTGCTTCCCAGGTGGCTCAGTGGTAAAGAATCTGCCTGCCAATATAGAAGATGCGAGTTCAATCCCTGGGTTGGGAAAATCCCTTGGAGATGGAAATGGCAACCCATTCAGTATTCTTGCCTGGAAAATTCCATGAACAGAGGACCCTGGTGGGTTACAGTCCAGTCCATGAGACCACAAAGAGTCAGACACGACTGAGTGAATGAGCATATCCTCAATATAGCTGTAGATCAATATTCAATATTTATATTAGTATTATGAATAAACACTATCAACAAGTGGGTTGTCTGTATACTAGGATTACTTTTCCTTTTCCTACCCGAGGTTTTTCTTGGAGATAATGACATTTATTTATTTCCCACATACTTATCTGTAATTCAACTTTATATGTTCAGTATGTATGTGTTCATTTAATCCCTGTATTTTTTCAGAATGTACCTCTACCTTTATATTTGTCTGAAAAACAGTTTGTACTGTTTTCCCTTCCCCATGAATAAAACCTCCAGTTTTCCACTGGGTAGAGAAGTTGTATGGTTTTCAGACTTTCACAAAGGGAATTTAACAGTGTCCTTTTCTTTTTCTTCAGGAGATTTAACACTGATACATTGCTATCATTTAATACATGGTTCATGTTCAAATTTAAAGAAATAACCCAATGCTATCCTTTATAGCTAAGTTTTCCCCCCATTCAGGATCACATGTCACATTTAGTTGTCATGTTGATTAGTTTTTCTTTGTCGTTCATTACACTGACATGACTAGCCCGGCATTTCATGAGGTTTTTCTGGTTACTTCCTTGTGAATTGATTAAGGTTGTTAGTTTAAAAAAAAAAAAAAAAACTCCATGAATGATGTCTTACTCTCACTGTATTATACAAAGAAGCATACGTGATGTGCTTTTGACTAACTGATTAAGGTGGTATGGTGAAATTTGTCCACTATAAAGTTACTTTTTCTTTTCCTTTGTAATTAATAAGTAATCTGTAGGGCGATACTTGAGACCATGTAAATATGCTATTCCCCCAAAAAATCTGATCCAATGGTTTTAATATCCACTAATGATTTTTCCTTGAATCAATTATCACAATGACAGTTGAAAAATGGTGACTTTCCAACTCTATTATTTCTTCTACATTTATTGGTTAATACCTAATTGCTTCTTAAATTGATTTTCAACCAGGTTACATTTTTAGCATCAGCCTCAACTCCACTTTCAGGTTCCTGGCACTGCTAATTACTGAGCATTCTGGGATTCTGTGGTTTAAACTGGGTTCCTTCTAAGCTTTCTTCTCTGCTAGGAGTCATGCTTCTTAGTTTCGCTAAATTTGCTAACATTTGCTCATCTGCTTTTCCAGTTTCTAAAACACTGTTACTGCTGTTGTGTCTTCAATTTTTCATTGACCTTGTAAATTTATGCTTTTAAAAATAAACCCTTCACTTTCATTTTCATTAAGCTCAAAAGGAGAAAGTAAACTCATATGTTTAAAACTGGCTAACTTTACTTAGAAGTCCATTTTTCTTTCCCTGCTTTCAAACTTTATATAAATGATACTGCTTTAGTCACTCAGACATGTCTGACTCTTGGACTGTAGCCCACAGGCTCCCCTCTCCATGGGATTTATCAGGCAAGAATACTGGAGTGGGTTGTTGTTTCCTTCTCCAGGGGATCTTCCCAACCAAGGGATCGAATCTGCATCTCCTGTGTCTCCTGCACTGCAGGCAGTTATTTATCTGCTGAGCCACTGGGGAAGCCCATAAATGGTAATGAAATCTTCTGCAACTTGCTCTTTCTACTCAATACTATGTTTCTGAGATTTATCTATTTTGATACATGCATCTCTAGTTCATTCACTTTAAATGAATGATGTTACAACTCAGAGTATGAAGTTGGTACAATTTTTTTATCCAATTCCACCATATTTCCAACAGTGATACTGTGAGCTTTAGGGCAGGGGGTCTATTTTTGCCTAAGAACATACACTCCCCATACAAGTCTGCAGAAAAATAGGATTATATATGCAAAACATTAACCCTAAAACATTTCAATTCTGTAACTTATAAAATGAGCTAATAATACTAGGCACCAAGAACATGCTCAACAAATATCAGTCACTTGGAGACAACAGTGAGATGGGGCTCAAAAATTCAGAAAGAAGAGTCCTCTCTGAAAGTTAAACTGCAAGATAGACCAGGGCAGAGATATGAAAAGAGTAAAACAAAAGAAGAGCTGCAGGGCCAGCAACATTTGACCATAATATAACTACTGTAATAGCAAAATAAATAATAGGTCAATTAAAAAAGAGAAGCAAAGAAAAAAGGGAATCATAGAAACAAATGCTGACAATCCATAAAAACACTGTTCACAGGAAGAAAAACCTTAACAAGCATGTGGCCACTTTTTTCCATTCCAAATCATAAGGCTATTCATGTGGTCAGACTATCCCTATGGTGAAATGGACACAACAGGTGATTCTGGGCCTGATGCAATTAAACATTAATTTTACCACTTAACTTTTCTCATCCAAATATCATACTCATATCCTACTGCTTTTTCCTATGCCAATTTAATTTCTTACTGTAAATTAATATACTGGAATTCTGGCAACACTTACAAACTCTCTTGTGTTTTAGTCACTGTGGTATCTTTCAGAGCCAAATCACTTTGGACACGGACAAAAAAGGAGTCATTGGAGCCTTCAGCCCAGACCTGAGAACAGGGCCAAGTTAACAAGGTGCTACCTCGCAGCTCCGGCCTCTCCTTAGACTACAGTATCTCCATGCAGCTCCATTCTCTACTCATTTCAAGAATTTCCTCTTCCTCTTTCATGGAGCATGCTTGTGGGCATGTGTGCTCAGTCATGTCCAACTCTTTGTGACCCATGGACTGTGACCCACCAGGCTCCCCTCTCCATGTGATTTTCCAGGCAAGAATACTTGAGTGGGTTGCCATTTCCTTCTGCAGGGGATCTTTCTGACCCAGGGATTGAATCTGTGTCTCTTGGGTCTCCTGCATTGTCAGGTGGGGTTTTTTTTTTTTTTTCCAGCTGAGCCACCAGAGAAGCCCTTCAATGAGCATATGTATTAAAAAGGAAGTGAGTAAGCTCTAATATTACCACTTTCTTCTACTGTCTGTAAACCTACTGCTGAGTCATATATTTTGTCAACGCATTTATTCACTTTTTCAAACAGAAAACTGTGTTTCCTACTGTCTTGTCAGTATGAAAGGAGAAGCAGTATTTCAAAATAACTTGCTATATATGGCTTCTAATAGGACATAGTTAAGACTATGAAAAGTCTACCTTATTACTTTTTGTGAAATGTTACTTCAACTTGTATTGAACTGATGAACAGGCATTGAATGATATTGGCAACCTGAAGTAAAATGTGAATTTTCATGAAAAAAAGTACAAGCAATGCTCAATTTCAAAATATATTCAGTTTCTCAGGGTTATTTTATAGTTGGCTGCTGGAAATTCAAACTCTGTCATTTCCTTCTCCAGGGGATCTCCCCCCCACCAGGGATTGAAACCGGGTCTCCTGCACTGTAGGCAGATGCTTTACTGTCTGAGCCGCCAGGGAAGTCCAACTCTGTCATACAAACCATGTAATATACTTACATGGCATTGAGATTTTCAAGTCTGTCAATAAAAGTCTATCTAATAATGAATCAGGTTCTGTGTTAAGTGTTTATGATATATAAATTAATAAGACATAATCCCTGTGCCATATAGCCCATAATATAGTCTGAAAGATGGACAAATAAAATAAGTAATTATAATACTGAACTCAAAGGCTTATATAAGTACACAAGGCAGTGTAGTTGTATCAAGAAAGAAATGACTAGCTCTGAGTTAATAAGCTGGGGGAAAAGTTGAAGAAAGGATTATAAATTTTGTTTTTGTTTTTAAATTTATTTCTTTTTAACTGAAGGATATTTGCTTTACAGAATTTTGTTGTTTTCTGTCAAACATCAACACCAATCAGCCATAGGTGTACATATGTCCTCTCCCTCTTGAACCTCCCTCCCATCTCCCTCCCCATCCCAACCCTCTAGGTTGATATGGAGCCCCTGCTTGAGTTCCCTGAGACAAACAGCAAATTCCCATTGGCTGTCTATTTTACATATGGTAATGTAAGTTTCCATGTTACTCTGTCCATACATCTCACCCTATCCTCCCTTCTCCCCATGTCCATAAATCTGTTCTCTATGTTTGTTTCTCCATTGCTGTCTTGCAAATAAATTCATCTTTCTAGATTCCATATATATGTGACAGTATACAATATTCATCTTTCTGACTTACTTCACTCTGTATAATAGGCTCTAGGTTCATCCACCTCATTAGAACTGACTCAAATGTGTTCCTTTTTATGGTCAAGTAATATTCCATTGTGCATATGTATCACAACTTCTTTGTCCATTCATCTGTCGACAGACTTCTAGGTTGCTTCCATGTTCTAGCTGTTGCAAAGAGTGCTGCAATGATTTTAGATGAAATTAAGCTTGAGCAGAAGAGCCCAGCTGATGGAAAAGAAGACATTCAACTTGGGAAATAGCAAGGAGTACCTTTGAAGGTAGGATAGATATAGCAAATATAGAGAGGAAAGCTAGAAAGTCGGGCTGGGCATGAATCAGGAAGCTGAAATAGTATTTCAAGGAACTAGATTCTTTTGGCCAGGGCTTCCCAAGAAGTGAGCCTAAAAACGGATTCCTTCACCTTCAGGTGGCCTATAACTGCTGAGTTATAGGGTAGGAAGAAACTGTCAGTTTTTTAACATGGTTATATAATTTCCCTACCAATCACTATATGGTTATATACGTACATTTACTGTTGTTCTAGTTACGGCTACTGTCAATCTTCTAAATTTTAGCCATTTTCATAGATGTGTGATGGCATCCCATTATGATGATGAGTGACGTTCAGTATCTTTCCATATGCTTAGTGGCTATTCTTGAATTTTATTAAAGCCAATTCAAGATTTTCACCCCATTTTTATTAGCTTTGTCTTCTATCATTGAGTTGAAGTGGTTTTTATACAGTCTGAATACAAGTCCTTTGTCAGATACACGTACTGGGATTATTTTCTCCCAGTCTGTTCCTTTCTTCATGTTCTCTTTTGATTTGAGCATTAGTTTTTAATTTTGATTAGGTTCAATTTATCAATGTTTCTTCTTATGATGGTGCTTGCTATCTCCTGTCTTTCCCAAAGTTGTGAAGATATGCCACTGATTTCTCCTTTTTCTATAATTTTATTTCATTTATTTCTGGCTGTGCTGGGTCTTTGCTGCCATGCAGGCTTTTCTCCAGTTTCAGCGAGTGGGGGGGCTACTCTTCACTGTGGTGCACACGTTTCTCATTGTGGTTTCTCTTGTTGTAGGGCATGGGCCCTCGGGTGCACGGGCTTCAGCAGCTGCAGTTAGTGGGCTCTACAGCACAGGCTCAATAGTTGTGGCTCACTGATTTAGCTGCTCTGTGGCATGTGGGATCTTCCCGGATCAGGGATCAAACCCGTCTCCTGCACTGGCACACAGATTCTTTACCACTGAGTCACCAGGGAAGCCCTCCACTATGTTTTCTTGTAGAAGCATTATAGTCTTAACTTTTACGTTTAGTCTAGGATCCACACCTTTAATTAATATCTGTGTATGATGTGAGGTAGGGATCGAGTTCAGCTAGGATATTATTCCAGCTTGTTATAAAGACTCTTCATTTCTAATTGTGTTCCTTTGGTGCTACCACCAAAAACCAGCTGGTTGTACACTATCTACTTCTAAACTCTCTATTCTTTTCCATTTATTTGTTTATATATCCTTATACCAGTACCACACTGTCTTAATTACTATGGTTTTAGAGTCAGTTCTCTAATTGTTAGAGCATAAGTTCTCTAATTAGAGCATAAGTCCTCTAATTACTGTCTCCTTTTTCATGATTGCTTTCAGCTACTCTAGGTCCTCTGAATTTCCATATATATTTTAGAATCAGCATCTTGATTTCTACCAAAATAAGTCTAATGGGATTTTAACTGGATTTTTACTTGACTGAGTCTATAGAGAAGTGGTTTACAAAGTATGGGCTCTGGATCAGCAGCATTAGTTAGCATCACCAGGGAACTTGCTATAAATACAAATATTCAGGGCTTACTCCAGACTTTGTGGATCAAAAACTCTGGGGAAAAGGTTCTGCAATTTGTGTTATAATAAGGCTTCTCTGTAACTGATTCATGACAAAGTGCTAAGAATTACTGCTGCGAATCAGTAGCTTTTGGGAGAACTAACATCTTAGCAATACTAAATATTCCAATCAATGAACAGATATATCTCCCCGTTAATTTAGGTCTTTCCCTGATTTCTCTTACCAATGTTTTATAGTGTTTAGTCTATATGTCTTGCATATAGTTTGTTAAATTTATATCAGGGTATTTTATGTTTTCTAATGCTACTGTAAATGGTAATTCTAATTGCTACTAGCTACCTTCAGCTATGAGCCTGGCAGGGTATAGTCTATGGGGCTGCAAAAGAGTTGGACATGACTTAGTGACTAAATAACAAACCTTCAGCCATAGTCTATAGATGATATAGTGGAAGTCTATTTGGGGGTGGGAGTTCACTAACAGATTTGAAAAAAAGTAGAGAACTCAAATTACTGGCAGCATCTTAAAAACAAACTAGTTTTAAAAGATATGCAAGAACACAGGAGGTTGTTTCCAATGAACTAACCATACGCATTAAGCATGAGCATCTACAAAGATTAGAAAAAGGACAACCAGACACAATGCACTCCTGTAGTCTTGCCAAACACTTTACACATTCTTGACAAAAAGATCAAACATCAGTATCTAGCTGCTGGATCCAGCTTCCAATCTGGAAGACAGAGGAACAGGAGAACATGTTGGATTATGCAGAGAACATGCGTGCATGCGTGCTAAGTCACTTCAGTCTTGTCCAACTCTTTGAGACCCTTTGGACTGTAACCCATCAGGCTCCTCTGTCCCTGGGATTCTCTAGGCAAGAACACTGGAGTGGGTAGCCATGCCTTCTTCCAGGGGATCTTCCAACCCAGGGATCTAACCCACATCTCTTATGTCTCCTGCATTGGTAGGCAGGTTCTTTACCTCTCACGCCACCTGAGAAGCCTACACAGAGAGCATAAGATTAGCAAAATTTAGACTGTGGCAAACTTTGGTTGGGTTTTTCAATAGATAAATCTGTCAGGAAATAAAAGGGATGGAGGAAGAACATATAAACTGAAAGAGACTTAAGTATGAAGTTTTTACAAAACAGGCAAGTCTAAACTATAGTGTCCATTTGGCTGAGAAGAAAGATTATTTAAACATGTGAGGAAATGATTACTACAAAAGTCAGGGTTCCAGGTTGCTTTTGTGGGTAGAAAGGAGGTTGTATTGAGATGGGGCATATGAGTAGCTGGCAAAGTTGTATTTCTTGATCTGGGTGGAATTTGCCCTATAATAACCTGTTAAACAATCCCATTTAATTCTTGTGGTTTTCTGTATGCATGCCTTATTTTTATTGTAAATGGGTTTTTCCTCTCCCTTATGATGATATATGTAGACTCTGGGATTGAAAAGTTTGTAAGTTGTAATGGTAGAATGGTGTTGGTGATGATATGAACTAAGGTGTGGTTATGGAAGCGGTTGTTCTTTGAGCTAGGGATACAGGTGAGGACAAAGTCAAAGAACTAAATGGCTAAGAACTTGGAGAGACAGTGACAGAAAAAAACTGGAAGTTTGGTTCTAATCGCTGCCATCAGTGTGGGAGAGTGCCCTGGATATTAGCAAAGATAAAAATGATGAATAGGTTGAAAGAAATCTACTTAGATTGCAAAGGTACTACATTCTCCTGGGCCCACAAAATGGAAGACTATTTTAGAAACCATAGGGGAAAGGTCCTACTTTCTTTCTATGCGTTGTAGGAAAATGAGCACAATCCACTTCAAGGAAAGAAGAGACTCACTATCTTTTAGACACAGGTAGATTTTAGTAGAGGTTCTGTGGTAGAGAAAGTTCCTAGAACAATATCAAATGTGAATGGCAATTTGCTAATAAAAAAATGGAAATTCCTGAAACACAATGGAAACGATCAGGAGGGAGAGAAGAGGATGTGTGTGTGTGTGTATTGGGGGCCCACAGACATGGGGGCTCTTCTGTATAAAGAACACTGCAACTAATAGTAAATTTGAAAAGAGGAAACAGAGGGCTCCTTTTCAGACATTTGAGAATGTGAGCACCATGGATGGAATGACCTGGTCTCACTGTTTTAACTGGAGCTTGTCCGAAATGATGGGATTACCTAACATTTACAGGAGTGGTGACTTAGGCCTGATAATGGCAGTTACTTCCATCTAATCACTTTACATGTATCTAAAGAAGGCTTCCAAAGTCCTGAGGATAGAAGAAGCACCCGTTTCTCTAAGAACAGTAGCTCTTATTGTAGCCAACACAAGAAGGGTTCCTTGATCCATCCTTAGCACTGGAAACCACAGAAGATACTTCTGCATACTGGATCACATTGATTTTTTTTTTCCACTTTTATTCCAAGGTTCACTGGATACTAGAAAAAAGAGTCTGAGAAGTGTAGGACAAGGGTAAGATGGAAGCAACATATAAAGCTAAAAATAGGCTTAGTAATACTCTCACTTAGACCTTGGTCAGACAAACGCTGATAGGGTCAGTCCAAGAGGAATGGAACAGTAAAAATAGGTATGCTAATTTACAGGTTATCCTAAACTCTTCCTTGGAGTATCCACCTCTTAAAAAGTGTGGCCTGAGTATTGGAACTCATTTATGTTGTCAACAAGGTTTGTGGTAGAGAGGGAAAAGAAGAATCCTCAATAGTAAAACAAAAGGAATAGGCAGTATATTAATGAATTTGAAAACTTCCCTCCTATGAAATACATTTATCTCTTACAAACATTTTGCTACTGTTTTAAAATAAAAATTATGAAATAAGTGTTTTGAAATTATGAAATAACCATTTTTTAATCTATTTTCAATTGAAGGATAATTGCTTTACAATATTGTGCTGGTTTCTGCCATTGAGATAACCATGTTGTAAAAACACAAATACCACAGCTTTGCTATGTTTTTCATTCTGCATACCACTAAAATTATGCTTCTAAAGCTTTTATTTTGGCTGCTCCATGTAGCTTGCAGGATCTTAGTTTACCAGTCAGGAACAGAACCCAGGCCCTGGGCAGTGAAAACGTGAAGTCCTAACCACTGGACCACCAGGGAATTTCCTATGTTTCTGAAGTTTTAAATACAAATTCAACTATTAGTTACTGAGTGCTACCTATTACCTGTTAATTGTATATTTTAAAGTTTCTTCAGCTACCTGATGGCATTAAATTTACATACAAATTATAAAATTTTATAGTTTTATATAAAATTAAGGGCAAAATAAACAGCATGATTTGGATAGGACCAAGAGATTTAGTGTTTCTCAACTCTTCCACCGAAGCATCCATATCAGAACAGAGAACGCCCAGAGGCCAGGGAAATGTTCTGATGCAAGCTGCTTTAAGTCCAAACATCCTCTAAAGTATTTTTATTTTGTTTTAAATTGTTATCACTTCACTTAAAATTTTATATAAATTTTATGTTACATTCCATGATTTGTACATTTATTACAAATATGTTTGAAATTATTTTCTATGGAGTAAAATTAACATTTTGGAGAGGTGGCATCACATATGTTTTAGAGGTTTCATGTATCTCTGAGAGTACAAACTCAATTGAGAAGCACAGCATTACAGACACATATTTGAATATTTTCCTTGTGTATTCTTACCTCCATAGTAGGCGGAGTCTGTCTTGTTTTTCTGATCCAAGCTAGAAAGAAAAATAATAACTAAATATAAGTTTTCTATAAACTGCACATTTTATTTACCCAAACATGAAACACGAAACAAATATGTATTAAACACCTGCTATATATTGTTTTAGGGCTTCCCAGGTGGCGCTAGTGGTAAAGAACCTGCCTGCCAATGCAGGAGTCATAAGAGACATGGCTTCGATCCTTGAATTGGGAAGATCCCCCGGAGGAGGGCATGGCAACCCACTCCAGTATTCTTACCTAGAGAACCCCATGGAAAGAGGAGCCTGGCAGGCTATAGTCCATGGGGTCACAGAGTCAGACACGACTGAAGCAACTTAGCACACACGCATGTTTTAGCCACTAGAGAGACAACAGGGAACCGAACATGTGTTCCCTCCTCTTCTGGAGCATATATACTGGCGAAGGAGCATATATACTGGTGAAGGGGCCGCAGAAAGGAGTCACCAAAACATACGTCAGGTATGATCTGTGTCATAAAAAATACGTGAGTGTGGGGAGAGTGTAAAGGGGACAGTTTCATAACTAAAATCATACCTCATAAGCATCTGAATTCAATTTAGTATATAATGGCATATAGGTCAAATGATAATGCGGTAAACTACAAGGCAACATTAAACTTATCCTGGTAACGTTAACCAATTATTGCTCAACATATAAAAGAATGGATGGAGAAAAGTTTTCATTCTCAGAGACTTCTCTTCTAATCTGTTCTGGCAAGCAGTCTATCTCTTACGGTTGGTATGACAGGCCTTAAGCTCCAACACTTGGGAGATGAGATGCACAGCAGAGAGTTCATGCTTGTCAAGTGCCTACTGGACACTGAATACTGCGTTAGATGCTTTACAGCAACAGGAAGGGAGTGGAGGCAGCTGCCTCTAAGGAAGTGTGTCAGAATCACATGAAGACATATAGTACAGTGCTTAGGAGAGCAGAGGTAGAATTTTGGGGTTCAAATCCCCACTCAAGTACTTACTAGCTGTGTAACCTGAGGCAAATTATTTAATTTTCTAGACATCAGATTCCTCATCTATAAAATTATGATACTAGTGTCTACATTTTAGGGTTATTGTGAAAGTTACATGAAATAATATATATAAATTCTTAGTTCAGAGTCTGGCATACAATAAACATACAAGTCTAAGTTTTTGCTATTTTTCAATAAACCTGTATTTTTTTTTTTCATAACAGACTCCAAAAAACAAAGATCAACAAAACTTGCTTGACTTATGAGGACATATACTGATATACTTGCAAGGAATATGGTCTTTGAAAAGTAGAAACTATTTTATCACTTTAGTTGGTTCAATCTTCATTACAAAATTGTGAAATATGCTTATTTGATAGAAAAATTAAATAACTTTCCCAAGTTTACACATTAAATACTAATGGTGGAATTTGAATCCAGATCTGACCCTGTCTCTGGCAGCAATAACCATCCATGCTCTACTAAGCAGTTTCTCAAAGTTTATAAGCAACAAGCAGGGAACACTAAACTAGGAAGAGGAATAGGTCACAACACGAACTACATGTCAGAAAATAAGCATTTTTAACCCCATTTTACAGATTGGGAAACTGAGGTTCAAGAAGATCAGCAACTTGCCAAAACTCACATATCTGGCAGGTAACAGACTGAGAATCAAATGTTGGTTTACTGCTAAGTCACTTCAGTCGTGTCTGACTCTGTGTAACCCCATAGACGGCAGCCCACCAGGCTCCGCTGTCCCTGGGATTCTCCAGGCAAGAACACTGGAGTGGGTTGCCATTTCCTTCTCCAATGCATGAAAGTGAAAAGTGAAAGTGAACTCGCTCAGTCGTGTCCGACTCTTAGCGACCCCATGGACTGCAGCCTACCAGGCTCCTCTGTCCATGGGATTTTCCAGGCAAGAGTACTGGAGTGGGGTGCCATTGCCTTCTCCAAAATGTTGGTTTAAATGGCTCTAAAATCTGAGCTCTGTCCATTCACCAGCCACCTTTTCTTCTGATGCGTTAGCTCCAGTAGCCTGCCTGCTCCAAGTAACAGCAGCAGGACCCATTCTCATGACAAGTCCAGTAGTGAATGACTGTGAGGGAGGAAAGAGCAGCATTCAGTTGTGGGCCTGTGACTGGTTACTTCGCCCTGCTCTGTTCGCTCTGGCACTAACCCCATACATGTATTTTCAATACAGTACCCAGTGTTTTGCCTTCTCTATCTATTCCTGTTTCTGAACTTCTATCCGTGTTGTTATCATCTGCATTCTCTTCTTTTTGGCTTCCAGCTCTATTTAGTTCATTTTTAGCTACAACTTGCACAGATTTTATATTCCTTTCTAGGCTGGAAGTTTGTTAAGGGCAGAATGTATCCATGCGAGATTTATTTATCTACCACCTAAATGCTTTGAAAGAGTAGGTACTTAAATACAGTTTTTGAATGAGTACTTCCACTGTAAAAATATTCACTGTAATGGGATTTTGACCTGTATTAAAAAAAATCCAGCTTAGCAATATCAAGATTCTTCTGCACAATCAAGGAAATAAGTAAGCTATGGAATTTTTCAACTGTCTCTTTATGGTAAAAATATTGTCTATATTTATGGGCACTCTTCTCCCTAGGAAAGAGACTGCTTTTAAAATAATTCACTATGAGCCATGTACCTTAAAAATGTTTTAAGCAATAAATATTCAGTTCTGATTAAGATTATAAAGTTAATTCAGAAAAATCAACTGCTGGGGGGGCGCACTGACAAACTATAGACTGCAAGCAAAATTGTAATGCGTGGCTTGCTTTTTATTTTTTATTTTAATGGCTGAAAAAATAACCAACAAAGAACAATATTTCATGACATATGAAAATTACACAGAATTCAAATTTCAGTGTCTGTAAATAAGGTTTTACTGGAACACAGTCATACTTCCTTATTTACATATCTATTATAACTTGTGCTACAGTGGCAGAGATGAGTAAGCTGTAACAAAGACCATACGGCCTGCAAAGTCTAAACTATTTAGCATCTGGCCCTTTAAGGAAAAGTTTGTCAACTTTTGTGCTAGGGCTACCATTAAGTATAATCCTTTTAGCAATTATATATCTTGATTTTAAAACACTTTCATATATTATCAAAACACTTTGATAAATTATCAAAAATGTCATTATTATTACACTTTTTTCACTTTGCTGTACACCTGCATCTAACACAATATTGTAAATCAACTATACTCCAATAAACATTAAAAAACAAAACAAAAAAACCTGAAAAAACGATTACACTTTTTACCTGATTGCTATGTATTCTAGAGTCTGTGAACACTAGCACTGACATTAGATCATCCAAAAAAGTATACTGGCACAATAACACACTGGCACTATGAGAAAAACAACAATTTGTCTTACTGATGAGTCTATCAAACAGAATTTTCAACTTTTGTTTTCATAAGGTTGAGAAAAGAAAAAATACTTCAGTAGAATCTTAAAATTTTCTTAAATCTTAAAATTATTTTAAAATTTTCTTAATCTTAAAATTTTCTAATCTTAAAATCCAAAAATTTAAAAAATTTTATGTATTTATTTATTCATGGCTGCACGCGGGCTTTCTCTAGTTATGGCAAACAGGGGCTACTCTCTAGTCGCGATGTGCAAGCTTCTCATTGGGCGGGCTTCTCTTGTTGTTGAGCACAGGCTCTAGGTGCACGGGCTTCAGCAGTCGTGGCTCGCAGGCTCTAGAGTGCTGGCTCAGTAGCTGTGGTGCACAAGCTTAGCTGTCCTGTGACATGTGGGAATCTTCCAGGACCAGGGATTAAACCTGTGTCCCCAGCATTAGCAAGTGGATTCTTAACCACTGGATCATCTGGGAAGCCCTCAAATAATTTTTTTTTTAATTCCAAGGTAGATGAATAGGTTGAAGAAACTCTGATATGTGTTTTTCTAAACCCTACTGGTTTTGTATAAGTTTATAAAATTCATTCATAGATATAAAATTAAGTATTAAGGTAATATATTAATACAACCTAGACTATTCATTCTCATCAGAGACTCTTCTCTAAGGAAAGATATCAGGGCTTCCTTTAACTTTGTTTTAAATGGTTCAAGGAAAAGAGATTTTTATTTAGATAGATACATGTAATTTCTGAAATAAATAATCCTACAATATTTATAATTCTACAATAACCAGATACTTGAAATGTCTTCTTGAGATGATGGTTGATGCCTGTTCAGTGTTATGTATCCAATAAAGGTTACAGCTGGAAATTTTCAATGTTATCACTCATTTATATAATCATCCCTAGTTTCCCCATCACTACATACAGCAAAGGAAGTGTCTTGCTAAAGGCTGGCAAAGGTTATAAGGAGGAAGGAACAGAAATAAGCACTAATATCAAATCATTACATTTCTTTTTTTTTAACTCAGAACAATCTGGAACTGAACCTCTATTCAATTACAAATTATGTAATGATTTTGCCATTGCTAATTATATTTGTATGATGGATTCTGTATCAGTCTTCATTATAATGTAACTATTGTTTGAACAGAATATAGCAAGTTAACTGGACAGTTTATGCCTTAAGATCCTAGCATTCTTTTACCAATGCTCATTTGCATTCTCATCAGTATGCATGAGGTTTTCACTGAACTTTAATACTCTTATTGGAATATAACACACTATAATGAGTGTAGAAGTGAACATGCAAGTTGAATATCCCATTAACCACTAAAAAAGACTAGAAGATGCAGGTAGGAAAACACTTGATGAGGCATACCTTCTTCAAACTTCAGTAAGAACTGAAAATGGCTAATACACTTTTAGAAGTAGCATCAACAGGGGTTGAGGTAAATGAGACCTTTATCACTAGATTCAGTAGGTGACCATTCAGAACGAAATTATAGGTTTACACACCATAAAGATCATATATAAAAAAGAAATCTGTATAAACTGTATTAAAAAAAAGAAAAAAAAAAGACATTTTTAACTATGAAAACTCTTCAAATAATATATTATAAAATGAGTTATTTTCTAATTATTGACTCTGAAAAGTTTCTTAAGGATGTTATTAGATTTAGTTGGCATAATTAAGTTACAAATGTTGTGATGTTCATGGCTATTATTGTTCTTTTTCCTTAATCAACTTTATTGAGGTATAATTTACATACAATACAGTAAAACCATTGTAAGTGTGTAATTCCATGAGTTCTGACAAATGCATACAACTGTGTGACGAGCACCACAATCAGTGTATAGAGTATTTCCATCACCCTAAAAGTTCCCAAGTGTCTGACTACATGCAAATACTCACCTTAACTCACCCGTAGCCCCCAACAAGTGGTGCTTTCTGTCACTGTTGATTACTTTTGCTTATCTACAATTTCATATACGTGGAATCTTATATTATATACTCTTTTGTGCTCAACATGCTGTTGCTTTGTTACTGTATACAGAAAACAGACTCTGAAGGTAGCCTGACAACCCCCACCACTTGGTGATCGTGTCTCTGAATGATCTCTTCCCCTTGAGTGAGCTCAGAACCTGTGACTTATTTCTAACTATGAAAATATGGCGAAGGTTATGGGATGCACATGCTTGTATGATGATGTTACAGAAAATATGGCAATCTTCCTTGTTGAAATCTCTCTTTCCCTCGCTGGCTGCAAGGAAAAAAAGGTCATGTTGGGGAATATCATGTGGCAAGTAACTGCTGGTGACCTCTGGGCGGTTATGGTGGTCTCTGGCCAACATCAAGCAAAAAACTGTTTCTCACAGCCCTGCAACCATGAGAAACTGGATGCTGCCAACAACTACACGTGTGCAAAAGTGTGTCCTTCCACACTCAAGCATCCAGATGAGAATGTGGGACAGGCTGGGACCTGTGACCCTTTGTTGCAGTGCTTGCCCTTAGACAAATGTCTCCTGCAGCAACAAAATACAAAGAAACTATGAGGGACTAAAAATAACTACGTGCATGCACAGTTGGGGAAAATTATGAACAACAAGACATAAAAAGACCAGAAGAAAGAGTGGGAGCTATTGTTTAACAGGTACGGGATTTCAGTTTTAGAAGATGAAAAGAGTTATGGAAATGGATGGGGTGACAGCTCTACAACAAAGTGAATGTATTTAGGACGACTCAATTGTACACTTAAAAATGATTAAGATAGTATGCTATACATATTTTAACACAATTAAAAAATAGTGTTGAAAAAACTGACTATCCATATCCATGTCCAAATTGACTGATATCTACACCAGGCACAAAATATAATTCAAAATGAATCAGAGATATAAATGTAAAACCACAACTCTAAAACTTCTAGAAGAAATCACCAAAGAAAATATTTGTGAGCTTGGGTTAGGCAAAAATTTCCTATGTACAACACTAAAAGCATGATGAGGCATAAAAGAAAAAATGATAAAAAACCTGATTTCATTAAAATCAATGTGTCCTCTTCAAGCAGCACAGGGAAGAGAACGAAAACACAGACTGGGAAAAAATACTTGCAAATCACATGTGTGGTAAAGACTTGTAAAGAGGACATATGAGAAATTCTTAAAAGGAAACAAATAGGGGAAAAAAGCCAACCAAATAAAAAACAGCTGGGCAAAAAGAAGAAGACATACAGATGGCACAGCGGCTCCACTTAACAATTGCTATCAAGTGTAAATGACCCCAGTGTCTTTCAGCTGGTGAACAGATTAAACACACTGGTATATCAACATGATATAATTCTACTCAGCAATAAAAAGGAATAGACCACTGATTCACACAAGAACAAATGAATCTCAAATGCATTAAGCTCACTGAAAGAAAGCTGTCTTCCGCTTCTACCCAAGATGGAGCAACAGGGACAAATGATATGAAACAGCAATTTTCCAGACAGTGGACATCGAGTAATAAATGCAGTGGTCCCTGGGAATGTAAAACAAACAAGAGTTTACCCTTACAATTGCCTCAGCTCAATGCTCTGACAGTTTCTAGGCTGTGGCAACAGCGAGGGGATCCAGCCAAAACCCACCATACTACCCAAATTATGGAGATGAGGCTGAGAGTCCAGGGAGAGCAGGGTGGCTACAATTCACAGGATAGACTACCAGACAGGAAACTGCTACAGAGAGCACACTCTGGATGGAGATTAGCAGAAGACCAAGTATTCAGCAGAGCACTGGTCAGTTCAGGGGAGTGAGGAACTCTGGACGTCAGGAAGAGAACCACTTGAAATGCTCAGAAGGAACAGAACTCAGGATTTGCACAGGGTCAAGAGCAATGTCAATTCCCACCATCCAGAGTGGAAAACCTCATTATTGATGGGGCAGAGTAGAGTGCTGAGAAACGATCTGCATCGACAGTGCAGAATTATTAGCTGCAGATGAAACTATGCTCTAGTCCCATCTAACAAATCTTAAAAGTCAGCCCTGAAAAGATCAACCTGTTTCCCAGTAATGTAACTGTCTCAGAACAAAGCTCAAATATACATACATACGTATATATATATATATATATATATATATATATACACACACACACACACACACACACATGAACACAGAAATATCCACTATCCAATTAGGCAAAAATTTTAAATGTCTGACATCCAATCAGATATTGCCGAGCAAACAAAGAAGCAGAAAAACACTTCCCATACTGAGGAGAAAAAAAATCAACTTACCCAAACCAACTGAAAACAGATACAGATGGTAGAATTAGAAGACAAGAACATTAAAACAGTTACAACCGCATCCCATATGTTCAAAAAGCTAAGGGAAAGTTTGAACATGTTAAGCAGAGACCTGGAAGATATAAAACAGACCCATATGAAACTCGTAGAGATGAAAACTACAATGCCAACATGAAAAATACTCCGGATGGATTAATAGTTATTTGACATTGTGAAGGAAAAGATCAGTGAACTTGAAGACACAGGAAGAGAAACTATACAAACTGAAACTCAATGAGAAAACAGTTTCTACAGGTAAACAGAACATCTGTGAGCTGTGACATGCCTTCAAGCAGCTCAACGCTGCGAATGGAGGACCTGAAAGAGAGGACAAAGCAGGACACAGGAAAAAATGTTTGAAGACATGGTGGCCAAAATTTTTCTAAATTTGATGGAAACCAAGTCAGTAGGTCTAAGAAGCTCAAGAAACATCAAGCACAAGAGATTATATCATGGTGCATCATAATCAAATTGCTCAAAACTAGTTAAAAAAAGAAAAACTTTAAATCAGCCACAGGAAAAAAATACATATCACATACATACGGATAAAGATAAGCATGACAACAGATTTCTCAACAGAAACTTCCAAGTAAGGTAGAATATGTTAAAACTACGGAAAGCAAAGCAGCTATCAACCTAGAATGTTACATGCAGAGAAATATCTTTAAAACATCTTTTAAAAATATATCTCAGACATGCAAAAGTTGAAAGAGTTCAACGCCAGTAGACTCACATTTAAAGAAATGTTAAAGGAAGTCTTATAGACCAAAAGAAAATAATTCCAGATGGAAATCTGCATCTCCAAACAGGACTGAAGAACATTAGAAATGCTAACAATATGGATAAATGTTATATTTCCTTATTAATTAAACATCTCTAAATGCTAGCTCACTGTTTCAATAAAAATAATGATGTAGACTGTAGATTATAACATATGTAGAACTAAAATATATGACAGTAACAGAAATGTTAGAAAGAAAAAATGGTCATATACTTCTATAAGGTTCTTGTACTCTGCATGAAGTAGAATAACTACATAAAGAAAGACTCTGATACATTGAAGATCGTAGTCTACAAGACCTGAAGCAGCCACTATAATAAGAAATCAAAGAAATATAGCCGATAATCCACAAAGGGAAATACAACTGAATCATAAACAAGCCTCAGAACTAGAAGGGGGGAAAGATCATGACGGTGGAACAGAATACTGTGGAGCTCACCTCCTCCAACAAATACATCAAACACAGCTGCACGTGGAACAATTCTCATAGAATACTTACTGAACAGGGTCAGAAGATCTCACGCATCCAAAGCTGCAAGAATGATCACCATGTAACTGGGAAGGATGAGAGGGGGAAAAAAAAAAAAGGAAATAGGGACAGGACCTGAGCCCCTGGGAGGGACCTGTGAAAGAAGAAAGGTTCCTTTACCCTGGGAACTGCCTTCAACAGCTGGGAGATTAGCCAGGACAGACAGGGCCCTCCGGAGGCTCAGAGAAAAGTGCAGCCGCTGGCTTGTGGCAGGCAGAACCAAGAAGGGCCAGCACAGATGGTCCTGACCACCTCACTGCACTACCCGGCCCAAGATGGGAGTCTTCTGCTGGTGTGGGCTGAAACTCGACTTCAGTGGACTGCCCTGGGGAAAGGACTGGGGCTTGCTGCCCAGAGACAGTCTGCAGCGTGGCCCAGGCCTCAAACAGGGGTGTGCAAAGGCAAGAGACTGGCCGGCTATCGGAGCCCCGCACAGCAGCCTCACTCTCTTTCTCAGGTACTCAAAGCAGGTGTAGCTCCGCCTCCAAGAGGTCTGGCAGTGTGCAAGTGCCTGTGGGCGGCCCCCATGTGGAGGTGGGGTTGAAATCTGAGCCTTGTCCCGTATGTCTTTGGAGGATTTAGGTGCTGGCGCCTCTGTAAGCTCAGCGCCCTCAGGACATCCGAGGGAATTACTGGTACTCCTGTGGGTGTGCAGGTCTGGCACTAGCAGCTGCAGGCTCTGCAAGTGTGCACATGTACAAGTGCAGCTGGATACTGGGCTGACCCTGCAACTCCCACAATGGGGCCAGGTGTGAGAATACACGCAACTATGGCAGGTCCTAGTACCTAACTTCAGCGGATCTGTGCCATCAGAGCTGTGCTGGTGACTGTGTGAGCCAACTGCCTGCTTCCCAGTGGGTGAGGAGGGGCCCGGGTCAGTGCCCACAAGAGTGCATGTTGTAAATGCACACATCAGGCGGCTGGCAACACCACAGAGTGCATGTCTTGGAATTCTCGGTAGCTCCTCTCCCAGTGGAAGTACTCTAGTCCCACCTACCTCACGCCGCAACTCAGAAATGGACCTGGGGGCTTCTACTCCAACTAGTGGGGAGCAGATGCTGCCCCAGACAGGGCTGTGACAACCACAGAACAAAGAAGAGACCCCGCTCAACATCCAGTTGCAGGCTCTGGTCCCCTCAATACTGATGACATCCCCTATCAAGGGATAATGGCCAACAGACACTGAGGAAAACTGTAGTAGGCATCCGTTCTAAAAACATCCCTGTGAGGTACCATTTCACACCAGTCAGAATGGCTGCAATCCAAAAGTCTACAAGCAGTAAATGCTGGAGAGGGTGTGGAGAAAAGGGAACCCTCTTACACTGTTGGTGGGAATGCAAACTAGTACAGCCACTGTGGAGAACAGTGTGGAGATTCCTTAAAAAACTGGAAATAGAACTGCCTTATGATCCAGCAATCCCACTGCTGGGCATTCACACTGAGGAAACCAGAAGGGAAAGAGACACGTGTACCCCAATGTTCATCGCAGCACTGTTTATAATAGCCAGGACATGGAAGCAACCTAGATGTCCATCAGCAGATGAATGGATAAGAAAGCTACGGTACATATACACAATGGAGTATTACTCAGCCATTAAAAAGAATACATTTGAATCAGTTCTAATGAGGTAGATGAAACTGGAGCCTACTATACAGAGTGAAGTAAGCCAGAAAGAAAAACACCAATACAGTATACTAACGCATATACATGGAATTTAGAAAGATGGTAACAATAACCCTGTGTATGAGACAGCAAAAGAGACACTGATGTATAGAACACTCTTATGGACTCTGTGGGAGAGGGAGAGGGTGGGAAGATATGGGAGAATGGCATTTAAACATGTAAAATATCATGTATGAAACGAGATGCCAGTCCAGGTTCGATGCACGATACTGGATGCTTGGGGCTAGTGCACTGGGATGACCCAGAGGGATGGTATGGGGAGGGAGGAGGGAGGAGGGTTCAGGATGGGGAACACATGTATACCTGTGGTGGATTCATTTTGATATTTGGCAAAACTAATATAATTATGTAAAGTTTAAAAATAAAATAAAATTTTAAAAAAATAAATAAATAAAAAATAAAAACATCCCTGACACTGAAACATCTTAGACTCACATTCTCAATACTGAAAGTCTGAGATCAAGGTGGTGGCAAGGTTGGTTTCTTCTGAGGCTTTTCTCCTCAGCTTACAGATTGCAGTCTTCTCCCCGTGTCTTCACAAGGTCCCCGCTCTGTTCACACCTCTGTCCTAATGGACTTTTCTTATAAGGACATTAGTCATATTGGATTAAGACTTGTCCTGAGGACCTCATTTTAACTTAATTATCCCTTTAAAGACTGTCTCTAAATATAGCCTGAGGTGTGCTCAGTTACTCAGTTGGGTCCAGCTCTTTGTGACCCCATGACTTTTTAGCCCATCAGGCTCCTCTGTCCCAGGCAAGAATACTGGAGTGGGTTGCCATTTTGTACTCCAGGGGATCTTCTCGACCCACGGGTCAAACTCACTTCTCTTGCATCTCCTGGATTGGCAGGTGAATTTTTTACCACTAGCACCACCTGAGAAACCCCTAGTCTGAAGTACTGGGGGTTAAGACTTCAATACAGAATCTGGGGGTACCCACTGTAGCTATAACAACTAGGAATGAAAGAGATTAACACCACACAGCTTCTGAAGCTATTAAAAGAAAAATAAGATAATACTATGGTCTGTTTTATGCCCCCCGCAAATTGGAAACTTAGATGAACTGGCAGATTCTTTGGAAAATACAACCCTGCAAAGATCATTCAAGAAGAAACAGATAACCTGAATATCCTGACTAGTAAAGAAATTATGCCAAACTGCTTCAGTCATATCCGACTCTTTGCAACCCCATGGACTATATATAGTCCACGGAATTCTCCAGGCCAGAACACTGGAGTGGGTAGCCGTTCCCTTCTCCAGGGGAATCTTCCCAATCTAGGGGTAAAACCCAGGCCTCCTGCCTTTCAGGCAGATTTTTAACCAGTAGAGCTACCAGGGAAGCCCTAAAAAAGTAGTATAACTCAACACAAACTCTTACAGACTTGTGAAGAAGGAATACATCCAAATGCATTTCACAAGATCAGCATTACTCTGATACGAAAATCACAAAAAAAAAAACAAGAAAAAAAGAATTACTAACTAGTATCCCTCAAGAACACAGATATAAAAATTCGAAATAAAATTTTAGATAACTCAAAAATACATTTAAAAAAGTAAAACATAAGGAATAAGACAAGACTGTTAATTCTTATCTCTTCTCTACTAGACAGTTTATTGGAAGTTCTAGCCAATGCAAATCAGTGAGAATAAAACAAATTAAAGATATCCAAGTTGGAAAGAATTAAGAAAAATGTTTTATTCACAAACAACATGATCTTCTACATAGAAAATCTAATGGAATTATTTTAAAAAGGCTACTATAATTAGTAACTGAATTTAGCAAAGTAATGGATACAAAATCAATATATAAAAGTCTACTGATATTTATTCGATAATGAGAAATTAAACTTGAAAAACGTTATCATTATGATATCATCAAAAATATGAAGTGGTTAGGAGAAAATCTGACAAAAAATGTGCAATATAGGTACAATGAAAGCTACAAACTGATGAGAGAAACTAAAGAATGCCTAAATTAAATGAAGAGATAAACAATGTTCAGGGGTCAAGAGAGCCTTATTGTTAAGATACTAGTTCTCTGCAAAGAGATCTATAGATTCAACACAATCCCAACCAAAAACCAAGGAGGTATTTTTACAGAAATTAACAAAGTGATTCTGAAATCCATATGAAAATACAAAGGATCTCAAATAGCCAAAACAACTTCAAAAAAGAAGGACTAACAGTACCTGATATCAAGACTTAGAAAGCATGTTGATGGATGGCAAAACCAATACAATATTGTAAAGTAATTAGCCTCCAATTAAAATAAATAAATCTATAAAAATAAATAAATAGCAGGGGGCGGGGAAGAAAGCTGTGGTACATATACACAATGGAATATTACTCAGCCATTAAAAAGAATACATTTGAATCAGTTCTAATGAGGTGGATGAAACTGGAGCCTATTATAGAGTAAAGTAAGCCAGAAAGAAAAACACCAATACAGTGTGCTAATGCATATATATGGAATTTAGAAAGATGGTAATGATAACCCTGTATGTGAGACAGCAAAAGAGACACAGATGTATAGAACAGTCTTTTGGACTCTGTGGGAGAGGGCAAGGGCGGGATGATATGGGAGAATGGCATTGAAACATGTAAATTATCACATGTGAAATGAATCGCCGGTCCAGGTTTGATGCATGAGACAGAGTGCTCGGAGCTGGTGCACTGGGATGACCCAGAGAGGTGGGATGGGAAGGGAGGTGGGAGGGGGGCTCAGGATGGGGAACACATGTACATCCATGATGGATTCATGTCAATGTATGGCCAAACCAATACAATATTGTAAAGTAAAATAAATAAATAAAAAAAAATAAAAAGAAAGCTAAAGTTATCAGGGAACTAAGGCCCTAAGTCAAACAGCTAGGAAGAACCTGAAGCCAGGCACTGGCCATCTGAGTGAGCCTGAAAATAGATCTTCCACAGCCTGACAAAACCATGTGAATGAGCTTCAAAACAGAGGGGCCCTGAGAGAAGCACTGAGATGACTGCAGACCAGGCCAACACCTTGCCTGCAGGCTTGGCAGAGACCCTAAGACAGAAGATCTACCTAAGCCATGCCTAGATTCCTGACTATGGAAACTATGAGATAATATAAGTTCATCATTTTAGGCCTTTAATTTTGGGGGTAATTTGTTAAGCAGCAGTAGATAATTAATACATGCAGCTATCCTATCATCTAATAAAGGAGATCACCAACAACTCTCAGTAATTCCCAGCCAAGCAATTTGGTTTTACAGTAGGTCCAGAGACTCTGAATTGGGACATCAGTTGATTAGAGATAATTCTAGATTCATATAATCACAGAACATCAGACATAGGTGGGACCTTAAAGGATACTGAACCCAGCCTTTTAATTTGACAGATCAAAAACAGAGGTAAATCTATCTGCCCAAAATGACCAACATAATAAATGGACATTGGAGGACCTGAGTACAATCCAGGTCTTCTGATGCTGGGACATGCCCTTACATTAGTTTTTGAAGTTTATTTTGAAAATTATTGGTGGGTAGTCCTTTAAGGCCCCTTCTATGTCTGATGTTCCTGTAGTTTGAGAAAAGCATGTTAAACAATTATTATTTATTAATAATAATGCAATGAAAGTACTTTTATACTGAGATATTCATTATTGAGATATTAAAGCTCAACATTCAGAAAACTAAGATCATGGCATCCGGTCCCATCACTTCATGACAAATAGATGGGGAAACACTGGAAACAGTGGCTGACTTTATTTTTCTGGGCTCCAAAATCACTTCAGATGGTGACTGCAGCCATGAAATTAAAAGACGCTTACTCCCTGGAAGGAAAGTTAGACCAACCTAGACAGCATATTAAAAAGCAGAGACATTACTGAGGGCAGGAGAAGAAGGGTACGACAGAGGATGAGATGGTTGGATGGCATCACCGATTCAATGGACATGGGTTTGGGTGGACTCTGGGAGTTGGTGATGGACAGGGAGGCCTGGTGTGCTGTGGTTCATGGGGTTGCAAAGAGTTGGACACGACTGAGTGACTGAACTGATTCATTATTGTGTTAAGGATAGACAGGTATGGATTAATATATCTGAAAATTAATTTTTACTTGACTTTATTTACAAATTTATTTTTACATTTTAATGAGTATGTGTGGTTAAGCAAAGTTTAACATTCCATTAAAAATAAATATTATATCAGAACCTTTCTGTCTCTTCCTATTATACTCTACTTTGCATGTATTAGGGTTCTTATTAACAATGTTTATTATTATCAACAAAAGATTAGTTTAAACTTACCAAATACAACAAAACAGGAAAAAGGAAGATAAACTGTGATCTGAATCAGAAAAACAAAACTTTTGAGATGCTCTGTATAAGAACTACATATCATAACATGGATGAAACTTAAAGGTTCCATGAAACTTTATAAGAAAGTTCAGTAGCTGGTACTATACTACCTCCCACATCTGAACCTTGAGTGTCCTTTATGTTTGGAACCAGCTACTTTGGTGTGCCACTTCATGTCTTTCTTTTAAAAACGGACAGTTTTCAGCATGTCAGCTAAGTCCCCAAAATGTTTCTTCCTCGTGTAGTTTCAATTTAAAATACATTCATGCATCAAATATTGATTGAGCTTGCACTTAGTTTATGTTAAGTGTTGAACCAGGCCCTAAGAATACAATGATGAACAAGGTAACGACTCTATTCTAAGGAATCTTCACGTCCAGGGAGAAGAGGTAGATATTCTACAGTGAATATTCTAAGAGAGTGTTCTACAGTGTGTTGTGTTATGTTTGGGGGGAGGCATAAAGTGAGATGAAAAACACGGAAGGAATATCCCACTTAGCACTAGAGGGTGAGGAGTGGGGTTGGAGAGACTTCCAAAGAAATTCATGTCCACTCTACTACTTGAAGGATAAGTAGAAATAGGCCTCGTCATTATGAGGTGGGTAATACAAGATAATATTAAGAGTAAAGACTCTGGAGACAGACATAAGTGAGGGTGAAAGTTGCTCAGTCGTGTCCAATCTTCCCAACTCAGGGATCGAATGTGGGTCTCCCGCATGTGGGCAGATTCTTTACCATCTGAGCCACCAGGGAGACAGATAATTTGGGTTCAAATCATGGCTATAGCTGCTGTTTGCGTTTAGGGAGCTATTTAACCTCTCTGTGCTTCACTTGGAGGAATCAAAAAGGAATTTACACAAGTTATCACCACATCTACTGATCTACCTCCATCTATGACAATATGCTCTACTTTTCTGCTGTTCCTCCTGATGAACTTTTCATGCTCTTGTCAAAGGCCAATTCTTCCACAAGCGTATTAGATTCTGTCCCATCTTGCTTTCTCAAGGTCTTTCTCCTGCATCACTAATGCTTTCTTTTCAACTGGAACTTTCTCATCACTATTACAAAATTTGGTTACTTCTATTGTCTTTAAAAACACAATCGAATTCCTCTCAATTCCACTTTCCCACCCAGGTACACCCTCAACGTTCTCCTTTGTTTTTTACAGATAAATTCTCATAAACATTATTTATACTCATTCTCTTGAAATTCTCTCTTGCTATTCTTTTTTCTAAAGGCTTTTCTTCCTAACACTCTATAAAACTATTTTTGTCAGGATCTGTTCTTAAAGAAAGAATTAATTCTTGGTCCTCATTTGACATGGTTGATCACTTGTTTCTTCTTGAAACTTTTACTTTTTTCCCTCCTCCTTTTCTGGCTGCTCCTTTTTGTCTTCGTTGTCTCTAAACTTTAGAAAAACCTAGGACTCAGTCTTTGAACTTCTCGCTTTCTTTCTTTTTTTCTTTATAATTCTTTTTTTTCAACTGGAGTATAGTTGATTTTGGGCCTCTCTGGTGGCTCAATGGTAAAGAATTCGTGAGACACAGGTTTGATCCCTGAGTCAGGAAGATCTCTGGAGAAGGAAATGGTAACCCATCCCAGTATTCTTGTCTTTCTTGTCTGGGAAATCCCATGGACAGAGGAACCTGGTGGGCTACAGTCCATGGGGTCGCAAACGAGTCAGCCAAGCCTTAGTGACTAAACAACAACAACAACAACAACAGCAGTGGTTGATTTACAAGGTTGTGTCAGTTTCAGGTGAAAAGTGAACTTCAGGTGTTCGGTTATATATACACATATATAGATTCTTTTTAGATTATTTCCCATATATTAATAGGTTATTACAGAATTTTGAATAGAGTTCCCTTTGCTATACACTAGGTCCTTATTAGTTACCTATTTTATATACATTGCAGTGTGTATATGGGCTTTCTAGGCGGTACTAGTGGTAAAGAATCTGTCTGCCAATGCAGGAAATGCAAGAGGTGCAGGTTCAATCCCTGGATAAGGAAGAATGCCTGGAAGAGGGCATGGCAGCCCACTCCAGTAGTCTTGCCTGGGAAACCCCACGGACAGAGAAGCCCAGTAGGCTACAGACCATGGGGGTGCAGAGAGTCAGACATGACTGAGAGTGCGTGCACCCATACACAAGTGTGTATATGTTAATCCCAAGCTCCTAACTTATCCCTTCTACCTCCCCTTTTGTCTTCCATAACCATAAATTTGTTTTCTACATTTGTGACACTATTTCTGTTTTGTAAGTAAGTCTATTTGTAGTATATTTTTATATTCCAAATATAAGGAATATTATATGATGTTTGTCTTTGACTGACTCAATTCACTTAGTATGATAATCTCTAGGCCCATTCATCTTGCTGCAAATAGCATATTTTGCTCTTTTTTATGGCCGAGTAGTATTCCATTGTACCACATCCTCTTTTTTTTTAACCACATCTTCTTTATCCATACATCTGTTGATGGACACTTAGGTTGCTTCTATGTCTTAGTTATTGTAAATAGTACTGAAATGAACATTAGGGTATTTTTATGTTTTTCTCCAGATATGTGCCCAGCAGTGGGATTTCTGGGTCATACTGTATGAACGTCTCACTTTCTATTTACATATATCCTCTGTGTGATCTCATCCTATCTCCTGGCTTTTCAATATCATTTATTTGCTGTCAACTCTCACATTTTATTGCCAGTCCAAACTTTTCCACTAAATTCTTGGCTTGTATACAACTTAATATCTCTACCTGGATATCTAATAGTTATCTCAAGCTTCATTTTCAAAACTGATCTAATTTCTTCTCACAAATTTTCTCCTTCCAGTCTTGCCCCACTCAGGCAACAGCAACTGCACTTTCCCAGGTAAGGTCCAAAAGTTTAAGTCAGCACTGACTGTTTTTCTCTCACTTTCCACATCCAATGTGTCAGCAAATCCCACTGGCTTTACTTTTACAAGAGATCCAGAATGCAACCACTTCTTTCCACTCACACTGTTACTCTGGTCCCTGCCGCAATTAGCTCTTGCCTGAATTATTTCAAGAGCATCCTGTCTCCCAGGTTTATTTAGGCGCCGCCCCCCTCCCCAGCTAGTCTCTCTGCAATGCAGCAGCCAGAGTGATACTGTTAAATGTAATTCAGAGCATATGAGAACTCTCTTCAAACCTTCCACTGCCTTCCAATCTCAGAGTAAAAGCCAGAGTCCTCACAAAAGGACTGCAAGATTGGGCATCCTATTGCTTTTCTAACCTCACCTGCTACCAGCCACACTGGTTTCCACGCTGTTCCTTAAAAACCAGAAAATGCTCCTGCCTCAGGGCTTCAGCCCTGGTTCTCCAGGAATGCTCCTCTGCTACTTATCAGCATGACCAGCTTCTTCCTCTGCCTTTATTCAAAAGCCGTGTTCTCAACAAGGCATTTTTTAAAATTACTTAAAACTGCAAAACCTCCCAAACACTCCCTACTCCCTTTATCAGATTTATTTTCTGGGGCCAATAACATACCATATAGTTATTTATCTGATTTATTGGTTCCCATTCCAGAATGTAAACTTCATGAATCCAGAGGTCCTCAATAGATGTTTAGTATACAAATAGATGAAAAGGTTGAACCGTTTAATACATATTGTGGCAGAAAATGCAGCTTGTGGGAACCTGTACCCTACTACTAATAATTAAATATAATATTCATTTGGACCTGAAAATACTTTAAATTCATTTGGGGTTGACATTATTTAAGTTTTTTCTCTTTCCTTTTCTGTATAAAGTGTTTTGTGTACATCTTTATATTTTACTTTACTTTTTCATGGCATGGAGTTCTTTTTTTTTTTTTCATTGAAGGATAATTGCCTTACAGAATTTTGTTGTCTTCTGTCAAACCTCAACATGAATCAGCCATAGGTACACATATATCCCATCCCTTTTGAACCTCCCTCCCATCTTCCTCCCCATCCCACCCCTCTAGGTTGATACAGAGCCCCTGTTTGAGTTTCCTGAGCCATACAGCAAATTCCCATTGGCTATCTATTTTAGATATGGTAATGTAAGTTTCTATGTTACTCTTTCCATACATCTCACCTTCTCCTCCAGTCTCCCCATGTCCATAAGTCTATTCTCTCTGTCTGTTTCTCCACTGCTGCCCTGTAAATAAATTCTTCAGAACCATTTCTCTAGATTCCATATATGTGCATTAGAATACAGTATTTATGTTTCTCTTTCTGACTCACTTCACTCATGGAGTTCTTATTTTTTACACTTACTTGATATGCAACACTATAAAAATAATTTTTGTTTCAGTGCTTAGATGATACATTTATTTTAAGGGTATGACCCACAGGACACTTATGCTGAATTACTAGATCAGGACGGACCCATAAAAGCATCAGAACTTCATTCTGATTTTCTGAAAGTCTCAAACACTCAAAAATAAGTCATTGCCTATTTCTTTATTTCTATAAACATTTTAATCTATACTAATATTGGAAAAAAAATATAAAAATAGGTTCATTATAAGAAGGTGGGAGGCATTATCTGAGAATTTCAAATGTAGCTTATAACACTGAAAGTGAAAGTGAAGTCGCTCAGTCGTGTCCAACTCTTTGCGACCCCATGAACTGTAGCCTATCAGGCTCCTCTGTCCATGGGGTTTTCCAAACAAGGGTACTGGAGTGGGTTGCCATTTCCTTCTCCAGGGGATCTTCCCAAACCAGGGACTGAACTCGGATCTCCTGCATTGCAGCCAGATGCTTTACCATCTGAGCCACTCAGGCTTATAACACTGGAAACTAAAATAAAAAAGCTCAATTACTCCTAGAAGTTGCCACTTTATATTCTGTATTTCTTCAAAAAGTCTCTGTTTTTATGTTCTTTTCTCATAGTTCTACTATTTTCATAGTTAATACGGAAAAATAGAAAAGGTATTTCCAGGGACATATTTACACTTACATGCTGACATAAAAATAACTCAATGACTATAGCTACCATGTGTAAGGTAGCTAAACCCACTAGAAAACAAAGGGCTGACTGCTTACAGTGCATAGCTGTATTACCCAGGTGATTTATCTAATCTTTCTAGAACTTAGATTCTCTGTTAAATGGGTAAAACTGCCATGTCTACCTCATAGGATTATAGTGGTAAAGAACCTGCCTGCCAATGCAAGAAACACAGGAGACACAGGTTTGATCCCTGGGTCAGGAAGATTCCCTGGAGCCGGCAATGGCAACCCGCTCCAGTACTCTTGCCTGGAGAATCCCATGGACACAGGAGCCTGGTGGGCTACATACAGTCCATGGGGTCACAGAGAGCTGGACACAACTGAGCAACTGAGCATATATAGTGTGCTATATATATAATGATTTAAAGCAATGGCATAATATGAGGTATCAGGTAAACACTTGACAAATATAAGATATATAAGATAGGCATGGGGCTTCCCACATGGCTTAGTGGTAAAGAATCTGCCTGCCAATGCAGCAGACAGAGGAGTTGCAGGTTCAATCCCTGAGTAGGGAAGATCCCCTGGAGTAGGAAATGGCAACCCCCTCCAGTATTCTTGCCTGGAAAATTCCATGGATAGAGGAGCCTGAAGGGCTGCAGTTCATGGGGTTGCAAAGAGTCAGACATGACTGAGCAACTGAGCATGATTTGGTGTTTCAGTTAAGTTTCCTTTAGTTGCAAATAACAAGCAAGAGTTTTAAGTATTCAGTATATACTTACTGAGCACTTATTATGTGCCAAACACTAGGTCAAGAACTAGTAAAGAGAAAGGGAAAATTTACAACACAGAACTCAAAGGCAAACTTGCAGCTGAACATCATTCAGAAAGAAGTGGAACTGGGTACTGGAAAGTTGCTGGAAACCTAGGAAACATTCTGTCTTTCTACACACAAGGTTAGGAGCACTGACCTCCTTGCAGTTAAAAATCCACCTATAACTTTGCAGTCAGATTTCCATATCTGCAGTTCTGCATCAGTGGAATAAACCAACCAATGATCATGTAATACCATAGCACGAACTTACTGAAAAAAATCTGAGTCTAAGTGGACCTATTTCAAACCTGTGTTGTTCAAAACAAACAAAATCAAAAACAAAAACAAAACCTGTGCTGTTCAAGGGTTAATTGTACTTCTCTTTCCAGACTGGTTTCCATTTTCTTCTTAGTAGATAAAGAGATTTTTTCCTGTAACAAAGGTTAAGTGGTAGATTGAAGACAGTCCCCCAAAGGCTACCAAGTTCATAAGTTACTATTCCCAGTCATATGGAAAGACTGCTATTATTAGTTCTTTCTTTGACTTTTTACCTTAATTCCAAAGTCCTGACAGGAATTAAGTGTCCATCCTTGTCTAAACACAGGGGCAGCTAATTGTTAAGTTGAACAAATATTCCAAACGACATTTAAAACAAATGTTATCCACAATTTAGAAAAGAGGAGACTAAGTCTGAGAAGTATGAGTTACTTTCCCATGTTCAAGTGGGTTGTTGTTTAGTCACTAAGTTGTACCTGACTCTTTGCGACCACATGGACTGTAGCCTACCCAGCTCCGCTGTCCATGGGATTTTCCAGGCAAGAATACTGGAGCGGGTTGCCATTTCCTTCTCCAGGGTATCTTCCCAACCCAGGAATCAAACCTGTGTCTCCTGCATGGCAGGTAGATTCTTTACCACTGAGCCTCCTGGGAAGATGTTCATGTGGGTAGAGAATGAAACAGAAACAGAATTCAAATCCTGAGGTTGGGCAAGTTTAGGACCAGCGCACAAAAATGAGTGCCTCCTCCAATTCTGCATATATGGAGCTTTGCTCCCTTCACCCTAGTCTGAGCTCTGCTAATGCTTCTCATAGTTCTCACTGTTCCCTTCCTGAAATGTGACATCGTCACAACTTTCAAAGAAATACAAAAGCTTAAAAAAAGTTTCATCAATTCAGACTGTAAAAGTTTTTGCAAAGAGAATAAACATAAAATTATGCATGTTATTAATGATTTTATATATAAATAATTTGCCTTCCAGAAGTTATAACTAAAAGCAGAAACTTACCTTCCCATTCTGTTGGGATATCCCCCACTTCATAGTCTATTTCACTTTTATTTGCTGCTTCTACAATTCTTTTCTCTCGAATAGTTTGTCCTGTAAAACAAAAGTGAGTATCACATTTTTAAAAGAACCTATGGCACAGTCAGAACTTTCCTGGTAGCACAGCTGGTAAAGAATCCACCTGTAATGCAGGAGACCCTGTTTTGATTCCTGGGTTGGGAAGGTCTCCTGGCCAATGGATAGGCTACCCATTTCAGTATTCCTGGGCTTCCCAGGTGGCTCAGAGGTTAAAGAATCCATTTGCAGTGCGGGAGATCTGGGTTCAGTCCCTGAATTGGGAAGATCCCCTGGAGGAGGGCATGACAACTCACTCCAGTATTCTTGCCTAGAGAATCCCCATGGACCAAGGAGCCTGGAAGACAACACCCCTGGGATCGAAAAGAGCTGGACACTACTCAGTGGCTAAGAGCAAAGCACATGACATAGTTACTACTAAAAGAAGTATTTTCTCTTTAAATATTGCACACTTCCTCCTACGATAAGAGAATTAACAGGAAAAAGAATAGATTTCATTTAGAATTAGGTATATTAGAAAGAGCAGCTTCTAAACTACTTCAGTTCAGTTGCTCAGTCGTGTCTGACTCTGCGACCCCACAAACCACAGCACGCCAGGCCTTCCTGTCCATCACCAAATGCCGGAGTTTACACAAACTCATGTCCATTGAGTCTGTGATGCCATCCAACCATCTCATCCTCTGTCGTCCCCTTATCTTTCTGCCCTCAATCTTTCCCAGCATTAGGGTCTTTTCAAATGAGTCAACTCTTCGCATCAGGTGGCCAAAGTACTGGAATTTCAGCTTCAACATCAGTCCTTCCAATGAACACCCAGGACTGATCTCCTTTAGGATGGACTGGTTGGATCTCCTTGCAGTCCAAGGGACTCTCAAGAGTCTTCTCCAACACCACAGTTCAAAAGCATCAATTCTTCTGCGCTCAGATTTCTTTATAGTTCAACTCCCACATCCATACGTGACTACTGGAAAAACCATAGCCTTGACTAAATGGACCTTTGTTGACAAAGTAATGTCTCTGCTTTTTAATATGCTGTCTAGGTTGGTCATAACTTTCCTTCAAAGAAGTAAGCATCTTTTAATTTCATGGCTGCAATCACCATCTGCAGTGATTCTGGAGTCCCTAAAAATAAAGTCAGCCACTGTTTCCCCATCTATTTGCCATGAAGTGATGGGACCAGATGCCATGATCTTAGTTTTCTTAATGTTGAGCTTTAAGCCAACTTTTTCACTCTGCTCTTTCACTTTCATCAAGAGGCTTTTTAGTTCCTCTTCACTTTCTGCCATAAAGGTGGTGTCATCTGCATATCTGAGGTTATTGATATTTCTCCCAGCAATCTTGATCCCAGCTTGTGCTTCCTCCAGTCCAGCGTTGCTCAGGATGTTCTCTGCATATAAGTTAAATAAACAGGGTGACAATATACAGCCTTGACGAACTCCTTTTCCTATTTGGATCCAGTCTGTTGTTCCATGTCCAGTTCTAACTGTTGCTTCCTGACCTGCATATAGGTTTCTCAAGAGGCAGGTCAGGTGGTCTGGTATTCCCATCTCTTTCAGAATTTTCCATAGTTTATTGTGATCCACACAGTCAAAGGCTTTGGCATAGTCAATAAAGCAGAAATAGATGTTTTTCTGGAACTCTCTTCCTTTTTCTATGATCCAGCGGATGTTGGCAGTTTGATCTCTGTTTCCTCTGCCTTTTCTAAAACCAGCTTGAACATCAGGAAGTTCACGGTTCACATATTGCTGAAGCCTGGCTTGGAAAATTTTGAGCATTACTTTACTAGCGTGTGAGATGAGTGCAACTGTGTGGTAGTTTGAGCACTCTTTGGCATTGCCTTTCCTTGGGATTGGAATGAAAACTGACCTTTTCCAGTCCTGTGGCCGCGGCTGAGTTTTCCAAATTTGCTGGAATATTGAGTGCAGCACTTTCACAGCATCATCTTTCAGGATTTCAAATAGCTCAACCGGAATCCCATCACCTCCACTAGCTTTGTTCGTAGTGATGCTTTCTAAGGCCCACTTGACTTCACATTCCAGGATGTCTGGCTCTAAGTGAGTGATCACACCATCGTGATTATCTGGGTCGTGAAGATCTTTTTTGTACAGTTCTTCTGTGTATTCTTGCCACCTCTTCTTAATATCTTCTGCTTCTGTTAGGCCATACCATTTCTGTCCTTTACTGAGCCCATCTTTGCATGAAATGTTCCCTTGGTATCTCTAATTTTCTTGAAGAGATCTCTAGTCTTTCCTATTCTATTGTTTTCCTCTATTTCTTTGCATTGATCACTGAGGAAGGCTTTCTTATCTCTCCTTGCTATTCTTTGGAACTCAGCATTCAAATGGGCATATCTTTCCTTTTCTCCTTTGCTTTTTCTTCTCTTCTTTTCACAGCTATTTGTAAGGCCTCCTCAGACAGCCATTTTGCTTTTTTGCATTTCTTTTTCTTGGGGACAGTCTTTCTCCTTGTCTCCTGTACAAGGTTACTATTACTACTGTCACTAAAACTACTTCAGAAATTTTAAATTTCCTATCATTGTATGAAAAAGTAATTTTGGCAGAATAAGTCTAGGTTCTGTGTAGAGAAAAAGAGAAACCAATTAATTTGTAGGCCAATTAAAAATTTTTTTTATTAACAACAAAGTGTTTAACTCTTTCACACCCTGCAAGTATACATAGGAGAGATGCCAGAGGCTGCTGCTACTGCCTAAGGGAATCAACATTTTTGGCCCCACTAGGGAAAATAATAGGGGGTTCCTTAAAAAACTAAAAACAGAGATATCAAATTATCCAGCAATCCCACTCCTGGGCACGTATCTGGAAAAGATGAAAATTCTAATTTGAAAAGATCAATGTACCCCAGTGTTCACAGCACACTATTTACAATAGCCCATCTATGGAAGCAACATAGGTGTCTACCAGAAGATGAATGGATAAAGGAGATGTAGCGTGGCATACACTACACTGTGGAATATTACTTGGCCATAAAAAGAAAGAAATATTGCCATCTGAAGCAACCTGGAAGGACCTAAAGATTATCATACTAAATTAAGTCACAGAAAGACAAATATTATATATTACTTATATGTAAAATCTAAAAATACAAATGAACTTATTTTCAAAACATAAAGACTCACAGACATAGAAAATAAACTTATGGTGACCAAAGGGGAAAGGGAGGAAAGTGAGGAATTAATTAGGCATATGGGATTAATAGGAATAAACTGCTATACAAGGATTTACTGTATAGCACAGGGAATATTCAATATCTTATGATAACCTATAATGGAAAACAATCTGAAAAGTATGTGTGTGTATGTATATATATATATATATATGTCTCTGTGTGTATTTATATATATGTGCGTGTGTATGTGTATATATATATATATCTGAATCATTTTGCTATATACTTGAAACTAACACAATATTGTAAAACTATATGTCAATAAACAAAAAGTCCTGATTATATCCTTTTGAAGCAACTTTATCAAAATGATGGTTTCAAAACACATTTCTTTGTCACTGAAACTTTAATCCTGAAGAAACCAGGTAATCTTCTATGTCCCAACAGTTAACAAGTGTGCCTATTTCAGGCAATGCAAGTTAAAAGAGAGAAGACACTGGTACATAATGGTGAGGGGAGGAGTATGGCTTAACAATGATCAAACCAGTCAGGGAGAGAAATCTGGGCCTTGCAAAATACTACTTTCTCTTCCCACTTCTAGGCCAACCTTACACTAATCCAAACAGACTAGGTGACATAATTCAAGAAGCTGACTTTGTTCCCTGCAAATCTCTCTCCTATATGACATGAAATTCTACCAATTAAAAAATTCCTTTGGGACTTTCCCTGCTGGTCCAGTGGCTAAGGCTCCACGCTCCCAATGCAGGGGGCATATGTTCCATCCCTTATCCAGGAACTAAGATCCCACATCCCAAAAGGAGCATCCCCCCAAAAAATTGTTTTTTCAATTATAGACAAGGAAACTTCTAGGAATGACTGTGCAGGAGATAGGGAACTACAAAAGGGAAGCCTAAGATTACTGAGCAGCTAATTTTATTTCCTCTGCCTTAGTAATAGTAGGATTTTATAGAAAAGCCATTAATGACTAAAAACTCTGAGATGAGGTCAAGGAATCTCTGCATTTTATTATGGACTCATTTAATCAGGCTGATTTAATCCTGGGGTTCTCCAAGAGGGGTTCCCTTTTGCTTATCTTATCTTATCTAATAAATACACAGTAGGACAAGGAATCAGTAGTAAAGCTCCCAGGCTATAGGGATAAAAATTAGGGTAAAAGGGGCCTACAACAATGACAGCTGCATTACTCTCATAGCAGAAGCTCAACATATATACATACATTTTTACTAAAATGCTACTTATATCCACATATATAAACACATCATAATAACAAGAGTTACCATAAATTTAGCATAGACTACATTTACTGAAGTATGTTTACATGACAAATTTCAAAACGTTTGAGAGTCAAAATATCTGTGCCTTCATATAGTCCCTAACTTAATACTAAGATGTAAGTATGTCTTTTTAGCAATAACAAGTACAGAAAATTATCATCTAAAATACAAAACGCTAACAGATGGGCTTCTGAAAGTTCATGTGGGTTCTATAAGGTTTTAAGTGTATGTCAATAAAATTGAGGAATGAATGGAGAGGTCTACCATTCACAGCAGCACCAGTAAATGCATACATGTGTATATCTATACATTTCCTACCCTCGAGTTTATAAACCTCATTTAACCTATCTTAAGAATTTTAAAATCAAAAGTCCTATCTATTGGTGTGTATATGGAAAGACAAGAGTAATTCATGAATTAGTCGCTGATAATAGATGACATCAAAGGTTTATGAAATACATATACACACCTTCAACAATACAAAATAAGGCCTTTAATTTATTGCATAAACTCTTAGTAACTAGATATGGGTTTTCCCCCTCAAATAAACTGTTTTAAGACTATTCTATTCTTTAGAATAAACGCTACTTGTACAACTATGAACTGGGAATAAAACTTATGCTTTGTACTTAGTAAGAAATTATGCACAAATTGAACACTTACTCATTCTAATATGTTTTCATACAAGAGTTATAAAGACAATCCTACATATTGTAGTAAAAAAAAAATTCCATCTAGTAAATGGAGTAAATATAAGTACTTACTCAAGTGTCCAATTTTATGGTCTAATTTACATTTAAAAATTAACTTAATAACAAAGACATTAAATCTAATGTATGTATAGGTTTAATAAGGCCTAATACAACAATAAAACAATCAACAGTGGTATACTCCATGAATATTAAGTAAAACAATATAATTAATACTATATTTTACTTAATATTAAAAAATACTAAATTAAAATAGTCAAAAGTCTGAATTTAGGTAGATCAATAATGGTCAATGGTATATGGATTTAAAGTCTGTGTAAGTAATAGTGCTGTGCTAAGTTGCTTCAGTTGTGTCTGACTCTTTGTGACCCTATGGCCTGTAGCCCACCTGGTTCCTCTATCCATGGGATTCTCCAGGCAAGAACACTGGAATGGGTTGCCATGCTCTCCTCTAGGTGATCTTCCCGACCCAGGGACTGAACTTGCATCTCTTAATAGGCAGGTTCTTTATCATTAGCGCAACCTGGGAAGCCCAAAGTATTGTTTCCCAAACTTAAAACTTTGTTTTAAAAAATATGGAATCCATTTAGTTAAAAGAAGAAAAAAGACACGATTCTTTGGTATCAGGTAGATGATGGGTTTAGGTAAAAGATTTCATCTGTTCTACTGGATTTCTGGCACAGAGTATAAGGACCCTGGACACAGACAAGGGAAAGAAGAACTCGAGTAGAGAGCCCTAAACTTCACTCATGCAAGTGCCCGCTTTGCAATTTTGGTCACACTTTGTGGTATTAATTCCCTAATATTTTTCTTTAATTTTGACTTGCTTTATTCTTCAATACTCACTTATACTTTACCCTACCTTCCCCTCAAAAAACCCAGAAAATCACTGACTTAATATACTAGTTGTATTGTGTTCAAACATACATAAAATAGATAAATATCTTTAAAATGTAATGGGTTATCTTTGTACCTCCTGAAGTCACCTTGAACACTAGTCTGGAGAGACAGGCCCAGGGGCACGTATGTTGATACAGGGCATAGGAATCAACATACCAGTAAGAAATTAGTATGGATAGGACATGGCCAATGAACACTGAAGCACTGTTTGGATTGTGTTTACTCTTCACTGCAAAAAACCCTATGTTATGTACAATCTTAGGTTAGGTTTGAAAGAAGGCGGCAAAGATCTTAGAAGTAGTAAGGGAGTGGTACTTGTCTGAGTATATACTTTTGAATAAGTTTGAAAACATGCTTATGTTCTATATATTCAAAAAATTAAATAAACATAGATGTGAAAGGAAAATAAAGGAAATGAAAGCGAGCTGAAACAAATAAACCCAACTTTATTTCAGACTAAAAACACAACTACACTGAATGGGGACAGAAAAGAAAGAACTATAGCAGGTAACTTATGAACATGGTATTTGTATATGTACCCTAAGTCTTGGGCAGGAAAAGACCTGCAGATACATCCTGAACTGTTTATAGTATCTTTGTTTTCTGTAGTAGTATGGGTAAGGCAATTCTGAAACTACTTTAGATACGTGAGTCAGCAAATGTGTATATGTATTAATGTTACTGGAAGCCAGGGTTCTCATTGTGGAAGGATATATAGACATGCAATGGGGAAAGGCAAAAAAGACCAGGGGTCAGATTGAAACTAGAGATACTGGCTATGATAAATAAGATAGACATGTATTTGTACACAGATATATGTATTTTCACATATACATGTACACACTTTTCTGGTTCTATTTGCAGAAAGAGCCTAGAAGCAAAGGCCTTAGTAGCAAGAAGGATTCCTAATTCTCAAATCTTGGTCTCTATGCCATCATCCATCAAAAGAAATCAGGATTCCTCAGAAAAATGGTTGATTTCAGGCCTAGGGCAGGGTGGATTCAAGGGGAGCCTAGAACATCTTGCTATGCCAAAAAAACAAGAGTTTTAAAAAAAACAATGATGATAATAGGGGCCTGTTACAAGGACTTAAGAGCCAGCTTGAAGGTGCAGACACTGGCTAAATCTTGGATAATCTGAGCACCAAAATAATCTAGGGATTACAGTCCAGCAATTGTCAAAGTGTGAAAGGGAGATCTGCAGAGTGCCTATGACCCTTTTAGGGTGTTTCTGAGGCCTTTAATAATGCTAAGATGTTATTTTCCTCTTTTAATTTTTTCATGAATATACAAGGGAGTTTTCCAGAGGTTACATGATATGTGATATAGTAACACACTGAATGAGGAAACAGATATGAAAAATCCACCTGTCTTTTATTAAGTCACACATTAGGAGGATTTGCATATAAAACAAAGCAATGCTACTCTTTTCTCTAAATGTTTCTGTTTTGGAAAGTATAGTTATTTCTGATCAAAATATATTCTTTCCATAAATATGTAATGGATTTATTAGTTATTTTTAATGAATTATTAAATACTTTTAAAATTCCATTTTAGTTTCAATACAATAAATATTAAATACATACCTTACAAACAAAGCCCTTTCAATAATTATTAGGAGTTTAAAGGGATTCTGAGACCAAAATCCATAAGAACTATATAGCACTGAAAAGAAATGGAATCCACAAAGCCAAACCACTAAAAATATAGATAAACAGATGAATAAGTAAATAGAGATTAAAAGACTCTTGCTTACCACAGTGCTAAACAGGATATGTGTAGTAACTGTAAGAGCTGGAAAATCATCATTTTGTAACCATCCTGATAAACACTGGTTCTGGTCAGAATCATTAAGAGGAGAGGATTCTGTCTTTTTTTTTATTTGGATGTAATTTCCCTTTCCTCTACATTTAGGGTGTCCCTACACATTAGAAAACTAAATCAAACTTACTTGGTTAGAAATTTATAAGATTTCTAATTTGTACTGCTATCCTAGGGTCTCAGTGACCCTACTGATGAGTAAGACCCTTGACAGGTACCAGTCTGAGGCAGGTGACACCAATGGCCCAGAAGAATGAAACGGCAGACTTACATGTTTCTCCTTACTTGGGCCACTGCTTCTTTCCTAATCCATCCACACAGGCTAGGAAAAATATTTAAGCAGACTTTAAATGTTGAAGCATCACAACTCACAAAATGTCTACCACAGTGGAGAATAAACTTTCTTCCATGAATACCAAATCAAAGATGGAGGCCTATGTTGGTTGTGGCCCACGAGCACATGCAATCCTGGTGAAGGTTTTCAACCAGCTGTCTACTTCCAGCCCAATATTTCCCACTGGTGGAGCACTGCGAGGAGAATGAATGGAATTCAGGGGCGACTTTGAGGTGGAAAGAGAGATTGGGCTGAGTAAAGTGACACATCTCTGGGATAGCTATGCCCTTGAAAACAAGCAAGATTCAGGCCTTTGATGCCTGACAGGAGCCCCTGGCTTGGAGGAATGGTAATGAAGTAGGCAGGATGGCCAAGGAAGATCTTTGCTGCCTGACTGATGTCTGGTCCTTTACCCCGGTGGCAGAGATCAGTGCAAACCAGGTAATAATTCTAAATCAGTCTGTGTGGTGATGTATAGAAGATTGAATTTTGCATACGAAAGGAGGCTTAGAAGTGTCAATGCATAATATATGAAAGTGTGGGCTATTGAAAGCCAAGACCCATACTATATATGTTAGATTTGGATACTTAAAACCTTGTTATTCTGAACTCTTGTACATTTTTAAAAAAACATCAATTAAGAGTACCAAATAAGAATCCTTACACTGAAAGTCATTTTCCAATTTGACTTACAGCGTAATTTGACTGAAGTTACTCAGAGATAACTTTTTTTTACTATGAACCTGCTATGTACCAGGCAATGTTTATGTGCCCTTGATATATCATCCGTTATCCTTAAAATAATCTTTTACAGATGATGAAAATGAGACATAAGGTGATTAGCTTATCCAAATACACACAACTAATTAAAGTTGTAGAGCCAGTATTTGCCCCTAAACTTTTTTTGGAATCCTAACAGTAAGCATTTTCCATTTAACACTTTAAAATTAGCATTTACAAAGTCTGCACATAATATCATTATAGATACCCAATTAAAAACTAACATTTTATTCATAACTATAAGCTATTATTTTCCCATAGTGATCAAATGAGGCATTCCTGCTTGAAAATGAGATGACTGTATAATTTGACATATTCTACATATATTTATGTGAGCACTGAAGACTATCTCAGCAGGTCTCAGCAGGTAATACTTCTTTAAAAGTAATTAAAGAGGCCTTCCAGATAAGCTTTCAGAATTTTTAAGACTGCCAACTAGTTCAATAGATTACCTAAAATCTTATTAGCTTCCCCATTCTTACAGGTTTCCCATAAGGAATCTCAGCTTCTTCTATCTTAGAAAATCCGAAATTATATAAAAATGCTTGGTTATTCTAAAATGCCTTATACAATATGGTTTAACTTTTCAGAATCCAAAAGTGAAAGGTCTTAAACTATACCCAGAAAAACAGTGGAAAAATCGCAAGGGATCTACTTCCTTTATTACCATAAACATTTTGTGGCAAGTTTATAGCACAACAATATTCTTTTGTTTAAATCTGACTTCATAAATTTTTCAAAGGCCATAAATAACATTTGTAAAATTTAGGTCTTAAAGTACACAGGAAGAACATCAAAATTTAAGACAAGAAAAGATGAACCTACTGCGAATTTGTGTCTATGCTTTTTCACATGGACAATAAACTCTTATTTACTGTCTTTTTTTAGAGTTCCATAGTAATATTATATGCAGAGTACATCATGCAAAATGCCAGGCTGGGTGAATCACAAGCTGGGGTTGCTGGGAGAAATATCAACAATCTCAGATAAGCAGATGACATCACTCTAATGGCAGAAAGTGAAGAGGAACTAAAGAGCGTCTTGATTAGGGTGAAAGAGGAGAGAGAAAAAGCTGGCTTGAAACTCAACATTAAAAAAAGGATGATCATGGCATTGGGTCCTATCACTTCATGGCAAATAGAAGGGGAAAAAGTGGAAGCAGTGACAGATTTTATTTTCTTGGGCTTTAAAACCACTGCCGATGGTGACTGCAGCCATGAAACTTAAAGATGCTTGCTCCCTGGAAAGAAAGCTATGACAAACCTAGATATTAAAAATCAGATATATCACTTTGCTCACACAGTCAAAGCTACAGTTTTTCCAGTAGTCATGTCATGTACAGGTGTGAGAGTTGGACCATAAAGAAGGCTGAGCACTGAAGAATTGATAGTTTTGAATTGTGGTGCTGGAGAAGACTCTTGAGAGTCCCCTGGACAGCAAGGAGACCAAACCAGTCAACCCTAAAGGAAATCAACCCTGAATATTCACTAGAAGGACTGATGCTGAAGTTGAAACTCCAGTACTTTGGCCACCTGATGCGAAGAGCTGACTCACTGGAAAAGACTCTGATGCTGGTAAAGAAAGAGGGCAGGAGGAGAAGGGGATGACAGAGGATGAGATGGATGGATGGCATCACCAAATCAATGGACATGGGTTTGGGTGAACCTTGGGAGTTGGTGAGGGACAGGCAGGCCTGGCGTGCTGCAGTTCATGGGGTTGCAAAGAGTCGGACACGACTGAGTGACTGAAGTGACTGACTGACCAGGAGACAGTGAAGGACGGAGGAACCTGGCATGCTGCAGTCCATGGGGTCACAAAGATCGTACATGACTAAGCGACTGAACAACCAACAACAGTAATATTATAAGCAAATAAAACTTGAAAATTCTCAAAATGCTATTCAAACAATAAGGTGGTTTAGTCGCTAAGTCATGTCCAACTCTTGTGACCCCATGGACTATAGACTACCAGACTCCTCTGTCCACGGGATTCTCCACGCAAGAACACTCAAGTGGGTTGCCATTTCCTTCTCCAGGGGATCATCTTGACCTAGGAATCGAACCCTGGTCTCTTGAACTGCAGGCAGATTCTTTACCGACTGAGCTACAAGAGAAGTCCCTATATATTGAAGAATCTATTACAATAATCTAAAAAGATTCAAAGTCAAAAGTTCAGTAGGTTTTCAGATTCTAGTCCCAAGTCAGGCACATACATCTTAGAAATGTCCAGTATTTTACTTCATTTATGTCCTTTCCATTACTGCGGAAATCAAACATTGAAAATAGCTATGTTTAAAAAAAAAAAATAGACACCTGAATATTCTGTATAAAATCACCTAGTTTCCAAACTGCAAGGAATTTTTTATGCTCAGAAAAAGTGCAGCTGTAATTACACTTGTCCCTCACCCCCAAAAGAATTAATCATTAAAAAGAAAAATTCAAATGATGGATTCATACTATTTATGAACATACATAATAATGTGTTCACTTTGAAGGGCTGAAAGAGAAGCAGCCTTCTGGTTTTGATTGATGTTTAGGAAATCAGTATCTTGAAGTACTTTATTCATCTAATATATTCTACAGTTCTTTGTAAAGCTAAATTATATTCAATGTATAAAGTATATTTATGTTGAGAATTTGAACATTTGAAGAAATAACACAAAAAAACTAACATTTGATGATTCTGCTATATAACTACGTCTGAATTATGACAGATGAGTTAAATGTCTTAAATACACATAAAAAGAGAAGGAAAATAAAGGAGGGTATAAAAATTTTTTTAGCCAAATTAAACAGGCTTTAAGACATATTATACAGAAATTTCAGGTTTTAAAAAGACTATTCTTACAATGAGGAAATTTACGATTGACTGAAAATTATTTTTTTTCATTTTGAAGTGAAAGTTGTTAGCTAAAACAAACAAATTCCAATCTGGTACATCCTTAATATAAAAAGGAATAGTATTTTCTCCTCTCAAAATTAGCAAACACTCATAGCGTTGTAAAACAAATATAATCAAAGCATTTGATTTCCATTTGAATACTTGGGGCTGTCAATAGAGAGGTACAGAGAAAAGCTGAAGGAATTAATTTTTTAAAGTGGCAAATGTTATTAAAATTTAGAGAATTATTAAACTACGCTATACCACTTGCAAACCTTGGGACTACCTCAAATTTTATTTTCAGATTTGAAACGTAGATGACATGGCTGATCATTTGATTACTTTCTAGACCCAAACAGTTTCACAGAAATCAAAGTTCTTGGCCATTTCTCAAAGATCATAAAAGCATCAAGGACTGCACTGTTAGCTACCATGACTAATTCACAAAACAGATGACAATTTTAAATATGGATAATTTAGTGAAAATAGAGTGTATTTTGTGATGCATTAGTCTTAATTTTAAAATATATATATATATATTTAGTTTTTAGTCCATGAAATTACTAATATTCTTCATTCATCTATTTAGTTTGGTTAACATTAGGCACTACTTATGAATGAACAGAAATCTATTCTGATATAGAAAGAGACCACATATACTTATCTAACGAAACATGATACATTCATGATACATACATCTATTTAACAGGAACTATACTAGTATTTGTGAACCAGATTTCTAAGTATAAAAACTGGGCTCAGTTGGTAAGAGACTGAGGTGTCAGTAATTTTCAAACTCTTGTTTTTAAAAATACCTTTTTTAGTAGATGAATTTATGAAACTGTTCAAAGCAGAGCTTCTCTGGTTGAGGCAGGCAGGGGTCCAAAGTACAATTTACCTTTTCTCTCCTCCCCTTCCCTGGAGACAACCTCCTTACATTCTTAGAGTCCCAAGAAGCACTGTGCAATTCACTAATGCAGACCGCGTACTGCACTTCTGAAACTGCAAAATCCACCCATGAACATATATTCATTCTCCAGACAAAATCAAGATCTTGTGAATAGCAGAAAGACCATATTGCTTCTCTTCCTACCCAATCTTTCACGTAGTTAATCCTGTGATCTGTCACAAACTCCTGAGTGATCCATGTAATACAATGCAGGATTGTTCCTTAAATTTCATACCCTAAGGAGTGGTGGTAGTGTAGTCACTAAATCATGTCCAACTCTTGCAACCTCATGGACTGTAGCCCACCAGACTCCCCTGTACACGGGATTTTCCAGGCAAGAATACTGAAGTGGGTTGCCATTTTCTTCTCCAGGGGATCTTCCCAATCCAGGGATTAAACCCAGGTCTCCTGCATTGCAGGCAGATTCTTTCCTGACTGAGCTACCAGGGAAGCCCTAAGGAGATACAGGCCTACTTCAGTTGCGGAGTACTTTAAGACGGGTGTCTCCAAATTACTGTGCACAAGAATGTGGGGACTGTCTCTAGTCAAGAGTATACTGGTAATGCACGTCAGGATATTACCTGCAAAAGAATCAAATAACTGGACTTAAAATTTCTTTTTTAGTAGTAATAAATGATAAAGCTTAACACTTTTTTCCTAAGCCTTGCTACTTCTTTATAAGCTTCCAGAGTCCAGAGACAATATAATTTAGCAACATATCAATAACATTTTGCTAAAGTGGTTTTATTCATCAGTATTATCTGATTCATTCAGAAGAGCAGAATCATATTTATTGAGCAACATTTATGTGCATAGTACTTAGCTGACACTTACTTCCCACATCCTCCTTGCCCTTTGGGCCGAGAGCAACTTAACTACTGTATGACAATAGCACCACCTATTGGTTGGCAAAGGGCTCATAACAATCCAAAGCCCACCTGCTTCCTTGCCCTTCAGAACGACTAATGCATAATTTGGGCTCTTCTTTTATTCCACCTTTTATTATTAAACCCACTTGAAAAAAATTTCAGCTGAGTCAAACCTACTTGAAAAAGTTTTTATATATATATATATAAGTGTAAGTAAGTGTTAGTTGCTCAGTCGTGCCTGACTCTTTGTGACCCCATGGACTGCAGCCCACCAGTCTCCTCTGTCCATGAGATTTTCCAGGCAAGGATACTGGAGTGGGTTACCATTTTCTTCTCCAGGGGATCTTCCCAACCCAGGAATCAAACCTGGGGGTCTCCTGCACTGCAGGCAGATTCTTAACCAACTGAGCTACAAGGGAAGCCACCTCATGCAAAGAGTGGACTCATTGGAAAAGACCCTGATGCTGGGAGGGATTGGGGGCAGGAGGAGAAGGGGACGACAGAGGATGAGATGGCTGGATGGCATCACTGACTCGATGGACGTGAGTCTGAGTGAACTCCGGGAGATGGTGATGGACAGGGAGGCCTGGTGTGCTGCAATTCATGGGGTCGCAAAGAGTCGGACACGACTGAGTGACTGATCTGATCTGATCTGATACACACACACACACACACACACACACATTCTTTTCTTCTCCTTCATCTCTCCTTTTAGAAAACTGTAGAGTTCCCTGGTGGCTCAGATGGTAAAGAATCTGCCTGGAATTGGGGTTTGATTCCTGGGTCAGGAAGATCCCCTGGAGAAGAAAATGGCAACCCACTGAAGTATTCTTGCCTGGAGAATTCCATGGACAGAGTAGCCTGATGGGCTATACTCCATGGGGTCACAAAAAATCAGACAGGACTGAGCAACTAATATTTCACGGCCTCCATTCAGAGTTATTGCAACTCTCTTTAATTCCATTGCTAACCAATATGTGTTTTTGCTGCTGCTGCTAAGTTGCTTCAGTTGTATCCAACTCTGTGCAACCCCACAGACGGCAGCCCATCAGGCTCCTCCGTCCATGGGATTTTCCAGGCAAGAGTACTGGAGTGGGTTGCCATTGCCTTCTCTGGTGTTTTTGCTAACATGCAGCAATTCAGATGAATTGAGGGTTAAAAGAGATTTGAGAATTATTCTGGAAACCGAACTGCCATTTATAACACAATTACTATTGAAAAATGTGTTCAATTTAAGCAAGCTGCTTATGTGGAACTTTTGGAATTCAAGTAGGTTGGGAACTTGCTTTAAAACAAAAATATAAAAGCATTAAGACCTCACTGTGGTTTCCAAGGCAAATGCAGGAATAGAATTCTGATACAAAACTATATTGTATATACCTTCCCCCTTTTTAGAGTTGATGAACATCTGCCTTGTCCTGTGGAATCTGAATCTTTCAGTACACACACTGGAATACTCAAAAAAATGATGGAGATATATTGCTACTCTGCAGTGGCTCATTAAAGTTACACCAATGATATTAGATAATATTAGATCTCATTATTTTAACTTCATCTCTATGATGAAAATTACCAGGATTACATCTATTACTCTAACCACTTCAGTTCAGTCCCTCATTCACGTCTGACTCTTTGCGACCCCAAGGACTGCAGCACGCCAGGCCTCCCTGTCTAACTAACCACTTAATGAGCACCAACCATGAACTGATGTCCTTACACTTCTGTTACACAGAGCTTTGTATCTTTCTGTAATACATCCTTAGTATCTAGCCCCTGAAGTTGTCCTGTCTTCATAAGTTCTCATACGTGGGAATACCATGTTGAAGCGGGGAAATAAGACACCCCAAGCTAAGCGATCAATATGAAGCAACTTTTTAAAATGTAATTGATTTGCTTTGGGGTTTTTCTTGGCTTCAGGGCACAGCATGAGGATCTTAGTTCCTCAACCAGGAATCAAATCCATGCCCCTTGCAGTGGAAGTATGGAGTCTTAACCAACTGGACCACTAGTGAAGTACCAATAGGAGGTCATTTTTGTTTTGGTACCAGTCAAGTAGCAAAGGTTTTGTCCCTTGGCCTTTCCCCTGTACTTTAGTTCTAGCCTGATAACCTGATTTGAATCCGATTTGTTACAGGAAGGGGAATGTTATATGCCTCTGCTCCATATACATTGTACTTGTAACCGCTCTCACCTGTCTGGACAGAAACTTGTCTATGGCTTAAGGATGATGTCAAATGCCTGAGTTGCCAAGCCCTCTCTAGCCTTGTAAATCTCCTGTCTAGGACTAACTCATCAGGCCTTGGAAACCTATGGTCTGGTCTGTTGATTCATCAGTCGTTATGACATCTGGGCTTCCCAGGGGGCTCAGTGGTAAAGAATCTGCCTGCCAATGCAGGAGACACAGGTAACTCATGTTCAATTACTGGGTCAGGAAGATCCCCTGGAATAGAAAATGGCCAGCCACTCCAGTACTTTTGCCCGGGACAGAGGAGCCCGGGGGCTACGGTCCAAGCTGTCACAAAGAGTCAGACGTGACTGAGCATGAGCACTCCTCTTCCCTCCTATGACATCCACCTGTCCTGAGCCTCAGTCGCTTCTCCCTTAAAATCTCTCAAGTCTTTGGATTGTACTATTGCTTTACTCACTTCCTCATTTAAAAACTTCAATTGTTTTCATAATATTAATATGAATATACTTAACATTGTATTTTTCTTGTTAAATTGGTCAATAGTATGTTTTAAAATTATTTTAAGACAATTTCAATTGATTTTACTACTGCTCGCCATCCATGATGCAAACTTTCAACAAAATACATAAATACTTATTAATGTTCCTCTAATTTAATCTTTTTATATCATTATTACACCCCCAACCCCCACCCAGGCCCTTCTTGTTTCATGTCTATATTAATAGAAAAACCTCCCTAATCATACTATATTTCTTTCTTACATAACCATCCTGGGTAGACATTCAGGTAAGTCAGTCATTTAAGGATCCGTGCTGATGGCTATTCAGCCACTGTCAACATATGACTTTCAAGGTTTCCTGAGCACTGCCATTTCACTCAGCTAAAAAGAAGGGAGGGCCCTGAGAAACATATATGCAGAGTTTTATTGGCTAGGTCAGGAAGTGACTCACATTACTTCCACTCACAGTGAACTAGAAAAAAACAGTGAACATAAAAAACTAGCTACACCTAATTTTAAAAGATGCTGGTAAATGTAGTCTAGCTGTGTGTTCAGGAAGGAGAAAATGGATTTTAGTGGAGAGTAGTGGTCTGAAGTGACTTAGTAGCAGCAGCAGCAGCAGTGGTCTCTACAAATATATTCCTGGATAAAGCCAAATCAACAAAGAAACTGAGATGTGGAGGTCAGAGTGGAAGCAGGTGTGAGTGGGTCCAGCCAAAGGAGACACGGCTACCAAAGAGTCTATTGGCAAGTTTGGCCTGGCCTTGGCCATTGCAGGAGGCGTGGTGAACTCTGCCTTGTATAATATGGATGCTGGGCACAGAGCTGTCATCTTTGATAGGTTCGGTGGAGTGCAGGACATTGTCATAGGAGAAGGGACTCACTTCCTCATCCCTTGGGTACAGAAACCAATTATCTTTGACTGCTGCTCTCAACCACGTAATGTGCCAGTAAACACTGGTAGCAAAGATTTACAGAATGTCATCACCACCATATGCATCCTCTTCTGGCCGGTGGCTAGCCAGCTTCCTCGCATCTTCCCCAGCATTGGAGAGGACTAGGATGAGAGTGTGCTGCCAGTCCATCACTACAGAGATCCTCCAGTCCGTGGTGGCTCGGCTGGAGAACTGATCACCCAGAGAGAGCTGGCCCCCAGACAGGTGAGCGATGACCTCACAGAGCAAGCAGTGACCTTTGGGCTCATCCTGGATGACCTATCCTTGACCTTTGGGAAGTTCACACAGAGGTGGAAGCCAAACAGGTGGCTCAGCAGGAAGCAGAGAGGGCCAGATTTGTGGAGGAAAAGGCTGAGCAGCAAAAGAAGGAAGCCATCATCTCCGTGGAGGGCGACTTAAAGGAAGCGGAGCTGATAGCCAACTCGCACGCAACCACCACTGCCATCGCAGGCGGTGATCCAGCTGCGCAAGCGGGAGGCCGCGGAGGACATCGCATAGGAGCTGCCGCGCTCGCGGAACATCACCTACCTGCCCTGCGGGCAGTCGGTGCTCCTCCCGCTGCCCCCCTGAGGCCCACACCTCCTGGGCCGTCTGGATCACAGCCCCGAAGATGTTCAGCGTCACCTTCCTTCTGCTACCCCAGAAATCACTGTGAAACTTCATGATTGGCTTAAAGTGAAGAAAATAAAAGTAAAATCACTTCAGATCTCTTACTCAATCAGATTAAGCTCTTTGATTCTTCTCATTTCCATCCCCCTTTTTTTCAATCCACCTCCCTACCCCAAATTGCCAAGTACCTACACAGACCAGCTTGGCTCCTGTCTTTGGGGCTGGCTGGTACTCCAGCCCAGGCACTGGCAACTGGCAGAAGAAAGGCAAGGCTTTGTGCGTGACAAGCTGGGAGTCAGCAAGTAAACTTGTAGCCTCCAACCAACCCTTCATGCAGGACTTGAGGAAAATGGCACACACAGGTGAATGGGGAACACAGGCCTCAGATTTCTCCAGTGGTTCCTGCACAGACCCAGCTAAAGAGAGGTGCTGGGAAGGTCAGAGAGGAAGTGATCCTTCTCTTACCATAAAGCTGATGCTCTTTAACTGCGGGACCAGCAGAGGCAGGTGTGTACAAACAGCACAGATTGAAGAATCTGCCCCCGTGAAGGTGGGTGGGCCTGATCTGCTGCCCTCCCCAGAGTCCTGGAATGGACTTGGATAGTGAGAGCAGGCCTGGAATGAGACGAGAGTCCTGTGGCCTTCTTTTCTACCTCCCACCTTTGTGTCTCAAATACCCGGTGGATTTCCAGCTTGAAGGATTGCATCTGCCCAGGGCTGCACGGGCCTGCCAAAGTCGTGTGCATCCAGCGTTCCTGTCTCCCTGTTTCAGAGACTGTCCTTCTAGAGGGCTCTGTGCCTGTGCCTTGAAAGAAATGACCATGGGAAGAAGACATTTATGTAAACTACTATCAATAAATGACACCCAGATCTTTCAGCTCAAAAAAAAAAAAAAAAAAAAACCAAAGAAACAGAATACCAGACCATGTCATTTTGGCCCACAGAGAAACTTTCCCCCCACTTTTTAATTGAATTATGGTTGACTTAAAATATTAGTTTCAGGTGTACAACACAGTGATGTTATTTTTAAGGATTTTATTCCATATAAAAATATTGGCTATATTCACTGTGCTGCACATTTTTGTAACCTGTTTTATATCTAGTAGTTTCTACCTCTTAATCCACTTCACCTATCTTGTCCCTCCTTCTAATTACTCAAAACTGTTTTTACTGAACTAAAAATCTGGTGAAACACCACTACCCATATTTTAATGCAATTATAAGAAATAGTTCAGGAAAAAAATGTATCAAATCAATCAAGTGATGCTGTAAAAGACACCTGTTCATTACACTGTATAATACCTACATAGGAAAACCCTGGGAGACTCACATCAGATATGAGTACTGAGGATAATAGAAAACAAATGTCATTTTTCTTTTACAGGACTAGGAAAAATTAACAACACTAACCCAGTGTTATTATTGATGGTGCAGAAAAATTTACAAGCACTTATACTATTGGGAAAGTAAATCAGCCAGTATGAACTGTGTGACCAACTTTGTTTCCTTTTCTGGACAGACCACCAAGAAGCTCAGCAGAATGTTCACAAATTATCTCTGCTGCTGCTGCTGCTAAGTTGCTTCAGTCGTGTCCGACTCTGTGCGACCCCATAGACGGTAGCCCACTAGGCTCCCCCGTCCCTGGGATTCTCCAGCGGGGTAATTACAAGAGAAACTTTGTACTTTTTTGATTGGTTGGCTTTTTTTTAAATAAAAAAGCAAAAGGAGGCTATTTTCATTCTTGTAAACTAAAAATTAGCCATATTCCTCCAAGACAGTTGTTTAGATGATTGATCTCATAGCCACTGTGAAGTTCTGACTGGAAGGCTTTCTCCTTTTGAATTTGCTGCTATAAAGGCCAGAGTTACATTTGTGGTTCACTCTTAGAAAATGTGCAGGTAACGAGAGTTTATGTGAGAGCCTTATACCTGGCTCCACTTTCCCCTCACGCTGATTTTCCTCTCTCCTTTCACTGCGATTTTATGTCTTTGTCTTTGAGTCCTCAATCTCATGTCTTCTCCAGAAGGAAGAGAATTATCTTATAAAACAGTTTTACTGTGTCACAACTCTATAACTCTTTGTATACAAAACGTAAAGATTCTACTCCATGTATTTTTCTTAAAAGCAAGAATCAAAATTCTTCACCTCATTTACAAAAAAAAAACTAAATAGAAAATAGTTATAATAATAAACATATATTTATATAAACACACACACAAATACACAGGTCAAACACTTTGCTATATATGGGAGAAAGAGAAGAAGGTTCAAAATGCTCACAGTCTGGTTCAATGGTGCCAGTATGTTTTCACTATGACTCACATCAATCTAATGGCCTCACATTCTGGAAGGGACACCAAGACATTCTGTATGTACAGTTCTCGGTATGATAGTAACAACTTTGGCTCTTTGGCTATTACTGATCTGAAACATACTGGTGGTCTCAAGGGTCAAATGGTTAAGAACAGAGATTGACTACAATACAGAGAGACAACTGTAAGAGAGAAAATGCTCTATGCTATATCACACACTGGGCTTTCCAGGTGGCGCTAGTGGTAAAGAACCCACCTGCCAATGCAGGAGACATAAGAGATGTGGATTTGACCTTGGGTAGAGAAGATCCCCTGGAGGAGGGCATGGCAACCCACACCAGTATTCTTGCTTGGAGAATCCCATGGACAGAGGAGCCTGGTGGGTTACAGCCCATAGGGCCGCACAGAGTTGGACACAACTGAAGCGACTTAGCACCCACACACATACCACACACACACACAAATATGGTACCCAAAACTGTGGAGTATAATGGAGTATAAAAGAGTCAACTGGCACAATATTCAAATTTAGACTTTTGCCATGATCTCGAAACAAGATTGTATATTCCATAATAATGTTCTCTGTGTTACAGTTTGGCTTAAATTATACTACTATATCTCACACCTATTAAGATATCTACTATTAAAAAAAAAGAAAACAACAAGTGTCAGCAAGGATGTGGACACAACGGAACCCTTGTGCACTGCTGGTGGGAATGTAAATCTGTACAGCTGCTATGGAAAAGTGTACGGTGCTCCTCAAAAAAGTTAAAAATTGAATTATCATGTGATCCAGAATTTTACTTCTGGGCATATAAGCAAAAGAACTTAAAGCAGAGTCTTGAAGAGATATGTGTACACCCATGCTCACAGCAGTACCACTTACAACAGACAAAAGATGGAGACAACCCAAGAGCCCATTGACAGATTAACAGATAAGCAACATTTGTGGCATATAGATACGATTCAATATTATTCAGCCTTAAAAAGGAAGGAAATTGTGACAAATGCTACAACACGGAAGGACCTTGATGACATTATGCTAAGTGAAATAAACCAGTCACAAAAAGACAAACACTGTATGATTCTACTTATATGAGGTGCCTACTTTCTTCTGTGTTCACAGAAATAGAAAACAGAACGGTGGTTGACAGGAACAAATGGGGAAGGAAAGTTGTTGTTTAATGGGTATAGAGTTTCAGGTTTTCAAGATGAAGAGTTTTAGAGATTGGATGTAAAACAATGTGAATGTGCTTAACACTACTAAGTTGTGCACTTAAAACTGGCTAAGATAGAAAATTTTATGTTATTTGTGTTTTACCATAATTGCATACATATATGTATGTGTACATGCATGTACGTGCAAGCACATGTATATAAAATTTACAGATTATGTAGCCCTGTAATGACAGTTCTTCAGCTTCTGGTAACTACGACGTGGTCTCCTGAAAGGAAGTGAATGGATACATTTAAAAGGTCTGGGGCTTATCACACAAGTAAGAACAAGCATGTTTTTCTATATATTTCATCTGTAGCTTTTCTTCCAAGTGAATTACAAACTCCTTTCTGTATAAACACAGTATCTTCTGCTTATCACAGACACTCAATATTCCATGCCAGGCAAGTATGAAGCTGGCTGGAACAAGGATGTTTAGGGTGCATGTTACTCATATCTCCAAATTTTAACAATATAATTTTAAAATAAGCTAGAACTGAAAGGAAATTTGGGAGATCATACTAGAATCATCATCAAGCCATTTCTTAAAGCTCTTAAAACCAAGGAATATAAACTTATTTCATCATTATTCATTCAAAGACCTTACGCATTAGGTTAAAAAAGTGTCTTCATAAAACGTCATCAAACTATACAGAGGTGATCATTGACAACAGTGTGAATTAACTAAATGCCACTTAAACATAAACTTGGATCAAGGTCACACAATTTTTCAGTACAGAACATGGAATTTAAATTCTGGTCTGTATGACTTCAAAGCCTGTGCATATACCATTTCCTATCACCCTTTAATGTCAACAAATGTACAACCAAAATAGTTAAACTACTCTATAAAACTAAATGTAAGTTTGGGTACACTCAACACTTCTTGTCAAGAGCACAGTTAGCGCTGATAGAGGATAAATCAGTTTAGTTCAGTCGCTCAGTCATGTCCAACTGTTTGCGACCCCATGAACCGCAGCACGCCAGGTCTCCCTGTCCATCACCAATTCCCGGAGTCCACCCAAACCCATGTCCATTGAGTCGGTGATGCCATCCAACCATCTCATCCTCTGTCGTCCCCTTCTCCTGCCCTCCCATGTTTTATGTCTCAAATAACTTTTTAGTACTTGATGAGATCCTAAATTACATGGACTAAAAACAACTTTTTCCCTAGAAGTGATTTTTTTTTCTTTTAATCTTTCTTAATAAAGGAAACTCTTTCTAACAAGGAAAAGTGGGTTTATAAAAAATAACTATGTCCTCTTGTGACCTATTTATATTATTTTTAATAAAGGGCTACTTGAATATATTGACTCAAATAGTATATAATTAGAGGATGTAATACCACAGGGATAAACTTGATCTTTAAAATTGCCAGATTAATATCCTTTCTATATATATTACAAAGAATACAAAATTCTGATATAAATCTAAAATGCTTAATTTTGTAGATTAGTATGAATAGGCTTTAAAAATATACCTTGGCTTCCACAGAGCTGAAGGAGGGCATAAAATTGCACCTCATTTTTTGCTCTTCTCTTTGAATATGAATGGATAGTATCAGGGTTCCCTTACTTTCTTGTTTCATTTCTGGAAACAGCCATCCATTACATCCCTTTCTCCAGGCATCTCACATACTCTGTGGCTTTCAAACACCAAATTTGATGATTGTTCTTTTGTTGTGGTGGAGATTTAGTCGCTAAGTTGTGTCTTACTTTTGCAACCCCATGGGCTGTAGCCCACCAGGCTCCTCTGTCCATGGAAAGCCTGGCATGCTGCAGGCCATGGGGCTGCAAAGAGTCAGACACAACGGAGCAACTGAACTGAACTGAACTGGCTTTCACATAGAGATGGTAGGGATGGATAGTTTCACTTGCATGTTATGTCAAAAGCAACTTTGACATGCAACCGACAAAGCCTGAAAAAGCAGATCCGATTGTGAATGTTCTTCTGCCACCACTCCTCTCCCAAATCACCCATCTTAATCCACTCTAGTCAGACTTTGACGTCCTTACAGTCTCAAAGATGATATTTTGCACTGCCTCATTGCTTCTAGCAAAAGAATGAGAAACATCTAAATCACAAAGAAGAATGAGGAATGATACTTCTCCACTACAATGTCTTCAAGGAAAAAACACAAAGGTTACAGGAAGAACTCTTATTCAGGTGTTAGGGTTAACATCAACTTTTCTGACATTGAGAAATAAGGTGATTAGACCAGGTATAATGGCTTGAAGAGGGCTGCCTTGGGAGACAGTTTTGGTAACATTAACTTCTCAATGCAAATTATTAAACATTTCCATTACCCTTACCCTTAGGAAAATTCATTTATCCAACAAGAATCTTAAGCTTATAACTCCAATGCCTCATTCTTCACTTCATACAAAAACAAAACCTGTCCATGCCTTTGAAATAGTTCAAGGTACCCTATCATATTAAATAGCATCCACATTTTTAACTCAGTCTCCTTTCCAAAAAGTTTAATCTGAGTAAGCACTAACCCTGGGATACAAAAATAATTTGACAACTGAGTTATTCTGTAAGAAATGATATGAATATTTATCTGTTTGTTTTTTTTTTTTACTTAAAATGGATAAACAAGCAAACATATCTCCTCAGTTGAAAGTCATCCAAACATAATCTCCAAACTCTCCAAATCATAAAGGGAGAAAAAAAAAAAATCCAAGGGAATGAATTCTCAAAGTTAGCTCCAGAACATATCAGGAGTTTAAAAATATATTAGAACTGGCTAGGTCTTTTTCAGATACACACTTAAACTTGTGATATGAAAGAGAAATGAATTCATGGGTCAATAATAAGAATGCCATTTTAAAAGGAAGAATATGAAAATAAACAAGTTTATCTTGTTTTTTTCACTTCATGTTTAATAAATCACTTTGAAAGTAAACTTTCTTTGTTCTTTTATTCCATCCTCCATGAAATGAGAACTATAAAATCACTGATAAACGGCTCGAAAGACTTTCCCTTCACCATAGTGACAGTACACACCGTTACGTAAATGCCACTTAAGCTGACCCTAGGCAAACACGGCACCACCAGACACTCCATTTTACTCCTTTTACTTTTCCTGTCCTTAATAGCTCAGAGGAAACCCAACTGGGATGAGATAGTATTCTGGGAATAGTTGGGTCGATCCTTTTTTAGGCTGTGGGCTCTGTGGCAGGTTATAATCCTAGCTGACAAAGATAAGGTTCTCATCATGGTTTAAACAACATGAAACATCAGAGAGAAAAATGCGGTTGTTACAGCACTGAGGTTCACAGGAAGTTCGCACCTAGTGCAAAGCATGGTTGGTTCAGAAATTACTGAGGTCAACCCTCATCTCAAAAGCTTATGGCAATGTTTCACTTTGCAGGTCTCTACAAATAACCAATATGACCTTGACACCAGTTAAACTGAAAAACATATGCTGAATAAAAGATTTTTTTTTTTTTAAACTGCAAGTATTGTGGTGCTGGAGAAGACTCTTATTTCATTAAATTTTGAGTAAGATTTTTTTTTAATTTATTTTAATTGGAGGCTAATTACTTTACAATAGTGTAGTGGTTTTTGCCATACATTCACATGAATCAGCCATCAGTGTACATGTGTTCCCCATCCTGAACCCCTGTCCCACCTCTCTCCCTATCCCATCCCTCTGGATCATCCCAGTGCACCAGCCCTGAGCACCCTGTCTCATGCATCAAACCTGGACTAGCAATCTGTTTCACATATGATAATATACATGTTTCAAAGTTATTCTCTCAGATCATCCCATCCTCACCTTCTCCCACAGAGTGCAAAAGACTGTTCAATACATCTGTGTTTCTTTTGCTGTCTTGCATATAGGGTTATTGTTGCCATCTTTCTAAATTCCATATATATGTGTTAGTATACTGTATTGGTGTTTTTCTTTCTGACTTACTTCACTCTGTATAATAGGCTCCAGTTTCATCCAACTCACTAGAACTGATTCAAATGTATTCTTTTTAATGGCTGAATAATATCCCATTGGAGAAGGCAATGGCAACCCACTCCAGTACTCTTGCCTGGAAAATCCCATGGACGGAGGAGCCTGGTAGGCTGCAGTCCATCATGTTGCTAAGAGTTGGATACGACTGAACGACTTCCCTTTCACTTTTCACTTTCATGCATTGGAGAAGGAAATGGCAACCCACTCCAGTGTTCTTGCCTAGAGAATCCCAGGGACTGGGGAGCCTGGTGGGCTGCCGTCTATAGGGTTGCACAGAGTCAGACACGACTGAAGCGACTTAGCAGCAGCAGCAGCAATATCCCATTGTGTAAATGCACCACAGCTTTCTTCCATTTGTCTGCTGATGGACATCTAGGTTGCTTCCATGTCCTGGCTATTATAAACAGTGCTGCGATGAACACTGGAGTATGCGTGATCTCTTTCAATTCTGGTTTCCTAGGTGTGTATGCCCAGCAGTGGGATTGCTGAGTCATATGGCAGTTCTATTTCCAGTTTTTTAAGGAATCTCCACACTGTTCTCCATAGTGGCTGTACTAGTTTGCATTCCCACCAACAGTGTAAGAGGGTTCCCTTTTCACCACACCCTCTCCAAGAGTTTATTGTTGGTAGACTTTTGGATAGCAGCCATTCTGATTGCATGAGATGGTACCTCATTGTGGTTTTAATTGGCATTTCTCTGATAATGAGTAATGTTGAGCATCTTTTCATGTGTTTGTTAGCCATCTGTATGTCTTCACTGGAGAACTGTCTGTTTAGTTCTTTGGCCCACTTTTTTGATTGGGTTGTTTATTTTTCTGGAATTGAGCTGCAGGAGTTGCTTGTATATTTTTGAGATTAATTCTTTGTCAGTTGCTTCATTTGCTATTATTTTCTTCCATCTGAAGGCTGTCTTTTCACCTCACTTATAGTTTCCTTCGTTGTACAAAAGCTTTTAAGTTTAATTAGGTCCCATTTGTTTATTTTTGCTTTTATTTCCATTACTCTGGGAGGTGGGTTATAGAGGATCCTGCTGTGATTTATGTCGGAGAATGTTTTGCCTATGTTTTCCTCTAGGAGTTTTATAGTTTCTGGTCTTACATTTAGATCTTTAATCCATTTTGAGTTTATTTTTGTGTATGGTGTTAGAAAGTGTTCTAGTTTCATTCTTTTACAAGTGGTTGACCAGTTTTCCCAGCACCACTTGTTAAAGAAATTGTCTTTTCTCCATTGTATATTCTTGCCTCCTTTGTCAAAGATAAGGTGTCCATAGATGTGTGGATTTATCTCTGGGCTTTCTATTTTGTTCCATTGATCTATATTTCTGTCTTTGTGCCAGTACCATACTGTCTGGTATGGTACAGTAGCGTTGCAATATAGCCTGAAGTCAGGCAGGTTGATTCTTCCAGTTCCATTCTTCTTTCTCAAGATTGCTTTGGCTATTCGAGGTTTTTTGTATTTCCATACAAATTGTGAGATTATTTGTTCTAGTTCTGTGAAAAATACTGTTGGTAGCCTGATAGGGATTGCATTGAATCTATAGATTGCTTTGGGTAGTATACTCATTTTCACTATGTTGATTCTTCCAATCCATGAACATGGTGTATTTTTCCATCTATTTGTGTCCTCTTTGATATCTTTCATCAGTGTTTTATAGTTTTCTATATATAGGTCTTTTGTTTCTTTAGGTGGAGAAGACTCTTGAGAGTCCCTTGGACTGCAGGATCAAACCAGTCAATCCTAAAGGAAATCAAGCCTGAATACTCATTGGAAGGACTGATGCTGAAGTTGAAGCTCCAATCTTTTGGCCATCTGATGTGAAGAGCTGACTCACGGGAAAAGACCCTGATGCTGGGAAAAACTGAAGGCAAGGGAATTGCAGGGGACTTCCATGGTGGGAAGGGAATTGCTACCCACTCCAGTACTCTTGGAGAAGGCAATGGCACCCCACTCCAGTACACTTGCCTGGAAAATCCCATGGACAGAGGAGCTGGTGGGCTGCAGTCCATGGGGTTGCTAAGAGGCAGACACGACTGAGCAACTTCACTTTCACTTTTCACCTTCATGCGTTGGAGAAGGAAATGGAAACCCACTCCAGTGTTCTTGCCTGGAGAATCCCAGGGACGGGGAGCCTGGTGGGCTGCCGTCTATGGGGTCACACAGAGTCGGACATGACTGAAATGACTTAGCAGCAGCAGCAGCAGCCAGTACTCTTGTTTGAGAATCCCATGGACAGAGGAGCCTGGCAGGCTACAGTCCATAGGATCGCAAAGAGTCAGACACAACTGAGCAACTTTCACTTTTGGGTTCGTATCCCATCCTTGGCTTCCCTTATAGCTCTGATGGTAGAGAATCTATCTTCGATGAAAGAGACCTAGGTTTGACCCCTGGGTGGGGAAGATCCCCTGGAGAAGAGAATGGCAACTCACTCCATGGGAGTGAGTTCTTGCTGGAGAATCCCATGGACAGAGGAGCCTGGCGGGCTACAGTCCATGGGGTCACAAAGAATCAGACACAACTGAGCAACTAACATTTTCACACTCTCAAGAGAAGGGGGGTGACAGAGGATGAGATGGTTGGATGTCATCACTAACTCATGGAAATGAGTTTGAGCAAACTCTGGGAGACAGTGAAGGACAGGGAAGCCTGGTGTGCTGCAGTCCATGGTGTCACAAAGAGTTGGAATCGACTTAGTGACTGAGCAACAACAAGGCAATTGGTTAAGAGCACAGTCGTGGGAGCCAGACCATGTGGCTCTGTAATTTGCTAGGTTATATAATTTAGTATTACTTAAATTCCCTGTGCCCACTTTTCAGTTCAGTTCAGTCGCTCAGTTGTGTCCGACTCTTTGCGACCCCATGAATCGCAGCGCACCAGCCTGTCCATCACCAACTCCCGGAGTTCACCCAGACTCATGTCCATCGAGTCGGTGATGCCATCCAGCCATCTCATCCTCTGTCATCCCCTTCTCCTCCTGCCCCCAATCCCTCCCAGCATTAGAGTCTTTTCCAATCAGTCAACTCTTCACATGAGGTGGCCAAAGTATAAAACAGGAAAAATAAGATAAAATACAGTAACAGGATAATTTAGTGCTGTATATAAAGCACTAAGAATAGTACTTGGCACTTAGTATTAGATGTATTAGCTATTATTGTTATTATAAATTATTCTGTTGGCTGATTATAGTTTAAAAATCATACTACAAACCAAATAAAGAGTTTTTTATACTGAACTTATTTTGCTGTTGAAGGGGAGTAGTAGGCAAGGGGAAATTCTGACATACTGAAGTTCAAATTTGCCTGGAGCCCTGCAGAGTCTAGTGACTTCAGGTTCAAAGAAGCATTTCAGAAAAGTTGGTAGGAAGATCAAAGGTAAGGTGGCCAAGATGGAGAAGGAAGACCCTGAGCTCAATTCCTCTAAACAAACATATCAAAATTGCAACTATTTACAGAGCAATGACTTATGAGAACAACCTGAAAACTAGCAGAAAAGACTGTCAACAACTAAATACATAAAGAAGGAACCACAAAGAAACAGGAAGGAGGGGTAGAGATATGGGAGTACACTCCCACACACTTTGGTAGGCAACATACAAATGGGAGAATTATCACAAATGTAGAGGTTCTCCTCAAGGGGCAAAGGGTCTGAGCCCATATTGGACTCCCTTGCCTGGGGGTCTTGCATTAGGAAGATGAGCCCCCAAACATCTGGCTTTGAAGGCCAATGGGGCTTGTGTACAGGAGAGCTGGAAAGCTGCAGGAAGCACAGACTCCACTCTTGAAGGGATTATGCAAACTTTCACATGCTCTGAGTCCTGGACTTTTGTTTGGTTGGAGATTTTTAAAATTATTGATTCAGTTTCGTTACTGATACTTGGTCAGTTCATATTTTCTTTCTGGTTCAGTCTTGGAATAGTATATGTTTCTAAAAATTTATCCACTTATAAATTGTCTATTTTATTATGCATAATTATTCACAGTAATCTGTTATGATTCTCTGTATTTCTGTGGTATTATTTGAAACTTCCTGTCTTTTATTTCAATTTTATTGATTTGGACCCTCTCTCTTTTATTAATGAATCTGACTAAAGGTTTATCAGATTTGTGTATCTTGTCAAAGAGCCAGCTTTTAGTTTCACTGATCTTTTGTATTGTTTTATTTCATTTATTTCTGCTTGGATCTTTATGTTTTATTTCCTTTTACTGACTTTGGTTTTTGTTTGCTATTCTTTATCTAGTGGCTTTAGGTATAAAGTTAGGTTATTTAAGATTTTTCTCATTTCCTGAGGTAAGCTTGTATTGTATAAACTTCCCTCTTAGAACTGCTTTTGCTGTGTCCCATAGGTTTTAGATCATTGTGTTTTTGCTTTCCTTCATCTCTAGATACTTTTTTATGTTTCCTTCGATTTCTTCAGTGATCCATCAGTTGTTTAGTAGCATATTGTTTAGTCTCCACATGTTTGTGTTTTTTTTCAGTTGATTTCCAGGGACATAGTGTTGTGGTTGGAAAAGATACCTGATATGATTTCAGTCTTAAATTTACTGAGTTTTGTTTTGTGGACTAGCTTGTTCATTTCTCAGTGTGCGCATCTGGAAAAAAACATGTATATTCAGCTTCTTTTGGATGAAATGTTCTCTATATATCTATTAAGTCTATCTGAGCTAATGTGTCATTTAAAGCCAATATTTCCATATTGATTTTCTTTTTGGATAACCTATTGATGTAAACAGGGTGTTAAAATCTCCTACTATTACTATGAGTCTGGCTCAAGGTTTATCAATTTATCTTTTCAAAGAAACAACTTTTCCCTTCCTCCCTTTATATTTGTCACTTTCTCTATATTATTTAATCTTTGTATTATGTATTAAATGGTCCTATGTTAGTGCATATGTACTTACAATTATTATATCTTATTGGATTGATCCCTTACAATTATTATATATTATTGAATTTGGAAAGGCCTTTCTATAAATGATAAATAACTCAGAAACTTTTAAGAAAAGTGCTATATATTTTTCTTTCTAAAAAAACTTCTAGGGAGCAAAAAAAAAAAAAGTACTATTAAACAAAGTCAAAAGACCAAGGAAAAAACTGGATGTTTAACCAACTGAAAACTGAATGTAGTTATTTCAACGGGTTGAGGAAGGACTATGGTAAACTTCTCATGTTTGCATTACTTTTTTTTTTTTATTACTTTCATAATTAGAAAAAAAAGGTAAAAATATAAGAACAAAACGCTGACATCCAAAGTACAAACTGCTGCTGCTAAGTCGCTTCAGTCATGCCCGACTCTGTGCGATCCCACAGACGGCAGCCCACCAGGCTCCGCCTTCCCCGGGATTCTCCAGGCAAGTACACTGGAGTGGGTTGCCATTTCCTTCTCCAATGCATGAAAGTGAAAAGTGAAAGTGAAGTTGCTCAGTCGTGTCTGACTCTTTGTGACCCCATGGACTGCAGCCCACCAGGCTCCTCCGTCCATGGGATTTTCCAGGCAAGAGTACTGGAGTGGGTTGCCATTGCCTTCTCCCAAAGTACAAACAACTTGTAACAATTCCTGCAGATGGACACTACTTAATTTGGAGAATTATTTCTTACTTAGGTTAACACATCCTTCTCTAAAAGACTATCTACAGAGAAGATATATCCTTCTATATATAAATTGCTTTTGGTAGGGTTACATTGGATTTACTACCAACATTGAGGTCCCAAAGATGATTATTTCCATTGAATACACAGAATTGGGATGGGGTACACAGAAAAAATGATCAAATATAAGAAAGAAAGGTTATATACTATACATAAGTCCTATTTGCTGAGTGCTCATCTCTGCACATACACATAGCTGGCAACTTCCTTTTATTAGTTCATCCTTCTAGAAATTATTTTCGTGCACACAAAAGTCAACATAAAAGTCAACACATATATTAATATATATATATACATAAGTTATACATCTTCCCCAATGGCTCAGACAGTAAAGAATCTGCCTGAAATGTAGGAGACTCAGGTTCAATCCCTGGGTTGGGAAGATCCCCTGGAGAAGGAAATGGCAACCCACTCGAGTATTCTTGCCTGGAGAATTCCATGGACAGAGCCTGGTGGGCTAGAGTCCATGGGGTCACAAAGAGTCGGACTCGAACTGAGCGACTAACACACACGCATGTGCGAGCATGCACACACGTATATTATACATATATAACACAGATAATTTTACCCCTTTTGCTTTTCCACAAAAAAATAGCTAACTCTACAAAATTTCTGCAATTTTCCATTTTATTAAGTAATATCTATTGGAATTTTTTATACAAAATATTAGTACACAAAGCATGCCCTCGTTATTTTTTACAGCTGCATCCACTGCATATATATACTATCATTTATGGTACTGGCTTGCTAATGATAAGCACTTGAGTTAAAGAGGAATTTAAATTACAATCATAGAATGATTCCTTTATCAAAGACCAACAAATTTCAAGGACTTCCCACATAGCTCAGTGGTAAAAGAATCCACCTGCCAATGCAGGAGCTGTAAGAGATGTAGGTCTGATCCCTGGATAGGGAAGACCCCCTGGAAGAGGAAATGGCAACCCATTCCAGCATTCTAGATGGGATAATCTCATAGACAGAGGAGCCTAGAGGACTACAGTCCAAAGGGTCGTAAAGAGTCAGACATGACAGAGCTCGAAGGCATGCACAACAACAAATTTTGAACAAAAGGTAAAAATCTTATATGGTTAATATAGTACCATCAAGGTTACTGGGCTCATTGGGGTATTAGAGTAACAGTAGTAAGTCCAAAAGTACAAATATATTTCTAAAAATATATTCCAGCATATTAGTTACAAATCTACTTGCTCATATCTAGATTTTTAATTTGAGATTATTATGGATAATTTTACCCATATGATCCAGTCACAAGATATATCAGAGAAACTGTCAGAGTTTAAGAAGGATACCACAGAGATTTTTATTTTGATCTATGGAATGTGAAAACATCATTGAAAAGCAGAAAGAAGATAATTACCAAGTGGCCCTTAAAACCATCTCTTTCCTCTAGAAAACATAATGAACAAACATCTAAAAAGATACCCTCTACTAACTAAAATCAGTGATCCTTTTCTTATTAGTAGAAGATAACTTGAGTGTCCATCCACAGATTTATATATAAAGATTTAACTATTACAAGAGATGTTTATATTTACCTGGTTGGATAAACTAAATTTTGCTTATAATTCATAATTTATTAGTTTATGTAGCTAAAAGCATATACATTTAAGTATTTGCCAATTTTTAAAATTGGCATTCTTTGTTTTTTTCTAGTACTGATCCATTTCCTGTAGTGAATTAAATTAGTATTTCTTAAACTTACAGTCTCTATAAGGGTGAGAATTCAATATACAAAGACGAGGAATTCCTGTATGTTAAAATTCATGGGAAAAAAACCCAAAACCTGAGACAGGTTAAAACAACCTACAAGCACCCAGAAGAGTCATTAGTGCCTCTACTAGCAGTCTTTCAACTACTGGGTAAAAAACACTCAAAGGGACAATTTAAAACTACTCGTAATCAAAGAGAAACCAAAAAATGATACTAGCAAATGGAGAATAAATTTAAACTGAGACACAAGAATATTATTTACTGACCTTTTTTTCATTTCTTAGAAATTCAGGCTATAAGCCAATCCTTTAAGAGTAAAAATTAAAAATTTTTATATATCCGCTTGTATGTTATTTTGGAATATCAGTTCTTCATAAAATACCATGACTTTAAATTACATATTTTAGTCTTTTTACTAAAATGTTAATCTTTATAAGTGATCTGTACTTTGGACGAAGTTTTGATAGTTAAGCAATCATTTATTTTCAGTTGTGCTCTATAATGTTAGAGCAAAATTGTGACAATCTGAATATTCTCTGGAAAATTCAGATTGACAGCTCTTTAGAAATTTCATTTACGTTAAAATTCACTTCAGATCTTATCTTTCATATGAATGGGATCTAAAAGTGGTAGTAACAGCTAGCATACCTTTGCTAACTATAGAAACCTGTGCCTGGTAATTATCTCCAACCTTTTCCATATAGAATATCCTTATGATTATTTATACTCTTGTCTTCCTCGAATATGCAAATCTAATTTAAAAATAACACGTTTATTCATGAAGAATACATTTGGGAACCTTAAAAAATAAGTGTCCACACACTTATGTGATAACTATTTGGGGGACATTGAATCATGTGCATACTGTGGATGAGTATAACATGGTTTCACCCTTAAGGACCTCACAGTACAGCACATAAGACAAACATGTAAAAGTAAGTAGTAAAACACATGTTCTTAGGAGAATGGTTAGGAACACTGTCTTGGTCTCCTAGGGTTGCCATAACAAAATACCACAAACTGGGTAGTTTAAAACAAGAGAAATGGAACTTCCCTGGTGGTCCAGTAGTTAAGAATCCACCTATCAATGCAGGGGATGCAGGTTCGATCTCTGCTCCGGAAGCTAAGATCTCACATGCCACAAGGGCAACTAAGTCCGTGTGCTGCAAGGAAGATTCCACGTGCTGCAGTTAACACTCAACGCAGCCAAAAGTAAATCAATACACATTAAAAACGTAGAAATCTATTCTCTCAGAGTTCTGTAGGCTAGAAGTCCAAAATCAAGGTGCAGGCAGAGTCAGGCTCCCTCTGGAGATGCTAGGGAAGATGTCATCATTGCCTCTTCTAGTGGTACTGGCATTCCATGACATTTCTGGGCTTGTAGCTGCATCACTCCAGTCTCTGCCTCCATCTTCACAAGACATTCTCTCTGTGCTCTCTTCTCTTCTTGTAAGACTCTAGTCATTGGATTTAGGGCTCACTCTAGTCGGACCCCACCTCAACAAATTACATATGCAAAGACCTTATTTTGGGCAGATAAGAACTTCTGGGGGATACTATTCAACCCATTACATTAACTATGTATGAGGAAAAAAAGGAAAAAAAAAAAAGACTTATCAGACTGTGTAAACTTCAGGTTAAAGTGTTTTACAATTTACTCTTGGTTGAGGCCAGGGAAAGAGGACAGTTTCACAACTACTTAAACTTTTTTAACATGTTCAGTTGGTGGTGGTGGTGGTTTAGTCACTGAGTTGTGTCCAACTCTTGTGACCCCATGGGCTGTAGACAGCCAGGCTCCTCTGTCCATGGGATTTCCCAGGCAAGAATACTGGAGTGGGTTGCCATTTCCTTCACAGGAAAGGAATCCTTCTTGACCCAATGATTGAACCTGTGTTTCCTACACTGTAATCGGTCTTCTGAATTGCAGGCAGATTCTTTACAATTGAGCCACCAGTTGTTGTTCAGTCGCCAAGTGTATCTGACTCTTTGCAACTCCATGGACTGCAGCACGCCAGGCTTCACTATCTCCCAGAGTTTGCTCAAACTCATATCCTTTGAGTCAGTGATGCCATCCAACCATCTCATCCTCTGTCACTCTCTTCTCCTCCTGCCCTCAATCCTTCTAAGCATCAGGGTATTTTCCAAATGGGTCATGGTGGAGTTCTCACAAAACATGAATCACTGGAGAAGGGAATGGCAAACCACTTCAGTATCCTTGCCTCAAGAACCCCATGAACATTATGAAAATGAGCCACCAGAGGGTTGTGCAAATCTTCATTTCAACAATGGATCTGAGATGATTTAATACAGTATCCTCAAAGTCCAAAAGAGTTATTGTATTTTGATCTATATCAATGACCCTTCAAACTTTCATCCTATAGTATGAAAAATGACAAAATAAAGTAGAGATGACACTTCTATCTGTTGTTACCTGTAGCACCATGTATTTCATAGAATTAAGGGCAAGGTTGTTTTTCTCTTTGATGAGCCATAAGTAAGATGCTGTTTGATTTTTATTGAATGTAATTATTCATACTTGCCAGAAAGAATAGAAATATAGTCATAATCACTGAAACAAAAGAACCAGCTATCCCATCTCTTGAGGAATTCTTAGGCCTATGAAAAGTCTCCCAAACCACAATTAGGTCATAATCATTCAAAAAAGAGGAAAAACCCAGCAACAACTCTAACATTGTTTTCAAGAGTCATATTTCTTAATTGATGCTTTTATTCTGGCTGTAGCTTTCTTTTTTTTTCATGTTTGTTAGATGTTTGACAATTAACATCTAAGTTAATTGGCAAAACAGAGGTTAAATATAATTATTTCTTTACTTGTACTGTTTACTAAAAAGTATTTCTGTGGTAAAAAAATGACAAAATTATTCATGCACATTCAGTTTGAAACTTGGGCTTAATTACTGTTTTCTAGGAGGTAAATATATTTCTTTGAATTTTGGGATTAAAAAAAGGTTTATGTCACAACAACATTCATGATTTCTAGCTCTTTTTGAGAACTATTATCTATTTGTTTTGCGTGCCTTATAAAATGCCTGATAGATGTTATACCCCTTCAAAAACATGATACTTTAGAAAATGAATTCTATAGTACACTTGCTACAAATATGGTCTCTTCCCACCCCCCTTTTCAACAGTAGCTTAAATAATGCAAGTACAAATGCCACTTCTTTAAATATCTGATGGGTCCTCAGCACTCTGGCATGTGCTAGCTTTGTCCCCAAGCTTTTTTTTTTTTTTGGCCTGTCAGCTGTGAGAAACAGTTTTCTACCAATTACTGTCACAATATGAATAAATTCAAAACTGAAAATATAAGCACTGAATATTTTCAGTAAATTTACCCCAAAACTATATTAAAATAGGGATTTAACATGTAAACAAGGAATTTAGCAAGTAATAAGAAGCATCACATTGTACTTTGTCTTCTATAAATAAAAATACAATAGAAGAAGATAAAGGGAAATGCACTCAAGCACAGAAGAGAAATGGGCAAATGACAGCAAGCGTATAAAATGAAAAGAAAGTTACAGCCAGAATAAAAGCATCAATTAAGAAATATGACTCCCGAAAATGTTAGAGTTGTTGCTGGGTTTTTCCTCTTTTTTGAATGATTATGACTTAATAATAAGTAATTTTTAAAAGATTTATATAGTACTTCTCTCTTTGTCCAACACTGGTTTCCTTAGTATGTGCCTTTAAACATTAGGCCAGCAGATGGTTGCTAACATGATTGTGGTTCAAAAGGTGTTAAAAAACGTGCTATAAAAACTACCAACATTCTTAGGTTATTACTGTTAATAAAACCTCAAATAAACAAGATAGAGTTGGCTCTTACTCTAGACTAGTTCTCTGCCAAAAATTGTGTGGGGAGAGGTTTAACAAAAATCCTACATTTACAGGTACAACTAATAGGTATACAGTTTGTGTGGGCTCTATATGTATAATCCCAACGGTCCAGCAACCTGGTTTGGTCAGAACTCTGCTCCTTTAGTCCTAAATCACAGTTAAGTTTGTATGCCGTGGTGATGATGACCATTACTCCCAAGACACACTCTTTTAAACTTATTTCAGAACAGGCCTGATGCTGACCTTTGTGCACTTTCACTCTTTTCTTTTTCGAAACACAAAGAACTAGAAGATTGGGCCTGAAAGTCATAGTTTGCGACGTTACTGACCTCTACTTGTCTCTGACTTTCCCTCCCTATTTTTAATTCACCCATATTCAGTCAAAGTCATGTTATCATTTCTTTCCCCTAAATGCCCCTCACAAGTATGCATCTTTTACAGACTCCTACCACCCATTACTTCAGATTGGCACCGTTTGCCTGTACTATTGCAGTAGCAATAGCTTCCTAAATAATCATGTGCACTCAAATCCATACTGCCAGAGTAATCTCCCTCAATTCCCCCTTTAATCATGTCACAGCTCTTTCAGACCTATCCCAAGGCTTACCATTACCTATACAGAAGCATTTCTCAAAACATGTTTTATAGAATACCAGGGTTTCACAAGATTTTAACCTGTTTCATTTTTTTTTAAAAAAAGACTTTTTTAGCCACATGAAGCTTAGCTGCAAAAGTGGTTTCTGCTTTTCATGTACTAAAGACATATTACATATATCCGAGGGTGGGAGAGTACACACTCCCCAAATTTATTTCATTGTATAACTCTTCTACCACACAATACCTTGCCATCTCTCCTAGAACACTATGGTAGTTTAAGCACAAACTCCTTAGTCTGCTCTTTATGACTCTCTAACATCTGACCTCAAACTATTTCTAAACTTACCTCTCACTGACTTCTATATGAATTTCCACCTTCAACCAGACTTCACACTTACTATATTCTGAGCACTCACTATATTCTGCCCTTTGCCCTAGAAGGTTGACCAGTATGGATTACATCAAAGGCTCCCTTGCTCTTTGACTTCTACTGAGATTCGGATATTAGAGAATATCAATGAGACTCGGGCTTCCCTGGTGGCTCAGTGGTAAAGAATCCACCTGTAACGTAGGAGTCACAGGTTTGATCCCTGGATCAGGAAGATCCCTTGGAGAAGGAAATGGCAACCCACTCCAGTACTCTTGTCTGGGAAATCTCATGGAGAGAGGAGCCTGGGGGGCTATAGTCCATGGGGTCTCTAAAGAGTTGGACGTGACTTAGTGGCTAAACAACAACGAGAGGCTAGAGGGGAGGAGGAGAATGAGGTCAGAGAATTTATTTTGCTGGCTCACCCCCTGCAAGGTCAAATGGGCTGGCTGTTTCCCTTAGCTCAAGATCACAACCCCAGGTCCAAGAAACCACTTCTCCTCACCCTTTCACCCTTGGTGGGGAAGATTCCCTGGAGAAGGGAATGGCTGCCCACTCCAGTATTCTTGCCTGGAGAACCCCATGGATAGAGGAGCTTGGTGGGCTACAGTCCATGGAGTCTGGCTTGAAAATGGAAGGGACACCCTGCTGTTAACACTCCAGTATTACACTTGTGGTTTCCTACACCCTGTGGTTTCCCTCCTAAACCCTGCCCACACCTTTATACAGTCCCTTTATTATCTAATTTGAATGTGCCATCTGTTTCTTATCTGAATCCTAACTGATACAGATGGTATACAGATTGTTTGGCTGTTTTAAAAAATACTTCTTAGTCTCATAATACTGAGAATAGGTGATGGATTTGTTTTGAAAATATAAAACTGAATACAGGCTATAGTCTGCAATGAGTTGTGGGTTATGATTCAGTTGAGGGAAGAAATCATGACTTATTCATCTCTCAATCCAAATCCTGTGCCTAGAAAAGTACAGGCACACTGTTCACAATAAACATTCATGTAGCTGGATTAAACCAACCGCAGCAAAGACAGTTAGTATGCACCTATTAGGCACAGGCACGCCGTCATCTTCCAGCCTCCCCTGCTATCTTCATATAGTGTATAACTAAGTTTCAAAAAAACTCTATATAAACCAGTTTCTTAGAAGTTATCTGGGTGAAAGTATAATGGTTATTTGATGGTTGCTGAGAGATACAGAACTTGCCACCTATATCCATGACTCTCACATGAATGGAAATGGTTGATAAACATGATGGATACTATAAAAGGGTCTATACAAAACTAAGTTTAAAAGAAGTCAAAGGAACTAACAAGAAGAGATGACAGTGATAGGGCAGCCAGGAAAAAGAGCTAAGGAGGCAGAGAAATGGGATACCAAAGGCAAAGAACACTGTAATGATAACAGAAGAAATGGGTGTTTGGTCAAAGGAGGCTCAGGAAAAATCTCAATGTTCTAGTCAAAAATAAAATAGAAAGGTTACATTACATAAACAACTTGATCTTCTGCTATAAAAAACCTCATTAGCTGTCTGGAGATTTAGAAGTAAACTTCAATATGCTTTCAAATATTAAAGAAAAAAAGAAAAAGAGGAAGGAAGGGAGAGGAAAACAGAGGAAACTTAAATATTTAGATATTATATAACCTATCTTACTTGTGAATTTAGATTTATTAATCTTTTAATAGATTGAAAACACTTCACATTTTAAAAACGCTAAGAAAACAGTTTATGCAAAAAGTTAATTAGAAAACACAATCAACAATTCTACACATAAAAAAATCTGAATTAAGAAGTTGATATGTCACAAGAAAAGTGGTCCAAACTAAATAGTAAGATTCAGTAAAGGATCTTAGAGCTCAGGTCTGCTGGTGACAGTGGAGCTTGAAAGAGTTTATTCCAAGTCTCAATTTCTGAACTACACCATGAATCTCTAACAAATAGTAGAAGAGCAATATATATATACTCTGATCACATTTAAACGGTAAAAATGAATAAAATAGGGAGTGAGAAAACCCAGAACAGGAAGGCAAAGCAGAACTGGCTACTTTGTATAAGGCAACTCCAGACTTAACTTAAAGAATTGTTAAGTTTCCCTACTTGTCTTTCCCATTCTGCCTATATTCTCAAAACTCTATTTTTCAGAAGTCTCTTGGATTAACCAATATGCTCTCCCTAACTACCCATAAAAGACAGTACAGCATATCCCCTAAGATACCTATATGCCCTCTTACTAAAATCTACTCCAAAGACCTCCATGCTCATCCAATGTTAAAAAAAAAAAACTTGAAATACCATCAGGATCCTTACACTTGTAAGCAACTAAATAATCTTTTAGACCCACCATTTAAAGACATGATCTCAATCAGAGCTTCATCAGGATTTCACTTTCCCTTTTCTCTAAGATCCAGTTGCTAATGCAGTCTACAGTTACCCAGGCTCTTGCTGGATTGTCATAGCTCCCAGTTAAAGAATAACTAAAGGCAGAAACCGAAATATACTATAAACATTACCTTCTGGAATGGGTCGCTGTGAAAAGAAGACTGAGCTAGCTGACAGCAAAGGGACATTTCAACATTAAGATTCTAAAATGAAGAGACTGGTTGAGACTAGATATGTACCTTGTTTATACTTTAAATCTGAAAATGAGAATACACTTTTATCTGGTTGTAACAAACTGCTTGGCAAATGACGAACAGCTTTCCCCCTTACCTGACCCCTGTTTACTGGTGCACATCTCATACTCAAGTGAAGACACCTGCCCAGTAAAATGCTCACAATATCACTTTAAAAAAATTATAGACGACAGGCCTAGACTGTGTATGCAATTTCAGAGCCAGAAAAAAATGAATAGGAGCCAAGCAACAATCTGACAAATAGATCTATGTCTTGATCATAGCAATATGCAACATAGGGAAAATGCTTGCTTAAACCCCAGAGAAAAATAGTGTAAAGGAAAGAATATGTTTGATCTTTCAGGTAACAACCTCTAAACGTAGTGAATTCTTACGTGCACTGACAAAGAGAAGTCAATGGTGCAGATAATCCAACAGGCATGGCAATCAAAGATCTCATTCATTTGGTTTTGAAAGCAAGTATTCATCCATACCACTCACCTACAATGTGCCAGGCATTGTGTTACTGAAGTGCTGAGGGTCAGACTTGGTGAAGAATGTAACTTAAACATGTTAAAACCCTGGATAGTTCCATAAGGGCACACTGTCTCGTTATTTCAAAGGGCATGCCCAGGGTACACGCAAGCTGAGCATCAGGGAGACAGATGACTGATGAGTTATAATAGTCAGAGGCAATAAATGAAACATAATACAAAAGTCACCTAACGCTAGTAAGGCTGTAGAGGAAACGGACACTCACTCACACTGCTGTGAGGGATGTGAATTGCTCAGACTTTTCTGGAAGGTACTATGGTAATACTTATTAATAAAAATTGGAGATATCTTTGGTTCTGCAATGCTCACTCTGGGAATTTATCTTACAGATGTAAAAGCATGAGTAGAAAAGGATATTTCATAGGGTGTTTACTGAAACATTTTTAATAGTAGCCAAAAAAAAAAAAAAACCTGCAAGCAACTGAAATATCCATTAGTGTTTTAATGAAAGGTTAAATAAACTGTGGCATACCGATATTATAAAAATAAAAATTTCAAAAAGAGTTGAACTTCCCTGGTGGTCCAGTGGTTAAAAATCCGCCTGCCAATGCAGGGGACACAGGATCTAGAAGATTCCATATGCTGTGGGGTAACTAAGCCCATGTACTGCAACTAGAAGCCCTCCATTCGCTGCAACTAGAGAAAGCTTGAGTGCAGCAACAAACACCAAACACAGTAAAAAATTAATTAATTAATTTTTAGAAAAGAATTGCTTTTGATCTGTAGCTTCTAAATCATGGTCATGCTTTACTACTGAGTAAGAAACACAAGCGCCAGGGAAAGGTAAATATATAATGATTCCACTTTTATTAAAGAAAAAAAAAATCTCCCTTCCAAAAACCTTATTTGTACATATCTATATATAAATATATACAATGTATAAGCATGGAAAAGCTATGGGAGCTGTGGAAGCCTAATTTTAGACTACTAGTATCAAGTGTGACTAGAGGATGGGGATGAGTAAGAGAACCACTCATACAGCAAAATCTGGAGAAATGTTCACACTGTACAAAGTAAAAGGAAAATACGTAGAACTCCAAAGTATTACACATTCCCTCACTTCACTCAGGTTTCTTCACAAATGAGACATCCTCCAAAAGATCCTTCCAGAACTTCCTATTTAGTCACCACATCCTCACTGTCTCATTTTAGCCTCTTATCTTGCTTTATAGTTATTCATATACCTGAGTAGCATTATAGTACATATTCATTTATTTACTGTCTGTTTCCCAAGAAAATGCAAACTCTGTGAAGGTAGAAAGGGGGCTTTGTGTTGTTTACTACTATATTGCAAGCACCTAAAATCATTTCTGATACATAGATACCAATAATAAATGTTTGCTGCATAAAGAGAAAGTAAATTATATCTCATGGACTAAAAACTAAAAATACACATGAGCAGAAGCAAGAAGCTAAAACAGCAAATGAAGATACTGATTTGATTTCATGATGGAACTGAAAGCAACTTAAAACAAAGAAAAAGGTGACTTTTAATGAGCCGTAAATTAAATTACTTAGGCTCATATATTTTGGAATGTTACATACCACAAATTCTCTAATGGGCAGACAGGGAGAGAGAAGAAGAAAGAGGGCCAAGTCTAGATTGAATGACTGACTGACGAGTGTATATGCCTGAGTAATGCTAGCAAGAAAATGCACAAATAAGAAAAGTATTGTTCCGTACACCTGCAAAATCTATGCTGGACACAGTGGTACTTCTCTCATAAAATAGTATTGCTTTGGTTCGTAAAGTAATAATGCATAAGAAGTAAAAATGTATTTAAACGGCAGATTCTGATATTAACATAGAAGAGTAAAATAGTAGCAAGGATGTTGAAAAAAGCAAGCCTTCATAAACTCTTAGTAGAGTAAGCAAACTCTTGTTACGTAATCTGAAGATGCTCTTTTAACACCTAAAGCAAATTCTGAAGCTCTGAAAAATGTCCATGTGCATATTCTAAGTACATATGCCAGAAATGTATACTGTTCTTCTCAAATTAAAATAGTTTATGACATAGGTATAGTAGATGTTCTCAAATATAATTGAATATAATAAAACAAATGAAATAAGCTTCTATAATCTTATTCTTTATATTCTTATTCTTTTAAATAATCTAGTATGTTAAAAAAAAGTAAAGTTTAAAAGTTACGTATATATTCTCTGGGTAACAATCTCACTTTAATATTTAGACTACATAATTTTAAACAAAACATTTTTTCACAGTAGGGATACTATATTTACATAGTTATGAAAGACTAATTTTCCAATAAAGCTATCTGAGGGCATCCTATTACGGTTAAAACACACACTGTCGACAGAGACAAAGAACTCTGCAGGAACAATGAACAAATTCTTAAGCGTTTAGTTCACCTACAATTCATGAATCTTTTAAAATCGTGTACAATAAGAAATCCATATAAAACAAGCATTAAACAAAAGAATTAACTTTCTGTCAATTTTGCTCAAAAAAAAAAAACAAACCCAAAAACTTTGAAGTAAGAATGAAATAATCTCCTTGAAAAGGCAACTCGTTATCTGTGATTGTTACCTGCCTGTCTGTTCAAATTTTTTTTTAATATTTAAAATAATAAGTTGGTATTCTCAAAAAGTGAATTGTATGTTACTTGCAAGAACATGGAATGATTTTTCAATCCCATAAAAAATAAGCTTGTAACTCTGTTCCTACAATACTTATCTTTTATCTTGAAAGGCTCTTATGAAAATAACCCACAAAATAAAACCTTCTACAACTTTAAGAACACCTTATTTTTCCTGTTTAAATAGTAAAGACGAATAAAATGACTTTTAGGTACGTATTACATTTTCCACATATGACTAAACACATACTAAGATATCAAATGTAGACACATTTAGTTAAAATCAATTAAACTGAGAAGTCCTTCCCTTCTGGCTGTCCATATTTTTCTTTAATCCTGGTCAGTGTAAACCCTTATTACCAGTAATTTGCCACTATAACGTTGAGGAAAAATGCTAGCCTCACAATTTTTGTCATTTCTCCCCCCCTCTTCCCCTGCAGGCTGCTACTGTTGATGGCCTTTATGGAAATATAAATTCAATCAGCAGCTGCAAATTTCATGAGACGTCCATCTTCATGCTGAATTTCTAACTGAGTGTCAAAACAATCTGTGGATTTCTCCCTGATGAAACACACATTGAATTGTAAATTTCTGCAATTTCCTCATGTTTGAATTTCAGCTGCAACAAAATAGTGCTAGCCCAGATACACTGCCTACCAGACTGAAACAAGTAATTTTTCTCTTCTTATCCCTGCATGCTTGTTAAACAGTTAAATATTTTTAAAAGCCATGAGATAAAATATTTCCTCCCAAATTAAACAATTAAATTTCATATACAATTAAAAGAAAATAAGGATATACAAATCATTAATATATTTTGTATGTTTCAAAAAGAGGTTTTTTTTCCCCTTCAAGAGATTTACTTGTTCTATATGGTTGCTTTTCATTCTTTCTTTCTTTTGAATTTGGCGGTGAATAATCCTATGAACTTTCATAAAATTAGTACTTCTATAAACAATGTCAAGATAGTACATAAATGAAATGTAGTCACAAAATAATGGCTAGTAACTTCAAGTTTAATGAGGTATATTTTCATTCAATATTTCAACTTAAATATTGCCAAGAGTAAAAATATTAAAACAAAGAATTATACCAGCTAAAGTAGGCATTCTCTTTTTGTTTTTTGGTCACACTGTACGGTATGCAGGATCTTAGTTCCCTGACCAGGGACAGAATCTGCTTCCCCTTCATTGAAAGCGTGGAGTCTTAACCACTGGACTGCCAGGGAAGTTCCAAGGCATTCTTCTTAACACATACTTATAATGAGTTAATTTTTTCACCAAAGACCATTTACAACTGAGTAGCTAAAAAGAACTGTTTTTAAGTTACATACTATTAAGGAACCTATTTTATTTTACAAATAAATAAGCAAAAATATTACGTGCTTAAAGATATCTTAAGAAACCCATTAAGTGGCTCATTCCAATATAGCAACTTCTTATTGGTATATAAATGTCTTTTCATTAATGTCACTAACAAAATAATTCATAGTCCTACAGTGAGAATGTCACAAGTTACATGTGAATGAGTTTATAGTCAATGAAATTCACGTCTACTAGAAAACACCCAAAAAATGTACAAAACAAAATAAAAGTTCAACAAGACACTGCAGTAAGCAAACCCTCTTATGGCGGGGGCGCGGTCTGTAAAACAAGTTATAAAACAGCAATCATTCACTCTTTCAACAAACATTTACTGAATATCTCCTGTTGCCAGGTAATTTTTACCAGGCCATGGGGACAAAGATATGTGCAGAACACAATCTTTTACCCTCAAGAAGTTAGTCAAGTTGAGAAGAAAATCATTTATTAAAGCATAGTGAAATAAGTGCTTTAAACTGGTACATTTAAAAAAGTATTTTGACTGCATGCATACGAAATCTTAGTTCATGTCCCCTGCAGCTGAAGAAAGTCTTAACCACTGAACCACCAGGAAAGTCCCTAAAGTGGTACATTAAGGGAGGAAAGTGAAAGTGAAAGCCACTCAGTCCTGTCTGACTCTTTGCAACCCCAAGGACTATACAGTCCATGGAATTTTTCAGGCCAGAATAGTGGAGCAGGTAGCCTTTCCCTTCTCCAGGGGGTCTTCCCACCCCAGGAAATCGAACCCAGGTCTCCCGCACTGCAGGTGGATTCTTTACCAGCCGAGCCACAAGGAAAGCCCACATTAAGGGAGGGAAAATTTAGGAAAGCGCTAAGGAGACAACTATTTCATGAGCAGTTATGGAAGCTTTCAGAAACAGTTATCGTTTCTAAGGACATATAGGAGTCAGTCAACAAAGAAAAAGAAGGAAGACACGTTCCGGCCAGAAGGAAGACACGTTCCAGCCAGAAGGCAGAATATAATACAAAAGACCTGGAAGCATGAAATAGCATGGTGCCTTTGGAAAATTGTTAGTAACTGGAGACAGAGAACAGGGTTGATATGTGATATGCTGGAGTAGAGCAGGCTGGGATATGGCCATGAAGAGCTAAGAATGCCATTTAAAATATTTATTTAAACATTATACAGAAGGCAGTGTGGGTTCTTGGAAGGATGTAAACAGAGGTAAAACAATAACGAATGATATTTTTCAATGGGATATAAAAGTTAAAGTATAATGATTAAGTACACAGACTCCTGGTCGAATCCAGCTCTGCTATTTTCAGGCCATAGTTTTGGGCAAGTTACTTTTTCTATGACTCAATTACCCTCATCAGTAAAATGGTAGCAATAATACTACATGGCATAAGATTAGCATGAGAATTAAATGCCTTCTATTTATATATTTGAAGCTATTTTATTATCATCATCATTTTACAGGCTGGTAGGGTCTTTAGGTCTAACTCTAATACACAAGAATCCCAAAGCATATAATTTAACTAAATCATCTAGAACACTCTGACACAAACTACACATCAACTTATCTTCACTTAGAAAACATTTATTGAATATTTATGTACAGATACGTGCAAAAAATAAAGTTTATAAAAACTCTCTAAAAGAGGAAAAGTTTAAGTAATTTTAAAATAACTTTAAAAAATATATTAATATAGAAAATCAATCAATACTCTTAAAACATAAAGACACTAAGAACTAAATAGACAAGAAGAAACTATAAAATTGAAAGCTGGGTCTTCAAAGAATTATCGACGTTTTTATTAATTAATCAAGTTTTAAATGAGATGATAGAAACAGTATTAAATGTATACAAATATATGCAAAAGTACAAGAAGACATTATACACAACTTTATGCCAATATATTTGGAAAGTCAAATTAAACAGTTTCCAAAACTATATCAATTATAAAAATGGAACAAAGAAGAATTGGAAAAATTAAATAGAACCTGCAACTAGGAAAGAAATCGAAAGTGAAAGTGAAGTCACTCAGTCGTGTCCAATTCTTTGTGACCCCATAGACTGTAGCCCACCAAGCTCCTCTGTCCATGGGATTCTCCAGGCAAGAATACTAGAGTGGGTTGCCATTTCCTTCTCCAGGGGATCTTCCCAACCCAGGGATCGAACCCACGTCTCCCTCATTGCAGGCAGAAGCTTTACCTTCTGAGCCATCAGGGAAGCCAAAAGAAATTGAACTCATTGCCAAAAATCTTCCTGTAAAAAACACCACTGAGTTCAGAAAGTCTATCAGGTATATTTTCTAGGCCACACAGGCCTAGGTCACCCTTCTTCATACAATCTATTCCAAAGAATAGAGAAAGAAGAAACACGCCTCAGTTCTTTTTAAGAGGCTAGCATAATCTGATACGAAAAGCACAGGAGATCAGTACAAAAAAAGGAAAAATAAATCTGATCTCATTTATAATAGTATATGCAAAAATCATTTATTTAAAAATACATATGTATATATATCTCAGCTGGACATTTTTTAAAAAGTTGTATTTCATTCAGTGCTAAGAAATGTTTTGTAGCAGAAGAGATTTTCAGGGTTTAGTCTATCTTGTCACTGGAAAAAGAAGTCTTACAAAGATATTTTAAAGTTATTCTTAATCTGTTATAAACTTACTGAAGTAATCTGCACTTTTAAAAGACTATTTCTCAATACTCTACTTGTGAAGAAGGAAAAGCCTGGTAGTTTATTTTTTTTGTTGTTTTGGGGTTTTTTGTTTTGTTTTGTTTTGGCTGGTAGTTTAAAATGAACCATCAACTCTGTCCATGAAAAGGAAAGGGACAAAAAAAGAAGAGTAAGTTACAGCAGGGGAAGAAGTAGGGGCAGGCAAAGTAAAGGGATGGAAGAGAAGGAAAAGAGGAGGAAGGTGGAAAATAGATAATAATTATACAGCATGTATCCTGTGCCAGAAATTCTTTTAAACACAAATGTATTTCCATCCCAAAACTCCAAAATAACACTGAAATGATGTGTACTATTATTATTCCCATAATACAGAGAAAAAAATAAGTAAAAAATTGCAATCATTCTAATTTTCTTTGTTGGGTTAAGATACTCAGTGGACATAGAAGCAGCACTGGAAAATAAATCCCTATGAATGCAAGGTAATATTTAATCAATTATCCTTTCTATCTTACAGATTATCTATTATAATCTCTTAGTGTGTACAGATACTCTATTTAGACAGTTTTCCTAGTGATAAACTAAAAAGATTCTCACAGCATATTACTCAAAGTATTCTAACAATACCATCATGACACATGCAACAGCATCATTAAACTCAACAGATGCACAGCACAAAGGCTGCAAAACTTTCTTCTATCATTTTTATTTTACTTGTTCCAAGTAAAAGTCTTCAAGTATGCAAAAAAGGCACTGGAAATTATGTCGGTCATTCCAAAGCCTGGCTGGTGATTGCTACCACCAAAACAGGTATCTAAAATACCAAGTTCTTTAAACCCATGGAATCAGGATCTCTAGGATACAACTCATGTTTTTGTTGTTATTGTTTTTAAAATTTCTGCTACTTTGACCAATCACTTACGGAACTTCTAATATAAATGTTTTTGAAGATATTAAAATTTAAGAAAACCATAAGCTAGCTTTTTGTCATAAGTGCATAAATACATGTCACGTTCTGGGTAGTAACTTATATTGGATGAATAAAAGTATATTTTGTTATTATTTATGCAGCTTAAATTTAAAGCACTTTGTTAAATCCTAATTTGTTAATTAAAAAATTAACAAAGTTTGATGAATTGAGACCAGTGATATGCTGGCAAATACTTAACACCCACTCTGGGTATAATTTCATGAATGCTGACTGGACTATAGTTTTTTAATACTGAAAGAATATTTCCTCAATTTTTATACAATTTATAACATAATGACTATAGATACACTATGCATTAACATTTTTTCTATTACCTTAAGTGCCAACAATCAACAAACCAATACATCAAGCTCTGATTTGTAGCATTTGCTAATTCTGTGCTATAAATTCCCTACCATGGCCAAGTTCAAGCTACTAACACAATGTTGCTGAACACGGAGTTTATAGAGATGTACAGTAGCTCACCCTTATACAGTATTTCTACCATAAAGACACAATAGGCATAAATGACCTCAAGAGAACAGATAATAGTAAAAAACAGTCAGCTAATTATAAAGGAATGAATTTTAAGTATTTATTATCTTTGTTTTTAATATGTTAACAATATAAGTATATGGTTACACGATTTAATTTTTAATAATGTCTGTATTGAATAAGCAGCATAGGAAATTCTTGAAAAGTTAATAATTCACTTTTATAAGACAGTGCAAGCTGACCCTGAAACACTTGTAACTACTACTGCTGCTTCTCAAATTTCACATAAAATCACACATTCTATTTTAGTACAAAAATTCTGCAGTTATTGGATTTAGCAAAAGTCAATTTATAACAAGTTACCAGTATGCCCGAAGAAAATCCAAATCAATAACCTATTTGATTACATTTTAGTTCAAAATTTCTACAAAGATTTTTAATTTAGATTATAAGTTTATACAGAAAGGACCCTGATGTATAATTCTGATAATGCAGTTTTTATTTTGCTCTTATATAAACTGTCAACATAACATTAATATGTTTTTTAAACATATTAACACGTTTAACATAAAACATTAATAATTTGTATAATACACAAATAATAATTAATTTGCGTTTTACAAGATAATTTCATTTGCACATAGTCAATTCTTGCAGAAGCTACTGATTTTTAAAAATTTTTATTGGTGTATAGTTGATTTACTGGAACCAGCTATTTATTGTAGGCTGTTGCTGCTGCTGCTGCTAAGTCGCTTCAGTCATTTCCAACTCTGTGCGACCCCATAGACGGCAGCCCACCAGGCTCCCCTGTCCCTAGGATTCTCCAGGCAAGAACACTGGAGTGGGTTGCTATTTCCTTCTCCAATGCGTGAGAGTGAAAAGGGAAAGTGAAGTCGCTCAGTCATGTCCGACTCTTAGCGACCCCATGGACTGCAGCCTCCCAGGCTCCTCCGCCCACGGGATTTTCCAGGCAAGAGTACTGGAGTGGGGTGCCATTGCCTTCTCCTTTTTGTAGGCTACCTTATGCTTAACTCATCTTCATAAGAGTAGGAGTAAAAAAAGAATTAAAAATAGAGAAAAGAAGATATTTATGATCAGAAGTTGAGTTACTAAACTACAAAAGAGGCAAAGAGGAGAAAATAAATACTTTTGCTGGGACAGTGCTGATAGTTATATTATCAAGAGTGCCCAGGTACTTGGTGGCTAGACATTCCAGATACATCAGAGGTGCAGTGAGAGGTACAGGTTACTCAGGCACAAGCAACCCATCAATTCTCTAAAAGAAAACACACCTAAGAGTCATTGTTAGTCTTTACTTTTCCAACATAGAACTGGCCCTGAAACGCAAACTCCCTCATTATAATCTAGATAAATCTATAAACTTAGGTTCATATTTAAAACTATAAGCTAAAGCCACTTTAGGTGACATTTAGATAATTAAAAAGCAAAGTAGCATTTGATTTGGGATCCTCGAGCTTTGGGGAGACAACTGTACCAGAGATTCCTACCAGGACAGCAAAGGAAACCACAGTAAACTATTCAAGCATTTATCTCTACCTTAAGAAACACCTTTCAAGACAGAATATGTTAGTGCAGTAGAATGCAAAATGAGTCAAAAAAGAACAAAGCTTCAAATTCTCTCCTGACAGTTAATCTATGGTTTTTCCCACTTCATAGTTATTTGCTACCAGCTTTTGTGCTACTTGGCTGCCACCTACCAGAAATGTCATTATTAGAATTTCAATACACATGCAACCACAGCAATAATCCAACAGGATTTCACTGAAATTAGTCCTATTTTCCCCAATAGAGTTATTTAATTTCAGCCTTCTGCGTCTCCAATTTACATAGTATCTCACTCCCTACCTCTGCTGCCTTTTGTCTTTCTCTACTTTTACGTAAAAAAAAATTACTTTGTACTTTTGTATGAATCATTTAAAAATTCTATTAGCAAAGTATCCAATTATTAAAATATAACTCATAATTATTAACCTCTTCCCTTCAGATTTTAAATCATCCTTTAAATATTAATAGAAACTTGGAAATTTCAAGCACGATTGCTATTCTGACATGTAGAATTTTCTGTGCAATAATGTGGAAAGATTTTTGAGTAGCAGTGAAGGTCAAAAATATTTAAACAATCTACTTGCTTGCATGAATCTCCTATTAAATATAGTAATATATACAAGAGATTGGGTATTATATTTAGAAACTTTCTAAAGTAATTTAAAACAGTGTTATCAGGTAAATATATACTGGTTCAGTTACTCAATTTAAAACAAAACCTACCATTAGTAAATACACACTTCCAGGGTCAACAGGAGTTCACACCTAAGCATATCTATTTCAGAAAAAAGTCAGAAAATGTCCCCCAAATTAACCTTGCTTGTGACAGTTCTTTTATTTCAGTCAGGTCTCAACAGGTAATGAACAAGAAATCCGAGGAGAAATGAAGGATCTACATTCTTAGCAAGCCAGGCTACTTTGGCTATGGGATTCTCTAGGCAAGAATACTGGAGTGGGTTGCCATGCCCTCCTCCAGGGGATCTTCCCAAACCAGGGATCGAACCAACGTCTCCTAGGTTTTCTAAGCATTGCAGGCAGATTTTTACCAACTGAGCCACCTGGAAAGCCCATATCATGGGTGTTCAATATTAAAAATATGCAAAAGAAATTATCTTCTCCCTGTATGTGGTTAAGAGTTTAACATTACCCTAAACTTATAAAATCCAGGGTCTGCTATGTGAGTGACTAACAACAACAGAAAGATTATCAGCTTTGGCATTTCCAAAATAGTCTCAAATAAGAGTAACAATTATACCAAAATAAAAACTGAAAAATGGCCTACAATTATATTGAACAATCTAGGAACTGTCCCAAGGTCAGTTGTATAAAACAGTTAGAATACCTATAAAGATGCCTTGTACATGACATACACATAAATTATCCAAACCTCACTGAAACTTCTCGTACATTTTCCAGTTCCTAGCTTTGTGTCTTCTACTATTTCTTTGAATGCTGATTTTACTTTCATGAATTCCTAACTCTACAAAAGGAAGAGATAAACTTGAGAACAATCAAGACCAAAAGATATCTTGGCTAGGCTCCAGTGATGCACAGCAACACTCCATAGACTGTATAAGCATATTCAATGTCATATGATTCATAGAAATTAATTTAAAAACTGGTTTTATTCAGAATCTTCAAACCTTCAAACAGATGTCTAATAGAAAAGAACAATAGTTAGAAATAAACCCATTAGCTTTAATATAATCCAAGTATACAACACACAGAGCATTTTACCAATATATCAACAAAGGGAACTCTTAAAATATTTTAAAAGAGTTGAAAGAAATTATTACAAAGGGGAAATTTTCTTTTTATGTACTTTTGAACAAAAGACATTAAACAAAATTAAAATCCAAAAGAAACTACTGTTCTTCCATAAATTGTTTGGAAAAAATCTAATTAAGCTCAAGGGTTTCAAAGAACAAAACTGCACTAACACATTTTTTGCATCAGCTGTTTTCTGAGGGTGATTAAATATAAAAAGCTACTCTGCAAATTTCAATAATTTTCTCAACTTCTCTGTTTGAATGTTTGCAACATTAACAACCAATTTTCATTGTTTGTATGGCTTAATAATTCCCTAATATGAAGAAGTTTTTCTTACAAGGTAACCAAGCTGTTGAAGTGTTTTCTAACTGAAATTTCCTGTCATGCTATTTACATGATTGCTACCTAGAGAGTTCAAGCAAGATACAAATCGGTTAAAGTAAATTATTGTTATAACCTTCAAAACACTTAATTGAAAATGTCAAAGTGAATAAATGAGATTATAAGTGAAATCTTTATGTAAGAAATAAATATGACTTAGTTTGACTACTTTCTCAATTACTATGCCCCATTTCTTTGCATGTTTTATATCACATCTTTCTGAAAGCTAAATTCTACTTCAAAAAGATTAAAAATTTTATTAAATAAAAATGGTAAATTAAAATAGTTTAAAATGTAATTAAAATGACTTCTCAAGGTAGACAAATATAGATGCAAATGTATTCTACAGTTTAGGTCTAGCCAACATGTAATACTAATATTTGTGTCTACCTCAGTAGTACAGTCCTAGTACTAACCAGAATTTTGGAAATTATATATAGTCCTAATTCTATATTAATAGAAAAGTAGAAAGTACTAGACTAAAATGAAAAAGAATATATATACATATGTATAATTAAATCTCTTTGCTGCCCAGTAGAAGTTAATACAACATTGTAAATCAACTATATTTCAATAAAATAAATCTTTAAAAATGAAAGTACTAAAGAAAGAAAAAATATCTGAAAATAAATTTCAACTGTGAATTTGCACATGAATATTAACTTCATTTCAGCTAATCTATGCGAAGAGAAACTAAACACCCTCTTGATGAAGGTAAAAGAGACTGAAAAAGCCAGCTTAAAACTCAACATTCATAAAACGAAGATTATGGCATCTAGTCCCATCACTTCATGGCAAATAGATGGGGAAACAATGGAAACAGTGACAGACTATTTTCTTGGGCTCCAAAACCACTGTGAATGGTGACTGTGGCCATGAAATTAAGATGACTGCTACCTGGAAGAAAGTCACTCACTCAGTCGTGTCCAATCTTTGTGACCCCATGGACTCTATAGTCCATGGAATTCTCCAGCCCAAAATACTGGAGTGGGTAGCCATTCCCTTCTCCAGGGGATCTTCCAATCCCAGGAACTGAACCCAGGTCTCCTGCATTTCAGGTGGATTCTTTACCAGCTGAGTCACCAGGAAAGCCCCCTTGGAAGAAAAGCTATGACAAACCTAGACAGAGTATTAAAAAGCAGAAACATCACTTTGCCAACAAAGGTCCATATAGTCAACACTATGGTTTTTCCAGTAGTCATGTACGGATGTGAGAGTTGGACCATAAAGAAAGCTGAGCACCGAAGAATTGATGCTTTTGAATTGTGGTGCTGCAGAAGTCTTCAGAGTCCCTTGGACTGCAAGGAGATCAAACCAGTCAATCCTAAAGGAAATCAATCCTGAATATTCACTGAAAGGACTGATACTAAAGCTCCAATACTTTGACTACCTGATGCGAAGAGCCGACTCACTGGAAAAGACCCTGATGCTGGGAAAGATTGAGAGCAGGAAAAGAAGGGGGTAACAGAGGATAAGATGGTTGGACATCATCACTAAGTCAATGGACATGAGTTTGAGAAAACTCCAGGAGGTACTGAAGGGAAGCCTGGTGTGCTGCAGTCCATGGGGTTATGAAGAGTCAGACATGACTGAACAACTAAACCACAACCGACAATTAAATGAATGACTTCACAGCCATATCTATAATATCTGTCTGTTGGAAGAACAACAGTTTAATTTTAGCCATGTAGGATATGTTGAGTTTGAGAGGTTTGTGGGATCTCCAGATGCAGATATTCAATGGGCAGTCAGATATAATGGTTTAAAGCTCAAAGGAGAGGTCTGGGTAGAAGATAAGTATTGGTAATCATCATCGTGTATAGTAACTAATGCCATAGGAAAGGGTGAGCTGAAGAAGGAATTCTGGGGAATCACTAAAATATAACAGCTGGAAGATAATGAAGAATACCTTCAGAAACCTGAAAGAAAAGAACCAAAATGGTAAAATGAGAACCAGGAAGGAATATTGTGTTTAAAGCTTTAAAGAAGTTAATCAAGTTAGAGTGAAACACTGGATTTGGAAGGCAGAACACTAGCAGTGATCTTACCAAGGGCAATTTCAGGAGATTAATGGAGCTAAAGTGAAATTACTGGGGTAGGCAAGAGAATTTAAATCAAAGGCATAGGTTTCTCATTTATTAAAACAAAACAAAAACTGAGCACCTATTTAATGTACCAGGTATTGAGCCAGGATACACTGAGATGCTAGGCATGGTGGGGATATATTGCAAAGAAGACAATCCTCATAGCATTTATAATCTGCTAGAGAAGACTGAGCTGAAGATCAATCATGACTATATCAGTAAAGGATTTTAACTCCATGCAACAGACACTTTTGCTTAGTTTCAACCAATGTTAGTTTACAGAATTGTTGGCATGCTGAAGAAACAAGCTCAGTAACTATGTAGTGAAGGAGAAAAGCATGGAAAATGATGCCACAGAACTAGCCAGGGACCAGTCACCAAGCATTAGCTGCTGCAAATGGTATCCCGCTGGCACTAAACAAGGGATGGCACCTCGACCCTGAGTGCTCTATTGCTGTCCATGCCCATGAGTCTGACCCACCTACCGCCACTGCCAGGAAGAGCTCACTGTGCCTCCATTTATTTGTATCACTAACTCATGAACTCAAAAGTGAGACAGACAGTTCACATCGGTAAAGTCTAGATTATACATCATACCTCAGCTACAAGGGAAGCTGCAGTGGTGATTATACAAGCTCCTCTACTGTGGGAGGAAGGCTCTGACCAGTACTAGTAAGACTCACAACGTACAGAATTGTCCAAACACTAGAAGAAGATCGGATGAGGAGCAGCTGTATCAGAATAAAAATACACACTGGAGTAAGTAAATAACACTAGCTTAAAAAAAGATGTGGGGCTTCCCTGGTGCTAGGGTGGTGAAGAATCCTCCTTGCAATGCAAGGGACACCGGTTTGACCCTGGTCCGGGAAGATCCCACATGCCACGGAGCAACAGCCCATGTGGCACAACTACTGAGCCCAGCACTGCCAATACTGAAGCCTGTACACCAAGAGCCTATGTTCCACAACAAAGAAGTCACTGCAATGAGAAGCCTGTGAACCGCCACAAGGAGCAGCCCCTGTTTACCGCAACTAGAGAAAGCCCATGCACAGCGATGAATAAAAATAAACTCATACAGAGAAAAATAAAAATAAATACATCTTTTTTAAAAAGATGGAAGCTTATTTTTTCATTCACATAAAGGAAATATGAAAGGCAAGAGTCCAGGGCTGATATGACAGTAAATTGTAATCATAATATGATTAAGATAAATCCTAAGGAATCCAGGTCACTTCTACCTGGCTGCTCAATTGTCCTCGGTGCCACTTCATGACCTAGTATGGCTACTCCAGTGCTAGTCAGCACATTCACATACTAGTCAGCAGAGGGAAAAAAGGGAAGAGGCAGAGAAGAGCACGTGTCTTCCCTTTAATGATACTTTCCAGAAGTCACACTCAACTTACCTCATTTCTCAAGACTTAATCATAAGGCAAACATAGCTGCAAAGGAAATGAGAGAAGGCAGACGTGGCTATGCAGCAGTGCACCCAGCTAAAAATAAGAATTCTTACAAGAAAGAAAGAATGAATGCCCAGTGGGTGGTAAACAGCAGCATCAGCCACAGCAGGCCCACAGTGAACAGCCACTAGAATAAAATGTGTAGTAACAATGAAGTGCCAAGGATCCTGACCTGGTCCAGAGTACAAGGACGATCTCCTTGGGGAAGGTGTATTTAAATGAAAAGTAAAGGATGAATATTTAGCTTATGGAAAGGTTAGAGGCAAGAGAGAACGAAAAGGCAGTTAGAGGCAAGGGAAAAATGTACAAGGCCTGGCCTGATACACAGAGAAGGAGCAGAAAAATCTCTAGTGGGCTGAAAGCTGTAGTCAAGAGTGAGGGGAAGAGTCGGGTGAGATAATGCTCATTAGAGAGGCCGGGTCCCAATCCTGTGAAATGTCTCAAGTTCAGCATTTTGGACTGATCCTAGTGGTATGAAGTCACAGATTAAAGTACCACAGTGATATAACCAGATCTGAAATGCAGAAGTATCAGTAAGACTGTGGTATGGAGCGTGGATTAGAGGAGAACAATGTTGGAAATGGAAAATCGAGAGGCAGTTGTTGTTTAGAGGCCTAGACTGGTGTAGAGGTACTGCTGGTGGAAGGAAGTGGCCTATGACTTCAAGAGCTATTCAGAAAGTATAACTGGCAGGCCTGGTAATTGAAGGGATGCTGAGAATAAGGGAGAAACCTGACTCTTTGGTTTCTGACCTGGATATTGAGATGAGGTAGGCATCATTCGCTAAGACGGAGAATACTAGAGAAAAAAGCAATTTTTAGTTGTTGTTCAGAGGAAGGGAATAATTAGTCTCAGTTTTAACATGCTGCCTCTGAGGTCCTATTGAAGTATCTCATAGGAATTGTTCAGTATGCTACTATTTCTGTCTAAAGTCAGAAAATAGGGGGAATGGATCTAACATGTTTTGGAGCAATGAGTACTGAAGCCATGGGAGTGAATTCCATGGCTTGAAGAGGATGTACAGTAAGACTAGTAGACAGCTGGGAATAGAGCTCCAATTAGCCCAATCATTGAAGAGATGGGAAAAGAAAAACTGCTCTGCTGCTGCTAAGTCGCTTCAGTCGTGTCCGACTCTGTGCGACCCCATAGACGGCAGCCCATCAGGCTCCCCTGTCCCTGGGATTCTCCAGGCAAGAACACTGGAGTGGGTTGCCCTTTCCTTCTCCAATGCACGAAAGTGAAAAGTGAAAGTGAAGTCGCTCAGTCGTGTCCAACCCTCAGCGACCCCACGGACTGCAGCCTTCCAGGCTCCTCCATCCATGGGATTTTCCAGGCAAGAGTACTGGAGTGGGGTGGCATTGCCTTCTCCGGAAAAGAAAAACTAGGAGACATTTTACCTCACTTCTCCAAGATTCTGTTTTAATAGGACTGGGTTGAAGCTTAGTAACCCTGGAACTTAAAACACTAACCAATTCTAAAATAATAGGTCCAGAGTTTTCTGGCAATCATTGCTGCAGATCTGTGGGTTCCAATAAAACTAATCTCTAAAAATGATCTAGGGGGGAAAAGAAAAAAAAGGATTCCTTGGCCAAATCAGTTTAGGAGATGTCATATACTATACCCTTCCTACTACATACCCACCTTCCTTCCTGCAGATTTTCAGTACCCAACAGCATATAAAAAGCCTGAGAAGTTCTGTGTTTTGTTACATAATCTATGTAACTCTATTGAACAAATTGTTCCTCAACTATATTGGCTTTGGCATAGTTCTATCTTGTAAAGCCTAAGAATACTCTGTGATCTCAAAACTCTGCTAGAGATTTTTAGCAAAATATAGGGAATCACTGTAAACCATAATGATGATAAAAGGTGCAAATTAGCAGTGAAATCCACATAAAAATATGTACATGACATGTAATGATAATGTAAACAGACACAAACAATAGGAATGAAGAAGCTCAAGTAGAAGACACATAGAGCAACAAATATTAAAACTTGAAAAACTGGTGTGAGAGACAATAAAGGTAGTTCATAAGAAGTCTTGGATGCTACAAAGGCAATCTGTCTTTCACTGCCCTGTGTCAACGTATTTTCTACACAGGCTTTAACATGATCTGCCTCTATGTACAAGGTAACAATAGAAAGAGATGACTATTAGCTTTGGAATGAGAAGGACCGAAGTTCACACCCTAATTCTGTCACCGAGGAGCTAAGTCTACTAGCTAATATGTGCCTAAAATGTCTCATGAATATAATGATGAAGGTGATGATAATAATACTAACTACAATTTATTGATTACTTACCATGTACCAAGCCCTTTACAGACACAGTTAGTACTTACAATGCTTCAAGACAGGTAGAATTATCCTAATTTTATAGGCAATGAAACAGGGTCAGTGAATGCAAGCGATTTTTCTAAGCTCTTAAGAAGTCATTTTGAATATCAAGAGGAATAAGATGGAGTATTCTGAATAAATGAAGTATTCTGAAGACTAAACAATGTCATACAAATTTTAGACATTATTAAATTAAAATGTATATAAATACCTTTGCTATTTTTGTATGCATATGTATTAACATTCCTCACAAAGATTACTCTTAGTAATACCAATTATCAAGGTTTGAGAAATGTGAACCAAACACTGGTAAAGATGTCTTTCCACAGTATTATTTTAAAACTGGAAATAGTATTACTAGTATTTTTGAAAGTTCCAATCTGTCAAATGCTTTGACCTAAATGATCATTCAATTTAAATAAATAAAAGGTCATGTTTCTGTTACAATGTTAACTAGCTAGATGATAATAGCCTTACTCCAGTATACTCTCTAGACTTATCCTCAGGAATGATTATGTGTTAAATACAGTTTTCTAATTAAAAGAATAAATATTGAAGTCCTATTAAAGGACATTTTATCAGTATACAGGATTAGTATTCAGTGTCTGAAATAAAGGATGACTTAGGGACTTTACTGGACTCTTTCAGCTCCAGTGCTATGGGTAACCCATCTTATCTCAGGCAAGCTTTCAACTTCTTATGTATGTGTCTTTGATATGAAACAGCTCTTTGTATGTCTCTCTCCACGGCTGGTGGTACTTGATCACTCAGACCCTATGTGTTCTCCCATAAGCACAAAGTGATTTACCTGGAAAAGTGCTAGTTACCATGATAAGGGGCTGAGAATACAAAAATGAATAAGCTATAACATCTATCTTCAAGGAACACTATCTCATAGGGAAGACACTATTACCATTGAGATTACTGACCAATATCAATTATATTTTGCATTCTTCATTTTCTAGATTAAACAGAAACGCCAAATAGTATAGCTTATCCCCTACTTCCATATTAGAGATTAAATTTTTAAAAAACAAACAGAACAAAAAGGCTTTTCAAAAAAATTGAAAGGCTAAAAGGCAAATCCTATCATGCCATTATATTTTAAGCAGTGAAACTTGCTAAGAGAGTAGTTCTTAAATGTTCCCACCGCAAAAAAAAAGTAGTTATGTGAGGTGATGGAGATGTTAACTCACCATACTAATACATACATGTCTCAAATCATCATGTTATATACATTAAACTCACATAAGAGTCTATGTCGATTCTTTCTCATTAAAGTTGGGAGAAAAAAAATTAGAATACCATGAGAGAAATGCACCTTTTATATCTTGCTTACCACAGTATTCCAGCACTTAGAATAATACCAGGCAAATGGGAGGTGCTCAACAAATATTTGTGAGTGAATCACAGAACCACTGAGTGGTTGAGTTAGGATTCAAATCCAGTTCTAATTGGTGCCCATCCTAAGAGTTTGTCAACTGTGACAGACAGCTTGTGAAGACAAGACTGGATCTGATTTATTTTCATGTCTTCCATATCCCCTAGAATACTGCTGTGTGTAAAATACGCTATCAATATATTCTTAACAAAATAACATTTAGACTTCATACTATAAATTCTAAGGTACTAGAAATAACAAACAAAAATAGTACGTGAATATCTGTAGGTAGAACCAATTCACACCATTTCTTCTTCCTAGTGTCAGTCACTCAGTCATATCCGACTCTTTGCGACTCTTCTTCCCGAATACATCTCTAATCCCACTGCCTTCCTTCTTCCATTTAAAATATTCTTACTTTGCTTTCAAGAACCACATCTTTCTTATTTTTGTTTTTTGGTCTTCCTCAATATTGAAAGAAAAAGTTAGACATATAATTTCTGAACACTCAGAGCAATTTTTTCCCTCTGTTATAATGCCTGATTTTTTCCTACAAGACTGTGAGTTAAGGCAATGATCCGACTCCAACTTTTTTCCTTTCCTTTATCATTCCTTTCTTCTCTCATTTTTTTTCCTTTCCCTCTCCTCCTCTGTTTCCACTCTTTCTCTCCCTTCCTTTCTTTTATTTTTAGGTGATTAAAGAGAAAGGTTTAAAATGCTCTAAAAATATAAACATCTATAGTTGTAAAATTAGAAGATATTATAATCCTTTAACTGATGTGATTATGTCTTAAATACCAACCTAGTTACATTTCTTCAAGAAAGCTGTCCATAAGGATAGACTCTGACAAATTAAAACATTCCCAATGAAGCTGAAACACCAATAACAGATTAACAAAACAATTTCTAAGATCCTAAGGACTTCAAGTACTAGATTTAAATTTACTCAGACTCCTATACAGTACACAAAAGCATATATAAATTTTCATATTATTACAGCTAAAAAACATCTAAGATCTGAAATCTTTTACTTGTGACATTTAACATTCTCATGAATGTTCTTTTATTCCCTTATATGATATTCCAACAAATTTCACAATCACAGCTTTTGAAATGCTCCATATATTGAGTAGCCTACAGTTGGTTATCCATTATATCAAAGATTCTGTATGACAAAAACATTAATTTCAGTTTTAAAGTATCATTATTTACATTGGGCAGCATCACATATCATTGGTATACAGTACTCTAACTTACTCAGTGATTTGACCCACAGGAGATCACATTTGCTATAGGAAAGTACAAAAGACATGGGAAGGTAAAAGGGATGTGTGTAAGCCAACAGCATGGGAAAAGAAAAAAAATAAATAAACAAGAACAGAAAAACTTAGTGAACACAGGCATGTAGGATAAATAACATAGATGGAAACAACTCAATATACCTCAAAAAGGCTCTGAAGGCACAAATATTTTATAGAACAGAAAAGTAAGTGCTGGTCATTATTATAATATAAGCCATCATATAATATCTTCAAGAAAGGGTATAAGACATCAGAGGTGCTTATTAATAATGCATATACTACAAAGAAACCCAGCTAACTAGAATAATTTTTTTCAGCATTACTGAAGTTTAGTATATTGCTGAGTCTATTTTACATTGTCACAAAAAGTAGTTATTTCAACCTGATCATGCTGTTACAAAGGTATAACCTTTCATTTGAGAGACAGGACCTTGTTTAATTCACTGCACGTATGAGTTTTACCTGGTCCATAAATACAGGGGCCTGGGGGGCATTCATTTAAATTGAAATATTAATAACAGAAATCTTTCTGCCATTTTAGCAATAAAACTTATTTGAGACAATATTCTTAGTTCTTTAAGTAAAGAGTTAACAACTTTAGAGGCAATATTATTCCAGAGGCCTCCTTAGCCAATTTTCTAAAGTACAGAATGATCAATAAAAATCAGCCTGTAACAGTATCTTCCAAACATCAATTGGAAAGAGTCTGTGTTCGGTGGAATGCCAAATAGTACTGCCAGACTTTTATAGAAAGAGAAGGCTATGTTTGCATTGTTCTGTTAATAGCATGCTAACAAGTATGTTTCCTGTCGGGTCACTAATGGACAGAAAAAATACATAATAAAGCAGTGAACAGTGGACAGTCATTCATGCTCTACTGGTCTACCGTTACTAGAGAGAAGAATGAGTAAGTCCTATAATCTTAAGCAGCTACAGAAAAGAATACCCTCTTGTTAAAGCTCAAGAGAATCTGAAGAGGGAATAAAAGAGAAAAAAGTCAGACAGATTATGCTGTCAATTTTAGTTGTCATAATGTGCTTCAGAGATAAAACATTCCTCTGAATGGCAATTGAACAGATGGAAATTTTCATTTTTGGTTAACTGGATGGAAGAATTGGACCAGTACCTAAAATGACATTGAAATGAAGCTCAAACCCCCTCCCACAAGAAGGAAACAGATGCATCATTCCAGATACAAAATAAATGATTGAATGGTGCATATATTATATTGGCATCACTGTATCCAACTGTACATCTGCACAATGTTTTAGTCCCCTGGAGAGAGAACAGACATTTCTAAAAGGGAAAATAGGCAACTATTGAAGTGAATCAGATAAGTATACCATTTGGGTAAGAAAAGCCAAACAACACTTCACTGAAATTGAAGTTATTCATGCTGAGATGAAAAAAGAACCATAAATTATACCGAGTCCAATGCCCTTGAACTTATACATTGATTTAAATGTAGCAAACTTAGAAATATAAAACCACAGTTTGAAGATTTTTATAATCTTAAATCAGAATGAATTTTTTAAAAAAATGACCACTTAAGACTCTAAAGAAGTTAGGGTTGAATACCCACCTAGCTTGAGTTGAGAAAGAAAAGAGTGACATATTAAACCAAAGCTACATTCCTTTTCTTAAACTATGACTGGAGAAGATTCACAATATGGGTAACAAAAATGAAATCTTTGATAATTTGCAGTTAATGACTGATCCTGTGAGTTGTGAACTAAAGCAGTGGGGTGATGAACTCCTTTTTACTCTTATCAGTCCCATTTCCACTTTTGGTTGGTGTTTCCTGCTGCTTTCCTGCCAGCTCTTGCCAGAGCGGATCCAGGCAGGTAGCTTACACCACCCTACACTTGCACATCAGTCTTCCTATCAGTCTTTTCCTGTCTTTCCCAACTCATTAAGTCCTCGGTCCAGCTGCAGAGAAAATATGAGATACCAGGTTTAGAGGGCAGGTAAACAAGGTTTGTCATTTTGTTTCAAGGTATAATCTCAGGTGGCACGGGACCAGCATCACTCTGCATTATAAAGTGACTGTGTAAGAAGGTCTGATCAGGGGATGCAGATGATGCCTGAGGATGCCAGCAGAATAAATCTTGAGGTTAGAACCTAAAAGAGAAAGAGGCAAAAGGAAAAGTGTGTCTAACATAAAAAGATTTTATAGTTAAATAACAGAAATTCTGGCGTCTTTTTATATATTAAGTCATTTATCACAATGTAATGAGACTTTACTATGTATCTTGAGTGACAGAATATTTTATCAGATATGACTTCCAATCAAACTATATTTAATAAGGATTCACTGTCTTGAAAACTGATTGAAATATGTCTCACAAGACTGTGAGAACAGCACAGGTGAGAAAAAAAAGTGCAGTGCAGCCCTACAAAATATTAATGGAGAGCAGATACCATGGGCACAATGAATTATGAGTCTGTACTGGTTTGTAGTATTCACAATGGTATTCCCTCTAGAAATAAAGTTGCACAGGGAAGTCACTGCATTCTCCCAATCATTTTTAAACACAGGCAAATGTGAAGCAGAGCTCATTAAAGATACAGAAAGACAAATATAACCTAAAAGTAAAAGTATAAGGAGGTTGGGCCCATCTGGACTTATTAGACAGAAAAAAGCCTTGAGGGGAATAGCTGGGAATGAGGGATAAGAGAAATAGTTAGAAGGTAATTGGGAAAGGGGAACTCATGTTGGCTCCCTCCCTGGGGTGTTTCTGCCAAGGAAGGAGAATAAGAATAGAACTTTCAGGAAGAGTATCATGTGGTGGCTAAATGCCCAAAGAGTGTCTGTTGCTAGAAAAAGGCCAGGGTATAATACGGTAATGATTCACAGAAGAATAAGCAAAAGAAGTGGACCAGGAATCATTTTTTGTTCCTCTGACTCATTCTGATACTCTATGCTTCAAGCCACTCTATTACCCACTCTCTGTTAGCGGTATCTCTGTCATTCTATAACCATTCTTAAATTAACATGGGCAGAGATTTAATTTGAAAGATAACCTAAATCAAAAGGCTTCATAAAATACATGTCAGGCGTTTTATGGTCACTGGTCATGGGACTAACAGAGGATCATCATCAAGGAACCAGGTGAAAACGTCCAATCCACAGGACAAGAGGACAGGTAGGAGTCCCAGGTCTTCTTAAATGAGGGCAGAAAGAGCGTGAGAAGGACTAACCTAAAGGAAGCAGCGTGTTCTCATTTCAAGCTGAAGTTCGCCTCTACCTGTATTTCATTGTCGTCCTCAGAGACAGATACTTAAGAAGATTCTTATTTTGATATTTTATGTTTTCTTATCAAACATGATAACAGATTATCATTTATTGACTTTAAGTATGAAATAAGCCCATTTACAAGTGGTTGACCAGATTTCAGCACCACTTGTAAAAGAATGAAACTAGACCACTTTCTAACACCATACACAAAAATAAACTCAAAATGGATTAAAGATCTAAACGTAAGACCAGAAACTATAAAACTCCTAGAGGAGAACATAGGCAAAACACTCTCTGACATACATCACAGCAGGATCCTCTATGACCCACGTCCCAGAATATTGGAAATAAAAGCAAAAATAAACAAATGGGACCTAATTAACCTTAAAAGCTTCTGCACATCAAAGGAAACTATTAGCAAGGTGAAAAGACAGACTTCAGAATGGGAGAAAATAATAGCAAATGAAGCAACGGACAAACAACTAATCTCAAAAATATACAAGCAACTCCTACAGCTCAACTCCAGAAAAATAAACGACCCAATCAAAAAATGGGCCAAAGAACTAAATAGACATTTCTCCAAAGAAGACATACAGATGGCTAACAAACACATGAAAAGATGCTCAACATCACTCATTATCAGAGAAATGCAAATCAAAACCACTATGAGGTACCATTTCACGCCAGTCAGAAAGGCTGCGATCCAAAAGTCTACAAATAATAAATGCTGGAGAGGGTGTGGAGAAAAGGGAACCCTCTTACACTGTTGGTGGGAATGCAAACTAGTACAGCCACTGTGGAGAACAGTGTGGAGATTCCTTAAAAAACTGGAAATAGAACTGCCTTATGATCCAGCAATCCCACTGCTGGGCATACACACTGAGGAAACCAGAAGGGAAAGAGACACGTGTACCCCAATGTTCATCGCAGCACTGTTTATAATAGCCAGGACATGAAAGCAACCTAGTTGTCCATCAGCAGATGAATGGATAAAAAAGCTGTGGTACATATACACAATGGAGTATTACTCAGCCATTAAAAAGAATACATTTGAATCAGTTCTAATGAGGTGGATGAAACTGGAGCCTATTATACAGAGTGAAGTAAGCCAGAAGGAAAAACATAAATACAGTATACTAACGCATATATATGGAATTTAGAAAGATGGTAACAATAACCCGGTGTACGAGACAGCAAAAGAGACACTGATGTATAGAACAGTCTTATGGACTCTGTGGGAGAGGGAGAGGGTGGGAAGATTTGGGAGAATGACATTGAAACATGTAAAATATCATGTAAGAAACGAGTTGCCAGTCCAGGTTCGATGCACGATACTGGATGCTTGGGGCTAGTGCACTGGGACGACCCAGAGGGATGGTACGGGGAGGGAGGAGGGAGGAGGGAGGAGGGTTTAGGATGGGGAACACATGTATACCTGTGGCGGATTCATTTTGATATTTGGCAAAACTAATACAATTATGTAAAGTTTAAAAATAAAATAAAATTAAAAAAAAAAAAGAAAGAAGCCAATTTATGAAGAAGGCATTTTTAAAGATGGTTAGAAAAAGTGCTGAAATGTAACCTTTGAATAACTAGTGAGTACATACAGAAATGCTGGCAAGTCTGACTGGAGGCTGAATTTACCTAAATGCAAAGCCTCAAATGGGGCAGAGAAAAGCTGAAGTGCTATTAATGAAACCATAAGTGGCAAATGTACATTAAATCTACTCATCTCTCACTGAAAAGGAGCACTAGAGACTAAAGCTCTTTTAATCCCTCTGTTCATCTTTTTTACTGGGCAGATGATTAGCCATTTTTCAATGCTGACAAATTATATATTCTATTAAGTACTGGATCCTTCAACATTATGAAGATTACGGTCTTTAGCAATCATTTACAAAAAATTTTTAATTTTTTTCTTCTATTATGTTGTCTTTTAACATTTTTATTTTTCCTCATAAAATATTATTATGAAAATTCCCGCCATGAAGAAAAAAGCTTTCTCAATCTGGAGTTCTAAACACTGTTAGTTTTTCTGTAAAATGCAAAAAATAGAAACAAACACCACTCCATTCAACAAGGTAAAATAACAGTGCACCTAGTTTTTTGAGAACTTTCTTTAAGTAGTTCCAGAATTAGTTCTCTGACACTACAGCAAACATTTCTCAAAATACACTGTATTTGATGATGCTGATATCAACATTTCTGTGTATTAGTGTAACTAGTTATCCTTTTTAAAAAAATTGAGGTGAAGTTCACATAAGATAAAATAACTATTTTAAAGCTCACAAGTCAGTGGCATTTAGTACACTCAAAATGTTGTGAAAACACCCTGCCAAGTTCCAAAACATTTTCATCACTCCAAAAGAACCCCAGTAATCACTAAAGCAGTCAATCCCTGTTCTCAGCTTTCCCTAGCCCCAGTAATCTGCTTTCTGCTTCAATATACTTACCTATTTTGGATATTTTCATATAAATGGAATCATACATTATGTGACCTTTCTTGTCTAGATTCTTTTATGCAGCATATTAAAATGCTCACAGTTCACCCATGTTGTAGCATTTATTATACTTCATTCCTATTTAGGGCTGAGTAATATTCACAACGGAGAAGGCAATGGCACCCCACTCCAGTACTCTTGCCTGGAAAATCCCATGGATGGAGGAGCCTGGTGGGCTACAGTCCATGGGGTCGCTGAGAGTCGGACACGACTGAGCGACTTCACTTTCACTTTTCACTCTTATGCATTGGAGAAGGAAATGGCAACCCACTCCAGCGTTCTTGCCTGGAGAATCCCAGGGACAGGGGAGCCTGGTGGGCTGCCGTTTCTGGGGTCACACAGAGTCGGACACGACTGAAGCGACTTAGCAGCAGCAGCAGCAGCAATATTCACAATTTGTTTTTCTTTTTATCTGCTGATGAACATTTGGGATGTTTTCACCTCATGGCTATTGTGAATAGTGCTATTAACATTCATGAACAAATATCTGAGTACCTGTATCGATTTTCTAGATATATATTTAGGAGCAGAATTGCTGGGTTATTCTATGTTCAACTTTTTGAGGAACTATCAAATTGTCTTCCAGAGCAGCTGTACCATTTTACATTCCTACCAGCAATGTAAAAGAGGTCTGATTTATTCTGATTTTTACCATCAATTTTTATTTTTTTTTCCAATTATAACCATTCTAGTGGTTGTGAAGGAGGTATCTTACCATTGTTTTTATTTTGCATTTCTCTAATGAATAATGCTATTAAGCACCCATTCTGTGCTTGTTGGTCACTTCTTCTTTGGAAGAATGTCTATTCAAATCCTTCACCTATTTTAAAATTTGGTTACTTGGAATATTATTTAAAATACATTTAAAATCTGGAATACTTATCAGATATACCATTTGTAAATATTTTTCTCCCATTCTGTAGGCTGACTGTTCACTTTGCTAATAACGTCTTTTGATAAATGGAAGTTTTTAATTTCGAAGTCCAATTTTTCAACTTTTTGTTCCAATTTTCAGTGCCATATCTAGGAATCCACTGTCAAATTCAGGGTCATAAAGATTTACCCCTATGTTTTCTTTTAGGATATTTATAGTTTCAGTGCCTACAATTAGATGGTGTATCACGCAGGATCCTAGTTCAGAGGCCAGGGATCAAACCCATACCTCTGCATTTGGAAGCACAGTCTTAACCACTGGACTCCTAGGGAAGTCTGCTTGATCATTCTGAGCTAATTTTGTTATGTGGTGTCAGCCGGAAGCCCAACTTCATTCTTTTGAACGTGGATGTCTAATTGTCTCAGCACCATTTGTTAAAGAGATTATTCTTTCTCCCAGTGAGTGGTCTTAGCACCTTTGCTGCAAATAACTGGCCAGGAATGCATGAGTTCATTTCTTCTAGTTATTCTACTGGTCTGTAGTTATTCATTTACACTATATACTTCTCTACATGCTAAAAGCATAAATACAAGACAGTTTGCATAAGACACAATACTCTTAAGATCTTTAGTTCGACTTAAAGTTTCCCACCAGACTGGCGACATGCTTTCTCAATAGCAAGTACATAGGTGACCTGAGTTGTACCTTTGATAGGGACGATACCACCCTACCAAAGCACTGTCTTCCTGGAGCTGACATGAGAAAGACTGAGATTCCTTAGGTTCTTGCAAATCAATTTCAGGCACTCTCTACCATAAATGTATGTGGCACTGAGATGCCACCACCAACCTTGCTCTTTGTGTAGCTCATCATCACTGGGAGCAGGAAAGGTGATAAAAAGGGGAAAGGTGACACAAAGAGGGCACAGCTTCCACCCTCAGGAGACCTGTATCACTTGTTAGCAATAGCTAATACACTTGGACTAGGTGACCAAGAATTCAGTTTATCACATACTTATAAGCATGTGCAGTGACTACCTGTAACCTCATAGCCACAAATACCAAAGATTTCACTGAAAATTATGTGAACTCAGTGTTTGCTGCAAATGTTCTCTTGATATATAAATTCAGAAAACAACATGGAAATGGGCAAATGGAAGCTGTGAAGGGGTAAAATACTGTTTCATGTTAGTTCCAAAAATGTTTTTTGAACTTACTTTTTTTAAGACTCATTTTCAAGATAGTTTTAAAGAAGAAAAGTCTTAAGAATTATTCTACAAAAGTACAGGAAAAAACAATATAGGAAATTACTTTTTTCCATTTTTTATTCTCACTAATATTCTAGTGACAAAACATAACTTATCTAGGCCTGACCTACCGAGTCTACTGTTCTCAACAATGAACACTATTAACGGATTTACTTACAACTCACAGTACAATGACATTAAAAGATATGCAGAGAGTCATAAATTTTAAAACTGTGGTATGATCATGGCAATAATGATCATTTTTATCTTTAAGAGGGAAGAAGGTAGTCTTTTTGATGCCAAAGATGCCATTAGAATTAGAGGGTGCTTGAACTTTACTCAGGAGATACTGAAGTCAGAGTCTTTCTTTGTATCAGCCAGAGAAGCAGAACACTTAAGAGCAACTTAAGAACCAGTCATCTGGCTGGAAGCTGAAGTCCTTGAATTAGGCTGGAAGCTGAAGTCCTTGTATTAGGCACTGTGAGAATTCAGTTCAGTTGAGTTCAGTTCAGTCACTCAGTCATGTCTGACTCTTTACGACCAGAGTACTACCATGCAAAGCTCTACCCCAAAGGCCCCCAGGATCTGATAATACCACTAACTTACAAGAGAGGCTCTCTGAATTTATAAGGAATCTCTTCTGAAAAACTGTTCCATAAGAAACTCTTCTACCATCTGATAAATCACAAGGTATGTGATGAGGGTCATATGAGAGGGAAATCTGGCTTATTTTACCAACCTCTTTTAGGTGGTATATTCCTCAGTGCACTTTCTCTTCTTTCTCTCCATTTCTCAACAGGGACTTAACCAAGGATACACAACACTGAGCTTAAAAAGCCAAAAGTTTAGAGTAGCCTGAACCAGGAAGATCAACTTAAAGCTACAGAGGGAGGGGACTGGGAGAGTGGAAGGGCTTCTTTCTAAACTAACCATGCTTGTTTATCTCAGATATCAGTCACTTGGAGCAGTGCTTCTCAGACTTTAATACGAGAAGCACTTGGTATTTAATATGCATGTGAATCACCTGTGGATCTTGTAAATATGAATATTCTAATTCAGTAGGTCTGGGATGGGGTCTGAGATTCTGCAGACTGTACCTGACAAAGAGAAAGATGATTTTCACGGAGATACTACCAGGACTCTGACCAAAGCCGCTAAGTCTTTCTCTATCATTCTTTCTCTGCCAAGTGTCTCACTCGTCTTATGGTTCTTCATTTCTTCTCTGGGCTTCACTGATGGCTCAATTGCCTGCCAATGCAGGAGACGAGGGTTCGATCCCTGGGTCAGGAAGACACACTGGAGAAGGAAATGGCAACCTACTCTATTAATTTTGCCTGGGAAATCCCATGGACAGAGGAGCCTCGGTGGGGTGCAGTGTATGGGGTTGAAAAAAGAACTGGATGTGACTTAGCAACTGAACAACATTTCTTCTGTATCTAAAGCCTTCCACCTCAGAGAGACAAGCCTCACAAGTAAGAGAGAGGAAGATCCCTCTTCTTAACCTTCTGTAACAAGTGCCAATTTAACTGCCCTTTGATCCAATTTGTTACTGTATTAAAGCATATTTGTTATCTATCATAATGGTTGAAGCAATACAGACGAAAATAAGAATTAATGATAACTTTCCTCCAAAGGGGCACTTGTATTTTAAAAGATTATCTAATCAACCTACATTAATATTTATTAAGGAGACTGCTATGTGGAAAATATTTTCGAAATCCTCTGCTCCTTATTCGTCTGGTAACAGGGTATCATTCCACTTAACTTTAATTGGTCTGGATGGGTTTTAAGTACATAGAATCTACATTAAGAATATGTAGGCTTGTAGCCTCAAAGCCTCCAATCTCACTTCCTCTACCACTGTTAAGTGGCTTCATACTTCACAGTATACTGAAAACAGGAGTTGATACAGTGTACTCAAATACTGGAAATTTTAAATCATAAATCTCTGAATATAATGAATCTCCATTACCGAAAATCTCATCTTAACAGTAAATTATATTGCAAAAAAAAAAGGCAGGGGGACATATGAAGGTTTGGTAAGCAACTTTACAGAGACAGGTCATGGTATGGAAAGGAAGCAGAGAAAGGTATCACCTGCTGTGCAGTGAGTGTCCTTAGAGAGAAAAATGGGATTTTTGTAGAGAGGAAGGAAGATCATAGAGATTAGAGTTGAGTCAAAGTATCTTTCACTTTGGAGGGAGCACATGACTCAAACCTTTATAACATTTTTGTGGTTTACTCATTGATAACCAAAACCTTTGTTAAGTTTCTAATTTCAGCATGCGTACCTGTTCATAAAATAAAGTATGTTTTCAACATGTTAGTGCAAATTAAATTTTACAAGTCTATTCTATGTATTTATTAAATAAAATGAACAATTTTAAAGGTCATAAAGCTACCATATTTCCCAAACAGCAATGATTTCTTATTGCTAAAATAATTTATTTGGATTTTCACGTATTTTATTCCATAATTTTCAGAAAACACACCATTTAGGAATAATCCTTCAAAATGATACATACTGGAAAGAAAAGAAAGTGATCATTAAATTTTTTGTTCCTACAGTATCAGTTTCTTAAAGGACACAGTTAACATTAATGATTACAATTGACATTATTAAAATTAAAGCTTTAAATTTACTGGTTTATTTATCCACTCATTCAAGTTTACAGTTGCCTAAAATGTTACTGAATATGTTAGCATTTCAACAACTTAAGCAGTAGCTACAATTTAATTACGCTGACCTAAACGCATTTCTGAGACTCCTAGAATTTAAAAACTCGACTCCTTTCTATAACACTCCCTCCAAAAAGATATAGGTGGATCCCACTTACTGACTGAGAGTCATATTAAATATATGCTTGCCATTAATTAGCAGGATACTTGGCAGGTGGCCAGAGAATAAGCCTTTCTCCAAGATGCTAACACCTCATTCAGAGGCTATTTTAGACATTTAAAAACTTTTGTTCTTGCATGAGCATAAAATTTAAAAATATTGAAGGAACCCAAGCACAATAAAGATAAGAATGGAAAGGAATATTCTGAAAAGGTTTTATTTGCTAATGTGAATAAACTTATGGTTATTCAAATAATACAAAAAAAGGAAATATAAAATTTTAGCAGTTGTAAATAAGTATGCTTCATTCTTTTTCTAATTAAATTCTAATGTCACATCAACAAGTTATTAAGATTTATTTTCCAGCAGGTGAATCAGAAGTAAGTTATCTAAATAAAGTACAATTAAATCTTTAAGTGCAATGTCAGCAGCCTTTCCAGCATACCCAATCTGAACTATTATGTAGCTGACTAAGATCTTAAACTGGCTTTGACTCATTTTCCTTCCTTACAGCTTAACCGTTTTGGGCTTGTTTATTTGTCAGTATTTGTCAGTATTTCCAGTGTTTCAGTTATTTTCCTCATCTGGACATCCTGCCTAAATGAAAACATCTTAGTGAAGTCAGAGAGTTACAGGAATACTGCACAACAGGGTCAGACAGACTTTTTCATGAGTTTCAAAAGGGACTGATTGGAAAATACACAGCAATCACCAAATCTGTCTTGATGAACGTGCCACATTTATAACATTGGGCTTCCGGGGTGGCTCAGTGTTAAAGAATTTGCCTATCAATGCAGAAACCAGGGTTTCACCCCTGGGTCGGTAAGACCCCCTGGAGAAGGAAATGGCAATCTGCTTCAGTGTTCTGGCCTGGAAAATTCCATGGACAGAGGAGCCTGGCAGGATACAGCCCATGGGGTTGCAAAGAGTCAGACCCCACTGGGCGACTAAGCACACGTGATCACATGTGCTGTCTTACCAGTAAGCACTCATCTTTGGTACAGATGGTTGAGTGGTCAAAAGAAGTCTTAAAGGTAAGAGTACTTTGGAAAATACAGAAATACATGTGAGGTGAATGTCTATTAATGATGTATTCCAAATATAATTTATATTCTATTATTTCATAATTCAAGTCATTAATGAGAAAGTCTGCTTAATAAAGGTACATTGCCTATATCTGCATAAATTTTACCATAGACTTGAAGTATTTAGCATATGCTCTAGCTTTAATAAAAGTTGGTTATTTTTAAAAGGTGTATTAAAATGTACATAACATTTAAATATCTCTCTTCTACATTTAACAACTTCTCATTGGCTCATAATTTTACTTTTGACTTGCACTGACAATATATACTAATCTCCAATGCTTGAGGAAAAGAACTTTCAATTTTAAAAATGCCTATATTTGACTGTATTGTATAATTTTATGATTTGGATTATTAACTAAATTAGTCAAAATATTTGTTAGAAACTAGACCTTAATAGAAATATTTGATTAGAAACTTATGAAAATAACATTTCTAAGAAAATAAGGTCTATTTTAAACACACACACCTTCTAGTATATGCCTGGTACTTAAACAATAGTCAATAATTATTAAAGGGGTGAATGAAAGTGGTAAGAGGTGGTTCTAGTCTTATGAACTGTTCATTTCTCCTCTTATTATACCATCTGTCTTCCTAGACGGCACATACGTATAAAACAATATATCTGATTCATTTTTTCAAAGGTATTGCTAAGAACAGTCACTAAATGCAAGTTCATTTCAAAAGCAGAAAAGGGGGCCTCAGAAATAACATCTTAGAGGAAGAAAATCAAATTTCAGAGGTAAAAATGACAAGAAATCTCTTAGGTTTAAAGTAAAACCATCTCAAAGACTTTCATATTCTCAAAGGAACTGCTTTTCTCTTTATTCTGCTGCTGCTTAAGAAAAGCAGCAGAAGCACTGCAAGAAATACAACTCTGTGGTCTAATCCAAAGTCTGAGGATGTCATACCTTCAGCTTTGTTCTTTCTTCTCAAGACTGCTTTGGCAATTCAGGGTTTCTTGTAGTTCCATATAAATTTTAAAATTATTTGTTCCAGTTCTGTGAAAAAGTCATGGGTATTTTGATAGAGATTGCACTGAACCTGTAGATTAGAAGTAAAATTAGTAGTATGAACATTTTAACAATACTGATTCTTCTAATCCAAGAACGTGGGATAGCTTTCAACTTCTTTGTATCATCATCAATTTCCTTCATCAGTGTTGTATAGTTTTCAGAGTGAAGGTCTTTCACCTCCCTTGTTAAGCTTATCCCTATGTATCTTATTCTTTTTGATATGATTTCAAACAGATTGTTTTCTTGCTTTCTTTTTTTGACAGTTCATTACACACAAAAGTGACAGATTCCTGTATATTAATCTTGTATCCTGCAAATTTACTGAGTTCATTTACTAGTCCTAGTAGTTTTTTGGCAGACACTTTAGAGTTTTCTATTTATAGTATCATGTCATCTGTAAATAGTGACAATTTTACTTCTCTTCCAATTTCAATGCTTTTTATTTCTTTTTCTTCTCTGATTGCTGTGGCTAGGATTTCCAGTATTATGCTAAACGAAGTGGTGAGTGTGGGCATCCTTGTTTCATTCCTTATCTTAGAGGAAAGACTTTTAGCTTTTTACTGTTGAGTATATTAAGTGTGGGTTTGTCATACATGGGCTTTTACCATGTTGAGATATGTTTCCTCTACACCCACTTTGATGAGAGCTTTTATAAAGAATAGATGCTGAATTTCATCAAATGCTTTTCCTTCATCTATTGAGATGATCACGTGATTATTAACCTTCCTTTTGTTAATGTAGTAGACTGAATTGATTGATCTGTGAATACTGAACCATCCTTGTGTCCCTGGAATAAATCTCACTTGATTGTGGTCATATCATAATTTTTTATATACGGTTGAACATAGTTTGCTAATTTGCTAATATTTTGTTGAGAATTTTTGCATATATATTCACCAGAGGTATTCCCTTATAATTTTTTTGTAGGGTCTTTGTGTGATTTTGGTGTCAAGTTAGTGGTGACCCCATAGAATGAGTGTGGGTGAGCTCAACAGTTTTTTGGAGCAGTATGAGAAGGATAGGTATTAGCTTTTCTTTGTATGTTTGATAGAATCTTCCTGTGAAACCATCAAACACTAGACTTTTCCTTGCTGGGTTTCTTTTTAATAACAAATTCAATTTCACTATTAGTGATGGGTCTGTTTAATTGTCTATTTCTTTCTAGTTCACTCTTAGAGGCTGTATGTTTCAGGAATTTGTCCATTTCTTCTAGGCTGTCCAATTTGTTGGCATACAACTGTTTGTGGTATCCTTTTATTACTTTTTTGTATCTCTGTGACAGCTTCGTTTCTTACTTTATTTGGGTCCTCTCTCTTTTCTTCTTGATGAGCCTGGCTAAAGTTGTATCAAGTTTATCTTTTCTCAAAAAAGCAGCTCTTGGTTTCATTGATCTTTCCTCTTGCGTTTTCTTTTCTTTTTTCTGGGGGGGGGGGGGGTCCTCTCTCCCCGCCCCCCCGCTCTCCTCTTTATTTTTTCCTTTCTTCTGTTCATTTTGGGCTTTATTTATTCTTCTTTCTCTAATTCCTTTAGATGGAAGGTTCAGTTGTTTATCTGAGTTTTTATTGCTTCTTGAGAAAGACCTACATCACTATAAACTTCCCTTTTACAATTACTTTATCTGCATCCCATAGATTTTGGAACATTGTCTCCATTTTGACTTGTCTCAAGGTAAATATTTTCTGATTTCTTCTGATTTCCACATAGAACCATTGGTTTTGAAATAGCATATTATTTAGTCTGTGTATTTTCCCCATCCTTCTTCCTGTAATTGATTTCTGGTTTCATACCACTGCTTTCAGAAAAACATGCCTGATAAAATTTCTATACTCTTAAATGCGTTGGGGCTTATTTTGTGGCCTAGCATATGATTTATGTGGAGACCATTCCATGTACATTTGAAAAGAAAGCATATGCTATTGTTTTGGGATAGAATGTCCTGTCAGTACTGGTTAAGCCCCACTGGTCTAAAGTGTCTTTAAGATCAATTTCCTTAGATTTTGTCTGAATGATCTGCCCACTGATGCAAGTGGAATGTTAATGCCCCTACTATTACTGTATTACTGTCAATTTCTCACTTCATGTCTCTTAATATTTGCTTATATATTTAGGTGCTCCCTGTATTAGCTGCATACATGTTATATCCTATTCTTGGACTGATCCGTTTATCCAGTAATAATGCCCTTTGTCTTTCGTAACAGGCTTTGTTTCAGTGTCTACTTTGTCTGATATGAGTATTTGTTACCTTTGCCTTCTTATCATTTTGATGAAATGTCTTTTTGCATTACTTTTAGTCTCTGTGTGTGTCTTTCTCTCTGAAGTCAGTCTCCGACAAGCAGCATATAGATGGGTCTTTTTATACAGTCAGTCATTCTATGTCATGTTATTGGAGCATTTAGCCAGTTGACATTTGAAGTGGTTATTGACAAGTATGTACTTACTGCCATTCTGTCACTTGTTTTCTGGTTGTTTTTGTAGATCTCTGTTCTTCTCGTCTTTTGGTTTCTTCCCTTGCGGTGTGATGATCTCCTTTAGTGGTATGCTTCTACTTCTTTCTAGTTTTTGTGTGTCTGTTATAGGTTCATGATTTGCAGTTACCACAGGACTCATATACATTGACTTCTAACTGTAACTACTTGTTTTAAACATGTGGTCGTTCCAAACACATTCTAAAAGATCTACGTTTCTCACTCACTACCCTCCCTACATTTTGTGTTTTTTATGTCATATTTTACATCTTCATGTTTCCCTTTACTGATTATTGTAGTTTTATTTTTTTAATGGTTCATATTTTTAATTGGATACATATTAATACTTCACACTACAATGGCACCATGTTCAATCACTCTACAAAGCAGAATATATACAATCCTTGCTAGAGAAGCAAATACAGTGGTGTTAATTGACAAAGTGGCCTACAAAGTGCCATTCTAATTAAAGATTTCACATTTTCCTAGATAGTGCTAAATGTTAATGACAAGGAAAGTTCACTTGTATATGATGCTTTATGATTGAAAAATCAGTTTCACTTCGATTACTGCATTTTATTCTTTTTTGTGTGTGGATTTTTTTTTCTTTCTTTGTTTTTATTTGTTAACTTTACAATATTGTATTGGTTTTAATTCAGTCAGGGTCCAAAGGAGAGGCGGAAGGGACCTGGCGGCCCCGGGGCTTCCCCCAGCCGGTCAGCGGAGTTTAAAAAAAAAAAAAAAAAAACATGAATCCACCACAGGTATACTTGATTATTGTAGTTTTAATTGATTTTACAATATTTTATCTTTTCATCTTTGTACCAGCTATTTACTTGGTTGATCCTTAGCCTTTAACTATATATTTGCCTTTACTAGTAGGATTTTGCTTTTCCTGTAGATACTTCTTGTTAAAGCTTTTTTTTCCACTTAGAAAATACTCTTTCTTTTAGAGTAGGTTTAGTATTGATGAATTAGTTTTATTTTTGCTTGTCTAAGAAGGTCTTTGTATCTCCTTCAATTCCAAATAATAATCTTGCTGGGTACAGTATTCTAGGTAGCAGTTTTTTCACTCTCAGCACTTTGAACATATCATGCCATTCCCTTCAGGTCTGCAACATTTCAGCAGAGAAATAAGCCTTATGACAGGACCTTTGTATATAACTCTTGTTTTTTCTCTTGTTGCCATTAGAATTCCCTCTTTAACTGCTGTCATTTTAATTAAGATATGTGTGGATCTGTTTGAGGTCATCTTGTTTGGGACCCTTGGTGATTCCTGTATCTGGATATCTTTTTCCTTCCTCGGATTCTGGAAATTTTCAGCCGTAGTTTCATCAAATAGATTTCCAGTCCCCTTCTCTGCCTCTTGTCCTTCTGCATGCATGCATGCTCAGTTGTGACCCCACAGACTATAGCTCGCCAAGCACCTCTATCCACGGGATATTCCAAGTAACAATACTGGAGGGGGTTGCCATGCCCTCCTCCTGGGGATCTTCCCAATCCAAGGACTGAACCCACATTTCCTGCATCTCCTGCACTGGCAGGAGGAGTCTTTAGCACTGCACCATCTGACTCCTTTAACACAAAGGTTGGTATACGTGATGTTGTCTCAGTTCCCTTAAATTGTTCTCATTTTTAAAATGTATCTTTCTTTTGCTGTTTTGAATGAGCAATTTCCATTATTCTATCTTCCAGATCACTTATACATTCTTCTGTATCACCTAATCTGTTAATTCCTTCCAATATGTTTTTCTTTTCAGTTACAGTATTCTTTATTTCTGATTGGTTCTTTTATTTATATTGTTTAGTTCCTTGTTACAATTCTCACTGTGTTGATCTGTTATTTTTCCAACTTCAGCTAGCATTCTTATTGCCAATGCTTTGACCTTTTTATCTGATAAACTGTTTCTGTTTCATTAGGAGAAGGCAATGGCACCCCACTCCAGTACTCTTGCCTGGAAAATCCCAGGGACGGAGGAGCCTGGAAGGCTGCAGTCCATGGGGTCGCTGAGGGTCGGACACGACTGAGCGACTTCCCTTTTGCTTTTCACTTTCATGCATTGGAGAAGGAAATGGCAACCCACTCCAGTGTTCTTGCCTGGAGAATCCCAGGGACGGGGAAGCCTGGTGGGCTGCCGTCTATGGGGTCACACAGAGTCGGACACAACTGAAGTGACTTAGCAGCTATTGCTCCTTCAATTGAAACAAATTCCTACCTTCTCATTTTGCTTAACTTTCTCTGTCTCTATGAAATGAGGTGGAAAAGTCAGCTACTGCAGTTTTAAAGTGGTGTCCTTGCATGGGAATATCCCTGTACAGGTTATATGTACCCACTGGCTTTGGTGGGAGAGTTGGGTCTAATTGAACACAAGTCATGTCTTTCCCCAGGGTGAGCTGGCAGCTATCACCTTGGTAGGAGGTGGCCCTGGAGATGGAGGTGCTAGAAAACCAGGTGACAGTTAGGCCTTCTCTTCTGCTCAGTGTTCAACACCACTTTAGTGGGGTGGTAGGTCCCAAGTTGCTGGAGCAGAAGCCCCGAAGATCATGTTTGAGCTGGCTCCATTCCCTTCAACTGCGTATTTTTACCCCTTTCAGTAAAAGCACCCTCACCCCAGAGGTGAGCAGTGCTGGAAAGAGAGGGGGCTGGTGCAGGCTCTCAGAGTGGGTCTGGGCATGGGCGGTGTTGGCCCCGGTTACCATCAGCAACCAGACAGCTTCTGATGAGCTCATTTTGGTAAAAACCAGTAATGGCTGTCCCCGCCCTGCTCAGATGCCACTTTGGGTATGAAATGCCTTTGTTCCTCACAATCGAACTCTTCCTCAGCTGCTGCAGTCCTCTCCATATCATGGAACTTTGTTACTGAACAGGTGGGGTAGGGGCCTGCAATGAGCAGGTCAGGGCATGGGCTGCGTCAGTCTAGCCAGAGTCAGAGTCCCAGACTGCCACTGATGCGCGGCCTGTGTGAGCGTCCAGAGTGGCTGCCACTGCCACTACAGGTCTGAGCCACCGTTGTGCCTCATAGCCAAGTTCTCCCCTCAGCCTGACGACCCTCACCCCAATGTGGAGCTGCATCGTGGAGCAAGCAGGGCAGGGGCACGTGCCAAGACAGTTGGGGGAAACCAGCCAGTGACTGATGCAGTTTCAGTCCGCCCTGCTTCAGGAGTAAGCAAGCATATACAGACTCCTCACAAGAAGGGTCGAGGCTTCCAACAGCTCTTCTGTTAGTCTCCCTTTCCCTCCAACCAAGCGCAATCAGCTTCCCAGTGTCAGACCCCAGGGCTGGGGCACCCAAATCGCTCACTCCCCAGGGAGGATCTCCTCTTCTGAGTCCCCTCCCAGAGGCACAAGTTCAACCTGACTGCCTCTCTACTTGATTCTGAATCCTTCTTACAGCCTTGGCTGTTCAGGAGTCCTTCTGCTACTCTCCAGTTAAGCTTTCATTGAACATTTTTTCACCTTAGAAAATACTTGGTATCTTTGATGTGTTTATGGAGGAGGTGAGTTCTGCATCCTCGTACTCTATCATCTCAATCTCCTCTTTTGATTTTGTAATTCTTAGAATAACTAATACTTAGACAGTCTCCAAATAGCAGCAAAAATGAACTGCCGAACCGAGTAGTACTTTGGAAAGTGAGAGAGCTAACTAAGAAAAGTAAGTTACCATCGTCAATATCTTGTAATAACCTATAATGGAAACTAATATAAAAATAATATGTGTGTATATATATAACTGAATCACCTCCTGTGAACCTGAAACATTTTAAGTCAATAATACTTCAAATATATATATATATATTAATTAAAAAAAGAAAAATAAAAGTAAGTTCAACTAATTTACCTGGACAGAGAAACTTGAGTTCCATAATGAATAAAAATGGAGCTCACCACTAAATGACCTTGACAAACAACACTAGAAATATTACTTTTCCTCATATGTTGTAATTCTTCCACAAATACAATGAATCATGACAAATGCTAGGAAGAATGTCTAATTCACAGAATTTAATAATACTAATTATAGTTAATGTTGTTGTTGACATTATTATTCTTAATGTAAAGCAATTATGATATTCTCAGAGCAAAAAAGGACAAGTAACTCTTTTTCTCTTGCATCAAGTATTTTCAACCTCGCTTAGACATAGATGTACTTAGCTTAGTCACTCATTCATTATTAGTTTCCATTTCTAATCAAAAGGTCCCATATTTCCCTGGCAGGGAAAGGCAGAAGTAAAGATTAAGGATCCTTAAATTCCTTTTAAAGATAGTAAAAAGGATTTCCTGTATAACTGTGAATAATTTCATCCTCCTCTCCTGTTTCTCTCTTGGATGAAACTATGACACTGATGTGGTTCTACTGGTATGAGACAGGAATGCAATTAAGAACTACAAGGAAAATGCTGATTATTTTAACTTTACCAAAACATAAGCAACTGTTTAAGTACATGCGTGTATATACATACAAACTAAGGGAATGCAATAAGCAATTTAAATACTCTCAGAGACAAACACAATTAAGAAGTGAAAATTTTAAATGAAAATAAGAAAATGAAAATTCCAACATTCAGACAACCCTAAGATAATCTATACAAAAATAATAATTTATATTACTTCATATTCAACAAAGGATTTTAAAATAAGTTCAACCTTTTTTAGGTATAAGCCTTTGACTGTGTGGATCACAATAAACTGTGAAGAATTCTGAAAGAGATGGGAATACCAGGCCACCTGACCTGCCTCTTAAGAAACCTGTACGCAGGTCATGAAGCAACAGTTAGAACTGGACATGGAACACACTGGTTCCAAATAGGAAAAGGAGTACGTCAAGGCTGTATATTGTCACCCTGCTTATTTAACTTCTATGAAGAGTACATCATGAGAAACGCTGGGCTGGAGGAAGCACAAGCTGGAATCAAGATTGCCGAGAGAAATGTCAATAACCTCAGATATGCGGATGACACCACCCTTATGGCAGAAAGTGAAGAGGAACTAAAAAGCCTCTTGATGAAAGTGAAAGAGGAGAGTGAAAAAGTTGGCTTAAAGCTCAACATTCAGAAAATGAAGATCATGGCATCTGGTCCCATCACTTCATGGGAAATAGATGGGGAAACAGTGGAAATAGCGGCTGACTTTATTTTTCTGAGCTCCAAAATCACTGCAGGTGGTGATTGCCGCCATGAAATTAAAAGACGCTTACTCCTTGGAAGGAAAGTTATGACCAACCTAGATAGCATATTCAAAAGCAGAGACATTACTTTGTCAACAAAGGTCTGTCTAGTCAAGGCTATGGTTTTTCCAGTGGTCATGTATGGATGTGAGAATTGGACTATAAAGAAAGCTGAGCACTGAAGAATTGATGCTTTTGAACTGTGGTGTTGGAGAAGACTCTTGAGAGTCCCTTGGACTGCAAGGAGATCCAACCAGTCCATCCTAAAGGAGATCAGTCCTGGGTGTTCATTGGAAGGACTGATGTTGAAGCTGAAACTCCAATACTTTGGCTACCTGATGCAAAGAACTGACTCATCTGAAAAGATCCTGATGCTGGGAAAGATTGAGGGCAGGAGGAGAAGGGGACGACAGAGGATGAGACGGCTGGATGGCATTACTGACTCGATGGACGTGAGTCTGACTGAACTCTGGAAGTTGGTGATGGACAGGGAGGCCTGGCGTGCTGCGATTCATGGGGTCGCAAATAGTCGGACACAACTGAGTGACTGAACTGAATTGAACTGAAAAAGAAGGTATGTTTTAATTAAAATCATAAAACATTTTAGGGTATATTATGAATTTGATGATGTACATGGTTATGATTACATTATCTCTGACAACTCAAGATAGAATATTACTCCCTGCTGGGAAAATTATATGCATGATTTTTTTTTTCCATTTTGGTTAATTCTGTAATCGTCAATTTCATCACAGTGCATTACTGACCAGGAATAATCCACAGCACCATTTTGAAATTCTGTCTTAAGATTAGCATTTTATAAAGCAATAATGTAGGATTTATTTGGAAGAAAAAGAAATAAATCTAATTATTTTAGAGAAAAGATTCTTTCCTCAAATTGGCTCAAAGGAAATAAAGTGGCAACTAACACTTTTTTAAAGACAATGCTGCCACCTGCTGGAAAAATATGAAATGTCTTCATCATTTCCCAAATGTTAGTGCAAACATATAGTTACATTCAGGAGTTACATATATACTGCTGCTGCTAAGTCGCTTCAGTCGTGTCCAACTCTGTGCGACCCCACAGACGGCAGCCAACCAGGCTCCCCTGTCCCTGGGATTCTCCAGGCAAGAACACTGGAGTGGGTTGCCATTTCCTTCTCCAATGCATGAAAGTGAAAAGTGAAAGTCAAGTCGCTTAGTCGTATCCGACTCTTCGCCACCCCATGGACTACGGCCCACCAGGCTCCTCCATCCATGGGATTTTCCAGGCAAGAGTACTGGAGTGGGGTGCCATTGCCTTCTCCCAATTACCTACTGAAAAATGACACACCTCACTTGATTTTTCTGATTTTTAACAAGTATGTTTTAATTGAATGCAAATTAATTATAGTTTTTAGTGTACTCAAACGCTAAATACAAATAGGCTGCTGCTGCTGCTGCTGCTAAGTTGCTTCAGTCATGTCCGACTCTGAGTGACCCCATAGACGGCAGCCCACCGGGCTCCCCCGTCCCTGGCATTCTCCAGGCAAGAACACTGGAGTGGGTTGCCATTTCCTTCTCCAATGCATGAAAGTGAAAAAATAAAGTGAAGTCGCTCAGTCGTGTCCGACTCCTAGCGACCCCATGGACTGCAGCCCACCAGGCCCTTCCGTCCCTGGGATTTTCCAGGCAAGAGTACTGAAATAACATCAAAAACAATGCAGCTCTATAACCACAGGTAACAGTTGGATGATGCAGGTTTTCAATTATCAGATGATGATATATTCACTCTGAAAGCAAAACAAATATGACTACGTATTTTGGCATAAGTTTGATGCTAGGAACTAAGTTCAAACTGGAACCACACTAGAAACGTTAACGGAAAAGATAACCTTACTTCTAATGAGAATATTTCAGTCCCTGAAGAATAATTTGGTCCATTCGTCATAAATAAAAATATGCCTTAATAGCCTCTTTTAAGATCTTATAATACTACTTCATCATTTCCTATGTTTTTTTATTAATATTGCTTTGTTTTTGTTTTCATAGTTCTGGGTCCATAAATATCTCAGTTCATTGAACACCTGTTTTCTGTAATATGTACTCTGCACCCAAGCACATATACATAAAGTTCATTCAAGTATTCAAGATGAAACAAAACCTCATGTTTAAGATAAGGATAATAATCTTTAGTTATATGGTTGTTATAAAGACATGAGATTATCAGTTAACACTCAATGAATGACAGCTATCATTAATGGAAAAAACCTGGAGACTACGGTGAGTTGAGAACAAAATAGAGGAAAAAAGTGTTTCTAATTGGTGTTACAAATTAAATACATAAACTTTAGTTTAACATTGCTATTAATTTATGTTAACCTCATTTATCTTCCCAAATCCTAATGAATTTATTAAAAAATACAGGATGCAGCTACACTGTAAAGCTGATACAGTTAACCATCAAAAGCTGAGAAACTGAGACTAACAGACCTGAAATACATAAAACAGATATGTTCTGCATAAAGCAATGTTGAATAAATATTTGTCACATGCGAAAATTAATGAAAGATGCAAGATAACATGGAAAGTAAAACCAAGAATGCTGACTGGTCTGTAAATCAGCACAGACAAAACAGGTCACACTGGCAAGAATTTCTAAGGGTTTTTCCAAAAAGAAATACTGAGAAAACCTCAAGTTTAGAGCAATGGGTGTAAGAGCAAGGGGCAAATAAATGAAAATGGTCAAGTCAAAGGAATCTGGGAATGCCACAAGTGCGCCTAACATGGAGGCCTAGGTATCACTGATGTGAAGAGCTTGTAAGATGTCACAAAATGAGATCTTTTTTTTAAAGCTTCCAAACAATAGCATGTGCTAAGTACCCCAATGAGCCCCTCTCCTATTTCTCAAAGGCAACTGTTAATACAACTCTGATCTGATACGGACATTCTTAAGATTCCTGCTCGCAGGAGGTGAGAATGAAGGCATCCGGAGTACTGAGTACAGTTCTTCCAGAGCACTTCCACCAGGGCCCTGTAAGAAGCCACAAGCCTGTAGCATTCACTCAGGTCTCACTCAGTACAGTCAAGTTCAGGTAAAAGGAGGACTCTGCTACAAGACATCTAAAAAGGTAGTCAGGGATAAGAAGACATAAACAACAAAGCCTAAAATAATATGATGATCAAAGAAGAAATAGACCACTTCTTATAATAAACATTAATAGACTTAAAAAAAAAAAAAGTGACTTGTCAACACCCACTCCAAAAAAGCAGGGGTACATGAGAGAGAGAGAGAGAGAGAGAGCAAAAAAAGTTTTTAACATAAAGAGGAAACTTATAAACTACAGGAGACTTTAAAAGTCTCTTAAAAAGTTCCATATTAGTGGGACTTTCTTGGTGGTCCAGTGGCTAAGATTCAACAGTCCTAATGCGGGGGCCTGGGTTCCCTCCATGGCCAGGGAACAAGATCACATATACCACAACTAAGAGTTCAGCATGCCACAACTAAAGAACCCATATGCCACAACTAAAAAAAATATTTAAAAAATCCCACATGCCACAGCTAAGACCTGGCACAGCCAAATAAATAAATATTAAGAAAAAAACCATATTAGTGATCATAATGCAAGGATTTTGTTTGGAGCTCAATTTATACCAACTGCAAAACTATGTAAACCAATAAGAGAATTACAGGGAACATAAGAATTCTCTTATAAGGGCACTAATAGATGGAGAAATATACCATGTTCATGGATTGGAAGAATCAATATAGTGAAAATGAGTATACTACCCAAAGCAATTTATAGATTCAATGCAATCCCTATCAAGCTACCAACAGTATTCTTCACAGAGCTAGAACAAATAATTTCACAATTTGTATGGAAATACAAAAAACCTCAAATAGCCAAAGCGATCTTGAGAAAGAAGAATGGAACTGGAGGAATCAACCTACCTGACTTCAGGCTCTACTACAAAGCCACAGTTATCAAGACAGTATGGTACTGGCACAAAGACAGAAATATAGATCAGTGGAACAAAATAGAAAGCCCAGAGATAAATCCATGCACCTATGGACACCTTATCTTTGACAAAGGAGGCAAGAATATACAATGGATTAAAGACAATCTCTTTAACAAGTGGTGCTGGGAAATCTGGTCAACCACTTGTAAAAGAATGAAACTAGAACACTTTCTAACACCATACACAAAAATAAACTCAAAATGGATTAAAGATCTCAACGTAAGACCAGAAACTATAAAACTCCTAGAGGAGAACATAGGCAAAACACTCTCTGACATACATCACAGCAGGATCCTCTATGATCCACCTCCCAGAATACTGGAAATAAAAGCAAAAATAAATGGGACCTAATTAACCTTAAAAGCTTCTGCACATCAAAGGAAACTATTAGCAAGGTGAAAAGACAGCCTTCAGAATGGGAGAAAATAATAGCAAATGAAGCAACCGACAAACAACTAATCTCAAAAATATACAAGCAACTCCTACAGCTCAACTCCAGAAAAATAAACGACCCAATCAAAAAATGGGCCAAAGAACTAAATAGACATTTCTCCAAAGAAGACATACAGATGGCTAACAAACACATGAAAAGATGCTCAACATCACTCATTATCAGAGAAATGCAAATCAAAACCACTATGAGGTACCATTTCACGCCAGTCAGAATGGCTGCGATCCAAAAGTCTACAAATAATAAATGCTGGAGAGGGTGTGGAGAAAAGGGAACCCTCTTACACTGTTGGTGGGAATGCAAACTAGTACAGCCACTGTGGAGAACAGTGTGGAGATTCCTTAAAAAACTGGAAATAGAACTGCCTTATGATCCAGCAATCCCACTGCTGGGCATACACACTGAGGAAACCAGAAGGGAAAGAGACACGTGTACCCCAATGTTCATCGCAGCACTGTTTATAATAGCCAGGACATGGAAGCAACCTAGATGTCCATCAGCAGATGAATGGATAAGAAAGCTGTAGTACATATACACAATGGAGTATTACTCAGCCATTAAAAAGAATACATTTGAATCAGTTCTAATGAGGTGGATGAAACTGGAGCCTATTATACAGAGTGAAGTAAGCCAGAAAGAAAAACACCAATACAGTATACTAACACATATATATGGAATTTAGAAAGATGGTAACAATAACCCTGTGTAGGAGACAGCAAAAGAGACAGTGATGTATAGAACAGTCTTATGGACTCTGTGGGAGAGGGAGAGGGTGGGAAGATTTGGGAGAATGGCATTGAAACATGTAAAATATCATGTATGAAACGAGTTGCCAGTCCAGGTTCGATGCACGATACTGGATGCTTGGGGCTAGTGCACTGGGACGACCCAGAGGGATGGTATGGGGAGGGAGGAAGGAGGAGGGTTCAGGATGGGGAACACATGTATACCTGTGGCGGATTCATTTTGATATTTGGCAAAACTAATACAATTATGTAAAGTTTAAAAATAAAATAAAATTTAAAAAAATAACATAAAAAAAGAATTCTCTTATAAACAAGAGGATTATAGACAACTAGGGAAATGGGAAGGACAGAAAATTTGATATTATGAATGTTTTATTTATATATGTGCTGATGGTGTTATTTGTATAGTTAAAAAGAGGTACTTCCCTGGTAGTCCAGTGGTTAAAGACGCACCTGCCAGTGCAGCGGACATGGCTTCAACCCCTGATCCAGGAAGACTCCACGTGCTACGGGGCAACGAAGCCCGTGCACCACTAGTGGGCGCTCACGCTGCAACTGTTGAAGCCCGCGTGCCTAGAGCGCAGGCGCCGCAGTGAAGCGTAGTCTCAGTTCGCTGCAACTAGAGATTGCCCATGTGCAGCACTGAAGACCCAGCAGAACCAAAAAAAATTTTTTTTTAATTTAAAAAGAGGAGTCTGTGTTCGAGACATATAAGACATGTTTATAGGTAAACTTTCAAAATTAGAGGAGAGGTGGGTAGCAGGGTGGGAAGAAAGTTAAATTTAGGCATGCATTAATAACTGTTTCAAGTGAGTGATGGGTAGGTACATGGAGGTTTGCACTATCATTCTATTTTTTATGTTTGAAATATTTTATAATTTAATAAAGATAACTGAATAAACAAAATAAATGATTCTCAAGTTAGAAAAGAGGTAAAATCCAACTAATTTTTTTTAAAAGGAAGCACAAGGACATAAAATAAACTTTAATTTTAAACAAACTTCCATTTTAGATGGACAAACCTCAATTCTAAATTATCACCTTTAAAGTGTAGTTTATTTGACTTCCCAAAAGTGTCTGGAAATGCCATATTCAAAGGCCATCTTCTTTTTATTTTAAAACCAAAAAGCATGAAATGTAAAATTCAGGAAATGTTATTATAAACACGTCTGGGACACTGATAATCTACATATATGTGAATTTAAACACAATCAAATAAATACAGAAAGTATAAATATATAATTTGGTAATAAACGCTTTCACTAAAATCTTAGCACAGATTTTTCTTTGTTCACAATTTCTATAAATATACAAAAATGCTTCATTAAAAACTTGAACAACAAAGTGAAAAAAATCTTTTAGAATGTAAGATTTTCTAATACAATGCTGAACTTGAATAGGTTTATTTCTTAATTATTAAACTATGAATGGTTCAAAAATCACTGCCAGTAGCCTGGTGTAAACAATTCACTACAAAAAGCCCTAGTGAAGGTTCTACAGGTTTTTAAAATGTGTTCCAAAAACAAATCTACCATGGTTGATGAAATGTTTGTCCTGGATTCTGGAAGAAAGAGTCACTGCTATCTAATGCCCACTGTTATCCCTGCCTTGCCCCCAGTCTATTCCATTTTGGGAACATCATCTGAAACTCAGTATTATGCAAAGTTACAGACTAGATGCAAGACTAGGGCTTCCCTGGTGGTTCAGATAGTAAAGAATCCACCTGCAATGAAGGAGACCTGGGTTCAATCCCAGGGTCGGGAAGATCCCCTGGAGAAGGGAATGGCTACCCACTCCAGTATTCTTACCAGCAGAATTCCATGGACAGAGGAGCCTGAGGGGCTACAGTCTATGGGGTTACAAAGAGTCAGACATGGCTGAATGACTAACACTTTCAATATTACAGTGTATAAAATGCAACTTTTATATAAGTACATTCAGTTAAGTTTAATGTTATGATTTTTTTGAATGCTGAAAATTAAATACTATCTGATTCAACTCCCTGATATATTGGAAATCATATAAGCTTTCAGGTTTGAGCTCTCCTAATAGCATAAACATTCAGGCTTCTTACAAACCATTCATCTCAAGATTAGATTAAAAACAAGTATCACTTTCAAAGTGAAAGTGAAGTCACTCAGTCGTGTCCGACTCTTTGCGACCCCATGGACTGTAGCATACCATGCTTCTCTGTCCATGGGATTTTCCAGGCAAGAGTACTGGAGTGGGTTGCCATTTCCTTCTCCAGGGGATCTTCCCGACCCAGGGATCGAATCTGGGTCTCTCTCATTGTAGGCAGACGCTTTATCCTCTGAGCCACCAGGGAAGCCCAAGATCACTTTCAAGATGGACTCAAAGGTCATGCATGTCTGCCAGGTGGTTCAGATTTACTCTCAGGTGATAGGAAGCCACTGAAATGACCGGGTTCCCAAATACCTGTCTCTTAATCTCATGTTATTATTTTTTCCTTGCCTGAATCCAACTATTCCTACAGTTTTAGTGATCACCTATATTAAGATGGCTTCCAAATTTGTACTTCAATTGCTGACATGTTTGGAAGTGCAGATCTGAGTACACAACTGCCTAATTATAAAGCTGCCCTCTTATAAGCAACAAATTATGTATTCTTTCATCAACCCCACCCGAAAGGCTGCTTATGTGTTTTCATTAGTCCCTGTTAGCCTCCATTTGCATGGATCAATACACCACCATTCACCAGTTCTCCAGAATTAAAACAACAAAATCATCTTTGGCCTCTCCTCTTTTCTTTCCCTTCTATCAGTCCAATTCATTACCAAGTCCCAAAACTTTGCTAAACCAAACTTTTCTTTCCTTTTCCTTCACTTCAGTCCAGTAAAATCTCTCTCTAGGATCAGGGTAAATCTAGCAATGCTCTCACCTAGTAGAAACTGTAGTTCCTTCCTTTCCCCTCGAGCTCATCTTTTGCAGAGCTTCCAGAGCCATTTCTCTAACAGCTCTAATTATGTCACAAACTTCTCTCTGTTGAAAAGCTTTCAGTGGTTACCTACTACCTCATAATGAAGTATAAACTTCAAACCTATGTAAGGTCTTTTATAAGCTGACCTTGTCTATCACCTCACTAGAACAGCTTTCCACTGTTCTTCTGCACTGAAGTCTACCCACATGGGACTCACCTTCTCATCTCTGTGGTGTTTCCCATCTCTTCCCACCACTGACCAGGAATACTCCCCTACCACTCTTTGTGAAATCCTATTTATCCTTCAAGGTGCTGATCAAATGTCTCCAGCTACTTATCTCCCTAAATTCTCCCAGTACAATCAAACATAAAGCACTCTCTTCCTTCTCTAGCACAGCCCAACAGTCTGAAAGTTGTTTCTTATTAAAAAAAGGTAAACATCTACCCTCTGATCTAAATTCTGAGTTAAAGGCTATACAGATGAGCCTAATCCTTTTCTACACCACAATTTTTCAAATACTTGAAGCCTCTCCTAAAACTAATCTTCACAGGGTAAACCTGCTCAAGACTTGCAGGTAATAAAACTTATGGACATAATCTCTAGAAAATTTCGTCATCATAACTATTCCTGTCTGGACTCTTTAGATTTCCAAGCATCTCTTCTAAAGTGTGGTGCCCCAAAATAAACACAATACTCAAAAGACAAAAACAGGTGCTTTTGCAAATTATGCACAATATTCACCTCACCCTGCCAAATCTGGATACTCACAATGTCTATTAGCAAATTAACAGCTCAAAATAGTTCAGTTAATAAATTTGTTAGTTTTTAGGGGTGCAGATGTTTAATAAATGTGCAAAAAAAGAAGCGAAAATAACAAACCAAGGTTCAAAAAGGTTCCTGTAAGAATGAAGTATAAAATACAAGAATTTATCTTAGAAAGGAAGAGAATTACCTTTTGAAACATGAGATAAGTGGAACTGGATGGATAAAAACTCAAGTAAATTACATATAAGAAGGGTGCAATAACAAAGGAATTTTCTAGATAAACTTTAAGGAATCTTTTACTAAATAATCTATTCTAGAGCAGGCAAATTTTCAGTAAAAAATATGTTAATCAGTACTTTGTTATCAAAAATGCCAAATGCATGCAATGCTCTTAATCTTTTTATCTTGAAATGTCAACAGGTTTGTTTTTTTTTTAAGTTAAAATTTCAACAATTCTAAACTTAAATTCAGCTGACTGGATAATACTCAAGACTTATTTTGAACTACATAACAACACATTTTTCCCTTATTAAATAATATCCTATGTAGAAAATACAGTAGTTCTTTGATGACTAGCACCAGAGTAATTAACTGAATTAAAAGAAAAATTAATTTCCTCCAAAGGGTTCTTAAACACTACTCATTGGTGGTGTTCAATTTATGCAATTCAAAGAAAACTCCAGGAGACCTGTAAGAAGCACCTTTCATATCCAGGAAATAAAAAAGTTAGATGACTTATTTTTGGAAAAGTCGCTTGAAAACAAACTAAAAATATTTTCCCTTGCTTTACAGCAGAAGACTTAGGAAATGTGTAATGGTATTTACAGACTGTACAACATATCTGTGCCACAGTCCTCAACTATCCAAGAACTGAGACACACCGAGATATTAAACAGGTGCATACAGTGATTATACTACATTATTAATAAAAGCTGAATTTTTCCCACAATCAAGAAAATCAACTCTACAATCAAGAGTACCTGGATTCAAAATATCAAGCTAACTGAAGTATAAATCAGCATATGCTATGCTATGCTAAGTCACTTCAGTCGTGTCCGACTCTGTGTGAACCCATAGACGGCAGCCTACCAGGCTCCCCTGTCCCTGGGATTCTCCAGGCAAGAACACTGGAGTGGGTTGCCATTTCCTTCTCCAATGCATGAAAGTGAAAAGTGAAAGTGAAGTCGCTCAGTCGTGTCTGACTCTTAGCGACCCCATGGACTGCAGCCTACCAGGCTCCTCCGTCCATGGGATTCTCCAGGCAAGAGTATTGGAGTGGGGTGCCATCAGCATAAGCACTTTGGAAAACAACTTGGTATTATAATAAAATTAAACATATCCTTTGACTCACAAATTATTTTAGAATACACATGATTTTGCTAATTTAAGTCTTTCTTTAATGATACTATATTTTCAAAGAAATGAAACTAATACAAACTTTTTTAATGGTCAAAAGACTTAACAGATACTTCACCAAAGACCCATGGTTGGCAAATAAGCATATGAAAAGATTCTTAACATCCTCAGTCATTAGGAAAATGGAAATTAAAACCACAATGAGATAACCCTAGCTACCTATTGTTGTTTAGTCACAGGTCATGCATGTCTGATTTTTGTGACCCCATGGAGTGGGGTCTGCAAGGCTCCTCTGTCCATGGAATTTCCCAGACAAGAATATTAGAGTAGGTTTCCATTTCCTTCTCCAGGGGATCTTCCAGACATAGGGATTGAACCCTCATCTTCTGTATTGGCAGGTGGGTTCTTTACCACTGCACCACCAGGGAAGCCCATGTATCTTAAAGTGAGTGCAACAGGGTCTTGGGAGTGCAAACTCGAGGGAAAGGTAACGTGGGGTCTGGTGATGGGATCTCTTTTCCACACTGTCAGTGAGTGATGGGATCTCTTTTCCACACTGTCAGTGAGCATGACCTACTTTTGTCCGAGAGGAAGGTGACGCTTGGGGCCAACGCTGGAGCCACTTTAAAACTGACAGAACCTAGTTCTGGTGAGAATGTGAAACTAGAACTTTCATGTGTTGCTGGCAGGAATGCAATATGGTACAACCAGTTCGGAAAACAGTTTCTTATAAAGTTAGTTATATATATATTGATACATTTACCACAAAAGACAGCAATCCCATTCCTAGCTGTTCACCCAAGAGAAATTATGTTCATTGGAAATCCTGTATGGGAATTTTTATAGACGCTTTCTACACAGTCACCAAAAACTGGAAACCACCTACAGGTCATTCAGCAGGTGAATGGATAAACTGTGGTAAACCTGCACAATGGAATTGGAATACCACTTAGTAACAAAAAGGAACTACTGACACATGGACGAATCTCAACTGCATCATGCCACATGAAATTAGCTAGACTCAAAAGACTGTATCTTCTCTCCATTTACATGACATTCTGGAAAAAGCAAAACTATAGGAACATAAATCAGCGGTTGCCAACAGCAGGGTATGCAGTGAGGGAAGGAACTACTAAGGGGTAAGAGGGACTTCTGGGGGTGATGCAACTGCTCTGTATCTTGATTCTGGTGACATTTATGACTGTCAAATATCATAAAATCATACATCAAAAAGGATGAATGTTACCATATGTAAATTATACTTTAGATCAACCCAATGTTTTTATATATTTTTTTAAATTTATTTATTTTAATTAGAGGCTAATTACTTTGAATCCCCCTCCCACATCCCTCCCCATACCATCCCTCTGGGTCATCCCAGTGTACCAGCCCCAAGCATCCTGTATCCTGCATCATGGAATTTAGAAAGATGGTAACTATAACCCTGTATGCGAGACAGCAAAAGAGACACAGATGTATAGAACAGTCTTTTGGACTCTGTGCGAGAGGGAGGGGGGGATGATTTGGGAAAATGGCACTGAAACATGTATTATATTTGTTTTTACTGTTACCTGACCATTTATGAAAAATAAACATCTTTCCCTCTGTTTGCAATCTTTCAAGAAATACTTCACCACCATGCTAGGTTCTTTGTGGACTTTTTTAAGAAAGAAATATTTCCTGCCCTGATACAGTTTAAACGCTCATTAGGGAAACAAGCCTAAGGTATTAAAATAATTTACAGAAAAAGGTTAGGCAAAACAATTTTGAGTAATAATAAATATGCTTTACATGTGCTCTACGAGGAAGAAAAAATTTCCTCTATCAAGAGTTATACGAAGTGAATGAAATACCACTTTCAAAGGTCTTAGTGCTTCTCAATATTATTATCATCTCTTTCAAGTAAGGATCCTGATACTTGGGAGGACAAATACTTTGTCCGTGATCCCTCAATTAGACGTCAAAGCTGAGATTCTAGAACCCAAGCCTTTCTGACCCCAAAGCCTGAGATTTTCTGCATCCTGGTAATGCAAAAACACAGAGGAGATTACTGCCACGTGGTGTGATTTCAAGGACCAGGAACGCCCCCTACCTCCGCAAACACCAAGACTTTACCGCAAGATTCCTACACAGAAACACGAATAGCGCCATGTATCTTAAAGTGAGCGCAACAGGGTCTTGGGAGTGCAAACTCGAGGGAAAGGTAACGTGGAGTCTGGTGATGGGATCTCTTTTCCACACTGTCAGGGAGCATGGACCTACTTCTGACAGTTTTGTCCGCGAGAAAGGTGACGCTTGGGGCCAACGCCGGAGCCACTTTAAAAGGTCAATACCAAGAAAGAGGAGAGCAGAGGCGCTCAAAATAACATCTCTTCAATTTCCCCACGACCCTCGGTCGCAAGGTGGGCACTGGCGACCAGGGAGGAGGAAAGGTACGTCCCTATCTCTCCCTGGACCCTTTGGTTAAAACCTCCCTGGACTTGTCCCTATCTACACTGCCGATCGCAAGGACCCACACAGGGCGCCGGCAAGACTCCCGGCGCTGGGCGGAGGAGTGTGCGGAGCTAGCGCCGCGGGCGCCGGGCTCAAGACCTAGACGCTGCGGCGCAGGGACTCAGGCACTTGGCGGGCCACTCAGTGACAGCCCGACTGCAAGCAAGTGGCGAGCGCGGAGGGCGCGGCGGGGTGAACAAACTCGACTGACCACTCTGCTGATTACCACTAGTGCCGCACGTCGTTTTCCGACCACCCAACCGCTGCCCTCGCTCTCATCTCACCTCTCCAGTTCTTGTACTCCGGGATATAATAGTATTTGTTCCCGAACCGGTCTGTGCCCACTTGCTCTTTCACTTCCTTTGACAGTGCTCTCCGTATGACGCCGAACAAACGCTGAGACCAACCCATGCTGCTCCACCAGCTCCCGCGCGGGTGGCGGCAGGATCTGGCAGGATCTGCCAGGACCTCCGCAACCAAAGCGGGAACGCCCCCGCCGCTGACCCCGCCCACCAACGCCGAGGCTTCCCACCCACCTCCATCCGCGTACTCTCTAATAAAGGCGCTCTCCATTGGTCGGATGGCATCACGCTTAACCAATGGGAGGCTTCGCTACTACAACCCCGCCTCCGAGTTCTGTCATGGCAGCGTCCAGTTCTCAAGCCAATGTGAAAGAACGGGATGCTAGGGTTCTTGTCGGCTCGACAAGCGGGTTTAGAAGACCCTCTTCGCCTCCGGAGAGCAGAGTCCACACGGAGGTAAAGAGAGCCTTACTTTTTTCTCTAACATGCTAGTTAAAATGTAGACCAAGACTGTGTTAGCCTTGCCTCACACTTTTCCTCCTCAGTATCACTTTCCTGCCACCACACTGGGCTTTACTCTTCTGCTCTGTGAGTTGAGAAAACAAGTTACCTTTTATACACCCATAGGCAACTGGGTGCGAAAGCAGGCTCGGGTGAGGGCGCTTTACATCAAAATGAGGATATTTTAATTTTATTTTATTCCTTTTCTCTCATGCTTTCTCTCCGCCTCCCAGGGAATAACTATCGTTCAAGAATTTATTCTTTAATTTCATTCAGCGTATTTAGTGAGGTCCTACCATGTGCCAAGCAATATGTTGAAGGCCGAGCATAGGCCAGAAATTGAACAAAATTTAGCGTGACTCGAGGCAGAGAACTGTGAGGAGAGGGCCATTGACAAGAGATGAAGCTGGAGAAGTAGAGGGGGCTAGATGGGGAAGAGCCTTGTATGCTTGGTTATGGGGTATGACGATCAGAAAAAGGTGACGACTATTGCATTTTGTCATCAGCTTGGAGAATGGATTGAAGTTGAAAGCAAGAGTGGGAACCAAGTTAGGTAACTGTTGCAAGGAGAGTGTTGATGGAAGCCTGAGCCAGGGTTGTGGCAGCTGGAACCAAGAGGGTGAAGATATTTGAAAAATAGCTAAGAAATAGAATCACAGGTCTTTTTTTCAGCCCTATGAAGAGTGTTGTCTTATATATTGTATTTACACACATTGTAAGCTCCACTGGACAGTTACAATTTTTGTTTTCAACCATCAAACATATTTTAAGGAAAAGAATAATCTGTTTAGACCAGTATCATTTCTGTTGCTGTCTCTTCATTCCTGATAGCCCAAGTTTCCTTCTTATATCACTTTGCTTCTGTCTGAAGAACTTTGTTTAGCAATTTTTATAGAGCAAGTCTTGATGGCTCTGTAGTTTGTGGAAAGGAATCTGCAGTCATTTGAACCATTGTTTCTCTATAGGTAATTTGTTATCCTCTGATTGCTTTGAAATTTTCTTTGTTTTTGTTTTCAGCAGTTTGATTTTTTTTTTTTGCAACTCTTTTTTTTTTTAAATTGAAGTATACCCAGGTGTCACAATGGTAAAGAATCCACCCATTGATGCGGGAGACTTAAGAAACATGGGTTCGATCCCTGGGTCAGGAAGATCCCCTGGACGAGGGCATGGTAACCCATTCCAGTATCCTTGCCTGGAAAATCCCATGGACAGGGGAGTCAGGCAGGCCACAGTCCATGGGCTCGCAAAGAATCAGACATGACTGAGTGACTGAGCACACACACACACCGTTGATTTATAATGTTGTGCCCATCTCTGCTGTACAGCATGGTGACTCAGTTGTATACATATATACATCTATGTATGTACAATATATACATGAATGTATACGTATATACTGGAGAAGGCAATGGCAACCCACTCCAGTACTCTTGCCTGGAAAATCCCATGGACAGAGGAGCCTGGTGGGCTGCTGTCTCTGGGGTCACATAGAGTCGGACACGACTGAGCGACTTCACTTTCACTTTTCTGCATTGGAGAAGGAAATGGCAACCCACTCCAGTGTTCTTGCTTGGAGAATCCCAGGGATGGGGGAGCCTGGTGGGCTGCCATCTATGGGGTCGCACAGAGTCGGACACAACTGAAGCACCTTAGCAGCAGCAGCAGCAGCATACATATATACATTCTTTTTTAATATTCTTTTCTATTATGGTTTATCACAGGATATTAAATATATTAAGTTGGTACAAAAGTAATTGCCATTTTGGACCATAAATTTTAAATCATTATGTGCTGTGTTTAGTTGCCCAGTGTTGTGTCTGACTCTTTGCGACCCCGAGGTCTGTGGCCCATCAGGCGCCTCTGTCCATGGGGATTCTCCAGGCAAGAATACTGGAGTGGATTCCTGTGCCCTCCTCCAAGGGGTCTTTCCAACTCAGTGATCAAACCCAGGTCTCCCACATTGCAGGCAGATTCTTTACCATCTGAGCCACCAGGGAAGCCCAAGAATACTGGAGTTGGTATCCTATCCCTTCTCCAGGGTATGTTCTGACTCAGGAATTGAAGCAGGGTCTCCTGCATTGCAAACAGATTCCTTACCAGCTGAGCTACCAGTGAAGCTCAAACTAGGGTCAAATACATGTTTATTAATCAAAATAGTAACCATTACATACAACACATTTTTGCCAACAAGAAATAGGTTTGTTTGAAAATCTGTGCTTCAGGATTTGATGAATTCTTGGAAAGCATTTTCTGCCTCCTGCTGGTTGTGAAAGCGTTTTCCCTGCAAAAAGTTGTCAAGATCCTTGAAGAAGTGGTACTAGTCATTTGGCAAGAGGTCAGGTGAATATGATGAATGAGGCAAAACATCATAGCCCGATTCTTTCAGCTTTTGAAGCATTGGTTGTGCGACGTGTGGTCAGGAATTGACATGGAGAAGGATTGGGCCCTTTCTGGTGACCAGTGCCGGCTGCAGGCCTGGTAGTTTTCAGTGCATCTCATCAATTTGCTGAACGTATTCTCAGACATAATGGTTTCGCCAGAATTCAGAAAGTTGTCTTGGATCAGACCAGCAGCAGACCACCAAACAGTGGCCATGACCTTTTTCTGGTGCAAATTTGGCTTTGGGAAGTGCTTTGGAGCTTCTTCTTGGTCCAGCCACTGAGCTGGTTATCTCTGTCATATAAATTCCACTTCTCGTCGCACGTTGCAATCTGATCAAGAAATGGTTCTTTGTTTTTGCATAGAATAAGAGAAGATGACACTTCAAAACGATGATTTTTTTTTTTTTTTTGTTATCAGCTCACGAGGCACTCACTTATTGAACTTTTTCACCTTTTAGTTTGCTTCAAATGCCGAACAACTGTAGAATGATTGACATTGAGTTCTTCAGCAACTTCTTGTGTAGTTGTAAGAGGATCAGCTTCGATGATGACTCTCAATTGGTCCTAGTCAACTTCTGATGGCTGGCCACCACACTTCTCATCTTCAAGGCTCTCGTCTCCTTTGAAAAACTTCTTGAACCATGACTGAACTGTACATTTTCTAGCAGTTCCTGGGTCAAATACATTGTTGATGTTGCAAGTGGTCTCCATTGCTTTACAACCCATTTTGAACTCAAATAAGAAAATCATTTGAATTTGCTTTTTGTCTAACATCATTTTCATAGTCTGAAATGCATATAAAATAAATAGAAAGTAATAAGTCATTAGCAAAAAAAGATAAAGCAAGAAATGTGAATTAAAATAATTTATAACAACCACATTTATTTAAGAATGTATTCCAATATCAAATGGCAAAGTTCAACAATGCAAAACTGCAATTACTTTTGCACCAACCTAATATTTAGCAATCAATGTGACATGGAAAGCAGCCAATCAAAATGGATTCTGGCCATTGATGACCAGTATGTGATGTCTCATAGCAAAGAGATTGGAAAAATGATTTTAAAAGACACCAGGACTCATTCTTTTCCTTACCCTCCTTACCCCAATTTCCTCTGCCTTCCCCTACATCTCTACTCTTTTACTTCTTTTCCCTTCATCCGCTCTCCTTCACTTTGTCTCTTCTTCCTCTTTTCTCCCCTATTCTCGTCACCGCCTTGGCCCAAGAGTCCCCAACACCTCCCCCAGGTTTGAGGATTCTCTAGAAGGACTCAGTATGCAGCATATAGTTGTACCAAATTACTCATAATTATGATTTATCACAGTGAAAGTATACAAGGTAAACTTACAGGAGGGAAAGGCACATGGATGACTTGAGAAGGAAACCAAGCACAAGCTCCCAGTGGAGTTGCATAGGACATGCTTAATTTCTTTTTTTTTTCCACACTTAATTTCTTTAGCAATGAATTGTGATAGCATAGATGAAATCTCTATCAGAGAAGTTCATTACAGACTCAGTGCCTAGAGTTTGTAAGTACAAACTGGCCACATAGGCACTTTCTGCTTAGCATGTTCCAAAATTCCAGACTCCTAGAAGGCATGTAAGAATTCATAATGTACACTGTTTGCTTCAAATAGTTTAGGCACAATGAGCCATTCTTACCCAGAAATAATGGGAACCCTCCTGAAATCCCAGAAGGCGGGTAAGGGCCAGTCTTACAAGCAGGCCTTTTTAAGGATAGTAGCCTCAGGCCTGCCGTTGTAATTATTTTTTGCATACCTTGCCTCCTTCCACACAAACCCTACCCCTGTTTCCCTGTTGTAGAACCCTCCCCTTTCCCTTTCCCTTGGCCCCTTCTCTGGTTCCCAAATGATACAGATTTGAAGTATTTAGGTTGGGTAGAGGTAGGCTACCTAAAAGGCAGGGATTAGATTGGTCTAGAGTGAGATTTCACAGGCTAAGAAAAAAAAAAAAAGAAAATCAGAAACAAAAGCAAGCAAGACTATATCAAACTAAAAGCCTTCTGTACAGCCAAGGAAACCGTCAACATGGTGAAAAGACAGCTTACACTATGGGGAAAAAGATTTTCAAACCGTTTATCTGATAAGGGCTTAATATCCAAAATATATAAAGAACTCATTCAACTCAATAACAAGAGGAAAAAATAAAAAATGGACAAAAAAAAAAAAACCCTGAATATGCATTTTTCCTAAGAAGATATACAAATGACCAACAGGTACATGAAAAGATGTCCAACATCACTAGTCATCAAGGAAGTACAAAAACAACAGGCAACACCCCACACCTATTAGAATATCTGTTACCAAAAGGAAAAGACATAACAAATGCTGGACTGGATTTAAATGCTGTAGAGAATTTAAAACCCTTGTGCACTGTTGGTGAGATTTATAAATTGGTACAGCCGCTGTGGAAAACCATTATGGAGGATGCTCAGAAATTAAAAATAGAGCTAGTGTATGATCCAGCAATTTCACTTCTGGGAATATATCCAAAGGAAAGGAAAGCAATAACTTGCAAAGGTGTCTGCACCTCCATGTTCATAGCAGCTTTATTTACAATAGCCAAGACATGGAAAACTAAGTGTCCATCTATGGATGAACAGATAAAGAAGTTGTGTTCCATATATTCAATGAAATATTATTTAGCTACAAAAAGTGAAGAAACCCTGCCATTTGCAGCTACATGGATGGACCTTGAAGGCATTATGCTAAATGAAATAAGTGTGACAAGGAAAGACAAATACTGTATGAACTCATTTAAATATGTGGAATCTTAAAAACTCATAGAAAAAGAGATCAGACTTATTACCAGAGTCAGGGAGTGGTAGGAGGAAGAATTGGAGGAAAGTGGTCAAAAGGTACAAAATTCCAGTTATAAATACGTAGTACTAGGGGTGTAATGTACAATATAATTGGTTATAGTTGACACTGAAGTATGATGTATAGGAAAGTTGTTAAGAGAGTAAATCCTAATAATTCTCATCACAAGGAGAAATTTTTTTTTGTTTTTTTCTTTTTGTTGTATTTGTATGAGATAATGGATGTTAGCTGATGGATGTTAGATGTTGATGTTACTATTGTAATCATTTCACACTGTATGTAAGTTAAGCCATCATGCTGTACATCTTAAGCTTATTAATGATGTATTTATGTTTCAATAAGTCTAAGGAGAAAAAAAATCTTATTTAAATTAGCATCATTTTGATCAATAATGAATGTAGAAGTCATTTAGTTACATTAGCCTAATTGCTTTTTAACATCTAAAAGATTGAGACAGGTTCTAATAGTTAACATTCACTAGGCACTTACTGTCTCGGAGAAGGCGGTGGCACCCCACTCCAGTACTCTTGCCTGGAAAATTCCATGGACGGAGGAGCCTGGTAGGCTGTAGTCCATGGGGTCGCTAAGAGTTGGACAAGACTGAGCTACTTCACTTTCACTTTTCACTTTCATGCATTGGAGAAGGAAATGGCAACCCACTCCAGTGCTCTTGCCTGGAGAATCCTGGGGACAGGGGAGCCTGGTGGGCTGATGTCTATGGGGTCGCACAGAGTCGGACACGACTGACGTGACTTAGCAGCAGCAGCAGGTACTTACTGTATGCTGAGCCTTGTTATGAGCCCTTTGTATGTTTTAACTCATTTAACCTTAATGTCCTCACCAGGATAATGATGTTTTATAGTTACTGAATATCAGAAATTTCATTCATCTTGATTTGTGTGAGTACTTGTTAATCACTTTTATTTATATTTAATGTTATTTATTTAAATGTGCTTATTTATTGAGTTGAACATACTCATTTTATATTTCTGTAAGAAACAATTCAGGGAAATTTTTTTAAACTGTAATTTAAGCTTTTGTTCACTAGATGTCCTCAGTTAAGTTTTAAGTTACAAGAATTTAGCTTTTGGTTCATGAAAATTTGTTTCAGGTTCTAGATATCTAAATTAAAATTAGTAAAATACACTGTTTAAATAAGACATAAGATAATTAAGATAATGCTTCAGGAGAAACTCTTTACATGTAATTGTTAATACTCTTAATACTTCAAAAATTTGTATAAGGCTTTTAATAATCTGTAAACATCCTTGGATGTATGTTAGGAGATTTAAGCATTGTATTTAAGCCACTTTTAACTTCATGTAATTTTGGTGAAATAAGGACATTTTAATGTTAAATTGCTTTCCTGTTGTTTAGTTTTATCTCCCCCCCCCCCACTTCTGTTAAATTACTTTTCGGGGGAGCATAGTTGCTTTCCAGTGTTGTGTTAGTCTTTGCTGTCCAACAAAGTGAATCAGTTATATGCGTACTTGTATCCTCTCTTTTTTAGATTACGTTCCCATTTAGGTCACCACAGAGCACTGCATAGAGTTCCCTGTTCTATGCAATAGGTTCTCATTAGTTATCTATTTTATACGTAGTAGTGTAGACGTGTCAACCCGTCTCCCAATTCATGCCACAGCCCCTTCCCCCCTTGGTATCTGTACCTTTGTTCTGTACATCTTGGTCTCTTATTTCTGCTTTATGAATAAGTTCATCAGTACCGTTTTTCTAGATTGCATAGTCAAGTGATAAATTATATGATATTTTTTTCTTTCTGACTTACTTTACTCTGTATGACAGTCTCTAGGTCCATCCATTTCTCTGCAGATGACACAATTTCATTCTTTTCTATGGCTGAGTTACATTGCATTGTATATATGTAGCACATTTTCTTTATCCATTCCTGTGTTGATGGATATTTAGGTTGCTTCCATGTCATGGCTATTGTAAATAGTGTTGCAATGAAGATTTGGTGCATGTATCTTTTTCAACTATGGTTTTCTCTGGATATGTGCCCAGGAATGAGACTGCTAGGTAATATGGTAGGTCTATTTTTAGTTTTTTAAGGACCCTCCATAGTGGTTGTACCAGTTTACATTCCCATCAACCGTGTAAGAGGGTTCCCTTTTCTCCACACCCTCTGCAGCATTTATTGTTCATAAATTTTTTTTTTGATGATAGCCATTCTGACTGATGTGAGATAATACTTCATTGTAGTTTTGACTTGCATTTTTCTAATAATTAGCAATGTTGAACATCTTTTCAGGTGTTTATTGGCCATCTGTATGTCTCTTTTGGAAAAATGTCTGTTTAGGCCTTCTGCCCATTTTTTATTGAGTTGTTTGTTTTTTTTGATATTGAGCTCCATGAGCTGTTCGTATGTTTTGAAGGTTATCAGTTGCTTCATTTGCAAATATTTTCTCCCATCCTGAGGGTTGTCTTCATTTTGTTCATGGTTTCATTTGCTGTACAAAAGCTTTTAAGTTTAATTAGGTCCCATTTGTTTTGTTTTATTTTCGGTACTCTAGAAGGTGAATCAGAAAAGATCTTGCTGTGGTTTATGGAAAGAAGTATTATGCCTGTATTTTCCTGTAACAATTTTATAGTGTCCATCTTTACATTTAGGTCTTTAATCCATTCTGAGTTTATTTTTGTGTATGGTGTTAGAGCGTGTTCTAATTTTATTCTTTTACATGTAGATGTCCAGTTTTCCCAGCACCACTTATTGAAGAGACTGTCCTTTCTCCATTTTGTAGTCTTGCCTCCTTTGTCATAGTTAGGTGACCATACATGCATGAGGTTTATCTCTGAGCTTTTTATCCTGTTCCATTGCTCTATATTTCTGTGCCAGAACTATACCATCTTGATTAATATAGCTTTGTGGTATAGTCTGAAGTCAGGAAGCTGATTCCTCCAGCTCCATTTTTCTCGCTCAAGATTGCTTTCGCTTTTCAGGGTCTTTTGTGTTTCCATACAAATTGTAGAGTTTTTTCTTTTAATTCTGTGAAAAATGCCATTGGTAGTTTGATGGGGATTGCATTGAATTGGTAGATTGCTTTGGGTAGTATAGTCATTTTCACAATAATGATTCTTCCAATCCAGAAACATGATATGTTTGTCCATCTGTTTGTGTCATTGATTTCTTTCATCAACATCTTATAATTCTCTGAGTATAGATCTTCTACCTCTTTAGGTAGGTTTATGCCTAAGTTTTTTATTATTTTCGTTGTGATGGTAAATGGGATTGTTTCCTTAATTTCTTTTTCTGATCTTTTGCTGTTAGTGTATAGGAAAGCAAGAGATTTCTGTTTATTAATTTTGTGTCCTGCAACTTTACCAGATTCATTGATGAGCTCTAGTAGTTTTCTGGTGGCATCTTTAGGATTTTCTAAGTGTCGTATCATGTCATCTGCAAACAGTGACAGTTTTACTTCTTCTTTTCCAATTTGGATTCCTTTTATTTCTTTTTCTTCTCTGATTAGCATCCCTAGGACTTCCAAAACTATGTTAAATAATAGTGGTAAGAATGGACATTCTTATCTTGTTCCTAATCTTAGAGAAAATGCTTTCAGTTTTTTACTATTAAGAATAATGTTTGCTGTACGTTTGTCATATATGGCCTTTATTATGTTGAGGTGGGTTTGCTCTATGCCCACTTCCTAGAGAGTTTTTATCATAAATGTGTGTTGAATTTTGTCAAAAGCCTTTTCTACATCTATTGAGGTGATCATATGGTTTTTATTTTTTAATTTGTTAATGTGGTATATCACATTGATTGATTTGTATATATTGAAGAATCCTTGCATCCCTGGAATAAATCCTGCTTGATCATAGTGTATGATCCTTCTAATGTGTTGTTGGATTCTGTGTGCCCTCCCTTTTAATTTTTATATATATATATTTTTAGGGTTTTGGGACTGGAGTTAAACAAAGACAGAGATGTTGAAAGGATCCATTGCAGTGGAGTTAACACCCTTGACATTGAACCTGTTGAAGGGAGATAGTAAGTTTATTATATAATCATTTCTGTTCCTAAGTGAGATCCAATAAAATCTTGCTTTCAGATTAATTTTGTAAAATTTCATAAAAATTAATAAAAATTCTAAATTGTCACATTTAAATCTGGCATTATTAATTTCAAATAAATACAGAACACTGAACCTATGAAATGTTGCCAAATATTTCCAAAGTACTTTAATATAAATATATTCATTGTTAAATCAACAAATATTGAGTTTTGGTTTTTTGTTTTGATGCAGAGAGCATGTAAGTGCTGAGGTATGTCTTTAGGAGCTATTTCAAAACAGTTGTTGCTCTCAGATAGTCCTGTGGGAAAACAAATATAAGAAGCAGAAGTATATGAAGCACACCAGACTTGTACTTGACTTCCTCCTGGCTTTATATTTATTAGCTGTGTGGCCTTGAGCAATTTGTGTAACCTTTCTAATTCACAGTTGCCTTAGCTACGCAATGTAAGAACAATACCTAATTAACAAGTTTGTTGTGAAGATTAATTACGATAATATGTATAACATGATTAGCATAGGACATGGCATATTGTAAATGATTGCCACCATTTTGTTAATCAAAGCATTATCACCTAGGCTTTAAATCCGTTTTCCATGCAACAGCTGAAGTGCTTTGAAAAATGCAAATATGTACATGCCACACACACATCCCCACCCACTTAAAGCTCATCTACCCCACATTACTTTTACCAAAATGTTTAAAACCCTTGTCCTTCAATTAGGACAAGTATAAACGTAACTAAAGAAGTGTGTCTTGTTATGTTTTGTTTAGCATTTGCCGCAAATCATTGTATTATAATGAGGCATTATTATTTACATTAAAATAAGCCAGGGTGGGTTTAATAGAATTCAATTTTTTAAATTCTAGCTTCTGTCATGGTCTCATCTAGTATATGAGAAACATGTACAGTGAACAAATTCTAACTTTTAACACATGGTTAAATGTAAAAGATGACATTTGATCATTTATTTTTTTCCTAACCTTTTCTAGGCTGAACATACTACCTCTCAATCAAGTACAGCTGTGGGACATTTGCTTGTAAAATAATCCTGACATAAGCAGCAAGGGATAGCTGATTTCTTTTGGTCTTGGGTGCTGGTGGGATAGTGATCAGTTGTTTGACCTGTAAAGTTCATGAATCCAGTAGGCTACCAGTTGGGAGAGTTAGTGAGAAATATGGAAAGTTATGGATTATATGTGCATTAAATATGTGTGAGAAATACAGGCCAAGGAGTCTTTGCAGAGCATATACAGAAAAGTCAAGATTCTTACTATAGTAGTTTCCCCTTTTATTGTATAGTGAAAATCTACAACTGTTTCATTGTTTGCTAAGACTTGTATTTTGCATTAAGCCCTTTTGGCAGCGAAGAGAAATAAAAAGCAAAATGGGTGTTTAATGGAAAATTAAATATAGGTCTTCTTTTTCTCACAAAAATCAACTCACATATAACTTGCTGAAAACACTTATTCATATTTATCAACTACCTTACAGTTAAGTAACATTGCCATTAGATACTTCAACTACAAAGTCCGTTTAATTACAGTAATGTTCAGGGTTTTTTTCACCCAATTAATGTAATCAAAAGAAAGCTTTTGGAAGTCACTCTGCTGCTGCGGCTGCTGCTGCTGCTAAGTCGCTTCAGTCGTGTCCGACTCTGTGCGACCCCATAGATGGCAGCCCACCAGGCCCCACCGTCCCTGGGATTCTCCAGGCAAGAACACTGGAGTGGGTTGCCATTTCCTCCTCCAATGCGTGAAAGTGAAAAGTAGCAAAGGTGAAACATCTGACCTTACTATAAATACGATTTAAATTAACTTTAAAAGTTGAACTTTGAAAACAGTTGTTTTTCCATTGATAATACATATAGTGCTGTGGTTAAAAAAAAAAAAAAAAAACTTTTACAAAGCTCAAATGTTCAGCAAAATGTTTCTGGAATTAGAAATGGTACACATATAACTCACAACTATTTCCAAGCAAGCTGAAACATTGTTTCAACTAAAGTAAAAAAGCTGTAGTTGTTAAACTTTACAAAGATTTCTGGATATACACAATTAGAATAACCAACCCACAAAATTTTGTAATGAAGCTAATGTTAAAAGTTTTTTAAAACTCTTCAGGATAGCTTTACTGCCCTATCATCAATCAGATATAGAACTGTGTGAACAAAGAACTTTGAAGAAGTACTTTTAAATTAACCTAATTGTTCTACATATCAATATTGAATGTTTCTTAAAACAGGTCTATAAATCAGTGCTTCTTGGACATGCTGCTATTTCATGAATCCTTCGTAACTGGTTCATAACATGATAAGGCACTTGTATCAGAATGTAAATTATTAAGTCTTTAAGCACAGTTTTGATGAGCTAGAATTTTTTTGTAGCGAGACTTTCTCAGTGAAGAAAGAACTGTGATCATTTCTGGTGCAAGCTCCTTACATGGCACTAAAATAACAGAGAAACCAAAGGTGGCAAAATTAAAGGAAAAATGATTACTTATAACAAATTTAAGTGATCAGATATCCCTGCAAACCTCAAAATATGGATGAATGAGAGCAACACACTTAACTACAAGATAACTACAACAACACAGATAACTACAAGATCTGTGTGGTATCAGCATCTATACCAGGCAGGGTAATAAAACCAGTGGGGCATCTAATAGACCTGATAAGTTCAAAGTAACTGACAGCTACTTGAAAGCTCAGCAAGTCAATTTGAGTACAACAGTTGAAACTGGGAAAGGATTGTGTACTCTTGATGTCCAAGGGGTTCACAGTAAGACCCAAAAGGGCTGGAGTAATCTAGCCCCTGTAATCTCTCCAGCTAACCAACTAAAGATGCCCTGATAGATGAACCCCATGTTGAGGAGAAACTGTTTGGAATAGAATCCAAAGTGAGAAGTACAGAAATGATAGAAACAGAAAAAAGATGAGTCAGATAAAAATTGGAGAGATGACTAGAACTTGGAAATCTGAAAATTAGCTGCCATATTCTGAACATCTTATTTTAAAAAGAAGAGGAGGAGGATGTTCTAGAGATACAAATTTTAAATATTGCCAAACTAAACCTCCCTTTTAAAAGTTTAAGAAAATTAATTTTATATAAAAATGAGCAAAAGGATAGGATTAAGGTCAAAGTTCATACAAAATTACTTTAATAACAAAATAAATAATGTTCCTATAAACAATATATTTGTGCCAGAAAGATATGTCCACAAAGTAGATGAGAACTGTAACCTGATATTTTAAAAATAGCTAAAAGTAATTTTTAAAAGATACAGTGTATGAAAGAATAGCATATGTTATAATTAGAAAAACTGAGAAATGAGATGATCAAACTCTAGAAAAAATTAGGAAAAAAAGTTAAATACAAGAGGTGATACCTTAGAAATAGAAGCAAATAAATACAAGAGGAAACATAAAAATCAAAAAGAGATGGAGATAGGAAAAGGAGTCAAGAGAATCAGGTATATGTAGAAGATAGGCAAAGAATATCCAACATACATATAAGAGGAGTGTACAGAGAAGAAACCAAAGGAAGAGAGTGGAATAAAGACTAAAGGAAACATTGTTAGAATGAACAAAATCTGAAACTACTACATATAAGGGAAGAAAATCGTATGGTAACCACAGACTTTGATTTTGAGCTTTAAGCTCAAAGAAATGAAGTTTCTTATTTAAGATGTTCAAGGAAATAAAATGTGAGTCAAAGATTTTATATCCAACCAGACTGGTTTTCAAGTACAAAAGGACTAATTGTTAGTAATATACAAGAATTCAAGGAATATTGTTCTCATTAGTCCTTTCTTAAGAATCTACCAGAGAATAAAATTAGAGAACAAGAATGAATAGAGAGATGCACCAGAATTGATGGTTAGCAATAATATTAGCAAATAGCAATACTTTCTATAGATTCATAAATATTTACATATAGATAGATTAAATTCATAGATCTATGTGTCTTCTCCACTAGATTATAAACTGGGGAGTCAGGAATCATGCCTGTCTTGTTCACAGTTGTATTAGCATAATGCCTAGCATATTGTAGAAGCTCAAAGTTGAATGAGTTGAAGTAAATGTGTTTATAATGGAGGGAACAAATCTAACACTTACTGATGCCCTATTTTTTTTTCTTGCCAGGCAGTGTAAAAGACTTGTGTACGATTTATCTTTATTTCAGCTTTATGATTTAGGTGAAAATGTTCCCCTTTTCATAAATAAACAAGCTTAAATGAAGTAACTTGCCCAGGGTCAGATAGTAATATCTGTAATATTCCATCAGTAATAACTGGTCTGTCTGATTCCATTTTCATTTAACACAATTATAATTGGGACATTTAAAATGACTTTGTAATGTCTTACTTTCTGAAATGAGAAATATCTTTTGCCATCTTGTTTCTTCTATTCATTTTGGTATCTTGAAGGTAAATTTTAACTGATCACAGATTAAATCTATCTATCTTCATTTTTCCACAAATATTAGATTAAAGATTTTAGCTTATTGTAGTCTGCTAATGAAGATTTACTCTGTATTTTGGGCATAATAAATTTGAGAGTTTGTGGATCAGTAATTTTCAGAAATATGTAATCATAAATGAACTATATAAATGATAAATTAATTTGAACTTTTTTATTATTAGCATGTTATCAGGTGGTTCAGATGGTGTGATTGTGCTTTATGATCTTGAGAACTCCAGCAGACAACCTTATTACACGTGTAAAGCAGTGTGTTCCGTTGGCAGGTGTGTATTAAAAATGTAATTCATGAATTTATAAACATTTGAGTATTTTTTGCATCAAATGCAAAACATGAAATATGAATGTTTCAAGCAAATTGTTCAAATGATATATTTACGTAGTTATCCCTTGACATCTTGCAAGTAATAACTGAAATTCGAATATTGCTCTTTTTTAAAAAATTTTTAATTGAAGGATAATTGCTTTACAGAATTTTGTGATTTTCTGTGGTACATCAACAACAATCAATACAATCAATACAACAACAACAACAAGATCATAGGTTCACCTCCCTCCCAAACCTCCCTCCCATCTCTCTCCCCACCCTACCCTTCAGCCTGTCACAGAGACCCTGTTTGAGTTCCCTGAGTCATACAGCAAATTCCCATTGGCTATCTGTTATACTGTATTGTAAATTTCTGTGTTACTCTCTCCATACATCTCCCCTTCTCCCTCCTCTCCTCCCACCTTCAGTTCTCTGTGTCTGTTTCTCCATTGCTGCCCTGAAAATAAATTCATCAGTACATCTCTTCAGAGTCCATATATATGTGTCAGTATACGATATTTATATTTCTCTTTCTGACTTACTTCACTCTGTATAATGGGCTCTAGTTTTGTCCACTTCATTAGAACAGATTCAAATGTGTTCCTTTTTATGGGTGAGTAGTATTCCATTGTATTTATGTGCCACAGCTTCTTTATCCATTCATCCTCACTGGATATCTAGGTTGCCTCCGTGTTCTGGCTGTTGTAAACAGTGCTGCAGTGAACATTGGGGTACATGTGTCTTTTTCAGTTTTGATTTCCTCAGGGTATATGCCTAGGAGTGGGATTGCTGGGTCATATGGCGGTTTTATTCCTAGCTTATTAAGGAGCCTCCATACCATCTTCCATAGTGGCTGTATCAGTTTACATTCCCACCAGCAGTGTAAGAGTGTTCCCTTTTCTCCACACCCTCTCCAGCACTTATTGTCTGTAGACATGATGATGGCCGACTGGTGTGAGGTGGTATCTCATTGTAGTTTTGATTTGCATTTCTCTGATAATGAATGATGTTGAGCATCTTTTCATGTGCTTGTTAGCCATCTGTATGTCTTCTTTGGAGAAATGTCTCTTCAGGTCTCTTTGATATTGCTGTTTTTAACATATGACTTCTCCAAAACAACTTGGGCATCAGTTTTCAAAAGGACTTTAAGACTTTTGATTATGGTCTTTTTGTTCTCCACCTACATGGCACACCTCAATAACTAATTTTAGTTTTTAGAGTACTTAGCATAAGATTCATTTAAGTCTTTCTAGCTAAATATAAACACAAATTAGTTTTTTCAACTATTAGTAGAACAAAAAGATTAATAGCTAGAAGCCATAATGTACTAGCTTCTAGCCAGTACAAAACACACACAAAATACACACACCCCTCTTCTCTTACCTACTTACTTAAAGCTGCCTGACTTAACGTACTTTTCTACCTTGAATTTCTTTGGCTGTTTAATAAAGTGTTTTACGATTTTAATTTGTTCATAGTAGTCACTTAATTCTTTCTTGTCTCCTGTATGTGATCTGATTTTAAGCAGACCTTGAAATAACAGAGAGAATAAGAGTTGAAAAAACGTTTTCAAGAGGAAAAAACCTCATGAACATTAATATCTGCAACTGCTATGTATTAAAGCTGTTTCCAAAGCACTAGAATAGATACATAAGTTCGTGGAATATTTGTGAGGAGAATTATGATTATTTCTTGGCTTTGACACTTCACTTTGGAAATACAGATTTAAGGAAACTCTTTCTCTGAGCCTGTGACAAAACTATTCTGCCTTAGAGATAATTATACTTGGCCTATTATTCTTGTAAGTTTTTTTATGAGACTTAAATGAAATATTATCTTCAAAAAGCATATTAAAATTGTAAAGCCGCTATAAATGGGAAGCAGTATAATTATAGATAGACTTAGTACAAAACAAGATACCACCTCAAGTACTCTGGAACTTGGTTCTAAGAGTCTCATACCATTTTATACTCTCTCTACTCCCACCAAACAAACAACAACAACAAAAGATCTAAATTCTAAAGTGTAAGGCAGCCATTAATTAGTTTAATTCATCTTTGTCTTATTTTATCTTAGCTATTACTTTGACATTGTTTAATTTGTTATATGGTAAAATAGTATCTTCATATATACCACATGCTATATAATATTATTCCATTAGTGGCTGTGATTTGCTTTTCTGTTATGTGAGGTCAAGTAAATGCTTAGGACATCAATCTTACTTATGACTTTCTTCTTAGATTCAAAGTCTTATCTTCAAAACCATCACTTTGAATGTAAATGGGCATATAGTAAGCATCCTTACAAAATGAGTTAAAGTAGCATTTTACATCCGAAGACTTTATATGACTTTAAAAAATAATTTCAATAAAAATTGATACTAAATTAATGTGGCTTACACTGTTTCCTAATAGTTACTTTCGCTTTATTTAATATGTTTATTCTTGAGCACCAAAAAGATTCATTAACTCAAATTTTTGTTAAATGTTAAGGAGAATGATATATCACACATAGTAGGAGATTGATATAATATTTTGTACTCTTTTAAAATATAAAATATAAATGAACTTTTATTTGTGATCACTACATTAAGGATTTATTTGAAATTAAATAATCTCTGTGTAGATTCTTAGGAACAAATAGAGACCAGTTCTCTTTATCTTCAGCAGAAATTTACTGGAAAGATATTTCATATCTCACATAATGGCAGGAAGGTAGAAGAAACAAATGTAGAAAGCAGAAAATAAGAGAAACCAGAATAAGAGAACACAGTCAAGGTCATACCACACAAACAACTGAGTTTGGGATCTGCTGCATATCACCGACACAGACTCTTGACTCCACAACTATGAATAATTGCTAATATATCCCTGGTTTGCATTACTAGCTGGAGTTTTGGAGTCCCAGGCAGGATTGATTAAGCCCAGGACACACTCGTGCCCTCACTGCCCAGAGCAAGAGAAAGAGAATATATGGAGTCTCTTTGTTTTCTGTTATTTGTTGTTGTTTTAGTCGCTCAGTCATGTCTTGACTCTTTTGCGACCCCATGGACTAGCCCACCAGACTTCTCTGTTCATGGGATTCTCCAGACAAGAATACTAGAGTGAGTTGCCATTTCCTTCTTCAGGGAATCTTCCCTACCCAGGGATCGAACCCACATCTCCTGCATTGCAGGTAGATTCTTTACTGCTGAACCATACTTGGAGTCTCTTGCTCTCTGTAACAAGAGGCAAGGCCCTGCCTTTCAATAAAGGGAATTTTCCCCCAAAAGGTAGAGTTTGAATGTTCAGTCAAGAAAAGAGCACACATCCACTACAATCTACCCATTTGTCTGTCCAATATCAGTATATACCTTTCTTCCCGTACTACCCTTCCTTTAAAAAAGTAAGTTTCATCCTAACCTAATGCAAATATCTATTACTTGATATAGATTTTTACAAAAAATAATTACAAAAATGTAATTATTCCCTTCCCCAAAAAGCTGATTCCAAGTGTATTTAGTTACCACATCCAGTTCAAGATAATCTCTATTTTTCCTCTAGTTTCATGTGTTCTTATATTAGGATTATGCAATTTGTAGGCTCAGTTTGTACATAATCTGTATAAAATAATCGAGGTAAGAGAGAGGAAAGAAAGGGGAAATTAGTTAAAATATTTACATGACATAGAAAGTAAGAAAATATGGATAGGTACTGCAGTTGTCTTTTGCAGTTGTCTCAAGGCCAGAAATGGCACATAAAGCTTTTCTTCTTCATATTCTTATTTCTTCAAGTAGCAACACATGTATTTGAGGCCCTTTATCCTGTATTGTAATCTAAACTTTCAGCTTAAAGAATCAGAACTCATGATGGGCCTGTCTGTTTTGGGTTGCAATAGTCTTCTGTTTACTTTTATATTATTATGGATATTTAATATATATGAAAATAGAGAGTAGTCTAATGAACTACGTACCCATCACCCATCTTCAGCAGCTATCAGTCATAACCAATCTTATTTCATCTTTACCCCACCCACCCACCTACTCTGAAGATTATTTTGAAGCAAATCTCAGAAAGATATAATTTCATTCATAATTTTATCTCTAAAAAATAAAAAATGTTTTATAAGCATAACACCACTACCACTGTCTCACATATACAATAATTAATGATATTAAGTATCCAGTTGGTATTCAAATGTCCCTCCACTATCATAAGTATTTCTAAACATCCAGTGTCTTTGAATTAAGTTTCAATAGAGGACACATACTGTGTTGATGACTAGTTCAGAGCATATACGGCGTCCTTCAGGATAGCATACATCATCACAGGTGGTGTACTGCAACTGATGTCGTAACTGAGTCTTCAACAGATCATGCGTCTGTCGGCTATGGGCTACCTAAGAGTAGTAAACCCCATGGGCATCTACCTGTCACATTCTTTTGCTGTAGAAGTGAGGTTCTTAATCAGAAGCCATACTGTGTGGGACACTATAGAGGTATGGGAGGCAACAATTCTAAATGATAGTGCTTATAAAATGATCAGAGAAGCAAATCCAAAACCAAAGTAGGTATCTCTTCCAGTAAGGAGAAATCAGTTTCTTCCATGAATCAGTCCAGCGTAGTTGGCTGATCCGTCCAAGCTCTCATACAGAAATAGGAAGTCTCATTTTATGAGCCTTAGTAGGAAGCGGGCCTCCACATCACACTGTGGGCACCTAAAACTAGAGATGCCTACATATTCTTTCTCTAGACAGGACGTGGCGAGTCATCTAGGTTTGTATCGTTCTTCCTAAAACTACAGCTTGTTAATATGGTATCCATTTTGAAACTCAAGTAAATCAGTTATCTCTAAATTTTGATTGTTGTTTTGTAGAAGCCACCCTGATGTTCACAAATACAGTGTGGAGACCGTACAGTGGTATCCTCATGACACTGGCATGTTCACATCAAGTTCATTTGATAAGACTCTGAAAGTATGGGATACAAATACATTACAAGTAAGTATGTTAAAGCTTTTCTGAGTTCTGTACAATGAAGGAGAATTTAGTCCTAAACAGTGTGATTATTTGCTAAGATGTCATATATGTTAGATATGAAAGCAATATAGTGATTGAGGAGAGCAATACTGCTTGAGTTCTTATCTTGCCTCTGCTGCTGACTGCTGCTGGTTAGTTGCTGAGTCATGTCCAACTCTTTGCAACCCCATGGACTGTAGCCCACCAGGCTCCCAACCAGGGATTGAAGCTGAATCTCCTGCTTGGCAGCCAAATTGTTTATTACTGAGCCACCTGGGAAGCCCTTGCTGCTAACTAGCTATGTGATATTGATTGGTCAAGTATCTGAACTTCTCTGTGTTCATCTGTAAAGGGAGTAATGATCGTACCCTATAGAATGGCTATGAGGATTAAATAGGTTGATATGTGTAAAGTACCTGAAAATGGCACCTAGCATATAGTAAGAACTCAAACACCATTAGCTGTTATATACTTTATTACTCAAAAACTTCTATGGCATAATGGTGTAGGGAGGAATATTGGATTTATCTCCTATTGACCTAAAAAAATAAGGAAAAAGAAAGTTATTAATATTATAGCTGAGTAAGGTAGACAGTGCATGCTTGCATGCTAAGTTGCTTCAGTCATGTTGACTCTGTGCGATCCTATGGACTATAGCCCTCCAGGCTCCTCTGTCCATGGGATTCTCCAGGCAGGAATCCTGGAGCAGGTTGCCATGTCCTCCTCCAGAGGATCTTATCTCATGTCTTCTGCATTGGCAAGCAGGTTCTTTACCAATAGCGCCACCTGGGAAGATAGAGTAGATAATAGCTTTTATGCTTTTTGATCAAATTTTATTTTTCTTTCACAGCTAATTTTTTTCCTGAGTTCTAGTTCCACATGTCTCTACTTGTATACAGAACCTCTCTTACTTAAATGTAGTGTCATCATCTCAAACTAAACATATTCTAAATTGAAGTGAACGTGATGGCTCCTCATATCCATTTAGTCCTCAAATCTTAGCTGGTCTTCCTTCAGACTCTCACATTTCTCTTTTCTATTTCCCTCACCATCACTGTCCATCTGGACTACTACTATAAACTCCTAAATGATTTCTTTTTATTATTTTTCTTCTCACAGTTCCACAGTAAGTTCTACCCCAGAATTAATTAGAATAAAGCAGTTTCATCCTGTCTGAACCCAAACCACCTTTGGTGAGTGATTCCATTGTCTAAATTCAGCCTGGCATTCTAAGTTCTCTGTAGCCTCACTTCCTACTTTCCCAATCTTAGCTTCTACCTCTTTTCAACATAGATAATGTACTGCCACTAAATTGATCTCCTTTTGCCTTCTGAACACATCTTATATGTTGTATTCCCTACCTCAAGTTTCCTTCCCTATGAAACTTCTCCCTTCCCTTGTTCATGTTAAAACTGGAAGTTTATACTCTTTGGCTGACATCTTTCTATTTCTCCCACCATTCACCAGCTCCAATAATCACCATTTTGTTCACTGTTTCTATCAGTTTGGCATTTTAAAATTCTGCTTGTGAGTGATATACAGTATTTATTCCTCTCTGTTTGACTTACTTCACTTAGTATTTAATGCCCTTAATGTCTGTCTATATTGTCACAAATGGCAGACGTTCATTCTTTCCCATGGCTGAATAATATTCCATCATATATGTGTGGGTGGGTGTGTGTATGTACATATCAGGTCTTCTTTATCCCTTCCTGTGTTGATGGGCACTTAGGTTGTTTCCATGATTTGGCTATTATAAACAGTGCTGTTAAAAACATGAGGATGCAGCTATCTCTTTTGAGACAGTGATTTCATTTCCTTTGGATATATACCCACAAGTGGGATTACTGGATCATATGGTTCTAATTTTGAGGAACCTTCATATTGTTTTCTATAATGGCTACACTAATTTACATTCCCTCTAATAATCAGAGGTTTCCTTTTCTACATATCCTTGTCAACACTTGTTATCTCTTTTTGATAATAGGTATTATAACAGATGTGAGGTGATATCTCATTGTGGTTTTGATTTGCATTTTCCTGATGATTCATGAAGAGACGTGGTTTCTTTCTCTCTGGGGGTTAGGAAGATCCCCCGGAGAAGAAGGTGGCAACCCACTCCAGTGTTCTTGCCTAGAAAATCCCATGGACAGAGGAGCCTAGCGGACTATAGTCCACGGGATCACCAAGAGTCAGACACAACTGCAGTGACTGAGCATGCATGCAGTCTGCCCTATTATAAGGTTTTCTTCACCTTCATGAGGCAGAGGTCAGCTAACTGCAGCCAATAGGCCAAGTCTAGGCTCTCGGCCAAGGCTTCTCATGGACTCTTTTTTGTAAACAAAGTGTTATTGTAACACAGACATGCTCATTTGTTGTCTATGGCCACTTTTGACACTGCAGTGACAGAAATGAGTAGTTGGTCTTCAAAGCCTAAAATATTTACAATCTGACTCTTTACTAAAAAAGTTTGTTGACCTCTGGTGCAGTTAAACCTGAATAAGGTGCACAGAAGGCAGACATTTGGAGTCATCCAGGGTTGAGGCCTTGACAGGTGAGATGATGATGGCCAAAGGAGTTGAAGATCCTGGAGCTGAAGCATTCAACCTTGGAATCCAAGCTGAAGGAGGAAAAGTGAAGACAGGAGGAACTGATAGGGCCTCTGGGCTTTGCTTAGGTGTCTTAGAGGTGGTTGGGGGAGCTGAAATAAAATTCTGGTCATATGTAACTGAAATATGTGATTTCAAAGGAGGAGCAGTTTTTGGTGGTGAGAGTGTCCCGGGTGTGGTAGGTGCGATTATATGGAACTGAGGGGCAGAATACTGACTAGATTGTTTCTGTAGGTGCTGAAGTTCTCCAGAATGGAGCAGAAAGGAAGATGGTGAACCAGGAGGTTATCTTGTCTTAATCTCTGGAATTTATTAGAGAAAAAGAAATTGCTAACAATTTAAAAATTACTAACAGTGTGACAATAGGTAAATAGAAAATTTGATGCCTTTGTGATAACACTTATTTTAAATGTCTTTTGATTATCAGATTGCTGATGTATTTAATTTTGAAGAAACAGTTTATAGTCATCATATGTCTCCGGTTGCCACCAAGCACTGTTTGGTAGCAGGTTTGTATTTGTGTTCTTTTGTTTTTTTAACATACTGAAAACTTTTTCCCTTTTAATATCTAGTTAGTTTTGATATAAACATTTTAACCCAGATGAAGATCACAATTCTTTAAAAAAAAAAAACTTAAATATATATTTACTATTTATATTCATTCCGTTTAACTGATAGTGTACAAGTCAGGCACCATGCTAGATTTCAGAGTGGCTAGGATTTGAAAACTAAGAAAGCACATTTCTGGGACTTCCTGGTGGCTCAGTGGTATAGAATCTGCCTGCCAGCACAGGAGGCATGGGTTCAATCCCTAGTCCAGGAGGATCCCACATGCCACAGAGCAACTAAGCACACGTGCCACAACTGTTGAGCCTGTGCTCTAGAGCCCGGAAACTGAAGCTGCTGAGCTCCCACACTGAAGCCTGTGCACTAGACCCAGTGCTCTGCAACAAGAGAAGCCACTGCAAGAAAAGCTTGCACACTGCATCTAGAGAGTAGAGGAAAAGGCCACACAGCATCAAAGACCCAGCACAGCCGAAAAGTAAATACATTAAGTACAAATAAAATTAAGAAAACCAGTATCATTTGTGGGGTGTTTTTAAGAAAGAAAGCAAGCACATTTCTGTTCCCTTAAGAATTACTTTTTTTTCCCCTGGTAGCTCAGCTGATAAAGAACCCACCTGCAATGCGGGAGACCTGGGTTTGGAAGATTCCCTGGAGAAGGGAAAGGCTACCCACTCCAGTATTCTTTCCTGGAGAATTCCATGGACTGTATAGTCTGTGGGGTTGCAAAGAGTTGGACACGACTGAGCGATTTTCACTTTAAAGAACTTTTTAAACCACCAAAGTTCAAAGTTTCTAAGTGAGTGCTAAGTGAAGTCGTTCGTTCAGTCATGTCCAGCTCTTTGCGACCCCATGGACTGTAGCCTACCAGGCTCCCTCCATGGGATTCTCCAGGCAAGAGTACTGGAGTGGGTTGCCATTTCCTTTTCCAGGGGATCTTCCTGACCCAGGGATTGAACCCGGGTCTCCCGCATTCCAGGCAGTCACTTTAACCTCTGAGCCACCTATGTAAACAAAATTTGGCAGCCTTCCATTCAACACAGTAAAACAAAGAAATGATTTCCTTCTCTCTGAGAATGTGTGATTCAAATTAAACATCTATTTCTATGAAAGCACATAAAACAAAAATTTTCATGTATGAAGATGAAAAAATATTTTTCTGGTATCAGGCATCAGGTCCCTGTGATATTACTTCTGTGGCACTGCATAAATCTCCTCACCTCTGGACATCAGTCAGCTGCTTCATCTGTAGAGTTTGGGCACTAACTTGTCTTTGAGGCTCACTCAGTCTGTGTCCAGAGTTTCTGTGAATCTGTTACTAGTGATTTAGAAGTATATTATTAACATGGAACAGCTAAGCTCTTAAAATAAAATGATTTAAGTGATAAAATAACGTAGAATTATACACACATTGTACCAGTACACATTTCCTGGTTTTGATACTGTGCTATAGTTACCTAACATATAACCATTAGGACACCCTGGGTGAAGGGTACATAGGGCCTCTTTGCACTATCTTTGCAGCTTCCTGTGAATCTATAATTATTTCAATGTTAAATATTGAAAAATAATAATAGAGTAATAGAGAATAATACAGTAATCTTAGTACTGACATAGGACTACAACTAAAATAATTGTCTAGTTATAAACATAAAAAACTAAAGTATATTATTAACATACATTTTTATATTTCTACAAGTGAAAATGTCGTGATTCATAGTGGTAGTTTCTTATTTCCTTTTGGTGATCATTTGTAATTAAATTATCTTAAACCATTTCTGTTTTTGTTTTTACAGTTGGTACTAGAGGACCCAAAGTACAACTTTGTGACTTGAAGTCTGGATCCTGTTCCCACATTCTACAGGGTATTTTATTTGAAACAACAACTACTTTGAGTAAACCATTCAATAAAATGAAACATTACTAACAATGCAGTCTTTGTAAATGACATGACTGATGTATTTTGTGCTAGTTGTTAGAAGTCAACAGGGAAATAAAGATCCTTCTGTGCATTATTCTTATAAAACTAAACTATTAAGGAGACATTTATATGAACAATGGCTGCAGGGGAAGGTTAAAGGATACAGAAAGTCAAACCCAAAACTTTGTGTTATTTCTACATTGAAAAAAATGAACTACTTATGAAACTTACATCGGTACAGCTGTCTCTGTGAACATTATTTAATATTGTTCTGGCTGAGTAGATGTTCTTAATATTTAGGTACTTCTTTTCTCAATAAAAATATTTTAGAAAAAATATTGAAATAAAATTTGGTAAAGGTTTACCAGCTTAAATTATTTTTGCTACTTTTTTTATCAGTATTAGATTGTCTAATTCTAAACAGTGAAAAAAATAGGATGTAATTCAGAAATTCTGTCTGTATTCATCTCTGAGAAACGCATAGTAAATATATTAGGAAAACTTGATGAGATGGATAACATCTTTTTTATATTATGAATCTCTATGAAATACACTAAGTTGATGAAAATATATAATTTGAATAGTTAGGTAGAAATGACTTAAAATGCTGAATTCACTTGTCCTATGTACTTATCACTTGTGCTGTAGACAAAAATTTTTATATAAATGCTTTTTATAATCATGAATTAAAATAATTTTTTCTGCTACAACTTTCTGAAAAAAGTTGGGAAACATTTTTAGTCTTTAAAATGTTGGTCTTGTATGGCCTGTTGCAGGGATTTTGTTGTAGAGATACATAACTAAGCTTGAGCTCTGTCATTTATTGATGGACTGACCTACTAGGCTAGCAGCTATATTTAAAAAGACAGACTCACTTGCTCTGGCTGTTCTTTCCAAACCAAACCCAAGCCTTTTATAATAAAATATCATATGTAAGGAATGTCCCATAGACTTCACATTAGTATTTAAATATAGATTATTATAAATGTGAAAAAATGATTATATCAGTTTACTTTTAAAATTTAGTCTGTGTTTTCTACATAATCAGGCAAAGTTAGTTAGACTATATCTTTTGATATTTCAAAAGGCATATTTCAAAATGCAAGTCATTATATACAGTTGTTTTGCAGGTCACAGACAAGAAATATTGGCAGTTTCCTGGTCACCACGTTATGAATATATCTTGGCAACTGCAAGGTAAAATGCAAACTATTTGGGTTTGAGATTAATAATTAAGGATAAGCATTTTGAAAAGATTGTTTTATGTTAGGTACATATTAAGCTATTAAGTAAGTCCTGAAAAATAATTGAGTTAAAGATTTTAATTCATATTACCAAAAAAAATCTTTCTGTTCATCATAATCCTAATCCTGACTATCCAACTTGAAGATACTCACTTTTAAAAACAGGTAACAACCGAATCTATGTAGCAAGGCAAAACTCCTAACACTACCTATGAAACACTGTGTTGTGTCATTTTTGCATACAAAAGTGTAGCACTCTGTTAATTTAAAATCAGTAGCATTTTAATTCACTTTCTTTAACCCAAAATTATTTTAAATCTGATTCATCACTTCCATCCACATTCATTGATTCAATTTACTGACAATTAATGATTCCTGTCATGTGGCACGGAGAAGGCAATGGCACCCCACTCCAGTACTCTTGCCTGGAAAATCCCATGGATGGAGGAACCTGGTAGGCTGCAGTCCATGGGGTCTCGAAGAGTCGGACACGAGTGCGCGACTTCACTTTCACTTTTCCCTTTCATGCATTGGAGAAGGAAATGGCAACCCACTCCAGTGTTCTTGCCTGGAGAATGCCAGGGACGGCAGAGCCTGGTGGGCTGCCGTCTATGGGGTCGCACAGAGTTGGACACGACTGAAGCGACTTAGCAGCAGCAGCAGCAGCAGTCACGTGCCAAGCATTGTACCAGGGACACAGAGGTAACATAGGCAGAGTCCCTCCAAGAAGGTGATAGTCTAGTGAGGAAGTATAGTCAGAAAAATCAGTGACTGCAGGACATCCTGAAAACTGCTTTAACAGAGGTACATCTCTGAGAGATTCAGTATGGGAAGAAAGAACAAGAGCACTTAACTTTTGAGGATCATGGGGTTTGGGAGTTTTGTTTGCTGGAAGGAAGAGTCTTGTATATTTGAATGCTGAGGGAAGAGTATTGGTGGAGAGAAATTAGTGAAGATAAGAAATGGAGAGAATAATTGGTATATCAGGACCTTGAATAGACAGGCAAAGATAATATCAAGGGTCCCATTAGAAGGGGGACACTTGATCTGGCACATGAAGGGCACCATGACTACATGGAAGGAGGAAATAGTAAGTGTCAATACAACTAAATATGTGACTTTGGCAGAGTTCAAGAAATGCAAACCCAGTTTCCGGTATTTTAGAACTTGATGTCATCTATTGAAAATACATGGATGCAGTTTTCAGAGAAGGTAGTAAAGGTTTGAAATAGCAGTTTTAATGAATGGAAGCGGGAGCTGATTAGGGGCACACAGGATTGCTGGTCAGTATTGTATGCTCTGTTGAAGGTGTAGCTCACAGCTGTGCTATGACACAGAAATTAAAACAGTGAATGACACAGACTTAACAATTGTCTCAAAATTGTTGAAGTCATGGGTATAAGGAACAAAATAAAATCACTAGAAGGCTTTTAGGAGGGATCAATGACCTGATGAGATAGACACATGAGTGTCAAACAGAAAATTTTGAAACTTGAAGGGATAGGAAGTAGTAATCAAATTTTGATATAGACATTTTAATAAAACTTTTTGTAGCAGAATTATTAGAAAAGCTACTTTTTTAGGTTTATAAAGAAATGTATCTGTATTTTTTTAAAGCTGCCAGCCCTCCTTCTCTGTCACAGTTTAGTCCCCAGAGAAACTTGTGTTAATAGTTTGCAGATTGTGACATTGAAGTTTGTAATGTCTGAAGTAGAATAAAGTCTAGTATGTACCCACAAAGTGAAAGTGAAAGTGTTAGTCCCTCAGTCATGTCTCACTTTGCGATCCCATGGACTGTAGCTAGCCATGGAATCCTCTATCTAACTATGGAATTAAATTCTCCAGGGAAGATTACTGGAGTGGGATGCCATTCCCTTCTCCAGGGGATCTTCCCGACCCAGGGATAGAACCCTGATCTGCACTGCAGGCAGTTTATTTACCGTCTGAGCCACCAAGGAAGCCCCAGTGTAGCCACAAGAGGTTGCTAAAGAGTTGTGAAGGTGAGGAGCTAGGCGTTGGTTGTGTTCCATGCTAGAGTGGATTTACATTGTTCTTTTCTAATTTGGTTTCCTCAAATCAAGAGGGAAATTTAGAGGCTTTCAATTCTCAGAGTACCCTAGGAATTCGAATCAGTTCCGGAATGGACCTGGTAGTCAATGTTAGGAGTCAGATATGTCCAAATCTAATGTTTCAGAAGAGACTTAGGTCTTCAGACTCATACCATTGCAGACCTATTCCCCTATTGAAAAGAAAAAAAAAACAAATTGAGAATGGGAAACACTAACTTTTTGTCAGCCATTCCAGTTGGCTAGGTTTTCTTGTGATCTGTGAAAAGAATCAAAATTATAGAAAGAGATAAACCCTGTATATATACATTTTAAAAGATTTTTAAATGAGAAATAGGCTTATAAAATGCAGTGTAATGCTCTTTTTGATTAAAATGGCCTAGATAAACCCAATGGGTTAAAATATTATTAAGGGCTTTGTGAGGATATGATAGCATACTTGAACTGATTTATGTTTTCCTTTGGAGTAGTTTAGAAGCTGAAATTGATTTATGATCATGGTTTTACCTTTTTATTTTCACTTGAAGTAAAATGCAAATAACCCTCTAATTCTAGGAGACATTAAATGTATTTCCTTTGTTTTGGCAAAGATTGATTTGAGTACAGGAAATCAAATAAAAATATATTGTCCTTATTATTCACCTTATTTTCAGTTTTTTTTTCATATAAAAAGAAAAACCATTCCTACCAAATTTAAGCAAAGTGAAATTAGTTCACTACATGATTCTGTAAACATTTGAAAAACAAACAGTAGAAAGATATGGGGATTTAGCAGCAGGCTTACCAAGAAAAAAAGCTCTTAGCCTGTCTTGTCTTTGGAGAGAAGGATGCTCATGTCATTAAAAACAACAGAAAGAGCAACAGAATCCCTTGTGATTTAAAAAAGGTTACTTTTTCTTCTGTTTTTTTCACTTCTTTGTGCTTTTGTTGACTATTGGATATTTGCTGGAAAGGCAAAAGTATAGCCACCTAAATATACAAATGCATTTGTGCTAATATACTGAGATTGTGTATGCCAGTAATACAAGAAACGTGGGTGAGGAGTAGAGTCCTTATCCTAGCTATATGTCAATGTAACATTTATTTCCTCTCAGTGCTGACAGTAGAGCAAAATTATGGGATGTGAGGAGAGCATCAGGATGTTTGATAACTCTTGATCAGCATAATGGGAAAAAGTCACAAGCAGCTGAATCAGGTAATGAAAACTGCATTAATATACGAATATGACATTGACAATATTTTTATATTGAAAAATTTGAATTGAAACCAGATAATAAATAGATGTTGACAAACTATAGATTTTATATTTTTTTAAAAAGGCATTCACAATCAATTTCTAAATTTACATCAACTAATTATGGTTGTCTTTCTTCAAAATACAAGTATGTCATTCCTTCTGTTCCTGAATTTTTTAATGTATTGGTAGAAACTTTTTTTTTTGCTCACATGAGGCCAACTAATAATGCAAATTCAGTACCATTTAGGAAGTTATAATAAATTAAAGGAATGGTAACATTTTGTGGCAAGTTTGTCACAATAAAATTTGTGGTTGTATGAAATTTGAGTCCACTGCAATCTAGGAGACAAAGTAATTCAATTGCATTTTTACAATAGAGTGTAATTTCTATGTAGATTAAAATTCTGATTTAGAATTAAATTTGGACCAGAAATAAATTCAGATGAACTATTTAAAACCTATGTTTGTTTTAATAATCTTTTAAATTAAGTTAATTAGACTATTGAAGATTATGGTTTCTTAAACCTGTTCATTTTGAAAGTAATATCACTTTTGATTGAGACTGGAACAGTTATCTTTAAGAAGGAAATATTGGTATTATTGATTTTTAATAGTCCATGATGGAGAAGGCAATGGCAATCCACTCCAGTACTCTTGCCTGGAAAATCCCATGGACAGAGAGGAGCCTCGTAGGCTGCAGTCCATGGGGTCGCTAAGAGTCGGACACAACTGAACGACTTCACTTTCACTTTTCACTTTCATGCATTGGAGAAGGAAATGGCAACCCACTCCAGTGTTCTCGCCTGGAGAATCCCAGGGATGGGGGAGCCTGGTGGGCTCTGTGGGGTCTCACAGAGTCGGACACGACTGAAGCGACTTAGTAGTATTCCATGAAGTGATTTTTAGATTGAAAATAGAGTATTAATATATAAGAAGTTTAAAAGGTATTTAATTAAAATTTTTACTGTTTCTGTATTTAATTAAGAGTTGACTCATCTGATGCTGGGAGGGATTGGGGGCAGGAGAAAAAGGGGACGACAGAGAATGAGATGTCTGGATGGCATCACCGACTCAATGGAAGTGAGTTTGAGTGAACTCCGGGAGTTGGTGATGGACACGGAGGCCTGGCGTGCTGCAATTCATGAGGTTGCAAAGAATCGGACACGACTGAGTGACTGAACTGAACTGAATAGCATAGCTTACTTCCTGAAGAAAAATTTTATTTGGCCACATGTTTTCCATTTGGTTTTCCTGTTTTCCTCTATAATTATGGTTCTAATTGTATAGCTTATTATATTCAAATAATCGAAAGGATTCTTTTTTTAAATTGAAATGTAGTTTATTTCAATTTTGTGTTAGTTTCAAGTGTACAGCAAAGTGATTCACTTAAACATATGTATATATTTAAATAATTTTAAATATAATCAACTTACGTATTTTAAGTAGTTCAGATAGTTGTCCTTTACTGTGTTTAAAGGACATTATGTCCTTAATGTGTTTAATATATTTAATAACTATGTCATCAAGCATTACCTGTGTTGAATTTATAAGAAGAGATAATCTGAATTGTGTTTTTCATTGCAGCAAACACTGCTCATAATGGAAAGGTTAACGGCTTATGTTTTACAAGTGATGGTCTTCACCTACTCACTGTTGGCACAGATAATCGAATGAGGCTCTGGAATAGTTCCAATGGAGAAAATACACTGGTAAGACCTTTTTAAGTACTTTGAACCTTTTGGATATACATTAAAGAAATGGATCTGTGACATACACTTGGTGTTTTTCTGTAGATTTAACTTTGTTTCTTGCCTCTGAATCATAGCTTTCATTTTATATTTTCCATTAGTGAAATTCCGCATAATTCTCAACTCCACATAATCCACTCCACCTTACCCCCACTCCACTCTCCTCACTTAGTGGAGAATCACTAAGCAGTGATTAGAGTGATTAGCAGTGGAGAATCACTGCTCTACTGAGCCACTGTGCATAATGGGAATGTGCCATGTCTCAAGTATGTTGAAGAAGAATAAAAGATTGAGAGCAACTGATATAAATTAAAGCTATATAGTTAAATAGTCAAATTTTGTACTGTATCTGACTTGTAAGCAAAATCCAAAATGAATGTTACAATAGCAAAATGTATACCACTTTTAATACTGAAGTAGATGTGTTCTAAAAGTACTGTATTCTTTTTTTTTAATTGAAGTGTAGTTTATTTCAATTTTGTGTTAGTTTCAGGTGTACAGCAAAGTGATTCACTTAAACATATGTATATATCTGTATATATCTATTTTTTCAATTCTTTTCCTTTATAGGTTATTATAAGATATTGTATATAGTACCCTGTGCTATATAGTAAATCCTTGTTGTTTATATATTCTATATATGGTGGTGTGTATCTATTAATCTATTAACAACAGTAATATCTATTAATCCCATACCTGTAATATTTCTGCCCCACCCCACCCCACCTCACCCTCTCTTTGGTAACCATGACTTTGTTTTCTGTGTCTGTGGGTCTGTTTCTGTTTTGTAAATAAGTTTATCTGTATAATTTTTTAGAACCCACATGTAAATGATAGCATATAATATTTATCTTTGACTCACTTCACTTAGTATGATAATCTCTAGGTTCATCCTTGTTGCTGCAAATGGCATTTTTTTTTAATGGCTGAGTAATATTCTAGTGTGTGTGTGGGTGTGTATATATCTCACATGTTCTTTATCCATTCATCTGTCAGTGGACATTTAGTTTGCTTCTGTGTCTTACTATAAATAGTTAAGCTGTGAATATTGGGGTCTGTGTATCTTTCTGAATTAGCATTTTCTTCTTTTCCAGATATATGTCTAGGAGTGGGGTTACTGGATCATATGATAACTCTGTTTTCAGTTTGTTAAGGAACAGCCATACTGTTTTCCACTGTGGCTGCACCAGTGTACATTCTCACCAACAGTGTGGCTCCCCTTTTCTCCACAGCCTTTCCATGAAAATGCTGAATTCCTATGTGGTGATTAATTTTTAGTACTTTTTAAAAATTTTATGTTATGGTCCTTACCAGATGTACCTCTTGTTTTAGTAACTTTCAGAATAGGCTTCCAAAAGTTTTTAATTTGGTGATAATACTAACAGCTAATATTTATCAAGCACTTATATCCTAGTTACTATGCTAATAAAAATTATCTTTCACTGTATAGGCCAGGCTACATATGGTCTTATTTAATGACCACATCAACACTCTAAAGGTTCTTCTTATTATAGTATCTATTTTACACATGAGTAAAATAATACATAAAATTAGGTAACTTGCCTGAGTTTGAATAGCTAGAAAACAACAGTGTAACTCTAGATATTCCACTGTTAGCGTAATGCTGATTATACCCATACCCGTGTGACTCTAGATTCCACTGTCAGCATAATGCTGATTATACCCATACCCATAGTCGCTCAGTCATGTCCGACTCTTTGCAACCCCATGAATCGCAGCATGCCAGGCTTCCCTGTCCATCACCAACTCCTGGAGTTTATCCAAACTCATGTCCATCAAGTCAGTGATGCCATCCAGTCATCTCATCCTCTGTCATCCCCTTCTCCTCCTGCCCCCAATCCCTCCCAGCATCAGGGTCTTTCCCAATGAGTCAACTCTTTGCATCAGGTGGCCAAAGTATTGGAGTTTCAGCTTCAGCATCAGTCCTTCCACTGAACACCCAGGACTGATTTCCTTTAGGATGGACTGGTTGAATCTCCTTGCAGTCCAAGGGACTCTCAAGAGTCTTCTCCAACACCACAGTTCAAAAGCATCAGTTCTCCAGCACTCAGCTTTCTTTATAGTCCAACTCTCACATCCATACATGACCACTGGAAAAACCATAGCCTTGACTAAACAGACCTTTGTTGGCAAAGTAATGTCTCTGCTTTTTAATATGCTGTCTAGGTTGATCATAACTTTCCTTCCAAGGAGTAAGCATCAAAATTTCATGGCTGCAATCACCAACCATCTGCAGTGATTTTGGATTATTATGTACCTAAACAGTCATTGTCGGAGAAGGCAATGGCACCCTACTCCAGTACTCTTGCCTGGAAAATCCCAGGATGGAGGAGCCTGGTGTCCATGGGGTCGCTAAGAGTCGGACACAACTGAGCGACTTCACTTTCACTTTTCACCTTCATGCATTAGAGAAGGAAATGGCAACCTACTCCAGTGTTCTTGCCTGGAGAATCCCAGGGACAGGGGAGCCTGGTGGGCTGCCGTCTGTGGGGTCACACAGAGTCGGACGTGACTGAAGCGACTTAGCAGCAGCAAACAGTCATTGTAAGGGCAGAATGGAAGTAGGTAAAGAGTTGGACCATAACCTGCTGAGTAATAGGCATATCATAAATGATAACCATCTTCATTGTAGGGTGCTACCTGCTGAGTAGTGTCCTTACCATTTTGAGAAAAATGTGTAAATACATGCTTCAGATGTATATATAATTATTTGTAATTTATATACACCTAGTGTTGTGAATCTATATATTTTATTAAAGCTTATTTTCTTATTTTTTTTAGTTAAAAAGAAACAGAAATTCTCACGTTTTCCTCTCACACAATTATGGATCATCTTATAGACTCCTTGAGGTGCCAGCTGCACTCTGCAAGGAGACCATTGCCTTGGAGTACAGAACACGTACCCACAGTCAAAATTCACAGAGAGATAGCTTTTGTCACAACAACAAAATTTTAAAATAGCTATTCTGGTATTTACTGTTTTAGTTACTGATGTTATCATTCACCCAGTTACCAATGTCTAGAAACTGGGAGTCTGTCCTTTATTCTTCCCTTCCTAAATCCCACCTTCCTAATTAAGTCAAATTACAGGTCCTGTTAATTATTTCTTCTTTTTTTCATAGTTGTCTTCCCTTCCAGCCTTACTCTGGACCCTCAGGATTGCTCTCTTTAATTACTCTAAGTCCTTCTAACTTTTCCCAAACTCATCTCCCAATGAAAGTCTTTCAGTATTTCGTCAGTACATTTTCAGGTCATTAAAATAATGTTTTTGCCTACTGTCCAAAAGGCCTTCGTAAGCTGGCTCTTCTGACTCACCAGCTTTATATCATCATATCTTGTCACTTCCCCATTTTTTCCCTGCCCTTAGTCCTATTGAGTTACTTAGAGGTCTTAAATATGCCAGGCTTTCTCACCCTTCCATTCTGCTGCATAGACTGCTGCCTTTGCTTTAGAATACTCTCTTCTTCTGTGCTAGCTGCTTCTCAGCTTTCAAAATTCATCTCAGGCACAACTTCTCTTTAACTCCTCTAGTTCAGCTTACATGATTCCACAGTACCTAGTGCTCACTAGTATTACAGTAGATTGTGATCATTTAGTGGAATGAAAGAAAAATAATTTACAACAGTGTAGTACTATACTTTTTGATTACTGTAACCTAGATTAGTTTCTGATTCTGTCGTTTACTAGCCAAGAGACCTTGGTTGAAATACTTAACCTTTCTAAGTGTTTTCTTTTTGTTTAATAATGCTGCCTGTCTCATAGTATTGTTTTGCATATTACATGAAATAATACATGTAAAACATTTAGTACACATTGTCTGTTACTTACAGCAAATGTTAACATTCAGTAAATGTTGAAAAGTGAAAGTGTAATTTTCTCAGTCATGTTCAGCTCTTTAAGAGTAGGAGCCCACCAGGCTCCTCTGTCCGTGGAATTCTCCAGGCAGGATTACTGGAATGTTTTGCTGTTTTCTTCTCCAGTGGTTCTTCCTCACCTGTCATTAATTATGCTGATAGTTGTTTGACAGTGAAATGAGCTGTCTTATGATGGAGTCTGTGCATCACTGTAGGTGTTTACGCAGTGAGAAGATGTATATATTTCTGGGACAATAAAAGGAATTCATAAGATAAGGAATTGTATTTGCCATCATCCTATCCAACATCTGTGAAATTTTCCTCCCCATCAAAATCTTTTCAAAGCCTGTACATAACTACTTGAAGACATCATAACCAAAAGTAGCCTGTTATTCAGTTCAGTTCAGTTCAGTTGCTCAGTTGTGTCCGACTCTTTGCGACCTCATGAGCCGCAGCACATCAGGCCTCCCTGTCCATCACCAACTCCCGGAACCTACCCAAACTCATGTCCATTGAGTCGGTGATTCCATCCAACCATCTCATTCTCTGTCGTCCCCTTATCTTTCTGCCCTCAATCTTTCCCAGCATCAGGGTCTTTTCAGATGAGTCACCTCTTCCCATCAGGTGGCCAAAGTACTGCAGTTTCAGCTTCAGCGTCAGTCCTTCCAATGAATACCCAGGACTGATCTCCTTTAGGATGGACTGGTTGGATCTCCTTGCAGTCCAAGGGACTCTCAAGAGTCTTCTCCAACACCACAGTTCAAAAGCATCAATTCTTCGGTGCTCAGCTTTCTTCACATCCATACATGACCACTGGACAAACTATAGCCTTGACTAGACGGACTTTTGTTGGCAAAGTAATGTCTCTGCTTTTTAATATGCTGTCTAGGTTGGTCATAACTTTCCTTCCAGGGAGTAAGCATCTTTTAATTTCATGGCTGCAATCACCATCTGCAGTGATTTTGGAGCTCCAAAAAATAAAGTCAGCCACTGTTTCCTCTGTTTCCCCGTCTGTTTTCCGTGAAGTAATGGGACCAGATTCCATGATCTTAGTTTTCTGAATGTTGAGCTTTAAGCCAACTTTTTCACTCTCCTCTTTCACTTTCATCAAGAGGCTCTTTAGTTCTTCTTCACTTACTTTCATAATAATATATAGTATGATATTTGTCACACTGCTTTTTATGGTAAATACTTACAGTCATAAAATTGGGAGCTTAGATAATCATCTAGCACAGTGTATGACACTAAGCACTTAGTAAATGGTAGATCTCTCCTTGCCTTAATCTGTTATTAGAACTTCATTCCATAGATATTGAAAAGGTACTGATAGTTTAGAGCCCAAAGGTGATTTGATCACAACAGTGAGTTACCAAGATTAATAGGACAGTAAGTTGCAAAATGGATTGCAGGGGAGCACCTAAAACCACAGACAGAAGTTAGAGACCTAGTTCAGTATTTATACCTCATTGAACACTTTCCAGTTCACATTTGGGACGGAATGTGGTATAATGGAAAGAACATAAGTTTTGTAGGTAGGTATTCTGATCTATGAAAAAGACCATTACAGTCTAGCAGTTCATAATTTTTCTAGGAGGAACAGAAAATTGCTAGTTGAGATTTTTCTTTTTCTGCTAGTTGTGTTTTTTCTCCATCCTCCCACCCTGATGTTATTCTACAAATTGTTGTACATGAAGGATCAAAATACACAAGTGGGGAAATGTTATACTTTTAAATATATAAGAATGAATAAATCTAGGGACTCACTGAATACTTTTGTATCCCAGGTTTTCTCTTATGCATTATTTCTTTTTATTCTTCACAATCTCTGGTAAACAATTTTATTTCCTTTTAATATGTTAGAAGAATGAAACTCAGAAGTTAAGTCATTCATTACTCAAAAGAGTCAGAAAAAAGGTAGGGGAGTGGAGTTGGTTTCAGAAACCCAAATCTACTGATTTTAAGTTTAACGTTTTAACATTTCACTATACTACTCCTTCAGTGGGATTGCTGAATACATGTGCTCATTTCTGTCACATGTAAATCTCAATGGTGTGTAAGCCAAGTGTAGTATCCATAATTACCATTGCATGTCCTTTTGAGCCTCACACATACACATGTGCACAAATACACACGAACACACACACGCACATACACCACTCCCACCCAACCTTTAGAAAAAGAAAAAAGGGAAAATCACTCACTGTTTAAACTCCAGTATTAGCCATAGTAAAGGGAGATTTTGGTGATCTCACTCATAATTCTCAGATCATTAGATACTGGTTTTATACTTACCTTAAGCTGCTTATCTAAATTATCAGCAGAAAGTAAACCTGTCAATATCTTTAGCCCAAAGCTTCTCAGACTTTGATGGACTTAGAGATCATCTGGGGATCTTGTTAAAATGAAGACTGTAGTTCAGTAGGTTGGGATGGGGTCTGGAATTCTGTTTCTAATTGTGCAGGTGATGCTGATGTTGTTGGGCTTGCAACTTTGGTGTACAGGTGCAGAATTATTAGTTTGTTGCAAATATATAATTTTTTATATAAAGCTGCAATTAGAGTATATATACTATTTGTGTTCTTTTATTTCTATTTTCTACATAATTTCAAACTTATAATTTTTAACTGCTGTATAAGCTAGAATTAATATAATACTCTTAGGAATTTACATCTGTTCTCAATTACTCTGCCATTCTAGATAAGGCCACATTGAACTCCTCTGGGCATATTTTTTTGCTGTTTAATTTATTAGCCTAAGATGAATTCCCAGTAGTAGTTACTAGGTCAAGGAGTAAGAATATCTTTGTTGTTTAATGGGTATAGAATTTCAGTTTTGCAAGATAGAAAATGGATGGTAGTGCTGGTTGCCCAGCAGTGTAAATATGCTTTATGTCACTGATGTGTGTCAGTCATGTAGGACTTTTTGTGACCCCAGGGACAGTAGCCCGCCAGGCTCCTCTGTCCATGAGATTATCCTGGCAAGAATACTGCAGTAGGTTGTCCTTTCCTCCTCCAGGGGATCTCTCTGACCCAGGGATCAAACCCACATCTTTTGCATTTCCTACATTGGCAGATGTATTCTTTACCACTAAGCCACCTGGAAAGCCCTAATGTCACTGAACCATATATTTAAATATGGTTAAGATGGCAAATTTTATGTTATATGTATTTTTTCTTTATACTATAAATTTTGTTACATGTATATTTATATATAAATTTTATGTTATATGTATTTTATATATGTATAAAAAGAAAGTTATTCTCTCTCCAAAAATGTATTTATATATACATATGTGTCATTATTAAGGTATACTTTATATTTTGTTGCATAATAAACCATTTGGCCTTTTAAAAGGGAAGACCAAATTACAGTGCCATCTACATATTTACTTCACTTGTACTAATATTGAGTGTCTTAATGGTTTATTAAAATTTTTGCTAAACGATCTAAAATAATTTTTCAAGGTTACCTTAATTTGCATTTTTATTTCTATCAAGGTTGAAATGTGAACATTTGTTTTTGTGGGTCATTTTACTATTTGTACTTCCCTTGTATGCAAAATGTACATATATGTCATTGGTCCTTGTTTCTATTAGGACACTAATCATTTTCTTTAGACTTATTGGAGCTGTTTCTATAGTATAATATTTTAAGTAAATAGTTGTCTTTATTGTCTTTTTAATTCATATTTAAGTAACTTTATGCTTTTACATCCTGCAGGTCAACTATGGAAAAGTATATAATGATAGTAGAAAAGGATTGAAATTCACTGTCTCCTCTGGCTGCAGTTCAGAATTTGTTTTTGTACCATATGGTAGCACCATTGCTGTTTATACAATTTACTCTGGAGAACAGATAACTATGCTTAAGGGACACTATAAAAGTGTTGACTGCTGTGTATTTCAGTCTAATTTCCAGGTAAGAATGATACTTAAGGGAATTTAAAATGTTCGAGTAGCTAACTTGCCAAAACCTATGGGTTTTGTTTTTTTAACATCTTAATCTTTCTCTTTAGTCTCACCAATGGAACAGAGTGTTTTCTCCATAGAACTTTTGCATAGATTATCTCATATGCTCCTTTAAGTGATTCTTAAGTGTAGCGAGATTGTTGGGATTTTTCCCTGCATTGTAGATGAGGAAAATGAGGCTTATAAAAATTAAATACCGAAAGAATGAAAATTGTGGGTTATTGCTGCTGCTGCTAAGTGGCTTCGGTCATATCTGACTCTGTGTGACCCCATAGACGGCAGCCCACCAGGCTCCTCTGTCCCTGGGATTCTCCAGGCACGAATACTGGAGTGCCATTTCCTTCTCCAGTGCGTGAAAGTGAAGTTGCTCGGTCGTGTCCAACTCTTCGCGACCCCATGGACTGTAGCCTACCGGGCTTCTCCGTCCATGAGTTATTGCTTGGAGGGACTTTATCACCTATTCAGTCACTCATTAATAGGCATTACTTAATCTGTGTCTGACACTGTGAAGTAAGATATACAGGGCTAGTTTTCAGCTAGCACACATCTATATGGCAGTATTCATTATTAAAATACTCAAACACATATCCTTTAGTTTGTTACATAGCTTTTGTACTAAGCCCCTTACATGACCTCCAGCTTCACCGTATTTCCTAGAGCCTCCTAGACCTTACTTCAACCTAGTAACTAAGAGGGACCTTTAAAACCCTGCTTCTACTCTATGTCTAGTATCTCTTCTGATTGGCCAGTTTCCTGATGTACTGCTACTGCTGCTAAGTTGCTTCAGTCGTGTCCGACTCTGTACGACCCCATAGACGGCAGCCCACCAGGCTCCCCCGTCCCTGGGATTCTCCAGGCAAGAACACTGGAATGGGTTGCCATTTCCTTCTCCAGTGCATGAAAGTGAAAAGTGAAAGTGAAGTCACTCAGTCGTGTCCGACCCTCAGCAACCCCATGGACTACAGCCTACCAGGCTCCTCCGTCCATGGGATTTTCCAGGCAGGAGTACTGGAGTGGGGTGCCGTTGCCTTCTCCACCTGATGTACTACTTCTTAACTATTTTTAGTGTTGCTTCTGGTAAACTAGTACTAAGGCAACGAGGGGGTGATATAACCTGCCTCAAATCTGCAAGTAGATTGACAGAGGGTGATTATCCATTCAAAGAAATTTATAGAATACAGTACTTTTCTTATTCAGAGTCACTAGAGACAAAGCCAAGATTTTAATTCAAGTATTCTGACTACCAGCTATCACTTTTCACCGTATCAGAGCTTCCTAGCAGATGTTCCTGCTAGGAAGATTGGACTGAAAGTGAGTGAAGATGGATTAGAACAGATTAAAAGTAAGTAAAGATAATTGATTCCTCTCAGTCCCTGAAATCACTGGACCAGGTCTAGCCAGAAAGCTGAGGCCAGTTGCCTCTTGACAAATATCGTTTCTGCATGTGCTATGTACTAAGAAAGATTTTAATTACTTTATTATATCAGAAAGCTTCCAGCTCTTATCCCATTCCATCTATTATGATTTATGAAAAGGAAGATAATTATAAATCTAATTATAAAAGTAAGAGAGTAGTGCTTTTGCATCCATTTAGCAGCAGAACCCTTTTACCAATTATATATTACACAAAAACTCGCTATTGGAAAATAAAATTGATATTTATAGTAATTCTGCTGTAAATATAAAAATTTGAAGATATATCCAACATCAAAATAAATAATGATAATAGTTGATTATTTTCTATTGACTAGAATAGGGATTCCTGAATCCATTCTGCTACTAGTAATTAACCTAATAACTTGAAAGTCTGATGAGGAATGGATATTACATAGTCTCAAAGTTGCACCCTACAAAATATTAACTACAAAGATAAAATAATTTTACCTTGACTAAGACTGGCAAGCATCAGCTTAGTCAAATTGCCAAAGTGTATGTGATATTCCTGGCAAAGATATAGCACTTTCATTTAATCATGAGAAAACAAGGTTACCTGACCTTAGTTTATCTTAAGTATATAATCTTGTCTTCTCAGGAACTAAATTGCTCTGCAGCACTGGGCATATGAAAATATCTTTGCACCATCCACAGTAACTGTGCATTCTAAATTTTAAACAGTACAGTCTGTAGAATTTTGTTCCATCTAGGAAATTTGATAATGTGTTAGTTCAGTTCAGTCACTCAGTCGTGTCCGACTCTTCGCAACCCCATGAATCGCAGCACGCCAGGCCTCCCTGTCCATCACCAACTCCCGGAGTTCACTTAGACTCACGTCCATCGAGTCAGTGATGCCATCCAGCCATCTCATCCTCTGTTGTCCCCTTCTCCTGCCCCCAATCCCTCCCAGCATCAGAGTCTTTTCCAATGAGTCAACTCTTCGCATGAGGTGGCCAAAGTACTGGAGTTTTAGCTTTAGCATCATTCCTTCCAAAGAACAACCAGGACCAGTCTCCTTTATAATGGACTGATTGGATCTCCTTGCATAATTTACTTAATTTTCTTTACATCTATATTTCCTATAAGTTACTTCATAATCTTATTTTCTGTTTACCAAGAACCTTTACTTTTATTTTTTTTAGAAAAATACTGATTTTACTATGCCTCAAATCGCTTTTGAGATGAATAAAAATAAAACTAAATAATTTAATACCAGATCAGAAAGAAAGTTGTAGTGTTAGAAATATTTGTGTAGAAATACATTTGTGAGAAAAGTAAACAGTCAGAGTTTTAACTTAACATTTTGCTGATTTTTCTTTTTAGCCCTTATTCTTTGCTTAGTAGCTTTTTAAAAAATTGACCTAGTGTTTTACATCCTGTTTTTTTCTTTTCACTCTGTATTTGGTTTATATCCTACTCCTTTCTCTTTAATGACACTATTTTCCAGTGTCATTAAATATTCTTCAAAAACAAATTTAGTGGCTATATATCATATTAATGCAGCATAGATTTATATATAAATCATAACCCTAGACAATAATATTTGGAAAATTATTGTTTTATTATAAATATAATATTGGTGATAATAACCTTGAATTTCATACGTGTCTTTAGCATGACTTCTTAGAAATGTATACAAAAACTTCTGACACATACAGAGATTTCAGTTTCTAAAAGGATTATATCAATTTATACCCTCTGTATGTGAGAGTATCTATTTCACTGCCCCACAGAAATATTTTCAGTACTAGCCAATATAACATATTTCTGAAGTTTTGTCAGAAGAAGAACGAACGTTGTTAAGCATGTACAGACACCATATCCATAAAGACATTGCCATTGCATCAGTCCCAGCTTATAAAATAAGCTTCTCAACAAGCTTGGCATATGAATCTTAATGCTCTTCATTAGTTAGTTAGGCAGTTTTGAGCTAAATAAAACTTTTTTTCAATTCCTGGCCTATTTTAGTTAGAAACTCTTATGGTTCCTGCAAAGTAGTTACCTGAGGAGGCTTTACAAATAGCTGAGGAAAAAAGAAAAGGAAAAGGCAAGGGAAAAATGAAAAAATACATCCAACAGAATGCAGAGTTCTACAGAATAGCAAAGAGATGGGAAGGCTTTCTTAAATGAACAGTGCAAAAAAATAGAGGAAAACAATAGAATGTGTAAGACTCGAGATCTTTTCAAGAAAATTGAAGATGTCAAGGGAACATTTCATGCAAGGATGGGCATGATAAAGGACAGAAATGGTAAGGACCTAACAGAAGCAGAACAGACTAAGAAGAGGTGGCAAGAATACACAGAAGAACTATACAAAAAAGATGTTAATGACCTGGATAACCACAGTTGTGTGGTCACTCACCTAGGGTTGGACATCTTGGAGTGTGAAGTTGAGTGGGCCTTAGGAAGCATTACTACCAACAAAGTTAGTGGAGGTCATGGAATTAAGCTGAACTATTTAAAATCCTAAAAGATGATGCTGTTAAAGTGCTGCACTCAATGTGTCAGAAAATTTGGAAAACTCAGCAGTGAACACATATCTGGAAAAGTTCAGTTTTCATTCCAATCCTGAAGAAGGGCAATGACAAAGAATGTTCAAAGCACTCATTTCACTTACTAGCAAAGTTATGTTCAAAATCCTTCAAGCTAATGGCTCCAGCAGTACGTGAACCAGGAACTTCCAGATGTACAAGCTGGGTTTAGAAAAGACAGGAACAGAGATCAAATTGCAAACATTCATTGGATCATGAAGAAAGCAAAGGAGTTCCAAAAATACATCTACTTCAGCTTCATTGACTATGCTAAAACCTTTGACTGTGTGGATCACAACAAAATGTAGAGAATTCTTACAGAGATGAGAGTACCAAACCATGTTACCTGTCTCCCGAGAAACTTGTATGCAGGTAAAGAAACAACAGTTAGAACCAGACATGGAACAACTGACTCATTCCAAAGTGGGAAAAAAGTACGACGAGGCTGTATATTGTCACCTTGCTTATTTAACTTATATACAGAGTAGAAGTGAAGTTGCTCAGTCGTGTCCAACTCTTTGCGACCCCATGGACTATAGCCTACAAGGCTTCTCCATCCATGGGGTTTTCCAGGCAAGAGTACTAGAGTGGGTTACCATTTCCTTCTCCCTGGGATCTTCCTGACCCAGGGATCAAATCCAGGTCTCCCGCATTGTGGGCAGACATTTTACGATCTGAGCCACCAGAGAGGCCCATATGCAGAGTACATCATGTGAAATGCCAGGCTGGATGAATCTCAAGCTGGAATCAAGATTGCTGGGAGAAATATCAACAGCCTCAGTTATGCAGATGATACCACTCTAGTGGCAAAAAGTGAAGAACTAAAGAGCCTCTTGATGAGAGTGAAAGAGGAGAGTGAATAAAGCTGGCCTAAAACTCAGCATTCAAAAAAACTAAGATCATGGCATCCACTTCATCGCTTCATGGCAAATAAAAGGGGGAAGAGTGGAAGCAGTATCAGATTTTCTTTTCTTGGACTCTCAAATCACTGCAGATAATGACAAATTAAAATTAAAGCCATGAAATTAAAAGACACTTGCTCCTTGGAAGAAAAGCTATGACAAACCTAGACAGCATATTAAAAGGGAGAGACATCATTTTGCCCACAAAGGTTCTTATAGTCAAAGCTATGATTTTTCCAGTAGTCATGTATGGATGTGAGAGTTGGACCATAAAAAAATGCTGAGCACTGAAAAATTGATGCTTTCAAATTGTGGTGCTGAAGAAGACTCTTGAGAGTCCCTTGGTCTGCAAGGAGATCAAACCAGTCAATCCTAAAGGAAATCAACCCTGAATATTCACTGGAAGGACTGATGCTGAAGTTCCAATACTTTGGCCTCCTGATGCAAAGAGCCGACTAAGTGGAAAAGATCCTGATGCTGGGAAAGATTGAAAGCTAAAGAAGAGGGCAGTAGAGGATGTGGTGGTTAGATAGCATCACCAACGCAATGGACGTGAATTTGAGCAAATTCTGAGAGATAGTGGAGGACAGAGGACCCTGGTGTGCTACCATCCATGAGGTCACAGAGAGTCAGACACAACTTAGCAACTGAACAACAACGTATGGTTTCTTCATTGAAAGCCTTTATTAAAAGTTCAGTTATTGACGCAACCATTTTTTTATTCTCGGACACTTGAAATATATGGATACAATTGATTTAAAAAAAAAAAAAAACTATGGCAATGATTTTTGTGAATTTTAACCATGTAAGCAAATTCTAACATTAGGATAATGCTATTTTAAAATACAAAACAAAGTTTTACTATTTCTTAAACAAACAGAAAAGGGCATCAATCTAGTTTCTTTAGGGAATAGAAATAGATTTCATCTAATCTAACCTAAGAATTAGTCATTTAAAAAATGGTTCATTTCAAATTGTCATCAGCTTTCAGCTGACCCACAACCACATCTTTGTTTTCTGTATTATAGGAACTTTACAGTGGTAGCAGAGACTGCAATATTCTTGCTTGGGTACCATCCTTATGTGAATCAGTTCCTGATGATGATGATGAGGTAAATATTATTTATACAAGTTGTACAGTGACTTCTAAATCATAAAGAATTTTTTACTAATTTACTTTAAATGGGAGAGGCTTTTAAAGCATTTCTTGCTATTTTCTGATTGTTTAAATAACTTACCTGTATAATACATAAGGAAAATTCAAAAAAAAATTGAGAATGAAATAAATTTCTGAAGTTTATCAATTTTAACATTTTTATTTATTTCATTCTTGTTTTATCCTGTGCATATTTTTAACATAGTTAATATCATGCTTGAACATACAACTTAGCATCCTTCTTAGACTTTTTCCATGTCATTAATAACTATTTGTAAACATTGTCTTTCATAATATAGTTTTCTGTCATTCTTAGTTAGTTAGTTCAGTCGCTCAGTGATGTCTGACTCTTTGCCACCCCATGAATTGCAGCACACCAGGCCTCCCTGTCCATCACCAACTCCTGGAGTTCACTCAAACTCATGTCCATTGAGTCAGTGATGCCATCCAGCCATCTCATCCTCTGTCGTCCCTTTCTCCTCCTGCCTCCAGTCCCTTCCAGCATCAGGGTCTTTTCCAATGAGTCAACTCTTCGCATCAGGTGGCCGAAGTATTAGAGTTTCAGCTTTAGCATCAGTCCTTCCCATGAATATTCAGGACTGATTTCCTTTAGGATGGACCGGTTGGATCTCCTTGCAGTCCAAAGGACTCTCAAGAGTCTTCTCCAACACCACAGTTCAAAAGCATCAATTCTTCGGTGCTCAGCTTTCTTTATAGTCCAACTGTCACATCCATACATGACCACTGGACAAATCATAGCCTTGACTAGACGGACCTTTGTTGGCAAAGTAATATCTGCTTTTTAATATGCTGTCTAAGTTGGTCATAACTTTCCTTCTAAGGAGTAAGCGTCTTTTACTTTCCTGGCTGCAGCCACCATCTGCAGTGATTTTGGAGCCCAGAAAAATAAAGTCAGCCACTATTTCCACTATTTCCCCATCTATTTGCCATGAAGTGATGGGACCGGATGCCATGATCTTAGTTTTCTGAATGTTGAGCTTTAAGCCAACTTTTCCCTCTCCTCTTTCACTTTCATCAAGAGGCTCTTTAGTTCTTCTTTGCTTTCTGCTGTAAGGGTGGTATCATCTGCATATCTGAGGTTATTGATATTTCTCCTGGCAATCTTGATTCCAGCTTGTCCTTCCTCCAGCCCAGCGTTTCTCATGATGTACTCTGCATACAAGTTAAATAATCAGGGTGACAGTGTACAGCCTTGACGTACTCCTTTTCCTATTTGGAACCAGGGATCAAACCCATACTTCCTACAGTGGAAGCATGGAGTCTTAACCAGTGGATCACCAGGGAAATGCCACGACTTCTTGGGACTTGAGTTATCTTGTATGACATTTTTAAGGTCCTTTATTCACACTGTCAAATTTTATCAGTTTGCACTTTTACCAGATAAATTAGTGTAAATATGACACTGTGAATAAAGAACCTGAAAAATGTTGTGGTAAAACAAAGATAAATAAGACATGGTCTCTGGTCTTAGGTAGTAGCCTCTTAATTTTTTTATTTTCATGTCAAGCTATCTAAAGGTGAAATTTTATAGATATGTGTCTTATTTGGTTTAGTATGACTTTGAGTAGTTTTAGTGTATAGCTGCTTTAAAAACTGAATTTTTTCTTATACAAAGCTTAAAATGTTAATTACTGTGTCCTGCTGTTGGGGAATTATTGTATACATTAAATCTAACTTATAACACTAGGCCACACTAGAATGTTTAACAATCATTCATCAAATATAAACTATAAAAATAAAAGTAAATAATCTTTGACTTGTGTATGAAAAAAAGATAATAGAAGAAAACTGAAATTGTTTATTTTATAAAGATAGTATGTGACTCTGATGGTTTATTTCCTTATTATATAGTTATGGTGATAGTTTGATTCTTCCTCATCTGCAAGAATTTTTGTATATAGGCAATTAAGCTGAACAAGTATAAATCAAATAGGTATACACAAAAAACAAGTTAGGTTTTGTATTTACCTTTTAAAATGCACTATGTATATGCTTTCAGAGAAGGCAATGGCAACCGACACCAATGTTCTTGCCCCATGGGTGGAGGAGCCTGGTAGGCTACAGTCCATAGGGTCGCACAGAGTCGGACACGACTGAAGCGACTTGGCAGCAGCAGCAGCAGCATGTATGTGCTTTAAGATAAGCACCATTCTCTTTATAAGATGATAAATGATAAGATTATTTCCACAAAACTTTTGAAGATTCCTGTGAATATAAGTAGAACATGAATATGATCATGATGCAGATCTCAGTAGAGTAGTCTGTGTATACCAGACCCTCTTCCTTACATGTCAACTCTGTGCAATCCCATGGACTGCAGCCCACCAGGCTCCTCTGTCCACTGGATTCTCCAGGCAAGAATATTGGAGTGGCTTGCCATTTCCTTCTCCAGCCTTACATGAATACTTACTGTTTGACTGATATTTAGAAGTATTTTCATCTCACCTCTCAAATGAATGACTGCTGCAGTTCCTCAGAGAGGCAAGTTAACACAAAACACACACATATGTACATTTACACACTCACCTGTCTTTAGTGTCAGGTAAACTAAATCATAGTAATACTGGTAATTGAGTTTGAATTCCAGTTCTGCCATTCATTAATGATCTAGGGCAAGTTTATAATATCTTCAAACATCAGAATCATTGAAGTAAAATTGTTCTTAGTTTACCTTTCAGATCGACTTTTTTTTTTTTCAATTTATTTATTTTAGTTGGAGGCTAATTGCTTTACAATATTGTGGTTTTGCCATACATTCACATGAATCAGCCATGGGTGTACATGTGTTCCCCATCCTGAACCCCCCTCCCTCTCCATCCCATCCCTCTGGGTCATCTCGGTGCACCAGCCCTGAGCACCCTGTCTCATGCATCGAACCTGGACTGGCAGTCTGTTTCATATATGGTAATATACATGTTTCGGTGCTATTCTCCCAGATCATCCCACCCTCTCCCTCTCCCACAGAGTCCAAAAGACTGTTCTATACATCTGTGTCTGTTTTGCTGTCTCGCATATAGGGTTATCGTTACCATCTTTCTAAATTCCATGTATATGTGTTAGTATACTGTATTGGTGTTTTTCTTTCTGACTTACTTCACTCTGTATAATCGGCTCCAGTTTCATCCACCTCATTAGAACTGATTCAAATGTATTCTTTTTAATGGCTGAGTAATATTCCATTGTGTATATGTACCACAGCTTTCTTATCCATTCATCTGCTGATGGACATCTAGGTTGCTTCCATGTCCTGGCTATTGTAAACAGTGCTGTGCTGAACACTGGGGTACACGTATCTCTTTCAATTCTGGCTTCCTCCATGTGTATGCCCAGCAGTGGGATTGCTGGGTCATGTGGCAGTTCTATTTCCAGTTTTTCAAGGAATCTCCACACTGTTCTCCATAGTGACTGTACTAGTTTGCATTCCCACCAACAGTGTAAGAGGGTTCCCTTTTCTCCACACCCTCTCCAGCATTTATTGTTTGTAGATTTTTAGATAGCAGCCATTCTGACCAGCATGAGATGGTACCTCAGATCGACTTTTGAGATGAAATATACTTCTCCATCAACCAAGACAGAATCCCTTAGGATTGTTTCTCCTGATACCCAACCTATAGAGGAGGATTTATTTCTACCATAAAAACCTGAAGGGCATTGGGCAATAGAAGCAAGTTTTATGATCTTTAAGCATAAATCCTATTATATAGTTGATAGGTTGCTTTTTTTTTTTTTTTTTTGCTGGGGAAGTTTGTTTTATTTTTCTGATGGATCTGCCTTCCTTTTGCACACTCTTCCTAATATCTGGTCACACTCAAGGCAAGCCTATACAACTCCTAATCAGTTTTTCCTGCCTGAGATCTAGAGTGACTATATTACAATCTAAACCTGACTTCTCATCAAGAATCTTACTTTATTTTGACAGTTACACAGTATGTAACTTTTATTTAGATGTATAACCTTGGGGTCTTTCCTGGTAACTCTGTGTAAAGAATCTGCCTGGTAGTGCAGGAGACGCCAGTTCCATTCCTGGGTTGGGAAGATCCCCTGGAGAAGGAAATGGCAACTCAACTTCAGTATGCTTGTCTGGGAAATCCCATGGACAGAGGAGCGTGGCAGGCTACAGTCTGTGGGGTTGCAAAAGAGTCAGAATAAACAACAGTGATAAAATGTGTAATTGCTTTCTATATTCAGACAACCCTATGTTCTACCTTTAAAGACTTTCCACTAATTACCAGTAAAAAATTTTTGAATTTATCAAATTTAGTAAGATATATGTGTGGAAGATGTTAAAATTGGTTTCATTCTTCCTTCGCATTCTATGGACCTGAACTAGATCCCCTTTTAACTCTGATTTCCCTTCACAGCTATCAGCAGAATAGGCAGGCTGGTTAAATAGAGATGGATATGTTCAAGCATAGAAAGAATGTCCACTAGGAGGAGATGTTGTAGAGAAAACTGAAGTAATGGATGGTAGTTAAATTGATCCATAGGTCTCAAACAGTACTATATCATGGGTGACGTTTTTACTGCAGCTTTCAATTATAAGATGTTTTATTTGTGATGTTTAGCAATAAAATGTACTTCTAATAATACTGTAATACATTCATATTTTTTCTTTACTACTATAAATACAGTAAAATTTATATGCAACCACATTTCTAGTTTTCACTTATTTTTGTTTGCCTATCATAGCAACAATAATTTACATTAAAATATAATTCTGCTTCTCTGTTGATTCTTCAAATGAAACTTAAGTGTTTAATAGGTTATATATTGAGCTTCCATAGTGAAATTAGGAGACATGGCCTTTGTGTGACTTATCTACCTAAGGACATTTTTGGTAGACATCTAATGCAGAGTTAAAGGCTTTTAGAGATAGAGTAGGGAAAAATAATCACCTCACTGCAGAGGACAATGGGTCTTTAAATAAACTGTCACTAAATAACCTAACTTGGTAGTTAAATCATAAACCCAGAAAGGTAGGAATTTCAGTAAATGCTTGGTTGAAAGAATAAACGAACAGACTTCAGTATGCTACTCTTGCATATCAGTGGACTGCTACTGGAAATAAGTGAGTAGTTAGCTAAGCTTTGATAATAGTTTTGGATCTGGACACAGGGTATAATGGAATTTTGCTTGAACAACTAAGTAACAATGGCCAACATTATAAGATTAAGTAAAGGACTCAGATCTATAGCTTTCACAGCTATAAAGAATACCTAAATTAATATATTGTTTTCTGACTATCCTGGCTGACACTTGGGAAATTTACTGGAAACAGCCACTTTTTTCTGCTGTTATCATTGTTTGAATATTAAGAGTCTAAGCTATCATGTTCATCAAAAAGGAAATGAACATTCTTAAATATGCAGTAAGGGTTACCCTTAACATAAAATATTGGTGTATGTTGTAAAAGGTAATACTTCTAAAATAATTTAAGAATAATCTAAGTACTAATATGTTATTGGATTTGGGATGTGAACAAACTGACAGCAAATGTAAAAACTGCAAAATAAGAAGCACACATGATTCATAAAACCTAGGTACTCAAAAACAACAGAGATCATTTTAAAGTCCCTGAATCATTTGCCTAAGAATAAGAGGGTAGCCATTCAAACAAATTCCCCAAACAAGTGAATTGATTTGAACTACTACAAATAATTAAAATTCCTCTATTGCTGATTACATTTATTTAGGTACAGCTCTAAAGTTGTAAGAATACTGTGATGTTTTGTTGTTTTTGAAACACCATCTAATGCATATTCTCTTTCAAAGGGAAACCTGTGTGCTAATGACAAAATGTTAGCAAATCCAACACATTTTGTCTGTCTTTTTCCACTACTTTACTAGCTATAATAACAAACAAACAAACCTCACTACTTCATACCAAAAAGGGTATTGCTCCATTTGATGAACACCTTATTCCCTGTATATGAATTTTGCTTATTTATAAAAATCAAGTCCACCAAAACAGTAAAAAATTGCTCACTTTAATATTTTGGGCTGTCAAGCCAGCCTGCAGACCTGAGTCCAGTCTTAGCCACACGGATATGAGCATGCCCTGTACTCCTGGTAACTCCAAAGGGTTATAAAAAAAAAAAAAAAAAAATGCCTTCATAATAGTAGTAGCATCTTGTGTGTCTGTGTCTGTGTATGAGGTGTATGAGGTAACTACATTGAGGGAAGCATAATTTGAATAAAGTCTGATATGTTTATTTAAAATGAAGTTGCATTGTTTTATATTGAATGTGGGTGTTTCTTAAGTTACTTTTGGTTTTAAATGAACAGTTATATAGTTTCTTTCAAAATAATCTAGTTGCTTTTTATCTGATTTCATAATTATATTGTGAGCCTAAAATTATGAGGTAGAATAATTGAATCTTCTTTTTTGCTTCCTTTTTTAGACTTCAACCAGATCACAGTTAAATCCAGCATTTGAAGATGCCTGGAGCAGCAGTGATGAGGAAGGATGAATATCATTCTTAGTACCCTTTTTGTCTCTATCAAAACTTTTAAAACTGGACTATTTTATATTTTCAGTTGTCCAGTTCAGTTCTGTTCGGTTGCTTAATCGTATCCGACTCTTTGCGGCCCCTTGGACTGCAGCATGCCTCACCAGCTCCCGGAGTTTACTCAAACTCACGTCCATTGAGTCGGTGATGCCATCCAACCATCTCATCCTCTGTCGTCCCCTTCTCTTCTTCCCCTCAATCTTTCCCAGCATCAGGGTCTTTTCAAATGAGTCAGCTCTTCGCATCAGGTGGCCAAAGTATTGGAGTTTCAGTTTTAGCATCAGTCCTTCCCATGAATATTCAGGACTGATCTCTTTTAGGATGGATCTCCTTGCAGTCCAAGGGACTCTCAAGAGTCTTCTCCAACACCACAGTTCAAAAGCATCAATTCTTCAGCGCTCAGCTTTCTTTATAGTCCAACTCTCACATCCAAACATGACTAATGGAAAAACCATAGCTTTGACTAGACGGACCTCTGTTGTCCAGTGACAGCTAAATGAGCTGTGAACTTGAGTAATTGTTTTCCCTTTTGTCTTAAAATAAGGTTAATATTTGCATGAAGTCCTAAAACAAGTTCACTATAGTTTATTTAATCAGAACATTTTCCCTTAACCCCAGTTGCTGTGGCCTGCTGCAGCCACTATAGTACAAGGAGACAGGTTGTGGTATCCCCTTTGTGGGCCTGAGCAGATTGTGTGAATGATAAGATGCAGTCTTAGAGGACGAGCAAGCAGAGGTTATCAGCACTGACTTTGTCCTGCTGGTTGTACAGTCACTTTGCTCATTTTCACCTTCAAGGGTGATTTTACTGAGGATTATATCAAAAATTATAGTTGAAAAGTTAGAAACAAAATTAGTTTATTTTTATTAATATGTTCAGTTCTTGCAATGCTTTCATATATTTAACCATTTTCTAGCTTTATGTTAAGTATTTTTTAATTCATTGCCTTCCACAATTGAAAAAATGCATCATTGGAGGTTTTTAACTTAGGAAAAATCCTACATTTCCTTTATTTTAATGCATCAGTTGGCAGCTTAAACTACTTTTCTATGAATCTGGTTACTATGTGACCAAGTCCTAATGCGTTCATCAAAGCAGAAAATATCCTGTCAGGTAATTGGATTTAAACATGAAATGTCAGAAAATTTCTTTTTTTTTTTTTTTTTTTTAAATTGCAAGGGTTTTATTTTTTTTTAATTTTTTTAAATTAATTTTATTTTATTTTTAAACTTTACATAATTGTATTAGTTTTGCCAAATATCAAAATGAATCCACCACAGGTATACATGTGTTCCCCATCCTGAACCCTCCTCCCTCCTCCCTCCCCATACCATCCCTCTGGGTCGTCCCAGTGCACCAGCCCCAAGCATCCAGTATCGTGCATTGAACCTGGACTGGCATCTCGTTTCATACATGATATTTTACATGTTTCAATGCCATTTTCCCAAATCTTCCCACCCTCTCCCTCTCCCACAGAGTCCATAAGACTGTTCTATACATCAGTGTCTCTTTTTTCTTTTTTGTTGTTGAGGTATAGCCGATTAACATTGTCAAATGTCAGAAAATTTCTATTTTATTTTCTGCTCTTGTGTCATGACCCACAAGTGATTATCATGAACCTAGTCTTATATTCCCTTTCTTTCTAATTCTTATCAATAGGAGACTAGTTAATGAGGTTTTTGTGAACTTGACCAACTATAGAGTTGAGTTTTTCAATGTGTAATTGTTAGACCTCATATCAGACCTTTAACCTTTGAGAATGCTGTTGAAGTTGGAAAGTTTTTTTAATTTTAAGAAAAAAGTCTTTCTACAAATTGCAAATACTGTATAGATAGATAACTGGCTACATTTTGAAAAGATCCATCTGTTAAGGATGAGGAATGACAGCCCTCCTGGTGCCATGGCACAGGTCTAATCCACTGACCAGGCAGTGTTGGCAAGCATTGAGGCCAGAGTAGTACCTAGTGTCTGTGACTTTATATGTTCCTATGCTGCTGCTGCTGCTGCTAAGTCGCTTCAGTCGTGTCCGACTCTGTGCAACCCCATAGACGGCAGCCCATGAGGCTCCCGTTCCTGGGATTCTCCAGGCAAGACCACTGGAGTGGGTTGCCATTTCCTTCTCCAATATGTTCCTATAGGCACCCATAAACCATTTCCCTTTCCCCCTCTGAGCTTTTCTGAGTCAAATTTCAGCCTATTCCTCAAAGTAGTAAGACATGACGCCACCTGAACACTTGCTTAGGTATTGTGGGCCATTTGTGGGTTTGGTGTGAGAGCCGTCTCAGGAGATCATGGCTTCCCACAAACACTGTTGTTTCGGTCACAAGCTTCTCTGCCGTGTCTGCTTGCCGCTGTCACAAGCAACTCATTCCCCAACCCAGTTCAGTGTAAGAGGTCCCATGCCCGGATACCTGTGTCTCAACATTTAGTGAAGAGGAGAGAGGTAAAGGAGCACCCGGCTCCAGCATGCCCCCCAAAAAAACTGAGGAGTTGGTACACTTAATGCTAAAAATGCAAAGCACTTGATCCATGTACCTGGGCTCTCCTAAGAGCTGCTACTTATCAATATGCAAGGAGTCTCGTATGCAAATGTAAAAGATAACGTGGTGTCATCGTTGCTTTTCTAGATGTAGACACTAGCCCCGCTAAGGTTGATTAGGACACCCCAGAGAAGGGGCACTGATCACAGAGAGGCTACTAGGGACCAACAGGAGCTTATCAGGTAAACACCGAAAAGGAAAAAATGGAAAAGTTTTAGTCAGCTAGACAGAGAAGTCTTTCTGTAAGTTTTTAAAAAGGTGCCAGCGTGAGAAGGGGACTGATTATTCCTTGGACAGGGGCAATCCCAGGGATAAGTTGACTAGAAGCACCTGACCCCTTCAGCCTCCCTCTTTTCCCCTCAACAGCCAGAAAAAGAAAGTGAAAACTATACCTTCAGGGTACAAAAATCTAAAACAGGAAGAGAACAGAAAAACTGAGTGCCACTTTAGGTGGCTACAGCCCAAGGAGGAAAAAAGAAGGAACTTTAAATTTTAGGTACTGAGCAAGCCCCAGTTCAGCAAACAATGCTAATTCTAGATTTGCTGATTTAAAACCAAAAACAGATAAAAGGTAATTGAATAATATATACATAAAAATAATATTAAAGCTTTTAATTTGATCCAGTTGGAAATCCAAAATTTATATGCTAAATGAATATACTAAAGAGTTTGTCTAACAAAAAAATTAAAATGGTACCTTATATTGGATTACTACAGTATTAATGATATCCCACCCATTGGGGGCCCCCATACTCAATATCCAGTATTATTTATTTTCAATTTTATTGAAGTATAGTTGATATACAATTTTGTCTTAATTTCTGCTGTAACAGCAAAGTGATTCAGTTATATCCATATAAATATTGTTTTTTATATTCTTTTCCATTATGGTTTATCACAGGATATTGAGTATAGTTCCCTGTACACTGCAGTAGGACCTGTATTTTATCCATCCTGTGTGTAAGAGTTTGTGTCTGCTACTCCCACACTTCTCCTTCCCCTCCTCTACCCACCTCCCCTTTGGCAACCGCTAGTCTGTACTCTGTGCCTGTGAGTCTGGTTCTGTTTTGTCCCCTCCTGTGCTCAATTGTGTCTGACTCCTTGCAACCCCTTGGACTACAGCCCGCCAGGCTCCTCTGTCCTTGGAATTTTCCGGGCAAGAATACTTGAGTTGGTTGCCATTTCTTTCTCCAGGGGATCTTCCCAACCCAGGGATCAAACCCTCATCTCTTACATCTCCTGCAGTGGCAGGTGGCTTCTTTACCACTGCACTATCTGGGAAGCTCATTTTAGATTCCACATACAAGTGATGTCATATGATATTTCCTATCTCTCTCTGACTTGGCTTACTGTGATAATCTCTAGGTCCATCCATATTGCTGCAAATGGGATTTCATTCTTTTGAATCGCTGAGTAATATTCCATTGTGTGTGTGTGTGTGTGTGTATGCCACACTGTGTGTGTGTGTGGCATATCTTCTTTATCCATTCATTTGTTGATAGGCTTTTAGGTTGTTTCCGTGTCTTGGCTATTGTAATTAGTGCTGCCATGAACATAGAGGTACATGGTATCTTTCAAAATACAGTTTTGTCTGGGATATGCCCAGGAGTGGAATTGCATATGACAATAGAGTTGCATATGGCCACTCTATTTTTAGTTTGTTGAGGAATCTCCATACTGTTTCCCATAATGACTGCACCAGTTTACATTCCTACCAGCACTGTAGGAGGGTTCCTTTTTCTCCACAACCTCTCCAGCATTTATTTGAAGACTTTTTAATGATGGTCATTCTGAACAGTGTGAGATGGTACTTCATTGTAGTTTTGAATATCCAATATTACTGAAATTCCTGATTCTATTCAGTCAACAACTGGTAAATACTTTGCCCCTGAAAATGTGGCTAACACGTTCTGTTCAGTGCCTATTTCACCATCCTCTAACTGCTATTTGCCTTCACTTCAGAGAGACACAACACACCTTTTCCAGACTGTCCATCCTCAGCAACTTTGCCGTCACACACAGTCTTGGCACACAGGATCTCAGTTGCATCCACCTTCTTCCAGGAACAGAGGTGTGGGTTTACATTAATTACATCCTCCTCCAAGGAGACTCATTTGATATTCATTTAAGGGGTACAGGTCTAACATCTTTAATACTTTCGGGGTTCTGATGGCAAAAATACTCTTTACAAATTTTAATACTTCCAGATTAAAATCAAAAGTTACTCCTGTTAGTGCCCTGAAGGACTCTTTCACCAAAGAAATATTGGTAACCTCTTGTCATACCTCCTGGAATCGCTGGACCACTTGAAATGGATATAAGTTACCCAAGGGCTTCTGAGGCAAGAAACTGCCCCTCTTAGCTCCATACTATGCTTCATTAGAAAAACAAGTGAAGTACATGCTGAGCTCTCTGGAAAATAGAAGCTCTGAGCCTGTGATTTTCCATACCAACTGCTTGTTAAACATTGGTCATAGAAATAATACACCAGAAACATGGCACAGCTACTAAGACCTCTTAGTAAGGCCTCATAGAGCCTCATAGAGCATGGAGCCAAACCTGAGCTCTCTGGTGTATTCCACCTGCAGAAGGAGGTGGTGTCCGCTGTCAATCCCTTGCTAAATGCCATGGTGCTGGAGAATATCACCCCTCCTCCAGTCCACTTGGCTGCTCAGAATCCACTAGGGACTAACTGAATGAACAGCAGTGGATGTTTATAGATGCAAATATATATGGATGCAAATAGCAGTGCAACCATCATACATGATGGAGCTTAATGGAATGTTGCTGCTTTCCATCTCTTAGCCAGGATGTCCCTAATGAATGACAGAACCTAAGAAACAACACACTCAGCCAAACTGCTGGCCAACATGTAGCCCCATTTCACATTTATTATAAACTGTTGGGTCATTGCCTAAAATTGTCCCTCTAATGGAGAAAAAGCTAACAAAACTTGGAGTATCTAGCCCCACAGATACCCAAAATATAAATCACAACCACACATCTCCATATAATATTTATTGAGGCCATAATACACAATATAATGTACTCCATACTATCAGAGTTATAAGTGATAATAACCAAGATACACATTTTACTTCTCTATAAAATACATGGTGCTAATCTCTTGGAAAAAGTATTGAACAGAACTTTCACGTCCCTGGAAGGTATCAAATAGCCATTTTAATTAAGGGATGTAATGGTCTCACATGGCTCCTTTTCAAGTTCCAGTCAGGTAAATGGACCCCTACATGGGTCTGAATCTTGCTCTAGGCCTTCACTCAAGGCTATACACCTCATATCAACTTTTTAAAATTTCCCAACCCCCTTACATTTAAAGTGGTTGTGCATTGCCTTCTTGTATATAAAGACTCATATGAGGCCCTTTTTATAGTGTCTTCCCATATCATTATAAATTTTTTATCATTCCCTCATCCCAGAAGGGCTGGAAGCCATATCAAGGGGCCCATTAACCAAATTGTGCATACACCAGACAGCTGTTCATCTGATAGGGAACCCATTAGAGCCTAAACCCACCAAAAAGAAAAGCCGTCAGTGCAGCTGCACATTTTTTCTGTTGACTGTCAGTCTTATTGCTACTAGTCTATGTGCTTTCATTAATTTACATCTAAAGGCCTCAATCCTCTAAATAAGCCATAGTTTCAACCAAACATGGCAAATGTGAGACTCACATCCCCTCAAGTGGATACCCTCTTGGAAAGGATACCCTAGTCCCACCTCCTAAACTGAGACCTCACCACTGGAGATGAATTCATCCTGATACTAAAACCTCAGCTCCATCAACATACATGGGGTTGCCGCTCCTAAGGCACAAACTGGACACAAGACATTCTTACTAAGGATCCCATTACATCTCTGAGTTTACTCTCTGCTTAGCCCGCGATCCTACTTGTTCTCTGCCAAAAGGCACACCTCCCACTCCTGTGCCTAGAGAGGAATCTAGTAGAGGTCATTGCTGTCTGTGTTTTAAGTATTAGTGGAGACTGTTGCTTTTCCTGAAAGCCCTTGCCTCGTATTAGTCAAATCCTTTAACGCTCTGGGGAGAGGACCACTGAGTTCCCAAGGTGTTTTCTTACTCTCACCCGGTGTGTCTCACCATGCTCACCACAACCACTTTTTCTCCTTGAGTACACACAATCCCACTAATCTTACATATACTTCACTAATGTGTTAAGTCATACTGCCCAACAGAATAACTGCTGGACCTGTCAACATGAGAGATGTCTATATCGTATACGTATTATATATATGTATATACAAATGGATACTATCATACCTTTAGCACACTTTCCAACTCCACTTAGATCCTGTTGGGAAAAAAAAAAGTCTTCAACTGAAGCATTCTTTCTCTTCAATTTATACTAAAAAGCCCCATTTCAGCTAGATAAAAACCTTTAAAGAAAGCCCTGAAGGCAAACCCTTAAACTGTACCAGTTGTATTAATAGATAAAAATAGCTTCAAAGTGAGGACTCTTCAATAAAGGACACAGAGGTATATAAAGCCTACTGTTGATGAGACACAAGGAAACAAAAACCTGTAGCTCTATTATTTGACATCTCAATGAAACAATAATAGAAAAAGCTTGTCTCAACAAACTAATCTCAGTTATCTTTTAAAGAAAAGTCACTATCTCATAGATTAGATATTAAACCTAATGACTGCATAGTTGTAACTCAGTAGTTCATCACTTCAGTCATATGCTAATACCTGGTTGTTTCCTTAAAAGTGATTAGGTATGGAAGATTAGAAAAGGGAAGGAGATTTCTGTAAGTTATAATTTTTATATGCATATTGATAAACTTTCTTTCAATGTAATTTTTTCTCTATATTCACGTCCTATTTACTGAGCCTGTATTTTAACTCTTGAGTATCGTTAGAACAGTAAACTTAAAATCATTCAAATCATGCCAGAAATGAAATTGGCACAAAGCCTGGCATGCTTGAGATTTTTCCTTTCAAAAAGTATAGCAGGGAAAGCTAATTGCAAAATAGACAATAATCACTTTGTATAATGAAGAAGGTTCTAGACATCTGAAAGATAAATCTATTGCTAGGATAGAGTTTCTTCTTCTGTTTTAGCTATGCAAAAAATATTACATTTAAGGGACAAACAGTTCAGTTATGAATATGGCTTTTATTTGCAAAAACTATGTACGGTCCTGTGCTGCCTAGATGGCTGTATTAAACCTTGGTGCCAAGAATTTATTATAAGTCATTTCTGGGAAGGCAAGCTTGTCTTAGAATATCAGCAACATCCTCAAATATAGGAGGTATGGTTCTTTTGCTGCCATCTAGTTCCTTACTTTCTGCTTTTTAAAAACTGGACAATTAGAAAATAGAAAAAAAAAAAAAAACACTAAGGGAAATAAAAGACAAACAACTGTGCTGTGACCTCTGTAATTCTGTGTGTGGAGTCTACAAATGCTCTGTGTACTCCTGACAAATCAGTCTTGTTTATCTTTAAGAGAGTACTCATAAACTTTGTGCTAATGGGTTAATACAGCTCTCCCAGTCTGTGCTCTCCCTAGACTTGGAACTAAGTAAATGTCACAGTCTTCATGTGGTTTGTTATTTTATCACCAAAAACACAAGTCAGTGTTTAAATACCAAATTCCTCAAGCTCCTCATATTTTCTTATGCCTTGACAGTCTGTTAGCGGTTATTGCATAGGATCTATAGCCTTGGGCCTGGCCAGTAGCTTAGTTTGCTAGGCATTGGTGGTCAACTGTTGAAGGCAGCAAGTGTCCGAATGTGGCACAAGACTGGCACAAGCCCCTTCTCTCTTGTTTATCTCATTCTTCTAGCAGGAGTTAGCTACAGCACTGCTATCACCCTTCTGTTCAAACACCAGCAGGAGCAGGAAGGCTGATCCTTCCCCATGGCTCCCGCTCTGCTCTCCAGCTTCTCTTCACCTGTGTAGTTGCGTCATCTGTACACATGTACAGTTAATGTGCGAAAATGAAGAAATAGATCTTTGAGAACTGAGTTATTAACTTTTTATTGTACTGTTTTAATGTTTTATATATATATAATGTGTGGGAAAATGTGACTTTCAGTAAATATGGTGGAAAAAATGTATTAAAAGTAATTTGGTAATATTGCTCTGAACATTAAAGAATGGTAAGTTTATTTTAAAATTGTACTGCTTTCATAAAGAAGTCGGAGAAGGCAATGGCACCCCACTCCAGTACTCTTGGCCTGGAAAATCCCATGGACAGAGGAGCCTGGTAGGCTGCAGTCCGTGGGGTCGATAGGAGTCGGACACGACTGAGCGAGTTCACTTTCACTTTTCACTTTCATGCATTGGAGAAGGAAATGGCAACACACTCCAGTGTTCTTGCCTGGAGAATCCAAGGGATGGGGGAGCCTTGCTGGGCTGCCGTCTATGGGGTCGCACAGAGTCGGACACGACTGAAGCGACTTAGCAGTAGCAGCATAAAGAATTAATGAACAATAGACTGCGAATAAGAAGACCTGAGCCTTTGTCTTAGTTTTACTACTAAGTAAACGTGAAATTTGAATACTGTTTTTTTTTACTGTTTTTTTTTCCATTTTTGATTTTTTTTTTTACAATGAAAAAATATTTACAAAATACAAGTTTTTTCCCATTTTTGATTTTGTTTTATTTTTTTTTACAATGAAAAGAAAATATTTACAAAATACATTTTTTTTTTTTACTGGTTTTTAAATTTTTTTCATTAGTTAAAAAAAAAAGGAAGGGACAAAACTGGAGTGGAAAATTGTTAAATTCATTCCTGATCAAGAATCACACATTGTAATATTTAGAAAGCATTTTAAAATGATATTCATGAATTCCCTGGTGGTCCAGTGGTTATGACTGTACACTTTCACTGCTCAGGGCCCAAGTTCAAAACCTGGTTGGGAAACTAAGATCCCACAAGCTGTGTGGCCAATATATGTGTGAATGGGTGTGTGCGTGTGTTACTTTGGGAATTCCCTGGCAGTGCAGTGGTTAGGATTTCAATCCCTGGTCCAGGAACTAAGATTCTGCAGGCTTCACGACATAGCAAAAAAATTTAAAAATAGTATTCACTGTGTGCAGTACATTAATAGAGGTTTATATTCAAGGTCAATTGAAGTTCATTAAAGGTAAAAGTGGAGTGTCTTTCTAAAAGGCTCATGAATAATCGTACACTAAATACTCAGATTTTAATGGCATGAGCATGGTATTTTCCCTAAACTAAAACTTGTAAAGTTCCCATCCAAATTATTATGTAACCACCATTTGATTTAGCAAGTTAGCCTCCCTGTATTAGTTTCATTTGTGGAAAGGGAATAAAATATACCATAAAGAGTTGTAAGGACAAATGAAATAAAGTTCTTACATATAATGTTCAGCTAATAGAACTCTTGTTACTTAAAATCTCATGATTATTGGGCTCTGAGCTCTTGTCAAATTCTCTTCAATGTTACCTCCTCAGTAGATGATCTGCTTATTTTATCATTCTCTCCCTTCTACAATGTATATTCTGTGAGGGCAGGGATTTTATCTGGTTTAGTTATTGCTGCATCCTCAGTACTTAGAACATTGCTTGGCAAATAGAAGATGCCATAGGTATGTATTAATATTATATATATGTCATATACATTATAATTATATATATATATATATAATTTATTAGTGAACACAAGGCAGGAGGAGAGGGGGACGATAGGATGAGATGGCATCACTGACTTGATGGACATGAGCTTGAGCAAGCTCCGGGAGGAGGACAGGGAGGCCTGGTGTGCTACAGTCCATGGGGTTGCAAAGATCAGACACAACTCAGTGACTGAACTGAACTGAACCATTACCAATCACTTAAGTGCAAAACAAAAATTCTACTCGTAATTTGCAAATAATAAAATGCTTAATTGATTATGCTATTTTTCAAACTTACTGTGTAAGAAATTTTATATTATTAAATATTAACAACTTGGGTGTTGCATTAATCTTGTAGTCTCTTCTCACGCAATCGCAAAGGGTCCTATTGCCTGTACACCCAGCATAGATCCTCTGTGAATCCTTTAGAGGGCTGCTGTTACACTGGAGATTTGCTGTGTGAAACTCAATAGCTAAACAAAATTAGAGGATCTCTATGAAACCTTGAATTCAGACTTCTTTATGTGTTCTTCTCCAATTCTAGCCCATTCCCACCTGGTAATATGGTTAGACTGAATTTCTCCATTGCTTTTGGCTCTAAAGTTATGGGCTTTCTACTCTTGTGTACCCCCATTATGGAAAAATGACAAATATATTTGAAATGTTCACCTACTAAGGTCATTGATTAGCTTTGTAACCAGAAGGAATGCAAGAAAGGCAAGATGAGGGCTCACAAACTCGAACACTTGCAAAAGCCAGGAGAACGTGGTCAATGAGAAAAGAATCAAATACGGGAATTATATCCCTTATTTTTATTGCACTTTGCTATAAGCATGTAACATAAATACATGAAACTAAAGATTAAGTATTCTGCTATAAATCCAAATAAAAGAAAATATTTTATGTGTTTCTTCTATAATTCATTATTTTTTTATCTTGAACCAAAGAAATGTGACTTTTTTCTTCATCATCTGTGAGCAATACTAATTTTATTAAAATTAATGTTTTTCACAGATACGGTTTTTCCAAAACAGATTCCTCGCTCAGTTTTTTTTCTTTTTCATATTTAAAATATGAGTTATTTATAGAATTCAGTTCATGGTTAGTTTTATAACTACACTTTATTGTGTGTGTATGTGCTCAGTTGCTCAGTCATGTCCAACTCTGCAACCCTATGGACTGGTAGCCCACCAGTCTCCTCTGTCCATGGAATTTTCCAGGCAAGAATACTGGAGCAGGTTGCCATTTCCTTCAGTGGATCTTCCCGACCCAGGGATCAAACCCATGTCTCTTGCATCTCCTGCATTAGCAAGTGGGTTCTTTACCACTGCACCACCTGGGAAGTCCCACACTTTAATATACTTTTTTTAAGCTCTATTCACATTATCAATATTATAGATCAGAAAAGGCAAACTGATTTAAGTTTGTTTTTATAAATTTCAAAATCATATAACTTAGAATTCAGCTCTTAGATCCACAAGGGGTAATCATCAATTAATTTCTGGAAAATGATTTCTGCATCTGAAAGTAGGTCATGTTTTTTCTGGTTTAATGAATTTCCCAAAGGCACAGTTTGATTAGAAATTAGATGAATAAAAGAAATGATTTGTTTGTGTAATTGATTGTAAACACACTTGCAGAGAATTAGAGTGTCTGTGTCAGCTAAAGGCATAGACAATCTTTGAAGAAATCTTCACTGAGTTCAGCTGACACTTTCTTTGGATAACACAAACCAATTTTTAGAAACATCCAAAACAAAACTCTTCATTCTCACACCACATCTACTTTGCACACAATTCACCAAGTAAAGAAAGCACTGATGTCTCCCCTAAGGTTTAAACCTTGCTAGTACATTCATCTCATAGTACTTATTGCTACATTCATTTTATGTCTCTTTTTCCTAAATTAAATTTGATTCCTATTTAGTTATGAAATAAGTACATGTTGTATGACTTGTGCAAACTTCCAGCGTGGACTTAAGTTTTGAAAAACAAATCCAGTAGTAGCTCTGACTTGCTAAAGACTGTGGCCCTGTTTACTCACTTTACTCAACACATAAAAATAATGTCTTGATGTGCCTGTTACTGGCACAGTGTTCAAAAGCTATTCAAACACTTAAAGTCTTCCAGACACCACAAATGACTATAGCTACTTGGGTGGTATTTATATCTTTTATATCTATACTTTCATTGGCTGGAAGGGGAAAAAACTATAAATGATTTAACCTTTTCATGCTACTTTGTACTATAAGTCCCTTCACCCCTAAGAAATGCTAAGAAATATTTAATGAGATTAAACTTATATTTGAAATGTTAGTTTCTGTTGAGTACACAATTTCTGTTGCAATCAACCTTTTCATCAACCCATCACTGGAAAAATGTTTTAATGCCAAGAATTTTTTTTTTTCGCTTGATACATTTTACACCAGTATCACTGCTATAATTCCAGTCCTTGTTTTCAGTCCATTTAGTTATTCACTAAGTTAAGTTTGTCATTAACATGTCTTTGCTTTTCTGGGCATATTTCTTGTTGTGGGTAGTTTCATAATAGCTTCTGAAGTCGTTGTATATTTAATACATTAAAAAAAAAAGTAATTTAGTCACTGAGTCGTAAATTAGTCTGACTCTTGCGACCCCATGGACTATAGCCTGCCAGGCTCCTCTGTCCATGGGCTTCTCCAGGCAAGAATACTGGAGTGGGTTGCCATTTACTTCTCCAGGGGATCTTCCTGACCCAGGAATCGAACCTGGGTCTCTAGCACTGCAGGCAGATTCTTTACTGACTGAGCTACAAACTTGAAGCAGAATTAATCATATGGAAATAATCTCTAATTCCACAATGGCATATGCTCTTCAACTTTCTTTGAAACACATGGCTATGTCAGTTTTTCAACTTTCCATTTTTAACGGAGAGAAAAAAATATGATAAATGTCAACTCCTGGTCAATATTAGAGAAATATTACATAGTGGTGGGATTTGTAATAAACCTGAGAACACCTGAGCAGGTGTTATGAATTAGGAATAGATTTGCCTGAAAGCCTTAAATAAAAATGCATTTCTTTTGATAAAAGTCCAGGAAGGCAGTCCTCAGAGGTGTGCTGATTCTAAGATCATCAGGAAACTCAGCACTTTCTTACTGCTCTTGCACCCTCTATCAGCAGCTTCCCCCTTGAAATACAACTTGATTTTTCTAGCATTAAATCCACATTCCACCCAACAAGAAAAAGGAAAATGAAGAAAATGGCATCCTTAAGGACACTTCTATCTTTCACACACCACAGTCAGTAACATCCTACTAGTCGGAACTCCTGGTCAGACCAAACTGAAACGGAAACTGGGTTTTTAAGTGGCCATGTGCTGAGCTAAAAACTGGGAGCTTGATTACTGTTGACACTGAGGAAAACAAATATTGGGGAACAACTAATAGCCCATGTCATAAGACTACTCAACTCCAGGTAACAAGCCACGTGTGAATGTGGACCTACTGAAACTAGAAATGCTGATTATTCAAAAGAAGTGAAAAATTCATATTCTGTGAAACACTGTACAATTTTTAGATGTTGACAAGCAATTCAAAATGTTTTATGGCTTGAGGGTCAAAAATCAATGGTCTACATCCTACTTGAGTGTACTACTTGTGACCATTTATGTAGATAAGAGTAGAACACATCATGAAAAAGAGATCTCACATTAGCAATTAGGATGGCCAAGAGACATAAAATGAAGTCATATAAATAGCCAAAGGGATCAAGAACCATTTAACCCAGAGAAAAGAAAATCTGCTGTGGACATGGTAACTGTCATTTATTATATGAAGAACAGTCCTATAGTATAAAGTTCAGATTTATATGTGACTCTAAAGGGCAAATTAAAAACCAAAGTACAGAAACATAAGTATAATATAGGAAACAAAACATAAACATAATATAGGAAAGAGTTTTAAAGTATATATTTTTTGAGATCTGTTTTGATTGACATTTTTTAAAAGCCTGTGTTTTTCTTTAATATAAAGCCCATCTAACCGAGCCTGTTGCACTGTTTTGTATTTATATTAGTACATATATATATAGTCCTCTTCCCTCCTAATGTCTCTCCTAGGAACAGTCCCAAATGAATGAGTTACTCAAGACAAGCTTCCTTTCAAATTTACATTTTTAATAAAGTTATTAAAATTGCAAATTTAAAACTTTGTCTTATTTAAGACAGCAAATTCATCTTACAAATCTTGTTATATTTATAAATCTAATAAAGTTATTAATCTAAAAAGCATATCAATAAACTGACCTTAAAGAACTCAACTTCTTTCTTTTTTATTGGTGTAAGTCACAGAACATTTTTTTAAAAATCACCCTTTAAAAATATGCAATTCAGCAGTTTCGGTGTACTGGCAAACTTGGACAATCACCACTATCTAATCCAGAAAATTTCCAATAGCCCCAAAAGAAATCCCATACCCCTTAGCAGTCACTCCTCATTTGCCCCCCACATCCCTAGCCTTAAGCAATCTCTATAAATTTGCTTATTCTGGACATTTCATACACATGGATCCTACTGTATGTGGTCTTTTGTAACTTTATATATCCACATATATATCCTACTATATGTGGACTTTTTTAAATTAGCATGCTGTGTTCAAGATTCATCCGTATTGTAGCATGCATTAGCACTTCATGCTTTATTTATTGTCAAATAGTATTCCATTGCAGGGATATACCACATTATATCTATCAGTTCATCAGCTGACGGTCATTTCGATTGTTTCCACTTTTTGGCTATTATGGATAATGCTGCTATGAACATTATGTACAAGTTTTTGCGTGGATATATGCTTTCAGTTCTCTTGAGTACACAAGAGAATATCCAAGAATTTCTGGGTCACATGTCAACTCTGTATTTTACTTTTTAAAGTGTAGTTGATTTGGGCTTCCCTGGTAGCTCAGCTGGTAAAGAATCACCTGCCATGCAGGAGACCCAGTTCGATTCCTGGGTCGGGAAGATCCCCTGGAGAAGGATAGGTTACCCATTCCAGTATTCATGGGCTTCCCTGGTGACTCAGATGGTAAAGAATCCACCTGCAATGCAGGAGACCCAGGTTCAATCCTAGGTTGGGAAGATCTCCTGCAGAAAGGCATGGCAACCCACACCAGTATTCTTGCCTGGAGAATCCCCGTGGACAGAGGAGCCTGGTGGGCTACAGTCCGTGGGGTTGCAACAAGTCTGACATGGCTGAGCAACTAAGCACAGCACAGCAGAAGCACATAGTTGATTCACAATATTGTGTTATTTTCAAGTATACTGCATCTTACGTTTTGAAGAATTGTCGAATTGTTTTACAAAATGCCTACACCATTTTACATTCCTACAAGCAATGTATGCAAGTTCCAATTTCAATTTTTCTACATTCTTGCTCACATTTGTTATTGTCTATCTTTTTTATTATAGCTATATTAGTAGCTGTGAGTGGTAACTCACTGTAGAACTCAACTTCTCTTAAACGATAAGCTATATTCACAAACCTATTCAAATTCCCTTAGCTGCATTGAAAATTTTAACAACCGATGTTTTTAAGCACTTCAAATGTCTTAGTAGATGAATGAATGTGCAAAACTTCCAATAATTTCAACATCTCTTATGTGTGTGTGCTCAGTCGTGTCCAACTCTTTACGACCCCTGAACTGTAGCCTGCCAGTCTCCTCTGGAGTCCGTGGGATTCTCCAGGCAAGAATACTGGAGTGAGTTGCCATTCCTTTCTCCAGGGGATCTTTCCGACCCAGGGATTAAACCTGCATCTCCTGCAATGAAGCCATATTCTTTACCAATGTGCCACCTGAGAAGTCTAACCATCTCTTATAAATCCAATAAATTAAACTTAAAAGACAATAAAACCTAACTTTTCATTTCAAGCATTTAGTACTGATTATAAACATTTTTTAAAAAATGTTTACACTCTAATTTTTAAATGTATCTGAATCCAACTATAAAACTCAAAATGGAATCATAAACCTAATCTGTGGAATTTTAAACCCTAAATACTCATGTTATCTATAATTACTAACAAATATCTACCATCATTATAGGTATTTAACATTTCAATATTGCCTATATTTATTATCAACAATTACTATATTGATAATACTATAAAGATAGTTTGACTCCTTTTAGCATCTTTTAAAATTTTAACTCTTCCTGAGGTTCGAAGAACATCTACTTGATAAGGAAAGAGTTTTACCAGCTCTAATTAATTTTGATCCATTCATTATAATGAGTTGAACACCGACTATGTTTCAGAGAACAAAACAGACCAAATCCTTTGCTATGCTCAAATATTTCCACTGCAAGTCAGTGTTATTAGCATGACTTTAAAACTGACTGAAGAAATGAAAATGGGAGGAAACAGATGCACCTTTTAAAAGGTGAGAGTTATGGTTTCATACTGAAGTGGAGGAAAAGACAATAGATAAGGCGAATATGAAGATAAAATACATTATTGAAAACCGCAAAGGAGGAAAAAAAGAGAAAGGGAATGAGAAGTGGAGGCAGGAAACTGCATTAAAATCTTAGACAAAGCAACCAAGAAAATCCTCACTGAAAAAATGAATTTTTTTAAAAAAAAGATGAATTTTGAGGAATGACTGAAGCCAGTGAGGGAGCTAGCCAAGCAGACATCTGGGGAAAGATCATTCCAGATAAGGAATATCAAATGCAAAGGCTCTGAAACAAAAGCATATATGGAATAGCCAAGAATCAGCAAGATAGCCGATGGAGAAGAGTAATGAGTGGAATCGTGGTTGGAGATGATGTCAGGTCAAGGAGGGCCTTGCAGGTCCCTGAGGGCATAGGAGAAACCATTGGAAAGTTTTGAGCCGAAGAGAGACACAATGTGACTTAGGCTTTAATAGGATCATGCTGGTGTCAGTGTGAGGACTGGCTGAAGAGCAGCCACAAGCAAAAACAAAGTCACTGGTTAAGAGACCAGTAGCACCCAGGCAGTCCCAGGGTGCTGGCAGTGGGGATACTAAGAAGTGGTTCTGCTTATATTGTGAGAGTGGCATTGGCAGAGAAGAAGGGGAGAATTAAAAATAACTCCGAGGCTTTTGGCCTGAGCAACCAAAAGAACAGAATCGCCATTAAATGAGATCAGGAACACAAGACAAGTGGGAAATAGCAGAGGCTCTGTTGTGGGCATTTACATTTGAGATACTTATTAGACATCCAAGAGGAGAGGCCCAGCAGGCCCCCTGATACACAGATGTGGAGTTCAGGGTAGAGATACCACTTAGAAGTATGTGTTTGGTAGTCATGAGTATACACATGGCATTTAAAGCCCTGAGATTAGTTCAGATCCCCCGAGGAATGAGTGCAGAAAGATGAGAAGAGGGCCAGGACTGAACCCTGGGTATTCCAGCATTCAGTGGGGGAAATGGAGGGAAACTGCTAAAGAGCCTGAGAAGGGATGGCCAAGGAAGTAGGGGAACAGCCAGGCAGGCGTGGTACTCTGAAATTAAGTGAAGACCGCGCTTCAGGAAAACAACCACAGCTGTGTCAAATGATGCTAACTGGCCAGCTAAGAGGAGGACTAAACGGTAACCGCTGGCTCTGACTCTCAGCAAGTACATCAGCTTCCAGGCCCAGAAGAAGCAGCTTCTCCAGGAGAACTTTCCTTGCCAGATCTCAGTGGGAATTAGAAGTTTCCCTTTAGTGCTCCTCTGGCACATGGCACTGATCTATGTAAGAGCATTTAGTCACTCAACAAAAATGTATCTATTATTTATTACTTGCCAAGTGCTACTCTAGGCTGATAACAAAAAGTCAAAAATCCTTTCCCATGGAGCTTTCATTTTAATAGGGGCGTGCAGGGGAACATGCAGTGAACAACGTTAAAAAGAAAATGTGTGTAGTATATTAGAAGGTACTAAGTGCTACAGAGGAAAATAACAGAAGGAAGCAGTTAGAGAGTGAAAGCAGCGGTCATTTAAAATAGCACGCTCAGCAAAGCCTCTCTGAGCAAAGAGCGAACCACAAGGACATCCCAGAAAAGAGTATTCCAGACAGAGGAAACAAACACAGAAGCTCTAAGGCAAGAGCATGCCCGTTCTGCTCAAGGAATAGCATGGGAATCTGTGAGGCTGGTTCAGAACAAGGGAAAGGGAGAGTGTTAGGAGAGAAGCACAGAGAAGTGATGAGGCGAGGTGGCAGGTGGGCAATGGTCTTGTAGGTCATTGAAAAGACCTTAGCCTTTTCTCTGAATCAAATGGAGACCTTGGAGGGAGTTGAGAAGAATGACGTGAGATTACCCTGGTTTCTGCTTTGATAATAAACTGCAGAGGAGGGCACCAACACAAGCAGAGAGCTAGTTAGTAGGCAACTGCAATAACAAAGGTGAGGCTGGAAAAACTTGCCCAAAGTAGAATGCCAAAGAAGGTCTTATCCAGCAAATACTATTGAAGAGGCAACCATTTCCTGCTTTCTGCAGGCTGAGAAGTAGAATCCTTGACCAATAGTACTATTCTGTTGTATTAGTTGGGGCAGGCTAACTGCTGTATCAGATGAACTACAAAATTTCTGAGACTTAACAATATACATTTGTTATAGCTCATATAAAGTCCCTCTCTTCCAAATGGTAATTTGAGAACTTAGGATCCTTCCACCTTGTGGCTTCACCAGTCAACAGAAGGCTTTCTTATGCTGCAGGAGAAAGAGAAGAAGGAGTCTTACGTGGTAAGTATGAATGAGCCAGCCCTTCTGCTCCAATGCCATTGGCCAGAACTCTACCATATGGCCACACGTAAACTGCAAGGAAGGCTGGGAAAGAGAGAGCCCTGCTGCATGCCCTGGAGGAAGAGGAAGCTGACCCAGTGAAGAGCTAGCCATCTTCTGTTCCCTCTGAGAATGAGCATGCTGTTAATCAGCACACATTCTGAGACCTCCTTCTTCAATGCACCATGAGCTAATTCCTTTGCAGATTTTTAAATTACAAGGAGATGGCTATTTTCATGTCCACCACTGTGATCACTTACTTGCCGCAACTCTTTAAGCTTTCTGAAAAAGACCAATTTTTCCTCAGCCTAGTTCTAGAACAAAAGCTGAAATGAATGAAGTTGTAGCAAACTGAATGACTAACAAACTGCTTTGGGGAATACAGTCCACAACTGCTGCACACGCATTTCCTAGAGCACTTTGCACGGTTGCTTTATCACTTGGAAAGAGATGGGGAACTCATTTCACATGCATTAGAATAGATATGTAAAACCAAGAACAACAGAGATGAAAGATACACATTTGCGTTCACAGTCAGCTCTTAATGATCTGTGTGGAAGAAAAAGAAACGCGGATAATTTAAAACAATACACATTATCTTTTCTTCACTTAAGAATTTAGTCACAAATGCACGTATGCATGTCTCCACTCAGTTCATTTTCAGAGCTGGCCCCTACCGTTATTAATGACAAATAATCAGTAAACATTGATTAACTGGCTACAGGTTACACTCATAGGATAGATTGTTTTGAAGATATATCCTAAGCTATAAAATAAAAACATTCCAGTGACAGTTTAAAATGCTCATTTCAATTAAAGACAATTTCATTGTTTTGATATTCTTGTAGGCAGCCAAGGTTCACAGATTTTGTTGATAAAACATAGTCCCTGGTGCGTCTTTATGCTTCAGTTCAGTTCAGTTCAGTTGCTCAGTCGTGTCCGACTCTTTTCAACCCCATGGACTGCAGCACGCCAGGCTTCCCCGTCCATTACCAACTCCCGGAGTTTGCTCAAACCTGTGTCCATTGAGTCGGTGATGCCATCCAACCATCTTATTCTCTGTTGTCCCTTCTCCTGTCTTCTCTTTCTGCTTACCTATTACAATTTTATTATAGTAGCAGTCTCAAGGAAATGCCCAAAAAGCAACAAAAAACATTTTTTTAATTGTTAGTATATGATATAGGATTTAAAATGTAATGATAAATCTAATATTTTTACAAAATCTTATGTGGTACTCTATTAATAGAAGTGTCCTTAGTATCTTCTCTTATCTCAAAATTATAAACTTTTCACAAAAAATAAATGATTACCCAATCATCCTGAATGCATAATAAATTATACAGGTTATCTCTTCAGTAGCAAGTATATGTAAGTGTAGGGTGGGGGTAGGGGAAGATACGCAATGTTTAAAGAGAAAGAGAGAGAAACTGATCAAGATTCTTACCATTGGTTATTTCAGGGTTGCTCAAGGTAGGGTTGGATCACTAGGGAGGGGCTAAAAAATCTGTTTTTTTTTTAAACGTTTATTTCTAGTGATTATTAAAATCAGACAAGTTTGTGAAACAGCAACCTAGTATAAGTGTTAACTCCTCCAAGAAGACAGAACTTCCATCTGCTGAATTGTTTTGTAAACCCATAGGTACACTGAACAATTACTAATACATAAAATTTAGAGTAACATAAATATAGAATATCCTAAAAATTCCAAAAGAATCATGAGTGCTACATAGTTTTACAATGTAAATTTTCTAATGCTTTCTTAATGGTTGCTCTGTTTCAACACATCATCAAAATGTAACTTGTCTTGATGCTACATCATTTAGTCATTCAATAAGATATAAATTATGATAGTTCTCATGCTTCCCTGGTGGCTCAGCGGTAAAGATCCACCTGCCAATGCAGGAGACATGGGTTCAGTTCCTGATCCTGGAAGATTCCACATGCCACAGAGCAATGAAGCCCGGGTGCGCCAACTATTGACCCATGTGCTGCAACAGCTGAAGCCCGGGCACCCTAGAGCCCATGCTTTGCAACCAGAGAAGCCACCACAGTGAGAAGCCTGTGTGCTGCAACTAGAGAATAGCCCCCACTCACCGTAACTAGAGACAAGCCCATGCAGCAACAGAGACCCAGCACAGCCATAAATAAATAAATAAAATTATTAAAAACTTAAGATAGTTCATCTACTTGAGAAGCATTTTATTATGAAATGAAATATGTAAGAATTTTAAATATTGTTTAGACTTGGTCTTCCCAGGAATTTGTGGTATCAAAGATATCAATTGAATGCACAAAATAAGCGGCTAGACTTTACCTTCAAGTAATATAGTTGATTCAGAAAGCAGTTCCATAATATTTAAAATCAAATTAATCATAGCTAATGTCAAAATCACAGTAAGTGACAATCCTTCACAGTGGAAAACCATTTTTTATTAACATTTTCAAATGATTGGGATTTATAGAAAGATAATTATAATACTGATTGTTAAGATAATTTAAGGGATGTTCTCACTCCATATCTCACTTATATCCTGTCCTGAGAACATAAATTTTACAAACATCTTAGATATTGGAACAGAAAGATACCAAAAAGAAAATGATTTGTCTGAAACTATTTGTCATAGTTTGCATTTTCAGTGCCAAAAAGAAATGAAGCCATTAAGCTTGGCAAGATATAGACACACTAAGGTAAGGGTTGGTCATCACTCAGTCAATGTACTTATCAAATTGCAATCATTGTTCTTCCTCGATGATAGCAAAGGCAGCTTTTGAATGTATATAAAATGCTTATGAGAAAATATTTTTATAGCATTTAAATTGCAACTACACACAGAGTCCTTCCAACAACTTTTCTAAAATTCCTTTTTTACCATCTGCACACTTATTTAGCATCTACGGTTTGTAGATTACTATTCTAGGCTCAAAGCATACAAAGAGGGATTCAATTAAATCTCTGTCATCAAGGGTTTATAATTTCATTGGGGAGGCAATAATAAATATAAAAAGGGATAGGTTATATGTAAGAAATTTTCCAAACTGTAGCTCTCTGAACAACTGTAGCAGAATCACAAACGGTGTGTGTTAAAATGCAGATTACTTATCCCACTATCTCAGTTCAGTTCAGAAGAGTTGCTCGATCATTTGCAATCCCATGGACCGCAGCATGCCAGGCTTCCACTACCTAGATCTATTAAATCAGCATCTCTAGAGACATATTTCCAGAAATCTGCATTTTAACAACTCCATAATTCTGACTCTCAGTAAAGTTTGTGAATCACTGCTAAAAGTTAAATCCATAACAGACTGGCATAGAGTAAGAAGTTGCAGTTAATGACTCAGTCTTAACTCAAAGAGTGAAAAATATTGAAAAGAAATAAAACTGTAATTATTCACAGGAGATATTATAGTCTTTGCTGGAGAAAGAAATGGCAACCTATTCCAATATTCTTGCCTGGGAAATTCCATGGACAGAGGAGCCTGGTGGGCTACAGTCCATGGGATTGTAAAGAGTCAGACACAACTCAGTGACTAAACAACAACATTATTGTCTCAATAAAAAATCAAAGAAATTCTAAAAATTACTAAGAGTTCAATATAGATGAAGGATATACAGTCATTAAACAAAAATTAATAATGTTTCTATATTTACAATTAGAAATGGTAACTTTAAAGCACATATACTATTTATAATAGCCACAATAATTAGAAGACTCCTAGGAACAAATCTGACAAAACACGTGATAAACCAAAACAGGGAAAAATAAAAACTTTATTAAAAGACAGAGAAGATTTACATAAAGAGGAGTAATGCCATGCACATAGATGGATCACTTCAATATTCTAAAGGTGGCAATTCTTTCTAAACAAATCTTTAAACTTTAAGGCAATTCAAATAAAAATCCTAACATAGCTTTTCATTTAAAAACAAAAAAGAAGAGGAAACTGTTCTAAAATTTACGGAGGAGCAAGAGAAAATCCACAGAGAAGGCGATGGCACCCCACTCCAGTACTGTTGTCTGGAAAATCCCATGGACGGAGGAGCCTGGTAGGCTACAGTCCATGGGGTCGCTAAGAGTCAGACACAACTGAGCGACTTCCCTTTCACTTTTCACTTTCATGCATTGGAGAAGGAAATGGCAACCCACTCAAGTGTTCTTGCCTGGAGAATCCCGGGGACGGGGGGAGCCTGGTGGGCTGCCATGTGTGGGGTCGCACAGAGTCAGACATGACTGAAGCAACTTAGCAGCAGCAGCAAGAGAAAATCCAAGGCAGGACAAATAGACAGTGGAGTAGAACAGAGAGCTTACACAGAAAAACATGTATGTGACGTCTTAGAAAAGACGGAGGGAGGGCAGAAGATACCTACTACTTGTTAGCAAAGGGTTCATCTTCGTACATATATATTAGAGTCCTCCTAGAAATTGATAAGGGAAAAAAGGGGCTATATCCTGGTAGAAAACTAGAGAGCAGAAAAAGTCTGTAGATATGGAAATATAAATGACTTTTTAAACTTAAGAGACAGCTGTTCAATCTCACTCACCTTAAGGGAAATACAAATAGAAATAAGAGCAATATCCTGGATTTCTTTTATCAAGTTGACAAAGATCCAAACATTTGATAACAAACGTTACCTTAAGGGTAGGTAAGGCTATGGAGGAAAAAGATACTTTGATATACTGCTGTCAGGCGTGTACATTAGTGCAAGCCTGAATAGAGGAAATAGCCAGCACAATTACACAAGCTTACTCCCTGAACCAGCAGGGAGTAAGTAATTCCTACTTCTAGGAATTACATCGTGTTTGCAAGGGTATTCATTGTAGCACTGTATGTGGTGAGGAGCATGAAGGCTACAGCATGGTTTCAAATTCTAGCTCTACCACTAACTAATATTATGCTCTCAAGTAAGTTACTAAATCTTCCTATCCGTTGGTTCCTTCATCTGTAAAATGGAGGTAATAATAGTATCTATTCTTTGGGCTGCTGTGAGAATTAAATGAGTTAATCGATTTAAACAGTACTTGGCACATATTATACATGTGTTAGCTATTGGTATTAACATCACAGGACTACAAACAACCTACATATTTATCAATAGGAAACTTGTTGAATAAATCATGGTGGAGTCATACAACATAAAAGAGAGGAATAAATAAGGTTTTTTATGGAAGTATCTCAATATATATTGTTTAGTGAAAAAAATAGGTGTAAGCAATGTCTATAGTATTAAGAGTTACCATTTGTATAAAAAAGACAGAAACAGGAAGAATATGCTGTGTTTAAAAAAATATTTCTAATCTTTCAAACTATATCAGAAAAGTACAGATGAGAGATAAAAAGGGAAATTTTCACTGTATGACTTTTTGATTTGTAAGGCATGTGAATGTGTTACCTGCTCAAATGTAACAATTTAAAAACAACTCCAGGGACTTCCTGGTGGTCCTGTGGCTAAGACTCCGAGCTCCCATGCAAGAGGCCCAGGTTCACTCCTGGTTACGGAACTAGATCCCACATGCCACAGCTCAGACCTGGGGTTAACAAATAAACGACTTCCCGTGGCTCAGCAGTAACGAATCTGCCTGCAATGCAGGAGATGCAGGAGACGGGGGTTTGATTCTCTGGTCGGGAAGGTCCCTTGGAGGAGGGCATGGCAACCCACTCCAGAATTCTTGCCTAGAGAATCCCGCAAATAGAGGAGCCTGGCTGGCTACCGTCCATAGGGTCACAAAGAGTCGGACACAACTGAAGCGACTGATCATGCACACACACAACCAAATACATAAATAAAAACAATTCCAGATGGATTAAAGACCTATATTTAATGAGAAAAAATATAGATTTTAGAACAAAAATGAGTATATTTAAAACTGCAGGAAAAGAAAACATTTATTTGAGAAGCAAAATGCATAAAACATAGGACAAATATTGATAAATTTATACTTAAATTTAAAAATAACAAAAATCTTTATAAAAATATAAGTCCTAGATTGAGAAAAGATATTATAAAACATGTAATGCTCATATCAATAAGAAAAATATAAAATAAGTTTGTATGACTAAACCAGTGCTTATTTTTATAAGCAAATGATATGAAAAAGCAATTCAAAGAGGCTATCTCAATGAATAAAAAATACAAAAGATGCTCAGTATCACTAGGAATCCTGAAAATGTATATTAACAGTGAGATACTTCTCTGGCGGTCCAGTGGTTAAGAATACACGTTGCAATGCAGGGAACTCAGGTTTGATCCCTGGTTGGGGAACTATATGAACAGTATGAAAAGGCAAAATGATAGGATACTGAAAGAGGAACTCCCCAGGTCAGTAGGTGCCCAATATGCTACTGGAGACCAGTAGAGAAATAACTCCAGAAAGAATGAAGGGATGGAGTGAAAGCAAAAATAATACCCAGTTGTGGATGTGACTGGTGATAGAAGCAAGATCTGATGCTGTAAAGAGCAATATTGCATAGGAACCTGGAATGTTAGGTCCATGAATCAAGGCAAACTGGAAGTGGTCAAACAGGAGATGGCAAGAGTGAATGTCGACATTTTAGGAATCAGCGAACTAAAATGGACTGGAATGGGTGAATTTAACTCAGATGATCACTATATCTACTACTGCAGGCAGGAATCCCTTAGAAGAAATGGAGTAGCCATGGTCAACAAAAGAGTCCGAAATGCAGTACTTGGATGCAATCTCAAAAATGACAGAATGATCTCTGTTCATTTCCAGGGCAAACCATTCAATATCACAGTAATCCAAGTCTATGCCCCAGCCAGTAATGCTGAAGAAGCTGAAGTTGAATGGTTCTATGAAGACCTATAAGACCTTTTAGAACTAACACCCAAAAAAAATGTCCTTTTCATTATAGGGGACTGGAATGCAAAAGTAGGAAGTTAAGAAATACCTGGAATAACAGGCAGATTTGGCCTTGGAATACAGAATGAAGCAGGGCAAAGACTAATAGAGTTTTGCCAAGAAAATGCACTGGTCATAGCAAACACCCTCTTCCAACAACACAAGAGAAGACTCTACACATGGACATCACCAGATGGTCAACACTGAAATCAGACTGATTATATTCTTTTCAGCCAAAGATGGAGAAGCTCTATACAGTCAACAAAAACAAGACCAGGAGCTGACTGTGGCTCAGACCATGAACTCCTTATTGCCAAATTCAGACTGAAATTGAAGAAAGTAGGGAAAACCACTAGACCATTCAGATATGACCTAAATCAAATCCCTTCTGATTATACAGTGGAAGTGAGAAACAGATTTAAGGGACTAGATCTGATAGATAGAGTGCTTGATGAACTATGGACAGAGGTTCGTGACATTGTATGGGAGACAGGGATCAAGACCATCCCCATGGAAAAGAAATGCAAAAAAGCAAAATGGCTGTCTGGGGAGGCCTTACAAATAGAAGTGAAAACAAAGGAGAAAAGGAAAGATATAAGCATCTGAATGCAGAGTTCCAAAGAATAGCAAGGAGAGATAAGAAAGCCTTCCTCAGCGATCAATGCAAAGAAATAGAGGAAAACAACAGAATGGGGAAGACTAGAGATCTCTTCAAGAAAATTAGAGATACCAAGGGAACATTTCATGCAAAGATGGGCTCAATAAAGGACAGAAACGGTATGGACCTAACAGAAGCAGAAGATATTAAGAAGAGGTGGCAAGAATACACAGAAGAACTGTACAAAAAAGATCTTCACGACCCAGATAATCACAATGGTGTGATCACTGACCTAGAGCCAGACATCCTGGAATGTGAAGTCAAGTGGGCCTTAGAAAGCATCACTACGAACAAAGCTAGTGGAGGTGATGGGATTCCAGTGGAGCTGTTTCAAATCCTGAAAGATGATGCTGTGAAAGTACTGCACTCAATATGTCAGCAAATTTGGAAAACTCAGCAGTGGCCACAGGACTGGAAAAGGTCCGTTTTCATTCCAATCCCAAAGAAAGGCAATGCCAAAGAATGCTCAAACTACCGCACAATTGCACTCATCTCACACGCCAGTAAAGTAATGCTCAAAATTCTCCAAGCCAGGCTTCAGCAATATGTGAACCGTGAACTTCCTGATGTTCAAGATGGTTTTAGAAAAGGCAGAGGAACCAGAGATCAAATCGCCAACATCAGCTGGATCATCGAAAAAGCAAGAGAGTTCCAGAAAAACATCTCTTTCTGCTTTACTGACTATGCCAAAGCCTTTGACTGTGTGGATCACAATAAACTGTGGAAAATTCTGAAAGAGATGGGAATACCAGACCACCTGACCTGCCTCTTGAGAAACCTATATGCAGGTCAGGAAGCAACAGTTAGAACTGGACATGGAACAACAGACTGGTTCCAAATAGGAAAAGGAGTACGTCAAGGCTGTATATTGTCACCCTTTTTATTTAACTTCTATGAAGAGTACATCATGAGAAATGCTGGGCTGGATGAAGCACAAGCTGCAATCAAGATTGCTGGGAGAAATATCAATAACCTCAGATATGCAGATGACAATACCCTTATGGCAGAAAGTGAAGAGGAACTCAAAAGCCTCTTGATGAAAGTGAAAGAGCAGAGTGAAAAAGTTGGCTTAAAGCTCAACACTCAGAACACTAAGATCATGGCATCTGGTCCCATCACTTCATGGGAAATAGTTGGGGAAACAGTGGAAACAGTGTCAGACTTTATTTTGGGGGGCTCCAGAATCACTGCAGATGGTGACCACAGCCATGAAATTAAAAGACGCTTACTCCTTGGAAGGAAAGTTATGACCAACCTAGATAGCATATTCAAAAGCAGAGACGTTACTTTGCCAACAAAGGTCCGTCTAGTCAAGGCTATGGATTTTCCAGTGGTCATGTATAGATGTGAGAGTTGGACTGTGAAGAAAGCTGAGCGCCGAAGAATTGATGCTTTTGAACTGTGGTGTTGGAGAAGACTCTTGAGAGTCCCTTGGACTGCAAGGAGATCCAACCAGTCCATTCTAAAGGAGATCAGTCCTTGGTGTTCTTTCAAAGGAATGATGCTAAAGCTGAAACTCCAGTACTTTGGCCACTTCATGCGAAGCGTTGACTCATTGGAAAAGACTCTGATGCTGGGAGGGATTGGGAGCAGGAGGAGAAGGGGATGACAGAGGATGAGATGGCTGGATGGCATCACCAACTCGATGGACATGAGTTTGTGTGGACTCCAGGAGTTGGTGATGGACAGGGAGGCCTGGCATGCTGCCATTCATGGGGTCGCAAAGAGTCGGACACGACTGAGCAACTGAACTGAACTGAACTGAACCATCTCCTACCTTCCACAATCTCTGCCTGTAATTCTACCTTCCTTCTATTGCCTACTAGTAAATGTACATATTCATATCTAAGGCAAAGTTCCTATCCTGTGTACCAAGTTCCACTCCTCTCACATACTCAAGGGCATCACTACAACAATTGTCCTCTCTTTGCAGCATTATCAATTGTTCCTTGTCTACTAAAATTTTCCAAAATGTACAAATATATTTTAGCTGTCATCCACTGACTCAATGGACATGAGTTTGAGCAAGCTCTGGGAGTTGGTGATGGACAGGGAAGCCTGGCATGCTGGAGTCCAGGGGGTCGCCAAGAGTCAGACACAACTGAGTGACTGGACTGAACATTTTAAAAAAGACTCCTTAGACTCAATTCTTCTTCCTGCCATTACCTCATTTCTTCTTTTTACCACAAAAAGCCTTGATAGAATTGTCTAAACTTGTTTTCTCCAATGTCCCTCTTCCCAGTCACTCTTTTAATTTTTAATTGTATTTATTTATTTTTGTCTTTGTCCAACCCAGTCCAGTGTTCTTGCCTGAAGAATCCCAGGGACGGGGGAGCCTGGTGGGCTGCCGTCTATGGGGCCGCACAGAGTCGGACATGACTGAAGCGATTTAGCAGCAGCAGCAGTGCTGGGTCTTCGTTTCTAGTTGCTGTGAGCGGGAGCTACTCTCTTGTTCTGGTGCCTGGACTTCTCACTGCGGTGGCTTCTCTTGTTGCAGAGCACAGGCCGTACGGCGCAGTGGGCTGCAGTACTTGTGGATCTTGGGTGTGCAGGCTCAGTAGTTACGGTGCACAGGCTTAGTTGCTCTGTGGTATGTGGGATCTTCCCGGACCCAGGATCAAACCTGTGTCTCCTGCAATGGCAGGTGGATTTTTGACCACTGAGCCACTAGGGAAGCCCTTCCCACTCACTCTTGAAACTCATCTCATTTGGGTTTTTGCTCCTTCTGTTCCTCCAGACCTGTTTTTTATCACAGTTAACCAATGACTTCTGTATTGCTAAATCAAGGAGCAATTTCTCATTCTCAGTTGATCACTTCCCCTATCTCAAAACACTTTCTTCCCCTGCTGTGACAAACGTATAGATTTTTTTTTAGCAAATAATCTTTCTTCTCACCATTCCGCTGTGGGTTGAATACATTCCCCACTCCCCTCTGATGTTGGATTTACCCATGTGCCCTACTCTAGCCAATGGAGTATTAACAAACTTGATGCGATCAGTGTCCCCAGGAGCAAGCACGTTTTGGACTGGTTCTTGTACTCCAGTTATCTACCATGGGAAGATCTTTTCCCTGTGGCTACTGACTCTTCATTCTGGGCTCCAGAATTAACACACATGGAACAAACTGAAGCTAAATCTGCAACCTAAAGCAGAGCCATTCATCTAGGTCCACTGAACCTCAACCAGCCTGCTGACTTGCAGGCATTAGGTCAGGTATATTGCTATAAGCCATGGATTTTGAAGTGATTTGTTATGCAGAACTGTTGTGGCAATAGCTGACTCATACATTTGCCTGCCAGGAGACCACACTCTTCTGATTTTACTCCAGGTTGAGGACTGTTCCTTCTCACTTCTTACCGCTTAAAAGTGGGGTACCCCAGGATGAAGTTCTAAAATCTCTTCTCTAGTCCCCTTCGTGGTTCTCTTAGCCATTCTCAGACCATTATATATCATGTGAAAGCTGACTTCTCCCAAATTTATGTTGCCAGGCCAGACCTCTTTCTTGAACTCCAGATTGGTAGAAACAACTTCCTACTTGACACTTCCACTTGGATATCTAATAGGTGTCTTAAATCAGTCCCACAAACAGTTCCTGATGTCCCCCCTCCCGAGAGTCTTCTCTCAGTCCCTCTTTTCTTAGTAAATAGCAGCTCTTTCCTTCCAGCTACAAACACCCTGGAGTCAACCTCGACCTCCCCCCGTCCTTCACACTGCATGTCAGCTCCTCTGGAAATCCTTTTGATATTACCTTCAGTATATATATGTATATGTATAACTATATATATATGTATAGTTTTTCTGTTTTTGCCTTGTAGGATCTTAGTTCCCCAATCAGGGATTGGCCCTGGGCCCTTGGCAGTGAAAGGGTGGAGTCCTAACCACTGGACCACCAGGGAATTCCCTAGAATATATTTTAAAATTTTGATTCTCTCTAACCACTCTCAGTCAGGCCGGTCCAAGCCACCTTCCTTTCTCACCTGGATGTTGAAAGAGCCTCCTAATTACCAAATCGCCTCTCCCGTTCCCAACCTGCTCCCGCCCTACTCTCAAAAGAGTTGTCTTAGTGCTCCCTCTAAAAACTTCAGTTACGTGATGCCACGTATTTACTCAAAATGCTTCCCTTGACCCTTGGGCCTCATTTATTGAGGTTCAACCACTCTGGCATCCTTGCTATTCTGTGAACTTGATCATCCGATCCTCACTCCTGCCATTAGCCTCATAGTTCCCACTGTTTGGAATGCTGTTACCCAGATAGACACACAACCTTGCCACTTATCTGTTTACAATTTTGGCTCAAATGCCTCCTTCAACTGAGGACTTCCCTGGCCACTTTAACATTCCAACTCCCTGTCTCCAAAAGCCCTTATCTCTTTCCCTTCTTTATTTTTCTTGGCAGCACTGATCATAACATGACAGTTGTATTTCACTTGTTTATTTATCTGTGGTATGTCATCCCCAACTGGAATGATGCTAAGTGAGGGTAGATTCCACAAGAACAGAGAATTTTTGTTGTTGTTGTTATCTGTTGAATCTCCAGAGCCTGGAACTTAAAAGCACTGAATATATATGTTAAATGAATGAATCCACTTGATTTTTGCCTACTTGAAATTTCATAATTATACGTAGGTATATGGATAGTGACAAACACAAAAGCAAATATTGTTAAGCAACTGTCTCTAGTTCCCAGTAGCCACGTCTATTAAATGGCATGTTTTTATGATGAAAGCAAAGTTTATCTAAACAGAAGGAGAAATCTTTAGCTTCTCTACTACTTAATAACCTATTTTAACAAAGAATTCCAGGCTTCAGGATCACAATAATCAAGAAGCAAGAATATCTAAATGATTAATAATATTATTTTATTTCCCTTGCCTTTAGTTTCGCTGAAGCTGGGATTCTCTTAAATTTGAGCTTTCATGTTTGTTGCTCACCCCCTCCCCAGTGGCTACAATGAGGGCTCTCAATATTTTGTATAAAACCTTTAAAATCTCCTGTTGATGCAGTAGGATTAGGTGGTGGAAAGCCACATCTGTACCTGAGTGAAACATGCTTCTTCTCCCTCCCCTTCCTCCTGGGTAGTCTGGACCTTAAAACCACAGCAGAAACTCACAGACCATGCTTGTGAAGTGCAGGGGGTCAGGACTGCAGCCCCTCCTGCTACTTTCCCGCTTCTAGAAGACAACTCAATTTTCGTTCTTGAGTTTTTGCCTCCACAATCATTAACTTCTTAGGATTCTTATTTTACCTTCCAGATATTGATGCCAGGATTTCCAAACACGACAGCGGTTAGGAGGATCAAGATCAGACACAAAGCAAGGCAACGCCTAACATTCATTCTCACCCCACCATTCAGGCCAACCCAGAAGGAGAAGTCAATGTGCTGGAGTGTGCTGGCTGCAGCAGCTGCGGTTACTAATCAGGACAAGAAAGTTAACTTGGATTATATACGATTTCCTCTTCATTGCTCTAATAGTCCCCTTCGCTCCCCAATATTTGCCGCAACTCTAGTTTTTAATAAGTAGGGGTGGGGCTGACCCGCACTGGGCCTCTCACGGCCATCGGGTCTGGTCACCATTTTAGGCAATGAATTAATCCTCCGAAAGAGCCTTTTCAGGAGCGAGAACTCCCTTTTTTTTCTACCACTCCGCCGCCAGCCTCATCCTCGGCCAGGTTTCCCTCATTTCAGATTTTTCTGCAACTTAATCCTGAGTCATGCTTGACAACAGTTTTCACATTATTTAAACCTTTATTATTTAAGCCTCGAGATGACCTCAGGTGATGACATCTGTGCTCAGAAAGAAATGTCCAGAGGTCAGAACCGATCTTGCCGAGCAACCCTCGGTCCCCGGTCCCAGCGGCGATGCGAGCGGCGGGGCGCCGAGCCAGGCGGAGGATGGGCGCCCGAGGCCGCGCGCACCTCCCAACCGGTCCTTCCCAGCGGGCAGCTCCTCCCCGCGCCCCATCGCGGGTACCTGGCGGCCGCGGAGGGCGGGCAGGGGGCGGCGCTGCGCGGCGTCACGCGGCAGGGTGGGAGAGCGGGCAGGTGACACCCCGGCCGCCTCCGCCCCTTTCCCAGCTTAGTCGGCGGCCAAGGCAGCAGGGGCCGCTGTGAGGAGCTCCGCGTTCGCGCCGCCGCCCGCCGCCGCCCTCTGCTCGCGCGCCCAGGCGCTTCGGCTCCGCTCCTCGCGGGGTGAGTGCAGGGCTCCCAGCCGGGGGGCCGGGGCCTAACTTTTCCGGGGCGCAGAGGAGGAGAGATGGGGAGGAGAGGGAGATGACCCCAGGACGGGGGGATCGAGGGCAGCCTAGTGGAAGGAACTTGGGCGCGGCGCGCGAGGAGTGGGATCCGGGTCCGAAAGACTCGGGAGCCCGGCCAGGCCCTGCCTGGACTCTGGGGGGCGCTTCGGAAGTTGTGGCCGCGACGCCGGCGAGTGCCCAGGGTCAAAGCCCTTCCCGCCGGCGGGCGGGGCCGCGGAGCTCACCTGCGCCCTCCCTGGGAGCTCCCCAAACCCCCCCCTCACCCCGCCAGCATCGCACAGGGACGGTGGTCCCCGCCGTCCCTGGGTTTTGAGCCCTCCCCTGGCTTTCCCGGGGCACTGGGCCCCGCTGTTCCAGGCGGGAGGACAAAGGTGCTTGCTGGTGGGACGGGGAGGAAGAGGGACCTCCTCGACCTTGACCGCCGAGGTCATTTTCCCAGCTCCGGGATCTGGCCTTGCTCGCCACAGCCTACCCCTACCCCGCCTGCCCGAGCCCCTGTCTTTCCGCTTCTTTCCCCTCAGGGGTGCTTTTTGTGTGTCCTCGAGGCCAGAATTAACTCGGGGAGCTGCTCTTGCTTTTTGGCTCCCTGAACTGCATCCTGTCCCGGCAGCGGCTGCTGGCTGAGGACAGTGGTGAGTACAGAGCGGTAGAACAGGTCGTGCCGGAGATGGAAATCGGAAAGCCTGTTGTTTCATCTTCCGAGGTATCGTTGGTTAGAAAATGGGCCTTCCCCCCTGATCAACCAGCGCTGATTCAAACTTACCGGATGCCAAGGGAGCGTTCTTTAGAGCTCCCTGGGGAAGGCTGGGACAGGAAGGATCTGGTCTCTACCCCTGTCCAGCTTGGGGAAAACAAGCCCCACAACGACTGAAGAATAGTTTTGGCGACCAAGCCTTTTTCCTCTTACTGATCTATTCCCTCGAAAAGCTTTTTCACTTAACCCTATATTCTCAGGTTACTCTTTCTCGCTCTGTTTCACTGCCTTGAAAGAGTCATCATACTTTTGATTGTCCCCAGTCTTCTTGCCCGTCACTTGACTGTTAATTCCCTTACTTTGTAGTTTTTGTTTCTACTGCTGGCTTGAAATTGTTCCCCTCTAGGTCACTGAGGATTAAAAAAAAATCCCCTCCACCCCCAGTGGCAGACATGTATTGAATGCTTCTTGGTCTGGCACTGTTCTAAGAACTTGTATCAAATCTGTTAATTCTTACAGCAGCCCTATGGAGTAAATAAGTGAAAACATGATCCTTTTTCAGTTAAGGGAACTGAGACACAGGAACTTGCCCAAAGGCACACAAGTAGCAGGAGGAGATTCCAACTGAGATGCGAACTCAGGGGCTCTGGTCCAGGGCTGAGGCTGGTAACAACCTCTGTGGGTACCCACTCACCTAGAGTTCCTTTCTTTCTTCTCTGACTTTCCTGAAGTCCTGTGCTGTTTCATGCTTCACTGACCAGGCTCTCATTCTCTGGTTCCTTTTTTCCTTCTTGTGTAACTTTGTACTCATTTAGGTTTCCCTTTCATAGAATTTTGTTACTTAGGTTATCACTGCTACTTACTCGCCTTAAATTCTGTGGTTTCCATGGATCTTATTCAGTTTGAGTGTAGCATCTATCAGTGCATATTGTAATACAGCAAGTCCCCTTCATATGAAGGACCTTCCCGATTGTGAACTTTCAAAGGTGCAAGTGTGCATCTGGTTCCCGCAAGAAACAATCTGCGCCATCAACGTCAGGTGTGAATGAAATAGCAGCTTGCTCTCCATTTCCTTTTGCTGATGATACTTCAGTTCTATCATCTCCCATCTCTTCTCCCTCCTCCAGTCAGTGACTCTTCTTGCCTGTTTACTTGATGCCAACCCATGTATGCCAGCTGTTGTACAACTGTACACATTTTCTTTGTGTTTTTTTTTGTGTGTTTGTTTTTTATTTATTATTTGTGTGAGAAGTATTATAAACCTATTACAATATAGTACTAACTCTGTTGGACTTACAAACACTCTTGGAATAGAACTTGGTCGTTTGTAGGGGACTTACTGTATTTCATTTGGATTTGTCTTGCTTTATGCCAAAGCATTTCTAGTTAACACCAGTTATGTTAGCTTCCCTCCCCTTTATCATAGTCACCCAGGTGCAAAACTCAGAGGTTGTGTCTCAGATCACACTTTTCCCAATCTGAAACCTCTTTTCAGCTTTTACCTTGTCTCTTCCTTCTAGCCTTCCTCATTCTCACCTCTGTTCCCCTCTTCTCTTTACTAGTCTCCCTCTTCCCCACTCCTGAACATTTGTTTATCACTTATATCATTTTTTTGTTGTTGGTTAGCTTCTTTCATCAATAGTCATGGTCCATAGAAAGATTGTAAACAAAGTAAGGCTAACTTTTCAAGCCTTGCAACTAGTATCAGCTTGATAAATGGTTGCAGGATATGATACAAGATGAATTAAGGTAGCATATATTGGGTGGGTTGGATGATGATAGAAAACTTGAAAGTTTTTAAGCTGGGTTTTAGAGAATGTTAGGGAGTTTGTTTCAGTAAACATAGGGGAGCTGGCAGACAATGCGGAAGAAGAGGAGTTGGCCTCTGTCAGCTACATTGCTGAAACCCGCCTATCCCAGCTCAACATTCCACTTAGAAGTGTAATGAATAAGGACCATATCAACAGAGAATCATGAATCCTAACCTTATCCTAGCAAAATAAGATATGAAACCACAGTGAGTTACATGAAAACCCCAATTTTACTGACAAATATAACACATACATAAAAATGCAGAAAACATAAATGAAGAGATTACCACAGTAGATAATTTAGAAGTAGAATAACTATCTTATTCTGACAGTAGATATGATAGTTGGATATTCTGAAGACAGGCTAAATGGGAATCTTTTCTCAAAACCTCTGTGTAAGGTGATGTGGGCATGGATTAATCCTGAAAGGCATTGTTGAAGAATAACTGGCTGTGCTTGGGGAGGTCTGAGGTGAGGAGAAAAGAAAACTGGAAGGTGTTAAAGTGGTGAGATTGGGGAGCCAAAAAGAGAATTTCTGCCCCCGAGCATGATTCTACCACAGTAAACATTTTGCCATTTTACCTTTGTCTCTCTCATTTTTTAAATACATATTTTCCTCTGTCATACTACATATAGAGTTTTAATATTTTATATTTTCCTTGTAATATATAGTAAGCATTTTTCTTATAATTTCTAAAACTCCTATTATTTGCATTTATCCCAATAATTATAATATGATTTCCTTAACTAATCCTCTGTTGTTGGATAGGTGTATTAGCAATAATTATAAACAACTCACATTGCAGTACTGCTTACCTTTGCAGATATGTCATTGTACAAATTGGGATTTGTTTCTTTATGCTAGGCAATGGAATGTACATAAAAGAAAGCCTCTGTCTTCAGGTAATTACTATTTGAGTTGAAGAAATAAGACTTTTTCTAATCTGTTTAATTGTTTATTCTTCTTGGTGTGCTACATGTGCAAACATCAGCTTTAGAATATGGAAGAATTTTGGAGCCTTTGTATATATAGTTGGGTAAACTCTGGGAGTTGGTGATGGACAGGGAGGCCTGGCCTGCTGCGGTTCATGGAGTCGCAAAGAGTCGTACACGACTGAGTGATTTAACTGAACTGATATGTAGTAGCATGTTAAATTGAGAACTGATCTTGAATTTCAATAAAATACATCATAAAGCAGGGAAAGAAGCATCCCATAAACAAAACTGGACTCATCCAATTTGGACTACTCACATTATGAAAAGCTGAACACCCATGCACTTTATAGGATCAGTCTATTTTTAAAATTGAGGTTTTTAATTACTCCTAATTGATTTAGATAGGAGAAGGGGACGACAGAGGATGAGATGGTTGGACGGCATCACCAACTCAATGGACATGAGTTTGAGTAAGCTCTGGGAGTTGATGATGGACAGGGAAGCCTGGTGTGCTGCAGTCCATGGAGTCGCAAAGAGTCAGACACGACTGAGTGGCTGAATCAAACTGATTTAGATATATCAAAAGCACATGTTATTGCCTCGACAAGTAAAATTATCCTTTTTATTGGTGATAAATATGTCCAAAGAGATAGATATTTCCATTATTCAGATGAACTAAGTTACCATATAACATATAACTTGTAAGACTGCCTTGTTAAAGACAAATCTGCATCCACTTGGAGAAGCAGCCACAGGCCTTGACCACCAGCAGCCCAGCTCCTTTGTTTCCTCCAATATTAAGTATAGAGTCAAACTCAGCCAAAATTTGGGAATTGCAGAAGTTCAAATTCAGTAAACATCTGAGTGTCAGGTTTGCATCAGGCAAAGTGGTTGGCAGGATGCTGAAGCTCGTCCAGGTCTGTGTGGGTTCAAGGGAGGTAAATATAGTACAGTGTGAAAAACTGCAATTAACACAAACAGAGCATGGGGGAAGCCAAACGGGAAGGCAGGCAAAACTGCCCTTCTGAGCTGAAAGAAGGAACGCTGGAAGTAGAGAGGGGCTGAGGGCTGGAAGTCAAATTCAGGCTGTGGTGCATTCAGAGAACTGGAAACACTGGAAACATCACTGCAGAGCAGGGTGTGATAGGAGGTTGCTAAGCATGCTCGGCTTACTGAAGGCTGCGTTTCACCTAGTAAAAATTTTGGATTTTATCCTACAGGCAATGGGGGTGCTTTGGAGCCCTTTAAGAAGGGAAGGGACCTGTTCAGATTTGTATTTCGAAAGCACCCCTCTGCACTTGCAACTTCATCATTCTGGAACCTCTCCCTCTCCTGTGGAGCTTTATCTCTTTTCTCTATCTGACCCTGGAAAGGACAGCTCCCTTCACTGTTTACATGAGATATCTTGATTATGCTCAGTGTACACAATAATTTGGGAACAGAAAATGAGCTTGTGCCAACTGTTTATAGAATGCACACTCTTGCTAACGATTATGAGGGGAAAAGTTTGGGCATCTTTTAGGTATCAGTCAATAGTCGCAGTCAGGCACTTTCTATGCATTTTTCTCATGAATTGTCTGCAGACAGCAAGGTCTGCACCAGAATCCTTATAGCACACATGGGTGCAGAAAAGTGAAGAAAAGTGCTCAGGTGAAGAAGCAGAAAGTGTGCTCAGTAAGGGTCCAGGGTTACAAGTGTGCAGCCAGGATTTAAACCCAAGTATAGTTACAACATTCAGGCTCTTCCGCCTTAGTATACTAACTTTGTGGGTTGATTATTTAGAGGGTTTCTCTTAAGACACTAGAGTTCTGATATCCAACACTAGTTTTGTGAGGTTCCAAGTAGCTAAGATGGTAAAAAAAAAAATCTGCCTGCAATGCTGGAGACCTTAGTTCAATCCCTGGGTCGGGAAGATCTTCTGGAGAAGGGAATGGCAACCCACTCAGTATTCTTGCCTGGAGAATCCCATGAACAGAGGAGCCTGGCGGGCTACAGTCCATGGGATCATAAAGAGTCAGACAGGACTGAGCGACTAATACTTAATAATACTTAAGGACAACCATAAACATAAACCTTATTTTAGACTTTTTAGGGTCAGTTGTAGAAATATGAGAACTAGAAAAAGAGGGTTTGGCAAGTTGTCCCTCATCTAAAAACAGCCCCCCGTTCCTTTGTCTCCTTCCTTTCCATCCCAAATTGTGGGATTTTTGTCTTAATAGCACATTTATGATGTATTTGTTTGCTTATTATAGTTACATGGCATAACACAGACAGAACAGAAGGAAAGGCTGCTTGTATCTCACGGGGTCTTACCCTTAGTCTGTCCAGGGCTTCTCTGCTCAGTCCTCTTCTTACCACTTCCTGCCTTCTTCTCTAGGCAGACAGTGCTGTGCTGGATCCTACAAGCCCAAAGATGTGTGTCTGAGAAGCAAACAAATGCTGACCTCACACATTAGACCCTCTGCTTTTATCCTGCAATTCGCTGCAAGGCATATTCTTATACCTTCAGTCTTTGAAAAATTTCTTTGAAATTCTAAGAAGTGAGACTTTAACCTGAAGAAAGAAAGAAAATAGAAATCACATTCTTAGGAAACCAATGTCAAGTGACTGCTTATAGAATAACTTATTCCTGAGCAAATGTGGAATTTAAAAAGTGAAGTGTAAGAACCACAACCTCCATTGTTCAAAGGGAGGAGCAAGGGGGTAATAGATATAATATTAAACATTAAGTATAGTCAATATTTTTACAGTTAAAAAATAGAAATATATTAGGTTGAACATATTCAGTTGACATTTCTCTAGGAAAAACCACTTGAATATTGGCAGTTACATATGATTCATCCTAATATGGGGCTTCCGAGGTGAAAATAGTGGTAAAGAGCCCGCCTGCCAATGCAGGAGACATAAGAGACAGGGGTTCGATACCTGGGTCGGGAAGGTCCCGTGGAGGAGGGCATGGCAACCCACTCCAGTATTCCTGCCTGGAGAATCCCATGGACAGAGGAGCCTGGAGAGCTACAGTCCATAGCGTCACAGAGTTGGACACGACTGAAGTGACTTAGCATGCACACATCCTAATATAAAGATAATCTTCTTGACGTCTAACTGGTTGACCCTATGAGCCCTTGTTCATTTCTCCGTAAAATACACCAAATGCTGCCCAGATATGATGAATATGGGCTTCGAGTAGCCTGTTCCCTGCTCCTACGACTGGGTCAGTGACTGTCTTTATTGCAAGCCTATTGATGTCAGTTACGCTTGTTATTGTGATTAGGTAATTTAAATGTGTGTAAATCTATAAAAGTACAAAAGGAAAGAGTTTTATTCCTGTGAAGAGAATGTTTGTTCTTTGGAAAGTTTCCTTTAAAGCGAGTAACTTAAAAAGTAGGCAGGAGAACTGTAAAGAATTGGAGAGATTTTGAAAGCTTGAGAGATAATATCCTAAGCTTGCTTTGCAATTTTTTTCTGTTTGTTTTCTTTTTGTTTTTTAGTTCTCAGTCCACATAGAACACTAAAAGTGAGAATTGTAGAAAATAAATTCTGACTATGGTTTATGTGAGAAAAATATTGGGCAGGAATTCTTCCTCAAGGGAAATCTTGAAACTACTTTGGAAAACTGGGAAATTAGTGCTTATTAATATGTCTTAAGGTAAAGTACATATTTATGGTATATATATAATTTTTTGATTCTTCAGTTTTTTTTTTGATTAATCAACCAGAACCAGTCAAAATTGCAGCAGTATTTTTATTTTAATTACAGCTGTTAGACTATAATCATTTATGCTGTTTCATAGTAGATTGTCAGAACCTTTGCCTCTGTAGGTATTTTATGCACCTCATTAATAAAAACAAGTGAAACTTTGCCATTTAGATTGTAAAAATCAGAGTACATGTAGATTTTTTTTCCTTTGCTTAGCATACCATACTAATGGTACATAGTCAACTCTACTTCTTATTTTAAATTAGGCTTTTAGTATCCATATAATATTTAAGCTTATTTTAATAATGTGAACCCATACATAGAACCTAGAGCTGGTTCCTACCTCCCTTAAATGACTTCCATAAAGATTGAAAGCAAAGATACAAAGGCTAGCGTTAGCTAGAATCAGTTAAACTTGATCAATTTCTTAGTGTTATTAAATTGGTAAGTTGAATTAGGCAAGGTATAATTTATTCTAGATTCAAATGTTTGTTATAGTGGTATGATAATTACTTTCTGAAACATTATAACAGGTTAGTGAAAAAAGACCAAACATAAAATGTGAAAAATAAAAATACATTTTCTAATAATAGTATTTATTGAACACTTGCTGTATGCCAGGCACTTTGCTAAATTCTAATGTGCCTTATCTTATTTAATCTTCACAGAAGCCCTACTAGGAGGATGGTAGTGTTTCTAGTGTATAGACAAGAAAACTGATGCATATAGAAGTTGAGTGACTTGTCCAAGATCATGTGGTTAGACACAGCATCGGAAATCAGACCCAGTTCAGTCTGAGCTCCAATGCCCACATGCCCATGCTCTTACCACTTTATAATGTAAGTACTCTTGATCGGAATTTGAAGTATAGATTTTTTTTCTTTTTGTAAGCAGTTTATTTGAGAGGTGGTCCTAGGCAGTAATAGCAGGGACAGGGGAAGGGAGGCAGCCAGTACAAAGAGTGTCAATGAAGATGGTACTACCACTGCTGCAGGTGCCTAGGCCTCCTTCCCACTGGGACACTTCTCAGACTCATCTGTCCAAGCGGCAAAGAAGTGAAAACTTTGTTGGGACATGTGCATGTCTTTTAAAAGACACGTTAAAGTGTTTTGCACTTGGAAAGGACCTTAGAGATCCTTTAGATCAACTTCTTCTACAGATGAGGAAACCGAGGCCCAGCAAGCACAGGTCATTTGGCCAAGGCTGTGTGTGTGTGTTAGTCAGTCATCTCCAACTCTTTGTGACCACATGGACTGTAGCCCGCCAGGCTCCTCTGTCCATGGAAGTCTCCAGGCAAGAATACTGGAATGGTTGTCATTTCTTCCTCCAGGGGATCTTTCCGACCCAGGGATGAAACCTGGGTCTCCTGCACTGCAGGCAGATTCTTTACCATCAGAGCCACCAGGGAAGTCCAGTCAAGGCCATAAGCCTGTTTAAAATGTGGGACCAGAGTCATATATGTAAAAAACTAACTTATGGTTACCAGGGGGAAGAGTGGGAAGGTATAAACTGGGAGATTGGGATTGACGTGTACACATTACTATATATAAAATAGATAACTAATAAGGACCTTACTGTATAGCACAGGGAACTCTGCTCAATAGTATGTAATGACCTGTGTGGGAAAGAACCTTAAAATGAGTAGATACATGTATATGTATGACTAATTCGCTTTGCTGTATACCTGTAACTAATGCAACATTGTAAATCAACTACAATTTTAAAACAATTATTTTTAATTAGGAAATGAAACAAAAATGGGGGACTAAAGATGAGTTCTCCTGATTAGAGTCTAAATGGTTTTCTGACTTTGCTAATTATTTTGTCTTCATTAACCTTAACTCTGAATATGACTTCACTACTGAACTGGTTTTTTAAGATTTTTTTGATGTGGACCATCTTAAAATTCTTTATTGAACTTGTTATTATATTGCTTCTGTTTTATGTTTTGTTTTTTTGGCCCAAAGGCATATGGGATCTTAGCTCCCAACCAGGAATCGTACACACATCCCCTGCATTGGGAGGCAAAGTCATAATCACCACCAGGGAAGTCCCACTACCGAATGCTTAAAGCCCCTAAATTGCCCCATCCATCCTTGTCTGTAAGTAACAGCATTAATTAGTCCTGTAGATTTTACTGTACATCATGACCCGGACAAGGATTGCGTTTCCCCTGTGTGATGAGTGGGACACACAAAGCAATGTGATGTTTCTCGTTCTAAGGTCCATGAATTATAGAACCTAACCCTGAACCATGATTGAAAGTGTAAAAGAAGAAAAATGCATTATCCTAGCCAACACAGCTAAACCATCTGGCCCAGCCCATGCTAGCTCATCTAACAGCCCCCTAACACTCATTCTCTGTCCTTAGCCACAGTTCATCACCTTTAGGTGACTGCCTGAGAATCTCATGGCAGTAGCATCTGTGGGACTGGATGGGGTGAGGTCAGAGGAGAGTTGGTGCCCACTGCTTTTCTGGGCACCCCCTAAAAAATCTGTCAACCTGTAATCTTTCACTATTTCATCAGTAGACAGAGCAAGGATGGGTTGTTAACCATTTCCTTACTACCAAACAGGTAGGTGCTGCTGTTTTTCCTCCTTGTCCTTCTTTGCTTGTACATGCCATGAAAGAAATTCTTTGCATGCATAATCTTAGTTCTTAGTGTAACCCTGAGTGATGTGTATCTCAACTCAATTTTAGAGACAAAAATTTGAGACTCCAAGAAATTTAGGTGATTTCTGCTAAGGTCACTGCAGGGTGAGTGGCAGACCTGCATCTGTGCTTAGTCACCCAGTCATGTCCGACTCTTTGATCCCGTGGACTGTAGCCCACCAGGCTCCTCTGTCCATGGGGATTTTCCAGGCAAGAATACTGCAGTGGGTTGCCATGCCCTCCTCCAGGGGATCTTCCCAACCCAGGGATCAAACCCAGGTCTCTTGCATTGCAGGCGGATTCTTTACCATCTGAGCCACCAGGGAAGCCTGGACCTGGGTCTAGAATGCAGATATTCTGATTACATAGCCTGTCATTTATTCTGTGTGACCTTAGAATCTATTTCTTCCTCTTTAGTAAAGAATCATGGAGGATGGCAGATAATGTGCTTATGAAATAGGACAAAGTTTGTACGTGATAATATATAATTTACATTCCACATTAAAAAGAATATTTGAAATGCTCACAATACATATATTATGATTCAAGCACAGAAGGGGGAAATCTAGGTGATAGAATTATGATAATGGAACACTAAATTTTAACTACTAGCTGGGAGTAGATGAAAGAATAAGATGGTATTACCACAACTCTACTGGTTTGGTTTTTTAAAATGAAAGATCAGTTTTTAAGGTAATTTTTTCCTCCTAGAAATGAATTATAGGAGGAATTTATTTATCAAGTAGGTTCTTTTTTTTTTTTTCAAGTAGGTTCTTATGAAAAGCATCTTGAATCACTTCATGTAAATATAATGCTTTCAATAATAGTTTTGGTAAAGATGGGAAAATATTCTTTAATTAATATTGGTTCTTTATTTAAAGTTTCTTTCCTTTTGGCCCAGCCATGCGGCGTGCGGCATCTTAGTTCCCGATCAGGGATCAAACCTGTGCCCCCAGCAGTGGAAGCATAGAATCTTAACCACTAGACCACTAGGAAAGTCCCATATATTAATATTGGCTCTTGATAACTAATTTATTGTGGACAATAATGAAGGTAAACTCTGAAGCATCTCTTCAGGTAAACTTTGAAGCATCTCTTCAAAGGCGTCAGGGTTAGGCTAATAAAGTTTTATTGTTCAGTTGCTAAGTCATGTCCAACTCTCTGCAGCCCCATGGACTGTAGCACACAGTGTTTCCCTGTCCTTCACCATCTCCCTGAGTTTGTTCAAACTCATGTCCATTGAGTTGCATGATGCCATCCAACCATCTCATCCTCTGTTGTCCTCTTCTCCTCCCTCCTTCAGTTTTCCCCAACATCAGGGTCTTTTCCAGTGAGTCAGTTCTTCCCATCAGATGGCCAAAATATTGGAGCTTCAGCATCAGTCCTTCCAATGAATATTCAGGATTGATTTCCTTTACATTGACTGGTTTGATCTCTCTGCAGTCCAAGGAACTTTGAAGAATGTTCTCCAGGACCACAGTTCGAAAGCATCAGTTCTTTGACGCTCAGCCTTCTTTATGGTCCAACTCTCACATCTGTACATGGCTACTGGAAAAACCATAGCTTTGACTATATGGACCTTTGTCAGCAAAGTGATGTCTTGACTTTTTAATACTTTGTCTAGGTTCGCCATAGCTTTCCTTCCAAGGAGCAATCATCTTTTAATTTCATGGCTGCAGCCACCATCTGCAGTGATTTTGGAGCTCAAGAAAATAAAATCTGTCACTGTTTCCATTGTTTCCCCATTTATATGCCATAAAGTGGTGAGACTGGATGCCATGATCTTAGTTTTTTGACTGGTGAGTTTTAAGCCAGCTTTTTCACTCTTCTCTTTCACCTTCATCAAGAGACTCTTTAGTTTCTCTTTGCTTTCTGCCATTAGGGTGGTATCATCTGCATATCTAAGGTTTTCTCTTGGCAATCTTAGTTGTGATCCACACAGTCGAAGGCTTTCGCATAGTCAATGAAACAGAAGTAGATTTTTTTTGAAATTCTCTTGCTTTCTATCATCCAGTGGATGTTGGCAATTTGACCTCTGGTTCCTCTACCCTTTCTAAATCCAGCTTGTACAAGTGAAATTTCTCAGTTCATGTACTGCTGAAGCCTAGCTGGAAGGATTTTGAGCTTTACCTTGCTAGCATGTGAAATGAACGCAGTTGTATGGTAGTTTGAACATTCTTGTAGACTTCCCTGGTGACTCAGATGATAAAGAATCTGCCTGCAGTGCAGGAGACCCAGGTTCAATCCTTGGGTCGGGAAGATCTCCTGGAGAAAGGAATGGCTACCCACTCCAGTGTTCTTGCCTGGGAAATCCCATGGACAGAGGAGACTGGTGGGCTACAGTCCTTGTGCTGCAGGCTATAGTCCAGGTGTCAGACACAACTGAGTGACTAACACTTTCACATCTGAACATTCTTTGGTATTGCCCTTCTCTGGGATTGGGATGAAAACTGACCTTTTCCAGTCCTTTGGCCACTGCTGAGTTTTCCAATTTGCTAGCATATTGAGTGCAGCACTCTAACAGTATCATCTTTTAGGATTTTCAATAGCTCAGCTGAAATTCCATTACCTCTACTAGCTTTGTTCGGAGCAATGCTTCCTAAGGCCCACTTGACTTCCCACTCTAGTATGTCTGGCTCTAGGTGAGTGACCACACCATTGTGGTTATCCCAGTTATTAAGACCGTTTTTGTGCAGTTCTTCTGTGTATTCTTGCCTCTTCTTCTTAATATCTTTTGCTTCAGTTAGATCCTTACAGTTTCTGTCCTTTTAACCATTCAACATCACAATAATCCAAGTCTATGCCCCAACCACAAATACTGAAGAAGCTGAAGTTGAATGGTTCTATGAAGACCTATAAGACCTTCTAGAACTAACACCAAAAAAGGTGTCCTTTTCATCATAGAGAATTGGAATGCAAAAGTAGGAAGTCAAGAGATACCTGGAGTACTAGGCACATTTGACCTTGGAGGACAAAATGAAGCAGGGCAAAGGCTAACAGAGCTTTGCCAAGAGAATGCACTGGTCATAGCAAACACTCTCTTCCAACAACACAGGAGTTGACTTTACACACAGACATCACCAGATGGTCAATACTGAAATCAGATTGGTTATATTCTTTGCAGCAGACAAGGGAGAAGGTCTGTACAGTCAGCAAAAACAAGACCTGGAGCTGACAGTGGCTCAGATCATGAGCTCCTTATTGCAAAATTCAAACTTAAATGAATTAAGTTTAGGTTCTTATAATGATTACAGTAACAACTCATGCTAAGTAAAGCAGGTTTTTTAGACCTAAGATTAGTCTAAGGATGGGCATTAGAGGGTTCATACCATCTCAAAAACATCAAATCTATGTAGACATTGTTGTTTCTGGAGTGGTAGCCCACAGCACCATAGTCTCAAAGCCTATTGATTTAGGAGAGACATGAAATAAAATATATAAAATGCTTAATAAAGTTTCACTTATAAACATCTACAAGGATTAGCTTTTAATGTTAATGTTAGAATTAGGCATATAATGTTTTCACAAACTAACTGTGTAGAATTTATCCAAGTTGCAAGGACACAGCACTAACAGCGAGGCCTCTCAACAGAGATGACCTTCTTCCATGATAGTTTTCATTTCAGTTTTCCTGGTTCTCTAGGAAAAACGACTTCTGTTTTAAGTGGTAAATCAATATTCACTAGTTTATGAGATAAACCTTGACTATTTTCTGTGGGTTAGACACTGGAGATGTAGAAATCTGGAAGTCAACTCCCCTCCTCATTTCTTTCTATATCTCATGCTCACATCCGATTTAGCAGCCATCATGTCAGGTACGTCCCCAAAGTGTATCCTGAATCCATCTGTTTCAACAAACTCCTAATCCTGCTGCCTCCCTACCATCAATTCTCTACCAAGCAAGCAAGTTAATTTTTAAACACATAAATCAGATCATGTCACTGCTTTGCTTAAAAGCCTCTGATGAGAGTTTCAGTTTTATAAGATGCAAAGAGTTCCAAAGATGGATGGAGGTAATGGTTGCTCAACAATATGAATGTACTTAATACCACTGAACAATGCACTTAAAAATGGTTAGTTGGTAAATTTTATGTGTATTTTATTATTTATAATAAAATATAATAATACAACAACAACAAAAAGTCTTTGATGGTTTCCCATTGTACCTAGAATAAAAACTCTGACTCTTTCACTGAGGGCTCAAGACCCTGTGTACTCATTTCTCCGAGTCATCCAGCACCAGTCTCTTCCTTGACTCTGCTTGCTATTACTCCAACATACTGTTTGTCCCTGCCTCTGGCCTTTGCCCTTGCCTTTGTCTCCTCCACGACTCTTTGCTCCTCAGATCCTTTCAAATGTTCTAGAACTTTCTGACTCCCCTCCTAGTGTTGCTGTCTTCTGTCTCTGTTGACCCAATCATATCAGTCTGTCATGTTTCATTTCTTCATAACTTTTTTTGTTTAAGTTTGGATAATCTTTGTTTTGAGCTTCCCCGATGGCTCAGTGAGTAAAGAATCCACCTTCAATGCAGGAGACACAGGAGACGCGGGTTCAATTCCTGGGTTGGGAAGATTCCCTGGAGAAGGAAATGGCAATCCACTCCAGTATTCTTGCCTGGAAAATCTCATCGACAGAGGAGTCTGGTGGGCTACACTCCAAAGGGTCATAAACAGTTCAGTTCAGTCATTCAGTCCTGTCTGACTCTTTATGACCCCATGGACCACAGCACGCCAGGCTTCCCTCTCCATCACTGATTCTTGGAGTTTACTCAAACTCATGTCCATCGAGTCAGTGATGCCTTCCAACCATCTCATCCTCTGTTGAACCCTTCTTCTCCCACCTTCAATCTTTCCCAGCATCAGGGTCTTTTCAAATGAGTCAGTTAGGGTCTTTTCAAATGAGTCAGTTCTTCACATCAGGTGGCCAAAGTATTGGAGTTTCAGCTTTAGTATCAGTCCTTCCAATGAATATTCAGGACTGATTTCCTTTAGGATGGACTGGTTGGATCTCCTTGCAGTGGAAGGGGCTCTCAAGAGTCTTCTTCAACACCACAGTTCAAAAGCATCAATTCTTTGGCGCTCAGCTTTCTTTATAGTCCTCACATCCATACATGACTACTGGAAAAACCATCACTTTGACTAGATGGACCTTTGTTGGCAAAGTAATGTCTCTGCTTTTTAAGATGCTGTCTAGGTTGGTCATAACTTTTCTTCCAAGGAGCAAGCGTCTTTTAATTTCATCACTGCAGTCAGTATCTGCAGTGATTTTGGGCCCCCCAAAATAAAGTCAGCCACTGTTTCCATTGTTTCCCCATCTATTTGGCATGAAGTGATGGGACCAGATTCCATGATCTTAGTTTTCTGAATGCTGAGCTTTAAGCCAACTTTTTCACTCTCCTCTTTCATCAAGAGGCTCTTCAGTTCTTTGCTTTCTGCCATAAGGGTGGTGTCATCTGCATATCTGAGGTTACTAATATTCATTTCTGTGTAACACTGCAATCCTGGATTAGGCTGGATAAATTAATTGTAGGGGGATGACAGAGAATGAGATGGTTGGATGGTATTGCTCAAACATGAGTTTGAGCAATTCTGGGAGATGGTGAAGGACAGCAAAGCTTGGCATGCTGTAGTCCTTGGGGTTGCAAAGAATCGGAGACGACTTAGTGACTGAACAACAACAAAATCCAGAAATAGAAAGCACAATGATTTAATTTAATCTTACTGTTGGTTGCTTTCCTTATACACACTTCTTTTTGAGGACCGTTTGTTTTTCTTCCTTTTATGGACTTATCTGTATATGTTGTGGGTGTGTGCTCTTATGTACATGTATGTTATAATACTTTTCCTATGTTCTGATTTGTAATGGGAAAGACCAGTACGGTTTTTGTTCTCTCCAGGAGTTGTTAATCCACATGACCTACCCACCTACTCGGGGTACCACCTCCCTTCCCTGATAAGACACCATACTCTATTCCCATCCCCAACCACACTGAAACTGTTACTGCTAATTCTGGCTTGTCTCAAAGATTTGAGGTCAGTTGATTTCCCACCCTTGCTCTCATGATTCTTGGTTACTGCCTAAAAGAGAAATGCCTTACTAGGCATCACAGCCTTTCTGTTGTCTCCTCCTGCTGTTAACCACACTTCCACTGTCTTTTCTTCATTGAAGCCCTCTTCCACTGTGTTCAAACTCTGTCATATACTCATTGCCATCACCTGCCAAAAATAACTGGCTCTTCCCCATCCCATGCCTATGTATCCCTTATAAGAAAGTCCATCCACCGAGCCATTCAACAAATACTTTCCTGTCTGACATACTCCAGGTATCATCTCAGGTGCTGGAGAGGCAGCAATGCACAAAACAGAGAAAGATCCTGTTTACCCCGAGGAGCTTATATTCCAGAGTGTTATTAGGGAGTGAAGGGGAATCAGATAATAAACAAATAAATATAGAACATTGGTGAAATATATAAAAATCATGATAACCACTGCTACAGGGAAAAATCAAGCAACAAAGACAGGGTAGTCCATGGTGGTGGGGTGATGAACGTGACATTTTAGCAGAGATCCAAAGAAGTGAAGGAGTGGCCCTGGCAAGTATCTGCAAGAGAATTCCACACTGTTGGGATGGTGGTTTCAGATGTTCTTGGAGTGTTCAAGAAAGGACCAGGAGCCCGGGGTGGCTGATGCCCTCTGTGTCAGAGGATAGGTGAGAAAAGGAGAGGTCGGAGAGGTAGTCAAGGCTGCTTAGGACCTTGGAGGCCATTATAGGAACTTTGACTCAGTGTGAGTGAGGTGGGAAGACATTGGGGCGTTTTAAGCAGAGAAGTGGCGTGAGGGTTTTCATTTTATTTTGTTTTTTTCTTCGGTGTGTTAAGTATGTTGAAGAGGAACAAAGGTGAAATAAGGGAGACCAGCTGAGAAGCTATTGCAGTCATTCAGATAAGGGAGGACCACTGTTAAGTGAAGATCAAATTGCCAACATCCGCTGGATCTTCGAAAAAGCAAGAGAGTTCCAGAAAAACATCTATTTCTGCTTTATTGACTATGCCAAAGCCTTTGACTGTGTGGATCACAATAAACTGTGGAAAATTCTGAAAGAGATGGGAATACCAGACCACCTGACCTGCCTCTTGAGAAATCTGTATGCAGGTCAGGAAGCAACAGGTAGAACTGGACATGGAACAACAGACTGGTTCCGAACAGGAAAAGGAGTACGTCAAGGCTGTATACTGTCACCCTGTTTATTTAACTTAAATGCAGAGTACATCATGAGAAACGCTGGGCTGGAAGAAGCACAAACTGGAATCAAGATTGCCGGGAGAAATATCAATAACCTCAGATACGCAGAAAGTGAAGTGGAACTAAAAAGCCTCTTGATGAAAGTGAAAGAGGAGAGTGAAAAAGTTGGCTTAAAACTCAACATTCAGAAAACGAAGATCATGGCATCTGGTCCCGTCACTTCATGGGAAATAGAAGGGGAAACAGTGGAAACAGTGTCAGACTTTATTTTTTTGGGCTCCAAAATCACTGCAGATGGTGATTGCAGCCATGAAATTAAAAGACTCTTACTCCTTGGAAGAAAAGTTATGACCAACCTAGATAGCATATTGAAAAGCAGAGACATTAGTTTGTCAACAAAGGTCCGTCTAGTCAAGGCTATGGTTTTTCCAGTGGTCATGTATGGATGTGAGAGTTGGACTGTGAAGAAAGCTGAGCGCCGAAGAATTGATGCTTTTGAACTGTGGTGTTGGAGAAGACTCTTGAGAGTCCCTCGGACCGCAAGGAGATCAAACCAGTCCATTCTAAAGATCAGTTCTGGGTGTTCTTTGGAAGGAATGCTTCTAAAGCTGAAACTCCAGTACTTTGGCCACCTCATGTGAAGCGTTGACTCATTGGAAAAGACTCTGATGCTGGGAGGGATTGGGGGCAGGAGGAGAAGGGGACGACAGAGGTTGAGATGGCTGGATGGCATCACTGACTCGATGGACGTGAGTCTGAGTGAACTCCGGGAGTTGGTGATGGACAGGGAGGCCTGGAGTGGTACGATTCTTGGGGTCGCAAGGAGTCAGACACGACTGAGCGACTGAACTGAACTAAACTGTTAAGTGAAAAGCGACTTGGATTCCAGAATTTATTTAGAAGGGTGTTGTCAGGATTTGCCAGTGGATTTGATGTAGGGGTAAGAGGAATGGAGGATTTTTTTTGTACTCTAAATTACTACGTGTTTGGATGGACTGGCCAGAATCCCAGTATCCTGCCATCGCCACATCTGAAGCAGACTACCTTTTCCATTTTCATATGCGAATAGAACACAGTGCTCCTTTTTTGATGCTTCCCTCTGCAGCTTTACTCTCTGCTGTTCTTAACCCACTTTGTCTATCATTGCCCCTCCTGAGTCTCACATGCTTTGGACTTTGACATCTGACTTGATTTGGCATCTCCCCATCAGCTATTGCTCTGGGAAACTTCAAAACCCTTTCAGAAGCCAACTTAGGAGTAGCCTTCTCAGAAAAGTTCACTGTCTGACCCAACTGTGATAAGTTCTACCACACTGAAACTGCCTGCTTTCATAGCCTATCTCTGGGACTTTTAACCTGGATATGTGCCAAGAAAAACATTATCAGTTCTAAAAGCCCTTCTTCAAACCGTAGTCTCTGGTTTATCGGCTCTCTTACACCTCCCCTTCTTTATTTTTCCCTTCCAGTGTTATTGAGATACAATTGATGTACATAAACTCTATATAAGTTTACAGTATAATTATTTGACTTATACATCCTGAAATGATGACCTCAGTAAGTTTAGGGAGCTTTTCAGTGAACTTTAGTGAACTTTGCAGAACAAATCTGAAACTTGGAGGTGGGACTCCAGCATCAGTAGTTCTTAATGTTCTCCATCATCTCATAGTTACAAACTTAAAAAAATAAATTATTTTACCTTGTGATGAGAACTCTTAGGGTTTACTCTTGTGACAACTTTCCTATATATAAAATGTACAGCAGTGTTAACTATATTTATCATGTTGTTACATCCCTAATTCTTATCTATCTTATAACCAGATGTTTGTACCTTTGCTGCCTTTATCCAATACCCTCTCCTTACATCCCTTGCCTCTCAAGCCACAGATCTGATCTCTTTTTCTATGACTTTGTTTTTGAAATACAATTGACCTACAACACTATATTAGTTCCTGGTACAGCATAGTGATTTGGTATTTCCATACATTTTGAAATGATCACTGTGGTAAGTCTAGTTACCATCTATTATCATGTACAGATATTACATAATTACTGATGATTTTCCCCACACAGTACTTACCATACCTGTGACTCATTTATTTTGTAACTGTGAGTCAACCTCTTAACCTCCTTTACCTATTTCTCTCCTCCCCTCACCCGTCCTCCTGTACTCATAGTGTGCGTGCTAAGTCGCTTCAGTCATGTTCGACTCTTTGGAACCCTATGGACTGTAACCCACCAGGCTCCTCTGTCCCTGGGATTCTCCAGGCAAGAATACTGGAGTGGGTTGCCATGCCTTCCTCCAGGGGATCTTCCTGGCTCAGGGATCAAACCCGCATCTCTTATGTCTCCTGAATTGGCAGGCGGGTTCTTTACCACTAGCACCACCTGAGAAGCCCTTTTACTCTCAGAAAGACCTTCATTTTCCCTTAGTCTCTCAGCTCTCTACTTCTGTGTTTGTCTGGCAAAACCCTAACTCCAAATTAACCCCATAGTCTTCTTCTGAACATATACCTAGGCAGCTGAACAGAATTGCAGAAAGCTGGGTAAAAAGGTAAATTGATACTCTATTAATGTATAGTTTCCAGACTCAGGTATACTCTGACCAACATTACTTAATCCTTTCACTCCGTGACTCAACCTTGGCTGCAAAACAGAATCTTCTTGGAACTTGAAAAAGATCTCAATACCTGGGCTGTCTAGGCCAATTCAATCTGAAATTTCAGGGTGGATCTCCAGCACCAGGAGTTCTTAATGTCCTCTGGGTGATTCCAGTATGCAACTGAGATTGAGAAACACTGCTTTCAACTTGTCCTTGAAAGATTTTCATTTTCTACACCACACAAAACCTCTTTTCTTTCACTACCCTCCAAAACCTTCCTCCCTAACCCTGTTTTATCTTACTAATCAACCTCATCTCCTACCTTGCTAGAAAACTTGAAGGTTTTGTTGGTGAATCTTTCAATTTCTTGTCCCCATTTAGTCAACTGAACTTTTTAAGCAGTTTATTTATTTTTGGCTGTGTTGGGTCTTCGTTGCTGCACGTGGACTTTCTCTAGCTGCGGCAAGTGGGGGGCTACTCTTCCTTGAGGTGCTCAGGCTTCTCATTGCTGTGGCTTCCCTTGTTGCAGAGCACAGGCTCTAGGCAGGCAGGCTTTAATAATGGTGGTGTACAGGCTTCAGTGTCCCGCAGCACATGGAATCTTCCCAGACCAGGGATCAAACCCATGTCCCCTGCATTGGCAAGTAGATTCTTAACCACTGGACCACCAGTGAGTAAGGACCACTAGGACCACTAGGAAGTCCTAGTCAGCTAAACTTTGAACTGGGGCATGGTTAGTGCCAGGCGTTGTGCTGGGCATTGGGCATAGAGTGGCGGGCAGGATCAGAACAGTCCAGGCCATCCTGGAGCTTTCAGTACAGTGCCACAGGCAGGCGGGTAAATTGTGGCACGTGGTGAGGCAATCAGGTGTCACTGGAGCACACAGGAAAGGCCCTAATTTAGACTCGTGCCAGGAAGGCTGCTTCCCTGCATCAGCTCATCTATGACCTGTCCGCCTTTCTCTTGCCCTTCATGGAGGATGACCTACCAGACTCACCATCATGCTGGCCTGTGTCTCCATCCCTTCTATTTCTCCTCCACACATTCCTTGGTTGTCCCTCCCTGTTTCTGTCTATTGTTTCTTCCTCTCACTGTAAAAATTCTTAAGGTTTTACCAGAATGATAAAGCTTGATCGTGCATCTCTTTCCTCTTCTCTAGCCTTCACAAGCTGTCCTTTTGGACTCTTCCTTTTTCATCTTCTTTGTGAGATTTCTTCCCTCAGCCTACCTGTTAAATGATGGTATTCTCCACAATTTTTCTCATTCATCCATAAATGATTTTAATCACCATCTAGACATGTGCTGTGTGCTAAATCACTTCAGTCGTGTCCAGCTCTTTGCGACCCCATGGACTGTAGCCTGCCGGGATCCTCTGTCCATGGGGATTCTCCAGGCAAGAATACTGGAGTGGATTGCTGTGCCCTTCTCCAGGGGATCTTCCCAACCCAGGGATTGAACCCATGTTTCTTACGTTGCCTACATTGGTTGGTGGGTTCTTTACCCCTAGCACCACCTGGGAAGGAAAGCTTCCCAAATCTGTATCGATCTTCAGCCTTGACCTCCCTCCCGAGTGCCTGCAGCCATCTCGACCTGAATGTCCCACAGGCTTGTCACATTGGAATTTATTAATTCCCTATTCCCTATTAATTCCCTATTCCTCTTTCTGTGTTCCTTATCTCCTCTGGTGACACTGTCATGCACATAGTCACCCCAACCAAACCAGTAAATTCCGTCACACTACCCTATGTCTTTATTGTGTCTGGTGAACCACCAAGCCCTTCCTGCATTGCCTCATACATTTTCCTTGGCTTTGTTTCTACTACCGTGGCATGTCAACAGATCATCTCTGTCTTTGTTTAGGCCTTTCAGCATTTCTCACTGGGATGATTGCAATTAAATCCTAACTGGTCTCCCTGCCTTTAAGGCTCACACCCTGACATTCATCCTTCATCAGGTAGGTCACAACACTTTTTTGGGAGACATCCTTCAGAAGCTCCCTCTGCCTTTGCTAAGGCTGCACACTGTACTGAGAGGGTGCTCCTGGGGTGAGGGCGCGTCTTGAGGGTGGGGGCTAGGGGATGGGGCTCCAGCAGAGCCGTGTGGTTAAGTTCTTTTATGTCATTGTGCTTCAGCAAAATATTTTGCCTTTTGAAAGCTTTCCATTGCCTGTGCACCACCTTTTCTTGCTCTTTCTCATTTGTACTTCTTCCTCAATGCATTCGTTACCCCAAAGTGCTCAGTTCCTGCCAATCATTAAGAAGTAGCTCAGATCTCATGTCTTTTAGGAGGTCTTCTTATCATTCACATCCTTATTAATTTATTCACTGAGATTCATGGGACATCTGCGTTGTCTCAGGCAGCCAACAACATCAAAAAAGGTGTAGAAGATGGGAGCGTACCTGGGTGTATTCGAGCAGTGCTCCTTAGATTATCTGTGGTGATAGACCAGTTGAGTTGTTCTTTGTTTTGGCTCTATCATGGAACAATAAGTGGTCCTGTTGCACATGATTAAAATGCAGTTTGCATCACATGTGACTCACCAGATTAATTCAACAACACCCAAACTGGTCTATACCTTGTTCAGCAAGTATCACATACTTAAATGTCACTGAATTGTCAAGCTGCCATAAACATTTCCAAATACTTGATTTCTGGACTAACCTTGGACCAGAATGGTAATAAACCATTCGGACATCAGCACCAGTCCACTGGCCAGCTTTGAGTAGCAATGTACTAGAGGGTTGGCTGTAGATGCTATGGTAGGAGAGAAGACAGTCACACCAGGGACTCAAAAGACTAGACAGAGTAGAGCTGCAAGGTGGGCAGAGCCCTGTTCAGTTCAGTTTAGTTGCTCAGTCGTGTCTGACTAATTGCAGCACGCCAGGCCTCCCTGTCCATCACCAACTCCCGGAGTTCACTCAAACTCACATCCATTGAGTCGGTGATGCCATCCAGAGAAGGGCAAAAAAAAAATTTTTTTAAAGAAAAAAAAAAAAAAAACAGGTAATCACCAACTATTAGATTGATATCTTGATGATTGAGATGTATATGTTTTTCTATACTACTCAATCAATATATTAGCATGTAGATTAATACTGAAATGAAACAAATTTCAAGTTTGATGTTTTTTAATATATACTTGCTTTTAAAGGTTGTATACATAATGGCTTTGGCTTCTGTATGAAAACATGAGGCTAAGAATTGCTAGAGTCATGTAAAGATCATAAGAGGAAGACCATGAGAATCTCCGAGACTTGGGTCTGAGTCTTAACATTCTGAGCCTGAACCAATTTGGAAAAACTTAACTCCAGACTTCTTGTAATATGAGGTAATGTCTGTTTTTGTTATTAAGTTCACTCTTAATTGGATATTCTGTTATTTGCAGGCAAAATCCTTCCTAAGTGATATCTAAACATGTAATTTTTTCTTGGAATGTAAGAATTGTTCTACTCAGTCGCCAACAGATTAAAAGAGAAAATACTGAAAAGAAATGATTGACAAAAGTCAACATACATTAAAAAAAAAATCTTAGCCAACTACAAATTAAAAGCAATTTCTTCAGATAAAAAAAAAAAAAAAAAAAAAATAAAGATATGCTCACCAGCTAGGTGAACAAGTCATTTTAGCCACAAGGAGAAATTGGAGCATAGAGAAAGGGAAGGTGGAGTAGGCTGGGACCACAAAGACTAGGATTGTTGTTTTTGTTCAGTTGCTAAGTCCTATCTGACTCTTTGCAATACCACGGACTGCAGCACAACAGCCTCCCCTATCCAGTGATGCTGATAAAGTGCTGCACTCAACATATCAGCACATTTGGAAAACTCAGCAGTGGCCGTAGGACTGGAAAAGGTCAGTTTTCATTCCCATTCCAAAGAAGGGCAATGCCAAAGAATGTTCAAACCACCGTACATTTGTACTCATTTCACATGCTGGTAAGTTTATGCTGAAAATCAAGCTAGGATTCAGCAGTATGTGAACTGAGAACTTTCAGGTGTAAAAACTGGGTTTAGAAAAGGCAGTGGAACCAGAGATCAAAATTGCCAACGTCTACTGGATCATAGAAAAGGCAAGGGAATTCCAGAAAAGCGTCTACTTCTGCTTCATTGATTAAAGCCTTTGACTGTGTGGATCACAACAAACTGTGGATAATTCTTACAGAAATGAGAGTACCTGACCACCTTACCTGTCCCCTGAGAAACTTGTATGCAAGTCAAGAATACCAGTTAGAACCAGACTTGAAACAACTAATTGGTTCCTAATTGGGAAAGGAGTATGACAAGACTGTATGTTGCAACCCTTTATTTAACTTATATGCAGAGTACATCATGAGAAATGCCAGGCTGGATTAATGATAAGCTGGAATCAAGATTGGCGGGAGAAATGTCAATAACCTTAGATATGCAGATGATATCACTCTAATGGCAGAAGGTGAAGAAGAACTAAAGATCCCCTTGGTGAGGGTGAAAAGAGGAGAGTGGAAAAGCTGGCTTAAAACAACATTCAAAAAAGTAAGATCATGGCATCTTGTCCCATCACTTCATGGCAAATAAAAGGGGAAAAGGTGGAAACAGTGACAGATTTTCTTTTCTTGGGCTCCAAAATCACTGCAGACGGTGGCTGCAGGCATGAAATTAAAAGATTCTTGCTCCTTGGAAGGAAAGCTATGACAAACCTAGAGTATTAAAAAGCAGAGACATCACTTTGCTGACAAAGGTCCATCTAGTCAAATCTATGGGTTTTACCAGTAGTCATGTATGGAAATGAGAAGTGGACCATAGAGAAGGCTGAACTTCAAAGAATTGATGCTTTTGAATTATGGTGCTGAAGAAGACTCTTGAGAGTCTCTTGAACTGCAAGGAGATCAAACCAGTCAATCCTAAAAGAAATCCACCCTCAATATTCATTGGAAGAACTGATGCTGAAGCTGAAACTCCAGTAATTGGGCCATCTGATGTGAAGAGCTGACTCATTTGAAAAGACCCTGATGCTAGGAAAGATTGAAGGCAAAAGGAAAAGAGGGTGACAGAGGATGAAATGTTTCAATAGCATCCCCTACTCAAGGACATGAATTTGAGCAAACTCTAGGCGATGGTGAAGGTAGCAGGAGCATAGTAAATGGGGGTGCTATAAGGTAAGTGATGAGGCTTCAGAGTCAGCAGGAGTTGATTTTATTCATTCAGCAAATACTTTCCAAGAATCAACTATGTACCAGATCCTTCCTAGGCACTGGAGACAGAAGCCAAGCAGAGACAGTTTTCTATCTAGTATAGCTTAGGAGGGTCTCTAAGAGTAGACAGAGTTAGGCTTTAACTGCAAGCAGTCTTTGAAGCATTTTGAGCTGGAACGTGGCATAGTCAATTTAATCCTTGGGAAAATGACCCTGGTGAATTGAAAGAAATGGATTTGGGGAAATGGATAGCTATTGAATCAGGAAAGTTAGTTTAGGGGTGGTTATAGTAATCAAGGGAAGAGATGATAAAGATCAGAAAGTAGCAGTCAGTGGTTTGGGGAAGAAGTGAAGGTGAGGGAAAGAGACGTATGAGAAAAATTATTGGAGTGATATAAATTAGTGGTCTTGAAGGGTCAGTTGAGTTTAGGATGGCTTTCAGTTTCTGACGATTAGGTTGCTGTTGAGTTGCTAAGTCATGTCCCACTCTTTTGTGACCCCATGGACTGTAGCCGCAAGGCTCCTCTGTCCATGGGATTTACCAGACAAGAATGTTAGAGTGAGTTGCCATTTCTTTCTTCAGGGGTTTTCCTGACCCAGGGTTAGAACCTGGGTCCTCTGCATTGGCAGGTAGTTTCTTTACTGCTGAGCCACCAGGGAAGCCAGATGATTAAGGCTGGTGGTCCAATTAATTCATTGGAAAAGGGTACAGTGAAGCACAAGCTGGAATCAAGATTGCTGGGGAAAATATCAATAACCTCAGATATGCAGATGACACCACCCTTATGACAGAGGATTGAGATGGTTGGATGGCATCACTGACTCAATGGACATGACTTTGAATAAACTCTGGGAGTTGATGATGGACGGGGAGGCCTGGCGTGCTGCAGTCCCTGGGGTCACAAAGAGTTGGACACGACTGAGCGACTGAACTGAACTGTGGGTGCAAAGGAAGGGGAAGGGATTAGAGGAGTGGTAAGTACAACATCTGAGGACGTTATGCAGTTAGGTGCCTCTTCTCTGTGCTCCTACACTGTGTTGTGCTAACCTCTATCATAGAATTGTTTACTGGGTTTCTAAGCTTATAAACTCCTTGAGAACATGTACTTACTTTTCTGTCCTAAACGTTTGGCAGCGAGCCTAACATGAACAGGCTCCTCAAGTGGTTCTTTAGCTGAACAGAAAGGGAGAATCTTGATTTTCTATTGCTGCCATAACCAATCATCACACACTTAGTGAATTAAAGTAACAGAAAGTTACTATATATAGGTCTGTAGATCAGAAGTCCAGGTTGGTATGGCACATGGAACTGTGCTTAATATTATGTGGCAGCCTGGATACAAGGGGAGTTTTGGGGAGAATGGATATGTGTATATGTATGGCTGAGTCCCTTTGCTCTTCACCTGAAACTATCACAACATTGTTAATTGACAATACCCCAATACAAAATTAAAAGATTTTTAAAAATTAAAAAAAAAAGAAAGAAATCCAGGTTGGGAAGGGTAAATGATGTGCTCTGTGTTTTACAAGATGTTGGCCATCTTTGCTCTTATCAGAGGCCTCTAGAAAGAATCTGTTTCCCAGCTCATTCAGTTTGCTGGCAGAATTCAGTTCTTTGTGGCTGAAGGACTGAGGTCCCTGTGTTGACTGTCATCAAGGGCCACCTTAGCTCCTAGGGGAGCTCTTTCCAGTCCTTGAATGTGGGCCTCTACATTTGAGCACCACCCACAATTCACTGAATCCTTCTGCTTCCAGTCTCTGTCTTCCTTTCTTCTCCCAGTCAGACAGTTCTCTGCTTGAAAGGGCTCATGTGATTACATTGGGCCCACCTGGATAATCCACGATAATCTTCCTACTTTAAGGTATCTAACCTTAATTCGATCTATAATAGAGTCCCTTTTCTATGTAACATAGTCGCAGATTCCAAAGTCTAGGGCATGCACATTTCAGGGGAGGTGGTAACATTACTAACCCTATTAGTAATTATCCACCAAGTTGTGTGGCGATTACGATCATGTTTCTTAATTATTTATTAATTCCAGCATATCCCATTTGTACAGGGGAGGACAATGAGATTGAGGCTGGCCCAGGTCAGAGGGAAACGGGAGCTGAGGGAGATGACAGTCCTTCAGTGTCTACTATTCCTTCCAGTCATCTGTTTTTTTATCTGTCCCATCCATCCATCCCATCCAGTCATCCTTTCAACCTGTCATTCATAAACATTTGAGTACCTGCTTTGTTATAAGAGTCTATGCTAGGTTGGAAAATACAGGAGTGAGTGAACTACAAAGATAAATGACTCCTGATTTCTGTTAGCTTGTTTTCGGTATATTGATGTCTACATCAAATTTTCATTAGTTCATACCATGTACTGGTGAGTTTGGCTTGTCTTGATAAGTTTTCTTACCTGCTTTAGTGAATAATCTTTTTTTAACATGGTTTAGCTTCATATCTTATACCAAGGATTCAGTAAATTTGTGTGATTATGATCATTACTGCTTGGGTCATTCCCTTTTATGTGTGGCCATAAAATATAGGAAGCATTAATAAATGTATATTATTGCTGTTTTAATTTTTAACTTTATTAAAATGAGTAACCATTGTTACCAATTTCTTACCAATTTTTCCAGAGACAAGGAAGTATTTATGTTGTACATGGTAATAATTTTATTTTTAAGTGATTATTTCATTGAAGCTTAAAGGTACTTCATTCCTTCTTATATCTACATAGTATTTCCTGATATGAATATGCTAATTTTTTAACAGGTCTCATATTGGCAGACATTTAGTTAGTTTCCACTTCTTTTGCTATTAAAAATAGTGAAAAATCTTCTACGTGTACCTTTCACAGTGTTAAATACATAACACCTGGAATATTGCATTGCAACAATTGCCAAATCACTCCCACAGAGGTTGTACCAGCTCAGATCCCTACCAGCAGTATACAAGGGTGTTTATTTCACTATATCTTGGTCAGCACAGTGTGTTATGAAACTTTATGGTCTTTACCAATTTGATAAATAAAAATGGCATTTCACTTTAAATTTGAACATCAGATTGCTGAGTAAGTGTGGACATCTTTTTTGCATATATTTTAGAGTTATTAACATTTCTATTTCTTTTTCTATAAACTATCCACATTTCTTATCCATTTCTCTGTTGGGTTGTTGGCTTTTTTCTTATTAATTTGCTGGCAACCTTTATGTATTAAGGAAACTAGCCATTTGGGAGATAAGCTGCATCTATTTTTCTTTCTGTTTGACTTGTCTTTTCTTTCCCTCCTCATATTTATTTATTTGACTGTGACAGATCTTAGTTGTGGCAGGTGGGATTTGTTGTTGTTGTTGTGGCATGCAGAGTCTTTAGTCAGTTGCAGCCTGTGGGATCTAGTTCCCTGACCAGGAATGGAAATTGGGCCCCCTGCATTGGGAGTGTGTAGTCTTAGCCACTGGACCAGCAGGGAAGTCCTTGTTTGACATGTCTTTTGATTTTGTATAACTTAGGCTTTTGACACACACAAACATTTCATTTTAGGTGGGCTTCACATGTTTACAAACTGGACATGTCTGACTTCTTGACTTTGTGTCGTGGTTGGAAAGACCATTCCTCATTTCAGAATTATGAAAGAATTATCTCAGATTTCACAAAATGTTTTTTAAACTTTTTATTTTGAAATAGTTATAGAATCATAGGTAGTTGCAAAATTAGTATGGAAAGGTCCTTCACTCGGTTCCCCCCAGTCACCAGGAATTTTTATAGTTTCTTTTATTTTTTTGTATGCAAAACGTGCTTATGGGGATGATTTCCCATTCATCTTGATACAGGGGACTTTTAGTGCTGCTTCCGTCTGAAAGAACATCCTTCTGTAGCCTTGCTTTCCCTCCTGTAGGCCGGCAGTGGACAGTAGAGCAGCCAACACACAAGACTACTGTTTGTGCATGGCGAAAGACGGTGGTGATTTTATAGCATCCTGGGCATTTTACATCCATGAAACAGGAACTGGGGCTCTGCACCAGGAGCTTCTTCTTGTGTTTCGTCTTCTCCTCTTCTGGAGAGGGATGAAGAAGATCCTTTGCGAGAGGCATGTTCTCGTGAGGAGGTCGTCACCACCGGAAAAAGCAGTTTCATTTTTTAAATGTTTAAATTTTTTATTTCTCTGAAGTTTATTTTGGTATGAGATGTGGATTCCAATTTCTTTCCAATTGGTAACCCATTTGTCTAACATTATTTACTGTCATCTATATTTTCCCCAATAATTGAAAATGCATAGGGACTTCCCAGGTGGCTCAGTGGTAAAGAGTCTGCCTGACATTGCGGGAGACACAGGTTCGATCCTTGGTCCGGGAAGATCCCACATGACTTGGAGCAACTTGTGCACCACAAGTGTTGTGCCTATGCTCTAGAGACTGGAAGCCGCAACTGCTGAGCTTCTGCAACACAATTATTGAGCCTATGCTTTACAACGAGTGAAGCCACCGCAATGAGAAGCCAACACACCATAACTAGAGAGTAGCCCCTGCTCGCGGCATCTAGAGGAAAGCCCGTGCAGCAACGAAGACCCAGCACAGCCAAAAATTAAAATTAAAATTAAAAAATGCATCTGTCAATCATATGCTAAATTCCTGCATATACTGGTTAATTTTTTCAAATATTTAAAGTATCACAACCAGGGAATTCCCTGACCATCCAGTGGCTAAGGGGCTTCCCAGGTGGCGCTAGTGGTAAAGAATCTGCCTGTAAATGCAGGAGACATAAGAGATGCAGGTTCAATCCCTGGGTTGGGAAGATTCCCTGGAGGAAGGCATGGCAACCCACTGCAGTATTCTTGCCTGGAGAATCCCATGGACAGAGGAGCCTGGTGGGATCGCAAAGAGTTTGACATGGCTGAAGTGACTTAGCATGCATGCATGCCAGTGCTTAGGACTCCCGGCTTTCCTTGCCGAGGGTCCAGATTCAATTCCTTGTTGAGGAACTAAGATCCCACAAGCTGTGAAGCAAATAAATAAGTAAGGAAGTATCATAACATGAAGAGACACTAAACTCTCAGTGTATATTTCCCATGAGCTACATGTTGAGATGACCAGAGTTGACCTTGTTTCAAAATTATTCTGGTATAATTTGGCCTGTTGGTCTAGAATTAACTTTGTACTGTTGTGGATGTGCTAGGATACAGGTAAATAATTCACTCCTTGGCCTCCAGGAGTTCATCTTAGCTTATTGATCCCAATCTGTTAAAGTAAGGCCTTTAGAATATGTAGTAATTAAGGTGAACCACACAATTAATCTCACAAAACCTTTCTGAGGGGTGTATATTATGTTGTAGATAGGAAATAGAGACTTAGAAAGATTAAAATTGCCCAGACCCAGGTCTAGAACAAGTGGGCAGAGCACAGACATATTCTGGCCTTGTTATTAGCATGATCCCACACTGTGCTAGGACATGCCTCAGGCCTGCCGGAGATGTCTCTTTACTCCATCAGTCTAAGATAAAAACTGACATCACTTCTAGGCTGCAACATAACTCCATTGTTCCCTTTTGCCTTAGCAAACCTAAATCACCATTTTTAGTTCTTGCTTTCCAATGAAAAGGCTAAGCAAAGACAGATAACTTTTCCAAGGTTTTTCTGGTTTCACTCTGGTTTTCCTAAAGGAAAAACAAAATACTCATCTGCTTATTGAGTTATCTGAATTTAAGGAATAGATTTAGATAATTCTTAAATTATTTTCCAGTTCTGTGATTCAAGATACATGTTTTTTAACCTTGCTACTTGTTTTCCATAGTTTGATGTGCCTATATAGGAGAGAGTGAACAAAAGCATTTAAAGAATGACAAGTATTTTTATGTGGGTTATTTAAAGGGAAAACATGCTAGAAATTCTTTAATCCAATTAAAATCACATCTGTTAGGGGAAGTCCCGTAGGCTGATTATTGTGTAATATAATAGCAGTCTTGATTTCAGTTCGTTACATTAGCTTGCTAGGATATATTTAAAGTTGTTCAGTCGCTAAGTTGTGTCTGACTCATTGGAGCCTCATGGACTGTAACACACCCATCTCCTATGCCCTCCACTATCTCCTGGAGTTTAATCACATTCATGTCCATTGAGTCAGTGATGCTGTCTAGCCATCTCATCCTCTGCTGTCCTCTTTTCCTTTTGCCTTCAGTCTTGCCCAGGTTCAGGATCTTTTCCAATGAGTTGACTCTTTGAATCAGGTGGCCAAAATATTGGAGCTTCAGCTTCAGCAACAGTCCTTCCGATGAATATTGAGGGTGGGTTTCCTTTAGGATTGACTGATTGGATCTCCTTGCAGTCCAAGGGACTCTCAAGAGTCTTTTCCGGCACCACTGTTTGAAAGCATCAATTCTTTGGCATTCAGTCCTCTTTATGGTCCAACTCTCACATCTGTACATGACTACTGGAAAAACCATAGCTTTGACTATATGGGCCTTTGTTGGCAAAGTGATGTCTTTGCTTCTTAATACGTTGGCTTTGCAGGTGGCACAAGTGGTAAAGAACCTGCCTGCCAATACCAGTTAGACTTAAGACACACAGGTTTGATCTCTGGGTTGGGAAGATCCCTGGAGGAGGAAATAGCAATTCATTCCAGTATTCTTGCCTGGAGAATCCCGTGAACAGAGGAGCCTGGTGGGCCATAGTTCATAGGGTCACACAGAGTCGGACACGACTGAAGCGACTTGGCACGGTACAGGTTTGTCAGAGCTTTCCATCCAAGAAGCAAGGCTCTTTTAATTTCATGGCTGCAGTCACCATCTGCAGTGATTCTGGAGCCCAAGAAAAGGAAATCTGTCACTGCTTCCACTTTTTCCCCTTCTATTTGCCATGAAGTGCTGGGACCGGATGCCTTGATCTTAGTTTTTTAATGTTGGAGTTTCAAGCCAACTTTTTAAAGGCTGCCACTTAAAATTCTCTATGTGCTTTGAGTTCAAAGTTATCAATTCACACACCCTATATGGTCCACTTAAAATTTCTGTTAGTTGCAGTGTAGTGCTTGAGATGCTTTTCATGGGATAGAGGTTTAAGGTGAAGTAAAGCAGGTGAGTCTCTAGCTCTGAAGTTTCCTTTTACTGTTAAGAATCATCACAGTAGCAAAGCAAGGTCTTCCAGATGATGAGAACTTCCAGAATGGCCCAGATGTCTTGGAAGTTGTGTCTGTGTGTGGTCTCTGTGGATGGTCCTCACACTGGCTAATTTCGATATCTAGATACAGAAGTCATTTCATGTGTTTGGTAGCGGGGAGTATATTCTTAGGGTCTAGTGAGCCATACCCAAAGCTAGCCATACCCAAGAAACTGGTTCCTAAACTAGAATTCCAAGTCATTCATTTAAAATTGGTCATATATATAGACAAAACCAATATTGAGTAAATGTGCAAGTGGATAATCCTGCTCAGGAGATCCAGGTCTATGTGAGAAGATTGTTTGTTAAAATCAAAGTAAATATGTCCGATTCCATTCTCCTCTCTAGAGATGATTCTTTCTTTTAAATCCTTCATTCAGCACACCCTTCTCTGTAGGGCAGGGAAACCTAGTGAATGCTTTACCAACTGTGTTGTTGAGACTTTGAGGGGACCTCTGTTGTTCAGTTTGCATTCAGTTTTACATCACCTTCACTAATTTAAACAGAACTATCACAACCTGCAGGCATACATACTTTGGAGATATCAAACTTTTGGATCCAGACCACCCCAATAAAGTGAGTATGGAGATAAGGCACATGAATATTTTTTTTCCAGTCTATATCAAAATTAGGTAACATCAAAGATCACTGATCTCAGATCACTGTAAAAAAATACAATGCAAAAAAATAAAATGCAAAAGTTTGAAATATTGCAAGAATTGCCAAAAGTGGCATAGAAACACAAGGTGGATCAACACTGTTGGAAAAATGGCGCCAACAGACTTGCTTAATGCGAGATTGCCACAAAACTGCTTTTTGTGAAAAACACAGTATCTGTGAAGCGAATAGAATATATGATGATGAGACAAGGTATACCTATATTTTGATGAACTGCTAAACTTTTTCCCACGGTGGCTGCACCATTTTACAATTCCAGTAACAATGTATGATTGTTCCTCTTCTTCCCTGGTTATTGTCTGTCTTTTTGATGATCACCATCCTAGTGGCTATAAAGTGGTTCTCTGGTCCACTTCCGAATCCCCAGGATAATCCTGGACCTGCTTATGGTCTTAGTAAATGTTGGTTGACCGGCTAAGTTTGTTTTGACATCTTGTGTCTCTTAACACACTGGAAAGCTGTGTGCTGCGGTGAATAGGCACGGACCAGAGTCCTGTTGAACTTTGAAAACCTGCTCTGTGACATAGTAACTGTGTGATTAGGGACAAGTCTCTTAAGCTTCAGTTTCCTTATCTGTGACATTAAGATTGTTGTTGTTGTTCAGTTCCTAAGTCATGTCCAACTCTTTGTGACCCTGTGGACTGTAGCCCTCCAAGTTTCTCTGTCCTCCACTATCTCCTGGAGTTTGCTTAAGTTCGTCGGTGATTGACGAATTTGCTTCAATTTGGCGAATTGACTTCACCATTGAGTTGGTGATGCTTTCTAACGGTCTCACGCTCTGCCTCCCCATTTAGATAATATCCTTTCCCTAGAGTTGATATGAGGGTTAAGTATTGAATAGATAATGTGAGTGAGATCCCTAGCATAGGACTTGACCCAGAGCCCTTGATAAGTGGGGAATGTTATTCTCTTGGATAACATGGGTAGCAGCTTACCCTACTCCTGTACCTCAAGAAATAGAAGCAATGGTTGATTTCAGATACACCTAATTGTACTGCTAGTGGTAAGCTGGGTCATCTCCCTTTCTTTCTTCATAAAATCTCCCTGCAAATCTACTCCCAGAATCTGTTAACACTTCTTCAGTTTTTGAGCAAAAACCACTGAGGTCTGGTGAGATAGTTGATTGTCATTTGTGGTTTTGCTTCTTCCTTGGGATTTTCTGCTTAAGCTTTAACCAACCCATTGCTAGATTTGCTTGCTTTTATTAACTCATTGTTAAAACGGCATTCTTTTCAGAAGCACCGGTTTTAAACACTTTAATAAAAGCAGCTTTTTAATTGCAAAAAAACTGACTGGTAGAAAGGCATGAGGCCGGTTGGAAAAGTGCTGTGTTCTGAAAACCAAGGTCAGGGTTTCAAGCTGCTGCTGCTGCTAAGTCACTTCAGTCGTGTCCGACTCTGTGCGACCCCATAGACGGCAGCCCACCAGGCTCCCCCATCCCTGGGATTCTCCAGGCAAGAACACTGGAGTGGGTTGCCATTTCCTTCTCCAATGCATGAAAGTGAAAAGTGAAAGTGAAGTCACTCAGTCGTGTCTGACTCTTAGTGACCCCATGTACTGCAGCCTACCAGGCTCCTCCATCCATGGGATTTTCCAGGCAAGAGTACTGGAGTGGGGTGCCATTGCCTTCAGGAAGAAGCCATAATTGTGGGATGGCAGGGAAATGCATATAGATAAGGATTCATGAAAAGCCTTTTCGAATTGCGCCTGTGAGTGAGGACACCTTTAAGCAAGAGAGACAGTTAACTGAGGACAGTCACACCCTTTAGTCCATGAAGCACCCTTTAGAGACAGTAGGATCCAGAATCTTCACCGTGATGAATTACAGTATGTCATATCTATTCAGGAACAGTTCCTCTCTCTTATCATATGCCCAGCCCTTATTTTTTCCATTTGCCTTATGCTCCAGCATGGCCAGGGGCTTGTTGCTGTGGTTATTGATTTACCAACAGAGGCTTCAACCAGTTAAACTTTTCCCTATCACAACACATGTCTCATGATGAAAATTAAATGTACGCCAAATAATAAGTTTGGCTCTATTGTCAAATTTATTGGCAAGGCTCGTTTTGCTACTCTGTGCTCTTCCCTTTCAAGTTTTTATTGTTTATATCTCTCATTTTTCCTTTTTTCTAGAACTTGTGTTAGATTAACACTGAGATTAATTAAACAGAGAAGCATTCTCCAAAGAGAGCAAAGGAGAGCTACAGTCGTTCGAAGGGTAGGATGACAGTCATGACTGGGAAGGGATTTTACAGACTGATGAAAAGAGACTGCATTGTTACTGTCCTCAGCCTTCCAAGAACCCCATGAATGAGGTTTGACTGAGATGTAAGATCAACACACTTGATCTTAATGAGTCAAGGTTATATTCCTAAATTTTATTTGGAGGAATCACAAACTCTCCACCTCAGAATTAGCTAAAGCTAATTTAGCATACTGTATTATACTAAATATACATACTATACAATACATAACATTATTATTGTTTAGTTGCTCAGTTGTGTGCAGCCCCATGGACTGTAGCCCGCCAGGCTACATGGGATTTCCCAGGCAAGAATACTGGAGTGGGCTGCTATTTCCCTCTCCAGGGGATCTTCCCGACACAGGGATCGAACCTGCATTCCTGCACTGTAGGTGTTCTTTACCACTGAGCCATCTGGGAAGCCCAAATAATAATATTTTTCAGTTCAGTTCATCTCTCAGTTGTGTCTGACTCTTTGCGACCCCATGAACTGCAGCATGCCAGGCTTCCCTGTCCATCACCAACTCCCGGAGTCCACCCAAACCCATGTCCATCGAGTCGATGATGCCATCCAACCATCTCATCCTCTGTCATCCCCTTCTCCTCCTGCCCTCAATCTTTCCCAGCATCAGGGTCTTTTTCAATGAGTCAGCTCTTCGTATGAAGTGGCCAAAGTATTGGAGTTTCAGCTTCAACATCAGTCCTTCCAATGAACACCCAGGACTGATCTCCTTTAGGATGGACTGGTTGGATCTCCCTGCAGTCCAAGGGACTCTCAAGAGTCTTATCCAACACCACAGTTCAAAAGCATCAGTTCTTCAGTGCTCAGCTTTCTTTATAGTCCAACTCTCACATCCATACATGACCACTGGAAAAACCATATCCTGACTAGACAGACCTTTATTGGCAAGTAATGGCTCTGCTTTTTAATATGCTGTCTAGGTTGGTCATAACTTTCCTTCCAAGGAGTAAGCGTCTTTTAATTTCATGGCTGCAGTCACCATCTGCAGTGATTTTATAGCCCAGAAAAATAAAGTCAGGCAATATTTCCACTGTTTCCCTATCTATCTGCCATGAAATGTTGGGACCGGATGCCGTTAAATTAGTTTTCTGAATGTTGAGCTTTAAGCCAACTTTTTCACTCCTCTTTCACTTTCATCAAGAGGCCTTTTAGTTCCTCTTCACTTTCTGCCATGAGGGTGGTGTCATCTGCATATCTGAGGTTATTGATCTTTCTCCCGGCAATCTTGATTCCTGCTTGTGCTTCCTCCAGGCCAGTGTTTCTCAAGATGTACTCTGCACACAAGTTAAATAAGCAGGGTGACAATATATAGCCTTGATGTACTCCTTTTCCTATTTGGAACCAGTCTGTTGTTCCATGTCCAGTTCTAATTGTTGCTTCCTGACCTGCATATCGGTTTCGCAAGAGGCAGGTCAGGTGATCTGGTATTCCCATCTCTTTCAGAATTTTCCACAGTTTATTATGATCCACACAGTCAAAGGCTTTGGCATAGTCAATAAAGCAGAAATAGATGTTTTTCTGGAACTCTCTTGCTTTTTCGATGATCCTTCAGATGCTGGCAATTTGATCTCTGGTTCCTCTGCCTTTTTTAAAACCAGCTGGACATCTGGAAGTTCACGGTTCATGTATTGCTGAAGCCTGGCTTGGAGAATTTTGAGCATTAGTTTACTAGCATGTGAGATGAGTGCAATTGTGCGGTAGTATGGAGAAGGAAATGGCAACCCACTACAGTATTCATGCCTGGAAAATCCGATGGACCGAGGAGCCTGGTGGGCTACAGTCGATGGGGTCGCAAAGAGTCAGACACGACTGAGCAACTTTTCTTCTTCTTCTTCTCTTGAGCATTCTTTGGCATTGCCTTTCTTTGGGATTGGAATGAAAACTGACCTTTTCCAGTCCTGTGGCCACTGCTGAGTTTTCCAAATTTGCTGACATATTGAATGCAGTACTTTCACAGCATCATCTTTCAGGATTTGAAATAGCTCAACTGGAATTCCATCACCTCCACTAGCTTTGTTTGTAGTGATGCTTCCTAAGGCCCACTTGACTTCACATTTCAGGATGTCTGGCTCTAGGTCAGTGATCACACCATCGTGATTATCTGGGTCGTGAAGATCTTTTTTGTACAGTTCTTCTGTGTATTCTTGCCACCTCCTCTTAATATCTTCTGCTTCTGTTAGGTCCATACCATTTCTGTCCTTTATTGAGCCCATCTTTGCATGAAATGTTCCCTTGGTATCTCTAATTTTCTTGAAGAGATCTCTAGTCTTCCCCATTCTGTTGTTTTCCTCTATTTCTTTGCATTGATCGCTGAGGAAGGCTTTCTTATCTCTTCTTGCTATTCTTTGGAACTCTGCATTCAGACGCTTATATCTTTCCTTTTCTCCTTTGCTTTTCACTTCCCGTCTTTTCACAGCTGTTTGTAAGGCCTCCTCAGACAGCCATTTTGCTTTTTTGCATTTCTTTTCCATGGGGATGGTCTTGATCCCTGTCTCCTGTACAATGTCACGAACCTCTGTCCATAGTTCATCAGGCACTCTATCAGATCTAGTCCCTTAAATCTATTTCTCACTTCCACTATATAGTTTTATATAATATATATATGTATATAGAATTATATAATATTTTTAAACATATATAATATAAATATAGAATATATATATATGTTATACTCTAACTTAAATGTTCATGTCTTCCTTTAAGCCATGAGAATTTCATTAAATGGTCACAATTCAAATGAGTGAAATACAAATAATTTTATTTCTAGAGTTAAATAGAGAAAAAAAGTACAATTGACCTTTAATGAAAATAACACTCCTCAAGTTTTTCAGAATCAAATCCCATTAAAGGAAATCTTTTGAGAGATCAAGTATAACATCTCAGAAAAAGGCAAAAGGCACAAGAAAATCCAAGTAAACTGCAAGTAACTGAGAAGTTGACCTTGTCAATGAATTATTTACAGATAAACATGCCTCATTTCCTTATACTTTAACTTAATTTGAAGTTGAGAACATTGGACCTTCCTGCTAGTCAGTGCAACAAAGTGTCAACATTAGCTCTGATCATTACTTGATTGATTCATACCATGGACATTTATTTCTTGCCTTCCCTCCCCTGGTGTAGTTCTGTGTGAGATGTACATTTGTACATGACACCCCTCTTATTACTCCACAAGAACTTACTAGAGTTTTAAGTGATGCAAGATGTGTCTACAGATAAAATGTAGTGTGGTAACTACCTAACATAGAGGTACAGGTACAAGCAGGAGTGAGAAGCAAAATAATGGACAGCAGTGGGGCATGAGTGTCCAGTCCACCAGACAGAAGACCCCCCGTGAAAACCGACCTGGCTGTCCCAATGCACCAGAGGCAGATATCAGTACTGGTTATTATGCTGTGCTGTAGGACTGCATATAATGTGGATAATTCCACAATGGATTCAGCTAAATAATAATATATAAAGTGTTATCACTCAGTTGTATTTGACTCTTTGTGATCATAACAATTACAAGTGTGTGTCCAGCTCTGTACTGTCTATATTTATGGATTTATAGTGTGTTATCTGTATCATCAGAGACTGGCACAAGATAGTCCTAAATAGCAGACATGTAAGGGTCACTAGAAAGTCTTATATGGTATTGCAAAACATGCTTAACTTATCAATCATGTTTTTTTAAACAAACAAACAAACAAAAACTCAAGATTAGTCTATCCTGAACACCCATCACCAGGATGAGCAGAGAGCACTTAGATGGGTAAGCTCCCTGTTGGAGCTTTGGTTCCTATTTGAAATGCCACTGAAGAGTGATCTCTTCAAATCACAATTTAAGCAGACATTGTTTCTCAAAGCCAACCCCTCTTTCTTCCTTGTGGGTTATCAAGTCTTCTGCCTTTTTCAGACTCATCCTTCCACCCTCAAGCCATTGTTGTTCAGTCACTAAGTCATGTCCAACTCTCTGCGATGCCATGAACTGCAGCACGCCAGGCTTCCCTGTCCTTTCCAACCATCTCATCCTCTGTTACCCCCTCTTCTCCTTCCCTCAATCTTTCCCAGCATCAGAGTCTTTTCCAGTGAGTCAACTCTTCACATCAGGTGGCCACAGTACTGGAGCTTCAGCTTCAGCATCAGTCCTTCCAATGATTATTCAGGGTTGATTTCCTTTAGAATTGACTGGTTTGATCTACTTTCTGTCCTAGGGACTCTTGAGTCTTCTCCAGCACCATAACTGAAAGGCATCAATTCTTTGGTATTCAGCCTTCTTTATGGTCCAACTCTCACATCCATTCATGACTACTGGAAAAATCATAGCTTTAACTATACAGACCTTTGTTGGCAAAGTGATGTCTTTGCTTTTTAATAAGCTGTCTAGGTTTGTCATAGTTTTCCTTCCAAGTAGCAAGCATCTTAATTTCATGGCTACAGTCACCACTCAGGGTGATTTTAGAGCCCAAGAAAATAAAATCTGTCACTGCTTCCACTTTTTCCCCATCAATTTGCCATCAAGCGATGAGACCAGATGCCATGATCTAAGTGTTTTGAATATTGAGTTTTAAGCCAACTTTTTCACTTTCCTCTTTCCCCCTCGTCAAGAGGCTCCTTAGTTCCTCTTCACTCTCTACTATTAGAGTGGTGTCATCTGTATATCTGAGATACTTCTCCCAGCAATCTTGATTCCAGCTTGGGATTCATCCAGCCCAGCATTTCACATGATATACTCTACATTTCCTAGAGAAGGAAATGGCAACCCACTCCAGTATTCTTGCCTGGAGAATCCCATGGACGGAGGAGCCTAGAGTCGGACACGACTGAGCAACTTCACTCACTTCATTCAATGGGCTTCCCTGGTGGCTCAGATGGTAAAGTGTCTGACTGCAATGTGGGAGACCCGGGTTCAATCCCTGGGTCGGGAATATCCCCTGGAGGAAGAAATGGCAACCCACTCCAGGACTCTTGCCTGGAGAATTCTATGGACAAAGGAGCCTGGTGGACTACAGTCCATGGGGTCGCAAAGAGTCAGACACGACTAAGCCGTTTCACTTTCACTTTCACTCTACATATAAGTTAAATAAACAGGATGACACTATACAGCCTTGCCATACTCTTTTCCCGATTTGGAACCAGTGCATTGTTCCATTTCTGGTTCTGACTTTTGCTTCTTGACCTGCATACAGGTTTCACAGGAGACAGCCATGTGCTTCCCCAAATGTGCAGGGTGGGGATAAACACAATATCAATTACCCTTTAGAAACCACTACATGCCCAAACCTTTTTCAGTGCTTCATTTAAATATGGAAATGTGATACAGTTGTGGGAGGAGGTGTTTAAGGGGCCTCTGAGAGCATTGGAAAAGGTTTTAAATCTCTTAAAAAGAGACACAAAGAAAAGACTCTTCTACTACTCTGGAAGAAGGTGTATGAGAATGTGATATTTGGAATGACGATCACCATCTTTTTCCACAAAAATGACAAAGTAGAAATGAACTAACTCGGAAGAAATTTTCCTACCTTTGGACTTCTTTTTCTATGTTTCTGTGTAACAGCTCTTACTGCTTAGCACTTCAAGTTGTGTTCTGTTATTTCCAAATGAAAGCATGATCCTTGATACTATAACATTCCCATTTGAAAAACAGAAATTAGGTGCTTAGTATCTTTGTTTGATATTTGTGTTGATCACTTTTGTTTGCCTAAAAGACAAGGCTTATATTCTAATTTTCTGTAAGTTACTAAGACCTAAGATGTAGCAATAATTTCTCTTTTCACAAATGCTTAAGAAACTTATTTCACCCTTGACACAGTTTAAATACTTTACATTTTGGGTGTATATGCTGACTCCAAGATGCTGCAGATTTCATATCTGTTGCAATTATTTGGATCATCAGAGAAATTGTTTCCGTTGTTGATTGCACCTCCTGTTCTTCCCGTTCTTGACCCAGATATATTATCATATCCAAGTGACACGCATTATTGAATCTTTTATCATGAATCATGTGTATTTCTCATACTGTGGATATTGTCATGTCAGAGAACAGTTTGTGCAGTATAAAGAAGAAACTCTTAAAAAAAAAAGAAGTTCTCAGTGGGAGGGAGATTCAAGAGAAAGGGAGATATGTATATCTATGGCTGATTCATGTTGATGTATGGAAGAAACCAACACAATAGTATAAAGCAATTATCTTTCAATTAGAAAGAAATAAAAGGAAAAAAGTTGTTCCCAAACCTGGCCCATCATCAGTGTCTCCCCAGACATACTAATCTTTCTCTAGGTGGTTAGCAATCAACCAGGTCTGGCAACCGCTACTTTTAGGAGTAGAGGAGAGAGGAAGTTTGTACTGTCTGATCCCATACGTAAATGGTTTCAGACCTCTTTTGACAAAGTCAGCCATGTAAGAACAAAATCTCTCAGCAAGTTACAGAAAGCTTGTGTATCAAGTGAGTGGGAAGAAGGAGTCCTTTGGTCTCCATGTCCTCTGTCTGCACGGCCATCCCCTGAGATGTCCAGGGCCCTTCAGGTCTTTGAGCACCAGTCCGTGTAGGTCTGCGTTGCTGCTAGCTACACGGCTCCGTCATTTTCTGCAGCTCTTCTGCAACACAGCCATGTCCACTGAGGGCACTCAGGAGACTTTATGCTGCCCTTTCACCTCATGGGAGACACTCTCCATGGCTGCCTAAGGCCATATCAGCCACCTGTTCCCCCTCTACCCAGGCAGCTGAGCCTGATCCCTCTCCTCTCTGTTTCCTTAATCCTACTTGGCACCTCACCAGGGCTTATTGCCCTTTTTTCTGAGATCAGCACGAGTTGCCTTCCCTCTGACTCTCCCCTTTCCCAAGCCTGAAGCATGCTCTTCTGTGCTAGGAGGCATGGAAACTCCCAAGGTTTCCTTCCAGATCTCTTGTCTAGGCCCTTGAGTTCTTCTGTATGGCTATGTAACTAAGCTTTTATAACTCAGAATCTAGGATAAATCTTTCTGGTTTTTTGCCTTCTCTGTTGTGTTTCATTCCCAAGGTGATTTGCATAATCTAGCTGATTAAGGAAATGCCAAAGAGAAACACAAATGTATATATGAAACATAAAAATAAAACACAAAACCCTGTATGGTAAGTGTAAGGAGTATGATGTACTTTTCGCTTCTGCTCTGTGTGTGTTTATGTGTATATACGTATAATCGCAGTACACACAAGTATATGGTAATTAGCAAAATTGAAAATCTATCCTTTGAAATAATTTTTCACTGAGTCTGTTCACATTCTCGACTTACTTTATTTAAATTTGAAGTCATAATAGATGACGAAGGGAAAAAAGGATTTAAAATAATACGCTGAGGGCTTTCCTGGTGGTCCAGTGGTTCAGAATCTGGGATTCCCCCATGCAGGGCACAAGGGTTTGATCCCTGGTCCAGGAAGTTCCCACATGCCATGGAGCAAGTAAGCCCGTGTGCCACAACTGCTGAGCCCGTGAGCCACAACTGCTGAGCCTGTGTGCTACAACTGCTGAAGCGTACGCACCTAGAGCCCATGCTCTGCAACAAGAGAAGCCGTTGCCATGCAGAGCCCGGGCACCACAACAAAGAGTAGCCCTCGCTTGCTGCAGCTAGAGAAAGCCCACGTGCAGCACCAAAGACCTAACATGGGCAAAAATAAATAAACAAATAAATCTTAAAAAAATACATGCTGGAAAATACACATCCCACATAGTCACCTCAGGCTACTATACATATATTCCACTAATATTACCATAGCCCTAAACATTTCTGGATTTGTTCCTTTGCAGTTTACAAACTATAAGTTGAAAATGTTAGTAAATTATGATTAATCCCACCTCTACTTCCCCCATTCCAACTCCACTTATCAAGACATAGCTCAGCTTGATCCACTGACTTTTGAAACTATTCTTAACTTTTGATTAGTTCTGGGCATGATTTTTAAAGCAGTAGACAAAGACTTTTCTCCCTTAGAGCCAATTAAATGAAATTCTGAAAAACTCTGATGTTGATTTGTAAAGAAAAGCTCAAAAACTGCTTTGAACAGCAGTACCACTGAAATGATATAATTACTGAAGTGATTACTCTGAAGCATTTTATTTCAATGAAAAAATATTGGTCAGTCAGTTCAGTTCAGTTGCTCAGTTGTGTCCGACTCTTTGCGACCCCATGAATCGCAGCACGCCAGGCCTCCCTGTCCATCACCAACTCCCGGAGTTCACTCAGTTGTTCTCAACTAGGGATGGCTTTACATGCTAGGGGACATTTGGTAACTTCTAGAAACCTTTTTGATTGTCTCAGCTAGAGAAGGAGTGTTCTTGGCATTTGGTGAGTGGAGGCCAGGGTTGATGCTGAGAATCCTGCATTGCTCAGGACAACTCCCCATAACTTGTTTGGCAAAAATGTCAATAAAGCTGAGGTTGAAAAACCTGGTTTAAACAAACAAATGATCACTTTATAGTCTTTCTCACATTTTAATACACTTAAAATTTCTGATCGCCTTACCCCAGCTTCAGGTAGGTCAGTTTTGTTCTCACCCTGCTGCCCAATTTCCATTACAGACCTCCTTCTCTCTGCTTGTACCTTCCTACAGGTCATTTCAGTTTATGTGTCCCTGAGCAGGGTCTGCAGCTAGCCAGATCTGTTCTTGCAGATCTGATGTCTGACTTCTAAATCAGAGATCAGTAGGGAGCCCAGGGCCTCCCAAATATCAAAAGAGAAAGGGAGAACCATATAGCCCTTCTGGGATGACAGGCATGCCCTGGGAAAGCCAGATGCTGACTTTACACTCCTTTCCCTCAGGGAGAGTGTCCCAGTATATTTTGCAGGATTTGGATAAATCCCAATACATGAAGGTTCATGTGGAAGTGGTTGGCAAAGGTTTTCAATTTATGGACTCCTGCCAAGTACTTCCCACCACAGGCAACCTTATGGTCACAGCCCTATCTGAATGAATTTCAGAAAGTCCTCAGCAGAGTGCTGCCTTCTGAATCCTATTGGCAGATCTCAAAGTGATCGGATCCCTCAAATTCATTATGTGTCCTGGTGTTAGTATATATGTGGCTTCAAAGAGTCTCCAGGTAAGCTCTTGGAGCAGGTACATATATCACATTTGAACTTGACATCTTTAATTTCAGGTCTAAAGAAGCTAGTCTTTTTGCCTTTTCATACTGTTCATGAGGTTCTCAAGGCAAGAATACTGAAGTGGTTTGCCTTTCCCTTTTCCAGTAGACCACTGTTTTGTCAGAAATCCCCACCACGACCCATTGTGTTGGGTGGCCCTGCATGGCATGGCTCATAGCTTCATTGAATTACACAAGGCTGTGATTTATGTGATCATTTTGGTTAGTTTTCTGTGATTGTGGTTTTCATTCGTGAGGCCGTGGGGTTGTAGTTCTTGCTTCTTCTCTCTGCCCTCTGATGCATGAGGATAAGAGACTTGTGCAAGCTCCCTGATGGGAGGGCTGTGAGGAAAACTGATGCTTTTGAATTGTGGTGTTAGTGAAGATTCTTGAGAGTCCCTTGGACAGCACGGAGATCAAACCTGTCAATCCTAAAGGAAATCAACCCTAACTATTCATTGGAAGAACCAATGCTGAAGTTGACGCTCTGATACTTTGGCCCCCTGATGTGAAGAGCCAACTCATTGGAAAAGACCCTGATGCTGGGAAAGATTGAAGGCAGGAAGACAAGGGGATGACAGAGGATGAGATGGTTGGGTGGCATCACCAACTCAATGGACATGAGTTTGCGCAAGCTCCAGGGTATAGTGAAGGACAGGGAGGCCTGGTGTGCTGCAGTCCATGGGGTTGCAGAGTCAGACATGACTTAGCGACTAAACAAAAACAAAGGAGCTAGTCTAGGCAGATTAAGTCTCTCCTTCACCAAATGATCCAGTCACGAAGTGATACTGTCCACTACAAAGAGTGAAATTCATGGTTTGTTGCAGGTGCTGGTCAATGAAATAGAAGCACCAGTTCCCCATCAGTGAGTTCCTGTTTGCTCTCATCCTGACACATATATCCAAGGCCTTTGGAGAAGGGCTGAGCTCCGGCAAAGGAGGCTTTTTCTGTTCCCTGATAGCACCTGCCTGTCTTATCCACCCGTTATGGAGGTGTGGTCATCTGTCTACTGTTGCTGAGTTTTAAGTCTCTGCTTTACATGTATGAGAACCCTGACTATTCTGGCCTCTCCAGACCTGAAATTTTATGCCACTGAGTATTTTAAATCAGTTATTAAGGCCCTAGTTCTGCTATCAGCTAGAAGATATCTCTATACCTTCACCACATAAAATTTATTTCTCTCCTTCTGAACAGTACATTCACTAAAAAAATCAAAGGTCTGTATTAAAGGGCGGGTGAGGAGGGTGTCTGGGTTAGGAGGGGGAAGGTATGCCTGGCTCTAGTCTGGGGGTGCTGTATTTACAGGACAACTCAGGTTGCCCTCAATTCATTTACTAACAATTTTCTAGACTAGACCCAGCAATGTAATATTAGCACCGAGTCCATCACTGAGTCAGCTTATAAGGAAATTCTCAGCAGTTTATTTAGTTCCAACAGGCTAAAGGGATCAGGTTTTCTTTTCTTGCCCCATTTTTATACAATGATCCACGTTCCTTTTCCTCTGGTGGGTCCACAAGGGTTAAAGACTGTTGGATAGCAGGTTATCTTCAAGCAAAGGATCAGTGAGAGAGTTCCACTCCAGTAAGCTTGAGCCACCAGGTCCCTTTTCTGTCTCTTCGGTCTTCCCTCACTTGGTGGGTATCTGCTTCTGCAAATTCCCCCTCACAGACCTTTCCAGTGTGAGTTACTCCTCTGATGACCTTCTCCCTCTTCCTCCATCTCAATCTTGCATAGTCTTTTAGATTAGAAAAACCAGCTGTGTTTGCTGCCTGTGAGTATTGCTGACCTGCATTAGACTGCTGTGGTCTCTTTGAGGCTTTGTGCTTTAATGAGGGCTGGGGAGAGGAAAAAGGCCTGAGTGGAATGAGTAGGGGAAGAAGAGGAGGCAGGGCTTGCCCAGAAAACAGCTTAATACTTTGAAATGTAAGTCCACCATTTGCCCTATAAAATTAGAATCCTTCACTCTGATTCTGAATAATTTAAACAGCGTTATTTTGGCAGTTTAATTAGGAGAATAGTGGCTCAAGGTATGTTACATCAGTGGTTAAGGTGAGCGGGAAAGGAGCTTTTATCAGGATCTAAAACACTTATATCAAAACCACTGAAAAACATCAAGGGAAGAATCATGTATAATTTGTGACATACCAGCTCTAAAAATGAAAGTAGTAGAGTTTTCTCTAGATCTGTTCCATACACTGCCATTCAACTTGGCCAGATGCTTTCCATCTAAATTTGTATAGCTTATCTCTACAAATGATAATATCTGATTTTGATTGAATGTTCATTTTTTATCAGATTCTGTGCTCTAAATTTCATATATATTATCATATAAATTTCATGAATTTTATATATTAACTCATAAATTATTCCAAACAATTATTCTAAAACAATGAGTTGTTGTTTTTTAATCTTGTTAGGTTGTAAATTGCCATTTTTCAGATAAGGAGGTTGAACTTTAATTTTGCCCAGAGTCACACAGCTAGTCAGTGGTGGGATTCAAACCAAGGTCTTTGTGATCCCAAAGTTTCTGCTCCTACTCCCATATCATACGTTTGGTATAGACACAATCCACAGGAAAACTAGAGTCCAGGCTGACTCTGGCAAAATCCTGGCATCCCCGCAGCCAATCTTGAGTTTGAACTCAGCTTGAGGACACAGGATGTATCAGATCAGAGGTCATGCTGAGATACCATCCTGTATTTGGAGAGCTCCTCTGAAGTGTGCCAGGTGGTACAATGGTAAAGAATCCACCTGTCAAGGCAGGAAACATGGGTTCGATCCTTGGGTCAGGGAAGATCCCCTGGAGAAGGAAATGGCAACCCACGCCAGTATTCTTGCCTGGAGAATCCCATGGACAGAAGAGCCTGGCTGGCTACAGTTCACAGGGTTGCAAAGAGTTGGACAACTGAAGCAACTTAGCATGCCCTCTTTAATCGACATTTGGCTTGTCTCCAATCTTTTACTGACTGATACAATGAATAAGCTTGAATATATGTCATTGTGCGTATGTGCATATATTTCTATAGGAGAAGTTTCTAGAAATAGGATTGTTGCCTTAAAAATGTGGGTTTATATACTAATTTGCACTGCCACCAGCAATATGTGAATTTTCCACAATCCTTCCAACAGAGGGAACACACTTTTGGATTGTGGAAAACTCATACATTACTGGTGGCGGTGCAAATTTTGGCTAATCTGACTGATAAAATGTTTGGACTTTAACCCATCCAATGCAATAAAATGCAGTATTATAGATTTTTCTTACTATGGTTAAAGTTAAGCACTTTCTATATGCTTATGAGCCGTTTACACTTCCATTTCTGTGAAATTTGTCTGCTTTATTCTTGGTTTATAGGTGTTTCCTTATCAGTTTCTAAGAATCCTTAATATATTAGGGAGAGTATCACTTGTTTGTATTATGAATTGAACATATTTCTTTCTCCTTGTCATTTGCCTTTTTCCTTTTTTCTTCTTGATTTTCATACGGTTAAATTTATTAGTCTTCTTTTATGTTTTATGAACTACTAAGTCAAATTTAAAAAGTTTTTTCCTACTCCAAGATTATAAAAGTGTTCTCCCTGTTGTCATCCAGGACTTTCATGGTTCTTTAAATTTTTTATTTAAATCTTTGATCTATTAATACTTGGAGTTTATTTTGGTTTATAGTATAATTTTTGGATCCCACTTTTTATTTTCAGATGACTCTCTAGTTGTATCACACCATTTACTCAACAACTGCTGGTAATTCAAGTGCCTACTGCTTTCAAGTGCACGTATATCATATACAATATGTCTTTTAAAAATATACATATATATTATATATATATAATATAAAATGGCTTTATCTTAGAATACCAGAATAAAGTCTAAATTTTTCTGTTGCAGACCTAGAGGGTTTATTTTTTTGTAAAATATACATAATGTAAAATTTACCATTTTAACCATTTTAAGTAAAATTTCCCATTTTAACCATTTTTAACTTTAACCATATAAAGTTCAGTGGCACTAAGTATATTTGCATGCTTTGTACAACCATCACCACCATCTACCTTCAGAACTTTTTCATCTTCCCACCATATGACTTGAAATCAAACATACTGGTCGTTTTATGATGTCCCATTCCTTTGTACGGTGTTGGCTGTTTTCAGAGATGTTAAAATTTGGGAAAGTGTATATCTTAGAATTTATGAAATATGGTACTAAATTCCCAAATGTTTTTGGTATGTTTCTTAGATGTTCTGTTCTGTGCCACTGTTTTGCTTCTTTATGTACTGCTGCTGCTGCTGCTGCTAAGTTGTGTCCAACTCTGTGCGACTCCATAGACGGCAGCCCACCAGGCTCCCCCGTCCCTGGGATTCTCCAGGCAAGAACACTGGAGTGGGTTGCCATTGCCTTCTCCAATGCATGAAAGTGAAAAGTGAAAGTGAAGTCGCTCAGTTGTGTCCGGCTCTTAGTAACCCCATAGACTGCAGCCCACCAGGCTCCTCTGTCCATGGGATTTTCCAGGCAAGTGGGGTGCCATTGCCTTCTCCCTTCATGTACCAATGTCACACTATTTTAATTACTAAAGATTCAAAATATCTTTTAATACACGATAGAGCTAGTTTCCCCTCATTGGTCTTCTTTTTCAGAAGACATCTTTTTCCAACTGTTTTTGTCTATCTGTCCAGATAAACCAGGCACCTTCTCTTTGGATCTTGTAGATCTTCTTTTCCTCCCTCTGTCTACCTCAGTTTCACTTAAGTTATATAAACTTGAATACAGAAGAACTTCTTACACCTGAAGATCAGCTAAAAGTTTGGATCAGAGTATCTTTTCTGAAAGTTTATCTTCTTGACTTGGTTCAACCTTGCCATGGGAGGCACAGTCCATTCCTGACCTATTTTGCTGCCATAAAAGGAAGATGGATGCTTCTATGACAGTTCTTAGAATCGCTTACCCCTTTTGTATCTGGTACATAGAATATCAGCCTTTTTAAGTGAATTCAGCATTGTCTTTATGATGAAAAGTCTTTTAAGTGATTACAGTTGCATCAGGGTTTACTGTGGTTCACTAATGCATTTACCCCCGGTAGGTTTGTTGTTTTGCCAGTTATTCCTATTAAATTTTTAGCATATTTAATATTGTATTACTAGGAACTTGGCTTTATTTGCATCTATAGATCATAAACCCATCTCTTTTTTTTGTTTGTTTGTCAGTAATTCCTGTGGAAAATGGCCTTCAGTGATCTTACATCGAGGACCGTGCGTCTTTATGATAATTGGATCAAAGATGCTGGTAAGTAACCAGATTTCCTAACTGTGGCTCATCCTTCCTTTTTTAAGTAACCAGATTTCCTAAATGTGGCTCATCCTTCCTTTTTTGGTTGGATTCTCGTACTTAATAGGATTTCATTGAAACAGAATGAGAGACTTAGCAACTTAACACTCCCTTACAGACACCCCATAAATTGATTTTTTCAAATTTTTATTTATTTGGCCACACCGGGTCTTAGTTGTAGCGTGTGAGATCTAGATCCCTGACCAGGAATCGAACCCAGGCACCCACATTGGGAATGAGGAGTCTTAGCCACTGGCCCACCAGGGAAATCCCCTTGATTTTTATTTTAATTAGTGAAGAAGTATCAAAAAGTTCATTGAAGATATGTATAAAGATAGAGGTATTAATACATAGCTGATGTTCAATATGATGTTTGTAATTGTGAAAATAGCTTTATACCCAGGGAAAGGAATTGGTCCATGCATGGTAGTACATCATTCCAGCTCAGTAGCCATTAGAAGTGATTTTGGGGCACTGTGCTCTTAGGCTTGATTCTGCCCTAATGCTCTTAAGGGAAATAACAGTTATCACCAACAATGACTCTGTCCAGTAACTCTTGAGTGGGAAGGGCCACAGCCCCCAGGGGTATGTCAGAAAGCAGGGGCATTTGCTAGGGTAACCCCTGAGTAATTCTGAAATGCCCACCTTCTCGCATTGCCCATTAAAAAAAAATCAACATTGTTGAAAGGCATTTAATGCCATAGTGAGTGGTTTAAAATCATTAAATGCAAGCAGGTTATAGAAGACCACCTGTATTTCATGCATGCATGCTCAGTGGCTCAGTCGTGTCCAGTTCTTTTGCAACCCCATGGACTGTAGCCTGCCAGGTCCCTCTGTCCATGGACTTTTCCAGGCAAGCACACTAGAATGGATTGCCATTTCGTATTCCATATTTGTGGTAGGATTATGGGTAATTTCTATTTACTTTTCTGTGTCTGTCTACTAGATGTTTGGGGGTTTCTTGTTTTGTCTTTTATTTGTTTGTTTGGCCACAGTATGTGGTGTGAGAGATCTTAGTTCTCAGACCAGGAATTGAACCCTCACCTCCTGCAGTGCAAGTGTGAAGTCTTAACCACTAGACTGCAGGGAAGTCCCTGTCTAGATGTTGTTAAACCACATCAATATGTGTTGCTTCTATAACTGTTATAAAATGTTTTAAACAAACATTTATAACAAATGTTTTATAATACTTAAATGTTTTATAACAAAGGTAGCATTTTTAAAAGAATAGGCAAGGAATCAGAACATTTCAGAGCTGAGATGGACTTAGATATCATCAAAGCTACCTTCTCATGTTGTTGTTCTTGTTCAATAGGGTCTGACACTTTGTGACCCCATAAACTGCAGCAAGCCAGGCTTCCCTGTCCTCCTCTAACTCCCAGAGTTTGCACAAACTCATGTCCATTGAGTCGGTGATGCCATCCAACCATCTCATCCTCTGTTGCCCCTTCTCCTCCTGCCTTCAGTCTTTCCCAGCATCAGGATCTTTTCCAGTGAGTGGGCTCTTCACATCAGGTGGTCAAAGTATTGGAGCTTCAGCTTCAGCATCAGTCCTGCCAATGAATATTCAGGGTTGATCTCCTTTAGGATTGACTGGTTTGATCTCCTTGCTGTCCAAGGGACTCTCAAGAGTCTTCTCCAACACCACAGTTTGATATGAAAAACTCTCATATCTGCACATGACTACTTGAAAAACCATAGCTTTGACTGTATGGACCTTCCCAACATCATGGTCATTTGTCAGCAGAAAGATCAGAACATACATTTTCTGGTTATGATTAGTACTCTGGTATTTCACATTTGAATTCCTTTCCACATATTCACCACCATCACCACTTTAGATTAGTTTGTTACCTATCAGTTAGAATCACATATTCACCAAATTCAGGAGGAAAAAGTGTCACCTCTTGCTACCTAGCACAGTTGAAATTATATTTCTGTTTACACTGATTTCAGCAAAGATACACTGTTTCATGGTTGCTATCTTTCTCAGTGGACTTCCTGGATGATTCAGTGGTGAAGAACCCACCTGTAATGCCAGAGACCCAGATTTGATTCCTGGGTTGGAAAGGTCCCCTGGAGAAGGAAGTGGCAACCCACTCCAGTATTCTTGCCTGGGAAATCCCAGTGAAAGAAGAGACGGGCAGGCTACAGCCCTTGGGGTCTCAAGAATCAGACACAATTTAGCAATTCAACAACAACAAATCTTTCTCAGTAGATTAAAAACCAATCTCATTTCACTGAAAAAGATGCTATAGTTTTGCCCCTGAAGAATGCAAAGGTTCTTAAAAGGATCCTAAAAAGGATCCCATAAATAGAGAAGTTTCACTCTGGTGAATGGAGATTGAAGGGAATTTTAATATATATATATTCAATTTTTTCTTATTTTTCAACTTACATAATGACACAGAGAATGTATAGATTTCTTTAAAGATTATCTTTCTCTGAAGATTTACAGTAGTTTTCATAAATTCAATATTTAATTTAAATACTATTTTTTGTCTGTTGTAATGGGTTTTATTTATTTATTTAAAAATATGAATATTTTCTTTTCAAGGTAGAGGTGTAACTGGCTACCTGAACTCTCATGATTTAACCTTGGGAACCAAGTAGATTTGGATAATTTTTTGAAATAGACATGTTTGGAAGAACGGATCACTTGCTATCCAACTCTTGCTACTCATTATCCCCATTGTAAGAACCCAAGACATTCAATTAATCAATATCCTAATTCAAGAGCCAAATAGATTTAGGTGATGATGAATATCTATATAGTGCTCTAAGTATAAAATGTTTTAAGATGAACTACTTCTGAATTCCACTTCTAATTTTATTCATGGGTCAACTCTTTATTTTTATTATGAATACTTACATTGAAAAGATTATGAATACTTACATTGACCTAGTATTAGGTCAGAAAAGGGAATGACAAAGGTGAGAAGTGGTTCAGGATAGACGAGGAAAGTCCTGGAAGCAGTGTTGCAAACAGCGTGGGGAGGATGAAAGGAAGAGGCAGGCGATGCTACTGATCTGAAGCTATGCTAATTTAAAGTCTTCAGGGAGGAGGGAAGGATGGAGATGTGTGGTGAAAAGACCTTGATTTAAGTTCTGCCACTATTGTGAACCAGCTCAGTGATCTTGCACAAATTATTTATTGTCTGTGAGCCTCAGTTTCCTTGTTAGCAAAGGAGAGTTGAGCCTGGTATCCCCCAGCTACCAGATAATACGCATGAAAGTGTTAGTCACTCAGTTGCGTCTGACGCTTTGTGACCCCATGGACTGTGTAGCCCACCAGGTTCCTCTGTCCATGGAATTGTCTAGGCAAGAATGCTGGGGTGGATTGCCATTGCCTAATACGCATGAAAGTGCTATGTTATTTAGGAAGTATCCCAACAGAAACAGTGGTGGTGGTTGATGACTTATAGCACATTTCCATGTTCAAATACTTTTAATATAGCATATCTTTTTTTTTTTAAGTTTCTTCATTCTTTTTCCTGTTGAAATCTAGAAGGGTTAAAATGGTTTGTGTTGAGATATATATCTTTATGAGAACACTATTGGGTATAATAAGAGGGGTTTTTTTGCTCTGTGTAGTGTGATATTGATCTCTGAGAACCATTAGGAATCATTTTTGGCCATGTTAGTTCTGTTTTACTTTGCCTATACTTCAAAGGGCTAAGGCCATGATCAAGTGCCAAGAATTTCAAGTGTATTCTTGGCTTTGGCCCTAATTCTGAATAGACTTTGAGAAACTTACTGATACTCGTTGGCTTTCTGATTGTTAGAGAAGTAGGAGGCAGGCATAGTTATTTCATGTGGAAAATTCCACAGCTACAGAATTTTAAAATGGTTTAATTAATACTTAAGCTATAAGAGGATTTATAATGTTTTGATGTTTAAAAAGCAACTTTCCCTGTATTCGAATAGTAATGATTTTGACCTTTCAGACTCAGAGTGATCTTTTTGCAAGAAGACAGAAAATCTGCTGCCACTCTGAATCTCTAGTACTTCACAAAGTACCAGAGGTACATGTTTGTTTCTCCTTCCAGCTTCTTCATCTTATTGGCACTTAGAATTTTAAAGGGTGTACCCTTTGAGCTAGTACTGCTACTTAAGAAGAGAACACATTCTTAAAAGTGGTTGATGGAAAAGCTCATTAATATTCTATGTATGTGACCCTTATACTCCCCTGTACTCACTCTCCAGAATGCTCTTAGAAAAGCATTATGGGGCTAGTAATAAGTCAGAACGTCAGAGCTGAGGTCTGGACTCTCAGACAGCCTGCCCCTCCATCCTCTGCCTTTATCTGTTGGTAATACTTAAACGCAGCTCTGATGCTGAATAGAAGGTACATGAAACTCTCCCTCCCTTATCAGCCTTTTGTCTCTAAAGAAAACAGAGCACACTTCACCCCAGAACCTTTTGCGATTTGTGAGATCATAGACTGAGGCAGAATTACCTTTATCGAGCCACCAGCCCCATCTGACTTGCAGATGTCTCATCAACGGGAGCCCCCTGCCTCACATGAAAGTGGGCTCCCTATTTGGAAAGGTATCTGCCAAGAGAGAAGGCAGGAAAAATGAACAGTCATCAGAGTCATGGACATATTAAATGCTTTATTTGCTCAGTAGGGAGAGCTAATTTAAGCAAAGGAATAATCTGAGCAAAGCTTTACTTCTAGAAAGTAAATTTGGTCATTATATAGACGATAAGATGGTGGCAGATTGGATCAGGAGACAGAGAAACCACATAAAATTACCGCAGAGCACCTAGCAGTGGGGTACTGAGGGCCTTAGTGTTGCTGAAGGAAGCATTGAACTCCTGATTTATAACTTTGATGGAACGTTCATCATGGTCATCGCAGCAGCTTATTTCAAAATATAAAGGCCTGGGGAATTCCTTGGAGGTCCAGTGGTTAGGACTCTGCTTTCACTGCAGGGGTACAAAACCAAGATCTGCTGAAATAATAGTAGCAATGCTTACTGAGCACTCAAGTTGTGCCAGGCTCCTTACTTGTAGTAATTCACTGAATCGTCTCTGAGATACATGTTGTTTGGTGCCCAGTTCACAGATGAGGAAGCTAAGCACAGAGAAGTCAAGTCAGTGACCCCAGGTCACATAATGAGTCCATTGGAGGGCCAGGATCAGTGCAGGCTGAGAAAGGATTAAAAAGCTGGGTGAATTGTTCTGTTATTTGCTTTGAAAATAGTATGAAATTAAATGAACTAGCTTTTCCTCAAAGATAAGATTTTTTTAAAAATCTGTAGAACTTGAAAGGCACACTCAGGATTTTTTTTTTAAAAAGTATGTGCTTATAATGTTAAATTACAGGAAACATGATTTATTTAAATATTATTTTCTTTTGCTTCCTGAGCCAGCCCAGCATGCTTTTCCTGGCTTTTTGTTTTTCCTGCTGCTACCAGCGGAAGACCAGAAATATGGTATCATTTGATACCCCCATCTCACTACCCTCACCATCACACTACTGTCGCTGAACTGATAAAAGAATGAAATAAAATATCTCTAATTCAGAAATTCCTTTACTGACAAAAACAAAAACCAAAAACTAGTTTTCAACCATGCCTATGATACCCATTCATAACAGAAACATTTAAAATTTCTTAAAAAGAAAAATAAAAATCACCCATGTTGTCACCATCCAAAGGTAATAATGTTGACATTCTTCTAGAAGCCTTTTTTTTTGTTTTTGTTTTTTAGAAGCCTTCTTTTAATACTGGTTTTATATGTTTATTTCATTGAAGATAAAAGCTAGAAATATTAATATGGTTTATATTCATATATTTAAGGTTTGGATTACTCGCTGATGGGGAAAAAAATCCATCAAAGTTTTGGTCATTTCTAAAACCACAATGAGGTATCACCTCACACTTGTCAGAATGGTACTCATCAAAAAGAACAAAAGTAACAAATGTTGGTGAGAATGTGGAGAAAAGGGAACCCTCACGCACAGCTGGTGGGAATGTGAATTGGTGCAGCCACTACGGAAAACAGTATGGAGGTTTCCCAAAACCTAAAAATAGAATTACTATATGACCCAGCAATTCTACTCCTGGATATATATCTGGGGAAAAAAACAACAACACTAATTCAAAATATACATGTTCACAGCAGGGTTATTTATAATTGCCAAGTTATGGAAATGACGTAAGTGCTCATCAACAGGTGAATGGATAAAGAAGATGTGGTATGTGCACACACACACACACACACACACACACACACACACACACACTGGAATGCTACTCAGCTATAAAAAAGAACACACTTTTGCCCCTTGCAGTAACATGGGTGAACTTTGAAGGCATTATGATAAGTGAAATGTCAGAGAAAGACAAATACTGTACGATATAACATATGTGGAATCTAAAAAATACAACAAGCTAGTGAGTATAACAAAAAAGAACCAGATTCACAGATACAGAGAACAAACTAGTGGTTACCAGTGAAGAGGAGAGAGAGGGGGAACATGGGGTGGGAGAGTCAGAGGTACAAATTACTCGGTGTAAGATCAACTGCAAAGATGTTTGTATAGCACAGGGGGTGTGGCCAGTATTTTGTAGTAATTGTAGATGGAGCTTAACCTTTAAAAATTGTGTTTTTAAAAAAGTGTGATCTGGTCCAGTTCTGTCCTTTGGTCCCCAGTTCTGTGACAATTTTCCTTACTCAAACTTTCCTGGTGAGTTACTAGACTGTGGCTGGGGTTCCTTAGGGCCTTTCCAATTGCATACAGCACCCAGATATCCTGGGAAACTTGGTACAGTAAAGGCAGGGAATAAATCGAAGTACACAGGGAGGTATGCTGCCTGCATAGCTGATTTCACGGCTTTTCCTGTTCTAAAACGGTGACGTCTTACTACGAATTTTTTTTTTTTGAGACCTTTGTGTTCTTTGTATTCCTGCGAATGTCTTTGAGCAACGTTTGTTGAACATTTGTTTCGCACACGATACTTCCTGAAATCGTTCCTGCTAAGAGCATCAGTCCAGGGGCACTTTTCAGCCCACATTGTACTTTCCCTGTCTGCCACGTTTGTTACCTTGATTGCTTCCAGAAGTTCACTCTTCCTCTGGCTTAAGGATATCACACTCTTGTGGTTTTCCTTCTCCATTTTTGCCTAGTCCTTCTCAGTCCTCGGTCCTCTCTCCTCCTCTGAATGTTGAGTCCTCCAGAGTTTGACTTTGGCCACTTGCTCTACTTACTCTACTCACTTTTCCTAAGACAGTATCTGAACAACAACAACAAAAAACTCAAGTGTTTTTCTTAACTTCCACCTCTCATTCCCCATGATTAAATGATTTATGAAATTTTATGTTTTCTACCTCCTTACTAGATGTCAAAATGATTGATCCTATTGATTTTCTCCTATCACTACCTAATTTTTAGTAGTTTCATTATGACTTCATTTTCACAAAGGGCTATCTTTCCTAAAGATAGGAACGCTCTGCATTCCACAGAGTGTTGTGGTGTTCCACAAGATGTTAAATAGTATTCTATTGATGCAAAAAATCAGGGCTCCATGGCCAAGTAAGTTTGAGGAATGCTGCATACCACCATTCTCACCTTGGCAATTCAAAACAAACATGAAGCACTAAGAAATTCTGCTGAAAAGTGCTTTGTTTGCTTAACTTAGCATTTCTAGTAGACTTTTCCTACTTTTTGGGGTGGTAGTTTAGTCACTGAGTCTTGTTGCAACCCCATGGACTATAGCTTGCCAGGCTTTTCTGTCCATGGGATTTCTCAGGCAAGAGTACTAGAGTGGCTTGCCAATTCCTGCTCCAGGGAATCTTTCTGACCCAGGAATCAAATCCAAATGTCTGCATTGCAGGCAAATTCTTTACCGCTGAATTTAAAGAATTCTTTAATATCTTCCTTGTATCACATAGTTTGGGACATGCTTTGGTAGGATACAAGGTAAGGCACAAACTCATTTTTCTCCCAAGTAGTCAGTTTTCCTTTTCAATGAATTATCTCTCCCTTTCTTCTTGCTTATATGGCTTTCTTTATCGTATATTAAATTCCTAAATATCTGAGGTCCACCTTAGAGCTGACTTTTAGCTTATTATTTTGAGATAAGAATTGATGCTTTTGAACTGTGGTGTTGGAGAAGACTCTTGAGAGTCCCTTGGACTGCAAGGAGATCAAACCAGTCCATTCTGAAGGAGATCAGCCCTGGGATTTCTTTGGAAGGAATGATGCTAAAGCTGAAACTCCAGTACTTTGGCCACCTCATGCGAAGAGTTGACTCATTGGAAAAGACTCTGATGCTGGGAGGGATTGTGGGCAGGAGAAGGGGACGACAGAGGATGAGATGGCTGGATGGCATCACTGACTCGATGGATGTGAGTCTGAGTGAACTCCGGGAGTTGGTGATGGACAGGGAGGCCTGGTGTGCTGTGATTCATGGGGTTGCAAAGAGTTGGACACGACTGAGCGACTGAACTGAACTGAACTGAACTGAAGGCATCTGTCAGTTTTTTTTGAAGGAAGCCCATTTGAGTGTAGAATAAATCATCTTTAATCACTATAGATATGCCCCAGTATATCTGAGTATCAAATGTGAGCTTTCCAGCAATAAAACTGAGGCCGAGTGAGTCATCAATCATGGAGTCTATTGAAGAAATTTTTGACTTGGATAAGAAGTCAGACTTGAAGGGATATTCAACTTTTTTTGGTAATTAGCTACATCATCAGCAGTCTCAATGGGCAAGGACTGTATTCCCCCCACCGTCCTTTCCAATTAACAAGAGTGGTATTTAGCAACCTAGGGTTAAAGACTCAATTTTGAATCAGACACACTTGGAAATTTGTCCACACATATTTGCCTTTATAATATTCTGGCTTTGTGAAACAATTTTGTAAAATTACACCCAAGATTACACTTAAGATTATGAAATTAATCACATTTCACCTTGAGTTGCAGTTTTTTAATTAATCTAATTCTCATAGCCTGGAACTAGCAGTAATCATGTGAATTTCTTCTTTACATGATTGTGAGGCTAATACTTTTCTGTTTTTCTGTTTAAAATATCAGATGGGTTAGCCCACATTCTGGACACCTAGAACCCACAGTTCAGATACTTAAATGATGCTAAAGTCCCTTTCAATTGAATAATCCAGTACACAGAAGACCTTTCCCATTTTCTTGGGGAATGAAGAAAGTTAACAAACAGCAAACCAAAACATATTTATATACATGAAAGAATGTCTGGGTGGAGAAACTCTACTGTGTTACTAGTGGTTATAGATGGAGGATACGATTTTTCCATGGACTTGCTCCCCTGCGATGTGGTTTCTGGTTGGGTTCAGCTAATAGAGAGATAGGGAGGAGGGTGAGGCTAGGGTTTTGATTTCCCTGGCCCCTTGTTTGCAGGATTGCTGAATCCCTCCACTGAAGGACATGGCTCCTCACCAGAAGGGCTTCTCCACGTGACTCTTTCCTGAGTTCTGGTGACCAGTACCTCCCTTTGCCCCTTGAGCCTCACTGTTTCTATCTCTGTCCCAATCCCTCGTGATTTCCCTTGACACGAGCTGAAGATGGTAGTCATCACTGACCAAACAGTTCACTGACAGCATTAGGATCTAGGTGCTCACTTAAATGCTGGTTACTGTCAGTTACCATGGAGCTAAATGGCTGTGCACTTACATCTTGTTTTTCTCTTAGATCCTAGAGTTGAAGACTGGCTCCTCATGTCCTCACCTCTGCCACAAACCATCATCCTAGGATTCTATGTCTATTTTGTCACGTCCCTGGGACCAAAGCTCATGGAGAATCGAAAGCCTTTTGAACTCAAGAAAGTGATGATAACATACAATTTTTCCATAGTACTCTTTTCTGTGTATATGTTTTATGAGGCAAGTATCTTCAGTATTCCTAATGGGAGAATTTTACCTGAGTCTTTATGTTCATCTGTCATGATATTTCCTGATATGACTTTAAGGGTAACTCTCCAAGATTTAAGAAATTTCAGAAACTTAGCTCACTAGAGCAGATATTTGCACCCCTCCCCAAAAATATTGTTTTCTATAGACCAAATATTGAACTCCTTAAAGGATCTTGGTATAGTCTACCTTGCAGATAGTGAGAATTAACATTAAGTCCAGGGACTCACACACAGTTAACCATAAAAGATGATTGAATCCATAAATGTTCAACTTTAAGGAAACTCATAGTTGGAGAAATTAGATACACCTAAGACAGTGTATTGCCTGGAAAACTCCATGGATAGAGGAGCCTGGCAGGCTCCAGTCCATGGGGTCACAAAAGAGGCGGACACGACTTAGTGACTAAACAACAACAACAAAGATAGTGTAACTGCCAAGTGGAGGACTGATATTTGAGTCCAGGTCTGTCTGACATCGGAGCTCATTCTGACTCTAATGAGTTGTCATCATCATGGTAGTAATTTGGGGTTCAGAATGTATACACACCCTGATGACCTGTTAGGTGGTAGACTGTTTTGGTTTAGCTGAGTTTTGTGGGGAACAGAGAACTTAGACTTGTACAAGGCAATAGATGAGGGAAGCTGTCCCTTACCTGTCAAAGAGAGGTGGAGAATTTCCAGGACCACAAGCAGACTCATGAATTCTCTCTCTCTCCCTTCTGCTGATTATAAATCTCAGCTACCCTCCCTTCTCTGCTTTTCTGGGATTCCTTGCTTCTCTTTCAATGCTGGCTGGCTTCCTCATCTTCTGCTCCTTATCCACTTCCTCTGCAGCACAGCCTGTGCTTCCCCATTACCAGGACCCGGGAGGACCTCGCATGGCCTCTCCAGCCTCTCCAGACCTCATGGCCTCTGCACATGCATCTCTCCAGCCTGATTCTTGCTGTGGATTCACCTGACTAGCTCACCTTAAATCTGCTCTGGCATCATTTCTCACAGGCCTTCCTGAAGTCTGAACTTACTTTGCTGCCTTCTACTTTATTTCCAGACTTAACTCACAGGTCACCTTACTGTCCTTTCTGGAGCATAAGCAACTGAAAGGGAGGGAGTAATAGAATAGAGCTGGGGCGGGGGGTGCAGAAAAATACATGCTTTTGGCGAGTTATCAGAGATAGAATATAACCTACTATAGGACAGACCCAGAAGTACTAAGAACAGACCTGGAAGCCAGGAGACCAGGGACTAGTTAGTCCCAGTTACACTACTAACTAGCTACCTGATTTTGAACTAATCATTCAACTTCTGTGGGCCTCAGTTCTCTCATTATATAGAGTCAGGATTGACCTTGTCTCTCAGATCCCTTTATGCTCTGCTATCTAACTGTGTCATTGAATGTGGTGTCTCCAAATGTATACTCTGGAAGGAATCCAAGTATAACCAGTAAGTTTTGGTTTCAGCTTTAGAAATTACAACATAAAAGGTCTGAGAATGTTTGAATCTGAGAGTTTCTATCCCCTGTTAACCAGTAATACCTGAGTAACTTATATGCCAGTTTGGAGATTTATTACCTACCAAAGAGAAATGGTTACTCTTCCTTTGTGAAAGTCTAAAATATAGACATATATGTCAAAAGCTCTGCAGACTTTTGGAATGTTCTTAAATTTAATATCAGGAAAGCATTGAGTTCTGCTTTCTGTTTAATCAAAGGTTTTTGACAGCTGAGCAGTGTGTCAGTTCCAGGACACATTCACACATGGTTGATTGGGTGGAGCACAATTGCATTTGGTCTACATCCTCCACTAAGGATGTTAGGGCAAATGTGCACAAGGTGAAAGGAAGTACATCAGACTAAAGGAACCCACGTGCCTCATTTTATAGTGATGGCTCGAATGTGCTAGTTACTTGGCAAAAGTTGAGTAATAAAGAGAGACCAGCAAAGGCCCCACAGATGGTCACATCACAGAGCTTCTCCTATTCATCGCAGTGCTTATTTGGAGTAGGGAATCAGTCAACCTCATCTAAATGAAAGGAGTTAGCCTGTTACCTCAATCAGTCAGAAGTGAGTCTGAGTACGAGAGTATGAAGACTCTCACTGACAGATCAGGACTTTGTAAAACAGATTTAACTATTTCTGTACTTTCCTTTGTTCCTTCCTTTGAGAAAATTTATTGACTTGTCTTTGTAAGATATTTTTCTCATCCATGAAATATGTTTTTATGCTTTTCTGAATCTTAATTTTTAAGATTTCATAATTTACCAAGTTGATGGTGTTGATATTACAAGTCAAGCTAGGAGCTAGTTATCAAAAAAGGATAGTGTTTTTAAATACTATGGTCTAAGTGGTTTTTCTTTCTCCTTCATTTCTTTTCACCATTAAAATGTTATTCTGATTATGCCTCCTAAACTTTTGCCAAAAAAGTTAACTTACTGTAAAGTTGTCATTTCAGCTTTAATAATAATTAAAAGTACAGACTTAAAATGTAATGGAATAGAAAATGGTATAATCCTTATGCTGGGAAGGAAGACATCTTTCTTAGGGAAGATGCTGGCTTTTGTGAGAACAGGATGCCAGAGAAGAAACTGGTCATATTGTCAGAGCCCTAACTTAAGCCAACCATTTAATATAGATATTAATTTAAAATTAGAGCCCTTAGCTTTTCATTTTCAGATCCTGTTTTAAAAGGAGAACTTCCTACCACTAGACCAAAAGAATATCAATGTAATCTTTGAATTGTGGTCCAGACTTAACAATAGGCCTTTTCTTCTCACCACTGGCCTAAAGTCACTTCGTGGGTGTGTTGGAATTAAGGCTTGCCAGACTGTATTCTCTTGTTAATATTTTTGTCCCTTACTTGTTATGTGAATTCAAAGCAAAACTAGTATGTGAGTCTTGTGTTTGGTCTGTCTGGATTTAAAAGCCATGGACTATCACTTCCTATTACATCCACTAACTGAAACAAGAAAAATCTAGTTGTTATAGACATTGGATGAGTACACTGAGAAGGTTGGTTTGCTCATTTATTTGTTGACTAATTGCAAAGATTTGAAATGATCAAAAAAGGCTGATTTCAGACTCAGTCACCCCTTTGAGAATACACAAACATGCACAGGCACATAGAGATGTACATAAATAAAGTCAAATACTTACCAGTGTTTGCTGTTTAAACAAAACATTCCTGGTATTTTGTTCTCCAGTTTATTAGAATAATCATTCCAAGAAATAGTCATTTTAATTAGCACACAGTTTATATAAGTGTGACTTTACAACTTTTAAAACTCTTGATGCTTTGATATGAAGTGAGTTCCTGGTTTGTGATTGTTCTAGTCCACCTTTCCCTCTGCAGTGACTGCTGAGTTAGCTGAAAATGTAATGAGGAGACGTGGCCAAAACTACCTTTGTTGTAGCTGTTGAGCAAGTACTTTTCTTCTGTGATATGCATGTGCTCTCTTACAGTTTATAATGTCTGGCTGGGGTACAGGCTATTCGTTTCGATGTGATATTGTTGACTATTCACAGTCGCCTACAGCACTGAGGGTAAGTTTCTTTTCAGAAAAAACTCTAAATCAGTGTTAAAACTTTGTGGACTCTATTTTTAAATACTGAATGTGAAATCAGAAGGAGTAAATGACTCAATTATCACATATGTGTTGAGTGAAAAAAGCTAAAAATTACAAGAAAAAAAATTCAGGTGTGGGGTTTTCTGTAAAATGCAAATTGGTGCTTTTCTTTTTGAATTTCTTGGATTTAAAAGTAAATTTGTACCTGGCTCCTCAAAAATGGAATTACCATATGATTCAACAATTCCACTTCTGAGTGTATACCTAGATGAATTAAAAGCGAGGATTCAAATGACACACATACCTATGTGAAATAGATAACTAGTGGGAAGTTGTGTAGGGCAGGGAGCTCAGCTCGGTACTCTGTGAAGCCTCAGATGGCTGGGATGAGGGTGTGGTGAGAGGGAGATCCAAGAGAGAAAAGATACACATATACACGTAGCTGACTGACTTCATTGTACAGCAGAAACTAACACAACATTGTGAAGCAATTATACTCCAATTTTAAAAAAAGATATTTGTACACCAGCTTTCACAGCATTCTTCACATTAGCCAAAAGACGGAAGTCAACACACATGTCCATCAACAGATGAATGGATGGATAAACTGATATATAGATACAATGGAATATTTTTCAGCCTTAACAGGAAGGAAATTCTGACACCTGATACAATGTGATTGAGCCTTGAAGACATTATGCTGAGTGAAATAATCTAGGCACAAAGGGACAAGAAATATTGTACGATTCTGTTTTATGAGGAACACAGAGTAGTCAAATTCAGAAACAGGAAGTAAAATGGTAGTTGTCGGTGGCTGGATTCCCAGGTGGGGACTTACTGTTTCATGGGTACAGAGTCAGTCCTATGAGAGGAAGAGCTTTATGGATAGTTGTACAAGAACGTGAAGGTACTTAATGCCACCAAACTATACACTTTAAAATGGTTGAGATGGTAAATTTTATGTAATGTAAATTTTGCCAAAATTAGAAAATATAAAGTTCTTTCCCATGTTAAAAAAAATAATGAATTCCTTTCTATGTGTGTTTCTGCAGATGGTACGCACCTGCTGGCTTTATTACTTCTCCAAATTTATTGAGCTATTAGATACTGTGAGTATATCATCACCACATTTGGTAAATGTTTGATGTTTCAATGAAAGTGATAAACTGTGAGGGTTCGGTTGTCTGATAACTTTGGTTATCTCTCTTCCTCAGGCAGACTCCTATTATCTATTATTTTTTATTATCATTTTAGAGAATAGATAGCATTAACTTATTTTTCAGTCTTTTGCAAATGCCAAAAGATTTTTTTGTGTATCTACCATCTGGTTAAGATAAGAATGTAACTGTCACATATACTACAAAACTGAGCATCTTTATCTAGATGGATGACGGTTGTTCTGTGAAGTAAGTTCAGGAAGCAAAGAACAGAGAATATGTTACCTCTGATTCTTTATATCAAAGCAGTGTGTCATCCACACTCCTTTAACAGGACACATGCTTCAAAATTCATAAAGTCACACTAGAATGTTGTTATCTCTGGGATATCAGTAATTTTGGTAATATCAAAACTATATCCAGCTGCCTTTCTGAAGTCTGTCTTATTGGGTCTTCTCCGTTCCTGAGGATCAACTCTGAGTGGCTCCTGCGAAAAGCAAGTGCCATGGATTAGGATCCATGATGAGAGGAGAAAACCTTGTACCTTTGTTTCCAGAAACAACAGAAAGCTGGCTATTATTGTATCTTTGTGGCATGTGGACCTTATTTATCTGTAATCCATTCTGGCCTAAGACTGCCAAGTGTGTTTTCTTCAGAATATATTCCACTACATCTCTAGTAGCAAATCTAAACATGCTTTACCTTCTCAGCTGGCTACACATAATATTAGAATTATTGATGTGTGTGTTAGTCGCTCAGTTGTGTCCGACTCTTTGTGACCCCACGGACTGTAGTTCAGCAGGCTCCTCTGTTCATGGAATTCTCCAGGCAGGAATACTGGAGTGGGTTACCATTCCCTTCTCCAGGGGATCTTCCCCACCCAGGAATCAAACCCTGTTTCCCCCATTGCAGGCAGATTCTTTACTGTCGAGCCACCAGGGAAGCCCTGAATTATTGATAGAAAGCAGAACTTAGTAAGCATAGAATCCAGGGGTTCTCAAATTTTAGCATGCATTAGAATCACCTGGCTGGGCTTCCCAGGTAGTCCTAGTGGTAAAGAATCCACCTGCCAATGCAGGAGATCAGAGATGTGGGTTTTGATCCCTGCGTGGGGAAAATCCTCTGGAGGAGGGAATGGCAACCCACTCCAGTATTTTTGCCTGGTAAATTCCACAGACGAAGAAGCCTGGTGGGCTACAATCCATGGGGTCGCAAAGAGTCGGGCACAACTGCGCATGTACGCACGCACGCACGCAATCACCCGGAGAACTCATTAAAAACACACATGCTTCAACCCCACCCTCAGAATTTCTGACTCAGTGGGTCTTAAATGGAGCTTAAGAGTTTGCATTTCTATCAAGTTCTCAAGTGAAGTTATTGCTGTTGGTCCAGGGTCCACACTTTAAGAACCCCCACTGTCGTCCATTGGTTCTCAACCCTATGGCACTATAGACCTAATTGCCTTAGAAAACAAAAAGCTGGGCCCCACCCTAGAGATTTGGTGTCAAGATGGTCTGGAGTTACAGACCAGGCATGGTTATTTAAAAACAAAAGACAAACCTTCTTGGACCTAGTAATATGCAGACAGAGTTGAGAACCATTGATCTAGCCCAGAGGACTTAATCTGAAAAGAAATGGAAGCCAGAGAGTTTCAAGGCTTACCCAGAGAAATGCCGCCACGGTCTGGGAGTAGGACCCCAGATTGCTCGTGTATGGCTTTTTCTGTTGCACTGCGTTGCCTTCCTCTACATGCATAAGCAAATGTGCTTTGGCATCATTGTTCCTGCTTTGCGTGTTCTCAGTTTCAGCTTCCATAGGAAACTGGTGCTTCTCTGTGTCCTTCCCTGAACCACATTTCTCAAATACTCTTACGGATACTTTTGTTTCTGCCAGTCTGTTTAGTTCTGTACTTAAAAGTCTAACTTAGCTCTGGTTTTCTACATTTTGAATATTTTTGAACATTTAATTCTGCTGTTGAATATGTTTTTGAGAAGAAAAAAATCCCGTCCCCCTGCCCCCAGCTTTCTTATTCTACCTCTTTGTTTATTATAGAAATTATAGAGTTTCTGACTAGATACGTTCAATCTGGATGAGGGCTTTAACACCCTTCTCACTTTTCCTAAGCTGCTTTGCTTTCGTTTCCACCTTACTTCCCTAATTAATTCTTCAAGTGTTTCCCTCTTCATCTTTCTTTAATAATAATTTGCTAACTTCTGATTTGCTGCAAGTCTTCTTTCAATTTGCTTGATCCTTTATCTAAATTGGTAGAATATGTTAGGGAGCAGTATAGAATTTCAGTCCTAGGACTTCAAAGTCTGCTTTTCCATATATTTCAAAGTCTGCATGGGTGGTGTTGTTGTTGTTGTTTTTTTTAATTTGAACCAGTAACATTTTTTCAATAATTTTTGGTCATATCCTTCACTTTATATCTTTGATTTTTAAACACGGCATTCAGTATCTTTTCACCTTTTTATTGATTCTTCCGTGACTAGGCATCACACCTAAGTTCTCTTGTACTAATTATCTTTTGAGTTGCCTCTTAGAGAATCAGCTGCTTCTGTAGATTCTATAAGGCAACTCTTTCAAAGCACATTACAATATGGAATAGTAATAGTTTGCACTTGGCCGATATTTTTGTAACATTAGAAAATTATTGGATGATTTTATATGAACTTGATTTTCTTTAAATTATTTCAGATCTTTTTTATTCTGCGTAAGAAAAATAGTCAAGTGACTTTCCTGCATGTCTTCCATCATACCATCATGCCATGGACCTGGTGGTTTGGAGTCAAATTTGCTGCAGGTAGCCAAGGGAGAGTTGGGATTATGTGCTATAATTGGTTACATTTCTGTATGCTCTAAGCATAAATTCTATCTTTAAGTGTGATTTAAAAGAATCCTAAAACATCAAAGAATCACTTTGATCAAACTTCTGACTTTCATTAATTATCTGAAACATAAACACAGGACTCATAACTAGATCTTCCCCCACTCCCCAATACTCTTTAATATGTTTGACCTTTGGGTATAGTCTTCTACTCATCCTTTAGTTGTTTTGCTTGGATTTTATTCTTTTCCTATATAATTCTATACATATTTTAAAATAAGTAATAAATGATAAAATGGTAAAATCCTTCATTTTATAGAAATATAGTTAGATAACTATTGCTTATATGTTTCCAGGAAGTTAGAATGCTTATCTCAAGTTCCATGTCTTCTTTGCTTTCAAATTTCCAAAAGCTGATACACCAACAACTCTTTAAAGATGTGTCAGATTACAATTGTCCCACCTTCCCTAAACATCCTACCATATTAAAGGATGCTTTGATTGTTTTTTAAGGTCAAAAATAGTTTAACTCAAAAGCTTGGCGAACAGATTCTTTAGTTGATTTTTATTTTAGGCTTCTGAACATCTAGAATATGAGAGAACAGGAAGGTAAGTACTTTTACCTATCATAAAGTTTTCAATAAGTGATATCCTCAAGGTTATAGTCTTATTAGCAAAAGTTGTCTGGGGGATTTATTTGTTCTAGTTTCTTCAATTTAAGAAGTCTTCCTGTAGGCTTGCAGGCCATTCTAGGCAAAGCTTTAACATTTCTATGGACAGCTCACCTCTACTGGGCACTCTGACTTTGTAAGACTAAAGGAAAGAGAAACTACAATTGAGGAACTCTTGTTTGAGTTTTAGACTCTCTAGACATGGGGAGGAGGGTCGGGGGTGGAAATCTGCATGTCTCAGAGCATGAAGGGACATAGATAAGCCAGTGGCTAGAATAGGATGCCAGAACCTAGGGGAACTGGAAGGGCTGGCCCTACTTTGACCCAAGGGCATCAGATTTTCCAGTATGTAAAGTAGCTCCTTGCCAAAAATTGGCATTTATCTGTTGAAGACTTTTTTTTAAAGGAAATGTAGTTGTTTTTCTTATAATGTATATATATGAATTTAAAAATTTAACCCACATTATAACAAGATGGTCTCATCTGAGTCCATTTCACAAATCGAATGTAGTTACATTATTTAATCTCCATTATTTTACTTTGCTTTCCATGCTTTTGTTTTCTCTTGCACGTATATTGCGCCTCTCAGTTCTTTTTACAGTGATATTTCTTGACACTATTTCTTTTGGCGGAAATTAGAAAATACCTAAACATCCAGTAATCGAATGGTTGTGATGTCTTGTGTTTATAATTGTGAAATGCAAATGATTTTGAGAAACATGTAGCTCCAACTCCTGTTAAGCAGCTTGGCTCCTAAATTTATCAGAAATAGATGGCTATTCTTACTATTCTATTTTTAAAGTATGCTAGACAAGGTGTTTTCACACTCTTCAGTTCCGTTCAGTTCAGTTCAGTTGCTCAGTCGTGTCCGACTGTTTGCGATCCCATGAATTGCAGCACGCCAGGCCTCCCTGTCCATCACCAACTCCCAGAGTTTACCCAAACTGGTGATGCCATCTAGCCATTTCATCCTCTGTCGTCCCCTTCTCCTCCTGCCCCCAATCCCTCCCAGCATCAGGGTCTTTTCCAATGAGTCAACTCTTTGCATGAGGTGGCCAAAGTACTGGAGTTTCAGCCTCAGCATCAGTCCTTCCAATGAACACCCAGGACTGGTCTCCTTTAGGATGGACTGGTTGGATCTCCTTGCAGTCCAAGGGACTCGCAAGAGTCTTCTCCAGCACCACAGTTCCAAAGCATCAATTCTTCAGCGCTCAGCTTTCTTCACAGTCCAACTCTCACATCCAAACATGACCACTGGAAAAATCATAGCCTTGACTAGATGAACCTTTGTTGGCAAAGTAATATCTCTGCTTTTTAATATGCTATCTAGGTTGGTCATAACTTTCCTTCCAAGGAGTAAGCATCTTTTAATTTCTTGGCTGCAATCACAGAACTTATTTATTCAGATATCTTTCAAAAGACCAGATTATTCTATTCCAACACTGAAGAATAAGTATAAATTAAAAATAAATAGGAAGACAGTACCCCCAAATACAGTAATTAAGAGATACTGACACAAGGGGTCTCCCTTTCCTTCTTTATCCATCACTGTATTTTCTAAATTTTCTTGTTTGAATATCTGTTGATTCTATAGTGGACTAGCAAACACTTGAACAGCATACCTAATATCTGTTCAGTAACAAATACAGCAACAAGAGCAAGGGTGTTTCCAGAAATGTGGTGTGGTGTTGGCTTTCATTCCTAGAATAAAACTGTCCAGCTTTATCTGTCCTTTCAAAAACCAGAGCACAGCTGATCTCTATCTCGTATTTAATTTCCTGTTTGCCTATTGTACTCCTCCCTGGGATAATAGCAATCCAGTTTTTCTTTTGAATGTGATGAAAATATTTCTGTGGCAGGTTTTTATATTAATTATGTATATACTCCCTTTCAGAGATACGGAGAATTGTGATAATTACCCAGGTGGTTCCTTTATATTTTTTCCAAACCAAAGAAGTAAAATGTGATGGTACTAATTATAATTCATTTTTTGCAGAACTATTGTAAAGAAGAAAGCAAGCTTACAAAGTACTTTATAAGAAAAGTCTTCCAAAGGAGATATGAGAAGTATTACTAATTAAAATGTGATTGCTATGTGAACAAACATGAAAGTAACTCACCAGAAAACAATCACTACTAGAGAAAATAAGCAAGCTAATTTGATTTGATAGCTTATTTTAATCAGTAACCCTAACTATAAACACTCTTAGCTACACTATGGCCATGCTAAATTCCTGTCCATAGGAGCCTCATTTTAGGACATTCAAATGGTGAAAGTTTCTGAATGGAAAATAGAATCTGGTCTGATTCATTATCAAGCATGAAATAGATTTCCTGTGTATCTGTAATTGTGAGACAATGGATTTGAAAGGTAGCTGGCTTGTCCCCATTTAAGTAGCTTAACTCATAAACTCTTCTATTTTTAAATTACCCTAGAAAAGGTGTTTTTACACCACACTAATTTATTCATTTATGTTTCTTTTGGGAAAAAGACTAATCCAAATGTAAATAATAGAAGCTGGAAGTTTGTTAATAAGTTTCATTAGTTCAGTTTCTTCTTACTTGAAATTTGTGATAATGAAAGGATTAGCTGAAATTTGATTTATTCTATTCAGGAGAGGAAAGTTTATGAAATATAGTATAGCATGAAAAAGACTTTTCATATTTAAATATGAAATTTTAAAATATTTATTTTAAAACTACTTACTTTTAAGCAGTTTTAAATATTATTTAAAACAGGTTATTTTAAGGAGTACTTTGGCAATGGTAACATTTAGAAGTATCTAGCATTGTTGCAATTATGGATGATTTTTTTTAAAGTAATTATTTCTGCTATGAAGCAGTTTTTATGACATTTGTCCTTAGAAGATTGTAGTCAAAGTAATACATTTCAGTTTTGCTTTAAACTTTCTATAAATCACAGTGTTCATGAATTCAGTCCTTTGTCTAATGTAATTAGGCAAATTTGTGAGATTTTGTTTTATTTCTGAAATCAAAGAATATTAGAGTAAGTAAAATAGAATATTTTTAGAAAAATTTAAATTCCAAGTCAACATTACTAAGCTGAATCAGGCTGTATGTAAAGAATGAAGATTCTTCTAAATTGTTCATCTTAGGAAGGAGACACTGGGGAAGAGTTTTGTTTTCTTCCCCCACCATCTACTAATCACTTTGTTTTCCCTTTCCACTGTACTACTGATTCAGTTAGGGCTTCCCTGGTGGCTCAGCTGGTAGAGAATCTGCTTGCAATGTGAGAGACCTCGGTTTGATCCCAGGGTTGGGAAGATCCCCTAGAGAAGGGAAAGGCTACCCACTCCAGTGTTCTGGGCTAGAGAATTCCATGGACTGTATAGTCCATGGGGTCGCGAAGAGTCAGACATGACTGTGCGACTTTCACTTCATTTCACTGATTCAGTTAAAGACAATTGAAAGAATCTTGGCTTATATTTACTTCAGGGTCTTCTATCCTAACTTGCCTGGAAAATCCCATGGACGAAGGAGCCTAGTCTGCTGCAGTCCATGGGATCGCTCAGAGTCAGACATGACTGAGCAACTTCTCTTTCACTTTTCACTTTTATGCACTGGAGAAGGAAATGGCAACCCACTCCAGTGTTCTTGCCTGGAGAATCCCAGGGATGGGGGAGCCTGGAGGGGTGCTGCCTATGGGGTCGCACAGAGTCAGACACGACTGAAGCGACTTAGCAGCAGCAGCAGCAGCTTCTATCCTAAATCGAAGGTGATCAGTGGGAAATGTGGTAGGATTAAAAGAGGAAACCAAGATAGGAAGGCACAATTAATAATAGTCAAATGGAAACAGCATCAAAATGGTTTAACAATTAATAAATGTTTATTTTGGAAAAACAGTGATTGATTAAAACAAACTTAACATAGCTTACTTATGAAAGCCAGTGGTTCTACTGCCAAAATTTTGTGGCACTAAAAGTATTGAAAACTATTAAGAGTGAAAAAAAGTTAATTTGATTTTACACAATAATATGTAAGAAATGTATATATAGATTCTTAGTGGCTTAATCTGTAATAACTCAAATTGGAAACAACTCAAACATCTTTTGATTGGAGGGTGGATAAATATGTTGTGATGAATTCATATCAGGTAATACTACACAGCAATAAAAGGACAATTTATGTGGATGCATCTTAAAAACAGTATGTTGATTAAAAGAAGATAGCCACAAAGAATACATCCTGTATTAATTCTAAATTAACTAATTAATTAACAAAAGTAATTAATTCTAAATTAATTAACAATTAATTCTATTTATATGAAGTTTGTAATAGGCAAAACTAACAGTTGATGATGGAAGTCAGAATAAAAGTTACATTGGAAGGAGTATATTCATTAGAAGGGGCACATGGGAACTTTATGTGGCATTAGAAATGTCTTATATCTTGAATTTGGTGGTGGTAACATATTTTAAAAAATCATCAAGTTATACACTTAAGATTAGTGTACTTTGTGGCTTTATATGTTAATTCTTACTAAAAATGAATTTGATTACTATTATTTAGCAATATATTATATTTAAAAGGTAATTCCACTTAGTTTGTTAAGGTAGGTCCAAATCACAGGAAAATCTTAGTGTTAAGATAGAATAAATAAAGTCGTGCTAATTTATTTTCCAGGATTTTATTTTATATTTTACAAAATGAATGTAGTATCCAGCTCCCTCTAATTTTATAGATGTTTAATAATAATGATATTTCATATTTATTTTTCTTCCCACTAAAATTAAAGAAATATACTAAAAGTTCAGACCAAAATATATCTCATCTTAAGGAACAGTGCCCCTATTTTATGATATTTTTTTTCCAGGTGGTTTGGGAACATTCCATGCCTTTTTAAATACAGCTGTACATGTAGTCATGTATTCCTACTATGGACTGTGTGCACTGGGACCAGACTACCAGAAGTATCTGTGGTGGAAAAAGTATTTGACGTCATTACAACTTGTGAGTAGTTAATTTTCTTTAAAAGCAGATATGAAACTAAACTGGGAGTCACTTGACTTCTTTATGAATGAGGATATTAACGAAAGGGCAAAGTTTGCAAAAGATAGGAATATAAATTGCCTGGCCTCTAAGGCATCCCGGGTGGCACAGTGGTAAGGAATCCACCTGCCAATGCAGAAGATTCAAGAGACACGGGTTCCATCCCTGAGTAGGGAAGATCCCCTGGAGTAGGAAGTGGCAACCCACTCCAGTATTCTTGCCTGGGAAATCCCATGGACAGAGGAGCCCGGCAGGCTACAGTCCATGGGATCGCAGAGTCAGACATGACTGAGCACACACACATGCATGGCATACCATCATTCTTTATATCTTCCGTGAACTTTTGTCAGGAACTTTATTGAAAACAAAGTATATTTGGTAGCCAAGAGGCTCAGACAATTAAACTAGCATGTGTGTTTTTATACCATCTTTATATTATTTTATGCATTTATATGAGGAGGAAATGGTAGCCCACTGCAGTATTCTTGCCTGGAGAATTCCATGGACAGAGGATCCTAGCAGATTACAGTTCACAGGGTTGCAAAGAGTTGGACACAGCTGAGCAACTAACACATACACAACATGGATTTATATAAAATAAATTTATTTATGATCAAAATAATCTCAAAGTTATGTGAACCTCATTAGATATAATATTAAATTAGAAGTTAGAAATTCCATATGCTAGGTCTAAATGACCTTGAGGGAACGTAACTTTCATGAGCCTTCCTGTGTGCCTGCCTGCCTAGTCCTAACATTTACAAGTTTATCTTTCCTCCAGTTAGTAAAGTATTGTGGGAATTAAAGGTGTAGAGTGGCGCTGTAAAATACATGTTGACAAAAGTGACAGCACCCTAAATAACCAAACGGAAGGAAATTATTTTAAGTCCTGCTTGGAAATATTACAAAGTTCTGAAAATTATTCACAAGTCCTTTCTTTTTAAGCATTTTATGCAAATGGAAAGTAATATATGTTTATTGTAGAGAAATTAGAACATCTATACTGCATATAGAATTTGTCTTAGGCGTTTTTTATCACTTAACATACTCTTAAGTGTTGTAAAAACTTTTTAATAATATGGAAAAATACTTATATAGGGAAGATACATGCTGTTTATTATTTTTTCAAATGTGTTGATAATATTTACACAAACACACCTGCATAGAATGCTGAGGATGCTACTTTGACTTTCTAAAGTTTCATTTTCTCATCTGCAAAATGAGAGGAATAATTGTAGCTACAGCACAGAAATGTCTTAAAAGTTCCTTGAGATAGTGCAAGGAAAGTTGATGATGATAATAACAAGAATGATATAAAAATCATAACTATGGTTAGAATAGATTGTGGGTAATCATTATTTATTTTTATGTGTAGATTTTTTTTTATATGTGTAGATTTTTAGTTTTCCAAAATTTCTACAGAACATGTGTTACCTTTTAGTCATGAGAAAAAAGATATCCAAAAAATCTGGACATTAGCCCAAAACATGTAATATGTTCTTTTAAGACTGTGCAGAACGTTCTGGGACACAGAGCCCTTGGTCATATGATGCTCTCTTACTGCTTGAAAATTCTCTGCTATAGCTGGCAGATAGGATATATTTTTGTCTACGACAGTGGAGGACTGCTGGCAAATATGAAGACTCAGTGATGCTGTGGTTCCAATAAAGTAAATGAATGGGTCTCTAATTAGAATGTTTTTATTCCCCGCCCCACCCCATCCTCAACTGAAATAGCCAGGTTAACAACAGGATGGAATGTTTGAAATCAAGCTGTCATAGAAAAATTAGGCCATAAGGTAGTGGCCCTGAGTGTATTTCTTCAGACAAGACCTCAAGTTGAGACTGACGGGTCTCTGAGTGTTAAAGCGCTGCTGCGCCGTTCTGCACGTGTGCGTGCTCAGTTGTGTCGGACTCTTTATGACCCCATGGACTGCAGCTGTACAGCTCCAGGGAATTTTCATAGCACTCCCTGGAGTTGTGTGCTTTGGCACCACTGAACAATGTTCCAAATTCCCATCTGCATTTTGACATTGTTCCACCTACTCTCACTCCCTTGGAGGCTAGATTGAAAGATAAAATTCCCTGTTCAACAGTGGCCTAGATGCGGTTGGAGAGTGTTTAAATATAAGCAAAGAATGTGTTAAATAATTGCTCCATTGTGACTCTTGGGAGCTTAACAGTACTTTCCATTCTTCTATCTGTTAGATCCAGTTCGTTCTTATCACCATCCACATCAGCCAGTTCTTTTTCATGGAGGATTGCAAGTACCAGTTTCCAGTCTTTCAGTACATCATTATGAGTTACGGCTGCATCTTCCTGCTGCTCTTTCTCCATTTTTGGTACCGTGCTTACACCAAAGGTCAGAGGCTACCCAAAACTGTGAAACATGGAATCTGCAAAAACAAAGATCACTAAAGTTCAAGTACAACATAAGTCTATGAAAAAGATTGATATCTTGTCTTCCTTGACAATCAAGAGATATTTCCATGTGCAGTGCATTTTGTATATTTTTCAAAACCAAAAGCTTGTATTTTTATGATAAGTTATTGGGGTTGCTGGTATTTGAGAGCCCAAAGCTCCCAGAGAACAGTCTTCTGATAATTAGAGCCTAAAGCAGCCAGTTTTTCAGCTGCTTTTAAACCTAAAGATCTTATTTAGCACATTTTTTAGATTGAAAGAAGGATGTGAAACAGTACAGTAATCTTCAAAGAAACCCAGTATACATGAAAAATATCATTTGATATTTTGAGCATGGGAAGAGATCCATGCAGTACAGAAGATTCCTTCTGCAGGGTCTGAAAACCTTTAACTATGGGCTCTGGCTTTGTTGCTTGTTGACTATATTCAGAAGACACTGTATTTACTCTAAACTTAACTTCCCATTCTAAAGAGCTAACGTGGTTTTGATAAGTTATCATTTAAAATCACTAAGTCATTTTTAATGAATCTCTTAAATAGCCGGCACCAGTTTTGCTTGTAAGACTTCCTCCCAACACTTTTGCTTGGTAAACTGTTTAAAGGTAACAATCCTTTAGGTTAGTACATTGATGTACTTGATACTAAGGTGGAGTTAATATTTTGAAAACAAGGTGATTTGTTCTGATGGCTTAATGAACACTTTACTGTTACTCTTTTGCACTGAACTTTGCATATTTCTGGGAAGCGGTGAATTTGTCCAAGGAAAAAATACATAGTTGTCTGTAGTATTGATGTAATGTCACTTTCTCATATGATCATGGTTTAAAGGATTATTTTGGTTAAATATATATTGGTTAGATGTGTAAGTGCTCATATCATTAGCACACATTAAATGATTTTATACATAGTTTTCCAGGGGTGGGTGAAGAGTGGCTTGTGAAGCAACTGAAAGCAAATGGTGGCACAGAGACTATCCAGGGAAGACTTGGTGATAGGGGTCTCTCATAAAGAGAGCGAGGGAGAGAGACTGTGTAACAGCTATTGTTATAGATTCACTACATGGAAAAATGTTTTCCAGAATTATGAATTAATTAACAGCCTAGAATTTTTCTTTTTACATATTTATGAGCTATATAATGAAGAACTGCAATGCATTTTGTATAGCTTTCATTTCTTTAAAATTGCTGCTTTCTAAAATTCTCTTGTTTTCACATTTTGTTGGGGAACCCAACTACTGATCAGTAGAGTTTCACCCAAGAAATAGCAATAGTTGGGCATTTCTGAATTTTTCCATATCGCTCTTTTACTTGTTATACTTGATTTTAAAAGGTTGCTTATGCTTGTGTCAGTGGAAGCAATTGGTACCCAGTCATTGTGAAACACATAATGATACTTATTGAACAACAAAGACTGAGTTTCTACCAACTATACATCCATAGAGTTAAGTGTCTCCCTCCTAATCCATTCATTTATACCATGGCCTTTTCTCTTCACATTCAGCAGGTTCGTAAGTTTATTTGCCTGTAGTGATTTCACTTTCTTACAGTATGAAATGATGAAGGTTGGTAAAAGGAGAGATTACATTTAAAAATAAATAAATAATAACAGGAAAGCAAAGGTAAAAGAAACAGCAGCTCTAATTTATTTCTCTATGAGAGTCTTAGGGTCTCCTTAAGTGTTTTCCTGTTTTGGCTCTTCAAATCCAGCCTAAGCTAAAGTGAAGAGGTATGGTAGATGCTGTTACACATATGCACAGTTCCCAAAGACCCCAGTCGGGTAAAGACCAAAAGGAAGCAAAACTAAAAGAAGATAAAACAGGAGAGCTGGGTTCGATCCCTGGTTTGGGAAGATCCCCTGGAGAAGGGAATAGCAACCCACTCCAATATTCTTGCCTGGAGAATCCTATGAGAAGAGCCTGGTGGGCTACAATCCATGGGGTCGCAAAGAGTCGGACATGACTAAACGACTTTCACTCACTTGGTATCTTTGCATACTTTCTGCCTTGTACTGCACAACCTCCCCTCATCTTCCTGTAGCCTTTAAAATGATTGAGGTGCCTATGAACTAATAGCCACATGTGATGGAGTCACACTGTACACTGTATGAATAGGAGTAGAGAGTTAGAATGTTACATGAAAAGAAATCACAGCTGGCAGAGGCAACCTCCATGTGAATGAACATCAGCAGATCAGAGTGCCACTGGATGCAGGACTGGGTGGGTATTGTTTTCTTAAATGGCTCTGTGGGTCACAGAAAGTTCCTGTTGGACTTCCATCCCGCTTTTCAAGACTTCCTTGCCTTTGGGTGTGCTTTGCTTACCTGACAAATAAAAAGGCCAGCTACAAAACCTGGCTTCTGATACAAAGCTGAATTCTTTAGAACCTATAGCTACATTATAAATAAATACAAATATAAAATTTTAAATATCTGTGGGACATTGCCTTTTTACAGTCTTAATTGAGAAGACTGCATTGTTACATAAATTATAAGATTATGAAGTTGCATTTCTTCAATTATCCCTTATTTCTGTTAACTACTTTAAAGACTGTGGAAAACTCTGTGGAAATTGTCAAAGTTTGGGTCTGATTTTCAGTGTGTGTATTATAATAATAAATTCGTGGTATTGCATGTCTATGTGTGTATGTTTTTCATTTTGGAATCTTAACTACGTATGTTTGCATGGAAAGATGGTGTTTTAATCTGCATATTCATTTAATCAAATCATTTCACACACTTGTTGTACCCTTGCTATGTTTAGAGCCCTGTGCTGGACACTGAAAGTGAAAGTGAAGTTGCTCAGTCGTGTCTGACTCTTTGCGACCCCATGAGCTATACTGTACCAGGCTCCTCCGTCCATGAGATTTTCTAGGCACGAGTACTGGAGTGGGTTGCCATTTCCTTCTCCATGGGATCTTCCTGACCCTGGGATCGAAGCCGGGTTTCCCACACTGTAGGCAGATGCTTTACTGTCTGAGCCACCAGGGAAGTCCTGGACATTAGAGTGTTACAAAATACAAAGATGCCTACCTACCGTGCGGGACTTTCCTGATGGACCGATGGTTAAGACTCCACACTTCCACTGCATGGGGCACAGGTTCAATCCTTGGTTGGGAACTAAGATCCCACACGCTGCACAACACAGCCTAAAAAACAAAAATCAAAGATGCCTACCACATAGTTGATACCCCCTGGAGCTTGCAGGATGTCAGAGAAGATTGTGTTACAGGGAAGTCTATGGTTGGTGTCATATGAGTAAAGGTCCTGGCACTTAGTAGCAGGGAAGTCTCCATGAAGGTATGTAAATGTGGGTCATGTACAGATTATCAAAATGGGAAGTGGGTTAGTGGAAAGAAATAACAAATCGAGGTCCAGAGGCAGGAAAGTGTAGGAAATGACCAGCAGACCAAATTAGAGCAAGGCATCCTCAGATATGCAGATGACAACACCCTTATGGCAGAAAGTGAAGAACTAAAGAGCCTTTTGATGAAAGTGAAAGAGGAGAGTGAAAAAGTTGGCTTAAAGCTCAACATTCAGAAAACTAAGATCAAGGCATCTGGTCCCATCACTTCATGGCAAATAGGTGGGGAAACAATGGGAACAGTGAGAGACTTTATTTTTGGGGGTCTCCAAAATCACTGCAGATGGTGACTGCAGCCATGAAATTAAAAGACACTTGCTGCTTGGAAGGAAAGTTATGACCAACCTAGACAGCATATTAAAAAGTAGAGGCATTACTTTGCCAACAAAGGTCCGTCTAGTCAAAGCTATATATAGTTTTTCCAGTAGTCAGGTATGGATGTGAGAGTTGGACTGTAAAGAAAGCTGAGTGCTGAAGAACTGATGCTTTTGAACTGTGGTGTTGGAGGAGACTCTTGAGAGTCCCTTGGACTGCAAGGAGATCCAACCAGTCCATCCTAAAGAAAATCAGTCGTGAATATTCATTGGAAGTTCTGATGCTGAAGCTGAAACTCCAGTACTTTGGCCAACTGATGTGAAGAACTGACTCATTTGGGAAGACCCTGATGCTGGGAAAGTTTGAAGGTGGGAGAAGAAGGGGACAAAAGAGGTTGAAATGGTTGGATGGCATCACTGACTCAATGGACACAAGTTTGAGTAGGCTCCGGGAGTTGGTGATAGAGAGGGAAGCCTGGCGTGCTACAGTCCGTGTGGTCGCAAAGAGTCGGACATGAATGAGTGACTGAACTGAACTAACTGGTGAGACTATGAAATAGCATAAGCACAGAGAATAAAAGACTTACCAGATTTGAGTGGGGAGGAAAAGAAGATTGGTCCTTACCCAAGAGGTTAAGGACCCTTGGGTTATGATACTTCCACTCCAGAAGGTAAGTGTATTGTTGACTGGAGAGGAGATGAATGGGTGGGAAATGAGGACAGAAGTTTCTGTAGACATTTCTAGCAGATGCAATCACAATGAAACGCTTACAACACGTCCTGTTATACCAAGTTGCCCCAGAGAGAAGACCAGAGGGCTCTTTCTTTTAGTGGTTAACTGGGTGTGGTCATGGCTTTCACTGACAGCTGCCATCAGCTCAGGCTGCACATGCATATATGATCCAACCAACAGCACCACCCTCATCATCTAAGTGAGCACCTATATTCAAGCTGCAGCATTTTTAAAATATCACTGTACTTTGCATATATTCTAAAGTCAGCAGGATTCAGTCCATTTAGGGAACAGCCTGGTTACTAAAGACAGAAGGTTTGGTACAAGGTATTATTGGCTACAAGTGTCCAGGCCGTTCAAGGGGACATTCTGTGCCCAGGTTGCTCATGGGGACTTACAACTTCAATAGGCCTGATGTATGCATCTGACTACCTGAACGTGCAAGCTCTGGATTCAGAGCTGCTGTCTTCTATCTTAAAAGCTGAATGAACGCTTGTCAGCATGTCTTCCACCTGCTTTGCATTGTCCTGTTCATGAATCTGTTTCTTTTTATTCTCGTGCCAAATATCCTACTTTGAGCCCAGATAGTTTTGCCCAGATGAGAGCATTATCCTTGGTCTTTTTGCATTTTTACCCATCATAAGAACTTTGTATCCAGCTAAGCCACTGTCATGGAGGGCAGCTGGGGGCAGGAGTTGAGAGCACTGACTCTGGAACCAGCCTCCTGGTCAGATCCTGGCTCTGATACTTAAAGCTGTATGACCCAGGTGACCTCTCTGAGTCTTAGTGGCCCCACTAAAAATAGGGACCTTGGTACTACTTCCTTCATTGGTTCAGTGTGGAGATTAGATAAGTTAATACAGGGAAAGCTTTTAGGGCAGCACCTTCCTTCCAGTTCAGGCCCCAAACCTCGAAGTCATCCTCGACTCCTCTCTCTCACTCAACAATAAAGGCTTCCTCTTAAAGTAGCAGCAGAATTTGACCACTTCTGGACCCTCATCACGTCGGCCTGTATTTCTAAAATAGTTTCCTCTCTGACTCACTGCTTTGGCCCATGTCTCCATACAATGCATTGTCTACACAGCACCCAATGTCATCTATTAGCAAATTGATGCACGTCACACTTTTACTCGAGACCCAGCAATGGCCTGTGATTTCACCCAGAGATGAAGCCAGAGTCTCCACGATGGTCTACAAGGCCTTCCATGGTCTGTCTCCACTGCCGTTGCCCCTCTGTCCTCATTTCCTATGACTCCCTACTCAGCTTCCTCTGGCCCAGCCATGCCGGCTTCCTTGTGTTCACTGGCCTGTGCTAAGCACAGTCCCATCTTAGGCCCTAAGGTTTAGCTTTTGCGTCTGCCTCAGGGTCACTTCTTCTTGGCCAAACCCTTCATTTCCCTCCAATCTTTGCTCAGATCACGCTTTCTCAATGAGGCAGGCCCTGTTTACCCTATTTTCTACTGCAACAAGCACCTCCCTTTGCCTTGTACTTTCTTTGTTCCATACAACTATTATTACCTTCTAACATGCCCTACAATGTGCTTAGTTATTATTTATATTGTTTGAAGGTGAAAAGTGAAAGTGTTAGTCGCTCAGTTGTGTCCAGCTCTTTGCAACCCCATGGACTATAGCCTGCTAGGCTCCTTTTGTCCATGGAATTCTCCAGGCAAGAATGCTAGAGTGGGTAGTCATTCCTTTCTTCAGGGGATCTTCCTAACCCAAGAACTGAACCAGGGTCTCCTGCATTGCAGACGGATTCTTTACCATCTGAGCCACCAGAGAAACCCCCATTTATATTGTTTTTTTAGAATGTCTTTCTCATTAGAAAATAACCTTCTTGAGGGCAGACATTTTTGTCTGTTTTGTTCACTGCAAGTTCCTAGAAAAATGCTGGCATATGACAGGAGCTCAAAAAATATGAGGTTCTCTTTCTCTGCTCATTCTTTTACTGACTTATTCATTCATCCAACAACAGGTTATTAAACTAGTATGTATCAGATTCTGTGCTGAACACTGAGCATAAAAAACAACTCAAATAATAGCAGTCCCCACAGAGATTTGCACTTGGGTAGAGGGAGACAAGTAGGCAAACAAGTCAAGTATCCCAGCGGAAACTGATTTTTAATCTGCATGATGTAGTGACACAAAGGAGAGAGAATTTTCCCCGGCTGAGGGCAGGACTTCAGAAAAGGATTGAAAGAAGTGGTATCAGCTGACTTGTGAAAGATGAGAGGCTGTTTGTCAAAGAGAAAATGAAGACGAGAGTGTGCCCAACAGGCAATTCCAGGTGAGAAAAGGAAAGAAACGGCCTGGCATGAGCTTAAGGGAGCTTTGTAAGGTGAATGCAGTGTTTCTGCTTCAAGGGTGCAGGCCCAGGCCCAAGACTGATTGGGAAGCAGGAAGGAAGAACATGTGGTGAGTTGATTTTGGACATGTTGAGTTTGAGGGGCATCCCTCCATCTAATCTTTTCCTCAGGCACTAGTGTGATGACTGTTCTTTTTAGGCAATGAGATGAGGAGAGAAGAATCAAGGGTGGTAGGTAAAGAAATGTGGGATTGAGGGAATTTTTTTTTAAAGAAGAAGAAGCATACACATGTTTATTTCCTCTAGGGATGGCTTGAGAAGAAGAGTGAAAAGTTGCATAAACACAGTGGGGAATGGATGCAGCCAGGGACAGAGGCAGATTTCAAATAATCCCCAGCCTCTAGCTGAGGAGAGCATACATTTGTAGTGGTCCCGATGCACATAATTGTGTTAGCCCATGATCTTGTGGGCACAGAGAGGCTTGCATTGACCAAGGTAGGGATTTGCAAGAAGGATGCAGCAGAACAAGGAAAGGAGAATATTAAGAATGACAGTAAGAGCAGATGAAGTGATGGAGGTGAGTGAAATCAGGATTCTCAAACAACAGTGGTGCTTATTAAGCTCCTTATGTGTCTCATGCAATTATATCCTCAGAACATCCCTACAAGATAGGTACAATAAGGAAAATACAGATAAAGAAATTAGCACTTACAACATCTAGGTAAATTGCCCAAGATCAGGCAGTTATTAAGTGGTAGAATGCCTGCATGCTCAGTCAGGTCTGACTTTGCAGTCACATGGACAGTAGCCTGCCAGGCCCCTGATGCCAGGCTCCTCTGTCCATGGAATTTTCCAGGCAAGAATACTGGAGCAGATTGCCATTTTCCTACTCCAGAGAATCTTTCTGACCCAGGAATCAAATCTGTGTCTCTTGCATCTCCTGCATTGGCCACTGTGCCACCAGGGAAGCCCATAAGGTGGTAAAGCTGGTATCAACCCAAATCTGTTTGATTTCTTACTCCTACTCTTAAATCATCGTGCTATAGGGCTAGGAGGGGTTGATGGAATAAGGCTGTGAACTGATTTGTAAGTTCAACCAGGAATGATGAAACCCAAAATAACAGTTACTTTTGCGACCCCATGGACTATAGCCCACCAGGCTCCTCAGTCCATGGAATTTTCCAGGCAAGAGTACTGGAGTGGGTTGCCATTTCCTTCTCCAGGGGATCTTCCCAACCCAGGGGTCGAACCCAGGTCTCCCATACTGCAGGCAGACGCTTTACCGTCTGAGCCACCAGGGAAGCCCAAATAAGATAGAAATTCTTTTTCATGTAAAGTTCCAGCCATATGCAGTCAGAGCTGAGTTGGTTGCAGTCGAGCATGAGACCTAGAAACTTTCTATCTGGTAGCTCTATCATATGTCACTTCCATTCCCATAGTTATCTCATGGTCCAAAATGGGTGTTGGAATTCCAGCCATTATTCATATATACATGTTTCAGCCAGTATGAAGGAAGAAGAAGATAAGAGAAGGACTTGATCCCTCCATTTAAGGATGCATAACAAAAGTGACCAGAGAAGGCGATGGCACCCCACTCCAGTACTCTTGCCTGGAAGATCCCATGGACAGAGGAGCCTGGTAGGCTGCAGTCCATGGGGTCACGAAGAGTCGGACACGACTGAGCGACTTCACTTTCACTTTTCACTTTCATGCATTGGAAACGGCAATGGCAACCCACTCCAGTGTTCTTGCCTGGAGAATCCCAGGGATGAGGGAGCCTAGTGGGCTGCCGTCTATGGGGTTGCACAGAGTCGGACACGACTGAAGCGACTTAGCAGCAGCAGCAGCAGCAGCATTATGTATAGTAACACTTGACGATACCCCCTTGAGAGCTAAGCTTCTGCATAAATTATCTGGAATTATTCTGCTTGAGTAAGTTGCCTGTTCTCTCCCATTTATTCATTCTCTCATTTATTCATAATCGTAGGGACTCATGAATATCTACTGTATACTTTGGGTGATAATCTAATACTACCTCATTTAATTTGTTGCTCAAATTCTTCCAGCTTTGGCCATTGGGAGCTCTCCCAGGTGGCTCCTGTGTCACTTGGACATATCTCTATGTCCTTACTGTCTGGCACTGCAAGATGCTCCAAACTTATCTTGCATATTTTCTGCCCTAGTCCTAGAATCTGCCAGTTCTCCAAGGGCCCTGGTTTCTTTGACTGGAGAATGGTGTTAGAGATCAAGCCGTAGCACCAGGTGTGCTCATTACTACTGGGGTGTCATTGCTTCCAGACCCTCTCAGCTGACAAAGCAAGGAAGTATATGTATACACTAACCAGTTTATATGCATATGTCTATAAATGTTTCTATACATAACATCTGTATCTCTATGAAGATAAGCAAAGTTCATATTAATATCTTCAATTCTAATCCATTACTAAATGGATCACTCTAGCTTTGCCCCTTGCTTATCTGTAACTCCATGAGAAACCTGACTGCAGTATCTACCATGCATTTACTTAATAGTTCAGTTCTAGTATACATAGGTAACAGTTTCAGAACTGTTAACCCACAGCCCACTTAGTCAACTAGAATTCCTTTTCTGTTTAATTTAGAAACTCTACTCATTCCCACAATTACTTAGATCAGCAGCGTTGCCCCTAATCCTCTTCAATGAGGTTGTTTCATATATTTGTAGTACAGTTAGATTATTTTGTCACATTCTACCTTCTATCTTGGAAGCCTCTCACCTTCTAAACAATTTTAAAAATGTTTTGCATCCCTTTAGGTTGACTCTTCGTGCTTTAAAAGTCTTTTGAGTTGTGACAAATATGTGGTGTCAGATATCCACCATTATCACGCAGGATAGTTTCGCTGCCCTAAAAAATCCTCTGTGATTCACCAGTTCAACCTTTTCTCACTTCGAATCCCTGATATTCACTAATCTATTTACCATCTCTATCAGTTCAGTTCAGTTCAGTTCAGTTGCTCAGTCGTGTCCAACTCTTTGTGACCCCATGAATCGCGGCACGCCAGGCCTTCCTGTCCATCACCATCTCCCGGAGTTCACTCAAACTCCCGACCATCGATTCGGTGATGCCATCCAGCCATCTCATCCTCTGTTGTCCCCTTCTCCTCCTGCCCCCAATCCCTCCCAGCATCAGAGTCTTTTCCAATGAGTCAACTCTTCGCATGAGGTAGCTTTGCCTTTTTCAAAATGTCATATGAATAAAATCATGTGGTATGTAGCCTTTTCCAGATTAGATAGTTTCACTTAGAAATATGCATTTAAGATTCCCCCTTGTCTTTGTGTGGTTTGAGAGTGCATTGCTTTTTACTGCTCAATAATAATTCATTGTCTGCATGTACCACATTTCTTTATTCATTCACCTATTGAAGGGCATCTTTATTGCTTCCAGTGTGGGAAGATTATGAGTAAAGCTGCTATAAACATTCATATGCTGATTTTTGTGAGGAAGTAGGCTTTCACATCAGGTGAGTGAATGCCTAAGAGCACAATTATATAGTAAGACCATATGTTGCTTTGTAAAAAAACTGCCAAAATTTCTCCCAAAGTGGCTGTACCACTTTGCATTCCCACCAGCTATGAATGAGAGTTCCTGTGGTTCCACATTCTCTTCAGAATTTGCTAGATTCAGATTTTTGAGTTTTAGACGGTCTAATAAGTATATAGTGTTATCTCAGTGTTGTTTTATTATTAATTTCCACTTTCCTTATGACAGGTAATATTTCAGTTTAGTTCAGTCACTCAGTTGTGTCTGACTCTTTGAGATTCCATGGACTGCAGCACTTCAGGCTTCTCTGTCCATCACCAGCTCCCGGAGCTGGCTCAAACTCATGTCCATCGAGTCAGTGATGCAATCCAACCATCTCATCCTCTATCGTCCCCTTCTCCTCTTGCCTCCAGTCTTTCTCAGCATCAGGGTCTTTTTCAATGAGTCAGTTCTTCACATCAGGTGGCCAAAGTATTGGAGCTTCAGCTTCAGCATCAGTCCTTCCAATGAATATTCAGGGTTGATTTCCTTTAGGATTGACTGGTTGGATCTTTTGCAGTCCAAGATAATATTTAGTATAATCAATTTCTTTTTGTTCCTCACATGGACTGCCTTCTATTTTCTGATCTTTGCAAATTTCCACACATTATCCAGCCTTTGTTCAAGTGCTTTCTCATCTGTGAAATCTTTACAGGCCTTATGAGCCCTTATCATCACCTTTCTCATTTGACTTTCTATTGGCATTAAGTGGAGTGACATCATGCTTGTATCTAACTTGGTCACATTCGGCTACAGATCCACAGTCTTTACCTGTGATTATGAAACCCAAGCTTTTTAGTTTGCAGCAAATGTATTTGGAGGCCAAACCTGACTTGGGCAATGAGAAACCACCTTTTTATTCATCTGCACAGGGTGAATATTTATATATTTTACAGCAGATATATGGATGTGTTTGATTATGTAGTGCTGCCCGAAACTGTACTGTGATGTTAAATGATATACTGCTCATGTACCACATATTCTCCTTAAAAACATCCTAGGTTACATTTAGTAATCCTCAGTGGAGTGGCATTATTTAAATTGCAGGACAGGGGTGGGGAAGAAATGGATCTGAAGAGGCTAAGAGATTCCTTAGGCTTCTGAGAGTAGGGGAAACCTTCACCTTCCTTTGATAGTATCTCTGGAGAGAAATGGCTGCAGGCCATCAGACAGGTCTAGAGAGAGCCTCATAAAGATTTCTGGGCTGTGAGGCTGATCCTAATGTAGAAAGGAGCTACTGAATCCTTGGGGAGAGGGAGAGAAGGTCAGTGGGCATCATGAGAGCCATCTCTAAGATAAGATGACAAAAATTATTCTCCCCTACCCAACCTTCCCATACCTTGAGAAAATCATGGAAAGAACTGAGGGTATGTTTTAATCTGTTAAATAGGACCAAACAGATAATAATAATAATAGTCAGGGTTAGAAATTAAGTTGGACTATAAAAAAACAGAAAAGGTTCTATTTCTTGAAGTCATGAGTTTGGGGGCTAAGAATCATCCATGATATTAAGAAGAAGTTACATCTAGTCCTCACAGAGAAGTTGATCCATGTTACTGAAATAAACTGCCTAAGGTCTCACATCTTAGATGTCCTTGAATCAGCATCCAAACCTGAGTACCCATTCACAGATCTGTGCAGTTTCTGGTTTCCATTAGTAGACATCCCTGTGGCATCATGTGGTCTGATTGCTTATGTTATGGTTCTGTTCCATCTATTTTCCCCACTTGTGTACTGTGTAACTCTCCAGCTTCCTTCTTTGTACCATTTTTCAAAGTTAAGCAAGATAAATGCTTTCCACAATTCTCTTACCCATTGTAAGAGTAATCACAGTTCCCGAGAGAGGAGCTCTAAGACTGTGATTTTTAAGAATATAAATCAATTTCATACCTATAGGCAAACTAGCCTAGTATGGCAATTCTTCATCTAAAATCTATTTCCTTTGACATTATTTACTTCTATCACTGGAAAGGACTTTTGCATAAAAGTGCAATATATTTTGTCCTCTTTTTGTTGAATCAAAAACAGTTACTTTAAAGGAGTAACATCTAAATTCTTTTCTTCTACTATAGGAGAGAAGGGGACATCTGTTGTTGCTGGTTGGTGGTGATGGTGGTGGTCGTGGTCTGGGCGTTGGTGATGGTGGTGATGGTGTGGTGGTGGTGGTGATGATGATGGTGGTGTGGTGGTGATGGTGGAGTGGTATTGGTGTTGCTGGGTGATGGTAATGGTGGTGTTGGTGATGGTGATGGAATTGTGCTGTGTGATTGTTTTTAATATCTAGTGGCTTCCTTTGACACTTCATTGACTTTTCCAACTGCTTTTCTCTGGACTACTATTGACTTAGTTCAGTTCAGTTGCTCAGTCGTGTCCGACTCTTTGCGACCCCATGAATCGCAGCACGCCAGGTCTCCCTGTCCATCACCAACTCCTGGAGTTCACTCAGACTCACGTCCATCGAGTCAGTAATGCCATCCAGCCATCTCATCCTCTGTCGTCCCCTTCTCCTCCTGCCCCCAATCCTTCCCAGCATCAGAGTCTTTTCCAATAAGTCAGCTCTTCCCATGAGGTGGCCAAAGTACTGGAGTTTCAGCTTTAGCATCATTCCTTTGAAAGAACATCCAGGGCTGATCTCCTTCAGAATGGACTGGTTGGATCTCCTTGCAGTCCAAGGGACTCTCAAGAGTCTTCTCCAACACCACAGTTCAAAAGCATCAGTTCTTCGGTGCTCAGCTTTCTTCACAGTCCAACTCTCACATCCATACATGACCACTGGAAAAACCATAGCCTTGACTAGCTGGACCATTGTTGGCAAAGTAATGTCTCTGCTTTTGAATATGCTATCTAGGTTGGTCATAACTTTTCTTCCAAGGAGTAAGCGTCTTTTAGTTTCATGGCTGCAGTCACCATCTGCAGTGATTTTGGAGCCCAAGAAAATAAAGTCTGACACTATTTCCACTGTTTCCCCGTCTATTTCCCATGAAGTGATGGGACCAGATGCCATGATCTTCATTTTCTGAATGTTGAGTTTTAAGCCAACTTTTTCACTCTCCTCTTTCACCTTCATCAAGAGGCTTTTTAGTTCTTCTTCACTTTCTGCCATAAGGGTGGTGTCATCTGCATATCTGAGGCTATTGATATTTCTCCCAGCAATCTTGATTCCAGCTTGTGTTTCTTCCAGTCCGGTGTTTCTCATGATGTACTCTGCATATAAGTTAAATAAACAGGATGACAATATACAGCCTTGACGTACTCCTTTTCCTATTTGGAACCAGTCTGTTGTTCCATGTCCAGTTCTAACTGTTACTTCCTGACCTGCATACAAATTTCTCAAGAGGCAGGTCAGGTGGTCTGGTATTCCCATCTCTTTCAGAATTTTCCACAGTTTATTATGATCCATACAGTCAAAGGCTTTGGCATAGTCAATAAAGCAGAAGTAGATGTTTTTCTGGAACTTGCTTGCTTTTTTGATGATCCAGCGGATGTTGGCAATTTGGTCTCTGGTTCCTCTGCTGTTTCTAAAACCAGCTTGAACAACTGGAATACTGTAGACTAATTACACAGATTCTTGTTGGTCTTCTCTCCTGGGGTCAAACACATGAATCCCCAAAGTGAATGTTGCTATTATTTTTAGAATATTTTACCTGTGATTCACTATCACATTGTCATTTTTGTACAGTAGTCTTTCTTGCCATTTGTTAAAAGTTCTAACACTTCAGGGTTGTGACACTTGTACTACAATGAACTTGATCTTTGCCTGATTCATTGTTGTATGCCTGCATAGTTTTCCTTCTTTGTTTTCAGCTTTATTAAGGTATAAATAAGGTATAAAGGTATGCAACTTGATGTTTTCAATACATTGTGAAATGTATAAATAAGGTATAAAGGTATGCATCTTGATGTTTTCATTACATTGTGAAATGATTACCACAATCAATCTAATTAACCTATCCATCACTTTATATAGTTACCTTTTTCTTTTTTCCTTTTTCCTTCCTTCCTTCCTTCTTTCTTGCTTTTTTTCTGGTTAGAACATTTAAGACCTACTCTTTTAGCAAATATCAAGTATTTAATAACAGCATTGCTACTATAGTTACCACATAGTACGTTAGATATCCAGAACTTTTTCATCATGTGTTGCTGAAGCTTTGTGCCCTTTGCCAGTATCTCCCCATTTTCCCCTCCCAACTAGCCCCAAGCATCCCCCATTCTAGTCTCTGCTTCTATGAGTTTGGCTACTTTAGGTACCTCATATTAGTGGAAGCATGCAGTATTTGACTTTGAGTCTGGTTTATTTCACCTAACATAGTATCTTCCATGCTCATTTATGTAGTCAATAATTTTTTCAAATGTGTCCTTGTAGGGGGTATATTTTTGTGGCTCTACATTCCCACCTGGCAAATATATATGACACAGTTTTTAAAAAATTAATTAATGTATTTTAATTGGAGGATATTTATTTACAATGTTGTGTTGGTTTGTTGTACAATAAGAGTCAGTCATAACTACATATGTGACTCTTGAACCTTTCTCTTGAACCTCCCTCTGACCCATCCCTTACCTGAACACAATTTTTAATAACTGAAGATAATCTTGGATAATATGAAAAAGACATGGACTGCATTGATAAATAACTGTTTACTCTGATAACTGAGGTAATAAATGTGGCAGTGCTACTGTGGCTTATAAATAGATGGTGGATTCTTCAATACTATAAAATCTACATGTCAGATCTTTCCCCCTAATTAGTTGGTAATTGAATTACATATTGATTCTTCAGTTTCTCCTTTCCTTATTTTTATAATTGTTTGAAAAATGGAAAAGATTGTTAGAATAAGACAGAAATGTGTAGTTTATGTGTTTAGAGGCAGTGGAGGAAAGAAGGGTCTGTGTATCTGTAACTGGGAAGCCTTCGAGGAGAAGAGCAGAAGGACGAGTCCATAATGATTTGATTGTTAAAATGTCATTTTTTTTTACAATGTTTACAATATGAAACTTCAATGCTTAATTAATTGTACCCTTGCAGTTCCTGTAGAAAGTAAATAATTTTATTCTAGTTTACAGAATTAGAAAGAAGAAGCAGCTTGGTTATTTCCATTGTTTTTTTCCTCCTAATTCTTTTCAAATACATTGTTTTTCCCAGTCTAATTTAAAAGATAGTAAAAGCAATAAGTAGAAAATGTGGAAAACACAAAAAGTACAATTATAAAATGAAAAATCTACTTATATTCCCCTCCATCCAAAGAGGTCCACTGTTAACATTTTTATATAAATTTTGGATAAGTACTGGCAAATAATGCTATGTAAACAACCTCAACATCTCAGTGGTTTACAACAACTAATATTTATTTTGCAACTCATGGGTCTGTGGGTTGGTTGGGTTGATTTTGGCTGGACTCAGTTAGGCCAGGCTATACGCATCAGGTCAGGGCTGAGTCCATCTCATGTGACTTATTTTGGGCCCCAGCTTAAGACACAGCACTAAAATTTTTCAGTAAAATGATATGAAGAGGGTATAAGCTAGGCTGATAAAGAGTGGGTAGGGCTACAGATGAAACAGCATTGGCCATAAGTTGCTAATTACTGAAACTGGGTTTGCTACACTATTCTCTCCATTCTTTCATATGTTAAAATTTTTACATAGTAAGGAGTTAAATTTGTATCCAAATACTGTTTTTACTATTAGAAAATTCTTTAATCCCAATCCTTTAAGCCTGCATACCATATTATTAGTAGTATTATTATTGTTAATACTTTGTAACAAATATTGTGTGTCTAACCTATAATCCTGTAATGGTCAACAGTTGATCTTAAGATCCTTCCAAAGGTCCATCAATTTTTATTGACACTCCAGACTTGTTATATTTGTTTGGTTCAGTGTGTTTTCAATAATAGATCCAGATAAAACTGGAAAATCTTTTAATAATGAATATACCAGGATCACCACTCTCTCTCCTGCCCCTGGGAGGAATAATCAAATCAATTCCAAAGCAGTTCTACTGTTTTTTCATTTATAGACCATCTGTCATCCTATGCATTTTCTACAGATTCCCAGGGTTTATCAGCATTATAACCAGCCATTCCATTCTTCTGTTAAACCCCAAGAGGACTCCTGGGGACTGACCCAAAGGGCTCTCTACTAATCCTGCCCAGTTTTATCCTCTCCTGCGTTTAATAAAGTAAGTCCTCATTAAGGGGCTGGCTCATCACACTCTCTTCTAGACTGAAGTTCTGGGAAGCTCACAGCCACTAGGACAAAATCTCCTTTTTCCCACATGGAGAATCATACAGGACATCCTCTTTGTCATCTAACATTATTGTAAAGATCCCATCAGTTCAGTTCAGTTCAGTTGCTCAGTCGTGTCCGACTCTTTGCGACCCCATGAATCGCAGCACGCCAGGCCTCCCTGTCCATCACCAACTCCCGGAGTTCACTCAGACTCACGTCCATCGAGTCAGTGATGCCATCCAGCCATCTCATCCTCTGTCGTCCCCTTCTCCTCCTGCCCCTAATCCCTCCCAGCATCAGAGTCTTTTCCAATGAGTCAACTCTTCGCATGAGGTGGCCAAAGTACTGGAGTTTCAGCTTTAGCATCATTCCTTCCAAAGAAATCCCAGGGCTGATCTCCTTCAGAATGGACTGGTTGGATCTCCTTGCAGTCCAAGGGACTCTCAAGAGTCTTCTTCAATACCACAGTTCAAAAGCATCAATTCTTCGGCGCTCAGCCTTCTTTACAGTCCAACTCTCACATCCATACCTGACCACAGGAAAAACCATAGCCTTGACTAGCCGGACCATTGTTGGCAAAGTAATGTCTCTGCTTTTGAATATGCTATCTAGGTTGGTCATAACTTTCCTTCCAATAGGATATTTCCACTGATGGGAAACTCACCCATTAGACCAAAAATAGTCTATCTCCACAGCCTATCAGGGTTTTCACCCATAAGGATAATCTCTCTGTGGAATGAAGACAGCATTCTTAGAAAGTGACTGCTAGCTGAAGAGTCTGTGTTCTCTGATTTTTAGGCACCTGTAACTACACTAATTCTTCTATTAGATGCGGTGAATCAATAGTCAACCAGTAGTTCAAATTATTTTCTTTGTAGCACTAGTAATTTAACTGGTTGGTTGGGTTATCTACTGTTCCTCAACAAATGATCCCAAAACAAATATATGTATATATACATATATGCTTGCCTGCCTACCTGCTAAGTCACTTCAGTCATGTTTGACTCTTTGTGACCCTATGGACTGTAGCCCACCAGGCTCCTCTGTCCATGTAATTCTCCAGGCAAGAATACTGGAGTGGGTTGCCATGCCCTCCTCCAGGGGCCATGGATCTTCCCAACCCAAGGACTGAACTCCCATCTCCTGCATTGCAGGCAGATTCTTTACTACTGAGCTACTGGGGAAGCCTATATATATGTTGTAAATAATGCTGCTGTGAATATTGAGGTCATGCATCTTTTTGAATTAAGAGTTTTCTCCACACATATTTCATATATATATATATATATATACATACATATTTGGCAAATGATCCCAAAGACAGTGACAGTGGCATTGAAAGACAAAGGTCCACAGGTTTTTTGGATCAGGAATTTAGACAGGACACAGCATATATTGTTCATTTCCCTTCCATGATGACTGGGGCCTCTTGTTCTGAAGATTCAGAAGGTGAGGAATGCCTTGAAAGGCTGAGGGCTGAAGTCATCTGGAGGCTTCTTTATCCACACATCTGGCTCCTGGGCTGAAATGCCCCCAAGGCTGGGCTCTGCTGTGCTGTCAGCCAGCACCAACACTTAGCCTCTCCCAAGCTTGGCTTTTCACAGCATGGAGGCTGGGTTTCTGGAGTGAGGACCCAGTAAAGGAACTTCTGTAGAGTGAGTGGTCCAAGAAAACTGAGGAGAACTGAATGGCCTTTTAGGACCCAGTTCCAGAAGCCGTATGGAATCACTTCTGTCATACTCTATCTGCTTCAACGGTCACAAGCCCCCTGGATTCACTGGGGAGACCCACCTCTTTAGGGGAGGTGCTTCAATGCATTTGAGGGCTTGTTTCCAAACCACCACATAGCTTCAGACTCCAGTAGGAGTCTGTGCCATCAGCGTTCCCCTGGTAAGATGCTTTGCTCCCAGTATGATAACCGACAGGGAATGCAGAGCAGACTATTGTCTAGCATCACAGTATGGACAGAGTGCTTCATATTCTTGCTTTTCCAAAATTGTTTCCCAGCATTCTTATCTCTAAAACAAAATATGTGCTATAACCATATCATTTGTGTTTTTAGAGATTTTAATGGGCTCAGTTCATTTCTGTATCTTCTGTGGAGCATTCCAAATATATCATTGGTTTCAGAGTTAGGGAAGGCAGTGTTTCCTTTGGCTGTCTAGCTTCCATTTTCCTGTGTTCAGTGGATAAACCAGTTGGGGTTACAGTCTGTACAGGACAGAACAGAGTGTCTTTGACACCCCTCCAGCTGAAGTAGCTGAATGAAGCCCCTTCAACTGTGTCCTCATCAGGTAGAAGTAGCCAGTGAACTATGCAGGCTCCTGCTCTCGTCTCCACAATACCAGATACCAACCCTTTCACATTTCATGTTGGCTACTTCTCTTTTGTCCCTGCCCACCTTCCTGTGCCTATCCTTTGGTCACTTTTCTATTAACTAATCTCTTTGCATTTTTTAAAACAGCTATTTACATAGCAATCCTATATTTCCTCATTTTAAAATGGAACATTTTAAAGCATTTTTGTTTTTTCTTTCATTTATATTTTTCTGTATCTCTAATTTTTGCAATAAATATGTATACTTAAATAAACACACCCTCATTTATTTTAAAAAAACAAACAGGAAATAATGAAGGTTGGTAAATTGGAGGTATTGAAATCCTTTTGCAGCTGAAATGGAGAAAAGTTTGGTAGGTCCTCAAAAAATTAAAAATAGAATTACCATCGTTGTTGTTATTCAGTAGCTAAATAGTGTACAACTCTTTACAACCCCATGAACAGCAGCATGCCAGGTTTCCCTGTTTTTCACTATCTCCCAGATTCTGATCAAGCTCACGTGCATTGAGTCAATGATGCCATCCAACCATCCTATCCTCTGTCACCCTCTTTTCCTCTTGCCCTCAGTCTTTCCCAGCTTCAGGGTCTTTTCCAATGAGTCAGCTCTTTGTATCAGGAGGCCAAAGTATTGGAGCTTCAGCTCCAGCACCAGTTCTTTCAGCGAGTATTTAGGGTTGATTTCCTTTAGGATTGACTGGTTTGATCTTGCCACATGACCCAGCAATTCCACCTTTGGGTATATATACAAAAGAATTGAAAGCATGGTCTCAAAGAGGTGTTTGTATACTCATGTTCATAGTAATCTTTTTTTAATTCCCTTTTTATTGACTGATTGAAGTATAGTTAATTTACCATGTTGTGTTAATTTCTGCCGTACGGCAAAGTGACTCAGTTATACACATATATAAATTGATTTTTATATTCTTTTCCATTATGATTTATTCCAGGAAATTAGATATATTCCCTTTGCTATACAGTAAGGCCTTGTTGTTTATCCGTTCTATATATAAAAGCTTACATCTGCTAACCCCAACATCCCACTTCATCCCTCCCCCAATTAATTCCACTTTGGCACCCACAAGTCAGTTCTCTTTTATAGCATTCTTTACACTAGCCAAAAGATGGAAGCTTCAGGGGAGTGTGTAATTTCCTCGGGTTTGTCTCACCACAGCAAAGATTTGAAATGGTGGACCAGTGTTACAGCTCTGTAACAGCTCAGAGTTTTATTCCACAAGCAAAATACACCCTAGAGGCATGAGTGTGGGCCAGCCCCAAAGGAGAGGCCTCAATCTGTCTTGGCTTCCTCTTTTTATACGTTTTGTCTCCTCCCCCCTGAGCCTGCCCTATGCAAATTGGGCTAGCCAAGAAAGGGGTTGTGTTTGTTTCGCCTGAAGTTCTCACTCTGTTCTCCAGATTTTCTTTCGTTCCTTTTTTGTGGGCTTTTCTCTTTCTTTGTCTTTTAGCCCCTGCCATTTTGGACTCCTTTTTCCTATTCTAACTACCTAACAGAAGCAACTCAAGTGTCCCTCAAAGGATGAATGGGTAAGCAAACTGTGGCATATACATGCAATGGAATATTATTCAGCCTTAAAAAGGAAGACTTCTTAAGACTTCGCTGGTGGGGAAGTGGTTAAGACTCTGTGCTTCCAATGCAAAGGGTACGAGTTTCATCTGGGGTTGGAGAAGTAAAATTGAACTAAGATCCCACATGCCATGCAGTGCAGTTGAGGGCGGGGGGAAGAAGGAAATTCCGTCGGCATGTTACAACTTTAAATACATTTTGATGAGTAAAATAAGCCAGACACAAAAAGACAAATACTGCGTGACTCCACTTATATGAGGTACATAGAGTAGTCAACTTCATAGAGATGAAAGTAGAGGTGGTTGCCAGGGGCTGGGGGAAGAGAGGAGCAGGGAGTTTAATGGGTACAGAGTTTCAATTTCACCAGAATTAGTTCTGGAGACTGGTTCCACAACACTGAGAATGTACTTAACACTACTTGAAATGTAGACTTGAAAATGGTTAAGATGGTAACATTATGTTGCTCCTTCCTCTTTGCATTACTATGTCAATCAGATTTGCTGTCAGTTCTGCTAGCATTGTAGAAAGAGTTGGAAAGCTTAAAAAAAAATTTAGAGCATCTCCACATGCCTCACAAATTATACATAGTTTTAAGGAATCATTCAGGTTATTCTCTGAACTCTCAGTGCTTCATTTATGAGGGTAAAAAGGCAGATCCTTTGAAGTAAGGAAATGGTGACATTCAGCCCTGTGCTCAGACACTTCCCTCCCTAACCCTCTCACCCATCTTTTCCTCCTCCTAGCAAAACAGTCAAACAAGTTTCCAGCTGTTATCCTTTTCTTTCCCTTCCTCCAGAGACCTCTACCCTGCCTTGTAGGCTTTTAGAGCATGTTTGTTTATTGGCTTTGTGTATCTGTGTGTTCCTAAACTCCCACCATTATCAACTCCAATTTCACTTCTGTGTTTCCCTTCTCAAATAAAAGAGGAATTTCTGTTTTCCCTTATCAAAGAAAAAAGGGGAACAGATAGAGTAGGGGCTGCATCCAGGGTTGGGTTGGGCTCAAGGAGGAGCTCAATAACTCGATTTCTTATTGTCTGTCGAAATCTTTAAAATGGGCCACAAAATGGGCATGTGCTGCTGTTGCTGCTGCTAAGTCACTTCAGTCGTGTCCGACTCTGTGCGACCCCATAGACGGCAGCCCACCAGGCTCTGCCGTCCCTGGGATTCTCCAGGCAAGAACACTGGAGTGGGTTGCCATTGCCTTCTCCAATGCATGAAAGTGAAAAGTGAAAGGGAAGTCGCTCAGTCGTGTCCGACTCTTGGTGACCCCATGGACTGCAGCCCACCAGGCATGTGCTAGGTTTAGGGAAAGGGAGTGCCAGTGAGGTTTCACAGCTACCACCCTGGTACATGTTACTTGTCAGCTCTCTGTGCATGATTGCAAAGAGCCTCTCAGCTGGAGTGCTGATGTGTGCCCTTGACTCAGCCAGTCTTTTTTGCATTTGTCAATATTCATTTTAAAATATAGATCAAATATTGTCTCTTTCCTGCTTGAGCCCTTCAATGGTTTTCAGTTACCTGGAAGATTAAAAGTGAAACCCTGAACATGCTTTCAAGGTCCTGCAGAGTCAGCATCTGCCCAGCTGACCAGCTACCCTACAGCTCCTTACCCTAGCCGGGTCATTAAAAAAAGACCCTGATGCTGGGAAAGATTGAAGGCTGGAGGAGAAGGGGGCAACAGAGGATGTGATGGTTGGATGGCATCACCAACTCGATGAACATGAGTTTGAGCAAACTCCAGGAAACAGTGAAGGACAGGGAAGCGTGGCGTGCTACAGTCCATGGGGCTGCAAACAGTAGAACAAAACTTAGCGACTGAACAACAGCAATGACTGAACAAAGATTTCAGCATTTTTTTGGTTTCTCAGATATTCCGAGTTCCTCTCTTTATCTCTAGATAAAGAGATAAAGTCTGGAAACTGCTAGATCCACTACTCCCTTACTGCCCCGAACACACACAAAATCCTCTTTCCTTTGAACTGAGTAACTCCTATTTTTTTGTCTTTTTTTTTTTTTCCTGCATCACACCATGTGGGATCTTAGTTCTGCAACTAGTGGTGGAACCCACGCCCCCTGCAGTGGAAGCAGAGTCTTAACCATTGGACGGCTGGGGAAGTCCCTCATTTCCTATTTTAAGGGAAACTTTCCCAACCCAGAATATATCAGACTCCCTGATGTATGCCTAGAACTCAGTGTGCCTATTTTTTAGAGCACTTACAGTGTTTTTAATTAAATGTTTATATAATCTTCTGATTCATATGTGCTTTTTTCACTAGACTGTAACCGCAGGAAGGCCATGACTCTGTTTGTCTTGCTTCAAATTTTAATCCTGGGTTCTTAGCACAGTGTAAGTATTCGAAAAATATCCGTTGACTCAATATAGTAATGTAACGATAAGTTGTGAGCCTATTCTATATTACACTGGGTCAGGCATTGAGGGGTAGAGGAGTTAATAATAGCACCTATTTTTAACCTGCATGAGTTTAGAACAAACCTGGAAATAGACGCAAGATTCAGGAGACAAAGATAAAAAAAATTTCATTGTTTGTATCAAAGAGAAAAGGCATAATAAATACCATTTCGAATTAAAGGCAATAGGTGCTCCTTGGAGAAATGGTCAACTCCGGGTCTGGAGAAGCAAATATATCTGATGAGCTTAAAATATCTTGTAGCAGAAAATAAAGACACCATTTAAAAACTAATGGGGACATATGGAAACAATGCAAGAGCTGGTTTCAAAAAGACAATGACAGTAATGGGTCATAATTCATTAAATAAACAAGGAATCCGTGAGTCCATAATTAAATCACTCTGTGGAGGTGGAACCCAGGCATCAGGAGTTTTTGAAGCTCCTCAGGTGATTCCAATGTTCAGACAAGCTTGAGAACTGCTGCTGTAAGAAGCCTCTCCTTGGAGAAATATGATTAGGTAAGGAATAAGTATTCAGTGTCAACGTTAGTCAGGGAATGCCCCCAGGTTGTGATAGGATGCAAGCTCAGAAGGAACAAAAGCTCCTAGAGGCTTCAGAAAATAAAGATCGAAAGCCCCTCCTCACAGCCTTTCAGCTCCTACCCAACTGTAGTGTCTGTCCTTGGCCACAGTATTCCAGAACTTTCTCATTAGTTCTAGTAGCTATTTTATGGCCCTCATAGAATTTTCTACGTAGGTTATCAAGTTGTCTGTAAGTAAAGATGGTTTTACTCTCTAAGTCATGGTCCCCAACCTCAATGAGTTCTCAATCTAAGGTGAAAAAACTTACATACAAATAATAATTGTAATACAATTAAGTAGAACCATACAGATAACAGTGAAATTATTTAGAAGGAAATATCTGGAGTTGGTTGAAGTTATCGGAAAGGCAGCTAAAAAACTGAGAGAATCATCAAGAACAACAACAAAAAAGTGATGGACAAAGGAAGGACTGCTGAATTATCCAAAACGATTGCAGTGACTTGTTAGAGGAAATGCTTCTCGGCATTTTACCTAGAAAGATCCAGCTACTGTTGGGGAAATGCTAATTAAGTCTCTTGTATTAAAGCTGACTTTGGAAATTAAACAACAACAAAGTCATACATCTTCTGTTCCATTGATCTGCATCTATCCATTCAACAGTGTCACAAGCTCTTGTTTCTATGTACATAATAAACCTCTTTCCACTTGTTAAAAAAAAGAAAAAAGATGGTTTTATTTTTTCCAATTTGGGTGCTTTTTCCTTTTCTTCCCTCATTGTGCTAGATAGAACCTCCAGTACAGTGTTGGATAGAAATGGTAAGAGCAGACATCTTTGTCTTGTTCCTGATCTTAGAGAGCAAGTATTTGGTCTTTCATCAGGTATGACATTACCTGAGGATTTTCATAGATTGTTATTAAGTTGAGGAAGCTCCCTTGTATTCTCTAGTTCGTTGAGAGCTTTTTTGAAAACTCAGAAATGGATATTGTCAAACACTTTTTCAATTTTTTTCTTTTCTCTTATCTTAAATAAACCCTTTTAAAAATAGAAATTACACACATAACAAGAGTAGAGAGAACAGGAATAAAGAACTCTCATGTACTCATTATCCAGCTTGTTAGAAATGGAAATTTTCAGGCCCCAGGAAAGTTCTACAGAATTAGGAACTTTTGGGGGTTAGACACAGTAATCTGCATTTTCGCAAGTCCTCCAGGTGATTCTGATCCATGCCCTTAAGGACTGAGTCTTTTAAAAGATAACTATCATACAATACAGTTTTAAACTCTAATTCTCGATTATCTTCAAATATCTCTTCAATATTCCATCTTCCAATTGTCCCACAATTGTATTTAAACATTTTTAGTTTAAAAATTTTTTAAAGTAGGTTGAATTATGATCTAAATAATACCCACATGCTGTGATTAGTTTCATTTGTCTCAGATGTCTTATGGGTTCTCCCTCTACTCTCCACCTACCTTCTTCCTTGTAATTGCAAATAGCTGGTCACTCACAGATTCTCCCATGTTCCAAATATTACCAGTTGCAACCCCACACCTCATTATTTTTCCATCCTCTGCATTTCCTGAAAATCAGTAACTGCGTGATAGAAAATGAGGTATGGTCAGGTTCAGTTTCAATTTGGGGGGCAAGAATCCTTAGCAGATGAAGCTGTGGTCCTTATCGCTAAAACTTGATTCTAACTATTTGCCCTGCAGCTCTGTAGCTATTCCAGGTTCTGCCTCAAACCTCCTGTCTCATTTGAGGTATACCTCCCCTGTTCCCATCTCCTTGGGCTCTGTACTTTTCCAGGCTCAGTTGAGAAATCTGACTCTCCTTACAACCTTTGTCTAACATTTCTTTAGGATATTTCTGATAACTTTATCATCATGCAAAGATGAACATGTAAGAAGCATTTTTTCCTAGAATGCTGCCCAGGTCCTCTGGCAGAGCCCAACTCCAGACCTCAGCTGGTCTGATGGAGAGAATCAGATAATAATGGCATACCTGTGTTCACTCCTCTGGTCCCCCTGCGCCCCAAAGAAGCTACTTTCAGGAGAGGAGTTAGCCTGGCATCTGTGTTTTAAATAAGTCTCCAGGGTTCTGGTATGTAGATGAGATGGAGGTCACTTCACAAGGAAACTGAGGAGCTTCTCTCCCTTCTAATTCCTCACTGGAGCTGAAATCAAAGCACTGCCCTGTCGTTAATTTCAGGAGCCCTCCAATTAGAGAGTTTTCAGAGACAGCTAAATAAGGAAATGTAGTCAAGAGGGTTTGAATGTCTAGAAGGCCTCTCTTTAATTTTAAATGAAAGGGGAAAACCCACAAAAATCCACAAATGGTATATCTGGTCAAGCTGTAAGCTGAATGCTGTGTGCACTTGTCCACAAAATAAAATCCTTTTGTCTCCTTCCCCTCCACTTTTTATAGCTGGCTTTTGAGTTACAATGTAGGTGGACTAAATTCTGGGTTATTTGTGAGTTAGCTCTTATTCCCCCTTTAGCTTTAGGGTAAACTCCTTGTTTCTTTTTTTCTTGCACAGTAGAAGATCTACACCAGTTATGTTTAGGCAGGTGGAGACTGGAGGTCGGCTCCGGCCCTAGTTAGGTTTTGTTTCTTGATCAGAGGGTTTTGTTTCTTGATCAGAGTGCTGGTTACAAAGATGTGGTCAGTCAGTGAAAATTCCCCAAGCCCTATATAGGTAATGTCCATGCGTTATAACCCAGTAAAAACTTGAAAGAATGAAAGGAAAAAGATCTGTGTTGGAAATCAACAAAAGAAAACCACAAAATATAAAGAAGTCATCAAAACAAAACGAAAGAGAAGTCATCAATAAGGATGAAATGCTTAAAATAACTCTTTTCTTTTTTATTCAAGCCAGTTTCAGTCACTTGGCTCTGAAAGAAAATAAGAGTGGCGGTGTTGTAGGCGAATACAATCACCACTGCTGCCTTTGTTAGTCCTTCAAGATAGCCCCGTACATACAGACACCCTGCCCCAAGCGCAGCTCACAGACCTTCCTTGTTCCCCAACTGCTTCTGCCTCCCAGTCTCATTTTCATTCTGCTCTGGCTCGGTGCTGCCGACCACTGTCCCACTTCTGCCTCTCTGGGCTCTTGCGTGTGTTTGTAGTCCATGGGCCTTGGCTCCCAGGACCCTCTGCTGCCCAGAGGGTCTTACCTCTGCCCCGGGCACCTTACTAACTACAAGATGTGGGTTGCAGTAGTGCTTTCTAAAAGTTCTGCACATGCTTGTCCTCCTCTACCTTTTTTTTCCTTTTTGTAAACTGAATTCTTTAGGGCTATACTAAGTATCTTTGCTACTTCAGGGAACATTTGTGATGAACCTTTTAAAAGTGCAGATCATTTTATCCTATCTTTAGATTTTTCTTAAAACTGAGCTTAGGGGCTATAAACTTCAATACTTTGGCCACCTAATGTGAAAAACTGACTCATTTGAAAAGCCCCCCGATGCTTGGAAAGATTGAAGGTGGGAGGAGAAGGGCACAACAGAGGATGAGATGGTTGGATGGCATCACTGACTCGATGGACAGGAGTTTGAGTAAGCTCCAGGAGTTGGTGATGAACAGGGAAGCCTGGCGTGCTGCAGTCCATGGGGTCACAAAGAGTCAAACATGATTGAGCAACTGAACTGAACTCAACTGGGGGTTATGGGGGTCAGGCAATTTATGTACTGTACCGATACTGGAATTTAACATTTCAAAATTTGTTTGCTACCTGAAAGTTCAATCACAGGTAATGATTGTAATTCTGCTGAGGTGAAAACTTGAATCTTGAGCCTTTGACAGTGAAATAGAGGGGGAAATCTTGGATGGAAGCCTGGAGTTCAAGCCTCTAGGGAGGGAACCAAGCGATTAGGATGATTCCCTAATTGAGCTAGCACTGGCTCAGGGCAGGCTGAGGAATCTCAGAAGATGAAATGCCAGGAGTGGGCAGACAAGCCTAGACTCAGAGGTGAAGCAGCAGATTTATGGGTCAGAGAAACTAGTCAGTCAGGGTAGTAAGCTAAAGGGCTGAGATGGGATAGTGAGGGCCTCTGTTCTCTCTATATTCTTCCTTCCTCAAAGTCCTCATTTATCTACAGGGCTTCAATTTCCCCAACTCTACCCTCCCCTCTTGAGCTAATATTTTCAACCATGGGTCATTTCTATTTGGATGTTTCACTATACAGGCTACATATCCAAATTCCAGCTTTTGGCATTTATGAAGAATAAGTCCACTGACTTGAGTAATTCTGAAATACGAGGATAGCATAATATTGTCCCCATAAGATACATAAACAAAACCAGTAGAGAATATCAAGGTCATATTGAACAGAAACTCATAGGGGTTGGCTGGGCTTATATTCAAGCTGGATGACATTCTCTTGCACACTAGCCTCTAAGGTGGGAGTTTTAAAGTTCTGCCTCATCAAAATTAGAAATATGTACATGGATCTTTGCAGCTGCTGATAAAGAGTCAAACCCATCAACCACCTATGCCATCTAGGTACCTAGGATTTTAAACAAGCTACCTTGGAGATTCTCATCTCCAGGATCTTCCTCCTGCAATTCATCCTACGTTTCTTGGACAAACCAATGTCTGTTAAAAAAAAAATTTTTTTTTCCCATCAGTATACTTTCCTGGATTTAGAGAATTATACTTAGCTATAGCAAAACAGAAGCATGGCTATGACATTCCAGAAACTGAACTTGTGTGCAAATGTAAGAATACATTCAGCTAGATCCTTGCTAAAGATTTTCAGGTGCTAACTCCAGACTCTAATGGCGTGATTGTGAGGTGGCAGGAAATGTGTGTGCATGTGTGTGTGTGTTTATGCATGTGCTTATAATACAAGGCATGGAGTATGGATTGTATCTTCCCAGATTCAAAAGGGAGAAACAAATATGGATAATCCTTTAACAGTAAGAACTAACAGAGTAGTAGTTTCAGAAGCAAATTGTATAGGTTACATTGAAAATATAAAAGTTAGCTATTATACTGTAGAGTACATACATATAAGAAATACACTTATAGATAAAGTGAACTGAATTGACCTCAGGAGATAAATAACTGAAGGTTAGTTTCATTTGCTCATTCATTTATTCATTCAACAAATATTTGTGGAAAGTCATTGTGTGACAAACACTGTACCAATCATGTTTGTTTACTTTTCCTACTAGTGTATTGCTACAGTATCCCTAATTGCTTTTCCTGCTTCCACGCCTCACCTGCACCCATTCCAGTGTATTATCTACACAATGGCCAGAATGATGCTTTAAAAACCCTGCTTAAGATCTTGACACACTGAAAACTTTCTAATATATTTTCAAAAATTCAGAGTAAAATCCAAATCCTATAGCCCATAATGTAGCCTCAAAAGCCCTGTTTCCATTCTGTATCTAGCTGCAATGAATAAATAAATATAAATCCTCTATTTCTCTGGGGCATTTATTTTTAAAATGCTGAAATAAAAATATTATTCAACAGTTTCAAAGAAATAGTGTGGTTTTATGTTTTCCATATATTTTTGTCCTTTCTTTTTCACCATACCCAAAAGAACATGATGTGCCTGTAGGTGAATAAGGTTAATACAAGCTTTGGGGGAAGATTTCCTAATAGAACAGTGACAGTATAGACCAATAAGCATGGAAATCAAGTCACTGATATGACAATTCTAAGAACCTTGGCAAATAGTGTTGATGGGCTAAATGCCAACAAATACAACTGAAGATAGCTGCCGTACAATCCGAAAGGCTCAAGTTGAATGTAAGCACTGACTTGGGTTTCAACAGAGGAGTTCTTTTGAAATGACCCATCCAGGTGGCTGGGAGAACTTTCAGGCAGCAGCAGGCCTGCATGTAGCAGTCAGGAATTCCTGGGGCATTACTGAGAAACACAGCCTCCAAACCCACAAAATACCTGAGGCCTATGTTGCTTTTGCTCAACAGCTTGGAACTTCTTAATGTCAGTGACAAGTCAGGTGTGAAGTCAGCATATGATCTGAATGGCTTACAAAGAGCTGGGGCAAGAAAATTCCCAGCAGGGGAATGGTGCAGAGACTATGAGGTTTGAATGGAAAGAGGACTGTGCCTGGAACATAGTCAGAAAGGTAGAAAGCAATTTAGGGCAGAGAGAGGGTGAGAAATCTCCCAGTTGATGATGCTGAGAGACTGTAGATAATCAGTCTTTATGTAGTTTGAATTTAAACTACATTTACAAAGACTGTGGACTTTTATATATTTACAAAGACTGTGGCCTTATACATAGATCGTCGGGAGATATATCTTTCCAGAAAAAGGAACTGTCTTGTCTTTTGCTCATGATGGACTCTTGGGAAAATGCTCAAGAAGCAGGGCATGATGTTTTTTTTATCAGATCCCAAGTCCACCTCTATGACAAGTGACGACAGTTTCCAGATGGACAAGACCCTGAAATCCTTTTTCCCTTCTGTCTCTTGTGCCCCATTGGTGTCCCTTCTACGGAGGCTTCGGAAGCGGACCTAGTGGTTAATAATTCTCCTGCTAATGCAGGTAGTTGTAAGAAATGTGGGTTCAATCCCTGGGTTGGGAAGATCCCCTGGAGCATGGCATGGCAACCCACTCCAGTATTCTTGCCTGGAGAAACCCATGGGCAGAAGAGCCTGGTGAGCTTCCGTCCTTAGGGTCACAAAGAGTGGGACACTACTGAAGCGACTTAGCACGCTCTACGGAGTTTAGAAGTCAAAAAACCCCCACAAAGTTCTAATAAGATTGGAAGTAAAAAAGTATCTTTATTGCTTTTTTTTTTCTGATTACAAAAGTAATAAATATGTACTATTTTAGGAATTTTGGGGGTTTTCTAAAATGCAGCTGCTGCTGCTACTGCTGCTAAGTCGCTTCAGTCGTGTCCGATTCTGTGCGACCCCATAGGCGGCAGCCCACGAGGCTCCCCCGTCCCTGGGATTCTCCAGGCAAGAACACTGGAGTGGGTTGCCATTTCCTTCTCCAATGCATGAAAATGAAAAATGAAAGTGAAGTCGCTCAGTCGTGTCCGACTCTTAGCGACCCCATGGACTGCAGCCTATCAGGCTCCTCCCTCCATCCATGGTATTTTCCAGGCAAGAGTACTGGAATGGGGTGCCATTGCCTTCTCCGAAAATGCAGCTAATACATATCTAATTCAGGAAATGGAAGAAGGGTATTAATAGAGCATGGGCATCTGATCCCTGCCTTGTCTCTTTCTCATTATATCTTATCCAGAATGATCGCTGAGGGGACCAGATTTGAACTTTGAATTCGACTGGTAGGTAGAGAATGACCTCAATTGTCCTTTGAACAGTTGCAAATCAGATCATGAAGTCCTAGGGGGAAAATCCTGAGAAACAAAAAACACCTCACAGCCCTGCGGCACAGGACTGAAAATTTCGGTTAGACTCAAAAAAAAAAAACCAAAGAACTCAAGTTCCTGGGAAAGAGTACGCTACCAAAAGAACAACAAAGGAAGCTGAATGGGGCTCTTCTTCAGCTCTTTATTGTTCTTTCACGCTGTCGACACTCCCGGTGGCCAAGTGCTCTTATCTAGTTTTCACACGTCCCTCCACTTGAAAGAGGCTGTCCACTCGCTCCCTTTCACTACCCACTTCTCCCAATCTTAGCCGCAACCTCTAGATTCAACCGCGCACTTGAAAGGGTGTACACGGATTTGTCTGTCCAGCCCGGCCGGGTTTCGGTCTCCGAAATACACAAGTTCAGAGCGACCCCTCTGTGGAGACACCTTGCGTGCGCGCAGGCTGGGCAGGCGTGGGCACGGACTCGAACAGAGTTGGTTTCAAGCTTGTGGTTCGCTCCTCCGCCGGAGGTTCGGAAGGAGCCGCCCACCGCCCCCTCCCTGGGGCTCCGACAGCCCCGCCCCGCAGTTCCCGTCACGTGCCGCCGCGCCGCCCAATCAGCGCCTGCAGCGCGTGGGCTCGGGATTCAAACTGCGGCGCCTGGGACTCGGGGATCGGCGCTGGTCGCCGCCGTGGCGTGCGGGCCCATGGAGCACCGCATCGTGGGGCCCGGGCCATACCGGGCCACCAGGCTGGTGAGTGTGTGTACGGGGGTCTGGGCGAAGCGAGTCCCCGGCCTGCGGGCCGACCTCTGACTCTTCAGTCCTCGCTTCTCCAGAGCTAGTCCGGCCGAGTTCTGGAGGCGGGGCGTGTTTCAGCCTGTGAGGCCAAATTCTAGATGCTTAAAGGCTAGCCCGGTCGCGGGCCCAGCCTGTCGAGGGTGGGCGCGGCTTGGATCCCGTGACGGTGGCTGGGTTCTCGCCAGTGAACGGCGACTCCGGGTTTAAAGCGCCCGGAAGAGCACGACGGCACCCTCCTCCCCTTTCCTGGTCCTCCGGAACCCTACGTCCCCCGCCGGGAAAGGAAAGACCGTCAGTCCGTCATTTTCGGGCCACCCGCCGCCAGTTACGGGCAGGGCGTGTCATCCTGAGTGTCACTTGTGGTTGACACTTGAGGCTCTTTGCAACGGTACCCTAAACAGAGATGGATCTCTCTGGCCACGTTTCCGGCTCCTGATGTTTCTTTTTCTATCAGCACCCACCTAAATGAAGGGGAAGGGTGGGCCCGGACGGATGATTTGAAAGAGCCTTCACAGCTTCCCTGATGGCTCAGACGGTAAAGCGTCTGCCTGCAGTGCGGGAGGCCCAGGTTCGATCCCTGGGTTGGAAAGATCCCCTGGCGAAGGAAATGGCAACCCACTCCAGTACTCTTGCCTGGAACATCCCATGGACAGAGGAGTCTGATGGGCTACAGTCCATGGGGTCTCAAAGAGTCCGACACGACTGAGCGACTTCACTTTCTTTCAGACCCCAGTGGTCCAGGGTGCTGCCTTTTTTTCCTGGGAGAAGAGCGTTGTTAATCAGAGTTCTGAGGCATACTTGATTTCTTTGTGACCCGAAGCAAGTGATTATAGCAATTTCATAATGGAATAAGTGGAGATAATTTGGTCATGTCCAGGGTCGGTTTTAGACGACTTTTTATGAAAGCTTAAAGGTGATTTCGGAGGAAGAGACTGCACTCCTTGGTCTGTCACCACTTCTGGCCACAGCTAACTCGAGAATTAGGCTCATTGTTCCTTGCACCCCTAAGCAATATCCAGGAAAAGATAACAGGATGGAAGATGTTATTGCCCTCATTTATGCAAATAATCCACTTCAGACACCCATAATGATGTTTTAAAAATTTGTTAATTTTTTAATTGATGGATAATTGCTTTACAGGATTTTATTGTTTTCTGTCAAACATCGACATGAATCAGCCATAGGTATACATATGACCCATACTGATTTATTCATTTAAAAAATTCATATAAATTTAGGTTTTCCTTTGGGCTAGTCTCTAAGAGGTATGGATGCTGGTGACAGGGGACAAGTAGTGTTTTTTAAAATAGTGTTTTCTTATCAAGTTCCATTTCACAGTGCCTCTACCACTTGGACGGAGAAGGCAATGGCACCCCACTCCAGTACTCTTGCCTGGAAAATACCATGGACGGAGGACCCTGGTGGGCCGCTGTCCATGGGGTCGCTAAGAATTGGACACGAATGAGTGACTTCACTTTCACTTTTCACTTTCATGCACTGGAGAAGGAAATGGCAACCCACTCCAGTGTTCTTGCCTGGAGAATCCCAGGGACGGGGGAGCCTGGTGGGCTGCCGTCTATGGGGTGGCACAGAGTCGGACTTGACTGAAGCGACTTAGCAGCAGCAGCAGCAGCAGCTACCACTTGGAACCATCTGGGGTCAAGGCTATTGGTCGGTCCATCTTTAGGGATGAGATACAGATTGTGCTTTATCAGGGACATTCAAAAACTTGACTCTCTTTGGGACTGCCCTGGCTGTCCCGTGGTTAAGACGTTTCCGTCCAGTGCAGGGGCTGTGGGTTTGATCCCTGGTCAGGGAGCTAAGAGCGCACATGCCTTAGGTGCCCCCCCATCCCCGCCCCCGCAAAAAGGAAAAAGAACAACACCCTACACCCTCCAAACAAAAAAACGTAAAGCAGAATCAACGTTGTGACAAATTCAATAAAGACTTTAAAAATGGCTCACATCAAAAAAGATCTTAAAAAACAAAAAAAGCAAAAAAGCTTACTCTCCTTTGTGGAGGGAAAGTAATATTCTCCTACTGCAGAAAGAGAAGAGGACAACAGTGGATGAGATGGTTGAATGGCATCACGGATTCAATGGACATGAACTTGGGCAAACTCCCAGAGATGGTGAGGGACAGGGAAGCCTGGTGCGCTGCAGTCCATGTGAGTTGGCGACTGAACAACTGCCAATTTATTCACTGCACAGGGGAAACAGACGCTGGATCTTGGGGTGACTTGTTCCCCTTCTTCCAGCTTTAGACTAAAAAAATAAATTACATGATAATTGAAACTTTTAAAATCTCATATTCACAGAATTGTACGAAGTAACTCTGTAGATGGAGCCTGCCTATGTGAAAGACACTCTTGATTCTGAGTCACATTAAAGTATTATCAAAAGAATTTATGAAGAAAAGTACTCTGTTCTTCAGAAGTTTCAGTTCCTAAGAAGCGATTTTCAAGTCACATTTAGCCAAGACTGATCAAGTTAAACAGGAAACTAAATTATGTGAATAATTGATGAAAACACCTCAGTTTCACCAGAATTTGCTAAGTATCAATTAGTTCTCGACTTTATTCTGTTTGAGAATCTTGAACTTAAACTCAGATTTTTGAAAACACAGAAGGTGATAGGCTTTTTTTTTTTTAAGTGAGAATTCCTGATTTATTGGTGATCTCTGTAGTCATTACAGGTACCCCCCCCCCCCCATTGTAAAGTCTCTAAGTGTTATCAGCTTTTATCAGTTGAATCAGCTAGCCCCCTTTCTCTGCCTCGGCTCTGCTTACCTCCCTGGTTCCCAGTTTACCATTTCCATCTTCTCCCACCATCACACTCAACCCAATCTTCAGAAAAGCTTGGGAAAAACCTCGTGGTACTCAGTGAGTGGGCCTTTGCTTCCTCCTTTCACGGCTCACTATACTTTCTCAAACCATGTACAGCTCCATTTTCTAAGGTACCAAAGTCTTATCTGAAAATAACATTTTATGGACTAGGTAAATGTCTATGCCCAAAATCAAATGACAGACTCTGTAAGTCAATTCATGGTGAATATGGACGCTAATTAGCAATTTACTCATCTTCACTGAAATAACTTTCATTTTTGTAATCCATGTATTAAATAGTTCTGTAAACCTTAGTTAACAAGAAATGATGAGAAAGAAAATTGATTTTTCTGAAAACAGCATAAATCTACCAATCTATTCTTTGAACTTAATTCTGAGTTGTATCTTCTGATGTAACAGGTAAACTTTAAAAGACTTATAGGCGTCATTGACTCTGAGAGTTTGAATGGGCTCTAAAGATCCCAGTTCTCTCATTTTGTTGTTTTTGTTTAGTCGCCAAGTTGTGTCCAGCTCTTTTCGACCCCATAGACTGCAACACACTGGGCTCCCTTGTCCTTCACTGTCTCCTGGAGTTTGATGCAATATTGTTCTTTACAGCGTTGGACTTTACTTTCGCCATCAGACACATCCACAACTGAGCATCATTTCTGCTTTGGCCCAGCACTTTCATTCTTTCTGGAGCTATTAGTAATTGCTCCCTGCTCTTCCCCAGGGGGACACCTTCTGACCTGGGAGAGCTCCTCTTCTGGTGTCATATATTTTGTCTTTTTTTGTACTGTTCATGGGGTTTTTGGGGCAAGAATACTGGAGTGATTTGCCATCCCTTCCTCCAGGGGACCACGTTTTGTCAGAACTCTTCACTTTGACCTGTCTGTCTTGGATGGCCTTGCACAGCATAGCTTGTAGCTTCATTAGTAATGCAAGCCCCCTTGCCACAACAAGGCTGTGATCTGTGAAGGGGACTCTCATTTTATTTAGGCCTAAAGTGGTGAACTGACATGGTCAAGTTCACACTGCCAGTGTGTGGCAAGTACACCTATATCTAGCACTTGTTTATCTCTGAAGTCCCTGGCCAGTGCTGTATTATAACTCCACTATCATAATATTTTTGATTCTAAGAAGTAAAGAAATGGAATAATGTTCAAGAGAAAAAAATAGGAAGCACATTTCAATATTCAGAAAACTAAGATCATGGCATCCGGTCGCATCACTTCATGGCAAATAGATGGGGAAACAATGAAAACAGTGAGAGACTTTATTTTCTTGGGCTCCAAAATCACTGCAGATGGTGACTGCAGCCATGAAATTAAAAGACGCTTGCTCCTTGGAAGAGAAGCTGTGACCAACTTGGACAGCATATTAAAAAGCAGAGACATTACTTTGCCAGCAAAGGTCTGTCTAGTCAAAGCTATGGTTTTTCTAGTAGTCATGTATGAATGTGAGAGTTGGATATAAAGAAAGCTGAGCACCGAAGAATTGATGCTTTTGAGCTGTGGTGTTGGAGAAGACTCTTGAGAGTCCCTTGGACTGCAAGGAGATCAAACCAGTCCATCCTAAAGAAAATCAGTCCTGAATATTCATTGGAAGGACTGATACTGAAACTGAAACTCCAATACTTTGACCACCTGATGCAAAGAACTGACTTATTGGAAAAGACCCTGTTGCCGGGAAGGATTGGAGAAGGCAATGGCACCCCACTCCAGTACTCTTGCTTGGAAAATCCCATGGAGGGAGGAGCCTGGTAGGCTGCAGTCCATGGGGTCGCTAAGAGTCGGACACGACTGAGCGACTTCACTTTCACTTTTCACTTTCATGCGTTGGAGAAGGAAATGGCAACCCACTTCAGTATTCTTGCCTGGAGAATCCCAGGGACAGCGGAGCCTGGTTGGCTGCCGTCTATGGGGTCGCACAGAGTCAGACACTACTGAAGTGACTTAGCAGCAGCAGCAGCAGCAGCAGCTGGGAAAGATTGAAGGTGGGAGGAGAAGGGGACGACAGAGGATGAGATTGTTGGATGGCATCACTGAATTGATGGACAGGAGTTTGAGTAAGCTCTGGGAGTTGGTGATGGAGAGGGGAGCCTGGCGTGCTGCAGTCCATGGAGTCACAAAGAGCTGGACACGACTGAGTGACTGAACTGATTGACTTCAACACTCAGTGTTGTGTTTTGTAATTTGACTCGTGTTGAGAAGCAAAAAACAGTTATCAATTACATTTTATCTGTGTTATTCATCTATGTTACTGCATGAAGCAATAGTTTGTTTATTCTCATTACAGTATTCTGTTGCATGAATTTGTTTATTCTTATGTTGATGGACATTTGGGTTTTTAATTAATTAAGTAAGAATGTAATTAAGTAAGAATAGTGCTATTTTGAACAGTGTGGCTTTTGGTTAACATACTTCTGCGGAATATATATACACACTTAAGAATGGAATTTCTGGGTTATACAGTGTGCACATAATTTCTGGTTGCTTCATGTTCTGATTAGCACTTAGTATTGCCCGTCTTTTCATTTTAGTCATTCTGTAGGCATGTATATTATTGCATTGGGGATTTATTGCATTTCACTGCTAATTCATGAGATTGAACATCTCTGCATATACTATGGTAAATTTGGAGATTCTTTTATGTGAAGTGCCTGTTTAAGTGTTTTTTTCATTTTTCTATTGAATGCCCTTTCTTGAGTTGAATTTTTCATTTTGTCTTAGAAATTCTGGTTATATGTTATCTTACTCTACAGATTGCATTTGTTTTGTGTGTGGTTTTAAGAGTTTAAAAAAGTTTAAATCTGGACCAACTTAATTTGAAGCATGGCTTATAGTGTCAAATGAAGTAGAAAAATTGATATGCAGAGGGCATAAAGATGTTTGAATTTGGCCAGGAGGAAGACATGATTGAGAATCAGAGTAGAATTAAATTGCATGAAGTTAGGAGGTGGTTTAATAAAAATAGGAAAAGGGAAAGACCAGTTAGGCATTTGCGTGTTGAGTACCTGCCTGTGTCCTGTGCTGCACGTCCAGGGAGCATGCGTGAATAGACCCGACCTGGGCCCTTGACGCACGTGGTGCTGTGTACTCAGGGACGGTTACTGTGCTTGAGAGAGGCTAGCGATCAAAGGGAGAAGAGGAATGGACCACAGGTGCAGAGGTGACTGGGCAGCGGAGAGTATAAAGAGAAACTCGGAAGACGAGGAAAACGAGGTTACGGTGTTGGGCGAAATAAAAAGAATATGTTGAGCTCAGAGCTATCGTTGAAAGAAAAAGGAAGGACTGATTTCAGTAGGAAGGTAGGTAAAAAATAAGATGCAGAGTCTGTAAATTAATAGACTTGAAAGAGGAGCATGAAAGAAGAGAGAATGGTCCTAAGAGTAAGACTGAATTTTCGGAACTTGTAGGACTGGTGGGATGACGGGTCCTAAGGAAATGGAGTAATTATGTAGGAAGAACATCACATGTGAACATTTCATTTAATTTTGGGATGGCTGATAATGGCGTGGATATCTAGATTAAAATTTTTTTTTTTTCTTTTTTAAATTTGGCTGCATCATGTGGCATGTGGAATCTTAGTTCCCTGACCAGGATCAAACCCTTGGCCCCTGTATGGGAAGCTTGCTTGTATTGGAATAGGAAAGTATTGTGCAGAATTTTTAAACATGCTTTGACACCAGGTACTATATAAAGTTACCTTAACATTTAAAGGTCGTAAATAGAAAAAAAAAAAAAAAAACTTCGACTGCTTCTCTTATTAAGGCAGTCTTTTAAATGGAAAAACACCATTTGTTGTCCTAAATATTTGGGATGCAGTAACCTTTTAAAAAATTCACTAAATACTTTCCTCTGTTTTTGCCCCAAGTGGAATGAAACAGTTGAACTTTTTCGCGCCAAGATGCCATTACGGAAACATCGCTGTCGTTTCAAAAGTTATGAGCATTGCTTCACAGCGACTGAAGCTGTGGATTGGCTACACGAGCTGCTGAGGCGCAGCCAAAACTTTGGCCCCGAAGTGACCCGCAAACAAACGGTCCAACTGCTAAAAAAATTCCTGAAGAACCATGTTATTGAAGACATCAAGGGAAAATGGGGCCAGGAAGACTTTGAGGACAACCGTCACTTGTACAGGTAATGGCATGTCAGCTCTGATGGGGAGGAGCATGGGGAGCACGCATAGATCTGGTCAGTCTGATGAAATTCCTCCTGTGAGAGAACTTGCCTTGTCCCCGGGAGGGATGCTTGTATTTGTGATTTGCAGGGTGGAGAACTGCATCTGTTGCTATGAGAAAACTGATTGTGCTTGTTCTTGGCTTCATAGAGCACCCGTTAAGTAGTCTTTTGTTGCAGTGGCTTTCAGTAATGGAACCTTTTCGTGCCTTCCGTAACCTGGAAGGATGGCTATAGTAGCAGAGTGTCTCTCCTGGGGAATCTGAAAGGGTGAAACAGTAGCTCTGGCTTGCACCTTTCTGAGCAGCGTGAGGGTGTGTGTTCAGGGGGTTAGTGGCAGAGGTGTCTCGTCTTCAAGTAGAGCTCAGGCTTATCATGAAGAATTGTGCTGGAATTTCCCCATGTCTCAGATTAACTCTGCAGTGCATGGCTGCTCCCCACCACGTTTCAGTGCTCTTCTGTGATTGCTTACTTATTATGCAATAATCTGAGGGCAAGGATGTCCCTCTGTTGACACTGCCCTTCTCATTGCACGCTAGGCTGGTTTATTCCTGGAGGTGGAAAGGGCCTGCTTGAGACTCAGGAAATGGGGGAATACTTAAAGAAGAATGAAAAGAGGAATCGTTGAGTTATCTACAGAGAGGGCTACCAGAACACCAAGAACCTGTGAGGGATTAAAGGAAGAAATGAAGATGACAAGCCCTTAATATTTGCTGTTGTTTATTCCAATAGAAGAATAAGGAATGTTCTTACAGCACTTCAGCGAGGCATTTTGGGGCCACTGGGACACCTGGCCTTGAGCAGAGAAAATGTGACTGTTCCCTACCTAAGTCATGTCTTTAGTTCCTTTGGGACTAGCTGCTGAGGAAGGCTGTGGAGCAAGTGGAGGGTGGTCAGCAGCACTCAGGCTAACACCAGACATTGGTGTATGTTTAGGATCTAACTTCCTCATGGAGTTTCATCAACAGTCTCCTCCTCTAGGCATCAGGATTGTCAGCTGGGCAATTAGTTGTCTCTCTACTTGGCAGTTATTTCTGGCTTGCTGATCCAACTTTTAATTAGAATCTTGGGTGATATTAGCCTGTTCTGAGACCATAGTGCTTATTAGTATCAGGCAGTGGAGACTCTAGCCCTGGTTCCCCATGACACACTTCATTGGGAATGCTTAAGTGGTTGTTTCTCTTGGGAAGCTATAATTGCTTGTACCCCATCAAGAGGTAGCTCACACTTCTAGGAGGTTGTCTGGAGGAGTAACTTAGAGTGTTTTATTGTGACCTTAGATTGGGTACCATCCATTGAGTCCCATGAGGCTTTCAGAGATGCCAGGCGAGTAAAACAGGAGCCTGTTCCAGGAGCCAGCCCCCGAGTAGTGACTGTCAGAGCGTGTCTCACCTCAGTATGAAGACTTAATTGTTTGTCCTTTAAAAAATAAAGTGCACAGATAGATTACATTCACCCATGAAATAATGGGTTTTTTTACCCAGTTTCTCTTATACAATACTTGTGAGTTATAAAGGGAGTAGTACCTCTTTCATTATCTACCACTTGAAGATGCATAGCTTTCTGTTTTTCTAGTGTTAAGTCCTGTATGTTAACAACTGGTGTTTGATGTTCTCAGATTAATTGGGGATGAAGTCTATTTAGACATTCAATGGTTTGTTAAGGGGCCCGTGCCCTGAGTTGAGAGTCAGCTCACTCAGGAGTGCAGAGGCGCCTGTTGGCATGAGGCAGCTTCCAAGACTGAGCATACAGCTCGGGATGACATACTGGCTCGCCAGCGCCCCGGGGAGGACTGGGGACAGGCTGCCCTCCCTGCTCAGTGCCCACCTGCTCCTTGAGGTCGAATAGTACCACTGCCAAACCACAATGAGAGCCCTTGAGCGACATCAGGAGCTCGAGGCATATTAGATTTGAAAAATAGGTGAAGAATCTATAAGGTAAATGCCTACAATGCTTTGTGGAGGAGGAGCCTCTGTAAATAGTGTCGAAGTCGGAATGGGCAGCTCAGAGTTCTTACTGGAAAGAAAGGAGCTAGCATTGTGGAGTGCCTGTGATGGACCAGAGCCACTGCATAGTCATCCTTTACCTCAGCACCTGCAGATGTCTCTTATCTAATCTTAAAAATAAGGAAATTAATGAGACCAAAGGTACCAGCTTGTCCACAGTCACTCAGGTGGTAGGAAAAGAGAATTTGGACTGAGGGCTCTGCGTCTGAGGCCTGTGTTCTTGCGGTGTGCCCGACTGCCTCCATTTCCACAGCATGAGGTTGACTAGCTTGTTAACTAATTTAAGGACTGAATGAGAAAACAGAATAGTAAACAAGAAATAGTCGGTGTAGTCAACATGTGTTCATATAGTCACAGAATTCCAGGAATGTGTTAAGTACTATGTAATACATACTGAATGATCAACTGTCTTCTCAAATAGACGAGGTAGGGTGAACATAATCAGCTGAAATGCTTATGTAAATGTAGGGATGGGTGGTTGCCTGGGCCTCGGTTACAGAAAGGCATAGGCAGACAAAGCAACATGAAATATAAAGACTCTTAGAGTATTTTTTGAAGACAGAAATTACACACACACACAGAATTTTATAACAGAAATGATGAGTTATGTTTTTATTTTCTACTGTATTAAATCTTATTTCTAGTTTAAAAAATGTATTTATTGTGTGATTGCATTCACATGTGTTAACTATATTTTATTTTTCAAGAATCTAAGAATAATAGGAAATAGTGAATTAATATGAGAATGTTCCTAACAATCAGAGATATTGCAGAGAAAGGTCCAGAGCTATTTACTGAACCACTTCTTTGCTGTTGGTAACACGGATGACTAGAAAGAGTGGCTAGATTTGCTACCAGTGAAGACAATTACATCATAGTCATTGGGGTCATCATAGGGTCATCATCGTCCAGCCAGACGGATGCTATCATCTGTGTCTAACCAAGTTTGTGGCCCTCAACTTCAGATTAAAAGAACCTGCACTACCTTGTATTTTTACGAGAAATTTCAGTTTATGTAGCAGTTTCTCTTTATGATCTCATTTGATCTTTGTGACAACCCTGTGAAGTAGACAGAGTGGATATTTCATCTTCAGAGAACCAGACACTTGTCTCTTTGAAGCATCTAAATAGAACACCAGGAAATTCCATGCTGATCCCTGAATCACCCATTTATGTATGTGAACAGATAGTTACGTGGGATTATTTGAACCTAATGCCAACAGCAACGCCAAAGCCAACAAAGGTGCGTCTAGTCAAAGCTATGATTTTTCCAGCAGTCATGTATGGATGTGAGAGTTGGACCATAAACAGGGCTGAGCACTGAAGAATTGATGCTTTTGAACTGTGGTGTTGGAGAAGACTCTTGAGAGTCCCTCTGACTGCAGGGAGATCCAAGCTGTCAATCCTAAAGGATATCAGTCCTGAATATTCATTGGAAGGACTGATACTGAAGCTCCAATACTTTGGCCACCTGATGTAAAGAACTGACTCCTTAGAAAAGACCCTGATGCTGGGAAAGATTGAAGGCAGGAGGAGAAGGGGACGACAGAGAATGAGATGATTGGATGGCATCACCGACTCGATGCACGTGAGTTTGAGCAAGCTCCAGGAGATGGTGATGGACAGGGAAGTCTAGCATGCTGTAGTCCATGGGGTCGAAAAGAATCGGACACGACTGAGTGACTGAACTGAATGTAGTGGATTATATAAAAATAGAAGTGTATACTGTTTGGTTGTTTGGACTATTTAATAAGAAGAGCTATTGGTCTATTTGGTTGGTCTATTTCAGATTTTTAGCGGGATAGGTCCTTGATCTGGAGCCTCTACCTGGCCCTTGCCCTGCTCTCGTTACCAGTGCTAGCTCTGGAATGCAGTTGTAACTGGATGCTCATGGTTTACAGAGAGGAATTCACTAGTTCCAGTGTAGTGTGTGCGAGCTAATGTGTTGTTTAGTTGCTAAGTTGTGTCTAACTCTTTGCGACCCCATGGTCTATAGCCCAGCAGGCTTCTCTGTCAATGGGATTTCCCAGGCAGAAATACTGGAGTGGGTTGCCATTTCCTTCAGGGGATCTGCCTGACGCAGGGATTGAACCCTCGTCTCCTGCATTGGCAGGTAGTTCTTTACCACAGAGCCACCAGAGAAGCTCTGATCTAACGTGTAGGGAACCATTTTCTTCTTCTACGTATTCCTGTTCCTTTTTTCTTCGTCCTTCTGCTTCTGTCTCTTTATATGAATCATCTCATGTTCCCAATTCTTTCCCCTTTTCTTTTTCTTCTACTTAGTTTCTCCTTTTCTTTCTGTCTTTTCTCTTATATTAGCTTTTTTATTTTTTCTGGCTTATTTCCAACATGTTTATTTTAATTTGAACCTAAAATTTGTCATGTAGATTTTGTCAGGTTTCTTGAATATAAGTTTCACAGTTCTTAATGTAAAAAACAGGAATCGTGCTCCATAGTTTGAAAACTTACCCTATAAACCCCAGTAATGAAGACTGGTATTGATGAAGGGGTAGATGGATGCTTGGATCAGTGGAACAGAATCGAGTCCAGAAACACACTTAAGAATATGGCCAATTGACTTTTGATGAAAATATAAAAGCTCCTTTAAAGGAAGAGATCAGTCTTTTTGGCGAATGACATTGAAAGTATTGGAAGGCAACTGTGCTCGCCACTATACCACCGGCAGTCACAACATTGGAACAATTAAACATCTGTTCATCTACATGCAAAAAAATGAAGCTCCACCTAAACCTCATTTTTTATACAAAAATTTATTCAAAGTGAATTATAGATTTCAGTGTAAAACTATGAAAATTTTAAAAAAACAGGAGAAAATCTTTATACCCAAGAGTCAGACAAGGAGCTTTTAGACATGACATCAAACGTATGATTTATAAAAGCAAAAACATGATAAATTGGACTTCATCAAAATTAAAAACTTTTGCTGTGTGAAAGGCGCTAGTGAGACGATGAGAAGACTAGCGACTGTTGGGGAGAAAATATTTGTAAACCACAAGTAAGTGGACTAATATCAAGAATATATAAAAAATTTGCAAAACTCAACTGTGAAAAAACAACTCAAAAAATAGATTTGAAAGGACACTTCATCATTAGAGCCCTAGGGAAATGCAAATTAAAACCCTGGTGAGATACCTCTATATACCTAGTAGAATGGCTAAAATAAGAATACTGATGATGCCAGAATCTAGTGAGGGTGCAGAGCAATTGGAAGTCTCATCCAGTGATGGTGGGAAGTCTAGGTTGGTTAACACTTTGAAAAACAAAGTCACTTTGGAAAACAATTTTTCAGTCTCTTTTCAAATTAAACATGTATTACTTACATATGACTCCATATTCTGCTCCAGAGCATTTACCCTAGAGAAATGAAAACTTATGTTCACACAAAAACTTGCATGTGAATGTTTATAGCTGCTCCACTGACTCAACTGTCCCTCCGTGGGTGAATGGATAAACACTGAACATCTGTATGGAATGCTGCTGTGTATATGGGGTGCAGTGAGGGGTGTGACTATACAGTCAGAGCAGGAGAGAGGTTTTTGGTGAATAATGGAAATGTTTCCTAATTGGGATGGTGGTTACACAAGTGTCTGTTGATAGAGCAGTATACACATACACACACACAATGGAAAAAGTGATCAATTTTACTATATGCCAATAACACGTTTAAAATACTGGAGATTTGAAAAGTTTCTATTTGTACCTCTAGTGAAAGAAATCCAAATGCTCCTGTGGTCCTGGAAAAAAGTCTTCATTGTTGCCATATGGACAGAGGAGCCTGGCGGGCTACATTCCTTGGGGTCACTAAAGAGTCTGACTTGACACGACTTAATGACTAAACAACAGCATCTTTTGAAGTGGGGGATAAGAACTTCAAGTTAATGGACTATTGGCTCCCTCTAGTGGACACCTTTTGTTCTTATAGTAAATTTCAAAATTGTGATTGTGGTTTTGTTTTTCTTTTCTTTTTATTCATTTCCTCAAGTCTTGTGTTCTTATCATGTGATGGCTAGATAAATTTTGTACCCTTCTTATGCATCAGTTTTTTCATCTATAAAATGACAGGACTGGGACTAGTTCTTAAAACATTTATTTATTTTGGCTGTACTGGTCGCTGTTGCTGTGCACAGGCTTTCTTTGGTCGCAGTGAGTGGAGGCTACTCCAGTTTTGGTGCGTGGGATTCTCACTGCTGTGACTTCTCTTGTTGCAGAGTGTGGACTCTCGGGTGCACAGGCTTCAGTAGTTGGCACATGGACTCCGTTGCCCCACAGCGTGTGGGATCTTCCCAGTGTGTGTGCGTGTGTGCTCAGTTGTGTCCAACTCTTTGCAGCCCCATGGACTGTAGCATGCCAGGCTCCTCTGTCCATTGGATTTCCCTCAAGAATACTAGAGTGGGTTTCCATTTCTTACTCCAGGGGATCTTCCTGATCCAGGGATTGAACCCGCATCTCCTGCATTGGCAGGCAGATTCTTTATCAACTGTGCCACCAGGGAAGGCGATCTTCCCGGACCAGGGATCAAACTGGTGTTCCTTGCATTGCAAAGCAGATTCTTAATCACGGGATCATCAGGGAAGCCCCTGAACTAGATCTCTAAGGTCTTTTTCCATTCTAAACTTTCATCATTCCAAATATTGAGTACTTATCACAGGGGTTTTCCAAGGCTTAGGTGATGAAGAAGATAAGAAATAAATACAACATTCTTTTCCTCCTCAGTTTTGTAGTCTCTCTTAAGAGAGAGTATACATGTATGAAAAAGATAAGTGGTAGAACCAAGGCAGTATTGAGTTTAACCAAAAAATAAGAGGCACTGCACTTACAGTCCTTGGGTTAACATAGCTATTTTGTTTGACTAGCATTACTCCAGTACTTTTGCCTGGAAAATCCCATGGACAGAGGAGCCTTGTAGGCTGAAGTCCATGGGGTCGCTAGAGTCGGACACAACTGAGCGACTTCACTTTGACTTTTCACTTTCATGCATTGGAGAAGGAAAGGGCAACCCACTCCAGTGTTCTTGCCTGGAGAATCCCAGGGACGGGAGAGCCGGGTGGGCTGCCATCTATGGGGTCACACAGAGTCAGACACGACTGAAGCGACTTAGCAGCAGCAGCAGCAGCAGCATTATGTTTTCAGTCATTGAAAAATTTTTTCTCATTTTTATTTTTCAATTTTGTGAAGGTAATGCATTCCTTTGTATCAAAATTTACAAAGTACAGAAGAGTATATTCGAGGAGGGCATGGTAACCCACTCCAGTATTATTGCCTGGAGAATCCCATGGACAGAATCCCATGGACAGAGGAACCTGGTGGGCTATAGTCCATGGGATCACAGAGAGTCGGATACAACTGAAGTAATTGAACACAGCACAAAGAGTATATTCAATGAAAATCTCCCTTCTACTTTGCTTCCCCAAGGTGGGGTTCAAGTCTTGAACTTGCACTGAATCTTTCTTATTTTTATTATTTATTCTAAAGTTGTGTTGGTTTTTTATTCTCTAAATTACAGTTTGACCTGGATGTTCAGTTCAGTTGCTCAGTTTTATCGACTCTTTGTGGTCTCATGGACTGCAGTATGCCATGGACAGGCTTCCCTGTCCATCACCAACTCCCAGAGCTTGCTCAAACTCATGTCCATCGAGTCTGTGATGTCACCTAACCATCTCATCCTCTGTCATCTCCTTCTCCTCCTGCCTTCAATCTTTCCCAGCATCAGGGTCTTTTCCAATGAATCATTTCTTTTGCATCAGGTGGCCAAGGTATTGGAGCTTTAATATCAGTCCTTCCAGTGAATATTCAGGACTGATTTCCTTTAGGATTGACTGGTTTGATCTCCTTGCAGTCCAAGGGACTCTCAAGAGTCTTCTCCAACACCACAGTTCAAAAGCATCAGTTCTTCAGCACTCAGCTTTCTTTATAGTCCAACTCTCACATCCATACATGACTGCTGGAAAAACCATAGGTTTGACTAGATGGACCTTTGTTGGCAAAGTAATGTCTCCACTTTTTAATATGCTGTTTAGGTTAGTCATAGCTTTTCTTCCAAGGAGCAAGCATCTTTTAATTTCATGGCTGTGATTTTGGAGCCCAAGAAAATAAAGTCTGTCACTGTTTCCATTGTTTCTCCATCTTTTGCCATGAAGTGATGGGACCAGAAGCCATGATCTTAATTTTTTGAATGTTGAGTTTTAAGCCAGGTTTTTAACTTTCCTCTTTGACTTTCATCAAGAGGCTCTTTATTTTCTTTTCACTTTCTGCTAAAAGGGTGGTTCATCTGTGTATCTGAGGTTATTGATATTTCTCCTGGCAATCTTGATCCCAGCTTGTGGTTCATCCAGTCCAGCATTTTGCATGTTGTACTCTGCCTATAAGTTAAATAAGCAGGGTGACAATATACAGCCTTGACGTACTCCTTTCCCAATTTGGAACCAGTCCGTTGTTCCATGTCCAGTTCTAACTGTTGCTTCTTGACCTGCATACAGATTTCTCAGGAGGTAGGTAAGGTGGTCTGTTATTCCTATCTCTTAAAGAATTTTCCACACTCTGTTGTGATCAACACAGTCAAAGGCTTCGACGTAATCAATAAAGCAGAAGTAGATGTTTTTCTGGAACTCTCTTGCTTTTTCCATGATCCAGCGGATGTTGGCAATTTAATCTCTGGTTCCTCTGCCTTTTCTAAAACCAGCTTGAACATCTGAAAGTTCACAGTTCACATACTGTTGCAGCCTGGCTTGGAGAATTTTGAGCATAACTTTGCTGGCGTGTGAGATGAGTACAATCGTGTGGTAGTTTGAACATTCTTTGGCATTGCCTTTCTTTGGGGTTGGAATGAAAACTGATATTTTCCAGTCCTGTGTCCACTGCTGAGTTTTTCAGATTTTTTGGTGTATTGAGTGCAGCACTTTCACAGCATCATCTTTTAGGACTTGAAATAACTCAACTGGAATTCTATCACCTCCACTAGCTTTGTTTGTAGTGATGTTTCCTAAAGCGCACTTGACTTCCCATTCCAGGATGTCTGGCTGTAGGTGAGTGATCACACCATCATGGTTATCTGGGTCATGAAGATCTTTTATGTATAGTTCTTTCTGTGTATTGTTGCCACCTTTTTAAAATATCTTCTGCTTCTTTTAGGTCCATACCATTTCTGTCCTTTATTGTGCCCGTCTTTGCATGAAATGTTCCTTTGGTATCTCTAATTTTCTTGAGATCTTTAGTCTTTCTCATTTTGTTGTTTCCATTTCTTTGCACTGATCATTGAGGAAGGCTTTCTTATCTCTCCTTGCTATTCTCTGCAACTCTGCATTCAAATGAGTGTATCTTTCCTTTTCTCCTTTGCCTTTAGCTTCTCTTCTTTTCTTTGTAAAGCCTCCTCAGACAACCATTTTGGCTTTTTGCATTTCTTTTTCTTGGGGATGGTCTTGATCCCTGCCTCCTATACAGTGTCATAAACCTCTGTCCATAGTTCTTCAGGCACTCTATATATTAGATCTAATCTCTTGAATCTATTTGTCACTTCCACTGTATAATTGTAAGGGATTTGATTTAGGTCATACGTGAATGGTCTAGTGGTTTTCTCTACTTTCTTCAAGTCTGAATTTGGCATTAAGGAGTTCATGATCTGAGCCACAGTCAGCTCCCAGTCTTGTTTTTGCTGACTGTATAGACCTTCTCCATCTTTGGTTGCAAAGAATGTAATCAACCTGACCATCTGGTGATGTCCATGTGTAGAGTCTTCTCTTGTGTTGTTGGAAGAGGGTGTTTGCTGTGCCCAGCATGTTCTCTTGGCAAAAATCCTTTGCCCTGCTTCATTTTGTACTCCAAGGCCAAATTTGCCTGTTACTCCATGTATCTCTTGACTTCCTACTTTTGCATTCCATTCCCCTGTGATGTAAAGGACATCTTTTTTGGGTGTTAGTTCTAGAAGGTCTTGTCGGTCCTCTTAGAACCATTCAGTTTCAGCTTCTTCGGCATTACTGGTCGGGGCATAGACTTGGATTCCCGTGATATTGAAAGATTTGCCTTGGAAATGAACAGAGATCATTTTGTTGTTTTTGATATTGCACCCAAGTACTGTATTTCGGACTCTTTTGTTGACTATGAGGGCTACTCCATTTCTTCTAAGGCATTCTTGCCCACAGTAGTAGATATAATGGTCATCTGAATTAAATTCGCCCATTCCAGTCCAGTTTAGTTCACTGGTTCCTAAACTGTCAGTATTCACTCTTGCCATCTCCTGTTTGACTAGTTCTAATTTACCTTGTTTCATGGACCTAACATTCCAGGCTCCTATGCAGTATTGCTCTTTGCGTTGGACTTTGCCTCCATCACCAGTCACGTCCTCAACTGGGTGTTGTTTTTGCTCTGGCTCTGCCTCTTCATTCCTTCTGGAGTCATTTCTCCACTCTTCTCCAGTAGCATGTTGGGCACCTACCTGTGATCTGTCAGTATCATGTCTTTAGCCTTTTCATACTGTTCATGGGGTTCTCAAGGCAAGAATACTAAAGTGGTTTGCCATTCCCTTCTCCAGTGGACCGCATTCTGTCAGATCTCTCCACTATGACCTGTCCGTCTTGGGTCGCCCTACATGGCATGGCTCATAGTTTCATTGAGTTAGACAAGGCATATTCAGTGAAAATCTCCCTTCTACTTTGCATCCCCAAGGTGGGGTTCAAGCCTTGAACTTGCATTGAATCTTTCTTATTTTTATTATTCTGAAGTTGTGTTGGCTTTTTATACCCTAAATTCCAGTTTGACTTGGATGAGAAGAAGTTAAATAACTTTCAAATGCACAACAGCAGTAGAGGAGGAATAGCAGATTAGAAAATACTTTATTGTTTCTTTTTTCCATATAAAAGCTTTAGCAAAAAAAATATAGAAAAGTCACAATGTTAACAGTAGCTATTTCTGGATAGAGGGTTTAAAGACAGCACAAATTATTTTCTTTCTTCTTTATATTACTCATAGAATGTATATTGCTTTTATTTTCAGTTTTTTAAATCATAGCAGTAAAACAGGGATAAATCCTATTGTGTGAAAGTTTACAATGACAGTTGTTGAGTCGCTAAGTCATGCCAGAGTTTTCAACCCCATGGACCCCAGAATGCCAGGCCTCCCTGTCCTTCATCTCCCGGAGCTTGCTCAATCTCATGTCCATTGAGTTGATGATGTCATTCACCCATCTCTTCCTCTATCACCACCTTCTCCTCCTGCCCTCAGTCTTTCCCAGCATCAGGGACAGAATGAGTTCTTTTAGGCACCCCTGCTCCACACCATTATCCCACTTGCTTCTGTGGACTAAGAAAGCCTCCTGCCATTGTCAGTAAACAGAGGATGTTGCAGCCATTGAGACTCAGGATGAGAAAGCAGAGGATGCTGGTCCCAGGTAGCTGAGGTGCATATCAGAGGAGTGAGTTCCATAAGCCCAGTTCTTGCATCTTCCCGTATACATAAAAGTGCTAAGTTCATTAACTTGAGATATGTGATTCTCTTTAATTAACAGTAATCTTTCATTATTCCCGCTATCTGGACTTTGTCACAAAACTCCTATATCTTGGCTCTCCCCTAACCTCTTTGGAGCAGTCTCTCAGAGTAGTCTCTGAGAGTTATGGTTTCAGTTGACAAGAGTAAAAATTCATCCAGAAGAGAAAAGGCACAAAAGTAGGCAAAAAATCTTGGGCGGGACTTTTTGCTTTATCAGAAACTAAAATGCCATGGGGCTAAACAGTGTGATAATAGACCTGGAATAAATAAATATGGAACTGAATAGAGAAAAAGACAAACTCTCCACCCAGTTGCCTTTCCCACAGGCATCTAATATTATTAGCTTCTAACACAGGGTCTTAACATTTGTGATACTGCAAGTCTTTAGAATAGAAAATCCTCCCCCACCCTCCCAGTTGCCACCTTTCCCATCACTTCTGTACATCCTACCAGATTGTATCATGGTTTTGTTGTCTGCCTGGTCAGCGCAGGAAGAGTTTGTGAGCCAGTCAATGTGGATGGAAGTTGTGCAGCCTCCTGGAATAGTAGGTGGAGGACATCTGTCTGGGTCCTGAGAATGGGGTAGGGTCTGGATGATGAGACGGGAAAGGGAGGGGGTGGGAATTACAGGAGACAGGGATGGTAGGACCTCCGCTCTCAGTCAGGTATGCCTAAGGCAGCTTTACTGGGAGAAGAGGGAGGAAGGAGTTTTATTAATAGGAAGTCATAGGGCTAAATTTGGTGATGTTTCTTAAACACCTGGCTGTGGCGTTGATGTTTATGTAAAAGGAAAAAGCAGCCAAGGCCCATGCTTTGAGTAGAAATGAAGTCTGTGTTCTAGAATAGAGTTAATTGAATAGTAGTAATAGAATAGTTAAGGCAGAGAAACTGGTGAGGTTTTCAGGTAACTGCGGTGGGGGAGGGTGTTGCCCAGATGAGAATGTCAGCCATGGGGTTGAAAAGGAAGGACGGACCCTTATTTTATAGCCAAATTCCAAGCGAGCCCCTAACTGTTCTGTAGACCTTCAGGCTTGCTTGAAGTCTGATACTTTTTAAACGTGTTATCCGTTAGTCTGAAATTGTTGTTTTCATTTAGAATTTTTGTGAATACTTAGCATTTTCTTTTACTGATGACTGGAATGTAACAAAAGTCTTTTTCAAGGCAACTGTCAATCCATCATACCTTGTAGTTCCTCAAACACCTACAGTGTTCAGTGGGGGGTCTGAGTCTTTGGAATGGCTTTGTTCCTCTTTCCTGTCTCAAGAGCTCTGGGGCCTTGGGTACTGGATGAGCGTCTTGGGGTGTCTGTCAAGACATGAATGAACGTCAAGGTCAAGAATGAACGTCCAGGTTGTGGTGTCATAGTTGGGGAGTAATGATGGGAAAATATGCAATAGGCATTTGACTTTTTTTTGCTGCCACACATTCTAAACTTTTTTTTTGCAGGAGAACTTGTTTGTGGGAGCTTTGGTGGGAGACAGGCCCCGCCCCTCCTTCCTGACCCTAGTGGAAGCCTAGGTGGGTGAGACGCTCTCTCCCAGCCCCTAAGCGGTTGGCGTGCAGGCATGCCACCTGCCCTTGGCAGTTGGTGTGTTTTTCTTCGGATTTTAGACATCTTAGAATTTCTTGAGATGGCAGTGGTGGCTTGCGGGAGCAAGGACAAGTCACCATGGTGCTAGTGGCATCTTTCACACTCACCTGTCACTTGTGGTTCCTACTGTGTGTGCTGGGGGACTTCCTTTTCTCTTCCTTGTCCTAGCTTTTTAAATTAAAAAAATTTTCTGATCCCAGTTTTTCAGACTCAGACTGATAAACAAGCAGCACCTATGGAAGTGACAAAACTGGGGCAGCTTTCTGGGCCTAGGAAATAGCTCCATACTTTCTGTGTGCCTCAGAGCCAAGCACTGGATCAGATTGGCCCGAAGCCACCAGAGACTTGGGCACAGAGCTCGGGATCCCTGCAGCACTGTTGCAGAGTCTACTAAGAATAATGGTTACGCGTGGCCCGAGGGCTGAAAGTTCTATATCAGTCAGGCTTAGTCTGAGGTTACATTATCATTGCTATCTTTGGATGTAAAAGATGCCAGTAGATGTGTTACGCAGAAGGTTGAACTGGGTTGTCCTAACTCACAAAAGGCAACTCCTGGTAACTGATAAACTTTTGTTTTGTAGTGTCCTTTTTTAGGCTTTTGGTGATTAACTCATGCAAATTTTAAATTTGTGATTTATTTTTCGATCTTGGGCCTTCATTTTTGGTCATAGCTACATGTTCCCTGTCAGGTTACTTTATTATCCCTTCCCTTGATATTTGTTTGTTTTATCTACTTGGTCTTCTTGGATTTGCTCTTGAAATTTTTTCTTTTTAAATCCTTGACCAGATTTCTTTTCTATGAATTTATGATGCCTGGTTATTATCATTAATAGGGAATGATGTGTCATTAGTAGGGAATGGAGCAGTGGAATCTAGAAAAATCAAAGGTGCTCAACTCACTGAATGCTCCCATTTCAGATGGGGAGAAAGCTCTTTTCAGTCAGAGAAGGTAGATTGAATAGTAGATTGAGTAGCAGTTCTCAATACAGTTGACCTTGAGACAAAATAGAGTTGACCCTTGAACAACGTAGGGGTTAGGCGTGCAGACCTCCTGCACAGTCCAAAATCTGAGTCTAACTTTTGATTCCCCCCACCACCCGTTCCCCCCAAATTTAAGTACTGAGAGCCTACTGTTGACTGGAAGCCTTATTGATGATAATTAACTGTCAGTTAACACATATGTTGTATGTTATATATCATACTCTGTATTCTTACAACGAAATAAGTTAAACAAAACAAAATGGTAAGAAAATCTTAAGGAAGAAAAAATGCATTTATAGTATTAAACTATATTTATAGGTTATATTCATTCTTTTTTTTAAAGACTCTACGTGTACATGAAAACAAACAGTATTTGTCTTTCTCTGACTTATTTTGCTAAGCATAATAAATACCCTCCAGATCCAACCATGCTGTTGCAGATGGCAAAATTTAATTTTTAACAACTGGATAATATTCCACTGTGTGTGTGTGTGTGTATACACAACATATCTTTTTTATCCGTTCATCTGTTGATGGACACTTAGGTTGCTTCCATGTCTTGTCTGTTGTAAATGACGCTGCTATGAGATAGATGGTTGGATGGCATCACTGACTCAATGGACATGAGTTTGAGCAAACTCCTGGAAATGGTGAAGGACAGGGAAGCCTGGAGTGCTGCAGTTCATGAGATTGCAAAGCGCTGGACAGGACTGAGCAACATTGTGAACACTGGGGTGCATGTGTCTTCCTTTTTAAAATATTTATTTGGCTGCCTTGGGTCTTAGTTGCTGCATGTGGGGTTTTTGTTGTGTCATGCAGCATCTTCTGTTTGTGGCACATAGGCTTTCTAGTTGTGGTGCTCGGGCTTCATTGCTCCATGGCTTGTGGGATCGTAGTTCTCTGACCAGGGATCAAGCCCATATCCCCTGCACTGCAAAGTGGATTCTTAACCACTAGACCACCAGGGAAGGCCCCATATGTCATCTTGAATTGGTGTTTTTATTTTCTTCAGAGATATACCCAGGAGTGGAATTACGAGGTCATTTGGTAGTTCTATTTTTAGTTTTTGAGGACATTCCATACTGTTTTCTGTAGTGGCTATACCACTTTACATTCCCACCAGTAGTGGGTAGGGTTCCCTTTTCTCCACATCCTCAGTAACATTTATGTTTATGTTTATAATTTTGTATTGTATTTATAGCACTTATATTTGTTGCCTTCTCGACAGTAGCCACTTTGACAGGTGTGAGATGATAATCTGGCTGTGGTTTTGATTTGCATCACCCTAATGACTGGCAGAGTTGAACATCTTCTCATGTGCCTGTTGTTTATAAAACTCCTAGAAGAAACCACAGACAGTACACTCTTTGACATGTCTTAGCAATAGTTTGTTTTTTTTTTCAATCTGTCTCCTGAGGCAAGGAAAACACAATAAAAAATAAACAAATAAGACCTAATTAAACTTGAAAGCTTTTGTCCAGCAAAGGAAACCATTGATAAAATGAAGACATCCTACTGAATGAGAGAAAATATTTGCAAATAATATGTATGACAAAGGGTTGATACTCCAACTATATAAACAATTCATACAACTCAATATCAAAAAAACAACCTGTTTAAAAAATAGGCAGAAGACCTGACTAGCCATTTTTCCAAAGAAGATATACTTATGGCCTGTATTTATTGATACTGTTAATTGACTCTGTTTATAGGATGAATTGTCTGTCAGCACCGCAATCAATATTGTCTTATATGATAAAAACACTGTAGATGTTATCTATATCACTAACAATAGACATTAAAAATGAAGAGATAATATGAAAAATAAATTAATATTTATTTACAGGTATAACAGTTCAAACTGACTCATTGTGACCTCATGGACTATAGCCTGCCAGGCTCCTCTGTCCATAGGATTTTCCAGGCAAGAATACTGGAGTGGGTTGCCATTCCCTTTTCCAGGGGATCTTCCCAACCCAGGGAAGATCTGAGCTACAAGTGCTTCACTAAAAAATCCGCCTGCAATGTGGAGACCTGGGTTTGATCCCTAGGTTGGGAAGATCCCCTGGATAAGGGAACAGCTACCCACTCTAGTATTCTTGCCTGGAGAATTCCATGGACAGAGGATCCTGGCGGGCTACAGTCCATGAACATGACTGAGCGACTTTCACTTCACTATGATGACTCATGCATTGATAACAAAGAAGTAACAGTATGATTGCTCCACAATAGTCTACCCTATACACTAATGAATGAATTCTTACAGAATTTTTATGGTGTATAGTATTAAGGTTATATTCGTAATACAGTATTAGAAACACTTATATTTAAGAAAAAAAAGCTGGTTACCTGTGATGATAGACTGATATTTTCTCCAGATAGAAGAGAGAGAGAGATACCGCATACTACATGATAATATAATTCTTTGAAAGCAAAGTAATGAAATAGTTTATTATTAGTTTTATATTAAATATTTATTTATTTACATTATTAGTTTTATATTAATAATATAAAATAATATAAATATATTGTGTTTATATAATATAAATATAAACAAATATTATATAAATATATATTTATATAATGTAAATATAAATAATATAAAACAATATAATAATATAAAATAGCTATTATTAATATTGATTGTTTACATTATTAGTTATATATTAAATATCACTCATCTTATGCCTGTCTAAGGATAGGCTGTCCACTTCAGTACACGTCTTACACAAGATGTTCACAGTGAATATTTAGGTGACGATGATAATGATGTGTCACTAGATTTTCACATGGAGATAAGCTTATTAGCTGTACAGTATAATGATTATTTACTGTTCATTAAGTAGAAGTAGATCATCATAAAGGCCTTCATCCTGTCTTCACAATGGGTAGGCTGGAGAGGAGGAGGGGGCGGGGGTTGGTCTTGCTGTCTCGGGGTGGCAGAGGTGGGAGAGGAGAGGAGGTGGTGGGAAGGGAGGCAGGAGAGGCAGGTTCACTTGGTGAACTTTACAGAATGTATCATAATTTCTGACTTCTTTTTTTGCCTTTTCATTTGTCTAAAAATGTTTCTGTATCGAATCAATCATTCTACCATTTGTTTTAGTTTCAGTGCCTGTATCCTAGGTGGATCTATCTGTGTAGTAAAAGAAGTCAGAAGCAGTCTTGAGTAACTGAAATCCTTTGGCACTGCTTCTTCTATATCTTCGTCCTTATCATCTGGCACAGGTTAGGAAGCATCTTTCTCCATCAAGTTGTCTTCTGTTAATTCTTCTAGTGTGACATCTGTTAGCTCTTGAATTTCTCCAAGATCCATGTCTTGAACCCCTCGCCCTCCACCTTTTTTTCATATCCACAATAGCTTTCATGATTTCCTTGATTGGCTCTGTTGTAAATACTGTGAAGTCATGTACAACATCTAGACATATTTTTTCTTTAGCAGGAACTTACTGTTTCAGATTTGAGAGCTTTCAGAGCTTTTACCATATCAACAATGGTATCAGTGGTGTAATCTTTCCAGACTTTCCTGACGTTCTGTCAGGGTTCTTTTCCATAGTGTGACAATCCTTTCTATAGAATATCTTGTGTAAATTAGCCTTAAAGGCCTTATGACCCCCTGATATACAGGCTGAATTAGAGATGTATTTGAGGGTAAGTAGATCACTTTGACATCTTCAGTGTTGAACTCATGGGGTTCTGGGTGGCCAGGGGGCCTTGGCCTTGTCCAGTATCAAAAGAACTTTAAAAGGCAGTCCCTTACTGGCAAAATATTTCCAGGGACAAAGCACCAATGGAACTGGTCCAGAAAAGGGGTTCTTGTTGACCAGGCCTTCTTGTAAAACTAGAAGACTGGCAACTGGTGTTTAGTTTTCCCTTCAAGGCTCAGAGATTAGCAGCTTTATAGTCAAGGGCAATCCCGATTGTAAACTCTACCATGTTTGCACACAACAGCCTGACCAACAGCCTGACCCTCTCTGCCTTAACTCCTGGTGCTCCCGTCTCTTCCTTATTAATAAATGCCCTTTGTAGCATTCCTCACCCCCTCAACCCCAAGTAATATAGACTCTTCCATCTGTATTAAAAACCTTACCAAGGCACATATCTGAGTTTCTCCTCAGTGATCTTCTTAATGGTGTTGGGGAATTCACCTGCTGCTTCTTGCTCAGCAGAAGCTGCTTGTCCTGTTATCTCTGCATTGTTGTTAAGCCAGACTTTTTCCTGAAATTACCAAACCATTCTTTGCTGGCCTTAAATTCTCCGATTTTAGATCCTTCACCTTTCTTTTGCAGTTGTCCAAACAATGATTTTGCTTTTTCTCAAATCATATTAGAGTCTATACATCTTTCTTATAGCAATCCTGCACCTACATAAAAGCTACATTTTATATATTAAAAAAAAAAAAAAAAGGTATTCCTCAAAAAGTGCAAGGTTTTTGCACCTGCTGGCTTCTTAGTGTCAGCAGCAGCTTCACTAATTTCTCCCCCCACCCCCCCTTTTTTTTTTCTTAAAGCAATGATCCTTACACTGGATTCATTTGTCTTGAGCAACCACACTTTTAGACCTCAATCTCTGTGGTACATATCAAGTAGTTCAGCTGTTTCTTGTCATACCATGACTTTCCTCTGCTTTTTAGGCAGCACTTCCAGCATCACTGGCGGCATTTTGTATGGGTCCCATGGTGTTACGCAAGGTTTATGGCACCAGGCATGATAAAAAAATACATGAGAACTGTGAAAGATCGCTTTTTACTTTGAAACACAATTTATTGGAGATATGAGCTGCTCATGTGGAGGTGGTGAGTCACAGAGCATTGTAAGCAGATACTGGGAGCATGATCTCCCTGTAATGGCAACAGGATGTGACTGCGGATTGCTACAGTAGTATAGTGTGTACACAGTTTTATGTAGTTTTAATATCGCATTTTTATGTTGGTTAGATTTTTCTCAACTGCAAATAGTACCATGTACAGTCTCTGAGTTTGTAAATTTTGATAAATTTTAGCTTTTTATAGTAGATTTGTGTTTATTTTACAGTGGTAAATGATAAAATAGACTAGTCTCTACATATGGTTTATGCATTTTTCCTCTTAATTTTTTTGATAGTTCTAGGCTATATGGTTCATCTGTGAGTTTTTTCAAATTGTTGCAAATCTCCAAAAAATTCCCACTATGTTTATTGAAAACAATCTCCTTGCAAGTGGACCCACACACTTGAAACCTGTGTTGTTCAAGTGATAGAGATCATATGGGCATCAATCAGTTCTTCTCAGTTAATCCTAAAACTAGCTTTCTGAGAAGAGTGGGAATTTGCCTCGACGCACAGGTTGTTCATTGTGCGTGTGTACTCAGTAGTGTCTGACTCTGCCACCCCATGCGATGCCTCCAGGCTTCTATGTCCCTGAGATTTTTCAAGCAAGAATATTGGAGTGGGTTTCCATTTCCTTCTCCAGGGGATTTTCAGACCCAGGGACCGAACCCAAGTCTTCTGTGTCTCCTGCCTTGGCAGGTAGATTCTTTACCACTGAGTCACCTGGGAAGCCTGTAGGTTATAAGACTAGGTTTACAGAAGTCATGGAAACATGCCTGATACGCAGCACGTGCTTAGATTGTTTGAATTGATTTGAAGGTATCACACAGAAAGGAGTGCACATTAATAGAAGATTCTGTAGGTTCAGGTCCTCCAAGAAGAGAAGGATTCACCGGGAAGGCAGTGGATATGCAGGCATCATAATGCCAGGGTTGGGGGGAAGCACCTGGGAAAGATAAAAGAAAGGAAAGAGGAGTTAAGGAACGAGGGCCAAGCCCACAGGGAACAGTTCTGAAAAGGTCTCAGTCTCGGCCTGGCTGATGTGAAGGGAAGTCCTTGGGCAAGCGTTACCTGCTGGGGGAGTCTTGTGTCTTCTGGTGGGACTGACCTGGCTCCAGTACCTGCACTGAGCTCACTGATGTGCTAGAAGCATCCTGGAGGAAGCCTGAAAGGTGCAACAGCTAGAGGCTGGAGGCTGTCCTAGAGGCTGCTGCTCTTGAAGAGGGGTGTGAGCCGTGCTTCTCCGAGTTGGGGCACCATCCTTTTTTGTGCCGCACAGATTGGCTCTTGGGCGCCTTTTTTTTTTTTTTTTTGAGGCAAAATCTAGGAGATGGAAATTACATTCTGCTGCTGTAGCTCATGGTCTCAGGGCTGAGACTGGTGCAGATTCTCTCCCTTCTCTACTCTCCATGGTCGATTCCCCCACCCTCAGCTGTCACATTGGCAGACTTGGGTGGCTTACCTAGAAGTGTGACCTGGAAGTTCATTCTGAGAATCTAGACCCTTGGTAACCATTTGCTCCTCAGGCATGATGTTTGTGTAAGTGCCTGTTCACAGTGCAGTGGGGGAGGGGAGCACGAGGTGCCCTGGGGGTATTCATTCCTTCCTGCCCTCAGGGTAAGAGCAGCCCTGCTTCCTTCTGCTGGTCAGGATCAATTACTCCTGCTACGGTAAGGGGTTCCTCTTCTTGCCTGTTGCTCTCTGCCAGATCCTGGAAGGAGAACTTACTTCTCTTTGGAGGATGGGACTTGTAACTGCAGAGCCCAGGGTCCTAGGGATGGGTCATGGGAAAGATGGTATGTAGGGTTGTTCCTGCGTCCACCACTTGGTCCTGGGCAGGTATTCATGTGTGTATTGGACCCAGCACTGTAGAGCTCTCTGACGTAACTCGTACACATTCTGTATGTCCACCTTGTCTCCAGTACCATAGTGTCTCCATTAGAGTAGGTTTCTAATGAATCTTGAATTCAGACAGTGTCCTCTAATTTTTATTTTTTTAAGTTGTTTTGGCTATTCTAATTCTTTTGCCTTTTCTTTTCTTTTTTTTTTTTTTAATTCTCTTTATTACTTTTAAAAAAAAATCACATGCTCCCCATCCTGAACCCTCCTCCCTCCCAACCTCCCCATACCATCCCCCTGGGCCTTCCCAGCGCACCAGCCCCAAGCATCCAGCATCGTGCACTGAACCTGGACTGGCATCTCGTTTCATACATGACATTTCACATGTTTCAATGACATTCTCCCAAATCTTCCCACCCTCTCCCACAGAGTCCATAAGACTGTTCTATACATCAGTGTCTCTTTTGCTGTCTCGTACACAGGGTTATCGTTACCATCTTTCTAAATTCCATATACATGCGTTAGTATACTGTATTTATGTTTTTCCTTCTGGCTTACTTCACTCTGTATAATAGTCTCCAGTTTCATCCACCTCATTAGAACTGATTCAAATGTATTCTTTTTAATGGCTGAGTAATACTCCATTGTGTATATGTACCACAGCTTTCTTATCCATTCATCTGCTGATGGACATCTAGGTTGCTTCCATGTCCTGGCTATTATAAACAGTGCTGCGATGAACATTGGGGTACACGTGTCTCTTTCCCTTCTGGTTTCCTCAGTGTGTATGCCCAGCAGTGGGATTGCTGGATCATAAGGCAGTTCTATTTCCAGTTTTTTAAGGAATCTCCACACTGTTCTCCATAGTGGCTGTACTAATTTGCATTCCCACCAACAGTGTAAGAGGGTTCCCTTTTCTCCACACCCTCTCCAGCATTTATTATTTGTAGACTTTTGGATCGCAGCCATTCTGACTGGTGTGAAATGGTACCTCATAGTGGTTTTGATTTGCATTTCTCTGATAAAGAGTGATGTTGAACATCTTTTCAAGTGTTTGTTAGCCATCTGTATGTCTTCTTTGGAGAAATGTCTATTTAGATCTTTGGCCCATTTTTTGATTGGGTCATTTATTTTTCTGGAGTTGAGCTGTAGGAATTGCTTGTATATTTTTGAGATTAGTTGTTTGTCGGTTGCTTCATTTGCTATTATTTTCTCCCATTCTGAAGGCTGTCTTTTCACCTTGCTAATAGTTTCCTTTGATGTGCAGAAGCTTTTAAGTTTAATTAGGTCCCATTTGTTTATTTTTGCTTTTATTTCCAATATTCTGGGAGGTGGGTCATAGAGGATCCTGCTGTGATGTATGTCAGAGAGTGTTTTCCCTATGTTCTCCTCTAGGAGTTTTATAGTTTCTGGTCTTATGTTGAGATCTTTAATCCATTTTGAGTTTATTTTTGTATATGGTGTTAGAAAGTGTTCTAGTTTCATTCTTTTACAAGTGGTTGACCAGATTTCCCAGCACCACTTGTTAAAGAGATTGTCTTTAATCCACTGTATATTCTTGCCTCCTTTGTCAAAGATAAGGTGTCCATATGTGCGTGGATTTATCTCTGGGCTTTCTATTTTGTTCCATTGATCTATATTTCTGTCTTTGTGCCAGTACCATACTGTCTTGATAACTGTGGCTTTGTAGTAGAGCCTGAAGTCAGGTAGGTTGATTCCTCCAGTTCCATTTTTCTTTCTCAAGATCGCTTTGGCTATTCGAGGTTTTTTGTATTTCCATACAAATTGTGAAATTATTTGTTCTAGCTCTGTGAAGAATACTGTTGGTAGCTTGATAGGGATTGCATTGAATCTATAAATTGCTTTGGGTAGTATACTCATTTTCACTATATTGATTCTTCCAATCCATGAACATGGTATATTTCTCCATCTATTAGTGTCCTCTTTGATTTCTTTCACCAGTGTTTTATAGTTTTCTATATATAGGTCTTTAGTTTCTTTAGGTAGATATATTCCTAAGTATTTTATTCTCTTCGTTGCAATGGTGAATGGAATTGTTTCCTTAATTTCTCTTTCTGTTTTCTCATTATTAGTGTATAGGAATGCAAGGGATTTCTGTGTGTTGATTTTATATCCTGCAACTTTACTATAATCATTGATTAGTTCTAGTAATTTTCTGGTGGAGTCTTTAGGGTTTTCTATGTAGAGGATCATGTCATCTGCAAATAGTGAGAGTTTTACTTCTTCTTTTCCAATTTGGATTCCTTTTATTTCTTTTTCTGCTCTGATTGCTGTAGCCAAAACTTCCAAAACTATGTTGAATAGTAATGGTGAAAGTGGGCACCCTTGTTTTGTTCCTGACTTTAGAGGAAATGCTTTCAATTTTTCACCATTAAGGATAATGTTTGCTGTGGGTTTGTCATATATAGCTTTTATTATGTTGAGGTATGTTCCTTCTATTCCTGCTTTCTGGAGAGTTTTTATCATAAATGGGTGTTGAATTTTGTCAAAGGCTTTCTCTGCATCTATTGAGATAATCATATGGTTTTTGTTTTTCAATTTGTTAATGTGGTGTATTACATTGATTGATTTGCGGATATTGAAGAATCCTTGCATCCCTGGGATAAAGCCCACTTGGTCATGGTGTATGATCTTTTTAATGTGTTGTTGGATTCTGATTGCTAGAATTTTGTTTAGGATTTTTGCATCTATGTTCATCAGTGATATTGGCCTATAGTTTTCTTTTTTTGTGGCATCTTTGTCAGGTTTTGGTATTAGGGTGATGGTGGCCTCATAGAATGAGTTTGGAAGTTTACCTTCCTCTGCAATTTTCTGGAAGAGTTTGAGCAGGATAGGTGTTAGCTCTTCTCTAAATTTTTGGTAGAATTCAGCTGTGAAGCCGTCTGGACCTGGGCTTTTGTTTGCTGGAAGATTTTTGATTACAGTTTCAATTTCCATGCTTGTAATGGGTCTGTTAAGGTTTTCTATTTCTTCCTGGTCGAGTTTTGGAAAGTTGTACTTTTCTAAGAATTTGTCCATTTCTTCCTCGTTGTCCATTTTATTGGCATATAATTGTTGATAATAGTCTCTTATGATCCTTTGTATTTCTGTGTTGTCTGTTGTGATCTCTCCACTGTCATTACTAATTTTATTGATTTGATTTTTCTCCCTTTGTTTCTTGATGAGTCTGGCTAATGGTTTGTCAATTTTATTTATCCTTTCAAAGAACCAGCTTTTGGCTTTGTTGATTTTTGCTATGGTCTCTTTTGTTTCTTTTGCATTTATTTCTGCTCTAATTTTTAAGATTTCTTTCCTTCTACTAACCCTGGGGTTCTTCATTTCTTCCTTTTCTAGTTGTTTGAGGTGTAGAGTTAGGTTATTTATTTGACTTTTTTCTTGTTTCTTGAGGTGTGCCTGTATTGCTATGAACTTTCCCCTTAGGACTGCTTTTACTGTGTCCCACAGGTTTTGGGTTGTTGTGTTTTCATTTTCATTCGTTTCTATGCAAATTTTGATTTCTTTTTTGATTTCTTCTGTGATTTGTTTGTTATTCAGCAGCGTGTTGTTCAGCCTCCATATGTTGGAATTTTTAATAGTTTTTCTCCTGTAATTGAGATCTAATCTTACTGCATTGTGGTCAGAAAAGATGCTTGGAATGATTTCTATTTTTTTGAATTTACCAAGGCTAGCTTTATGGCCCAGGATGTGATCTATCCTGGAGAAGGTTCCATGTGCGCTTGAGAAAAAGGTGAAATTCATTGTTTTGGGATGAAATGTCCTATAGATATCAATTAGGTCTAACTGGTCTATTGTATCGTTTAAAGTTTGTGTTTCCTTATTAATTTTCTGTTTAGTTGATCTATCCATAGGTGTGAGTGGGGTATTAAAGTCTCCCACTATTATTGTGTTATTGTTAATTTCTCCTTTCATACTTGTTAGCATTTGTCTTACATACTGCGGTGCTCCCGTGTTGGGTGCATATATATTTATAATTGTTATATCTTCTTCTTGGATTGATCCTTTGATCATTATGTAGTGACCTTCTTTGTCTCTTTTCACAGCCTTTGTTTTAAAGTCTATTTTATCTGATATGAGTATTGCTACTCCTGCTTTCTTTTGGTCCCTATTTGCATGGAAAATCTTTTTCCAGCCCTTCACTTTCAGTCTGTATGTGTCCCCTGTTTTGAGGTGGGTCTCCTGTAGACAACATATGTAGGGGTCTTGTTTTTGTATCCATTCAGCCAGTCTTTGTCTTTTGGTTGGGGCATTCAACCCATTTACGTTTAAGGTAATTACTGATAAGTATGATCCCGTTGCCATTTACTTTATTGTTTGGGGTTCGAATTTATACACCATTTTTGTGTTTCCTGTCTAGAGAATATCCTTTAGTATTTGTTGTAGAGCTGGTTTGGTGGTGCAGAATTCTCTCAGCTTTTGCTTATCTGAGAAGCTTTTGATTTCTCCTTCATACTTGAATGAAATCCTTGCTGGGTACAATAATCTGGGCTGTAGGTTATTTTCTTTCATCATTTTAAGTATGTCTTGCCATTCCCTCCTGGCTTGAAGAGTTTCTATTGAAAGATCAGCTGTTATCCTTATGGGAATTCCCTTGTGTGTTATTTGTTGTTTTTCCCTTACTGCTTTTAATATTTGTTCTTTGTGTTTGATCTTTGTTAATTTGAATAATATGTGTCTTGGGGTGTTTCGCCTTGGGTTTATCCTGTTTGGGATTCTCTGGGTTTCTTGGACTTGGGTGATTATTTCCTTCCCCAGTTTAGGGAAGTTTTCCACTATTATCTCCTCAAGTATTTTCTCATGGTCTTTCTTTTTGTCTTCTTCTTCTGGAACCCCTATGATTCGAATGTTGTAGCGTTTAATATTGTCCTGGAGGTCTCTGAGATTGTCCTCATTTCTTTTAATTCGTTTTTCTTTTATTCTCTCTGATTCATTTATTTCTACCATTCTATCTTCTAATTCACTAATCCTATCTTCTGCCTCTGTTATTCTACTATTTGTTGCCTCCAGAGTGTTTTTAATTTCATTTATTGCATTATTCATTGTATATTGACTCTTTTTTATTTCTTCTAGGTCCTTGTTAAACCTTTCTTGCATCTTCTCAATCCTTGTCTCCAAGCTATTTATCTGTGATTCCATTTTAATTTCTAGATTTTGGATCAATTTCACTATCATTATTCGGAATTCTTTATCAGGTAGATTCCCTATCTCTTCCTCTTTTGTTTGGTTTGGTGGGCATTTATCCTGTTCCTTTATCTGCTGGCTATTCCTCTGTCTCTTCATCTTGTTTAAATTGCTGAGTATGGGGTGTCCTTTCTGTATTCTGGCAGTTTGTGGAGTTCTCTTTATTGTGGCTATTCCTCACTGTGTGTGGGTTTGTACAGGTGGCTTGTCAAGGTTTCCTGGTTAGGGAAGCTTGTGTCAGTGTTCTGATGGGTGGAACTGTATTTCTTCTCTTTGTTCAGTCGCGCTGTGGGGAGGGAGGGAGGGATGCTGCAAGCAAATAACACTGGCGTGCGCTCACAGTGCCTCAGCCACACTGGGTCTGCCCCCGCTCACTGCGCGTGTAGCCTCCCTGCCCACACTGCTCGGGCTCTAGGTTGTTCCGCCGGGAACAATCCAAGGCTGGCCCTGGGTTGCATGTACCTCCCAGGTCCAAGCCACTCAGGTTCAGGCACTCGGATAGTCCTCAGAGGCGCAGACTCAGTTGGGCCTGAGTATTGTGCTCTTCCCAGGTCCGAGCAGCTCAAGTGATGAGGTGTTTGGCGAGCGCCAATGCTGCGACTTATCGCCTCCCCGCCACTCGGTTATCTGGGCGCAAAACCGGCGCACCTTCTTAGGCAGATGTTAACCGTCCAGACCCCCAAGAAGTTTTAGTTAGCAAAGAAGCCTGCTTACAGTTTTATAGATAATGTCTCTCTGGGGCTGCGATTGCCCCCTTCCGGCTCTGGCTGCCTATCACCGGAGGGGGAAGGTCTGCAGCCGGCTATCTCTGTTCAATTCTTTGTTCCGTGCACGGGCCTGGCGGTCTTAGGTTGGGGCTGGCTTTTCGCGTAGTAGATATCCCACAGTCTGGTTTGTTAGCCCAAATTATTTCGCTCAGATAGTGCTCAGGGTATTCAGGCCAGATTCTTACTCTAAGCGATGCAGCCCGCGCTGCGCCTCCCTGCCCAGCCCCCGCTTGTTAATGGCGCCTGCAGGCGTCTGCGCTGCTTCTCCACTGGGGGAGTTACCGTAGGACTCGCAATCTTCGAGTTTTAATTGTTTATTTATTTTTTCTTCCTGTTACGTTGCCCTCTGTGCTTCCAAAGCTCGGCACAGATTCGGCAGTGAGAAGGTTTCCTGGTGTTTGGAAACTTCTCTCTTTTTAAGACTCCCTTCCCGGGACGGAGCTCCGTCCCTCCCTCTTTTGTCTCTTTTTTTGTCTTTTATATTTTTTCCTACCTCCTTTCGAAGAGTTGGATTGCTTTTCTGGGTGCCTGATGTCCTCTGCCGGCATTCAGAAGTTGTTTTGTGGAATTTACTCGACGTTTAAATGCTCTTTTGATGAATTTGTGGGGGAGAAAGTGTTCTCCCTGTCCTACTCCTCCGCCATCTTGGCTCCTCCCTGCCTTTTCATATACATTTTAGAATCAAATTGTTTATTTTTGGAAAAATTTCTTTTTGAGATTTTGGAATGAAATTGTGTGGAATCTGTAGGTCAGTTTGGGGATTTTTGATAACAAAATTGAGTCTTCTAAATTACCATGGTATATCTCTCAGTTTATTTAGGTTTTAAATCTCTCAGCAGTGTTTATAGCTTTAAATATACAGACTTCACAAATTTTGTTAGATTTAGATCTAAGTAGTTCATTTTTTTTGTGTGCTGTTATAAATAGTGGTAGTTTTCCCTGTAGAAAACTTGTGCATTTCTTTATTTTTTATCATCAATATTTAATATATTTTATTCTGTTGTAAATGGAATTTATTTTCTAAATAGTTATTGCTAATCTAAATCAAGAATTTCTTTCAGATCAGATCATGTCTCTCCCCTCCTTAAGAATACTCATTTGGTCATTTACTTATGTTGGAATCTTTATTCATACAGAATGCGGAATAATTTCTGAGCTTATAGTTCAGAATTCCTTAGTGTATCAAATAACTTTTTCCAGCTTCATCTCTCCTGGAATTCTCTCCTGGAATTCTCCAGGCCAAAATACTAGAGTGGGTAGCCTTTCCCTTTTCCAGGGGATCTTCCTAACCCAGGGATTGAATCTAGGTCTCTCACATTGCCAGTGGATTCTGTACCAGCTGAGCCACAAGGGAAGCCCAAAAATACTGGAGTGGGTAGCCTATCCCTTCTCCAGCAGATCTTCCTGACCCAGGAATCGAACTCGGTCTCCTGCATTGCAGGCAGATTCTTTACCAACTGAGCTATCAAGGAAGCCTGTATATCTCCTCCTTCCCTCAAATACTTTTAGTTCCTGCTACACATTTAAGCAGAATCGTGGGATGTAATCATTGGTAGTTTTTCAGGATTTAAGTGATACAGGACTATATACTGTTATTGGGCTCAAAAAATATGTTGAATGGGTTTATAGAGCATAGTGAAACCCAGCAAAATACTGTAAATTTGCCTAACCTACGGGTTTCTGGGAAACAGTGGTCTTGGAGAGATCAGCTCCTGTAATAATCACTACTGGGCTGGCTTTTTTATACAAAGGCTTCAGGCTACTAAGGCAAAGGGTAAAAGCTGGGGATGCTGCAGATTTCTGCAGATGCTAAAGGAAAATTTTTAGCATGTATTGTGGAAAGCACTTTAAGTCATTCCATCTCCTGTCATTTATGAATCAGATTTATTAAGATTTATAAATTGTTTTCCTTAGTGTTCAGATGCCCTGGAATGTTGATTGATTGATTAGGTAATAAATTTGATTTTATTTAGAGTACACTTGTCAAAGGATAGTAGTTTGGGTATGGATTATTATTTAATTGCTTTTTTCCAACTAGTATTTGGCAACTGAGGCAGCAGTAGGAGACCTGCGTTGGTTAGTTGAATGATTAACTGTGGTTAGTTCCTTTTCTTGCTTCAGATTTTTCAGTGTACAGATATGGAGTTTGTGCTAGATCATTTCTTTTTTTTTATTTTTATTTTATTTATTTTTAAAAGAAAATCCATCCTGAACCCTCCTCCCTCCTCCCTCCCCATACCATCCCTCTGGGTCGTCCCAGTGCACCAGTCCCAAGCATCCAGCATCGTGCATTGAACCTGGACTGGCATCTCGTTTCATACATGACATTTCACATGTTTCAATGCCATTCTCCCAAATCTTGCCACCCTCTCCCTCTCCCACAGAGTCCATAAGCCTGTTCTATACATCAGTGTCTCTTTTGCTGTCTCATATACAGGGTTATCGTTACCATCTTTCTAAATTCCATATATATGTGTTAGTATACTGTATTGGTGTTTGTCCTTCTGGCTTACTTCACTCTGTATAATAGGCTCCAGTTTCATCCACCTCATTAGAACTGATTCAAATGTATTCTTTTTAATGGCTGAGTAATACTCCATTGTGTATATGTACCACAGCTTTCTTATCCATTCATCTGCTGATGGACATCTAGGTTGCTTCCATGTCCTGGCTATTATAAACAGTGCTGCGATGAACATTGGGGTACACGTGTCTCTTTCCCTTCTGGTTTCCTCAGTGTGTATGCCCAGCAGTGGGATTGCTGGATCATAAGGCAGTTCTATTTCCAGTTTTTTAAGTAATCTCCCCACTGTTCTCCATAGTGGCTGTACTAGTTTGCATTCCCACCAACAGTGTAAGAGGGTTCCCTTTTCTCCACACCCTCTCCAGCATTTATTATTTGTAGACTTTTGGATCGCAGCCATTCTGACTGGAGTGAAATGGTATCTCATAGTGGTTTTGATTTGTATTTCTCTGATAATGAGTGATGTTGAGCATCTTTTCATGTGTTTGTTAGCCATCTGTATGTCTTCTTTGGAGAAATGTCTATTTAGTTCTTTGGCCCATTTTTTGATTGGGTCATTTATTTTTCTGGAGTTGAGCTGGAGGAGTTGCTTGTATATTTTTGAGATTAGTTCTTTGTCAGTTGCTTCATTTGCTATTATTTTCTCCCATTCTGAAGGCTGTCTTTTCACCTTGCTAATAGTTTCCTTTGATGTGCGGAAGCTTTTAAGTTTAATTAGGTCCCATTTGTTTATTTTTGCTTTTATTTCCAATATTCTGGGAGGTGGGTCATAGAGGATCCTGCTGTGATGTATGTCAGAGAGTGTTTTGCCTATGTTCTCCTCTAGGAGTTTTATAGTTTCTGGTCTTACATTGAGATCTTTAATCCATTTTGAGTTTATTTTTGTATATGGTGTTAGAAAGTGTTCTAGTTTCATTCTTTTACAAGTGGTTGACCAGATTTCCCAGCACTACTTGTTAAAGAGATTGTCTTTAATCCATTGTATATTCTTGCCTCCTTTGTCAAAGATAAGGTGTCCATATGTGCGTGGATTTATCTCTGGGCTTTCTTTTTTGTTCCGTTGATCTATATTTCTGTCTTTGTGCCAGTACCATACTGTCTTGATAACTGTGGCTTTGTAGTAGAGCCTGAAGTCAGGTAGGTTGATTCCTCCAGTTCCATTCTTCTTTCTCAAGATCGCTTTGGCTATTCGAGGTTTTTTGTATTTCCATACAAATTGTGAAATTATTTGTTCTAGCTCTGTGAAGAATACTGTTGGTAGCTTATAGGGATTGCATTGAATCTATAAATTGCTTTTGGGTAGTATATTCATTTTCACTATATTGAGTCTTCCAATCCATGAACATGGTATATTTCTCCATCTATTAGTGTCCTCTTTGATTTCTTTCACCAGTGTTTTATAGTTTTCTATATATAGGTCTTTAGTTTCTTTAGGTAGATATATTCCTAAGTATTTTATTCTTTTCGTTGCAATGGTGAATGGAATTGTTTCCTTAATTTCTCTTTCTGTTTTCTCATTATTAGTGTATAGGAATGCAAGGGATTTCTGTGTGTTGATTTTATATCCTGCAACTTTACTATAATCATTGATTAATTCTAGTAATTTTCTGGTGGAGTCTTTAGGGTTTTCTATGTAGAGGATCATGTCATCTGCAAATAGTGAGAGTTTTACTTCTTCTTTTCCAATTTGGATTCCTTTTATTTCTTTTTCTGCTCTGATTGCTGTGGCCAAAACTTCCAAAACTATGTTGAATAGTAATGGTGAAAGTGGGCACCCTTGTCTTGTTCCTGACTTTAGAGGAAATGCTTTCAATTTTTCACCATTGAGGATAATGTTTGCTGTGGGTTTGTCATATATAGCTTTTATTATGTTGAGGTATGTTCCTTCTATTCCTGCTTTCTGGAGAGTTCTTATCATAAATGGATGTTGAATTTTGTCAAAGGCTTTCTCTGCATCTATTGAGATAATCATATGGTTTTTGTTTTTCAATTTGTTAATGTGGTGTATTACATTGATTGATTTGCGGATATTGAAGAATCCTTGCATCCCTGGGATAAAGCCCACTTGGTCATGGTGTATGATCTTTTTAATATGTTGTTGGATTCTGATTGCTAGAATTTTGTTTAGGATTTTTGCATCTATGTTCATCAGTGATACTGGCCTGTAGTTTTCTTTTTTTGTGGGATCTTTGTCAGGTTTTGGTATTAGGGTGATGGTGGCCTCATAGAATGAGTTTGGACGTTTACCTTCCTCTGCAATGTTCTGGAAGAGTTTGAGCAGGATAGGTGTTAGCTCTTCTCTAAATTTTTGGTAGAATTCAGCTGTGAAGCCGTCTGGACCTGGGCTTTTGTTTGCTGGAAGATTTTTGATTACAGTTTCAATTTCCGTGCTTGTGATGGGTCTGTTAAGGTTTTCTATTTCTTCCTGGTCGAGTTTTGGAAAGTTGTACTTTTCTAAGAATTTTTCTATTTCTTCCTGGTCGAGTTTTGGAAAGTTGTACTTTTCTAAGAATTTGTCCATTTCTTCCTCGTTGTCCATTTTATTGACATATAATTGTTGATAATAGTCTCTTATGATCCTTTGTATTTCTGTGTTGTCTGTTGTGATCTCTCCATTTTCGTTTCTAATTTTATTGATTTGATTTTTCTCCCTTTGTTTCTTGATGAGTCTGGCTAATGGTTTATCAATTTTATTTATCCTTTCAAAGAACCAGCTTTTGGCTTTGTTGATTTTTGCTATGGTCTCTTTTGTTTCTTTTGCATTTATTTCTGCTCTAATTTTTAAGATTTCTTTCCTTCTACTAACCCTGGGGCTCTTCATTTCTTCCTTTTCTAGTTGCTTTAGGTGTAGAGTTAGGTTATTTATTTGATTTTTTTCTTGTTTCTTGAGGTGTGCCTGTATTGCTATGAACTTTCCCCTTAGGACTGCTTTTACTGTGTCCCACAGGTTTTGGGTTGTTGTGTTTTCATTTTCATTCGTTTCTATGCAAATTTTGATTTCTTTTTTGATTTCTTCTGTGATTTGTTGGTTATTCAGCAGGGTGTTGTTCATCCTCCATATGTTGGAATTTTTAATAGTTTTTCTCCTGTAATTGAGATCTAATCTTACTGCGTTGTGGTCAGAAAAGATGCTTGGAATGATTTCTGTTTTTTTGAATTTACCAAGGCTAGCTTTATGGCCCAGGATGTGATCTATCCTGGAGAAGGTTCCATGTGTGCTTGAGAAAAAGGTGAAATTCATTGTTTTGGGATGAAATGTCCTATAGATATCAATTAGGTCTAACTGGTCTATTGTATCGTTTAAAGTTTGTGTTTCCTTGTTAATTTTCTGTTTAGTTGATCTATCCATAGGTGTGAGTGGGGTATTAAAGTCTCCCACTATTATTGTGTTATTGTTAATTTCTCCTTTCATACTTGTTAGCATTTGTCTTACATACTGCGGTGCTCCCGTGTTGGGTGCATATATATTTATAATTGTTATATCTTCTTCTTGGATTGATCCTTTGATCATTATGTAGTGACCTTCTTTGTCTCTTTTCACAGCCTTTGTTTTAAAGTCTATTTTATCTGATATGAGTATTGCTACTCCTGCTTTCTTTTGGTCCCTATTTGCATGGAAAATCTTTTTCCAGCCCTTCACTTTCAGTCTGTATGTGTCCCCTGTTTTGAGGTGGGTCTCCTGTAGACAACATATGTAGGGGTCTTGTTTTTGTATCCATTCAGCCAGTCTTTGTCTTTTGGTTGGGGCATTCAACCCATTTACGTTTAAGGTAATTACTGATAAGTATGATCCCGTTGCCATTTACTTTATTGTTTGGGGTTCGAATTTATACACCATTTTTGTGTTTCCTGTCTAGAGAATATCCTTTAGTATTTGTTGTAGAGCTGGTTTGGTGGTGCAGAATTCTCTCAGCTTTTGCTTGTCTGAGAAGCTTTTGATTTCTCCTTCATACTTGAATGAAATCCTTGCTGGGTACAATAATCTGGGCTGTAGGTTATTTTCTTTCATCATTTTAAGTATGTCTTGCCATTCCCTCCTGGCTTGAAGAGTTTCTATTGAAAGATCAGCTGTTATCCTTATGGGAATCCCCTTGTGTGTTATTTGTTGTTTTTCCCTTGCTGCTTTTAATATTTGTTCTTTGTGTTTGATCTTTGTTAATTTGATTAATATGTGTCTTGGGGTGTTTCGCCTTGGGTTTATCCTGTTTGGGATTCTCCGGGTTTCTTGGACTTGGGTGATTATTTCCTTCCCCAGTTTAGGGAAGTTTTCAACTATTATCTCCTCAAGTATTTTCTCATGGTCTTTCTTTTTGTCTTCTTCTTCTGGAACCTCTATGATTCAAATGTTGTAGCGTTTAATATTGTCCTGGAGGTCTCTGAGATTGTCCTCATTTCTTTTAATTTGTTTTTCTTTTATTCTCTCTGATTCATTTATTTCTACCATTCTATCTTCTAATTCACTAATCCTATCTTCTGCCTCTGTTATTCTACTATTTGTTGGCTCCAGAGTGTTTTTAATTTCATTTATTGCATTATTCATTATATATTGACTCTTTTTTATTTCTTCTAGGTCCTTGTTAAACCTTTCTTGCATCTTCTCAATCCTTGTCTCCAAGCTATTTATCTGTGATTCCATTTTAATTTCAAGATTTTGGATCAATTTCACTATCATTATTCGGAATTCTTTATCAGGTAGATTCCCTATCTCTTCCTCTTTTGTTTGGTTTGGTGGGCATTTATCCTGTTCCTTTATCTGCTGGGTATTCCTCTGTCTCTTCATCTTGTTTAAATTGCTGAGCTTGGGGTGTCCTTTCTGTATTCTGGCAGTTTGTGGAGTTCTCTTTATTGTGGCTTTTCCTAGCTGTGTGTGGGTTTGTACAGGTGGCTTGTCAAGGTTTCCTGGTTAGGGAAGCTTGTGTCGGTGTTCTGATGGGTGGAGCTGTATTTCTTCTCTTTGTTCAGTCGCGCTCGAACCGAGTCCTGTGGGGTGAAGGGCGACAGAACGCAGTTCAGTGACACTGACTTGCTTCCTCCTAAAGAAGGCAGGAGAGGACAGCAGGGCTTCAGGGTCAGACTGCTCAGGCTGGACTGGCCGCCTCGCCACGGGACTTGCTCACAGAGGGACTCGAGCACACTCAGCCTCTGTGCTAGATCATTTCTAAGGGGACTTTATAATTTTGGAATCCATGATTATCTTGGGATTAAATCTGTAGTTTGTATTTTATTGTTTATTTTTTGACCCTACTCTACAGTCTGTGGGATCCCAGCTCCTCAACCAGGGATCAAACCCAGGCCGTTGGCAGTGAAGTCGAGGAATCCCAACCACTGGACTGCCAGAGAATTCCTTATAGTTTTTAAAATAAAGACAAATGTTGCCTATTAGAAAGTGAAGGTGTTAGTTGCTTAGTTGTGTCCAACTCTTTGTGACCCCATGGACTGTAGCCCACTAGGCTCTTCCCTCCATGGAATTCTCCAGGCAAGAGTACTAGAGTGGGTAGCCATGCCCTTCTCCAGGGGATCTTCCCAGGGCACGTAACCCAGGTCTCCTGAATTGTGGGCAGATTCTTTACTGTCTGAGCCACGATGGGAGCCCCTCCACTAGAGAGAGTTCTGCTCTATTTGAATGTCCTCAATTTTGAGAAATACATTTCTCATGCAAGAGTGTATAAACTATATTTTAACAATTTATATAGGAATAATAAAGCAAACACCTATTACCCACAGTTTCTTCTCTGGAGAGGTCCTCAATATCCCGACATCTGCATTAATCATTTGCTTGCTTATTGTTTTAACACTTAGGTTTGTCTCCTTAAATACTATTTTTGTTTCTGAAACACTTTTCTTTGTTTTGGACTTTATATTAAAGATATCAAAGAGTGTATGTTCTCTGACTTGTTCTTTTGTTTTTCATGGTTTTTGAGATTCATCCAATTGGTATACTTAATTGTAGTTCTTAGAATTTCCTCAGCTGTGTTATATGTTCTCTTATATCAGTATAATCTCTATAATCTTTTTCTCCTGTCAGTGGAGATTTGGGTTATTTTGAGTTTTTTGCTTTTATAAACAATGCTGCCATGAACATTCGTGGATATGCATCCTTGCATATGTGTGAGTGTATCTTTAGGTTACTCAGAGTTACTGAGGAATGGAATTAGTATACAGGATATGTGTATGTTCATATGTGCAAGTTCAACTTTACTAGGTCGTGCTAATTGTTTTCCATAGTGAATATGCTAATTTTTATTTCAGTGAAAGTCGTTCAGTCATGTCCAACTCTTTGTGACGCCATGATATAGTCCGTGGAATTCTCTAGGCCAGAATACTGGAGTGGGTATCCTTTCCCTTCTCCAGGGGATCTTCCCAACTCAGGGATCAAACCCCGGTCTCCTTCGTTGCAGGAGGATTCTTTACCAGCTGAGCCACAAGGGAAGCCCAAGAATACTGGAGTTGGTAGCTTATGCACTTCTCCAGCAGATTTTCCTGACTCAGGAATTGAGCTGGGGTCTCCTGTATTGCAGGTGGATTCTTTACCAACTGAGCTATCAGGGAAGCCCTTTATTTCAGTAGTAGGAAGTAATTTGTTATTAACTGACTTTAGCTTTTGCAGATCTGTTAAGAGTGAAATGATACTTTATTGTGACATTTTTTTGAATTCCGTTAATTACTAATGAGATTGTGCTTGTGCTTGCACTCAGTCACTTCAGTCCTGTCTAACTCTTTGCGACCCTATGGACCATAGCCCGCCAGGCTCCTCTGTCCATGGGATTCTCAGTGTCTTTTTTTAATTGAATTATAGTTGATTTATGATCTTGTATTAGTATCAGGTGTACAACAATAAAGTGATTTGGTTTCATATATATATATATATATATATACATACACACACATATATATTCGGAGAAGGTGATGGCACCCAACTCCAGTACTCTTGCCTGGAAAATCCCATGGATGGAGGAGCCTGGTAGGCTGCAGTCCATGGGGTCGCGAAGAGTCAGGCACGACTGAGCGACTTCCCTTTCACTTTTCACTTTCATGCATTGGAGAAGGCAATGGTAACCCACTCCAGTGTTCTTGCCTGGAGGATCCCAGGGACGGGGGAGCCTGGTGGGCTGCCGTCTATGGGGTTGCACAGAGTCAGACACGACTGAAGCGACTTAGCGGCAGCGGCAGCATATATGTATATATATTAATTCTTTTCTGTTATAGATTATTTCAAGATATTGAATGTAGTTCCTTGTGGTATACAGTAAATCTTGTTATCTATTTTATATATGGTAGTATGTATCTGTTAACCCCATACTCCTAATTTATCCCCCATACTCCTAATTTATCCCCCACTCCATGTTTCTTTATCATTCCTGATTCCATACCTGGAAATGCCTGCTTCATGTCTTTTGTCTTCTCAATAGGATTTTGTTTTTTCTCATAAATCCTTAGCAGTTAAAAAAATGTATTCTGGATATTAATCCTTTGTCAGTTATATAGATTATAAAACCTCCCTTTTTTTCACCATATGATGTCTTGATAAACAGAGAAGTTTTTAATTGTGATGTGAATGAATGTATCAGGCTTTTTGTACCCTATGGTTTTTATATCTTGCTTAAAAAGAATTCCTTTATTGCCCAAGGTCAGAGAGAGATTGTCTTATACTGTGTCCTACGTTTTTTTCTTTTTGGCTGTACTTGGTCTTTGCTGTGGTGTGCAGGCTTTTCCAGTTGTGATGTGAGGGCTTCAGAGTGTGCAGGCTCAGTAGTCTTAGTTCCCCAACCAGGGATCGAACCCACATCCCCTGCACTGGAAGGTGAATTTTTAACCACTGGACTACCAGGGAAGTCCCAGTGCCCTAAATTTTATGGTTTTGCCCATGATTCTTATTCATAGTGTGAATTTGGGGTTATTCTGGTTTTCTATTGTTGAAAAACAGTTTATCCCAAACTTTAGTGGCTGAAAGCAACCATTTTATTTAGCTCATGATTTTTGTGTCAAGAATTTAGAAAGAGCTCAGCTGGCAGGATGCCCCTTATCCACAAGGCATTAGTTGGGCTAGAAAATTCACTTCCAAGATGGCTTCTTTCTCTGCTCACAAATGTGGTGCCTTCGTGCATCTTTGCTCCTTTCTTTTTCTACATGAGCTTTTATCCTCTAGGACATCTCTGTATGGGTTATGCTTCTTGCAGCATGATGGGCTTTGGGTAGTTGCTATTCTTATGTGGTTGTTGACTTGTAAGAGGTGTATTCCAAGAATGAGCATCCCAAGAGCTAGTATTTCCAATAGGCAAGAAGAGGAAACTGCCAAGCAGCTAAGATCTATGCCTGGAGTTCGCAGTGTCACTTCTGTCTGTTCTATTTGTCAAAAGAATTATGGGGCTCACTCACATTCAAAGAGGTAGAGAAAAATAACCTCCTCCTGTTGATGGAGAGTGTCAAAGCCACACTGTGGAAGAAGCATAAAGAATGGGAGATATTATTGTGGTCATCTTTGAAAAATACAGTCTGACCACAAAAACATTTATTTTGAAACTACATTCACCCCCTTCGTCAAAACTCTCAAAATTTATTTATGTTTATTGACCTATGTCAACAAAGGTCCGTTTAGTCAAAGCTATGGTTTTTTCATTAATCATGTATGGATGTGAGAGTTGGACTATAAAGAAGGCTGGATGCTGAAGAATTGATGCTTTTGAACTGTGGTGTTGGAGAAGACTCTTGAGATAGCAAGGAGATCCAACTAGTCCATTCTAAAGGAAATCAATCCTGGATATTCATTGGAAGGACTGATGCTGAAGCTGAAACTCCAATACTTTGGCCACCTGATGTGAAGAACTGACTCATTACAAAAGACCCTGATGCTGGGAAAGATTGAAGGCAGGAGGAGAAAGGGATGACAGAAGATGAGATGGTTGGATGGCATCACCAATTCGATGGACATGAGTTTGAGTAAGCTCCTGGAGTTGGTGATGGACAGGGAAGCCTGGTGTGCTACAGTCCATGGGGTCTCAAAGAGTTGGACACGACTGAGCGACTGAACTGAACTCATAGGTAGCACTTATTATGTACTTGAGACATGACTGCTATTCCTTGATTAGGTCACAGTTCTGCTTCCTGGGTTCTGTGTGGTTCCTGGCTATACCCTTGTACTCTTAGTTCTAAATTCTGAGTCATTTTGGTCCATGATTGCAGTGGAATAGCTTTCTAAGATGCTTCCTGCTTATAAAAGCTTGAGATTCTTAGTTGTTTTTTTTTTTTTTATTTGAAATTGTTTAGTCCAGATGAATGTGCTCCTGGTGAATTTAAGGTTCTTTTCTTTGTCTCAAAAGAATTTGGAGATAAAGCAGGGAGGTTAAGTAAGTAAAGTGAGTTTATTTAAGCAAGGACCTGCTCTCAGAGGGAGAGCAAGCAGACAGGCATGGAGCTGCTGCCCTAGGTTTCTTTGGCAAGTTGTTTATGAGGGCCATACAAATGAAGGGGTGGAATATTCACTGGGGAAGGAGGAGTTTGGGGGTTGTATTCCTTGATTTTCATCCCAGCTCCATCTTCCCAAGGGGAGGAGGGATTTTTGTCCTTATTTAGTTTACCTGGTGGCTCAGAAGGTGTAGAATCTGCCTGCAATGCAGGAGACCTAGGTTTGATCCCTGGGTTGGGAAGATCCCCTAGAGAAGGAAATGGCAACCCACTCCAGTGTTCTTACTTGGAGAATTCCATGGGCAGAAGAGCCTGGTGGGCTGTAGTCCAGAGTCGCAAAGAGTTGGACACAACTGAGGGACTAACACTTTGACTTTTCACTTCAGCTTAGATCAGAGGTGCCATGGTATTGGTGCATAATGGGAACTTCTTATCTGTAAGTCTGCTTTTATTGTAATGGGAACATAATGAGCAACAGGTAATGTTTGGACTCAGGAGATTCCCATCTTTCCACACATTTCTTTGTCTGCTTCCAGGACACTTAATGACCCAAAATATGTGCTTTCCTGTCAGTTTGGAGGTTCCTGCTTTTCTCTGGCTGCCCACGGGCACCTGCTGTTTTTAAGATGTATGATTTCCTGCCACCTGTCCTCTGTTCCCATTTCTCTGCTCATACCTAGCTACCTGCCTATTGAAACCAATGGTGATTCTGTTAGTACTATTTCTGTGAATCTTATTGTGCTTTAATCCATCAGACAAAAGTCATATTCATAAATCTCTTTGAGATAGGCTCTATTCTGTTATTAAGTCTGCTGTGGTAAAACACTCTAAGATTCCTAAAGTGCTGCTTTATAAGGTACTGCCCTAAATCTTTCTGAGGTTATAGCAAAAGTTTTATAGCCACACACTTGTGATTACTCTGAGACAATAATTTATACTAGAAACAGCTTGAATTTGATATTTGTTATAAGGCCATTTTTACTTTGAGAACCTTTTGCTGGGAGAGATTAGGGGTAGAAACAGCTTTACTTTTGAATCATCAAGTCATGACTCCTTTATAGTTCCTGTAAATTCTGCTTAAAAGCTAAAAAGTTCCTTCTCTAGTTTATCTTTCTCTGTCTAAATCTTGTTATCAAGGCTAAAAGGAATAAGTTGGCACTTTGACCATTCATCCTGGAAGACTCCTTAGCCAGGCCTGCCTTTTGTATTTACCTTGTTACTGAAAGTGCCAGTTGTAACTGAACTTTATGTAACTGTGTAACACGGGCCTTTCTCCATCTTCCAGTAACAACCTCGTCGTCGTTGTTCTTCCAGCCTTCACTAACGTGTGTCTCTGAGACCCTTTAGGCCTCCACTCACTGCCTGGCCCTGATGCCACACATTACTGTTCTGGTTATCTGTTGTTGTTTAATAAAGCTATGCCCAAACTTAGTGGCTTAAAACAATCATTGTAATTTTTATGTAATTTTGTGGGTTTTAGGAAGGGGTTAGTTGGACATCAGCTGGTACTGCTGAGGCCCATCCACAAGCCTGGAACTTCTGTGCTCCTTGACCTCAATTTCTTTTCATGCAGACTCTCATCTTCTCAGGCCTCTTTCCTGTCACTTAGGCATCTCACAGGGTAGTGGGCTGGGCTCAGGGTGGTTGCACTTCTTACATGATGAATGGTTTCCAAGAGAGAGTTTTGCAAGAGTGAGTGATGAGCGCGGGTTCCAAGAGACAGGAAGAAAAGTTTCAGGCCGATTAAAGGCTAGTGCCTAGAACTGCCGCTGTCACTTCTGCCGTTTTCTTTTTATCAAAGTAATTAGAGACGGCTCACCCTAACTCAAATCGACTCTACCTCTTGTTAGGGAAATGGCAGGATCACACTGCAGAAGTGCATGTAGGTGGGAGGTATTGTTGCAAAACATCTTTGGGACTTATGTTGGCCACAGGGGTGCAGCCTCACTGTTCCCAAATGGATACCAATTGCATCAGAGTTCTTTATTGAACAGTCAGTTCTCTTTCATTGATATGTAATGTCTGTTCTGTCATAAATCAGGTTTCTAAACATGTGTGTGTTTGTTTTAGATTGCCTTTTTGCACTCCTGATTTTCAACTGAGGGTTATTCTGCAGGGGACGATACTGTCATACTTGGAAGAAGGAGCTACTAGCATCTAGGGAATAGAGGCCAGGCTTACTGCTGAGGATCGTACAATGTACAGAACTGCCTCCTGCAGCAAAGAATCATCCAGCCCCAAATGTCAGTAATGCTGAAACTGAGAAATCATGGCCCATACCACCAGTTTTGTCCTACCATATTATCTTAACTAGCTTAAAGTTGGTAGAGTAAGTCACCTCACTTTGTTTTTCATCTTTAAGAATGAATGTCTTAGTTATGTTTGGCCATTTGTGTTTCCATATAAATTTTAGAATCAGTTTATCATGTGTCATGAAAAACCTTATATTTTGGTTGGAATTTCATTATAACTTTATATCTTCATGAGGAGCATTGATATTTTATGATATTGAATCCTCTTATTCACTAATATGATATTTCTGTCAATTCTTTGATACCTTTTAATAAAATTTTATAATTTTCTTATTAAAAGGTTTGCAAATCTTTTGTGCAAGATTTACTCTCTTGGCCAGTTAGCTGCGAGGCTTGTAATAACTTGTGTTCCTCTTTTGGGCCTTAATTTCCCTAAGTGAAAAATGTGACATTTGAATAGATCATCTCTAACAGGTTTTCAAGCCCCAGATGACAAGATTAAAATGTTAGAAATTGAAAACTTTGAATACACAAAATACAAGTAGTCCACTAGAGGGAGCTCTTCTGCATTTTGTCTCTTGCCAGATTGCCAGTCAGGTATGACGGTAACTGCATCAGCTACTGATGTTAATAGCTGCGGATGTTGTAGCGCAGACCTCATCTTGTCAGGGCAGGGGAAGAAGGTGACTCCCTGGTATCTCTTTGGTCACAGTTCTCCACATAAGAAAGGTTGCCTTGGTCCAGGGATGATATTTTTTTTCTGAGCGTGGGAAGACAAGCAACGTATTTTGAACCTAGGAGGAAACGTATGGATCATCCAATTTAATTCCTTTATTTAAAAGTGAAAAGGCTATGATTTAGAGACACCCACTTTCCAAAGGACAAACAGACAGTTTGTGAGAGAGCCAAGGCTGGAACTCAAGTTTATACTTTTCACACTATAGTGAGGGAATGGAGAAAAGAAGTAAGCAGTGGATTTGAGTGATGGAATGGGAGTAGGGATTATGTTTAATTTTTAAAGGACTGAGAGGTGGGTGGTCTGTGAATTCCCTGGAATTATTACATGTATGTCAGGGCTTCCCAGGTGGCACCAGTGGTAAAGAACCCTCCTGCCAATGCAGGAGACATAAGAGATAGAGTTTTGATCCCTAGGTTGAAAAGATCCCCTTGAGGAGGGCATGGCAACCCACTCCAGTATTTTTTCCTGGAGAATCCCATGGACAGAGGAGCCTGGCAGACTACAGTCCATTGGGTTGCAGAGAGTTGGGACACTACTGAAGTGACTTAGCATGCGTGCATGCATATGTATATGAATGTGAGAGTTTGTGTGTATTTGTGTGCATGTGTGTGCACACACTTGCTATATTTTGGATGTGATTGTTGACTTCTAAGAAATAGGATTGGACTGTGGTAAGCCAGCCTTTTGGAGAAGGCAATGGCACCCCGCTCCACTACTCTTGCCTGGAAAACCCCATGGACGGAGGAGCCTGGTAGGCTGCAGTCCATGGGGTCGCGAAGAGTCAGGCACGACTGAGCGACTTCCCTTTCACTTTTCACTTTCATGCATTGGAGAAGGCAATGGCAACCCACTCCAGTGTTCTTGCCTGGAGAATCCCAGGGACGGGGGAGCCTGGTGGGCTGCCGTCTATGGGGTCGCACAGAGTCGGACACGACTGATGCGACTTAGCAGCAGCAGCAAGCCAGCCTTTACTTACAAAGCAGAATAACTTTCACCAGTTTTAGAGATTCATTTAATTTATAATTTGTAATTGTTTGGATATACCTGCCTTGGTAACTTGATTACCAAAAATTTAAGCTGTCTTTCAGTTTATTTATCTTTAGTTTAATAATTTCCAGATCTCATTTTTTTCCTTACTCAAAACTGACTTTTCAAATAAAGTGCGGTTTTTGGGTGTTCTTTTCAAAAGATGGAACTCAACTACTCTCTGTTGCTGCTGCTGCTGCTAAGTCGCTACAGTCGTGTCCGACTCTGTGTGACCCCATAGACAGTAGCCCACCAGGCTCCCCCGTCCCTGGGATTCTCCAGGCAAGAACACTGGAGTGGGTTGCCATTGCCTTCTCCAATGCATGAAAGTGAAAAGTGAAAGTGAAGTCGCTCAGTCATGTCCTACTCTTTGTGACCCCATGGACTGCAGCCTACCAGGCTCCTCCGTCCATGGGATTTTCTAGGCAAAAGTACTGGAGTGGGGTGTTAGTCATCCTTTTTGAAGTCTGTTGTGACTGTTTTTGAAATGTTTCTCCACAGTACTCTTATTATTTATAATTCTTCTGGTTTACCTTGATAGAGACTTTCCTTGCAAACTGTAGACATTTAAAATTTCCTTATTTCTGCAGTTGCCTTATGAATAGTATTTTTATGTTTTATTTGGATTTCTTGTTTATGGATATCATGGACAAGATTTTAAGCCTTTAGTTTGGCTTACATAAATAAAAAATAAAAATAGAAGTCTTTATCTATTGATTTCTATGTCAACTTTTAAGAACTAGAGTTCTTATGTTACTTTTTCAACGCAGTACAATATATCCTTCTCTGGCAAGCTAACAGAAAAAGATGCTCGGAGATAAATATATATTTAATTGCCTCTGTTGTTGTTTATGAGGTATGCCCTAGACCAGTTTAAAGAGAGTCAGATTGTATTTAGACTTCTATGTATTTGTCCATGGAGTGATGATACCTAGGGTGGATAAAAGCAGAGAAGGGGTATAAATGGCAGAATAAGGATACTGGGACCTGGAGGAGGGCAAGGCAACCCACTCCAGTATTCCTGACTGGAGAATCCCTGTGGGCAGAGGAGCCTGGCAGGCTGCAGTCTGAGGGGTCTCAGAAGGTTGGACTGAGACTAAGCGCAGCACAGGATCCTGGGAAGCTTTCTGTCTCCTCCAAGATGAAATTTGAGACTGTAGCTTCAGTCTCAGTGTGAAGTGTTAGATATTCAAGGAAAGGAGGGTTAATCTTTATTAGAAATAGTTATGAAAATAAATATTAGGCCAAATGATTTTTGTTCTAATGTTCATCTCGTCAGCAAGTATTACTTAAGTTTTATCTATCAGTAATTTCAGCGTGCACGTGTGCTTAGTCGCTCAGTCGTGTCTGACTCTTTGTGACCCCGTGGACTTGTAGCTTTTAGGCTCCTCTGTCCATGGAGATTCTCCAGGCAAGAATACTAGAGTGGGTTGCCATGCCCTCCTCTCGGGGATCTTTCCAGCCCAGGGACTGAACCCACGTCTCCCACACTGCAGGCAGATTCTTTACCATCTGAGTTACCAGGGAAACTTACTTGCATACTTATCAGCTAAAAATTTCAGCTGGAATTAGATGGCAGTAAGGGTTTTGAGCTGGGTGAAAGAAATGACTTTCTAGGGTTAGGGTTCCATTAAAAGCATCTTTAATCATGAAAATCAAGTGACAGACCAAGGTTTATTTATTTAAAATGTGTCACATGTTTGACTTCTGTTTTTTCTTCATAAAGGTTATTTGATGGATGTAATGGATGGATATTTCTTAAAAATCATATGTTGTTGGGTAATTAGATGTGTGTAATGATGTAAGTATGAATTGATTATCCAGAGTTTGGAATTATATAAATTCTCAAGGGTACAAGAAGTGGGGATTACTGTTAAATATCTATGTTTCCCACTGACTGCAATAATAGAAATTTTCTTCTTGGTTTTTAGATTTCCTCCTTCTTCACCCCTGAAACCTTATCCAAAGAGGCCCCCGTATCAAAAGGATGTTATTGAATTTCCAAAATGGGATGATCCCCCACCAGGCACTTCACAAGAGAACATCCCAGTGAGGCCACTTGTGATGGTAAGTGCCGTTATAGAAGCCGGTGGACTAGCAGCGGGAGAGTTAGAAAAAGTCTGTGAACCATTAGGCTTAGTCCAGTTTTTTGTTGGTTAGGGAGACTGGTGGCACAAGAAGATTGGCTTTTGCGTTGTTTCACTCTTACCCATTGACACTTTGACCGAATAGGTGGTAGCCGTTTTCATACATTTAGACTGAGCAGGTTTCTCATAAAACTCCCTTATAATTTCCTTTTCTTTTCTATTCTGTAATTTCCTCAATTCCTTTTTTGTCTCCTCTTCCTGAACTTTGTTATAATTATTACCCGTTGAAAGTGTGAAGGTTGGGACATGGAGAATTGTGGACCGAGCTCTGATAATATGAACAAAGGTATAGTTTGGAGAACCTAAGCACATTGTAGAATAAACTGCCTTTTTGGGGGCGTACTTTTCTCTTGAAATATCCCCAATAGAAAACTACTAAGATTGAGATAATGCTAAAAAATAAAATATAGACAAAAACTTCTATAGGCAATTTTTTTTTTAAGAATTGTACTAACAACCATGTTTTAAGTTAATTTAGTCTTATAGGACTAGATGTCCAGTTCCTACATTTGCAGAGGTGTGTTGTAAACATTTTTAGGCAATGAGATTGAATGTGGTTATACTGTATCTCAGTTTGGAGAGAATAATTAAGCAGCTTAGCCTTTATCAGAAATAATTCAGGAGTGAGACCAGTGACAGAAATGGGGACTCCCTGTGGACTTGCAGATTTGTCAGGGACAGTGATGAATGTAGTTTTAATTATGCTTGATGATAAAGATAGGTGATATTATATGGAAATGTCTAACAGGCAGAGGGAGGTAATGGCCCTGGAAGTTAGGTGAGAGGTCATATTTTAAAGTCATTAGTTTGTTCATTCAGTGAACATTTATTGTTTGCTGTGTGCCATGCACTGTGCCAGGTTCTGCAGATGCAGTTGAATGTGATATAGTTTTTCCTCCAGAAGAGCTCATGCAGTGATAGGTGATTAGGAGGGACTACTCTGAAAGAGTGAGCACAAAGGGTATTTGAGGATCATTTAATTCATTACTAATGAGGAGAAGTTAATTAAGCTCTAGCTGATAGTTTCTGTGCTCGAGAAAATTAAAATATAAGCTCCATGAAATCAGGTTTGTTTTTTTAAAAAACATTTGTATTTAAACACCTAATATGACCCCAATCAGTAGAGTGGTTATTCAGCAGATGTTTTTTCATTGTAAGATTATCTAGTGGTGTTTATACAAAACAGGTAGAACCCCATATTAAACTAATGTGTATGTATGTCATCAATATAATAACTTCCCTTTTCTGCTCTTGTGGTTCTGTGAACCTCTAGGAAGACCAGCTGCACATTAGTCATTTTCATGCACCAATGAAGAAGACAGTGTCTTCTCTCTTCTCTCGTCCATTTTTAGTGTCTCATTTTCAGCAACCCTGAAGTCATCTGCCAGTGACTCTGATTCATCACCCATCCCCCCATAGCTTGTCATGTCCCTGATTATCTGTATATTTCTGATAACCTTGCTCTTGTCTTTTCTTGCCTTAACCTTAAATTAAGTGCTGGAGGTTTGAGCTCCTCGCTTGTTTCAGCTCCTCTAATGCTTGGGCTCTGCTTCTTGTGAAGTGTCCAAAGGAAAAATGGCAGAGCAGGATCTGTTTCCTTGGTTGGGCCTCAATGCAGTCGTTAGATTGATGATGTTAGTGGTCAACAGAGAAACAGTCCATCTTTCTTAAAGGACTTGAGTTCGTCTTCCCTTTTTTTTTTTTTTTATCTTACTTTCCCTCTTTCTATCTCTGCCTCCACTTTGCCTGTTGGTTTGTTTTTGTTCTGTCCTGTCCTCTCTCTTGCCCAGCCATTATATAAAATAAAATGAGGTGCAGCAAATAAAACAGTTTCTTGTGTTTACTGACAGGCAGCAGGTAGAGAGAGAGCTCTGGAAGCAGACTGCTGGGTTTGAATCTTGGTTTTTCGTTTATTAGCTATGCAAGCTTGTTTCTCTGTTTCATTTGCTGTGTCTGTATCTAAGTTTTCTTTTTGGTAAAAGTGGGATGATAACACCCCCAGGGGTAAGATGGTTATAAGACTCAAGTGACGTCATATCTATAGTGTGTTTACAAGAGTGCCTGGCACACAGACTTTGGAAAACTGTTAATTGTTATTGCTGTTATTAATAGAGTTGTTCATAGATAGAGACAGAAGAAAAAAATTACTCATAATGTCATCCAGAGAGAATTAATATTAACTCTTTTATTTTTTCCCTATGCATTTTTTTTAAAGGTTGTCATATTTGCAATATGGCCCCGGTCCAGCCCCTCACGGGGCCTGCTAGAAGGGCAGGTTGGCCATGCCACCCGGTGCTGGGATGTAGCCCATCTGGTTGTCCAGAGACACACTGCGCTGCCGCAGGTGGTGGGAAATCATGAGGTTTTGCTGGGGTGGGAGGCCCAGGAGGGAGCCCTGTGGGGAGCGCATGTCGGGGGGCTGGCTGTAGACCTTACCCCTCGTGGCCTGCTGCTTCATCAGCATGAAATTCTGCTTGGTTATGAGGCTTTGTGGGGGTGGAGGGGGACATGACACCCTGGTGCAGGCTGTGGGGCTCCATGCCCTGCTGCGGGGGCACACCTGTCCTGCCCAGCAAGGATATCTATCTGTCTGGAGTGGCACATAGACATGTTGAGCTCCCACTGCTATGCATGTTTTAACACTGTAATGAGATCATGCTGTGCTGTTTTGGTTGCCTATATTCTTCACTTAGAACAGTGTGTTCTGTCAATTTTTTAATGTTATTAGACATTCAGTATAATTTTTAATATCTGCATCTTGTCTGTAAAGTACTATATTTATCCAGTCCTTCATGGTTAGATATGTATTATAACATGTTTTCAACTTTTTTGTTCTATGTGTAAACAATTTAATTAGCAGTATCTTTACAGATAAATAATTGAATATTTGTTTAAGATAACTGGAAATGAATTTGCTAGGCAAATGCAACAACTGACACTCCTGCCTTCAAAAGAGAACACCTAATTTAGATAGTTTTAAAAAAAGTACAAATCCACATGATCTTCAAGTTTCTTTTGCAATTCAGTACTTCTCAAAAACAAACCCCAAAACCATATCAAAGAACAACTTTCCAACCTTTTATTAAAAAAAGCACTTTGTAGATGACTTCTTACATGTTTTGCCTTTAAAAGTTCAAAAGTTCCTCTCTGTGATTACCAAAAGGGAGTTTTAAGACTTCTGTCTAGTAGCCTAAATGTGAGAAGGGAGATGCTAAGAATATTGAAGTGTTAAAGCAGTGTGAGTTTGAGCAAATTACTTAACCTCTTTGGACTTTAGTTTTTCTTCCTGGTCATATCCAGATGTCCTTGTAGAGCTCTTGTTTTTCCTGCCTTCTTCAGATGTCTTAAGATCTCAGGACTGCTATCTAACATTGTATTTACTTGATCTTTTCTTTTTTTTTAAAGAGTTTTTGAAAGTAATAGACTTTAATGTTATTGTAAGCAGTCACTTAATTTGAATAGTGTGTGAATTTGGATTGATATTCCTCAAGTTAATTTTGAATTAATGAAATTTTATCACTGCTACTTCACTGGTTAGTTGGCACTCCCACAGGAGAAAATAGCTAATGTCATTCTTATTGCTGTAGTTCTTTGGCTGCTGCTGCTGCTAAGTCGCTTCAGTCGTGTCCGACTCTGTGTGACCCCACAGACAGCAGCCCACTAGGCTCCTCTGTCCCAGGGATTCTCCAGGCAAGAACACTTGAGTGGGTTGCCATTTCCTTCTCCAATGCAGGAAAGTGAAAAGGGAAAGTGAAGTCGCTCAGTCATATCCGACTCTTAGCGACCCCATGGACTGCAGCCCACCAGGCTCCTCCGTCCATGGGATTTTCCAGGCAAGAATACTGGAGTGGGGTGCCATTGCCTTTGGCAATTCTTTACTATTCATTTATGATCTGATCTGATCTTTACGAGTTATGCTTTATTACTCTGTAGTCCATGCAAAGAAAGTTAGTTTATAATTAAAATGATTATTTAAATCAAGTTTAAAAAGAACCAAATCAAAGACGTTTTTATAAAATGATACCACTGTCTACTGAAATGTTTGTTCTCTCTTTCTGTCTTTCTCCGCTCCCTCACCCCCAATTAGAATCCTGAGATGTGGTACAAGCGTCACAGTATTGCTATTGGAGAGGTGCCGGCTTGCCGTCTTGTCCACCGCAGACAGGTGACAGAGGCCAATGTAGAAGAGATCTGGAAGTCGATGACGTTATCATAGTACGTGCGTGTGATATTAATGAGAGCTTTAATATTGTTTTTTTCTGTTTTGCTTCTCTGCTACTCTCTGCATACTTAATTTTCTGAAACTGTGTATAAAAATCTCAACTTTTGAGTGCATTATTTGCACCTATCCTGCTTAGCAAGCAGACCTTAACTGAATTCAGGGAATTTTCTATTATCATTTATATACTAATTAAGAATAGAACTTTAAAAGTTCTTTTTTTTTTCTTTTGCCCACAGGACCAAAAATATCTACTGGTTAAATATTTTTATTTTTAAAAATTTAACTGTAGTTGATTTATAATATTGTGTTAGTTTCAGGTGTACAACTTCAGATTCTTTTCCATTATAGGTTAGTACAAGATATTGAATACAGTTCAATATACTGTGTTTTACGGTAAATCCTTGTTGTTTATCTATATTGTATATAGTGGTATATGTCTGTTAATCCCATACTCCTAATTTATCCCTCCTCCTGCTGTTTATCCTTTCAGTGCAGTTCAGTCGCTCAGTTGTGTCCGACTCTTTGCGACCCCATGAATCGCAGCACACCAGGCCTCCCTGTCCATCATCAACTGCCAGAGTCTTCCCAAACCCATGTTCTCTGAGTCGGTGATGCCATCCAACCATCTCATCCTCTGTCGTCCCCTTCTCCTCCTGCCCTCAATCTTTCCCAGCACCAGGGTCTTTTCCAATGAGTCAACTCTTTGCATGAGGTGGCCAAAGTATTGCAGTTTCAGCTTAAGCATCAGTCCTTCCAATGAATACCCAAGACTGATCTCCTTTAGGATGGACTGGTTTGATCTTCTTGTAGTCCAAGGGACTCTCAAGAGTCTTTTCCAATACTACAGTTCAAAAGCATCAATTCTTCGGCGCTCAACTTTCTTCATAGTCCAATTTTCACATCCATACATGACTATTGGAAAAATCATAGCTTTGCTAGACGGACCTTTGTTGACAAGGTTTTGCTTTTGAATATGCTATCTAGGTTGGTCATAACTTTCCTTCCAAGGAGTAAGCGTCTTTTAATTTCATGGTTGCAGTCACCATCTGCAGTGATTTTGGAGCCCAGAAAAATAAAGTCAGCCACTGTTTCCACTATTTCCCCATCTATCTGCCATGAAGTGATGGGACCGGATGCCATGATCTTTGTTTTCTGAATATTGAGCTTTAAGCCAACTTTTTCACTCTCCGCTTTCACTTTCATTAAGAGGCTCTTTAGTTCTTCACTTTCTGCCATGAGGGTGGTGTCACCTGCATATCTGAGGTTATTGATATTTCTTCCGACAATCTTGATTCTAGCTTGTGTTTCCTCCAGCCCAGGGTTTCTCATGATGTACTCCATATATAAGTTAAATAAGCAGGGTGACAATATACAGCCTTGACGTACTCCTATTTGGAACTAGTCTGTTGTTCCATATCTAGTTCTAACTGTTGCTTCCTGACCTGCATATAGGTTTCTCAAGAGGCAGGTCAGGTGGTCTGGTATTCCCATCTCCTTCAGAATTTTCCATAGTTTATTGTGATCCACACAGTCAAAGGCTTTGGCATAGTCAATAAAGCAGAAATAGATGTTTTTCTGGAACTGTCTTGCTTTTTTGATGATCCAGCAGATGTTGGCAATTTGATCTCTGGTTCCTCTGCTTTTTCTAAAACCAGCTTGAACATCTGGAAGTTCACAGTTCACATATTGCTGAAGCCTGGCTTGGAGAATTTTAAGCATTACTAGCATGTGAGATGAGTGCAGTTGTGCAGTAGATTGAGCATTCTTTGGCATTGCCTTTCTTTGGGATTAGAATGAAAACTGACCTTTTCCAGTCCTGTGGCCAGGACTGGAGTTTTCCAAGTTGGCTGCTGAGTTTTCCAAATTGGCTGACATATTGAATGCAGCACTTTCACAGCATCATATTTTAGGATTTGAAATAGCTCAATTCAGAATTCCATCACCTCCACTAGCTTTGTTCGTAGTGATGCTTTCTAAGGCCCACTCGACTTTACATTCCAGGATGTCTGGCTCTAGATGAGTGATCACACCATCGTGATTATCTAGGTTGTGAAGATCTTTTTTGTACCGTTCTTCTGTGTGTTCTTGCCACCTCTTCTTAATATCTTCAGCTACTGTTAGGTCCATACCATTTCTGTCCTTTATTATTGAGCCCATCTTTGCATGAAATATTCCCTCGGTATCTCTAACTTTCTGGAAGTTACCTTTATCCTTTGGTAACTATAGGTTTGTTTCTATGTGTGTGAGTCTATTTTTGTTTTGTAAATAAGTTGATTTGTATTATTTTTTTAGATTCCACATGTAAGGGATATCATGTAATTATTTTTCTCTGTCTCACTTCTGTTAGTGTGGTAGTCTATAGGTCTATCCATGTTCCTGCAAATGTCTATATTTTATTCTTTCTTATGGCTGAGTAATATTCCCTTGTGTATATGTACCACATCTTTATCCATTCATATGTTGATGGACACTTAGGTTACTTCCATGTCTTGGCTGTTGTAAATATTGCTGCAGTGAACCTTGGGGTGCATATATCTTTTTGAACTAGAGTTTTCATCTATTCTGGATATAAGCCCAGGAGTGGGATTGCTGGATCATATGGTAACTCTATTTTCAGTTTTTTAAGGAACTTCCACCCTGTTTCCATAGTGACTGCACCAATTTACATTCCCATTTACAGTAGAGGAAGGTTTCCTTTTTTCCACACCCTCCATAGCATTTATTATTTGTAGACTTTTTGATGATGGTCATTCTGACTAGTGTGTGAGGTGGTGACTTGTTTTGATTTGCATTTATCTAATAATTAGTGTTGTAAAGTTTTTAAACTTTCTAGTTACACTGAAATCTTAAGCTTAATGAAATATATAATGGAAAACTTGGTCTTCTAGATATATGATATACAGTAGGTAACTAAAGTTAACAATATGATAGCAGGTTTTTTAAAAGAAATTTTATAAAGATATACTCGTAGCAGTTTCTTATCATTGGTTAAGCTAGTTTTTGTTATTATAATATTTAAGTTAAAAAATAATTTTCTTGACATTCAGTGTGTTATGCTTTTAAATTAGTGAAGTAGTACATTAATGACAAAAGGGTCTCTTTTAAGTTTGTTTTACATACTCAATGTCTGGCCTTTTTGCCCCATAAAAATCAGGTGAAACACATGAAAACAGCACAGTTTAAAGATCTTCTATAGTGCTGGGTCTTGGGCAGATGATTTTTAAAAAGTAATTAATATAATCATTCTTTGTCTTTTTAGTTTACAGAAAATCCTTGGCCTGGATTCCTTAGAAGAGGTTTTAGACATTAAACTTGTCAACTCCAAGTTCATCATCCATAATGTATACAGTGTGAGCAAGCAAGGAGTTGTTATCCTTGATGACAAGTCAAGTAAGTGCATAAAAGCCATTTTGTTCTCATTTGACCTAGTATATCGGCTGTACAGGTCCATCTGCTTCTATTTGACCTTTCTGTAAACTCTACATAAGTTTACCTGCTTATTATGTATAGCTTTAGTTTACTTCCAAAGACCTTTATACTAATTGTTTGTATTCAGAAAATGTCGTAGGAAGATGAATACCCAGGAGTGAAGGTCTAAGCCATATCCATCTAGAGGCTAGTTCAGTGGTAGCCACATGGTAGTATAAAGTGGTTCTTTATCATCCCCAGAAAATCCCTGAGAAGTGGGTAAGTTTAATGCCTAACAGATTCTTTGAGTCAACTTTTAGGTGGTCCTGGGGCCTGACTGATTTTCAGAGCTCTCATTGACCTTTTCATTATGGTGTCTTTGTGTCAGATTTTCTGAGATAGTCTTGGTTTATATCATTCCCCCCCTTTTTCTTTTAACAAAGGTAGCTTTTTAGATGTTGAAGGTGCTTTAATTTTTTTATACCTTTTTACTCCAAGCCAGTTTACAAATTGGGGAAAATAAACATTTAGCAACTCCCTGTCCTGGTTTTTGATTAAGAAAAATAAAGTGCTTGTAACTGTAGTGAGCCAGAGTCCCCAGACTGATTTAAAAATTCCTTCCCCTGAATAAGAGATGGATCCACATTGGATGCTGTGAAAGTGCTGCACTCAATATGCCAGCAAATTTGGAAGACTCACCAGTGGCCACAGGACTGGAAAAGGTCCGTTTTCATTCCAATCCCAAAGAAAGGCAATGCTAAAGAATGCTCAAACTACCACACAATTGCACTCATCTCAAGTGCTAGTAAAGTAATGGCTTAAAATTCTCCAAGCCAGGCTTCAGCAATACGTGAACCGTGAACTTCCTGATGTTCAAGCTGGTTTTAGAAAAGGCAGAGGAACCAGAGATCAAATTGCCAACATCCGCTGGATCATCGAAAAAGCAAGACAGTTCCAGAAAAACATCTATTTCTGCTTTATTGACTATGCCAAAGCCTTTGACTGTGTGGATCACAATAAACTGGAAAATTCTGAAGGAGATGGGAATACCAGACCACCTGACCTGCCTCTTGAGAAACCTATATGCAGGTCAGGAAGGAACAGTTAGAATTGGACATGGAACAGCACACTAGTTCCAAATAGGAGAAGGAGTACGTCAAGGCTGTATATTGTCACCCTGCTTATTTAACTTATATGCAGAGTACACCATGAGAAACGCTGGGCTGGAGGAAACACAAGCTGGAATCAAGATTGCTGGGAGAAATATCAATAACCTATGCAATAAAGATATGCAGATGACACCACCCTTATGGCAGAAAGTGAAGAAGAACTAAAGAGCCTCTTGATGAAAATGAAAGAGGAGAGTGAAAAAGTTGGCTTAAAGCTCAACATTCAGAAAACTAAGATCATGGCATCTGGTCCCATCACTTCATGGCAAATAGATGGGGAAATAGTGGAAACAGTGGCTGACTTTATTTTTCTGGGTTCCAAAATCACTGCAGATAGTGATTGCAGCCATGAAATTAAAAGACGCTCCTTGGAAGGAAAGTTATGACCAATCTAGACAGCATATTAAAAAGCAGAGACGTCACTTTGTCAACAAAGGTCTGTCTAGTCAAGGCTATGGTTTTTCCAGTAGTCATGTATGGATGTGAGAGTTGGACTATAAAGAAAGCTGAGTGCCAAAGAATTGATGGTTTTGAACTGTGGGTTTGGAGAAGACTCTTGAGAGTCCTTTGGACTGCGAGGAGATCCAACCAGTCCGTCCTAAAGGAGATCGGTCCTGGGTGTTCATTGGAAGGACTGATGTTGAAGCTGAAACTGCAATACTTTAGCCACCTGATGCGAAGAGCTGACTCATTGGAAAAGACCCTGATGCTGGGAAAGATTGAGGGCAGGAGGAGAAGGGGACGACAGAGGATGAGATGGTTGGATGGCATCACCGAGTCAATGGACGTGGGTTTGGGTGGACTCTGGGAGTTGCTGATGGACAGGGAGGCCTGGCGTGCTGCGTTTCATGGGGTTGCAAAGAGTCGGACATGACTGAGTGACTGAACTGAATTGAACTTGCTTCAAACTCTTAATCCTAGCAATTGGCTGGAGCTAGAATGACCTTTGATTGTGGGAAGATGGTATAATACTTTCGGGTTTTTATAAATTAATATTAAATGAAGCACTGGAGGCTCCTGGGCAGCAAGCAGAGCTGGCCTAGAAGGAGTATGAGCAGTAAGAAGGGAAGAGGTTTTTCTAGGTCATGTTTCTTGACAGGAGCTGAATGTGTCTTTGAAACCTGAAACAGTTTTCCTTTAAAGCCCATGTATCAGGAATGGAGAATGTTAGGAAACAGAAATAAACAGCTTTGCGACTTCTTGAATTGTCAGGTTAATCAATGTATAAAATTAAGTTACATGGAATGAGAGGGCTATTGCCTTTGAAATACTTCTAAAATCCTTCTGCAGTCTCCTGAGTACAGCAGACATGAATACTTCCAGCCACAGCTGGATGATCAGTTTTGTTTTATTAAGTACATACTTGAGAAAGAAGAGAGCACTTCATAGGCCTCAGGTTCATTAGCTCTAACACAAGTCAACCAGGGTCTTTGCAGTTTCACAGACAGTGGAGAAGGTGTCCAGTAGAAGCATGCGTGCTGGTCCATCAGATGTCTGTGGCAGGGCCAGGGGAAGAGACTCTGCACCAAAAAGTTCAGCTGGGGTTTTTGTAGCAATGCTAACCATTATTTTGAGTGAGTGAGTAAAGTCGCTCAGTCGTGTCCGACTCTTTGTGACCCCATGGACTGTAGGAGCCTACCGTGCTCCTCTCTATGGGATTTTCTAGGCAAGAGTACTGGAGTGGGTTGCCATTTCCTTCTCCAGAGGATCTTCCCAACTCAGGGTTTGAACCTGGGTCTCCCGCATTGTAGGCAGATGCTCCACTGTCTGAGCCACCAGGGAAGTCATTATTATTTTAAGGCTGTCCTAATCCTGATAGCCTATACTGATATGTCAGTGGCACTTTCTTGCCTTAAGACATTTTGAAAATTGAAACTTGTAAAGTGGTTGAACATTGGACATAACAGAATTCACCTTTTTGTTTTTTGAAAGATATTTGGTGAACTTGTTTCATAAATGCATTTGATGACTCATACTTCTGCTTTTTCTGTGTTTTTCTTCTTTCTGTATAATTCTTAGGATAATTGATTTGTTTCTTTGGAACAAACTATCAAATTTCTTTTCCCTAAAGCTGTACAAGTACATCTTGTCTTTAGAGAAATTTACAGGTATGGTTTATATAAGAATGAGTTGTAACATTGCTGCTAAGGAAAAATTTTTATCTTCTCAGTGTTCTGATACATAAGTAAGTGATTTGTGATTAGCCAATATGTTTCATATTACTTGAGACAAGTATCATTCTTATGATACCAAGTGTGTATATAATACTTTGAGTTATATGTAATTGAATAAAACATCTTTTTATTTTCCTTTTTCTGCAGAAGAACTTCCTCATTGGGTACTGTCAGCTATGAAGTGTTTGGCAAATTGTGAGTACTGCTGCTGCTGCTGCTAAGTCTCTTCAGTCATGTCCGACTTCTGCCATTTTTATGAAATTGACAGAAATTAGTGCCCTGAATTACAGAATATTTTTGCTCAATGGCATGAGCATTTGACACCTGTGAGACTGGCAGTTAACTGGGGATTCCTGTGCTTTCAGTGATAAATTTGTGACTTAGTGGAAGGGCTGAGTTATAGAGCATTTTAAAAGGGATTTTTGTACTTCTGTCTTCTTGTGCATAAAATCACACTGCAAATAGCATCCACACTGCTTGTTTTGAATGCTTCATCACAGAAAAGAATAATTAGTAATACTGAAAGCAATATTGTAATAGATAAATGCTTGTCAGCAGTGTATTCCTAAAGCATGTGTTCCTAAGTATGCCTTATATTTACATCATTAATTTACTCAGCAGATTCTGTTTCCCACTGGCTTTTTATAGGGCAGTGGTTTAAGTTGGAGAGAAATGTTTTTGAAGACAAATCTAATTAGTGTGCAGCAGAGTTTGGAAGGAGAAGAACCTATATATAGAGAAACAAGAGACTGTTTAAGTAATTTGGCTATCAGATGAGGGGCCTGGACAAGATGATCCCGCTGAAGTTTTTCATAGGCATATGAAGTCTTCTTCATAGGATATCATGGGCACTGTGAAGAAATGAGTTATTAGAGTATTTCACTAACACTACTGTTGCTCTGGAATTTTTAGAAGTCTTAACTCAAAGAAGGGATTCTAATGGTTAATGGCTTAAGCCAAACAAGTGATTGTAATAAGAATTCTAGTTATCTTAGCTGACTGGTAATTGTGATATTTGGTCTATAGAGTCTTTAGAGTCTTAAAGATCACCTCAGAGAGTTACTTTCTTTCCTCCCTTTTGAGTAAGACTAGCATGTATAGAGATTGCTGTATAAATTATTAAATTAGTAGGCTCTGAATTATTAATTTCACTGATTAGTTTTATTTGATTATAGAATGAAACTAAAATAACTGTTAACTCACTGTGGGTGATCTTAGTGATGATATAAAGATGATATACTATCATCCTGAAAATGAATAGCAATGTTAGTGTGTGTGAAGATCAAAGTTCTCTGAGTTTATTAAGATTTTCATTGGGTTTTGGTTCATGTTTTAGAACATCTGAGATGTAGAGTCCTGTGGTTTTAGTCTGGAGGAATGCTTTTTATTCTTGCTTAATCATTTTAAAGAAACTAATCTAAATTATATGTTTGGCCAGAGGTGGCAAAGACAAAATAGAAGCTATGAGTGGGTTCAATGACCCGTGTATGACTTTTGGGAAAACCAAGGATCTTGAAAGTTGGTCAACTGGGAGTGAACAGAGGAAGCCAGTATAACAAATCTAAGCTATAATATGTTGTAAAGTATATATTAAGGTGTAGTTATGATGTTGAATTCTCAGTGGTGATCAAAATGTAATGAAGAATGTAATAAACCCCCAAGAGAGATGTATATATAATCCGTGAAACTTCTGCAGAAAGGTCAGACTAACTGAGATTACCAGTGGAGAGAAAAGACATGAGGATTGACTTAGTCCTGTTCTCCACATGTGTGAGGTAGTGTTAGGTTAGGTGGAAATTCTTGGGAATGGGGACCTGTCTTCCATGTATCAAGTGTAGTACTTTAGAAATGGTTGGCACATCCATAAAGATGCTTGCTCATGTGTCAAAGAAAAAAGGGTGGCCAAAGGGCGAGGTCAGCTTTTTGAATAATTTTATAAAATTATTGATTTTTCCAAATTTGCATTCCCCATCTCCTGAATTTACTATGAGTCTGTCAGAGTCATAGCTTGTTATGACTTAAGTCATAGCCTTATCCTTACTGAATCTGGGTTTCCATTATTGTCCAGTAGGGAACAGAAAAGATATGAGACTTTTGGAGGCCTCGTGCTTCTTACTCTGTAGGTTTATTGCTCATCTCTTCCTTGGGGGCGATCTGTTGCAGACCTGGGTGCTTTCACGGTTGGCCATTAGGTGAGGGACTGATGTTAATAAATAATACAAAACCAGGTTAGCTGTTTTTCTTCCTTGTGCACGTAGATTGCAAGAATTCAATAAAAGTAGATGTAAACAGTTCTTGTCCAAAGTCTTTCAGGAATAACATTTATAAAAACTGGATTTAAAAATATATTCTGAAATTCAACATGATAGAAAAACAAAAGATCTTCGAACTTAGGCTTCTCTCATGGGCTTGCCATGCATTGGCATTTGAAAGAAAACTTTTTCTTGGCTTATTTTTGCGTATTGTTGTCAAGAATGATTAAGTGTTCTGTAAGAGATACAACTGCTTAGAATGAACTGCATACTTATCCTTAGAGGGAATAAATAGTTCAAGGTGACGTGTATTGCTTGCTAAGACATGTCACACAATTTCAACTGACTAAGCTTGGGATATTTCAGAAGAGGAAGCAAGTAAAAATGGCTATGTTTGCCACTAGGTTAATGAGGTACCACACATCTAATAATTTTCATTATCTTAGTCCAAATATTTTATAAGTAGCATATAGAACATTAAAAGGTAAGAGACTTTTTAAGGAGACTGACAAAAAGCGGTTTTCACAATGTTTCAATGGCTTGGAGATGTGAAGGCCCAGAATCCTTAACTGTTCTTTTCTGTTTGATCCTTTCTCATTAGTTACAGTGATTCTGTAGGAAGAATTTCCTTTCAGTTTTTACTGGCTTCTGCTGTCCTGAGGGTAGAAATCTGTTCGGGTACAGTGCTTTAGTCTTGTGTTCTGCTGGCCCAGAACTGACCAGTGCAGTCAACATCACTTTCTTCCATGCTGTGATGGAAATAGACAGTGTTGGCCAGCCACAGTGGCAGTGGGCCACTTGCCGTTTCGCTCAGGCATGGGCAGATCCAGTTAGTTGCCCTCTCTACTTGGAGATGTAAATCCTTCCATCTGTATGTGGATTGTTGTGTGTCTTTGCTGCCAGCTCAGTAGAGAGCTTGGGGCTTCTCTGATGGCTCAGATGGTAAAAATCCGCCTGCAGTGCAGGAGACCTGGGTTCGATCCCTGGGTAAAGAAGATCCCCTGGAGAAAGGAATGGCAACCCACTCCAGTATTCTTGCCTGGAGAATTCCATGGACAGAGGAGCCTGGCAGACTATGGTCCATGGGGTCACGAAGAGTCAGACCCGACTGAGTGACTAACAATTTCACTTTCACCATAGAGAGCTAAGCATTTCTTGTTCCTCTTTGGTCCCTAATACAAGGGGATCTTTGCTTCACTTATCCCAAGCTTCTTGGTTTCTTGGTTGTTCCAAGTTTCTTAGAGTTACTTTGTAATACGGTTCTGCTTGATAAATTATCTTTTATTTTTAAACTTCTTTTTAACAGAAAACATCAGTTTGATTCTGCTTTGGTATTATTTTCTATTATAATTTTGTTTAATAAAAATTCATTAAATACCACTATTCACTTAAAAGCATTGGGTAAATAAAACCTAGATTCTTAGATCAAAAAATTGAATAGGAACTTAGAGGCCACTTTATCTAGTCTTCTATGGTCTCTGTTTGAGCAGCTTTAACATTAAAAAAAAATTTTTTTTAATACACATTATCTTTTGATGGTGATCAAATGGAGGATTTTATAATCAGAATGAATTTAAGACACAATGTAAGATCTCCTTTTCAGAATATCTTCAGGAAAAAGAGTATACATTCTTATGAGTCAAATTATTTAGAGGCAGACATTGTTTATTTCACTCAACTCTGATTCTAGAACTTTATAATATAGCAATGCTAAAATAATTAAAAGCTTTAAAAATTGCTCTATAGATTATCTGTTACATATGTGAGGTAGTTACCATATTAGACTAGGCAAATATTCTATATTTCAAAGAAAATTATCACTGTCTGCATTTAATAAAAATACCTTTCAGAAGGTCACAAAAGAGTTGGGGTTTTTTTGACAATGGAAGTGAGCCAGTGTTTTCCTCATTGTTTTATAATAGATTTTAATTTAGACATAAAGCATATTTATATAAGTAAAATGTATGATATCGATTTTACCCTTGAAAACTTTTCTGATTTTGCATATCTGTATATACCACATATCTGCACAGAGACTAATAGCAATACTTGCAGGTGATTGCCTTACTAATGTTTTTCTTTCTTTTCTTTAACAGGGCCTAATTGTTCAGATTTGAAGCAGCCTATGTATTTAGGATTTGAAAAAGATGTCTTTAAAACTATAGCTGATTACTATGGTCACTTGAAAGAGCCTCTACTTACGTTTCACCTTTTTGATGCCTTTGTCAGTGTATTAGGTAAGTTGGAGTATAGTGAACGTATATCTTCATCATCGATATGCGAACATTTCATTTTTCTTTATCTTGAGACTTCCTTTTCCCCAATTTCCATAGTATTTTTGAAATAAAAACAAATAAGCTGCTTGCCTAGTTGGAGTCTTGCTCTATGCAGGAAGAAAAGAAAATAGTTAAGCTCTATTAATAAACCTAAACATGGACCAGTAGTTTTTATTTCTCAGGAAAGAATAATATGTTCATGTCATTTTTACACCAAAAAAAAAAATACATATATTGATAGAGAAGAATGTAAATTTGACATTTACTGTTCATGACTACTCTGGATATGACTTCATGAATAGTCAACCATGAGAGAGAATCATTTAGAAATCTTCTTTTTATAGAAGTAACAGAGTTTTGTAGGATTATTTATTTGTGACATGTAAAATAAATATAGTAACTCTTATTCTCTAAAACTTATTGCGATTTCTTACATATATTGATATTTCAGAATGTTGTACACTGTCAAAGAAACATGGTAAAAGAGGGAAAAATCAATATTATTGGTGTAGGTCTTTCTGATATTGTTCCTTTCTCCTTGGAAATCAGTTTTTTCTGTTCCTGTCATGATTGTTGAATAAGTATTATTGTTTTCTTGTAAACAAATGTTTGCTTTAATGACCAAATCACTGTGTGGGTATCATATTCTTTTATGTAAATTTGTAGAAATTAATGTCCTTTTGGTTTTGAGTGTCGTGGAGTTTAGCAGTCTTCACCTTCCCATTCTTGATCTCATTCTTGCTTCCCCTTCTCTTCCCTTTCTCCTGTCCTATTTTCTTCTTAGAAAGTATGTATGCTGCCATAGTATCCTAACAAAGTATCAGCAATATGTGAATAATATACCTAGTCTCTTAGCACAATACTTTAAATTTTAAGATTTCGTAGGATTTCTGATAATAAACAACATGAAACAATTTTAAATCATGTATCTAAGAGGGAGTTTGTTTCAGAGAGATCAATGTTAAGAACTGGAAGTCCCAATATTAAGAACAGATGAAGGGTTTAGTCCTGTTACTGTGTTTTGAGACCACTGGGTCTTCTTGATATTTTGTTTTCCACTAGGGAGTATTGGAGGCTTGTGTACTTGTGAATATCGTGCCTAATGATGAGTACTAGCTGTTGTTTAATATGCATAAGGACTAATTGAGTAGATTCTCTTCATAGCAACTTAGTGCCTTTATGCCACTGGTAAAATAATTCCAAAGACAAGATTAAAAACCAATTCTTAGATTTTCTTGTCATTTTCCATTTTCATAATTTTTTATGGTAAAATGATCTGATTTTGAAACAGAAGAACTTGGAATTTTAAAAAAAATTGTATTTAAAAAATTTATTTTATGTTGGAGTATATTTGATTAACAATGTTGTTAGTTTCAGATGTATGGCAAAGTAATTCAGTTATGCATAGACATAACTGTATCCATTGTTTTTTTACCCATTTAGGCTATTCCAGAGTATTGAGCAGAGTTCCCTGTGCTGTACAGTAGGTCCCTGTTGGTTATGTATTTAAATATAGGAGTTTGTACATATTAGTTCCAGATTCACAGTCTTCCCCTCCCTCCTGCCCATCCTCTGTTAACCATAAGTTTGTTCTCTTAAGTCTGTGAGTCTGTTTCTGCTTTGTAAATAAGTTCGTTTGTATCATTTTTTTAAGATTTCAAATATAAGCGATAGCATGTTATCTCCCTTTCTCCGTCTTACTTCACTCAGTATGGTAATCTCTAGGTCCATCCATGTTGCTGCAAATGACATTTCATTCCTTTTGATGACCGAGTAGGTCCATTTATATATGTACCACAGCTTCTTTTCCCATTCATCTATCGATGGACATTTAGGTTGCTTTCATGTCTTGGCTGTTGTAAACAGTGCTACAGTGAACACTGGGGTGCATTTATCCTTTCAAACCATGTTTTTCTCTGGATATATGCCCAGAAGTGGGATACTTGTCTCCATAGTGGATGTATCAATTTACATTCCCACCAACAGTGTTGGAGGGTTCTGTTTTCTCCAGGCCCTCTCCAATATTTATTGTTGGTACATTTTTTTTTGATAATGGCCATTCTGACTGGTGTGAGGTGGTATCTCATTGTAGTTTTGTTCTGCATTTCTTTAATAATTATTGATGTTGATTATCTTTTCATATGCCTCTTGGCCATCTGTATTCTTGGAGAAATGTCAAGACTTCTGCCCATTTTTTGATTGTTTGTTTTTTTGATATTTAGCCACACGAACTGTTTATAAATTTTGGAGATTAATCCCTTTGGTCACAGTGTTTGCAGATATTTTCTCCCATCTGTGGGCTTTTTGTTTTCTTTAAGGTTTCCTTCGTTGTGCGTGTGTGCTAAGTTACTTCAGTCGTGTCTAACTCTTTGCGACCCTGTGGACCATAGCCTGCCAGGCTCCTCTGTCCATGAGATTCTCCAGCCAAGAATACCGGAGTGGGTTGCCATGCCCTCCTGCAGTGGATCTTCCTAACTCAGGAATCGAACCTGCATCTCTTACATCTCCTGCATTGGGAGGGGACTTCTTTACCACTAGTGCCACCTGGGAAGCCCCCATTCTTTTTTTTAAATTTATTTTTAATTGAAGGAATTGCTTTACAGAATTTTGTTTTCTGTCAGACGTCAACATGAATCAGCCATAGGTGTACATATGTCCCTTCCCTTGCCCCTGTTCTTTTGCTTTACAAAAGCTTTTGAGTTTAATCACATCCCATTTGTTTGTTTTTATTGCCATTACTCTAGGAGATGGCTTGAAAAAGATATTGTTCAATTTATGTCAGAGTGTTTTGCCTATATTTTCCTCTAAGAGTTTCATAGTGTCTTTACTTACATTTAGGTCTTTAATTCATTTTGAGTTTATTTTTGTGCGTGGTGTCAAACAATGTTCTAATTTTGTTTTTTTACATGTGGCTGTTGAATTTTCTCAGCACCATTTATTGAAGGGACTGTCATTTCTCCACTGCATGGCTTTCCCTTTTTTTGTTGTAGATTAATTGACCATAGGTGTGTAGTTTATTTCTGGGCTTTCTTTCCTGTTCTATTGATTTATTTCTGTTTTTGTGCCAGTTCTCTACTGTTTTGATGATAGTAGCTTTGTAGTATAAGCAGAATTCACGGAACCTGATTCCTGCAGCTCCATTCTTTTTTCTCAAAATTGCTTTGGCTATTTGTGTTTCCATACAGATTTAAAGTTTTTTCTAGTTTTGTGAAAAATGCCATTTTATAGAAATTGCACTGAATCTGTATATTGCCTTGGGTAGTATAGTCATTTTGACAGGATTGATTCTTCTAATCCATGAACAAGGTATATCTTTCTATTTTTTGTTATCTTCAATTTCTTTATGAGCACCTTACCATTTTTAGAGTACAGGTCTTTTGCCTCCTTAGATAGGTTTATTCCTAGGTATTTTCTTCTTTTCGTTGCAGTGGTAACTGGGATTGTCTGTTTCTCTTTTTGATCGTTCATTGTTAGCATATAGAAATACAACAGATTTTTTGTGTATTAATTTTGTATCCTGCAACTTGACCGAGTTCATTGATGAGCACTAGTAGTTTTCTAGTAGCATCTTTAGGATTTTCTATGTATAGTATCATGTCATCTGGAAACACTGACAGCTTTATTTCTTTCCTAATTTGGATTTCTTTTATTTCTTCTCTGATTGCTGTTGCTAGGAATTCTAAAACTGTGTTGAAAACAGTGGCAAGGGTGGACATCCTTGTCTTATACCTGATCTTAGAGGAAATGCTTTCAGCTTTCACTGTTGAATATGATGTTTGTCATATATGGCTTTTATTATGTTGAGGTATGTTCCCTCTATGGGAACAGTCCATAGGGGTCGCAAAGAGTCAGACTTGACTGGGTGACTGAAAACAACAATGTTCCCTCTGTGCCCACTTTCTGGAGAGGTTTTTGTTGTTGTTGTTGTTTTTATCGTAAATGGATGTTGAATTTTGTCAAAAGCTTTTTCCACATCTACTGAGATGATATGGTTTTTATTCTTCAGTTTGTTGATATGGTGTACAGCACTGATTTGCGAATATGGAAAAATCCTTGTATCACTGGGATAAATCCCACTTGATTATGGTATTTGATCCTTTTAGTGCATTGTTCCTTTCAGTCTGCTAGGATTTTGTTCAGATTTTTGCATCTGTATTCAGCAGTGATATTGGCCTGTAATTTTCTTTTTTTGTGACATCTTTGTCTGGTTTTGGTATCAGGGTGCTGGTGGCCTCATAGAATGATTTTGGGGGTGTTCCCTCCTCAGCACTGTTTTGGAATAGTTTCAGAAGGATAGATCTTAACTCGTCTTTAAATGTCTGATAGAATTGTTTGTTGGGAGTCTTCAAATCAGTTTCAGTTTCAGTACTTGTGATTGGTCAGTTCATATTTTCTAACTGGTTCAACCTTTGGAAATTATATCTTTCCAAAAATTTGTCCATTTCTCTAGATTTTCCACTTTATTGGCATATAGTTGCTTGTGGTGCTTATTTCTGTGGTGTTCATTGTAACTTCTTTTTCATTTCTAGTTTTATTGATTTGAGCCTTTTCTTTTTCTTGATGAATCTGTCTAAAGGTTTTTTTTTTTTTTTTAAATCTTTTCAAAGAACTAGCTTTTAGTTTCATTGATCTTTTCTGTTGTCTGTATTTCTCTCATTTTTGTTCTAATATTTATGATTTCTTTCCTTCTACTAACTTTGGGTGTTTGTTCTTCTTTCTCTTCTTGCTTGAGGTTTAAGGTTAGATTGTTTATTTGAGATTTTTCTTGTTTCCTGAGGTAAAATTGTATTGCTATACCCTTAGATCTTAGAGGGGCTTCCCAGGTGGTGCTAGTGGTAAAGAACCTGCCTGCCACTGCAGGAGATGTAAGAGATGCGAATTTGATCCCTGGATTGAGAAGATCCCCTAAAGGAAGAAAAGGCAACACACTCCAGTGTTCTTGCCTGGAAAATCCTATGGACAGAGGAACTTGGGAGGCTGCAGTCCATAGGGTCTCACAGATTAGAACTGCTTTTGCTGTGTTCCATGGATTTTGGATTGTTGTGTTTTGTTTTCATTTGTCTCTAGGTAATTTTTCAATTTCCTCTTTGATTTCTTCAGTGACTCATTGGTTTTTAAGTAGCATATTGTTTAGCCTCCATTTGTTTGTGTATGTGTGTTTTTTTTTTTTTTTTTTACAGTTTTTTTAATTTGTAGTGGATTTCTGATCTCATAGCACTGTGGTCAGAAAAGATGCTTGATATAATTTCACTTTTCTTAAATTTGCTGAGGCTTGCTTTGTGGCCAGCATGTGGTCCACCCTGGAGAATGTTCTGTGTGCACATGAGAAGAATGTGTGTTCTGCTGCTTTTGAATGGAATGCTCTATAAATAGCAATTAAATCATCTTGTCTAATGTGTCACGTAAGGCCTGTATTTCCTTATTGATTTTCTATCTGGATTATCTGTCCATTGATCCAAGAATGGTGTTAAAGTCCTGCACTATTATTGTGTTACTGTCGTTTCTCCTTATATGGCTGTTAAATTTGCTTCATATATTGAGGTGCTCCTATTGGAACTGGGTACATATATATGTATATTTACAATTGTTATATCATCTTCTTGTATCAGTGCGTCCATTCTTTTTCTGAGCTCTTCGATCATCTTTACTGTTAGTACTCTGAGTTCTTTTTTTAGGTAGATTGCCTAGCTCCACTTCATGTAGTTGTTCTTGTGGGTTTTTATCTTGTTCCTTCATCTAGGACATATTTTCTGCTGTCTTATTTTGTCTAACTTTCTGTGGTTATGGTTTCTATTCCATAAGCTGCAAAGTTGTAGATTTTCTTGCTTCTGCTATCTGCTGCCTAGTGGATGAGGCTGTCTGAGAGGCTTGTTTAGGCTTCCTGGTGGGAGGGAGTGGTTTTGCCTACTGGTGGGTGAGTCTTGTCCCTCTTGGGGTCAGAGCCGTGTCAGAGGGTGTGTTTATCTGGAAGTTGTGTGTTCAGGAAGACTAAATAGCCTATCTGCTGAGGAGTGTGGCTGTATTTCCACCTTGGTGGTTTGGCCTGAAGTGTGCCAGCTTTGGAGCCTGGGTGCAGTTGAGTGGGATGAAGTCCTGGTGAGAAAATGGTGGCCTCCAAGAGGGCTTAGACCAATGAGTACTCCCTAGAACTACCACCACCAGTGTCCTTGTCCGTACAGTGAGCTGCAGCTGCCCCCTGCCTCCACAGGAGACCTTCAGTTCTAGCAGGTAAGTCTGGCCCAGGCTCTTATGATGTCACTGCTTTTTTCCCCCCAGGTCCTGATGAGCAGGAGACCCTGCGTGCACCCTCAAAGAGTAGAGTTTCTGTCTCCCCAGTCCTGTGAATTTCGATGATCAAACCCCACTGGCCTTCAAAGCCAGATTCTTAGAAATTCTTCAGTTGCCAGATCCCCAGACTGGGAAGCTTTACATGGACCTCACAGTTTTCACTCCTGTCAGGGAGCTTCTGTGGTATAGTATTTTTCAGTTTGTGGGTCGCTTACCCAGGATGTATGGGATTTGATTTTCTCGTGTCCCTGCTGCCATCTTGTTGTGGCTTTGTCTTTCGATGTAGGGTATCTTTTTGGGTAGGTGCCAGCATTTATTGTTGATGTTTGTTCAGCAGTTAGTTGTGATTTTGGTGTTTCCATAAGAAGAGATGGGCTCATGTCCTTCCACTCCGCCATTTTGTCTCTTCTCCCCATATGGAAAATTTGAACTTGTTGTAGGTAATATTGAACCACTATTCTCTGTAACCTAACAACACAGCTAACATCCTTTCAAATTTATTTTTATTTTGAGTTCTGTCTCTTCTGGAGATGACTATGATGGTTGAAGACATCAAATCTGGTTCAGCAGAGACACGTGGGTCACCACTGGATATGCTCTGTGTGTAGTCTAAATGACAGGAGGCTTGCACTGCAGCTTGGACTTGCAATATAACTTCTTTGGTTTTTGACACCCGTGAAATTGGCAGGGTCAGTTGGAAGCTTGGTGGAAGCTGACTGAAAAAATTCTCATTTGAGCAACTGGCTTCTAGAAAATCAAATGGAAGGTGTTTAAAAATGTATGAAGTCCAATTTGAATCAGTTATATTTGTGATGTCACTTGTCTATCCCTAACCCCAGTTGCTCATTTTGATCTCATCTAGGAATTGAAGCTGGTTGTTTCTAAATTGATAGCAGAGTCAGCCACCATCTGAAATATTATCTATAGACAGTTTGAGGTGGAGAAGGATGGTTAGAATGGAGAATTTATTGTACTTAGGTGTCAGCAATAATGGACTAATGTGTATGAATGGTAATATATTAACTGTCCCTGATTAGTCATTCTCAAGTGAATATGTTTCAGATACCCTGCATTGAAAACTGTATTTTTTAGATCTTCACATAGTGAAAATGTACGATGTAGTTATGGAAGACCATAATTTGTTTATATGGATAACAGACTATCTAATATAGCAAGCCTGTTAGAATCTGGGAAAGCCTATCATATCTAAGTACATGCAAACTAGTTGTGTAGGTTGAATCCCAGAAGGACTGACTCATTCCTTAAACTTTTTTTCTTACTTTGATTGAAATAGGATACCCTTAGACAAAATACTTTAAAGTAGGTAATCAGTCTGCTTTGTGTAGAAGCTAATTCTATAGCAGTTTCAGTGGAAATGGATTTTTTTTTTGAGGGTCATTCCTTTGCTTCTTGCATGAAATAATACTAGCTTGTTGCCAGAAATGTGACCCTGAGAACAGTCAGTGATAGGTGGAATAGGATATTGAAGAGTTCTTAAAGAAAAAAATGAAAAAAAAGAAAAAAAAAAAACATTTTTGAGGTTTAAGACTTCCTGTTATAATTAAGAAAATGATTTACTTTGGCTCAGCAGTCTGCCCTAACAACATAACTGAATAATAATCTTCTTTTCCAAAATGGCAGTTTCTTGTATCAACATCAGAGTTTGGCTGACTCTTGAATAGGGTGAATGAGACAGCATAGCAGCCTTTACTCACACTTAACATGCACTCACTCTTCACGTGCTCCCTGGAATCCATTGAGTTGTGTAGCTTGCAATAAGTTGGCATACAGAGGAAGAAACAAGACATAAAGGAAGCACAGAAGAGCATGGGGGCAAGAGTGTTTTGGAAAATTGACTGGCTGGTTGTGTATAGTATTAAAACCTGAGATCTTAGACTATGGGCCAAATGTGTCTCATAAATACATCTGGTTTAACCTGTGTGTTTTAAAAAGAAAATTTAATATAATGAATTGTAAAACTTTAAGAAATGGGAAATTTATGTAAGAATTTATGATTTGGTTTCTTTAAAAAATTAAAATTTTTTAATTTTAAAAATCTGGCAGTTTTGGATCTTGAATTTTCAGTGGTATAAGCTGCTATAGCTGTGTAATGAGTGCCTCCGCTAGAGGGAGCCAGTGTTTCAGGGACATGAATTCCAATTTACCAAGGCCCCAGGATTCGCTGCTGTTCTCAGATGGTGAAGTCAGGTTCACTTGACCCCTTTTGCTGCTCATTTATTCCGTTTGTCTGCTCCTACAGGCACGTGGGTTTACGGCTCCCAGTTTATGTGCTAATAGTCTGGAAGGCTGAACACCCCTTTGCTGTTCCTTTTCTCGTAGAGGTGAAATTTAGAAAGTGCCATTGGAATTCACTAGACTGGTTATCTAACTCTTGGTGGCTCATTTGGTAAAGAGTCTGCCTGCAATGCAGGAGACCCAAGTTTGATCTCTGGTTTGGGAAGATCCCCTGGAGAAAGAAATGGCAACCTGCTTCAGTGTTCTTGCCTGGAGAATTCCATGGATGGAGGAGCCTGGGTGGGCTACAGTCCATGGGGTCACAAAGAGTCTGACACTACAGAGTAACTAAATTTCACTTTCAGACTAGATGTGATGATCTAGCTCAAAGACTGAGATCTCCGCCTGTGTTGTTTAATCTAGAAATATCCGTGAAGTTAGGTTTTCTGCTTTTTGGTTCTTGTGTATAGTGACTTGTAGAGATCCTCTGGAGCTGTGTGCCATCTCTCTGTCCTTATGCTTCAGATGGTCTCAGGGGCCTTATCCCATGGTAATCCTTAGGGAAAAACAGTTCTTTTTTTCAGAGAGTGCCTATTTGGTGCACTTGACCAAAGAGAAGGGCTCTTGCCCATGTTAGTCCAGAGTTCTCTCTGGTCAGGTCTCTGCTGTCAGGTCCCAGGGCTTATGGCCCAAGCTTTTGAAGTTGCCAATGGGCCAAGTAAGCATACTGAATCACCTCCAAATGTAATGACTACTGTTATGTCAGGACTATTAGAATAAAGTGAGTTAGGTAGTTCTTAAAGATAGAAATTTAGGCAATGCCTAGACATTCGCTGGCTATAACTAAACACATACATTATTTATAAGTATACTAGTAATCATAAGAATAATTGACAAAACTTGGGAAAAAATTAAGACCTTTTTTAGACTGTTCAGCAGGATTAATTCCAGCTGGATTAGAGAATTAAATTTTTAAAATGCAAATCTAAAATAGTTGATATTTATCTGATGTTGGGTTGGGTGAAAGACTTTCTAATCATAAAAGCTAAAGAACTCATAAAAGTGTTATAGCAGTTTGGGACACTTTTGTCGGAAAGGGGACGTCATCTTGTTTGTGCATGACTCTGTATCTGCCTTTAAGCCAGTTCACAAAGGCAACTTGCTTGGTTTTCCTTAAAAGTGTCCGGAGAAATAGTCTCATTTACTGTGTCTCTTTTTAGGCAGAGAGTTCTTTTCTTTTCTTTTTTTTTTAACTTTTTATTTTATATTGGAGTATAGCTGATTAACAATGTTGTGATAGTCTCAGGCTGACAGCAAAGGGACTCAGTCATACATATACATGTATCCACTCTCCCCAAACTCCCCTTCCCATCCAAATTGCTACATAACATTTGTAGGCAGGGAATTCTTACCAATTGATATGTAGTTTGAATTCTTGCAGCTTAGAATAAACCATTTCCTTTTTATACCTCTTCTCAGTGGAAATGAAACTGTGACTTAACTTTTATATTCTTTTGGTTGTTCGAAAACTACAGTGAACCCTTCTCAAGTCTCTTATATTCTCTGGCTGAACAGATATGATCCACTGACTTTTTGGAAACTCCAGCCCTTCTCAAAAGTATATAAATTTCACTTCCATTTTGACACTCCCGTAAGGAATAGCTTACTGTATATGTTAATGGAATGATCAGGTCTACTTTGCAAAAATGAAAATTTGTGTTCCTAATGATTTGAAAATAGAAATCTAATATCATCTTTGGAGAGTGGGAAAGAGGGTGACAAAGATAGGTGTCACATAAAACACTGGAGAATTCTGAACCTGTCACTTGGTCATTATGGCCAAAAATGTCACCTAACTTCTAAAACATAGAACATTACAAATTCCCATTGATTTTTATTTTATTACTTTCATAAGGAGCAGTTGGGTTTCTTTGAGATTTAATTATTTATTCACTTATCCTTAGTTCAGCTAAATAACAGTGTTTCTCTGATTGAAAAAAGTCTCAGATGAATTGCTTAAGTAATTTGGTGACTAGTTTATTTTTTCATTATTTTATTCATATTTCACCAATGAAAACATGAAGCCCAGGTAACTTATTGGTTTGTTGACCTAGTTGTACCCACTCTGGTAAATTGCTTTTCTTTTCTGGGCCTGTTTTCTCATTGTGATAAATAGCAATAATGCCTATCATACTTATGGGTAGGAAAATATGGAACTTAAAGTGATGGGTAACACATTTTCTATTAGATATTTTTTGTTTGTTTCATTTTGAAAACTACAAAGTATTGGAACAATGCATAAGTTGAGATAGGATAATCATATGTTGCTATCTAGCCATGCCTTCTCTCAAATGATAGGAAGATTTTTTTATGTAAAAGTATTTGTGATAGAGCTTCATAGTCTATAATTAGGATAAGCACTATTATATCATTCTGAAGTGGCAGTAACAAGTTACCTCTGCGGCTCTAGAAGGCCCTTGTTATTTTTTCAAGAGAAGGAGGATTCATTGATTTTGTGATGATGAGATTTTAGAAATAATGAAAGATGAAAAAATCACTCTTTTAGTTTTTATTTAGCAAAATGAGATGAGTCCAAAGAATAAAATAGCTAAAGCATTGAAACTCTGTGAACCTTAAACAAAAATCAAGAAGCTCTTTGAAATCAGTGAGTACTTCAAGTACTTGTTGAAGATGTTTCAAGTTCAACTGTAGACTGTCATGGATATTTGAAAGCTAAATTCTCTTGCAGTCATTTTTTCCTGAATCTTGTAGTGTGCTTTCGTCAAGGGAGAAAAAAAAAAGACTAGGTAATGGTTAGTAATGAGAAAGAAGTTAGGAAATAGAAACAGACAGCTCAAATTAAAGTTTTTGGAAATTTAAGTATTCCTACATGTATTTGAACTAAGGAAAGCAATACAGAGCACTCCAAGATTCAAAGGCAGAGCTAAAAATGTTGACATTTGAACAGATTGAAAAATAATATCCTTGGGACAGGATGCCCAGAAGGAGTTAAGTATTATAGAAATATCAAATCTTCTCTTTGATCACATCTATAGCACTTCATGGATCACCTACCCAGGAGGATTTTCAGTTCTTATCTTCAACTCAGATCTACCTCCTAAATTCAAGGCTAGAATATCTGTTTGACTTCTGACTGTGTATTCCTGGATATTTGTTATATGAAGTCCTCAGTTCAAATTTAGTAGTTCATAGGCCATTGTTTCATAAACTATCATGTTGGATGTGAATTCTATATAGTAGAACAGCATTAAAAAAAAACAAACAGATAAACCTATAGAATAGTGTATAAAATGTCAGAGTACACTGTATATAATAAGAGTAGGCATATTTATAAACTTTTTTGTTTTAAATATCTATGTATTTGTATATATATTATTGTGATATAAGATATATTTCTTAATTTTAGTTGTAGTAAAACATTTTTGGAAAACAATACTCTACCTACCTACATAGTAAGATGATTGTGGGGACTTACGTGAGGTTCCCACAATCTTATGTGATTGTCCCCACAGTGAAGACTTCTCAGAAAATATTGTTCAGATATGACTGGTATTAATAGATAACTGAAAAATGCTTGCCTTTCACACGTGGTTCATCCTTTACACATGATTGAAAAAATCACATGACTTGTCCTTTACATTCAGATAAAAATACCTTTTACCTATGGCTCATGTTTTATAGGGCTATTCAGTTTTTCATCCCTAATCTTCAGGGATAAACTCCATTCTGTTTTTACTTTGTGGGAGGGGAACTGGCAATCATTTTTATTTTAAAACCAGCTTTCATTTTGAAGTCTCAAGAAAATGGTTTTCTGGACTCTCTTGTAAAAGAGCTAGTTTCAAATATAGCTTCATTGAGACATTCTCCATTCTTTTCATTCTCTAATCCTTGCCTCAAGTTAAAGAATGCCATTTTATTTGTCTATCTGTTTATTGAATATTTGTGCATATTCTTTGAACCAACATTTCTGTTCCTATGAATTTATCCTCAGGAAGTAATTGGCTGGTATTTAGGGCAGACTGTTTGGACTCAAATTCTTCTCTATTATTGACTAACTGTGTGATTTGGGCAAATGATATAATCTTTTAAGCCTCATTTTCCTTTATATGTAAATAAAAATTATAATAGTATCTACCTCACAGAGATTATTGTAAAGATTAAATGAGATACTGTTAGAGTTTAGAATACTATTAGATTCATAATAAGATGCTTAATAAATGTTAGCTATTTTCATCATCTTTATAAATTAGGTTTATCATTATGAATGTTAGTTGTTCTTAGTTTTAATTTCAATTAAAAATTTTTTTAATTCGAATATAATTACAACATGACTCAGTTGTATGTATACATATATCCCCTCCCTCTTGAACTTCCCTCCCAGCCCCACAACCCACCCCGCTAGGTCATCATGGAGCACCTTGCTGGGCTCCCTTTCCTTCTTTAGCAGCTTCCCATTAGCTGCTCTGTACATGGCAGTGTATGCATGGCAGTGCTCCTCTCCTAATTCATTCTGCCTTCTTCCCCGCTGTGTTCACAGGTCCATTCTCCATTCCGTTCGCATCTCTATTCCTGCCGTATGTTAATATGTATGTAGAGTATGGTATGGAGAAGGCAATGGCACCCCACTCCAGTACTCTTGCCTGGAAAATCCCATGGATGGAGGAGCCTAGGAAGCTGCAGTCCATGGGGTCGCTAAGAGTCAGACACGACTGAGTGACTTAACTTTCACTTTTCACTTTCATGCATTAGAGAAGGAAATGGCAACTCACTCCAGTGTTCTTGCCTGGAGAATCCCGGGGACGGGGGAGCCTGGTGGGCTGCCATCTATGGGGTCACACAGAGTTGGACACGACTGAAGTGACTTAGCAGCAGAGTATGGTATTAAGTAGAGAGTTTTAATTGATAATTAATAATTGCTGACCATTCACTTTTAATACCAAATTAAAACCAAATTGGACTCATTGAGAGGAAGTTGTTAATTATATATTTAAGGGATTCACAGGTTTGAATCTTAGCTATGAGAAAAGTCTAAAGGTCTTAACTGCTTTGGGCTTTGGTTTTGTTTGCAAAATGGGGCAATATTTCCTACGTTACAGGATAGTCAAAATGATTAAACGTGAACAGATAAAATTGCTTAATATATAGTAACTGGGGCCTAGAAGGCATTCAGTAATGTTCAGTCTTCCAAGTTAGGGGAGCAGAATTTTCAAAATCTCATTTGATTGTTAAACAGACAAAATAGTGGTATAACTGATCTCCCAAGTATTTTCAGTCACTTAATATACTAAATTTAGCACCTATAGTGTTCTCGACATCAGAGCAGAAAATAAACATTATATACTTGCCAGACAAACTGTGGAAAAGTCTTCAAGAGATGGGAATACCAGACCACCTTACCTGCCTTCTGAGAAACCTGTATGAAGGTCAGGAAGCAACAGTTAGAACTGGACGTGGAACAACAGACTGGTTTAAAATTAGGAAAGGAGTAGTACATCAAGGCTGTATATTGTCGCTGTGCTTATTTAACTTATATGCAGAGTACATCATGCGAAATGCCAGGCTGGATGAAGCACAAGCCAGAATCAAGATTGCGGGGAGAAATCAATAACCTCAGATATGCAGATGACACCACCCTTAAGGCAGAAAGTAAAGAGGAACTAAAGAGCCTATTGATGAAAGTGAAAGAGAACACAAATAGATGGGGAAACAGTGGCTGACTTTTATTTTCTTGGCCTCCAAAGTCACTGCAGATGGTGACTGCAGCCATGAAATTAAAAGACACTTGCTCCTTAGAAGAAAAGCTATGACCAACCTAGACAACATATTAAAAAGCAGAGATATTACTTTGCTCACAAAGGTCCATCTAGTCAAAGCTATGGTTTTTCCAGTAGTCATGTATGGATGTGAGAGTTGGATCATAAAGAAGGCTGAGTGCTGAAGAATTGATGCTTTTGAACTGTGGTGTTGGAGAAGACTCTTGAGAGTCCTTTGGACTGCAAGGAGATAAAACAAGTTAATCCTTGAGGAAATCAACCTGAATATTCATTGGAAGGACTGATGCTGAAGCTGAAACTGCAATATTTTGGCTACCTGGTGTGAAGAACTGACTCATTTGAAAAGATCCTGATGCTGGGAAAGATTGAAGGCAGTGAGAAGGGGACAACAGAGGACACAATGGTTGGATGGCATCACTGACTCAATAGACATGAATTTGAACAAGCTCTAGGAGTTGGTGAAGGACAGGGAATCCTGGCATGGTGCAGTCCACGGGGTTGTGAAGAGCTGGACACCACTGAGTGACTGAACTGAACTGATACTTATAGAATCAAGCCTTGAAGTGTATAAAGTCTTCCTGAATTCTGTATTTAATTTTAATAAACATACAGGTATTCTCTTGTACATTGTGAATAAAAAGAGTATTGTTCAAAATTTTGGACACACTTTTATAGTACTGTTTTTGTAACCTTCACAATACCCCTGTGAGATTGGTATTAGTATTATTGCCATTTCCAGATGAGGAAAATCTCAGTGGAGATTAAAGGAGTTGAGTAGTTTTTCCAAAGTCATTTGGTTCTAATTCATTTACCATTGTCCTTGCATCTCCACTTTCCTAATATTGAGTATATAAATGACATGACTTTTGGCCACCTGATGCGAAGAGCTGACTCATTTGAAAAGACCCTGATGTTGGGAAAGATTGGGGGCAGGAGAAGAAGGGGGCAACAGAGGATGAGATGGTTGGATGGCATCACCATCTCAATGGACATGGGTTTGGGTGGACTCTGGGAGTTGGTGATGGACAGGGAGGCCTGGAGTGCTGTAGTTCATGGGGTCACAAAGAGTCGGACACGACTGAGTGACTGAACTGAACTGAACTGAATGTTTTGAATAATTTGCAGAAATTATTTGTTAATTATTTGTTAAATTATTATTATTTGTTCAAGCTCCAGCTTCTCCACTTAAAAGCTGTGTGACTTGGCCTTAGTCTAATATGATTGGTATCCTGATAAGAAGAGGAGATTAATTTTGGACAAATTGAGGGATGACACGGAGGTCAGAACAAGAAGGCAGCCATCTGTAAGCCATAGAGAGAGGCCTGAGGAGAAACCATACCTACTGAAACCTTGATCATAGTTTCTAGCCTCCAAAACTGTGAGAGAAAAAATTCTATTGTTTAAGCCACCTGATCTGTGATATATGGTTATGGCAGCACTAGCAAACTAATATAAAGCAATTATATATAGAAAAAGCTCCATGACTCTGCATGGGAATCTCCTTGAATCTGTGGCTGAATACACACTAAGCTGTGCATCTCTAGGGTGATAGTCCTCAAAATAGGGCAAATCATAACCACAATGAGATACCACTTAACACCCACTAGGATGGCTATATATAAAAGATGGTTAACAACCTAGATAGCATATTCAAAAGCAGAGACATTACTTTGCCAACAAAGGTCCGTCTAGTCAAGGCTATGGTTTTTCCTGTGGTCATGTATGGATGTGAGAGTTGGACTGTGAAGAAGGCTGAGCGCTGAAGAATTGATGCTTTTGAACTGTGGTGTTGGAGAAGACTCTTGAGAGTCCCTTGGACTGCAAGGAGATCCAACCAGTCCATTCTGAAGTCCATTCTGAAATCAGCCCTGGGATTTCTTTGGAAGGAATGATGCTAAAGCTGAAACTCCAGCACTTTGGCCACCTCATGCGAAGAGTTGACTCATTGGAAAAGACTGATGCTGGGAGGGATTGGGGGCAGGAGGAGAAGGGACGACAGAGGATGAGATGGCTGGATGGCATCACTGACTCGATGGACGTGAGTTTGAGTGAACTCCAGGAGTTGGTGATGGACAGGGAGGCCTGGCATGCTGTGATTCATGGGGTCGCAAAGAGTCGGACACGACTGAACGACTGAACTGAACTGAACAAGTATTAATGAGAATGTAGAGAAATTGGAACCATCATATATTACAGGTGGGAATATAAAATGGCAGAGCCATTTTGTAAAACAGTTCTGTAGCTCCTTAAAAAGGTAATCATAGAGTTACCATGTGATTCAACAGTTTCACCCTTAGGCACATACCCAAGGCGCAATTGAAAGTACATGTCACTACAACTGGTACATGAATGTTCATAGCAGCATTACTCAGAATAGTTAAAAAAAAAAAACAAAAAACAAGTCCATCAAATGAGAAATGCAAAAAAAGCAGTATATTTATACAATGGCATATTGTTGAGCCATCAAAAGGAATGAAGTACTGTTAACATGCTACAATGTGGGTGAATCTTGAAAACATTCTCAGTGAAAAAAGCCAGACCCAAAAAAATCACATATTGTATGATTCCATTTATATGAAATATTCAGAACAGGCAAATCTATAGAGATAGAGATTAGTGACTTCCAGGGACTGAGGGGAGGAGAAAACGAGGAGTCACTGCTAATAGGTATGGAGATTTCTTTTTGCAGTGACAAAAACATTCTAGAATTAAGATGGTGGTAATGGGCATAATTTAGTGGATATACCAAAACCAATTGTATATGTGTTTTTTTTTAAAAAAAGATAATCTCATAAAAAAAGAACAAAGAAGAAAGAACCAAATTGGACTTTAGGAGTTAAAAAGACTAGGGGTAGAGGGAATTAAACTGAATACAGCCCCATGACATATAGGATAATATCAAGTAGTCTAATTACAGGACTTCCTTGGTGTCTTAGACAGTAAAGAATCTGCCTGCAATCCATGAGACCCAGTAGAATTGGGTTTGATCCTTGGGTCGGGAATATCCCCTGGAAGAGGGCATGGCAATCCAATCGAGTATTCTTGCCTGGAGAATCCCATGGATGGAGGAGCCTGGCGGGCTACAATCATAGGGTTGCACAGAGTTGGACATGACTGAAGTGACTTGGCACAGTTCAGTTCAGTCGCTCAGTCGTGTCTGACTCTTTGCGACCCCATGAATCGCAGCACGCCAGGCCTCCCTGTCCATCACCAACTCCCGGAGTTCACCCAAACTCACGTCCATTGAGTCAGTGATGACATCCAACCATCTCATCCTCTGTCGTCCCCTTCTCCTCCTGCCCCCAATCCCTCCCATCATCAGAGTCTTTTCCAATGAGTCAACTCTTCTCATGAGGTGGCCAAAGTACTGGAGTTTCAGCTTTAACACCATTCTTCCAAAGAAATCCCAGGGCTGATCTTCAGAAAGGACTGGTTGGATCTCCTTGCAGTCCAAGGGACTCTCAAGAGTCTTCTCCAACACCACAGTTCAAAAGCATCAGTTCTTCAGCACAGTCTAATACACATGTATTTGGAATCCCGGGGGAGGGGTTCCTTCAGAATGGCTCATGTAGCCTTTTGCCGTGTCCCGAGCATTCTTGAAGCACTTTATTTTTACCACCAGGCTCAAGTTTTACTTTCTGTTACCAACCCTGGAATCAGCCATTTCTTTAAGAATTCTTGGTTTCTTTTTGTAGAGAATGATACTTATAAGCCAAGATCTAGTGCCAAATGTACTCATTGTTTTTGGTGGTATTGTTCATAGAAAGAAAACATTCTCAAATAGCACTTTAAAAAGTATCCCTGCCGGACTTCCTTGGTGGTCCATTGAAGTCCAGTGAAGAATCTGCCTACCAATGCAGAGGACTCGGGTTCAGTCACTGCTCTGGGAGGAGACCACATGCTGCGGGGCAACAAAGCCTATAAGCTGCAGCTACTGAAGTGTGCCGTAGAGCCCAAGCTCTGCAGCAAGAGAAGTGACTGCAACGAGAAACCCGTGCACCACAACGAAGACCCAGCACAGCAAAAAGAAAGTAACCCTGCAATTTAATTTCTAAATTGTCACCAAAAGTACTGTTTGGAAGGAGGGTGGTATAATAGACATCCATGTGCCGCCATCCTGACCCAGTACATTTTGCAAGGTTGCAAAGATATCCATGTATTTCTGTGTATGTTGAAGCAGAATCACTAGGTTGTTTGATATTCATGTCTTTACTGGTTCTAGCAAATTGCTTTCCAGAGTTGTCCTGGCAATTTACACATCCTTTCGTGATATATTCCTATTTGATTGTTTCCTTGCCAGTCCTTTAATTTCATTAATCTGATGGGTATGAAAAGGAATCTTCTTACTGTTTACTAGTCATGTGGGTTTCTTCTTGAGTAAATTTTTTTTCTATCTTTTACTCAATTTTTTTCTTTTGGTTCTTTTTTGTCATTCTAAAAAATACATTCTAGGTACTAATCCTTAAGTCTGGGAAATATAATTTCATAGTCTGTGACTTGTCTTTTGATTGTAATCACAAGGTAAAAAGCTTTTATGCTTTACTTTGGTCAGATTAATTTGTATCAAGAAATCTTATAATCATATAATAAGGAATAGACAAGATCATGGGGTGAATGAAATGAACCACCACCTACCACACCCAGGGGCCTTCTTGCCTTCTGAAGATCATGTTGTATATATGGTGGGATTGGAAGGGAATCCTTTATTATGAGCTTCTTCCAGAAAACCAGTCAATTAATTCCAACAAGTACAGCTCTGAATTAGACTGACTGAAAGCAGCACTTGACAAAAAGTGTCCAGAATTAGTCAAAAGAAAATGCATTATCTTCCATCAGGAAAACACAAGACTTCCTGTTTCTTTGATGACCAGGCAAAAACTGTTACAGTTGGCTGGCAAGTTCTGATTCATGCATCATATTCACCAGATATTGCATCTTTGGATTTCCATTTCTTTTGGTCTTTACAAAATTCTCTTAATGGCAAAAATTTCAATTCCCTGGTAGACTGTAAAGGCATCTGGAACAGTTTTTAGCTCAAAAAGATAAAAAGTTTTGGGAAGATGGGATTATGATGTTGCCTGAAAAAATGGCAGAAGGTAGTGGAACAAAATGGCGAATACATTGTTCAGTAAAGTTCTTGGTGAAAATGAGAAGTGTGTCTTTTATTTTTACTTAAAAGCCAAAGGAACATTTTGGCTAACCCAATATCTATATTTGTATCTACATACACTCATACCTTCTTTATCCATTCATCCATTGATGGGCACTTCAATTGACATTGGAATGGAACAGGGGAGCATGCATCTTTTATAAATTAGTGTTTTTGTTTTATTCAGATAAATACCCTAGAGTGGAATTGTAAGATCATATGATAGTTCTGTTTTTTAATTTTTGAGAGTATCTTCTCCCATTCCATAATTGGAGTTTTCATTTTGTTGATAGTTTTCTACACTGCACAAAGGCCTTTTAATTTGAGGTAGTCCCATTTGTCTAATTTGCTTTTGTTTTTTGGAGACGTATCTCTTCAAATATAGTAAAGACTAATGTCAAAGAGCATACTGCTTATTTTCTTCTAGAATTTTATGGTTTCAGGTCTCACATTTTAGTCTTTAGTTGATTTTGAATTTATTTTTATGCATAGTACAAGAGTAGTCCAGTTTGATTCTTTTGCATGAAGTTGTCCAGTTTTCCCAGAAATAATTATTGAAGTGGCTGTCTTTTCCCCATTGTGTGTTCATGCCTCCTATATTGTAGATTAATTGCCCATATAAGTGTGGTTCATTTCTAGGCTCTCTGTTCTGTCCCATTGATCTGTGTGTCTGTTTTTGTGCTAGTACCATACTGTTTTGATGACTGTTTTGTAGTATTGTTTGAAATCGGGGTATACAATACCTCCAGCTTTGTTCTTCCTTCTCAAGATTGTTTGAGGCATTCAGAGTCTTTTTTGTTTCCATAAAAATTTCCTCTCTAATTTCCTCATTTCTGACTTGAATATTCTTTGCACTCTGCTCTGTCTTCACACTACTCTCATTGCTGTTCAAACATTCCAAACATATTCCCTTGTCATAATCTTTGTAATTGCTATTTCCTTCACCTTGAAAATTTGTCTCTGTGATATTTACCAGGCTTACTCTCATTTTCTTTGGATCTCTGCTCAAATGTCCTTACAGAGTTACCACCAAAACTCTTGGAGTATTTTCCCATCACTCCCCAGCTCCTTTTCCTTTTAAACTTTTCTTCACACAGTCCTTAGTCTAGCATTCAAGACCTTCCAAGATCTCATCTCTACCGACCTTTTTAGCTTATTTTCTACTGGGCTCTCACAGCCTATGCTACTGTCCTGCTGAGTGACTTAGAGTTTCCCTGATATGCCCTTTGCAGATGTTTCTTGCAGCGCCCCTCACATTTTGCTACTTCATGGGCCTCTTCTCACAGTGCACAAGCTCTTCAAAGAGAGCTAGCATTGTTCCTGGCATGTTGTATGTGGCCAGTAAATATCTGCTGAATGTAAAAGGTGATTTGGTCTCTTAAGTCAGAGACTAGTGGGAACTTGAAAATGTTGGATATGGACCAATACATTGGTGAAAGCAGTTTCATCTCTTTAGAAGGCTTGAAGATGGACAAATACGGTTGAAGAGAACACAGTATTAGAATACCCTAAATTTTAGCAAAATCATACTGGCTGAGGAGGGTTGACATGTAACACAATTGAATCAGCACACTTAGCTAGAAAAAATAGCTTAATTGGGAGGAACGATTATTTGACAAATGTTATTTAGAAGTAGAGTCTTTGGCAGTGAGTAGAATGATTCCAAGAGCATTAGTCCTGTTATTTAGTCCATGAGAGTCAGGAAATATGGTGACCCTGCTCATCATAAGGAAATAGTACAAAAGGGGAGACTTCAGGACAGGGATGGCACATTCATGTTCTTGCCCATGCTATCTTGGGTCTCTTACACTATCTGAGTATTGAGTGTGTTACCTTAGGCTTAACCTGACTGCTCTTGATTCAATGGGAAAGAATGCTATGAAAATGTAGTTTTAACTGTCAAGTTGTGGGAGGGAAAAATGGCTGTGTTTGTTTTACATATTTGCCATGCCTAGTTGATGGTTTGTATTTTCTACGCTCGTTGTGACAGTGGATCTGTAGCAGTTAGCCCAGTATAATTGAACATGTGAACGTGCTTTGTATAATTTTAGTAATACATATTTTATAAAAATGTGACCATAATAGAGTCAGGTAGGCTATAGGTTTTTAAAGGAGTAAAACCTTTTATTTTTCCTCCCCTAAATCAGGTTTGTTACAGAAAGAGAAAATGGCCATCGAAGCCTTTCAAATTTGCTGCCTCCTCCTGCCCCCTGAAAATAGGAGAAAGTTACAGCTGTTGATGAGGATGATGGCAAGGATCTGCTTAAATAAGGAGATGCCACCACTGTGTGACGGCTTTGGCACCCGAACACTGGTAGGTTGATTTCTGACATCTAAGAGGATTGGGGTTTTGGGGATAAAATTCACTCGAGTCAAGTTTACTAATTTGGCAACCAGAGGAAGGTACAAGGCAGGCTGGCTTAAAGAGCCATGGCTTGAAATCCACTCAGGCTGGTATTATTCTTTTGGTCTTAGTGACTAAAGAATATTTTTTGTTATTCAGTCCCTTCGTCATGTCCGACTCTTTGTAACCCCATGGACGGAAGCATGCCAGGCTTCCCCTGTCCTTCACTATGTCCTGGAGTTTGCTCAAATTCATGTCCATTGAGTTGGCAATGCTGTCTAGCCATCTTATCTTCTGACGTCCACTTCTCTTTTGCCTTCAATCTTTTCCAGCATCAGGGTCTTTTCCAGTGAGTCAGCTCTTCACATCAGGTGGCCAAAGTATTAAAGAACATAATGAAAAGTAAAGAATGAGTAGGCGTAGACTCTGAGTGTAGAGATAGCTGCTGCATCCTGCCTGCCGTCAGCACAAAGAGAAGAAAGTGTGGTCAGGAAAGATCACTGGCCTCTCAAGAAACCACATTCTCTCCTTCATGACAAAAAGGGCTGCAAAGTCTTTGTTACTACAACTAGTAGGATAGATGCACCATACATCATAGATTAAAAAAGGAAGAAATGAAATAGAGTTGGACCAGACAACTTGGAAAGAGAGAGAAAATGTGTATCTTTCAGGCTATGATCCAAGCGTCCATGAGTGAGGATATTTCTTAATATATTCTCAATTTTGCTTAAAAAAGTAGGCTGATTTTTATTTCTCCTTTATTATGTCAGCGTGTGTTTTAAATTTTTTAATTTTCCTCAGAAAATACAAAGCAAAATTGTCTCATTGGTATGTACATCCTTTCCATATGCTGTTGGACCACTGTGTATGCCTGAGGGTTCACTGGCCCACTTTTGGAGGTGTGGCACAAGGTCAGAGGACCAGTCAGTGCCCAGGAGAGTGACTCTTAACTCTTATGGTAGGTGGATATGTAGGTGGGCTAATGGACCTTTCTGAAATGCTAAAGGAGTCTTTGCACCTATTTCCCAGAAGAATGTATATGTAAAATTTGCATACAATTTCAAGGGATTCCCAAATCCCTGGGGGCTAGAGTCCCCAGACAAAGAGTGTCTGTGTGTGTCTCTTCCTCTGTGCATGTACGTGAGTGAAGATAAAGTATCCCCTGTAGTAGGTGGATGAAATGAAGTCTTATTAAACAGAATTACATTATGTCATGTGTATTGGTGTTTTTAAAATTGAAGTATAGTTGATGTACAATTTAAGTTGCAGGTGTACAATATAGTGATTTACAATTTGTAAAGGTTATAGTCCTTTTATAGTTATAAAATATTGGTGATATTTCTTGTGCTTTACAATATATACTTGTAGCTTATTTTATACATAATAGTTTGTAATCCTTAATCCCTTACCCCTGCATTGCCCTTCTCTCCTTCCCTCTCCACACTGGTAGCCTTACATTTTTTCCTCCGTGTCTGTAATCTGTTTCTTTTTTGTTGTATTTGTTAGTTGTATGTTTGGATTCCACATATAAGTGATATCATACAGTATTTGTCTTTCTCTGCCTGACTTATTTACATGCTTATTGGTTTTGAGATAAGATTGTCAGCAATAAAATTTGTAGGAAAATGGGAAAAAAATCCATCATCCTAAAGGAGACCAGTTCTGGGTGTTCATTGGAAGGACTGATTTTGAAGCTGAAACTCCAGTACTTTGGCCACCTCATGCGAAGAGCTGACTCATTGGAAAAGACCCTGATGCTGGGAAAGATTGAGGGTAGGAGGAAAAGGGGACGACAGAGGATGAGATGGTTGGATGGCATCACCGACTCAATGGACATGGGTTTGGGTGGACTCCAGGAGTTGGTGATGGACAGGGAGGCCTGGTGTGCTGCAGTTCATGGGGTCGCAAAGAGTTGGACATGACTGAGCGACTGAACTGAACTGAACTGAACTGAAAGGATTGTATTAAGAATGGAGTAGTTAAAATGAATTCTATGGAAGCAACTGCTATATTTTTTATATTTCATTACTTAATGCACTTCTGATGGTTTTGATCAAAGATGATTATCAATGCACTTACAAAATCCTGGAGAAAATAACAGTTAACTAGGAAAAACTATGATGTTTGAAGCACAGATTGTGCTAGCAGATTTTTTTTTAAGTAAAATAATAATGAAATTAGGATATTATTAGGCTAAATGGTTATAAAGTACTTTGAACTTAAGAGTGCTACATGGATTCAAGTCATGATGGTGATAATAATTTTCAGAACTTGTTTAATATATATTTAAAACATTTATAAAAGGAGATGTCTTTAAAAACTGCTCAGACAAGCATCTCTGCTAAGTCCCTGTGAGATATGAGGCACATTCTGTTCTTGCTGGTTGATGAGAAGAGTACCCCATCTGAGATGACCAGGTGTGTCCAGGTGACAGGTAAGATGGGCACTCTGTCCTGTGGGTCATTTCTCACTGACTAGTCAGTTTCTTTTTTGAAAAATAGTTCAGAGCAGGTAAGAAACCAAACCAAAACAAAATCCTCATCTTGTGTTTATTTAAAAATTTACTCCCTTAACCTCATTTTTTTTTTTTTTTAGATGGTTCAGACATTTTCCCATTGTATCTTGTGTTCCAAAGATGAAGTGGACTTGGATGACTTACTAGCTGCTAGGTTGGTGACATTTCTGATGGACAATTACCAAGAGATTCTGAAAGTCCCCTTGGCCTTGCAGACCTCCATAGAGGAGCGTGTGGCCCATCTACGAAGAGTCCAGGTAAAGGAAGGGATGTTACCAGCCCTATAAAATTGCCTGCCAAAAGTCATGTACATTTGCTAGGCTTCTTGGTGTTTTTGTTAATGAAGATTCAGTTAATTTGTACAAAGTGCTTACAACTGGACTTGGTACATTGTAGGCACCGCATGTGTTTGTTCTTGTCTTTGAAAAATGTCTGGAATACCCACTAGGTTTTGTGGTGCCAATCAATGCTGCATACTTTTGTTTGCAAATTCCTTAAATGGGTTTGTTCAGACTCTGCGTATACTTCCTGATGGAAGTGATTTATGTGGAATAATGCCTTGATTCACAGTAGCCTTGCCACCTAGACACTATTTTTTGAATGAGAAAGCTGAGGGACAGAGAACGTAGGTAATATGTCCAAGGTTACAGAGCTAGGATTCACATTGATGAACTCATTCTGCAGAATCAGTGCTCTGAACTACCCTGCCATACTGCCTCACCATAAGCCATAGAGTGGTAGAGGGACTCACCTGGCTTCAGAGCCATAGGACCTGGGCCAGACCCCTGGCTCCCTACTTTCCTGATTGTTTGGTTCTGAGCAAGTTTCTTAACCGCTCTGGATTTCAGTTTCTGCAAGTGTTAAAATAGTCCATACCTACTCTATGAAGTTGTTGTAAAGAGTAGATGCTGCATTATAAAATCCTTGGCACAGATGTCTGTCATATGGCAGATACTTTTTCAAAGGTAGCTATTTTTATTGTTTTTGTTGTTATTGTGGTTACTATATTAAAATGATGCAAAAGAACTATAATGTATTACTATCATGTGGGCCCCACAGTAGAGTTTGTATGTCAGCCTGTGGGAGCAGGAACTCTGGGTAAAGGCAAGCAGAAGGTCTGCTTGGCTCCTTCTGAATGACTGGATCTCTTTCTCATTAAGCATTTTTTGAGGTTCCACAAATAAAGACCAGTGAACTGCTATCCCCCAAAGTATCATTAAATACTTATCTGTTTTTTAATGTGCAATTTAAGAATTAAAATCAAAGTTTTTTGTTTTTTTTTTTTCCTAGTTTTTGGTAACTACCAACCTAATACATTGAAAGAATTTGGAAAATATAGAAAATACACCCAAAATATCAGAGTAACTCTAAATGTTAAGTCAGTGTTAGAGTCTTTTTAGATGTTTTTCTGTTTCCCCTTCTCCCTCCTTTCCTTCCATCTCTCCTTCTTTTATTCCTCTTTTATAACTTACTTTATAAGAAAGTTACCTACTTTCTCTTAACAATACAGCAAGAAAAGTCTCCATATCATTAAATATTCTTGATTGTCCCAAAATGGCCAGGAGCACAGGCTCAAGCTAAATGGTATTTGAATTTCTAATGTGCCCTTTATTAGCTGTGTGACTGTGGCATGTTTTGTAATGTCTCTTGGGGCTTCCCTGGTAGCTTAGCTGGTAAAGAACCCGCCTGCAATGCAGGAGACCCCAGTTCGATTCCTGGGTTGGAAAGATGCCCTGGAGAAAGGATAGGCTGCCCATTCCCATTCCTGGGCTTCCCTGGTGGCTCAGACAGTAAAGAATTCACCTGCAATGTCGGAGACCTAGGTTCGATCCCTGGGTTGGGAAGATCCCCTGGAGGAGGACATGGCAACCCATTCCAGTATTCTTGCCTGGAGACTCCCCATGGACAGAGGAGCCTGGTGGGCTGCACTCCATAGGGTCACAAAGAGTCAGACACGACTGAGCAACTAAGGAGACACACACACACACACACACACACACACACACACACACACACACACAACGTCTCTCAGCTTTAGCATCTGTCTGAACATTTCTTTTCTCATCCGTAAAACGGGATAACAATAGTTAATACCTACCTCTAGGGCTATCTTGAGGATTGAATGGTTTAACACATATGAAGTGCTTAGAATAATGTTTATCACACAGTAAGCCCTCATTTGGTACTGCTGTTGTTATTATTAACATTATTGTTAGATTATTCCATAGAATCATTATAATTAATATTCTATAATATCATAATTAGTAATATAATATTCTATAATAGAGATATGCCATATTTTATTTAAATGTTTTTCTTTGGTTTAGTATTTAGATGGTTTGCATTTTTTTTCTCTTTTGCAAGCATTATAACAGTAACTTTTTTATAGCTAAGTTTTTTTCTTGTTTAGCTCCTCTGATTATTTTCTAAGAATAAATTCCTAGGCGTGGCATTGCATGGTCAAAGATCATGAATGTGTGTTAAACATTGATTGCATACTGTCAAATTTCTGTTTTGAGTGATTGTTTCAGTTTGCATTCCCATCATTGGTAAGAAAGTATTCATTTCTTTACACCCCTGCCTACTTTGGGTATTATTTATTAACATACATACCTTTGCCATTTGAATGAGTGAAAGTATAATCTTACTGTTGTTTTAGTTTAATCTCCCACCTCCCCTTGATATTTTATGAGCCAAACTTTAAAATAAAAATAAAAAGGAAAACATAATAACTTTCACTGCATTTCTGCAAGCAACGCTGCAGGCAGTGACTCTGTTACTCTGTGTCTTGGACTTGTGTGTTCACACGGCACAGCCCTGTGAGCTCTTCTCTGTCAGCTGAAGAGCAGAAGGCTGAGAGGTGATGAACTTAACTGCAAAGCAGTGTGATCCTGTGAAGGGGCATAGCAATGGCCCTGAATAAAATCAATAACTATCTGGTTGTCCAGTTACATTTTCTCTCTTAGAAGTACACACTCAAATAGCCAAAAAGTTGTTTGTTTTTGCCCTCAGAATCTATAGATCTCTCTTCTCTCACACAGGCCTCTCTGTCATATAATATTTGGGGTCATGCCTTTCTGAAAATGAAGTGTTACCTGGAATGTTCTGGTGAATTATTTGGGGCAGTTTCATGGTTGACCCTGGGATAGATAAGCAGTGAGATCTGCATTGTTTTTGACACCTACCTTCTGTTGGCCTCGTCTGTAACCCTCTTCCTCTTGCATAGGTATCTGTTGTTTTTCTCATTTCCTAGGCTTCAGCCTGGTACATTTTACTTGGGCCTCACCGTTTATTCTGGCTCTTCTGGTGCTTTTTTCGGACTTCCTGGTTCAAATAAAAATTAAGTGTTGAGTGTGTGCCCCTTTTCCTTATGGGTCTGTTCTCTCTCTCTCTCTTTCTCTCTCGGGTTGTCTAAATGACCTGGTAAACTGGTGCCAACGCATGGAATGTACTTGATGAAATACCCCTTCTTGGCAACACATTTATTTTTAACTGTAGCTTTTGGAAAAAAAAATCTTAAACCAAAGATGTGAATGTAATGGTAGGAATCTTATCCACCACAGAAGAACAGTAGGTGAGATATATATATATATATATATATATATATATATATGCACTATATTTTTGAGAAGACGAACTCCTTGGACTCTGAAATTAAATGTTTTTAGTGCACGTTTTTATCTTCCTGTTGTACAGATCTTGGCGCCTTCTCCCTCCGTGTCTCCCCTCTCCCTTTTGCCCTGTGCAGTGTCTGCACGGTTGTTTTCACTTGTTTCCTACTGGAACGTGTTTGGAGATGGGGTGGGTGCAGTACTCTCCTGTCCACAGCATCTGGGCTAGAACTTGTGCCTCTGCCCGTCCCCAAGGGATGGGGAAGCAGACTCTGCAGATGTGAGAAGAACCTACATAGCTCGTCTTATGTGTTTGGAATCATTTTAGTCGACATGTTTATTAGTTTATGTGTAAATTTCAGATGTTATTAGTAGAGGGCACAAGGCTTATTTGCTTATGAAAATGGCTTTTAGGCTTAAAGAGGCAAAAACTCTTGTTTAAAACTGTGGCTTATATGAATTTTTTTTGTCATTATGGAAGGACTTTTCTTTTTTTATAAATTCATTTTATTTTTTAATTTTTAAAATTTATTTATTTTTAACTGAAAGATAATTGCTTTACAGCATTTCATTGGTTTCCATCAAACATCAACATGAATCAGCCATAGGTTTACCTCCATATGTCCCCTCCTACCTGAGCATCCCTCCCACCTCCCTCCCCATCCCACCTCTCTAGGTTGTTTCCGAGCCTGTTTGAGTTCCCTAAGTCATAGAGCAAATTCCTGCTGGCTATCTATTTTACATGTTACTCTCTCCATACCCCCCACCCTCTCCTTCTCCTCCTCCCAACAAGCTGTGACCATAATCTGTTCTCAATGTCTGTGTCTCCATTGCTGCTCTGCAAATAGATTGATCAGTACCGTCTTTCTAGATTTCATATATATGTGTTAGTATATGGTAATTGTTTTTCTCTTTCTGACTTACTTCACTGTGTATAATAGGCTCTGGGTTCATCCACCTCATTAGGACTGACTCAAATGCATTCATTTTAATGGCTGAGTAATATTCCATCACATATATATGTATTACAGCCTTTTTATTCATTCATCTGTTGATGAACACCTAGGTTGCTTCCATGTCCCATCTATTGTAAATAGAGCTGCAATGATCAGTGGGTTACATGTGTCTTTTTGAACTTTGGTTTCCTCAGCATATATACCTAATAGTGAGATTGCTGGGTCATATGGTGGTTTTATTCCTAGTTTTTTAAGGAAACTCCATACTGTTCTCCATAGTGGCTGTATCAATTTGCATTCCCACCAACCGTGCAAGAGAGTTCCGTTTTCTTCACACCCCCTCCAGCATTTATTGTTTGTAGATTTTTTGATGATGGCCATTCTGACTAGTGTGAGGTGATATCTCATTGTAGTTTTGGTTTGCATTTCTCTAATAATGAGCAATGTCGAGCATCTTTTCATATGTTTACTAGCCATCTGTATGTCTTCTTTGGAGAAATGTCTGTTTAGGTCTTTTGCCCATTTTTTGTTTGGATTGCTTGTTTTTCTGGTATTGACTTGGATGAGTTGCCTGTATACTTTTGAAATTAATTCTTTGTCAGTTGTTTCATTTACTATTATTTTTTCTCATTCTGAGGGTTGTCTTTTCACCTTGTTTATAGTTTGCTGTGAAAGCTTTTAAGTTTAATTAGGTCCCACTTGTTTATTTTTTGGTTTATTTTCATTACTCTAGGAGGTGGGTCATAGAGTATCTTGCTGTGATTTATGTCATAGAGTATTCTGCCTATGTTTTCCTCTAGGAATTTTACAGTTTCTGGTCTTACATTTAGGTCTTTAACCCATTTTGAGTTTATCTTTGTGTATGGTGTTAGGAAGTGTTCTAATTTTGTTTTTTACATGTAGCTGTCCAGTTTTCCCAGCACCACTTACCGAAGAGACTATCTTTGCCCCATTGTATATTTTTGCCTCCTTTGTCAAAAATAAGGTAACTGTAGGTGCATGGGTTTATCTCTGAGCTTTCTGTCTTGTACCACTGGTCTATATTTGGTTTTGTGCCAGTACCATACTGTTTTGATGACTATAGCTTTGTAGTATAGTCTGAAGTCAGGAAGGTTGATTTCTCCAGCTCCATTCTTCTTTCTCAAGATTGCTTTGGCTATTAGGGGTCTTCTGTATTTCCATATGAACTGTGAGATTTTTTTGTTCTAGTTCTGTGAAAACTGTCATTGGTAATTTGATAGGGATTGCATTGAATCTGTAGATTACATTTGGTAGTATGGTTATTTTCACAACACTTTTACTTTTCATTATAGAGTTTTCCCCATGAATGTCATAGCATTCCTTCTAGGAGATACGCTGTACTATCTGAATTAGTTTTTGTAATTTATTTGAAAATGTACTTTCACTAATAATCCATTTGCCTCAGATAAAATACCCAGGAGCTGACATGGATATTACTTTATCTGCTCCATCATTTTGCCGTCAAATCAGCCCAGAGGAATTTGAATACCAAAGAGCATATGGCTCCCAGGAACCTCTGGCAGCCTTGTTGGAGGAAGTCATCACAGATGCCAAACTCTCCAGCAAAGAAAAGAAGAAAAAATTGAAGCAGGTAAAAGGGGTATTCTTCCTAAGTCATTTCTTCTCCCTACTGTTCTTATGTTGTTTTTTCCTTTTTATTCTCTGTTTTAAGAGATTTCATATGAATCTTATCTTCTGAGACAGAGCAGTTTTGAAAGTATTATTATTCGTTTCATGTATTACTTTACACAACTGTGGTCAGTTTTCCAGATCTTTAGTCTCCACTGTAGATCTTTTACCATTATTGAGATCCTCATTTATGAGGCTATTCTCTAATATTTGTCCTTGGGTTTGATATGTGGTTTGATGTGAATTTATTGTAAGCCCTCTTGGAGGAGGTCACCATTAACCCCACCATAGAGCTGCCAGAACTTACACAGGACTGGGAAATAGACTCTTGGAGGGCACGAACAGAACATTGTGCACCAGGACCCAGGAGAAAGGACCAGTGAGCCCACAAGAGATGGGCCCAGACTTGCCTATGAGTGTCCAGGAGTCTTCAGCAGAGGTGTGGGTCAGCGGTGGCCTGCTGCAGGGTTGGGGGCACTGAGTGTAGCAGTACATGCATGAGATCTTTTGAAGGAGGTCACCATTATCTTCATTACCTCCCCCAGGTAGATAGCAGGGAGGGAACCCAGTTCCACCTATCGACAGAAAATTGGATTAAAGATTTACTGAGCATGGCCCCGCCCATCAGAACAAGACCCAGTTTCCCCTTCAGTCAGTCTGTCCCATCAGGAAGCTTCCATAAGCCTTTTATCCTTCTCCATCAGAGGGCAGAGAGACTGAAAACCACAATCACAGAAAACTAACCAATCTAAACACATGGATCACAACCTTGTCTAACTCAATGAAACTATGAGCCATGCTGTGTAGGGCCACCCAAGACGGATGGGTCATGGTGAAGAGTTCTGACAAAATGTGGTTCACTGGAGATGGGAACGGCAAACCACTTCAGTATTCTTGTCTTGAGAATCCCATAAACAGTATGAAAAGGCAAAAAGATAGGACACTGAAAGATGAGCTCCCCAGGTCAGTAGGTACCCAGTATGCTACTGGAGATCAGTGGAGAAATAACTCCAGAAAGAATGAAGAGATGGGGCCAAAGCAAAAACACTCAGTTGTGGATGTGACTGGTGATGGAAGCGAGGTCTGATGCTGTAAAGAGCAATATTGCATAGGAACCTGGAATGTTAGGTCCATGAGTCAAGGCAAATTGGAAGTGGTCAAACAGGAGATGGCAAGAGTGAACATTGACATTTTAGGAATCAGAGAACTAAAATGGACTAGAATGGGTGAATTTAACTCAGATGACCATTATATCTATTACTGTGGACAAGAGTCCCACATAGTCAACATAGTCATCATAGTCAACAAAAGAGTCCGAAATGCAGTAATTAGATGCAGTCTCAAAAATGACAGAATGATCTCTGTTCGTTTCCAAGACAAACCATTCAATATCACGGTAATCCAAGTCTATGCCCCAACCAGTAATGGTGAAAAAGCTGAAGTTGAATGGTTCTGTGAAGACCTACAAGACCTTTTAGAACTGACACCCAAAAAAGATGTCCTTTTCATTGTAGGGGACTGGAATGCAAAAGTAGGAAGTTAAGAAACACCTGGAGTAGCAGGCAAATTTGGCCTTGGAATACGGAATGAAGCAGGGCAAAGGCTAATATTGAGTTTTGCCAAGAGAACATACTACTCATAGGAAATACCCTCTTCCAACAACATAAGAGAAGAATCTACACATGGACATCACCAGATGGTCAACACCGAAATCAGATTAGTTATATTCTTTGCAACCAAAGATGGAGAAGCTCTATACAGTCAGCAAAAACAAGACCAGGAGCTGACTGTGGCTCAGACCATGAACTCCTTATTACCAAATTTCAGACTAAAATTGAAGAAAGTAGGGAAAATCATTAGACCATTCAGGTATGACCTAAATCAAATTCACTATGATTCTACAGTGGAAGTGAGAAATAGATTTAAGGGACTAGATCTGATAGACAGAGTGTTTGATGAACTATGGGGGGAGGTTCGTGACATTGTACAGGAGATAGGGATTAAGACCATCCCCAAGAAAAAGAAATGCAAAAAAGCAAAATGGCTGTCTGAGGAGGCCTTACAAATAGTTGTGAAAAGAAGAGAAGCTAAAGCAAAGGAGAAAAGAAAAGATATACCCATTTGAATGCAGAGTTCCAAAGCATAGCAAGGAGAGATAAAAAGACCTTCCTCAGTGATTAGTGCAAAGAAATAGAGGAAAACAATAGAATGGGAAAGACTAGAGATCTCTTTAAGAAAATTAGAGATACCAAGGGAACATTTCATGCAAAGATGGGCTCGATAAAGGACAGAAATGTATGGAACTAACAGAAGCAGAAGATATTAAGAAGAGGTGGCAAGAATACACAGAAGAACTATACAAAAAAAATCTTCATGATCCAGATAATCACAATGGTGTGATCACTCACCTAGAGCCAGATATCCTGGATGTGAAGTCAAGTGGGCCTTAGGAAGTATCACTACAAACAAAGCTAGTGAAGGTGATGGAATTCCAGTTGAGCTATTTCACATCCTGAAAGATGATGCTGTGAAAGTGCTGCATTCAATATGCCAGCAAATCTGGAAAACTCAGCAGTGGCCACAGGACTGCAAAAGGTCAGTTTTCATTCCAATCCCAAAGAAAGGCAATGCCAAAAATGCTCAGTTTATCTGCTGAATTGAGCTCATCTCACATGGTAGTAAAGTAATGCTCAAAATTTTCCAAGCCAGGCTTTAACAATACATGAACCATGAACTTCCAGATGTTCAAGCTGATTTTGGAAAAGGCAGAGGAACCAGAGATCAAATTGCCAACATCCGCTGGATCATCGAAAAAGCAAGAGAGTTCCAGAAGAACATCTATTTCTGCTTTATTGACTATGCCAAAGCCTTTGACTGTGTGGATCACAACAAACTGTGGAAAATTCTTAAAGAGATGGGAATACCAGACCACTTAACCTGCCTCTTGAGAAACCTGTATGCAGGTCGGGAAGCAACAGTTAGAACTGGACATGGAAAAACAGACTGATTTCAAATAGGAAAAGGAGTACGTCAAGGCTGTATATTGTCACCCTGCTTATTTAACTTATATGCAGAGTACATCACGAGAAACGCTGGGCTTGAAGAAGCACAAGCTGGAATCAAGATTGCCGGGAGAGATATCAATAACCTCAGATATGCAGATGACACCACCCTTATGGCAGAAAGTGAAGAAATAAAGAGCCTTTTGATGAAAGTGAAAGAGGAGAATGAAAAAGTTGACTTAAAACTCAACATTCAGAAAGCTAAGATCATGGCATCTGGTCCCATCACTTCATGGGGAAGCAGTGTCAGACTTTATTTTTGGGGGCTATAAAATCACTGCAGATGGTGACTGCAGCCATGAAATGAAAAGATGCTTACTCCTTGGAAGGAAAGTTATGACCAACCTAGATAGCATATTGAAAAGCAGAGACATTAGTTTGCCAACAAAGGTCTGTCTAGTCAAGGCTATGGTTTTTCCAGTAGTCATATATGGATGTGAGAGTTGGACTATAAAGAAAGCTGAGCATCAAAGAATTGATGCTTTTGAACTGTGGTGTTGGAGAAGACTCTTGAGAGTCCCTTGGACTGCAAGGAGATCAAACCAGTCCATCCTAAAGGAAATCAGTCCTGAATATTTATTGGAAGAACTGATGTTGAAGCTGAAACTGCAATACTTTGGCCACGTTATGCAAAGAGCTGACTGTTTGAAAAGACCCTGATGCTGGGAAAGATTAAAGGCAGGTGGAGAAGGGGATGACACAGGATGAGATGGTTGGATGGCATCACCGACTCAAAGGGCATGAGTTTGAGTAAACTCCGGGAGTTGTGATGGACAGGGTGTAGTCTTGGGGTCAGAAAGCTTTGGACACGACTGAGCGACTGAACTGAACTGAACTGATGATGAGAATTAGTAGAGCAGTTGCTTTAAATTCAGAGAAGCTATAAATGGGGACAGTTTCTTTCTTTCTTTCTTTTTTTTTTTTAAGGCAAATCAGACTGAGTTCACAAGTGTAAAATGTCCAGAATTTTGAAAGTCTTCTGTTTTAGATAAGCCAGTATCAAATTGGTTTCTTTCCTCTGGCATCATTAAAAGTTTAGTTCCTATTAAAGAACAAGGCTTTCAACAGTTTGACTAGTTTTCAACTGAGAATACCTTTAACTTGATCTTTTTAAAAAAATTGAAGTGTAGCTGATTTACAGTGTTGTGTTAGTTCAGAATCTATCTTCATCATTTTTAAAGTATTGATTCAAGAGCAAGTCAGTGGTATTTATTTTTAGAGACTGAATCCTGCATAGCTTAATTTCTGATCACACCATATAGGTACACATATGTATACATAGGGCATGAGAGTTACATAGGGCATGTATGTATACACACATAGGGCATGAGGTTTCTAGACTCCCATTGTATTTTTCTCAGCAATTTTGGAGAAGAGTTCAGTGGTGAGGATCAAAGGAAATACGTACTCCTTATTCATAAAATTTTTGTAAAATAGTGTATACCAGTATGCTTTTTCTTCCATTTGGGTAGAAGCCTGTGGAGCTGAGTTGGAGAAGCAGGGAGATAGGGAAATTTTTTTTAACATTTTCTTTAACCATGTAGAGCATCAGTCAGAGTTACTTGTGACTGTTTTAGAAGGGAGGTCTATTTATAGTTAGCAGGGGAGAAATTTTAAGAGGTATGACTATGTGAGACATTTATTTGACCATTAGATCAAATTAAAGATGAATCAGATCTATAGAAGGTGGAATTCAGTGATTTATTTAACAAAAAGAGATGGATTTATATTGATGAGAACTTGTGATCTGTTTTCTTCTTATTCTCTCTTCTGATGGAAAGCAGTAAATATTAAAACCAAACAAAAATAGGAAAGTATCAGATCAGAAACTTATTTTAAAATTATTAAACTTATTTTAAAATTATAGTGCCCAATTTTATTGATTTTTATCTTTTTTTCCTTTTGACTCTTCTTGGATCTTTTTTGTTTTTTAGTTTCAAAAATCATATCCTGAAGTCTATCAAGAACGATTTCCTACACCAGAAAGTGAAGCTCTTCTGTTTCCTGAAAAACCTAAAGCAAAACCACAGCTGCTGATGTGGGCGCTAAAAAACCCCTTCCAACCATTTCAAAGAACTAGAAGTTTTCGGATGTAATACTTGGATAGAGACCTGTTGTTGCTGTTGTTTTGAGTAGATGATTGGCTATAGGATTCTGGTGGTGGAAGAACGAGGCACATAAACCACAGACTACTGAATTATAAATACAAAGATTTCCTGACTCCAAGAAACATTGAGCCATTATCAGTATTTTTATAAAACTCTGTGCTATTTTTAAAGGGTACCAATCTATTAAAAATAATGAGACAACTATATGTAGTGGTAATGTTAACATGTTTGTAATTGTTAAAAATTTAAGGTATCTTCATTTTTTTATTTGTTGTTTTCTATTGTGTTTGTAAAATATTTGTGTGTACATCCTAGTTACTGATGTCTGTGATGATCATGACTGAAGAGTCTCGTATATACTTGAATGAGAAAGACACTGGGTACTGTTACTGTGATGCTATTGACCTAATAGCCAGTTGTGGTTTCTGGTATATAAATTGTTTTTCACTGTTGCACCAAGATTCTTCATGTTCTTTATTACAGTAGCTGTGTCTTTTATTGCAGATTTGTTGGATGTTGTGACAGATTTTATGAAAGCTGGTTCTTCTATGATGTACATATTAGTTGGTGTTTATTTGTATGTGAAGTAGATTTTCTTGTGCCTACAGTGGTATAATTTCAGTCTTGGCTAAGGATGGAAAATTAAACTGGATAAATTCTTTCAGTCTCATTAGCCCTGTGATTCTAAGTCAAATCTTTGTTGTTTCATGAAAAACAAATGGGTTAAGTAAAATGAGACTACTTCCTTTATAAGTATATTTTCCCCAACATCCTTAACATTTTAAAGTAAATGGAATGTAAATAAAAGCCATTCTTTTTAATACTGTACTTGGCGTTTCTTTTTTGACATTTATTTAGGTCAGTCAGTGAGCATCTTCAAATGCTAAGTATCATTGCCTTAGCCAGTGTTTTCATATCAATCATTTATTTCTATGATAAAGTAAGAAGTGAGTTTGGGCTTTTGTACTAGACTTACAATAGGAGATGATTTGTCTATTTCTTTTGCTTTGCTTTGCCCTCTTGCAAATAGTGGTACACTTAAATTATAGAGCATCTGAAGGCTTTTTCTAAAGAGTGATTACCCAAAAAGCTAAAAGAGCAACACTCAGTAGTTGGCTTGCTCTGCTGTTTGGACTAATTTTTCCTTGCACTTGAGATCTGCCCCTGTTCTTTTGTAGCAAAATGCCTCTTGCAATTGACTCTGATATTGCCCCCTCAGAGATGAAAAGAAGTGTTCCTTTTGGTTTGAGTACTCCTTATTTTGCCAATAAGGAAAGTACTGGGAAATTGTTAGTGTTTCAGCATTTATTCTTCGACCTTGGAATTGTGTTTAGAGTAAATAGTAAGGACTTTTTGCTTTATTTATTTTTCATTTACTCCCCAAGGTAGAATCAACTTCAACGTCTCCTCTTCTATTGCTTATCTTTGGAAATATATGTTACTGTTTTCTGTTTTCTTAATTTTTTTCCCCTTAAAATTACTCTTTTTGTTGTTATGTATAACATACTTATGGAGAGATCATAAAACATAACCATACCTACATGTGAAATTGAGGAGTGGATAAAACCAGTTTTTCAAAGTTGTTGTGCCCCAGTTAATCATCAGCAGTGTACCATCCTCACCAAAACTTGCTGTGGTCAGAGTGTGAATTGTCGGTGTGGTAGATGTGTAATGGTATCTCATTGTGGTTTTACATTGCACTATTAATACGGCTTTTTCATCAGTTCATGGGTTTTGGACTTCTTTCACCTTTGTTCAGATTTTAATAGCTTAGCAAGCTACACACACATGCACACACAGAGTTGAGATTTTAATCATATTGAACGTATAAATCTACTTGGAAAGAATTGCTAACTTTGCAATATTAAGTTTTCTAGTCCATGAACTTGGTTTATCCCTCTATTTTAGAATAAGTGAGAAATTTAAATATCTCTGTAAAGGTTTGCAATTTTTAAATTAGATTTCTTGTCAGATATTTGATACTTTAAAAAAAAAGTTTGTATCAAAATTCCCTAGCATCAGCAGTTATTATTTACCTTAAAAATACCTTAATGCTCGATCCTATTGTAAATGGGATTATTTTAAAATTTCCATTTTCTTTTTGTGGCTTATATATTGTAAATATAAACTAATCTTTGTGTACAGATGTTTGTTGTCAGCAGCCTTACTACACTTTCCTATTAGCTCTGAATGTCTAGTGTGATTCTTCTGGACTTTCTGCATTTCCCACTTAATAAGCAATGGTGCCACTTTTCTTTTTCATTTCTGTACTTGACAGCGTCTGAAATGTCCCCAGTGATCCCTGCGTCTTAGTGTTTATGCTCTCGTGTAATCTCTCCTTGATTGTGCTTTGGATCTCATGAAGCTTTTAACAAATAGAATATGGCAAATGGGATTGGGCTATCATCTTTGAGATTAGATTACAGAGAGCCTGGCTTCCATCTTGCTTGCCCTCTCTTTTATTCTCTCCCTGGCTTGCTCTGAGGGAAGCCAACTGTTCTCTCATGAACTGTCCTATGGAAAGGCCCCTCAGGCAAGGAACTGATGTCTCTATGGAATAGCTGTGAGGATAGGAGGCCCGCCAACAGCTGTGTGAGTGATCTTGGAAGTGGATCTTCTGATGCCTGCCAGCAGCCATGTGGGTGATGGAAGCGAATTCTCTGTTGGTTGAGCCTTGTGATGAAGACAGCCTTCACTGACACCTTGATTGTAGCCTGTGAGAGACTGGGCTAAGCTATGCTTGGATCTGGAACCACAGAAAATATGAGATAATGTTTGCTGTTATGAGCCATTTAATCCTAGGGTGATTTGTTATGAAGCAACAGATACAATACACTTTGTACTTCTTTCTTTCCTACCTCCCTGCATCCTTCCCTCTTTCACTTTTTTAAAAAAACCATTGTGAAATGTCACTGTCTCTAGTGATGCATTTGTTTGCTCTGTTTCTGCATTCTTACAATTTAGTTATTTTCCTTATACACAACATATACTTGGAATATGTTTTTAAATAAGAAGCCAACTTGATAGTCTTTATTTTTAATTGTAAGATTTAGACAAATTATACTTCATATAATTACTTTATGTTTTGGTATAAAACTGTATTGATATTTTGTAACACTTTGTCTCTACTGTCATGCCTTTGTTTGAAGTTAAAAAGTAATTTCATGTTTTCTTCTATTAACTTGGAACATAAGCATCTCACTTCTAATCTTATTGGATCCCCTAGAAACTACATCTTGCATATTAATTTATCAAAGTTTAAAGTTAGTCATTACCTTTTAACCCTCCTCAGACTCTTCAGGAACTTGAAAGCACTAAAAACACTCTCCCAAATTAGATATTATTGTTGTAATATATTTTAATTTTATTGTGTTTAAAGATCATAATACTTTATTACATATAGTCTTTATTAGGCTTACTTACATATTTTACCACTTTTTTTCTTCTGAAAGTACATTCTTTAGAATTTATGTTTAGTAAGTTGTTGGTTTTGTTTCTCTGAAAATGTTTTACTCTGCTATTATTCTTTTATAAAACAGCTTTGTTGTGATACAATTCACATACCGTACAATTAACACCTTTAGTGGTTAGCACCATAATTAAATGGTTTTTGGTATTTGACATCTAACATTTTTTAAAGTTGTGGTAAAATATAGGTAAGATAAAATCAGCCATTTTAACCATTTTAAAGTGTATACTTGCTCTAAGGGATGCCCTCATTTTTTATTTCTGCTGCATGTAGAATTCCAGGTTGATAGTTATTTTGTTTCAGGATATTCACTTCAGTTCAGTTCAGTCACTCAGTCGTGTCCGACTCTTTGCAACCCCATGAATCACAGTACACCAGGCCTGCCTGTCCATCACCAACTCCCGGAGTTCACTCAGACTCATGTCCATTGAGTCAGTGATGCCATCCAGCCATCTCATCCTCTGTCGTCCCCTTCTCCTCCTGCCCCCAACCCATCCCAGCATCAGAGTCTTTTCCAATGAGTCAACTCTTAGCATGAGGTGGCCAAAGTATTGGAGTTTCAGCTTTAGCATCAGTCCTTCCAGTGAACACCCAGGACTGATCTCCTTTAGGATGGACTGGTTGGATCTCCTTGCAGTCCATGGGACTCTCAAGAGTCTTCTCCAACACCACAGTTCAAAAGCATCAATTCTTCAACGCTCAGCCTTCTTCACAGTCCAATTCTCACATCCATACATGACCACTGGAAAAACCATCGCCTTGACTAGACGGACCTTTGTTGGCAAAGTAATGTCTCTGCTTTTCAATATGCTATCTAGGTTGGTCATAGGTTTCCTTCCAGGGAGTAAGCGTCTTTTAATTTCATGGCTGCAGTCACCATCTGCAGTGATTTTGGAGCCCCCAAAAATTAAGTCTGACACTGTTTCCACTTTTTCTCCATCTATTTCCCATGAAGTGATGGAACCAGATGCCATTATCTTCTTTTTCTGAATATTGAGCTTTAAGCCAACTTTTCACTCTCCTCTTTCACCTTCATCAAGAGGCTTTTTAGTTCCTCTTCACTTTCTGCCATAAGGGTGGTGTCATCTGCATATCTGAGGTTATTGATATTTCTCCCGGCAATCTTGATTCCAGCTTGTGCTTCTTCCAGCCCAGCATTTCTCATGATGTACTCTGAATATAAGTTAAATCAGCAGGGTGACAATATATTACAGTTATCATTTCTTTGTTAGCCGGCTTGTGTTATGGTGAGAAGTAAACTGCCACGCTGTCGTTCCTCTGTAGGTAATGTATCTTTTCTGTGCAAACTGCTTTTTTTCAGATTTTCTCATTGTCTTTGGTGATCTGCATTTTTTGATGCTATATCTAACATACATGATGAGGTTTTTAAGTAACTATTCTACTTGAGATTTATAGGACCTTTTAAGAAGATTGAAATCTTCTGTCACTTTAAACACTGCCTTTGTCACAATCTCAACTCTGGTTTTGAATCTCTTTTAAACATATTTTAGATCTTTTCTATCCTCTATCTTTCTCCAGCTTCCATAATTTTGTCTTTCTGTGCTGCATTCTGGGTAATTTCTTCAGTCTTTCTTCCATTTCAACACTTTTCCCTTTAGGTGTGTCTAGTTTGCTATTAAATACCTATATGAAATTTACATTCATTTTATAGGTCAGGAAACAGACTCAGTAAGACTGGGTAACTTCCCCAAGACTACCCATCTTGTAAGTAACATAATAAGCAGTCACAACCAACTCTGTCTGACTGCACAGCCCAGGCTCCTTACTAAGGTGTCTTATTATCTCCCAAGGAGACAATGTGCTTTATATTTTTATGAGCATTTTTAAGATCTTATGTATAAGCTCACATGTTATTTTTCAGCCTAACTTTCTGTCTTTCTATCTAATTAATATCTCAAATTTCCTTTTGATTTGCAGTGTTTTCACTATCTTCAAGTCAAGTGAAGTCACTCAGTCGTGTCCGACTCTTTGTGACCCCATGGACCGTAGCCCACCAGGCTCCTCTGTCCATGAGATTCTCCAGGCAAGAATACTGGAGTGGGTTGCCGTTTCCTTCTCCAGGGGATCTTCCCAACCCAGGGATTGAACTTGGGTTTTCACTGTCTTACCTAGCATTTTGCCAAATTTACTTGCAGTTTCTTCTGGTCACTTCGAACAGATATCTGCTGATGGTTTTCCATTGTATTTTCCACAAATTCCCACAAAAAATACTTCAACAATGATGAAAACAAGCTGTTTCTTTGAAGCTGTACGGATGCAATTATGTGTTTACTTACAGATATGGTTTTTAAGGTATTTTTAATATTTATGTATAATTGCTTTTATCTTTAGGTATAATCAGTGAAAAATATTCAAGATATTATCATTGCTCTGAGAGACTGTGGTAAGGAATTTATCAAATGAGTGTTCTGTATAGAAAATCTGAGAGTACCACAGCAATTTTTTTCAGGTTGAATATACCACGTGTATGAGCTTAGTGATGAATTCAATCATTCATCATTCTAATTTCTCCCAGCACTTTGTGTTCCTGCATCTTCCTTCAGGGAAGTCATATCTGGGGTCTAGCAAATGTAACAGACATAAGGGTCATGACTTAGCATTTGTGGTGTCCAGGAGCTTGATTCTGCTTCCCACCTCTAGAAGAGAGTTTCTGTACTTTCTTATAGAAAATGTAACTTAAAAAGAGCTGGTATTTGTGAACCGTTAATGTACAAGATCAGATCAGATCAGTCGCTCAGTCGTGTCCGACTCTTTGCGACCCCATCAATCGCAGCAGGAATCCCTCAGAATAAATGGAGTAGCCATCATGGTCAACAAAAGAGTCCGAAATGCAGTACTTGGATGCAATCTCAAAAACGACAGAATGATCTCTGTTCGTTTCCAAGGCAAACCATTCAATATCACAGTAATCCAAGTCTATGCCCCAATCAGGAACACTGAAGAAGCTGAAGTTGAACGGTTCTATGAAGACCTACAAGACCTTTTAGAACTAACACCCAAAAAAGATGTCCTTTTCTTTATAGGGGACTAGAATGCAAAAGTAGGAAGTCAAGAAACACCTGGAGTAACAGGCAAATTTGGCCTTGGAATACGGAATGAAGCAGGGCAAAGACTAATAGAGTTTTGCCAAGAAAATGCACTGGTCATAACAAACACCCTGTTCTAACAACACAAGAGAAGACTCTATACATGGACATCACCCGATGGTCAACACCGAAATCAGGTCGATTATATTCTTTGCAGCCAAAGATGGAGAAGCTCTATACAGTCAGCAAAAACAAGACCAGGAGCTGACTGTGGCTCAGACCATGAACTCCTTATTGCCAAATTCAGATTTAAATTGAAGAAAGTAGGGAAAACCACTAGACCATTCAGGTATGACCTAAATCAAATCCCTTATGATTATACAGTGGAAGTGAGAAATAGATTTAAGGGCCTAGATCTGAGCTATGGAATGAGGTTCGTGACATTGTACAGGAGACAGGGATCAAGACCATCCCCATGGAAAAGAAATGCAAAAAAGCAAAATGGCTGTCTGAGGAGGCCTTACAAATAGCTGTGAAAAGAAGACAAGTGAAAAGCAAAGGAGAAAAGGAAAGATATACACATCTGAATGTACAAGAAGAGGAAACTAAATATTCCTATCTTGCAGTGTCACAAAAATCTTTCATCATGATTAAAAGAGGAATCAGTTAAAGAGACATTTTCCTATATGTGCTTAGCTGTATCACATTATATCTTTATTTTTACCCTCAAGAATAAAAGCCTATAAACATTACAGTCTTGGAGTAAAGTAAGAGTGTTATTACCTACTAAAGTCAGAGACAATTTAGCCGTGTGTCTATCCATCATCATAGTATTTGCATGTTTGAAGTATTCACTTCACAATGACACGTTGTTGTTGTTCAGTTGTTAAGTCATATCTGACTCTTTTTGATTTCATGGACTGCAGCACACCAGGCTCCTTTGTCCTTCACTATCTCCTGGAGTTTGCTCAGATTCATGTCCATTGAGTAGGTGATGCTATCTAACCATCTCATCCTCTGCTGTCCCCTTCTCTTGCCTTCAGTCTTTCCCAGGGTCTTTTCTATCGAGTTGGCTCTTTGCATCAGGCCGCCAAAGTATTGAAGCTTCAGCATCAGTCCTTCCAATGAATATTCAGGGTTGATTTCTTTGGATTTTCTAATTTTATGGCATTTGGAATCATTCTTGCATTTCCTTGTTTAAAGCCATATAACCTGCAAAAAAGTATAATACCTTGATATCATTGCATATTGAATCTTCCATACAAACAAATTACTGTAAAATGTAAACTGTGATTATCAAGCCTTAGAGAAAGTATTTACCTTGAAATCCCTAGGCTCAGTGATAAAGAATGCCTGCCAATTCAGGATTGCAAGAAACTCAGGTTTGATCCCTGGGTTGGGAAGATCCCCTGGAGGAGGAAATGGCAGCCCACACTAGTATTTTACCAGGGAAATCCCATGGACAGAAGAGCCTGTCCATGTCCATGGGGTCATAAAGAGTCAGACATGACTTAGTGATGAAACAACAACATAAACTGATTATCAAGCCTTAGAGAAATTACATGCTCCTGGGTATTCAAGTGATTTGAAATTTGGGACCACATTCATTAACAGAGAATTTGCTTATTTGTATCAACTTGAAAATGCATTTATTATTGAATCTTATATAAAAAATACACCACCTGGAATAAGTGGAAGATATATTCAGTAATTTAATAGTATAATGAGTAACTTCTGATGGAATTTTTGTGTTTCAGTGTCTACTTAAGATTAACGTTCAAACTTTTTTAATTTGAAGAAATAAAATGGGAAGAATAATGGAACTAAAGGCTACCAGCCCAATAAAAAAATGTCACTTTCAGTGGTTTAGGGCATATTTGTGTTGCTACATAAGTATCATCATTTCTAGTGCATCTAAGATTTAGTTAAAAATCTGTTTACAGTTTTGGCAAATTCTATCTTGGAGAATTGTTATGTGAATTGTTTGCTTCAAGAATCTAAAATGTATTTTTTATAAACTGTGCCTATTTCAAAATAGAAAAGAATATGTGTATTTGTCTACGTCCTGTCAGTTTATCATACCTCTTTTGGGGCTCCTTGCCAAGACTGAGGACACTTACAGTACTCAGAGCCTTTTGTAGTGAATGTAACAAGTTATTCTCTTCTCTTCCATCCCCCACAGATTCTGCACATTGCTGCCAGCATCTCTCTGATAGTAATAACATGGTAGTCTTCTTAAGTAGTCTAGTAAAACAAAGTCTTATTTTTTTTTAAAGGACTAAAGATTAGTTTTATAGGTAGAGTATGTTTGATTTTTTAAATTGAAGTACTTTTATTTTGATCAGTTAGTAAGGCTAATCCAACATGGGAGTAAAGAAGCCTTTTGCTCACTGTTTCCGCTAAGAACTTGTGACCTTTTGAAGGATCTTAGCAACAGTGGTAACTTAACCATGATAGCAGAACAGTGTGCTGCTAAAAATAGTTTTACTGGGATAAAATGCAATCTCTGACTTTCTGAGAGCCCACGAGTCCAGTTTATCTCTAATTACTGATACCTTTATTTATGTACCTAAGTTTTAAAAGCAAGAGAGTTCCAGAAAAGCATCTATTTCTGCTTTATTGACTATGCCAAAGCCTTTGACTGTGTGGATCACAATAAACTCTGGAAAATTCTGAAAGAGATGGGAATACCAGACCACCTGATCTGCCTCTTGAGAAATGTGTATGCAGGTCAGGAAGCAACAGTTAGAACTGGACATGGAACAACAGACTGGTTCCAAATAGGAAAAGGAGTACGTCAAGGCTGTATATTGTCACCCTGCTTATTTAACTTCTATGCAGAGTACATCATGAGAAATGCTGGGCTGGAAGAAGCACAAGCTGGAATCAAGATTGCTGGGAGAAATATCAATAACCTCAGGTATACAGATGACACCACCCTTATGGCAGAAAGTGAAGAGGAACTAAAAAGCCTCTTGATGAAGGTGAAAGAGGAGAGTGAAAACATTGGCTTAAAGCTCAACATTCAGAAAACGAAGATCATGGCATCAGGTCCCATCATTTCATGGGAAATAGATGGAGAAACAGTGGAAACAGTGTCAGACTTTATTTTTTGGCGCTCCAAAATCACTGCAGCCATGAAATTAAAAGACGCTTACTCCTTGGAAGGAAAGTTATGACCAACCTAGATAGCATATTGAAAAGCAGAGACGTCATTTTGCCAACAAAGGTCCGTCTAGTCAAGGCTATGGTTTTTCCTGTGGTCATGTATGGATGTGAGAGTTGGACTGTGAAGAAGGCTGAGCGTTGAAGAATTGATGCTTTTGAACTGTGGTGTTGGAGAAGACTCTTGAGAGTCCCTTGGACTGCAAGGAGATCCAACCAGTCCATTTTGAAGGAGATCAGCCCTGGGATTTCTTTGGAAGGAATGATGCTAAAGCTGAAACTCCAGTACTTTGGCCATCTCACATGAAGAATTGACTCATTGGAAAAGACTCTGATGCTGGGAGGGATTGGGGCCAGGAGGAGAAGGGGATGACAGAGGATGAGATGGCTGGATGGCATCACTGACTCAATGGACGTGAGTCTGGGTGAACTCCGGGAGATGGTGATGGACAGGGAGGCCTGGTGTGCTGCGATTCATGGGGTCACAGAGTTGGACACGACTGAGTGACTGAACTGAACTGAACTGAACTGACTGAAGTTTTAAAATCAGGTGTGTTTTAGAATCATTATTAAAAAAAAAAAAACTAAGGCACCATGGAAAAGTCTTTTGAAGATTAGACTCATGTGGTGGAAAAACTACTTCACATAAGATCTGAACACGGAAAACAAAAAAATGATATCAGCCTTCTTGCTTACTGATTCTGCATAATTTATTCAATGTGGATTTTGTCCATATGCAAATTTGGTTTAAAAGACTCCAATCCTTTAAAAGCTTTTTGATACTAGAAAGGATTTTAAGACTTTTCTAAATAGAATGTACAGGGTGTTCAAATCTGATTGGGTAATATTGCTTCAGTGTTTGATCTGAAGCAATAATGAACATTTACTGACAAATTAACATTTAATTAACATTTACTAATAAAAACATATACTGATATCATTTGTAAATTTCTTAAAACTTCCTACTTGTTGGAGAAGGAAATGGCAACCCACTCCGGTACTCTTACCTGGAAAATCCCATGGACAGAAGAGCCTTGTAGGCTATAGTCCATGGGGTCGCAAAGAGTCAGACACGACTGGGCGACTTCACTTTCACTTTCCTACTTATTAAACTACTAAGTATAATTAGATACAATTTAAGATGATGGTTTTGATTTCAAAAGTTTCTTTTGCCTTTTCACAGAGAATTGAATTAAGTCATCTCTTAAGGCCCTAGGAGGTTTAGGCTATTTCACTTTTCCCAAGTCATGATCCATATAACAAGAACAGATATTCCCAGTAGGGGTCAGTCTTGTGTTGGTAATTATTGTACCAAAAGAAAAACTAAGGATTTTACTTAAAAGGGAAGTATATTTGAGTAGTTACTAAGCCATTAATTGTGGAAAGAAGAAACTTAAAAATAATCATCCCTATTGCAACAAAAGTAACTGTGGGTAATATTTAGGCTCCTCTATTATCATATTTTCCCCCAAAGCTTCAGAGGGCTTGCTAATTACTATCCCAAAGTGAGCTATAAATGGTAAAAAGGAGCAGTTATCTAAATGCAGCAGCAGATAATTTGGGATAAATATCAGATTATTAGCCTTTAAAGTAGAAAAATCTGCCTGCAGGATTGAGGTTAGGGAGAAATCTCACAGAGGTGGGATGATTTTGAGCAAGTCAGTTGCTTGCCTTAGTTGCCTTCTACAATGTGGGAATAACTGCCTGTCCTCTTTCCTTAACATAAATCTTGTTTTACTCTCATCCCTGAGACTAAGTTAATCTTTTGATCTCTAAACCAAGCACTTTATAATAGATGCAGAGATGGAAATCTGGGATAAAATGTGTGTTTTCAGATAATGCCTTTGGTGGTACTGATGTCAACATACTATAAGCAGCCAGAGAAGCATTGCCCAGAAAACATCTTAGAGGTTCCTGAGATAATCAGTGTGTTGGCAACAGCAGTGATAGCACAGGGTAGCTCGGGGAGGCTTTCATCTGCCATACCTGAAACAAACATGATAAAGCAAATAAAACCTCAAGGCAAGATGCTTAGTCCTTTCTTTGCAATTAAATTATTGCCCCAGGGTCCTTCCCACTGGCATTTGTAGTGCCAGTATTGTTAGAAATGAGAGTATTTGGATTTTAATTTCTGGCATTACTAGTAAACAGTTGGGCAAGTGGACCTGAGCAAGTCACAGACTCAACAGCAGCAGAAAAGTATTGAATGCCTCCTGTTGGTCAAACTAATCCTAAGTGTTGACGTGACGATCTTGGCTTAGGTGATTTTGTAATAGGGAAGAACCGTTGTGTTCTATTACAAGTTAATCACTAAAAGGGCGTTGTCTATACGGTTAAATTATATATACTGGCCCATTTCTGGAAACCCTGCCTCCCAAGTAATAAAGCATTAACCTAAAGTACCTTTGTTTGGTTCACAGAGAACACCAGGTCCAGCTGTGAAGGACTGAAGGGAGAAAGAAATTAACACATCTCCTTCAGAGGCTGGCCTGAACCAGGAAATGTTTCACTTGATCCCCTCCTCTTTCAGTATAAAAGAAGCCTGAATTCTAACTCAGGCAAGCTGTTTTTCTGGGACACAAGTTCACTATCTTCTGTCTGCTGGCTTTCCAAATAAAGTTGCTGTTCCTTGCCCCAACAACTTGTCCCTTGGTTTGTGGCAAGCCGTATGAGCTTGGACTCAGTAACAATTTGTAAGGTCGCTTCCAGTTCTAGTGTTTTGTGATTTTTTTTTTTAAACCATTTCCCACACTTAGCTCTTCATTGCCTTGTGCTTATTTTTCTATCTACATCCTTTTTTCTTCTGAGTAGAACAGCTTCTCATGTCAGCAAGCTTAGTTCTGCATCAAATAGAATAAAAGCTGATCAGGGTGATTTTAAAGTCAATGCTAATGCTTCATGAAATGCTTTTTTTCTGAGAAATGTTATCCTCATCCTTAGCTTGTCATAATATACCTAACTTCTCTGCCCCTGTTTATGTTATTGTGCCACTTGGTTTAATCCACAGTAGCTAATGAGTGTTTTCCATCATTAGGGTCAATATTTGTGTGTTATATATCTGTACCTATTTCATCAAAGTTGTTGATAAAATACTCAGGAAATTTTAGTAGGCTTTGTGCCAACTGGATTGGTGGAGCTAACCTTCAGTCTCTTTACAGATGTTTTATTTTCACTAGCAGGTTGCTTTTCACCTACATTGTCTCCAGCAAGACCAAAACAAATATACTGTTCATTCCATGAGCACTTTTTACAGTGATTTCACTGGTATTTTCTGACTTAATCCTTGCAAATACCAGACAGATGCAGATGAGGAAACTGGGGTTCAGAGTGGTACCCAATTACAAATGCAAAACTCTGGTCTTCTCTTTGATGATCTGGTACTTTTCCACTTCACCAACACTATCCCTGTGGAATCCTGTCACTGTCAGGCAAGGTATGTAGCCTTGATCCAAACAAATCTATGAAAGCGGCCGGGGGGGGGGGGGGCGTTTATTTTTGGTTCCCCATATCCTCCACCTGTGCCTCTTCTTTCTTATTGGAGTCCTTTTCTCTTCATCCCCTCACCTCCATGGCTGTGCTCATATGCATGTTGAACATCGGTTTTGTATGAAATACCTTTTAGGAGCTGGTGAAACAGCTTACTGCCCGCATGGTACTGCCCTCTCACTTCAGGGTCATCACTATGATGCTGACCTTTGCACTCAGTATAACTTATCCGGGCTGCACTACATTTCTTTACAAAGATTGGCTAGCTATCCAAGTAGTTAGAGATCTTCGACTCAGTCATGTTTTTTGTTGTTGTCTGGTTTTTTAAAGAGTATTAATATGCCACATCGAAAGAAGATGGCTATAACTCTGAAGGAACCTTGGCCTACTGAGGAAGATGAGCTTGTTTACATGTAACTCTAGATGATGACCTCAGTGCCACAGAGCCTGGTAGGGTGCAGGAGTCACAGAGGAGAGAAAGGCAGTTTTTCCAAGGCAGTTGGAGGAATATGGAAAATGTCACTCGGCAGCTGATACTTAAGCTGAGTCCTGAAGAATGTGTCCATCAGTGAGGAAGGCAAGGCAGAAGGCATTCCCTTAATGGGACCAGCATGAAATAAGGCTCTAGTGGCAGCTAGAAATAATTCCACGTGGTCCCTATAATAATAATATTTTAATAGAGTATCTTAAATGACTTTATCTAAAGGCACAAGTAATGAGATTTCATGAATGTGGCAGAGTAAGCAGGGGAATTATTGTAAGTGAGGAGTTTCATGGCATCTCTTCAGTAACTTTTCCAAGGTGACTTCCTCTTCTTATTCCAGGCCAGTCAATCCAGATTCCAGTGCTCCTTGGAATTAACTTTTGGATCTTTTTTATGTTGCTACTACACCGTGGATTCTCTTTCTCAGTTTTCACAGGGCATGCCAGTGTTCATTTGTACCAATGCTTTTCCAAAAGTTGCAAAAAATTGTTGCTTTTGATGAATCTTCTTGTGCTTTACTTATAAGAGTGATCCTTTTTATTTGCCCATTTCTATTTTTCCATCAACAGCCTGATATTCCATGCCTCTGGGTCTGTACTGTTCCATTTCATAATTGTTTAATGAATGTTAGAACTGGCTCTGCAAATGCATTGCCTTAATCTTGTTGCCTGCAGTGAGACGCTTTTAATATTTTCTCCACATGTGAACTCAATGTTTTCCTTTAGCTTTTCTTTAATTTCCATGTAGTTAATCCCCTTCTACTGCAGGGACCCTGGATATTTATAGATTTCTCCCTTTCACTCTGTCTTCAATAATTTGCTTTTTGCATTCAGTGAACACATCCATCACAATAAATGCTCCTTTCCCTATTTGTATTGACTGGCACTTATATAAACCAGGCTTCATTTTCACACCATTATTAATATTCATGGTAATTTTCAGTAGTTTGGGAAGGTGGTATTAGAGCTGCCATAGGGCTTCAAGTTGTCCTATTAGATCAAGTGACTCATGCCATGACTCCTGGTTTCAAATTTTATCATTAAGTCAAAACTGAGGTTATTTGTTTTTTTTCCTTAGTTGACAGTATAAAATGAGATTATTAAATAAGTATCTCTAAATTATTCCTCATTTCATTAAAATGTTTTTGATTAGCCTTGTATGAACCAGAAGATGCAGAATATTCCCATTATCAATGTGAAATATTTTCAAAATCAAAAGCCCAACTGTATAAATGTTTGTTAAATCCTCCAGTACTCTTGCCTGGAAAATCCCATGGATGGAGGAGCCTGGAAGGCTGCAGTCCATGGGGTCGCTGAGGGTCGGACATGACTGAGTGACTTTACTTTCACTTTTCACTTTCATGCATTGGAGAAGGAAATGGCAACCCACTCCAGTGGTCTTGCCTGGAGAATCCTAGGGATGGGGGAGCCGGGTGGGCTGCAGTCTATGGGGTCACACAGAGTCGGACACGACTGAAGTGACTTAGCAATAGCAATAGTAGATATAAATAGGGGATTATAAGCAGCTAACATTTTTCATACTTAGATGCTATGGCTTTCTGATTGTTCAATTTGTTTTGACAGAGTCTAGAATGATGAAGTCTTAAAAATTTTTATATTCTTTTTATGTTTTATTTGTATTATTTTAATGAAAGGTAATTTTTTCTATCATTTATGCATGTCATGGGTATGCAGATGGTAAGAAAGGGTAATTGGCAGGGATTAGATTGCTATTCTTTAAGCAGAACCAAACTGGGTATAGTGATCATCAAATTTTCTATAGCTTGGGCACATTTCCCAGAAAATATCTTCAAAGTAGCTCTGTATTGCTGAGAATTTCTTAGGTCAGTCATTCTGCTGTAAGACAGGCCTATACTTTCCTATTAACTAGGCACTTTGATTGTTCAGCACCCTCTTCAGGTATCAGCAGAATTTCCATGATTCAGTTTCTCTGAAACTAGGATACATTTTTCAATTGATTCTGTGTCACAGTTTAATTGGTAGCATTAAACATTTTTTTTTTTTTTAGTGCACAAAAATGAAAGGTATCCTAGATTTTATAAAGTGTGGCATTTTATTTTTCTCTTTCCTTTAAATTACTTTGTTGAGTTACGATTGACATAAAAAAGCTATACAATTTCAATGTATACAACTTTATGGTTTAGGAGATAAGTGTACATTCACAGATAAGTGCCACATCTGTGCCATAAACTTCTATCACCTCTGAAAGTTTCCTCCTGCCCTCTTTATTTAATATTATTTTTTTGTGTGTGATAAGAATATTTAACATAAGATCTACCCTCTTAGCAAATATTTAAGTACAGAATATGGTATTGTTACCTACTGGCACTACATTACATAGTAGCTCTCTAGGATTTGCCCATCTTGCATAACTGAAACTTTGTACCCTTTGACTAATGCCTCTCTGTTTTGCCTCCCCTAATCCCCTGGTAATCACCATTATACTCCCTCCTTTGAGTTTGACCTTTGTAAATTTCTCATATAAGTGGTATCATGTAGTAAATATTTATCCTTCTGTGTCTGGCTTATTTCGTATCATGTCCTCCAGGTTTATCCATGTCACAAGTGGCAAGATTTTCTTTTTAAGGCTAAATACTATTCCATTGTATGCATATACCACAGTTTCTTCATCCACTTGTCCATCGGTGGGTACTTGGGTGGCTCCCATATCTTGGACTGTGACTAATGTTTCAGTGAACATGGGAGTGCAAATATCTCTTCAAGATCCTGATGTCAAATTCCTTTGGATATATTTTTATATATCCAAATATTTTATATGTTTATAAAATATATATTTTATATATCCAGATATTCATGATCTCAGTGACTTCGTGTATTGAGTAAACATTCTTGAATGTTCTCTGAGCTTTTCTGTTTCAATCTTTCTTCACAAGATAAACTTCCAACTTGTTCATTTATTCTCTTCAGTTAATGAAAGTTAACGAGATAAAGTTTTTTGAAATATACTTTGTACTCTCCTCTCTTGAATGTATATGTATATGACCTTATTCCTAGTCAGGTGGAGACATCTTTCTGTAACTATGGGTGGGAAAATGGGAAATTCTAGAACTAAGAGTGAGTTCAGTTCAGTCGCTCAGTCGTGTCTGACTCTTTGGGACCCCATGAATCGCAGCACGCCAGGCCTCCCTGTCCATCACCAACTCCCGGAGTTCACTCAAACTCATGTCTGTCGAGTTGGTGATGCCATCCAGCCGTCTCATCCTCTGTCATCCCCTTCTCCTCCTGCCCCCAATCCCTCCCAGCATCAGAGTCTTTTCCAATGAGTCAACTCTTCGCATGAGGTGGCCAAAGTATTGGAGTTTCAGCTTTAGCATCAGTCCTTCCAAAGAACACCCAGGACTGATCTCCTTTAGAATGGACTGGTTGGATCTCCTTGCAGTCCAAGGGACTCTCAAGAGTCTTCTCCAACACCGCAGTTCAAAAGAATGCAAAGAAAAAAGTCAAAGATCAGCCTTTAGTTACAATAGGATTTTTTTCAATAGCACTGGCAGCATGAAAGTATTGATTTTGTCAAGAAAAAAAGAATTTCCCAAATTTCTTTAAAGCCTTGGAACATATTAAAAGAAAAATTTGATAGGGCTAGATCATAGACTTCCCAGGGGGCACTAGTGGTAAAGAACCCACTTGCCAATGCAGGAGATGTAAGTGACTTGAGTTTGATCCCTGGGTGGGGAAGATCTCCTGGAGGAGGGCATGGCAACCCACTCTAGTATTCTTGCCTGGAGAATCCCATGGACAGAGGCTCATGGGGTCCATGGGGTCACAAAGAGTTGGACATGACTGAAGCGACTTAGCTCACTTAGCTCAGAGCATAGACTGTCCTTTCTGAGTCCAGAGGGTTTGATTTCTCTAGGAAGAAGGATTTGGATTAGAGCAAGCAGAGGCTTTACCCTTTTGGTTTCATAAGATAATGGTTCCTGTTTTTTCTTTAAGGTCTTTGATTTCTCCATCTTAGAACTGTGAGTCAAATGGAGAGAGTATAGAAATGTCAGAAAGGCACGGAGCGGTCTGAGAATGTTTGATCTAGTGCTCTGCTCCCTGTCAAAGCATGAGGTAGGGCAAGGACTCTGGTTCTTAGTCAACACAAGCCTGTCACTCTGGGCCGTGACCAGTGCAGTGCGAGAGCACCATCATGGAGTTACTTTGGAGGAACCTGGAGGAAGAAGACAGGCTGTGTGCCTGGCTCCCCAGGGCCTGTGCTTGGTGTACCGGGGATCATGTCTAAAGTTTTCCACATCCTCAGAGGTGCTATAAGGGCTGGGGGACCTCAGTGGGCTAGCTCAGAGTGAAGAGACTGTAGTGTGAGGAGCCTGTAAGAGCAGAGACCCACTACCACATAGAATCCTGGCAGAGCATTAAAAAGAATACATTTGAATCAGTTCTAATGAGGTGGATGAAACTGGAGCCTATTATACAGAGTGAAGTAAGCCAGAAGGAAAAACACCAATATAGTATACTAACGCATATATATGGAATTTAGAAAGATGATAACAATAACCCTGTGTACGAGACAGCAAAAGTGACGCTGATGTATGGAACAGTCTTATGGACTCTGTGGGAGAGGGAGAGGGTGGGAAGATTTGGGAGAATGGCATTGAAACATGTAAAATATCATGTATGAAACGAGATGCCAGTCCAGGTTCAATGCACGATACTGGATGCTTGGGGCTAGTGCACTGGGACGACCCAGAGGGATGGTATGGGGAAGGAGGAGGGAGGAGGGTTCAGGATGGGGAGCACATGTATACCTGTGATGGATTCATTTTGATATTTGCAAAACTAATACAATTATGTAAAGTTTAAAAATAAAATTAAAAAAAAAAAAAGAATCCTGGCAGAGAAGCTGCCTGCTTACAGGCAGAAGTGAGGAATCGCAGCAGTGATCAAATGACCCACAAGGCCAAAAGTATTTACAGTCTGGTCTTTCCCAGAAAAATTTTGCCAGTTCCTGCTGTAGGAAATTTTGAATTTTACAACTATAATCATAAATATAGTAATTGATCTGAGACAATTGAAGGTACTGATAACTTCATAGGAAGGCATAAAAGAATGGATTATTTAATTTGCTGCTTTATTGGAAAAGAAAATTATGAACTGTCTTAATTTGGCTGCGGTAACAAATTACCATAGACTCAGGTGGCTTAAAGAGCAAACATTTATTTCTCATAGTTCTGGAGGCTGGGAAGTCCAAGGTCAAGGTGCTGGCAGCTTTGCTGTCTGGTGAGGTCCCACTTTCAGGCTTGCAGACTGCCAGCTGCTTGCTATGTCCTTACATGGCAAAAAGAAAGTAGCTTGTTGCCTCTTCTTATAAGGGCACTGATGCCATTCATGAGGGTGGAGACTTCCCAAGTTAATTCCTTCCCAAAGGCCCATCTCCTAATACAATCACATTGAAATTAGGGTTTCAACATATATATTTTGTTGGGGGACACAAACATTCAGATCATAGTGACATGAATAATGAAGAAATCATATATTCTCTGAATTAAGCTAATTGATCTGTTTGGGAAAAAAGAAGCAAAGAGAATCAAATTCAGAACTAACAGTAGCCAATGATGCCCTACATTTCACTGTTAATATTAAGTGTCAGACAGAATCAATATTATAATGAAAAAGTGGAAGGACTATGTGATAAAAAAGCATATATCATCTTGACAGGCTAAAGGGACTCATTTTATTAAATATATATGGTTTAAATGGAAATAATTATGATAGCTATTTGTTAAATATTTCATGATTCCTCACTTGACTTTTAAATCAAATATCAGTCTTGATTATGTCAGATAAGAAGGCATCTGATATATTTAAATTTTATATTTGTCCAGGATTACTGGGCAAATCCTGACTTTCTTAGTGCCCATAGGGTAGAGCCTTATAATAAGATTGGACCAGCTACCATAAATAAATTACTTTCCTTTCCTTTCCCTCTCACCTCCTGCCATTTCTGTGGAGGGTGGATGAATTTGCTACCCCAAAGCTACATGCTTTGGGTGTATCAGGCAAAATAATCATAGTATGGATTTGTACATAATTTGAGAAGGAGTTCCTCTTCTGTCCCTCTTCTTTTGGCTGATGCCTGTTAAATCACAGCTGTGTTGGGTGAACAACTGGAAATATATTAAAAACCATTGAATTTTACCCTTCAATGGGTGAACTGTATGGTATGTGAAACATATCTCAATAAAATCAGAAAACTCACAGGAGAAAATAAAAACTTAGTGTCCAGTTCATGGCATAGAACTAAAAAGACAAATACGGCTCAGCACCTCCTACTAGAAACAGATAGATAAGAGTATCAAAAGTGCACAGTAATTTAAAACAAGATAACTCAAACATTTGCTTCTATTGAAGATCATCATAAAAATGCTATTCTAAATAGTGTATTTAGGTAGGTAAACAAACCATCAGGACAAAGCTAATTTGCTTTATTACAGTGTAAGGAGTATAATACTAGGCAGAATAGAGCAGAGTTGTTATTTTCTAGGTTTAAGGTAATTAAATTATGTATCTGGAAGCCTAGCTTTGTCATATCAATTATGTAGTATTTCTAGGGTCTATGTGAGGTCCTGTTGTGTCTGGGTGGAGATGAGTAGCACACTAAGTAGGCAGTAATGAGATGATTTTAATTTACAAATACAAGAATAAACATTCAAATTAGTTCCATCTTTTAAAGAGTGATATTAAGAAGTGTTAAAATGCACTCATTTTAACAATGTTTCCGTTGCTCAAAACATTTTTGGCATCATTTTCTTTGTCTTTTTCAGGCAGGAAAATGTCAAAACTTTATAATCATATCTCATTTGTGTGTATGAATGTGTTTGTCCATATATAGTATGAATTAGTATCATCGCTTGTTTCCAAATGTCATCTGGCTGTTTCAAAAGTCAAATCTACCCTTAAAGAGAAAACATTTGCACTATTGAGAATATTCCAAAGTATGGGCTGAAAGGCGCTCACAGAACTGGTTGGAAGATTAAGACTGAAGCACGAGGCTTGGGAATTTGGCAGGGCCTCAGTACAGGAGGTCACAGTAGAGGTCACACCACTAAGTAACGTGGCTTTGCGAGTTCCTACTAGCAAATTCACTGCTCAGACTTTCACCTCCACTGCTGCCAACTGGCCATGGACTCTTGTATCACTTCCTTTAGATGTAATAGTCCCAGTAGGGGTGTTGGTACAGCCTGAGCATGGGAGGATAGGAGGGTGGGGAGGTGGGGAGATGGGATGTGTAAATCCTTTGTCTTGCTCTTTGAATCTGATCCCACCTAAATTCACACAACAGAAGATTTCCCCACAAATGTTCATTACAGATTTATTTAAACATTACTGATATTATAGGTGCATCTTTGGATTCTTTTGTTAAAATGACCATTTATCAAATGTTTATAGTTTAATAAGTAGAAGAAACAACTGTAAAAAGAGATGTTTTTCTAGAAAAGGCAGAGTTCGCACCTGTGCCTTGATATTGGGGAGACAGGAGAGAAGGCTGCTATACCCCCAGCTCAATGCTCTTCTGTCCCCCCAAGGGTAGCCAGAGCCTTGACCTATAGCAAACTCTACTTGGTGGTGCTATCACCTGGACACAGTGTGAGAAATCAGGTAAAAAGGAGAGAGAAGTGTGAAGTGTGCTCACGTTTCTTTATCCTCTCCCTTACCAATGATCATTGCAGTTTCACTCAGAACTTCAGTTTAATCTCTTGTCTGCTTTGGAAGGAAGAAAGTATGTTAAAAAAAATAAAAAGGAACAGCAAGAAAACATAGCTGGAAAGGCAAGGGTTCTGTTCTTTGTTAAGAGATTAATGTTCCTAAACTCCCAGGAGACTCTCCTGGCTACTGTGACCACTTGTTTTTTTTTTTTTTAAGTTGAAAAAGTGTGATCTTGGGGAAACTCAGGGGAAACATTTTTCTTCATTTTCTTCTCAAAATAGAGGCAGGAATAAGGCAGGGGAAAGTGTAGATGAGTAAATACAGCCACTGTCACCTTAGCATAATTGGTGATAAAGTGCTGGTGCTTCTTATTTTTATTCTATTGAGTCATTTTTTAATTGGCTGTCCTTGAAATCGTGGTTGTCTTTTTTTTTTTTGGCTGACTTCTTCACTTCTGTTTTTCTGGTAATGACCTTTTTTCAGGGGTGGGACAACTATACTCTGGTGCATGATCAAATAGTCAGCCAGTATTTCTTGGTGTTATAAACCCATTAAATCTGTCATTTCTCGCAGTATGCTGGGAAGTGCTGTTTACAGCCGCTTTTCGTAGTGTAGAACCTGTCTTCTTTTGAGAGCTACGGAAGCTCCTCCTCTGATAATCCATCTCCTGCTTTATCAGAGCCAAACTCTGCAAAAACTTCCAACACCTGTGGATGTGCTGAACCCTATGAGTTGCCTAAAGCTAGTACTGCAGGTGACATTTTGAGATGCTTCTGGAAGACTTTTTCAACTCAGAGCAGTCGTTCTCAAACACTAGCATGCATTAGAATCACCTGGAGGGCTTGTTAAGCCCCATTGCAGGGCTCCATCTGGAGAGACTGACTCAGTAGGTGTGGGAGGCAGCCTGAGAATTTTCATATTTAACAAATCCAGGTGCCGCCCGCGCTGCTGCTGATCTTGATACCATACTCCAAGATCCACAGAGATTTATGGCTCAAATGGGTGTGTAAACACCCTAGGTAAAATGGAGGAACCAGGGCAGTAAATCTTTGAATTAATGTTTGTGAAATATCACAGAGTGCAGAGTATTAACACGAGGAGTTTGGGGAGTGTTTCAGGTAAGTGTATACAATTCCTGCCACCTAGGATCTTCACAGTAACTTTAAGACTTTTCCAAGTAACTCTATTAATCTCATGGAGAATGTTATTTAACAAAATTCTTCTACTTTTAATATAAAATAGTAATCAGATTGTTTCTTGTTCAGTGTAAAATGAAATATTATTTCACATAAGCAGCAATTTACTATTTTTTCAGTATTTTCCCTATAAAACAATAACTTGAGAGTTACTCTAACATAGAAAAGATGTGGACGTCAAAAACTTAGCCAATATGTTGCAACAAGAATGATTTCACTGTTGAGTGCATTTATAAAAGCCGATTTCACTTATATTTCTGGCTCCATCGTCTATAAACAAAGTTGCTTTTATTAAGATCATGTGCTTCAAGGGCTTCAGGACCAGATGGTGGCTATGGGTTGCTCTTTAGACCACAGCCTGAAAGCTTTGCTTAGGGAGCCAAGGAGCTTTGGGCTGGTATCTCCCTCTGTTATTTAGGCAAATTATGTATCCCCTTGTAAAGAAACAGTCCTAGGCTTTGCTGACTTCTCTATTGTGTGTTTGTTTCTTTGCCTTGTGTTCGCATCTTTATTTCTTTTACTCTGTTTCTTTGCTTTAATTTACTGTTCTTTCAACTTTGTGAAATTAATGCTTTAGATCATCGATTATCAGATTTTTGTATTTTCTTCTGTGTGCATAAAAAGCTATAAATTATCCTTTAAGCACAGCTTTAGTACCTCCTGTGAATTTTGATGTTTATTTTTATTATGTCAGTTTAAGATGTATTCTAATTTCTATCATTTCTTGGGTCTATGAGTTATATAGAAGTTTATTTTTAAACATGTGGGGGTTATTTAATGTCTTTGAGCATAAAAGTTCTTTATCTTTAAAACACAATAGTTGTTAGGAGGAGTAAATGAGCTAATGTAATCAAAATCCTTGGAACAGTGTCTGGCAAAGAGAATTTTCAACAAAGAGTTCAGTTCAGTTGCTCAGTTGTGTCCGACTCTTTGTGACCCCAGGGACTGCGGCATGCCAGGCCTCCCTGTCCATCACCAACTCCTGGAATTTACTCAGACTCATGGTCATTGAGTTGGTGATACCATCCAACCATCTCATCCTCTGTCGTCCCCTTCTCCTCCCGCCTTCAATCTTTCCTAGCATCAGAGTTTTTTCAGATGAGTCAGTTCTTCGCCTCAGGTGGCCAAAGGATTGCAGTTTCAGCTTCAGCATCAGATCTTCCAATGAATATTCAGGACTGATTTCCTTTAGGATGGACTGGTTTGATCTTGCAGTCTGAGGGACTCTCAAGAGTCTTCTCCAACACCACAGCTCAAAAGCGTTAATTCTTTGGTGCTCAGCTTTCTTTATAGTCCAACTCTCACATCTATACATGACCACTGGAAAAACCATAGCTTTGACTAGACAGACCTTTGTTGGCAAAGTATTGTCTCTGCTTTTTAATAAAGATTAGCTATTGCTATTATTATTATTGTTTTAAATATGCTCCAAGTGTTCAAGATAGAAAACATAGATAGCTTACTTTCCTATAAATAGTTTGGGTTGGGGAAAAAAATTTCCACAATATATATGAAACACAATATTTGTTGTACTCTACAGATTTACTCTATGGACATTTACTGATTAATGGATTTAGCCATTCTTTTCAAGGGTTCACTTTTCTGTTGACTTTATTATATAGTAAAGGCCCTGAAAAAGTGTGATTCTTGTCTTTATTTAAGTGACTTTATATCCTAAAGTCTAAAATACATGATTTTATTTTTTAAAAAGTAAGATGCATCTAAATTCTTGAGTATATTTAATGTATTATTAGTTTAACTCACAAAACTTGAAGTTAACATTTGTTGATATCTTTTATTTTAAAAAATACAATTTGTTGTTGTTGGTTTTGACTCACAAAATTGACTTTATGACTCACAAGTGTATCATATTCCATAGCTTAGAAAGTGCTGACTTACATATTTCATAATTTATTTCCTGTGGCTGGCAGATTGCTATATAGGGTTACTGAGCCAGGAAAGTGGACAAATGGTTATTAGGCATATATTCAACAATATCCTACTACAAGAGTCCCAGTGTGGTAACATGGCTGTCTTTGACCTCTCTGCTTTCCTTTTGGTAAGTGCCTCCTACCACCTGTTTCCATCTCATGGCCCCTATTATTGTAAGATCTCCAACAGGGATGTTTTAATTCAGCAACTGTCATTTTAATTCAAATGGCTTGCTGACAAGTATGGGCAATTCAAATGATTCTTAGTCATTTCACTTTTCTTCAGGACTGTCTCATGTCTAGTCTTCCCAGGGCTGGAGAAGATATTACATATGGGTTAGGGCAGGACTCCGTCTCAGGACTACCAGCTATCACGGCTTTGTCTGGCTGGTGCAACTCCACTCAAACATTTTAGGGGAGATGTTTGGTGGAGTCACCTTTTTTTTTTTTTTCCAGGTTTTTTTTTTTTAATCTCTTTCAGTCAAGTTTTCCCTTGACATTTAGTTGCCAGTGGAAAAAACTTACCCAGGTGATTCCAATGTGCAGCCAGGATCAAAAGCCACTGAGAAGCTGATCTAGGATGTTTCATTTTCTCTTCTTTCACTTTCTTAGCCAGTCTCCCCTCAAAATAACTCTACATGACCATGTTAAGAAAATGGCTTTTTATTCTTCACTTAGTGACAAAGTTTAAATTGCAAAAACCCCTGGGAGTTCCTCAAAATTAAACTTAAAATTATTATTGAACCAGCAATTCTACCGAATGAATTGAACACAGGTGTTCAAACAAAAACTTCTACTTGAGTGTGATATTGTGATTTATAATAAGAAATATATATTTGGTTTTCACCCCATTTGTGGATCACAGCTCCTAAAACCTTTGGAATTTCTTACATGAGGAGTCTTAAAGTGACTTTTGGAAATCTCCTGATGACCAGGGCATGTTGGCAGGAAAACAGATCATCTGTTAAGAGGGTTGGAACCTTCAGGCCCACCCCCTGACCAACTGGTGGAGGAGAGGGGCTGGAAGTTGAGTCAATAAGTGGCCAGTGACAGTCATGTCTATGTAATGTGTGCATGCATGTGTGCTAGTTGTGTCTGACTCTTTGTGACCTCGTGAACTCTAACCCACCAGGTCCTCTGTCCATGGGATTTTCCAGGCAATACAGGGGTGGGTTGGTATTTCCTGCTTCAGGGGATCTTCTCAACCCAGGGATCGAACAGGAGTTTCCTACATTGGCTGGCAGATTCTTTATCAACTGCACCATCTGGGAAGGCACCTATGTAATGAAGTCACCATAAAAACCCAAAATGAGGCATTTTGGAGAACTTCCAGGTTGGTGAGCGCATCGAGATTTGGGGAGCCTCTGCCCCTTCCCAGCACTTGTCCTTCATGTCTCTCCCATCCTACTGTTCCTGAGCTATGTACTTTTAAAACTTTACTAATTTAATTAGCTGCACTGGGTCTTATTGAGGCATGCAGGATCTTTAGTTGTGGTATGTGAACTCTTCATTGTGGCATGTGATATCTAGTTCCGTGACCAGGAATCAAACCTGGGCCTCCGACTTTGGGAGCAAAAAGTCTTAGCCATTGGATCACCAGGGAAGTCCCCTGAGCTATATTCTTTTGTGATAAGCTGGTCAAGGTAAGTAAACTGCTTCTTTGAGTTCTGTGAACCACTCTAGCAAATTAATTGAACTAAGGAGAGGTTGTTGGAAGCTTTTATCTGTAGTCAGAAGCACAGGTTGCAACCTGGGCTTGAAACTGGCATCTGAAGTTGTGGGGCAATCTTGTAGGACTGAACCCTTAAGTTGTGGAATCTAATGATATCTCTGGGTAGAGAGGGTCAGAATTCAATTATAAGATAAATCAATCAGTCCAACTGGTGTAGAATTACGCAATGGTATAGGGAAAACACATACAGGACGGTATTGGGTGCAGAATGCTTACAAATGTTCGTAACAGCATTATTCATAGTAGCTAAAAAGTGGAAATGATTCAAGTGTCTGATGAATGGATAAACACATGTATTCTATTCATGCAATGAAAAGTTATTCAGCCATAAAAAAGATTGAAGTGATACAAGATAAACAGTCAGTCTCTCCCATCAGGAAGCTTCAAGAAGCATCTTACCCTTAACCATCAGAGGGCAGAAAGAATGAAAACCACAATCACAGAAAACTAACCAAACTGATCACATGAACCACAGCCTTGTCTAACTCAATTAAACTATGAGCCATGCCGTGTAGGGCCAGCCAAGATGGATGAGTCATAGTGGAGAGTTCTGACAAAACATGGTCCACTGGAGAAGAGAATGGCAAACCACTTCAGTATTCTTGCCTTTAGAACCCCATGAACAGTATGAAAAGGCAAAAGATATGACACTGAAAGATGAACTCACCAGATCAGTAGGTACCCAATACACCACTGGAGAATAGTGGAGAAATAACTCCAGAAAGAATGAAGAGATGGAGCCAAAGTGAAAATAACGCCCAGTTGTGGATATGACTGGTGATGGAAGTAAAGTCCAGTGCTGTAAAGAACAATATTGCATAGGAACCTGGAATATTAGGTCCATGAATCAAGGTAAATTGGAAGTGGTCAAACAGGAGATGGCAAGAGTGAACATCGATATGTTAGAAATCAATGAACTAAAATGGACCAGAATGGGTGAATTTAATTCAGATGACCATTATATCATCTACTACTGTGGGGAAGAATCCCTTAGATGAAATGGAGTAGCCATCATAGTCAATAAAAGTCTGAAATGCAGTACTTGGAAGCAATTTCAAAAATGGCAGAATGATCTCTGTTCGTCTCCAAGGCAAACCATTCAGTATCACAAATCCAAGTCTATGCCCCAACGTCTAATGCTGAAGAAGCTGAAGTTGAATGGTTCTATGAAGACCTATAAGACATTCTAGAACTAACACCAAAAAAGATGTCCTTTTCATCATAGGAGACTGGAATGCCAAAGTAGGAAGTCAAGAGATACCTGGAGTAACAGGCAAGTTTGACCTTGGAGTACAAAATGAAGTAAGGCAAAGGCTAACAGAGTTTTACCAAGAGAACATGCTGGTCATAGCAAACACCCTCTTCCAACAACACAAGAGAAGACTCTACACATGGACATCACCAGATGGTCAATACTCAGATTGATTATATTCTTTGCAGCTGAAGATGGAGAAGCTCTATGCTATGCTATGCTATGCTAAGTCACTTCAGTCATGTCCGAATCTGTGTGACCCCAGAGATGGCAGCACACCAGGCTCCCCCCATCCCTGGGATTCTCCAGGCAAGAACACTGAAGTGGGTTGCCATTTCCTTCTCCAATGCATGAAAGTGAAAAGAGAAAGTGAAGTTGCTCAGTCGTGTCCAACTCCTAGCGACCCCATGGACTGCAGCCCACCAGGCTCCTCCATCCATGGGATTTTCCAGGCAAGTGTACTGGAGTGGGGTGCCATTGCATTCTCCAGGAGAAGCTCTATACAATCAGCAAAAACAAGACCAGGAGCTGCCTGTGGTTCAGATTATCAACTCCTTATTACCAAATTCAGATTTAAATTGAAGAAAGTAGGGAAAACCACTAGACCATTCAGGTATGATCTAAATCAAATCCCTTACGATTATACAAATGGCAAACAGATTCCAGGGATTAGATCTGATAGAGTGCCTGAAAACCTGTGGACGGGGGTTCATGACATTGTACAGGAAGCGGAGATCAAGACCATCCCCAAGAAAAAGAAATGCAAAAAGGCAAAATGGTTGTCTGAGGAGGCCTTACAAATAGCTGAGAAAAGAAGAGAAGCTGAAGGCAAAGGAGAAAGGAAAAATATATCCATCTGAATGCAGAGTTCCAAAGAATAACAAGGAGAGGTAAGAAAGCCTTCCTCAGTGATCATTGCAGAGAAATAGAGGAAAACAATAGAATGGAAAAGAGGAGATCTCTTCAAGAAAATTAGAGATACCAAGGGAACATTTCATGCAAAGATGGGCACAATAAAGGACAGAAATGGTATGGACCTAACAGAAGCAGAAGACATTAAGAAGAGGTGTCAAGAAAACAGAACTATACAGAAAGGATCTTAATGACCCAGATAACCATGATGGTGTGATCACTCACCTAGAGCCAGACATTCTAGAGTGCGAAGTCAATTGGGACTTAGGAAGAATCACTACAAACAAAGCTAGTGGAAGTGATGGAATTCCAGTTGAGTCATTTTGAATCCTAAAAGATGATGCTGTGAAAGTGCTGCACTCAATATGCCAATAAATTTGGAAAACTCAGCAGTGGCCACAGGACTGGAAAAGGTCAGTTTTCATTCCAATCCCAAAGAAAGGCAATTCCAAATATTTCAAACTCTTGCACAAATGCATTCATCTCACATGCTAGAAAAGTAATACTGAAAATTCTCCAAGCCAGGCTTCAACAGTATGTGAATTGAGAACTTCCAGATTTTCAAGATGGATTTAGAAAAGGCAGAGGAACCAGGGGTCAAACTGCCAACGTCTGCTGGATCATTGAAAAAGCAAGAGAGTTCCAGAAAAACATCTATTTCTGCTTTATTGACTATGTCAAAGCCTTTGTGTGGATCACAAAAAACTGGAAAATTCTTCAAGAGACGGGAATACCAGGCCACCTTACCTTCTCCTGAGATATCTGTATGCAGTCAAGAGGCAACAGTTAGAACCAGAAATGGAACAGACTGGTTCCAAATTGGGAAAGGAGTACATCAAGGCTGTATATTGTCACCCTACTTACTTAACTTCTATGCAGAGTATATCATGCAAAATGCCAGGCTGGATGAAACACAAGCTGGAATCAAGATTGCTGGGAGAAATATCAGTAACCTCAGATATGCAGATGATACCACCGTTATGGAAGAAAGTGAAGAGAAAATAAAGAGCCTCTTGATGCAGGTGAAAGAGGAGAGTGAAAAAGCTGGCTTAAAACCCAACATTCAAAAACTAAGATCAGGGAATGTGGTTCCATCATTCATGGCAAATAGAAGGGGAAAAAAAATGGAAACAGTGACAGACTTTATTTGCCTGGCCTCCAATATCACTGCATATCGTGACTGCAGCCATGAAATTAAAAGATGCTTGTTCCTTGGAAGGAAAGCTATGACTAACCTAGACAGCATATTAAAAAGTGGAGACATTACTTTGCCAACAAAGGTCCATCTAGTCAAAGCTATGGTTTTACCAGTAGTCATGTATGGATGTGAGAGATGGACAATAAAGAAAGCTGAGTGCCGAAGAATTGATGCTTTTGAACTATTGTGTTGGCGAAGACTCTTGAGAGTTCCTTGGACTGCAAGGAGATCAAACCAGTCAATCCTAAAGGAAATCAATATTCATTGGAAGTTCTGATGCTGAAGCTGAGGCTCCAATACTTTGGCCACCTGATGCAAAGAACTGACTCATTGGAAAAGACCCTGATGCTAGGTAAGACTGAAGGCAGGAGGAAAAGGGGATGACAGAGGATGAGATGGTTGGATGACATCACTAACTCAATGGACATGAGTTTGAGCAAGCTCTGGGAGTTGGTGATGTACAGGGAAGAAGCCCGTCGTGCTGCAGTCCATGGGGTAGCAAACTGTCAGACATGACTGAGCAACTGAACTGAACTGATACATGAGACAGCATGATGAACCTTGAAAACTTTATGCTAAGTGAAAGAACTCAAACACAAAATGTCACATGGTATATGATTCCATTTATATAGAATATCCGAATAGGTAAATCCACAGAGGTGGAAAACAGGTTAGTGGTTTCCAGTGGAAAATGGAAAATGACTTCTTAAAGAAGTCATTTTCTTTTGAGGTGATGAAAATATTTTGAAACTAGAGAGGTGATGTTTGGGCTTCCCAGGTAGAGCTAGTGGTAATGAATTCGCCTGCCAATGCAGGAGACATAAGAGATGTGGGTTTGATTCCTGGGTCAGGAAGATCCCCTGGAGGGCATGGCCATCTACTCCAGTATTCTTGCTTGGAGAATCTCAGGACAGAGGAGCCTGGCAGGCTACAGTCCATGGGATCACAAAGAGTCGGACATGACTGAAGGAACTAAACATGTGTGCAGAAGTGACGTTTACATAGCGCTGTGAGTGGACTGAAATGTACTGAACTGTAGGTTATGTGAATTTTACCTCAATTTTAAAAAATGAACAAACCAAAACAAGATAGTACTAGAAAATCTGCATAGAGATACCTTTGACTACAAATATAGTCTCTCTTATTTACTACCAAGAACACAAAAACACAATGCTGGGAGAGGTAAATAGTATTAGAGAAGGATTTACCTGCAGCTGCTGCAGCTTTAGTCAGAGGGTCCCTCATGTGCATGCTCCTATTTTAAGTTCCTGTTTGGGGCACTTGTACTGTCTTTGAAACTAAAGTACTTCATCTATAAAACCTAAGAGTTGTGATGATTGAGTTGATATAAAGTCCTAGATTTTATAAAAATCACAAAAATAATATATTCTAACTTCAATTAATTGAGACTGCTCTTTCTGCTCTAAATTTTGGGTCATGTTTCCTTTCAGATTATGATGGTTAAGTGGCCATGGGCACTTGGAATTAAGCTGATGGGAGTTTGAATTGGATATTCACCTAGTTTGGGTTATGTGTGATTCATACAGGTTACATGTATAAAACTTAGTGTGGTGGGCTGTACAGTGGCCCCCAGAGATGCCTAGGACCTATCTCCTGGAGCCTGTGAATGTTACCTTATATGACAAAGAAGACTGCAGATATGATTAAGAATTTTGAGGCAGGGAGACTGTATGAGAAGGTCCTAAAAGCAATCACAAGTGAACCTATAAAAAGGAGGCAGAGGAAGATTTGACACAAAAAGAAGGCAAAATGGCCACGGAAGCAAGAGGCTACACTGCTGGTTTTGAAGATGGAGGAAAGGTTTCACAAGCCAAGGGATGCTGGAAAAGCAAGGAAATGAATTCTCCCCTACAGCCTCTTGAGGGAGGGTGGCCTGCTTGATCTTGACCCATGAAACTGATTTCACATTTCTGACCTCTGGAACCATAAGGGAATATGTGTGTGTTCTCAGCCACCACGCGTGTGGTAACTTGTTACAGCAGTCATAGGAAGGTAATATACAGGGAGAGCTAAGTTGCTGCTAGCTACACTGGTGTGGGAATGGCTTCTATAAACTGTGTGTGACATGTTTTTTTGCTTGCCAGGTTATTGGATTATTTTAGCATTTCAGATGCATGTTGTCCTGATAAAATCCTGTGGTTCCGGATGACATGGCACACCCCAAATGGCAGGTGTGATAAAAAAAAAACCTGAAGAGGGAAGTATTCAAGTGGCCAAACCCCTAACATTCAGTAATAAGTCAATGTGTACAGTATTAACTATAAGAGTAAGTATACCAGCTTCCCTGGTGGCTTAGACAGTAAAGAATCCTCCTGCAATGTGGGAGACCTGGGTTTGATCCCTGGCTTGGGAAGATCCCCTAGAGGAGGGTGTGACAACCCACTCCAGTATCCTTGACTGGAGAATTCCCACGGACAGAGGGGCCTGGCAGGCTACATGGGGTCACAAAGAGTCAGATATGACTGAGCGACTAAGCACAACCAAGAATATAGTTCATAAAAGTGGAGACAGAAGACATAAAGATGTTGGTAAGGACTAGGACCTTCTCAAGCGAGAAGTGAAAAAGCAGCAGGAAGATGAAAAGGACAGAAAAGAAAATGTCAGTTAGTCAACAGAAGGACATGAAGATCAGCCATAGCTGGTCGTTGATTTTGATACGTACTCTTGGTTTCCCTGCTGGCTCAGACAGTAAAGGATCCATCTGCAATGCAAGAGACCTGGGTTTGATCCCTGGGTTGGGAAGATGCCCGGGAGAAGGGAGTGCAACCCACTCCAGTATTCTCGCCTGGTGAATACCATGAACAGAGGAGCCTACAGTCTATGGGGTCTCAAAGAATGGGAAACAACTGAGCAGCTAACACTGCCACTCATCTCCCATTATGACTTATGATAAGCACTACTCCATTCAACGATGGCTAATGACTTTTTTCAGAAAAATCATGATCCCATAATATTCGTGAAATATCAAAACAGGACATAAATGGACAAAAATGTTTCTTAATTAGATATTTTGGAAAAAGAAAATCATTGCTGTAAGATGGGGCAAGCTAAAGCTGTAGGAGTACAAGTATTGTATTAATGGAAATGTATCAGGCAGTTAATTAATACAAGTATTATACACTTCTGGATTTTGTAATATGCTCTTTACCACTTTTTAGAAGTTTCTACTTTAACAATTTCTTTTTTAATTTTAAATAAATATTCACTTGAATTTAATATTTTATAATCTGTCTAATGCATCTCATATTCTGTCCCTGTGTCAAATAGTCTACATGTACTTATATATTCATTTTATTAAAATATCTATTTATATTTTATGGTTTTATTCACTTTATATTCATTTATACTTTATGTTACTCAGATAAAGGGTAAATGTCTAGTTTTCTTTTTTATTCTGTGGGTAGAAGATTTTCATTCACTGAACAGCTGACCAATTTACAAGAAATGAGGTGAATTTGAGGGAATAAACTTGAATTTTAAAAAATTCCTTCAGCAATGTCTAGCTTACAATTCATTCAAGTAAACATAATGCTTAAGCAATTTCCAAAGTCTTGATAAGATGCCGTCAATATGATTTAAACGTGAGATTAGCTAATGTAAGTGGCAATTAGATTTAGCTTATACATTTGGAGCTATGATGGAAAGCTCCTGTGGGTACTCTTTTATTGCACACAAAAAGAAAGATGAGAAAAAAAGAGTTGTGTTCCCCTGTATTTTTCCTAAGGTGCATTGCTTTGCAAGATCCTCAGAGAGCAAAAGGATAGATGAGTTATATGAAAGAAACCTATATAGAGGATTTAATTATTTCAAAATTGCCCATTTTTTTTTTCCACCAGCAATAACTACAGAAGCCTTCATTTAAAAAAGTCAATTTTCCTAGGGAAAACAGCAAATAAATACAGCATCTAACTATAATAAGTAATTTTGTACCCTCAAAGGTTTTCATTCTGAAGAGTCAGGTTAGTTTTAATTCCCATCTAGCCTCTAGTGTGCTTTGACTGATTCCCTAAAGAATAGTAGCATTGATGACCTTGGAGAGACTGTGCTCCCAGGCATATCTGATGGTCATTTAGGCCATTACATTTCAGCGTTCAACATCAAAAATTTACTTCCAGTGCCAAATTTGCTTAGATTTCACCCAGATTTGCCTTTGCCTCCCATCCTTGATATATGAGTATTAATTAACAACTACATGATCATCTCATACATCCAGAATGTCAGAGACATGAAGACCCTCAGAGACCATCTCTTTCAACACTCGTATTTTTATAACAGATAAGGGAGGCCCAGGGTGGAGGAGGTGCCTTCTGACACACTGGCCTTTATTTGTAGACGTAGAGCCAGAAGGACACCCTGTGGCATTTCCCATCACATTTCCTGCTTGTTACCTTTCATGAGCTGGGCTGTGACATGGATTCAGAGTCATTACGCATGAAATCACAGTCATAAAGCATACCCTTCAGGCCCTCTGATGAAACAGTTAGCCTATTATAAAACAGCTGAAAAAAAGTCATCCATTGTTCTCTCAGATGTTTCTCAAAACAATTTTTATTAAAAGCAAATAAAATGAAACATAAGTATCCAGATATGCCCTTTAAAATAGAGATTTTTGTGATTGTGTTAATTCATTCAGTGTCAGTTGCACTTCGATACATTTCATGAAGTAGAGCTGCAGAATGAAAACCACTTAAAAGGCAAATTTTCAAAAGAGATTCATGAAATAATTCACATGCATTTAAATTTATTTAAATCTTACAGTTCACCTTTTTAAGCATATTCACAGAATTGAACAAATAGCACAATATAATTTTAGAACATTTTCATCACCCCCTCCCACCAAAGTAATCCCATATCCATTAGCAATCACTCTCCATTCCTGCCATCCACTCCCCCAACCTGAGGCAAGAGCTAATGAACTTTCTGTCTGTATAGATTTGTCTGTTCTAGACATTTCACATGAATGAAATCTTACAAAATGTGGTATTTTATGACTGGCTCTGGTTTCTCTCACTTAGCATAACATTGTCAAGTTTTAGTCATGTTATGACATACGTAAATACATCATTGTCTTCTATGTCTAAATAATGTTGTTGTATGCATAAACCATGTTTTATTTACACATTCATCAATTGATGACTATCTGGATGGTTTCTACTTTTTTTGGCTAGTATGAATAATATTGCTATGAACATTTGTAGATAAGTTTTTGGGTGGCATATGTTTTCATTTCTCTTGGGAATATACCTAAAAGTGGAATTTCTGGATCACACGGTAACTGTATGTTTAACATTTTGAGAAACTGCCAGACTGTTTTCCAAAGTGACTGTGCTATTTTATAATCTCACCAGCAGTATATGAAGCTTCCAATTTCTCCCCATCTTGGAAAAGGCAAATTTTACAATTTTAACTGGCAAATATTCAATTATTGAGTATCTCCTAGGTGAAAGATCCTAGGTGCTGTAATTTTGGAAATCAACCCTGAATATTCACTGGAAGGACTGATCCTGAAACTGAAGCTCCAATACTTTGGCCACCTGCTACGAAGAGCCAACTCATTAGAAAAGACCTTGATGCTGGGAAAGATTGAAGTCAGGAGGAGAAGGAGATGATTGAGGATGAGATGGTTGGATGGCATCACCGACTCAATGGACCTGAGTTTGAGTAAGCTCTGGAAAATGGTAAAGGACAGGAAGGCCTGGTGTGCTACAATCCATGGGGTCCACACAGAGTTGGACATGACTGAGAGACTGAACACCAAGAATTTTGGAAATACTTTGAATTAATTTGTGGGAAAACTTAGAACTTTTCTAAAGTGGATTCCTTCCTGAAGGGAATTATGTCAGTGTCTAATGAAGAGATAGAAATTACACTGGTAATATGAATAGGGAAAATTTCATATTAAATAATTATTAAGTAGTAAAAGATAATTAACTACAAAAGTGAAAGTTGCTCAGTTGTGTCCGACTTTTTGCGACCCCATGGACTGTATAGTCCATGGAATTCTCCAGGACAGAATACTGGAGTGGGTAACTGTTCCCTTCTCCAGGGGATTTTCCCAATCTAGGAATCAAACCCAGGTCTCCCACATTGCAGGTGGATTCTGTACCAGGGAAATGCAAAGGGGTAAGTTAAATGCTAAAGAACACAGGAATAGAAAGCATAAGGAGCAGCTATGCCTTCTAGGGCTGAGCAAGAATACTCAAGGGAGGAATAAACTTGGGAAAGGGTTACCCTCCTCTGAGGGCTGAGATCTAGACCTTGTTGGAGAGAGAGACTGGTCCACTGGATGGTGAAGTTTTATGAGCTGCCACTCGCCAGGGCTGCCAAGCAGTGAGCCAGGAAAGCCCTACTAGGATCTGGCAAGACCTATGGGAAGGTGGGTGCCACTGAGTCTTCCACATACTGTTGGCAAGCAAGCTGCCTATTCACCGGGAAACTCAGTGGGAAGCTCCCACTGGACAGTGATGCCACTGCAGGGGATCGTCCACACACCACAGATGGCAAGCCACAGGAGCAAGAAGGACAAGGAGGAATGAAGAAGGAATGTGCTTTCCTCTGCTATACCTTGCAGTAGCCCTCCTACACTCTACCAACAAAGCATAACATAGCACCAGATGGCAACAGAGATGTGTTTACACAGTCCACATTAGGGCAAAAAGTGAAAGAAAGTGAAAGTTGCTCAGTTGTGTCCAACTTTTTGTGAATTATCCATGGAATTCTCCAGGGAAGGATACCGGAGTGGGTAGGCATTCTCTTCTCCAGGGGATCTTCCCAGCCCAGGGATTGAACCCAGGTCTCCCGTGTTGCAGATGGATTCTTTGCCATCTGAGCCACCAGGGAAGCCCAGATTAGGGCAGCACAGGTGGAGTTAGAGTTCAGAGGCTATGAGCCGATAACCAGCAGTCTCCTCCTTTGGCTACTGACTTCCACATGCATCCTTTTAGGCGTATTTGAACTTTGTCAACACAAAGCTTCATAGAACTCTGTTCTTCTTCATAGAAGTGCAGAATTTCTCACTTCTGCCTCCAGTGAGGAGATAGTTTCAACAGTCATTTATATCCTCCACTGGTGATGTTACTTACTCTTCAAATTTACTCACAGTTCCCTTGAGCATTCTCTTACCTAAAAGCTAAATTGCAGCGTTTACATTCAACAATTTATATGTAAAATAATGAAGGGAAGAAAGAAAAAAAGAAAATGGTTAAATGTACAAATGGTAACATACAAATACACTCATACACCTAAAGTACAAAAAACCTGTAAAACTACTGCAGTTCTCATTTCTGTAATTGATAGAGAGGCCAGAGTTAAAGTGTATGGATTTCTCCTTTTTCTACTGTTTATTCTACATACCCATGGCCCTTAGATGGTCAGGGTTCTATACCTGGTGGAGTGATCCAAACCTTCATTTCCAAGAATCTGAGTTCTCAATAATCCTCACTTTAAAAGTTTTGATTCCTGTAGTTTCCTCAGTAACCTTTACTGTTGGTGCCCCCAGAAGATCCCCTGCATTCCACAGTCCTCGCCTCCGTTGTGAAGTAGCACCCTAAATTCACCCTGGTAACCAATCACACCAGCCAACAGAATTACCCCCTTTTCTGAGTTTTGATTCAGTGGCATAAGGAGTACAAAATGCCCTGATGACATTCTCATCCTATGACTTAATGGAACCATTTTATATCCTTTGGTGGATATTCTACATATAATATATATTCTTTCTCAGATTCTTTTCCATGAAAGATTACAAGATGTTGTATATAGTTCCCTGTACTACACAGTAGGATTTTGTTTATCCATTTTGCATATAGTAACATGTATCTGTTAATCCCAGATTCCTAATTTATCCCTCCCCTCATCTTCCCCCTCTGGCAAACATAAATTTATTTTCTATGTCTGTGAGTCCATTTCTGTTTTGTAAAATAAGTTCCATTGTGTTTTTGTTTTCAGGTTCCATCTATAAGGGATATCATATGTCTTTCTGTCTGACTTACTTCACTTAGTATGATAATCTCTAGGTCCATCCATATTGCAGCAAATAGCATTATTTCATTTATTCATGACTGAGTAGTACTCTAGTGTATGTAAATGCCACTTCTTCATCCATTCATCTGTTGATGGGCATTTAGATTGTTACCATGTCTTAGCTATTGTGAACAGTGCTGCTAGGAACATTGGGTGCATGTATCTTTTAGAATTTAGAGTTTTCATCTTTTCTGGATATATTCCCGGGAGTGGGATTTCTGGATCATAACTCTATTTTTTTAAAAATATATTTTATTGAAGTATAATTGATTTATAATGTGTTAATTTATGCTATACAGCAAGGTGATTCAGATATGCATATATGTATACATATTCTTTTTCATTATGCTTTATTACAGGATATTGAATGTGGTTCCTTGTGCTATACAGTAGAGCCTTGTTGCTTATCCATTCTATATATAATAGTTTGCATCTATATACAGAGCTTCTCAAGGATACAGGTGCTCCACCTAATTATATATTTATCAGTGATTTAATGAAGGGAGTATATTCTGGGTCTTCTTGTGGAATATAACTGGGAGGTAGGGGTACAGGTCATACATAGAAAATCTCTAACACTAATGTTTCCCGTAGCTTTTGTAGACCACTCTTGAGAGCAGGTTTCAGGCAACCAGCACACCAATTGTTAGAGCTACTTCTAGCTGCACAAGCTAACATATGAAATCCAAAATTGCTATTAAGTATACCCATATCAAGGAATTTGGCTCAATCTAATTATATTCCATCTTCTTTGTTCTAACACCCTTATAATCTATTTCCACATGTATTCTCTAGGTTTATGCCCATACACTTAGCAAAATCTTGCAATTCTTATGGAGAGGGAGCTATTTTCTTCAGTGTTACAGTGTGTGCCCAGATCCCTGGAGCACGCTGAGAATTAGCCCTGGTTATGGATCTAGTGGCCACAAGAGGTAGTTGTAATTGTGGTAGGTCTTGAAGAGAGGGATCATTCTATTTCAAGTCATCTTCTCCAGATGATGTTACCACAGGCTTCAATCAAAGAAAGGCTAGTGTCCTCAAACAAAAGAAGGCAAGCTACTTCCACTGGTAAGAAAGACTCTGGTCGACTTGGGATTTGAGGATTGTCAATTTCATTTCAATACAACCAGATGTCCTCAGTCCACATTTTAGGTCTTCATTCTTTCCAAGTTAGTGCCCTCACTTTTACATCAGAAACTTAATGAGACTGTGAGTTCAACTGATGTAGAAAATTCAACAACCCGTTTTTTGCTGAATTTTTGTAAATTTTTTTTAGCAATGTCAGCTGATTGTCTACAACAAATTAGAGACAGCAAGTGTCTCTGGATTTTCTGATGCTGAATAGTTAAATAATACTTATCTTGGCCATTTTGATGTCTTATCTTATGGTATTATGGTTAGATTGCTTTCTGAGGACCACAGGATTCATTAAAAAATAGAACTACATTCAGTTCTGTCATCACTAACCTGCTCTTTTTTTATTTTGATACCTCAGTGTTATTAAATGCACTTTGTAGATAGACTTTTCCTCCTGACCTCCAAAGAGAGACACTGTGACTGTGTAAACATTCATAGGTTTTAGGCATCCTCACAAGGTACTGGTTTCATAATGCAATAAAATAGATAGGCTCAATGCAGTGAAGAACATAAATATCTGTCTGATTAGTTGAAGCTTCATGTTGAAGGTGGCTCTTCTGCTCCCACGCGGTTGTTTCTGAGTGACTGTGCTCCCAGGCGGTCCTGGGTCCCTGGGCCTCCTGGGTTGCTGTTGAAGCATTCCTGGTCCCTGTCTGCGGGGCATGCTTACTTTCGGTGGGTCATCCCACTGTGTTCGTGTTGTACATGAACTTGGGGGACTGTGTCATTATAGTTTCTCCTCTGATGTGAGGGGGGTGGGCTGGGGTGGGGGGAATCCAGAAACACTGCAGGATGCTGGAAGCACCCCCTCTTTCTCTGGAGACTTATCATCCAGGACCCTCTTTTTTAGGACAGCCCTTGCTCCAGTTTCTGTTCCCCTCTAATCTGGGGGAATATTTTTTCTTCTAGGGCTATGGAGGCTAAGTAAGAAATTATTGTCCTTTTTCCTTTTTCTCAGACACTTGAATGGCCTTGGTTCATTTTCTTAGCTTTAAGGGCTTAGTTCTTACACTCCCTCCCACGGCCCACCTCAGAAATCACTTCCAGGAAATCTCATAGGCCTTGTCTGCTTTCTGCCTCAACTTACCTCTAATGAACAAAGAGCTAACATTACGCTTGTGAAGGGGGAATATAGTAAAAAATGAACATAATGTAATACCCCACAACTCTTTTCTCAGCTTTTAAATAACTATTGGGAAATTTTAAAAATAGTGGACTAGTTGAAAGTTCACCAAGTAATTAAATTCTAGCGATTAATACATTGTTTATTTATTAAATAATGTGTATGTTTTAAATGTCATTATCTGTGGTATAAATATACATTGTAACCACTTTCTTTTAAGCATTTTTTCTGGAACTTTAACATTTGAATTGGATTCAGAGCACAGAACAAGCACATTTCTTAAAAGTGTCAGATTTGCTTGATTTTTTTGGCTCTGTGAAAAAGTAAATACAATATAAAACACCCATTTAATTATAGAGGTTAAGAATGTGCGTTAGGTAATTTATGCTTAAAAAATTCCCAAGTTATATAAACTTGTAGATTAAAAATGAGCTATGGTCATTTGGAGATGGCAGCAGAGCAATTGGTGGATTAAAGGATTTACATGCAAAGGTGAAGACTTCTTGAAACAACCAGAGTTTCCTTGCAAGTCTAACTCCCAGAGTAATTTGTTTCTAAAATATTGAAATGTCATGCAGGAAGATGTTCAAGGATAGGTAAAATTATCCAATCTGCTTTGATTATGCTGAATTGGAGGACAGGTCAAGAGTGTAACAAAAGCTAAAACAGGAGGAAATGAAATGAGCTTATTGTGAACATGGCCTTTTCCTGTTTTAAAAAAGAGGATAGTTTATGCTATTTTGAGAATTGTGAAGTGGGAGAAGCAGATCAGCCTTTCATGTTTCTGAAATAGAATTTTCCTGGCCCCACATCTCTCTCATTACTTGCCCCTGTTCTTGAAAAAAAAAAAAAAAAACACCTTCCTACATTTCTTCTGGAATAATTTCATAGTTGCATTTGCCAGATATTTAAGCATGAATGTGATAAGCAGTGCAAAGACCTTACTCTGTGGTGGTATGAAATGACCGAGAAAATACCGTTTTGGTAATGTTTGTCTTCTGTCCTTATTCTCCATCCCTACTAGTTGAGCGTAGCTGGAGGGAGGGCTGTGTGGATGTCTGAGTTCCCCTTTCTCCAGGAGAGAGTTCAGAGGCTTTTGCTGCACTGACCTCTTTTCCTGGGCCTGGTGCACTGGACTGTCGATGAGGCAACACTGGGAAGCTGAAGGGGGAGGTTGAACCACAGAGGATGTTGGAATGCTGAGACCCCTGGTGGTCATGAGAGACACTGTCTTTCAAAGTCAGGGCAAAGACCTATGGGGTGCATCCTGTGAATAACAGTCACCCATCACGAAATGAGCCAGTTGTGTGAGACAATAGACTTCAAGATTCTGCAACCAAGATAGACAGAGGACCAGACCAGAGACTCTTCCAAAAATGGGTTTCAAAAGCCCCAGTGTTCTTACATTGATGGGTGGGGTACATGCTGTTCTGAAAATGATTGAGATTGGATTTCACAAACCTCATGGGAAAGGGCTCATCCAGTGAGAATTTGGAAAAGTACAGAAGTGTGACATTTCATGGACCTGGGGGTTGTAGAACAAAACCTATACCCATCACATTTGTTTCAAAAGCATAAGCAGTAAGTAGGTCCTGCCTTCTCCCTCGATCTGCTCCTCACATATAGCCAAGGCAAGACCATTTCAGGTTCCCTCTTGGGCCAGATTACATTCTGTAAAGTGTTGAGGAATGTCAACAATTTAAAACTAGAGTTTACCGACTAACTACTTTGTTAGCCTGGTAGGTATTACCTTCTAGGTACTACACATATGAAGAGAAATGTGTGATATCTTGAGGAAGCAGAGTTTATACAGTAAATCTATAAAGTATTGACGACATCAGTAAAAGGTCTGTATAATGGATGTGGCCAGGGCTGGGGCTGGGAGGCCCAGCCCAGAAAGTAGTGCAAAGTAATGTCTTCAGTCATGTTTGATGGAGAAGGCAGCACATGTTTAGGCCCAAGGAAACAGAAGGGAATGTACAGAAATCTTATTTCTGTTCTGCAATGTCAGTTTCCCTGTTATAAAAACCTAAAATCATATAAAATGCAGTCTTTAGTACATGAGGCATCAGCGAGGTTGTTTATTATGAAAATCTGGAGACTTAGGTACGGATGAGGTTGATATTCTGAAGCTCATAGAATTTGCTAACATATTATTACTTAGGAAAAAAAGAGAAGATTGTAACTTGAAGAAAAAATGTAAATTATCCTAGGAAGAAAAGGAAATCAGAAATCTTGAAGGCTCCCTTGGAGAAAATCAGATCTGTAGTTCTAACCCTGAATCAAATGATATTGGTTGAGAGTTAATGTGCTCTGTGCTAGAGAAACAAATGAATGCCAGTCTTTCCAAGGGAGATGGTAGGCAATAATCCTCTAATTATCTTCAACTAGAAAAAATAAATTCAATAACCCACACTATTCAGCAACCCACACTATTCTTCAAGCCACTATCTCGAATCTTTTCCTCCCTCCTTTAGATTAAACTTCTAAAAATGGCAAAGATATATTTCTCTGAAAGGTTTGTTAATGAACAGATTCCTTTTGATAGAAGTCTAGGCAGGAATAGAGCTAATGAGAGAAATGTAATGGGCCATATGCAAAACAGAGACTACAGTGTTCAAGAATTATCTAGAAATAGTGTCTTGGTGTCAGTCCTAACAGCAAGAGACCAAGAGAAGTATAGCAGGGGGCCTCGTGCTATGCATTCCTCAGCAAAAAGTAGAACCTTATCAACCTAGAGATGAAGGCAGAAAGAACCTCTGGTCCTTGGGCATCCTTGGGCAAATCATTTACTTTTCTGGGCCTTCACTCCCTCATTGAGAACTTGAGGTCCTTGTTCAAGTCCCCAAATTTTCAAGACTCAGGAGCATGTTAATATGCTAATATTAATATCACATATTATTATGACACCAAGTAGCCTTAGTCCTACACTGAGCTGCAGGTACAATTGATGTATGTTTGTCTCCAGTCCATAGATTTGCATATTCACTAAGGATGAATCAGTCAAGGGCCAAAAATGGGAGTTTGAACAGCTGTAGAATGTATTCTTTGTTACAAGGCAACTTTTCACCAGAAAACAGAGAAGCTTATCTAAAAACTGCCATCTGGTGTTTGCATGGGTGTGGAGTGCTGGAGAGGGGAGGATGCTCCAGGAGATCAGGGAGGGGGTTGCTACAATATCTGAACCAATCAAAGAGCCTTGGAGGCTTGAATGATGACTCTCTTCACGTGGCCACATTTTCTCTTGTTCTTCAGAAGTCATGAGTTAGGTAATTTTTTTTTCCTGTGAAAAAAATAAAAGTGAAAATGCTCCATAGAATATAATAGCAACACACATCTCAGGATTAATTACTGCTTTTAAAAAACAAAGGGAAAGAGACCTTGCCTGTATAAAAGGCTGCGTCCGTGTGTGTGTGTGTGTGTGTGTGTGTGTGTGTGTGTGTGTGTACTTAGTTGCTCGGTCATGTCTGACTCTTCACGACTGCATGGACTGTAGCCTGCCAGGCTCCTCTGTCCATGATATTCTCCAGGCAAGAATACTGGAGTGGGTTGCCATGTCCTCCTCCAGGGGATCTTCCCAACCCAGGGATTGAACCTGTGTCTCCTACCTTGCAGGCAGATTCTTTAACGTCTGACACACCAGGGAAGCCCATTAAGGGCTGAAGAGCCACAAAGAATTTTGGGAGAAAAGTGGCTGTTATTCTGTCATAGCCACATATACAGCTTTTCTATAAAGATAACAAAAAATTCAAGCCTTTTAAGAATAGAATGCACAGGCATTGGCTATGAGATCACACATAAGCAAAATCTGAGTTTCTGTTCAGATAAGTTGCCCGAACTTAGAGGGAATGGTAGGCTGAATGCCAAATGATGAAAGGTGAAGATTTTCAAGAAGGGAGGGATCAGTTGTGTCACATTCTGTTGACACGGCTGGGGAGTGACCACGGGATTGAGCAACACGAGGGACATTGTAACCTTGATGCAAAGTTTTTCTCTAGTTACAGTAGGTTTAAAAGAGAACCCAGGGCGAGAACTAGAGACACCAAATGAAGAAAACTCTTTGATTTGTTGACCATTTGTTATTATACCAAGTGAGTTGCAAAGGATATAACCAGAGAGAAGCCTTCTTTGAGCTCTGGGTATAACTGCTTTTTAAAGCCATGGAGAGTCAAGGTCACTTGTGATTATAATCTTTCAGGAAAGTGGCTTCTTAGAAAGTTTATACTCTCATTCGAATGTTTCTCCTTTTTGACAAATGCTTTATGGACTACAGCACAAGGTGACCTAATGAAAACTCCTCCCACTGTGAACTGGAGCTTTGTATATATTGAATATAATTACAAGTGCTGGTTGGCTTGATTGGTGCTAAGCGGGATCCCACAAACAGAGCAGTTCAGACTTATAACCTTTTCTCCCTTGACTTTCTACCATAAATTTTTTGAGAGTTTCACGGAGTGTCTGGTAACAGCTCTGGCTCCTTCCCTTGCCATGTGGTGACCCTCCTTTTGGAAGAAAATTGGCTCACTGGGTAGGGGTGATGGGCAGGAGGGATGAAATCATTGTTTTGCTTCAGTGTCCGCTCTGCTTGAGAGAACTTTCACCGCCAGGGAGTCTATATTTTTAGAATTAGCATGTTCCTTTTCAATGTTGTGAACATTCATTTTAAAACCTACTATATTTAGTGAAGGTTTAATCATCCAAGTAGGGAAACTAGTTGAAAGCCATCACCTTTCACTCCTTGCTTGTCGAAACAGCCCCATGAAGCTGAGGATGGTAATTTCAGCAACACCTGGTGAGGGCAGTCGACAAGAAAAATTCCGTTTCTGGAGTTCAATGTGAGGAGCAGCAAAAGTCAGTCAGGGTCTTCCCACTCCTGTTCTAGCCCCCTGCCCCTTCCCTCGCTGGGACTTGCCTCCTGCAAAACCCTCCCTGGACAGGAGTTGGTGGTGCTGGGTGTCTGCATAAGAGATACCTTCCCTTCCTACATAGGGATTAAGACTGAATTTTGTAAAATAACATGCAGGTAATAGGATCTGTTCATACCATTTACACATACATAAGATGTTAGGAGGCTTCCCAGGTTGCGCTAGTCTTAAAGAACCCACCTGCCAATGCAGGAGACATAAGAGACATGGGTTTGGTCCCTGGGTTAGGAAGATCCCACGGAGGAGGGTAAAGCAACCCACTTGAGTATTCTTGCCTGGAGAATCCCTTGGACAGAGGAGCCTGGCAGGCCACAGTTCACGGGGTCTAAGTGTTGGACATGACTGAGTGACTGAGCATGCGTCCAAAATGTTAGGGATGTTGGGCTTCCCAGGTGGTACTATGGTAAAGAATCTGCCTGCTAATGCAGGAGACGTAGGAGGTGGGGTCAAGCCCCTGGTTGGGAAGATCCCTGGAGCAGGAAATGGCAACCCATCCCAGTAATTCTGCCTGGAAAATTTCATGGACAGAGGAGCTTGGTGGCTACAGTCCATAGGGTTGAAAAGAGTCAGACATGACTGAGCACACACACAGCAAGATGTTAGGAAACTGTGCTCTGAATGATGAAATTCTTGGATTTTTCACGGATGCCATTTATTCCTTCACTTCCTCATTCACTTTTTCTGGCAGGGTCTTCCCCAAACCCATGCCTGGGATTGAAGGTGGGCCAGTCAGAGGAGTGGGTTAAGGAGTTCCAGGCTGAGTCAGGCATGAATAGATGCAGCAAGGCTGCTGGTGGGAGAAGGTACCCACGGGCATTAAAACATGCTCTGAGACACAAATGTATTTTGCACGTTCATTTACTCATTCAGCAAATATTTATTGTATTGTTGTGGGAGATTCGTGGAGCCTGGCACTCCTGGGGAAGCACAGATGAACAGAAAAAATTATCCCAACAAATGTATAATTATGGAGTGAGAGCTCAGAAGAAAAGGAATTGTTCATGAATGTGTAGGAGAGGAACCTGAGGTGATTGGGTCAGTGGAGCAAAGTGATGCTTTTGCTGAGATCTACAGTGCTGCTTCCCAAATTTCGGTGTCTGTGAATCACCTGAGGATCTTTTTCAGATGCAGAGTCCTGGTTTGGATCTGGGCTCTAAAGTAGGGCCTGCAATTCTGCATCTCTAACCCACTCCCCCGTGAGGCTGCTGCTGCTGGTCCATGGACCACATTTTGTGCACAAAGGATTTTAGAGGGTGAGGGAAAGCAGTGGGGTCTGGGGAGAAGTAAGTTTCACAGGGAGGGCGCAGCGTATGCACAGTGCACTTGTTGGTCCTCTCATCCCTTACTGAGGCACAAGGTGCTGGTAAAGAAACTGTTCCACTTTCTTCCATGACCAGTGCTCAGACACTGGTCATCTGTTCCCCTGCCAGGACATTTTTCCCCTTTAAGGCTGCTCTTTATGTTTACTTTGAACTTTATTTTAGCTTTTGTAAATATTAGGGCTTCTGCTTAAAAGGACAAGAAGCTAAAGATATTTTTTTTTCACACTTCTCCTCAGAATTTGCTAGCAAAAAAGAGGATAGAAACATGAATTTACCTTTAAAACTTGAAGACTTAAAGAGTAAACCCCAAAACATAAAATATGAGAAGTGCTCCCAATGCAGTAAAAATCAAACATGGATGCAGAAAGACTCCCAGAGTGGGTGTTTGTGGGTATAGATCTTAGACTAAGCTGGCAGGAAACTATTTTCTTAAGTAGATGGCACTCTGAAGGGCAGAACCAATGATCCTTTCTTTGGAATCACAGGAAGAGCATCTACATATGAGGTGGGGTGGAGGCTGGATCTCTAGATCTTATTTCATCCCACAGAGCAATGGAGGAAGCAGAGCTGAATAAAAATAAAAAACATGTAGAAAATGCCATCTTCAGTCTGTCTCCTGACAATACAGGTTAGAGGAGAGCCTGAACTGTGTTCTTCTGTCTAGCTCCCAATATCTGTAGTCTGGAGAGAGGTAAAGGCTAAAAGAAGTCACACATACATCCTTGTCATAATGAGTTTCTCCCTAAACCACTGAAAATTCCTGCTAGCCTGGAATAGGTCATCTTCTCCCCAACAGGTATCATCTTTAAAGTCTGAGAAGAATGCACTTAATTTAGAGATGAGCAATAAAAAGTAACAAAAGCAGGCTCCATAGAAGACAGTACAAGACAATAGAGGGAGGGGAAGGAGGATATATATGGCAGAAAAAAAAAAATCCTCACAATAACAAGTGACCACCAAAATGTTGGAAATTAGGACTAAATAAATGGCTAGAAACTAATAGAACTTAATGAATAACGAAGAGGCTCTAAGCAGAGCAATTGGGAGTTCAGGGGGAAAATACAGAGGTGCCACAGAAGGAGATGAAACAAGAACTTCATAGGGCTCAGGAAGGAAGCAGAAGAGAAAAATAAAGCCATATGGAAATTTAGGCATATTGAAATAAATACAGAGGAGAATAAACACTACTCATGTTAGTGAAGATGAGGTAGGCAGGATTAAGAAAAGCAAGCAAAATAAACTAGAGATTAATCAAGTTAAAATGGATTAGAGAGACTATGAAAGATATGGAAGACAACAGAATTGCAATATATACCTTATTTGTATCCTCTAAGACTTAGCCTGGAGATACTATTCAGTACAATGCTTCGGAAAATAAAAGAAGACATGAGTCTACAAATGAAAAGGGCACACTGTACCCAGGAAAAGCTGGGTCAACACTCTTTGGTTGACCAAACAGTGGTCAACACTGACACACATCTAGGTAAATTTATGAATCCTCAAATAACAAGAAAAATTCTTCTGTCATTCAGGCAAAAATCAAACTATTATTAGGGGGGGTGGATCAAGCTGGTGTTATAATGAAGCAGATTACATAGGAAAATCAAAAGCAAGAGAAGGGAATCATAAACTCCGAGTAGCAAGTTTTGACCTACCATATGATGATAACAATAAGTGATCTAACTTGTCTACTAAAAGAGGCTCTCAAATTTATAAGAAGTGTGAAGTCCAATTATTCTTAATCATACAATGATAATGATAAGATGTAATAATAAGATACACCTAAAATGGTGAAGCCCAGAAAGGTTGAATATAGAGACTTGGGATAAGACACTGCTACAGGCTGAACTGTGTGCTCCCCATCCAGCCCCCAGCTCACATATTGAAGCCCTACCCCGCTCTTGTGATTATACATTAGAGATGATGAAGGGGGTGATTAAGGTTAAATGAGGGCACAAGGTTGGACCCTGACCTGAGAGAACTGGTGCTCTTATAGGAAGAGGAAGAGACACCAGAGCTTTCTCTTTGCCTTATGAAGACACAGAGAGAAGGCAGCAGTACGTGAGTCAGGAAGAGAGCTCTCACCAGAACCTGACCATGCTGGCACCTTGATCTTGGACTTCCAGATTCCAGAACTGTGTGCACCCAGGTTATGGTATTTTGTTAGAGCAGCCAAGCTGACTAGGGAGCTGAGGGAGAGGGAGAAGGAAGAGGAGGAGAAAGCAATCATAACTGTATGGTTGTATTCAAAACAAAGAACATTATATAAAAATGGCACTTGATAATAAGGATGTAACACGATGCAGTTTAACATGATGAATAAACTGTCATGGAAGAGACCCAAAGTACAGGAAACAGGAATAGAAATGCTTGAATAAGAGAAAACTTCAATTCTTATCTCTGATGATAAAACAGAAAGAGCATGTAAGGGTGTGGACTGCCTAATTGATAGTCATTATGATAACTCTTAGGTATACATCAGGTTGTATACTCTGAAAACATATACTTTCAAGTATCAATGCAGCAGTCACAAAAACTAGCTACATGATAAATCACAGAGAAAATGGCAATAAATTCTCCCAAATAGAGATAGATAATATTCTCTGATAAGAATTGTGAAAATTGTCATCAGAAATTGTAATAAAAATAGAAAAAAAAACTTTCCTTACCTCTTGAAAATTAAAGAATAATCATTAAATAATTCTTGAATCTGAAATTGCATAATATTTAGAAAACAACAAAAATTAAAACATAACATTGGAGACTATGAGGCTACTTGCTGAAGTAGTGCTTAGAGGAAAATCTGTAGCATTAAATACTTATAATTAAGAATTAAATTAAGTGAAAAAGGTATCCAACATGGAAGAGAAAAGAAATAATTGAGTGAAACATTAACAGATTAAAGAAGAACTTAATGAATTTGAAGAATTTTTAAAATGGCAAAACTAAGTCTATGAATTGTTTGCTATGCTCATTTTTTTGAAATGATCTTTTATTATGGTAAAATATATATAACACAAATTTGCCATTTTAAAGTGTACACTTCAGTGGCACTAATTATATTTACAATGTGTATAATTTTAAAACTATTTTAAAACTTTTTCATCACCCTAAATAGAAACTCTGTGTCCATTAGGCAATAAATTCTCATTCTCCTCTCTCCAGCCCCTGGTAGCTTCAAATTTACTTTTTGTTTGTATCCATTTATCAATTGTATCAATTTATGTATCAAATCAAAGATATTTTATGTAAGTGGAATCATACAATATCTGTCCATTTTTGTCGGACTTTTTTCACTGAGCATGTTTTCAAATTTCATCCATGTTGTAGCGTGTCTTAACTTCTTTCCTTTCTATGTATGAGTGATAATCCTTGTATTGCATCTACCAAGTTTTATTTGTCATTCATCAGTTGGTGGACACTTGGATGGCTTCTACTTTCTGGCTATTGTGAAAAAGGTGCAACATTTATTTTTTAAAGGGAGAAAGCAGAAATAGATGAAAAAAATAGAGAAATAATCACAGATAAATTAGATTACAGGAGATGTATTTGCTCAACCATATACAAATTAATTTAAAAACCTGGATAAAATATATAATTTCTAGAAACTTGGATAAAATATAGAAAATTCTAGAGAATGTAGTTCCAAGACTGGCCACAGAAGAGTTTTAAAATCTAAAGAGATCGATTATACTCACAAAAATAGAAGGTTTTCAAAAGGCTGCTCCTCTCCTTGACTATCAGGCGCCGGTGTTTTCATAGGTGAGCTCCTTTTAACCTCAATCAGTCCACGGCTTTTTAAAACTCTCATAGAAAAAGAAGAAAAGCCTCTGGTTTCTTTTATAATTATGTTGGTGCCAAAGTCTATCATAAACCATCAACAATAAAATGAAAGAAAACCCCAGACTAGTGCCTTTTGTGACTAGCAATGCAAAAGTCTTCAACAAAATATTAGCCAACAGAAAAATAAAAATAAAACATGACCAGGTGAGGTTTATTTTAGGAAGGAAAGGATAGCTTAGTATTAGGAAACCTATTAATACAATTCATCATGCTAATATATTAAAATATAAGTGTTCACACCCTTGGTTGTTGAAAATGTTTGTTGTAAAACTCATGATTGAGTGTAGAAAAATACCTCATGAAACAGAACTAAATTCCTACTGCCTTAACATATTTCTTTACCTCAAAAGTCAGCTTATTGTTTGGCAGAAACCAACAAAATTCTGCAAAGCAATTATCCTTCAATTAAAAAATAAATTTTTAGAAAAAGTCAGCTTATGCCTAATGGGTGAATGACAGATGCACAATGTCCATCACATTAGTGAGCATTAATCTTGGGGTACTAGCCACCTTCAGTGAGGTAAGAGAAGGAAATATGAGGTGTATAAAAAGGAAAAGAGGAGGTAAATAATTGTATTTGCAAATAATATGACTCTGTGCCTAGAAAACAAGGAAATTAATGGAAAGATCATGGCCACTGACAATCAACAAAAAGAGAATTGAGTAGCATGGCTTGATGAAAAAATTAATGGTCTTTATACATATAAACAGTGACAATTGGTGCTAAGATACAATAAAAGAAAGGATCACATGTCCAGAGAAATGATTCTGAAGTTTATCTGGAAAATTAAACAGGCAAGACTAGCTAGGAAGAGTCCTGAATAGCAGAATCAGAATAGCAATGAGAAGCATAAAAGCTCTGATGAACACACATTATAAAGTTAAAATGATTATGGCATTCTGGTACTGTGCACAGATAACCACATCCATGGAACAGAAGTTTCATTTCCTTTTTGTGGATCACAATTTTAAAAGTTTGAAAACTACTTGTGTACATAGGTGATGGATAAATTTTCCACAAAATATATGTATACCTATGGCTGATTCAGATTGATGTATGGCAGAAACCACACAGAAATTATCGTACAATTAAAAATTAAAAGAAAATACATATAAGGATGTACTTGTATATGCATTGAAAAGCTTTGGATGTATGTTCAAGAAACTGCAACAGTACTTGAATGGCTGGAAGATAGTGGTGGGGAAGATATTTCACTCTGTGTTCTTTTATAACTTTTTTTTTTCCTTTTATAACTTTTGAATTTTGAACCATTTACACTATTAATCTCTTCACAAAAATAACCTATCATTCCCCCAAGTCCAAGGTAAAATAAATGAATAAGGTAAAATAAATACGGAGGGCGGGTATAGAATGATTTGCTTGGATGACTCCTATAAGGGCTTTGACGAGTTACTTGCCTGTGTCTGGAAACTTCCAAGACCTAAATTTCCCAAGAGAGACTTCGGAAAGCCATATAGGAGTGGATACATTAAAGTTAGGTTTTCATCATTTTCCAAGCTTTGCTCACTCTGGCCTTTCCTCTCTTTAGCGCCCAGTAGGAGACTGGGGCGGCTTGGATAAACAGCCTTAATCATTATCACCATCAGCTTCGCTCAGCTCATGGCTGATAAACGCCAGCAGCTGTCTGACTACTTGCAACGCATGTGAGAGCCGGGTGCTTGGAAACGGCGTGCGTAGGTGCATGCGTGCTCAGTCCAGTCTGATTCTTTGCGACCCCAAGGACTGCAGCCCGCCAGGCTCCTCTGTCCATGGGATTTCCCAGGCAAGAATACTGGAAATGGTTGCCATTTCCTCCTCCAGGGGATCTTCCCCACATAAGAATCGAACTGGAGTCTCCTGCGTTGGCAAGCGCAGCTTTCAGCAAAGCCCCCCACCCAAGTTCCTCTTCGTGGTAGATTTTTGCTCCACTTCCTCTAGAGAAACTCTGGAGCCCACCACACACCAGCCAGTTTCCCACGTCTTCAAGAGAAAAAGGCCGTCCTCTTTTCTTCTGAGAAAACACTACAATTTAATGGTCAGCATGAAGAATGTCCTGAGTGTATTTAACTTCGGTTTCAGAGCACAACTCAAACATGGATGTGTTTATATAACCCTTTAAGAGTATTCCCATCAGCAGTCTCTGGTAAGCAGTAGGGGCGTGGCTAAGCGGAATAAATTCCAGTCGGGACGCTCCTTTTTGATCCTGTCCCTTTGGGGAGAAGGCTCTGAGAGTGCCGGGTGGCGGCTGAGTCTTGAAAACCAAGGTCATCATCAAACATTTGCTGAAGCTTTAACAAGGGCACAGATCTGTCCTAGGTCAATATGTACAGAGCTGTACTGGCAAGGAAAGGGGTTCTGATATGAACAGTCTGGAAAATGCCCAACCACCAGTCACTTGAATTGAAAATCTAGACTGAGGAGAACTCAGAATGTCTTCAAGTCGTCAGAATGAGAGGTCATCTCTAAAGAAAGCAGGACAAAACCTTTGCTTTTAACTTGGGGATCACCCAAGAGTCCAGGCTCCTACATGCTCAGTGTGTAACTCTGTCTAAAAAAATTGAAAGCGGAGTTTGTTTTTCTAGCTACTGAGCCTTTGTTATAACAAACTGAGAAAAAAAATTTCAACTCCATTCCTAAAATGGGGGAAGCACCAATTATAAGTAGAAAAACTTCCTCAAATGACAAACACTACAACTGGATTTTACCTTTAAATCTGTTTTGATATTTCATTATAGGTTCTGGCAGCAAAAGATGTGGAGATAAGGAATCTGACAATGTGAATTTATTGTGTGCTGCATACAGCAGCAAGGATGTTTTTCCTAAAAAATCCTTTTGCTGAAGTCCCAGTCTTGCTCAGATCTAAGTAGCTGCCCACATCATTTGATTTCCTACAGCAAGTTATTCTAAGCCCTTGCTCTCATTTCTGTTTGCTCTCTTCCCTTGTTTCTCCCTCTGCATCAGTAGGATTCCTGTTTCTTTTTTTCACCAACTAGCTGTATGGCTGAGAGCCAGCCAGTAGAGTCTTATGGTCCTTTGTCCTGGCCTTGTATGAGGCATCTGAGTCGGGGTGAAGGTGTCCTATGACTTGGGAAAATAAAGCAGCAAATAGCTTCACATTGAGAGCAACCTGCATGGGGCTCTGTTTACCCATTACTTAGGGAGGAAGCTCGTGGTGAGCAAGCAGATTCAGAGCTATTATTGTTGCCACATGATTCAAGGGAGAAATATGCAGCTTTCAAGATCAAAGTTTTTTTTTTTTTTTTCCCCAAGGTTACCATTGCAACCATCTTTTTTCCCTCTTGATACCAAATTAAAAATTTTCAAATAAACTAGAGGAAGGCATACAGTTTTTGTGGTTATCCAAAAGCTGCTTTTTTTTTTTTTTGAGTGACTTAAGAATATTTAAGTCACTTTCCAGCTCTGAAAATCATGTGACCATGAATATATGCCCTTCCTCAGCTCAAGAAGACACTTAGAGCAAACTTACGTGCTTTCCAGGCTGTACTTCCTCCCCTCTACAGCCGTCTGAAATCTTCCACTTTGACATTCTGACAGTCCCTGGACCTCCTGGCTTCCCTGCCTGAGGTGAATCATTCCATCTGGACTGGACCACTGCAGGCAGCCTGAGAGTCTCCTTATCTTTAAGGTGTGGGGCAGAATTTGGATGAGAGAACCTCCTCTGGTAGCAGTAGTGATAGTAAACACAAAACTAACCATTTATGACAATAATAGCAGCTAGCATTTGTTGGGCTCGTTTTATGTACTAAGTATTCTACGTACATTATCTTATGCTTTACAGCAAACTACGAAGTGGGTGTTAATACTAACCCAGTTTTTGGAAGAGGAAACTGAAGCATTGAGAAGGCTATAAAACTTGTTTAAGATGGTGACTGGCCAAGCCAGGCTGCACACTGAGGTTGTTTGACTTTCACAACCCACGCTTTTACTTCCTTTATAAATATTTACTTGTGTGTATTCACATTGCTTTTTTTAAAAATTGAAGTATAATTGTTTTACAGTGTTGCTAGTTTCTGCCGTACAGCAAAGTGAATCAGCTATACGTATACATATATCCACTCTTTTTTGGATTTCCTTCCTGTTTAGGTCACCGCAGAGCACTGAATAGAGCCCCCTGTGCTACACAGTTGGTTCTCAGATCATGTGGTTTTATCTGCATATGCACCATCTTTCTCGTGAGACTCCTGCAAGGCAGCTTGCATCTTCCTTCATTCTTTCATGCCTCATCAGAATGCTGTAACAATAAGTGAGCAAATAATTTCTTACTGGCATTCTTCTTAGGGGAAAAGAATTCTCAAGTAAACTATTACTGAGTTGATTACCTGAATTAGGATGAATTTTCCCCAGTAGCAGGGTACATTCCACAGGCCTTCAGGTAACATTGAAGGTTCTGAAGGTTTTAAGTCATTCCTCTCTGTCGTTTCTTGACCCTACTTCTGAGTGCTTGAGTTGCCTGGTAGAGCTTCTGAATATGAGAGAGATACACTGCTCACTTAGAAAACAGGTTAATGACTAATAAAGATTTTAGAGTCACTTCCAATTTGATAAGATCAGTATCCTAGAACTGAATTATTTTGGAACATTAAATTTGTTTCACTGGCCTTTAGCCTCCTGCCTAATTCCAATGGAGGCAACAGTGAATTCTCCATAAATAGTGGCTTTTCATGTCTTGTTATTAATTATGGGCCTTATGAAGAGCCAAGAATTTGTTAAGTGAATCACTGTGCTGTATCCCCCAAAGCTGCTGGGACAGTGTTTTACCTGAGCATCTCTAAAACTTTTTATGTGATTAAGTGATCAAGTGTATCTTGATGATGAGACAGTTGATGATTCTGGAGTGTTTATTTTAGACATCTTAAAAATTACATTTTCCAGTGTTCAGTTCAGTTGCTCAGTTGTGTCTGAGTCTTTGCGACCCCATGAACCGCAGCATGCCAGGCCTCTCTGTCCATCACCAGCTCCCGGAGTCCACCCAAACCCATGTCCATTGAGTCGGTGATGCCATCCAACCATCTCATCCTCTGTCTTCCCCTTCTCCTCCTGCCCTCAATCTTTCCCAGCATCAGGGTCTTTTCCAATGAGTCAGTTCTTTGCATCAGGTGGCCAAAGTATTGGAATTTCAGTTTCAGCATCAGTTCTTCCAATGAACATTCAGGACTGATTTCCTTTAGGATTGACTGGTTTGATCTCCTTGCTGTCCAAGTGACTCTCAAGAGTCTTCTCCAACACCACAGTTCAAAAGCATCAATTCTTTGGTGCTCAGCTTTATTGTCCAACTCTCACATCCATACATGACCACTGGAAAAACCATAGCATTTTCCAGTGTCGCTCAGTTATTAAATAATTGGGTTGTATTCAGAGGAAAATAGGAAGATTCTTAATAGTGTAAATTTCTCTGAGATATTAAAAATAAAAGAATGCCAGCAGCTACTCACTCCTTTTTTAAATCGAGGGGCCACAGGGCATTTTGTTTCTTACTAGCTACGTGGGTCAAGAAGCAGCTCTGACGCCTATTTATTCTTCACCTCTCATCTCATTCAGAAAAAAAATGTGACAATTTCTGGTTTTAGTTCTTTTCAATCATGTATCATTTTTCAAAGATGGCTTTTTGCCTGTCATCTTAGAAGAAAGTGTGCAAGGGGAGGAGAGGACAACATAAATGTAGGAATCGCCTGGGATTACTTCCTCCCCCTCGCCCCGTTCACTGCTTCACCATGCATTCCTTTTCTACTGTCCTCACTTTCTGTTTATAGGCAAGTAAATATGTGAGCTCTGGGATCATGCTCTCTAGGTTTGAATTCATCGTGTGACGTTGTAGCCTACGTTAGAAGGTTGACATGAGAATTCACATAAAGTGCCTTTGGGCAGTGTAAGCTCCTAGTGAGTGGTCCCTAGATATTAGTTATGATCATTCTTTCCCTTTGAGGTTCTGGTTTCTTGGCCTACTATCTCTGCCCCTTCCACTATATTTTACATAAGGTAGTCAGATTCATCTTCAAACCATGCTATTTTGATCTTATTTTCAGCTGGTGAAGAATAAAGGAAACTTCCAGTGGTTTAACCATGGCTATGAAATAAAATTCAAATTTCTCATTATGGTATTCAAGGTCTTCTCTAATCTCACCTCAGTCCTTGGCTTTGACTGACACCTCATTCTTTTAGGATGCTTCAAGGTATAGCCCCTGACAAGCACGCTGGTGATTCTGATAAAGGTCGTCTACGGAATGTTTTGAAAAATGTTACTTTAGAGTCTACTGTATGCAATGCATGGTTTTATGTAGAGGTCTTATATCTCTAGATTTTAGTTGCCTCAAGGGCAACAACTTAGTCTTTGGATCTGTGAAGAAAAAGAATGAACATAACAGGCCTGAGATTGCTACTCTTCAGTTCAGTTCAGTTGCTCAGTCGTGTCCAGCTCTTTGTAACCCCATGAATCGCAGCACGCCAGGCCTCCCTGTCCATCACCAACTCCCGGAGTTCACTCAGACTCACGTCCATCGAGTCAGTGATGCCATCCAGCCATCTCATCCTCTGTTGTCCCCTTCTTCTCCTGCCCTCAATCCCTCCCAGCATCAGAGTATTTTCCAATGAGTCAACTCTTCGCATGAGGTGGCCAAAGTACTGGAGTTTCAGCTTTAGCATCATTCCTTCCAAAGAAATCCCAGGGCTGCTCTTAGAAAGTTCTATTTGTGAGGTTAGCGTCTAGGCATTTGGTTTTCAAGGTGCTTAGTTAACTGGTGCAGTTCATTGTGCCTAGAGTTTTGTGCTAACAGTACAATTTATTTTAGAATTCCTGCTTCCCTTCTGTGAGTTTGGAATTTTTTCGTGTGCTAGGCAAGGAGCACCTGCATGACCAGCCCCCTGTAGAAACCTTAGGCACCAAGTCTCTAAGGAGCTTCCCTGGGCTGGATCACTGCACTGTATTGCAGGGTTTTCATTGCTGTGTTACATGTTCTCTCATAGAAGGGAGAGAGCATAAGGAAGTCTACACCTGGAATCCTTCAGGTTCTTCACATGATTTTTCCCTTATGATCTGGCCGGGATCAGGTTTCTTACTACACTGTAAGAAACCTTAGATGTTGAGTACAACTAGGGGCTGGATTCTTTCAGTTCTTCAAGTCAATGTTGAGATATAGGGGTGGTCTTGGGTACCCCTGACACAGTATCCTTTCTAAAACAATTTTTATAGCAAGTGCTCTATAAATCTACTGTGATTGCCACAAGTCTCCCAAGCATTGTATATGTTTACAAATTTTAACAGTTTCTTCTTTGGTACTATTTTCTATTTATTTTGGCTTTAAAAAATTGTATCATTATATAATCAGATCAATATTTTTAGTATATGATAGTTATGAGGCATCCTTTTCACTTTTCACTGCTTATAAAGAATGGTTCTGAATTATGATTTTCCCAGGGTATATGCCCGGGAGTGGGATTGCTGGGTCATATGATAGTTCTATTTTTAGTTTTATTTTTTTAAGGAACCTCCATACTGTTCTCCATAGTGGCTTTATCAATTTACATTCCCACCAACAGTGCAGGAGGGTTCCTTTTGTCCATACCCTCTCCAGCATTTATTGTTTGTAGATTTTAAAAAACCTTTTATTTTGATTGGAGTATAGCCGATTAACAAACAATGTTGTGATAGTTTCAGGTGAAGAGTGAAGGAATTTGTTTGTAGATTTTTTGATGATGGCCATTCTGACCAGTGTGAGGTGATACCTCCTTATAGTTTTGATGGGGGGAGGGTGGGATTGAGAGCCAAGAAGGAAGGGATATATGAGCACATGTAGCTAATGCACTTTGTTGTACAACATTGTAAAGCAACTATACCCAATTTAAAAAAGGAATGTGTGTGTGTGTGGTGACTCAGATACGAGTCGCTCAATCGTATCTGATGCTTTGTGACCCTATGGACTGTAGCCTGCCAGGCTCCTCTGTCCATGGAATTCTCTAGGCAAAAATACTGGAGTGGGTTTCCATTCTTGTCTCCAGAAGATCTTCCCAACGCAGGTGTCGAACCTGGGTCTCCTACGTTGGAGGCAGATTCTTTATTGTCTGAGCCACCAAGGAAGCCCTTAAAAAAAGAGTAGTTCTGGTTTTGTTTATTTGTTACCTTTCCTTCTCTAGATTTCAAGCAAGATTTGATATTGCTGGACCAGTTCTTTCGGGCTCTTCTGATGCAGAATCAAGGGAAAATGTAGAGGGAGAGAAGGGGTGAGTTTTGAGGACTGGATCTGGGAGAAGAGTCTTGGTAGGAGGATCTGAAGGAAAAAGGTAAATGAGCTTGTGTGATGTGAGGCAACCGTGTGAGAAAGGAAGTTTTATGGGTTGTTGCTGGGGACTGAATCCCTTTACCAGTATTTGAGAAATTAAAAAAGAGAATTTATTGTTTTGAAATGACTTCTTGGTTGCTGAGTTGTTTTTCATTGAATAATGACCCATCCTAAGACCAAATCACATTCATAGTTTAAATCTTAAGTTTTGCATTGATTTTACTTTAGGATAAGAACCATACCATTTTTAGTTTTGAATTCAGCATGTGTTAATCCTTAAAAAAATTTTTGATATTGGCTGATTGCTTCATACACAAGCATTTGTTAAATGCCTTTGGCTTGCCAGGCGTGAGATATAGGGGATACATAGAGGAGCAAAAAAGGACACCTTTCCTACACCAGAGAGGGAAAGTTGCCTGTACTCCTCATTTCCATTCCCGGGCAGTAAATACTAGTGGCAGAATGTGGGCTCCCCTTTTCTTTGCTGCACCCCATAGCATGTGGGATCTTAGTTCTCCAACCAGAGATCAAACCTGCACTTCCTGCATTGGAAGTGCAGAGTCTTAACCACTGGACCACCAGGGAAGTCCCCAAAGCATCTCCTTTGCCCACCGTGGCATTGTTCCTGACTAGGCGCCACGATGTACAAGGAAAAGAAAATCCGGTCTTTACCTCTAGGTACCCACTAGAGAGTTTGGAAAAAAGGTCCATGGTACTTGTGATTGGGGAAGTAAGTCTCCAAGAGAAGGGCAGCCTGCTGTCTTTCTGAAATCTCTACAAGGTGCCTTTGCAGTCGAATTTCCTAAGGTCTAACTTTTTAGCCCAGAAATTTGACTGGTTGTGAGAGGGGCCTGTTTCCTAGGTGAGGACTCATATCAATCAGCTAATGAGACTGATGTGCCAACGAGAGTGACATACTAACTTGCAACAAAAAAGACCACAGTCCCAGAAATCAAAATACTCATCAGGCTGACCACCATGTTCTATTCCAACAGACAGAACTTATGGCAAACCAGTCAGTAACCAGGATGGATGAGCACAGAACTGACGCTTGAGGAATCCCTTATATGACTTGTATAATTTGTGCTGAGCTAAAGTGGGAATTCACCTCTATAGAGTAACAGCTTTGGTCAGGAGATTTTAAAATCTTCTAATTAAGACTCCTTTTGAGCTGAAGAGAGCTTGGGCAACACTTTCTGCATTTGCGTCTATGGCCTCATTTTCCTACAATTATGTGAATGGCAACCAGACTTTGTGTTGAGTCATCTTTAAAAAAAAAAAGATATGTGTGTTTTCAATTGTATTTTAAGGCAACTTCTGCTTGTTTGGGAGCCACTGAGTGACTCTAAGTTGACAAAGCATATGTCTATTCTGATGAGTAATTTTTAAATAATTTAAATCATGAAGCTTAGAGGGTGATCTAATTCCCAGTTTTGAGGTTTGGCAGAGGAGGGCCTCTCACAGCAGGCTTCATGCCTGTATTGGTGGAGGAACCAGGATACACGTTTCTGAATTTTATGACCTTGGATTTCAGTGGTTTATTTATGTAAATAGTGGAGCTGGTGAAGCAATTATAATTCATTTCCTCATTGTCTGATTACCAATTTCAGCTGTTAGTTTTTTACCTTTCTTTAGTTGCTGCTTACTTGATTTCCCCAGAATTAATTAGCATGAATAATTTTCACAAATATGTTGGCTCTTACTAACATTGTAGCACTATCTACTAGTAAAACAGGCCATCCAATGGTTAGAATCATAAATTCATAGACTGCCTATGAGTTTGCATTGTATACTTACCAACACCTCACAGAATTAGTGACTTCCCCAAGGTCACACACCTAGTTAGTGGTAGAAATGGCATAATTTTGCAATTCCTGTGATTTTTCATGTATCTTACTATTTTATTTGTATTATGTATCAGTCTCTCTGATGGAAAATATGTGTTTATTGAGTGCAGGCCTTTGTGTACTTTTGTACCCTGAGTGCCTGGCATATTGCCTAGGGATGAAAAAAGACTTGTATAAAGGATTAGATAAGAAAAAACTTAGGCTTTTTCTTGGGTCCTCATGAGGTTTTTCCCACTACCTCACATACAAAAAATTAAAGAGTGTATTCATTATTTATTCAGCACGTGTTATGCTCAAGGCAATCTGGTAGGTGCTGTATTGAACAAAGATGATAAAGACACAATCCTGTTCTAAAGAAACAGAGATTGTAAGATTAAACCTACTCATGACTGGAATGCAAGGTAGAATTAATGTGCCCTAAAGGAGATACAACTGCATGACTAAAGCAAGTCAGAGAACAGAGCTGTTGTGGGAAAAGGAGAGAAGACTTCACGGAGGAGGTGACTTGATCTGAATCTTGGAGGAGCGTCTCAATTTCAGAGATAAAAATGAGCCAGTAGGTTGGGAGAACAAGGGAAACATAGGAATAGGAAGGTGACTCGGTTTTGAAGCACTGTAAGAAGTCTCTCTTAGGTGTGAGGTGTGAGGGGTGGTGTGTGGATGTGCAGGGGAGTGGGGCAAAGCAAAGACAGGAAGTTGGCTAAGTTCCCAAACAGCTTTACCTGTTCAGGCTCAGGGATGTGCACTTGCCCCATTAACCTCTGTGGTTTTCAAATATGGGAGTGACGACCACATAGGTTGACAACCCATGTAGGTTGTTTGGCAGCAGGAGGTGGGCTGCTCTGGAGGGGCAGGAGAATGAGGCAGTTTGGGAGGTAACTGATATAGCTCAGGAAGGAGTAAGTGAACCACGGGGATGGCAGCAGAGACAAAAAGGAAGGAGTAGCGTGTCAGCCTACACGAACAACACGCCATGGGAAATGCAAGAGGAGGAAGAACCAAAGATGGAGATGCCATTAACAGTGTACATTTCATACTTATCACAGCTTATTAAAATTTTCTGCATGAACACTGATCTTCTTGTTAGTCTGTGAGTTCCTGGAGGACAGGGCCCATGGGATCTGCATCTACCAAAATGAATACAGTAGATGCTTGGTAAGTGTTTGTTGGATAAACAACTGGGACTTAGGAGATTTGACTTGGTAATGGCAGCTGCAGTGTTGATGGAAATAACATGATTGTTTCAGGACGTTCTGGAATTGGGGGATGTCTGTTTTTCAGATGCAATTTCTAGAATTAGATGATAGAAAGAAGTGGGAAACAAGCTGATATATAAGTGAGGACAAGATAAAAAGAGGAAAGAGATGGTATACTTGAGTATAGAGAAGATATAGTAACTGCTTCTTTCAAGATGTCAGGTGAGATTGGAGAGAGAATGCAGCACACACTCCATGGGGGTACAGGGCAGACGGGGAGGACTGGGGTGGGCATGTGGGCTGTGGCAGTCGGTACGTGCTACAGGGGGTGGGGGATCCTGGAATTGAGTGTGCAGGCTCTGGAATCAGACTGCTTGACTGCAAACGCGGGCTCCTCTACTGATTCATTATGTGGTTTCAGTGACCTCACTTTCTCTTACCTCAATTTCCTCTTCTTCAAATGAGGATGATAAAAATACGTGCATAAACACACGTGCAGCACTCAGAACAGAGCCCAGGATGTAGCAAGCACTCCATAAGCATTAGCTACTCTTCTTATTGGAGCGCACTGTGACTGCTTTGTATGCATTATCCCTCTTAGTCCCTTAATAACTATGTAGGTGGCTGTAATCATTTTCATTCCACAAATGAGGAAAGTGAAGTGCAGAGAAGTTTCATAATTTGCTCACATTCACACAGCCATGTGATAGTAAAGCTCACCTAAGACAGATTCTTCCTCAATCCGTCAGACACCCAGGCTGGGGCACTTTCTGCTAAAACACACTGAGCTAGCGAGCTCTGTTAAGACCACTTGTGAGTACTTTAGATTTGATCAGGAGGTACTGGGGGCCTATGGCAGACCTTGGGGCTGGGGAATAATGTGAGGAGTTCCCAGGCCCCAAGGTCTGCCACAGCCCCCTAATACCTCCTGATCAAATCTAAAGTACTCACAAGCGGTCTCAGCAGAGCTCTCTAGGTTAGTGCGTCTGCTGGAAAGATTCATCTGGCAGTCTTGTAAAAGAGAGAAGGCAGGAAGATTGAGGTGCTAAGGATTCAGACCAGAGATGGCTGAGAAAATGACAGGATGTGGCAAACCAGAGTCGAGCCGTGATGGCAGAACCAGTTGAATTTGTGTCTGACATACATGAGATGGACCTGATGGTATAGGATGGAAATTGACTAAAGGGGTAGGTGTGGGGGTGGAGCTTGGAGTTTCAACTTGCAAGTTTCAAACATGGGACTCTAAGACAATATTAGTACCATGTACCATGATGAGGAAGTTGGGAGGAGAGCCACTTGAGTCACTGCCTCCTTCAGAAGTGGCTACAGAGAAGTGACTGTAGAAGAAAATAGTGTCTGAGCGTCAGGGTGGGACACTTCATTACTTTTAGTGGCAGTTTGGCTCTGATGGGAACACCCTTGCTAGCCTCTACTTCACTGTCAATGCAGCTCTGCCTCCCTCCTCCTTTTAGGAAGAAAGCTGATGTGTCGTTCCTTTTTTCCCTGGAGTAGGAAGTTTTCTGTACACAATTGGCACGTGACCTCCTTTGAAAAAGACAGGTAGTTCTTATCCATAGCAAATACAGTGATTTACATTTGAGGAGTTAGGAAAATCAGTTCTGTTGACTTCCTGTTTTCTATTTCAGGCCTCTGAGCAGAACTTCCCTTTTGAGTAGGGCCCAGAAGAAAACACAAAGCTGGAATTTTCTCCCGAAGGTGAACTCACGAAGGGATAAGTAAGTTCATGGTGTGAGGTGTTTGCCTCCCCGCGCTCTCGAAGTTTGTCCTTCAGTTGCTCTTTGAGGAATGTTTCTGCTCTTTTCCTGCAGGTTAGTCCCAAACCTTTAGTGCACCCGGGCGTCGGGGTAGGGGGTCAAAATGTGCTGCTCAGACCAGCTCGTGACCAGATTTGGAGATTACAGTAGCTTCTTCCTTTGACAGTTCCTGAGAGTATTACAGTTTGTATTATCTTGTTCAGGCTTCCTGTCTGAACACTTCATTTTGCTTGCTGGTGGGAAGCTGAACTTTTCAGTTTTTCTTCCCCTCCTCTCTCTTCTTTTCCTCTTTCTCTGTTCATAATTCAAAATTATGTTCACTTTATCATCTTATTGCTTCCTTCATAGCACCCTCTGAGGTGGCTATTACAATCCCCATTTTATAGAAGGTGAGACTGAGGTTGCAGTGAATTGTACTGTCTTTGCCAAAGTCGTTCAGTTAATAACAATTCTGAGCCTGAATCCTCAATCTTTTGTCTTCGGGTATCTCCTGATATTTTTCCCCCCAAACCACATTGCTTTTCTGGTAGTGGCTATGGCCTTTAGGTGGAGAAAGAAATGGCAACCCATTCCGGTGTTCTTGCCTGGAGAATCCCAGGGACGGGGGAGCCTGGTGGGCTGCTCTCTATGGGATCACACAGAGTCGATACAACTGAAGTGACTTAGTAGCAGTAGCAGTAGCATGGCCTTTAGGATGCTGACGGAAAGGAGAGTAAATGGTGGCTGTGAACCCTGATGAGTAAAACAGAAAATGTTAACCAAGGATATGGCTGTGCAATTCTTCAAGCACATAGGACTTCAGGTCTCTTTTTGTGTTACAGACTTTAGAATGATGTGACCAAGGGAGTTATTTCCTGCGTGCAAGGGGCATATCTAAAAGAGTCGGGCGCAGGTGTAGTGCTGGTTCACACGTACTCAGGTGATGAGAGTTCTGCTGGTTGTTGGGCTGAGGATGGTATTTAACATAAGAAGATACTTTGATTTTCCCTGTTCCCCAAATCTTGGCAAGGCAGATGAGTAGGAGGGGAATCAGTTGTTAAGTTGAGGTTGATGGTGAGTATCTGGACTTTAACAGTGCTTCAGTTCTGGATGCAGAAAAAAGGGATCGGAAATTGTGGCTGCTTAGAAGCTGGTAAGGTTGCTCTGGCTTCTTAGGAAGGCATGAGAATTAGGACAGAGAGCAAGGCCTGTGGAAGCCTTGGCTGCCCATTTTGCCTGGCACGTCTGTGGAATAACCCTGCTATGCCAGGGCTCTGGGAACGTTCCTTTGATTTCAGAGGTGTCCTCAGGGCGAGTCACATGACCAGGTTGTCCCGAGAGATAGTAAACTCCAAGGGACCTTAGCACCAGGGCTGGCAGATGTCCTCCTGATACGGACTGTGAGCAGTAGCCAAGGCAGGCAGTGCCCTCTCTTCCTGAATCCAGCCCCTCCCCGCTCAGCCCCAGAGCAGAAGTGCCTGTGAGGGCAGTGGTCTGGGCGCTGGCTTGGGGCCACTGCCCACAAGGCTGTGAGATCCTGACCATTCTCCTTCTGGACTGTCACATAGCAGGGAGTGAAAGCGGGCAACCAAATATCGTGGCGAGGAGGGACTGGCAAACGTGGACCCAGCTAGCAGAAATCTCACCGGCGCAAGAGATGCTGAGACAGGAGGATTTGGGAAGGAAGCTCAGAAGCCTCAGTCCCTGAAAGCACACTCAGGCTTGATATGGCCCAGGTGTGGGGTTAGTATTCCCTGCAGCTGACTGACAGAAATGGGGTGGGATGACACACAGAGGGGGCCTGGGGGTAGAAGATAAACGAGAACACAGTTTTGCAATTGACCAGAGGCTGTCTGGTCGCAGGCCACAGGCCTCTGGAGAGAGCTCCTTTCTCTGTGCATTATAGAAAAGCAACCATGCCATCTGCTCTTAAAAAGTCCAGGACAGAATTTCTATAAACTGGATTCTATTTTGAAGGCATGAAGGAATATGACCACTGAAAAGAACCTCATGGGAATTACTTTCAAAAAGCAGAGAATCATTTTAAGGAGTAGACACTCAACACCTTTTTTTTTTTTTTTTTACTTCTTCAGGATTTGAAGGATGGGTTTTATTTCAACAGAGAATTAGAGTAGAAGAACAGTCATGAACAATGCAGTAATATGGAAAATTAAACAGTAAACAAAGTAAAGATCATGAATCAGCTAGAAGCCAAGTTTTGCCTTGAATATATAAAGTGTGTTGAGGTTATTAACTGCTTGGTTTTTGAGTCCCAGAATGTTCATGCCTTTGCTCAAAGTAAGAGTCAGCATTTTGCCCAGGGATGCAAAAGTTTTTCTCGTACCTATGTGGAACGCAAAGCTCTTAACTGTAGTAATTAACTTGGGCTTCCCAGGTGATGCTAGTGGTAAAGAACCTGGCTGCCAATGCAGGAGACATAAGAGACATGGATTCAATCCCTGGGTTGGGAAGATACCCTGGGGGAAGGAATGACCACCTTATTTGTCGGCTACCTTTGAAAGTTGGGAGAAACCATTTCATTAAACAATTTAAACAACATGGGAAAGTTACTTTCATTGAGAAACTGTGATTTTTTCAGGAAAGGCCTTCTCCAACAGCACTTTTCGAGATAGTTACAGAAGGACAATCCTTGCCAACAGAGACACTCGGCCTCTAAGTCTGGCTTTTGGAAAATGAGTATGTATTACTTTATTTTTTTTCTAAACAGGACACTGTGAGCTCTGTCATGTACACTATGAAAATAATTGGTGTTAGTACACTTCGTGCCAGAGTTCATGCTTGTTGAAAGGTGATTGGATTCAAACCAGCAGATTTAAAGGTCAACCGGTTGTTCTTAAACAGTGCAGAACTTTAACTCTTTCATTGTCATAGATTTTAACCAAATGGCCATTTTAGGAAGGCGAGACTGCATACTGTGTTTGAACTTTCTGACCTTTTTGTTCTTAAATTTTTTAAAGTTTCTTGAGGATGCAAATAGTCTGAGAAAGGCCTTCTTAGCTGGCATTTGGAAATGGGTGGGAGGAGAGACTTGGTTCTTTTTAAACTACTAAATTTAGATCAGAACTCTAATGGGAGAGTGGACATCACATAAGCAAATGTCTAAATGTCAGGCTGAAAGGTTTCTCTTTTTTAGTAAGTTTTTCAAATTTGTTGGTAAGACTTAGTAATAGACCTCTCTTTCTAATCTTCCCATCTTTGAGTGATTCTTTTTTTTTTTTTTTAAGTTCTTTGAAAAGCCTGATGGAGAAGCCAAAATCTAATTATCAACATTTAACCCAGCTGTTTGATTTTAGCTCCATTTATCAAGTGGGCTTTGGGATTTTGATGACTTTTTTTTTTTCCTTAGTAGTTTTGGATGCATAGGTTAAATGGTTTATTTTGTTGCTCTTCCAAATACCTTCTGCCTACCAGCCTTTTTCCTGGGTTTCTCCAAATAAGTTAGGGGACTGACCTGTCTCAAATCATTAGGGTGAATTGTAGTCAGCTGACGTTAAGCCTTCTTGTCTTTTTTCAGATTAGTGTCTTGGTGAGTCCCGAGAAATTGTTCAACATTTTATTATGAGGGCCCTAGTTTGGAAGCTACAAAAGCAGTATCTTTTGAAGAGAAAAGTATCCTCTCTGAGATTGGCACTGGACATTTCCCCATACAAAAGTTGACAAGTGAAGCCGCTGGAGTCCAAGCATCTATCTGCCTTGAGTGTGTGTGAACTCATAGTGATAACAAAAGGCAAACTAAAGTGACCCTGAAAAATCACTGAGTCCCACTTTGTCAAGAAGATACTTAGTATTCTCTTCTTTCTTGGTTCCTTCAAAGTTGGCTCTTAGTTCCCTTCTAAATTCTCCACATCTTTGCATCTGTGAGACTGTGCCAGTTACTTAAAAACTCTGTATCTCATTTACCTTGCCTGCAAAATGGGGAAAACATTACCTACTTCAGTGTTACTGTGAAAATTTAATGAGTTGATTCATGTAAGATGCTTGGAACAATGCCTGGCATAAAACAGATGCTCAACAAATATTGTCTTATTATTATCATTATTTTATTTTTTGTGGTAATTCTATCTCTTTCACCAATTGCTGTGCCATATGGAAATGGTTGCTCTGGTTGAGGATTCTTCTGGTTGAGATTGTGTAAGCCCAGGAGTTCAGATTCAAGCTGCTCTCCATTTCATGTTTTAAAGGCCTCATCTTTTTTTGCTTAAACCCCAGCTGCGGTTGGCTGGGAGACATCCTGTGGGAGATGGTGGCCCTAAAGCAGAGAGCTAGGGTGGTTCTTGAGGGAAGAGATGGAGAGCCAGACTTGGTGACAGTTCAGCCACTGAGGGAGAGGCTAGAAGACCAAAGCAGGTAAAAAGCAGAAGTGCAGCTCAGGAGTGTTTTCAGAAAGGGACTAGTAGACAGGAGCCAGGAGGAGGCCCAGGAAATACCTCCTCAGACAGCTGCCCTTGATCTTCACTCACTGCCTCTGCGGCACCTTGTCCCCTTCTAATATGCCCTCTGAGCCTCTAATATCCTTCCGGGGCTAACGCTCCGTTGTCCTTTATGTCCTCTTTGAAGACACTGGGTTCCGGCTGCCTGCCTTACCCTGTTGTTCTCATGTTTTCCCTCAGTTAGCTCATGCATAACCTCCAGTTTTCACCATTAACTCTTATTCAATTCTGTTCTATCACAAAGTATTCTCAAATCTAAGGTTTATGTCTAAGCTAAAAGGAAAATGACATAGCCACAAAATACTTGCCATGGTAGGTACCAGGCATTATACCATGTAATCACACTTGGAATTCTGTTGGAAAATAGTTCCCAGAGCATGGTTTTTCAGATATTTTTTTACTGTAGTCAACAATAAGAAACAGATTTTACATTGTAGTCTCCATACATATGTACATATCTCTGTGTGTGTGGATACATGTGTGCATAACTTAAGTAAAATTGTCATGAAATGATGCTTAATCTTGACAATTTCTATCTGAAATTAAGGCTGTTTGTAACCCACTAAGCATATAACCTGTGATTTGAAAAACCTTAATCTGGAGTATTATCCAGGATCTAGTGATTGCCTTTTGAGCCCTTACATGTTATCCATACATCATACATGAAAGATGATTGTGGCCATCTGTTACATTTTCAGGGAGTTTTTCTTAAACAAAAAAAGAAATTCAGGTCAAGAATAGCATATTATCTGTAAAACAGTTTATCTTTCCCCTTATACTCTTTCCTGATAATTATTCTCCCTTAATTCCCTCTAAGAAATGACTTTACTAATTTCTAATGCCATACATTAGTAGTTTAGGAAATGTTTTTGAAAGAAATTAAAGAAGATCCAAATAAATAGAGGACTATACTGTGCTCATGGATGGAAAGATTCTATGTAGGTAGAGATACCTGTATGTCATAGGGTTGTCAGTTCTTCCGTAAAAAGGTCAATGCTATCACAAAATGCCAGCAGCTCTTATTTTCTTAATGGAGAGTGACATTCTTATTTTAAAATTTAAATGGAAATAAAATTAGCTAAGAATAGTCAATAGAGTCCTAAAGAAAAAGAATGAAGAGTAAGACTCCCTCACATATTGATACTTATGAAGTATGTTAAATAAGACATTGTGGTTTTGATGTAAAGTTGGAAACTACTCTGCATTGGGAGCTTGGAGTCTTAGCCCTTGGACCACCAGAGAAGTTCTGCGTTAGTTTTATCATCTGTAAAATGGGGTCAATAATTTCTACTTTAAAATGCTGTTTTTAAGGATAAAATTAAAAAAAGAATAAATGGGGTGAGAAATGAGTTAGTATCGTGATATATGTTGCTGTTGTTCAGTTGCTAAGTCATGTCCAGTTCTTTGTGACCCCATGAACTGCAGCATGCCAGGATTCCCTGTCCTTCGCCATCTCCCTGAGTTTGCTCAAACTCATGTCCATTGAGTCGGTGAAGCCGTCCAACCATCTCATCCTCTGCCATCCCCTTCTCTTCTTGCCCTCAATCTTTCCCAGTATCAGAGTCTTTTTCAATGAATTGGCTCTTTGCATCAGGTGGCTGGAGCTTCAGTTTCATCACCTTTCCTTCCAATGAATATTCAAGGTTGATTTTCTTTAGGATTTACTGATTTGATCTCCTTGCTGTCCAAGGGACTCTCAAGTATCTTCCCCAACACCACAGTTCAAAAGCATCAATTCTTTGGCGCTCAGCCTTCTTTATGGTCCAACTCTCACATCCATACATGACTACTGGAAAAACCATAGCTTTGACTATATGGATCTTTGTTGGCAAAGTGATCTCTGCTTTTTAGTACACTGCCTAGATTTGTCATAGCTATTTTTCCAAAGGAACATTGATTTTGTAGCCCAGGAAAGTGAAATCTGACACTGTTTCTACTTTTATTTGCCATGAAGTGATAGGGTCAGATGCCATGATCTTTGTTTTTTGAATGTTGAAGGTTTTTCACTCTTCTCTTTCACCTTCATCAATAGGCTCTTAAGTTCCTCTTCACTTTCTGCCATTGAAGTGGTATCATCTACATATTGGAGGTTGTTGATATTTCTCCCAGCATTCTTGAGTCCAGCTTGTGAGTCATCCAACCCAACATTTCATATGATGTACTTTGCATATAAGGTGTCACTCTGCTTATTTAACTTATATCATGATATATGTTGTGTCCATTATTGTTATTATTATTCTTTATATAGTATAATATTGCTGCTATCTTTGTTCATAGAACAGTATATTGTATTGGGAGATGATATCTGGTAGGAGAATGATTCTTTATGAAATAAATAATTTAAAATAACATCACTTTTTTTGGATTTTATAAAGGTATATACTTGGTGAACACATAAGCCAATGGCATAAATTCTGCATTCTTAATTAAAATTAAAATTAAACCATTAAACATGGTTAATTTTGTGTGTCATCTTGACTGGATTGCAGAGTACCCAGATATTTGGCTAAACATTATTTCTGGGTGTGTCTGACAGAGTGTTTCCAGCTAAGATGAACAGTGGAATTGGTAGACTGAGTAAAGCAGATTGCTTTCTGCAAGGAGAGTGGCCACCATCCAATCTGTTGATGCTTGAGCAGAACAAAAAGGTGAAGGAAGGGAGATTGACTCTGCCTGACTGCTTGAGCTGAAACATTAGGTTTTTGTCCTTTGCTGAGGCTTACACCATTGACCCTCCAGTTCTCAGAACTATACCACTGGCTTCCTGGGCCTCTGACTTGTCAGACTTCTCAGCTTCCATAATTGCATGATCCAATTCCTTATAATATATCCTGTTATAACCAACATCTCCTGTTGATTCTGCTTCTGTGGAGAACCCTAATACCATAAGCATTTATTCAATTTCTAACCAGATGATGTCTGCCTTCTTGTTCCAGCTCTCAACTGTAAACAAGTATCCTTTTCTTGATATATTTAATGTTGTATTTTTTTGCTTTTTATGGTGATTTTACTGTTTACAATGACCCCCAAATGTAGTGTTGAATTGCTGTCTAGTGTTCTCAAACACAAGGAGTCTGTAATGTGTCTTGCAGAAGAAAAATGCAAGAAACATGCACACATCTAACATGTGTGTCAGATGAGCTTTATTCAGGCCTGAGCTATGGTGCTATTGGCTGTAGCATTTCAATGCTAATGAATTAACAATATATATTAATTAAGGTGTCTTTAAACAACCACACACATAAAATAAGATCATGTGTTGATTGGTTGATGAAAATGTTATGACCAGAGACTCACAAGAACCTATCTTCCCCCTAAGAATAATTGTTCAGTATTTACTATTTCAGTGTTTCCAGTGAACTTTATAGAACGTAACTATTATGAAGAACAAGAATCAAATGTATAAAAACATTTTGTTTAAGCTGAAAAGATGGCCAACGAATGTGTACTTTTAAACATTTTGTAGATTTATAGTCAACCCAAACAAAGTGGGACTACTTTTATCTGGTTGTGGAAGACACTCTTTTCTGTTCTGCTTAGATTGGTTTATTTTAACAGATGTTTACTGAGGAATGGATTAAATAAGTCAGGCGCAGTTGAGTCAAACTCAACCTTGTGCTGCACTGGAGCTCCCAATCTACCTTGGAAGGCCATCAGAATTGTGAAATCAGCAGTATTGACATAACTTTGTATTCATGGAGCGGACGTCACACAGAGTCAAGATGTTGTGTTTCTTGATGTTCTGAACATAAAGAAACCCAGCCTAGATACAGAAAACAACCACAGGCTGTCCGCAGAGTAGGGATCTGAACAACGTGTCAGTGAAGGTTGGTCTTATCTTAAGCTCCAGAAAGGATCCTAGAGGCCTAGTACGTGATAAGGACCTAAGCGTGTTTAGATGAAGTGCTGAGTCAGAAACCAGGTCCCATGGCTCAGATTGAGTCCTTTCCCACTAAACCATGGGTGTTCTATGTTTTTAAATGGTTATTGGGTCTAGGCTTACAAATGAGCTTGTCTTCCAGAAATTCCACAGATTTGATGTTTAGAAGTGAGTCTGAGACTGTTCAGATATGAGCTCTAAGAGGCCTATTTGCTGTATTTGAGCTTTTTTTTTTTTTTTTGAGTTTCCTATTTTTCAGCTGATTCTCAAAGGAGTTCATGATTCTGAAAAAGTGTAAGAACTTATATGCATATTCAGAAGTTTACTTTGTACCATAAGTAGTAAACTGAATTAGGGGTAATAGTGCATTTGACATTGTATTTTGTGCTATCACTTTAGTAGAGAATTTTTAATGTTAAGAAAATGTTAATTTCTGACTGCTGCTGCTAAGTCACTTCAGTCGTGTCCGACTCTGTGCGACCCCATAGACGGCAGCCCACCAGGCTCCCCCGTCCCTGGGATTCTCCAGGCAAGAACACTGGAGTGGGTTGCCATTTCCTTTTCCAGTGCATGAAAGTGAAAAGTGAAAGTGAAGTTGCTCAGTCGTGTCTGACTCTTCTCGACCCCATGGACTGCAGCCCACCAGGCTCCTCCGTCCATGGGATTTTCCAGGCAAGAGTACTGGAGTGGGGTGTCATTGCCTTCTCTGAATTTCTGACCAGGGTGTAGCAAAACAAACTAACCTATGGCAGTGTAAATTAGCACAAAATTTCTAAAAAGACATTTGGAAGCTTTTGAACCAGGTACCAAATTTAACCTTCACAATTCTACTCTAAGGAAGTAATTAGGAACTCAGGAAAAAATACTATGTATGAAGCATTATCCTACAGAATATACAAACTAAGAATCAAAGTAAATGTTTAAAAGTTGTTGATTTCATTAAGATGGCTTAATATAATGAAAACTATGACAAGATACCATGTAAAAAAAAGTCACAGCATATATAGTGTGATCATAATTTGCATATATGTGACCAGAAGAATGTATATTAACAGAGGTTATCTCCTTAGTACAGGTACTTCTTTCCTTCTTCTCCTTTTTTTTTTTTTGGTATTTTTCAAATTCTCTAAATGACTATATATTTTATAACCTGAAAAAATGTTAAATAATATGTTGTCCATTTGCACTTTGATTTACCTAAGTGATGTTTCTGCCCATTTCTCTTAGTGTCCACATTTCAAAAAGTCTCATCACTGGTTTTGGCTTAAAGTTCAAATGGAAACTCAGTTATTTCACGTTTGTTCAATTACAGGCTGCTTTTCTTTCCTTGGTGTCATTTCGGACTAAACTTTTGTACTCAAACCCCTTTCCAGTTCTTGCCTCTCTCCTCTTCTTTTTGTTCTTTCACTGATCTTTAAAAAAGAAATTTAAATGCTGCCTGCTTTTCTTTGGCAGCCTCAGCCTTTTTACTCCTATTTGTACTACTTAGTTTCAGATATTCATGTGATCCTTGTTTCTTTTTTCATTTTTATTTTTTCTTATTTATTTATTTGTATTGAAGTATAGTTGACATACAGGCTTTGCTTGTGGCTCAGCTGGTAAAGACTCTACCTGCAATGTGGGAGACCTGGGTTCGATCCCTGGGTTGGGAAAGAATCCGCCTGCAATGCAGGAGACCTGAGTTCAATACCTGGGTTGGGAAGATCCCCTGAGGAAGGGAAAGGCTGCCCACTCCAGTATTCTGGCCTAGAGAAATCCATGGACTGTATAGTCCATGGGATCACAAAGAGTCAGACAGGACTAAGTGACTTTCACTTTCACTTTCATAGTTGACTTACAATACTGTTAATTCCTGTTATACAACAAAGTGATTCAGTTATATGTATGTGTATATATATGTATCTTGGAGAAGGCAGTGGCAAGCCACTCTAGTACTTTTGCCTAGAAAGTCCCTTGGATGGAGGAGCCTGGTAGGCTGTAGTCCATGGGGTCGCTATGAGTACGAGTCGGACGCGACTGAGCGACTTCACTTTCACTTTTCACTTTCATGCACTGGAGAAGGAAATGGCAACCCACTCCAGTGTTCTTGCCTGGAGAATCCCAGGGACAGGGGAGCCTGCTGGGCTGCCGTCTATGGGGTCGCACAGAGTCGGACACGACTGAAGCAATTTTAGCAGCAGCTGCAGCAGCATATGTATGTATCTATTTATATTCATTTAAAAATATTCTTTTCCATTATGGTTTATCATGCTCATGCTCAGTTGCTCAGTCATATCTGACTCTGGGACTCTGTGGACTGTAGCCCCTCAGGGATTATCTGTCCATGGGATTATCCTGGCAAGAATACTGGAGTGGGTTGCCATTTCCTCTTCCAGGGGATCTTCCCAACCCAGGGATCTAACCCATGTTTATTGTGTCTCTTGCACTGGCAGGCAGATTCTTTACCACTGTGCCACCTGGGAAGCTCCCATGGCTTATCATAGGGTTTGTTAAGTTGGAGGGTAATTGCTTTATAATAGTGTGTTAGTTTCTGCTATATAATAGTGTGAATCAGCTATAAGTGTATAAGTTCCTGCCCTTTTGGGCCCCCCTCCCACTACCTCCACCCACCCCTCTCGGTCATCATAGAGCACCATCATAGAGCACCACTGAGCTGCCTGTGCTACACAGCTTTCCACTAGCCATCTGTTTTATATATAGCAGTGTATATATGTCAATGCTACTTTCTCAGTTTGTCCCACCCTCTCCTTCCCCTGCTGTGTCCACAAGCCCATCCTCTATGTCTGCATCTCTATTCCTGCCCTGTAAATTGGTTCATCAGTACTATTTTTCTAGATTCCACATATATACCTAAATATATGATATTTGCTTTTCTCTTTCTGACTTACTTCACTCTGTGTGACAGACTCTAGGTTCATCCACATTACTCTAATGACCCACTTTTCTTCCTTTTTATGATGGAGTAATATTCTTTATCCATTCATCTGTCAGTGGACATCTAGGTTACTTCCATGTCCTGGCTGTTGTAATTAGTGTTGCAATGAACACTGGTGTACATGTGTCTTTTTCAATTATGGTGACCCTTGTTTCTTTACCTCTGTTTTTCCTTTTGGAAGTCAGAAGCAGCATTCATGGAATACTCTCTTCCAAACCTCAGAGCCTCAGTAGTACTTTTGTGTTGTGCTGTGTGCTTAGTCGCTCAGTCGTGTCCGACTCTTGATGACTCCGTGGACTGTAGCCTGCCAGGCTCCTCTGTCCATGGGATTCTCCAGGCAAGAATACTGGAGTGGGTTGCCATTCCCTTCTCCAGGGGATTTTCCTGACCCAGGGATTAAACTGGGGTCTCCTGCATTGCAGGCAGATTCTCTACTGTCTGAGCCATCAGGGAACCCCAGTACTTTTGTGTTAATTTTTACATTTATTACCTTGGGGATTTCACAAGTATTTTCCTGCTGTGTCAGAAGCAGGTGTGACAGGTGTTCATGTTTCCTTGCATGTGTACATGTGTGTGTGTGTGTGTGTGTGCACATGTGTACAAGAGCACGTGCAGATATGGGATGGTCAGGTCGGGAACTGTGTCCAGACTGTACGCAAAGAGCGGGAATATCCTAATCCACTCTGGTATCAGCAGGCTCACGTCTGTACTTGGAAAGCTTTGGTGAAGATGATGCAAACTGGGTTGGTTCTGTGGGCCTGCCAGCTGATGCCAGGCTGTTTTGGAGCCAGGTAGGGTGACTTTTAATTTCTCCCAGAGCTTGTCAACTAGCAAAGAGATATGTATATTAGAAAAGATGGTAGAACTTGATTTATAAAAGTGTGAATGCAGGGCTGAATTAAAATGACACCTCAAGGAAGTGGCTCAGGACAAGATCAGGATACTCTTTGAGTCAAAAATCAAGCCTAGGATTTATAGGATAAACATTTTTACATGTAAATTGGAATTCAAAGTAGATATTTGTAATTGAAGTACTATGTGTATTTTATTTTCATAAATATAAGGTCTGGCTTTGAAATTTGCTCCAAGGTAGGTCCATCAGCATCAGGCCTTGAAAATTTTCCTGATGAAATTTTCCTGATGAAAAGAACCAGGCAAATAAGATACTGGCTTGTAGTGTGCAAATCCCATGGCTGTACTATGGAGCACTCAGTGTCTCCTAGCAGAGAAAAATGTACCTTGACATGCTTCCTGGGATCGACAGCTCTCCATCCTTCAATCTAAAGAGAGTTGGGTGGAGAAAGGATAGATAGCCAGGGAGATGAATGATTTATTTTAATATTATTTCCTTTAAGCCCAGTTACATGGGTGAAAATTGGATTATATGAAATTTACATGGTTAGAAATAAGCATGCAATTGACATGAAATTCCTGAATGCAACAAAGCATCAGAAAGTGAGCCCTGTTGTAAGCGGAGGGTGAGGAACAGTGCTAGTGGCCATGACTGACTGGACTTCAGAACAATGTGAAAAAGTTGATCTTTTCCCTGGCTGCCTGAGTCTCCTCTTTGTATGCCATCTTACTATACTTCCTTCCTGTCTCTCCTTAGAGTTATAAACATCCCCTTCACTTCTGGGATGACCAATCAAGTACATCTTTGTGCACATGATATAAGATTTATATTAATTCCATTTGGGCATTTGAATTTGACATTGCAAATGTTGTGGAATAAGATGTATGTTTCCTACAGAGCAGACTGATGAGCATTTCATGCTTTGGTTTAGGTGAGCTCTCCTGTTGGCAGTCTGTGTGATATTGGGAATCTGACTTCTTATTTAAACATGCTCCCCCTTTTTTGCTTGTCATGATGATTATTAACTTTTAAGTTAAAGTCCCTACATCAACTGAAATGGCAAATAAATTTGAAAAAGAAGATGCAGCTTTTGGGAAAAGGTGGTGGAAATAATTCTATTCCAGGTTTAGAACTTAAATCTGATCTAAATACAGATTCAGACTGTATTTAGAGCATTTTGCTTTGGCATCTCCATTTAGGTGTGGAGGAGGCTGTTTTAGAACCTCCTCTTCTTCTTTTTTTTTTTTTTTTACAGAGAGAATGAAACTGCCTGAGGTACAGTACAGAGCCTTGGTGAGGGCCAAGATAAAGTCTCAAAGTTGCTGGGCCACACCATGTCCCACAAACAGCAGATGCCATAGAACCGCTTTTTAAAAAATCCTGCCTTTCACATGTCATGCTAAAAATACAGACCTAAACAGACCTGAAAAACTTGAAAGAACTAGACAAGCAAGGAGTTGCTTTTGGTAGTTATACCAAAGCAATATGCAAGGTCATGGAAATAACGCAACAAACAAGAATGTACTGTGTAGAGTAAGACATATTAGAGCTTTCTAAAGTTCCAAGGCAGCTTTTGTAATGTATTCAGAACAGAAGTAAGAATGGAATCATAAAACTGGAGAGTCCCTAGGAGACTGAAAAAGCCCATAGAAAATGATTCAATAACATTGGTGGGTCTGATAGAATGCCCGTATTCCCCTAGACTTCTCATCTCTCTCTTCTCCCTCTTGAAATTCACCTTAGGGGAACGTTCTGTGGATTTCTACCTGCCAACTCAAACTTGGTGCTCTAGTTTTCTAGCTATCTGCATATCTTATAGATGTCCTCTGCAGTTGCTTATTATGTGGCTTGTCACTTGGACTAGGCGCAAAGCTTTAAGGCCAAGAAACCTATCTTTTGTGTCTTTGGAATTTCTGCTATAGCTTGAGTATGACAGTTGTGTCCGCAGATGATGTAAAATGAATATTCCCTAACTCACTGGATACTTCCAGATTGAAAACAAGTTAATCAATTTTTCTTCTATTATTAATATGTGTGTGCCGTATTCTGAAATAGCTGTGAAAGACCAGATAAGAGAAAGGCTAGAGGAACAAGTTGCAGACACAATAGTGAAAATGCAAAAGACCATTAAAAATGTCTTGACATAAATAATAAAGATGGGAAAAGTAATAATGATATAACAACTTTCCATTCTTTAGCACTTGATTTTTCTGAAAATACTTTCAGATAATAAAGAAGAGTGGGATAAAGGTAGTAATAGAAATACCTGCAAGGAAAATAGTAAGGAAATGCAGAGTTAACAAAGCAAAACAACAAAAGAAAGGCAACGAAAATAAAGCCAAGAATAAAGAAATGGAAGGAGAATTATTGGACAGAGTGTCAAATATTTACAACATTGGTATTCTTTAAGCAGGTAGAGTGTGCCATCTAGATCACAGCATGTTTTCATGTGTTCTACCAGATAGTGGGAGAGGGAGTGCCCTGGACTCGCTAACACTCTCCATTCTTTTTATAAAAATTAATTTCTATTAGAGTATAATTGCTTTACAATGTTGCGTTAGTTTCTATTATACAGCAAAGTGAATAGCTATACATATACATATATCCGTCTTCTTTGGATTTCCTTCCCATTTAGATCACCACAGAGCACTGCATAGGGTATTCTGAGCTGTACAGTAGGTTCTTATTGTTGTTCAGTTGCTTAGCCGTGTCTGACTCTGTGACTCCATGGACTGCAGCATGCCAGGCTTCCCTGTCCACCATCTCCGAAAACTTGCTCAAACTCAATGTCTATCGAGTTGATGATGATATCCAACCATCTCATCCTCTGTTGTCCTCTTCTCCTCCTGCCTTCAATCTTGCCCAGCATCAGGGTCTTTGAAATGAGTCAGCTCTTCGCATCAGGTGGCCAAATTATGTGGAGCTTCAGCTTCAGCATCAGTCCTTCCGATGAATATTCAGGATTGATTTCCTTTAGGATTGACTGGTTGGATCTCCCTGCAGTCCAAAGAACCCTCAAGAGTCTTCTCCAACCCCACAGTTCAAAAGCATCAATTCTTCGGCGCTCAGTTTTCTGTATAGTCCAACTCTCACATCCATACATGACCACTGGAAAAACCATAGCTTTGACTGGATGGACCTGTGTTGGTAAAGTTATGTCTCTGCTTTTTAATATGCTGTCTAGGTTTGTCATAGCTTTTCTTCCAAGGAGCAAGTGCCTTTTAATTTCATGGCTGTAGTCACCATCTGCAGCGACTTTGGAGGCCGAGAAAAGAGTCTGTCACTTTTTCCATTGTTTCCCCATCTGTTTGCCATGAAGTGATGGGACTGGATGCCAAGATCTTAGTTTCATACACAGTATTGTATATATGTCAGTCTCAATTTCACAATTCACCCTTTGTTTGTTCTCTATGTCTGTGTCTCTGTTTTGCAAATAAGATCATCTATACCGTTTTTCTAGATTCCACATTAATGCATTAATATATGACATTTGTTTGTCTCTTTCTGACTTACTTCACTCTGTATGACAGACTCTAGGTCCATCCGCATCTGTACAAATGACCCAATTCTGTTCCTTTCTATGACTGAGTAATATTCTATTGTATATATGTACTACATTTTATTTTAATACTTTTAATTTTGTATTAGAATATAATTGATTAACAGTGTTGTGGTAGTTGTACCACATCTTCTTTATCTGTTCTTATTTTGATGAACATTTAGGTTGCTTCCATGTCCTGGCTATTGTAATTAGTGCTGCTGTGCACGTTGGGGGGCATGTGTCTTTTTAAATTACATTTTTCTCTGGGTATATGCCCAGTAGTGGATTTCCTGGGTCATATAGTAGTTCTATTTTTAGCTTTTTAAGGAGCTTCTATACTGTTCTCTGTAGTGGCTGTATCAATTTACATTCCCACCAACAGTGCAAGAAGGTTCCCTTTACTCCATACCCTTGCCAGCATTTATTGTTTGTAGATTTTTTGATGATGGCCATTCTGACCTGTGTGAGGTGATACCTCATTGAAGTTTTGGTTTGCATTTCTCTAATAATTAGTGATGTTGAGCGTCTTTTCGTGTGTCTATTGGCCATCTGTACGTCTTCTTTGGAGAAATGTCTATTTAGATCTTTTTTTGCTCATTTTTTGATTGGGATTTTTTTTTTTAATATCGAGCTGCATGAACTGTTTGCATATTTTGGAGATTAATTCTTTGTCAGTTGCTTCATTTGCAAATATTTTCTCCTATTCTGAGGGTTGTTTTCTCATCTTGCTTATGGTTTCCTTTGCTGTGTAAAAGCTTTTAAGTTTAATTATGCCCCATTTGTTAATTTTCATTTTTCATTACTCTAGGAGGTGGTTCAGAAAAGATCCTGCTGTGATTTATGTCAGAGAGTGCTCTGTGTTTTCCTCTAATAAGAGTTTTATAGTGTCTGGCCTTACATTCAAGTCTTTAATACATTTTGAGTTTATTTTTGTGTATGGTGTTAGAAAATGTTCTAATTTCATTCTTTCACATGCAGCTGTCCTTTTTTCCCAGCATCACTTATTGAAGGGACTATCTTTTATCCATTGTATATTCTTGCCTCCTTTGTCATAGATTAGGTGAGCATATGTACGTGGGTTTATCTCTGGGTTTTCTATTCTGATCAATTGATCTATATTTCTGTTTTTATGCCAATACCATCTTCACTCTTGTTCACTAAGGTCTTTTATTGATAATAGTCTGGCATTCTGTACTCTAGACATTCTGTCTACATCATTAAAAAGATGCAGATGTGAGTGATACTCAGCCTCAGTAGCTCATTTCAGTAATTTCACAGAAGCTCAGGTAGGCTTGCTATGGAAAGTACCATCGATTTCTGATCCTGTTGTAAGGTTCTGAAAACTTCCCAAGCTCAGGAGGCAGGTCTTACATTACTGTCAATAATACCGAATGTGGTAACTTATTATAAAGTAGTTCCAAGATGACATCCCAACCATATTCTAGAACTGACCAGAGGCCACAAAAGGTCCTAAAATGACCTTTATTATTGCTTTGGAGGGATAAGCTACACATTTTAAAAGATATTTCAATAAGGTGACCTACTTGCCTTTTGATGGTGGCAAGCTTCTCTACTTCAGGGTCTGTTTTGTTCAGATATAGTTGAAGGGCATATGACCCACACCAAAGTGTAAAGATCAGTATATTTTAAAGAGAAAGTCAGAATGAAAGATACGAGTGATGGCCAAAGATAAAACTCATCAAACCCTTGGAAAGTTTTCTCATATTCAAATGAAAAAAGAGATCAAATCTTTCTTCCTTTGAGAACACTAACATGGAGACAGACTTAATTGCTTTCTATGCTGTTGAAAGCACAGATCAACTATTTTCAAGATTCAGAGATCAATACACATGTTCTGGTAATAATTTGACTTCTCACACTTGAGGTTTTGAAACCATAGAGAGCTCTTTCCTTTTGGTGGATTGAAGACCTGCTAAGGTTTTGGTCCTTGCTCTGGCCTAATTACTTAATTTCTTTTGGCCTCAATTCCCTCAATTGTAAGGGGGAATAATTATATCTGTCCTTTATTTTAATGATACTTTTCATTTCTAAATGTCTGCCATGTGTCAGGTACTGTGCTGTGCCTTTGGCATATGTTATCTTTAAATCTCTCATCAATTCTGCAAGGAAGGAATAATTATCACTCATGTTTTGCAGTTGAGAAAGCCAAGGCTTAGATTCCTCAGGAGCCTGCCTGAGGTCACACAGCTAAGAGGTGGCAAAGCCAGGATAGAAACCTTCATGTGTGTGGACAAAAGCCCCTTCCCAGTCCTCCATGAGATTTTGAATTCATTTAAAATGAACATTTGGGGATGTATTTGGAAAATAGAAAAGTTCTTTGTAGATTCATGGTCTTATTGCCATTATCATCCTGATGAATATAAACCAGTTAATGTGTATTTATTGAATTCCTTACAGGAATGATTCCCTGGTAGCTCAGATGGTAAAGAGTCTGCCTGAAATGTAGGAGACCTGGTTTGACCCTTGGGTCAGGAAGATCCCCTGGAGAAGGAAATGGCAACCACCCACTCCAGTATTCTTGTCTGGAAAATTCCATGGATGAAGGGGCCTGGCGGGTTACAGTCCATTGGTTTGTAAAAAGTCAGACACGACTGAATGACTACACTTTCACTTTGCAGGAAGTTAGTACTGAATCAGATACCATTTTGGATACTCTATGGAATCATGTACTTCCCCCAATGTAGTGTTATGTAAGGTGCATTATAATAACTAAATGTTAAAATAGTTCTGAGTGATATAGCTTTCACTCTGGGAATCAGATATTAGTTTTTTTTTTTTTGGAGAAAAAAGAAAAGAAGCAAGTATGCTAATCTGAACTGAGTGACTGTTTCAGGAAACAAAAAACAGCTGCATGTAGTCCAATCTTCAGAGTCAACAAATAAAGGCCCCAGGAACCCTGAAAGCTGATCGGGAAAACTCCAAAGGAGATGAGAGAAATATACTATAGGGATTAGCAAATTTCTGCTGAAAAATTCATGTGTTCACAAATGTGCTGGACCAACATATCTTCCGCTGTCTGGTTCCTTGTTTGATTTGAGTCTTTAATGACCAATAGGGCTGTTGAAACTTAGTCAAGGAGTCTATCCTTGATTTGGGGATATCAGACTTCCTGTGCAAAAGATGGCTGGGAATCCATTCAGCTCTCCTAAAATAAGCACTAAGTTTTGGAAAGAATTTTCTCTTGTGGGAAACATCCTCTTCCTAAAGAAGGCCGTCAGCAGGAGATGGCTGTTTTTCCAGGGACGAACGAGGGGAACCAATTGGTTCCATAGCCAGGAATCAACCTTTAAAACAGGTTAACATTCGGGACAGACTCCTCTGTCCTGCTTCCTTGATCTTTTTGGAAGAACTGCTTAAACTCAAAATGAAAGTTCACAAAATTGTGCAGAAGAATCAGGCAAGTCTAGAAACGAGCTATTTCTTATTGTTTCTTCTGTTTCTTTATGTTTTGAATACAGATTTAAAAAAAAACAAACCCACCTTGGGAGGTCATTGTGAGGATGAAATAACATAACTCAGGTACATCTCCTGACGCAAAACAGTCATCACTATTGGATCCTAGGCCATCTCCCTAAAGATGCTCATCCAGTTGTTCTTTAAGGCTCAAGGTGAACTACTGATTCCGTTAGGTCACAGGATGTCTCAAGAGTTAAGAAAAATGCTTTCAAATTGAGGAAAGATGGTGGAGGCTGTCTTTCTAGACCTCATCAAGGATCTGTGTTGGTGGAATATAGCCATCGTTTGGGTTTGGTAAGAGCTTCATGATGGATCCATGTAGAGAAGGAGCTATGCCACCGGACAGCTGGCTGACTGCTTGCCTTTGATTGCCTTGGCCAAATGAATGTGGGGCCACTGACTGACCCCTGCATTTTTCTGCATGGGCGATGGGAGAGGAGAGCCCTTGTCCAGTTCTCCTGTCAGACATTTGGTCACATTTGACTCTCTGCTGGGTTAAGGCAGAAGACCACTGGGGAGGATAAGACCACTAGGTGGCCAGGCTTGGTTTTGTTCAGCACAGTCTGGATTTCGCTGAACCCAAATAGATAAAATCAACCAAACCAAGGTAATCATCTAAGGGATATTTGTTAAAATGCTGGATACTACAAGAACTGTCATCAGCCTCATTTTGCTGTTTGGATTTGGTCCTATTTTTTTTTTTTTTTGTGAGTAGAGGAATAAAAGGGCAGCCTAATATCGTCCATGTCATCCTCTAGCTGCAGCCAGTCAGAACGCTGCCCAGTCCCTAGCAGCTAGTGGCCAGCCAGGCATCTGGTCCAGACCCTCTGGGCACAAGTTCCTGAGCCTGGGGGTGAGGTTACTTTGGTCACAATGCCTTTCAACATCATCCTGGCACTGTGGGAAGCAGAGGCAGTGTTTTCAGCTCTGGGGACTCAACTTAGCTGTGCTTTTCTTGTGGCCAGTGGCCCCTGGTAGGATGAGCTCTGCTCAGGGAGACAAGGGACTACTATTTGCCAGTTGATGCCAGCAAGTCATTTTACGTCTGGGGGCCTCAGGGTCCATGGAGTGAGGTTATCTCTAACTTTGATCTCATCACAAGCCATCTCTGAATCTGCCTGGGGTCTGCTTCTGCCTGGGGCATGGAAATGTGTGTATTTTTCTTTCCTCCCTTCCAGTCCCTGATTCAGGGACTGAATGATGATCCTCTAAACTGTTCTTGGCCCACCCCTCTTATATTATCTAAATTTCTTTGTGCAAAAGAACAAGATTAAGTTTGAATGGATCATTGTTTCTTATAAACAACTGCTGATAAAGTCATGAGTTGACCTATTTCTGAAGCAGACAACTGAGGGGAAATTTATGGCTTTCTCTTCTTCAGAATTAACCAGTTTCTTTTCTTGAAACATGTTTTATGGGACTAGACTAATCACCCTGGTGATATGTGGCTGAAGTTCTCTTGGCTGTAGATCAAAGTCTCCGATGTACCAGCACAGATAGTAAGAAAACAGCACAATGGAGGATAAAGACTTTACAATGAATTTTGGCATCAGAGTCTAATAGAATGAATTTTTGGAGTCAGGCTCTAGTAAAGCAGAAAAATGAAAGGGATAATTAATCCCTAGAAAAATTGCAAATGACCAATATATAGGAAAAGTGTCTAACTTTCTCTACCAATGAAAGACATGCAAATAAAAACACTCTATCATTTCCCTCTATCATTTTGGCAGAAATGTATATGGTTGGTTAAACCTGGTGTGCCTGTGATGCAGCTGCCTGATGCAACCTTTTGGTGGGTAGTTAGTTCAGGAAGCAACAGTTAGAACTGGACATGGAACAACAGACTGGTTCCAAATAGGAAAAAGAGTAATATTGTCACCCTGCTTATTTAACTTATATGCAGAGTACATCATGAGAAACACTGGGCTGGAAGAAACACAAGCTGGAATCAAGATTGCTGGGAGAAATATCAATAATCTCAGATATGCAGATGACACCACCCTTATGGCAGAAAGTGAAGAGGAACTAAAAAGCCTCTTGATGAAGGTGAAAGAGGAGAGTGAAAAAGTTGGCTTAAAGCTCAACATTCAGAAAACGAAGATCATGGCATCAGGTCCCATCACTTCATGTGAAATAGATGGGGAAACAGTGGAAACAGTGTCAGAGTTTATTTTTTTGGGCTCCAAAATCACTGCAGATGGTGATTGCAGCCATGAAATTAAAAGACGCTTACTCCTTGGAAGGAAAGTTATGACCAACCTAGATAGCATATTGAAAAGCAGAGACATTACTTTGCCAACAAAGGTCCGTCTAGTCAAGGCGATGGTTTTTCTAGTAGTCATGTATGGATGTAGAGTTGAACTGTGAAGAAAGCTGAGTGCCGAAGAATTGATGGTTTTGAACTGTGGTGTTGGAGAAGACTCTTGAGAGTCCCTTGGACTGCAAGGACATCCAACCAGTCCATTCTGAAGGAGAGCAGCCCTGGGTGTTCTTTGGAAGGACTGATGCTGAAGCTGAAACTCCAATACTTTGGCCACCTCATGTGAAGAATTGACTCATTGGAAAAGACCCTGATGCTGGGAGGGATTGGGGGCAGGAGGAGAAGGGGACGACAGAGGATGAGATGGCTGGATGCCATCACCGACTTGATGGACGTGAGTCTGAGTGAACTCCAGGAGTTGGTGATGGACACGGAGGCCTGGTGTGCTGCAATTTATGGGGTCGTAAAGAGTAGGACACGACTGAGCGACTGAACTGAACTAGGTAATATGCATGCTTGCGTGCTCAATCACATCCAACTCTTTGCAACCCCATGGACTGTAGCCCACCAGGCTCTTCTGTCGATGGAATTTCCCTGTCAAGAATATTGAAGTGGATTGCCATTTCCTTCTCCAGGGGATCTTCCTGACCCAGAGATAAAACCTTTGTTTCCTGCTTGGCAGGTGGATTCTTTACCATTGAGCCACTGGTAGAAGCCCCCACCTCTGTGTCCTTTAGGGAAGCTTATTTAACCTCTCTAACTCTTGGTAAAAATGGGAATAATAATACATATCAAACCTCTTAGAGGTTACTAAGGGAATTAGGCAATAAAACACACATTAAGCACCTGGGATAGTATAAAAATACTTTTTTTTTCCTCCACACAGTTTCTGTTTTACTTTAATTGTATGAGTACAGGCAGCTGTCTTCCTATGCCCATGATTCAAAGAGAAAGCTAAGAGGGCTTTGAATAGCTTCCATTGACTTAAATGCAGGAAGTACCCTACTTCCAAATATGTGGAACAGTTTTTCCTAAGGCTGCCGTGTGTCTGAGAAAGACCATATTGAGTAATTGTTTTCTGAAGGCAGGAGAGGAGAGTGGGTGACTGATGGCTGTTGGGCAGCCTAAAATAATATTTCATTCTTGTCATCCTGACACAGTTTAAGATCAAATGATTTTGGATGGTTCTCCTGTTTCCCTCTTGGTTTGGAAGAACAGAGCTTTTGTTACTTATGCTCTTAAACAACAGAGCTTTGTTCTATACTCAGGAGCATATAAACTAAACAGAAGATTTCCTTACGGGCCATCCTATTTGCTGTGAGGAGTGATTCCCAGTGGAAAGTAGACGTGGTTAGCTCCAGCCATCTGTGGAGGGCCCACATCATCACAGAGGAACTTAGCCGAAACCCAGGGGAGCACGGCAGCCAATCAGATTGGGGATTTACTTCTTCTATACTGTGCTAACATTGGTGGACTCAGCCATTTAAAAATGCCCTGCTTACTTGGGCCTTGCTTTGTCCTACAAAACAAATAATCTTGTATTGCTTTCTTTGAGGCAGAAAAATGAAAATGCCAATATTTTGAGTGTTTTTTACTTTTGGGAACTTCTGGTTCGTAGACAATTGTTCCAGACTGCTGTGTTATCTTTTCAGAGCTGTTGATACTATGGAATGAGGGTTGTAAATAAGGCTCAAGAGTTCTCATCAAAGGCTAATAGATCACTAGAAGGACACAAATTAGGTTCTGCCTGTCCTGTATCCCTCTTCTCAGTTCTCTTTCCTTGCACCATACCAGCTCCTGGCTCGCTGCCACACTGCCACACCCATGTGCCATTTTCACTTAACAAAGGCCAGGTCTGAGTAGAATATACGAAGTTGGGATCAATTCCAAATCAATTCCAAATGTTAATAATTACAGCTATTAAGTATGGAGCACTTTGGAACATGCCAGGTTTTGTGTTAAGTGGTTTGCATGCATTATCTTGATGCTTCTCAAGGAGTAATCCATGATGACTGACTTTACAAGCCTGGGGTTGGTTGGTGGCATGTATGCCAGTAAAAATGCAGATTCATAGGTTCCATTCTACACTTGTGAGTTGAGCATCCTGTGGTGAGGTCAGGTCATCTATTACTTTAACCAGCACCTTCAGCAATCCTGATGCACAAGAAGTTCAAGAACTTGTGTGTTATTTTTCAAAGCAAATGGGGCTCAAGTGCAATCTGCTTTCCTTCCACTGCTCTGATTTCTGTGCTTACATTTTTAGGGCAAAAAAAGTAAAAAAAAAAATCCTGTGGACTGGGAGATGTGGGCGACTGATGCCTCTTAGTAGCTGGTGATTATGACTGTGTCCCTATAGCCAACGTGCTTTTGAGATACCAAGTATTTGTCTCTATTGTGGGAGGATTAAAAATTGAGAAGTCTTCTCTTGATGGATGGTAGCCTGTGCTCTGAATATAGAGAGGGATGCCTCAGGGACTACAGAGGCAGGACTGTGTGAATGGTTGCATGGGTCATGTACTGCCCAACCAGATGTGATGGCCTTGTCCCAGGAGTGAAAACCTGGCATTCTTCTTGGCCCAGGGGTAGCCCACTCCTTAGAGGAGAAGGTAACTGATGTGCTGGCGTGGGTCTCAGGGACCAGGAATCTCCGCCTGCCTTTGGTTATCACACCCCAAGGGGCCTGAAATCTTCAGGGTTGTAAATTCCTTGGTTCTTGGGTTTATTTCCGCTGCTGCTGCTGCTGCTAAGTTGCTTCAGTAGTGTCCGACTCTGTGCAACCCCAGAGACAGCAGCCCACCAGGCTCCCCAGTCCCTGGGATTCTCCAGGCAAGAACACTGGAGTGGGTTGCCATTTCCTTCTCCAATGAATGAAAGTGAAAAGTGAAAGTGAAGTCGCTCAGTCATTTCCGACTCTTTGCAACCCCATGAATTGCAGCTCACCAGGCTCCTCCGTCCATGGGATTTTCCAGGCAAGAGTACTGGAGTGGGTTGCCATTGCCCAGGGACATTTAATCATAGTGGCACAGACTGGTTTAATGTGGTTTCTCTGGGCATTCATTTGGTGAGAGGGGAGGACAGGCTCCTTTGCAAGCCACTTTAGTGGAGGAAGCTGAGAGATTTAGCAAAACTATTTTTTTTTTTTTTTTTCCTTTTGAGGGGCGAGGCACAGGTGGAGTGGGAGAGGCACTAGAGACACACTGGACCGATGTCCCAGTTCTGAAGCTTATCCTCCAACACACTGTTTTCTGAATTCTTCAGCCCCTCCCATCCTCCTTGTCTTGGTGTATGTCCAATGCCCAGTGCCTGTCCCCTCAATCACAGGCCTGGACTGCAGCAATATTGTGGGTAGGGAGGCCTCAGAGGCATGAGTGGGCCGTGGAGCGAATGGACACATGAAGTGTCCACCTCTGGATCTGAGGCAGTGTAGTGGGGTAGGGGAGCTAATCACTCACTTTTGGAATTGAGACCCCCTTCCTTTTGTATTCTTCTCCCAGGAGCAGGATAATTAGAATAAGGAGACTTAGTTTAGCTCATTCAACTCCCTGCCAGGCCCCATACACAGCTTTCACATATGCAGTCATTTCTAGCATCCCAGGTAGGCTTCCCTGTGTTTCTTTATCAACTTGTTGAGAAAGAGCAGAGATGAGGCTGGTCATGGGACTGTTAAGTCTTAACATTTGATTTTTTGGGATCTTGAAGAAAGTACCTCGGATTTCATTTTGAAAAAAAATTTTTTTTTCCCCTAAACTGAAAATGTTCCCCAGTTTTCTCCCTGGTTATTTGTCCTGCTAATTCATATGGTAAGTGGTGCTGATTCATGAATTGACCATCAGGGAATAAGCACCCTGCATGGAGAGGAGGTGGGAGGAAGGGGTTTGCTCTCAAGGAGGGGCCTGTCCTTGGTCTTGGTGGTCGGTGCTGGGAAGGGCACACAGATGGAGAGATGCACAGCAGTGAGAGAGTATGGGGTCCCTGAGGCCCTGTGAGCAGTGAGATGTGTCTGGTGGGGGTTGGTGTGGGTGGGGAAGGAAATTAAGGGTGAGACCACTGACGAATGAGGAATGTGGGAATGAAAGAGCGCAGCAGGCCATTGTCTGTCCCTAGGGCAGCTGTTCCCTTACCAAGCAGACTCTTTTTCTCTGTACCTCCTCAGTAAGTAAGCTGAAGTTCCAGTTAATAATCTCCTAAACTGAGAAATCCCCTCTCCTGGGAGGAGAGGAGATAATTAGCTTCAGTGTTCTCTCATATCTATGCTGAGAAGTCAGCGTGAATTCTAGACATGATTCCTGTCCTTGGATAATCATCAGAGCTGTTTGTGACAGGTCTCTCTTTTTTCCCCCTCCCTTCAACTCTTTTTTGATTAGGGTACTATGACTGAAATGAATGGCTTCCATTTTTTTTTTGCCTTCATGCAGGAATCTTTAAACTAGGCCGAACTTTGGACCAACTATCATATGAATCATGTCTACTACAATTACCCTTTCTGTGTAATGTCCTAGGTTAGTGCCATTGTGTGACACGATAAATGTAGAGCAGGGTTGAAAATGTCAAGTGATAACCGGACAGAAGACTGACAGGGAACAGACCCACCTCCTTGAGCTCTTATCTTGGAGGCCTTAAGACAAAACCTTACATGAATATTTCCCCAAATGAGATATATGATGTTAATAGATATATTTTACCATATTTGACTGTTCAGCAATTCAACTCCATTTTTGATGTGTACATTTATTGCAATGAACTTATAATAATTATGATACAAATGACAGTTTTCTCTTGATGAATATTTATTACGTAATAGGCTCAGTTCTAAGTTCAGTTCTTTGCCCGTTTAATCTTCACACCAGCCTCGGGAGGTAGTTACTGTGAGTGCCCCATTTTACATATGGGGAAATTGAGGCACAGATCTCTTAAGTAGCCTGCCCAAAGTCCACAGATAAGAATCAGAACTGGGATTTGAACCCAGGCAGTCTAACTCAGAGTGTATGCTGTCAGCCTCCATGCTATTAATATAATGCTTACGCATTGCTTGAAGAGGTGGTTTTGGCATCAAATATGAAGAATGCAACCCTTCAAACTTTTCTCTTGCAAAATGTAAGTAATTGTCTGTTTTGTGTATGTACTCTTGTATGACTGTTGATATATCATTACCAAGAAGAAGGGTTTTGACTATGTACGAGCACAAAAGATTGTTGATTTGGGTTAATTTTATGTGTAATAATGGTTTAGAATATTGTCACATGCATTGTTAGTACATTTCCAAACATGCATGTTCTCAGATAATTAAAAAGCAGCCCCCAAAATTTCCCCCCATGTGCCGAGAACAAGTTTGATTATGAGGTCTATGTACCCAGATGATGTGTTCTGTTATCTAAACCAAGAATATAAGCTTAATCCCTGCAGTGACCACAGATTCATAGCTCTTGTAACCATGACTTTTTATGTAAATGAAAAAAAAATTTTTTTTTTTTTGCTTTGTCAAGGTGAGCAGGACTTCTAGCTGATGTGTTTCTGAGTAACTGCTTGTATTTATGTTAACACCACAGACACTGGCTCCAAGAGTTGACGTTTGAACTGTCAGCAGTTGCCCCCCACCAGCAACCTGTTCCAAGATCTAGGGTTTCTTTAGGTGGAGTCCAACCTGGTGAAAACAATGAGTCTACTTATCCATTTCACCTGGAGCACAGTTAACCTCTTGCCAACCTCCGCAGGTCTGACACACTAACTTGGTGGATCCGAATGTTTCTTAAGAGTTTTCTCATGAGCGACTCCTTTGGCCACGTGAACTGCAGGGCAAGGCAGATTAGCTTGTGGGCCTAAAAACTGTTCTTGGCCCAGATCTAGGGACACCTTTCAGTCAACCAGAGCTGCTCTGATAGTTAAGATGGGCTGAAGGCTCTTGGTTCAGATTAAAGGTTTGCATTGCTGAGTACTTTGCTTTAATTGGGATCATCTAAATTCTTGTCTGTGAGATGGAGACCCAGGAAATGAATTGAGAACAGAATTTAGCTGTCTGAATGACCTTTGTGTACCATGAACCCTCTTAGTGCCAGGTGCGAGAGCCAACAGCTATTAATTGATGGTGGTAATGGATGTAGTCTCTCCAGCTAGAGCCTGCTAGCACAAGCCCTGTTGGATTGGAAATGATGCCTGCTATAAGGAGACTTTAGCACACTGCACTAACAACTTTCGGAAAAGATCAGTGTATTGGCATGTATTTTTAAGTTTCCTTCTTCACTGCATTGTTTTAAATAGGGCATTGAAATCAAATGTGAATGATATAATTGGCTTAAGTCGGATTGTACTGACACATCACTTCCTTTCTTCCAGTGTGAGGTTTTCCCTGCTATGTGACCACTCCAGGTTCTAAATATCTACCCTCACCCCCAGTTGCCAAGTAGCAGTAACATGTCTCAGGCTATCGTGATTATTACGATGATTGGAGGGAAGGCCATTCTGGTCTTTTAGAAAGCTCTCGTCATGAATGTGTTTTTGGTTGAACATTGCTTGCTAATAGATGAACAGCTTGCAGCTGAATCAAACAAAACCTTTAGTGTTTGTAAGGGTCAGGGTGCCAGGGGTCTGTCTGCAACTGAGCTTTATGTTGACACAGAGAATGTCCAGAAGCCATGAAAGCTTCTGACTCAAAGACTTGCTAGTTGGTTGCTTGCCATTGTTTTGAGTGGGGAGATGGTTATCTTCAAAGTTGTCAAAGGTAAAATTTTCCTGTAGGAAATTTCTGGGCAACTATCATGTGAAATAATTTAAATGCCTTAGTTTAGAGTATTCTTGGTCTTGTCTATTGAAAAATGATTTGAACATTGGAATTTGAAGAGATCTTAACATAATTTTATTTGGGGTATGAGAAACAGGGAGTTCTGGGTGTTGAGGATTCAATGACAAAATTCTGGATGTGAAGATTCAATGCCAACGTTACCTTAAGAGCATGCTTTCCCTTTCAGACTAGGTCATCCTTGTTATTGTTGAGTAAATGGAATCACAATTTTAACAACCTGGCTTCCCTCAGAAGTTTCAGTTCTCACACAGTCACCATGAGCAGCAGCACTGTCAAGTAAACAAAGGTTTAATTAAGTAAAAAATATTTAAACATAGTGAAATAGTCCTCCCTGGTTAGTCACAAGTTGGACAATTCAAAGAACAGATCTTGGGGGGATTATGAATGGATTACTTTTTCTATTCCCTGTGTTTCTGTTTTTCTTCTGGGTGTCAAATCTCAAGTTAAATTCAGTCAGCCATCTAGAGCAAACAAAAAGAGCATAAATGTCTTTTCTGTTCCTGTTCCTTATATTTCATCACTAAACAAAGCAAGTTTCCTTTCCTGGCTTCTTCCTTTGGGAGCATATAAAACTGACATGAGTTTATATTGTGGAGGTTCTGCTGTCACTTTGAAAGCATAATGATTGATTTTGTTATTTAAAAGTTTTTACAATGATTTTTTGGTTGCTAATGTTACACTTGCTACAAAATTTGCTGAAGAGACACATCATTTGTTGAGGATTTGGAAGGATTTGTCATTAGGTAAAGTATATCATGTATGTTAATTCCATTAAAAATTTTTTTTTCTTTAGTCATCTCTTATGACTTTAAAAATGTTTGCCACAGATGCATTAATAACTACAGTTTGAAAGTTTGGTATAACAAGTAGTTGGTATTACTAATACTTCAAAATGTGATGGGAAATAAGGAAAATATTGCAAGGAAAACAGAAACCTAGGCCATGGGGGGCTATGCCAACTGGCTCTAACATTATTTTCTGCCCCAACAATCCCACCAAAGTACATTCTGGTACATGCTATATAGCCATGTATAGCTATATAGCTATATTGTGGGCCAGTATAATAACCCATTTTCCTAATTCACTATCTGAGCACAGTTATTCCTTTTAAGACACTAAAAGCATCTAATTGTACTCATGAAACCCCTTTTCCCTCTTCCCTGCCTGAGCTGCCTTTATTCTTGTTTCTGTGGGTGGGTGAAAAGGCTGTCCATCTGAAAAGATAGCTCTCAAACCTTTCTGGAAAATGATCTCTCTTCCTCCACAAATGATCATTTTGGTTTTAAATTTATTTCAGGTACATTAAGCCTCCCTGGACTCATACTCAATAACAAATGATCCTACAATAGATGAGATTAGAAAAAGGTAAAATGAGATCAAAGTGGACCTAGTCGCCGGAGTGACTTAATGCATATTATTTCAACTCAGCATTATTCCCACTAAAAATAAAAAGAAAGATGAAAATTACCTTTGGGTTTTTGCTGCTGTGGTTGCCCTCTGTGTCCCAGGGGTACCTGGGTCCTTTAAGGTCGGCGAGGTTGATCTTGCCAAAGCATAACAGATCTTGCTCCAGGTGAAGTCGCATTTCCCAGTCCTTTGTCGTGCTTCCCTTGGGCAGTAAAGCTATGATTTTTTTCTGGCCTTGCAAGGGAAAGTGATTCCAGATAAGCTGAGTGTTATGTGGAATATCTCATCTCTGTTGTTCTAGTGCAGCCCTTTCAGCTTTCCAGAGCCAGTCAGACTTGTTATGAGGAGCTAAATGATTGGCTGGATCTGGGGCTCAGTTTCATAAATTATAGCCCAGCGTACGAGAAGCACAAGTCCTATAGTTGCTGTAGTCCAGAGGCCTGCCAGTTCCTGCTTTAACGCATATGTAGTCGTAATTGAGTTCTAACACGGCCTTGGATGTTTCTGTCCTAAATAGCTGACATTGCATCTTCAAGACCGTGTGAGTAATCCTGACTTTTTTTTTTTTTTTTTAAACTCCGTAAATTAATTACATGCCCCAAGAGGGAGTGATGGTAATTAGAAAATACTGAAGTAGCAAATGATTCATTTTCAAGGTGCTGTTTTCTGTGTATCAAGTTCAGTGCAATTAATCGTAAAGCTTCTAAGACCTGGCAGGATTATTCCAGCTTTTATTTTTTGCCATGAATCAGAGTCAAGCTGTATTTTGAGGGAGGCTCTTCAATGCATTTGCTAGCAGGGTTTGTGTTAAAGGGTCTGGAAAGTGAGAAAGGTCCAATACGAGCAGGTTAAAACAGATTGTTGGTGTCAAAGCCATGGCTGAGAGCCCTTGAGTCCAGCAAGTTTCAAGACTTCCTACCCACATGGTCCACAGCTGGGAGGGAGTAGTCAGGACAGGCAGTCCTTTTGGGACACAGGTACACAACACTCAGAGCACAGAAAGAGGAGAAATGTGAAATGACAGCAAAGCTTTGCTTTACTGTCATCTGAAGCTGTACCAAGGCATATTCTATGGATAACTAGAATATTTTTACATGTATAAAAATGCTCCTCAGTGGTTCTGTTTATATGGTGGGGAGCTGAATGAGAACTCCCTAGCTTGTGTGTGTGTGTGTGTGTGTGTTTAAAGCCTTTAAGAAGCATATTAAACACACGGAAACAACATAAACAGAAGAAAGTATGTGGATTGGAATGTGTGGTCAGAGCAGATCAAATTATCCCAGGGAAGCCGTTGTTAGGTTTGTATAATTGCTGGGGGTGACTTCTACTGGTAACCAGGTTGAAGATAAAGCCAGAGCAGATTGAGAGGAGAACCTAGAAAACATCAGCATTTTATTACCTTCTATAGCATATACTGCACGATAGAGTTAATACTGAGTATAGACTGGTGAGGGTAAGCAGTTCATGTTTTGCTTTTAAAACATTATTGATTTCTCCTGTCATTAAAAAAAAAAAAATCAGACTTTTTTCTATGAAGTTAATCATTAGAAATAAATATTTTCTTCCACATAATTTTTATATCTTTCTCAATATGGCACAAAATTAGGTAATTTCTTACAATTTTGGGTTGTTTCCAGTTTGCTTTTTGTCTAAATTTTCATCTTTAGACTTAGAGATACAAATCTATATTTTTGTGCTGTACATAAGCCTCAAGCATAAATCATCTGAATAGTTTTTTAAATCACGGGTTTCTGTGGCCAGTGTAAATTTCTAATAGCTAGAATAGTTACTTGCCAATTCCTATAAAAATATTATTTTTATACCTAAGAGCAGTTTATTTTTGGTCACACCTATTTAAATGACTGACATGATTTGGTCAGTAGGAAAGAAATAATAGTTATGTGTTTGCAAAATTTTATGTTTCATTCACTTTGGAAATGCAAAATTTTGTTGTTAAAATATTTTTGCCTTCTAAAATATGACCCCTTTTAGGTCACAGCAACAAATGAAGTTTATAAAAGGAGAGAAAAATAACAGAATCCTTTTCTGTATTAGCCAAGTATATGTAAAATAGTTTTAAAACATATAATTCTAATACATTCTTTTAGAAACATGCTCTCTGTGAAGAAAGAGTATGAGCTTCTAATTATGATAGTGTGATAAGTTCCTTTATTTAGTTTCCATGGCTGTAGACACTAATACTAAGAGTTGACAGTCATTATTTTATGTCTTAACCGACTGTATCAGTGAAGAAAGGATTGCATCTACTGAAGGACAGTAATCTCACCCCTCCCGGTGGTTCGGGGCCCATGTAGGGTAAGAAGTGGGGAGAGTGGAAGCAGCTTTCTCTGAACTGGTTTCTGACCTTTAAGCTGGCTCCTTCTCTCAGCGTAGTGTCAGTATGGCTTTCTTGCTCTAGCTATCACATTCCCTCCCACCTCATCATGCCTTCCTTCTGTATAGTATTAACTTGAGCTCTGATTGAGATGAATCAAATGCAAATGACCTATGCTCAGCTATCGGATATTAATCAGCTGCTCATGCAGTTCAGAAGGTGTTTAGAACACGGCTCAGGGAAATTCTGTTGGGAGTATTGACATCTTGCATTGGAGCTTCCTGTAGGACTTTCACCTCTTCAGTTCTCTGGATTCACATCTGTTTTACATGAAAGGGCAGGACTTTAAGGAAAGAGTAGAGGAGTACCAGGTGTCCAGGGATAGGTATCTGTGAGCAAGATGTTGTGCAGAAAGGAAACATTTTCCGAATAGCAGGAGCTGATCTCTTTTCCCTCTGTACTTTATTTCCAATTGCCATTTTTGTCTGACTGTGGAAGTTCTTTGGCAGATAAGGTTCTGTAAAACTATGTATATCTCCCATAGACAGATGGATTTGACAAAGATATATCCAACAAGGAATGTATTACATCATAAACTTGCAAAGCACTCATGAATGCAAATTGGCTTAAGTAATATTTCTTGATTGAATTACATTTTCCAGGGTTTCATTTGGTGAATTTCACTTTTGGAAAGATTTGCTCTTCTCTAAGATATTTTTTTTCCAGTGTTATATATAGAACTACTCTTTTTGCTTACTCTTGCTGAAGAATTTAATTATCCTTAGTTGGCGTTTTCAAAAGACTTGCTGTCCCACCTGGAGCTTGTTTTAGAGTAGAGCAAAACAAAAAACTTCCCCTCCTTCCCCCAACCCAGAGTTAAAAGCTTTAGATTTGTATGATTCTCTCTGTTTGTGGAGCTTGACACTACCCCTTGGAAGAGGAGGAACTTTCATTTAATTAAAAAATCAATTTTTCCACTTTAATTATAAAATATATGCAGGTGATATAATTTTCTGTTATACTAATCACAAACCAAAATTGTATCCCTCCAATTTCAGAAAGCAAAATGACTTAGTAAATTGATCTTGGAGTTAGTGAGATCATGCTCAAGTCTTTTAAATTTTTTTAAGCCTCAGTCTCTATGTCTGTAAAATGGAAATAATGGTATATATATCCTGGTGTTTTACTGTATTGGTAAATAGCAGCAGCATGATGAGAAAGTGCTGATTAAAGAATATTTTAGTTATTTCGGCTAAGATAATGACGTTATTATCATTACAAAACTTCATAGCACTGGTTAGTTTCCTTTACTTCTAAAAGTGTATCCCCAGAATTGAATAAATACTTTTTAGAGCAAAAGCAGTCTTCAGTGTTTGATCTTGAAAAATTACAAAGGTTTTCAGAGCCTCAGTCCTTATCTGTCTGTTACTTGAGTATAAAAATAACAGTAGGGTTACTATAACAATAAGAAAGTGATATTGTATGTGAAAATATATTTAGTAAACTTCTAAGTGCCCTATACATGTTACTTATGTATTATCAGGATATTAATAAAAGGTATAAATAGTCAATTTTAAAAATGGAAAATATCACATACATTTCCTTTAAATTGTATAATTTCATTTGTATAAAATGTACAGAATAGGCAAATTCATAGAGACAGAAAATAGATGAATGGTTATGAGGCATTGGGGGAAGAATGTATGAGGCATGACTGCTAATGGGACCTACACATTTCTTATTGATTAGCTTTCTTTTAAAAAAAAATAAAGGTAATTCTTTATTTTTTTGTTTGTGACTTTAAACTTTGTACTTTGTACTGGGGTACAGCCGATGAACAGTGTTGTGGCGTGTGTGGCTGTCTCCCTTCACTGTTCACCTGAAGTTTGATTAGCTTTCTCAGCAACGTCTACTTCCCTCCAACAGGGTGGATTAAGCTGGTACTGTGACTTTCCCTCCACTTAGATATAGCGCAAAGCTAGTATTCAGATAAGCATTCCCTCACAGTCTGCATTTAGAACTGTTTTTAGAGGGCATAGTTTCCTCAGAAGAAAGAGTGACTTAGAAAATTTAGATTGACAGATGTTCTTGAACTTTTTATTGTTGTGTTTTCTCTCTTTATTAAATTTAACTAACAAAATAATCATATACGTTAAGATGATGCTTATTCTGTGGGCTTTTCATACCAGGAATAAAGTGAATGGTCAAGATGACTTTCTGAACAATTTAGAAAGTTCAGTCAACAGTTTTGAATCTCAGATTTTTAACTGGTTCTATTTTGAAAGGTCATCACAACTTTTTGGATTATTGGCCACGGGTGTGTCCTACATTTCAGCTGCTTGAGTGCACTGTTGTTAAAGAGTTTAATTATTTCCTAATAATACTATTGGTGAGTCTGAAACAGTTCTACCACGTGTAGAATCTTTTTTTTTATATGAAACTATACAGGATGCACAATAAGTAAAACAAATAAAAAATGAAATGAATTTTCTCCTGTCTTTATCCTACATACTTCACCCAGCAATTATGAGAGAACCTTCTGGAAATGAAAGAATTTAATTTGTAGTATAGTTTTTAAAATTAAAAATTTTTTTTTAATTTATTTTTTATTGAGGTATAGTTGATGTGCAGTATTATATGTCTCAGGTGTACAATTTAGGGATTCACAATTTTTAAAGATTATACACCATTTATAGTTTTTATAAAATTTGACTATAGTTCCTGTGCTACGTAACATATCTGTGTAGCTTATTTATTTTATACATAGTAGTTTATACCTCTTAATCCCTTATCCCTATCTTGCTGTTCCCTCCTTCCCTCTCCTGCTGCTAACCACTAGTTTCTTCCGTATACCTGTGAGTCTATTTCTGTTTTGTTAATACTCACTAGTTAATTTTATCTTTTAGATTTCACATATATGTAATAACCACATTATGTCTGACATCTCACAGCATAATACTCTCCAGGTCTGTCCAAGTTGTTGCAAATGGCAAAATTTCACTTATGGCTAGGTAGTATTCCTCTGTGTGTGTGTGTGTATACACACACCACATCTTTATTCATCTGTTGATGGACACTTAGGTTGCTTCTATATCTTAGCTATTGTAGATAGTGCTACTCTGAACATTGTGGTGCTGTGTATCTTTTTGAATTAATGTTTTTGGTTAATTTTGGATACATATACCCAGGAGTGAAATTGCTGGATCATATGGTGGTTTGGTTTTTCAGTTCAGTTCAGTCGCTCAATCATGTCCGACTCTTTGTGACCCCACGGACTGCAGCACGCCAGGCTTCCCTGTCCATCACCAACTCCTGGAGCTTGCTCAAATTCACGTCCATTGAGTTGGTGATGTATCCAATCATCTCATCCTCCATCCTCCCCTTTTCCTCCTGCCTTCAATCTTTCCGGCATCAGGGTCTTTTCTTGAGTCAGTTCTTCGCATGAGGTGGCCAAAGTGTTAGAGCTTCAGCATCAGTCCTTTCAATGAGTATTGATTTCCTTTAGGATTGGCTGGTTTGTTCTCCTTGCAGTCCAAGGGACACTCAAGAGTATCCCCCAACACCACAGTTCAAAAGCATTCAATTCTTTGGTGCTCAGCCTTCTTTATGGTCCAACTCTCACATCCATACATGACTACTGGAAAAACCATAGCTTTGACTAGATGAACCTTTGTTGGTAAAGTAATGTCTCTGCTTTTTAATATGCTGTCTACGTTGGTCATAGCTTTTTTCCAAGGAGCAAGCATCTTTTAATTTCATGTCTGCAGTCACCATCTGCAGTGATTTTGGAGCCCAAGCAAATAAAGTCTGTCACTGTTTCCATTGTTTCCCCATCTATTTGCCATGAAGTGATGGGACCGCATGCCATGATCTTAGTTTGTTGAATGTTGAGTTTTAAACCAGCCTCTTCACTCTCCTCTTTCACTTTCATCAAGAGGCTCTTGATGTTCCTCTTCGCTTTCTGCCATAAGAGTGGTGTCATCTGCATATCTGAGGTTATTGGTATTTTTCCTGGCATTCTTGATTCCAGCTTGTGCTTCAAAGAGATAGGAGTACCAGTCCAGCATTTCTCATGATGTACTCTGCATACAAATTAAATAAGCAGGGTGACAACATACAGACTTGATTTACTCCTTTCCCAATTTGGAACCAGTCTGTTGTTCTATGTCCAGTTCTAACTGTTGCTTCCTGACCTGCATATAGATTTCTCAGGAGGCAGGTAAAGTGGACTGGTATTCCTATCTCTTTAAGAATTTTCCACAGTTTGTTGTGATCCACAGAGTCAAAGGCTTTGGCATAGTCAATAAAGCATAAGTGGATGTTTTTTGGAATTCTCTCGCTTTATCTATGATCTGATGGATGTTGGCAATTTGACCTCTGGTTCCTCTACCTTTTCTCAATCCAGCTTGAACATCTGGAAGTTCTCGGTTCACATACTGTTGAAGCCTAGCTTGGAGAATTTTGAGCATTACTTTGCTAATGTGTGAGATGAGTGTAATTGTGCAGTAGTTTAAACATTCTTTGGCATTGCCTTTCTTTGGGATTGGAATGAAAACTGACCTTTTCCAGTCCTGTGGCCACTGTTGAGTTTTCCAGATTTGTTGGCATATTGAGTGCAGCACTTTAACAGCATCACATTTTAGGATTTGAAATAGCTCAGTTCTGTTTTTATTTTTTGGAGAAACCTCAGTACTGTTTTCTGTAGCAGCTATACCAACTTACATTCCCATCCACAGTGTACAAGGATTCCTTCTTCTCCAAATCCTTAATGACTTTTATTTTTGGTCTTTTTGGTGATAGCCATATTGACAGGTGGGAGGTGATATCTCATTGCAGTTTTGATTTGCATTTCTCTAATAGTTAATGATGTTGGGCATCTTTTTATGTGCCTGTTAGCCATCTGTATGTCTTCTTTGGAAAAATGTCTATTCAGCTCCTTTGTCCATTTTTGATTGGATGCTTTGTTTTCTTGATACTGAGTTGTGTGAACTGTTTATATATTTTGTATATTAACTGCCTGTTGGTCACATTATTTGCAAATATTTCTCCCATCCCATTAGTTGTCTTTCATATTGTAGATGGTTTCCCTTGCAGTGTAAAAGCTTTTAAGTTTAATTAGGTCCCATTTGTTTAATTTTGCTTTTATTTCTTTTGCTTTATGAGCCAGATTTAAAAAGCCGTTGCTGTGATTTATGTCATAGAGTGTTCTATGTTCCTTTCTAGGAGTTTCATGGTTTCAGGTCTTGCATTTAGCTCTTTAAACCATTTTGAGTTTATCTTTGTGTATGGTGCGAAAGAGTGTTCTAATCTCATTGTTTTACATGTATCTGTTAATTTTTCCAGCAACATTGTTGAAGAGACTATCTTCTCTCCATCGTATGTTCTTGCCTCTTCTGTCATGTATTAATCAACCAAGGGTACATGGATTTATCTCTGGGCTCTCTATCCTGTTTCATTGACCTGTGTGTCTATTTTTATATCAGTGCATGTCTGCATGCTCAGTCACGTCTGACTCTTTGTGACCCCACGGACTGTAGCCTGCCAGGCCCTTCTGGTCATGAGATTATCCCAGCAAGAGTACTAGAGTGGGTTGCCATTTCCTTCTCCAGGGGATCTTCCCAACCTAGGGATCAAACCTGTGTCTCTTGCAACTCTAGCACTGGCAGGCAGATTATTTACCACTGAACCATCTGGGAAGCCCTTTTGTGCCAGTACCATACTTTAAAAAATTTTTTTAATATTGTAGCTTTATAGTATAGTCTGAAGTCAAGGAGCATGATATTTCCAATTGTGTTCTTTCTCAAGGTTGTTTTGGCTCTTTGAGATCTTCTGTTTTTACATACAAATTTTAAAGTTATTGTTCTAGTTCTGTGAGAAATGCCCTCGGTATTTTGATAGGGTTTGCACTGAATCTGCAGTTCGCCTTGGGTAGTATAGTCACTTTAATAATATTAATTCTTCCAAGCTATGAATATGGTATATATTTCCATCTGTTTGTGTTGTCTGCAACTTATTTCATCAGTGTCTTATAGTTTTCCAAGTATAGTCTTTTGCTACCTTTGGTAGGTTTATTCATAGGTATTTTATTCTTTTTGATGTGATGGTAAATGGGATTGCTTCCCTAATTTCTCTTTCTGATAGTTCATTGTTGGTGTATTGAAATGTAACATATTTTTGTGTATTAATTTTTAATCTATAATTTTATTAAATTCATTGATAAGCTTTAGTACTTTACTAGTTTTTTGATGGCATCTTTAGGATTTTCTATGTATAATGTTATGCCATAGTGATATGTGGTACTTCTTTATTTCCAATTTAGATTTCTTTTTTCCCTTCTTAACTTGTTTCTGTGGCTAGGACTTCCAATACTATGTTGAATTAAAGTGCTGAGAGTGGGCATCCTTGTCTTGTTCCTGTCTTAGAGGGAATGCTTTCACCTCTTCATTGTTGAGGATGGTGGTATTTATGGGCTTGTCATAGATGGCAATTTATTATGTGTAGTATGTCCCCTATATAAGCACTTTCTGGAGAGATTTTATCACTGATGGATGCTAAATTTTATAAAAAAAACTTTTTTGCATCTACTGAGGTGATTGTAGTACATGTTGAAAACTGCCATCTGGAACCATTGTCATAACTTTCTTCTACCTTTAATGATTGGATAAGACTCTCTTCAGTAATTTAAAATTTTAATGAAAGACTGTTTTTAACTCCTGCCCCCAAGTTTATTGAGATACAATTGACATATTACATTGTGTATATTTAAGGCATACAATGAGTTGATTTGATACATTTACATATAGTAGTCCTCTCTTGTCCAAGGTTTGACTTCCTGTAGTTTCAGTTACCTGAGATCGATTGAGGTCCCAAAATATTAAATGGAGAATTCCAGAAATAAACTATTTATAAATTTTAAATTACATGCCATTCTGAGTAGTGTGATGAAATGCCATTCTGCTGCATGTCACACCCTGGATGTGAATTATCACTTTTCCCAGCATATCCTACTGGTTAGTCACTTAGTAGATGATTATCAAATCAGCTGTACTGGTCATAGTGTTTGTGTTCAAGTAACCTTTATTTTACTTAATAATGGCTTCAAAGGTCAAGTAGTGATGCTGGCAATTCAGATAAACTTTATTATAGGTAAGTATGTAATGAGAGAAGTAGTAGGTAGAGGGTTTGTTACTATCCATGGTTTCAAGCATCCCCGGTCTTGGAACTTATCTCTCAAGGATAAGGGGGGACTGCTGTATTACAAAAGGATTGCCACCAGTGTTAGGTAACATTTGCATCACGTCACCTAGTTGCCATTTTTCTTTTTTTGGTGAGAATATTTAAGACATACTTTCTTGGCAACATTCAAGTATATAATACAGTATTATTAACTATCTTTTCTGTGCTGTATGTTAGATCCCTAAACTTTTTCATGTTGTAACTGGAAGTTTGGATTCTCTGACTAATATTTCCCTCTTTTTTCCACTCCCCAGTCCCTGGCAACCACTATTCTACTCTCTATTTCTATAAACTCAGCTTTTTAGGATTCCACAGATAAGTGAAGTCACACAATATTTGCCTTTCTGTACCTGACTTATTTTGCTTAGCATAGTGCCCTCAAGTTATAGACATATTATTGCAAATGGCAGGATTTCCTTCTTTTTTATGGCTGAGTAATATTCTACTCCAAAATCACTGCAGATGGTGATTGCAGCCATGAAATTAAAAGACGCTTACTCCTTGGAAGGAAATTATGACCAACCTAGATAGCATATTGAAAAGCAGAGACATTACTTTGCCAACAAAGGTCCTTCTAGTCAAGGCTATGGTTTTTCCAGTGGTCATGTATGGATGTGAGAGTTGGACTGTGAAGAAAGCTGAGCACCGAAGAATTGATGCTTTTGAACTGTGGTGTTGGAGAAGACTCTTGAGTCCCTTGGACTGCAAAGAGATCCAACCAGTCCATTCTAAAGGAGATCAGTCCTGGGTGTTCTTTGGAAGGACCGATGCTAAAGCTGAAACTCCAGTACTTTGGCCACCTCATGCAAAGAGTTGACTCATTGGAAAAGGCTCTGATGCTGGGAGGGATTGAGGGCAGGAGGAGAAGGGGCCAACAGAGGATGGGATGGCTGGATGGCATCACCGACTCGATGGACGTGAGTCTGAGTGAACTCCGGGAGTTGGTGATGGACAGGGAGGCCTGGCGTGCTGCGATTCATGGGGTCGCAAAAAGTCGGACACGACTGAGCGACTGAACTGAACTGAATATTCTACTGTGTGTGTGTGTATCACTGTTTAAAATCCATCCATCCACAGTTGGACACTTACGTTGTTTCTAGGCTGTTGTCAATAGTGCTGCTATGGTGCAGATCTCCCTTTGAGATAATGATTTCATTTCCTTCAGATGTATATCCAGAAGTGGGATTTATGGATCATATGGTGCTTCTATTTTTAGTTTCTTGAGGTACTTCCATTCTGTTTTCCATAGTGGTTATACCCATTTACCAAAATGGATATTCCTGATGGGCAAATTTCCCTCATTCAGGTGGTTTTCTTATGGCACTTCTCTTATCACCTAATTATTTCCAGTTTCCAAGTGCTTGTGCTTTGGCAGAGGAAAAAATACACAGAGGATTGCTCACCTTTTTTACACCCGAGTTTGGTTATGTAAAGGTCCCACTTAATAGAAAGGAGGCTGGGGCATGAATCTTACTTGTCTCTGGGAAAAATAGAAAGTTGGTTTGGTGATCAATTCCCCAATTTGTATCATACATTTTGTTCTTTTCTCATCTGTTTTTTCTCTTCTTCTCCTCCCCTCCCTTCCCTTGCCTTTCCCTTTCTTCCTGTCCCCTCTCCTTTCTCCTCATTTCCTCTCCTCTTGCCTCCTGTCCTCTTCCTTCTGTCATCTAATATGTCTATGTAGGATCTAAGCTTTGAGTTTAGCCACTATGTACAAGTTAAATTAAAAAATTATAATCTTTATCACCTAGAAAAAATTAAGAACTTTTCAAATCTTAGTCCCATATGGTAACAGTTTTCCAAGGCTATTAATATATAACTGTAAATTATGATTATAGGAGTTACCATTGATTTAATATTTATGTCCAGTAGTGAAGAAAGTGGTAATGGGATGCTTTTCTCTTTCCACCTATCTCTTCCTCTTCTGTATCAATTGTTTGAATCTCTTGCTTTGTATTTTTAGAGAAGCGTAGGAAGAAAATGAAAAATGGGCAGCAAATATAAACTGTTCAAGCCTTCTCTACTGTTTTCCTGTTCCTTGAGTGTTGTATAAATTTTGTAGGGAATGCTAGCTTATTATTGAGAAAAACTGCTTATGAAGAGAATGTATAGCTTTTGGACAACTGTTTTTCTTGCCTGGAGTTGTGCAAATGATGGAATTAATATAAACTTGGTTTGCAGCTTCTCTATTTTCTAGAGGCTGCAGAGATTTCTCTCTACTCTGAACTTTTGGAGATTAGCAAAAATATTTATATCACAAATAAAAAGAACACAGATGCCTACTCAGTAACCAAAAATATTTTTTAGATCATTTCTATTTAAAAGAAATCTCCCCACAAACTTTTAATTTTCTCTTAATAAACATCATAAACTATTTTAGTCCTTTACTCTGGATATATTAGGATCAAATATTTTTGTTGGGTGATAAGTCAGTAGTAACCTCAGTTATTTTGACAACCAAATTACTTTCTTCCAATATAAGCCAAATTTACAATTAAGCTATTTAAGAAATAAAGACAGTAAATAAACATCTAATTTTCATGTCCTGACCTAAGAAATAGAAAGACTAATTTCATATCCTCATATTTATCTGATTGAAATAAAAGTGCCTAAAAATAATTTTCCCACAACTCCATTTACTTGTTTATCTTCCTGGCACATTCCAAAATCAATTTTAAAGGCAACACTGAAAAAGAATTAAATATCTTCAATCTAACATACAAGCAATCTTTTTATTTTGGTGGATCTGAACAAAAACACTTATAGTTGTTACCCTCAGGCATTGAAAAACAATGACATTTCTCAATTGTTAAATTCTAAAGATTATATTCTATTTAGTAAAGATTTTACATATGTCGTATCACGTTCATGGTCTTTGAAATAAGGCAGCCTACATACAGTCAAAAGGTAATAGCTTGGCATTTTTTAGCAATTGAAGAAATGGTGCCTGGGGCCAGGTTCTATTCTGAGTGGCTGTGTTACTCTGAGAAAGTTATTCAGTCTTCCTGTACCTCAATTCATTGTCTGAAAAATGGGATTATAAGAGTACCTACCTGGTTAGATTGCTGTGTACCTTAGGTAAATTAGTATAGGTAAAACACTTGGAATGATGAATAATGCATAGTAAGTGCTTTATAAATGTTTGTCTATTATTTTTATCTGTGGAATTGGTTATTTCATAAAGTATTTATTCTAGACAGCTAAAATTTCTTCAGTTAGTTCTAAAACTTCTTCTAGCCAGTGTTCACGGGTCTCTCCAAATAGATCTTATGTGTCTTTGTGTTTTTTCTGTGTTAAAGGGATTGAATGGAGTCTTTCCTTTGTTGATTCAAAGTCAACATTCTCAGTGGTATTGAGTCATTTAATATAGAAATGATTAAGATGTTAAAGTGTTTAGGGAGAAAGTGTTTTGCCTCTAAACTAGCGGGTCCAGACTGCTCTGTTGTTTCAGTCCTTTGGCCTTCACTGTATTAGCCTAAGTTAGAATCCTTGATTTGAAATACCTGCTTGAATTTTGTTATAGATTGTAAGCAAGGAAATAGCCCAGTTTTTAAAAATTGTGTACCAAATGGAAGAACAGACATTGGCTCAGGAAGTCAGTCCTACACTGAGAGTAGATAAGAGCATAAATGTGTTTTATTCTTCTGGGTGATTGCTATGCTTTACTACAGGAATTGGCAAACTACTGTCTTTGAGCCAAATCTGTTTTTATAAATAAAGTTTTATTGAAACATTTCAATACTCATTCATCTGTACATTGTCTACTGCTGCTTTTGCACCAGGGCAGAGTTGAGTAGTTGCCACAGAGACCACATGGCCCACAAAGCCTAAAGTATTTACTATCTTTTACAGACCATTTACAGAAAAAGTTTGCCAAACCCTGATCTAGAGCTTTCAAGTTGTGCAGAGTCTGAAATAAACCAGCTGTTACTTTGTTTAGTAGTCTCCCGCAGTCTGCAGATTCAATTATCTAGCATGACTGTCCCAGATATAAATTTTTTCTAGATATACTTTTGATAAAAAAGAATTTATTGCAGTAGCCTATGTTGAATAAAGTATATACAGCCCACAATAACACATTTAGAACATTAAGAGGTGAAAATACATGCAAAGTTGTGTGGAAATCCTGTCTTAGGTACTTGTTCAACTGCTGGCTCATAACATGATAGAAAATTACGTGGTTTTCCATTGTGTTCTTAGAATGTTCTAGAAATGTTAGCAGTTACTAGCTGCTTTTCTTACACAGTTGTCCAATGTAAAAGTAAATGCCTCTGTTGTCTCTCTTCTCACACGTCTATCTGTCCTTTATCTTCTTACATGTATTCCTGGTCTTCTTCTTTTCTGTGAAAAGCCTTTTCTTTTTTTTTTGACTTCTAATAATGTATTACTCTGCAGTATAGTGTATAGAAAAGGACTCTGAGCTTGGGTTTGAATTTTGATTTAGTCACTTTATGGAACAGAAACGTCAAGAAAGTCACACTGTTACCCCCAGCTTTAGTGTCCATGCCTGTAAAAGGGAGATAGGAACCCAGGCTCTGATGACCATGTGCTGTGGGCTGAATGTTTGTGTCCACCCCCAGATTCATGTGTTGAAATCCCAATAACCAATATACTGGTATTAAGAAGCGAGCCATTTGGGAGGTCATCGGGTCATGAGGGCAGAGCCCTGATGAATGAGGTTAGTGTCCTTCTAAAGAGCCCCACAGAGCTCCCTAGCCTCTCTGCCATTTGAGGATGAAACAAGAAGTCTACAACTTGGAAGAGGGCCCTCACCCAGCCATGCTGGCTTCCTGATTTCAGACTTCCAGCCTCCAGAACTGTGAGAAGTAAATATCTGCTGTTTATGAGCCACCCAGCCTGTGGTATTTTGATGTGCCAGCCTGAATGAGCTAAGACACCATGTGAGGGGGAGCATGTAGAGGGCTCTACCAGTGTGTTATTACTTGTAATTTTAATAACATTTTCAATTTGGCCTGGTTTCTTTTTATAGAAGGATGTATATGTTTATGGAGTAGAATATAAAATGGATTCTGTGAGACTAAAATTGTGGCCTGTGTGAGGCTGTGAGCATGAAGGAGGCTTGGATGAGAAGACCTCTTCAAACAGTGTATGCATTGTTCCATGTTTGTGACCTTATTCACTTGTCTAATGTGGAAGTTTATGCTTTCGTGCAGATCTCCTGGAAAACGTTTAAAGGAACAAAGAAGAAGGGTAACTTTGGAAGGGGAAAAAGATAATGCTTTTGTCAGTACAGAAGTCTGAACAGAAGCAAATTATGGTTGGTTTTATTTTAGCTACAGTTCCGTGAGTGAGTCTGGTAAGGTTGTTAATTTTTTTAAGATGAAAGAAAGAGTAGTTTACTTTAATAAAAATAGACTCTAGTGCTGTGGAAAACAGATGTCCCCTGTGATGACTAGGGTAGAATGACTGAGGGGTGAGGAGAACGTATGTGGTCCTATTTTGTTTTTATTGGCATCTACACAGTATACTAGGTGTCTGATGTTTATATTTATAAAAGATTACCCCACTTTTATAATTTAAGGGGACACTAATAATTTAACTTTGACTTGCAACTAAGTTGCACATATTCCTATTGTGCAATATATTGTGTGATATATTCCTATTGTTTTCAAATAGTTTAAAAATCTAATTAGAAAATTACACCCTCTATTGCTTAGGTAACTTGTCATTTCAGTTCTTTTGACTTCTACCTCTGTTTTTAACTCAGTTATTTGGAGGAAAGTTATCTAAGTTTTATCAGTTAGCTAGTTCTGGTTAACAAACTCCTCCAAAACATAGTATCTTGAAATGATAACCTTTTATTATTTTCTATGAGTCTACTGGTTAGCTGGGGGAGTTCTGTTTATCAAAGCCAGATTCTGATTATTTTAGCTGGCCTTTCTCATGCATTAGAGGTTAGCTGGGGGTCTGTGATACTCTTGATTGAGGAAGCTCAATACTCCCCATGTATTTCTTATCTCTGCTCTCATTTTTCTAGCAGTCTGCTCCAGACATGTCCTTATGGTGGTGGCCAGGCCATAGTCCAAAAGGGGAAAGCCCCATCATGCAAGAGGGTGGATGGTAAGGCACGTGTGTTCTTCAAGGCTTGATTCCTATCACATTTGCTAATATCCCACTGGCCAAAGCAAGTCATTGGGGAACCTCACGGTCACACTGAATAAATACAAAGCTATGGGTCAAAGGATGTAGCTATAGGGAGGTCATGAACTGGGGCCTCGGGTTCCCAGGTATCATTTCACTCTCTTTCTCCATCTTAGCCGTCTTTGTTTCAGAAGTTTTACAGTTTGTTAACACTTCTATAGACTGGGTAGAAAAAAAAAATCTGAATTCTACCTTGTTACTTATTTTCAAAGTTTGGAGAGGGAGCAGCTTCTCATTAAAGGCTAAAATAAAAAATTTGCTTTATTTACGTATATGCCTCTCTCCCCTCCTTTTTAAACTAAATTATGCACTACAAATTCTTGTATAATGAAGTGAGTTCTTTTTAATTTCTATCCATATCCATCCCTGAGCTCTATTCTGTCTCCAACTAATTTCTTTATTTTGGGGCCAACATTCCAGTAGCATTTGGAGGGCTTTGGTGGGTGGGTCTGTGCTTTTTTAGTCTTGCTTTCCGGTGTTCTTGCTTTTTGTTTTCTTTTCTCCTAAACTCTACATTTGCATTTCTTCCTGCCCACTCTATGAGTTTGGAGAAACCTCAAGCTGAACATATTTCAAAGAATACTCACTGTCCACCCTTTGTGCATTCACTCATGCCCTCACCTGCAAATATTTGGTGAGTGGCTTCCATACTATTTCAGGCATTTGTAATGCAGTAATGCGCAGGCCTTCCTGGAGCTTATAGTCTAGAGGGGCTTGACAGACAGGAGACAAATGCCTGAATGCACCTCATTTGATGTTTAAAGGTGATAGGTGTTTTGGTCAAAACAAAATAGGGTGAGTAAGAATGATGATGATGACTGAGGAGTGAGCAGATATTCACGAAGGGCCTCTGAAGTCAGGGAGTGAGCTGTGATGATGGGGGAGGATGCTACAGGCAGAGGAAAAGCAGATGTGAAGGCTGTCTGAATAATGTTCAGGAAAACTGCAGTTTCCAGTGGGAAGAGTGGTGGGAAATGTGATGAGGAGACAAGCAGGGGCCAGATCACGTAGGGTAGAGTGCAGTCAGGTCTTGGCATTTATTCTAAGGAGACAGGAATCTGTTGGTGGGTTTGGGGCAGGAGAGACATCATCTGGTTTCAGGGGTAGAAACTGGTAAACTATGACAGTCATGTTAAAGGGAGGCTTCCTTAGGGGAGCAGCAGTGGGAACTGTGAGAGGATGGCAGACTCTGGAGCTCTCCAAAATGTGTAATAAACCGAATTTAGACATAGAGATCAGCACTGCAAAGAGGAGCATATGGATAAGTGTTTCCCAGAGAAGACTCAGCATACTTCAGTGATATCTGAGTGGTAATTAATTTTGGGTGCTGTGTCACATGAATAAACCTTTTAAATTGTAATAATTATTTATGAATTTAATGTATATTAGGAAAAATAGAAAACTTGTAATTCTACACTTATTTCTTGAAGTGAGTTTAAAGTATTGAGTATACTCTACAGTTGAGTACAGAAGTAAAAATAAAATTGTGAGAGATGTATCTGAATTACTAGATTTACGACACAGTGGCAGTATTATTTACAAGGTTTAGACCTGAGAGACAAGTGAATGATAACTCTGGTTTTAGGGTAGTGTGTAATCATAATCACATTGTCATTTATTGATTATCTACTGACTGTGAGGCCCTGTACTAAGCACCTTATAGATGCTTTTTTCCCCCAATTCTCTTTGCAGTCCTGTGTGATGTAGGTGGTAGAGTTTTGATGTTCCCATTTAACAGATGAGAGAAGTGAAGATCATAGGGAATAAATCACTTATTCTAGGAAATGCCTGAGATTTCAAATATTACAGGATTATGAAAGTGATGTGTAGTTCTGGTAAATTCTCTGCAAGCAGGGACTTTGTTTGGTACACTAAGGTATACTCAGCATGTAGAATAGCTTCTGATATGCACCAGACATTCAGTCAATATTTGTTGAATGAATGAAAGAAAAAACAGTGGGTCTTTTTCTTTTTTTTTAGTTGAAGTGTAGTTGATTTACAACGTTATGTTAGATTCAAGTGTACAGCAAAGTGATTCAGTTATACATATAAATACCCATATATATTCTTTTTTCAGATTCTTTTCCATTATAGGTTATTATAAGATATTGAGTATAGTTCCCTATGCTATATCGTAGGTCCTTGTTGGCTATCTGTTTTATACAAAGCAGTGAGTCTTGCCTAAGTCTGATTCAAGAGTGGTGAATATTGGTGTTCCTCACAGCAGGATGGTCTTTAAGAAGTAATCACCTGAAGGTTTCATGGAAAGGTCAGATTTGAGGATGAAAGGGGGACTTACTGTGCTCTAAATGCAGGTTTTCCCATCATCCTAGTCTTGGTCTTTTATTTTTCTTCCCTTTTCCCTTAAGCATCTTATCTACTTCTTTGGGTGTAAGTGTGTCAACTCCCAAGTCTCAGACTTTGGTCCTAAACTCTCACCAAAGAACAAATAAACCCACTAACAAACTTGGAGCCACTGTAGGGTAACATAAGCTTTGGTAAGTCACTTAAGCCCAAATCTGTGTCAGTAAGAGGAAGAGATGCACACTGGATCTGAGCCCTAACCTGAGTGGAACCCCTGTGCACCAGAAGAAGGTCGAGATGCTTAGGGAGCATGGCATTAGGGAAAAGATGATTTGAAAGGCAAAGGGCGTTCGGTTTTCATTTTCCTTGAGCATGCTTGCTTTGCTTTTTACCTAGAACTTGCTATAAAGTTAACTACTCTTATTTTGGGTAAGTTTTCTTACAAAGCTTGGTTTTTTCCCCCCACTTAAATTGAAAAGGCAAACTATTGAAAGCAAAGTCATTCAAGGACTTAGACTGGGTGAAGCTCACACACCAGCCAGGGAAGTTCCACACACACACACTTTCTGCTGGCAGCAGCCTTGAGGGCGGCCAGCACAGGGCAGAAACTCTGGGAGGTCTGTGTGGGGGGTGTGCGTGTTGGCGGGTGGACGACAGACTGAACTGACTGAGAGCAGGGTCATTCCTTTTCTTCCTTCCTTTCCTTGCAGAGGTAGAAGCTGCCAAGACTGGGGTGTGTGCCCTAATAAGAACTTCCCATCTTCCGTGCTCACTGCCAGAGCTGCTGACTTCTCCTGTCCCTTCCCATCTGTTGCCCTGGGTCCGTGATCAGCCCTGGCAGCACGCAGTTTTTTTTTTTTTTGTAATTATGAAATACATAATTTCTGCAAAATTATATAAGAGGAAGTGGGGGTGTAAGGAAAACCACATTATTACCATCTTCTGCAAACTCCTGATCTCCTAGATCAAAGACATGGAATTTCTAGCACAGAATTTCTAGCGCAAGGTTGAAGAATGGAGGTAAGTTCTACACAGAGCAAACACCTGCTTTAGGAGGTAGGGTAAGGTGAACAAATTCTAGCTGGGTGGACCTAGAAAGCCACTTGGGATGAAATAGGATTCCGATTAGGCTTTGAGGGAAGGATATGACCTCGATGTTTGTTTTTAGGAAGAAAGGGAGTCCTAGCCTAGGCAATGGAAGCAGCCTCTTCAAAGGCCTGGATGCAGGAAAATGCAGAGCCTGGGATGCAGTGGGGTCAGGGGACATGGGGAACCAGCCATGGGGAGGGAAGTTGTGGGAAGGATGTTGTTGGGAAGGATGCCAGGAGACTGGAATAGAAGTCAGGGGAGGTTGTGGATTGCTTTGCATGCCAGCTGGGTACTTCACACTTGATTGGTCTGTGTGGTGGGTGAGCCTTCTACATCCTGGTGCAGGGACTTGGGAAGTGGAGGGGCAGAAGGGCCATGGATACGCCCTGGTGGAGGGATGTGGGAAGTGGAGTGGCAGGAGGGCCATGGTCAGGGGCAGCTAGGAAACTGCTGGTGGTTTTGGTTTTCAGATTTGTACTTTCAAATAATTTTAAATTTAAAGAAAATTTGCAAGAATTCTTCAACTGGATTTACCAGTTAACATTTTGCCACATTTGCTTTACTATTCTCTCATTTTCTATCACATATGTATTACTAAGAGCTCTTTCTAAGCCGTATGAGAGTAAAGTTGCAGATATCATGCTTCTTTTACCCCTAAATATTTCAGTGTATGTTTCCTACAAATAACTTTCATTTATATAACTTAGCACAATTATTTTAAATTGGGAAATTTGGTATTGATATACAACTGTTGTCTGTTGTACAAGTTTTACTAATTGTCCCAGTATGTAGGAGGTCTTATCTTTTCTTTTTTTTCATGTACCAATGAAATAGACTGGGCATGAAGCACTGGTGGTGGGAAGAATTCAACCATTTTGGAGGTGGACCAAATAAGATCTGGCAGCAAGAGGTTCTGAGGGTGAGAGAGGAAGTTAAGCTGATGAGGAGGTTGCAGTTTATAGGACTGGTGGTGTTAACCAACATGGAACTCATGAATGAAATTTGAATTGCAAGGGTGGTCTGATGTTTTGGATTTTTTATCTAATAATGATAATTTGATTTTTGCAGTGTGTTAAAAGGCAGATAGGCATTATAAAGAGACGCAGCTTAGCATAGCTTTTGGAGCTAAACTGCCTGGATTGGAATCAGGCTTTGTCATTTTTTAGTTGTGTGACCTGGGGAGGCTACCTAGGTTGGCTGTTTCTCGGAGTTTTCATCTGTGAAATGGGGATAATGGTACAACTTGCCTCCAAGGGTCCTTGTGAGGATTAAATGAGTTCTTATTTGTTAAGTGCTGTATTACAGGCCTTCCTGACAAATGAAGTGCTATATTTAAATCAATATAAATAAACCAAATTTCCTACTTTTATGTTACTGAATCCGCACTAGCAAATCTTTGAGGGAAGTACTACTATTTTTATTAACTGGGACTCATGTTCCATGATTTGCCCAAGGCTAAACCACTGTTCATATAGAACACTCATTCTGTTCCACATATCAGACTATTCTCAGGGTTTCTACTTGAGAATACCCCACAGGCGGTGGAAATGGGCTAGTGATTCAGTATTGGGCTAAGGGCTGAAGGCTCTGGAGTTGAGAGTCCTCTGCACTGGGGTGATTGTTGAAGACATGGGATGCATGCATTTGCCAAGTGAGGTGAGAGTGTGAAAGGAAAGACTGAATATTAGAACTGGTGATGAATGAGACAGGGTAGGAGTAGTCAGGTATGAGATAAAATGGGAGGGTGTGGAGTGAAGACAAGGAAAGAGAGTTAAGGATAACTCGCCCATTCTTTGGGAGTTGAAGCGGGACAAATTCAGAGCAGAGAGCTGGGATAGTAGTGAATGGGTCCCTTGTAGCCTTAGTGAGAATGGTCCGTTGGCTTGGTGAAGGCAGAAGTCTATTTGCAGGGGTTCAAGAGGACGATGGGAAGAGAAGAAATGAATTCCATGAACATTAACTATTCTCTCGAGAAGGTTGGCAGTGAAAGGAAGAGAACTTAGGGAGAAGCAGGATAAAGAAATGATCCCTTTTCAAAAGAAGCAGCAACAGTCCTTGTCATCTGAGAGGGAAAAGACAGAGGCCGAAGATACAAGAAATAGTGGGGAAGATGAAAAGAAGAGACTGGCAAAGGTAGGCCAGGAGCATGGGCTTGGTCTTAGAAAACAATAGGGACACTTCTTTAAGATTAGAGAGGAGAAAGAAGTGACGTGCCATGTCCTGTGACGTTTCATGGGGAGGGGAGTTCACTTAAAATCACTTCAGTTTCTGTAGAGTGGGCAATGAAGCTATTCTTTGGGGGAGTCAAGTACGTTTGAAAAAATGAAAGAACTGGAAAAAGTTTGAATGCATATCATAGATGAGCAAGGGGATTGTCTGGTGCTGGCCAGTGCCTAGGACTGGTTGAATGACATGGTTCTACAAACTATTGTAGTGGGAATTTCTCTAGTGATACCCTGGAATTAACACTAAGAAATGGATTGGGTCAATCCAAGTAAGGTTTTAATGGGGAGCTAAGAGTACTTGGTGGAGAAGGAAATGGCAACCCACTCCAGTATTCTTGCCTGGAGAATCCCAGGGACGGCGGAGCCTGGTGGGCTGCCATCTATAGGGTTGCACCGAGTTGGACACAACTGAAGCGACTTAGCAGCAACAGCAGCAGCAAGAGTACTTGGAAATCTCATAGGTCAGAGAGAATTTAGTTGGGAATGCTTAACCAGGGGCTGTGAAACCAAGAGGAGGCTGAATAGGCTAGGTTAACACTTCTCAGACTTTTCCTGTGAACTGTACATAATAACTAAGAAGAGAAGCTTAGCCACAGGGCTTGGGGGCTTGACTCAAAGTAGCCTATCAGAGGCTTTGTAAGTTTTAAAGTCTTAAACTTTATTTTTAAAGTATTTAAAATTCCATGATGTGTCTGTATTTAAGTATTAAACTATTTATTATTGAGTAAAATAAATAGTTAAAAAATATATGCCACATTTTCCCATGACTAGGCCTTACACTGGGGTGAGGGTGGGGGTATATATATCCTAGTTTAAGAAGCCTGAAACTAAAACAAGAAGAAAAAAGCAGCATTAACTGGAGAGAACAGTGACGGGGAAAGATAAATTCAACAGGAGGCAAGGAGTGGGAAAGATAGAACCATTTGAGTTGGTAGCCAGAGTGAGGTTTGTCAAAATGTCAGCTCTTGAAGACAAGACAATTGTTGAGTGACAGTGGGTCTCAAGTGTGCTCCAGCAAGCCAGTGAGTGAGTGAGATGAAAAGATGGAGGCTGGGCTGCTTTGGGTGATTTCAGTCTCATTGAGTTGCTCTTGACTTAGAACCTGAATGCGTAATTTCTTTCTTGTGGTGCACAGTCGAAAAATTAATATTTGAAAAAAGGTTTTGTAAAATGTTAAGCCAGGCATTTATTTTTAAACACTGTCTTGAAGTCAGAGAGAGATTAATAGAGCTAGTTGAAATTCCTTAGGGAAAATTTGATATCTGCCTCTTGCCTTATAGCCTCCATTAAAAGTGGAAGCGAAAAGAGTACAAGTGAAATGCCAATTGTGACACTGAGTAATTTTTTAAATAAATGCATTTTCCAATTCACTGATAGGAGACATCCTTATTTATTTTATATCTGATGGTCTCTCTCTTGAACAACAAGCAGGTAATTTGTGGAATTAGTGGCTATTTCAGGAGAGTAAGCAAGCTGTCATTTGTGCCCATCCTGTTCTTATGTTTCAAAATCATATTTCCAGCAATTACGGTGGACTCTGGGACAACTGGAGGTTAGGGGTGCCGACTTCCTAGTCAGTCAGAAATCCACGTATAACTTTATGGAAGGCTCTCCATTATCTGTGGTTACCTATCTGCAGTTCCATTTCCATGAATTCAACCAATCCTGGATACCTTAGTACTGTAGTAAGTATTTATCGAAAAAGATCTATGTGTAAGTGGAGTCCCACAGTTCAAACTCATGTTATTCAAGGGTCAACAGTACTTCCATCCAAACTAGTGGATGGACGTTTGGTAATGGTGTGATATTGCTGTAAACAAAGCAATGCTGTCAGAAGTCTAATGTTAGCCATTTGTTTCTAGAGTTTTGAAATAATTAATTATTATGTCTGATGTTGATCACTTCCATTGGCAACGGCTTTCAATACTTCCCACTTCCTTTTTTAAGTTCCCAAACCATGCGAGTAATAAATGTTTATGGTAGGAAAGATGTTACATGAATAGAAATCATGGACTATCCCAAACCAACCAATGGGAAGTCTCTGTGCATGTCTTTTCAAACTTAGTTTTTAAGCTATTTCGTGAAAAATTTGTGTTTACACAAATGAAATTATATATAGCTTCTTTCTTACAAGTTACAGAAGTCATGATTTATGATTCTTTGTACTTCTGTGTTGGGAAGTCATGATTTACGAAAGATAAGCATTTTAGCCTCCTTTATAATTACTTTAGGAAAAATTATCTGGAGTTTAGTGAGAACAATAATAAAGCAAGAGAAATGAGAAGGAAGTGAACCAAGTGATAGCATGTTAAGGACTAGAAAATCGTATATTTCTTCAGCTTAACATGTGTACAGCTGTAAAGTAAGGAGTCTCTTTTCCACATTTGAGTCTGGTCTTTCTGGTTTAACCATTTTAGCTGCATCCTCTCCAGAAGGATATCAGTGTGATGGAACTGGGACTCCATGCTTGGCATTGACTTAATCCTTAGTGCCATGTTGAGATTTTCCACTGTCAGCATCAGACGGCTGTCTTACAAGGCTCCATTCCTGAGACCAGGGGGGGCATCCCTGGAGTCAGGCAGCAGCTTCTCCCAGGGGAAGTGACAAGCAGAGCCCTGTTTGCTTTACCGGGTGGGTAACGCTGAACCTTGGAACTGTGCTGGGAAGGGCTCATTGTATCTGCTCTGCTCCTGCAGCAGCTGACTTATCTGTGGGCTTGCCTGTGATGGTAAGACCCAGACTGATGCCTGAATTCCCATGGTCAGCCTTTTCATCAATAAGGAAAGATTTCTTCCTGATTATCATTTCTCTAATTTTACTTATAAATTTAGGTTTACTTCTGATTATGCTGGGCTATTTGTAAAACACAAAATTCAAGTCAAAGATTACTACACTTTCTTTCCATCCATATTCTGGGTGAACCAGAACAAATCCCACAGTGTTTCTTATCCTTCTAAAACATTGGGCTAATTTTCACAAATCAAAAAATCACGTGGTGGTTTTCTGGAAATGCTGGTGTGTTTTCTTAGAAGAATTAGGCCTCCATTCATTGAGAATTATTGATTTAACCAAAAAGATATTACAATATGGGTGTGTGGAAGATTGGGAGGGAAGGGAGAGGAAAGAAATAAATTAAAATTTCATTCAAAGGAAAAGTTTTAGCATTGGGTTAGGAAATAAAGACTGTCAGTAACAAATGGACCATTCTAAAGTTTGCATAAACTTGTTTCATGAGAGTACTTTTATTTCTGAATAAAGCTGAAATAGTTTCTCATGAGAAGGAACGGATATAGAAATCTTCCAGGATGTGTTGGAATTGGTAGTTGACTGCAGCTTGGCCACGGCAGGAAAGGGCAACTTTTCACTGCAGTGCTTTGTGCCAGAGTCTTGGGCAAAATATCTGCCCTTCTCTCTGGGAAGACACCCGTGGAGGAGCAGCCCGGGAAAAACTGAGCATGAGGGCAGTGGCATCCTGGTCAGACAGCATCCTGACCTGTGCTGCTCTAGCAAAGTTTCTCCAGTGGATAGAATGTTTTGCTTTCATAGTCATCTGGATTGTTTGCTAAGGGTAGAAATGTCCTGGCCTCACCTCCGACCTGCTGATTCAGTCTCAGGGGCAGGGGGAGGTTGCTGCTTGGGAATCTGTATGTTAGAGAAGCTCCCAGGGTAACTGTGATGTGTGGTCATGTTTAAGAACTGCTAGTGTAAATGATGACAGACAGTAAGACAGACTGACGGGAAGTACTGTAGGAACTGCGTGCGTGTGTGTGTGTGGGGGGGGTGGTGCGTGTAACAGCTGTGAGTGGAAATCAGGTTACTGGAATTTGCCAAGAGACAGCGAGAGAGACACAGCAGCCAGGTGCCAAGGACATGGCCTATGGTCTTACCAGAAACTCCCTCCTCTAGGGTATGAGCTTCTGGAAAACACTGACTGGTCCAGATTAAATCCTGCATTCCCAGGCCTAGGGCAGGGTTGGCTCCAGAAAAGGCCATCACGATATTTTCTTTATGGTTCTGTTTGCTGTTTATTTTTGATTTTCTGCCTTAGGCAAGAATTCTAGTATCCAGTTTTCTTTGGTGCATTTGCAGATTTCTGACACTTCTTTGGTTTATTAGGTTTTTAAATTTCATTTTATTAGGATGGCAATCTACAGATTTAACAAACTTTGCAGATGAACGACAGAAGCTGAAACTATGTCTGATGCTTTCTAATATGTACCCAGAGTCTGTGGTACATGACAAGAATGAAGTTTTATTTTACTTCTTGAGTGTACCAAGCATAAGCATTCTCCAATGAGGAGTTTGAAAAAACCCTTATGGGAAAAAGCTACTGGATACCAATGGATGGCAATGATTTTGGAACTCTGGGTGTTAGTGAGGGTTAATGTTAAGGGAAGCTACTACCTGTAGTTTGGTGTAACTGGGGTTCCTTTACATCCCAATTTGCAGCACAGTCTTGGCTTTGCCTATCACATTTGGCTAGAGCCCCTTTTATACTCAACAGTTCTCTTGTTCAGATGATAGTCATGTGGTGACTATGAGGATAAGAGAGAAAAAGACATTTCCTGAGGTCACTGAATAGCACATATTTCAGTCTGATTTATCCCATTCCAGGTCCACCCCTAACATTTGTAGGCCTAGGACCACAGTCCCTTCTGTCCCACAGCCTTCTCCTTTCATCCTTTATCTTCCTTCCCTGATTCCACTGTGGAACAGTAGGAATACATGTGGACTGACCAATCTGCTCATTCCAGCTTTATCCATACCCACAGCCAATAGCTGCTCATGGTCACTCCTCAGGCCTAAGGGTATATACACTGGCTGTAAAGTAGTCTGCCCTTGGGAAGGTAAAGTCCCACATGGACACTGGAGGCTGGCTTTGGACCATTTGAGACAAATAATTCCAGCGGCGTTGGAATCCAGAGAATGGTCCAAAGGGAGGTTGTTGCTATACTGAGGTATAACCCTGCAGACTCCTGGCCCCATGGGAGGGGATGACGAGAAGAGGTCATCATGTGGGGAGCTCCAGATTAGGGTTACCTGGTCCTAGAATGGTCCTGTCCTTTTCACTTTTCTTTTCCAGTGATCCTGCCTCCAGCACATCTTTGAGCATCCCAGGAAAGAAGGCTCATGCCATTTGGGATAAGCATATTTCAGACATGAATGCTTGATTGAGATCAAGCATTGAGATCCATGGTATTGTTTATCTGGTCAGATAGAAATCCCTGGTCTATTTCAGGTGGGCTTGTCCTTAAATGCCCTATATTTAGGGTATCCACTCCATTTTTCAGATGAAACAAAAACTTAAATTATATGGCTTAAGGTTTTCAAAGTCAACCAAAGAGAAACCCTGGTATATTTCATAAGTGGAAATCGGTTAATGTTTTCTTTGCTTGCTGATATGTTCTATTGGGTGTGTGGGTGTGAAGATAGGAAAGCCATTTGCACAGCCATTTCCACTATGGTTTTCTTTTTCTGAGGATCAGTCAGGCAGAAAGACTTTCCTCTCTTGTGATTGCAATCAAATTGTTTACAATTCTCAGATCCTTCTTCTGTTTCTGTTTGTGGAACTTCTTGAGTAATTTTAAAGTCAGTAAACACTTTTTTTCTCCTTGCCTCATTAGGACTGAATGAGCTTACAGGGCAATGTGGTCTTTTCCTGGCCTAGGAGCGACTATCCCTTTTTGTGGATCCTTGCATACCTGTAGATAGGGTCATTGTATGTAGAACAGAGACTGTGCCTTGCACAACCCTGGAGATAGATGCCACAAAGAGTATGAATGGGATTGTGTAAAGTAGGTAGCAGCCCTGCCTAGGCAGGTTTTGGTCAGAAATTCCTCCTAGCCATGTACTCCCAACAGGCCTGTTTTTTTTTTCCTCTTTCTCACTCATTATAAGCATATGAAGAAGATGAGTGTTTGAAGAGAGGAGTTGAAAATCATGCTGTTTTCTATATTTTTCTCCATTTTTGAGGGTACTCATTTTCCATTTAATGCTGCTGCCACTTAGGGAAACTTAGAAACCACTAAGGATGTATAGAACTAATTTTTATATAATCAGTGATTTTCTAACAATTGTACCAAAAACATGTTTTCTAACTCCTGTTCCATCCTGACAGTTAGCTTCTCTGGGGTCTGAACCACTATGACTTCTCCATTTTAATAGATGGTTCAGTATGTGATTTTCCTGGAATTAATAGCATAAAGTGATGCTTCAAATATCTATGCATTATTGTCCGTTTGTAAGCAGTGACACTTAACCCTAAGTCACACTGCTTTGGGAAATTGTCTAATAGGTGCTCCTTGTATCCAAGCTTTATAGGAATGGTCTATTCCATTGTGACTAAAGACTCAACTGAGCAGAAATTACTATTCATATGTTTTCTTGCTACATTTTTGCTTTTCAGTGGTGGTAGAATGAAGGACACATTGAATTGCAGAATAATTATCAGATGGCTCCTGATGTGCAGTGCATGTATGTCCCTATTATCTTTGTGTGCTGCTCATTACCATGTCTCTTCTTTGATTATTGGAAACTTCCATTCTTTATAGCTTAATTTATCCCTACCAACGCCAGCCTTCCCTGACAGCCTGAAAACCAGGCTTGATCAAATCCAGGTGTATTTTAATTCTTCTTTATCAAACCCAAGAGAGAACTTCTTAGAGACTGTGCTGATCTACATGTCTTGAAGAAAACACCGACTGTGAGAATTTTGATGTATAATGAAGCCCAGGGAGGGATGGGCTCCATTCTAAAATGTTGCCAGTAGATATAATTTGAGCAAGTAAACATGACATACATTCTTAACTATTTTCCAAAAGTGAACATGCTAGAAGAGAGGTAATTTGAAACTTTCTAGTAGCAACAGGATGGCTCATAGCTGGAGTAGTTCTCACAAGTGCCAGTGGAGAGGCAGGTGTGTATTAGGAGCTCAGCAAAGTATTTGTTAATTGAATAAATGGATGGATCTGATCTTTAAAAAAAAATCTTCTGCAACACTTTCTGGAGAAAGTTTGTGGCTTTCTTTTTTCTTAATTTTTTATTTTATATTGGAATATAGAATGTTGTGATAGTATCAGGTGGACAGCAAAGAGACTCAGCCGTACATATACATGTGTCCATTCTTCCCCAAACTCCCTCCCATGCAGGCTGCCACTTAACACTGATTAGGTTAATTCACGCCAGAGAACACCTGGCAGGAATGTCCACATCGACCACACGCACTGAGCCCTGCTGGGTTGTGTGCTCTCCCATGCAAGCTAGTTGATTTGCTCTTGGCTGAAACAAATCCCTGTTTTATAAATGACATTGAGACTCAAAGAAGAGTTCAAATCTTCCTCAAGGCAACTGAGCATTAGAACTGAAATTGGAATGTTGGTTTTCTGACTCTAAGCGTAGGGTCCTGCAATTTCAGGAATGACCTGCCTTTTTGAAATCATGGGCCAGAGCAATGGCAAAACTGCCATTTTCTGGAAACTGCAGCTGAAAAAGATGACATGGACTCAGCACTCATCCTTATATAGAGGAGAATACAGCTAACTCTTGAGGATCTTGGTACATTAAAAACTTAAAAGGCACATGGAATGTATAGGGACATCCACCAAAAAACCCACATTTTGGGAATTAGGAAAATGTGAGATCAGAGAAGGGAGGAAAATGTGTCTAAGTTCTTCCAAGCAATTTCTTTTACTATTCAAGCCAAGTCTTCTGTCTGTTAATTACAATTTCAGGAGAAACTTACAGCAGATCAGATGTTTGGAAGCATATTAGAAATCAGGAGGGAAGAGGCTTTATACCTCATCCATTTGCATGTTTGTGTTACTTTGTAATGTTATTAAAGCGTTTTCATTTTACATAGATTCTGTCTTTTCAGTTGCCCTACAAACCTATTAGAGCAAGTTTCTTCTCTTTTTTCATCTCTTCCATATATTCTGTCCACCTTGAGAGTCCTCTGAGCAGGACAGACCCCACATGACATATTCAAGGTGTTCCAAGACACTTGTGTGCTCCCATTGGCTTGTTCTTATTTCTGCAATACATACCTTCTACTGGGATCATTTTTACTTGTTAAGGAGTGTTGTGTTTTCAAGGCCCTGTTTTCAGTGTTAATTAACTTGCACAGATGACCTTTGTTGTTCATTCACTCAGTCATGTCTGACTCTTTGTGACCCTGTGGACAGCAGCATGCCAGGCCTCCCTGCCCTTCACCATCTCCCAGAGCTTGCTCAAACTCATGTCCATTGAGTTGGTGATGCCATCCAACCATCTCATCCTCTGTCATCCCCTTCTCCTCCCACCTTCAATTTTTCCCAGCATCAAGGTCTTTTCTAATGAGTCGGATCCTCACATTAGGTGGTCAAATTACTGAAGCTTCAACTTCAGCATCAGTCCTTCCAATAACTATTCAGAATTGATTTCCTTTAGGATTGACTGATTCGATTTCTTTGCTGTTCAAGGGACTCTTAAGAGTCTTCTCCAACACTGTAGTTCAAAAGCATCAATTCTTCAGTGCTCAGCCTTTATGGTCCAACTCTCACATCCATGGTGGTGGTGATTGCTAAGTCACATCTGACTCTTGTGACCCCATGGACTGTAGCCTGCCAGGCTTCTCTGTCCATGGGATTCTCCAGGCAAGAATACTGGAGTGAATTGTCATTTCCTTCTCCAGAGGATCTTCCCGACCAGGGAATGAAGCCAGGTCTCCTGCATTGCAGGCTGATTCTTTACCAGCTGAGCTGAGGGAAGTCCTTCATGTCCATACTCAACTGATAATACTCCCTAGCCCAACAGCACATGGTAGATAGTTTATTCTGTAAATTAATTGACCACTACCAGTGGATAAAGCCTTGAAAAGATGAGAAAAAGAATTGTTTGGTGGTAGAAAGGGAGAAATAGAGGTATAGAACACTTTCTTTGCAAAGTGGATGTTTTTGTGCTTCTGTGGAGAACAACTCAGGTATGTCAAGGTGAGGTATTAAAAGGAGGGAGAATGAAAGGGAAGGTTCATCATCCAGTTTGGCTCACAGCCTTGACTTGTGATGTTTTGTAGACTGAGTGTAAGAAAGCAAGGAGTGAGACAAAAGCTTTGCTTTCTGCTTGGTCACCAAACTTCTCTTTGTGCCAGCTTATTCTTCAGTTGCGTCTAGGGTTTTCTCACTAAAGAAATGCTTCCTCTTATGCTCACTGTGGGTTCCAAGGTATTAAAACTGAAATCATGTGACCGCCCAAGCTGAAGTAATGTTGGCAATTAGTTTGGTTATTTTCACTAAATAGTGTAACCAGTATTATTCATTCTGGCTGTAGTGAATATGAGATACAGCTAATTAGATTTTCTGGCTAGCCCAGATTAAGGCAGAAATGTCATATCAACAGTAACTCCCTTTGGCCTTGATGAAGAAAGATTCTTGGCATAGGTCCATGTTCTACAAAGAAAGGGTTCTACAGGGTCATGGGGACATCATCCCCTGCAAAACACCCTCACTCCCACTTCTAAACCACTCAGGACTCCACAATCCCCTGCTTAAGTGACCCCTGTGTTAACTGCAGAGCCTGCATGGACCTGTCTGGGGTCAGATCTCCCAAGGGTAAACTACCACTTGTGTGTGAGCTCTCCGAAGACCAAAGCACGTGGGGCTGTGTGTGCATCTAGGGTGTGTGGGCAGAAGTGTTCTCCTGAGTGTGTGCAGGTCCCCTTGCATTGCAGAGCAGAGCTAAAGTTGAGAAAGGGAAGGGGAGTGGGGTTATTAGGTGGGGGCCTTTTGCTGCAGAAATTTAATGGATGGGCTGATGTTTTAAACTCTCTAGTGGGAAACCATTTAAAACATTCAGCTCATCCTGCCTTTGAAGCCTCATTACTTTGAATAACTAGGCTGTCCAGGTAGCTCAGTAGTCAAGAATCTGCCCGCCAATGCAGGAGACATGGGTTTGATCCCTGGGTCAGGAAGATCTCCTGGACAAGAAAGCAGCCACCCACTCCAGTATTCTTGACTGGAAAATCCCACGGACAGAGGAAGCTGGTGGACCATAGTTCATGAGGTCACAGACAGTCAGACACGACTAAGTGATTGATCACACATGCACTTTGAATAGCTAGGTTTTCATTGACACTGTGTGTCCTTGAGTGGCTTCTTGGTCTTTGGGCTGCACGTGGAGCAACAGTGGTTATTGTTCTGTGGATTCATGGGAACCAGGGATGACTGTTCTCCAGGGACTCCTAGGGAGTTGCTGCTGGTGCTAATCACTATTATTTCATGAACACTGAAATACCTTATGTTTTTGTCAACTTATTTTTTCTTGAATACTGGACAGTAAAGGTGTGTGTACATGTTCTAGTAAATTCAGGATTCTGGTTGTTGAGTTCTGGTTACTTGATTTTTTATTACTGTAGGTTGTACTTGCAGCTTGTTCAGAGTCTTAAGCAATTTAACACGGGCATATTTTATCCTTTTGTTCTCTCTCCACTACAATGTATGGCCTTTGAGCTCAGGAAGATGATTTATATGTCACTGTAAAATATCCTCTTTATTCTTCTCTTTCCTTCCCCTTTCTCTCCCTCTGAGGTATATTTATGCCTGCCATCTCCCAGGCCCTGTGCTAGAATTTCTCTCATGCTAATTTTTATTTTTATTATTTTATGTATGTATTTTTAATTGGAGGATAATTGCTTTACAATGTCGTGTTGGTTTCTCTCATATGATGACACGAATCAGTCACAAGTATATATTAATATATATTCCCTCTCTCTTGAGTCTTCTTCCTACCTCCCCACCCCGATCCCACTCCTCAAGTTCATCGCAGAGCACTGTGTTTGGCTCCCTGTGTTAATAGCAGCTTTCCACTAGTTACCTATTTTATGTATCTCATGCAAATGTTTAAATAATATAATTGTTCCAAATGTTAACATATAGTGTTTAGTAAACCCAGAGTAGAAAATAACTTTGTTCCTGAAGCACAAGTATTTATAGAGATTTAAAGTTAATATTTCAGTATCCAAGTGTTCAGCTTTTTTCTTTTCTGGAGAGAAACAAATAACTGTAGGTATTTGTCACCTTGCAAAAAATACATGTGAGTATTTTCAGACTTTCTGCCCTGTAATTAGAGTTGTAGAGTTGTATCCTATAACTTGGATCTCTTCTTTAATTTTTTAACTGTGTATATCTTTGTAGTGTCTCTTTTTTTTTTCTCTAAACACTTTATCCTGCTCCCCACTCTTACCACCCCCAACCCCCCACCACATCTCTGGACTTTTGCCTTTTTCTCTGGGTCTTCCCTGGTGGTTCAGATGGTAAAGAATCTGCCTGCAATGTGGGAGACCCAGGTTTGGTCCCTGGGTTGGGAAGATCCCCCCGAGAAGGGAATGGCTACCCATTCCAGTATTCTGACTTGGAGAATTCCATTGACAGAAGAGGCTGGTGGGCTACAGTCCATGGGGTTGCAAAGAGTTGGACATGTCTAAGCGATTAACACTTTCACTTTAAAGGCTTCCTTGGTGGTGGCTCAGATGTTAAAGAATCTACCTGCAATGCATGAGACCCAGGTTTGATCCCTGGGTCGGGAAGATTCCCTGGAAAAGGGAATGGCTACGCACTCCAATATTCTTGCCTGAAGAATTCCATGGATGGGGAGCCTGACAGGCTATAGTCCTTGGGGTTGCAGACACAACTGAGTGACTAACACTTTCACTTTCCACATTATTCTCTTTCTCCTTCTCTCCCTCTCCCTCTCTTTCCCCTTTTCCCTCTGTTCCCACACACCCCCATTCAGCTGTTTCTCTCTTGTTCACACTCTCTTCTCAGGCACATGCCCTTTGTTCTTGTCTGGATTTATAACACCTGGGAGAAGAGCCAACCATAGTTTTAATGTAACAAATGGCATTTAACTGTGAGGTCCCAAGTTCAAGAGCTGGAAAGTCCTCAAGTGTCAGGGTTGTCAGAACTTTTGAGATTGATCATCTAATAAGGTCCTCTTCATATCGTGCCAGAGAAGACAGGTCCAGTGAGTTATATACCTGGCCCAAGGCTGCACCATGACCAGGCTCCAAATCTCCTGTTTACCAGTTCAGTCCTTTTCTAAAAAAAATAGCTTTTGAATATATTCAAGTGAAAACAAATAAACCACCACTAGTTATAGACTTTTGTATGTGGACTTCTGTGGTGCCAAGGAAGAAAAATAAAGTTGGAGGGGGGACAGTATGAACATAGAAGAACACATGAGATGCCCTGGAAAATCATTTCCTCAAAAAGATAACTTAGAAGTTGCCAATAAAAACTACAAACAAGTTCAGACAAGTTACTGCAGGGAGTGATGTACTTAAGGGAGCGGAAGTGGTACATTTGTTGACATATGCAGAGAGGGAGGAGCTATAGACCTTATAATTGGAAAATATTGGAAAAAAGGAAGGAGCTGATCCTTTTCCTTGACTTTTCCTATTTTGTGACAAAGCATGCAACAAAACTGTTTTAATGCATAAATTTAAATCCGTATAATGTAATTTACTTGGATTAATATAAATTAAAGCTCTTGAGGCTAGACCAGCTGTAATCATCTGCCCAAAGATCTCCATTTTATCATTATTTAGAGCTAACGAGACATTTATGATCTTTTTTTGGTTGTCTCTGGTGGAACATTGTTGGCAATAGTTTCCTGCCTTGAAATTCTCATGTGCATGGAAATCTAGTTAGGAGAACGAGTAAGTAAACAACTTCTCCTAAGAGTATAATCTCTCCTTTGTGACATAAATTAGATATCCATTCACATCTATGGAATAATTCCCGGTTTTGCAATTAAATAATTTGATATACTCAAGCAAACATGCCAATCTCTTTCTAGACTAGGAGAATTCAGAGAGCTTTCTACTTAAACAGACTCTGCTTTTAAATAGATGCATCGTCTTCTCAAAATTGAATTAAAAAGAGCTGATCTGAACTGCAATCAGGTAGATAATTAAACAGCAAGGTAAGAAGCTTCTGACTGTGCATGTTCACAGTGTTCATTGAAAAATAAAATGTGATTTTTTAATCCTAATGGTAATTTGACCAGTGTACATGTATAATGATGTGAAGTTTGCTCACTTCACATTTTAATCTCAAACTGACTGGTACCTTTGAAATTAGCTTTCTCATAGAGACTAGATGAAATTGGAGAAATCTGATCTCATGTTTTTCTAGTATGTGTGTTGGAGAAGGAAATGGCAACCCACTCCAGTATTCTTGCCTGGAGAATCCCAGGGACAGGGGAGCCTGGTGGGCTGCTGTCTATGGGGTTGCACAGAGTCGGACACGACTGAAGTGACTTAGCAGTATGTGTGTAGTTGGATGGAAAAATGAAGATGCTACTTTTAAACAGTTTTTAAATTTTTCCCTGAGTTATGAGGCTTTGTTTTCTCAGGTCTGTTTAATTATCTGGAATTTTTTTGGAGTGATTTTTTAAATACTAGGAAATATTCTCACTTTTTCATCATAGCTGTGGCCTCTGAAATGTCACAGATGTTGGATTTTTATTTTTAAATTTTTTGATGGCAGTTTTTACATTTTACTTCATCTTCTAGTAATTTGGCATGTAAATATGTCTTCCATAGTAAATTTTAAGCTCTTCTGGGGCAGGGTCTGTATCTTGTTCTTTATTCCTGGGATCTTTCATTTGATTGGTGAAATGTTTATGAAGTCAGTGAATGAAGATAAGATATTCATTGCTCTCTGACAGTGTACAGACATATGGCTGACTGTTGCCTAGGAAAGCTGGCTGGCCAGTTAAATTTACCCTTAGATAAGGTTTAGGATTCAGAGACCACATACTCATCATGTTCTATAGATTCTGTTGTTCTTTGAACAAATTCAGTTCAGTTCAGTCGCTCAGTTGTGTCTGACTCTTTGCGACCCCATGAATCGCAGCACGCCAGGCCTCCCTGTCCATCACCAACTCCCGGAGTTCACTCAGACTCACGTCCATCGAGTCAGTGATGCCATCCAGCCATCTCATCCTTTGTCGTCCCCTTCTCCTCCTGCCCCCAATCCCTCCCAGCATCAGAGTCTTTTCCAATGAGTCAGCTCTTTGCATGAGGTGGCCAAAGTACTGGAGTTTCAGCTTTAGCATCATTCCTTCCAAAGAACACCCAGGATGAAGTGAAAATAAGGATCTCTGTTCTAGCCTTTTTTTCCCAGTGTGATTGAAAACATAATTCAATGTGATTAATTATGTTGAAAGCGAGTGGGAAATATGATGACATTTAGTTAAAGAAAATTCCAGATTTTGCCCTTGGTTCTTTGGGCAAGTGACCTTTTTCCTCAGATACTTAAATTCCAAGGGCTGAGTATTCTCCATGATAGAATGTCCAAGTCCTGAGGATCTGTTCTTACTATTTCTCGCTGAACTGTTTATTAATCTTTTCCAAGAGGAGGAATGAGACAGATGAAAGATGATTGTGTTTTTGCTGTTATTTAAACCTTCCCATGAAACTATTTAGACTCTTTCTGTATTAATGAGAAAAACTATGTAGACACTTTTCCTGGGCTGTTGAAAGTGGTAAGAAGAGTTCTTTATTATTGTCACCATGTATTTAATAATACTAGTTCCAATTTTATTTCACATTTATGTAAATAGCATTTATTTTGCAGCAAGCCTAGCAAGACACATCCTGGTCAGTAGAGCTTCTGTTACCAGTCATGCTGTTGAACATGACTGAGCTGAAAGTGGAGTCAGTCCAGCTTCCCTCTCTTTAACATCAACAAACTATGGGTCAAATTCAGTCTTTAATCCTTCTGGGGGTAGGGAAACAAAGGCATGTCCTATGACTTCCTTAATGCCCACAGTTATTGGGAGAGCTGGGCAGGCTATGTTTAGAACTTAGATAGCTCCTACTATGCATCCCTTACACTGTGAACTCTCTTGGAGCAACCTTGGGTTATGCTAGAGTTAGCAGAGAGACCTTTTCATACTGTTCATGGGGTTCTCAAGGCAAGAATACTGAAGTGGTTTGCCATTTCCTTCTCCAGTGGACCACGTTTTGTCAGAACTAAAGAGCCTCTTGGTGAAAGTGAAAGAGAGTGAAAAAGTTGGCTTAAAACTCAACATTCAGAAAACTAAGATCATGGCATCTGGTCCCATCACTTCATGGCAAATATATGGTGAAACAATGGAAACAGTGAGAGACTTTATTTTTGGGGGCTCCAAAATCACTGCAGATAGTGACTGCAGCCATGAAATTAAAAGACACTTGCTCCTTGGAAGAAAAGTTATGACCGACCTAGACAGCATACTAAAAAGCAGAGACATTACTTTTCCAACAAAAGTCCATCTAGTCAAAGCTTTGGTTTTTCCAGTAGTCATGTATGGATGTACGAGTTGGACTATAAAGAAAGCTGAGTGCCAAAGAATTGATGCTTTTGAATTGTGGTGTTGGAGAAGACTCTTGAGAGTCCCTTGGACAGCAAGGAGATCCAACTAGTCCATCCTAAAGGAAATCGGTCCTGAATATTCATTGGAAGGACTGATGATGAAGCTGAAACTCCAATACTTTGGCCATCTGATGTGAAGAATTGACTCACTTGAAAAGACCCTGATGCTGGGAAGGATTGAAGGTGGGAGGAGAAGGGCATAACAGAGGATAAGATGGTTGGATGGCATCACCAACTCAATGGACATGAGTTTGAGTAAGCTCCAGGCATTGGTGATGGGCATGGAAGCCTGGTGTGCTGCAGTCCATGGGGTCGCAAAGAGTCAGACACAACTGAGTGACTGAGGTGAACTGAACTGAACTGAACTGAGCAGAGACCAAAGACAGATAGGGGCAAAAATATGTGCCTCCTGGAATTTTCATCTTATATGAACATCTAAAGGTCTTAGCAAGCACCACAGGATGCTTGGAATGCCTGATGATTCACTGAGCTGTGGAGTGTCAGTTCATTCATTGATTCCAGGAACATGTGTTCAGTGTTTACTGAATGCAGAGCACTATTTTCAATACTTTAACAATTCTAAGTTCCATTTTAAAATTTTTAATTGGAGGATAATTGCTTTACGATATTGTTAGTTTCTGCTGTACAACAGCGTGAATCAATTATAAGTATACATATATCCCCTCTTGGACCTCCCTCAAAACCCCCATCCCATTCTTCTAGGTCATCACAGAGCACCAAGCTGAGCTTCATGTGGTATGCAGCAGCTTCCCTGCTGCTGCTGCTAAGTCACTTCAGTCGTGTCCGACTCTGTGTGACCCCATAGACGGCAGCCCACCAGGTCCTCCATCCATGGGATTTTCCAGGCAAGAGTACTGGAGTGGGGTGCCATCGCCTTCTCCAAGCAGCTTCCCACTGGACAGCTATTTTCAAACATGGTAGTGTATATATGCCAGTGCTTCCAAGTCCTGTTCTTAACCTCATCCTTTATATTGGACAGCTTGTTTCTATAATCTACATTCACTTTTTCATTTATAGGTTGGTGCTAGTAATGGTCTGGTACCCTCACAAGAAACTTAGGGTTGATTACTGGGTGAATGTCTTATTTCAATAAATCCATATAAAGATATAAGGACAGCATTTATATATTTGTGGTCAAGTCAATGGTGTCTTATTTTCTCCAACATAAAAATAGATATCACCATTTATATGACCAATTACCTTTATCCAGCTCAATTTGACCAGGTCAGTGAACCTTGTAAGTTTGTATTGTGAAAGATACAGAAAGCATACTAATGCCATTAACATTTGATTGAGTTGAATTTGTGATTCCCCCCAAATTTATTCTGGTATAAAGTAAATTATAGATAGATTTTTCAGTCCCTAACTTGGTGTTCTCATCTAACTGCTCTACAAAGAAATGGTGCATATTAAAACTACCATTTTAAATAACTCAATCTCCCTGCCCCCTCTCTCCTCAAGTGAAATAACCCACATTCTTCATTTTGTTATGATTTCAGTTTGTCCAAAATAGGTTGGGGATAGGTTAATTAAATAGTTATATATTATAATTAACTTGGGATTAGAACTTAAATTGGAGCAAAACCACTTTTGAAATAATTGGAAAATGATAGAATATATTCAAATGTTAGCATCTGAATATGAATCACAACATGAGAATCCTTTTCATAAATATGAGCCTGAATTTTAGGTTAAATCTCACTGATCATATCCTGACAGATGTTTCTAAAAATAAGTCTCTGAGCCAGCTTGTTTATGTTTCATGTGTCTCTCTTTCTCATGAAAGGTGACTTAATAAAATAATGATTATGTGAGCTGGTGATGGTTTATTTCCATTTAAACAGGAACTTGCTTTAGTTTCTTTTGTTATGATTAGGGAGAATAATGACTTCTTGCTTTTCAGCTCCATTTGTGAGGGATTTGTTTCCTTCAGAACACTTCCTGAAGCCTCCTCACTTGCCAGCTCATAATCTCAAAGGGTCTTTGCCCTGACCCTCTGCTTCTTTGAACCTGGGACATTTTACAAAAATCTACTAAGATTTTTCAGGTAATCTTTAAAAATGGGCTTCAGGGGGATTTTAACAATCAAATTAATGATTGTTAAATGTTTATGTTTAATTTAATGTTAAATTAATGTCTGTGTTAAAAATCTTTAAAGTCATGTTTTCATGATCCACTGTGTGAGGCTGGGGAGGGGAGGGCAGATAAGAACCAGAAAAAACTAAGTAGGATTACAAATTTTTTTCCCTACTTATTTACTCATGCCTATTCAGGCAATTTTATGTAGGCTTTTGGAAATTCTAGAAGCTTTTTCATTTCAGGCTTAATATATTGGGCTCATAAATAAATATCAGATACCTTTTGGAGGCATTATACACTGAACATTATACAAAGTCTACTCTGTGTTGCGTCAGGAGCTTGAATTGTTTTCATTAAAATATCTGCTACGAAAGCACTGAGATTAGATGGGATGTTAGCTCTCTTTTTTTTCCCCTGCTATCAAATGTCAGAGACTTGTATTGTTGGTAGGAACTGAGATTTCATTTCCCTTGGCCACGTTCTGATGCTGGCTCTACTTGCAGCATCGCTCCCGTTCCAGATTTGTATGCCCAAGGTAAGTCAGAAAAGAAATTTCAGGAGCGAAGCGTGGGTTTGTGGATGTAGTGTGGGGGAAACCAAGTGAGGTCTTCAGAATGAAACAGTACATCTTTTTAGCTAAATGTGTGAGAAATGGAAAACCCTTTACAACCTAAACATCCCACTGGTGTGATTATCAAGTATGTAGTGTTTATGGTCAAAATATGACCGAGGGTTTTTTTCAAGCAAAATGTTTTATGTTATGTGTGGGGCAGGCATCTGTGTGCCTGCCTTAAATTTATGAGCTAATAACATTCTGTTCCAAGAAATACTGTCAGGTCTTATAACACCACGGGTTTGTTCTGAGTTATTCTGGTAAATGGATGATTTTGCTTTTAAATAATCACTCCTGGAATTTTCAAATATAAAGAAGCTCACATAACATTTAGTTTATGAGGAAGATGCCTTTTTCATTAATGCAAACTGTCCAGATTGAATAATAATTGCATTTTCTCTTAACATAGTTTATTATTTTCTGCTATGTGGAATGACTGTAAATGTCAACAAAATAGGTTCAAGCAAGTTTTAGGAGTGAGATTACAAGCAAATGATAATAAGCACAATTATGAGATAAATCAACTGAGATAACTGAGCCAGAATAAACTATAAATAAAATGAATTTTAAAAAGTATGAGGAGCTAAAGAACCACTGATAGTAAAACAGATATTCTCCGAGATTACCACTCTAAGGTAGTGGTAATAATAATTCTGCTGAAACTGATCAGGACTGGTGAGAGTAACTGCTCACTTCTACTTCAGGAACTGGACCCTGTAACTTGGTGTCCTCACTGTGTACACATCTCTCCCCTGCTAATGCACCCTGGTCTTATATAAAACCGAGTGGCAAATATTTAGAGTCAGTTTTTTGTGTCTTTGGGATTTTTGTCTTCCCCGCCATTGGTAAATAGCATATCTCCTCTGCCAATCGCTGACCTTTGAGATAACTTCCTTTGTTAAACATCCACTCATTTATGTGAGTGTTAGTTTTCTTTCTTTCTTTTTTCCCCAGTTTCAAAAGCTACTCCTTTTTTCTGCCTTACATTCAACTGCTTTCAATACTGAATAAGGTCCTCTGAGGAACCTGTTGTCTACATATTTGATAGGAAGGGAGTCAGAAGCAAAGGAACTAGCAATCATAAAGATAAGTTTGCACATGTGAACTGAAGAGAAACATGTTTTTTCTTCATTGCAAATTAGGCTTATATATTACTAGTTGTAACTTTCACGCTAGCATATATCAAAATGAAGTATAGGTTGGTTGAGATGCTGTTCTGAAGTGTATGATATGGTTTTAATACGTGGTTAAACTGACCTATATGATATTTGTAAATTTTCAGAGGCCCCATGTGGACCTTTTGAAGTAAAAACGTATTGGAAATGGATGAAAACATGATACTTGCCTTGATCCATACAAGCTGGGATATTTAGAAATCAGCATGTGTTCATGAGCCGGAGGTCACAGGATGGTATCTAAAGACTCTTGTGTTAAGCTATACCGGGAGCACCACTGCAGAGCTGTCGGCCCATCAGTCTAGGGCAGTGCTTTCCAACTCGTGTCCATCAGCACCACTACTAGAGAAGTCGCTGAGGCCTCCGGGGAATGCACAGCGACCCCTCTATCTGTCCCTTCATAGTTTCCATGTCCAGCTGCGTGTAGTTTTCCTCTCTGTATTCTTGCTTTTGAAATTTCTGGGCCAAAATTCGGCAGGGAGAAGGGCAGGATAAGGATGAAGCAACCAGTATGAGGAGACGTAACATAAGGCCCAGTTGTGCTACACCAGCGGAATTATAGCAGACCGGTGAAGGAATTCTAGAAACCTTAATTCTGTGACTGACATGTTAACTGTGAGGCAAGGCTGTCATTTGCTCAAGATTGTGTTTTGTTTCTATTGTTATGTCAACCATGACTGCTGCTGCTATTAGCTACCGTCTGTTGTATCAATGTACTTCAAATTAATATCTCAACCAACCTGTATTCTCTTGTTTATGGATGGTAGCACGGAGTGGTAGCGGGGGTGTGCTAGGCCTCTATGTGATAATACAGTTTTATAACCTGCTTTTGTTTTTATTTTTCCATTTAACAAACTGGTGTGCACATCAGTTTGCTCCTCTAAATGTTTTTCTACAGCGTACTTTTTTTATAGTTAGTTTTTAATGATTAGATGGCATTCACCTATCCAATCAAATCTAAATTATTTGCTACAGTAAAAATTGGTATGTATTTCCTTGTAGCTAAAACAAAATATTTTCTTAGGATATATTTCTAGAAGTAGAGCTGGTAGACTAAATAGTGTATTTGCTTATAAAAGTTTGATTTTTTTTGTCAAATTGCCATCCAGAAGGTTTTTTCCCCCTTCTATTTATTTTCCTACCAGTGGTGCATAAGAAGGCATATTTTCCAGTATCTTAAATAGTATTGTTTTAAATAAAAACCTTGCCAATCTGATATGAGGGAAATGGTACCTCACTGTGGTTTTATTGCATTTCTTAAAATACTAATGAAGTTAGACATTTTTTCCTTTATAAATTGCCCATTAGTATCTTTGCTTTTCTTTCTTTTGGGATGCTTAGTTTTCAATTAATTTTATTGAAATTCTTTATATAGCACAAATAATATTCATTTGGCTATGAGTCTTCTATAATGTAAATATTTTCCCCATTTTATTAGTCATCTTTTGACTATTTTCCCTTGGTAAGTTTTTACATGAGAAAATTTTGTGCATGTAGTTGAATCTTTGCCTGTTTTCCTTTTAAGGTTTCTGCCTTTGTGTTTAGAAGGGACTTTCTGTTGTGTTTAGAAAGGACGTCCCCACCTCAGGATTATATACACTTTTCTTACATTTTCTTCCAGTACTTTTTTGGTGTCTTTATTTCATATTTAGATCATTATCCATCTGGAATTTATTTTGTTGTGTAGCAATGTGGGGATTTAAGTTTATATCTTTTCCAGATAATTTTCCACTTGTCCTGACAACGATTTACTGAATAATCTATCCTTTTCAAGTTTTACCTTGAAAAAAATACAAAATTCTGATTTTAGATTTTCTATATTTTTCATTGATTTCTCTACCTCTTTTTTGGTCATCATATTATCTTGACTGTTGTAATGCATTTAAATATTTGATAGCTTGAATCACTCATCTTTCCAAAAATTTCTTGGCTATTTCTCTCATCATCTCCTAACCACATGGTTGTCATAGTGTCTTATTGCATCTCCACCATTTATCTCACTTGCTCGTAATCTGTTCACAAGAGAACTGGCTATTGTTCTAAAACATAAATTGGATAATGTTACTCTCCTGATTGTTGTATATGTGCCGTGCTGTGCTAAGTTACCTCAGTCATGTTTGACTCTTTGCAACCCTATGGACTGTAGCCCACCAGGCTTCTCTGTCCATGGGATTTTCCAAGCAAGTATACTGGAGTGGGTTGCCATTTCTTTCTCCAGGGGATCTTTCTGACCCAGGGATTGAATCTGTGCCTCTTATGTCTCCTGCATTGACAGATGGGTTCTTTACCATTAGCACCACCTGGGAAGCCCATTGTTATATATACTTCCAACCATTAAAAAAAAAAAAAAAAAAAAAAACTGAAAATGGGTACATTGCCTATACCAGGATTTTAAGCCTAAACTAAGCTGTTTCTGGGCTTCAGAGTGTTTGTGGACACTGTATACATTATTTTGGTGAATGTGCTTTTTGTCCCTCTTTTTCTGGAGAATATGGTTCATGGTTTCACTAGACTTTAAAGATTTATGACCCCAAAGCATTGAAAACCACTGGGCTCCATGAAGGAGCTCAGATTCCTCAAAATGGCCCTTCAGGACTAGGCTCACCGTGGGTGAAATTTGCTTACCTTCCTTACCTGCCTCCTACATCCTTTCAGCTCTCCTCACATCCTGAAATACTTGTGATTTACTAAACAGTCTGCTGATTCACGCCCCAGTGCCTTTGAACATGCTATTCCTTCTGCCCAAGTGCTCTCCCCTACGCACGTCATCCACGTGGAAAATTGCTGTTTGTCCTTCAAGAAATGATCAAAGGATCTTCTGCTCTGTGAAACCTTCCCTGAGCTCCTTAGGCAGAGCTGATTACCCTCTCTCTCTGTTTTTTTAAACCATTGTACTTAGTCTGTATTTTATTATTGCTCTTGTGTTACTAGTGGATTCTTGAGTAAAAGTCAAAGAAATTTGGGGTACAAAGCAGTGGGAGAGTGAATGAAAAGAAAGAGAATAATTAGGGAGCCCTGGCATCTTGTATGTAGGTAATGGAGATGGAGGAAGGGAGTGGAGATTTATTTTGAAACTAGAGTAGACAAGATTTCTTTTTGCTTTTATTTATTTATTTTAAGTTGACATGTTTTGTTTTTACTTTATGAGGTTATGAAGATAGCAGTAGGAGTGGTGATGGAGCTACAAGTAGAGACACCCAATAGCTAGAGGTAATCCCCTCCTTCCCCGACCCAGACTGGAGTCATAGGCACAGTCTCTTAAATCTATCTGTGCCCATATAGGCAGGAAGCAAAATGAGTCTGGAGCAGGGGCTATGTATGAGCAGAATAATTTGTAAGATCCTTGGTTCTCTTTGAAATAGGCATTCAGTGGGGGATCATATGAGGTATTTCTCTGCTTGTCTGGGATATTTAGTCATTCTGAATCACTTTTTAATGTTCCAACAAATTCCATATGTCTCCGGTTGCCGGTTTCTTGCTTATTGTCCCTTTGGCTAAGATCAAATGTAGTATCTGTTTTATTATCAGTTTAATAGGTTTTGTTGATGAACTGTTCTAGGGGGAGAGAAAGAACAATCTGGTATGACCCTTAGGTTTCTGACTCAAACAGCTGAGTGGATGGTGTGGGCATCATTTTTCACATTTAGCTGGTGGGCTTCATAAGATTTCATGATCAATCCCTACATCCTTAGACACCACTTTTCCTGACTCACTGCAAAAGTCCATTGTGGGTAGGATGACTAGTTCCTTTTCTGCCTCCTGAGACTAAGGCTCTGGGGGTGCTGGTCATGCAGTATGCACAAGAGGCCCAGGAAGAAGCCTTCATGGAAATGTATCTTGGAATGAATCTGGAATGAATAAAACACACTAAATTTAAAATTACTGGAAATGAAGTTGAGTTCATGTCCACCATCTGCAGTCGATTTGTGTTAGTTTTCTGAGATGCCTCTGGCTCTGCTGTGAGCGTACTCAGTCATGCCCTGACTCTTTGCGACCCCATGGACTGTAGCCTGCCAGGCTCCTCTGTCCATGGGATTTCTCAGGCAAGAATACTGGAGTGGGTTGCCATTTCCTACTCCAGGGGATCTTTCTGACCCAGGGATGAAACCCGCGTCTCCTGTGTCTTCTGCACTGGCATGCGAATTCTTTATCACTGCATCACCAGGTAGTTTCACAGTTATAAAAGCTTTGCTACTTGAGTAAAAACAGTGTTGCCTAGTTAAAACTACTATAGGGCAGTCTGCAAATTCAAAAATGTGTTTGGCAGTTGCCAGCTGTGAGCTTCTGGAGAGGTGGAATATATTGGGCTACCTTATTTTTTTTTAAAGACCATATGGTGTTCCCTTGCTTATATGTCGTATCATACAGCCAGTTCCCTCCTAGTGGACATTTAGGTTTTTTAAGATGTTTCCCTGTTTCCAACAGTGCATACATATGCAAGTATATCTGTAGGATAAAGTCTTAAGAATAGAATTATTAGATGAAAGCAATTTTTTGCCATAAAAGTTGCACCAATCTCCCTTTATAGCAGTGTCCAGTGTTCCTGCTTCTCCTATCTGCACCACCGGCCCACCGCCCCCTGCCCAGCAACACTGAGTGCTAATCTGATAGGAAAAAAATACTGCCTCATGGTTATTTTAGTTGTTTTATCATGAGTACAATCAAGCATCTTTCCTGACATGTCATTTCCCTTTTTGTACCATTACCTACTTTTGAACCTGTGAAACTGAGAAAGTGGTGGTTGTCAAGAGGAAGCTTTTCCTGTTTTTCCCTAACACCTCTTTGGGAACTGACTAGAAGTCTCAGTTTTCAGTCTTGTGAAGGCCAACTCAGGTTACTCAGCTAATGGTCCCTATTCCTTCCACACACATATTTGTTGAATGCACACTCTGTCAGATTCTGACCTAGGAGGTACAGTCAATGAACAAAATAGGCATGAAATCTTGCCCTTATGGAGCTTGCCTTCTTAAGGGGACAGCATACTATAAATAAAGCTATGGTTTTTCCAGTAGTCATGTATGGTTGTGAGAGTTGGACTATAAAGTAAGCTTAGTGCCAAAGAATTGAACTGTGGTGTTGGAGAAGACTCTTGAGAGTCCCTTGGACTGCAAGGAGATCCAACCAGTCCATCCTAAAGGAAATCAGTCCTGAATATTCATTGGAAGGACTGATGCTGAAGCTGAAACTCCAGTACTTTGGCTACCTGATGGAAAGAACTCACTGGAAAAGACTGTGATGCTGGGCAAGATTGAAGACAGGAGGAGAAGGGAACAACAGAAGATGAGATGGTTGGATGGCATCACGGACTCAATAGACATGAGTTTGAGCAAGCTCCAGGAGTTGGTGATGGACAGGGAAGCCTGGTGTGCTGCAGTCCATGGGATCTCAAAGAGTTGGAGACGAATGAGCGACTGAACTGAATGGAACTGATACTATAAATAAATTAGCTAAAAAATTACAAATGTCAGGTGGAGTAATACCATGAAGGACAATGAAACAGAGAAGGGTTTAGATGCTGTGGGTAAGGGGTGGTGCTGTTTTACATAAGGTTGACAGGAAAGGCATTTCTAAACACTTTTCTCAGCTTCTTTCTCATTTTTTTGTGTCCTAATTATACTCCTTTTCCTTATTTCGTTCTTATTATTTTTTTCAAGTGTGAATTCTCTGATGCAGAATATGGATAAAGCTTTGTTTTGTGACTTTTCTATAATGATTGCATTAAAATGATTTTAGTGTGAATTGTCTGGTGTATTGGAACAAATCAAGTGATACCAGAAGGCCTTTTAAAATTTGTTACATTTATAGGGTGAAAGGAGCACTAACATCTTATATAGAACAGGTGTTAAATATTCTAGTAGTTAGTGAGGGCCATTTCATTTCATTCTTGGATAGTGCCCGCGCTCTCTCACAGTTGCCTGATGTCAATCACAAAAGAGGTAGCTAGCTTCTTGATGAGACTAGTTCATGGCTTTTATCCCCATAACAAAGGCAGTCTTCATTTGGAAGAAGTAGAAATGGCAAAGTAGAAGTGCAAATTTATCATAGCTTCCATGCCTCCTGAGCATAAAATATCTATAACAGGGTTTGTAAGGGAACAAAAGTTTTTTTATGAACTGGAAAGAAATGCTCTAAGATTTCTATCCTGGAAGCAGAGGTAACTGGATTTCCATAATGGATACTAAAGATATGAGGAATATTCTCAGTTTACATATTCTCTCTGAATTTATGCTAAAAGAAAAGGTATTAATATAAGTGAAAATTAACGTAAAACCCAAATGTATTAAGTATATTCAAGATCTACATGCAAGTCACAGTGGGAAAGGCAATTTCTTAACAAAAGTCAGAAAAATTGGGGGAACAGAGTTAGGGAATCTATCCACCATCAGTTTTCAGTGACATCACAAACTGACTGCTTAGCTTTCCTTATTGTCTGGATTCAGTGTAAAATAATAAAAATATCCTTTGCTAAATGCTTTATGAAAGGCATTATGCCAAACATCTTATACATTACCTATTTCATTCTCACATTAAGCCTAAAAGGCTTATAGATGAAGAAACTTAGACAGGTAAGTGACCTGCCAACACCAGACAGTTACTAAACATTAGAATTGGGACATGAGTCTCATTTGTCTGATTCAAACTTGTACTCAACCAGTGTTTACCGAGCATCTCCAATGGGCCAAACTACAGTTTAAGATGGGTTCACATATGTTCAGCCATTGCAAAAACCAGATAAAGTAGATTCTCTGTGAATGGGAAGCAGAGAGGTGAAGTGATTGTGTTGAGGTCACACATACTAGAGCGGTTAAATCAGAATATGAATCAAGTCCCCTGTCTCTAAACCTGACTTTTTCTCTCTCTCTTCTCTGTCCCTCTTTCTTTACTATATTATAGCATATTATTTGCACAATGATCATGATATTATTCTTCCAGTTGCCTGTTTCTTTTAGGTAAAGTGATAATTAGCAGAGATTCCTGGGGGAAAGGTGTGAAATATCTGCACTTTAAAAACCCATGCTGGATTTTTCCTCATCATTTAGCCTGTTACCTTGTTGAATCTAATTTGGTACTTCTAGAAACAGTATGAGTTCTGTGGGTAGTGTTCAGTATGCTTCAGTGAGCTAAATGACATCCTGGTGGTCTGGGAAGACTCTTACTGCTCCTAAACATGTATGAATAATAGTTACCACCTAAGCAAATAGCTTAGGCAGTAAGCAAACAGACTTCAGTACTGAAGGACTTGAAATGGATGGGTATTTTCCAATTTCCTTTTCTCCCCCTGCTTTTTTTTTTGAGGTATAATTGATAAGTGAAGTATCAGATATTTAGAGTTTACAATGTGATGATTTGATATACATTATGAAAGGGTTCTTCTCCATTGAGTTTTAATTGGTACATCCATCACTTCACATCTTTACCTCTTTTCTTCCTTTTCTATTTTTTGATGACAATGTTTAAGTTCTATCCTCAGCAAATTGTAATTATACAATACAGGGTTGTCAACTACAGTCACCATGTTAAATACTGAATCCTCAGAACCTATTCATTTTATAACTGAAAGTTTATGCTCTTTTACCAGACCCTTCCTATTTCCCCCTCCACAGCCTCTGAAACCAACTTTATACTTTGTTTCTATGAGTTCAACTTAAAAAAATATTCCATTATAAATGACACCATACAATATTTGTCTTTCTCTGGCTTATTTTACTTAGCATGGTATTCTCCAATTTGATCCATGTTGTTGCAAATGACAAGGTTTCCTTCTTGTCTTAAGGCTAAGTCATATTTTATTATTATTATCACATTTTCTTTGTCCATATATCTGCTGACAGATACTTGGGTTGTTTTTATACTATTGTAAATAACGCGGGCATGAACATGGGAGTATAGGTATTTCTTTGAGATACTAATTTCATTTCCTTTGGGTATTTACTCAGAAGTGGGATTGCTGGATCAAAAAATAGTTCTATTTTGATTTTTTGAGGAATCTTCAAAAAGTGGATATATCACTTTACAGTGGATATATCCTACCAACAGTGTACAAGTGTTCCCTCCTCTCCACATTCTTGTCAACATTATTTCTTGTCTTTTTGATAATAGACATTCTAACATATGTGAAATTATATCTCATTTTGGCTTGAATTTACATCAGCCTGATGACAAGTGATGTTGAAACCTTTTCATGTACATATTGGCCATTTGTAAGTCTTCTTTTGAAAGATGTTTCTTTAGGCCTTAGGGTTTTTTGTTTTTTTTTTGACTGTGCTGCCCATGACGTGTGGAATCTTAGTTCCCTGACCAGGAATTGAACCTATGCCCCCTTATATTGGAAGTGTGGAGTCTTAACCACTGACCTGCCAGAGAAGTCCCTCCTTTCCTCATTTTTAATTTAGATTATTTGCTTTTTTGCTATTGAGTTGTATGAGTTCCTTGTATATTTCGGATATTAACCCTTTATTGGATATGTGGTTTGCAAATACTTTCTCCCTTTTCGTAGGCTGCCTTTTCCTTTTGTTGGTGATTTCTTTTGCTCTGCAGAAGACTTTCACATACTTCTTATTTTTTTTTTTTTTGTTTACTGTGATGCCTTTGCTTTTGATATCAAATTTAAAAAGCCATCACTAGGATCAGTATCAGGGACTTACCTCTCATGTTTTGTTTCAGGTGTTTTATGGTTTCAGGTCTTATGTTTAGGTCTTTAATCCATTTTGAGTTGATTTTTGTGTAAGATATTGTGTACTGTGTAATATAAGAGTCTAGTTTCATTCTTTTTCATGCGGCTGTACAGTTTTCTCAATGCCATTTATGAAAGAAACTGTCTTTTGACCTTTGTATATTTTTGACTCCTTTGGTGAAAATTAATTGACTTTATATGTATGAGTTTATTTCTGGTCTTGCAACTCTGTTCCATTGGTCTAAATGTCTGTTTTTATACCAGTATCATATAGCTCTGATTTCCATAACTTTGTTAATATAGTTTGAAATCAGGAATTATGATGCCTCCAGTTTTGTTCTTCTTTCTGTGGCTATTCAGGGTCTTTATGGTTTCAGATAAATTTTAAAACTCAATTTTAGTATTTTCTGTGAAAATTTTGATAGGAATTTTGATAGGGATTTTATTAAATCTGTAGATAGATGCTTTGATTAATACAGGCATTTTAACAATATTAATTCTTCTAATCTGTGAACATAGAATGTCTTTCTATTTATTTGTGTCCTCTTTACTATCTTCTGTCAATGTCTTAGTTTTAGGTGTACAACTCTTTCACTCTTTTTGTTACATTTAGTCCTAAGTATTTTATTCCTTTTTAATGCTATTATAAGTGGGGTTGTTTTCTTAATTCATCTTTCTGACAGTTGATGTTTAGAAATACAACTGATTTTTGTGTGTTGATTTTGTATTCACAACTTTACTGAAATTACTTATTAATTCTAATGGTTTTTTTTTTTTGGTGGAGTCTTTATGGATTTTCTATATATAATATCATGTTTCTTTAAATAAGGGCAATTTTGCTGCTTTCTTTCTGATTTGATTTCCTTTTATTTCTTTTTCTTGCTTAACTGCTCTGGCTAGGACTTCTGGTACCATGTGGAATAAAAGCAGTAAAGGTGGGCATCCTTGTCTTGGTCCTGATCTTATAGAAAAAGCTTTAGTGTTTCACCATTAAGTATAATATTAATTGTGGGCTTGTCATATATATCTTTCATTATGTTGAGGCCCATTCCATCTATATGCAGTTTGTTGAGGGTTTTTATTATGTAAAGCTGTTGACTTTTGTCAAATGCTTTTTTGCAACTGTTGAGATGATCATTATTTTTTACATTGACTTGCAGATGTTGAGCCATTCTTACACTACTGAAATATTTTCCACTTGATCATAGTATATGATACTTTTAATATATTGTTAAATTTGATGATACTCTAATTAGTACTTTGTTATGGATTTTTTTGCATCTATATTCTTCAAGGATCTTGAACTTTAATTTTTTTTCTTATAATATCCTTGTCTGGCTTTTGTATCAGAGTTATGTTGGCCAGGTAGATTGAGTTTGAATGTGTTCTTTTCCATTTTTCAGAAGAGTTTGAGAAGGATTGATACTAGTACTTCCTTAAATGTTTGATGGAATTGACAAGTGAAGCCATCTGGTCTTGGACTTTTGTTTGTTGTGAGGTTTTTAATATTACTGATTCAATCTCCTTACAAGAAATCAATCTGTTCTGATTTTCTGTTCATCACATTCACTTTTTTTTTAATTAATTTATTTTAATTAGAAGATAATTTCTTTATAATAATGTAATGGTTTTTGCCATAGATCAGCATGAATTGGCCACTGGTATACATGTGTCCCCCCAGTCCTGAACCTGTCTCCAATGATTCAGTCTTGATAGATTGTATATGTCTAGGAATTTATCCATTTCTTATAAGTTGTCCAATTTGCTAGCATTTAATTATTCATGTAGTCTTTTATGATCTGCTGTATTTCTGTAGTATCAATGCACTATACTTACTCTTTAGTTTCTGATTTTATCAACCTCTTTCTTTTTTTAGAGAGTCTTGCTAAAGGTTTGTCAATTTTGCTTATCTTTTAAAAGAATCAGCTCTTAGTTTCATTGATCTTCTCTATTGTCTTTTAGTGTCTATGTATTTCTGGCCTGATCTTTGTTATTTCCTTTCTTCTGCTGTTTTTGGACTTATTTTGTTATTTTTCCCAGTTCCTTTAAATGTAAAGTTAGGTTGCTTATTTGAGCTCTTTATTCTCCATAATTATAATCATTTATTGGTATAAACTTCCCTCTTGGAGAGTCATTGCTGCATCCCCAATGTTTTGGTACGTTGGCATTTACATTTTCATTTGTTTCAAGATGCATTTTGATTTCTCTTTTGACTTTTTCTTTGCTACATTGGTGGTTCTTCATGATCATGCTGTTTAATCTCTACTGTGAATTTTCCAGTTTTCTTCTTGTTATTGATTTCTAGTTTCATACCTTTGTGGTAGGAAAAGATATTTGGTATGATTTCAGTCTTCTTAATTTTATTAAAACTTATTTTGTGGCCTAACATATTATTTATCCTGGAGAATGTTCCATGTGTACTTGAGAAGAATATGCACTCTACTTCTGTTGGATGAAATGCTCTGTATAAGTCTGTTTATCTGATCTTATGTGTGGTTTAAGTTCAATGTTTCCTTATTGATTTTCTGTCTGGATGATCTATCTAGTGTTGAAAGTGGGGTATTGAAGTCCTTTGCTATTATTGGACTGCTGTCTATTTTCCCGTTTGGGTCTGCTAATATTTACTTTATATGTTTAGGTGTCCCTATGTTGGGTTCATAAATATTTATAGTTGTTATATCCTTTTAATTAATTAACCCATTTATCATTATATAATGACCTTCTTTGTCTTTTGTTACAGTCTTTGGCTTAAAGTCTATTTCATTTAAATAAATATAGCTATCCTTGTTTTCTTTTGGTTTCAGTTGGCATAGAATATCTTTTTCTATCCCTTTGCTTTTAGTTCATATGTATCCTTAAATTTTTTGAAGGCAGCTTATAGTTGGGTCTTATATTTTATTTTTTAAATTCATTCAGGAATTCTGTATCTTTTGATTAGAGAATTTAATCCATTTACTCTTAAAGTTATTATTGATAGTTGTGACTTTCTATCATCCTTCAGTTTATATTTTCTGGTTCTTTTGCAATTCTTTTGTTCATTTCTTCTTCTCTTGCTGTTTTTGTAATTTGATGATTTTCTGTACTGGTATACTTAGATTCCCTTCTCTTTTTTGTATACCTTCTATCGGCTTTTGCTTTGTGGTTACATGTGACTTACATAAAGCATTTTATTTTTATGACTGTCTATTTGTAGCTGATAATTTCAAATGCAAACCAAAGCTCTTCTTCGTCCACACTTTATGTTTTTATGTCACAATTTGCATCTTTTATCCATTTTAAAATACTTTTGTGTCCAGTTTTTAATACTTTTGTCTTTAAACCTTCATCCTAGAACTATGTTATTTACCCGCTACAATTATATCATGAAAACATTCTGAATTTAGTGATATATTTACTTGTACCAGTGAATTTTATGCTTTTATCTAGTTTCCTGTTACTAATTAGTATTCTTTGCTTAGCTTCAAGAATTCGCTTTAACATCTCTTTTAACTCTGGTCCAGTGGTGAGAAACTTCTTCATCTTTGTTTGTCTGGAAAACTCTTTGTCTCTTCTTCAGTTCTGAAAGACAGCTTTGCTGTATAGAATATTTTTGGTTGGTAGTTCTTTTTTTTCAGCACTTTGAATGTATTATGCCACTCCCTTCTGATCTGCAAGGTTTCTGTTGAAAAATCCATTCAAAGTCTTATGGGAGTACTCTTGTATCTATTAAGTTTTTTTTTTTTTTAATTTTTAATTGAAGGATAATTGCTTTACAGAATTTTGTGGTTTTCTGTCATATATCAATAAGAATCAGGCCATGTCCCCTCACTCCCAGATACTCCTCCCATCTCCCTCCTCACCCACCCTTCAACCTGTTGCAGAGCCCCTGTTTGAGTTCCCTGAGTCATACAGCAAATCCCCATGGCTATCTGTTTTACACATGGTATTGTAAATTTCTATGTTACTCTCTCCATACATGTCCCCTTCTCTCTCCTCTCTTCTCACCTTGTCCGTAGGTCTGTTCTCTATGTCTGTTTCTCCATTGCCGCCCTGAAAATAAATTCATCAATGCCATCTCTTCAGATTCCATATATATGTGTCAGTATAGGAGAAGGCAATGGCACCCCACTCCAGTACTCTTGCCTGGAAAATCCCATGGACGGAGGAGCCTGGTAGGCTGCAGTCCATGGGGTTATGAAGAGTCGGACATGACTGAGCGACTTCCCTTTCACTTTTCACTTTCATGCATTGGAGAAGGAAATGGCAACCCACTCCAGTGTTCTTGCCTGGAGAATCCCAGGGATGGGGGAACTTGGTGGGCTGCCGTCCATGGGGTTGCACAGAGTCAGACACGAATGAAGCGACTTAGCAGCAGCAGTAGCATATGATATTTATATGTCTCTTTCTGATTTACTTCACTCTGTACAATGGGCTCTAGTTTCATCCACCTCATTAGATCAGATTCAAATGTGTTCCTTTTTATGGCTGAGTAGTATTCCATTGTATATATATATACCACAGCTTCTTTATCCATTCATCTGTTGATGGACATCTAGGTTGCCTCCATGTTCTAGCTATTGTAAATAGTACTGCAGTGAACAATGGGGTACATATGTCTTTTTCAGTTTTGATTTCCTCAGGGTATGTGCCTAGAAGTGGGATTTCTGGGTCATAAGGTAGTTTTATTCCTAGCTTTTTAAGGAGTCTCCATACTGACTTCCATAATGGCTGTATCAGTTCACATTCCCACCAGCAAAGAAAGAGTGTTCCCTTTTCTCCACACCCTCTCTGGCATTTATTGTTGTAGACCTTTTTGTTGATGGCCATTCTGACTGGTGTGAGGTGGTATCTCATTGTAGTTTTGATTTTAATTTCTCTGATAATGAGTGATGTTGAGCATCTTTTCATGTGCTTGTTAGCCACCTGTATGTCTTCTTTGGAGAAATGTCTCTTCAGGTCCCTTTCCCACTTTTTGATTGGGTTGTTTGCTTTTCTGGTATTGAGTGGTATAAGCTGCTTGTGTATTTTGGAAATTAATTTTTTATAAGAAAAGAAAAGATATATCCATCTGAATGCAGAGTTCCAAAGAATAGCAAGGAGAGATAAGAAAGCCTTCCTCAATGGTCAATGCAAAGAAACAGAGGAAACAATAGAATGGGAAAGACTGGATATCTCTTCAAGAAAATTAGAGATACCAAGGGAACCTTTCATGCAAAGATGGGCACAATAAAGGACAGAAATGGTATAGACCTAACAGAAGCAGAAGATATTAAGAAGAGGTGGCAAGAATACACAGAAGAACTATACAGAAAATATCTTCATGACCCAGATAACCATGATAGTGTGATCCCTCACCTAGAACCAGATATCCTGGACTGCAAAGTCAAGTGGGCCTTTGGAAGTATCACTACAAAGAAAGCTAGTGGAGGTGATGGAATTCCAGTTGAGCTATTTCAAATCCTAGAAGATGATGCTATGAATGTGATGTACTTAATATGCTAGAAAATCTGGAAAACTCAGCAGTGGTCACAGAACTGGAAAAGGTCAGTTTTCATTCCAATCCCAAAGAAAGGCAATGCCAGAGAATGTTCAAACTACTCCACAATTGCACTCATCTCACACACTAGCAAAGTAATGCTCAAAATTCTCCAAGTTAGGCTTCAACAGTACATGAAACAAGAATTTCCAGATGTTCAAATTAGATTTAGAAAAGGCAGAGGAACCAGAGATCAAATTGCCAACATCCACTGGATCATAGAAAAACTGAGAGAATTCTAGAAAAACATCGACTTCTGCTTTACTGACTGCACCAAATCCTTTGACTGTGTGGATCACAACAAGCTGTGGAAAATTCTTTTTTTTTTTTTAAATTACATTTCCATTTTATTGAGGAAAAACTACACCTCTATTTCATACTACTTAATAATAACAGTTCTTTCATCATGATTATAATATATAATGTTCTAACTAAAATGCTTATAAAAATGATATACTGTAGGTAATTTATCTTTACCTTATCTTACTATAACTGTAACAAATAGGTTGTTATTCTATGACCCAAAGACACTATAAATGCAAAGTATACATTTAAATCTGAAGTTCATGGTTAGAGTTTATATACATTAAAAAATTCATAAACTAACTCAGTAATTAGACATTCCATCTGTTTAATGATATGATACCGTATCCAGACAAAGACTGATATAATTGTATCCCTTATCTATATTCTTTTTTTTTTTAATTTTTTATTCCTTTATTTCTCATGTGTTCCCCATCCTGAACCCTCCTCCCTTCTCCCTCCCCATACCATCCCTCTGGGTCGTCCCAGTGCACCAGCCCCAAGCATCGAGCATCGTGCATTGAACCTGGACTGGCATCTCGTTTCATACATGACATTTCACATGTTTCAATGCCATTCTCCCAAATCTTCCCACCCTCTCCCTCTCCCACAGAGTCCATAAGCCTGTTCTATACATCAGTGTCTCTTTTGCTGTCTCGTATACAGGGTTATCGTTACCATCTTTCTAAATTCCATATATAAGAGATGGGAATACCAGACCTCCTGACCTGCCTCCTGAGAAATCTGTATGCAGGTCAAGAAGCAACAGTTAGAACTGGACATGGAACAACAGACTGGTTCCAAATCAGGAAAGGAGTACATCCAGGCTGTATATTGTCATCCTGCTTATTTAACTTATATGCAGAGTACATCATGTGAAATGCTGGGTTGGATGAAACACAAGTTGGAATCAAGTTTTCTGGGACAAATATCAATAACCTCAGATACACAGATGACACTGCCTTATGGCCGAAAGTGAAGAAGAACTAAAGAGCCTCTTGGTGAAAGTAAAAGAGGAGAGTGAAAAAGCTGACTTAAAACTCAGCATTCAGAAAACTAAGATCATGGCATCCAATCCCATCATTTCATGGCAAATAGATAGGGAACAAATGGAAACAGTGACAGACATTTTTTCTTGGGTTCAAAAATCACTGTAGATGGTGACTGCAGCCATGAAATTAACAGACACTTGCTCCTTGGAAGAAAAACTTTGACAAACCTAGACACCATATTAAAAAGCAGTGACATTACTTTGCCAGCAAAGGTCCATGTAGTCAAAGCTATGGTTTTTTCAGTAGTTATGTATGGATGTGAGAGTTGGACCATGAAGAAAGCTGAGTGCTGAAGAATTGATGCTTTTTAACTGTGGTGTTGGAGAAGACTCTTTAGAGTCCATTGGACTTCAAGGAGATCAAACCAGTCAATCCTAAAGGAAATCAGTCCTCAATATTCATTGGAAGGACTGATGCTGAAGCTGAAGCTCCAATACTTTGGCCCCTTGATGCCAAGAACTGACTCCTTGGAAGAGACCCCGATGCTGGGAAAGATTGAAGGCAGGAGGAGATGGGGATGACAGAGGATGAAATGGTTGGGTGGCATCACCGATTTGATGGACATGAGTTTGTGCAAGCTCTGGGAGTTGATGATGGACAGGGAAGCCTGGCATTCTTTAGTCCATGGGGTTGCAAAGAGTCAGACATGAGCTGAACTGAACTTTTTGTTTGGGGCCTGGGTTTATAGCTGTGGGGGTGAAGGATAACTCCAATGTCTATTAAATTTTTTTTCTTTGTTTGCTATAATCCTATAGAACTTGTGAATGAAAGATTCATTGATATTAGAGCCAGGCAACCCAAGGGCTCATTCCTAGGGTAATTATTGGAAAAGCTGATGTGCCAGATATGTGCAAGATACTGGTGATTCATTTTCGTTATTGGAGTGAAGTGAAAGGAGAAGGTGTAAGAGGTGTCCACCAGCTCCTCTGTCTCTGAAGAAGATTGTAGCCAACCACTATATGCTTTCTAAATTAGAAACCTGGACTTCATGCAACAGATCTTAAAGTATGCATATAAACTCCTTTCAGAGAAAGACTAGGAGAAAGGCAGTTTTGCCTTCTCCCTTTGTGTTGAGCACTGGATGGGTGGTGGGTGAGGGGATAGTCAGTTAAGAATTAATTCTTTGCTACATTTCTGTCGGATTGGTGAGTGGAAGCCTCTTTGCTATCAGATCTCAGCAACCTAAGTCCTATCTCTTAAGTGGCAGGTGTAAAAACTAGAGCACACACATGTGTACAAGCTGGAGCACACACATGTGTATAAGCTCTTTCTAGAGAGATACTGGTTGCTTGGAGTGGGCTGGAGAGGGAAGATGGGGATTGGTGTTGCCTGAATTCTCTGATTTCTGGGAAGGATTACAGCTAGTTCCCAGTGCCTACTAAATTAGAATCCTGGCCCTCAGGCAGCAGCTTTTAAAATATTGGGATAAACTTTGGGGAAAAACCCGGAGATGGGAGATTTTGCCTGTTCCCTCTACACTGACCTCTGAGGGGACAGCCATGACGAGTACTGGGTACCAGTTAGGGATTTGTTCTTTGTTTGCCATAGTCTTGTGAGTCTCATGGATGCAAACCTCATTTGCTTTCAGAGCTGGGTGTTTTGGGAGCCCCAAGATACTCTGGTGGGTATTTTAAAAGCTAGGATACTAGTTGTGTGGTTCAAACCCTTCACTCCTCAGGGAGAAGCTAGGAGTTGGGGGGTTTCCTCCCAATTGTATGGTAATATATCAAGGGAGTTTATAGTGAGAACATGTCTCAGCCTTTCCTACCTTTTTATTTTAATGTGGGTATTTTCTCATTCATCTGATGTACAGGAGTTACTCAAGTAGTTTCTGGATTTCTTTCGGAGGGAACTGCTCCATGTGTAGCTGTATATTCAGTGTATCTGTGGGAGGAGAGGAACTCAGGAGACTTCCTTATTACGTCATGGTCAACTCTCTTATTTCCTTTGGAAGCTAGAGCTGGATTAAATGAATTCTTGACCTTGATCTAAATATTCTTTGAAGTCTACCTGAAAAGCATCATGAATTTTAGCTTATCATTATTTTAAAATGAAAGTATGGTGTTCTAAGTATTCAAAGCATAAGACTTTGTGTATGAGAAAGTTTATTAGTTTCTTAAAGACATTCAAGAGAAAGAGCAGGGAAATAAATGAAAACCGATAGATTTTTAGAATGTAAGACATTGTTAGTAATTTCAGAACAAATATAGCTATGTTTTTGGTTCCTAATAAATGGATCCTATTTAAGTTCAATGGATTATAGCTGTTATTCTCAAGAAGCTTTTTTACATTAGCATTCTCCTGGAAGAGCTTTAGAATAATTAGAAAACTTTAATTCATAAATTATCAATATTCAGTATATTGATAGATTCAGATGAATTTGCCTGCAAAAAAGAAAAAAAGCTACCATGGCAGGCTTCTTTAAAATTTTATTGTCTATGTATCTATCTTTACTATTTTTTTTATGTAACGCTTTTGCTGTGTTCCATTTTGCTGTGTTCCCTACCGGCTTTGGTAAGTTTCTTAGCATTATATTCTGAAAGCTACAAAGTATACCTGGCGGCTTTTAAAAATTAGAAATTGGTCTTTTCATTTTCGTATAACTGTAAAAAGGTCTACTATGGAAAAAACACTCAACTTGTCCTAAATAGTTCTTTAATTTATTCAAGTAGAAATGAAATAGAAGGAAGTATTCTCAAATTTGACATAATATATTGGACTTCAGTTTTTTCAAAATTTATGTTTAACTGAAGGATAATTGCTTTATAAATTGTTTTGGTTTCTGCCATATATCAACATAAATCAGCCGTAGGTATACATATGACCCCTCGCTCTTGAACCTCCCTCTCCCCTCCCACCCCATCCCACCTCTCTAGGTTGTCACAGAGCTCTGGTTTGAGTTCCCTGAGTCATACAGCAAATTCCCACTGCCTATCTATTCTACATATGGTAATGTGCATATTTCCATGTTACTCTTTCCATTCATCCTACCTTCTCCTCCCCCTGGCACCACCACTGCCCCGCCCCCGCCCCCACTGCCCATACCACCCTCCATCCCTGGCCCCAGTCCATAAGAGACTCTCTTGGCTTAGAAGTCTATAAGGGCACATTATCCTCAAGACTTTTTCTTTTGGTAAAAGTTGAAGTCCGTAAGTTTGACTTATGGACTTCAGTTTTTATGAGAAAATCCTGAGAGTAATGTGCCCTCACAGACTTCTAAGACAAGAGAGTCGAGACATTTCACATTCTTGGTTGAAGACTTAACTGATATACATTATCATGAAACATCTAAACATAAACCTAAACTTCTACTTAGGATAAGAAAAATAACGTGAGAGGTGTAAGCTTTCTAAAATTTCTTAACAAATATTCTCTTAAAATTTAAATGTGTATGTCTATAAATCAGGTATTTTAGGAAAACGGAAGATTTAAGCAACTTAAGCTGTAATAGATTTAAAATGCCTCTTATCTCAAGGAAATTCAAGATAGATTTAGTAATTAGAGTTGAGAAACACATAAGGTGTTACTCCCACAATCCCCACCATTTGGAAGGAACCATCTACACTGGTGGATTTTCTTAGCTAGGTTTTTAAGTTCCGCTTTACATCCCATAGGCAAAGGAACCACTTTTGCATCTCTTAGAAAATGATTCTGGTTTAGAAGTTTATCATCTAATAGCAAACACACCTCACAATTCTCTTCCAGTGTTCTCAACCATGTTCACTTCCTTTTAATTACTCTGTAGTCTGTGCCTTGAGCAAAGTGTTACACTCTCTTCATATTTGTAAACCATTATTTTCTCCAAGCATGAATCCTTTCTTGGTGAGTGAGACTTATTTAACTGGTTTTTTTGGCTCTATTTCTGTATTTCCTTCAGCATTTTCTTTGCAAGTGCTGAGGCCATTTAGAAGACTCTTGAGAGTCAGTCCCTTGGACTTCAAGGAGATCCAACCAGTCCATTCTAAAGGAGATCAGTCCTGGGTGTTCTTTGGAAGGAAGGAATGATGCTAAAGCTGAAACTCCAGTACTTTGGCCACCTCATGCAAAGAGTTGACTTCATTAGAAAAGACTGTGATGCTGGGAGGGATTGGGGGCAGGAGGAGAAGGGGATGATAGAGGATGAGATGGCTGGATGACATCACCAACTTGATGGACGTGAATCTGAGTGAACTCCGGGAGTTGATGATGGACAGGGAGGCCTGGTGTGCTGCAATTCATGGGGTCGCAAAGAGTCGGACACGACTGAGTGACTGAACTGAACTGAATGCCATTTATTTGATATACAGATCTATCTCCCAGAGCTAGCAAGACAGAGGAAAGTACTTTCTTCCGTACCTTGATTTTTCACCTTCAGTATTTGTGGTATCATTGTTAATGCAATGAGACCTGGAGGCAAGAGAGAGACACCTGCTTGGAATCAGGGAGATCTAAGAATAGATTCAGGTTCTACCATTAAAAATCATTAGCATTTTTATGAGCTTTTGCATCTGTATAATAGAGAGGGTTACAGCACTTTACGAATTGTTGTGAGTATTAAATGAGTTATGCAGGATGGTACCTGGTGTATAGCCAATGCCCAGCAGATACAGTTTGTAATAATAGCAATCACACTGATAGTAATTGATCTAGTTGTTGAACATTCTTCTTTAAATGCATACCTCGGCATCTCCTTCCTTTTTGCTTGGAAATTTTCTGCTTGTGAAGTATCTCAATTACAGGATTTTTTTTTTTTAATAAAACTTCAGTTGTTTTACCAAGTTGAAAATTACTTTGGTTTACTTTATCTCTTTTTGTACTCATTTAAATTCATTCAGTCTCTTTTTACCTTTACTTTCAAGATTAGGGTGATCTAGAAAATTAATGTTATTAGATATGCCTTTCAAGACTCTTACATAAAGATTGAATAAGAAAACTACGCTCTTGATTTTCCACTCAGCCCAGTGACATGTTTTTATTTGTCATTGCCCTTTGTTTTCCAGTCATTAGAGAAGCGTTCAATATCCATTGCTTATGAACATCTGTGAAAAATATTTTTATATAAAGAATTTCTTGGAGTGCCAAATTTCACAACTGTTTATACATTCATATGTTGTGTTTTCTTTAAGTCACAGAATCCTTTTTACCTTTTAGGTCTTATTCTCTTCTCTGTCTAGCAAATCCCATTCATCTGTTAAAAAACATAAATTTCAAATGCCATCTCTTGAATGAAGATTTCCTGATTATTCCAACCAGAGATTTCTTCTCTGAACTTTTAGCATAACCATATATTTTATTATTCAGATTTGCTTTTTTGGGAGAAGTGAATGAGTGTCCTATTAGTAATGATTAGTGGGACAATAGTCATAAACTAGAACTGTTGTGGGCCAGCTGGAATCTTGTCACTCAGGTTATTGTCTGAGGACTTTGGACTTTGAACTCAAGTCTGTCTGGCTTCCAATTCTGGTTCTCTGCATGGTGTAGGGAAAATTATTGTGTCCTTCAAAATTCAGTCATTCTTTTTGACAGCTGTTTATTGAGCACCTATTAGATGCTCTGCAAAGAGTGAGTCATGGTAGCACAAAGATAAATAATACTTATGGTCATTGCCCACATAAAGCTTACATCCAGGTTTTATCTACAAGATGGGGCTATATGACACCTTCAATATGAATTGTGAGAAATACATGAGTTAATATTTATAAAGAATTTAGTAGAAGCTCTAGTATATAGGAAGTATTTGGTGGTAACTATAATATCCTTTATATTTGTCATATGATAATTATTGTATATCTCTGTACAATTGTAAAATTTTTAATATGAGGAGGGATATTTATTAACACTTGTATTTCTTAAGGCATGAGTGTTGTGGTATCTCTCAGTTCATTGTCTGAATGAATTTGTTAAGTGAATCCCACTAAACATCAGATATTTAACAGTTCCCCCCATCATTTGTCTTTTAATTTTTGTTTCTCTGTTGCTTATTTCCTGCCCCCTTTGAGTTAAATATTTTTAAGAGTGCCATTTTTAGCTTTTAGTTATACTCTATCATTATGAATAAATGTCTGTCTATATGTAATTTTTTGATTTTCCTAAGGTAAAAATATGCACTTTTAACTCATTAGACTCTAATTAGAGTCAATGTTGTACCTTTCACAGTTTGAAAATAGCACCTTACAAATGTAATAACCTTATAACAATAAATTCAGTTTACTCATCCCCTTTTCTTTGTGTGATTATTGCCATATTTTTTATTTAAACATGTGTATAAACCACAGCAGAGAAGGCAATGGCACCCCACTCCAGTACTCTTGCCTGGAAAATCCCATGGATGGAGGAGCCTGGTAGGCTGTAGTGCATGGGGTCGCAGAGAGTCAGACACGACTGAGCGACTTCACTTTCACTTTTCACTTTCATGCATTGGAGAAGGAAATGGCAACCCACTCCGGTGTTCTTGTCTGGAGAATCCCAGGGACGGGGGAGCCTGGTGGGCTGCCATCTATGGGGTTGCACAGAGTCGGACACGACTGAAGCGACTTAGGAGCAGCAGCAGCAGCAGCAGCATAAACCACACCTCAGAGTGATACTGTTCTTGGTTTTAATAGTTAGTGATATTTCAGTGGTATATTAAGAGACAATGTGTTCTGTTCTGTTCAGTTGCTAAGTCCTGTCTGACTCTGTGACTTCATGGAAGACAGCATGCCAGGGTCCTCTGTCTTCTACTATCTCACAGAATTTGTTCAAATTCATTTCCATTGAATCAGTGATGTTATCTACCCATCTCATTCTCTGCTATCCCCTTCTCCTTTTGCCTTCAATCTTTCCCAGCATCAGGGTCTTTTCCAACAAGTAGGCTCTTTGCATCAGGTACTCATTTATATTTACTGGTTGATTTAATGTTTCTAATGCTCTGTATACTTTACTGTAGATATGAATTACCATCTAGCATCATATGCCTTCAGTCTTCTGCTTTTCTTACAGTGTAGAGCTGCTGTTGATAAATATTCTTAGTTTTTGTTGATCTGAAAGTGCCTTTATTTCATTTTCAGTTTGAAGACTATTTTTGCTAGATACAGAATTCCAAGATAATAGATTTTTTTTCCCTTTTAGCAATTTAAAGATGCCATTTCATCAGTTTTTTTTTCAGTCTCCATTGTTTTTGATAAGACTTTGATCATTCTTATCCTTGTCCCCTTATGTATCAGTATAGTATATACCTTTTCTCTGGATCCTCTTAAATATTTTCTTTTAAATTTTCGTTTTTTGAAGTTTGACCGCAAAGTGCCTGGTTGTGGTTTTCTATGTGATTATACTTTTGGGGATTTGCTAAACTTCTTGGATATGGAAGCTAGTGTTTTTCATAAAATTTGAGAAGTTTTCAGCAGTTATCCTGATAAGTATTTTGTCTGACCCATCTCATTATCTTTTCCTGCTAGGATTACAGTTATATTTATGTAAGACTACTTGAAATTGCCCTACCTATTCCTAAGGTTCAGTTCATTTTCTTAATCTTTTTCCATCTTCATTTTCCAGGTTGAATGACTCCTACGACATATTTTAAGTTCTTTTTTTTTTTTTTTTTTTTAACCATCTCCAGTCAGCTATTTAGGCTCATCCACTAAATTTTTCATTTCAGTTCTAGGATTTTTATTTGGTTCTTTTTCTGTCTAATCATTATATTTCCTTTATTTCATTGAGTAATTTTTCTTTAATCCTTTGAAAATATCTATAATACCTACTATAAAGTTTTTGTCAGGCCAACTATCTGGGCCATTTGGATTTTGTTTATATTTACTACTTCTTTGGTTATCTGTGTATCACATTTTCCTATTTATTTGTCTAGTGATATTTGATTGACTATGGGATATTTGATTGAATATAGGCTTCCCTGGTGGCTCAGATGGTAAAGAATCTGCCTGTAGTGCAGGAGACCCAGGTTCAATTCCTGGGTCAGGAAGATCCCCTGGAGAAGGAAATGTCAACCCACTCCAGTATCCTTGCCTGGAGAATTCCATGGCCAGAGGAGCCTGGTGGGCTACAGTCCATGGGGTTGTAAAGAGTTGGACATGACTGAGTGATTAACACTACTACTATGGGAAATTTATGGTGATGTGTTATAGAACCTCTGGATTCTGTTGTCTTCTTTGGAAAAATGTTTATTCTTATGTGAATTCATTTTGTCAGATTATTGGTTGATCACATGGTTTTATGCTTTTTTAGTGCAAATCTCTTGGAAGCCAAAGTGTTTCCTGATCCCCTTCAATCTGGCAATATTCAACATGCAAGAGAGACATGCAAGGAGAGGTTTTGTTTTAGGCCTTTTGGAAGTCCTAGGACTTACTTTAGAATAGGTCCTCATTATGGAGTGTACAAACTTCGGGTGTCTTAGGTAGCTGAAGGTGTTAATGGAATGTTGACGGAATCTCCCACTCTTAGACCACCTGAGCTCCAGTGATGTCTGGCATTATTCTTTCTCCAGCATTACTTGACCTCTAGTATCTCTATTCTTACCACGCCATAACATTTGTTAGCTGGTAAGCCTCAGGTGTTTTCATCCTGCAAATTATGGCCCAGATATCAGCCACAGACTTATGGAGTACTCCCACTTAGGATTTTAAGAATTTCTCTCTGCATAACTATAACTCTCTAGGACCCTCCCTGATAGTTTGAGCCACTTTAGCACCCTGAAGCCTAGTCTCTACCTTCTCAGCTCAATATGACTTCTCTGCCTGTCTTTGATTAGCAGTTGTTTGCAACTTAGAACACATGCTGCCTACCTTAATTTTTTTTGTAATTTAAATTAACTTTTGATCAAAGACTAATATATTCACATGGAAAAAATTCAAAAATTGCAGAATATATATATGGAAAAATCTCCCTTCTAACCTAGTAGCATAATTCCTCTCTCCAGAAATGAGAGATATTACTAGTTTCTTTCTGTACTCCTTTAGAGATACTATATATCTTGAGAAAAAATAAGATGGACTATATATATATAGTATATATATAATATGTATTTATGTTATATCCTCTTATTTTATTAGTGCATATACTAATATATATCTTGTTAATAAATAGTATATATATATAATATCTTCTTTTTCTTACATAAGTGGTTTTCTGTACCTTATATTTTTTCCACTTAATTTGTAAATCTTGGAAGCTATATATATTAATTCTTAATATCCATTTTCTTAGAGCCTCCATGATATTTATTGGCATAAATGCACCATAAATTATCTCACTAAATTCTATTTATTATTATTTTCTTTGGTTATTATAAAGAGTAGTCCATGAACTACTTTGAATACACCACTTGATACAAGCCAGTATATCTGTAGGATAAACTCATAAATGAGCAAGATATGCACATGTGTTATTTAGGTAAATTGCCAAATTTTCCTCCAAAGTGTGTGTACTCCCACCAACACCATGTCAGAGGGATGCTGATATTTATATTGTGCCTTCAGTGTTCATTTTCTCTATGATAATCTGCAAATCGGCTTCTGCTTTTTATTCTTGTGTTTTATTCTGAATAAATCAGTTAATAATCTTTTGGTGATTAACTTACCTGTTTTTCATTATGAGATGAGCAGCAGTGATTTATGCAAATTAGAGGTGGGGTTATTATTATTATTAATATTTTTATTATTACTGCTGTGGTTCATCTCCTTAATATCCTAGGGCATGTACTAGCTGATCATTTCCATTTTGATAGTGTAATTTAGTTTCCATTTTGGTCAGTGATTTGCAGAGAATTCTCCTTTTTTTGTGCTTTAAAAATATGGATAGAGCATATGCTAGCTTGTTCCCCATTCTGAACTGGATTGTGTCTTACAAATGCACAATCCAAATTTATTAATACTTTATGGAATCATGTCCTTTGAGCTTTCTAGTTTGTTTTTTTCTTTGCTAGACTTGCTTCTTTGAATTTGAGAAATGAAGGGTGTCTGGTACAAAGTTTAGCTATTCATTGAACATTCCACATCATTTCCTTTTTGTGGAAAAAGTAACTGTCTTAGAATTTCTCTACTTTCTGGGATATAAAATTGTCTTAGATATTTCAGATGTCTGAGTTTTCAGATTCCTTGTCTCTTTGCAGTCTACTAGAAGAGCAAATTGTAAATTCATTGCTGTAAAATATGACAAAAACCTATCTCTAATCTTAGCATCTATTCTTACTTTCTATCCACTAAATTTTAATATTGGAACTCCCCTCACTCCAACCCCAGCATTCACCTTAAACCCCATCTATGTAAATATCATAGACAAAAAAATTTCTCATTTGTGTTTTCCTATATCTGTTAGAATTTCAGTGCTGCATGGTCTCATTACTGGGTTGTAAAGTAATATACCTAAGGAATGAACATTGAAAATACCCCAGTAAATTTTTTTTTCTTCTTGGTAACTGCTTTCTAAAAAATTTTCTTTGTATTACAAAGCTTGTTCCCTCTGCTGCATGTGGAGATTCCTGTTGCTAACTGTTTTGACTCCATATTTTTCTGTCAAATAGCCTTACTGACCTATTGTACAAAGTTATTATGCAAGTCTGTAACCGAATGACTTAAGATCTGCAAATAAATATAGTTGATTTTTCCACTGAGAAACAAGTATGTTACCTACTTTGGAGAACGCATTAATGCACACTACTGGCATTCATTAGGCTTTAGGCTTAGATTTGTTAGAGGAAATACATAAAATGAGGAGTCTGGTTTTCGCCCTCAAGGAATGTAATGGTTTAGAACACAGGATTTGAAATCAAGCAGACAGATGTAGTCTGGACAATCTTGGATGACACATAGGCATCTTACATTTGGATTTGTGGGGGTCAGTTATCTTGGTTTGGGGATATGATCTCAGGTAGGTGAGTGTAGGCTATTGCATGGGATAACTCCCTACCTGGATTTAGTGTAATTTGTTTACAACTATGTTCTGATAAGAGGCACTCACTTTGTTTCTTTGTTATTCATTATTGTCAGTATTTACAACACTTAAAACAGAGCATTCAGAAAATTGTTAGGATTGGTTTACATGAGCGTCCCAGTGTTGAGTGATCCATGAACTGCCTCATGGTCTTGTTTGTACCAACAGAAATAGATTCCAGATTATTTTTCTTTCTCCCTGAAAGCAATGCCTTAACTGATCTTTAACTTAAATATAATCATGACCATTCCAGGGAAAATTTTTGTTATAGGCCCAGTTTATATTCACTTGTATTTATATATGTTTATGTATGTATATATATGTATATTTAAAGTGGCTTTATTTCTGAGGGACAATGTATATTTCAATAATGTGTAAATTTGAACCCATAAAAATACTCAGTGAAACAAAATTTCATGATTATTATTTCCATTCTTTATCTAGGGAGACAGATTGACATGCAAGATCTACCGAAACAATATAAAAGCAACTGATAGACAAAATGCTGTGACATATAATTGATAACATGTGGAAAGCCAGGGACTGCTCAGGATACAGAAGTTTGGTTTGGAATGTTTCTTTGAGGAGGTTAGTCTTATAGTGGCTCCTAGCACATATGATCAGAGAAGGCGATGGCACCCCACTCTAGTACTCTTGCCTGGAAAATCCCATGGACGGAGGAGCCTGGTAGGCTGCAGTCCATGGGGTCGCTAAGAGTCGGACACGACTGAAGTGACTTAGCAGCAGCAGCAGCACATGTGATAGACAAGGACTGCCAACAGGGCCTGTGCTGTGAACTATGACCCCTTCTCCTTAATTTCCAGAGGGGAGAAATTATAACTCCCCTTAGAAAATTAGAAAAAAACAAAAGTACATGAAATTAGTTAATTGTAAAACATAGGTTAGAGTACCCTTTTTCTCTAGAGCTGCATAAAAGAAGATTGACAAAGTAAACTCTTAACTCCAATAAAGCAGCTGGAAAAATCTAGAATTTCCCTCTGAGTTAGGAGATGCCTACACTGGATGGTGTGTTTCATTCTTCTGAAGGATTGTTATATTAGGATCATTTTTTATTGTGGGATTTAATGCAAGGCTAAGACGATCCAACCTAAGACCTCATGATACTTGTACCAAATTGAAGTTCTTCAGCTGTTTTCTCCAAATAATTTTTTTTAATTAAAATAAACCATCCTGAAATCCTCTTATATTCTTGGCTTTCTGAATTTATGAGAATAGGCTCTTACTTTGATTTCTTTGGAATCTGATTTTATTCAGGTGAGAAAAATGATTAGGCTTCATGCATAGTATAAAAGGCACATTGCATCCTTTTTACTAAAAATGTACTGCTGTGTGACTGAGACTGTGTAGTTATCCTAAGTCTGTCCTTCCTTCCCTTTTCTCATGTAATTACCCTCATCTTCAAAAAATGAAAGTCTCTGGAAGCCCCTTTATGTGTCAATATTTTCGGGACCAATATAAACGCAGAGCAATATCAATGCAAAAGATGTTTTCCTTTCAAGATTGGAAAGAAGATTGACTTACATGAAAGCAGATGTCATGTTCAAACTTCTTCTGCCTGTAGGTCTGTTGAGATAATATTGTAGCATATTGCTCTCTAAAAATCCTGAGGGTTTTTGAATCTGTGATATAATAAAACAAGGCTGTAGGAGTCATCAGGAATATAGTCTGGGAAGAATGTCCAGGAGTAAATAAAACTGGTCATAGTATGAAAATGAAGCTTGCAAGCTCAGCTGGCAAGGGGAAGAAGTTGCTTGCATTTGTTAAATAAACTAGGTTGACGAAGTGCACATGCATTCCATACTTGGCGCTTCATAGTGTGGTTTAAAGCATGGTTTCAGATGCACACTGAGGTGGGCTTTAATTCTGGTGTCATGACTTAATGACTGCATAGGCTTAAGCAACTCCATCTGTAGCCCTGCCTCAGTTTCCTCAGCTTTGAAAAGTATTGGATTCCCACCTCAAGTAGTTGGTGTAAGGTTTATATGAAATAATACTATAGCCTTTGGCAAACAGATAAATATATCGGAATAGCTAGCTGTTGTTATTAGAGAGTGGATTACCTATTTATTCTAAACAAGATAATTAACATGAAATTAACATAAAACCAATTTTTTTAGAAAATGATTCAGTGTGTACTTTAAGACCTTGGAGTGCCTCACAGTCATCATTGGATATATAATGATTTTTGTACTTTGCTAAGACCAGTGATGGAATTGTGGATGACAGATTTCTTCTGCTATAAGCATCTATGACAGTATTTAAAACAGGTAGAGCTTGAATTAGGCATGAAGTAGTCAGGATGCTTTGGAAAATATTTCTCTTTTCTGGAAAATAGTACAAATCACTCGTCATCCTAGATAGTGATGCAGAAATGCAGAAAAAAGGACAAAAATGAGATGAGGTGAAACACAGGCACTGCATGAAAATGTTTGAGACCACCCAAATGTATCCAGATGGAGTAAGGCTCTCCGGAAAGGCCTTGGCTGATTTTCCATCTCTTCTGGACTGTACTTTCCAGCTGTGTACCAATAGGTCTATAAAGGAGATGCATTTTGAGGTAAAGATGAGCAACAAAATTGATTGAGGTGAGTCTTTCATGGCTGCATTCCTCCTAAGGTCTTTGTGTTTTCGTTGCTCCACTTGTAAGGTGGAAATAGGAGATACCACTTTTCTAGTGTTATTGGGCGGAGAAGGCGATGGCACCCCACTCCAGTACTCTTGCCTGGAAAATCCCATGGACGGAGGAGCCTGGTGGGCTGCAGTCCATGGGGTCCCTAAGAGTCGGACATGACTGAGCGACTTCACTTTCACTTTTCACTTGCATGCATTGGAGAAGGAAATGGCAACCCACTCCAGTGTTTTTGCCTGGAGAATCCCAGGGACAGGGGAGCCTCGTAGCCTGCTGTCTATGGGGTTGCACAGAGTTGGACACGACTGAAGAGACTTAGCAGCAGCAGTGTTATTGGGAGGCCTGTTGGTATCTTACCAATTGTGCAAGTGGATCTAGCAAAGCAGGTGAAAACCTCAAGGAAGACAAAAGAAACAGAAGCAAGCCAGGGCTTACCCTGGCTCCTTCACTGGAGTAAAAATACTCAGCTAAAAAGAAATAGATAGATAGTTTCTGTTTCATTGTCAGCCAGTTAATTCTAATATAATTTGCCTCACAGAATCTTTAAGCAGACAGTGAATATGGACAGAGTTATATGCTTACTGATTACATGTAACCAGTGTTACATGGTTATATGAACCAACTTCCTCCTGGTGGTTGACTGAATGATATCTTTGTAGAGACTTTTCTATAGGAAAGGTGGAAAATGTCTAGGTAATCACTTACCGCTCTTGCAGGGGGGAGAAAACTTTCTAATTAATTTCAGTCATGGTTTTCTTCATTTAGGTCTGATTTTTAATTCCTTGATTTGCTGCTGATCTTTAATATCATCATTTTACTCTTTCTGAACTAAGTGGTTTGAACTGAACTAAAATTTTCAGAAATAATGTTAAAATTTGAAATTCCTTGCTTTTGGTATGAAATGAATGTCTCCACTGAATTTCATTTTATGTAAGTATCACTTTCCTATGTTGTGACTTTTTGGTTTTATATAATAACTGTAATAATGATGCTAATGTTGATGATAATGAAATTCAGTCAGTTCAGTTCAGTCACTCAGTCATATCTGACTCTTTGTGACCCCATGGACTGTATTCTGCCAGGTTCCTCTGTCCATGGATTTCTCCAGGCAAGAATACTGGAGAGGGTAGCCATTTCCTTCTCCAGAGGATCTTCCTGACCCAGACTCATGCTCAGAAAAACTACACTCCAAGCTGTCTCCCTGCCTAACTGCTTCCACATGGACTTTGGAATGGGGCAACCTGACAGGTGATGTTTTTCTAGAGCCCCAAGCAGGAACAGGGTTAGAACCCCCATTCCTCTGACTTTCCCAGATCTACATAACACATTCCAGCCACTTCACTCCTTCCGCTGCTTTTCCTCCTCTCAAATCCCCTGGGATGAGGATGAGGCTGGGATTTCCTCACTCTCTCCTGTGTCACATGTTTTCTTCACTGTGGGGAGAATTCTTCAAGTCTTTCTATGTGGAAGGTGATACAGACATTTACAAATTCTTTCTCAAGACAATGTACTAGTAAGCCTTGCATAAGACCTGCTTTGACTGCCAGATTCTCCTTCTTTCTGTCTCATGCTCACGCTCAGTCATGTCTGACTCTCCGCGACCCCATGGACTGTAGCTCACCAGTCTCCTCTGTCCATGGAATTTTTCAGGCAAGAATACTGGCGTGGGTTGGCATTTCCTACTCCAGGGGATCTTCCATTCCCAGGGATCAAACCCGCGTCTCCTGTGTCTCCTGCATTGGCAGGTGGATTCTTTTATCACTGAGCCACCTGGAAAGCCCTCTTTCTGTCCTAAGGATACTTTTTATTTGAAAGGCAAGAGAAGAACACAGCAATATTTTCCAAAATATTAATCCAGAGTAAGCACGTAGTCAATATAAACTTTATTCTGATCATGATGATGATTAAGTAACTATTAGCACAGTAGTTGCTATTTACATTGCTTTTACCTGGGATGACTTACAGTTTTGGAGACCACACGCTTGGCATAGTGCCTGACACACAAGCTCCACCTCTTACGGCTTTTAGCTCTTCCTGCTTTCTCCTCCATCTCTCTGGACACATAAGCCTTTCTGTTCTTGGACCATGCAGTGATTTTTCTTTCCTTGGGGCTTTTGTGAGTGCTGTTTCTTCGCTCAAAACCCTGTTCTTGTCGTTTTCCCCAGCATCTCCTTATCTTTAGGATCTACCTCAACTGCTACCTGTTGCTAGTTTTCCTGGGTCTTCCCTGGCCACCCTCACCAGAGTGCGCCCTACTTCGACTTAGTGTCTGTTGTACTCTCCTCCTCATTTCCTTTCCTGTATATGTCATATTTTTAAATGTTTACACATTTGTTATCTGTCTCCTTCACTAGAAAGTAAGCTTTGAAATGACGTGGACTGTATCTCTTACTCTGGGTTACAGCCAGAGCTTAGCAGAGGGCCTGGCACATACAAGTATGAAATGTTAGTTGCTCAGTCATGCCCAGCACTTTAAAACCCCATGGACTGTAGCCCTCCAGGCTCCTCTGTCCAAGGAATTCTCCAGGCAAGAATACTAGAGTGGGTTGCCATTCCCTTCTCCAGGGGATCTTCCCAACCTAGGGATTTAACTCAGGTCTCCCACATTGCAGGCAGCTTCTTTACCATTTCAGCCACCAGGGAAGTTCCATACAAAGAGAGAAGTAAATGGTTATTGAATGCGTGAATAGGTGATTGAATAGTAACCAATTTTAGATATAAGGAATCATTATTATTGTTAACACTGGTGACGTGGATGTGCATGAAAGAAGCATGCCTTATAAATACAGAAATAAGATAAATAAGATTTCTGTATTTTTTAATGTGGAATGTCATTGTGACAGTGGGTCCCTCTATCTTTATTATTTTGCTTTATAAGCCTGGTAAGAGGAGGGGGTGGTTAGCACTGCCTTCCAAACAAGATTAGAAATCTTTTGAAGGGAGATGGCATGACTCATATTTCTTGTACATCTTTTAGATGTTTAGTTGCTCAATACATGCATGCCCAAGGCTATATGTGGTGTTAGTGGGAGATGGGTGACAGAGGAAATTACGTGCCCTCATCTTCTGTGTGATTAAACTGGGAAGGCTTCAAAGAGAAGGCAGTGTTCTAGAAATCACATGATTGCTAAAAGGAAAGCCACATATTTATTTTCTGGATGAAGGGTGACTGTCAAATTGTGAGCTGATGAGTCCAGAGTTTCTGTTAGCCATTGATTTCTTAGGCAGAAATGTTCACTTAAACAGAGAGTTTTAGGGTACAAACAAGTGGAGTGTGTGTGTTAGTCACTCAGTTGTGTCCAACTCTTTGTGACCCCATGGACTGTAGCCCACCAGGCTCCTCTGTCCATGGAATTCTCCATGGCAAGAATACTGGAGTGGGTTGCCATTTCCTTCTCCAGGGGATCTTCCCAACCCAGGGATTGAACCTGGGTCTTCTGTATTGCAGGCAGACTCTTTACCGACTGAGCTACAGGGAAAGGGAAGTCGCTCAGTCGTGTCCAACTTCTTGCGACCCCGTGGACTGCAGCCCACTAGGCTCCTCCGTCCATGGGATTTTCCAGGCAAAAGTACTGGAGTGGGGTGCCATCGCCTTCTCTGAGCTACAGGGAAGACCTCCACAAACAAGGGGAAATGACTCATTTAGGGATTTAAATATGTAAGCCTCCACAGAGAAAGATCAGAGGTGGGAATGGAGCAGAAGGATTGTTCCAGAGACCGCTGCTGTGTAACCAATTACCTCAAAACTTAGCTGCTGAAAATAACCGTTTTCTTACACCCACCTGAAGGCTATGGGCCAAGAAGTCAGGGCACAGTGGGGCCAGGTTGGCTCTGTTTCAGCTGTGAAGACTTGAAGGTCCAGGGCCACGGTTTGCTGGCATGTCTGGTGACCAGAATGGCCCCATGGAACCCCTCTGTGTGGGTTTCCTACAGCCTGGCGGTGGCAGGGGTGTCAGGCACCATCCTGGAACTCAGGCCCTCACATACATGCATTCCCATAGAGGAGGCACATGACCTTTCCTGGCTGACCACGGAGACCACACAGCCTCACTTCCCTGTCCTCTCTGGCTCACACAGTCACAAAGCCTACCCAGACTCAAGGGAAGGGGACATAGACCCCACTTATTGATGGGAAGGGTATCTAAAAATTTTGGAACCACGTTTGAAGCTACTCCAAGAATACAGGACTTCCCCGTAGCTCAAATGGTAAAGAATCTGCCTGCAGTGCAGGAGACCAGGGTTTGATCCCTGGGTTGGGAAGATCCTCTGGAAAAGGGTATGGCAGTCCACTCCAGTATTCTTGCCTGGAGAATCCTGTGGACAAAGGAGCCTGGTGGGCTACAGTCCATGGGGTTGCAAAGATTCAGACACAACTGAGCGGTTAACACATACACACATGAATAATCAGGATTTTGTACTTGGGATGAGAAGATAGGCCTGTGACTGTGCTCTGGATCCGAGTTATGTTTGCTGTGCACACACTCTGGTCTTTGATGGCCTCTTGGGTTTAGTTAGAGTTCTTTTTGAGGATCTTCCAAGAGGAAAATTTCCTTCATTAACTCTGACGTGCTCAGGGGCTGTGAACTGGATGACAATTGCTTGAAATCTTGGCGGTTGTGATAAAGCAGGTGGAGGAACTCGTACATATTATACAAGCCCTTGCCACGGAGGGAGCTCATGAGATCCTTCCCAAACACTGACTCTCCTTCTCCACTCTAGCCCATACTGCTTAGCCTCCTCTCTTTCCATCACATCTCTCCCCCAGGCCTTTTTCACTCCTTACTTCCAGTTCCAGCTGGCATCTCATTTTGCCCACTGCTCTTGGTTCTTAGAGTGAGAAGGCCTTAGCAGGCTGAGTTTAGGGTACTTTTTTTAAACCAGCCACTGGGAAGCAGATTGAAATCTCTGAACTCACTTTTACTGCCATTCATTTCAACATAATTTATGAGAAGTAGAAGGAATGGGTATTAGCTAATTGTGCCACGTAGTCCTATTTTCCCAAGAATGCTTATTTTTATTAACACAGCAGATAGAAAGAAAATGAGATTAATCTTCATCAAACAGCCTGCCAAAGTAAAGCTGAGAGTACTAAGCAGCCAGGAATGAAGTAAAGAACTGCAATCACATTATCGCTATTTGGGGATTTTACATTAAGCTCCTACACAATAATCAAATAGTGGAGCACAGTCATCAATTTTGCCCAGAATTTAGGAATGTGGCAGCTATGTTGGGGTGCATTTACAGGAAAATCATGAGCTCAAATGGAATTTGCGGCAGACTATGTATCAATTTACGATCAGGGTAGACAGTATTAGAATCCTAGACTATACCCATTAATCACTGGAGATGTGGCATCTCAAACAGAGAAGAGTTATGACTGATATAAATAGCACATCGAGAGTTTTTGTTTTAGATAGAGAAAACAGTTGAAGGAGCATGGGATAGCACCTTCATTGTGTCCAGTCCCTCTTCTTTTTCCTTTTAGTTTTAAAATTAATTTTCCATGTAAGAGTCCTGTACTTGAAACGTTTAGACATGGACATTTTAAAAGGAAGATACATACATAGACACTTCGGACCCACTGTTGACAGGTGGTAGGAATGGGGTAAATGTGTTTGTTTATTTGATTAATTTGTTTCTTTAGTTTATTAATTTATTTTACTTATGCCTGTGCTGGGTTTTCATTGCTGTGTGCGGGCTTTCTCCAGTTGTGGCGAGCAGGGGCTGTCTGTAGTTGCGATATGCAGGCTTCTCTTGTGGTGGCTTCTCATTGTAGAGCATGGGCTCTAGGGCTCATGGGCTCAGTTGCTCCACAGCCTGTGAGATCTTCCTGGACCAGGGATTGAACCCATGTCACCTGCATTGGCAGGTGAATTCTTAACCACTGGACCACCAGGGAAGCCCTAGGAATGGAGTAAATTTGGATGGGGATGCTTACCAATTATTTTGGCACCAATATTAAATTTCATTTTGTTGGTATTTTGATTCAGGAAGAAATATCTTGATTCTTTTCCTCACTGATGGTAATTGCATTTTTTGGTCATTTGTTAACAATGAAATTATAGAAAAGAAAGTAAAATGTGCAAGATGATCTATTGCATGAAGAGCCACTTCAAGCCCATCTGTTGGAAAGAATAAGGAACCTCAATAGGTGGAGCTGGTGCTGTGAGAAGAAAGTGGGATGTGGTGGAAAGTGCCTAGGCTTTAAAGCCCAATTTGCTTTTGAATTCATATTGTACTACCTGTTTCTTGAGCTAGATACTTAATCAGTAATCTGTAACCTCTATGTTGAGAATAATAATCACTAACTGGTGAGGATGTTCTAGAGATGAGGATGGGGAGAAGACAGGTTAAGCCAGAGGTTAAAAAGGCTATTTCTTCCTTTTTTTGGGACAGTTGGACAATCAAGTTAAATATTCTTCAGTCAGTTCAGTTCAGGTCAGTTGCTCAGTTGTGTCCGACTCTTTGTGACCCCATGAATCACAGCATGCCAGGCCTCCCTGTCCATCACCAACTCCCGGAGTTCACCCAGACTCATGTCCATCGAGTCAGTGATGCCATCCAGCCATCTAGTCCTCTGTCGTCCCCTTCTCCTCCTGCCCCCAATCCCTCCCAGCATCAGAGTCTTTTCCAATGAGTCAACTCTTTGCATGAGGTGGCCAAAGTACTGGAGTTTCAGCTTTAGCATCATTCCTTCCAAAGAAATCCCAGGGCTGATCTCCTTCACAATGGACTGGTTGGATCTCCTTGCAGTCCAAGGGACTCTCAAGAGTCTTCTCCAACACCACAGTTCAAAAGCATGAATTCTTCAGCACTCAGCCTTCTTCACAGTCCAACTCTCATATCCATACATGACTACTGGAAAAACCATAGCTTTGACTAGACGGACCTTTGTTGGAAAAGTAATATCTCTGCTTTTGAATATGCTATCTAGGTTGGTCATAACTGGTTAGCTAAGTTTACTTGAAAGAGCATGAGCTTTGTGTCAGGAGACTTACTGTTCTTCCATCATGTGACCTGGGAAAGAGGGCTTCCTCTTTGACCTCTAGTTTCCTCCTTTGTAAAAAGATGATTCAGAGGTTCCAAAGTCCCTTTACTTTCTCTTGTTCCGATGGTGGTCCAGGTCCTACCTGAAGAAATCCCAGAATTGGAGAGAAGAGGAACATTATAGACAACCTGGTCTCTTTCCAGCATGATCCAGGCCCTCTTGTGGTCATGCTTCTGGGTAGTTAAAGATCTGTCAAGAAACGAAAACATAAAGTGACCGAGCCTTGCTCTGTCCTCCATAGGTCAACTTTCCTGCCATCAGTTCCTCTAGAACTGTATTGTCTTACATGGTTGCCACCAGCTGCATGTGGCTTTGTACAGTACTTAAAATGAACTAAATTTAAAAATCCAGTTCCTCAGCCACTCAACCCCATTTCAAGTGCTTAGTAGCCGTGGGTGGCGAGTGGCTGCTGTACTTGGCTGAGTAGACACAGAAAGAATATTTCTGTCATCACAGAAGGTTCTGTTGGTTCTGGAGCAGAAAGCTCCGCTAGAAGCCCCATGCCCCTGAAATTGCATTCAGCGACCTGCCATCAGAGAGTTTTGATTGTCACTCAGGGAGAGGTAATGCAAGCCCAGGGGAAGTCCTCTAATTTTAATTACGCTCAAGTTAACAAACTCATTGTTCCCAGTAAAAGGATCATTACTCAACATTCATAACTCTCAGCCAGGGACTCAACAGGCTTTCTTTGAACTCCACCCACTCCCTGTGGACTATTTAAGTGAGGAATGAAAGTGGCCCTGTCTTCACATAAATAAGTATGTAGACAGAAAAAAGAGAATGGAATGACAGGGGGTATTTGCACACAAAATATTGCTGTTCAGACTGTAGGAACCAGAAAATCTCTAGAATTTTTTTTTTTTAATATCCATGTGAAATTGCAGACAGATTAAACAGAATGACCAGGTCACAGCAAAATTCTCTGCCATTTATATATTAATATTGTCATTGCAAACCTAAGTGTCTTTGAGTTCCAAGCTAAATAAAAGTTTTATGAAATGGTTTGTCTCATCCAACTTTAAAAAGATAAAACATTTACTGTCAGCCAAGTACTGTGCTCACTGCTTCATGTGCTTTTTCTTATTTGAGTTTCCTGATATTCCCCTAAACCAACCAAGGTCACCCATGAACCTGTGGGGAGAGGGCACTAGGAAGCGGATGAAGGCACAGGCTGTGGGGGAGGGCAGACTGGATTCTAGTCCCACTCTCACCACTTACTAAACTTGGGACTCAGGTGCTTACTAAACTTCTGTTCTCTCTAGTTTACCTGTCTGCAACATGGGGGATACAGACATCTATTTCATATGATTATTGTGAAGGTTGAATCAGAGAACGCCAGGCTTAATGTAATACTTGGCACACAGAGTGTGAATAAAGGGGGCAGGAGTCATCTTTTCAATCCCTATAACAATACACTGTGTACACATTCAACATTCAGCAACAGTTCATGGAATAGATAGATGGATGGGAAACAGAGGCCCCATTTTCCTTCATCTGCAGAACACTTCCTGGAAGGATAGGTGGTCATCTAAGTGGAATGACTTGAGGGAGTCATTTTATTTAACCCCAAATATCTTCCCACTGGCCTTGGCAGCTGTCTTGAAGTTTAAGCTCATCCCATTTATCACTCATCCTATTTAGGCTTCCCTGGTGGCTCAGCGATAAAGAACCCGCCTGCAGTGCAGGTAGCTGAAGGAGACATGGATTCAATATCTGGGTTGCGATGATCCCCTGGAGAAGGGCATGGCAACCCACTCCAGTATTCTTGCCTGGAGAAGCCCATGGACAGAGGAGCCTGGCGGGCTACAGGTCATGGAGTTGCAAAGAGTTGGACATGACTGAAGCGACTTAGCACGTTTCCCATTTGTCTAACAGTCTCTGTTAAAAGCAATGGTCACTTCAGAGCCGGTGTCCATTAAGTTGTGGTGTGCCTTGGTTAGAGGCTTCCATCTAAGGCAGTGCTGTGTATTCGAAAGAGCTCTGGCCTGGGAGTCAGAGGGTCTGGCCTCCAAACCTGGCACCAGTGTTACCTAGCATCTGGCATCACATCCCTGGGCCTCAGGGCCATGGTTTCTTATTGATTAAATGGAGAGTAGATTTCCTGTCAATGGTTTGATTTGTAATTCTATAAGTGTGACAATAAGCTGGTAAGTTTTTGTGGTGAGGCATGAGCAGAGTTCTGGGTTGGTGGGTCTCGGAGGGTGGCACCACAGGGATAGCGCCAGAAGGACAGGGAACAGGGAAAGTGAAAGTCATTCAGTCGTGTCCGACTCTTTGTGACCCCATGGACTCTACAGTCCATGGAATTCTCCAGGCCAGAATACTGGAGTGGGTAGCCTTTCCCTTCTCCAGGGGATCTTCCCAACCCAGGGATTGAACCCAGGTCTCCTACATTGCAGGTGGATTCTTTACCAGCTGAGTCCCCGGGGAAGCCCAAGAATACTGGAGTGGGTAGCCTATCCCTTCTCCAGCACATCTTCCTGACTCAGGAATCAAACCAGGGTCTCCTGCATTGCAGGCATATTCTTTACCAACTGAGCTATCAGGGAAGGAACAGGGAGCAGTTATCAAATATGGTCATGGAGTGCCTGCTTATGAGGGCACTAGGGATACACCAAGAAGGTGAAGAGGGATTAACAGTGATAGTTTTAAGATGATAACTTTGTCTGAGTTCAATCTGATTTGTAAATACCACTTAGGAGTTTGACTAGATGTAGAATATCAACAAAAGATCACCCACCCTGTGGGCCTGGAGTGAAGCCCATTTACTCCTCTAACTGTGATCATCAGCCCTGGGTACTCTTATGCCACGAGGGCTTGTGTATTATATTATGGAGAATTGCTGCAGGACCCAAGGCATGACTGTCAACAGGGTTGCAGCCATAGACTGCCAGGAGGCTGGGCCTGGAGAGACTGGCTTGGCCCGCGGTAGTTAAGGATGAAGCAGCGCTTTGTGGCTGTAGGTGTTCCAGGGAGCAGGAGTGGAGTGATCCGTTTTTGAGTACCTTGCACGTGCCAGGCCCCACAGTGGATGTTTCCATACGTTGTCTCATGTAAACCTCATAGCAGCTCCATGCGGTGGAGATTATTGCCTTTATGACACTAGTGAGAAAAGACTCAGGGGAAAGTTGTAGAACTGAGCTTTGACCATAAGATCTCCAGACAATCAAATCTATACTTTTTCCCCCAAGTTTGGCACACAACCTCCAGGGTGTTCTGTAGATATTACTTGCTTGTTAGAGTTTAGTGTTCTTTGCCTATGGGTATCATGGATGAAATTATTGTTCTCACATTATTGCTATTTCCAGGCTTTTGTGGTACAAAAGACCAGTTACCACTGTGGCCTCCTCAGCGTTCACTAAGGATCTGAAGTCATTATGTAGTTGTATTTTCCAGCTGTCTGGGTTCCAGTGTAGGCTTTTTCCCTTTTTATTTTTTTTTTATACTTGGTTGATGAGGAGTTAGAGTTTTGTGCTTTCCCCTACCACTCTGAGAACTCATGTTTAGATTTTATTGAGACTCATTTCTAGTGTTTTGAAAGGTTAACGAAAACTCTGGCAGTTCTCTGGGTTTCTTATAAGGTGTGGCTGGGGTGAGGGCAGAGTATGTCAGTTTATTGAGCCAGACGTGTCTGCTGATTGAGGCAGACACTACAAACAGGGTCTGTAACAAGCGGCACCTTCCTGGAGGCTGGGCAGCCTGGTGGGGTCTCTGCAGGGTTGGAGTTTCCCAGGAAATGCCTGTTAAGAGGAAGAATTAGCCAGTGCTCACGTTTAGCATATGGATCCCTAGGCTGGGGAGGGAGAGGCTACTGAGAACCCTGCATTGCCCTTGATCGATGCTGAGCAGTACCTTCCCCTGCAACTGATTATCAACACAGGCCTCTGGCTGCCCAGTGGTCTTGATGCAAAAAACATGTAGCCTGTTTTTCATCTTAAGGGAAGGACTGTGTGCTTGCTCCAGGGGCTCTATTATTAAGAGTTTGGTGCTTCAACAATTAAGTAAACTGAAGGAAGATGTTCTTGAAACCCGGTCTTTTTTAGTTTTCTCATGATTTGTCCTTTGTGTCTTTAGATTTTTCATTATGAACTATGTCACACATTCAAGAGTTTGTATCATGTAGCTTAAAGCTTAATAATGAAATAAGCCTCTCTGAATCCACTACTGACTCCTGGAATATAAGCCCTTCCCCTTTTGCATTCTCCTCCTCAGAACCACTTTTTTGGAAATTTGTGTTTATCATGTCCTTGCTTTTCTTGACAGTTTTACTGCATATGATAGTTTTTAAAGTAATTTTCATCTATTTAAAGTACAGCTTTTGTATAATAAAGCCCTGTGAACTCCATAGCAGTTATCCTGTTTACAAAGACTGGTTCTATTTTAAAATAGCATAGAATGCCTTTGTCCCAGATGCTGTGTTGTGATGTTGCCATGAAGAAATTTGTGCATTCAATAGTCTTCACCCCTCTACCCACAATATTACATAACTCTCACTTTTAGTTCCGTGAATGAGTACATTTTACATTAGGATATTACAACAAGGAATTTATATGTCATTAAATACACGGGGTTTGATAAGAATTTACATTTAAGAATAGTGAGAAACTAATAAAAGACTTTTGAACCATATTCTCATCTAGTTCTGCTTTCCCATTCTGCATTCTTCTGTAATGAGTGAGATTCTGAGGAAGTGGTCCCTGCATGATGTAATAATAATAATGATAAAAATATGAGCCTGCTCATTCTTGTGATTTTCCAGGTCCAAAGGTAGGATAAGGCTCACATGCTGAGATGGATTCAGTGGCAGCTCCTAATGTGGCTTGATGCTATTGCTCTGATTTAGCACAAATATTTAGGTCCTATTACATAATGTATCCCTTAGGAATCTTCAAGGCAAGCAATTGAAATGGACTTTGGCTGGCTTAGGGATAAAAGGAATTTCCTAAAAGATATCAGGCATCTGGTAGAGTTGTTGTGACATACCAGGCACCAGACTTAGAGTATGGGTGGGAACTGAGAAGCCAGATTCACAGTCAAAGTCTTACCACAGAACCAGCAGCCTGGTGAGCCATGGCTGCTGCCCTCGGTGAATACGACGTGCTGGCTTGTGTGCCCACTGCTGGTGTTGGCCCTGGGTGCTGCTGCTCAGAGCTGTTGACGCTGCTGGTCTGGCAACTGACTGCTACCCACTCAGCCAGCGGAACAAAGGCTCCCTTTTCGCCGAATCACCAAGCCCATGATTTGAAGCTCCAGGGTGTCTTGTTGCTCATGGCTAGCTCATCACCTGTGCCATAGTTACCAGAGGGGCTAGAAAAGCAAGTATCTGGCTATTCTGACTGCTTTACTGAAGTGGCTTTGTTTCCCAGAGAGACCTAGAGGGCAGGAAATTTACCAAATGTAGGCAGGGGCTCAGATGCTGGGAAGCCACTATTTAGTCACACATCATCATCATCTCATTTTATCCAGAGGCATGGGAAGGATCCCCTGTAGGAGGGAATGACAAACTACTCCAGTATTCTTACGTAGAAAATTCCCTAGACAGAGGAGCCTGATGAGCTACAGTCCATGGGGTCCCAACAGGTCATACATGATTGAGCACACATACACACACACTCACACTCACACACACACACATATTCCTTTGAGCCTTTCATTTTCCCTTTTGCTGACATCTTTTTTATTTTAAAACATTTTTTATTATTCTATATTTCAAGTAGGAAAAAGATAAAGAGTTGACATTTAAAATTATTTTACTTTATGACTTTCTTGAAGTTTCTGTAAGCAACACCCAGATGTTCTGTAAGCAACACCTACCCTCATCCCTTGAGCTCTCACATCCCCACCCCTAGAAGTTGGAAATGGAGGCATGAACCTACTTTCTGAGAGTGTAGCTATAAAATAGGCCTAGACTGGATCAGATGGAAGGAAATGAAAAGTAGTTATTTAAGTGAGATAATAATTGCATAAATTTCACCTCTTCCTCCCTCATTAAGTGCATGTATGCTCAGTCCTGTCCGACTCTGTGCGACCCCATGGACGGTAGCCCGCCAGGCTCCTCCATCCCTGGGATTCTTCAGGCAAGAATCCTGGAATGGGTTGCCATTTCCTATTCCAGGGGATCTTCCCAACCCAGGGATCAAACTTGTGTCTTTTACATCTACCTGCACTGACAGGTGGGTTCTTTACCACTGGCACCACCTGGGAACCCTCCCTCATTAGTGTAAGTAATCAAATCATGGAATTTTAGTGTCCTGAAATTTCCATTTTGGTATCTATGTCTCATTGTAATTTGGAGATAGATACATGGTTAGACACTCAGAGGTAGTGCTTCATGATTACGAACAGGGTGCTAGAGTCAGGCAGGTCCAAGTGCAAATCCTCATTCAGCAATGTGGCCTTGAGTGAGTTCTTTTGTTCACCCATAAAAGGGCACTGATAATCCCTCCCTCTCAGTGTTTGTGTGGGGGTTAAATTAATTCATATAATTTCACTTTCTCTGAAAGTGAAATTGCTTTTGGACAAATGCCCCCTCATGGGATGTGCTCAAGTGAGGTCGGTTGACTTGATCTGGGAGGTGTTATAGAGGGAGTTTCTGCAATGCGGAGTAGGCTTTCAGGGCACCCTTTAGAAGCTGGTTCTTTGGTATAATAGTTCTGTCAAAAACTCAGACAAGGTTTGATCCTCTGAGCTGGGCACCTCCTGCTCTAAACAGCAAACATACCAGCCATTCAGGAAATGGCAACCCAAGTCACCACCTGACTGGAGATGAACTGATTAGGACGTGATGGAAACGGGTTGGTCTGTCCAGATGGAATCAGGTGCATAAATTTGGCAGCCACTTTTACCACTGTCATTGCAACTCTGACCACTTTCCCTGACTCGATTTAGCCAATGCATTGAGTAACTTCCCCAGCAACAGTGACAGAGGTGAGATGCTTCTGTCATTTGCAAAGCAGTCCACAAAAAGAAGGTCTCCCATGTGGGGACTAGTAGCTGACTCTCTTCGTAACTGTGGACTAGGTTTTAGCTCTCACTTGCGCCTTTCAGCTGTGGGTCTTGGGGCAGGAGACAACCTGTGTGACTCTGCATGGTGGTCATGGTGGTAGTGATAAGCAAGCCCAGGGAGTATGATACTGGGAAGGGGCTCAAATAACTTGTGAAAGAGGCAGCCAAGTAGAGTAGAAGAATGCTGAAGCAGAAGGTGAAAAGGTTTCATTTGCTTGTGTTTTATTTCCTTCTTAATCTTGATACCATATATGAACAGGACACAAAATGGATCATGTACTGTGTTCTGGGCTTCCCTGGTGGCTCAGATGGTATAGAATCTGCCTGCAATGCAGGAGACCTGGGTTTGATCCCTGGGTTGGGAAGATCCCCTGGAGAAGTGAACAGTTACCCACTCCAGTATTCTGGCCTGGAGAATTCCATGGACAGAGGAGCCTGGCAGGCTACAGTCCAGGGGGTCGCAAAGAGTTGGACACGACTGAGCAATCTTCACTTTCAGTTTTCACTGTGCTTTGTAGACATGAAGAAAAAGAAAAGGCACACTCTTTGCTCTTGAGATGTTTGCAGTCTGACTCAGCAGTTCCACCCCCCTACCCCCCATCCTTTATACCTCAGTACTTATTACATTTACTTCTAGTTCTTCCTCTTTAAATTGAGAAAGCAGAGTCAAAACCAGACACCGTGATAATGGAATTTTATGTTGTGATCTTTGATTATACTTCTCTTTCAAGCCTCAATATTTCACGTTGTGAATAATAATGTTCTTTGTAGGAAAAATCCTTAATTTGAAATGTTGCAGATGGCCTTTTATCAGGAGGTAGGGACTGTCAAAATAAATAGATCTAATTATGAACCATTGTTGTGGAATGGACCGTCTTAAAGAAAAGAAGCCAAGATTCCCCAAATTAAAAAAGACCTTACATTTTAAAAGTACCTTAGAATAATCACCTGTCTGTGGTTGATTGGCTTTCAACAAGTTATTCAGCTGATGAAGGCAGTCTGCTTTCTACTGGTACAGCTATTCTCAGAACTAAGGTTGGGGAACTTGCTGGGACCTCACCATCGTCTCTTTACTTTAACAGGATTTGGTTTAGGAGAATCCTACTGCACTAGTACTTTGAAATGGAACACAAGTAAAAGTCTTGGGATTGAGCCGTTTGTAAAAATGTCTGGGTTCTTATGGGTCATTTTGGGAGCATTTTGTTGTTCAGTCACCAAGTCATCTCTGACTCTGAGACCCTGTGGACTACAGCATGCTAGGCTTCCCTGCCCCTTACCGTCTCCAGTCTCCCCTATCCTTCACTATCTCCTGGAGTTTGCCCAAGTTCACGTCCATTGAATCGATGATGCCATCCAACCATCTCATCCTCTGTCATGCTCTTATTCTGCCTTCAAACTTTCCCAGTATCAGGGTCTTTTCCAAAGAGTAAGCTGTTTGCATCTGGTGGCCAAAGTACTGGAGCTTCAGCTTCAGCATCAGCCCTTCCAAAGAGTGTTCAAGGTTGATTTCCTTTAAGATTGACTGGTTTGATGTCCTTGCTTTGCATGGGACGCTCAAGAGTCAACCCTGGGTTTTGGGTTCCCCCTGAGGATAAGAATGTGAGAGAGTTGATACTTTTCAGCAGGAGTTCCTTGGTTTGGTGAACTGGTTTTGCTTTTGACAAAATATTTGACTCAAAGCAGATCATAGAATCCCCCAGATCCGTGGATATTCATGCACCCTGCCAAAGTCAAGACCTTGCTGCTGCTCCGTCCTCAAAGAAAGAACTTAAACATTTGTAAATAGACAATTTAGGAACTGTGACCTTGTAACTAGTGACTGGAAGTATTTACTTCATTTGTAGTTAGAGGTTACTTGAGTTTGCCAAGGAAAGTTTAGAGGATACCAGATTTGAATTGATATAAAGATGACAGAATAAAAATCTAGATGATGAAAATTATCTTATCTTTTATTCAATTTTGCTCCTAAAACTGCAATAAATAAGAGATTATATTAGTTGAAAATATACATAAATTTAGAAAATTCAGACATATCTGTAGATAATAACCCTCTCAGGGAAACATTTAATGAATTTTCTTTTTAAACATATGAATTAGTTCCCTAATAGAGTTAAATTAATATTTTACTGTGAAGCTTTTTTTCACTACCAGAATCTGTGGTAAATTTGTAAAGAAAAATGGACTAGCCATTTATTACTACAAGAGCTTATTGGTTGCTTTGGCCATCTGAGTATTTAGTGAGTGACTAAAGTGGAAACGGCTTCCCAGGTAGCGCTAGTGGTAAAGAATCCACCTGCCAAAGCAGGTTAGATGTAACAGATGCAGGTTCTATCCCTGGGTCAGGAAGATCCCCTGGAGGAGGGCACAGCGACCCACTCCAGTATTCTTGCCTGGAGAATCCAATGGACGGAGGAGCCTGGCAGGCCTCAGTCCATCAGGTCACAGAGAGTTGGACATGATTGAAGTGACTTAGCATACAAAGTGGAAGCAATTTGAAATACTACCCTTACCGTATTCGATTTGGGTACATCCAGAGATATTTGCTGTGTTTGGCAAAAATAATTATTCTGAAACAATTGTTGAGCTGAAATTTTCTGTTGCCAGCAAAAATTCACATTGCCAAGTCCTCTTTGCCTTTATCTTCTAAATCCAAGAGTATTTCAAGGGAAATTCAATACAAACATGTCATATACCTTCAACTTCTTGATCCAATTAGCAGTTCTTTCTAGTTGCAGTGGGTTATCCATGGGGTCTTTTTAAAAAAATCTTACAGCTTGAAGGGGAGAATAAATGGAACTGATCCCCCCTAAGTACTGAGGACAGATGTGCATTGCTCAAAGACTCTCAGCTTAGAAAAGACTTTCTCCCCTCTTGGCAAATCAGGCAGCATGGAATCATCAATGGCCCAGCTCCCATGGTATTTTTATGAAGTTGTTTCAATGTGTGAAACATCCACCCCGTGGAGGTTTAAGTTGGTTGTAGCTTGAGCCCCACAAAAGTAGGTTCTGGGATTTATATAAGCCCTTGATTTATTGGAACACATCTAATGGTGTGAAATTCATTGACTCCTGTGATATGAGCTTGCATCTGGGCAAGACCCACCAGAGGCCAGGAAGTTCACAGTCAGATTTTTGTCCCTGAGAACATTTATCAGCTTCTATGAAATCCTCACCTGGCTCCATAAAAGCAATAGTTGCAACTACCTTAGGGGAAGTACCCAGTTAAATATGTTTCAGGTTGGCAATTCTTTTCTGTGAATATGAAGTTCAGAGTCTTCCCTGTAGTATCCTTCTAAGGTGAAATTGAAGAAGGAATCATGAGAGTTGTACTTGGAAACACAATTGGGAAGCTGGTGCTCCCCATTTAAAGAAGTGGCTTAAAACTTCTTTCAGTGACTTTCTAGGGGACAGGCAAAGTCATTTCCCCTTGATGTTGGGAAGCTGTAGGTGGGGTTAATTTCTTGATCAGTCACTCAGTCCTGTCTCACTCTTGGTGACCCCATGGATGGCAGTGTACCAGGCTTCCCTGTCCTTCACCATCTCCCAGACTTTGCTCAAACTCATGTCCATGGAGTCGGTGATGCCATCCAACCATCTCATCCTCTGTTTTCCCCTTCTCCTCCTGCCTTCAATCTTTCCCAGCATCAGGGTCTTTTCTAATGAGTCAGCTATTCCCATCAGGTGGCCAAAGTATTGGAGTTTCAGCTTCAGCATCAATCCTTCCAATGAATATTCAGGATTGATTTCTTTAGAACTGACTGGTTTGATCTCTTTGCAGTTCAAAGGACTCTCAAGAGTCTTCTCCAACACCACAGTTCAAAAGCATCAATTCTTGGATGTTCAGCCTTCTTTATGGTCTAATTTTCACATCTTTACATGACGACTGGAAAAACCATAGCTTTGACTAGATGGACATTTGCAGCAAACTAATGTCTCTGCTTTTTAATATGCTCTTTGGGTTTGTCATAGCTTTTCTTCCAAGGAGCAAGCGTCTTTTACTTTCATGGCTTCAGTCACCATCTGCAGAAGATTTTGGAGCCCAAGAAAATGAAGTCTGTCACTGTTTCCCCATCTATTTGCCATGAAGTGATGGGACTGGATGCCATGCTCTTCATGTTTTGAATGTTGAGTTTTAAGCTAACTTTTTCACTCTCCTCTTTCACTTTCATCAAGAGGCTCTTTAGTTCCTCTTCACTTTCTGCCATAAAGGTGGTGTCATCTGCATATCTAAGGTTATTGATATTTTCCCCAGCAATCTTGATTCTGGCTTGTGCTTCATCTAATCCAGCATTTTGCATAATGTACTCTGCATACAGGTTAAATAAGCAGGGTGACAATATACAGCCTTGACGTACTCCTTTCCCAATTTGGAGACAGTCTGTTGTTTCATGTCTGGTTCTAACTGTTGCTTCCTGACCTGCATACAGGTTTCTCAGGAGGCAGGTCGAGTGGTCTGGTATTCCCATTTCTTGAAGAATTTTCCATAGTATTTTTGTGACCCACACAGTCTAAGGCTTTAGCATAGTCAATGAAGCAGAAGTAGATGTTTTTCTGGAATTCTCTTGCTTTTTCTATGATCTAGTGGATGTTGGTAATTTGATCTCTGGTTCCTCTACCTTTTCTAAATCTAGCTTGAATATCTGAAATTTCTTGGTTCACATACTGTTGAAGCCTAGCTTGGAGAATTTTGAGCATGTCTTTGCTAGTGTGTGAAATGAGTGCAATTGTGCAGTAGTTTGAACATTCTTTGACATTGTCCTTCTTTGGGATTGGAATGAAAACTGACCTTTTCCAGTCCTGTGGCCACTGCTGAGTTTACCAAATTTGCTGGCATATCGAGTGCAGGAGTTTCACAGCGTCATCTTTTAGGATTTGGAATAGCTCAGCTGGAATTCCATCACCTCCACTAGCTTTGTTCATAGTGATGCTTCCTAAGGCCCACTTGACTTCACACTGCAGGATGTCTGGCTCTAGGTGAGTGATCACACCATCGTGGTTATCTGTGTCATTAAGCTCTTTTTTGTATAGTTCTTTTGTGTATTATTACCACCTCTTCTTTTTTTTTTTTTTAATAGTTTAATGTATTTTAATAGCAAACTTACAGGAACAGCACAGAAGTCAGGCAACATTAAAAACATGTACTTGCACGTAGGACAACTCACTTAGCAAAGTATGAGTGGACAGAATCTACTGTATGAGAAAAATGCTGCAAACACCGTTTAGTTGCAGTCAATAAGAAATTTACTTGTTTTTAAAAAATCCAAATGCTGGCATTTTCCAGAAAAATTTAACAGGTTTATTTATAATCGTTATAAAATTGAACTGCTGAAAAACTTGTTCACTGAAACATTTTGACTTGCATTAATGCTTTATGTCCCTGCATTTATATTAAAAATTCACACACAAATGAAAATGGAAGAACTGCCAATACTGGGTTTCTGTCCCCTATTTTTCCACATGCAATCATATACTTAGGTACCTTTTGACCCCATGGGGGGAAAATATCTAACATTCAGAACTACCAATAACAGGAAAAAGAGATTTTTTTTTTAAAGGATGAAATGTTCCCATCATAGTCAATTTGTAAGCATGTTCTCCACGTATGCAGCATGCTAGCTAGATGTCTGTTGGCTTAATTGTTACATGTTTGGCATGGATAGCACACAGGTTGGTGGGTGTCTTCAAAAAGCCAACCAGATAGGCCTCACTTGCCTCCTGCAAAGCACCAGTAGCTGCACTCTGGAAGCGCAGATCTGTTTTGAAGTCCTGAGCAATTTCTTGCACCGGACGCTGGAAGGAAGTTTGAGAATCAGTTCAGTGGACTTCGGATAACGTCTGCTTTCACAGAGTGCCACAGTACCAGGCCTGTAATGATGAGGTTTCTTCACCCCTCCAGTAGAAGGTGCACTCTTGCCAGTGGCTTTTGTAGCGAGTTGCTTCTTTGGGGCTTTATCACCAGTTGATTTGCTGGCAGTCTGCTTTGTATGTACCATGGTATGGAGACCTCCTTACTTACCTGGCTTCTCCTTCTGCTGGAGCTTGGTGAGCTAGAGGTGGCCACCTTGCCACCTCTTCTTAATATCTTCTGCTTCTGTTAGGTCCATGCCATTTCTGTCCTTTATTATACCCAAATTTGAATGAAATATTCCCTTGGTATCTCTGATTTTCTTGAAGAGATCTCTAGTCTTGCCCATTCTATTGTTTTCCCCTATTTCTTTGCATTGTTCACTTAGGAAGGGTTTCTTACCTCTCCTTGAAATTGTTTGGAATGCTGCATTCAGCTGGGTATATGTTTCCTTTTGTCCTTTGCCTTTTACTTCTCCTTTTCTCAGTTATTTGTAAGGCCTCCTCAGATAAGCATTTTGCCTTTTTTCATTTCTTTGTTTGGGGGATGGTTTTGATAACCGCCTCCTGTACAATATTATAAACCTCCGTCCATAGTTCTTTAGGCATTCTGTCTATCAGATCTAATCCCTTGAATCTGTTTGTCACTGCCACTGTATAATTGTAAGTGATTTGATTTAGGTTATACATGAGTCTGAGTGAACTCCGGAAGTTGGTGATGGACAGGGAGGCCTGGCATGCTGCAATTCATGGGGTCGCAAAGAGTTGGACACGACTGAGTGACTGAACTGAACTGATACCTGAATGGTCTAGTGGTTTCCCCTACTTTCTTCAATTTAAGTCTGAATTTGGCAATAAGGAGTTCATGATCTGAGCCACAGTCAGCTCCCAGTCATGTTTTTGCTGACTGTATAGAGTTTCTCCATCTTCACCTGCAAAGAATATAATCAATCTGATTTTGATATTGACAATCTGGTGGTATCATGTGTAAAGTCATCTCTTGTCCTGTTGGAAGAGGGTGTTTGCTATGACCAGTGCATCCTCTTAGCAAAACTCTGTTAGCCTTTGCCCTGCTTCAGTTTGTACTCAGAACCTTCAAATAGGAAAAACCAAATTCTTGTTCACATTTGGATTGTCTGTGCAATATTGTCATCATAATCCAGGAAGAGGTAATGTAGGACTTGTACTGTGAGTATCACTGTCTATTTCCTTTCTGATTTGTCCAAAGTATGTAAGTGATAATTCATATCATTCCTTTCAGGGAGCAAAACAATCAAAACCACCATCAGTACAGACTCAGGGTATCCTTGGTGCTAGAGGTGTCTATCATAATAATGATCCCTTACATCGAGTGGAGTTTGACATTTATAGAGCTTTTATAAACATTACCACATTTCATCTTCATAATAGCCCTGTCAGGAGGTTTTGTTATTTCCATTTTTCTGTTGAGAAAAGGGAATCTCAGTGATAGTAACTGAGTTGGTCAGTTTCAGAAAGGATCTTCAGTGAATGTCTTCCGCCTCTAAGTCTTGGGAAGTTTGTACTGTACCTCAATAAGGATTTATGACAGGAGCAAATGTAAGGGCTCAGTGTGGATCTGGATAAGAAACATCACAGCTATGAAAGTGATGGGAGAGGTCTTGTCATTTCTTAGATTATTCCAGAGAATGATGTGATGAGAAGAGAGAATGGCCATCAAAGAGTTCCCCATCCTCATCTCAGAGGTCTAGGAATATGTTTAGTTGCTGGACAAAGGGAAATTAATGTGGTAGATGGATTTAAGGTTGCTAACCAGATGAACTTAAAATACGGAAATTGTTTTGGATTATCTGCATGGGTCTCACATAAGGAGGGAGGCAGAAAAAGAGAGTCAGAGGAAGATGTAACCAAGGAAGAAGGGCCAGAGCCGGGTGACATTGCCAGCTCTGAAAATGCAGGAAGGGGCCACACACCTTCCTGGGGTTGGGGATGACCTAGAGAATCTGAAAAATACATGGAAACAAATCTTGCCCTAAAACTTCCTGAAAGGGACAGAGCCAGGCCACACCTTATATTAGCCCACTGAGTCCCGTGTTGGACATCTGACCTACGAAACCGTAAGACAATGATGTTTTGCTGCCTTGTGCCACAAAGTTTGTGGTAATTTGTTACGGCAGGAATAGAAAAGTAAGCCAGTTGGAAGGCTGTTAGAGCCAGATCGGTAACTCTTTTCAAAGCAGGCAGTGCAACTAGGAACCTGTGTTATCACCATGTGAGGACAGTTACAGGTTGGATCGATAGTTCATTCAATTATTTATTAATAAATATGTCTGGCACATCTACTTGATGCCAGGTACTATTCCAGCAGCAGCAATAAACAAGACATAAAAAAAATCCTGTGTTCATGAAGGTATCATTGTATTATAGAAGGGGAGACAGGCAGTAAATAAGTAAAATACATCATATACTCTATAGTGAGAAGAAAATTATAAGGAGAGGATGAGAGGAAGTGGTGTGTGTACAGTGGTTTGCAAATTTTAGATGGGGCTTCCAAGGGCAGGTTCACTAAGAAAGTGAAATATAAATAAAGACCTGAAGAGGAAGAGGAGACAAGCCACAGAACTTTCTGGAGAAGAGAGACTGGAACAAAGAAAATGATTGCAAAGGCTCTGAAGACAGGAGGGGTCCTGACATGCTGATGGATCAGAGAGAGTGGGTTGGTGAAAGTGTGGGTAAAACTTCTGCTGTTTCATCCAGCGTCTCCTTAACAGTGGGTTTACAAGCTGCTTGCTTTTGCATGGGGTAGGAGCGTGTTGGTTTTACATATCAGTTTATTCAAAAGCAAACGTTGTTTTAAAAATAAGATGAATATTGAATTGGTTTATAAATGAGACTGTTAATTAAACCCCAGGTGCTGCACATAATTTCACATTCCGTGACCAATAAAAGTTGCTGGAGAATGGAAAAAAAAAAAAAAAAGACTAATAAAAGACTTCTGGAGTGCTTGGTTGATTTGAATAGTGGCTTATAGCCTCATCAAGCCTGGAGTTGGAACTTTTTCTCCTCAGCTGGTGGCCCTTTTTTATCACCTCTACTGCAGAGCGAAAGCAGACCATTTCCAAAAGTTTGCCTGAGGCAGCCTAAAGCAGATAGTATCAGAGAATTTTTCAGTGCTGATAACCAATTTTATGGATCAGTCATTTGACTTAATGAAGAGAATGGGGGAAAGTGATGCAAGAAATGTAAGTACCGGTTGGCATTTCCTTGAAAATCTTAATAACTCTTGCTTTTCAAAGAGTTATGTGGTTGGGTAGTGCCTGTAAACAGGCTGACTTGGGAATGCTTTCAACCCAGTCAATGGTTCACGGAGTTATGCTGGGAAAGGCCAGTCTCTTTTTTTTTCTCATCACATTGCTTGTATCTAATAGAAATCTCTCAGAGGAACTTTTATCCCTCTGTCTAGAGACAGAATCCACAGTTGTCATCCCCCTAAAGCCATTGGGTAGCATTTCTTTAAAGGAATAGGCTAGACAGAGTACTTCGAGTGATCCTTGCAATGGAGGGGTGAGCACCTGCAGCTAAGAAGGAGCCAAGGGTGACCAGAGAGGAGCAGATCAACTGGGGTAGTAGGTTGCATTGCCTACAGACTCATCCTGGCAAGAGGGACATGTAAGAAGTGTCAGAGCTTGGTCTCTCACACAGCAAAGATCTGTGGTGGAGCAAACTTCAGGAAGAGAAAAGATGACCCTAGACATATGTGGCAGTCTAAAATCATGGCCTCAAAATTCTTTGGTGCTCTTCCTGTCAAGAAGTAAGGTCTACACGTCCTCCCCGTGAACCTTCTCATGATGGCTTGACCAATAGGCTGGAGCAGAGGGACACTGTGTCTGACTGAGTACAGGCCTTAAGAAGTGGTATAGTTTCTGCTTACAGTCTATTGAGGCAGTTGCCAGGCTGTGGGGAAGCTAAGCCTCCCCCATGCAGGCCCACGTGGAGAGGAACCAGTAGCCAGCAGATCCCCCAGTGCCGGTTGGGTCACCCCAGTTGGCATTTCATGGAACGGAGGGCTGTGCCTGCTGAGCCCTGCTCAGATTGGGAGAAAATGAAATACATATTGTTATTTTAACCTACTTACTTCTGGGGTAGCTTGTTGTATGTGTAAAATTGCAACAAGGCACATTTTAGGAGATGGGACAGAGAAATGTCAGGTCTCATATAGGATTGTTTTGCTATTTCAAATATATTTAATACGAAGCATATGATTAAAATCATTGTTAGCCATTCTGGAATTATTGATTCTTTCCTCATAAAAATGCACATATATCAACCATTTGGGTACAGTTTCAGGAGTCTCAGGCCCTCCTGTGTTTTTCCACAGGCATATAGACCTCAGCTAGAGCATCTCTCCACCGCTGTTTGTTATAAAGTGGAATTTGGCATAAGCATAGGGGAGGATGAGGGAAAGGACACCGAACTTTGTTATTAGGCTTGTGCTTTGTTCTGGCCCTTTCACTGACTTGCTCCTTATTGGAGGATAAAGTGCAAAACCTCTGTACTGCAATTTCTTGGATGGTAAATTGTTGGTTCAAGTCATTCATTTCTTCAAAGGAATGCTGAGATGGAGGAAAAAAAAAAAAAAAAAGGAAGTGAATGCTTAGAAAAGTTGTAATTTGCCCCTCAGAGGTACTTAAGGAGTATTGAGTTAATTGCTAGCTTCTGTTATCCATTGGGGATTGCTTGATTGGGTAGCCCAAACCTTTAAGGGCAAGATATTGGTCATAAAACAACTCTGAGACATGGACACCAGGCAAAGAAAATCAAGGAGTATAGGAATGAAAAGGGGAATTAAGTACAGCATGACCTTTCACTCTGTTCTCCTTGGTTCTGTAGTTATTGGAGAGAAACTAGGAGAAACAGTAGGCTGCAAAAATTGGTATCAGTTTACACCAAAGCAAAACTCTGCTCACCAACACAAGGACTTGGAAGCAGTATACACAGAGATCTCACAAAATATAAAAACACAGAAACTGCCTTCAGCACTGGCGTCATTGTGTAGAAAGTCTATTTACATTGGTTCTTGTGAGGTCAGCAAAACATTTTGAATAGCAACTCTTTGGCTGCCTACACTGAATCTGGAAATATGAAATAAAATATAAACAGCTGACCTGACTTCTGAGCAGGGTGTTCCAAAATTTCTTCTTTGCTTTCTCCTGCAACAGATTGCATTGTTACTTTATGTGTAGATTTCTGTCACCTCAGATGAAAGGATCCTGACGTTGGTTAGGGTAAAACCCAAAACACAGGTGATGGAAGGGAACACCCAATGTTATAGCCTCCAACAAGGAAGATCCACTGTGGTTGTTTTCCTTTCCATTGTGTAACCATAAGGATGGGGAGGGGCAGGGGGAGAAAAGCTGAAATCACGTCTATATGGATGGAAGGCAATTTAGTTTCCATCAGACGTGGTGGCATTGATCAGTGAATAGCAAAATCTTGAACAACAGTTGCCCAGTACAAACTGTGTCACAGGATCCAGTTCAAAGATATCTGCAGTTTGTTTAGTTTTCACGTCAATGCAGGCAGAGTCAATTTGGGCTGAACGAAAATGACCTTTGGAAATAGTTTATCACCTCTTCTTTTAGCAACTAATATGTTAAAAAAACCCTACCCCAAAATATGAATTTAATCCTTATTCAGGCCAGTGAAAGTTGAGGGGAAGACTACCCCTACCCCACACTACATTGGTTTTCTGCCCATCAGCATTGAAGGGGGCAGAAGTCTTCTGCAGGGACAGTTCAGCTGGGGCACAGAGGCAGGTGACCTTGAGGGGCCAGTAAAGTAGGTCTTAGGAGGTGATTATATCACTTATTTCTTCCTTCTGTGTGTGTGCATGCTAAATTGCTTCAGTCATGTCCAACTCTGTGCTACCCTATGGACTGCAGCATGTTAGGCTCCTCTGTCTATGGGATTCTCCAGGCAAGAATACTGGAGCGGGTTGCCATGCCCTCCTCTAGGGGATCTTCCTGACTCAGGGATTGAACCCACATCTTTTACATCTACCTGTATTGGCAGGTGGGTTCTTTACCACCAGTTCCACCTGGGAAGCCCTTCTTCCTTCTAGGGGTATCTAACTATAAAGATAGGCTCAGTGTAAAGCCCACTTACAGTCAGACACTTGAAAGTGCCTGAGTGTGAAAAGTTGAAATGTGCTCACAAAATACCCATGAGTGAACACGTAGAAGATTTTTTCTCAGGGGTTCCCTGTCAGAGTCTCTTAAGCACCCAGTTTCCCTTGAAGGAAACCAGTGCCAATAAAGAGACACTTAAAGAAGCTGAGGCAGAGTAAACCATATTGATTTGTAGCCCATATATAAGGAAAAGTTAGAAGGTGATTGCTTCTTGGCAGGAAAGCTATGACAGACCTAGGCAGTATGTTAAGAAGCAAGGACGTTACCTTGCTGATAAAAGTCTGTATGGTCAAGGCTATGGTCTTTCCAGTAGTCAGGTACAGATGTGAGAATTGTACCATAAAAGAAGGCAGAGCACCAAAGAATTGATGCTTTCACTCTGGTGTTGGAGAAGACTCTTGAGAGTTCCTTGGACAGCAAGGAGATCAAACTAGTCAATCCTAAAGGAAAGCAACCCTAAATACTCATTGGAAGGACGGATGGTGAAGTTGAAGCTCCAATACTTTGGCCACCTGATGCGAAGAGCTGACTCATTGGAAAAGACCCTGATGCTGGGAAAGATTGAGGGCAGGAGGAGAAGAGGGTGACAGAGGATGAGATGGTTGGATGGCATCACCAATTCAATGGACATGAACTTAGACAAACTCCAGGAGATAGTGAGGGACAGGGAAGGCTGGCATGCTACAGTCCATGGGGTCAGCAACAACAAAGGAAAAATCTCCCTACCTAGCAATTTTTTAAGAAAACCATGCACTAAAGGGAAAATTGCTATATCCCCTCCCCCATCTTTCTTATGCTTTGTTTTGTTTGCTGTGTTAATTGGAGATTTACATTACTTATTCTGTATGATATCCAGACCTTTCAGGAATTATTTGGTATTTTTCCAGTTGTTCCTCCTTCCTGGCCTTGGGCGTGGTGCTGGAGCAGCAGAGAGAAATCGAGCGTAGTCCCTACTCATCAGGAGTTCACACTCCAGCTGGCTGGCCCAACCACAACCAGCAACTACCATGCGGTTTGATGAGGGAGACAGTTTGACAAGGCATGGCAGTGGCATGGATGCAAGTGTTCGACTTAGGGGCAGGAAATTGAGGGGAAGCTTGAGATCTTGAGATGGGGCGGGATATGTGAGCTGTATCCTGTCAAAAAGTGGTGGTATTTCAGATGCAGGGGAAGAGGCTTGGGAGGTAGAGGTGGTCTGGGAAGAGGGACTAGTAAGTCCAAAACACAGAGGTGACAATGGCCTTGTGTGTTTTGGGAACCTTTGGGAGGTTGGTAAGGCTAGAGCACGTGGGAAATGACGAAAGAAGAAAGAAGGAGACGAGCATGGAATGTCTGGTAGGCTGTGCAGAGGCACCTGGAGTCTTTCTAAAGCCTCTGGGAGCCTCCCAGGATTTCTCAGAGTCCCTCGGCAGCCATGGTTCCCACGCAAGCCAACAGTGACTGGAAGTTTGCTAGACTCCAAGGAGGCAGGCCCAATGAGGGGGAGTTAACCCCCTTGGTAGCAGCCCTGAGACAATGATGGATAAATGTCCCAGCTTCCTGGTCCCTGAGTGGGGCAAAACTGCAGTTCATCCTTGGGTGTCCTGGAGGCCCCCACTGGATGGAGCCCCACTGCTCACAGCAGTGATCTGATCATTTTCACATCAGTATTTCTTCTCGCCCCTGCCGTTCTTCCACGCCCCTTACACTTGCTCCCTGGGGCTCTTCTTCAATAATATTTGCACTTAAATTCTTAGCTTAGAGTCTGTTTCTTATGGAACCCAACCTAAGCCAGTGTTTTGGGAGATGGGGAGAGATACGGTCATGCAGGTAGACTCTACATGGTTTTCATGAACACGAAGGTAAGAGGGGAGGATTCAAGAGCAATTTAGAAAGTACAATTTGTAGAAATTACAGCTTTGCTGGATGTATCGTGAGAAGAAGGGAGGGAGTCTCAGGTGACTCATGGTTTGGGCTTGTGAACTGGGGAACTCTATTAAGCAAGATAAGGACCACAGGCTGGAAAATAGCATTTTTGGTGACATATAAGGAATTTGGATTTGATTATGTCGAGTTTGAAGAATTGCCACAGACAGTGTGAAGCTTAGAGGAAAGAAGCAGCTTGGAAACCCCAGCATTGAAGACAGGCATCATTTCCTAAGTAGCAGGGGAAGCTATGGTATGAGTGTGGGCAGGGGCTGTGGGGAAAACCCAGCAAGGACAGAACCCTGGGAATACATGCCAAGCCTTACCAAGCATATGGGTGAGGAGGACCTGCTAAAGAGGAGTAAAAGACCAGGCAAGGGCCAAGAGAGTGATATTGCAGAAACTGAGAGAGGGAGAAAACAATGAAGAGCTTCCATGAGGTAAGCCTGCACATTTCCATTGGATGTAGACGCTGGGTGGTCAGTGGTATCTTTAGGAAGTTGGTATTAATTTGGATCAGTTAGAGAAGCAGGAGGGGTTTCCCCCCTTAAGAAATCTAATTTTATCACTTGGAAAATAGGTTCAACAAGAAATGCCTCAGTTCAGTTCAGTTCAGTTGCTCAGTTGTGTCCGACTCTTTGTGACCCCATGAATCGCAGCACGCCAGGCCTCCCTGTCCATCACCAACTCCTGGAGTTCACTCAGACTCACGTCCATCGAATCAGTGATGCCATCCAGCCATCTCATCGTCTGTTGTCCCCTTCTCCTCCTGCCCCCAATCCCTCCCAGCATCAGAGTCTTTTCCAATGAGTCAAGTCTTCGCATGCGGTGGCCAAAGTACTGGAGTTTCAGTTAGAAATGCCTAGAAGAGTATAAATAGATGAGCATACTTTCTAATTCTAGGTAAACATGATTTCAGTTAGCATGCCAAAGGATACAACCCTCTATTTAGATGATTTGTATAAAATCGGAGACTTACAAAGCTTCAAGTTTATTGTTCTAATTGGGCAAGATTTTTCCTTCTAAGCTAGCTGTTATTATTCTTTTTTTTAAGTTGGTCCTACTCCTGTTCAAGGAGCTTCCCAGGTGACTCAGTGGTAAAGTGCCCACCTGCCAATGCAGGAGCTGCAGGGGATGTGGGTTCCATCCCTAGGTTGGGAAGAGCTCCTGGAGTAGGAAATGAAAACCCTCCCCAGTCTTCTTGATGGGATAATCACATGGACAGAGGAGCCTGTCAGGCTACAGGCCATGGGGTCACAAAAGAGTCAGACACAACTGAGTGACTGAGCATGCATGTACTCCTGTTTAAAAAACAAAGCAAAACAAAGTTTAATTTTATAGCTGGTGCCCTGTTGAATTTTGAATAACAGTGATACTTTCTATGTCTTATTTAGTTACTTGTGATTAAGGATTTAATCTCTATGGTTAGACTGGGTAAGTATTAGAACGATTCCCCTATGACTTTCTAAGATCCCTGGGGAGGTACTTCTCTGTGCCTCAGTTTCCCCATCTGTAAAGTGGAGGTGACATTCTGAGGTAATATAACCTCAGAATGTTTCTCTCAGGACAATTGAGTTAATTCTAGTAGTGTACTTAAAACCATGTGTGGCACAGACTAAGTGCTTAGTACCTTTTAGTACTGAAATACTATTTATTAGTGTTTTTCCTATGTATTATCCATTTCTGTTGTTAAAAATCGGGAGACAGCATGATGTAAAGGAATAATGGTTGGACTAGAAAACAAAAGAGTAAGGGTCTATTCTCAGTTTTTTCTGTCAACTCCACTCATTTCTCTGAGCTCACTTTTCTTCATTTGTAAAAGACGGAGGTTGGAAGACAAAACCTTTGCCAGTCTTGGCTTTAATATTCTGGAAGCCTGCCATTTGCTTGGGGGTGGAGGGAGGAGGTTGCTGATTTACATTAGTGGTCTTAGCTATACCCTGTTTTTCCCTGAGGGAAAGATAAACGGGCAAAAAGGGAAATCTGAAAACCTTGCCACTAGGCTTTATGAAAAGTGTGAAAAGTTGTGTGAAAAGTTTTGGTTTACTTTCACACAATTCCTTTCTTGGGCTGAAACGCTCAGATCAATTGCTTGTGTTCTCTTTGGATAGCTTATCTTTTCTTTTTGTGTATATCCAGTGATTTTTCATTTTTGGCATTTTAAAATCCCTTTTATAGAAAAATCAAAACATTTTCATGCATCCATTTTATTTGTTAATGCTATAATCTATATAAAACCAGCCCACTTAAAGTAATTATTCTTTTACATCATAAATACGACATGAAAATAAAGTAATAATTATATGATGTGCTGTTTTCTTGTATCTTAACACATTTTTGAGGTCTGAAAATTGGTCCCTTTTCTAGTTTTGCCCTTAATCCAGTGCATTTTTCCTTTGATGAGTTATTTTTCATATGCACACACGGGGGAGCTTTTGAGACACTGGTTTGGATGTTATACGTCAATGGCTTTCCCAACAACTTGAGTCTGAGGTGATGGAACAGAGTTCTCCATCACGGGCAGCATAAGAGGCTGAGATTTCCTTAGCGTTTGTTGTCTGTTATGAGGTCCTAGGAACAATTTGTTATTCTCTCCTAAAAGTAGCTGTGTATGTGCATTCTCAAGCAAAAAAAAAAAAAAAAAAAAAAGGGTAAAAATAAAAAAAGGAAGATTTTAGCAGATTTGTTTTCTGATGCCTCAATAAGAAGATTATGGGACCTAAAAGCATGGTGGAATAGAAGAAAAAATCCTACCTGAAAGGAGAGGAAGAAAAAGTGAAAGGTCAGAGTTGAGCCTGATGCTCTTGGCCTCTTGCTCTGTTTGCTGTTGGAGGGAAATAGAGAAAAATAGAGAGTGCTGTGTTAAGTGAAAAGAAGCCTCTGTTTCACAGGCCCTGAACTGGCTTTATCATTTTCTTTTTTTTGGACCCAATTAAAAAAAATAATTTTTAACGTAAATTAACACATAAAAATAGCCCTGGTGGCAGCTGCACAGATACATGATGGAGTATCATGGATGGCTGGGGCTTCCCTTTGCCCCAGTTTATTTGGATTATCAACAGCAACATAGTCACGCCCAGATGCTTTGCTCATGAAGCAGGGTTTTAAATGCCTTTGAAAATGAAGATACTATGAGAAAATCAATACTGCTGATTTTTTTTTTACTGCTATTTATATATCCACAAAACCCTGGATTAATATAAATTTATTTAAAATTAAGCAGACCATTCTTTGTGATGAATGGGAAATAGGTAAAAGTAGCTTCTCCTTCTCACTGGTTTTGGCTCCCAAGGCAGCCAAATTATATTCTCTGCAGTTTATGTTTGACTCTTTGCCACTCCTTTTCTCTAATCTTTTCCTCGGGACTCTCTCTCACTCTTGTGGTTTCAATCACCAACTGTATTACCATCCTGGACTTCCATCACAGACTCCAACTGTACATTTTCTACCACTCACTAAACATTCCTACCTGGATATCAGAGTCAGATGTAGTAAATCAGGTGCCAAACTTACCTTCCTTCCTCCACTTGTCTGCTCAGCCTCCTCCTTTACTCCCCACCTCAGCTCACCAATCCCTCCTGGCTTTTCCACTTCTACTCTTTTTTTAATAACTTTATTTTATATTGGCATGTCCTGTTGGCAATGTTGGGATAGTTTCAGGTGCATAGCAAAGAAACTCAGCCATACATATGCATGTAGCCATTTTCCCCCAGACCCTCTCCCATCCAGGCTGCCATATAACATTGAGCAGAGTTCCCTGTGCTATGCAGTAGGACCTTGTTGGTTATTCAGTTTTTAAACATAGCAGCATGTACATGTCAATCCCAAACTCCCTCATTATCTCTTCCTTCCACCCTTCCCCGCTATGTGTCCATAAGTTCATTTTCTAAGTCTGTGAGTGTTTCTGTTTCATAAACATTTTATGTATTTGTATCATTTCTTTTTAGAATTCACATATGAGGGATGTCATACAGTATTTCTCTCTCTCTGACTTAATTTACTCAGTATGAAAATCTCTAGATCCGTCTATGTTGCTGCAGATGGCATTCTTTCATTTTTTATGGCCGAGTAATATTCCACTGCACACATATACCACGACTTCTTTATCCATTCCTCTGTCAATAGACACTTATGTTGCTTCCATACCTTGGCTATTGTAAACAGTGCTGCAATGAACACTGGGGTGCGTGTATCCTTTTGGACCACGTTTTCCTCTGGATGTTTGCCCAGAAGTCCCACTTCTGCTCTTGAATTTTTTGAGCCACCTAGGCTTGAAAATTTGGGGTCACTTTTGACACTTGCCTGTCTCATGTTCTGTGCTGTGTTATGACACCCCAAGACCACCCTTAGGCTTGATGACCTGCTGAAAGAATACATCGACTTAGAAAAGCTAGTACACTCATGGCTATGGTTTACTGAAGTAAAAGGACAGAGATTAAGAGAAAAGGGAAAGATGCATTGGGCATGATTTCTAGGAGAAAACAGACACAGGCTTCCAAAACTTTTTTCCCAGGGGAGTCGCATGGCTGTGCTTAATTCTCTGAGCAATGATGTGTGATGCGATGTGCAACCAGGGAACCAGCAGAGCTCACCTGAGCCCTGGTGTCCAGGGTTTTTATTAGGAATCAGTCATGTAGACATGCAGTGCCAATGTGATTTATTTCAGTTGTTCAGACTCCAGATCCCCAGGAAAAGACAGGAATTCACTGTGAATCATACTGTTAGGATAAACTATTTGACCAGACTGATACTGCTTGGCTCAAGGCTTCAGGCATATAACACTTTTACCCGGCAGACTATTCTAAGGACTCAGAGCTCAGCTCCTAAGAGCTGGCCAAGTCCTGGAGACAGGACATTTTTGAGAACATGCAGGATTTGAGGAACCCAGCTCTGTTGAGTTAACCTTACAATCACCAGGCTTTATTGGTTACTGGCAAAAATGGGTAAGAGCACATACTTTGGTGTTAAACAGGTATGTGTTTCTAGCTCTATGAGGATTAAATGAGATGTAGTTAAGAGAAGAGTGGACATATAAATACTAAATGAATGTTAGATGATGGTTTGTTGTTGTTATAATTAGTATTGTGTCTGCCCTTTCCTCTCCCATGCTGCATCTGTCCATCTAGTCTAAGACCTTATTGCCTTTGCTTTCATGGTACATTAGCTTCCCACATCAGTGAACCTAGGAAGTTCTACGGCAATAATGGTCCCCAAATCTGAGCAGCTTGCAGACACAGGAGGGTCTCTCACTCCATACTTACTCATTCTGAGTCAACTGCAGCTCTGCTCCATGTGGTTGTCATCCTGGGACCCAGACTGAAGGAACAGCTCTGCTTTGGGATATTATAAAAGAGCATGTGATAGAACCATTTACAGGCTCTTAAAGTTTTTCTTGAAAATGGCATGTTTTCTATGCATTCCCATATAATTGTCTAAAGAATGCCATGTAGGCAGACCTAAGGCTAATGGATTAGGAGTATATAATGTTCCCTTGGCAGGTGGTGGTGAGTGTTTGGATAATAATATAATGTCACCTTTCCTAGCTGGCCTCTCTGCCTCCAGGCTCCTCCTACTCTTGTCACACTCCAGTCTATTCTGTTGACTATCACCAAGTCTATATCCGCAAAGCTGAGTGTTGGTGAGTTATTTCCCTTCTCTAAAATTGCCTTAATTCACCATCTTCTACTGATTAGTCAAGTAAGCTCCTTTTTAAGTTCAACCACTCATGGCTCTCCTGTGCTCCAGTTAAACCTGAATATTCACCAACCCTGGGCCTATTTTATCTTAGCACCTCGGCACTATTGCTCACGACAGCCATTTACTGAGAAGGATGACAAGTGCCTTACTCATAGTCATGCCTGAAACATGTGATGAATGAATGGAAAAATAAATGTTGCTCCGGTGTTACAAAGAAACCCAACTGCTATTCAGTGACAGGGAGGCCAGGCAGGGGAGTGTGGGGAGGTAGAGATCCAACTCATGCTTTTCTCACAAGCCAAGTCCTGAGGTGGGATATGCAGGAAGGGTGTCTTCTTCTAATTAACACATAAGCAGTGAATAGTATAGCAGTGGCCTTCCTTCTAGGGTCTTTGTATATTAAAAGGAAACCTCCTGAAGAGGATCTTTGTGCACCCAAAGGACCATACAATATGGAAGTCATCACAGAGCAGCGGGAAAAAAACTGTTGTTTAGGGTCTGCTTTTTTTGTAAGTTTCATGTCCTGGGCCACCAAGTCACCGACCTACTCAGCCTCCTTTGAATATCTGTGTCTCAGGGACCCTTCATGAGATGGAGCTCTCATGCCACTTTGGGTTTCATGAGAAGGGACCCATGGGCTTGGCTGAATTTGCCCATTTAAGTTTTAGTTATCCTGAGGGCAGCACCCCTCTTACTGGAGAAAATAGCTCTTGAGGCCAAAAATAGAAGACTGAGAGTAAAGGATGAATAAAAGTAACTGGATCTATTTCACTTGGTAAAAGAGATAAAGCCTGGCTTCATGAAAACGTTCCTAAAAATAAAAACCAATCCCTGGCAGTGCAGCAAATAAGCCAAAACGGCTTCTTGGGTGAGTGATTTTTAAGGTTTTTTTTTTTTTTTTTTCCTGGTTACAATTTAAAAAAGCTTCTCTAAAAGAAATCTGTTCCAAATTCAGTTACTAAAAGGGAGTGATGCCGATTAGTGGGAAGGAGAGCCAGAGGACTTCGGTGGCCCCAGGCGGTGACTGTGAACGTGGGGGAGGCTTCCTTGCTCCCTGGGAGTCTGCTCTCAGCCGGGCTGTGCCTAACAGCTGTAGAGGTGATGAAACCATTGTGAGTGCTGTCAGCATCGAGTTGGTTTTAACTTTTTAAGCAATATTTTACTTAGGCTTCTACTTTGTGTCAAGGGGGCTAAGTTTTTAGATGACTAAGGTAATAAACCAAGCAAAGTAAACTCAGTGTCATCTGTGTTAAGGTATTATTAATACTCCAGCACTAATGAGATGCTGAGTAGCAAGACAGAGATGATTAGTGGTCACAGAATAAAGGAATTGAGGAGGCAAATTTTTACATCCTTACAGATTAGGATTAAGAGTAGTGTGCCTGCGTACTCAATCATGTCTGACTCTTTGCGACCTCATGGACTGTAGCCTGCCAGGCTCCTGTGTCCATGGGATTTCTCAGAAAAGAATAAATACTGGGGTGGGTTGCAATGCCCTCCTCTAGGGGATCTTTCTGACCCAGGGGCTGAACCTGTGTCTACTGTGTCAGCTGCATTGGCGGGCAGATTCTTTACCACTTAGCCACCTGAGAAGCTCATTAGAGTGTGGAGCTAATTAGTGGAGTCTGGAAAGAGAGACCTAGCCTTGACTTAGAGAGAAGATGAAGTTTGATCAACTCAACATATGTCCCCCTCACTACTGGAAAAACTCCAGGGCCATTTGTGTTGTCATTAAATAGTCTTACTAATAATAATTAATTTAATGAAATACCAATGTGTCTGTGGCATTTTGCCATTCACACTTCATATTTATGGGCTCCAAGTCTGCTCTGAAATTCCTTCACACACAACTTTAGCCATCATGACTTGCCAGTGGACAAAACAATAGAATCTTCTTATAGAACCCTAAGGATCTTGTCACTGTTCCCAAGCGTGAGGAGACTTTTTGGAACAAAGTGAAAGTGAGACCAAATGTTGCCTCCATTGTATGTATATTCTGTATATAGAAAAGATTTTTATATTTCCCTTTGAAGAAACATTCTTTTCAGGAACGGCTTTTCTTCTATAGTCTTATAAAATGCTATTAAGTAATTTTTTTTTAATTTGCTTTTTCTTCTTTTTATTTGAATGAACCTTCTCCTCCTTTCAGATGGATGGGTAGTCATTTAATTATCAATTGAGAAGGATTTGGGTCTTTTAGATCTTCCTTTAATGGGGAGTGATATGTCTATTGATAACCATGGTAGTTCCCCTCTGGGAGAATCCTTTGTAGTTCTGTGGCTTTGGTCTCTATAGGACTTGAAAGTGGATGCTGAGCTTTCTGTGTGAGTGGTCACTCCTGAGATCTTTGACTAAGCTGACAGGTCATTTTTCATCAAGGCCTGAGTTGGCTTCCCTGTCTGCTGTGGCTGGGGAACATGCTGGGTCAGATTTTGAAGCTGGAAACTTTCACGTTAAGTCACTTCAGTCATGGCTGACTCTTTGTGACCCTATGGACTGTAACCCGCCAGGTTCCTCTGTCTGCAGGATTCTCCAGGCAAGAATACTGGAGTGGGTTGCCGTGTGCCCTCCTCCAGGGGATCTCCCTGACCCAGGGATCAAACCCACGTCTCTTGAGTCTCCTGCATTGCAGGCAGATTCCTTACCACTGAGCCACCTGGGAAGCCCACCAAAACTTTTGCAGTGCTCCATCCAGATTCTGTTTCTTTAGAATGGTTAGAGTAGAACTGTTCTTCAGCTCATTCATGTCATTTATGGCAGTGATAATACAGTGATGATACAGCGAAGAACTTCTGCTCCTTTGCTCGTTTACTCTGAAATGTTTGAGTGCTTGCAGTGTGCTGAGCAACGTGCTAGATCCTGGAGGTTCAGTAGTAGGGTCTAAGTCAAATTGAGTCTTGTCCTCCTAGTGTCTAACATAGTTATAGTTGATGGGAGAAGATAGACAGTCAGGCTGCTCCAGTATATTGTGACGAGGGCGGTGATGAGCAAGCACGGTGAGCCCAGCAGGGATATTCAAAAGGATTTGGTTGTCTGTGTGAACCAGGAAGTGTGTCAGATGCTGAGTTTACAGTTAACTAGCAAAACAGACATTGCCTCTGCTGTCTTGATACTTAGGATTTTGGAAAACTGGTTTTGATTGAATGATCACATAAACACATATATGTGACATTGCTGTAAAGAAAACATGTGGTATGATAAAAGAATCTCCTAGGGAATCTAATTTAGACTGAGGGTTCTGGGAACATGAATTGGGGAAGACATTTAGGCTGAGACGTGAGTTATGAGTAGGAGCTGATCAACTGCAATGAGGGGAGGAAAGGGCTCCAGGTGGAAAGACAATCCTCTGCTAAGGCGGGTGGCAGCAAAAGTGTGAAGGTTCACAGGGCAGGATGTTTGCAGGGTGGGGGCAGAGAGAGAGTTAGGGGTTCACTAGGTTGTGGCCAGGGTCAGATCACAAGGAGCCTTCTTAGCCATAGGAAGGACTCTTGACTTTTCTTGGGGGGTGGGGTGGGGTATGGGAGCTTTTGAAGTGTTTGAGCAGGAAGGAGACACGATCAGGTTTGTGCCTTTAAGAAGGTCATGTGGTTTCAGGAGTAGATTAAGTTGTGGGACAAGTCAGGGGGCATGGAGACTAGATAGGAGGGTGCTGCAAGAACCAGGAGTAAGAATTTCAGTAGGGAGTATTGGTGGGTGTGTGGGCCCTTACACCACAGTGCCTGGCTCGGGTCCTAGCGCGGTCACTCAATAGCTGGACAGCTCCGAGCAGCCACTGTGCTTCTGTGGGCCGCTGGTCTTGTTTCTGTAAAATAGGGATGATAATACTAATGCCTGTTTCTTGGGTTGCTATGAGATAATCACCATTTAGTGCTCAGAGCAGCTTGTGGGTGAGGTGTTTGTGCACTGTGTTTTATGCTGGCTGGGCCCTGCTGAAAGGCTCAGGATTGGAGGGCCAGTGCAGGTGGGAGCCTGCTCTCGATTTACAACCCCCGTGCCCTGGAGGGAGTTTAACCATCCTGGAGGAGCAGATGCCTGTTTAAATTCATAAATTCATTTGTCCTAAAGGAGCATTGTTTTTGTAGTTTGGACAAAGTTACCTTGGGTTGCAAAGCCCTGCTGGCACATATAAGTACTCAATCAATGTTATCTGTTATTAGTGGCTGTGTGTGACTTTGTACAAATCAGTGAACCTTTCTATGCCCATTTTCTTATCTGTAAAATGAGAAAATAATGGCCCCTGTGTAATAGAAATGGTTATAAGAATTAATGAATTAATATACGCACAAGACTTAAAATAGTGCCTGGCATGAATAAATATATGTACTAAAAAGACACACAAGAGCTTTATTCATTCAGCGGCATTTGTGAGTCTACTGTATGCTGGGCACAGAGCTGAAACTTGGAAGAAAGAAGAAATGTCTCTGTCCTCATGAGGTAAACAAAAACTTAGCTTGATAATTAATTAAAACTCTCATAAGTGTTATGAAAATAAAGTCTAAGAGAGAAAGAAGCAATTAGGAATATTTGAAAATGTTTAGCTAGAAATAGGAAGAGCAAGAATCTGATTATATATAGGATATGATCCTCATGGCAGGATCCTGTCTCCCAACTTCATAGCTGGACTCCTAAGGATGAGTCTGATTACCTAGCTAACTTTGTGTGTGATTTGGGAAATGAATTCAGATAGAAATCAAAATGCACTATATTTAAAAATTATTTGGTGCACTGAAAAATTCCCCAAAGTTTATATAGAGAAAATGCATATATAGTCAACTGATTTTAAGCTTGTTATATAATCTTTAAGATTTGAAATAGCAAATGAGTTTTGTAAACTGGAAGCAATGTCCTTATTATCTATGTGGAGAAGAGATACATGAAAGTATCCCATGTGATTTTGCTTGCTTTGTCTTATTTGTTTTCCTGTTTAAATCTGACAGTGTCATGGGTGAATCAGATGACCTTCTCTGGGCAATATCTGAAACACTGTGGAGAGGGAACATGGTGGAATATTCATGGGCACCTTTAGCAGTTTAGGATTGCTCTCAGACTGAATTCTTATTCAGAGCTGTGCTGAGGGCTTGGGTACCCTAGGCAACACAGAAGTTTCTTTGATATGCTTCTTCGTGTTTCCTCTGTTTTAAATCCCCAAGTGAAATTGCACCTGGATCTGTAGCTCATGTCATTCGTCTTTACTCTGCCCTATCTGCTTCATTCTTCCTAACAGACCAAAAAGGTGATCATGTTTTGGGGGAGCAAGAAAAAGTGCCAGTTGGAATTTATAGGCATGCAGGAGAAAACTGCTTTGCTTTGCCATGGGAATGTTACAATATTGGCTATGAGTTGTTTGGATTTTGAAGGCTTGTTTTTTTCCAAAGATTTTTTTTTTTTTTTAATTTAGACCATTTTAAAAGTCTTTATGAATTTGTTATTATATTGCTTCTGTATTATGTTTTGGTCTTTTGGCTGGCAGGCATGGGTGATCTTAGCTCCCTGACCAGGGATCAAACCTGTACCCCTGCATTGAGGTGAAGTCTTAACCTCTAGATTATCAGACAAATCCCTTTGTTTGGTTTTTGAACTGAAGAAACTGTAGCAACATTATTAGGTAAATTAACAATTGTAGCTCAACCATTTTTTCAAGAAAAGAAAGGCTTATTAAGAGTATTGAGGGCTGTGCAAGGTAGAATAATGCCCATCTGCCTTCCTCCTTCCCCCACTTTCAAGATGTTCACATCCTAACCCCTGGAACCTGTGAATGTGCTGTGTTACCTGGCAAAGGGGAATTAAGGTTGGAGACGGAATTAAGGTTGATAATTAGATGACTTTGAGATGCAGAGGTTGTCCTAGATTATCTGGAAGGCTTCCCTGGTGACTCAGATGGTAAAGAACCTGCTTGCAACGCAGGAGACCCGGGTTTGATCCCGGGGTAGGGAAGAGCCCCTGGAAAAGGGAATGGCAGCCCACTCCAATATTCTTGCCTGAAGATTTGCATGGACAGAGAAAAGATTTCCATGTTCATTTCCATGGACAGATTTCCATGACAGGCTACAGTCCATGGTATTGCGAAGAGTCAGATGTGGTTGAGCGACTCACACACATAATGTAATCACATGGGGGCTCAAGAGTAGAAGAGGGAGGCAGTGGTGTAACAGGAAGTGTCAGTATGACGCAGCATGAGACAGTCTCCACCAGTCCTTTCTGGGTTTTAAAGATGGAGAAAGAGGGCCATAAGCCAAAGAATAAGAGCAGCTTCCACAAGCTAGAAAAGGAAAGAAAGCGAGTTCTCTTCTGAGCCCCCAGAAAGGGATGCAGCTCTTCGAACTCCAATTTAGGCCATCGAGACCCATTCTGGACCTCTGATGTCCATAGCTGAAAGACAGTACATTTGTATTGTTTTAAGTCACTAAGTTTGTGATAATCTGTTCCAGTGGCTAACCAACCAGACCTGACAATTTTAAGTTGTTAAGAATCTGGAGAACTGTGGAGTCTATACTTGTAAGAGAAACAATGTTAAATGCAAGTATCTGGTAGATCTTAGACAGCTGTCATTTTGTTCTTTAAGAATCTAGAGAAGAGGTAGAAAACTGAAACACTGTCAGTCTAGTGAGGTGGTATAAATGCATGAGACCAGCCTGATGGAAAAGAGGGAAGGGAGAGGAGTGTGGCTAACCAGAGAGTTCATGGCCAGGCTCGGGGAGCAAGGAGGGGCAGTGGCTGCTCATTTCCAGGTGATCTGTTGCTGTGAGGAAACGTGAGCAGTGTTGCCAGATCTTCCAAGTTCTTTCAGAGCAGCACCAAAGTTTGAAATTTTAGTGTAAATTATTCTAATATTTAACTCAAGACTGTTTAAATAAAAACCAACAACTAACCAACCAACCAGATACCTTTTAGAGTGTACGGTGATGCTGCTAAGCTGCTAAGTCGCTTCAGTCGTGTCCGACTCTGTGCGACCCCATAGACGGCAGCCCACCAGGCTCCCCCGTCCCTGGGATTCTCTAGGCAAGAACACTGGAGTGGGCTGCCGTTTCCTTCTCCAATGCATGAAAGTGAAAAGTGAAAGTGAAGTCGCTCAGTCGTGTCCAACTCTTAGCGACCCCATGGACTGCAGCCTACCAGGCTCCTCTGTCCATGGGATTTTCCAGGCAAGAGTACTGGAGTATGGTGATACAGGGAAATTAATAATTGAGCTAGTCAAGAATCAGCATCAGGCTTGATTGCAGAAGCCAAAGGTTTTTTCCCTTCTCCTCCTTAATAAAGTAAAAGGAGGAGGTTAATAATGGTGGAGAGATAAAAGGATATGGAAAAAAATAATATTTACCAAGTGCAAAATACCTACTAGACATTGAAGAAGGGATTTAAAGCTCACAATCCTTTAATTCTTGTAACAATTTTGTGAGGTAAGCAATGCTCTCACTTCCACGTAAGAAACCTGAGTCCAAAAGAGGTCAAATGACTTGCACTTGGCCATATAGATACTAAGTGGCAAAGAAAACTCGGCACACTTTTTTTACTGCGAAGTAAGATTATGTGGGGAGCTCACAGGTAGGTTTGTAATGAAGCGTGTGTCTGACTGGATTACTTCAGGAGAGAGGAGGCTGGCTTCCACTAGGTGGTTGAGTCTTGATGTGGGAATGTTTGGTGGACAGTGACAAAGGCCAACAAGCAGGATGGCTTTGAGTGGAATGTGTGTACACCCCCTTGGTTCTTATGGCAGCATCCTTCATAAGTTTAACCGAGAGGAGCTGAATGACTGAGATTGACCATTGGCTAAGTAAAAGCTCAAATGTGAAGAAATATGGGTGGGGGCTTCCCTGGTGGCTCAGTGGTAAAGAATCCACCCATGCAGGAGACATGGGTTTGATTCCTGATCCAGAAGGATCCCACATGCCTAGGGTTAACTAAGACCATCCATCACCGCTACCGAGCCTGTGTTCTAGAGCCTGGGAGCCACAACAATTGAGCCCATGTGCTGCAACTGAAGCCTGTGAGCCCAGAGCCCATGCTCCGCAACAAGGGCGGTCACAGCAATGAGAAGCTCGTGCACTTCAACCAGAGAGTAGCCCCTGTTCACTGCAACTAGAGGAAAGCCTGCACAGCAGTGCAGACCCAGCATAGACAAAAACAAACAAACAAACAAGGAAATCTGAGTAGTTCAACCTCACCAGTCTCTAGGAAATTTAAATTACATCCACAGTACCACATTGATGCTATACTACTACATCCATCAGATTGGCTAAAATGGAAATGACTGACAGCTTCCCAGGTGGCGCTAGTGGTAAAGAACCTGCCTGCCAATGTAGAAGACATAAGAGACGTGGGTTCGATCCCTGAGTGGGGAAGATCCCCTAGAGAAAGGCATGGCTACCCACTCCAGTATTCTTGCCTGGAGAATCCCATGGACAGAGGAGACTGGTGGGCTACAGTCCACAGGATTGCAAAAAAGTCAGACACAACTGAAATGACTTAGCATGCACCACTGAGAATGAGAGGCAATAGAAACCCTGCTGGTATGAGTATAAATTAGTAGATTCACTTTGGGAAGCTTTTCAATATCTGTGAAAGAGCATATATAATAACCTAGAGTCTAAGATTTCAATTCCTAGGTGCATATCTAGCAAAACTCTGTACATTAGACCACCGAAAGACATGTGCAAGAATGCTCATAGTAACATTATTTGTAATAGCAAAAAATGAAAGCAGCTCACTAATTTGTGGTATAGTCAAAACATAACTTACCATACAGCAATACAGAGGAATGAGAGTCAGTCACACACAATATGGATGAATCTCAAGAACACGGTGTGGAGAAAAGAAGCCCACCCAAAGCGTGTATGCTACATGATTTTGTTCATATGACGCTTAGGAACAGACCTTTGGCCTCAGGATTCAGGATCGTGATTAACTTTAAGGGGAAAAGATAACTGAGATGCAACGTAAGAGGGGGCCTCTAGATGCTGCAGTGTTCTAATTTTTAAAATGTTGTGAAAATCCATTGTCCTTCTCTGTGCTTATATTTTATTTCAATACAGAAAAAAAAAGAACATATGGCCTGGAGGGAAGGCAGGAATCACGACAGGGCAGTATTGAAATTGTTGACAAGTGCATTCAGCAGAAAAGATCGAATTATTGAATGTGTCCTCAGTTATATTGGATGCGGGGGACTGGGAGAAATTCGGGACATGATGGTTGTGATGGAAGAGGAAGAATTACTACCTTTCTAGATAATGGATGTAGAGAGCATCTTGATATGATGAATCTGCTGTGTAGCTGTTATGGGACTGAAGATAGAATATTCATCATCTGTGTGACTATGTCCTGTCCTGTTTCATGAGTCAAGCCATTTTCATAGTGCAACATGGGGAGGAGTCAGTAGTTTAATTCAAAGTAGATATAGTGGAGACCCTGACAGCTCATATTTTGACCTTATCTCATTTTTGCTTGTTAACTAGGCTCTAGACCTCTGTATAGGGAAACTGATAGCTGCATTACCATGTTAAGCAACTTATAGGTGATGTAAAAGATTTTGCTCTAGTTGTGAGCTTGAACCTGGCTTTTTCTGGTCTGTGGTCTCCTAGCAAGAGAAATGTAACAGTTAAGTTCCCCATGTGGCTTTAAAAGGGGGACAATTCTTTCTTATGTATATGCTGAAAGTACCTTTTTTTCTTTTCCTCAGAAAACTAGGTTTAAGATCTTTGTGTTAGTAATATCTATTTGCTACTTAGGTATTTTGGTTAAAATAGAAAGACCATTTGTCTCTTGAATCAAAGGTTAAAAAAATTTTCTTAATGGATTATATTCATTTCTAAGATTGCTTTCCAGTTATCATGGGTAACCAACTCTAAGGCAGAGGATGAGGAAATTAAGGGCAGTGTTGCATTTTCTTTCTTCATATTGCTTCTTACTTTTTTGGGTTGATTTGTATTCTATCTTTCCTTATATTTTATCTCTAATGGTTGATGAAGATAATTTCTAAATAAGTTTCATTTACATTTTCTTCTTCAGCTCCAGAGGTTCTGTTGAATGCAATCTGTGACATATATTAGGACAGCTGTGAAGTGAAGTGAAAGTCACTCAGTCATGTCCGACTCTTTGCAACTATACAGTCCATGGAATTCTCCAGGCCAGAATACTGGAGTGGGTAGCCTTTTCCTTCTCCAGGAGATCTTCCCAACCCAGGGATTGAGCCCAGGTCTCCCTCATTGTAGGTGGATTCTTTACCAACTGAGCTATCAGGGAAGCCCTGGACACCTGTAATGGAATACAAATAATCCATTACATAGCACATACCTAAAGGGACCTTCCCTTCTGTGTCAGTGGTAAAGAACCTGCCTGCCAATGCAGGAGACATGGGTTTGATTCCTGGGTTGGGAAGATCCCTTGGAGAAGGAAATTGGCAACCCACTCCAGTATTCTTGCATGGAAATCCCATGAAAGAGGATCCTGGCAGGCTACAGTCTATGGGGTTGCAGAAGAGTTGGACGTGACTTATTGACTAAACAACAACAACAAAGGGACCTTTAATTGATCATGAAAATTGAGATCTTTTGAGAATAAAAAGATGTGCTATTAATCATTATGCTGAACAACAGATGTGACGCAGCACTGTCCTGTGTAAATGGGGATGTGCGGTTGCCCCACCCAGAGCCCTTCTGGCGGGAATAAGCCTTGTGAAGTCTCCGTTCTGTTAGGGATGCTGCTTACCTGGCCCACCCGCTCTTGGTAGGATGACTCACAGATATTAACTCAGTTCTCTCCAGTGATACAATACTGGATACGTACAAATACTACATGACAGGTTTTGGATTTTATCTTCTAATTCCTCCCAGTTGAAATCCTGGCAAAAGCCTGTAACTGAATATTACCAACAGAATGGCCTCTATTCATGTCTGACCTGATTTTTCCTCCTTATTTTCTTGACTTTCGTTTTTCAGGATCTCATGACTGTAAGCAGACAATTCTCAGCCTTGTTAAACATAGAATTTTTTTTTTCAATGATGAGGTTGGGAAGTCAGTATGGCATGCAGTGTGTTTGCTACTCATTGCTTCTCACTGGGCCCAGCTTCCCTGTGATGGGCTGCCATGCAGGTCTCACTTTCTTCCTCCTTGGTCCTTGAATCAGCTGACTCACTCTTCTGTCTGTGCACTCTATTCTTAACAGTGGGAGTTGTTAGGAATCTGAGGGCTTAATTACACTCCATCCTTTCTCTGTGTCCTAGACCAATAGAGAAATAAAGACACAGAAGTCAGGGAATGATATATTTTTTAAGTTTTTGACTTATTTATGTTAGTGAATTAAAATTACACTATTATAAAGTGGAAGTGAAAAGTGAAGTGAAAGTGTTAGTCGCATAGTCGTGTCCAACTTTTTGTGATCTCATAGACTGTAGCCCACCAGGCTCCTCTGTCCATGGAATACTGGAGTGGGTTACCATGCCCTTCTCCAGGGGATCTTCCTGACCCAAGTATTGAATCCGGGTCTTCTGCACTGCGGGCAGATTCTTACCAACTGAACCACGAGGAATAGCAATGTATGTGCAAAGGGATTTAATGCATCATAGTATGTACAGTTATCATTAAAAAGTCAGGACGTAAGTCACAATGACTATAAACATAAAATCTATATTAGAACATTCTCCAGGGACCTCTCTGGTGGTCCAGTGTTTAAGACTTTGTGCTTTCACTGCAGGAAGTGCAGATTTGATCACTGGTCAGGAAATTAAAACCTCACATGCCATTGTGGCATGGCCAACATTACAGCCAAACCAAATTTAAAAAAAAAAAAACAAGAAAACATCCTCCATAAGTAATACATTGGACTGTTTTAGTTCACAGTTGTCATTTGAGAATCTGATGATCACTGCCCCTCATTTTATGATCCCTCAAAATCACCTGGACAGATATATATAAATAGGAGAGGAAATTTCATTGTGTATAATTTCCCTTTGGTCTATCTTGTTAAAACCCATTTATTTACTTCTATTGAGTTGCCCAAAAAGTTTGAGAGCTTTGAAGAGCCCATTTAAATATCATAAAGAATCTCTTCTTTAATCCTGACACATCTTCGTTATGGAGCTGGGCCCAATGGGCTTCCCACCATTTTTCCTCACAGTGGACTTACTTTCTCTGTCCCCAGGCAGCTAGTTCTGCCCCTGTGGATTTAAATAAGGAGAACAGAAGACCATCTGTGATTTCAGGATGGTAGTTCATGGTGAAAGGGAGGGTGAAAAGTAGAGGGGAGAAGAGTTACAGATAGCTAGAAGGAGGAAGAAAGAGGCATGGAAAGAGGAGGAGGAGAGAGGAAGAAGACAGAGAGAGGGTGATGGAGAGGGTGGGATGGTGTGGTCCAGATATTGAGAAGGAGGGAGCGAGGGAAGGAGAGAGAAAGAGAGATTGAGGAAGAGGGGGACCCAACAAGCAGACAATCCTTTTCTCTACCCATAATGGAAAATGGAGGAATGGCAGAGCTAGGGAAGGATACCTCCTCCCGAGTACCAGTAGGTGGCTGTGGGAATTCCTAGTTAATGTATTAAAGTGAGATTTTGGGAGAAGGAAAAAAGGGACCCCCCGCCGCCAACATGTCCTGCTACCCGCCCCCACCACCAGCCAACATAGGTCATGATGTTCCCTGTGAAACTCCTCTAAGTACCTCTCAAGATGGCAATGCCCAGAACCTTACTATTCAACCATCTCATGTACTGTGTCCTAGGGGCTACAGTGAGAACCCCGGACAACTACAATGCCTTTCCAACATTGTCGCATATGAAGGTATATGAAGTCACATCTTTGTCCCTGTAAATTGAAACAGAACACCAGCTCTCTTTAGGAGAAGGGTATAACACTTTTATGTTAGATGAAGACAACTTTATTATTACTGTTATTTTATGAAAGGGAAAATTACATGACTACATTTTGAAATGTTTGCAAATGTTTTGTCGTTGGGTAAAACCAGGGAATGGGAGAAGATCAAAGATATTTCAGAGATGCAAAATGAATTTCTTTCTACATAATGCTTCTTTCATTTCCACTATCTATAAGATCTGAAAAAGAACATTCAGTGATGACATACATTATTCAAAAGTATTTTCTCTGGAGAGGGCAGGGCTTTTCTTAACCTCCTTCTAGGTCAGGGCAGCTATGTCAGGTCAAGTGGAAGCACGAGGTCATCTTGGGGCTGGAAGCTTAGCCCTGATGATTCCTCTAGGAGAGTCAAAGGGATACTTGACATTTGTTACTTCCACTGGACTGGGAAAATATCCCTTCTGTGTTAAGTGCTTATTCTTCAGATTCAAAAAGTACAGAAGACTGTACTGACAAACTTGATGAGCAAGGCCGTCAGGACTCCCACTGAAAGCTCAGAGTATCACGGTCTCAGCAGGCACCAGAAACACAAAATTGAACAGTGAGTTAGGGCAGGGGAAATTGCAGGGAAGTAAGACTGGCACAAAGTGTTGAAATTCATGTTCCATTAAGGAGTAGGAAAAAATTACCTTGAATGGGCTACTTAAGATGGAAAAAAAAAAAAGAAATTGTATTTTCAAAGTTTTCATTTGATATAGACTTCTTATTGATACAAAATTCTTATAAAAGCCCAAAATGAGCAGAAGACCTAAATAGGCATTTCTCTAAAGAAGACATAAGATGGCCAAAATTGCTAATTATTAGAGAAATGCAAATCAAGACTGTAAAGAAGTACCCACTCATACCAGGCAGAATGGCCATCATCAAAAAGTCTACAAACAATAAATGTTGGAGAGGATGTGGAGAAAAGGGAACCCTCATGCACTGCTGGTGGGAGTGCAAATTGGTGCAGCCACTATGAACAACAGTATGGAGGTTCCTTAAAAAACTAAAACTAGAGCTACCACATGACCCTGCAATCCTATGCCTGGGCGTATATCTGGAGAAGGCAAAGACTCTAATCTGAAAAGATACATGCTGTCAAGCACTATGTACAATAGCCAAGACATGGAAGCAACCTTAAATGTTCATCAACAGATGAATGATAAAGGTGATGTCATGTATAAGTGTGTCTATATATATACACATACACACATGATGGAATATTACTTAGCCATAAAAGGAGTGAAATGACATTTGAAACAACATGGATGGACCTAGAGATTATCACACTAAGTGAAGTAAGTGAGAAAAAGAAAGATATCATCTGGTATTATTTATTTGTGGAATCTGAAAAAATGATACAAATAAACTTATTTACAAGACATAAATAGACTCATAAGACATAGAAAACAAATTTATGATACCAAAGGGGAAAAAGGGGGAGGTAAATTAGGAATTTGGGATTAACATAAATACACTACTATATATAAAATAGATAAACAGCAAGAACCTACTGTATAGCACAGGGAACTATATCTTATAATAACCTATAGTGGGAAAGAATCTGAATATACATATAAATATGTGTGTATAATAACAGAATCACTTTGCTGTACACCTGCAACATTGTAAATTTGACTATACTTCAAAAATAGTAAAGTGAAAACATTCTTGTAAATTATTTTTACCCCCAATAAATAAAAACTGGTTTTCTGAATAGACTGTGTGTATCTACCCATGTAGGAGACCTGTTCATCAGGACAGAATGATCTTGGAGATTAGGTAGAGTGCTTTGATCTTCAGCTCTCTTGGCCTGGGGTAGTGTTCATTTATTTCCCTTTTTCAAAAGTTTTAAGATCTGTTTCATCTGAGAGATTAAACATCCAGCTTACCAGTGAAAGCACACACAGATCTTCATGTCCCTTTAATCTCTTGATTTATCAGGTGCATCTCTCTGGTTGAATTTCATTTGCATGTTGATTTCATTTGTGGTTTGTGTAAAGTTCACTTCCAGGGCTGTGGTGCTGCCTATATCTGTGCAGATTAATCACCGTACAATTGGGCTGGTGTGGGAGTTGAGTGCAGTGAAAAGGAAGTCCTACTCTGCTTGCCAAGCCATTGATGCGTCAACCCACAGGAAGGGGAACTTTTTCCACAAAGGTGCCATGTGGGCTAGCAAATGGCCGTGATCACCCCCAAGGTCTCCTGTTTTGAAAAGCAGGCAGAAACGGTCTGGTCTAGATCCAGAAGTAGTTAGAGTCTTAGTCTCAACTATTTAAGTCTATTATTCAGTTGGGTTAGCCCGAGGAATTCAAAATTCTAATTTTGGGGAAGTCTTGGAACCTTGGTGTATTTGGTTCAAAACAGTGCTTGCTATAAAAATTTACTGTTCAGCAAGCTGCATAATTTGGGGCTTAATTGCATTCTGTCCACCCGTCCATCCATCCATACATCCATATATGCATCCAATCCGTCTCTTCATTATGAAAGACGGTTTGCACTGGTCAGATAGGTGTTGTAAGTTAATGGTTCAGGGAGGGATTACAATGTAATAGGACATGGTAGAGTCGTAGCAAATCAAATATTTCTCCACCCATGGAGAGTGTCCATTACTCACCATCTGGGGATTGTTGTCTTGCTGAAGAGCAAGCATGTGTACCTGTAGAAGTTCCAGATCTTTTGACTTTTTTTTCAAATGAGCTGAAAATAAAGTCGTAAAATCTCCTGAGTTTTAAATATTGACAGCCAATTAATTCAACTGTTTAAAAATACTATGCTAACATTGTGAGACTTGTTGCTACCCGTTAACATGGGGAAAATAGGTTGATCACATTAGGTGTTTGGTTGTCAGTTTGTGATCTCTGCCTCTAAGGGATGTACGTGTGTCCTTAGAAGGGTGTCCAGTATCATCTTGTAGTTGAATGGGAAACTTCTCTACTTTTAGTGAATTTTGAAGTAGAGATATCATCTAATCATCCCTCTGCATTTTGGAGGATAGGCATTTTTCATGATCGTGCTTGGTTAAGTCCGACTCTGTGTGACCCCATGGACTGTATGTAGCCTGCCAAACTCCTCTCTCCATGGGATTTCCCAGGCAAGGATACTGGAGTGGGTTGCTATTTCCTACTCTAGGGGATCTTCCCGACCCAGGGATAAAACCCATGTCTCCTGCATCTCCTGCATCTCCTGCATTGGCAGGTAGATTCTTTACCACTGTGCCACATGGGAAGTAGGCATTATTGGTGGCTATTAAAAAAAATAATTATTAGCCTACTGCTTCCTGATTAAAGCAAGTCTCTCAAGACTTTTCAATGAGGTCCTCGTGGGCTTACAAAAGAGTTTAGGATTGGCAGTAAAAAGAGAGGGATGGGAATAAAACTTTCTTGTTTTTGAGAATAGACCTGATCTGTATATATTGATTTCAAGAGTGGGGATTTTAAAGTAACTCAATTTAATCTGCATTTCTAAAAAGAAATACAAAACTTCTTGAAGAAATGCCCGCTGTTTTAATGTCTAAGCACCCATGGAGCTCTGCCAAGTTGAAAGCAAATTTAAGCACATTTTAATCAAGATGGCATCTCACAGAACTGGCATATGCATGGTTCATAAATTTTATCTTTTTGCTTAAGAAAAAAAGTGACATTTCACTTGATCCCATGGCAGAAAATCTTTTAAGGTTTTATGAAAGACTATTAGGATCAGAATGAAACATGTTATAAAATTCAGTAATATTTAATAATATATTTAATGCTTTATATTTTATTATATATTTTAATACAAATTAAATTTAATATTTTACAGCAAGCTGATTATTTTTCCAGTGCCATCTAAGGAAGTTTCATACAAGCCCATGTAATGCTGGACCAGAGTTGGTAAGATACCCTGTGCCCCTAGCTTCCAGTTTTCCCCGCCTGACCATCCTCCACATAGCAGCTGACATTTGTTTTCTGATTGATCCTGGCTCGAGTAACACATCACATTGGTATAGTAAGAATTTAGGAAGTAGCTCAATAGGACATCCCAATAGGGTGGGCTTTCTGAAAAGACAGGTGCATATTCCTCCTGAGCCTGTTGGTTGGTGGCAAGTGTGAGCTTTGGAGCACTAATGAAAGGTGGGAACTCAGGAGTTTTCCCCCTGGACTTGGGGGATATCCCCATGCTTTCTTTGTAGAATTGGTAGATCTAGCATCGTGTTTGAAAGTGGAAAGATCTGACTGATTTTGTCAGATGATTGGACTGATATTTGCATATCTACATTTAATGTCACTCTTCTATTAAAGTCTTCCAATAACTTTTCACTGGATTTGAAACAAAACCCAAGGGCTTTACCTTGAACTCTGTGGCTCATCTTGAGCTGGCCTCTGCCTTCCCTTTCTCCCTTGTCTCCATCTAGTAAGGTCTGCTTTCTCTTCTTTGAATGGGCTAAGCTCTTTCTCACTCCAAGCTCCTTGTTGAACCTCCTGGTCCTTCTTTCTAGATGTCTCTTTCCTCAACTCTTTGGCTTCTTTTCACTTGGAATTTGATGCAAACTTGACCTTTCTAGAGAAGTGTTCTTTGGTAAGCCCAGCTCTCCCATCACTCTATCCTGTAACTCTATTTCATTTTCTTCACAGCATTTATTTGAACTGATATTATTGATTATTGTCTCTCCATTGACATGTGAGAGTATGGCCTCCTCTACTGGACTTTATTGCTCTATTTTCAGAATCTATACCAGCATCTAGTATGAAGTCAGGACTCAAAGGTATTTGTTAGATGAACCAGTTTGTTCCCATTCAGTGGCTATACCTGTGACTATTTCACTCTTGACTGGAATATAATTTTATTATTTGTCAGAATTGGAGAAGAACAAGGACAGAGGACAGTGAGGAAATGAGAAAATATGGGAATGGTGAAATTAGCTACATGATTTGAGCAGTTAATCACTAGCATTGCCTTAAAACAATAAAGAAGTAAATCTATAATACTTGAAAGTCAGACCCTAATATTACCTTACAGTGAATGTCATTTTTTCAAATCATGCACATCAAAGCTTTATCTTCATAATTCTGACAAGAATAGGAAGCTGATGAGATTTTTTTTCAGAGCAAAAAATAAACATAGTGGGCTTCCAGTTTGCTTTGAGCCTGTCTGCATGGCTGATAAATGCTTTTCTGATAGTAGAAGGGGAAAGCATACACTTAAGATGATAAGCGACCAGAGATAAAGCCCATAGCTAGTGTCAGATTTTTAAAAGGAATCATCTTCCTACCATCCTGAGACTCTATGACGATCCATGTATTTGTTTATGAATGGTGATCAAGGACCAAGGTCAACAGACTTAATCTTTTAAAATCAAACAGAAGTAAAATAATATTTCTTATCTTTCCCCTGAGACGTGTTGAACAGGGGATGTTCCAAGATGCTGATGAAATTTTAACTAAAGTGAATAGTCCATAGGGATTTAACTCTCGTCAGTCACCATCCTTGTTGTTACTATGTGGCAGAAAATATACAGTTCTGTTGAATGCTGCCTCTTGACAGAAAAATATGAAAGATGAAAGTACAACTGACAATTCTTAGATTGCCAAACAATGACTCATCTGACCCACCAGGCATCTTGTCAAGACCTGAAAGAAAAGAAAGCAAAAAGGGCTTCTGTGGTTAAGAGATTTCTGACACCAGTCCATAGAAACAGATCAAACACAAGGAAGGAGAGGCTCAGGACAATTTTTGGGTCTGTTTCACATCTGTCGAGCTGAGCTCTAAATGTAATCTCATTTAGAACATGCATTGCTTTTCTTTGGGACATAAATTGCCTTCTCTCCCTTTTATTCCCAGCGCTGATCACAGCCTGTTGCAGAGAGCAGAATTTTTAAAATTCTTGTGCAATTAACAAACCAATTAGAGTAAGGGTAATAATAAAGGAAGATTAGAAGATGGTCTGGGATGGAGGTGAGCAAAATTCAGAAACTGTGAGTTTGAGCTTTGATGTGATCATGGCTCATTGTTGTTTTGTGGAAACTAGCATCCTGGAATTGTATTCCTTTTATCAATTGGTCTGGAATAAGATGTGCTACCATAACAGTGTCAGGGGTTAAAGAACAAAGATTCATTTCTTATTCACAATGTGTGTCCATTATGGGTTGACCAGGCACTCTGCCGACCATCCTCACTCAGGGATACAGGTTGATGGAGTAGCCAGCATCTCAGATGTTGCCCACTGCCATGCTTGAGGGGAAAGCAAGCTCAGAGGGATCAAGTGCTTTTGTGCAGAGCCAGTCCACTCTAAGGGGTTAAGTGCTTTTGTGCAGAACCAGCATGAGGCACCTCAACTCAAAAACTCACTGAAGTCATTGTGTCTGGCTCCACCTAACCACAAGAGGGACACAAAGTATAGTCATGAACAAAATAAAGGACATTCATCTATTATTTGTCTCCTTGGTTTTAGCGCAGATTGATTTATTCGAATAGAAAGGGTAGGCTGGTTATCAAAGAATGTCTCATTTTCTTATTCAAAATCACTACTTAAATTTTTTTAAAGAGTTTATTTGAGCAAAAATTGTTTTGAATGGGGCAGTGCCAAACCAGAAGTGTTTAGGAATCCTGGCTCACAGGTGCCAGGATCTAGACTTAAACAGAGAAAATGCAGAAGCAAAAAAAAGGAGACTATTTGATTATAGCTTAAAGCACATTTGGGTGTTTGAGAGTGGTTGTCATTAGCCTCTTGATCAAAATTACCATTGATTCATTTAATCATGTTGTTCAGTTGCTCAGTCATGTCCGACTCTTTATGACCCCATGGACTGCAGCGTGCCAGGCTTCCATGTCCTACACCATCTTCTGGAGCTTGCTCAAATTCATGTCCATTGAGTTGGTGATGCCATCCAACCATCTCATCCTCTGTCGTCCCCTTCTCCTCCTGCCTTCAATCTTTCCCAGCATCAGGGTCTTTCCTAATGAGTCGGCTCTTCCCGTCAGGTGGCCAAAGTATTGGAGTTTCAGCTTCAGCATCAGTCCTTCCAATGATTATTCAGGGTTGATTTCCTTTAGGATTGACTGGTTTGATCTCCTTGTAGTCCAATCATGACTCCCCCCCTTAGTGTATTTTATGTGACTGATTAATTTTCACAGACGTATCAGGTAACCGATTATTAATTTGTAATCAATGCGTTGATTCTTAAATTCAGCCAACATTTTTGGAGCTCCTACTATGTGCTTGATCACTATGCTACATACTACATTGGATGGCTTTGCTGAATTATCACTCACTCTATCATCACTCACTCAGCTAACCCTAGAAATGGATACAGTGTTCAGTGCAGGTAGGGAAGGTTCTTGTGAGGCTTACCTACTTTGTAGAATTCTGGCAAGCACTCAAGATCATATTTTCAAGGTCCCTAGTACTTCCAGTAGTGATGTTAATAATGATGTTACAACTTGACCTGGATTTTATAGTTCATTTCATAAAGTAATTTTTATTCAACTGGTAATTCAATTAAATAGTGCTCACTTGACTATGAGTCATGGGGTCAGGACTGCCTCCCGAAATTCTCCATTCATTCTCCAATTGTGGCCCATTGAATTGGAATGCTGAAATAGGATTCATTCCTGATGATAATAAGAGCACAAATGCCAACTGCGTGTGCAGTAGCTCCTGGGAGAAGGCTTGATGACTCAGCACTGTCCCTATGCGATGACTCAGCACTGTCCCTATGAGATGACTCAGCACTGTCCCTATGCGATGACTCCTGTAGAGCCACGTACAATGTTAGATACAGAGGGAGGCACTTAGAATGTAGGGGTTGTGTACCATTACACTTAAATGTAGTTTTCCCGATGGCTCAGATAGTAAAGAATCTGCCTGCAATGCAAGAGACCCAGGTTCAATCACTGGGTCAGGAAGAGAGCCCCTGGAGAAGGGAATGGCTACGTCCTCCAGTATTCTTGCCTAGAGAATTCCATGGACAGAGGAGCCTGGTGGGCTACAGTCCACAGGGTTGCAAAGAGTCAGACATGACTGAGTGATTAACACAAGTTTAAATGTACCTTTTGCTCTCTGGCCTTTGGTCACTGAGGTTGGTCCCTTAACTGTGTCCTCCTCCAGCCATGGAATTCCATTCTTCTGATCACAATTCCCCATATTTTCCCCTTAGTACATAGCAGCTGTGTACTTGGTGACAAGTTTGTTTTGAGCCATTGCATGTTGACAGGCAGATCTTTTGTGTGAAGGTTGTGGATTACTTCTTGAAAGGATGGGGACCCTCCTTTAGCTATTTCCAACAGCAGCTACATTTCAGCTGAGTGTGAATATTCTCTCTGTGGTTTCCTCAGATTAACGATGTTAAATAAGGCTGACTAGGTGAGGTTTCCATCCATAATAAATCTGAATTTGGGGCTTTTGACGATTGTTTTACTGCTTTGTCTGAGACAAAAAGGAATAAGAGTATGTTGTTGGTATGTGGCTTCAAAAACCAAGTCTGCTTTACCTGTTTTCATGTATCAGTCACACCTGTTCCTTGGATTCTGTTCTCCCTCCAGCTCCCAGGTCACAGACAGAAGCTATTGCTGGAGGAGACCTTCCTCTAGTGATAAGCCACATGCACTTCTGCCCCTACAGGGACATTCCATTTACCCTCTGCCCTTCCAGTTAACAAAAGGTGTTTACAGAAGTGCAGAGGTTGAATATGCGGAAGAAGCATATCTTGTTTGGTAAGAAAATAGTGTGACTAGAAACATGGGAGAAGTAATGTGTGCATGTGTACGTGTGTGCATGCATTTGTGTTCAGATGGCTAGATAAGGGTGACTGTTTACCAAATGATTCTGTAATGTTGGCATGTAGATAATAAGCATAGGAATGGCTTTGGGAAATGTAAGCTGGCTTTTTATAAAGGCCAGCAGAGATTTTATTAGATGTGTTTAGAAGCCATTTGCCATATACTAAAAGAGTTGTCCACACCAAAAGGCCTCTAGGGAACAGGTAGTTTTCTGTTTTATTGCCCCAAGAATGAAATAGGGCTTCCCTGGTGGCTCAGCAGTGAAGAATCCATGTGCAACGAAGGAGACTCGACTTCGATCCCTGGATCGGTAGGATTCCCCTGGAGAAGGAAATGGCTACCCATTCCAGTATTCTTGCCTGGAGAATCGCATGGACAGAGGAGCCTGGCAGGCTACAGCCATGGGGTCATAAGTTGGACACAACTTCTTGACTAAATTACTTTAAAGAATGAAATAGAAATAGGCACTTCTAGCCTTTTATTTGTTTTAGCCAAATCTTTGTGGGGGAAAATCAGCTACTACTTTCTTATAAGACCCACCTTCAGGAACTCATTTTTTTCCAACATGTTTTTAGCATAATATTCTGTTCAGGCTGTGTTCTCCAAAATCTTAGTATGCTGCTAAGTCGCTTCAGTCGTGTCCGACTCTGTGCGACCCCATAGACGGCAGCCCACCAGGCTCTCCCATCCCTGGGACTCTCCAGGCAAGAACACTGGAGTGGGTTGCTATATAGAGAAGTATTTTTCCTTACAAATCTTTTATAATTCAGACTTCCTTAATTGAAGATCGCATATGTCCTTATTTTAACACTTAGCATAGAAGCCACCTGAAGACAGAGGTGGCTGTCTTATCTTCATTATCTTGCACTCCTCACATAGCGTGCACCCAGTTGATACCTTTTTATTGATTGAATGACTGAAGACAGACCCAAGATTCCCAATAGAAAGAGAATAAAAGCCTATTTCTGTTTACTCTTCTGCAGTGGGGAGATGACCTAAACATGATATATGATACCATTATATACATTTTGTTTGCATGATTTGACTTTATCCGTTTGTTGTTTACTTATATTCAGGACAAAAATATAGGCAGTTCTTTCATGTAATATTATCATACTGAACTTGAATGAAACAGTATACTAAATGTGCAAAACTAACTCTGCGTTTAGCTACCAAGGGGCTTTGGCATTTTGCTTGGGTAAATTTGAGGATGGTCTGGAAGTTTCAGGCCCTGGAATGGCAGGTCTGTAGTCACCATGGTGATGTGGGTTGGAGGAGATGGATGGCTATTATGTAAAATGTCTGTTGGGTGCACTGTGCCAGCAGCAACGCTTGGTACCACCAAGGAACCCTACCAGCATAAGATACTTTCTTGGCTCAATATAGTATACCATAATGTATCTGACACGGTTAGCCAAAACACGATCATTTATCATTGCCTCTGCCAGTTACCCAGGCTAACAGAATCAAAAGCCAAATGCGGTGATCAAAAGGACAACTAGACAAGCAAAAGGCAAAAGGGTGAGGAAAAAAGCCAGCCAGGGATATATGTTTTGCTTAATTATGTCTACTATTCTCTGGGATTCAGCAGTGTGGAAGCCTCTGCTACCTGTGTGTATAATCCATCTTCTCCATGGGTATAGAACCAATCGTTCCTGAATCCTCCTACGTATGTCCACATCACTCACTGGGAAGCAGACAAAGGACCATCACAATATACCAGAGTGTTAAAGTATGTAGGCTCCATTGGCAGACTGCCTGGGTTCAGATCCCTTGTTCCTACTAGTCAAGAAATTACTAAAGCCTCAGTGCCCTAGTTTCTACTCAAAAATTGTAGAAAGTAATAAAAATATGGATTTATAGGGTTATTGTGAGGATTACATAAGCTAATACATAATTATCACTTGGCATACTGCTATTATTGATAGTGATAGGGTCAGGGAGACTCAGTGTAAGTGGGAAACAGAGATGTGAAATGTATATGATTGGCACCTCAGTTCAGTACACAAGGGTGGATCAGGAACACAAGTTGAAAAATATATAGTGTTATTATTACTTATACCATTACTATCACTACTGATGTTTTTACCCAGGAGATCTAAAAACTATTTCTATATTCACCATGCATCCTACTTCACATAACTGAATATTCAAAGCTCTCAATTCCCAGTGTTTAAGTTTTTTAAATGTTCTCTTCTCATTTCAATTCTACTGAGAGGTGGCAATAGTCAAAAGACAGGAATCTGGTAAAAATTCCAAGTGGAAAGCACATAAAATTTTACTCTTTGAAATGCAATTGCTTTGGCATAAAAAACAAGAATCAAGCTTTAGTCCCAGGATGATATCATTTTTTAATGAATTGAAATTGCAGCTAATAGAAAGCTGAATATATAAAGATTAGTGAATATGAAAAGAAATTGTGGCATGGATTATTCATTATAGGTGTTTAGAGAGCAATAGGGACTTTTTTTTTAAACAAAGACAACTCAGAAAAATAAGTCAGGCAGTTTAAAAATGAATTCACTGCACAGCTTGATTCTGCATTCATCAATATAATGAAGTTTAAAAAAATATTTAATAGCAGAGGTATGTGGGAAGAGCCTTACCAATATAAACTGTAGTCTGTGGAGCAGACCCTGTGGGAAATGAATTGTTGAGATCTTATCTAACCCATGGGACAGTTCCCCTGACTCTGATTTCAACTGTTTTTTTCTTGTATTGACTAAATACACCTGTCTCTGGTGCCCCGTTCTTGCCCCTTCTGCCTGTTTTCCACTGGGACTGAAACTCTTTTCTTTCCTTTATTTCTACCTCCAATCGCTGTAATTTCTTTATCAAACTCACTTTTCCTCCTGACCTATAACAACATGACCGGTGGATTTCTGACATGGGTGCTTGTAGCTGTGTTGATGGATGAGAGTGGTCAGTTCTATAGCTTCAAGCTAACTGAATAGTACGTAGTAGAGCTCACAGAGGTACCACTAGCATGGCTGGAATCAGACACCAACATACTAGTTTCCTTGTTTCTCATCTTTTCAAGCCATGGAGTCCCTGGTAATGTATACTTCTAATCAAGCAAGTCTAGTAAATGCAAAATCAAATAAATTTAGCGTGAGCTATCAACAACATCAACATCATTTATAACTGTCACTTAACAATATTCATTCTTCTCTTCAACAATATTCCTATAGTAAGTGATGGGAGATTAAAGATTAGCTTCCTAGGTGGCAGAGATTAAAACAGGCAGGGGATGGGGGAAGATAGAAAACTAGAAATTTCTCAAAAGGAAGGTAGAAGTTAGAAGAAGATAGAGGCCATTGCAAATGGCTTCAAGAGGATTTTTCTAGTCATAAATAGATATCGGAATATCCAGAGTCAACTAAAATGTTTAGGAAAGATATTATTCAAGAAGGCACAAATATAATATCACTATTTGGGTTTCTCAAAATTTATAAAATATGTAAAAATAAAAACTGCAGCTAAAGTCCATTTAAATATATAAGGTGTAAGGAAAATAGCAAGTGAAGAAAAGCATCAATAATCTTTGCTAGGTTAAGGCTAAATGTTCATCTTGATAACAAAATATTCACGGCAATTACTTGGCCTGTTCGAGAAGCAGAGCCAGAGAGAACCCAGTAATTCCTCTGTGTTGTTGGTGAGAATACTGTTAATATTAATGGGAATGCAGTGGTCAAGTTCTTGGGGATTGATAATAGGGCAACTCTAGATCTTTGAGACATGTGGCTCTCAGGTCTGCTGACAAGTTAATTATGGCGCCCTGGGGTTTCTCCACTTCTTGGGGACATTCCCAGAACCCCTCCTGAGGCTTCTCAGTACTGACGAGTTGGGGAAATGAGGAGATGGGAAGACAGACTTTGTTTTTGAATTCCTCTGAGTTGAGAATCAGGCTAGAAGTAGGGATAAATGGAAGGGGAAGTAGTGGAGTAGAAGATGTCTCTTGGTCTGGGATAATTCACAGTCTCTGCACTAGTTCCAGCTGCTGAGGAGCCAACATGAATTCCGAGGAGTCTGGGTACTGCACTGATGCTCTTTTGGCTTCTAGGGGCACATGGCCCTCTGCCAGGAGGCTCTGGGGAAATTGATTATCACCGCCTAGCTAGTCCAGCTGTGCAGCCAGACATCCTTGCTGGTAGCATAGGGATTTGCCCACAAATACCATAGAGTCTAATGTGCAATGAGATACATTTAACAGGCACAGGGAAGCCCAGGAGCCTTCCTTAGATTTGTCTCCTGACTATAGTCCCTTGGGCTTATTTTAATTTTTTTACAGTATTTTCAAACTACAGTTATAGCATTGTAATTCGTTGCCTGTGTGTTCTTCAGTTGTGGTAAAAATAAAACCAGAAATAAATAATAACATAGCAATTGCTTCCAGGAAATGTATGAATTATGCTTATTATATCTTATGGCATTTCCCTAATTGGATTCTGTGTTAATAAGAGTTGGCTGAGGGAATAGCAATCAAGTGTACAGCCTTATCACTGACACTGCCTTTTCTGCATGATTTATTGCAAAAATGGTTACACAGGAAAGTGGATTCTGCCCAATGGGCAGCCTTATCAGTGGTCAAACTGTAGTTTTTCCCAGTGATTGTAAGAGGATGGATTTAGTACCAGGAATATTTAGTTCAGTGTCCAACAGAAAGAAATGAATGTCTCAGACCATTCTTTTCAAAGACATCTTAGCAATGGTCTAAAAACCAATTCACAGTATTTAATCGAGTGCCTTGGTGTTTTCTGTGATACACTTTGATCCCAGCATGAACTTCTGTTCCCTTTGCAGTACTTCTGGGTTTGCTATTTTGGAAGAAAAGTGGTGAATGCTACTAAACAGTGTTTCTTAAACAGTCAAGTGGGGGTGCTGATTCAGGCAAACCTACTCCACCCCATTTCCCTTGTAGACTATTTACATCGAAAGCAATTATAACTAAATTTTAGGATTGGTTTGGAACGTTTTTTCTATATCAGTCACCTCATTCATGGGTGTCTGTACTATATTCTCTTATTAGATGTTAAGATTCTTAGGAAAGTGTGTATCTTTTTATAGCACTTTGCAGAACACTTCCCATGATCATCCTTCTCATTCATAAGCATTCATGCAGTGACTGTTTATCTACGGTGTGGTAAATGGTGGTATAAAAAATGAGATAGTTTAGATACTGTGTTGATGAAAATTGAAGTTGCTAAAAATCCAACACCTTGGCCAGACTTTCTCAGCAAATGCTGTTGACTGCCTGGGCTACGTATACGATTGTGTGTGAATCAGGTATTTGATATATACTTAGTAATATGATACATTAAGAGTAAATTTATTCTATGGTAGAAATGGTGGAGTCTCTCAACATCTGTTCCAAGCCCTTATTAGTGTATCCTTTCAACTGGCAGGAGGTAGAAAGTTACAAAGCCATTTCTCAGAATTTCCTGGATATAAGGTGGTAAGGGGCCATGGAGAAGTTTTGCTTTGCTCTCAGCTTTGGCACAAGTCCCAGGGCTCAGTCGCTAGCTGCATGAGTGTGAAGAGGCAGAGTGTGGGGTATCAGTTGTGCCCGTGAAGGACACAGTAGGTAGTGTATGATGCGGAAGCAGACCGCAGCAGCAGCTGAGCCAGCAGCTTCCTGGTCCGGTGGCTCCTGGATCCTCGTGATTTCATGCCTTCCTGTTAATGTTTGATTCCTAATTGTGGTGTGGTCCTGTGGTTATGGAACCGGAGGTGGTAGGCAGCTAATCACGGAAGAGGCAGTTGTTCTTCTGATGGCCCAGCTCTGTAGTGTGGCTTGGGAATTATTTCTGAAGGCTCAGCTGAGATGTATTTCTTCCCCCTTCCTTGGGGATGTTATAAGTCACTTAATTATCTGTCAATTAAAATAGCTGGGGAGATGCTGTTCTCTTGAAATTTACCATGACCAGTATGCCATTGGACCATCTCTTATCTCTAAAAAGTTCCAGAGTTAATTCACGAGCCATTGTATTACTTCATGTAAAATAACAGAAGAACCACTAGACATGTCCCAGACATAATTGTAATTGGGTCTTTTCAAACCTGCTGCAGAATGTTTACACATACCTCATATTCTTCCTGTCATCGATGAGTCACACCGGTATTATCCCCAGGGCCATTAACTTGACTTATAAAATATGTCCCTTGAACTGTACTTTGAAGCCCAACAAAATCGAGTTGTTTGAGCTAGAAAAGCAAGAGCAGGCAGAAGTACAGAATCTCCACAGGAAATGTTTTGCCTCCAGGGTCCTGTCATTCAAACTAGAGATTGAAAATACCAATATTCTAGCGGATGTCTAAGGCTGCTTATTTCTATGGGGTAAGGCATAATGTTAATCAGAGGTCAAAGCAGTGAGTTCTTTTGGCAGGTGAGCCATTTAGCTTTACTCTCTCTTATGGCCTCAGCCTTTGCTCTGTTGCCCTGCCTGTTCATGCTGCCCATCTTTGAGAAGAGAAAGGGAGAGGTGGAAAGGTGGCAAAAAATACTTTCTCAAGATGCTTTAGGGATGATGGGTCAACAGCATAATTTTCATACCCGAGGGAGTGTACATTTCAGTTTGTCTCCAGAGAGAGGAGAGAAATGCCATTTGTTAAGTAACTGTGAGCCTTGCTAAGCTGAAAAGACAGGCAAAAGAAAAAGTCTTTGCCTTGGAAGAGAAGTTTTATCATCAGGAAAATGGCAAGTATTGATTAGGGTGGAAGAGTGACAGAAAAACCTTGAGTATATAGGAGAATTTAGTTCACAAGAGAACAGCAGTTTAAAAAGGATCAAAGAATTGGATGGAGCAAAGATGGCCAAGGGAAAGGGGGATACCGTGCTGCTTAAGGATGACATTCAGCTATGAATAATCCTTTCAAAAAGTGGCTTAAATGGACAAAGGTTTGATCTCTCGTGTTAAAAAAAAGTCTGGAAGTAGACAGACGGAATGGCATGGTGATTCTAGAATGTTGTCATGAGCCCAGTTTCCTTCTGTTTCTGTAATCCATTTTCTAAACACATGGCTTCCATTCTCAAAGTTAACTCCAGATAGCTGCTGGAGTTCTAGATATTACCTCTGCATTCCAGCCAGCAGGAAAGGCAGGGGAACCTTCCTTCCCGGAAGCCCATACAGTACTTCCTCTTATATTTCATTGGTCAGAATTTAGTCACATGACCTTAATTACTTGAAAGGGAGGCTGGGAAATTCAGACTGTTTCGTCAAGCAGCGATATGCCTAGCTATTGGTGGAGTTCTGTTACTAAGGAAGAAGGAGAAAGTGACTATTTGGAAGGCAGTTCATGATCTCCACCACAGAGGCTGAGCCAGACAGATCTTAGAGACTGTGCTGTTGTTGATTGTGGCTGTTTGGCTTCAAGCAAAGGCCCTTTTCTCTACTACCACAAATGGAGTTTCTTATCTTTACTTCTGGGTCATCCAAGAAGCTGAGGCAGTTTCTAGAGAAGACTGCCAAGAATGGTTGAGCCTCTTTTATCTGTCTGTTATAGAGTTGAATTGATTGAAACAACAGCAGGTGGGATGGGAATTCTTTGGTGAAGTGCCTGTGAAGCTTGTCTGATTCATGCCCTGCACTATCTGAAGCTCTGGAGAGATTCTAAGAAGAGGGAACAGAGCAGGAAGCTTTTGAGGTCACAGTCATGGGTGACTGTATCAAGGTGTTTTTAGAATCCCAAACCTGACTAAAATCAGCTATAGAAACCCCACATTATGATGTTTTGTTTGTCCCAAACAGTTTAAGAAAAAAAGACCAACATTTGCAAATCAGTTTAATATGTGTATATTTGAAGATTCAGGCCATTTGGCAATATCCTTCCTGCATCCTGCATGTTGACACCCTCCTGGGGCTGAGTGGGGTGGCCTTCTATAGATGGGCCCTATAGATGGGGCCCACATCTGCTACCTTCAACCATTCACACAGGTCTGACCTCTTATGTCTGGCCCACTTTTCACCCATTTTTGTGACCTACTGGGCACCAGTGGCATCTATGCTTGTACCCCTTGTTAAGGATGGCTCAGGAGGTAGCCAGTGCATAGGGGTAAGGTAAGGGTGCATGGTGATGCTATCTGAGTGGGAAGCATGAGTGGAGGGCTCCTAACCTGGAGACTTGGGACAGGATATAAGTGGGAGCTGGGGTCCTACAAGGAGGACCTGAGGCTCAGGCCCTAGCAGGACTCCAGGGGCCATCTGTGGGAAGACACATCTTTGCACCTCCGAGTATCTGGTACCTCAGGACTCTGCTTGAATGGGGTTGAGTTGAAGCCATGGCTTACAAAGCGAGAGCCAGGATGTGACCATGGATTATCACCATGCTGTTCCAGCACAGGTGCGGTGAACGCCCATGGTGTTTTAAGTGATAGCCAGCTAGTGTAGTTTTTTCAGGGTAGTAGTTCTAACAGATGGTGCTGTTTGAAATTCTTCCTTATAATCTCCAGGAATGACTCTGTAACCTACTTAGGAGGCTTATTTGAGTGGCTCTCCACCTGGGTCCACGTTCCAACTGGTTGGCAATCTGTTTGTCGACATTACTGTCTGTACTGGACATTAAATATTGTTTTTAAAAAGATAATGTACAACTGCTTCCCAAGCCATCAACCATTGTCCCAACACAGTACTCTATAGGCCTGTGTATTTTTGCACCCCCCCAATTTACTTGAAAACCACTTTGATTTTAATGTGCAAAAGACAAAGAAGAAAGAACCCTCAAAAAGCTATAGGATTCAGATACTTCTTATTTATTAAAAGAGATGTTATGATCCTTCAAATAATACTGGACTGAATAAGGGAATATCATTTTCATCATTTGAAGCTTTTGTTTAGAAACCATGTTTATAAGTTTTATAAGGCACTTACTCACCTTCTCCTAGCCCAGTAAGTCATTCGATTGGTATTTGCATCCTTGGACTTTTACTTGAATTGAAACCCTTGAGCTCTACCTTAGACAGTAAATGTCAGTCATTTAAAGTGGCATGATTCTAATCTCTTAATCTGCTCTACTGCTGAATGCTGCAAATAGGAAAAAAGGAAAAGAAAAGCTATTTGCTACCTTGAGAAACATATGTGATTTCAGTTTGATTTTCCTTAGATGTGAGATGTGTGAGTTCTAATTTTAGTCATTTTAACTGGGAAAGCCTCAACATTTTAATTAGCAATAGTGACATAAATTACATCAGTTTTATTTCAGCTTTTTGTGTTTTAATTTTCCTTAGGTGGATTCAATTGATATAAAAACACAAGTGCAGTAATTCCCTCAGCTTAATTAATGTTAATTTTTCTAGCACTTGAAATCAGATGCATTCAGTGTTTGAGTCACAGAGTATCGAGCTACTACCCGCATATGAGAAAAATAGCGATTTGCTTTTTACTTTGCATTCAGTTCAGTTCAGTTCAGTCACTCAGTCGTGTCCGACTCTTTGCAACCCCATGAATCGCAGCACACCAGGCCTCCCTGTCCTTCACCAACTCCTGGAGTTCACTCAGACTCATGTCCATTGAGTCGGTGATGCCATCCAGCCATCTCATCCTCTGTCGTCCCCTTCTCCTCCTGCCCCCAATCCCTCCCAGCATCAGAGTCTTTTCCAATGAGTCAACTCTTTGCATGAGGTGGCCAAAGTACTGGAGTTTTAGCTTTAGCATCATTCCTTCCAAAGAAGTCCCAGGGCTAATCTCCTTCAGAATGGACTGGTTAGATCTTGCAATCCAAGGGACTCTCAAGAGTCTTCTCCAACACCACAGTTCAAAAAGCATCAATTCTTCCGTGCTCAGCTTTCTTCATAGTCCAACTCTCACATCCATACATGACCACTGGAAAAATCATAGCCTTGACTAGACAGACCTTAGTTGGCAAAGTAATGTCTCTGCTATTGAATAGGCTATCTAGGTTGGTCATAACTTTTGTATTAAAAAGCAGTTTACTTTTCACTATTTCCTATTGTGCTGTGCTCCTCTCTACAACTTTCTTTGCCGTTGTTCTAAATTATGTCTGACTCTTTGCGGCCCCATGGATTACAGCATGCCGGGCTTCCCTATCCTTCACTCTCTCCCCAGAATTTTGCTCAAACTTATGTCCACTGACTCAGTGATGCCATCCAACCATCTTGTCCTCTGTTGCCCCCTTCTCCTCCTGTCCTCTTTCTTTCCCAGCATCAGAGTCTTTTCCAATGATCAGTTCTTCACATTAGGTAGTCAAATATTGGAACTTCAGCTTCAGTCCTTCTAAGGAACATTCAGGGTTGATTTGCTTTAGGATTGACTGGTTTGATCTCCTTGCAGTCCAAAGGACTCTCAAGAGTCTTCTCTAGTACCATAGTTCAAAAGCATCAGTTCTTTGGCACTCAGTGTTCTTTATGGTCCAACTCTCACATCCATACATGACTACTGGAAAAACCATAGCTTTGACTAGATGGACCTTTGTTGGCAACATGATGTCTCTGCTTTTTAATATACTGTCTAGGTTGGTCATAGCTTTTCTTTCTAGGAGTAAATGTCTTTTTAATTTCGTGGCTGCAGTCACCATCCACAGTGAGGAGTACAAGAAAATAAATTCTGAGCTATTTGATTTTAAACTTGCTTTGTAGTATTAGATTTTAGTTTAGTATTTTCTATATAGTTTGGATAAGTGCTTCCATGAAGATACCCTTTCATATCTACTTTGCAACTAATACCACTTGGAACATTTCTTCTAATGATTTCTAAATTTGAATCCTCAGTTCAGTTCAGTTCAGTCACTCAGTCATGTCCGACTCTTTGCGACCCCATGAATCGCAGCACACCAGGCCTCCCTGTCCATCACCAACTCCCGGAGTTCACTGAGACTCACGTCCATCAAGTCAGTGATGTCATCTAGCCATCTCATCCTCTGTCGTCCCCTTCTCCTCCTGCCCCCAATCCTTCCCAGCATCAGAGTCTTTTCCAGTGAGTCAGCTCTTCGCGTGAGGTGGCCAAAGTATTGGAGTTTCAGCTTCAGCATTAGTCCTTCCAATGAACAACCAGGACTGATCTCCTTTCGAATGGACTGGTTGGAACTCCATGCAGTCCAGGGGACTCTCAAGAGTCTTTTCCAACACCACAGTTCAAAAGCATCAATTCTTCAGCGCTCAGCTTTCTTCACAGTCCAACTCTCACATTCATACATGACCACTGGAAAAACCATAGCCTTGACTAGACAGACCTTTGTTGGCAAAGTAATGTCTCTGCTTTTGAATATGCTATCTAGGTTGGTCATAACTTTCCTTTCAAGGAGTAAGCGTCTTTTAATTTCATGGCTTCAATCACCATCTGCAGTGATTTTGGAGCCCCCCAAAATAAAGTCTGACACTTTCCACTGTTTCCCCAACTATTTGCCATGAAGTGATGGGACCAGATGCCATGATCTTAGTTTTCTGAATGTTGAGCTTTAAGTCAACTTTTTCACTCTCTTCTTTCACTTTCATTTGATTTCTAGCAAAATAGAATTAGAGATTCTGTTTTCAGAGAATGTTTGTGTATGGGATTTCTTTCCATTCCTGTTTATGTTAGGGTGCTGAGGCTAAGATCAACATTGTCTATTTCCTGTACATTTTGCCTTTCAAATGTATATTGAGTTGTTAAAGTAACACAAGTTCCTGAAAGCTCTCCCGTCCCTCTTCCCTCCCTCCCTCTCTCGTAAAATAGACACAAGCTGGAGAAAAAATAAAGAACAAATACCCTAAAGTTCCACGAAGGTCATTGCATTGGAAATTGAATTTGAGAAGTTGAGCTTACCATTGTCTCATGAGAATTCTCATCTCTAATATGTATATAACTGTTTCATCAAGGAATGTGTCATAGATCAGTTAGGCTGTTTCTAATTTTCTTGCTGTTGAGACTAATGCTATGTGGAATGCCATTGTGTAGAAACCATTTCCATATTTAAGTTTTTTTAAAAATTGGAATTCCAGAGGTAGATTTACTCATTCAAGGAGTATATTTCATTTAGTTTTACAATGCAGGAAGCACATACATTTTTTTAAAAATACTCTGCTTTTCTTTTGTGTTTGGTGCATCAGATGAGAAGCTGGGAGGAGAAACACTTGGAAAGGAGGAAAGAATGATAAGAATTTGCAGCTTTGCTACCTAGGTCTTGTTTGCTAACTGAAAAGGATTTGTCAGCAGAAGGGGACAACAAATTCAAACCAGCCTGCCCCCCATCTGTGTTTTTTCCTATTGGTCCTGATGGCCAAGAGACACTACCAAGCCTTCTGAGGTTTTACTGAGACGAGGCAAATTAACAAACACTTGAGCGCTTACTATATACTTTGAAGAACACTTGGGTATGTTGCTCAGCAAAATAGATGGACAGTGGTCTGAAACCTGCCCACTTAATTTGAAAGGCAGTTCTTAATCTTGTGAGCTGATTGTGATTACTCTAATCAGGAGGGGACACTGGGTCTAGATGACAGTTCTTTGGAGTGTTGAGTCATGGTGAGTTTTCACTCTATGATCTGGCACCTTGATGGCTTTTGGTCTTCTCTCCTCTGTTCCACTTGTTCCTATATGGAGGCTGAACTACAGAGTGTGCACAGACTTATTCCCTGGGGTCTATCAATTCTTGAGTTCCTTAGGAAATGATACTGGATTAAATAAGTGAAAATACAACTTCTTTGTGCGTGTATATGTGTGTATGAAGGAGAATTAAAGAAGATTTCTGATGTTGAAAAGCAGCTTTCATACTTAAGATTGAGAACCATCTCTCCACACTGTGGGCAGAAGAGGTGGAAGAGGTGGAGGAAGAAATGATAGTCTGTGGACCTCACAGCTCTTGGGGAGGTGAGACCACGCAGCTGTGTTAATTCTGCTCCACACTGTGCAGTTGGCTTGTCTTCAGTGGGTTTCATTTTAGGTCATCAAGGTGGGTGGATGCTACCAGGCGAGTGGCTAGCTTCAGGAGGACACCTAGCTCTCTAGATTTGTGCTTTCTATTGATTTTGGTGTCTGAACATTTCCATTTATTTCTAGATAATGTCTGCATTTAAACATTTAAAAATATTTTATCCAGCATATTTTGCTTTTTTTTCACCAAAAGAAGTACTATCAATACTGTTGTAAGAGAACAGTAGTCCTTTCCAATATGGCTGGCAATAAAATATACAATCTGTTCTCTGTACAGCAGTCATGGTGAGGTGATCTTTTAAGATATAAATCAGATCTCATCAGTCCCCTGCTTTAAACCTCCATGGCCTGTCATTGCTCTTAGATTAAAAGCAAAACTCCTTATCATCATCTGCAAATGTCTGCATGATCTAGCTCCTACTGATTGCATCTCCTAGTCTCTCCTCCTGCTCACTGACTTCCAACCACATTAGCCTTCTCTGTTTCTTCAACGAGCCAGCCTCATTCCCGCTGGGGGCCTTTGAGCTAGGCCCCCAGTTCATTTCCTCTACTTGGCTACCCTTGGACATGCTGGCTCTTGGCATCATTCAGGTCAGCTCAACTGTCCTCTGAAGAGATAACTTTGCAGACTCCCCTGCTGAGAATGGCATGTTTGCCCTCACCCAGCCACTGCTACATCACTCCGTCTGCCTGAAATAATTTTGTCTATTTGTTCGCATGCTTACAGTCTAGAATGTGAGCTCTATGGGCGCAGGGACCTCCTTTTAGATCATTGTTTCAAGCCCAGGACTACAACAGTGCCAAAAAATGCATGTTTATGGGATGAATTAATGAATTAAATAGTCTACATCATGGGATTCCTGAAGTTGGTAGAATACTATTATTTAAATGTTATCATTACACTGGGATATAGAAAAAATGAATATTTAGCATTAAAAAATAAGCAATGCTTTATAAGGACTCATTAAAATTATGGAATGTTAGAACACAGAAGGGTGTTTGTCTCCTTTAACTCAGACTCTTTTATTTTACAGATAAAACTAAGACTCTGAGATTCGGGAGTGGCTCAGATATCAGTGGGGGTGCGGTCAGGTGATACATCTCCTGTCCCATACTTCGTGAGTGTAGCCGAATATCTCACCATGAGTCATGGTTACTATCTGGTGGAGTGGGCACAGCAATGAATATTAGGAGAGCAATTTGGCCTAGATTTTGTGAAACCATGGGAAATGGATTGAACAAATTTTCCTGTCATTTCCTGAAGAGGTAGTAAATCATGATACTTTAAGAACTTAGGAAACAGTGTCTGACTGCTGTTCTGAAATTCTGCAAGGTGAATATAGAGAGAAAATTGTAGCTTTCCTTTCTGCCTGTAGCTTTCTGAATGTCAACAGATTACTTTCTTCAGCTTGTGTTAGAATGTCAGGAGCAGGATCCACGCCTTCTCACATACTCTGTACTGTCAGAGTCACTCAGCACAAGGAGGGGGTCTTAGGTGAATTTCCCTTTGCAAGACTAGGAATGAGACAAATGAAAAAGATGATTCATCGTTTCTATGACCTTGACAAAAAGGAAAAAAAAAGTCATCCTGGCAAATTCGGAAGTCTATTATAAACGTGCATGTTGCATATGTATTCTTTACTTCTTTGTACTCGTAAGATTTTAGAACCTGGAAGAAAAGGAAAAGTGAGAAAACAGTAGTCATAAATGTAAAGTTCTTAATTAAACCAATAGGTTTTATATTTTACTCAGTGAATATAAGCTTGTCTCTTTTGGTAAAGAAAACAGGTTTGTTAGGAGACAATGAATCTATTTCAGAATATTTCAGTGGTTTTATTCATATAGAAATTTGGATTATCCTGGAAACCAATTTGTTAGTATGTTTCAAGATTTTGAGCCTGTATATTCCCTTGGCTCAATAATTGAACTTTTAGAAATTTATCCTGTCTTAAGAATCTAGCCTAGAGAAAAATCTAAAATGCAGTCATTTTTACAAAAAGATGTTCATAACAATAATACTTATAATAAAAAAACTGGACATTACCTAGTACTCAAATATAAGTGCAGTTTGTGGCAGGCCTATTTGATATATTTTATGCAACTGTTTAATAAATTAAATGTTTAAAAATTTTAAAGTGATGATGGCATTGTACACAAAACTATATATATATAAACACCTTTACAGAAGAATATATATATCCTTTTATATAATATATATGTATATATAATTTTTTCTTACCTAAATAGCTCCTCTTAAAGAGAAAATCTTTAGCCAGAAATTATGGCAAATTAAAATTTAATAAATTAATTTTTGTGTGTGTTTAGACTATCTCTTGTGTTGCTTTTGCTATAAACCTGAATTAGTTGATGGAAGGTGGAAGGACTCTTGCATAAAGACTTCATTGGGCAGATTAGAGGATAGAGTGCCCAAGAATTGTTTTATAGAAAGAGTTATTGCTGGAAAATCAGAAGAACTCTGTTCTTAGAGTGGTTCTTTCGTGTGGTCACATCTTTTCCTAATTTTCCTCTGTAAGAAATTGGTGCCTGGTTCAGGAAGGGCATGATATGGATGGGTTGGCCAAAACTTTGCTTGAGTTTTTCCATAACAACTTATGGTATATTTACTTTGTAACAGTAAATTTACGATGACCAGGAAAAGTCAAGAACCAAAACTAGTGAGTGGAGATCTCTATTGTTACTGACTTAAGTATAAACTAAGATGCCCCAAGCAAAGCTCACAGTCCAAAGCAACCCCCTCACTATATCCTTCTGGGGAAGACTGGCAGCAAGACAGTGGGTATGGGGAGGATCATTGTTAATGAAGTAGAGTTAGATAAGAGTCTCTTTATATACTTCTAACCCTGTGGCTCAGTGGATAAAGAATCCACCTGCCAATGCAGGAGACACTGGAGACTCAGGTTCAGTCCCTGAGTTTCGAAGATCACCTGGAGGAGGAAATAGCAACCCACTCCAGTATTCTTGCCTAGAAAATCCCATGGACAGAGGAGCCTGGTGGGCTATAGTTCATAGGGTTGCAAAGAGTTGGACACAACTGAGCACGCATGCAATAGAATAACCTTCACACTTTTATACTATTCATTAAGGAATGACAATATAATGAATCAGTCAGAAGCATTGGCTTCAGAATCACTGGACTCAATGATTGCCAGTTTCTAACATGTGATCTTGGGCAAGTCACCTCTTAATTTTTTTCATCTGTAAGATGAGAATAATAATGGTTCAAAAAAGAAAAATACCATCTTAAGTGTTTGAATCAGAGGGAATTTAATTGATTAGATGAAGGAGGAGCTGAGAAGCCAAGTGGGGTCACTAAACAACCCACCGGGTATCCTGCACTGCAGGCAGATTCTTTACTTCAGAGCCACCAGGGAAGCCCCAGTATTAGCAACAGCAGGGAGCATCTATGAACCCTAACCTGGAGGGCAACCTACTGGACTGTGTTACTGAAGTCCAGGGGTTGAGGTCACCTTTGCTGCTAGGTCTGCTGCTAAGTCGCTTCAGTCATGTCCGACTCTGTGCGGCCCCATGGACTGCAGCCCACCAGGCTTCTCCGTCCATGGGATTCGCCAGGCAAGAACACTGGGGTGGGTTGCCATTTCCTTCTCCAATGCATGAAAGTGGAAAGTGAAAGTGAAGTCGCTCAGTCATGTCCGACTCCCAGCGACCCCATGGACTGCAGCCTACCAGGCTCCTCCATCCATGGGATTCTCCAGGCAATAGTACTGGAGTGGGGTGCCATTGCCTTCTCCAAAGGTCACCTTTAGGAAGTTGTAATTATGGTGGAGTTGGAGACATGGAGGAAATCTCGGGTGACTCTGCATAAAGCACAGAGAGAGACAAGAAATACACTGGCTTTCCTCTCTTCCACTCCTGTAGCCAAGCACAGCTAGATGGTGTACAGGGGAACCTGCATCACTTGCTCTGTAATACAGAGCTGAGTGGGGGAAGGGCAAGGAATAGCCCTAAAAGGGGCACAAATTCCTCTTTCAGAAATACAGGAGGTATGGTGTCTGCAGCTTTTAGAACTGCACCAGGCATACATGTGCCCAATAAACACTGCATTATCATCATCCCCAGTGAATATATTTTATACATTGGAGCCAGGCAGTTATTTCTGGGATACTGTCCTCTTTTCTAGGCTCTTCCACAGACAGATTGCTAGTTATTTCAGCATTTTCAGTGTCTGGTTAGGGAGAAGCACTCCATGTGCCTCTGTCAGTCTCCTGTTTCAATCTACCCTGTGCTGAGTTCAGGCAAAGTGATCAAACCATACTCACAGACAACCAGAACTGAGCCATAGTCAGTTTCAAAGAATCTGAGCAATCCTGAGAACTTGCTATGCATTCATTCATAATAACCCTATGGAGAGATCTTTGCAAATTAACTTTAAAAATGAATGATTTTCTCATATATTCTATCTAATCCCTTTGGCTTGAGTTTAGCTGTATTCTGCAAAATTGAAATAAGACATATTTATTTCTTTTTGGTGTTTGCCATACTTTGACTTTAAATTTAATGAATTTAAGGGAGCCAGAAGTCTGACAAGATGCCTTAACAGGCCCACCAGGAAGACTCATATAGCTGCTTCCTTGAAGCATAGACATAAAATTAAAAAAAAAAAAACAAAAAACATCAGGATAAATCTCCAGGCTTTGTCAAAGTGCCCTCTTGAGTTGCTCTCTGTTTGAATACACAGTATTTATTGTAGCACTTTGCTAAGTCCTGGGAACTTCTCTCCTAAGAGATTTTTATCAGTATGAAGAACAGCAGCTTTTCTAGGTTTTAAAGTATTGTTAGTCTTTTTCACATTGGCTTTCCAATTATGCTAATTCTCAGAAAGAACGTTTATTGATCTCAAGGAGTTAAGGGTTGTCTGTTTTTCTCCAGTGCTGTATCCTTCATGTTTAAGACCAGGTCTCAAGTAAATGATGATAAAGTGTAATGACAGCTATCAGCTTTTGAGTGCTTTCTCCATGTCACTTACTGTTCGCTTTGGGCTCACTCTGTCATTTTAATGTGATGTTAGGACTTGAAATGTCCCCATGAGACAGGTATTCATTTTAAAGACTGAGAAACTGAGGCTTAGAAATCAAATCTTCCACACATTCACGTTGCTGCACTGCCAGATTCACACTCTGAATCACTATGTGGTAGTGTTAGCACATTAGTGTGAATGTGAAACAATAAAGCGGAAATAGACAGGAAAAGGAATTAGCATGAAACAAAATGCTTGAGGGCCTCAGAAGTATGGATTACTAAAATCTCAAAGCAGGAAATGAACTTAAAGAACAACTAGTTTAGTTTCTCCTTTTTACCGCTTAAGAAAACTAATCTCCAGGAAAACAAAGGAGCCTTTTGATAGCGAAGAAAACTAATCCTTGAGTATCAAGTCTCACCTATTTCCTCTGTCTTCCAGGAACAACAGAGTTATGGCCATAACCATGCTGTTCACAAGCAGAAGTGAACATGATCCTGATCCTTTACTATGTTCCAAAGAAGCAAACATCTTCTTGTGGCTTGAAGATGTATTGATTGCATTTGCTTTGTGTGCTAGACTTAGGAAAACAGGTCTCTAAAGGAGAAATTAAGGTCTGTGGGATCCATGAGTGGTTGCTTGCTGCTCTTCTCTGCCTCTAAATTCACATTGATCAAACTTCGTGTGAGGTACAAGGCTGATGGGTCTGTGTTTGCTTGGAGAATTTATTACCTCCATACTGTATATTCCCAGCATTTTTCAAGCTGGTGCCTAGTTCTGAGTTGCACACGTCTTCATTGGTACTACCCTTTTAAGCTTAGCTTTGGCCTTGGCTCTCTTCACTTTCTTTCTTTAAAAGAGATGGTGCTCTTTTAGAGACAAGGCATTTGCAGATCACTGATTTTGCTTCATCAAGTCTCTGTGTATGTGAATCTTCTTTCCGTTTTAAGTATTAACATGGTAACAAGGATGGAAGTTGCTGTATTCTGAATCTTTAAATGTCTTTGACTTTTGGTTCTCCTAAGGATCTCTCCTAAGGACTTCCCTCGTGGCTCAGACGGTAAAGCGTCTGCCTACCATGTGGGAGACCCAGGTTCGATCCCTGGGTTGGGAAGATCCCCTGGAGAAGGAAACGGCAACCCACTCCAATACTCTTGCCTGGAAAATCCCGTGGACGGAGGAGCTTGGTAGGCTATAGTCCATAGGGTCGCAAAGAGTTGGACACGACTAAGCGTCTTCACTCACTCACTCAAGGATCTTTCAGGAATTGTAACCCTGATGCCCATGGTGGTGAGTTACTGATAGAGGTGAGGCAGAGGGTAGAAGAAGTATGTGTATGCGTGTGTGGTGAGCACCCTGCACCTGAAGGGAATCACAGCTGCAGGAGCTCTTCCTTACTCTTTGAGCTCTATCTCAGTCACAGAGCATCTTTCAGAATCCAGCAGCAGTCACTTCTGGGACATGGAATGACCCCTGTCACTGTGGTGTGGATGGGAACCAGAAAGGCAGCAGGAGAGGCCCCGTGCTAGAGACAGGAGACCAGACACCTGCCAGCTTGGGAATATGTGCTGGGCCAGAGCACTTGACTACTTTAAGCCCAGGTTACTCTCTGGTAAAGTGATAGGAATTCAATGGTCTTTGTGGCTCTAGAATTTTATTTTTAGTGTTCTTTAGAGCATGGTCATGAGTTCAGCAGGAAAAAAAAAAAACTTATTTCCATTCAGAACGGTTTCACAATGGTGCTCTGACTCACTAGATGGTCAATCATAATGAAATGGGAGCCCGACTTCCCCTCAGTTTTGCATTTCTCGTGCTTTCCAGTGTACTTGTGAGGCTGAAACAGCCCTCTAGAGAGTACTCCCACATCTATTTACTAACTGGCTGGTAACAGAAGTATAGAATAAGAACTCAGAGACATGTATAAGACTGGAAAATAATTCTTTCTTCTTTCTGCTGCTGCTGCTAAGTTGCTTCAGTCGTGTCCGACTCTGTACAACCCCATATACGGGAGCCCACTAGGCTCCTCTGTCCCTGGGATTCTCCAGGCAAGAATACTGGAGTGGGTTGCCATTTCCTTCTCCAATGCATGAAAGTGAAAAGTGAAAGTGAAGTCGCTCAGTCGTGTCCGACTCTTAGCAACCCCATGGACTGCAGCCTACCAGGCTCCTCTGTCCATGGGATTTTCCAGGCAAGAGTACTGGAGTGGGTTGCCATTGCCTTCTCCATTCTTCTTTCTATTATACAGAAAAACAAAGGATGGTATTTGTGCATCTGTGGCCCTTTCTGTGGGCAAATACTTGTCCATATTATTATCATTTGTTTTTTGTACATAATTAGGTGTTCCACCTCTTCTCTGAACTTTGTAACTTTTCATTATACTTCTTATCTAGAATAATCAGAAAACCTCACTTAAATGCAAAACCTTACTTCATCTGCAAAATTTATTTGGTCAGAACCTGGACTTGGCTGCCTATGAGGCTATCTTTGAGTTACATGTTTGCTTTTTTATTTTCTTACATGATGTAACTGCTTTATGGAAGCACATAATGGGCCTGTGTTCTGTTCTCTTCCTCCTCAATAACTCAGGAAAGATGGCTATTATGATTTCCTGGAGAGGTGGGAGGATTAAAGCCTCCCCACGTGCTAGTCGTGGCTGGAAGGAGAAACCATTGTGCAAGGGAACCGTCTGAGTCTGGAGATAAAATTCCCATTATAACCTCTTTAAGTATTTCTTCGTTTAAATGGGGTGGAGGAGATTATCCTCTTCACAAATGTAATATCTTTCTTTCTGAGCCAAGTGAAATGTGCTGTTTCTTTCCTCTAGATTAGAAAAAATAATAGGATGCTCTTTACCTTCTTTCATTTTGTTAGACAACTAATAATTCAGACTCCTTTTTGTTTAGCTTATGCAGTGTATGGAAAGGCACAATAAACAGGGATTCCCAGAGCACAGTACTGAGGGCATGCACCCCTCTCTGGCTTTCTTCAGGAGCTCACTGGCAGCCTCAGCAAGGCTCTGTGCCAGCTCTTCGCTCATTCCAAAGCCACATGCACATTGATAAAATCTTTGGTGGTTTGGGCTGGTTTATAATCTGTGTTACTGAGGTTTAGTTCAAGGCCTTTAGGGCAGAGATCTCCTGTGAGCTGAAATAAAAAGGTCTGATTTGGAAGAGGTTCGATCCTGACAAATGGAAGTGGCACATTTCCAAGTGTACATGCTGAGTTGCCTTAGAACACATCCACCCAGATCCAAGTGTACATGCTGAGTTGCCTTAGAACACATCCACCCAGATCCAAGTGTACATGCTGAGTTGCCTTAGAACACATCCACCCAGATCCAAGTGTACGTGCTGAGTTGCCTTAGAACACATCCACCCAGATCCAAGTGTACATGCTAAGTTGCCTTAGAACACATCCACCCAGATCCAAGTGTACATGCTAAGTTGCCTTAGAACACATCCACCCAGATCCAAGTGTACATGCTGAGTTGCCTTAGAACACATCCACCCAGATCCAAGTGTACATGCTGAGTTGCCTTAGAACACATCCACCCAGATCCAAGTGTACATGCTGAGTTGCCTTAGAACACATCCACCCAGATCCAAGTGTACATGCTGAGTTGCCTTAGAACACATCCACCCAGATCCAAGTGTACATGCTAAGTTGCCTTAGAACACATCCACCCAGATCCAAGTGTACATGCTAAGTTGCCTTAGAACACATCCACCCAGATCCAAGTGTACATGCTAAGTTGCCTTAGAACACATCCACCCAGATCCAAGTGTACATGCTAAGTTGCCTTAGAACACATCCACCCAGATCCAAGTGTACATGCTGAGTTGCCTTAGAACACATCCACCCAGATCCAAGTGTACATGCTGAGTTGCCTTAGAACACATCCACCCAGATCCAAGTGTACATGCTGAGTTGCCTTAGAACACATCCACCCGGATCCAAGTGTACATGCTGAGTTGCCTTAGAACACATCCACCCAGATCCAAGTGTACATGCTGAGTTGCCTTAGAACACATCCACCCAGATCCAAGTGTACATGCTGAGTTGCCTTAGAACACATCCACCCGGAACACAGACATGCATTAAGCAGCTTTGTAGAAGGCCTGTGCCGAGCACAAGTGGGGATTGAAGGCAGATGACTACCATGAGATACTGGCCTTCAAAAAGCACTTCTCAAGTTAGAAAGAAATAAGCCAAAGAAGCACAAAGAATATCATTCAGTCTAAACACAACGTCTTGTATGTGAGATGGTACAAGACCCACAGAAATGTAGAAGAGATTTTTTTTCCCAGATGGAGGACTCAGGTTTAGAAATATCAGACAAGCCAAATTATAGACATCCTGGATACTAGTGATGCTAAAGAGAGCAGACTTACTTGACAGATGTCATTTTTTTTGACCACTCAGACTCAACCCCCTTCCAGGGTAGGTTGTCTTCCTGTTGTCTGTCATGTACAACCTTGGCAGAAGGCTGTTCTTACCTCTCTGCCTCTGACAACCAGATGCTAAGTTGTCACCTTGGCTCAGGGAGTTAGGTTCTCCTTCTGGGAGTCACTCTGGAGCAAGTGGGTCAATATTAGGGGACTATTAGAATTGACTCATTGTGTCTGTGGGGATGCTCATTGATTTTCAGTGGCAGCATTGTGCTAGTCATTATTTCTGCTCTGATATACCCAACTAAATACAGAGTTCCAAAGAACAGCACGGAGAGATAAGAAAGCCTTCATAAGTGAACAATGAAAAGAAATAGAGGAAAACAATAAAATGGAAAGACTAGAGATCGCTTCAAGAAAATTAGAGATACCAAGGGAATGTTTCATGCAAAGAAGGGCACAATAAAGGACAGAAATGGCAAGGACCTAACAAAAGCAGAAGAGATTAAGAAGAGGTGGCGAGAATATACAGAAGAACTATACAAAGAATGTCTTAATGACCCAGATAACCACAAAGGTGTGGTCACTCACCTAGAGCCAGACATCCTGGAATGTGAAGTCAAGTGGACCTTAGGAAGCATTACTACAAGCAAAGCTACTGGAGGTGATGTCATTCCAGATGAGCTATTTAAAATCCTAAAAGATGGTGCTGTTAAAGTGCTGTACTGAGTATGCCAGCAAATTTGGAAAACTCAGCAGTGGACTGGAATAGGTCAGTTTTCACTCCAATCCCACAGAAGGGTAATATCAAAGAATGTTCAAACTATCACACAATTATTTTCATTCCAGTTGCTAGTAAGGTAATGCTCAAAATTCTCCAGGCTAGGCTTCAACAGTACATGAACTGAGAACTTCCAGATGTTCAAGCTGGATTTAGAAAAGGCAGAGGAACCAGAGATCAAATTACCAATATCTTTTGGATCATAGAAAAAGCAAGGGAATTTCAGAAAAACATCTGCTTCATTGACTATACTAAAGCGTTTGACTGTGTGGATCACAACAAACTGTGGAAGAGGGGAATACCAGACCACCTTACATGCCTCCTGAGAAACCTGTATACAGGTCAAGAAGCAACAGTTAGAACTGGACATGGAACAATGGACTGGTTCAAAATTGAGAAAAGAGTACATCAAGGCTATATATTGTCACCCTGATTATTTAACTTATATGCAGAATACATCATGCAAAATGCTGGGCTGGAAGAATCACAAGCTGGAATCAAGATTGCCAGGAGAAATAGCAATAACCTCAGATATGCAGGTGACACCACCCTTATGGCAGAAAGTGAAGAGAAACTAAAGAACTTCTTGATGAAGGTGAAAGGGGAGAGTGGAAAAGCTGGCTTAAGACTCAACATTCAAAAGACTAAGATCGTGGCATCTGGCCCCATCATGGCAAATAGATGGGGAAAAAATGGCAACAGTGACAGACTGTATTTTTGGGGGCTCCAAAATCACTGCAGATGTTGACTGTAGCCATGAAACTAAAAGACACTTGCTCCTTAGAAGAAAAGCTTTGACAAACCTAAATAACATATTAAAAAGCAGAGACATTACTTTGCCAACAAAATTCCGTGTAGTCAAAGCTATGTTTTCTCCAATAGTCGTGTGTGGATGTGAGAGTTGGGCCATAAAGAAGGCTGAGTGCTGAAGAATTGATGCTTTGTAAACTACGGTGTTGGAGAAGACTCTTGAGAGTCCCTTGGACTGCAAGGAGATCAAGCCAGTCAATCCTAAAGGAAATCAACCCTGAATGTTCATTGGAAGGACTGATGCTGAAGTTGAAACTCCAGTATTTTGGTCATCTAATGTGAACAGCTGACTGATTGGAAAAGTCTCTGATGCTGGGAGAGATTGAGGGCAGAAGGAGAGGAGAGCATCAGAGAATGGGATGGCTGGGTGGCAGCTCTGATGCAATGGACATGAACTTGGGCAAACTTCAGGAGATAGTGAGGGACAGAGAGGCTTGGCGTGCTACAGTCCATGGGGTCGCAAAGAGTGAGACACAACCGGGCTACTGAACAATGAATGATCGAAGGTCTGTAATGTGATTTACAATAACTATCTTATTGACTGTCCTACAACCTGATAAGATGAGCAAGTTTATGTTATTAGTTTCTAAATAAAGAAGATGATAACTATTAGGTGAGCCCACTGGGAGCTAGGCAAGTGTAGGCTGCTATCAGGTTGAAGTGATTATGAGTAGGGCACTATTATTAGTCAGCTGAGATTGGATATGCGATACCAGAATTTGCCTTTGCAGGATGGATATAGGATATGTTTATATACAACCAAGTCTTCAAGAAGATAAAATTGGCAAGATGTTTAGACAACAGAAAAATTCAAGGATCTTGCCATTGGATTATACTTGGGGAAGCAAAAGCACGTAGACAAATTCTTATTGGGAAGGAATGACTGCATATAATTATGACATATAGGCTGTATGTTGGTTGATGCTGTGAGTGTGAGTCAGTAGCACAGTACCATAGCTGGGACAGAAAGGGTGACATAGAAAAGTCAGGAGAAAATTTTATCTGGCCTTGATATTGGTCCATCATGTGTTTCCATGTTTCTCTTTTCTCTCCTCCCACTCCCCCTCTTCCCTTCCTTCTTCTCTTCACTGTTGTAAGTTACTTATTCCACCTAGACAGTTCATATCATCTTGCTTATTTCAATTTATTTGATAGAAATGTTCCACACCTTCTACTCTGTCTATAACAGATGTCTTTACCTGGAGGGTGGAGATAGAATTCAGGGCATCAGTGAAACTAGATAGGTAAAATTATATCATTATTGTCAATATGTTACTGAAATTTAATATTTTCTTCAGTTATTAGTATAGATCATAAACCATAGGAGCAGTAGCAGTATCTTGTCTGTGGCTTCATTCATAGAAATCAAAGTATTCTCATGCCATATTACAGTTACAGATACCTCTTTATATAATTTATGCTTATAATTATGGTGAAATCATGTTAGTTTATTTGGCCAGCTGCTGGGTCTTATAAATTTAATGTGTTATTAAAGCAGCATATATGTTACTATTTCACAAATTAAAAAATTTCAATATATAGTCAGTTCTGCTATATTGCAACCTGCATATTCTTAAAAATCATCCTGCAGAGTCACACCATAAAAACCATAGAGTTCAGGAGAAACATGGGGTTCAGGATATAACACTCAAAAATCTTATCAATTATGCATGAAAGTAAAGATAGGAACCTAATAAAAATGGTAGCCCAGTCATACCCAGTTATATGTTAAATGGTTAAGAAATACATCAATTCATAAGTACTAGAATAAGTATGGTACCTCACCTTGAAAATGCTTGGAGTCGGAAATGGCAACCCACTCCAGTATTCTTGCTGGATAATCCCATGTACAGAGGACTGGTGGGCTACAGTCCATGGGATCACAAAGAGTCCAATATGAGCAACTGAGCACACACCTTGACAAAGACATGCATATGTTTGTAGAAGTGGGGGAGGCTTGTGAGTTACGGTGAGGTGGGGTCATTGCAACTCCCACTTTGTCACACTGGTGCAATGGGTGCACCTGAGAGCTCTCCTGGGGCACTGAGGAAGCTGGGGACCGTCTGGGGCTTCTGTGTACTCTGAGGCCTCAGGCTCAGTGAGAGCCGGTTTTGAACTAGCCTGGTGTTTCTTGTGGAGGAAATGGTGCATAAACAAACATGAACCTGTGCTATGCCCAGACTGCTCCCTAACATATCATTGTACTGGAACAAACTCATGTTTTCCAAACAAGCAGTATAGCAAAAATGGCTATTATTGATTTCCTCTGTGATCCAAGTATTTTATTTCAAATATTTTGAAATATGATGAGGTCTTAGATTCCAGGCTTACAAAGTGTCCATTGCACAAAAAAGGTCAGGAATTCCCTGCTCCAGCAGCCCATTTTCCTTCACCAGCTCAAATGCCTGTAATTCCTCTATGGAGCCCAGTCTGTCGTCTGTTTTGCTGCCCTTCCCCCCACCCCCTTGCCTATCTATAATGATTTCTGTCACCTTAGTGCTTATTCGAACTTTTTAAATCACTCATATAAAAATTTAATTACAGTCTGTTTTTTATATTGTTTTGTGTCCTTTCCCTCTGTAACTGTATTCTAAGTTTCTTAGAGACCATATGCTTTCTGTTCTTTTCATTCCTTTTAGTATTATAGAAATTTATTATATAATTTTTCATTGAATGAATTACCAAAATAATATTATTCAGCCTAGGAAAGTAAAGGAAAGCAGGAACTGTAGTAGTTAGTGGTTCACTAGTGTTAATTGTTCAGAGAAGGCAATGGCACCCACTCCAGTACTCTTTCCTGGGAAATCCCATGGACAGCGGAGCCTGGTGGGCTGCAGTCCATGGGGTCGTAAAGAGTTGAACACGACTGAGTGACTTCACTTTCACTTTTCACTTTCATGCATTGGAGAAGGAAATGGCAACCCACTCCAGTGTTTTTGCCTGGAGAATCCCAGGAACGGAGGAGTCTGGTGGGCTGCTGTCTATGGGGTCTCACAGTCAGACATTACTGATGCAACTTAGCAGCTGCAGCAGCATTGTTAATTGTTAATGAAACCAGAGTGGGTGGGGCAGAGTGCCCTTGCATTCTAAGTGCTCAGAAGAGAAGCTAACAGGTGGGAAAGGACAGCATTCATTGTGCTAAGAATATAGAGAATTCCTTGCAAGAATTTCAACTCCTTAGAGGTTCTACTGGGAGAGACTGTGGGACACTTGCCCTGAAGCCCTTTTTATCTAGAGTAGAATCTTCCTTTGTTTGGTTGAAAACACTGCCATGTTTAAAAGTAGCAGAGAGAGAGTTAGATGCTTTTGGCATTTTAGGTCTTTAAATAATCCTTTGCTCAAGCCACACTTTAGTAAGTCACCCACAGAGCGGAACCCGTATTTGGAAGTTTCTGAGCCTCCGTATGGGCTTGTTCGGCGTCCTTATGTTAGGGTGACAAGGTTTGAAGCTAAAACTGAGAAGGAGCCAACGCTGCCGCAGAAGCCTCTTCCAGACCCACTGTGCTAGTTTTGAACCGAGGCATTTTCTGTCCGCAGCCATATGCAGTGTGAATGGGCCACAGATGTACATGGAGTGAGTGGGTGAAACAGCGTTTGGTGGGAAATGACAGTTTCATGGCATTAGTCCTTGGAACCCCAGGTGCACTTATTCATCCCTCATGTATTTTAAGCTTTCAGCCTTGGGGTTATTTCAGTGGGTTAGCATCTGTATTGTCAAGATGAGCCTTGATGAATCAGAGAGGAGAGAACAAGTCATCCGTGGAACTGGGAGAGGAGATGAGAGGACCCTTATTGAGAGATCAGTGTGATGATGCAACCAAGGGGAAGGTCATGGCTTTCTGTCTTTCCATTTGACCGTCCAGCTTGCTGATATTACTGCTCTGGCCCAGAGCCTACCTTGGTTTGGGCAGATTGAACCTCGCTTTGTGTACATCCCTGGAACATCCGGAGCCTGTAGCTGGAGTACCCTGACACAGACCATGAGTTATAATTTCTGAGCTCAGTGTATCCTGCCCCTTGACTTTTGATCAGGGATTGTACTCTTCTCTTTCTGACTAGTTAATGAATCATATGAAGGATCCTTTTTGTTAAAGTGAGTCAGAGCTGTATCTATATATGGCCACTGAACTGACTGTTCAAAAGAATTTCTGTCATTATTAATTTGAATAAATATATTTTGGACAATTATTTGGCTATAAAGAGCCTTTGGATGATATTGATATTTTCTTGTAATTTTCTTGGTATCATTTCTCAGACTTATTTAGTCGTAGATTTCTAACACTTTTACCACCTTTAAAATTATACAAAGTCATTATACAAAATGGCTCAGACAGTAAAGAATCTGCCTGCAATGCAGGAGACCTTGGTTAATCCCTGGGTTGGGAAGATCCCATGGAGAAGGGAATGGCTGCACACTTTAATATTCTTGCCTGGGAATCCCGTGGACAGAGGATTTTGGTGGGCTGCAGTCCACGGGGTCACAAGGAATCGGACACGAGTGACTAACACACACAAAGTTATACAAAGTCATTATACAAAATATGATTAGCAGTAGCTGAAATATTTATTGAAGTCCACACACTGACCAATAGCATTCATAGTGAACACAGTTTAGGTAACAGCACACTTTTTTTTTTTTAATCCAAAGAATGTTATGGAATGTACAGATCAACGAGCAAGCATATCAAGACCTTGGATTTGTTAGAGATTCAGAGTAAATTTCAAACCAGAAAAGGAAAGAACATGAGCAGCATTCCTATAAAATAGCTGTAGGAGTAGAGTAGCTCAGGGAGAAAGATTGTTTTTAAAATATACCTGGTGAACTAGTCTGGTGGAAAGACTGTCTCTTAAAAATTCTTGTGTTCCTATAGCATTTATTTCCAGATTGTCCTGGGCTTAAACTTGGACAGGAGGGTCCCCTGCCTGAACCAGCTTGTTAGACGACTCCAGTGTAGTCTTTTTCTGGTCACACCATTCCACACTGAGTAAAAGTTCCAGGGCAGCGGGGTAGTGCAAGAAATCACAGCCTTTGCCTTTATAGACCATCGTCAAGGCATCTGACGGCTGAAATTTCCTGCTCAAAAGGACCTAAGCTAAGAGTCAGGTCTATCCTTCAGTGTGCAGGTTGAATTTCATACAAAGGATGGCCAAAGACAGCTGTTTGTAGGGGCAGGGTATGTGAATGGCAGCCAAACCACAGTGTGTGTACCTGTGCTTGTAAATTCCAGTGAGGAGGCGAGTTGATGCAGAGAGAAGGAAGATGGGCTTGAGCCCAAGGGATCCAGCTCTTTCTGAACCACTACCTTCTGGTGCAGAACTTTCCAGGGATGCTTCGCACATACTGTCTCATTCAAGCCTGCACAATGCTTCAGGGTAATATTTTTATCCTCACATTATGGGAATGACGTTGTGGGGAGTGTGGTGCCTAACCTGAGAAGTCAAATCACAGTTTAAACCTCATGTGATCAGGTTCCAAAGTGCATGTTTCTTTCCACTGTGTTAGGTGACCTGTTAATAACATCCTTGCTTTTACACTTTCCTAATTCTCCCCTGACCGTGGCACATAATGATATGCAATAAATGTTTGCTGAGCAACTAAGATAGTAGAACAAAATATTTGTTCACCTTTGCTATTAATGGGATGCAGAGTAGAATTATGGTGTTGATGAGAAATTCCAGGTAAAATGTGCTGAGAGGGACATTTCACTCCTGATCTATCTCTGCTGTCGAGTTTGTTGACCTTACCTAGATACTGTGGCTGTTCTAGATTACTGGGCTACCCTTTCCAGTAGTCAGCCCAGTAAATAACTGCAAATTTTCTGGTTAGCATGGACTCAAATGTCCAGAAAGAACATTTAGTCTTGGGAAATAGTAACACCATGTTTGTTGTAGTCCTTTTCTTTCTTGCCTTAAAATGACACAAAACTCTGAGTGTTAAGGTGATGCAAGAGGGGTTGTCAGAATGCCTGCCTCTCACGGATTCACTGGTGTGGTCCCTCTGTTGATAAATTCTTGTTCTTGGCTCTCCTGTGCTGTGGTTATTCCCTTGTGTAGCTGCTTTTGCTCTCCCTCCTGGAACATTCACCTATGCCGGCTCTCAGCTTTGTCTTTTCTGATGCTCCCTCTCACTTATCTGAGCTGCCAAGACCATTCTTTGCTGTTGGCAGAAAGCTCTGGAACACTATCCTAACTTCTGCTCTAGACTACTTTTGGTATTTTCCCCATTTGTTCCCATCTGTACACTTAATTGTTTGGCTGATGTATCTGTCTGCCTTGCTGGACTATAGCCCCATTTGAGGGCAGATTTTGTCTCTCTCTTATTTATCATTGAATCACCACATCTTACATGATACTAGGCACATGGAAAGCACTATGTTTTTATAGAATGATTGAATGAACTGCCATCAGAACTGAGTCATTAAATATTTTTTTCCAAGAAGTTCTAGCATTAGGTGTCAGATCAGGGATTTTTTCATGGAAAGCTTGTAGTCTCCTCTAGAGCATAATTGCATCTGCTTGCTTGGAATACTCACCTGGAGTGTGCTCACCAAGTACCCTTCCAGAGTGATATGCTACATCTAGGACACTCCCTTTTTCTTCTGAAGAGAAAGCCAAACTAACTCTTCTCAGAAAAAGTGATTCGACCTCATCAGACTTCAGAAAAGTTCTATTTACTTATCCAGGTGACAGCAGAGTCCCCATTGTGTCCCTTCAGACTCCCTTTACTCAGTCACTGTGCAGAAAAGGGTCCAATTGCCTATGGCTCTCGATAACTTGGGTGAGACAGCCTTCCAGGTAAACTGTTTTCTAAAACCATAACTCTGAATCCTAAGGCTCACTCAGCAAGATTGAACTTTTGCAACAAGGCTAGTTACCATTTGGAGAAAGAATTCTTTCATTATGCTGCTCATAGTAATCATTATTTTATCTTTGCTTTCATTCTTTTCAAACTTAAATAGATTATTCTGTTTGACAAAAATTTAGAAAAATATGAAAATCATGTGTTAAACATCATTGTATGAATTTTCATACAATGATCACATTCATGTAACTTCCATCCAGATCAAGAAATTGAATATTACCAACATCCCAGTTATCTACCTCAAACTTCCTTCCATTTCTATCCCCCAATGGTAATATTGTTTGACCAGTTTTCAAACTTTCATAAATTAAATTATTCATTATACATTCTCTTAAGATTGACAAGTCAGCATTGTATGTATGATGTTCATTTATATTGTTATATGTAACAGTAATTTGCTCCTTTTCATTGCTGTATGCATGCTAAGTCGCTTCAGCCATGTCCGACTCTTTGAGACCCTATGGACTGTAGCCCATGAGGTTCCTCTGTCCATGGGATTCTCCAGGCAAGAATACTGGAGTGGGTTGCCATGCCTTCCTCCAGGGGATCTTCCTGACCCAGGAATTGAAACAGTGTCTCTTATACCTGCATTGGCAGGTGGGTACTTTACCACTAGCGCCACCTGGGAAACCCCATTCATTGCTGTATAGTATTCCACGATATCAATCTAAGTATCCATTATCCATTCTTCTGTTGATGGACATCTGGGTTATTTATAGTTCAGAACTATTACAAATAATGCTACTATGTACTTTTATTATGGCCACATGAATGCATTTTTGTTGGGTATATACCAGGGAGTGAAATAGATGGTACAAAGATATACATATATTCAGCTTCAGTGGATTCTATCTAGTCGGTTTTTTTTTTTTTTGGTGTAGGAATCTAAGCAGGGGATAAAGAAGACATGATAACTCTCAAGATCCCCTGGGAGTTAGGAAACTTCTGGAAAAGATCCAAGAAACAGTTGTTTGGGCTACACATTTTTGATTTAATGTTAATGCAATCTAAGCTTCAACAACTTTAAAATGACTTAAGCCTGTAATGGACTTCCTCAGTGACTAAGTGGTAAAGAATCCACCTGCAATGCAGCAGTTGCAGGAAACACAGGTTCAATCCCTGAGTCAGGAAGATCCCCTGGAGAAGGGAATGGCAACCCACTCCAGTATTCTTGCCTGGTGAATCCCATGGCGAGAGGAACCTGGCGGGCTACAGTCCATAGGGTCGCAAAGAGTCAGACATGACTGAAGCGACTTAACATGCACCAACACAAGCCTGTAATGTAAATATAGAAGCAAAAGTTATAAAGATACAGTGTATACCTGATGGCAAAGTAACCTAAATAGCTATCAATGGGTCAGAAATACCCATCCCTTTTGCTGTCTTGCATATAGGGTCATCGTTACCATCTTTCTAAACTCCATATATATGCGTTAATATACTGTATTGGTGTTTTTCTTTCTGACTTAGTTCACTCTGTATAATAGGCTCCAGTTTCATACACCTCATTAGAACTGATTAAAATGCATTCTTTCTAATAGCTGAGTAATTGGAAGGAAAGTTACGACCAACCTAGATAGCATATTCAAAAGCAGAGACATTACTTTGCCAACAATGATCCGTCTAGTCAAGGCTATGGTTTTTCCAGTAGTCATGTATGGATGTGAGAGTTGGACTGCGAAGAAAACTGAGTGCCAAAGAATTGATGCTTTTGAACTGTGGTGTTGGAGAGGATGCTTGAGAGTCCCTTGGACTGCAAGGAGATCCAACCAGTCCATCCTAAAGGAGATCAGTCCTGGGTGTTCATTGGAAGGACTGATGCTGAAGCTGAAACTCCAGTATTTTGGCCACCTCCTGCAAAGAGTTGACTCATTGGAAAAGACTCTGATGCTGGGAGGGATTGGGGGCAGGAGAAGAAGGGGGCAACAGAGGACGAGATGGCTGGATGGTATCACTGACTCGATGGACGTGAGTCTGGGTGAACTCCGGGAGTTGGTGATGGACAGGGAGGCCTGGCGTGCTGCGATTCATGGGGTTGCAAAGAGTCGGACACGACTGAGCGACTGAACTGAACTGAACTGAAGGAGAGATAGGGTAGGAAAGAGCTGGCTGTGGCTATGAAAGAATAACATGGGACATCTTTGTGGTGATGAACTGTTTTGTATCTTGACTATTAGTGTCAGTATTCTGGTAGTGAACTTGTTACCACTGGGAAAAATTGGATAAAGGATCAACTGCATCTGTCTACAATTGTTCCTTATAAATATCTATGAATTTACAATTACTTCAAAAAATTAAAAAGAGAGTAAGTGCTTCGTAGAGTTTCTCTTAGGTCAATTCTTTTCATATTATATTTACCCACTCATGTCTTAAATCTTACGGATTGTTACCAGCAAAAAGCCACTGCTCCCTGCTTCCCATCAAAGACAATACTAACCATTGAAAAAGTCATTTCCCAAAGGTTCTGGTATTCTTTGTTCATGCAAAAATTCAAGGAGCCATTAGTTCATGTTGTTTGAGCTGCAGAGATGCTTATGTATCAGGTGGAATCTTAGGTTTTAGAAGCAGTGTATTTGAACTGCAGCTAAATGAATGGACAGATGGCTGTGGTTATTTTCTTCCCTAGAATTACTTTTCTTGTGTCCCCAATAAATCTTTCTGACCAGTCATTAAAGTCTGAGCAGTCTACCCATTGTTCAGTTCCCGTCTGATTTAGATGGTCTAAGGATCAGCCTAGGGAACAGTAGAGGTGATATAATGAATCTTAGTGTGAATAAAATGACTGGGACTTTTTGTATGTTTGTTTTTAAGGTTTAGAGTCTAATATTCACTCCCTAGTTACATTTTGTTATACTGTTACTGTTATATCCTGGGGAGCCTCTCTGTGCTTATCCAGTTTTCTTATTCCCCTCCATACCATTCTGCCTGGCTTCTTCTGGCCAATGGGCTATCATTTCTGTGGGTTTTCTAGTCTAAGCAGTCTCTTTAGGTATCATTTTCCAGGTATCATATTTGAATGTACTTAGTTGAATGACTTAGTTCTACTTTTTTTTGGTGTACATTATTTTGATCTTCCAGTAGACATCAACTTTATTGTTGTCTTTGCTGATCTTTGCAGTTGCCAGCTCCTTGGGGACTTTGAAACTTCACTATTACAGCTGCCAGTATTGAGAGGTAGCCTGGCATTAACATGTCTCTTTAGAGAGCAGGGCTCTTTGCTTGGCATATAAGTCAAGTCTCTTTGTTATTTTGCTCTAAAACCTTTTTGGGGAAGGTGTGAAGTAAAAGAATTAACTATTGACATCTTTGATATATGAGTAAAATGGGTTGGGTTTTGTGACATTCTGCTTTAATGATTTAATCAGTTGTTAGTTTATAGAGAGTTGTTCTTCTGAATGTTGAGTTCCTTCATTTTCACATGGGGAGGTGAGAGGACCTGGGAAGAAACATGGTGGCCCTAAAGCCTGTCCTGTAGAGAAAGCATCATAAGGAAATGTGATCAGGCAAGGGAAGTACGCACTGCGTGAAGGCAGTATGGCTGGTGGCAAACTTTACACCCTTGAGCGTTTTATATTTCTGTGCATTGTCAGAACAGATTCTGTTCTCCCCAGCTCACAATGTTCAGGTTCCCAGTTTCTTGGGAGTTTGATCTTGGGAGCATGGATTTACCCTTGATTACATCTGTAATACTGGGGCAATAGAATTTTTATTGAGAAATTGTCATGCCAAGACTATTTTGAAGTAATGAGAAAGTGTAGTTTTGTGCAGATGAAGCAAATAGGAATTGCATTTCATGTTTTAGTATGGTGAAAATTCACGTGGCCCCAACACATAAATCCCTTATATGTGGAATCTAAAAAGAAATGATACAAATGAATTCTTTACAAAAAAGAAATAGACTCAGAGACTTAGAGAAACAACTTATGATTGTCAGGGGGAAGGAAGTTAGGGAGTTTGGGATGGACATGTGCACACTGCTAAATTCCATGGACTGAGGAGCCTGGTGGGTTGCAGTCCATGGGGTTGCAAAGAGTCAAACACTATAGAATGACTGTGCATGCACACACACACACACAACAAGGAACTACTGTATAGAACATAAAACTCTGTTCAATGCTATATGGCAGGCTGGTTGGAGGGGAGTTTGGGGGAGAATGGATACATGTGTATGTATGGCGGAGTCCCTTTGGTGTCCACCTGAGACCATCACAACATTGCTAATTGGGTATACCTTGTCATAGTTCCTGCAGATTTGCTTTAATGGCAGTTTTTGAATCTGAAGTTGTTTTTAAATGATAGCTAATCCTTATACTTTATTTTGGAATCAAGTAGGAAAGACTGGGAATTGCTGAATTTGAGTGCTGGGAATACTCATGGAAAGTATATAATCCTTTTTTTCTATTTTTAAAAATTTATTGGAATATAATTGCTTTACAATGTTTGCTGTGGGTTTATCATATATGGCTTTTATTATGTTGAGGTATGTTCCTTCTATTCCTGTTTTCTGGAGGGTTTTTATCATAAATGGATGTTGAATTTTGTCAAAGGCTTTCTCTGCATCTGTTGAGATAATCATATGGTTTTTATCTTTCAATTTGTTAATGTAGTGTATCACATTGATTGATTTGTGAATATTGAAGAATCCTTGCATCCCTGGGATAAAGCCCACTTGGTCATGATGTGTGATCTCTTTAAGATGTTGTTGGATTCTGTTTTCTAGAATTTTGTTAAGGATTTTTTCATATATGTTCATCAGTGATATTGGCCTGTAATTTTCTTTTTTTGTGGCATCTTTGTCAGGTTTTGGTATTAGGGTGATGGTGGCCTCATAGAATGAGTTTGGAAGTTTACCTTCCTCTGCAATTTTCTGTAAGAGTTTGAGTAGGATAGGTGTTAGCTCTTTAAATTTTTGGTATAATTTAGCTGTGTAGCCATCTGGTCCTGGGCTTTTGTTTGCTGGAAGATTTCTGATTACAGTTTCAATTTCCGTGCTTGTGATGGGTCTGTTAAAATTTTCTATTTCTTCCTGGTTCAGTTTGGGAAAGTTATACCTTTCTAAGAATTTGTCCATTTCTTCCAAGTTGTCCATATTATTGGGATATAGCTGATGGTAGTAGTCTCTTATGGTCCTTTGTATTTCTGTATTGTCTGTTGTGATTTCTCCATTTTCATTTCTAATTCTGTTGATTTGATTCTTCTCCCTTTTTTCTTGATGAGTCTGGCTATGGTTTATCTATTTTATTTATCTTCTCAAAGAACCAGCTTTTAGCTTTATTGATTTTTGCTGTGGTCTCCTTTGTTTCTTTTTCATTTATTTCTGCCCTAATTTTTATGATTTCTTTCCTTCTACTAACCCTGGGGTTCTTCATTTCTTCCTTTTCTAGTTGCTTTAGGTGTAGAGTTAGGTTATTTATTTGACTTTTCTCTTGTTTCTTGAGGTAAGCTTGTATTGCTATGAACCATCCCCTTAGCACTGCTTTTACTGAGTCCCATAGGTTTTGGGTTGTTGTGTTTTGCATTGGGTTGTTGCATTCATTTCTATGCATATTTTGACTTTTTCTGTGATTTGTTGGTTATTCAGAAGTGTGTTGTTTAGCCTCCATATGTTGGAATTTTTAATAGTTTTTTCCTGTAATTGACATCTAATCTTACTGCACTGTGATCAGAAAAGATGCTTGGGATGATTTCAGTGTTTTTTTTTTTAATTTACCAGGACTAGATTTATGGCCCAGGATGTGATCTATCCTGGAGAAGGTTCCGTGTGCACTTGAGAAAAAGGTGAATTCATTGTTTTGGGGTGAAATGTCCTACAGAAATCAATTAGGTATAACTGGTCCATTGTGTCATTTAAAGTTTGTATTTCCTTGCTAATTTTCTGTTTAGTTTATCTATCCATAGGTGTGAAAGGGGTATTAAACTGTCCCACTATTATTGTGTTACTGTTCATTTCCCCTTTCATACTTGTTAGCATTTTCCTTACATATTGTGGTGCTCCTATGTTGGATGCATATATATATTTATAATTGTTACATCTTCTTCTTGGATTGACCCTTTGATCATTATGTAGTGTCCTTCCTTGTCTCTTTTCATGGCCTTTATTTCAAAGTCTATTTTATCTGATATGAGTATTGCTACTCCTGCTTCCTTTTGGTCTACTTTTGCATGAAATATCTTATTCCAGCCCTTCACTTTCAGTCTGTATGTGTCCTTTGTTTTGAGGTGGGTCTCTTGTAGACAACATATATAGGGGTCTTGTTTTTGTATCCATTCGGCCAGTCTTTGTCTTTTGGTTGGGGCATTCAACCCATTTACATTTAAAGTAATTATTGACAAGTATGATCCCGTTGCCATTTATTTTGTTGTTTTGGGTTCAAGTTTATAAACCTTTTCTGTGTTTCCTGTCTAGAGAAGATCCTTTAGCATTTGTTGAAGAGCTGGTTTGGTGGTGCTGAATTGTCTCAGCTTTTGCTTGTCTGTAAAGCTTTTGATTTCTCCTTCATATTTGAATGATATCCTTGCTGGGTACAGTAATCTGGGTTGTAGGTTTTTCTCTTTCATCACTTTAAGTATGTCCTGCCATTCCCTCCTGGCCTGAAGAGTTTCTATTCAAAGATCAGCTGTTATCCTTATGGGAATCCCCTTGTGTGTTATTTGTTGTTTTTCTCTTGCTGCTTTTATTTGTTCTTTGTGTTTGATCTTCATTAATTTGATTAATATGTGTCTTGGGGTGTTTTGCCTTGGGTTTATCCTGTTTGGGACTCTTGGGTTTCTTGGACTTGGGTGGCTATTCCCTTCCCCATTTTAGGGAAGCTTTAAACTATTATCTCCTCAAGTATTTTCTCATGGTCTTTCTTTTTGTCTTCTTCTTCTGGGACTCCTATGATTCAAATGTTAGGTGTTTGACATTGTCCCAGAGGTCTCTGAGGTTGTCCTCATTTCTTTTAATTCTTTTTTCTTTATTCTTCTCTGCTTCATTTATTTCCACCATTCTATCTTCCACCTCACTTATCCTATCTTCTGCCTCAGTTATTCTACTGTTGGTTCTCTCCAGAGTGTTTTTGATCTCAGTTATTGCATTATTCATTATTGATTGACTCTTTTATTTCTTATAGGTCCTTGTTAAACATTTCTTGCATCTTCTCAATCCTTGTTCCAGACTATTTATCTGTAACTCCATTTTGTTTTCAAGATTTTGGATCATTTTTACTATCACTATTCTGAATTCTTTTTTAGGTAGACTCCCTATCTCCTCCTCTTTTGTTTGGTTTGGTGGGCATTTATTATGTTCCTTTACCTGCTGAATATTTCTCTGCCTTTTCATCTTGTTTAGATTGTTATGTTTGGGGTGGCCTTTCTGTAGGCTGGAAGTTTGTGGTTCCTCTTTATTGTGGAGGTTGCTGCCTGTGGGTGGGATTGGATGGGTGACTTGTCAAGGTTTCCTGATTTGGGAAGCTTGTATCAGTGTTCTGGTGGGTGTAGCTGGATATCTTCTCTCTGGAGTGCAATGAAGCGTCCAGTAGTGAGTTTTGACGTGTCTATGGGTTTGGTGTGACTTTGGGCTGCCTGTATATTAATCCTCAGGGCTATGTTCCTGTGTTGCTGGAGAATTAGCATGGTATGTCTTTCTCTGGAACTTGTTGGCTCCATGATATTTTCTCTTTCTGACTTTCTTCACTCTGTATGACAGTCACTAGATCTATCCACGACTCTCCAAATGGCACAGTTTTATTCCTTTTTATGGCTGAGTAATATTCCATTGTATATATGTACCACATCCTCTTTATCCATTCCTCATTGATGGACATTTAGGTTGCTTCCATGTCTTCAGGTGGCACTAGTGGTAAAGAACCTGCCCACCAATGAAAGAGATGTAGGAGAGGTGGAATCAATCCCTGAGTCTGAAAGATACCCTGGAGGAGGGCATGGCAACCCACTCTAGTATTCTTGCCTGGAGAATCCCATGGACAGAGGAGCCTGGCAGGCTACAGTCCATAGAGTCACAAGAGTTGAACACAACTGAAGCTACTTAGTTCACATGCACACACATGTCCTTGCAAATAGTGCTGCTATGAACATTGGGGTGCGTGTATCTTTTTGAATTATGATTTCCCCTGGCTTTATGCCCAGGAATGAGACTGCTAAGTCATATGGTATTTCTTCTTCTATGTTTTAAAATATTCAACAATTTAGTAGCATTCTAAGAGGGCATTGAATTGTTTTTCTCTGGGTATATGCCCAAGAGTAGGATTGCTGGATCATATGGTAGTTCTAGTTTTTGCTTTTTAAGGAATCTCCAAACTGTTCTCCATAGTGGCTTTATCAATTTACATTCTCACCAGCAGTGCAAAAGGGTTCCCTTTTTTCCATACCCTCTCCAGTGTTTTTTATTTTATTGATGGCCATTCTGATTGGTGTGAACTGACACTTAATTGTAGTTTTGATTTGCACTTCTTTAATACTTAGTGATGTTGAGCATCTTCTCATGTGTTTGTGAGGCATCTGTATGTCTTCTTTGGAGAAATTTCTATTTAGGTCTTCCGCCCATTTTTTTTTTTTTTTGATTGGGTTGCTTGTCTTTTTGATACGGAGCTGCATGAGCTGTTTGTATGTTTTGGAGATTCATCCCTTGTCAGTTGCTTCATTTGCAAATATTTTCTCTGATTCGGAGGGTTGTCTTTTCATCTTGTTTATGGTTTCCTTCGCTGGGCAAAGGCTTTTAAGTTTAATTAGGTCCCGTTTGTTTATTTTTGTTTGTATTTTAATTACTGCAGGAGGTGGGTCAAAAAAGATCTTGCTGTGATTTATGTCAAAGAGTGTTCTGCCCATGTTTGCCTCTAAGAGTTTTATGTCTCTTAAGTGTCTAGCCTTACATTTAGGTCTTTGGTCCATTTTGAGTTTATTTTTGTGTATGGTGTTATGGAGTGTTCTAATTTCATTCTTTTACATATAGCTTTTCAGTTTTCCCCAGCACCATTTATTGAAAAGACTGGGAAACTTTGAGAGTTGACTGTTAGGGCAATTGGTATGAATGTCTCTTGGCAGCTGGTTGTTAAATCAAATAGTGGATTAAGCTAGATTGGATGTTAGTTTCAGTTAACTTCCTCAGGAGAAGGTCACTTACCTGATAACATCCCAGGCTGTCTCAGGGAGTCCTGCTGGTTGTCTTGTTGTGGAGCATGAGTCCTATCACTCATGCTGTAGGTCACATTGTTCCCTGACAGGGATATTGGCAGGTAGAGCTATGTGAAAGGACCATGATATACTCTGTCTTTGTGTACAGAGTCTCAGAGCAGTGTAAATTGTTTATTTGTTTGAAAATAATAATCTCCATGAATATACCTTAGGTGCAGAATTGCAAAACTCTAATTGAAATTGATCATAAAAATAATTTTACCTTATGAGGTTGGGTATTATCTCATTCTCATTAGTGAAACTAGTTTTTCCATGATCACACAATTAGTAAGCCAGAATTTGAGCTTATGCATCTAATTCCATAACCTACACATTGGTTCTTTCTTTATGTAATATAGCATTTTTGAGCCTGGGTTAATATTTCTTCTATTCTTTCAATAGACATTTTTTGAGTACCTGCCATCTCTTGGGTACTGTGCTGGATCCTGCAGATAAAAATTAATGAACATGATTCCTATAGTGGAGATGCTCCCATTTAATTGTGATAGAAATTAGGAATACTGTAAAAAATGATTAAATGTGAGGCTAACCATCCATTGTGATAGAAAATTGGAACATGCACCATGAAATCAGGTACATGATATTCCTGGAGAGAATAATTGTTGTTGTTAAGTTGCTAAGTTGTGTCTGACTCTTTGCAAGCCCATGGTCTGCACCATGCCACGCCTCCCTGTCCCTCACCGTCTCCTGGAGTTTGTCCAAGTTCATGTCCATTGCATCAGTGATGCCATCCAACCTGCTCATCCTCTGCTATCCTCTTCTCCTTTTGCCTTCAGTCTTTGCCAGCACTAGGGTCGGTGAATAGCTGACTCATTGGAAAAGACCCTGATGTTGGAGAGAATAATAGGAGAGTTTGTTTTTTTCAGGGATGTGGTCCCTTAGAGAGGAGAGCTGAAGAGTACCTAGGCATTAATCGGGTAAATGTTGGGGTGGTTGAGGCAAAACCCTGGCATCAGATCAGGTCATTGAAATTCCAGGAACTGAAGGGAAGGTCAGAGTGATCTCAAGGGAGAAGAGGAGGGAAAGAGCCCATGGAAGTAAGATTCTAGATGAGGCCTGAGACACAGTAAGAGGCCAGACAAGCAAAGTCTTTGGGTCCTAAAAAGTATCTTTAAATCCTTCCTAGAGGCAAAGGAAAGTCACTGAAAATATATGAATGACAAAGTCAGATTTGTGATCTAAACAGCTCTTTTCATCTCAATGCAGACAGAATTGGCAGACAGCCAAGGTGTGTTTGGGGAAGACCAGCAGGAAACTGTAGAGCTTTCAAGGCCAGATAGGACAGAGTGTGGATTAAGTGATGATGTGAAGATGGAGTGTGGAGAAGGGGTTTCAGAAGTGGTTATGAGGTAAAAATCAGCAATGGACTGAATATGGGGTCAGGAGAAGAAAAGGAAGTTGGATAACTGATGGCAGCATTCACTGTGATAGAGACCCTGCAAGCAGATCCGATTTGGGAGGCAGATTTCAAGTTTAATTTTGAACATGTTGGGTTTGGGGTTGCTTTGAGAGAGATAAGCAGAAACAACAAATTGACATTTAAGCCTATTATTTTGAAGCCTAGAGGAGAGGCCAGGGCTGAAAATATATCTTTGTGTATTATAAGTATGGAAATGGTAATGACATCATGACCATGGGTGCCATTGTTTAGGGAATTACTAAGGAGTGATAAGAAAGCAGAGCCTTGAACCATGCCTTGAAGAACTTAATTTCACAGTTGTTTGAAGGAAGATCAACTTACAGAGGATGTAAGAGTATCACAAAAGATGGGAGTGAGACCACTAGCATCATGAAAACAAAAGGAAGATATACTTTGCTGAAGACAGAGTGACCAGCAATGTAAATGGATTTTAATATGGATTTTAAAAAGTCCTTTGGAGTTATTGACATGATATTCATTGGTAATCTTAGCAAGAGTTATTTTTTTTGTGAAGGATATGGAAAAAGATAAGAGCAGGCTGAAGAGTGAGTTAGGGCTGTGAAACTGGCCTCAATCAAAATAGACAAGTCTTATAGAAAGAGACTAGCAAATAAAATATGTAGTTTTGGGGAAAGGTTTTTTGTATGAGATGAGAGAGACTTGAATATGTTTAAAAGTCATTGGTGAATATTTAATTGATAGGGAATGGCAGCCATTTAGATGAGAAAAAGGATCATGGGAGAAGGGGAGTAGGCAGGAAAGGATTTTCAGAGATGCCTGTGTTTGCATGCTTGGTATGAAGAGGATAAAGGAGTTCCCCACTTAGGATTTTTGTTTTCCTGTAAAGCACAGCACAGTAACTTTGTCTATGAGGGAACGGGGAGGTTGAGGAGGGCTGCTGCTGCTGCTAAGTCACTTGTCATGTCTGACTCTGTGCGACCCCATAGACGGCAGCCCACCAGGCTCCCCCGTCCCTGGGATTCTCCAGGCAAGAACACTGGAGTGAGTTGCCATTTCCTTCTCCAGTGCATGAAAGTGAAAAGTAAAAGTGAAGTTGCTCAGTCGTGTCTGACTCTTCGCGACCCCATGGACTGAAGCCTACCAGGCTCCTTTGTCCATGGGATTTTCCAGGCAAGAGTACTGGAGTGGGTTGAGAGAACTTGAAATATGGTAGTTGTGGTAAAGAGTGTGTGGGAGTTGTTTTGAGTAAGTAATGAGATTCCTGGTCAATATCAAGGGTTCATTCCCCAGAAACTTAGGAATATTCATCTTATGCTGTTAAGTAAAAAATCCATGCTATATCCATGTTTTGTGAAAACTCCATGCTAACAACATCTATATAAGTAAGAGGAAAGTATTTGAGAAAGGTGGGAAGGATTTTTTAAAAGTGATTGATTTTCAGACTGTTTTGGGAGACTGGAAGGAAAATACTCATTTGAACATAAAAATCTAAATTTTAAAGGATCTCTGAATGTGTGTATACTTATTAAATGAATCAGATGAAGGGAAAAAGTTTCTTTTTCACATGAGAAAAATTGACCAATTTATCTTATTTAAGCATTGAGGCCTTGGTTGAATTAAACATGAGATTATTTTAAAAGGATATCAGGGTTTGCATAAAACTGTGCACTAAGGTGGCTGGATTTTTATTTTTGCTGTTGATCAAGGATGCTGCTGCTGCTGCTGCTGCTGCTGCTAAGACGCTTCAGTCGTGTCTGACTCTGTGCGACCCCATAGATGGCAGCCCACCAGGCTCCGCTGTCCCTGGGATTCTCCAGTCAAGAACACTGGAGTGGGTTGCCATTTCCTTCTCCAATGCATGAAAGTGAAAAGTGAAAGTGAGGTTGCTCAGTTGTGTCCAACTCTTCGCTACCCCATAGACTGTAGCCTACCAGGCTTTTCTGTCCATGAGATTTTCCAGGCAAGAGTACTGGAGTGGGATGCCATCGCCTTCTCCGGATCAAGGATGTTAGGTCTTTGCAATTTCCCTATCCTTTCAAGAAGATGAACAGATGTTTCTATGAATGTGAAACTGAGCAAATAGAGCCTCCTTTTCTACATAGTTTTTGGCTGAGGAATACAAGGGACAAACACCTGGAGATTAGAAATGTGTCCCTAATCACTAGAAATGCTCCTTTTTAATGAGTTGGCCTCAGTTGGCTAAGAGAAATTGCCTAAGTGTGAAACTTTTCACTTCTTGTGTGTAGAGTACATGACCACATATGTTGGTGGGAGCACAGGAGCATATACAAAAGGAATTTTTTCCCCTCTTGAACAATTCTTGTTTGGCTGGGGAGGGAAAGTATTCATACAAAACTTACAAAAGAGACCTTCAGTAACTTCATTAATTCAGGTGTTTTAGGAGATGGGTAAGAGCTCAGAGTAAGAGAAGGATGAGATAGCAGAAAGATCTCATAAAGGAAGATTTGGGAATAAGGATATCAGAGATTTAGCTAGAGTAAGGCTCAGATCTATTAACTGCTTGTGAAGAGTTGACTCATTGGAAAAAACTCTGATGCTGGGAGGGATTGGGGGGCAGAAGGAGAAGGGGATGACAGAGGATGAGATGGCTGGATGGCATCACCGACTCGATGGACAAGAGTTTGGGTGAACTCCGGGAGTTGGTGATGGACAGGGAGGCCTGGTGTGCTGCGATTCATGGGGTCACAAAGAGTCGGACACAACTGAGCGACTGAACTGAACTGAACTGAACTGAATGCACAAGCACTCTCAGGAGATTCCCATGGAGAATCACGTGGGAGATTTTAAGGGCCATCCTGAGAGTGACATGTATCCCTTCTGTCCTGTAGCACTGATCAGAAGTCAATCACACTGCCCAGTGTAACTGCAGTAGTAGCTGGGAAGTGTACAGGCATCCCAGGAGATATTGTGGGTTTGGTTCCAGACCATGACAATAAAGCAAGTATTGCAATAAAGTGAGTCACATACGTTTTTTGTTTCTCAATGCATATTATGGTTTTATTTATATTATCTATTAACTGTGTCAACCCCTAATGTATACATCTTAATTTAAAAAATGCATGCGTGTGTGCTAAGTCACTTCAGTCATGTCCAACTCTTCACGACCCCAACTCTATAGCCCGCCAGGCTTGTCTGTTCTTGGGATTTCCCAGGCACAAATACTGGAGCGGGTTGCCATTTCCTTCCCCAGGGGATCTTCCTGACCCAGGGATTGAACCTGTGTCTCTCAAGTCTCCTGCATTTGTAGGCAGGTTCTTTACCACTACTGCCACCTGAGAAGTCCCAATGAAAAAAATACCTTTTTGTCGACATCTGAGCCTTCAGTGAATCCTAATCTTTTTGCTGATGGAGGGTCTTGCCTCAGTGTTGATGGCTACTGATTGATCAGGGTGGTGGTTGCTCAAGGTTGAGGTGGCTGTGCCAATTCTTTAAAATAAGACAACAAAGTTTTCACAATGATTGACACTTCCCTTCACAAAAGTTTTCTATGTAGCATGTAATACTGTTTGATAGCATCTCACCTTTTGGTGTGAATCCTCTCAAACCCTGCTGCGGCTTTATCAACCAAAAGTATTTAACATCCTAAATCCTTTGTTGTAATTTCAACAATCTCTACCAGTAGTAGATTATATCTCAAGAAACCAGTTTCTTTGCTGATTGATAAGAAGCAGTTCCTCATCTGTTAAAGTTCTATCATGAGATTGTGAAATTTAGTCACATCTTTAGGGTCCACTTCTAATTCTAGTTCTTTTGATGTTTTCACTACATCTGTAGTTACCTCCTTCACTGAAGTCTTGAACCCTCTTAAGTCATCACATAAGGTTGAGATCAGCTTCTTCCAAACTCCTGTTAATATTGATATTTTACTTCTTCCCGTGAATGATGAAATGTTTTTACTGGCATCTAGAATGGTGAATCCTTTCCAGGAGGTTTTGTATTTAATTTGTCCACATATATCAAAGGAATCACTATCTGTGGCAGTTATGGCCTCACAAAATGGTTATCTTAAATAAGACCTGAAATGAAAATTTCTCCTTGATCCATGGGCCACAGAATGAATGTTGTATTTGCAGGCAAAAAAACAACATTAATCTTGTTATGCATCTCCATCAGAGCTCTTGGGTGACAAGGAGCTCTGTGAGTGAGCAGTAATATTTTGAGAGAAGTCCTTTTTTTTTTTTTTTTCCTGAGCAGTGGGTCTCAACAGTAGGCTTATAATATTCAGTAAACCACTTTTTCAACAGATAGGCTGTCATCCAGGCTCTGTAGTTCCATTTATAGAGCAAAGAGTAGATTTAGCATAATTCTAAAGAGGCCTAGGATTTGCAGAATGGTAAATGAGTATTGACTTCAACTTAAAGTCACCAGCTGTATTAACCCCTAACAAGAGAGTCAACTTATCCTTTGTAGCTTTGTAGCCAGGCATTGATTTCTCCTCTCTAGCTACGAAAGGCCTAGATGGCATCTTCTAATAAAATCTGTTCTTTAGTGTAGCCACCTGCATCCATTATCTTGGCTAGATCTGGACTACTTGCTGCTGCTTCTACATCACTTGCTGCTTCACCTGGCACTTTTCTGTTATGTAGATAGCTTCTTTCTGAAACGCTGTGAACCAGCCTCTGCCAGCTTGAAAATTTTCTTCTTCAGCTTCGTCACCTCTCTCAGCCTTCATGGAATTAAAGAGAGTTAGGGCCTTGCTCTAGATTGGACTCCAGTTTGAGGGAATGTTTTGGCTGATTTCGTTTTCTGCCCAAGCCACTAAAACTTTCTCCATATCACCAATAAGTCTGTTTTACTTTCTTATTATTGGTGTGTTCACTGGAGTAGCAGTTTTAATTTCCTTCCAGAACTTTTCCTTTGTATTCATAGCTTATGTTTGCCTCAAAACCTCTAGCCTTTTCAGCCTATTTCAGCTTTCCACCCAGCTTCCTCCCTGAACTCAGTCATTTCTAAGCTTTTGATTTAAAGAGAAAGATGTGCAACTCTTCCTTTCACTTGAACACTTAGACCACTGTAGGGTTATTAACTGGCCCAATTTCAATATTGTGTCTCTCAATAGGGAGGCCTGGGAAGAAGGAGAGATCCAGGGGTGCGGCCAGTCAATGGAGTTGGAATGCATGCAACATTTATAGATTAAGTTCACTGTCTTATGTGGGTGAAGTTCAAGGGACCTCAAAATAATTACAAGAGTAATATCAAAGGTCATTGATCAGAAATCACTATAACAAATGTAATAGTAATGAAAAAGTTTGAAATATTGTGAGAATTGCCAAAAGGTGACATAGAGACAGGAAGTGAGCCAATTATCTTGGAAAAATGGTACCAATAGACTTGTTTGACACAGCATTGACACAAGCCTTCTATTTGAAAAAATACAGTACCTGAGAAACACAATAAAATGAGGTGTGCCCATAGTTGAGCTGTGTGCCTGAGAAGATGTAGGTTTGTTTAGCACCTAACCAGTCTCTGCTATGTGCCCATTGGAGCATCCTAGAAGAACTTTCACTCCCTCTTCCTCAGTCATAGACTCTTTAGACTTTCTCCCTCAGGGGAGATACCTGATCAGTTCTACCAGGAATCAGTCATATGTGATTGTTCCCAAATCTTCTACCACTTGGCCATTATTTTTTAGCAAACATTCTTGGTTTTTATTTTTCTTCTCAAAATGAGATGTTCACAGTAAAATGGAATTCTCTGGATGTTCAGTTCAGTTCAGTTGCTCAGTCATATCCAACTCTTTGCGACCCCATGGACAGCAGCACGCCAGGCCTCCCTGTCCATAACCAACTCCCAGAGTTTACCCAAACTCATGTCCATTGAGTCGGTGATGTCATCCAACCATCTCATCCTCTGTCATCCCCTTCTCCTGCCCTCAATCTTTCCCAGCATCAGGGTCTTTTCCAATGAGTCAGCTCTTCGCATAAGGTGGCCAAAGTATTGCAGTTTCAGCTTCAACATCAGTCCTTCCAATGAACACTCAGGACTAATCTCCTTTAGGATGGACTTGGTGGATCTCCTTGCAGTCCAAGGGACTCTCAAGAGTCTTCTCCAACACCACAGTTCAAAAGCATCAATTCTTTGGCATTCAGCTTTCTTTATAGTCCAACTCTCACACCCATACATGACCAGTGGAAAAACCATAGCCTTGACTAGACGGACCTTTGTTGGCAATGTCTCTGCTTTTGAATATGCTGTCTAGGTTGGTCATAACTTACCTTCCAAGGAGTAAGCGTTTTTTAATTTCATGTCTGCAGTCACCATCTGAAGTGATTTTGGAGCCCCCCAAAATAAAGTCAGCTACTGTTAACTACTGTTTCCCCATCTATTTGCCATGAAGTGATGGGACCAGATGCCATGATCTTACTTTTCTGAATGTTGAGCTTTAAGCCAACTTTTTCACTCTCTCTTTCATTTTCATCAAGAGGCTCTTTAGTTCTTCTTCACTTTCTGCCATAAGGGTGGTGTCATCTGCATATCTGAGGTTATTGGTATTTCTCCCAGCAATCTTGATTCCAGCTTGTGCTTCATCCAGCCCAGCATTTCTCATGATATACTCTGTATATAAGTTAAATAAGCAGGATGACAATATACAACCTTGATGTACTCCTTTTCCTATTTGGAACCAGTCTGTTGTTCCATGTCCAGTTCTAACTGTTGCTTCCTGACCTGCATACAGATTTCTCAAGAGGCAGGTCAGGTGGTCTGGTATTCCCATCTCTATGAGAATTTTCCACAGTTTATTGTGATCCACACAGTCAAAGGCTTTGGCATAGTCAATAAGGCAGAAACAGATGTTTTTCTGGAACTTTCTTGCTTTGTCAGTGATCCAGCGGATGTTGGCAATCTGATCTCTGGTTCCTCTACCTTTTCTAAATCCAGCTTGAACATCTGGAAGTTTGCGGTTCACATATTGCTGAAGCCTGGCTCGGAGAATTTTGAGCATTACTTTACTAGTGTGTGAGGTGAGTGCCATTGTGCAGTAGTTGAGCAATCTTTGGCATTGCCTTTCTTTGGGATTGGAATGAAAATTCTCTGGATGGGATCCCCCCAAATGCTGGTAAAGTGGGATTATTTTATTTGATTTCATAACTATAAGGCCAAAGAGATGGCCAATATTGGGAAGACTTCCCATTGAGAGGCAGATAATGGAATCCCACAAAGAAGGTCATTTGAAGGATGAAAGGGGTTGCTAGGATGCTGTTTCTATCAGGCAGCTGTATCAAGCATTTGTGGTTATAGATTATTCTTACCTACTTCTCAACGAAGAAAAAAAGTACATGTACACACAAATTAACCAGTTCATTTCTATGAAGTTTAAACTCATGGAGAAGAAAGAAATGTTTTCAAATATTATTACATTTGTGTTAGATTTTGAATTTAAATGAGGAAAATACACCAAGAGTTTCTGTATTTAAAATCTTTTTATTGCAATGCTACCCATTCCACTGGTCTTACGTAGTGATTAAAGTGTTGCATTCAATAATCTAGCCAGTAATGAACATGCTTAAATGATATGTAAGTGAGTTAGCATTGCTTTGTGGAACTAAAAGTTGTCACCTTACATTGTCACATCAATTAGATAAGAAACTATTGATGTCTTGCCATTTCAACATATCCAGTGGCCTGAGTCCCAGATGTCTACATTAGTGACCCTTGAAGAGAGAAATAATGTATCTTTTCTTTCTTTTTCTTTTCTTTTGCAGTAGTTGTGCTTTCACTATTCTCTACTGAGAAATATTATGACCGAAGGCAACTGCTCATTCTTATCGGAGGAAAGAATTTATTAAAAACAATCTATGTCTAAATTCCAAGAAGAGAGAAAACCTATGGATCTCTCTGTATAGTCTACCAATGTGCTTACCTATTTCAAATATTTTTTTTTCCTAAATTGAGTTTGTAATGTCAAGGTTTCAGGGTACAGGATTTTTTTTTGTTCAGTGGTTTATGGCTAGACTCGTGAACAGTGACTACCACACTTCCATTTTCCTACAAATGTGGTTGCTCTTGGGTGTTGACATTGTAGAAAACAGAATTCATTAAAATTATAATTCAAATTTAGTTTCCTGTTACGATTCCTGTTTCTTCTTGTCACTAGGTTGTCTCTAAGGAGAAAGATGCCAGAGGAGGGGTAAAAACATTTGTGTATAAACATAGACACTAATACACAAACACTGATTTATGTCTTAGTGTCTTTTTTTCTTGGTTCTCCCCAATAAGATTTAAGTGATACTAACAGATTTTCAAGAGGCACTTTAAAATAAACAAAACAGAGAGTATCTAGGCAGAAAACCATATACTTTCAGATCTCAACATGTTTATAATATATATGAAGACAGAAACACAGAAACAACATAAATAACTATATCCTACTTGGTTATTGTCTGCAAGTTATTATTTTTCAGGGAAGAGTTTAACCATAGATACATCATTGAGAGGAAGAACAGTAGAATATTGAGGGCAAATGGTGATGGTGGTGGGGTATCTTTGTTACCTAGGAAGAACATTGAGAATCTAGGGGAATTTTCAATTTTGAACCCCTGTGCTCTGCAACAGGGCATTTGTTTTACTGACTGAATGCTCTTTGGGTATCCGGGAGAAAAATGATTGTAAAGACTACAGATGAAATTTTCTTCTTTGGCTTTTTCCATAATACCATAAATATGAACCGTGCTGAGTTAGGGGGTAACATTCATTGGAGAATATCCTAAACTGAACTTTGAACACGTCTTGGCCTCTATGGCATCATTTAGAAACTCAAGCCTTTGTGGGGTTTCTGACTTTTCTATTTATATGGTGGGTTGGCAATCTTATAATGACATTAGTTTTGTGACCAGTTACCAAAGAGTTGTTATTATTTTTAGAAAATTAGGCTATCGTTAAATGTCTACAGCAAAGTTAAAAACAGCCCAGAAAAGTGTGTGATAGGATAGTTTAGAAACCTCCTCACCTGGATATTTGGTACCATGGAATTCAACAAGGAATGTTGGACACTTCTCAAAATAAAAGTAATTTAAATTCAGTCTTACAAAAGGTTATGTTATAGAATATATTGAAAAAAAGAAGGTTAGTTGGAAAGTCAAACATGTTAGAATTTGGCATTTACCAGGCTTTTGGATATAAAAGTGCTTCTCATATGTCAAGGCAAAATTTATATTCTCTTTTCCTCAATAGCATTTTATGAGATTAAATATTCCTGTTCTACATAAATAGAATAGAAACATCTCTCTTTTTAAGTGTCATGAAAATAAGAAATGGCCTCTGTACAAAAAGGTTTTTAAAATTTCTCCTTGCTATATCATTTTGGTTAATTTAGGGGGCATAATTTGTGGGGACATTGTGATTGTTTTTTCTTTTTAAAAATTTTTCATTGTTATTTTAATTGGAGAATAATTGCTTCACAATGTTGTATTGGTTTCTGCAGTGCAAATCAGCCATTATTATATGTATATCATGTTCCTATTGAGCCCCCTTCCAGCCCCTCATCCCACCCCTCTAGATTGTCAGAGAACACCAAGCTGAGCTCCCCCCATGCAACATAGCAGCTTCCCACTAGCTAGCTATTTTACCCATGATAGTGTATATATGTCAATGCTACTTTCTGAATTCATCCCACCCTCTGACTCATTGGAAAAGACCCTGATACTAGGCAAGATTGAAGGCAGGAGAAGAAGGGGGCGATAGAGCGGGAGATGGTTGGATGGCATCACCAACTCTATGGACATGAGTTTGAGCAAGCTCTGGTAATTGGTGATGGACAGGGAGGCCTGGCATGCTGCAGTCCGTGGGGTCTCAGAGAGTTGGACACGACTGAGCGACTGAACTGAACCAAAGCTCGTGTGATCCTGAAAATAGTGAAAGTGTTAGTTGTTCAGTTGTGTCCAACTCTGTGTGACCCCATGGATTGTAGCCTGCTGGGCTCCTCTGTCCATGGAATTTTCCAGGCAAGAATACTGGAGTGGGTAGCCATTCCTTTCTTTGGGGGATCTTACTGACCCAGGGATTGAACCCAGGTCTCCTGCATTGCAATCAGATTCTTTTACCATCTGAGCCATCGAGGAAGCCCAGTGTGATGCTGAGACAGTGGCAAATGAAGGATGAGGAGGAAGGAAAATGATGGACTAGTAAATGCAGACAAAGCTGATGCACATCCATAGTTCCAGTAGCATGATTGATGAGCTGCTTAATTTCAAATGGTTTGTCTTGCTGAATTTGGAGTTTAGCCTCTGGCCCTTAGCCTCTCCCTTTGTGACTTGAGTATTTTCTGGGCATGTACATGCCAGTTTTCTTCATAGCTTGTTGTGATTTATTTATCTTCACATTCTTCAGTGATTTGAAATGTCGCATTTTCTTATACTGAAATTTTGTACCATACATATTTAGCATATGAATCTTTGGCAGCTAATCTTTTTCTTGCAATCATTTGTCTTTCTTGTCTGAAGCTGGTATCGTGTTTTAATTGTTATGGTTTCTAATAGTCTATATTATCTAGAATGGCGTAACTCCCGTTATCTGTTTTTCCTTTGATATTTTAAGAAAAAGAGTGACTATGAAAAATAATTCTGGCTTTGTCTTATTGTTTTAAGAATTTGTATCTCTTACTTAGTTGTAAACTTGTCAGTTTCTTTTAATTTCATTTTATGTAAATATTTTACTTATGTGAAAGTGTTAGTCACTCAGTTGTGTCCGACTCTTTGCAACCCCATGAACTGTCGCCTGCCAGGCTCCTCTGTCCATGGAATTCTCCAGGCAAGAATACTGCAGTGGGTTGCCATTCCCCTCTCCAGGGGATCTTCCCAACCCAGGACTTGAATCTGGGTCTCCTGCATTGCAGGCAGATTCTTTACCATCTGAGCTACCAGTGTGCTTAGTTGCTCAGTTGTGTCCAACTTTTTGCTACCCCATGGACTGTAGCCCACCGGGCTCCTCTGTCTGTAGGGATTCTCCAGGCAGAAATACTGGAGTGGGTTACCATGCCCTCCTCCAAGGGATATTACCAACCCAGGGATCGAACCCAGGTCTCTCACATTGCGGGTGAATTCCTTACCATCTGAGCCACCAGGGAAGCCCTATCAGCTACGGGAAAGCCCCCAAATACTTTACTTGTATCTTCATTTTAATACAAGTAAGATAAGTATGTCTTTTAAAAAACTATCATTGTCAGATTTGCTTTCAGGTTTAAAATATACAGGTAAAATGGATATGGCCACCTTCCATGTTTGTTTTGAGATGTAGTATAATTTTATTTTATTTTTTTTTAATTTTTTTTTTTGTTTTGTTACATTCTCTTTTTTTTTTTCTCTAATTTTATTTTATTTTTAAACTTTACATAATTGTATTAGTTTTGCCAAATATCAAAATGAATCCGCCACAGGTATACATGTGTTCCCCATCCCGAACCCTCCTCCCTCCTCCCTCCTCCCTCCCCATACCATCCCTCTGGGCCGTCCCAGTGCACCAGCCCCAAGCATCCAGCATCATGCATCGAACCTGGACTGGCAACTCGTTTCCTACATAATATTTTACGTGTTTCATTGCCATTCTCCCAAATCTTCCCACCCTCTCCCTCTCCCACAGAGTCCATAAGACTGTTCTATACATCAGTGTCTCTTTTGCTGTCTCGTACACCGGGTTATTGTTACCATCTTTCTAAATTCCATATATATGCGTTAGTATACTGTATTTATGTTTTTCCTTCTGGCTTACTTCACTCTGTATAATAGGCTCCAGTTTCATCCACCTCATTAGAACTGACTCAAATGTATTCTTTTTAATGGCTGAGTAATACTCCATTGTGTATATGTACCACAGCTTTCTTATCCATTCATCTGCTGAGGGACATCTAGGTTGCTTCCATGTCTTGGCTATTATAAACAGTGCTGCGATGAACATTGGGGTACACGTGTATCTTTCCCTTCTGGTTTCCTCATTGTGTATGCCCAGCAGTGGGGTTGCTGGATCATAAGGCAGTTCTATTTCCAGTTTTTTAAGGAATCTCCACACTGTTCTCCATAGTGGCTGTACTAGTTTGCATTCCCACCAACAGTGTAAGAGGGTTCCCTTTTCTCCACACCCTCTCCAGCATTTATTATTTGTAGACTTTTGGATCGCAGCCATTCTGACTGGTGTGAAATGGTACCTCATGGTGGTTTTGATTTGCATTTCTCTGACAATGAGTGATGTTGAGCATCTTTTCATGTGTTTGTTAGCCATCTGTATGTCTTTTTTGGGGAAATGTCTATTTAGTTCTTTGGCCCATTTTTTGATTGGGTCGTTTATTTTTCTGGAGTTGAGCTGTAGGAGTTGCTTGTATATTTTTGAGATTAGTTGTTTGTCGGTTGCTTCATTTGCTATTATTTTCTCTCATTCTGATATAATTTTAAAATAATTTGGCTCTTAAATAGCCTATACCCTTTTCCTTTTTTAAAGATAGATTTCCTAAAAACTTTTTATGTGTATGTATATATTATGGGCTTCTCTGATAGCTCAGTTGGTAAAGAATCTGCCTGCAATGCAGGAGACCCCAGTTCAATTCCTGGGTCAGGAAGATGCGCTGGAGAAGGGATAGGCTACCCACTCCAGTATTCTTGGGCTTCCCTTGTGGCTCAGCTGGTAAAAAATCCACCCACAATGTGGGAAACCTGGGTTTGATCCCTGGGTTAGGAAGATCCCCTGGAGAAGAGAAAGTTGACCTACTCCTGTATTCTGGCCTGGAGAATTCCATGGATTGTATAGTCTATGGGGTCGCAGAGTCAGACACGACTGAGCGACTTTCACTTTCATATATATATATATATATATGTATATATATGTATATATATATTTCATACACACACACACACCCCCCCCCCCACATCTTCTTTATCCATTCATTTGTTGATGGACACTTAGGTTGCTTCTCTATCTTGGCTATTGTAAATAAAGCTTCAATGAACATAGCAGTGTATATGTCTTTTCGAATTAGTGTTTTCAAATTTTTTGAATAAATACCCAGAAGTAGAATTCCTGGATCATATGATAGTTCTCTTATTAATTTTTTGAGGACTCTCCATACTGTTTTCCATAGTGGCTGCACATCAACTTACATTCCCACCAACAACACTTGAGGATTTCTTTTTCTCCAAGTCTTAGCCAATACTTGTTATTTCTTGCCTTTTGGGTAATAGCCACTCTAATAGGTGTGAAGTGATAGCTCATTGAGATTTTGATTTGCATTTACATAATAATTAGTAATGTTGAAATCTTTTCATATACCAGTTAGCTATCTGTATGTCTTCTTTGGAAAAATGTCTTTTCAACTCCTCTGCCCATTTTTAAATGAGTTTGGGTTTTTTTTTTCCTTCTTGTTGTTTGTTTGTTTGTTGTTATTGAGTTCTGTGAATTCTTTATATATTGGATATTAATCTGTATCAGGTAACTATTTGTAGATATCTTCTACCATTTTGTAGGTTGTCTTTTTGTTTTGTGGGTGGTTTCCTTTGTTGTGCAAAAGCTCTTTAGTTTGATATAATCTCATTTGTTTATTTTTCTTTTGCTTCTCTTTTCTAAGAAGACATACTTAGTAAGATATTGCTAACACTCATGTCAAAGAGCATATGGCCTATGTGTTTTCCTAGGATTATGGTTTCAGAGCTTACATTCAAGTTTTTAATCCATTTTAAATTGATTTTTGTGATGGTGAAAGATAGTTGTGTAGTTTCCTTTTCTTGCATGTGGTTGTTAAATTTTTCCAACATCATTTAAGAGACTATCACTTCTCCATTGTATGCTCTTTGTTCCTTTGTCATAAATTGTTTATAATGTGTGAATTTATATTGGACTTTCAATTCTGTTGCACTGATCTATGTATCTGCTTTTTTCTTTTTACCTGTCCCATGCTGTGTTGATTGCTGTGGCTTTGTGAAATAGTTTGAAATGAGAGTACATGCTACCTCCAGGTTTTTTTTTTTCCCCACAGGATTGCTTTTGCTATTTGGGATCTTTTATGGTTCCAAATAAATTTTAGAATATTTTGTTCTATTTCTGTGAAAAGAATTCTTGGGATTTCAATGAAAACTGCATTGAATCTGTAGATTTTTAAAGGAAATATGGACATTTTAGCAAAGTTAATTCTTCCAATCCATGAGTACGGAATATCTTTCCATTTATTTGTGTTTTCTTCAGTTCTTCCAACAATGTCTTACAGATTTCAAAATACAGGTCTACCACCTCCTTAATTAAATTTATTTCTAGGTAGTTTATTCTTTTCATTGTGATTAAATGGAATTATTTTCTTAATATCTATTTCTCTACCTCATTGTTAGTGTATAGAAATGCAACAGATTTTTGTATGTTCATTTTGTATCCTACAACTTTACTGTGTTTGTTATTTTTAATATTATTTTGGTGGCATCTTTATAGTCTTCTCTATATAAAATTAAGTCATTCACAAATAGTGACATTTTCACTTCTTGCTTTTCAATTTGGATGCCTTTTATTTCTTTTTCTTACCTAATTGCTCTGGCAAGGACTTCCAATACTATGCTATTAAGAATGGCAATAGTGGATATTCTTGTCTTATTCCTGACTTTAGTGGAATAGCTTTTTGTTTTTTCACCACTGAGTATAATGTTAGCTGTCATATGAGTTTGTCATATAAGGCCTTTATTATCTTGAGACATGTTTCTGCTATACCAATTTTTTGAGAGTTTATCATAAATGGGTGTTGAATTTTTACAAATACTTTTCTGCATATATTGAGATGATCTTATGGTTTTTTATCTCATTGTCCCTTTTTCTTTTATTTTTATTAATTCATTTTTCTGATTTTCCTTAGCTTTATTTTATTGATCTTTTTCTAGCTTATTAAATGAATATCTGCTTCTGTGTTTATTTTTATTGATTCATTATTGCTACTTTTCTTATGGTTATTTTATTGAATTTTATTGAAATCTAACTGTTTATCAAATTGAATACATTGTTCATTTATTTTAATTCATTTTTTAAAAAGACCCTAAATATCATGCTTTTTCCCCCTTTGAGTCCATCTTTTGCCACAATCATTAGGTTTTATGTTCTTAATGTTAAAATAGTTTGTAATTGGAATTTTGATTTCTTCTTTAGTCTGTGCCATTTTGGAATATTTTATTTTAAATTTACCTTCTATGTTTTTATTTTAAGATTATCTTCTGATATTAATTTCTGTTGTGTTTTTGTGTATGTGATCCACATACTTGTGCATTGTGTGAGCAAATAGATGGCCTGAAGTGAAGTGAAGTGAAGTGAAGTGAAAGTCGTTCAGTCACGTCCGACCCTTTGCAACCCCATGGACTTTACAGCCCATGGATTTCTCTAGGCCAGAATACTGGAGTGGGTAGCCTTTCCCTTATCCAGGGGATCTTCCCAATCCAGGGATTTAACCCAGGTCTCGAACCCAGGTCTCTCACATTGCAGGTGGATTCTTTACCAGCTGAGCCACAAGGGAAGCCCATAGACGGCCTGCTTGATTTTTATGTTTTATAGCTCTGATATTTTTATCTGTCCCTAATATACGATCTTTGTTGTTGTTGTTTTGGCTATATTGAAATACAATTTAAAGATCCTAGTATATTTAAAGTGTACCTTGTGATGATCTTATATGTATATGTTATAAAGGATTCTCATAACTCAGGTTAATTAGCACAACTATTATATAAATAAATAATAAAACCTTGCAATATATAGGATGGTCATTTGCTTTTAGCTTGTTGAAACTATTTTTTGTTGGTATTGCAATGAATTTGACCTCTTGTCTAATAACATTTTGAAAATTAAATTATAGAATTGTTGTGGAAATGATTTTATTTTTCCTTTATTTTCAGATCTATGTGAAACTTCTCAGAGGTAAAGGGAAAGGAATCTTACAGAAATATTATTGCAGTGGGGAGTCATCTTTAAAATGGACATGTGTGTTACTTGTTGGGAGAGGAATTGGACCTTAAATTATCTGATAAAACCTAATTGGCTTCTTAAATTTTGGAAGAAAGTTTCCCCTTTAGATGTAATTATGGGAAAGTATATTGAGATTTGCATTTCAGATCCTGGAGGGTCGCACACACTGTTTTTGTTTCTAAATTCATGAAAAACATAGTAACCAAATATTGGACAATCTTGTAAATCTTGTTCGCAATAAGACTATTATTCCTAGTCAGCAAAGAGTTATGACTCTTTGAGAAAATCTAGATCCTGTTGAGAAGTCTAGATCCTGTGTTGTGACAATTATTGTATAACTTCTTAGGAAATGTATCTTGTGAGCCATGATAATAAATCACAACTGAGACCCCAGGAAGAAAAGAGAAGAATGTGCATTCTGCTGCTTTTGGATGGCATGTTTCGTATATGTCTGCTGGGTCCATTTGGCCTATAGTGTTTTTCCAGTCTGCTGTTTCCTCATTGATTTTCTGTCTGGATGATCGATCCATTGTTGAAAGTGGGATATTGAAGCCCTGGGCTGTCTCTGTGTTGTTGTCTATTTCTTCTTTCAGTTCTGTTAGATTTGCTTAATGCATTTGGATGTTCCAATTTTGGGTGCATATAGATTTACAATTGTTATATTCTCTTGATGAATCAACCCCTTTATCATTATGTAATGACCTTTGTCTCTTGTTACAGTTTTGGCCATAAAGTTTCTTTTGTCTGATACAAATATAGTTACCTCTGCTGATTTTTTTTGTTTGTTTGTTTTCCTTTTCGTGGAATAACTTTTTCCATCCTTTCACTTTGAGCCTTACTGTCATTTCACTTTTGTCCTTGAAACTGAAATTAGTCTCTAGTAGGCAACACATAGTTAAGTCTTTTTTTAAAAAAAATCTAATCATCTATTCTGTGCCTTTTGATAAGAGAATTTAATCCATTTACTTTTGAACTAATTATTGTTTGGCAAAGATTGACTAATGCCATTATTAATAGTTTTCTAGTTGTTTTATAGTTTCCTATCTTTTTCTTTGTCTCTTGCTGTCTTCCTTTGTGAGAAGTTGATTTTCTGTAGTTGTATGATTGATTCCCTTCTCTTTTAATTTTGTGTATTTTCTGTAGGTAATTACTTTGTGCTTTATGAGGCTTAAATAAAACCTAGATATAATAGTCTGTTTTAAAATGATAACTACTTACCTTTGATTGAATATGAAAACTCAACACATTTATTCCTCACACGTCATTTTGTTTTTGATGTCAAAGTTTACCTCATTTTATTCTGCGTATCCATTAACAAGTTATTTTAGCAATACTTATTTTTAATACTTATGTAATAAACTTTTATACTAGAGTTAAGTAATTAATACAGCCCTATATTACAGTATTATAGTTTCTGATTTTGGCTAGACACTGTTGACTAACAACACAATTTGAACTGCATGGGTTCATTTATACATGGCTATTTTTCAATAGTAGATACTACAGCACTATACGATTCCTGGTTCATTGAATCTGCCAAACAAGAAACATCATTTAGAGGCCAGATTATAAATTATACATGGTTATCCCCTCAACATTGTTCGAGGGTCAACTGTACTTACTTTTATCATTGTGTCATACATTTTCAGAAGATTTATTGTTACTTAATAACATTTTAAAGTTTCAGCCTAGACTCCCACTCCTTAGTCTGAGTATGAACTGATGAATCTTGCCTGATTTGGGACCAGCTGTTCTACCCTCACAGCCCTAAGGAGGTCAGAGGATCTCCTCCCTCATCATCCAGAGAGGAAGTAATTAAAGCAGGGCCCCACTGGTAGCAAGTAATAAAGGCAGAAAAAAAAAAAATAAAGTTTCAGCCTAAAGAACTCATTTAAGCACTCCTTACTCTTTTTTGTAAGGCAGATCTAGCAGTGAGGAACTCCTTCAACTTCAGTTTGTTTGGGTAAGTTTTTATCTCTCTTTCATGTCTGAAGGGCAACTTTGCTGGGTAAAGTACCCTTGGTTGGTAGTTTTATCTTTCAACAATTTGAATATATTATTCCACTTTTTCCTGGTTTGCTGAGAAATCTGCTGGTAGCCTTATAGGACTCCCTTGTATGTGAATACTTTTTTTCTCTCACTGCTTTAAATTTGTTTTTCTTTGTCTTTGATTTTAGGCAATTTATTATAATATGTCGTGAAGAAGATTGTTTTGAATTAAAATTTTAGGAACACTTATGAGCTCCAAGAACTTGTATGTCCAAATAGCTTCTCAGTTTTGAAAAGCTCTCAACCTTTGATTCTTTAAATAAACACTGCTGTTTTTGTTCTGCTGGGACTCTCATAAGCTATAGATTGTTTCTCAATAGTATTCTGTGCCTCATATAGCCTTTATTTACTTTTTTCATATTTTTTCTTCCTTTTCTTTTTTTGACTCTGGTGGTGGTAGTTTATGCTAAGTCATGTCTGACTCTTGTGACCCCTTGGACTGTAGCCTGCCAGACTCCTCTGTCCATGGGATTCTCCTGGCGAGAATACTGGAATGGGTTGCCATTTCCTTCTTCAGGGGATCCTCCCAACCCAGGGATTGAACCTGGGTCTCCTGCTTTGCAGGCAGATTCTCTACCAACTAAGCTACGAGGATATTTAAATGATCTGTCTCTACTTCACAGATTCTGCTTGATCCAATCTACTGTTGCTATTGTCTGTTGTGTTTTTTTTTTTTTTCCATTTCATTTTTTGTATTATTCATCTCCAGAATTTATTTGGTTCTTTTTGTGATTTACGTATCTCTGTTGAACTTCTCATTTTGTGTGTGTATTATTTTCCTGATTCCACCAAACTCCTGGATTTCCACAAGAGCTCTCTCATTCCTGGGTTATTGTCAAAAGTGGTGTTCTTTTAAGGGAGGATGTTATTAATAGAAAACTCTTATTCAGCCTTATTGGTGATGTCACCAGAAACAGCATATTTTAGATTTCTTTTGTAGGTGAAGATTTTTAATCTTATTTGAAATCTTACAGATTTTTTCTTTATTCACTAGTTAAAAAATGATGATTTAAGTCTTTACTCAATTATTTTAAAGTTAGATAGGAAAAAAGAAAAGGATATTAAAAAAGAAAGATTACAAATCAATTCAAAATAGATAATTGACACTGAAGATGGTGATTTTAAGGCCTGTATAACTGTTCTATAAGATCTGATAACCAGTGAAATTGGTCAGTCGTGTCCAACTCTTTGCGATCCCACGGATTGTAGCCTACTAGGCTCCTCCATCCATAGAATTTTCCAGGCAAGAGTATTGGATTGGGTTGCCATTTCTTTCTCCAGGGGATCTTCCTGACCCAGGGATAGAACCCAGGTCTCCCACATTGCAGGCAGACACTTTACCATCTGAGCTACCAGGAAAGCCCATAAGATCTGATAAGGAGAAAGTAAAAGACAATTGAGAAGAAGTGGAAAAACAGAGATTGTATTTCAAAGTAGGTCTTTACTCATTTATCTTTTTTTCTGGATCCATGAGTCTCCCTTCTCTGAGGATGCTAATTTCTTTCTGAAATTTTCTTTTGGCTTTTCCAGTAAGAAAACTTTAGAAGTTTGTTCTGAAGTTTTGGAGCATTGTTCTCTCCCTTGTTATATGCTTTTTTTTTTTTTTTTTCTGTATCATTGAAGAATGCACAGATTGAGCATATTTTCCTTGTTTTAGCTTCTTTTCTACCTTTTCTACAGTGATGGTCATGAAAATTTCAATGTTCAGTTTATAGTTTAACAGGCATTGTTTTTATTTCATTAGCATTCTCTGACAGTTTTTAAGGTACTTCCCTTCAGTTGCAAATTGATCTTCTTTCAACTCCCATAGTGTGATGTGTTTGATACTCTAAGGAGAAATTATACATGGTATCTGTAATTCCCCCCAAGTCAGGGTTATTCCTCTGTGCCTTATTCACCTGTTCTTTCCACTTCATCCACCAAAGTTTTTACCTATTTAGGCTCATCTTTCTAGAATGTATACTACCAGCCTCTTCCCCCTACTGTATGGTTTTTTGGTTTTTTTTTGTTCTCTTAAGGATAACAGGATGATGAGAGAAAGAGTATTTGCCTCAAAGAATAATTCCTAAAGCCAAGAACTCTGGACAACTCTCTTATAAAGAAAAGAAGGGTGTATTCTTAATTTTCTATGTCTTTGAGCCTGCTGACTTGAAGTGAAAATTGAATATTGCATGGTATCATTAAATTCCCTTTTGGGTTTTCAAAGTTAGCATCTATCTATTCCTTATAGATTATGGAATTGGTTTTCTGTTAGTTTGCTTTTAAAATTTGTCTTCAGTGGTTTTAGTGATAAGCATTGAAGGGTGCTAGCCAGAAACTATTTGAACTTGAACCTCCTATCAGAAAGCTGAGGAAAAAAACAGTATTTTACTTTTGTTTAGACATTGAACACTAATAATTTAATTTTTGAACCTTTATCTCTGCTTGGAATTAAGACACAATTCTATGTGTAATATTAAAATATGAATTCAAAATAGGATCTGTTCTTCCTTTTCTTTTTTAAAGTAAGAATAGCTCAAAATGGTAAGAGAGAACCCTAAAAGCTCAAAAATTACTGTTAAAATGTAACAGAATTTCACAGGGTTTGAATCCACCGTATTATATTCCAAATGCCTTTCATCTGTTTGTTGTATTTTCCAAATTGTGATAGATGATGTAACTGGAAAACAAGAATTTCCTTTATGCCGCAGACTTGCAAGGGTCACACAAGTAGAAAATGAAAGGTCAAATAATCTGCAGAAATCAGCCTCACTGTTATATACATTAATAAGAAAACATAATTGAGTTGCATGTGTTAAAGAAATTAAACCATTTAACAAATTTTTCTTAATAGAGGAAAAAATGATATGGGAATTAAAATTGACATGAAAAACACAGGAATATGTTGAAAGATTGGAGTGGGAGGAAAAGTGATAGAAGTTAGTGAATGTTTATTTGAGTGTGCAATTGCATTTTCAAAATAGTGATCTAATTATGTATCTAGATATAGTCATTGTTCTTCCATAGTTATGATGTATGTATTCTCTATGCGTAATTTTCAGTTGTGTATTTTTCAAAATCAAGTTTCAGAGGAATAAATTTATTTACAATTACTTTAGGAATGTGTTTATACCGTATTTTGAAACAAGTAGAAAGATTTTTCCTCTTCTGAATGGTTATAAAGGTAAATAACTTCTCTGATCTTTTAGGTAAACACATTTACATTAATTGAATGCCAGGAAGTTAGCTGTAAACAGGAGATATTAGGGAAAAACAACATACTTGATGCAAGTGAATTTTCTGTACCTGATCAGTTATTTGAGATTCTACCTATAATTTGCTTTTATTTTACTGATAGATGTTAGTTGATCTGAAGAGAGATGAAAAGAATTGTCAGACTACATATAAACCATGGCCAAATAAAGAATTCACAGTTTTTATTCAAGTAGAGGGATTATCCAGAATTCAAGTACAAAAATAACTAGAAACTCTAGGAATACATTATTTTGAATGTACATTTGAACTAGCTGAAAATCCTACTCTAGAGTTGAATGTGCTAGAAGCATGTTAATCACATCCATAAAAATGAGTAATTTATAACCGGGGTGGGCTTCACACTTGGAACATCTTGAAGTTGTTTCTTCTTTGTATATGCCAAATTAAGCTTGCATTGAAGCTATATTGTGTTAAAATTTTCACAATATTTTAACTTTGGCATCTCCTTAAATAGATATTTAAAGTGGCTTAAATATTCTCTCCTATAAATAAAAATGCTTTGACTTATAAGAAGGTGAACCTACTGACCTTTGTTTATAGAATAATACCAAAAATTTTATTATAAGGAGTATTTCAGTAATTGGAACCCTATTTTTATTACACAATTGGGAGTACAATCTCAAGGAAAGTAATTTCCCCAGAAGACTGAGTAGTTAAAACCATCATTTTAGTGATGAAGTTGAGACAATGACCTGATTTAAATATAAATGGACACTATAATATGCTTCTAGACTTATTTATTTCCATCTAACTGCTTATTTTTCTCACATTTAAAGTTCCATAATACATTTTTACCATCTATGTTAACAAGTTCTATTCATAGTGAATCTTAGAAAACTCTCCAATGATTCTTATTTCTCCATGCTTGTAGCTTTTATTACTTTATTTTAAAAAATTTAATTTTTATTGAAGGATAGATGATTTATAATATTATATTATTTTCAGATGTATAGCACAGTGATTTAGTATTTTTGTAGATTATACTCCATTATAAGTTACTATAAGATAATGGTTATAATTCTCTGTACTATATGATATATCCTTGTTGCTTATCTGTTTCATACATAGCAGTTTGTATCTCAATCCCATACCCCTAACTTGTCCCTGCCCCTCTTCTCTCACCCCTTTGGAAACCACAATTTGTTTTCTGTATCTGTGAGTGTGTTTCTTTTTTGCCAGACATTCACTCTTGCTATGTCCTTATATGGCAGAAAGGGAGAATTCTGGTCTCTTCAGTCCCTTAGAAGGGCTCCAACCTCGTGACCTAATTACTTCCCAAAGGCTCCATCTCCTAATATCATCACATTGGGAGTTATATTTTAATATATGAATTTTGGGAGGACTCAAACTTCTAGTCCATCACAACCATGAACTTGAAAAATATTATCTTATGTTTTCTTCTAGTAGTGTTGTAGTTTTAACCTTGTCTGTGATCCATTATGGATTAATTTTTGTTTATCATCTGAAGTTAAAGTAGAGAATTATTTTTTTTCCCATGGAAATCAAGTTTCCATAAGGATATTGCTAGAGATGGCTGTTTATGGAACAGGAAGCAGAACCTTACCAGACACTGACTCTTCTGATACCTTGATTTTGGACCGCTCAGATTATGAAACTGTGAGAAATACATTATATTGTTTAAAAGCCACCCAATCTGTGATATTTTGTTACAGCAGCCTGAACTAAGACAGTAGTTGGCCAATATTTCTTTATAAGATGAAAAATAAAAGTTTATAAGTTAGACTGCTCATCAGAAGACATGATTAAGTAAATGTTATGGGATGCAAATATTTGTAAAACTTATCTAACAAAGGACTTTAGTAAGTATTATATAAACACCTCCCATACTCAGTAAGAAAAATACAAATCAATAAACATGGACAAAGTACTTCAGTGGATGCTTTGCAAAGATACATGCATGAATACTTGTAAAGAATGTTTGATATTTTTAGTCTTCAGGGAAATGCATTTACAACCGCAGTGTGATATTACTATGTACCCACTAGAATGGCTAAATTGAAATCTATTGACATAACCAAATATTGCTGAGAATTGGAGTCACTGAACTTTTATAGATTGCTGATAGGAATATTAAATGTTATAAATACCTTTGAAAAGGGATTTTGCAATTAAAAAAAGCCAAATATACCTACCCTTTAGCCCAGTAATTCTACTGTGGTTATTTACCCATAAGAAATACAAATTTATATACACATGAAGACTTGTTTAGAATGTTTATAGCAGCTCTATTCACAGTATCTCCAAACCAGAGACACCTCACATGTTTATAAATATGAGAATGAATAAACAAATGTTGGTATAGTCATACAATGGAATGCTGTTCCTTAGTAAAAATGAATGAACTACTGATCCATGCAACAACATGAATGACTGTCACAAAAGAAAAGAACCAAAATAAAAAGAATACATCATATATAATTCCATTTATAGAAAGTTCTAGAACAAAATTGGTGGCATTAATGGTAAAGAACCTGCCTGCCAGTTCAGAAGACATAACAACAGTGGGTTCAATCCCTGGGCAGGGAAGATCCCATGGAGAAGGGCATGGCAACCCACTCCAGTATTCTTGCCTGGAGAATCCCATGGACAGAAGAGCCTGGCAGGTTATAATCCATAGGGTCACAAAGAGTCAGACACGACTGAAGCAACTTAGCATGTGTGCACAGAACAAAACTAATGCAAGTTTACAAAAAAAAGAAAATTGCCTCTGTGAAGAAAAACTGACCAGAAAGAGACATGAGAGAACTTTCCAGGTGATGGAAATGCTTTATATCTTCATAAGGGTATGTGTTGCCTGGGAGTCTCTATTTACCAAAATTGTACTATTAGCATTTATGCATTTTCCTGAATTAAACTTACCTGAACATTTAGAAATGTTAATAACAGTAGTTGCAAAAGTTAGAAAATACTTCTAATTTTATAAAGTATATTCTTGTTTCCTTTGTTTCAAATTTCCCTTATAAATATATTTATGAGTGAATAAATTTCAGCTTTTGAGAACTTGGATTAACCTTTAAACAATGATGAAAATGTTGACAGCATTAAAAAATTCCTGTTTGCCTAAGAAACAAAATTATGTAATATTTTGACAGTGCACTGCATATTTATTAATGTGCCTATTTACTTATAGATCAAGTTTTTATTTTATTATTTTAAATCAAGTGGAAACAGCCATCTGGCTCTGAGTTTACCTTTCAAATGCTTTAAACAGTTGTCCAGGGCAGCATATAAAAATAAAGAAATGCAGGTAGCATCAAAGAATGAAAAATAACTTGTGAATGTGATAAAGTTCTACGGATTACAGGATTTCTGAACTACTAAGGATTTGGGGTAGATATTATTTTAACAGACTAAAAAATCTTTCTGTAGATCATTTTGATAGTACTACTCAGAGTTATTTTTCCAAAGTTGGAAATTGCCTTAGAAAAGAAGTAGGATCAAATGTTATTTAATTAAAGTAATAATTTTAATCTTAATAACCCTCCAACATGTTGACATCATAATTTTTTCCTTTATTTTGGAGAATTCTTTTGTCATCTTGTATTTGAATTTAATTGTTATTACCTTTTATAAAGGTAATAAACCTTTTGTCATACAATTGCACAATAAAAATGAGTATGGCTGTTCTGTTTCTGTTTGCATAATATTTTAAGTAAACTGGTAGTCAGTGTTCAGGAATGTTTTTAACCTCTCTTCAACAGAAATAGCTTAGAAAATAGTTCATCAGTTTTCCTGATAGGAAAAAAAGAGAAATTTATACACTTATAAATGAGCATAACCAAGAGAAAGACACAATAACCAGCAAAATGATCTCCAGTAAAAGACACAATAACCAGCAAAATGATTACCCCAAATAATCAAGAAACTTTAGACTTCCATGATATACATCATCAAACAAAGGCTGAAATAAAGCTTCTTAATCAGTAATGCTTATGGCATCTTTTATTAAGTGAATTCCAAAGGGATGAATCTAACGAATCTCTGCATTTTGGAACCAGAAGTGCGGTCTAGACCACAGCACAGCAAGTTTTAAAGCTCAAAGTATGGGAACAGAGTTACTGCAGAAGTCATTTAGAGCTGAACAAGTCACAGAGTATTGAGTGAGGAAGGAGCCAGTCTGGCGCTGTCATGGCTGGTGTGAAGGGTTCTCCACTATGGCTCAAGGCAAAGGCTCCTGGTGATGCATGGTTCATGTCAAGTCTATGTTTTATTTATTTTGGCTTCACTACATGATTCTGAGCCACAAGCTTTTGTTTCCTGGGGATTAGGCTAGGTAAAAATCTCAGCATTAGAGCCCATATTCAGCATTCTGTACGTTTGGTGAAACTTATCTGAGCTGGGATGAGAACAGAGTGACTGTCTCTAGCAGCTGTGGACACATTCTAGTTGGGGCATAGCTTATAGGCTGTATTATGGCTCATAAGATGGTGGGAGGGGTGGTGGAAGCAGGTTGCTCTTACTGTCAGCTGCTTCCTTTGTTAATGTTTGAGCTGCCCATTTTAGTTTTCAGTATTTCCTTATCTCCAGCTCTAGTCTTGACAGTTAGTCAAGTAACCAACAGTGACAGCAATCAGGTTGGGTTTCTACCCCATTAGAAAACTGGTAGAGAGGGAGAAGGTGAGGAAATCGGTGGGTTCTGCTGTTAGCACTAAACGCAAGTGGTCTAGAGACGCTTTCACCCACGTTAAGGTCAAAAACAGATGAACATCAAATGCCCAAGAAATAGCAACATTGAGAAGAAACAAGGACATTGAGTGATTTTGCTGAAGAGTGTAGATGATCAGGTTTGTAAGAAGCCCAGCAAAACAAACTTATGGCCAGAAGAAGTTTTCCTACCACTGCACTGCACTTGGTAAAATTGCGAAATGTGGGGAAGATAAAAAAGCACAAGCACAGTATTGAAGATTGGGGCAAATCCTGAAGATGTTCACCAAGGAAAGGAATCTTGGCAAGATCCAGAGTGAGAAGGCAAGGGGAAGAGAAGGAGATGGTTAGAGCAGGGCTTCTAGGGCCCTGAGACCAACCGTGCCAAAACATTCTCTTCCCCAACAGATAAGCTGAATCAGAAGCTGAGGGTGAGGCCCAGCAGTCTATTACAAGCCCTCCAGGTGACTCTGCATGCTGATGGTTAAGAGCTGCAGGCTTTGCCATAGTTGAAAAGAAGTGTTTTAATATACAGATATCCCCCTAAGCTTTGAGGTGCTCTTTTACCATCCTCCGTAAGTATGGAGATGTTTTGTATTTGTTTTTTTGCAGGAACTGTTAAATGTCTATATTTCCCATACTTTTCCCCTCAAGTTCCTAAAAGATCTGAAAATACTGAGAAAGGATGATGTGGAGAAAAATGCGGTTGAGGCCACTTTTAGATGGATGGAAACAACCTTTTACAAGTAGATTAAAATTTAACAGTGGATTTTTAGTATGTGAGTGATAGCTGTTTTTCACAATTGACTGTAAAACATTTGTATTATATAATGCCATCAAAAAAAAATGATACTTAGGTGTTGATGCACAGCATTATTGGAAAACAGTGAAAATTTCATTCCATTAATTATGTTTTTCTCATTAAAAAATAATGTGTCTTTTAGAGTTAGTTTTCTCATCATGTAGTTTTCTATGTGTATATGTGGGAATGGACATAAATTCAGATATACACACACACACACACAAACACACAAACTCATAGAGTTTGATATCATAACTAATGTAAAATGTTGAATTCTGCAATTTATTATAGACATTTTCCTGTGTAACTAAAAGCTTTATAATATGGATATATCATAATTTACACAACTGTTGTTTCATTGTTGCACATTTCTTTGTATAATATAGAATTCTTTTAGAGAGCATTTGTGTGCATACTTTCCAGGTCAAAAACTCTTCCTAAGCTGCTTTCTAAAAAGACAGTTTCACTGTATTCTATCATAGATATACAATTATTCTTGTCTCGTTGTTCACTTGCCAGGCTTACATGTTGCAATTTTTATTTTTGCTATTTACAGATGGAATGTCATTGTGTTGGTTTGCATGTCTTAGATGGCTAATGAGACTGAAATGTAAAATTCTGTCTTCCCTACTTTTGTTTTTTAGGATTTTCTTCATGATTAACATTATATCTTTCATAAGGATTTTACTCTTATCCATCATATTGTAACAGATATTTTGATGTTTAGGCATTTACCTCCTAATTATATTGTTGATTTTTAATTCAGAGGAGTAAATTCTTTTGTTGTGATCAAACAATATCCTTTGATATTGATGATTTTGTGCAAAGAATGCTATGGGAAAATGGAATCTTATACTTACATTACCTGAATAGTAGATATCATTAGTAGTTTGATATTTAATCTGTGGCATATAGTTAGCTTTTATTTTTGGAATTTCACAGCTTTAAAGCTACAGCTAAAGAAAGGCAGATGGTTAACTTGTTTTCCACTTCCCTGCAAATATCCAAGACAGAAACCAATATTATCAGTCTCTAATGGAGGCTGGCAATGTCAAGATGGTTTGTGGCCATGTCAAGATGTTAAGTTTGTGTCCAGGTCATTGCTCATTAAAGATGCTGCTCTTTGGACCAACAGGAGACCCAGCAACAGGATCCTAATAATTTCTGATGCTACCTCACGTCCCTTCAAGACAGTGCAGAACATTTTGTTGTTTAGAAAATACTCAGGCCTCTTTCCTTGTTTCAGTACTTACCATTTGTTGTTTGTACTAGTGGACTGTAACTTTCGTTTTGTAACGATGAACACATAGAGGAAAGATTTAAAAATCATTGTGCATTTGCTTCATCTGTGTCCCCATACTCCTCCGTTACTTATTTAATATGAACATATTGCTTTTCTCAGATATAAATTCTATTAATTCTGCTGCTGCTGCTAAATTGCTTCAGTCGTGTCCGACTCTTTGCGACCCCAAAGACAGCAGCCCACCAGGCTCCCCCGTCCCTGGGATTCTCCAGGCAAAACACTGGAGTGGGTTGCCATTTCCTTCTCCAATGCATGAAAGTGAAAAGTGAAAGTGAAGTCACTCAGTCGTGTCCGACTCTGTGCGACCCCATGGACTGTAGCCCACCAGGCTCCTCCATCCATGGGATTTTCTACTAATTTTCTATTAATTCTACTGATTAATTAATATTAATAAACAAATTGTTAATAATTGACTCTTCCACAGTCATTTATTATTTTTGTGTCATTCCTTAATTTTCACCAATCATTAACTTCTTTTTTTCCTTCCTCATATTTTTTGTCTCCCTGAGATCTTCAGAATGTGAATCAGTCTCCATTCTGTTATGATGTTAATCATCTGCTTCTCATAAGATTCCTCTTTGGTGCCTCGTGCTTTCTGTTATGCTCTCATTGCTGTTGGTCTTCTATTATTTTAATTTCATTTTCTTCTACCCACCTCCACCATTTGCTACTGTCAGATAAAAAAGCTTGCCACATGAAATAAGCCTATGCTTCATATGCATGTATACATTTTACCAAAGCTGCTTGTAGACATCACTCCTACTCACACATATGAGATTGCAAATACCAGTCTCTTTGTAACTCAGCAATCATTTCTAAACATCTGGAGATATATTTCTTCCACATCAGTAAATGACTGTGCCAACTAATCCTCATCATTCGCCAAAGAACTCAGAGTTTTGCTACATTAATCTACCCAGTCAAACAATTCAGGAAAAATCAATTTTGTGACATGAAATTAAAAGATGTACTGCCCAAATTGCGGTGTCTCCAAAGTGGCATTTTTCTTTTTTGGCCAGACTGGAAACCCTTATCTGGCACAGTTTTAGCTGGGGTTTCCTGACTCCTTTACAAGCCATAAAAAGTTTTGTCAAATCAAAATAACTATGCATTTAATTACTATTTCCCAAATTTCCATTTTTGGGTGAAACAGATTTTTTCCCTTGTCAGACTATAGCCATAATTGCTTCATTGTCTAGTGCTAATTTGCATTTTAATTGAGCTTTAAACATTTAACCAGAGTATAGTCCAAAGGAGATTCTATAACCATCTCAAGAGTTATTTTTTATTGCTATTTTAGGAGCAGGGAAGTCTGCTTCCACCTTTGGGTGGGGAAAGAGCTGTAACCTTCAAAGCAGGCTCTTCAGGGCTGCGTTGAGAAAAATGGAACAGAAGTTAGAAATGGAGAAATTAGAAGAGACAGATGGTGAGAGATTATAATGATTTCTAGGATCACTCAAATTGTCTGAGTTTTATGCCAGAATTTTTTTATTAGTTAGGGCAGCATGTCATGCTTATTTTGAGTTCCCACCGACACATTTAATGCAGTTACACTGGACCTTCCATTCTGTTGTTTCTTTGAGTTTTTAAGGAATTTGAAGCAGCCTACATTGGACTTTGTCAGAGTTTCCAGCATCTGACAAATTTGAATGTTGTAAATGTTTCCTGAAGCATTTCTTTTAAACCACTCTGGGGAAAGACATGAAAGTAAGATGACTAGTTTTAGATTATCTGCGTTTAGAACTTTTAGTTGCAAAAATATAGTGATGGTGTCTTCAATGTGAAACAGGGGGAAGATTTTAGTAGGCATAGTAGCTGTTGATTCAAATACAATTATACATGTTCCTTCGCTGTTTTCTCTTAGGTGAATAAGCAGCTTTAGTTTATTATGAAAATTAGAAATCTCTAAGATGCATTTATAGAATGAATTCTCAAATATAAGGTACATCCATGGCATAATCTGGTGAGTATGAAATGCTCTGGTGAAATACTCATATCCCATTGCGATCCTCAGTGTTCCTGTTGCAATTATGGTTGGAGTGTCAAGAATAAAACCAATTAGACGTGTGACCGAAAGTAACGAAAATTCTGTATGTTCTTTGGAGAAAATATGAATGCTTCCTTGTAAATGAGAAACTTCAAAATGAAAGCACATAAAATACCAGCTGTAGTCAGCTCAGCATGACTCAAACTTTTTATTTTATTTTATTTACTTATTTTTGGCCGTGCCGTATCTTTGTTGCTGGGCAGGCTTTGTTGTTGCGGTGAATGGGGCTGCTCTCTAGTTGCAGTGGGCAGGCTTCTCACTGCAGTGGCTTCTCTTGTGGAGCGCAGGCTCTAAGACACGTGGGCTTCCGTGACTGTGGCACGTGGGCTCGTTAGTTGTGGCTCCCAGTCTCTAGAGCACAGGCTCAGTAGTTGTGATGCGTGGGCTTAGTTGCTCCACAGCACGTGGAATCTTCCCGAAGCAGGGATCAAACTTGTGTCCCTTGCATTGGCAGGTGGATTGTTTACCGTTGAGCCACCAGGGAAGCCCCAAACTTTTAAAAATAAACTTTTCTGAGTGCTAAGTTTTGAATTCCCTAACTACTTGAAACAAAGTACCCAGTTACATACAGGATTCCTTATAGTTAGGAAACTTCCTTTGTATATGTTTTACCAGTTGACAATTTGTAGCATAGTCTGTCCTATGTCAGTCAGTCAGTCAGTTCAGTCGCTCAGTCGTGTCTGACTCTTTGCAACCCCATGAATCGCAGCACGCCAGGCCTCCCTGTCCATCACCAACTCCCGGAGTTCACCCAAACTCTTGTCCATCGAGTTGGTGATGCCACCCAGCCATCTCATCCTCTGTCGTCTTTCTCCTCCTGCCCCCAATCCCTCCTAGCATCAGAGTCTTTTCCAATGAGTCAGCTCTTAAAAGCTGTGCATTTAGTGCACTCCTCATTTTATTTTTGCTTTGTTTTGCTATGTATAGAGACATGAAGGGCCAAATAAAGGGTCTTGAAACTTTGCGGGGAGGGACAGCACAATTTGCACTTTAACAGGAATCCTTTACCCAAGGGTGAGGAAAATTCGTACTTATGTAGAAGTTTGGGAGGTCAAAGTTAGAAGCTTCTTTCTGTTTGATGGTAAATGATCATTTAACCTCTTACTCTGTTTCATATAAGATAAAACAAATGAAAGGTCATCAGTATATGTCATCAGTGATATAATCCAAGAGGAAGATGAATTAGAGGGAAACTGGTTGGAAGTTTGAAATAAAGAAAAAAAAATACATGGCCCTCTAGAACACAGGTTGGTGTCCTCTTCTAGAGCCCAGGTTGAGTATCTCAGGATAAGAGATGAGAGATCTCTAGGAACTAAAGTTCAGATCCAGGCTCACTGTAGGTAACCTGGGTGTGCAGGAGGGGCTGTATCATTTATTTAGTTTCTCAAATTGTATGTTCCTCAACTTCAAGTTAGTATGAAAGATCCTTGAAGAGTCTTCTTAGCAGGGATCCAAGATATAATATTAACATTGTAAGGTGGTTTTGAAATCACCCTTGAATGAAAGGACCCACCTATATAAGATCTTTCTCCTATTAAGTGGTAAAGGCAGGACTGAAATGGCCCCTCTTAAAAGCTGAGTGTTTATTCTGATTTTGTGAAATTTGTAAGTAGGTACTGTTGACTTAACCATTTATACTTTTAAGTTAGAGAAGTTTTCTACTACCTATGTTTTTTTAATATTATATCTGTAGTTTATACTTTGAAATAATTACCCAGTATTATTTTCCAGTTCATAATTGAGTAGTTAACCATTCAGTGCAATGACTTCTAGGATTTGCTTAAACCTTAGCATCATCTGCTGGATTCTTAAACTGCAGTAGAAAGCTAGTGTTATGTGAATAATTAATACATGTTCCACTCAAATATTAACTTAATTGGTATATTTAATAGGTTTGAGTCAATCTGCCTTTTTATTCCTTCCTCCCTTCAAAAAAGGCAAGATGTAACATGGAAAGAAATAAGTGATGCCCGTCAATCTTGTGGCTGTTTGTTAACACATTGTGTTGCGTGTTGGCTGACTACTGCCCCCCGCATTGTCAGTTTTCTTCATTGTATAAATGGTAAAATAGTCGATTTAAAATTTTCTGTAATATGGGATCCTTCTCTATTTTTTAAATTATTGTTGTGAAGTTAGTCCAGCTTATATGGTCCTTAAACTTAGGCAACACAAAAATAGACGCTTTAGCTGGCATGGTCAGGTACGGGTGGAAGTTGGAAGCAAATTTTAGGATTCTACCTCCCCTTAGCTGTGTGATACAAGCATTAACTTCCACCAACTAGGATCCGGTTTCTTCATCCATTTAAAGGGAAACAGATTTTTGTCTAAAACGTCTCAAAATCCGGATATTGAGTACTGTACAAGTGTTCAGTGATTTCAATAAAACTGTTCTTGTGTCAAAAAAAAAAAAAACAAAAAAAACATGGAGTAGTTTTTGTCAGCAGCCCTTGAGCAAACACAGCAGTGTTTTATCAGACCAAAGGTTGCAGAGGTTTAAAAAGACCCCTTCCCACTGGAATCTCTCAGTCACATCTAGAAATGTAGTTTCACTTAATCAAAATTTTATATAGCTTCGGGCCTAACATTGATGCTAAACAAGTTCTTATGAATCCGATTAATGGATGCACTCTTAGGGTGCTTAAGGCATCAGAAATGAGGTATTAAGAGTCAGAATCCTCCCTCTAGGAGCTTACACAGAAAAGCAGCACACAAATAGCAATGATATCAGAAATTATTGAGAGGGGTTGGTGGATGAGGGGAATAGAGAATCACTGATTTAAGAATGCAGTCATTTAAAGCCATTTTAGAACTTTGAAGGATATCAGTGATAGAAAAGTCCGGGGAGAGGACAAAAAGCTTCTGCTTAGGGTGGGAGAAGGAGGCAAGATTAGAAATTGCTATAAGAAGGAAATAACATTTGAGCTGAATAGGAATTTTATATTCAGAAATGTGAATGTGTGTGTATAGAGAAAAGGAACAGTAGTCCATTCCAGATTGAGGGAATGTAGCTTATTAAATTTTCCATTCTACATTTATTGATCGCCTCCTATGTAACAGACCTTAAACTAAGTGTTGGGAACACAGGATACATAAAGAAATGTAGTTCTTATCTTTGAAGAGCTGCCCACAGTTGGAGAAGCACTCATTTGCAGAAGCAGTATAGTCAGGTGTGTGCTAGAGGCGGATCTTGGTGCCCTAAGACCTGCAGGAGTGCCTCCCCTCCACAGTAGCAGCAGCGTGTTGTTGATGTTGTTCAGTAGCTCAGTCATGTCTGACTCTTTATGACCCCCTGGACTACAGCACACCAGGCTTCCCTGTCCTTCATCATCTCCTGAACTTTGCTCAAACTCATGTCCTTTGAGTCAGGGATGCCATCCAACCATCTTGTCCTCTGTCATCCCCTTCTTCTCCTGCCTTCAGTCTTTCCCAGCATCAGAGTCTTTTCCAATGAGTCGGCTCTTTGCATCAGGTGGCCAAAGTGTTGGAACTTCAGCTTCAGCATCAGTCCTTCCAATTAACATTCAGGATTGATTTTCTTTAGGATTGACTGGTTTGATCTCCTTGCTGTCCAAGGGACTCTCAAGAGTCTTCTCCAACACCACTGTTCAAAAGCATCAGTTCTTTGGCACTCAGCCTTCTTATGGTCCAACTCTCACATCCATACATGACTACTGGAAAAACTATTGCTTTGACTAGACGGAACTTTGTCGGCAAAGTAATGTCTCTGCTTTTGAATATGCTATCTAGGTTTGTCATAACTTTTCTTCCAAGGAGCAAGCGTCTTAATTTCATGGCTGCAGTCACCATCTGCAGTGATTTTGAAGCCCAGGAAAATCAACTCTGTCACTGTTTCCATGTTTCTCCATTTATTTGCTATGAAGTGACCACAATTGCAGAAAACTAACCAAACTGATTACATGCATCACAACCTTGTCTAACTCAATGAAATTATGAGCCATGCTGTGTAGGGCCACCCAAGATGGACGGGTCATGGTGGAGAGTTCTGATAAAACGTGCTCCACTGGAGAAAGCAATGGCAAACCATTTCAGTTTTCTTGCCTTGAGGATACTGCATGAACAGTGTGTAAGGCAGCAGAGTGGGCGGGGCTCATTCTCCAGGCTCCTCAGGCCGGCTGAAGCTGGGTGAACTCCACCATCCAGCAGAGGGCGCGTTTTGTCTTTTTCTTAGACAAGTTGTTGACTATTTCTCTTCCCTCTGGACCACTTTGGTGGCTTAGATGGTAAAGTGTCTGCCTACAATGCAAGAGACCCGGGTTCAATCCCTGAGTCGGGAAGATCCCCTAGAGAAGGAAATGGCAATCCACTTCAGTACTATTGCCTGGAAAATCCCATGGACAGAGGAGCCTGGTAGGCTGCATATAGTCCATGGGGTCGCAAAGAGTCGGACTCGATGGAGCGACTTCACTTCACTGTTTGTGGAGGCCACAAAGTTAGGTTCTATCATCTTTTGTAGTATCTAGAAAATGCCTTGCACACACAGCTGGCATTAAAGAGTTTCAGTTCAGTTCAGTCGCTCAGTTGTGTCCGACTCTTTGCGACCCCATGAATCGCAGCACGCCAGGCCTCCCTATCCATCACCAACTCCCGGAGTTCACTCAGACTCATGTCCATCAAGTCAGTGATGCCATCCAGCCATCTCATCCTCTGTTGTCCCCTGCTCCTCCTGCCCCAATCCCTCCCCATGTGAGAGTCTTTTCCAATGAGTCAACTCTTCGCATGAGGTGGCCAAAGTACTGGAGTTTCAGCTTTAGCATCATTCCTTCCAAAGAACACCCAGGACTGATCTCCTTCAGAATGGACTGGTTGGATCTCCTTGCAGTCCAAGACTGCAAGTCCAAGACTCTCAAGAGTCTTCTCCAACACCACAGTTCAAAAGCATCAATTCTTCGGCGCTCAGCGTTCTTCACAGTCCGACTCTCACATCCATACATGACCACTGGAAAAACCATAGCCTTGACTAGACGGACCATTGTTGGCAAAGTAATGTCTCTGCTTTTCAATATGCTGTCTAGGTTGGTCATAACTTTTCTTCCAAGGAGTAAGCGTCTTTTAATTTCATGGTTTGGGGATGTAATTAAGTTTTGTATTTATTGGAAAATAAAACATACTGGGTGAAAGGTATGCCTATGAGAAAAGGCATCCTATTTCTATAAGTTGTCAGCCTTACTAACCCAGCCTTTTACAATTTTTACAGCTCAGGTTAGTGTTGTGTTGAACACAGCTTAGACCCTTGATACTATTTTTTGAACTATGAGGACTTTTCAGGCCGTTTAATGTTCTCTTCTCTTTATGACTAAGCTTTTTCTTATTGAGGGTGAGAAACTTGAACATCAACAAGCCATTCTGCTCATTTGTTTTAAAAAATGTTCTTGTTTAAAAAGTCACCTTTTACCCTGATTTCACATTCAATTTACATTCATCCTTACCTATAAGACACAAAGTCAATATTCCCAGATTGTTTAGGAGGCTTCTTATTTTTCTCAGCTGTAAACTCAATTACCTTTCAAATGATTTTATAGCTGACAGTAAATGGTCCATGAAGTTTTTGAATAAAAACGAGGGCAAACATTTCATGCTTAAATAGCTGTAATGGTAGTTGCTGTAATAGACTGCAGTTTCAGAAATAACCAGTGTTGAATCACTTAGTGGCTGTATGATATTACCGTATAGTTTCCACTAAGATATCGTTTGCAGGGGTTTGGACGCACTTCTTACTATAGTTGGTAATTTATGATGTTTTATTTTATGTAAACAAGTTTCTGTAAATCTTTCGATTATGAATGTTACGGAGATGATGTATCAGAAAAAAAGAGCTATGGCAGCTTCATCATTGTCATAAGTGGTCTTTGAACATATTGTTTTTTCCTTTAGAAAACTATTACTTAAATATTTATAATGGCTTGTCACATTTCATGGGAATAGCATATCCCTATAAGTTCCTTTCAGGGTGTGTATAAATCTCCTCTGTCTCTTTGGAAACAGACTATTTCTACAAGTTCTTAAATAGTTCCTTATGGCACTTATGAAAATTATCATGTGTTGAGGGTTGTTGTGACAGATTGACTACAGTCACACCCCAACTCCTGGTGAAGGGAATGGGCTAGTATCAAATGGTGTCTTCTTTATCTGAAGTTGTCTGACCAAAATGCTTTCAATGTTGTTATGGTTGTTCAGTTACTCAGTTGTGTCCAGTTCTTTGCGACCCCACGGACTGCAGCACGCCAGGCTTCCCTGTCCATCACCAACTCCCGGAGCTTGCTCAAACTCATGTCCATTGAGTTGGTGATGCCATCCAACCATCTCGTCCTCTGTCGCCCCCTTCTCCACCAGCCCCCAATCTTTCCCAGCATCAGTGTTTTCTAATAAGTTGATTCTTTGCATCAAGTGGCCAAGTAGTGGAGTTTCAGCTAAAGCATCAGTCCTTCCAATGAATATTCAGGGTTGATTTCCTACAATGGGCTCTAAGAATCTTCTCCAGCACCACAGTTCGAAAGCATCACTTCTTCAGCACTCAGCCTTCTTTATGGTTCAACTCTCACATCCATACGTGACTACTGGAAAAACCATAGCTTTGACTACATGAACATTTGTCAGCAAAGTGATATCTTTGCTTGTTAATGCAGTGTCTAGGTTTGTCATAACTGTTGTCAAGCTATGACAAATGTCTTCACTGGCACCATCTATTTCTTCAAAGTTCTGTATTTGATCAGAGACCCTGAAATCACTCTGTGCCTTTTACATGTGCACTATGAGATGTTTCAAAATGCTTTTCAAACCTGGGAATCTGCTTATTGCATTGATATGGCTCTATAAGCATGCAAAGCCAGTCATGTGTTCTGCTGGACTTTATTTATGAGTACCACTCACGTGTGAAATTTTGTTCAAATAGACCTGAAAGGAATGCTCAAGGTCATTTTTGCTGCAACTAGTAGTGATGACATTGAGGTGCTGTGGGCACCATGTCACTCTGCAAACTTGTGTGAAGTGCTCTGGGCCTGGTCAGGTAGTATCTCTTTGTTTTCACGTCATTAGAGTTGCATCACATAAGCTCTTGCTGCAAGAGAAGCAATGAAGTTGAGGTCTTCCTCGACTACTCCTTTGCTGTCTTGATTTTCTGAAATTTACTTTTCTTGTTCTTAAATACCAGGTGAAATTCGTTATTTCCTTCTCTGTAATCTTTGGTTATATATGTCTATTTTGATTAAGATAGTTTTCTAGGTGTAGAGAGGAACTTGAGTCATTGGTCTTATATTTTTTTCTTTTCTAAATAGCATAGCACAGTGCATGTGCTCAGTCATGTCCAGCTCTTCACGATCCCATGGACTTCAGCCCGCCAGGCTCCTCTGTTCATGGGATTTTCCAGACAAGAATACTGGAGTGGGTTGCCATTTCCTCCTCCAGGGGATCTTCCCAACCCAGGGATTGAACCCACATCCCCAGTGTCTCCTGTGTTGTAGGTGAATTCTTTATCACTGATTCACTGGGGAAGCTCTTTTCTAAATAAATAGGTCTTTACAAAAAGTCACAAGCTTAACTTTAGTAACAATAGAGTCCCTTTTATCCCATCTTCCTTTAATTAGCTAGGTGGATTAACTGACACTACTTCCTCCATAAAGCTTAAACACCACCTGTGACATTCTAGAAGGCTGTTCACTGTTTCTTGTGGTGCCCTTGTAGTGGTGTATGCCACAAGAGTCCCAGATCTGTATGTGACGGTTTTACTTGCGATTATATTATATAATGTTATTAATTAGTCTGTAAATGAGCATATCATCTACAAGTAAAGAGAAATATTTATATGAAAACTAAAATAGACTGCTAGTCAATTTGCTAAAGCAAAAGGGGAGAAAGGTAAGTGGCTAAGAACCCTAGAATGATTCTTAACTCAGATTGCTTCTCAAGTGTTTTTGATTTTCTCACTTTAAAGAAATAAAACTTGAAAGCATAGATGATGCATATGAAAGTGCTTTGAATAGAGGTAGAAATAATGATAAAGTTCCCAAATTGGAATATTTTGTACTTTTGCATGATCATTTTAATGGAAATTTGTCTCCTGTGACAAATTGCAGTTTTACCATATTGATTTGCTGTACCTTAACTCATCTTCCCATCCGTTGCTCTAGCCCTTATAGATGGTACTATGCATTTTAACGTTCAGATGGGCCTACATCGTATTTATTCAGCTGATTTCTTAGAATTGGCTGAACATGGGACAGATTTTTCTTTTCCAGTAGTGAGCTTGGTTCTGTGCACGTGCAATTCATGTAGTCCTGGCCTGCCTTTTCATCTTCTGCAGATGGTCACTCATAGAACTTCTAGTATTTCTCTCAAATATAACAGTCAGGGATGGAATATTCAGACAGTGTGGCCACCCTGGGAGACATGGCACATTTTGCAGATCCTGGTGTGATATACAACCATCAACCCAAGTCTTTTATGTGTTTTTTTATATATTGTAACTCCCATGAGGTAACGCATTAAGCTACATTAAGCCTCATAAAGAGAAATCTGAGTTCATGATGTGTAACTTCTCAGTAATGGTAATTAGTATAATCTGCTTCTTGAATTTGCTGATATTTGAAAAAAATGTTACCAGTTCTCTAATTTCCACTTAAATATTTAAGACCAAGAAGTTTTTAGCAGAACACTTAGTACCTCTCACAAAACTTCGTAAGTGGCTTTGATTGTATTCTGAATTATATCATGTGTTCAGGAGCAGACAGCTCATGAAACCAAGAGTATAAACATAATTTACAACACTTTATAAGATGAAAGTATATTCAGAATTTCAAAGTAGGAGTAAAAACAAGTTGAAATTTTTGCAGAGTTAAATATCTCATATATATTAACCAAATTTTGTGGGAAAATATCTATACATAAAATAGGAAAAAAGATGAATAGGACTCCTAATACAAGAGAGGGAGAATATATTAGGAAGTAACCCCTGCCCCCCACCCTACCACATGTTGGTATCAGTGAACATATGGGTGTGAGATGTAGATAATGTTAGAAAATATGGTGATCTAGTACATATTACTCATAATTATAGTCAGAAATATCACTGTCCTCATCACTAATTGATAAAATAAATAGACAAGTTCAGTAGATAGAAGATTTGAAAAACACCATTAACTTGACCTATTTTCATTTTTAGAGCACTCCACCCAACAACAGCAGAACATACATTCTTTTCAGATGTACGAAAAATATTTGCCAAGATAAATTATATTTTGGGTCATAAAAGTAAGTTTCAATATGTTTAAAGTTATTACAGAGTATGTTCTCTAACCACAGTGAAATTAAATGAAAATCAATCACAAAAAAATGTCTGGAAGTCCCCAAATATCTGGACACCAAATAGCATACTTCTGAATAATGTCTGTGTAGTGGGTTGCTCTGTGGTTCCCAAAATGATATGTCCATGTGTTAATCTCTGGAGGCTGTGAATATGATCTTCTTTGGGGAAAGGATATTTGCGTATGTAATTAAGTTAAGGATTTTGAGATGAGATAATCTTGGATTATCTATGTGGGTCCTAAGCCAATGGAAGATATCCTTATAAAAGAAAGGAAAGGGGAACACACAGGCATAGAGGAGAAGACCATGTGAAGATAGAGGCAGAGATTGGAGTTAAAGAGCAATAAGCCACATAACACTTGGAGCCAGCGGAAGCTGGAAGAGGCAAGAAATGGAAGTGCTAACCCTCTAATGTTGGACTCCTACACTCTGGAACTGTGAGAAAATAGGGTTTTTTTGTTTGTTTGTTTTAAGATACATGGTTTGTGATAATTAATTGAGGTAGCTATAGGAAAGTAATACGCTATGGATCAAAACAAATTTAAAGGGAGAGTAGAAAGAATTTCAAATGAAATGAAAGTATATACACAATATATCAAAATTTGTTGTATGTTCTTGGAGCAGTACTTAGGGAAAAATCTATAGCACTAGGTGCTGCTAGAAGAAAGGTCTGAAAACAATGACTTCAATTTCTATCTTAAACTAAAAAAGGGTAAATTAAAACCAAAATAAAGAAAAAGGAATGATAAATATCAAAACAGAAACCAAGAGTATAGAAAACAGAAAAACAATGGGAAATCAATGAAAACAAAAATTTATTCTTTGAGGAGATCAATAGTGTGGCTCAGGGGGAAAAAGAGAAGACACAAATTACTAGTATCAGGAATGAGAAAAGTGACATAATGACAGATTCAACAGCTATTAGCAGAGAATAAGGAGATGTAAAGGATAATAAAGAAGTCAGTTGTTTCTCTGCTGTCTTTTCCTAGCCTCAGCCTTCAGATAGCTCCTGCCTTTCTCTCAGGGAAGGCCTGTGTGCCTCTGGGTCAGGGCTGCAGCCTCCCTCTGTGATGAAGTTTTGTGGGATCTAATCCATCCCTCCAGCTCACAGGTAGTGTTTAACAGTTTTACAAGTTAAGCTGCTTTCTCCATACTCCTACTGATAGCGTATTTGCTCTTCTTCCCTTTAAACCAGAAGTAAAAGAAGTAATGGGTCTCTTAAACCAGGGGTAAACGAAGTAATGGGTCTCAAACCAGGGGTAAAAGAAGTAATGGGTCTCTTCTTTGCTAGGAGGAATGCCTTCCTTTCTGGAATTTAATTCATTTAGCTTTCTTTGTATTCTTAGTTCTCTGAGGATTAAAACAGACAAAGAAACATGGTTTTGGAACTTTTTTGACTTGTTCTTGATGTGAAGTTAGGAGGGATGGGCTGTCATAAAAAAATAACACAGACTGTAGCTTAAACCACAGAAATTCTAGAAGCTAGAAGTTCAAGATCAAGGTTTGTTTGTTTCGAGGCCTCTCTCCTGGGCCTGCAGATGGCCACCTTCTCACTGTGTCCTCACATGTTGTCACTTTGTTTCCTAATTCCCTCTTCTTTTAAGAAAACCAGTCATATTATAGTAGGACACACACTAGCAACCCTTTGAATTAGATCTACAAAGGCAGTCTCCAAATTCAGTCACATTCTGAGGGACTGGAGATTAGGGAAAGCATCAGCATATGAATTTTATGGGGCACAATTTCAGTCAGTTCAGTCCCTCAGTTGTGGCCGACCCTTTCCTACCACATGAAATGCAGCACCCCAGGCTTCCCTGTCCATCACAAAATCCCAGAGCTTGCTTAAACTCACGTCCATCAAATTGGTGATGCCATCTGACCATCTCACCCTCTGTCATCCCCTTCTCTTCCTGCCTTCAGTCTTTCCCAGCATCAGGGTCTTTTCCAATGAGTCAGTTCTTCACATCAAGTGGTCAGAGTATTGGAGCTTCAACTTCAGCATCAGTCCTTCCAATGAATATTCAGGACTGATTTCCTTTAGGATTGACAGGTTTCATCTGCTTGCAGACCAAGGGACTCTCAAGAGTCTTCTTCAACACCACAGTTCAAAAGCATCAATTCTTCAGTGCTCAACTTTCTTTATAGTCCAACTCTCACATCCATACATGACTACTGGAAAAACCATAGCTTTGACCAGACAAACCTTTGTCAGCAATGTCTCTGCTTTTTAATATGCTGTCTAGGTTCCTCCTTTTCTTCCAAGGAGCAAGCATCTTTTAATTTCATGGCTGCAGTCATCATCTGCAGTGATTTTGGAGCCCAAAGAAATAAAATCTGTCACTGTTTCCATTGTTTCCTCCATCTATTTGCCATGAAGTGCTGGGACCAGATGCCATGACCTTAGTTTTTTGAATGTTGAGTTTTAAGCCAGCTTTTTCACTCTCCTCTTTCACTTTCATCAAGAGGCTTTTTAGTTCTTCTTTGCTTTCTGCCATAAGGGTGGTGTCATCTGCATATTTGAAGTTACTGATACTTCTCCCAGCATTCTTGATTCCACCTTGTGCTTCATCCAGCTTGGTATTTCGCATCATGTACTCTGCATATAAGTTAATAAGCAGGGTGACAATATACAGTCTTAACATCCTCCTTTCCCGATTAGAAACCAGTCTGCTGTTCCATGCCCAGTTCTGACTGTTGCTTCTTGACCTGCATACATATTTCTCAGGAGGCAGGTAAGGTATAAGTTCTGACAAAATATGGTCCACTGGAGAAGGGAACGGCAAACCATTTCAGTATTCTTACCTTGAGAATCCCATGAACAGTATGAAAAGGCAAAATGATAGGATACTGAAAGAGGAACTCCCCAGGTCAGTAGGTGCCCAATATGCTACTGGAGATCAGTGGAGAAATAATTCTAGAAAGAATGAAGGGATGGAGCCAATACCCATTTGTGGATGTGACTGGTGATAGAAGCAAGGTCTGATGCTGTAAAGAGCAATATTGCATAGGAACCTGGAATGTTAGGTCCATGAATCAGGCAAATTGGAAGTGGTCAAACAGGAGATGGCAAGAGTAAACATCAACATTCTAGGAATCAGCGAACTAAAATGGACTAGAATGGGTGAATTTAACTCAGATGACCATTATATCTACTACTGTGGGCAGGAATCCCTTAGAAGAAATGAAGCAGCCATCATAGTCAACAAAAGAGTCCAAAATGCAGTACTTTGATGTAATCTCAAAAATGACAGAATGATCTCTGTTCGTTTCCCAGGCAAACCATTCAATATCACAGTAATCCAAGTCTATACCCCAACCAGTAACGCTGAAGAAACTGAAGTTGAATGGTTCTATGAAGACCTACAATACCTTTTAGAACTAACACCCAAAAAAGATGTCCTTTTCATTATGGGGGACTGGAATGCAAAAGTAGGAAGTCAAGAAACACCTGGAGTAGCAGGCAAATTTGGCCTTCGAGTACAGAATGAAGCAGGGCAAAGACTAATAGAGTTTTGCCAAGAGAACACACTGGTCATAGCAAACACCTTCTTCCAACAACACAAGAGAAGACTCTACACATGGACATCACCAGAAAGCCAACACTGAAATCAGATTGATTATATTCTTTGCAGCCAAAGATGGAGAAGCTCTATACAGTTAGCAAAAACAAGACCAGGAGCTGACTATGGATCAGATGATGACTACTTATTGCCAAATTCAGACTTGAAGAAAGTAGGAAAACCACTAGACCATTCATGTATGACCTAAATCAAATCCCTTATGATTATACAGTGGGAGTGAGAAATAGATTTAAGGAACTAGATCTATAGAGTGCCTGATGAACTATGGGTGGAGGTTCATGACATTGTACAGGAGACAGGGATCAAGACTATCCCCAAGAAAAACAATTGCAAAAAACAAAATGGCTGTCTAAAGAGGCCTTACAAATAGCTGTGAAAAGAAGAGAAGCGAAAAGCAAAGGAGAAAAGAAAAGATATACCCATTTAAATGTAGAATTCCAAAGAATAGCAAGGAGATATAAAGAATAGCAAAGCCTTCCTCAGTGATCAGTGCAAAGAAATAGAGAAAAAAAATAGAATGGGAAAGACTAGAGATCTCTTCAACAAAACTAGAGGTACCAAGGGAACATTTCATGCAAAGATGGGCTCAATAAAGGACAGAAATGGTATGGACCTAACAGAAGCAGAAGATTTTAAGAAGAGATGGCAAGAATACACAGAAGAACTGTATAAAAAAGATCTTCATGACCCAGATAATCACAATTCTGTGATCACTCACCTAGAGCAAAACAACCTGGAATGTGAAATCAAGTGGGCCTTAGGAAACATCACTACAAACAAAGATAGTGGAGGTGATGGAATTCCAGTTGAGCTATTTCAAATTCTAAAAGATGATGCTGTGAACATGCTGCATTCAATGTGCCAGCAAATTTGGAAAACTCAGCAGTGGCCACAGGACTTGAAAAAGTCAGTTTTCATTCCAATCCCAAAGAAAGGCAATACTAAAGAATGCTCAAACTACCGCACAATTGCACTCATCTCACATGCTAGCAAAGTGATGCTTAAAAGTCTCCAAGCCAGGCTTCAGCAATACGTGAACTGTGAACTTCCAGATGTTCAAGCTGGATTTAGAAAAGGTAGAGGAACCAGAGATCAGATTGCCAACATCTGCTGGATTATTGAAAATGCAAGAGAGTTCCAGAAAAACATCTATTTCTGCTTTATTGACAATGCCAAAGCCTTTGACTGTTTGGATCATAATAAATGGTGGAAAATTCTGAAAGAGATGGGAATAACAGACCAGCTGATCTGCCTCTTGAAAAATCTGTATGCAGGTCAGGAAGCAACAGTTAGAACTGGACATGAAACAACAGACTGGTTCCAAATAGGAAAAGAAGTATGTCAAGGCTGTATATTGTCACCCTGCTTATTTAACTTATATGCAGAGTATATCTTGAGAAACGCTGGGCTGGAAGAAGCACAACCTGGAATCAAGATTGCTGGGAGAAATATCAATAACCTCAGATATGCAGATGACACCACCCTTATGGCAGAAAGTGAAGAAGAAGTAAAGAGCCTCTGGATGAAAGTGAAAGTGGAGAGTGAAAAAGTTGGTTTAAAGCTCAACATTCAGAAAAGTAAGATCATGGCATCTGGTCCCATTACTTCATGGCAAATAGATGGGGAAACAGTGGAAACAGTGGCTGACTTTATTTTGGGGGGCTTCAAAATCACTGCAGATGGCGATTGCAGCCATGAAATTAACAGACGCTTGCTCTTTGGAAGAAAAGTTATGACCAACCTAGGCAGCACGTTAAAAAGCAGAGACATTACTTTGCCAACAAAGGTCCATCTAGTCAAAGCAATGGTTTTTCCAGTGGTCATGTATGGATGTGAGAGTTGGACTATAAACAACACTGAATGCCAAAGAATTGATGCTTTTGAGCTGTGGTGTTGGAGAAGACTCTTGAGAGTCCCTTGGACAGCAAGGAGATCCAACCAGTCAATCCTAAAGGAAATCAGTCCTGCATATTCATTGGAAGAACTGATTCTGAAGCTGAAACTCCAATACTTTGGCCCCCTGATGCGAGGAACCGACTCATTGAAAAATACCCTGATGCTGGGTAAGATTGAAGGCCAGAGGAGAAGGGGATGACAGAGGATGAGATGGTTGGATGGCATCACCGACTCAATGTACATGATTTTGAATGGACTCCTGTAGTTGGTGATGGACAGGGAGGACCGGTATGCTGCAGTCCATGGGGTTGCAAAGTTAGACTTGACTTGAGCGACCGAACTGAACTGAACTGAAGGTAAAGTGAAGTCACTCAGTCGTGTCCGACTCTTTACCACCCCATGGACTGTAGCCCGCCAGACTCCTCAGTCCATGGAATTTTCCAGGCAAGAGTACTGGAATGGGTTGCCATTTCCTTCTCCAGGGGCTCTTCCCAACCCAGGGATTGAACCTGGGTCTCCCGCACTGCAGGCAGATGCTTTCCTGAGCCACCAGAACTGAAGGTAAGGTGGTCTGTTATTCCCATCTCAGAATTTTCCAAAGATTATTGTGATCCACACAGTCAAAGGCTTTGGCATAGTCAAGAAAGCAGAAGTAGATGTTTTTCTGGAATTCTCTTGCTTTTTCTATGATCCAGCAGATATTGGCAATTTGATCTCTGGTTCCTCTGCCTTTTCTAAATCCAGCTTGAACATCTGGAAGTTCATGGTTCACATTTTGCTGAAGCCTGACTTACAGAATTTTGAGCATCACACCCCACTCCAGCACTCTTGCCTGGAAAATCCCATGGATGGAGGAGCCTGGTGGGCTGCAGTCCATGGGGTCGCTAAGAGTCAGACACGACTGAGCATCTTCACTTTCACTTTTCACTTTCATGCATTGGAGGAGGAAATGGCAGCCCACTCCAGTGTTCTTGCCTGGAGAATCCCAGGGATGGGAGAGCCTGGTGGGCTTCCATCTATGGGGTCGCACAGAGTCGGACATGACTGAAGTGACTTAGCAGTAGCAGTTGCTAGCATGTCAGATGAGTGCAATTGTGTGGTAGTTTGAGCATTCTTTGGCATTGCCTTTCTTTGGGATTGGAATGAAAACTGACCTTTTCCAGTCCTGTGGCCACTGCTGAGTTTTCCAAATTTGCTGGCATATTGAATGCAGCACTTTCACAGCATTATCTTTTAGAATTTGAAATAGCTCAACTGGAATTCCATCACTCTGACTAGCTTTATTCGTAGTGATTCTTACTAAGGCCCACTTGACTTTGCATTCCAGAATATCTTGCTCTAGGTGAGTGATCACACCATCACGGTTATCTGAGTCATGAATTTCTTTTTTGTGGATACAATTTAGCCCATAACATTCTGCATGATCTGCCCTTTCATTACTTCTCTGACCTCAGATCCTTCTAGTCTAGCCCCTGGAATCTGTTGAGCCATATCTGCCTTGCTGCGAATCTTAGAACATGTCAGGCATGTTTTCGTTCAAGGGCATTTTCTCTGGCAGTAAGTCCACCTGGGGTAGATTTCCTCTCAAGATTTTCCACTTGGTTCATTATGTCATCTCCCTGAAGTCTTTGCACAAATGTTATTTTCTCTTTGAGATGTTTCCCAACTCTCTTATTTAAAATTGTAGTCCTGATTTAACTGCACCATGTATTCTTCATAGTACTTGCCACCCTCTAGCCTAATAGGCAATTTAGTGATTTATTAAGTATATTATCTTACCCTAGCCAACTAGCATATGAGCTCCATGAGGGCAGGGATTTTTGTTCTATTCATTGATGTAATAATATCCCAGTGTCTGTCACATATCAGGTATTCTATAGTGATTCAGCAGTGAATAAATCATGATTATCTGCATGTGGTTTCTAGACCAGAGCTTTGCATTATTTCTTTGAGATACTGCTTTTTATTTTATTGTATTCATTTTCTCTTTTCCCTAGCACCATGTTATGAGAACTGGCAAGCATATAGCAAAGTTGAAGGAATTTTACACTGCACATCTGTGTACCTACCACCAATCATATCAGTCACATTTTACTAGATTTTATCACATGTAGCTAACCCTCCACCCACTGCTGCTAAGTCACTTCAGTCGTGTCCGACTCTGTGTGACCCCATAGATGGCAGCCCACCAGGCTGCCCCGTCCCTGGGATTCTCCAGGCAAGAACACTGGAGTGGGTTGCCATTTCCTTCTCCAATGCATGAAAGTGAAAAGTGAAAGTGAAGTCATTCAGTCGTGTCTGACTCTTAGTCCAGGGGTCCCATGGACTGCAGCCCACCAGGCTCCTCCATCCATGGGATTTTCCAGGCAAGAGTACTGGAGTGGGGTGCCATTGCCTTCTTCACTCCACCCACTAATCCATTATTTTTCATGCATTCAGAGTAAATTTTAGACTTAAGTATGCTTTCCCCTACATACGTGAGCATGTACATCATTAACTAGAACTCATTATTCAGTCTTTTTCTTTTTATAAAAAAACTTATAGTGAAATGACATGCTTGTAAGTGAACATTTGCTGAGATTTGACAAATGTATACATTTTTGTAACTCAAGCCTTTATCTAGATACTGAACATATCCATCACTCCAGGATGTTCTCTTATGCTCCTTCCCAATCAACCCTAACTCCCACGCAGAGGCAACTGCTGAGACCCTCCCTAGGGATACTGGGGGCTAAAGCAAAAGGAAAAAAATTTAACAGTTGATTTTTCTCCCAGAACTTTAAAGCAGGTGAAAACCATTGTAAAAAAACGAAAAGTAGGTATATTAAAACTCAAAATATTTTGTTTAAAATTTTATTTGTACAAAAAACAATCTATAATTTTTACTTTCCTGGTTCTAATGGAAACAAACCCATCAATAAGATTTCTAATGTTACTACTTGTAGGAGATGCTACTTTAAAGCAAAAGAATAATTCCACTGCTGTTGAAAACTTGGAAACTCCATATTGGACCAAATTAAACTAGTTACCAAAGGATTTCAACCTTATAACATGCTAATACAATTTCCAATCTCTATTGGCAAAGTGCATATCAAGTGCAACAAATCTGACCTTTTTTTTTTGCCATGTAATTCTTTTTTTTCTTGAATCATCTTGGATGACTAATGTTTTTGAGCGCTCATTTTGGGAAATATATATTTTTAGATCTCTTTCTCTCCTTTCCTTTTGGGAGATTCATTTCTTTGTCAGATGAATTTCAATTAATTTAAATTCTTCACTCCAAGAATGATAATGATTTCTTTGTTTCATGTGCTGAAGAATATTGTTTGAAACAATATTATTTCTGTTATAATATTGAGACAGTCTCTATTATTTTCCCCTTTCTTTGGCTTATCTTTTCTAGATTCTGGTTATGTTAAAACTGTCCTAAATGAGTTCTATTCTCTTTAAAAATTAATTCTTTCTTGCACTTATATATTTTTATTATGTGGAATAATTCTTGCTAAAGCTTTCTCAACATTCAGAGTTGGCATTTTGGGGGTGATGGTGCGGTGTTTGTAGGCATGCATAGTGAGAGGAGGAAAGCCTTGTGAAATGTGTGTTCTTGAGTTCAAATGAGGATAGAACCAGGATGTAAGAGAAGACTGGGCTGGAGTTAAGAAAAGTAAAAGAAATAGAAAACAGAGGAAATAAAAGAAGTGTTGAAGTGATTGAAAAATATTTTTTAAAAAATTAGAGCAGAAAGAAAACAGAAAAGTGGAGAAAGGACTTTAAAGAGAAAAAAATAAAAAGGAAATAAATAAAACAAACATTTGTTGAGTACCAACCATGTCCCAGACTTTGTGTTAGTTAGACTCTGAATTAGACATTGTGTGTATGTGTGTGTGTGTGTGTGTGTGTGTGCACGCGCGTTCAGTGGCAGACATATTCTTTCCCACTGTACCACCTGGGAAGCCCTGAATCAGGCATTGCCATCAGTAATTTATATATGAACCAACTGGTCATTTAAGTAATCGTATGCTTCCCAAACTTTTCTGGTTTTGTTACATATAGAATATTTGAATGGCACTTGAAATTAATCATAGACCACTAACGAGGCATTTTGTGGCTCTGTATCCCCATCTATTTTGATGGTTCACAGAATCAACATTTCTGCAAACTGCATTCTCAGTCCAATTAGTTGACAGGATGTAAAGTAACCTATCCAAGGTCACACACTTTGGAAGTGACAAAACTAGAGTTTGAATTCAAACTCTTAAAGCCCATAGCCTGTCTTTTTTCAACAGCCCTAAGACTGTAAAGATGAAAAATGCATGATCCTTGCTTGAGGAACTTACAGCCTAGTAGGATAAAATAGATATAGTAGAAAAAGAACTATGTGTAGATCTCAAGTTATTAGGAAAAGTGAAGAGAAAAGCAATATTCAATGTGGTTTTCAGGAATGAATAGGAGTTTGCAGACAGGATATAAATGCAAGAGAGAGAAGGAATTTTAGGCAGAGGGAAACTGATATGCAAAGTCATTGAGCTGCAGGAGATGGAGATGTTGGCATGTTAGCAGAGTAGCAAATCGCTGACATGAGTTTGAGTAAACTCCGGGAGTTGGTGATGGACAGGGAGACCTGGCGTGCTGCAGTTCATGGGGTCGCAAAGAGTCGGACGTGACTGAGTGACTAAACTGAACTGAACTGAACTGAACTGAGATCTGGCTGCATTCCTGAGCCAGGAAGGGAAGCGAAGGGAGACGTTGGGGCTGAGTCAGCTGGGAGTGAGGGTGGGAAGGTGGTGGATTTACTACAGAAATGACAGTGGGGAGAAGCAAGAGTGACAGAGTCAAAGTATTTTGTGATACAGAATCGGCCAATTTAGTGACTTTCTAAGAATCGTGAATAAAGGACGACTGTGGTTTATGTCTTGGTTTCCTTGGAGGATAATGTTTCATCATGGAATTGCTGAAACAGGGAAATCTGGAGGAAGAGCAGGTTTCAACAAGAAGGACAAGAAGTTTGATACTGGCCTTGGTGATTCTGAGGTACTTTTATTTCATTTGAGGAAGATTTGTATCTTGCCGATATGTGGAAGTCTAAGAGATCAGTTTAGGGTAAGTGGGGGTAGAATTAGTTATTCTCTCCTTGGTTTGTATCTCTTTTTAAAAATATTTCTTTCTAAACTACACTAACAGTGCTGCCTGTGAACTTAAGCAGATACTTTGAGACAGGTAAAAAAATCCTCCAACTGGTAGAGTGTGTTCTCCACAATAAGTTTAGTAGTGATGATCACAGTTTCCTCTTCAACACTGACCTTCAAGCCTTGGAGAACTGCAGCCTAAGAATTATCCAGATAGACTTCTGTTATCTCAGGAAGAGATATAAGTTAATTAAAAGTAATTTTAAGTTAATATACATATTTTTTAGTTAACATTAATAATTAATATTTATAGAGCCCTAAGATGAGCCAGGCACTTATTTTATTAATAAATTATTTGAATTTATTAAGTCATTCAGTTCTCACAGAAATGCTGTTTAATGAGGAGTTATGTAGCTTCCCCAGACCCATGATGCATTCAGTTCTTGGGAATTGGGTGCTAAGTTTCCAGCAGTTTCTGACATTTGATCCAGTGAACCTGAGGCCATGAGGTGTTGCTCTCCCTCCCTCAGATTACATCTATAATTTTATTTTCCACTTGTTCCCGATTTGCTTTTCAAAAATTTCATTATCCTTTTATTATAGTTTAGCCATTGTTAGTGACTTGGTAATGTTTCAGGTCATTCCTGTTCTCCAAGGGATACATTTTCTTCACATTCCTTAGTTCAGCCATCATGTTAAAGATTGGAGAGTTCTGCTTCCAGGAAGCTGGAGTACACATATTTTCCCCTATTCCTCCTATTAAGTACAAATAAAAATCGTGTATATGTATATATAATAAGAATACTCTGAGTGGTAGAGATAAGAAGATAGAAGGTAGGCCGATTAGGGACCTTGGGACCCAATGAACAACATGGTAATAAGTTGCTATTTTCCCTGGGGTTTTCTTTTTGCTTCATGTATCTTAGAACTGAAGAAGCAGGCAACCCAGAGATGACAGTGGGTACAAATTAAAAAAAAAAAAAATCCTCAACAGAATTCTGTTCTCTTTTGCCAACATACCAGGAAAAGGATACCCTAGCATGACATAAAACTTTTCAAAAATAGCTGCTTTAACTCTAGGCAGACAACAGAGAAAATCTATGGACCTATCCACAGTCATGCCAACGAAGTCCAGATTTTTGTCTTGCTGAGGCTTTAGTGAGATACTGCAAAACCTCACTGGGATAATATCAGAAAGGACCAAATAAGTGATAAGAACTTTTAGCTTCACTTTGGTTCCCTTGCCCTCTCTACTGTGTCAGTGGAGACCACACAGGAAGTGTGGCCTTCCAAATTCATCTGGCAATAATAAGGTCCTCCTCCCTCTTCCCACTGGGCTGGTGTGACATTCTTAAAACCAAGGAATTTTTTACCAGCAGATCTACCCTAAAAGAATAGCTAAAGAAAGTTCTCTAGACATAAAGGAAATAATGAAAACTTGGAACATCAGGAAGGAAAAATGAACATGATAAACAAAAATATAAATAAAATAGACTTCCTTTCTTCATCTGAGTTTTCTAAATCATGTATGATCATTTGACAAAATTTATAATTCCTTCTGATGGGGTTCTAGACATATGTAGAAGAAATATTTAAGACAATTATAAATTCAGGAGGGTAAAAAGATGTTAAGGGAGATGAGATTCCTATAATTCACTTGAACTGGTTAAATGACACTGCCATGAGTATGTGATAAGTTATGTATATATAATGGAATACCTAACATAACCACTTAAAAAGTTGTATAAAATATACATTCAACAGCACTATAGATAAAATGAAATTCTAAAACATGTTTAAGTAACCCACAAGAAGACATGATTAAGAAAACAGAGAAATTAAAACCAAACATAAACAAACCAAACAGAAAATAAAAAATAAAATGATAATCTTAAGCCCTAGCATATTTTTTGTTCAGTTCAGTTGCTCAGTCGTGTCCAACTCTTTGCGACCTCATGAATTGCAGCATGCCAGGCCTCCCTGTCCATCACCAACTCCCGGAGTTCACTCAGACTCACGTCCATCAAGTCAGTGATACCATCCAGCCATCTCATCCTCTGTTGTCCCCTTCTCCTCCTGCCCCCACTCCCTCCCAGCATCAGAGTCTTTTCCAATGAGTCAACTCTTCGCATGAGGTGGCCAAAGTACTGGAGTTTCAGCTTTAGCATCATTCCTTCCAAAGAGATCCCAGGGCTGATCTCCTTCAGAATGGACTGGTTGGATCTCCTTGCAGTCCAAGGGACTCTCAAGAGTCTTCTCCAACACCACAGTTCAAAAGCATTAATTCTTCAGTGCTCAGCCTTCTTCACAGTCCAACTCTCACATCTATACATGACCACAGGAAAAACCATAGCCTTGACTAGACGGACCTTTGTTGGCAAAGTAATGTCTCTGCTTTTGAATATGCTATCTAGGTTGGTCATAACTTTCCTTCCAAGGAGTGAGTCTTTTAATTTCATGGCTGCAGTCACCATCTGCAGTGATTTTGGAGCCCCCAAAAATAAAGTCTGGCACTGTTTCCACTGTTTCCCCATCTATTTCCCATGAAGTGATGGGACTGGATGCCATGATCTTCATTTTCTGAATATTGAGCTTTAAGCCAACTTTTTCACTCTCCTCTTTCACTTTCATCAAGAGGCTTTTGAGTTCCTCTTCACTTTCTGCCATAAGGGTGGTGTCATCTGCATATCTGAGGTTATTAATATTTCTCCCGGCAATCTTGATTCCAGCTTGTGTTTCTTCCAGTCCAGCATTTCTCATTATGTACTCTGCATGTAAATGTTCCAAATGCATTAACCAAAAGACAGAGATCAGCATTATAGAATATGACCTAGTTATATGCTAGCTATAAGAAACTCACTTCAAATATAGTGATATGTTGGTGGTGTTGTTCAGTTGCCCAGTCACTTCTGACTTTGCAACCCCATGAACTGCAGCACACCAGGCCTCCCTGTACCTCACCATCTCCTGAAGTTTGCCCAAGTTCATGTCCACTGCATCAGTGATACCATCCAGCCAGCTCATCCTCTGACAGCTTCTTCTCTTCCTGCCCTCAATCTTTCCCAGCATCAGGGACTTTTCCAGTCAGTCAGCTGTTCACATCAGATGACCAAACTACTGGAGTTTCAGTTTCAACATCAGTCCTTCTGTCGAGTATTCAGGGTTGATCTCCCTTAAGATCGAGTGGTTTGATCTCCTTGCTGTCCAAGGGACACTCAGGAGCCTTCTCCAGCACCACAGTTAAAAGGCATCAATTCTTTGGTGCTTTACCTTCTTTATGGTACAGTTCTCACACCCATACTTGACCACTGGGAAGACCATAGCCTTGACTATACGGATCTTTGTCAGCAGAGTAAATGTCTCTGTTTTTCAACACACTGTCTAGGTTTTTCATAGCTTTCCTGCCAAGAAGCAAATGTCTTCTGATTTCATGGCTGCAGCACCATGCACAGTGATTTTAGAGCCTAAGGAGAGGAAATCTGTCACTATTTCCATCTTTTCCCCCTCTATTTGCCATGAAGTAACGGGGCTGGATGCCATGATCTTATTTTTTTTTTTTTTTAATATTTAATTTTAAGCAAGCTCTTTCATTCTCCTCCTTCATCCTCATCAACAGGCTCTGCCGGGGTCCAGCCCTGGTGGATCCAGGGAATTCGAAGCGGGGACGGCGTCGGCGAGGATCAGGAAACAACTGCTTAATTAAACTTTAATTAAGGATATAAAGAGTAATGGAATAAGGATAGCTCAGTGAGGAAATTCAGTGGAGAAAAGAGGCTGAATAATTCAGCCAGAAGGTAAGAGAAAGAACGACATGGTGAGACCAAGTTTCGGTGAACAAAGCCCGCACTTTATTTTCCAAAGTAGTTTTTATACCTTAAGTTATGCATAGAGGATAATGGGGGAAGGGGTAGAGTCATGCAGCAAGCCAGGCTTTCTTCCTGCAAACTTATCATATGCAAAAGCTTAGGTGATTTGCATCATCTTCTGGCCCGGAGGCCTGTTAACATTTTAAGACCCTTTCTTCAGAAAACTTATTTTTCTCTAAAGGTGATTGGTCAGGAGCCACCCTCCAAAAGCATTAGATAAAGTTGCATTCCTACAGAGCAAAGGTGTGGTGGGCTATAACAAGAAAAAGAATTAACTCAAGGGTCCCAGGTTACAAACATTAAAGCTACTACTTACACCAATTATATTAATCAATATACTGCCAGGGACACAGCAGGTAAGGGATATGGAGACTTAGCAGCAAACATTGGCCCAACAAGTGAAAATCCCTTCACCAATACAATTTCTAATCAATCTTTTAACTACTCAAAAGAATCTGTGTTTAGACAGTTTAGAACATCTCCTGCCTCTCACAGTTGGGAGGCTCTGAACAATCACATGTGGCCAGAAAAACCTATTCAGGCAGGCTAGAGGATTTCCAAAGGAGTTTGTAGGTTAAACACTGTCACACCCAGGAATTATTAACTGGAACTGTAAGCTAACTCTTTTCAGAGAGAGGTAGTGGGGGACAGCCCCCCGTAAAGTCAGAGGTGTAGGTGAAAGCACAAGCAGAAAGTAGGAAGACTCTGGTTTTGGGTGTAAATGCTCGAGAATTTCCAGGGGGACTCCTGAGGCTCGATCCCGCCTTTGCGTGTGCCGAGCCTCCTTCCTCATGACCTTTGTCATGGGTGGAGCTCCTCACGCTGGCTCCCGGCAGTGGTAGAATTCCAGTTGAGCTATTCCAGATCCTGAAAGATGATGCTGTGGAAAGTGCTGCACTCAATATGCAATATGCACTCAATATGCAATATGCCAGCTCCCGGCAAGGCTCTTTAGTTCCTCTTTGCTTTCTGCCATTAGAGTGGTATTATTTGTATATTTAAGGTTGTCGCTGTTTCTCCCACCTATCTTGATTCCAGCTTGTAACTCATCCTTCCTGGCATTTCTCATGGTGTGCTCAGCATATAGATTAAACAAACAGGGTGACAGCAGACAGCCCTGTCTTACTCCTTTCTCAATCTTGAACCAATCAGTTGTTCCATACAGGGTTCTACTGTTGCTTCTTGACCCGCATAGTGATATAAGCAGGTTGAAATTAACAGGATATAATGTTTACCATATACTTACATATAAGGTAAACATTAATGAAAGAAATAAATATATATATTTATATATATATTTATGTATATGGTAAACATTAATCAAAGAAAACTTGGGTGGTTATATTAATATCAGATAAACTGGGCTTCAGAGCAGAGAAAATTACTAGAGACAGAGAGAGTCATTATGTAGAGTAAAAGGGTCATTTCACCAAGAAGATATTCATTTAAATATGTATGAAGCAAATGATAGAGCTGAAAATATGGAAGCAAAACATGATAGAACTAAAGCAAGAAATAGATAAATCTACAATTATAGTTAAAGGCTCCAATACCTTTCTCTCACTAATCGATAGAACTAGGTAGAAAATCATCAAAGATATAGAACTCAACAACCCAATCAACCAACAGGATCTTAATATTTAGAGAACATTCCACCCTAAAACAGTAAAAAATAAAATTTTCAGGTGTCTATAGAACTTATATCAATATAGATCATATCTGAATATATAATAAAAGCTTCAACCAATTTAAAAATAATAGAAATTATACAGATGTAGTTCTGATCAAAACAGAATTAAACTAGAAATGGATAACAGAAGGAAAATAGGAATCTCTAAATAGTTGAAAAAAATACACTTTTGATCCATGGGTCAAAGAGGAAATCACAAGGAAAATTAAAAAAAATACACTGAACTGAATAAAAGTGAAAATGCAATGTATTTGTGGGACACAGCTAAAGTAGTTCTGAGAGGGAAATTTATAGCACTAAATGTATACATTAGAAAAGAGAAAATGTCTTAAATCAATACTCTTAACTCCCACTTCAAGAACCTAGAGAAAGAAAATAAAAATAAACCCAGAGTAAACAGCTGAACAGAAACAATTGATTTTGTAGGCTGACTAAAAAACAATGTTTTATTCAGAATTGTTCCTATTAAAGAATATGTTGAAAAGAAACATATTTCTGGTCTTCAAAATGCCATTTCCCAATTAAATGAGAATCATAAGAAAATTAAATTAAAATGAATTTTAAAATGATTGTTACTATGATGATTAAGATAATGATTACTTATGATGACATTTTTTTCAGCAATAAGCAAACATCTGTGGAACTAAGTCAGTAAGGATGAATCAGCATTTTTCTTTCTCCTTTGATTAATCCAAATTCATCTTATATTAAAGAATATTTTAGTAATGAGCTTGAGCTAGTATTTAGAGGATAACTAAGTTGTTCTCATGTTCATTTCCTTGTTTGTGTAATCAGGAGCAGAAAATTATCTTTACCAGTGGTTCTCAACATTGATTGCAAATTACAATCATTTAGAGAGCTTTAAAATATACTGATGCCAGGATTCCACCCAGGGAGATTCTGATTTAATTGGGCTGTAACAAGAGTTCTCAAAATTTGGTTTCAGACCTGCAACAGCATCAGCAACACTTGGGAACTTGTTAGAAATGTAGGTTCACAGACCTCACCCTAAATTTAGCAGTCTGTGTTTTCTAACAAGCACTTCCGCTGATTCAGAGGCAGTGTTTCTTAAACAAGTTCACAAACATCTCCTGGGAACTCTTCCATAAGTACAGATTTTGACTCATGTTCTGATATGGGGGTTGAGATTATTATTAACAAACTCCCATGGGAACTGTAGGATGCTAGTAGTTTACTGCAATTTGAATAACGAAGGTCTATAGGACATCTGGACATTTGCATTTCTAAACATTTCCCAAGTGGGATTGCAGCTGAAGTTGAGAACAACTAGTCTAGATAGCTCTACCTGAAACTTCCAATAACCCATGAAACTTGAATAATCTTCCCTGGATTTTTTGTCCCTGGGTTTGTGGAGTCATTGAAGAGTGCATAACTCTTATTCTCCTTAAAGTATTGGTCACTGAGTTTAAGTTTCTACTTAGTTGCCTAAGAAGACAGTTTGTGATGATTTTATCTCTGATTTTCTACAACCAATGTTGAACACCCTGATTTCTATTTCTATCTTATACCACTACACCCCCACCATCAACATTTGCCTGACACACCATCTTTCTAGGTTCTCCTCTTCATTCAGTTCAGTTCAGTTGCTCAGTCATGTCTGACTCTTTGCAACCCCATGGACTGCAGCACGCCAGGCCTCCCTGTCCATCACCAACTACTGGAGTCCACTCAAAATCATGTCCATTGAGTCAGTGATGCCATCCAACCATTTCATCCTCTGTTGTCCCCTTCTCCTCTGGCCTTCAATCTTTCCCAGCATCAGGGTATTTTCCAGTGAGTCAGTTCTTCGCATCAGGTGGCCAAAGTATTGGAGTTTCAGCTTCAGAATCAGTTCTTCCAATGAATATTCAGGGCTGATTTCCTTTACAATTGACTAGTTGGATCTCCTTGCTGTCCAAGGGACTCTCAAGAGTTTTCTCCAACACCACAGCTCAAAAGCATCAATTCTTTGGCACTCAGCTTTCTTTACAGTCCAACTCTCATATCCATACATGACTACTGGAAAAACCATTGCTTTGACTAGATGGACCTTTGTTGGCAAAGTATGTCTCTGCTTTTTAACATGCTGTCTAGGTTGGTCATAACTTTTCTTCCAAGGAGCAAGCGTCTTTTAATGTCATGGCTGCAGTCACCGTCTGCAGTGATTTTGGAGCCCCCCAGTCTGTCACTGTTTCCATTGTTTCCCCATCTATTTGCCATGACGTGATGGACCAGATGCCATGATCTTAGTTTTCTGAATGTTGAGCTTTAAGCCAACTTTTTCACTCTCCTCTTTCACTTTCATCAAGAGGCTCTTTAGTTCTTCTTCACTTTCTTCCATAAGGGTGGTGTCATCTGTGTATCTGAGATTATTGATATTTCTCCCAGAAATCTTGATTCCAGCTTGTGCTTCATCTAGTCCAGCATTTCTCATGATGTACCCTGCATATAAGTTAAATAAGCAGGGTGACAGTATATAGCCCTGACATCCTCCTTTCCCAATTTGGAACCAGTCTGTTGTTTCATGTCCAATTCTAACTGTTGCTTCCTGACCTGTATACCGATTTCTCAGGAGGCAGACCAGGTGGTCTGGTATTCCCATCTCTTTAAGAATTTTCCACAGTTTGTTGTGATCCACACAGTCAAAGGCTTTGGCATAGTCAATAAAGCAAAAGTAGATGTTTTTCTGGAACTCCCTTGCTTTTTCAGTGATCCAACAGATGTTGGCAATTTGATCTCTGGTTCTTCTGCCTCTTCTAAATCCAGCTTGAACATCTGGAAGTTCACAGTTCATGTACTGTTGAAGCCTGGCTTGAAGAATATTTGAGCATTACTTTGCTAGTGTGTGAGATGAGTGCAATTGTGCCATAGTTTGAGCATTCTTTGGCATTGCCTTTCTTTGGGATTGGAATGAAAACTGAACTTTTCCAGTCCTGTGGCCACTGCTGAGTTTTCCAAATTTGCTTGCATATTGAGTGCGGCACTTTCATAGCATCGTCTTTTAGGATTTGAAATAGCTCAACTGGAATTCCATCACCTCCACTAGCTTTGTTCATAGTGATGCTTCCTAAGGCCCAGTTGACTTCACATTGCAGTATGTCTGGCTCTAGATGAGTGATCACTATACAAAAAAGATCTCTTCATTACCAGTTAAAAATTAGCTAATGAGATAAACCAATGATTCCAATATATTGTGAGAGGGTTAAACCTCTCCCCTATAAGGTAACATTCATTGGAATATTCCTTGAAAGGACTGATGCTGAAGTTGAAGCTCCAATACTTTGGCCATCTGATATGAAGAACTGACTCATTGGAAAAGTCCCTGGTGCTGGGAAAGATTGAAGGCGTGAGGAGAAAGGGACAACAGAGGATGGGATAGTTGGATGGCATCACTGACTCGATGGACATGAGTTTGAGCAAGCAAGATGTTGATGATGGACAGGGAACCCTGGTGTGCTACAGTCCATGGGGTCACAAAGAGTTATACATGACTGAATGACTGAACTGACTGAAGTTAAGGTAACATGGATCTTAAAACCATCTTATGAGTTAGTACCTTGAGAATAATGTCTTTAGAGCATCTCTTCTCAATTCTCACATTCTAATGAATATACTTACCTTGTATTCTGATTTTATCAAAAATACCCATGCGATGATAACTGCAACCCTACACGCCAAGTCAGATATTTCCTTGGATTTCTCAAAGTTGCCTCAAACTCAGCATACCCAATGTAGAACTTATCTTCTCAACTACATCTCCATCTCTCTCTGCATCCCCTATCACAGTGATAAGTAACAAACTGGGGAGTCATCTTGAACCCTTTCCCCTTTGTTCCACTCCAAGTGGAACAGTTCCATTTGTCAGAGTCTGTGGATCCTGTCATTCTTAAATCCATGTGCTTTCACCCATTATCACTGTCACTACTCTGGTTCAGGTCTTCTTCATCTTTTCAATTGCAGTGTCCTGCTTTATTTCTTTGCCTTCAGCCTGGCCTTCTCATATCTATTTTCTATATAGCATCCAGAGTGTTATTGCTCTTGCCACTTCTCATCTCCAAAATGCTTCAGTGATTGTACATTAGTCTCAGAATTAAGTCTAAACTATTTAATATGACTTAAAAATCACTACGGAGAAGGCAATGGCACCCCACTCCAGTACTTTTGCCTAGAAAATCCCATGGACGGAGGAGCCTGGTAGGCTGCAGTCCATGGGGTCACTAGAGTCGGACATGACTGAGCGACTTCACTTTCACTTTTCACTTTCATGCATTGGAGAAGGAAATGGCAACCACTCCAGTGTTCTTGCCTAGAGAATCCCAGGGATGGGGAAGCCTGGTGGGCTGCCGTCTGTGGGGTCGCACAGAGTCGGACATGACTGAAGCGACTTAGCAGCAGCAAAAATCATTAATGACTCAGTGCTTTGCATACTTCTTTTGGAATTCTCTCCATTTTGAACTTGATGCATTTTTCCATAAGAACCATTTTCTCTGTAGGTTTCAAGCCTTTGCATAGGTGATGCCTTTACTTAGAGTGTCTTTTCATTCTTCCATGTACCTAAGTCTCCGTTTTGCTAAGTTACCACCTCTGAACAGTTGCTTTCCTTGATCCCACCTCTTTTAAGGCTGAGATTCAACCCTTTTATTATCCTTGGTGTTATAGTTATCATGACTGAATTCCAATCCCCTCTTTACTGGTTTATTTTCCTGAATACTTCCTTAAAAAGTAAGGCTTATCTCATTCACCACTGTTACTTTAGCATTAAGCCCAGTGTCTATTTTAGAGTCTAGCTCAATAAATGTTAATAAATAAAATTCCCAGTAGTATGAAGAAAGGAGCTTGCCATGGAAAATCAGTGAAAGAAAGGTAGGTGGAACTCTTAGGAAGACACAAGCCACATTAGAGGTGACAGTTTGTGTTCATTACAGTTCTCAGCTTCTTATAACAGAGTACAGGGGGGAAATGTACCTAAAGTAAGTGGAGAAGGAGTATTCTAGTTAGGCTGAATGGCATATTTTCTTCTTCCAAGATACCATTATTATATTTTTTAAAGACCTTACATTTGAATTGTTTATTTACTTGTAGCAGTTTTTTTTTTTTTTTTTTTTCTAGGTTCTATTTCCTTCTAGAATCAGATGGGGGATTCTGGTTAACTGACACAATTCCATGTTCTGAGTTCTCATTCTTTTTTCCTACTTCAGTTCCGAGGTTGCTTATAGTGAATTGCCCAATATACATCTTATAAGCAGTAGGTCAGAAAAGAATGCAGTTCCTTCAGGTTATGGAGCTCTTCTTTGGTGAAGAGTGACCCTAAGGTATTCTAAAAGATCTGAATGTCTATGGGACCCCTTTTTCCAGGAATCTATGCTTCTAAAGTTTGAAGGAGATAATAGGTTTAAAAGAATGCAGTGCAGTTCCTATATACATATTTACCAAGGGAAATTTTGTGACATAAACCAAAGTTTAGGAGATAAACAGTGAATGAAGATGCATATAGATTGGCAACAGACACTCTAGCTCTGCATCTCCAGGGTTCTTCAGAATTCTGCATTCAAGAGGCCATCTGGGTTTCACAGCATCTCCTGACTTCTGTTTCAGAAGGTCAACTGCTTTAGCAATCTGCAGCACAGTTTTGATGCTGATGCATGTGGAGGGTTGATGGTCCCTTTCTAGACCACATTGTAGTGCAAATTAATGCTAACTTGGGAAGTAGATGTACTCATTCCTGCTCCTGTGCCTTTCCTCATGCACTTTCACCCAGGAATTGAACTCAAATCCATCTCTTCATTCTACATCTCCTTTGCTTATCTCAATATTATTTTTCAGGATTCAGCTCATTTCATTTTCCCCTGCAGTTAGGACATAGATCGTGGTCTCTGGGAGCTTTGCCATACTTTGTGCCAGTCTCTTAAATTAGTTTATGTTGTTTTACTTTATACGTAAAAGTATGACCTCTTGCAGCTTATAACTCAGTCTGAGGCCACTCAAGTACCATGCTTCATTTGCAGTGACATGTCAAGCTGTTTGGATCATATTTCTCAGTGTCTTACCGAATACCAGCTTAGCACAGGCAAGACTTGAGGCTATCAGAACATAGAACATTCTACTGGTATTTTCTGGCCTTTATAATTATTGTATAGGGCTTTTTTTTGGGGGGGGGGTGGGGATTAGGCAACTCTGCTGTCATGTAACTCATCAATTTTCCTTTCACCCAGTATGGGAATGTGAAAGAAAGATTTAGAAGGTGAAATTAGAGGACTAAAAGTTAGGAGAAACTGGTTAATTTCTTTGTCCCTTTAATTCCCAGTTATAAGAAAGAAATTTGATCAATTATATTTCTCCTGTCTTGATCTCAGTGTTCGGTAGCTTAAAAACCATCAGCACCTAATTCCCGTGCCTGGCACATGAGAAAGGCTTTCAATAAATACCTGCTGAAAAGGTGTATCACTCTAGGGAGAGTGGCTTATAAAAAATAAGTTACCACATACTAAAATGGAAATAACATTAATAGTCTCCCTGCCAACTGGTCACTATTACATCTTTGATTCTCTTTGGTATCCTGCAATCAGTAAAAATAAGTGTTTTTGAAGAATCTTATGAGAAATGCGTCTATGTTCTTGTTTGGCAAGCTAAAGTTTTGGGTAGGAATATATTCCAATAATAAAAAATGATGTAGAAATCTTTATGTGGTAAACATTTAAATAGAAGATGGCATTTTAAACCTAAGTCCAGAGTTACTATTTCAGACCTGTGCATGGGGACCTGAATGATAATGATAAGCAGAGACCCCACTGAAAAAATCTTGACCTGTCATTCCTTACCATGTCATGAAAAAGCCAAAAAACTCTTCACTAAATTAGCCTCCTAGGTGACCTTCTCCTCGAAATAGAGCTCTGAGCCCATGAGATGTAGTGGCATTTTATATGCTAGTGGCATTAATTTCTAGACTTCTCCCCACCACCCCCAGCATGTAGCTCATTTAACAGAAACATTGATTAAAAGAATCTGCAAAATGAAAAAGTAAAATAATAAAGTTGAAAATATATTATAATTTTAAAAATATGTTATTATAGTCATGACTATGAAATATTATTCTGATCTGAATGATGCAAACTGTTCAGTTTTTATGCTTTAAATGATATTTATTACTAATACTTTTTTACTTGAATTTGAACATTCAAGAATGAGATGATGTATCAGTGAGTTCTCTAGGCTCATACTTCCCAGTTTATGCTATTGTGCATTGGTATCCTAAAGTATATCACTTTTAAAAGTTTTTTTCTTATGATTAAAAAAGTAACTCAATTGCAATGACCTTCTGGAGATATGACTCCTTATTTTCCTATCTCCAAACCAGCTTCTCAGCCTTGCTTCCTTGTCTTGGTTAATGGTGTATTTTACCTTCCAGTCACCAATGGCTAGAAAACTCAGCTTGAGCTTGGACTCTCCTCTCTCCTTGTGGACCACTAACTCAAAGGTGATTTCCCTTTGGCGTGTGTTCTACATCTGAACCTTGTGTCCAGTTTCACTGTTCCTGCTTCAGTTCAGCTCCTCAGATAACCACCTTTTGCCTTCTGAATAAGCCTTTATTCTCTCCTACTTCAACTCATCTCCTAGAATGTCATAGGACAAATGTTGACTTTGCTATTTTTTTGCTCAAAAACTCTTAGTAGTTCCTCATTCCCTCCAAAAAGTATGATAAGCAAAATTTGACTCAGGAATGTCCACAGTGGGATTGTTAATAAAGGCAAAACCTTAGAATCAGCATAGATTATTTGGCCTAAAGGTGTTGTTTTTGAGGAATTTTTGAAAGAATTTTGAATGTTTAAAAAGGTGCAATGGAGTAGGGTATAACATTGAATATATCAAACCATGGTAAAAAATATTTTTGTGTATGTTGATGTTACTAGTGGTTACCTCTGAATGGCCTAGTTATGGGGAATTTTTCTTTTTGGCGAATGTAAAATTTTTTCAACTATGAATGTGTATTTTTAATGTATATTTTATTTTATCTTTAAATTTTTTAAAATTTTATATTGGACTATAGATTTACAATGATGTGTTAATTTCAGGTGTACAGCAAAATGATTCAATCCTACATACTCATTGTCAAATTCTTTTCCCACTTAGATCATTACAGAATATTGAGTAGGGTTCCCCATGCTGTGTACTAGGTCCTTGTTGATTATCTGTTTTGTATATAGTTGTGTGTATATGTTAACCCCAAAATCCTAATTTATTCCCCTCCCCCCACTTTATCCTTTGATAACCGTAGATCTGTTTTCTAAGACAGTGAGTTTCATAATCAGAAAAGTTTGCTCTATCATTTGGGATCTGGAAGGGAACTTGTGACTTATTTGGTTTAGTTGCTCTTAATGTATTTCTGGACTGCAGTATTCTTTGAGGATATGATGAAGGATATAGAATTTTCTCTGAAAAATGAACATCTGTCCATAGACAAAAACTGTGGTACATAATTTTGGCAGAATTTTAGACCTCAGTTTCAGACTTTTAACAGAATGATGCTCTTATTTAGGAGATAAGAAAAAACCCAGGAGATTTGCCTCCTCTCTCACATGGGATGGGAGGAAGAGCCATGACTAGATATTGGGTTTCTAGCTTTTGCCTTGAAACTTGATATCCCATTACACCTCTCCAGATGCTCTGTAAATTGCTAAGCCTGTGAGGAACCAGGCCATGCCCGAAGAGGTTCCCCTTTACCTCTGCAGAGGGCCCTTATTGGTGGTAACCACTGCTGTTCGTGGGAGTGGCATCTCTGCCCCTCCTCCCTGAAAGCCAAAGTTTCCTTAGAGAGACCCATTGATAACCATTGATAATGTTTAAGTCATTGATAACTCCTAGATATAAGCAAATATAATGTATGTCTGAGAGCACTGCATTTAGTATCTATTATTTCCTTAAACATGTCCCCCCATACTTTATAATTTTATTGTGTGTAGGGGTGACAGAGACTTGCTTTGAGAATGATCTGTTATTTGGCAGTTTTTTTTCATCTTGGTCATGATGATGTTGGCAGGGCAGGGTGGAGGCCTCGCTCTGTGCTTGGATCACTCATTGGGCTGGATGCCACAGCAATTCCCTGCCTGGTGCCTGAACAGCCTGCACAGTGTGGGGCTAGAAAAACCTCCCTCGCCCTGGAGGTGGGTGATTCTGTCTTCTCGTAGCCTTATATTAGTCAGTGAGTGAGGAAAAAACAGCACCACCAAGAGCAACACACACACTAGAGCCATCCTTTCAATGGGGAATGAAGACTAGGTGCCCTTACTTGTTCAAAAGCCTAGCTGGGCCCAGTCAATCTTGCCATAGACTACAGATTTTACAGATAAAGGAGGTGTTTCCTTGGTGCCATAAAGCTGCAAATGCAGATATCGGAAGAGCTGTCTGATAATTTTCTGCAAGTTGTTAAGCCCTCCGCAGTCTAATCTCTGCAGAGGGCCTTGAATCAAAACAGAGGAGGAAATCCAGACATTGAACAGAGGGCTTTGTAGCAGGCAGGGAATTTTTGAGTACTTCCAAGTACTGGTCCTGGGCAAGATTCATTCACAGGTGTTATAACACCGACTACTTCTGGGGTAGCTGGTGTTATCCTTATTGTTATGGGTAAGGAGATTGAGGCCTACATAGTTACTGTTTTGCCCACAGACACACAGTTAGTGAGACGAAGCTGGGTGTGTCTGCTTCCAGTTCAAGCTGTATAGTAAATAAAACATGGCTCCTGCGGTACCATATTGTTTTGGAGTATTCTAACTTTATGTGCATGTATATTTAAATATTTAATATGAGTGAAAGTGTTAGTCGCTCAGTCATGTCTGATTCTTTGTGATCCCATGAACTGTAGCCCGCCAGGCTTCTCTGTCCGTGGGATTCTCCAGGCAAGAATACTCAAGTGGGTAGCCATTCCCTTCTCCAGGGATCTTCCTGACCCAGGGATCGAACCCAGGTCTCCTGCATTGCAGGCAGATTCTTTACCATCTGAGCCACCAGGGCAGCCCTTATATACTATAATCTCATTATTAAAAGCCCTTATGTACTATAATTGTGTTAATAAAAATTGAAAAACACACACTTAAGTGCATACCTGAAATAGTTCTGTCCCAACCCCAAGCACATAGAACCTGATATATGGCAGCTGGCCCTGATAAAGATTTCCTCTGTTTATTTGCCTTTTGTTAATAAAGTGTTGTATTTTTTTCTACTCTTTTTCCTTCAAGCACGTTTCTAAAGTAATTAGCATCAAAATGTATATTCAGTTTTAACTTTTCTGTAGTGCTTCATTCTGTCACCTCATTTAGTGCTCTTTTTAAGGTTGTCATAAAAACATCTGTCTGGCAAAAGGAGTGGGGACTTCCCAGGTGGGTCAGAGAGTAAAGAATCGGCCTGCAATACAGGAGACGTGGGTTCGATCCCTGCTTGGGAAAGATACCCTGGAGGAGGGCGTGGCAACCCATTCTAGTATTCTTGCCTGGAGAATCCTATGGACAGAGGAGGCTGGCGAGCTACAGTTCATGGGGTCACAAAGAGTCAGACACAACTGGAGCAATTGAGCACGCACATACGTATCTGGCAACAGGAGATACAGAAAGAGTCAAGCAGTCTGTAAGCGATCTGGGCAGAAACTTTAGATGGTCACAATGACACTCATGTGCTCTTTCTCAATCCTTTTGGTATGATCAAAAGGGAAATGGTTGACACGTTATCATTTGGTTTGTATCGTAGGAGAAAAAAGGTATGATTTTTGGCTTCGTGTAGCATTCAGGACACAGTGTATCTGCTGACCTTCCATTTCCTCTTCATCCACAGCTCTAAGGAGACTGTCAGATGGATGTGACTTTCAGATGTCTTCCTTCTTTCTGATTTCTAATGAACTGTTTCTGTTTATTGAGAAGAATTGGGTCAGGGTCAGCAAATGAGGACTGACTCTCATGGGATGTACGCCTGTGTGTGGACACTGTCAGAGTTCCGGAAGCAGACAGCTGGAGGCTGCCCTCCTGCCCTACCCCGTCACCTGCGAGCATCCTCCCAGGGGCAAGTCTGCACCTGCTTGTGGATGCTGTTGACCGTGTGCAGAGGAAGGAAAGGCAACAGATTAGAAAGACACTGGCTGGCACTTTGCCGTCTGGAAGCTGACCTTTTTCTTCTACAGAATTTTTATATGGCTAGACTCTTGAACTGCACGATTTCCTTCTTTATAAATCCCATGAAAATGCACTCTGATTCTTCTGTGTCTCTCAAGAGTCTGCTTTCACAGGCCTCCCAGTAGCCTGCGGTGGGGAAACAAACTACACTCTTTACAAGAAATTTACCCTCTCTAAACTGTCTCATTCCTTCACACTCACGATTGTGTTTAGAGCAGGAACGTGTCCTCCTGTTTGAGTGACAACACTGGGCTTTATCTTGTAAACATCTGCCTTTCTTCCTGTTGCATCTGGCTTCCCACTTCCTGCCTTCTGCTGCTTCTCAAGTCCCTTCCTCCGTCTGCAGACGGCTGCTTCTACAAGCTGTGTGCTGTCGAGAGAAGAGGGACTGATGTTCTCTGCACCTCTGTAATCAGTTCTGTACCTGCAAACTTATGTTCACTCACATAGTGGGACTTCCTGTCTTTATTAACTTGATTAAATACAATTATCACAGAGGCTGCTTCAAAGAGCCTCTTGCCCTCCTCTTCCCTGCACAGCCCTCAGCCTGGGACGGCAGTGTCGGATCCCAGAAAGGATGCAGCCTATTTTATTTTTTCCCTTTGTCTTTTTTTTTTGAAGGAGCGGGGTATTAGCGCTGCCCCTGAGACACAGAAGTGTGACGTCAGTACACTTTGTATACTTGCATTATCTGCCATATAGAAAGGAGGGGAAATGGAAGAGAAAATAGAATTTTTCTGGCTCTAGGATCCCACTGACTAAGGCTTTCTGACTGAATTGTAAGTGATCTCAGCGTGGATTTTAGACTCTTTTATGTGCTCCCACTGTGTGGCAGGGCTTCCCTGGTGGCTCAGACAGTAAAGAAACTGCCTGTGATACTGGAGACCCAGGTTCGATCCCTGAGTTAGGAAGATCCCTTGGTGGAGGAAATGGCAACCCACTCCAGTATTCTTGCCTGGAGAATTCCATGGACAGAGGAGCCTTGCGGACTACAGCCCATGGGATCAGAAAGAGTCACGACTGAGTGACTAATACACACACTGTCATAAGGTTCAGATCATGTATGACCTTGACATCTGGTAAAACTGCAAAGGCCTCACATGGCCCAAATGCAGGTCCCTCCCCGTCCCACCAGCTGTACTTCTGTGGATGATTCGTTCCAGCCAAACAGTGCTCCTTATCACGTGGACCAAGCCCAAGGCTCACTTCACCTTGAGTGGTGGGCTTTAGTTCTCTGCCAGGGGTGGGGAATTATCCAAACAAGCCAATCACATCCTTTTGCGGCAACTAGGCTTCACCTCCCCATCTTGTTACTATAAGACCCGCCTCCTATGGCCTCTGCTTTTTCATTCTGTTCCTGAGTGCCACCCCCATGTGACCCTGTGTGGCACAGAGTGTCTTCCCCTGGGCTGCGATTATATAGGACTGATGAACTGGTGTAGATCTCAGTCGTCTGCATTGGGATGTCATTCAGCCATTCCCACAGGCCTAGGGTGGGAATCCTTCCCTGACTGATGGATGAAGAAGAGGTGATCATAATACACTGCACTTACTTTTTTATTCTTAGCATATATTGAATATATTTCTACTTCACAATTATGTGTCCTGTTTCCAGTAATCCGAACAGAACAGGAAACGTTCTCATAATTTCGTGACTATATCCTTGGTGTCTAGCACAGTGATTCCTGACACTAAACAAGCATTTAATAAATATTTGTTGAATAAGTGAATGAGTGAATTCTAAGGGCCCTTTCTGGGTAAGGATTACTGTATATGCTCTCTCTTTCCAGCTATAGAGTTTTATTATTTCACAATGGGGGATGGGGTGAAGCGTGTGAGCAGGGTGCAGAGTGCAACTCTACCTTCCTGCAACCTCAGAGGTATCCCAAGGAAGCCAACGGGAAGAATGGACCCTGAAGACATAACCTTCATCTCCTGTTCACAGCTTAGTGTCAGATTGATATACTTTTGTTGAGGCAAACCTTGCCAAATGTTGCCAAAACTGGCAACCAACTATATTTCATACCTGCTGAGACATCCTGGTCCATTTGCCTAATGAAGTTGAAAAGAATTTAGTGCCTGTCTCTCTCAATTTCATTTTGCCTGGACTATTTCCCCAGTTCTTATATGTTCATGGAGAAAGCTGCTGTCGGCCAGAGAGAGGGCAGGGGTGAGGTGGATTTCTTCCATGCCACTGTTTTTGTGACTTCTTTAGCTACCACTAGGCCCAGGTGGCATCCTGTTCTCCACGTACTGTGATCAAATAGTCAGCAGCCACAAAGATGGAGTCGTGGCAGGGAAATTTTGCAAATCTTACAGAACTCTGAGATTTCCCTTTGATTGTTTCCATGAAGACTTGAGCTTGAATCTGAATATCTTTTAGATCATCGGATCTTATAGGTTAGGGCTTGGCATTTTGTGCATTCCTCATTTCTACAATTTTTCTTTATCCATTGCTCTAGTCTAAGTCCCCCCATTTAAGCAGTTAAGCTCTCATCTGATCGTCACTGGGGAGCCATTGCTGCACTGATCTCTTTGTTTCCTCTTCAGAACTCCCTAACCCTTTTTATTATTTTTCACATGTAGTACCATACAGTGTGTTAATTTTGTTCATTTTTGCTTTTGGAAGCCAAGGACTTTGAGGCATTTTCTTTCATTTCCAGAGTGCCTTATCAAGTGCTGTGTTCTGTATTTATAATAGATTTTGTCAACGTTTGCTGCTTGATTGATAGCAGGAACCAAGTGGATATGCCTCCATGAGGATGAGTGTCATTTATCAGGACAACAAAACTGGTGTCAGTTTGTCTGAGTTGCACTAAATGGAGTCACAAGGCGTCCTGAGCTCTGTATGTTGAAGCAATGGAGAAACCATGATGAATTTTATGACAAGAGCAAGTTGACCATGCAGCTTCCCAGATGTTGCTAAACTCTGCTTTCACTGTTTTGTAGGGCTCGTGTTAACTGTGTCTCAGTGCTCCTGGAGGCAGTGACCCTAGAGTTATGGCTAATTCTTGTCATTTGCCCTTTCCCTGGATTTATAATTTACTCCTGTGACATCACTGCTCTCACATATGAAAAGAGCCAGGCCTAGCAGTTGGAGCAATGGATTAGAATTTATATCGGGTGTGTGGTCACTGTTGCCCCAGGTAATAAGCAGGAAAGGAAAAGAGGAGTGGAAAGAAAGAATGAGCCCAGTTATTATTTTTAAAGTGTCTTGGTTTCCAATAAGACAGTAGAATTTAAGGGAGTTTCCCTGCTGGCTATCCTAAGAACATCTGCTGTAGCATTCTTAGTGGGACTCTCTCTCTGTGGTCCTGAACCTCATTAACAGTGGTGTTGTTACTTCACAGGAGGAAGGTGTAGCGCAGGTGGGCGTTAGCGGGGAGGTTTGTATGACCAAACCCACCTCAGCAACTGACACTAATTGGCTCCCCTGGGAAGTCCCACAAGTTGTCAGCTGCAAAGACAGAGTTTTTGTTTATAGTTTGTAGTGATTTCCCCTCTCCTGCTTTTCCTCCAGCCCGGTCCAGACTGCCTCGTCTTCTTGCACAAATAACAAATGGTCAACCCAGGGTATAAGAAATTAGAGTCGAGGCACATCTTGCTTGATTCCAACTGTGCTTTTGCTCCACTTTCCATTCTCCCCAGGGTTATCTTTTAGACGTGAGCAGATGTGAGCTCCTCCTGTCTTCCACCCTTCCCCTTATCACCACTGTTCCTGTGGACCTGTGCCTGTGGCGTGGGAGGGATTCTCACCAAGGTTTAGCTGACAAAACTAGAAAGTATTGGTGAAAAATAAGTATACATTGTCAATGTATTTATTTATTTTTTAAAGTTAATTTATTTATTTTAATTGGTGGCTAATTACTTTACAATACTGTAGTGGTTTTTGCCAAACATCGACATGAATCAGCCATGGGTGTACATGTGTCCCCCATCCTGAACCCCCCTCCCACCTCCCTCCCCATCCCATCCCTCAGGGTCATCCCAGTGCACCAGCCCTGAGCACCTTGTCTCAAGCATCAAACCTTGACTGGCGATCTATTTCACATATGGTAATATACATGTTTCAATGCTATTCCCTCAAATCATCCCACCCTCGCCTTCTCCCACAGAGTCTGAAGACTGTTCTTTGCATCTGTGTCTCTTTTGCTGTCTCGCATATAGAGTCATCATTACCACCTTTCTAAATTCCATATATATGCATTAGTATACTGTATTGGTGTTTTTCTTTCTGACTTGACTTCACTCTCTTTAATAGACTCCAGTGTCATCCACCTCATTAGAACTGATTCAAATGCATTCTTTTTAATAGCTGAGTTATATTCCATTGTGTATACATACCACAGCTTTCTTATCCATTCGTCTGCTGATGGACATCTAGGTTGCTTCTGTGTCCTGGCTATTGTAAACAGTGTTGTGATGAACATTGGGGTACATGTGTCTCTTTAATTCTGGTTTCCTCAGTGTGTATGCCCTGCAGTGGGATTGCTGGGTCATAAGGCAGTTCTGTTTCCAGATTTTTAAGGAATCTCCACACTGTTCTCCATAGTGGCTGTACTAGTTTGCATTCCCACCAACAGTGTAAGATGGTTCCCTTTCCTCCACACCCTCTCCAGTACTTATTGTTTGTAGACTTTTTGATAGCAGCCATTCTGACTGGCATGAGATGGTACCTCATGGTGGTTTTGATTTGCATTTCTCTGATAATAAGTGATGCTGAGCATCTTTTCATGTGTTAGTTAGCCATCTGTATGTCTTCTTTGGAGAGATGTCTGTTTAGTTCTTTGGCCCATTTTTTGATTGGGTCGTTTATTTTTCTGGAATTGAGCTGCAGGAGCTGCTTGTATATATTTGAGATTAATTCTTTATCAGTTGCTTCATTTGCTATTATTTTCTCCCATTCTGAAGGCTGTCTTTTCACCTTATAGTTTCCTTTGTTGTGCAAGAGCTTTTACATTTAATTAGGTCCCATTTGTTTATTTTTGCTTTTATTTCCATTACTCTTGGAGGTGGGTCATGGAGGATCCTGCTGTGATTTATGTCAGAGAGTGTTTTGCCTATGTTCTCCTCTAGGAGTTTTATAGTTTCCGGTCTTACGTTTAGATCTTTAATCCATTTTGAGTTTTTATATGGTGTTAGAAAGTGTTCTAGTTTCATTCTTTTACAAGAGGTTGACCAGTTTTCCCAGCACCACTTGTTGAAGAGATTGTCTTTTCTCCATTGTATATTCTTGCCTCCTTTGTCAAAGATAAGGTGTCCATAGGTGCGTGGGTTTATCTCTGGGCTTTCTATTTTGTTCCATTGATCTGTATTTCTGTCTTTGTGCCAGTACCATACTGTCTTGATTACTGTAGCTTTGTAGTATAGTCTGAAGTCAAGCAGGTTGATTCCTCCAGTTCCATTCTCAAGATTGCTTTGGCAATGTATTTAGATGGTGATTTCTGGTTTCTATAATGTGACCCCACTTACAAGTCATTTAAATTAGTTATCAGACCACGTGTTCTTTTCAGTGTTTGAGGAACCAACTCAGGTATTGGTGCTATCCATTCTATAATTGTTTCTGCATTCAACAATTCTACAAGTGTGTTTCAGGCGATGGTGCAATCAATATTTTTTCTAAATCCAGATGATAATAATCTTTCTGGGTAAGAGTGGCAAATCCTATGGACTTTAGTGTATTTATCTTCTCCCTCTCTGTCATACACTGAGATGGAAGATTGTTGAGGAGACTACAGAGACTGGGTGGAGGTAGTTTCTTTGTGCCCAAATTACACAGACTGCACTGAAGTTCTGTCAGTCACCTAATTATTGGACATGCTGCTGCTGCTGCTGCTGCTGCTAAGTCACTTCAGTCATGTCCGACTCTGTGCAATCCCATAGATGGCAGCCCACTAGGCTCCCCCGTCCCTGGGATTCTCCAGGCAAGAACACTGGAGTGGGTTGCCATTTCCTTCTCCAATGCAGGAAAGTGAAAAGTGAAAGTGAAGTCGCTCAGTCGTGTCCAACTCTTAGTGACGCCATGGACTACGGCCTACCAGGCTCCTCCATCAATGGGATTTTCCAGGCAAGAGTACTGGAGTGGGGTGCCATTGCCTTCTCCAAATTATTGGACATAATTAGTGCCAAAAGGACACAGGAAAGCTACAGTTCTTCTGGTGAATGTAATATAGGATGGAGCACTGGGGGAATTTGAAAGGCTAACAAACTGCAGAAATATTGTTTTTATCTGATTCATGCATCCTTGGAGCTCAGGAAATTGTCAATTTCTTTTTTTCTTATGTAATTAAGAGGCTTTTCTTCTAGGTAGTGCTTACAGGATTATATTTTCCTCTTGTCTAATGCTACTTGATTTTTTAAAAAAATCATTAAAATCTTTAAACTTGGACATTATCCTTAAGTTGTAAGTGTGAAACTCAGTCTATCCCTTGTTTCATGATGTGTAAAATTCATCTAGAGACCATCAGTGTTAATTCTGATACACCAAAAGCATACATATTTTAAATGGAGGGATTTTAGTGTTGCAGTTGTTTTACTTTGTTTTGATTTAAAGTTATATTGAATTGAAAAGTAGTTAATTTAGTTACATGTTGAAACTTGTCTAAAGCCTTCTCAGAACCATTTCTTTTTAGCAGCAGATTTTTAAACATAAGTGGGACAGGATATATGGGAGAAAGGAAATTGTTTCAAACATTCATGGTTTCTGATTTGGAGTAGAAAAATTGGTTCTGAAAAGTCTCAGTTTGGAACATTCATTAGAGCAACTCCTCTCTAATGTAGCCTGGTCAGTGATAGGCTCCAGTATTCATGTTGTTTCTATTTGATCAAGACATGGGAATGGATGGATAACCCAGATCGTATTTTAGCCATAATTTATACCCTTTTCTGTTATATCTTATGTTAAAAAATAAATCTTTCTAGGAAAGAAGTCAATGTAATAATTTGTTTCCAGTCTTCTTTTGTTTTCATGTTTCCTCATAGGGAAGACAGAGATGCCAATAAACAATAAAATGATCAAAAGGTTAGGCAAAGAAGTAGAATATGAGGCAGTCTCTGGATAGCACACAGGGAGCATGGCCAGCCTCTGACTCACAGGCTGTCTCAAAAGATTGACGATGACTCTGAAATTTTATCAAGTCCATCTCTTTTCTTTAGGCACAAGTATTATACATTTCTCAGTAGATGATAATCTATCCTATTTTTAAATGAAACTTCCAATGTACAGGGCACCAGCTCCTAAGGGAACCCATTGTGCAGTTAGATGGTTTTCAGAGAAGGATCCTGTTACTGTCAATTTTTGTTCTTCATCCCCTCCACTGGGATGATCAGCTTTATAGAAACAGTTGTATCCATGTACCACCATTGTCTGTGGTCCTGGAAGAGACTGACAGCTAGAGGACATGCCTACCCTAAAGAACGATGGCTCCAATCCCTTCAGCTTGTGACTAGTTTGTCTTCTCTCCTCTAGATGGAGAACAGAGGCTTCTCTATTTTAAATTCATATTGTAGTGTTGACTTACATTCACTTAGAGCTTCACTTTCCCCGCCCCCCAACTCTATGCATTGCTGGAATTTCCCTGCTCTGTGCTAAAATCATGCTGATTCCATTAGTCGATATCCAGGATATTTGATTTTTTTAAAAATGTGATATTGATGTGTATGATCTATAGGACGTCGGATGAATACCAGAATGACTTAGTGTCCTAGGATCCAATGCTGTTTCTGCCACAGCTACCAGTTTGACTTTGAGTGTATGATTTACTATGTGTTTCTGAGCTTCAACTTATCACCATTAAATGTGTGCCCAGATTAGAGCAGCTTTTCCCTGTGGGTTTTCCATGAAATATTAACAGCTATAAGATAAAAAAAAATGGTCTCATTTTAAAAACAGGTGGTAGTCATGGTGGTGATGGTGGGGTACACAAGAATAAATGAATACAAATAAATTTCTTTTCTGAAATATTTGAGCCTTAAAAACAAGTACATTATAAATCTTCAAGAACATTTTTCTAAGGTTATCAAACTATGATTCCTTTTTTCCCTCTAATACTACCTTAAGGCCACCCAGTCTTAACTGGGCTTATCTGCAAAGCAGAAGTAGCCATTCTTTCCTTATTGCCCATTCTAGAAATGTAGTAAAACTGCCAGGAGAGCATTTGAGACTCTATAAATAAGCCATAGAGAATAGTTGGCATGCTCCATGGTTTCCTTTTGCCTCATGACCTATTTGAGGGCAGGGGCCTTTTCTTTGTCATCTTGTGTAAATAGGGCCTAATCTGTCACTTGACATTTCAAAGATATTTAACAAATGTGTTGAATGGAGTCAAACTGTTCATAAATGGAAGACACTGCCTTGAAAATTTTGAGCTGCATGTTATTATAAAGTGGATTTTTGAAATGGATGGGATTTTTCAGGCAAGATGATATCTAAGATCAGAAATTCATGAGTTTCTTATGGTTATAAAGATAACAGAATAAAATTACTCATAGAGAATCACAGGGAGATTAAAGAATGGCAGAGGATGGCTTTTTGAGCAATTGTTACTGGCTTCTTTCCTGAGTCTGGGTAACCTTTCCCATCAGCTTGAGTCTAGATTCTGCCTAAGAATGTGGATTTGTTAATTGGGGACATACATCCAGATTACCCATGCATAAGGATGGGACAAGACCTATGAAATGTGCTTCATCTTTCATCTTGGATATTGCCACTGTGTACTTATGAATTTAATTCATTAAATTTATGATGAGTTTATTTTTCTACTTTGCTATTCCATCATTCTGTCGTGTTTCTTATGAGCTTTTGGAGAGCATGAAATATATCTCATATGCATTTATCCTTCTTTAATATCTGATGTTTTGTGATCATAGGAAGAACTCAATAAATATTTGCTGAAAAAATAAATAGCTAAATATGATGGTTCTGACGCTTCTCCAATTTAGCATCTGAAGTTAGAGATAGTAAATATAATGAGCTTCTATTTAACAGAAGTTAAATAAAATTTTGAAAGTGGGGAAAAATAGGAAAAAAATTACCTATAATTTTACTACCAAAGAATCATCACTGTCAAGACTTCTAATTATTTCCCTCTAGACATATTTTATGCAAAGGGAATTTTTATATACAATTGTAATCATGTGCTATATATAACTGTGTCCTTATATTTTCACTTGCAGCTATTTCGTCAGTAAGCTGTGTCCAACTCTTTGCAAACCCATAGATTATAGCCCAGGCTCCTCTGTCCATGGGATTTTCCAGGCAAGAATACTGGAGGGAGTTGCCATTTCATTCTCCAGGGAATCTTACCCACCCAGGGATCAAACCCATATTTCCTGCTTTGCAGATTGATTCTTTACCATTGAGCCACCTGGGAAGCCCACTTTTTTCACTTAAAACTATATGAAGTGTTTATAATCATTATATGCACTATTTTGTATGTAAGAAGTATTTCACAATAAAAATTTAGAAACTTTAAAAGTCCCAGGTGACAGTTTTAACAAACAGAATTTTAAAATTGTTCCTCCATATTTTCTTAAATATTTATACTTTTATTATTCTATTTCTTATTAAGCTTCCCCTCTCATTTTATCTTTATTTATTCAGATAAATAAATTTTATCTTTATCTTCAGATGCTATATAAAAGGGCTAAAGTAAATATTTTTGAATATGAAGTTTTTTCCTGTTTTTCCTTTGGGTATTTTTTAAGCATAATGTACCTATTGGCAAACTCCTTTTCAGATGTTTGTGTCAGTATTTGCTATTTCTTTCCTTTTCTAGAAAGCTAAATTATTTATTATACAAAAAGTGGAAAGAATTTAAAAATTATAAAAGAGAAAATCCTAAATCTCACCATGTGGCTTTTTCATTTCAATGCCTGGCATGTATATTTGCATGTGATGTTTACATAATTATATTTGTAAAGTATTTGCTATTTCTGACAGGTAGGAACATTCTAAATTCAACGTAAATTCACCAGTAGTGATTTTTTTTTTTTTTACTTTGAAAAATATTGACTGATTTTATTGGAAAAATGGTTCCTGATTTTGTTTCATTTTGTGGTCTTATTAGTGAGGTCAAACCTTTTCATAAATATATATATATATATACTTTTTGTTCTTTTATGAATTGCCAATTCGTGTCTGTCCGTTTATTTTTCCTACTGAACTGTATGAATGCTCCATTGCATAGAGCATGCTGTCTTCTGCAGGTGCCGGCACACACCACTGCTTTAGGTGATGCCAAGACAACAGTATGAACCCGAGCGATGCTGCCATCAAGGTTGGCAGCCAGAGCAGGCTGTGCTGTGGACTGTTTTGTAATATGGTTAGTTACTAAATGGTCCTCTCTTTCTGTTAGTTCAGCATTGCAAAAACCAGGCCTGGCTAGTGATGTGTGTGTGACAGACTTCATTTGCCCCTTCGTCTCAGTTATTATTAGAAAGGTTCAGAAATCGCCAGCCAACGGGGGGCTGTGGGTACCTTCTGCTTCTGCTGCTCTTGGAGGTCTGAAGTGTTGCAACCACTCAATGTGGTTTGCTCTTCACTGGAGCAAATTGCCAACAGCTTGTGTGACTCCTTAAGAGTAATGAGAATCAACCTCATTTTTGAAGCAGAGACAGTGTGTGTCTATGTTCAGCAAATCGCATCCCCCTGCTGCTGGGGTTGCTTCAGACACTCCTCAGAGGTGAGAGGCCCTTATTGAAGGAGAAATGTCCATTTTGTCTGAGGAGCTGCTGCGTTCTGTCAGCATCTGCTGGCAGTAATGCTTTCTCTCACATAGCTTCACTCCCCAAACCACTGGATGTAACGGAAGTTAATGTAAGTTTCCTTCAGTCTATTTCAGTCCCTTGTCATTTTATCAGGGAGCTAAATGCTAAATGCCTCCAGACACACTGTAAGCTAAGGACACCATTTACAGCAAGATAGAAACTTTAAAAATTGTATCGAGACATGCAGGTCATAGTTCTAAAATAAATAGTAATTTTTTGTCTTAAAAAACTCAGAATTAGTTTGGGAATTGCTAAAGCCATGAAAATTGTCCTGTAACAAAGAAAAAAAAAAGCCTCCTTAAAAGTAAAGGTTTTGTGCAGAACTTCTAAGAAAAGGTGGAAATGATTTGAGGATAGTCTTGCCTCAATACTATTTTTATCACTGTTTTTCCTTTTAAGATTGTACAGTGCCTCCTTAGTTGTACATAGGATTAAATTCAGTTTCTCCTTGGCCATCTTTTATGTGTGAATTTTAGACTCTGTAGTATTGTTAAGTAATTTAAAATTCAACTTTTTTTGTTTCCACCCCAATGCATGTTTTTCCCAAGCCCACTCCTTTCCCTGTCAGTGTGGGCACTACTTCTTCATACACCTGTGTCAGCTCACATTTACAAAATGTGCTGATCTATCAGGCCTCCCTGGTAGCTCAGACAGTAAAGAATTCACCTGTAATGCGGGAGACCTGGGTTCGATCCCTGGTTGGGAAGATCCCTGGAGGAGGGCATGGCAACCCCCTCCAGTATTCTTGCCTGGAGAATCCCCATAGCCAGAGGAGCTTGGCGGGCTACAGTCCATAGGGTTGCAAAGAGTTGGACATGACTGAGCAACTAAGCACAGCACATCAGTCCTCTTGGTTATGAGTGTGTATTATTATTTCCTTGAGGGGAGAGCCAGTTATATTTCTTTTATATTTTTCAATGTGTTGACTAGAAAGTTTTTCATGTAATATGTTTCTAGTAAATATAGTTATTTGCCTAGCTTTTATTCTAAAACATTCATGAGATTCAAGTTGTGAGCACATTTCTGAGTAGTTGGGGACACATGTGTTTAGGGTTACTGATTTCATATTTTAAATGAAACTATAAGCATTTGTGAAATAAATTAGACTCAGATTTTTTGTCTGTCCTTTAATCTTTAAATAGGTCGTTTTAAAACACTTTAAAAAAAGATGTTTTTTGAATTTCTGATGAGTCCATGTTAAAGATATTTAAACTATAAAAGTAATGGGCTAGTTGATGGTGAATTTGAGATAATATCCTTGATTGTGTTGATTATGTGATTTTGGAAATCTACATGTAGTGTCAGTTTTGGCAGCAGTTTAGAATAGAGAGTATTCCTTTTTGCTAATTGGAGTGACAATTTGGTGACATTAATTTCCTAGAGATTCCATGTAAGTTAGGCTTGGTAAAGATGCATAGACGAAGTGCTCTGATGTTTATCCACTAGAATTAAATTCTGAGATTCCAAATGTAATACTGAAACCATGAACTTTTTCTTTGACAATCTATGTGTCTAGACAGATGATGAGCTCGTTAAACATCAAGATTATAATTCAAAATGACATCATCAATTTAGAGAAATGTAAAAATATGTATAGAAGCAATGTTTGAGGAATCACTTGCTGAGGTTAGATTGGGATTGGAAGATACGTTGTCTAATACAGGCTACTTTTCAGACCCAAGAGTAAATCAAAGCCAAAAGCAAGTTTATTCTTGAGAATTTGATAAAGAGAAAGTAACTGTGAATTTAAATTGCTTAATACATATAAGAGCCTTCTATGTTATAATTATGTTCACTTACAAATGAAGAAATTGAGGCTCAGAGAGAAGTGAGTTGCCTAGGTCACACAGCTAGTAAGCAATAGAGTCAGGACTGGAACCTACTTCTCATTGACTGCAAAGACCAATATCTTGAGATACAGGAATGTTTTTTAGGAAATAGAAAATTAGTCATGAATAGTTATCATGGCATACAAAAGAGAGACTCCTTGTGGATACTGAGTTGTTCCAATGAGTTACTGTTGGTAAAGCTGAAATAAAGGTGCTCTTTCTAATCTCACCTGATATAGTTGATATGGTCTGATGTGAAGGTTGATCACTGAACTTATAGAAAGGAATATGACACTGTCCCAAGGAAGCAAAATTTAAAGTCAGGTAGCAGTCCCCCCCTTTTGGAAAGTATTGGGACCATGCTGTTACTTTTCAGTAGATTTTTCATGCATAAAACAATGCTCATTAATCAACATTCATATATTAATAGCTGTACTAATTGAGCGTTTACTATATGACAGGCACTACATTAAATGCTTAATGTATGTTTTCTCATTTAATTCCTTCAGTGACTCTATGATGTAGATACCATTAATATTCCCATTTCACAGGCTAGGAGCCTTAGACACAAAATTAAATGATTTTTCAAACTGCATATCTCATTACTGGCTGAATCAGATTATGTCTAAGCATCATGATGACATGGTCTGTTTTTATTAACAACTACTAATACTTCCTGCTTCTTGCACTGTAAGGAGTCTACTTAACTTTGCACTTGGCTTTCCTAGATGATTTTGAAGCTCTAATCGATTTGTGCTGCAAGATTACATTAAAGGACACAAGGGAAACCCTGTATATTGTTACTAGTTACTAGTATTTTTGATTTAGTTGGAAAGACAGGTAAATTCTGGCAGCAGAGATGCTCTGGGAATCACTTCCTTTATCTGTAAAATGAAATCAATAATGCTTCACCTGTTTAAAGATAGGAGCTGGACAGGATAACATTTTTGACTGAATATCCACAGAATTATTCCCATTTGAGTTCTCTGGGGGGAATGAGGATATTAACATGTATGAATGAGTATGAATGGCCTCAGAAGCTTAATGATTTAATGAAGAGAAATATTTTCTTGCCTCTCAGTGTAATACTGACACTTCTGGTTGAAGCTTGGACTCCAGTTTTCAAGTGATCTTAGACTAAGAACAGGGGCATCATATTTAGTCTCCCACATAGCAATGCTTTCCTTTGAGAAACACCAGTCTTTACTTTGACAAGATTATGTTGCCTTTTGTTTATCAACTCTGACTAAAATACAATTTTAGGACTGTAGAAAGAAGAGCTGTATCAAAGATATACTCTTCCAAGAATCAAGGTTGATTGAGAGTTCTTGTCAGAAGCATGAAAGATTCTAAAGGTGTAATATGTTGATGGCTTTGTTGAATTAGCAGTTTATCACACCACATAGTTCCCAGAGTGATTTATCATTGAGTCAGGTTCTGTTTTACTCTGTCCCATTATTACAGATTAATCTGGGACATATAGTTTGTGAAATATTGACAAATGCATTCTGAATTGTTATTTTGGATACCATCAAGATATTTGGCTCCTTTTGATTTAATACCCTTGACTTCAGCACTAATTCTGAGCATGTTAGAGATAAGCCTCTGTAAAGAAAAGTGAATAACATTAATTAAGATGGTATGACTTTTCTCCTCACAATAAATTCTTTTGCTAGAATGGGAATAATAATGTTTTCAATAAAAATGCCAACTGAGATTTTTCTTATGTTCTCATACGAGAGTTCTTTACTGTAAAATTAAGACAGCCTCTTAACTCTGAAGCACGTTCAATTTATCAAAAAGGGCAAACCTAATGTTCCAAAGCAGACTCAATCCTTTTAGTGCATACCCATTTTAGGGCCAAGGGAAAAGTGTCTTGTTCTGCAGGAAAACATTTCTCAGCTAACGGTTATTTTAAATGTTTCCAGGAGACCACAGAGTAAGAGAGGAGACAGCAACAACCCCTGGCATGCCTGGGGGATCACTTGTTTTTTCATATCTGTGGAATCCTGTGTCAAGAGAGGAAACATCTAAAAATAAAATGCATTTACTCAGAATCTCTGGGGCAAGGTGCGAAGAGCCTATGCTCTAGGAGCCTAGATTAAAAATTAAATGGTTGAAACCTGGAGAGCAGATGTTATCAGCAGAATCGTGGGTGCTTTCTGGCTAAGTATTGCCATCTGATTAGTTTCAATAAATTGGCTTTCAGCACTACTGTCCTTTGGCCTTTAGTTGCTGGTGAACCCATTTACTTGTGAGCTGTTTGTTTGTAGTCCAGTGATTACTGGCCTTTCAAAGCATTGGCTTAACTCACCAGTACTGTACTGTCTCCAAAACTCAGTCTAGTCTGTTCATCACTCTAGTCAAGTTCCAAATGGTAGGAGTCAAAATCTTGCTCTAGTTCACCTATATACTTTTAGCTTTTCCCCTAAAATGTGGCATGGAATGGAAAATAGAGCCCAGGAGTGGTATAAACACTTTTTAAAATTTATTGATAAAGAGGATCCATGAGGAGGAAAAGGGGCCAGCCAGAAGGATTTGGTACAGTCCTGGGTATATTACTTTTCTTTCAGTTGATTCCTGCCCTCTTAGATACTGCTCGAATTTTCCACTTCTTCTTTAGGAATCAAATCTTAAAACTCAGACTGAAAGCTGTACAATCCTGCATTTCTACATGTCTCATTGTCAGTCCAGAACCCTGCCATTACTACCACCACACTTTCACAAGTCTTTCAACTGTCTCTAAAACCCAGTGACTCAGTTCAGTTCAGTTTAGTCGCTCGGTCATGTCCGACTCTTTGAGACCCCATGAATCGCAGCACGCCAGGCCTCCCTGTCCATCACCAACTCCCGAAGTTCACCCAGACTCACGTCCATCGAGTCAGTGATGCCATCCAGCCATCTCATCCTCTGTCGTCCCCTTCTCCTCCTGCCCCCAATCCCTCCCAGCATCAGAGTCTTTTCCAATGAGTCAGCTCTTCGCATGAGGTGGCCAAAGTACTGGAGTTTCAGCTTTAGCATCATTCCTTCCAAAGAGATCCCAGGGCTGATCTCCTTCAGAATGGACTGGTTGGATCTCCTTGCAGTCCAAGGGATTCAAAGGCTCTCCTTTTTTAGTAGAACTTCAGCTATTTTGAAATATCATTAGAAAGAATCTAACTAAACAAACTGAAATGGATCTGTAGCTTATGGTTGACCAAAAAAATATTGAAAAAGTAAGCTGTGGATTTAGGAGTATCAGTTTTTCAAATTAGACTGGGATTTTTTTTTTTTTTAAAAAGGTATTTATAAATGAAAAATGTATCTTTCTTTGTTTAAAAATTATGTTCATGCCATATTCTCCATTCCCCCATACACTTCTTAAAAACTTTTTATTTTATATTAGAATATAGCCAATTAACAATTTTGTGATAATTTCAGGTGCACAGCAAAGGGACTCAGCCATACATATACATATATCCATTCTTCCCCAAATTCCCCTCCCATCCAGGCTGCCGCATAACATTGAACAGAGTTCCCTGTGCTATACATTGCTGGTTATCCATTTTAAATATAGCCATGTGTACCTGTCCATCCCACACTCCCTAACTCCCTTTCCCCGATAAGTTCGTTTTCCCCCCAGCAACCATAAGTTCATTTTCTAAGTCTGTGAGTCTGTTTCTGTTTTGTAAATAAATTCACTTTTATCATTCCTTTTTAGATTCTGCGTGTTAAGTGGTGTCACAGGATATTTCTCTTTCTCTGTCTGACTTACCTCACTTAGTATACAATCTCTGGCCCATCCATGTTGCTGCAAATGGCATTATTTCATTCTTTTTAATGGCTGAGTAATATTCAACTGTGTATACCACATTTTCCTTATCCACTCCTTTGGTTGTTTCCATGTCTTGGCTCTTGTGAACAGTGTTGTGATGAACATTAGGATGCATGTATCCTTTTGGTGCATGTTTTTCTCCAGATACATGCCCAAGAGTGGGACTGCAGGGTCATATGGTAGCTCTATTTTAGTTTTTTATGGAACCTCCATAGTGTTCATAGTGGCCGTGCGTGAGTGTGAGCTTAAGTCTCTTCAGTCACGTCTGACTCTTTGTGACTCTATGGACTGTAGCCCACTAAGTTCCTCTGTCGGTGGGATTCTCCAGGCAAGAATACTGGATTGCCATGCCCTCCTCCAGGGGATCTTCCTGACCCAGAGATAGAACCCGTGTTTCTTATGTCTCCTGCATTGGCAGGCGGGTTCTTACCACTAGCGCCACCTGGGAAGTCATAGTGGCTGTACCAATTTATATTCCCATCAACAGTGTAGGAGGGTTCCCTTCCCTCTACACCCTCTCAAGCATTTATTGTTTGTGGATTTTTTGATGACAGCCATTTTGACTGGTGTGAGGTGATAGCTCACTGTAGTTTTGATTTGCATTTCTAGCCTTGTTATTCACCTAATCTCAAATTTTGAAAATAATCAGTTGCTAGACTGAGGAGGTCCAGGAACACAGGGTCTCTTCTGTACAAATTTTGCTTCTTTGACCCAAGCCAGACCCAGACTATTGCCTGTTTGGTGACACTCCTAGCCTGCCTCTAAAGATGCTTATCTTTACTGCTCAGGGACTGGGGGCCTGATACAGATTCATCAGAAGAGCATGCTTTTATCTGGGATCAGCTTTCAAACTAAAAATTTTCCTTAGTATTGTTATATTATTTTCATAGTATTAGGAAAAGTGAACAAAAAAATTTAATGGAAAAAATATCCATGCTGTGAAAAACTCTTAAAGTGGACTCCAATTTTCTGCAGAATCAATGTGTCTTATGATAAAATCAATGTCTACAGAAAGGGAAGATTTTCAGTTACTTGGGTCAGAGAGTAAATGTAGAAACATTGTAAGAAACCTTGAAATTTTAACAGAAGAGGATTTTCAGCAGCAAAATTCAAGGAAAGGCCTTTTAGTGGAATTTTTAATCATTATATCAAATTTCTTTTACATTATCTGACATCTCAAGTGCTTTTGATAGCAGATTGAATTCAGGCTGTAATTTTCAGCCTTGGTAGTCTTAAATATCATCACTTCAGATCTACCTTAACTTTGTTCAAATACTAACTGGTGTAGTGTCTGTTTGATTTACAAGTAGAGGAAAAACCAGGGTGATGAATACATTTTGATTTCTGCTTTCTTGTTCTTTTTCATTGTGCAAATGAAGATTTCTTTAAACAAAAGTATGTCCAATTGTGTCTTTGCAAAATGCCTTTTCAGAAAATAAGTTTTGAATATTCATTTTAATACTATTACTTATGACCCTACATAGGCTCTGTGCTGTTAAATCTTCAGTGTGTGAGTCTTAGGGCTGAGCAGTAACATTAGTGATATTTTAATGTCAGATCCTCTCCTTGGCAGGCTCTTTGGATGTTGCATGCAAACTGTATTTTAGGATTTTTTTTTAAACTTAAGATATGTGGATCAATGATTTTGACATGTTCTCTTGGACCAACTGGATTTTATAAACATTATTATACTTTACTCTTGAGTGATACATAACACTGAGAGACAGAAACTGGGTTTCTATCCTGCCATGACGACCTGGTATTGATCTTGCTCAGATAATTACTTATTACTCTCCCTCAATGTTGAATGGACTACATGGAGCCCTCTGTGGGTATGAAGGGGAAGTGGGGCCAGAAGTTGCAGAAGTTGCATTAACATGCCATGAAGCTGTGTGGTCAGCTTCTCCCTAAAGGGCTACAACCCCCTTAAGACAACTTCCTTTTCAGGGAGTTGTAAAGCATAGAAACTTCAGAGGAAGGGGCCCAGCTGCAGGGATACAGTCAGGAAGTCTTCTTACTCAGAGGAGTGACCTTGCGTCAATGTGGGCCATGAATGAATCTCCTGCTGTGGCTCAGGCTGAATCCTCTCGTCAGTTACAGTCGCTGGGAAGAGACACATGTTCATTTTCTGGTGGTGCTCCTTGCAGAGTGAATGCCAGCTCCTCCTCAATCAGGTATGGTGCCATTGTCTTGAGAGTGATTAGAGATGCATTATGTAGAATGGTGATTTAGATGTGTTAGGCTATGGTTCATGCAAATCTAGGTTTCAGGGGTGCTGAATTCAGAATGATCTAGAAGTTTCTTATCAGAATTAGAAGGTAGGCAAGATGATTTTGCCACCAGGATCACCAAACTCAGGATAGGAAAGCTTGACAATATACTTGCTGTAATAAAACATTGGTGAGACCAATTGTTTTAAAAAAGAAAGATTAGAAGAGTCATGAAAGAATTGTGAGTGTGCAGCCTCTCCTGTTTCCTTTGCTACCACTCAAGTCTTAGTTGCAACGGTCTAGCGCCTATGGCAGCCCACTCCAGTGCTCTTGCCTGGAAAATCCCATGGATGGAGGAGCCTGGTAGGCTGCAGTCCACGAGGTCGCTAGGACATGACTGAGCGACTTCACTTTCACTTTTCACTCTCATGCATTGGAGAAAGAAATGGCAAACCACTCCAGTGTTCTTGCCTGGAGAATCCCAGGGACGGGGGAGCCTGGTGGGCTGCCGTCTATGGGGTCGCACAGCATTGAACACGACTGAAGCGACTTAGCAGCAGCAACAGCAGCAGCACCTGGGCTAGTGCAGTAGTCTCTTCACTAAGTTCCCTGTGCTCGTTCTGCCCTGGCACGCCACTGAAAATACAAGTCAGGTTTTGCCACTCTGCTTTCCAAACTTTCTAAGGGCTTCACATCTCACTAGCACCGAGATAGGCAGTTTTTTTTTTTTACTGTGGCTGATGTTGCATTATAGTGTCTGCCCTGGCCCCTTCTCTAGTCTCATCTCACCCTGTTTATTCTACTTGGGTCCCTCTCCTTTCCTCACTGTTCCTTGAATATGCCATCCACATTCCCTTCTAAGAACCTTTTCACATGCACATTCCTGTCATTGGAGTATTCTTCCTCCAGACCTCCATCCACATCACTCACTTCTTCATTCATCTCCATCTCTGTTCAAACAGCACATTCTAAGAGAGGCTTTTGTAGCCATGGTATCTAAAATAGCACAGTCACACCCACCCCATCACTCTCTGTCTACTTGCCCTCCCTGCCTTCTTCTTTGTAGCACTTACCATCACCTGTCACAGTCCATTAAGTTAAATGGTATGAAATCGCCTGTTTTGTGGGTCAAGAATCTGGCCATTTCATATGCTTCAAACTAAATTTGGCCATTTCATATTCTTTAAACTAAAATATAGTTATTAATTTATAATTTTATTTCAACCTAAAATATATTTATTATTTAATATATTTAGTTAACATATTAATTTGTTTATATTTGTCTTCCTTCCTCTGCAGTAAGATTTAAACTCTGTGACCAGGGCTTAGATTTGTTTTGGACCACATCCCCAGTGTCTGGAATATAGCAGGCACTTAGGAAAGCTGTATCTAATGAATGAAAAGAAGGAAGAAAAGTTGTTGAAATTTGTTGATAGTGAGCAGAGAAAACTTAAATGAAAAGTGATCTGTGCTTAGATATTCTAGGAAAATGTGATTAGAAGAACTTCTGAGAAAGTCCAGAAAAATTGAAGGACTTACTGGGATCCATGTGATGTACAGTGTAAAGTTTTTGAATTGGAATTCTGGGCTACGTATGGACCTTAATTATATATTTTTTGATATGGTTTCCTGAAACTGGGTCTGAGAGTACAAAATAAGTATGGATAAAACACTTTTGAGCTTAAAGTGGAAGTGAAAGTTGCTCAAGTGTCTGACTCTTTGCGACCCCATGGACTATACAATCAACAGAATTCTCCAGGCCAGAATACTGGAGTGGGTAGCTTTCCCTTTTCCAGGGGATCTGCCCAACCCATGGATCAAACCCAGGTCTCTCACATTGCAGGCAGATGCCTTATCAGCTGAGCCACAAGGGAAACCCAAGAATGCTGAAGTTTCACAATTGGTAATTTATAATGACTCAGCTTGCCAACTGTGATAGTATTAATTCTCACTAGAGAAAAGAAGTTATTTTTTACTTTCAGGTCTAGAAACCTGGCTGATAAGTTTAGTAGTGTGGCTTGTGCAAACACTTAGAAATACTAGATTAAATAAACATCCTCTTTCTTGTATATCTGATCTTGAAAGGAAGTAAAGGTATCACTGTGAGTCAGACGTATAGATGGAGTTGAAAATCTCAGGGATAAAAATGGGAATGATGCTGTGGTCAGTCTTGGGAGGATGTAATTTGTCTCCTTAAAGCAAGGGCTTTGGTTTTAACAACGATGCAGAAATATGAGATGAAAAATTGAGACTATGTGTGTTGAAACAGAGATCTTCAAGACAAAGTTATGATTTTGAGTGGGAGACTCTAGAAGAAAATCCACCATTAGCACAGAACAAACAAGAAAGGTGTGTCTTAGAAAAGAAGATGTGTGGATGTGTGCCTCTTTTAGATTTGGGATTTGAATATGTACTCCTTGTACAATACAGAAAAGAAACACAACTTGAGAAATTAGCTCAAAAGATGCCAGGCCACTGATAACTCTCAAACATCTGGAAAAATCATTTGCAAGTTTCTTAGGAAGATTACCATAAATCCAACCTTTCTTTGTAGGTTTCCTACAGATAAATTCCTTCTAAAAATTAAATTATAACCTAAAATTATAAAACATAAGAAAAAAGGCCCCCATGAGTAGGAGTTATAAAATGTAACAATGAGCAGGATTAAAACCTAACACCTTTAAATGATGGAAATATCTAATAGGATAGTATAAAATAAGAATATTTAAAGTGACTAAGCAATGAAAACAAATTATGAATAAGAAAAGTTAGGTCTTCAAAAAGTAGACGTTCTAAAAATAAAAACATAGCACTTGAAATAAAGAATTATCAAATGGATTAAACAACTAACTAGACATAACTGAAGAGAGAATTAATCAACTTTAATGTGATGTTAAAAAAATCAATCAGAATGCACTAAAGAGAAAAAGAAAATATGAGAGAAAAGTTGAGACATGTTGGAGAGAAAGAGAAAATACAGTGTTTTATAGGCATTCCGGAAGCAGAGAATAGAGAGAATTGGGGAATAGGCAGTATCTGACTACCAGGAAACTAAGAATTTATGCAAAAAGACAACAACAACAAAAAAACCCAGATAGATTTCAAAATTAATGAATGCACTTCTAAACAACAAGAGTCAATGTGAAAACATAAAAAAGTAGAAAATATTTAAAACTGAAGGTTAATGCAAGGATGTGGAAAAAATACTGTTGTACTGCTGATGGTGGTAATGCAAATTGAAGTAGCCACTGTAGAAAACAGTATGGAAGTTTCTCAAAAAAACTAAAAATAGAACTACCATACGACCCAGCAGGGCTTCCCTGGTAGCTCAGCTGGTAAAGAATCCGCTTGCAATGCAGGAGACCCCAGTTCAATTCCTGGGTCAGGAAGTTCCCCTGAAGAAGGGACAGGCTACCCACTCCTGGGAAGCAGGGCTTCCCTAGTGACTCAAACGGTAAAGAATCTGCCTGCAATGTGGGAGACTTGGGTTTGATACCTGAGTTGGGAAGATCCCTGGAGGAGGGCATGGCAACACTCCAGTATTCTTGCCTGGAGAATCCCCATGGACAGAGGATCCTGGCGGGCTACAGTCCATGGGGTCACAAAGACTTGGACACGACTGATAACTAAGCACAGCATAGCACAGCATGACCCAGCAATTCCACTCCTGGGTATATATCTGAAAAAAAAATGAAACCACTAGTTAAAAATTACATGCACCCCAGTGTTCATAACATCATTATTTAAATACTATTGCCAACCTAAGTGTCCAGCAACAGATAATAGATAAAGAAAAAGAATGTATATGTATAATTAACCAAAGGTTCATGGTGGGGGAAATGCTCTCTGATTCAGAAAACTCTGGGAAGTTTCAATATACTTGTAACTAATAATATTGTAGAAAATATCTTTAAATAAATGCAGAAACTTCATTTTGTGAAGATTCCAGACTGAAGGCAATGTGGTATCCTGACATAGAAAAAGGATATTAGTGGAGAAATTAATGTAATCCTAGGAAAATCTGCAGTTTAGTTAATAACATTATATTGATATTAGTTTATAGAATAGTTGCGAAGATAGTGCAGAAGATTCTCATATACCCTTTATCCAGCTTCCCCTAATATTAACATCTTACATAACCATGTTACCTTGCAAAATCAAGGTTCTGTAAATTTGAAAGTATTCCAAAATAAAAATCTCATTAACAAATATCCCAGGTGGTCAGATGATTCATTTGTAAATTAAATTTTTAGAAACATTACCAGGATACTCTTTAAAAGTGCAGTTTCTTTGGTTTTACCCCCAACATCATAAGTAAAAATTTTTGACTTGGAAATGGTATCTGAACTTTAAAAAAATCTCTCCTGATGGTTGTCATGCACACTAAAATGTGAGATGCTAGTTTAGAGCTTCTTTAAGGAGCTGCTTTTCTTTGGAAAATGTAATGGAACTTGTTAGGCTTCGGTCCATAAATGCTAGTCTATAGACTGATAGAGAGCTATTATAAAATTTTCACCAGTCTGTAGCACAATGAGGAAAAAAGGCTAATGATCTACTTTTGAAATGGCAGCATGAGTAGCCCTGTGGACTGGCTCCTCATTGAAATAATCATAACGAGTGAAAATTATTTTAAAAACCTAACCATTTAAGTCTCTGGAAATTGTCCTAAGGGTGTAACCATTTAAGTCACTGGAAATTTAAAGAAAATCTACTAATTTGAGGTTAAAAGAGCTAGAGTTTACAGCATTTAAGCCATGACCCACTCTCTCTCTCTCTATCCCCAGGCAGCTCATCATAATAGAACCTACACTCCAGGTGTTGTAGTAAAAAATGTGAAAATTCCTCTCTCCCAAACGTCTAGTCTAGGGTTACAATGTCTTCTGAGGAGGGGCAGGCCACTAGCATTTCTAATCCTTCTCCTTAGTTCTATGTTGTAGAACTCTGTTCCAGGCAAGAAGACTTAAAAGTCTAGAGCTCCCATTTGCAGCTTATAGGGCAAAAGCTTGATCCTAGGCAGGGTAGACCAAGGATAATGGGCTTCAGGCAGCCTTATCCCAACTTGCTCACAGGACAGAGGTTCCTCACCAGAAGTAAGTCTAGAAGACTAGAGGCTGCTCTCCCTAGTTGCACCTGCTTTACAAACAGGGGCTACTCTGAGAGAAGCAGGCCACTAATCCTTCCCCAGATTTATAGCAGTGCTGCAGAGAATTTTCCCAGGAGGACAGCAGGTTATAAGACAGACAACTCCATAGTTCTCCCCAAAGGAACTGACCCTATTTGGATTAGAATGTGAAAATATTCAAGTCTTAGACTGGCGTTGAGAAAAATGAAGATTTGGGGGAGTGAACAATTAAGAGGCTGCTAGCTCCTTGGTTGGAGAAGGCAATGGCACCCCACTCCAGTACTCTTGGCTGGAAAATCCTAGGGACGGCAGAGCCTGGTGGGCTGCAGTCTATGGGGTCGCACAAAGTCGGACACAAACTGAAGCAACTTAGCAGCAGCAGCAGCAGCAGCTCCTTGGTAACAAAAAGATAAATTATTGGCCAGCTAGAAGTTGACCAGATAGAACCAGAGAAAGAGATAGCTAACAACAGTCCTACAGTTCCAGCAAGCCCCCAAACTACCAGAAGGGCCCCTACTTGAATTGGATTAAACTGTGGAGCAATTTATCCCTCAGGGAATTGTTGAAAACAACAGAGAAATCAGCCAGCAATTAACAGATGCTAATAGCCTTGTATTTTACTAACAGAGGCACAGAGCTTAACTGAGATCTAGGAAATTGGCAGTCCGTGAGAGCCATGCTAAAATCACTGTCATCATGGGGTGACTGGGGGCATGCCCAAGCCTGTGCCCTGTGAAGAATGACATCAGTGGTTGCAAACTACAGGAGAAATAGACTTCCCTGAAATACGCCAGTCAAATCACTAAACAATTAAGCAAAACAATGACAACCGCATGGTGTAGGAATCAGTATTCAGAGTTGCTGAAGTATATTGTCTAAAATGTCCAGTTTTCAACAACAAAAAAAATACAAAAAAACACAGCAAAGTGTCATTCATACATGGGATAAAAAAGGAGGCCAGACAAATTGCATATGAGAGGACCAAGATGTCAGAATTCTCAGATAAAATTTCAAACAACTATTATAAATATGTTTAAAGAATTAAAGGATAGAAAAAAACACTAATTTGAAAAGATACATGTGCCTCAATGTTAATATTTAATAGCCGTACTATTTGCAGTTGCCAAGATATGGAAGAAACCTATGTGTCCATCAATGAATGAATGGACGAAGAAGATGTAGTGTACACACACACACACAGATATACAGTAGAATACTACTCAACCCTGAAAATGAAATTTTGCCATTTACAGCAAAATGGATGGTCTTTGAGAGTGTTATGCTAAGTGAAATAGGTCAAAGACAAATACTGTATAATATCCCTTATATGTAGAATCTAAGAAATACAACAAACTAATGAATATAACAAAAAAGCAGCAGACACAGATAAAGAAAACAAACTAATGGTTACCAGTGGTGGCAGGGCACGATAGGAGTAAGAGATTAAGAGGTATGTATTATTAGGTGTATAATAAACTGTTGCTCAGTCATGTCCAACTCGTTGTGACCCCATAGACTGTAGCCTGCCAGGCTCCTCTGTCCATGGAATTTTCCAGGCAAGAATACTAGAGTGGGTTGCCATTCCCTACTCCAAGGGATCTTCCCAATGCAAAGACTGAACCTATAACTCTTGTGTCTCCTGCATTAGTAGGTGGATTTTTTACCACTGCAACACCTGGGGAGCTCTATATAATAAACTAGTAGGATATATTTTACAGTAAGGGGGATATGTCAATATTTTATAATAACTATAAATGGAGTATAACCTTTAAAACTTCTGAGTCACTATATTGTACACCTATAAATTATATAATATCATACAGGAACTTTGCTTTAATAAAAAAGAATTAAAGAATATCATAACTTAAAAAGTAAAGGAAGGTACGATGACAGTATTCCATCAAATAGGAAATGTCAATAAAAATACAGAAATTATTTTTAAAAGAACCAAATAAAAATTCTGGAGTTGAAAGTTGAAATAACCTAAATGAAAATTTTACTAGAGGATTTCAACAGAGGATCTGACCTGTCAGAAGAAAGAATTAGTAAAGATACAATGATAAAGATTATATAATCTAGATAACAGAAAAATAATGAAGAGAAACAGAATCTCAAAGAAATGTGAGACACCATCAAATACAGCAACATAGGCATAATTGGAATACCAAAAAGTAGAAGAGAGAATGAACCAGAAAAAGCATTTGAAAACCGCAGTAGTTTTTTTCTTGAAAAATTGCATTTTCATCTGAGAACCTGACTTTCCTATTTTATATTATTAAAATATCCCTTTGTAAAAAAAAAAAGAAACATTATAGTAAGTGGCAATTATTTTGTAATGGCTCTGAGTTTGCAAAATAAAATGCTGGCACTCCCATATTGATCTGAAATTATTTCTAATGTAAAAATGTCATTGTTCCATAAAATTTTAAATAATGGGACTGCTGTTTTAAGAACGGTCTGTTCAGTGGCCCTTGGAACCTGAACCAGTTTTAAGAAAAATAATAACCATTAAAGTTTTAACATGAAAAGGGCATTATAGGTCTTCAAATGCCTAGCATTACACCACATAGTAGATTTAATGAATATGTGTCATAATGAGTGACAGTTGTGACTTTCTCTTGAAATGGGTGTGTGTGTGGGTGTGGGTGTGTGTGTGTGTGTGTGTTTAGCCATGGCTTCTTTCTGGTGTTCTTGTAGACTATATATCTTATATGTAAGAGTTTACATGTTTCTTGATAATCTTACTCCCATGAGATTTTCCTTTGCGGTATTTATATGGGTTCTGAGCTTTTAGTTGAGTTTCAGCAATCCTCTTCTTCTCCAAGTGTTTTGGATTAATTGGAATTATTCAATATCCTCTCTTCCAGTTTTCAGTAATGTTTTCTGTTAGTGGTATGGCTGCTGCTGCATTTGCACATGTTCACTGTTTTCATTAAATTTTTATATTTCTTCTTTTCAGTCTCTGAAGACCTTTAAAAAAATTATTTGTTATTCCTCACTGTCTGCAGAGGTGCTCTTTAAAATTTCTTAAAGCTGGAAAATACATTAGTTTCATAGAGGTTTCACTTTACCTCTTCTCTTCCACGGGCTGAGTTTAAGGCTTCTTCGTGTGTTGTGAATAGTCTGTACCATGCTGACTGCTGTGGAAATACTCGGTAACAATCATGCTTCCTGGACCTTTGTGAAATAACCTCTTTTACACAATTTGGCGCACAAGTGTTTGAGAAACATCTATAGCCTTTCCATGTCTGTAGAAGGATGCAGTGTGTGATGTGGTTCAGAGCACTGACTCTGAGACACCGTCTCATCTCTGTTGTTTCAAAAGCACGCCTTTGACGTGGCCCCAAGTTGGGATTGACCAACACTTGAAGCCATAGATTAGAACTGCAGTATTTTGGACCATCATGTGCAACTAAGGCAAAATATCAGTGCTAGGAAAATTACTGCTGACCCTCTTGGTAACCCAGGAAGAATTGATCAGAGACTTAAAAGATTTAAAGTTGTAAAGAAGTAGGATTATTCCTTGATTCAAAAGGCTTAGTACTCAAAAGGCAAGACCTGCCTACACTTCTGTCAGTAACTAAATCATTGTCTTAGGAGAACAGAACTATGATGGTAGCCAGAGTGTGCTTAATATCTGCTATTTTAAAGTATTTCCCACAGTATTTCATTGTGTCTTAATGTTACTAAACTTTACATTGCATTTGCTTAAAACTGCTTTAATTGAAGCTATTTAAATGTACATATCCTACTGAGCCAGTTTGTGCACAAAGCATCAAAATGTGAAAGTGGGTTTTTTTTGGTAGATAACAAAGATAGAACAGTTTGTTACAGATCTTGTTTATGAAAAACCAACCTTGAACAGGGTTAACAAGAGAGTAATTAGAGGGAATATATTAAATAATTGATTGACTAAGGGAGTTCACTTACCCCATACTGTGACAGCTCACAGTGGGGCCACTCCAACCTTTGCTGTTAGTGGAACTCATTTTGGGCACATAATCTCTTCAATATGCCAGTGTTTCCATTATGAATATCTCATCTCCACAGATCAACTGAAATCTTGACTTTATACTGGGCCTCATAGTGCTAGGGACAGAGCTGGCAATGTAGTAGGGGCTCGAAACAGAAAGATTGGGGGTCATCATTCTGAGAGATCATGGCTGGTCTCATAGGAGAGAATCATTTAATAGGATTATTATAGTGTCATTTGAATTATTTATTATGATCCCTTTGGGGTGTGTATTTTTCCACACAATTTTTGGTTACTTTATCTCTTTGATATTGTTTGTATTGTTTCAGGCATGGATGTTGTTGGAGATACTGGAAAGTGATGATAACCCAAGTTAAATGGGTCAGATCTTTGAGAAGCCTAGGGAGTATGTCTGGATCCAGGACTTCAGAAATATCTTTGGGACCATTTCTCTATCACACAGCTTGGTTTTTCTCTGTTCTGGCCTCATTCAAGCAGACTTTACACATACAACCTTGCCACCCACTTACATACTTCCCACAAGATTTACATCCTATTGCTTCAGCAAACTCCGTGGAATCCCAGCTTCTCTGTTCTGATGGTTTTAATAAAAGTCTCGGGGTTGAATCTCACTGGACTCATGTAGGTCACACAACCATCACAGAACCAGTCACTATGACCAGAGGAAAGTCATATACCAAGAAATAGGGAGTGTGGTTTCCCCAACTTAAATCATGACATCACTATTGGAAAATGAGAGAATAAAATTCCACCTGAACATATCTTCTCTTTCCTGTATAATAAACTCTGCCTTTTAGCATCCTACAGGTCATCACTGCATGCTCCATGAAAACAGGGAGGAATAATGAGAGACCAGTGAAAAGAACAACCTGAAACCCGGTTCATGACAGAACCCAGGGTTTCATCTGGCACTTTCCAGAGGCTGTGGCAAAGCCCATCTACTTCTGATGGGTGATGTTCCCATTTCATTGCTTTCCAAGCCTCAGTTCACTTTAGGCTGTCAAGTGAGATTTTGGAAAACTCCTCAAGGAAGGCTTTGTAAACATAATAGAGCCTGAGACCTTTTCTTGTGCTAACATACCCATTTAGTCTAACATTTTCTTCTTTCCCATTGACCCAAAGTTCTTTTCTTTAGTTAAAAGTGGTTAGAGTCAAAGGTCAAGACTTTAGTGATACTGAAAGAAGTTCCTGACTGCTCTTGTTCTTACATCAATTGGAATTGAAATCAGTAGTCCACATTGTTACTTTTTCAAAAAAAAAAAAAAAAGGCGGGGGGGGGGGTTATATCTGTGGTCTGAGTGCCTCTTCTAATGCCTCTTCAAGATCTAGAAAGATCTAACATGGTTCACCTACTCAGTGTATGATTAGCTTTCAAGGCATGAGAAACACAGAACAAATCTCCCCATTGCAAAGACATTATGTGGTCCCATTTTAACCAGATAGCAATATTGTCAGTAATATAGTTTGCTTTTTTCTACAGAACCTCTCTTCTGGTATTTTTATTGAATGATATCTTAAAAAAAAAAAAAAAACCCTCCATGTTTCAGAATAGTTCAACACTCATTTGAAAATAGGTTAAGCCCTAAAGTTTTAAGTATTTCTAGATTCACATTTTAGCTTTTTACCATAAAGTAATTCTGGTTTTTGGTTTGTTTTAGGCCTTTCATAATTTGTCATTAATTAAAAACAAATCAACGATAAGCACAAAATCTAAATTGTAGCCAACACAGCCTCCCATGTTGCTTATTGCCCTGACTGTTCTGATGTTTTCTTTTGTTTGAAAATCTTAGGTGTTCTGTGGTTAGCACTATCCAAATAATTAGTGTAATAGAGTGAAAATCTCCCTTCAGCAGAAATAGCTCCTCTTGGGAGGAAGATATACTGCTTCTAGAATGAAGAAGAGTTGTGTAAGACCGTTTCTGTCCAAAATTATTGGGCTGAATTCCAGATTTCCCTAATGAAACTTTGCTTAATAACTGCTATGTTTGCAGCTGTGGAAGTATTCAATATCAAGTGTTGATTGATGCCACTTGATCAGCTACTTTAAAACTATCCTTCTTAAAGCTAAACCCAGTGATTGTTCAAAGAAGTTGATGGATAACAGTGCGTGGGCTATAATCTGGGATGTGAACACTTCTTAGTTGTTAGGACTTTTGTTGAAGGAGATCTCCGTGAGAGCATGGGTTTTTCCATTGGCCTTTGGTAAAGAAGTATCTTTCAGAACTTAGAAGATCATTTACAGATTAAGGGTAATGATACTCAGGTCTTCTTAACTTCTCTGAAATATTCAGAAAATTTCAAAATCTAAATGTTTTTCTTTTCAGCTTTTATGGTAAAATACTTTTATCCACCTTTAAAAAACTTTGCAATCAAACCAATTTGAAGGCCTAATCTCAGGAGAAAACACTGTGACTGACAAAAATGATAGTTTATAAGAAAAATAATTCTGTTAACCTTGTGAGAGGAATGATTTTATTTTCTGGTTTTCATTTCTGAATGCAACTGATACATCATAAACTTAAAAAAAATAATACTAGATCAATATTCATATTAAAGGAGGACTGAAGTTTTGAAACAAATATATCCAAGATGCTGGAATGCATATTATTTATAAGTGGTTAATGGTATATACTTCTACTATTATAATCCTCTAGTGTCTTGAAATTATCAATTTATGATTGTTTCCTTCTTATTTTAAGGAGAAAAAATAAAATATTGATAAAAATCCAAATGTGGCAGTAAACTTTCATGAAAATTCTTTTAAATTGGTGCCTAATCATTATTAGTTCATAGCTGTTCCCTTATAACTGCATCCAAGCTACTCTAGAATGTAATGGCTTAAAAATAACCAGTTTACTACTTCTCCTGATTCTCATACCTGGACAGGCTCAGCAGGCAGTCATTTCCCTGGTGGTCACTCATGTGGCTGTCTTCAGCTGGTGGCCAGCAGTGGGCTGGGGCCAAGCTTAGGTGGGATGCTGGCATGACTAGACTTTGATCTCTCTCTGTAGTTTCAGGACCTTTCCCTTTTTGCATGGTCTTTCCGCATTATCTCTTTAGTAGCAGAACTTCTTACACAAAAGTTCAGAGTACCCAAAAGTGCAAGAATAAGCATTTCTGGGTCTTCTTAACCATTAGTCCCAGAGCTGGCATTCTTTTGGTTAGAGAAAGTCACAGGGCTATCCCAGGTTCAAGGGGTGAGGATGACATGAGGGTGTAATACCTGGAAGCACAGTTTATTGGGGGTCACCAGAGAAAGTGTCCTCCTGCATTAGCATTTATTGATTCATTCAAATGATGTGCAGTATATTTGTTACGAAGCATAGGATGCCATGAGGGTATATAAAATTAGGAAAGGGAAGGATAATTTTCCCTGAGAAAGAGATGTTGAATTAAGAATTAAAGAATAAGAGAAGTAGTGGAGTGATGGGCAAGGGAAGAGATGCATTTCAGGAGGTGACCCTGAAGTGGGAGGAAGCATGCTTCAAGGGGAGTAGGGTATGTGAGAAAATGAAAGTAGGCAAAGTGACTACAATACAAACCCTAGGACAAGAGCTATGTGAAATGGGGCTGAAAAGGAAAATGCAGCCAGAGCACATATGGCCTTGCCAGCCTTGAAAGGAATTTGTCTGAACGATAGACTACCACTGAAGGATTTGAGGGATTAGGTGGGAATGATGGCAAATAAGCAGGATGACAATTTGTGAGAATGTAGCCTCTCTGTGGAGAATTAATTTGACAATGAGTGAATGTAGAAAGACAAATTCAGAGGTTGTCACAGGAGTCTAGGTGAGATGTGATGATGGAGAGATGTGGAGATTGAGAATATAAGATATTTAGGAAGCAAGCAGTAGACTGTACCTGGTTTGCTATGGTAAGGTGGTGGGGGGTGGAAAGGGAGAAGAAAAAGTGAAGAATGTCTTCTGGGTTTCTTGTTTGCAGAACTCCATGAACGGTGGTGCCATTTGTCTATATCTATATCTACATCATCTATGTATGTATATGTGTATATGTATCTGTTTGTCTCTTTAGGAAATGAAGTGCTACTGTGGAAAGGGGGAGAGACAGCCAAGAACTGGAATTTGTATGTATTTAATTTGAGACATTTTTAAGACATTCAAGAAGAGACCTTGAATTGGATCCAAGAGTTTGGATCTCAGAGAAGTCCAGTTTGGAAATTAAATTTGTGATTGATTGTTGGTGATTGAACCTGAGTAGAAATGAGATCACTTAGAGAGAGACAGTAGGCTCAAAAGAGATGGTGACATCAGACTGAGCCTTGAGTAACTGAACTTTTCAAAGCTTGTGTCGAAGAACTTGAACAGGAAGACTGAGAATGTCGGGAAATCTAGAGGAGTGTGATGTAGATGCTAAAGAGAGTTTCAGAGAAGGAGGGATTGAATAGCGATGTTAAATGCTGCAGAAGAGCCAAAGAAGAAGAATGACAAGTGCCCATTACATTTATTGACAAAGAGAAGGTCCTGTTAAGTTTTCCAAAACAGTTTCACTAGAGTTGGTGAGGCAAGCTGTATTGGGTAGAATGAAGAGTGAGAAAACAGTGAGGAAAGGAAGACAGATAATGAATATGACTCTATAGGAGATTTAGCTATGAATGGGAGAGAAATAAAAGATGATTTTACAGTGATGTGCAATTTTGGAAGGATAAGAGATAGTGGGTAGAATAGAAAGTAGGGAAGAACAGCTGGAAGGGTTAATTTTAGGAGGAAATACACTTTCTCTCTAATAATTGACTTATTAGACTTTAGCACTCAATTCAAAGGAGCTATCCTTTCAAAGACTATATTTTAAAATTATTTTTTCATGTTTTTATTTCCTAAAGAGCAGGAATAAAGGTAACAAATGACATTGATGATTATCAAGAACTGTGAAGGAACTTGGTTTTACCAACTTGTTATCTAAGATGTTAGCCACTTTCAGGAATGCTGTAACAAGGCAAAGACAAAGGCCTTATTACTCACAGCACTACAGATGATCTGAGCGTTATGTTTGCGTCAGTTTCCCTCTTCCCCAAGTTCTGTGGAGGCAAATGAAGCAGCCAAGTTGGATGCATGCAGCACCCACAGTGGGTTTGCATCACAGCTAAGAAACTCTGAGCTTAGGGAACCTGAATCTTTTATAATAGGCTACAGCAAACCTGACCAACCTTGGCCCTGGAGGGATGCATTACCTTTATTATACTGGTACCTGCTTATGTGCTAAGTCGCTTGAGTTGTGTCTGACTCTTTGCAACCCAATGGACTGTAGCCTGCCAGACTCCTTTGTCTATGGGATTCTCCAGGCAAGAATACTGGCATACTGGGTAATAAACACACTTTCACTCTGTTCCACAGGAAAATACTATCCTCTCTATCTTCTTTTTTTTTTTTTAGCAATATTTAAAAAATTTTTATTGGAATGTAGTTGATTTAAATGTTGTATTAATTTCTGCTGTTTAGAAAAGTGATTTAATTACACATATAAATATAATCTTTTTCATTATGGTTTATCACAGGACATTAAATATAGTTCCCAGTGCTATACAGCAGGACCTTGTTGTTTATCCATCCTATATATACTGGTGTATATCCATCCTAAATATACTAGTATATATCCATCCTATATACACTAATATATATATATAAATATATTATATATACTAGATATACTATCGGAGAAGGCAATGGCACCCCACTCCAGTACTCTTGCCTCAGTCGGACTGAGTGACTTCCCTTTCACTTTCCACTTTCATGCATTGGAGAAGGAAATGGCACCCCACTCCCGTGTTCTTGCCAGGAGAATCCCAGGGACGGAGGAGCCTGGTGGGCTGCCTGGTGGGGTCGCACAGAGTCAGACACAACTGACGTGACTTAGTAGTAGTAGTAGTAGTAGATATACTATATATACTAGGCAAAGGAGAAAAGGAAAGATATACCCATTTGAATGCAGATGGGTATACCCATTCAAATATACCCATTTGAATGCAGAGTTGCAAAGAATAGCAAGGAGAGATAAGAAAGCCTTCCTAAGTGATCAATGCAAAGAAATAGAGGAAAACAATAGAATGGGAAAATCTAGAGATCTCTTCAAAAAAAATTAGAGATACCTAGGGAACATTTCATGCAAAGATGGGCATAATAAAGGACAGAAATGGTATGGACCTAACAGAAGCAGAAGATATTAAGAAGAGGTGGCAAGAATACACAGAAGAACTATACAAAAAAAAGATCTTCACAGTCCTGATAATCACGATGGTGTGATCACCAACCTACAGCCAGACATCCTGGAATGTGAAGTCAAGTGGGCCTTAGAAAGCATCACTATAAACAAAGCTAGTGGAGGTGATGGAATTCCAGTTGAGCCATTTCAATTCCTAAAGGATGATGCTGTGAAAGTCCTACACTCAATATGCCAGCAAATTTGGAAAACTCAGCAGTGGCCACAGGACTGGAAAAGGTCCATTTTCATTCCAATTCCGAAGAAAGGCAATGCCAAAGAATGCTCAAACTATGGCACAATTGTACTCATCTCACACACTAGTAAAGTAATGCTCAAAATTCTCCAAGCTAGGCTTAAACAGTATGTGAACCATGAACATCCAGAAGTTCAAGCTGGATTTAGAAAAGGCAGAAGAACCAGAGATCAAATTGCCAACATCCATTGGATCATCGAAAAAGCAAAAGAGTTCCAGAAAAATATCTACTTCTGCTTTATTGACTATGCCAAAGCCTTTGACTGTGTGGACCACAACAAACTCTGGAAAGTTCTTAAAGAAATTGGAATACCAGACCACCTGATCTGCCTCTTGAGAAATCTGTATGCAGGTCAAGAAGCAACAGTTAGAACTGGACATGGAACAACATACTGGTTCCAAATAGGAAAAGGGGTATGCGATGGCTGTATATTGTCACCCTGTTTATTTAACTTATATGCAGAGTACATCATGAGAAACGCTGGGCTGGATAAAGCACAAGCTGGAATCAAGATTGTCGGGAGTAATATCAATAACCTCAAATATGCAAATGACACCACCCTTTTGGAAGAAAGCAAAGAGAAACTAAAGAGCCTCTTGATGAAGGTGAAAGTGGAGAGTGAAAAGGTTGGCTTAAAGCACAACATTCAGAAAACGAAGATCATGGCATCCAGTCCCATCACTTCATGGCAAATAGATGGGGAAACAGCACAAACAGTGACAGACTTAATTTTTTGGGCTCCAAAATCACTGCAGATGGTGACTGCAGCCATGAAATTAAAAGATGCTTGCTCCTTGGAGGAAAAGTTATGACTAACCTAGACGGTATATTAAAAAGCAGGGACATTACTTTGCCAACAAAGATCTGTCTAGTCAAAGACATGATTTTTCCATTAGTCATGTGTGGAAGTGACAGTTGGACTATAAAGAAAGCTGAGTACCAAAGAATTGATGCTTCTGAACTGTGGTGTTGGAGATGACTCTTGAGAGTCCCTTGGACTACAAAGAGATCCAACTAGTCCATCCTAAAGGAAATCAGTCCTGAATATTCATTGGAAAGACTGATGATAAAGTTGATATTCCAATACTTTGGCCACCTGATGGGAAGAACTGACTCACTGGAAAAGACCTTGAGGCTGGGAAAGATTAAGGTGGGAGAAGGGGACAAAAGAGGATGAGATGGTTGGATGGCATCACCGACTCAATGCACATGAGTTTGAGTCAATTCTGGGAGTTGGCAGTGGACAGGGAGGCCTGGCATGCTCCAGTCCATGGGGTCTCAAAGAGTCAGACACAACTGAGCGACTGAAGTGAACTGAATTGAACTGATATACTAGTTTGCATCTGCTAATCTCAAACTCCCAGTCTTTCCCTCTTCCATCCTTGGTAACCACAGGTCTGTTGTCCATGTCTGTGAGTCTTCTTCTGTTTCATAGATAATTTGTGTGATATTTTAGGTTCCACATATAAGGGATATCATGTGGTATTTATATTTCTCTTTCTGACTTACTTTACTAAGTATGATAATCTCTAGTTGCTCTATGTTGCTGCAGATGGCATTGTTTCATTATTTTTATGACTGAGTAATAGTCAATTGTATACACCGATCACATCTTCTTTATCTGTCAGTGGACATTTAGGTTGTTTCCATGTCTTGGTTAGTGCTGCTATGCACATAGGGGTCCAAGTATCTTTCGAATTATAGTTTTGTCTGGGTATATATCCAGGAGTAGGATTGTTGGATCATATGGCAACTCTATTTTTAATTTTCTTTGAGGAACTTCTATACTGTTTTCCTTAACGATTGGACCACATTATACTCCGACCAAGAGTATAAGAAGGTTCCCTTTTCTCCATGCCCTCTCCAACATATATTTGTAGACTTTTTAATGATGGTCATTCTGATCTGTGTGGGGTGGTACCTCAGTTTAGTTTTGATTTGCATTTCTCTAGTAATTAGCAATGATGATAATCTTTTCATGTACCTATCAGACATTTGTATGTCTTCTTTGGAGAAATGTCTGTTGAGGTCTTCGGCCCATTTTTTTTATTAGGTTGTTTGTTTTTTGTTTTTTTAGTTGTAGGATCTCTTTGTACATTTTGGAAATTAATCTCTTGTCAGTCGCATCATTGCAAATATTGTCTCCCAGTCCAGATGGTCAGTATCAAAACCAGATTGATTATGTTCTTTGCAGCGAAAGGTGGAGAAGGTGGACTGTTTTTACAGTCAGTAAAAACAAGACCTGGAGCTGGCTGTGGCTCATATCATGAGCTCTGTATTGCAGAATTCAGGCTTAAATTGAACAACATAGGGAAAGCCACTAGGCAACTCAGTTATGACCTAAATCAAATCCCTTATGACTATACAGTGGAGGTGATGAATAGATACAAGGGACTAGATATGGTAGATAGAGTGCTTGAAAAACTATGAATGGAGGTTCATAACATTGTATAGGAAGCAGTGACCAAAATGATTCCAAAGAAAAAGAAATGCAAGAAGGCAAAGTATTTGTCTAAGGAGGCTTTAAAAATAGCTGAGGAAAGAAGAAAAGTGAAAAACAAGGGAGAAAAGGAAAGATATACTCAAATGAATGCAGAGTTCCAGAGAAAGGAGAGCAGGGAGAGATAAGAAGGCCTTCTTAAATGAACAATGCAAATAAATAGAGTAAAACAATAGAATGGGAAAGACTAGAGATCTCTTCAAGAAAACTGGGAGATCAAGGGAACATTTCATGCAAAGATGGGCACAATAAAGGACAGAAATGGTAAGGATCTAGAAGCAGAAGAGATTAAGCAGAAGCATAACAGATTAGAAGGAGGTGGTAAGAATATACAGAACTATACCAAAAAGTTCTTAATGATCTGGATAACCACAATAGTGTGGTCACTCCCTAGAGCCAGACATTCTGGAATATGAAGTCAAGTGGGTCTTAGGATGCATTACTATGAACAAAGTTAGTGGAGCTGATGGGATTCCAGCTAAGCTATTTAAAATCCTAAAAGATAATTCTGTTAAAGTGCTGCACTCAATATGTCAGCAGATTTGGAAAACTTAACAGTGGCCATGGGACTGGAAAGATGAATTTTCATTTCAATCCCAAAGAAGGATAGTGCCAAAGAATGTTCAAACTACCACTCAATTGCACTCATTTCACATGCTAGCAAGGTAATGCTCAAAATGCTTCAAGCCAGGCTTCAGCAGTACATAAACAGAGAACTTCCAGATGTACAAGTTGTGTTTGGAAAAGGCAAAGGGCAAATTGCCAGCATTCAATGAATAATGGAGAAAATAAGGGAATTCCAGAAAAATACCTAATTCTGCTTCATTGACTATGCTAAAGCCTTTGACTGTGTACATCACAACAAATTGTGGAAAACTCTTAGAGATGGGAGTACCAGACCACCATACCTCTCTCCTGAGAAACCTGTAAGATCAAGAAGCAACAGTTAGAATTGGATATGGGACAACTGACTGGTTCCATATTGGGAAATGAGTATGACAAGGCTGTATATTATCACCCTGCTTATTTCTATGCAGAGTACATCATGAGAAATGCTGGGCTGGACGAATCACAAGCTGAAATCGAGAATGCCAGGAGAAATATTAATAACCTCAGATATGCAGATAATACCACTCTAATGGAAGAAAGTGAAGAAGAACAAAAAAGCCTCTTGATGAGGGTGAAAGAGGAGAGTGAAAAAGCTGGCTTGAAACTCAACATTTAAAGAACTGAAATCATGGCATCAGGTCCCATCATTTCATGGAAAATAGAAGGGAAAAAAGTGGAAGCAGTGAGAGATTTTATCTTCTTGGGCTCCAAAATCACTGTGGAGCTGCAGCCCATGAATCAATGTTGACTGCAGCCATGAAATTAAAAGACCCTTGCTCTGTGGAAAGAAAGCTATGACAACCTAGATAGCATATCAAAAAGCAAAGACATCACTTTGCTGACAGAGTCCGTATAGTCAAAGCTGTGGTTTTTCCAGTAGTCAGGTACAGATGTGAGAGTTGAACCATAAAGAAGGCTAAGTGCCAAACAACTGATGCTTTTGAATTGTGGTGTTGGAGAAGACTCTTGAGAGTCCCTTGGCCTGTGAGGAGATCAAATCAGTCAATCCTAAAGGAAATCAACCATGAATATTTAATGAAAGACTGATGCTGTAGCTGAAACTCCAGTACTCTGGCCACTTGATGAGAAGAGCTGACTCACTGGAAAGACCCTGATGCTGGGAACGATTGAAGGCAAAAAGAGAAGTGGGTGGCAAAGGATGAGATGGTTAGATAGCATCACTGACTCAATAGTTATGGATTTCAGCAAACTCCAGAAGATAGTGGAGGACAGAGCGTGGCATGCTTTAGTCCATGGGGTCGCAAAGAGGTGGATACAGCTTAGTGCCAGAACAGCAACAATTGGTTTCCTTTGCTGTGCGAAGGTTTATAAGTTAGATTAGGTCCATTTGTTACTTTACTTTTGTTTTTGTTGCTTTGGGAGACTGACCTAAGAAAACGTTGGCACAGTTTATGTCAGAGAATGGTTTGCCTATGTTCTAGGAGTTTTATAGTGTTATGTCTTATATTTAAGTCTTTAAGCTATTTTGAGTTTATTTTTTGTTTATGGTTTGGGGGTGTGTTCTAACTTAATTGATTTACTTGTGACTGTGCAACTTTTCCAACATCACTAGCTAAAGAGACCTTTTCCCCATTGTATATTCTCACCTCCTTTGTCAAAAGTTAATTAATTGTTCATAGGTATTTGGGTTTGTTTCTGGGTTCTCTATTCTGTCCATATGTCTGTTCTCCACTGGTCCATATGTCTGTTGTTGTGCCAATACCATGCTGTTTTGATTATTGTAGCTTTGTAGTATTGTTTGAAGTCCAGAAGGGTTATGCCTCCTGCTTTGTTTTTTTCCATAAGGATTGTGTTGGCAATTCTGGGTCTTTTATGATTCCATATAGATTTTAGGATTATTTGTTCTAGTTCTGTGAAAAATGTCATTGGTAATTTGATAGTATTCTTCTCTACTAAAGTGAAAGTTATTCTGGCCACCTGATGTAAAGAGCTGATTCATTGGAAAAGACCCAAATTCTGGTAGAGATTGAGGGCAGGAAGGGCAAGGGGTGACAGGGGATGAGATGGCTGTATAACATCACTGACTCAATGGACATGAGTTTGAGCAAATTCCAGAAGGTAGTGAAGAACCAGGAAGCCTGGTGTGCTACAATCCATGGAGTCACAGAGTCAGACGAAAGTTAGTGACTGAACCACTCTCTACTAAGGCTGTTTGCTACACAAGCATTCTTAGATAGTTCTAAGCCTAAGTTTTCAGAGTCTTTGCTAAGATGTGCAGAAAGTTGGGAGACTTATGGAGAATTGTTTCCTAACCACATTATTAATAGTTAGCATTTATGGGCATTTCCTATGTTTCAGGCACTAAGATTATTTTCTAGTCCAACATTCATAACAGACCTTTAAAAAACTACTAATTGGCTTGGTCTGTAATAAAACCATATCATAGACTGGTATCTCAAAAAACAGAAACTTATTTCTACAGTTCTAGAGATATTAAGTCTAATTTCAAGGTATTAATAGAGTTGCATTTTATTGAGACCTCTCCTCTTGACTTGTAGATGGCTACCTTTCACTGTGTCCTCACATGGCCTTTCTTCTGAGTGCCTGTCTTCCAGGTTTCTCTCTCTCTTTATTTTTTTTTAAATAAGGATTCTAGTCCAGTTAGATTAGAACCTCGTTCTTAGGACCTCATTTAAAGGTAATTACCCGTTTAAAGTTTCTGTCTTCTAATACAGCCACAATGGGAGTAAGGCTTCAGCATAAGAGTTTTAGAGGGAGGCAATTCAGTCCATAACAGGTATGAAATGCTATTAATTATTTATTGCAACTATTTTACAGGTGAGAAAACAGAGGCTTAGAGAAATTAAGAAATTTTAACAAGGTCACACAAATCAAAGTGATAGAATGGGATGTTAACTGAGCTCCTGGCATCTCGTTGCCCTATATAGGTAGAATGAAAATGATGTATTTTTCAGTATTTTTTTTGGGGAGGGAGTTGATTTCTTAGCCTTTGGATCAGAATTACTGGTTTTGTGAAAGAACATTATAGCATGAGCCACAGTTTATTAGCCAGATTGACTGCCTGGCTTCTTCCCTATTTCTCCCCTTCCTTCCTTCCTACTACACGATCATTTATTCAGATTTTAAATATGTGTTTATTTAATTGCACTGTGGCTTCCCAGGTGTCGCTAGTGGTAAAGAACCTGCCTGCCAGTGTGGAAGACATAAGAGACATGGGTTCGATCCCTGTGTTGGGAAGATTCCCCTGGAGGAGGGCGTGGCAACTCACTCCAGTATTCTTGCCTGGAGAATCCCATGGACAGAGGAGCCTGGCAGGTTATAGTCCATAGGGTCGCACAGAGTTAGACACAATTGAAGCCACTTAGCATGCACACATGGCCAGTTACTGGTCTAGGTGCTAGGGATCCATTGATTAACAAAATAAACTCACTGACTTCATGAATGATACACCCTTGTTATTGTATGAAAGATTTTTCACTATCCCACTGCACATACTCCCAGTTCTTTAATATTTATATTTTCTGTACAACTGAAAGAGAAAGGGAACTATTTACCAAATGTCAACCATATATTAAGCCTATCCACTTATCTCACTTAATAACTGATGGATGACCTGTTGGCACAGACTGGTGACTGTCCCATTTAAAGTATGGTTATGGAAACATATTTTCCTTGTGGTTGATCAGAGGAACTTTGACTGCAAGCTTAAGTGTTTAGGTGTAATGATGAGTCTATGAATCATGCACACATGTATATGTATGTCAATGTATATCAATATATTTGTATGTTTTTCCCTCCTTGTGTCAAACAGGTAGGTGGTTAGTCCCAAGAATGATTAGAAGGTATTGTAATACAGATTGCCATCTTAATTCCAGTCTTGGTTGGTGAGGTTGGAATTAATCAGCTTAAGACAATGTTAAACTCCAAGTATACAGGAAGAATGTCTTTGGATTGAGAGCATCAGATAGAATTGGTGATAAAGAGACTTTGGGGGGAAATGACAACAGAACCAAAAATCAGTACCACTTCTAAAGGTATGTTCAGGTTTTGGGAAGCCTTATTTTTTCTGATTTCAGCCAGCTAGAATTTATTCTAGCTATTGGTATCTGTAGAGATTTTGCCTGCATGTGATTTTCTTTGCAGTATAAAACAAGAATTATTTAACATATATTTAAAAGAAGAGAAGGTTTTTCTCAATTGAAAAAAATTAAATAGCTGCATTTCAAGGTATCTTTCTATATTTATATCTTTTCTATCAGGAGTCAAGGCACAGTACATTCAGGCTAACATTTTTTGTGTGAAGGTTGATTCTATCAGGGCCTTTCCTTTGAGTTTTCTGGGGCACCATATTTTATTTATTTGAGCAGCTATGATTTGGGATGCCTGATTCACTGTTACTTTATTATTACAGCTCTCCTCTCTTGAAGTCTAATATTTTGTTTTTATGGTCCACAACCGGGGATTGGCAAGTTAACCTTCATTGTCACCATATGTGACAGGGATAAAAAGAAAGAGATTTCTTAGCATAGTCACTTTACAGAACTCTTTTCAGGTCAATAAAAAGCACAGTAACATTAGTCAGTCCATAGGCTGTTATTTTTTCTTTTTAAGAAATAGTCACCGTCGAGTTATTAAAAAAAAGATTTGAGGTTTGTATTCAAACAGGTAAAATTTACGTTTAGGCTTTTTTCTCTTTATACATTCTATTATTATTATTTTTGGCTGCTCTGTGCATGGCATGTGGCATGTGGGATCTTAGTTCCCCAACCAGGAATTGAACCTGTGTTGCCTGCAGTGGAAGCATGGAGTCTTAACCACTGGACTGTCAGGGAAATCCTTATTATATTTTAAATTTACTATTGTTAAACTTTTTAAAGGCAATTTTCAATTTTCACATCCTTATAAATGGTTCATTTAAATTCCTCATTGGTATGCTGCAAGATACTTGGCAAATAAACATTTAAAGTGGAACTTCATTCAACATACGCGACTATAGCCAAAACCTCACTCAACATACATGTCTGTAGCCAAAATTTGGTATACTAAAAATAAAGTTTTGTCAGAATGTAGTTACAACTATAGAATTGTATTTGTTGCAGTTTAAAGGCAAATATTGAGGAGTCAATTGCAGAGTAATTAAGAGCATAAACTCTAAAACAAGATTACCTAGACTAGATTACCTCTTTCATTGTGTGACCTTCTGTAAATTGCTTAATCTCTCCATGCCTCAGTTTCTTCATCTGTAAAATGGAAAGAATAATCTGACCGATCTTATACACTTTTTATTGTATTTAAATAAAGTATTATGTTTAAAGCACTTTTGACAATTTTAGGTACCAATTACATAAAAGATAGCCCTAGAGAGTGCCTTTGTTAGATGTCAGTGAAGTAAGGAGTTGGGTTCTCAGCTTTTCTGGCCTGGTGATTCACTTTTATCATGGCTCCCAAATTTAATCAGCTCAAGTCTCTGAGAGGAGTTGAGCAAACTCATGAGTGACTAATGGAGCAATCAGAAGCCCCATTTATAAAAGTGACAGAAAAATTATTTTGAAGCAGTTACTGAGGTAATTTTTCCCCCCATGAAATCCCTTTTACCTATAATTCTATTTGCCTCTTCCATCTATATCTTGGTTTCTATGACTCAGAGAAGGGAGTTTCCAGTAGACCACAGAGGAGAAAAAAGCTTATTAATTGTCTTTGAAGTTTGAATTCTCAAGCCTCTCATAAATACTAGGCAAGCAAAAAAATTCATTCAGTCAAGTCTGTTGTGGCCTAGTTGTTGGATAAATGTAAAGATTTTCCTGCTTTGGGTAGAAAAAAAGAGCTAAGGAAGATGGAAATGGATTAAACATGGGTGTTATTCCCTGAAAAGAAGTTCTCTGCTCTGAAGCCCACTGCAAAGCTGAGCTCTGAGGAGGTGGTGATACAAGTCCAAGATTAATTTGGGACTCCAGGAGCAGTTAGGACCTGTGACTTGTTTTGCCGGTGAATTTCCTCATGTGCTGGGACGGCATAACACCAGTTGACTAGGGATGATGGTATAGCATGACCTAATGTGGTGTGTCAAGAAGTTTGAGTTAACCACCTTGAGTTTCTTACAACTCTAAGAGTGACTTAGAAAAATCTTGTCATTTTCCTCCCAACTCAAAAGTGGCCACAATTTTTTTTTTTTGCTACTTTCCATTAAGAAGCAGAGACTAATGCCCTTCTCCTTGAATGTGGGCTAATCTAGTGGCATGGTTGACCAATGGAATGCATCAGAAGTGAGCTTCTGTGAGTTTTAAGGTCAGATAACAAGAAGTTTTGCAACTTTCACTGGGATCTCTTAGAATGTTCTCTCTGGAAAGCCAGTTGCATGCAGTCTGATCATCTTCCTGGAAAGCCTATCTAGAGAAGTCTTGAGACTTCTTGGATAGGGAAAGGGGCCCGGCTCAGCCCAGTCTGCCCTCTCCACCAAGACAACAGGTATGTGAGTAGCCATCAACCACATAGTACCAAATATTAATAATCCTAGGGGAGGCAGCCCACCCAGCCCTTGAAGGTCTGACCCACCTGTCATAAACATGATAAAATGATTATTGTTGTGAGCCACTAAGTTTTGGGTTGTTTGCTCCATCACAGTAGATAACCAGTACTTTTTCACATGCCCTCAGAATTACACAAAGCAAGTGGATGAATTGTCTAACTTTAGCCTGAAGAAACCTCTTGGATTTACAGCCTGACCTGTGTGAAGATGATTATGCAAGCCCTATCTACAAAAGACTTTGTGGGGAAGGACTTTTATTCCTAAGTGTTAACAGAAAAAAAAAACCCATTCATTTTGCTCATTCACAGCCAACATTAGCAGGGACAAAAGTCTGACCAAGAAGCAAACATTAATGCTGCCATGATTGTGTTGCTGGAGTTGTACAACATGCTGGCCCTGCCACCCATTCATTCATTCTCCAAGACTTAGATACCACACACATCAGTGGAAAGAGGGAATGTGGTGAACCTTGATTTCACTGGGAAAATCCTCATATGACAGAGAAACTGTGATTTGACTGAAAAATATCTTGAAGTGACTAAGTTGGTTATTTGTCACTCAGAAAAATGGGGTTTAAAATAGGAATTCAGTCGTCATAGAAAAATGAAACCATTTTTTTTTAGCACAATTGCAGCTTGTGAAATCAATATGTTATAGTAATTCAATATATGAAACACTATGGGTAAGCCAATTAGAATATGTTCATTATCTGATTAGCTTATCTCCTCCTTCCTGGGTCCATTTATTCTTTTGCAGTGGGAACTGTTCCTTTTGTTGTGATCAGAACACCTGGGTCTGCTCCAGTGTATAGTCTTGCTGAGAAATGAAATTAGTCTTCAGGCTATTTGATTATCATGGGTCTGAACAAAAGTAAAAGGAGTTCTGTTATTTAGGCCATGGTGACCAACCTGATGACCCACGTCTGCCCCAAAATAGAGGGACCTCTTTAGTGATCAGAATGCCTGTTCTGTGCCCTGCCCACCCAGTCAGCTTTGTTCTTTTCTATATATATGAAGTAAATTAAATTCCATCTCCCTGTTTGTCTTGCTTCTCCTTCTAATGAGACCATTCCACCAGTAATGGCAAGTTTAATCTATAGATACGTTTATACTGTTAATTAAGTTATGCCCAAGGCCTGCCTGCTTTTGCCTTTGGAACCTAATACTGCTAAAGGGCTCTTTCCTCAGATAGCAGATTTAATTTATCATGTGTTGATTTTACTAATTTAACTCATTTCTTCCTGTTGCTTTGATGTTTTGTCTAAGAGGGTCACTCTATTTCCATCTAATCCTGCAAGACTTTGAGTGCAATGAGAAGTGCACTGAGCAAGAAAAATCCCAATAAATAAAAAATGAGAATTATGCATTTTTATCTTAGGAAATTGAAGAAAGGGAAACTTTTAAGATTTCATTATACATTTCTATACCTAGTAATTGAGCTATAGATTGTCTTGTAAAATTTGTAAGTCCTGTGTTTGAAAGAGCTCAGAGTTACCCCTATTTGTAGTTTCTACAGGAAAAACATGCTCATTTGTTCACTAATTTATTAATCCAACATTGATTAACCCTGATTAGAATCATGCTTCAGTCTGTGAAAGAAGCATAAATAATATATAAAATGATTTTCTTCCTTTTTTAAAATTTATATCTGTGTGAGATGATGGATGTTCAGTATACTTACTATGAAAACCATTTCATGATGTATGTAAGTAAAATTGTGAACTTCTTAAGTAGTATTGCATGTCAGTTATAGCTCAATGAAACTGGAAGAAAAAATATGTAAAATATAAGGCACATGATAAAGCACATGAAATGTTCAACAGAGTTAGATAGAGTGAAGTCTAAACTAAAACCCCAATGAAACACTACTGCATGACTTAACACTACTAGAATGACTAAAACAAAAGACTGATGATACCAAGAATTGGCAAAGATAGTGAACAACTGTGACTCTGCAAGTGTAAGATGGCACAACCACCTTGGAAAATTCTCAGCATCACTAAAAGTTGAACATAAATTTATTCTATGATCCAGAAATTGCACTTCTAGATTGTATTTATTATCTACATCATAAATTACCACAACTTAATGGCTTAAACGAGCTTCCCTGGTGGCTCAGTGGTAAAGAACCCACCTGCCAATGCAGGAGACTTGGGTTCCATCCCTGGGCGGGAAGATCCCCTGAAGGAGGAAATGGCAAACCTCTCCAGTATTCTTGCCTGGAGAATCCCATGGACAGAGGAGCCTGATGGGCTACAGTGCATGGGGTCACAAAGAGACAGACAGGACTTAGTGACCAAGCATTCACACAGTATGCAATGGGTTAACCTATGGTAAACACTTACATAGTTTCTGGGGGTTAGGAATTCAGAGTAGGCTTAATTGATGGTTTGCTTCAGGGTCTCTTTTTGGTTTCACTTAATGTGGTAGCCAGGACCACAGTCACCTGAATGCTGGATGGGGCTGGAGGCTCTGCTCTACAGTGGCATACTCACAAGACTGACAAGATGAAAATGGTGACTGGCAGGTGGCTTCAGCTCCTTGCCATTTGGATCCCACCATATTGCTGCTTGAGTGTCTTTCTGGCAGGTGGTATCCCACCAGAGTGAATGATCTGGGAGAGAGCAAGGTGGCCGCTTTTATGACCTAGCCTTTAAAGCCATACTTTATACCTTTTTGCAGTATCCTATTGACTGCATATAGTAGTCCTATTCAGTGTGTGGTATATATGTGTGTATGTGGTGGGGAGCGGTGCAACTACATAAGAGGCTAGGTATGAGGAAGCAAGGATCATTGGGTACCATCTTGGAGGCTCTCTGCCACATAGGTGTTTATTCCAGAGAAACAAAAATAAACATCCACAAAAAACATTATGCAAGAATGTTCATAGGAGTTTATTTACACTCCTCAAACTGGAGACAGACCAGATGTTCATCAGCAAGAGTCTAGATAAACAAACTGGTATATTCACACAGTAGATACAACTCAGCAATAAAAAGGAACTAACTACTAATAAATGCAAAAATATGATGCTAAGTAAAAGAGGAAATGTCTATAATGTATGATCCCCTTTATATGCAATTCTAGAATAGGCAAAACTCTCCTTCAATTCAGTTCAGTTCAGTCACTCAGTCGTGTCCGACTCTTTGCGACCCTGTGAACCACAGCGCACCAGGCCTCCCTGTCCATCACCAACTCCCGGAGTCCATCCAAACCCATGTCCATCGAGTCAGTGATGCCATCTAACCATCTCATCCTCTGTCGTCCCCTTGTCCTCCTGCTCTCAATCTTTCCCAGCATCAGGGTCTTTTCCAATGAGTCAGCTCTTCTTATTAGGTGGCCAAACTACTGGAGTTTCAGCTTCAACATCAGTCCCTCCAATGAACATCCAGGACTGATGTCCTTTAGCATGGACTGGTTGGATCTCCTTGCTGTCCACAGGACTCTCAAGAGTCTTCTCTAACACCACAGTTCAAAAGCATCAATTCTTCAGCACTCAGCCTTCTTTATAGTCCAACCCTCACGTCCATACATGACCACTGGAAAAACCATAGCCTTGACTAGATGGACCTTTGTTGGCAAAGTAATGTCTCTCTTTTTAATATGCTGTCTAGGTTGGTCATAACTTTCCTTCCAAGGAGTAAGCGTCTTTTAATTTCCTGGCTGCAGTCACCATCTGCATGATTTTGGAGCCCAGAAAAATAAAGTCAGCCCCTGTGTCCACTCTTTCCCCATCTATTTGCCATGAAGTGATGGGACTGGATGCTCTCCTAAGGTGATATAAATCAGATCAGTGGTTGCTTCTCACAGGAGCAGGAGGTAGAGTGACAGGGGATAGCTATAAAAAAGCTTTCCGGGTAATGAAGCCCTTCTGCCAAATTTGTAAGAAGCAATTCAGCAAGCTCAATTATGTTCTGAAGATTTCACTGTTGATAAATTATACCTCAATAAAAAAATATAAGGCATAATCCAAGGATCACAGGAGAAATATGAACAAATGATAAGTTAAAATTAATGAGAAAAAAAAAGACAAAAAAAAGAGAAAAAACATTAATGAGAAAAATTAATACAGAGTGGGGAAATGTTAATGGAGAAAGTATTAATTTTTAATAAGTCAAAATAGTAATTGTAGATAAGTTTAATAAAAAATTAAATTTATTAGTTTGTGTTAATAAATCCCATCATTTGGAGTAATTGACTTATTTCTTTTTCTTTTTGGTCTATTTTCTAGTCTTTTATACATTTAAAAAAAATCAATACTAACATTTCATATATAAGATTTTATAAACTGATTACATGTGTGTATGGTTGGTTGGTGACAGTATAAATAGCTCCCAAGACTATTAAATTCTTTTAAAATATTATTTTCAATTGCTACATGTGATTGTAGGACTATGACATGGTTTATGTAACTGTTTTGTTAGTAATGGACATTTGGGTTGTTTCTCATTATTTAAGTGATACAATGGAGTTCTACTTAAAGATTTTTCTTTAGTATTGCTTTCTCTGTAATTTAACCCCTTTATGAGGAGTTAAATTTTTGTGTATATCTGCTAATAATGTATAAAAGGACATTTCACCAGACTTTGGTTGGGTGGTAAGTATTTTGAACACTTTGATCATGTGTTTCTTAACCCTTGTAATTGAGAAAATGGTAGTTGATCTGAGGCTTGAAGAATGACTAGCATTTTAAATGTCAGTCGGGTTTCAAAAGTCTAAGCTAGGGAAGGTTATTTCTGTAGTGTTCATGGCCTGGCAAGCAAAGTCATGCAATGTCAAACTCATGGAACTGCAAGAAGTTTAATACAAAAGCTTGGAGCAGCGGGTCTCAATCTTCCCTACACAAGAGTATCATTTAAGGTAAAAAAACAAACAATGTAGACCAATAAACTCACATTGTTGGTAGAGAGCTCAGGCATTAGCAGGTCTAAAACTTCTCAGGCGATTCCAATGTGCAAGCAAAACTGAAAACCACTCGTGTAGAGTGCAGCAGAGTGGGATAGGATGCAATTATAGATGAAACTGAAAAGATGGAAACCAGATGTAGCAAGGCATCGTACTCTGGGACAAGTACACTTTCTAGGGAGTTCAGCAGATGAAGTTAGTGTTCTTCAGTCATCACATCGGTGCCCTTCACCTTTCACATGTACTCATGTGGTGTTACTCCCAGCAAACTGCTATCACGTAACCTCTTGTGTCGGGACAGGCTGCTCTCACACTGCCTGGGCTCCTCCCTCTCCTTGCCAAGATCTGGAAACGCCTGGCAATGTTCACAGGGCACAGTCCTTAAGCTCTGATTGATGTGATGGGATCCAAATAATCCTGCTTCCTCGTCCCTGATCAGGACAGTTCTGGAGGGTGATTCTTCTACAGACTTTTTACCAACCAGGAGAGGGTGAGTTTGTGGTAGAAGTCAACCCATGCACCACTTCCTTCACAAAGAAGTTCTCTGAAAGCAATGTCAGTTGAAATAAACAGTTGGCTTAGTCATCAGCTGCAAGCACCTAATCTCATTGTAGACCACGTGGTTTTTAGACCCCAGGGATCTACAAACACACTTTAAGTGGACTGACTTCCACTGTCTCCAGAGAGCCCTGCATTCATGTGCCAGTGTTACCCTCTATGGATATACTTTATTTTGCAGGCTTGCCTGGCCTCCTTCCTTTCCCTGTTCTGCTTCCTGCTTCCTGGATTTTCCACTCTTATTAATATAAGTGACTCTCATATGACTCTTAGTGTCAGTCCAGGGAACTCAATTAAGATAGGCAATGAGGATTGTATTGGAAGGTAAAACCCATGCCTTAGAAAGATCATTCTGAAGAATGATTTAGAAAAATGGATGAATTTAGGTAGGAAATGAGATGAAGGACTATCACAATATCCCATCAGCCAGGAAACTTAGGAGTCACCCTCCTCTGTGACTTATAGTTTTAAAATATCCTTTCCTTATCATTTTCAGAGCCCCTGCTTTAGTTCACACTCTCATTATTTTTGAGGTATAGAATCCATGATGTTAACTCAAGGACTGTGCCAATGTATCTAGACTAGAAATAGTGAGTTCCTTACAATATGCAAACTAAAATTTCCTTTGTGAAATATGTTTTTTCCTTTAGATTTTAGTGCTCACAGATTCTAAATTACGTTTGTAAAGACACTTAGGTATACCTTGACGCAGGCAAGTGATTAAAGCTCTCTGGCCCTCAACTTTCTCACCTCTTGGATGAAGAAGATTAAATGATGATTCCTAAAGTGAAAGTCGCTCAGTCGTGATGATTCCTAAAGCCTCTTCTAGTTCTGAAATATTATATTCAACAGAGGCCACTAGATTACGTCAGTGAGAGAAGCATAGAACAGATTATTCCAGTAGCAATTGTCACTTCTCAAAACAAATTGACAAAAATCATACACTTATTGTAAGAACAATTCTCTAGGAAGCTAACCTATGCCCATTTTTCTTAATGATATGTTTACTGCCTTTAACTTTGCTTTGGAAATGGGTAACCATCTAATTGGGTTGATAAGGTCAGCGTGCAGAAGGTTTGGAAAGAGATTGGATAATATTTGTGAGTGTGTATATTTGCCTAGACATGGTTTTTGTCATGTTTATTGTACTTTAATGATTAGCTAGAAATAATAAGCCTGCTGTGTATGCTATTTTACTAATGTTCTGCCATTTATGGATTATTCTAAGGTAATTTAAAAACACAGAAAATATAATTTAAGAATGCTTTTGGAAGAGGTGGATATATTTATACAATTAAATAGTAATTTAATAACACAATATTCCTTAAAACAGAGCTCACCAGTGTATACAGTTCATAGGAGGGCCTGTGAGGCTGGATGTGATTTTTATTTTCCTGTTTAGGAGAATATGAATTCAACTTAGGGTGATTTTGTGGCTCAAGAAAGGTGATTTAACAATATGTAAATTATTTCTGCTCATCAGTTTATCACCTCTTGTCCCCTAACAACCCTGGAATATACTCAAATATTTCCCCAGACTCTTTTGTGTTTCTCAGCTTAGGCAGGCAGAGATCTGAGCTTCACAGTTGTATTGCACAGACCCTCCATGAGAGATGACTGCAAGTCTATTCTGCTTTGGACTTGTGTCTGTTTTAGGTTCTTCAAGGAATATTTTCAAAATGATAAAAGGAGAATTAGGATATGTTTGTAGCATTTTTTCAATTTGTTTTTTTTTTCCCCTTAGATAAGATTAATACATAGATAGGAAAGTGTGTAGTTCTTTCCTATATATTTTACATATATATATACACACATGTAGCTACTTCCTGGACTAAGATATAAAGCAAGATTTTTAAAAATTCCCTCTCTTTTTTTCCAGTTAATTTTCCTCTATTCAGAGGTTATCACTGTTGTTAAACCCAAGTTCTTGTGTCCTCTGCAAAGTGAGGCCAAATAAACAAAAAACATTGGGGTTTGGAGCAGAGGAGGGTTAATTGTAAGGGCCAAGCAGGGACAACAGGCAACTCATGCTCAAAAAGCCCGAATTCCCTGATGAGTTTCAAGAAAGGTCTTAAAGGAAAATTTGTGGAGAGAGCTGCAGGGTGTGTGTGTGTGTGTGTGTGTGAGACAGAGAGAGACAGACAGACAGACAGACTTTCTTCTGATTAGCTGGTGGTGGGGTAAAAGGATGGTATTCCAAGAACCTCAGTCATCAGCCTTCTGGTTTCTGTAGAAGAATTCAGAGATATGTATCAAATAGTTATGTATATATAGCCATCCCTTGAGGACGACTCAGGACCTTGCCCCATGGCTACACTATTTCTTGACTGCCTTTCCTTTGTTTCTGCATTCCCTCAGTTTACTAATTAGTAACTGCTTGAATCTGCTCTTTAGTTCACAGGGAAGATCTAGGAGGGTGAAGCCTTTTTCCTACAAATGAGAAAAAAGGACACAGAAAGGCTTTTGTACTTGGAAGGGCCACACAGGATCCTGCTTGGCTTCATCACCATCCTCACTTCTCTCACTACAGCTTTGCTTGCCTGGCTTTTATTGCTGTGTCGTATTCTACTGATATTATTCTCATCTGGATGAGTATTTTCATTTTTCAGCTTTGTGAATGACTGCTATGATTTTTAATGGGCATATGTACTCATTCTTTTATTGGTAGATGTGACTAGAATTAGGACTGTACATTCATGAGGTAGGCATGAGTCAGCATTAGCACCGTGGCCAACTGTTTTTCCAAAGAGATAGTACTAATTTTCTTTTTTTTTTTTTTCTAATTTTCATTTGCACCAGCAATGTATGGAGTCCTGTGTTTGTATGTATTCAGTCGATTCAGTAGTATCTGCCTGTGACTCAATGGACCTCTGTCCGTGGGATTCTCCAGGCAAGAATACTGGAGTGGTTGCCTTGCCCTCCTCTTGGGGATCTCCCCGAGCTAGGAGGAATCAAACCTGTGTCTCTTATGTCTCCTGCATTTGCAGGCGGGTTCTTTATCTGGGAAGCCCTAGTTCTTCTGTATTTGTGCCTCTATGTGATATTGTCAGTGTTGTTAATTTTAGTCATTATGGTGAATATCTGGTTGTATCTCCTAGTTTTAATTTTCATTTCCCTGATAAATAATGATGTTGAGTACCTTTCCATATAATTATTGGTCCTTGTGAAACCTCTTTTACAAAATCCTATTCAAGTATTTTAGCCATTGATTATATTGTATTAATTGAAATGTATTCTGACAAATATGTGAATGTATTTGTGTTTTGTTTTGATGAATAGATATTCTTAATTTTAACAAAGTCCAGTTTATCGTTATTTTCTTCTATGGCCCACAGTTTTGGTGTTTTGTTTTACTATATGACTTGAAAACCCAATAATTTCATAATGCATTTAATATGATAAATTTTGGGCTTCATTTTAAAGATAATAACTATCTGTGAAATAGCAAGAATACATTGGACATTAACTATGAAGAGCTAGGCATTCTGTCTTTTCTAATTACTAAGTATGTATCTTGGGAAATTCTTTAAGTCTTTTCATCATTCATACTTTGGTAAACTAGTCAGGACTCTCAGTTGCAACTGACAGAAAACGAACTAATCTAGCTAAGAAAGAGTGACCTAGAAGGGGTGCGGGGGGGTGGGTAAACCCTAGAATCAGAAGAGCTGACTAAGTCATTGTTAGCACATGTGACCTTAGGAGCCCAGTCACAACTATGATACTCTTATCTTGGCTTTTCTCTGTGTGGTGGCCTTTTTCTCACTGAGAGCAAATAGTAGCAAGAAACATGGCAGCTGGCAGCACCAAGCTTACAACACCCCAACTGAGCATCTCAAAGGAAAAATGGAGTGCTTCTCTGTCCCATTTATTCCAGTATCTATTAATAATAATCCTAGTGAAGGACTCTGGGTAGTCCTGAATCATCTATCTGCCCAGGGGAACAAAGGGGAGAGAAAAACCATTGTTATTAACCCCAGGATGAAATGAAAAAGGGAACACTTCCCAGAAAGAAGTAGGTATGCTATTGCCAAGAGCAAGATTAGGTGCTCCACAGACAAAAATAATAGATGTAACAGTACAAAGGGAATGAAAACGCCTCATTTGCAAGAGTTGGTTGTTGAAAGTCTTAATCAGAGAATTATTTGAAAGTATTTGGAACAAGGGAGAGACATATTACTTATGTGCTGAAAATGAACTATAAGGGGAACCTCGAAAACTTTTTTTTCTTGCTCTCAGACCTGGAGCCCTAGGGAAGATCATGGCTGGCCTCAGCAAAAGCAGGAATCTAAGATACTGTTCTAGGTTCTTACTTGAAAGTGACTTTCATGGGTTTTCATTGTCAAAGTGGATCTCTGTTTTACATACATAAAAACAAAGCTCTGCCTTGATTCTTTCCTACTGATCAAGCGAGATAATCCTGATAGTAAAACATAGGACCTAGAATCTCCCAAATCTTCATCCTCCAAAATATTGTTTTAGTAATTCAATGTTCAACCTTCTTCCTTTCCAACATGGATACAGAATTCTTACAGTTATTAGTAATAGCATGTAGCAGCAGGTAACTGACAAATGTGACAGATGGCAGCATGGATGCTTTTGAATCATTGCCACTGGGAATGTTTGGGCTTCCCTGGGGGCTCAGATGGTGAAGAATCTGCCTGCAATGCAGGAGACCTGGGTTCAATCCCTGGGTCCGGGAGAAGGGAATGGCTACCCACTCCAGTAGTCTTGCCTGGAGAATTCCATAGATATGAGGAGCCTGGTGGGCTATAGTCCACAGGGTCATAGACATGACTGAGCAACTAACTCATGCTTTCACTTTCACTTCAGGCAACTCATTGTCTCTTTAATTCTTCTGTTCATAAAATATTTATCTTGGAATCTGTGATTCTCAAACTTTAACGTGCATCAGAATCACCTGGAGAACTCGTTAAGCTACAGATTTGTTTGGCCCACCATCCCAGAGTTCATGATTTCATAGGTCTGGGGTGGGGTCCCAAATTGGCGTTTCTAAGTTCCTCATGATGAGCTGCTGTTGCTTGTCCAGGAAGCACACTTTAAGAACTAGATAAAAGATATATTCCTAAAAATGTGGGCATAAGCAAGACTTTTATACATCACATTTTAACTCACTGGTGAAATCTGTAACTTGAAGAAACGAATTTTCCTTGGAAAATAAAGAGCCCTTGTTAAAAAAATAAATGCTTCCCAAATAGACTTGGTCATTCTGATTTGCTTGAGGGTTGGGGTGAAGGGTAAATGTGTATATTAAATTAACTCCTCGGAGGTCATATAACCTGGAGAATATATGAAACTGATACTATGATAGGTAACTATAAGGGACTCACAGGGAAAGTTGCAAGTAACTTTCACCTCTGCTTTAAAATTCCTTGTCTGTGCAGCCTAATAGGATTTTCTGGTTCACTAGTTTGTTTTTCTTTTCTTTGCCTATACTTAATGTGTGTGTACCAGGAATTTGATGCCCCTAAACAGCATTTCCAACTGAGATTAAAAGGGCTAATGCTAAATCCTCCCAGCTCCAGACTTGGTCACCAGATGAGTCATAGAAACCACTGCGAGAGACTGAATCACATTGCTCTCCTTCCATCAGTCATGACCGAGGAGTTCAGTTAGCCAACCTCAGAAATTAAAATCTGAAAACAAGGACTTTATTTTTCTCTAGTAATGTTGGATCAGTATTGGCAAACAGAAGGCTGACAGTAGCGTGAAGGAGAAAGTACAGGCTCATCAATAATAACTGCCTCCGGTGATGGCCTTGTTCACTTGGTACATTTCAGAGGATGCAAGGTTAAGTATTGCCTGGCCCTGGGGATCTCTGGGGTTTACAAATTGTGCTTCAGAAATTTTCTTTCTTCCTTAAAGACTTTGAGGTTTAAATGTCTGCCACTAAGTCTGACATCTGTTTGGAATGTGGTATTTTCTCCCTTCTAAGTAGATATTTAGGATCAATAAGGGCAGCTATCTTCTATTCATATCTTGAAGGACTGTGAGCCATGGTTAAAATACCCATAATATACCATGATAGTGTGGCAGCTCTGCCAACATCACTATTTCATCCTTTCCCATAGGTAAGTTTTAACTTTTATCCAAGTGTGAAAAAAATGGGACTACTAAAATGATGTCTGTAGTTGCACTAAATTAGTTTTTATTAAGTTTATTAAGAGTTCTCTGTGCCTACTGTCTTTCTCCTCGGTATCAGATGTGGGATCAGATTAGATCAGTCGCTCAGTCGTGTCCAACTCTTTGCAACCCCATGAATCACAGCACGCCAGGCCTCCCTGTCCATCACCAACTCCCGGAGTTCACTCAGACTCACGTCCATTGAGTCAGTGATGCTATCCAGCCATCTCATCCTCTGTCGTCCCCTTCTCCTCCTGCCCCCAATCCCTCCCAGCATCAGAGTCTTTTCCAATGAGTCAACTCTTCGAATGAGGTGGCCAAAGTACTGGAGTTTCAGCTTTAGCATCATTCCTTCCAAAGAAATCCCAGGGCTGATCTCCTTCAGAATGGACTGGTTGGATCTCCTTGCAGTCCAAGGGACTCTCCAACACCACAGTTCAAAAGCATCAATTATTCGGTGCTCAGCCTACTTCACAGTTCAACTCTCACATCCATACATGACCACAGGAAAAACCATAGCCTTAACTAGACGAACCTTTGTTGGCAAAGTAATGTCTCTGCTTTTGAATATGCTATCTAGGTTGGTCATAATTTTCCTTCCAAGGAGTAAGCGTCTTTTAATTTCATGGCTGCGGTCACCATCTGTAGTGATTTTGGAGCCCAGAAAAATAAAGTCTAACACTGTTTCCACTGTTTCCCCATCTATTTGCCATGAAGTGATGGGACCAGATGCCATGATCTTCGTTTTCTGAATGTTGAGCTTTAAGCCAACTTTTTCACTCTCCACTTTCACTTTCATCAAGAGGCTTTTTAGTTCCTCTTCACTTTCTGCCATAAGGGTGGTGTCATCTGCATATCTGAGGTTACTGATATTTCTCTCGGCAATCTTGATTCCAGCTTGTGTTTCTTCCAGTCTGGCGTTTCTCATGATGTACTCTGCATATAAGTTAAATAAACAGGGTGACAGTATACAGACTTGATGAAATCCTTTTCCTATTTGGAACCAGTCTGTTGTTCCATATCCAGTTCTAACTGTTGCTTCCTGACCTGCATACAAATTTCTCAAGAGGCAGATCAGGTGGTCTGGTATTCCCATCTCTTTCAGAATTTTCCACAGTTAATTGTGATCCACACAGTCAAAGGCTTTGGCATAGTCAATAAAGCAGAAATAGATGCTTTTCTGGAACTCTCTTGCTTTTTCAGTGATCCAACAGATGTTGGCAATTTGATCTCTGGTTCCTTTGCCTTTTCTAAAACCAGCTTGAACATCAGGAAGTTCACGGTTCACATATTGCCGAAGCCTGGCTTGGAGAATTTTGAGCATTACTTTACTAGCGTGTGAGATGAGTGCAATTGTGCGGTAGTTTGAGCGTTCTTTGGCATTGGCTTTCTTTGGGATTGGAATGAAAACTGACCTTTTCCAGTCCTGTGGCCACTGCTGAGTTTTCCAAATTTGCTGGCATATTGAATGCAGCACTTTCACAGCATCATCTTTCAGGATTTGGAATAGCTCAACTGGAATTCCATCACCTTCACTAGCTTTGTTCATAGTGATGCTTTCTAAGGCCCACTTGACTTCACATTCCAGGATGTCTGGCTCTAGGTCAGTGATCACACCATCGTGATTATCTGGGTCATGAAGATCTTTTTTGTACAGTTCTTCTGTGTATTCTTGCCATCTCTTCTTAATATCTTCTGCTTCTGTTAGGTCCATACCATTTCTGTCCTTTATCGAGCCCATCTTTGCATGAAGTGTTCCTTTGGTATCTCTGATATTCTTGAAGAGATCCCTAGTCTTTCCCATTCTGTTGTTTTCCTTTATTTCTTTGCATTGATCGCTGAAGAAGGCTTTCTTATCTCTTCTTGCTATTCTTTGGAACTCTGCATTCAGATGTTTATATCTTTCCTTTTCTCCTTTGCTTTTTGCTTCTCTTCTCTTCACAGCTATTTGTAAGGCCTCCCCAGACAGCCATTTTGCTTTTTTGCATTTCTTTTCCATGGGGATGGTCTTGATCCCTGTCTCCTGTACAATGTCACGAACCTCATTCCATAGTTCATCAGGCACTCTATCTATCAGATCTAGGCCCTTAAATCTATTTCTCACTTCCACTGTATAATCATAAGGGATTTGATTTAGGTCATCTCCCTTTAAATCTGGTTTAAAAAATAATTCTGTAAGTTATTTGAGTACACAAAGTAGAAAGCATGAAGAATAACAGGAGAGAGAGAGATTGTCACCGTAGCTTGTCTCATTTCCCTGAACTTGAGGGAGAGAATGGAAAGCAGACTGGGTCACAGAGAAAAATCCAGGTTGCATGGACTTGGGGAAATAGTGGGCTTGAGGAAATAGTTTAAATTTCCTTGGTTTTTAGTAGTACTGGCTGGCATTGGAGGGCTTTCTTGAAGCTCTTTAACAAGTTATAAAGTTTTCATATGTATATACTGTCTTTTCAAAGTAGAAAAATTTTATTTCTGATCTTTTTTCTCCCAGGAGATGGAGCTGAAAGGAAAAGTATTTAAGCCTCTGCAACTTTTCATAAATTGAGGGAGGTTCTAATTCCCATTCCATTCATTTAAGTATCATACATTATGATAGGCTTGGGAAAACCAAGAAAAATTCACTACTTATCCCCTCAGTGAATTTCAATGATAGTTGAAGGATAAACATGAAAACAAAAATTATAATACACTAACATGATTTTTGCAAAAATGTTGAGCGTAGAGTGCTGTGATATTCTACAACAGATGCCTAATTTCTCTGGAGGAGTCTCTGAAGGCTGCATAGACATCTCTCAGGCAATCAAGGAGGAGAGGGAGATGACAGAAAACAGAGGATCATATGCAAATGATAAGGAGGGCTGGCTTGTTAGTGTGTGAAAGGGCAAAGAGGAATCTGGCAGGAGATGAGGCCAGCCTGAGAAGTAGCAGCTGCATAATGCATGGAGTTTGGGCTATTCACAAGATGTTTTGTTTGACCCTGTTGTCAACAGGGAGAATTCTGGAGACATTGGGCGGCAAACACTCGCTCTGGTTTTTTCTAGAATTACAGTGGTAGGGCTGGAGAGATGGGCTTCCAGAAATGACTTCCAGAACAAGACAGTCCAACTGGTCCCAAGAGGATGGTGGTGAAGCATTAGGAAGCTGCCACTGATGATTTGGAGTTCAAGAACTCGCAATGTGGCTGCAATCCTGGGAACAGGAGGTTACCACCTCCACCACTGTTACAGCTCTCCATGCAGCACAGTGATCTCCCCCAGGGACACTGCTGCCAAAACCCCTATATTTCCATACCCCACTTGCCAACAGCAAGAACAATAGGAAACTAGGCCTTGCTTCACATTTGTCTTCTAAATATTTCACTGGAGCCTATCAGACTGGGAGAACCTAGCATGTATTCAGAATTCTTGTTGCAAGGGAACTGGATTTTGAAATTTTTTCTTTCCAGCTTCTGTGGAAGGGCTCTCTTGGAAGAGGTTGGAATGGATGCTGAGGATCAATTCATCAAGTCTACTGGACATATGATGGGTGAAATTAGATGAGAAAATATGTAGAGAAGAGAAACAGCTGGGAACAGAAATATAAATAGCCACACTGCAGGGACAAGTAGGGAGACAAAGAAGGAATGGTCACAGAGTTAGGAGAAGAATGAAGACAGTGGCACTGTGGCTACCAGGGAAAGAAAAAAGCTTAGGAAGAAGGAAGTAGATAACTGTGAAAATGCTTTAGTGCAGTGATCATCAATGGTTTTCAATTTTTGATCATTTTTTTTAATGAGATCTTTTCAGTGACAAACCCTGTGTTTACCTCCAATATTAGGCAAAAACTTCATTGCCTGGAGTAATTTAAGCAAAAATATTTTAATTAACTCACAATTTTAAATCCAGTGGGGACAGATCTAGCAACAGGTGCTTAATTGGCATCGCCTGCTAAGCCTTTCTATCACTCCCTCTTTTGGCTTTGCTCTCCTGCTCTCTGTATTGGATCATTGTCATGAAAGTTCTCTCCATGAAACCAGGTAAAAAATGGACTCTGGAAACCAGGCTTATCTATTGCTTACAATTTGTGATCCCAAAAGAAGAAGAGGCTCTTTCTTTCTTCCAGGATTCCCACATCAAATCTTCAGTTCAGTTCAGTCGCTCGGTCGTGTCCAACTCTTTGCGACTCCATGAATCCCAGAACGCCAGGCCTCCCTGTCTATCACCAACTCCCAGAGTTTACTCAAACTCATGTCCATCGAGTCGGTGATGCCATCCAGCCGTCTCATCCTCATCGTCCCCTTCTCCTCCTGCCCCCAATCCCTCCCAGCATCAGAGTCTTTTCCAATGAGTCAACTCTTCGCATGAGGTGGCCAAAGTATTGGAGTTTCAGCTTTAGCATCAGTCCTTCCAAAGAACACCCAGGACTGATCTCCTTTAGAATGGACTGGTTGGATCTCCTTGCAGTCCAAGGGACTCTCAAGAGTCTTCTCCAACACCACAGTTCAAAAGCATCAATTCTTAGGTGCTCAGCTTTCTTCACAGTTCAACTCTCACATCCATACATGACCACTGGAAAAACCATAGCCTTGACTAGATGGACCCTTGTTGGCAAAGTAATGTCTCTGGTTTTTAATATGCTATCTAGGTTGGTCATAATTTTCCTTCCAAGGAGTAAGCGTCTTTTAATTTCATGGCTGCAGTCACCATCTGCAGTGATTTTGGAGCCCAGAAAAATAAAGTCTGACACTGTTTCCACTGCTTCCCCATCTATTTCCCATGAAGTGATGGGACCAGATGCCATGATCTTAGTTTTTTGAATGTTGAGGTTTAGGCCAACTTTTTCACTCTCCTCTTCCACTTTCATCAAGATGCTTTTTAGTTCCTCTTCTTAGGGAAGACATTGAATAGTCTGTCCTGGGTCATATGACTTTCAGGGCATCAATCACTTGCCAGCTATTGCCATAGGGTGTTCTGATTGGTCAGGCCTGGGCTACATGCCCATCCCAGCTGGTGAAGTGAAGTGAAGTGAAAGTCACTTAGTTGTGTTTGACTCTTTTCGACCCCATGGACTGTAGTCCACCAGGCTCCTCTGTCCATGGAATTCTCCAGGCAGGAATACTGGAGTGGGTAGCCGTTCCCTTTTTCAAGGGATCTTCCCAACCCAGGGATCAAACCATGGTTTCCAGCATTGCTGATGGTTTCTTTACTGAGTTACTAAGGAAGCCCAAGCATAGATTCTGCCCTGTCCAAAACATGTAAAGATTCCCTGAGAGAATCATCAGAAGTTATGGTTTTGTATCCAGAAATAGGAGAAAGGGATGCCACACAGGCAAATTCACCAGTCTCTGACTGGGCAACGCTGGGTTAAAGTTAAATAGGTTTGTCTCAGAATTCATAAATCATCTATATTCTGTTAGAAGTGTGTCATTAAGTCTAGCCTACAGTTCTACATGAGAGTAATTATGTTTTTAGAATGCATCACTTGAAAAATATACGATGACAAAGAGCCACTATGAATTTAATGACACTTAAAAATGAATTCATTTTTTAAATTCATGATAATAGTTTCTACATACATTAAAAATACATAATGACATCTTTCCTCTACAAGTAATGCTTTGGGAGGTTACGGATTTGTGAGCCTGTTTCAATTACTCTGACGCCCCCCAAACACAAATAAATTTCATGCCTTGAAAGTTAATCATGGAGTCCAAGGTAGCCTACATACAATTTCAGGGACTATTAAATAAAGAAGTTCCTAGGAAATGTTACAAGACTCAGTTTTATTGAGTTTTTGGTGTACTAGTAGTAAATACTTCATGATCCAGGTCGGTGATGTGACTTCCAACCAAGTAGCTAATCTAAAAACTACATTAAAAAACGACCGTGCATATAGAGCTGGGGGCGGGGAAGCACCTACATTACACAATAAATATTTTCTTTTAATTCTTTCTTTTTCTAATTCCATCTTTTCTGTTTTCAACCTTTTAGTATATATATGGTGGCAAATCTGGGGAAAGAGCTTACCATAATAACAGGAAATGTGAACATTACATACATGTACACACACAGAGTGGGACACGACTTAGCGACTGAACACACACACACGTACATATATGCACATACATAGACACATGTGTATATTCCCCCTTCCTCCCACAATTTCTAAAGGAGGTAGCTTTCCTTTCAGGACAACCCAGAGATCTGTGCCATGTGAAATGGATTCTGGATCTGTCCCCCGTGACCAGGCTGCTTGGTACCTTGGTTCTCCTATCTGCAAAATGAAGGTTGCTGTCTTTGCTGCCTCGCAGGAACGATGCGAGTCCGCACCTGCGGCTGCAACCTCCCAGGAAGAGAAATGCCCCCCCAGGGCTTTTGCTGAGAGGTCCCCAATGCAGAGAATTATATTAGGTGCAGTGTTTTCCGGAAGGGCGGTTTTGTTATTGGTCTGCGCAATTGTTTCCATGCTGGGAGTGCTCTGTCCTTTTAGCAGAGCGACGGGGCTCGGTGATTTCAGGACCAAATCGGCGCGAAAGCGGCGGGCGCCCTCGGCCCCTCCAGCTGCGCGCTGCTCGGCTCCTCAGCTTGGGCCGCTTGGCAGAGGCTCGGCTGCCCAGCTGTGGCGAGCGTCATCCCTTAGAAACACAGCTGTTCGAGAGGGAAGCACCGAACTGAAACTGGGCTAGGCCCACCGAGGCCGAGCTATAATCCGGACTGACACTTGAGTCCCCTAGAAGGACAAGCGCTGTAATCGAATTCTAATCTAATTACAGAAGAAAAAAAAATCTAATTTTTCTGTAAAAGAAGGGAAACAAGAAAAAGCAAAGGAAATGTAAAAAGGATACTATATGTACAAATTACCCAATGATACTATACCAAGAACTATTTGTATTGAAGCCTGGAATGGTTTTCAAATAGTCAATTATTTGTAGGGAAAACCTTTAATTGGGAGGAGTAGGTAATTTTATATGCTTGTTAATGGAATCCAGTTTTGTTTTCCCTGTTTAAAGAACCTAATGTATTTGTTACCTATTTTGTTAATTAATTGTTTAAATTTTTTCTTTTTGGCCCGGGGTGGAAGCAGGGCGTCTTAACCACTGGACCACCAGGGGAAGTCCCTGCTGTTTCAAATTTTAAATTTGATATTTATAATTTTTATGACACTGTATTTTTCTTATTTTTAAATTTAAGATTAAAAAGCTTGTGGGTTCTGTTTTTTTTTTTTTTTAAAGAACATCTCTTTTTTGAGGTAAATGAAAAGCTTGAGGATTTACATATAATTTTTTCAGTTCTCAGTTTCTCTTTGCCAGAATTATTAGATTTTAAAATACCCTGAAAATTGCTTTAACTTGTCATGATTAGCAATTTTACTGAAACTTTGTTTTTAGGTTGAGTTAATGCTGAAGCTGAAACTCCAGTACTTTGGCCACCTCATGTGAAGAGTTGACTCATTGGAAAAGACTCTGATACTGGGAGGGATTGGGGGCAGGAGGAGAAGGGGATGACAGAGGATGAGATGGCTGGATGGCATCACTGACTCAATGGACATGAGTCTGAGTGAACTCCAGGAGTTGGTGATGGACAGGGAGGCCTGGCATGCTGCGATTTATGGGGTCGCAAAGAGTCAGACACAACTGAGTGACTGAACTGAACTGAACATCAGATGAGAAACCTATATGCAGGTCAGGAAGCACCAGTTAGAACTGGACATGGAACAACAGACTGGTTCCAAATAGGAAAAGGAGTATGTCAAGGCTGTATATTGTCACCCTGCTTATTTAACTTATATGCAGAGTACATCATGAGAAATGCTGGACTGGAAGAAGCACAAGCTGGAATCAAGATTGCTGGGAGAAATATCAATAATCTCAGATATGCAGATGACACCACCCTTATGGCAGAAAGTGAAGAGGAACTAAAGAGCCTCTTGATGAAAGTGAAAAGGAGAGTAAAAAAGTTGGCTTAAAGCTCAACATTCAGAAAACTAAGATCATGGCATCTGGTCCCATCACTTCATGACAAATAGATGGGGAAACAGGGGAAACAGTGTCAGACTTTATTTTTTGGGCCTCCAAAATCACTGCAGATGGTGATCGCAGCCATGAAATTAAAAGACACTTACTCTTAGAAGAAGAGTTATGACCAACCTAGATAGCATATTAAAAAGCAGAGATATTACTTTGCCAACAAAGGTCCATCTGGTCAAGGCTATGGTTTTTCCTGTGGTCATGTATGGATGTGAGAGTTGGACTGTGAAGAAAGCTGAGCACCGAAGAATTGATGCTTTTGAACTGTGGTGCTGGAGAAGACTCTTGAGAGTCCCTTGGACTACAAGGAGATCCAACCCAGTCCATCCTAAAGGAGACTAGTCCTGGGTGTTCATTGGAAAGACTGATGCTGAGGCTGAAACTCAAATACTTTGGCCACCTCAAGCGAAGTGTTGACTCATTGGAAATGACCCTGATGCTGGGAGGGATTGGGGGCAGGAGGAGAAGGTGACGACAGAGGATGAGATGGCTGGATGGCATCACTGACTCGATGGACGTGAGTTTGGGTGAACTCCAGGAGTTGGGGATCGACAGGGAGGCCTGGCGTGCTGCGATTCATGGGGTCACAAAGAGTCAGGCACGACTGAGCAACTGAACTGAACTGAACATCAGAATGGGTACACTGGTTGAGCAGTTAAGGAAACAATTTTTTTTCACAGCTTATAAACTGACATTTGTGCATTCTAAGTCAGTAGGATCTCAAAATTTCCACTTCCACTTCGTATTTAGGGAAATAAGATTTTGAGCTGATGTGCATTTTCTTTTGTTTTGAGTCTGTTTTACCTTATAGCTGCAAAAGTAGGAAAGTAATTACTTACACATAAGTAATTTAATTACTTAGCAAGCTTTCTGATCATGTTATGGTAGCTTTTATTAAGTTCTCAAGTAAAGTAATTAGTGCAGGAAAGTTCTCAACTTGAACACTTCATTAGGTTCAAGATAATTGAAAAATACAACCAGTTTATGCCTGCACTCAAGGTCTCTCTCTCTCCCTCTTTTTCTAGCTCTCTATCTGACAGTATAGGTGTGGTAACCTCTAAACATATCCCAGAAAATAAGTGCTATGTCCAAACTGCATTGTAAGGTGAAAAAAAAAAATCTGGCCCTAGAAGGATTTAGAGGAAATTGCCATATGGTAATGGTGATATTTCACCATGCTGTGGCATTGTGACATTACCAACATGGGTTGTTCCTCTACTTTATTTAATGCCGAGCAACAATCGTTTGCTAGGTTGAAATGTTGACAGGATTCTAGTGTTTTTGTTTTTAAGGTGAGTGCCAAAATTATCAACAGGAAGCTTTAGCAAAATCCTCATGGTTGCCCAGAAAGCAAACAGTGGCATGGCAGTGTTTTAAATGTTTCCATAGTATGATGATCTTTGGTTGTTGTCTCTGGAAAATGATGGAGGCGGGGTGGGGTGGTGGGGGTGGGAGCTATATATCACTGGGAATTTCCTTATTAATTATTTAAAGTATAAAGGTTCTAGTGTAGAACCGGGAGCAAACCAGATGTCTAGGCCACTAACATTAATTAAGAAAAATTCTTTGCTTTGGTGGGGGGGGGGGAAAGGCTTTCTCACAGTTTCTGGCAATGTGATCTGACTCTAGATGGAGGTTGCCAGCAAGGATTTTTATTCCAGGTAGTCATTCCAAACAGCCTGGTTTTTATATCAGTGGATGGAAAGGGGAGGAGCTCAGAAATTGCTTTTAATTTATAAACCTTAAGCTCCTTTTTCTTTCACCGTTTTGTGCTTATCATCGGCTGCCCGTGAAGTGCGCTTCCTGCAGATACCATCTGCCCTTGCTGGCACCTTCTGTCCTTGTTGGCACCTCCTGCCTGCTGTGTCCTGCCAGGCTAGGATAGTGGTTCTCAAAGGGTGGTCGGGACTGCTGCTAGTTTGTAGACTGCACTTGATCCACTAAAGGATGTTCAGTGCTACTATGATGACTGTATTTTTCCTTGATTATATCTCTCACTGTTGTTTCCTCCTGGTATGCTGTGGAAAGGGGGATTCTGAGGCTGGGTGTTGGAGGAAAGCATTTAAAAGGAGCAGCCCTGGAAGAGCGAAGCAGGTTGCTGCTGGGTTGGAGCTTGGTGCTGTTTTCTGTTTCCTCCAAGGGCCAGCAAGTGTCCTGCTCTTCTCTTCTGCTCTCCAAGAGCCATGTACCCAGAGACTGGCTGTAGTGTACCTTGTGTGTGTGCCAGTTGTGTCCAGCTCTTTGCAGCCCTATGGACTGTAACCTGCCAGGCTTCTCTGTCCATGGGATTCTCCAGGCAAGCATTCTGGAGTGGGTTGCCATGCCCTCCTTCAGGGGCTCTTCCTAACCCAGGGATCAAACCCTCATGTCTTATGCCTCCTGGATTGTTATTTAACAGTGGGGCAATCTGGGAGGCCTGTAGCATGCCTTACAAGGTGCTAACTACATACACTGTTACCTCTCTGAACTCACCTCCATTCCTCTCCCCTTGGCTCACTTGGCACCAGCTACCCTGACTATGCTTCAAATACACCAGCTACTGTCAGATGCTTACAGCCTCACTCCCATGCATCCTTCAGGGTTTTATTTAAATGTTATCTTTTCAGAGAGTCTGTTCTTAGCCATTCTATGTTACAATCACTGTCATTCATACATGTTTGGTTTTTGTCTTTGCATGTCACCATTTTACAAAATATATTTATAGCGTGCTCATTAATTGTTTAGTTAGGTTATTTGTATGTTAACATATTATGTGTCTTCTCCCCCTAGAATATAAGATAGATGAAAGTAGAGATTTTTTCTTTTTGTTCACTGCTTTATTCCCAGCACTCAGGACAAGGCCTGGCACTTACTCAATAAATATTTGTTTAAATACAAATTAATGTATGGAAGTCCCATACTTGATCAGTTCAGTTCAGTTGCTCAGTCATGTGTTACTCTTTGCGACCCCATGGACTGTAGCACGCCAGGCTTCCCTGTACATCACCAACTCCCAGAGCTTCTCAAACCTGTGTCCATTCAGTCGGTGATACCATCCAACCATCTCATCCTCTGTCATCCCCTTCTCAGCCTGCCTTCAATCTTTCCCAGCATCAGGGTCTTTTCCAGTGAGTCAGTTCTTCCCATCAGGTGGCCAAAGTTTTGGAGTTTCAGCTTCAGCAGCAGTTCTTCCAATGAATATTCAGGACTGATTTCCTTTAGGATTGACTGGTTTAATCTCCTTGCAGTCCAGGGACTCTCAAGAGTCTTCCCCAACACCACAGCTCAAAAGCATCAGTTCTTTGGTGCTCAGTTTTCTTTGTGGTCCAACTCTCATATCCATACATGATTAATAGAAAAATCATAGATTTGATATATGGACTTTTGTCAACAAAGTAATGTCTTTGCTTTTTAATATGGTGTCTAGGTTGGTCATAGCTTTTCTTCCAAGGAGCAAGCATCTTTTAATTTCATGGCCTCAGTCACCATCTGCAGTGGTTTTGGAGCCCAAGAAAATAAAGCCTGTCACTGTTTCTGTTGTTTCCCCATCTATTTGCCATGAAGTGATGGGACAGGATGCCATGATCTTAGTTTTTTGAATGTTGAGTTTTAAGCCAACTTTTTCACTCTCCTCTTTCACTTTCATCAAGAAGCTCTTGAGTTTCTCTTCACTTTCTGCCATAAGGGTGGTATCATCTGCATGTCTGCATATCAATAACAGATAGGTTATCGATAACATAGGTTATCGATATTTCTCCTGGAAATATTGATTCGAGCTCATGCTTCATCCAGCCTGGTATTTCACATGATGTACTCTGCGTATAAATTACATAAGCAAAGTGACAATATACAGCCTTGATGTACCCCTTTCCCAATTTAGAACCAGTCTGTTGTTCCATGTCTGGTTATAACTGTTGCTTCTTGACTTGCATATGGATTTCTCAGGAGGCAGGTAAGGTGGCCTGGTATTCCCATCTCTTTCAGAATTTTCCACAGTTTGTTGTGATCCACACAGTAAAAGGCTTTAACGTAGTCAATGAAGCAGATGTTTTTCTGGAATTCTCTTGCTTTTTCGATGATCCAGTGGATGTTGGCACTTTGATCTCTGGTTCCTCTGCCTTTTCTAAGTCTAGCTTGACCATCTGGACATTCTCGGTTCACGTACTATTGGAGCCTTGCTTGGAGAATTTTGAGCATTAGTTTGCTAGCATATGAGATGAGTGCAATTGTGTGGAAGTTTGAACATTCTTTGGCATTACCTTTCTTTGGGATTGGAATGAAAACTGACCTTTTCAGTCCTGTGGCCACTGCTGAGTTTTCCAAATTTGTTGACATATTGAGTGCAGCACTTTCACAGATGTTATTATTCCTGTGGGAACTGAGGTTCTGAATTTCTTTGCAATCCCTGAAGGTTTCAGAGGTAATGACAGAGCAGGCCTACATCCAATTAATGTAGTAAAATAAGGACCTCTGTAAGAAAACAAGCCAATGGATTAGATCATCTCACACTTATTCATCTTCTGTTGGCTGAACATACTTCTTAAAGCAGGGCCCTGCCTTGCTAGTCATCTGCCAGGAGTACATTAGTTACCTACTAGATCAAGCCCAACTTGTACTAAATGCCCCATAAGCTCCTTTTTCATATAGTGATCCCAGGTTATTTTCCTTTACTCCCTGTAACGAATGTGTTCTGGTGGAGAAGACATTCTGCCTTCCTTCCTAACTGCCACCCTTCCCCCATTGTACAGTTGTGTACTAGTCTCTGCCCTGCCTACAGTGACTTACTATTTCCCCAATGCTATTCCTTTCAGGAATGATTGCCTCTCCTTTTTCTGTTCTGTCCACTTATTCACTTGCCATTTTATAAAGTCTGCTTGAAAACTACACTCTCTGTTTCTTCATTTCCCTAGCCTTCAACAACTTCTCTCATTTTTCTTTTCTTAATTACTTTTACTTGTTAGCTATACCACACAATATTTATTAAGGTCTAATTATAGACTATGCATGCATGCTAAGTCGCTTAGTCGTGTCTGACTCTTTGCAACCCCATGGACTGTAGCCCTCCACGCTCCTCTGTCCATGGGATTGTCTAGGCAGGAATACTGGAGTGGGTTGCCATGCTCTCCTCCAGAGGATCTTCCCGACGTAGTATTCTGTAATTGTTTCTAGTTTCAGTCTTGTTCCATAACTGTTTCTAGTTTCAGCCTTGTTCTCTGAACAAGATAGCATTTAAAGAGATTTATGTTTTATATATATTTTCTCACTAAAATGTAAATTTTGCACATTAAGAGAGATTTTGCACCATTAAGAGATGCTCAACAAATACTTGCTTTTTTAATGTGAATATTTACTGAGTCCTGCCAGCAATCAAGGCATCATTTTAGGACAGACTAAAATGTAGTTTCTCCAACAGTGGTTCCTTCCCATCTATTATTGGCTCTCTGCATCCTATGTATAGATATAGTTTTAAAAAGTCACTAGAAGATTTTGCTTGTCTTTCATTATCTCTGAAATTTGAATTCTCACTTTCACACTGTGAAATGTTGGTATAAAGTAGTTTTGAGAACCTTGGTTGAAAGGCATAGTGTAGATATAAAGCATACATCTTCAGAAAGCAAAATGAAAATGCAAATATTTAAAAATTTGAAAGCAAAGCATAAGAAACCTTGGATGAATGGCAAGGCCAAAGAATTCATTGTTCCATTTCTGGGGCACTAGTAAAGACTGGGAAGTCTGTCCTTTGAAAGATCAGAATTTTACTGTTCTGTGTGGCCTTGTGCTGCTGAAAATATTGGGTTGGCCAAAAAGTTCATTTGGTTTTAAATACAAATAAAACACATTTTTCATTTTCGCCAAGAACAGTATTGAACAACATATTCACTAACCAAATGAACTTTTTGGCCAACCAAAAAGCAGCCAATACTTTGCTGCTTCCTTGAGGGAGTATTAATCTGTAAGGATTTGAACTTTTGAGGCAGTGTTAAGCATTCATTAACATCAGATTAGAGGTGGCAAAGTGGTGAAAGATCTCCAGGTGACTTCAAATCAGGTGTCACGCTGCAAATCCTTCTTTTTGGCCATGATTTTGACCAAGTGCAGGCAGCCAGGGAATGTGTTTTGGCAGAAACAAAAGAAGCTGAGAAGGTCAGCAGACAGAAAGAAGCCCTGTCTCCAAAAACACTTGGACATAATTTCTTTGTTCAGAATCATACCTTGTTTGGAGATGCCTCACTTAGTGGCAAAAGTAAAACACCGTGCCATTCGTACAATTTAAAAAATGAAGTGCATGTGTAATTCCTAGCTTGCACTCTTTTCAAGGGTACTTTGGAGATGGGAGGGGCCGTAATCTCTTATTTGAGAAGCTTTTTCTTTTCCTCTCTGAAGGAGAGCTTAAGGCCAGTGGACAGTAGTGGGTCTGACTGGAAACATTTTCAAGATTTGTACTGCCAGCCTGGAAACTGAATCTATTCCAAGGTGAGGGGTGGCTGTCAGTGATAGAAACAGAAGGATGTTCTGCCAGTTTGCAAGCAGTGTACTGAGAGGGGGTGACAAGTAGCAGGTGGCACAGCCAAGGTCCCACAGAGGCACCCACGTGCCTCACACAGGCTGGCAGAGCACTTCAAGACAGAGCCTAAGTGCAGGCGATCCTGGTGTGCAGGGACCGAGCCACTGAGCTGGGGATCAGACTTGGAGTCCTAGGGAGCTGGCAGGGAGAAAGCTGGGAGACAAGAAAGAGGGTGCATAAGGAAAAGGCAAGCTGCTGAAAATGGAACCTGAAGTGGCCACAAAAAACTCACAATGATAAAGATAGCTAACATTTACTGATGCTTAGTATTTGTCAGGGTAAGTCCCAAGTCCTTTCTCCACCTTAACACTTATCCATCAATCCTTACCTATGAGGCAGGTACTCTTATTGCCCCCATTTTCAAGGGAGGAAACAATCACAGAAAGGTCTGGAAGCATGTGCAGGGTCACACATCTAGCAAGTGGCAGAGTTGGCTTTGAACCCAGATATTCTGGCTCAAAAATCTGTTTGCTGAAACTCCAGGCTAGCCCATCTCCAACTGCTGTGTGTGTGTATATGTGCCCAGTCATGTCCGACTCATGGACTGTAGCCTGCCAGTCTCCTCTGTCCATGGGATTTCCCAGGCAAGAACACTGCAGTGGGTTGCCATTTCCTTCTCCAGGGGATCTTCCTGACCCAGGGATCGAACCTCTGTCTCTTGAATCTCTTCCATTGCCAGGTGGATTCTTTACCACTGTGCCACCTGGGACGCCCTCTCCAACTGCTACAGAGTAACCAAATCAGATTTGTCTTTTTAGCCTTTCGAAAGGGACATAAAACAATGAGCCAAAAAGATAATGAATTTGACTCACACTTTTACTTTGTGATGCTTTGGGGAAATCACTTCATTTGTCTTAGGCTTGGTTTTACACCTGCAGAGTAAATGTAATGTAATAGGAGTTGCATTTACTATTTACATTTACTAAGAAATGCAATAGGAAATGCCACCTATTCCACAGATTCTGAAAGTGGAGTAATGGATATAAACTAATAACATCGTGTCTGGCAAGAACTTGCCACTCAAATGTGTTCTCTCTCTCTCTCTCTCTCTCTCTCTCATTGCCCATGAATACAAAGCTCTTTAAATTCTTCTTAATTGGAAACAGGATTGTTCCTGGGTACAGAGCTGAACCAGGCTCTGGCTGATCAAGGTTCTTCAAGGCTGTGGGGAGGGCATATGGCACCTGGAGGCTTTCTGCCCACTTGGGTTAAACAAATTGCTTTGGCTTTTCTCTACTGGTTGTTCTTTTCTTTTAATTTACAGAAATTTCTTGGCAAGTGCTTTCATATACAGTTAATTCAATTCATGAAACTTTGTATCAGAAATGTGTAAACTAATGCTCACTTTAGGAATGATGATTGACAAATTAAAAAATTGTGCTTTTATATGAATATATTGAGGCTTCCCTGAAAGCTTAATTGGTAAAGAATTCACCTGCAATGTGGGAAGATCCCCTGGAGAAGTTTCCAGAAAGGCTCCCCAACTCCACTATTCTGGCCTGGAAAATACCATGGACTGTATAGTTCGTGGGGTCTCAAAGAGTTGGACACGACTAAGTGACTTTCACTTCACATAAACATGTTATCATGTATTATTTTCAATATTACTTTCTTTCATTTATTTGTTAGTATTCAAGAGAACAAACTGTAATGACTGTGAGTTTGAATTTCCATGATTATACTTGAATTTCAAAGCTGCTTCATATTTCACAGCAGCCAAAGCCTATATGTTCACAATCTGAAATATCCCGTCTCCTGTCAAGTCATGGAAAACCTGCTTTACCTCTCTTATTAGAAGCATCCACCCAATTTTGACAAAGGAATTCCATGATCATTGTGTCTCCAACCATTTTGATCTAGCTGCAAACTATATTTAGTGCTATAACCATATGTACTTTTGTATTACTTAATTTTATAAGACAAATAGTACATGTTCACTGCAGAATAATTAGATCACATTATGCACAGAAACAAAAGGTGAAAATCTCCCATAATTCTAGACCTAAACACTGTTATACTTTGATATCTGTCTTTCCAGATTATTTTCTGTGTGTGTACAGGCATAATACAGAACTTTGTTGTTTAGTCACTAAGTCGTGTCCAACTCTTTGCAACCCTATGAACTTCAGTACACCAGCCTTCCTTGTCCTTCACTATCTCCTGGAGTTGCTTACTGACATAGAAATACTATAAATACAATTAGTAAGCTGTGCTTTTCACTTGGTAGTTTTATCATGAACATCTTTATATATACATCTATATCATTATTTCTAATAGATTCAAATATTCCTTTGCTATTTATAGAAATATTAACTGTGATAATCCTTTGTAGTTCAATATTTACTTTGTTCACATTTTTTCCTATTACAAGCAATACTTTGATCATTATTTTTGCATATACATCTCTGTATCCTTGTCTCATGCTGATTCAAAGGGTATGTGTGTTTACCAGGCTTTTGATATATTTGCCAAAAATCTGTCTAGAAATATTGTACTGATTATATTCCCACCAGCAGTAAATGAGTGCTCCAACATTCTGTGTTATTTTTTATTTTAATGTACCATCTAATGGACAAACTAGAGCATCTCTTATTTTATCTATTTACTCTATGCTTGTTAGTGAAGTTGATTTTTTTCCATGTTACTTTAAAAGTTTATCTTCTTGTGAATTTGCCTTTTCATGCTCTTTGTCTGTCTTTCTACTGAGAAGTTATTTTTCCTGTGGATTTCTAAGAGTTCTTCATGTTGTAAATTTATCTATAAAATGCACTGTGATTTCTCCTAGTCTATGTTATCTATTTAAAAAATTTTTACATATATATTTTTTTATTTTCAAAATTAGTTACATCATTTTATTCCTAATTTATGCACTTAAGAAAGTACATAAAGTCTAGTACATATGATATGTCAAAAGACCTGTTGTACCCTTAAAGAAATAAAATGTTTACAAATGTTCAATTTCACTACTTTCATGGCTTTATCTTTCTCATTTAAGTCTTAAATTCATCTGGAATATTTTCTGGCCTGAGATGAAGACATTTTATATCTAAATGATTATCAAGTTGTCCCAACCCAATGATAGAGTAACCTATGCTTTAAACACTGGGGATAAAGAAAAATGTTACTTTTATCAAATATCAAATATGTGTATGATATACAGTTGTATATGTTTTTATTTTCATTCCCATTGGTCTTTCTTTTACTCTGGTACCAGGATAAATTATTTTGATTATTATAAAAATTCCTTTGTTATTATTATTTTTCAGAAATTTTCCTAGGGAATTTCAACCACATTTTCAACGTATATTTACATGTTTATTTATATGATGTCGTAAATTGTGCAAGCAGGAAAGTATAGTGCAGAACGTGTGTTAGGATGGATAAAGCAAGAATGGAAACTCACTCATACTGTCTAGCTGCATGATGAGTACCTGGGCTTCATGATCGTGTTTTCTCTGCCTTTGTGTTTTTGTGAAACTTTCTGTAACAAGCATTTAAATGTAAACGAATAGATAAATAGTTCAGGTTAGAACTGCACATGATTGGAATTGCACGTTCTTTCTTCAGAAACGTTCCGTTTGTTAGCTGTGTCTTCTTTTATGTCCTTCACACTGCGTATTTGAGTTGGATAACCAGCAGGGACCTACTTTTAGTGCATGGGACTCGGCTATGGCCGAGTTCTGTGGCAGCCTGGATGGGAGGGAGTTCGGGAGAGAAGGGGTGCATGTGTATCTGTGGCTGAGTCCCGTCACTGTTCACCCGAAGCTATCACAACATTGTTTGTAATCAGCTATATCTCACTACAAAACAAAAAAGTTATTAAAAAAAGAAAGTTTTATGTATTTTTCCTCCACATATCCCCTGTACCTTTGTAAATGAACATGCAAACAAAATCCCTAAAATAATAGTGTCCAATTTCATAGGCTGTTTTTATTTTGCAGTATTATACTTCTAGTTGTTGGTATATAGGAAAACACTGATTAGTAGCCAACCCACCTTACTAGCTGGCTTCCCTGCTGGCTCAGATGGCAAAGAATCCACCTGCAATGCAAGAGACCCAAGTTCGATCCATGGTTCAGGATGATCCTCTGGAGAAGGGAATGGCAATTCACTCCACTATTCTTGCCTGGAGAATTCCATGGACAGACAAGCCTGGTGGGCTACAGCCCACTGAGCAGTTAACACACAACTAACACACTTACTAAGCATTTTTTTTTTTTTTTTTAGTTTCTTTTTTAACAAGTTTATTTTGGAGGGAGTCTTTCAAATAAAGACTTCTATGATTTTCACATAATTAGAGATTTGCCTCCCTTTTTGCCAATATTTATGCTCTCTTCTATTAGACTCACTAATTAGCACTTTAAAGATATTGTTAACTAAATATATTAACAGTGAGTGTCCACCTGCTTCTGACATCAGTGGGAATGTCTCCGGCCTTCATCAAGCAAGACATTAGCTATTTGAGGCTAAAATTACGGATTCAATGAACAGGTAACTACAGAGCAACACGATACAGAGTGAATACAAAAACTAGATTATTATTTTCAAAACAATGGTCCCTATCACATTTACTGTACATTCACTGTAAACAAATCATAGTTTCCTAAGAGTAATAAATATGAGGATAAATATGAGGACGATGTACCTTAGTGAGAGTTTACTGTGTGTTGTCACTGTTTTCAGCACTTTACCTCTATGCATTCTATATTCCTTCCAATAATGGTTTGAAGCAGGATATCATAGTTCTAGTTTACAAACAGAGAAACAGAGATACACGGAGGACAGGTAACTTGCCCAAAGTCATACAGTAAGTAGAAGAGCCAGGGTAGTTTGATCTGAATAGCTGAATAGCCAGTAATACTTATTTTATAGTTAATAATAATAATTAAGTTTTTAAGGATCTGAAATATTGTAATAGTGAGTAATATTAAATATAAGTGATAAGGGCTTCCCTAGTAGCTCAGCTGGTAAAGAATCTGTCTGCAATGCAGGAGACCCTGGTTTGATTCCTGGGTCAGGAACATCCCCAGGAGATGGGTGAGGCTACCCACTCCAGTATTCTTGGGCTTCCCTGGTGGCTCAGATGGTAAAGAATCTACCTGCAATGTGGGAGACCTGGGTTCGATCCCTGAGTTGGGAAGATCCCCTGGAGGAGGGCATGGCAACCCACTCCAGTGTTCTTGCCTGGAGAATCCCTTGGGCAGAGGAGCCTCGCAGGCTATAGTCCATGGGTGGCAAAGAGTCAGACGCGACTAAGTACAGCACATAAGTGATAAACCAGTTCCTCTCCACAGCCCCCTTCCCCCCAGCCCCACCACTGCAAAAAAAGTTTCTTAAAAATTCTATCTAGGGACTTCCCTGGTCATCCAGTGGTTAGGACTCAGTGCTTTCACTGCTGAGGGCCTCGGTTCAATCCCTGGCCTGGGAACTAAGATCTTGCAGGCTTCAAGAAGTGGCAAAAAAAAAAAAAAAATTATGTCTAATGTAGTGGCTTAAGGGCTCTTGAGTTCCTAGTAATATTTAAGAATAGGATGGTTAATTACAATATCTCTGTTATGGTACAGTGAAATATGGTGTGATAAGCCATGGTATGAGATTATGAGCTGGAAACTTAAAGAGCCTTTTAACTCCAAGTTTCTTTTCCTTGGTTACTTAGCTATCAGACATTAAATTTGGTTTTATTCTGCAGTTTATACACTTTGGCTTACATTACTCCTTCAGTGAACTAGAGAGATTTTTAAAGATAAAACTCCAGCTTCCCAAATATCATTGCCCTTTAAGAAAATTGAGCCAATAAACCACATCCTTAGAAAAGAAACAGCCATTTTCCTTTTTCTTGGCTAAGAAATTCATCTATTAGCAAAATAATCTTTACAAGTTTTTTCTGTTATGTAGCTCCATCCTTCATCACCATTATGAATGCAGAGGGAACAGAATCTAATTTCAGGTGCCAGATGGGTACCACATGAATAGTGACGATTCAGCACAGGCTCCAATTACAGCAACCAAGTTCTGAGCAAACTATTGGGTAATCGTGGGGATCATGGTGAACTGAGGGGCATTTTCTTCCCTGCTTCAGGCTTCTCTGCTTGTCCTTTCTCTATACTCAGAGCCTTTCAAATTTGTGAAACACTTGGAAGCTGCTAACAGTTGAGAGTGGGTGCTTGCAATTAACTTCTTGTCGATAAAAGTGATAGGGTTCATTTTGAAACTCATTGATAAGTACTTAAAGAAGTAAAGAAGTAAAGCAGAAAATTTCAAAGCCCTGGATATAAGGCTTGAAATGCTCGTTTGACCCTGCAGAAGGCCATGGAAGAGCTTAGAAACTAGAGATTAAATCTTGTGCTGCTCTTGAGTGTAAGAACGAGCTCCTCTCAGTGTGACTGCAGAATAATAATCCTGGCCAGAGTCCATTTTTAATGAAACAGTTTTACAACATCAGTAAAGTCTGAGCCTCCTAAAAAAAAAATAGTGCTTTCTTCCTCAATGTAAAGGACAAACAAATTAAAATGAAGCTAACGCTGAAGGAACACCTCCTCTGATCCAGGTATAGTGTTTGGTATGTGCTGACCTATCAGCCCCTCATTTAATCTACACTCTATCCCTGCAGTGTGGGTTTCAGCAGTTATATTTATATGAACCATGAACTTAATATCCCATTGGGTTAAATAGAGTCCTCAAGGCCACAATATTAGGAAATGACCAAAACATAATTTGCATCCAAGTATGACTAATTCCAAAATTCTTACTGCTGCACTGATTTGTTTTGCTCTTTTCCTTTTCATCTCTGAATAAACATCTATTTTATTTAGATTTTAAAAATTGGCGTATATAGTTGATCTATAATATATAAATTTCAGGTACAACACAGTAATTCAACATTTTTATACATTATACTCCATATAAAGTTTTTTATAAAATATTGCCTATATTGCCTGTGCTGTATATTACATCCTTGTATCTTATTTCATTTATACCTAATGGTCTGTACCTCTTAATCTGCTTCTCCTATCTTGCCCCTCACTTCTTCCCTCTCCCAGCTGGTGACTACTAGTTTGTTCTCTGTATTTGTGACTCTGTTTTGTTATATTCATTTGTTTTACATTTTGCATATGAATTCTGCATGTGAATGGAACCATATAGTGTTTGTCTTTGACTTATTTCATTAAGCATACCCTACAGGTATATCAGTGTTGTTGTAAACGGCAAAGTTTTATTCTTTTTTATGACTGAGTAATACTCCAGTGTGTGTGTGTGTGTGTGTGTGTGTGTACGTGGCACATCTTTTTTATTCATTTATCTGTTGATGGACACTTAGGTTGCTTCCGTATCTTGTCTATTGTAAATAATGCTGCTGTGAACATTGGAGTGCATGTATCTCTTCAAATTCGTGTTTTTTTGCATATATACCCAGGAATACAGTTGCTGGATCATATGCTAGTTTTATTTTTAATTTTTTGAGGAATCTCCATATTGTTTTCCAAGTGGCTGTGCCAGTTATCATTCCCACCAACAGTGCAGGAGGGTTCCCATTTCTCCATATCCTCATCAACACTGTTATTTATTGTCTCTTTGATAACAGCTGTTCTAACAGGTAGGAGGTGATATCTAATGGTGGTTTTGATTTTCATTTCTCTGATAATTAGTGATGTTGAACATCTTTTTCACATGCCTGTTGACCAACTGTATGTCTTCTTTGGAAAAATGTCTATTCAGATCCGCTTCCCATTTTTTAACCAGGTTGTGTGTTTTTTGATATTGAGTTGTATAAGCTTCTTATGTATTTTGGATATTAGCCCCTTATCAGATGTATCATTTGCAGATATGTTCTCCCATTCAGTAAGTTGCCTTTTGTTTTCTAATGTAATTTTTTTTCTTTCAGTAATATCTTAAAATTCCTTCTTTTGAAATGAAGTGAGCTAAAGTTCTCTTCATAAGAATGAAAATTGCTTGAAAAAAAATTGGCACTCTACTCAAGGGTTGATTTGATTCTATCTCCTACAAATAATCCTGAATATGAAAGAGACAGAAAATGTTGAAAATGACTCTCTTGGCAGAAAAGTATTATCATCTCTGCCTTAATAGATCTTAACTTTGTTGTTTATAACCTTTAATGCCCACAATAAAATGATAGAACAGAGAAACTTTTGGAGAGAAAAATTCCAAATTTATTGTCTAGCTTCTTTTCATTTCAACATTAAAAAACACTACTCTTTATTGTTGATTAAATATTTGTTTGTTCCTTGGCTCCAGCTAACATTGAGAAGCTGGAGTTGAGAAGCATACAGTTTTCACTGTCTGCATGTTAGTGACCCCACCGTAGTGGGCTCATTCCCTCGAAGATGATAATGGGTTGTCACTTTGTAAGAGCCAGAGAACCTATTGGTTTGGTTTTTTACTCCTAGTCATTGATTTCTTATTTATGTTGATTTCCTTGTTTATTCCTTATGTTTATTTTAGTTAACATCAAACTTTTTCATTTTGTTTCTTGTTTTTCTTTTGTTTATAAAATCTGCAGGTAGTGAGTCCTTGGATAGCAATTGATAATCAAGAAGAAATGATAGCTTGAGAATACTGAATTACAGGGTGCTAGGATAAAAGTTGTTTTTATTGAAGCCTCATTAGAAAGCTTTCATACAACTGCTTTCAGTCAAATTTGTGTGATGCTCTGCCAACTGCCCCAGTCTCTTTTTATTTTATTTTATTTTATTTAAATTATAATTGTATCCCCTATAATCTAAACCAATAGTATTACTAAGTCTTAAAATAATTCAGTTGTAATTTGTCTTAGGGCTTCCCCTGTGGTTCAGCTGGTAAAGAATCTACTTGCAATGCAGGAGACCCTGATTCAGTTCCTGGGTTGGGCAGATCTGCTGGAGAAGGGATAGGCTACCCACTCCAGGATTCTTGGGCTTCCCTTGATGCTCAGCTGATAAAGAATCTACCTGCAATGCAGGAGACCTAGGTTCGATCCCTGGGTTGGGAAGAACATGGTGGAGAGTTCTGAGTGGTCCACTGGAGAAGGAAATGGCAAACCACTGCAGTGTTCTTGCCTTGAGAACCCCATGAACAGATGAACAGTATGAAAAAGCAGGAATATATGACCCTGAAAGATGAACTCCCCAGGTCGGTAGGTGCCCAATATGCTACTGGAGCATAGTGGAGAACTAACTCCAGAAAGAATGAAGAGACAGAGCCAAAGTGAAAACAATGCCCAGTTGTGGGTGTGACTGGTGATGGAAGTAAAGTCCCATGCTGTAAAGAACAATATTGCATAGGAACCTGGAATGTTAGGTCCATGAATCAAGGCAATTTGGAATTGGTCAAACAGGTGATGGCAAGAGTGAACATAGACATTTCAGGAATCAGTGAACTAAAATGGACTGGAATGGATGAATTTAATTCAGATGACCATTATATCTCTTACTGTGGGCAAGAATCCCTTAGAAGAAATGGAGTAGCCATTATAGTCAACAAAACAGTCCAAAACTCAGTACTTGGGTACAATCTCAAAAATGACAGGATGATCTCTATTCATTCAATATCACAAGTAATCCAAGTCTATGCCCCAACCAGTAATGCTGAAGAAGCTGAAATTGAATGGTTCTATGAAGACCTGCAAGACCTTCTAGAACTAATACCCAAAAAAGATGTCCTTTTCATCATAGGCGACTGGAATGCAAAAGTAGGAAGTCAAGAGATATCTGGAGTAACAGGCAAATTTTGCCTTGGAGTACAAGATGAAGCAGGGCAAAGGCTAATAGAGTTTTGCCTAGAGAATACGCTGGTCATAGCAAACACCTTCTTCCACAAATACAAGAGAAGACTACATATGGACATCACCAGATGGTCAATACTGAAATCAGATTGATTAATTCTTTGCAAACAAAGATGGAGAAGCTCTATACAGTCAGCAAAAACAAGACTGGGAGTTGACTGTGGTTCAGATCATGAACTCCTTATTGCCAAATTCAGACTTAAATTGAAGAAAGTAGGGGAAACCACTAGACCATTCATGTATTACCTAAATCAAATCCCTTAGGATTATACAGTGGAAGTGAAAATGGATTTAAGGGATTAGATTGATAGGCAGAGTGCCTGAAGAACTATGGATGGAGGTTCATGACATTGTACAGAAGGCAGTGATCAAGACAGTTTCCAAGAAAAAGAAATAGAAAAAGGCAAAATGCTTGTCTGAGGAGGCCTTTACAAATAGTTGAGAAAAGAAGAGAAGCTAAATGCAAAGGAGAAAAGAAAAGATATACCCATTTGAATACAGAGTTTCAAAGAATAGCAAGGGGAGATAAGAAAGCCTTCTTCGGTGATCAGTGCAACGAATAGAGGAAAACAATAGAATGGGAAAGACTAGAGATCTCTTCAAGAAAATTAGAGATACTAAGGGAACATTTCATGCAAAAATGGGCACAATAAAGGACAGAAATTGTATGTACCTAACAGAAGCAGATGATATTAAGAAAAGGTGCAAGAATACACAGAAGAACTATACAAGAAAGATGTTGATAATCCAGGCAACCATGGTGGTGTGATCACTCACCTAGAGTCAGACATCCTGGAATGTGAAGTCAAGTGAGCCTTAGGAAGCATCACTATGAACAAAGCTAGTGGAGGTGATGGAATTCCAGTTGGGCTATTTCAAATCCTAAAAGAAAATGCTGTGAAAGTGTTCCACTCAATATGCCGGCAAATTTGGAAAACTCAGCAGTAGCCACAGGACTGGAAAAGGTCAGTTTTCATTCCAATCCCAAAGAAGGGTAATGTTAAAGAATGTTCAAACTTATTCCACAATTACACTAATCTCACACGCTAGCAATGTAATGCTGAAAATTCTCCAAGCCAGGCTTCAACAGTACATGAACTATGAACTTCAGATGTTCAAGTGGGATTTAGAAAAGGTGGAGAAACCAGAGATCAAATTGCCAACATCTGTTGGATCATAGAAAAAGCAAGAGAATGATAGAAAAACATCTATTTTTGCTTTATTGATTATGCCAAAGCCTTTGACTGTGTAGAGCAAAACAAACTGTGGAAAATTCTTCAAGAGATGCTAATACGAGACCACCTTACCTGCCTCCTGAGAAATCTGTATTCAGGTCAAGAAATAACAGACCTGGACACGGACATGGTTCCAAATTGGGAAAGGAGTACATCAAGGCTGTATTTTGTCACTTTGCCTATTTAACTTATATGCAGAGTATATCATGTGAAATGCCGGGCTGGATGAAGCACAAGCTGGAATCAAGATTGCTGGGAGAAATATCAGTAACCTCAGATATGCAGATGACATCACCCTTATGGCAGAAGAGAAGAGAAACTAAAAAGCCTCTTGATGAAAGTGAAAGAGGAGAGTGAAAAAGCTGGCTTAAAACACAACATTCAAAAGACTAAAATCATGGGATCCAGTCCCATCACTCCATGGCAAATAAACGGAGAAACAATAGAAACAGTGACAGAATCTATTTTCTTGGGCTCCAAAATCACTGCAGATGGTGACTGCAGCCATAAAGTTTAAAAGACGCTTGCTCCTTGGAAGCAAAACTATGACCAACCTGGACACCATATTAAAAATCAGAGACCTTACTTTGCTGACAAAATTCCGTCTAGTCAAAGCTATGGTTTTTCCATTAGTCATGTATGGATGTGAGAGTTGGGCTATAAAGAAAGCTGAACACCAAAGAATTGATGCTTTTAAACTGTGGTGTTGGAGAAGACTCTTGATAGTCCCTTGGACTGCAAGGAGATCAAACCAGTCAATTCTAAAGGAAATCAGTCTTGAATATTCATTGGAAGAACTGATGCTGAAGCTGAAACTCCAATACTTTGGCTACCTGATGCAAAGAACTAACTCATTGGAAAGGACCTTGATGCTGGGAAAGATTGAAGGCAGGCTGAGAAGGGGACGACAGAGGATGAGTTGGTTGGATGGCATCGCTGACTCGATGCACATGAGTTTGAGTGAGCTCTGGGAGTTGGTCATGGACAGGGAAGCCTGGTGTGCTGCAGTCCATGGGGTCACATAAGTCGGACACAACTGAACAACTGAACTAAACTGACCAAATTTGTCTTAGGGGAATTGTTCACGGTGTAGATTTTGCAGGAAAATAAAAGGTAGGATTCATAGCTAAGTGAATGAAAACAACTGAGGAACAAAGTGGTGTGTTGGTTTTAAAAGGAACTTCTGATAGTGTCTGGTGATGGTGGTTTAGTTGCTAAGTCGTGTCCAACTCTTGCAACCCCACGGACTGTAGCCTGCCAGGCTCCTCTGTCCGTGGGATTTTCCAGGCCAGAATACTGAAGTGGATTGCCATTTGCTTCTCCAGGGGATCTTCCTGACCCAGGAATCGAACCCAGGTCTCCTGCATTGCAGGCAGATTCTTTACTGACTGAGCTATGAGAGAAGCATACTGGTAGTGTCTGGATCATTAAAACTTAGAGATGTGAGTTCTATTTCTAAAGCTCCTATTTGGAAAGCTATACATAATAGAATTCACAATTTATGATGTGGATAGTCTGTTCTCCTTCTCCCCAGCTCTCTATCTCTCTTTCATGTGTCTTTCTGTCCATCCATCCATCAATCCATCCATCCATCATCTACATAATGTGTTTCTTATTTTAACTAGAGAGATAGAATTGTTCATATTTTAGAGTTGAGCTGATCTCACGATAGAAAGTACTGACTATGATTCGGAATGCATGATTTGTATATTATAGTCTGTGCATTCATCCCATAGCCTTCCATGACAATGCCATTCAAATGCTTCTCAAGTTTAAAAGTACTTAAATGGTATACTTTTACTTTACCCTGATATGGGGCAGGAAAATATTGAAAAAGCAAAAGGCCTCAGTGCTCCAGTGAACTCCACCTTCTTTTGTAGGTAGTGAGCTGCTTAAACCAGAGATTTTGCGAAGATGTCTTGCAGTCATTTTGTTTTCCCTCATGAAGACTCAGGGGGTTTTGTCTTGAGGCTCTCAATGGATCTGTTATAATTTAGCTGAGAATGACATGTCCCAGAGGCTCCTTCCCTCCTGGCCTCAGGCCAGCAGACTATGCACGATGCTGTCCTGTGATTCACACGACAAAACCGCTCTAGTCACCTCCCACCGCCCAGGTCTGGAAGGGCACCATAATGAGGCAATGGGAGGGGTATAGTTAGAAAAGTTGTTGAAAAGAAGCTTCTTTCTGTTGTAACTTTCCTACTGCAGCAGGAAGCTAAAACGAAATTAGGTGGTATTCTCACTAACAGACCCTGCATTTGTGAGAAATGAATTGGAAAGTCCCTGGCCTTGGATTTAGGGTGAAGTGTGGTATTTTAGGGAGCAGCCATGGAAAGGCTGCAGCCATGGAATCCTAGAAAGAGGTCATTTATCTGCTGCCAAGCAACTCAGTTGAACTATTTTGAAATACTGGTCAAGAGAGGTATTGAAAGAATAGGTATTTTGGCATTTCTGTACCCTTGGAAGTGAAGCATTAAGCTACCTTAGGAGCCAAATGGTGTCCTTTCATTTTGCAAAACATCAATTATTTTACAGTAAATTTGTGCTGAAATCAAAAGTGGCTTCTGTTCTCTTACATGAGTGTGATTATCTATAAATCATTTGAGGGACATTTATAGAACATGTCCTGGGCATAGAGTCCCAGAGCTGCCTCTTCTGCTGGGAGAAAGGTCTAACCAGACATGCAAAGAGATGAAAGGAACTGCTTGGCCTGACTTCCACATTCCTTTCTCTCTACTTGGGGAAAAACATCAGTATATGAAGTGGTATTTGAATAACTTAGAGTGTTCATAAGAGCAGAATAACTGGAAACAGACTTTGAAGCCATGAGGCAGATGAATCACTTTCTGCCTCCTCTGGGTCCCACACCAGCTATTCTGAGCCTCTGTCAGAGCACGTATTGTGTTGTGCTATTTGTCTCTCTCCCCCTCTAGTCTGTGAGCTTCTTGTGGAGAGTGATTTTTTATCACATTTATCTTTGCATCCCTAGACCATAGCACAGTTGATTGCATACCACAAGTGTCTAGCCAATGTCTGGTGAATGGAGAGGAGAGACTGCTGTTATTGTTTTGGGGAAAAGAAGGCAATAGAATGATGGATTTGGATTTGGATAAAGTACACAGGAAAGTGTTTTTTAGTGTAGAGACAAAATGTGCTTTCCTTCTCATAATTCTAGTCAAGGGAAGCAGTTCAATTTGGCAGAATTCAGTGAAAAAAAATATGAGTGTATGTTATGTGGTGATCACATATACAAGCACAAAATGTTTTTAGGTTTCATAGAGTTCATAGAGTTCAAGGTTCATAGAGTTCAGAATGGCAGTGTCAGTGAGACACAGATCATTGCAGTTTAATTTGGCAAATATGCATTTGGGGCGTTCAGAAGACATGGAAAGTGGAAGGGAGAGGCCTGGGTCCAAGTTGGCAGTGGGGGTGGGGTAGAAATAGAGAGAATCAGGAAACTCTTCCAGGAGGAGATGACATTTCAACTGAGTCTTGAAACAGGAGTAGTCAAGTAAAGAAAGAAGGAAATGGATATATAGGGAAGAGGAAAAGAAAAAAAAAAACCAGAACACAAGGACACAGAGGTGGGAAACAGCATGGAGTACGTGGGGAACCACGAGCGGCTCAGTATAACCAATGAGTGAAATATGATGCATGGAGGGATGAGCAGGTAGTGGTGACGACAAGAAAGCATATTACAAGGTAACTGACATGGTGCAGGTAAAACTCTGAAAGAGTTTTCAGAGTAGTGGTGGGAACATGCAAAGAGAGGATAGGACTGTGAAATTTTTGCCAAGTGCTTGGCAGGACACAACCACTGATTGAGCGTGGGTGAGCAGGAGTGGGAGAGGCTCAGGATTTTGGCTGCTGTGGCTGGGTGGATGGTGGTGCCATTAACTGAGAGGAAGAGGATGCAAGAAGAAACATATTTGGGAGTAAAGAAAGAAAAAAGGTTGAGTTCATACACGGACATGTTGTGTTTGAGATGCTTGTGGATCTTCCGAGTAGAGTCATCTGGCATGCTTTCAAATGCATAAATTTGAAAGCTCAGTTATGATGGCTCAGAGAGCTTGGGGTATGAGAGAGGATCGTACTGTATATACAACTTTAATCTTGCTCTTTTCATTTAACATTATAGCAGGGGAATTTTCTCATGTAATTAAAATCTCTTGTGAAAATCTATTTTTAACTGCATAGTACGTCATGAGGTTTCTCATATTTTCTTTAGCTATTCCATTATTATTGAACATCTAAATTGTTTCCAAATTTTTGTCATTGTAATTAGCATTGTTGAGAATGCTTTTGCATATAAAGTACTTTCCATATTTCATATTATTCCTGAATTGCTATGTCAAAATATACAACACCATTATAGATTTTGGTACTTTATTATCAAATTCCTTTCCAAAAACTTATATCACTTTGAAACCAATAAGCACTATATGAATTGCATATTTTATTATGTATATCATTATCAAATATTTTATTTTTAAAAAACCTTAAATTAGCTCATTTGTAAGCAAGATAAGCAAAAACCTTGAGATTTTAATTTTCATCTCTTCGTTAAATACTGAGGTTGAATATTTTCCACATTTTGATACATTTTTATTTCCAATTTACACTGGTTATTAATTAAAATGCTCATATTTTTCTTATGGGTTTATACTTTTATTTTAAAAATATATTTTGTTAAGCAGCTGCTGAATATTCAACACTATGTTCAACATTATAAAAAGGGCAAAAGGAATAATAATGAATTATTCTCAACTTTTAGAATTTGTATTTTATAAACATATAACTTTCAGTGCAGAAAAGGCATTAAAATATACTTTATTCAACCCCCAGTTGAGAGAGGAAAAACTAAACCTATAAAGCAATTAGTGAAAGAAATGAAAGAGTGTATTATTTTGTGGTGCAATGAAGACCTTATTGTCAGTATTCAGAGAAAGCAGAAAATTACGTGACATGGTGCTGCAGGGCAAATTGTCATTAGAAGGAAAACCTTTTGCTGGATTTTGAAAAATAGAAGGATTTAGAAAGTTGGTGAACAGAAGAATCCTGAGGATGTATATGTAGGGATAGCAGATAGAAATCCACGTGGCTCAGGTGTTAGAATGATTAGACGAATCAGATGAGGGTCGATGGTTCATTTTGTGAATAGAGTATGGGACAAGGTCAGATTAAAGATGTGAAATACACACCGCCTGGCTCCTCTGGTTCAATGGAGAGGTTCATACAGAGGTAACTGAAGGGGCCCACCCTCCAGAGTAGGAGTTATGACCTCGTAATACAGGCCATCCTTGTGTGATAAGTAAATTGCTCTGACTCCAGCAAGAACCAAATTGTGGAGCTTTGCTGGGCACGCTGAGAGGGGCCAGTGGGTTGGCGTATAGAGTGAGTTTTAAGAGAACCCCAGCCCAAGCCAAATTCCTCAGCTGGGCAGAACCCTGGACACAGTGCAGAGGCCTCAGTCTAACTTCTGCCTTGTCCAGGGAGGTAGCTCTATGATCTTAGGCAGATCAAGTTCACTCTTATACCTCAGTTTCCTCATTACACTGTGAACTCTTTCTAGATTTCAGATTCTACAGCTTCTAGCAGGCACTCAGATAACAGACAGCCTTCACAGGCTACCCTAGAAAAAAAGGAGGTATAAATAAGAAACCAGTATGGTAACGTTTAAATCTGAACCAAGAAGGTATCCTTTGTCTTAATTCACAACTTTGGAAAGTAGAAGTTTACTTTGTTCCTTTGTCTCTACTACAGACTTAGCAGAAGAACACTGAGGCAGATGTCTAATTTATCCACCATATGTGTGGGAAGTGCCAATTAGCAGGTACTTGTGAGCTATGGTGACAACTCACACTGTCATGAAAAATCTGATTTTTATACCCTGATGAGCTTCTTTTCTTTTAACTGATTTAGCATTTAGTTCTTGCATTGCTGCCTCCTGATTTCTTGCCTGTACATATTTTGGTGCATGCTCTTTGATAAACTGAGTTCATTTCTATTGCAGTTCATTTGATGATCTTTTATAGTGATAAACTTTTTTATATGTGCCATTTCTAGTATTTTCCTTTTAGATTAGAATCTAATAAAGAAAAGAGGGTACCTATCCTGGTTTCACTTTTATGTCTACTTTCTGCCGCCCTACACAAATCTATCTTGATGAGGTGGAGAAGACATTACATTGGAGACACAGATTCCTTGGTCATTCATAGGCAACTGTATCCTCAGAATCCTTTCTCCCTGAATCTGGAAAATTTGGTGGACATCTGAGAAATTAGTACACTGCCTAGCAAAATTCTCCAAGCCAGGCTTCAACAATACACGAACCGTGAACTTCCAAATGTTCAGGCTGGTTTTAGAAAAGGCAGAGGAACCAGAGATCAAATTGCCAACATCCGCTGGATCATCGAAAAAGCAAGAAAGTTCCACAAAAACAACTATTTCTGCTTTATTGACTATGCCACAGCCTTTGACTGTGTGGATCACAATAAACTGTGGAAAATTCTGAAAGAGATGAGAATACCAAACCACCTGACATGCTGCCTGAGAAACCTATATGCAAGTCAGGAAGCAACAGTTAGAACTGGACATGGAACAACAGACTGGTTCCAAATAGGAAAAGGAGTTCGTCAAGGCTGTATATTGTCACCCTGTTTATTTAACTTCTATGCAGAGTACATCATGAGAAACGCTGGACTGGAAGAAACACAAGCTAGAATCAAGATTGCCGGGAGAAATATCAATAACCTCAGATATGCAGATGACACCACTCTTATGGCAGAAAGTGAAGAGGAACTAAAGAGCCTCCTGATGACAATAAAAGAGGAGAGTGAAAAAGTTGGCTTAAAGCTCAACATTCAGAAAACGAAGATCATGGCATCTGGTCCCATCACTTCATGGCAAATAGATGGGGAAACAGTGGCTGACTTTATTTTTTGGGGCTCCAAAATCACTGCAGGTGGTGATTGCAGCCATGAAATTAAAAGACGCTTACTCCTTGGAAGGAAAGTTATGACCAACCTAGATAGCATATTCAAAAGCAGAGACATTACTTTGCCAACAAAGGTCCATCTAGTCAAGGCTATGGTTTTTCCAGTGGTCATGTATGGATGTGAGAGTTGGACTGTGAAGAAAGCTGAGCGCCGAAGAATTGATGCTTTTGAACTGTGGTGTTGGAGAAGACTCTTGAGAGTCCCTTGGACTGCAAGGAGATCCAACCAGTCCGTTCTAAAGAAGATCAGTCCTGGGTGTTCTTAGGAAGGAATGATGCTAAAGCTGAAACTCCAATATTTTGGCCACCTCATGCGAAGAGTTGATTCATTGGAAAAGACCCTGATGCTGGGAAGGATTGGGGGCAGGAGGAGAAAGGGACGACAGAGGATGGGATGGCTGAATGGCATCACCGACTCGATGGACATGAGTTTGAGTAAACTCTGGGAGTTGATGATGGACAGGGAGGCCTGGCATGCTGCGATTCATGGGGTCGCAAAGAGTCGGACACGACTGAGTGACTGAACTGACTGACTGAACTGATTAGCACATATGAAAAAGTGAAAGTGAAGTAGCTCAGTCGTGTCCGACTCTTTGCGACCCCGTGGACTGTAGCCTATCAGGCTCCTCCCTCCATGGGATTGTCCAGGCAAGACATTGGAGTGGGTTGCCATTTCCTTCTCCAGGGGATTTTCCTGACCCAGGGATCGAGCCCGGGTCTCCTGCATTGCAGGCAGACGTTTTAACCTGTGAGCCACACACATGAGACGCTCAATAAATACATATTTTAAATTAATGCATTTCAGCAGCTTTATAATTCAGCAATCAAAACATATCTACTATCATGCAGAAGAAAAAAAATGTTAATTCCAAGGGAGGTAAATGAAGAATGTAAAAAATTCCTCTGAAATATATAAAATACTTTTAATAGCCTCTCTAATATTTGCGAATAGTTAGAACCCCTTTCCACTCATATTTGGAATGCATTGGCACATTTGTTGTTTAAATGAATAGAATTGATTGACATTTGCAGGGAACTTTATAGTTTCCAGAAAACTTTCTCAGATATTATCAAATTCACCCCAGGCAACCTGATAAGGTGGGTTGTGGAAATAAAAAGGTAAGGGATTTTCCTAACACTGTCTAGCTCATATATATGACACTGATACAAGTGGAACCTATTTCTTTCGACACCCAGGTGAGAAGGCTCACAGGTGAGGTGTTTCCACTCTGTAAATTCTCAGTCTCCAGGAAAGAACTTAACTCCCTTTCCTTGCATCAAAGCAGCCAAATTTATCCTGGTGCTCCAGCTCAGATTCCATCTCTGAATGTGCCGACACCCACTATCTGACTTAGCTACTCTCTTCATTTTTATTTCCTAAAGTGTGTTTTCTGCTGGAGCTGAGTCTTCCTTCTCCCTAATTAACTTTTATGTGAAAACTCCTCTAGTGATGAAATCGCCTGTGTGTCTCCCCCAAGCTGATTGGTGTTTTACTGCACCTGGAGGGAGAAAGCCTTTCTGCTGCCTCACTGCATTGTCTTTGCTGAGGGAGGAATTTGTAGGAGCTAAGATAACTGCCTTGCTGAGAGGAGATTTATTTTTATCAAACATTTTTTGGTTTGGGCTCAGTTTTGATGCTTGCAGAGGTTACCACTTGTTGGAAATTAAAATGCATTGCTTCATTTGTGTCATTTTTTAGATTCTACATCTAAGTGATATCATATATTTAGAAAACAGAAATAGACCCATAGACATAGAAAACAAACTTATGGCTATCAAAGGGGAAAGCAGGGGGAGAGGGATAAGTTAGGAGTTTGGGATTAACAGATACACACTATTATATATAAAATAGATAAACAGCAGGAGCCTAATTATAGCACAGGGAACTATATTCAGTATCTTGTAATAGCCTATAATGGAAAAAAAAAATCTAAAAAAGAACACATACATCTCTATCTACCTATCTGTCTGTCTGTATTATAACAGAATCACTTTGCTGTATACCTGAAGTTAATATAACATTGTAAATCAACTATAGAGAAAGTAGACATGTTAGTGACTCAGTCGTGTCTGACTGTGACCCCATGGACTGCCAGGCTCCTCTGTCCATGGAATTCTCCAGGCAAGAATGCTTGAGAAGATTGCCATTCCCTTCTCCAGGGGATCTTCCCCACCTAGGGATCAAACCCAGGTCTCCTGCATTGCAGGCAGATTCTTTCCCATCTGAGCCAATCAACTACGTGCTGTGTGCTCAGTTTTGTCTGACTCTTTGCGACCCCATGGACTGTAGCCCACCAGGTTCCTGTGTCCATGGGATTCTCCAGGCAAGAATACTGGAGTGGGTTGCCATTTCCTTCTCCAAATCAATTATACTTCAATTTTTAAAGAAATGCATTGATCCATGATTTTGGCAGCAAAGCAATATATTAGGATAGACAAAAAATTGGACTTTGGAGTTGGACAAATCAGGTTTGAATCCTGATTCTGCTGCTATTTCCTTGGCAACCTACTTCTTGAAGCTGATTTTTTTCATCTTCTTTGTGATGGGGATTAATAACAATATCTACCTCAAGAGTTGTTGAAAGGATTAAAGATAAACGATAGATGTTTTTCTTCTGCTGAGATGAGATGGCAGAAAGTGCCATCTTCTTCATAGACTGCAGATCAGATTTGTGTGCAACAGCTTTCCTGTCCCCTCAGCTACATCCTCCTCCCTGCCCCATCCTAGGAATCACTTTGCCTGGCAGGAGGCTGGCCAATGAGGTGTAGGCAGCAGCTTTCTCTGCCCTCTGGCTTCCTTGCACTTGGCTGGTGGGAAGTCCCAGCAGGATCAGAAGGGTAGAGGAGAGTGTATTCCCTCATCTCTTGCCCTTCAGAGTCACCTGAGGCTAGCTATGTCCCAGACAATAACCTTCCTTCTCAAGGCAGCCCATTCTCTGACAGCTAATTGTCTGGGAATACTGACCCATCCCTCTCCTTGTCCCTTTAGCCTGAGGTGGTAAAAACTCCATAACAGCTAGCTCTGGCTACTTCACCATACTTTATGGACTTCTCTGTCCTATTCACGTCTTTTAAAACGGTCTCTTTACGTAATCCTCCTTAAATGATCCTAGTAAAATTGTGTTCTGTTTACTCCTGGGACCCGAACTGGTATGTTATTCATTACTGCTTAATTGATAGTATATTTGCCTAAGACTCTTTAATTGAAGGATTTTAGACTTTTAAGGGAAAAATGTTGTGGTTGCTTGCTATTTGATATTAAGAGGAAAAAAGTTAGTAATGATGGATGATGATGGTGGTGGTGTTGAGAGCCTAGCATTGTCTCCTAGACACTACTTTATACACATTAGTTCATTTAAACTCAAACCCAAACGAATATTATTATAGCCCTTTTTCAGATCTGAAAAAAGCTCAGAGAGGTTAAGTAACTTATTTCAAGCTGCACAGAATTCCACTGGAGAGGTGAATTCTAACCTATTTGGTGTCAAGGTTCATACTCTTTTACAAGGCCATATTGCCTCCTTTAGATATGCAGACTGAGAAAGGTCATCGGATCTACTGTCAGTTTTCAATTAAATCCTATTAATTGTGGAAAGCCTATTCAGATTTCTACAGGTTCTAAATTCCTAAGGGAAAGTATCTCTTAATGATGGTCTTTAAATATGTCAAGGCAAATTTGCTAAAAACCTGATTAATTCAGCAAGCCTTATCAGATCAAATCCTTTTTTTAAAAATTTGACTGATTAGTTAATTTAAAACCACTGAGTCACTAGTCCACTGGGGCAGCTATTCCATGGTTACCCTTAAGGGTTTTCATTAAACACTGAATGAATAATTCAATATTTCGAATGAGTTTTTCTCTGATACAGTGTGTAAGCCTCCCAAAGAATTTTACTGATTTTTTCCCTCCCTATGTATGAAATATTTAGTTCACAGTTTATATTATTTATCTTCACTTCTTAAATTGATCTAGGTGAATAACATAATTTCACATTTTCTGAGAACTGAGGAAATGTTTCGCATTATAACTAAACATTGAAAGTGACTAAATTCCCAGAGGTATAGTAGCTGAGAACTTAGCATTTGTGGGTCTGTTCCACCTTCTAACCCCAACTCCCTTAAAAAAAATCCATTCACATTCAAAGTGACCATATTTATTCCAACCACTCACATTTGATTGTACTTTTTTTTTTTCCTCTAATCTCAGGCAAGCATTTTAATCAACCCCAGAAAAATACTTTTTTCCTTGGTGCCTTTTGGGTCCCCAAGTTGTATCTAGGTATATTCTGAGCAATAATAAATGCTATTTCTCTGATTCTGGCTCCAATGTACTGTTGTGGGGTCTCTGGCCTCCTTAAAAACATCTCCCTTTTATTTTCATAAATTTTGAGGTGTGACTCACATGTGTCCCAACAAATCTTTGAGCCTTGAGAGAGCAATACTGTGGGTTGCCAAGTGAAGGAACCTGTCCACTGGTTGGACAGGGTGGGGTTGGCAGGGTTCTCCTGCTGCTGCGAGCTGGCCTCCCCCCAGAGGCCCACATAGACTGTGTACCCTGGAGTCCTCTCTCCTTTAGTTTTATATGTTTTTTTAAAAAGTACATATAGTTTTTTTGTTTTGATTATTTTTTTGATTGTATAATTCACACTACACCGCCCTGTGATATTTTTCAGTCATTTGAGCAAAACGAACTCCTTCAGACCTTGTTCACTGCTACTGTTTTCATTCACCCTCAGACATAAGTCTTCTGAGAAGCTTAGAACAAATCTAAGTGATAGAATTACATGCTGTGGTTAGATCAGTCTATACCTACAATGTCAGAGTTCTTGTGGTTTGGTCAGGACTGTCTGCCTCATCCTCTTTCGCTTAGGCGAGCTTCTTTCCCGAAAGGCACTTCAGCCTACATGCCAATATACCCTATGAGCTTCTAATCTATGTCCAGATATAGCTGAATGTCAGAAATGGGACACAACACATTTAACTATCCTCTTTGCTCTTTCTTCAAAGCTCAAAACACAGAATCATCTTCTTAGTGGAAGTGAAGAATAGGCAATGTGGCTATCATGTCTTTCTTGTGGTAGCTGCTGTGGAATATTCTTAAGATAATAGTTGCTGCTTGACTAGGTAAACAATTTCTGTCAAGCATTCCTTGGAACCTCTTTGAACTGAATGGGTAGGGAGGTCACTAATTCACTGAAGAGCCACTGGGATGTCTTCCATGTACTGCAGATTATTGCTAGTGAAACAAGAGGCCATGATGCCGTGGTCAGAGGGCTTTCAGATGTGGGTAAGATTCCAGCAGTGAACAAAGCTACTTTAGCGATCCCTAGCTGGAAAACTGAGGAGTCCTAGCTGTACCAGCTAGAATCTGGACATACCCAAGTCAGTATGCATCTTCATTTCATACGTGTGACTTTAGGTTGTGACTACCATACCTTTTTTTTTTTTCAGCCACTAGAAATGTAGACTTAAATATTTAATGAAAAACAGATGGTGCCTGAAATCTCTAACTTACATTTAACAAAAGCTGTTTTGGAAATGTTGCTTGTGTGTACTTTTACGGCTTAGACACAGCACCATTTTAGCCTGTTTTGATGAATAATTGAAGAATTACTGTCCCACTCTAAGACAGCATTTCAAAGTGCATGTGTAACTCATATACTTGATTAAACATTTCCTTGCCTTTCTCTTCAGAATGCCAATTGGCTTTTGAGTGGATAATTGTTGCAGTGAGAGCAGTGACATTGGAAACAACTATTGCCTGTTTAAATTACTTAAAGCACCACCATGAAAAGAAATACCTGTGATTTGCTTTCCCGGAGCAAAAGTGTAAGTACATTTTGTTTTCATTTATTTTCTAAAACTGTGTACCCACAACTTTTTTCTGTTTTCTTTTGGATTTTAATACTGTGCTTTCATGATCAGACTCGTGAGAAACCCTTGGTTGACTTTCAGTTCTCTGATTGTACACAGCTTATTAACAAATGAAGACTTGTTTGTCTCAGTGGCCTGGTTGACATTTGATGGGAATTCTCTTTCAGCCGGTTTATATACCTTACCATTCATTTGTATATGCCCACTGGCAAGATATCGGACACCCTGATTTTTAGAAGCATGCATAAAATATAAAAAGTTGAAACTGAAGAAATTTATGTCTTGAATAGCAAACTTCCCAGGCAAGTCCAAAAGGGCAAATTGAATTTACATTACAGGGTACATCAATCAATCACATTCTGCAAGTTCACATACTTGATGAAAAATGTGAACACTTAATCAGTGCGTCATCACTTCCATGAGTTTTCTACCCTGGAGTATGTCTCTAATCTCTCTCCTCCTTTAATTTTTTGTTTTATTTTTGATGGAGATTGTTATTCACTTAGTGTTCTTAAGGTACCAAATTAGTGATAATTTTTAGATTTCTACTAGTTTATGAAAGAAAGCATGAGGAAACAGCAACTCAAAGAAAGCTACACAAGGCAAGGATGAAAGTAGACTGTTAATTTCCATCAGGCAAGCTCTAAGAACAGGCCCCTTTGTTCATTTACCCAAGGGGGGAAAAGGCATCCAAACAGATGTAGTTATGACGTAGGAACATTCATTTGAACGCGTTAGAAAAACCATAAATGCAAACACGTTTCTTAGTACGGAATGCTTTTGTGTTACAACCAGTGATTCTTGGTGATGGCCCAAGGCCATCGTTAATTCTTTCTATAGGATTAATTACCATCCAGCTTTTAAGGGTGAGCGATGCAGGAATAATGGAGAAGGAAGTATAGTGCCCAGTAGGGTTTTTAAAAACAAATGAGCATGCACCCAGAAGTATGCCTGTTCTTGGACTGAATAGTAACTTTGCTTAATAACCAACACAGGAAATTCAACGAACTCTGAGGGAATGTCCAGATTCCTTTTTTTATTTTGGTGTTCAGACATACGGATTATTATGTAGAATCAAGGGCCACGGCATGGAGCCTGGAATTCCTTCTATTATCACACAGTTTCTCATTGTGAGAGACGGTGACCTGCATACAAATTACCAAAATGCAAAAATGTCTTCCTGTGACTGAGTTTTTCTTAAGTTAAATTTGAAAGCAATCCATTCACATAATACTTCTTTCTTTTATTAAATTTCAGAGACATGCTATATGAAGAAAATGTATAAAGGCAAAAGAGAATATTTTGGATAATTTAAAATTTATTGTTAAACATTTCCCTGTTCTTGGAGAAAAATATTCTAAAAGCAAATGATTAATTGAACCGTGACTTTAATGAACTCTGAGTACTTAATGATGCTAGGAGATTTCCTATTTATATTTGCTTAATGCAAAAATTTTCATCTTGGTGGAAAGGCTCATGCTTCCAAGATTAAGAGAATCTGAGTTGCCTACATTTGTCCAAATGTGAACAGTAGAGCTCTCATTTCACTGCTTCTTAGCTTCTTGAAAACCCGCTGGCATAAAGAAAGTGCTCCCACTTAATTAAATGACTCTGAGCAAGAGACTACTGTTACCAGAGAAAAGAGCCAGACTCTTTGCCTGGTGAAAACTTGTCCCTTTAGAGTTTTTAAAGTTTAGTTTGCACTGGCTTAAGAATGTCATCCCTGCTCCTTAAGTCTTTGCCATAACAGGGTTCAAAATTCTACACTTAGATATTTTCCATTTTTGGGTGAGGAAAGTTTAAAGAATTAATTTGATTTTGGATCTGAGAATGTTTTTCTTTGGCATTATGACATTTGAAAATAAAAGGGAATGTTCTAAGTGTTGAAAATGGCCTCTGCTCCTCCCTGCATGTCTCTGTGTATCTTGTATCTGTCATTGTGAAAACCTAAGGTGCACGAAATGGGAGGGAAAAAAGACCATCTTTATTTATGAGAGTCACCTGATTTGTTCTTGAGCGCTTAAAGCAGTGTTCATATTTTTCTCCTCTCTTTGAAGACCTGGTGCAGTGTCCCTTTTAATGATGAATGCTTTGAATTCTTCCTTTATTTGGAAGGGATGCATTAAAAATGTTAAATATAAGAATATAAGCAAACCATCTTTACTTTAAGTGACATTTTGCTAGTTTGGGAGGATAATTTATAGTAGTCGTAGATACAAAAAGGAGGAACTGGACATTGGACAGTGCAAAAGTGAGACATGACCCCAGTGGCCATGACAAGTAGAAGATTCTTCTACAAGTTTTGTGGTATGAGGGATTTATCTCTTTTTAAAGTTTTCAAGCCATCTCTTATTAGACTGGCATTTTATTTTTGCAAATATAATTAAAGTTCTTATATGACTTCTTTGAGTTTTATGCCTCTTGGGGTGCTTAAGGCCACATTTTCTCCCAGGTTTTGGTTCTTTGCCCATATATCAAGGGCATAGCTCAGATTTCTCTCTGTGTTGTTAACCTCAGGAAGTGTCTTTGTCATCTGTTGAATCTAGGGACAATTCTTGCTGTTCTGACTTTTGCTTTAATGGGACTGAACAAGTGACACATACACGGTAATTACAGAATTTTACATTTTAGTGTAAAACCATCCTATCTCAAAATAATGATTGGAAAAGTGAGGCTTAGTGAGTTATTATTCTCCTGTAAGTTTCACAGCAGGAAAATCCCACATAGAAAAAAGGATTAATTTTTACTTACTATTCTGAATCGTAATAGATCAACGAACGTCTCTATTTAAAACTTGCCTTCTCCTGCCTCAATGTGTTTACATGGTGCCTCTTAATTTACTCTGGAGCAGCATTTAGTTGTAGACATCTAGGATTTTTTTCTCCTGCTACCTGAAAAGCATAGCAGTTTAGGACAGAAAGAAAATAGTTAACATAGTTCAGTTCAGTTCAGTTGCTCAGTCGTGTCCAACTCTTTGCGACCCCATGAACCTCAGCACGCCAGGCCTCTCTGTCCAACACCAACTTCCGGAACCCACCCAAACCCACGTCCATTGAGTCGGTGATGCCATCCAACCAGCTCATCCTCTGTAGTCCCCTTCTTCTCCTGCCTTCAATCTTTCCCAGCATCAGGGTCTTTTCAAATGAGTCAGCTCCTCACATCGGGTGGCCAAAGTATTGGAGTTTCAGCTTCAACATCCGTCCTTCCAGTGAACACCCAGGACTGACCTCCTTTAGGATGGATTGGTTGGATCTCCTTGCAGTCCAAGGGACTCTCAAGAGTCATCTCCAACACCACATTTCAAAAGCATCAATTCTTTGCCACTCAGCTTTCTTTATAGTTCAACTCTCATATCCATACATGACTACTGGAAAAACCATAGCCTTGACCAGACGGACCTTTGTTGACAAAGTAATGTCTCTGCTTTTGAATATGCTATGTAGATTGGTCATAACTTTCCTTCCAAGGAGTAAGTGTCTTTTAATTTCATGGCTGCAATCACCATCTGCAGTGATTTGGAGCCTCCAAAAATAAAGTCAGCCACTGTTTCCCCATCTATTTGCCATGAAGTGATGGGACCAGATGCCATGATCTTAGTTTTAGAATATGTTAGAAAATTTTATAAAGATGCTTATAGTAACAACTCTGTTTTTAATTAAATAGTTTAATTTGCTACAGTAGTCAAGACTCTACCCCACCCCATTACTGACCTGAGTTAACTCTATTGACTCTTTTAATCCATTGGTTCCAAAAGGAAAGGAACCATTTACAGTGACCCCAGCATCAGATCTGTGATTCAAGTTTTCCTTGACATTTCTCTAATGAAATATTAATACAGTATGACTCTCCTAAGGTTAAAAATTTAACACTTGAAGCTTGTAGTTCTGTTGAAAATTATCTTTAAAGTAGTAGACTTACTAGTCTTCGTGTTCAGAGTAATAATCATTGTTTCAGAATGTTAGTTTCCGGCATTTTTCAATATGAATATACTTTCACTGATCTAGCTTTTTATTGTCTCTCGAGTATAAGGGAGCTAATGTGATAAAGTACAGCAATCTCCAAAGTGGGCTTTAAAAGGAATATATAAGTATTTATATTTATACTTACTTTTTAATGTCATCTGTTTTCAAAATCAATATAGTTTAGAGATCACTGGTGTGGTGAAAAGAAAATAGTTGTTGAGTTCAGAGATGTGGAATCAGTCCCCAGATCCACTGATGCTTAAAGATCTGATCATTAGGATATTACTTAATTTTTCTGAGCCTTAGTGTCTGTATCTGTAAGGTAGAAAAAATATCATTCTGAGGTGAAAACATCTATCACATAATAGTTGTTTGATAAATTCTATCTTGAGGTTTGCAGATGCTTTTTTGTAGCTATAGGGCAGAGTGATAGTGTCTGGCCCAGAAATGGATCAAATGGAAATGCCTGAAAATGAAGCCAGTTCCTCTCACGAAAGGGGTTCAAGTATAGCTTGCAAGACCAGTTGCTACTGCTAAGTCACTTCAGTCGTGTCTGACTCTGTGCATAGACAGAAGCCCACAAGGCTCCCCCGTCCCTGGGATTCTCCAGGCAAGAACACTGGAGTGGGTTGCCATTTCCTTCTCCAATGCATGAAAGTGAAAAGTGAAAGTGAAGTCACTCAGTCGTGTCCAACTCTTAGCGATCCCATGGACTGCAGCCCACCAGGCTCCTCCATCCATGGGATTTTCCAGGCAAGAGTACTGGAGTGGGGTGCCATTGCCTTCTCCAGTGTCTCTTCTTATAAGGGTACTAATCCTATTATTAGGACCCCACCTCATGACCTTATCTAATCCTAATTACTCCCAAAGGCCACACCTCCAATATCATTATATTGGTAGTTAGGATTTCAACATATGAAATTTGGAGGGCACAGCATTTAGTCCATAACAATGAGTTTGGTTTATTCTTTATTTGTTTATTTTTAAGGGATGATTCTAATAAGTCACTGTTATATTTATGCCCAAAGATTGGCAACCGATTTTCTAGAGTCTGCATATTCTCTCAACTAGACAACACTGAAAATTATGCAGTTAACATGTTTCTCTTCATTTCCTGTTTTCTAGATTTTATGTTGTGGGTACTCAGTGATGATTTCTGAGGTTCTAATCAGTAATTCATAGATCTTAGGGGATAATTTTAATTTTACTCAAAAATATATTTCCTCCCTTTACTATTTCCATTTTGCTTATTTTATATTTTTTGTTCTTAATATCCAATCCAGTAACATAAATCTCCGAAGTTCCTTGTCCTTCCAGTGGGCTTACCATTTGAGCTAACATTTTAGAGGTTTGTAAATTTCAGACCTGATTATCTGAGTCACCCAGTTCTATTAATGCCTCTGCCATTATACTCACCAGGAGTAAGAAGTAAAGATACAGATGAGGGGAGAGGCACGTAGAAGTTCCTATAGTGATAGTGTATTTTTAAGTTAGGGATTATTTTTTAAAAAACTCTAAAGTACATTTCCTTATAATATCTCTGTTGGCATTCTCTGAACTTATGAATTTTTATAAATCTTTTCACCTAGAGATGAACTGGATATATTTTAATTTTTCTTCATTAATCAACTCTCTTATGTATTAAATTAGAATATTTCTTGTAGTAATTTACATTAAATACTCAATTTCCTAGTACCCTGAATCATTTTCTTCCTACCAGTTTGGAGAGATTCACAGTATGTTATGCTCAACTGGATTGATTGGTTTCTTGATGAGACTGTCCTCTGACTTAGGAGTCTTTTAGATGCTCCACACTTGGATAAATTGTCACTTACCAGATGTCTGTCTTTTAATTGATGTTCCCTATATTTTTTGATAGAATTGTTGTGTTTGTTCAAAACTGAAAACAAATCCTGTGCTGCTGTTTGGAGGGCACAGAATATCTAGGAACTACTTAGCATCTGAATTTAAAGCCCTTAGAAATGGGCTTCCCAGTTTGGATACCAGGAGCCAGGAGCCCACTTGGTGAAATATACCCAGAGGCTTCCTAGATCATTTCTTTCTCTTGTCACGAAAGGCTTCAGATGTCCAAAATTTGTAAGTCAAAGTTATCTTTTACTTAAGAAAAATAATTTTTTCCAGTTGTGCTTTTGCACTGCTGAATTTTGGGAGGCAACTGCTCTTTTAATGGCCCCAACTGAGAAATATACTGTTTCATTCCATTGGTGCCTACTTGAAGAGAGGAGACTGAAAAGAAATTTGGAAAGGATGATACATTTGTTAGGGCACTTCAGAGATGTCTACATTTATTGTTCCTCACAATTACTCTGTAAGACTGATTGTTCTGGGGGTTTTATGGTTAAAGTAAAAAATAATGGGTTTCTTTCCAGACTGGCCTCCTTTCTCTGCTGTATTCCTCACTACCTAAGGTGTGAGACTGACAGAATTATAGCAGATTAGAATCCTGATGAAGTTAAGTATATGGAAGCTGGATTTTTCTCTACGGTCTCTCTTTAAGTCCAAAGGTCAGAGGGGATACTATTGGTAAAAATGCTCTGAAAAGTGCAAAATACAAAGCCGAACCAAAATAATATTCTTGTTTGTGTCTTTATTAGCAATAAACTGAAATGAGACCTTGTAGTTTCAGAGGTTCCATTTCTTTGGTCATTAATCTTGCCTTCCTGCTTATGTTCTTCCTGTACAAAATTCAAAAAATCTTCTTTGAATGCTACAGTGTGTTAGAAACTATGCTTGCTAGCCTCTGGGTATCCAACGGCCAGTAAGATACATATGATCTCTACTCCTATAGAGCATATTTGACAACTGAATTTATAACTTTTGTAATTTTCTTTTTATTATTTCATCTCCCCACCCCACTCTGACCAGCCAAGCCTGTCCCACTTTAATCCTTAATTCTTTCCATGGATGCTGAAGTTATCTCTCTTACACTCCTGTGCACTTGTTCTTTGCATCCCGGGTATCCTCTTTGGCAGGATATTTTAAACTGTGAATAATGTGCCATGATTGTCAATTACACTCATTGTTGCAGAAACATAGATTATTTTTGAGTGGTTAAAAAGAATTTGTCTTGGGTAATCAACAATAGCACAAGAATACCCAAGTCTAAGTGATATGAGTATGGAGAATAGGTCTCAAAGAATAGGGGCTGATCAGCCACCATTTGCTGCAAAATCAATAGCATGACAATTTCAGTGGCCAGAGTCAATCATTACATTGTTGCCTTGGAATAAACCTCCACTTTTTTTTTTTTTTTCCTGATAATGTGATGTGTTTGCTATTTCATTTTTGGGCAATTGCAAGTTGGAGTTGAATTCTGAATGATTATATCCAAGAAATAATTGCATATATTGTACTTCACAATGTAAACATCAAAGATACATAAAAATGAAGAGAAGTTTTGTTGAGTTGATGATGAATGTTAAAGAATGACTCCTACAGATAGTATTGCTCTATAACAAAGTGAAGTTGTGAAGAAAAGTGTAATAATTTGGTGGAGTTTTCTATTAGTAGTTTATCACTCCAGAAAAAAAAAAAAAAGTTTACTTATGAAGGCCACTTAGTTTTAACTAAAAGCAGTTTTCTATTATTTAAATTAAATATCATTTTGGATTATTAAAATGGCCATCTATAAGGAAGGGTTTTGAACGTTAAAAAATGATTTCAGTTAAAATGATCACTGTGTTTACATAGTTTTCCAAGGTCAGTGCTTCCAAAGGCAGCCCAGGGATGGGCCATAAATTCCTGAGTGACAGTCTTGGCTTTGCCACTTTGCATCCTGGTGGGAGAAGAAGGTCGAGAAAACCATAAATCATTAGATTAGTATCAAATGCTCTCACTATCTACTATGATTTTTTAAGAGTAAAATAAGAAAACAGTATTGAAAGCACATTGCAAAATAAAAATGAACAAAAAGCCAAAACAGCAAAGCAAAAAACATTCCCAAATAGTGTTGTGTGATCCACAGTTGTGTCACATGCTTCTGTACCAAGTCTTTTGAGCCTTAGGCATTTTTTTTTGATAGAATTGGTCCATTATAAACAGATTAACAAAAATCCTTTACTTTTATTGTTAGAAAAAGTTGTTCTTGATGGTTCAAATGGTTCCCTATGTGGATATTAAAATCCTTTATGTCAAGGCCAAGAATGATTAATGGTTATGTAGTTAGAGCCCTGACCTTGCTTCCAAGTTCCTTCTATTGCCTACATTGGTCATATACCACACACATGGAATTTGGGGGTATAGCCCTATTAGTAGCACAGGGATTGGGAATAAGACATTTAGCTTAAAACTGTCTTAGTATCATGACTGTCATCCTCCCAAATCCTTTACCATTATGGCAGTCTGGATTTCTATGTTGGTGTTAGTGCTTCTATACTCATGATTTGGCCATGTTTATTGTCCGTGGCCTCCTGAATTTAAGTTAGTCAACAGTATTTATTAAGTCCTCGCCAACTATTTGACTGCACTACAGCAGTCATACCCCACAGAGCTGCACACCAAATGATACCCTGGAGGTTCAGAGAATTAACATTCTAGGTTGGGATTTAAGCTCTTCAGAGAATCTGGCTCACTGAACATTAAAAACAAAATGTATTACAACTACTAAAAACAAGCAATAATACCACAGTGCTATGACAAAAATCATCTTTTCTACAAACTCATTTAAAACAAAAGCAAGTTTTACAGGTCTTCATCTTTGCCTTATACTTTAAAATATTAAATGCCCAATTTATATTTTTCTAGAAGAGGCCAGTACATAGCATTAATTTACCATCAGGGTTGCCTTTCAATATAAGATGAATCATATCAAGAGAGACATAGATGTTGCTCAGAAATGATAGTCTCTGAAGGGATATTTGAAGGCAAACAAGGGTGTTGAGGAAACTGAGAAATCTTCAGTATGTATGCATATGAAGACATAAAAGATTCTGTGTTTTTTTTTGGAATTGCTCATGCAGGGATTCAGATCTATTTCCTCACCCAAAATAAATGAAGTAATTGGCAAAGCAGTCAGAGAGGAGCATCTCCTCCAGTGGGTAGTATTGTTGTCTATTTAGAAAGCATTTGTATGTTCTGACTTTCCAAAACAAGGCTGAAAACCTTTTAAGATGAGAAGGGAAAATAAAAAACACCCCCCTTTAAAAATGGAGGAGTTAGATGTTGACTAAAGTGGCTTAGAATAGATATAAGTGAAAATATTTCTAATAGAGTTTTCTTATGACCCAGTGTTTTCTGAGGAGATTATGAGATGGTCTTCTATCACTATATTTCAAAGTTCTGATCAAATCTTTATGGTTTTTTAGATATATTGTTTGCATAAGCAAGGTCAGTTCTTAGCCAAGAGTATACTCATTCCACTAAAAATATCAAAGGGTACTGAATTATCAGTGAGTCCAAATGGGCACCAAACCCCTATTACTTCTATTACTCCTAGAAGAGTAACTTTAGAACATAGAGGAATTCTGAGGTGAACCATCCATCTTCTAGTTTAAGCTCAGAGGTATAGAAAGTTGCAAAGAATGCCATTCCCATCCTTCCAATAAGTAAAAATCCAGACACACTGCACATTCATGACTTTAAAGAATCCATCAAAGAATTGAAGTTGTAAAACAGCCAACCAACCCTGAATCTGGCAAGAGGCAGACATACCCATCAAGGAGAAGGAGAATGCTGATAAAGCAGTAAGGAGAGTTAGCTAGAAGTTTTCAGAAACTATGCAGGTAAGAAGACAAAGGAGTGGCATCTTTTTAAGTCCTGAGACAAAACTGTTAACCTAGCATTCTATACTCAGTAAGAATATAATTAAAATATGAAGTAAAAGTTCTTTACTGGAGTGAACTATTCCAACTTCGGGTGGGTCCATGGGGTTGCAGAGTCAGACATGACTGAGTGACTAATACTTTCACTTTCAACTGTGTGTATATCTATAAACAACAGAATCTAATTTGTTGTTGTTTAGTTGCTAAGTCCTGTCTGACTCTTTGTGACTCCATGGACTATAGCCCACCAGGCTCCTCTGCCCATGGCATTTCCCAGACAAGCATGCCGGACTGGGTTACCTTTTCCTTCTCCAGGGGATCTTACCAACCCAGGGATTGAACCCAGGTCTCCTGCATTGCAGGCAGATACATACAGCTGGGCAACAATATTATATTTTAAACTCCAAATATTTTTGCATTCTGTAGTGTGAAAGAAAATAGAGGAGACTTTTGTTTAGGGACACATTTTAATTGTGAATGGAAGCCCCCAGACTTGTTAGAAAGAAAGGTTACATTCTAAGGAAAGTAAACTCTTTTGCATAATAAAGTACGAGAATTTTTTAACATGCCCCTGGCTATTCAAGGGAGATACAATTCAGGGAGCAGTGTTTTGGAGGACTCTGGGCAGTGAAAAGATGGGAGAAAGCCCCGGCAGGAAAAGACGCACATGGAAGCAGCTGGGGACTTACCAACGGTCCCCACAGTGGAGATGGCCTGGTCAAAAGCACTTTAGGAGTACTGGGTTGTTGGGGTTTAAAGATTTTGTTTGTTTGCCTTGCTTTATTATTTTTTTTTTTTCCCTCAAACCTTTCTTTAAGCCTGTAATTATAACCGCATTGTAACAATTTTACCCCAGGATGTGAGGAGGAAGAAGACTGTATTCACACTTGAGATAAGGGAAGAAAAGTGCAGGGAGGAACAGTGATGGTTCCTAACTGGGACAGTTGTTCAAAGGAGCTGCGACAAATTCCACCTCGATACACACAGGTTGGGCTTCCCTGAAGGCTCAGTTGTAAGGAATCCACTTGCCAATGCAGGAGATGTGGGTTTCATCCTTGAATCCTGGAGATTCCCTGGAGAAGGAGATGGCAACCCATTCCAGTATTCTTCCTTGGGAAATCCCATGAAAGAGGAGCCTGGCCCGCTATAGTCCATGAGGCTGCAAAAGAGTTCGATACAACTTAGTGACTAAACAACAGCACACAAGTTCCTCAACTTCAGGTATGCCCAGAAATGCTGGCAAGGACTCTGAATGTCATATGATTATCTGGCACGAGGGCTTTGTTCATTTTGTTTGTCCGCAGAAGTCTCAATACTTGGGGTCATTCAAATATTTTGTGTGCATATCCTGGTACTGGAGTACTTGGCCTAAGCTGTTGTTCAGTTGTGTCCAACTCTTCTCATCCCCATGGACTGTAGCACACCAGGACTCCCTGTCCCTCACCATCTCCTGGAGTTTGCCCAAGTTCATGTGCATTGCCTTGGTGATGCCATCCAACCATCTCATCTTCTGTCACCCTCTTCTTTTGCCTTTAGTCTTTCCCAGCATCAGGGTCTTTTCCAATGAGTTGGCTGTTCACATCAGGTGACCAAAGTATTGCAGTTTCAGCTTTAGCATAAATCCTTCCAGTGAATTTTCAGGGTTGATCTCCTTTAGGATTGACTAGTTTGATCTCCTTGCAGTCCAAGGGACTCTCAAGAGTCTTCTTTAACACCACAGTTCGAAAGCATCAATTCTTCGGTGCTCTGCCTTCTTTACAGTCCAGCTCTCACAACCATACGTGACTAATGGAAAAACCATAGCCTTGACTATATGGACACTTTGTTGGCAAAGTGATGTCTTTGCTTTTTAACACACTGTCTAGGTTTGTCATAGCCTTCCTGCCAAGAAGCGATCATCTTCTGATTTCCAGGCTGCAGTCACCATCCGCAGTGATTTTAGTGCCCAAGGAGAGGAAATCTGTCACTGCTTCCACCATTTCCCATTCTATTTGCCATGAAGTGATGGGGACAGATGCCATGATCTTAGTTTTTTTGATATGTAGCTTTAAGCCAGCTTTTTCACTCTCCTCCTTCACACTCATCAAGAGGTTCTTTAGTTCCTCTGTGCTTTCTACCATTAGAGTACTATAAGCTATGCTGTTTCAAATTACCTTATAAAATACTTTTGTAATACGATATTTTATAATGAAGATTCATTGAGTGCAACCAAATGCCAACACTTTATAAATATTTAATCATTTTAGTTAATATTGAGTTAATATTTACTCATTTTAGGTAATCTTCAAAACCGAAATTCTATAATATGGGTACAATTTTTATCTGTATTAGATGGACAAACTGAGGTACAAAAATAACTAGTACTTATGTTTAATATACCTGCAATATAAATATTTGAAATAATAGCATAAAATATGAGGAAAATCTCCTCCAAATTATGTAGGTTTTGATAATAAAAGTGAACAGTCAAGGTATTTTAAAATATTTAAGTTCTATGCATACATCTTAATTAAAAGTGGATTTTTATACTGTTGTGTGGGTGTAGGGATGAAGAATATTAAGTTAGTTTCTTTTTTATAACTGTACATAGATTTTAAGATGGCACCTATGCAAACACAGCAATTTATCTTAGTAAATTGACCATGTGGACCATAGGACCCTTTGAGTATGTTTTTCCAAATGTTTCATTTCTAATTAGAGTAGTCTTTCAGATTGGAGTGACTAGATTTGCCTAAGTGAGTAGATAGATTTTCATCCTTCCCAGAAAACAGTTTTACAAAATACCTTTGAGTTTTAGAATTGCAAGAGCTTTTATTCAAATCACTCCTTGGATGAGTTAATCCTTTCCTCTACCTCAGATCAACACAGTCTTCATCAATGTCCTTTCTCTGAAAACAATGTATATTTCTCTTTACATATCCTGCACGAGATAATTTTAGGAATCGACTGAATCTACTTAGACATATAGAGTTTTTTGTTTTTGTTCCTTGCTTTAAAAACAATTGTGCTCTCCTTGTGTGTGCAAAGGAGCAAACTAGATTGGTTTTGTGTACCTTAATCTTTTTAAAAAAAATTTTGTTTAAGTATAGTTGATTTACAATGTTGTGTTAATTTCTGGTATAGAACAAAGTAATTCAGTTAAATATATATATATATTTATATATATAATATATAACATATATATAAAATATAACAGTAGGATCTTGCTGTTTATTCATCCTGTATATACTGGTTTGCTTCTGCTAATCCCAAACTCCCAATCCTTCTCTCCCCCTTGGCAAACACAAGTCTGTTCTCTGTGTCTGTGAGTCTGCTTACATTCCTTTGTGTTGTCTTTTAGATTCCACATATAGGTGATAGCCTATGGTATTTGTTCTCTTTCCAACTACCTCACTTAGTATGCTAATCTCTAGGTCTATCCCAAGTGCATTGCTGCTGCTGCTAAGTCGCTTCAGTCATGTCCGACTCTGTGCGATCCCATAGACAGCAGCCCACCAGGCTCCCCTGTCCCTGGGATTCTCCAGGCAAGAACACTGGAGTGGTTTGCCATTTCCTTCTCCAATCCATGAAAGTGAAAAGTGAAAGTGAAGTCGCTCAGTCACGTCCGACCCTTCGCGACCCCATGGACTGCAGCCTACCAGGCTCCTCCATCCATGGAATTTTCCAGGCAAGAGTACTGGAGTGGGGTCCATTGCCTTCTCCTCCCAAGTGCATTACTCTTGCTTAATCTTTCCACTCAGCTGACGCACACCTTCACAAATAGCAATGTGTAGAGTCCATCTTTGACAGATACATAATCCTTTGTTCCAAATTCTACAATAGTTTATCTTCTAAAGATAGCATGATTTTGCAGCATCTAAGAAATAGTTTATTTCAGAAATCATGAGCCTAAAATGTGTTGTCAAGTACATATTTTGATCCCCAGACTTGAAAATATTTCCGTGATTAGATTGTTGTGCTTTCTATTTCTCATGGCATTCTGTTTTCACTTGAGCTTTCCTAGATTTTTCCTCCTCTTTAAAATTAAACTACTGAATGTTTTCTTTTATTATTTCCATTACTGAGCATAAAACACCCTAAAGAGACAGATAAATGTATTTTTCAGAATTGTATAAACAGTCCATTGTAATTTAGTAAGAAGTTCTCATCTGTTATTTCATCTATTATGTCATTATATATCATCTATGTAACCATCTGTTCCTCTCCATAGTTTTTTCTGAAGCATTTTCATTTTCTTATCAAGTGCTCTTTATTTTGTGTATACAGAGACCTCATTGGGGTAATTGCTATACAAAGAATTCATATCATGCTTTTCAATTGCAAAGTGATTTTCACAAACATTACCTTATTTGAGACTCATAATAACCATGTAAATTAGGCTGTGTTATTATCTCTCCTTTTTTTGCAGATAAGACAACACAGGAATTGGGAAGGCATTTGCACTGAACACTTTTAAACCCTAACCCTGAGGTCTGTTTACTTTCCCTCCCTCTTTATTGATGTGTTCCCTTCCACTCTTAATCCTTAAATTATGTAGACCAGTGTTCAAAGGTCAGCCTATCAATTACTAGCTGTTAGTGAGCTATAGTTGACTAAGGTCAAATCATCCAAAATAATGTAGATTAGAATAACTACATTGTATACTTATTATGAAAACTAAGAGCTCTAAGGCATGTTAAAATGTCTAGCACAGCACTATCTCTTATATAATAGTTGCATAACAAATACCATATTTCCTTTTCCCTTACTGCTACTTAAACTTTCTTCTGAAATTTTAAATTGTTTACCAAGTTTCACCCGGACTAGACTCTGAGAAGAATCATGATCAGTATAATTTATAAGGTAAAATTACATCAAGACAGTATGGTACTGGCACAAAGACAGAAATATAGATCAGTGGAACAAAATAGAAAGCCCAGAGATAAATCCACGCACATATGGACACCTTATCTTTGACAAAGGAGGCAAGAATATACAATGGATTAAAGACAATCTCTTTAACAAGTGGTGCTGGGAAAACTGGTCAACCACTTGTCAAACAATGAAACTAGAACACTTTCTAACACCATACACAAAAATAAACTCAAAATGGATTAAAGATCTAAACATAAGACCAGAAACTATAAAACTCTTAGAGGAGAACATAGGCAAAACACTCTCCGACATAAATCACAGCAGGATCCTCTATGACCCACCTCCCAGAATATTGGAAATAAAAGCAAAAATAAACAAATGGGACCTAATTAACCTTAAAAGCTTCTGCACATCAAAGGAAACTATTAGCAAGGTGAAAAGGCAGCTTTCAGAATGGGAGAAAATAATAGCAAATGAAGCAACTGACAAACAACTAATCTCAAAAATATACAAGCAACTCCTACAGCTCAACTCCAGAAAAATAAATGACCCAATCAAAAAATGTGCCAAAGAACTAAATAGACATTTCTCCAAAGAAGACATACAGATGGCTAACAAACACATGAAAAGATGCTCAACATCACTCATTATCAGAGAAATGCAAATCAAAACCACTATGAGGTACCATTTCACACCAGTCAGAATGGCTGCAATCCAAAAGTCTACAAGCAATAAATGCTGGAGAGGGTGTGGAGAAACGGGAACCCTCTTACACTACTGGTGGGAATGCAAACTAGTACAGCCACTATGGAGAACAGTGTGGAGATTCCTTAAAAAACTGGAAATAGAACTGCCTTATGATCCAGCAATCCCACTGCTGGGCATACACACTGAGGAAACCAGAAGGGAAAGAGACATGTGTACCCCAATGTTCATCACAGCACTGTTTATAATAGCCAGGACATGGAAGCAACCTAGATGTGCATCAGCAGGTGAATGGATAAGAAAGCTGTGGTACATATACACAATGGAGTATTACGCAGCCATTAAAAAGAATACATTTGAATCAGTTCTAATGAGGTGGATGAAACTGGAGCCTATTATACAGAGTGAAGTAAGCCAGAAAGAAAAACACCAATATAGTATACTAATGCATATATATGGAATTTAGAAAGATGCTAACAATAACCCTGTGTACGAGACAGCAAAAGAGACACTGATGTATAGAACAGTCTTATGGACTCTGTTGCAGAGGGAGAGGGTGGGAAGATTTGGGAGAATGGCATTGAAACATGTATAATATCATATATGAAACGAGTTGCCAGTCCAGGTTCAATGCACGATACTGGATGCTTGGGGCTAGTGCACTGGGACGACCCAGAGGGAGGGTATGGGGAGGGAGGAGGGAGGAGGGTTCAGGATGGAGAACACATGTATACCTGTGGTGGATTCATTTTGATATTTGGCAAAGCTATTACAATTATGTAAAGTTTAAAAATAAAATAAAATTAAAAAAAAAAAAGAAAAGAAATACATTTGAATCAAAGGATGGGAATCAAAAAAAAAAATTACAGCGGAAAAGGAAAAAAAAAAGGAGGTGAGTTGTTTTCTGTGAAATTTGAGTTTTAGTCTGTCATATAGGATAGTGCAAACTAAAAATGATTTGCATGTCCACAAAAATTAAGTAAAATGGTGCTAAAATCCAGAGGAATGGAAGTTAATGAAATAGGTTATTTTATTCCTGTTACTGTAGTCTCTCAGTTTCTTTAGAATCTCTCTGCAGTAATAAAGGGTAAAAAGGTATGGATGCATTTATAATGTGTTATACTTGTCTCTCTCTCAGCATGGGTTAGTCTGATCTTATGGGAACTTAATGAAAACCATACATTTTTATAAACTGGTGTATTAATGAATAAATCAAAAAAGACGGAGTTAGAAAACTGGCCCATTTCTTTATGTCTTGCTTTAACTAAGCTTTTCCCTTTCTCCATTCTACAGTAGCAATGACTTCTATCACATAGACAGACTTGGAAATTAGCCCCAGCTAAGAATCCCTGTATTCTTTGTGAGGGAAAAGAATTTAGGATGCTAACTGAATGTTTCAGTTTAAAAAAAATTTTTGAGCTAATTCATTTAAGAATTTTTCCCAACTATTGTATAGACCTATGGTAAAATTGAATAATATAAACAGTGGGGGCACATATTTTGTGTTGTTAATGGTAATTGATATTAGCTTCCTCATTTTTGTGTTTTGCTTGATTATGCTTTTCTACTCCAAGATTATAGATAATTTCACCCATGTTTTCTAACATTTTATGGTTTCCTTTTCTCCCCTAAATTTGACAAATTTATTTCTTTTCAAGTGTGTTAGATGCTAAAATGATAGCTATTTGAAACAGTTTTTAAAGATTAATACTTTTCCATGGGGAGTTATCATACATGTGCTCTGATTGGTTATCATACAGAAGGAAAGAAGGCATATTCTATAGTAATGCTAAATACAACATGAAAATTATAGGAAGTGTAGTGAGAAAAGGTAGCTTTCTTCTTTTTTCTTCTTTTCAATCATCATGTTACATGAGGTACAGCCATATTAGTAAATAAGTATTAACATATAAACCTAGGATGGAGTTGCCTGCTTATTCAGGGCTTCCTAGAAGAATGCGTGGCATGAAGAGACCCGTCATGTCTTATGAAGGAGAGTGGAGCATAAGGGGGGAAGATTGGTTAGGAAAGAGCCAATGAGTTATTTCTCGTGCGAGATTAGCAAAGACAGGGACAATAGAATTGGCAAAAGAGAGTGATCAAATTCTTCTTCCTGTAGATAACATGCCAAGCAGAAATTCTGCCCCAAACCCCTAACCAGGATAATGCTCTTCTTCCCAAGGTTTTACTTTTAACTTTGGTAACTCTTGGTTAGGCCTGTTGAGTTTTTGATTAGTCTTGTAGGGGTGAGGATTGGTTAGTCTTTGCGTGTGACTCTACCCACATCTTACTCCAGGCACTGTCAGTCTACCTGGATTAGGTAGGGTGGTTTGCAGCCTGAAATCTAGAAAATCTAAGTCCCAGGGCTCTGGTCCCAATAGCACAGTCCTCTGGGGCATGAAACCTGTGTATCATCCAGTATCACGTTTAATTAACAGCTGGGTTGTGGTCCTGAGTTCTATCCAACAGCTTTTGTCCTCCTACCATTTCTTAGGAACCCCAGCAGGGTCTAAGTGAGCCAAAATTTTCATTACATCTTCCCTGACTGTAAGTTCCCTGTTGACGAAATCATTTTGTGAACATGTTTTCATTTTTTAACATTTAGTATTTTGTCCCCTCTATAGTCAAGGTTTTTACAGGTAAGGAATGGCATAGACATTCAGTCATATATTGTTTTCCAAATTAGTGTCCCCTTATTTTTGCACCTTTTGATGAATAATCTATCTTTCTAATGGAAGTGGAAGTTTTTTGAATAGGAGAAAAGAAAAACGACTTTTAGATTTCATTCAATTTTTGTTTGTTTGTTTGTTTTGTCACATGAGGGAAGTTACACAGCCTCATAGAAAAATTCCACTTTAAAATGAGGTTTAAGTACTAACCTGGGTTTCTGGGTGATTTGCCTGTTACTTGGAAGTAAAGGATTTCTTTTGAAGATTTTGTGCTTTTGAACAGTTAGTATTATTTTTACTTGATTGTTAGTATTATTATTATTTGTAATTTAGGAATAAATTTATTGTTAATATCTCAACTCATTACTTGATTCAGCTCCATGTTGAGTTTGGGAAGAAGTATTTTTATTAAATGATAATTTTCCCTTAAATGAAGTAGTACAAAGGAAAAGAATAATAGGAGAAACCAGGGAATAAATGGTTATTTGGCAGTTCGGAGTCTTAACTGTTATCCAGTGGAAGTCCTAATAAATGGTTATTTGGAAACTAATGGGCAACTTGGAGATCTTTTGAGGTTAATATAATTAAATGATACATTCATTTGTAGGAAAGGCTTCTACAAGGTGCCTACTGCTAGAAGGCTTTCTCCTCAAGTACCTTCTCCTCCTTTGTGTTATGCCCAGATCTTCAGCAGGGCAGTACAGGTGCCCCGGGACCTGTCTCCTCTTCTTTCCAATTCAGTGTCAATGTTCTGCTCCTCAGTCTTACCCCTCTTCTGCTTATCTCAAGACTTCGAAAGGACATGAGAAACAGTGCCTTCTGAAAATAATGGTGGTAAGAAATAAGCTCATAGTCTTGTCTCATAGTCTATGACTATAAGCTCAGTCTGTGACTAAGCCTTTAGTCATAACTAAAGGCATACAATACACAGTAGAGGGCGTATCTTTTCGTAGTTTTAATGTGGCCAATTACTTTGCATTTCACCCTCATCCCTTTCCAGGGACCTGAAAGTGCTTTCCTGATGAGAGGAGGACAGTTAGTGTAATCATTAGAAGAGAAATAGATACAGTATAATTGGGGATCATCCTGTTCATTGTCCATTTAATTTTTCATCAGACCCACATGTGCTACTGCACTTGGGTATATGTAAAGCCAGACTTCCTACTAGAAAGAGCAAAGAATTCCAGAAACGGCCACTCAAGATACCAAGTTTCTCAGAGGAAATGAATGATTTCCAAACCTGCTCAGTGAGAAAGCAACTAGAAGTGGGCTCAAGAGGTAGAGATATAGAGTCATTAATAGGCAGGGCAAAAAGGATAGAAATAGGAGTGGGGAAGATGATGATGGAAAGGAGAAGAAGGAAGCACATTTCCATTTTATAAAACTGACCAAAGTAGTTGATGAAACAATATAACTAGCCTAGAGTTTAACCCAGGCTTTCAATTAAAAAGAGGTTTTCAATTAAAAACCTCTTTCTCCTTCTTTCAAAATGACCTTGAATTTCAGTTTAGCGAAACTGAAATTTTGGTGCAGCTGTTATTTGATAATAACACATTGTGTTTTTCAGTTTACTTAGATTGTTTAAAAAACAGATAACTGAAAACCATCTGTTTATGTTTCTGTATAATTTGTTCTCAGGACAGGGACTAGGAACAAATCATTGAAAATTCTGCTAGAAAAGTCTCTCATTAATTTAAGGAGTTCTAGTGGCTCAGTCTGTAGTGCCAGGTGAAAAGGGTTCCAAGTGCGGGTGTTTTCTGAGACAAGCAGAAAATTAATTTCTTCCCTTGCGTTTTGTGGTTGGGTGGCATCTTTTTTATTTTCCTGGCAGTGTCTCTCACAATGTCATGTGCACTTGAATAATCAGGAAAAATTCATATTATTAAACTTCACTCCATGAGACTTTGATCAGTCTGTCTGGGAAGGGTCAGGAAATGCCATAGTTAAACAATTCTCCAGAAGATTTGGGCGTAGGAGAAGGAAATGGCAACCCACTCCAGTGTTCTTGCCTGGAAAATCCCAGGGACAGGGGAGCCTGGTGGGCTGGCGTCTATGGGATCGCACAGAGTTGGACACGACTGAAGTGACTTAGCAGCAGCAGCAGCAGCAGTCCAAGGACCACAGTTGGATAAATACCGCTTCTTAGAATGATAAATATGTACCACATTTTGGAGACGTAAATTCAGGACAGGTATCCTGAAGCTTGACTGTCAATACCAAGAACTAAATTAAACACACACACACACACACACACACACACACACACAATGCCCCAAACAACTCAAAGAGCAAACAACAAAACAAATGGTTCAAAGCAAAGTGAAACCCAACAATGGATTTTAAATAGGTCCTTAGAGATATAATAGAATCAGATCAAACTCAACTACTGAGACACAAATAGGCCAACTCTAAGTTGATGTTGAGAAATAATGGAAAACCTTTTAAAGGATCGTAGTTAATTCCAGTTTTTGACACCAAGCCCTGGGCTCTGGAAAGCATTATCGGTTTTACGCAGAGCACTGATCCCCCATTTATGGGCCATGCTGGGTAAATCTATTTTGCTGAAGTTTCTTTTGTTATACTGTGTTGTATTTTGTTGGATGTATAGTCTAATTTTTTGTTTTAACTCAAGGTTTTAAATTAAAAATATTCTCCCCTTTACTCCCCGCCTCCAACCTTGTAAAGGACATAATACAGTTTTTTTACTTGTTAAGAGTAAAACACTGGGAGAATTTAACTCATTAGAAAATGGTGGTCGGTGTGGCAGGCTGGATCTTTCTCAAGGACGTGTATTCTGCCACTAAAGATGGGCGGGATTTCTGGATGACCATTGGCTCCATTGTGCCTCAGATTCCTCCTCTGTGGATTGGGGGCAGGGTATATTCAATGATTTCTGAGGTCCTCTCTGATGGTAAATAGAATAAGAATGTTCTAAGCACTTTTATCTGTTCTCTCATGTAAACCTCACTACAACCCTTTATTTCCAATCAGGAATATTGTCATTAGAGATAAATTTAGAAGAAGATAGATTTAACAGTACCTGTATCCATTTTCAAGGGGTAGTGCTGAATTCTTCCCATATCTTTTCACTGGCTAGGGTTGAGTTTTGAGCTGTCTTATTTGTGATTGCTTTTTTAGGGGCTATCTGTTAGCAACTGACATGGAGAGGAGTGTAGGACTATGAAGGGGAGGAGAGAAGCAGCTATGTTTCAATCATAAGACTGCAAGTTTGTACAGATGACAATTATTGCTGGACTTCGACTATGGAATCTAGAACAATGGCTGCTATTCATGCCTCTTGCCATTAGGTGGGGCAGTTGAAGAGTCGGAAAATTGCATTTTCAAGTAAAGTGATTTGTACTCAATGCTTTTCTCATTCTGAAAGTCATGTGGTAAAAGATACTTTGCTCTTATAGAGTTAAACTCTGAAAGTGGCCAGACCTCTAGTTTCCTTTAAAATTCTGTCACTGAGGAAGAAGGAGTATATGGGTGGTGAAATTAATAATATAACAGGTTTTGATCTTAATATAAAATTTGCATTTAGGATTCAAAAGCCAAAATGGAGTCTGAAGCCAACTTATATATTACATTTTTTCAGAAGAGTAAGCAAAGCGTGTGAGGTTGGGGGAGCAAAAATGACAAGTTTATGAAAGTCCAGAAAGGGGAAAGCAGCCATGGTAGTTATTGCAGCCCTCTTCTCAATGCCTATTGATTTCCTTTAGCATCCTGGGCATTTAACTGCTTCACTCTCCTTCCACTTTTTTTTTCCAAAAAAGTCCATACCAATTAATTTATCTGGCACTTAATGGATAATTCATTAAGAAAACCTTTTGTGCCAAGCACATCATGATGAATTTTGATTGCTAATGCTACCTGGGCTCTGCTTTGAAGTGTTTTTATTGACCCAATCATAGATTTAAGTTGTTTTCATGGAACTTAAAAAATAACTTAGGAAAATTTCAAATCAATTCTTTAAAGAATAGCAACTTTATACTTACATTTATCAGTGTCCACTTTTAGGACAAAGTATGAGAGATATGGAGAGGAAGACAAGAATACTAGGGTAGATGAGAGAAATACCACTTGTTATTTTATCTTCTTAAAACTAAGAGTCCATGTGAAAGTCACTCAGTCATGTCTGACTCTTTGTTCATGTCCTCTATCCATGGAAATCTCCAGGCCAGAATACTGGAGTGGGTAGCCCTTCCCTTCTCCAGGGGATCTTCCCAATCCAGGGATTGAACCCAGGTCTCCCACATTGCAGGGAGATTCTTTACTGTCTGAGCCACCAGAGAAGCCCAAGAATACTGGAGTTGATAGCCTATCCCTTTTCCAGGGCACCTCCTGACCCAGGAATTGGACTGGGATCTCCTGCATTACAGCAGGATTCTTTTCCAGCTGAGCCACCAGGGAAACCCGAGTCCATAAGGCTGTAATATTGAAGTTAGAGGGGAAATAGTAGATTTGGAAATTTACCCTTCAGATCAAAGAAACTTTTCATGAGACAGAGCAGTGAGATTTGGGAGTTTAGAAAAGAAGAATTAATGAGGAAATCTACTCAGTAAATACTTGAATAAATAAACAGGCCAGCAAAATGTTTTCCAACTTTCCCTAACATGTGTATACTTATTAGTATTGTTGTTTAAGGTAGCTAATATCCCTGCAACTCACAGACTTCTAGCATTTTATCAGTTCCAGATTCCAAGGAAGTTTACATGAGCTTTTTAGAGGCTATAAATTACAAAATTTGACATAAATCTCTAACATCTCAAATGATGCTCATTTGCACAAAGAAACTTGAGAACAGACTGGATTTGTACATTGATATAATTTTAAATGGTAATCAACATCAGAGTCAGTTTCTCCTGACAATTCCTTCCTCAATTTCCAATAAGTCAGTGAAAGAAAGAGATGAGAATCATGTTTGGGCTGTTTTGCCAACTGAGTAGTATATGGTACTAATTAACAGTAAAAATATTGAAATGAATATAAAGTATGTAGATTCACAAATGTTTCATTTTCTTTCATTAGACAGAACTCATCCTTAACCTCTTATCTAAAATAACCCTCTCTTCATTCTCTAACTCTTTACCTTCTTTATTTTTCCCTAGTAGTACTAATCACAACCTGACATGTTTTATGGTAATTTTTTAATGAATTGTTTGTTCCCACTAGCTTCATAAGGGCAGAGGATTTCTTTGCTTTTTCTCTAATGTTTCCCTATAGCTTAGAACATTCCTGGTACCCAGTAATAATCATAATCATTAATAATAATCTCAATAATCATTTGGATAATGAATGTATAATTGAAATAAGGAATTCATGTGGCTAATAAATGATTGAAAAGTGCTCAGCTTTGCCATAAACCAATGAAAGTAAAACCGTTTTTCATCAGTGAGTGATATACACAAAAATATGAATCAGTTCAGTTCAGTTCAGTCGCTCAGTCGTGTCCGACTCTTTGTGACCCCATGAATCGCAGCATGCCAGGCCTCCCTGTCCATCACCAACTCCCGGAGTTCACTCAGACTCACGTCCATCGAGTCAGTGATGCCATCCAGCCATCTCATCCTCTGTTGTCCCCTTCTCCTCCTGCCCCCAATCCCTCCCAGCATCAGAGTCTTTTCCAATGAGTCAACCCTTCGTATGAGGTGGCCAAAGTACTGGAGTTTCAGCTTTAGCATCATTCCTTCCAAAGAAATCCCAGGGCTGATCTCCTTCAGAATGGACTGGTTGAATCTCCTTGCAGTCCAAGGGACTCTCAAGAGTCTTCTCCAACACCACAGTTCAAAAGCATCAATTCTTCGGTTCTCAGCCTTCTTCACAGTCCAACTCTCACATCCATACATGACCACGGGAAAAACCATAGCCTTGACTAGACGGACCTTTGTTGGCAAAGTAATGTCTCTGCTTTTGAATATGCTATCTAGGTTGGTCATAACTTTTCTTCCAAGGAGTAAGCGTCTTTTAATTTCATGGCTGCAATCACCATCTGCAGTGATTTTGGAGCCCCCCAAAAATAAAGTCTGGCACTGTTTCCACTGTTTCCCCATCTATTTGCCATGAAGTGATGGGACCAGATGCCATGATCTTCGTTTTCTGAATGTTGAGCTTTAAGCCAACTTTTTCACTCTCCACTTTCACTTTCATCCAGAGGCTTTTTAGTTCCTCTTCACTTTCCGCCATAAGGGTGGTGTCATCTGCATATCTGAGGTTATTGATATTTCTCCTGGCAATCTTGATTCTAGCTTGTGCTTCCTCCAGTCCAGCGTTTCTCATGATGTACTCTGCATAGAAGTTAAATAATCAGGGTGACAATATACAGCCTTTGCGTACTCCTTTTCCAATTTGGAACCAGTCTGTTGTTCCATGTCCAGTTCTAACTGTTGCTTCCTGACCTGCATACAAATTTCTCAAGAGGCAGATCAGGTGGTCTGGTATTCCCATCTCTTTCAGAATTTTCCACAGTTTATTGTGATCCACACAGTCTAAGGCTTTGGTATAGTCAATAAAGCAGAAATAGATGTTTTTCTGGAACTCTCTTGCTTTTTTGATGATCCAGCGGATGTTGGCAATTTGATCTCTGGTTCCTTTGCCTTTCCTAAAACCAGCTTGAACATCTGGAAGTTCACGGTGAATACCCAGTGCTTATTAGGTTGAAGTAAAACAGACATTGTTACAAAATTACAAAACATCTTGCTGGGAAGTATATTGTAAGTATGTGTATCATTAAAATCTCTCTACACCATATTTTGGAGAAGGAAATGGCAACCCACTCCAGTGTTCTTGCCTGGAGAATCCCAGGGACGGGGGAGCCTGAGGGGCTGCCCTCTATGGGGTCGCACAGAGTTGGACACGACTGAAGCGACTTAGCCCCAGCAGCAGCAACCATATTTTAATTCTAGGAATATATTTAGGAAAAAACTCCAAAATAAAAAGTAGTCTTTATTGAAGAAAAGTCTTTACTCAACACTGCTGATTTGGTGAGAGTAGTTTAAAAATCCTAAATACCTCAAAGGAGAGGGAAGCATTAAATTATGATACATCATTCGCACATTATAGTATGTAAACATAGAGTTAGATTTACTAAGAGTTTTTAAAACATGGAAAAACTGAGAACAGAATTTTAAATTAATTTTTAAAAGAATATGGAAATCAGAATATGTGATATTATTTTAATAGCATTTTAAAAGTAGAAATTATGCCAAAATATTAACAGAGACAGAGGCAGATAACATTTTAGATGATTTTGTTTTATATTTCTCTATACTTTTATTTTCCAATTTTTCTGAAACAAAACTTTTATAGCTGAAAAATAATTTTAAATTATTTTAAACTTTATTTTAGAATTTTGATAATCTAGAACTGATTATGTTTTATGCTATAGACTTATCGTTTTCATGAAGAAATTAATATAGTCTAGTATTACTTTTATTATCTAAGAATATACTTGAAACTTAAGAATTTCTAAGTAAAATTAAATTTTAGCACATCACTGAGACTTCTAGGGGAGTGCTCACTATAGGAGTAAGAAGAGCTAAAGTCTAAGGAATATTAGCATATCCCTTTAACCATCAAAAATGTTTTCAACTTTGGATTCTGGTCAATGAAAAGAGATGAGTTACTTGGATTTATATATCCAATAATTGGATATATATTGTCCTTATTTAGGACTAGTGAAATTACTGTTGAATGAGCTCGGACCAAGACTAGTAAAGGGTATTTGAGTTTGAGAGAGAGTGAGAGGCCTCAGCTACATGGTATTAGAAAGCAGCAGGATCTTCCAGGAAGTAGCAATTAACTGTGATCCTCTCTTGTGACTAATTCAAGTTCTGGACAGAAAGTTCTTTCTAGCCTCTTTTTCTAGTAGCTTTGAAAACTGAATGTTGATTCTTGGATTGTTAGGCATGTTTCCAAAATTCTGCCTCTGTCCACAGCATTCCTAGCCCCTAAATTGACCAGCTTGACTGCATAAGCTTCTCATTCTCTCATGATCTGTGTCATTGGCCAGAAACTGTGAACTCAGCCAGCACACTGGGGCATCAGGCCAAAGCACAACATTTAATAAGAAGGCTTTCCTATCATTTGATTCACTTAATTCAAAGTTGAATGAGCTATTGAATTTGGTTCAAGAACATTCCCTAATTGTTGAATTGGTTCTCAGATGTTTATAAGTGGAAGGCCTTTGAAATTGTTTGGTATTTGATATTGAGATAGGAGGGAAGATGAAATAAGAAAATACATTGTACCTGAACATCTGCAGTTATAACCTATTGTTTATTGAGTAAAGGTCTATGGGTTGTAACTAATTTCTATACAGTCTATCACAGTGCCTGGCATGTGAAAGTGAAAATTGCTCAGTCGTGTCCGATTCTTGGCAACCCCAAGAACTATATAGTCCATGGAAGTCTCCAGGTCAGAATACTGGGGTGGATACCCGTTCCCTTCTCCAGGGATCTTCCCAACCCAGGGATTGAACCCAAGTCTCCTGCATTGCAGGCGGATTCTTTACCAGCTGAGCCACAAGGGAAGCCAAAGAATACTGGAGTGGGTAGCCTATCCCTTCTCCAGGGGATCTTCCTGATCCAGGAATCAACTGGGGTCTCCTGCATTGCAGGCAGATTCTTTACCAACTAAGCTATGAGGGAAGCCCTTATAAATATTTGTCAAGTGAATTTCAGACACTTCATTTTTCTGTTTTTTAATCTGTTTGTGTAACAGAGCCATTTCATTTTTTAACTAATAATTTTAGAATACAAAACTCATTCTGCACTTGAATCCAGGATATGTAAAGAGCCATTGTAAATCAATAAGGATGAGACAGATATCCCAATAGGAAAACAAACAGAAGACTTGAAGAGGTACTTCAGCAAAGAGGATATCCAAATGGTCAATAAATATATGAAAGGGGGCTCAATCTAATCATCAAGGAAAAACAAAACTACAGTTTAATACCACCATATATCCACAAGAATTGCTACAACAAAAAAGACAATATCTAGTGTTGACAAGAATGTGGAGCACTGAGAATCCTCAGTCACTGTCTCTGAGGCAACATCTGTTTGGCAATATCTACTCATAATGAAAACACATATCCTATGACCCAGTGATTCTACTCCACTGTATATGCCAAACATTGTTGCATGGAGATGTTTATCAAAAAACTGCATCAAATGTTCATAGCAACACTATTTATATTAGACAACAATTGGAAAATACCCAGCTGCCCATCCAAAAAAGAACCAATGGCTAAATTGTGGTATATTCACACAATTTAATACTAATCAGTCATGAGAATGAATGAATTACAACTATGTTCAAAAATGTTTATGTATCTCCCAGATATAAGTTTTCCAGGTACAAAAGAGTGCATTCTGTCTGACTCCATTTATATTAAGTACAAAAATAAGTAAAACTATATTTTGATGCTAGCCATCAAGAGAGTAGTTACTGGGGCAGGTGGTTAGAGACTAGAAAGGGGGCACATGGGGGACTTTTAGGGTACTGATAATACTCTGTTTTTTTTTCATCTGGGTATGATTATATCATGCACTCTGTAAAAGTTTACTTATTTGTATGGCTATGATTTGTGCATTTTTTTGGTATATATTTTATTCTTCAATAAATGGTTAAAATAATTTTTTATCATTTTTTTTTTCAGTTAACTCACCAAATTTTGATCTTGAGCTTACCATGTGATCATATAAACAGCCCCAGAGCGTCTCTCTTGGTATGATCTCATGATGCCATGGCAAGCATTAACTCTTAAATCCTCTGCCTAAATGTTTACGATGGAAGAATAGTTGGGTTTTTTTTTTTTTTTTCTTCTCTTTTTTTAACAGAAGAGAGCAAAGGGGAAAATATTTTGCTTTGAGGAGACATTTTTGAAGTTGTTTTCTCAATGAGTTTAATCATTTGCTGAACTTCCTCATTCACATTGAGAAAGAATTTATACTTTGTTAGAAGGAATATGAGCAATACAGTTATCAGATAGGGTGAGTTATCACATAATCCAGACTGTGAATTGTTGACAAATGACTCTACATTATAAAAACTTAAAGGTTTTTTTTTTTTTTTTAATCAAAACATAAGTCCCTGTTTGTTAATACTCCTGAGTCTGCTGCAGTGTCTACATGAGCTATTTCCAAGTTTCCATTTATGATAAGGAGCTGTGGTGCATGAATAAACCCTCACTTTTACCTACGTGTATAGAAATAGCAAGGGCTTCCCTGGTGGCTCAGTAGTAGAGAATCCACCTGCCAAAGCAGGAGACCCAGGAAGATCCTCTGATCGAGGGGTAAACCCACTCCAGTATTCTTGCTGGGAAATCCCATGGCCAGAGCAGCCTTGCAGTCTACTTTGTCTATGGGGTCGCAAAAGAGTTGGACATGACTAAGCAAATAAACAACAACAACAATAACTCCAGCACTTGGCCACTTGATGCAAAGAACTGAGTTATTTGAAAAGACTGTCATGCTGGGAAAGATTGAAGGCAAGAGAAGAAAGGGACGACAGAAGATGAGATGGTTGGATGGCATCACCGACTCAATGGACATGAGTTTGAGTAAACTCCTGGAGTTGGTGATGGACATGGAGGCCTGGTGTGCTGCAGTCCATGGGGTCACAAAGAGTCAGACACAACTGAGCGACTGAACCGAACTGAAACTCATCCTCTTACCTAGTTGCTTTTTATTGTACATTCACAGTTTTCCCAACCCTCAGGATTATAGCTGGAAAAGACAGGAATGCTTGGCTAGCCCCTGAAGGAGAATGAGCTTTATTACTGAGGCCAAGTCATCTACCTTTATTTGGATGCAAACCTAGTAGCCAGGGACCTTGTCATATCTTTTTTCTGTAAAGTACTTTCTGTACTTGTCAAAATCAATAATTGGATTTAAAATGACAGCACAAAATTCAGCCTTCAGAATAAAATGGCTGCTTATTTGCCTTGAGGAAGTATTCCTTTCAATGCTCTGCCACCACTGAGTATAGATTCTCTCTGAGAGATACATTTTAAAAACTATCACCAAATTTTCCTATTATCTAACATCTCTGCCAACTATCCAGTGTCATTTAATTATAATAAAAATAATGTATGGAATATTTAATATTTTATGATTACAAAATATATTTTTCACCTGGATTTTCCTGTTGAACTTCGACAAAAATCCTATGGTTATGTCTTGTATCATGCCATTTTGCTTCTCATGGCTCAGCTGGTAAAGAATCCACCTGCAATGTGGAGACCTGGGTTCGATCCCTGGGTTGGGAAGATCTCCTGGAGAAGGGAAAGGCTACCCACTCCAGTATCCCAGCCTGGAGAATTCCATGGACTGTATAGTCCATGGTGTCACAAAGAGTCGGACACGACTGAGTGGCTTTCATTCATTCATTCATGCGTGCCATTTTGCAAATGAGGAAACTGAGACTCTAAGACTCAGAGATAGAACTTAGTTTGCATAACTAAGATGTAGGTTGCAAGTTTTCCATCCTAGTCTAGAACTTTTTCTGTTTTATTCCACCCCTGTACGTTTCATGGTTATATTTACCTTTCATGTAGCACTATAGAATAAGAATTATAGATTTAGTATATTTTTTAGTTCATTCAATATATATTATATGCTCTCTGTGTGCCACATACTGGTCTGGGTAATGGCAATATTAATATAATGGTGAACGATATGTAAGCAGTCCTACCTTGATGGAGCTCATAGCTGCTAGTGGGAGTACAGACAAATAACTAAACAATTAAATAGGAAGTTTCCCCCTGTGGTTATCTTCTTCCATGTACTATGCTAGGATATACATAGGATGTCATGGGAATATACAGGAAGGGCATATACTGTACTGAAACTTGTACTGAAAAAAACTTTCACTCTGTCCAAAGTCTTCAATTAAATGATACCAGAAAATAGAATCTACTAGATATTCTAGATGACCAGTTGGCAGGGAAAAGTGATATTTGGAAAACATGCTTGAAAATTACATTCAGTGGGAAAGAAAGACTATAAACCAATAAAAGTAACTGTTAGGCTAATTGTGATTGGCTATGGTTCAGTGTCTGGATTTCAAATGTAATTCTGAAAAAGAAAAAAAAATAGGAAATGAGCATACAACAAAAATCAGATTAGGCTCAACTTTATTGACCATAGTTGAGCCTAGACAGATCCGAGATATCCTTGTACACTTGTGGTGAAAATTGTAACACTGCTATTTTGTTTTTAATGTGTTCTCCATAGCAAAATTTCTCCGTCTATCTTTAACTTGCCCTGAAAGAATCACTACCCCTGAGAGTTCTTGGGGCTCACAATATGGCTTTGTTCTATCCAAAACCCTTTGGATTGCTGGTTGAATGCAGATGTCCAGTAGAGTTTGACTATAGAAATGCATTAGTCATTACTTATATGTACATCTTTCTGTAAGTTCCCAACAGCAGCCATGTCCTTGTGCTTAACAATTACTGGAAGAAAGTAACTGTTGAGGACAGTGTTTCTAAATCTTAGATCTGTGGAAAGTTTTCAGGAAGTCCTTGAACTCCAAGAAATGGTGTGCAAAATTGTAATGGGTCCTCTGTACATTCTCCTGGGGAGTGTGCCCACAACTTTTGCTTCAGTAAAGGAATCTGTAGGCTTTACCCTCCAGTCCTCCTTTCAAAAAACAAGCTAGCAACTCTTGTATAGTGATTAAAGGCAATAAAATATCCATTTGAACATCAGATAACTTGAACATATCATCAAAAATAGGCATCTAGAAAGACATTCTGTTGTAGCTAGGCTCCAAGGTGGCCTCCAGTGACGCCTTTTCATATTGTACCAAGGTTGATCTCTGTGAGCAACAGCATACAATAGAAGTAATGGTATGTCACCTCTGAGACTGGGTTCTAGAAGACTGTGTGGCTTCTGTCTTGAGTATTTCCTCTCTCTCTAATGACTCACTCTGGGGGAAGGGAGCCAGTTGCCAAGTCATGAAGACACTCAGACATGTTCCCCAAGTCAAAAAGAAGCCAACATGATAAGGCATGGAGGCCCATTGCCAACAGTCAGTAAGGAACTGAGGCCTCCCAACAACCATGGGATACATTCTCCAGCCCTTGTTGAGCCTTGAGATGACTGGCAGATTAAGCTCTTAAAAGACTGAACCACAACCACCAGCTAAACTGCTCTCCTGCATGTACCATCCTCAGAAACTGTGTGAGATAATAGATGTTTGTTGCATTAAGCTGCTACATTTTGGAATAATTTGTTCCACAGCAATAGATAGCTAATGCAAATTATCTTGACTCATCACTACAAAAAGAAAAGTGAGTATGTGAAAAATTATTGTGTTTGTATAATACCAACTTTCCTGTTAACCCTGGGAAATTAGAGTTGGAAATAAGCAGGTGCAAGGCACTTCTTTCCTCCTGTTGGTAAATAGTGCAGTGAGAATCCCAGGGACGGGGGAGCCTGGTGGGCCACCGTCTATGGGGTTGCACAGAGTCAGACACGACTGAAGCGACTTAGCAGCAGCAGCAGCAGCCCATTCACAGCCAGCACTTGGGAACCAGTGTGATTCCCACAGCAAGGAGTAACCTCAGGACAGAAACAAACAAATTTTCTTTTCAGTGATTTCTTTCTTTCCTTTTAAAAGGCACCAGCTTTCAAGTATCTCCTGGGAGAACCTTTCTTTTATTTCCACCAAGCATGATCAATTTAACAGACAATTCATGCTTTGCCAGTGATCATGGGAGTTACTAATGTAATCTTTTATTTTCTAAGCTGTAGGATTTTTCATGGTCCTCCAATAGATTTCACAGCTGTTAGCGTGCGGTAGTAGTGGCTTGTTTAAATGGCAGCACATTTGAACGGTGCTTGTGCTGTTAGCAACCTGTGAAGGAAAAACTTTCCACTTAAAGTGGAAAGAGGAAGAAAACAACTTGATTTTGTGATTATCCACATGGCAAAGAAATAATAAAATGCCCAGTAAAATAAGCAATGTTGCTTTCAGTGAAAGTACTTTAATAAAATGGATAGATTCTCCCAACAGCAACAATTATCATCTTTTTTCTGATTACCGTTGTGGTTCCTTCTTTATTAGGAACCCAGCAGATCTAGTTCTTGATTGCCAAGGGAATTTTTTTAAAACAATATTTTAAAACTGTGTAGGGACTCACTAGTGAAATGTGCAACCAATCAGTTGATTCAATCTTATTTTAAACTGAAATAGAATTTCAAAGTTCAGAATATAATACATAATAAGTAATTTCTTGTTTGGTTTAGCTTTTTTTTTTTTTAAGAACTATACGTATCTTTATATCTGTATGTACTACATGAGAGATAAAATGTATTTTTTTTTTACTATGACTTGTCAAAATGCTTGAAAATCACTATTCTGTAACATTTTGATTTTTGAAAAATAGAAAAAAATCCAGATTTTTTGGAAATATTTCAAAGATGGATTATTTTTTGTTGGGAGGGATGGGCAATGCTGGTGAAACGCATTGGTGAAATGGGTTTTCCTAAAGAGAATGAATATTTTACTCCCACTTATGCTGCTGCTGTTGCTGCTGCTAAGTGGCTTCCGTCATGTCCGACTCTGTGCAACCCCATAGACGGCAGCCCACCAGGCTCCTCCATCCCTGGGATTCTCCAGGCAAGAACACTGGAGTGGGTTGCCATTTCCTTCTCCACCCACTTATGCTAGAAAGTCCCTAATCCTCGGGCAAGAAAAGTGTCATTTTGAAAGAGGGTGGAGTATGTGGAGCAGAAAGCTTTTTCCTTTATTGGTGCCAGGAAGATCTAAGACTTGTCTTTCAAACAGGGAGTGGGCTGATATGGTCCTGGCCACATGGCAGCAGCCACGACCAGCAGCACCTGTGACCAGTGGTAGCAGGTGAGGGTGCAACGTTTGCAGAGCTTCTGGCCTCAGAAAGACACACCTCATGGCGCCCTAGCAAGGGGAAGAGGAATTGAGCCTGGCTCTGAGACAGAGGGAAAGTAGTGTTCCTTCCATGAGCCCTGGCAACAAAGGAGTAGACGCTCAGCTTGAGAATGGGGTTTGTCCTCATAGAGGTAGGAAACCCAGAGAACTGGAGGGAATCTTCCACAGCCCACATGCAGCCCAATCATAGAAAATACCAAAAAGGAGCTGGTGGGTAACTCATGGGATGCCATAATGGTGGGGTCTTTTAGAAAAAAGTTAATTTCCAGCCAATAAGCTTGTGCTGACTCTCAAGACATGAGAAGTGAACATAGAGGTTCTGAATTTCATGGCCCTCCTTTAAGAGGTAGGGCTCAGTGCAACCTCATAATCATGACTAAAATGACTCTGAGCTGATAGCCTTGTCAGTAACACTTTCTTTGGCTTGAGCATTATGTTTTCCTTTGGATCTCTTTTAAAATGTAAACATCATGTGAGGGGTAACATTAAGTTTATAATATGTCTTTGTATTAATGAATACAAAAAGTCACTTTTCTAAAGTGAGTGGAAGATGACAGAGAGCTTGGTGAAGGGAAAATGGTGAAGAAAAGGGTCAGTGAGGACATTCTTTCCCACTTTGCAGTTTTCCCAAGGGGCTGGCCTTGACATCTGTGTGAATAGCTGTACCTGATCTTGCACACTAGAACCCATCCAGCAGGCTGTACCTGGGGGATGTGGCAGAGGCAACAGGATTGTTGAAGAACAAAATTCTGCATGATGTGGAAGTAGATCAATCAACCATATGCACTTATAGAACATCTACTGCCAGGTACAAAGTTCTGTGCTGAGCAATAAACATAATTCCTCCATAGTTTATAATCTAATTGAAAGAGAGGACATATGTAGCAAAAGATTGTTGTTTAGTTGCTAAGTCATGTCTGACTCTTTTGTGACTCCATGGACTATAGCCCTCCAGACTCCTCTGTCCATGGCATTTCCCAGGCAAGAATACTGGAGTAGGTTGTTATTTTCTTCTCCAAGGGAATCTTCCTGATCCAAGGATCAAACCCATGTTTCCTGAATTGGTAGGCAGGTTCTTTACCACCAAGCCACCAGGGAAGCCTGTAGCAAAAGATACCTAATAATAAAAGGCAAGTGAACATCTTCTTTATATGATATTTAGATAGTTTCAAGTGAGATTTTTTTTAGCCCCAAATTCCATGATGTTGTAGCTTTTTCTGAACCAAATGCCAAAATATCTCAAATTCTGATTTTATTTACTCCTAATGGCATAATTTAAATTCAATTCATTCATTCATTTTTTTCTTTGACCAGCTATACTGAGTACCAGCTTTAAAGTCTATGTCAGTTACTTTGGGGGACAGGATGTCTGGAAACTAGAATTCTTCAAACACCTCTCCAAATTTTGTGAAATTTTAGATAGCAGTAAAGTTTGTTTGGGTCAAATGAGGTTCTTGAAATAAAAACAAAGTAATTGCAAATCAACTAAAACCTCTTTGGATTATAGTGGAAGCAATGTAGAAATGACCCTTAAGTAAATTAGAATGGATGAGGACTTAGGTAATTAAAGTCTCTTCTCTGTAGCTCACCCAGCAATCAGGAAGTAAGGGTAGTTTGTATCAAGATCTCATAAATAAACATACAGCTTACCAGCCCCCAGAGATGGAAAAGTCATTCCTGAGTGTGCTAGATGCAAGGCTCAGACATAAGTGACTTACCTCTTGTCACCCTGATTGAAAGTATATTAGCTTCTTTAAATCAAGAATTATAGTGATTTCAGTGGTACAGTTATAAGGAATGACTACCGTGACTTGCATAAACCAAGCTTATTTAAATACTGTTTCGGGAAAGAACATATGCTACTATTAGAGAGTTGTAATAGAACAACTATAATCCCGTAAGGTAAAGCTAGCTGAGAATATTCATGTTTGCTTTCAGGATGAGTACATTATTTATGTAGAATAATTAAATATCTCTGTAGATATTTTCTCCAGGGAGACTCTTGAAACTTTTACAGCTTTCAGGCCCAAACTTGTTAGTTATTTCAAGACTGGGAAAATTCCAGTCTTTTGTGAAGTCTGTGATAAAATCAAAATTGATTCATTTAATTCATTGATCAGATTTTTGGAGTGCCTGTTATATGCAAAGTATACTGTTGCTGTTGTATGATGTATACCTGTGAAAAAGCAAAATTCCGTCTTTTGAGGTGCTGAGGTCTAATAAGGAAGAATAACAAATGCAACGATAATCAATTCCAAAACTGAGAAAGGAACGTTTGGTTATTCTAATGGGTAAATGAGTCCATGAACTGGGATTTGAGTAAAAGACGAAATGCCAGTTGTGAACATTTGGGAAGAAGTCTCTTCATGGACAAGTAATAGAATGAATGATGACCAGGACTGAGCTAGAGAAAAGCTTATTAGTGGAATAGCAGTTAGCCATTCAGAACAGGCATGGAGTTACCTCACTGCTGTGCTCCACGGTTATCACTGTGTGCCTTGTTCTGGCCCCTCGCAGTCCTCCCTGCTAGAGGAAAGGTAGCTGTTTGCTCTTTAGCAATGGTGAACAGGGAAAGGAAGTGCTTTACTCTTCCAGGGAACAGGCACATTTAATATGGGGTTTCTATTGGTAATGCTTTAAGCCTTGGTGTTATCTGGCATTTTGTCAGTGTGTGAAAGGAGAGGGAAGAGATTAGAAATAAGCATTCCTTTCAGCATTCCTCCAAATATGAAGAAGCAGGGCCAACAGCCAGCTCTTTCTTCCTAGTTCTTTGAGTTTCTGTGTGCATAAGAGCCTTGTCTCTTGCCTTTGCACCCAGCTGCCACTGGGATGCTAAGTGGAAAAACTTGGAATTGACTTCTGGGGTGAGCCGGTCAGATTCAGGGAAGAGCTAAGGAGAGCTGTCACTATTATATATATATAATATATATATATTATATATATATATATATATATATATATATATATATAGTAATAGCTGTACTATTCTAGGGCTGCTGCTGAGTCAGAAGAATAAATGGACTTTCAGGAGGTGCTAGTGCTAAAGAATCTGCCAGCCAGTGCAGGAGACGTGAGATGAGGGTTTGATCCCCGGGTCAGAAAGATCCCCTGGAGTAGAAAATGGTATCCCATTCCGGTATTCTTGCCTGGAAAATTCCATGGGCAGAGGAGCCTGATGTGCTACAGCCCATGGGGCTGCAAAGAGTCGGACATGACTGAGCGACTGAGCACACGCCCACACGAAAAGACTAATTTCATATCTTTCTTGATTGTTCATTTCTTCTCACAGTACTTACCACTCAGCCCACCCAACTCCTGCTTGATAAATTTTTTATTATTTAATGGATAAGACTGGTTTGGGATCAAATGCACATGAATTAAATAAATGTGGCTGATCATCTTTTTTGATGGCAAGATGAACTTCTTAATTAGCTCTAACATAAGCAATTATTATTTTTTTATTGTTCCATAGTTCTCAGCCCCGGCCTCATATTAGAATCATCTTGAGGGTTTAAAATAAATCTCCATTTCCAGGCTGCCCCCAGGTCAATTACACCAGAGCCCCAATTACATCAGGCATCAGCATTCTTTAAAGTTCTGTAGATGATTCCACTCTACAGCTGATGCTGACAACACTGTTCTAAATGTCTCGAGGATGAATAATAAATCCAAACTAGTAGTAAGTGAAAATATACATGCATTTAATGTTTAAGTAAGTATCAGATTATTAGCAGTTCTCAACAAACGAATTTCCTTTTTTAAAATAGTCTTTTAGGAAGTGAGCTTCATACATTTGTCATAGAATATTATTTTAGTGATGTCTCTCTACTAGTAACGTGAAGAGTGTTGCATATAAACTGTCTGGAGACTGTGGCATTATTTGCAAACTTGCCAGAGAATGCAGCAGATTTTACAAAGGTTTATGAAAACAATATGCTTCATTTTCGTTAGTATAGAAGCGGCTTCAAATTTAGCCTCCTGTTAAAAGAACACCCAGAGAGTAGAAGCAAGAAGAGTCTGATCCCTTGTTCACTCCCAGCTAATGTGAGAGACCCTTATTTCTAAATCATGACATCTTTGGCTGTTTCCTCTCTTGACCATTCAATCAAATGAAAAATCTGTTAAATCTGTCTCTGCAATTTCCTTTTATACTTGCATCATTTCTCCATTTTCATGGTTACTATCCTAAATCGAGCTCTTACTGTCTTTGCCTTGGTAATTGTCATATGCTCTCCACCTCATTTTTCTTATATGTAGCCTTAAGACCTGAGGACATCATATCTTCACTCACCTACAGTGGTTCTCAATTGCCCACAGGAAAGTTACAACTCATAAGCCAGGCATTCAAGCTTTCCATTATCTGGCCTCAGACCTCCTTTCCAAGATTGCTTCCTTTGTTTGTAGTTCTGTGGAACCGATCTAGCTGCTCAGTTATCCTCAGACATGACTATGTTTCTTTCTGCTATCAGAACTCTTGCTTATGCTGGTATTTCTACCAGTGTCCACATCCTGCCCAGTATGGAAGGGTGAAATTTTGTCTGTTTCACAAAACCCTGACCCTCAGAGCTAAAACAATAGTTTCCTACTGTGATCCATTACACTTTATTCAAACCACTTTTAAAATATTTCTCAAGAAATTCTTAATCCTTCTGTGTCTGTTTACTTATTTGTAAAATGGGAATAACAATACCTGAAAGATGGTTTGTGAAGAGTAAATTAGATCATATATGAAAGAGCCCAATTTTTAAAGTCTTTCCTTCCTTCTTCCCTCGTTCCCTCCCTCTCTCCCTTCCTTCCTTTCATCCTTCTTTCCTTCCCTCCTTATTTCCATTCTGTCCTTCATTTACATACTTTTAAAAATTGCCCGTTATACCCTAATAAATGTCTTGTGGACAGGGTCCTGTGACTGATAAATGTTTGTTTTTTACACAGTTTTTATGGTAATGTTTTACAATGTAAGCACTCATGTGCATGTTGGTCATAAAACAGCCCGATATTCATGACTTACTGTAAAAGTTATAATCAAGGTTGAAGAGAAGAGACATAGATCAGAAATCCAATTATTGTTTTGATGGTATAATAGTAATAATATTTAATAATTATTATTATAATAATTTTAAATTATCCTATGTATTTACCTCAAAACTTATGGAGGAAATCTTTGTTATCTTGATAACAGATTCAGTTCAGTTTAGTCGCTCAGTCGTGTCCGACTCTTTGCGACCCCGTGAATCGCAGCACGCCAGGCCTCCCTGTCCATCACCAACTCCTGGAGTCCACCCATACCCATGTCCACTGAGTCAGTGATGCCATCCAACCATCTCATCCTCTACTGTCCCCTTCTCCTCCCACCCTCAATCTTTCCCAGCGTCAGGGTCTTTTCAAATGAGTCAGCTCTTTGCATCAGATGGCCAAAGTATTGGAGTTTCAGCTTCAACATCAGTCCTTCCAATGAACACCCAAGTCTGATCTCCTTTAGAATGGACTGGTTGGATCTCCTTGCAGTCCAAAGGACACTCAAGAGTCTTCTCCAACACCGCAGTTCAAAAGCATAAATTCTTTGCTGCTCAGCTTTCTTTATAGTCCAACTCTCACATCCATACATGACCACTGGAAAAACCATAGCCTTGACTAGATGGAACTTTGTTGACAAAGTAATGTCTCTGCTTAATATGCTGTCTAGATTGGTCATAACTTTCCTTCTAAGGAGTAAATGTCTTTTAATTTCATGGCTGCAATCACCATCTGCAGTGATTATGACTATACAGTGGAAGCGAGAAATAGATTTAAGGGACTAGATCTGATAGAGTGCCTGAAGAACTATGGATGGAGGTTCGTAACATTGTACAGAAGACAGAAATCAAGACCGTCCCCAAGAAAAAGAAATGCAAAAAAGCAAAATGGCTCTCTGAGGAGGCCTTACAAATAGCTATGAAAAGAAGAGAAGCGAAAAGCAAAGGAGAAAAGGAAAGATATACCCATTTGAATGCAGAGTTCCAAAGAATAGCAAGGAGAGATAAGAAAGCCTTCCTTAGTGATCAATGCAATGAAATAGAGGAAAACAATGAATGGGAAAGACTATAGATCTCTTCAAGAAAATTAGAGATACCAAGGGAACATTTCGTGCAAAGATGGGCTCAAAAAAGGGCAGAAATGGTATGGACCTAACAGAAGCAGATTTTAAGAAGAGGTGGCAAGAATACAAAGAAGAACTGTACAAAAATGATCTTCACGACCCAGATAATCACAGTGGTGTGATTACTCACACTTACCTAGAGCCAGACATACTGGAATGTGAAGTCAAGTGGGCCTTAGGAAGCATCACTATGAACAAAGCTAGTGGAGGTGATGGAATTCCAGTTGAGCTATTTCAAATCCTGAAAGATGATGCTGTAAAAGTGCTTCACTCAATATGCCAGCAAATTTGGAAAACTCAGCAGTGGCCACAGGACTGGAAAAGGTCAGTTTTCATTCCAATGCCAAAGAAAGGCAATGCCAAAGAATGCTCAAACTACGGCACAATTGCACTCATCTCACACGCTAGCAAAGTAATGCTCAAAACTCTCCAAGACAGGCTTCAGCAATACGTGAACTGTGAACTTTCCAGATGTTCGAACTGGTTTTAGAAAAGGCAGAGGAACCAGAGATCAAATTGCCAACATCCGCTGGATCATCAAAAAAGCAAGAGAGTTCCAGAGAAACATCTATTTCTGCTTTATTGACTATGCCAAAGCCTTTAACTGTGTGGATCACAATAAACTGTGGAAAATTCTGAAAGAGATGGGAATACCAGACCACCCGCCTCTTGAGAAACCTATATGCAGGTCAGGAAGCAACAGTTAGAACTGGACATGGAACAGCAGACTGGTTCCAAATAGGAAAAGGAGTACATCAAGGCTGTATATTGTCACCCTGCTTATTTAACTTATATGCAGAATACATCATGAGAAACGCTGGGCTGGAGGAAGCACAAGCTGGAATCAAGATTTCCGGGAGAAATATCAATAACCTCAGATATGCAGATGACACCACCTTATGGCAGAAAGTGAAGAGGAACTAAAAAGCCTCTGGATGAAAGTGAAAGTGGAGAGTGAAAAAGTTGGCTTAAAGCTCAACATTCAGAAAACAAAGATTATGGCATCTGGTCCCATCACTTCTTGGCTAATGATGGGGAGACAGAGGAAACAGTGGCTGATAACAGATTAGATAAGGTGATTTAGGTGACTTAAGCGTTAGGCGTGGATTCAGACCAAGGCCTTTCCAGTTTGAATGCACATGTTATTCTAGCACCAGGATTGGGTAGACTCTGTCTAAGGTCACGTCTGCCTGGTAGCAATCATTTCAGGTAATCCTTGCACTGTAGTTGTTTCCTATGTCCACAGGAAAGTAAGAGGTAGCAATGACAGGAGGTTGGTGAGAAGAAATTCTGAACAGAGTGGCTAGGTTTGGGGAGAACAGATTTGGGAGTAAAGAGATTAAGCACGCTCTGGTTATTACCCTGTCTGCATGCTTCTCAGGCTATATTGGAGTCCAAAAACAATGCCTGCTGTGGTCGTATCCTTAGGATTGGCACAAGTCGGTAATCCTCTCAGAGGCAAGTATGGATTCCTCCTTCTTTCTCTCCCCTGTTTTAGTTTCTGTGCATTATTAATTTTCCTGTGGTTAGTAGCCCCCCTCTTCCCAAGGGATGTTTGGCTCTAAGGAAGCTAAATGCTTCCTTTGTCACTGGTGATTTTCTGTGCCTCTGGTATGCTTTTAGAGACCCTTCTAATGATGTCATTCCAAAGAGTCTCCTTCTGAACTGCTGCTGCCATTACAGAAGTCCTGGCACTACATTCTTACCTCTCCCGCCATTGTCAACATTGTTGTTTTTGGTTGCTCAATCGTGTCCTACTCTTTGCGACCCCATGAACTGCAGCGTGCCAGGCTTCCCTGTCCATCACCAACTCCTGGAGCTTGCTCAAACTCGTGTCCATCGAGTTGGTGATGCCATCCAACCATCTCATCGTCTGTCATCCCCTTCTCCTGCCTTCAATCTTTCTCAGCATCAGAGTCTTTTCCAATGAGCCAGTTCTTTGCATCAGGTGGCCAAAGTATTGGAGCTTCAGCTTCAGCATCAGTCCTTCCAGTGAATATTCAGGACAGATTTCCTTTAGGATTGACTAGTTTGATCTCCTTGCTGTCGAAGGGACTCTGAAGAGTCTTCTACAGCACGACAGTTGGAAAGTGTCAATTCTTTGGAATTCAGCCTTCTTTCTAGTCCATTTCTCACAACTGTACATGACTACTGGATAAACCACAGCTTTGACTCTACAGAGCTTTCTAGGTGGATTCTAATCCTGCAGGAGGCTTAGCTACTTCTCTAGTGTTGAGTTCTATAAAATAATCCCATAATCTTTTAAAAAATTCTTCCTTTCAGCTGAAGTGAGCACGATGGGTTGTTTTTGTTAATCCAAACAATCCTCTAACTGAGAATTAACTGATTTTTAAACCACTCTCAAAATCCAAGTTTAATTTGCTTTTTCTCAGGATGAGTCATTAATCCATGTTGGGTCCCCATGATCCCATTCCTTATTAGAATCTACATTTGACAGTAGGTATATGTCATAGTCCTTAATGTCTCTTCTACATAACTGCTTATTTATGGAGTTTCATGAGGTTTTCAATACTTTGGTTTTATAGCAAATGCATATGACTTAATCTCTCAACTCTGCAATAATCCTACTAGGCCAACCAACGCTTCTATTCTACCTTTTCTTCTATTCTTTTTTTTTTTTAAACTTTACAATATTGTATTAGTTTTGCCAAATATCGAAATGAATCCGCCACAGGTATACCTGTGTTCCCCATCCTGAACCCTCCTCCCTCCTCCCTCCCCATACCCTCCCTCTGGGTCATCCCAGTGCACCAGCCCCAAGCATCCCTCCCTTCCTGCCTCTCTCTCCCTTCCCTCTCTTTCTCTTTCATTCCTTCCCCTCTTTCTTCCTTCTTTCTTTCTTTCCTTCCTTCATCTCCATGATATCAGGGAGTAGAAGAATCAGGGAGAACAGCATAGAATTGGAAATTAGAAGGCATCCTTCATCCAGCTTACTAAATCAACTGAGCCTGGTGATCTAACCTCTCCGGGCCTCTGGGGAAATTATACCCATGTCTCTTCCATCATGAAAACCCTATGATTCAATAATTCTGTCCCCATACTGGAATATATCACGTAATGATAGAATTTAGTTGTTCAGGGTACATGCTTTCCAAAATTATTTTCCCATGGGATACTTTTTTTTTCTATTGATGTGTGGTTGATTTCAATACTTTGTTGATTTCTTGTGTAGAGCAAAGTGATTCAGTCATGCTGCTGCTGCTTCGTTGCTCAGTCGTGTCCAATTCTTTGTTATCTTATGGATTCAGTCATGTCTGTACATATATATCTATTTTTCACAGTATTTTCCATTATGGTTTATTATGGGATATTGAATATAGTTCCCTGTGATATACAGTAAGGCCTTGTGGTTTGTCTAGTTCATGCATAGTACTTTGTGTATGCTAATCCAAAACTCCTAATTTGTCCCTGCCCCCTCCCCACTATCCCTTTTGGTAATCTCTGTGAGTCTGTTCCTGTTTCATAAATAAGTTCATTTACGTTCATTTGTTATATACAGCAATAAGTCTGGTTTTGCACTTTGTAGATGTCGGTGGCAGTGGTCCCTTGTACACATTTAAACTTACCCGACTGCATTATATTTCTTGAGAATAATCTTGCTATTTAAGAGGTTTTCACTAAAACTACTGTGTATGATTAATGAATAGTGCTGCCTAGTAAGAACTTGGAATGTATATATTAAGAGTTATAAATTAAACTTAATCATTGATTTGTTTCTTCCATATATCTTGAGAAAAACCCTATGGCTATAGCCTTTTTTGACTAATCCTTCATATAATAAACCTAAGCTTCAATCATCTTTTTTTTTTTTTTCTAATTTTATTTTATTTTTAAACTTTACATAATTGTATTAGTTTTGCCAAATATCAAAATGAATCTGCCACAGGTATACACGTGTTCCCCATCCTGAACCCTCCTCCCTCCTCCCTCCCCATACCATCCCTCTGGGTCGTCCCAGTGCACCAGCCCCAAGCATCCAGTATCGTGCATCGAACCTGGACTGGCAACTCGTTTCTTACATGATATTTTACATGTTTCAATGCCATTCTCCCAAATCTTCCCACCCTCTCCCTCTCCCATAGAGTCCATAAGACTGTTCTATACATCAGTGTCTCTTTTGCTGTCTCGTACACCGGGTTATTGTTACCATCTTTCTAAATTCCATATATATGTGTTAGTATACTGTATTGGTGTTTTTCCTTCTGGCTTACTTCACTCTGTATAATAGGCTCCAGTTTCATCCACCTCATATGAACTGATTCAAATGTATTCTTTTTAATGGCTGCGTAATACTCCATTGTGTATATGTACCACAGCTTTCTTATCCATTCATCTGCTGATGGGCATCTAGGTTGCATCCATGTCCTGGCTATTATAAACAGTGCTGCGATGAACATTGGGGTACACGTGTCTCTTTCCCTTCTGGTTTCCTCAGTGTGTATGCCCAGCAGTGGGATTGCTGGATCATAAGGCAGTTCTATTTCCAGTTTTTTAAGGAATCTCCACACTGTTCTCCATAGTGGCTGTACTAGTTTGCATTCCCACCAACAGTGTAAGAGGGTTCTGTTTTCTCCACACCCTCTCCAGCATTTATTATTTGTAGACTTTTGGATCGCAGCCATTCTGACTGGTGTGAAATGGTACCTCATAGTGGTTTTGATTTGCATTTCTCTGATAATGAGTGATGTTGAGCATCTTTTCATGTGTTTGTTAGCCATCTGTATGTCTTCTTTGGAGAAATGTCTATTTAGTTCTTTGGCACATTTTTTGATTGGGTCGTTTATTTTTCTGGAGTTGAGCTGTAGGAGTTGCTTGTATATTTTTGAGATTAGTTGTTTGTTGGTTGTTTCATTTGCTATTATTTTCTCCCATTCTGAAGGCTGTCTTTTCACCTTGCTCATAGTTTCCTTTGATGTGCAGAAGCTTTTAAGGTTAATTAGGTCCCATTTGTTTATTTTTGCTTTTATTTCCAATATTCTGGGAGGTGGATCATAGAGGATCCTGCTGTGATGTATGTCGGAGAGTGTTTTGCCTATGTTCTCCTCTAGGAGTTTTATAGTTTCTGGTCTTACGTTTAGATCTTTAATCCATTTTGAGTTTATTTTTGTGTATGGTGTTAGAAAGTGTTCTAGTTTCATTCTTTTACAAGTGGTTGACCAGATTTCCCAGCACCACTTGTTAAAGAGATTGTCTTTAACCCATTGTATATTCTTGCCTCCTTTGTCAAAGATAAGGTGTCCATATATGCGTGGATTTATCTCTGGGCTTTCTATTTTATTCCATTGATCAATATTTCTGTCTTTGTGCCAGTATCATACTGTCTTGATAACTGTGGCTTTGTAGTAGAGCCTGAAGTCAGGTAGGTTGATTCCTCCAGTTCCATTCTTCTTTCTCAAGATCACTTTGGCTATTCGAGGTTTTTTATATTTCCATACAAATTGTGAAATTATTTGTTCTAGCTCTGTGAAGAATACTGTTGGTAGCTTGATAGGGATTGCGTTGAATCTATAAATTGCTTTGGGTAGTATACTCATTTTCACTATATTGATTCTTCCAATCCATGAACATGGTATATTTCTCCATCTATTAGTGTCCTCTTTGATTTCTTTCACCAGTGTTTTATAGTTTTCTATATATAGGTCTTTAGTTTCTTTAGGTAGATATATTCCTAAGTATTTTATTCTTTCCGTTGCAACCCTAAAGATTCCACCAGAAAATTACTAGAAATAATCAATGACTATAGTAAAGTTGCAGGATATAAAATCAACACACAGAAATCCCTTGCATTCCTATACACTAATAATGAGAAAACAGAAAGAGAAATTAAGCTTCAATCATCTTGAATGAACTGGTCTATTTAAGAGACCCTTTGGCTTAGTGATAAACTATATTCCTTCTCAAGGAGACAAACATCATGAAGAAACTTCCATCAGTGTATAGCAGCAGCTTCATCATTTTGAAAATTTAAACTTCTACCTTCAGGGATAAATATATGAATCCTAGAACCATCAGATCTTCTAAGATCTTACTGAAAGTACTTGACCAAGCTGAGTTGTACTAGGATGGAATTGCTAATTTACAAAGGTAGAATTACCGAGTTAAAATATAATGCTACTTTCAGCAATAAAAGGCCTTAATGGCACAACTTTACTATCCTAAATACAATTTTATTTGATCATTAAAACTAGAGGGTGACTGTAGATGCCAACATTACAGTGATATTAATAATTGGAAACAGTTACTTATAGTACTGTATACTAGTACATTTTTTTTCGCTATTTACACTAATATTAATTATTGTGGTTTTAATCTTGGCTAGAGAGGGCACATAGCATAGTTTAGTGAAATTGAGCTCACATTTGTAGGTACTTCAGGGTTTATATTTTGAGCTCACACACAGACTTAGGTTCAGTGAGAAAGTGAATATTTAGTACAAAGAACAATATGAAAAGAAAAAAAAAGCAGTAGCATGAGTACAGCATGGGAACGACTTCACTGTGTTTACAGTTGTCATGAAAAAGATTAGTTAATTGCAAGTACTAGGTAAACAATATTGATATATGTAATACATCAGTGAGATATGTCAGTGGGATGAATTTATTTAAAATCCTCTAACTGGAATCTTTCTGTGAGAGAAAGAGGATCAACATTATTTGAAATGTTCTTGCTCAGACAAGAAAGTTATCAGGCGTTCATTGTGTACTAAGAATAGTCAGACCATCTGCGGAATGTCCTATTCATTGACAGCTTAAAACAGTTTCCCAGTATAATCTGCAGCATAGTAGCTCTTTGTACATAAGCAAGTATTGGGTTGGCCAAAATATTTGTTCAGTTTACCCAGATGTTATTACAGAAAAGCTCAAACAAATTTTTTTGCCAACCCAATAGTATTAGGAGGAAAGTCTGTGGTCAACAAAATTTGGAAAGTTGATTTGTGAAGCAAATTCAACGATGTCTTTTGGGAAGTACTTCTCAGAGACTTATGTACCAATATGCATTTTAAGTGTCCAAGAGAGGATGACATAGGGAAACCTGGAGTGAAATGTCCTACCCCAGTGTCCTAAAATAATTTGCATTCACCTCAAAGTACTCATGAATGAATGAATATTCATTGGAAAGACTGATGCCGAAGCTGAAGCTCTAATACTTTGGCCACCTGATGTGAAGAGCTGACTCACTGGAAAAGACTCTGAAGCTGGGAAAGATTGAGGGCAGGAGAAAAAGGGAGCAACAGAGGATGAGATGGTTGGATGGCATCACCAACTCAATAGACATGAATTTGAGCAAACTCCTGTAGATGGTGAAGGACAGGAAAGCCTGGAGTGCTGCAGTCCATGGGGTCGCAAAGAGTTAGACACAGTTGAATGATGAACAACAACAAATTACTTACGTTCTATGTTCATTCCCTGACCTTTCTTCTGGGACTGTGATTCTCCTATCATTGCCTTTCCTGCCACTATCTTGACTGGGTCACTCTGCATTGGCTTTCTCGCTTCTTTCCTCAGATAAAGACATGCTCTGTTTCATAAAAATAATCTTAATTTTGCTTTTCTCTCCACACTCTCTCTCTTTTTTTTTCTTCCTCTTGCTACCTTTGGTATTTGATGACTTTTCTTCCCCACATTTTTGAATGAGAACTATTTTATTCTTGGATAATCTTGCAGAATAGTATCTCATGCTACATGCCTGGGGGCATGCTCAATTAGCAATATTGGTGGTGCAGTAGTAAAGAATCTGCCTGCAGGAGATGCAAGATATAGGGTTCAATTCCTGGGTTGGGAAAATCCCCTGGAGAAGGAAGTGGCAACCCACTCCAGTATTCTTGCCTGGAAAATTCCATGGACACAAGAGCCTGGCAGGCAACAGCCCATGGGGTCACAAAGAGTCAAACATGACTGAGAGACTGAGCACAAACACACAAACAAAGAAGCAAAGAAAAAAAATAATGAATTTGAAAATCAGGTATTTGCCTTTCAATGATTGAGGGGTTCATCAATGAAAAAGGGAGTAGAATAATTTTAGTTTAGAGCAGAGTTTATTAACCTTGTGTTATGTGTGTGTTTGTGTATATCCCAGATCCCTTTGACAGACTGGGTAAGCCTATGAATGCCTTCTCAATATGATGTTTTAAAGTATGGAATATACTAATAGGATGAAAAAGGAAATTGTGTTAAAGTAAATTATCAAAATATTGACAAATTTTTCTATAATGCTATCATGAATCTTGATTGATGCACTAACAAGATCTAGCAGGTCTAATATTTACCATACTTTGTTTTGAAATATTTATAACAATTCTAATGAGAAAATACCTGTGATTGCCATTAGTGACAAAGTTATACAAACTGCTGTGATTTTGATGACTATATTCACAATGGAGGAAACAGCTATTTTTCAGCTAGAACTTAGTGAAAATATAGATGTAATGCTTTCCATACAAATTTATCAACTTCCCAAATTTGTGAACACCGGGTTAAAAACTACTATAATAAATGGTAGAATGTTGAGTTTCAAAGTGTTAGATTTCAGTTCATTATATATATATATATATATATAAAATGCTTTCTCAAGAAATAGTGATCTACTTGTAAATGAAAATATTCAGTTAGCTGCTGGATAACCACATGTCGAAAAATTTTGTAGTGTAATGCTAATTCATGTTAGTTAACATCTTTTGAGTGCTTACTGGTTTTTAAACACTGAATTAGGAGCAATTTATGCTTTTAGTTCTTTTAATCTTTATAACAGTTCCATGGAGTTATCTCCACTCTGTAGATTAGACAATTTAAGTTTGGGGATTTACCAGAAGTTTGCTATAAGTAAGTGGCACAATGTGACCTCAAACTCAAATCTCGGCAACTCCAAAGCCCATGATTGAAGCTTATTTGGTGGTAGTTTTGGGGACTGATTGGAAAGGTGAGAGAATTGGAGATCTTTGAGAGTTTATCCTCTACAACTGATAGACATTGGCAGAATGAAGACCCAAAGAAGTTAGGTGACTTATTCCAGGTGACACAATTTGCAGCAGAGTCAGAAATTGGACTTTGATGTCTTGTTTATAGGGGAACATGAGAAGCTTTTATTCTTTAATTTGCCATCTGTTAGAAGCCAAACACATCTTGAAGAAGAAGGTAATGGAAGATACTATGGTTTGGGATAGAGTATATGATCCCTTTCTACTTATTTTTGTCAATACAGATATGTCTCAGAGTGTCTTTACTAATTAGTTCATTCATGTTTAATGAAAACAAAGCTACTTGATATATCAAATAAGGAACTGTCCAGTACTACAGCTTGTGCCTTTGATATGTTTATATTAAGAAGAAAAAATTGCTCTTTAATAACCATGTCCTTATCAATTTTATTTCCCGTGTAAGTGTCTCTTTGGCATATTGTGAATCTTAAAGTAAATGCATAATACATGAATTGATGAGTATAATTGGTTTGCTGGTTTCCTATTATTCCTACCAAAACCCCCCAGATAGCTGATTATTTATAATGAACTAATTCTATTTTTTCCACTGAGAGATAACTATAATTAAATTTATCATTTGTTTATAATGAAGGAAGGAACTGTCTAAATTAATTCAAAATCCAACATGTAAATTCTTTCTGCAATGGGATGACAGGTAAGTAATAAACAATTTAAAGACATTTCTTAAAAGCAGACATTAATTTTTAGAGCAGTTTTTGTTCACATCAAAATTGAGAGGAAGGTATAGAGATTTCCTATACATCTATTGTCATATGAGTATCAGAACCTGTGTGGGACATTTCTAAATGGCCACAGTTAATACAGAGGCTCCAAAATGTTTTTCAAAACAAAGTGTTTTCAGTTGCAACACTTGAAAAATCTTGACCTCACATCTGTAATTTTTTGATGGAAAGACAAGGGCAGGCCTGTGCATTCAACCTGTGCATTCACATAGGGCTCTACACTTGGATGGGAGCTGTAAATGATGTAGCTGGTCCTAAATGAGAGATGCAAATCAAGTTACAATAATCAAATTACTGATTGGCTATGTAAATTAAACCTGAAAAGATAATGAGAACATAGAGAACATCTTGATCTTGTTAATAATGCTTTCGCTCATGCATTCAACATTTTTTGTTTCCTATTTTCCACCTATAGAACTGTTTAGGTTCTATCACTGTGTAGTTTTTGGCCCTTTCTTTCCCCCTCCAGAGACTTAAAAAAGAAGTTATGATTAAGCATATGCAATATCCAAAGATTCCCCAGCATCTTTTCCAAGCTGTCATATGAGCATTTACATATTGTTATATATAAATATGTATTTTAAGTGAATTTTTGTACCTTTCAAAGCAAAGAGTACATAATATAAAAATCTGCCATTTTCTTTTCAATTTAAGATAACTATTTATATTTTGCTTAATTACTGTTCAGATCACTGTAGCACAAATATTGATGACAGAATTAGAGTCTGCTTTTTAATGAACTGTCAGTCAATGGAATAAAATGGAACTTTGTTTTCCTCTTCTTGTAAGAGAGTAGCTTAACCATAATTTACTTCAAAAAAGTATACTGTTTCCCAGAAAAAGAAAACCTTAAATTATTTTGTCCCGCTCAGTTCTAAGAAAATGCTTAAAAGCAAATTGACTTCCCTTTGACTTTGAACATTCTGTTTGTATCACTGAGGTACAGTAAATGTCACCCTAGTAAATTAACAGGAATGAAAGATGATTGTGAGCTGTGAGATAAATACTGCCCACCTGGGTAGCTTTCAAAGTAGCCAGCCTTAGTGTATCAGTTAAAGTTACTGATATTAACTGCTGTAACAGATAAAACCCCAATTCCAGTGGCTAAAGCAATTGAAGTTTCTCATTCATGCAAAGTGAGTTTATATTTCTGGTTGGTGGACTGCCTTCTGCCTGGTCACTCAAGATATCTAAATTTCTGTCTATGAATCTCTAGGTTCCTTTTCCTCTTAAGCTTCAAACATCTCTCACACCACTAGATGAATGGGAAAGCCAGAAAAGTTTTCTATGAGCAGGCTCAGAAATGGCATACATTGCTTCAACTCATCTTATTGTCACACATTCATGCAGAGGAAATGTGATCTAGGCGTTAGCCCAGAGAAGAAGAAATGAGTTTTGCTGCCTCTCTGCCTCTCTGGTGAAATGACACTAGGCCATAACCAAATTAATTCCTTTCTATAATCCTTAAAAAGGTATGTTACCTCATAATTTTGTGCCTATTTCTTTTGGGCAATACTATTCAGTAGACTTCTTGACTGACCTATGCCAAGATCATCGTTGTTGACTCAGGATTACTCAGTTTGGGGTAAGTTATTCCGATCTCAGAGGCTTAATGTGTATTATCCCAGATCTTTTCTGATGGCCAGAAAATCAGTGGGATCTTCCCAGTCTTACTGGTTGGATGCAGTCTCACCTTCCCTCTGTGTTCTCATAGTGCCTCTTCCTTGGTGTCCTTTATAAAACTGTCTCCCAGTTTTCTTCTTTCATCTCTGGGTTCCCCTCCTATATCTCCCCTTTAACCTCCATTAAATATTGGGAGGTCCTCAAGCTTGATTAGAGATCCCCCCCTTTCTTACCCTGTACGTTCCATGCCTCTGACTCCAATGGCAACTTAACATACCCAAAATTCACTAACTTATTTATTCAACCAGTTTGCTTTCTGGAGAAGCAGATCTGTATATGCTACTGCCTTGTCACTATTTCTCATTAAGATCCCACTTTATATCCAACATATCTAAAATTAAAGACATGGTCTCTTCTCATTGCCTGTTTGAGTTCAGTTCAGTTCAGTCACTCAGTCGTGTCTGATTCTTTGTGACCCCATGAATTGCAGTAAGCCAGGCCTCCCTGTCCATCACTAACTCCAGGAGTCCACCCAAACCCATGTCCATTGTGTCGGTGATGCCATCCAACCATCTCATCCTCTGTCGTCCCCTTCTCCTCCTGCTCTCAGTGTTTCCCAGCATCAGGGTCTTTCCCAAAAGCTCTTCGCATCAGGTGGCCAAAGTATTGCAGTTTCAGCTTCAACATCAGTCCCTCCAATGAATACCCAGGACTGATCTCCTTTAGGATGGACTGGTTGGATCTCCTTGCAGTCTAAGGGACTCTCAAGAGTCTTCTCCAACACCACAGTTCAAAAGCATCAATTCTTCTGTGCTCAGCTTTCTTTATAGTCCAACTCTCACATCCATACATGACCACAGGAAAAACCATAGCCTTGACTAGACGGACCTTTGTTGACAAAGTAATGTCTCTGCTTTTTAATATGCTGTCTAGGTTGGTCATAACTTGCCTTCCAAGGAGTAAGCATCTTTTAATTTCATGGCTGCAGTCACCATCTGCAGTGATTTTGGAGCCCAGAAAAATAAAGTCAGCCGCTGTTTCCACTGTTTCCCCATCTATTTGCCATGAAGTGATGGGACCAGATGCCATGATCCTAGTTTTCTGAATGTTGAGCTTTAAGCCAACTTTTTCACTCTCCTCTTCCACTTTCATCAAGAGGCTCTTTAGTTCTTCACTTTCTGCCATAAGGGTGGTGTCATGTGCATATCTGAGGTTATTGATATTTCTCCCAGCAATCTTGATTCCAGCTTGTGCTTCTTCCAGCCCGCATTTCTCATGATGTACTCTGCATATAAGTTAAATAAGCAGGGTGACAATATACAGCCTTGACGTACTCCTTTTTCTATTTGGAACCAGTCTGTTGTTGTTCCATGTCCAGTTCTAACTGTTGCTTCCTGACCTGCATATAGGTTTCTCAAGAGGCGGGTGGTCTGGTATTCCCATCTCTTTCAGAATTTTCCACAGTTTATCCACTGTGACCCACACAGTCAAAGGCTTTGGCATAGTCAATAAAGCAGAAATAGATGTTTTCTGGAACTCTCTTACTTTTTCCATGATCCAGCGGATGTTGGCAATTTGATCTCTGGTTCCTCTGCCTTTTCTAAAAGCAGCTTGAACATCTGGAAGTTCATGGTTCACATATTGCTGAAGCCTGTTTACTATGCTATATTTTCTTCCCCTAAACTTTGTAAATATAAATATCAATCTTCATCCAATTATTTATCTTCACCCTCTTCTTCATTATTACAAGCATTCTATCACTAAGACCTATCAGATTTGTTGTTTTTGTTCAGTCACTAAGTTGTGTCCAACTCTTTGTGACGCCATAAACTGCAGTCCACCAAACTTCTGTGTCTTTCACTATTTCCCGAAGTTTGCTCAATCTCACATCCATTAAGTCAGTAAGTCAGTGATGCCATTCAACTATCTCATTTTCTGTCACCCTCTTCTCCTCCTACCCTCAGTCTTTCCCAGCATCAGGATCTTTTCCAATGAGTCAGATCTTCGTATCTGGTGGCCAAAGTGTTGGAACTTCAGTTTCAGCATCACTCCTTCCAATGAATATTCAGTGTTGATTTCATTTAGGATAGACTGGTTAGATCTCCTTGCTTTCCAAGGGACTCTCAAGAGTCTTTTCCAGCACCACAGTTTGAAAGCATCATTCTTTGGTGCTCAGCCTTCTTTATGGTACAAATTTTACATCCATACATGACCACTGGAAAAACCATAGCTTTGACTACATGGACTTTTGTTCGCAAAGTGATGTCTCTGCTTTTTAATATGTCTAGGTTTGTCATAGCTTTCTTTCCAAGGAGTAAGCATCTGTTAATCTCATGGTTGCAGTCACCATCTGCAGTGATTTTGGAACTCAGAAAATAAAGTCTGTCACTTTCTACTTTTTATCCATCTATTTGCCATGAAGTGATGGGATCAGATGCCATGATCTTAGTTTTTTGAATGTTGAGTTTCAAGCCAGCTTTTTCACTCTCCTTTTTCACCATCATCAAGAGGCTTTCTAAGTTCTTCTTCACGTTCTTTCATTAGAGTGGTATTATCTACGTATCTGAAGTTGTTAATATTTCCCCAGCAGTTTCGATTCCAGCTTGTACTTAATCCAGCCTGGCATTTCCACGAAGTACTCTGCGCATAAGTTAAATAAGCAGGGTGGCAATATACAGCTTTGATGTACTCCTATCCCAATTTTGAACCATTCCATTATTCATGTCTGATTCTAACTGTTCTTCTTGTCCTGCAAGAATACACATAAGAACTATAAAAAAAGGTCTTAATGACCTGGATAACCATGATGGTGTGGTCACTCATCTAGAGCCAGACATCCTGGAGCGTGAAGTCAAGTGGGCCTTAGAAGCCATTACTACGAACAAAGCTAGTGGAGGTAATGCAGTTACTGCAGAGCTAACTGCAGATTAACTGTTCTTCTTGTCCTGCAAACAGGTTTCTCAGGAGACAGATAAGGTGGTCTGGTATTTCCATCTCTTTAAGAATTTTCCACAGTTTGTTGTAATCTATATGGTCAAAGGCTTTAGCATAGTCACTGAAGCAGAAGTAGACGTTTTCTTGGAATTTGCTTGTTTTTTCTATGATCCAATAGATGTTTGCAGTTTCATCTCTGGTTCCTCTTCCTTTTCTAAATCCAGCTTGTACATCTGGACATTCTCAGTTCATGTACTCTTGAAGCCTAGCTTGAAGGATTTTGAGCATTACCTTGTTAGCACATGAAATGAGCACAGTTATATGGTAGTTCTTTGACATTGCCTTTCTTTAGGATTGAAATGAAAGCTTACCTTTTCCAGTTCTGTGGCCACTGCTGAGTTTTCCAAATTAGCTGACATAATGAATGTGGCACTCTAATAGCAACATATTTTAGGAGTTTTCAGTAGCTCTGCAGGAATTGCGTTACCTCCACTAGCTTTGTTCATAGTAATGGTTCCCAAGGCCCACTTGACTTCACACTCCAGGATGTCTGTCTCTAGATGAGTGACCACACCATCATGGTTATCCAGGTCATTAAGACCTTTTTTGAGTAGTTCTTCTGTGTATTCTTGCCACCTCTTCCTAATTTTTTCTGCTTCTGTTAGATCCTAGCCATTTTTGTCCTTTATTGTGCCCATCTTTGCATGACTCTCCAGTTATCTAATGAATCTATCCTTCTCTCTTTATCTTTACCTGTGCCAGCCTACCTAAGCTGCCTCCCCATCTCCTCTGTTGTCCACATTTCAGTCAGTCATTGTTTTAAAACAAATTCAACCTTATCATTCATCATAGACCCTTATCTTAAAACCTGTTGATGGTTTCCCATTGTCCTGAAGAGAGTAGTCCTCCAGGTCCTCATCAATCGGAATAACATCTTGTCTCTAGCCTTCTTTCTGCCTTGTCCTGATGCATTCTCTGGCTCATTCTTTATGCTCCCTCTACATTGATTTTTCCACTCTTTTCCTCTCTCCCAGGAATACTTGCTCCCATCTCTCTTTGCCCTTTACTTGATGAACCCCTCCTCATCCTTCTCACCTTAGAAAATTCACTTCACTATGGAAGTCGTCTTTGAACTGCTAGACTAGGTCAGGGCTCCCAACTTTATGCCATCATATCACCCTGTGTATTTCTTTCGCTGTGATTAGGTATTCTATCCATTTGTATTGATTAAATGGTTCATATTTCTTTTATTTACTAGAAAGTGTCTGTGTGCTCATCGTTTCATTACCAGTACGTAGAACAATGCCTATAGCCAAGAAACATTTTATTTACGATGGCTAGCTCTTCTTTTTTGAATCCCAGCCTTATTCCATCATCTAGTAGAGACTTACTCTGCAATACATATTTATTTGATGGAATTAGATGTTAACGTTTAGCATTTAAATATGTTCATTTGATTATACCCTTCACAAAATGGCTTTGTTGGCCCACTTTGTTTGACTCCTAATCAAAAGTTCAAGGGTACCATTTTGTTTCAGACCCATAGGTTGCCTTTTAAAAGCATAGTTTTTACTGATAGAGGCTGTCTTGAAGATATCAAGTTAATTTGTTCTTATTTCATTGGTTTAGTCATCTATTTATAAAGGAATAAGGATTAAGTAGGAGTAGTAAACACTCATATTAAATATTTGTATCACCATTAAATATTTGTATACAATTATATTTATATAAAATACTTTCTATGTAATTTTGGTGCTTACTGTTAAAAATAAGAAAAGTATTACAGAAAAGAAGTAAAATCTTTTCTGTCTGATATTTAGGGTATTTTTTTTGGTCTCTATGACTTGTATTACTGACCTCAGGCTTAAATTTGATTTTATTTTTCAAAGATAGCTGAATTTGGGATAGTAAGTTGTACACTTTTTGTGGCAAAACTCAGGGTGTCTATATGATCTGACAGATGCAATTCACTGAGTCAGATATTGAATATGTATTACAATTTAAGCTATGCTTGATGCTTTATTAACTTGGGCACCTAATCTTCTAAAGTTGATGAGGGAAAATCATAATCAAAGGCCTCTTTAACTCAAAAGAACCATGTCTCCAATTATTTCCCTTTCTCAAACTGTTGCTTCTCTCAGCCTAGGATATTTGAGATGCTAAGTGAGAATTTTAGCTTAAAATAGCAAAAAAGAACAGCCGTTATTTTCTCATTTAGGAGGATGGCCTTTGACATTCAATTTTAGTATTTATCATTGCCGTAAAATTTGTTTTACATCTGGACATTGATGGGGAAGCCAGGATAAGGAGAGCATTGAACAGAGTAAACTAGATGATTCATTAATTCAACAAACATACTTTGATTCTCATGATGTGCCAAAAATTCATCTATGTATTGGAAATATATCAGTGTGCATAAATAGTTTCTGCTTTCAAAGAACTTAAATTATCAAAGATAGATAAGAGACCAGATAGATGCAGCTCTATTTCTTTATAATTATATGTGTGCATGTATATATGTATATATAATTTTGTATATATTTACATATCCATATATACATGTATCTATCTATCTATCTCTGTATATGAAGAGTTATCAGAGATCAGGACAGATAGATTGTGTAGGACTGAAAGGTCACTGTAAGGATCTGTCTTTTACTGTGAGTGAGACAAAAGACCATTGGAAGCTATTGAAATAAAATTTGGAATCACATTTTGCACTCTGTTGAGAATAGAAACTTGCAGTCAAAATGCAAAGACCAGTCAGGAGATAGAATCGGCTCCATAGAGGCAGAGATTGAGATAAATGTTTTATTATGGAAGTGCTTTTAGGAGAAGTATACTAGGAAGGATGAGGGAAGCAGGATGAGGCATGCAGAGAAGTTAAACAAAAATGTTTCATTTAAACCCAGCCTTCACCTAATCCAAACTAAAACGTGATCTAAAAGGAGATCTCTGGAGTATAAATGCTGCCACAAAGTATTCCACATCAAGATAAGGGTCCAGTTTTCATATCCATGTATCTGTAGATCATTGGACTTGCAAGGACAATTCCCTGGTGATGCAGCTATGAGCTGTTTAATAATCAACACTCACATGTGGAAGATGAGAGCACCTGCCCAGAAAAAGGGGTCTGGACAGAGTACTAGTAGTATCCATTTAGAAGGGAGATGCCTTATTCCAGGTGGGGGACAATAATGGCTTGGACTAGGGTGATGATTGTATTTTTAGTAAGAGAGAGAAGATCTAGATACATTTTAATAGTAGAATTGACAATATCTGCTGATAGATGGATGTCAGTTACCTGAAAGAAATAAAATAAAGATAGCTATACAAATCCTGATCTGATGAACTGTATGAGTCTTTATTTACTAAGACAGGAAAGGGGGAATCAGGATTTCCATGTTAAATTTTGGTATATTCATTCAGATATAGTAGTGGAATAGTCAGGTAGACAATTGGTTACATGAGTCTATAGTTTAGGTCTGATTTACAAATAACATTTGACTTTTGATAATTTTAAAGTTAAGAAGTTACTATCGATAAACCAGAGAAGCCAATCCAATGTATTGAGGTTGGGGACCTGAGAAAAATACAGGAAAGAATATTGAGAAGGAGCAGCTGGCAAGGCCAGAATACAACTTAGAATGAGAGGAGTTTGGGAGGTCAAGTGAAGACAGCATTTCAAAAAGGAAGGAGTGATTAATTGCTGAGCATTGCTTATACTTGAGTGGCAACTGGAGATTGACTGATGAATATTACATGGAGAGAGTCTTGGGTGACCTAGACAAGGGCTGTTTCAGTGGAAAGCTGAGGATGAAACCATGGTTGGAATGGATTCAAAAACAAGTGGAAAGAGATGAAGTGAAGATCATGAGTTTGGACAACTCTTCTTAGGAGTTTTGCTCTAAAGAAGATAGAGAATTGAGGCAGGTGGTAGTTGATACCTAAATGGGGTTTTTATTGATGGGAATAATTCATAGAAGGGAAAATTAGTGATGCGGGAAAGGGTAATGACTGGAGAAATATTCATGAGCAGGTGAAAGAGGGAGGGATTTGATGCATAAAGGGGGGTTGATAAATGTGATAGAGGAAGCAGAGGAAAATTATTTTCTATTTTGCTATTATTTGTTTTCAGTGAAATAGTAATCAAATTGTCAACTGAAATGAGTACTGGGAAGAAACTGTTGAAAGCTTCCATATAGTGTGATATAATCATCTTTGGGTGGGAGAATGAATGAACTTGGAAAATGTAGTAAGAATTCTGGACAGCTTTGAGGGTTTCCCAGGTAGCCCTAATAGTAAAGAATCTACCTGCCAATACAGGAGACCCAAAAGACAAGGGTTTGATCTCTAGGTAAGGAAGATCCCCTGGAGTAGGAAATGCCAAACCACTCCAGTATTCTTGCTGGGAAAATTCCATGGACAGAGGAGCCTGGTGGGCTACTGTCCATGGGGTCACAAAGAGTTGAACACAACTGAGCATGTGCGCGCATGCGCGCACACGCACACATACACACACACACACACACACACACACACATATTGAGGGCTTAAAGATTATAAGAGAGAATCTCAGAAAGTCCTGAGTGCTTAGAAAGTTGAGGTTGGAGGGAAGCATTATATTAAAACAATCCCAAACTGTATGAAAAAAAATACTAATTTATCTATATCACATAATTAAATATTATATCCATTAGAATGCTTTAAAAAAGATGTTGGGGTCAATCAGATTCAATAATCTCATTATATGGTTCAGTGCAATGCTCAAAATTTTGATAAACAGATTATATCACTGGGATTTTGAGAATCTGACTATTTGCTTTGAGATATTAAACGATAATATTTTAATTGTATCTTTTAGCTATTAAAGTGAAGGAGAACAATGGGCTATTACTTTGTTGTGGGCACATTGCTTAACTTATTTGGAATGTTTTAGGACTTTTCCTTAGCCAACCTTTCTTCTGCAGTAAAATTCAAATGCTGATAGAGAGGCTTCAGAGAAAAACCAGAAATGTCACATGTACTGGAAATCCATTTTCCCCCTGCCATTTAATATATTTATCTAAGAAAAATATGGGCTTTCCAGGTGGCTCTGCAGTAAAGAATCTGCCTGCCAAGCAGGTCACATGGGTTTGATCCCTAGGTCTGGAAAATACCCTGGAGGAGGAAATGGCAACCCACTCCAGTATTCTTGCCGGGAAATCACTGATAGAGGAGCCTGGTGGGCTACAGTTCATGGGACCGCAAAAGAGTCAGACACAACCTAGCGATTAAACAACAACAAAGAAAAATATGAACAATCTCCTCATGTGTCTAATGCCCATTCCTTTTTTCTCCGTGGTTATTGAACATCAAGTGACAGTTTGACAGATAATTTTATGAGTTGAAAATACTTTCTTTCTAATTAATACTTATCAAGCACTTTCCAAGGCCCTTTAAATGCTTCCGACTCCTCGTTCCTCAAAAGTGGGTGGAAGCAGTCACTAGACAATCCAACTAGTTTTGTGAAGTGTAGACACAGAGCTTCCAGCGGACAGGGAGGAATATGACCATAATGGCTAGTTGGGGCCACGATGCTCTCTGGAAACTGGACAACAATAAGCCAAGTCAGTTCTCCAAGACGCAGCTGCCTATCTGACACAAGACTGTAAGAGTGAAGACTGCTGCAGAGTTCCTCTCCACATTTCCTCTGTAGAATAGTGACTCAAGAGAGCAGCCAGGCCACCCACTGTCCCACAGTCCACACCTCCTTTGGTTCTGAGGAGTGGTCCTTGTGTTGCCAGGCCCTTTGTGTAGAAGACTTGGCTCCTGGGCCCTGCCCTCCTGGAAAATGGGAAACCTTCCTTTGTGGATGAAAGTTTAATGTTTTCTATGGATGCCTGAGATTTATAGACATTAACTCCTACCTGTAGTTACTTAGACATACCACCTCTCCTATTGGTGCATTAAGTATGATCAGTTCTGTTTTAATGCTTGTTTTGAAAACATGAGTTTGTTCTAATGAGATGAACATGTTAGGGAGCAATTTTGACAAACAGTTAAAAATGAGAGTAAGTAATTTTAATGGCTCTGTACTATGTATCACCATTGGGATACATAACAGTGTTATTTTCTCTAAGAAGATTGAAGAGTTTCTGGGCTCATATATTATTCTTTTATACCCAGAAATAATGCTTGTCATAATTAATTAAATGCCAAGTCCAGTAAGCAATATAGCTACTAAACTTTGAGTCTGCCTAAAGGTCCTGTTTTTAACTTCTGTCTCAGAGTTTCTCACATTCTCTTTCTTTACATCTTTTCTCAGGGTGAGATCATACAAATCTGTGGCATTGAGTCCCATTTATATATTGATAACATCCAAATCTCTCTGTATATGACCAAAGAGCAAACTTTTCCCAAGTCACAGATTTTGATTTACATCCTAAGATATCCTAAGTATTTCAAACTTCTTAAATATAAAATTAAGTTTAATATTTCTCCTACTCACTGATACTTTTGCATGTGTCTGTGTATAAATATATCACATATACTTATATGTGTTAGTAAGGTCCTATATACTTTATCTGTCTTAACTCATTAATTCCACCAAACAACCTAACGAGGTAAGTCCTTGTATTTTGCCCATATTGCAAATGAAGAAACTGATACAAAGAGATTAAGTAAATTGTTGAAGGTCAGTCAAGAAGCTGTAATTTGAATCCACATAATCTAGACCCAGCTCACTGCATCACTTCAGTCGTGTCCGACTCTGTGCGACCCCATGGACTGCAGCCTACCAGGCTTCTCCATCCATGGGATTCTCCAGGCAAGAATACTGGAGTGGTTGCCATTTCCTTCTCCAATGCATGAAAGTGGAAAGTTAAAGTGAAGTCGCTCAGTTGTGTCTGACTCTTAGCGACCCTATGGACTGCAGCCTACCAGGCTCCTCCGTCCATAGGATTTTCTGGGCAACAGTACTGGAGTGGGGTGCCATTGCCTTCTCCAAATCTAGACCCAGAGGACATCCTAATTCCAAACTTCAAACAATCCAGCAGGGTAAAAGCCTGTAAGGATTATTTTAATTCTTTATTTGAACATCACTTAAGCAAGTATTAATACATGCACCAGTGGAAAGATTTTCAGGCTTTGATTACAAAATATCCTTTTAAGAGCAGTTTGTTTACAGCTACTTATTCACTGCTTTTTGTGAATTCATGAATCTATTAATATTTTTGTGGTTACCAACATTGGAAATGATTATATTTCCAATATGAACATTAACTAGTGCTTCTAAATCACAGATAAAATGTAAGCATAAAATTTGTGTCACAAAGTAACTGATGATAAAGCTGGAATAGTAGAGTGAGAGTCAAGATTGTATTTTAAATGACAGATTGATGGGGATAGGGGGCTTTATCTTCCTGCTGGTAGCAATGAAAAATGTTCAGCAATGAAGGACTAATGTGAGGGTCAGTCATGTTTTAGGAAGAACCAGTTGGCCATGTGCTGGCACTTTATGAACATTAAGGCATGTACAGACTGTAAGTCTCTCCTCTCTCATCTGATGCTATGGTTCTCCACCTTTAGTGTGTTTCAGTATCTTTGGGGAAAGCTTGTTATAATATCCTGGGATTGCTTCCATTGGGACCACACACGCTGAGAATTTGTTTGAGTAGAAATGTGTTTAAAATTCGGGAAACTGTATTTTAATAAACACCCCACTGAAAGAATATAGTGCAGTTGATTTAAAAAACACTGATTTTGGGGTCTATGGGATTAACTCAAATGTAGGTAAAGTAGCGCACATAAGGTGGTGGGAAAGTAAGAGGTGGGGTTTCGATTCAGAAGGGCTATTTGAGCCCACGTACTTCACTCTTTCTCTCCCAGTTGTTCACTGAACATACACACAAACATACACAAACACACAATCTGCATCCGCCCTGAAAAATGAGAAAGATTTCTATGCAGAGGTCAAAAGTGTGAGGTCTATGCCACACATAGAGTGCGGTTGAGGAAAGGAACCATCAGCTTGGAATTCCAAGCATAAATGGAAGCCTTCAAGGAAAGTAAATGCATGAAACTCCATGGAAGAAACTCACCAAATTTTAAAGGGTGAAGACAGAGGAACTAGAACAAGGGCTGGCCATACGACCATCAGCATAAATAAATGTTAACCTTAACAAAATCTAAAGGAACCAGAGGTCAACAGAAAAGTCTCCTATGGATGTGGATTGATTGTGTCTTTTGCAGTGATTAATTCAGGATAGGATTGTTTAAAGCAAGAAAAGATAAGAGGATTGATGACAAAAACTTGTTTAGTTTGTGTCCACTTTAGGAAATAGGGAAGAGGCAGTTCAGCAGAGTTGGTAAGAAACTTGACAGCTATCCAGTGAGCTTGAAGAAAAGCAATCAGGACTTTCAAGAGAGGGGTTAAATTGTTTCAGGACATAGAAAGGTCAAATAAAAGGTAGATTGAGAATAGGTTAATTGATTGGCAATTTGGTGTTCATGGACATCTCTGTGATTTTCAGTAGGATGGTGTGAGCACAAGTCAAATTGGGAGATTGAAGAAGTGAATAGGGAATGAAGAAATAGTCATTAAGGGTTAGCTAGTATCTCTCTGTGTTTTTTTCCCCTGTGAATTTGTTATCAAAAGGGAGGGAAAGAGAATTGATAGCTGCAGGGATAATCAGAGAATGAATATTTTTATGGGCCTGAGTCCTCTCTTCACATCTAGAAAGAAGAGGGAAGGAGTCAGAGAAGTAAATAAGGACAAATTCAAGATGCCAGAGATCAGTGTAATGATTGAGGATGAAGCATGTGTTGTGGGGTCAGGGTCTTATCGAGACTTATATAAATTTATTTTAGGGCAATGAGGTAGGATATTTCATTCATTTTTTATTATAATTAATCTTCTGAAAAATGAATGTAAAGACATTAAGATAATAGTTCCATATTTTCAGTTTATAGTTGAATAAAGATTGATTTATAAAATGATGATTTTGTTTTTGAGATGGTAGGTTAAAGATCAGAAAGTGAAAAAAGTGATGGGCTGAATTGAAAGAAAATGTTTTCAGTGCCCGCTTTGCAAGTGAGTAGTAATCTGGAATTCATCCAGTCTCTACAGATATTTAAAGAGAAAAATGAGCTACTAGGACTTGTAGAGAAAAAACCAGATTGATAACTCTTTTAAAAGTTAAGAGGAGAAAAAGAAAGAATAATTAATTGGTCTTATAGAAATTGCCATTCTTAGATCTTTCCTTCATTGGGGGAAAAAATGTTAGTTTCAGCTCAGGTTGCCATAGCGAAATGCTGTAGATGAGATAGTTTAAAAACAGAAATCCCTTTTTCACAGTTCCTGAGACCTACAGTTTGACATTAGGATGCCAGCATGGTCAGGTTCTGATAACTCTCTTCTTGGGTTCTACCTTTTCACTGTATCCTAACATGGCAGAGAGAAAGGGAGCTCAGATTCTTTTTTGTATAAGCACCCTGATCCCGTCATGGAAGCACCCTCTTCTGACCTCCTCTAAACTTCATTATCTCCCTAAGACTCCAGCTCCAAATATCATTGCATTGGTGTTAGGACTTCAATATGAATTTAGGAAGGACATTAATTTTCCATATGTAACAGTTACTCTTTTTTAATTTAATTCTGCCTGATGACATATGCAAAAGGTTTTCCTTTTTAATTGAAATACAGTCAGTTTATAATATTAGCTTAATTTCAGTTGTATGGCATATTTAGTATTTTTATAGATTATACTCCATTAAAAGTTATCACAAAATAATGGCTGTAATTCCCTGTACTGAACCATATATCCTTGTTGTTTATCTGTTTTATACATAGTAGTTTATATTTTTAATTTCATACCCCTATCTCAACCCTCTCCCCTTCTGGTTTTCTACTGGTAACCCGCTACTTTGTTGTCTATATCTGTAAAACTGTTTCTGTTTTTGCTGTATACATTCATTTGTTTTATTTTTAGAGTCCACATTTTAAGTATTATTATATAATATTTGTCTTTTTCTCTCTGATTTATTTCACTAAGCATAATATTCTCTTCCTATATCCACAATCCTGCAAATGGCAGAATTTCATTCTTTTATGGCTGAGTAGTATTCCAGTGTGTGTGTGTGTGTGTGTGTGTGTATGGGACATCTTTTTTATACATTTGTCTATTGATGGACACTTCGGTCACTTCCATATCCTGGCTATTGTAAATGATCCTGTTATGAACATTAGGTTGCATGTATATTTTTTCTGCGTATATACCCAGCAGTGGAATTGCTGGATTATATGGTAATTCTATTCTCAGTTTTTTGAGGAACTTCCATGGTGACTGCATCAATTATTTTCCCACCAACAGTATCCTAGGGCTCCCTTTTCTCGACATCCTCAACAACAGTGGTTATTTGACCTTTTAAAGATAGCCGTGTTGACAGGTGTGAAATGATATCTCATTTTGATTTTGATTTGCATGTTTCTAATAATTATCATCATTGAACACTTTTTCTATGTTCCTGTTAGCTATCTCTATGTCTTCTTTGGAAAAATATATCTTCAGGTCTTCTGCCTGTTTTTTTTTTTTGTTGTTGTTGTTGTTGTTTTTGTTTGATATTAAGTTGTATGATCTATTTATGTATTTTGGATATTAATCCTTTGTCTCATATCATTTGCAAGTATTTTCTCCCATTTAATAAGTTGTCTTTCATTTTGGTGATTTTTTTGGCTGTTCAATAGCTTTTAAGTTTATTTAGGTCCCATTTATTTTTGCTTCTGTTTCTTTTACATTAAGAGACAAGTCAAAAAAAATTGTTATGATTTATGTCAAAGAGTGTGCTATGAAAAAAAAAAAAGAGTGTGCTATATTCTCTTCAAGGAGTTTAATGTTTTCTAGTCTTACATTAAGGTCTTTCTTTCATTTTGAGTTAATTTTAGTATGTGATGTGAGGGAATGTTCTAATCTTGTTTTACATGTAGCTGTCCAATTTTCCCAGCACCGTTTTTTGAAGAGATGTCTTTTCCTCTCTGATCTTTATTATTTACTTCCTTTTGCTAAATATGGGCTTTGTTCTTCTTTTCCTAATTCCTCTAGGTGGTAAGGTTAGGTTGTTTATTTGAGGTTTTTCTTAGGGAAGACCGGTATCACTATAAACTTCCATTTGAAAGCTGCTTTTGCTGTATCACCCAGCATTTGTTGAGCTGTGCTTCTGTTTTCATTTCTCTTAAGGTACTTTCTGATTTTCTCCTTGATTTCTTCATGATCCATTTGTTTTTAGTACTCTGTTGTTGAGTCTCCACATTTGTTATTTTCCCATTTTTCTCTATAATTGATTTCTAGTTTCATATTGTTGTGCTTGGAAAACTGGTGTGTTTAATTTCTGTCCTCTTGCACTTGTTGAAACTTGTTTTAAGGCCTAGTATATGATATGTTCTGGAGAACAATCCATGTGCACTTGAAAAAATGTGTATTCTGTTGCTTGGGATGTAACGTCCAGTATGTCTCTATTAAGTCTAATTGATCTACTGTCGTTTAAGACCATTGTTTCCTTTGATTTTCTGTCTAAATGATTTGTTAATGATGTAAGTGTTGTGTTAAAGTCTCCTACTTTTATTGTATTATTTTTGGTTTTTCCCTTTACATATGTTAGTATTTGCTTTATATATTTAGGTGCTCTGTGTTGGGTGCATATATGTTATGAGTGTAATAATCTCTTCTTATAATGATCCATTATCATTATATAATGCCCTTCTTTTACTTTTATTATTAAATTTGTTTTAAAGTCCATTTGTCTGATATAAGTATTGCTGTCCTCACTTTTTTTGTAGTTCTGTGTACATGAAATATCTTTTTCCATCCCCTCACTTTCAGTCTACATGTCTTTTTAGCCTTGAAATGAGTCTCTTGTAGGCAGCACGTATGGTCTTGTTACCTCTATCCAATCAGATACCCTATGTCTTTTGATAGGAGTATTTAGTCCATTGACATCTTTAGTAATTATTGAGAGATATGTACTTATTTCATATTATTACTTGTTTTTGTATTGTTTTTCTAGTTCTCTGTTTATTTTTCCTACATTTCTTTCATTATGGTTTGATAAATTTCTTTAGTAGTATGATTGTTTTCTTTCTTTTTAGCTTTTATATACATGTCTTTGATTTGTTGCTACCAAGGGATTGACCTAGAATTGTATCTACTTATTTTAAACTGGTAGTCATTTAAGTTTAAACACTTTCTACAAGATGTACATTTTCTACAAGATGTACTCCTTTCCCCCATATTTTGTATTTTTGACATCATATTTTACATCTTATTCATCTCTTAACTGTTTATTGTACTTGCACGTGCTTTTACCATTTTTTGTTTTTCAGTCTTCATATTGGGTTATTTAAGTAGTTGCTCCTCAATTATTAATCATTATACTTGCATTTTTTAGTGGACTTTACCCTTTCCTATAGATTTTTCTTTTCCACTTAGATAAAACCCTTTAACATTTCTTTTAGAGCAGGCTTGTTGTTCAGTCGCTAAGTCATGTCTGACTCTTTATGGCCCTATGAACTTCAGCATGTCAGGCTTCCCTGCCCTTCACTACCTCCTGCAGTTTATTCTAACTTATGTCCATTGAGTCAGTGATGCCATCTAACCATCTCATCCTCTGTCGCCCCCTTCTCCTTTGATAAACTCTTTGAGTCTTTTTTGACTGAGAAGGTCATTTTCTGTCCTTCAATACTAAATGATAATCTTGCTCAGAAGAATATCTTAGGTTGCAGATTTTTGCCTTTCAACACATTGAATATATCATGCCATTCCTTTCTGGCCTGCAAAGTTTCTTCAGAAAAACTAGCCAATAACCTTACGAAAATTGCCTTGTACATGATTCTTTGTTTTTCTCTTGATAACTTTTAGAATTTTCTCCTTAACATTTGACATTTTATATTTGGTATCTCTTGATGTGGGTCTATTAGGGTTCATATAGTTATCATCCTTTCGAAAGATACAACTCATTAGAAAAGACCCTGATGCTGGGAAAGATTGAAGGCAGGAGGAGAAGGGGGATGACAGAGGATGAGATGGTTGGATGGCATCACCGACTCAATGGACATGAGTCTGAACAGGCTCCAGGATATGGTGAAGGATGGGGACTGTGTGCTGCAGTCCACAGGGTCTCAAAGAGTCAGACACAACTGAGTGACTGAACAACAAAGGCAATCCTCTCTTGGCCCTTTTCCCTGCCTCTGGGGTAAACTAACACACAGGTGCTTCTCATGAACACAATCAAAGGCTTTCATAGCCCCCTACTAGTCCCAGAAGACCCCCAGCTAGCCAAGGGGGTTCATCTCTCCTGTGTAGAACACCAGGATTGGGGCATCTAATCTGTGGCTCTTAATGCTTACTCCCCAGGATCTCCAACCATGTATTCTCCTCTGAGTCTCCACTCAGGGACATGGGTCCTAATCTGATTGTTTTTCTTCCTTCCTACTCAATTTCATGTAAATCTCTCTTGTAGCCTTGATTGTATAGCAATCCTGTCGGGTTCCGGTTAGTTTTCATTGACAACTGTTCCACATGCAGGTGTATTTCGACCAGTTCATGTGGCAGGTGAGTTCCATATCCTCATACTCTGCTACCTCTATTGATTTCCCCCGTAACATTACTCTTAAATAATTCAATACTAAAACAAAACATAATATTAAGGTTACTTTAAAATTGTATCAGTGCTGAATTATAATTATTCTAAATTATTTATGAACACCAGTAAAGGCTGGAAGAAGATATGGTTGTTTTGTTAGGACTATGCAATTTTGAGTAACATCAAATTATTTTTTCCACTGCAACTATAAGAATTTTTGTAGAAAAACTCTTTAAATTACAGCCATCCTTAGTTTACACTTGTAGAAAGTTAGATATTTTATTCAGGGCTCTTGATTTCAGATATTTTGATTGAGTAGCAAAGGGATTAGCAAAAATAATGCTTGCATTAACCATTCTGGTAGGATGCTATGCTCATTGACGTGATAGATGCAAACTGCTGTTCACTCAATTATAATATACAAAGATATTTTTGCATTCCAGATGTCATTTCCTGTGGGCACTGAGTCTGCAATTTTCGAAGTATAAGAATTTAATTTTTTCCTGTTCTAATTTTTTATATTTTTAAGATCCTTGATTTTCTTTCATTTAGCAATAGCAACCAACTTTTCTTATACAGAAATATCCCATTAACCCAATTATTTACCCACAAATAATTAACTCAATTATAGATAACCCAATTATAGATAATATAGATTCTGAACTCTTCGATATTTATAAAACTGACAGAGTTTTAAATATATCTTTTCCTCGCTTCTCTCTATCCAGAATAATATGTTGGCCAAATTCCTTTATGAGTGACTTTAGAAAAAGTTGGGAGCCTTCCAAAGGATTATATTATGCTGATGGCATTGTGTGATGTTTAGGAATAGCAGTAGGCATGGGGAGATTTCCTTCATTAACATCTTTTAGAAGCTCTTAATTAAATGCATAGCATTTTTATACACTTTGCTGTGCCTATAGAACTTTCAGCCTCAACCTTTTGTCTGTGTACAAAAGTCCGTGTACAACACACACTGGGTTGGACCTTAATGCCTATGGCTGCTGCATCCTTAAGAGATACTGTGTGGTTGTTGTTCAGTCGCTCAGTCATGTCAAACTTTTTGAGACCCCATGGACTGCAGCACACCAGGCTTCCCCATCCTTCACCATCTCCTGGAGTTTACTCAAACTCAAGTCCATTCAGTTGGTGATGCCATCCAACCATCTCATCCTCTGACATCCACTTCTCCTCCTACCTCCAATCCTTCCAGCATCACGGTCTTTTTAGTGAGTGGCTCTTTGCATCAGATGGCCAAAGTATTGGAGCCTCAGCTTCAGCATCAGTCCTTCCAATGAATATTCAGGACTGATTGCCTTTAGAATGGATTGGTTTGATCTCCTTGCTGTCCAAGGAACTCTCAAGAGTCTTCTCCAACACCACAGTTCAAAACCATCACTTCTTTGGTGCTCAGCCTTTTTTATGGTCCAGCTCTCACATCTGTACGTGACTACTGGAAAAACCATAGCTTTACCATACGTACATCTGTAGGCAACATAATTCTCTGCTTTTTAATACACTGTCTAGGTTTGTCATTGCTTTTCTTACAAGGAGGGCAAGTGTCTTTTAATTTCATGGCTGCAGTCACCTCCCTAAATCTTAGGCTCTTGATTTTGAAGCCCAAGAAAATAAAGTCTGACACTATTTCTATTGTCTCCCCATCTATTTGCCATGAAGTGATGGTACTGGATGCCATTATCTTCATTTTTTGAATATTGAGCTTTAAGCCAGCTTTTTCACTCTTCATTCACCTTCAAGAGTCTCTTTACTTCCTCTTTTTCTGCCATAAAGGTGGTGTCATCTGCATATCTGAGGTTACTGATATTTTTCCCAGCAATCTTGATTCCATCTTGTGCTTCATCCAGTCGTGCATTTCACATGATGTACTCTGCATACAAGTTAGATAAGCAGGGTGACAGTATACAGTCTTGATGTATTCCTTTCCCAATTTGGAACCAGTCTGTTGTTCCATTACTGGTTCTAACTGTTGCTTCTTGACCTGCGTAAAGGTTTTTCAGAAGGCAGGTAAGATGGCCTGGTATTCCAGTCTCTTTAGGAATTTTACACATTTTGTTGTGATCTGCACAGTCAATGAAGCAGTAGCTGTTTTTCTGGAATTTTTTAGCTTTTTCTGTGACCTGATGGATGTTACTAATTTGATCTCTGGTTTCTCTGCCTTTTCTAAATCCAGCCTGTATATCAGGAAGTTTTCATTTCACATACTCTTGAAGCATAGCTTGAAGGATTTTGAGTATTACTTTGCTAGAATGTGAAATTAGTGCAATTTGTAGTAGTTTGAACAGTCTTTGGCATTGCCCTTCTTTGGTATTGGAATGAAAACTGACCTTTTCCAGTCGTGTGGCTGCTGCTGAGTTTTCCAAATTTGGTGGCATTTTGAATGCAACACTTTAGCTCCAATCTTTTAGGATTTGAAATAGCTCAACTGGAAGTCCATCACCTCCACCAACTTTGTTCACAGTGATGCTTCCTAAGGGCCACTTGACTTCATACTCCAGGATGTCTGGCTCTAGGTGATCGATCACATCTAGAGGTTATCCGGGTCATTAAGATCTTTTTTTGTACATAGATACTGGGGGTTATATGTTATTCTTTAGCCTCCACCTATAACCCATCACTTTTCCTTTTAGAGGCCTGCATTATGGCACCTAGCCAGAGACTGTGATGTGAAGAAGACTTATTCTGGAGATAAAGATATATAGACCAAGAATGACAGGTGCTATCCTATAATAGCACCTTTTATTCATAAATATGTAATTTACTACAAAAAATAACCCCCAATTTAAATCTTCTGTACTGGACTGTGATTATAGAGATGAGCCCATCGATATTTGGACTATCATCCTCTCTTCCATTAACATCACTGTCCAATAAAGTAATCAATAATTAATTTATTTATAATGACCAATGATTTATATTGATCATTCATTTATAATGGTCAATAATTCATTTATTTCATGTCAGGAGAAACATTAACCTTTATAAAAGTACTTACTATAGTGATGTTGTTACTATAATATAATGGAATTATGTGAATCTGTTGCCCTTGTTTCCAGATCTTTTGTGATTAAAAACCTTAAGATCTGGAAATATGAAGACAAAATATACAAGTAATATTTTGCCAGAAATTTGAATTACAATGAACTGGTTCTCTAATTAGGATAGATTTTATTTAAGTTGTATGAGTTCAGGATCCTCACTGAGAAATAGAGGTAATATGTCATAGGATTTTATTGTGAATTATATAAGATGTAAATGTCAGGTTCTTTGTTCATTAGGTATGTAGTAAGTGTTCAAAATATTAACTTTTAATATTCATTATCATTTTTGCTATCTCCAATCACGCTTTTGCATTGTCAATTGTAATTGAATTTAATCCTTCATTCATGAGTGGCACCACTGAGGACGCTTCTATGCCTGATTTATTCAGAGACTTCCTCTTGGTAAGAGGGAATATTGATGGTTACTTTGACTATGACAGTGATTCCTAACCGTTCCCTTATTGCCTACCAAGTTCCCTTCCTTCCTCCTTATTTCCCTCCCTCCCTCTCTCCCTTCCTTCCTTCGTCAATTTAATTATTTATCCGTATATATAAATATATATGTATAGATACACATATATAGAGATATATAGATATAATACCTTTATCAGTCTCAAATATGGATTAGGAAAGTGATAACTATATTGCATTCCTTACTATTTCTTATAAACTGTATATGTATATGGGACTTGTTTTTGTATCCATTCAGCCAATCTGTGTCTTTTGGTTGGAGCACTTAATCCAGTTACATTTAGGGTAATTATAAATACATATGTTCATATTACCATTTTATTAATTGTTTTGGGTTTGTTTTTGTAGGTCTTTTTCTTCTCTTGTGTTTCCCTGCTAGAGAAGTTCCTTTAGCATTTGTTGTAAAGCTGATTTTGTGGTGCTATATTCTGTTAGCTTTTACTTATCTGTAAAGCTTTTGGTTTCTCTGTAAAATCTGAATGACATCTTTGCTGGGTAGAGTAATCTTGTTTGTAGGTTTTTCTGTTTTATCACTTTAAATCCTGCCACTCCTTTCTAGTTGCAGAGTTTGTAGGTTTTTTGTTGATTTTCCCTTGCTACTTTTAATATTCTTTTCTTTGTGTTTAGTTTTTGTTATTATGACTAACATATATTTTGGTGTGTCTCTCCTTGGGTTTATTCTATATGGGAGTCTCCACACTTCCTTGACTTGATTGACTATTCCCTTCCCCATCTAAGGGAAATTTTCAACTATAATCTCTTCAGATATTTTCTCAGACCCTTTCTCTTTCTTTTCTTCTTTCGGGACCCCTATAATTCAAATCTTAGTGTGTTTAATGTTGTTCTGGAAGTCTGTAAGACTGTCTTCATTTCTTTTCATTCCTTCTTCTTTTTTCTGCTCCATGGAAGTTATTTTTACCATTCTATCTTCCAGCTTGCTTATCTGTTCTGTTTCAATTATTCTGCCTTTGATTCCTTTTAGTGTGTTTTTCATTTCAGCTGTTGTGTTGTTCTGGGCTTCCCTGGTGGCTCAGACGGTAAAGCGTCTGCCTACAATGTGGGAGACCTGGGTTTGAGCCCTGGGTCAGAAAGATCCCCTGGAGAAGGAAATCGCAACCCACTCCAGTATTCATGCCTGGAAAATCCCATGGACCAAGGAGCCTGGTGGGCTACAGTCCATGGGGTTGCAAAGAGTTGGACACAACTGAGCGACTTCACTTCATTGTGTTGTTCAACACTGATTCTTATTCAGTTCTTCTAGGTCCTTGTTAAACATTTTTTTTGGTATCTTCTTAATCTGTGCCTTCATTCTTTTTCTGAGATCTTGGATCATCTTTACTATCCTTTCTCTGAATTTTTTTAGTTGTATTGCCTGTTTTCTCTTCATTTACTTGGTCCTGTGGGTTTTTAACTTGCTACTTCTTCTGCAACATATTTCTCTATCATCTTATTTTGTCTAACTGTGTTTGTGGTTTCCTTTCTACAGGCTTCAGGGTTGTAGTTCTTTTGTCTGCCTGCTGGTGAGTGAGTTTGGTTCAGGGGCTTGTGTAGGCTTCCTAGTAGGAGGAACTGGTTGCAGTGCTCTGGTGAGTGGAGCTGGATCTTGTCCCTCTTTTGGGCAGGGCTGCACAAGGTGATTAGTATGACTTTAGGCAGCCTGTCTGCTGACAGATGGGGCATGTCCCTGTCTTGCTGATTGTTTGGCAAGAGGTGTCCAGCACTGGCGCCTGCAGACAGATAGGTGGAGCTGGGTCTTGGTGTTGAGACAGGCATTCACTCAGATTAGGGAGGGTGGTGGTGCAGGCTGGCAGGCTGTTGCAACGGACTAGGGTGTGCTTGTGCCAGTGGGAGTCCCTTCTTACTGTTTCAAATCCATTATGATAATTCTGTTATTTCAGTCTGATTTTAACAAGCAAACTAATGACAGATGTGAGTTTCTTTGCAGCCTAGTGAGATTTTTATCTTCATCAAAGCAAAGTGCTTTGGGGCAACACAAGGGATCAGCTTGTGGAATTAATCTTTTTTTCTTCAGTGCACTCCATCTACCAGATTCAGTAATTGTGTTCTCTGGTTCATACTCAGCATAACATTTTGACCTCCAGATCTGAAGCAACATATTTTCTAAGAGATACCGATTGTGTTTCTTGAAATTCTACGGGGCCAAGTAAATTGAGGATATCTTTGTTATGCATATGGGTAATCTAAATCATATAGTCTAAGCCATTAAAATGTTAAAATGTACTTAATGGTCAGTTACAGGTCAGAGAATTTGTTAAATGTGCTTTATGTTTTCTAAGCACCAACAAGTTTCTTACATTTAAAGCAATTGCTATACCACATCACTTATATTTTTCAAAAAAGTTAAGTTTCTAACTTATAAAAATAAATACATGGCTATAATCTACAAAAATTATCAATTAATACCTCCTGTGAACTTCTGTTGTGTCCTGAGTCTATGACATACTACTGGTTGTTGAGGATGTGGGATTCACTGAGCCAAATAGAGCTTCAAGTCCATTATTCTCATAGATTAATCATTCCTTGTATCATAGCTTCAGATGTTGAATTCATCCCAATAGATGTTTATCAAACATCTTCCATGTGTGAGGCACTGTTGTTGATATTAAAGAAGGAGAACAGTCTAAATGTTTCTACAGTCCAGTAAATTATGTTACAGTCAGTCGTTGGACAGTCAGAGTTATCCTTGGAGTTTAAATAACTACATGGAGGATTTATTGGAGCTCTAAGGCTTCACCAGTAGACAGGAAGTTGTAGATGAGGTTATATAGTCAAAGGAGAATTTTGTTGTTGTTTAATACTGTGAGTACATTTAAATTCTTATAGAAAAATGTCAACTTAGAAGGAGAGGTTGAAGAAATAGGAGAGAATGAAGAACTGACAATTATGGCAGAATCTCTGGGTAGGCAGGAGTAAATGGAACCTAGAGAACAGATTTAGGGACTGGCCTTGTATCAGTGAAGTGATGTCTCTTCCGTTGTCTTGGAGAGAAGGTAGAGACTCAGGGAGGCTCTTGCCATGTATGCCCCAAGAGAACTGGATATGCAGTGGGCAGCAATGGTATTGTGAAGGGAGGCATGTCTGGAAATGTCCAGCACCTGTGCCTCTGCCTGACCCCTAGGTGAGGTGCTGCCATGATTTCTTCATAAGGAGCAGCAGTAAGACTTTAAGGTAATTGGAATGTCATGTGTGGGACTAGATGGGAGAAGGTATATCTGAAAGTTTCTTGAGGGTAGAGTCTATCTTAGGTTCTTTGTTATCTTTGTTCTACCCATCCCAGTCTTGAGTGTTGTTGGTAATAAATAAGTCTATGATATCTGTTGTGTTCAAAAGGGATGGGAACATAGTTTGTTAAGAGAGATGATGATATGAAATAGAGATAATTAAAACTTGACTCTTCTGCTTAGGACAGGCTTTTAATTTAGTTGGTACCCAGTTACAGTTTTTAATGTGTAATTTGGAAGCAACAAAAGCCCTGATGGTTGGAGCATATAATGTATATTTTTGTAGAAGTTTACAAATGCATGATTGAACTTTTTCATAGACCAATTCAAATTAAGTTCATAGAAAATCTCCCTTCAGATGAGGTTGACTTATGTCTCATCTTTTTGGATCTGATGGTCTACTTGCTATCACCCTAAAGAAGTTCACAGATGACTCAGGGAAAATAGAAGCAGGAAACTTATGAATCTATCCTACTCTGGAGATTTGAGATGGAAGTATAAAATAAAGAGAAAAAGAAGTTACCCTCGTTCATTTCCTAGCATGAAGAATCCCAGAGTCACTCTTCTCTGTGTTCTCAGATCATAGCTGGATTTTAAGAATTCTTACTTGACTCATACTCAGAAGTGGTTATAAATACCCTTCCTCAGAGTATGGTTTTGTGAAAAAAACCTAATCAGTTGGTCTTATGACAAGACCAAAGTAATCTTTTTGATTTAGTTCTTAGCTGTAAGCTTAGTGTTAAGTTTGCCCTGAAGTATTGTTTTCAAAATATTATATCACAGATATGCTATTTGGACTAAGTAAAAAACACAGTAAAGGGACTCACTCAAGTTGTGACTGAAAGTTCACATAGTCCTTGTATCAGGACAAGCAAGCTACATAATAACAAATCAGATGAAATGCTGTTCATTATATTTTTTCATAAATTTGGGTAAATTCCACAGAGTTCAATATAGTACTGATTACACACTCTGTGGAGGAGATGTCAATTATAAGAAGATCAATGCTTATTATTTGTTATAATGTCTGAAATTTAGCATATAAGCATTTATTTTTATTAATTAGCAAAGTTTCAGAATGGAAAGAAACACTCTTTGGATAGGCTTTTTATTTCAATAACATTAATCAGTATTTATACAAAATCTATAGAAATTCATTGACTACCCACCTCTTCCATTAGCCAAGTTCTCTTTGAGGCAGCTGAATTGTTCAGAGGTTTAACCAGGTTCATTTGGATACCCCTTGCAAAATGTGAAGAAATTGGCTATGGGATCACTGATTTCCCATGTCTTAGATTTTCTCTGAAGCCACACATTTGATATAGATATCATACAACCAAAATAAGGTTAAAATGTTTTATAATCAACTGCTAAATTAGCATTTAAAAATTAATTTTTTAATTGAAGTATAATGAACTTATTATATTAGTTTCAGGTGTATAACACGGTGATTCAATATTTTTATAGATAATGCACAACACAAAGTCATTATACTATTATTGACTGTACTGGCCACCTGATGCAAAGAGCTGACTCATTGGAAAAGATCCTGATGATGGGAAAGATTAAAGGCAAAAGAAGGGAGTGCCAGAGGGTGAAATGGTTAGATAATATCACCATCTCAATTGACATGAATTTGAGCAAACTCCAGGGGATAGTGAAGGACAGAGGAGTCTGAGGTACTACAGACCATGGGGTTGCAGAGTCAGAAATGACTTAGTGACTGAACAGCTCTGTACTATATACATCACATAACTGTGACCTATTTATTTTATAACTGGTAGTTTTTACCTCTTAATCTGCTTCACCTATTTTGTCCATCCCCCACCCTCCCTCTCCAATTTTCTCTGCATCTATGAGTCCATTTTGTTGTGTTGTTATTTTATTTTTTAGCTTCTGTATATAAGTGAAATCATACAGTATTTGTATTTTTCCATATGGCTTACTTCACTACCATAATACTCTCTATGTCCTTCTATGTTTTCACAAGTAGCAAGATTTCCTAATTTTTTATGACTAACATTCCATAGTGTGTATGGAATATATATATACACACACACACTGTGTCTTCTTTACCCATCTGTTAATGGACATTTAAGTTGCTTCCATATCCTGGTTTTTGTAAAGAATGCTGCTGTGAACTTTGGGGTACATATATCTTTTCAAGTTAGTGTTTTCATTTTTCCTGAATTATACCCAGAAGTGGAGTGCTGGATCACATGGAAGTTCCAATTTAGATTTTTGAGGAACCGCCATACTCTTTTTCCAAAGTAACTACATTTTCCATGTCTGATGAATAATGATGTTGAGTATCTTTTAATATGCCTGTTGACCATCTGTTTATCTTCTGGAGAATATATCTATTCAGGTCCTCTACCCATTTTCAACCAGGTTGTTTTTTTTTTTTTTTTTTAACTGAGTTATATGACATGAAGCTGGTTATGTATTTTGTATATGAACCCCTATTGATCATTTCATTGGCTAATATTTTCTCACATTCACTAAGTTTATTTTTAGTTTGTTGATGTTTGCTGTACAAAAGCTTTTAAGTTCAATTATGTCTCATTTCTGTATTTTTGCTTTTGTTTCCCTTGTCTTTGGAAACAGATTAAAAGCAATATTACTCTAATTAATTTTAAAGAGTGTTCTGTCTGTGTCTTCTAGGAGTTTTATGGTTTCTAGTCTTACATTTAGTTCTTTAATCCATTTTTGAGTTCATTTTTGTATATGTTATGAGAAAACATTTTATTTCATGCTTGTATATGTAGCTCTCCAATTTCCCCAGCACCATGTATTGAAGACATTGTCATTTCTCCAATGTATATTCTAGTCTCCTTTGTCATAGATTAATTAACCATAAGTATGGGGTTTATTTTGGGGCTTTCTATTCCAGTCCATTGATCTTTATGTCTGATCCTATGTCAGTACCATGCTGGTTTGATTACTGTAGTTTTGTAATATAGTCTAACATCAGGGACCATGAAACCTCCAGTTTTGTTATTTTTAAGGTTGTTTTGGCAATTTGGGATCTTTTGTGGTACCATATAAATTTTAGGATGATTTCTTCCATTTCTATGAAAAATGTCACAGGATAGGGATCACATTAAAATCTATAGATTGCTTTGGGTGGTGTGGACATTTTAACAATATTCCTTTTCCTAATCCATTTCTTGGGATATCTTTCCATTTATTTTTTTATTATTTTTCAATTTCCTTTATCAGTGTTTTATAGTTTTCAGGGTATAGGTCTTATACCTTCTTGGTAAATTTTACGTCTAGGTATTGTATGCTTTTTGATGTGATTTTAAACAGAATTATATTTTGTTTTGTTTTTTGCTTTCTCTTTCTGATAGTTCATCATTAGTGTTTAGAAAAGCAACTAATTTCTGTATAGTAATCCTGTTTCCTACAAATTTACTAAACCATTTATTTGTTTGAAAACATTTTTTGGTGGCGACCTTAGACTTTTTGACAGAGTATCATGTCATCTGCAAATAAAGACAGTTTTACTTCTTCCTTTCTAATTTGGATGTCTTATCTTTTTATCTTCTTTTTTTCAGTTTTATTTTTATTTTTTAACACCAAAACTATTTTTTAATAAGGTATAGCAAATTAACAATATTGTGATAGTTTCAGGTGAAAAGTGAAGGAACACAGCCATACATATAAATGTATCTATTCTCCCCCAACCACCGCCCCCAACCATATCATTTTACTTTCTGATTGCTGTGGTTTGGACTTCCAATACTGTGCTGAACAAAAGTGGTAAGAATGGGCATCCTTGTTTTTGTTCCTGATCTTTGATGAAAAACTTTCAGCTTTTTAAAATTGCATGTTATCTGTGAGTTTGTCATAAATGACCTTTATTATGTTGAGATATGTCTTATCTGTATCTACATTGTTGAAAATTTTTTATCATGAATGGCTGATGAATTTTTTCTAAAGCCTTTTCTGTATATCACGTGATTTTTATCCTTTGTTTTGTTAATGTGATGTATTACATTGGTTGATTTGTGAATATTGAACTATCCTTGCTTTCCTAGAGTTAATCCCATCTGATCATAATATAGAATGGTTTTATGTATTATTGAATTTGGCTTGCCAATATTTTGTTGAGAATTTTTGCATTTCTACTCAAGGATATTGGTCTGTAATTTTCTTCTTTTATAGTATCTTTTCTGACTTTTGTATCAGGGTAATGCTGGTCTCAGAGAATAAGTTTGAAAGCATTCATTTTTCTTCATTTTTGGGGAAATAATTTAAGGATAGTTATTAACTTAAAAAAATATTTGGAAGAATTCCACCGTGATGATGTCATCTTGGAGATTAGTATGCTGGCACTTTTAAAATTACTGTTTCATTTTCATTACTAGTAATTGGTCTGTTCACCTTGTCTATTTATTCCTGATTCAATCTTGAAAAATTATATATTTCTAGGAATTTATCCATTTCTACTAATTACCTAATTTGGGGCATATAATTGTTTATAGTAATCTATAATGATCATTTATATTTCTGTGCTATCATTTGTAACTTCTCTTTTATTTCTGATTTTATTCATTTGAACCCTCTTTTTGCTTGATGAATTGGCTGAAGTTTTATCAGTTTGTTTTTTATCTTTGCAAAAAACTAGCTCTTAGTGTCATTGATTTTTTTTTTCTATTATTTAGTATTTATTTCATTTATTTCTGCTCTCTTATCATTTCTTTTCTTCTACTACCTTCAGACTTTGGTCTTTTTTTCCAATTATTTTACATAATGTAATGTTAAGTTGTTTATTTGGGATTTTTCTTTTTACTTATGGTGAGCCTGTATCACTATGAACATCCCTCTTAAAACTGCTTTTACTGCAGCCTATAGATTTTAGAAAGTTTTGTTTCTTTTTACATAAATCTCACATAGTTTTTAAATTTCCTCTTTGATTTCTTCATTGTCCTGTTTTTTTTTTTTTTTTTTTTTTTGTATCATGTTGTTTAGTCTCCAAAAGTTTGTTTTTTCCAGTTTTCTTCCTATAATTGAGGTCTAGTTTTATACCATTGTGGTTGGAAAAGATGCTTGCTATGACTTCAGTCTTCTTAAATTTACTGTGGTTTTTTGTGTGTGGTCTAGCCTGTGAGGACAGTCCATGTGCGTATATCCTAGAGAATGTTCCATGAACACTTTAAAAAATTGTATATTCTTCTGCTTTTGAACAGCAGGTTCTTAGATATCAATTATGTCCATCTGGACTAATATGTCATTTAAGGCCAGTGTTTCCTTATTGAGTTTCTGGCTGCATGATCTATTCATGTAAGTGAGTTATTAAAGTCCTCTAGTGTTATTAATGTCAGTTTCTCTCTTTATACCTCTTAATATTTGCTTTATATTTTATGTGGTATTATGTAAGGTGTATGTGTGTTTAAGAATGTTATGTTCCCTTCTAGGATTGCCCCATTTCTAATTATGTAATTCCCTTCTTTGTATTTTGTTAGAGTCTTTGTTTTAAAGTCTATTTTATCTGATGTAAGTATTGCTTCCTGGCTTTCTTTTCATTTTTATTTGCATGAATTATCTTTATCTGCTCACTTTCAGTCTCTGTGTGTCTTTTGCTCTGAAGTGAGTCTTTCGTAAACAGTGAATAGAAAGGTCTTTTTATTAAAGCCATTCAGCCACTAATACCTTTGATTGGGGCATTAACCCATAAGTATTTAAAATGACTACTGATGGGCAAGGACTTGTTACCATTTTTTTCACTTTATTTTTGATCGTTTTTATAGTTCTCCTTTATTCTGTGGTTTCTTCTCTTGTGACTTAAGATTTTCTTTAATGTGATGTGTAGATTCCTTTTTTCTGTGTGTGTTTTGTGTATCTAGTGCAGATGTGGCGGGGGGGGGTTGGTTACCATAAAGTTTGTATATATTGACATTTGTTTTGTTTTGTTTTGTTTTAATTTTATTTTATTTTTAAACTTTACATAATTGTATTAGTTTTGCCAAATATCAAAATGAATCCACCACAGGTATACATGTGTTCCCCATTCTGAACCCTCCTCCTTCCTCCCTCCCCATACCATCCCTCTGGGTCGTCCCAGTGCACTAGCCCCAAGCATCCAGTATCGTGCATCGAACCTGGACTGGCATCTCGTTTCATACATGATATTTTACATGTTTCAATGCCATTCTCCCAAATCTTCCCACCCTCTCCCTCTCCCATAGAGTCCATAAGACTGTTCTATACATCAGTGTCTCTTTTGCTGTCTCGTACACAGGGTTATTGTTACCATCTTTCTAAATTCCATTTGTTTTAAGCTAGTGGTCATTTTTGGGGGGGAAGAGCTCCCAAATCACTGCAGATGGTGACTGCAGCCATGAAATTAAAAGACGCTTACTCCTTGGAAGGAAAGTTATGACCAACCTAGATAGCATATTCAAAAGCAGAGACATTACTTTGCCAACAAAGGTCTGTCTAGCTATGGTTTTTCCAGTGGTCATGTATGGATGTGAGAGTTGGACTGTGAAGAAAGCTGAGCACCAAAGAATTAATGCTTTTGAACTGTGGTGTTGGAGAAGACTCTTGAGAGTCCCTTGGACTTCAAGGAGATCCAACTAGTCCATCCTAAAGGAGACGAGTCCTGGGTGTTCATTGGAAGAACTGATGCTGAAGTTGAAACTCCAATACTTTGGCCACCTCATGAGAAGAGTTGACTCATTGGAAAAGACCCTGATGCTGGGAGGGATTGGGGGCAGGAGGAGAAGGGGATGACAGAGGATGAGATGGCTGGATGGCATCACTGACTCAATGGACATGAGTTTGGGTAAACTCCAGGAGTTGGTGATGGACAGGGAAGCCTGGCATGCTGTCATTCATGGGGTCGCAAAGAGTTGGACATGACTGAGTGACTGAACTGAACTGAGTGGTCATTTTAATTCAATCACATTCTAAAATTTCTACATTTCTTTACTCCTATCAACCTTTTATTTTTTGACATATTATATATATTTTTGTGTCTCTCTTGACTATTTATTATAGTTATTAGTGAAAGTCGCTCAGTCGTGTCTGACTCTGCAACCCCATGGATTCTGGCCATGGATTTCTCCAGGCCAGAATACTGGAGTAGGTACCCTTTCCCTTCTCCAACAGATCTTCCCAACCCAGGGATTGAACCTAGGTCTCCCTTATTGCAGGCAAATTCTTTGCCAGCTGAGCCACAAGGGAAGCCCAAGAATACTGGAGTGGGTAGCCTATCCCTTCTCCAGTGGATCTTCCCATCCCAGGAATTGAACTAGGGTCTCCTGAATTGCAGGAAACTGAGCTATGAGGGAAGTCAATAATAATGACTATTGTAGTTATAGTTGATTGTAAAACTTTTGGTCTTTTAACCTTGATACTAGCTTTTTAAGTTGTTGGTCTCCTGCTTTTACTGGTTATTTGCCTTTACTACTGAGAATTTTTTCCTTCATATATTTTCTTATTTCTTGTTATGGCATTTCCTTTTTCTCTTAGAGATGGTTTTTTAACATGTCTTGTAAGGATAGCGTAGTGTTGATGACTCCTTTAGTTTTTGCTTGTCTTGGAATCTGTGTCTTCCCTCAGTTCTGAATGATATCCTTGCCATGTAGTGTATCCTTGGTTGTAGGTTGTTCCTTTTTTGCATTTTAAATATATGATAGCACTCTCTTTGGCCTGAAAAGTTTCTGCTGAAAAATTATCAAATAGCCTTATGGAATTTCCCTTGCTTTTCTCTTGCATGCTAAATCGCTTCAGTTGTGTTCAACTTTGTGCAGCCCTATGGACTGTAGCTAGCCAGTCTCCTCTGTCCCTGGGATTCTCCAGGCAAGAGTACTGGAGTGTGTTGCCATGCTCTCCTCCAGATCTTCCTGACCTAGGGATCAAACCTGCATCTCTTACGACTGTTGCATTGACACCTGGGTTCTTTACCACTATTGCCACCTGGGAAGGTCTGATTTTCTCTTGCTGCTGCTGCTGCTGCTGCTAAGTCGCTTTAGTTGTGTCCGACTGTGTGTGACCCCATAGACGGCAGCTCACCAGGCTCCCCCATCCCTGGGATTCTCCAGGCAAGAACACTGGAGTGGGTTGCCATTTCCTTCTCCAACGCATGAAAGTGAAAAGTGAAAGTGAAGTCACTCAGTCGTGTCTGACTCTTAGTGACCCCATGGACTGCAGCCTACCAGGCTCCTCCGTCCATGGGATTTTCCAGGCGAGAGTACTGGAGTGGGGTGCCATTGACTTCTCCATGATTTTCTCTTGCTGACTTTAAAATTCTCTCTTTAACTTTTGTCATTTTGATTATGGTATGCCTTGATGTGAATCACTTTGGATCATTCATGTTTGAAACTCTATATTTCCTTGACCTGGATATGTTTCTATCCCAAGGTTGGGAAAGTTTTCAACTATTATTTTATGAAATGCATTTTCTGCCTTTTTCCTACAGCCTTCCAGCTCTCACAGCCATATGCCCTGCTCATTTTTAAAACCCATTAAGGGGACTCATCTTCCTGGGCTGATTTTCAGCACTGGTTGCCTAATCTGGGTATTGAATCCCTCATTTTGATAGACGTAGAGAAGTCCTTCAAGTTTATGATATTACCTTCAGCTTCCAGGTTGCCTTCCAGGCCTGTGGGTCCTGACTGGGACCTCTTATCCATCTTAATGTGTTTTTTTCCTTTGTATCTTTGATTGTAGAAAATATATTCTGCTATTATTTAGACTGTTTTCTGAGAGAGCTGTTCTATATGCAGTTGTACTTTCGGTGAGTCTGTGGGAGGAAATGAGCTCAAAGTCTTCTTACTTTGCCATCTTTATACATGCCACAAATTGTCATTTAAATAATGCATTAAATCTAGACATTTGGTAAAGAAATAAATCTTTATAAAAGGATAAATTGTCTAGGCATATCCTGAACTCATGTTGCAAACTTACCTTCTATCATAAAGACATGAGAAATTTACTTTTCCTTCAGATAAAGCAATTAGCAAACTCAGACGATCATCCCAATTACCAGGTGAATTTAGGATAAACTTTCTGTGACAAATAGTGCTGTCAGGTCCTCTTATGTGAGGACTAGTTTTCATTTATCTTGAGATAATTGATTTCCTGGGATATGCATCATATTCTGATTTAAAGCTCACTGAATAATATACCTGTTTCTTTTTCTAAAAAAAAAAAGTCATAAAACAATTATTACTATTCCTATATCAAGTGGGGAAAAATAACACTTTTCTTAATTTTAGCTTTTTTACTACATTAAATAGTATCACTATTTTTATTTTCTTTATCACAAGATATATTTTTCTTTATCATGTATCTTTAAGAAAAACTAGTAACATTCCTGTGTGACTGGTAGTTTAGTTTCAGATAAGTCAATCTAGAAAAGTGAATGCCAATGTAAGATATGAGTGAAATCAATAAAATACCTATTATAGTTCTTAGGCTGATTAATTAAATTCTAGACAGGGCAGGGGGATAATTTCTCGAACATTTGCTCTGACTAGAGCCATTGAGTGAAACAGATTGCTATAGTGGTGATTAATAAATACATGCCATCTAATTATTTTAAGTTCCCCAGTAATATTTCCAAATACAAAATTACTAGGTAAGATGTTTAGAAGTTGCACATTACATTTGTTTTCCAGGTAAATGCCCAAACTATTTTCCTGGCACTCAGCATGTTCAGTGCTTACAGTATTAGCAATATTATTATTGACATTTAAAATATGACCAAAAAATCCTGGTCAGATAATTTTTATTTTCTTCACATAGCAGCCTTGATATTTGCTTTCCTCTTTCCCTTCCCGGAAAATCTTCTAACCCTTAAAATTTGTTTTTATTAGAAATCTTTTTATTGGAGCATAGTTGCTTTACAATATTGTGTTAGTTTCCGCTGTACAACAAAGTGAAACAGCTCCATGTATCCGTAAATGCCCTCCCTCTTGGACCTCCCATCCCCGCCCATCCCACCCATCTAGGACATCGTGGAGTACCAAGCTGAGCTCCCTGTACTCTACAGCACATTCCCAATAGTTATCTATTTCACACATGGTAGTGTATATATGTCAGTCCCAATCTCCCTGTTCTTCCTATCCCCTCTTCCTGCCCCCTTTGCCCTGTATCCACACATCTGTCTCCTATGTCTGCATCTCTATTCCTGTCCTGCAAATAGGTTCATCTATATCATTTTTCTATATTCCACATATATGTGTTAATATACAATATTTGTTTTTCTATTTCTGACCTGCTTCACTCTGAATGACCGTCTCTAAATCCATCCACATGTCTACACATGACCCAATTTTGTTCCTTTTAATTGCTGGGTAATATTCCATTGTGTATATGAACCACATTTTCTTTATCCATTCATCTGCCAATGGATATTTAGGTTCCTTCCATGTCCTGGCTATTGTAAGTAGTGCTGCAATGAACATTGGGATGCTTGTACCTTTTTGAATTATGATTTTCTAAGAGTGTATGCCCAGCTGTGGAATTGCTAGGTCATATGGTAGTTCTTATTTATTTTGTTGGGCTCTAAAATCACTGCAGATGATGACTGCGGCCTCAAATATAAAAGATGCTTGTTCCTTGGAAGAAAAGCTATGACAAACCTAGACACCATATTAAAAAGCAGAAACATCACTTTTCTGACAAAGGTCCAAATTATGTTATGACAAAGGTCAAAGCTATGTTTTTTCCAGTAGTCATGTATGGATGTGAGAGTTGGATCATAAAGAAGGCTGAGTGCTGAAGAATTAATGTTTTCAAATTGTGGTGCTGGAGAAGATTCTTGAGAGTCCCTTGGACAGCAAAGCGATCAAACCAATGAATCCTACAGGAAATCAACCCTGAATATTCATTGGAAGAACTCATGCTTGAAACTGAAGCTCCAATATTTTGGCCACCTGATGCGAAGAGCCAACTCATTGGAAAAGACCCTGATGCTGGGAAAGATTGAGGACAGGAGAAGAAGGGGGTGAAAGGGGATGAGATGGTTGGATGGCATTGTCAACTCAATGGACATGAGTTTGAACAAACTCAGTGAGATAGTGAAAAACAGGGAAGCCTGGTGGGCTGCAGTTCATGGGGTTGCAAAGTGTTGGACATGACCGAGAAACTGAACAGCAATAATGGTTGTTCTATCTTAGTTTTTTAAATAACCTCCATACTGTTCTTTGGAGAAGGCAATGGCACCCCACTCCAGTACTCTTGCCTGGAAAATCCCAAGGATGGAGGAGCCTGGTAGGCTGCAGTCAAGGGGTCGCTAAGAGTCAGACACGACTGAGCAACTTCACTTTCACTTTTCACTTTCCTGCATTGGAGAAGGAAATGGCAACCCACTCCAGTGTTCTTGCCTGGAGAATCCCAGGGACGGGGGAGCCTGGTGCTGCTGCTGCTGCTGCCGTCTATGGAGTAGCACAGAGTCGGACACGACTGAAGCGACTTAGCAGCAGCAGCAGCATACTGTTCTTCATAGTGGTTAGTGATTCTATCAATTTACATTCCCACCAACAGTGCAAGAGGATTCCCTTATATTCATACCCCTTAGAATGTATAAAATATTTGCAAACAAAGTGACTGACAAGGGATTAATTTCCAAATATACAAGCCATTCTTTCTTTTAATTCAATGAGAATGATAGATGATATGATTTAATGCAAATCGCTCTTACTCTCTGATGACTAAGGCTTGCTTTTAAATAAAGTTCATTATATTTGTCTCTGTTTTGTCTTAGGTTTATATCTTTCCATGGAACTCCTTATTCCCCTCTTACAAGATAAATTTCTGGAGGCCCACCAGGTCATTCCATGTGTCCAGACCTGTATGAATTCTAGAAATGGACAGTTTGGTTCAAGTTGAGACCTGGCTACATATCCTTCATTCCTGTTTAAATTCTATTCTCTACCATCAGAGGAGCCTGGTGGGCTACAGTCCATGAGATCTCAAAGAGTCGGACACGACTGAGTAATTAAGCAGCAGCAGCAGCATATGCTAGTATTACATGATAGGAATCCCCGGATAGTAGTTACTGCCTCTGAATGTCCTTTCTCTTAGATCCATCTTTTCTTATTTATCCTAACATAAAGCAATATTTATAAATGAGCTCAGAGGTTTGACATTCCTACTCAGTTCATGTGCACCTAAAAGCAAAGGGGAGTCAGTTAATTATCGTTTGTTTTGAGTCTGAGTCCCCAGCAGGAAACAGAGCTCCAGGAACTCTAACTTAGGCTGGTATCTGTTCTGTCGTGTAGTGAGACAGCAGTACTCTCTGAATTATTTTTCTGGAAACTATTCTTCTAGGAGCTTGTAGTAGGCATAATGCTGCCCCACAGGAGCTTATAAATTAATGGGAATCATGGTGCAAGGATGATGTAAGAACTTCACCACTATAAACCACTTTACCTCCTGGGGTGGTGATGTTTTCTGTTATTCCTGCTTTACTGAAATGAAGATTGCAAGTAGAAATGGAATCAAAGATGAAATTAGCATAAGAACATTTTCATTTTCCTGGTAGGACTGTAGAGCCCTGGTATTCAGCTGGTTGTTTACAATGAATGTCCCTTCTGGCTGGTCATGGCATTAATCTACATTGGGTTGAGACCAAGTATTTTGATTGGAAAATATATTGACTTTGGCCCTGTGACTACAGACATTCCTATTCTTAGTAATCCATAGAACTGAAGGAAACCTCTCTATATTCTGTTTCGACCTTCTGAGTCGTCATCTCTATCTTTTCTTGTTTGTTAGGTCTCTTTGCCCACCATCATTGTGTCTAATAATAGTAACCGTTGGTCAGCTAGTTCCATGGCTACTTAAGACCTGGAGTCTTAAGATTCCTTGGAAAAGTGCCCACCATGTTAAAGTATAATCTGATCAATTTAGTTAAAGCACGGTTTGTGAAAGTGTAAGTGTTATTATGCAGCATTTTCACCTTCCCACCTCAAATCTCCCTCCCACACTTCTTCTACCATTTCCAGCCCCCACTTTCATTACCAGTACTGGATAGTTAGTGATCTTTTTGAAGAATTTCTTCTCTGTAGATTGAATTCAAAAGCTTTGATTCATAACCAGACTTCTAGTGATTTACTTTGCTGGTAAATTAAAAGCCATCTGGATTGGAAGGCCTAGTTAGATAATTTATAGCTTATTGTGATTCTAAAATTAATTATTTTTTAGCTCTCTGATACTCTATCTAGATCACATTTCTAAGATGAATAGCAAACATGTCAGAATTCAGTAGCTCCAAACTCCATTGAAATCTTCTCCCAATTTTCTTGGGTTGACTCAAATATATTTTAAAAAATTACTTACTTTCATGGTTTGGCAAGACTCAGACAGAAAACAGCTTCCAGTGTCAGTGGTAGCAGGAAAGAATACTAATAAGTGTTAGTCATCCACAGTAAATTAAAAATATAGTAATAAAGGAAAATTAAACTGCAGCGTGTTTGGGTGTTTGCTGTATTACCATAAATCCACTCTCTCATCTTCTATTCTCTGAAAAAGAGTGGGTGTGGCAAGAAGCATTGTGAAATTCCATTAGCATTTTTAGAGAAAATTACTCTACTAAATGATTCAGGATTCAGCTCCTAGCTTCAAAGGTTCAACTCAGCTGTATGAAACATTTTATTTTGTATACAAATGATGCCATAGAATTCTTAGAACTTAAACATTTGTTAGCAGCTAGTCCAAATTCTCTTATTTTTTAGGTGAGGGAATGCTAATAATTAGCCCAGGTTCTCATGCCTAGTTACTGGTGACAAAAAGGTAGAAATTCACCAATCCACCCTCAGGCTGGATGTTGATCAAAATACTTCAGAAACAATATTTTAGACTAGAATACAATGCCTTGCCCTTGGTAAGTAAATAAAGAAATATTTACTTTATTCTCAAAGTATTACTTTGAGATTCAGAATTGGCCATGAGTCTACATTATAAAAATGTGTTTTCCTTCTCACTTTGTTACTGAATAAGTTTATCTGGAAATGAATAAATGCAGAGATGCAATGAGATATTGAGTCAGACTGCCCAGGCTTTAAATTTTAGATTCACATTCATTCCATTTCTCTGGGAAGTTTGCCTTTCTCTTTCTCTGCTCAGTTTTGATGCATAACAGATTCTGTTACACTGGAGATTGTTTAGACTTCATCAAGTGAGGATTCCCTGACTTCTGCCTCCCTGCTGAACCACAAAGTAGCCAAACTAATTCATGTCACCTCCTTCTCAACCCCACAATGCAAGACTCTATGTAGACCTAACGTTGCTATTACCAGTGATCCTAATTTCCTAGCAACATGATCCTTTTGACAGTTTGTACATGTTTGGTGTCTCTGCCAACCTCCAAATCACAGAAAGCTGTTAATTCCAAATCACCTTTTGCAAAATACATTTCAAAGTTTTCTCATAGATTGCTCTAAGCATGTTAGACAACTGGAAGGTTAATGTGTTTTATTTTTTTTTCTTTTTTAATACTCAAAAAAACCTTTTAAAATATAGCTTTCTGACTCTGATTGTACCCTCAATATTTTCATAATGATTTTCTGCTCCTCAGTAGGAAAAGCTGCTTGATCCTATCATGGACACGTTGCTGCTGCTGCTGCTGCTGCTAAGCCGCTTCAGTCGTGTCCAACTCTGTGAGACCCCATAGACGGCAGCCCACCAGGTTCCTCCATCTCTGGGATTCTCCAGGCGAGAATACTGGAGTGGGTTGCCATATTCTCACATAAAACAATCACAGCTTTTAAATTTTAGATCACCTCTTAAGAACTGTAGATCTCACAGCACAAACTCCTCAAAATTGGTGGGCATGTACCACAGGCCTCAGCCTTGACTTAGAAAATAAAAAATCTGATACTTCAGTATATATATGTAACCACGTATCTTTTTTTTTTCATTTTATTTTTTTATTTTTTTTATAACCACCATATATCTTAAGAGAGAATACTTGCTCATGTTGTCCCTCTGTAAGGCTACAGATAAAGGATAAAAGCTATTTTAAGTACATAACCTCATATCACAAAATTTCAATAGAATTATTCATTTAGTTGCAATTTAGGTATTCTCTTGTCTGAAAAAAATGTAAGGTTGAAGAACCCTGAGAAGAGAAGTAGTTCTGAAGGCAGGAATAATAGTTTCAGATATGTTCACTGCTATTTCCAGTGTGGTGTCAAATGTGTTTCTGATTTATTGATGCTATTTCATTTGGTGAAAGAAGAATGGATGAGGGAAGGAAATGCCACTGTAAATATTCTAGGTTCACTTAAGAATTTGTGGCAAATTTATTCCTTCATTTATTTCTATTTAGTTCTTATTTCTACTAGAAATTTGTTATCCATTTATTTTTTTTAATCAACATTAGTACTCAGATCAGATCAGACAGTTGCTCAGTCGTGTCCGACTCTTTGCGACCCCATGAATCGCAGCACACCAGGCCTCCCTGTCCATCACCAACTCCCGGAGTTCACCCAGACTCACATCCATCGAGTCAGTGATGCCATCCAACCATCTCATCCTCTGTCGCCCCCTTCTCCTCCGGTCCCCAATCCCTCCCAGCATCAGAGTCTTTTCCAATAAGTCAACTCTTCGCATGAGGTGGCCAAAGTACTGGAGTTTCAGCTTTAGCATCATTTCTTCCAAAGAAATACCAGGGCTGATCTCAAGACTACATATTTCCCTCTGAATGTTGTGTTAGCTATATAGTATAGCCTATGATAGGTAGTAATTTCAGTATAGTTGTTTTTTTGAAGGTCTGCAATTACAGCTTGTTTTTCTGCTTTGATCTAAAAAATAGAGATGTTTAGAATTTCCAGTGTAAAGCATTTTTGTTGTTATTGATCTCTGATTTTATTGTGTCTAGTTCTTGACTTGTGAACAAAATTATTATCTTTCTTACATGTACTTTCTTGGAATTTTGGGGTTTCTTTGTAGCCAAATATGTTATCAGATTTTATGAATATTCAAAGAATTTGAACAGTAGGAGTATTCTTTATTATTGCAGTACATAATTTGATGTACCTGTGTACATCTATAATTTCTACCTTGTTTATTTAGGAGTTTTCTATCCCTTTATTTACTTTATGATAATTGAGAGACGTGAAGTTTCACATTAGTATGTTTCTGACTATTTCTTCTTTAATCTTTTATAATTTATGCTTTATGGGAATTTATGCTATTATTTTTATATAGATTATTGATGTGTTAGTTCTTTATTGTGAATTATGGAATTCAGCATTATTTATTTTCTAATTTAATTTTTTTCTCCAATATTCTACATTTTGTCATGGTAAGATCATAGTTCCTTATTTCTTCTTTCATTTGTATGGTACATCTTTGTGGGTTCTTTCATTTTTAATTCTCGGAAGCACTTAAGTATATCTCTTATTTGTGGCATAGATCTTATAATTGATAAAATTTTGTAGTCTAATATGAAGACTTTTGATTGTAATAGATGATTTTTTAAATCCTTTACATTTACTGATATGACAACTGTATTTGATATTAGTTCTTTCACGTTATTATGCATTTTGCATATTTACGTCTTACTTATTTTTAAAAGTATTCCATTGGTGGTTTGTTTTCTTTGATATTTTGTTGTCCTTTTCTTCAAGCTTTTTTCTTAGTTATTTTTTTATATTTTGTGTTTATATGTATCTCTTTAGATATAATCTATTTTATCTAAAAGAGCATTTATGAAATTAATTTGTGACCTCTTCTTGATTTCCCTCTTCCCTTTCCCCAACCAGCCAATGTTGGTTAATAGTGTTATTTTGCTTAGTATTTACCTTTATACTCCCAAGTCTTAATTGATATCTTTTGAATTCCAGTCATTATATGTGAAGGAATCAATAATTGTTCTTCCTTCTCTCAGTTTTCCTTCCATTTTTCTTAACTGAAGTACTGCCATATTCGTATGCTATACTCTCAATCTTATCCTCACTTTTATTTTTACAGATATATTAGATAAAATAGATTCAGTCAAGGCACATAACATACTTTTCTCCCAAAAGTTTCCCAGTTATCCTCTACTAATTTTCTCAGCAATGGCTCATAGGAACAATATTCCTTAAGTTTGTAGAGATTTATAACTCTATGTTCACAATTTTTATATTTGAAGAACATCTTTGCATAAACTCTTGCTCCTGAGTGCCTTCTAAGTTTTGCTCCACTGTTTTCTGCTTCTAAAATTTTCCATTACAAAGTCTGAGGCATAGTTCATTTTAGTTTTTTCAGTAATGACTAATTAACTCTGCTCATAGGTCCAAAAGAGTCTTTCTTTCTTTTTTTAAATTTTAATGACATTTTATTTAATCTTACGTAATCAAAAGTATCTTTACATGCCATCAATATAAATAAACATCATGAACAGAATATTTTGCGTTCTTTTATCCATGTTAAGTCTTTAGTATCTGGTGTGTGTTTTACATCTACAGCACATCTTAGTTTGGACTAGCATTATATATTCTTGCCTCCGTTGTCAAAAATAAGGTACTGCTGGTTGTGTGGGTTTATCTCTGCGTTCTCTATCTTGTTCCATTGGTCTATAGTTCTGTTTTTGTGCCAGTACCATACTGTCTTGATGGCTGTAGCTTTGTAGTATAGTCTGAAGTCAGGAAGGTTGATTCCTCCAGCTCCATTCTTCTTTCTCAAGACTACTTTGACTATTCAGGGTCTTTTGTGTCTCCATATGAATTATGAAATTTTTTGTTGTAGTTCTGTGAAAAATGCCATCGGTAATTTGATAGGGGTTGCATTAAATCTGTAGATTGCATTTGGTAGTATAGTCATTTTCACACTGTTGATTCTTCCTACCCAGGAACATGGAGTATTCTCTTTATGTTGTCTTTGATTTCTTTCATCAGTGTCTTACAGTTTTTCATATACAGGTCTTTAGTCTCCTAGATTTATTCTTAGATATCTTATTCTTTTTGTTGCAGTGGTGAATGTTATTGATTCTTTAATTTCTCTTTCTGATTTTTAATTGTTAGTATATAGGAGTGCAAGTGATTTCTGTGTATTGACCTTGTATCCTGTGACTTTGCTGAATTTGCTGATTAGCTCTAGTAATTTTCTGACAGTTTCTTTTTGGGTTTTCTATGTATAGTATCATGTCATCTGCAAGCAGTGAGAGTTTACTTCTTCTTTTCTGATCTGGATTTCTTTTATTTCTTTTTCTTCTGTAATTGCCATAGCTAGGACTTCCAAAACTATGTTGAATAATAGTGGTGAGAGTGGATACCTTTGTCTTGTTCCTGATTTTAGAGGGAATGCTTTTAGTTCTTCACCATTGAAAATAATGTTTTCTGTGGGCTTTTTATATATGGCCTTTACTGTGTTAAGGTAGATTCCTTCTATGCCCATTTTTTAAAGCATTTTTATCATAAATGGATGCTAAATTTTGTCAAAGGCTTTTTCAGCATCTATTGAGATGATCATATGCTTTTTGTATTTTAATTTGTTGATGTGATGTATCATGTTGATTGATTTGTGTATGTCAAAGAATCCTTGCATCCCTGGAATAAACCCAACTTGATCATTGTGTATGAGCTTTTTAATGTGTTGTTGGATTCTGTTTGCTAGAATTTTGTTGAGGATTTTTGCATCTGTGTTCATCAATGATATTGGCCTGTAGTTTTCTTTTTTGTTGTTGTCTTTGCCTGGTTTGCTATCAGGGTGATTGTGGCCTCTTAGAATGAGTTTGGAAGTGTTCCTTTATTTTTAGTATTTAATATTTAACAGGATACCTTAGTGTTTCCCCCTAGATCAATTTTCCTAGGTATATGATATACCCTTAAAATTTAAAGGAGTTCTAAATTACAGATGGGACTTCCCTGGTGGCTCAGATGTTAAGGAGTCTGCCTGTAATGTGGGAGACCCTGGTTCAATCCCTGGGTTGGGAAGACCCCTTGGAGAAGGAAATGGCAATCCACTCCAGTATTCTTGCTGGAAAATGCAATGGATGGAGAAGCCTGGCAGGCTACAGTCCAATTTAAATTATAGATAAATATTTTTAATCATCTTTGTTTTCTTCTTCAGTTCAGTTCAGTTCAGTCGCTCAGTCGTGTCCGACTCTTTGCGACCCCATGAATTGCAGCACGCCAGGCCTCCCTGTCCATCACCAACTTCCGGAGTTCACCCAGACTCACGTCCATCGAGTCAGTGATGCCATCCAGCCATCTCATCCTCTGTTGTCGCCTTCTCCTCCTGTCCCCAATCCCTCCCAGCATCAGAGTCTTTTCCAATGAGTCAACTCTTCGCATGAGGTGGCCAAAGTACTGGAGTTTCAGCTTTAGCATCATTCCTTCCAAAGAACACCCAGAACTGATCTCCTTTAGAATGGACTCGTTGAATCTCATTGCAGTCCAAGGGACTCTCAAGAGTCTTCTCCAACACCACAGTTCAAAAGCATCAATTCTTTGGTGCTCAGCTTTCTTCAGAGTCCAACTCTCTCTAATTATGTATATATTTCATTTGTTTTCTATGTATCACTTTCCTTTGCATATTAAAAAATTCTTTATCCTATTGATTTTCTTTACTTTTCCCATGTTTTTCCTCTCTATCTAATATGGTTTCTACTCTATCTATCTTACCTTGTGGTCATTGTAATGAAAACATATTTTGAGAAGTCTTTTCATTGTTTCTCATTTTCTTCCCTGAATTCTATTAGTTCTTCATTCCTGTTATTTGGGTATCTTTTAATATCCTTTGTGGTATCAAAATCTTCAGTGAATTCTGTATTTTCACTTCTTTTAAAATTGTAATTGTTTTGATAATTTTAAAGCAATTCACAATAGAATATCAATTTATCTTTTCTCTTTACACTTCTGGAGCTTTTTCCTGATTTGTTTTCTTAATTTTGGGGGACTTCTGCTACTCTTTTCTGGTGTTTTAAAAAAATAGTATCATGGAATGGATGTGATGATATTAAATTTTAAAAGAATAAGAATCTATGATTCAGTGAAATTTTAATGTTAGGTTAGAATGAGTTGGATATTCCTGCACCATCAATTTGAGAAGGATACTGTGGAGAAGGGATGGGAGGAACAAGAACAGCTTTTTCTTATTGTTCAGCTTAAGGTGCCCCTCTTGCTATACTTGGTGCTTTGTAAAGCCAGCCTGGCTTTGACCTTCATTCTTTTTCACTACACCTAGAATGCTTATCGGAGAAGGCAATGGCACCCCACTCCAGTACTCTTGCCTGGAAAATCCCATGGATGGAGGAGCCTGGTAGGCTGCAGTCCATGGGGTCGCTGAGGGTCGGACACGACTGAGCGACTTCACTTTCACTTTTCACTTTCATGCATTGGAGAAGGAAATGGCAACCCACTCCAGTGTTCTTGCCTGGAGAATCCCAGGGATGGGGGAGCCTGGTGGGCTGCCGTCTGTGGGGTCATACAGGGTCAGATACGACTGAAGTGACTTAGCAGCAGGAGAATGCTTATGGCTATACTTGCTTTCCAGCATTCCTGCAGTTTGGTTGGTTGGGGTGTTTGAACCCAGTTTATAAGTAATTTAGTATTTATGGTTTTTTCCCCTTTTTATTTTGCTAAAAAGGTTGTGTGCGTGTAGGTGTGTGTGTGTATGTTCAGTAGTGGTGGGGGGAAAGGGTGGTTTTTCACTCTCTTTATTGCTTTATTTAGTTTTAAAGAAAATAATAGGAACTTAGCAAAACTTCCTTAATGAAAAAATGGTGAGAGATAAAGAGGAGCAAGATTCTTGATTCTCATTCCATTTCTACTGTTTCTTTTGTCAAGATAGGCCCTGCCTCTTCACTCCTATACTAGAAAGATGTTCTCACATTTAAGGTCTATAGCAATGTATAGGTTCTATGACTCAGTGACATTCTGTATTATACTGGTTGTTAGTCCTGTATCCTTCTCACGGAAGTTACCTTTGCTGAAGGTAAAGAATTGGCCTGATGGTAAAGTAGCATGACACTACAGTGAGGAAAAATGAGCCCTGGGTGGAAAAAATCAATCCTGACTCTACCTAAGAGGGCAATTAGCCCATTCTACTCGGCTATCTATCAATTATTCAAAGAACAATTATTCTCCCTTATGTTTGTTTGGCTTAGGCTCTGTGTTGACAGTTTTACTAAGAGTTTGTCCAAGGCAGAAAGTAAGTGGAAGTCAGTCTTAAATCACCATGTCTGACTGTGACCTGTGATAAAAAGTTTAATGGGAAAGTTCAGTTTTAATGCGAGTAACAGATTCATTGACTATAAGGTGCTGGAGATATATTTGGAGCTAAGTTAGAAATAGTTCCTGTTCTTTGAGTAAGTCAATCATCTTCCTCAAGTAAGTAATCTCACTTCACATCCAGTGAAGTTGCAACTGTTGACTAAGAGTTTTCTAGTCTTTTCTTATCCTATTAGCATATTTAAGCCAGTGTATATTTGGTTTCTGTCTGGGGGTCAGGGTTCTATAAACTTCAATACAGTGACCCTTTCTGCCTTGTATATTACTGGATTCCTAATGCCCATCATAGCACCTGATATAACGCACACACACACACACACACACATATGTGATGCATTGAATGAATAAAGAAATATATTAACAGACAGGGGAGTTTTTACTAATTGATCTCTAACATAATTTTATTGTTCCCATACTTGTGGATTTTATGTCTTTTGGAAGAAAGTGAGTTGTCACTCATCAACTATATATAAATTTGCTTTGTCATCTCAGAGACTCAAGTATAAAATATCCTATACCAAAATGGTAAGATTGAATTCAATTTAGTTATTGGGGTATAGTCTGAAGACTATATATAATCTAATGACCTTTTATTGAGAATAAGCTGAGAAAAAAATCTCGCAATTCTTTTGGCTAAACTGTGTATTTTGGATATATAGTTTTCAGATGTGAGTGGGATTTGGAATCAGAAAGACAGATTCAAACTCTAGTTCCTCTACTTGGTCTCTCTTTAAGTGAAAGTGAAGTCGCTCAGTCCTGTCTGACTCTTTGACCCCATGGACTGTAGCCTACCAGGCTCCTCCCTCCATGGGATTCTGCAGGCAAGAGTACTGGAGTGGGGTGCCATTTCCTTCTCCAGGGGATCTTCCTGACCCAGGGATCAAACCTGGGTCTCCTGCATTCCAGGCAAATGCTGGTCTCTCTTTGTGCTTCAGCAAATGACTTGATCTTTCCAAGCCTTTGTTTGGTCATTTAAAAATAAAGATAAAATAACCTCCTAGCATTTAGTGACGCAATATATAGTATCAACATGTAGTACCTCGCCTTATGAAGCATTGTTTTTTGTTTTTGTTTTTTAATCTCTTTGTCTCTTTCATTCTCATTTTCACTCTTTGCTATTCTCAATACTTCAATTTCTCACTATGGTTTTCAGATTAAGATTATTACTGGATCACATTCATTTTTTAACTTAAAAACATCACTTCCCATTTAGTTGAAATGAATATCAATAGAGTTCACACTTCTTGAAGCCCTAAAAATATACTATCTGTTCAAAACCCAGTTGACTGGCATACTAAGAGTTTAGAAAATTTAGAAATACCCATTGTAATGGTGTTTTCTGAGGCATTAGCTGTTATTTTGAAAGAAGTAAGAGATCTGGTAAGGAGACTTAGATATGAGATAAAAGAACTAGTTACTGACTTATAAACTAATGGCCCAGATTTTGTGTAATTAAATACCACAGTGGCTCAGAATTTAATTATATCCCTGTGGAAAAATTACAGTTGCCTCAATTATTAATTTTTAGGATTTCAGCCTTGACCAGCATATTTTTGGTCATATTAAAACTATGCATTAGTATTCAGTGGCTTGTAAAAATAAACTTCCTTCGAGACAATTTTGTGTTGTTGTTCTATAAAGCACATACAAATGAATATACAGAATGAGAAGGACCACAATTTAAAGGTGCCTTCTTTCATCCTGTATATTCTTATTTATTCTAATACACAGTAAATTTGACCAATAGAGCAAACAATTTCTCTATAAAATTTGAGGGTTTGTTTCTTCTTTTTGAAAGAAAATGAGCAGTTTATTCAGAGACTCCCTCTGTGAAGAATTGGACTAAATTGTAATTTAAAAAAAATTCTTTCCCTATATAGTATTTTGGTTTTTTTTTATTCCCCTGGTGAATTTTGTTTTCCTTGAAGGTGAAGATAAATGACTAGTGCTCATAGAAAAATATAAGTATTTAGCAAAATTAAGTACCCATATTAGTTTCCTGGGGCTACTATAACAAAGTACCACAAACTGAGTAGATTAAATGATAGAAATTGATTGTCTCAGTTCTGGAGGCTAGTCTGAAATCAAAGTATTGGCAGAGTTGCTTCCTTCAGATGGCTCCAAAAGAAAGATTTTTTCTAGGTTTTTCTCCTTATAGGTGGTTGCAGATGGTCAACTCTCTTAATGTCCCTTGACATCATCTTCATTCTACATGTCTCTGTATTCAAATTTTCCTTTTATTATAAGGACACCAGACAAATTGGATTAAATCCAACCTTAATGAACTTATTTGAACCGGGTTACCTCTGGAAAGACCTCATCTCCAAATAAGGTCACATTTTCTGGTACTAGGGGAGTGAGGCATGGATTTAATCCATAGTAATAGCCATTAAAATATAGGTAAAATATCAACTTCTGCTTTATTGACTGTGCTAAAGCCTTTGACTATGTGGATCACAACAAACTGGAAAATTCTTAAAGAGGTGGGAGCACGAGATCACCTTACCTGTCCCCTGAGAAACCAGTGTGCAGGTCAAGAAGCAACAGTTAGAACCAGACATGGAACAACGGACTGGTTCAAAATTGGAATAAGAGTATGTCAAGGCTATATATTGTCACCCTGCTTATTTAACTTATATGCAGAGTACATCATGCGAAATGCCAGGCTGGATGAAGCACAAGCTGGAATCAAGATTGCCAGGAGAAATATAAATAACCTCAGATATGCAGATGACACCACCCTTAGGGCAGGAAGTGAAGAGGAACTCAAGACCCTCTTCATGAAGGTGAAAGAGGAGAGTGAAAAAGCTGCCTTAAAACTCAGCATTCAAAAACTAAGATCATGGCACCCAGTCCCATCACTTCATGTCAAATAGATGGGGAAACAATGGAAACAGTGACAGACTTTATTTTTCTGGGCTCCACAATCACTGTGGATGGTGACTGCAGCCGTGAAATTAAAAAACGCTTGCTCCTTGGAAGAAAAGCTATGACAAACTTAGGCAGTGTATTAAAAAGCAAAGGTATTACTTTGCCCACAAAGGTCCACCTAGTCAAAGCTATGGTTTTTACAGTAGTCACTTACAGATGTGAGAGTTGGACATAAAGAAGGCTGAGTGCCAAAGAATTGATGAACTGTGGTGTTGGGGAAGGCTCTCGAGAGACCCTTGAACTGCAAGGAGATCAAACCAGTCAATCCTAAAGGAAATCAATCCTGAATAGTCATTGGAAGGACTGATGCTGAAGCTCCAATACTTTGGCCACCTGATGTGAAGAGCCAACTCATTGGGTAAGACTGATGCTCGGGAAGATTGAAGGGAGGAGGAGAAGGGGACGACAAAGGACGAGATGGTTGGATGGCATCACTGACTCAATGGACATGAGTTTGAGCAAGCTCCAGGAAATGGTGAAGGACAGGGAAGCCTGATGTGCTGCAGTCCATGGGGTCGCAAATAGTCGGACACGACTGAACAACAAAAATTCTTTTCATTTAAACTTGGAATCCCTCCTCAATGCTAACTAATGACATCTTAGTGTATACCCTTTATAACAAAATAAAAAGATTTTAAACATTATTTTTTTAACATTCAGATTACCTACAACTTTGTTTTGAGTGTTTTATAAACAGCCCCATCAGGGACTACCTTTAATCACCCACTCTTCCCCACTGATAGATTACTCTCTGAGATCCAGTGATGAATTCTTTGAAATTCATGAAGGGTTAAAACTCACTTTTGCTAAAGTCATGCAGTTAGTGTGGCAGAACTGAGATTCAAATATCTATCTAGTTAATTCTAAAACTAGTATTACTAACGTGGTCAATAATAGTGTATTTTATAATACTCATTTACTATTTATCTTTTTAATAAAAATACTGGGGTTTTTTCTGAATATAAATATAGCAGGTGGTCACAGGAGAAAACTTAGGGGATCCCCCCTCAAATTACAGAAATGAACATTAAAAGTACCCAGGATTTCCACATCCAGACATCATCATTACACATTAGCTTTCAGATCATATGTGTACACATTTTTATAATTTTATTTATATGTTTATATCTATAGAATCATATATGTAATTTCACATATCACCAACAATTCTTTGCAATACAAGTTTTAAAATCTTGAACCATTTGCCTAATTAAAATTCATCCTAACTTTACAAAGTGAATTATTTTTTTAACTATGTAAAATAAGAGTTCTTTTTCATCTTATATCCTTCTCAAAAGAATAATGCCCAAGTCTGTAAAGGTGCACATGGAATTAATTTTCTCATCTTACTTTCTGTGCTAGAGTCCTAAGGGCAGAGCTGTCTAAAACAGAGTGAGACCAGAGCATAAGCCAGCTCTTTGTCTTGTTTCCACTCTTACTACTACTACTAAGTTGCTTCAGTCATGTCTGACTCTGTGCGACCCCATAGAAAGCAGCCCACCAGGATACCCGGTCCCTGGGATTCTCCAGGCAAGAACACTGGAGTGGGTTTCCATTTCCTTCTCCAATGTATGAAAGTGAAAAGTGAAAGTGAAGTCACTCAGTCGTGTCCGACTCTTAGTGACCCCATGGACTGCAGCCCACCAGGCTCCTCCGTCCATGGGATTTTCCAGGCAAGAGTACTGGAGTGGGGTGCCATTGCCTTCTCCAGTTTCCACTCTTAGTTCATCTCTAAAGCCAAGACTTCTACCCAAAGGTGAAAATCTTTGAATAAGTGCTCCTTTCTAGTCCCTTGCGCTGGTACCAAACTGGGATTTTTGTTAGAGGAAAGGCCCCACAAAAATCTGAAGTAGGAGCAAGAATAGACTCGTATGGTCATCTACTTGAATATAGAGAAGAGCCCAGAAGAGCATAGCATCCATGGCAACCATATCCAGATGTCACAGAATTTAGAGAACCCACTGGATACTTTTAGAGGATGACCAGGGGATCTAAATCATGTCAGATAGAGCACCCAGCGTAGAACTGAGCAGGATCTGTGCTGAATACCTCTTTTATGTCTGCTACAGTATCATTCCAAGTCCTCTCCAGGTAAATCCCATATCTGCCTCACCATCTCACTTACTTATACTATTTGACTTACATACATACCCCCACAATGTTGTCTCCTGAACACAGTAGACCTGTCTGATACTTACCCACTTGTAATCTGTTGCTTTTAGGTCTGGCTCTGAAAGTTTTGGTGTGGAAAGACTCAGATCAGTCTTAATGAAATGCTTGACTCCAGCAGGTTGTCTTTCATAGCGAGGTGATCTGGCTTGCCTTGGAAGCACTGTAGTTAGTCACAACACTCTCCTTGAGGACTTGGTTGTTTACAGTTGTTTACAGTGTGACCCAGGCCAATGAATCTTGCTTTTGGGCTTGTAAATAAGCCTAGAGTGTTTTGACATGGATAAATAGGACCTTAGTTTCAGTTGGTAGTCAGATGCACTTAGAGATTCATTCTTAGCCATCACTGGAGTAGACTTAAAGGAACTTCACTGCCAGAGAGAGTGAGATATGTATGGTGGCTCTTCTGAGGTTTTCTAAGATTGTTTGGAAGCATAAAGGTCCTGACTTTTCCTGTTGCCCTTCATGAAATCTTGAGTCAACAGTCATGTGTATACATTAGGCAGCAGATGGAATCACCACGACTCATTCACTTTATAACCGTTGATCCTCATACTACCTTATGATCTACTTTTTCAGATCATTGTGACAAATTTTCTACTCTTATGGAAAATTCCTTTCATGGTTAAAGCTTTCGGTAAATGCTATGATGCTTAATAATTCTCTCTACTGAATGGGAATAATTATGGAGGAGTTCATCAAATGCACTCATGGTCTCATTTAGTCATTAGAAAAACTAGAATACAATGCTTAAATGTGAAAAAAAATTATAGGCTAAAAAGCCATAATATTGAGCATTTTTTTGTTTTTGTTTTTGAAGCTTCTTGGAGATGGAATAACAAATCAGCTAATGATCAAAGCAATGATTTGAGTTTTTATCAGAAAGTCTACAGTTTCTTATAAAAATAAAGCTTCCACATATTCTTACTGGAAAAGCTATTTGATAAATTCTACCTCAGCCACCCTATTATTTTACCTAAAATAGTCAGGGTTTTCTAAACACAAACTGTCAAAAATATGGTGTTTATTCATAGTCATTTAACTATTGTGTGTGTGTGTGTGTTTGCTATTAGAATGAAAGTCTGATATTCCTAAACTGCAGAGTATTTTCAATCAGTGCAATAGGTAGCTTTCATGCCTTTTTATTGCAAAGCAATTAAAAAATTATCAGAACATGTCCTCTTAAGAATGATCACAGATAGTTGTAAAATCTATTGTGTTCATATTGACACACTTTCTATTTAGAATTTTTATATTGTCATATGAATAATTACACTAATTTCAGGCCCACTTTTTACATAGACATGGCCTCTATGTAGTCCTCTACCCTAAGCAAAACTCTTTTGGTTGAAAGTGACAGAAATCTAACTCAAGGTAGCTTAGCTATTTAAATAATAAAAGTAATAATGATGACAATGTATTAATTATCTTAGCTGGAAGGCTATTTGAAGACTTATAAATAAAAGGAATAACTACAGAGCTAGAGACTCAGAGAATTACCTAACCATTAATGGAACATTTTTCTTCTCCATCAATCTCCTACCTCTTCTTGGCTTCATTTATACACAGGCTCTTTCCACCTGGAAAGAAAGATAATATCACTGCCTGTTTCTGGAAGCTGAGAAATAAAAAACAGGAATAGGAGTCCTGCTAGACTTCTATGAAATGATGGTACAATGATTTCCTAAAGCGTGGGAGGTAAAGAAGTAAATGCCTGGGCTTCCCTGGTGGTTCAGTGGTAAAGAATCTGCCTGCCAATGCAAGAGACATGGGTTCTATCCTTGGGTCAGGAAGATCCCAGAGAAGGAAATGGCAACCCACTCCCATATTCTCGCCTGGGAAACCTCATAGAAAGAAGAGCCTGGCAGGCTACAGTCCAAGGGGGTCGCAAAGAGTTGAACACAACTGAGTGACTAAACATTAACGTACAACCTAAGGATCTTTTCCCTTTTCCTTACCCTTTGCCTAGATCTACCCAGAATCCCTTCTTCCCATACTCCTGTTCCCTCTCAGTACTTATATTCCCAAAGGAAAATTAACCTGTGAGTAATCTGTTCAGACTTCCATCCTTAAAAAGACAGGACAAAGTCAACAGCTCTATTGTACTTTCAATTTCAGTGAACTAAAGAAAGCCCCTAGTGTTTTCACCCTTCCAAATAGATTATCACTTTTGGGAAAAATTAAATGGATAAACTTAGGCATTATATTGAGAACTTTTTATAACAACTACATAAAGTGTGGGCACTAAACAGTGAGAATTGGTATCCATTTTGGTGCTGGCAATGCCTCCTGGAGGCCCTGCTATAACTGAGGCTTTAGTTTTCAGTTGCTGGGTAGTGGCTTGGTCCCAGGTATCCTGATGGTTGTTGCAGGCTAATAGTTGGGTATTCCGGGCTGCTCGAAGCAGCAACTACTTACCAACTGCATAGAGACCATCATTACATTTTTATAATAATACATAGCCACTGACTTAGTAACCTGGGTTACAGTCTAAGTGTATAGGGTTAGGAGTTACTTAGAAGAATTAATTCTGCACAACTGACTTTAAGAGAATTAAATGCTTGGAACATCGACCAAAGGTGATGAGCTTTTAAAGTAGTTACTCTGTATACTCTGTAGTTTATTTTTGTGTTTATTTTGTTTTTTTTTTTCCTGCATGTATTTCAAATGGGCCATTGGAACTCTGGAAATTATATGTACATTTTGGTGGATAAGTGGTATTTGCATTTTTTTTTTCTGCAAAGATGAGTCACTTTTATCAGGTTCTCAAATGAACCCATTGCACACACACACATACACGCAGACATGCACAAAATCTTTAAAGAGCCTTGTCATAAAATGTCATATTTATAATTTCCATAAGTGGGGAAGAATGTATCAAGCTCATGTAAGAGTAGTAGCAAATAATTAAGTTACATTTTTAAAAGGAGTAGGACCATTGCACTTGCCTATAGTTTCTACTGGAAATTATTCTTCAGTGTTTACAAGGCCATTTTACATGCTTACTCTTGCAGTCAAATTAATCATTAGATGAAGATTATTTTAGATCTGTTCATCTTAGCCCATCCATCACCAATTCTGGTTCACATGAACTCATGGGTTAAAAACTACCCATATTCTTAAATTAGTCCTCATGAATTTCTCCACAAAGTGACAAGGTATAAAACTGTGCTTAATATCAAATATAATTGGGCATAGAGCTTGTCTACTTTTATAGAGCATTAGCTGAAAAAGTCTCAGTTCGAAATTTTAATGAAAAAAAAACTGGCCTAAACTTTGGTGTGGATGTCTAATAAGCTAAAATGTTGAAAGCCAAATGGGGTCAGAGCTGTCTCTTTGATAAATGATAAATTCTGACCTTTGGCTCCAGCCAGGCCAGACCATGTCCTTAGAGTAACTAAAGATAAACAACTGGCAGAAAATATGCTCATTATTCAGACTGAAATGTAAACAGTTCTAGGAGTACTTCCTTAGACAGTTCTATGTGTGCTTTATTTATCTTCAAATTTTTTAGGAAAAGCTATACAGTACCAAAGAATCCCAGAGTCCCAGGCAATAAGTTAATGAGGACTATACAAATTGGACTTCCCTGGTGGCTCAGACGGTAAAGCGTCTGCCTACAATGCGGGAGACCCAGGTTTGATCCCTGAGTCGGGAAGATGCCCTGGAGAAGGAAATGGCACCCCACTCCAGTATTCTTGCCTGGAGAATCCCATGGACAGAGGAGCCTGGTTGGCTACTGTCCATGGGGTCGCAAAGAATAGGACATGACTGAGCGAATTCACTATCTATCTGTACAAATTGGAGCCAATGACTGTATCTTGAAAAGTTAAGAAGAGAAAACTTCTCAGGTGTTACAATTGGTTATGAACATCCAGGACTCAATTTTCCATGGTGTTGAAATTCTTCCCTGATTATTGTATCTAATGACTAGACTCAGGTTTTCCCATATAAATATACTGTGTTGAGTTTTTTTTTAAAGAATTTGAAATTCTGTGGTTTTACATTATTAAACTTACAAATGACGTCTTCCATTTTTTCCTTTTTGCATGTTCCTGCACTAGACTAGCATTTCCCCCCTTGTTCATTTTGTTTTCTTTTTGCTATTCAACTTACTTTGTCAAAAATAGCACTATTTCCATATGTGGGTCTAAATTATAAAATTTATTTGGTATGAGGCCAGGGAGAAATTTCTTTCTAAACATGCCTAAGCTGAAGCCCTGTAAGGTCTGGCTTTATTCATTTTGCTAACAAATGTGTGTTGTACTATTGTAAGTTAGTCATCAGCTGTACTCACAGCAGTGGACAAAATGGACCTGGTCTCTTAGGGCATGTACAGTTAAACTTAGGAAAATGACATGAATTAATCAGGTAAACAAGTAACTGTATAATTATAAGTGAACATGAGAACTATAAAACAAATCAAAGATCATCAGAGAGGTTTGAAAAAGTGGTCAAAGGGATTACCTCAAATGAAGAGAAGCAAGATGTTATATTCTTTGGGAAGGAAATATTTTAGCTATGAGTTGAAGAAAGAAAAAAAAAGTGGAAATGTTAGTTGCTCAGTCATGTCCAGCTCTTTGGGACCTCATGGACTGTAGTCCACCAGGCTCCTCTGTCCATAGAGTTCTCCAGGCAAGAATACTGGAGAGGGTAGTCCTTCCCTTCTCCAGGGGATCTTTCAAACCCAGGGATCAAAGCCAGGTGTCCTGCATTGCAGGCAGATTCTTTACCATATGAGCCACCAGGGAAGCAAAACGGTTAGCAACTGGAGAAGGATATTCTAAGAGGAGGGAGCTGCATGTACAAAGATCAGCTGAAGAAGTGGTGATGGAAGGCCAGTGTGGCTACACTGCGTCAGGGGGAGGAAGGGAACGGCATGAGATGAAGAGAGAGCTTTGTGGAAGTCCTGGCACAGTTCACCAAGTACGTGACATCCTGCCTCTGTCCAGATGCAGCGTAAGATCCCACTTCTGGCTCCCCTGTGTTTTGGGCAGGTGGGCGGAGGAGGGAAGTGTGTAGCTAGAACTGGCCAGTGAGTGAGTACAAGAGATTCCTGTCACTTTCCAGCTGAGCCCTGAAATAAGGCTAGTAATAATGGATAAGATTGGGTGGACAAGGGCTTCCCTGGTGGCTTAATGGTAAAGAATCTGCCTGGCAAGCAGGAGACCTGGGTTGGGAAGATCCCCTGGAGGAGGAAATGACAGCCCACTCCAGTATACTTGCCTGGAGAATCCCATGGACAGAGGAGCCTGGCAGGCTACAGTCCATGGGGTCACAAAGTGTCAGACACGGCTTAGCAAGTGAACAACAATGGATAAGATCACCTCTGCAATGGAGAGGAACTTCCTGGCCCTCAGCAAAACAGAGAGGAAAAGTCGTGTTAGGCACCATATGAGGGGCATCACAGGTCAGAAGGAAGAGAAGAAACGTTCTGCCATTCTTTCAGAAGCAGAACTGAGGGGTAAAACCATTTTGTACAATCTTGTATAGGTTCCGCTATAGCATGGTGGGTGGAGGACAAGTGGGGGAAAAAATCCCTTAATCTGCAAAGAAGGAGAAAAGACTGTGAAATAGTACCTACGATCTTGGTGAAGTTACCTTTCTTGCTCTCTAATTGCTTCATAGAAATAGAGAAATAAGCAAATAAATTTTAAAGAAATAAAGTGTTATTACTTTTCTGTGCACTAAGAAAATCTCCAGAGGAGCCCAAGGCTAACAATGTAAGCTGTTTATCAGGCCTGCCTGCCCAGAACTCAGGAACCTGTGATCCCATCTTTCAGTACTTGTTAGACTCCACCTGGTATAGAGCTGTGCCTGAGGCCTGCCTGGGAACTTGGTATGGTACCTTCTCTCATTAATGTCTCCAGGAAAATTTAATACTTGCCAGTGTCTTACTAAGTCAGATCACGGGTATTACATGGAGCTGTGGCCTTTAAACTGGGTATGTATAACTTGGATTATGTGAAAGCCTTGCAAAGATTGCCTGGTTGTGGCATTTTTAAACCTGTAATTAACATATGATATCCTTCTCTAAAACTGATCTACTTGAGAATCCATTTGGATGCAATCACAAGTTCTCCTTTCCTAATCCCATTTTTCGTAATTGTCCCTATCATATTTTACAGAAAAAGAAAAGAAAATTCACCTCTTTTCCACCCTTAATATCTTTATGGTGTATTACTATGAAAAATATCTGAAGTTTTCCAGTAGAAATCAAAGGGATATTTGACATACTTGTTAGACTCTACCTGGTGTAGAGCTGTGCCTAAGGCCTGCATTGGTATTTTTAAAAAATGAATCACTGTGATTATTAACAATTTTTTTGTAGGAAAAGTGTTTGGTTTTTTTTTTTTCCTTTTAATACAATTGAAGGAGGACCTGTTTCAAGTCTAAAGCTGATAGAGAGTTGAGAATCTTTAATATTATATCAATTGGTTTTGGAGAGTATTTAAAATTTTTTGCATGTATTAGGATTTCAAAAAGGATTTAATGATATTTCCAGGCTTCCCTGTTGGCTCAGATGGTAAAGAATCTGCCCACAATGCAGAAGATCTGGCTTCGATCCCTGGGTCAGAAAGATCCCCTGAAGGAGAAATGGCAACCCACCCCAGTCTTCTTGCCTGGAGAATTCTTGCCTGGAGAATTCCATGTAGCCTGGCAGGATACAGTCCATGGGGTTACAAAAAGTCATACATGACTAAGTGACTAACACACAATGATATTTCAATAATAAAACTCCTCCAATTCCCATTTATGTATTTATATGTAGCACTTACTATACAGGACATGAACCAAGAACTTTCAGATGTTCAAGCTAGATTTAGAAAAGGCAGAGAAACCAGAGATCAAATTGCCAGCATCTCTTGGCTCATAGAAAAAGCAAGTGAATTCCAGAAAAACATCTGCTTCATTGATTATGCTAAAGCCTTTGACTGTGTGGATCACAACAAACTATGGAAAATTCTTCAAGAGATGGTAATACCAGATCACTTTACCTGCCTCCTGAGAAACCTGTATGCAGATCAAGAAACAGTGGTTAGAGCTAGACATGGAACAGACTGGTTCGAAACTGGAAAAGGAGTACTTCAAGGATATATATTGTCACCCTGCTTATTTAACTTACATGCAGAGTAAGTACATCATGTGAAATGACAAACTGGATGAAGCACAAGCTGGAATAAAGAAGACCAGGAGCAATATCAATAACTTCAGTTATGCAGATGACACCACTGTTATGGCAGAAAATGAAGAGGAACTAAAGAGCCTCTTCATAAAGGTGAAAGAAGAGACTGAAGAAGCTGGCTTAAAACATTCAAAAAACAAAAGTCATGGCATCCGGTCCCATCACTTCATAGCAAACAGATGGGGAAACAATGGAAACAGTGACAGACTATTTTCTTGGGCTCCAAAATCACTGCATTTGGTGACTGCAGCCATGAAATTAAAAGACGCTTGCTTCTTGAAAGAAAAGCTATGACAAACCTAGGCAGTGTATTAAAAAGCAGAGACATTACTTTGCCCACAAAGGTCTGTATAGTCAAAGCTATGGTTTTTCCAGTAGTCATGTATGGATGTGAGAGTTGGACCATAAAGAAGGCTGAATACTGAAGAATTGATGCTTTGAGCTGTGGTGTTGGACAAGACTGTTGAAAGTCCTCTGGACTGCAAGGAGATCAAACCAGTCAGTCCTAAAAGAAATCAGTCCTGAATATTCATTGGAAGGACTGATGCTGAAACTGAAGCTCTAATACTTTGGCCACCTGATGCGAAGAGCTGACTCATTAGAAAAGACCCTGATGCTAGGAAAGATTAAAGGCAGGAGAAGGGGAGGACAGATAGCATCACTGACTCAATGGACATGAGTTTGAACCAGCCCTGGGAGATTGTGAAGTGCCAGGAAGCCTAGCCTACTGCTGTCCATGGAGTCACAAAAAGTCAGACATTACTGAGCAACTGAACAACAACAATAACTTACTATAAAATTAAAATATAATAATAGATTTGTTCTGAACTTTGTCTCATTCCAGCAGTGAGATATATTCACCCACAAATAAATGAACAAAATTGAGAAATTCATGACCATTTGTTTCATTGAGATGAATTTCAAATGAAGTTTTAGGTTTTATATTAAGCAGTTTTTAAAAACCTATAAGATGTTTTGAATTAGTGTGTATTATTTGATTATAATGACAGCTCTACTCAGAAGAAAAATTTGGATGGTACCAAATTACTATGGCATTCAAATTTCTTTGAATACATTTTCAGAAAATTATCTAACAATTTTATTGTAACATGTCAATTTTACAATTGGATAAGCCATTCCTTGCAAATATTTAAACTTATGATTAAAAATAGATTTAATTTTAAAATATATGAAGAAATAAATAATATATCAAAATATTTTGAATAATATAAAACTAAAACATGTGAAAATCATTGACATTGAAGATTTATTCCCAAATGTGATCACCCATTCTAAAAATCCTTTTGGATTATTACCAACTATTACATAGTATGCCAAGTTAGATCATTATGTATGATTGAAGATACATAGAAATTTGAGATATAGACTTGATGGTATGAAATGTTACCAGGCAACAATAAGCCATAGAGAATTATAGTCCTATTGAGAATTATTATCCTGTGGTCTTTTTTTTAAAAAAAATTTATTTTGTATTAGGGTATATCTGATTAACAATGCATGGTAGTTCCAGGCAAATAGCAAAAGGACTCAGCCAAACATATACATCTATCCTTTCTTCCCCAAACTCCCTTCCTGTCCAGGCTGCCACTTAACATTTAGCGGAGTTCCACGTGCTGTATATACAGTAGGTCCTTCTTGGCTATCCACTTTTAATATAGCAGTGTGTACATGTCCATCCCAAACTCCCTAACTACCCCTTTCCCACATCCTTCCTGCCAGCAACCATAGTTCTTTCTCTAAGTCTGTGAATCTGTTATTGTTTTGTAAGTAAGTTCATTTGTATCATTTCTTTTTAGAGTCCACATATAAGGGATGTCATATGATATTTCTCCTTCTCTGTCTGACATATACTTCACTCACTATGACAATCTCTAGATCCACCCAGGTTGCTGTGAATGGCATTGTTTCATCCTTTTTAATAGGTGGGCAAAATTCCATCATATGCATGTACTGCATCGTCTTTATCTATTACTTTGTCAATGGACATTTAGGTTATTGCCATGTCTTGGCTTTCCTTCCAAGGAGCAAGCATGTTTTAATTTCATGACTGCAGTTACCATCTGCAATGATTTTTCTCCTTGGAAAGAAAGCTTGACAAACCTAGACAGTATATTAAAAAGCAGAAACATCATTTTACTGACAAAGGCCCCTATAGTCAAAGCTATTGTTTTTCCAGTAGTCATGTATGGATGTGAAAGTTGGACCATATAGAAGGCTGAGCGCCCAAGAATTGATGCTTTTGAACTGCAGTGCTGGAAAAGACTCTTGAGAGTCCCTTGGACAGCAAGATCAAACCAGTCAATCCTAGAGAAAATCAACCATGAATATTCATTGGAAGGATAAATGTTGAAGCTGAAGCTCAGATACTTTAGCCACCTGATGTGAAGAGCTGATTCACTGGAAAATACCCTGATGGTGGGAAAGGTTGAGGGCAGGAGGAAAAGGGGGTGACAGAGGATGAGCTGGTTGGATGGCATCACCAGTTCAATGGACATGAATTTGAGCAAACTCTTGGGAGGTAGCAGAGGACAGAGGAGCCTGGTGTGCTGTAGTTCATGGGATTGCAAAGAACTGAACAATAACAAGAACATGTCTTGAGTATTATAAACAGTGCTGCATTGAACATTGGGGTGCAAGTATCCTTTCAGATCACGTTTTTCTCTGCATATGGACCCAAGAGTAGGACTACAGGGTCATATGGTAGCTCTGTTTTTAGTTTTTTAACAAACCTCTGTACTGTTCTCCATAGTAGCTATGCCAATTTACATTCCCAACAGGGTAGGAGGGTTCCCTTTCTCCACACCCTCTCCAGCATTTATTGTTCATGGCTTTTTGGTGATGGCCATTTTGGCCAGTGTGAGGTGATATCTCATTGCAGTTTTGACTTGCATCTGAATTTCCTGGAATTAGAATTTTGAAGAAAAGGTCTTTTAAAGGTAAATGTGGGTGTCTGGAGGGATACCAGCCACAAAAGTTTGGGGAGAAAGGGTTTCCTGTGTTCCTGGTCAGAGTGAAGGCTCAGTATTCTTTGGATAAGCCTTTGGAAAAATAGAACGAAAAAGAGGAGAACATATTCAATTTAAAAATCAGAGAGTAGAGTCAGGAGAGGATGGAATTTTTGTTGTTATAATTGAAAGTAAGTTAAGAGTAGAAAAGGAAGGGGGAAGAAATCATAGCAAAAACAAAGGTGAATAGGGAAATTTTATGGTGAGATGAAATATACTAAATTTAAAACAATAGATAGAAACAACATAGAAGAGTTGGCAGTTGTGTTGAATATGAAACTCTTGACAGCAGAATAGAAAGGAGAGCCTTCCACATGTGGGGAGCAGTGTCTGCAAAGGTAAAATACAGCAGTGTTTGCTGCAGATAACTTATAAAAAAAAAAACAATAGATAAAAAGTTAGATGCAAGTGAGGCCAAAGGTTAGAAATAAAATTAGAGCAGATAAAATATTAAGAGTATCTTCTGATGCCCCTGACCAAAGAGACCTCTAATAATACTTGATGCACCTGGTGCAGCCAGAGTCTGAATTCTAGATAGCTTCTGAGTCCAAAAGTGCTTGATGCCCAACAAGGGAAAGGAAGCCCTGAGGACAGTTTGCTGAGTATTTGGGGAATGAAAGGAGTAGTTGGCATGTTTCTGAGTCTCAACTCTTTTTTTTTCTTTTTTTCTTTTTATAGAACCAATCTCTCTTCTAGTAGCCCTTAGCTATTTTTCATCTCCCAGTAGCTTGAACCACATTGCTTCTCAAAGCACAGAGTTTTCCCCTATTTTCCCATGCCTGTATCCACTCTGGGAATGGAAATCCTCTTCTACAGATGCTATTATCAAGGGGCAGTGAGACCACTGTCTTGCCCTATTATGGTTTCTTGTCCAAAATAGCCACCAGGGAAGTACAAGATACTCAGTAGGGATGAATACAGTTTAGTGAAAGCACAGATTGTATATGAAATACCCTGAACTTTTGAATCATCTGCTATTAAAAATGACTCCAGATGTGTCAAGAAAGTCACTGCCGCTGTCTTTTAGTGTTTCTTAAATGGGATACCCAACAGGAATTTGTCGGATTCCTCCAGTGCCTCTTCCCAGAGGTCCCAGCCTTATGAGCAGCATGTCACCTAGTGTGTTTTTCTGGTAATTTTTTGTTCCTGAGAAGATCATCTTACATTAAGGCATGTATTTCTAGAGGCAGAGAAATGTCTGACTAAACTAAACATTTTTGGAAGTTAAAATAAGAATCTGTGCTTTTTGAGCAGCATGTCAGAGCTTTTCTGAAAATACCAGGCAAAAGTATCTGACGTGGATAATAAGACAGTTTCCTCTGTACAAATAGAATGAAGAAAAAGAAAAAAGTCTTATTACTTTAGTATTACTATACTATCACTATATTTCAGGCATCACTTCTAAAAGCCTGTGTTGCGATAAACCTGCTATAAAGAGACAGCATTAATTATGGCAGAGTCCCTTCCTTGTTCATCTGAAGCTATCACAACGTTGTTAATCAGCTATAAGTACGGCCCGTGTTAGTCACTTGTGTCCAATTCTTTGTGACCCTGTGGACTGTAGCCCACCAGCCTCTCTGTCCATGGGATTCTCCAGGCAAGAATACTGGAGTGGGTAGCCATTCTGTTCTCCAGGGAATCTTCCTGACCCAGGGATTGAACTCAGGTCTTCTGCATTGCAACCAGATTCTTTACCATCTGAGCCACCAGGGAAGCCCAATCAGCTATACACCAATACAAAATAAAAAGTCAAAAAAAAGAAAGAAAATGTCAAGGTCATGAAACACAAGGAAATACTGAGGAACTGTGTGTCACAGATTGCAGGAAATTATGCAGACGCAACTAGTAAATGCACTGTGGGATCCTGGCACAGAAAAAGAACATGGGGAGAAAACCAGGGAAAGTCAAGCGAAGTTTGCAATTTAGTTAATGGTTTAAAAAATTATATTGGAAAATGTCATTACTTAAATATGGATGTCGCTAGCACTCACAAAAACCCTCTACCCAACTCTGTGTTGTAATTTGTCATCTACAGCATGAAGCAAAACTGTTTGTGCTTAGAGATTTTTCAGTGAATATTGTTATTTCATCATCTGACTATAACTTCTCTTTTCATGTGATCTAAAAAACCAAACCATCAATTGTGAATAGGTATACAGAGGTGATTTTTTTTTTAAAGAAAGGTAGCAGATACCATTTTCCAAACCCTCGCTGTATTAGTCAGCTTAGGCTTTATTACACAGTAATATAGAATGAGTAGCTTTAAGGAGAGAAATTTATGTTCTCCAAGTTCTGAAAGCTGAAAGTCTGAGATGGTGTTGCCATCATGGCCAGGTTTCTGGTGAGATCTCTCTTTTTGGCTTTCAGAGAGCTGTTCCCTTGCTCTTGCCCTCACCTGGCAGAGAGCGGGCTCTGATGTCTCTTCTGATCCCATAAGACCACCAGACCCTTATGGCATGTTAACCTTAACAACTTCCTAAAAGCCCCATTTCCAAATATTGTTACATTGTGGGTGTGAGGCTTCAACATATAAATTTTTTGAGGGAACACAGTTCATTCCACAGCACCTACTATTCTCTTGCCTCTTATTCCCCTTCCTTTAACACCACCAACTGCAAGTCTAGGTATAAAACTTCTTCCTAGCTTACCTTCTAACATAAAAGTGGTTGCACAAATCAACTCAGACAAATAGCTGCCACTTATAGCAAATGGGATTTCCCAGGTGTCACTAGTAGTAAAGAACCTGTCTGCCAATGCAGGAAACATAAGAGACACAGGTTCAATTCCTGAGTCAGGAAGATCCCCTGGAGAAAGGCATGGCAACCCACTCCAGTATTCTTGCCTGGAGAATCCCATGGACAGAGGAGCCTGGTGGGCTACAGTTCAAGGGATCGCAAAGAGTCAGAAACAACTGAGAGACTAACACTTTTACTTTATAGTAGGTAGCCAAATCCCCTTTGGGGCACTGTTAGGACAACTCTGTATGTAATCAGTATCACAGAATTCACGACTTCTCTGTGACATAGAACACTTAACCTTCGTTCTAAAATATTCCCTCACCTGCCTTGGGAATTCCACCTTTAACCAATGCTGTGATACAGCTTTCTACTGCCTGAAGGAAGCCTCTGTGATTCAAGTTAAGCCCATTGATACATCCTGGATTTGTATAATGAATGAGTACAAATTTAGGAGCTAGTCAGACCTGATTCTGAATATGAGCCAAGTTACTTATACCCGCCCGAACTCAACAAGCTATTTAAAACCTCTCTGACACTGAGTTTCATTCTTAAGCAAAAGAGAATGAACAATACTTATCTTGCAGAACTTTTGTAATAGGAATAGTGAAGTAATGAGCATCTAGGATTAATACCTAGAACATGGACTAGTGATTTGATATGTGATACTTAAAAGAAGGAAAAGAAAAGGGAGATATCTGCCTAAGAAGTACTTTGAAATGATCAAGATGATCTTTTCATTCACTGAAAGAAACTGCCCCATTTTTAGAAGGAGGAGGTTGGGAAAACCATTCTGCTAAGCTAACTAGGCAGTGAAAAGTGAAAGTTGCTCAGTCGTGTCCAGTCTTTGCCACCCCATGGACTATAGAGTCCATGGAATTCTCCAGACCAGAATACTGGAGTGGGTAGCCTTTCCCTTTTCCAGGGGATCTTCCCAACCCAGGGATGGAACCCAGGTCTCCCACATTGCAAACAGATTCTTTGCCAGCTGAGCCACAAGAGAAGCCCAAGAATACTGGAGTGGGTAGCCTATCCCTTCTCCAGGGGATCTTCCTGACCCAGAAACTGAACCAGGGTCTCCTGCATTGCAGGAGGATTCTTTACCAGCTGAGCCACCAGGGAAGCCCTAACTAGGCAGTAAGGCCTTGAAATTTTCAAAATATTGCTAATGTGAGGTCCATCAAGACACAGTAGTGTTCTAATAGACTTTCTTCTCTTGAACTCCATTTGTTTCTAAATCTGGGGTGTATTTTTCATTTATTCAAATAATACAGTTAAATTATTTTTAAATTTCCTTGTAACCAATTTATAAAGAAATTAAAGGAGAACCTTCACGTGTCTTCTTCGCTGATGTTCAAGAAAATAGACTAAGCTTTTTTCCTGTCACTTTCACTAATAGTGCATATTTTCAAAGCCAAGTATAGATATCTGTCTGAGCCCATTCAATGTTCTTTCCTACTGTCCTAGTCTTTCACATAGTTGTTATTGTTGTTTAGTAGCTGAGTTGTGTCCAGCTCTTTGTGATCCCATGGACTGCAGCACGCCAGGCTTTCCTGTCCTCCACTATCACCTGGAGTTTGCTCAAACTTATGTCCATTGAGTTGGTGATGCCATCCAACCATCTCCTGCTGTGTCACCCCCTTCTCCTCTTGCCCTCAGTCTTTCCCACCATCAGGGTCTTTTCCAATGAAAACAGAGTCACATAGAGTCCCCTTAAATAACACATGCTGTCCCTTCATGGAGAAGCAAGCAGCTGGGCTTAGCACCAAAGCATATGGGACAACTCAGCACTTCTTCCAGAGTAAAAAGACTTTAGGAGCATAAGTCAGTGAAATGTGGACATATAGGAATGATTACATCAGACGTCAGAGGATGGAATTTAGTTGTATCAAAAGAGGGCAAAGAATACTATCCTTTCATCGTTCTTGTTTTTGAAATGTCTATCCCTTTCTTATTATTTTATTGTCTGTGATCATTGCAGAAGCATCAGTAATTACAGAGAAGCCGAATAGTTTCTCTGGAAAAATTATAGGTGGTGATGGATGATGACATAATCGTGTGACAGTAAAATGCTGTATTAAGTACTGAACTCCCTGCCAGATTATGGAAAGAACACATGAGTAGATAAAAGCACAACAATTTTCTTTTTGCTGTGTCTCAGGAGAAAACAATACATACCGGCATAGATGGAAGCAAATGAGATTAGTTAAAAGAAGGAACTTAAATAATGTAGACCAAGTCAGAGTAATGCTGACAAATGAGATGACTCATCTAATTAAAGCATAAATGAGGAAAAGTGTAGCTTCATCTTAGATCTTCCTGGTTATTTTTCCATGGTGATTTTATACTTTAGGAAGGAGTCACACAATACAAAATGAGACAAAGAGTTGGTAACTATAAGGTTAGTTGAATTAAATGAGTCTATATCTCAAATGGAATATTTCACTTTTGTTTTCCAGATCAATTGTCTGCTTTATTCCCATGAACGAAGTTGGTTGTAAAAGCAATTATGCTATTATGAGATCACTCAAAAACATCTACATGTGCTAAAGAGAACTATCCTGCAAGAGTATACTGTGTGCAGGGACATATTATATGTTGAAAAGTATCAATAACAAGTTTAAAATCATATAAACTACTCACGTACTTAAACACCCATAAGGTATAATGCAGGACATGTACTTGTTTATGCAAAACTTAAATTTCACACATGAGGAAAGAGTAATTCATACACTCTCCTTTTCCTCCCCACCCCTCACCCACTTGCACTGTATTTACAATAGCCTATCCATTGAGGAACAGTGGAAACAGTGGCTGACTTTATTTTTCTGGGCTCCAAAATCACTGCAGATGGTGATTGCAGCCATGAAATTAAAAGACGCTTACTCATTGGAAGGAAAGTTATGACCAACCTAGACAGCATATTAAAAAGCAGAGACATTACTTTGTCAACAAAGGTCCATCTAGTCAAGGCTATGGTTTTTCCAGTGGTCATGTATGGATGTGAGAGTTGGACTATAAAAGAAAGCTGAGTGCAGAAGAATTGATGCTTTTGAACTGCGGTGTTGGAGAGGACTCTTGAGAGTCCCTTGGACTGCAAGGAGATCCAATCAGTCCATCCTAAAGGAGTTCAGTCCTGGGTGTTCATTGGAGGGACTGATGTTGAAGCTGAAACTCTAATACTTTGGCCACCTGATGCAAAGAGCTGACTCATTTGAAAAGACCCTGATGCTGGGAAAGATTGAGGGAAGGAGGAAAAGGGGATGACAGAGGATGAGATGGTTGGATGGCATCACTGACTCGATGGACATGGGTTTGGGTGGACCCCGGGAGTTGGTGATGGACAGGGAGGCCTGGCGTGCTGCGGTTCATGGGGTCGCAAAGAGTCGGACACGACTGAGCGACTGAACTGAACTGATCCATTGAGGATTCAGAACCAAGCATTAATTCTGACTTATCCAATTTCTTAATAGCAGAGAAAAGAGCTTCTTGGGAGAAAGAGACTTGTCCTCAAAACCTGCTTTTCTGAGTCCCTTTGAGTTGAGGGAAAAAAAAAAACTAAAAAGGCTCAGAAGTCACAATGAAAGATGTGTACCCAAGGTTTCTTAAGAGTGATTCACTATTGTATTTGGTTTTCTGTCTTACATTAAGGAATAGGCTTTGCCTGGAGGGTAAAAATTACCTTTAGTTCCTACTCTTTTAGCAGCCAAGGCAGTACAGAATGATGGATAAGGAGTATAGGCCAGCAGTTACCAATCACCCTTGAAAACTCAGGCAAATAGACATCACATTTCATTATCTGACCTTGATGAGGCCTGACATTTATATTGGGGGCAGAAATGCCAATATAATTGAAAATTTTGGAAATGGCCCTTTGTGGAAAGGAGATGAATTATCCATTGATTTGCACTAAGAAAAGAAAATAGAGGAATAATACAGGAGGGGGTTATATGTAGCTTGTTAAGAAGACTGAATCTTAACCAGTTTTGAATGACATGTACCCAACTGTGCACATGGCCTGGTGTTGATAGAGTTAAATGAGCAAGCAGGAAGGTCTTCATTAGATGGTATTAAAAATTTTTTAATGGATAGGTGGAAAATGAGAAGATTACAATGTGGGGGCTGCCTGTGCCTGCCCTTAATGCTGCCTGGGTTTCTTGTAGTTGAAAACAGTATGAAGAGAACTCTGATGGTCAGAGCCTTGATCTGCTGTGAGAGGTGGTTATGGACAGTGGTGTAAACTCTGGACAGCTTGGTTTCAAATGATAGCTCCTCTCCTGACTAGCTGTGTGACTGCAAGCAAAGTATTTAATCTCTCTCTGTTCTCATTTTCCTCACTTATAAAATAGACTCAACAATAAAGCTTACCCCACAGTTTTGTTTCAAATATTGTGATGAATCAATACTTGGAGCATTTTCTGGCACAAAGTGAATCCTCCATAGATGTTAGTTGTTTTCAATGTATTTTTTTCCAAGATGAAAATAGCTATATTATTTTTCACCTGATTATGAAAGTAATATGTGCTTACTGTTTAAAAGATTTTAGAGAAAGATACAAAGATGAGAAAAAATTATTGGAGTCAAATGATTCTCAGATAACTATAGTTAACACTTAGGTATTATCTCTCCAGACAGTTTTCTGTGTGTAAAACATATATGAAAGTGAAGTGAAAGTCGTTCAGTCGTGTCCTACTCTTTGCGACCTCATGGACTATAGAATCCATGGAATTCTCTAGGCCAGAATACTGGAGTGGGTAAGCCTTTCTCTTCTCCAGGGGATCTTTCCAACCCTGGGATCGAACCCAAGTTGCCCGCACTGCAGGAGCATTCTTTACCATCTGAGCCACAAGAGAAGCCCAAAACATATATAAAGTATAAAATTATATCATGCACACATGTGTAGAACCAATTCTTTATTCACTACTCTTCCATTCCACCCCTAAAATAAAATCACGTATTTTGAGCTGTGACACTGTCATCTTTCAAAATCCAATGCCTATCCAAGTCAGTATCATCTACAAACTTTTTCTTGAGCAACTCACTCTCTTTTCAATTCCATTATTATTTTTCTATGTGTGTGTGTTTCATAGAGCCCTTAATGCACTGATTTTTCATCCAACCAATAATTATTAAATACCTTTACTATGTCAAGAGCTGTGTGGGGTGTGAATTTTCAGTGGTGAACAAAGAGAAGTAGAGTCTCTGCCTTGATGGGACTTAAGTCTCAGGGGCAAAAAAATACATTAATCAAATTATTGTACATATGCATGTATAACTTGCAGTTGTAAACTTTTACAAGAAATATCCCAGAGTAATTGCTCTGCAATAAATTCATTTACAGGTTGAATTATAAACAATTATAGAAACTGAGTTTATAGAGAGATGATACATGTTATAAACCTGATCACTGTAAGAATAACAATTAAGAGAGGAAAGGATGGGAAGAAGGAATGAGAGGATAGAAGGAGAGAATGTGAAAACATTATGATGATCTTTTTTCTAAGAAGGGTGAGTGAGTTGTCTAAAATAATTTGAAAAATAATCCTAATGCCTTCAAAGTTTTCATAATCTCTTTTCTTAATCCTAAAATCCAATGTGATATCCTATGGTTACATTAAACTTAACAATTCTATCTTCAGGTTGTTTTCCTTTTTTTAAATATTAGTTATGATTAAATTCTATGATTTTAAATAAAAACAATGCTATGCTAATAGTAGTATATAATTCAAATTTTTAGGAAAATTCTTGACTCATTTCTCTTTCCCCCTATCCATCAATGTATTTATCATAATATATTCTTAGAAAGATATCTGGAATCACATTTGCCTAATATTAATATTTTACTTCTGGTGGTGAGATTATAAAACTGTATATTTGCTTCATTTTCATCACTGCCCTTTCCTTTATTTTCAAATTATTTGAGGTAAGTATATGTTAGTTTTTTAGAAAAGGTTTTTTTTTTTTTTTTTAAAGAACAGCTTCCCAGGTGGTGCTAGTGGTAAAGAATCTGCCCGCCAATGCAGGAGATGTAAGAGATGCAGGTTCAATCCCTGGGTTGGAAAGATCCCCTGGAGGAGGAAATGGCACCCCACTTCAGTATTTTTGCTGGGAGAATCGCATGGACAGAGGGGCCTGTGGGCTACAGTCCATGGGGTCTCAAAAGAGAGATTGAGATGGAGGTAATCATGCCAAATGGTTGTAACAAAACTCCCTTGAAAGTAATCTTGACAATTAAAAATGATATATGTAAGGTGCTTGGCACAAAGCCTGAAATATAATGATCAATAAATAAAGTAACTATACTTCAGTTGTGGGTTATTATTTTTGATGAATAAAGAGGTAGACGAGTCTTACATGGAAGTGATAGCTGATGTAGTTTAGTACATTTAAGCCTAAAAGTCAAGATGGTGGTAAAAGGAATCAGGAAGTTCAGAGAATAAGAGCAAGGATATAAAATAGTTCAATGGCATGGCTAAGGGAAGGGAAATGACTGAAATAAAAATAACAAGTTGGGAAGAAAGCATGCTTGTAAAGAATTTCGTAGTCATATTTGTACCATGGAGGAAAGGTAGGAACCTGCACTGCTTTGTCTTCAGTAATTTACATACCATGTTTTACTAATCTCCACTATTAAAGAGGTCTTTAATCCAAGGTCATATAATACAATCCCTATTTTTTATTTTAGTACTTTTATAATTTTAGTTTTTTACATTTAAGTTTTAAATCATGTGTCCTTGTGATTATGATTTTGTCAAGAAGGATTATAACTTTTTTGTTCTAAATGGATAACCAACCGGAATGGCCATATTTTTCTCATTTATTTCAAATCCCACTGTTATTTTATTTTATTTTTGATTTTATAAATTTTTTTAAAAATTTTATTTTATTTTTAAACTTTACATAATTGTATTAGTTTTGCCAAATATCAAAATGAATCCGCCGCAAGTATACATGTGTTCCCCATCCTGAACCCTCCTCCTTCCTCCCTCCCCATACCATCCCTCTGGGTCGTCCCAGTGCACTAGCCCCAAGCATCCAGCATCGTGCATCGAACCTGGACTGGCATCTCATTTCATACATGATATTTTACATGTTTCAATGCCATTCTCCCAAATCTTCCCACCCTCTCCCTCTCCCACAGAGTCCATAAGACTGTTCTATACATCAGTGTCTCTTTTGCTGTCTCGTACACAGGGTTATTGTTACCATCTTTCTAAATTCCATATGTATGTGTTAGTATACTGTATTGGTGTTTTTCCTTCTGGCTTACTTCACTCTGTATAGTAGGCTGTTATTTTAGAAGATGTTATTGTATGTACTTGGTCTGGTTTTAACCTTCTGTTCCATATTCAATTCTTTTCATGCCTCACCAATACTACCTTTGATTACTACAAATGTGTATGAATCCACATAAAGCTAGGAAGAATGGAAAAGAGAAGTGAGATTGGATTTTTTTTTTAAAGAAAGTAAAATTGGCACTGTTCAGTCGCTGTTTGTATGCAGACTGGAGTAAGAAAGGAGAGTGAAGGATGGCTTCCAAATACCAAGGTTGTTTCTAGTTGGAAGAAAAACCAAAACAGGAGGAAGAAAGGAAAGACTCAGAAGAAATAAACAGGAAGAAGAGCAAGTCTGTGGGGGGGATGGTAAGTCAGATTTGAACATGGTATATTTGAGGTTCCTGCAAGATACGCAGGTAGAGCAGACTTGGCAGGCCTTGAGGTAGGAAAGTTGCAAATGGAGGTGCAAATTCGGGAGTTATCAGGTGTAGTTTGCCTTTAAACTTATAAGAATGGATGAACTGATTCCAGATGTGTGGAATGGAGGCCATGGTTGGAGTGCTCTTCAGTATGCCCCTGGGTGGGCTTCCTCTTGTAGCTGATGCAGTTTTATTCCATCAGCTATGGAGACTCCTGAGGTAGCTGCCTTAGTTTATTGGTGTAACCCCTACCCATTGTCATAGGTTTTTCAGGCTTTGGTCTTAAGACCTGGGAAATGTTCTTGTATAGTGTTTATTTGATAATTTATCACATTCTATTTTCTCTATTGTTTTATTTTAGAAATAGTGGTTGGATATATGATCTCTTCCCTTTTATGCTTCTTATATTTTTTATTTCTTTCTTTTAAAAACTTGCTACTTTCTATGAACTTTTCTCAAATTTATATTCTAACCCTTTAATTGAATCTCTCATTTCAGCAATCCTGTTATTAACTTTTATTAGCTTTGTCCTGTTTTATGATTGTTACATTATCATGACATCTTGTTCTTATTATATTAAAGCAATACTTTCTTAAATCTCACTTAGGATATGGTTATAATTATTAATTTATTTTCTCCAAATTATCTGTTTCATAGAAGTAATTTTATTTTCTTTCAATTCAGTTCACTTCAGTCACTCAGTCATGTCCAGCTTTTTCCGACTCCATGGACTGCAGCATGCCATGCTTCCCTGTCCATCACCAACTCCCAGAGCTTGCTCAAACTCATGTTCATCAAGTCAGTGATGCCCTCCAACCATCTCATCCTCTGTCGTCCCCTTCTCCTCCTGCCTTCAGTCTTTCCCAGGATGAGGGTCTTTTCCAATGAGTTAGTTCTTTGCATCAAGTGGCCAAAGTATTGGAGCTTCACTTATGTATATTGGGCTGTCTCTTCAAGGCAAATTTTCTTCAGATGACTGATGAGCCAGGATCATCTTTTTATTGAAGTTCAAGAGATGAAAAACTAAATGAACTCTGCCTTAGTAATTTGCTTTAGGTTATGGAGCTGTGAATGGACAGTTTTACTGGATGATCAGAACATGCCAGATGGTGGAATCTTTTGTCTTGAGCCATTACTGTTTTCATTTATTTACTTATTTTAGTGCACTTCTCATTTTTAGTGAAGAATCCTTAAGTGTTGTCCTATGGCAAGAGAGGCCTAACTAGTGGATGACTGATTTCCTATAGAGATAGCTAGTGGCTACTGTTAAATATGGAGACTTACAATTGTCACCCCCATTTCACCTCTGTTCTCTTCCCTGACTGCATTGTACTTGTTTTAGAATTCTAAGCCATTTTGTTTATGCAAATCAATCTCTCTCTCTCTCTCACTTCTAGACACTCCAAGCTATGGTTGACTCTACTCTATTTGTTTAGGTACCACTTCTTTATCTGAACTGATTTTTATAAATTTGTTAAATTTTTCTATTTTCAGATGGTTCTCTTCCAGTTCCTTACTACCATTATTTTGTTTTCTACTTTTTTCTCTTTTTGGTATCTCGGATGGGGGGAGATATACATATGGCCATGTTAGTCAGGGAAACAGAAATCATTCTAGAAATTTCATACTACAGGACAGTAAACAATACAAAGAATTAAAAGCTTACAGAGTCACTGCAAGAGCTTGAAGATAAGGAATCAGAAAGCTGCTATTGTAATACAAGAAACCAGGAAGTACAAAGGTCACACTTGCCACCAGTGTTCTTAGAGACCCACAACACAAGAGTAGGTATTCTTAGCAAAATTCCTAGTGTTTTATGAGTTTTTCTGAACACCAAATGTCATGTGTGAGAGGAAGCACATTTTTGTTGAAAATATATTAGACAATGCCAAAATAAATAGAATTTCTCATTTAATTGATGTTTCTAGTTTCTCAAAGAGGCTAAGAATAATGTATCAGTATCGATGACACCATCTTATATATGTATATATTTATACATAAAGGTTTGAGGTAAATAACTGTTCAGGGTTCTCAACCAATAAATAAATATGATTGGGGATTTATTTTATTTCATACAAATAAACAGGAGGACTTTTATACTAAGGTATTATAATGTGGCACCTCTCATATGGATGACAATGCTACCTTATGCTTTTTTCTCTAAAATATTATGGGGGAATAAGAGGTTGGCACTATAAACTGTTATTGTATTTTAACAGTAAGCTTGTAGATGGGGGGATCTAGCTTTTATGATCTTTCTTTTATCAGTTCTCACTTAGCACCACTCCATAAAAAAGCTTCTTGTAGAAACACTTTTTAGCAGCCCTTACATTCATTTCATCTTTTCTTTCCTCAGGAGACAAGTTAAGAGTATAGACTACATTTTCTCTGGATATTACTTTCATTTATATGTTTATAGATTTCGATCAGCACTTTTCATAAAAACAGTGCTAAAATCCAAGACAATAAGGAAGGTTTTGTAAAGTATGAATAGTTCTTAAGGGGATGCTATCATTTAACTCTGAAGGCTTTATTTCTTTCATTTTTTATTGTTTTAGTTTCAGGCACCACTTGTAGAGTATTTCTCCATGTATAAAATCAGCAGATCAAATACAAACAAAAAAAACCAAGAAAGCCCAGAGTGTAGCACACTCCTTTTTATTATGCTGTTAGAATTTTAATAATTTTAAGAAGAGACAGAAGTGAAGGTAATTAATTCAAAATGGTCAAAACTTTAGCTATACATTCAAGAGACTTTAAAATCTCACCCTTTTTTTGTTTCTTTGTTTCCTTTAAACATCAGTGTTTTGATGCCCTGCTTTTCCAGGGTTTGGTTAACCTGAGGATCAATCATAGTGTATTTCTTGTCTATTTTTTACACTTTAAATAGAGAATTTAAGACCATCAAACTGTAAAGCAACAGATTTGGAGAACCTTGTTTCTCACTGAAGCAGTCATACTTACACAAACATGTTATATACAATTTTACGGGACTATAAACCCTTCTATATAGAGCCAAGGTGAAGCTCTTCTTTCTATTAACACAATTACAGTCAGTTGTAATATTGTGTTCCAGATCTAGAGACAGGAATTATATAACTTCTCTCTAAATATCACTTCTGTTTCTCCTTCAGATGAAAAATAGCTTCAGACTTAAGTACCTATATCCATTTGAATACACTTGACATTAATGAAATGCTAGGGATAGGAACCCAGTATCATATTTATATTAATTAGTCAATATTTATGGAATTAGACACTGTGCAATTCAAATACTACATATTCTCTGCCCTCAGTGATCTCACAACTAGCTAACGAGAGAGACCAGCATAGGAAAAAAAGAACAATATAATGTCTTAAGTATAACATAGAGATAGCACCATAGGATTGCAAAGAAAGAGGTTATTGAAGAGAAAGTGAATGAGGAAAGTCTTCTGAGAGGAGATGTTGCCAGATCTAAGTATAAAAAGATATGGAAGACTTATTCATGTTGATATGGATAAGATTAAAGAAGGGAGTCATGGTGTCTTTGAGCAAAGGATGCATATTGAAACCACAGTCATATCAGCTAAGGCCAGGAATGTGGATGAATCCAAGTACTTTAGTGTGTCTAAAACAGAACAAATATGAGTCATGGAGGAATGAGAGATGAGACCAGACAGATTGGCTGAAGGAGATCAGATCACAGGGGAATAATCCCATATGCTATGCTAATGGTGGGCTAGGAGAAAAGGCCTTGGAAGCTACTGATGTCTTTTCAGCAGGGGGGGAAGTAGACAGATTTGTATTCTTCAAAGATCGCTCTGTTGGCTATGTAAAGAATAGATTTAAGAGGTAAAAGATTGACTAAAATGTTGTTTTCATAGCTAAGGGAAGAGATAAGACCCTGTATCAAGGTAGTAAGAACAGAGAAAAGATAAATTAGATTAAAAAAATTAAAAAGTAAAAATCAGCCTGACTTGGTGGTTTTTAGGATGCTGAATGAAAGAGAACCAGGAATGACTCTTTCTAGCTTGTTTTCCTGGATGTATCTAGGAAGACTAAATTTTGATAGATAAGTGAAAGAAAAGAAACCATGCAGAATGTTCTGGGTGGAAAGAGGGAGAACATACCTTGCTGTTCTCGCAGGATCTATTGCTTTAGTTTCATTTTGTTGCCAAGTTCTATTGATTCCATATCATTCTTCTAAAAAAAAGATTCATGAGTAAATGCCACGAGCACAATTTAGGCCTCTAAGGCATATGAGCCTTCGGATACTTCATTGAAGAGGACCTATATGACTTTATGTGAAGGTGAGATCATCCTAATACTTGAATTTTGTTTTTTCCTCAAGTTTTAAATATGTACACTGGCTGGGTTGATTACTGCTGTTGTTGTTGTTTTTTTTTTCCATTTTATATAACAACTTCACTGACAAATCCTGGCTTGGAATACCTTTTATTTTCATCATCTAAATGTCTCTTAGTTTCCAATTTCTTCTGTGCAAAGAGTGTGGTTTTGTCAAATATAAGCTGACATTCAATTACCTATCTAAGTCATAGGAGAACTCAACATTTTTATTCATCTTAATATGTGGCTGAAATCCCAATTCTAAAACAATTGTTTATACATGTGAGAAAATTCTTCTCAGTAGGCATTATTAAACATTGGAATGAGGTTTCCTAGTACTGTAAGATGTTATTTGTGCTATCCAAAGACATTTTTAGGTAAGATAAGAATTGATCATGAATAAAATAGATGGAGATAGAAAGTCATAATATCATGCTAGAACTTTGTGTGTGTGTGTGTGTATGTGTGTTTTATGCATACACACATACACACAAAATTCTAGCATGTCATTATTATGACTACAAACACACTCACATATGCACACATGCTGGCTTGTGTGTGCAGAATGGTTCTTGCCAAAGGTTGTAAACAAAATGTATCATAGATTATAAAAATTGAAAGGGACACTTTATTTTAAAGATAGAGGAACTCAGGCCCAGAAATATAAGGTAGATTTCCCAAGAGTGAGAGCACAGTCCAGAACTTGAGCCTCTTAACTTCTCTTATAAATATGTCTTTGTGCTTTCAAATTATAGATGTACAGACAAGAAGAAATTCTGTGATTATGCAGAGCTCATTCACAGCCCTCCAACCCCACCACAAACAGTCTGCTGCCTCTCTTCCAGGGAAATCCATTTAGCACAAAACTGATCACTGCAGTTGGCCACTTTTTTTGACAGATTATACTGCTACTGTTGTTTCCCTTCTTTCTTTGTCATTTGGGTTATGATAGACATTTAAGCAGCATCTCAGTATAAACTTCTATTTGAGAGATGGTGCTTCTGATTCTCAGCACAGCCCACAAGTCTCATTTGGAAAAGATGTTTAATACAGGCCAGTAGTCTTTTGTATTTTGAACTGATATAGAAAATTCTATGATGGGTTCATTCAAGGGAGACCCGATATCTTAAATACAATGAAAAAGTCAGGAACTTTTCAGGAGTAGAAGTGAGAGGATGATTCATACGTAAATTGGTATTTTCTTTTATGAGTTTTTTTGATGTGGCAGTTACCCAAGTTTTATGGTGAGAGGCGATGAAGGTAATGAGCAGTTACTGAAGGATTTCTCATCTCTCTACAATTTCGTTAGGAAAAGCTATACAGCTAGGACACACTTCATGCCCTGCTTTTGTTTATTTGTATTTGTACATAAAAGTGAAGTCTTTTATCACTTTTCTCCTGCTCCTCACTTCTCCTTTCTTCTCCCTGCCAATACTACCTACCCCCTGCCCTGGTATCTGTTAAGCTTTTCTTTCTTTCTTTTTACCCTTCCTTGTAAGTAATTTTGCTTCTTTGTGTTACCACCCTTTGTCTATAGTCCCTTCTCCCTATGGTATGAGATGAAGACGCATAGAGTGGAGCTTAACAGCACAGGCTCTGAGGTCAGGCTGCCTGGCTTTGAATCCTGGTCCTGCCACTTACTAACCTAGGGGAAGGAACTTAACTTCAACTGTTTCCGTTTTCTTACCTCCTCTTGGACAACAGACTTTAACTCTTAGAGTTGTTATGTAGATGAAGTGAAATAATACATGAAGGTGCCTAGAAGAAGGCATGGCACAAGCTGGCTATTTTTATAATACACAGTCACCGCTTCATATATATATATATGAAATATATATATATATTTATAATATATGACAGTATATTATAAAATGTGTACTATATGTATAATTATTATGTATAGTTATATAATGATTTATTTTATGTAACGCATGCATGCATGCTAAGTCGCTTCAGTGATGTCTGACTCTTTGCAACCCCATGGACTGTAGCCTGCCAGGCTCCTTTATCTATGGGATTCTCCAGGCAAAAATGCTGGAGTGGGATGCCATGCCCTTCTCCAGGGGATCTTCCTGACCCAGCGATCAAACCCACGTCTCCCTGCGGCTCCTGCATTGCAGGCAGATTCTTTACTGCTGAGCCACCAGGGAAGCCCATTTTTGGGGGTAATATATATAATAAATATTATATGTTTATAATATACATATAGATTATATATTAATACAATAATTACCTTGTTGTTATTGTTTATTCACTAAGTCTTGTCCAACTCCTTTGCAACCCCATGGACTGTAGCTTGCCAGGCTTCTCTGTCCATGGGACTCTCCAGGCATGAGTACTGGAGTGGGTTGCCATTTCCTTCTCCAGAGGATATTCCTGACCCACGTATCAAACCCACATCTCCTGCATTGATAGGTGGGTTCTTTACTATTGAGCCACAGGGAAGCCTACATAATAATTGTATGAAAAATTTATTATATGTCTCATGTAGCCATTTAATGTTAATGAGAGGAATGGGTTCAGTTCAGTTGGGTCGCTCAGTTGTGTCCAACTCCTTGCGACCCCATGAATCGTAGCACGCCAGGCCTCCCTGTCCATCACCAACTCCCGGAGTTCACCCAAACTCACGTCCATCGAGTCAGTGATGCCATCCAGCCATCTCATCCTCTGTCGTCCCCTTCTCCTCCTGCCCCCAATCCCTCCCAGCATCAGAGTCTTTTCCAATGAGTCAACTCTTCGCATGAGGTGGCCAAAGTATTGGAGTTTCAGCTTTAGCATCATTCCTTCCAAAGAAATCCCAGGGCTGATCTCCTTCAGAATGGACTGGTTGGATCTCCTTGCAGTCCAAGGGACTCTCAAAAGTCTTTTCCAACACCACAGTTCCAAAGGCATCAATTCTTCAACGCTCAGCTTTCTTCACAGTCCAACTCTCACATCCATACATAACCACTGGAAAAACCATAGCCTTGACTAGACACACCTTGTTGGCAAAGTAATGTCTCTGCTTTTGAATATGCTATCTAGGTTGGTCATAACTTTCCTTCCAAGGAGTAAGCGTCTTTTAATTTCATGGCTGCAGTCACCATCTGCAGTGATTTTGGAGCCCAGAAAAATAAAGTCTGACACTGTTTCCACTGTTTCCCCATCTATTTCCCATGAAGTGATGGGACCAGATGCCATGATCTTTGTTTTCTGGATGTTGAGCTTTAAGCCAACTTTTTCACTCTCCTCTTTCACCTTCATCAAGAGGCTTTTGAGTTCCTCTTCACTTTCTGCCATAAGGGTGGTGTCATCTGCATATCTGAGGTTATTGATATTTCTCCTGGCAATCTTGATTCCAGCTTGTGTTTCTTTCAGCCCTGCATTTCTCATGACGTACTCTGCATATAAGTTAAATAAGCAGGGTGACAATATACAGCCTTGACGTACTCCTTTTCCTATTTGGAGCCAGTCTGTTGTTCCATGTCCAGTTCTAACTGTTGCTTCCTGACCTGCATACAGATTTCTCAAGAGGCAGGTCAGGTGGTCTGGTATTCCCATCTCTTTCAGAATTTTCCACAGTTTATTGTGATCCACACAGTCAAAGGCTTTAGCACAGTCAATAAAGCAGAAATAGATGTTTTTCTGGAACTCTCTTGCTTTTTTGATGATCCAGCGGATGTTGGCAATTTGGTCTCTGGTTCCTCTGCCTTTTCTAAAAGAAGAATGGGTTGGGTTGTCCTAAATCAATTTTTATAATTTATTTGTCTTTGGTTTGAAGAGAGATTTGAGACAATGAATCACAGACATGCGCACACCTCAGAGACAATGGCCACCCTGACTTGACCTGCTCGTCTTCTGCCCAGACTCCTATGCAAATTTGTCATCATTGCTGCAAGTTTGGAGTTTATATAAGGCAACACAGGGAACTATGAATGTGTCAACAGAGAAGTCATTCATAAACTAATGAGGTGGTTTTCTTGTGATTTTATACTATTCCTTTTTTTCAGATATTTAATTAAATTGAACTGATATCTGCCATCTGTAATATACAGTATAATATAATCCTGCTAAATGAAAAGTTTGGTCCCTGCCCTCCACAAGCTGCCAATCTGAGAAAGCTGAGTAATATGCCATATATAATATATGACTGTATTTATTAATACTTTTGATCTTTGTGATATCCTAAATGATTGAACTTTTTTTTCCCTTTTTAATCTTTGATAATGACTTCACATCTGTAGTTTCCTCTTTATTGGGTTGCTTCTTGCTGTCTGTGGATATTGCAGTATTCTGGATACTTTATGGTCAGAGTTAATCCTTGGAGTTTCCCATGAGCATTTTAAGTGTTCACCCTTATTCCTTCTCCCCACAGTTTTTGTTTTAATTTTTTGTGTGTGTTTCCTGCAGGTAGAATTTTCCAGACAAGAGAACAGAATTTGATATAGAGCAAAATATGATTCTTTAGGAGAGAACACTTAAACTGAAAAGGCTTATGAGGTCTTGATGAATACCCTTTAGGTTATAAGTTAGTTGTTTTCAAATGTTTTCTTTAAAATTGAGTACTGTGTAATAAGTTTTTAATACTTCCCTAGCAGGGCATAAAAGGGTCTCTGGTTGGCTAAAAGAATTAGCTATGCTTCCCTCTATGTACACGTGCTCTTAGAGGGTGACTGGGACATGACGAAGAGTGACCCATATTTTTACCCAAGAGGAATGAAGGCTTGTGACAACAGTACCAGAAGAATACAGTGTAGAACTATGACTCTAGCTACAAAATTCTGAAGTAATAAGCCGAACACAAGACAATGAACCAACATCATTTTTCAACCAGTGGAATACGGGTATCATCTATAGATCTCATAATTCTAAAGTTTTATTCATGCAGTGATTACTTCTCAGAATAAAAATTCAGAGCAATTTATGACTTAATGATTTGTGTTTTTAAAAGAGCTAATCATGATAGTTGATTCATAAAATTGAAGTAAGTAATCAAACTCAGTGAACATTTCATAAGCTTTTATTTTAATCAGGTTGAATGATTAAAGTATTCTACTCCAAAGTAAGAAGAGATTTTTTTTCCCTTAACACAGTTATTAGAGAATTCTAGGTTCACTTAATTGTGAGTAAAAATCTTAAGGAAAGAAAAAAATCATTGTTTAAAATATTACATTGAAAGTCTTGAAGTAAATGGAACAAGAGTGTACAATTAGGGTAATGAGAGAGATAATGCTGGTGTTTATTATCTGTCATACTACTTAAGAACTGACTAATGCATTGTTAAGTAGTAGTTATATTATATATAATATATTATATTATAATGTAACATCAGTCTTGAATTCATATACCTACTATCACCTATGCTGCTAAGTCGCTTCAGTCGTGTCTGACTCTGTGAGACCCCATAGACGGCAGCCCACCAGGCTCCCCCGTCCCTGGGATTCTCCAGGCAAGAACACTGGAGTGGGTTGCCATTTCCTTCTCCAATGCATGAAAGTGGAAAGTGAAAGTGAAGTCGCTCAGTCATGTCCGACTCCTAGCGACCCCATGGACTGCAGCCCACCAGGCTCCTCCGTCCGTGGGATTCTCCAGGCAGGAGCACTGGAGTGGGTGCCATCGCCTTCTCCACATGTTAGCACTACTGCCCTTCTATACGCCAAGCTTGTAACCCAAAAGAGGCATTGTTTTTGTTGTGGTGAGCTGTAAGTCTTTATATTAGAAAACTCTAAAGAGATTGTTGCTTAGATCCTAATAAAATATGAGCCTCGTGGCTGAAGGAAGCTATAGATAGATAAATGAGTCCAGTGCTCTTGCACTTGTGAAACAAAGAATTCACTTCAAGAAACAAAGACAGCTAGACAACTTACAAGAGAAAATGTTTCCAGTTTGGTGAGTAGTGTGGATTTGGCATTCAAAATCTATTTCTAGATGAAAGATAAAAATATAGAACTTACAATATTGTAGGAATTTATTTTCTACAGCAATTATTATGTTCAAGAAAGTCAAGTGGGGTGTCCCTAGCAGCCACTGTACTTCAGCCAGATCTGTTTATTTGTCTATAATCTCAAAGAGAATGAAAGGAACCTCAGTACAGTAGCAGAAGTTCCTCTTGGTGGCTTTCAAAATTTAACTGCTGAGGAAAAAGAAATCTATGGGTTTTTGATTAGCCTGGAAAGTATCTTGAAATTCATAAATTTTATAAAAGAGTATTTTAATGGGTTAAATGAAAAACACAGGATTACATGGTTTCAGGGCCACAGATATCTTAAACATGGATAGTAAGAACCTTGTTTTATATGGTTTTTTTAAGAACTGAATATGACCTGCAAGAAAAAAAAGTGGAAACAACTAATTTTTCCTAAATCCTCAAAATGATGGTGATAAAGACATATCCAATTTATATTTCATTTTGATTATATCTTTTTATGTAAAATTTAATTTCTGATCAATTTGATAATATCCATTCCCTTACAGCTCAGCTGGTAAAGAATCTGTCTGTAATGTGGGAGACCTGGGTTTCATCCCTAGGTTGGGAATATCCCCTGGAGAAGGGAAAGGCTACCCACTCCAGTATCCTGGCCTAGAGAATTCCATGGGCTGTATAGTCCATGGGGTCTCAAAGAGTCAGACATGAGTGAGTGCCTTTCACTTTCACTTTCATAGCACTAAAACAAAGAGTTGTCTTTTAGTAAAACATCTTTTAGTGCTGTTCAAGAAATCACTTTAAGAATAAAAAGCATCAGAATAAAAACTGACCCCTTATGTCTCATGTTTCAATACTAGCTTTGATTTTTTTAGCTAAAAATGTTAGAAATTATATACTTTCATAATGCACAAAAAAGTTTAGAAATTATATGCTTTCATAATGCACTGTATGTCTCCTATGTAACACTTGTTTAATTAATCTATTAATTATATGAGGAATCATTGTCCAGCTTATGTCTTCTCTGCTTTACTAGAAACTTCCCAAGGACAGAGAGAATTCTCTGTTGTTCACCCTTGAATTTTTGAGATTTGGCATAGCCATTAGCACAGCATAGGTACTCATGAATATTAATGGTCCAATAAATGAGTAAATTAATGAATAAATAGGCCTGAAGTAGAAAAGATATGTTACAAGTATTAGTAATAGCCAACTATAAAACAATGCATTAATCTCTCATTTGAAATCAAAACAAATTAGGGACAACTCATGAACCTTAAAGCTTTATGTGAAGATCTGGTGCCTATAAAATGAACATAACAATGCTAATCTGTTATTTCTCCATTGGGATGTTATAAGGATGGTTTGGGGAAATGTTCAAATAAGCTTTTTAATTCTATACTTTATACATCTATTAAAATTAATTTATAGGTGCTAAACATTTTAAGTCATCATGCTTATAGTGTACTCTGATTCTCTAACCTTCAGAGTTTTGTAATGGCTATTTTTCTCTCCGGCCCTACCTGCAAGATAGTATTATTATGTATATATTCTTGCTTTGGTTTAGAACTGTGATGGAGAACCGTATGATGCTATCTGAATTAACCTCGAATCTAGCTAATTGAAGTGCATGGATTCTTCTGGTCCCTGGTAACATTTCATAATGAATTCTCACCCTTGAGGCCAGAGATAATGTTAATATTCATCATAAGATGAAATATTTAGAAACAGTATGCATTTTGGATTTGTATGTATTTCATGGTTTCTCTTTCCTTCCATTGCCCCCACCTTCCTGGGCATGAATGAAATTTTAAGACCATTTATAAACAAAGTAGGGGCTTCCCTGGTGGCTTAAACATTTAGGAATGGCCTGCAGTGCAGGACAGGTGGGTTCAACCCCTGAGTCAGGAAGATCCCCTGGAGAAGGGAATGGCAACCCACTCTAGTATTCTTGCCTGGAGAATCCCACAGACAGAGTAGCCTGGCAGGTTATGGTCCATGGGGTCACAAATAGTTGGACACGACTGAGTGACTAAGATACACATAAGCAAAGTATTGTTTGGTTTGCGTAAACCAAAGGACCCTGAAATGTCCACGTCAGGGTTCATTGATTGGATTCACTTCATCCCCACAGAGGTGGGCACCTAGGCCTGTGAGGACACAGGGTAGCTGGAGAATGGAAGCCCTAGTCAGGCCTCTTGGCAGGGAGACATCTCCGACTCACTCTTCAGTGTTAGGTCATAAAGGAGACTCAGGACTTGTTCATTTCTTACCCCAAATTCTGTGAATTTGGGAACTTCTCCAATGTTTTTTTTTTTTAATTAATTAATTTGTTTTAATTGGAGGCTACTTTACAATATTGTGGTGGTACACATGTGCCTGATTCATGTCGATGTGTGGCAAAATTCAGTGTTCTTTTTAACAAGATTTTGGAGGTCTGAGTGTATATATGCTTTTTCAGACATATCCATGGGCATGTTCAGAGAAAGTTGAATAAATCATTGGGTTAATGACCTGTGTAAATTTACCAACACTTTTTTACCATCTCATCAGCTACCTTGTTTGTTTTTGTGATTCAGTCTTGCTGATAAATTCATACCCATTTTTACTTTATTTTTTCAGATGTAGGAATTACCATATGTCAGGGGACCAGATGTTGCTGAAAATAAACAAACCTTCCTCTTTATTTTAACTTGAAGGTACTGACTAGTGGGTCCTCACACTGTTAGGTTCTATATATGAGTATGTGCACAAATTGTTAGGCATTTGTGCCTGGATCAAGTGCTAACACATTATTTGAAATATATGAAGTCATGTTTATCCTATGAATTCGCATTTGATTTCTCTTGTTTTTTTTTTTAATAATTATTTTGTCAGAAAACAAAAAGTCCATCAGTTTCACATGAATAAACTGATTTGTTGCATATCAAACAAGATGAATACGATACTTCCTAGTAATGATAAGAGATGATGACTTCACTATTTCCAGTTAAACTTTATTTTGCAGCTCATCAGTTGCTGTAATGTATGTGATGTCTGTTAAGATCTATAGGCCCAAGAAAACTGAGGAAAGCATAATTAATTTTATTTGTTGTGTAACATTAAAATCACAGTTTGAATGAGTTGGGAATGTTACACTGGCACCAGCAGAACAACCAATGTAGAGATTTAAAACACCAAAGACTTCTCTCTCTGTCAAGCCTCACGCTTGGGAGGTCCAAATGATATTACTGCCATTCCTCAGGCAATGCAAACATTGGTATGAGCCTTACTAGCCTCTTCCCAAGAAATCACTTGGTTATTTGATATAATGATTAGACCCTTTCAGTTGGGAAGCAGAGGTGGCCATGCTAACTCTGTCATTGAGGAAGGGCCCACTACATTTTTCCATAAATCTAATACATAATTTATTATGTGGACCATCATTTTGGTTTGATAATCCTTAAGTATCTCTGGGATTATCAAACCAAAATGATGGTCCACATAATAAGCAGAGACACTACTTTGCCAACAAAGGTTCGTCTAGTCAAGGCTATGGTTTTTCCTGTGGTCATGTATGGATGTGAGAGTTGGACTGTGAAGAAGGCTGAGCGCCAAAGAATTGATGCTTTTGAACTGTGGTGTTGGAGAAGACTCTTGAGAGTCCCTTGGACTGCAAGGAGATCCAGCCAGTCCATTCTGAAGGAGATCAGCCCTGGGATTTCTTTGGAAGGAATGATGCTAAAGCTGAAACTCCAGTACTTTGGCCACCTCATGCAAAGAGTTGACTCATTGGAAAAGACTCTGATGCTGGGAGGGATTGGGGGCAGGAGGAGAAGGGGACGACAGAGGATGAGGTGGCTGGATGGCATCACCGACTCGATGGACATGAGTCTGAGTGAACTCCGGGAGTTGGTGATGGACAGGGAGGCCTGGCGTGCTGCGATTCATGGGGTCGCAAAGAGTCAGACACGACTGAGCGACTGATCTGATCTGATCTGATCTGAAGTATCTCTGGATCATGTTTTTATTTTATAGCTACCTATTTTGAATTTTGGAATAATGTGCCATGTAACCTGATGGAAGGGAGAGGGGGTTTACCATCCCACAGAGTTTGGGTCCTATTATCATAGGAAGTCTCAGTATGAACATGAGCAAGTTATTTAGCTTTCCTGAGCCTTATTTTCTTCATCTATAAAATGAAGATAATTTCTCCAGGAAGGATAAAGTAAGGATTAAATATGATTTGGATAAATGTATTAATTTCCCATTGCCTCTATAACAAATACTTTTCATCCATAACCACATTTCTAAAAACTTTGAACTCTACCATCTCCTGAAATTGTCCTTTACTTGTGTGGTTCCTGCTTTTGTGTGTATACCCTTACTACTTACTTCTTCCCACATCATTGCCCTTCTCACATCCTTTCTACCCAGATAGTTCCTACTTATTTCTCTGAGAGAATGTCATAGAGATTGCCAGTGAAGAAAGGAGTCCCAAGACTTGTTTAAAGCTTTGTAGTCTAACTACTGTAGTATATAGCTATTTTTTATTTCATCCAAAAATTATACCCTAGAAATATCTTTACTGGAGAAAAAAAGTGGGAACAAACTCTGTGTCTTCACAATCCTATCGCCAAATTCCTCTCTACTCTGCTTTTGTATTGTATTGATGACTATGATCTGATATGACCCTTTGACTTATCCAGATGGTGTAAAAATGCCTGTCTCCCAAAAGCCCATGCCAGTTTTCATCAGGCTAATGGGCAGAATCTCTTAATTACTTAGGGTATCATTAGGAATGACAGGTGCATCTGCCTGTCAGGTGGGCAAAATTAGTGAATACTGAGGTTAATTAATAGTTAAGGCTAATGGTAATTACTTGAAATTTAGCAGTGAGATTTTATAGCTACCTAGTATCATCCACCTGGAGAAGGCAATGGCATCCCACTCCAGTACTCTTGCCTTGAAAATCCCATGGATAGAGGAGCCTGGTAGGCTGCAGTCCATGGGGTTGTGAGGAGTCGACCCGACTGAGCGACTTCACTTTCACTTTTCACTTTCATGCATTGGAGAAGGAAATGGCAACCCACTCCAGTGTTCTTGCCTGGAGAATCCTAGGGACGGGGGAGCCTGATGGGCTGCCGTCCATGGGGTCGCACAGAGTTGGACACAACTGAAGCGACTTAGCAGCAGCAGCAGCAGTGTCATCCACTCTATTTTTATTATAGTACAAAAGTGTACAACATAAAGTTTACCATCTTATTCACTCTCTTTTGAGACTGCGTTTTTAAGTCCCGGAGTATAAAAGTAGTTAGATAACCAAGGCATGTTCTTTCTTGTAGAACCATCAACATTGACTTTTGAAGAGAGATTTGAATGTCTTGTCTTTGAAATTCCTATCGTAAAGCTCTTCAAAACCCAAAGTGATCATTTATGAGGTCATTGTCAGACACTGGAGATACATTGCTAGGAATTTTTATGTTCTGGTTCTCAGTACACCCACCAAGGGTAGAATTTACAGTGAAAGGAAGTTCTGCCAGTCTCTTTAAGGAGATTCTGCCAGTCTATTTTTTACCAAAAAAACCAAAAAAAAAAACAAAAAAAAAACAAAAACAGCACAGATGAAAGGTGAGACACTTTGCCAGTGATATGTAGATTTCAGTGGACAGAAGCTCAGTTGATAGTATATTGGAAAAGAGACGCTTTGTGCAAACATGGCTATGGAGATTTGTTTTGCCAAATCTGAAGGTGATTTCTCATCACAATGGCATTTTCAGAATTGTCAGGTGCTTGATAACAGAGAATTTTATTTCTTGTTGACACCCATGGCTTATCCTCTAAAGGATGTCATAGCAAGTTTTCTGCTGACCTGCCTGCAAAGACATAAAGACTGTATAAGACCTACAGTTCTTCAAAGTATGCAATGTGGATTTTAAAGATGGGTGTGGCTTTTCTTTTTGAGGCATTCTGAACAGCAGCAAAGTTTCACAACTTTATGAAATACCTTTTGCTTTACATTGTCACCTAAAAGGACCCATGGCAAACTAATTAAGGGGAAGAAATCATATTTTTAAATGACAACTCTGTGGAAATCTATATGGCAAGTGCGTCACTATGTCATTTCATTTACGTCTCACAACCGTCTGACCCACTTAGTTATCCCCAGTTGTACAGGAAACAACTCAGAGAGGGTTAGTGATTTGCCTGGAAGAGTAGGATTTTAACACAAGTCTGTACTGTTTCAAAGCCCACGATATATTCTATATGATACCGAGTAACATAACATGAGAATGAGCATCTTTCTTACTGAGAACAAATGACTCTATAAACTGTCTTCCCCTCTGAAGTTACAGCATGGCTCAAAAAAATACTGTTTTGAGGTCATCAAAGGGAAGTTAAAATAGTATCATAAGTCTACAGATAAATACATGATAGGGAAATAGAAATTATGCCAAAGTAAAAAGCCTGAATTATTCAGTGTGACTGTACATATTGATCAAGTGAAATGGATAAATGTCAACCTACCATAGTTTAAAGGGGAATAGATTTATGTTCTTTCCAATAAGTCACTAATTCTATTAGTTGCTATCTTTAAAAGAGTTATCATTTTTCTTAAATATAGCTTCATCTGTAGTAATACTTTACTGTATTTCCCTGAATTATCAAATTCTTCTATTTCTAAAACTCTATTATAAAGATAATGTATCATGTCTCTCACTAACCAATTGATAGTAAAATACTCCATTATAGCCTCTCAAGATAATATCTAGTAAATAAAAGCTAATTTTATTTTTCTTACAATTTGCTTCAGCCTCACCAATAGTTTATTGTATAATATCTCCTATATATAATTATATCATATTTTGATCATTTAGCTCATAGCTAAATCATTAATTATGTTAACCTTTAGTAAATGATAATTTTTTCTCTCTCTCTTAGGGTCAGATATGCTATTTGCTTTCATCTATCCACATTATAGATTAAGATTTGACATAATTCATATAGGTGTTTTAATACAGTAGTCCCCCTTTATCCACAGGGGGATATGTCCCAAGACCCCTAGTGGATGCTTGAAATTATAGATAGCATTGAACCTATATATACTATATTTTTCCCATATATGTACCTCTGATCATTTGATTTATAAACTAGGCACAATAAAAGGTTAACAACAACAACTAATAGCAAATCAGGACAATTACAGCAATACATTATAACCAAAGTTATGTGAATGTGGTCTTTCTCTCAAGCTATCTTATTATACTATCCTCACCCTTCTTGTCATTATGATGAATCAAGATGATAAAATCCTACATAACAAGATGAAGTAAAGTGAATTAGGTGGGGATTGTTATGCAGTGTCAGGCTACGATGACCTTCTGATAATATGTCAGAAAAGGATCATCTGCTTTGGATGATCCTGAATCACTGAGCTATGGTTGGAAATCCTGGACAAGATAGAGGGGGACAGCACCAGATTCCATCACACTGTTCTGAGCAGCATGCAATTTAAACCTCATGAATTGTTTATTTCTGGAATTTTCTACTTAATAGGTTTGGACCTCAGTTGAACACGGATACCTGAAAATGCAGAAAGTGAAACCACAGATAAGAGAGATGCTGCAGTTAAATATGCTTTTCATAAGCATTTCACAATTTTTTAATGTGAAATTTCAGTAAAAAGCTCAGTGGTTTGGCAGCCAGTAAAAGTTAGATTGAAATCGTCTACATGAATGTTTTTCTTTTTCCACAAGGCAGGATTAACTGTCTGAAATCTACTTTGATTTTAATTCAAACACACATGTAAAAGGAGACTGTACATGTAAATTATCCCACGGCATCTCACTGCTGCTGTTCTGAATTTCCACAGCAGCCTACAGGCTTGCACCAATTTTTTGGCCACTGTGATTTCCTGGCTCTGGTTTTGATTGACTCTACAATGGCAGGATGTGATGAGAACTGGTATGGTATTGAAATGAAAGAGCAAAGAGCCCCTGTATTGTTTGATTCCCTAAGATCAACTTGCCACATGAAAGACTTAAGATTTTTTTCTGAAATTTGAATTTTGTGTTGGGGTATAGCTGATTAACAATGTTGTGCTAGTTTAAGGTGAACAGCCAAGAGACAGTCCTATATGCACATGTATCAATTCTCTCTCAAGCTCCCCTCCCACGTAGGCTGCCACGTAACATGGAGCAGAGTTGCATGTTCTATACCATAGGTCCTTGGTGGTTATCCAATTTAAATATAGTGATGTGTACATGACCTTCCCAAACTCTCTAACTGTCCCTTCTGTCAGCAACTATAAATACGTTTTTTTTAAGTCTGTGAGTCTCTTTCTGATTCGTAAGTTAATTTGTATCATTTCCTTTTAGATTCTACATATAAGGGGTGTCATATGATATTAATCCTTACCTACCTGACTTACTTCACTCAGTACGACAATCTCTAGGTCCATCCATGTTGCTGCAATTGCATTATTGCATTCTTTTGAATGGCTGAGTAGTATTCCATTATGTACCAGTACCACGTCTTCTTTATCCATTCCTCTGTCGATGGACCTTTAGCTTGTTTCCATGTCTTGGCTATTGTAAATCGCACTGCAGTGAACACTGGGGTGCATGTATCCTTTTGAGTCATGTTTTTCTCTGGATATATGCCCAGGAGTGGGATTGAAGGGTCATATTATAGCTCTGTTTTTAGTTTTTTAAGAAACTTCTATACTCTTCTCCATAGTGGCTGTACCAATTTACATTCCCACCAACAGTATAGGAGGGTTTCCTTATCTCCACATCCTCTCCAGCAGGTATTGTTTATGGATTTTTTGATGATAGGCATTCTGATCAGTGTGAGGTGACATCTCGTTGTACTTTTGATTTGCATTTCTCTTAGTAATTAGCAATGTTGAACATCTTTTCGTGTGCCTATTGGCCATCTGTATATCCTCTTTGAAGAAATGTCTATTTAAGTCTTCTGTCCATTTTTTGAGTGGGTTGTTAATTTTAATGCTGTTAAGCATCATGAGCTGCTTGTAAATTTTGTAAAGTAATACCTTATCAGTCATATCATTTACAAATATTCTCTCCCAATATGTGGGTTAAGAATTAAGATTTTTGTTCATAATTAATGTTTGTTCAATCAAAAGACTTATTCTGTATCAGTTAAATTAAGCAGGGACTCTTTAATTATGAGTAGTAATCTCCCATACCTCATCCTTATATACATTTCAAAAGATGCTAGAGATGTCAGAGAAGATGCATATCTCTGAATATAAGGAAATATTCTCTTTTTAGGAATAATATGTGAAGAGTTTTGAGTTGTCCACTACATTTTTATGTTCTACACACCATTTTCAACAAAGCATTGAATTTTAAGGTACCACATTATCTATAAATATGATTATGGAGTGTGTTTATTTTAAAATTGTATAGCTACTTAAGGGTTGGCTTATACTCATTTTAAAACTTAACTGTAAGTTTTTCATCTGAGTGTAGGAATGATTGTTTTGTTGAAAGTGCTTGGTTTACAGTTTTCAGCTCCACTGATTCTGGTTATTAACCAACTTTCTCAACATAATTTGGATCTTGGCCAATGAGGCAAAGTCTGTGTGATTAGGGCTTTTAGAACAGGGGAATTAATTAGATCAGTTGCTCTTGACTCCTACCCAGTGCTTCTACCAAGCACTGTAGACATTAGTGGGTGAAGACTGGAATGATTGTGTAACCTTCACTTATGGTCTAAGTGTTCCTTGGTGAATGTACCTGGATTGATTAAGGCTTTTAGGTAGCCAAAAATGGGGAATATAATTCATAGTATGAGAAGCTTCCACATCACTGAGGATACTGCTGAAACTTCCACCCCACCACTATTACATACTCATCTCACCTTGTCTATCACATTCACACATGTTCACACCACTGCCACACACACTATACTTTTATCTGACGTCAACAGTCACCTTCAGTTTACCTAATTGATGCTATAGAGGGATTTTTAATGGATGAACCATAGTCCTGGCCATGAAGGAAAATCAGTTTAGTGGGAAAGACAGGTATGTACCCCATGAGTTATACTGGAAGGCAGACTGTGCTTAATAGACTCACATAGAATTACTAAGTACAATATAACAGATACCTAGAGAAGGGAGAAAGTAGTCTGACTAAGCGATTGCAGAAGATTTTATGGAGAAGTTGCCAAAGACTTGGCCTTAAGAAAAAGACAGAGATTTATTTACTCAGCAAATCAACATGTTATTAAGTGTCCAGAATGTAGGGATCATAAGAAAGGGCACACTGGGCAGAAATAATACTGAGAGCAGAGATCAGAGGTTGAAAACACAGGCTGTTTATAGAATGTTGAGCCATGGAGAGTTATTAACGCAAAGAATCATAAGAGGTCAGGGGGATTGAGGGTTATAAACTAGAAATATCAGTTGGGGCAATTTCTGGAGTGCACTCATTTTTATGTTAAGAGATTGGGATTATGTTCTGCAGTCACTGGAAAACATGGGAGGTTTTGAGCTGGGGAGTAAAATGAGTAAAGCTATGAAATCAACCCTAACCAACAAATCAACAAATATCAATCAGTCAAGAAGAACTGATGCTGAAGCTGAAGCTCTGATACTTTGGCCACCCACTGCGAAGAGCTGACTCACTGGAAAAGACCCTGGTGCTAGGAAAGATTAAAGGCAGGAGGAGAAGGGGACCACAGAGGGTGAGATGGTTGGATGGCGTCACCAACTCAGTGGACATGAGTTTGAGCAAACTCTGAGAGATGGAGAAGGACAGGGAAGTTTGGTGAGCTGCAGTCTACAGTCGCAAAGAGTCAGACACAACTTAGTGACTGAACAACAACAACAGTGATTTGGGATAGATGGTTTGGAAGGAGGGACAAATTACACTAAACAAAGCTAATTGTAAAAGTTTAACAATAGTTTAGGCAAGCAAGGAGGGATTTCTGAACCAGGGTAGTAGCTGTAGAAACAAAGGACTGATTTGAAGACTTTTGCCAAGGTACATATTTACAGGAGGGGAAAAAACACAGAAAGGAAAGAGGAAGAGGGAATTCCTCAAAGGCTACCAGCCTGATACAGATAAGGAACAGGGGAAGAGGGTCTGGCTCTGAGGAATGATGTTGTGTTTGGGCAGATAGAGCATGAGAGATGAGAGAAATGTTTAAGGGTCCTCTGCTTAGAAGTGAATAACAGTTGAGGCTCTAAGAAGACATGATATTACCAGGTAAAGAATATAGAGCAGAGATCCTCAGAATTTCCCCACTCATTCACAAACCCAGAATCACAGAGGAGACCAGAGTTTCTTTGGTGGCATACTTCACAGTACATTTCTTTAGTATTGTGTACTTTGTTTATTAAAATATGTGTAGATTCTTCATTTTTCTCCATGATCTAGTCATGCTTAAACTTCTTCCTGACTTGTTCATTAATGGGCAAGATTATGCTATATTGAGATTCATTTATTTCATCAACAATTCTTTACTGAATGCACTAGACAGGATTTCAGGCACAGGGATATGACTAGGACTGAAACAGGCAAAGCTCGTCTTGTAGGTTACAGTCTGGTTACAGTCTTTGTTACAGAGAAGCCAACAATAGGCAAGTAATTCAAGAAATGGATAGGAATGTTCAGAAAATAAGTACTAGGATGGAAGCAAAACATAATAATGAAATCAGGGGTGGTGGGAAAGTGAGAGGGCATGGTCTAAGAAGCTTTTGAATAACTAGGAGGATACAGTTGAGCTAAGAGCTAGGAAACAAGTCACCTGAGCAAAAAAGTCACACCTGTAAAGGCCTCCAGATGGGAGGAAGCTACTATGGAAAACAAAAGGAGGGTAGGGAATTATGGCACAGAATGAAGTTGGAGAAGTGAACAGGGGCTTGGCAGACCATGCCAAGAAGTGAATTTTACTTTAAATGCCCCAACAAATAGTTAGGACTTTAAGTAAGGGGATTAATGATCTGATTTAGATTTTTAAATGATTCCTCAGCCTGCTGTGTGGCAAATGAGTTGCATGGGGCCAGAAGTAAAAATTGAAAAAAAAAAATAGCTTAAGGGAATGGCTGATGGATTCATGTAGGTTTTGAGGAAAAGTAATGAGTGAAAGTTGAGTCCCTAGGTTTTTATTCATTGAGTTTATCACTTTCATGTATGATGGGACTGAATTAAAGGCAGCTAATCATGTGCATTCTGTTCAGCCTATCTATACTTTTTCTTCTCAGTCTTAATGTCACCTTATTCTAAGAGAACACATTCACAAGTACATATAGGTACTTAGTAATTTTCAAAGGCATAAGTTGTATATGAGGAGCAAGTCAGAATCATGAAAGGAAATATGATGCCACTTTGTGAGGCTGCTCTTGCCAAAAGTTTGAATGAGTTCATCTACTTGTTGAGTTGACAGCTCACTTGTCCACCTGTCTAGTAGGAGACAAAGAGTCTCTGATCCACTGGTTAGTTGTTTTTTTTTTTAATACTCAAATGAAAATACTCAGAAAGGACATTTTTCAATGAAGAAACATGAATAATGATCTTTGTTTTGTGACCAATGCTGTATTTTTATCACATGTAAATGACTGAGCCTCAAATTATTCACCTTCTGATATCTCTTTTTAACTCTCAAACTTCTATTCCTTGTTACAATTTGTCACACTCTGTAAAAACCATCACAATTTTACCTTGGAATAGTTGAATCATGCGGTTCAGATGTTGGGGAGAAATCTGTTAAAATAAACAATCCTATGTGACCTGCAGTTTGTTAACAGTGTGAACAATGAATTAACGCATAATATTTAGAATTGTTTGTGTTTTATCACGACGTCTTTGCTATTTGCATGAAAATAAACTAATTTATGACTGGGTTAAAAACCTCTAACCATGAGTACTATTTTTTGCTTGAGTAAGAATGCATTTAGGTAGTACTGTAAGCTTTCTAAGTCTCTTCTCATTGTATTACAATTTTATCTAAAATGCTGCTGCTGCTGCTAAGTTGCTTCAGTCATCTAAAATGAGGAATATTAAAAATACTGTATTCTGTACATTGTTCAATAACATGAGAAAAATCAAGGAAAAATAAAACCTTTGAAGCAGTCTCTTGGTAAATGCAAATATTATAGGGATGAAAGTATGTCTGTTTTATATATAATTAAATCCCCAGAATCTGTAGCACAGTAGAAGCTCAAAAATATTTTGAATGAAAATATTAAATCATTGGTTGCTGGCATAGTCAGGGGCACAATGTCTTTGGTGCATTTTAATGCTTCCAAAGGCTTCCTTAACCTACTTTTGTGTCTAACATTTTTTCCTAGTCAATATCATGCTAACTAAAATGCTCATATCTTGTTGAAAATTTCTTCACCGGTTCTCCTCTCAAGTACCTTGGCAAACAACATACCTCGACAGACTACATTGTAAGTGTAGATGACTAATAAAGTAGTTAAATCATATTTATATGTGTCTTCATCCTAATATTAGGTAAAAATCCAGTTTATCTTCAGGTACTTGATTATTCAACAATGGCTTGCTTGGGGAAAATCCATGTTGTTTTCTCGGTTGCATCTTTTTGGGTCAAAACAGATTCAACCACTCCATGCTTCACGAAACCGCCCTTGTCTAGAGATTTGTGTCCCCCACGGTGATTCTGAAACTAACCTTGATAATACTTCATGCAATTTTTTTTTCTCCGCCTGTTTGCTTGTGTTTTTACACTTGATGTTAGCCCAAAGGCTGAGAAGCGATGATTGTGTTTTTGAAGCATTGCTAACAGCCAAGATTTCTCTGAGCTTTTCAACTTTCCAACTGTTTTCAAAGCTGGTTTAAATATTATATATTCAATGAGGTGTTTTCATAGATCTATCTCTCAGAATTTTTCCATTCAGTGGCCATTAGGCAGGCTCATTTATCTCTCCACTGTGGTTGAAAACCTGCATTTTTTTTTTTTGCCACTTTATTTTTTTAATTGAAGGATATTTGCTTTACAGAATTTTTTGGTTTTCGGTCATATATCAACAAAAATCAGCCATAGGTACACCCTTCTGTGTCCCTTCCCTCCTGAACCTTCCATCTCCCCCTCTATCCCACCCTTCTGGATTATCAAAGAGCCCCTGTTTGCGTTCGCTGAGTCATACAAATTCCCATTGGCTATCTGTTTTACATACAGTGTTATAAATTATAAATGTATAATATTATAATATTTATATATATGTATACATTTCCATGTTGTTCTCTCCATACCTCTCACCCTCTCCCTCCTCTCTCCATGTCCTTAGGTCTGTTTCCTATGTCTGTTTCTCTATTGCTGCCCTGAAAATAAATTCATCTGTACCATCTTTCTAAATTCCATATATATGCATCAGTGTATGATATTTATTATTTCTTTTTCTGACTTCACTCTATGTAATAGGCTCTAGGTTCATCCACCTCATTAGAACTGACTCAAATGCATTCCTTTTTTACGGCCGAATATGCTTCCATTTTATATATATACCACAACTTCTTTGTCCATTCATCTGTTGATGCATGTCTAGGTTGCTTCCATGTTCTAGCTATTGTAAATAGTGCTGCAATGAACACTGGGGTACATGTGTCTTTTTCAATTTTGGTTTCCTCAGGGTATATGCCTAGGAGGGGGATTGCTGGGTCACATAGTGATTTTATTCCTAGTTTTTAAAGGAATCTCCATATCATCTTCCATAGTGGCTGTATCAGTTTATATTCTCACCAGCAATGCAAGAAAGTTCCCTTTCTCCACACTCTCTCCAGCATTTATTGTTTGTAGACTTTTTGATGATGACCATTCTGACTGCTGTGAGGTGGTATCTCATTGTAGTTTTGATTTGCATTTCTCTAATAATGAGCAATGTTGAGCATCTTTTCATGTGTTTTGCCGGTGTCCAGCCCCGGCTGATCCAGGGTATTCGAAGCAGGGACGGCGTTGGCGAGGATCAGGATACAAGGGCTTCAATTCGATGTTAATTAGAGATGTAAAGAGTAATAGAATGAGGATAGTTCAGTAGGAAAATTCAGTGGAGAAAAGAGGCTGAGTAGCTTGGTTTACGCGGGAGACCAATAAAACTTCAAGACAAGAAGCTTGCACCGCTTACGTAGGCCGCAGGCATCCTTCCGTTCTCCCGAAGGAGAGGAGACACTGAGGCCTCCCCGGTCGGATCTTAGAAGCCCAGGCATAATTAGTAAGCATGGCGGGTTCTGTGCTGCAGATGGAGACTCAGCCAGAGTGAGAGAGAGAGCGACATGGGGAGACCAGTATTTTGAGAAACTGATCCCAATTCTTTATTTTCCATGGTCTACTTTTATACACCGAGATGTTATGCAAAAGTCATGCGGGGTCAGCAGTCCTGACTTTTATCAAAGTCAGGTGCTTCATACAAATGTATACAGAGGTCTTAGGGGTGTTACATCATCTTCTGGCCAGGGGGGCCTGCTGACAATTTACGACCCTCTCCTTGTGACAGCAGTCAGTCAACCAGGACACTTATTTCTCCAGAGCTGATTATTCTCAAAACAGACACCACCCAAATAAAGTTACGTTCCTATAGGGTGAGGGTGTAGTGGGTTTTAGTTAAGGAAAGAATTTACTTAGCCTAAGGTCTAACGTGATTTATATCAAAGGTTAATACTTATTTCTTCTATATATTCCTTAATGTGTGTAAGGGCAGGGGATGTGGAGACTTAGCAACAAACATTGGCTCAACAAATGAAAAACCCTTCACCAATACAATTTCTAATCAGCCCATTATACTTATACTAATAGCTTTCTAACTTCTCTAAAGAACCTGTTTTTAGAAGGTTTAAAGCATCTCGTGCCTCTCACGGTTGGGAGGCTGTGAGCAATCACATGTGGTCGGACAAGCCTGTCAAGCAGGCTAGAGAACCTTCAGAGGAGTTTGTAGGTTAAAACACTCTTGTCATGCCCAGGAGTTTTTATTAACTGGAGCTCTAAGTTAACGCCTTCTCCGAAAGAGGTGGTGGGGGACAGCCCCCCGTAAAGTCAGAGGTGTAGGTGAGAGCACAAAGTAGTAAAGTGGGCAGGCTCTGGTTATGGGGGTAGATGCTCAAGGATTTCCAGGGGGACTCCTGAGGCTCAATCCCGCCTTTGCATATGTCGAGCCTCCTTCCTTGTGACCTTTGCCATGGGCGGAGTGCCTCACGCTGGCCCCCAACAGTGTTTGCTAGCCATCTGTATGTCTTCTTTTTAGAAATGTCTGTTTAGGTATTTTTCCCATTTTTTGATGGGGTTATTTGTTTTTCTGATATTGAGTTGTGTGAGCTGCTTGTATATTTTGGAAATTAATTCTTTGTCAGTTGTTTCCTTTGCTATTATTTTCTCCCATTCTAAGAGTTGTCTTTTCACCTTGTTTTTAGTTTCCTTTGCTGTGCAAAAGCTTTTAAGTTTAATTCATCCCACTTGTTTATTTTTGTTTTTATTTCCATTACTCTAGGAGGTGGTTCATAGAAGAGTTGCCTTGATTTATGTCATCGAGTGTTCTGCCATGCTTTCCTCTAAGATTTTTATAGTTACTGGTCTCCCATTTAGATCTTTAATCCATTTTGATTTTATCTTTGTGTATGGCATTAGAAGTGTTCTAATTTCATTCTTTTGCACATAGCTGTCCAGTTTTTCCAGCACCACTTACTGAAGAGGCTATCTTTGCCCCATTGTATGTGCTTGCTTCCTTTGTCAAAAATAAGGTATGGTAGGTGTGTGGGTTTATCTCTGGGTTCTCTATCTCATTCCATTGGTCTATAGTTCTGTTTTTGTGCCAGTACCATACTGTCTTGATGGCTGTAGCTTTGTAGTATAGTCTGAAATCAGGAAGGTTGATTCTACCAGCTCCCTTCTTCTTTCTCAAGACTGCTTTGGCTATTTGGAGTCTTTTGTGTTTCCATATAAACTATGAAATCTTTTGTTGTAGTTCTGTGGAAAATGCCATTGGTAATTTGATAAGGATCACTTTGAGTGTGTACATTGCATTTGGTAGTATAGTCATTTTTACAATGTTGATTCTTCCTACCCAGAAACATGGAATATCTCTTCATCTATTTATGTTGTCTTTGATTTCTTTCATCAGTGTCTTATTTTCTGTGTGCAGTTCTTTTGTCTCCTTAGGTAGGTTTATTCCTAGATATTTTATTCTTTTTGTTGCAGTGGTGAATACAATTGATTCCTTAGTTTCTCTTTCTGATTTTTCATTGTTAGTATATAGGAATGCAAGTGATTTCTGTGTATTGACCTTGTATCCCATGACTTTGCTGGATTCACTGATTAACTCTAATAATTTTCTAATAGTTACTTTTGGGTTTTCTATGTGTTGTGTCATGTCATCTGCAAACAGTGAGAGTTTTACTTCTTCTTTTCTGATCTGGATTCCTTTTATTTCTTTTTCTTCTCTAATTGCCATAGCTAGGACTTCCAAAACTATGTTGAATAATAGTGGTAAGATTGGACACCCTTGTCTTGTTTCTGACCTTAGAGGGAATGCTTTTAGTTTTTCACCATTGAGAATAATGTTTTCTTTGGGCTTATCATATATGGCCTTTACTATGTTGAGGTAGGTTCCTTCTATGCCCATTTTTTGAAGTGGAAAACCTGTATTTTTAAATGAGCATCAAAATGCACCTTACAAATTGGTGGCCAACTGTGCTCACGTCGAGTTCTCTAGTTGTGGTTGGGGGCTGTGTTCTGTTATTTCATTCCATCACATTCACTGTAATGTACTTCAAGATTGTTCTGACTTTCCCTTATCTTTTGCATTTTTGCCACTTAACAACCTTTTGGTCCAACCATTACTGTTTTGGACCACCTCTCACTATTTCCATTGGAAACTATAATTTAGAATAAATATATTTTTGAAGCAATAAATAAAGAGTGACACTGAGTTCTCGAAAGTCTGCATCTCTGGACTTGCTGTTTTCAGACTGACTTCCATGGGAAATGTAACTGAACATAATTTAATATTTGTGAATAGGATATTTATCTAAGTACATTTGTGGTAGGAAGTTTAACCAACTTGTGGGGCCAAAGACTGTGTGTGTGTGTGTGTTCAATGTAAAATTGATTTAAGAAAACAGATTGGTTTGTTTTAAAAAAGGACTTTTTTCAAAAAAATGACCTACTCTTCTAGAAAAGCTACTTGTCTTGTGTTCAGGGGCTGTGAGTGCCATCTGTTATCATAATAGTACGTTAGTTCACTGATCTGGTTATAGTGTTAGTGACACTTGGTTCTCCAACAACTCTAAAATACAACACTTTCTAATCACTCGCTACATATGAATATTTTCTATTTAGGGGGTTAAAAAAATTGTTGACCTGAAAGAGTAGAATTCTGCTTATGTCTTAAGGGCAATGGCACCCACTCCAGTACTCTTGCCTGGAAAATCCCATGGACGGAGGAGCCTGGTAGGCTGCAGTCCATGGGGTCGCTAGGAGTCGAACATGACTGAGCGACTTCAGTTTCACTTTTCACTTTCATGCATTGGAGAAGGAAATGGCAACCCACTCCAGTGTTCTCGCCTGGAGAATCCCAGGGACGGGGAAGCCTGGTGGGCTGCCGTCTCTGGGGTCGCACAGAGTCGGACACAACTGAAGCAACTTAGCAGCAGCAGCAACAGCAGCAGTCAAATACACTAATATAATGACTAATGTTCAAACATACCTTGTTCTTCTCAGGGCTGTACATAGGCTTTTGCACACTGCACAGTCTTGTAATACATCCCAGCATGAGAAGCAGAGATGCAGAGAGTAGATGTCAGGATATACCTTGTCTTAGCAATGAGGGAAAGGAGAGGACCCCAAGAATCAGAGACAAAAGTCTGGAAGGTAAGAGGAAAATCAGGAGCTTCTAGAGTGATGGAGGTGAGACAGGAGGACAAGTTTAAAATGAAAGCAGTAGTCAGTGGGGAAATGAGGAAAGATAAGGTAACCAGGCATTTTGAGCTACAGCCTAGGAAATTGCTGCTGTGGGGGCTGAAGCTCAAGTTGCAGTAAATATAAAGTGCTCTTTCAAAAGAAGATTGGCCTTAAAATAATGAAGACAAAAAGCACTAGTGCCTAGGAATATGGAAGAATGAAAACAACAATTGAGGCCGAGAAAGGGTTTGAAAAAGACTGAAGGTCATAAGAGCTAATGATACGTGGGTGTTTACTGTGTACCAGAATTCTAAATGCTTTTACTTTTTCAATCTTTATAATACACCTATGAAATAAGTAGTTCTAAGGCCTGGGGAGGTTATGTAACTTGATCAAGGTCATACAAACAGGTGATAACATTGGGTTATCAACTCAGAAGGTTAACTCCAGTGGCTTGCTCTTTATCACACCATGATACTACTTCTCTATGCTAGAGAGAGAGACACTCGATGGAGCAAGGATGTCCCTGAGTTGGTCACAGTTAGAGGTGAGAATGGAGAAGGAGATGGCAACCCACTCCAGCATTGTTGCCTGGAGAATCTCAGGGACAGAGGAGCCTGCTGGGCTGCCATCTATGGGGTCTCACAGAGTCAGACACAACTGAAGCGACTTGGCGGCAGCAGCAGAGATGAGAATACAGGTGCGCTGAGGAATCGACATCAGGAGGACAACGAGGAGGAATGAGATGAAGAGGCAAGGGGACTTGGTGTTTTTGAAGCAGAGAACATTGGGGATATGCAGATTTAAGGGTTTCCACTTGGTACAAGAAAAAAAAACCTTACTAGTTAGGGGACTGGGAAAATAAAAGAGGCGCTTAAGGAAAGCAGAATCATCACTGTAGGGTATATGACAGAAAGTCAACTGAGGTGGAAATAAGTGATTACCAAATAGCAGTGAGGGGCCCACAAAGGGACTGGGACACATTTGTAGTAGACGGTGTTAACTTTGCAGCCATAACAGAAGAGAAGGAAGATGCTGAAGTGTAATGGGGACCTATGAGTTCTTAGAGCTAGAATGCTTTTAGGAACTTCAGTTGTTATTTCTGTCTTTAATAGAAAGAGGTAAGTATGGCAAAAACTTGCAGCCGTAATTGGTTCACGCATTTTTTTTTTTTTTTAGTGTATTATGATTAAAGGAAGGCATTTTGAGACCTTATCTAAAATATTATATAATTCTTGAGTCTAGGCCCTCTCCATATGGTCAATTAATTTCCCATTTCTCCTACTGCAATATTTCTTATGTTACAGAAATTCAGCAAATAAAGTGACTTTATGGTTATTCAAAGGATTAGAGGGATCTTATAAGAGGGAGGGGAGGGGTGGCAGAGGAGTCCCTCTGAAGAATTTTAATTCCATCTTCTAAGTTAAGTCCATTTTATAAAAGGAGGTCTTTTTAGGGAGAATGAAGCTGCCAGAACCATTCCCATGATGACTTTTCAAGCTGTTCTATCAAGGCTTCCAAACTGGATTTTTTGACAAAACCACAGTGGAAAGACAGCAGCCATGAATACAGTACAAGGAGTAAAGAGAAGAAATGTTTGGTCCTATTAATTATACAAAAATACTCAATATTCACTGCTGAAATGTGCATAGTGAAAGTGAACTTGAAATAGTCTACTGTCAGAACACATAAAAGACAGAGTCTGTTCCTGCTTTGTTTTTTTGGAGGGTTGAGGGTAAGCAAGGACTAAGTAGGAAGAGCCATGTCTTGACTTATAGAAGGGGTAATAAAAAGTATGTTCAGTGTATTTAGTACTCTTGCACCTAACTCAGAGCCCCAGAGGACTGACTTGAAATTTGGCATCAGCTTTTCGTTCAGTATGCTAATGAGGATATAAAATTTGCACTCCTCATATAAATAAACATACCCTCAAATGTGTTATTTTTCTGCATTGGCAGATGGATCACATGCTCCAAATCACTGTGAATTATTATTCTGAGCAGCTCTGCATAGCACTCTGCATCCACTCTTGTTGTTTGCCACATGCTACAGCACTGCCTGTACCCTGAGCCTGGTCTCAAGGTAGCTCTAGTGTGACATTTTCCTAGAACACAGATAGGCAGGATTTAATTGACCTCATTATTCTTGGATTCTCAAAGGCTTCTGTGGCTGTGCCCATTCACTAATACTGTTCTCTTGGGCTGTAAAGCTGTGTCCAATTATTCTTGTTGCATGTCATCGAGTGACTTGGTGACAACCGCAGCAGCCCTTCTTGCATTCCAATGACTCCGTTCTTAATTTATTGTGACTTAAAGACTCTTGGGACCAGTAGGGTTTCATGTAAGAGGGCTGAGCTTCCTTTTCCCTTTGCAGTATTTTTGTTTGAGCTTATCCCCCTTCCTTATTATTATAAATAAACCCTTAAGTGAAGGCGAAGGCCATTTGGTGACAAATAGCTGGTCCATCTACGAAAAACCCCCAATGGTCATTATATAGAGAGAAATGTGATCCCAAATAATTGGTTTGAATGGAATTGGGTTTTATTGATTGGAGTTTGGCAAATTCCCAGTTACAGGCTGACCTTGGACTGCCCTCAGAGCTAAAACTGAGAAAGAATAAGCTTACTTTTAATATGGGAGAGAGAGTGGTTAGGAAAGAAGGTCTTTTACTTACCTATTACTGTTTGGTGAATCCCTAACTTAGTGGCTTAAAGTGATAGCTTTTTTTTTTTTTCCCTCACAGCTGGATCAGACATTTGGGCAGGTGTTGAGTGGGTGATTCTTATACTTCATGTAGTATCAACTTGGCTGTATCTGATGAGTGGCTGGGTTGTCCTTCTTTCCTGGGGGCATCTGTCTTTTTCTTAAAGCTCATCAACTGATTGGATGAATCCCACCCAGGTATGGCAAATAATCTGCTTTATTCAGTATCTGCTGATTAAACATTAATCTCATCTGAAAAACATCTTCAAATCAATATGCAGATGTGTTTGACCAAATATCTGGATACTGCGGCCTACCCAAGTTGACACATGAGCTCTCCTTGTGGTTTCTCGTCATCTATATCTAGCACAAGCTTCTTTACAGCATGACAACTGGCTTCCCAAAGAGAGAAAATAAAATCTGTCAGGCTTAGGCTCAAAAGTCTCGAGATATCATTTCTATTGCATTCTATTGGTCAAAGTAATCACAGCTCTAGCTTCTAGTCAAGGGGGAGAAAAATAGAATCTACTTTGTGGAGTAAAGAACGGTATATAGGGACATGGAGAAGAGGAAGCATCACAGCAATTCCAATTTCTTTCATCACATTAAAGAATTAGTTCTCAGGTTCCAAGTCCTGGATGATTTCATCTAAATTGGGTACATCTGAAGTTGAGGCTTTTCAGGTACAGCTTCTCTTAATTCAAAGACTTGGTCTCGCAATAGATTGCTAGAATCTCTGTGCATCCTCACCCTCCAGCACACAGTGATGAGACAAGGATGATTGTACTAATATCTCTGGCAGTAGACCTGGCCATTCAAAGGAAGGGAAATTGGAGGTACTTAGCAATCACTGTTCTATAGCAATACTGAAATCCAACTGAGAGCATATCAATTCCCTCAGATCTAGGGACAAAGAATGCTTCTTGAGAATGACCCGGTTCTTTGGATGTGATTTTCTATTCTATTTTTCTCAGCAGCTCTGTCCTCTAAGTCATCCTCCTTTTCCATTAAAAAAAAAAAAAAAAAAAAAGCCCATGTTTGCATTTGAGTGACTTTCTGAGCCTTGCTTTATGCCAGTAAAAGTTTTGAGGCCTCTTTTCATTTTGTCTATGAAGGCACACTTTTTGGAACTTTTTGGTTTTCCCATGTATCCAATTATATTCCATTTCATTAAGTAAAAGCTATTCGCACAAATATCTTTAAGACAGACACTTCTTTTAGCTTTAAACTGAAAGCCCAGATGCTATGGAGCGACATCCTTAAGATTTTTGGAAGCTCTTGTCTTTTAGTTGAGTGTACCTTACAAGGGTTTTAGCAGAGATCTTACTGCCACATCCTTGATTTGATATTTACTCTGAGAACACATTTTACTAGCAGTTCTCTGGATTTGATTAGAGGTCACCTGTTATTCTGAGAACTTTTTATCATTTGGATGGGCTGAGAATGAGAAATAATTTTATTTTCAAACCCAGCAAGTCCTGGGTTGGACTTTGTTGCTTAAAACAACAGCTTTTTATTTCCTGTGGTCAGGGCATGCCTGAGTCTTCTTCTCTAGGTGGTATTGATTAGGTCACTCAATTGGCTGCATTTTGTAGGTAAATGAGCTAGGCTAGAAGGTCCAAGAAAACTTCACTTACCTGGCACCTCTAAGCTCATCTACATAGCTGGTTTATACATGTTAGTTACTTGGGGCTTCCTTACAGCACAGCAGACCCAGACTGATCAGACTTTTTATATGGTTGCTGGCTCCAAAAGAAGGTGTTTTAAATGAATATGGCCTGCACAGTGTCTAAGGGGTTACTAAGTCTTTGTTTGTATCATGTTTTCCCGTGTCCTTTCACTAAAGCATTTCATATATTAAGCCAGAATCGACATGGGAGAGAGTACATGAGGTTAGGAATAACCCGAGGTAGCGTTTATTGAGAACCACTGGTGTAACAGTCTCCTACAGAGAATGATTTTATTGTCAGATGGAAATAGATCTGTCACTTTCTCCTACATTTTATTAGTGATGTAGCTTAGGGAAAATTACTATACTTTTGGGCTTCTTGTTTTCTGCCTGTAAAATGGAAAGCGTGATATAAACTTTACTAGATTTTTGTGAGAATTGAACACACACACACACACACAGAGTTATACAGAATACCCATAGTAGAACTCAACAAAGAATTTCTATATTTTAGTGGTTTATTTGGCAGACGAGCCGTCAGATATTGATTGGGCTTTCTGTGGTTTGGTTTTGCCATATCAGGGCCAGTTTACAATCAGAAACCAGGGCTTGCATAAGTCAATGTGATTAAAGGAAAAACTTGGAAAGGTAGGTGGGCATAAGAGATCAGGTCTTGGTCAAAGCTGCTGGTATTGGTAGAGACGGGAATTTGAGATCAAGGCTCAAAGTGGTATGGAAATGCATAGGGAGATGAGGATTGGAACCAGTGTTAAGTCAGGATTCCATGTGGTCCAAAAAGGCAGGGTCAGGAAATTCTTACAGGGCTTCCTTGGTGGCTCGGTAGTAAAGAATTCACCTGCCAATGCAGGAGACACATGTTCAATTCCTGATCTGGAAAGACCCCACATGCCATGGAGAAACTCAGCCCATGCACCGCAGCTATTGAGACTGTGGTCTAGAACCTGGGAGCTGCAACTGCTGAGCCCAGGTGCTGCAACTGGTGAAGGCCATGCACCCTTGAGCCTGAGCTCTGCAACAAGAGAAGCTACCGCAATGCAAAGCCTGCACACTGCACCTAGAGGGTAGCCCCTGCTCGCTGCAACTAGAGAAAAGCTTGCAGAGCAACAAAGACCATGCACAGCTAAAAATAAAAAGAAATAAGAAAATAAAATTATATATAAAACAGAAATTCTTATGTATCCCAACCAGGTATAGAATCTTAGGGAGTCAGATGGAAATCAGGGACCTAGGCCAGAAACAGGAAATTGAGAACCAGAATACAAGCAATACGTTTAGGCAAGTAGTTATGGGTCCCAGAAGCAAGAGAAAAAGTTGATGATTTGCAAAGCTGCTGTGATCAAAGACTACACAAACATTATCGTAGCCCAAAGTAGAAATGGGTTTTCATGTGTGGGCAGATCTTAACTCATGGGTGGAAAATGACATCTGGTTAGAATGAGGATGGAGCAGTTAGACAGCTCCTAATGCTATAATTCTTCTTTTATTTCTCCCTTTAATTATTTCACTGAGTTAGTCTTTATCTGCTTGAGAACATATTCTCACATTCCATGTTTTCCTAAGGAGGGCCTTTCCACAAAGAAGCTATCAGACTCTAAAGTTGTCTATGACATTTGTAGTACCCATATGCTCAAAAAAGTGATGCTGTCTCTATTATCTTTTGTTCCAACTTCAGAATAGTCCATTCTTTGGATAAAGCAGTTTTATTCCTTGAATGTATTCTCACCCAGAGGGAAATTGGAATTACCAGTGCTACTGTGTGAGTCCCAGTTGCAGAAGTCAAGATTTTTCTGAATCCTTCTGAATATTTTATTTTTCTTCATGCTGATTATTACTTCAGTCTAAAAGCTTATGTTATCTTATAAAGTCACTTTGTACTTTCATTTTTCATTGAAATATTCAGAATAGAATAAAATAGAATCATTTAAAGTTATATTTAGGCAAAGTAGGTTTTCTTGATTAGAAAGGAGAAATTTAGAGTGGCATTTTAAAGAAATACATTTAAAAAAAGAGATGCATATTTATGCAGTTCTTGCTGAGGAGGGTAGTTTCTTTTCTTACCACTATACCCATTGCAAGAATTAATTAGTTTTCTTTAAAGATTTTGATTATGAATGTACCTTAGGCATTGATGGGGGAATTTCTAGATGTTATTTATTGTATAGAGTATCTGTTTTATAGGTTTTTTGAGATTTCTTGGCTGTGCATTAGCACACAAGTATTTCTATCATGTAATCAATTTTATGTTAGTCCAACCTTCATGTACCGTTGTCACAGTGACAACTCAGTGGTTCTAAGCATCAGTGGTCTGAAGACCTGTAATATCCAAATATGCAGCTTGAATTTTAACACCTATTAAAGCCTTTATTTCTCTGCTATACATTTTTTGAACCCTGGGTCTGAGGAGATCCTGTTAACTAAAGTGAGCACTTGAAAAATCATCCTGTAATTAGTGTGTTTGATGACCAAATCATCAGTTAGGAAACAAAATGTATATACTCTGTTCTGATGCTGCTTTATGACTGAGACCAGGAGTCAGCAAACTTTTTCTGTTACAAGACTGAGAGCAATTATTTTCAGCTTTGTGGGCCAATCTCAGTCCCAAATACATAACTCTGCCATGTGGTGCAAAAGCAGAAGGGTGTGACCCACTGGTGTCAGTGACCTCTTCATTGACTTGAAGAATGTCTGTGTTGTATGAAGGGAAAAGTTAAAGTGTTAGTAGCTCAGTCATGTCCGACTCTGCAACCCCATGGACTGTAGCCCACCAGGTTCCTCTGTCCATGGGATTTTCTAGGAAAGAATACTGGAGTGGGGTGCCATTCTCTTCTCCAGGGGGATCTTCCTGACCCAGGGATCAAACCCGGGTCTCCTGCATTACAGGCAGATTTTTTTACCGTCTGAGCCACAGCTCATAGGGCCAAATAAAACTTTGTGTGATAGAGTCTCTTTGGCATAAACTTTTAAAATGTGTAATAGTAAACATTATTGCAAAAACTTCTGGAAGATTGCATCTCTTTTCTTGGCCCTTGTGAAGAATGCGCCATTTGCAAAAGGGCTGTTTTCTCCAAACATAACTTGTTCTCATATAGAAACAGCCTAGGACAGACGTCAGCAAGCTACACCCAAGCACCTTTCCTCTCAGGCCATGTGGACATTCAAAAGCAAAGTCTATGGATAGGTCACTGACCCATGAGTCAGCAGAATGTGACTTTCTAGCATCTCATCCTTAGTGGTGCTGGCAAGTGAGGGGAGCTTCCACCCTCTATTTCTTCCCTATGAAAAATGGAATCTTTTGTGAAACGATTGCTGAAACTAAGTGGACCTTTTGTGTTTGCAGACCTGTTTGCCTCAATGACGCTAACAGGGGTGGTCAGGAATCAGAATTCTAATTTTGTTCTCATTAGCACTGTGTTTGCACCACTGCACTCCTGAAACTCCAGTGCAGATTGGATCAGTGTCTCTTGTGAAATGACACAAGCCACCTGGAAGCATCTGTGTCTTTCTGTCATACAGAGTTCACTTTTTGCTGTTGTTGATGTACCTGAGATGATATTATAAGAGTTTTTAGTTTGAATTTATTTTAGGTAATACTCATAATTAGATGTTTTACTAGTGTCTACCATGAAGGTTTGAGGAATCATTACTACCTATAAAATTAAGGAAAATAAAAAGAATTTAGTTCTAAAAATTAGCCTTAAAATTGCACTTTAGCTAATTACACTATGTTGTATAAAGCATTGTCTATGGCCTACTATTTAAGAAGAATATGACATTTCACCATAGCTTTATAAATGCTTAATACCAAATGAAGAAATTATACAGCTTTTACCAAATGGCAACTTTTTATCATCTCAAATCTACCCTTGAGCAAATAAGGTTTTAGAAATGAAAAAAAAAAATAGTAAGAATGAGTATGAGTTTGGGATTTTAATGGCTCCCGATTATTTGATATTTCTGGTTCAAATCATTTATTAGTATTTAGGCATGACTGATAATGTTGTCTTTCAGTTTAAGATTTGGTGATTTTAAGCTGTTTGTGGAGGTATCTGTATGTATAAAACAATGGGATATATTAAACATTGAACGCATTTAGAAGCATGAATTTAAGACTAAATTATAACACTGCCCTCAATTTTCCAAGCTCTGCACTGTAACACTTCAGATTAAGGGCTCAGGATTGTAACGTGTTTCCTTCTTAATTGTTTGTTGCAATGAAGAATAAAAATATAATTATTCATTCATATAAAATTTTGAAATAGAATATTAAACAAGAACAGTGTTGTGATCATCTGCAACCTTTCCACAATGTCTAGAAGAAATCCCTTCACTTATTCGTAGTACATATTAAAATTGGACCCATGGAACCAAAGTAGACTTTTTCCAAGGGTAATAAATTCAGATTAGAAAGGATAGAGTTAACATGGGAAAGAAGAAGTAAAGTTAAATAAGGTGAATAAATCCTCCCCACCAAAGCCTATCTATGTGAATGAAATGTCGTAGAAAGAACTTTTCAATGTGATCACTAAACCTCTGTAGTTAATGCTATGGAGACAAGAACAAAATGCACAAAGAACCTAGTGATCCATGCAGTAAGCTTTTCCAAAATGAGGCATGTGCTAAAAAAGAGGCAAGAAGAAGTATGCATATACAGTAAATAGACATCATGAACAGTACCATATGCTTCCCAGTGAGCTGTGTTCAGCTTTCTTGGTGTATTTGCATTTGACTGCTCTTTGTAAGAAAATAACGTACAAGGAAAAATCCTGTCTGTGCCACCAAAATGCCCCTGGTATATTGGCATTAATCCCTCATTTATCAATTCTCTATGAATTTATTTGCATTTAGAAACATGTAGCAGAATATATTGTGCTTATCACGTGCCAGACACTGGTATAAACTTACAGGCTTTGTTGCATTGAATCTTCACAATAACTGTGTGATGTGGACTCTAATATCATGATCATTTCACAAATGAGGAGATGTACAGCCGTGAGTAAATTATCAAAGTCTTTGAGGAAATACCCGTCAGTATATTAGAGGTAAGATTGAATAATTCCAGTTTTCAGGAAGAAAAAGAAAGTGAATTCCCTCCAGTTATATCCTTCGGGAGTATGATATTAACCTCATTTCCCTTAGTTCTTTTCGAAAATTTACCTTTAGTACTTTCTTGGAGGCCTTCCATGGATTCCTATCTAAAATTATACCTCATTTTTACCCTTTAGATTTTCTGCCTACCTAACCTATTAAATTTTCTTCTAAACACTTGGCATTGTCTAATGTTGTAGATAGTTCACTTATTTCTATTGTTTATTTTTTTCTCCCTACATGAGTGAAATCCTACAAAGGCAGAAATTTTTGTTTGTCACTACTGTATTTCTGGTGCCTAACACAACACTCAATAAATGATTGTTGAATGGACGAATGTATCAATTGATTGTCTTAGACAAAGTTCTAAAGTGAAAGTGAAAGTTGCTCAGTCCTGTCTGACTTTTTGCAACCCCATAGACTATACAGTGGAGAAGGCAATGGCACCCCACTCCAGTACTCTTGCCTGGAAAATCCCATGGACGGACGAGCCTGGTAGGCTGCAGTCCATGGGGTCGCTAGGAGTCGGACACGACTGAGTGACTTCACTTTCACTTTTCACTTTCATGCATTGGAGAAGGAAATGGCAACCCACTCCAGTGTTTATGCCTGGAGAATCCCAGGGACGGGGGAGCCTGGTGGGCTGCCGTCTCTGGGGTTGCACAGAGTCGGACACGACTGAAGCGACTTAGCAGCAGCAGCAGCAGACTGTACAGTCCATGGAATTCTCCAGGCCACAAACTGGAGTGGGTAGCCTTTCCCTTCTCCAGGGGATCTTCCCAACCCAGGGATCAAACCCAGGTCTCCTGCATAGCAGGTGGATTCTTTACCAGCTGAGCCCCAAAGGAAACCCAAGAATACTGGAGTGGGTAGCCTATCCCTTCTCCAGCGCATCTACCCAACCCAGCAATCAGAGCAGGGTCTCCTGCATTGCAGGCAGATTCTTTACCAACTGAGAAAAGTGGATCTTTAAAAACATTCTTGTGAGCCTTTTTTTTTGAAAGTGATAATCACATGGAATTTGTATCAGGTCACTAATAGTGATGTATGTCAGATTAAGCTGATTTCCGTTTCCTGTAAGACCCATATATCAAAAGACTGATATGCCCATTTTCTTCCTGGATTTCAGCAAGCACTTGATAATATCTTCCACATCTTGTGATAAAGATCTTCTTGTGTTTAAGATGTAGAAAGGCAATTGATGGTACCATTAGATAACATCATAACTAAGTGGCCGTTTTCATGCATCAGTGTCTGTTTAGAGACAGGCTTCTAGTAATTGACTAGACGACTTGGCCTTTAGGTGTCTCTTGTTCACCATTTGTATCCTTAATTTTGGTAGTGGCATAAGGAGCTAATTCACAGGTGAGGCAAAAATAGGAAAAAAGTCAAATTCTGTCATTAACAAAATCAACATACAAAAACGACTTGACAGACAGAAGGGGAGAGGTAAATATAAAAAAAACTCAAGAAGTGAAAATATAAAAGGAGAGAAATACAATGATGTAGTTTAAGAAGCAGTGGGGTAAGAGGTGAGACCTAGTTTCACAGCAATTGGCGATTTAGGTGATTAAAAATAAGTCTGAGTCAATAACATGTAAGTGCCCTGTATTCCAAAATACTCATTCATTCTTAGATTTCATGAATAGAAGAGGGTCTAAAACATGAAAGGTAATGATCGGGGTCTGTGTTTTTGTTGGTTTTCCCCTACCTAGAACTGTGATGCTAATCCTGGATGATTCACTTTAAGGAGGACATTGAGAAGCTGGAGTATATTAAAAACTTGCAAACATGAAGAGAGAAGTTAAAACTGTATCACAGGAGTATCTAGAGTGGTAGCTCCAAACTTATAGCCTTCAGATGTGTTTTATATGGCACACAGAGGTTTTAGGAGTTTGAATTATAACTACATGTTTCAAATAAGTTAATGTTTCAGTAAAATATAGTTTCTGGGTTCTGCTTGTATTCTTGAATGGAAACTAACCATGGAGATGTAGTAATTCCACCTTGGTGCTCTTCTCAGCCCACTTCACTCATTTGCTTTAAATTTCTGATTCCTAAAGCAATTTGAGTGCTTGACACCTGAAAGAAAAAACCTTGGAAAAGCATGACCTGTAATGCAAAGTTGGGGGTGCAAGAGATACAAATATATCTGGAAAGCTTTCATAGGGCAGAACAATTAGACCTAAGCTGTGTGACCCCAGAGAGCTGAAATGCAGGTGGTAATTATAGAAAAGAAAATTCTCATTAAATATATCATTTTCTCACAGTGACCTGAGACTTGCTATGTTTTTTCATTTTGGGGGCCTCAGTACTGAAAAGAGTTTCTGATACATATTGGCACTCATCAACTACTTATTGAATAAGTGAAATACAATAGGTTGTGAGTGGTGAATCCAATTCTAGGAGCTGCTAGCATGTAAGCTTTTAGAGACCTTTGTTCATTTTGTTTATGGCTGTGTACCTATATGAGTGCAGCCATGTGGTAGGTGCTTATTAAATATTTGCATAATCAAGGGTAGAATCATGGTCTGCTTGTCAGTACTGTAGGAAAATCAATTAGGTATACCTGTGGGAGATCATGGAATCAGGGAAACATTGGTCTAGATGGTATTTAAAGTCACTTCCAACCCTGAGGGCCTTCCCAGGTGGTGCTAGTGGTAAAGAACCTGCCCGCCAGTGCAAGAGACATAAGAAACGCGAGTCTGATCCCTGCGTCAGGAAGATTCCCTGAAGGAGGACATGGCAACCCACTCCAGTATAATTGCCTGGAGAATCCCATAGACAGAGGAGCCTGGCGGGTCCACAGGTTGCAAGATTCAGACACAACTGAAGTGACTTAGCATGCATGCTCACCAGCCATGAGAGTCTATCCGGCAAGTGACATGAAATGAGATTATTTATTTGATATCAAATATGAAACATGGTAAATGTAAAGTAGAATGTGTTTGAAAAGGAGTTTGAGAGGCAGAACATTGAGCCAATTATTTACGGTAAGGATAAGAAAATGCTTTACTGAATATTTTAATTAAAATAACCAATTATGTAAGGTTTTTCTAATGTTTGACTATATTTTATATCCATATTGATGTCTGTGTTTACTCTGCTTTTCAGCTGTTAATTATTCCTATGTGATGAAAATACTCTTTTATCCCCTTATATTTGTAATCTCATTTATAAAATCCGTGTTGCCTTGAGGTTTGGAGTGATTTGTTATTTCATCTTTCAAGGCAGCCAATAAATCAAGCCACCGGGGGCTGATTTCAATTTTCATTGTTTGGGGTGGTTACTGAAGGTGATGTTCTGAAAAATTGTCTTGTAACTAACCTAGAAAATAATATACGGAGCCCAAAGAGTGGTAAGAAAACAAAATTAAGTAACCCAGTTTTCAAATAACTTGTTGGAAAAATTCTTGTACCTTCTCTTGTGAAGCTCTAGCAATTTTAATATTCTTAAAATCAAGAAAAAAGAAATTGCTTTATAATTTTGAAGGAGAGGAGTTTAAAACATTGATTTTGAATGCCAGGAGTGAATGAATTTAGAATGCAATCCTGAGGGGGGCGGGTGTAGGTGAACTATGAAAGCTTATTAAATTCTGGGAAACTTCCAGTTTATTTGAAGGGGATATGTTAAGTGATTTTTGCTAAATGATATTGATAAATGATGATATTTTCCTCTGAGTATTTAGCTCATGACAAAGAAAAGCAACATCTAATTGTATACAGGTTAGTGGATACAGTTAGGAGTGAGATTAGATACATGAATCATCATTTTTACAGTGCAGATAATGAACAAAGGGAAAATTCCTGTCATAGAGGGATATGCAAAACCTTAGATTCCTATGTCATTGTCATCTCCATTATTGTCATCATGTGTTGAATATATGCATCTACTATCTCTGAGGAATACCTTAGTAATTTATGAATTAGTTTTAATTAGTTTTTACAGCTTCCTCGTAGGACGTGGTGAACATACAGATTTAACCCTAGTGCCAGAGCCAGCTTTATGTGAAATGGTGATATAAGTACTATTTTATTTCAGCAGTTCTTCTGCTTCCCGGGATCCCCTCCTCTTTGCACAGCACAGCATCTTATTTTTCCTTTCTTGATTTAAAGGAGAAAATCCTTGAGTTTTTATATTTTAAAAATGTATAATGGAAAATTTCAACATGTGCAAAAGTAGAGAGAAGAGTATACACACACCCTAAGGACTCATCACCAAGCTTCAACAGTTGATGTTTCTTGTTTCGTCTGTATCCCCACCCACATTTCGCTCTACTAGGATTGTTGTGAAGCCAATCCAATGTATAATATTACTTTATCTGTAGGCATTTTCATATGTGTCTAAAAATAGATTTCTAAAAAATTACCTCAGTGATAATAAAAACACCTGCACTTTTTTCTAATAATTTCTTGATTTAAATGTCTCTGATTTTTAATTGTTTTTTAAAAAATTTGTGTTTGAAATGAGCTCCAAACAAAGTATTAGATGGTAATTATTGCATGTCTTAATTCTCTTTTAGACTATAAATTTCTCTCTTCTCTCTATCTCTCTCTGTAATTTTTTTGTTGACAAAACTGGGTCATATATGTCATAGTTTCTCACCAATTTAATTTTGCTGATTTCATCCCTATGGCATAGTTCAATGTAATCCTTATCCCTTGAATTTTCAAAATCTAAGGTTGATAAATGACTTACATTTCATTATTTGGAGAGAATAAACAAATACATTGTGAAATGTAGTTTTTTCTCAAATTTTCATTTACTAAAGATTTGAAATACGTGAACTGTGAACTTCCTGATGTTCAAGCTGGTTTTAGAAAAGGCAGAGGAACCAGAGATCAAATTGCCAACATCCGCTGGATCATGGAAAAAGCAAGAGAGTTCCAGAAAAACATCTATTTCTGCCTTATTGACTATGCCAAAGCCTTTGACTGTGTGGATCACAATAAACTGTGGAAAATTCTGAAAGAGATGGGAATACCAGACCACCTGATCTGCCTTTTGAGAAATTTGTATGCAGGTCAGGAAGCAACAGTTAGAACTGGACATGGAACAACAGACTGGTTCCAAATAGGAAAAGGAATACGTCAAGGCTGTATATTGTCACCCTGCTTATTTAACTTCTATGCAGAGTACATCATGAAAAACTCTGGACTGGAAGAAACACAAGCTGGAATCAAGGTTGCCGGGAGAAATATCAATAACCTCAGATATGCAGATGACACCACCCTTATGGCAGAAAGTGAAGAGGAACTCAAAAGCCTCTTGATGAAGGTGAAAGAGGAGAGTGAAAAAGTTGGCTTAAAGCTCAACATTCAGAAAACGAAGATCATGGCATCTGGTCCCATCACTTCATGGGAAATAGATGGGGGAACAGTGGAAACAGTGTCAGACTATTTTTGGGGGCTCCAAAATCACTGCAGATGGTGACTGCAGCCATGAAATTAAAAGACGCTTACTCCTTGGAAGGAAAGTTATGACCAACCTAGATAGCATATTCAAAAGCAGAGACATTACTTTGCCAACAAAGGTTCATCTAGTCAAGGCTATGGTTTTTCCTGTGGTCATGTATGGATGTGAGAGTTGGACTGTGAAGAAGGCTGAGCACTGAAGAATTGATGCTTTTGAACTGTGGTGTTGGAGAAGACTCTTGAGAGTCCCTTGGACTGCAAGGAGATCCAACCAGTCCATTCTGAAGGAGATCAGCCCTGAGATTTCTTTGGAAGGAATGATGCTGAAGCTGAAACTCCAGTACTTTGGCCACCTCATGTGAAGAGTTGACTCATTGGAAAAGACTCTGATGCTGGGAGGGATTGGGGACAAGAGGAGAAGGGGACGACAGAGGATGAGATGGCTGGATGGCATCACTGACTCGATGGACGTGAGTCTCAGTGAACTCCAGGAGTTAGTGACGGACAGGGAGGCCTGGCATGCTGCGATTCATGGAGTCTCAAAGAGTCGGACACGACTGAGCAACTGATCTGATCTGATCTGAAAGATTTGAAATAGTAACTGTAATTATTTTTAGTGCTTAGTTATTTTACCACGTCTAATTCTTTCTTTATAGTCTCAATCCCTTCCCCTTAGACATCTTTATTTTATCCTTTCCTTTACCTACTCCTACTCCCCGCCTCCTCTCTTTGAACCTTTTCCTTCCCATTCACTTGCATATTTCTTGCTAGTATTGTGAGTGGAGGGAGGTGAGGATACAAAGGATTGAGTGGGGATGGATGGTAAGTCAGGGGGAATAAGTGGTCATATCTTTTGTCTCAGAATGCAGTGGCATTCACTAGGCCAGTTCTGTGGTTTCAAATTGTGCATTATATATAATTAGTTATCAGTGCAGTAATTTAGATAACTGTAAGATAACAACTTAAAGATAATCATTATATTTCCTTCCAGTCTGTTAGCAGTGTGTGTGTACAAGTGTGTATTACACATTTTGAGAACATTCTGGGTATATACTATTGGTTTCTGCTTTTTCTATTTGACAGCATGCTGTCTAAATTTCTTTAATAAATTATTTCTGGTGATCTTTGGTTATCTCAAAGTTTTCACCCTAAATTGTGTTATGAGTAACATCCTTATTCAAAATGTGAAGCAGCATTGCTGACAACCTTAGGTTAATTTCCAGAAACAAGATATCACCAGGTTAAAAGACATGAATAATTTTTAAGACTTTTAATGCACACTGTAAAGTGACTTTCCAGAAAGTCTCTTTCATCTTTTATTTTTCTATTTGGTAATATAAGCAGTTGATTAATCAGAGTACTGTTATCATTAAAAATGGTCAAGATAATGTGTCAAAATGGGGACATAATGATTTCATGGAAATTTATTATTACTAGAAGGGAGACTCGACTTTGTGAATTATTGTTTCTGTTCTAAGCTAACTTTTCCATTGAGAGAAGAGTGTTTTCCTTACTAATTTGTAAAAGAATTTACATATTAAGGATATATTGACCATTTGACATACCAGGTGCTAAAATTTTTTTTTTAGTTTATAGTTTATATCAAGTTTTAAATATTTTTATAAATTACAACTTCTAATATTTAAAAAAGTCATTTCATTTGTAATTTCTTCAGTTGTCGTTATGCTTATAAATACTTCTCCACCCCAAGATCAATTAAATGATCACTTATGTTTTATTTTTATGGCTTAATTTTTACTTATAGCTGATTCACATTGTTGTACAGCAGAAACTAACACATTATAAAGCAATTATTCTCCAGTTAAAAATAAATAAATAGAATTTTAAGAACATAACATAAAATTTACCACCCAAATGGCAATTTTAAGTGCATAATACAGTATGTTAACTATATGCACATTGTTATACCACAGGTCTCTAGAATGTTTTCTTTTGCAAAGCTGAAACTCTATACCCACTGAACAACAAATCCTCTTCACCTTCCCCCTAATCCCTGGCAATCACCACTCTAGTCTTTATTTAAGAGTTTGACTACTTGTTCTTTGGTCGCTAAGTCGTGTCCAGCTCTTTGCGACCCCATGGATCACAGCACGTCAGGCTCCTCTGTCCTCCACTATCTTCCAGAGTTTGCTCAAATTCATGTCAGTTGAGCTGGTGATGCTCTTTAACCATCTCACCCTCTGCCACCTGCTTCTCCTGCCTTCAACCTTTCCCAGGATCAGGGTCTTTTCCAGTGAGTTGGCTCTTTACATCAGGTGGCCAAAGTATTGGAGCTTCAGCTTCATCAACAGTCCTTCCATCAGACTACATTAGCATTAGATTACTTGAGATACCTCCTAAAAGGGAAATTATTCAGTGTTTGACATTTTGTAACTGACTTATTTCACTTAGCATAATGTCAGGATTCATCCATGTAACATTTGACAAGATATTCTGTTTTAAAAGACTGAATAGAATTCCATTTTATGTATAAATCACATCTTCTTTATCCATTAATCTGTTGGTGGACGTTTGATTTGCTTGCACCTCTTGGCTATTGTGAATAGTGCTGCTTTGAACACTGGTGTGCAAATATCTCCTTTAGACCTTGTTTTCAGTTCCTTTGTCTATACACCAAGAAGTGGGATTGCTGCAGGCCTGGAGAAACCACGCATTCGGGAGGGCTGTGTGCAGTTGATAACAGACCAGTTTGATGCCTTATGAAGGTAGTCAGGAGACAGATCTGCAGGTTTGCTTCTCCATTCTGATCCCATGAGTTAATGGGAGGAAGGTTTAGGGGGTCTTAATGTGCTAATGGGCTTCCCAGTGGCTCAGTGGGTAAAGAAACTGCCTACAATGCAGGAGACATTGGAGATATAGGTTCAGATCCTAGGTTGGAAAGATCCCCTGGAGGAGAGCATGACAAACCACTCCAGTATTCTTGCCTGGAGAATCCCATGGACAGAGGAACCTGGTGGGCTACAGTCCATAGGTTGCAAAGAGTCAGACACGACTGAAGTGACTGAGCATAACACAAGAGTTGCTGAATAATATGATATTCCTATTTCTATTTTTTTTGAGTAAACTCTATACTATTTTTCAAAGCAGTTACACCATTTTATAATCCCACCAACAGTTCATAAGGGTTCCAAAAAACCCATGAGTTGGACTTTTTTTCCCATTTGCACCAAACTGTGCTGTCTTGGTGGAGAAGGCAATGGCACCCCACTCCAGTACTCTTGCCTGGAAAATCCCATGGATGGAGGAGCCTGGTAGGCTGCAGTCCATGGGGTCGCTAAGAGACGGACATGACTGAGCGACTTCACTTTCACTTTTCACTTTCATGCATTGGAGGAGGAAATGGCAACCCACTCCAGTGTTCTTGCCTAGAGAATCCCAGGGATGGGGGAGCCTGGTGGGCTGCCATTCATTGGGTCGCACAGAGTTGGACATGACTGAAGTGACTTAGCAGCAGCAGCAGTGCTGTCTTGGGAGATGGGTTCTCATAGCTGAGGTGAAATGACTTCTTATTCATTTAATGTGGCTGGTCTTGGCTTTGAGTTTGCTTGGGTACTATAACTTCTTAACTGCTTTCTCAAGTCATGAAGGCTTTTAGGACAATATATTGTTAAGTTAGTTTCTCTGTGGGGGGACAAGTTCTGGAGCTTCCTGTTCTACTATCTTGCTAATGTCACTATGTGGCTTACTTTTTATACTTAGTATTTTTAATATTTAACATTTTTATTCTCTTTTATGTGGTCTACATGGATCTGTTTCCCCACCACTTAAATAATTGTTCCTCCCCCATTAGTTGATAGTGTTTCAATGAATGCATATTAAGTTCTTATATTAGAAATATTTAAGGAAATTCTGTATTGTTTCACTGATCTTTTTTGGTTATTTGCAAGTGCCAAATTATTTTTGTTATGATTTCAAAGTACAATTTTAAATGTAGTAGGACAAGATCATCCTCATTTTTTTTTATTTTAAAAATACTCTTTTCATTACCATCTCATTTTTTTCTTTTAATTGAAGGCCTCTTCTATACCATTAAAAGAAAAAAAAGTACTTTTTGCAATGACATTAAATCTAGAAAATAATTGCAAGGAATATCAGGGCTTCCCTGGTAAAGAAATCACTTGCCAGTGGTAAAGAATCCACCTGCCAATGCAGGAGACACAGGTTTGATACCTGGGTCAGAAAGATCTCCTGGAGGATGAAATGGCAACCTGCTCCAGTGTTCTTGCCTGGAAAAATCCCATGCAGAGAAGAGCCTGGTGGGTTAGAGTCCATGTGGTTAAAAAAAGTTGGACATGACTGAGCAACTGAACAGCAATAATAATCAGGCATGATTATATAAGTCTTGGGGAATTTATTTAGATTTCTTACTACGGACATACTTCTGTGTATTGTGCTTCACTTTATTGCACTTTGCATACTGCATTTTTCCTTTTTTAGAATTGAAAATTTGTTGTAACCCTGCATTGAACATGACTACAGGTGCTATTTTTCCAACAGCATTTGCTAACTTCATGTGTCTGTATAAAATTTAGTAATTCTTTCAATATTTCAAAATTTTAAATTATTAGTTGTTTCATAATAGTGATCTTTGTTTACTACTATAGTGTGCTAAAGATGTAGATGACAGCATTTTTTAGCAATAAGGTATTTTTAAATTAAGCTATGTACATTTTTTAGACATAAAGCTATTGCATACTTAATAGACTACAGTGTAGTGCAAACATAACTTTATGTGCTCTGGAAAGCTGAAAATTCAGGTGACTGGCTTTGTTGGAATATTTACTTTATTGCAGTAATCTGGAGATGAACCTGAAATGTCTCCAAGGTATGCCTATATAAGTTCTACTCATTTTTTAAAGCTTATTCTTACCCCCCCTTTTTTTTTTTTAATAAATATGACTTTTTCCCTTGTAGTTTTAACAGTGGCTCTTGATTTTATAAAGGAAAATCTTTTGAACATTTTATTTTATAACTGGAAAAAATTACTTGACTAAATGATTTTTTATAAAGATTTTCCTGTTAATTTGGGGGGGATTTAATGCACTAAGCCAGGTTTTAATTAAAAAATGATAATTTCTTCATCTTTCCCATAGTTCTGTGCCTCTTGTTTCTATTCCCCACATTGCTGAATTTGTCAAAATTCCTTGCAAAGTGTGGGCAATCTTGCATTTGGGTTACAATTGTGAGCTTTAGTATCAGGGAAACCTGGTCTGAAAACCTGTCTTTACCATTTACTAAGAGTGTTACTCTAACCTCCCTGAAGTGGGAGCTAGGTGGCAAACTGACCCCTCTCTCTTTTTTTTTTAATGCAAGATATTTGCTTTACAGTATTGTGCTTGTTTCTGCCATGCATCAACATGAATCAGCCACAGTTTGGCATATGTCCACCCTTTCTTGAACCTTCTTCCCATCTCCCACCCCATCCCCTCTAGGTTGTCACAGATCACGAGGTTGAGCTCCTTGTGTTACCCAGCAAATTCTCACTGGCGATCTGTTTTACACAGGGTAGTGCATATGTTTCCATGCTCCTCTCTCAATTCATCCCACCCTCTCCCTCCCCCACTGCGTCCACAAGTTTGTTCTCTATGTCTGCATCTCCACTGCTGCCCTGCAAATATGTTCATCAGCACCATCTTTCTAGATTCCTTACACATGCATTAATATGTAATATTTGTCTCTCTCTTTCTGACTTACTTTACCTGTACAATAGGCTCTAGGTTCATCCAGCTCATTAGGACTGATGCAAATGCATTCTTTTTAAAGCTGAGTAAGATTCCATTGTGTGTACATATATATGCCACAGTTTCTGTATCCTTTCCTCTGTCCATGGACATCTAGGTTGCTTCCATGTCCTAGCTATGGTAAACAGTGCTGCAGTGAACATCGGGGTACATGTGTCTTTTTCAATTATGGTTTTCTCAGGGTACGTGCCCAGTAGTGGGGCTGGTGGGTTATATGGTAATTCTATTTTTACTTTTCTATAGCAACTAGCCTCTCTAAGCCTCATTTTCCCAATCTGCAAAATGGAAATAATAACAGTCCTTCAGGCAGTTTTGTTTTGTTTTGTTTTAATGTGGATCAAATACCTACCTATATACAACATACACCAATGTTCTATATTGTAAATTATAATTATAAATATTATTAATGAGCCTAAATACAAGATGATTTGGGGAGCATTCTTATATTATTCCTTATTTTAATAAGAATACATGATATGTTTCACCATTGACTATAACATTGAGTATAGATTTATATAAGCATTCTTTTGATCCATAGATGGTTTATCAATGAAATTCTTAATAGTTATTTGAACAAAGCCAAGGGTTAAAGCTCTGCTGGATCCTTCCATGTGAAGAGAAAACTTGCCATTACTTTGTCTCCCCTTTCCTCCTATACCTCAGTCTCTCTTACTTTATTCTACAGACCTATTTTATTATTTAAATTTACACCTTATCAAAAGTGATTGTTTTACTTTTTGTTTTCATGTTTGTAAGTGTATTTTTATTAATGTTGGTATTTAAGTATAACTTGAAGACAATAGATCTTTGTGCTCCCCTTAATTTTGTGATTTTTGCACCTGATTACTCATATGAGATATTTTTCAAAACAGGCAAAGAATATGAGAATTTTTTTAGGCTTTTAATTTTTTTTGTTAATTTTTTTTTTCAATTTAACCTGTTTTTCTAGAGAGACATCATTTTCAGGGGCCAGAAAAACAATGTTAGTTTCTTTTACATTGTTGTATTTCTATTACTGTGTGTATCATTGCAAAGTAAACAATTGATAGAAATCATGTTATTCTTCACTTTTTTTTTCTTTTGTCTGCCAACCAAATGAAATCTGCTTCATTTTTCAAGGTCACTCAGGAAGGATACAATGCTATTTACAGAAGGTTAAGTGAATCCTAGAGTTTCAGACAGAGTTTCTTCTTGATGAGAATATATAATAGAATATTACCGAATGAAAAATTTTAGGAACTTTTAGGGAACTTTTTAGATGTTCTGATGATGGAATTATAGGAAATGGATTTAGAAAGACTTCAGTGATTTCTGTCGCTTCTAATCAGTTTGAAACCGCAGCCTGTATTTGGATTATGCTCTGTGGATGTGTGAGAGCTATCTGCTATCTTTGTGTTCACCTGGGGTGGAAATTTTCATTTTCATATGGAATTCATTTTTGCAAGAGTGCCTTTTCTATATTGGTGTACAAATGGGTGTGTTAGCTTAGTACAATGCCATTTTAAATATAAAAACACCTTAGATGTTTATCTTTATTGCCTTGACTATGAGTTTTCTATAAAAATATTTGAGCAACCTTAGTATTGGATTTTGAGATAATATATATATTTAAGATAATATGTATATTGTGAGTAATGAGGTAAGAGGAAAATATTTGACATAAGCCTGGAGTATCTTAAGATAGATTTTCAATTATTGCTCTAGTATATTGTGAACAATTCATGGAGGTATAACAAAATTTATGTGTGTGTATATGTGTGTGTGTGTGTGTGTATAGGAGACATGCTATATATACATATATAGATATGTATATGTCTGCTGTTGTATATAATTCTTTTAGATTATGAATAGCATCTTCATTTCAATATAACTTATTAAATTGCATCCTTGTTCCTAAAGAGTTGCTTCAGTTTTCAAAAATCACCTTGTTTATACTACAAATTCACACACCAGGAAACTACTTTTTCAGAGTAAACTGGGGAACTAATTAGACAGGGGCAAGGAATATAACATTGGAAGTTATAAAAACCAATCTTCAGCTTATTCTGTCTGAAAACTCATGCGATATTTAACATGCTAACTTCCACAGTGCTCTGCATGGATTAGGTGCTCTGGAAGACCTGAATGCCTGAAATCTTTCATTCTTAATTTTAAAAATTAGGTGAAAATGCCTATCATAATGAATCTATATTTAAAAGGAGTTCTAAACATGGGAATAGAGTAAAGCAACTGAGTGGCTCAAGTTCTGAAATTTTAAAAGAAATTCCTTGTTATAGGCTCCAGCCTCAACCTAACTTATATTAGTAAATAAGTGTTAGTCACTCAGTCAAGTCCAAGACTCTTTGTGATCCCATCAACTGACTGTAACCCACCAGGCTTCTCTGTCCATGGAATTCTCCAGGCAAGAATACTAGAGTGAGTGGCCATTTCCTTCTCCAGGGGAATGGCTTCATCCAGGGATCTAACCTGGGTCGGCCTGCATTGCAGGCAGATTTTTTACCACCTGAGCCACCAGGGAGGCCCTTATATTAGTAGTTACAAACAAAACATTACTAGTAATACCAATGTCTAATATTATTTCTCCATATCCTGATTTCTTACAGTTGAGAAAATGAAGTCAAGTTTGTCTATTTTCTTCATTTAGGGCTTCTGCAAGGTTTGTTTTGCATATGTTTTGTCCCAGGTACTTGTGTGCTAGAGGTTAAGAAAAAAATAAATCGTTATGGCATGTTCCTGTCCTTCCAGACATGTCCAAGCTAACAAAGGGAATGACACATAAGTGGATCGTTTCACTACAACTTGTAGACTGACTTGGATTCCAAAATAAAAGGCAAAATGTATTTGTATTCATTGTTTTGGACAGTGTTTTCAATATGTTTGTGTTGGAAGAGGTCATTGAGAGAACACGATTACCAGCTGGCCCGCATGAGCTGGACCCAGGCAATTGGGAGCTCCTTACCCTGTCCACTGGAGAAGGCAATGGCAACCCACTCCAGTATTCTTGCCTGGAGAATCTCATGGACAGAGGAGCCTATCGGGCTACAGTCCATGGGGTTGCAAGAGTCAGACACGACATAGTGACTAAACTGCCACCACCACCCTATTCCCTGTCAGTGAAATATTCTGCCCACCATTCCACTAATAGGATCCATTTTCATGGATGCAGACTTGAGAGAGCAATGTGTAATTGAGATCATCTGGACAATATGCGTAACTGAACTCTGTTAAGGCCTCTCTATAAACTTTTATGATTCTGGCAGCAGGTGCTAAGATCTACTTGCCTTGTGCCCGGAGTAAGCTCCCTTCCTTATTAAATCTGTCACCTACTGATCTGGAGTGGCGTGCCTCTTTCTTTGGCCTCTCCTTGCCCTCATGTACAAGGGCCAGTTTCACATTTCACCTGGGAAGCTCCCGAGATTTCAAACCAGCAGAATGTAGGGTGAGAATTGAAATGGTTGAGGATAACATCTTGGACAGTGTCTAGATTCAAGAGACACTTAATAGAGGATTCAGCAATGAGATAAAACAGAACCAATTGGAGAAGTAGACAGGACCCACAAAGAAATGACTAATTTATGAAGTTTTCTCTTTCAGTTGATATCACTTCTGCCTAGCACCTTCTTTCCCTCACACCCCTCCAACAGACTCCTAAAGAGCCCTAAGTCCCTGGTTACAGTTCTTACAACACATTGGTGATGATCTATTTATCTTCCTCCCCACATGAATAATGAGTACTTGAGGAAAAGGAAGTGTCTAATTCATCTGTATTTCTAGCACCCCACACACATTTGCGAGGTAGTAGATACTCAATAAATGTTTAATTAAGGGATTACCCAGAAGAGAATAAGGTCATGATTAAGATAGCTTAACTCAACAGTGGAGATGTGATTATAGATATAGAATATAGCACTAGCAAAGAGAACACAAATTTTAGTGGCTTTCCATAGTGGAAAATTATCTGTGGCTCATGGAGCCCAAATTAAGTGTTCTTGATTGGCAAGTAGCTCTCCTCTGAACAGTGACCTAAAAACCATGATTTCGCCTATCTTTTTTTTCACCATCTTCAGTATACAATAAGGAGTTCCAGAGGAGAAGAGCAATGACAGACTGTACTCACAGTTTTCAGGGGCCAGGTGTGAAAATGGCACATTTTGGCCTCTAATCCTTTGCATATGAGATAACATCAGTGATGGACTTCCAGCTACCTGCAAGGGAGTCTAGAAATGTGCTAGCTAGTCCCGGAGAGAAATGTCCTCTCGTGCAATACCAATGAATATATACATATTTTAAAACATTTTCTTTATAGAAAATTTCATGCATACATAGAATATACATAAATGAAACAAATAAAAAAACTAATTATTGGAAAACATAGCAATTTATTTATCACCAGTTATATGTATGTCCCTGAACTAAAAGTCCTGTTAAGTGGTTTGCAATCTACTTTGAGAGAGGAAAAGAGGAGAACAAAGAGATTAATTAAATATCCTTCATAGAAACTGAATAAAACAATAATAATGATTCCAACAACAGCAACAATTTTAGCACTTACTTATTCATTGTAACTCTTAATCATTGAGGAATTACTTTCTTTAGATATGTCTTTCAGAAAGGTACTTGTCCTAACAGTGAAAAGAATTACTTTAGTTATTTTTCTGTCAAGTATTCCAAATAAATTTGTTACTTGCCAAAGAAAATTTCATTTTATTACAAATTAACAAGTTTGCATTAAACGCATTCAAATATGTTTGTTCTTTTGATATTGTATAACTTTAAGCTGAATAAGAGATATTTTGAGTCCCATCAATAGAAAATTTCCCATCAGTAGAAAATTCAATGTAGTTTCCTTTTTGTTATTATACTTTTCAACTCAAAACAGTACATTTTTCTAGGGGATATAGAAACTAGTAATGTGCAAAAGTGGGCTTCCCTGGTGGCTCAGATGGTAAAGTGTTTTCCTGCAATGCGGGAGACCCAGGTTCCATCCCTGGGTCGGGAAGATCCCCTGGAGAAGAAAATGGCTACCCATTCTAGTACTCTTGCCTGGAAAATCCGATGGACGAAAGAGCGTGGTAGGCTACAATCCATGGGTCACAAAGAGTCGGACACAACTAAGCCATTTCACTTTCACTTTCTTTCACTTTCAATGAGCAAAGTATGAAAATAACCACCAATACCATCACCCAGAGAAAGCCATTTTAAAAAACTGGGATATATCTAAAAATTTTTCATTAGTATAATATGTGTTAGTGTTTGTTTTTGTTTTATAAAAATGAGACCACACTGTTTGTTTTTTGCACTCGTTATATCATGAATGTAATCATATATTCTTCTGCATTATTTTAGTAGCAGTCTCCTAGTATTTAAAAATATGATGTATCAAATTTTATTAAGTCAATCCCTCAGTAGGACAATTAGGTTATATCTAGTTCTTCTTTATCATAAATAAGCTTCAGTGAAGATCTTTGTTATTGATTATCTGCCAAGAAATCTTATTGGAAAATGTCTAAAATGTCAAAACCATTAGTTCCCATATTTAAGTATACATAAGAACCATAATTACTGGATCTTCCCTGTAGCTGAGGCAATAAAAGAATCTGCTTGCAATGCAGGAGACTGGGTTTGATTCCTGGGTTGGAAGGATCCTCTGGAGAAGGGAATGGCAATCCACTCCAGTATTCTTGCCTAGAGAATCCCATAGACAGAGGAGTCTGGTGGGCTATAGCCTGTGGGATTGCAAAAAGTTGGACATGACTGAGCAACTAACACTGCTAAGAACCATAGTGGAGACTCAGACTCCCAGGCCCTAATCATGGAGATCCTGATTAGGCTGGTCTGGAAGCAGGCCTTGGAGTCTGAATTTTAGGAAGTACCTTCTGTGATTCTCATGCAGGAAACTTAAGCATCACTTTTTGAGAAATGATGACTTAGAAATGTTGTAAATGCTATATTTTCCCTCAACCTCTTGCAAAAAATGTCATTTTCCTACAATTTTTCTTGTTCAGTCACTAAGCCGTGTCCGACTCTGTGACCCCATGAACTGCAGCATGCCAGGTTCCCCATCCTTCACTATCTCCTGGAGTTTCCTCAAATTCACATCCATTGAGTCAGTGACACCATCCAACCATATCACCCTCTGCTGCCTCCTTTTCCTTTAGCCTTGAATCTTTGCCAGCATCAGGGTCTTTTCCAGTGTGTCAGCTCTTTACATCAGATGGCTAAAGTATTGGAGCTTCAGCTTAAGCATCAGTTATAACATAAAATATATATTGTCCTAGTGATCATGTTCATATTTCTTGCCAAAATAAGGCCATTTAACCTCCTGCTTTCTACCAGATAAAGTTCTATTTATTTTTTTAAATATCATTGATACACACTGATCTGGCAATTTTTAAAAGCTACTTGTTACGCTGGTTTTAAATAGAAATGTTAGCATATAGACAGCTACAGCTTTATCATTTTTATTATCAAGATAAAAATGCTACACTTTCTTTTTAACAGGGGTTCTTGTCTCAAAAGTAGTTATCTCTTGAGGTAGTTTTACCAAGTAGATAATGTCATAAATCTTAAGTCTTTTATCACACAACTTGGATTATAGAAAACATTCCTACAGTTGTGATGCTATCTTTAAAAAAAGATAGTAAATTTGGCCAGCTACATACAACATTTAGCTCTGTTCAACTCATCTTTTGTTCTTCTTTTCCATGTTTATCCCAAAGAAGGGTATCTACATGCTTAAGTCATGAACTTCTCTTGAGAAATATGCGAGGCGCACTATGACCTCTTAGCAGCGCAGAGTGTGGCTGCAGTTTTCAGTTCTGTCCTTAGTCAAACACACAGAACTTTATAAACACCCAGAGGCTCACTTTCTCAACCAAAAGCTAAGAATGATACATGTGTGCTTGTCTTTTCTCTTTATTTTATATATTTTCCATCTCACTGAACATTGATTTTTGCCACTAGCTTTTATAAAATCAGTGTATTTCAGAACTGAAAGTAGCTGTAAGGTTCATTTTGTACAACTTCTTGATTGTATGTCTAAGGAAGCTAAAGCTCAAAAAGGTTAAATGATTTAACACCACATAAGTAATTAGTGACAGAGTCAGGCCTAGAGTGTCTGTCTCCTGACTTAATCAACAAGGATTCTCACTAATTTTCAGTATTTATGTAGGGCTGTCTTGATTTCAGTTCTGTTCATTTTTTTTAAAGAAAATGTGAGGCATATTAAATTATGGTAGAATACCAGAGACACTTGGAGGGCTCAAACAAAACCTTGTGTGCACCAGGACCCAGAAACCCCACAGAGACTGAGCCAGACCTGCCTTTGAGTGTTTCAGTGTCTCCTGCAGAGATACGGGTCAGCAGTGGCCTGCCGCAGGGGCAGGGAAACAGACCTGGATCACATAGCGTGTGGCTTAAGTCCTCTTGGAGAAGGTGGCCATTAACCCCACCATAGAGCTGCCGAGCAGACAACCCACAAACTGCAGAACAATTATACCGAATAAATTCTCACACTGGTAAGAAAGTTCTAGGACCTATAACAGATTTCCCAACGTTGGGGTCTGGCAAAGAGACTGACAACCCCCAGGGAATTTGGCTTTGGAGGCCAGTGGGATTTGATTACAGAACTTACACAGAACTGGGGAAACAGACTCTTTGTCACGTGGAGGGCACAAACAAAACCTTGTGCATACCAGGACCCAGGAGAAAGGAGCAGACTGCACGAGAGACTGACCCAGACTTGCTTGTGAGTGTCCAGGAGTCTCCAGCAGAGGCGTGAGTCAGTGGTGGCCTGCTGCAGGGTCGGGGCACTGAGTGCACCAGTGGGTGCATGGGACCTTTTGAAGGAGGTCCCCATTATCTCCATTACCTCCTCCACAGCTGGTCTTAGGTTAAACAACAGGGAGCGAAGACAGCCCCGCCCATCAATAGAAAATTAGATTAAACTTTTACTGAGTATGGCCCATAGACAGTAATCCAAGTCTATGCCCAGACCAGTAATGCTAAAGAAGCTGAAGTTGAACAGTTCTATGAAGACCGACAAGACTTTCTAAAACTAACACCCAAAAAAGATGCCCTTTTCATATAGGGGACTGGAATGCAAAAGTAGGAAACCAAAAGATATCTGGAGTAACAGGCAAATTTGGCCTTGGAGTACAGAATGAAACAGGGCAAAGGCTAATAGAGTTTTGCCAAGAGAGTGCACTGGTCGTGGTAAACAACCTCTTCCAACAACACAAGAGAAGACTCTACACATGGACATCACCAGATGGTCAACACCGAAATCAGATTGATTATATTCTTTGCAACCATAGGTGGAGAAGCTCCACACAGTCAGCAAAAAGACCGGGAGCTGACTGTGGCTCAGATCATGAACTCCCTATTGCCAAATTTAGACTTAAATTGAAGAAAGTAGAGAAAACCACTAGACCATTCAGGTATGACCTAAATCAAATCCTTCACGATTATAAAGTGGAACTGAGAAATAGATTTAAGGGACTAGACCTGATAGATGGAGTGCCTGATGAACTATGGACAGAAGTTTGTGATATTGTACAGGAGACAGGGATCAAGACCATCTCCAAGAAAAATAAATGCAAAAAAAGCAAAATGGCTGTCTGAAGAGGCCTTACAAATAGCTGTGAAAAGAAGAGAAGCAAAAAGCAAAGGAGAAAAGGAAGGATATACTCATCTGAATGCAGAGTTCCAAAGAATAGCTAGGAGAGATAAGAAAGCCTTCCTTAGTGATCAATGCAAAGAAATAGAGGGAAACAACAGAATGGGAAAGACTAGAGATCCCTTCAAAAAAAGTAGAGATTCCAAGGGAACATTTCATGTAAAGATGGGCTCAATAAAGGACAGAAATGGTATGGACCTAACAGAAGCAGAAGATATTAAGAAGAGGTGGCAAAAATACACAGAAGAATTATGCAAAAAAGATCTTCATGACCCAGATAATCACAATGGTGTGATCACTCATGTAAAGTCAGACATCCTGGAATGTGAAGTCAAGTGGGCCTTAGGAAGCATCACTATGAATAAAGCTAGTGGAGGTGATGGAATTCCAGTTGAGCTATTTCAAATCCTAAAAGATGATGCTGTGAAAGTATTGCACTCAACGTGCCAGCAAATTTGGAAAACTCAGCAGTGGCCACAGCACTGGAAAAGGTCCGTTTTCATTCCAATCCCAAAGAAAGGCAATGCCAAAGAATGCTCAAACTACCACACAATTGCACTCATCTCACACGCTAGCAAAGTAATGCTCAAAATTCTCCAAGCCAGGCTTCAGCAATACGTGAACCGTGAACTTCTAGATATCAAGCTGGTTTTAGAAAAGGCAGAGGAACCAGAGATTAAATTGCCAACATCCATCAGATCATAGATAAAGCAAGAGAATTCCATAAAAACATCTATTTCTGTTTTATTGACTATGCCAAAGACTTTGACTGTGTGGATCACCACAAACTGTGGAAAATTCTGAAAGAGATGGGAATACCAGACCACCTGACCTGCCTCTTGAGAAATCTGTATGCAGGTCAGGAAGCAACAGTTAGAACTGGACATGGAACAACAGACTGGTTCCAAATAGGAAAAGGAGTACGTCAAGGCTGTACATTGTCACCCTGCTTATTTAACTTCTATGCAGAGTACATCATGAGAAACGCTGGGCTGGATGAAGCACAAGCTGGAATCAAGATTGCCAGGAGAAATATCAATAACCTCAGATATGCAGATGATACCACCCTTATGGCAGGAAGAGAAGAAGAACTAAAGGGTCTCTTGATGAAAGTGGAGAGTGAAACAGTTGGCTTAAAACAGCATTCAAAAGACTAAGATCATGGCATCCAGTCCCATCAATTCATGGCAAATAGATGGAGAAATAATGGAAACAGTGAGATACTTTATTTTTTTTGGGGGGGGGCTCCAAAATTACTGCAGATGGTGACTGTGACCTTGGAATTAAAAGACGCTTGCTCCTTGGAACAAAAGCTATGACAAACCTAGATAGCATATTAAAAAGCAGAGACATTACTTTGCCAACAAATATCCATCTAGTCAAAGCTGTGGTTTTTCCAGTTGTCATGTATGAATGTGACAGTTGGACTATAGAGAAAGCTTAACACCAAAGAATTGATGTTTTTAAACAATGGAGTTGAAGAAGACTCTTGAGAGACCCTTGGAGTGCAAGGAGATCAAACCAGTCAATCCTAAAGAAAATCAGTCCTGAACATTCATTGGACGGACTGATGCTGAAGGTGAAACTCCAATACTTTAGCCACCTGATGGGAAGAACTGACCTATTGGAAAAGACCCTGATGCTGGGAAAGATTAAAGGCAGGTAGAGAAGGGGACAACAGAGGATGAGATGGTTGGATGGCATCACCAACTTGATGAACATGAGTTTGAGCAAGCTCTGGGAGTTGGTGATGGACAAGGAAGTCTGTTGTGCTGCAGTCCAGGGAGTTGCAAAGACTTGTACACGACTGAGCAATGGAACTGAACTGAGCATATGTTCTATTCCTTTCTATAATTATGTCCTTGCCGGGGACCACACTTTTTAGAGATAGTACAGAGTAGTTTTTATTAGTTTCAAATTTAACTAAAATAGATTTGGGTTTGGATATTGACCTGTAGGGTAATCTGTCATCCTAGTTTTCTTGGGACTGGCTTTCCCTGAACATGGGACTTAAATCCTTAAAGCAGTAAGTCCCAGGGAAACTGGACCACTGACTACCTAACTAACCACGTGGCTGTGAGACCATGGCATGTTATGTTACAAGTCTCTGTTTTTTTAATGTGTGAAATGGGAAAAGTAATGGAACCTAACCCATAGGAGTTCAGTGACAATTAAATGAGATAGTATATGAGATATATAGATATATGAGATAGATACAAAACACAGCACTCACTACATAAACCAAGCCCTTGATAAGGACTCAATAAATAATAGCCATTATTATTAAAACTGTTTTCCAATTTTATTGCAATATTATTGACATACAGCAATGTATAAATTTAAGGTGTACATCATAACGATTTGACTTAAAACTATCATAAAATGATGTCCACAGTTTTATTCAACATTCATCATCTCATATAGATACAAAAAGAAAAAGGAAAAAAAATGCTTTTTTCCATGTGATGAGAACTTCTAGGATTTATTTTCTTAATAACTCGCATACAGGACTTCCCTGGTGGCTCAATGATTCACTTTCCAAAGCGGGGAGTGTGGGTTCAATCCCTGGTCAGAGAGCTTAGATCCCACATGCCTCATGGCCAAAAACCGAAAACATATAAAACAGAAACAATATTGTAAAAAGTTCAATCAAGACTTTAAAAAATGATCAACATTAAAAAAAAATTCTTTGAAAATAACTCTCATATATATCATCCAGCAATGTTATCACAGTATAGTGTGGTCATAGTCATCACACTATATATTACATCCCAAGTATGATACACTTATTTCATAACTGGAAGCTTATATCTTTTGACCACTTTCATTCAATCTCCCCTCCCCCACCCTTATTTATGGTAACCACAAATCTGATCTGATGAGTTTAGGGATTTTTTAAGATGACCTGTGTGAGTGAGGTCATATAAGGCTTATTTTTCTCTGTCTGACTTACTTCACTTAGCATAATGCCCTCAAGATCCATGCATGTTAACTCAAGTGGCAGGGCTTCCTGCTTTTTAAAGCCATTATTATTGTTGTTGTTTTGCAAAGCAAGTAGATTCCTCAAAGCACTCATTCTCAGAATCTAGATCTTCATATCTAGGATTTGAAATAAATGAACTTTATGTTTAGCTTTGATGTCTTCATTACCTTCCAGGTCACTTCTTTTTTCGTTGTATTTATCCTTGAAATTAAACAGTAAAACCCATGGCTAAATAGAATCCACCATTGCATGTCCTTTCATATTTTTAAGGATATAGGTCAGAACAAGACAAATTTACTGTTTGGAAAACAGTATGGATGAATGAAGAATCAAAGGCAGCATACTGCTATGAAAAGATAAGGGGAGTTAGCCTAGATTATAATAATGACGCGGAGAAGGCAATGGCACCCCACTCCAGTACTCTTGCTTGGAAAATCCCATGGACGGAGGAGCCTGTTAGGCTGCAATCCATGGGGTCGCTAAAAGTCGGACACAACTGAGCGACTTCACTTTCACTTTTCACTTTCATGCATTGGAGAAGGAAATGGCAGCCCACTCCAGTGTTCTTGCCTGAAGAATCCCAGGGACGGGGGAGCCTGGTGGGCTGCCGTCTGTGGGGTCGCACAGAGTCGGACATGAGTTAAGTGACTTAGCATAGCGTAGCATAGCATAATAATGACAACTGCTATTTTGTTGAGTGTAAACTCTAGGCCATATATTAATGATCATATCCTTCTATCTCTGCTCCAGTCAGTGATCCTCAGAAGTAAATATTGTTATCCTCCTCAGTGTTCAAATGGAGAACCAATCTCAGTGAGCTTAAGTTATTTGCCCAAAGATAGTGTTGCTGCTGCTACTGCTGCTAAATGACTTCAGTCGTGTCTGACTCTGTGCGACCCCATAGACGGCTGCCCACCAGGCTCCCCCATCCCTGGGATTCTCCAGGCAAGAACACTGGAGTGGGTTGCCATGTCCTTCTCCAGTGCATGAAAGTGAAAAAATAAAGTGAAGTCGCTCAGTCATGTCCGACTCCTAGCAACCCCATGGACTGCAGCCCATCAGGCCCCTCCGTCCGTGGGATTTTCCAGGCAAGAGTACTGGAGTGGGTTGCCATTGCCTTCTCCGAAAGATAGTGTTGGGTTGGCTTAAAGGTTCATTTGGCTTTTCTGTAAGATGTTATGGAAAAACCCAAATGAACCTTTTGGCCAACTCAATAGTAGTGAGAAGTGCAACAGAGATTCTAAGCCAGGTCTGAACTTTCCAAAGTAAATGCACTTTTAACTTATAACCAACAGGGTAATTTTGCAGAAAAGTATTTTGCCTCTCTGGGTTAGTTTCTTCACCTGTACAACTCAGAAGGAAAGGAAATTGCCATTGATGATTGCTTATCACATTACACATAATGAGCTATGCACGTTACATGCATCAGCTCATTTAATAATTGTGAGTAAATATTACTTCCATTTTGGGGGGTGTTGGGGGGAATGGGTGGGTTTTCATCCTCTTCCAGCTTCTGACAGGGAGTCATTCTTACCAGTGGAAACATGTCTTGCTGCTAAGTTGCTTCAGTCGTGTCCAACTCTGTGCAACCCCATAGACAGCAGCCCACCAGGCTCCCCTATCCCTGGGATTCTCCAGGCAAGAACAATAGAGTGGGTTGCCAGTTCCTTCTCCAATGCATGAAAGTGAAAAGTGAAAGGGAAGTCGCTTAGTCGTGTCCGACTCTTGGTGACCCCATGGACTGCAGCCCAACAGGCCCCTCCGTCCGTGGGATTTTCCAGGCAAGAGTACTGGAGTGGGGTGCCATTGCCTTCTCTGGGAAACATGTCTTAGCAAGGGGCAATTCCTGCTTGGTTTCCAGAGCCCTTTCTTTCCATGGTTCAGGAAATACCCAGCTTCAAACAACATATGCCAAATAGAAACATTCAAGGGAGCCAAATTCTGCTCTCCTACACGCCAGCCAGTCCAAGAGAGAGACCCTCCAAAGCTCCCTGGCCAGAGGATGTAGTCACTCGCCAAAGCCCTCCCCTGAAACACTACCTTGCCCTCCTAAAGACCAAAGAGGGTGTGGTGGACAGTTCACTTCATATTGGTAGAAGATGTTTTGATTTACCCTTGATTGCATAGAATTCATGGCCAAAGCTCATAAATTCTATTATTGGAAATGTCGGTTAACAACTGTCTTTCACCAAATATTTTTCTGTTAATCTCATTGCTTTCTAGTTAGCATTTTTCATGTATACATTTCCCTCAGTTTCTTTCTCCAAAAGTGTAATGATACATCCTGGGACCTTTGTGGATCACTGTGCTTTCTGGAACTTTTGCCTTAGGCCTCTGAGGAAACACTGCACTCCAGTCATGAAGAGGAAGACCCTTTGAAAGGAATGGAACCCTATCTCGTAAGGAGACTTTCTTGCCGCAACATCCAGCTTCCCCCTCTCGCCTTCAGACAGTTGGAACAAGCAGACTTGAAGAGTGAATCAGAGAACCTTCAGAGGCCAACCAGCCTGCCCTTGAAGATTCTACCCCTGATTGCTATCACTTCTGCCGACTCCAGTGGGTGAGTGACCTTGGGTGACATTGCCCCATTTTCTATTTTAAACGATGATTGTTATCTGGTATCTCTTGAGTTTTGTGGCTCATTGCTTGATTTGAGTCCAAGGGAAATGAGATTGCTAGAGTCAAGAGAAAATCTGGTAGTTTTTCTCAGGTAATATTGCAGTCTCTACAAGAGGAGACACTTTAGTCAAATTATTTTACATGGAGTATTTGAAAAAGTATTGATGAATGCAAATGAGTATCTGGGGAAAGGAAATTGGGCTTGGAAATTAATACTGGTCACAGGTGGTTAAATAGAAAAATTTCTTAACAAATGAGAACTAATGGACAAATTAACATGTAGGCATACATATCTGAGAACAGTAGGCAATGTTCACTGATGGAAAATGAATTTGGAATCAAGAAGAGATTGTACTATAATTAGAATCAAAGGAAGTACACAACTGGCCATGAGCCTAATAATTTGGCCTTTGACATTTTCAGGTCTTGCTTACCAGAATACTGTTTCAGTTCCCAGCATAAGGAGTTTTATTCTGCATTAAGATGTATAGAAGAATGAGTGAGGCCTCCGATTACTAATGTAGCATTTGCATTTCTTACTTTACTAGGTATTTGTGTTTTTATTCTTTTTCTGCTGTTTACAGTGGGGTTTTTTACTCTTTAATAGCAATTACCAGGTAAAATGTTGTCAAAGAAAGTGAGAATTGTGGGCACATCCATTATTTGATTTTTTGGGCCAGCTGCCTTTTGAGAGGAGGAAGAAACTAGTGGTCCACACTTGAACAGACACTTTAGTATTTATAAGGATTATAGAAACAGAGCAACTTGCTGGGTCCAAATGTGATTCTTCCTCATTGTCTGCCAAGTTCAAGGCATGTCTAGAGAAGAGACCTTTTGCGTTTTCCTAAAAGTTGTTGGAAAAGTGGTGGTCAGAAAAAATGTCAGCAGTAACTATCATCTAAGATATTGAATTTAGCTGTTTGAATTGGTACAGACCAGTTCAAAGCACGTATGTTATTAAAAAAGTATGAGGAAATCACTACTAGATAAATAACACATTCTTAACTTGAAGCAAGAAGGAGGAAATACATATGTGATATATATATATTTTTCTGGATGAACTGTGTATATAAAGAAGACTGTATACCTATCCATCAGACCCATTAAAGCAGGTAGGAATTTTATAGGGCAGCTTGATCTGAGCATTCTTTAAAAAATGCTGTCTTAGAAATCGAATTTCCCCTGTTTGGCATCAGTCATGCTTCACTCATGTAGAGGGTAGGATTCACCTGCCAGGTATGTCAGAGGTCACTAAGTCCAGTCCTGTGTTCAGTAATTTGCTAGTAGAGCTCCAAGAATTGAGTAAATAGTTGTATTCATGCCTGGGATTTATTAGAGCAAAAGAATACAAAGAAAAATCAGCAAAGAGCAAGGTACGTGGGGCAACAGCTGGAGGAAAGCAAAAACAAGTTTTCAGGAGTTCCATCTCCCAGTGGATTCAGAAGGATGTACTTAATTCCTCTAGTAATGAGTTGTGACAACACATGTGACATGTGTTCACCAGAGAAGCCTTCTATCAGTGAAGGTTATTAAAGGCTCAGTGCTTATATGAGATATCTAGGAGGCAAACTCACAGAAACAGAGTACAACCAGAGGTTGTCAGGGACTGGGCGAAGGGGAAATGAGGAATTGCTATTCAACAGGTATGCTGCTAAGTCACTTCAGTCGTGTCCGACTCTGTGCGACCCCATAGACAGCAGCCCACCAGGCCCCCCCGTCCCTGGGATTCTCCAGGCAAGAACACTGGAGTGGGTTGCCATTTCCTTCTCCAATGCGTGAAAGTGAAAGTGAAGTCACTCAGTCGTGTCCGACTCTTCGCAACCCCATGGACTGCAGCCCACCAGGCTCCTCCCTCCATGGGATTTTCCAGGACGATTGAAAGTGGGGTGCCATCGCCTTCTCCATCAACGGGTATAGTCATTTCAATTACAAGATGAATAAGCTCCCAAGATCTGTCATACTGCGTTGTGGCTGCAGTTGACAACACCATATTGTGCACTTAAAATTCTGTCAGGAGGGGACATCTTATGTTAAATGTTCTTACTACAAAAAAAAAAAAAAGTTTAAAAACAAAACAAACAAAAAATAGACTCAGTACCCAGTTTTTACTGGGGGTTGGTCACTGAGGCATCCTCTTCGTAGTATGTGCGTAAATTCCAGATTCCTAGAAGGAAAGCAGTTGTTCAGCGTAAACCGTGTTTTTTATGCAACCAGTTTAGGCACTGAGCCATATTACCAGTTAGGGAATGGTGGGAACCCTCCTGAAATCCAAGTTCCCAGATGCCAGCGAAGGGCAATCTTTCCAACAGGCTTTTCTAATGATAACAGTTACTAGCCTAATGTAAATTCTTTTCTGCACAGCAGGTTTATCTCAGAATCATTAGCTTGATTTCTCTACCTTTGAGGAAGAAGGGATTATAGCTATAATTAAAATTAAAATGAACTAATTTAAGCCTGTGATGTATTCAATTAACTGATTTAAAAAAATTTGCTGGCTAAACATGACTTCTGTCTCGAAGCTGGTGTTATATCATGTGCCCTTAAAAGAAAACAATGTGGTATATTTAATATGTCTCTGTGTAGTTGGGCAATGTGTATAATTAAAAATCTCAGGTTAAAGCTAAGCTTACTTAATTAAATTTGAATTTGTTGCTAAATGCAAATAACCTCCAAGTGCCAAAGGACTCGGGGTTCAGAATTGTCTCAAAGATAGTACTTTTGTTGGTTCAAAGTTTGCTTCCTTTTAAATAAAAGATCTAAGACTCAAGTATAAGCAAAACAGTACTTACCATTTACAAACATATTCAACATTTTGGAGGAAATAATTTGTCTTTTAGAAAAATGAAACAAGTGACTCGTCAGTACCAGAAGGCAGCCAGGAGAAACTATGTATGAGAGTGGCCAGAAACAAAGCCTGAAGATGTACTAAAGGAATTCTGTTATCTTTTGAAGCAAATTTTCTGGAATATCTCAACTTTGAAAGGGAGGCAGAAGGTAAATTAGGGATGACATTCTGTAGCCATGCCAGTTAACCAAGAACTACAGGTTCCTTCACTACTATCAGAATGGGCTAATGGGAAATTTAGACTACTTTAGCTAGGTTTCTACAGCCCCATTCTTCATCATTAAAGGTTAGTAGGTCCCCAGGTCCCACTGTTAATCTACACTGAAGCATCGACAATTGTGAACCTTTTCTAGAAAAGGAGATTTTCATCCCCTTTGGATTTATTCCTTTATTTAGCTTTGCTCTTTTTTTCTGATATATGAGCACATCAGACACTTGCTCTGTCAAGTATCACACAGTAGTGGGTCTACAAACTTGTGCTACCCCTTTCAAAAGCCATGATGTGGTTTCTTAAGGAAACAATTGGCCTGCAAAAAAACCACATAATTTGTTCTTGGTTAGTCTTTGACATGTTATAACTACTTACTTTATAGCCACTGCAGCAACTGCTATACTTTTTTGGGAAAATATTAGAGAAAATTCTGTTCATTATTTTTGGTTTCCTTGTTATAACTGGCTTCAACCATCCTCCATTAATAACTCATGGGGTAGAGGTGAGTGTTCTAACAAGTTTAAGAGTCAACCAGGAACTTGTTCCTCGTTCAGAAAGTTATGATCACTATGGACTTATCACATTTATGTTAAGAAGTCTGTGTCTTGTTAGAGAAGGAGAAGTATCATATGACATCCCTTATATGTGGAATCTAAAAAGAGATGAATTTACTTACAAAACAGAGATTCACAGACTTAGAGAACAAAATTGTGGTTGCTGGGGGGAAGGTTGGGAGGATGGATAGTTAGGGAGTGTGGGATGTACATGTACACATTGCTATATTTTAAATGGATAAATAGCGAGGATCAGTTGTATAGTACAAGGAACTCTGCTCAATATTATGTGGTAGCCTGGATAGTGGGGGGTAGTTTGTGGGAGAATGGACACATATATATGTATAGCTGAGTCCCTTTTCTTTTCATCTGAAACTGTCACAACATTGTTAATCAGCTATACCCAAATAAAAAATTCAAAAAAAATTTTTTAAACATGGAGGGAGAAAAAAAGTCTATGTCTTGCTTTTGGCATCTGTCCACAGACATGCCCTACATTCACGGGTTATTCAAATATGTTTGGAATGAGATTGGAGGTCCTCTTCATTTCTTACTTCCTCCTTGTTTCACAACAACCCTTGCTGACTGCAACATAGTTCTCTGGTCAGAATCCTTGGAAGGAATCAGGAACTTCCGTTAGCCCAGCACTGGCTTACTTTCCCTGGGTGGTCCATGGACCCCCAGATACTCTGAGGAGGGTTTAGCTTGCCACACCTAGAATGCTTCCTGCACACAAGTAGGAGATTGCAGAAGCAAAGGGAGGTAACAGGAGATAGCGCTAAATCTTTCTAGCTGTGTTTTATGGCTGCATCAGCTATAATCAAATGAGAGCCAAGGAGTAAGTTGTCCCCTCGTGACAGGATGACACACCTGTGGGTGGATGAATACTCAGGAACACGTGTAGGTGGAGAATATTACAAACACTTTCTTATCACTAGTGTGCCATTACCAATCTAGAGAAGTACACTGTGTACATTTGTATTACTATGCCCTATTTTTAAAAAAAAAAGAAAATGGAAAGAAGTTGAAATAATGGTCACACTTGGAAAAAAGTCTACTCCCCAACATAGAAGGAAGGATTACCCTAGTCAAATATGGCTTCGTATTACAAAGATCTTCCAGAAATATTTCTTTGAGTTACGTGCTATTCACAGAGGAGCTGGTTTGAGATGCCAGTTAGACTTTGGGTTCTTTGATCAACTGCTCATCATCTAGATTTCCTGAGTACACACACTATGTTAGTGTGAACATAAAAAAAAAAAAGGTAATTTTCAACATTTTGTTACTGACTCAAAAGCCGAGCAAAATAAAGTTAAGAGAAACAGAAGCTTGGTTAAAAGAGACATCTGATTTTTCAAACTTTATTTTTAACTTAAGGCTTTGATGGTGGGGATTTCAGATTTGAAGTATAGTGAGTATGAGGCTATATGAAGCTAAAGAGCTGTCTTTCATGATGAACCCATGAGACTTGCTGTTTCATATTGGATATGTGCTTAAGTTTCAAGAGATTTATTTGATAAATTCTGGCTGAAAGTTTTGTGGAAGATCTATATAATCCAGTAGGCAAAGATTTCCAAAATTGAAAATGTGTACACTTGATTGTGATTATAAAGGATCCCTTAGATATATGACATTTTTGACCTGGATTTGGTTTAAAAATGTAATCATAAAGAAATAGGAAGGCAGTGCTACCCATAATCTTAAAGATAAATGCTATGTAAAAGAAAAAAAACAACAACTGGATTCCTTTGTTTTTTAAAATACAATTTATTGGCACAACATTTGTCAAAACTCAGAATATCCACAAAACATTGCAAGAATTATTTCTAAAGTATTTACTCTGATTTAATTGAATTGAATTTTATTTTTGCTTTGAATTTTTTTATTTTGAGATTAAAATTAGACTCTAAGTGCAATGGAATACTTTACTATATAATTCTTGATACATGACATCTTGAATCTAATCTAAAATAGACAACTAAATAATGCTGATGGCTTTCCCCTCACACATTATAGAAACTCTGAGTGTTTTATGGTATCTGTCCTGTCCTAAATTTCAAGAAAATAAGGTATAAATGATAATTTGGTTAAAATAAAGAGTATGAAGTGAAGTGAAAGTCACTCAGTTGTGTCCAACTCTGCGAGCCCATGGACTATGCAGCCCATGGAATTCTCCAGGCCAGAATACTGGAGAGGATACCTTTTCCCTTCTCCAGGGGATCTTTCCAACCCAGGGATCGAATCCAGTTCACCCACATTGCAGGCAGATTGTTTACCAGCTGAGCCACAAGGGAAGCCAAAAATAAAGACTATGGTAATTATCAAATTCTAATTTCTTCTTCACACTACTGTAGTGCCTTCTCATTCTTGTAGTACTCTCTGGAATCCTAATTAAATTTACCTGAATAGATTGATATCATAATATACCATCACACATAACACTCTCTCTTTGTATGTAATAAAGTACCATGCACCAGGCAGGATTTACTTTTATAACCAAAGGTTTCTCTCTCACCAGGCTCCATATTCATAAAAATACTAAACAGAGTGATGACCTTTGTGCTTACCACGTGAGAGCACTGGGCCTTTTCCACACCTTTCTTATGCCAACTTTACTTGTTTGATAGTGAAGATTGGTTAGAGATCCCAATGTAGAAATGAACCCAGTGAAGCATTTAATTTACCGTGAAAAGTGATCGAAGAACAATACTGCAGCAGGCAGAGTGCAGAGCTGAATAAAAGCACTTTAATTATTTCCACCCAAGAATCATCATTTTCAGCTCCTCAGATAGCTGCTTATCCACAAACACTACCCTGTTTGACCATCTTTATATAACTCAACCTTATATAATCACTGAAGTGTTTAGGGAGAGTTTACAGTTCTTTCAAAATCATGTTCTTCTATCTTGCAATATAATGTTTGTGGGGGAAAAATAGGTGAAAACACTCTGAATGGTCTTTATTTAACTGTTATGTGCTATATAAATGTTAATATTGGCCAAAGTATATCAGTTAGAGAAGTCTCAAATAAGAAAAAATGCATTCAGTTGAAATTCAGGAAAATATGAACGTGTCAAACTCTTTTTCTGCCTATAGCTGAGCACCCCAAATGGAAAAAAAAAAAGATTTATTTAAAATAAAATTGTATATAGAGAAAGAACTATGAGAAAAATATGTGACCTTTGTGTTAAATACACATTTTTGTTGTTGGTTTTGCTGAGAATCCTGACTAGTTGCTTAGAATTTTTTCTAACAACTTAGGATTTAGGTATCATGTATTGTACCTGTTTATCTAATTCATGTAGAATCTTCTATCCACTTAAAAGGAATTAAGTGGACCCAGGCATTGTTAGACCTATTTCAAATCTGGGGAATTCAATCAGAATAGTATACCATTCAGTTGTTTTATGTCATTTATTTAACATATTTATTGGTTTTATTTGATGAATTAGCATCATTTACTCTAAAGTTAATGGCTCTGAGCCTGGGAAAGGTAAGACTTTTGCCAACATTTCCAAAAGGATTTATCTCAGGGTGCTCTTATTTTTATTACAATGTGATTCCTAAAAATTGTGACTAATGCTGCCATAAGAAACACACACACACACACACGCACACACACACTCATTATGTGGAAGCTATACACAGACATTCAGAACTTTAGTATACATAGATACTTTTTATACCATATAATTTATAATATACAAATAAGATTTAGAATATCCATTTTAGAATTCAAATGACTTTCTGGAACTTTTCCATTTTTTGGCCTTGTATTTTTGGAGTGTTCTCCTTCTTTCCTCCTCCACTAACTGTTCTGTGTCCCAGTTAACATGTGACTTTGGCTTTCTCATTTCTCCAACAGTATTGAGGTTAACTTTATTTCTTTAAATTGTATATTTCCATATATATTTTTAGAGAGTCAAGCTAAATTTTATAAATATAAAAGAATATCTGCAAGTTATATGAGTGAAAATGTTCATCTACTCAATCATGTATCAGTCATGTATTTATGTATTCACGTGCGCATGCATTCAACCATTAGCAAGTGTCTATTTTTTCTACACAATGACATGTGAACTGGAGGTGGGAGGCTTACGGGTACTAACACAGTTACTTCTTTCACAGAATTTAGAATTCAGGTGGGCACACTAAAAAGAAAACAGTCACAGTCCCATTTTTTTTATATATATAATGCACACACATCACATATGACTGAGGACATGCAGAAGTTACGCAGGATAAGAGGGGAGCACATTAGCACAGGCTTAGGAGAAATTGACACCCAAGCTGAGACCTAAAGGGAATGGTACTAAGTAGAGAGAATAGCAAAGTCCACTGACAAGGGAAAGTGGGATGTATGCATTCAGAGAACTAAAACTGTTCAGCATGGCTAGAACAAATGTTTATTAAATGTTGACCAATAGGCCATGTTGTAGGCATGGTTGGTAATCATTACCATTGCTTTTTCATATAACCAGTGTGTGAGGATTGGGAATATTCTCCAGGAATGTGAGCATCTATGGTATAGGCACCATGAAGGCAAATAGTTCAACTGACTCAAGATTGGAACGTGGGGGTGTACAGTAAGAGAAACTGAGAAAGGGATTTGAGGATTTTTGAAAGACAGTAAAAAAATGGTTAATTGTGGCACTTAAGCTGAGTTCGGAACTTAATGAATGTGAGAAGGTACAGATATTAGGGATTGGTTCAAGATGGCAGAGTAGAAGGACATGCACTCATCTCCTCCTGTGAGAGCACCAAAATCACAGCTAGCTGTTGAACAACCATTATCAGGAGGATGCTGGAACCCACCAAAGAAGGATACTCCACATCCAAAGACAAAGGAGAAGCCACAATATCATGGTAGGAGGAGTGCAGTCACAATAAAATAAAAGCCCATACCTGCTGGGTGGGCAACCCACAAACTGGAGAACAATAATCCCAAGAAATTGTCTCACTGTTGGGAAAGGTTCTGAGCCCCACATCAGGCTTCCCAGCCTGGGGATCTAGCAAAGGGACTAGGAATCCCCAGGAAATCTGGCTGTGAAGGCCAGAAGGATTTTATTACAGGACTTCCATAAGACTAGGGGAAATAGAGACTCCACTCTCAGAGGGCACAAACAAAATCTTTCATGCACCAGGACCCAGGAGAAAGGAGCAGTGACCCCACAGGAGACTGAGCCAGACCTACCTGCTAGTGTTGGAGGGTCTCCTGTGAAGATATGGGTCAGCAGTGGCTCACCTTGGGGATGAGAGATGGCAGCAGCAGTCCTTAGAAGTGCCAGTTGGCATGAGGCCTCTTGGAGATTGCCATTAACCCCACCATAGAGCCTGAAGATTCCAGGACTGAGTCGCCTCAGGCTAAACAGCTAACAGGGAGGGAGCACAACCCCACCCTTCAGCAGACAATTGGATTAAAATTTTACTGAGCCCTGCCCATCAGAGCAAGACCCAATTTTTCCCACCTCCAGTCCCTCCCATCAGGAAGCTTACACAAGCCTCTCATCCTCATCCTCCAAAGGGTAGACACAGAATAAGCAAGATGAACTACATAGGGTCTTGCATGCCAGAATGAAAATCACATCACAGAAAGTTAATCAAAATGAAAAGGCAGAGGATGGTGTCCCAGATGAAGGGACAAGATAAAACCCCAGAAAAACAACCAAATGAAGTAGAGATAGGCAGCCTTCCAGGAAAACAATTCAGAATAAGGATGGTGAAGATGATTGAGGATCTTGGAAAAATAATGGAGAAGATGCAAGAAATGTTTACCAAAGATCTAGAGGAACTAAATGATAAACAAACAGAGATGAACAATACACTAGAAGAAATCAATAGCAGAATAAGAATGAAAAAAAAAAAAAAAATGAACCCAGCCTAAGAGACCTCTGGACAGTGTTAAACACACCAACATTTGCGTTATAAAAGGAGAAGAGAGAGAGAAAGGACCTGAGAAAATATTTGAAGAGATAATAGCTAAAAACTTCCCTAGCATGAGAGAAGAAACAGTCAACCGAGTCTGGGAAGCATAGAGAATTCCAGGCAAGAAAAACCCAAGGAGGAACACATCAAGACACACAGTAATCAAAGTGACAAAAAATTAAAGACAGAGATTAAATATTAAAATCAACAGGGGAAAAATGATAAATAATGTACAAGACAACTCCCATAAGGTTATCAGCCAATTTCTGAATAGAAACTCTACAAGCTAGAAGGGAATTTCATAATATATTTAAAGTGATGAAAGGGAAGAACCTATAACCAAGAATACTGTACCCAGCAAGACTCTCCTTCAGATTTGGTGGACAAATCAAAAGCTTTATAGATAAACAAAAGTTAAGAGAATTTCACACCACCAAACCAGCTTTACAATGCTAAAGGAACTTCTCTAGGCAGGAAACACAAAAGAAGGAAAAGACCTACACAAAAGAAACCCAGAACAATTAAGAAAAAGGTAATAGGATCATACATATCAATAATTACCTTAACAGTAAATGGATTAAATGCACCAACCAAAAGACATGGACTGGCTGGGTAGATGAAAACAAGTGCAAGGGTGCAATTCCACGTACCACATCACTCTACTTAACCCCCCCAGTCTTACGTAATTATTTTCTATTGTTAGAGCTTCCCAGGTGATGCTATTGGTAAAAAACATGCCTACCAATGCAGATGACATTAGACATGTGGGTTCAATCCCTGGGTCAGGAAGATCCCCTGAAGGAGGGCATGGTGACCCACCCCAGTATTCTTGCCTGGAGAATCCCAAGGACTAAGGGAGCCTGGGCAGCCTGCAGTCCATGGAGTTACAAAGAGACGGATATGGCTGAAATGACTTAGCATGCACACATTTTATATTGTTAAGTTAATCATGTTTCCATTATGGCTTGCAATTATAGTTATCTTTTATTTTTTGTCTGGCTATTGATTGTGAGAACTGATAAACAACTTTTACTATTATGGTTATGTAACTATTATTCTTTTTAATACCATTGTATCATGACTAGTTAAAAGAACATGACAGAATTCTATATCACTAAAACTACCATTTAACAGAAAAACCTATGATCACTTTTTAATATCCAGATGCACATTAGAATTTTCTGAAAAAATACAAATGCCCAGGTATTGTTTTCTTTCTCTAAAATTCCAGATGTGATTCTAATGAGCAGCCATGTTTAAAAACAACTGGAAACTGGACTATATGATTTTCTTTTACTTTAATCTAGTTTGTTTCACTTTTTCTATTTCATATTCTGTGTTCACATTTCATTTAGTTTAGGTTTTCCAATTTCTCTCTTTTATTTGTATTATTGCTCAAGCCTTTATCAAGTATAGTAGAAAAGCTCTTATATACATATACATATATATGTAGTATGTATAATATAATATATATATTTTAGAAAACATGAATTTTTGCTCAGCAAAAAAATTTATGACATTTTGTTCCATTTGTTTGACTATGTATGAATAGGATGCTGGATTTCTAATTTATATTCACTCAAAACTTTGATTTAATTCCATTTATTCTTTCATTATTGCTAAAAGTCTAAAAAACATTATTTTAGTGATTTTCAAAAAAGATTGAATGAGTCTTGAAATTTCTAATACTCCAGTTCTGAGAATATAAAGAAATACTATGTTGTTAAAAAAAAAAAGAGTAATTAACAGGTGATACAGTATTATTAACTAAAGTACAGATTTTGTTGAAATTTCACACACAAAAAAGAAGGTGGAAATAGAAAGGGTTTGAGATCTCTCTAAGGCTCTATGATGTCAAAGAGGTGAAATTAGAATAACTGAACAAGCTGAAAATCTAGGAGATTATTTGTATTGAAGGATAGTATGTATGAGCCTTCAGATTTATGTTTTGAAGATCATTTAATGTGTCTTCAGGATGTCAAGGGGTTTCCAGGGAAGAGAATGATTGCAGTGGAAAAGGAGTCAAAGAATTGACAGATTTGGACATGAGTTGACTCTTCACATCAACACTCAAATCACATGTAGGAGAGAAGAAGGACTCAAGATTTCAAAGTGCCAGAAAGGTGGAAAACTTTGAATAAATGGTACCTAGTGATCAGGGAGACTGGCAGAAGTCAGTGATAAAACAGAGTTGATTGTCAAGGATGTCAAAGGAGAGGTTTTGCAAGATGGCGGAGGAGTAATGATCAGTAAGTTAATGTGCGTAATAAGAGAGCAGCAAGTCCATCTCAGGAAGAGGCTCTGGGCTCTGAGAACAAGAGTAGCCTCCCCTCAAGTTCACTGCAAGAGCATGGTGTCCTCAGCAAAGGGCCATGTGTGAAAGGAGGTAGGATGGGGGTGACTCTTCAGAGAGGAGATGAGGATGAATGAACTTGTTTACCACAGTTAAAAAACAGGGTACCAGAAGACCTAACTAAGAAATCTGAAAGAATGAGAGTGGGGTTTTGGACAGAAAAGAGAAATCATAGAGCAATAGGGAGATAAGGATCAAAGGAGGAATTATCTGTCTCAGGTAGTTCTCTAAATTATAGATGAATTCTAAACATTTTCAAAAATTGCTCCCACTATTTTCTGACAGACGGATTCAGGGAGGCAGAAGTGCAGCCTAATAAGTGAGTCTTTTATTAAGGGCATAGGGGTTATGCTAGTCCAAATAAGTGAGTCCACAATTGTAGCCTTTGGGGCCTAGTGATACTTTTCATCATCTACTGGAAACAGCAGAAACTTCTGGTGTTTGGGAAATTTTGCATCTGCTACAATTTTGCACCTACTTTTGCATCTACTTTCAAGCTGAGTAGCTACTCAGCTGTGTCCTAGATTTATTACAGCCTGTGGAATGTGGGGAGGGATCTAATGTTTTTAAATGTGTTTTATGTTTTCAGTCAGAATATTACTTTATTTTCAACAATTGTTTTTTTAATATTTAACTCACTGTTTTGCTAGCTTTAATAACTTAGGTGTTATAATTAGCATTTGTGTTTTTCTTTTGAGAATTTCCTTCCTTAGAAATGACCATTGTCTTAAATAATTCTATTTCCTTAAATATTCTTAAATACTATTTCTGCAATTCAATGTTATTCTAGCTCATCATACTGCCAGTTTTAGCAGAAAAACCTAGAAAAAAATGAATGTTATGTGGACAAATTCTATTTGCAGAAAACTAAATGAGCCTATTAATGTGACTTCACTGAAAGAACACAAAGGCACGTGCATATGTTTTTCTTTTAACGAGTGTAATGTGTTTACTCGCAGATTTTATCTGATAGAAAACTGTATTCATGTTAATTTTAATGCAAAGCTATTGGATAGAGTTGCATGGTTAAATTCTGGGACTAAAAGCCTTTATATAATGCCTCTGAAAACACAATTTTTTCTTCTGGTCTCTTCTATGACTTAGTTAAGGGTCATTTTTGTTTGCTTGAATGCTCACCATCGGAAATAATATCTGTGACTAGAATTTAGCAGCTGTAGAGTGTATCATATTTACAAAATGCCTTAGCAAATGGCATTAATTCTACTCCTCAGAGAGACACACAGAGAGGGCTTCATTTGACTTAAAAGAAATTTAAAGGTTGATTGAATTTCAGATTGTTGTTGGTTTTTTATAGCAAATAAAGACTAGATAGAATCTTTACCTTCTTATTTTGCTTTGTAATTTCTTGTATGTTCTGTTCAGTGTCCACTGGAAAAACCGAAGTGAGGGCTAATGATTTTAGGCTTAACTGTTTCCATAAAACTGCCCTGTAAGTAAAAGATACTCTTTTCAGTGGCAAAACAGTGAACACATAGTAAGAAAATTCACATTCATGGACCATTATCTAAGCATTAAGAGGATCATTATAGTAACTATAGGGTAACATGGAAGACCTTGGGAACTTTGGGGAAGAAAAGCGAAATACATAAGTACAACTCCATGTTTCAATTACAAACTGCAAAATAGATGCCTGCACATGTCTAAAAACTAGAAATCAATATGAAAATAATTAGGGTTTTTTGGAATAACCAGATTGTGAGATTTTTTCCTCTCATGTTAACTTCTATTGTATTAATGAAATGTTTGTCCAATCAGTAAAATTACATTAAAATTGTATTCATGGTTTATCTGCAGTTTCTTTCATCCAAGCACCTGTAGAGCTTTAGTATATGATAGACAATGTTTTATGTACTTGGAGTATATTTATGAATCGATAAAAATAAAATCCACAGTATTTTGTTTCTCACATGTAACTTGACAGGAATCCTTGGCAAATATGAGGGAAGACAGGAATCCTTGGTAAATATGAGGGAAGGAATACTTGGAGTTTTAGAGTTCTCCTGATTATTTTGTGTAATCAGGCTTTGTTGACAGCAGACTTCACAAAAAAGAGCACCAACAGAACATATTGATTAAGCCAAACTTAGTATTATTCTCACTGAAATAAAGAACACTGCCTTTAAACTTAGAAATATTTTAGAAGGGAGAAGTAAATAAAATATATTTATAGGGTTTTATATCCTAGTCTTGTTAGGTGGACAATGGTTGGAATTGTAAAGACTTTAAGGACCTAGAAACTTTAGATTAATGAAGTTTTAAAATGAAGTGAGGGTCAGAAAGAATTTTGATGAGCAAACTACTAGTCTTGATAAGTAAACTTTTGTCTTACCTTCTAGGAGCAAGCATTCCATGGAGTTAGGACCTAGGTCATCTTTGTTTGTTCCTTGGATTAATTTGGCACTAAAGCAGGCGCTTAAGCTTTGACCCCAAATTGTTTAGCACTGGGATAGGAAAGAGCTTGGGGTTTAGTGCTTACCACTTCCTTTGTGAGTGAGCCTATGTGCTATGGTCTGAATATTTATGTATCCCCAACTTTATAGGTTGAAATCCTAACCCCCCAAGGGAATAGTATAAGGAAGAGGAGGGACTTTGGGAGTTCATTGGTCATGAGGGAGGAAGACTTAGGAACAGAATTAGTGCCCCTGGAAAAACCCCTGGCTTTCATCATGTAACGGCACAGTGAGAAGGTCATCTATGAACTAGGGAGTGGCCATTAATCAAACACTAAATCTGCCAGCCCTTGACCTTGGGCTTTCCAGACTCAAGAACTGTGAGAGATGAATTTCTATTGTGTATAAGCCACCTAGTTTAAGGTATTTTGTTACAGCAGCCTGAATGGACTAAGATACTAGGCTTGATACTCATTCAAACAGACATTGCAAAAAGAGGGTGCTCTGTACCCTCTTTTGAAATCTATATCATCGTCACCCTCTTGTTTGAGAGTATAACCCTAGGGATAGCCGAGGGATGAGAGGTCAAGGAAGGTAAGATCCTAGAGTGGAAAACTGATTTGGTTAGTTGGCATCTTTTGTTTTGAAGGGATTTCAGGATGGTAGGAGAGAGAGCCCAACCTTCCACCAGGAAAGCTAAAGGGGACAGGTATCTCTTCTGCATACCTCTCTGCGAGCAGTTAGACCTCAGGGTGGTCACTCTGATGGTCCCAGCCAGGACTTTGAATCTTGAGAGGATGGCTCAGACCCACCATCATGTGTCGCCACTAGAAGTTAGCCCCATGGGGGTTGTGGCTGCTGACACTGTGACCAGGGCTGGTGTGCACCCAGCTGGTGAACAGCCGTGTCCTAAGCAGACTGATGATGTAGTCTCCTCCTGGCTGCTCCTCGCTTCCACTGGGTCCGGCTCACCTGGTTCTTATGTTCTTTTGATGAATTCTTTTGATGAATTCCTTTTCCTGCTTAAGTGCATCAGTGTTGGTATCTGTTGTTTGCAATCCAGACCCCTGACAGGTTCACAGCCCTTAATAAATTTATTATAAATCTTTACTGCTCTTGAAGCCAAAGTACAGAAAGTCCTCTGACTTTTCCAGAACTTTAAGTATAAACTCAGTAGTAAAAGTTAGTAGGGAGGAACCAAAGAGAAAAATTGAGTTTTCATTTCAGTACATTCCTTTTACATAAAAGGGTAACAAAAAGAAGGGTGGTAGAGAGAAGAGTCCCTCAAGATGTCCCCAGCAAAATTTATGAAACTCTCAATAAGGAGACAAGGACAAGGCTTCATTGTAATTATTCCCTTTTGACTGTTCAAGCTGGTAGGCTTAAAATGGACTCCAAATGAGAGTGGTTCGCACTGCAATTAAATAAGTGCATGAAATTACAAACTGCATGTCTTTCCTCTCTGGAGAATATTCTTCCTCTATAAGTACTAATTTATTTTAATTCCTCTCTCTCTCTCTCTCTTTCTGCGTCTCTGTCTCTCCTGTTAAAAAGAAGTTCTCCCTGAAGGAAAATGAACTTTGATTGCTGTTAGTCCACTGAGAAAGCTTCCATTTGAATATGAGAATATACTTCTCTCTAATCCTTCCTTACATCTAGTGCTAAATTTATCAGAGTTGTTCCTGATATATTTTCTGAAAACAGTGGTGAGGAAAAAAGATGAGAAACTGTCAAACTCTTTTTATAAGTGTCCTTGTCTTTTAGAAGTCATTTATCTTTGCTGTCGTGTGCACACGCACACGTGTGTGTGTGTGTGTGTGTGTGCATATGCACATATGTCCATGTGTGTGATTTTCAGAAGTACTTCAGAGAGAGATTATTTCCAAAACCTTACCACCAGTCGGCAGGGTTAACTCCTGGCAGAGGGTACACAGGCCTGTTACCTCACCTCAACAGTCTCAGAAAACCTTGAACAATCTTTCCTTCTTGGAAACAATCTTTCCTTCCTATCTACCTTATTATACTATCTTAATTATATTCACAGCTTTTAAACCTCAATTATAATTCTGTGCTTCAGAATTTGTATTGTTCTGCCACTTTCCCTCCTAGATTAACATTTATTTTCAGGATGTCTGCTCTAGTCAAATGGAAAGGCTCTATTAAGGCCATTCTTCTTGAGATGGGAGTCATTTTAATTAACTTAACGGCTTGTTTCAATGTTAATGGTGGAACTGTGAGAAGAAATGGATGGGTATTTGAATTTTCCAAATTCTTCAGATTATTAAATGCATATCCAGTACTGTTTCTTATAACTGAGAAACATCTGGTTGCTTAACAAAAAATCCAATTGGAATAGTTTTAAAACATCTGGCTTCAGTATTCTTCCTTTGAGATCATTGTACTTCTCTGATATCTGCCTGAAGTGACTCCCCTCTTTCTAAAGAAGGCCCTGTTGATGTCTACATTTATCTAAAATATTCAGACATGAATTGAAGATTATTTTTCTGAAGTAACCCTTTCCTGGGATGAAAGAGACATGGGTGATGAGGGTTCCTGGGCATTTGAGATCCTGAGAAAACTCCAGGATGACTCTCCATAAAGATTCTCCCCCTGCCCTGCCCCAACCTGGAGCCTAACTTACCAGTTAGGAAGCTACATCTTCATTGAGAGATGGTCTTGGCCTTGTTGTCCTGAAAGAGTTAAAGCACCTTTAACAAATATGAAAGATCTCTCCTAGGAATATCTTAAATACCGGGAAAAATCTGCCAGAACAGTAGTCACCTAAAGTTAGTTAGATTTCATTGTTAAAAATTATCACCACTAACTAAAACCCTTGCCCATTCAAAATAATGTGTTGTCACATAACAACAAGATGTGTTATTAAACTGCCACATTATTGTTGCTTTAACAATTTGAGAACTATTATTTTTAGAAAAAAGACCTTATTCAGCCCCCCATTAGAGTCTATTAATTGACTAGAAAAACCAAATTGGATGACATTTTCAAAAACTTGGAATTGGTACCACTTCTCATATTTAAAGGACATTTTATCCTGGAAAATGACTGACTACTTCAATTAACCTCACATCACAACAATAAAATAAAGTTGTCCTTGGATGACTTCTAATTTGCATTGCAATTATCCCCATGGGAGCATTTTGTAAGCATAAGCAAACAAAAGATTGCTTGAGTGATATAGGCCTATGCTCCTGAGAGAGAAATATATCAACTACACAATTAAAAATATGGGTCTTAGTAAACATAAGGATGTGCATTTTTTCACCTTTTAGAGTTTATCTTTCTAATAATGCTCCAGAAGAAGACAATTCTGATATACTTTTCTTGGAGAGATCATGGGACAATGATGTCATTTGAAACATACGGGAATAAAAATCATGTGTTATCCTAGAGCTGAGAGACTTTATTTATTTATTTTTTTATTTCTACTATTGGCTTTCCTGGTCTTTCTAAGATGATTTTATGTCATTAACTAGTAGTGACCTGGGGATTCAGTGGTGAGGTGGGTGTAATGAAGAAGATCCTCATTTGTGAAGAATCAAAGATTCTGTGAGTCAATAGGGCTACACATGTACATCTGCAGAAGGAGGAGATGTACCACTTTTGGGGGGCTTGGAATAGGTATATTTCACTTCTGCTTAGAAGATGAGGTAAGATGCAGAAAAACAAATTCCTGACCAGGGTTGGCACATTAGGGCCGACAGGCCAAATCCTGCCTGCCACCTGTTTCATAGACAAAGTTTTCTTGGAGTACACCACACACTGCAGAGTGAAGTAGTTGAGAAGGAGACCACCTGGCCTGCTGAGACTAAAATATTTACTCTATGATCCTTTAGAGAAAATGTTTGCTGACCATTGACTTAGACTGTTAGCAGTTACTAAGTGGACAGCTTATCAAGAGGTTGAGTCAATTAGGAGACCATAGTCATCTGTTTCCTGTGGCAGGGAGAACAACAAAATTGACACTACTACAGTGCTTACACACCCATCTTCTCACTCACCAGCATGGTCGAGTACCATCTCTGGGACAAGGGTGACGCCTGTCATTCAAAGGCATAAAGAGGCATAGCTCTTTCTCCCATGGGATAAGATTGTGTACAGTGTCTTCAGATAGAGTACACAAATATTTCTGCTCTTATAGATCTTACATTTTAGTGAGTAAGTGATAGGGAAATGGATGTGACATATCTGGAGAGGTTGGAATTTCTTTTAATCATTTTTTAATGTAAGTATAGTTGATTTACAATATTGTGTTAATTTCTGCCGTGCAGCAAAGTGATTTGGTGATGCAAATATATATTTTTTATATTCTTTTCCATCATGGTTTATCACAGGATATTGAAATCAGTTCTCTGTTTTGTATAGTAAGACCTTGCTGTTTATCCATGCTCTATATAGTAGATTCCATCTGCTAAGCCAACCTCCCACTCCATCCCTCCCTCAACCCTGTTCCTCTTGGCAATCCTAAGTCTGTTCTCTGTGTCAGCAGTCTGTTTTGTTTCGTAGATAGGTTCATTTGTCTTATATTTTAGATTCCACATATAAGTGATATATGATATTGGTCTTTGTCTGACTTCACTTAGTATGACAATATCTAATTACATCCATGTTGATGCAAATGACATTATTTCGTTCTTTTTAATGGCTGAGTAGTATTTCATTATACATATGTACCACGTCTTCTTTATCCATTCATCTATTGATGGGCATTTGAGTTCTTTCCCTGTCCTGGCTACTATAAATAGTGCTGCTGTGAAAATAGGGGATATTTTAGATAGAGTGACTAGGCAAGATCTCACTGAGAGTGGGATTTTGGATGAAGATTTGGAGGTGACAAAAATACTTATCCACTACAATTATATTAATAATTATAGCAGTGTATTGAGAAATGTCTGTATATTTTGTATTCCTTATTTAAGAGGGAAGCACAAAATATACTTTAAAAAGAATCTTATCAAAATGGAAAAAAAAATACAATGCATGGAACAAGTCACCCCTCGCTAAATAGGACTGTGTTTCTCACCTGAGCAGAAGGAAGAAGATACTACATTTTTAACAAAGGCCCACCTTAAATTAGGGGAAAAGTCCATCTAACTATTAATATAAAGTATATGAATGGAAAGATTAGAATGAAAAGCCAAATAGAAAAATTTAAGGACACTTATTTCAAAATAAAGTTTTTAAATTTGAGAGAGACTAATCTTTTTGATTCTAAGGCTAAATTACGATAAAGAATCAGTACGCTCAAAACCAGCCTGTTTCTAAGTTCTGTTATTTTCCTGCTTTTGGTATGGATTGATGACATTGTATTCTAGTAAAAATTCCCTTCTCTAGGCTGCTGGGAGAGCAGAGCAGGGTATACAAGTGTTGTGAGTATGGGTGCGTACATAAAAGTGGAAGTGGACAGGTATGAAGCAAGAGTGGTTATTCACTCTTATTTCAAGATTGAAAAGCATTTTAGTTAAAATCTTCAAGTCCATGAAATGAAGTCTTGGGAACTTAGAATGTTATTGGGAAAAGGGGAATTTAGTCTGGCTCTCAAAATTCTGAGATTTTTGGCCAAGATGGAGAATGAAAGTATAATTGGGCCAGGAATAGAATGTAGAAAGAGCTTCAATTGCCCACATGTTAGTAAACAAAGATAGAGAGGAAATGCAGTATGACCTTTTAGAGCCAAGCCTCTCTTTGCTATTCTTCAATGCTTTTTTCCCTCTTAGGAAATATGACTCTAATTGTGTCTGCTTGTCTAAGGCCTCGGCTTCTCCAGGTCTCCAGAGGCCAGTTATACGCATGTTACCCTTCCTGCTTTCCAGTCATCTTGGCTCCTCTACAGAGCAGATGCAGATTTGAGGGGAGAGGACACCTGAGGCCTAGGCCTAAAGCTACTCAGTAATGGTGTCCTCTTTAAGAGAAAAAATATTGTTAGTATACTGTAAGTCAGGTCCAAAGTAGGTACTGAACATGAGAAAAGAAGTGACAAATTAAAAATTTGAGTTGGCATATATCACAAATATCACAGATATTAAAAGTCATAATGTACCCAACATAATTCTATGGACTTTTTCCATACACTTTTGTCTGTGTATTATTTTATTGTCTCTATTTTTTAATTTTATTGTAGAGTAATTATAAATTATTAATTTTAAATTATAATTAAATTTTAATTTAATTATAATTGAAATTATAAATGATAAATTTATATAAATAATTATATTCCAATAGTAAAAAATTTTTAATTAAATAAATTAAGAAAAAATTATATCTCTGCTATGGTAGAGGTACAGCCCAGGCTACAACAGACTCAGGTACTGGACTGATAGGCTCCAGGAGCTGGAGTCTTTGTAGAAGAGGGTGGCGGGGAGGCAACAGCTTGTCTCCAAGTGGTAGGGGCCCCAGAACTATCTTGTGGACTGAAAACTGTTGCTTAATTTAACATAATACTTGCTTGGGCCCACCCCAAACTCATTTTCTCCTGTTGTAAGTCTTGAGCAAGGAGATCAAGTCAGTCAATCCTCAGGGAAATCAACCCTGAATATTCATTGAAAGAACTGTTACTGAAGCTGAAGCTCTAATACTTTGGCCACCTGATGTGAAGAGCTGACTCATTGGAAAAGACCCTGATGTTTTGAAAGATTGAGGGCAGGAGGAGAATGGGCAAGAGAGGATGAGATGGTTGGATGGCATTACTGCCTCTGTGGACATGAGCTTGTGCAAACTCTGGGAGATAGTGAAGGACAGGAAAGCCTGGCATGCTGCAGTCCATGTGGTCACAAAAAGTCAGACACGACTTAGTGACTAAAAACAATAAGTCAATGTGCTATTGATGTGATGACCATCTGCTTTATTATTCAGTTTCCTGTCACCCAAGACCTAGAGCACTCACCGAGATTTAGGACTCTTGCTTCTGTACCATTGTTCAATTCAAACTTGAATCCATTGACTTTCTATCTTGTTTGTGAGGCTTAAAAACGCAAGAGGTCTTTGAGGTGAACTCTTAATGTTCTTTCCGAAAAAGTATCAAATACCTTTGTCAGTGAGGAAGTAAAGCACAAACCTCCTCTGATTGCAACACAAGAGGGCTTAGAGAACAGAATACAAAGACATCCAACTACTCCTTTTAATACGTAGCAGCAGCCCCACAAAGAAAACATGTTGATCCCATTTGGTGATACATCTTCCAGGGAGAAGGGAGGTCTGAATGAAGGGAACTTTGGGCAGGTGGGAGGGATTGTTATAAGGAAGGAGAGGTTCTGTATAGTGGAAGACCTTCCTCTGCTGCTGCTAAGTCACTTCAGTTGTGTCTGACTCTGTGTGACCCCGCAGACGGCAGCCCACCAGGCTCCCCCGTCCCTAGGATTCTCCAGGCAAGAACACTGGAGTGGGTTACCATATCCTTCTCCAGTGCATGAAAGTGAAAAGGGAAAGTGAAGTCTCTTAGTCATGTCCGACTCTTTGCGATCCCATGGACTGCAGCCTACCAGGCTCCTCTGTCCATGAGATTTTCCAGGCAAGAGTACTGAAGTGGGGTGCCATTGCCTTCTCCGAGACCTTCCCCTATGGGAGGATAAAAAGGATGGCAGCAGTAGGAAGAGGAACAGCATGAGAAACAGCCCAGCACCTACCTGCTACAGAGAGGCAGTCTTCATAGCTGGCTCATGTCATGATTAAAATGAGTGGGAGAGAATATTAAGCAAGACAATCCCCTCAACCATTGTGGGTGTAATTCTCAGGCGTGGCCAAAAAGGCACTGAGGAATCCCTGCAGTATCTTGAAAGCTGAAAGCCTGAGCAGACGCAGGCCAATTTCTGTGATATTCCTAGGGGATTTCCTTCCTATTTTGAGCAGAGGAATGGACTTGGATGGGGCAGCGTGTTCCTGTGAGTTGGCAGGCACCCACTGAACAGAACAACTGATTTGCTCCTCCGGCAGCACATGCCAGTCGAATTTCCAAGCAAACATTGCCTAGGGGAAATACCTGCTAAAACTGAAATGATCACTAACTAGATGGATTGGACACTTACTCCTGTTGACTATGATTATACATAATGTTTTAATTTTTGTTAATGTTATGGGCATGTGATAAAAATTCTAACAAGAAGGTAGAGTATCATTTTCTGACTCTAGATTCTCTATTTTTCAGTCCCTCCCCTGAGGCACAACTATCCCAGAGTTTCTGCATCTTCAAGCATGTATAGCTAACTTTCATTTATTAAATATGTCCATGAAGATTTTAGAGTAGGCATATAAAAGACAGTTTGATTGTAAAAATTGCAAACACTTTAATATATTTTTATTCCTGTGTATTTGCTTTGTTTTAAAATTTATACCAGTCTACAGGGGGAAATCTGTATATATTTCTGTTGAAATCTTAGAAATCAGTTATTTTTTTAAAAACTTATTTACACAAGGCATGTTCACTGTGGAAAATTTGGAAAATATACAAAAGTATAAAAAATTTAAATAATTTTATCATACTTCTCAGAGAAAAGTACTACTAATCTTTTATATTCCTTTACATTTTATATGTACTTATATAATTTAAAGAGTCTTAATGTAAATACATTATATGTACATAAATTATACATGAATATATTATATGTATTTATATAATTTTAAAAGTTTTTGTTATTCAGTCATGTTCAACTCTTTGCAGCCCCATGGACTGTAGCCCACCAAACTCCTCTGTCTATGGAATTCTCCAGGCAAGAATACTTCCCTTCTCCAGGGGATCTTCCCAACCCAGGGGTTGAACCCAGGTCTCCTGCATTGTAGTCAGACTCTTTACCATCTCTGAGCCACCAGGGAAGCCCTGTATAGTAAATCCTCAGAATTATTCCTTTTTAACTGAAAGTTTGTGCCCTTTTGCTAACCTTTCCCTATTCCCCCCAACTCTGGTGAGCGCCATTCTCTTTATTTTTATGACTTCAGCTTTTTTTGAAGACTTTGCTTATAGAAGATACCAACAGATATTTGTCTTTCCCTATCTAGCTTATTTCACTTCAGTTCAGTTCAGCTGCTCAGTCGTGTCCGACTCTTTGCAACCCCATGAACTGAATCACGCCAGGCTTCCCTGTCCATCACCAAGTACCAGAATCAATCTGCTGCTGCTGCTGCTGCTAAGTCGCTTCAGTCGTGTCTGACTCTGTGCGACCCCATAGACGGCAGCCCACCAGGCTCCCCCGTCCCTGGGATTCTCCAGGCAAGAACACTGGAGTGGGTTGCCATTTCCTTCTCCAGGGGATCTTCCCAACCCAGGGATTGAACCCAGGTTTCCCGCATTGCTGGCAGACGCTTTAGCCTCTGAGCCACCGGGAAAGCCTGCTTTTTAAATAATCACCGAATAAGTTCTGGTCTCATACATTTATAAGGTAATATTTGTTCTAGCCATTCATATAGAAATATTTTCAATTCTTCTAGAGATTGTTTAATGTTCATATCATAAATGTGAGATTTGGAATCATGTCCTAGTTATGCAGAATCAATCTAGACCTTCCTATTTTCAACTTAATGTAACCATTTTTTCCACTTGTGAACTTATTATGAACTTATTCTCAGTTTATTAAAATTCTTCCAACCTATGGCTTTTAAAAAGCAATGCTATTTTCTTTAAAGTTTATAAAATAAGCTATCACTGGCTCAGAGGTTAAAGCATCTGCCCCCAGTGCCTGAGACCCGGGTCGGGTTCCCTGGAGAAGGAAATGGCAACCCGCTCCAGCATTCTTGCCTGGAGAATCCCTGGTGGGCAGCAGTTAGCATAATGCTTTTCAGGTTCATCACATAATAGGATTTCCTTTTTTTGAAAAAAGGCCCACATAATATTCCATTGTATTTATACCACATTCTCTTCATCCATTTGCCCATTGACGGACATTTAGGTTGTTTCCATGAGTAGGCTATTGCGGATAATGCTGCTGCGAACACGGAAGTACTCGTATATCTTTGGGATCATGATTTCATTTCTTTTTGGATATACAGGTGGGATTGCTGGACCATATAGTAGTTCTAGTTTTAATTTGAGGAACCTTGATACTGTTTTCCACAGTGGCTGTACCAGTTTACATTCTCACCTGCAGTGTATAAGGATTCCCTCATCTTCACATCCTCATCAGCATTTACCTCTTATATTTTTGATAGTAGGCATCTTAATAGGTGCAAGGTGATAGCTCACACTTATGTTTGCATTTGCATATTTCACATCTTTCAGGGACCTGTTGGCCATTTGTATGTCTTCTTTGGGAAAATGTCTATGTTCTTCACCCATTTCGTATTTATTTATTCTTTTCCTATTGAGTTGTATGAGTTCCTTTTAATATTGGATATTAACCCTTTATCAGATATCTGGTTTGGAAATATTTTCTCCCATTCCATCAATTGTCTTTTCATTCTGTTTATGATTTTCTTTGCTATGCAGTTTTTTAGTTTGATGTAGTTCCAACACGTTTATTTTTATTTTGTCTTTCTTTTTGCTGTCAAATCTAAAAAACTAATGTCAAGAGTTTACTTCTGAGAGTTTTATGGTTTCAGTTCTTATATTCAACTCTTTTAATCCATTTTGAACTGATTTTTGTTTATTGTGTAAAATAGGGGTCCAATTTAATTATTTTGCATGTGAATATGCAGTTTTTCCAATTTTTGAAGAGACTCTTCTCCACATTGTGTACTTTTGGCAACTTTGTCAAAAATTGATTGCCCATATATGCATGGGTTTATTTCTGGACACTATTCTATTCCATTGATCTATATGTCTGTTTTTATGCCGATACCACAGTATTTTGATTAGTATAGTTCTATTACAAATCTATGGCAATTCACTTAGTATTTTTATTTAACTTTCTTAATGTATTGTTTGGAATCATAAAAAATTCTTCCAGATAATGATTAGTGTGTAGATTAATATTTTATTGCTTTAATGTCCTGCACCAGATTATTTCAAATTTTTCACCATTATAAATACTTATATACACAAAGTGTTTGGAAAATTTCTAATTTCCACTTTGGGGAAAATGTCCTGTTTCAGAGAATATATTCTGCTAGGTTTAATACAGGTATCTGAGTTCCAGATACCTATTATATAATTTCTGATAGAAGATATTTAAACAAATTTTTTGTGCATCCTTTATATTCTAGATATTGTCCTGTGTATCATCACACGCATAAGCTTACTTAATGCAGGTGATCACTAATCTTCACTATGGAAACTGAAAAGAAAAAGGCTTGCAGCACATATATGTTATTCTTCTGAATCTCTCTGAAAAGTGATCACTCACTAAGTACTGTAGTAAAATCTTGGAAGATAAGGAGCGTACCTTCAGGGCCGTGACATTTTGCAACTGAGTCTTTGGGAACAAGACTTATTCTGTGTTAGTGCCACAGTCTGAACTAAAATATATTTAGATTTGCTAGTTTTATTAATAACATCCACTTCCAACTTTTTAGTCTTTCCTGCTTTTCACCACTATCTTTGGGCCTGAATCACCCTCCTGAACACATTATTTTATGCTGAATGATAATCGGAAAACTGCCGTAATATAGTTCAATAATCCTGAACCAGAATGTTGGCTTCATAGGCTAAAATAATTTGGAAGATAGCTTCCTTTTTACACATGTCCAGTTCTTCTCAAAGATATGGCTATAGTAATTCTTATTACACTGTTTCTTGCTTTTCCTTTCTCTCTTTAAGGATATTAAAGCTTTCCATGGAATTGAGCATTTAGTTAAGTCCACATTTAGTATATCTGTTGAGTAATTCTTCCTTTCACTAAACCTTGCTACATTTTCCCCTTATTCTGAAATATATAGTTTAAATTGTATGGAAGTGCATGCATGCTTAGTCACGTCCAACTATTTGTGACCCCATGGACTGTAGCCCACAAATCTCCTTTGTTCATGAAGTTTTCCAGGCAAGAATACTGGAGTGAGTCACCATTTCCTATTCTAGGGGATCTTCCTGACCTGTGTCTTTTGCATCTCCTTCATTCTTTACCATTGTGTCACCTGTATAGGTAAAGCAAATGGAAAATTATTGCTACCTTTTCATTATCATTTATACAGCTGTGTTATGTATGTAATATTACAAATGTCCACAACATTCCTTGTAATTTATAGTACTGTGAGCAATATAAATAATATGACAAGCACTGGGCCAACTCAGTCATTGTAATATCTTGCCAGAAATAGATTGAGAACTGTGAAATTATGTTCAGTTCAGTTCAGTCACTCAGTCGTGTCCGACTCTTTGCAACCCCATGAACCGCAGTACCCCAGGCCTCCCTGTCCATCACCAACTCCCGGAGTTCACCCAGACTCACATCCATCGAGTCAGTGATGCCATCCAGCCATCTCATCCTCTGTCGTCCCCTTCTCCTCCTGCCCCCAATCCCTCCCAGCATCAGAGTCCTTTCCAATGAGTGAACTCTTCGCGTGAGGTGGCCAAAGTACTGGAGTTTCAGCTTTAGCTTCATTCCTTCCAAAGAAATGCCAGGGCTGATCTCCTTCAGAATGGACTGGTTGGATCTCCTTGCAGTCCAAGGCACTCTCAAGAGTCTTCTCCAACACCACAGTTCAAAAGCATCAATTCTTCGGCGTTCAGCCTTCTTCACAGTCCAACTCTCACATCCTTACATGACCACTGGAAAAACCATAGCCTTGACTAGACGGACCTTTGTTGGCAAAGTAATGTCTCTGCTTTTGAATATGTTATCTAGGTTGGTCATAACTTTCCTTCCAAGGAGTAAGCGTCTTTTAATTTCATGGCTACAGTCACCATCTGCAGTGATTTTGGAGCCCCCCCCCCAAAAAAAGTCTGACAGTTTCCACTGTTTCCCCATCTATTTCCCATGAAGTGGTGGGACCGGATGCCATGATCTTCGTTTTCTGAATGTTGAGCTTTAAGCCAACTTTTTTACTCTCCACTTTCACTTGGTAGTAAATGCAAATTTCCAAGCTTACTGAAAAATATATTCTGCAACATTAAGAGTTGCTTTTAGGATCAAATAACGTTCAGTGTTATTTTCAATTTTATCAAATGGATGCTAATGAGGACTTTAGTTGGCTCCAGCAAAGTTATTCTTTACCTTGTGAAAAATATGAATTAAACTTAAGGTGATAATATAAATGCTTCATTTTTATGGTTTGAAAATTCTACAGAAAATGAATATTTAACAGATAAATATCTTTGATGCATTTCATTAGCAAAATATAATTTACAGTTGAAGTTTTTCTCCTCTGCATAACTAGGACATGATTCCAAATCTCACATTTATGATATGAACATTAAACAATCTCTAGAAGAATTGAAAATATTTCTATATGAATGGCTAGAACAAATATTACCTTATAAATGTATGAGACCAGAACTTATTCGGTGAATATTTAAAAAGCAGGCTTTCCCGGTGGCTCAGAGGCTAAAGCGTCTGCCAGCAATGCGGGAAACCTGGGTTCAATCGCTGGGTTGGGAAGATCCCCTGGAGAAGGAAATGGCAACCCACTCCAGTATTCTTGCCTGGAGAATCCTATGGACGGAGGAGCTTGGTGGGCTACAGTCCACGGGATTGCAAAGAGTCGGACACAACTGAGCGACTTCACTTCACTTTAGCAATGAAGGGGCTTCCCTCTTGGCTCAGCTAGTAAAAATTTGCCTGCAATGCGGGAAACCTGGGTTCAATCCCTGGGTTGGGACGATCTCCTGGAGAAGGGAATGCCTACCCACTCCAGTATTCTGGCCTAGAGAATTCCATGGAATGTATATGTATAGTCCATGGGGTCGCAAAGAGTTGGACACGACTTAGCAACTTACACTTCACTTAGCAAAGAAGATGGCAAAACATGAATATGCCCTCTTTACACCAGGTGAGGATATGCAGAATGTTAGATGGTCACGAGCTCCTTTCTAAGAGGTTGTATTTGTTATCTTCATACCAAACTACCTCAAAATTTAGTGATTTAAAACAATAATATTTTATTATCTCTCAGGTTTTCTGCAAGTTAGCAAATTGACCAAGGTAGAGAGGATATGACTGGTCTCTCTTCTGTAACGTTTAAGGCCCCAGCTAATGACTCTTAAGGTTGGGGATTGGAATCGTCTGAAAGGCCATTCACTCACATGACTGGTGATTGATGCAGGTGTAGACAAGAGACTTCAGTTTTTCTCCATATATTCTCTCTCTCAGGGCTAGTCTGAGCTTCTTCACAGCATAGCAGCTGGGATCCTAGAGCAAGCATCCCAGAGAGAGATAGCCTGTTAGAAGCAGAGTCCTTTCTATGACGTAACCTTGGAATCTTTAGAGCATCAATTAGATCAGACATTATATATTAAGATCATATGTTATTATTAAGTTGGATCAGCCACGAACTTTATCTTGGATTCAAAGAGAGAGAAATAGACCCCACCTTTCTGTGAGGGAAATGTCAGTCATTCCCCTCACACTATAGATGATGTAAAATCTATAAATTTATCTTTACATAAAACAATCTGCTATGGGTGAGTGGAGGTAGGCTATCTACTGCCAGTTCAGGGTTTTATTGAGTGAGACATAAAAGTTTAGGGCCAAAAGCAATGAGGCAGTGTTGGGGGTGTGGAGGTGTATGGATTTTATGGACTGTGGATTTAAAGGTCCAGAGGGAAAGGAAAGGTGAGGATTTGACATTCAGAGATGATCTGGGGGAGGAGCAGAGACGTTTAAAGGGGATATTTATAAAGCTTTCTTGTGTGGTATGTGTGGTAAAACTGTTTTTCTATATTCTTATAATCCTTAGAGAAAATAAGGTCCCAATGAGTTGTAGAATTGGATTTATTTTAGGAAGGATACAATGAGCTGCTGAATATGACCTCTGTGTAATTGTAGTAAAAAAGTAGTGGCCTGCAAAATCTAGGTTACATCTGCTTTCAGAAAAAATTAGCCATAAATGTGGCTGTCATGGCCTGATGTTTGGTGGTTCCCAAATGCCAGTACAAAGACTGGTGCCAGTGGATGGTGAAGTTTTCATTGGCAGCCTCCAAAATCAGAAACTAGACAACATCATGAGTCTTTCACAAAGCTAAATTTATTCAGTTACAGAAATGACTTGAATTATGAGCTTATATCCATCCAACATTTTGGGGTTGTGTGTGTGTGTGTGTGTGCACGGTCTATCAGTTGTGTCCAACTCTTTGCAACCCCCTGGACTGTATAGCCCGCCAGGCTCCTCTGTCCATGGAATTTTCCTTTTTTAAAAAAATCTATTTATTTTAGTTGGAGGCTAACTACTTTACAATATTGTAGTGGTTTTTGCCATACATTGATAGGAATCAGCCATGGGTTTACGTGTGTTCTGTGTTCCCCATCCTGAACCCCCCATCCACCTCCCTCCCTATCCCATCCCTCTGGGTCATCCCAGTGCACCAGCCCTGAGTACCTGTCTCATACATCGACATTTTTGGTTTTTAAATTGTCTTTCTTCTATGAAATTATGGTGATACTAGATGATACCTATATTTTAGATTTTTAACTGTCCGTATTGGAAAAACAAAAGGTTGTTGGCTACTATACTTTTGGAGAAGGAAATGGTGACCCACTCCAGTATTCTTGCCTGGAGAATCCCAAAGGACAGAGGAGCCTGGCAGGCTGTAGTAAGTGCATGCACGCATGCTTATATGCGTGCTTATGTGCTCAGACACTTCACTTGTGTCTGACTCTTTGCGACCCTATGGACTGTAGTCTGCCAAGCTCCTCTATCTATATGATTCTCCAGGCAAGAATGCTGGAACGTGTTGCCATTTCCTTCTCCAGGGGATCTTCCTGACCCAGGGATTGAACCCACCTCTCTTACATCTCCTGCATTTGCAGGAAGGTTCTTTAAGACTAGCACCAGAGCTATACTCCATAGGGTCACAGTGAGTTGGATATGACTGAAGTGACTTAGCCCACATGCATGCACTATACTTTAGTTCCTGATACCCTTTACCACTACTCTAAATTGCAAATGTGTTTGAGAGTATTTCAGACTTTTTACCTTTGACATATTTTATTGATAGTGGAAGCAAAATTGAAGTGTAAATTTATCTGAATACATGGGAAAATATTTTATTTACTTCTTACAATCCTAAGGATTATCCCTTGATTTTTCTCTTCTGTCTACTAACAGTAGCTATTGCTAAAGCTGTGGCTGTTCAGTCGCTCAGTCATGTCCGACTCTTTGTGACCCCATGAACTGCAGCACGCCAGGCCTCCCTGTCCATCACCAACTCCCGGAGTTCACCCAGACTCACATCCATCGAGTCAGTGATGCCATCCAGCCATCTCATCCTCTGTCGTCCCCTTCTCCTCCTGCCCCCAATCCCTCCCAGCATCAGAGTCTTTTCCAATGAGTCAACTCTTCGCATGAGGTGGCCAAAGTACTGGAGTTTCAGCTTTAGCATCATTCCTTCCAAAGAAATCCCAGGGCTGATCTCCTTCAGAATGGACTGGTTGGATCTCCTTGCAGTCCAAGGGACTCTCAAGAGTCTTCTCCAACACCACAGTTCAAAAGCATCAATTCTTCGGCGTTCAGCCTTCTTCACAGTCCAACTCTCACATCCATACATGACCACAGGAAAAACCATAGCCTTGACTAGACGAGTCTATAGGGTTGCAAAGAGTCTGACATGACTACTTGCACTTCTTATTCTAATCATGGTTAGATATTTATCTATTCATGTATTCATTCATTAATTCAACAAAAATTGAGTATCTGTGTTCCAGAAACACTAAGACAAAGAAGATATCTGCCTTCAATCCAAAAAAATCTAGCATTTTATTTTATAACCATCATAAATGTTTACTGAGGATTGAGGGCAGGAGGAGAAGGGGATGACAGAGGATGAAATGGCTGGATGGCATCACCGACTTGATGCACATGAGTTTGGGTGAACTCCGGGAGTTGGTGATGGACAGGGAGGCCTGGCGTGCTGTGATTCATGGAGTCGCAAAGAGTCGGACAAGACTGAGCAACTGAACTGAACTGAATTGAACTGAGGACTGAATTATAAAATAATTTAAATCATTTATAAAATGTTTTCTTAGTATGAGTTTATATAACCACTATATATTATAGTAGTTGGAAATCCCCTCTTATATTTTTATCTGCCCTCATCAGAAAAAAAGATGGAGCTAACACTAACTCATTACTGGGCTGAAGATATTGAACCATATACCTTGGTGCATAGTCTGTTGGTGGCCTTAGATCAAAGATGTGTGGCATTTATCTAAAGATACTGTGGAACATACAGACCAAAAACCAGAAAAGTATGACCTTTAAAATGAGACATGAATAAAGAACCCCAAAATCTCAAGATTTCTTAATGCAAATAACATTTAGGGTAGATACAGTTAGAGCAGTGCTGTATTCTACTCTCTATTTTGAAAAATGTTACTCAAAGAAACTTTAATTTTAATATTTGAAACAGTCAGTACAAAAACATGTTCATATGTTCATTAATCACATATAAATTTAACTATAATGTCTCTGCTATCATTATAGATTTAAATTTAGATATGTCCATGTTTCCCTTTAAAGTAATATAAACCAAGCAAAACACAAGCTGCCAGTGACTTGTATATAAGGATGTCTTATATATGAGGAATGACTGTTAGATAATGATTGCAGGGAGAAATGTCAACCTCAGATATGCAGATGACACCACCCTTACGGCAGAAAGTGAAGAACTAAAGAGCCTCTTGATGAAAGTGAAAGAGGAGAGTGAGAAAGTTGGCTTAAAACTCAGCATTCAGAAAACAAAGATCATGGCATCTGGTCCCATCACTTCATGTCAAATAGATGGAGAAACAATGGAAACAGTGACAGACTTTGTTTTTGGGGGCTCCAAAATCACTGCAGATGGTGACTGTAGCCATGAAATTAAAAGATGCTTGCTCCTTGGAAGAAAAGCTATGACCAACCTAGACAGCCTATTAAAAAGCAGACATTAATTTGCCAACAAAGGTCCGTCTAGTCAAGGCTATGGTTTTTTCAGTAGTTGTGTTTCGATGTGAGAGTTGGACTATAAAGAAAGCTGAATGCTGAAGAATTGATATTTTTGAACTGTGGTGTTGGAGAGACTCTTGAGAGTTCCTTGGAGAGCAAGGAGATCCGACCAGTCCATCCTAAAGGAAATCAGTCCTGAATATTCATTGGAAGGACTGATACTAAAGCTGAAACTCCAATACTTTGGCCACCTGATGCAAAGAACTGATTCCTTTGAAAAGACCCTGTTGCTGGGAAAGATTGAAGGCAGGAGGAGAAGGGGATGACAGAGGATAAGATTGTTGGATGGCATTACCGACTCAATGGACATGAGTTTGGGTGGCTCCAGGAGTTCGTGATAGACAGGGAATCCTGGTGTGCTGCAGTCCAGGGGGTCGCAAAGAACTGGACACAACTGAGTGACTGAACTGACTGAACTGAAAATGAAAATCTCTCTAACTGAAGTCTATATAAAAACAAGTTTTCTGGATATAGTGAGTGGGTACTTTATGTCATGTAATATACAAATCACAGCAGGTGACTTTCTATGGGAAAGTTGTTTCTGTATGTCAAAAGTAATATATGTGTGTTTGACATGGAGAGTCAGGTCCACATGGTTACTGAGGTAGGCTCAGGAATGGTGTCTCTATAGGCATGCGACCTGAGCAGAATCTCATTGTATCTTATAGTTTGTCCAGAGAGTTGGAAATCTTTTATCATGAAAGAGATCATACATCATGTAACACAACCAGAAAAACCCATCAGACATTCATCCTCTCTCTCTTTCTCATATACTTTTATTCTCTGTCTTTCACATGCACACACACACACACACACAATTCTAATGCTTCCATAACAGCTTCTGTCTGATAATACAGATTTGAACCTCTGCCACATACTAGCAACATAATCCAGGATGCATTACTTAACCTTGTTTTGCTTTGGTTTCCCTATGAATAAAAATGGGTTCCAATAATTGAATATTCCCTACCTCCTAGGGTAGTGTTTGAGAATGAAGTGAGAAAATATGTTTAAGATGACTGGCACTTGTAGTGAGCATTCAATAAATGTTGCCTCTAACTAGGTAGGAAGATTGAGGCCCAGGGAAATCATAACATGATCAAGATAACAAGGTAGCTGGTTCAAGGCTAAGCAGGATTAGAATGAAAGTGCTACACTCAACATACCAAAAAATTTGGAAAACTCAGCAGTGGCCACAGGGCTGGAAAAGATCAGTTTTCATCCCAATCCCAAAGAAAGGCAGTGCCAGAGAATGTTCAAACTACCATACAGTTGCCCTCATCTCACACGCCAGCAAAGTAATGCTCAAAATTCTCCAAGCTCAGCTTCAACAATACATGAATCAAGAACTGCCAGATACTCAAGCTGGATTTAGAAAAGGCAGAGGAACCATAGATCAAATTGTGAACATCCATTGGATAATAGAAAAAGCAAGAGAATTCCAGAAAAAAATCTACTTCTGTGTTATTGAGTATGCTAAAGCCTTTGACTGTGTGGATCACAACAAACTGTGGAAAATTCTTAAAGAGATGGGAATATCAGACTACCTTATCTGTCTCCTGAGAAACCTGTATGCAGGTCAAGAAGCAACATTTAGAACCAGACATGAAACAATGGACTTATTCCAAATTGGGAAAGGAGTACATCAAGGCTGTATATTTTCACCCTGTTTATTTAACTTATATACAGAGTACATCAGAGAAATGCCAGATGGGATAAAGCACAAGCTGGAATTAAGATTGCTGGGAGAAATATCAATAACCTCAGATATGCAGATGACACCACCCTGTGGTGCAGAGGCAAGTATAGAGGAACTAAAAAGCCCCTTGATGAAGGTGAAAAAGGAGAGTGAAAAAGCAGGCTGAAAACTCAACATTCAAAAAACTAAGATCATGGCATCCAGTCACATCACTTTATGGCAAATAGATGAGGAAACAATGGAAACAGTGACAGACTTTAATTTTTTGGGCTCCAAAATCACTGCAAATGGTGACTGCAGACATGAAATTAAAAGATGTTTGCTCCTTGGAAGAAAATCTATGACAAATCTAGACAGCATATTAAAAAGCAGAGACATTACTTTGCCGACAAAGATCTGTATAGTCAAAGCTATGGTTTTTCCAGTAGTCATGTATGTGTGGAAGAGCTGGACCATAAAGATGGCTGAGTGCCAAAGAATTGATGTACATTAGAAAGATTCTGGAGAAGACTCTTGAGAGTTCCTTGGACAGCAAGGAGATCCAACCTAAAGGAAATCAGTCCTGAATATTCATTGGAAGGATTGATGCTGAAGCTGAAGCTCCAATACTTTGGCCACCTGATGTGAAGAGCTGATTCACTGGAAAGACCCTGATGCTGGGAAAGATTGAAGGCAGGAGGAGAAGGGGATGACAGAGAATGAGGTGGTTGGGTAGTATCACCAACTCACTTGACATGAGTTTGAGCAAGCTCCAGAGGATGGTAAAGGACAGGGAAGCCTGGTGTGCTGCAGTCCATGGGGTCACAAAAAGTCAGACATGACTGAGCAATTGAACAGCAACAACAATGATTCCCAATTCAGTGTTCTTTATTTTATACTAAATTGTCTCGTGAACTGGCAGCTAATGATATAATTACTTTATTTTTAATGTTTTGTATTTGTGCCTTGTCTCCCCAAGTAAATTATAGTTGTTTTAAAGGCTAAATCCATAGATTAGTGACTTTATCAACCACAGGCTCTAGGTGGAGGGCTCTTGCTGTTGGGGCTCAGGGTTCATTTGGTAATTATTAACTTTTGACACAGTCTTCAACCTGAAACTCTTTTATTCATCCCATATATCTCATTCTTCACTGGCTCAAACTATTAAGTCAGCCATTACAGTCTGCACAAAATTGGGATTGCACTGTGCACAACCACTGACTACTTTCTCTGTAATTCCCCAGAGAAGAACATGCAATTTCCTGCTATATTTCTGCAGTGAGAAGAAAATAATGTAATTCATCTCTGCTTTAGTTTCTCCATATATACAATTTGTATACAGCATTACCCCATCACAAAAGAATTCCCATATAATTTAGCTTATTGCTATGTAAATTCAGACATAACCCAGACCACAATATCATCCCAAAAATATAATAGGTACCCATAGGGAAAACCTGGTAGAATATCTCAAGAGTGGTGATTATTTTTTAGTGTTGGATAACAACTTTTATATAAAGGTGATCCACTCATGATGCATTTATGTCACTATTAAGTACACTCACCAGTAAGCTAATATTTAAGATTTTATTTTATACATCTCTATTAGAATGTATTAGTGTACTAGACATTACAAATTACCACTGCAATTTCCTTTGGAGTTACTCTTAAGAGTCAAACATTTCCTTGAAAATCAGTTTCCTAAACAAACGTCTTAAATATGCCTTTGAAAGTTTTAAGTTGCTTGTAATTGGCATTTCACATTTTGAGAACTTAACAAGCATTCAGCAGCAAGTATGTAGATCCTACAATTTTTTCAGTTTTCTCCCCATACTCAGGATGTTGTTAATATCCATTCAAAGGAGAAGCTAGTAACTGAGTCACAGGAACAGATGGACCAATTTGTCCTTCTGTAGACCTAAGCCCTTGAGCCCATTATCTGACCCTCAGGAACCTTCCCAGCCTTCCAAGTCCTCGGCTGTATAACCAGGAGTTCATCTCCTGTTTAAGTGTGGATTGAGAAGGGTAAAGACTACCCTTTCCAGGTTAACCCAGATTGAGAGAGAAGGGAAGAACTTGCTGAGCCTTGCTTTCCAAGGAGCATTAAAAAGATACTCAAAGGACTGGAGAGTGCTCTCTGTAGGAAAGTACTGGACAATTACACTGTCTCATGAACAGAAAACCTTCAGATGACTTGAAAATAGCCAAATGAAAGAACAACCAGTTTCAAAGTTTGTTGGCCTATGACACTCCTCTAGGCATTCTGTGTTTCCAGGTCAATCTCATTAGCTAGAAATAGAATCTACTAAGCCTTATTAGGAGTCTGACATTTTGTTTGAGAATCCAAACTTTTCTGTTCGAAAACTAGGACAAAACTCATTTATATATCAACAGGGATATGAGAGAAAGAGAATACCAGGGAAGTTATTGTATTATAAATACGTAGAACATTAATAGTTTGAAGAGGAGAGATTTCTGATGAGCCCAAATAAATATCAGGATGTAACTGAAAAGAGCTTCAATTTACACAGTGCAGCAATGAATTATAGGTCCATTAGGGTAGAAATCATAATAAGCCATTAATTTAAATAAGAGCCCCAATATGCATATAGTATCGTGTTTCACCAATTAGAAAGTGCTTTCCATGAGTCACTTTTCACATTAGATGACTCAGGGCAAGTGAGATCCTGGATCTGATAACATATAGAGAGAAGTCCACCCATCATTTTTGTGTCCTGGTAAATTCCAGTGACTCCACAACTGGATGAAAATGGCTTTCACTTTTGAATACTTTTCTTTAAGTGAATTTGGGGTGGGGGGAGGTGTGAGTGTCCTTCTTCAATGCCTACCATATTTGAGATGCAAAATACTTCAGAGAGTCTTTTGCTTCAACACTCTGACTTGTGAAAAATTAATCTTGACATAAAATTAATCTTTTTCTTTGTTCACTAAGGCCTGGTGGTATCAACTTCCTTTAGCCATTTACGGGCAAAAAGCTAATTCCCAGCGCTGCTCTAATATAATTGCTAAACATGAGAAGTTGTGGGGATGAGTTAATTCTACCTGCCTCATTAGATTCTACCATGGTTCCTTGTAGGTTGCTCATTCACCACTGTGCCAGTTTTACTATCTGTGACTTGAGGCTAGTAGAAGGAACAGCGTATCTGAGGTTCAGCACCAGGAAAGCAAGGACAACAGAAATAAATTGGCCAGAATGAGTGATATTAGCCAGAATGCTGCTCCCAAGTCCACAGCAGGACCATCTACAGTGTGGAAGGCAGCTCAGACGTGGGTCAGTTTGTTCAGGAGACCACACATTAAAATCTGCTGCATTGTTTTTTTCATCATTTTCATTTGAAAAAAAAAGAGAGGTGGCTCCTTTGTGAGGCTGTTAATTCCATAACATTATTTTGTCACCTCACCTTCTCATCACTTTATTGTCATCAGACTTTAGTACATGGTTCCCACATAGAAGATGCTTCTCTTTTATGTTTTAACCAGATCTCTATCATGGCCTACAATGTGCAAATGTTAGAAAAGAGAGAATGAAAGCAGTAATTGTATAAAGAGAAAATGAGTGGAAAAAAATACAGGAAAGTGATCCTTCCATGCTCAATTTTAGCTGAATACAAATTGTTCATATCTTTGTCTCAGTGTTCAGATATGAAATATCCGAAGACTAAAGGATCCCAGATCTTTATTTGATCCTGCCTCTTAAGTTTGGTCTATATGGAAAACAGCACAGACTCTAATTCAGGCTCTGTAATAAAAGACTCAGCTGTGATCCAAAGTGTTTTCAATATTTTTCTGATAGACTTATAGTGATTTTTCATGAAAAGCACTTGATTCAAATGTCATTACTTTATCTTTTAGTGTTTTAGTCAACAATAAATGATATTTTCTCTGATACACTCCTCTCAAAATGCTAGAAAAGCTTATGGCAAACTGCCATTTCAACCATTTATGCTGCACCAGGAATGTGGTATTAAAACATAGAAACTGGGAAAAATTAACTAAACTACTCCTATATACTTCAAAAGAAGTGACAGAAAACCTGGTAAAGTAATAATGGTATGATTATACTCAACAGATTGATATATTTGATAACATTTGATATATTTAAAAACATAGATATATTTGATATATTCTCAATAGATTGATATATTTGATAACATTTCAGAAAACTCTGCACTCTAACATTTTAAGAGATCACAGGGCATATTTTAAAAAGTATCCATACCGTCCAGAGTGGTTAGTTATACTTCATGTCATCAATATTTCATGGGATTTATGATCAAACATTCTAGTTCAAATTCTATGAACACTGCAGAGAAAAGAAGGTTAAGGTGGTAGGAAAGAGGGAGAAAGGGGGGAGGGGAATAAGAAAGGATGGAGAGAGAGGAAGAGAGAAGACAGGAAGGGGAAAGGTAGATATGAGGGAGGAAGTAGCAATCACTCAAGCCCATGTAGGGTCATCTTACAAGTGATGCTTAAGAGTATCTTCATCTCCAGGGAGTAAGGAGGGAATTGCAAAGTGATCGAATAGGACACACACTTGGATAAAATCCCAGTGCATGACTTTCTTGAGACCAAACAGTATTTAAAACTGGAGAAAGTAGAAGAGAGAGCTTTTGAAATCTCTCAGAGATTTTAAAATAATTCAAGTAAGGATCTGTTAAAACCAGAAAGGGAACACATAGCTCTTTCTTGTCTTCCATACTTTACTCTCCCACATTAAGTTAACATCTCTCTGGTTTGCCCTGCGGTTAGTCAGATTGCCTGGAGGAATGCCCAACATTCTTGGACAATGTTAGGGTCTGTCTGGGGTCTGCCCCATGGCACCATTTCCAGACTTTTCCTGCAGGTATGTCATCTTAGTGTGCTGTTCAGCCCCCAGTGGCCTTCCCTCTTGCATTTCCTCATTTACTTTTTGTTCTCTTATTTCCTTCAGTTGCCATCATTGTCCCTGCGGTGCAGCGTAAGTGTTTCTAGCAACTCTTAACTGCACATTTGTTGTTACTGTACGATTAAGGTACCTGGATATTATAAAATGCGAATACTTAGTATTTTGAAACATCATTCCCTCTGGGGGGAGGGCAAACAGAACATCTGAGAAAGGGTCAGAGTTCAGAACCAGATCCATCAGAGTCTGACTTTCATTTGGATTGGTCCATTTTTTCATACTGCATACATGAGCCCAGCTGTGTGCCCCTCCCATAGAACAGGGCTCACCAAGTGATGACGGGGACTGTACAGCGTACTGAGGACAGTCAGGGTGAGCTCTTTACATGGGTTCCTAGGAGGAAATGATGCTTGCCAGGTGGCAGTGGCCAAGAGGTTACCAATGAAACTAAGAGAACTGGAGCCTGGACCATAGATGAAGATTCTTCCCTAAGTAATATACTTGGCCTTAATGAGAAATTAGCAACATGGTCCACTTACGAAAATGCGTTGGGGTAAGAGTAGAGCTTTCATAATGCTGGTAGGAGAAACACATATTAGTTTCATTGAATTAGTTTGTTCACACAGTTATTGTTGGCACCATAGCAAAAAAGATTAAAAGCTCCTTTAGCTACTCGATCTAGAGTCTAATAGACACAGTAGGAATAGGAGCTCCACGATTCACTGACTTCCTCACCGGGGACAAAGCACTTAGCCTCTCAGAGTCTCAGTATAGTCCTCTGTATGAAAGGATAATAGTAATTCATACACAGGGAAAATTATCCCTTTGTCTTCTGTATCTTCTTTTTCAGTCACTAATTCTTGTCCCACACTTTACAACGCCATGGACTGTAGCCTACCGGTCTCCTCTGTCCATGGGATTCCCCAGGCAAGAATACTAGAGTGGGTTGGCATTTCCTCTTCCAGGGAATCTTCTCCACCCAGGAATCAAACCAGCATCTCTTGCACTGCAGGTGAATTCTTTACCACTGAGCCACCTGGGAAACCCACTCCACTCCTCAGCTCCCTGACAAAACCACACTTTTCCATAGTTTTGCCTGTCTCACTAGCTCTATGCCCTCCCTCTCCTGTCACTCCTGAATCTATTTTATGCTGTTTCTTATCTGATTTCACTAATAAAATGGTCCTTATTCAGATGAACAATAATCTTAGTACCTTCAAATAAAATGAATCTTCCTATACATCTCTTATTTGCTGTCTCAGCAGGATTCACTGCTTTTAGCATCCCTGACCTGACATGTTCTGTCCTCCTATCTCTCCGAATACCACCTTTCTTGGCCTGATCTGTGAGGTCTGGGACACCTGGCCTAGCTGAGGCCTCTCTGTGTTTTCACCCCCCCAGGACACTAGCTCAGGCTTGTTCAAATGGTAGTAAAAGGGTTCCTAGCATCAGGAGAGGGCAAGCCTCACAGAACAAGCACTTAGTGAGCATCTGTTTGTATCATGTTTCCTAGCAACCTCTTGGCCAATGCCCAGAATCAGTATAGGATGGGCAACCCAATATGGAGCCATAGGGAGAGGATCAATTTCTGGCGGACAACTGGAAGGGCTCTGTTGACTAGTTTCACTCCCCACAGAAGCCTGTGAAACTTAAAAAAAAAAAAAATAAGCCTCTAGAAATGGTCCCAAGGAGAAACAGCAAATGAAGAAACAACTACACAAGAACATCTACAAAAATTCAGTAAGAAGGTGAGTCTGTGCTGTTAGAACCACAATTGCTCCCCCTCACTTCCTTCCCAGTTCAGTGAAGTTGGAGGCCCTACTCCTGGCTGGTACAACCAAGAATGCGGGGCTCCCTTTCCTCGACAGCTCCTGGCTAGAGGGCTTTCTTCCCAGGAGGAGCAGGGCTTCAGTGTTTCTTATCCTACCCCAGTGCCTGTTGCTAAAATTAAGCCCTGGATGAGCACGGGGAAGAGAGGGAAGAGCTCCCTCTTCCATCCTTACCCCCACCCCAGCCAGAATGGAGAATGGAGATAGCATCTTGTATGCAGCCCCAAAGGATGCTGAGGTCCTCATGCCTCTCTCGTGGGCTCCTGATACGGTGGTTCTGCACCAGGAGAAGCAAGCCTAGAGAACATCAGGCTGCTGCCGCCAAGCCATCACTAAACTCAGCTTCTAGAGTGAGACCATTCTCAGTCCCACTGAGAGAAGCTTGTCATGGCCTCCATCCCTGTCTTCAGAGCTGTGGTTTAGAGATTTTGTCTGGGAGGAGAAGCAGTCTATAAAATAAATAGTTCTTAGTCTCTTCCCAGAGGAACTGGCTTAATTTGCAACAAAGCATGGAGAAATTCAAGTTTAAGAGTGCTCTCAATAACAGTGGAGGCCATGGTGAAATTGGGAGAGTCAAGATACAGGAAAAATCACAGGCTAGTTTTTAGGAGAGTATCAGGAATTGGACCATTAGGAGAAGTGCCACTGGGGTCAGAACCTATACTGAACCCTGCCCTCAGAATCTATGCCTTCAAAGGGGCCATGGTCTGGTTGTATTTGTTTGTAGAGCACTTTGTGCCCCAGGCCCTGTCTATCTCCACTACCAGTAGGTTAGTCTAATCTCTCATCATCTCTCACATGAACACTACCAAATCCTCCTCACTGGTGCCCAGATAAGGAACACCCTCTAACCGAGGTGCAATTCAATAAGGTCTACAGCTGTAGCCAGAAAAAAAGTCATTTGCAATTCAAAACTAATCCTGTTGTGTGCTCCCCCTCTACAGAGACTGAAACATGGACCTTTAGTGATGTTTGATTTAGTGCTGACCGTCTCGAACTCTCATTTTCTGCCTGTGTCTGTCACTTCTTCCAGCACCATGGTAAAGCTTCAGCCCCTCCTCTGCCTCTACCCACCCCCAAGTCCACGCTCTCTCTCTGGACCTCTCTTTCAAATTTTATGATGATGGAGGGGATTCTCCTTTATCGAATGCCTATTCAGTCTCTGTTCTCTCTCTCTCTCTCTCTCTGGCCTGGACCTCCTCCCAGGGAGCTGTCCTCTACCCCGCACATGGCGGAATGCCTCACCTGTATGAAGAATATATGTCTTTCTTTTTGATCCTATCAAAAGAGTGGTATCACGAGTTTTTACATCAGAATTTAATCTTGAAAGGGAGCTTCCCGTGTCACAGTGAGGTGCAATGATACCCCTTCCACCATCTTTAAATTCTTCCATGGCTTCCATTTCATTTATTTTTATCATAAAGTCTAAAACCCTTGGCTTGGCCTACAAGGTATGGTCCGTCCCCATCGTTCTGGTTTCTTTGCTTGTCTCATGTTGGTCATGCTCCCCACTGTCCCACGGTCTACCTCAGGACATGTGTACCTGTTATTTCTGCTTGAAATGCTCCTCTTCCTCCTCATTCCTAGTCTTTACTTAATTTGCTCTTGGTCTATGTAACTCAGCTCAAAAATCAGTTTCTCAGAAAGGCTTTGCCTGACATCTCAACACAGTCCTCCCAACTAGGTCAGATATACTTTTCTTCAAGCTCTGACTTTGGTTAAACTTTACATCTATATATGTCATAGTTTGATGAATATGTATCTCCTTCACTAGACCATGACCCCCATGAGGTCAATGACTTTGTATTTTCTCACCATTGTACCTTCAGTGTGTAGACCACTGTCTAACCCACTGTAGATATTCTGATCAATCTTTGTTTAGTTTGAAGTAAGTGAAGACTCTTCACAGCATAATATATGTGTGATTTCTAAAAGCATAAATCCTATGTTAGAATAAGCTAGGTTATGTTATAATAACAGCCCTGCCCACAAAGCCACATACGTTCACAAATTTCAGAGGCTTAAAACAACAAAGGTTGTTTTCTCACTGATGCTACATTTCCCTTGTGCTTTAGCAGGGGACTCTATTCCATCTCAAGCTTCCTGGGTGGATCAGTGGTAAAAACCTGCCTGTGCAATGCAGAGATCTTCCCCTGTGTTGGAATATCCTCTGAAGGAGGAAATGACAACCCACTCCAGTATTTTTGCCTAGGAAATCTCATGAACAAAGGAGCCTGGTGGCTGCAGTCCATGGTCATAACAGAGTTGGACACAGCTTAGTAACTAAACAACAACTGTTCCGTCTCATCTGTGTTCTGGGACTCAGGCTGATGGAAGCTACCACTTGGAACATTATCTATTTTAGTGAGAAGGGGAAGAGAGACAGGGATTTTTCCACACTGGCAATTAAAAACCCCAGAAAGGGCAGAAACATACTTCATCTCCATGTGCTATCAATTAGCCAGAACTAGTCTCATAGCCCCGCCCATCTAAAAAGGGGGCAAGGAAATGTAATCCTCTCAAGTATTGAGAAGAAAGAACCAGATGTGTGAGACCACTAGAAATCTTTTCACTGTTGTATTAGTATAGAGCTGTGTGTGATTAAAGTTCAAGTTGAATTTGAAGGATTAAAGAAAAAACTCAAGAGGACATAGTAATTGAACTGGGCTGAAGAATGAGATTTGGAGAGTCTGGGTGAGGAAGCACTGCCAGTAGAGGAAGCAGCATGAACATAATCAAAATGTCTGTATGAGTATGTGTCTAGGTCGCGCTGAAGAGCGATCAACCTTGCTGAAGCAGAGAGTGGGTGTCGGGAAACCGTGGGGAATGACATTGGAGTGACAGATTTGACCATTAGCAAACCCATGCTCCTCTCTTAGTATTTTTGTTCCCCAGAATAAGGAATAATGTAGAAATATGCTCAGAATAAGGAATACAGTATGTAATTTTAAGCATATTAATCAACCTTACTTGATTGTACGTTCTTCATTTCTAAAATTCCAAATTGTCAGCTGCTTCTTGCCCAGACTCTTTTTGGTTGGCACAGCAGTTCAGAAAGAGCTGCGCCTGACTTAATCCGTCTTTTCAGTCAACCGTCAATTCATGAGCAGGTAAACACCAGTGACCCTGCTACTTTATGAGAACAGTGTCTTTAATCTTATCTTTAATTGCCATTTCTAGGGACTTAACTGAGTGGAGAGACTCTTAACAATGATCCAAAGTGAAGGAGAGTGTCAAATAATAGATTTTATGAAAACCTGGATGCAATTGAAGGATGTCATTCAATAAATCTGCCCCCAAGAAACTGGTAATATTCAGTCAATACAATTTGACCTGTTTTCTCCCACCTTACATTTGTTAGGTGTCTTGGCATTGGGAAAGAAAAAGAAAGGGCATACTGTCTCCGTTCTACAGATGCTTTTATTCGGATAGCATTTCCCCTAAATATCTGTTTCAGTTCTACTAATAAGAAACAGATATTTGGGGAAAATGATATCCGAATAAAAGCATATGTTAAGCAAAAAATGTTAACCATTAATAGAGCTATGTTTTGCTTATTAAGTCCTCTGTGCATTGATCCTCAGAGGGAGTATAGTCTAGTGACTAAGTATGGTCTCCAGAGCCAGCCTGCCATATGGGTGTGTGTGTGTGTGTGTGTGCGCGCGCGTGCGCGCTCAGTCATGTCCGACTCTTCGCAAGTCCATGGACTGTACCACAGGTTCCTCTGTCCATGGAAGTTTTCCAGACCACAATACTGGAGTAAGTTGCTATTTCCTCCTCTAGGGGATCTTCCTGATCCACAGATTGAACCCGTCTCCTGCGTGTCCTGCATTGACACGTGGATTCTCTACTACTCAGCCACCTGGGAAGCCCTAAGCCACCTGGGTGAATGTTATTTAATCATGATATTGTCATTAAAAATCATGAACGTTATTAAATCATGCTTTTATGGCAAGTCCACACTGCTGTGGATTAAGTTCCGTCCCCTGAATAATTCCTATGTTGAAGTCCTAGCCTCCAATGTGACTGTATTTGGAGATAGGTTTCTAGAAGGTAATTAAGATTAAATGACATCAGAAAGGCAAGGTCCTACTCTGAGAAGATTGGTGGTACTCATTATAAGGAGAGGAGCAAAAAAAAAGGAAACGAGGAAAGGGAGGCTCTTTTCCTGATGTGCGTACACCCAGGAAAGGCCTTGTGAGCACACAGATAAGGTGGCAATCTGTAAGCCAGGAAGACCTGTCACCTGAACCGAGCCATGCTAGCACCCTGATCTCACACTTCCAGCCTCCAGGACTGAGAGAAAATGCATTTTTGCTTAGGTTTAAATCACCTAGTCTATGGTATCTTCTTTTTTTAAAAACTTTTTTATATGCATATGGCCAGTTAACAGGCTTTCCAGGTGGCTGTAGTGATAAAGAACTCACCTGCCAAAGCAGGAGACACAAGAGATGTGGGTTTGATCCCTGGGATGGGAAGATCCCCTGGAGAAGGAAATGGCAATCCACTCCAGTATTCTTGCCTGGAGAATCCCATGGACAGAAGAGTCTGGTGGGCTATGGTCCAAAGAGTTGCAAAGAGTCAGACATAACTGAAGCAACTTAGCAGCATCGTAGCTGGTTAACAATGCTGTGATAATTTTAGGTGCCCAGCAAAGGGACTCAGTCATGTATACATGTATTTATTCTCCCCCTAAACCCCCTCCTATACAGGCTTCCACATAACATTTAGCAGAGTTCCCTTTGCTGTACAGTAGGTCCTTATTGGTTAATTTTAAATATAGCAGTGTGTATATGTTGATCCTAAACTCCCTAACTATCCTTTAGCAGCCTGAGATGACTAATACACTCACCTATTAAATGAGGATAACCATCATGCCTATCTGATAGCATGTTTCTAGTGGATTGAATATGTGAATATATGCTGAGCTCTTAAATTGATTCTTGGCCTACAGTAAGTACTTAATAGACCTTAGCTAATACTACTGATATTTCCCTCTCCAATCTCTCATTTGATAATGGCAGATTCATGTTGATGTATGGCAAAACCAATACAATATTGTAAAGTAATTAGCCTCCAATTAAAATAAATAAATTTAAATTAAAAAAAAAAGAATTCTACTTTTTCAGTCAGATCTGGATTGGACTCTCAGCTCTGTCTCCTATAAGCTATATGATCTTGTTCAAGTTATTAATTTCTCCCAGCCTAAGTTTTGTATCTATAAATGTGGCTAACAGCATGTTGCCTGCCTCATAGGGTTGTTGTAAGATTTGAAAGAGATATGTATGTAAATATCTGGCGCACAGTAAGCAGCCTATATGTGCTGTTTACTGTCATTGTTAGAGGCTTACAGAGCTTCCTAGTTTATATTATCTGAGTAAGAAACTCTCATCTTGAGAAAACTTGGAGGAGCCAATAACAGCACTTTCTCCTGAAACTTGGAACTCTAAAGATATCCTTCCCAGGACCATTCTTCCTTTTATTTTGTCATTGTGAGATATTTGCTTTGTGCAATTTTACTTTCATTTAATATAAGCCCATAATATCCTTCTCGCCATCCTGATGTCAGTCTTATATTACCAATTCAAAAGAGCATGGGCTGTGCCCCTTAAACTCAAATTACTTAAAACAACAGCATTAAAGCACTGGGTGTGACTACTGCTTTTGCAATGAAACTGAAGACGGCAGAGCGACAATTTTCTCACAGCTATTGAGTGCAAGATTTGAAAACCTGGTTATTATCTCCTAATGTGAATTCCCTTGGAGGAGGGCATGGCAACCCACTCCAGCATTCTTGCCTAGAGAATCCCATGGACAGAGGAGCCTGGCAGGTTACAGTCCAGTAGGTCATAAAGAGGTAGACATGATTGAAGCAACTTGGACTCCATAAATATGTCGTGGAACATAGTGGTCATGAATATCCTTACGTTGAGTGTAGACAGAGGAGTATTATGTACAGTGTGCATGTGTGCTCAGTCTGTCAGGACTGCCAGGCTCCTCTGCCTATGGGGTTTTCCAGCAAGAATATTGGAGTGAATTGCCAATTCTTCCCCCAGGGGGTCTTCCTGACCCAAGGACCGAACCTGAGTCTCTTATGTCTCCTTTATTGGCAGGTGGATTCTCTACTACTGAGCCACCTAGGAAGCCCATAAGGCACAGCACTGCTTCTTAAAGTTTAATGAATGAGTCACCTGAGGAGTATGTTAAAATGCAAGTTCTGACTCAGGAAGTATAGAATGGGACCTGGAATTATGAGGTTGCTGGTCCCCATGCCCCTCTGAGTAGAAAGGATATAGATGCTTTTAGCATTAGTGACTTTGAAGGCTTTGGGCTATTTTTGTTATTTAAAAAAAATTTTTTTTTTACATTTTTGTATTCACTCAAATGTACACTGGAAGAAAGAATCGTTTTTAATATGAATGGGAATTAAAAGTCAATGTGGTAGAGATTCAAATTGGACATGATATAACTGCCTCGGTTTCTTTCTCCATATATGTGTTCCTAAATCATCCACAGTGGCTTTGTCATCTACCCCTTTTCCATCAAATGGGGAAGAAGCACTCCTTGGAACTTATTTCCCAGTGTTTACCTTCCATAACATACTAAATCACATCACCCTTCCTAAGAAGCTCACCTTGTTTTCTGACCTCTGCAACCTCAAGTTCTCATTTTTACCAATAAGTCATGTGTGAATTCTATCCTCTGGCATCTCCTCATCTCTGTTGATCTCTTCTTGGGAAGTCCCATCCATCCACTGACATGGATTCATTTGTTACTTCAGGCCTTTGGAGTTACTCTGAATCAATATCTTTTGTCTTAAAGGTTCTCCTAAGTTTTAGTCTTACATACCCAGTGGATTTGATATTTATGACCTGTCAGCCTTCAAACTCAACAAATTGAAAACCAAAGTCTTCATATTTCTTAACCCTGGACAACCAGCTCAGTGACCACTGGGTTATTTTATTCCCTTTATAAAAACTTTCAGTGACTGTTTACTAGGGAATGAATCTCTATCTCCTTAGTCTGACATTGAAAACCCTCCTTTCTCAAACCTCACCCTTTTTTTCTACTCATATCTTCCAATGCTCATCAATATGTGACTGACTTAAGTTTGTCAACATCCTCCTGTTCCCAGGGCATGCTTTGACATTCAGTCTTCATAGCGTTTTTGTGCTGAGTTAAATACCCTTACACTGATCTTTGCTTATCCAAATGCTACATGTCTTTCCAGGCCTATGTGAGATGCTACCTTCTTTCTGGTATATTCTCGATTCCCCTCCCTGACGGGAATTCCTCCTCTTCTGAGCTGCTGTAACACGTGTTCCCTGCTATTCAGACGGTACCTGCCATGCTCTGTGTTCCAGATCTGATCAAATGTCTGCCATCTGAAGTCCCATGTCCTCCAGCTTTCTGGCATCACTACTTTCTTTAGCAGCTAGGGAACATGACTCAAGCCCCATGCCTTGGAATGACAGGCTCTGACTTCCTTCCTTCCTTTCTAGGCTTATGTTCCTCTGCTACATTGAGAGGAAGCGGGAGTTGTCAACTATCTATTCCAAGCCAGTTTATCTACAACTCAATTCTCTTTATTTACCCAGCTCCTAGTGGAGTAGGAAATGGCTATCTCCACTCCAGTATTCTTGCCTGGAAAATTCCACGGACAGAGGAGGCTGGCGGTCTACAGTCCATGGGGTCAGTTGGACATGATTGAGCACAGACACACACACACACCCAGCTCCTAGACTTGCTTTTAGCTCTTCCTTCAGACTGGTTTCCTCCTATTGGCCACCATTTGAAATGTCCAGACTCCACACCTCCTCTATTATTACCCCAAATACCACTAACAGCAAGTTAAAGCTTTACTGAAAGTTTTGGGATAATACAAGCTAAGCACAAAGGAGTCAACTGGAGTATAAATGATGGAATCAGAGCTCCTAGACCTCTGTCAGACACTCCCTAACCAAGCCCATCCACAGTCATGGGACCCCCATCTTCAGCCTTTTCCCCTCCCATCTGCTCTCCTAGGGTCATAACTCTCCCATAATCCAGAGTTCAAACCCCTTTTACTTCTTCATGCAGAATGTTTCATCGTTCCTGTTGCTTAAAATTTACCTGTTTATATTATACACGATAGTCCCCAGTTCCATACTCAAATAGCTTCTTAAGTGTTTTCCTAAACCTGATAGCTGTTCTGTCCCTCAGAGGAATTCTGCCGTCCTGAAAGTGTCTTGGGTCTGTCAGATCAAAATAAATTAATTTTTATAACCGCAGCACAATGAGATATGCAAAAGTATTATTGACTTATTTTTGGATGTCTCATTTTTTTTCTATTTCAATTGAAAACCATGATATGCTCCTAGGGAAGGAGCATATAGACTCCAGCATTTTATTACATCCCAATATGAGGGGGTAAAAAACAGAGTTTGAATTCTTAATTCACCAGGTTTAAGGTTTGTGACTTTGGTCATGTACTTCTCCTGGGGGACCCTCAGTTTCCTGAGCTATAAAGTGTAATAGTATCTGCCTCATATAAATGCGAGGATTTAGGTTATTTCTATAAAAATCATTTAGTTAGAGTCCTGACACACAGTTAAAAATGTTTGTTGAAAGTAAAACGGTTACTCCAGTGAGGTTTATTAAACTTTCAGTTGGATACAGTGTATATTGCAGGATCCTGAGAGCTATTTGATGCTCTGACTTTCCTGTCACAGTCTCATCATGTTTACTCTGGAGTCAGTTCCATAGAGCTCTAACCTTAATTGAAGAGACAGGAAATCATGACTTTAAAACTCTCAGTGTTAAGCCTAAATGACACATTAGTTTAGAGACCTAGGAGTAATTATGGAAGTATCTTCTCAAATTGTAATGTTTTCCCCTGCCTTAGTGCTAGCAATCAAAACCACTGAATTAATCTGAGCAGGGTTAGGGCTTTGGATCTAAGGAAAATCACTTAAATTTGAGGCATTATGTGTGCAGTACAAGATGTTCCAGCTTCCAGTGCTCTCAATTCTGTTTGAAAGAAACCGTGCAAGGGACCAGAGATCCATCTCCAGACCTCTGAGCCCCATAACGTCTGGGCAGGCCTCCGGAAGTCTGATGCTGATTCCAGAAGGAGGGAATTCTCCTAGTTTGCTGAAGGGTTAGCTGCTCTCTGGGGATAAGGGATGGGGAGTGGAGATTGGGATGTGGAGTGAAGATCAGGATGCGGACATTTCCATTATGCCCTGAAATTGCACAAAACCCACTACAAGAAGTGTTCACTAAAAGTTTCCCAATTTCGTTGGCTAATCTCTAGCTGAAATGCTTTTTCATGTATGTTTGAAATTTCTCCATGTCTTTTAAAGTACAGCAAAGAAGCAACTCGTTTGCTGCTTTTCCAAATTCCCTCAGTTGAAGTAAATCACTATTTCCTCCCCTTCTATATTCCTAGAGCATAAAGTAAAAGTACTTATCAGAATCTTTGGTTAATGATAATGATGGAAGGTCAGAATTGTTCTTTCAAGTTCAAACTTGAAAGTCAAATTTCCACTTACTGGCTGTTAGACCCTGGGCAGGTTATTTAACCCCACTCTGTATTGGTTTTTTCACTTTTATTTTTCATAAACTACTGAAACATTAGGCAGAAAGCTTTTTGATAGCAGTGACATATTTATATGATCATGAAAGTCATAATGATTCTGTTTTTAATATCTGATTTACATGAATGTGAATGGTTTCTAAGAGTAAAGTAGCTTTTAATGGTATAATGTAGAATGTGTGGCAAGATCAGAAATGTACATAAACCAAATTACTCAGCGTGCCTTTGTAACTCTTAATTACTTTTTATATATAACAAAATAAGGGTAAATCAACTTTTTAAAAAACTTAGAAATGATCATAACCATAATTTAAACTTACCACTTGTCATATATAAAGCTTTCCTTGCACAGACATGTGAGGTGGCAAAATAGGAAAAGTAAGTAAATATTTTACAAAATTCTCTTATTGAAAGTATTACAGAAATTAAAATTCATATTTCCCTAAGGATGTTTTATTTGTGAATGGAAGAATAAATAGGGAACATTTCACTGCAATGAACTTTTTTTTTCCTCCTCTGAAAACTTAAAAAAAGAGGGAACAAGAATCTGAAATATTAGAAAACTGTCGCATTTGTTATGGCAAACACTGTGATCCTGAATAAAGCTTTTCTCTTTTGTTTCTCCTGTTTGGAACCAAACACTGCCAGTACTTTAACATATAAATACAAGTTCATTTAGCCATAATTTTGCACAGTGTTGTTCAAAACAATCATTTCTTTCAATGACTCCAAGTAAAATTCCTGGTTCTCCTTGTGAGTATAGCATCACTCGCACCCTCTCCTTAAGGCACATCCACCCCACCTGCTCTTCCACACCTTTCTCAACAGAGGTAACATTGGAAGAGCTCAGACTTCAACATAAGATTGATTCCATATTAGTTTTCCAAGGCTGCCATAGCGAATTATCACAACACAGATAGTTTTAAACAACAGAAATTTATTCTCTGATAGTTCTGGAGGCCAGAAGTCTGAAATCAAGGTGTCAGCAAGACTCATTTCTCCTGGAGGCTTTAGGGAAGTTTCCATTTATTGCCTCTTTCCTAGCTTCTGGTGGCTCCAGGTGTTCCTTGGCTTGTGGAAACATAACCGACATCTCTGCAGTCTTATGGGCTGCTTCTCTGAGTATTTCTCCTCTTCTCTTCTCTTCTAAGAACACATCATTGGATTTAGGGATCACCCCAATCCAGGATTATATCTCAAGGTATTTAATTGCAACTGCAAAGATGCTTTTTCCAAATAAGCTCACATTCATAGGTTCCAGTTGGATGTATCTTTCATGGACTCACTACAGGTTTGTTTGGACTAAGGCTATGTTCTTGTCAAAGATGTACCAACCACAAAGACTATTTGCATGAAGTCAACATTTCTTCTGCCCTATTTGACTGAGTTGTTCAAGCTTACAGTATACTTCCAAAGGGATATTTAATAGCTAGAGGCTCCTATTCACTGACCTTGAAGAGAGGCACTTTCCTAGGGAAGGGGTATACAGTTCTTTCCTGGCCTTTTCTATAAGATAGGCTTAGCTGTGTAAAACTTGCCTAGAGCCAGTTCCACTGATTGTCCATCAGGATGGCATGTTATAGAAATTGTCTCTGAATATGATAGGAATAAGTATGTATATGAAGCATTTCATAGACAAATGCAGTTGCACGTTTTCAACCAAATGCCCATGAGCTTGCCTAAATATTTTCACATTTTAGACCCTTACCATATTGGGGAAAATAATATTAATGAGGATATAACATCTAATTTTTAAGATTCTGTGGAGCAGGGGCCAATTTTGAAGAAAATATTATAGGTACAATGTCCTTAAACTGTTAACAAGATTTTTATCGGAGGCTGTTTTTTTTTTTTTTTTTTTTAAGTTAATCAAAATGGAATGGGTATGAAGATGATGTATCTGAGATACAAAAGAATTGACCTATAATTTTTTCTAACGGTAGGACTAAATGGGCATAGATAGGGCTCCTTTTCTCTAGATAGGAAAGGGTATACATGAGATTCCTCAAGGATTGCTAAGACCAATATTATAATTTTTCTGAGGACTGGGGAGATGCAGTAAAAATGTCTAAACTTTTTCAAGATTTTCCTTTTTTTTAGCCTGCATTAAGCTAAACTGATGAGTTTTTAAAGAAGATAGTAAGAGTTTTTAAAGGAGATTAATTTTCACATGAATGCATGTGAAATTAGTGCATTTCCAGATTGTAAACATAAACACACACACACACATAGAGAGAGAGTCTGTCTTTTCACGATCCAGAAAATAGTCTTTATTTGAACTCTTTATACCTGGAAATGTTAATGTCCACTAAATTTTTTTACTTTCAGTTTAGTTCAGTCACTCAGTCGTGTCCAACTTTTTGCGACCCTATGGACTGCAGCATGACAGGCTTCCCTGTCCATCACCACCTCCCAGAGCTTGCTCAAACTCATGTCCATTGAGTCGGTGATGCCATCCAACCATCTCATCCTCTGTTGTCCCCTTCTCCTCCCACCTTCAATTTTTCCCAGCATCAGGGTCTTTTCCAATGAGTTAGTTCTTCACATCAGGTGGCCAAAGTATTGGAGCTTCAGCTTCAGCATCAGTCCTTCCAATGAATATTCAGGACTGATTTCCTTTAGGATGGACTGATTGGATCTCCTTGCAGTCCAAGGGACTCTCGAGATTCTTCTCCAACTCCACAGTTCAAAAGCATCAATTCTTTGGCACTCGGCTTTCTTATAGTCCAACTCTCACATCCATACATGACTACTGGAAAAACCATAACTTTGACTAGACAGATCTTTGTTGGCAAAGTAATGTTTCTCTTTTTTTATATGCTGTCTAGGTTGATCATAGCTTTTCTTTCAAGGAGCAAGCGTCTTTTAATTTCATGGCTGCAGTCACCATCTAAGTGATTTTGGAGCCCCCCAAAATAAAGTCTCTCACTGTTTCCATTGTTTCCCCATCCATTTGACATGAAGTAATTGGACCTGATTCCATGATCTTAGTTTTCTGAATGTTGAGTTTTAAGGCAACTTTTTCACTCTCCTGTTTCACTTTCATCAAGAGGCTCTTTAGTCCCTCTCTACTTTCCGCCATTAGGGTGGTCTCATCTGCATATCTGAGGTTGATATTTCTCCCAGCTATCTTGATTCCAGCTTGTGCTTCATCCAGGCTGGCATTTTGCATGATGTACTCTGCATATAAGTTAAATAAGTAGGGTGACAATATACAATCTTGACATATTCCTTTCCCAATTTTGAACCAGTCTGTTTTTCCATGTCCAGTTCTAACCGTTGCTCCTTGACCTGTATACAGATTTCTCAGGAGGCATGTCAGGTGGTCTGGTATTCCCATCTCTTTCAGAATTTTCCACAGTTTATTGTGATCCACACAGTCAATGACTTTGGCATAGTCAAAAAAAGCAAAAGTAGATATTTTTCTGGAACTCTCTTGCTTTTTCAGTGATCCAGTGGAAGTTGCAAATTTGATCTCTAGTTCCTCTGCCTTTTCCAAACCCAGCTTGAACATCTGGAAGTTCACAGTTCACATACTGTTGAAGCCTGGCTTGGAGAATTTTGAGCATTACTTTGCTAGCGTGTGAGATGAGTGCAATTGTGCAGTAGTTTCAACATTCTTTAGTATTGCCTTTCTTTGGAATTGGAATGAAAATGGACCTTTTCCAGTCCTGTGGCCACTGCCGAGTTTTCCAAATGTGCTGCCATTTTGAGTGTAACACTTTAACAGCAGCATCTTTTAGGATTGAAATAGCTCAACTGGAATTCCATCACCTCCACTAACTTTGTTCGTAGTGATGTTTCCTAAGGCCCACTTGATACTTTTACTTTTTTTCTGCTTCAATTTGGAGATGGTGGTTGTAAAAATTAGCAAGGATATTTGATTTAATGAAAAAGTGAAAGTTGCTCAGTTGTGTCTGACTCCATGGAATTCTCCAGGCCAGAATATTGGAGTGGGAAGCCTTTCCCTTCTCCAGGGGATCTTCCCAACCCTGGGATCAAACCCAGGTTTCCCACATTGTAGGCGGTTCAATGAAAGATGTAGCATTTCAATGTCCAGACCTTCGGGGTGTCAAATTAAAAGAGAGATACAGGTAGTTCCAGGAGTAGGGTGGGAGATTTGTGGTCTGGTATCAATTTTATATTTGTTTTATTTCCTCCTTTTGCAGGACAAAATAAAGTCCCCAGGAGGTAGGAAAGGTAATTAACAAACTTCCTCCATTATTCCCATTCTTTATCCCTCCCTACTATTTAAAAACTGAAAAGTTGTGAAATTCCATCTTCATCAGATCGTGCTTGCATTCTAAGTCACTTCAGTCCTGTCTGACCCTTTCCAACCCCATGAACTGCAGCCCACCAGACTCCACTGTCCATGGGATTCTCCCAGCGAAAACACTGGAATGGGTTGCCGTGCCCTTCTCTAGGAATCTTCCCGACCCTGAGATCAAACTTGCGTCTCTTATGTCTCCTTCATTGGCAAGCTGGTTCTTTACCACTAGCACCACCTGGGAAATCCTTCCATCAGATCTTGTATATCCAAATAACTATCCTTGAAGGAGAATTTCATGTTAGTCTTTTCACTTTTAATATCTAGTCTTGGTGCTTATTTGCTAAGTCCCCTGGGTAGACTTCTGGGTCCACATCAGCTCAGGCAACCTGGCGCTGAGCCCTCCAAATGTTTACTTTGGTCAAACTCCATATTCACGCAGTCATATTCACTTACACGCTGCTCACATCATACAGCTCTATAGCTTTGTCACCTGATTCAAATCCACTGAGCATTATTCAGCCTGAAAATTTACTTTTATACCAAGCACATCAACAAAATGAAATACAGTTTAAGAAATCAGCTCATAATATTTACAATTAAATTCATTAATCAAGGCAGTTTATGGAAATGCCATATGGAAACTGTAAACTTCATAAATATTCAAGTGCTGAACAACTAGACAATCACATTTCCTAGTAATATAGATGCTCCGTCTTGGTGGCTTTATTTCAGTGTTAAAGATGTGGAACATTCCCATCCACCAGCTTGCATTCTTATTTTGAAACATTTTAAACCATGCATATCATCATGAAAAAAAAAAAAAACCCTTTGTTTTGGTGACATTCCTATCCCCATATGTTCTCCATTTATCTTCCCCTCTAGATTTACATGCTTTGAGACTAAATAGCACCTGCACCTGATTTCAGGAAACAGCCCTTAAGTCCAACCAAGTGTCTGTGAAGGGAAAAAAAAATACCAAGTTTCAAGATTTCTAGGTAATAAATATGAACAATATACTTTGTTGATATTCTCACTCATATGTGTCTTCTTAAAGTATGAGAATTTATGTGTACTTTCTTTTGGTATGTACAAATCTAACCACACTGCTAGCTTCATACTATATACTACAGTGTACTTTGGTTGCCAGTTTACATTCTATTGGGGCTTCCCAGGTGGCGCTTATGGTAAAGAACCTGCCTGCTGATGCAGGAGACACAAGAGATGTGGGTTGCATCCCTGGGTTGGGAAGATCCCCTGGAGAAAGAAAGGGTGACCCACTCCAGTATTCTTGCCTAGAAAATTCCTTGGACAGAGGAGCCCAGCAGGCTATAGTCCATGGGGTTGCAGAGAGTTGGACACAACTGCACACACATCTTGTTACATTCTATTACAAGAATTTCATTGGCCGAATGCAATATGGTATTTACCACATTCGGATTGTAAATTGATGCATTAGTTTCACCTTCTAGGTTTGGGAATGGAGAGAAGAGAAGCTCAAGGAGGTCCAGGTAGTCATGAGAAGTTTTGCATCTGAGGAAACATTTAAGCTAGATCTTGAAGGATGCTTAAGAGATCAAAAAGAGAAAGAAAATAGACAGAGAAAAGGTTGAGTAGGAGTGAAAGGAAAAAAACTTGTTATGAAGTAAGGGCAGAATTATGGAAGGGAGGATAATTTTAGGCATGGAGAACTACAGCTCAAATGTTTTCACATGCAGAAGTGTCATACTAGCAAAATTCACTCCTTCCATTTCAAGTGTTAGCAACTATACGTAAACTGAACCCTCCTTCTTCCTGCTGCCGTGCCTCAATTATGGCAGTTGCCTGTGTATTTTCTAATAGTTGAAAATCTGTTTTCCACCTGGACAATTGAAGGTGGAGTCCATGGTTTTTCACATTCCTCTCTGGAGCATGACCTGCCGCCTATCCTTCCTCTACTGAAGGCCAGCCTGCCTGGTTTTGAATACTTCCAATGGCTTCTCACTTCACAAGACAGCCTTATCCACTGTTAAAGGACACGAATTGTTATGCAGTATTTCTTTATGTCCCACTCTTCTGCCTCTTGCTAATGTGGACAATAGGTTGCTAATGCTTCTCTGAGTAACAGTAGGTCTCTCAATTCCAACTGCTCATTAAGTCCCATGAATACATAAAGGAGAAACAATGATTTCTGTTCCTGATAATTTCCTTCTTCAATATGTCCATGCTTAATTTCTTCATCCTTTCCTTATTTTCTACTCCTTCTTTCCAGACTTCCTCTTTATTCATCCATCAAGTATTCATACAACAAACAAGCTTTTTAGAACCAGTAAACACCCAACACAAGTACATATAGTTTTTCTTATTCATGAAAATTTTGGTTTTGATATCTGGGCTCTCCATAGTTTTCCGATATTAAAGAATAAATTAGAAATAATCATGGTAGTCCAGATACAATCTGACCAACACAGAGTACAGTGAATTGCCATTTCTCCACTGAGTGTTCTTTTCCTTGAATGCCATCCAAGATGGCTCAACTACACAGTTGCAGCATGTTGCAGCATACTGCAGCTTATATAAGTTAGTGTCAAGATTTCTTTTTTCTCATAAAACCTGCTTAAAGCCAGATCTTTTTCTTATTATAACTTTTATTTTTCTTTTAACTAATGTAGAACTTTACAAGTATACATGTTGAATTGCAATGCTTTGATTCCTTTTAAATTTCAAAATAACTTTTAATCTATAATATATTTTGTTTTCTTACAAAATTGGTAAACCTGCTTTCCTAATCACCACTCAGGTCACTGATAAAAATATAGAATTGAAATTCTGGACTTTATTTGAATTATGTTTCCAGTTAATCCCAACCACATAGCAATACTTTCTGAATACAGTGTGTTCAGCCAGCAACCAACAATTAATTCACTCAACAGCACAGTCATCCCGCATCACATTTCACAAGTTATCCATAATGATATCATGGAAGACTGTCAGGATCATGCTGAAATCAATAACTCTTAAGGCTTCCTTGGAGCTAAAACTATATCAAAAAAGAAATTGAGGTTAGTTGACCATGACTTATTCTGAGTGTTATCTCTAGTGCTCTACTTTTTGAAATACTGTCAGTGAGATGGTTAATAATCTGTTTTTTCCCCTAAGAATAATATCATATATTTAAGAGTGTAGTTGCCATAGCTACCCAGTTTCTTTTTGTTGAAATTCACAAATTCATAACTTCAACTTTAATAAGACTAAATACTGTTCTTAATATTATATGACTACATAGTCATTACTATCTTTTTCCTTGAAACGTCATGTGTTTGAAAAAAAAATTCATCCTGTACCCAGATTGTTTTGAACATGGGACAATATTTTGAGGTGTTTTTTTTTAAACATGAGATGATGTCTGTAATTTAAAAAGAAGATAAGATGTTTGGACTGTGGCACTGTGAAAGTTTTCTGTAAGAGAAAGCATGTTAAATGTTTGAAGTTATTATCCTTAGTACAAAAAAGTCACTAAAAATTAAAAAATAATATCAACTTAAACTTTGCTATTGATGTTATTAATCATTTCTCAATGGAGTATATTTCAGTGATTTCCCACCAAAACAGTCAAAAACAGATGCTACTGAGAGCTCACAGTAATGTACATTCTATGTATTGTTTATAATTGGAAAAAAGTGCTCACAAATTTAGAAAGTGCAATTTTGTGGAACTTAGTATAACGTAATGTCCTTGAGTGCTTGAATTTTTATTAATATTGATACCTTGTCCATGAAATAGAATATCCCTTTTTTGAAAGATAAAAGTAAGCTCTTATTAAAATCTCAGTTTTGATATTTCTGTCAAACGTCTGGCAAAATGCTTTAAGGAGGATTATTCAAGAGTCTGGCTAGACGAAATTTAAATGGTCTTTATATTTTCTATGTGATTTCTGATTTTCTCGTCTCCTTTAGGAAATCAGTCTTGTCCATTGCCATCATATTTTCCTCTTTAGTCTTGTTTTAGCTCATTTTTGTTTTTCTTGTTTTGAGATTTCCAGTATATCTTCAATACCTTTCTCTAAAGGTCAACGTTAAAATCCCTTCTTAGGGTATCAAAGAATGTTACTAGTCATATTAAACCTTCTTGGTATTATATACCTATTACCACATTTTTGGTGTGAACATTAAATGTGGTAATAGGTATATAATACCAAGAAGAGTGTGTGGTACATAAAAAGTCTTCACTAAACATTAGCAGCTATTAATAGACCATCTCAAGCATAGTCACCTCTGAAGTCAAACTGGGTAGCATATCAAATGTAACAATTGAAACATTACCATTATCATGGCTACTAAATACGTGAAGGTTTAATATCCCTTTATAGGTGAATAAACTGAAGCCTAGAGAAGTTAAATAACTCACTGAATGTCATACAGCTAGTAAGTGGCAGAGTCAGGATTTAAACCTGGGTAATCTGACTCCAGATTCTATGCCCTTAATCACTATTCCATAATGAAGTCAAGATGTTACATATTACTAATTCAAAGCCAGGAAGACAAAAGCCACTTTCAAGTTAAGCTAAAAAAAAGACAGTATTCCAATGTATACATATTTAACTGCAAACATCAAATACCTCAACACAGTCCATTTACACTGAAGGAGAATTTTACGTCCAGCAACTTAGCATTTCCCTAGGATGATCAAGTGGTATATAGGAACAAAAATAGTGATTGCGACACACTTGCCTTTGTGTATATTGTGATATTCTTTCCTTTGAAGTAAGGGCTTGGGAAATGGCAGAAATAAGACTTTCAAATGAATAATTAATTAGCTTATCCATTTTGGTGTTAGTTATTATCTAGCGCCATATAGGGTTATACAGGTTTTGAATTAGGCTAGGATATTGAACGGAGAAGGCAATGGCACCCCACTCCAGTACTCTTGCCTGGAAAATCCCATGGATGGAGGAGCCTGGTGGGCTGCAGTCCATGGGGTCGCTAAGAGTCGGACACGACTGAGAAACTTCACTTTCTCTTTTCACTTTCATGCATTGGAGAAGGAAATGGCAACCCACTCCAGTGTTCTTGCCTGGAGAATCCTAGGGTCGGGGGAGCCTGGTGGGCTGCCGTCTATGGGGTCGCACAGAGTCAGACACGACTGAAGTGACTTAGCAGCAGCAGCAGCAGGATATTGAAGCCGATGACAAGGTAGAAGAGAACCAAGAAACAAGTGATATTCAAGAGACTTAGCCATGCCTCAACATAGGTTGTTTTCACTAGCACAATATTAAGGTTTTGTCTGAATTTTACTTATGGATTCAGTGCATATGTTTAACATTTGAACAATAAAATTCATTTTATATAATCTTAGAGAAAGTTAATCAAAATCTACCATGTGCATTAAAGATATAATATGCTTTGCTGAATAAAGGGGATATGTATGGATGTGAGAGTTGGACTGTGAAGAAAGCTCAGCGCCGAAGAATTGATGCTTTTGAACTGTGGTGTTGGAGAAGACTCTTGAGAGTCCCTTGGACTGCAAGGAGATCCAACCAGTCCATTCTGAAGGAGATCAGCCCTGGGATTTCTTTGGAAGGAATGATGCTAAAGCTGAAACTCCAGTACTTTGCCACCTCATGCGAAGAGCTGACTCATTGGGAAAGACTCTAATGTTGGGAGGGATTGGGGGCAGGAGGAGAAGGGGACGACAGAGGATGAGATGGCTGGATGGCATCACTGACTCGATGGACGTGAGTTTGAGTGAACTCCAGGATTTGGTGATGGCAGGGAGACCTGGAGTGCTGCGATTCATGGGGTTGCAAAGAGTCGGACACGACTGAGTGACTGAACTAAACTGAACTGAACTGATAATCAGAAATCACTTACTCTATCACTAAAGAGATCACGTTTACAAATTTATCTTTGCCAGATTACCAACTGGATATTTGTGAGGTTAAAATATGTGTGCATTTATGTATAAAACCATTTTGAAAAATAAAAGTTCTTAAATATTCATTAAATGTCTACTATGTGCCAAGCTCTGAGCTGAAAATGGAAGAAAAATAGACAAGGTCTCTTCCTCAAGAAGAAAGAAATAGAGCAGGAAATGCATGATTACCAGGTGCAGTGATTTGTATGGAGAATTCTTCAAGTACAGATGAAAAGTACCTAAATCAGACCTGATAGGATTCCAGATATGGCTTTCAAAGGATGTAGATCTGATCTGGATTTAATATGAGTAATAGCAAGATGAGGAAAGACATTTATAATATTATTAACACAAAGCTATATAGTTAATCCAATTTGTTCATCAGGATTTGGCACATTTGATGAAAGAATAAACTTTGTAGAAAGTCCATGCAGATTCTATGGTGTGGATTTAATTGGTCCCTAGGAAAGACTTGGGTTAGAGGAGGGAAGGTGAGAATTGAGTAATATAGCCCTGCTCCAGGCTCAAGCATATTGCTATAGCCTTACTCTAAACATACATCCTAAAGCCAAGCTGAAACCCTTAGACTGGCATTGGCAATTGACTGTCTTACGGATGTAAACTTAGCATATTGTTGATGTTATCAACCTGCTTAGGAAGTAGTTTGTGGAATCTATCCAGCTGTAAATTATTAGAAAGCAAAACTTTTTAATTTGAATTCAACCAGTTTTCAACAAAGATGTTGTTGTTACTAAATTCAGCTGTTTTCCCCCCAAAAGACAGTTTGCTTGTGTATATGTGACGTGATGCATACATGTATGTGATTTTGAGTCTGTGATATTTGTGTCAGAACAATTTCACTTCCTCAGATGTTTCATATATTAGTTTTTTATTGCTGTGTAACAAATTACCACAAATTTAGTGGCTTAAAGCACATTATCTTATAGTTTCTTATCTTATAAGAGACTATAGTCTCTTATAAGTCTCTTATCTTATAGTCTCTATCTTATAGTCACATTATGTTATAGTCACTTATAGGAGTCCAGGCATTGCTTCGCTGGATTCTTTGCAAGGTTGAAATCAAAGGGTCGGCTATGGTTTAGTTCTCATTTGAAGGCTTGATTGGAGCTGAATCCACTTCCCAGTTCACTTATGTTTTGGGATAATTAATTTCCTTGCAGCTATAAGATGGAGAGTCCTAGCTTCTTGGTGGCTGTTGGTTAAAGGTCATTCCTAGAGACCGTGCTCAGTTCATTTCTAGGTTGCCCTCTCTATAGACCCTTTACAATGCAGCAGCTTATTTCTTTAAAAAAAAAAAAAGTAGGAATAGAGCAAGTTTGCTAGCATGACTTAGTTTCATATAATATAAGGGAGCATAAGAGAGACAGTCCATCACCTTTTTCATATTTTGTTTGTTAGAAGCACGTCAGTTTCCTGCACATACTCAAGATGAGGGAAATACACAAAGCTGTCAGTATCACGGGGGCTACTTTAATGCCACATTCCAGATAATAAAATCTATTCCAGTCTTAGGTATTTTTGGAAGATTTCCAGATAATCAGATAATCAACTTTCAATAATCAATTATTTAAATAGCATTTAATTGTTTCATAAACAGGTCCTTCTTTATAAACTAATACACACACATATTTTATGTTTTTTTAATTCATTCATTTATTTTAATTGGAGGCTAATAACTTTACAATATTGTGGTGGTTTTTGCCATACATTGACATGAATCAGCCACGGGTGCACTTGTGTCCCACCATCCTGAATCCCCCTCCTCCCTCCCCTGCTACTCCATCCCACTGGGTTGTCCCAGAGCACCGGCTTTGAGTGACCTGCTTCATGCATCGAATTTGCACTGGTCATCTATTTTACATATGGTAATATACATGTTTCAATGCTATTCTCTCATATTGTCCCACCTTTGTCTTCTCCCAAATAGTCCAAAAGTGTGTTCTTTACATCTGTGTCTCTTTTGCTGTCTTGCATATAGGGTCATCATTACTATCTTTCTAAATTCTATATAAATGTGTTAATATACTGTATTGGTTTTTCTCTTTCTGGCTTACTTCACTCTGCATAATAGTTTTATTCACCTCATTAGAACTGACTCAAATGCATTCTTTTTTATAGCTGAGTAATATTCCATTGTGTGTATGTATCACAACTTCCTTATCCATTCATCTGCCTATGGACATCTAGGTTGCTTCCATGTCCTAACTATTGTAAACATTGCTGCAATGAACATTGGGATACATGTGACTCTTTCAATTCTGATTTCCTCAGTGTGTGCCCAGCAGTGGGATTGCTGGGTCGTATGGCAGCTCTGTTTCCAGTATTTTAAGGAATCTCCACACTGTTCTCCATAGTGGCTGTACTAGTTTGCATTCCCACCAACAGTGTAAGAGGGTTCCCTTTTCTCCATACCCTCTCCAGCATTTATCGTCTGTAGACTTTTTGATGGCAGCCATTCTGACCAGCACACACACATGTTTTAAAGTAGAGGCAAAGTATACCAAGAACTGATGACTACATGGCTTTTTTCCTAATACTCTTTATCTTCTAGAACATGTTGAAAACATATTTTCTTTCAAATGATGGTTATATTTTTATCAATATTGTAGATAACATTGTTTTCCCCCTAGATTTATCCTACTGTTTTTCTCCTTTTTGTAGGACTGATGTATATGTATTACAAAATCATAGGTTATTAGATTATCATTTTAGAAAGTGATTAAATTTAAAAGACTGATTATACATTTTTATTGTTAAGCATATTTTAATTATATTCACTGTTTGTAACAGGAGATATGATTATGTAACACTTATTCTAAATAATTTTTTTAAACTTTTTACTTTGTATTAGAGAAGAGCTGATTAACAATGTTCTGATAGTTTCAAGTGGACAGCAAAGGAACTCAGCCATACATATTTATGTATCCAAAATGTTATATCTTTATTTTTATATAACAAAATCTATAGTATGTTGGCAAGTATATTAAGTTACATTAAATGTCTGTGAATGATCATTTAGGTGAAATAAGTTTCATTAGAATAGCATGCTCTAGTCTTCCAAATGCATTCTAAATTTAGCCAGCAATACTTATGAAGCATTAATCATATTCAAAAATCTTGAAACACAAGGGTGATCAAATCACATCTCACTCAATGCTCTTAATTTTTGGATTGAGGTTGGACGAGTATTAATATAAAGTAATTTTTGAATGATGGCATTAAAAGTCAGAGAGTTTAGTTAATGTATTTTAGATCATATATTTAGGGAACCTGGAACCGGAACTGGAATCTGAGTCTTTTGTATCAAAGTTCAGTGCCTTTTCACTGCCTCTTGTGACTCCTAAATAATTAATAAGGAAGGTGTCTAATGAATTGCTATGAGGAGGTTGAACCCTTTAAATTGTTTCTGTGGAAGTAGTTGAAACTTCATGTTGATCTATCCAAATTCTCTTGCCTGATTGCCTGGTCCCCTGAGCTGTGAGTCAGCTGGTGATGTTTAGTATTCAGCTTAAAAACATGAAGCAGAATGAGGTTAGTTGACACATATCAAAATCAAGCTGTGCCTGGTCTCATGAGCACCATGCTCCATCTACATGTGCTAGACAGTCATGGATGTCAATATAGAACTCAGTCTATATGCTGCATTTTCCACTTCTCCCTTGACCCTCACTCATTCTGTTTAACAGTATGTAATTAAAGACATCTTTGAGAAGTAATCTATTAAGTCTCATAGGCTTGCAAAAAATACTATATTCCCAATCTGTTTGCACTGATTCTTAAAAACATGTACTATGAGTTGGAAATAACCAAAACCATCTTTTAAAAAAAAATGTTGTTATTCAGTTGCTCAGTCATGTCCAACTCTTTGTGACCCTATGTACTGCAGCATACCAGGCTTCCCTATCCTTCACCACCTCCTGGAGCTTGTTCAAACTCATTCCATCAAGTCAGTGATGCCATCTGACCATCTCATCCTCTGCGTCCCCTTCCCCTCTTACCTTCAATCTTTCCCTGCATCAGGGTCTTTTCTAATGAGTCGGCTCTTCACATCAGGTGGCCAAAGGATTGGAGCTTCAGCTTCGGCATCAGTCCTTTCAGTGAGTATTCAAGGTTGATTTCCTTTAGGATGGACTGGTTTGATCTCCTTGCAGTTCAAGGGACTCTCAAGAGTCTTCTCCAACACCACAGTTCAAAAGCATCTATTCTTGGGCACTCAGCTTTCTTTATGGTCCAGCTCTCATAACCATATATGACTACTGGAGAAACCATAGCTTTGACTAGACAGACCTTTGTCAGCAAAGTTATATGTCTGCTTTTTAATACATTGTCTAGGTTTGCTATAGATTTTCTCTCAAGAAGCAAGTATGTTTTAATTTCATGGCTGCAGTCGCCATCTGCAGTGATTTTGGAGCCCAGGAAAATAGTCTGTCACTGTTTTCATTGTTTCTGCATCTATTTGCCATGAAGTGATCTTCACTTTTTGAATGTTGAGTTTTAAACCAGCTTTTTCACTCTCCTTTTTCTCCTCTTTCAAAAATGTAGTGAACATAATATCAGTGTTAACAATCAACTATTTGATTAATGGTCCTTTAAGCAGGTTTCAAAGCTGAATTATATGTACATTCAATGGGCTTGTCAGATTCAAGTTATTAAATGCATCGATTTCATGCTGAGGAAACTGTTAATTTCCCATAGTTTATCTTTTGACAAGTGCAGTTGGCACATATTATTTTGACCAGAATTGCTATATTTCTTATTGTTCACTGTACTTGTGCATCTTTCTTGTTTTAATTTTTGGTATAAACTTAGTTACATAGGATAAATTTTTCTCATGTTAAGAAAGCGTCAGGTAAAAATATAATTAAAGCCATAACAGCTCATTTTTTAAATTTTGGTTATGTGTATGCATACTTTTGTTTTCTTGTTGTAGATGTTGCCAAGTAGTATTTTTCAGTTAATACATGAGCTTATTGCCTAGGTTATTTTCCTTTTAGCTCAAGTCTTGGTGTATTAGGCAGGGTTTCTAAGACAGTATCCACTATTGTCCTCTTTTCCAAATGCAGAAGTGCAGGGAAAGGTCTTTCAAATTATACTTCATTGTTAACTGCCCAAATTTAGGGAAGGTGTGTGTGAAGTGATGAGCAGGGGTATAGAATAAAAAACAAATCTGGTTACCGAGAATTCTGGAGAGTAGAAGGTTAAAGAAAGTAGAAAAGGTATGGAGATAAATTATTACATAGGAATATTTCAAATAAATAAACACTATCTGTTTCAGATTTAGATCAATGTGATCTCAAGGGATCATACAAGTAATAGCCCATTTGTATTTCTGGAGTGATAATATTCTTGATAGTTCATGTCAGCAAAAGAAGATAAGCATTTTTAAGAAGTGAAAATTACTTTCAGAGAAATATATGACTTACACCTTCTACTAAGAATATTACACAAATGTGAGGGGAAAATTGATACATTCCTAACATAATGCAATGCTATAATTCCTAGAGAAGTAAAATGTATGAGAGGATGTTTAGTCTTATATAATTGGGAAAACAAGAACAATGCTAATTTTTTTCATTAAAAATCAGAAAATAATATAAAATCATAGTCTTCATGCCCCAAACAAACTGTCCTAATACTAAGGCGAACAATACCCACTTTGCAAGGTCTACTGAAGCCTGCAGCTTCTTACCAAAAAAAAAAAACAAAACAAAACAACACACAAACTTATTCCTGATATTCTCTAAGATACAGGCTTAACAAGTCATTGAGTCCTCTTAAGCAAATACCTAATGTCAGTTACTGATAATAAATTTCAAAATAACCTTATGTGTAATTGAACCAGCCCTTCTTTTGGTTTCTAAGATGATGTCAATTTCATGTTGCTCTTTTTATGCATTGCCCTTCCCTCAGGTTCCTCATAATTTATCAAACCAGTTTGGATCCTTCTAATTTACTAAACAAATTCAGTCTTCAAACTTTCCCTTCATTCTCTGTAGTCCTACCTTAGCTGGTTACCCACTAATAACAACTCATAAACCTATTTCTCTAGCCCCAAGCACAAATGGGAGTCAATCCTAATACAGAATTTCTATAGAGAAATGTTTATATTATACACTTAGACAAACACAAATACACTATATTTTCTATATTCTTCTTGAAGGACTAATAGATGTCTTTAGCCTAATCTGCCCTAAAACATACTCTGAATTTACAGTCACCAAACCTGGGGCTTCCTCAGTTCCCTAACCTCACTGAACATCAGCTTCCTAACTCCAGTTGCTAGGATCAAATGGCTTTCATTTCTTTTTGACGCATGGCATCCATTCTGCAAGCAAAATATAACTAAACCTTAACTATTCTCTCCCTCTTCCCAATGACTTCTTCGACCCTAGTCACTTAATTCTCAGCTCAATTATTGAAATAGCTTCCTGTCTGTATCACTACCCCCATACTTTGCCACTCCATAGTCTGTACTTAACATGGAAGCCAGAGCATGCGCCTCTTAATATGTAACTCAAACTGTGACATTTCACTCTCTAAACCTGCCAAGGGCTTCCATCTCATTCTGAGTTAAACACAAAACCTCTCCCCACAAGCACACACATACACAGCACCACAGCTCAATTTTATCTCCTCTGAACCCTCACTTGGTCAGCCTACTCACCCCTGCCCTGCTTCAGGGACTTTGCACTGACAACCCCCTCTACTTCTAATGCTTTCCCCTGGTTCCTCTTGAGTCTCTACTCAAATACCACCTTATCACAGAGGACTTTTCTGATCACATAAAACTGTACAGTTTCCTCTCCCCCATTCTTTATTCCCCTTGCCTTTATTTTTCTCCACAGAACTCATCATCACCTGATAGAATTTGCTTATTGTCTCTTGTCTATTTTAAGAATGATAGGAATTTAGTTATTTTTATGCCATACTCCAGTATCCAGAATATGTAGTAATTATTCATATTGCCTAAATATCATTTAAATAAATAAATCATTTTTACAACTGATTTGCACAAGTGAGATTGTGTCAATTTTAATTCGTAATTTCTGTAGAGAAACATATATATTATACCCAAGGATAAATTATATTTAAGAAATATATAATTTATTCTATTAGAGATACATAGAGAAATGGAATAGAAATAGCAAAACAGTATATACATATCATTTGATGACATGTTATCTTTTGCTTTTTAATGTTGAATATAGCAAAAGATAAATGATGTCTCTCAAAAACAACTTCATGCCAAAAAATTCTAACATTACTCTGAGCACACTTTAAGGCTATTATTATTCTTGATCCTAGTATTGGCATTTCATGCTTGTTCCACCAAATATACAGAAGCTTAAAAAAGCACACAGAAGCGATTTTTAGCAGATTTGCACAAATAGGAGTCAAATATCAATTGTAACTCCAAATTTCTATAGATAAATATGTATTATATTCTAGGTAAACAAGCATGAAAGTGAAGTCAAAGTGTTAATCACTTAGTCATGTCCAACTCTTTTCCGCCCCATGGTCTGTCCATGGAATTCTCTTAGGCAAGAGTCCTGGAGCAGGTTGCCATTCCCATTTCCAGGGGAATCTTCCTGACTTAGATTCAAACCCAGGAATCCTGCATTGTGGGCTACAGGCCATGGGGTCACAAAAGAGTCGGACACAACTTAGCGACTAAAGCAACAAACAGACGGTAACTTGGTGTCTGTTCATTCACACTGGCCAAGCCCTTCTTTAAGGCTGCTGTAATAGCCTTTTTGTTGCTTCTATAATGATTATCTCTTGATATTTATATTTTCCTCTATGTCATTTGGATCTCAGCCTAAAAGTCACTTACTCAGAGAGGTCTTCCCTAGCAACCTCACCCGCTAGCACCACCCTCATTTCACTTCTTGGCAGAGCTTGCCTCACTATTTTCTTTCTGAAGTGTTTGCTTTTAAGTGTATAACATGTTTATTGTCCACCTCACTACATTAAATACAGACGCTAGCCAGCTTGATTGTGTTGTTCACTGCTGTATCCCCAGTGACTAGAATATTTCCTGGCAGTTAGCTGATGCTTAATAATCATTTATTTACTAAGTGAATAATATGATCTCTGTTACATCTTATGTTTATATAAATGATTAAAAATCATTAGAGATTCAAGAGTGTAGAACTCACAAATATGGACTCCCTTCCAGCCTCATTATGGATTGTTAACAAAACACCAGATTAACTGACCTGATCCTCATAGATCATCAGGGTAATGTTCCTAGGTGTTTTGATGTTGTTAGATTATTATGTGATAGAAATACTGATCAAAATGTGTTTATTAGTTTGATGATGATACACATCTCCCATTACCAGCTTTCCTGCATCTCAAAGAAGAAAGGACTGAGTTGTTTTCCCTTCTGTTCAGGTATTTTAGATGAGTTATATTAAAATAAAGAAATATCAGCTTTAAAAAAAAAAGAAATATCAGCTTTAATCTTTTTTCTGATCAATAAAACATGTTAATTATATTAATTCAACAAATGATTTTTGAATACGTAGCATGTACCTGTTTCTCTCATTAAATTTTAGGGGAAAAAGACGTAAATAGCTGCATGGCAAGTGCAGTTCTCAACCCATTTTGTGTGTTATTAAATCCTTATTGCAATTCTTTCATGTAGAAATTATTATTCCTTTTTTTAATATTTTAGGGAAATTAACTTCAGAGAGGTAGATAACATACCCAGATTCATACTGATAGGGGCAGAGTTGAGTTTTGAAATAAATTTTTATTACTCCAAAGCCTCCCCTTGTACTTTGCCAATTTAAAGAAGGGAAATTCTATGAAAATTTAAATAGTAATAATAGCAAAACTATTGTGAGCCTCATAAAACATTAAAATAATTATAATTCATACAGAAAATAAATTACCCATTTAAGCAGAGAATTTAGCTATATGTTTTGGTCACAGAAATGAGGGACATACACATTGCCATAATGCATTACTTTAAATGTCTTAAAAAATGGACCATGGTGTGATTAGACCTCATCAAAAGACCATTTAGATTCAAAGTTTATAAATTATTGTCCAAATATTCTCATTAAGATAGCTCAAATTGCTTTAGAACTTTGAATGTGGTGGGCTTTAGATTCTGGTAGACAGATAAGCCAGTCTTTAAATCAACCAATGCTCCTTTGCTAATCCTTCATCTAGCTTATTATCTAGTCTCTGACAGACTCTTGTATGGACCCTCACCCTGCATCATGAACTCTACTGCACTGTGAATTCTGACTTTGTGTTTTAGACATGGAATCCTTTGGAGGCAAGGAGATATTTGTGATTATAAGTATCATGAGTAAATAATACCAGTAGGGAACCTGGGGCCTGTGGTGTATCAGAGCCATACAACTAAACTATCAGCATCTATTTGTAGAGTTGTGAGCAATAATTGAGAAATGAGGCATCTTGTGATTTTGTGACTAGGCAGAATGATGCTTATAACTTCAAGCTCTACCTCATAACTGAATCAGCCAGCAAGATCTTCATATGATATTTGGACTAGAATTTTAATGTTTATGTTGCTAGCATTTTGTCTGATTTGGGATTAATTCAGTTGTCATGAATAGCTCTTTGGCAAAGGAAAATGAGATAACTGTAAGCTAATAAAATTAGGGAATTTCAATGTGAGATATGTGCAATACCAAAAGAATCATCTCTATCAATCAAAATAAGTGGTTAAATCAATGGAGACCATCAATTTTTAATTTATTTAGTAATTTCAAATATATTTATTCATTGTTTGTGAGTATGCTTGCAGAACAATTGAGATACAAAATGTTCTTATCCTCAGAAATTTCATGATCAAGGTGTGAAAATGAGACATGCATACTCACATTAAAAATTAAACAACAATTCAAGAAGCATTTCAGGCTGTGATTAAGGGCCATGTGAATAGTATGAACAATAAATGAAAGGAAAGATCAAAGACGGAACAAAGGAAGAATAGAAAAACTTGGAATTGCCTTGCTTTTGGATTGAATTGCAGTTGGGTTGAAGTTGAATAAGTGGAAGGTGTACCAAGCTGAAGATGGGAGAAACTCTAAATAGAGTTGAATGCCTGAAACTAGACATTAGCATGTCATCTTTGGAGACAGTGAAGGGCTGCCACCGTAGTTTCTGACCATCTTGTTTGGGTCCTTGATAGCCAAGTTGAGCCATTTAGACTTCATCCTCAGAATAATGGTAAATCTGGAAGAATCTCTATGGAGGAGTAGAAAAACAATGACAGCACATTTGAATGGTGAATCTGATAAAAATGTGCATACCTTCCTGAAACTAGGGGGAAATTAGAAAGGAAAAAAGCAGTGGTTTGAACAGTGGTTTTTAAACTTGAATGTGCTTAAGAATCCACCTAGGTAGCTTGTTGGAATCGCAGATTCCTGAGCCTTACTCCGGAGGTTCTGATTAAGTCAGGAGAGGGCTTTTAATTTCCATCTTAACAAGTATCAGTGTGCTTCTGATTTAAGTGGTCTTCAGATCACATTTTGAATAGTATTAAATTAAAATGTGGTCACAATAATCCATGAGTGAAGGTTTATACTATAAACTTTTGGAAGTAGCAATGAAAAGGAAATAATGACTGTAAAAGATACAGTGATAAGACAGAAATGTTTGCATATAAAAAAATCAAAGAGAAGACATAGTCTAAGATGATATTAATGTATTTAAGTCAACATATTTGATCAATTTTGTTTTTACAACTGGATTTTCTACTCAATTAATTCACCTGAAAGACTCATGCGAATAAAGATGATGCCTAAACATGAACTAAGGAGAAAAGTTAAAGTGAAAGTCGCTCAGTCGTGTCTGACTCTTTGCCACACCATGGACTACACAGTCCATGGAATTCTCCAGGCCAGAATACTGGAGTGGGTAGCCTTTCCCTTCTCCAGGGGATCTTCCCAACCCAGGGATCAAACCAAGGTCTCCCACATTGCGGGCAGATTCTTTATCAGCTGAGCCACCAGGGAAGGAGAAAATACAATATGAAATAATGAATATGGTAATACATGTAGATAAAAAAGAAATTCAGAAAAAATAATCCACCATTTTGTATTAGAATCAAATAATCATTCTAATGATTACGATTATTTTTCCCATCATGGATGTCACTAACTCTAGTCAAGTTTCCTGAATTCCTTTCATTATTAGTTTTTGAAAATGGATGTAGAATTCTCAATTATCCATATCTTCCCCATTTAGCTAAGAGGAAGACAATAGGGACCATGTTGGATCATCTCTATAGTTATGATTATCTTACATCCTATGTTTGGGGAAATAATTATTATTAAAATAATCATTTCCTGATCTCACAGATACAGAGAACATATTGGTGGTTACAAGAGGTGTTTGGTAGCAGACTGGGAAAAATGGGTAAAGGTATAAACTTCTAGTTTTTAAATAAATAAGTCCTAGAAGTGTAGTGTACAATATGGTGTCTATAGGTAATAATACTGTACTGTGTATTTGAAAGTTGCTGGGAGAGTAGATCTTAAAAGTTCTCACCATAAGGAAGAAAGATTACCTGTGTGGTGATGGATGTTAACTAGACTTATTTTAGTGATTATTTCATAAGGTATTCAGTGTTGTACCACTGAAACTAATATAATGTTATATGTCAATTATATCTCAAATTTTGAAAGTAATAATCGCTTCCATTTCCTAGAGAATTATCTGACTATGAAACCCAGTTTTTGGTTTGTACAACATAATTACTGGAATTATGGTCCATAGTAGGGCCATATTTTACAAAAAATACACAGTTTTGGACCTTATTTCTCAGTTGTTTCTGGGACAAAGTCACAAGACCATCTTGAGGAGATTAATATAGTTAGATTCTAGCTTATGTTATTAAGCCATCAGGAAGGGTACTGATGAACATTATAAGGAAAATTGAATTTTAAGTAGAAATTATAATAATTATTCATTTTTCAGTCTGTTTGATGCAAATTTTGAGGTCACAGTGCTTCCACTAAAACAGTAATCAATACTCAAGTTTTCCTACAGAAGTTCCACCTTTTAAAAGATTTTTGAGTTTATTTTATACCTTCCTTTACACATGTGAACAAATTATTTGGCCTTTCAGTTAATAACATCTGAGTATTTTTATAGATTACCTTTAGAGTTATTATGAGCTCTAATAATGGTATTAGGAACTGGAAATGTTTCTTTTACATGGACATCGCCTAAAATTATTGAAATTTCAAAGTTCTTGGTTCCACCAACAGAAGAAAAATAAATGAATCCGAGTGCCTTGAAGAAGAAAGGCATATAAATCAGTTTCAGTTCAGTTCAGTTCAGTAGCTCAGTCATGTCTGACTCTTTGCGACCCCATGGACTGCAGCACATCAGGCTTCCTTGTGTATCACCAACTCCCGAAGCTTGTTCAAACTCATGTCCATCAAGTCGGTGATGCCATCCAGCCATCTCATCCTCTGTTTTCCCCTTCTCCTCCAGCCTTCAATCTTTCCCAGCATCAAGGTCTTTTCAAATGAGTCAGCTCTTCACATCAGGTGGCCAAAGTATTAGAGCTTCAGCTTTAGCATCAGTCCTTCCAATGAATATTCAGGACTGATTTCCTTTAGGATGGACTGGTTTGATCTCCTTGCAGTCCAAGGGACTCTCAAAAGTCCTCTCCAACACCACAGTTCAAAAACATCAGTTTCAGTTAAGGGTAAATAATCATATTCCTTCACACTTTAAAAGAGTATTTGAAAGAGGGATGACTTTCACTTCTTGAAAAGGACGGAGGAAGAGGGGTAAAAAGAGGACTTGGGAGAAGTTTCAGCTGAGGGGAAAAAGGAGTAACAAGGAAAGGCTGCAGACAAAAGGTGAGCAGTTAATTGTGCTGGGCAGCTAGGGATTGTAAAGAAGAGCTCTTCCTTTGGCGTGAACTACCTGAATTAAAACAATTCTCTTGAGATTACACCACCTCATGCCCTGAGTCCCCTCTGGTACTGATTGAAGGCTGTTGAATATGTCTTCTAGGAGCTTGACACTCACTTTTGCCCAAATATGACAGGGATTATGTCCTGTGGAACACTGGTGGTTTGTTAATCATAGAACTTGTCATCTAATGTTTTCTTATTCATTGCCATGCTCACTTGCTCAGTTGTGTCTGACTCTTTGTGACCTCATGGTCTACAGCCCACCAGGCTCCTCTGTTCATGGAATTTTCCAGGCAAGAATACTACAGCAGGTTGCTGTTTCCTACTGCAGGGTATCTTCCTGACTCACAGCTCGAACCAGTGCCTTCTGCATCTCCTGCATTAGCAGGTGGATTCTTTACCACTGAGCCACCACAGAGGTTAGCAGACAGTTTCTATAAAGACCCATAGAGTAAATATTTTTTACTTCATGGGCTATATAGTCTCTGTCATGACTACTGAACTCTGCCATTGTAGTGTGAAAGCAGCCATAGATAATCAGTAAATGAATGGATGTGGCTGTGTGCCAATAATATTTAATTTACAAAAACAGGTGGTAAGTTGGATTTGTCCCATGCCTATAGTTTGTCAGACCCCTTCTATTGCAATATATGGTATTTCTATTATGGATCAATAGACTGGCTTAGAAAACTAACTACTTTCCTAGCATAGTTTCCCAGAAAAGTTGCAGATTAAAAATAGATAGGAACCTGACCCAGTACTAGATTTGGTAAATTCCTTAAAGAAATGTAATAGTCTTTGGAAGTACATAAATAGTGTCTAGAAATTGGGTTGCAGTATTTTCTATTTGTGTAAATTTTATAGCTCTTTTTCATCTGTGAAGTAAAAATAATAACGCCTACCTGATAAAAAGGCCACGGCCATCAATTGCCATAACATAGGTAAATGCCCATTACAGCAGCTCTGATGTACAGTAGACCTTCAGTAAACATTAGTTTTCTTCCTTCTTCTCCATATGCCAGAATACACATATGGAGTAAAAATAAAAGTACAACAGAAACAAAGCAGAGTAGAAAGCATAATTAGCTTCATTTTTAAGGTACAACAGCTCTTTATTTCACTAAAATATCCATTGTTGGCTTAAAGAGATAGACTTCTTACTGCTTGGACACAGCTCATAGTTTTCAAGAGCTCTGCATCTAGCTTGATACTGTGAGGTTGTTGGCTTTCCATTTTCTTCATTTCCTATATTATATGTAATGTATATTTAAATATATGCATGCTGTGTTGTGTATTAGTCATGTCTGACTCATTGCAGGCAGATTATATATATATATATATATATACACACACACACACACATATATACACACACACACACATGTATTTACGTATATGTGTGCTTTTGTATACATATTGGGCTTCCCTGATACTTATGAGCAAAAAACTGTGCCAAGCTTTTTTATACTTATTGTCTCATTTAATCCTTACAATATTTTATAAAATTATCATCAGTAATTATCCTTTATCATCCCCACCTTATAAATGTGAAACTGATAGAGCACTTAATGTAATCTACCTGCAGTCACACATGCAGAGGCAGCTGGTATTGAAACTCAGGGTTTCTGGTTATAGTGTCCATTTTCTTAATAATGATGATTAAATATGTTTTAAATTAATTTTAAAAATAAAAATAATATTTAAATGCAATGAAACTACTTACTACTGTTTTGACCATTTTGACTTAATAACTTCGTTATTTATGGGTTACTTGCCCAACACTAAAGAACTGGGTTGAAAATGCAATGTGTGGTTTATAATTGGTCAGTTCATCCCTACCTTTGAATCTGCACAGAAGCCGCTTGCAAATAAATCTAGATCTCCATTTGGCACACTCCACAAAGCATTCTAAACAATTCAGTGTGTTCACATGATGAGATTCCCATTATTTATGCATGAAGAAAATATGCCATTTCCCATGCACTGAGCCAGGGAGGAAATTATTCAGTCTTAGTAGTATTAGACCATGGGTCTTCTATTTATCTGAAAATGGTCGTGTCAGTCTGGGGAGAATAATGGTTCAGATCCTTCTCCTTCCTTCAAATATTATGTCAAAATTACGTTGATCAAAATAAATAAAACCTTGTATCACTGTGTCAAGGCTATAAGAAGATAGAATAAGCCAGCACAAACATTAAAAATGAACATGTTAGAGAGTCTGCCTTGAATTGTGAATTCTATTCATTTTTACCTCTTCCAAGGTTCTTGTTTTCCTCTCCTCAGAAAGTTACATGGAAATTTTATACTTCTATTGAAATAAACAGCATGTTCCCCATTTTTTTTCAAAAAGGCACTGTTTCATTAAAAAAAAAATAACTTGCATTTACAAAGAAAGGGAATAACTGGACCTCATTCAAGTTAGTTTGTGAATGTGCCCAGGTACTAATCTGAATTCTCTCTTTTGGACAGATTGAAAAACTAGTCTTTCCTCAATGCCAGCCCCTTCTTTGAAGTAGTTTACCTCAGTTCTCAAAGACAAACTGTAGTATTGCTGAAAAATAACCTATTTGTTATCACTTAAGGAAAAGCCATTTGCTATAATGAGTTAAACTTACTCATCTTTCAACTACTACCACCTATAGCTACAGTAAGATTTGAATTAGGTGGTCTTGGATAATTTTCTAAAAAAAGTTCAGAGATATCTCCACCCACCCTACCTACATGAAAGCTCATGAATTTAAATTTAGGGAATCAGTCCTAGAATGGCCTTATTCCTTGCCAGGAGGGAGAGAATCCCACCCCCCCCCCTTTTCCTATGTATTACAAGTTTCTAGTTTGGGCATCTGAAAATTGGGTTTCTGTTGAAGCTTCTCCCAATATGATTTCATACTTAATTGCTATCTGATTCAGGGAGATAAAAGAGGAAGAAAGCAACAAAATGTCTGGGTTCTCTCAAGATGAGAAAGGTTTATAGATGAGGAAACTAGGGCTCAACAAAGTTACAAAACTTGCCCCTAAATCTCACAACTTTCAGGGGTGAATTAGTTCTGTTTGGTCCCTGTACCCGTCCCCTTAACTAGAACATCCCATTCCATTTGCAAGGAAATTGGAGATATCCAAGCACACAAGACTTGCTAATAGAGGGGCAGGTACTGAAACTGCAGAGGCAGCAGGGAACTCTAGTCTAGAAGAGCTCTGTGGGCTCTTTGACAAGTCATTACCCTTCTCTGTGCCTCAGTTTTGTTATCTATACAGTGGGGATAATAATAAATTCTTGAAACACAGAACAATTGCAGCCTCAAAGTAAACTATACATACTAACTATTGCTGGGATTTAGGCATCCTCACCCCTTTTGTCTTATACTGTTCATTGCTTAAAACAGATAGATGAATATGTGATTCAGAGATGTAGTTTTTTTATACATCAGAACAGTTTGGGGGAACTTGAGGTTATATTGAGAATAGCAATTTTTTTCTCTCTCACTATCCATATTCTATTTTAAACTACCATAATTCTCCTCTTTTTTCTGCCAATCCTGCTGCTTCTTGATCCTTAGGCAACTATCCTCAGTTCTTGTTAGTTACTACTAATCCCTACTGTGATTTTGCTGATAGCTAAAATGTTAGATGATAAGGAATGTTATATTTTAATGGCAGATACTTTAAAAATTAAAATGCTCCCTGACCCTAGGAAGGAAACGTTCTGCTGATCAAAGGATGTAGAGCTCTGTGACAACCTAGAGGAGTGAGATGGAGTGGAAGTCGAGGGGGAAGTTTCAAGAAGGAGGGAACATATGTATACCTGTGGCTCCTTCATGTTGATATGTGGCAGAAACCAACACAATAGTGTAAAGCAATTATCTTCCAATTAAAAATAAATAAATTTAATGATAAAAAAAGAGTATGTAGGGGGTAAATATCTAGGGATACAGGAAGAGATAATCACAGCCAAAGAAAGGAGCACATTAACCTGGCATTGAAAGCTACCATCTTTGCACAATATTTTTTGTTCTATTTCAGCATTAATTTAAAAGGTAAACTTTGAAAGGAAAATGAATTCTAATTTAAAGAAGTTTGCTTATCATTTTTCAGAATTCTGTTTGGATTTCTCATATTTTTTCTGCTGCCACAGGTCTGAAAGTCAGTCCAGTGATGGAATTGGGGGGAGTTTATAAATACAGAGTGTTCACACATGGCCTGTAGCTTTCTCTTCTAAATAATGTGATATTTACCTCCATGCTGCCTACTAAGCTCCTGCCCACTTCATTTTATCTGTTCTCTTGGTAATGAAGTGGGTTCCCTGCCCTGTGCATGTCTGTGGGTATTTATCATTCAATATTCAATATATACAAAGGAATCTTTGTAATATGCAGCTTATACAGCATATCATTTTGGAACTATAATATTGTCAACATATTGCATCTTCTTTCTCCCACTAACCATCTCTTTCTTCCCAGCTCACCAGGTAATAACCACCCTACGTTTTGTGAATTTCGTAATCCTTCTATTTTTAAACACTTCCTAAAATATCACATATGTACGTATTCTTTAAAATCTTGCTGCTTAAGTATGATCTTGCTGCTTAAGATCTGTAGCAGTGGTGCCATCTGGGAGCTTATTAGAAATATGGAATCTCAGATCTATTGAGTCAGAATCTGCGTTTAATAAATAATCAACTCATATGCATATTAGTTTGAAGAGCATTGTGCCAAATGTATTATTTTGTTTTCCGTGGAGTTTTTGCCTCATTTCCTCATTTGTTTCTTGTGTTTGAACTTCAGAAGAAGGTACAGTGTTTGTAGTCTACTGCCACTTGCTTTGCTAGCTTAACAAGCTGTTTATTTCTAAGATTCATCCAAGTTGCCTCGAATAGTCATTTACGGCTTCATGATGTAACATTTGTGTGGACATCCCAGAATTTATTTTTTCTTTTATTGCGAAGAATTGAGGTGGTGTCTGGCTTTTTGTTATAAAGCATAATCCTGCTACAAACACTCAGGTGCATGTCTCCTGGCGTGTGTGTGTGTGTGTGTGTGTGTGTGTGTGTGTGTGTGTTTAAGCAGTTCTCTGCACTAAGTACCCAGGAGTGGAATGGTGAATATTGGTCAATGTTAATAGTCACTTTTACAAGATAATGGTAGATTATTTTCCCACCAGCAATGTATAAGAATTCCTATCTTTACCAACAACATCAGGCTTCTTACTTCTTTGCCAACCTGGTGGATAGTACATGCCTTCTCACTGTGATCAGAATGTGCATTTCACTTGATTACAAAAAAGACTACTCAGTTTTTCTAAAGTTTCATGACCATTCAGCTTTCCCCTTCTGTGAAATGCCTTGTCGTATATTTTGACTGTTTTTCCATTATTTCTTTCTTGATTTATAGGAGTACTTATTTTAAAATAATGCTTTGAGAATTACATGTATTTCAGTATTTTCTCCCAGATTATGACTTGTCCTCTCACTTTCTTAATGGAAGTTCTACATGCTAATGTAGTTTGTTTATTAATCTTTTCTTTCATTGTTAGTATTTCTTATAACTTTTAAAAAGAAGATCCTCTCTGAAATGAAAATTGGGGTACATATGTCTTCTAGAATTGTGATTTTCACGGGGTATATGCCCAGTAGTAGGATTGCTGGGTCATATGGTAGTTTTATTGCTAGTTTTGTTTTTTTTTTTTTTTAAGAAATCTCCATACTGTTATCCATAGGCTATATCAATTTACATCCCTACCAACAGTGCAAGGCAATTCTCTTTATTCCACATCCTCTCCAGCATTTAGTTTTTATAGATTTTTTGATGATGGCCATTATGACTGGTGTGAAGTAATAAATACCTCTGTAGTTTTGATTTGCATTTCTCTAATAATAAGCAATGTTGAGCATTTTTTCATGTGTTTATTAGCTATCTCTATGTCTTCTTTGGAGATACATCTGTTTAGGTCTTCTGACCATTTTTTGATTAGGTTGTTTATTTTTCCGATATTGAACTGCCTGAAACTGAAAGTGAAAGTCGCTGAGTCGTGTCTGTCTCTTTGCCACTCCATGTACTATAGAGTACATGGAATTCTCTAGGACAGAATACTGGAGCGGGTAGCCTTTCCCTTCTCCGGGGGATCTTCCCGATCCAGGGATCAAAACCCAGGTCTCCCACATTGCAGGTGGATTCTTTACCAGCTGAGCCACAAGGGAAGCCCAAGAATACTGGAGTGAATAACCTATCCCTTCTCCAGGGGATCTTCCCAACCCAGGAACTGAACTGGGGTCTCCTGTATTGCAGGCGAATTCTTTACCAACTGAGCTATCAGGGAAGCCCCTTGAATTTCCTGAGCTGTTTTTATATTTTGGAGATTAATCATTTGTCAGTTGCTTCATTTACAGTAGTCAGGACATGGAAGCAACCTAGATGTCCATCAACAGATGAATTGATAAAGAAGTTATGGCACATATATAAAATGGAATATGACTCAGCCACAAAAAAGAACGAATTTCAGTCAGTTCTAGTGAGGATGAGAAAAGAGGCTGTTAAACAGAGTGAAGTAAGTCAAGAAGAAAAAAAAAGTATTGTATATTAACACGTATATTATATATGTACTCTAGAAAAATGGTACTAATAAACCTGTTTATTCAGTTCAATTCAATCACACAGTCGTGTCCAACTCTTTGTAACCTCATGGATTGTAGCACGCCAGGCTTCCCTGTCCATCACCAACTCCTGGAGCTTACTCAAACTCATGTCCATAGAGTTGGTGATGCCACCCAGCAATCTCATTCTCTGTCGTCCACTTCTCCTCCCACCTTCAATCTTTCCCAGCATCAGGGTCTTTTAAAATGAGTCAGTTCTTCCCATCAGATGGCCAAAGTATTGGAGCTTCAGCTTCAGCATCAGTGCTTCCAATGAATATTTGGGACTGATTTCCTTGAGGATTGACTGGTTTCATCTCCTTGCAGTCCAAGGGACTCTCAAGAGTCTTCTCCAACACCACAGTTCAAAAGCATCGTTTCTTCGGCACTCAGCTTTCTTTATAGTCCAGCTTTCATATCCATACATGACTACTGGAAAAACCACAGCTTTGACTAGAGGGACCTTTGTTGCCAAAGTAATGTCTCTGCTTTTTAATATGCTGTCTAGGTTGGTCATGGCTCTTCTTCCAGGGAGCAAGCATTTTTTAATTTCATGGTTGCAGTCACCATCTGCAGTGATTTTGGAGCCCCCCAAAATAACGTATCTCACTGTTTCCATTGTTTCCCCATCTATTTGCCATGAAGTGCTGGGACCAGATGCCATGATCTTAGTTTTCTGAATGTTGAGTTTTAAGGCAACTTTTTTCACTCTCCTCTTTCACTTTCATCAAGAGGCTCTTTAGTTCTTCTTCACTTTCTGCCACAAGGGTGGTGTCATCTGCATATCTAAAGTTATTGATATTCATTGAAACATATATACTATTGTATGTAAGATAGATGGTCTGTGAGAATTCACTGTATGATGCAGGGAGCTCAACCCCGTGCTCTGTGACAATGTAGAAGGGTGGGGTGCGGTGGGAGGTAGGAGGGAGGTTCAAGAGGAGACATATGTATACCTATCATTGATTCATGTTGAAGTATGGCAGAAATTGATACAACATTGTAAAGCAATTATTCGCCAATTAAAAATAAATTTTTTTTTTTTTAAAAGAGATCCTCACTTGTCCAAATATCAGAATACTATTCTGCAGTACTTCCTTCTAAATATTTAAAGTTCTAAATATCTAAACACGTACTTGAAAAATATTTAATATGATTGGGATTGAATTCTGTTTGTTATATGAGGTAGGCATCAAGATTTATCTTTTATGCTATGGGTTATCAATAGCTCCAACACCGTTTATTGAACAATTGCTCTATTCCCAATAGATGGCAATGCCATCTCTCTCAAATAATACGATTTTATACATTGTAAAGGTCTATGTCTGTGGTCTTTATTTTGCTTTGTTAGATATTTTATTTATCTTATGCTAGTACTTTACTGTATTTATTAATACATATTTAAAATAAACATTAATGGTTGGTTGGGAAAGTACCCTTATCTATTTCCTCCTATTTGTTTTTCATATGAAAATTTTATAAGCATGCAAATTCCTTGAAATATCCTATTGGAATTTTGGGTAGATCTATTCTATTTGATCCTATTCTGTATCTATTTGATCAATTCTAATCAATTTGTGAAAATTTTTCTTCTTTAATTGATTCCTTCCATTCATGAAAATGGTATATCTCTATATTTATTCAAGTCTATTTAAGACTTTTAAAATTAAAAAATTTTTCCATAATGGTCTTATCATTTATTATGTTTATTCCTAAGAATTGTATGTATGTATGTATATGTATGTGTGTATGTATATACAGCATTTATCTGTTGCCTGTAAATGGAAGAACAATTGAGTCTTGTAAATTTAGTCTCTCTTATTCTAATAATTTTTCTACAGATTCTTTTGTGTTTCATATGTGGATAATGACACCATCAGAGAATAATGAGTTTTGTTCCTTCTTTTTCAATCCATATTATCTTCAATGTACTGTGTGTGTGTTTGTTGAGTGTTTTATCTTATTAAGCTGTCTAGGATCGATGGCTTAATTTTGACTAGAAGTATTTATAATGAGCATTTGTATCTTGTCCCTCACAAAAGATATTTCTAATATTTCAGCTAACATCTTTTCAGCTCTCAACTGCTATACTAGATTACCTACCCACTGATATTATTAAACAATTCATCCACTGACATTTTCATTTCAAAGGTTCTATGGTGAGTTTCTCCCTTTGTCACCCAGCAAATCACCGCTTTTCAACTCAGTTTGGCCAGGGCTCAAGTCCAGGCTTTGATACTAAACAATTACCTGGACTGAGGCCAGTGCTGACCTGGCTGCCTTCCTGAGCTTCAGCTTCCTCACATGAAAAATGAAGTTAATGCTAATAATCCTCCATCTTAAGGAACCCACTCACTACAATATTCAACTCAATTTAATAGGAACTCTGTAAAATGAAAAAATCTTCATTCTATTTTCTGAAACAAGTGGAAGATGCATACATTTTGCCTACCAATATCTATCATGTTACTTTTCAGCATCTCAAAGTGTAAGATTAAGTCTTAACATATAGACTCTTAACTACTTTAGTCTTTGCTAGTTAGGCCTAATTTCATAGTAACAGGCTACCTTCTTATAATCTCTTTTTCATCTTTGATATTGAGAGCGACATTTCAAGGCACAGTGATTCTTTTTTTGAATTTAACTATCAAACACTAGAAGTTTAGCACCCTCTCTTAAAAGCCAGCCAGAAGCTTTTGACAGATGGACATTTAGCACCTGAATAATTATCCTTCAGTTCTCACAAATCAGTTATTTTGAAAGTTCTATGACATATTCTGAGGGATCTGGTAATATCTACTCATTTTAAGTGTATTACTGCTGTATGACTGACCATGATTTTTTAGTTATTTTAATGATAAAGCAATATACAGCTTCAAGGACTAATGAATATCTTGTTTTCTTATATATAGATATATACTCTGTGTGTGTGTGTGTGTGTGTGTGTGTGTGTGTATACAGAGAGAGAGACAGAAGTGTAATCTCTTTCCCTGAAATAAACATTTTCTTTACTTAGAAAAAAAATTTGTCTCACAGACATAATTTCATATTTTTCTACATATTTAATAATCTCTCTTCAATAAGGCATAGTCTTTTGAAGCCATTTGCAATGATTATTAGGTGTCTGATTCAACTTAATTAAGTCTAAAATTCAACTCTGTGTTGCTCTGAATATAAGTGGCAAATTCACCATTCTCACCATGACCCACATGGTCCTCCTTGATCTGTCCCCATTTCCAAATAGCCTCCAGCTCACTTCATCCCAGGCCATTCATCAGCTTGCTATTCCTCAAATACAACAGACTTGCTGTTAGGTTGGGGTCTGTGCACTTGCTTTTTCTATAGCCTGGAACACTGGCTTACTCCCTTACTTTCTTCAGGTTTTTACTTCTGTTCTACCTTATCAGAGAAGTCTTCCTTGATCACCATTTACAAACTCTCATATATCATACTCTGAGTTCTTAATTTCTGTCAGTTTGTTTTACAGCACTTCACCATATCAAACATATTTATATCTTTGCCTGGTGTTTATTCTGGCCTTTCCAATCAAAACAGAAGAGCCAGAACTTTTCTGTTTTATTCAGTTCTTTTGCTCCAGAACTTAGTGGTTGGTTCATATTTAGTGTTCAATAAATATTGGATGAATTAAGTAATTAATGTTGAGACAATCAGGTGCACAGGTGTTTTCTATGTAGAGTTAGGTCTCAAGGCTACAGTCAACATCTGCAAGACACTGGCACAAACCTTTTAGTCTCTGCTGAAAGATTCATTATGATTTTCAAAATGTTGAAATGTAAGAAAGAAGTGCATTGTTAAAAAGATTAAATAAAATAATGCATGAAAAGTGTTTGGCAGAGTGCCAAAAGTTGAATACTCAGTAAATGTAATAAACCTACTTGCATCTAAATCCATCCTTTCCCATTTCTCTCCTGTCACAATGGAAATGTTGTCTTCAGGCTTATTGTTGTTGTTCAATCACTAAGTTGTGTCTGACTCTTTGTGACCCCATGGACTGCAGCACACCAGGCTTCCCTGTCCTTCACTGTCTCCCAGAGTTTGCTCAAACTCATGTCCATTGAGTCAGTGATGCTATCCAACTATCTCATCCTCTTTTGCCCCCTTCTCCTGCCCTCAATTTTTCCCAGCATCAGGGTCTTTTCCAGTATGTTGGCTCTTCTAATCTTTTGTATTATTTAAGGCAAAGTCTCCCATTTGTATCTTAGAGTTTAGTCCACCCTCACCTTCTCAGAGACAGCACTTACCTTCCTTCTTCCTCTCCTATCCTTGTTTTGCATCCTACACATCAACCCTAAAACCTTAAAACCAAATCCTTGATTTGGATCCTCTTTGCATCCTACCCATCAACCCTAAAACCTGGTCCACCCAGAAAGGGTCCTTAATGATAACTGACATAAAGTCACCCTATTACCTTGAGGGGACACTTCATAAGAAGTGATTCATCATCAGATGTTTACATACTGCCTATCTGTCCTCACAGATTTATAGAATCACCTACCATTTTCTGAATGTCCAGTGCTGCATAATTTCTCTCATCTCTTAAGTTTTTGCCTATGTCAGTTTCTGCCCAGTTGTCTTTACCCTTTGACATTCCCCAAGGTATACACATACACAGTCACACAAATATATTCACGCAAAATGAGATTAGCTAATTCTGATTTGCACTTGAGGTCTTAGTTGTATCCAGCTTGGATACAACTCTTTCGTTGTGAAGACTCACTGAGTCCTATGAATTGAATGTCCCTCCTGTGTTTCCCGGAGAAGGCAATGGCACCCCACTCCAGTACTCTTGCCTGGAAAATCCCATGGACGGAGGAGCCTGTTAGGCTGCAATCCATGGGGTCGCTAAAAGTCGGACACGACTGAGCGACTTCACTTTCACTTTTCACTTTCATGCATTGGAGGAGGAAATGGCAACCCACTCCAGTGTTCTTGCCTGGAGAATCCCAGGGACGGCAGAGCCTGGTGGGCTGCCGTCTATGGGGTCACACAGAGTCTGACATGACTGAAGTGACTTAGCAGCAGCAGCAGCCTGTGTTTCCACTGCAGACACTACATATCTCTATCAACTCTCCCTCTCTCCTTCTCCTTCTCTTTCTCTCTCTCTCCCTCCCACGCATCCTTTTTCTCTGCCTCCCTCTCTCCCTTCCCCACCCACTGACTTACAGCTTCTAAGCTCCTTGAGTACAAGTATTTTTTTATGTAAATTAATGAAACACCAAAGTCTACATGAGAATTGTGTTCATACTCAGTCGCTCAGTTGTGTCTGACTTTGTAACCCCATAGACTGTAGCCTGCCAGACTCCTCTGTCCATGATATTTCCCAGGCAAGAATACTGGAGAGGGTTGCCATTTCCTCCTCCAGGGGATCTACCTGAGCCGAGGATCACACCTGCATCTCCTGCATTGGCAGGCAGATTCTTTACCACTATATAAGCTACACTTTTAACTTAAATTGACAAGTGAAGTTGTGTCATTAGAAAGCTACAAATTTGCTTTCTGGTAGTACTGAAACCTGTGTGTCAACCAACAAGTTGCTGCTAAATTAGCATTAATGTGCTAGCCAAAGGCAGATATGCTTAAGACAAGCATTTCTTACTTTAACATTTATTGCATATTCCTGTTTGTTTCATATTAGAGAAAAAGTGACTGGAAAATGACTTAATATATCAGAAATAATGGGAAGGAGACTTTAGTACTAGTATTTATAGTGGTAATGTTGACAATACATACGACTTAATACATGTACAGACTTTCACAATTTTCAGAGTGCTTTTATGGCTCTAGAAAATACTAAAAACATTGAAAATCTAGGGAAAATCTAAGACTGAATGCATCCTTTGGTTATTTCTAACTAGACACCTGCTTGGCCTTATGACAATATTGCTAGTGAAAATTTTTCAACTTTATGCTATCTGTTTCACATTGAATTAATGCATCCTATTAAAATACAGGTGTTCAAGTATACATAGTGAGTGAGTGAAGTCGCTCAGTCGTATCCGACTCTTTGCAACTCTGTGGACTGTAGCCCACCAGGCTCCTCCGTCCATGGGATCCTCCAGGCAAGAGTACTGGAGTAGGTTGCCGTTTCCTTCTCCAGGGGATCTTCCCAAACCAGTGATCGAACCCAGGTCTCCTGCATTGCAGGTAGACGCTTTAACCTCTGAGCCACCATATGCAAAAAAAGACTCATATGGAGAACAGTATAGAAGTTCCTTTAAAAAGTAAAAATAGAGCTACCATATGATCTAGCAATCTGACTCCTGGGCATATATCTGGAGAGAGACATAAATGGAAAAAAAATGCATGTACTTCAGTGTTCATAGGAGCACTATTTACAATAGTTAGGACACAGAAGCATCCTAAATGTTCATCAATAGAGGAATAGATAAAGAAGATGTGGTACATATACACAATGGAATATTACTCGGTCATAAAAAAGAACAAAATAATGGCATTTGCAGCAACTTAGATGAACCTAGAGTTTGTCACACTGAGTGAAGACAGCCCAAGAAAGACAAACATCACATGATATTGCTTCTATGTGGAATCTAAAAAGGGGGGGGTACAAATTAACTTATCTATAAAACAGAAATGGAGTCAGATGTAGAAAACAAACATGGTTAACAGGGGCTAAGTGGGGATAAATTGGGAGATTGGGACTAATATATACACACTACCATGTATAAAACAGATAACTAACAAGGGCCTACTGTACAGCACAGGAAATTCTACTCAATACTCTATAATGGCCTATATGGAAAAAGAATCTAAAAACAGTGGATATGTGTATAAATGGATTCTTTGCTGTACACCTGAAACTAACCCAACACTGTAAATCAATTATACTCCAATAAAAATTATGTTTCATTGAAATCCTCCTCCCATCACCAAGTTAGAAATAGACTCTTAGTTATCATAACTTACCATTTATCATTTACTTTTGTGTTCTGGATAGAAATGATGCCTGCTATCTCCTAGCTTTCAATTGACAACATTTCTACCAGAACTCTCCATCATTATTGACAGCAATGTTCTCCTTGTTAATTGCCCAGCAGCATATTGAGTGACTGACTGGCTCTCTAGGGCAGATTTGAAAGGCATTGGCAGAAAAGGACAGTGATAGTGAGGTACAATACTCTGTCTTACAGTAATGGCACCAACTAACTGCTTATTTAGGTTTTTTCAGAAAAGAATACACTGATCTTTTACCTGGACTTTTCACTTTTTATACACATGTGTTTTATGCTAAGTAGTGAAAGCTTTCAAAAATGCTCTATACACACCCAATAGTTGTAAACACCCTCTTACACCATGCCCATAAAACTCCATCTACGATCACTCAATAGAAACAATGGACAATTTATATTAAAAATGGACATATAAGCATAGAAAACCAATGAATCCGTGGTATGTTCTGGTTGTTTCAAAAATGACTAGGCAACTCCTAGATTAATGAAAAGATTTTTTAAGTAGACGACTTGGCACGCTCATTTTAAGCAGTATAAGTTTCTTTTGATATACAGACAACTAGAGTAATAGATAAAATATATATTTTCATGAGATCTGGGCTCTTCAACTGGTTTTCCCAGAAAGTAAGTGCCATAGGGAAGTCAACAAAGAGCACCTGGAGTGTCTTTGCAACCACATAATGAGGGAGTAGGTCTGGATCAGTAGTTATTGATATATTGAAATCAATTGGTAGTAGTTATTGATATATTGAAAGTTTTTTTAAGTACTCTTGTCTGGGTCCTACCCTGAGAAATACTAATTTCATTTGTTGTGGCACATCAATGATTTCTAAATTTGTCTGAACCAGAATCACCTGGCAAACTTGGTTGCCATACAAAGCCGGATGTTGTATCCTAATTCAAGGAACCAGGGCCTTGCATGCTTGATTTGCTCTCCAAGTGATTCTGATAACATCCTAGTTCGAAATCACTGGTCTAGCGTTCAGCATCAGATGTTTTTAAGTCCTCCAGGTGATACTCCCTAGACGCAGCCACAGCTGGGGACCACTGATGAAGATAATATTTAGGATTATTCCAAGTCTGGCAGGAATAATCAGATTTCTAGCTTTTATTAAACATTTATTGTATATAAGGTATTGTGCTAAGTATTATTTCACTCAGTAATCAGCAGACTCTGAGAAATAGTAATAGTACAATCTTGCATTTAAGAGAATGAAGGGTTCATAACTCAGCTAAAGTGATGTGAATAGGAAGTGATAGGCTGGAATCCAAGTTGTCTTACTTCAGATATCATACAATTAACTATGACATCAATAACCTTTTGGAATTATAAGAGAAATTGAAAACTCTAAGTGGGGAATACATTAGAACGTAGTACTTAAATTATTTTTTATACTTAAAAATACACTTGACTTGTAATTATATAATTAAAACAAAGAAATCATTTTATAAATAAATGGAGGATATAGGGAAAGTGTTTATAAATTAAAAGGAAGGCAAAAGTTGACAGTTTTAGAGAAGCAGCTTCGATTTCAATTATTCTGTTTATTCCAGAAAGGAGACCATAAATTGCTTGTACTACTAGTACTTGAGGAGTGAACATAAGAATTACATATAAAGATATTTTGTCATAGTTATATTGAGGGGAAAGGTGTCAAGCATTTCAGGGGAAAGAAGAAATGTGTATACTTCTTTGAAATGGTTCCAATTGTTACTAACTCAATGAATTGAGGGGAAAAAAGCAGTTTATACTCCATAACACTTCTTTTTTTCTCCTCACATGTTTGGAAAGATATCAGTTCAATACCTTCCTAGGCATGGAAAATGTGTTGGCCACTGCAATTAGTCACAGTTGGGTCTGTGAAGGGGAGAGAGTGCCTCAGTCAAATATTACTATGGTTTTGGTCATATAAAGAGGAAAGTGGCACCTGGGAGACTGCCCTGCTTCTCTCAGGACCCAGCCTTTCTCAGGTTTGTGAAAAAAACACATATGGCAGAGTGCCAACACCGAAATGTTGGAAGAAGGGACATTTCCTACCACCAAAAAAGGGAAAAAACCCAGAAAGAGATACCAAGGGTCTTTTTGCACAATAGCAAATTTAATTGCTCCCAGTTAGAGAAGGGGACACTTGCACATTTTATAAACTGCCCTTACTAACGAGCAAAGTTTGCATTTATTTTTGTTGATGTTATTTCCTGATTGGTGTTTACACTGATCATTCACTGTACGGAGAACACTGAATTTTCAGCACTCTGGAGAGTCTGTGAGATGGTTCCTGATTCTGATATTTTGGTATTCACTATTTGATGTGCCTAAAATGTACATATTCAATTATGTGAAGATTGAGTGTGTGCAGAGAACAGAATAATTATGCTGCCAACAAGCCATTGTGAGCCCTAAATGTATTTATATTTCAAATAATGGATGGTTTTGTGGTAACTCCCACAAAGACTAATTTTAGGACTATTTTAACAGTGAGTAAATGACGTGTGATCTGTAAGTAATGTAGTATTATTTTTAAAAGGTACAGGAAAAAGTATATATTATTCTGAAATTCTCTTGGTTTCTCCAAAACATTCAACATGGCAGGAAAATACTAATTAAAGGAAGACAAATAAAAATTGAGTTTGGATTTTAGTGTCAAATGTGACTAATTTCTATGGACTAATAATGATACAACATGTTTTAGAACACACTGGTACTGGAGCTGTGTTCTGTTGAAAGTGGCGGAAAGGCAAAATTGCAAGCAGGTGCTTATGATGGAAACCACTGAAGATAACCAGAGGCTTGTAACAGAAAAGGTAACCCAACCTTAACTACGGTCGCCTAACTCAGCCGTGGCAAGGGAGCTTGCCTTGATTTCCAACTCGGACCACTCCTGGAAATCTTCATCACAGAAGCAGCAGCAACACAGCTACCAGCTGGAGGGAAGATCTTTAAGAAGAAACTTTGGGCATTCTCCCTGCTATGATCCACACAATACTTAATCCTATGTCAGGGAAAGAGACTGAATTAATCCTAATATTGGATCCTCGCCCAGATCCAGTTTTTCAGCGTCGCGTACATACACCATTCAGGGCAACTTTGCCAGCTTTGCCAGGTCACATCCCTTTTCTCTGGAAGCTCCAGCATGGGGCTTATCGTCAACAAGCTCTGATAATCAGCCAGGACCCACCCAACTCCATTTCTCCTGGAGGACTGAGGCAAGCGGGAGGTGAAGAGGAAACCTCGGGGGCAGTTGGGGGCCGTGGAGGGAGGGAGGCGGGGGCAAGGGAAGGGGAAGGATCAGGAGGACAGGTCTGACTCCTGACTGGCTGGGGTGGTTGTGGAGAAAGTCACAGCTCAGGCTCACCAGTCAGGAGCTGTCCAACTTTTCAGCAGCTCCGGGATCAAGGTTCGGGTGCCCTGGACCGAGGAGGCGGCTCCTCTGGCCGCTGTTGCTGCTGCTTCTGCAGCTCCAGCTGCTAACAATTCCTGCTATCACCGCCGGCGCCGGGAGGAAGGAAAAGAAGAAGCAAGGGAGCACCGACCATTGGCGGAGCCGCGCATCTCGCGCCTTAGTCTTGGAGACTTGGGGAGCCCAGGAGCGTGCCTCTGGCACAAGCACGGTGGAGGGAGCCCTGTCGTGTTCTGTGACCTCTCCCGCTGGCAGAGCCCCCTTTCGGTCGTCTGGAGCCTCTGGCGGCTTCAAGTGGGAATCGGAGCCCAGCCTCAGCTCGGCTCCTGAAGCGGCGGCGGCGGCAGCATCGCGGAGGCGCTCTGGCCGGCGTGGTGAACCCAGCTGGGCAGCAGGGCGCGGAGCCGCGAGCCACGATGGAGGCAGAGGGCAGCAGCGTGCCGGCCCGGGCGGGCAGCGGCGAGGGCAGCGACGGCGCCGGCGGGGCCGCGCTCAAAGCCCCCAAGCACCTCTGGAGGCACGAGCAGCACCACCAGTACCCGCTACGGCAGCCCCAGTTCCGTCTCCTGCACCCCCATCACCACCTGCCCCCGCCGCCGCCGCCCTCGCCCCAGCCCCAGTGCCCCCTGCAGCCACCGCCGCCCCCCCTGCCGCCGCCCCCGCCGCCGCCGCCCGGGGCGGCTCGCGGCCGCTACGCCTCGAGCGGGGCCACCGGCCGCGTCCGGCACCGCGGCTACTCGGACACCGAGCGCTACCTGTACTGCCGCGCCATGGACCGCACCTCCTACGCCGTGGAGACCGGCCACCGGCCCGGCCTGAAGAAATCCAGGATGTCCTGGCCCTCGTCGTTCCAGGGACTCAGGCGGTGAGTGGAGAGCGCCCCCTCCCCTATTCAGGCAAGGGGTCACCTCCCCAGCTCTCAGAATCTCCTCGATGGTCCATTTACCCATGCCTTCCTGGACCCTGGGCCAAATTCTATTCTGGGAATCGCGGGAGGGCCAGCAGGGGCGTGTCTGTCCTTGCTTGAAAGGTTACTATTCAGGTGTGTGTAAGAGACCCCAAAAGTACGGCATCAATGTTGAGTGTGCATGTGTGTATGAGAGAGAGAGAGAGAGAGAGAGAGATTGAGCTTCCCAGTCGTGTAGACCACCCACCCCTCTCCCCTCCCCACCCACTTCCACCCCACCCTGGCGAGTGAGACTTTAGCAGGCGAATTCCGATTTCTCTGGCTGGTGAAGGAGGGGGGTGGGGTGGGGGGTGGGGGGCGTTGAGCCAGGAAAAGACCCAGTAATCTGTCTACAACCCCAGAGTAAGGCAGGGTGGGGTGGCGGAGCAGGGGTGGGAGAATGGGTGAGAAAGCTTGGTCCCACAATTGCAGTAAAAGCTTGAGAACAACTCTGTCAACTCGGGAAGTAAATTGAACAGCGAAAGGGGAGAACAAACACGTGGGTGACTTGGAGAGTTTGGAGCAAAATGTTCAGCAATCCTTAGGAAAGGAGGGAGAGATGGAAGGAGGGCGGGAGCGAGGATGCTGTGGGAGTTACACTGTGTCGGTGTGTGGTGTGTGCGAGCATGTATGTATCGAGTGGTCCCTGCAGAATCTCAGAAAGAAAACACCTCGTTTCAGCAGCAGGCGAGTTCGTAGAGATCTGATTGCAGTGATTTTCCCCTTAACATAAAGTGCTCCGGAAGACGGGGCTTGGAAGTGGCATTTTACCGGAGTTTTAATAGATGCCTACCGCTCCAACTCCAAGAAAATATTCCAAGAGCGAGATACAGCTGCTCTGAGGAGTTAGCTCCAGATTCTCTTTACTCAGGAACGGTGGTGGAAGTTGGGCCCCTTTTCAGTCCCTTTCCTGGCAAGCGGAAACAGCTCCTTTTTCCCGTGTCCCGGGCCCTCAAAGCCACAAATCTCCTCCCCCACACGGACAGGAGCGCACACAAATGTTTCAGGAGCTGCGGATCCTTGGCACACCTAATGGCAAAGCAGGGCTCTCATCACCTATCTTAGGCTTGGGCAGACATTGATGGACTGCAAGTGCAAGCCACGTTTGTCCAACAGTAATTGACAGTAGGTTGGATTTATTAGAAAATCTTAATAGTGTTCATATATGTTTTTGAGTTTCCTTCTTCTCTCCCTCCAGCCATCCATCCCTCCTCCCTCTTCCTTCCTTTCTTCCTTCCTTCCTTTCTCCCTCTCTTTCTTTCTTTTTCCTTCCTTCCCTTCCCTTGTCTTCGATTCCCTTCCTTTCTTTCTTTAATGAGCATGTCTGTCTGGGTTGTATACACTATGGTCAGAGGGAATCCAGCCAAATAGAATATCCCAACTCTGATGTGCATACACACTCCTCACACCCTCTGCCTTCCTCTTAGCCCCAGGAGAGACATTGTTCCTGGTAATGTCATTGTATCTGTTAGATAAGAAGAGTGAAAATTGTAGTTAATAATGTCAATTCAGATCAATTTAAATGCTAAAGATTGGTGTGATTTGCAGACATTCATAAAATTAATATGCAAGTTTCATTTTTAGAGTCCAGACTACTAAAACCCACATGTAGCTTTACTCTTTGAACAGGTGGGTGTTCTCCACTTGGGCTGAACAGTATATACGTGGGTCCTCAAAATGGAATAAAGGCAAGCATGGCACTTTGTATGTTTGACCTAGGAATAAAAGATTTTTATGAGACTGAGCTCTTGCTATATGGTTTAGTCTCTCAGTTGTGTCCAACTCTTGCGACCCCATAGACTGTATGTAGCCTGCCAGGCTCCTCTGTCCATGGGATTCTCCAGGCAAGAATACTGGAGTGGGTTACCATGCTGTTTTCCAGGGGATCTTCCCACCCAGGGATTGAACCCAGGTCTCCTGCATTGCAGGCAGCCCCCTTACCAACTGAGCCACCAGGGAAGCTGCAGCCGTTAGTAAACATTAAGTAAGAATAAGAGTTCTCTGTGGTTTGATTGACTTTGTAGAGCCTCTTAATTAACTTCATTTGTTAAAATAAAATAGAAAATGTTTGAGAGTGTGGAGGGAGAAAAATGAGCTAATTGGAATAGAGGTATTGCATTGTTGATTTGAATTCATTTTTTGCTCTGTTCTCTACACTGATTAATTCTTCTATTTGAAATTTGTTAGAAAATGGTTCACAGAAAACTAAGCTATATAACATTTACACGTAACTTCCTCTGTGGTTCACCTGATAAATCTTGGTTGTTCTATTTAAGGATCTTTACATCACTTATGTATTTTCCAAACACTTGAACATTGCATTTCAAAATTTCCTTAATATAGTTGCTTTTGCAAATAAATGTGTTTTTCAAGAAAGTGTGGTTATTACTTGCATTCTTTAAAGAGAACAGTAGCAATGCTTAAAAATCATCCCCAAATTTCATTAATTATTTGAACCCATTAACAACACTGAGATGAAATGGCACTACGTCCACTTTATTGTTAAGAACACTGAGACCCAGGGGATGTGAGTAACTTGTTCAGTAACACATGGCCTTTGAGTGTCAGAGCTAAAACTAAAACCTGTCTCCTGACTCAACAAAGGTGATGGGTGCTGCTAAAATAAATGTGTGTGGAACCTGGGTGTGTTGACAGAATCAAGAAAGATATAAAATGGAATATGAAGTTTATATTGATTGATACTACAGTTCATAAAGCCCAAATGAACCAAATATGAAATACAGTTTAAATCTACTTTTTAAAAAATGACAGCATAAGCTATGGAAGCAGTGAGAGATTTTAACCCTTACTTTTAACTTCTGCAATCCTGGCCATGACACTTGTGTTAATGATTACAGGAGAGGCAAACCAGTGTATCTATTGACTTTATATAATAATATAATGATGAATATAAGAAGTGAATTATCAGAGAATCACATATAATCAGAAGATTTCAGGTTGTTTTCAATGATCTCCTAAGATGAAATAAGCATGTGAGACATGTGCAAAGAGTGTACGTTTGTGTGTGTATTCCTGTGTGTGCCATCATCCAAATGGAAGGCTTAAATTGTCTGTCAAGTTATCGTCTCTGAAAAAGCCTCATGGATGGATGGATGAATGATTCCTTATGGATTATCAAGAAAAGTATGTCTTTTAAAAGGCTAGTTTTAGAATGTATAGCAGCATTTCCAGATATTACGATTTTGACTAAAATTCCAAGAATTAGTTACAGTGTGTAAAGCAAAGAGAAAGATGTATATACTTGGTTGAATGAAAAAAAATTGTATAAATAGGAAGGAGGCAATCCTCAGACATTTCATGATCCATCCTTTTGATTCCACCTGGAAATGTAGGTATGTTGAATAAATTTTATATTAAATTGTATCTAACAAAGTAGATCCATTTTTTAAAAACAATGTGAAAGGAATTTGAAACAATAAAATTACCAGAGGAATGTCTTTATGTTACGAAGAGAACCAAATGAAATATTTTAAAAATTAGTGCTTTTTAATATATATATGTATCAAATTAGTCATTTTAATCAGTAGTTCCTCAAAGTATAACAACTGTTTAAACTGATAAATGATTTACTTATTAAATTTCTTTTTACACAACAGAATATTTTCTTTACCAGTCTTTTCTAAATCTGCAGGAGTTGTATATTCTCAGTAACAAATTAATGCTAAATATCATTAATCATCAGAAAAATGCAAAGTAAATCCATAGTAAGATACCACATCACAACTGTTGAAATGACAACTATCAAAAACACAAGAAAATAACAAATGTTGGTGAGGATGTGGAGAAAAGGGAACACTTGTGCACTGTTGGTGGGAATGTAAATTGGTATAGCGACTATAGGAAACAGTATGGAAGTTCCTCAAAAATTAAAAATACAAATACTATATGACCCAGAAATTCCACTCCTGGGTATTTACCCAATGAAAAGGAAAACACTAATGTGAAACTGTGTATGCATTTGTATGTCCATCGCAGTATAATTTATAATAGCCAAGATATGGAAACAGTCTAAGTGTCCAGTGATGGATGAATAAAAAAATTGTGATGTAATAGATGAAGGAATATTATTCAGCCATTAAAAAAGGAATGAAATTGTGCCATTTGACAACATGGACGGACCTTCAGAACATTATGCTAAATGAAATGTCACAGAGAAAGACAAGTACCAAATGTTCTCTTTTACATGTATCATCTAGAAAAATAATAACTAAAAAAATAAACTCACAAAGAACAGACTTGTTGCTAGACATGGGGGATTGCTGACAAAATTTCATATTTAAGTTTTAATAAGTAAAGACATTAAGGATATTATTTAAATATTTTGTGAATAAGAAAACATGGCAAAATTAATGTTTTTCACATTTCCTGTACATATTGGCAAAACAGTATTAGACTTAAAAAAAAAAAAAAAAGCACTGATTTCAACATTTCTGTGTGTTCTGAGACTTTTGGTGCATCGGAAGAAAAATATCATGAATCCATTACATTTTTCATTCTGAAATTGTATACGTTCCAAGTATGGGATGGAAAGGGGTGAGAGGAAGGAAGGTAAGAACCTATCTGCCAAGCATGGAATATAGGTAAGCGCTTCTCTGGTTCTCATTGAAACATCTTGGTCCAGTCACCCACTTAGGGAGTAGTGATAGGGAAATCTATAGCCTGCAATATCCACGAGATACATTTCTCTAAAACTATGCTAGCTCTGTGGAAATGTCAAGATGGGGAGGGACTTAAATTTAAGCTAACCTGGGCTACCACTGCCCAGTTTTTACACTTGAAGAAACATGTATCCTGCGGGGTTACATTACTTTACAGAATAGTTTCCTGGAAGAATAAGAACTACAATTTATAGCTACTTTATATCTCTCATTGTAGCTGTGTTTTAACAATGACTGTCCCCATTTCCCAGGTTATAGCCTGAAACCAAAAGTTTAAAAATTGCTTTTAAAAGGCATTTGTGAGTAAATGGGATATTCAGATATTGGCAAGAGAGACCACTTCAGAAAACAAAATACTCTTTCTCTTTCCAACTTGGAGGCATTCATACACAACACACACACACATACATCCAGTAATGAATTGGTCACTCATTTTTATCTCCAAACTTTAATGTGGTTTTCAAAAAGTATCTTGAGAAGAGTTCTTAAGCATTATGCAGTATAATAATCAAGAAAGACTAAACCCTGTTAGTAAATGTTGGTAGTTATTCAAAGGCCTCAAATCTAAGAGGGGTATAATTATGTCCCTCTTACAGCTTATTTTCCATCTACAAGTTTAAAAATACACAATATGTGAGTCTATAACTTGATTGCTGCTAGTCCAGGCTCATAGCAAGAATGTTGCTAAGGGATTATACCAAATAGCACTTTATTATATTTCAAAAGATGTTGTGGTTATTTTTACCCCGAAGAACATTTTCCTACATTTAAAAATAGGAAATCTATATTTTTCCAAAGAAGAGGGCATTTCACTTTTTTTTTTTTTTAATTCATCAGCTAAATTGATTTGACCCCATACACTCACATACCACCATCACCATGACCCTTAGCAAACCATTTTGGGAATTAAGAAATAAGGTATGTTTTGTCATCTGAATACACATTTACATTTGTTGATCTGTTTCAGTGTGTGTGGTCACTGTTCATCCAGTGGGCTCAAGCCAGTGATATCCTTAGGCTCTTCCTCTCCCTTAACTCTTAAATTTCAGAGACATCCAAGATCTTTTGATTCTACCTCAGAAATATCTCTTGTATTTTCCATTGTAATTTTCCTGGTTCAAGTCTTCATCATCTGTCTCTTAAACTGTTGCAATAACTTCCGAAAAGGTCTCCAACTCTGATCTCGCCTGACTGTAATCTATTTTACACTCCAAGCCACCCAATCTCATCCCCTTGTCTGAAATGCTTGGATGATTTCTTTTTGCCTGCAAGTCAAAATCTCAATTTCTTAGTCTGACTTTTTGAAGTGTTAGCCCAGTCTCTTTCTCACAGAAAGTCTTGCCATCCATCCTCTTCTGTAAACCTCATAAAAATCACTGAACTTCTTGCCATGTGCTAAGCTCTCTGTGCCTTTTCACACTTCTTTCTTTCTGAAGCTTTTTCTTGTTTCTCAGTTGCTTTCCCCATGCATGCCGTACATCACCTCCTCCTTATCTGTTTGAAAAAACTCATGGAACTTTTCAAAGTTCGTTTATATATTACCACTTGAGTGGACATTGGTACAAACAGAAGAATCTTTTTCCCTTCTGGGCGTCCACATTGCATTTTTGCATATATCTATATTCTAGCAGCTGCCAATTATTTTGTATCTGTCTCCCTCATTAAGTACAGTAGGACTTTGTGGAGAGCATGGTTTATATAGACGCTCATCAAATAATGAGCTTTTAAATGAGGAAATAATAACAATGAAACCTTGCCTTTTCAGTCTGTGCTGTCTCAGAGAGGGTATATTTTATTTCCTTAATAATCTCTCTGAAATAACAGAGCTGGTGATATTTTGCTCATTTTATAGGTGATCTAAGAGAATATAGATTCTCCCAGGAATAGACACGTGTACATATTCAAAGACAGAACTCAGACGTTAGTCTTGAAACTCCCAGTCTGGTAATCTTTTCCTCATACTGTGAGATATATGTGGGCTGGTATTGGATAAGAAGCAGCCTATCATTTGACTAAGACTATGAAGATAGAAATTATATTAATTATGAAGGGTGAGAATCTAGCTTATATGAAAGCAACATCAGAATGAAAATAATTCTAATGGAATAATGTCCCTTTTTTTCTTTAGACAGATTCCTTTACAGACTAAGTTCTTAACTTTGGGTTCTTTGGCTCTGAAGGATCTGTTAAAGGGGGGAGTGCACATTTGGGGGAGAACATTTATCAAATTCTCAACAGGTCCTCGATTGACAAACTTTAAGGTACTGTGGTCTAAAATGAATGAAGTCATTGACTAATTCACTAAGGGAACAATTGTAAGAACATCACATTCCATTGGAGTAATAGTCTCGCTGAAGTGACTGAAAGATTCATTTGAAATGAGATTTTTAAAAAATGCAACACTTTAGGCAGATAAAATCAGAACATATCATATATTCTTTTAATTCAAACAACATGATATTAATATAAGAATAAAAAAAGTTTGATGGAACTGAATGAGAACAGTGTATATATGAAAATTTAGGATTTAATAAGGGCAGTGTTCCAATTAGTGAAAGCAAGATAAATTATTTAAAATATGGTGTTCAATTCTTGAAATAAAAAAGTTCCTTACCTAACACCATTTAAAAAATCACTTGAAATCAATAATAAAATTATTAAAAGGTTAAGATTAAAAATAGTCAAAGGACATAAAGAGGTAATTCAAAATGGAAGAATGATTAATGACAATATACATTTGAAAAGGTTCTCTACCTGTGGATAAACAAAAATAATAATTAAAACAGCAATTTTATTTAGTTTTTCATATATTTTGGAAAAAGATTAAAATATGAATAATTCAAAAGGATTGCAGAAGGCATGGAGAGGTAGGCACTTTCTAATATGCATTAGTGGAGAGTATAAATTAGGAAAATTTTGGGAGGTAATCAAATAATGTGTAGCAAAATTTTAAATGCGTATACCTTTGATCTAGTAATGTCATTGGGAACTTGGAATATAATTGAACAAAGAAGCAAAAAGGTATTACATTGCAATATTGCATATATAGTAAACATCTATAGGAAACCACCTAATTTGACCTTGGGAACTTGACCTAAGAATATAATTGAAAAAAGAAGCAAAGAGGTACTACATCGCCATATTGCATATATAGTAAACATCTATAGGAAACCACCCAAATATCTTTCAGTAGAGAATTGGTAAAATAAATTATGTCATATCTGCAACAGAAGAATACTAGATGAAGAATGAGAGTGATCTTCATGAACTGAAATATAATTATAAACCCTATGAGTTGTTAAGTGAAAAAATAAAGACTAGATAGAATATACTGCCACTTGTGTGTTTTATGAGTACTCATATATATATATACAAGGTTATGTGAGTGTATATGTGTGTGTGCCTATTTATATAGATATGCATGTATGCATATTAGGAGTGGAATTGTTGTTCAGTCGCTCAGTTGTGTCTGACTCTTTGTGACCCCCATAGACTGCAGCATGCCTGGCTTCCCTGTCCTTCACTGTCTCCCAGAGTTTGCTCAAACCCCTGTCCATTGAGTTGGTGATGACATCCAACCATTCCTGCCTTCAGTCTTTCCCAGCATCAGGGTCTTTTCCAATCAGTCAGTTCTTCGCATTAGGTGGCCAAAGTATTGGAGCTTCAGCTTCAGCAATAGTCATTCCAATGAATATTCAGGACTGATTTCCTTTAGGATGGACTGGTTTGATCTCCTTGCAATCCAAAGGGACTCTCAAGAGTCTTCTCCAGCATCACAGTTCAAAAGCATCAATTCTTCGGTGCTCAGCTTTCTTTATAGTCCAACTCTCACATCCATACATGACTACTGGAAAAACCATAGCTTTGACTAGATGGACCTTTGTCGGCAAAGTAATGTCCCTGCTTTTTAATATGTTGTCTAGGTTGGTCATAATTTTTCTTCCAAGGAGCAAGCATCTTTTAACTTCATGGCTGCAGTCACCATCTGCAGTGATTTTGGAGCTCAACAAAATAAAATCTACCACTGTTTCCACTGTCTCCCCATCTATTTGCCATGAAGTGATGGGAATGGATGTCATGATCTTAGTTTTTTGAATGTTGAATTTTAAGCCAACTATTTCACTCTCCTCTTTCACTTTCAAGAGGCTCTTTAGTTCCTCTTCTGCCATTATGGGCTTCCCTGGTGGCTCAGAGGGTAAAGCGTCTGCTTGCAATGCAGGAGACCTGGGTTCGATCCCTGGGTCAGGAAGATCCCCTGGAGAAGGAAATGGTAACCCACTCCAGTACTCTTGCCTGGAAAATCCCATGGACAGAGAAGCCTGGTAGACTACAGTGCATGGGATTGGGAAGATTCGGACTACAGTCCATGGGATTGGGAAGATTCGGACACGACTGAGAAACTTCACTTCACTTCACTTCACTTCCGCCATTAGGGTGGTGTCATCTGCATATCTGAGGTTATTGATATGCTTATACATTCTCTCCAGAAGAAAAAAAAAACAAATGCTAATTGTTAAAGGTATGAGAAGAGAGGATGGTTAACAGAGATCTCTGATGTTTTATGTTCCTTTAAAATGAGTATCTGTTGCTTTTATAATAAACAAAAAATATATTTTCTTTTTTAAAAAATCTAATATTTTCCATTTATTTAGGTTAACGTATTTTATTTATATCTGACTTTTCTTTCCTCCCTCAAAAGCAAATGACTGTGTCACAAAACAATTTCGTAAAAGGTAAATTGAAGCTGTCAAACAGAAGAAAGTGTAAGTGCCTGAAAATAGTATGCAATAGGGAAGCAAAAACGCATGCCATTGATTCTTGAATAATTGGTAGAAATGAGTCACAGATTTGGCTCTGAGCTTCCTATCAGCAAATCCAAGGAAGGAAACCCTGTCAGTTCAAGATTCACAGTAAGTTAAAAGAATAATGAGTTGTTTGGAAGAATGCATTGGTGTTAACTCTGAAAATTAAAAGTACTATCTCTCCATGAACCTTTTAAAAGGATACTTGTGAAATGGTGTGTATGTTTTCAATAATTTTCCTACAGTATATAAAGTATTAGATAAGTATGAATGTGCTTGTAACTGTGGCTATTATAAACCTACATAGTGATGACCCGATGTCTAAAGGCATTTCACTGGAAGCCCATCAGCACTGGAGCCTCAATTAGCATTCTAACCAGTAGTTTCCCTTTAGTGCTGAATGCTGTGTGTGCTCTGCTAAATATAGCTGCATTCTCCAGCTTGGAGAACTCCTCTAAACTTCATCTCCACTATTCAATGTAAAAACCTTGTTTCCATTTGGTTACCCTATTTTGATTTGGATACCCTATTTGCTCCCTGGTTTCTAGAGAAGCTGCATTTTAAGTTTTCTTTCCCCAGTTTTTCCCTCAAATGTTGCTTTTTGACTTGGTTGGTCCCTACAAATGTGCTTAGTCACCCAGTCCTGTCTGACTCTTTGCAACCCCATGGACTGTAGCCCACCAGGCCCCTCTGTCCATTGGGATTCTCCAGGAAAAAATACTGAAGTGGGTTGCCATGTCCTCCTCCAAGGGATCTTCCCAACCCAGGGACTGAACCCAGGTCTCATGGATTGCAGGCGGATTCTTTACCAGCTGAGCTACCAGGAAAGCCCTACAAATGTAGCCCTCAAGAAAATCCAACTTGGTTAGCCCTCAAGGCTGGCTCAGAATTCTGGGATACCTTAGCGCAAACTGGGTCCCACTTATTCATGACATGAGAATGGAATCAAAGGAATAAGAAAATTCAGTCTTGGTATCCAGCTGTCTGATTTTCTGGCAAGATCACGTACTTCTCTACATTTTCATAGATTGTCTACTTCAGTAGAATGCTCCAGAATAAACCAGTTACTAATGTAGCCCTGATAAATACATGGATTTGTCCTAACTGTAGATCAGTTAAATGGTAGAAATTACTCAAAATAGGGTGGATGTTTTACACTAAGCTACTTATAATCCTTCTCTCTGAAAACAATTAGAGAGGCACAGCCTTTGTCTATTGAGATTGCTTCAAATTCACAGCAGTACTGTGATTGTTTTCCTACTGTTACTGTTAGCAGGCAGATATGCTTCCAGCTCATCTGGAAGGAATTTAAAACCACTAAAATAAAAAGTGAAAGTTTGAAGTGTTTTATATACATTTTTGTTTTACTACCACTTGGAATCATTCCTACCAACTGGGGTCTTTCATTTGTATTGAGAATCAGGTTATTATCTAATGACCAATAGACAGGAGTCTCTACTAAAATCATATAGCTACTCATCATGGAGGTTTCTAGTACAGGTACTAAATGTGAATACATGTGTGTGCTCAGTTATGTCTGAGTCTTTGAGACCCCATCATCTATAGCCTGCCAAGCTCCTCTGTCCTTCGGATTTTTCCAGGCAAGAATACTGGAGAATGTAGCCATTACCTTCTCCAGGGGATCTTCTTGACCCAGGGATTGAACCCGTGTCTTTTGCGTCTCCTGCATTGGCAGCCAGATTCTTTATCATCTGGGAAGCCCCAGGATACTGAATAAAGACCATCAAATACTGAGAAATACTCATGTTGTTCTTAGCAGGTTTTTTGAGAAGTAATAAGTAGTATGAAGATGATACTCATATAGAATGTGGGTATAAGAAATTCATACTTAATAACTAAGAAACTGACATATATACTAACTGAAATAACCAATAAGTCAGTAGATCCACAGTTTGTGGGAAAGAGAATGTTCTCTATAGATTGAAAAAACCAGACCAATCTTTATGTCTTTGAACCTGCCCACCCAAGGGCCTCTCTGCATGTCTACCACAGATGCGCTTTCCTCCCCATTCAGTAGCTTTGATAACATCTATTCATACTTCAGATCACAACTCTAACATCATTTTTCCTGTGAAAACTTCTCAGGTCCCCTAAACATATTGTAATACCTTATAGTTCTTTTTATTGGACACCTGATGTGAAGAGTATATCAACAGTACTTTTTATTAAAAAAAAAAAAGAAAACAGTTTCTTAGTGAGCTTTCAGTTCAGTTCAGTTCAGTTGCTCAGTCATGTCTGACTCTTTGCGACCCCGTGAAACGCAGCACACCAGGCCTCCCTGTCCATCACCAACTCCCGGAATCCACTTAAACCCATGTCCACTGAGTTGGTGATGCCATCAAACCATCTCATCCTCTGTCATCCCGTTCTCTTCCTGCCCTCAATCTTTCCCAGCATCAGGGTCTTTTCAAATGAGTCAACTCTTCGCATCAGGTGGCCAAAGTATTGGAGTTTCAGCTTCAACGTCAGTTCTTCCAATGAACACCCAGAACTGATCTCCTTTAGAATGGATTGGTTGGATCTCCTCACGGTCCAAGGGACTCTCAAGAGTGTTTTCCAACACCACAGTTCAAAAGCATCAATTCTTCAGCGTTCAGCTTTCTTTATAGTCCAACTCACATCCATACATGACTACTGGAAAAACCATAGCCTTGACTAGACAGAACTTTGTTGCCAAAGATATGTCTCTGCTTTTTAATATGCTGTCTAGGTTGGTCATAACTTTCCTTCCAGGGAGCAAGCATCTTTTAATTTCATGGCTGCAATCACCATCTGCAGTGATTTTGGAGCCCAAAAAAATAAAGTCAGCCACTGTTTCCCCATCTATTTGCCATGAAATGATGGGACCAGATGCCATGATCTTAGTTTTCTGAATGTTGAGTTTTAAGCCGACTTTTTCACTCTCCTCTTTCACTTTCATCAAGAGGCTCTTTAGTTCCTCTTCACTTTCTGCCATAAGGGTGGTGTCATCTGCATATCTGAGGTTATTGGTATTTCTCAGGTCAATCTTGACTCCGGCTTGTGCTTCTTCCAGCCCAGCATTTCTCATGATGTAGTCTGCATATAAGTTAAGTAAGCAGGGTGACAATATAGTGAGCTTTAAGACATGACTATATGAGCAATTGAAATAACTAGACCATTGAACTGGTTGACCACCTTGGCCAGAAAGTTCAGTGTAATGTTTCCCCAGAAATTTTTCTTAATTGACTGGACAAATTAAAGTATTGATGATATTGGATCAGATACTCCTTTGAATGTCACAGCATCTGCTGGAGCTCATGAAACATTTCAGAAATGTTTAAATCCATCAAGAATCTATTAAAGACATAGAGAGGGTTGGTAGAAAAGGAATGCATAGACCAGCGCAGGCCATCAACCAGGCTGGCAGCCTGTTTATTGCTTTGGATGCTGCTTGTGTCTAAGCATTTGCTTTAAATATTTGATGTCATTAATTAATGAGTATTTTGGATTTTCTGTCTATTATAAAAATCTGCTTATAAAAATGCAGGTATGTGCTATACAGTATTATTAACTAACATACAGATTTTGTTCAAATTTCACAAATTTTTTTGCTAGTGTCCATCATTTATTTTCATACTGATCCAAGATTCCACATTGTGTTTAGTTGCATTGAGCAGCTTTAGCAGCATGCAACAAATTCTGACAAATTCTCTTTTCATTTTTATTCTGTTATAAATATTTTCAAAATGTCCCTGTTATGGCTTCTTAGATACACTCATCATTTAAAAATGAACATTTAATTTCTAAATCCATGAGACTTTTAATGTATCTTTTCATGTTAATTTCTCACTTAAATCCTTTCTTCTCTTTAATCACACTCTCTGTTTCTTCAGTCTTATAGCTTGATTGAGGCTTTCAATGACTAAGTCAAGATCTCTCTCGGTAAGTGTCACCTTGCACTTGAAAATATGTGGGTTATTTTCAAATATCTTTGATGTTGACTTATAGCGTAATCCCACAGTGATAAGAGAACATGCTCTGCATGGTTTCAACACCTTTAGACCATGACATTTTTGCACCTTGTTTGTTCTACTGTCTACTAGTTTGTAGTCTGTGGGACCTTGGCTAGAATTTGAATCATGCTAAGAGTTGACTCACTGGAAAAGACTCTGATGCTGGGAGGGATTGGGGGCAGGAGGAGAAGGGGACGACAGAGGATGAGATGGCTGGATGGCATCACTGACTCAATGGACGTGAGTCTGGGTGAACTCCGGGAGTTGGTGATGGACAGGGAGGCCTGGCGTGCTGCGATTCATGGGGTCGCAAAGAGTCGGACACGACTGAGTGACTGATCTCATCTGATCTGATTGTGTGAAAATTGTATAAATCTTAATTATGTTGAATTGGTTCATAGTGCTTTTCAGATCTGCTATATCCTTCCACTTTTCTGTCTGTTCAGTCTATTAACTTTTGAGAGTTTGATATTGAAACTGTAACTGAAAATCTTAATTTATCTACCTAAAATACAATTGTAATATATAGTGGAACTGTCTGTAACTTTGTTCTGTATTTTCCAAGTCTCCTATAAATGTGTTATCATACTTTCATAACTTAAAAAAGTAAAATAAATAAATGTAAGAAAATTACAAATGATAAGGGTCAAACTGAAATATCATAATTCTTTCTTCAAATGTCCCCTGCCAGTTTATTTACCAGAATATGGCTGTCATCTGATTTTTATTAAATAATAGGAATTTTTAGGTATATTGCTAAAGGTTGTAGTATCTAATGATTAGATTTTTCTAAGGCACCAGTCTGAGAACAGTTCAATATACTTGCAGTCAGGCTGAGCAGGGTAGAGGTAACACAGAGAATGGGAGAAAGAAGAATCAAGACTTTGCTAAAGGTTTCTCAATTTTCCTCTAAAGACGTTAGAGAGGCCCTGATAGATTTTCAGCAGGAATATTATGTGTTTAGCTTTGAACTTTTTAAGCTGATTCTGGCAGCTATGTGGAGCTTGGAGTGGGAAGAAATTGGAGGTGCAATTTAGGTGTTTATTGCAGCAAAACAGATAAGGGATAAACCATGGTAGTCTGAAAATGAGGCTATGGCAGTAAGAACAAAAAGAAATGAATTTAAGAGAGATGTTATAAATGTGTTTTATGTGACTTGTTGACTGACTTAATGCTAAAAGATAAAAGGATTTTTTAAGTTAAATGTATTTCTGAAAACTATAGTTAACCCATAATTACCTAGACACATAAGGTAAATTTAAAACCTTACATTTTTGATTCCCTGTATCATTCTAATTTTTAGCTTGTATAGATGGGAGTAAGGTTAAAATATTCTTAAGACAGTTTTAAAATACTTGTCTGCATATGCATTTTGCAGTGTTCTGTTGTTGTTTCAGATAGATCACTTGTGCCGTCATATTAAGCATAAAAATGCTTTTTGATTGTGAATACATTGGGAGATATAGTTCATTCCAGGCCACCATTAATTAATTGTGTTAATGTAGTTAAATTGGTTTTCTCAGCTCATTTGTAAAAGGTGAAAAAATCACTTCAAATCATTTCCTCTTAAAAGACATCATAAAGCTAATGAGTTTTCTTTTTTTCATGATCAAATCTCTGTCTCTCTCTATTTCTCTTCTTTCTTCCTCATTTATTCATTCACCTTTAACTAGGAACCTTGTATAACAATCTTCCCCAGTTTGATTTTCTAATCACAGTAATTTCTATACATATTCATTCTTTCAATCACTGCTGTGTATGTGTGTGTGTCTGTGTGTGCGTTGTACAAAATTACCACTCTTTTGCTTCATGTTTTAAATCTGTCAAAAACTTGCCTAAGCTTTTTCTTACTTTTCATCAATTCTATTAGTTTTTTCATATTTTACCATCAGCTTTTGCCTCTAATAGTTAACTCTATTTGTATATAATCTGCTAACTCATACTACCACACCTTTGCATTTGCTATACCTCATAAACAAGCAAGCAGGCAAACAAACAAATCAAACAGCAGCAATAAACACCCCTTATTCTTTTTCTTTTTTTTGGTTTCTCTTTTTGAAAGCTCATTTTCTCTAGTAAATGGTCTATTTCCATATTCTTATAAATCATACCTGCAAGTATAATTCTCTAACTTTTCATTTTCTTAGGATGTAGGTACTTTGTTAACATGTTAAGTTGTGAGAATAGTGTTAGCAAAGAGATTTGCTTTCAAATCTTTTTATCGTCCTATTTTCATGTATTTTGGTTCTATGTGTATGTTTTTGGCTCTGTGTATAGTTTCATATCAGTATGTATATATCAGTTAGTATGTCTTTATGTTCTTCTTTGTCATCTTATCTTGATCCTTTCCCTTCATCCTATCACTCAGTATTAGGATACATAAGTGGGAGTGTGTTAGTTGCTCAGTCATGTTTAACTCTTGACGATCCCATGAACTGTAGCCTCTGTTCATGGAATTCTCCAGGCAAGAATACTAGAGTGAGTAGCCATTCCCTTTTCCAGAGGATCTTCCCAACCCAGCAATCAAACTGGCAGCTCTTATGTCTCCTGCATTGTCAGGAAGGTTCTTTATCACTAGCACCACCTGGGAAGCAGTATGTATTTATTTTCTTCTTTGTCATCTTATCTTTCTCTTTTCCCTTCATCCTATCACTGAGTATTAGGATATGTAAGTACTTAGCAACAGTGGTTAGTCATCTAGCGGTTGATGGTATCACTGATCAGGTCAAGTGAAAAAAATTGATGAATTCAGTTTGAGTTTGCCTGTGAACATACACATAGAAAAGTCTGGTTAATAAGTATCATCATCATCGTCTCCTCAACACAACCATTTATTGATTAATTCTCTAGGGGCTTTAACGAATTCCTAGAGGATTTACAAAGACCATATTTCATTTATTCCTTTCAATAGTCCCTGAGGTAAATACTCTTGTTTCTAAATACAGACCTGAAAAATGATACTTAGCAAAGTTACTGAACTTGTATATTTACCTAGCTCCAAACCAGAGTCCTCTAACTCCAAATTCTGGTTCTTTCAATTCTTCAGAGTTCAGAGATCAGAAGAATGGGAGAATGATGTAGGTTGTTTTGGGAGTTTGTAGCAAAATCTAAGGGGCATCAATAAGAGCCCCCGAAGAAGGGATGACAGTACAGAAGTGGCATAAGGATAGAGGCCAAGGGAAAACCAACCCTTAAAGTACACACGGGAGAGTAGGAGCCGCTGATGGAACCTAAGGAGGAATGCTCACCTGTACTTTTCCAAGCAAAACACAGATTCTTCATTGTGTCCATTCAAAGCATGAATTCTGGACAAAGGACAGTTTGTTGTCATGGGTCAGTTCAGTTCAGTCACTCAGTCATGTCTGACTCTGCAACCCCATAGACTGCAGCATGCCTGGCCTCCCTGTCCATCACTAACTCCTGGAGTTTACTCAAACTCATATTCATTGGGTCAGTGATGCCATCTAAATATCTTATCCTCTGTCATCCCCTTCTCCTCCTGCCCTCAATCTTTCCCTGCATCAGGGTCTTTTCCAATGAGTCAGCTCTTCACATCAGGTGGCCAAAGTATTGGAGTTTCAGCTTCAGCATAGTCCTTCCAATGAACATTCAGGACTGATCTCCTTTAGGATGAACTGGTTGGATCTCCTTGCAGTCTAAGTGACTCTCAAGAGTCTTCTCCAACAATACAGTTCAAAAGCATCAATTCTTCAGTGCTCAGCTTTCTTTTAGTCCAACTCTCACATCCATATATGACCACTGGAAAAACCATAGCTTTGACTAGATGGACCTTTGTTGGCAAGTAATGTGTCTGCTTTTTAATATGCTGTCTAGGTTGGTCATAACTTTTCTTCCAAGGAGTAAGCATCTTTTAATTTCATGGCTGTAGTCACCATCTTCAGTGATTTTGGAGCCCAAAAAATTAAAGTCTGTCACTGTTTCCACTGTTTTCCCATGTATTTGCCATGAGGTAATGGGTCATGGATATGTAAGGAAATAAACCTGCCATGATTGGCATATCAGGAGAAGAGCTTAGGATCTGTGGACATTTCCTGGAGTTATGTATTAATCATTAATATATGGAAAGAGAAGGTTATCAGATACTAGGAGCCTTCTATAATACCTGGTAAGGGAGGACATTATGAATTTTTATTACCTGTGCACTTAACAGATTGGAACCCAAATGCTGTTCCATAAAGTTACTCTTTAAAGAATCTGATTTTTACTTGTCTAGGAGAAAGAATCAGAGCTTCAGGCTAAAAAATTATAGTTGAAGTTGAGTCATGTCACAGGTGAATGCGTCATTTGCTTTATGTGAATCCTATGTACGTGAGCAAGAGAGCAGGGGACACCAAGTCAGGTTGGAAAGTCCTAGGACCAGTTGAAGGTAGAGCAGATCAGCTGTGGCGCTCCACAGAGTCAGGAGAAAGACCCAGTCTGGGAATCGTATTTTCCTTTCTTTGAGAAGATTGTGCTATTGCTAGTTATTTTTTACATAAAATATTGCTTTAGATTCATCAAATACTTTTACTTTTAAAATAGGTAAGAAAGAACCAATAGAAAGACAAAACAGTGATTTTTCTTCCAAAAATATTATCACTCTTGGGTTATAACTCTATTATCTCCAGTCTTTCCAATCATGTTAAGTGGTTGTTTCTGCAATAAGAAGGCTTTTTGGCAGCTGTAGTTTTCTTCTGGTGCATATTAGAATTCTCCAGTCTTCATATTTCAATTTTTCTTCAAGGTGTGGGGAAGGAATTGATGTAATAAAATTTCCTGTAGTGTCATAGAAATAGACATGTTTGTGCAAAGAACCTGGAGATGCCGAGAGGTAGAGTGAAGGGACATTTTCTGAACACGAGTATTTCATTGGAATTACTAATTCTGAGTCTTCTCATAAATGTGAACAAAGTATCAAGGTTGTGTTGTATTATACTACTTGATGTTTTTATTTCAATACATCTTTTTGACTTAAGAACATTTTGTTAGAATAGAAGTACTGGCATAGTCACTAGTTTTCAAAGATACACACAACAGCCTTTAGAAGGAATGCAAAAGTCATGGATCTTGGTTATAGTAGCAGATGTTTTTTTGCTTGTGTACGTATATTAGTTTAGTTTAGAGATACATCTGGATCATCTAACCAGTATTTTAAAGCCGTTCCTCTCCTTTTTCCTTCTGCAATGTATTGGGGGAGCCATCTTTGTAGGTATAAGTTATCAGATATTGCCAGTTTCACGTGGTTCAGCCTAATAGAACAAGTCCTTTTAAGTCCTGGACAAAAGAACTTGTCCTTTCTTCCTGATTTTTGGCTCAATCCAGGCTTCAACATATTTGGAGAGGCAAATCCCACTCCTGCATCCGATGAGCTGTTTAGCTAGCAGCTCTAACACTTAAAGTCTACATGGCTCAAACAACCACAGTCCAAAATGTGAGTGTGGCCTTAAAAAAAAGGCTGTTTACATGTGACCACCAGATTGCTTCATGATCTGCCCAGTCATCCCCTTGAATGTGTCATCCTTAAAAAAATCTGTGTCATCTGGATATAGAGAATGAAAGGAATATTCTCTTGCTGTCTGCTTACAGTCTCAAAATTTTTCCTTCCAAGCCACAAACTAGAGAACTGGAATTAGATTTCTTCAAGACTTGGGTCCATGAAATATGTTTCTCTCCCCCTCCTCAAGAATATATATTCTGTAGACATGGGAAGGGGTAAGAAACGAAGGAGAGGAAGAAGTTTTATGTTTCAGCCCCAGGTGCCTTCAGCAAAATGTATGTAGAGTATTGGTTAGACGTGACCACTTTATTCTCAAGAATATTTGAGGTTGGACAAACAGTCTCCAAGTACTTCTTCACATCTAAGAATTGTAGAAAGAGAAGTGGCATGTAAAAATCCTTCCATTTGCACTGAGAGGACCGAGATTCTATGTCATTTTATATCAGTCAGTGGAAGTTATTTCTATAATCTGTACTAACTCAATTGTCTGAGTATAAAAATATTCCCTATTGACAACATGGCCTTCTTTTTCTCCTAACTTTGTTCCCTAGCTGCTAGTAGATGTTAACTCTATTGTTCTCAGATGTGTCCACTCCCAAGATCCAACTCACTCAGCAAGCTTTCATTCATTATTAATGGATGGAATGAGTATTGTCTCATGTCTCACCATTGAGCTAATGGGCAGAGAGGGAGCCAGCACTGTTTCATTGAACCATTACTATACCAGGCCCTTACAGTAATTATTATTTCAGCTTCCAAATCTGTTTGCAAAAAATTAGGATTCTTAACTAATCTAGCCATTGGAGAAGGAAATGGCAACCCATTCCAGTGTTCTTGCCTGGAGAATCCCAGGGACGGGATTCTCTGGTGGGCTGCCGTCTATGGGGTCGCACAGAGTCGGACACGACTGAAGTGGCTTAGCAGCAGCAACTAATCTAGCCAAGATCACAGAATCAATAAACAGCTTTGCCTCTCAGGAAAGTTGCTGACTCATGATAGAAACTTCATTTTCAAATTAAAAACTGGTTTCCTGCAAGTAGAAGAGTCTGCTGAGTGCTGTTTTGTTTTGCTTTGTTTACCACTCTTCTCTTGGAAATCCTTCAATGGTTTCCCATAGATTTTAGGATAACATTCTGTCCAGAACAAGGTCTGGAAATATATCCATTTGATCTCCTATTCTTATCTGGTGTCTCATCTCCTGCCTTTTTTCCCCATCATATCACCCTCCAGTTCTATCTCCTTGTACTTCCTGTATTTCCTTCCCATTAACAATTCTGGAGAGCACATCCAAGATTGGATGGAAGTGTAGACTTGGGGGGTGGTGAGAAAGTTGTGGACAGAACGATCAGTTAGAAGCCTTGTTTGTTTCAAAGAAAAGCTCATGAGTGCTAATAGAGATGGAGATAAAGATTGTGATGAAAAGTGTTAAAAGTAAGTTATAGGACTTGGTGATAATGTGTTAGAAGTGCTCTGGAGCAATAAATTATGAATGATGAGTCTTAAGTTTCTACTTGGACCCCTAAATGAATGTATTTGTCTTTAAGATGAGTAGGACAAAAGATGGGGTAAATTTGGGGAGATGATGATAAGCAAAACATTTGTTTTTTTCTCTCTTGATGACAGATTTGAGTGTTGCGGATGTGTGTACATATGTATATATTCATTTATGAACACCCAGGATTTTTCTTCCAATTTTGTTCAAATAGTGAAGTTGTACTGATATGTCCATGTGAAATATGTATGCTTTCACCATGGTGCCTTTTATTAGCTTTCTATTGCATTAAAGCAAATTACCACAAGTTTAGCAACTTAAAACAACTTACATTTAGTATCTCATGGATTTTCATGGTCTGGAAGCTGGGCTTGGCTTAGCTGGGTCCTCAGTTCAGGGTCTTAGAAAGTGTAGGTCAAGGTGTCAGCCAAGCCCGGAGTCCCATTAGAGACTTCGTTTCACTTTTTCAGCTCATGCTGGGAACATATTTCCTCACAGCTGTATAACACATGAAAGTTACTTATTCTAGGAGAGCACGAGAGAGTCTCTGACTTCTAGGCCCTGGTTTGAAGAGCTCACTGCTTAGAACAGTTCCCCACCTTCACCCCCCACCCCAGGATAATCTCCTCTTGGATTAATTTAAAGTTAACTGGTTAAAGACCTTAATTCATCTGCAAAATCCTCCACCTTTGTCATTCATATTCCACCGGTTAAAAACAAGTTACAGATTTTGACCATTCTCAAGGGAGAGAGTAGTGAAAGGGCTTGGGTCATTGGGGATCATCTTAGAATTCTGTCTACTACAGTCATGTTCATGCTGGTATGTATGGGTTGTGTTTGTGTGTAGAGATTGTGTTCCAAGTAGCCCAAAACAGTAGCAGCTACACATCTCTTTGCCTTCTTATTTGGGATTTTTTTTTTTTCTCAAGTTCCTCCAGGGTCTTCTACCCCCATTGTTAAAGGTCTCTTCTGCTGTCGTGTCCTGGCTTCACCTTTCTTAGACAAGAAAGCATTGAATTTGGCTCTGAAGTGTACATTTCAATACACTCTCTTTGTCTTGGCAGCAATGGTGAGTGAGCTTTAGTAAACCATTAGCGATCCAGAATGAGCTTCAGCAGTTTGGAGTGAGGCCATGGCCCATATGTTTGATGCCACCAGCCTGAGTTTTACATGGAAACTATATCAAGAAGATAAATAAATTGTCCCTCTTTAAGCCTGAGTGATTGATTTTTGTTGTATGTAGTGTTCGGTCATTCTTTCCGTGTTGTAGAGACATATGCACCCCTTCTTTCTCCCACCGCCTCCACCAAGGTTTAAAGAAAAGGTATTAGTAATGAAATGCTCACAGTGGACTTATTTTTTGAGCTCCTATCAATATATTGGGTGAGCTTTTTGAAATTAAAGGCATAGTTTTTTTTATATGTGTATATATGTTCCACATGTCACTCCACGAAAGAACTAGAGATGGCTTACAAGGTAGATTTCAGGTTGGTATAATATAAGCAAAATATAATTGACATGAAGCAAAGAAGGAAAAGCACAAACATCTTCATAGTCAATGCCACTGAATTTAACTATGACAGTCACAGTGGGCCAATATGGCAATTTAATTTGTTCTCATTAATGTAAAAAAAAAAAAAAAGAAATGTATCAGTTCCTTAGGGAAAACAATGTGTTTGGGGGTACTAAATTCTAACATTGTTTTTTTCCATGTGGGGCTTCATGAAAAACTCTAGATAACATAATAAACCTTATCCTAGTGGCATGTTGGCAGCAAATCCAGATAGAACTGTCACAGAATATTTTCCTATAAAAACAGCCTTTGTTAAAAGCTGAGGCTGAAATGTTGAAGCTGAACTCAAGGCAGATGATTCAAGTGCTAAACTATGGTCTCAGTGGACTATTCTGGCTATTAACTGATTCTTGGATAAAACTTTTCGAGGGTTGGAGAGACATTCTTACATTCCTTAGATAATCATCCTGAAAATTCACTGCTCCCTGAAGCTTTTGCTTTTGCTAGCAACTTGGAAGAAAATTTCAAATAAAACTCTCTGTGTGGACCTGGAATGTTATATCACACATGGCTGGTTGAAATCAGGGCATATTCTTCGAATTTTACATGAGCAGATGGTAAGGTCCACTTTCAAATGAAAATGACAGGGATCCACTAGGCTGGATACAAGGCCACCCTCCCTTGCATCCAGTAAACATACCACTAAAACTCTGACACGGGCGTGTAATACCTTTTACCAGCTTCCTGTTGCTCTCACTATAAACACCCAAATTCCTCCCATGGCATTCGAGACTCTGCATGACCTGACCCCTGCCTATGTTGACAGCTACATCTTGCGTCATTCTTGACATTGGTCTCTGTGATTCAGCCACACTGACCTAGCTTCAGCACCTGGGGCCTGTTACATTGCTTCTGCCTCAGGGACACTGCTGTGCATGTCCTTTCCACTCCAGGAAGAACCCTTTCAACTCCACCCTCCCTGCCTGTTAACTCCTACACTGCCTGCTGGGCTTACTGAAATCTCACTTCTTCTGAGACCGTGTTCCTGATTTCCCAAACCTTGGCAGGTGGCAGGCCCTGGAGTGTGCTCTCAGAGCTTACTTTAGTTTTATTTCATCATGTTAGTCATTTTTGACTTTTTGATTAATGCCTATCAGCCAGTTCCAGGAAGACAGGTTGCAGGCTTGTTTTGCTCACCAATCTACTACTTGCCCAGAGCATAGTAAAATAAGCATAATGCACATTCAGTCAAAAGTTTTCTGCTGAAAGGATAACTTGCTGGTATTTATGGTCATGTTAATTCCAAGTTTTGTTAACCCTTACAAGCTTTCTTTCTTAGATGCTACACTTCCCATAGTACAGACATGGAGTGGTGTGAATATAGTGGTGGTTTTAGGAAGAGGGAATAGTTTGATATTTTTTAATTAAAATATGAATACATTGGAGCTAGAGTTTTCTTTTCCAAAAAGGTAATTTTGTTTGACCAATGTTGGAAACTGTGAGGGACAAAGAAGAATATTTTGCTAAAATTATTCCATTGAAAAGCTGAACTTAGTAGGCTGTTGTTCTTAGAATATTGCTTTCGTCAGGTTCTGTTGCCTTCTTTAAGCTTCATGAACCTGGATTAGGATGGGCAAATATTACTAATGGAGTTAGGTCTGAAAAGTAAACTCAGCTATAAAGAAGGTGATTTTTTTTTTCTATCAGTTATAATGTTCTGTTTTCAGTCTGACCAGTAAATCCCAAAGCCTGGTCCCCAGAATGCTTTTAGGAGTTTCATGAGACCATAAATATTCTAATAATACCAACATGTCATTTGCCCTTTTCACTGTCCATGTTCTCAGTGGAGTTCTCTAGAAGCTACATAATGTAACTCATTGACATGTTGCAACCTACTGAATGCAGAAGCCGATATGCGAATCCAGGTGTCTTCTGTTACACCGAACATTGCAAACATGGAAAAACATCACTCTTCTCAGCAACTGTCTATGGAAAATCAATTATTTTTAGTAAAATGTGTTTTATTGTTTTTAGAAATGACCTAGTAAATAAATGTTCCAAACTGTCTCAGTTTTAACATACTAGATATTTCACATAAACAGAATCCATTGGGTCTTCAGTAATTTTAAGACTTAAAAAGCTTCAGTCCATGAACAGCATGGGCATGCTGCAATTCATGGGGTCGCAAAGAGTCGGATACAACTGAGCGACTGAACTGACTGAAGGCCAAGATGCTTGAGAACCACTTCTCTGAGCCATTTTGTTAATACAGTGTACCCACACTGACCTGACTTTGCAACCTATTTTTAGATAGCTTCTCCTTTCAAAGCCTCTTCTAAAAGACTGATTGATTAATTCAGTTTGAATGGCCCTGCAAGCATATGAATACAAACCTGTTCTGTATCAAAAGATATTCCTGAACAGTAAATCCCTTTGTCCCCTCAGTTTCTTGATTTTCCAGTACCCTCTCCAGGTGACTTCTATTTGTGCATTTCTTGACTAAGACCTTTGATGTGCTTACCTGAATCTAAGATATAACAGAAAATCATTCTGCTTCTTGCTTGTGTCCCTTAATGGTATGCGTACGTGTGAAGTTGCTTCAGTCATGTTCAACTCTTTGTGACTGTATGGACTATAGCCCACCAGACTTTCTCTGACCATGGGATTCTCCAGCAAGAATACTGGAGTGGGGGGCATGCCCTCCTCCAAGCTTAATGGTATAGCAAGGAGATTTATTCCTAACCATGCATGTAGCTCTGCTGCATTACTGTTACCCCTTACAGTGCAGTTCATTATATGGATGAGATATAATTAATGTCATCAATCTATTGGTGGATATTTAGATTGTTTCCATCTTTTGTCATTACCAACAGTGTTCCAATGACTATCCTTCTAATTAATTACTTGTACATATAAAGTAAATATATCTATAGAATTAATATTTGGTTACAGAATTTCTAAGTCAGAAGAAATGTGTATTTTTAAATTTGATAGATATCACCAAATTGTCCTTCAAAAAAGTAACCCCAAATTTACCTTCCCATGACTGTTGTACTTATTCTCAGCATAATTTATAACATAGAACACTATACATTTTAACATTTGACGGACGAATAAAAATAATATCTAACTGTAGTTTTTATTTTAATTTTTCTTTTTTATAAATGAGTGTTATAAAAGGAACAATATGTTCTTCTCTTCTTTTTCAATGAAGTTCATTCATTTCCAAAAATGTGTCTTCATCTCATGTCCCCATCTCACACATTGTCTTTGAACTACACCATGCAAGCTGTGCACTCTTGAAAATCTTCTTCCCTAGCTTCTGGGGCCCCATCTCTGACCCCCTGCCTCAGACCCTTCTCTCTCTACACTGCTCCATTAAGTCAGCTTCCTGTCTTATCCGCTGAAATCAGAAGAGTCCTTAGGATTCCAGAAGTAAGTGACCCATGTTTGATATTCACTGCCGAATTATCTTCAAGGAGTAAAGTCAGCCTTTACTCTCTAACTTATGAATTCACATGTACTTAACAGGAACTTTTATTTTAAAATAGGGAAACACTGCTTAGTTAGTCTTTAGGGGGGAATCATAATTAATGAAAGAACTGTGTCTGATGGAAACCTTAGTCTAATAAATCATCCTAAAACCTCATTAGACATTGTATACTCCCTATGGACACTGCTGAAGAGACACTTGATTAAGCTGATCGTGACAACTTCAGTTTTGCCTGTCATCTGTGCTGCAGAGACTCCTTAAAATCAAGAAAGACTTTCAGAAAAAAAAAAGGATGGTTGCATTTTAGAGATATTGCTGATACTAGATCTTTGCTAACTTTTCATGTACTTTCATATGTAAATCTATATAAATGTTTGATATGTTTGATACTTCCTTTATTTTATCTTTTTTCCCTGTGATGAAATAAGCAATTTCTCCCTTGCTATGTTTCAGTTCATGGCTCAGTCGTGTCTGACTCTTTGTGACCCCATGGACTGCAGCACACCAGACTTCCCTGTCCATCACCAACTCCTGGAGTTTACTCAAACTCACGTCCATCGAGTTGGTGATGCCATCCAACCATCTCGTCTTCTGTCGTCCCCTTCTCCTCCTGCCTTCAATCTATCCCAGCATCATGGTCTTTTCTAAGGAGTCAGTTCTTCGCATCAGGTGGCCAAAGTATTGAAGCTTCAGCTTCAGTATCAGTCCTTCCAATGGATATTCAGGACTGACTTCATTTAGAATTGACTGGTTTGATCTCCTTGCAGTCCAAGGGACTCTCAAGAGTCTTCTCCAACAACACAGCTCAAAAGCATCAATTCTTTGCCGTTCAGTTTTCTTTATGGTCCAACTCTCACATCCATACACGACTTTTGGAAAAATGGTAACTTTGACTAGACAGACCTTTGTTGGCAATGTAATGTCACTGCTTTTTAATATGCTGTCTAGGTTGATCATAGCTTATCTTCCAAGGAGCAAGTGTCTTTTAATTTCCTGGCTGCAGTCACCATCTACAGTGATTTTGGAGCCCCAAAAAATAAAGTCTGTCACTGTTTCCATTGCTTCCTCATCTATTTGACATTAAGTGATGGGACTGGTTGCCATGATCTTCATTTTTTGAATGTTGAATTTTAACCTGACTTTTTCACTCTCCTCTTTTACTTTCATCAAGAGGCTCTTTAGTTCCTCTTCACTTTCTGCCATAAGGGTGGTGTCATTTGGGTATCTGAGGTTATTGATTTTTCTCCTGGCAATCTTGATTCCAGCTTGTGCTTCAGTCAGTCCAGGATTTCCCATGATGTACTTGGCATATAAGTTAAATAAGCAGCGTGACAGTATACAGCCCTGATGTACTCCTTTCCCAATTTGGAACCAGTCCACTGTTCCATGTCCAGTTCTAACTGTTGCTTCTTGACCTGCATACAGATTTATCAGGAGGCAAGTAAGGCAGTCTGATATTCCCATCTCTTTTAAAATTTTCCACAGTTTGTTGTGATTCAAACAGTCAAAGGCTTTAGTGTAGTCAGTGAAGCAGAAGTAGATATTTTTCTGGAATTCTCTTGCTTTTTCTATGATTCAACAGATGTTGGCAATTTGATCTCTGGTTCCTCTGCCTTTTCTATATCCAGCTTGAACATCTGGAAGTTCTTGGTTCACATACTGTAGGAGCCTGGCTTGGAGAAATTTAAGCATTACTTTGCTAGCACCTGAAATGAATGCAATTGTGCTATAGTTTGAACATTCTTTGTCATTGCCTTTCTTTGGGATTGGAATGAAAACTGACCTTTTCCAGTCCTGTGGCCACTGCTGAGTTTTCCAAATTTGCTGGCATATTGAGTGCAGCACTTTCACAGCATCATCTTCCAGGATTTGAAATAGCTCAGCTGGAATTCCATCACCTCTACTAGTTTTGTTCATAGTGATGCTTCCTAAGGCCTATTTGACTTCACATTCTAGGATGCCTGTCTATAGGTGAGTGATCACACCATCATGGTTATCTGGGTCATGAAAATCTTTTTTGTATAGGTCTTCTGTGTATTCTTGCCACCTCTTCTTAATATCTTCTGCTTCTGTTATGAACATTCTGAAATGTTCCCTTGGTATCTCTAATTTTCTTGAAGAGATCTCTAGTATTTCCCATTCTGTTGTTTTCCTCTATTTCTTCACACTGATCACTGAGGAAGGCTGTCTTATCTCTCCTTGCTATTCTTTGGAACTCTGCATTCAGATGGGTATATCTCAATGTTTCTCATTTGCTTTTAGCTTCTCTTCTTTTCTCAGCTATTTGTAAGGCCTCCTCAGACAACCATTTTGCCTTTTTGCATTTCTTTTTCTTGGCAATGCTCTTGATCACTGCCTGCTGTACAATGTCATGAACCTCTGTTCATAGTTCTTCAGGCACTCCATCTATCAGATCTAATCCCTTGAATCTATTTGTCACTTCCACTGTATAATTGTAAGGAATTTGATTTAGGTCATACCTGAATGGTCTAGTGGTTTTCCCTATTTTGTTCAATTTAAGTATGAATTTTGCAATAAGGAGTTAATGATCTGAGCCACAATCAGCTTCTGGTCTTATTTTTGCTGACTGTATAGAGCTTCTCCATCTTTAGCTGCAAAGAATATAATCAATCTGATTTCGGTATTGACCATCTGGTGATGTCCATGTGTAGAGTCTTCTCTTGTATTTTTGGAAGACGGTGTTTGGTATGACCAGTGTGTTCTCTTGGCAAAACTCTGTTAGCCTTTACCCTGCTTCATTTTATACTCCAAGGCCAAACTTGCCTGTTACTCCAGGTATGTCTTGACTTTCTACTTTTGCATTCCAGTCCCCTGTGATGAAAAGGACATCTTCAGGGGATGTTAGTCCTAGAAGGTCTTGTAGGTCTTCATAGAACTGTTCAACTTCAGGTTCTTTGACATTAGTGTTTGGGGTATAGACATGGATTCCTGTGATATTGAATGGTTTGCCTTGGAAATGAACAGAGATCACTCTGTTGTTTTTGAGATTGCATCCAAGTACTTACTGCATTTTGGACTCTTTTGTTGACCATGAGGGGTACTCCATTTTTTCTAATGGATTCTTGCCCACAGTAGTAGATATAATGGTCATCTGAATTAAATTCACCCATCCCAGTCCATTTGAGTTCACTGATTCCTAAAATGTTGATGTTCACTCTTGCTATCTCCTGTTTGACCACTTCCAATTTACCTTGATTCATGGACCTAACATTCCAGTTCCTATGCAGTACTGTTCTTTACAGCATCAGACTTTACTTCCATCACTAGTCATATCCACAACTGGGCATTATATGTTCATCTGAAGATATTTCTGGTATTTGCAATAAAGAAGAAAAAACATTTATTTTCTGTGATGAAAATGCCATTGTTCCTTTTATATTAGAGTGTGATATTTGTGGGTTTTTTATTAGATTTATTAGTGGTAAATTTATATGAATATGTAGCAAAAGCTTTTGCAGTGGGTGAATAAAAACACTCTATTATAGAACTGTAATTTTGATAATAGAAAAAAAAACTCTAAATGAGACTGTGTGGTATTTTTAAAGTGTGATATTTTGGATTTGATGATTATTTCTCAGAACCAAGGTGAAAATGTTGTTTTAAAGTAAGTGCAGGTGTAACCTTAGAGTATAATCAGAGAAAATTCAGATAATAAGATTTTCAATAAACAAACACGTAAGAGGCAATAAATATGAGTCCTGCCTGCTGTAAACTTTTTAAATGGTTTTCTGACAAAATACTGTCATTGCTTAACTTTTTCAACTGCTCTAAACAAATAATACAAATGATTAAGAAGACAGTGGAGACTGAAAGTAGAATTGTTGTTTTAATATCCTTTCTTACTCATAAACTTGCTGCAGAGTAAATTATTAGTAAATTACATTTCATAGGATCTCTTTAAAAAAGCATGTAACAGGTCTTAAAGGAATCCAGATAATCTCGCAGCACTAGAGACCACGTGCTCTGGCAGGAATCACATGTCCCAGTGACTTAGGTTAATCTTCCTGCAGAGGGCAGACAGAATGAAAACCACAGTCTTCCCACACCACACACTTAACTAGTTATGTGACTTTAGTGTGCCTTCATTTTTCTGATTCTCAGTTTCCTCCTCTGGGATCGTAGCAAAGCTTACCTTGCAGTAGGGGAGGAAAGTGGGTGATGCACATAAAATCTCGTGCATAAGTCGGCACTCAATAAATAAAAATGTTTACCATTATTTCTATAGTGAATGGCTACCATCTAAAATCAGATGTGAAAACAAAGTCAAATTACTAAATTCATATAAGCATATATGAATTTAAATATAATTTAGACCTGACAATTTAGATTTAATTTATTCACTGTGGTTCAAAATAAAGAGTCATTTATGCAGCTTTAGTCAGAATATTGTGGTAACATTTTTTTTTTTTTTTTTGGATTTGGCATTTAGCCACTGGGTGTGGGAGAGAACCCAGTTCTTCCTGGCTCCACCAAAGCTTGCAGCAACTGCCCTGAAAAAACTGCAGGAAGAAACTCCTGTGGCACCACTGCCTTATAGTTAACTGGGATCTAATCCCTGGAGTCTTAACTGCTTTTAGGGCCTTTAAAGTATTGTGATTATTTGCACAACATAGAAGAATCATCAAAATATATCATTTATAAATAGTTTAAAGGTAGTTTTTTGAACAATAACACCAACATCTTCTAGGTAAATTCAGCTTGCTTTTATGTAAGTTTTCTCCATTGAAAAATTATTCAGATGAAATCCACATAAATTGCCTTCTTAAGTTTTAAAATCTACCTGATTTGGGCATTGAGCATTTACCACCTTCATTTTAAATATATCTTACAAATCACCCCCAGAAAGACATGCAGAGAATATGAGGTTATCTCACAGAAAGCCATCACTCTCTGCCCTTTCCTGATAACAAGGTAGTTGTTATTCCTTGCTGAGCCTATCTCAGGGAAAGAGCATGAGGTGATCAGAGTGGGACTGCCTACTCCCAGGCCACTCGAGTGGCATTCTTTGCTGCTGCGCGGGGCACTGCCACAGCCTCTCAACATCCCGCTCAGCCCTGAGTAGGGTCCACTGGAGAAGCTAGCGGGAGTGAGGTCACGTATCAGCCTGTACCAGCCAGTCCTCCCTGTAGCCCCACATCTTTCCAGCTGCACAAAGGAACAAGCCCTGCACCGTGTGGCTGTAATCACTATTCAGAGGGCACAGTCCACAGGCATCTAAGCGGGAAAGGTACCGCCAGTCTGTTGGGTCTGTTATTTCCTGAGCTACACAGGAAATACCACCACCAGAAATAACACATTCAAACCCAAAGGGCAGTCTGCTGCCGGCATTCATAGGCATATGTCATACTGTTCTATACATCTGAACAGCTGTTTGTGAAGCCCGTTGAAATAGCCTGTTGCAGTCCAATTAATTATTAGCCAACATTGAATAATCGCTCGTGAGGGGGCAGAAGGGCCAGTAAAATATGAAGTGGCGCTAGTTTATTTTTAGAAAGGTACTTCTTTAAAGTGTTGATTGATCGGGCAGGTGTTTAAAAGCCGTTTGTCAGAGTGAATTCACAGGAAACCTCTTTCACATGCAGGTTACAGCCAAAGAAGAAAAAAGATAGCCTACGCATTTGACAATTTCAGTTGCCAAAAGTCATATTTTTGGACTTGTGTGAGTATTTGAAAATATTAAAGAGTCTTCCAGGTCCGATTAAAGCTTTTACTGCTATAAGGTTTCAGGCTCCCCACGGACCCTCGCTCAGCCTCCTCACACTCCATAGGCATCATGTGAGACATCTGAGAAGAACGTTTGTGTACATGTCCCACAAAAAGCCCACAGCTGCCCTGCTTGAACCACAAGGTTACTGAACAGAAAGTAAATCCTTTTCTGAAGAGCCTCCAAGAGGAGGATATTTCGGTGAATTTCAGCTCCCTGCTGGCTCAAAAGAATTCTCCTGCATCGCCTGCTCTTCCCATGAAGGCCTCACGTGGAGCACAGCTCAGTGACTCACCGTTCCAGGGAGCCAGTCGGGGTTTTTAAACTGCATCATCCCTTCCATCCTTCAAGTTCTTTTGGATTTCATCAATGGCATGGAGGGATATTTTTAAAACAATGTACATTTTTCAGGACTGACAAAAGGCCTCCTCCAAATGCAGTGCTGACACTATCACAAACATAAATTATGTTGGGGTGTAAAAAAAAATAGTATATTTAGCTAAAAACTTTGAAACTAAAAGATACCTAACATATCTTATAGTCTCTACAGCTCAGGTAAGCAGACAGAGATCAGTCCCAAAATAGCATGCAGACTTCCAGGATAAATTCACATAAATGATGGAGAATGAATAGCAATGCAAAATAACATAGTTCAGTTGAGTTCAGTCACTCAGTCGTGTCTGACTCTTTGCGACCCCGTGAATTGCAGCACGCCAGGCCTCCCTGTCCATCACCAACTGCTGGAGTCTACTCAAACCCATGTCCATCGAGTTGGTGATGCCATCCAGCCATAGCTTACAACAAAAAATTAGTCCCGTAGTTTTTTCAGTAAACTGATGGCCTTGATAGAAGCAAGTATTGCTCTTATCAAATGAAAACCAAAGATATTAGACCCCTCAGTTAAAAGTTGCTGTTAGTGGTATCTGGAGTAGTGATTTGTAAAATTTCAAGCCTAAGTGAATATTTTCTTTGCTGGACACATGAAAATAATCTAAAATATTAAGGCCTAAATTAGAAAATAGCAAGATACTAGTTCAATGATAAAGTATTATTCAGATATATAAATGAGAGGCAAGCTTTGTACATGGCTTTGATTTTTTTAAAAAGAAAAGAAAAGAAAAAGAAAATACTTCTGGGGTTATTTTTCCAGAATCTGGCAGTCCTCTTGTGAGCACCTGACCAAATACTAGAATCCTATGGAATTGAGTATTAGAAATGCCAGTTTAGAGTCTGTTTGATATAATTCTAGCAGGACAATTAAAGAGTAGATTATCAAAATAACTAATATTAAACTTAAAAATTACTGAATTTGGGAGCAAGAAGATTATCTATTTCCACAGCTATTCTAAATATCACTCAGGGCACAGATCTCTTTGAGACCTTGGTAAAGAAGAGGGCTCTCTCTCCCCAAGGGAAAAAAAAAAGACTTTACAATTTTTCTTATGTAATTAAATCAGTACTTTGGAAGTTGACCCTAGTATGGAAAATCATGATAGCCTAAAAGCAGAAATGTCAAATTTATCTAAATTGGCTAGCTCATAATTTTCCCTTGCCCTCTTCAGTCTCACCGTACCAAAGCTATAAAATACTGTTTTTCATTTGACCTTTTATTTATTTTGACCCCATGACTTCCTCATATTACATATAAGGAAACTGAGGCACAGAGAACCTAAGAAACGTTGGCATGGTATTAAATCTGCTTATGTGGAGCTGGGATACAAATCCATGCCACTGACCCTAGCGCACACCTCCCTTCCCACAGCACCTAGGGTGGCTAAAAGTGCCAAATCCTTGCTCATAGCTACTCCATGACGTAGCTCTTTTAGCATCCCCATTTTATTGATGTGGAAACTGTGGTACTGAGACATCAAGTTAATTTGTGCAAAGTGACAGAGCCAGGATCCAAACTCAGCCAATCTGGCTGCAGAGGAAGGAGCTAAACCAAAACACTGTATTATTTGCACACACAGAGAGACTCACAGACACACACATACCAAACACAGAAATACACAGTATGCATATTAGAGCAGTCAGGTAAGCTGGGGATGCTCAAGACTGGTCAGATTAGGCATGAGTTTTGTTCTTTTCTTTTTCTTTTATTCAGTTTCAAAATTATTCTATTTTAAGCCAGAATTACTTTTGCATAAATATTTAGGAGGCTCAGATGGTAGAGAATCTGCTGCAATACAAGAGACCCAGTTTCAATCCCTGGGTTAGGAAGGTTACCTGGAGTAGGAAATGGTGACCCAATCCTGTAGTCTTGCACTGGAGAATTCCATGGACAGTGGATCCTGGTGGGCTATAGCCCATGGGATCACAAAGAGTCAGACACAGCTGAGCAACTAACCCTTTCACATTAATGTTGTTAAAACTTAACAAACCTGTTAATAGCTTAAGATGGGTTTTCTAGTCAAAGCTGCTAGCCTTATAGATTAGGCTAGGGAGTAAAGCAACAAGACAGATGATTTTGGTGGCCTAAGGATGTAAAGCCATGGGAGCATCCCCGGAGACAACTCATGATCAGATGGGGGATGGCATTAAGGGGAGGTCAGCTGCTAGTAGGGTTAAATGATCCTCTGGGCAGAAAGAGGAGAGGCCAGAAACGCTGTGCTGCCCAAATCACAAGAGGGCAAGCATGCTGCTCTAGTAAACTCTTAAGATGAGCTGGCAGCAAAACTCTTAAGTTTGGACTATTTCATAATTTTGCCTAAGGTTGGCTCTAGAGAGGCCTTCGCTAACCACTCTCTTACCTCTTTTAAGCTCCCTTCCCCCAACTCCTCCTGCATCAACAGCTTTCCATTCCTAAATTGAGAATGTGCATTTTTAATAAAGATCCTCCCCAGGAAACCACAATGCAGAGGAACAGGAACAACCCTTTGCAATGTGTCTTCATAGGCGAGGTTTAGTGACCGACATGAGGGAGATTTGTGATGAGGAAGAACACTGGCCATAGAACAAGAAGGCAGGTGTTCAAAAAAATGTGACATTTAGCCACTCCTCCCTCTCTTTTTCTCCAAACCGTTGAAGAGCCACTCAAATTGATTCCTTTACCACTGGTTTGAATGGTCGTTTGGTTTAATTTAGTGAATTTGAACAGGAAATTTGCTTGATTTAATTTAGTGAATTTTGAAGTGGAAGTTTGGGGAATGGGGAGATTTGGTAACCTGTTTAGGAAATCGATATCTACTTACCATTTCAGCATTTTTATCTGTTAACTTGTTAACAAACTGTTTTGGAAACTCTTCTAAGTAAGATTACTTTAGGCTTCGTTTGAGAAAAATTGGGTAACTCTGTAAAGCGATGCTGAATTTTCAAAATGAACTGGGAGGACTTCCCTGATGATCCAGTGGTTAAAAATCTGCCTGCCAATGCAGAGGACACAAGTTCAGTCCTTGATCTTCAAAGATCCCACATGCTGTAGGCATCTAAACCCGTGTGCCACAACTATGGAAGCTCGTGTGCTTTAGAGTGAGCCCGTGCTTTGCAACAGCAGAAGCCACTGCAGTGAGAAGCCCTCGTGCCACAACTAGAGATCAGCCCACAGCAAGAAGACCCAGTGCGCATTGCCTCTAGGAAAAAAAGTGAACTGGGCTTCTTGAGTCCCAGATTTTCAATAAACATGTTGCTAACTGAAATATAGGCTCATTGTCTGAATTTAAAGTAAGTTTAGGATGAAAAAGAATACTCCAATTTGGATTCTTAAGAGGACCCAGATTTCATGTTTTACTAACAGTTATATTTGCTGTTTATTGTTACTTTGATAGTAAAAGTTAGTTAAATGTGAATTTTAGATTTCATTTTTATTTTTTTATTAGAACGTGGTCTTTTAAAGTTTAAACCTATTTTCATTATGCAATTATGTACTTTAAAAGTGATTCCTTTGAATGCTCTGCTAGGCAACGAGCACAAATTTTGTCACTAAATTAATCATTAATTATGACTACAGTAGTAACTATTAACTTCAACAAGTAAAATAATTGGTGGTCAATATATAGCATATTTAACAAAACATAACTCAGTGGGGTGTGTATATGGAACAAGATGAATATTGCCTACCTCATCAAGAATTTCTCAGTTGAGAGTGCTCCTAATTAAGTCTTACTAAATTTTGTTGCATTGCTTGCTTGAAAACAAATCAATAACAAGTGAGTTACGTTACTATCTCTAGTTTTCAAGCCTATGCAGCCATATACTTCATAATACCCCTCTCTATGGGCCCCAAGCTCATTTCCTTCAGTACATCCTTTGCACAGGCTATCTGTTCTCACAGTAAAAAATCACTAGAGCCAGTGTTATTCTGGAAATGTGATGCATTTTCTCCAAATCACTGGGAACAACACAGATCCCTCTTACTCTGGTCCCTGTCTCTAATTCCCATTGGTATTTCCTATGTTCATCTTACTTGCATTTCACCTATTAAGTTGGAGCAACACATGACTTAATAAGCTTTGATTAAACCTGTCAAACATCCTATACTTCCAGAATGCCTTTGGATTCAGGGTTCTGGGGGCCTCTTCCAACTACCAGTTCTGCATGCCTATCTTTAGCAGTACTCATCATAACTTTTAGAGTACCAACTTGTAAATTTTACTAGGCCTGAAACTTAATCCATGTTGAAGTCTTTTGGGGACACAGACCCAACCAGATACACTCTTACATACACACTCAGACCTCATCTTCCTTGATTACTTTGGGCTCCAAGTACCCTCTCCATTAATACCTCACTTGTGTGGGATCTCACCACAGTACTGTAACTCACATCATTTTATTATCAAGCAGTAGAAACACAAATTCGTATTCTCTTAGCATATCCTAAAGTAGCTTATTTCAGTTCATGTTTAGGAAATTTGGTTAAAACTTACCTGGTTATTTAATCACTGGTGCCTCAGATGGCAAAGCGTCTGCCTGCAATGCAGGAGACCCGGGTTCAATCCCTGGGCCAGGAAGATCCCCTGGAGAAGGAAATGGTAACACACTCCAGTACTCTTGCCTGGAAAATTCCATGGATGGAGGAGCCTGGTAGGCTACAGTCCATGGGGTCACAAAGAGTCGAATATGACTGAGCGACTTCACTTTCTTTCTACCTGATTATTTACCATCCTGTTCTTTTAAAAAAATCATTAGACATACTTTAAAAAGTCAGAGAATAATCCTGCCTTATAAAGACAAATGAGATATTGTTGGTGCTTTTTTTTTTTTTTTTTTTTTTAAGAGTTACTAACCCAAGAATACCTGCTATCTTTTGAGCTGCTTGGAATTACTTTTGAACTCCTCTCAACAGGGGTTTTAGTCGGAAGCCTAGTCAGACAAAAAGGGACAGGGATGGTAGAAATAAAATAATATGAGTTGATGCAACACGTCCACTAGACACATCTTCTTTATTCCTGAACTGCCTACTTTGACATCACACATAACACTGTCCTTTTGGAAGCAAAAAAGCAAAGCTGAAAAAATGAGAGACAACTCTCATGTCTTTATAAAAAAAAAAATCTATGTGTATGCTTAGTCACTCAGTTGTGTCCAACTCTTGTGACCCCATAAACTGTAGCCTGCCAGGCTCCCCTGTCCATGGAATCCTCCAGGCAAGAATACTGGAGCAGGTTGCTATTTCCTTCTCAAAAAATATCTAGGTGACAATTACTGGCAAATAGGTTCTTGTTTGTCATGTATTAGCTTGAAATTTTGCTTGAATTGGTTTTCCCAGGAAATGAAAGATGTGTACTTCTTACTTGTTTGGGAAAGACAAGCCCTTACTAAATATTATAAAGACTAGCAATGCTTTCAGTTATCTTCACAGGTAACAATAGGAGTGCATCTGTAACAATAATTGCTTACCATCAAATCATAAATTCATGTATTACTTTAGTACTGGTATAGCATTTGTTCTATAGTTCCATTCAATATGGTCTGCCTTAGTGAGACCTTTGTTAAAAAAAAAAAAAAATCCTCATTGTTTCACCTGAGTATTTGGCAAAGAGAAACGAAGTCCCACTGAGACTAATATCCATATAGAAGTTGACAATTTTTGTTAGATTCCCCCGCAAAGGCACCAAGAGAGTATGTCAGTTAGCTGTTACTGTGACTTAACAATTATTTATTGTTTCTAAAAGGTCTGAGGGCCAGCTGATGTTCAGTAGATCTATTTTAAATATGTGAATAGTTCTGTGACTGTAAGCTAGACTCAACATTGGTGGAAGCTGGGAGTGGCTTTATCCCCCCAATCTCTCATCTTCTTCCTAGGACCATGGGCTTGCCTGAGAGAGTTCATCTCAAGGAACTGGAAAAGATAGAAGGACAAAAGCCCAATATAGAAGTACTCTTTCAAACCTCTTTCCTTCTATTTGCTAATATTCCAATGACTCAGGGCAGAGTCAAGGGGTGAGGCAGATGTTCCCACTCTTGCTGAGAGGGCTCCACAAAATTACATGGCAAAGAATGTGAATACAGAGAGTGGGGAATCGGGGCCAAATGATGAATCCTTCCAAGAGAGGTGTATCAGAGGGAAGTGCTAGGATTTCCAGTGCCTTTGTTTCAAATAACTAACAAAATTCAGAGTTCAACTGTGAGGACCCCAAGAAGGGATGCCAAGGTCAGCCATTGCAGCTTCACATATATTTAAGGAGAATACTCACCTCTCAGATACCCATCTGTTTTTTTTTTTTTTTAAATCATGGGCCAAAGTAAAACTCAGAACTATTGAGATAATTGCCTTTGTATAGAAAAAGAGTTCCAAATAGAAACCAACTCTCCTCCCTTCATCCCTTTCTCCCTCCCTCCCTTCGTCTGTCTTAGGTTCTGATCTTTGGGGTATCTAGTTAATGAGGTCTCATTTGATGCTTATAGATCTTTCTCACCCATGTCTTTTAGTATCAGTTTTAGGCAGCTTAGAAACAGAGTTTGACCAATAGATTTATTGGTGCATCAAACTCATTGAGAAATGGCTTCAGGAGTTCCATCTTTTGAAATATTACTAGTTCTAAAGTTAGTAGTCAGTAGTTGACAAAAATAAATATTGATTCAGAAATGGGCTTGCTCATCAGGGAAATAAACCTGGTAGCTTTTAGTCATAATTTATTTATAAGCCTTCCCATGTTATATTCAGAGATGAACTTTGAAGAAAAAGTCAAATATTCTTTTTTGTATATTTTGAAAATATAACAGACTTTGATGTATTTAGGGGACCTAGAATCTTTAAAAGCAGAATAAAAGATGACTTCTCTGGAGTTAGAAGGCTCCAGTAAATCACCCAAAATAACCAAAAACTAATTAGAGACAAATATGATTTCCCAGAAAGCATAACAATAATAACCAATTATTACTCTTTGTACCAGACAGAATATGAGTGTTTCTTGCTCTAGGAAAATAATTGCCTATGTGTAAATCCACGTTGGCCAAGGAAATAAGGCCAGATGTAGGTCTATATCCTCAGCAATCTCTCCAAAGGCAGTCGTTTCTCTTGGCTCTCAGCTCCTTGTTGACTTTGCTCCCTTGCTGGGCAGTTCTTGGTTCTGAATTCTAGAATAAGATTTAGAATCTGATAGATGACAAGGATATTATCTGAACAACCAGGGCTCTTGTACATGATAGGAAGACTGCTGAAATTTACTGTTTCCTTCCTCTTATTTCTGAATCTGTGATGCTAAAGCACTCCTAGGTAAAATAATGTACTCCTGCCTCCTACCAAGTGGGTAGGCTGGAGAAAAACAAAAATGTTATTAAGACTCATTGTCTTTGAAATCAACTCTTTTGGAAGAATATTTTGGAAAGAGGGTTAAGCATTCAAGCTTTCTAACAGAAATTTGAAAATAATTCAGTTTTAATACTCAGAAATGAACATTTTGAGACGTCATGTTGACTTTTCCCGTATTGGAATACATTTCTAGAGATGCCTGTTTTTTTTGCATTTTCCCCCACAATCTATTTCAGTTGAAATTTCAGCCAGATATATTCTTTTTCTTCTTTGGCTCATTATGCAAATTAACAGAAAAATTCAGTGACGAGAAGTAAAGGTCTCGCCACTCAGGAGGTGCCACATCAGAAATAGGGTAAAGTAATTACAGAATTACTTGCAGCTACTATGACTGTGTATTCTCTACTATTCAGAGGAAAATCTTTTATGCACTCATCACTACACGGTTTATTCTTCCATTCATGTGTGGGAGACTGATACATTTAACTGTCCCACTCATTGATGGGAGAAGTGCATTCCTACAGAAATATTTTCTTTTTTTTGTATTCATGTGACATTTAATCCTGACTTTATTTTTCCTCCACTAAGATTATCTTTTGTAGACAATCTTCTCTTCATATGTATTATGAGTATGAACATCAGAATAACTTAGTAGGCTGGAAAAGCAAGGACATATCTGCCATTCTATAGAATGGCAATGCCAAAAGGAAAATATCACTTATTATTTTCTACTTTTGATAAATAAAAGCAAAGTCATTGTCAAGAAGAGGGGTGCATTAAATGATCTATAAGCATTCTTTCTGCTAAAAAAAAGTGCTGATTCTCACTTATTACAAGGAAGTAGCAGTACTGAACTGGAAGTATGAGCTCTGTGTTCAATCAAGTTCCCTCACTGGATTGCGGATTCATTTTGGGATAATTCCCATTTGATCCTTGAGTACTAAGCTATAATATGTCCCACAGTTGTCTCAGTGAAGAAACCAGAAAAAAAGTGCCTGAATCATATATAACTCTTGTTTAATCCAAGGGAAATAGCTTAGAATACTTAACTCATAGTTTAAAATAATTATTTTTGTCAAGGTCAAATTAAGTCTTTCAAAGATACCATAATTATATGAATCAAAAAATGTATTTGTGTGAAACAAATGCCCTTCTTTTCCAGACTTGCTATTAAAAGATGTTAGTCTCCTCCTGAATGGTGATAATTTCTTCTTCCTGTCTCCTAAGAATACATTGAGAATGAAAGATTATAGGAATAGAATGTTCTCATTTCAAAGACATACACAATAGGCATTGATCCTAGTAATAACTGTGAATGTTCCATATTTAAATGGTGGGTGGATTATAAAATATAATCGAAATGTTTCATCATTTTTGTTTTTTCTTTGAACATAATTCTCTGGACTTCTGTAAAGATTACTTTTAGCGATGAGACTGTACAACTTACCCCAGAAACTTTTTCTGTGATATACATGCTTGGGTTTTTTTCATCTAATTTTCTTTTTATCGCTCATTTTGACTTTCAGATTTTAGTATTTTTTACTATTTTATCCATGTGAGTAAAGGGGAGGGAAGGACTTGAGAAAACTGACTTTGTTTTGAATTGAAACCTTGTTAGATGGACAAGCACAGGCGTGCTGATAGCAGCAAAATAAGGTTCAAATATAAAGTTATGGGTGCTTCCCCAGTGGCTCAGTGGTAAAAAAAAAATCTGCCTGTAATTCAGGAGATGCAGGTTTGATCCCTGGGACAGGAAGATCTCCTGGAGGAGGAAATGGCAATCCACTCCAGTATTCTTGCCAGGAAAATCCCATGGACAGAGGAGCCCATGGGGTGGCAAGTAGTCAGACACGACTAGGCAAGTGAGCACACACACACACTGAGTTTTAGAGAACTAGCTATAAAAATGAAATCCACAGACATCCAGAAGAAAATATCTTGAATACTTATATAATCTTGGATGTTTGAGGTAACCTCTCCAACAACTTCAAATCAGAAATTATAAAGGAATATATTAATATATTTAACTATATAAATGTATTTAAACTTAATTTACTTGAAAAGGATAAAAATAACTGAACAGGAAATCACAAATTGAAAAAATTGCATAGAGAAAGAGTTAATACCTTTAATATATAAAAAGCTCTTACAAAGGATGAACACAGCAATTTTAAATGTATACCAAAGAGATTACTTTGTTGACAAAAGTCTATATAGTCAAAGCTATGATTTTTTTTCAGTAGTCATGTATGAATGTGAGAGTAGGACCATAAAGAAAGTTGTGAAAGCAAAGTCGTTCAGTTGTGCCCGACTCTGTGACACCATGGACTATAGCCTACGAGGTTTCTCCATCCATGGAATTTTCCAGGCAAGAGTACTGGAGTGGGTTGTCGTTTCCTTCTGAGCACCAAAGAACTGATGGTTTCAAACTGTGGTGTTGAAGACTGAGAGTCTCTTGGACTCCAAGGAAATCAAACCAGTCAATCCTAAAGGAAATCCACCCTGAATATTCATTGGAAGGACTGATGCTGAAGCTCCAATACTTTTGCCACCTAATGCAACTCATTGGAAAAGACCCTGATACTGGGAAAGATTGAGTGCATGAGCAGAAGGGGGCGACAGAGGATGTGATGGTTGGATGGCATCACTGACTCAATAGACATGAGTGTGAGCGAACTCTGGGAGATGGTGAAGGACAGGGAAGCCTGGTGTGCTGCAGTCCATGGGGTCGCAAAGAGTCAGACATGACTGAGTGAGTGACTGAACAACGAGACACTGATAGGTTGACGTTCACTAATGTAAACATGTCAAATAAACATAAAATAAACTTCACTACTCATAAAAATATATGAATGAAAACAACCAAGATACCATTTTTACCTATGGATGCTGTAAAAATGAAAGTGCTCATACCCTGTGTTGTCAACAGTAGAGGAAGACCTCCCCTTAAATACTACTTAACAACCGTTTTTCTTTCTTTCTCTTTTTCACTCTTCAGTCAACATAAAAATAGCTACAATATTTATTGCAAACTTTTTACTCTATCTATCAAATACTTGCTGCTGCTAAGTCACTTCAGTCGTGTCCGACTCTGCGTGACCCATAGACGGCAGCCCACCGGGCTCCCCCGTCCCTGGGATTCTCCAGGCAAGAACAGTGGAGTGGGTTGCCATTTCCTTCTCCAATGCATGAAAGTGAAAAGTGAAAGTGAAGTCGCTCAGTCGTGTCCGACCCTCAGCGACCCCATGGACTGTAGCCTTCCAGGCGCCTCCATCCATGGGATTTTCCAGGCAAGAATATTGGAGTGGGATGCCATTGCCTTCTCCGATCAAATACTTAAATTTATTTAAATACTTTCCACCCAGTAATTATACTTTTGAGAGTCTGTCCTAAAGAAGCAATGTAAATTTGAAATGATACATGTTCAAAATTTTATCAAAGACAATAACCTAAATTCACCACAATGACAGCTCATCATAAATATATTAATTGTGTCTAGATGATAAAAATATAATTATAATAAACTATAATGTACAATAAATCATAAGATGATATTTTTATTTGAACATACTCTCAATATTTTGCTAACCAAAGAAGATCAAAATAAAGAGTATGTATAGTGTATTATCTTTGTAAAAAAAACATAGACATACATGTAATATGTGTATTTTTAAAAAGATTTAAAGTAAATATTAATTCCTAAATAGTAGCATTATTTTTCTTCAGGATTTTTCCAGTATCTGCCTCACTATCTAGATTTTAGCATTGGGCATACACTTGTAGTTTAAAAATTATTAAAAGAAGCAGTCAGATAGAGTTTAAACACAGTTTTACTAGCACAGGGAAATTGTTTTATTAGTGTTAGTTAAATGTAGATGAAATGTAGATGAAAAACACAGCATTTTAATGGCAGGAATATTTCAATTTTATAAAAAATGTATAAAAAGCTGTTGAGTGTTTAGCTCTAAATACAGGGATTATGAATTCATTTCATATTCTTTAATTTTTATTTCAAATGTTTACAGTAACAAATTTAGATTTTTATAATCAAAAATGAATTACTTTTAAGACACTCTTCTAAATTTATTTGCTTATGTTCATTCTCAAGTTGTATATCTGGTATGGCTTCAACATTTCCAATCTAACTACTTTCCAAACATTAAATTTGTCTTGAAATTCAGTTGAAAATTAGCAATGAGTTGCAGTTACACTCCTGTGTGGCATTAGTTCCTCATCCCAGGATATAGTCCCTATTCCCCAGTTCAAAGGAACCCTTCATATTATAATTTCCACTGTGTCTAATAGGCATGTGTTTCCACTTTGTCATTTGGTCCAGAGGATTTTTTTTTATTTGCTGCTCTTTTCTGTGCAAGGCATAAAGAAAGGTGTTAAGAGAGTGTTAAAGATAGTGCAAGGTGTTAAGGAGAAAAGCCAGGGGAGAGAAGAATGCTTAATCTTTTCATCTGGTCCAGTTGTCAAAGTCTTTTGTCTTCAGCTATCATTTTTTTCCATCTGTGACATGTAATCCATTTAACGAGGGGGATGAGGACCACAGGTTTAGCTGTGCTTGTCTGCAAACCTCCCCTTAAATACTAATGAACAACTCTTTTTTCTTTTTCTTCTATTGCAAACTGAACAGAAGCTCAGTCTTTTGAAGCTACCCTTTACATCTCTTAATTAGCTACTTATTTCTGCGTATGCCCCAAACTTAGCAGCTTAAGATAACACAGCATCATACTATGCCCACAGTTTCTTTGGGTCAGTAATTCGAGAGATGCTGAGCTGGATGCCTCTAGCACAGAATTTCTCATAATATCACAATCAAGATATCCATCCAAACTGCATTCATCTGAAGACTTGACTGGATTCATCTGAAGATTTGACTGAAGACTTATAAATATTCTTTTGTTCACATGCATCAGTCCTATTCATTATGGGAGGGGACTACGAGGGAGTGAACCCAGAAAGTGAGGATCATTGGATGTCCTTCGGAAGGGTGGCTCCTAGGAAATGGTTCACATCCCTTTCATATGTTAAATACACTAACACCCTTTGGTGTTCCCTCAAGTTCTCATTCTATTGTGGTGTTAGCTGAAAGTCTAAGATCTCATCTTCTAAATCACATGTTAGTTTTCTATTGCTGTATAACAAATTAGATAATATAACAGCTTAAAACACACCCATTTATTATCTTACCATTCTGTAGGCAAGAATCCTGAGCACAGAGTGGCTGGATTCTTAGCTCAGGAACTCACAAAACTGAAGTCAAAGTGTTATCCAGGGCTGCAGTCATTATTTTGAGCTTGGGATTTTTCAAGCTCTTTTAGTTTGTTGGCAGAGTTCAGGTCCTTGTGACTGATGGATAGAGGTTCCTAGAGGCTACTGCCAGTCTGGGTCATGTAACTTTCTCCACAGTATGGTAGTTTGCTCCTTCAAGGTCAGCAGAAGTTCCCTGCTGCTTACTCTGACTTTGAGTCTGACCCTTCAATCGAGACTTAAAGGTTTGGTGTGATCCAATCAGGCCTACCAGCAAAGTTGCTACTTTTTGTTAACTCAAAGTAACTGATTAGTAATCTTAATTATATCTGAAAAATCTTTGTAAAGTAACAGAATCAATGGAGTGGTATTCCATCGTATTCACAGATTTCCATCAACACTCAAAGAGTGGAAATTACACAAGAAGATGGGAATCTTAGAATCTGTCTGCAATACCGGGTCTAGGTATAGGTGAGAGAAATCTTTATTTTGTGTGTGCTCAGTCACTCAGTGTCTGACTCTTTGTGACCCCATGGACTGTAACCCACCGGGTTCCTCTGTCCATGGAATTTTCCAGACTAGAATACTGGACTGGGTTGCCATTTCTTCCTCCAGGGCGTCTTCCTAACCCAGGGATCTTTACAACTACACCCCCTGGGAAGCCCAAATCTTTATTAGTTTCCTGCTTTTCTGTAATGAGTTAACCCCCAAATTGATCAGCATAAACTGTAAGCATGATTAACAACAATTTGTGATAAACATGGTTGACTTCTCACAGTTTGTATGGGTAAGGAATTCAGAAAGCTCCTCCTGGGGTGATTCTGGATTGGGGGTCTTTCATGAAGTTGCTGTCAAGAAGTCATCCAGGGTTACCAACATCTGAAGGCTTGACTGGAGCTGGAGGATGTGCTTCTGAGGTGACTCACTCGCATGATTGTCAGGTTGGTATTGGCTCTTGGTGGGGAGTCTCATTTCCTGTGCAGACAGCCTGCTTCACTGGCTGCATGAATGTCTTCATGACATGGTGGCTGACTTCCAGTGGAGTGCATGATCAAAGAGACAAAAGCAAAAGCAGTAATATTTTATGACTAATCTTCAAAGAGTTACTCCGCATCCCTTCTGTCAATTCTATTGGTCTCATAGATCAATCTGATATAAAGAAGGAGGGGCCATGAATACCAGGAGGCAAGTATCTTTGGGGCTGTCTTTGAGGCTGGGTACTCCAACCTCAGTTAATTACAGTGAATTAAACAAACACAATTATGTTAAGGAAAGAGATTTCTAAAATCTGTTTCTGTCTGAGAGCAGATTCTCAACTCTCTTTTTGAACTCTCATCTCTCTTCTCATCTCTCATCTCTCTTTTCGAACCTCTGCAGTACCCTTAAAACTTTTGTCCTTGTTTCCAATGACATCCCTTTTAAAACTCTTAAAAATGGTCCAGCTATAAAGTGCCACCACCTCCTTTCATAACTCTTTAGGTAAAGTTCTCAACAAGGCACTCTAGGCAGTAAGTGTGCCTACATCTCCTGCTTTTCTTTTTGCTCCTCTCACTCTCCAATTATTTTTATGTTTCAGTTATGCTAAACTTTTAATTTTTTCCCCAGATGGCTCAGATGGTAAAGAATCTGCTTGCAATGCAGGAGACCTGAGTTCAGTCCCTGGGTTGGGAAGGGAATGGTTTACCAATACCAATGTTCTTGCCTGGAGAATTCCACAGACAGAGGAGCCTGGTGGACTACAGTCCATGGGGCCACAAAGAGTCAGACACGACTGAGCAACTAACACTCACTTTCAAACAGGCTAGGTTTTGCCATGTCTCTGTTTGCCTTTGCTTATCCTATTCTCTCTGCCAGAAATGAATGACAAGTAGTAGTGACTATGTGTTTCCTAAAAGCTAGACAACTTCTGTGCTAAATCGCATGTTGAGTAGTCCAGTTCCATTCTTACCACAGTGTTATGTGGCTACTATTATTATTACCCTTATTCTACAAATAAGCACTACTAATCCTATCTGCATAGGGGTTAAAAGCATAGACTCTAGAGAGGGATTTGGAAGTTCTACCTAACTTTCTTGTTGTGCATTCATGCTAAGTCGCTTTAGTTGTGTCTGACTCTTTTTGACACTGCTGACTGCAGTCCACCAGGCTCCTCTGTCCATTGATTCTCCAGGCAAGAATACTGAAGTGGGTTGCCATGCCCTCCTCCAGGGGATCTTCAAGCCCAAATCTCTTATGTCTTCTGCACTGGCGGCAAGTTCTTTACCACTAGCCCCACCTGGGAAACCCAACTGTCTTTGTTATTTCCAGGCAAATAGATTGAAAAATACCAAGTTTTATTATTCTAATTTACTAATCAACTTTAGGTGTGCCCAACCAAATCAAGTTGAATTTTCTTTTTTAAAAATATGTGTGTGTTGAAAATGGGGAGTAGAGGGAGGAAATGGATAATTTGACCATTGATTTTGCTTTCCTGTGACAAAGAAGGTTTGGGTATGTCACATTGTTTAGTAATCCACACACTAATCTATTTAAATCTTCAGTATGGATACAGGTATATTTTGTCCACTTCTCTCTTTTCCAAACTTTTTTCCAATGTCATGAGCAGCTTGCTTGCATCACGTTGTTGTGCCGTCACTAAGTCATATCCGACTCTTGGTGGCACCATGGACTGCAGCATGCCAGGCCATCCTGTCCCTCACTATCTCCCTGAGTTTGCCCAAGTTCAAGTCCATTCCTTTGGCAATGCCATCCAACCATCTTGTCCTCTGTCACTGTCTTCCACTGTCTTCAATTTTTCCCAGCATCAGGGCTTTTTCCAATGAGTCAGCTGCTCACATCAGGTTCACTGCTTCATATCACCAAGTAAATGTATTACCTCCACAGAGTTATAACCAGGATCATTAGAACACTACCTAAATATTGTATTTTCAGTATTTTTTGCTTTTAGCAATGAATCATAACATCCAGCCTAATTTAAAGAATTTAAGGTTCAGTTCAATTCAGTTCAGTCGCTCAGTTGTATCCAACTCTTTGCAACCCCATGAATCACAGCACGCCAGGCCTCCCTGTCCATCACCAACTCCCAGAGTTCACTCAGACTCAAGTCCATCGAGTCAGTGATGCCATCCAGCCATCTCATCCTCTGTTGTCCCCTTCTCCTCCTGCCCCCAATCCCTCCCAGCATCAGAGTCTTTTCCAATGAGTCAACTCTTTGCATGAGGTGGCCAAAGTACTGGAGTTTCAGCTTTAGCATCATTCCTTCCAAAGAACACCCAGGACTGATCTTTAGAATGGACTGGTTTGATCTCCTTACAGTCCAAGGGACTCTTAAGAGTCTTCTCCAACACCACAGTTCAAAAGCATCAATTCTTCGGCACTCAGCTTTCTTCACAGTCCAACTCTCACATCCATACATGACCACTGGAAAAACCATAGCCTTCACTAGACAAACCTTTGTTGGCAAAGTAATGTTTCTGCTTTTGAATATGCTGTCTAGGTTGGTCATAACTTTCCTTCCAAACAGTACGCGTCTTTTAATTTCATGGCTGCAGTCACCATTTGCAGTGATTTTGGAGCCCCCCCAAAATAAAGTCTGACACTGTTTCTACTGTTTGCCCATCTGTTTCCCATGAAGTGATGGGATTAGATGCCATGATCTTCATTTTCTGAATGTTGTTTTAAGCCAACTTTTTCACTCTCCTCTTTCACCTTCATCAAGAGGCTTTTGAGTTCCTCTTCACTTTCTGCCATAAGGGTGGTATCATCTGCATATCTGAGGTTATTGATATTTCTCCCGGCAATCTTGATTCCAGCTTGTGCTTCTTCCAGCCCAGCATTTCTCATGATGTACTCTGCATATAAGTTAAATAAGCAGGGTGACAATATACAGCCTTGACATACTCCTTTTCCTATTTGGAACCAGTCTGTTGTTCCATGTCCAGTTCTAACTGTTGCTTCCTGACCTGCATACAAACTTCTCAAGAGGCAGGTCAGGTGGTCTGGTATTCCCATCTCTTTCAGAATTTTCCACCATTTATTGTGATCCACACAGTCAAAGGCTTTGGCATAGTCAATAAAGCAGAAATAGATGTTTTTGTGGAACTCTCTTGCTTTTTCGATGATCCAGCAGATGTTGGCAATTTGGTCTCTGGTTCCTCTGCCTTTTCTAAAACCAGCTTGAACAACTGGAAGTTCATGGTTCATGTATTGCTGAAGCCTGGCTTGGAGAATTTTGAGCATTACTTTACTAGTGTGTGAGATGAGTGCAATTGTGCGGTAGTTTGAGCATTCTTTGGCATTGCCTTTCTTTGGGATTGGAATGAAAACTGACCTTTGCCAGTCCTGTGGCCACTGCTGAGTTTTCCAAATTTGCTGGCATATTGAATGCAGCACTTTCACAGCATCATCTTTCAGGATTTGAAATAGCTCAACTGCTATTCCATCACTTCCACTAGCTTTGTTCATAGTGATGCTTTCTAAGGCCCACTTGATTTCACATTCCAGGATGTCTGGCTCTAGGTCAGTGATCACACCATCATGATCAACCAACTTGAGATTTACCAAAGAATTTTTAACATTTTTTAAGCATTAGACATTTAAGAAATGCTATGTTAAGAACAAAAAGTAAATTAATTGGCAAAACCACTATGAAACTTCAGTAACTGTACTGCAAACTCTTTTTTCGTCTGGTTTAGAGTGCTCACAGAACACAGAAAAATATTTTCATTTCTATTTCCCTTATATTGGTCAGATCTCAGTGATTCTAATTCAAGAAATTTGCTACTAAGAAAGTCAGGATGAAGCTCATGTAAGTTAATACTATAAATAAGAGAGATGGGTGTAACTTTTGGGAACATTCATGCCTTCAAGAAGCTCATGTATACAAATGAGGAATTTGATGAGCACAGCATATTTCTACATGAGCTCCTTGACTCCACAAGTTATTTGTATTTTACTGGAAATATTAAACTTCATGTGTGTTTGTTGCTTAAGTACTTTTTGAACTTTATATTATCAAAATTATGCCTCAGTAGCTTAAAATAGTATGAAGTAAAACAATTAAACCCCTGGTCCATACCATATAGGTATTACCTCTAGAAATTACTCTAGAGGTAATTTCTATTAAATGAAGATCTGTTTCTTGAGAAAACAATCTATAATGTTTTAATATTCTCAGATGATAGTTTGCTATTATAGGCTTACATTAATGAGTCTTTTAGGGCTTTCCTTATAGCTCAGTCAGTAAAGAGTCTGACTGCAATGCAGGAGATGTGGTTCAATCCCTGGGTTGGGAAGATCCTCTGGAGAAGGAAATGGCACCCACTCCGGCATTCTTGCCTGGAGAATCCCATGGACAGAGGAGCCTGGCAGGCTACAGTCTATGGGGTCGCAAGAGTCGGACATGATTGAGTGACTAAGTGCACCTATGCAATTAGTCTTTTACTTTTATCTTACTCTTCTCATGTCAAAGGCATGAATTTAATACATTTTAGATTTTAAATACTCATGTGGCTTCTGTTTTAGAGATAATGTTTGTTTCATCCATTATCTTATTTTTAAAACAGTTTTCATAATAGCCACCCTAATGGATGTGAAGTAGTATCTCATTGTGGTTTTAATTTGCTTTATTCACTCTTAATCCTGTCATTAAAGGTTATTTATTTTCAACAGTGGGAAATATTTTTCATTTTTTATGCATAATATTTTAAATTGGGATCATTGGCTGTATGTAGTTGTAGTTTGGCAATCTGCATTTAACAGCATTAGTAGAGTATTTACCAATACCATTAAAAATATTTTTATGAACATTATTTTTAGTGGGTGTGAAATCTTACACAGAGAAAGACACATTCAAGTATATGTATGGGCCCATTTTAGTTGAATATTGGCATGCTCAAAAGTACAGATTTTAATGGAACTAGCAATCTGAATACAAAGCAAATTCTATCTTCAAACAATAGGAGTGATTTTGGCTGCAACAAAACAGGTGAGTTTTCATAACACTTTCTGTCATTATATTAACTTCTTTAAACACTAGATTTATTGATATCACAATAAACAAAATTAAGAACAAGCATTACGTAATTTAACCTATCAGATATCTCAAAGCAATCATCTTTCACCAGAGGTTTATTCTTTGTATAATTAGATGTCTCTTATTTTTTAAACAAAGCTTTTAAAATAAGAGCTCTCTTTAGGGATTAAGCCAACCAGATTTTATCATTGAAAACATGTTCATAGTTCAGTTAAGCCTGGCTTTCCCCTCTGGATAATCATTCTTTAAAATGCTCACCAGTGGATCTTTAAAACATCCTGTTGAGATCATTATCAAGATCTCAGTGATATATTATGAAATAAAGGGTTTATAATGGGATAATTGAAACTTCCTGCCTCATACAGTAGATATATTTTTATATTTATGGTATTCACACCAATAAGTGGTTCTAAAAAGCTCAAAATATTATTTGATCTTAGTGGTTTGGGGGCAGAGCAAGTGGCACTGCCTTGATTTTTTTATAACTTGGCACAAGTCAGTGCTTTCTGGAGGGACTTTCAGCACAGACTTTTGTCAGATTTGCCATATGGAGCTATTGGGCACAGATTATAGAGGTTTTCCTGGTTGTTAGCCTGATTTAGGAATTACCAGTGCTCTCCAGGATTTTCACCCAATACAGAGAGTGTGCAAGGGGAGAAAGTGATACCTCGGGAAACCAATAAAGTTTGATAACTGGGAGGTTTTGATGGTTCCCATCATTTCTGAGAGGTGCCATCTCGTGAAGTTCTTCATTGGCAATAGTGAAGATGGTTCCTGTTAGCCCCTGAGAGCAGACAATAGTCTAAGACAACCTTGCTTGAATGATCCCAACTGTCTGCTTCCCCATGCTCCTCACCCCAGCACTCCCCAAACCCTAAGATCGTATCAGCTGCAGGTCAGCCTGAGGAATGAGGTTGAGTCCAGGGCAGACACAGAAATCCACTTCACTCAATAACGTTTTCATGTATTGTAGACACAACCTGGAGTTTACCTACTTCAGAGGAGTGTGAGTGACTAAGTGTGGGAACTTGTCGGAATGAAGATCTGAAAACCTTTTTCACTGAAGGAAGAGAAAGATGAGGGGGAGGGGAGTTATGGGGAAGAGGGAGAGGAAACCCCATTTGAGAGTTCTCAGTGAACACTAGGAAACACCTCCTTCTCCTAGCACTGAGTTCTGTAAATGAAAGGCAGCCTTGTTCTTAAATGTCTTTTCTTGAGGAACATCATGTGGATGGGTTTCCTTCCTGTTTCATGTCACCATCACTGTCAATGACTTTGTGATATTATGATGAGTCATCCTAATAGATTAAGGCAGAAGTTGAAAATAGGTCCCCTTAACACAATTATGGATTTTATTTTAAAAATCCAGTGTTTTCTTTAAATCAGAGGAATTTACATAAAAATCAAATTTTCTGTTTCTCTTGAAAATACAGCCAATCTGGCAACACTCAGCTCACATTCCCACCTTCCAAGAGTGGCACATTGATAGTGGCTCTGGCTTGGGACTCTCTCTCTGGAGCCCCAGTGGAGTTCCCACCTGCTTGCTCTATGTATCTGCATCCCTGATTAATGTCTAAAGGCGTGTGAGTTTTCTACTCCTCATTTTGGTTAGGAGATTTATTAGAAAAGGGACATCCCCCAGGGCTTCCCTGGTAGCTCAGACAGTAAAGGATCTGCCTGCAAGATGGGAGACATGGGTTCGATCCCTGGGTCAGGAAGATCCCCTGGAGAAGGGAATGGCTACCCACTCCAGTGTTCTTACCTGGAGAATTTCATGGTCAGAGGAGCCTGGTGGGCTGCAGACCACGAGGTTGCAAAAGAGCTGGACACAACTGAGCGACTAACACACACAGACCCATGCCATATGCTTTGAAGTGTCTTTCTCATGCAGAGCAGAGGACACCAAGCAAACATACTCTGTCATAGCGGCAAGTCATCTGAGAAGCAGTTACCACAAATATCTAGTGATTTACTCAGCAGTTCTGAAAGGTGGGAGTTAAACCACCTGTAATCGGCTCTGGGGTTTGTTTACAACACATGTGCGGGGCCCCCCCTGAAACCTAAGGGAATCAGAATTTGGGGAGGGAAGAACCTGGCATCTGAACATTAAAGGAGCACTGCAGGTGATTCTTATGAAACATAAAGCTTGAGAATTATTGAAGTCTTCCAGGATCTGACAGCTCTTCTTCTTGGCAAACACAGTTAGAAGGAACTGATAGACCTTAGGAAATAATCTTAACTCACCAGTCCAGCAATGCTGAAGATGCAGAATTTTGTCCTTATCAAAAGCCAATCGATGCTGACCTTTTTCAGTGAGTGTCCAACCCTAGATCAGGTACAACAGTGAATAAGGCAGATAAATATGCAGTTTTGTATATAACAGAAAGAGGGTTTTTTCCCATTATCATAAAAAAATAGGAAATTACTGGGCTGTTATGTTCATTTTTGCTGCATTATTGTTTTCACCCCTATCTTTAATGTGGAATTAAAGTATCTACACACATCTACTTGCTTTCATTTCTAATATCTGGAAAGGTTTCAGCTTGACAAAATTAGCATGTAGACCATGCTCCCTCCTGTAATCTCACTGATGAGTCACTCCACAACCCCAGCACAGAACTGCTTCTGGGATCCTGTCTGCTAACTAGGCTTTGAAACCCAGCAGGAAAAAAAATTTAAAAACTTGTGTGTTTTCTTCACAGGTAATAAATAAATGAGAAATTACCATAAATATACAGTTTTATTCACTCTAACTAATTTTGACATAAAACCTGACAAAGCTGTGCACAAATTGGATCTAGATTCAGGTTCTGTATCTACACAGCTAATGCACACATGAATTATTCAGTGAAATTTGCTTCAATGGGTTTTTCTGAGTCATCTCAGTGTGTGGCCAGTTTCAGATAATACATTAGACCATTATGCATTATGGTCAATTCACTATATATTTGTTTAAAATACATCCTGTGTTGGTAAATTTGTTAAATTCAAGTTTGTGGTTCACATGTGTCATCTTTCCGCAGATGTCCCCCTGTATTTTGAACATTAAACACTAATATTTTCATCTCTCTGAGCCTCAGCATTCACAGTTATTCATCACATTGGGGACATGCAGGTGGGAAAATAGACAATTGCTATCCGTCTGTGATGGCTGTGGATGGGGGAAGTACAAAGGAGCCAGACAAAAAATAAATAGAAGGGCCAGGGGAGGCTCCTTGAAGGAAGGACCTCAGAGCTCAGATCTGAAAGGTTAGCAGAAGTTGCCAAAGGAAGAGAGAAAGGGAAGATATTCATTCACTATTGTTGAGTATCACTCCACTACAGATTCAGTGACTTAAAATAATTATGATTCCACAGTTTTCCTGGGTCAGGAGTCTGGCTCAGTTTTACTTGGGTTCTACATGCAGGGGCTCATGAGACTGCAGTCAGGAGGTGACCAGGCACATTTATTTCTGGGGCTAGGGTCTTCTTTTCAAGCTCCTTCAGGTTGTTGGCAGAATTCAGTCTCTTGCAGTTTTGGGACTGAGGTTCCTGCTTTCTTGCAGGCTGTCAGCTGAGGCTGCTCTCAGGTGTCAAAGACTATCTGTGGTTCATCACCCTCTCACAGCCCTCCCCCAACATGGCAGCTCACTTCTTCAAGTTTAATAGGAGAATGTCCCTCTTGAGAAAGGACCCAATTCCTCTTTTTAAAAACTTTCTCCTTATTAAGTCAAGCCCACTTAAGTTAATTAAAAGACTTGGAATGCTTAATTCCATTTGTAAAATCCTTTCACTTTCTCCAAATACTGTAACCTGACCACAGAAATAACATCTCATGCTCATAGGTCTAGCCCACATTTAAGAGAAGGGGATTATAGAGGGTATGGATACAAAGAGATGGGAATCTTCTGGGCCATCTGAAAATTGTGCCTATCACAGGGAAGGATATTCCAAGCAAAAAGAATCACGTGTGTGAAAGAAACATAGGTGAAAGTATGGCATTTACAAGTGTCTGAGGGTAAGCCTGGATTGCTGACCAGAGGATATGCAGCAGGTCAAGCTAAGAAATGTGGGCTTTATCCTCAGTGAATAGAGAAAGCAGTGCTGGGTTTAACTGCCCATGCCTGCATACACTGTTATGTAACCAATTTTCACAGAATATTTGAAATATTGAAGTATGGAAAACTTCCTACAATAAAAATCGAAAAATCAGGATATGTCTTTATATTACATAGTATTCATTTTGGAAGTATCTATGACATTTTTAAAGACTAGAAGTAAATACATCCATCTGTTAGCCATGGATCTGGGTGGCAAACTATGAATGTTAGCTATCACTGAGTGGGGAATTACAGATAGAAATTCCTTATTCTTTTTTCTTATTTCTAAAATTCTCCACAATAAATGCGTATTTATGTTATAATAATAATAAATTAAAAGCCTACTTGTGGTACTTGCAAATACAAGTGCATCTGAACACAGTTCTCTTTGAAATCAGTTGAAAATTTGGTACTCTGGATATTTTGACAGGTGGGAAACCTAGGTCAGAAATTAGCTACATGTGAGCTATATGCCAACAAAGGTCCATCTAGTCAAGGCTATGGTTTTTCCAGTAGTCATGTATGGATGTGAGAATTGGACTGTGAAGAAAGCTGAGTGCTGAAGAATTGATGCTTTTTTTTTGTTTTTGCTTCTGAATATTTTATTTTTTTATTTTATTTTTTTTATCATATCAAATACTTTTTTTTTAATTTTATATTATTTTTAAACTTTACAATATTGTATTAGTTTTGCCAAATATCGAAATGAATCCTCCACAGGTATACCCGCGTTCCCCATCCTGAACCCTCCTCCCTCCTCCCTCCCCTCCCCTCCCTCTGGGTCGTCCCAGTGCACCAGCCCCAAGCATCCAGTATCGTGCATCAAACCTGGACTGGCAACTCGTTTCATACATGATATTATACATGTTTCAATGCTATTCTCCCAAATCTCCCCACCCTCTCCCTCTCCCACAGAGTCCATAAGACTGATCTATACATCGGTGTCTCTTTTGCTGTCTCGTACACAGGGTTATTGTTACCATCTTTCTAAATTCCATATATATGTGTTAGTATACTGTATTGGTGTTTTTCTTTCTGGCTTACTTCACTCTGTATAATAGGTTCCAGTTTTATCCATCTCATTAGAACTGATTCAAATGTATTCTTTTTAATGGCTGAGTAATACTCCATTGTGTATATGTACCACAGCTTTCTTATCCATTCATCTACTGATGGACATCTAGGTTGCTTCCATGTCCTGGCTATTATAAACAGTGCTGCGATGAACATTGGGGTACACGTGTCTCTTTCCCTTCTGGTTTCCTCAGTGTGTATGCCCAGCAGTGGGATTGCTGGATCATAAGGCAGTTCTATTTCCAGTTTTTTAAGGAATCTCCACACTGTTCTCCATAGTGGCTGTACTAGTTTGCATTCCCACCAACAGTGTAAGACAGTTCCCTTTTCTCCACACCCTCTCCAGCATTTATTGCTTGTAGACTTTTGGATCACAGCCATTCTGACTGGCGTGAAATGGTACCTCATAGTGGTTTTGATTTGCATTTCTCTGATAATGAGTGATGTTGAGCATCTTTTCATGTGTTTGTTAGCCATCTGTATGTCTTCTTTGGAGAAATGTCTATTTAGTTCTTTGGCCCATTTTTTGATTGGGTCATTTATTTTTCTGGAGTTGAGCTGTAGGAGTTGCTTGTATATTTTTGAGATTAGTTGTTTGTCCGTTGCTTCATTTGCTATTATTTTCTCCCATTCTGAAGGCTGCCTTTTCACCTTGCTAATAGTTTCCTTTGTTGTGCAGAAGCTTTTAAGGTTAATTAGGTCCCATTTGTTTATTTTTGCTTTTATTTCCAATATTCTGGGGGGTGGGTCATAGAGGATCCTGCTGTGATGTATGTCGGAGAGTGTTTTGCCTATGTTCTCCTCTAGGAGTTTTATAGTTTCTGGTCTTACGTTGAGATCTTTAATCCATTTTGAGTTTATTTTTGTGTATGGTATTAGAAAGTGTTCTAGTTTCATTCTTTTACAAGTGGTTGACCAGTTTTCCCAGCATCACTTGTTAAAGAGATTGTCTTTAATCCATTGTATATTCTTGCCTCCTTTGTCAAAGATAAGGTGTCCATATGTGCATGGATTTATCTCTGGGCTTTCTATTTTGTTCCATTGATCTATATTTCTGTCTTTGTGCCAGTACCATACTGTCTTGATAACTGTGGCTTTGTAATAGAGTCTGAAGTCAGGTAGGTTGATTCCTCCAGTTCCATTCTTCTTTCTCAAGATAGCTTTGGCTATTTGAGGTTTTTTGTATTTCCATACAAATTGTGAAATTATTTGTTCTAGCTCTGTGAAGAATACCGTTGGTAGCTTGATAGGGATTGCATTGAATCTATAAATTGCTTTGGGTAGTATACTCATTTTCACTATATTGAGTCTTCCAATCCATGAACATGGTATATTTCTCCATCTATTAGTGTCCTCTTTGATTTCTTTCACCAGTGTTTTATAGTTTTCTATATATAGGTCTTTAGTTTCTTTAGGTAGATATATTCCTAAGTATTTTATTCTTTCCGTTGCAATGGTGAATGGAATTGTTTCCTTAATTTCTCTTTCTGTTTTCTCATTATTAGTGTATAGGAATGCAAGGGATTTCTGTGTGTTGATTTTATATCCTGCAACTTTACTATAATCATTGATTAGTTCTAGTAATTTTCTGGTGGAGTCTTTAGGGTTTTCTATGTAAAGGATCATGTCATCTGCAAACAGTGAGAGTTTTACTTCTTCTTTTCCAATTTGGATTCCTTTTATTTCTTTTTCTGCTCTGATTGCTGTGGCCAAAACTTCCAAAACTATGTTGAATAGTAATGGTGAAAGTGGGCACCCTTGTCTTGTTCCTGACTTTAGAGGAAATGCTTTCAATTTTTCACCATTGAGGATGTTTGCTGTGGGTTTGTCATATATAGCTTTTATTATGTTGAGGTATGTTCCTTCTATTCCTGCTTTCTGGAGAGTTCTTATCATAAATGGATGTTGAATTTTGTCAAAGGCTTTCTCTGCATCTATTGGGATAATCATATGGTTTTTGTTTTTCAATTTGTTAATGTGGTGTATAACATTGATTGATTTGCGGATATTGAAGAATCCTTGCATCCCTGGGATAAAGCCCACTTGGTCATGGTGTATGATCTTTTTAATGTATTGTTGGATTCTGATTGCTAAAATTTTGTTAAGGATTTTTGCATCTATGTTCATCAGTGATATTGGCCTGTAGTTTTCTTTTTTTGCGGGATATTTGTCAGGTTTTGGTATTAGGGTGATGGTGGCCTCATAGAATGAGTTTGGGAGTTTACCATCCTCTGCAATTTTCTGGAAGAGTTTGAGCAGGATAGGTGTTAGCTCTTCTCTAAATTTTTGGTAGAATTCAGCTGTGAAGCCATCTGGACCTGGGCTTTTGTTTGCTGGAAGATTTTTGATTACAGTTTCAATTTCCGTGCTTGTGATGGGTCTGTTAAGATTTTCTATTTCTTCCTGTTCCAGTTTTGGAAAGTTGTACTTTTCTAAGAATTTGTCCATTTCTTCCACGTTGTCCATTTTATTGGCATATAATTGTTGATAGTAGTCTCTTATGATCCTTTGTATTTCTGTGCTGTCTGTTGTGATCTCTCCATTCTCATTTCTAATTTTATTGATTTGATTTTTCTCCCTTTGTTTCTTGATGAGTCTGGCTAATGGTTTGTCAATTTTATTTATCCTTTCAAAGAACCAGCTTTTGGCTTTGTTGATTTTTGCTATGGTCTCTTTTGTTTCTTTTGCATTTATTTCTGCCCTAATTTTTAAGATTTCTTTCCTTCTACTAACCCTGGGGTTCTTCATTTCTTCCTTTTCTAGTTGCTTTTGGTGTAGGGTTAGGTTATTTATTTGACTTTTTTCTTGTTTCTTGAGGTATGCCTGTATTGCTATGAACTTTCCCCTTAGGACTGCTTTTAAAGTGTCCCACAGGTTTTGAGTTGTTGTGTTTTCATTTTCATTAGTTTCTATGCAAATTTTGATTTCTTTTTTGATTTCTTCTGTGATTTGTTGGTTATTCAGTAGCGTGTTGTTCAGCCTCCATATGTTGGAATTTTTAATAGTTTTTCTCCTGTAATTGAGATCTAATCTTACTGCATTGTGGTCAGAAAAGATGCTTGGAATGATTTCTATTTTTTTGAATTTACCAAGGCTAGATTTATGGCCCAGGATGTGATCTATCCTGGAGAAGGTTCCATGTGCGCTTGAGAAAAAGGTGAAATTCATTGTTTTGGGATGAAATGTCCTATAGATATCAATTAGGTCTAACTGGTCTATTGTATCATTTAACGTTTGTGTTTCCTTGTTAATTTTCTGTTTAGTTGATCTATCCATAGGTGTGAGTGGGGTATTAAAGTCTCCCACTATTATTGTGTTATTGTTAATTTCTCCTTTCATACTTGTTAGCATTTGTCTTACATATTGCGGTGCTTCCGTGTTGGGTGCATATGTATTTATAATTGTTTTATCTTCTTCTTGGATTGATCCTTTGATCATTAGGTAGTGACCATCTTTGTCTCTTTTCACAGCCTTTGTTTTAAAGTCTATTTTATCTGATATGAGTATTGCTACTCCTGCTTTCTTTTGGTCCCTATTTGCATGGAAAATCTTTTTCCAGCCCTTCACTTTCAGTCTGTATGTGTCCCCTGTTTTGAGGTGGGTCTCTTGTAGACAACATATGTAGGGGTCTTGTTTTTGTATCCATTCAGCCAGTCTTTGTCTTTTGGTTGGGGCATTCAACCCATTTACATTTAAGGTAATTACTGATAAGTATGATCCCGTTGCCATTTACTTTATTGTTTTGGGTTCGAGTTTATACACTGTTTTTGTGTTTCCTGTCTAGAGATTATCCTTTAGTATTTGTTGGAGAGCTGGTTTGGTGGTGCTGAATTCTCTCAGCTTTTGCTTGTCTGAGAAGCTTTTGATTTCTCCTTCATATTTGAATGAGATCCTTGCTGGGTACAATAGTCTGGGCTGTAGGTTATTTTCTTTCATCGCTTTAAGTATGTCTTGCCATTCCCTCCTGGCTTGAAGAGTTTCTATTGAAAGATCAGCTGTTATCCTAATGGGAATTCCCTTGTGTGTTATTTGTTGTTTTTCCCTTGCTGCTTTTAATATTTGTTCTTTGTGTTTGATCTTTGTTAATTTGATTAATATGTGTCTTGGGGTGTTTCGCCTTGGGTTTATCCTGTTTGGGACTCTCTGGGTTTCTTGGACTTGGGTGATTGTTTCCTTCCCCATTTTAGGGAAGTTTTCAACTATTATCTCCTCAAGTATTTTCTCATGGTCTTTCTTTTTGTCTTCTTCTTCTGGGACCCCTATGATTCGAATGTTGTAGCATTTAATATTGTCCTGGAGGTCTCTGAGACTGTCCTCATTTCTTTTAATTCGTTTTTCTTTTATCCTCTCTGATTCATTTATTTCTACCATTCTATCTTCTAATTCACTAATCCTATCTTCTGCCTCTGTTATTCTACTATTTGTTGCCTCCAGAGTGTTTTTAATTTCATTTATTGCATTATTCATTTTATATTGACTCTCTTTTATTTCTTCTAGGTCCTTGTTAAACCTTTCTTCCATCTTCTCAATCTTTGTCTCCAAGCTATTTATCTGTGATTCCATTTTGATTTCAAGATTTTGGATCAATTTCACTATCATTATTCGGAATTCTTTATCAGGTAGATTCCCTATCTCTTCCTCTTTTGTTTGGTTTGGTGGGCTTTTATCCTGTTCCTTTGTCTGCTGGGTATTCCTCTGTCTCTTCATCTTGTTTAAATTGCTGAGCTTGGGGTGTCCTTTCTGTATTCTGGCAGTTTGTGGAGTTCTCTTTATTGTGGCGTTTCCTCACTCTGTGTGGGTTTGTACAGGTGGCTTGTCAAGGTTTCTTGGTTAGGGAAGCTTGTGTCGGTGTTCTGGTGAGTGGAGCTGTATTTCTTCTCTCTCCTTTCGAAGACTTGGGTTGCTTTTCTGGGTGCCTGATGTCCTCTGCCGGCTTTCAGAAGTTGTTTTGTGGAATTTACTCGGCGTTTAAATGTTCTTTTGATGAATTTGTGGGGGAGAAAGTGTTCTCCCCGTCCTACTCCTCCGCCATCTTAGCTCCTCCCCCCTAGAATTGGTGCTTTTGAACTGTGGTGTTGGAGAAGACTCTTGAGAGTGCCTTGGACTGCAAGGAGATCCAACCAGTCCATTCTGAAGGAGATCAGCCCTGGGATTTCTTTGGAAGGAATGATGCTAAAGCTGAAACTCCAGTACTTTGGCCACCTCATGCGAAGAGTTGACTCATTGGAAAAGACTCTGATGCTGGGAGGGATTGGGGGCAGGAGGAGAAGGCGACAACAGAGGATGAGATGGCTGGATGGCATCAATGACTCGATGGACGTGAGTTTGAGTGAACTCCAGAAGTTGGTGATGGACAGGGAGGCTTGAGGTGCTGCAATTCATGGGGTTGCAAAGAGTTGGACACGACTGAGCGACTGAACTGAACTGAGCTATACTGAGCTATATGAAGGTGAGGACCAGTCAGTGGAAATGAAGTCCAGACTCAGCAAGGGTGGCAAGTATACTAGACCTCCCCAGGTTTTATCTCATAACTAAACATGTGCAGCATACGCAGTCTTTAAATTCTGGTGGTATTGAAGCCAGCCACTTCCCTCTACCTCAGTTTCCTTACATATAAAAGTGCAGGCAGGTGAGATTCTGTTCTTATCCCAAGATTCCATTGCAGGTAATACACAAGTGGCCTGAATTTCACCCATCATCAAGCCGCCTTCCTCCTGGAGGAGTCATTTAAGCAGTTCTGCTTACCAAACACCCACTGGACATGGAGCTCAGAGCCAGGGTGAGATGCTGGAGGTGCTGAGTGCTATTTTATAAATGGCATTATCTCTGCCATGTGGCCAAGTCCGTTCCAACTTTCAGCAGTGTTCATCCAGGAAGAGAGGGAAGAGTCCTTTGAGAGCCAAATGGGAATTTGGGAATAAGAAACAATGACAATGAAATCCTTCCAACACATCTTCAAGTTTCAAGAGAGCAGTTAACAGAAAAGAGGAAAAAAATGTATTTTTAGAAGTTGTTTGGGAGGTGAAAGGATTTTTCTTGGAGGGAGGAGGGCAGAAGAGATTGGGAGAAGAAATTGTTTTCCTTGGCACTGCAATACCTCAGAGATCTTTGAGTCAAAACACAATGAAATGGGCTTTGCATCTCTCTTGCTTCAGGAAAATGAAAAGCAAGCTCACTAAAAACATGAATTGGTCAACTGAATAGACCACATTTCTGATAAATGGCATGATGACTAAAATAAAAACTCTTAAAATACATATTTTAAAATTAGATTTCTGACCTTCGATAGGGCTTATCATGCTATTTATACTGAGGCAGAAGGAGCTGATTTTTCAGTAGTTGCCTCATCAAAGACATGACTCACATTTCCTTAAGCATTTACACCATATGTTTCCTGAGGTAGAAAAAGAAAACTAAGGTTTTTCTTTTTCCTAAGCAATTAGTGAGATATGAACCAAAAGTTAGAAGAAATCATTTAAGAAGAATACTTTGCAGGGCATGCAGTTTTTGAATGTTGATTTCTAGAAACTGAAATTATATTAACTCTTTGGCCAGTGTAGCCATTTGATTAATTTATGAATATGAATTAGAAGTAATCATTGTGATGCTAGTTTTACCATTAAGAAAAAAGGCAAAATTTAGTTTAGTAATGAAACACAGGTACTACTGAAATTCACTTAATATGCAGAAATGTGAATTGGAGGTAAGAAGCCTTTGTTAAACTGAAAAGAATCATTTTAACATTTAAAAAGAAAAATATCACTTTAATTGACATTTAGTGACATTTTTGCATGTGTACAAGCTGTGACTGTGAGATAATGGTTCATATTATCGTGTGGCCAGTGGAAATTAAAGCAATTTTTTTGGTGGTTTTTTTTTTTTTTTTTTTGGTTGTGCCAGGTCTTCATTGCTGCACACAGGCTTTTCTCTAGTTGTGATGAGCAGGCCTGCTCTTTTGCTCTGGTATATGGGCTTCTCGTTGAGGTGGCTTCTCTTGTTGCAGAGCATGGGTTCTTAGGCACATGGGCTTCCGTAGGGATCTTCCTGGACCAGGGATTGAACCTATGTCCCCTGCGTTGGCAGGCAGATTCTGATCCACTGTGCTACCAGGGAGGTACCCAGATGAATTTATTTTTATGATTATGGACAACAAGCATCATTTTAATACAAATATCTTTATATAGCACAAAATTATTGTTGTAAAACTCCTAGGAAATGCATATTTTATTTAAGAGATGGGGAAGTACATATACAGAAAATCATTAATATATAAAAATCAGGGTCCCAACTAAGGAATTGCTAGTTTCCTGCTTGGTGCCTGAATCGCTTGACATTTTATTCCATTACTGGTTTTTTTTAGGGTAATAAATTTAGGAATAGAAAACAGGTTCAACACATGTACAAAGTTTATATCTTAAGGACATGTCCTCATCCTGTCCTAGGCTATTCCCACCTCTCGTGTTACCTGGCTTGGAGAGCTACCACCATCCTTCTAGTCACCCAGGTCAGAAACCTGCCCATTACACTTAACTCCTCCTTATACTCTCTACCTAACCACCCCCAGCCAAGTCCTTTGACTTATACCCTCTCAATATTTCACAGGTATATTCTATCTCAACTTTATTTATTTTTTGAGCAATTTTAGATTCATAGCAAAATTGAATGGGAGATATTGAGATTTCCCATATCCCCTCTCCTCCATTGCCCCCTGCCCCACCCCGAGCATAGCCTCCACTATTATCAGTATCCCCTACCACAGTGGCACATTTGCTGAAATTAATGAACCTAGATTAACACATCATCACCCAGAGTTTATAGTTTATGTCCAGTTCAGTTCAGTCGCTCAGTCGTGTCCGACTCTTCGCAACCCCATGAATCGCAGCACGCCAGGCCTCCCTGTCCATCACCAACTCCCGGAGTTCACTCATACTCACGTCTGTTGAGTCAGTGATGCCATCCAGCCATCTCATCCTCTGTCGTCCCCGTCTCCCCCTGCCCCTTTAGGGTTCACTAACTACACCCTATGGGTTTAAACAAATGTGTGATGACATGGTCCACCATTATAGGGTCATAAAGAAAAATTCCACTGCCCTAAAAATTCTCTGAGCTCCATCTTTTAATTCCTCTCTCCCATCAACCCACTGATCTTTTTTACTGTCTCCATAGTTTTACCTTTTATAAAATGTTATATATTTGGAATAATACAGTATGCAGTCTTTTCAGATTGGTTTCTTTCACTTAGTAATGTGCATGTAAGGCTCCTTCATGTCCTTTCATGATTTGATAGCTCAATTCTTTTCAGCACTGGATAATAATCCATTGGTTAGACGTGTTACAGTTTACATATCCATTCACTTCCTGAAAGATATCTTGGTTGCTTCCAAGTTTGGGCAATTATAAATAAAGCTACTGTAAACATCTATGTGTGTGTGGACCTAAGTCTTCAAGTCCTTGGGTAATCAAAGATACTCTCTTAAATTCTGACCCAATCATTTTTGCCTCCTATTTCACCTCCCTAACTCCCAATCTTGAACTGCCCTTACACCTCTCCCCACCAGCTTATGCCCCACCATTCCACCAGGATAATTTTTCTTAAATGGAAATCGGCTTGGTCACATCCTACTTTTGAAAATTCAGTAGCTTTCTAGGACCTGTTCCTGGATCCCTTCTCCACACATCACCTTGGCAAATAAGATCCTTTTCCTATTTGGCTCCTGCTCATCCCTCCAGATTCACCTTTTGGTGCCTCCCACCCATCTTTCTGCAGCCATCTTTTCACCATGCCCACACTGGGTTTCCATCTTGGCAAACTACCTGCAGCATTTGAGTGGGCCTCCCCCTCTGCACTGCAGTCTCCTTCTGCCCAGAGACCCTTTCCCTCCCACCCCTGCCCCATCTGCTCAACCTCTGCTCTCCATTTAGGTCTCAGCTGTCAGCAGACATCTTCTCCTTGAGGATGCACTCTTTGTCCCTTTAGCATCTTGGAACTAGGACTTCTCCATGGTCCTGACATCCTGTGCATCCCCCATCATAGATTTTATCGCATTGAATCATAATCATGTATCCATTAGTGTAGTCTTTGTTTTCTAGCAGAGTAGATTTTTGTATGGCCAGGGACCCCAACATACTCACCAGGTCCTAGCACTGTGTCTGGAACACAACAGGCATTTCACAATAGTTGATAATTGAGTGAGTCTGTACAGTGAAAAAGCCACCTGCCTGAACATAAGGAAATATAAAATTAATATACTATACATAATACACAAATATATAATTATATAAAATTAAACATTAAAATAAAGTTAATCTTAACTCTAACATCTTCTATAATACCTCCATGTCAATTAAACCTGTTTTCACTTGCAAGAAAACCCAACTAAAGGTCATTTATACAAATGAAAAAGTCTCAAAGGACTTGAAAACAAAAGTCTGCTGGCCTTGGGCCAGTACAATGGGAGAGCCAGAATCTCTGTACTTCTCTTGGTTTTTCTCTAATACTCATAAAACGTCTGCAGCTCTAGACATCACATTTACTTTCAATTCAAGAAAGGGAAAGGCAGCAACAACCCCTTCTGTCTGCTTTATCAGGAAAGCAAATTTATTCTGGAACTAGCCACTATTCTTTCATTTATTTTTCATTGGCTAGAACTATGTCAATATGTCAGCTCAATTATAAGAGAAGCTAAAAAAATTAGTGTTTAGTCTTTCCAGCCTCAGTATTGGAAATGAGTAAGAGACAATAGTCTGGAAATAGATGTGGGATTAGGCAGCCAACTGTATCCACTATACCCTGGGACAAACCCTGGTACTTCTTTTACCCTTTGATTCCTCTTTTCTGAGTGAAGAATTAAAACAAATGATCTTTCTTCTAGAATCAACTTGCTCTCATTCTACAATTCCTGTATATTGTCTTGTCCATGGTAGAATTGCCTTCTACATCCAAAAGTTCAGTTCAGTTCAGTTCAGTCGCTCAGTCGTGTCTGGCTCTTTGCGACCCCATGAATCGCAGCACGCCAGGCCTCCCTGTCCATCACCAACCCCCGGAGTTTACCCAAACTCATGTCCATCGAGTCGGTAACGCCATCCATCCATCTCATCCTCTGCCGTCCCCTTCTCCTCCTGCCCCCAATCCCTCCCAGCATCAGGGTCTTTTCCAATGAGTCCACCCTTCGCATGAGATGGCCAAAATACTGGAGTTTCCGCTTCAGCATCATTCCTTCCAATGAACACCCAGGACTGATCTCCTTTAGGATGGACTGGTTGGATCTCCTTACAGTCCAAGGCACTCTCAGGAGTCTTCTCCAACACCACAGTTCAAAAGCATCAATTCTTTGGCGCTCAGCTTTCTTAACAGTCCAACTCTCACATCCATATACGACCACTGGAAAAACCATAGCCTTGACTAGATGGACCCTTGTTGACAAAGTCATGTCTCTGCTTTTGAATATGCTGTCTAGGTTGTCATAACTTTCCTCCCAAGGAGTAAGCGTCTTTTAATTTCATGGCTCCAATCACCATCTGCAGTAAGTCCAAGTCTTTCCCTGATGCTTCACGTTTAGAGAAAGCCTGATCTAAGGAAGAAGCCCCTGTTTTTCTAAGAGCCTTCCTATAAAAATTTTCCCTGACAAAGGCTGAAAGATACACATCGGATTTCCTGCCTGTGACCTCACCAGTCCCTTTGCCATGTGGAGTCCCTCAGACTGTTTATGACCGTTACCATGGCTTCTCTGAATCTGCTCTCTCCCAGGCTAAAATTCCACTTGCTCCAATAGTTTTACAGATAATCCCCTTCTGTACTCTCACCACCCTGGTCAGCTGACACAAGACATACTGTCTTCATTTACTTATGATTCACTGAACAAATACTTAATGAGTTTCAGCCATGTGCCAGCACTGTTCTGAAAATTGGTGATAGAGCAGACCACAATGCAAAGCTTTTTCATGGAGCTTACGGAGGAGGAGTGGAGGGAGGTGGAAGATCAAACACACACACACACACACACAGCTTGTTCCTTCCCCATTCATCCCTGTGTCATTGTTACCTTGGCACCAATCACTGTCTGAATGGTAATGTGTGTATGCATGTGCTTTATATTTGGTCATTAGGGAAGGCATCTCCAGGACCTGATTGAGGAAAAATAATCTGCAAGGAAAAGAAAGAGCTTTTGAACAGGGGAAACTGTAAGAGAATAGTCTGGGGTAGAATAAGCTAGGCCTGATGTAGAAACAAAAAAATACGCAGAGGAGGAGAGTTTGCGGGGGAGGGTGGTGAGCCTGATAGAAAGTATATGGGGATCCCATCATATAAGATGCTGAAGGCCAGGGCATGAATTTAGGCCATATTTGATTGTATTTCAGTATCATCTTAAAATGTGTCTGGACAGAACTGAATACACAGCAGTGCATACAGTCTGGTGGGAGCAGTCAAATGTACGACCTCTCCCTATAGCAGGCATTGCATTTCTACTAATGTGGGCCAGGATTCCGTGACTTTTCTGGAAGCCCTCTGGTCCCGGCTGTGACTTCCTGTGCTCGCTTTGATGTGCATGGCTCACATGTCTGAATATCACTTGTCCAAGAGAAGGAGTAGGTGGATGTGATGTGAGGAGTTATTAAAATGATTCATATCTCACTTCCACCATATGAAAAATAATATAGAGTCAAAAGCCACCCAGCTTGGGGAAGCCTAAATTACATATTTGAAATTCAGTCTGTCATTGAAATGAGGTAATCTAGTCCCAAAAATTCATTTCGTGAGAGTGTTCTCCCCAAAGCAAAATTGAATGATAAGAACAGAATGAAGTCTAAGCCGCAGCCCTGCAAAAACAGAAAAGATTGGAAAAAAAAAAAAAAAAGATAACTCCAGCCAGGCAGGAATTGGAGGAGGAATAGAGTTGTTGGTACTTAAGTTGGTGTGAGCCGATTAAATGTTGGGTTTCCACCTTCTGGGGATCCTGTTTGCCTTTGACCCAGCAGCCTTGGGTTTCTCTCTGGACTGTGGACCTCAGGCCTCAGAGCTGACCACTCTGGTGATGACATGCTCCACCCTCCTGCAGAGCTGTGAGCAGAGACGCTCTCCAAGGCAGCCTATGAGCCCCTTCCCTCCTCTGGCCCTACGTCTGCCCTGCACGCTGCATCTGCCATTCACTAACTCAGACAGCAGGGATGCTAAGGACTCTCCTCTCCCATATGGCACCGGGTTTCGTTTCATCCTTTTCCTCTTCCCTATCAGTAGGTATTCTGGAAGCCAGTTTTATGATGACACTCACAGCTAGCATTAAACCCAGATAAAAATAAAACAGGATGTCAATAAAGAACTAATGATGTGTGTCTGTGTAAATGTACAATAATAATAATAATAAAAGAAGAGATATCTGTTTGCAAAGGTACCATTTTAAAGTCATGGGGCTTTCAGTGATGCTGCTTTATAAATGGACTGACATATGTGAATGTTTGCCTTCGTCTCTCAGCCATGAAAATCTCCATGTGGACAGTGGGCTCAGAGGTGAAAGGTGCTCTGTGGAAACTAAACAGTTCACCAGCACACCTTTGCTAAGTGCTAACCTAACTATTTTCAGGACAGAAATATTGGGAGGTGGCTGAAAGCAATTTAGGGAGCATGGAAAGGAATTGTTAAACAGGCTGGTAATCTGGCCTTTCCTAAAGTCTGGGTTCAAAATCCAAAGGCAAAGAGCAAAATCTTACGGTATAGCACAGGGAACTATATTCAGTATCCTGTGATAAACCATTATGGAAAAGAATATAAGTAGATACATGGATAGATAACTGAATCACGTTGCCGTACAGTACAAATTCACACAATATTGTAAATCAACTACAATAAATTTTTAAAATATTTTAATTGAAAATAAGTGCAACTAGAAAGAGAAACCAATACCAGCCTTGTCAGAGGGAAGTAGATGCCTAGCATGAAGGTAGGGAAATGCCTGGAAGGAGTTAGGTGAGAATGGCATTTCCAGTAAAGACCTTGGTTCAGAGTGTGTACAGAGTGGTGGAAAGACCCCTGTGCTGGAGGGCAGGAACCCCTCATGGCTCCACTCCTGACCAGCTGAATGATATTTCCTGCCCTCTTTGAGTCTTCTCTCTTCTGTGTTAAGTAAGGGGCTAGACCTGGTCAGGTGTAATTCACACTGTATGTGTCATAATTTATGGACTCAGCAGTGAGGAGTGGGGAGTGGTAAAGGGCAGGGTGAGCAGATGGGGCTCTGGACTCTCTGCCACTCTCCCCACCCACCCACCCCCAGTTTTCAACAAGAACAACTCACTTTTATCTCATTATACACTAAACCCTTTGTAAGATCCTAGTTTTAAAAATACAACTTTCAATACTTAAAAAAAATGAAAGCGTGTAGACATCTAGATATTGAGTAAGATTCCTTCCAACCAAAATACGATGATTCTAACACTCTAATTAAAGTATGTAAATGATATGCAACTATCTATGGATGTTAACAATTTGTCAGTATTACTGAGCAGCGATAGTAACACTGAAGTGAGAGAATGAATCCCCGCAAGCAGAACATCTCAGTGAGCAATGCATACTGATAAGCCATGGATAATATATAGTACAAGTAGTGAGCACATTTTATTATTTTTATTCTTCAGAAGATTGGGGAATATTCATTTGCAAGGAGCTATGGGGCTTGCCTGTGGTGCTAGTGGTAAAGTACCCACCTGGCAATGCAGGAAATGTAAGAGACGTAGGTTCGACCCTGGGTTGGGAAGATTCCCTGAAGGCGTAAATGGCAACTCACTCCAGTATTCTTGCCTGGGGAATCCCATGGAAGAGGAGCCTGGTGGGCTACAGTCCATAGCATCACAAAGAGTCAGACACAATTGAAAGGACTTAACACAAGGAGCTATGGGGTTCTATCTGTTCTTGGAACAACTACATAGAGCTTTTAGGATCTTCTGGTATGTCGTTTAATGCAAAAAATATATATATTTTTAACTTTTCAAAGATGGTTTGGTTTTTTTCAGATGGTCTAGAAAAATCTCATAATTGATGTTAAACACTCAATTATTCAGATTGGATGTCATCACTAACTCAATGGACGGGTTTGAGTAGACTCCGGCAGTTGGTGATGGACAAGGAGGCCTGGCATGCTGTGGTTCATGGGGTCGCAAAGAGTCGGACACAACTGAGCAACTGAACTGAATTGACTGATTTAGGTATTGGTTTAAAGCACATAGTATATACTAGGGATCCTACCAACTGTAGAAGGAGACTCATTCATCATTTAGCAAATGTTTTCTGATGCCCTAGCATGAAACAGGCATCTTCTCAGCACTTTGAATTCATCATGAAACAAACAACAAAAAAAATAGCATTGAGTTTCACATTTCAGCCCAAGCGGAGCACACATTTCAGACTCTAGATTGATGGCTTAGACATGTGGGATATATCTCTTTCATGCAAGGAGCTTAGAGTCCAGTTGGAAAAGTAAAATGTCAAGACATGCAACATTAACAGACTGAAAGGTGGCATAGACCCCAAGTGCTACAGTAGTTTCAGAGATGGCTGAGAGTTGGACGTGGATAGACCTTGAAGTAGAAAGTAGAATTAGACAGACACCGCCAGGCTTAGTGCCTGGTATATAGTAGTTGCTCAAGTATTGTTGAGTAAATGAAAAACCACGACTGACTGGCTAAACAATTCCCACACTGAGATAGAAGGAAAGTAATTCAGCTTTTTTTTTTTAATTGGAGTATAATTTCTTTACAATGTTGTGTTAGTTTCTGCTGTACCGTGAAATAACTCAGGTTCGTGTATACATATATCCCCTCCTTCGTGGACCTCCCTCTCATCCCACCCATCTAGGTCATCACAGAGTACCAAGCAGCCTAGGTGAGGGAGGCCTTGAATTCCAGGTAAAGATTTTGGAGTCAGGTATGGGGATGCGAGTTGAACATAACACACGGAAGCAAAAATTTGAGTCTTTCCCCAGAAGGCCTGTCGCAGGCATGATTCCTAGAAGCAGGGAGACCTGTCAGGAGCTTTTCTTCCAGGGCACCTGTGAGGACATGATGGCCTTGGCTTGGTGGAGTCAGATGGCTGAATAAGGGGCAGACATGAGAATCAATCATCTGTGGACATAGGGTATACAGAGAGGGGGAGGGAATGGAGAAACAAGGTGGGAGGCTCAAGTTTTTGGTGTCAAGAAGCTACTTTCTGTTTGAAAGGCAACGGTGCTCACAGGTTCTGGGTCTTGACTATGTGGTATTAGTCTTGGGGTTACCGCTGGTGGTGTATGACCTTCAGTAAACTACTTAATGTCTCAGTGCCTCAGTGTCCCCATCTGTAAGATGGGAATGATGACTTAGCATCTATTTTAAAACACAGGAGATTGTGAGAAGTAAATGAGGTGCTGGGAGGGTGCGCAACAGAGGGGAAGAGAGGCAAAGACGGACTGAGCAGGGCGGGGAGCTCTGTGCCACTCCCCACCCCCCCTGAGAGCACGTGTGAGGCCGCGGAGTCTCAACCGCCATCCTGAAGTTGGGGTCGGGGTTCCTCTGGAGACTCCTGACTTCACCTGGAAAGCGTGGAGGGCAGGGATCTGCTATTCCCCACATCTCACTGGGGTGGTGCCCTCTACACAGGAGATGCTGCAAAGGATGGGCAGAACTGGGATTCAAGTATGTATCTAGTGATGAGTGCCACTAACAGCTGTGGGAACATGGAGACAGTGTCAGGGGGACTCTCCCAAGTTAGGAGAGTGTGCAATTTGAGTCGGGATGGAAACTCTGGTGTTCTGGATTCTGACATCCTGCTGGGTTTCCAGTAGCTGCTACTTTCTGTTCTGTGACAGATAGGTGTGCAAAATATTGAGATGGCCGCTGGATGTGGGAGAAGGGTGGGAGGAGTGAGCAGGGGTCCCTTTGGAGGAGAGAACTGCAATCCTGGAGTGTGGGGTCCAGGAGCACCTTCTCTGCACATCCCTGTCCACTCTGACCTCCTTCCAAGGGCAGGCCGAGGAGGTATTACCATTCTTCAGTGATCTCCACCACAGGGAGAGAACGAAGCTTCTGCTGGGTTCTCCTGGAACACAGTTAGTGCCTCCCTCCACGGTCCAGGAAATCTGCCACTGCTTCTGGGCTCTGCTCCAGCCTCATTTTGTATGTCTTGTGCAAGAAATATGTGTGCATTCCTGCCTCTACTTTTCATCCTTGCTGCTTTTTATCTAAAATATGTATAGTAGCCTGCAACCCCCTCCCCCTCTATTCCTAACCATCTCTCCTTTTGTGATGACAGAAACTCCTGAGTGCCAATTCAGCACTTACACACTAATATATCTTAAAGTGGCCATCAAGGTTCTTTGGTGAAGAGCATTTCACTTGGTTCTCACTGCAACCCTTCTAATTACTGAGGGTTATTGTTCCATGCACATGGTACATATTAAGAAAGTAAGCCCTGCTGCGTCACTTCAGTCGTGTCCGACTCTGTGTGACCCCAGAGACGGCAGCCCACCAGGCTCCCCCGTCCCTGGGATTCTCCAGGCAAGAACACTGGAGTGGGTTGGCATTTCCTTCTCCAAGTAAGCCCTACCCAAGGGGAATTCTAGAGTGATGGAAATGTTCTACCTCCTGCTAATATGTGTATTTGTCAAACTTGATCAAACTATACATGTAAGACCTGTGTATTTCACTATGTGTAAATTGCATCTCCATTTTCTGAAAAAGAAAGAAAGAAGCTACAGTGGGAAAGATTCATTGAATTGCCAAATATCACAAAACTAGAAATCAAGTTGAAAGAGTCTTTATTTGTAACATCTGTTCAGACTCATAAGAGGTGTGAACCTGTCAGAGGACACTTCTCTTTGCTTCTTGGAATGCCCTCCTTAGTAGAAGGGTGACAGAGAGATCATAGATGATGGATGGTTCTTAAGGGTGTATTTAGGGGGAAGATAAATGAGAAAGTCAAGGTGCCTAAGAGTGAGAGAGGAACTAAGGAGGCATTAGGGTGTACAGTGGAAATTTTATTGGGGGTCTGTCCAGTGTCACTCCTTATCTCTGTGTCAACCGAAAATACTTAGCACAATCTGGTTATTCAACGCTGTCTCAGTTGTCTGTCTGTCTCTTTCTGCCTCTTTGTCTGTCTGTCTTTCCCTTCCTCTCCCTGGATGCAGGACAAGGTAAGAGTCAGAACTGAGGCTTCAAACAAATTCTCCTGTATACACTCTGCCTTTTAATCTGTTTATAATATGCTCTGATTTCCCACCTACACTTTCACATCCTTGGTGCCTTGCTCAGTCGCTCAGCTGTGTCTGACTCTTTGTGACCCCATGGACTGTAACCCACCAGACTCCTCTGTCCATGGGATTCTACAGGCAAGAATACTGGAGAGGGTTGCTGTTTCCTTCTCCCCGACTCAGGGATTGAACCCGTGTCTCCTGCATTGGAGGCAAATTCTTTACCTCCAAGTCACCTGGGAAGCCCTCACATCCTTGGTAGAAGAGATTATCTCCTATACCTCTTTGTATTTATGTCTCCACACCATTATTTTCTAATTATAAGTTCTATTTTTGCTCACTTCAAAGAAATACATGTTCATTGCAGAAAATTGAGGAGATGCTCATAAGCTGGGAAAACAACTTCAGAAATGAGGGCTATCCTTTAGAACACAGTCACATAAATCATTATTAACATTCTTCGTGTTATAACAGTGCTGCTAATGATGGTGGTGGTGGTGATGGTGACGATGATGGTGATGATGTTGATGACTAACTTTTATACCTGACTGTGTGAAAAGCACAGTTCTAAGCTATATATATATAATTGCAATCTTCACAACAATCCCAAGAGGTCTTGTCATTTTCCTCTTCCTTTTAATTTTATTTCTTCTTATTATATAGATGAGGAATCCAAGGCAAAAATGTTATGTGTCCTGATCATAATCACACAACAGAAAGTGGCAAAGGTGGGTTGAGACCCAGGGAGTTGGGCTTTAACTTGAAGGACACAAGTAGATTTCAACTTAGTAGTAGCCCTAACGGAGAAGGCAATGGCACCCTACTCCAGTACTCCTGCCTGGAAAATCCCATGGATGGAGGAGCCTGGTGGGCTGCCATCTATGGGGTCACACAGAGTCGGACACGACTGAAGTGACTTAGCAGCAGCAGCAGCAGTAGCCCTAAATCACTGCAGATGGTGACTGCAGCCATGAAATTAAAAGATGCTTGCTCCTTAGTTGAAAAGCTATGACCAACCTAGACAGCATATTAAATAGTGGAGACGTTACTTTGCCGACAAAGGTCCGTATAGTCAAAGCTATGATTTTTTCCAGTTGCCATGTATGGATGTGAGAGTTGGACCATAAAGAAAGCTGAATGCCAAAGAACTGATGCTTTTGAACTGTGGTTAAATAGCCATTAGCCATTGCCTGCTGAGACCCTTCTGGAGAAGACTCTCGAGAGTCCCTTGGACTGCAAGGAGATCAAATCAGTCAATCCTAAAGGACATCAGTCAATCCTAAAGGAAATGAGTGCTGAATATTCATTGGAAGGACTGATGCTGAAGCTCCAGTACTTTGACCACCTGATGTGAAGAACCGACTCATTGGAAAAGACCCTGATGCTGGGAAAGAGTGAAGGCAGGGGGAGAAGGGGATGACAGAGGATGAGATGGTTGGATGGTATCACCAACTCTATGGACAGGAGTCTGAGCAAGCTCTGGAAATTGGTGATAAACAGGGAAGCCTGGCATGTTGCAGTCCATGGGGTCTCAAAGAGTCAGACACCACTGAGCAACTGAGCTGAACTGAACTAAGGTGATGGAGATTGTTTTCTTTTATGCTTTCTTTTTCTAGATATCTTTCTAGAATAACCGATAGTTAATAGCGGAATAGATTTCAAACCCAGGATTGTCTACTGTGAACAGGTGCTCCTAACCACACAGCTCATAAACAGACCCCAGCAGACAATCACTGTTGACCTTTATATAAGCAATAAGCATCCTGATTCTACACCTCTGGCCTGAGAAAGGTGGTCACCAGTTCCATCCCCATGGCTTGGCTTTACTGCAGAGTATTCTTGCTGCCAGGACTGTGACTGTGTGGGGGATACAGCCCCTCAGCAGAGGGTGATGTAGAAGGACAGCCCAGAACAGAGCAGGGTGAAGGATTTATTTTAGTAACGTTTAGGCTCCCCCTGTGTCTGCTGCCTTAAAGTGCCTGATGAACTGTGTACATTTGAAGGCAAGTGGATTGAGTAGCATTTTGTGTTAAGGAACATATTGTTTGTCTCCTTTGCAATGAAAAAGCATCTCTTTTAATTTGCAGGATTACAAGTCACTGTGGGACACGTGAAAATTCCTAACTAAATGACTTGTAATATTGGTTATGGAATAGCTAAATAACTCATTTCTACAAGTCTTGAGTATTATCAAAAGTTATACAGAGACCTAACAGTATTATCAAACCCTATGCAGAATGTCAGTTTGTAGTTTCTGAAATTTTAGTTAAAAATGAACCTCTTTGGTTGTTTAAAAAAAATAAAAGAATGCTTCAGTGCAGCACCAGATGGAACATTTTGTGGTAAACAGGTTAGCCATTGCCTTCTGAGCTAATAGACCTTTGTGGAGAACTGGCCAGCCCAGAAGGAGAGCTACAGGCCAGGCACACTGCTTCTCTCTATCTACACAATGTCCTCTGATCCTACTGCCAGTTGGAACTGAGATGGACATAAAGTAAAAATTGGTAAAGTCCTACCCAGGTGACATGCTCAAGATTCAGAATGGCTCTGATTAATGAATCAAGGCCCATTTCAGATCCATGACTGGAAAAAACAGAGGCATTATCCTGCTTGGGAAAGCGGAACAGAGATTGCAGTTGAAATGTTACTCATGTATTTGCTAAAGCTTTCAACAGAGGGTCATTCATTGTGATTCCAGCATTTGAATTCAGAAAAGCCAATTATCTTAACAGATGACTAGAGGAAACAATAGTGCAAATGTATTTTAGAGGAACTTTCCTCTCCCCAAATCCTTCTTATTTGACATATAATTTTATTTTTATGAGTTGAACTGAGGAGAAGGTATGGTGACGTCATTCCTCTCTGCAAGGTTAGTTTTACCGAGGTTTTTTCCCCCAGACTCTGGCATTCAGCTGGTCATTTGGTCGACAGAAAACTGAAAGAGCCAACTGAGACAGTAATTTCCCCTTTACCACATGTAAATGGAATCTGAATTTAAATGCTATTACATGAGTGCCATTATGTCTTGACCTAATATTTTTCTTGTCATTAAAAACGTTTTATTTTTACATCTGATTTATTATATGCCATAGGGTGTTGCAGTTTTTTAAAAAAATATATCAATAGTGGTATTGAGAAACTTGCTGGAAGAAAAATAACATACAAGTCTTGATTATCATCCTGTGACATCCTGAGAGGATTTTTCCATATTATTTTGTCTCAGTTTGGGAGTGTGCAAATTTTTTTTTATTTTATAGGAATAAAATTATAGGAAGGGATGTGACTTGAAATTAATCTGAGAGTTGTTTTCAGCTGGTTTGAACTTGCTGAAACTACAACTTGAGTTGCAGCAATCTTGAGTTTCCTAAAATTGGTGAATTTTACCTGGAAACCCTTGAAGCCTACATTCCAATGAATATAATTAATTTGGGTGGGAGGCGGCAGGAGGTACCTGAGTGTGTGTGTGCGTGTGTGTGTGTGTGTGTGTGTGTGTTCGTTCGTGTTTATATCCTTAGCTACTAGCTAAAATTTTTTTCTCCTTTGTAATATACTATAAAAGAAGGGTATTCATATTCTTCCAGGAAGCAACACTAATCCAAGCAGAAGAGTTCATAGTCAAAGAATGCCAGTGGGTTTGCTGTTCAAAATTCTCTCCTGTGACATCAGCACTATTCCCTGCTAAGTCTGCACCACACCCAGGGAAAAGGAGTCAAGAAGAAGGCAAATACTGGTCTCCACCTGGAAGAGCCCCTGGCCCAAAGCATTCTGCCCACAGGCAGGACTACAGATGTTCTACTTTTCTCCATGAACAAAAGTGTTTTGTCACACTGTGGCCTCAGACTGAACAAACCGCATTCTTAACGGAAGGACTAATCCAACAACTCACTCTGGCCAGATGTAGTACTTTGTGAGAACAGACAGAGGATTCCTGTGACAGGAATTGGGCCTCCTAAATTCATCACCTTCAGTTATTGTGTTCCTTCTCTTCATAAACATAGCGCTAGCCAGGCTCCTGCACCATGTGCTCCTCATGGAGTCTCCTTCCCCATTTACTCTTAGGCATGCTAGGCAAGACTGTGTCTGCGTTTGCTGGTTTCCACACATCAAGAGTATGCAGAATTTTTCGATGATCGAAGTTGTAAATAACATGCCCCATAGAGTCTCAATGGTTCAAAAAAATTATTATTGTTTACTAGTTAAATATTACTACAATTTTATTGTTTATTTATTAATCCAACTTATTCCCTGAGTATGCATGCATAAATGCACCTTGTATGTGCAATGACAACATACAAGTTGGAAAGAAGTTGCCAAAAGTAGCTTTAAAAAAGCTACTCAGTCAGTAAGGACTGAGCCATAGGCCCTGTGATATCTAGTGCTCACATACATTTTTCCTTTAATCATTGTAAGGCCAGCTAGGTATCATTCTCATGCACCATAGGGTTGTTTGTCCACTGAGTAAATGTGTATGACTGAAGGGGAGAGTGGGGCGCAAATCCAGTGCACTCCTCTTGCTAATCCAAGTATCTAAGGGGATGCATCTACCCAGAGGGAAGCCTTTTCTAATATGCACAAAGTTCCCAACTAAATTTATATTGTCCCTGAAATGATTAGCCTCATTTTATAGTTGAGGAAATTAAAGATGTTTCTTAAGAACATGTATCCAGGAAACAGCAAAGCAAGGACTCAACTAAACCAATATGGCTCCAAAGACCCCACTCCATCCCCCAAACCACTGCCACTTCTTTCTTTCTTTCTTTGATTCATTTACTGAAATAAGGCTCGTTGTGCCATTTAAAATGCAAGGACCATCTGGTTGTAAATTAGTATTTTTAGATCCTTTTCTGAAAGTGAGTTTTAATGAGGAGGTAGAAAGGGACAATCAGAAGATGGTTTTGAAGTGGTAGATGGTAAAAGGCTCAAAAAATCTGCCTCCCCTCCAAGCTCTACCTCCCTTAGAGTATCAGAGAGGAGAACCCCAGCACTTCTGCTGAAATTTCCAAGTGAACTGTTTACCCAATAGAGTGTTAATTGATTACAAGCTATTAGTAACTATTAACCTATGAAACTGTGTCTACAGTTCACAAATATATTTGATTTTCACAAGGCTTCCTGAAGGACAGCGCTCAGTCAACACTTTCTTTACCTAAAGGATGTGATCAAAGAGCACGAAGCATGACAAATGAATATGGGGCCTTCGAATGTGGAGCTGACAAAGGATCCTGTTTCACAGGTTGACACGCTGATCTTCCCCCAAGTCCACATAGCCTCTGAGCTCCACTTACAATTTTGCACGATTGGGTGTCTAATTAAAACATAATCATTCCATTTCGAATCGTTCCCTGTATAATGATCTCATTTTTCAACTTTCACTAACGTGGTTATGCTGGTGCAGTTAGTATCATCAATATATGTATGTAAAAATGTCAATAAGCACCAGCAGATAATATCTTTTAATAATATGTAACAAGCATTGATCCTAGTGACCTTAAGTTTCTTGCTTCATTTTTAAAAGAATCCAGACAAAGTGATAGGAAAGAAGTGGATTTATTTAGAGAGAAACATACTCCACAGAGTGTGGGCCATCTCTGAAGGCAAGAGAGCCTCAAAATATGACGTGGTTAGTTTTTATGTGCTGAGTAATTTCATAGGTGAAAGAGTAGGTGGATTTTTCCAATTATTTTAGGAAAAGACCAGGGATCTCCAGGAATTGGGCCACCACCAACTTTTTAACCTTGTATGATTGGCCTCAGAACTCTTTATGGCACTGGTGGGTGTATCATTTAGATGTGAATGTATTACAATGTGTGTATAACGAGGCTTAAGCTCTATTGGAAGTCGAATCTTCTGTCGTCTGGGACCTATCTGGTTCCAGTCAGTGTGTGCTGTGTTCTCAGACCATGTCATTCTTTTAAAGGTTGTGCCCTGGTCCCTTCCCTCCTATTTCAGAATAAGTTGCCTTCCCATAGAACCTTTCACTTTTGATGGATAAGATGGAAAGTGGAGGTGAAGGAACATTGCATTAGCTACTGAAAATAAGAAAGCAAGTAAGGACAATAGGCATTCAGGAAAGTTGTCAATTTTTTTTTTTTTTTTGTATTTATGGTGTAGGTTTGCTGTACTCTTGATTCTTTCTGTGGTGGGTAGATTTGTTTATATGGAGAAAAGTGTATTTGTTTATACAGATAAGGAGGTTGAATATGTATTTTCTTATTTCAGAGAAATGCAGCTTGTTATTATGAGCATTTAATTCTATAGGACAGTATCCAGATCACTTTGATGTAAAACTTTGTGGTGAAAATACTATTGATTCCCTCACCCAACCACTTATAAACACTGGCTGGTTTCCTGTCAGTTAAGATCTTGATATAAAGTTATTTCAGACCTGCTCCCTTAGAGCTCTGTTTTCTGTCTCTCTTGACTGTAATTATTGTAATTATTAATTTGGCATATCAATTGGCATATAAAAGGGAAAATCATATTGCCTGTATTTATCATGTGTTATATTCAATATCTATATGTAAGTCCTGGGCATAGGAATTTTTGAAACCTTTCAAGTCATTTTCCAAAAGATTACTTCAAACCTTCTCTTCTGCAGCCCTGCCAATCACACCCCCGCCCTGACACACACACACACACACACACACACACAAACACTTCACCACCACCATCACCAAGATTTCAGAACAGTAGAATCTGAACTAACCATAAACCTCAAATTCCTGGACACAATGCCTAAAGTGAAAACACTGCCGCTGTTCCACAATTCCAGAGGAAATTTCTCTTTATTTTAAAATCAGTAAACTCCTCTCTGTGTCCCCAATGGATTCTCAGAAAGTTCTCCCTGAGCTTTCTTATTTGGAAGTGAAACTTATTTGAAATTTGCCTTCATTCAACCTACCTGTCTCCCGCTACAACTCTATGGTGCTCGCCGCTTCCTCTTTCAAAACTCAAGCACTTCAGAGTGGAACACGGAATGGGGTAGGGGAGGGTCCTCTTTTTCCTCCTTTGTTATTTCCATTTTATTCTCCCCTCTCCTCCTTGGAGTTTGATGCTAAGCTGACTGCCCTTTCTCACTCTATGTGCTCCTGTTCACTGTTTAGGCTTTTAATATTTCAGGTCTATTTTTGTAATACCTAATTTTAAGAATTATTGTTAGCTTATTAGAAATCCCATTAATTACATATGTGTGCAATTATATATAATATATATATATATATATATAATCTTCGACACATATAGTGAAACATATTCTATAGAAGCAATGGGATTCATGACTTTGAAAGGAGTGAGCATTGCTGGTTTAGGCAGTCTGAAGCTGCTGGCATCTTTGGATTCTTTTGATTTTTACATCCTGATGTCATAAAATAGCTTTTTGTCAAAAGAGCATTTTAATCATGACTCATTTTCCAATTTCTTTCCTCCCTGATCCCAGCATCTTTCCCTGAGGCACACACTGTGCCTGGGTTTCCATGTGGAATCCAGGGCAGTGATGTCAGGCAGTTGGAAGTCCGGCAGAATCAAGCAGAGGGAATTTTTGCCAAGACACCAGAACATCTTGTTAGGTCTGTGAGAGTTCAGGAGTTTCTTTTTGAGCGAGAGCCACAGATGACCAGAGCTGACCTCAGGCTTCTTCCTGGAACGTCTTAATGTTGTTTAATCTTTGGATCCTACACTTTTCCCTGCCAGATAAACGGTCTTCTCTAGCAGGGAAATCTCTGGGATACGTTGGCTACCAACACTTTGAGCTGCCCCAGTGTTTACTTAAGTTGAAAGCCAGGTTCATAAGTCTTTCTCTACAAATTGTTGCTATTGGCGTCTTTTTGTTTTATCCATGTTTCTATTTTTCATCAATGTCTGGTTTGACTCATATCCTTTTCTGCACTTAGTTGCAGAGTCAGAAGTCATCCTAATCGATGTCCTTCTTTTCATCTGATCTACTTTGCAGATTTTGCACGGTGACAACTCTCCTAGGATCACTGTTCCCTTGAGACTAACCACTAGGCAACCTGTGCTTTCTTCTTGCTCTGCTTCTTAAGATTGCATTTTCATTTTAAGACAACATACAGCTCAGAGAATGCAGAATCTTGAGAAGACAACAGGTAAAATAGATTCAAGAGCTTTAGTTTCAAAGCTGAGTTCAAATTCAGGCCCTGACTCCAGGATGGGACCAAGGTTGATCTGTGTTCCCTCTCAAGGCCTCAGTTTCCCCTACTTAAAGGGAAGATTGTAATATTTGTCATTCTATTGTTATTCTGGCGTGCTGCGATTCATGGGGTCACAAAGAGTAGGACACGACTGAGCGACTGATCTGATCTGATCTGATTGTTATTCTGATCAATGCCTTGATTCATGAGACAAGGCATGTAAAACCCTAGGCACAGCACCAGGTGTGTTGAAACATTTAACATGCACAGCTAACACAAATAACTCGTGCTGTGTAATCATTATTACAAATGTCTAATTCTTTCAGAAATGATAGAAATGGACTTATTTGTGAAACCGGAACAGACTCACTGACTTAGAGAATGAATTTATGGTTGCCAGTGGGGATGAATGCAGAGACAGATAGTTAGGAAATTTGGGACTGACATGTACACTCTGCTATATTTTAAATGGATAACCAACAAGGCCCTACTGTACAGCACAGGGAACTTTGTCAATGTTATGTGGCAGCCTGGATAGGAGGGGAATTTGAGGGAGAATGGATACATATATATGTATGGCTGTGTCCCTAAGCCATAGTCCTGAAAAGGCTGAGTCCCTTTTCAGTCCACCTGAAACTATCACAGTTTGGGTAATCAGCTACACTCCAAAATACAATTTTGTTGTTCAGTCGCTCAGTCGTGTCTGACTCCTGCAACCCCATGAACTGCAGCACACCAGGCTTTCCTGTCCTTCACCATGTCCTGGAGTTTGCTCAAACTCATGTACATTGAGTCTGTGATGTCATCCAACTATCTCATCCTTTATCATCCTCTTTTCCTCCTGCCTTCAGTCTTTCCCAGCATCAGGATCTAGTCCAATGAGTTGGCATTTCACATCAGGTGGCCCAAATTTTGAAGCTTCAGCTTCAGCATCTGTCCTTCCAGTGGATATTCAGGGTTGATTTCCCTTAGCATTGACTCATTTGATCTCCTTGCAGTCCAAGGGACTCTCAAGAGTCCTCCCCAACACCACAGTTTGAAGACATCAGTTCTTCAGCACTCAGCCTTTTTTATTGTCCATCTTTCACATCCATACATGACTACTAGATAAACCATAACTATGGCTATACAGATCTTTGTAGGCAAAGTAATGTCTCTGCTTTTTAATATGCTGTCTAGATTTGTCATTGCTTTTCTTCCAAGGAGCAAGTATCTTTTAATTTCATGCCTGCAGTCACAATCCACAGTGATTTTGGAGCCCAAAGAAATTAAAGTCTGTCACTGTTTCCATAGTCTCCACATCTATTTGCTGTGAAGTGATGGGACCAGATGACATGATCTCCATTTTTCAAATGATGAGTTTTAAGCCAGTTTTTTCACTCTCCTCTTTCACCTTCATCAAGAGGCTCTTTAGTTCCTCTTCACTTTCTGCCGTAAGGGTGATGTCATCTGCATATCTGAGGTTATTGATATTTCTCCCAGCAATCTTGATTCCAGCTTGTAGTTCATCCAGCCCAGCATTTCTCAGGATCTCTGCATATAAGTTAAATAAGCAGGGTGACAATATACAGTTTAGTCACTCAGTCGTGTCTGAATCTTTGCTACACCATGGACTGCAGCACACCACACTAGGCTTCCCTGTCCATCACCAACAACCAGAGCTTGCTCAAACTCATGTCCACTGAGTTGGTGATGCCATCCAACCATTTCATCATCTTTATTCCCCTTCTGCTCCTGCCTTCAATCTTTCCCAGCATCAGGGTCTTTTCCAATGAGTCAGTTCTTCTCATTAGGTGGCTAAAGTATTGGAGTTTCAGCTTCAGCATCAGCCCTTCCAATGAATATTCAAGACAGAGTTCCTTTAGGATTGACTGGTTTGATCTCCTTGCAGTCCAAGGGACTCTCAAGAGTCTTCTCCAACACCACAGTTTAAAAGCATCAATTCTTCGGCACTCAGCTTTCTCTATTGTCGAACTCTCAAATCCATACATGACTACTGGAAAAACCATAGCTTTGACTAGATGTACCTCTGTTGGCAAAGTCTCTGCTTTTTAATATGCTGTCTAGGTTGGTCATAGCTTTTCTTCCAATGAGCAAGTGTCTTTTAATTGCATGGCTACAGTCACCATCTGCAGTGATTTTGGAGCCCCCCAAAATAAAGTCTGTCACTGTTTCCATTGTTTCCCCATCTATTTGCCATGAAGTGATGGCATGATCTTAGTTTTTTGAATGTTGAGTTTTAAGCCAGCTTTTTCACCCTCCTCTTTCACTTTCATCAAGAGGTTCTTTAGTTCTTCACTTTCTGCCACAAGGGTGGTGTCATCTGAGTATCTGAGGTTATTGATATTTCTTCTGGCAATCTTGATTCCATCTTGTGCTTCATCCAGCCCAGCATTTCACATGATGTACTCTGCATATAAGTTAAGTAAGCAGGGTGACAATATACAGCCTTGATGTACTCCTTTCCCAATTCAGAACCAGTCTGTTGTTTCATGTCTGGTTCTAAATGTTGTTTCTTGACCTGCATACAGATTTATCAGGAAGCAGGTAAGGTGGTCTGGTATTCCCAGCTCTTGAAGAATTTTCCAGTTTGTTGTGATCCACACAGTCAAAGGCTTTGGCATAGTCAATAAAGCAGAAGTAGATATTTGTCTAGAACTCTCTTGCATTTTCAGTGATCCAATGCATGTTGGCAGTTTGATCTCTGGTTTCTGCCTTTTCTAAATCCAGCTTGAACATTTGGAAGTTCATAGTTCACGTACTGTTGAAGCCTGGCTTGGAGAATTTTGTGCATTACTTTACTAGCAATTGTGCAATTGTGCAGTAGTTTGAACATTGTTTGGCATTGCTTTTCTTTGGGATTGGAATGAAAACCGACTTTTTCCAGTCATGTGGCCCTGCTGAGTTTTCCAAATTTTCTGGCATATTGAGTACAAGACTTTAACAGCATTATCTTTTAGGATTTGAAATAGCTCAGCTGAAATCCCATCACCTCAGTTTTTAAAAATAATCAATTCTTTTAGATAATCTTGCCCTTATCTACCAAGTCTGGAAGGCACTGATACTGTTCATCTCATTTTCCTAGTTTTATGATCACTGGAGCAACCAGTCTGGCCTCACTTTGACCATTCTATCCACACATACTACCTTTTAAATGCTATTGATGCTATGAGGATTTCTTCCCTCAAACCTAAAAAGTGCTGTTTTTCTGTTCTAGTGGTTCTCTTGTCAGAAAACAATAATTTCTAAATAAAATTCCACTTCCAAACCAATCTCTTAAGGAAATAGATTGTTTTTGTTTCTGACCTTTTCTTAATCCATTTCAAATGTTAATTCTTTTTCCTTCTTTAGGCAAGTTGTAAAACTTTCTATTTTTTAATATGCTGAGGTGTCTAGTCAAACCATTGCTGTCCCAAAAGACAAGTCCTTTTAACACTTTTACAGCTTCTTGCCATGTGCCCTAGCAAATGGTGTTACAAAGATGGTGTCTTAACCATTAAAATAACATACGAAAATGCTTTTATTTTGAAGGGTTACTGTTAATAAGAGATTTTAAACATTCCTAGTTAGGGGAAAAAAAAGCTGTTTAGCTGTGATCTGAACCCATCAGAATAAGCAATTCTCATGATTCTCTGTTTTGTAATTCTTTATTTATATATAAAATGTAAATATGCTCTTTACCTTCTTGGTAATATGTTTGATGTTTTTCCATTTTCTGTATACACTTTATTTCTTCGTCAGTGTGGAATGTTCTAATTTGTTAATCCTCAAAGGGCAGCAGATGGCTACTACTAAAATGTACAGAGGATGTTTGGGAAATGCTTTCTCAAGATGATGAGTTTAGTGCTAATGTTGCTGAGCACACTGATATCTAATGGAAATAATAGTCCTTAATATTCCCCCAAATATCTCATACTGTTACTAACCAGGGTTCTTGGCCTTCTTAATCAATTGGAATTGATGAAAGGCCAGACAAGAAATTCAGGCAAGGCTTCTTGGGTCCCCTGAGGCAGTGGTGGTAGTTTAGTCGCTAAGTTGTGTCCATCCCTTGCGACCATGGACTGTGGCCTGCCAGGCTCCTCTTTCCATGGGATTCTCCAGGCAAGAATAGTGGAGTGGGTTGCCATTTCTTTCTCCAGAAGATCTTCCTGATCCAGGGATTGAACCTGGGTCTCCTGCACTGTAGGCAGATTCTTTACAGACTTAGCTACGAGGGAAGCCCCCTGATACAACAGGAGGGAGCAAGAACAGCTAGCTCACTTGCTCCCTGAAGGGGTGGCAAACGAGTTCCTTATGTGTGGTGAGGATGAGAGTCTGACCAGGGGTTGGGCTGGAGGGGTAGCTTAGGTGGTGTGCCCACCCACAGCTTAGGTGCTGTACCCTGCTTTTGCTCCCAGCTCTTCAGAAGTGGCATTTGGATTTTTGGTCTTTTTGCATCTTCTTGCCCATAATTTGCCCCAACTCTGCATGCACATGGTTGTTTGTAGGCCCTTAGAGTTAGTTTTTGTTGCTCTGGGAGAAATTTGTCCAGGTGCAAGCACTGCAGAGAAGGGTTCCAAGTTCCAGGTCCTAGCCTGTCTCTGTACTAGATGTGTGTGTGTGTGTGTGTGTGTACCTTAAGTTAAGGTCATTACTTTATTGGATGGTGATGGAAAGGTCAGTTTGAAATAAGTAGATTAATTTTCCATGCTTGGTTCCTGGACTTTTTAGAAACTATTCATTTTCAAAATCTAGGTTCACTTTTCAATCTTGCATTTTCTGAGTTTTATACTTTTTTGTTTTAGGTTTACAAATAACACAGAAGTTACAGAAAGCTTAAAAGATAAGTCCTGTGACATCCTTAATAGATACTGCTTTAAGTGAGGGGCAGGTGGCTAACAAAGGATGTGCTGGAACACCAGCAGGGGAGCCTCCCTCTCCTCTGGCCCTTTTCAGTCCAATTACAGGTGAAAAGATGCTATCTTTCAGTCTGTCATTTGAATTCAAATATAGAAAAGATCTGCCAGTTCTCTTTTATGTACTTCTTGCCAATATGAACAAGCCCTTACTAGATCTAGTATTGATGTTTCAGTTGAAACTGACTGTACTTATAAACAGAGTACTTGTCTGAAAACTAAATAAGGATGAGCACTTGGTAACAGTGTGAAACTGAGCATTTCAGATATACGTCCTTTTACTTCAGGATTTTCAAAAGGAACAAACACGAGGAGTTTTCTAAATTAAAAACAAAACCCTCCGTTCCAGGGTGTTTCAAAGAGAAAGGATAAATTCTAATTGCATATGTATCCACATGCGACCTGCATGTGATCCCAGGCTTACAGGTGGCCTCTTTTACCTCTTACTTTAAATTAACAAGGAAAATGCAAATAATAAGTTAAAAAAAAAAACTACTTAAATAGAATAGTCAAAAATTGAGCAGTTAAGGGATAATTGTGTGATTAGGTTATTATGGAGAATTTGTGAAGGGCTTTAGTATGTCAACATAAGCATTGACAAAATGTTTGTGTCTGTCACTGATCGTTTCATTTTGTGATGAAATATACATCAAAATAAGACCATTAGTTTTTGTGGATAACCACAAAGTCAGAATCACTTGCAAAGAGAGTTACTTTTCTTTCTTTGTGGGGTCCTTGAGAAACTGGAAGATGGTGCTGATGGAACATGGGGAAAACAGCTAGGATGTAACAGAGGCAGCCAGCCCTGCCTCCCCTCCACCAGCCCCCCACCCTCACCCCTACCCCTGCACAGCTGGCTTCAATGATAATTTGTTGTGGAGAGAATGAGGAAGAAATCCACATAATTGTGTTAATGGGAAATAATTTACGTAATTGGGCATATACATAAATGAATTTTACTAACTTATTCTTTTAATATAGAGAAATCTAACAATAGTTAACTATTCAATAAAGAACATGATTTTTTTTTAACAAACCAAACATTATTTATTCTAATGTGTGCTGTTCTTCTGAATAATATATGTCTGTGACTGTATCCTGCAGCCCCTGTTAAAATTGCTCGATGTATGTGTATGTGAATAACATGTTGTGTGTGTGTGTGTTTGGGTGACTAATGCTTAATCCCTATCTACAATTGCTTTAGACTCAGTCCATGAACAACCCAAGAAAGTCTCTCTAGATAGTCTTTACATCTGATGTGCCAAGTTTATCTTTACATCAAGGGTGACAAATGTGTATCAAATACATATGATTTCTACTACTCCCACACTATAAATTTATTTATTCCAATATTTTTGGCCTCTGATCTGAGACTTAGCTTAGCAATCTTTCCAAAGGAAGTGTTCCAGATAGCCACTACAAATGAATCAGATCTGGCACTTGAAATGGAGCCTTTTTGCCAACAGTTTGTAGACTAACTTGCTTTTTACCCTATGTGTGATAGATACTCTGGGCTGTGTCTGCTTGGTTCATGGGATCTGACCTTCAAATAGTTCTGTTCCTTAGAATATTTATTAGTGTTGTATACAGGATATAGGATGGGGTTCTGGAGAAGGAAATGGCAAGCACTCTTGCCCGGAAAATTCCATGGATGGAGGAGCCTGTTAGGCTGCAGTCCATAGGGTCACAAAGAGTCAGACATGACTGAGCGACTTCACTTTCTTTTCTTTCACTAAGTCAACATTATTTGGCTCTTGGACATAAGATCAAACATACGGACACCGAGGGGAAAAGGGGAGGTGGGATGAACTGGGAGACTAGGATTGGCATGTATATACTATTGATACTGTGTATAAAACAGATAACTAATGAGAACCTCCTGTATAGCACAGGGAACTCTACCCAATGCTCTGTGGTGACCTGAATGGGAAGGCAAATCAAAGAAGAGGTAATATATGAATACATATAGTGGATTCACTTTGCTAGACAGCAGAAACTAGCACAACATTGTAAAGCAAGTATACTCCAATAAAAATTAATTAAAAAAAAGAATTCTTGCTGAGGGTTGGCAATACGAGCTAATCGAAAGCTCCACCAGCTTATTGACCAGGCTTAGGAGTTTTGAATCAGCAACAATGAAAGAATCAAGCATATAAGAAAAATAACATAGCAGACACTGAAGACAAATCTTAAAGAGGATCCTCAGACTTTTTCTGAGGCATGGATACTTCATCAAAATTAGAGTCCACCTTCTGTAGATCACTGAAACATATAGAGAGTGTTTAAAAATATTTTCTTTTACATCCCATGTTTCTTCTTGGTTATTTTTAAATCTGATTATTTCCTGGATCCTTAGCTCTTTATAAAAATGAAAAAAAATGAAGTATTTTCTGTAACATATATCTAGAAGTTTTAATTTTATATTGGCACAGTTTAATGCCATTATTTTTCAAGTTCCTTTTTGCTGTTTCCAAACCCCCCCTTTTTCTCTATTTCTCTTTTCTTTTTGATTTTGAAAATGTTTTAGATCTTTAAAAAGCCACTCTTTTTTATTAGACCCCACATTATTTCCTTTGTTCCACTTTTAAATTTATTCCATTTGTTTTTTTCACTTTACTATCAAGCAAACACTCACATTTTCCATTAAGTACATAGCTTCCCCTGATCTCTATAAACATTATGTGAAAGTATTAAGTTAACAGATACATTAAGACATCAATTAACTGTCCTAATACAACTGGAAATGGCAGAGATAATTCCAAGAGCCTAATTTTTTTATTTTAATGTCTTTTTCATATGTACATTTTAATGTGAGCTTTTATGATATTATTTTTCAGCCCTACTGTTTCAAAGAAAACAATGGAGGCATTTTTGTGAAGATCAAATTCAGGTTGAGTTATTTGGACGTTCGGCTGCCCCAGCTTTTTCTGCAGTGTCTCTAATGGTGCATCTGTCAGAATGAGACCAAGCCCTGTCCTCCCCTTTTGTCCCTGGTCTTTTTCTAAATCATCTTTTCCTGTTGAGCATTTTTGTTTGTTTGTTTTTGATTTAACATTCTCTGGCTGAGCAGTAAAGTTGAGTGAGGGTAATACAAAATTGTGAAATATATAGACAGACAACCGGATGGCTTAATTTATCAGCAATATGATGCTTAGCTGGACTTGAAAGTAAAACTAAGATGACTGAATTTGAATTTTAGTTTTATGTGATCAGATAAAGTGAATGTGGTTCAGTTGGGTCCAACTCTTTGTGACCCCATGGACTATATATAGTCCATGGAATTCTCCAGGCCAGAATGCTGGAATGGCTAACCTTCCCATTCTTCAGGGGATCTTTCCAACCCAGGAACTGAACTGGGGTCTCCTACATTGAAGGCAGATTCTTTACCAACTGAGCTATCAGGGAAGCCCAAAAAGTGGCTGCATCATCCAGTATGTAGGACCCCAGTTCCCCAACCAGGGATTGAACCCCAACCCCTGCATTGGAAGTGCAGAGTCTTAACCACTGGATCAGCAGGGAGGTCCCCGATCAGATACAGACATGCTTTAATGATACTATGATGCTTAACCCTTTTGGGCTACTGAAATAGAATACTTCCTAGGAGATCCTGAACTCATTTTTGCGAAATCAATTTTAAGAAAACCTGAGTGGTTGAACGCATCAGGAAATTTTGGCTCATAAACTATTTTTATTTGTTGTCTCATGCCTTGTCCTTTTTACACGATAACTGTTTAGTTTTAAGTCAGGTTAATATGCAATTAGTGTTAACTACTATTGCTTGCTGCTGCTGCTGCTAAGTCGCTTCAGTCGTGTCCGACTCTGTACAACCCCATGGACGGAAGCCCACCAGGCTCCCCTGTCCCTGGGATTCTCCAGGCAAGAACACTGGAGTGGGTTGCCATTTCCTTCTCCAATGCATGAAAGTGAAAAGTGAAAGGGAAGTCACTCAGTCGTGTCCGACTCTTAGCGACCCCATGGACTACAGCCTACCATGCTCCTCCATCCATGGGATTTTCCAGGCAAGAGTACTGGAGTGGGGTGCCATTGCCTTCTCCAACCCAGCCTTATCTTTTTACCAAGTGTACCTTAAAGCTATTTTGGCAGAAATGAAGTATTTTGTTAGAAGGCTAAAAATCATTTCGGCCACAGAGGTTCTCAAAATCTTTCATTTGACCATAAGCTCAAAGTTCAAATCAGGTAATTTACCTTAAACCTGGAAGGAAAACTAACTATATGCCCCAGAATTCAAAATGAATAACTTTCTGGGTGTCTTTGTTTGATTGTTCTGACTCATTTTCATTAATCTGCTTTGCTATCCAGTTCCAGAAGCTATTTATGTTAAATTGTAATCGTTCTAAATGTCATGTCAGGAAGAGCTCTTAAATGTTCTATCAGTCAGATTATTCAAATAATTTATCCACTGTCTATTCCTATTTGGCACTAATTTGATAATAGGTCTTCCTTGTAAGGATATTTTCCCTTCTCTGTTAAAAAAAAATATATAGCCTATTCTCTTTTCCATTTTTTTCAGCTTCTACTCCCTTGCTTGAAATTGGCTTCCATGGAAAATGTTACACAAACCTTAAGATACTGGTCTTTATGATCCCTGTAACATTTGGCTTTTGTGTGAAATCATAAGAATTGAAATAGGCTCTTTGGCACATGGTGCTTTTCCAAAATGTTCTCAATTTTCCAATACTGACTATGTTTCTGACTTCAGATATCAGTAAGAACTTGAATTCGATTAATTTTGCATGGATATTTTTCATGTGTACAACTTAGAGGTCTTCAGAGGAAAGAAGCAATATAAATCTCATAGTCAACACAGAATTTTTGCATTGCCCCCAACTGTAAACTTTGGAGAAGTCTTAAACTTAGAAAAATATACATATAATGTAAAAGTTGAGGGTTAAAGATTGATCAGACATTCATTTTTAGTTCATTTATTCTTTGAAATCATTATTCCTTATGTTTTGGCACTTGGCTAACAGCTAGAAACACATCGATGAACAAAGGCCTGTACTTTGTGAACTGAGTCATCTCCTGGAGAGACATGCTTACAGAATGTTCACAGGCCCATGTTCTTTGTTCTCTTTCTTTCAAATTTGTATCAGAATAACATAAATTTCCCCCACCCCTGAGTCACTCCTATCCAGGGGGAGAAGATTGACTTGTCAGACTGGTTAAGGAGCAATTCATTGGTTCAGAGACTTCTCTCGGTTTACACTGTGCTTGTAAGTTAGAAGCCATGGGTCATGAGAGCACTCTCGATTGCTTTGTTCTCATTTCTCACGCTCATCACCACCCCTCCTAATGGACCAAACCCTCAGCACAGGTGGCCTTGTCTTTGTCCTCACTCTCCGAGCTCTCAGATGGCTGAGAGGGAAGCATCAATTTATTATACAAGAAATGAGCCCTTATTCTCTGCAAGCTTCCTCCTCCAGCTGTTTTGTCTCAGGACTGAAACTCGAGAAGGAGTATTAGAAAGCCCAATTGTGCCCTGAAACAAGAGTTGCTATAGATTGACATGGTCAAACTCACAAGACACAGTAGACTTCAACCTAATACTATGTTTGCTTAGCATCATAGAAGGATGCCAGACGAGATACATCAGATAAAGCAGCTTCATGTCATTAGGGGGATTAGCACCCACCCAGCACACTGCTTCTTTTACTCTCGTGGAGTATGGACAGCTGCCATGACAATAGTTAGTTACTTGGGGTGACTTTAACAGAGAAGCAGCTCTGTCCTCTGTTTCCATCTAACCTTGCAGAACTGTTCTAATTCCAGAATCCTGGGTTTCCACGCCACCCCATAGCTCTCCTGCCCAGGTGAACAGGGGGACACAGCCTTCCACATCTACCTTCACTCTGTCTTTTCTGACAAAGAGTGCCATGAGAAGGCAGATGATTCTCCCAGACAGTCCTGAATCACCCCAGGCCTGATCTTAACCCTGTAGTCAAGATGTCCAGTCCACATTTACAACAATAAACAAGGTACTTTGATCCTTATCTGATGCTCATATATTTACCATTTTCTAACAAATGCATTACTGTGGCAGTCTCTGAGGAGCTAATTAAACTCCTTTCCCTCTGAGTTCAGGACAGTTGAGACACATCAGTTGCAACCATTGACATGCAGGGACCAGTGTATGTCAGACTTTTTCCATCTTGTCAATCAGGTAAATTAATTGTCTTCCTGTGGAGAGATCTAAAGTGTGACTCTAATACTGTTACCAACACAGGAGTGGAATTAAGATTCTCCTCACAGAAACTGAGATGAAGAAATAGGTCAACTCTGTTTTAAGAGTAGGTTTATTGCTATGATAGAGGGCCATCCAGAGTGTAGAGGAGTCTGAAATGAAGTTGTGTCCAAAGATGCCTCGAGGAGACCCACTTCCCGTAGCAGTGAGAATTTGAGGTGGGATGTTGAGAAGTGAGTAGAATTTTCTAGTGAGATGAACAGAGAGAGGGCCTTTTATATAAGGATTTAGTAGGTGCCAAGTGGGGAACTGAACAGTATCATGGAGATCATGGAGAATGCAAAAAACTGGGGACCTTCCCCCAAAATCCATAATTATGAAATCAATACGTTTTCTCATTCAACATAAATGATTTGTTTACTTCAATTATATGAAGCCCTTGAAATTATATATAAAGATAGGTGTTCAACTGTGGTACATATACACAATGGAATATTCAGTCAGTTCAGTCGTGTCCGACTCTTTGCAACCCCATGAATCGCAGCACGCCAGGCCTCCCTGTCCATCACGAACTCCCAGAGCTCACTCAGACTCACATCCTTCGAGTCAGTGATGCCATCCAGCCATCTCATCCTCTGTCATCCCCTTCTCCTCCTGCCCCCAATCCCTCCCAGCATCAGAGTCTTTTCCAATGAGTCAACTCTTCGCATGAGGTGGCCAAAGTACTGGAGTTTCAGCTTTAGCATCATTCCTTCCAAAGAAATCCCAGGGCTGATCTCCTTCAGAATGGACTGGTTGGATCTCCTTGCAGTCCAAGGGACTCTCAAGAGTCTTATCCAACACCACAGTTCAAAAGCATCAATTCTTTGGCGCTCAGCCTTCTTCACAGTCCAACTCTCACATCCATACATGACCACTGGAAAAACCACAGCCTTGGCTAGATGGACCTTGGTTGGCAAAGTCATGTCTCTGCTTTTGAATATGCTATCTAGGTTGGTCATAACTTTCCTTCCAAGGAGTAAGCGTCTTTTAATGTCATGGCTGCAGTCACCATCTGCAGTGATTTTGGAGCCCAAAAAATAGAGTCTGACACTGTTCCCCCTGTTTCCCCATCTATTTCCCATGAAGTGATGGGACCGGATGCCATGATCTTCGTTTTCTGAATGTTGAGCTTTAAGCCAACATTTTCACTCTCGACTTTTACTCATCCATAAAAAAGAACAAAATAATCCCATTTCAGCAACATGGATAGACCTAGAGATTATCAACTCTAAGTGCAGTGAATCAGACACTGCATCTGATATCCAATATAAACGAACTTATTTACAAAACAGAAACAGACTGAGAGATTTCAAAAACAGTTATAGTTACCAAAGGGGAAACCTAGAGGAGGAAATACACTAGGAGCTTAGGATTAACATATGCACACTACTATATATAAAATAGATAACCAACAAGGACCTGCTGTACAGCACAGGGAGCCCTACTCAGTATTCTGTAATAACCAGTATGGGAAACGAATCTGAAAAAGAATGAATATATTAATATGCATAACTGAACCACTTTGCTGTATACCTCAAACTAATACAACCTGGTAAATTAACTATACTCCAATATTTTTTTTAATTAGATATTTAACCTTTACTGAGGAATTCCACAGGGATCTCAGAATTCTTTGAACTGTTCTCTAACTCACAAAATATTTCTTGAGTGCCTACTATGTGTCAGGCACTGTTCTCTCTATAAACACAAGGAAGGCAGCAGAGAACAAGACAGACAAGGTCTCGATTCATAAGGAGCTTACACTCTAGGGTTGAACTCTCCCATGGCCACCATCAACCACATGTAACTATCAAGTACTTGACATGTGGCTCATCCCATTAGAGATGGTTCAGAAGAGGCATGTTCACACTGGGTTTCAAAGATATTGTATAAAAAAAAGAAAGTAAAATCTCATTAATATTTTAATAGTGATTACCTATTGGAAGAATATTTTAGTTGTATTGAGTTCAAATATACTCTTAAAATGAATTCTATTTATTTTGCTTTTATATTGTGGTTACTAAAAAATTTGCAGTCACATAAGTGACTTGCCTTCCTATTAGCAATGTTGCCCTTGCAAGAGAGAGGAGTCAAAATATAAACTAGTTCACAAATAAGTGAATAAGACAATTTCTCATAGTGATAAGTGCTTTAAAGAAAACAAAACTGGGCAGTGCAATAGAGGGTGGCAGAGATTTATGTTAAATTAATCTGCCAACAAAGGCTTTTCTGGAAAACAATTTTTGCTGACATATGGATGATATGCTAGAGCCAGATATGTGAATTTCTGTGGGAAGAACAGCATTCTGGATAGAGAAATAGCAAAGATCCCAAGAAATGGCTTGTCATCTTCAACAAAAACAGAAGTCCAGCGGGGTTCAACAGTATTGAGCTAGCAGGAGAGTGGTATAAGATAAGGTCAGAAAAACAGGCAGAGGCCAACTCCTTAAGGAGCTTGCAGACCTGAAAATGAGATGGGATTTATTCGAAGTGCAGTGGAAAGCACAGAAGGGTTCCTAGCAGAATGGCATGAACTGATTTACATTTTTAGAAAGACCTGTCCGCTTTACAGAGAATCAAATATAGAGAGACAAGAAGGGAAGCAGAGACACCAGAGGTCATTTTGGTAGTGCTGCCAAAGATACTGGTGGTTTGGATTTGGAGTAGCAGGGGGTAAAATAGAAGTGGATTGATACTTAAACACTTTCACCTTCCAACTTTCAGAATCTTACTGACGGTTTGGAAAGGATGCAGGTAGGTGAGCAGTTACTCCTCTCTCTGGTGTGGGCTATAGGTGGTGGTGCCATTAACCAAGAAGAGGAAATGAAGAAAAGAGCCGACAGGGTTAGGTATTTTGTTTTGCCCATGCTAAGACTGAGATTTCTATTACAAAGTTAAGTTAGGAGTTGTCAATGTAAGTTTGGAGTTTGGTGGAGAAATCAAGGCAAGAGATGTAAATTTACAAAACAGCCTATGCTATTTTAAGCCATCATCTTAATTTATGTTTCCGCATCTTTTGACTGATAGACTAGATACTGATATTTTTCCAAATCATCATCTTCTTTTTAAATTAATGTACATATTTTAATTGGAGGATAATTACTTTAAAGTATTGTGGTGGTGGTTGCCATACATCAATATGAATGGGCTACAGGTATACATGTGTTCCCCCAATCCTGAACCCCCCCTCCCACCTCCCTCTCCACCCTATGGTTCTGGGTTGTCCCAGAGCACCAGCTTTGGGTGTCCTGCTTCATGCATTGAACTTGCACTGACCATCTGCTTCACATATGGTAGTAGACATGTTTCAGTGCTATTCTTTTGGATCATCCCACCCTCACCTTCTCCCACTGAGTCCAAAAGTCTGTTCTTTACATCTGTGTCTCCTTTGCTGCCCTGCATGTATGATCATCATTACCATCTTTCTGAATTCCATATATATGCATTAATATACAATATTTGTCTTTCTCTTTCTGACTTACTTCACTCTGTATGATAGGCTCCAGGTTCATCCACCTCATTAGAACTGACTCAAATGTGTTTCTTTCTATAGTTGAATAATTTTCCATTGTGTATATGGGCTACAGCTTCCTTATCCGTTCATCTGCCGGAGGATGTCTAGGTTGCTTCCATGTCCTAGCTCTTGTAAATAGTGCTGCAGTGAATATTGGGGTACGTGTGCCTCTTTCAATTCTGGTTTCCTCAGGGTGACCCAGCAGTAGGATTGCTAGGTCATAAGGCAGTTCTATTTCCAGTCTTTAAGGAATCTCCACACTGTTCTCCATAGTGATTTGCCGGGAGCTGGCGAGAGACATTCCACTCGTGACAAAGGTCATGAGGAAGGAGGCTCGGCATACACAAAGGCGGGATTGAGCCTCAGGAGTCCCCCTGGATATTCTCAAGCATCTACCCCCAAAAAACCAGAGTCTGCCTACTTTATTGCTTTGTGCTCTCACCTCTGACTTTACTGGGGGCTGTCCCCCACCACCATCTCGCTCTCTCTGTCAAAGAGTTAACTTACAGCTCCAATTAATAAAGTTCCTGGGCAACTAGGAGTGTTTAAATCCAAACCCCTCAGATGGCTCTCTAACTCGCCTGACAAGTTTACCCGGACTCCTACAGCTATGCATACGATTGTTTACAGTCTCCCAGCCTCGAGAGGCACAGGAAGCTTAAGATATTCAAATAGCTTAGAGCCTCTCAGAGAATTAGAAACTGTCAGAATAAAACTAGTAAAAGATTTCATTGATGAGCCAATGTTTGTTGCCAAGTTTCCACATCCCCTGAATTGTATCCTTGAATGTGTATTAATTAATATAGTTGGTATGTAGAAAAAATAAGTAGTGGCCTTGGTGTTAGTAACTTTAGACCCTTAAGGTAATAAATTCTTTCCTTTGTTGTAAACCCATTACACATCTGCCCTATAGGAATGCAATTTTATCTTCCGAAGATGGTGCCAAATCTTAAAATAATTACTCTTAGAGAAAATAAGTCTTTGTTGATAAGTCTTTGTCAAGAGTCATAAAATGTTAATAAGCCTTCTGGCCAGAAGATGATGTAAATCACCTAAACCATTTGTATATGATAAATTTGCAGGAAAGAAACCCTGGTTTTTGATAAGGATCAAAGACTGCTGACTTTGCATCCCCTATTATCCTCTATGTGTAACTTAGGGTATAAAAACCCCTGTTGAAAATAAAGCTAGGGGGCTTGCTTGCCAAAGCTTGGTCTCCCCATGTCATTCTTCCCCTTAACTTCCAGCTGAGTCTCCATCTGGAGCGCAGATATCCTCTGCGACCATTTATTTGCCTGGGCTTCTAAGACCCACTCGAGAAGGTGTCTAAGGTAGGGCACCTTCCGCTATTCGAGAGGGCGCCTGCGGCCTCCTTGGTCAGAGCTAACCTGGTGTCACGGATTATATTGATTTTCCGCATAAACCAAGCTACTCAGCTTCTTTTCTCCACTGAATTTTCCTACTGAGCTATCCTCATTCTATTACTCTTTATATCTTTGATGAATAAATAAATAAATAGTCGCCGAAGCCGTCTCTCCTTCGAATACCCTGGATCAGCCGGGGCTGGACTCCGGCAGTGATTATACCAGTTTGCATTCCCACCAACAGTGTAAGCGGGTTCCCTTTTCTCCACACCCTCTCCAGCATTTATTCTTTGTAGACTTTGATGATGGCCTTTTTGATCGGCATGAGATGATACCTCATTGCAGTTTTGATATGTATTTCTCTAATATTCAGTGCTGTTGAGCATCTTTTCAAGTATTTATTAGCCATCTGTATGTCTTCTTTGGAGCCACACACCTATGGACACCTCATCTTTGACAAAAGAGGCAAAAATACACAATGGAGAAAAGACAGTCTCTTCAACAAATGGTGCTGAGAAAACTGGTCAACTTCATGTAAAAAAAATGAAACTAGAACACTATCTAACACCATATACAAATTGGATTAAAGACCTAAATGTAGGACCAGAAACTATAAAACGCTTTGAGGAAAACATAGGCAGAATACTCAATGACATGAACCACGGAAAGATCCTTTATGACCCACCTCCCAGAGTAATGGAAATAAAAACAAAAATGTACAAATGGGACCTAATTAAGCTTAAAAGCTTTTGCACAATTATCAGCTTCTTATTGAAACATCCTTTCACTGAAATCCGATTTGATTCCATAAACTTTTACCTCAAAGTTGCTAATGTTAATCTTTCCTGGAGTGAAAATAAATAACAGGACTATGATGTAAGTTCAGTAAAAGTGTGTTCAGAAAGTTCTAATATTGAATAGTGGACTGGAGTTCCATGGGTTGCTTAATGCTTTCCAATGGGACCTCTGGGAAAAGTGAGGAGCCTTTAAACCGGAGAGCTCTTTCCTAGGCAAAAGCTTTGCTTTACAAGCTCCTGTCCTTCCCTCCACTCTTGTTTTATGCAAGCATTGGAAATAAACTAAAAGCATCATTGTTAATGTTGTTTTTCAAAGAGTGGGAAAAAAAGGAAGTATTATAAGCAGGAAATCATGAAAGTTGAGGAAATTGCTTTATCGGCTGGAGTCTTCAAATTAGAGAATTATACAGGAAGGTATTCGACTAGGGGCGTGAGAGACTCAAGTTTGATTTCATTAGTGGGCACTAAGAGATGAAACTCTATCTGAAGCTCCAAGACCCTCTGGGACCTGAATCCAGCAGTGATGCCACATAGAGCAGTACAACTCTGATGAAGCTTTAATTAGTCTTGAAAAGAATGGAGGACACAGCAGTGTGTAGCTAAAGAAAAGTAAGCATGCTTTGTAACAAAAAAGAAAGAAAGAAAGAAAGAAAAAATACTGCTTTGTATGGTTGCCTTTCTGTAAACCCCAGGCACACCTCTTTTAGGTGACAAGGCCATTAGGAAAAATGGTAATTAGATGAGCCAGGATTTTAGTGATGAATCTACCCCACCGCTGAACAGCCACTTTGGGGTCATGAAGACACCAGGAGAAGACTGTAGTCTGAGACAATTGTTATTCCTTGACTATGATACTGTAACTGCCAAGTGGCCTACTGGCCAACATTCAGTGGGAGCCTGTGGAGTCTCAGACCTGCAGCAGGAGCTGAAAGCACATTTATGCACAGATTGGATCCACTCACAGCCAGGTCAGCGATAGCTTTAGTGGTCCTTGTAAAGTATCTTATTCGGGGGCAGTGTCTTTGAGTAGGGATGGCAATCAATCAATCTATTAAACAGCAACATTTTAAATATATCATTGGCTCATTTACTAAATATGGTAAAACTAAGCATGTTGTTCATATTCTATCCTTTTCCCCTCTATTCTACTCTCACTTAAAAAAAAATCCAAGATATCATGTCAGTTTAAAAAAGGGAGAGTGGGGTGGTATATAAATGAAATGAAATATAGCAAACTCCAATGCAACATTAATACACTCAGTACAAAGTGAGCCTGTTCACCTGTCTATCTGTCTGTCTATCTTCTTGTATAATGAATATACAAAAGGAAATTAGAAAACAAAATGTAATATTTCTGTTCATCAAGATCATAAAAACACATTTATTTCAATACAGGGAGTTGTCTGCATTCACTTGAATCTTCATAAAAGAGTGTTTGCCTGTCTCTAATCTTTCAATATAAACTTTAGTAATATATACCCTTTCTAATAACATGTAAATAGTAAATATGAAGTAAAAGTATTATGCTATATGTGAATGGACCAATTCATCCCACTCAGTGTCAGATTGGTTTAACAAACAAGGGAGCAAGTACATAAATCTCTTACTACAAAATACATACAAATATCAATCATTATAAATAATTTGTGGGAAGCACACTTAAGATATATTTATGTAGATTGAAAACAAAGAAACAGGCAAAGATATATAAATCAAATGTGAACCAAAACAATGCAGGAGGAGTAGCAATATTAAAATTAGATCAGGCGGAATGTGAAGTTTAAACATCAACAGGATAAAGAGAGAACTTACATAGTAAGAAAGATAAAATCCTTAGTGTTGGGGAGTTGGCTGGTAATGGCTTATGAGAACCTATCATTAGCTTTTATTCCCAAGTTCATGTTTTATAAAGTCACATTGAAATTGGCTGTGGCACAATATTTACACCATGGAAATTGGGAAATGACACAAATCAGGGCCTCCCTTCACCCTCCTCCAGAGCCACTTGTTAAACATTTGCCTGCATATTTGTGATCACAATTGATGAGCTTAAAATTACACAAAATGTATATGTACTAAACAATATAGCAATTGAAACTATTTTTTAAAACTTAATAGAAACATAATAAAAACTTTATTTAAAATACTTAATCATATAGGCATATTTCTGTTTACTTCTTCAAAATTGTACACATCCCTGAAAATTAAGTAATAATATAAAGGAATTTAATGACATAATCCATAAATTTGATAAATGAAAATATATAGTAATTATTATATCAATCAGATCAGATCAGTCGCTCAGTTGTGTCCGACTCTTTGCCACCCCATGAATCGCAGCACGCCAGGCCTCCCTGTCCATCACCAACTCCCGGAGTTCACTGAGACTCACATCCATCGAGTCAGTGATGCCATCCAGCCATCTCATCCTCTGTCATCCCCTTCTCCTCCTGCCCCCAATCCCTCCCGGTATCAGGGTCTTTTAAGTGTGTAAATATATATGTTTATTTAAAAGTGAGAAAATTTTTAATAAGTAAATAATCAAGCCATGATTGATTTGAAATGCTATTATCTTTTTAAGCATCGCTTCTGATTTAATAGGATATGAAAGTTAATCTTGTTATTTTCCTCTTTAATTTTGTATTTTAGTTAAAGACTAATTTCCATTTGCTAAAAAAAATGAGATTCAGTACTAGAGAATGGTGACTTAGATGTTCTGGCATATTTTTTAAATTATTATAAGCTCTAACCAATTTATAAGAGTAGTTATCTCTCATTGAGACATTAAACACAAGTTTAAACTTAACATTGCAATGTTAATTTAATACCTTAAGATATAGATATCTGTTGGAGGTGTATATTGTTGGGCTAGTAGGAAGAAATCCATAAGAATGATTTTTGTTTTCTTTTTTTATTTTTAACAATATCCCATTAAAACTTTTTCTACATGTCAGAGAAAGGAAAGAATTTTTTACTGACATCCTTGATTGCTAGCTGGTCACATGATTACTCTTCAGGAAACACAAGAGACTCATCTGAATGTGAGGTGGGAGGATTTAATGTAACTTCCTACTTAGAAACCAAGATTGCCGGCAACAAGCTCCATCTGATGCCTTCAACACTGAGCACCCAGGCAGTTTCCTTTTTTAAATGTCAATAGGATGGAAATGAAAGGAAAATGGGAGATGAGGTATCTGAAATTCAGAAAGCATTATCTTTGTCTGAGATGACTTGTCGTCATTTGGGGATACCCCGTGGAGGGAATTTATCCATCTACCTAGCAGAGGGGTCCTCAAGAACCACTTGAATAAATGAACAGATAGATAATAAGTGAGAGAAGTAGATGGAGGGCCAAGGATACCTGAACTGAGAAAAGCACCATTATATTGGAGTTTTTAGAAAATGGGAAAAGGCAAGAGCATGAAATAGAAACACTGGGAAAGGATTTAAATATTGGATGATTGTTCACAAAGCGTCCCTGTGGGAGGCAGACGCTCTTGTTGTCATTTTCCATATGGGAACATTGCTATTCTGACATGTCAAGGGACTGTTCAAGGTCAAACGATTATTGGAGGTAAAACCACTAGCATGTGACAAGAGCAGGAAATAAACACATCTCTCTGATTATAAATCCAATGGGCATTTCAAAACACCACTCTTACCTCTAGGGCAATTACCTCAAACAAAAATGAACACCTTCTACTCCAATTTTAGTTTGTAAGCATTTGCCCTGAAACTGATTCTTTTTACCACCTCCGTTCCCACCCTAATTTTATAGCTATTGAGAGGAAAGCTAACTACTGTTCAGATATTCTTGTTAAAGGACATCACTTGGAAAAAATATTTTCCCTCCTCTGATTTTCATTTGACTCACAGTGTGATCATATTAGTAAGAGGGATTTTGTATAGTAATTCCTGGTGGCAGATTTTCCCCAAAAAACCTAAGTCAAATGATACACAGACTACCTGGTTTTCACAGAATAGCACAGTTGTCCCTCCATATCCTAGGGTTCTATATCCATAGATTCAAGCAACCTTAGACTGAAAATATTAAAAAAAAAAATTCCAGAGATTTACAAAAAAGCAAAACTTGGATTTGCTGCACACATTTATATTGTATTTGTATCTATATACGTAGCATTTGCATTGGATTAGGTATCATATTGCTGCTGCTGCTGCTAAGTCACTTCAGTCGTGTCCGACTCTGTGCAACCCCATAGATGGCAGCCCACCAGGCTCCCAAGTCCCTGGGATTCTCCAGGCAAGAACACTGGAGTGGGTTGCCATTTCCTTCTCCAATGCATGAAAGTGAAAAGTGAAAGTGAAGTCACTCAGTTGTGTGCGACCCCATGAACTGCAGCCCCCCAGGCCCCTCCATCCATGAGATTTTCCAGGCAAGAGCACTGAAGTGGTTTGCCATTGCCTTCTCCTAGGTATCATAAGTAATCTAGAAATGAGTTAAAATATACAGGAGGATTTTTGTAGGTTATAAGCAAATATGGTAACATTTTACATAAGGGATTTGAGCATTTACAGATTTTTGTATCTTCGGGGACCCTGAAACCAATTCCCTACAGATACCAAAAGACAGATTCAATCTCCGGGTTGGGAAGATCCCCTGGAGATGGAAATAGCTATCCAGTCCAGTATTCTTGCCTGGGAAATCCCATGGACAGAGGAGTCTGGCAAGCTACAGTCCATGGGGTCACAGAGTCAGACATAATTAAACATAACCACACACACACCCAGGGGTGACTATAAAAATCAAGGAGAAAAACTCTGATAATGTAAGAATAAAGTCAGTGTTTATGGGTAACAGGGCTGTTTGTCAGGCCACACTGCAGAATATAAAATTTCAATGACAGCATATTAAAAATACAGTTGTCAAGAAGAAAGAGAAAAAAAAAAAAAAAACCTACAGAAACTAGTGAATTTGGGATCCTTTGGAAGAAAACAAGGAAACAGCTACCTGAACACTATTGACCAAACTTGGACTCAACTTTTGACCAGACATCAAGAAGGAAAACATGCTCGAGAGGAAACCACATGCATAGCTATTATCCTTAGGAAACCTACAGCTTGGCAGATTCAAAACAATTTCACTTCACTTTGTGTAAAAAATGTGACCAAAAAATGTCCTCATCAAAGCCAAGCCTCAGTCAGTTCAGTAGCTCAGTCATGTATGACTCTTTGTGACACCACGGACTGAAGCACATCAGTCTTCCCTGTCCATCACCAACTCCCGTAGAAGGCTCAAACTCATGTCCATCGAGTCGGTGATGCCATCCAACCATCTCATTCTCTGTAATCCCCTTCTCCTCCTGCCTTCACTCTTTCCCAAAATCAGGGTATTTTCCAATGAATCAATTCTTCACCTAAATGAAAACATTTGTCAATATTTTTTAATCATTTTAATGCACTCTACCTTTGCACAATAGTAATTTCTTTCAATATCTACCAATTTGAGACAAGTATGGCTCCAAGTGGATGATACCTGACCTTTCTAGTTCCCTTTTTTCTTGCTTTTATTTTCTGGCCATGCCATGCTGCATTGGATATCTTAGTTCCCCAATCAGGGGTTGAACCTATGCCTACCACACAAGCTGGAATCAAGGTTGCCGGGAGAAATATCAATAACCTCAGATATGCAGATGACACCACCCTTATGGCAGAAAGTGAAGAAGAACTAAAGAGCCTCTTGATGAAAGTGAAAGAGGAGAGTGGAAAAAGTTGACTTAAAGCTCAACATTCAGAAAACTAAGATCATGGCATCCGGTCCCATCACTTCATGGCAAATAGATGGAGGAACAGTGGAAACAGTGGCTGACTTTATTTTTCTGGGCTCCAAAATCACTGCAGATGGTGACTGCAGCCATGAAATTAAAAGATGCTTACTCCTTGGAAGGAAAGTTGTGACCAACCTAGATAGCATATTAAAAAGCAGAGACATTACTTTGCCAACAAAGGTCCGTCTAGTCAAGGCTATGGTTTTTCCAGTGGTCATGTATGGATGTGAGAGTTGGACTATAAAGAAAGCTGAGTGCTGAAAAATTGATGCTTTTGAACTGTGGTGTTGGATAAGACTCTTGAGAGTCCCTTGGACTGCAAGGAGATCCAACCAGTCCATCCTAAAGGAGATCAGTCCTGGGTGTTCATTGAAAGGACTGATGTTGAAGCTGAAACTCCAATACTTTGGCCACCTGATGTGAGGAGCTGACTCATTTGAAAAGACCCTGATACTGGGAAAGATTGAGGGCAAGAGGAAAAGGGGATGACAGAGGATGAGATGGTTAGATGGCATCACCAACTCAATGGATATGGGTTTGGGTGGACGCCGGGAGTTGGTGACGGACAGGGAGGCCTGGCATGCTGCAGTTCATGGGGTCACAAAGAGTCGGACACGACTGAGCGACTGAACTGAACTGAACTGAACTACCACAGTGACAGCACCAAGTCTCAGCCCCTGGACCACCGGTGAAGTCTCTCTCTGGTTCTGTTTGATTGCTGTGTCAACAACTGAGTTAATTTCCCCATATTCATGTCTATCTGGTTCTCCTTCACTTCTGCATCTCTTCCTTGTTTTCTTTTTTTTCCATCTTTTTTTTCTCACTCTTCCTCAAGGACACCTGAAGAAGCACCTTTATCTTGCTAACAATTTTTGGTTCTAGAAAGACTGTTTCACCTACCCCCTTACCCATGTGGAATGAGGTGGCCAGCAGGTTCCCAGGCATGTTCTGGTGTCCATAAGGAGAAAGCATATGTCACTGGTGGCTTTAAAATCATGCAAAGAACTCTTCAGTTTATAACACATGGATTTCATCATGGTTTTGCTCCTCTTGATGGAACCTGGGGAGACAGATATGTACAATTAATCCCAGATATGGTCAAGGCTAGGATGTTCAGAGAAGATTTAATGGAAAGGTACCAATTCTGAAATTTCTAATATTTGGTCTATGGTTTTCCAACAGCAATAATGACAATAGCAGTAGTTGTTATAATAGTGGAGATAGTAGTGGTGATGGTAGTTATATATCTAGTGTTTTTATTTAACACTGAATATGTGTCAGGCTTTGGGCCATATGCTTTACACTTATTAACCCATTTAAACCTCCCGATGACCCAGTGAAGTAAGGATAATTATTATCCATATTTTGCAGTCTAGGGAACTAGGCTTGTCAAAGTTCACACAAAGGCAATTATTAGTTACACACCCCTCCTCCCTGCAAGAGAACACTGCGTGTACATGCGTGTGCTAAGTCACTCCGGTCATGTCCGACTCTTTGCAACTCCATGGACTGTAGCCCACCAGGCTCCTCTGTCTATGGGATTCCCCAGGCAAGAATACTGGAGTGGGTTGCCATGCCCTCCTCCAGGGGATCTCCCTAACCCAGGGTTCAAACCCACGTCTCCTACAGCTCCTGCATTGCAGGTGGATTCTTTACCACTGAGCCACTGGGGAAGCCCACAAGAGAACACATTCTGATGGGACAGTTTTATTTGCTTCTGAAGACAGACCTTGTCATACCATGATTGGTACCATTCCCTAAACCTAAGGTAAGGGGCTGCCTTTGAATGAATCTTAGGTTCGTTCAGTTCTCTGCTCCAAGCCTCCTCCGCAGAGGGCCTTCCTGACCCCCTCTTTATCATCTCTCTCTCTCTGTCCCATTGCTTTACATGGTTTTAATTCTGAGCCCTTATCACTTCCTGAACTGTCTTAGTCTGCTCAGGCTGCCATAACACTGCCGACTGGTGACTTCAGTGACAGACCTTTATTCTCTCCCAGTTCTAGAGGCTATAAGTCTAAGATCAGGGTGCCAGCTTGGTCAGCTTCTTTGTGGGGAACCTCTTCCTGGCTTATAGATGTCCAGTTTCTCACCTGTGTTCACGTGGCCTTCCTTCATAGGTGCAGAGAGGGAGAGAGAACGAACTCTCTCTTCCACTTCTTATAAGTCCACTAATTTTACTAGACTAGATCCACCACCCTTATGATCTGAGAGGAGAGAACAGGTTCACATTTGAGGAATGACTCATTCTTGATCACTTACCCACTCTGAGAGAAAAGTTCCTCTGCCAGTTAATGCTGGCTTTCCCTCCAGGGACTAAGCTTCCATGTGCTTCTTGCTTAGAATGTTGTGGATCTAGGAACATCCGCGTGGAACTTCATTTCAAAATGTTCATGCTCAGGTGCTCGTGATGTGGAGGTTATCTTCTGCCACTCACAGCACTTCTTGATGCAGGACTTCATGTGGGAGGAGAGTGTTTGGCAGCAAAACTAGGTATTCCTTAGGAAGGGGCTCCTTGTAGGTTTTATGGAAATTCCAGGGTTCTTCCCTGCCTCTCAAGTGTGGAGCAGGACATCCATGCAGGTACCACTGACAGCGCTGCCTATGATGTTGGCATATAGCTTAGGTCACAGCCAAAATCTACACTGACTATCCCCAGGAAGCCTGCAAAAGACTCATAACCTGTGTTTTCCCTATTGAACTCAGACCTGGGTTTACCCTTTGACCTATACTGGTCATAATCTTAAGTTTATATATAAATATTAATACTAGTGTTAATATTAATGATTTTATCTTCCTGATTATAGAAGGTCAGGGATCTAGTCTCATTTATTTTCTCCTAAGAGCCTAGCACAAAGTAATAAACTTTGTTGACTGGAGGAATGGTCCTGAATCATGTTATGAAGTGATGGTACTTTATTGCCATTTTATAGATGATAAAAAAAAATTAGTAAGTTTATCAACTTTGTGCATAGCTTGTGGCCAACCTTAAAACAGAACCAAGGTCTCACAATCTGTAGAAATTTCTGGTTAGCAAGAATCCCAGGATCCTGTCTGAATTAAAGTTCCGCATGCAAGTTAGTTAGTCAGTCGTGTTTGACTCTTCTCAACCCCATGGATGGTAACCCACCAGGCTCCTATGTCCGTGGAATTCTCCAGGCAAGAATACTGAAGTGGGTAGCCATTGTCTTCTCCAGGGGACCTTCCCAACCCAGGGATTGAATCCGTGTCTCCTGCATCGCAGGCAGATACTTGACTGTCTGAGCCACCTATAAAGTAGTTAATAATGTTTTTATGCAACTTTATTTTTTTAATTGAAGGATAATTGCTTTGCAGAATTTTGTGGTTTTCTATAAAACATCAACTGTGACAATCTAGAAGGGTGGAATGGGGAGGGAGATGGGAGAGAGGTTTGGGAGGGAGGAGACATGGGTGTTCCTATGGATGATTAAAGTAGTCAATACATAATTGAATGAATTGAAGGAATGAATAGGAAGTTTGAGTTTTCTTAACATATGCCCCATGTGACACTCTGCAATCCCTTCACAAGATCTCTCAGGCTTCATCTGAGTATGCTCAGTAAGAGAGAAATCACTAGTGCCTTAGGTATGACATTTCCATATTTTTTCAGTTCTAAATGTTGAAAGTTGGTTTTGTAAGCTTGGAATATTTCACAGTACTTTACAATTTTCACAGTAAAATAATTTCAGGTCTTATGATAAAAATATTAAACTGAAGAGGGCTGAGGACAGTGATAAAACTTGAAATTAGAGAGGTTTCATCGAGCTGAAGTGAAATTATAGTAGTGCAATCAGATACGGATCTCTCTCAGAGCTACCATCAGACTACCTTTTCGATTGGTCCTGAAACTGATGACTTTTCAGTTCACAACCTTTTTAGCTGGTCCTCAGTTATAGCACATGAGAGTCTGTGAAATGTTCTGCTGGGAATTCATCCAGGTTGGTAGCATTCTGCTAGCTGCTGTCTGATTTCCGTCAATAATAATAGCTGCTGGTTACATAGTACCAATCTGAGCCCTGCTCTGTTCTTGGTCCTTTATGTATATTAACTCATTTAATCTTACAACCCAATCCCCGGGGTGGCTTTATTATACCCATTTGACAACCAAAAAAATTAAGGAAGAGAGAAATTAAGTAACTTGGTCAGGGTCACGCAGCTTGAAAGTGGCAGAACCAACTCAGACCCCAGAGCCTAGTTCCAGAACCTGTGTACTTAACCACTGTTGCTACCTAGCACACTGCATACTTGTGAATCCTTCTGCACCAATGCTGGCTCACCCTCTAGTGTCCAAAGCCCATCTGCTAATTAGTCCTAAAATGTTTTCTGAGACCAACACCAAAGTCACCAGCGACCTAGTTGCAGAGATGGATCTTCCACTCCTTCTGAAAAGCTTAGGACTTTTCTGATTGCGGTCCCCTTTCAGGACTCCTGGTCCCCACAGCCTGAGTCACCTACTCAGCTTTTCTCAGTTCCCTGAAAAGCAACTCTCACCTGCTATGTATGTTCTTTTTTGTTGTTCTTCATCCATAGATCTCTAGCACACTCTCCCTGATATTGAGAATTCCCCCTGGTTGTCTATTTTCTTTATGTGTATAGTGTTATACACATAAACATACTCAAACTCAAACATGAGTTTGAGTAAGCTCCAGGAGTTGGTGATGGACAGGGAAGCCTGGCGTGCTGCAGTCCATGGGACTGCAAAGAGTTGGACACGACTGAGTGACTGAACTAAACTGAATAGTGTTATTGGGATAAATTCCCTCATTGTTATTACCCAGAATCTATGCAAAAATATGTAGACACACAAGACTGTACATGTTGCTCTTAGCCACGTTCCTGCCCTTCTTTTTCTAGTGCGTTATCTTTTTAATGTTTCTTCGTGTTATTGTTGTTTTCTCTCTCTGCCTCAAAGCCCTCCATTTTTCCTAGTCACCTGAACATCTTTTTATCCTCCTAATCACATTTTCAGCTTTGACCTCTTGTGACCAGATTGGGAATTACATCTCTGAAAGAACAGGTTTTCTAGTCTCGTGAAGTGCAGCCTGTTGCCAATGGAGAGACTAAAACACCATGACTGTCGCCAAACTCCCATGCATGGGAAGAAATGCGGCTTTTTCTTTCACTGGTACAACTCTCAATTGGAAGCAGAGATGAAATCTCCCCTCCCCACCCCCGCCATGGCAAGGTCCATGTCCAGTACCATAGTCTCTGGATATACAACCAAGGGTTCTTTGATTAGCATCCTTTGTCTGCCTGTGACTCATTGGAACTGTCTGGCAGATGGTAATTTCATCATATTCTAAGCATGGGTTTTTCAGAAGCTGGCACCCCAGTGGTTGACCAGACACGTTGATACAATTATCACCTCTTTTATCTCTTGTTGGAAATACTATAGATTTAGGGAAGAAGTCAGCAAACTTATTCTGTAAAGAGTTGTTGGTAAATATTTTAGGCTTCAAGGAATATATGGTCTCTGTAGCAACTATTCCACTCTAGGGCAGGATGAAAACAGCCATCCACAATGAGTAAATAAATGAGCTTGGCTGTGTTCCAATGCAACTTATTTTACAAAGACAGACTGAAGGCTGGATTTGGCCCAGGGGTCCAAAAATTTGCCCCTCCCTAGCATCTAGAAGGAAGAAGGAAATAGGACTAGACCCAGAGGAGGAAATCAGTGTCACCAACAACTTCTCCAAATCTTGCATTAATTTAATTATTTTCTGAGTCCAATAACTAAATAACGTCCTGTCCCTCGGGAGGTATGAATCTTGTACATTAATTTGGGGCCAGAACATCTAGTTTTATATCACTTTGAGTAATTTTTCCGTTTTGTTTTACATCAGATTTTTTAGATGTACTTTTCAAATAAACCATGCCTTAGAGACAGTGCCTCCCAGAGGTCAAAATGATGGTTGCAGTCATAGGTTACTCGGAGGTAACTACTTCCGAGTCAGGACTGGGAAGGACAGATCACCAGGCCCAGACAGTGATATGCCAAGCACTGGAAACCTTGAAAGAGCTATAATTTTTGATTCCATTGAAACGTTTTCTGGCAAAGGCCTATTGGTTTTCCACATTGCTTTTGTAAGTACAGTATTTTCCCTCTGCTAGATTCTTAAATCTAATGTTCTTACCATTGTACAAAAAAAAAAGAAAGCTTAAAGTCTTAAAAATCATTTCTCTCTGGCTTAGAATTCTTTTCCTATTTGTCTGCTAACGACAAATAAATCCACTTTATTGAATTACTATTAAAATGGATTTTCATTCTCTGGGCAAAAAGTGACTGATGACTGGCTCCTTTATTTGTATGTGTGTGTGTGTATGTGTGTGTGTGTGTGTACACATATTCATGTGCAAGTTGGACAGCAAAAGGAAATTAGTTAGGGAGGAATACATTAAAATTAAGAATGGTAGGTAATCATTATCATATATAGTCTATACCCACAAAGACATAGGCCTTGACAGCCACATGGGAGGAGTCAGCACCTCAACAATATTAACAAAGATATGTCAATAGTTGTTGGTGGCATTGATACAGCAGAGGCCTGAACCAATACAAAGTTGACCCACTTAGCAATCTTTGCCAAAAACTCTGACGGTTCTAAGCAAGACAAGAAGCATAGGTTTGTTTACTTAATGATAGGAGCAAGAACCCTTGGGCCAGAAGCAACTGTCCAGAAAAATCATCACTTATACATGGAGATTAGGTGCTTGGAAACAAAGCAGGGAAAATCTTAGCAGCAAACCTGCTGAGTGTGGTGGAGATAAACAGTCCTGTCATCATCAGAAGTCAGGAATATTACCTCGTGTCCCCATTTGAAGGGAGCGCAGAAGGCTGACCCGGCAGAGACTGGGAAATGGTTTTGCTCCTGTCCATCCAGATGCAGGGCCTGCCCCCTGCACTGCCTCCTGTTATGTGGGTTATCACCGGAGAGAACGGGCCCCTCGGGGCTGCTCACGAGAAGTCTGCAAAATAATACCAGCTTGTGATTCAGGGTAGGCGTAACAGAAGAAAACCTTCATGTTCCCTGGTCTGTAAGAATGCCTTCTGTATAGCTAGATTCTTTAACATTGTTTCTTTCATTAGTTAATTGGAGGGTCTGCTAATATCTTGAATTTTTTTTTTTTTTTTTTTTTTTTTTTACTCCTTGGCTGTGCTGGGTCTTGGTTGCGGAGCAGCCTTTTCTCTAGTTTTAGAGAGCAGGGGCTGCTCTCTCGTGGCGGCGTGCAGACTTCGCCTGGTGGTGGTTTCTCTTGCGGCGGAGCAGAAGCTCTAGGGCAGGTGGGCTGCAGTCGTTGCAGTCCCGGGCTCTAGAGTGCACTCACAGCTGTGTGGTGCATGGGCTTAGTTGCTCCAAAGCCTGTGGGATTTCCCAGACCAGGAATTGAACCCGTGTCTCCTGTGATGGGTAGGAGACCCATCTTCCATCTCTGGGTCGGGAAGATCCTCTGGAGAAAGGAATGGCTTCCCACTCCAGTGTTCCTGCCTGGAGAATTCCATGGACATTGGAGCTTGGTGAGCTTCAGTCCATGATCGCAAAGAGAAAGACATGACTGCACAACTAACATTTTCACGCATTTTCCTGCTTTGGCAGGCAGATTCTTTACCACTGAGCCACCTGGGAAGTGCTGAGTCAGAATTTTTAAACAGGCTGATGACCATCCTTCAAACATGCCTTCAAGTCATTTGGAAAAAAGGGAAAATGTGTCTCAGAGTTGAAGACGAGGGCTTGACATTGATTTCCAAGGTTGAGATGATCACAGTGCAGAGAGTCATCCGAGAAAGTGCTTGTAGATGGAGAAGAGACGGCCAAAGAGAATCCTGGGGTCATTTGAATTTAGGACCCGAGAGAAGAGCCTGACAATTCAAATGGAAGGATCCAGAGGAGGGTTGGTGGGTGAGACATGGAAAGGGGGGTTGGTCACAGATATACAGAGCCTGGACTAGGTCACTGCCCTAATTCTGGTCTCACCACTGATGACATGGAAAAGTTTTCTACTTTCTGGGCTTAAAATCTTTCAAAGTTAACAGGTAGGGATCTAAGGGAATTTACTCCATTGCTAAATTGTGTGGAAAGTGGCTTCACAAATAACGCATCAGCAATCCCCAAAACGTCACAGAGTACAACTTCTGCACGTGAGAAAACAGAATCTTGGGAAACTTGTGCCCCTTGCTCATGATCACCAGTGGAAGTGAACCCAAACCTTCTGAGTCTAAAGCTCACTGTTCTATTGCCTTTTCCAGCTGGACAGGAGGTTGGGCTGAGACAAAAAAAGGAAAGGAAATGAGGAGGAAGGGTGGGATGGGTTGCTCCCAGGAAGTCTGAGCCCGTGGAGAGTGGCTGAGGGCAGGAAAGCAGGTCACAGAATCATCTGGTGGCGAGGGTGTGGGCCAAGAAGCTCAGAGGACTTGAACAGAGTGACCAGAGTTTTGAAACATCCATTGAGGTAACATGAGAGAGCATTCTTTGAGAGCAGTTAAAATTACCATGTAGGGCACAAGTAAAGTGAGACAGAATGGATCTGTAGGAGGCTTGGGTGTTCTGGGTGTGTGTGAGTCTCCAACAGAAGTCAGTACAGTACTGGGGTGGAGGGGTGGGGGAGGCATGTTGATCTCTTAACTGAATAGATGAGAAAATCGAAGAGGTGAGAGCTTAGGAGGTTTCTAGAAATTAAATTTAATAAATAATGAAATTCAAAGTTCTCCAGGGGAAATCTCCTTTGGTTCCCTAGACCTCATCCACATCCCATGTCCTGTGCACCAGTACGAAGTCTCCTGGAACACACTAAGATTTCCCTCTGCTCTGGCACTTTCTTTCTCTCTCCTGTCTCCTCGGTTTCCTGTCCCAGCCCCTCAGCTTCACGCCACATCCTGCCCTCTTCCTTGACTTCTTTCTACCTTCTTCCTAACCGATTATGCCACTTCCTCATGTCAATTTCTGTCCTGTTGTGTATTCAGGAAAAGAGACCAACAGCAACAGTGAGTCCATTTCCATTTTGAGCCAGGGATAGCTGTCTCACAGCATTTGTTTAAGGACAGTAAACGTAGAAATCTTTCTTGATTTTTCCACTGTTGCTCAAACCCACATGTACATACAAATGAAAAATGCACTGATTTTTTTTTTAATGCAAATAAGTACAGAATGTCTCATTGTTTTATTCTTTAAATAAGACAGAAAAGTTGAGAGTAATAACAGAGGAAGGAAGGAAATGATTAAAAGGCTGAAGGCTCTGCAGACCAGATGGTCTCAGACTGCAGTAGCCCTGAGGCTGGCAGGCAGGATGGGGACAGGGGTGAGGAGTGGTGGTTCCCTCTGGCTGGTGGGAGGGAAGCATGGACCATGTGTCTAAAGCTCAGAGATTCTCCTGTGCTGTGTTTTGTGCCCTGATTAGTCACTCAGTCATGTCCGACTCTTTGCAACCCCATGGACTGTAGCCCGCCAGGCTCCTCCGTCCAAGGATTCTCCAGGGAAGAATACTGGACTGGGTTGTTATGCCCTCCTCTGGGGGATCTTCTCAACCCAGTGATCGAACCTAGGTCTCCCACATTGCAGGCAGATTCTTTACTGTCTGAACCACCAGGGAAGCAGAGATTCTCCTAGAGGTGGTAAATTTCTGTTGAACAACCTTTTCATTCTAAGTTCCAGGTAGAAAGGTATCATCATTTTAAATCTGTACTGAACACACTAAGGAGAAATAAATATATGTTCATTTACTTATTGCCCTTAAAAAAGAAACAATTTTAAGTAAATGATGAGCAAGAACCATTCTGTTATACTTCCTACTTTATAATTGATGCTTTCAAACTGTAGTGTTAGAGAAGACTCTTGAGAGTCCCTTGGACTGCAAGGAGATCCAAGCAGTCAATCCTAAAGGAAATGAACCCTGAATATTCATTGGAAGGACTGATGATGAAGCTGAAGCTCCAGTACTTTGGCCATCTGATATGAAGAGCCAGCTCATTGGAAAAGACTCTGATTCTGGGAAAGATTGAGGGCAAGAGGAGAAGGGGGCAACAGAGAATGAGATGGTTAGATGGAATCACCGACTCAACGGACATGAGTTTGAGCAAACTCCAAGGGATAGTACATGAGTTTGAGCAAACTCCAAGGGAAGCCTGGAGTGCTGTAGTCGTGTAGACACAACCCAACCGAGCGACTGAATGATGACTTTTTAATTCCCAGAAACGGTATACATTTGTGAACATCACTGCTCACATACTTGACGATTAATTGTCTGTGAAAACCAAGTGATCTTTTTATTGAAAGACATGTTTAAGTTAGAGGGTTTTGTTTCCTTATTGGTTTTTCAACCTTGTTTTTGATATTTCTAAGAAGTGAGCGCCACCTTCTGGCTACTGATAGGATTGATAAGCAGCCAAATGAAGTAGCTGTGTGTTCTTTTGTGCGTTGCTGTAGGGGTGTGGTCAGTTGTGTCAGACTCCTAGCAACCCCATGGACTGTATCCCACCAGGTTATTCTGTCCATGGGATTCCCCAGACCAAACCCCAGGCTCCTACATTGGCAGGCGGGTTCTTTACCACTGCGCCACCTGGTATTATTATCATTATTTTTACTATTCTTAACCAGAAGGTGGAATTTTAAGTATTTTTCAGTTTCTAAAACATAATGGTCACTTAAGGATCCTCATGACTTCTGGGAAGTCCCTTTTTCTTCTTTCAAGCAGTATACAATTTTTATTCCATATATATTACCTTCTCTAGTGTGAACTCTCTTTATAATAATGAACAATACCGTAGCACAATTAGGGAGCTCTCGTTCGCTCTCCAGGCCAAGATGGATCCCTGGCCCCAGGATATAGGTTACTAGTTTAAAGGATATACTAACCCTGGTCCTCTAACTCAGAAACTAAGTCTGAGATGGGACAGAGCTGTACACAGAAGCCTTCTTGGCAGAAGTGAATTTTGTCCCTTCCTCAGTAAGGGAAGCAAGTACAGTTCTCATCAATAAATTAATGACTAAAATTGGCCTTTATACAGAATCCAGCATGGGCTTCACCTGTACATCTGGCGGTATACCAGTGAGATGCATGTTCAAATGCTCAGCCCATGCTTTTAATCCCGGCAGGTAATACTATATCCCCAAAGTGCTCCTCTTTGCTGAAACTGAGAAAATAGGAATTATATAGGGTAAATATGACAAATGGTATTTGTAGTATTATCTTTACTCTCTTCATTTTATTTTCATCTTTCCTATGAGATCTGTACTTGAAAACTGCTCCAACAATTAAAAATTAGAGCATCAAATTCAGAAGTTCTTACCCAACTAGCAAAATCTATTTTTTAATTTCTCAGAAAAATAAAGACTTTTAAATCCCAACTTACATGGGTCCGTATCAATTGCTTGGCTTAATTTAAGTGTGTTTTTCCCCTTAATTTGGAAAATGATAGTGCTATATACAAAGTAGCTAGGCTTAGGAGCCACAGAGACAGTATTTAACTGACACAAGCATCTCAGCACCTCCTCCTTCTTAAGGGTGATAATGATGTTATTAGCAATGGCCAACTACCTACTAAGTCACCGCAATTGATTTTTAAGTGCAACTTTTCATTTCCCATGAGCTGCATGTACACACTAAATTTCTAAATCACAGAGTCTGGACTACATATGTCATTAAAATGCTTTGTAGTAGTGCCAAGAAAAACAAACAAAAAAAAAAACTTCTTGCAAACCAAGAAGGCCCTGGGAGTTTAATGAATCCCATTCCCCGTCTAAAGCTCTGAAAGACCATGTTGGTGCTACCTGTCCTTAGCCATGAGACTTCTCTATGGAAGTTCTTGGGGTGAATTTTGGTGGGACACCCCTCTGTAGGCAGCCTTTGCAGGCATTAATGGAATGTGCAGAGTTGAAAAAGCTGGAATTATATTTATAATTATATTATAATTATATTTTATATAATAATAATTATATTATAATTATTTTAATAACATTTTAATATTTAAATTTAAATATATATATTTATATTAATTTTATATTTATAACATTTAAATATTATAATTATTCATTATAATATATAATTATAATATTATAATTATATTTATAATTATAAACCAGTGTTTGCTTTATACTTAATGTGAAAATGCTACAGAAATGTCCAGAAAGTGTTCAGGCATCTGGGGAAAGCCAGTCCTTTGAAATTTTTCATACATAAGCAGGATAATGAAAGCTCATCTGTATCCCATACTTTTATCACACACATACAACATATACTCTAGTCAGATTGGGATTTAATTCGTTGGAATGTAGCCCAGGCTTGAAAAGTTTTTAAGGCTCCCCAGGTGATCAAAATGCACTGCCAAGGTATCAACAGGCTCTGTGCAAACAAGACCTGTTTCTCATGTGGCAGGAGAGATGAAGCAGTTCTGGGCTAGACCATTTTATGGTAGACCATTTTATGGCTAGACCATTTTATGGCTTCAAGGCCTAGAATTAGAGAAAGAAAGCAGAAGACTGGGCCAAAGAAGTAGACTCAGGAATTGGTAGGGAAGAAAAGCCAATCTAAAAAGTGAGAGAATCCTACTGATGAGGAGGAAATGAGCTGAATTTGGGGTGACCCTTGAGAAGTCACTCCATGTGGACTGAAAAAGATCAGAATAGAAGCCACAAGGCCATGGGGTCCAGTCAACCCATTTCCTGAACAGAGTGGAATTGAACTTGGTCTGCGCCTCATACTCTAAAATAATCCATTCTTCTTTGTCTGCTCTCAGTGCCAGTAGATGGATTACCCGGCACTACTTTGTTGACATGAGGACTTAGTTTGAAAAAGGAGAGAGGAGATAAGGGTTGAAGGCATTGTTTGGTAAATGAATTATGGGTACAGATCATCTGAGGAGCTTGTTGAAATTCAAATTCACCACCCCAGCCTGAGACATTTTGTTTCAGCGGGTCTAGGGTGAAGGCTTGGAGCAGGGCCGCTTCTGAAATTTGTGAGGTTGTGAGATAAGAAAGCAGATGGAGGGCTACATACCATGTATCTAAATATTTAAAAGTTATGAGTCACACTAGCAAACTGTTGAGTCAAGGCAGCTCAAGCCTCCTTCCTTGACGAATCAGCCTATATACTATAATCTAGAAAGTCAAGTTCAAATAGAGAGAGGCTTAATGTTTAGGTTCTATCATCTCCCTCAGTGTCAAAAGTCTATCCTCCAACTTTGACAGAAATGTCTTCCCTATAGTCTGAAATTGTTCTTGTTGTTCAGTCACTAAGTCATATCTGACTCACCAACTCCATGGACTGTAGCCTGCCAGGTACTTCTGTCTGTGAGATTTTCCAGACAAGAATACTGGACTGGGTCGCCACTTCTTTCTCCAGAGCATCTTCCCGACCCAGGGATCAATCCTGTGTCTCCTGCATTGGCAGGTGGATTCTTTACCACTGAGTCACCTAAGGCCAGGTTCAGATTTAGGATTTTCAAGTCTCTCACTGTTGAGGGAAGCAGCCTGTGGCCTACCCATTCTGCTCTTTCCAGCTGGCTCACCTGGAACCGTATGGCACCTCTATGCACGTGTGGGGATGTGCCCCGCCAAAGGCCTAAGATCTGACAACAAACCTACCCTCACCCCTTGAGCAGCAGCCAGCCCTCAGACCCAGGACTGTGCGCACTAGTGATATGTCTGCCCCCTAGAGGCCAGATAGGGAACGGGACTGGAAGGGCCCAGTTGACTGCTTATTGGGTAGGCAACTCCAAGACCCCGTTCCCAGGTCAGGGTGGAAAAGGAGTGTAGGTTCAGTGTGTGCTCGCTCCCAGGGCCCATACCAGCACCTCCCAGAGGAAGAGGGAAGGTCAGAGAAGGGGTAGTGGCAGCCCTCCCACTGCCCCAGGGCATGGCCAGCTTTCCCTGACCTAAGCAGGGTGTTGAACCCAGAGGTCTCAGAGGCTTAAACCCTGGTCTTGGACGCAATGATCTTAGGAGCATTGATCTTACTTACAGAACTGGCAGGAAAGTGTCTTGTTGGCTGCCTTTAGGACATTATCGCTCCAGTCACTTGTCAGTCCAGGTACCTGAGCTGGGAAATCCCTTCCTTTATTGTCCCCTCCCCTCCATCTCCATAATTTCTCCCACCAAAGAAAATCAGGGACAAATATGCCCCACCCACACTTCCAAACAGTGTTTAAACAGAAAGTAGTCATTTTAATAGCTGTCTTTCTCACACTTCAGATTGTTGAGTTTTTAGAAAACAAATAATAAACTTGAATCAAAAAGAAGGCTATAATTTTACACTAATGCAATAGATCTGTTAAATGTTACATCCTATTGACTATCAGCTGAGAACTTTGCACTTCCTTAAAAATCCATTAGGACAATGACCACATCATTAGCTCTTGGGCAGATGCCTCCAAACCTTATTTTTTTTAAAAGAAACAATGCTTTTGGCAGGCGCCCCTTATTGTAAGTGGTGGTGTTGCTCCAGTGTTTACAAACTCCCCAGAAGGTGATCCTGATGCTGGGAAAGATTGAGGGCAGGAGGAGAAGGGGATGACAAAGGATAAGATGGTTGGATGGCATCATCAACTCAATGGACAAGAACTGGCAAACTCCGAGAGATAGTAAAGCACAGGGAAGCCTGATGTGCTGCAGTCCATAGGGTTGCAGAGTCAGACACGACTGAGCAACTGAACAATAAGAAGGTGACTCAGGTGTGCCCAGGGAGGCTTGTGGCCACACCTAGGTTAGCCAGTCAACATGGCAGCTTTAGCTCAGCCAAGGGAATTGGAACTCCGCAGGGCCAGAAGACAAGAAGCTGAGTGAGTCACTCCTTTCATTAAATCCCTCAGGCTGCAGTAAGATCCACATATGGTTTTAAGGGGAAAAGCCACATAAATGATGTCCTGTCAACTCTATTATTTATTAAAGTGCCGGTGGTGGGGCATCTCCTGAGATTCTTATGTAATTGGTCTACCATGAGCCAGATATTCATGTTTTTATAAAATTTCCAAGGAATATGAGTATGCAACCTGGGCTGAGGACCACTGGTTTAATGAACTGGCTAACATTAGAGATTCTGAGATAACAAGATGGAGAACAGGTCCATTTTGATGAGAAGGGAGGAGAGAACAAGGGAGAAAACGGATGTGATGAGCAGTGGGAGGAGGACTCCAAGAAAGCCTTAAACCAAGACTGAGGGTGGGCTGGGACTGAAGATGGTAGAGTGCGACCCTGACAGGCTGGGGGACCCACATGCAGGCACAGACCACCGGGTGGGTGTGTAGGGCACCATCCACCACCGTATCTACTTCCCGGGAAGCCTGGCCTTAATTTAGCCCACACTGAGGCTGGGATGAATTGCCCAGCTCGATTGGAAGTTGACCATTCCCATGGTCCTCCTTCAAATGTTTGAAGTCCAAGGACCACATTGCACTCTCCTCCGGGCTTTGTTGACTGCGGTAGATGACTCATCCTGACCTTTCCTACACTTACTGATAGCAGCACCCCAACATCCAACATCTTTAAATGCCAAAGGGAAGGAGAACTTGCGGACTTAACGCTCAAACACAGCATGAGTCCTATTCTTACATTGTTGTAAACTTGGTGCTGAAGAACCCATGAATAAGATGCATCAGATGTAAATGTAAAGGTCACACCTAGCTCTGTGTCAGCTCCTTAAAGGCATCAGGCCATGTGCTTGTCTGCACCTGCAGTCCCTGCTGGGCAGTCCTGAACTCATTTTCTATTGATACATTCCCTGCTGGTCCATTGATTTAATCCCCATCACTCCTGCTTCTAACCTGTGCCTGCCTTCTTCGTCTGCATATATACCTATAAAATGAAGCTTTGCAGCTTCCAGTTATAAGAATAGGGAGGTGGCAACAATAATCTGTGGTCATATCATAACTGGTCCCAGAAAAAGACATTACTTTCATGCTTCAAGATATTTCTCAACTGAAGTGTTTCTCAAACTTGGTGAATATTGGCACCACCTAGATAACTTTTTAAAAATGCAGACATCTAGGGCCCACTCCAGATGTTCTCTTTTAATTGCTGTGGATTGTAGTCTGGGCATAAAGATTTTTCAAAACGCCCAGTTGATTCTAATACACAGAAAGGTTTTAGAACTTCCAAAGTACCTTGTTTTTCAGACAAGTTTCAAGAGAGTTACAATTTTTTTTCCAGAGGGTTATTTTCAGAAATGCCTATCCTTGCTTTATTTCTGTACCTCCTATGGATGTTTTCCTTTTGAATTTTGTTTCCTTAAACAAGAAAATGTAATGAACTGCTATTTACATATTGCACAACCCATTAAATTCATTCTGCATCTTGGATAAACTTGCTCCAAGCTAGAAATGAAAAATAATAAACTTTGCTGAGTTCTGCATTTCCTGTTTCAATTTAGCTAGTCCATAAGGACTTGGCAGGAAAGAGTTTGTTGTTCCTGTAATTAATGACTAGAACAGGATTGTTTGGAGTAAATGATTTGTTTTGAAACAGTCCTCTAATTTTCAGGGACATTTTCCCATTGTAAAACAAGTATCCATAAAAACAAAAGTACCAATTAAATACCAAGATTTATAACATCGCCATGTCATTCCAAATGGCATGACCTTGGGTCTACTACCCTACTGGTTTGAAAAATAAAACAGATGGATTGCAGTCTAATGAAGCTCCTTGAAAAAGAGTTTAAATTTAATCAATCAGAAACTAGTTGGGCTTCCTGGATAGCTCAGTTGGTAATGAGTCTGCCTGCAATGCAGGAGACCCTGGTTTGATTCCTAGATCGGGAAGATCACTGGAGAGGGATAGGCTGCCCACTCCAGTATTCTTGGGCTTCCCTTGTGGCTCAGCTGGTAAAGAATCTGCCTGCATTGTGGGAGACCTGGGTTCTATCCCAAGATTGGGAAGATCCCCTGGATAAGGGAAAGGCTATCCACTCCAGTATTCTGGCCTGGAGACTTCCATGGACAGAGAAGCCTGGCAGGCTACAGTCCATGGGGTCTCAAAGAGTCAGACACAACTGAGCGACTTTCACTTTCACTTTTCAAGCTAACTGATGTAAAAAAAAGTCAATTGATTTCCACTCCATTTCAAAGTTTGGTAAATAGCGCTCACCAGATAGAAGACACTTAGTCCCTAGGAAACAAATCTTTCTCAAATAATAATCATGCTGTCAGTAAGTCTAATCTATTAATCCCCTTCTATTTGGTCCTTTTTAAAAGCTTGTCTCTCATAACTCAGAATAGTTAATTATGGAGTGAAATTTAATTATGATGTGTATGCATGCCAAGTTGCTTCCTTCTTTGTGACTTATAGACTGTAGCCCACCAGGTTCCTCTGTCCATGGATTCTCCGGGCAAGACTACTGAAGTGGGTTGCCATGCCCTCCTCCGTGGAATCTTCTTGACCCAAGGATCAAACCCATGTTTCCTGCAACTCCTGTAGACAAAATCTTTACCACTGAGCGACCAGGGAAGCCCTAATTATGGTGTATTTATAGCTATTTCATGATTTAGGGTCATCAGTCCATATTACTTACTGAAAAATAATAACAACACAATAGGATTTCGAGAGTGATAAACTTTAGGACACAAGGTATATTTGTTCTGAGTTCAGTCGCTGATTCAATATATAAACTTGACAAATGATGTTTTGCAACCTCATCCTCATCTAGAGATTTCAAGACTAATAGTGGCTAATATTTATGTAACATACTAGAATTTATAAAGTACTTTATAAATATTTCACTATACTTTCCCCCAAACCCAGGGAGACTGAAGAACAACAATCTACATATTTTTAAAAAATGAGTCTCAGAGAGGTTAAGTGACTAGCCTAATGTCAAACAGACTGAAGGTTGTGGAACTAGGAAATTACCCAGATCTTCTGACTCTAAATTGATTAATTGATTGCTGCTGCTGCTGCTAAGTCGCTTCAGTCCTGTCCGACTCTGTGCAACCCATAGACAGCAGCCCACCAGGTTCCCCCATCCCTGGGATTCTCCAAGCAAGAACACTGGAGTGGGTTGCCATTTCCTTCTCCAATGCATGAAAGTGAAAAGTGAAAGTGAAGTCGCTCAGTCGTGTCCGACTCTTCGCGACCCCATGGACTGCAGCCTACCAGGCTCCTCCATCCATGGGATTTTCTAGGCAAAAGTACTGGAGTGGGGTGCCATTGCCTTCTCCGATTAATTGATTAATTGACTCTAATTGATTAATTCTATACCAGCTGTATAGTATATAGCTATAGTATATAGTATGTACCAGTATATAGCTACCTACGGAGCAGCTAATTGAAAAAGATGTGAGGGATAGTGAAGAAAAACCCAAATTCTCAGGCTCATTGTATTTTGATCACTTCTATAAAGGATTTTTATATTATAAGGCCAATCTGACATCAGTAGAAGAGTCCCTATTCTAGCGCTTTGATTGTAAACAGTCATACATTTGGAACTACTGGCAACCTCATCTAGGTTAGATAATTAAGAACAGGCATGCTTCCCTGGTGGCTCAGTTGGTAAAGAATCCCCTTGCCATGCAGGAGACACGGTTCGACCCCTGTGTTGGGAAAATCCCCTGGAGGAGGGCATGGCAACCCACTCCAGTGTTCTTGCCTGGAGAATCCCATGGACAGAGGAGCCTGGCAGGCTACAGTCCATAGGGTCACAAAGAGTCAGTCAAACACGACTGAAGAGACTTAGCACAAATGTATACTTGCCACTGTATCAGCACTTTCTGTACACAGTGATCGGTTATTTCCCCTTGAACTAAAGAAAAATTAAACAGATATTCTTATCATTTTTATATTTCTTCATTTTTCTTTATCAATATTTTTTATTTATCTTTATTTTTATTTAGTTTCTTATTTTGTCATTTTTTTAAGTCGCTCAGTTGTGTCCAAACTCTTTGCGACCCCATGGACTGTACAGTCCATGGAATTCTCCAAGCTAGAATACTGAGTGGGCAGCCATTCCTTTCTGATCTTTCTCAGTGTTTATTCGGCATTCCCAGGTTTTGTAGTTCCCTCAGAAGGCCACTAGAGGGTACTCTTTAGTTAGTATTCAGATTGGAAACATGCAGGAAGCTGTTCTTCGCTATAGGGCAGAGTAAAAAAACTCAGTGAGTTGAGTCTTCATTTTCATTTCTAGTGACTAAACCTCACTCAGTTCTATATAGACCCTTGCTTCCAGATACTATTTATTGACTAATCCTTACTTTCCCCATCCTGGACTTATGTAAGTGGAATATTATATGTCTGCCTCTGGTGGTGGTTTAAACTCCTTTAAGGCAAAGCTGATCTCTCTGGACAGTGTGCTCTGGAGACACACAGCAATAGGCTTGGAGACGTGTGCTGTCAGCTTGGAGTGCAATTGGGAATTTGTATTTATAACTAAATTGCAAGATACCCTATACCACCATTAGTATCAAAATTGTTTCCTGCTAATGATAGCAGAAAAAGTGGAAACAGTGGCTGATTTTATCATGGGATTCAAAATCACCACGGATGGTGACTGCAGCCACAGAATTGAAAGATGCTTGCTCCTTGAAAGAAAAGCTATGCCCCAAGCCTAGATAGGGGGACTTCCCTGGTGGCTCAGACAGTAAAGCATCTGCCTACAATGTGGGAGACCCGGGTTCAATTCCTGTGTTGGGAAGATCTCCTGGAGAAGGAAATGGCAACCCACTCCAGTATTCTTGCCTGGAAAATCCCACGGATGGAGGAACCTGGTAGCCTACAGTCCGTGGGGTCGCAAAGAATCAGACATGACTAAGCGACTTCACTTTCACTTTAAACCTAGATAGTGTATTAAAAAGCAGAGACATTACTTTGAGAACAAAGCTCCCTATAGTCAAAGCTATGGTTTTTCCAGTAGTCATGTACAGATGTGAGAGTTGTACCATAAAGAAAGCAAGCACCAAAGAATTGATGCATTTGAATTGTGGTGCTGGAGATGACTCGAGAATTCCTTGGACTGCAAGGAGATCAAACCAGTCAATCCTAAAGGAAATCAACAGTGAATATTCACTGGAAAGACTGCTGCTGAAGCTGAAGCTCCAACGCTTTGGTCACTTGATGTGAAGAGCTGACTCATTGGAAAAGACTCTGATGCTGGGAAAGATTGAGCGCAGGAGGAGAAGGGGACGACAGAGGATGAGATGGTTGGGTGGCATCATCAACTCAATGCACATGAGTTTGAGAAAACTGTGGGAGACAGTGAAGGACAGGGAAGCCTGGCATGCTGCAGCCCATGGGATCTCCAAGAGTCAGAAACAACTTAGTAACAGAACAACAACAATGATATCAGACTGCCAAACCTCTACAGTTACTCAGGACTGTCTGATACAAGTCTTTTCTTTGTTTTATCTAGGCAGTTGATTTCCCCAGCAAAAGCAGAACAAATAAAGATTTGTTCACACATTTATTGCATGATATAGACCAAAGGTTTACTATATTTGTCATCATTCACCCAAGCATAAACTCTAAAAGTCAGTCATTTCCTGTATTTTTTTTTTTTTTCGCCCAGTGACCGTTGATTTATCCCATACCACGAGTTTCCTTTACAAACTTCCTTTCATGATGAAGCCTGTGTTTCAGGTTCTCACTTACACACCCAACCAAAAATGAGATATCATTTCTTGTTTTGTTCAATTAATCAAGTCCTCCTAATTCTGATGGTCTCCAGGAATATTCCATACAATCTTATTGCATGTTCCTATTTCCTTAAAGTTCTCTCGCTGTTGAATGTCAGCATTTATATAATACATCCTCATAAAATCCTTCTTTGTAATCATACTCTGCAATTAACAGAGCTCCGAGATTAAATCGGACCCCCAAGGTTACCGATTGAACTGTTCATCTGTCTAGGGCAGGGGTGTTGGTGGTTACTTGGGTGTGTGAATATGAACTTTCATCTGCTCAAGAACAGCCAGAAGCTTGTTTTCTAGTTGCTACCAGGTTAAACTTCAGCTGAGCTTTTTATTGTTTATAATACGTGGAAATTCTCCCTCATAGGACTGAGTTCATCCTGTTTTCTAAGATCTAGATAAAACCCCATTGTGCAGCTTGTGAAAAGTCCCATATTCTCTCCAAAGCCTTCAAGAATTTCCAGGGGACTCAGTGCCTGTCTCCTGATCACATCAGGTCCCAAGTCTCTGGCTCAGCAGAAGTTGTTCACTTGAGGAAATAGCTCACAGCAGCCATCACTACCACAGAGGCCAATGGTAGAACTGAGTCTCTTGCTTCATTTTCCTGAACACCAGCCATTTTCCCCCCATGAAAGGATACTCATCCACATATGATATTTAGGTACGTATCTGACCTCTCTGATGATTTGAAGAAATAAATGTAATTTACACTCACAAAAAATGTGAAGTGAATAGTATTTTGATGTCCATAGTCTTACCCAGAGATTATCATACTAAGTGAAATAAGTCAGAGAAACATAAATATCATATGATAGCACTTATATGTAGAAATCTGTAAATGTATTTACAAAACAGAAAAAGACCCACAGACATAGGGGGAAAAATATGATTACTAAAGAGGTGGGAAGAATAAATTAGGAGCTTGGGATGAACATACATACACTACTATATGTAAAATAATCAATAGGAACCTACTGTGTAGCACAGAGGACTATATTCAATATATTTTAATAACATAATAGAAAAGAATCTGAAAAGTATATAATATATATATGTTAGCTTCTAGTGTACAGCAAAGTGATCAGTCATATATATGTGATATATGATATATGTGTGAGACATGACATATATATAAATATACACGATTGAGTACTTTGCTGTACACCAGAAACTAACACAACATTGTAAGTCAATGATAGTCCAATAAAAAAATAATAAAGTAGATGTTCACAGCCTTCTAAAGTAAGCTACCCAGTCATGTCTACAACTAAAGTGCTAGCTTTCTGCCATTTACCTTGGCCCTTCTCTCCCCTCCTCATCTTCTATATCTCTCCTCATCCAAAAGCTGCTCATAGGAGTTTCAGATTTTTTTAACTGAATGGAATTTAGCCCTCTACCTCTTTCCTTGTACTCATCCATCTTTTAACTCCCAAGCAATTAGCAGAACAAAATGACCTTTCGTTTATTAGTGCCTCCCTCAAAGAAAATACCTTCGGTTATAAATAGCAGGGGAGATGCGTGCACATGCTTACATAGGGTAAGATGATCAAGTTGAATTGAGCCTTCAACTCATTTTTGATCTGGAAATTCCCTATAGCACATTTTAGCATTTATTCATTCAACAAAGAATTGTTGAACACTTACATAAAGAAAGAAATACACTTCCTTCTCTGTTGAACCTGATATTTAGTGACTAATTAAAAGTTATAGTTGTCTGTAACTACTTCTATGCTCGGATAATTCCTGTATAGGAAGGATATACAGTGCTTTGAGAAATGATGCAGGAAATGCCTTAGTCAACTTGCATTGCCTTGGCAAAATGCCACAGACAAAGGGCTTAAACAAAAGACGTTTATTTTGTTGCAGTTCTGGAGGCTGGAAACCTGAGATCAGGGTGCCAGCCTGGTCAGTTTCTGGTAAGGGCTCAATTCCTGAGTTTCAGACAGCTGCCTTCTTGCCATGGTAGAGAGAGAGGGACAAGGTCTGTACTGTCTCTTCTTAGAAGGGCACTAATCCCATCATGAAGGCCTCATCCCCATGACCTCATTCAACCTTAACCACCTCACACATACATCGGGGATTAGGGTTTCAACATATGAATTTAGCTGGGGGAGTGAAGGGGATATATATGTGATATAATGATTAATAGGAAAAATCAGAGAAGAGAGAAAATGGAGCTGTGGCTCCATCAGATTTTGAAGGATCATCCTGGCTCTGATGTAGGTAAGAGATGGCAGGACTGGGGTTTAGATGTTGAGAGCCAGTTAAGCCATAGTTGCTGCTGCTGCTGCTAAGTCGCTTCAGTCATGTCCAACTCTGTGCGACCCCATAGACGGTAGCCCACCAGGCTCCCCTGTCCCTGGGATCCTCCAGGCAAGAACACTGGAGTGGGTTGCCATTTCCTTCTCCAATGCATGAAAGTGAAAAGTGAAAGTGAAGTCGCTCAGTCGTGTCTGACTCCTCTCAACCCCATGGACTGCAGCCCACCAGGCTCCTCTGTCCATGGGATTTGCCAGGCAAGAGTACTGGAGTATTGCCTTCTCCGTAAGCCATAGTTACTTTAGCCCAAATGATGGTTGTCTAGACCTGAGTAGGGAGGTGGTGGCAAGGATGGCCCAGGCTCTGGCCTAATCAAGGTCTCTCTGCTTCTCTTGTCCCCCTATCCATGCACATACACCTATGTGTACACTTTATTTCCTTTGCACATTCTGATACTTCCTCTCAACTTTCCTGGGGCTTCCCAGGTGGCACTAGTGGTAAAGAATCTGCCTGCCGATGCAGGAGACTCAGGAGACATGGGTTTGATCCCTGGGTCAGGAAGATCCCCTGGAGTAGGAATGGCAACCCACTCCAGTATTCTTGCCTGGAAAATTCTATGGACAGAGGAGCATGTTGGGCTACAGTCCATGGAATTACAAGAGTCAGACACAACTGGGTGGCAAAGCACATAGCTGAACAGTTAAGACTCCAAGTGTCGGAGACAAACGACATGCTTCTAAATTATGCCTCTGTCACTTACTAGCTATGTGACCTTGCAAAAGTTATCTAACATCTCCATACCTCATTTTTCTCCTATCTCAAATATGAATAATCATAGTTGTTTAATGGATTCAGAGTTCCAATTTGGCAGGATGACAAATTCTGGATATCTATTGCACAGAATTTGTGAATATACTTAACACTACAAAACACTAAAAATTATATATTTTGTTGTTTTTTTTTTAACCACAATTAAAAATAATATATTTTTTAATGAGGGTAATCATAGTACCTGCTGTAACTTTGTTAGGAGGATATATGTCAATGTGGGTGAGGCCCTTAGAGCAGAGCCTAACATTCTGGAAACCTGCATGGTGGTGGGGGCGAGGGGGGCAGGTAAGAGTGGTGTTTGAGCTATTCCCTGTTGGAATGCCAAGACAGGAGGCTCTGTCCTCAACCTGGGGATTTCCACAAGTAAATCTGTGAATCTGTGCCAAGAGTGGTCCCTTTGTTTCAGGATGAAGTCTGATTGTCTCTGGGTGTATTATCCCGCCTCTGTTTGTTCCAAGGTTCAAGTGTGATCCTCAGGAATATGGAAGGTAGATATATCGCTAAAAGCCCTCATTTAAAAAAAAGTGGGGGGGGGCAGTATAAAAGGTTATGTTACAAGGAGGGTTTAATAGCTCAAGCACAATACAATAACTCTCCAGAAGATTTCATTTGCCTGGAGAATCTAAATAGCTTGTTCTCCCATGCCAGTGACTGGCTCTCTCAGGAACTGTCTCCCCAGATTTCACAGAGTATAGCTTTGCCATTCAGCAGATTGCCTTCTGTCTGCTTTGGCATGTTCTTGACATGACCATGATACCAATTAATCTAATTTCTAGATTTGTTCATAACAATTATTCCTATTTCCCATGAGCAACAGGATTCTCCATTTCCCTGGGTGGAGGGTTTACCTCTTTTCACTTTTTCAGTAGCTTCGACTTCTGACTGGATTGACTTTTCAGACATTTTTCTCTCCTGCATCTACCAAGCTCTGCAATTTAGGTTTGGCCCAACCAATCGATACAGCTCAGAAGTGTGTGACCAGGAAATTGAATTTCCATCCCTGCAACCAATTCTGAACAATAGCAGTAGAGAAGATCAGCTTATTTTATTCACCAGTGGTTCGGTATTATGATAGGTATGGTTCATATCAGAGTGCAGTAACCTTATTTCTTGAAATATTTCCAATTTTATGAAAATAATGACTTTGTACATAAAATATTTTGTAATTTTATGGGTAACTAGTTAGCTTAGTTGGCTATCTGTGTTTTTGAATAGTATCTTCATATTTGGTATCTAAGTCTTATATTTCTTTACAATAAGTGAAGTGCTCCAGAATAATAGATATGGAATAAATTACAAAAAATAAAAATAAAACATAAAGTAAGTTTCATCTAAAAAGATGAAAAGCAAACAAATAATATATTTTCATTTTTAACTTTAAAGTGTTAGCTTTTAAATAGTTTTAAAAAATGAAAGCAATTCTCTACCATTAGTAATCATAATATCATAATAATTGCTAAAATTCAGTTAATAGTCATCATAGGTGAAATGCCATCCTGACGGCTTCAAATTCGCTATCTCTGAGAGTCTGCACAACACACTTCTTGAGGAAATTGAAAAAGCAGTGAGTCTCTGCAGCTTTCTGTAGATTACACACTTAGCAAATGGCAGAGATAAGACCCAAACCCAGGCAGCCTGACACCTGAGGCTGCGTTCTTAGTCACACTGCTCCACCGGCACTACAGCCCTGTTTATTTTTCCAGTCATAAACCCTGCTTAAATTTCTATGAATAGTAATTTGATTTTTCCCTTTCTCTGGACTGTAAATTTGTGTAATTGGATTTCTATGGACCTTTGCACCGAAGACAGTATTTGAAGTGCATTTATTTTTCAAAGTTATGATGTTAAGTGATTCCTGTGATATAAAAATGCCTCCCAAGAAACCAAACCCTCCCTCCCTCCCAGTCTGTTATTTGACTAAAATTCTGATTGGCAGCTGTATTAGTTTCATAGGGCTGCCATAGCAAAGTATCATAAAATAGATGGCCAAGGACAACAGAAATATATTGTCCCACATTTGTGGAAGCCAGAAGTCTGAATTCAAGATGTCAGCAGGGCCATGTTACCTCTGAAGGTACTAGGGAAGTATGTTCCAAGCCTGTCTCCTTGGTTGTGGATGACTGTCTTTTCCCTCTGTCCTTATCTCTTCATATGAGGACACTGATCCTGTTGGATGGGGACCCACCCTAATGACTTTACCTTGGTTACCTCTAAAGACCCTATTTCTAAAGACAGTCACATTCTGAGGCTATAGGGATTAGGACTAAAATATATTTATTTGGGGAGATGCAATCCAAGCTGTAACATCAGCTTGTGAACCAGAGTAGTATGTGGAGTAAAGCCTTGTACCAGCAGTGTGTTTACCCAGTGATGTGGCTTGAGACAAATTTCCCTTCTGTGAACTAGGAGACTGGATTGGTTGATTGCTGCTCTAATTTTTTTTTTAACTGAAATATAGTTGATTTACAATGTTGTGTTAGTTTCTGGTATACAGAAAATTAATTAAATTATATATATATATATATATATATATATATATATATATACACACACATGCATATGTTCCTTTTCATATTCCTTTCCATTATGGTTTATTGTAGGGTATTAAGCATAGTTCCCTGTGCTGTACAGTAGGACCTTGTTTTGTCCATTCTGTATATAATAGTTTGCATCTGCTAGTCCCAAACCATCCTGGTCTAGTCCTCCCCCACCGCCCCTCCTCCTTGGCAACAATAAGCAGGGCTATGGTGACTGCGGAGCAGTCTGTCCTCTATGTCAGTGAGTCTGTTTCTATTTTGTCAATAGGTTCATTTGCATCATATTCTAGATTCCACATGTAAGTGGTATCATGTGATATAGGTCTTCCTGTCTTCATTTAGTATGATAATCTCTAGGTCCATCTATGTTTCTGCAAATGGCAATATTTCATTCTTTTTTTATGGCCATCTACTCTAATATTTTATGTCATATTTGAGTCCTATTTTAACAGAACAGATGTACATATTCAACCTGTATTTAATAGATTTCCTTGTTGCAGCATTTTCATAAAAGCTTTAGGAAAGGGAGCTTCATCTTTCCACTTCTACCCTTTAGCCACAGAGGTAAGTGCTATACTTTAAAAAATGCACAATGTGAGAGTTGCAAGTTATTTGGGACAAAATGAGGACTACAGCCCAGGAGACAGCCCCTCAGATAGCTCTGAGAAATTTCTCTGAAGAGATAGGGGGTGTAGGTCAATATATATGTGATTTTGATGAAGGGGGAGTTCTTACAATTAAGCACTCATCTTTGCAAAAGTTTCCCCTAGTCTGGAGGAGCTAATGTCACAGTGAAGGGATTAAGAGCTTTTCTAGATAGGAGGAGATGCAAGAATTGAGCTTGTAATATCAGCTCCTGAAAATATATAACTATCTGAAGACCTGTTCTGCCAGTTTTCCGGGGCACAGAGTGCCTCAGCCGTGATCTCCAGCCTGAACCCCCTTCAAGGGGCATTGAAGGTCAGCAGCTGTAGCAGCACGTGATTTGATCCTCAGAGGTTGAGGGCAAGTGCCCGTGGCAAGTGACAGTTTTGTAGTTGACAATGCCTCATGAAGGATCTCACCCACCCAGGTCTCCTCTCAGTAGGGCCAGTGTGGGGGTCACCAAGGAGGAGATGTTCCCAGCATCTTGCCACTTTTCTAAGACCTTATTTTTCCCCTTCCTCTTCACCCACAGAGACAGACCAGCTGCCTCATATTACTTTCACATACGGAGGCTCCTCTATTACAGATTTCCAGAGAAACTGAAACCTCTGTTGGACATTGAAGGAGCTACCTATTGAACTGTGCCTGTCAATATTTATTGAGAAAGAAGGTTGACCTTTGACTTTAGCCTCTGTGACTTCAGGAGATAATTCCAATAGAAAACATTCTCAGAGAACAATGGATAGCAAAGGTTTCCACTGTTCTCACCTAATCTCCCCAACCTCACCCCCTCAGGACAGGAGGCCTCCTGCTGCAGATGAAGAAACTAAATCTCAAAGACACCCAGGAGTGCCTCTCAGTGGACAGAGGGGTGTTAGGTATGGACTGGGGCAGCTCAGTAGCCTTTCTCCAGAAAAACGCAGCTGCTCAGGGATTCCACTCCAGGCTGGTCAAGAGCCAGGCTGCCCACTGGACCAGCTTCTGTCTGATTTTTCTTTCCCTTCTACCCATCAAGTACTTGAATTCATTCTTGGATTTTTTTTTTTGGTGTAATAAATTCATTTTTAATTTATATTATTACTAAGAGTTTTAAATGCCTTAAATAACTATGTTGTTACTTTTATTATGTACCTTTTTAGCAGAGGTTTTTGCTGTAAAGCATGCTGTTTTGAAAACTATTTTTTTTTTAAAAAGACAGACAAGAAGAGTGGTGAGCCATGTGTGGAGGGGAAAATTGGTATAATTACAGTGAACATTTATGGGTCAGTGGAACATAAGCCCCGAGGGAAAAACTCCGAAAATGGGGCTCTGAGAACCAGGAAGGCGGGGGAGAGGGGCTGCTTCTCCAGGCCACCTGGGAAGCCCGGGGCTACTTGGCTTGGCTATGCCAGCAGCACAGATGGCATCTCGGTGAAATGATTACTCTTTTGTTCCTTCTTTACAAGCATCTTGAAGACAAATATTTATGCCCCCTTTCTACTGAAGACATTTTCCCTCAGTGTGACTCATTCTCCTTCATCTTCAGATATGATTATTCTTTGAGCATTTTGAACAGGAAGTTGAGGCCAGCTGCAGACTTAGCACAGAGACGGCTAGTGATGTGTGTGTGCGTTTCTGTGTGTCTGTGTGTGTGTATATCTGTGTGTGTGCAAACATCTGTATCTGTATGTGTGTATCTGTGTGTGTGTAAGCACACAGGCAGAGTCTCACATTGGATACTGCATAGTAACTTCCTGTACAACATCGAAGTTGTTTACATTCCTATGTTTTCATGAGGGTCTGCTGGAATAGGAATTAAATTAGATTTCACTCTGTATACCTAAGTAGCAACATTTTAAATATGTAATCGCTATCACAGCATGAATAAACCAGTAAAGGTAAAAAAAATCATACAAAAAAGCCCCTTTGTTCAGAAACTGTGCCATTTGAAGAGATATGGATGGACCTAGAGACTATCATATAAAGTGAAGGTCAGAAAAACAAATATCGCATATTAATGGAATATATATGGAATCTAGAAAAATAGTATAGATGAACTTATTTGCAAATCACAACTAGAGACACAGACATAGAGAACAAATGTATGGATACCTAGGGAGGGAAAAGAGTAAGGGTAGGGTGAATTGGGAGATTGGGATTAGCATATATACACTACTAAATAATAGATAACTGATGATAATTAACTATATAGCACAGGGAACTATTCAATACTCTGTGGTTACCTAAATGAGAAGGAAGTCCGAAAAAGGGGATATATGTATACGTGTGGCTGATTCCCTTTGCTTTGCAGCAGAAACTATCAGAACATTGTAAAGCAACTATACACCAATAAGAAAAAAAAAAAGCCCCTTCGTCCATACTTAATTGCTGAACAGACATGTTCAGAAAGTATGAATCCCCATTCCTCATGTAGTGAACTGGTCAAGTAGTTAATCATTTGAGTAGAACTTTTCTTTGCCATTAATGGTTCTTAGACTACATTTCAAAGCCATTCTGTCCTTTTAGATAATGAGCCATTAGGAATGAATCTTCATTCCTTAAAGGCTGGATGCTCAGGCTCAACTGTGTTGGCAATTGACCTAAACCAATATGAATATGAACATATTCGGGTTCTTTTTGATGGTGACTGCAGCCATGAAATTAAAAGACGCTTACTCCTTGGAAGGAAAGTTATGACCAACCTAGATAGTATATTCAAAAGCAGAGACATTACTTTGCCAACAAAGGTCCATCTAGTCAAGGCTATGGTTTTTCCTGTGGTCATGTATGGATGTGAGAGTTGGACTGTAAAGAAGGCTGAGCACCAAAGAGTTGATACTTTTGAACTGTGGTGTTGGAGAAGACTCTTGAGAGTCCCTTGGACTGCAAGGAGATCCAACCAGTCCATTCTGAAGGAGATCAGCCCTGGGATTTCTTTGGAGGGAATGATGCTAAAGCTGAAACTCCAGTACTTTGGCCACCTCACGCGAAGAATTGACTCATTGGAAAAGACTCTGATGCTGGGAGGGATTAGGGGCAGGAGGAGAAGGGGACGACAGAGGATGAGATGGCTGGATGGCATCACTGACTCGATGGATGTGAGTCTGGGTGAACTCCGGGAGTTGGTGATGGACAGGGAGGCCTGGCGTGGTGTGATTTATGGGGTCGAAAAGAGTCAGACACAGCTGAGCAACTGAACTGAACTGCCAGTGAAGTTCAAGATGGTAAGAGTTGGCTACTTTTGTATCATCTCACCACTTGGTTAGAAAGAAAACAAGCCCCACATGAAATTCTGATTTATATGAGGATAGTTGTTGACTACAATCAAGTAAGAATGAAATAAACATGTCAGAAGACCAATTCTGTCCCTCTAGATGCTTGTCCACTGTTTTCAAGCTTTGCTGAAGGCAAAAAAAACCCCCAAGTTCCAGTCAATATTTTGTCATCATTATCGATAAAAGTTTCCAGTATTCACAGCTGGACACTGGGTATTTCCCAAGGGGTAATTCTTGATCATTTTGTCCCTGAGTTTCTCTCTTCCATGGAAATCCTGCACACCCACAATATGATCTTGGACTCCTACAGAGACTGTCTGTAATCAGACTGCTTGTCTTACTATGACTACTTTTTGGACATTGCATCTGACTGTCTTGTCACTTGAACTCTGTGTTGGTCAGCAGGCTTCTCTTTCCTGCAAAATCAGCAGCCTCAAGATGTCTCCATTTCTACTCATATAGCCATCATTCCTTCTGGCCACCTGAGCTTGAAGCTTACAGATTTGGTTTTGTTTTTAAAGTTTTTTGATGTAGACCAGTTTTTAAAGGCTTTATTCAATTTGTTACAACATTGCTTCTGTTTTATGTTTTAAGTTTTTTTGGCCCTGAGACATGTGGATCTTATTTCCCCAAACAGGGATCGAACCCCCACCTTCTGTGTTGGAAAGCTAAGTGTTAATCACTGGACCACCAGGGAGGTCCCTGCAGTCATCTGTTAACAGAGCCACCTCCTTCAACTCCCAATTGCCATCATTCACTCGGTTGTCCCAGCATTTCCTTCATCTCTGTTCCTTTCCTTTGATCTCTACCCTCAGCCAGAGCCACATCACCATAGGTCAACAGCTTTTTTTTGTTCTCTGCATCTTACCCATTCAGTTCTTTTATGTGATGCCAAAACAGCCTTCCCCAAACCATCTTGATTAGATCACGCTCCTGTTGAAAGACTTTTCGAGGAGACTTTATTTCATAGTGGAAGATGTTCAAACTTCTTGAGATTGCTCCCAGGTCCCCGTAGACATGCACTGCCTTGTTTCCTCCTTCACAGGGCAAACTTCTAACCAGCTGGAGTTCTCAGACACAGTGCCTCAAATATGTTACAAGTAGAGGACATTGCTTATTAGGTTTTTTGGGTTTTTTTTTCCATGATGACCTTGCTTTCCTCATTCAAGTTATGCCTGAAACACACACACACACACACACACAGAACCCCTTGCTAAGTATCTCAAGTGCCTGAACATTGTAATTAAATAAATGAGTAAACTGGCTTTTAAAGTAGATGTTGCTACTTACTGGTTCTAGTGTGGCCTCAGGCATATCATATAACATTTCTGAGCCTCAGTTTTCACATTAGTTACCATGGGACCAAGGCCTATCTGCATGCTGCTCATCCTTAATTCATTTTTGTTTCCTTTCTCTGCCACCTATCCTCCCCAGAAAGCCTTTTGTGACCTCACCAATCACAGATTCTCTCTTCTCTGAGCCCATAGCACACAGTTTTGGGAAATCATCATTTGCCTCTTTGAAGAGCCACTTGATTCTTCCTCATTGTTTCCTGGGACCGCATATTGCTTCCTGCACTAGAGTGTGTGAATGCTTTGGTTACAGTGCTCTGTTGTGTGGTCATAGCACCCAGGGCACTTTGTCTCACATTTTCTCACCTGTTCTCACAATGTTGGGAGGAGGATGCAATCACTGTTTGGTAGAAGGCAAAGTGAGAGTTTTGGGGCTTCCCAGGTTACTCATGGTAAAGAATCTGCCTACCAATGCAGGAAAAACAGAAGAGGCAGGTTCAATCCTGGGTGGGGAAGATCCCCTGGAGGAAGAAATGGCAACCCACTCCAGTATTCTTGCCAAGATAATCCCATGGACAGAGGAGTCTGGTGGGCTACAGTCCATGGGGTTCCAAAGAGTTGGACACGACTGAGCGACTGAGCACACACACAAAGGGAGAGTTTAGAAGGCTGAAGTGATTTGCCCAAAATCACTCAGAGACCAAGTGACAGAAGTAGTTGAATTCTAAGCCTGCGGCTGTCTCCTCTCTCCCAAAGCTTTAGCCTTGGGGCAGGAACTTATTTCGTATTTCTAATATTTCAGTATTTAAGTTTGTAATCATTATAGGTCCCGGTCCTGATTAGTATTGAGATGGCATTCTATGAATATTTTTGAAGAAGTCAATAAATGCATACTATGGACAATATTAATAAGTCAAAATTATCCCAGAAGTCTGAGGGCCAATTCTCTATGTATAGGTGGTGGATGCTTGTGCTTAATCTCCCCACCATTTGCCCTGTTACCCTGAGGGTTAAAAGCACAATGTTTTCATTTTGAAACATAAAATCATGAGATTAAGTGAAGTATTCCATGTCATCAGCCAAGAAGATCCAGAATTCATATACAGGTTCTCTAAAGTAGTTCTGTGTGGCTGGGAGCACTATCAACTCCAGCATTGTGTTCATAGCTCTTTATCATTTGGCTAAGATCAAGAAGAGCATTTGTTCCTGAGGCTTTTAACAACGGACTTCTCCATCCAAAGATAACATATTTAGACTGTATGTGCGTTACAAAGAATAGAGTCCCTTTAGGCAGGAAAATTTTAAACAAGAGGTTATTTGAATCCTCTTGGATGCCATTCTTCTATTGACGTTGTTCCTGTAAAATGCCGTAGGAGATCATTCCGTGCTGCTGGATGTACTCTGAGCCTGCATACCAGGAAGTACTCCTAAGTCAGGGAGGGGTAAAGAACATTTTCTTTCTTACAGAGTATTGACATTGTGCTTTTGCCTCCCTGTTGACAATACACACACACACACGCACACACACGATTCTAGGGTAGGTGGAGTGTGGCTCAGAAGAATCAGTGTGACAATCAAACTACCAGAGAAAGAAACAGATTGCACCTATATGCCCTGAACATGAAGAACAGAAGTAGACAGACATTTTCAGGATACTTAACAAATTTTTAATTACTTGAGTTTCGTATTAAGGTCAATTAAAGAAACAATAAAGGAGGACAGAAAGTATGGAAGGGGAGGAAACAGAACGGAGGCAGAGGGTGGAATGAAAAATGTGGACAAAGAGAGGAAGAGGAAAGAGAAAGAAAGCGAAACATCACGTCAGCGGCTCCTGGGTTCTGAGGTGAGCTCGCTGGTCGTAGGTCAGCAGCTTTAGTCACACATCCTGTTATTCACTTTGGGCATCAGAGCACTTTTTTGCTACCCTTTGAAATTTCCATACTGTCTACAATGATCTTGGAGCACGCTTTCTTTACTGGGAAACTGTTTATGTGCTCTTATTCTCAATCTTTGAGCTTGTTTTTTAAAGGTTTTATTTTTGCATGAAGTCCAGACTGTTTTGAAATGGGTAAAATGATGCATTTGGTCTCGATTCTTTCCATCTGAATCTTGATCTTAGGCCACTTGAACAATTTCTGAATATAGTAGAAATGGCTTCTGGATACAAGAATTGAAACACAACATTGAAAAATATTAATTATCATTATCATTGTTTTGAAAGAGGACAAATTTTACTTTAGGAGAGCTGTGTTTTAATTTGGGCTGTTCATTTGACTAAACTGTGGTTGACTGTCAGCTTTCTCATTTACAGAATAGAGACCTCATGCCTGTCTAGTTCGCATGAAAATGCCATGAGGTCCAGTGTGCCTCATCACAGCTCTGGCATCAAGGAGACAGTAATGAGTCAGTTCCTCCCTCCCAACCACCAACCCCCCCCTACAATGGCACTCCCATCAACTGAAAAAATATATATATATAAAGAACTCTTCCTGCTTTTTAATTTCCACTGGTCATACTGAATGGAATAATTACATTAGCTCATAAAGCACAAAATCATGTTTGGAGCTGCAGCTCTGTATACTCTAAGCTCAGAGCAATATAACTCTGATTCTCTGTGAAATGTTATCTGGATCTGTTGCTACTTCTATAAGGGTACTGACCTCAAACTACTGTATTTCAGAACCCTTTATGAGCAGGACAAGATGCAGCCACTGGCTACAAATTCTGGACTCCAGAATATTTACAGAACTAAATCAAGGATTTCAACTTTACCTTAGATTAAAATATTACTTCTATCCACTTGTGTCATATTTCATACTCCCATCAGGAATAGATTTATATCTTATAAAGCTTAAAAGATAATGACTAATTAAATAAACTGTATGACTTCAGGGAAGATTAGAAAATTACAATAATTCCAAGTAATGCTGTTTTCAGCCAACAAAACCCAGAGAATTTTGAATCTTAGAACTGGAAGGAACATAGACATCCTTTAGCCTAATCATTGGCCCAGCACAGAGACTGCCTTGATCACAGACCTGATAGCTCTTCCTGGGAATGTAGAATGACCTAACACGTATTGCCTTTCAAGGCAGCCTGATATGTCACGAGGGAGCTCTGGTCATTTAGAAACCCGTCTTTATAAGGATCTGTTTGTCTGCCTGTCTGTACTGCCCACCTTTCGCTCTCAATTCTGAGTAAGAAATTTCTGCTAATTTTTTTTCCTTGAAATTGTTTTCACTTTGGGGAATAACTGGCATGCCCTCTCTAAGCATCGTCTTTTTTAGGCTTGCCATTCTGGTTTTGGAATCTATCCTCTCGTGAAATATTTCTAGAATCACCAACATCCCTGTTCCAATGAAAACTGTGGTTATCTACTTCAGGCAAACCCTAACCAAGCTGGCATAACAGTGAAACGATCGTCTCCTTGTGAGAGTCTTTTGACTGTGAAAGCCAAAGTTTATTTTGAATTTTTTGTTCTGTTGCTTTTTTAATTTCACTTTATTTCTTTTTATACAACCCACACCATTACTTATAATGTGTTTATGACAAATGAACCTTCTAAATCTTTTTCTCCAATACCTATATAATACTTTTTTTTTTTAAAGGAATCTTTACCTTAAATGTTTCCAGATCTTACCAGCCTATGGCTATGAATGAGGTTATGTTAGCTATAAAATTTTTAATTTCATTAGCTTTCCACACATTTGCTAAAGTAGTTGTTTATGCAACCCATCTTATTATTTCAGAGTATCCCTAAGGTGTCTCAAAAGAACAAGCCCCCCTTTGTTGGAATCACGTCTCCCCTACCCGTCTAGGCTGTTCTCTGCATCCCCAAGGCTCAGTGGGTCTGGCTGCTCCCCAGCGAATCAGGTGGACACCACAAGACCATGCCTCTACAGCTGCTCCACTGACATTAAATTTGCTCCCTTCATTCCTGATATTGTACAGAATTACATGCAATATCTTTTACCTTCCAGCTCTCTGCTCTCCCCAAAGTCCAAAGATTTGTCCCTGGGAATGCATTTAAGTAGCAGGCGCCATGTTCCCTTCTGAATGGCTCTCCTATCTGAGAGCTGAGGTTTGTTATTGGACTAAGCTCCCAGTGCCCAATGCTTTCCATTCCACAAGGAGCTTTCTCCAAAGAAACCACTAACCCCCTTGAAAATAATCTTTGATTAGATCTTTCAAACCACATCCTTTATTTGTACCATGAACACTTTTATAGGATCATTAAACATTCTTCAAAGCCACCATTTTGAATTCCTCCATAATCTCCATCTTATGGATATACCATGCTAGAATATATTAGCCCATTTTTCAATTGCTTAGAATATTGGGTATTTTATGTGTGTAGCTTATTATTTTAAGCAAATATTATACTTTATCTTACTCTTTTATACTCTTAACTTATTGTTTAGTAATTTGCAGATAATTTGATACCTTAATTATGTCATTTGATATATTAGCATCATTTTTAACTTTTGGCTTTTAGATATGCATTTTTAAGATGAATCTCTAACATTTTTACCATCACACCAAATTTTAGTTGCTTAGAGATCCAGATTTTATGTGTTAGTCTGAAGAGCTTCCATAGCTTTTGAAGTGAGAATCTCTGTATAAAAGAGAAACATAAATATACAAGGAGTAAATCAAAATCTTTCTTGTAATTTCAAATGTCACTAAATAGTAATATCAGCTGCTAACTGACATATTTCCTAGTAATCACTTCAAGCCCTTCTCATTAAAAATATATCATATAAAATGAATTATAGAATTAAAAGAACCTGCAGATATGGTCAACTTCAAGGACCTAATTTTAACAAGTCATTTTTTACCCTCCTGGTATATCCTAAGGACAAAACAAATATTCTTATAAAAAAGTAAACCCCAGACCTTATCCTTGTGATATGGTTGATAGAGGACTGAATAAAAGTGAAAGAGGTATGATTCAACTCTCTGGTAGGAAAACAGTGGGTTCCCAAAGCAAGTAGCACGTAAGCCACACATTTAAAAGGAACAAAGATTTCGGTGTGTGAGTATGTGGGTTGACTAACAGACTTGAAAGGACATGGCATGTTGGGTACTGAATTTCTGTTACTATAGTATTGGAGTATACAATATCCTTACTGGTAACCAAAGATGAAGTTTCAAAGATGTTAGTCTGATAGTAAGAACCTGGGTATAAGGAGCATAAGAAATGTATAGATTATCTACCATAAAACAGGAAAAAAAAATCAAGGTTATTCAAGTAAGGAAATGACATGTCTCAGAAAGACATTTTTGATAACATTATGGAGGATGGATTATAGGCTGGAGGGGAGAGATAAGGCTTTTATTTGTCAGTGTGACAGACAATTTTATTAGTAAAGCACCTAACTTATGAGACTCATCTGTGTGAAATGAAACAGGTTCATCTCGACTTGTCCAAGGTTTTTGGAAAATGGTTAAGTTTTTTGGTATTTCTTTTTTTATTTGCATGTGAGCAGTATTAGACTCCGCAGAAGGCAATGGCACCCCACTCCAGTACTCTTGCCTGGAAAATCCCGTGGACGGAGGAGCCTGGTAGGCTGCAGTCCACCGGGTCGCGAAGAGTCGGACACGACTGAGCGACTTCACTTTGACTTTTCACTTTCATGCATTGGAGAAGGAAATGGCAACCCACTCCAGTGTTCTTGCCTGGAGAATCCCAGGGACGGCAGAGCCTGGTGGGCTGCCATCAATGGGGTCCTACAGAGTTGGACACGACTGAAGTGACTTAGCAGCAGCAGCAGCAGTATTAGACTTGGAGAAGGCAATGGCACCCCACTCCAGTACTCTTGCCTGGAAAATCCCATGGATGGAGGAGCCTGATAGGCTGCAGTCCATGGGGTCATGAAGAGTCAGACACGACTGAGCGACTTCACTTTCACTTTTTACCTTCACGCATTGGAGAAGGAAATGGCAACCCACTCCAGTATTCTTGCCTGGAGAATTCCAGGGACAGGGGAGCCTGGTGGGCTGCCGTCAATGGGGTCTCACAGAGTCGGACACAACTGAAGCGACTTAGCAGCAGCAGCAGTATTAGACTGGCCCTCAATGTCTCTTGATGAAACCTTTAAATAGATAGAAAATAGAAAAACTTGAAAAAGGGTATTGGAACCTCTGCTACCCGAGTTTTGGAAGATAATTGATCCAAAGCTATGAAACTCAACATCTCACCAATCCTATATTTCATTTGATTGGACAGTGTGTCAAGAGAATGCCTCAGGCCTGCTTTGTCCATTAACAGGCCAGTTGTGAGTCAGAGTCTCAACATGAGGACATTTTCATTTACCTTTTCATAGTCACAGCAATGCAGTTTCCCCACCCCCGCCAGAGTACCATTCTGGCCTAAAGTCTCTATGGAGAAGGTTATTTTCTGCCACAGGAAGGGAGCAGAATATCCAAATACAACCCAAGGGCTCCATCATCATTCTGCTAGCCAGGGGAAGCTGAGGTTTTACTACTGCCTGGAACCCACGTGCTTTATGTGATAGGGATCAGCACTGTTAATTAGCTGCTTTAGAGTTCTCAATCCCCTGTGGCTTTGGAAACACTTGTTAACCCACAGTGGGAGGAGAAGAGCTGGAAGTGATTGGACTGCAGTCTGAATTTACTATAATTCAATAGCCACCTTATCTTTCAGAATCCTGGTCCAGAATCTGTTGAAAATTACAGTTGATTTCGATCATTCTCAGCGACACATCCTGGGAGAAGAGGACGATTGCAGTTCAGGGTTTCTTGAAGCCACAGAAATGTGGAGTGCTGCGGAACTGATCGATGCTGCTCTCTGAACCCACATGGGCAATTTTCCAGAGGCTAGAAAAGAGATTCCAGGGTAGGAGCGAGGGAAATCAGTTGATGTCGCACAGCTCATGTAGAGTGCCCAGGAAATCTGCATTTCTGATCTCTTGCCAAAAGAAACACTGCTGGTTCCCACCCCTGCACCCTACCATTCTCACTGCATAGAGCTGGCACTCAATAAACCCATAATTCTTCTCCTTAATACAATTCTCATGACACAACCTGACCAACCACATGAAACCTAATCAAGAAAACAACCGTTGTCATTGGCAACAATTGCAGGAGTTGCATCACAAGTAAACCACATTCTTTACAGAGCAGAATGTTAGAGTTCAGTTCAGTCAGTTCAGTCGCTCAGTCATGTCTGACTCTCTGCTACCCCATGAATTGCAGCACGCCAGGCCTCCCTGTCCATCACCAACTCCCGGAGTTCACTCAAACTCATGTCCATCAAGTCGGTGATGCCATCCAGCCATTTCATCTTCTGTCGTCCCCTTCTCCTCCTGCCCCCAATCCCTCCCAGCATCAGAGCCTTTTCCAATGAGTCAACTCTTCAGAAACTGCAGAAACATGTCGCTAGCCTTTGTCAAGTACATGATAATTATTTAATTAAGGAAAGCTTCATAGGAAGGTCCATATCAAAATTTAAAAAAGAAAACCCATGTAAAGTTTAGTTATGTTGGCATCTTTTCCATCATGGCTTCTCAGGACTATTTCAGCTGAAGCATGGCTCTTGAAACAACCACCAGGGAATTTCCCTGGCTTCATCTTCCAATGCAGGGGACACAGGTTTGATCCCTGGTCCAGGAGGATTCCACATGCCGCATAGCAACTAAGCCCGTGTGCCACAAGTACTGAGCCTGAGTGCTGTACTTGCAGAAGCCCTAGAGCCTATGCTCCCCAACAAGAGAAGCCACCCCAAGAGGAGCCTACTCACCACAATTAGAAAGTAGCCCCCACTCCAGGCAACTAGAAAAAGCCTGTGCTTAGCAAAGAAGACCCAGCACAGCCAAAAATAAGTAAATAGAATTAAGTTGGAAACTAATTTATTTCTACATGGTATTGCAAACTGTAATATTATACTGGTGTTTGAAACCAGAATGTCTTTGTAGTTCAAAAAACTTTCCAAAAAGTTCCATCTGTTTTAACGTGGGCTTAGTTTCAGACATTAACATGGTACTAAAAAAATAATGTTTTGAAACATTAAAGTTAATTAGCTTAACAAATAAAAAAGGTGACCCCTGGTGTACTACCTACGGATTTTTCAAGTGTATATTTCAACCCATTCCATGCTATGCCCTTCATTATAGCTTTTTTCGGGCCTGAAAGATTTTACTCTTTACTGTTTATTTTATTCTTTCAGTCAAAAAGAACTGATGGGATTTTGAGTCTCCTTTTGTCCATTTAGAATCTCATTTGGCCTTCACTTTGATCTTTGATTCTTCATCCAAGAATGCTCCAAGACTTTGATTTACAGCTATAAATTTTAAAAGAACAGTCCTCTTTTTTTTTTTTTTGAAAGTTGTTTCTTGGAATCATGGAAATGTATTTCCTTGTTCACCTGGACAGTTATGGGTTAAGGGAAGAAATTCTTCCTTGATTTTCTGTCACTTATCTCTCCTATAGATAAGTTCTGTTCAAATCCTGGGTCAGGAATTTGTGAACTCCAGCAAGTTGCCTGGCATTTTTTGACTCATCAGATCAGGTCAGATAAGTCGCTCAGTCGTGTCCCACTCTTTGCAACCCCATGAATTGTAGCATGCCAGGCCTCCTTGTCCATCACCAACTCCCGGAGTTCACTGAGACTCGAGTCCATCGAGTCAGTGATGCCATCCAGCCATCTCATCCTCTGTCGTCCCCTTCTCCTCCTGCCCCCAATCCCTCCCAGCATCAGAGTCTTTTCCAATGAGTCAACTCTTCGCATGAGGTGGCCAAAATACTGGAGTTTCAACTTTAGCATCATTCCTTCCAAAGAAATCCCAGGGCTGATCTCCTTCAGAATGGACTGGTTGGATCTCCTTGCAGTCCAAGGGACTCTCAAGAGTCTTCTCCAACACCACAGTTCAAAAGCATCAATTTCTTCGGTGCTCAGCCTTCTTCACAGTCCAACTCTCACATCCATACATGACCACAGGAAAAACCATAGCCTTGACTAGACGAACCTTTGTTGGCAAAGTCATGTCTCTGCTTTTGAATATGCTATCTAGGTTGGTCATAACTTTCCTTCCAAGGAGTAAGCGTCTTTTAATGTCATGGCTGCAGTCACCATCTGCAGTGATTTTGGAGCCCAGAAAAATAAAGTCTGACACTGTTTCCCCATCTATTTCCCATGAAGTGATGGGACTAGATGCCATGATCTTTGTTTTCTGAATGTTGAACTTTAAGCCAACTTTTTCACTCTCCACTTTCACTTTCATCAAGAGGCTTTTTAGTTCCTCTTCACTTTCTGCCATAAGAGTGGTGTCATCTGCCTATCTGAGGTTATTGATATTTCTCCTGGCAATCTTGATTCCAGCTTGTGTTTCTTCCAGTCCAGCATACTCTGCGTATAAGTTAAATAAACAGGGTGACAATATATAGCCTTGACGAACTCCTTTTCCTATTTGGAACCAGTCTGTTGTTCCATATCCAGTTCTAACTGTTGCTTCCTGACCTGCATACAAATTTCTCAAGAGGCAGATCAGGTGGTCTGGTATTCCCATCTCTTTCAGAATTTTCCACAGTTTATTGTGATCCACACAGTCAAAGGCTTTGGCATAGTCAACAAAGCAGAAATAAATGCTTTTCTGGAACACTCTTGCTTTTTCCATGATCCAGCAGATGTTGGCAATTTGATCTCTGGTTCCTCTGCCTTTTCTAAAACCAGCTTGAACATCAGGAAGTTCACGGTTCACGTATTGCTGAAGCCTGGCTTGGAGAATTTTGAGCATTACTTTACTAGCGTGTGAGATGAGTGCAACTGTGTGGTAGTTTGAGCATTCTTTGTTCCAGGGTCAATTAAATGTAGCCACGTATCAAATTATGCTTTGTAAATAAATACATATGACTTGCATCCTGCTCCAGTGTAGTCAGAAACTGATATATTCCCTTTCATATGACATGAATCTTTAGAAGATTACAAATGAATTGAAGATTGGTGTAGGAGTCTGACCAAAGAAGACTTATGAGAGAGAAGACATGGGAGGACAGCTAAGATTACATAGCCAGGGGAAAGAAGGATGTTCTAACATATCTTTGATTAACAGACAGCGCTTCTTCACAGAGGTAGAAAGCAGAGGTTTACTTTAACTTAGGATGGATTAGAAGAAGTGGCCTTAATTTATACATGCAGGTGCTGTTTTATATTAATACCAGTATTTCTCAACCTGGCTGTTGTTCAGTTGCTTAGTCATGTCAGACTCTTTGCAACCCCATGAACTGCAGCATGCCAGGCTTCCCTGTCCCTCACCATCTTCCACAGTTTGTTCAAACTCATGTCCATTGAGTCAGTGATGCCATCTAACCATCTCATTCTTTGTCACCCCCTTCTCCTTATGCCCTCAATCTTTCCCAGTATCAGTGTCTTTTCCAATGAGTTGGCTCTTCGCATCAGGTGGCAAAAGTATTGGAGCCTCAGCATCAGTCCTGCCAATGAATATTCAGGGTTTATTTCCTTTAGGATGGACTGGTTGGATCTCCTTGCAGTCCAAGGGACTCTCAAGGGTCTTCTCGAGCACCACAGTTCAAACGCATCAATTCTTTGGCGCTCAGCCTTCTTCATGGTCCAACTCTCACATCCATACATGACTACTAGAAAAACCATAGCCTTGATTATATGGACCTTTGTTGGCAATGTGATGTCTCTGCTTTTTAATACACTGCCTAGGTTTGTCATTGCTTTTCTTGCAAGGAGCAAGCATCTTTTAATTTCATGGCTGAAGTCACTGTCTGCAGTGATTTTGAAGCCCAAGAAAATAGTCTGTCACCGTTTCCATTTCTTCCCCATCTCTTTGCCATGAAGTGATGGACTGGGTACCATGATCTTGGTTTTTTGAATGTTGAGTTTTAAGCCAACTTTTTCATTCTCCTCTTTGACCTTTATCAAGAGGCTCTTTAGTTCCTCAGCCTGGGGTTGCTCTCAAACTTGGCTGTACATCGGAGTCACCTGAGGAGCTTTTAACAAATTGCTGATGCTGGGTCCCACCCCCAGAGATACTTACATATTCAGTTTAGGGCATGACCTATACATTGAAATTTTTAAAAAAGTCTCTAGGTGATCCTCATATGCCACTAAGGCTGAGAACCACTGTTCTCTAGATTGAGAGACAGGAGAATGAGTTCTATCCTGGTATGTGAGGTTCACATTATAGTTTCTCCAAGAGGTTTGGACCTTTTTTTTTTTTTTCCAAAAGCTTCTGGCTAACATGAATCATATTGCTCTGAATGGTGTAATGCATTAGCTCATTTGTACTATCATCTAGGGGCACATAGTTTGGAAGGGGCCATGAATCAAAGGACAGTTGGTGAAGGAAGGAAACAAAATGAGTAGTAAAAGTCCCAAAGTATTAGAAGCCTTGCATGAAGTAAAGGTGGCAAATATAAACCCACAGAGGGAAAAGGGTGTGGGTTTTGGGATGTTTTGACCCAACATCCCTTTGGGTCATCACATTCTATTTCACACATTGGATTTAAATTTCATGGTATTTTATCCCTGATTTTAATACCACATGTCTCTAAATACATTGTCACAAAATTCTCAAGGATCACTAGAATAAAATTGCTTGTAATTCACTATTTCTTAAGTGAATGCATAAGTTATAGCACTTCGGTGGAGAGGATGCTACAGCTATCCAAAGTGTCTGTGAGTGTATTTGGTCCGTGCCAAGTGGTTTTGGACAGGACCAAATATCAAGGACTTTTTGGCATGGAACCAAATGTTGTATTGGCTTCTGAGATAGGATAAGATGCTTCTGCCAATATCAAGGACTTCTTGTGTGGACCACTTATCTTATGGACCAGATGTCTTATGGATGAAATATCTTATGAATGTTTTGGACAGAATAAAATATCCAAAACCTTTTGCTGTGGAACAAATGTCTTGTTAATGTTTTGGACAGGACCAAATGTTCTGCAAAGATATGTTCAAAACTCATCACTTTCTAATATTTTACTACATGTTGTTATTATCTATTTGTCTGTTGTGTCTGTATGGTAGAAACACTATAGAGTCATGAGCCACTGTAAAGAAGCTTCTCTTCACAACTCCATGTTCAGTGATGACATGTTGGTAGCTTGAAATTGGCTGCACTGAGGGTATTTATATCATGGGACTAAGTAAATGCTACAAATTACAGATTGTTTCATCTCTTGTTTAAAGAGACTTAAAACATACTTAAAGAGTACTCCTACTTAAAGAGTAATGGAGAAAATGTTAACCAAGCAGGTTAAAGTTGAGTGTCTGTAGATATTACATTGTGAAGAACATATAAAAAATTAAGCAAACATTCCTCTAGAATTTTTAAAGTGTTATCTGATATAGCAAAGAAATTACCCTAGTTATTGACAAATGAGTGGAATTCTGAACATACATTTTTGTTACTTCACTTTTGTCTTGTTAATATAAACCAAAATATCAACCAATAGTCATGTCCGAACGTGCAACCTTAGTTTGATTACATTTACAAGAGCTTAACTAACATCAATAAATGCATTCTGGGAGAGTCAAATGGTTTTATGGAATTAACGATTTAAAGACTCTTGTGCACTTTTTATAATACAAACTTTATATGGAGAAGTTTTTAATAACTCTCTATGTATAATTTTTCCCAGAAAACTAGTTGCTACTTATTTACAATTTAATTGCCAAAACCCCTATGAAAAATAACTGTCACCACTGTTCACTAGTGAAATGTAATTAAAACCTCAATATGATACTACTACACTTTTACCAGAATGGCTAAAATTGAAATTACTGGAAATATCTAATGTAGACAAGAATATAGAGCATTAGGACTCACACACTGCTGGCCGGAGTTGAAAAGATCACTTTGGAGAACTGTTCAGTAGTATCTACCAAAAGTAAACATACGTGCACCTATGCTCCATCTGTCCCCTCCTGGGCATCTATCCAACATAATGAGCGCTAATGTCTGATAAAATAGATGAGCAAGAATGTTTATACCAGCTGTATTTATAATAGCCCAGACTAGATACAGTCTAAATGTCCACTGATGGTGAAATGAATAAAGTGCAATATAGCCAAACGGGAATACTTCAGAGAACTGAAAAAGAAAAAAATATGGTTACACACAACAGCAAGGATAATCTCATAGTCATTATGTTGAATGAAAGAATACATATGCAAATGGTATATGCTGTTGGTTTCTACTTATATGAAGTTCAAGAACAGGCAAAACAAATTCATACTGGGAGAGGTCAAAATAGTGGTTACCTCTTGGGGGGAGTATTGACTGAGAATATCAGTTTCTGTATTTTAATCTGGGTGTTGATGACATATGTAAGACACATTAAAAAATCAAACTAGACACTTGTTATGATTTTTGTATTTTATGTAAATTTATGATATATCATTTAAAAGGTAAACATTAGTTTAAATAATCCCCCCAAGACTGATGGCAACTTCCTAGTGTAATCATAGCATACTAGGTTTTTACCAGTTAGAGATGAACTTGTAACTGTCCCCTCTAGGGCTGTGCAAGGCACAACTTGCAAACCATGTGCTGCAGCCCTGGCCACTGTGACCTGCAGAATCTTCTTTAAATGAAGCTTTTATAACATTACTGATTTCTCTTGATTCTGTGAGATGTTTTCAACCAATAGCCATAAATCCAAACTGCAGTTGACATTTTCACTTGAGCTAACAGGATTTTATGTTTATCCAAATGGATCTGTATGTTGTTTTGTTTGATCTGCTCTCCCACTCTGCAAAGATTTCTTTTTCCTTTTCCTTTTTTTTAAAAAAATGCATCTCTTTGAAAATATTTATTCTTGGGGTTTGATTTTATCGTCTAGGAAGGTGATTTTCAAGTTTGACTGATCGTCAGAATCACTAGACAAAGTTTCCTGGGCCTCTGCCCTCCTGTACTTGTACTTGTAGGTCTGGGTTCTGAATCCTGTTTTAATATCTCACCTGGAAGACTGTACAGATCTATCTGGTTTAGGAAACTACTATTGTTGTTGTTTAGTCGCTCAGGCATATCTGAATCTTTGTGATCCCATGGACTGCAGCCCACCAGGCTCCTCTGTCCATGAGATTTCCCAGGCAAGAATACTGGAGTGGGTTGCCATTTGCTTCTCCAGGAGATCCTCCCAACTCAGGTATAGAACCTGCATCTCCTTCATTGTCAGGTGGAGTCTTTCCCTCTGAGCCACCAGGGAAGCCCTTGGGAAACTACTAACCTACCACTTTGGCTGTTCTTCCAGCTGTGCGTAAGAGTCAGACGATAAATATCTTATCAGATCAAGTTCATATCTTAAAATGTTTATAACTCTGCATAAATGGCAGTCCAGGTTCAGTGCACGATGCTGGATGCTTGGGGCTGGTGCGCTGGGAAGGCCCAGGGGGATGGTATGGGGAGGTTGGGAGGGAGGAGGGTTCAGGATGGGGAGCATGTGATTTTTTTTTAAAAAATAAAAAAAAAAAGTAAAAAAAAAAAAAATGGCAGTGACTGCTCCACGGGATGATGTGGACTCTATTAATCAACAGCTTTTGGGAATAGCTGTCCAACTCTTTAAGAATAAGAATAATAATTTGACTGTGGTATGTCACTATGTGCATCACAGAAGGTTCATGACTAACTGCTTAAATAATTTATTCAAGTTTGCCAGGAATTAGAACGAGAGTTACCCGTCTCAAATTTTTGGAAACCCTTGTCCGTTCCATCTTTGACTGTAAGGCTCTAAATACTTCCTCAAGTTTTTAGTACCTCTGCCTCTCTCTGTGATTCCTAAATCTTCCCCAAGCAGGTTACTGAAGGATGGGTAGAATGGCATTGGGTTCAACATCCCAGCAAGTAGAAATGCATAAACAGTGTATGCTCATGTACAGCACATGTATTTGACTTCACATATTAATAAGTGTGAACTGTTTTTACATAAAACTATTCCTGATGGCTTCTTTCTCTTAGTTCAAATACTACCCAAATCTTTATAGTTAGTATATTATTGAGGGATCTCTTCTAAGGAACAGTGGATTTTACCAAGGGGAGTTCTATAGTCATCTATCCCATCATGATCATTTTTAGATAAGGACACTGAGACCTAGAGACTGAAGGGCTTGCCTCAGGTCCTAGGGCCTGTAGTTAAAGAGTCAGGATGAGACTCCTGGTCACGTGCTGTTTCAGCCTCACACAGTTCAGTTCAGTCGTTCAGTCATGTCTGACTCTTTGTGACCCCATGAACCATAGCACACCAGGTCTCCCTGTCCATCACTAACTCCCAGAGTCCACCCAAACCCATGTTCATTGAGTTGGTGATGCCATCCAACAATCTCATCCTCTGTCATCCCTTTCTCCTCCTGCCCTCAATCTTTCCCAGCATCAGGGTCTTTTCCGAAGAGTCAGCTCCTCGCATCAAGTGGCCAAAGTATTGGAGTTTCAGCTTCAACATCAGTCCTTCCAATGAACACCCAGGACTGATCTCCTTTAGGATGGATTGGTTGGATCTCCTTGCAGTCCAAGGGACACTCAAGGGTCTTCTCCAACACCACAGTTCAAAAGAATCAATTCTTCGGCGCTCAGCTTTCTTTATAGCCACACACAACTATTTATCTAAGAATGCTGGAGGAACCCAGACTACCAGACTAGGATCCAGTGAGTTAACAAATTCAATCCTTATCTAGACCATTAATTTTGCCCAAGGAAACAGTCCCACAAAACAGTAATAGAGTTCCAGCCAGGGATTGAAAAATTCTACACTGATATATTAAAGAAGAGCTAGGCAAGAAAGATAAATGCTCCTCACACTCTATCTCTATTATAGAAAAGCAATTTAAAATATATTTTACTGAGTAGTGCCAGAACATTACTAAAATAGAAAGTTAATGCTTTTTCCTTTGGAAAAAAACTTTCTATAATGTGTAGATATTGTCATAGTAGAGACACTCCTGGGAAATGCTTGGTCAACTAAAATTGTTAAAAAGCTAAAATTGAGCATTGACTTGGAGGCAAAGTGAAATATATCTTCACACTTCTGTTCATTTTAATGGTAGCCAGAGATGCCTTCTTAATTTTTTCCTCAAGAAGATATTCTTGAGGGGAGAAAAAGGCTTTGGTAGCTAGTGTGGGGAAATTGATGGTAGCATCAGGCTGTTTGAGGACAATGTGCTGGGAATCCAAACCCTGTTGGAGGGAATGTAAATTGAATCAGCCACTTTGAAGAACAATTTGGCAGATTCTATTAAAATGAAAAATGCTTATCTCGTCATTTAACAAGGCTACTTCCATGTGTCTGTTATTTTTTAAAAATGTCTTGGAATGTGTGCCCAATAAGGAATTTGCAAGGTTGTTTTGTATGTGTCAGAGTGAGCAACTGGACACCTGAATACCCATCAGTAGGGAAATGGCTAGTTGAACTGAGAAACAGCCATACTACGGAATACTGTGCATCAGCTAAAAATCACAAGGGAGATCTTTATTGAATGAAAGAAGCAAGTTGTTGAATAATCAGAATAGTCACTGAGACTGTGCTTTCAAAAATCCTCAGAAAACAGTAATATATGACTGCTGCTTAGTTGCTTCAGTCATCTCTGACTCTGCGCAACCCTAAGGATTGCAGCCTGTCAGGCTCCTGTGTCCATGGGATTCTCTAGGCAAGAGTACTAGAGTGGGTTGCCATGCCCTCCTCCAAGGGATCTTCCAGACCCAGGGATGAAACCCAGGTCTCCTGCATTGCAGGCAGATTCTTTACCACTGAGCTACCAGGGAAACCCAATATATGTTTCTATAGGCACATAATTATTCATGAATCACATAGAGGTCTAGAATTTTGCTGCACAGTATAGTAGCCACTAGCCACAGAAAGCTATTTAAATGTAAATAGCTGTTCAACTGTAAAGAAATATAAATAAAAATTCAGTTTCTCAGTTGCATTACTTATGTTTCAAGAACTGAATAGCTACATTTGGCTAGTGACTACTGTAATGAACAGCAGAGGTCTAGAAACAAACACGGCTGATAATAGGGCTACCTGTGGGGGGCCATTAATTTGGGGATGGTGGTTTAAAAGTACTTTTGATTTCTGGGTGACCTTTTAAAATTTTACAAATAGATTATATATGGCCTGTATAATTTATAATACGGGCTTCCCTGGTGGCTCAGATGGTAAAGAATCCGCCTGCAATGATCCCTGGGTTGAGAAGATCCCCTGGAGGAGAGCATGGCAACCCACTCCAATATTCTTGCCTGGAGAATCCCCATGGACAGAGGAGCCTGGTGGGCTACAGTCCACGGGGTCACAGAGAGTCAGACCCAACTGAGAAACTAAGCACAGCACAGCACAGTTTATAATTGCATTTGTAAACTTAAAAGTATGCCTAACAATAGGATTTCTAAAACTTTCAAACTTTTACTCTGTAGATAAGTGTAAATTGATTTGGGCACACTGTCCTTTTAGCCAGTTAAATGTTTAAAAGCACACACAAAAAATAATAAAATAAACTGCACACACATCATTTTTCCTACCTCTAACAAATGTCTGCTGAGCACTTACCATACTCTAGGCATTTAAAGTATGTAAAAGAAAAATGTTGCCTGCCATATCAATAAACAAAGATGTTGCAGCCATCAAACCATCAGGCACCACAGCCATCCCATGGTGCACCCTGTGGGGATTTAGATGGAGAAAACAGGATACTGGCCCTAGTTAGTTAAAGTTCATATCAGAGGAATGATTTCAATGAGCTGAGACTCTTGCATCTTCCCATATATAGAAAAGTGCTAAATTCATTTACTTGAGATGTCTGATTTTTCTTTAATTAACCATAATCTTTTGCTGTTCCAACTACCTGGATTTTTTGTTTTTGCTTTTGTTTTTCAAAAACTCATATATCCTGGCTCCTCCCTTGTCTCTTTGGAGTAGTCCATCAGAGCCATCTGAGAGGCTGTCTCCCAGGCTTAAGTCCTCAGCTTGTCTGCCAAATAAAACATAATTCTCAGTTTTTAGGTTGTGCATTTTTTTCAATCAACAAATGTAAGGCTTTCAAGGCAACTGCTGCTTAACTGAAGTGTATTCACCATGGGTTCAATAAGAGTATTTCTTTGTCATTCATTATTTTTCCTTTGTAATGGGTTAAGTAATTACTGGTTGGCTTTATGTAGTGATTATATAATTTCATAACATAAATGGTATTTATTAGATTAGCTAGACTGTAGGCTTTTATAGTCATATAATACTTTATTAGGGCTTAGAAATAATAATTTTGGAAAAAAAGCAGATTTTGTGAATATAATTAAGCAATCATTTGAGCACTACAAAGTCAGAATAACTTCAATGATTAATTCTTTAGATAATAGGTCAATAGCATGGTAGTGAATCTTGATGATGAGTGTTCTTGACAATGCTCCATATACAGAAAATGACACTGAGAAATCCCAGCTAACTCTTGTTGACCTAAAAAAAAAATTCACAACCTAAAAGTTGAGAGTTATTTATGTTTTATTTGGTGGGGATGTAGGACTTCAAACCCAGGAGACAGCATCTCAGGTGACCCTGAGAGAACTATTCCAAGGAGGTGAGAGGAGGAACCAGGTTATACAGAAATTTTACAACAAAGTTCAGGTAGTCTGAACTCAAAAGAATGTGGTTAATTAGAGAAAACCAGATAACCCAAGTTAAGGAATTTAGTGCTTATTTTTGTATGGGAAGATGCAACAGTCTGGGCTCACTGAAATCATTCCTTTGATACATCACCTATGGGGTGCCAATATCTTGTTTTCACATCCTGAGCTTTGGAAAACTCAGCAGTGGCCATAGGACTGGAAAAGGTCAGTTTTCATTCCAATCCCAAAGAAATGCAATGCCAAAGCAATGCTCAAAATTTTCCAAGTTAGGTTTTAATAGTACATGTTATCAAGAACATCCATGTTCAAGCTGGATTTAGAAAAGGCAGAGGAACCAGAGATCAAATCGCCAACATCTGTTGGATCATAGAAAAAAGCAAGAGGATTCCAGAAAAACATCTACTTCTGCTTCATTGACTACACTAAAACCTTTGACTATGTGGATCACAACAAACTGTGGAAAATTCTTAAAGAGACGGGGATACCAGACCACCTTACCTGCCTCCTGAGAAATCTGTAAGCAAGTCAAGGAGCAACAGTTAGAACTGGACATGGAACAACAGACTGGTTCCAAACTGGGAAAGGAGTACATCAAGGCTGTATATTGTCACCTTGCTTATCTAACTTTTATGCAGAGTACATCATGAAAAATGCCCAACTGGATACAGCACAAACTGGACTTAAGATTGCCGGGAGAAATATCAATAACCTGAGATATGCAGATGACACCACCTTTATGGCAGAAAGCATAAAGGAGCTAAAGAGCCTCTTAATAAAGGTGAAAGAGGAGAGTGAAAAAGCTGGCTTAAAACTCAACATTCAAAAAATGAAGATCATGGCATCCAGTCCCATCACTTCATGGCAAATAGATGGGGAAACAATGGAAACAGTGACAGACTTTATTTTTTTTTTGGGGGGGGGCTCCAAAATCACTGCAGATGGTGACTGCAGTCATGAAATTAAAAGATGCTTGCTCTTTGGAAGAAAAGTAATGACAAACCTAAAGAGCATATTAAAAAACAGAGACATTACCAACAGAGGTCTGTCTAGTTAAAGGTATGGTTTTTCCAGTAGTCATGTATGGACGTGAGAGTTGGACCATACAGCTTTCCTAAGCTATATGCCAAACAATTGATGCTTTTGAACTGTGGTGTTGAAGAAGACTCTTGAGAGTCCTCTGGACAGCAAGGATATCAAACCAGTCAATCCTAATGGAAATCAGCCCTGAATATTCATTTGAAGGACGGATACTGAAGTTGAAACTCCATACTTTGCTCACTTGATGCGAAGAACTAACTCATTGGAAAAGACCCTGATCCTGGGAAAGATTGAGAGCAGGAGAGGAAGGGGGTGACAGAGGATGAGATGGTTGGATGGCATGCCTGACTCAATGGACATGAGTTTGAGTAAGCTCCGGGAGTTGGTGATGAGCAGGGAAGCTTGGCGTGCTGCTGTCCATGGGGTCGCAAAGAGTCGGACATGACTGAGCAACTGAACTGACTGACTGAGCTTCCTTCTTCAGGGATCACCATAGGAAGTGGTTCCCTCAGTGGATGGCTCAGGAGGGAAAGAATCTACCTGCAACGCAGGAGACATGGGTTGGATTCCCATGTTGGGGAGATCCTCTGAAGGAGGAAATGGCAACCCACTCCAGTATTCTTGCCTGAAAAATCTCATGGACATTTTTAGGAGCCTGGTGGGCTGGATTCCAAAGGGTCATAAAGAATCCAACACAACTGGGCAGTCACACAGGCAAGCACATTAGGGAGTGGCTGCAGTCAGACGGCTGCTAGATGGCAGATATTCTTTCCCTCCTGAGGTCCCTCAGTGCTCACCAGTTCACCCTTGTGACGGCTGCAGTTGTTGATGAATGTGACATCTTTGTTTACTGATATGGCAGGAAATATTCCATTTCTCTCTGAACACAGCAAAGAGTGAGTCTTGTGTCCCCAGATATACAAAGATTAGCATCCTCATTATACACATAGAACCTAGTTATAGTATTTGTTCAATTAAATGCTTTCAGATTAATTAAATCATATCCTGGAAAGAGTCTATTAGTCTTAAATAACTCTTTAAATTTCAATAAATAATACAGAAACAGGCAAAGAATTCTACCACACTTGTTAAATAATCTGTTTTTTCAACTTCTATCAAGTCTTTTTTTCTTCGTCTTAAAATGTGGATCTAATATAGCAATATTTGCTTTTAGAATTCAATCTTTTTGAATGTATATTCTCATTTGAAAAAAGTTTATAAAAGTTACTTAAAATTCATTATTTATGAAAATATCAACAAGAAATTTAAGCCCTACACAAATAGCTAAATATAATTTAAAATCAGATCAGATCAGATCAGTTGCTCAGTTGTGGCCAACTCTTTGTGACCCCATGAATCGCAGCACACCAGGCCTCCCTGTCCATCACCAACTCCCAGAGTTCACCCAGACTCACATCCATCGAGTCAGTGATGCCATCCAGCCATCTCATCCTCTGTCGTCCCCTTCTCCTCCTGCCCCCAATCCCTCCCAGCATCAGTGTCTTTTCCAATGAGTCAACTCTTCGCATGAGGTGGCCAAAGTACTGGAGTTTCAACTTTAGCATCATTCCTTCCAAAGAAATCCCAGGGTTGATCTCCTTCAGAATGGACTGGTTGGATCTCCTTGCAGTCCAAGGCACTCTCAAGAGTCTTCTCCAGCACCACAGTTCAAAAGCATCAATTCTTTGGTGCTCAGCCTTCTTCACAGTCCAACTCTCACATCCATACATGACCACAGGAAAAACCATAGCCTTGACTAGATGAACCTTTGTTGGCAAAGTCATGTCTCTGCTTTTGAATATGTTATCTAGGTTGGTCATAACTTTTCTTCCAAGGAGTAAGCGTCTTTTAATGTCATGGCTGCAGTCACCATCTGCAGTGATTTTGGAGCCCAGAAAATAAAGTCTGACACTGTTTCCACTGTTTCCCCATCTATTTCCCATGAAATGATGGGACCGGGTGCCATGATCTTTGTTTTCTGAATGTTGAGCTTTAAGCCAACTTTTTCACTCTCCACTTTCACTTTCATCAAGAGGCTTTTGAGTTCCTCTTCACTTTCTGCCATAAGGGTGGTGTCATCTGCATATCTGAGGTTATTGATATTTCTCCCGGCAATCTTGATTCCAGCTTGTGTTTCTTCCAGTCCAGCGTTTCTCATGATGTACTCTGCATATAAGTTAAATAAACAGGGTGACAATATACAGCCTTGACGGACTCCTTTTCCTATTTGGAACCAGTCTGTTGTTCCATGTCCAGTTCTAACTGTTGCTTCCTGACCTGCATACAGATTTGTCAAGAGGCAGATCAGGTGGTCTGGTATTCCCATCTCTTTCAGAATTTTCCATAGTTGATTGTGATCCACACAGTCAAAGGCTTTGGCATAATCAATAAAGCAGAAATAAATAGCACCACCTAAGTGCAAGCTAATTGCCCTTATTTGCTAGACTTAAATTGCCAAGTGTCTCTACTTATTTCTGTGGCTGGATACTTATGGAGTGATCCATGAACTGGCATTGACAGCACCTTAGAACTTTAGAAATCCAAAATCTCAAGCTCCACACCCCAGGCCTCCTGAATCAATATCTGTATTTGGCATGCTCTCCAGGTAATTCTTAGATATACTAAAGCTTGAAAAATAATCAGCTTTCAGTTGCCTTTGCACATCCTCTCATTGACAGTCCCATATAGAGCCATGCTTCTCTAACCCATTAGCCTGTGGATGGCCTTTCAACCACACTCTCTATAGGACTGTCATTTAGACTCACAATCCCAGCTAGCTCATAGCCTCTCATAGCCTCTAAAGATATTTGATAGCTATCTCATAGCTTCTGCTAAAGTGTGCCTTTTACAAGGGGAAATACACCAATTAAGGAGGAGGGTGGGATTAATGTCAGGGCAGGAGCATAACAATTACCTTTAGTCTAATAGAAGATGGTACCAGGGCAGCAGACATCCCAAGGTGACTCAGCAGTAAAGAATCCACCTGAAATGCAGGACACCACATAGATAGATGCAGATAGATGCAGGTTCAGTCCCTGGGTCGGGAAAATCCCCTGGAGAAGGAAACAGTAACCCACTCCAGTATTCTTGCCTGGGAAATCCCATGGACAGAGGAGCCTGTAGGGCTATAGTTCATTGGGTCGCAAGAGTTGGACACGATTTAGCGAATAAGCCACCTTCACCATCAGGGCAGCACCTGAAAGCATTCTGTTTGACTGCAGTTCAGTAGGAAAAGAGAGCAGCATAACAGAAGCCAGGGAAGCTTCATATTATCTATCAGCCTTGTTCAAGAAGATGTTTGTAGTAAGTCCAGCTAAGTGTTTCTGGAAATACCAACTCTGGACATGCTGGAAGATGCAGTAGATTCAGAGCCAAGCAAGCCTGCTTTCATAAATCACATTAGTATATTAAAAACTATCTAAAAGCATATCACATTAGCATAATTAAAGCACATTAAAAGACATATTAAAGATCTTATTGTACGGAAGCCTCGAAACCTATTTAATTATATTCAACTCAGCCACACACACACACACACATATATTTATCACAAAATGCTTTTTATCCCCATGCAACACTCATTAAAATTGGCCAAAACTAGTCTTTGTGAAATGTGAGTGCACAAGTTTCTCTTACTGCCCCAAAGTTGCAATAAGCCCTGAAGTTTTGGAAAATCCAACGTTATGTAACAGTGAATATATCTATCTCTGTAGTTTCACCATTTTTAAACAATGCTTTGATTCCAAATATTAAATTAACAGGCATTGCTCTCCTACTCTGTCTCCCAAGCTGTGACTCAGATATCAGAACAAATTTTTTTACCTACTTAGGGAAGGAATTTTTTCAAGTTTCGGGGCCATAAAAGCATTAGTAAGACACCTGGTTAGTGCAGCACACTCTTATATTCCATCTTTAATATCTTAAATATTAAATTTATCTTTTCCATTTTTCCTTTAAAACACCATCTGTGGCACATACCATCACTCCATGCAAATGCAAGAGGCCGTAGTGTCTCAGAATGCGCTTGATAACAGTTTTTCTTCAGTGGCAACTAAAACTCGCTGTTGAAGACAGCATCTAGTTTTCTTTATTTAGCATTCTAAAACCCTAGTCAAATTATAAGACTCTTAACTAGAGAGCTCAGTTCCTGTGAAAGTGACTTGTAACTTGTTCAAGGTGACTTACGTGTATGCTCAGTCATGTCCAACTCTTATGACCCCGTGGACTGGAGCCTGCTGGGATTCTCTGTCCATGGGATTTTCCAGGCAAGGATACTGGAGTGGGTTGCCATTTCCTACTCCAGGGGATCTTCCCAACCAACTCAGGGATCGAACCCTGGTCTCCTGCATTGGCAGGCAGATTCCTTACCACTATGCCAAGGTGACTTAGTCGGCTAATTACAAAACTGGAACCAAAACTCCAGTTTCTGTGATGTCTTTTGTAAAGCACCCCACATGAATGACTAAGTTTCAGAAGGCTTCTTACAGTTAGGTATAAAAAGTATCATCTCTAAAAACAATTTAGTTATGAGGGATCATTGTCTAAATATGTTAAACTTAAAAAAAAAAAAAAAAAGTCTCCAGCTACAATTATAAACCTCTGTGTCATGGACTTTCCATGAAATAACTTTTGTCTCCTAAAAACCATATCCAAAAAACAGAAGGACTAAAACAGATGTTATGTGTCAGGGTCAGAGGGAGGCTTTCTAGTTATATTATGCTAATTAGAGAAAGACTTTAAAACTCCTTTCCTGGGATCAGTGGGGGATGGATACAGAGACTGAAAAATGAGATGAGGAAATTTATTCCTTGGTGTTGAGATTTGACTAGATCACTACTGTATTCTATTACTGTGAGCTTGGGAAACATGTTGAATTTTGTTCACTAACATGTCTTTATGTGGACAAAAACAGCAAAAGGCTCTGAAAGTCTACCCAAGTTCATTTGTGCTTTGGAAAGTATCTTGTTTGTAATACAATGGACAATTTTGGCGAGTTTGGAGATCTTTGGTTATGAAGAAATACCTGTCAGAGACTCAAAATACCATTACTAATGGGCATTGGTTGGAGATACATTTACTTTAAAAGTGGACATACTTTCACTTCAAAAACTTGTGACAAATATTTTGTAGATATTAGTTTGTACATATCAAATTGTGTGAACTCATTTTGCTGCTACTGCTAAGTCGCTTCAGTCATGTCTGACTCTGTGCGACCCCATAGACGGCAGCCCACCAGGCTCCCCAGTCCCTGGGATCCTCCAGGCAAGAATACTGGAGTGGGTTGCCATTTCCTTCTCCAATGCATGAAAGTGAAAAGGGAAAGTAAAGTCGCTCAGTTGTGTCCGACTCTTAGTGACCCCATGGACTGTAGCCTACCAGGCTCCTCCATCCATGGGATTTTCCAGGCAAGAGTACTGGAGTGGGGTGTCATTTTACTGAGAATATCTTATTAATTTACTTGACATTTTTTAAAAACACACAAAGGCAGTCTACTGCAGTGATTATATGCATGGGCCCTGTTCTTGATCTGCTTTAAAATCCCAACTCTGAGAGTGGTCCTGACAGTTTTCACGGCCTCGCTCTGCCGCTGCGGGCTGCTCGGGAGCGCTGAGACATGCAGGACAGGCTGTCCTCTGGCCTGGCCACTGGGCCAGCACCGCGCAGACTTCGACGTGCCTGGGGTCTATGCTGTAAACGCAGCTTCTGCTTAGGGAGGTGGGTGGACCGGGGATCCTTTCTCCCCATGAGCTTCTGGATGCAGAGTAGGCAGGCTGATGAAGACCAAGGTGAGGATCACTTCCAGAGACATGGGCTCTATGTTAGGGGTGTTTGCTCACCTGCGAGGCGGCCAGGATGCTGGGAGACACCACTGTGAGGGGCTGAGGCAGGAGGAATGGCTGGGAAGGGGCTGGGCAGGCAGCGAGCAGCAGCCCCGAGGCTGGAGGGTGTGGTGCCCTGGGCTGCCCGCGGGCAGCAGGTGTCCTAGACCTCAGGGCCCTGTTCTCTTCGCTGTGGCCTGTGAGGCCTCTTAGCGTGATGCAGCGATGCCCCCAGCACTGCAAAAAAAAAAAAAATAATAAATAAAATAAAATCCCAACTCTATTATCTACTGGGTATGTATGACCTTAAGGAAGTTTTTTTTAATTTTGGTGCCTCAGTTTTCTCAACTTTAAAATGAAGGCAGTAGGGCCTGCCTCATTAGAGTGATCACAATGACCAAATTAAGCAGTGATGCAAAGTGCTTGCACTTAGGGCATTTTGTTTTGTAAAATCTAGAGAATTGCTCATTCAGTATGCTAGGGGATAATCCACTATAGACAGAGTAGAATAGGGGATTTTTTGGTCTGCAAGTTAAAGGCAAAAATGGCTAGCTATTCTTCTCATTCAAAGAAGGCCCAGAAATATCAGATACTGTACTAAAATTTTAGTGACCATCAGACCCTATTTTCTTTATTGAAGTTTGGCTAATACTTAGAACATTCTAGTGTTTCATTTTAGCAGAGTAATCAAGAAAAATTCTTTTCTAGTATTGGAAGCTTTTTTAGGTGACTGTATCAAGAGAAAAGGAAAGAATCTTACTTAAACTGTATTGCAGGTTTATTATTATTTTTTTCTCAGAAATAAAATGAACATGCTGTATAAATGTGGCTGGTATAAGTTGTGCCTATAAAAAGGTAACTTATCTTTCAAATTAAATGTTAGTTTACTCTGTCAATAGATAGATCTCTAACATTTAGCTTTAATCTAGGGGTGGGGGGTAAGCCCATTGACTAGATTTAATCTAGAAACAAAGCCCATGTAATCTTTCTATTAAAATGAATTGAGCTTGAAAAAAGACATTGTCTGTGCAAAATGTAGCTCTAATATAAATCAAGCAATTATATTTCTTTTGTTCAATAAGCCCTAGATGTCTTTTTTTACATTAACAGCCTTTGAATGATTGATTTAGGTGAACTACACTTAATTAGATGAACTATATAATTGATTATGATTATTTTTTCTCTTTCTTTCTTAAATTATGAAAGTATGATAACACATGTACAGGAGACTTGGGAAATACAGAACAAAGTTACATATAGTTATTACAATTTGCTTTAAGCAGTAAATCCTTCTTATTCTTATGTGATCAGCCTCTTCTATTTCTACACAAATTTATATTGAAACAGAACTGTGAAGATAAACAGCCTTCAGAATCACCCGTCTCCAAATTATAATATATAATGTCACCAAATTTATCTTATTTAAATCTCTATATATATTATTTAGCTACATCCAAAATAGATAATTTTTACTCTTCCACAGGAGTCTAAAAATCCAACATCTCTCACCTCCCCTAGACTACTCACTCCCAAAAATATCACGTTATTCTTCTTCCACATGCACTTTCTTTCAAGGCCTAATTTAAGTCCTGCTCCTTTTTTGAGTTATTGTTCCATTGGTCTAGATATATTTTAGTTACTCCTTTAAATCTTTGAGGCACTGATTGTTTTTATTACTAGTTTGATACTTATCATTTGTTTTCTCTATGGCAGGGTTTGTATATATCTACTATTTTCAAATAGATACTTTACTGTATTTAATCTCCACTAAGCAGCCCAGTACCTAATAAATGTTCAATGATAATGATGATTTGAAAGCCTTGTTCTACACTGTTCACAAGGATAACATAATTTTATAAGAATAAATTCTAAATAAAAATAATCACAAGGAAAATATAAAATATATATTTATATAATTTAGTTATATATGTTAATATATATTAAAATAAAAATATAAAATGATTTTAGAATGTATTATTTTGTAAAGTAGAAAACTACCATTTCATTTGAAATTCAAATGAAAACACCTTAATATCGAAGGTACATAGGCACATAGATGAAAAAACACTGAGGAATTCCACCTCGATCTGCCCTCACTTGAATAACATGCCTTTGTAAGAATTTCATGACTTGGCATGTTTTACAGGTTGTCACTGTGTATGTCCTGAGTAAGGCCAAGGAAAGAATTTAGTGTTAATTAAACCAGGATCTCAGGGCACTCAGATTTCTATTTTCCATCATCAATTTTAAATACTGAATTTGCTTTCCTTTTGGGGTGATTTGATATAGAATTAAAATAAGAGACCCTGGCACTTCATGGACAAAACTCTGTTGTGCATTGTTGAACTAATGACTTTGTGTAAGTTATTTTTCCTCCTTATGCTCTCTTTGGTAAAATAATGTTAATGACATAAAACCCTAAGAGTTATTACAAGAATCAAACGAAAGACCCTGGCACAAACTTGCTATCTACTAAGTGTAAATATCTGTAAGTTCCTTGTATCACTGAGTGGCAGGTTTCATTGACTGGGTATTTACTCTGTACCAAGCTCTCTTCATATACTTTGTATCATGGGTATTAACACATCAAATCTTTGCAGTATTCTTACGCAATAGCTATTATTCTCATTCTGTTTCACACATGAGAAACTAAGCCATAGACAAGTGAAGTACACAGCTAGTAAATATCATAGCTGGGGTTCAAAACATGCTTTGAGTTCCATATATATGTTCTTAACTGTTAAACAATATAATCTCTCCCACTATCAGATAATTTCCATGGACCACATCCTCTAGACAATATGAAAATATGAAAAGCAGTCTCATTTTAAGGCACTGTTTACTTAACTAAAACATGGTTGGGAGAAATATACAATGCATTCCGTAGTTGAGTATAACTCATTTTAATTTATCCATTCTTTTGAATTAGCTGCACCATTGCTCCCTTTGAATTGTGAGAAATCCAGCCTTGTTTGTTTTTACCTAGGCAAGGGCACACTTTTAAGTCTTTGTCCCATAACCTGTACAAATCTTATTTCTTATTTGTGTTGCTGCTTATGAATTATGAATTATACAAATGCTTTCAAGGATTCCAAAAACCTGAAAAAACAGATTTTGAAAATCCACAGAAAGGCATCTAGGAAAGTTTTTATTAAGTTGAGATGCTATCTGCTGTTCTAGGCGTGGGTGCTTTTATCAAAACATTTTGCCCCACTTTCAAATTTCCACTCGTTAAAATCTAAGGCCTTATTTGGTTGTCACAGTACTGTGTTTTTCAGAAAAGTTTCTGGCAGCTAGTTTTGAAAAGATTTTGTTTGAAAAAAAAAAAAAGGAAAAAGCAAGCTCTGTAGTCCTCCTGTTGGAAGAGTTCCCCTGACCTTCTGCATTATTATAAAGAGAATTGCCTATTTATCCAAACCTCCTTCACCTGGTTATCATCAAAACTTTACAATTTGTGCTTCCTAAGGCAGTTATTTTCAAGCATGATTTTGTAACACTGCAGGATCTTGCAAGCTATTTCAAGGAGGTGGCAAATAATTCTCAAAACAAAATTAATCCTATTTTCAAAAAGGAGCATGCATGCCATATATCATTGGGGGGCATTCAGGAAGGTAATTGTAGATGTCAGGAAATTGAACAAATAATGACAGAAAATGGGCACCTGTATAGAGGTAGCCAACTCTTCTTCTACAATGGAATCTTTTAACATGCACCAAGTAATGGGAGACTTGCCAAATGCCTCTGTTCTATCTTAGTCCATGTTTAACCATGATTCTCAATGAGTTTTTTTTAATAGAATAGTCTTATATCTTCTATTTTAGCTTAGTTGTGATTATCTACAAAGTGCCCAGTGTCTTTGAGCATCCACATTACAGGCCAAATATGAGAAGAATAGCTTGTAAATATTTAACTCCTCTTAAGGAAAGGTCACTGAAAGCAAACCCTAGAACCTAGAATCCTCTGAACTCAATGAATGTCCCAATATAGATCCCATAGCATTCTCAGTCCTATCAATACCTTTATTTGGCCACTGAGCAACACTTTTGTCTACTTAAAGCCAGCCTTTTAAATATCTCCAGTTTCCAGGCTCTCCTCTGGGTACCTGGGCTACACTTTGTCCTGTCAACTGCTTTGCACTTGATCGATTACCTTTAAATATCGTAATATCCTAGACACTCCATAGAGTACCTAGTACAAATATACCCATCAGTGTTGAATGAAACAAGTCTTTAGAGAGTGGCAATTTTTTTTTTTTCTTTTTGTCATGTTGGTTTACTACTTATTGGGGTTTTTTTCCCCTTCACTTTATCCTGTTATCTGAACTTTTTATATCTACAAGCTTGAATAGGTTTTATATCTACTAACTTCATTTGTTTTTAGTCTTGAACAAGACTTGCTTACTAATTCCTTATTGTATTTTCATGTTCTAATCCCTCATTTGGAGTGGTCTTTTGTGTTAACTTCCTTTCCATTAATTGTTGATTCCCTCCCTTCAAGCTGTATTGCACTCGGCATTCTCTCTTCACTCATGCACACCATTCTCACTGTTATTTTTCTGCGCCTGATAATTTCACTCTGTAGATGTTCTGGTGTCTTTTTCCGAGCATAGTGTAGTCCTTTCCATTAAATTACAATCTCTTTGAATGTAAGCAGGTACTCCTGTTTTGTACAACTTCTAATGTAATTGTCAGGCCCTCAGCCCATTTTTCAGAAATTTGGTATCATTTTAATCATTACATATACCAAATTTTCTGATGAAGTCAAGGTACATGTGTACTGTTAAATTATTATAGGTACACCAAATGGTGGCCCTGGGCTTATATGGTCAGATCCTCAGAGTATCCTTTTCTGTAACATTTTAAATGCAAGGAATTAAAACTTCATGTGGAACACCCAAGGAAGGAAATAGGAGGAACTTTTAGAATCCACCTAACAGTAATTATAGAAACCAAAAAATAACTGGATCAGACTACTCTGTTTTCCATTTTATCTGAATGTATTTCCTAACTCCTTCTTAAGTTATTGTTTTAAAGTTTTAAAAAATATTATTAGATCCTGAGAAATGTGCTTTGATTTCCATCTTGAACTGTCTGTAGCATCACTAGGCTGCTGGGGACATCTATAATCAAAGGTTTGAATTCCCTTCCAAATGCATATCTGAAGCTTGTACTTCTGGTGGCCATATAATAAGATTTAACAGGCTTTATTACCTAATTACTTGAATTGTAATATTTAATTCTTCTTTTCAGTAGCAAACTAAGTAGGCAAGAAATAATTTCTTCTATTTTAAACCCACTTTGAGTGAGTTTGTAGAAGCTATTCTGATCACACATAAAAATCTTATATTAAAAACAACTGAGGAAATGACTATGGAAAGCCAGAAAGCTAGATTTATCTTTTATAGTTGAATAAAATGTCTATACCATAAGCAATGATTGAAACTTTAAAAATCATTTTTAAATCCCCATATGAAAGCGGTCTGTTCCTCTGGAGTGTCATCAGTTTAAATGCAAAGATACAACAAATACCATTTGGGGCTATAACTGTGTTGTTCCACGCTTTGAAAGGGCCTTCATTAGGCTAAACGACGCAACCTGTGATGGGTTCCATATGTAGTATTTTGAAACCTTTTGTTTGGCTTCTAACTAGACAGAAAGAGGAAAAGAAAGAGTCCATTTTCTCCTCTTGGGATTTGTCTTCCAAGGACCATCAGATGGAGCTGAGCAAACAGGGAACTATTTCTCCTTGTCTAACTCCTGTTTGTTTATTCCCCCCTTATAAAAACCGAGGGACTAGCAATTTCTTTTATGAACGGGGACCTAAGGGAGATAAATAGACCTTGCGGGAGAGGAAGGTCAAGTTCAAAGTTTTTCTTTCCTGTGGATTCAGGAATAAGCAAATGAAAAGACTGGCCAAACAACGGGCAGCAGGCATCTGATGGTTAAGCCCTAACCGCCCCCACCCCCACCCCCCGCCCCGGACGTTTTCTGTACATAAGCAGAAGTCGCTGGAGCAGCTGCGGCGCATTAGTTCCAATAGTTTAGCAGGCTGTTTCGTAGCGCTGACAAAAGCCTCGCTCGCCGTGGCTTCCCTCCATGTTCCTCTGCCCCGCGAGCTCGGCGGTGAGCCTTGGCAGGGGATCGGCAGAGGAGGGGTGACGTTCGCGAGGCTTCCGCCGTGGAGTGCACTCGCCTCCCCTGCTCCCAGCCCCGTCTCCGCCGAGAGACTGAGGCAGGCGGCCGAATGAACTAGCAGCGGTTGATTCCGACCTGCTTCCCCGGACCTCTGCCCGGGAGCCGAGCGAAGCAGTCACTGGAAGGAGGCCAGGCAACCACGTTGCCCTGGATCACTGCCAAGTGTACAAAGTTGACCGCGAAAATGGCTCAGCAGACGACAAGCCCGGACACTTTAACAGTCCCTGAAGTGGATAATCCGCATTGTCCAAACCCCTGGCTGAACGAGGATCTTGTGAAATCCTTGCGGGAAAACCTGTTGCAGCACGAGAAGTCCAAGACCTCAAGGAAATCGGTGTCTCCCAAGCTCTCACCCGTGATTTCGCCGAGAAATTCCCCCAGGCTCCTGCGCAGGATGCTTCTCAGTAGCAACATCCCCAAACAGCGGCGGTTCACCGTGGCACATACGTGGTAAGGTTTGCTCGGATGAGCAGACATGGTGGCCAGGTGCCCCTGGGTGATTTTTGCGCCTCCTGCCTTTCACTTTAGGGGAAGGAAGGAGAGTGGAGGACCGTCTTCACTCCTCACCCATGATTTATCGGAAATAATCTACCTTAGTATAAATCCCACAGATGTCCAAGTCAGGGCTGAAATCCTTGAGATTGGTAATAGGAGTCTTTGACATGGGTGGTGCTCCAAGTTCAATTCCTATTGCAAGTTCCTACAAGAAAACTGGATTCCAGATGTCAAATAAGAATGCAGGTTTTTTTCCAATACTGACATGGTGGCGTTTCTTTGATTCCTAAGCTAGTAGCCCTGCCAGATCCTGCAACAGCCTAGGGGGGAAAAAGACCAGAAAGGAGAGAAGAAAATCGTAGTTTGTTCTCTTTCCTGCATGACCCCCCGATTCAACAGAGATGTGTATGGAGCGTGTGTGTGGGTGGGTGTGTAAAATAGTGTGTCCCAGTAAAACCCCTCCTAGCTACTGACTTTAATATATTTGTAATCTCAACGTGCCTTTTCCGTGGGTTTAGGAATGCCAGTGCAAAAAGTTTCAGGCTGGTACTTGGCAATATTGCTCTGTTCTTTGCATATGAATTATTTGACTGTTTTGTCAGTATTTTTATTTGCTATATGCATGTTTTTATCTGCTGTAATAGGTTACTTTATTTCATGCGTATGGTGCCAGCTAGGTGTCTAGACAATTCTTGGTATTTTCATGCTGTCATAAAACAAATATTAAAATAAATCATTGCGTGAGCTTATTGTGTTTCTGCCTGAGAAGAGGCAATTCTAGGCTATGATCAGAGAAAGAGGGATCTGTGATACACAGTTGGTTAATTTTAGGCAGTAGTAAGTTCTATACACTACTCCATGTTTTGGCAAAATGAATATTAATTATGATGAAGGAAACAGGCATAACAAAAAAAGTAGTGACTGACTGAATAGAAAAAAAATAGAAACTGATTTTTATACAGCTTTTTCACAGAACATGAAAAAGTATACTAGGAATGGATAAAACAAAACAGAATCACCCCCCCTCCAAATAAATCCAGAATCAAGACTTCTAGGAAAGAAGCAACAATAAAAGGAAAAGAATCAAAATCTAAACTTAAGCAACATGACCCTACCCAGGCATGCATTCATGTCAGAGATGAAAACAGCCAACAAAGGAAATAAAAGGCATTCCCCACCCAAAGAAATGTCTGACCTTAGAATTGTCATTTTAAATAGCTAGATCTTTGATCTGGGAAGTGTTCTTATTGTCCCCAAGATTTTAACTAAGTGGTGTTTCTAAGTTTAGTTAGATATAAGGCTCCTAAAAGAGGTAAGACAAACATTGAATTTTTCCATCTTAAAAAAATGATGAAGAAGGATGACTTCTCTTTCAGGGAGATATTTGTGAAAAAAATTTGTCAGAGATAAGCAGTGATTGAAAGGCTTAGGTGAACTCTGGGAGATGCTCTGAGGGAGAGGGATGGCTTGAGATGAAGTATCAAGTGCCTGAACAGGAGAGCTGGCTGGCGTTCAGAAAGGGTCAGAGCCAGAATCTGGGCATGTGCTGTCCCTTTTGGTTGAGATACACTTCCTAAAGTGTACCTGTTGCTGAATGGGTAAGCCTCCACGCAGACACTTCATTTCTGTTGGAGTGAAGCAACCTCAAGTTCAACTGAAGGTTATCGGAACTATTTGGACATGTTGAGATGTAAGGAAGGCAGGAAATCTCATGAAAACAGGCTTTCTTTTGAAATTTCTGGCACTTCCTTTTCTGATGCTGTTTGGAGAAGCTCCAAGAGCACAATTTCTGCCAATCCTTCGTTGTGGTGTCTCCACCAGATGAAGGAGATGTCGAAAGAGCAATGGAAATGAGAAAGAAAAATCGTGATATCAGTTCTCAGTAACTTGAGGGCAGACAGTATCCCTCATGGAAAAAGCATCCGGCAGGGCGGTTGGAAAGAGTACTTCACATTTTCCTTATTGGTTCAACAAGACCCAAGATGTTCATAATACCCATGGGCGTCTTTTGACAAATATCATTCCATCTGTGCTCTCACTATTGGGCTAAGCGTGACCCAGAATTTTTAAAATATATTCCAAATTGTGCTGATTACACACACACACACACACAGATACATATTGATATCTAAACTGCTGCCACTACCAACACCATGCTCAAATCCTCTCCTCTTCAATTAGATAGTCATTTAATTACACACCTGCCTCAGAATGTTGTTTCCTATGCCTGGTACTCCCTTCCATTCAATATGCATATGTTTACTACCTACTGAATCCGAAGTGTTTATCTTGTACCTACTGATTACAAAGTTGAACAAGAGCTATTCCTTGGTTTCAAATTACTTATACTACAGTGTATATATATATATATATATATATATATAAAATCACATTGGAAAGCATCTGATTAAGATAATCACTTTGCTCTACAACATACTCCCCAAATCTTAGTGGACTGACACAGTAAATATTTATTTCTTGCTTCTGCTTCTTGTGGGGAGCTAGCCTGACCTGGGTAGCTCAGGGACCCTGGGTCCTATTATCTTATGGTTCCGCTATTGGTAACACATGGTTTCCAAGTTTGCTGGGCTCCACTGAATCAGAGGAGAAGATCACAGAAGATGGCATTGGTGAGTTTTTATAAGGCAGGCCTAGAATTGCACCCATTACTTATCCCAGGATTCCCCAGAAAGAAGTCAGTTCTGTGGCCACATCTAACTTCAAAGGAGGCTGGGAAACCTATCTCAGTCCTGTTACCCCAAAAAAAAGCGCAAGTCGCTCAGTCGTGTCCCGACTCTTTGGGACCCCGTGGACTATACAGTCCATAGAATTCTCCAGGCCAGAATACTGGAGTGGGTAGCTTTTCTCTTCTCTGGGAGATCTTCCCAACCCAGGGATCACACCCAGGTCTCCTGCACTGCAGGCGGATTCTTTACCAGCTGAGCCACAAGGTAAAACAGATGTGGGTAATGGCCAGCCCGTGTCAGTCACAATGTGCTAATGGCTATTGGTTCTCCCTCTGTACCATAGTTGAGTTTGTAGAGTAACGTCTGTGATGAACATTTCTGCAGACCTCCTGGATGAGGATCATACAGAGCAATTCTGTGTTTTGACAAGTCTATTGACTGGGAAGTCCTTGCTTATATACAACTGAAATCTCCTTCCCTGCCATTCTTGGTTCCTGGATCTGCTTTGGAAACCCCACAGCTTCAGTCTCTCGTGTCTTCCATAACTTAGACCAAGGCAAGAAGCTTGGAGTAACCCATCAGAGAGCCAGGACCTTACTCTATTCATCTTGATAAGCCCATTAATCAACATAGTCAGTGTTATCATGCTTTTTAAAAATTCTTCTCTTTTCTTAACTAAAAACCCTAAGTTATTTCATGTTTATTACTCCTTGGAAGAAAAATTATGACCAACCTAGATAGCATATTTAAAAGCAGAGACATTACTGTGCCAACAAAGGTCCGTCTAGTCAAGGGTATGGTTTTTCCAGTGGTCCTGTACGGATGTGAGAGTTGGACTGTGAAGAAGGCTGAGCACCGAAGAATTGATGCTTTTGAACTGTGGTGTTGGAGAAGACTCCTGAGAGTCCCTTGGACTGCAAGGAGATCCAACCAGTCCATTCTGAAGGAGATCAGCCCTGGGATTTCTTTGGAGGGAATGATGCTAAAGCTGAAACTCCAGTACTTTGACCGCCTCATGTGAAGAGTTGACTCGTTGGAAAAGACTCTGATGCTGGGAGGGATTGAGGGCAGGAGGAGAAGGGGACGGCAGAGGATGAGATGGCTGGTTGGCATCACTGACTTGATGGACGTCGGTTTGAGTGAACTCCGGGAGTTGGTGATGGACAGGGAGGCCTGAGGTGCTGCGATTCATGGGGTCGCAAAGAGTCGGACACGACTGAGCGACTGAACTGATGCTGTATTTATCAGGTTGATCTTGGTTGTTCTTAACCAGGCTTCATTTGGATTTTCATAACCAATTTAAAAAGTAGTTTATGAAAAAGACACAATACTCCATGTGCCATGTGACCCTTGGACAGAGAGTATCTGAGAAGTCAGATTACTTACATTAAAATTTGACTTCCCATTTACTAGTTGTGTGATTTTGAACAAGTTACTTAATATAGGCTTATTTCACTGGTACCCAGTTTCCTGGGATTTATAATAGTATTCACTTCGTGTTGTGGTTTTATTAAGTACATTTATGTGTAAATTAAAGTATTTTGCATAGGGACAGACACTTAATGAGGGTCATTATAAGCTAATATTTCCTTTATTATGTGTCCATTAATCCAGTCTTGCTCAGGCTGAATCTTAAAGCAGGATGTGACTTAGTTACCAAAGGACTTCCTTGGTAGCTCAGCTGGTAAAGAATCTTGCAATGCAGGAGACCCCGGTTCAATTCCTGGATCAGGAAGATTCCCCTGGAGAAGGGATAGGCTACCCACTCCAGTATTCTTGGGCTTCCCTAGTGGCTCAGCTGGTAAAGAATCCTCCCACAGTGTGACCTGGGTTCCATCCCTGAATTGGGAAGATCCCCTGGAGAAGGGAAAGGCTGCCCATTCTAGTATTCTGCCCTGGAGAATTCCATGGACTTTATAGTCCTTGGGGTCACAAAGAGTTGGACATGACTGAGCAACTTTCACTTTCACTTTAGTGACTAAATAACAACCACCTCATTTTAAAATGGTTAACCTGTCAGTTTTTCATGGATGGGACAAAGCTTTAAGTAACAATTACATCCCTAGCTAATGTTCATTGAGTGCTGGTGCTCCATCTGATGCCGTGTGTCAGGTTAGGACCCTCTTGTGTTCATACTTCTCACCACTTTTTTTTTTTTCCATTTTTACTTAATATCTAGTACCTTGTGGTCTAGTCATTACAGATGAGGCTCTGTTTTCATCTGTGTAGGGAATTCCCTCTTATGTCAGCATAAACATCACTGAAATTTCTGGAGAAGAAAACTTTCAGTGTAAGTTTATTTCAGGAAAATCTTTGTATTTTTCATGTGTTTTCCTCACTTTACCCTGGGTTCTATACACCAAATGAAGGAAAGTGTTCTAGAGTGTGTAGTAGGCAATAGTATTTCTTCAGGCAAGATACTGTCCAGGTAATACGTGTCTTGTCTTTAAAATATCTGGTGTGTGTGTGTGTGTGTGTGTGTGTGTGTGTGTGTGTGTGTGTGTGTTTAATTACAATGTATCCAAAGGTAGAAAAAGCACTTAGCAATATCCTTAAACAACAAAACAATTCCTTTAGGTGGATTTTTGAAAGGCCTTTTTTAGGAGGCTTTTAGAAAATCTTAAAAGAGTTTTAGGGAGCTACATAAGTTTTTTTTTTTTTTGCCATAACTTTTGCTCATTATAAACTTTACTGGGCATTGGCTTTGGATATAAAATTGCTCATGCCTTAAAAAAAATATTGATCATGCTTAAAAGTGAAAATTTGCTTTCTTGAGTCATGATTTCTTCAGCAACTATAGTTGCTTTTAATGGTTGGTTGTTGTTTAAGAGAGAAATGCACTATAAATTTTATTCAAGTTACAGAATGGGCCAGAAACCCTTTATCACCTACAAAGAAGAAATCCAGCCATTTAGAGAGTTTATAGGTGCAACACAAACACAACCCCATTCACAAACACCCACACACACCCAAGTAGTTTTTCAAAGCTGTTATTTAGAGACTCTATTTGAGAACTCTCTCCTTTGTTCCAACTCTGTCGTTTGCCCATCTTAACTTTAAGGTTATCTTTTCTCCATCACTTATAGTGGTGATATCCAGAGAAGGGCATTGCTGGTGCTGCCCGTGGAGCTGGGAACTCAGAGGTGGGCTCTGGGTAGTGTGATGCAAGGAGGTGGGGAGGAAGTTTCCTGGGGGAGAGTTTCTGAGATGCACAACAGGAAGTAATGCCAGCAGGGTGGGTGGGGCCAGTTGGCTGAACTGTGTCCCTGGTGTAACTGGCTGTGTCCCTGGAAATCCTGGGGCACTGCAAGTTAAAAGTGACTATAACTTTTGAAAATCTGATTAACCTTTCCTAAAATCAGAAAACCTCAGGAAGACATTCATCTTAAAGAACTTGTTAATCGCTTTGTAATATTTAAGAAATTCCTGGAGGATGAAATGGCAACTCACTCCAGTATCCTTGGCTGGGAAATCCCATAGACAGAGGAGCCTGTGGGGATATAGTCCATGGGGTTGCAAAGAGTCTGATAGGACTGAGCAACTGAGCATTTAAAAATAAAAATGTGACAAATAGTAACTAAAGACAGTGAAGTAAACAATGAAGTAACATTGCAATTTATTACGCATATGTACTTCCTGTGACCTTTGACATTTATCTTAAAGAAATAGAAAATATATTAAGTGTATGTGTGCCAAAGTCATTCTACTAGTGGTGAAATTACTTCCAAGCAAAACAGTCTTTCTAATAAACTTGGTAGAAATGCTGAATGAGAAAAAAATTAAAAAAAAATTTGTCTCAAAGTTCATTAAAATAATTTTTAAAGTTATTCTTTATATAAATATCTTTATAAATAAAAAGCTCTTGTGAGATTACTGAATTAATTGAGCTTTGGAGCTTCAGTATATTTTTTTGTTCCTTAAACAGAAAACTACCAAAATTGTTGTTCAAGTAGCAGTTTCAGGAAGAAGCTTTACTATCACCAGTGTGACAGTTATTCATTTTTTAAATGGTTTTGCTGCTGGGGGGAAAAAAAACAAAACAAAACAAAACATGTTTTAAACCATGAGGAGTTTAACATAGTAGAAGTCATGTAGTTCCAATTCTGTGGCCACTCGATATTAGACCTTAATTACCAACCTTTTTAAATTGTAGACTCTATTCATAAGTCACATGGATACAGAGCCATTTGATATTTACAAGTAAAAATTGGCTAATTAAATTTACCAAGTGATAACTAAGTACATTTAAGATAAGTAATTAAAAACCAGTTCCAACTTGCTGTTGTAAGTTAGTGAGGTGTATACCTCATGGGTAAAAACAGGGGATAGAGTGGTTTAATAATTATGTGACTCATAAAAAGGCTTCCGGGCCTTCAGGATGAATGGTATTCATTCTAGAACACCATCTGGAAGCCATGATTTGGGGTAAGAAATGTGGAAATCTGTGGATAGTAATAAAAAATTGAATTTAAAATTTTACTGCATCTTCAATGATGTACCATCTTAACACACCGATCTCTTCTACCATATATACAAAGCAGAAGAAAATAATTTCATATTCAATTTTAAGGACATAAAGGCTGTCTAACTATTTCAAATGAAGTACTTATTCTCAAAATGAGATCTTGAGTCGATATCAGAAGGAATTGGTTGATTTCACTTTGGAATTAAAACTTAGGTTCATAAAAACACACCTTTTTATATAACCTGAGACTTATTCTAACAATACCCTGGTGGCTCAGATGGTATAGAATCTGCCTGCAATGCTGGGAGACCTGGATTCCATCCCTGGGTAGGGAAGATCCCCTGGAGAAGGGAACAGCTACCCACTCCAGTATTCTGGCCTGGAGAATTCCATGGACAGAGGAATCTGGCAGGCTACAGTCCATGGGGTCTCAAAGAGTTGGACATGACTGAGCAACTTTCACACGTATATAATAATGGTTTAGCTCCTGCTGTGTGTCAGATGCTTTATGTACATTAATCCTTCAAAAGAAACAAGCTTGAATTTAAGTATTATTAGTTGTATTCTACATATGCAGATGCTGAGTCCCAAGGAAACTGGTACATAATCAAGATCATTCAGCTAGACAGCCTTGAAATGAACTGACTTAAAACTTGAACTAAGGTTTGCCTAACTCTCCATCCTGTGTTCTTTCAGCATTACCTTCCTTTGGGTTAAGAATCATGTTCTCATTTATTTATTTCTCTACCCTGCTTATATATGGAACCTGTAACAATGGATATTCAATGACTTTACGAAATGGTGGTTAGTTAACAGAAGGGGAGAAACAGCCTTTTCTTAATGTGGAATCTCAGTTTACTTGTTTAACACCTGTAGCTCATATGAATGTAGCCATCTTTTTTTTCCCATAAAAATATATGTGTGTGTAGGTGAAATATATGTCCTTGAAGAAGGAAGGTTTTAAGGTCAGCAGAAAACATTCTGATACAGAGTAGTTTTAGAATAAGACTGACAAAACCAATTAGAATATAATTTCATTTTCAGTGATTCAGAGAAAAAGGCACGAAAGACTTGAAGTCTAAAGAAAAAGATCAAGTCAAATCTATTACGGTTAGGTTCCAGTAGAGCCAGCTGGAAATGATGGTCTGCAGGCTCAAGTCACTAAGCAACAGAGCAGCAAACTGCCTAGTAACCAGAGCTGGCAGGCTGGCTGTGACTGACCGGGTGGCTGGACAGGGGGACCACAGCTCGTTTGACCTCAAAACACTCTCCTTCTAGTCATCTGCCAGCCTTCCTGCCCAATCCCCCCATTTTGGAAAGGCCTCTTGGACTTAACAGGAGATCTGCTTTCATAATGGAAATATCTGTGGGACCAGAAGTAAATGCTGTCTGTCTGTCTTCTTTAAAAGGGCATTTCTGAGATTGCTTTCTTTGGGTCAGTACATCATAAATAAAATGCAAAGTTTAATGAGAGGAAAGAAAGTGAAAGTGAACACGTTGGGATTAATGGCTCAACTTTGGGTTTTCATGAGCAAATGTGTACAGGGCCAAATGGCCTGACTTCATTTGTTGAGATCTATCTTGAGCTCTGAGAGCACAGTGTTGCCATTTATTTAACACTTTCTGTCTTATGCTGTCTTCTTTTTCACGTGTGTCTTTTGACTGTGTAAGGGGAACATAAGTTCCTGAAAAGTAGGAACCCTCACATGAATCAATCCTTGTATCCACTGTGAGGGGCTATGCCGCCCGTATAATATGCATTTAGTAAATATCTGTTCTTTAATTGCTGTTCTCTCAATTGCTGCTGTTCGTATGCCAAACACCTGGGGAGATCTGTAGCTTTCCAGTCTAGAAGTCTTGGTTATGTTGTGCTTGATTGCCATCGTGGAAAGAAGTTTCAAACTGAAAGATTAACCATATTTTGGACTTTGTTACCACAACTCTGTGTGTATGAGTGTGTGTTCTGGATTTACACCAACCTGGACTAATATGATCTGACTTTAGTATATCTGAATGAATTGGTAGATGATACTGTCCCTAATTTTCAATTTCAGTAACTTTTAGTTTATACTTTGAAATAATTTATGCCTGTTGTATTCTGAAAAACATGTAAGTATATTTATAATTCATGGTAAATTACTGAATACCTTGCTTGTTAAACTCTTATGACTAGTTCTTATGTCTTATAAGTCATAGGAGTTCAGTTATACACAAGACCTAGGCTTATAAAAGAAATGACAAGATTTTGAGAAGAAATTTGAAACAAGCAAAAAAAAAAAAACACAAAAACAAACCCAGAACACTCTGCATAGTTGTTTTTCGTTTGGTTTTGTTTTTTTAGTATGAAGTTTGGAGAAATTTGAACTGGTGGAAACAAAGCATCACTTCTCCAAAGTAGATCTTCAGAATAAGTAAAATTGAATACTAGAAAAAAAATTTTGAAGAGATTTAGCATAGACAGGTAATTTTAATGTAAATATTTTGCCTAAAGTTCGTGTCCATTTTTACCTTGCAGTTCTTTCAAACCAACTGATTTCCTTTCCATTATTCTTATGAGATAGCACTCTGATTAAATTAAATATAATTAAATAAAGTGACTGTATATTTTAATTAGTAGTGTACATAGGGCTTTTTTTCATTTTCTTATATAGCTGATTTCACATTTATATAGATAAATGGTGAGTGTGTATTGTTGAGCTTTTTAAAGAACGCAACTTTCTGACTAATAAGGTTATTTGGATTATCATTTCTGCTTGTTTACCTTCTTTAGGTTTATAGTATTTGTTTTACTTCGCAGGGTGATTTTTTTTTTTTTTATGGCTTACTATTGAGTGGTTGCCAAATAGAACAGTGTGTGATTTATTGGTAGTAATAACTAAAACATATATGAATTGGAGGCTGATGACGCACAAGGCCAAATGCGAAGGCTCGCCTCTGAATAGGACCAGGTTTCTTTAATAAAACCCTCTTAAAGTAACAATAGCAGGGTCATTAATGGTGTGCTCATTCCTGTATCACTTGCCCAGTTTAAGGTACGCCTGTGGATCATTTGTACCATGTTGTATTTAATTTTTTTAGTGGATTTATATTTTTATTTAAAGGCCTATCTGTTTAAGCATGAAGCCTTGTATCCTTATTATTATAAATTGGAAACCAGTGTCACTTATCATAAATAGAAGATAATTGGGCAAAAATGCAATTGAAAAAAAAAAAGCAGGTTAAATGGATTCAAGTTTAGCTAGAGGCTGTGACCTGCAGTGGTTCTGAGCCTGAGGTCTGCTCTCAGCCTAAAATGGCAGCTAGTGAGTCATGAAGAGTTGTGAAAGGCCGATGGAGTCCTTCTCCTTAAGGTAATAAGCATGACTGGAAGGGATTTGGAAAGAAAATAACCTCACCATTATATTCAACATTTAAATTCGATCAATGACATCCCCTATGCTTCAAGCTGTCTTGGTGCGTCAGATGCGCTAATGTTTCAACTGAGTGATCCTGAATCACTGGTATTTCCACTGCTGGAAAAAGGGCAGCTATTTTTGAAGAAGGACATTTGTTCTTTGGGTCTGAATCCCTTAGTTGGTGGTAAACACACTGAACTTGGATTAGGTAATTCCAATTCTTAAGCAGAAAGTCAGGTATTGGTACCCTGTTTTTACCACCCTATACTTATTAGTTATATGGCTAAATGTCCCCTGAGGGCACAATTGTCCCTAGTTGAGAAGCACTGATCTAGAACCACTGATCACTTTACTCACTAGTGTATCCCTAGCACCGTCTTGTTGTGATACAGAAAGAGGGCCCAAAATGTACTGTCTGCTCTGACTCTGCTACTCACTTACTATGTGATCCCAGGGGTATTATTTCAACTCCACAGATCACAATTAAGTGCATCCATAAAATGGGATTATTGCTAATTCATTCTTACTTCTTAGAATTATTTAAAAATTCAAATGATATACTTAATGAAAAGACTTTTGAAAAGAATAAAGTGCTATTCAAATGTCACGTAAAGAGTCATGGAGGAACACTGAGGGTGATCTGAACCTACTAAAATCCGGGAGCTTAATTCATCTCCTACTGTGTGTATGTAAATTGCTGTGTGGGATGCTATTGGGGTGTTGTCTTTGCTCTCTAGGGTTGTGATCAGATGGAGATAGAATATTATTACTCAAAATAACCATAAAGCATTAGCAGTTGCCATAACTAAGTGCAAAGAGTGGTGGAGTTTATAGGAAAGAAAGTGTTTCCTGTGGTGGGAATCTTGAGGTGGAGTATGACATAGAGTAGTCACAAAGAAGGCCCATACTGAGTTTTTACTTAGATTATATTATTTAAATATTTATTTGGCTGTGGCAGGTCTTCGTTGCAGCTGTAAGATGTGTCTTTAGTTGTGGCATGCAAACTTAGCTGTGGCATGCGGGATCTAGTTCCTTAACCAGGGATCAAACCCATGCCCCCTGTATCTGGAGCTCAGAGTCTTAGCCATTGGACCGCCATGGAAGTCTTTTAGATTATGTTATTTGATATTCATGGCAATTTAGGTTTAGGTGTAATTATCACATTTTACAAGGAGAAAAGTGGGGCCTAGAAAAGAATTGGATATGAACATAAAGCCTAGAGGAGTTGAGTAAGGAGAGAACTGGAGTGAAGTATAGAAAGACAGAAAGTGGCAGGAAGTAAGTTCTTTTCACCAAAGGAACAACATCAACCAGTATGGGGATTATATGGGGTTTGAGTGAGATTGGGTACAGCTTAGAGTGTCTCTGCAGAAGGTGACCATAAATGTAAGTTGGAATCAAGTTTCAGAGGTCAGCTAACATTCTCTGTCTCTCAGACACCCACACTCACACATGTATGCACACCAGGGATTTATATGCTTAAGTGAAACATGATCAGTTTTATCTTTCTCAATAGCTTTACTCCAAATAAAAGAAAGTGACATTTTGAGTTATTACCCTGCCCCAAGCTTGCTAAACCACAAGTGTGTGCACTGAACACTTAAGGATTGGAACGTGAGATTTAGTTCAATTAGACCAATCTGGACCATCTTTCAGCTACCTAATGCCTTCTACTCCTTCTAAGATAATCCTCCAGAAGTAGAATACACGATTGTATTTACATTCAGATGAGATGTGTTAATTCCACCCCTGGCACTCCTGTTCTGATGCCCAGACCGGAGACACTATTTATGTGAGGACTCTATCTGCCTTTTCATTAAATTGCATAAGAATATAATGCTTAAAGCATGCCCAGCAAGTCTGATGGACTATATGCAGAAAACCATTTGTCTCCTAAGGTACTTTTTCTATTTCAAGACTGGCTCACCAGGATAAGAGTCAGGTGCTAAATATCCTGTTATCTTCCATCTATTCAAACAATAATTTCTGAGTGTCTACTTTGTATCTTGTAACTCTTCTGAAGATATAACACTGAGTAAAAAAGACAAAGTCCTGTCCCCCCACCCCCACATGGAACATGTATTCTAATGGGGAAGAAGGCAATATATAAATAAATATTCCGGTAGCCCAGAGAATAGTAAGTACAATAAGGAAGAATAAAGCTGGGTAAGGGGTGCATGTGTGTGCATTAAATCACTTCAGTCATATCCAATTCTTTTTGACTCTATGGACTACAACTCACTGGGCTCCTCTATCCATGGGGATTCTCCAGACAAGAATACTGGACTCGGTTGCTATGCCGAGGGGTTCTCCTCCAGGGGTTCTTCCCAACCCAGGGATCAAACCTGCATCTCTTATGTCTCCTACATTGGCAGGCAGGTTCTTTACCACTAGCTCCACCTGGAAAGTCAAGGGGATAGAGTTTTTAAATACCTTTTCGGGGAGGACTCTCTATATGGTGACATTTGAATAGAGGTCTGAAGAAGGTGAGTGATTACATTGAAGAAGAGCATTTCAGGCAGAAGAAATAACAAGTGCAAAGGTCTGAGGGATGATGTGATTGGTGTATTTGAGGAAGGGGGACATTATAGAAGATGAAGTCCAAGACGTAGAAGGGAGTCACATCATGTCGTATTTTGAGGCTGTGATAGGATTTTTCTTGGTCATGACTCTGGTGTTTTGAAGGGAGAAGTGTTAGCAATGCGAGTGCCTGCCTCAGGGAGGGGCACAGGCTGTCTTAAGTTTTGGAAATATCATTCCTGCTCCTGTGTAGAAAATAGAGATGTGGGGCAGAAGAAGAAACAGAGAGACCAATTCGGATACTGTTGCAGTAATCCAGGTGAGATATAACACGTATAATATAGTAGATATAATGGTGGTTCAGAGCAGAGTAGTAAAAGGAAAGATAGTTAAGAAATGGTCACAGTTCTCTCTGCAAGAAGCAGAGGAGAGCAAGAAAGATACCTGCTTGTCCTTTAGCTAAGGTGGTACAAAAAGATGGAGGGGGTGTAGCCACCACATCAGAGGGCTGAAATAATGGGCAGCCGTTAGATCCGGTTTTGATCCCTGGGTTGGGAAGATTCCCTGGAGAAGGAAATGGCAACCCACTCCAGTATTCTTGCCTGGAGAATTGCACAGAGAGCCTGGTGGGCTACAGTCCATGGAGTCACAAAGAGTTGGACACGACTAAGCGACACACACACACACACACACACGCACGCACGTTAGTGTCAGAGCAAGAATATGGAAACTCACCATGGAAAGTTTTGAGGGAGTGTAGGGGAGTGGGGGACTTAGACTCCGGGGGATTTGCAGTCAGTGGTGGCTGAGAGTCTGGTGATAAACAATCCCTTGGCAGTCTTGGACCTTTTGTGGTGATGACTGTGTGTCAAGACAAGACTCTCATTTGAGGCCATGTAGTTAGACAAGTAACAAGTCTTAGGCTGGAATGGCCAGCCTCTGGGGTCTATTTGTTGAAATTCATTCCAGGCACTCTCATTCAGCTGCAGTGCATTTATAGGAATGGAGGAGACAGGCAGTGAGAACCAGCTGGCCAGGTCTGTCAACATTTCTGTCTGGTAAAGCCGTGTTCTTCCCACCCCTTTACCATACATTCATGCTCCAGGGGTGAGAGATGTGATGGAAGATACAGAAAGGCAATTGCGAAATTGGTAGTTTCCAGATGTATGCCCCTAGGGCAGATTTTCTAATGTGAAATTACCATTCTCCCTGCCACACCACCCCCCAACCCCAAGCCCTGCTGCATTGGATACAAAATCTTGTTCTTAAGCATGATGTTAAAAATAGATACTGAAGAATTGAAAAAAATTTCTGAAAAAATATATGTAGTACTTACCACAATGGTTCATGCATATTGATAGTTATTACAGTGGTACTGCTTGTATTAAATAAATAGGTTTTATGTGTAGGCCTAGGTTATTTTTTAAAGAGAGCAAGACCATGCGGCATTTTAAGATTTATTCAGGGGTGTTTTCATAATCATCCTTGTAAACAAAACAAATATGAAAATAGATAGAGCTTAGCTTTCTCTTTGGAGTTTGAATTGTTGCTTTGTATTGGCTGCCCGCAAATGGATACTAGGTGAACCTGGCTGTTACTAGGAAATACGATCTGTGTCAGGAGGTTGACCTGCAAAGCAACATGTGCCAAGTTTTTTTTTTTTGTTTTTTTGTTTTTTTCGCCTTAAGGGAAAGGGCGAGCGCTGGCACCTTTTCACCTGTAAGGATTATGTAGCTTTCGTTGTGATTGATAGGTTGGCTTCTCTTCCAGAAACGCTCCTGGTATGCGTTTTATGTTCTGACAGAGCCGTGGCTTTGCTGTTCAGCACGTCATCCCCGTGAAGACGTGGGCAGGCTTTTGTGCACTGGCTCTTGTAGCCTGGGAAGCATATTTCAACACACTTCAACACACCATCCAGAATTGGCTAGAACATGCCTGTCACTCCCAGCTGACTCTGATGACGCTCTTGCCAACGTAGATTTACATCAACATGATTCTTTACTGGAAAAAGCTCATTCAGATTATACAGGGTGGCCCATTTAAAAGAGGCACAGCATCAGTTTGAGGAGAGCTGAATGTTAAGGGAAGCACCATAAAAAACACACTGTCAATTAAATGTTCCACAGAGCACAGAATTATAGTCAGCATCACTCAAGAAGATTTTCCCTTCAGAAATTGTATGTTACTCCAAGTTTTACAGAGTGCTTTATCCTGCAAAGTGAACCCTCCCATTCTAGACTTTCCTTCTCAGCATGCAGAATTTCTAGCCTCTTCTTTCCCTATTTATGTAATCCTAACTTGAAAGTATCAGATACGATAGGATGTGACAGCCTTGAATTCTTTACCTTCCCCAAATTCAGTTTGCCGATTCAGTGGATAAATAGATTTTACTCCTAGTATAAAACCTTTTGGCATATGTCCATCTTGTTTTTTGACTCATCCTCAGTATTCTAATGAATGTTTGGGATAGGCATATTACTCAGATGCGTGGGTCTATAGACAGGAAATCCCTGCACTCAAAAATAAAAGCTGTTGCCATAGCTATTCAGAAAAAACACAAAGCTCTCTTTGCTGTGCAAAAGAAAAATTCAGTATCAGTGGCACATGACCTGTGATGACTATTATTATGACCCTGCACGACTCACCCTTCATTTTCATCATCCTGGTGTATTCTCAGTCATTATAGTAATGGATACAACTGGATGGGTTTGCAATTTTACCCCTTTTCTCAAGACATCCAGAAGGATTTTCAATGACACATGCTTTGATCTGTCTGCTTTTAAATCTCTTAAGCAGGGCAGCTCAAGGCAGCTTCCTCTCAGAAGATTTTACAATCCTAATACACCTTGTCATGAGTTCTATATTTATGCTTGTTTAGACACATCAAAGTCAGGCTTTTTACTAGGAGCCACCTAGAAAGTTAAGGCTATCAGCTTCTTGTTGTAGCCAGGCAGTTACTGTCAGGCCTAGTAATAATGAAGATTGACCTTGTAAAGTGACCAAAAGTTGTGGGCTGCAGTATGGGGATACTAGAAAGTGTTTTGCTGTGTTGTTTCTTCTGCTGTATTTTGGCTAGAATTAATATTATGGTCACAGTTAATTGCAAAGTGTTCTCTTGGATCTGTATATAGTACAGAGGGAAGAAAAGATGTAGAAGTAAGAGTCTTCCCCTGTGAATTAACATACAAAATCTCCACTTAATGCAGCAGAGAGGCAACACTTTAAAGAGATGTGTTGGCATGCCAATGAGATTGGTGGGAATTTGAATAGGTATGAAAGAGAATCACAGAAGAAAAAAATTGAGAGTGCTTTTTCAAAACATTGTCCATGAGAGAGAAACTGTTAATAGGCTGACATTGAACATTCAGAACACGTTAATCATCTTACTAATAGCCATTTCTATCTGTCTGTCTGTCTAATGTATCTATCTAATCTATCACCTATTTATCTATGTCTTTGTTCTGGTTCCATGTTTACCAAGAAGTCTTCTGATTATAGTCTTCGCTGTTCTATAGGACTTTCTACTGAAAAGGAAAGTACTGGGTCAGATGGTCCAAGCATTATAATCAGCTCAGTGATCGTAGTGCTCATTGAGAAGTTAATTGGCATTTGGATTCCGTTCAGCAGTTTCGTGAGCTTGTGTCATATGGGTTTGCTTCTGAGAGAAGAGGTTGCTCTCACGTGCTGGCTTCAGAATCTACATAACTCGGTGCCAGATTCTAACCTCAGTAATTTCTCCAAGGTATGGCCTATCTCCAGGGCCTTTGAGAAGAAAATCTGCCAGTCTTCTCAGGTGAAGCTTTTCTTCACTGCCGTGCCCTGAACATTTTCACTGGAAACCACTAAACACACGTTTTAAAGCTGTAATCATAGTAAGAATGAGGGAAAGGCACATTGTTTCCTTAATCTCATGCCTCAATGGGGTGGCTGATCAGTGAGACTATCGTGACTTATGCTTTGAAATTCATTTTCTGACACATCTAACTGCACAGGGTTAGTTGGTTATCTTTTTGTTTTTATGATTATATAACATCTTAAGACTTGGTCAGCTGTTTTAGAAAACTTGAGAACTCAGGTGACAAATAACGTTTCCTCATTTTTCTTTCTCTCATCCCTTTTCTGAGCCTTTGATTAGAAACATCAAGACAGTAGGGCTAGATGTGTAGTGACTATAGAAACTGCCCACTTAAAGGAGTTCCTAGTGCTCTTGATTTCTTGCCCTAAGAAACCCTGTTGCCTTAGCTAGTTCTCTTGAAAGAGAAAGAAAGGAAAACTATAGGCATAAAGAGTTCAGAAAGGAGAATGTTGAGTATTTTTCCAATATTCTATGGGTATTTGGTTCTGATCTCAGTGACTAAAATTAGGATTTTAAAGTCATAAACATAATGTATGTTTATGGTGAAAATCTCTATAAAAGGTAACAGTTGTGTGAGTCCCTTTCTGCCCTTCCTTAGCCCTCTCAGTTTTACATTGCCCTTACCAGAGTAACTACTCTTCATATTGTCCGGTGTAACCTCTTAGAAATATTTTAATTGTATTCAAGTAAATTTAATAAAAATATTAATGACACTTACTGAGTAATTTTCAAGTAGTAAGCATAATGCTTTTCAGGATTACTTCATTTAATTCTCACTACAAATGTTAAAATGTATCTGTGAGATGTATTTCTAGCAAGTGAAGTCATTGGTCCAAAGATATATTATTTTATTATTATTATTGGCCACATGGCAGATGGGATCTCAGCCCTGACCAGGGATTGAACCTATCCCCCTGCAGTGAAAACACAGAATCATAACCACTGGACTGCCAGGGAAATATTATGTTGGAAAATTTGCATCTAGAATTGTTTCATCATCTTACGCACTCATAAGCAGCATGCCAGAGGACCTTTTAATTTCTCATTATCACTCTCACTGTCACTGGATATGACCCATTTTCATTTTCATCACTAGTATGGATAAAATATAATATCATTTATTATTTACTATTCTGTTTCATGAATGAGTTTAACATCTCTTCATTGTTTATTTGCTATTTCTTAGTCCACTCCCTGTTAATATATTTCATCATTTAAAAAATTGGAATATAGCCATTTGTTAATTATTTGTAATAGCTAAGTATATTTAAGAAAGTAACTCTTACAACTGTTTTGAATATATTTCTCAGTCTGGCATTTTACTTTATACCTTTTTAAAGTCATATAAATATTCTAATTTTTTATTGTGGTTAAAAGCACATGTACTGTGCTTAGTCACTCAGTCGTGTCCTACTCTTGCGACTCCATAGACTGTAGCCTGCCAGGCTCCTCTGTCCATGAGATTCTCCAGGCAAGAATACTGGAGTGAGGTGCCATTGCTTTCTCAAAAAAAAAAAAAAAAAAAAAAGACATAATTATACATAATTAATTATCTTTTAAACCACTTTTAAGTAGTGTTAAACATATTCACATGGTTGTCTCTAGAAATATTTTGTCTTGTAAAACTGAAGCTCATTAAACAATAACTACCCTTTCTTCCTACAAACCTTTGGTAGTCACCATTCTACTTTCTATGAATCGGACATTAGATATCTCATAAAGGACATTAGATATCTCTTAAAAGACATTAGATATCTCTTAAAGTGGAATCACACAATACTTGTCTTTTTGTCACTAGCTTATTCCCCTTAGCATAATGTCTTCAAAGTTCACTGGTGATGTAGCCTGTGACAGAATTTCCTTCCTTTATAAGGCTGAATAACATTTCATTGTATGTAGATACCACATTGTGCTTCTCTGTTTGACTGGTGGTGGTGATTTGGGTTGCTTCCATCTGTTGGTTATTGTAAATAGTGCAGCTATGAAAAAACTTGATTCCGTTTTTTTGGATATATATCCAGAAGTAGATTGCTAGGTTATATGGGAGTTCTAGTCTTAATTTTTTGAAGATTCTTCATACTGTTTTCCATAGCATTTGTACCACTTCACAGTCCTACCCACAGTGCAAAAGAGTTTCAATTTTTCCACATCTGCCTCTATACCTGTTTTCTGCTTTTTTATGTCACCATCCTAATGGGTATGAAATTATATCTCATTGTGGTTTTATTACATTTCTCTCATGATTAATAATATTGTGCATCTTTTCATATGCTTGTTCGATTTTTTTCATCTTTGAAGAAGAGGCTATTCAAGTCATCGCCCAATTTTTAATCAGGTTACTTGATTTTTTTGCTTTAATGATTTTTTTTTTAATATAGCAAGGCTTAATAAACTTTCCTCCATGTACTACTTTTATAACATGTTTAAGGATTGTGCTGCTGCTGCTGCTAAGTCGCTTCAGTCGTGTCCGACTCTGTGTGACCCCATAGACGGCAGCCCACCAGGCTCCCCCGTCCCTGGGATTCTCCAGGCAAGAACACTGGAGTGGATTGCTGTTTCCTTCTCCAAAGGATTGTGCTACCCCATATTAAAATCATCACTTTTTTTACATTTATCCTAGTTCTTTTGAGGTTTCTCTTTTTATATTTAATTTTTGATACATCTGTCGTTTGTTTGAATATGAGGGTTAAGGAAAGGGTCCAGCTATTTTGAACCATTTACCCAACCCCAACTTATAAGATAATCACTGATCACACATTAGCTTGTAAGATTTGGATATTTTAAGCAGGCTTTTGTACTGAGCACCACTTTGGCCACACTTACCACTGTAATGATTGTACTAAGTGCAGTGATATCTTGCTGAATTTTGTTTGCACTTCTCTGAATGGTAAATGTTAGCTATTTTAATATAGGTTAAATGTTTGAAAGATGGGCTTAAAAACACTCTATTATTCCCTTTCTTGAGCCCTATTCACTTTCAAAATAAATATTAACTTTTTTTCCCAATAACTTTTTGTTTGGGCTGAGTAAACAAGGAGATATATTTTCAGTGATATGGGAGGCCAGCATGAAAGGATGACTTTTACATTGTAGAATGATTTTTGTTTCAAATGTGAAATAATGAGAGAGTTTCTACAGAAAGTAAAAGGGATGTCTGTTTCAAGATGTCTATCTAAATGTACTTGGGGTAAATGTAGGATCCTGACAGCTCTAACCTTGTGACTACTTGGAATCATACTTACCATCTTATGGTACAGATAAAGGAATAGGATCGGGAATCAGGTTGTTCAAGGCCTGGCTTTATTATAACTTAGCTGTAAGATTGAATATGTTGCCTTATTCTTCTAAGTATTGGTTTTCTAATTTGCTAAATAGGGATACATAGCATGCATGAAAATTTGAAAAGGTTATTTAAGCAATTAAGCATGATAATTTGTAGGATTTGCACTTTATACAACATGATATGCTAAAAAGATGATGATGATAATTGTTATCAGTAACAACAACAGTAATTATGGTGAGAGAAGATCCTGCTGGTGTAAAACACAGTCTTTGAAGTAGTCCATTCCTAACAGAGAACGTACTCCTGAGACAGTAGGGCTAGGCTCCTAATCCCTACATTGTATAAAGACCCATTATGTTTATGGATTCATTTGGAGCATTAAAACCCAAAAGGTTGCAGTGAACTATTAAACGTAGATGGCATACTGTTAGGAAAAATTTCCCTACTCAGCCAGTTTTTTCATCTTTTGGTTTCCTCTGTATTGTATTTACTATGGAGTTTTATTAACTGCTTGAAGAATGTAATTTCAGGTTGCTTGAAAGGGAAGAAACTGGGTGTGTAAAGATAGTTATTGTTGTGGGGGTGGGGAGTGATTAGTCACATTTATGCTGTTGCTTCCATCTGTAAATTAAAACAATTTTTCTCCTGTGAATTGAAAGGAGGAAATAAGGTTCTGTGAAGTGAAAATATATGAAATTTAAAACTAACATCCAACAGAAATGTCTCAAGACAGCTTTGCAGTCAGAGCTAGGTGTTCTCTTTCAGTGAACTGTATTAGTATGAAACACTGAATTGGTCATGGTACAAGTAGAATTATTAAAAGCTGGTGTTATTAGACACACCCATTGAAATTTTTTCTGCATTTAAATCACGACTGTTGGAGTTTCTTTATGGTGAGCTTATTGCATGGATAAAGGGTTCAAAAGGAAAAAAAAAAAAAAAAAGAAGCTAATGTCAGCCATTTAGAGACAGAGGAAAAGGGGCCTTGGAGAGGTCATCTTGCGTTTTGAGATCATAACATGGGCTCCAGAGAGGTACAGAAAAGTGCCTGAGAGCACACGCTGGGGCAGTGAGAGCTCTAGAACACAGATTAGTGGATGCTGTGTACTGTTCTTTTTAGTCTGACCCAAAAGCCTTGGGGAATGGGGATGGAAGGAAAGTGGGAAGAAGTTATCATTAATTCGTTATTTCTACTCAGTGGCCACTTGTTTTATCTTTTTCCATAGCTCTTGTTTAATTTTTCTCACATTGACCCTGGAGTTGGCGGGAAGCATTGCTTACCTGACTTCGATTGCTCTTGGTGCGCCGAGTGCTAGAAGCAACAATGTAGAAATGTATTAACAGACCGGTTCACTGTACATCCAGAGACCTTTATGGTTCCTCCTCTGCCCCTAGCTAGCTGTGTGACCTCAGACAAATGACTTAACTTCACTTAGGCTCCATTTCCTCAAATGGAAAACGAGTGTGTGGGCAGTTTGTCTCTCAAGTCCTTTCCTGTGCACAGAGCCGCGCTCGTCCTTCCTTACCTGGATGACTCCATAGGTTGCTGAAGCAGCAGACGTCACTTGGTTCTTAGCTGCTGATTGCATATTTCCCTCAAACTTGAAGGAGAGGAAATCCCAAATTTAATTCCGCTATAGTGCTTGTTTCTGTTTTCATCCGGGCATCTCCATCTCATTGATCCCATTGCCTCAAGTGAAATCTTTCATTTAAATGATTGATGAAGGGAAAGGAGGAGAGGAAGGGATAAATTAGGAATATGGGATTAACCTATACACACTACTGTATATAAAACAGATAACAAGAATTTGCTATGTATCATAGAAAAGTATATTTAATATCTTATAAAACCTATAATGGAAAACATTGGAGGTATATATATTTATATATAAGAATCACTTTGCTGTACGTCTGATACTTACACAATATTGTAAATCAACTATACTTCATTTTTAAAAAAGGAATACTGAGTGATGGTTACGGGGAGGAAAACTTCTTCTGTCTAAATTCTACATGACTGTTCCACTATTTATTATTTTTGTACAAGTTATAAATAGGTCATGAATTTAAAAGTTTGTGAGAATTGCCTATTGTTGCAAACTATACTGAAGGCAGTGCTTATAAAATAATTCCACATCCTTTTCTCCCCCCACTTGTTTCTATTTTAGAATAAAAACATCAGTAGGAAAAATAAATGGATTACTCTTCCAGTAAATACACAGGACTAGATTATTAGGTCATTATTAAAAATAGATTAAATATGTGAGCACTTTATAAAACAAAAGATAAATGATAGAAGGTTGTTATTCATTTGGAAGGTGCAGACTGCTAATAATTTTCTGTACTTAAAAAAATAGGCAAACAGACATTGACGTATTAATGATGTATTAATTAATTCATTATTAAGTTTCAGAACTCCAGCAGAATATAGTATTACCCACTTTTGTAAATAACTCATGTAGAACATTTCTGTAGAGGTCCACTAATTCTTATTCTCAGGGTATATAAAAAAGAAATATTTATAATTCACTTGTATGGAGTCAGAATAATTAGGATTCAGACTTTCAGCCTCTAATCAGACATTTTGTGCTTGATTAAATTAGTATTTGAAAATAGTAAAGCAAGATTTAAATTGAAATTTAAAATAGTGTTTAAGTTATTTCACATTTTAATATATTATTCCATATACTTCTATAACATTTTATATTCCTACCCTGTATTTAACTGTTTTTAAAACCTTAGACATTGAACTGTTCTGAATGATCCTAAAATAAGTATCTTTAAAGATTAGTCCTGAATTGTTGCTTTAGGATGGATTCTCAGAAAAGTGATGCATAGAGTTAAAGAAGTGTTCAAAAAACATTGTGAGCTGCTTTTCAGAAACTGTTATTAGGGTGCTTGTAGTATTAGTATATAACACTCCCATATCCTTGCATTATTGCAAGTTTTTACTATTCTACAGTTAATAAAGATTTGCTAAATTAGTAGGATGAAGAGTAATATCTGTTTCAATTAGCTAATATTGAGGCTAAAATTTTTTATATATGCATATAAATAATTTATTTCTTCTTTGTGAATTTAATATTAGTGTTATTTGTCTATCAGGACATTGGCCATTTCTTTTTTCTATCCTGGTTTTCACAGAAACATTTTTCTCAGTTCGTTATTTGCCACTTAATTATTTACTTTGACTTTTGATGTGAAGGAATTTTTTTTTTTCAAACTGTATCCAGAGAAGTTATTTTTCTTTTAAAAATGTTTATTTCCTACTTTCATTCATAGAAAAAGCTTTCTTCAACCTCAAATTAGATTAGAACTCACTTTTCTGGTTTTTTACCACTCTTTGTTTTTAATCACTCTTCAAATAATTGAAAGAAGATATTTAAAGTCTGTGTAAAATTAGACCATTCTGATAAAGATTGAAAAGGGTATGAGATTTTTTAAAAGGAGAAATCTTTATCCAGTATTCATTTATTACACTATCATCATCAAAGTCAGGAATTTAAATACATACCTAAAAGCATTTTGTAAAATATTAGAAACTGTTCAAAAGCAAGAGTAATCATAAAATAACATCTTAACATTTTAGAAAACAGATTCTTCCAGAGGCTTTCTCCTCCAAGAGGGCCACTTTGAAAGCCTACGCTTTATGTTATGCTGTCAAAGTCAATGGATTGGAAAAAAACAAAAAGCAAATCATTTGACTGAATTCTAAAATAGTGCTATAATTAATGAAATGTTTTTATATAAATGCAGAATTTAGTAAAAAGAATTTCAAAGAGTATAACAATGCTAAATTGTTTTCTTGATACCTTCTACTATAAAAAAGCTATAACCTAATACTATTCATTTTTCATTATATTATACATATATTCAAAGTATTTTATTAATAGATATTTTTCTGATTACTGAAGTAATACATCTGTGCTAGATGTTTGAAGACTTGAAAAAAGTACACAGAAGAACTAGGTCTAAACTTTTTTAAAATGTGTGACTTTGGGCAAGTTATCTAACCTCTCTATCACTGTCACCACCTATATAATGAAGGTATTGAAATGCACATTTTCTTAACACTCTAACAGGTTACAGTATTGTGAAAAACTACCTATAAATCTAAGAAACTAATACAAATGGTATTTCATTAAATTTAAGAAATTTTTTGTAGTATGTCAAAGCATATGGTGGGATTCCGTGGTGGCTCAGACAGTAAAGAGTCTGCCTGCAAAGAGGGAGACCCGGGTTCAATCCCTGGCTCAGGAAGATCCCCTGGCGAAGGAAATGACAACCCATTCCAGTATTCTTGCCTGAAAAATCCCATGGACAGAGGAGCCTGGCAGGCTACAGTCAATGGGGTCACGAAGAGTTGAAAAAGACTGAGTGACTTCACCTTCACTTCCACTTTTAAAGCTTATTGTTAGTTGTTGTCTAGTCACTAAGTCATGACCAGCTCTTTGCAACCCCATGGACTGCAACACCCTAGGGTCTCCTTTCCTTTACTATCTCCCAGAGTTTGCTGAAATTCATGTCTGTTGAGTTGGTGATGCTATTTAACTATCTCATTCTCTGCCATCCCCTTCTCCTTTTGCCATTAGTCTATCCCAGCATCAGGGTCTATTCCAACAAGTTGGCTCTTTGCATCAGGTGGCCAAAGTGTTGGAGCTTCAGCTTCAGCATCAGTCCTTCCAGTGAATATTCAGGGTTGATTTCTTCTGGATTGACTGGTTTGATCTCCTTGTTGTCCAAGGGACTATGAAGAGTCTTCTCCAGCACCATAATTCAAAAGCATCAGTTCTTTGCCACTCAGCTTTCTTTCTGGTCCAGCACTCACATTTGTACTTGACTACTGGAAAAACCGTAGCTTTGACTATATGGACTTTTGTAAGCAAAGTGATATCTCTGGTTTTTTATGTTATCTTGATTGGTCATAACATTCCTTCCAAGGAGCAAACGTTTTTTAATTTCATGGCTGCAGTTACTGTCCACAGTGATTTTGGAGGCCAAGAAAATAAAATCCATCACTGCTTCCACTTTTCCTCTTTATATCCAGATAATGACTAAAATGATCCCAACTTTATATATTTTTAAATATTTGAATATTTAAAGTTACATATATTCCAGAGCCATGGCTCGGATGGTAAAGAATCTGCTTGTAATGTGGGAGACCTGGTTTCAAGACCTGGATCTTGAGTTGGGAAGATCCCCTGGAGAAGGAAATGGCAACCCACTCCAGTATTCTTGCCTGGAGAATTCCATGGACAGAGGAGCCTGACGGGCTATAGTCCATGGGGTTGCAAATAGTTGGACATGACTGAGCAACTAACACTTTCACACTTTCACTTTTCAAAGTTACATATATAAAATTTATTGTTGTTGATCCAATGTTTAACTTATTATTTGAGTTTTGACATTTTTATAAGGAATACAAATGAATTTGTGGATTTATGCATACATGAATCTATATGGATAGATAACTAGATATATACATGTATGTAGCATACTATATGGGCTTCCCTGGTGGCTCAGATAGTAAAGAATCCGCCTGCCATGCGGGAGACCTGGGTTCCATCCCTGGGTTGGGAAGATCCCTGGAGGAGGGCATGGCAACCCACTCTAGCTTTCTTGCCTGGAGAATCCTGGCAGGCTACAGTGCATGCTTGTTGCTAAGAGTCGGACATGACTGAGTGACTAATCACAGCACAGCACAGCATACCTTATGAATCAAATATTACTTCTTTCTTTTGCAAAGTTAGCATTAGACACAGCTATATTTCTCAAAACACAGTTTTATATAGAAAATATGCAGAGCCATATTTTTATACCAGTTCATGTTATAAATTATAGATTTATTTAGTTACTGCTGCTATTGATAGAGTCTTTTAAAATTACTCAGTGAGAGATACTATTATTATGACATATATTGCCTCTAATATCTACATATATTGCCTCTAATATCTACATATATCAACCAAAATATGCATAGATTTTGGGACCAAGATTATTTAAATGAATGTCTAAATTTTATGTAGATACAATGAGTCATACATGAGTCATAATATGCTGACATTTTTGTTCAAAACGTTTGTCGTGTACTGTATTTTGTCGTTAGATTTGCAGAGTACAAGGAAATACAGATTTTAAATAAAAAAAGGATTTATTCCTCATGAATGGGAGAGCAAAAAGTGGTATCATAATATTTGTTTGTCATAAGTAAATGTATTAATAAAAACATAAAATACAATAATAAAAACAGTATTAATGTTAATTTTCTGAAGTGGAAAAGATTAAAATTTTAAAACCAATGGTAGTCCCACCTTTGAATAATTATCCTCTAAATGTTAAACGTTTGGAACGCTTCCAGATTTTTTCTGGTAGAGGTAACGGTGTTGTGAACATCTTTTTTGCATGTATGTTTTAACTTGTCTAGAACTGATTGCTTACTTCATGAATTCTGCTACAATTTGTCGTATTGCTTTTAAGGAAATTCATATCAAGTTACAATGTCTCAGCAATATTGTCTCATTTTAACCAGATTGAATACTATAATTTTCTTAAAATGTTTGCCTCTTTAGATGGCATAAAATGCTATCTCAATATTATTTTCAGTAAGGTTCAGTATTTTTCCATTTGTTTGTTTTCCTTTTGTAATTCCATTTGCCTGAACTCTACTCAGATGCTTTCAGCATCTGCCTAGTGAGTCTTAATGATTGCTTGTTTCTTATACATGTAATTAGTTTCTTTCTTTCCATAGTTCTTTTCTTTCCACATAGATCTGATTCTTTGTTTTATTTGAAACAATGTTTTTCAGATATTTTGCTTCCTATTTTAGTGTTTGAAATTTTGTTTTAAGGAAGTTTTCTTTTTATAACATATTCTACTTTATACTACATTTGCTTTTCATATTTAGAAAAATTAATTATAGTCCATCTGACTATAGTACATAATGCAAAATGCATTATCTCAGTATTATTTATAAGACCTATTGTTTTTAATTTCTTATTTTGTAAAGCCTATTTAATATCTGAGTTTAATATTTTGAAAGATATTATTGCCATCATCTTAAGAAATAGAGACTCAAGGATCTCTCCCAAGTGTTAATCTTAGAAATTGTTTGACATCATTTCAAGTTAGCTGAATAAATTAGAATCCACACTCTGGGGTGCAGATAGCCTGCAGTTAATAGAAAACAGTGTATTTCCTCCATGCACCTTTCTTCATATTAGTGATCATTCCTTTACATTCATCTCAAATCTAGTCTGCTAGTCTGTGTGCCAAGATTCACAGTTTAAGATTTGTGTTGCCTAATTTCAATATGACTGTATGATACATAGATAGGATTCTTACTCAGCTATTCCATTGGCATTCAAATGAGTAACTTTCACAGAACTTTTAGGAGATAAGACCCAAACACATATCCTCTGGGCAATGGGTAGATCTGAGGCTTTTATGAGTCAAAGGAGCTCAAAACCTCAATATAGGGTTTATGGGGTTTAAGGGATCTTAGGAGCACAGTGCTAATGAAAGTATGCAATTCTTATTAAAGATTTCATCTGTGAGCATGACTGTGGGCACATCATTGCCTTGATCTCCCTGGGAATCTATGAAGCCAACTTGAGTTTCTTACAATCATAGATGTTGTGACTGTCTCTCCACAAACTTTTGAGCCTAACTTAGTAATGCAGTACTTGTAATACAGTTAACTTAACAAAGCTTAGTTCTAATATAAATTCTTTGGAGATATAGATGCAAGGTAGAATAGTTGTATAATTTACAAATTGTATGTAATTTTCTGTATTTATTTGAAAAGTCTAAAGTTTTAGTGTGGATTCTGTTCCATTGAGTCTGTTACTTGAATGCAGTATGTAATATTTTTTCTTGTTCTTTTCTTAAACTATAAACCATGGTTTGAGCATAGTTTAAGGGAAAAAATAGACAATACTTTAAATAAAACCATGTATCTGTGAGTGTGTATATATGTGTGTATATATGTGTGTATATCCATACACATATATGGATATACACACATACACACATGGATATACACACATATATACACACTCACAGATATCCATACACACATATATACACACACTTATAAATGTATGTAATTTTAGGATTATAACTTTACCTCTGTCCCTGGAGGAATTTTTTTTTTCCATTAGACCATAAAATGATACAGAAGTTCAGATTATCTATTTCACTACATAAAACTTTACAATTCCCTAAACTCTGGTTTATGAAAATTCATAAAAATTCCCTTCTGAGATTAATACAGATTTAATCCGTGACCCTTTGGCTCAAAAGTCAAATCTGCTATTTCTGTAATAGTTAAGAAGTCATTGTCAGTTAATAGCCACATTAAAAATTATTATTTCAGCATTTAAAAAGTGGATAAATTGGTGCTTTCTACTTTATGTGCTTAAGGTCCACTCATAAAGGTTAAATGATGAAGACATTAAGGACTATGAATAGGGAGGGAAGAAAGAAGAAGGAAAGCATAGGGGTAATGGTGGCTTTTCCATTCACAGAGACAAAATTATGTTTGTGGTAAGTCAAGTAATGTTTCAGTTTTTTGACCATTGGTTAAAGGGTAGTTCTAATCACATATGCTGTAGATTGCCTGAATTAAAGATTTCAGCTTTGTTTCAACATAGCAGATCACATCCTGATCCATGTAATCATTAAGAGAAGAAAAAATAAATCTAATCCTAAAATTTCTTAGTCTTTCTTCACTCTTCATAGAATATAATTCATGTATTTCCCTGGGTAGCAGAGGATGAGATGATTGGATAGCATCACCAATTCAATAGACTTGAACTTAGACTCTGGGAGATAGTGAGGGACAGGGAAGCTTGGGGTACTGCAGTCCACGGGGTTGCAAAGAGTAGAACACAGCTTACCAACTGAGCAACAACAACAGTTTCCATATTGGGTAAGGAGGCATTGAAACTGATTATACTATATCCCGACAATGTACTCTTCTCTTACCTGATAATGCTTAACTGTCTTCTAAAAAAAATCTAAACCCTTCAGGGAATTCCTAGTTCCATCTTACCTATCCAAGATTTTCTCTCATTTTAGCATATATTCCAGATCAACAGAATTACTTTATGAACTTCTCTTGGCCTTTGATTTTGCCCTTCAGTATGCTTGATAGTGCCATTTATCAAAATCCATCCCGTAAGGCCTTATCCAATATTACCTCAAATTCTAGTTACTTACCATCTAATGTGGGGTTGACCTTTCCATTTGGCTATTATTTCCTCCCTAAGGAGCTTACACGTGAAAATGAGAACAGTGTCTTATTTATCTTCCAATCTCCATTGTGCAATTTCTCACTCACTCTCTTATATAGAACATTACACATCGTATTTAGAGGCTGAATAAATCATTAAGTGGGTACTATCAGTGGGCCCGTGGAATTGACTTACGTGAGTGAAAGCCGTATAAAAGGCTCTTAATAAATATTAAATGTTGTCAATTCTCAATTATTCATGAGTATATTATTCACATTATAGCTGTAGTATGACTTTAAAGGTCATATTTACATAATGAATGATTCTGCTTGATGAAGCCTTTAGTTGACATAAATAGGTTCTTAGTTTGTGTCCATCTGAAGATTAGAAGTGAAACCTCTGTAAATCAGTTTTATTATTTAATTACCACCAGTTCCCCTTTACTATCTTAGTCAAAGGCTTATTAGCTACTTTGCCTAAATCTGAAAGCTGATACTGATCATCCTCAGTATTTAATGGGGGAGCATAGAAAGAGCCGATCTGGAGATTAGAATCCAAAAGGTCAAGAGTTTTCCATTCCCTCTTGCATCAGATCTTCATAGTGGAGTTTTGTTAATTTGTGAATTAAATTACTTGGTTAATCCAGAAAGCTTCCTGATGACAACAAAGACCTTTTGGTAGGGAGAAATTCTGCCTCTTTGTGTTCATTCTCTCTCCACCACCACCCCAACCCTTCCTTGGCATTTGAAATACACTGTGCAATTTTATAATCAATAAAATCATAAAAATATGGCTTTCACTAAGGATATGAGCATAGATTAAGGTGCAGGATTTCAAAGAAGGATGGGTTAGTTGATGGGTTTATTTTTAAGCCTTACATAAAACTACAGGCAGAAAGAGATTGAATTTTATTGAAATTCACACTGTACAGTGAGTACAGAAAATTACAGGGGATGCAAGATATAATTTAATAATACATAATTACTATTTTGAAATTAAGAAAGCAAATATGAAAGCATTAGCTTACCCACCAGGACTTGCAATAATGTTTGCCTAGCAGTGATCTCTGTGGACAGATTTTGGAAATTGTCAGCGATTTTATTCAGTCTGTCAGCGTTTGCAGCGGCAAGGATTGGGATTTATTTGATAAAGTCATGATAGACAAAACCTTTTGTACACATTAGCATGACAGTGTGCATAAAATACAGTAGAAACTGCATTCAATTATAATATATTTTACACCAAAAGAATTAATCATTTAGGAAAGGAAGCAAGAAATGAATTAGATGACTTACCAATATTTCTGCTTTTTTTTTTTTTGCAATTTCCAAGATAGGTAATTTGTTTATATTTACTTTAAAAATGTCTAGTAGGCAAAGAATATGACTGAAGGAAACATTAACTCTAAAAAGCTAAATGAATGTGTCCAAATAGAACACTAGGAAGAAGGCAGTCACTTGAATTATGATAGTCTGGCACCAACTGTTTTCAAATACTCAAGTTTTAAAAGTATATGTGTGCTAGGAAGTCTTTACTTAAAAAAAGATTAGAGTCTTTTTTATCAGGTGGGAATGCAGTCAGCTGTGGGTAGCAGTAAACTACCAGCAGTTTAACCATCTAAGAGTTTGTCTGGTACAAAGGATGTTGGAGGTAGCAGCCCAGGGCTAGCACAGTGGTCCTGTGATGTCTTCAAATGCATGCTTCAAATGCATGCTTTCCTTTATGCTCTTCTCAGCCATCCTTAGCACATTATCTCACCCTGTGCTTGTTCTTTCATGATCACATGTGGTATGGACTACTGCATTGCACCCTCATTCTGAGCAAAGAAAAGAAATAGATGGGGAGCAGGAAGGGGTGGCGTCTGTATCAGGGAAGTCAGGCTTCCTGGGAATCCTGGGCTTGGATCTCAAGGGAGACTGAAGAGCTTGGGCTTTTTAACTGGACTTATTTTAGGGTGAAGAGTTGGGCTTGTATAAATGAGAATGAAGTGGAGACTGGGTTTGGATGTATAGACAATAGTATCTGCCACAGTCTTATATGTCAGAGCTAAAGTTGATGAGATTGGAAAAACAATTAGCTGATGAGAGATGAAAAGCAATATATCTCAACAGACAATTTACTAGGAAAAATAGGTTTTTGTGTCTAGTGTCCATGATTGGTGATGAGAAAAATGAAATGAGTGTTTTCAAATATAAAATCAGATGATATTACCTGTATATAATTATGTTAAGGGTCTAATGCCAAAAAAGAAACAAGCTAAATGTAGATTGCTGCTGCTGCTGCTAAGTCGCTTCAGTCATGTCCGACTCTGTGCGACCCCATAGACGGCAGCCCACCAGGCTCCCCCGTCCCTGGGATTCTCCAGGCAAGAACACTGGAGTGGGTTGCCATTGCCTTCTCCAGTAAATGTAGATTAGTTACAAGTTATTCTCTTATGCACTGTCAAGACCTCCTTTGTTTCATAGACAAATAGTCTAGCATATTTCACACAAAGCCTCTGTGGCACGTGACTAAAATCATTGAACTAGAGCCTCTCTGATCTTTAGTTCAAAATGATCCTGGTTTTATCGAGCAGAGTGGACATCAAACTCTGAAAGCAGCAGAAAATACCAAACACACAGAGTTGGTAGCAATTTATAGCTGACACAGAAATGAAAGAGGAGAATGAGGTAACTCTCTAATTAATGGCTGCCTCCATTCCGCCTGTGGTCTGAAATAGCTTGATAGATAGATCTCAGAGTTGTAGCTAGTTTAAATGATAAATATTTCAATTCTCCACTCTTCCATGGGTGTGTAAATAGAGTCTGAAAATAAAAGTTTGTAATCAGAGTAGTAGTATTTTTAAAACTGGAAAAGCAACGTGCCTGTCTCAACCAGTAGCTAATATTATTAAACAAAATATCTGTATTCTGTGTTTTTTAATTCCCCTGGTTTTGAGGCAGAAATAGAATTTGTACACAGCCAGAATGCTACCTCTTGTTATCTAGGCTTTATCAACCATTGCACCTATTAGAGCTCCACCCTTGCTTCTTACTCTGCTTCTTTTCTCAATGGTAAGGACTTTTACTTCTTTCCTCTGTGCTCCCGCTCATTTGTTCGACTTTAACTGAAGACAGATTACAATACTTGGTTTGTGATATCACTTGGATTAGAAACTATCAGATCAGATCAGTCGCTCAGTCGTGTCCGACTCTTCGAGACCCCATGAATCGCAGCACGCCAGGCCTCCCTGTCCATCACCAACTCCCGGAGTTCACCCAGACTCACGTCCATCGAGTCAGTGATGCCATCCAGCCATCTCATCCTCTGTCGTCCCCTTCTCCTCCTGCCCCCAAACCCTCTCAGCATCAGAGTCTTTTCCAATGAGTCAACTCTTTGCATGAGGTGGCCAAAGTACTGGAGTTTCAGCTTTACCATCATTCCTTCCAAGGAAATCCCAGGGCTGATCTCCTTCAGAATGGACTGGTTGGATCTCCTTGCAGTCCAAGGGACTCTCAAGAGTCTTCTCCAACACCACAGTTCAAAAGCATCAACTCTTCGGTGCTCAGCCTTCTTCACAGTCCAACTCTCACATCCATACATGACCATAGGAAAAACCATAGCCTTGACTAGACGAACTTTTGTTGGCAAAGTCATGTCTCTGCTTTTGAATATGCTATCTAGGTTGGTCATAACTTTCCTTCCAAGGAGTAAGCGTCTTTTAATTTCATGGATGCAGTCACCATCTGTAGTGATTTTGGAGCCCAGAAAAATAAAGTCTGACACCGTTTCCACTGTTTCCCCATCTATTTCCCATGAAGTGGTGGGACCGGATGCCATGATCTTTGTTTTCTGAATGTTGAGCTTTAAGCCAACTTTTTCACTCTCCACTTTCACTTTCATCAAGAGGCTTTTGAGTTCCTTTTCACTTTCTGCCATAAGGGTGGTGTCATCTGCATATCTGAGGTTATTGATATTTCTCCCGGCAATCTTGATTCCAATTTGTGTTTCTTCCAGTCCGGCGTTTCTCATGATGTACTCTGCATATAAGTTAAATAAACAGGGTGACAATATACAGCCTTGACGTACTCCTTTTCCTATTTGGAACCAGTCTGTTGTTCCATGTCCAGTTCTAACTGTTGCTTCCTGACCTGCATACAAATTTCTCAAGAGGCAGGTCAGGTGGTCTGGTATTCCCATCTCTTTCAGAATTTTCCACAGTTTATTGTGATCCACACAGTCAAAGGCTTTGGCATGGTCAAATATACTATGTCAAATATACATAGTCAAATATACTAAATACTAATATATAGTTAGAAACTATATAGTAGAGCAAGTTTCACTCTAAATGTTGACTGGCTTCGAATCTGCTCATTCCATAATCTTTGGAGTGTTTCTTACGTATCAGGATTGTCCTAAGTGCTAGGGGTGTGAAGATGAAGGATTTCTGGTTTTAGCCATCTGAGGGCTTAAGAATCGACCTTCTGTTTGGGGGCTTCAACTGCAATTGTGTATGAAAGACTGCATTATGAAGATGTTTGATCTTTGAATAGGTCTCATGGGGTATGGCAATGGCACCCCACTCCAGTACTCTTGCCTGGAAAATCCCATGGATGGAGGAGCCTGGTAGGCTGCAGTCCATGGGGTCACTAGGAGTCAGACACGACTCAGCGACTTCACTTTGACTTTTCACTTTCATGCATTGGAGGAGGAAATGGCAACCCACTCCAGTGTTCTTGCCTGGAGAATCCCATGGACAGAGGAGCCTGGTGGGCTGCCTTCTATGGGGTGTCATAGAGTTGGACACGACTAAAGCAACTTAGCAACAGCAGCAGCATATGGTATGGGGGTTTCCCATGTGGCACTAGTGTGAAGAAACCCACCTGTCAATGTAGGAGACTCAAGGAACATGGGTTCAATCCCTGGGTCTAGAAGATCCCCTGGAGTAGGAAATGGCAACCCACTGCAGTATTTTTGCCTGGAGAATCCCATGGACAGAGGAGCCTGGTTGACTATAGTCCATAGGGTTGCAAAGAATCAGACACAGCTGAAGCAACTTAGCACACACACACGGGCATGAGCTTCCCAGGTGGCTCTAGTGGTACAAAGCCCACCTGCCAATGCAGGAGATGGAAAAGATGTGGGTTTGATCCCTAGGTTGGAAAGATCTCCTGGAGGAGGGCATGGCAACCCACTCCAGTATTTTTGCCTAGAGAATCCCGAGGGCAGAGCCATAGGGTCAAAAAGAGTCAGACACAACTGAAGCAACTTAGCACGCACAGGGCATAGTGAATTGGTCTCATGGCAGTGCCCCCATGCCCAGAGAAGTAAATATTGGTGTTTTACATTAGTTTGTAGAGGACATAAAGTCCAATGTTTTCTGTCTCTCATCTGAAGAAGTAAATTTCTTGTCATTAACTTTGCTTCTGTTCATGCTTGCAAGGTAGCTACTTCTTTTTTCCTCCATTGAGAATCTGGCCATTATTCCCCACCATATCTGAAAGGGTACTTCTGTAGTTACTGGACATTACCAGACATAATTCTGTTTTTCTCATGGTGGGATATGAATAGTCTAGAATCTAGAAAAGTCTTGCAAAGCATTCCTTTGTTTTTCTGCTTGGTGGGGCTTATATTCCACACAGAATCTCCTTTTTATTGTGTATCCCTAGAGCAATGCTCCAACCTCATCCTTATTTAGAATGGAATAAATATAAGACATAGTGTCTTCTGATAAAATTGCTAGTTCATATTATTTTCCGATAGTTTATATTAATGCATATCCCATTAGTGCACTGTCTTTGTTAAGATATCGCCCACTCCTCCATCAGGGTAAAGAAGACACAGAACTCTACCACACATAAATAATTAACAAATTTTATTTTGAAGCCCTGAAGTATATTACCAGTGTATATGATTTAGGGTTGGCTGATGTTTGCAACAGAAATATACAGAGGCTCAAACACAAGAGATTAAGTCATGACTTCATCTCTCCAGTCATTTAGGGACTTGGCTGACAGTGTTAGTTGCTCAATCATGTCTGACTCTTGGTGACCCCATGGACTGTAGCCTGCCAGGCTCCTCTGTCCATGGGATTCTCTAAGCAAGAGTACTGGAGTGGGTTACTATTTCCTTCTCCAGGGAATCTTCCCAACCCAGGAATTGAATCTTTATTATCTGAGCCACCCAGGGAAGTCCAGGGACTAGACTGGTGGAGGCTTTACCATCTTTAATACCTGATTTCCAAGGTTGACCTCGGAGACATTACCATTTCAGACAGCCAGAAGGGAAAAAGCACAAAGGGGTCTGGATAAAAATCTATCATGTGATTATACCTAATTGTAAGAGAGACTGGGAAATGAAATATGGCATGTGCCAAAAAAGAGAAGGGTTTTGATGAGGAGTCAACAGTATAATCCCTTTTACAATGACCAAGTAGCTAAAAATCAGATTAGAAGTGATTGTACTGGAACCTGATCTTTTGACAAGCCCATATTTTCATCAAACCTGTACATTGTTCAAGTTAACAAACCTCCCAGAATTTCAAGTACCTACTAAGTAGACTTGCACACAATGTTGTATATAAAGTTACTTTCTCCAAAGTTGAATTTTTAGTCCAAAACCAGACTATAATAGAATGAAGCAGATCATTCTAAGGTAATATTAGGATATGTATTTGTATCTCTCTATATATAATCTGTGTGTGTGTGTGTGTGTATATATATATATATAAATCTGTATATATACACAAATATTACTCCAGGATCAATGATGATACTCTTTTTCTGAAAAAGAATGTTACAGGAGGTAAATGGCCTCTGTAAGACATAGTGAAGACCTGAAAAATACACTTGGTATTTTTAGGTGCTGCTAGGTCGCTTCAGTTGTGTCCGACTCTGTGCGACCCCATAGACGGCGGCCCACCAGGCTCCCCCGTCCCCGGGATTCTCCAGGCAAGAACACTGGAGTGGGTTGCCATTTCCTTCTCCAATGTGTGAAAGGGAAAAGTGAAAGTGAAGTCGCTCAGTCGTGTCTGACTCTTTGTGACCCCATGGTCTGCAACCTACCAGGCTCCTCCCTCCATGGGATTTTCCAGGCAAGAGTACTGGAGTGGGGTGCCATTGCCTTCTCCTTTTTAGGTGCAGTGCTTTGTAAATGTAAGATCTGTTCTAAATCTTCTGATCTTATTTTCTTTCCTAAATTCATTGGCTGCCGTCTGGATTTAGAAAAAGCATCACAGTGTCATTATACCTCCTAGAAACTCATTTATCTCCTGTCAGGATTCATTTTTCTTTGAACTGTGTATGAAAGCATAATCTATGTGCTATGCTAAAATTATACATATTTTAAGTATCCAGCAACTTGAACTTCCTTGCTTATGTAACCAGATCTCAGATTAAGAAATAGAAGGGGGAAAGTCTCCAGATTAGAGTAAGCTCTAATCTCCTTTCCTTCTCTCTTCCAGTTACTACTTCCTCTTTCACTGGTGGTCTCTATCCTTGGTTTCAACAGAGTAGACTAATTTTGCCTCTTTTTGTACTTTTTGTAGATGGAACCATGCAATATATACTTGGTTTTGTAACTGCCTCCTTTTGTTCCACATTAGTTTGTACAGTCACTCATTTCTATTATGGAAATAGACTATCGTTTACTCTGTTGTTGATGACATTTGCATAGTTTATAGACTGGGACTATCACACATACTGCTGCTATAAACATTCTAGTTCATACCCTTTGGATAAAATATGTACATATTTTTGTTGCATTAACTAGGAGTTAAATTCCAATTTTACAGGATATGAATAAATTCAACTTAAAAAAAATACTGCCAGTTTTCCATAGATGCTGGGGATTAATTTTTAATTAAAAAAATAGAGGCCAAAATTTGCATTGAAGTGAAACTCAACTCATATCTCCACTTTCCAGACATGTAAGCTCTCTTCTCAATGAGAACCTCTCCCAGGGCACTATAGACAATCTCCAAATAGGAAGTGATGAGAACAACTAATTAATGATAGTTATGTGATTTTTGCTAAGTATTCTATTAGTATTATATGTATCGGCTTGAAATACAAGTAATTTTGTGTCAGTGATTTTACCATATTTATTCTGAATATTGCAATAACCTCAAATAATGATCTAGTTCATGCTGTATTTTCCTCCTGTTCCATCAGCAAGTTGTTCATGATCTAAAAATGCATTAATTAACATTTAATGCTGTATCTTTTTCCCAGAACTTTTGTTATGTTTTTTTGCTTTATGCAACTTATTTTTTCTAAGGCCTTTATAAGATGCTAAATTATTAATTGAATTATGACTTGCTTACTTTGAAGAATAACTCTTCTTGTACTTTTCCTGTTAAAATTGTATCTGTGTAGTATGATATATCTACAGAATTTTAGATGTCCAAATACTTCTTATTTTATTTTGATTATATTAGGTAGACTTATATAAGGAAACAAACTATTCGGATACTACATCCCTCTGAAGAATGTGAGATATATTGAATTTTCCACATTTGCCTTCATATGTATTTTCCTAGTGTAAAAACAGAGGGAAAAAAACACATAAATCACTGTATTAGTGATTTTGCTAGTAAACATATGTGGTATAGGCTTGTGATTCTTGACCTTTGCATTTTTAAATACTGATTTAAAAAATTCAGTGACATATTAGGTTTCCTATTTATGATTTGCCAAGTGAGGTCATGTTTTTCTGCATTTTTAAAAATTATGAAAGTATGATAAAACATTTACAAGAGACTTGGAAAATACATAGCAAAGTTTCATATACTTCTATATATTAAAATTATTTTTAAGTAAATTATGATTTTTAGTTGGAATTTTAAAACCTTGTATATATTATACTGTACTATATTTGTCCCAGGTGGTCTTTTCCCCCCAAAGTGTTAGTAATCTATAATAACACTATTAATAACAGTCTGAGTATGAAAACTGGAGGCCAAATGATTCAGAAAACCCAGCTATATGATGACACCAACAGCAAGGTGTTAATCTGTGGTACCACGTGCAGAAAGAACAGCTTGTTTGTGCCCCATGAGGTTCAGTGTAAAGCTTCTTATCATAGTGCATTTGAGTACTTCAAATAGGAGAAAGGGAAAGAGAAATGTTGGAGTAGAAAGTTTTCTCCTTTGGGCCTCCCAGGAAAAATGCTGTGGGGAAATTTCAGTTAGTAACTTTGCTGTTGTTTATTTTTGTTTTTGACTGTGCTGCACAGCTTGCAGGATCTTATTAACAGTTCTCTCACCTGGGACTGAACTCTTGAACTTGGGCCACAGCAGTGAAAGCACAGAGTCCTAACCACTGGACTGCCAGGAAATTCTCTGGGTTAATAATCTTGAAATCAAACCAAAACCTTTTTTTTTTTTTTCAGATTACATTGGTGAGGGCAGAAGAAGAGGGTGAGAGCGTATTAATTATATCATGCTTTTTATTGTATTACATTTTATAGCATGTTGATTTTAACATGAATTTGAGTCAGGATGGCACCCCACTCCAGTACTCTTGCTTGGAAAATCCCATGGACGGAGGAGCCTGGAAGGCTTGCAGTCCATGGGGTCGCTAAGAGTCGGACACGACTGAGCGACTTCACTTTCACTTTTCCCTTTCATGCATTGGAGAAGGAAATGGCAACCCACTCCAGTGTTCTTGCCTGGAGAATCCCAGGGACGAGGGAGCCTGATGGGCCGCCGTCTATGGGGTCGCACAGAGTCGGACATGACTGAAGTGGCTTAGCGTAGCACAGCATAGATCTAGACTCAAGTTCTAGTTTCATCTATCACAAACCGTGGGATCTTGGACAAGGCACTTCATGTGTCTCTGCATCAGTTTCCCGTCTATCATATGAGGATAATGGAGTCATTGACTATGGATTAAGTGAAATAAGACCTACAATACCAATATAAATTGACTCAATGCCTAGTGAAATGCTATTATTAATTGCTTACATCTGTGAGGACAAAGTAAAAAGAAGAAATTATACAAAGATTCTACTTCAATGGAGCTAATGGTAGTCTTTTAAATTGCTGTTTCTTCTCTTCTTTCCAGTGTATTATTGTTGATGTTGTTAATAGCTACCAGATATGAAGAGCCTAATATAGGTCAGATGGGCTTCCTTGGTGGCTCAGGCAGTAAACAATCTGCCTGCAGAGCGGGAGACCCGGGTTTGATCCCTGGGTCAGGAAGATCCCATGGAGATGGGAATGGCAGCCCACTCCAGTCTTCTTGCCTGGAGAATTCCATGGACAGAGGAGCCTAGTGGGCTACAGTCCATGGGGTTGCAAAGAGTCAGACACGACTGAGCGGCTTAACACTTTCACTTTCTTTTCACTCCTCTTCTTTCCAGGGTATTATTGTTGATGCTGTAGTTGTTGTTAGCTATCAGATATTGAGAACCTACTATAAGCCAGATACATAGGATACATTATTCTCTTAATTCTCAACTCTGACTAGGTCTTATTTAATTCCGTGTTACTGATGAGTGAATGAGACTCAGAGAGATTAAGAAGCTTTTCCAGCTTAACATAACTAGTTGATAACAGAGCCAGGACTTTCAGCAGGCTGTGGGACTTTAAACCCATGCTCTATCTATTCAGTTAATAGCTATTCCAGGATCCCAACCTGACTTCTTTTCCTTTTAGTTTGTTTGTTTATGCTCTAACAACTGATTTGAAGCAAGTTTTCTGACTTGGGTAGATCCCGAAATCTTTGCTCTTGAGGAAAGAGGAATTGTAATTGTCTCATTAGTATTTTTTTTCTTTTCTTCAGGAATGTAATCAAACATCAGATGAAAACTTCCTTTTAATATAAGTGAATAAACAAGCCTGCACATTTTATTTTGCCTGAGGCATATAGCTGGGAGAGTATTTCCGATTTTAAGAAATCAACATATGCTCAACCACCTATTTCCATTTAAGTTGATAGGAGCTGAGACTTGTGAATTATGTTTCATTGTTCATTTCCAGCATTATTGGACTGCTTGACCCTAGGGTAGAATGCTTTGTTTTGCTTTGGATGCCCCCTAAATAGGTGTCCCTAAGCAAAAATGTCAAAGGACAATTTTTGGATTAATCTCAGTAAAGTCAGCAAAGATCATTTTAGGAAAGAACAACTCTAAAATTGTAGAACTACTTTTAGTATCTTATCAGTTATTTTCTTGAACCCTCCATGATGGCATTTATCACACATCATGATGGCATTTATCACACATTACTCGTTGCCTTATGTCTTATCTTCCTCTTTCACTGGTTGATCGATTCCATGGGGATGAGAACATGTTTTGTTCTTCTTTATTTATCAGTTATTGGCTCATTTCCTGGGATACAGCAGACACTCAGGGTTGTTGTTCAGTTGCTCAATCATGTCCAACTTTGCAACCCCATGGACTGCAGCACACCATGCTTCCCAGTCCTTCACCATGAGCTTGCCCAAACTCAGGTCCATTGAGTCAGTGATGCCATCCAACCATCTCATCCTCTGTCATCTCTTTCTCTTCCTACCTTCAATCTTTCCCAGCATCAGGGTCTTTTCTAATGAGTTGGCTCTTTGCATCAGGTGGCTGAAGTATTGGAGCTTCAGCTGCAGCATCAATCCTTCCAGTGAATATTCAGTACTTATTTCCTTCAGGATTGACTGGTCAGATCTCCTGCAGTCCAAGGGACTCTCCAGAATCTTCTCCAACACCACAGCTCAAAAGCATCAATTCTTTGGCATTCAGCCTTCTTTATGGTCCAACTCTCATATCCATATATGACTACTGGGAGAACCATAGGTTTGACTATGTGGGCCTTTGTTGGCGAAGTAATGTCTCTGCTGTTTAATATACCATCTAGGTTTGTCATAGCTTTTCTTCCAAGTAGCAAAGCATCTTTTAATTTCATGGCTGCACTCATCATCTGCAGTGATTTTGGAGCCCAAGAACATAAAGTCTGTCCCTGTTTCCATTGTTTCCCCATCTATTTGCCCTGAAGTGATGGGACTGGATGCCATTATCTTCATTTTTTGAATGTTGAAAAGCCAGCCTTTTCACTTTCCAGATATTCAATACGTTTGTTAAATTAATTGATTAATGAATTGATATTATATAGTGATATAAATGATCTATAATCAAAATTTATTTTATTTATATATGAGGTTACGTATGTGTCTTTATGAGTAAAGATAATTTTATCTTCATATCATTGAAAAGTTATATTATTTGTCTTGCATGTTTTTTCCTTTAGCTAAATTTACATCAACATTGAATTGATAAATAAAATGATGCTGTGTTCTGTAGGTAGATTGTGTGCTTATGACAATGTATTTCAAGCTATGATTCATATAAAAATTGGATAAAAGATAAATATGATTACTGTGTCCCCATATCATCTAATGTCTGAAATTCATTTTAAAAATGGAAGCATTGGGAATGTAAGAAGCATTTAACATTTAATAGCATTTAACTTATAAAGTATTTGTTGAAAAAACATTAATTTTAGATATAATATATTTTTGAAGAATAGGTGTGGGTAGGAAGAAGGGAATGCTAGTTGCCTTTTAATGAATTATTTCATTTAATCCTTGTTAGGAGACTTTAGGATGGTCTTAACCATTTTATGGAGATTCGGAGAAGTTTACTAAGATGCTCTTGGGTTGGAAGTGAATTCTAATCAAAATCTTCCTGTTTCTAAATAAATAAGTCTTTTAGGGACTGTATTATAGATTTAGATAGATGGATAGTGATATAAAATTTAAAAAACAACTAACTTTGATGTTTCTGGAAGTATATAATTGTTTCCTGAATCCAAAAGTTCCCAGTGAAAATTAAGACAATATAACTTCTCATGATTTAAACACTTATCATGTAAATGTCAACTTCTTTCTCAAATAACATTTACAATTAGATTTATTGTTAACATTGACAGAGAACCAGGGCTGTATATCAACTTTACATGCACTGTATCTTATTGATCATAATTGTCATATTTGCAAGCTGACAAGAAGAGTTTTCTCCCAAGTGAATATCTCCTGTTTTGGGCAATGAATCTTAACTCCTCCAGAAAGTGATTTTTGCTGTTTTGCTTACTCTTACTTCTTAACATTTCAAGAGTTCTTGATGTGTCTTTAAAAACAAAAACAAAAAACAATTCAGCAGATAATCACTGAGCATCGAATATCTACAGGGTGTCGATGTGGTGGGCATGGCCCATTCGTGACTAAGACACTGCTCCACGATATGGACCAGCCCTTCTAGTCCAGATGCAAACAAAACTTTGGGAAAGAAACAAGTGATTGTTAAACAGAGTGGAGAATACAAAAGCTACCAACTGTGTGAGAGTTCACACTGGTCCAAAGGGATGACTGAGCAGCTCTGCCTGAAGTGGGGATGTGTAAATGGGTATTTATTCCACCAGACCAACCAGGTGAGAAGGTAAATTCCAGGAACAATGTATACAAAGGTGATGATGAGAGAGGAAGGGCAGCAGGAAAAGTCTTGGAGAGGTAGTCATATTCCTAAAGTATCATTAAGATTTTTAAGACAGCTGTTATTGAGCATCCAATTATAGGGATGAGAAAATGAGACTCAAAAATGCCCAATGTGATAAGAGTAACAAGAACCAGTGCTAGGTTTGATGTGAGTTTGACTCAGCTTTTTAAACTCTACTTGGTAAGAGGTATTTACTATAATAGCATAATATATTTTTATTGCTCTTCAGCAAAAACACAACCTCAAGTGCACTAAAGTTCCAAGAATATAGCTGTGTTTGTGCAGTGAATTCTAGCAGTCCTTGGCATTCAGACAGATTCTCCCCAATATGAGAAATGTTGTGATGTGGCTAGCACGTCCCTACGTCACTACCTGATGGCACACTCACATCCACTGCCAGAGAAAGAGGGTTAGAAAACAGACATACGCCCCCAAGCCATTTAGGGTATCCACTGACCTCCTGGCTTCAAAATTTGCACTTTTAATTATGTATGTGTGTGTGTGCTTAGTCCCTCAGTCCTGTCTGACTCTACAATGCCATGGACTGTGTAGCCTGCCGGGCTCCACTGTTCATGGGATTCTCCAGGCAAGAATACTGGAGTGGGTGGCCATTCCCTTCTCCAGAGGATATTCCTGACTCAGGGATCGAACCTGGGTCTCCTGCATTGCAGGCAGATTCTTTACTGCCTGAGCCACCAAGGAAGCCCCCTTTAATTATGTGTGTAACCAAATACAGATGAACAAAGATATTTACTTTCTAACCAACATCCATTCAGTTTCCTGTCTTCTTTAAATCATCTTTCCTCACTCTATGAGAATAATTGAAATCTTCTTGATGAAGTGATCCTGAAATTTTATATTCTATGGATTGATTTCCTATGTCTAAATAATCCTTGAAGTAGCCACTGATGTTTGGGATTTTCCAAATATAGAAACCTCCATCCTAGGGGGATTGTAACATCCCAGCCTGCTACCTCCAGGATTAATTAGCTGGGAAACTCAGCCAACAAGCTACTCTGGAGCCATATTCAGGTGGGTCTTAGAAGGCTCAAGGATAATCAAATGTTATCGCCTGTTTCCCTGTCCCTTGAGCTTTTTTTAAAATTCCCAGTGAGGTCTAAAGTGGGGCTTCCCAGGTGGCGCTCGTGGTAAAGAACCCACCTGCAAGTTCAGGAGACATAAGAGATGCAGGTTCAATCCCTGAGTTGGTAAGATCCCCTGGAGGAGAGCATAGCAACCTACTTCTCTCTTGCCTGGAGAATCCTGTGGACAGAGGAGCCTGTTGGACTACATGACTGAAGCAACTTAGCGCGCACACACACAAGGACTAAAGGAACTTAAAAAGCATGGCTGGGAGGGTGCCCCTTTAAATCTATGACTTTATGCTAGATGAGATGAAAGCAAAAGACAAAACCTGATGGTATACTGTATGACATGGATTTTAGCTCTTCTCACCCTCCTCTAAATAAAATTATTTCATAGAACTAACTGCAAGAAGAAAAGTTAATCAGTGGCTTTTGCTTTCCCTGAAAGCACTTTTCCAAACCTAGCTGCCATGTCAAATGCATGCAATATTATTTTGAACAGTTATTTAAGTGGATCTCAAAATGCGTCTTCAAAGGAAGTGTTCGAATATTTTCCACTATGACAACTCACATGGGTATTTTGAATCTAGCATAAAGCATATTGCTCAAATACACTCATGTATGTCCTGCAAAGAACAATGCATCTATACCCCAGTCATCTATACCTATTAACATGTAAATAGTCAGTCTTATACATCAGAACTTTTATTTTCCTCTCTATGGGATTCCTACATCTTTATGTATCCAAATTAGTTAAGAGATATTTCCTAGGAATGTAATAATGGTCCATATTTATCCAGTATTTATTTTGGGCTCAGCTCTGGATTAAATTCTGTATGTACAATATCACATTTAGTCTTCACAACACTCTATGAGGTATTTACTTTCCTCTTCTTGTAAGGGTAGGAACACATGTTTAGATATTTAAGTAATATGCCCACATTCACACAGGTGGTCATGGGAAAACAGGAGAACCCAGGAGATTTAAGCCGATGTTTTATTATTGTTGTTCAGTCGCTAAGTCCTGTCTGACTTTTTGTGACCTCATGGACTATAGTATAGCATGCCAGGTAGCATGCCAGGCTCCTCTGTCCTCTACTTTCTCCCAGAGTTTGCTCAAATTCATGTTTGCTGGGTCAGTGGTGCTGTCGAACCATCTCATCCTCTGCTGTCCTCTTCTCTTTTTGCTTGCAGTCTTTCCCTGCATCAGAAATTTTTCAATGAGTCAGCTCTTCACATCAAGTATTGGAGCTTCAACTTCAGCTACAGTTCTTCCAGTGATGATTCAGGTTGATTTCCTTTAGGATTGACTGGTGTGATCTCCTTGCAGTCCAAGGGATTCTCAAAAGAGTCTTCTTTAACACCACAGCTCAAAAGCATCAATTCTTTGGCATTCAGCCTTCTTTATGGTCCAGCTCTCACGTCCATACACGACTACTAGAAAAACCATAACTTCGTCTGTATGAACCTTTGTTGGCAAAGTAAGGTCTCTGATTTTTAATATGCTGTCTAGGTTCATCACAGCTTTTCTTCCAAGGAGCAAGTGTCTTTTCATGGATGCAGTCACAGTCCACAGTGATTTTGGAGCCCAAGAAAATAAAACCTGCCACTGCTCCCACTTTTTCTCCTTCTATTTGCCATGAAGTGTTGGGACCAAACACTATGATCCTAGTTTTCTTTTTTTAATGTTGGTTTTCAATCCATCTTTTTCACTCTTTTACCCTCATCAAGAGGCTCTTTAGTTCCTCTCTGGTTTCTGCCATTAGAGTAGTATTATCTGCATTGTTGATATTTCTCCCAGCAGTCTTGATTCTGGCTTGTGATTCATCTAGCCTAGTATTTTGCATGATGTACTCTGCATATAAGTTAAATAAGCAGGGTGACAATACATAGTCTTGACATACTCCTTTCCCAACTTTGAACTGGTCCATTATTTCATATCTGGTTCAAACTGTTTCTTCTTAGACTGCATACAGATTTCTCAGGAGACAGGTAAGGTCATCTAGTATTCCCATGTCTTTAAGAATTTTCCACAGTTTTTTGAGATTTACCCTCAAATACGTTAGCATAGTCAATGACACAGAATTAGATGCTTTTCTGGAACTCCCTTGCTTTCTCCACAATCCATTGTATATTGGCAATTTGATCTCTGGTTCTTCTGCCTCTTCAAAACCCAGCTTATACATCTGGAAGTTCTCGGCTCAATACTGCTGTAGCCTAGCTTGAAGAATTTGAGCATAACCTTGCTAGCATGTGAAATGAGTTCAATTGTACAGTACTTTGAACATTATTTGGCATTGCCCTTCTTTGCGATTTGAATGAAAACAAACTGACCTTTTCCAGCCCTGTGGCCACTGCTGAGTTTCCCAAATTTGCTGATGAATTGAGTGCAGCACTTTACCATTGTCATCTTTTAGGATTTGAAATAGCTCAGCTGGAATTCCATCACCTCCACTAGCTTTGTTCATAGTAATGCTTCCTAAGACCCACTTGACTTCACACTCCAGAATATCCTGCTCTAGGTGAGTGACCACACCATCGTGGTTATCTGGGTCATTAAGACATTTTTTTGTATAGTTCTTCTGTGTGTTCTTACCACCTCTTCTTATTCTCCTCTGCTTCTGTTAGGTCCATACCATTTCTGTCCTTTATCATGCCCATCCTTGCATGAAATATTCCCTTGATATCGCCAGTTTTCTTGAACATATCTCTAGTCTTTCCCATTCTGTTGTTTTCCTCTGTTTCTTGGCACTATTCATTTGAAGAAGGCCTTACTTACGACACCTTGCTTTACTCTGGAACCCTGCATGGTTGGGTATATCTCCCTCCTTCTCCCTTGCCTTTCACTTCTCTTCTTTGCTCAGCTGTTTGTAAAGCCTCCTCAGACAACCATTTTGCCTTCTTGCATTTCTTTTTCTTTGGGATAGCTTTGGTCACTGCCCTCCTGCACGGTGTTTTGAACTACCATCCATAGTTCTCCAGGCACTCTGTCTACCAGATCTAATCCCTTGAATCTGTTTGTCACTTCTACTGTATAATCATAAGGAATTTGATTTAGGTCATACCTGAATGGCCAAGTGACCTAGGCCATCCATACCTGAATGGAGCTAATGATCTGAGCGACAGTCAGCTCCCGATCTTGTTTTTACAACTATATAGAGCTTCTCCATCTTTGGCTGCAAAGAACATAATCAATCTGAAATCAGTTATTGACCATCTGTTGATGGAGAGTCGTCTCTTATGTTGTTGGAAAAGAATGTTTTCTATGACCAGTGTGTACCTCTGTTAGCCTTTGCCCTGCTTCATTTTCTTCTCCAAGGCCAAACTTGTCTGTTATTCCAGATGACTTTTGGCTTCCTAATTTTGCATTCCAATCTCCTAGGATGAAAAGGACATCTTTTTTGGTGTTAGTTCTAGAAGGTTTTGTAGGTCTTCATAGAACCATTCAATGCTAACTTCTTCAGCATCAGTGGTTGGTCCATAGACTTGGATTAGTCTGATGCTGAGTGGTTTGCCTTGAAAACAAACTGAGATTATTCTGTCAGTTTTGATATTGCACCCAAGCACTGCATTTTGAACTCTTTTGTTGACTCTGAGTGCTACTCCATTTATTCTAAGGGATTCTTGCCTACAGTAGTAAATATAATAGTCATCTAAATTAAATTCTCCCATTCATGTCCATTTTAGTTCACTGATTCCTAATATGTTGATGATCATCACTCTTGCCATCTCCTACTTGACCATGTCAAATTTACCGTGATTCGTAGAATTGACATTCCCTATTCTTATGTGATATTGTTCTTTTATAGCATTGGGCTTTACTTCCCAGCTTAAATTATGGAATTTAACTGTCCTTGGAAACCTCACATCTGCTTGTGTTTTATGATTTCCTCTCTATCACCTAAGAACATCAAAGATGTATGCAGTGACTCTCTTCCTGTTCTCCCACTCAGCTACCACTTTCTGCGGGATGGAAACTAGGTTTGGCTGTGATGTGACCTCAGTGTCCTCTGCATTTGGCACAGTGCTGGGTCACATCCTGATCAGCTTTGAAAACATATTACAAAGATGACTAGTTTTTAAAGGAGTCTGAACTGTGACTAGGTAATAGTGAGGCAACTGTGAACAATAAAAACATTATTCACATCCTTTTCTACGACTTCCAGAGTCATAAAGCAACGGTAAAGGCTAAGGCTGTTCATTCTGTGTGTATGTATTGAGTTGCTACTATGTACTTTCAGAAACGAGAGCTTTCAGTACATAAGAGTGAATGTATGACCTTAATTAGATTCAAGTAGTTATATGCTTAGTAATGTGCTGGACAGTGAGAAGCTTACGTATTCAATATGTAAAGGCATTTCTCATTATGAATCTTTCCTAGGAGCTTTTTATACCTATTAATGATTATATGAGTTAGAATTGATGAACCCCAATAAGGCATATTTAATATATCCTGAGACAGAGTATTCTATTCTACCTAGATTGCTGGTAGATAGCAATCAGCGCCCAAAATCAATTTTTAGAGAAGCAAGAAGTCCAGAGTAAATAGAACTATTATGGAAACATGTACAGGGTTAGAATTAAGGAAACAGGTGAACTGAGAAAAAAAAAAAAAACTATTGAAATAAAAAGGGAAATTTTTGTAACGATGAATATTTTTAACGTCCTAGAATATTTGAAATCAAGTTCAAAAGATTAGACTTTTAATTGCAATGTGCTTTGACTTTTTTCACCCTAAATTATTTTTTTAAATTCAGGTTATTCACCCTCAAGATGTATGTAATTTTGCACATCTTCTATTAGAGATGTCTACATTTCTCCCTTATTTATATGATCAAAAGCACCTTATTTATGTCAAAAGAAGAGAAATGAAGACCATTTTCTGGCATTGTCCTAGAGCCACATTTTCTTGCCTTATTGGCATTTTATTTCAAGCAATAGATTAAACAGAAATGCTTGTGATTGAATGAAGATAAATGATAGCATATGGGAGTATTAGAACCTATTTTATTACTCTGAATAATGTCTTCTGCTGTTTTGTTATCCAAAAGGGAGTATGTATTTGGGGAACAAAGATCATGATGCATTAAGTGATATTCAAACTGCACACCCCTTCACTAGACTGTGAGAAGGCCAGGCTTGCCATAGGCAATGATGTACTATTGTTACCTCTGCTGCTGCTCCCTTGGGTGCACCTCTCCTGATGTGTGGCTTGCATTGCGAATGTGAAAGCACACAGGAGGTTTGTAATTCAGAAAGTAGGAGTCGGTTATGCATAGCTGGCAGGTGCAGAGCTAAGCATCTTTTACAGTAAAAATTCAGAATTTTTACAGTATTTCTGACTGCTTTAGAGTTTAGGGGCTTCCCTGGTAGCTCAGCTGGTAAAGAGTCTGCCTGGAATTCAGGAGACCCCAGTTTGATTCCTGGATCGGGAAGAACCACTGGAGAAGGGATAGGCTACCCACTCCAGTATTCTTGGGCTTCCCTTGTGGCTCAGCTGATAAAGAATCTGCCTGCAATGCGGGAGACCTTGGTTTGATCCCTGGGTTGGGAAGATTCCCTGGAGAAAGGAAAGGCTACCTACTCCAGTATTCTGCTGCTGCTGCTGCCAAGTCACTTCAGTCTTGTCCGACTCTGTGCGACCCCATAGACGGCAGCCCACCAGGCTTCCCCATCCCTGGGATTCTCCAGGCAAGAACACTGGAGTGGGTTGCCCATTTCCTTCTCCAATGCATGAAAGTGAAAAGTGAAAGTGAAGTCGCTCAGTCGTGTCATACCCTCAGCGACCCCATGGACTGCAGCCTTCCAGGCTCCTCCATCCATGGGATTTTCCAGGCAAGAGTACTGGAGTGGGGTGCCAGTACTCTAGCCTGGAGAATTTCACGAGGGTCATAGAGAGTCAGACGTGACTAGAGTTTACAGTGGTTACATATATTTTATGGAGGATTCTAATTATTTAATAATAGTTATTATGGTATATAATTTTATCATAGTTTCTTTATATATTCAGTGTTTAAAACAGCATTTTTAGTGGAATACAGGAGCAGAAGGCATTATAGCTTGGCAAAAGAAGTCATGAAATCTGAAGCCCATCTACATTGGAAAATTACTGAGCCTCAGTTTTCTCATCTGTGAAGTGGCGATAAATACTGGTACCTATCTCATAAGATTGTTGAGATGATTAAATGAATTAATACACATAAGGTACTACTAATAGCACCCACCACATAATAAACACTCATTAAATGTTAGCTTTTATTATTATGTTCCTAATGAATGCATCTAAAAACCAGGTTTTCGGTACTGAGAGTTTTTAGAGCTATTTAATCTATGGTTACTTTTTGTGTATCTGTGTGCCTGTGCCTGCAAGGATCTATTCCTATAAGCTGGCATTAGACCAAAAGGAAGAACACATGGGAAATAAGTAAATATTGTAGAATTCAAACTCTTAAGTCCAATAACATATAAAAGAGAGAAGAGGTCACTGTTGTCTGTAATAATCAGATAGGATTCATTGAGTGCTGAACTATAAAGTTTTAGAAATTTTAGTTTAAAACAATTCTGATGATGGCACAGTCCTTATAAGACCTTCCTGTACCCCTCGCTCCCATATCAATTACTTTTAAGTTAAAACTACTGGCTTCTGTGCTCTTTTCTGATAAATCAGAATCTTTCATACAAGAGGACAATGCTTAGGAATCTGCATTTGTATGGAGCCCATGTAATTTTTATCCAAAAGGGTAAAGTCTGTTTTAGAGAAGGCCAAGCTTATTCAGGCTTTATGCAGTTAATTTTCAGCCACTCTTACTCTTGAATCTTGAGAAGCAACAAAATGGAACAACTTCTTAGCTTAGCCCATACCTTTAACAAGAACTGGCTTAGCCCACACCTCTTGTGTGAAGAAGCCTGCCTTTATTGATCACCATTTATTACTCTCTGTCTCTTTCAAAAGACATTGTTTTTGTTTTATGAGCTGCTTTAGGTTTGTAGTAAAATTGAGATGAAGATACAGAGATTGCCCTTGTACCTCTACCCACATACATGCAAACCTTCCCCCATTATCAACATCCCTCACCAGAGTGACAAGTTTGTTCAATACAATGGATGAACCTGTATTTCAACAATATTTTCACTTAAAATCCATAGTTTACCTTAGGTTTCACTCTGAATATTGCATTCTATCAGTTTGGACAGATGAGTAATTACATGTATACACCATTACAGTATTTTACAGAGTATTTTCACTGCCCTTAAAAATCCTCTGTGTTATGCCTATCCATTCCTTCTTGCCTAACTGCAACTCTCGGCAAACTCTGATTTGTTTTTTTTAAAACTCTTTCCATAGCTTTGCTTTTTCCCAAATGCATGTACTTGGAATCAAACAGCATATAGCCTTTTAAGATTGGCCCGTTTCACTTAGTAATGTGGATTTATGGTTTCTCCTTGTCTTTTCATGGCTTGATAGCTCATTTCTTTTTAGTTCTGAATAATATTCCACCATCTGAATGTACCACAGTTTTATTTATCCATTCACTTACTGAAGGTCACCTTAGTTGCTTTCAAGTTTTTAAAATTATGAATAAAGCTCCTATAAATAATCTATGTGGAGGTTTTTGTATAAACATATAAGTTCTCAACTCTTTGGATAAACATTAAGAAGTATGATTACTGAATTGTCTGGTAAAGGTATGCGTAGTTGCTCTTCTTCAAAGTAACTGTACCATTTTGCATTCCCATCATCAATGAATGAGAGCTCTTTTGCTCCACAGCACTGTTTGGTATTATCAGTTTCAGGACTTTGGCCCTTTTAATAGATGTGTAGCAATCTCTCATTTTTCTAGTTTGCATTTCCCTAATGGCATATGATGTGAAGCATCTTCTCATATGCTTATTTCCCATTTGTATATCTTCTTTGGGAAGGTGTTTGATAAGGTCTTTGGCCCATTTTCTTCAGTAAGGTTATTTCAGTTTTAAGATTTCTTTGTATATTTTGGATTACAGCCCTTTATCATATGTGTCTTTTGTAAATGTTTTCTCTCAATCTGTAGCTTGTTTCATAATTTTCCTTTTTTAATGTTTATCCTGAACACTTTTATGCTGTAGCGCTTAACTCACTGAGTTATAACTGTTTATGGTTTCATATGGCTGAACTACTAGTGTTCTCTTAGTCTCACCTTAAAATTTAGCTAATACTAGGAAATAAGTTGATCTTGAACCTTGAGATGCCTGAATTCCTTGTTTAAAAAAACAGATTTCTAGATTCCATTGCTCAGATATTCTGATTCTGTGGTTGAAATGAGCATTTATAACAAGCACGTAACTAGCCCACCGTTTTCTTCTAAAATGAAAACTCCAGACTGAAAACTGCACATAAATGAATCTGTGCCAGAGCTGAAAAGACGTCAGCGTGATTTACAGAGACTTCCGTGGCGGTCCAGTGGCTAAGACCCTGTGCTCCCGTGGTAGGGGACCTGGTTCGATCCCACATGCCACAACTGAACATCCTGTGTGCCATAACTAAGACCCACTGCAGCCATATAAATAAATATTTTAAACAAACATGGTGTTTACAGAAGATAATGAGAAGGCCACTGATGTGGTGTGTTAGATACAGTGGCCATGGGGAAACAATAGAGTTGGTTCGATAAAATTCTGAATGTCCTTGAGGAATACGCAAGGGAATTTTGAATTGAATGTGACCCTTTGCATGGAGTGGTAATTTTAGAAAAGCAGAAGGAGCAAGGCTGGTACCCTCAGTACACTTCATCATGAATCTAAGGGGAAGTTGAACCAGATGATCTTTCAACCTTTTCTTAACACTGAAATTGTATTGTGCTTTCATTCTTAAAATTATATACATATTGAATTATATTATTTAAACAGTGTGTGCTTAGAAGGTAACACTTGCTACTAAAAGAAATTTTACTTACTTACATTTTATATAAATTAGAAATTTCATTCATCAATGGCTATATATAATAATGGATCAGTACATGGAAGGTTTACTTAAGGTTTGTTATAATAGGCTGGGTGAGTTGGTTCCAGATCATGAGAGCCAACTGTTACATTTCCAGGGATTTTGAAAGCCAGTTGTTAGGCACAGTCATTATTAAATTATATAAACCTTAATTGAATGAATAATACGAAAAGCAAAGGTGTCTCTATCCAAAGCTCATTGCTTGATAATTATTTTACTACATTTTACTTGTTGATTCTTTTGAACTGTGGTGTTGGAGAAAACTCTCGAGAGTCCCTTGGACTTCAAGGAGATCAAACCAGTCCATCCTGAAGGAAATAAGTCCTGAATATTCATTGGAAGGACTGATGCTGAAGCTGAAACTCCAATACTTTGGCCACCTGATGCAAAGAACTGACTCATTGGAAAAGACCCTGATGCTGGGAAGGATTGAAGACAGGAGGAGAAGGGGACGACAGAGGATGAGATGGCTGGATGGCATCACCGACTTGATGGACATGAGTTTGAGCAAGCTCCGGGAGTTGGTGATGGACAGGGAAGCCTGGCGTGCTGCAGTCCATGGGGTCACAAAGAGTCGGATACGACTGAGAGACTGAACTGACTTACTATTATTACCTATGCTCTTGAAGTTGAGACTTCCCAGGTGGCTTCAGAAGTAAAGAATCCACTTGCCAATGCAGGGGACATGGGTTCAATCTGTGGGTCAGGAAGATCCTTTGGAGAAAGAAATGGCAACCCATTCCAATATTCTTGCCCTGGAAATCCCATGGACAGAGGAGCTTAGTGGGCTACAGTTCATAGGATTGAAGAGTCAGACACAACTTAGTGACTGCGCAGCAGTAATGTTCTTGAGGTTAAATGAATGTATCTGTGCGGTGGAAACACTATTATATATAGTGATACTGAGTATCTCTTTTCAGCTCTCCATTTAGCGGCCACAGTGGAAATCAGACAAGAGAAATTATACAATAGAAATTCCCAAAGCCTACAAATCAGGGTTTCCCCCGCCCCCTGAGATAAACATATATTTACTAGCACACCAGCGGCTACATGTATAGACGGATCCCATTGTTTTGGGTAGATATTCATTTTGGTCCATGACATAATTCAGAAGGTATCCCATTCACGCCCCAGTTCAGCATGAGCTCGTTCCATAGCTCCCTACACGAGACTCGAAACAAGAGGATGGTTTTTAAGATCCGCAAGTGAATTGCTTTAGTTATAAAACAGAGAGCAGGTGCCTTTTGGGTACTTCAATTTCACATCTTTTCAAAAACATACCAGAACTTTTTTCAAGAACCATTTTTCTCCCAAAGTCTGATGACTGTGCTTCTCTTTTATCATCATTTATAGCTTTTGAAATTACTACAATTTGAAGGACATTTGCAATCTGTCTTGAAAGCCAGTGAGTCTATAGCTCTGGATGCAGAAGACAATAACTTATTTCCCTTTTCACAATAGAAAACTATTCTCTTATCTTTGTGTAAATAAGAAAATGAAATGTTTTGTTTAGTCAGGAACAACTCAAGGTCTTTCTAACAGCCTGTATTCTGACGATGTGTGTGTGACTCTGAGCTTCTAGTTCTACCGTAGAAGTCCACAAATCTTCCTCTTCCAAGGCACCTGAGGAAAGCAAATCGTGCTGATATATGTTATTTTCTGTTTGTGCTAAAAACTGAAAGCATAGCTGAGCATTCTTCAGAAATTTTTCATTTCTCATATATGTCTCTGAGAGCTATAATCCTTACTTAAGCAGACATCTTAAACATTTATGGAGGGATTCTAGAGAATTTTCCTTTGGAGGTTTCTTCCAAAAATTAAGAAAGGTGTTCACCAGCCTGTGACAGATTTGTTGTGAAAAGAGTAATGTGGCTGCTCAGAGGCAGTGCTGTGGCTTTAATTCAAGCTGACATAATTAAGCTGTAAACATATTAGTTTCTTTTGATTAAACTTTAGCTGGAAATAGAGAATCAAAATCATTGAGATTAAAATAAATATTCTTACTATGAAATGAATGGATATAGAGTGTTCAGAATCATAAAGACAAGGACCTAAATATCACCAGAGAGTCCTTAAAGGTAACTGGAAATATCCCTGGGAAGAATTTAGTGTTTTCCAAAGTCGGTCCTCAGACCACTTGAGAATGGAGCTTGTGACATTAGATTTTTGGTTGTCTACCCCTAGCCAACTGAACTGAATCAGAGCAGGGTGTAGGAATGGTCAGAAAACTTGTAAATTTTTCACAAGGTCGTTGGAAGATTCTTATGTACACTAAAGTTATAACCCACTGATTTAGAATCAGTAACTGAATTTACTTTAGTTTCTGCAACTGCAAAATGGAATGGTAGAAGTAGGGCTGTTGGCAGATTGAATGAGTTCATATGTGTAAAAAGCTTAGAACAACATGCTATTCTAGAGTAAAGTATGTATGAAAATGAAAAGTGAAAGTGGTGTTGCTCAGGCATGTCCACCTCTTTGTGACCCCATGGGGTGTAACCCCCCAGGCTCCTTCATCTGTGGGATTTTCCAGGCAAGAATACTAGAGTAGGTTGCCATTTCCTTCTCCAGGGGATCTTCCTGATCCAGGGATTGAACCTGGGTCTCCTGCATCGCAGGCAGATTCTTTACGGTCTGAGGCAGCTGTTATCACTGCTATTGGTTTTGTTGTTACTTTTTTCAAGGGATTATCAGTGTTAGCTGCAATGGAAACAAACTAGAATGCTTCCAATCATTGCAACTATCTGAGGCCTTAAATGTCTTAATGAAGTGAACACACAGCTAAAGAACTAGCCTCGATTTAATATAATCATGGATGTTGAATAGCCATGCTATTATTTTGCATAGTTTTCCATAATTTCCTATTGCATATGTAAATTTTTAATCACTTAATTTTTCTGGAAAGGCTACAGTTATTTTTATTACTTCAGAAATGTTAGATGTCATTCTAAAATCATGGTGATGTCTTTATCTTGCATGTGGAATTCAATTCTTATGTTATTTACAAACAAAAGCAAACTCTGGGAGATAGCAAAGGACTGGGAAGCCTGGAGTGCTTCAGTCCATGGGGTCGTAGGGTTGGACATGACTTAGCGACTGAACAAGAACAACAAGCAAAAGACATTTGTATAAAATAATGATAGGGTGACAGTGAGTCATGTGATATGATGTTGATTTACATCAGTTCCTCTAACTCTTCTCAGCTCTTCACTGGGGTTACCAGTCCCTGAGGCAGGAAAGCTCCCATGAAGTGGATGAAGGCTTGATGCTGGGAGGACACCAAAACGGGGTCAATTAATGTGATTCAGCAGGGAGAGAATGATGGTGGGAACATTTCCTCTAGTTCTCCGTCAGTGACACAGTCATCACTGGGGCCTGGGAGTGAGCTTTATTTTATTATGATTAATATTTTTTTAGAGTATGGTTAATCTACAGTGTTGTATTAGTTTTAGGTGTACAGCAAAGTGATTCAGTTACATATCTCTATATGTATTTTTTTTAAGATTCCTTTCCCTTATAGGTTATTACAGAATATTGAATATAGCTCCCATGTGCTGTATGCTATATAGTAGGTCCCTGTTGGTTATCTGTTTTATATATAATAGTGTGTATATGTTAATCTCAAACTCCTAACTTTGTTCTCCCCAACCTTTTCCCCTTTGGTAACCGTATGCTTGTTTTTTGTGTCTGGGAGTCTATTTTGTATATAAGTTCATTTGTATCATTTTTTTGTATCACCCATGATTCATGCTTGGCAGTGAGCTTAATGGGAATGAAGATGAAAGGTTTTTCTCTCTCACACCCTTTTCCTGGCTAAATTTTTGTCTGTGCTTGATAATGCCATGCTTGACTTCATGATAGCAAAACCAGTACAGAGTTAGAGCCGACCTGGCTGTGGTTTCATGGAGTTTCTCGTATATGCTTAGTAGCTACACAATTCTAAGTTATGCTGTGTTTGAATAAATAAGATTTTGTTTATTATTAGTGTTGTGTGGTTTGCATGAATGTTGATGATTTGAAATTGCTGAATCAAATAGTTTTTTCCCCTAGATTCTAATGACATCATGAAGATATTGAGATGTTTGTATTTTAAAGATTTACTCCTCAGATCTATTCTAAGATGACATAAAAATTTACATGTAAAGTGGCTCCTGATGTCCTTTTTGTGACACGGAATGTGCTGTGATAGAGTTAAAGATTTTTATAAAAACTTATTAGATTAGTTATTAAAAAAATACGTAGGGCAAATAGATGGTGTCTCAATCTAAAGGCAATGAGAATGGTTTCTGGATTAGCTTGCTTATGGACTTAACGGACAGCATGCAGATTACTCCCATCTCTAAGATGGTATTTTGGGGTCGTCATATTTTAACTCAAAAATGTACAAACTCTTGTAAATATGTTTTTGCTCATTACTGAAAGCATTAAAAAATATATATATTTTAAAGTAAACAGCACTAATTTTGTGTCAGTATATGGCACATTGAAATCCAGTGCAAGTGCTTGATACAGCAAATAACAAGAGACCCTTTTAGATGGCTACTGTTATTGGCCACATATTTACAGATGAAAAATTGACTGCATGGACAGTTTAAGTGTCTTTCCCAAGGTCACACTGTCTAGTAAGAATGATTCATATAGATCTTTTATAGGAATTATTAGAATCTAAGTAAATGGTTCTATAGCCCTGGTGAAAAGTGAAAGTTGCTCAGTTGTGTTCTCTTTTGCGACCTCAAAGACTGTACAGTCCATGGAATTCTCCAGACCAGAATACTGGGGTGGGTGGCCTTTCCCTTCCCTAGGGAATCTTCCCAACTCAGGGATCGAACCCAGGTCTCCTGCATTGCAGGTGGATTCTTTACTACCAGCTTAGCCTCAAGAGAAGCCCAAGAATACTGGAGTGGGTATTCTTCTTCTTCAGTGGCTCTTCCCCACCCAGGAATCAAACCAGGGTCTCCTGCATTGCAGGAGGGTTCTTTACCTACTGAGCTATGAAGGGAGCTCTGGGAAACAATCATTTAAATGTGGTCCACTAGGTTAATTCAGTAAACTTATTATTCAGGGCTAAGACTGAACCTTTAACATGTCCTTCTATTTCCATGGTTTTCAAAGATGTTAGATGCTAAGTGAAGCAGAATTCCTGGTGAATACCTAATGAGTTGTTTCCACTGTGTCCTTTTTGGTAAGGTTTTTCTCATCATGTAGTTTAAAAAAAAATACTACTGTGTATTACTCATTTGTATTTAATTGTTTTGATTGTGTAATAATTAGTTCTTATAAATTTATCTTGATTCATTATGCTCTGTTTATACTGTAAGCTTTCAATCACCCTGTAATAAAATAATTAGTCATGTTATTGGTAGACAAGTGCTTTTACAAATTATAAAAATGTGCTTATGAACAGTTATTAAAAATAATTTTATGGATACCATAGGCAGTTTTAAAAATATTAAAAATTCAAAATTCAGTATAAGCTTACATGCAGGCCAATTAGAATAAAATTTTTACTATTTTGTCATATTTATTTTATATTTAAAAATTATAGATAAAATTTAAATCCTTTTTATTCTGTATCCTGATCCCATTTCCCATATGCAGTCAACCACTATTGAAACCATGCAACTTAGATTCAGACTTGAACCCATGTCTGTTAGTCACTCAGTTGTGTCCGACTCTGTGATCCCGTGGACTATAGCCCACCAGGCTTCTCTGTCCATGGAATTCTCCAGGCAAGAATACTGGAGTGGGTTGCCATTTCCTTCTCCATGAACCCATGTGCCAGGACTCAAACCCAGCCAAAACCCAGATTGGCATTTGAACCCACAGACTCATAATTTTTGAGATCGCACACCTGATCTTAGGACTTAATGAAGTCCTTAATGACGTCTTGATGTCTCATGGCAGACAGAATTCAGTGAGAGACAAGTGATAGGTAAGAAGTGAATTTATTTAGAGACAAACACACTCCACAGATGGAGAATGGGCTAACTGAGAAGGCAAGAGGCCCCAAAATGTGGGGTGGTTAGTTTTTATGGGCTGGGTAACTGCATAGGCTAATGTATGATTCTGTTTTGGAAAAGAGAGAGTTCCAGAAATTGAGCCAGTGTCCATTTATGATCTTTGATGGGCAGCCTTAGAGCTGTCATGGCACTGGTGGTTATGTCATTTAGCTAATGTATTACCATGACCATATAGTGAGGCTGAAGGTCTACTGGCCGTCCGGTTTCCCACCGTCTTGGACCTAGTTAGTTCTACCAGTTTATGTTGTGTCCTATGGCTAAGTCATTCTTTCAAAGGGTGTGTGTGCCTTGCCCCCTTCCCTCCTGTGTCACTATCATGAAATCACTCATTTTTATATTGCTTTTACACACACACACATATATACATCCAGAATATTGTATGAAGTTTAATGTGGTTTTAATTTTTACACAAATTACATACCATGCAAGTAGCATTCTGTAACACGTTTTTTCACTCAGCAGTATTTTTTCCATTTTTTGACTATACACTTCTTTATTGATTTGGTTGCCTTACTGGTGGTTATTTAGATCCTTTAAAACATTTTAGAATAAAAAACAGTATCCTAGAACATACCAATGAGAACAGGGAGGATCGTCTGTTTCAGTCTCAGAGTTAATCCCAAGAAAATAGAATTGTGCCCTCAATGAATATTTGGGAAATGAATAAACAAATGACTAAACACTTCAGTGAACATCGGTGTTATATTTGCTTGTGCACATTTGGAGAGCTTCTTTGAAATACATAACCAGAAGTGGAATTGCTGGACCTTAGGATAAATAGGATTACGGAATTCCCTGAATAATACAGTTATTCCATGAAATAGCTGCAAGTTTATTCTCTGGTAATCAGCATGAGTGTTAACTGTTTTCAGCATTGTTGTCATGATTTTATCAGACTTTAAAAATTTTGACTGTTAGGTGAGACATCTGTCATTATGTTTTAATTATTTACATTTGTCCTTATTGCTAGCAAAGTTGTATAGTTTCTCAAATGTTCATTAACCATTTTTTCCTATTAGTTTAATTTAAACATGCTGTTATAACTTTATCATTTGTTCCTAAAACATATGCTTATGTCATAGAAGGTCTAAGGCTAAAATGGCAATATGTATGCCAGACCACTTACAATTTAAATTTACAGATAAATAACTTGAATCACTAAATATTCCACCATGTGTAGTAAAATGTTAATGCTGAACTGTCACCCACAAACTAAGAAATTATCATCTTTGTTTTTTTTTTATCTATAATTAAATACAGAGCATAAATCTTAGGCCCTTGCACAAAACTTGTTTTCTAGTTTCAATAATTATGAAATTATTTTTATGTACAGTTCTTTGAGAGTTAAATTTACTGTATTAACAACCATATAACAAATACATCATAGTCCTATTATATTTTTAAAATAGCTTATTAAAGCTCATCAGACAGAATACGTATCAGTTTTTATCATTACTTTTTGGGCAGGATGAATTCTGTAGACTAGTAATCCTGGCATAAATCTTTGGTGACATTAGTAGGGTTTTAACTGGCAACATTAAAATTTCTGGTTTTCATAAAAACAACTTACATATGCAAAAGTTAGCAATTATGTCTATATTTGTATCAATGAAGTTCTCTAATATGTGAAGACTGAGAGAAAGATATTAAGAGACAAACAGATAGAATGAAATCACACAGACCAGAAAGACAAACAGACCAGAAAGACAGAATAAGATTGTGAGATTATGGAAAGAGGATGAATATGGTAGAAATAGATGAAGCTGGAGATAATAAGGCATTGTTGTCCTTTTTTTATGAGCCTGCCTGGGATGATTTGCATACATGCATGCTGAGTCGCTTCAGTCATGTCCAACTCTGCAATCCTGTGGACTGTAGCCCACCAGGCTCCTCTTTCCTTGGAATTCTCTAGACAAGAATACTGAAGTGGGTTGCCACACCTTCCTCCAGGGAATCTTCCTGATTCAGGGATCAACCTCGAGTCTCTTATATCTCCTGCACTGGCAGCTAGATTCTTTACCATTAGTGTCACCTGGAAGCCCCTTACCCTAAAAGCAGTAGAAAAAAATGATCAGTTTTTATCTTATCTGAATGTTATCAGGGCATGTCCAAGTAGCAGAAGTCAAATTCAAAGTCACTGGAGGGAACTCTGATAAACTCCTGAAAAAAAAAAAAAAAAAGTACTTGATCATGATAATGTAATTGAGGAAGGAAATTACAGTCAAATATGAGAGCTGATGAAAGAGTGCATGGATAAGTAAAATCCACAATATATCATTTGGCTTTTTCTTCTTCCTTGCCCAAGAAAATTTCATGAGAATTGCTAACAATAAAACTTCAATATTACATAAGCTGTATAAGTATCCCCTTCAACTAGTCTCCCTGATTGAGATACCAACAACAAATAATATATCCACAAGGTACAAAAGAAGGAAAATAATGTATTGATGATATACTATCAGTTAAAAATCCCTGGAATAATTCAGCACTGAAAATGATGAATGTAAGAGAACAAAGCTGTATTTATTTATTTTTTTTTTAAAAAAAGGAAGTGTAGATAGGTTGTAGGAAATGATTGTCATTCCATTCTGATTGTGATTCCAACCAGCTTTTAGTCAGAATCTTGAGCATAGCAACTCAGTCTTAGTGGAAAAAAAAATTTGCAGGCAATTTGAAGGGAGTAGAAAGAGCAAAACAAAGTATGATGAAAGACCTGAAATATTATGCAACTAAAGAGTATTTACAGCCTGGCTAAATAGATGAATGAACCTATTAGTTATTTTTAAAGGAGAATAAATGCTTCAAGAGAAAGAGATTTAAGGGGTGATACTAAGGGCAGCTATGAGAATTCCTCAGACAAAATAAAGATTTCTTATCAAGAAGAATTTCCTGGGAGTATAATCTAACAGAATGCAGAAAACTTTCCAATGGAATTAGTAAGAATTCCCTTAAGTAATAAGGACATCAGATATCGGTAAGACAACTGTCATAGAAAAGTGTGAGAGACATTTCATCCTTGCTGCAGAAGAACAGCAAAGTGGAGCTCTTCTGTCTTTTCATCCCAGTTCTCTTAGAGAAGGCACTAGAGAACTCTGTGTTAATACTTTATAATTTGGAGTCTCTGTCCTTCACTAGCTGTGAGTGAGAGGAAATTACTTCAACTTTCTACATCTTAGTTTTCCTGGCCTGTAAAATGTGCGTAAGTTATGGCACCTTATTAGGATATTGTTAGTATCAATTATAAAAAAAGATGCTTACTCCTTGAAAGAAAAGTTATGACCAACCTAGACAGGATGTTAAAAAGCAGAGACATTACTTTGCCAACAAAGGTCCATCTAGTTAAGGCTGTGGTTTTTCCAGTAGTCATGTATGGATGTAAGAGTTGGACTATAAAGAAAGCTGAGTGGCAAAGAATTGATGCTTTTGAACTGTGGTGTTGGAGAAGACTCTTGAGAGTCCCTTGGACTGCAAGGAGATCCAACCAGTCCATCCTGAAGGAAATCGGCCCTGAGTGTTCACTGGAAGGACTGATGTTGAAGCTGAAACTCTAATACTTTGGCCACCTGATGCAAAGAACTGACTCACTGGAAAAGACCCTATGCTGGGAAAGATTGAAGGCAAGAGGAGAGGGGGACGACAGAGGATGAGATGGTTGGATGGCATCACCGACTCAATGGACATGAGTTTGAGTAAACTCCGGGAGTTGGTGATGGACAGGGAGCCCTGCAGGCATGCTACAGCCCATGGGGTCGCAAAGAGTTGGACATGCCTAAGCAACTGAACTGAACTGAGTATCAATTATAATACCATGTAAAACTTTTACCATATGCCTATGGCCGTCAGTGCTCCATTTGGGGAGCTATTGGTTAACCCATTTTTTTGCAGGCTAATTGAAAGTGGGATATGACTCTTTTTTTTTTTTTTCTGAAATAGCTATTTATTGAAAAAAATGAAAAAGTTTTAGAGTCAGAAAGACCTAAATTTCTTTTTTATTTTTTTTATTTTTTATTTTAACTTTACAATATTGTATTGGTTTTGCCATATATCAACATGAATCCACCACAGGTATACACGTGTTCCCCATCCTGAACCCTCCTCCCTCCTCCCTCCACATACCCTCCCTCTGGGTCGTCCCAGTGCACCAGCCCCAAGCATCCAGGATCATGCATTGAGCCTAGACTGGCAACTCGTTTCATACATGATATTATACAATATCATGTTTCAATATTACATGTTACAATATTTCAATGCCATTCTCCCAAATCTCCCCACCCTCTCCCTCTCCCACAGAGTCCAAAAGACTGTTCTATACATCAGTGTCTCTTTTGCTGTCTCGTATACAGGGTTATTGTTAGCATCTTTCTAAATTCTATATATATGCGTTAGTATACTGTATTGGTATTTTTCTTTCTGGCTTACTTCACTCTGTATAATAGGCTCCAGTTTCATCCACCTAAATTTCTTTAATTAATTTCTTTTTTTAGTTTTCTACTTTTTAAAAAATTATTGAAGTAAATTTACAATGTTGTGCTAGTTTCTGAGATATATGGCAAAGTGATTCAGATAGATAGATAGTCTTTCACATATTCTTCCCTATTATTGTTTATTATAAGACATTGAATATAGTTCCCTGTGCTATGCAAGGAACTTGTTTATCTAGTTTGTGTATAGTAGTTTGCATCTCTTAATCCCAAACTCCTAATTTATCCCTTCTCCATCCTCTCCTTTGGTAACCATATGATTTTTCTATGTCTGTAAGTCTGCTTCTGTTTTGTAAATAAGTTCATTTGTATCATATATTAGATTCCACATATAAGTGATATCATACTTGTCTTTCTTGAATATGTGATTTCTAATATCAAAATAGTCAGAATATAAATATTGATGAGAAGTTTTACTTTATCTCAGAAACAGCATTATGGCTTCACAAATGGAATATTTTACCCCAGAATTTTAATCAGGATATGACATCTATAGAATTTAGAGGAACAGTGCTGTTATCTGCAAAATCCGTTATTTGACTGGGTCTTATTACTTCATTTTTAATATTGACATTAAGTTAAATATTGTTTTGTTACTTGAGATTTCCTCTTCTTTTTCCTTTTTTGAAAACAGGTACAATTATGTTACTAATGAGACTTTGAGAGATTAGGGTAAAATAGACATTCTCATTGAATTATTAATGTACCAAATTGTAGAGTTCTGTCTTTTGCACGAATTCCTACATTTCATTTTACAGTGCAGTCTCTACAGCAATGGAGGCTTCAGAAACCTTTGTGCCTTTGTGGATTCTGTTGTCATAATTTAAGGTTTTCCTACTTCCCTGCCTCCCACTGAATATAAGCCCTTCCTGTACTTTTCTGGGTAACCAGGTCTGGTCACAGCTGTGAAATTCATCTGACTTCTCCGTGGAATCCTTCTTGCCTCATCCCTGTCTCAGCCCTCAACTTGGATCCTTCCCACTTCCCTCCATCCGGAGCCTGCAGTGTGTAATTGTTGTGTAATTGTTTATATACTTCTGACGTGTTCTCATGCACGTATTTACTCTGTCTCCTTAGGATCAGAAGCTCCCAAAGAAATACGGCACATCTTCTCTTTCCCTAGTAATCCTCAAAGCTCTCGATGGCGTGCTGAGCCCACCCACAGAAGGGGATCAGTAAACATGATACAATGGATTGGATTGGAGCCTCCTTATCCCCCTACATTTGCTTTAGGGGGTCTCCTGCAGTGCTGTGTCTAAAGTAGTTGAGGCTTGGGAGTTGTGTTCTCATTATGCTAATAGTTATGACTTCCTTTATTTTTGAAAAACCAGTTGTTGGGTTCCAAGCTAAACATGCTATTCTCTACACCTTGCAGTTCTCCACGAGAAGCTGCCTTCTCCATCTTCTGTTCTCCTAGGCCATCCTAACCCCTCCTATCCCAAAAGTAGGTGAAGGATAAGAGGAAGTTGCAGTATTTACTCTGAGATGGAAAGCCTTGAGCCCCGAGGCTGCCTCTAGACCACTGTTTTGTTCAGCTGCTCTCACGTTTTGCTACAAGACCTGTCAGAAACAGGGGTGGGGTGGGGTGGGGTGGGGTGGGGGAGGGGGTTGGAGAGAGAGACCCCTGGCCCTTTGGCTCCTCTTTTTATATGTTTTTTCTCCCCCTGGGGCTGCCCTATGTAAATTGGGCCAGGCAGGAGTGTTGTTTGTTCTACCTGAGGTCCTCACTCCGGCCCTCGGACCTTCCTTTGTTCTCTTTTCCTGGGCTTTTCCCTTCTTTATCTTTTAGCCACTGCCATTCTGGACTCCTGTTTTCTATTCTAACTACTTAACACTTCTATGAAGGTTAGTTTCTTTTTCAGAAAATTTTATTTTTATATAACCACCAGAAATCAATGTTAGGCTTTCAGCTGTGAATTTATTTAAAAGAATTTGTTATAGCAAAAGAGGTACCATTCTTTTGAGTAGTTTAGATTTTTCTGTTTATAGAGAAGAATTCCTAGGAAATGTGTGCTTAGCTAAAAGTATTAAAACACTTTTTCTTCAGTGTTAATTTTTCTTCCTGTGTTTATGGATAGAAGATTAAAGGCTAAATAAAGATCATGGTTAAAGGCTCTGATCATGGTTCATTCTCTACTTTGGTCATTTGAGGCAAGTTCCTTTACATCCATGGACTACTGTTTCTCTTGTATAAAATGATGACTAGTGTCAACTGAAAAAAAAACAACCGCACAACCTAAAAATTGAGAATTATGTTTTATTTAGACTTCCTGAGAACTTAAGCTGGGGAGACAACCTCTCACATAGCTCCGAGGGACTTCTCTGAAGAAGTAAGGGAGCAGCCAGGATATATAGGAGTTTTGGCAAAAGAAAAAGAAAAAAAGGTACAGTCATCAGATCAGAACATCAAAAAATTACTGTTAACTAAACAAAAAATAGCCTTCTCAAGTTAATGAATTTAGCGCTTTTCTGTGTATGGGAAGACGCCAGAGTCTGGGCTAATTGCAATCAGTCCTTTGATATGCCCCTTAACTATCCAGGGCCAGTATCCTGTTTTCTCCACCCTGAATCCTCTCAGGGTGTACCGTGGGGTCGCTGCATTGACTGATGGCTTGATGGCTGCAACATCCTTCGCTTACTGATATGACAGGTAACATTCTTCCTCTACAGTAGAGTGACAGATGAAAAAGATATTCTTAAAAGCGCCTTTCAAATCTAAAATATTATGATTCTTCCACTGAATTGCTATCTTTTCAACACCAGATAAGACTCAGTATTAGTGTTGCTGAAAATATATTTGGGGATGTTCTTGATTTAAAAAAAAAAGAGGAAGATCCATATAAAAAAAAAAGATTTTGAGCCAATGTTCAAAACTTTAGTCAGGGTGACTTTCATGTCCTAATTTGAAGTAAGTGGAACATTCATTAATGAGAAACTTAGGTAATCCCTCTTTTATCAAGATTAATCAATGATTTTTAAATGAGTCATTGTGAATCAACATAGCCCATTTGATTCTTCCTAGTTATGAGGTTCTTTTGGTGACTGTCTTAGCCTGTATTAATTAGGAGAGAATAAAGTACATAGGTCTCCTCTTCACAGTGAAGCCAGGTATAATATAATAACAAAAGCAAATTTTGGACTGAATTCTGATTTCCTCTATCAACTGAAAAACATACACAATGTAAAAGCTGAGAATTATGTTTTATTTGGAGGACATACTAAGGACTTAAACCCAGGATACAGCCTCTGAGGTAGTTCTGAGTAGCCAGGATATGTAAGAGTTTTGCAACAACAACAGAAAACACCCCCCCCCCCCAAAAAAAAAAAACAACCAGTAGTTGGAACATCACAGGATTACTAGTTAATTAAATAAACGCCAAACATCTCAAGTTAATGAATTTAGCACTTTTCTTTGTATGGGAAAATGCAAGAGTCTAGGTTCTTTGAAATCATTCCTTTGACATGCTCCTTAAGTCCCGGGAGCCAGTCTTCTTTGGTGTCCGTCCTGAAGCCTCTGAGAGTGCACTGTTTGGGAGTGGGAGGGTATGGCTAATGGCTTGATGGCTGCAGCATCCTTTGTTTACTGACTGAGCAGACGGCATTCTTCTTTCACACTATGCAAGTTGTTGCGTTAAAGGAGGTACAAACTGCCATCCAGCTTCTTTTCTTAAGCTCTGTGGACTCTCAGTAGCCTGTCCGTTAGACATTCTGATAGGTGTCTTAATAGAAGATTTATGCCAGGCTGATGTGGCAGTGTTCTTGAGGCAGGGTTATTTCCCTTTCTAGTCAGAATTAGGTGATATGTTCCACTTAAGGTCACAAGATACAAGACCCAGTTGAAGCCACAAGTAGACGACACCATTTCGATTCCTATATATCCTGGGTTCTTCAGTGGTAAGGGTACAGTTTTTGAATCAATTTCTTGAGTTCTGCTCAGTTCACCTATAAGAATGAATTTCTTGGTCTGCTGTGTGAATTAACAAATCTTTTGAGTTACAGCTCAAGAGAGCAATAATTCATGCTCTTATAAGTAACTGTGTTTGGAGTGTGGACTGTTCTAAGATTCTTTAGATGCCAAAGGATGCCCCTAAGATGAAAGATGAAATATAAAACTAAGATATATTAGTTCAGACTGTTTAACAACATAATAAAACTTTCTAGTAGGTTGTTTCTGTTTGGGTATAAAGCTGTACCAGTTTTATGTAACTTTCTCAAAATAGCCCATGAATATATAAATATGTATGTGTAGATAAATCCCCCCTCTTTTACATAAATAAGAACATGCTATAAATACTGTATGTACCTTGGGGTTTTTGTAACATATAAATTCTCTTCAATATCTTTTTAAACCAGCATATATAACACAGGTCTCTTTTTTCAATATGTTTATTGTGTGAATATGGTTGTATAATTTATAAATTAATATATATAGTTTATAATTTATAAATTAATCTATATTTATCATTTAAAAAGCAATTCATGTTGGTTCAGTCAGTTCAGTCGCTCAGTCGTGTCTGACTCTTTGCGACCCTATGAACCGCAGCACACCAGGCCTCCCTGTCCATCACCAACTCCTGGAGTCCACCCAAACCCAAGTCGATTGAGTCGATGATGCCATCCAACCATCTCATCCTCTGTCGTCCCCTTCTCCTCCTGCCCTCAATCTTTCCCAGCATCAGGGTCTTTTCAAATGAGTCAGCTCTTCGCATCAGGTGGCCAAAGTGTTGGAGTTTCAGCTTCAACATCAGTCCTTCCAATGAACACCCAGGACTGATCTCTTTTAGGATGGACTGGTTGGATCTCCTTGCAGTCCAAGGGACTCTCAAGAGTCTTCTCCAACACCACAGTTCAAAAGCATCAATTCTTCGGTGCTCAGCTTTCTTTATAGTCCAACTCTTACATCCATACATGACCACTGGAAAAACCATAGCCTTGACTAGATAGACCTTTGTTGACAAAGTAATGTCTCTGCTTTTTAACATGCTGTCTAGGTTGCTCATAACTTTTCTTCCAAGGAGTAAGCGTCTTTTAATTTCATGGCTGCAATCACCATCTGCAGTGATTTTGGATCCCAGAAAAATAAAGTCAGCCACTGTCTCCACTGTTTCCCCATCTATTTGCCATGAAGTGACCGGACCGGATGTGGGTTACATGTCCAATATTTTATATTTTTCACTAGTCTCTGAGTGATTGTAATCATCTGAGTATTCCCAGTTTGAAAATATTAGGTCTAATTGAAACTGATCAATTCGGCTTTTTGTGAGACCATGGATTGGCAAACTTTTTTAAAATAAAGAGCCACATTAATAAATACTTTAGGTTTTGGTGGGCCAGAACGTTTCTGTCACAGCCACTCAAATCTGCTCTCATAGTACAAAAGCAGCCCATGGTGACGTATAAATGAATGAGCATGGCTGTGCAATGAAACCTTATTTCAGAACCAGACTAGGGGCTTGGTTTGGCCTGAGGGCCAGAGTTACTGGGCCTGCAGCTAGACCAGCATCTGGAAGTGACCAGCTTGTGGATGAGTTTCCATAAAACCTCAAGCTCCTTAAAGGCAAGTATTGTATCTTTCCATCTCCAGTTCTCCCTAGTGCCTAGATGAATAGTGGCTCAACAAATGTTTTTTGAATTAAAGAATGAATTTGCAGAAGAGGCATAGAATCAACCCGTTGTTTTACCATGTACTGTCTCTGAACATAAACCTTTTGCTTTTAGTTGAAGATATCACAGTCTCTGGTTGTTGCTCACATATGGAGCTCAGGGGATGTATAGGTTTTAAAAATGAGCTCTTTACTAATCATACCAAAAATATTTATCAAGAAATATAAAAGAATCTAACAAAGCTGAGGTGCCTACTTCATGCTATGAGTTCCTGCTGTCTTGACTAATGTTCTGTTATAAAACTTGCCTGGATACCATGTTTGTATTGGACTTCCAGGTGACTCAGCAGGTAAAGAACTCACCTGCCAGTACAGGTGACGTGGGTTCATTTCCTGGGTTGAGAAGTCCCCCTGGAGGAGGAAGTGGCAACCCACTCCAATATTCTTCCTGGGAAATCCCATTGACAAAGGAGCCTGGCAGGCTACATTCCATAGGGTCACAAAGAGTCAGACACGCCTGCGCCACTGAGCACAGCACAGCACCCATGTTTGTGTTACTGGTTTCATTCAAAGTTTCTCATCACGATTGACCCAATTTGTTTTCTGTTATCTATAACCAAAAACAATTGAACATCACTGATATGCATACTCTCTTCCTTAAATTCTGAGAAAACTACTCTGTAGTGTTTATTAAGAGCCAGTATTTTTTATCAACTGTGTATACATACATGTTTAAGGAGAGAGAGCCGGAAAAAGGACCTGCATCTCACTATGATACAATTGTATACTCTTCCATTCCTACCCCTGCTCTATGGTATTGACAATATCTATATAAATGTGAATCATGTCTTACGAGCAAATGTGCATTCTAGAATTCATTTCTTCCTAAACCGTGAAGCACTGTCTATAAATAAGTTGAACTCCCTGAAACCTCTGTGAACCATATTGCTAGGAAAACATAGGTCAGGGAGAGCTATGTTCACCTTCTGAACTAGAGAGAGATTTCTAGGCCTTATAGCTTATAACTTGAGCCCAGAATGTCGGGCTTCCGTTACTTTCGTCCTTTGGTCCAGTCAGATTGTTTCTGATATCCTAGATTTTAATTATTCGAATTCCCAGTCTTGCTCAGGAAGGTTGGCCTGTGCCAGGTTAGTTAGCTTTAGGCTTAGGGGCTGGAAGGATTGCCATCGGGCCCTGTATCCAAACCAGTTCCCTCCTTATCTGAAACAGCCAAACCAGCTGGAGCACAAATAACAATGAAATCCTATGGCCACACCTTCTCAGGAGAAGTTTCAAGTGAAAGAACAGAAATGAACTTTTCTAAAGGGGTTAGCTTGGGTGAAGAACATAACCAAATAAATGGAACCTGGAGACTTAACCGGGCTAGACTTCAAGTCACTATAGTCTTTGGGGATGTCAGGATCTGTATGTCATTTCTGCAAGTTTAAAAAGATCAAATAACATTGGAAAGGTGCCAGAGGTCAGGTGCAGGTCTATAGGCTGCTCAAGCAAACACATCAGGCCTAATCTCCAGAATTATCCTATGAGACTGGTAGTTCTATTTTCTTTACTTTACCACTTATCCAACTTCTTGCAGCTAGGATCCAGATTGTTGTCACTGTCGTTGCTGAGTTGTGCCTTACTCCTTTGCAATACAGATCATCTAACTCCAGAGCACCAACTTTTGTGCTAGAATTCACTGTTTAGAACTGTGGATCCCACCAAGGATTCCTATGCTAAACATTATCCTATCAAACTGTTGGGAAGAATAAATACCATAATGTATGTGGAGCGCTCTGTACACTTCCTGGCACAAAGTTAAGCACTGGATAAAATGTAGCTATAAATACTAGTAACTCAGATAGACTCTGGACAAATTAGCAGGAAACACCTTCTTAATTTTATTTAAGTGTTAAAAATCATCTAATTAGTATGGTTATTAACAAAAAAACAAATACATGACAAGATATATATCATAGTCTTGGTAAAACTGTCTTGGTTTCTTTTTTGAGGAATTGAATGCAGTGAGAAACAGCTTTCAATGATTGAAAAGTGAGAAGTGTAGGGAATAAGAGACTGTCTTCTGTGTTTACATTTGAGGCCTGCCTTTTTTTTTTTTTTTGAGGCCTGCCTTCTTACTTTCAACTTGATCTTCTTAACTGCCTCCTGGCTGGGTCTGTGTCTTCTCCAGTTTAAAGACGGTGGCAGACAAGTCCTAGAATATTTTGTTTGTGTGTACTTGACATGACAAATGATAGTCTCTTACCTAAGAGGCCCCAGATAAGAGTTTGGTTATTAAGGCAGGGAAGGACCAGTGGGAGCAATTGTTTCTGGTCTCTCTTATCAAGCCCAGAACAATCTTTCATTTGCTATATTCATGCCACAAGAGCTAAGTCAATATTAAATTCCAAAAAAAGGAAAGAAAAATCCCCCACAGAAACAGCTGTATTCAAAACACAGCCAGTTTACTCCAGCGAATTGCTAGAAATGGAAAAGTTTCCATTTCCTTTTGTGTTTATCCTTGATAGTTGTCTTATAAAAACTGCCTTTTGTAAATAAGGGAAGCTTAGTTTTAAACAGCTTTGACTAATATGTGTAGTTGGAGTATTAAGTTCTACAGAGCTTTAGAAAATTAAAACATCTGATAGAAAGACATACATCTTTCAAAGAAAATCTTTTTTAAGTGTTCTGGCTCTATAGTGCAATTTTCTCCATCCTACCTATAAATTGGATTGTGTTACTTTTATGTCTATATGGCCACTTAGTCTAAAACATGAGAGCTGTCATTTAAGCTCAGAGTTGGATCCCACTGAAAACTTGTTTATGTAGTATAGTGTCTTGGTTTGTGTTCTACACTGTCTTTATGTAAATGTTCGTTGTTGATGCATACTACAATGGGGAAGAATTAGTTTCTTGAACACCAGAAAATACCCACCTGTCGATCTCACTGGGTTGTGAAAAACAACCCAATGGATTGCGTTTGTTGCAAACAACCCAATGGATTGGTGAATTCTTTGAGAGGAGGAGCTAACCTGTGTTCTCTCCAGATCTTATTCAGTTCCAAGACCAGTGTTTAGAATTCTTGAAGTTCTCAGTCAATACTGAAAAACTAGAAAAGAATCCACAAAATTCTTATGATCAAATTAACTGGGTCTGCCCTGATACAGAATTCTGTCCATGGCAGAAATATTTGGTGATTAGGGAAATGGAGTGACTACTGCAGACAGCCAGAATCCCATTAAGCATGGCACATTAATTACAATAAATGAAAATTGGTGCTTAAAAGAATAACTTTTGTGAAGTATCCATATTTAATATCAGGGAGTGGCCTGAGCCTTGGGGAAGCCTTTATTCGGATTAATAAAGCTGGGCTTTCGTTTTGTTTTCTTGTTTGTATTGTAAAATAAGACTTGTTAACTTGTTGCTTACATACTATTGTGTGAGTTCAACTGAATAAAGGTAGAATCCCAGATATATTACATAGTGTTGACAATGAATGCTCATTCTGATGGGAAATTTTTCCATTGTGGGGGTTATCTCCTTCACATTCTGAAGTATTTTTCCTCCTTCAGCTTTTCCTAGCTAATGTTCAAGTGTTAAATTTCTTACTCTGTAATATAGTTTCTCTGTTTCTCTCTCTCTCTTTCCCTCCCCAGCTTGGCCTCAGGGACTGAAGTTTACTCAGCTCCCTGGGGCCCTTTTGCAGTAGCAGGCAAATATTAGATGCTGAATCAATGTTTAATGAATTTCTTTTGAATGGATGTGTCTTGCTTCAAGCCATTCATGCAATCATTGAAGAGGACAGACAGACCTCTGCTGACCTCCTCTAGCAAACCTCTCTCTAGTAGACCTCAACACTTCAATCTGTTCTCTTTGGTTACAGTTGTTCAACCAGTTACTAATCTACCTAATTGTAACCAGTTGAACAACTGAACCCAAAGGGTGCAAAGTGAAAACATTTCTTTGAGAAGTCGGCTCTGGACAAAGGAAGCACCGCCAGACCCCCCTTCAGTATGCAAAGGGGAAGTTCCTTCTCAAGTAGAAGCTCCACGGTGCCTCTTTGAATTCTCATTAGTTTGCAATGCTGTGTAAGTCTGCGTGTACCGTCTGGTCTTTGGAAGAGGCTTATTTGAAGTGTAAGGCGCTACCTCCATAGAGGGGGATACTAACCATGGGTTAAGTAACTGTTGTCTGAAGATAACTGAGGATATGAACAATAAAAAGTTTTTTTAAATGAGACATGTTTCTTTTATTGATAGTCATCCGTCAAGGTTGAAGTGAGATATACAATGTGAGATGTAATATACGGTGTGAAATAAACAATCAGTTGTGGTTGATATAGGGAGTGTATCCATGTGCTCAAGAGCAAGAGGCTTTTAAATCATTATTCTAAAATTTGTTTAGAGAATAAATTTATTCTTTATTTTTTAAAATACATTTATTTCTCTTGATATTGTACCATATTCCCAAAACATTATGGTAAAGCTGTTGCTCATTGTTTCAGGATGTTTTTTCTCTCAGGACCCAGGAAACATTTCTACCTGATGCTTCAGTATCAAGAATAGCCTCATGTTGTCTACGTAACTTCAAACTGTAAAAGATGATGTTCTTTTTTCACACTGGCTGCTAAGAAGCTCACTTTTCACCTGTGGTACCTATGGAATGCATTTTGAACAATAACTGTGTTTTCTTATTTTTCCTTGGCACCATCAATTTTTTTTTTAAAGGCAGACTATAATTAATAAATGCATAGCAAACCAAAACCTGTTTCTATATAAGATTACTATTGATATATGAATTCATCTAGCTTCCAAACTCTTCTCTTCTTGTCATATTTCTGTTGACTAGGGCTGTCTTGCTCTGTGGAGAATTGATTAACTTTTGCCATGACCCCCATGCCAAGACCATACCTAACCTATCTTTATGCTCCTGCCTTCAGACCTCTATATCTGCCTGTGAGTGCTCTTTCTCCCATGGGGCCTCAAACCTGAATGCAAAGCTGTCCAGTAGTTGAGCAGTTTTTCATGAAAAATCCAAGAACTGGTAGCATAGGTGAATTTGACAATTTTGCTAAAACCTTGAAGTATTGTGAGGAAGATCTGCATTGACTGTGCTCCACGCAGCCTTCTGTTGTCTTGCTGGTCTCATCTCCTCACCTGGGCATTCCTCTTGGCCTCTTAACTTTCCAAATCAGCGCTTGTACTCTGACTGTGAGACCTGCCCTAATTGTGAAACTCCCTGGGACTGTGTTAGAGGGCTCCATCCCCTACCCCATCTCTGAATTCTGAGGAATGACATTTTCTCTGCCTTGTTTACATTTGCTTTTCAGTAATGATTGTTCTTGATAAAGATATTCACTCAATCACTCAGTCATTCACTTAACAGACCTCTTAAGTGTATCTACTATGTTCAAGATACGGGAGATAGTAACATAAATAAATAATATGGATAAAACTCATCCCCCTAAAAGTTCAAATTGAAGAAGCTCAAATCAGGAGGTTAGAGAGTAGAGATTTAAATAGATTAGAAGATAAATTTGTGGTGATTGCCATCATTAGCATATATATGGGAGTGAGTCTCACCTGGAATGGAAAGATGTGATCTCAGGTGAGTTCTAAGGAATGAGTGTGGAATTGGGGGAGGAGGAGGTGGAGCTTCTAGAAGGAGGGAACTAGCAGAAGCAGAGATGTTGAGGCACGGAATCACATGATATGTGTGACAAAGGATCATTGGCAAGATCTGAAGCTCGAAATAAACAAGGAGTGATTTATGGGGCCCTGTGTGCCAGGTTGAGGACTTTGAGTTTGTTCTGGAACCCTGAAGTATTCCAAGTACTGGTGGGGCAAGGTCAGATCCTGGAGGGTGAATGGAGCAAAAAGCAAGGACAAAACTGGAAGCCAGGAGTGTTAAAGGTGACTGCTATGATTTGGACAAACATCACAAAGGCATAAGCTAGGTTAGTAGTTCTAGAGATGGAGGGAAGGACATTAACTCCATGAATGTTTAGTAGATATAATTTTCATGTTGTATGAGTTTACTTGGGAGGAGGGGACTAGCTATTTAATAAGTAGTTATATCAGTGGTGGAATGGTGATTTTCTCGGTTCTTGCCCTCTTCAAGGAAAGAGTTCAGTCAAGAGACATAGAGCTGCTTTAAGTAGCAAGAGTTTTATTAAGCAAAAGCACACTCTTCGGAAAGGATGAGAGATGAGAGCGGACTGTCTGGAAATGAGAAGCAGCCCACAGTGGGGTGGGATGGGGTGGGATAGGGTGGGGTTTTTTAGAGTGGTGGTCCCTCCCTCGGTTCTGCATCTTTTGACTGACAAGTGATTAACAGTTCTTACTGCACAGGTGCTTACCCATAAGCATCCAAGAAAAACCCACAGTTTTGGAGGTGACAAAACCCACAATGCTAATTTATTACAAATGTGGCATAATGAACCTGGCTTTCTTTGTGTCACCTTGTAGGTTTTGATGTACCTGTGCCAATCTGTGCTGGTGGTTTTAGTCTTGCTTGGTCCTGATATGGCTGGAGACTTAGACGTGGTCCTTGGCCACAGAGAGAATCTCTGGGTGGTGTTCTGGTCACCAGTGTCCAGGTGGAGAGGGAAAGATGATCCCATCCTGCCTGGATGGGGTGGAGACCTGCTCATGTCTGACTACCTACCTACAAGTTATTGGTCATTGATAAATAAGATGTAGAAGAGGGTGTGGTTTTGGGGCAGATGGAGTGAGTTTTGGATATAGTAAAGGGATTGAAGTTCTATAGAACAGGAAGATGGGGAAATCTAGGAGGCAAATAAGTATAAATATATTATCCAAGCAACTCATGTATATATTTATATTAAAACGTGCATAAATTTATTCTCCTTCTTTGTCCATTTATAGGGTATTTTATGTAAATATAGCTGTGATATCCTTTATTTTTTTTCTCCTGTGTAATTTTTGGAATGCAGTAATGTGAGTCATGAAGAGATGACCATTTCTACTTAATCTCTGCAAAGTTGCATTCTTATCCTATTTTGATTCATAATAAGATGCCTAAGTTGGTTTTATTCTAACCTGAGAGGTATGATTTATAGATGGAGAATAAAAATGTCAAAGATATAATTGCCCAAACTTGGGATGTTGATAAACTGATACAATATAACACAGTGATTTTCTGGTTAGCTGACTACTGAGAAGTTATGTTGAAGAAGGCAATGGCACCCCACTCCAGTACTCTTGCCTGGAAAATCCCAGGGACGGCGGAGCCTGGTAGACTGCAGTCCATGGGGTTGCTAAGAGTCGGACACAGCTGAGTGACTTCACTTTCACTTTTCCCTTTCACGCATTGGAGAAGGAAATGGCGGCCCAGTCCAGTGTTCTTGCCTGGAGAATCCCAGGGATGGGGGAGCCTGGTGGGCTTCCGTCTATGGGGTCGCACAGAGTCGGACACAACTGAAGTGACTTAGCAGCAGCAGAGAAGTTATGTTAGTTGTGTTTACAATTAATAGATGACTTCTCTTTAGGCCAGAACCAATAAAAATTGTAATTCTTAATTACTACAATTTTGAATGTTTTTGTTCTCCTTTCTGGTAGTTTTCTAGATATTCTCAGTTGGCAACTGGAAATAGCTCAGTAATGGTTGTGCAGCTTCCTCATGCAGGATATTGAAATTTGTGACCAGGGATCCCTGTAGAGCTACTATTGTAACTTTAGCCCACTATTAGATTAAATCTATCTACAGAAGCTCGAGAGGTCCAGTCTGGCACTGTCTGATCAATACTCTATAGATCCTGTGCAGGAGTAAAGATTTCCTCTGAAGCTAGACTGTTGAAATTGGACCTAAGCAGTAGACAGTGATTTAAATAAGGGTTATACTGACACTTACTTGGCATCAACCTAGTGTTGGGAAGAGTATGAAAAAATAAATTGCCTTTTGACTCAGATGTGAAGGGACAGAGACGATAAATTATCCCTTGTTCGCTATTACCGGTTCTTAAGTGTTTATGAGGAAAGTGGTATAAGTCAGTCCATAGACACGGCTGCCCTGAACTTTGATCACCAAATCATCCTCCCCATCTTCCTATTTGCTGTAGTCACCGCAGTCATCACAACCCCCATCACCACCACCGTCATCATTGCCTTGTCATCGTCACAGATAGTTCTACTTCTTGGTTGCTTAGGCTTGCTGCCGCTGCTGCTAAGTCGCTTCAGTCGTGTCCGACTCTGTGCGACCCCATAGACGGAAGCCCACCAGGCTCCCCCGTCCCTGGGATTCTCCAGGCAAGAACACTGGAGTGGGTTGCCATTTCCTTCTCCAATGCATGAAAGTGAAAAGTGAAAGGGAAGTCGCTCAGTCGTATCCGACTCTTAGCGACCCCATGGACTACAGCCTACCAGGCTCCTGCATCCATGGGATTTTCCAGGCAAGAGCACTGGAGTGGGGTGCCATTGCCTTGCCTGTGTTTAAATCAGGCATTCTGAGTCCAAAGCTCATGTTCTTAATTTCTACTCTATACCTCTTTTCTCGTATCCCAGAGACTCTGATTGGTATTGGGGGGCAGAGTGGGGTAGGGAATGATTCTGTGCGTTTAAAATGGGTTTGACATCTAGTAAGTCCTATTTCTATTGGGATTCTTATATAATTTTAGAAGGTGATGTGAGAAGTCTTAACCTTTTGAATTAAAAAACAAATTTTGAGATGTTTATAACCAACAGCCATTTAAGCTATAATTTATTGTCTCATTTAGTCTATTAAATTGTAACAGGTATTCCTGAGTTTTACTCTTCCCTTCTTCCTTACAAGATGATCTGTTAATTTAGCATACCTCCTTCTGTCTGTTCCGTGAAACTAAATTTTGTGCTTACCTGTGAGAGTCATACATTTCCCTAGCTTTCAGTAGAAATGAATGGGTTAAGAAATTCTTCTTCCAGATCTCAAACGGTAAAAAGCCATTGACATTGAAAGCTCTTGTGTTCGGCCTTCTCTGATGCAGGATGTGGTAATGGAGAGGTACAAAGTGTACCACATACCCAACAAGCTAATTGCCCACTTTGAGGCCTCTCTCAGGCCCAAGTGCCAAGTGAAATCTCCACTGTTAGGGAAATTTTGCAACTGACACAGAGATTGGGTTCATTAGACTTATCTAAATCTGTGATGAGCTGGTGATAATCTGTGCTAATGAAGGTGATTCTTTGAATCAAATGCTTGTTGATGTGGGTCTTGTGAAGTAGAATATATGATTTTGTGTGTGCACGCTCAGTCATGTCTGACTCTTTTGTGACCCTTTGAACTGCAGCCCGCCAGGCTCCTCTGTCCATGGGATTTTCCAGGCAGGAGTTCTAGAGTGAGTTGCTGTTTCTTCCTCCAGGAGATCTTCCTGATCCAGGGATTGAACCTGAGTTTCCTGTGTCTCCTGCATTTCAGGCAGATTCTTTAATGCTGAGCCATCAGGGAAGCAGTAATATGTATAATTACGGTTTTACTGTAAATAGATTTGGTTTTGGACTCTAGGGCACACCCCGTTATTTCAGGTTCTTGCTATCTCCAACCTCAAAAAAAAAAAAAAAAAAAAAAAAACAGACCAGTAAATTCAAAATATCTTTAAGCACCATACGTGGGCTAGCATTCTTCTTATGATTAGTGTCAACACATTTTCAAACAGCAAATCAGTCTGTAGGTAAGGTTCCTTGAGATAGGATTTGAGTGTACATTTGAATGTGTGTTTAGTCACTCAGTTGTGTCTGACTCTGTGCTACCACATGGACTGCAGCCCACCAGGCTCCTCTATCCATGGGGTTCTCCAGGCAAGAATACTCAAGTGAGTGGCCATGCCCTCCTCCAGGGCATCTTCCCTACCCAGGGATCAAACCCAGGTCTCCCACATTGCAGGCAGATTCTTTACCATCTGAGCCACCAGGGAAACCCACGTTTGAATGTACCCACAATACATTCGGAGTTTAATTCTTCCTCTCTCTCTCTTACTTGACCCTTCTTGTTGGTCAAGGTTTTAAATGGCCCAGTGGGAGGTCAGACCACAAGTTAACATTTTATATATCCATACAATGTAGAAAAGTCAGGGCCAAGGCCATGTGATCTGCTAAGAGCTGATAGGGCTATTCCTCCCACGCCAACCCCCCGGCAGTACCTACCCTGATACACCTTAGCCAGACACTCAGTTTGGAAATTATGGTAGGCTTCCTCAGGTCCCGTAGAGGATGCTGTTCTTTCTCCTTCCCTTCCCTAGCATCCTGCTGCTCCTCTCCAATCTCTTGGCCAAAGGCTAGCTCCTCTCAAAAGCCTTCAGGAAAAACAGGGAACTTCTTCCACTGGGCTCCAGTTCTTTCTGTAACAGTTTTGTAACATTAGCATAACATCTGACATTTTAGATTTGATTTATCCTGGAGAAGGAAATGGCTACCCACTTCAGTAGTCTGGCCTGGAGAATTCCATGGACTGTAATGGAGTCTATGTAATGGGGTCTATGGGGTCACACAGAGTTGGACACAATTGAGCAACTTTCAGTTCACTATCTGTTTATGGATCTGAGTCCTCACTAGACTGAGCTCCACAAGAGAAGTGCTGTTTGCAACACTGAAACTGGTGTCTAAAGGCCTCAATTTAAAAAAACAAGTAAATAAGGACAGGAAAATTTGTTGTGGTAAGCAGGACCAAGGGTTAGATCCCATGGGGACAATTCAGCTGGGTTAGTCGTTGGGCATTTTGGCCCAGATCAACCTGTCCTGCCTCAGTTTAGTTCAGTTCAGTTCAGTTGCTCAGTCGTGTCCGACTCTTTGCAACCCCATGAATCGCAGCACGCCAGGCCTCCCTGTCCATCACCAACTCCCAGAGTTCACTCAGACTCACGTCCATCGAGTCAGTGATGCCATCCAGCCATCTCATCCTCTGTCCTCCCCTTCTCCTCCTGCCCCCAATCCCTCCCAGCATCGGAGTTTTTTCCAGTGAGTCAACTCTTCTCATGAGGTGGCCAAAGTACTGGAGTTTCAGCTTTAGCATCATTCCTTCCAAAGAAATCCCAGGGCTGATCTCCTTCAGAATGGACTGGTTGGATCTCCTTGCAGTCCAAGGCACTCTCAAGAGTCTTCTCCAACACCACAGTTCAAAAGCATCAATTCTTCAGTGCTCAGCCTTCTTCACAGTCCAACTCTCACATCCATACATGACCACAGGAAAAATCATAGCCTTAACTAGACGGACCTTGTCCTGCCTCAAAAAGTATTCAAATCTGAGCACCTACCTAGGCTGTGGATTTTCAGTAAATATATAATCCCAACTTATCGTAATAGCAGAGATCTTGTTAACAGGTTGCTGACACCTGACATGGGGAAATCTTGGACAGATCTGGATTCAAATCCTGTCTTGCAACCTGTGTGACCTTGAGTAATATTTTACCTCCCTGAGCTTTATTTTTCTCATGTCTTAAATGAGGATAATGGAATCTTACAGGCTGTTGTGAATTTTAAAGGAGATGGTATATTCTGTGTGCACATAGTGCAGGAATATAATAATACTTGATGAACATTCATTGAATGAATAAACAGAACCTGGAATATAGAAAGTCCCTACTTTTCCACCTCCACCCCACTAATTTGCCCTTCAGTTTTCAGATTTGCCTTGTTGACACCCCAGAGAAGGTTAAGTCCTCTTGTTACCTACTCTCTTGACTTTCTGTATACTTCCTGTACAGCACTTAACACAATGATAATTACATAACTTTTTGTTTAATGGATGTCTCTTTTTTATGTATTTATTTTCTCCATGGAACTTGTGTTTTTATTGAAGTATAGTTGATGTACAATATTTAAAAAGTTACAGGGGTATGATAAAATGATTCACATTTTTTAAAGGTTATACTCCATTCATGGGACTTCCCTGGTAGTTCAGACTGTAGTCTGCCTGCAGTGCGGGAGACCCGAGTTTGATCCCTGGAGGAGATCATGGCAACCTACTCCAGTATTCTCGCCTGGAGAATCCCATGGACAGAGGAGCCTGGCAGGCTGCAGTCCATGGGGTCGCAAAGAGTTGGACACAACTGAGCAAGTAATACACACACACATACTCCATTCATAGTTGTTATAAGGTTTGGCTATATTTCCTCCTGTTGCACAATATATCCTTGTAGCTTACTTTATACATAGTAGTTTATACATCTTAATTCCCTACTACTGTTATGCCCCTCGTCCATCCCTCCTCCTACTGGTATCCAAGAGTTTGTTCTCTATATCCATGAGTCTGCTTCTTGTTTGTAATATTCACTGCTGCTGCTGCTGCTGCTAAGTCGCTTCAGTCATGTCTGACTCTGTGTTACCCCATAGACGGCAGCCCACCAGGCTACCCTGTCCCTGGGACTCTCCAGGCAAGAACACTGGAGTGGATTGCCATTTCCTTCTCCAATGCATGAAAGGGAAAAGTGAAAGTGAAGTCGCTCAGTCATGTCTGACTCTTAGCGACCCCATGGACTGCAGCCTACCAGGCTCCTCCGTCCATGGGATTTTCCAGGCCAGAGTACCGGAGTGGGGTGCCATTGCCTTCTCCCGTAATATTCACTAGTTTGTTGTATTTTTTGTATCCCACATATAAGTGATATCATATAGTATTTGTATTTCTCTGTCTGACTTATTTCAGTTAGCATAATACCCTCCAAATCCATCCATGTTGTTGCAAATGGCAAAATTTCATTTTCTTTTATGCTGACTACCCAGTGTGTATGTGTATATATATATGTACATATATATCACATATTTTTTATTCATTCAACTCTTGATGGTAGATATATCCTTTTGAAAAATATGAGCCAATAAATTCAAGGACTATCTGTTTTGTTAAATGATTTATCTCCAATACCTACTGCATATATGGCTCAGAATAAATAAGTATGGCCTATATCTTCAATTCACCACAGATTACCTCCAACTCAGGCACGCTTTCTCAGTCAACACCCTCAGCTCTGAGATTTACAGAACGACTCTAATTCTATACCCAAACCCATTCTCTTGATTGCATTCACCATCCTCAAAAAAACTCTTTCATAAATTTGTTTATCAGATTAGATGTTTCTATGTTTGCTTATTAATGATTGTAACTGTTGATTAAATCACTGCTTTGTTCTGCTCTCTTAATTCTCATCTATTTAACTCATTCTATTAGCTCTTCCTGGAGGAAGGCATGGCGACCCACTCCAGGATTCTTGCCTGGAGAATCCCCTAGACAGAGGAGCCTGGCGGGCTACAGTCCATGGGGTCTCAACAAGTCAGGCATGGCTTAGCGACTAACACTTAGCTGTTCATTCCTTCAGTAGATCTGTGCTGGGACAGCAACTCCTCTGAGCACTGTGGAGGGATGAGAAGATGTGTAGAGTACAGTTATCTCAGTCAAGGAACTTACACAATAATAGCTGAAGTATAAGACTATGGGACAAATACCTTAAAAAAAAAATCAAACCAAGAACTTAAGTACTTTTCTCAATTATTATTTTCTACTGCATTCTCAAGTTTTACTGCTTTCTTGGCAAATTATTGTGCCCAAGTATAGCTCTGTAAGTCATTGCTCAGATTGACCTTTTCAATGAGGCCAATGAGGCCACGTGAGCACCCTGTTTGCAATTTGTAATTGCAGTGTTCCCCCTACCCTACCAGGATTCTCCTCCTCTGTCCTCTGCTCAGTTTATTTCATAGCACTCATCACCTTCTTTGATACTGTATAGTATTCTCATATATTATGCTGTTGATTGTTGTCTGTCTCCCTACCCTAGAATGTAAGGTCCATGTGGGAAGGTCCATGTGGGTTAGGATTTTTTAGTCACTGATGTATCTCTGAAACAAACACTTGATTAAGTAGTAGGCATTTGATGGATATTTGCTGAATTAATTTATTAAATGAAGTAGGGAATAGCAGTTACTGAGACTGAACAGATGGCCTGCCTCTACCAGACTCTGCTGTATAATTTCAGATGCTTTACTTCAAGCCTTTTATTTCCCAGATGAACCTATTGTGTAAGAGGCAAAACTTTCCCTCTACCCTCTTAGAGGGTCTTCCCCTGGGTCTGAGAATTAAGTTGATGAAACAGATTAATAGGAGGGAAACATACAAATTTATTTAATATTAGTTTTATGTGACACAGGAACACTCATAAGGAAATGAAGATTCAAAACCTAAATGCTTTTATTCCAGGCCAAGCTGTGGAAAAGTAACTAAAATATATAGAGAGGCTCATGGATGATAAGAATTATTTTAAGAAGGTCTGTTTGTACAGAATTTTCCCAGCCTCTATATCTTATCTCTGGTAAAGAATGTTTCTTTCTTCCTAGTATAGGAATAGCATCTTTCACATGGGAGTTTTAGCTCCTATTTTCCAGAAGAAAGTGGGAAGTAAGATTGTGCTTCTGGCACCTGCTGTTTTTCAGGTGGCTTTAGTTCAAAATAACCCTTGTGCCAAAGTGGCATATTTGAGGCATATTCTGCCACTTTCCATTACCTCCTGGGCTTGCTGGAAAGATGGAATGCATTTTGCATGTAAAGCACTAAGCCCATACTAAGTATGAATACTTGCTATTTGTAAAATTAATTCACTCTTCTCTGCTATGAGTGCACAAACCATACTTGATTTTCCAAATTTTTTGAAAATAGTAATAAGTGAAACTGTTAGTACAGAATGGTTTCCAACATAATGATTCTACACTTTGAGTTGAATGACTTTGAGAATTCAAACAATATGAATTGAAACCAGCTTAACAAGGAAACAATCAAACAGATACCAATTTGAATATGTACCGTGTCTGTAATTCATCTGAAATGACTTTAGGATACAGTATGTATTAGAGTGAAGAGTGAAGAGTCACTGGAGCACAAACAAGAGTGGGATTGACACTGGCCTGAATAGTTAATCTATGGGGTAGCTAAAGAAACAGTTCAGTCCTTTCAACAGACACATCACTGTATCTCTGAAGTGTTACACAAAATGGCAACATTTGGTAACTTCCTTGCCCCTTGGGAACAATTATAAAAAGCTGGAAATAGAGAGGGCACCTAAGAGTGAGGGGTGGGTGGGTGGGCGCTGTAATCAGTAAAAGACTCATTAGAAGAGGTGATACTTGAATTGAGCCTGCTTTTGTGTTTGTGTTTTTTTAAACACAAGAACATCATGGAGTCTGGATATTTGGGTTCCCTATGATAAATATGATTTAGGGGGTTGAGCTTTTCAGGATGGATTGGGAGTTCGGGATTAGCAGATGCAAACTCTTGTATATAATACAGATAAACAACAGGGTCCTGCTGTATAGCACAGGGTGTCCTGTGATAAACCATAATGGAAAATAATATTAAAATATTTAAATTATTTAAATAAATATTTAATTATTTAAAAGTAATTTTAAAAAGTTGATATGTTTAATTGAATCGCTTTGCTGTACAGCAGACGTGAACACAACATCGTAAATCAACTGTATAGTTCAGTAAAGCCAAGGGAAAAAAATAGACTGTTACTTGATACAGTCAGTTACCAGGTTGTGATTTGAGGTGCTAATGATTGTGGGAACGCAGAGTAATCTTTTGCCCTGTTTCTCAAAAATTACTATAGACACATGGTCCCTCCCAAGCCTTTGACTTGGATTGGAAGCAGTCTCCCTACTAATCCTGAGATCTCTGTGCTGGAACTTTTAACTCCAGACTCTGGCAGAGAGAGTCTGGACTGGTGGTGCATTCAAGTCAGAAGTCCAAAAGTTCTTTTGATGGTTTCCCACCTAGTTACAGCATATTTCTTTAATCCTACGCAACAGCTGAAATATCTTTTTCTCATTTCCTTATATTCCTGTAGCATTTGATGTCTCTACCATGTAATTTACATTTAATTATAAGCTGTCTTGCATTGTTTAGTGGTTGTTTCAAGTATAAATGTCTTTCTTCCTCAGAAGATTTTTTTTTAAATTCTTTTTAGGACAAGGGCTTACTACACAGTACCAGATAGAAACTTGGAGTAAACCACAAATACCAACTTCACCTCAAATTCACTTAACCATCTTCTTAACAAAGAAGACCTGTCTGGCATATAACTCATTCTTCTAATCTGTACCTACTTTATAATAGGAATAAATACACTGAGTTAATGGGATGTTTGTGAATGAAGTTCTCAACCTAGGAATCGAACCGGGGTGTCCTGCATTGTCTGTGGATTCTTTACCAGCACCCTAAGGAAGTCCAATAAGATCATAAAGTTTTTCTAATTTAAAAAACTGCTAAATGAGGAATAGATTTGGAAATGGAAATTGGGGTTGGGCAGGGGCAATTGTGCAACAGCTTAGTGCTGAAAAAATATCTGGCTTGGTCTAATGAATAAATATGGCTATCCTTTGAAGTCTTCCATCCCTTCTCCACTCCCCAGTTTCAATTCAAATGCAAGCTTTTGATGTGTTTTGACATCTTGATATGTCTTATTTTCATATACACTTATCTCTTAGACCTGATTCAGTAGAACAGCAGTAGAACAGATTTGTCTATGCATCAGTCCTTTCCATAGAAGACTTCAGGTTTATTAAAGCTGAATTTTATTTAGGCCATTTTCATTTACCTGCTCACTGAGAGATGGGTTACCTAGAATCTTTGATATTAAGGTGTGATAAACTAGTTTGCTAGGAAGTATAAAGAAAAATTATTTTTCAATTATTTAACAAGTTCAGTTCAGTTCATTCTCTCAGTCGTGTCCGACTCTTTGCGACCCCATGAACTGCACCACTCCAGGCCTCCCTGTCCATCACCAACTCCCGGAGTGCACCCAAACTCATGTCCATTGAGTCAGTGATGCCGTCCAACCATTTTATCCTCTGTCATCCCATGCTCCTCCTGCCCTCAATCTTTCACAGCATCAGGGTCTTTTCAAATGAGTCAGCTCCTCTCATCAAGGTGGCCAAAGTGTTGGAGTTTCAGCTTCAACATCAGTCCTTCCAATGAACACTCAGGACTGATCTCCTTTAGGATGGACTGGTTGGATCTCCTTGCAGTCCAAGGGACTCTCAAGAGTCTTCTCCAACACCACAGTTCAAAGGCATCAATTCTTCAGCGCTCAGCTTTCTTTATACTCCAACTCTCACATCCGTACATGACTACTGGAAAAACCATAGCCTGGACTAGACAGACCTTTGTTGACAAAGAAATGTCTCTGCTTTTTAATATTCAGTCTAGATTGGTCATTACTTTCCTCTCAAGGAATAAGCGTCTTTTAATTTGCCACCTCATGCAAAGAGTTGACTCATTGGAAAAGACTCTGATGCTGGGAGGGATTGGGGGCAGGAGGAGAAGGGGACGACAGAGGATGAGATGGCTGAATGGCATCACTGAGTTGATGGATGTGAGTCTGAGTGAACTCCGGGAGTTGGTGATGGACAGGGAGGCCTGGCGTGCTGTGATTCATGGGGTTGCAAAGAGTCGGACATGACTGAGCGACTGAACCGAACCGAACTGAACCGAATTCCATGGCTGCAATCATCATCTGCAGTGATTTAGTACATCCCATCTAATCTTGTCTTAACTTATGGACCAGTAACTGTGCTCTGGAACTCTCTCTAGAGTCTTCATCAGAATGGAATGGAAATAAATTCTTAAACCACCTTTTAGTTAAAGTTTCATGCCACTGAGTCCAGTTATTTTGAGGTTAAACAGTGAATCCACAATAAAAATCCTATTTGTGTTGCTTAAGGGCTTCTCTGGTGGCTCAGATGGTAAAGAATCTGCCTGCAATGCGGGAGACCTGGGTTTGATCCCTGGGTTGGGAAGATCACCTGGAAGAGAGCATGGCAACCCACTCCAGTATTCTTGCCTGGAGAATCCCCATGGACAGAGAAGCCTGTCAGGCTACAGTCCACGGGGTCACAAACGGTCTGACACGACTGAGTGACTTTCACTTCTTTCTCTGTGTCACTAAAACTTGTAGATACATGTGACATTTAAAAATATTAATTCAATTTGACCTTGAAACAAATAAACCTTCTTGAAGCATTTTAAAAATGTTTATCACGTTTCTTTTGGGGGGATTAACTTTACTAACCGCATCTAATATATAACAGAAATCTGTAAACAGTGCTAAGAAAAACAGTGCAAAACTTCCATAGGTATAAAGATTGTTCATATAAAGATATTGAAAAGAAATGTTATCTGGTAAAGACTGCGGATATTTGTGTGAAGCACCTCATGTTCTATGTGTTTATTTTTCCATATTGCCAGCTTATGTAAATAGGAATTTGAATTTCTACAGGAAAATTTGCTCTTGGAGTTAGTTTTTGATATAATTAAGTTTTATATAATATGAATTCTAAAACATGAGATAAACTGGTAGCTATTTCTTCATGAATTTGGGTAATTCATGCCCTGGGTAATTCTTACATTTGTCTTTCAGTATTCTTTCAAATACCCAATCCCCTTGTTTGGGTTCCTCTCTGAGCTACTTGTTTCTTTAACATGTTGTTAATCAGAATCTCTAAGAGAGTGACCAGAAGCCTGAAGACAACTGAACTGTTAAATGGCATTAGCTAACTGCTTCTTGAACAATGGGCTTCCCTCATAACTCAGATGGTAAAGAATCTGCCTGCAAAGCAGGAAACCTGGGTTCAATCCCTCAGTTAGGAAGATCCCCTGGAGAAGGGAATGGCAATCCACTCCAGTATTCATGCCTGGAGAATTCCATGGGCTGAGGAGCCTGGTGGGCTACAGTCTGTGGGATTGCAGAGTTGACGATCAGTGTTAATCAATTAATCAGTGTTTGTCGGCTGAGCGACTAACACTTTCTTCAACAATTGAAAGATTTTACCTTTAGACTAACATGCCATATGAGGACTTGACAACTCCATTCTTTATTTTTTTTTAATTAACATTTGTTGGAGTATAGTTGCTTTACAGTGTTGTGTTGGTTTCTGCTGAACAACAAAATGAATCAGCCATATATGTGTGTTTGTGTGTATACATATACATGTGTGTGTATATATATGTGTATGTGTATACACACATATATATATGAACTTTACTAAGCCTCACTTACTTCATCTGTACAATAGGAATAATAATAATACTTACCTCACCTCCGTTTTCTGAAGAGTAAATGATAAAATGTGCATAAAGTATATTACACTGAGCTTGGCAGGCAAGAAAACACTCAGTGGATGTTATTTGCTAACGCTATTAAATCATAGTACTTGGCTACTTGATTGTTACCATCTTTCTCAACACTTATCGAGCATCCACCTATGAAGTGTACTCAGAATAAACTTGGACAGTCAGAAAGACACCACCATCTGGCCTGTTGTGTTATAAACAAAAACCCTAAAACTGGATCTGGCAGTGATGAGGGGAACAGATGCTATGAATGCCTTCTAGAATTTGTTTTTCACTGTATGTTTAAGCTGTGATGAATGTCATTAATGTCATCTCTCCTTTTATTTTAGGTAAGTACATCACCATTTTTGAAGCTCTGTGCAGATGGGTAAGTCTTGCTGTTGGAGCTTTTCATGTTGATTTGCATACTTGGAGAATCTGGACCAGACAATGTGCTTATCACGGTCAGACAAATGCTTTTGTTTTATTCAAGCTGAAATCTGGAAAGATAACAGCGTTTCCCACACATATTCTATCTCTGTTTCAAATCTTTGGCAGAAAAAAAAATGCATTCATTATTTTAAATTGGATAACATGTTATGTTTAATCCAAATAACTGAAGATTGAGTTTTTCTTTACTCTGTCAGTAGAAGGCAGAGTATTTGAGACTTTAGAATAGAATAAATGGTTTCCTTTCAATTAACAATCATAAAAATCTCTCTGTAGTAAATATACAAACCTTTACTTTTCTGTTTGCAAATGTGGGGTCTTTTTTTTTGATGCATAAAAGTCAAATATTCAATGAGCAGATTGTATTAATGAGACATAATTTTGTAGCAACTAGCAAATGTGGCTAATGGTCCTTCAAGATCAAGTGTACAGAACCTTGTGGATAGAATTCCTGTTGTGAATGAGAGTTTGCATAGTTAATTTTGTTTTTCTAAAGTTGACTGTGATATATCCCCAAGGAAGCTAAACTGGAAGAAAAGACCTTAAAACAAGGGATTTAATATAGGCCTAAGTTGGATTTAAAAGATGATTAAGCTGTGAAGCAACTCACAAAAAGAACTTATGAAGTCCCTGTCACTGGTGAACTTTAAGAACTACAGAGATGGTTCTATTTGTATTAGGAAATTAAGATTTATCCTGCCTTTGGACAAAGTATTGAATTGACTAGTGGCCTTCAATGATAAAAATCTCAAATTGCTTCTACAGCTTTAATTTTCCCTACTTACCTCATATATACTCTATATCTTCTCTGTAAGACTTGGTGTTGCAATGCTAAACTGGGATTAGAAATACAAGGATTTTAGGAAATACTCATCTAAGAGAAAATAGGGAGGGGTCCAGATAAGGTTGAATGAAAACTGAGTTGTAATATAAATTTGACCGTAAGTGAAGAAGAGAGAGATGTTGAATGGAAGTATCTTAGACTGGGTTAGGTAAAGTGTTACATACGAAGTCTTTAAGCCAAAACTGGCCATCAGAGGAGTCCTATGTTTCCTGCGAATGGGCCGCCTCAATTCTCCATGTGATTAGTCATTACCTGGGAGCCTTTATAGGAGGTATATGCAGCTCAAATGCTGCAGTGGATTTCAGAGGCATCAGCTGGAGGTCCTTGGACAATTATGGTCCCTGTAGTTGGACTCTGTAGTACATTCTTGCAGCCACCATCCTTAGGCTCCTGGGTCTTGGTTCTTTCTGTTTCTTATTCTCTATTACAGTCCCTCTCCTATCATCATTTTTGATCCATATCATATTCTGTCTTCATGCTCAGATTAGTTATCACTTCATTCATTATGTGTGCTGGGCTAAGTTGCTTATTCGTGTCTGACTCTTTGTGACCCTATGGACTGTAGCCCTCCAGGCTCATCTGCCCATGGGATTTCCTGGGCAAGGATACTGTAGTGGGTCGCGTTCCCTTCTTCAGGGGATCTTCCTGACCCAGGGATGAACCTGTGTCTCCTACGTCTGTTGCGTTGGCAGGTGATTCTTTATCACTAGCGCCACTGATACGGGCAAGCAAAGTGCTGGTGATTACCACTCTGTTTTGGAATTTTATGCTTCTGTGTATTTTCCTGTGATATTTGTTGCCTTTCATTATCTATCTGTGCAAAAATAATCGAGAGCTCTGCTTGTGCTATAGAGCTTATTCCCTGGGGTGGGGCTCAGAAAAATTAAGGGTTGGATAACATTTTGAAAAGCTCATAGCAGCCTAGTGGGAGAAACAATACTATAAAATACATTAATTAAAATGCAGCATAAAAGAGATACTTAATAGAAGTATAAGCAAAGAGCTATGAGGAGACAGAAAAAGAAGAATTACATTTTGGGGTAGAGGGAAGGTAGTGCTGAGGGAGAGAGGAAAAATTTCAGGCAGGAAATGACACAGAATTGTCCTGAAGGATGACCAGTCAGCTAGGGGTTGATGATTGAGTGGGCACCGTGTTCAAAGGCATGATGTTGTGAATCACTGTAGAGAAGTTGATGGTCCAGTGAATCTTATGTGAAATAGTGCATTTATGGGATTGTAGTGGAAGGAGGATCTGCAAAATTCACCTAAGGCTGGACTGTGAGAGGCTTCTGTTGTTCAATCGTGATTTGGACTTTATCCTATGATCCTTAATCTGCTTTAGAACATCTGAGGGTCATGTAGGCTTAGCAGAATCACAAAAATACTGATGTATACAATTTCATTTTGCCATACACACAGAAAGAGATAGCTATACTTTTATGTATTTTATATATATGCAGTTTTCATATATTTTCTATTTAAATATATTTTGCATATATTTAAGTACAATTTCTATATGTTAAAACTACTAATAATTAAATTACAATGAAGAAACCACATGTTGATAAAATAAGAAAAAGATATAGTTTACAAGGCCCAAATATAATGGGAAGATTTATCAGACTTATAATCTCACTTGTGAGATTTATCACACATAATCACTTTCTTTTCTGCACATATTTACTTTTTTTTTTTCACTCTGTCTTTATTGTGACAAAGATGTAAAGTCTAGTTGTGTTCCAAAAAGGGAAAGTATGAAAAAGAACAGTTTTATGGTGAGCATGCTTTGTAATATTTGGGAAACTAGTTGTAGAAATTCACCAGAATGTCACTTGATAATTCTAAATTTAAATCTCCATAAGACCTAAATTAAGTATATTATTCCACTTTATAAGAAATATAGATATACCCATGATTTTTAGTTTTGAAAAAGGCAACTTGAAATGGAAAACTATGTTATTATACACTAAATTACCAATGTAGAGATTATGCTTTAAGTGAAAGTTGTCCTGGTTGAGAGAACAATTAAGTTGATTATTTACTTATGTCTCAAGAGCAGAAAAGGCTAGAATATCATTGCTTAAAAACTCAGATTAGATGCATTTATGTCAATAAATATATTTATACATTAGCACATGCTCACAAAGTAACTCTAAACTGTTTAATCCTGATTAGTAGTTCCTGAATATTTTTGTATGTGTTTGCTTGCTGTAAGCTTATTGTTTTGTACATTTTCTAGCACATGTCAAAGAGTCAAGTTATAGAAGGCATCGATATTTTAGGCACAGTTTTGGGATGAATAACTTAAAAAGGAGAAAATTACATTACTGGATAAATGCTATAGAACTATTATCTTCTCCAAAAAGGATGAATATTCTGTAATTTCCAGTATGGATTCACATCTACTATTGAGTATTTTTCAGTCATTAGCTTTTACTAATGCAGGAGGTAAGATTTTCTCTAAGCAAAAGAGGAGGAGGAGTAGAGGACTAGAAGAGAAAGGTTTTGTAAGAGTAGCTGTCATTGTGTAGGCCTGACAGAGGATGCTTAATAAGTGGTATCTGAAGATATTGGATAAATGATAAATTGAATGCATACATGCATATGTGTAAAGGTAAACGTCTAGGATTAAAAGGCAGAGTACAGCCTTTTCTGTCTTTTTTTTTTTTTTGAGTCTGAACTATAATAAGAAAAACATCTTAAATTAAGACCCAGGGCACACAACATGTACTCAGAGTATATAAATGTAATTTGAGTATCATAAACAAACACTTAGCTCTATTAATTATGATACATCCTGATAGTCTTTCTCTTATTTCAGCTTATTAAAATATGCTGGTCTTATCCCACTAAATACATTTCATAGCTTACTAATAGATTGCAGTTCACAGCTTGAAAAATGCTTGCGTTAGAAAAATTATACATTTCTGTTGTTATTCAGAAATGAATCTCTTAGAGCCATGTATCACAATCAGGTCCAAAAAAAATGTCAGACAAAAAGAGTCTAAGTATTTTCTCTCTAATAAAGGAATTTATTTTAATTTTTAAGTTGATATAATTTCAGATTTACTGTAAAGTTGCAAGAAAGGCACAAAAGATTCCTGAATACCCTTTACCAAGACTCCTCTACCATTCTTCTTTTCTGTCTTCTCTCTTTGTCTTTATCTATTATCTGTCTATTCATACACACATATATATACAAATATATGTTTATTTTATAATTTTTTTCTTCTGAACTGTTTAAGTTGTATACATGATACCTTTTACCTCCAAATAACGTATTTCATAAAATATGAAATTAGCTTACATACAGTTCAGTTATAGAATTCAAAAATTAATAGTGATATAATGCTGTTGTTATCTTGGAGAAGGCAATGGCACCCCACTCCAGTACTCTTGCCTGGAAAATCTCATGGGTGGAGAAGCCTGGTAGGCCACAGTCCATGGGGTCGCTAAGAGTCAGACACGACTGAGCGGCTTCACTTTCACTTTTTCACTTTCATACATTGGAGAAGGAAATGGCAACCCACTCCAGTGTTCTTGCCTGGAGAGTCCCAGGGACGGGGGAGCCTGGTGGGCTGCTGTCTATGGGGTCACACAGAGTTGGACACGACTGAAGTGACTTAGCAGTAGCAGCAATGCTGTTATCTAATCTATAGACCTTGTTTCAAATTTCAATAGGTGTTCCAATTGTGTTGTTCATAGCAAAGGAAAATTATGAAAGAATGATTTGCAATTGGTTGTCGTGTCTTTTTACTATTTGTTAAACTGGACCAGTTTCTGAGATTTTCATTGTACTTAATGCCATCTTTTTTTTTTTTTAAATACAGGCCAGTTGTTTCATAGACTGTCCTTCATATTGAGTTTTATGTTTCCTTGTGATTAGATTTGGGTCATACAGTTTTGGCAGGAATATTACAGGAGTGATGCTGAGTTCTTGTATGTGGAGGCATATACTATTGTGGAGTTGTTTAGTTTCATTTCTACAATTTCAACTTTGATCATTTGGTTTAAGTGATGTCTGTCACGTTTCTCCACTGTAAAGTTAACCATTTCCACCCTTTGTAATAAAAAGTAACTTGTAGAGTGATACTTTGAGACTATGGAAATATCATGACATTTCTCAAATCTTTATCTAGTAGTTAGAATTCAGTGATGATTTCTACAATGGATAAGTTATTATTAAGATAGTGGCTAAGGGCAATCATTTCTTCTTCATTGATTTATTGGCATCACATTAACAGTATTCCCTTCCTTTTTGTTTCTGTATAGACTTATGGATTCTTTATTTAGCAGATTACAGTCCTTTATTATTGCTACTTATATAATTATTTTGACACTCACACTGTCCCAAATTAGGACAGTGGGATTTCCTTCTACTTGGCTCAATGTCATTTTGACATATCCCTATCATTCCTTCAGTACTTTCTTACTTTTGGCATAAGATGTCTAAGACTCTAGTAGTTTCTCCTGCCTCAGCTTTGGAACCAGCTGCTTTTTTAAAGGACCCTTGGTTCCTTTTAACAGGAAACATGTGTTTAGAAACCAAAATTTGGAGCAGGGATGTGCTCATTGTTATTGGGGAGTTTTTGTTTCTAGGATCTTTCAGCAGATGGATCTGAGGAAAAATGTATGTATATCCATACTCATATATATAAATGTCTGTATAAATATACATACCCATGCATATCTGTATCTATGTGTACATCCAGGTATGTCTAAATATTAAATCTGTGATTTCACAGCAATACTTCTCATTCCAATCCAGTACCACAGTGTTCATCCTTTCCTTCTCCATCTAACTCCCTTACAACAGTAAGAAATATGTAATATACTCGTTACTCACAGTATATTTACTTAATCCTAGAATGTAATTTTACAAAATACTTTCGGAATTGCTAACCTGTGCCTATGTGGGAAAAAAAGAGAATACATTAAAAAAAAAAAAAGCCTGTTAGGCTTTTAATTATATTAGTTAATATTTTTCTGGTCTTCTGTGTCTAATCCTGTATTTGACAGTCATTTGATTAATTCTCCCTTCACCCCCATTTCCATCCCACATCAGTGCAACTGTGTTATTCATTTGAAATATGATTCAGTTGGTTTGTTTCAGTTTGTAAGTTTGTTTTCATCTAGGGCTTAGTCAAACAATATGGGAATTTGCATTTTCTATTTTTATGTTTAAAATACGGTACTAATAATCACATTTACAAAATAATAAGAATTGCCTCACGCCATTAAATACCCAGGCAAAATGAGTATTATTTTTTCCTGGGGTGGATAGCTATGGTTTAAGTCAGAGTATCTGCTGAACTTTGTCTTGGGCTAAACTTCAGGATCATCTGGAAAAAAACAGGGACAAATATTAGTGCAGGATTATTTTCAACCATGTTTCTGAGTGAATTCCAAATGTATTTCTGGGTTTTGATATCTGTTTATTTGTACCTCATCTTATTTTGATTAGTATAGATGATTAAAATTAGGACATAAAAGCAACCTTATTATTTATCTATGTATTTTTCATGTTTCCTAAACAATGATTTAAAACTATTCAGTTTAACAAATTTATAAAGGGACTATGTAAAGCTTAGTCAGAAACACAAATGTAAAAGTATATTTTATGTTTAGAGTTAAACATAGATCTGCATTTCCATAAAGAATAGTAAATAGGGAAACCTGGTAATATTTTTATCTTCAGCATTAAAATGTTCATCCTGTGATTAATGCTAGGGTTTTCACTAGTATCTTTGTAAAAGACAGGAGCAATGTCTTTAATGACAGTTCTATGTGAGTTACATAAAAGCAGATTATTCATTATTCATTGTGAGTAAATATAAGTGTTCTTATACTTAGTCTGGATACAGGTCTAGTTACTAAACCATTATCCTATATAGGATTTCTATGGAATTTAGATCATTACAGGTCTGATGACTTGATATTGGGAAACAACATAGTATACAGACCAGAGTGGTCTGTTTGCGTGAAGATTGAGTGAAGTGAAAAGTGAAGGGAAAGCATTAGTCGCTCAGTTGTCTCCAACTCTGTGTGACCCCATGGACTGGAGCTCAACGGGTTCCTCTGTCTGTGGAATTCTCCAGGCAATAGTACCAGAGAGAAGAAACTGAGGAAATAACCTTGTCTCTGACTCTTTGTTGAGATTAATTTGAAATTTTACTAGAAATATTACCAAGGTTAGTAATATCTAGTACATTACATAACGTTGTTCATTAATGAGTTACCAACAATAGTCAAATGTTTGAGGTGAATATGTATCAATAGCAGACTACTTAAGATATGCTACCATATGGTTACAAAATTGATAGAGATGCTAACATTAATATTTGTCACAAAACTATACATAATGAAGTTTGTTACACATTTTAAGATACTTTACTAAAAGATGAAATGAGTTCTATCTGATAGAATTATTATTTCCTTGTATATATCATTAGATCTTAAGTAAATTTTGAAATAATATTATTACTTTTATAACAAAAAGTTATGACAAATATTACAATAAAAATAATCTAGCTAAATGCTGGAGAGAGTGTGGAGAAAAGGTAACCCTTTTACACTGTTGGTGGGAATGCAAACTGATACAACCACTATGGAAAATGATATGGAGATTCCTTTAAAAACTACAAATAAAACTACCATACGAACCAGCATCCCACTACTGGGCATATACCCTGAGGAAATCAGAATTGAAAAAGACACATGTACCCCAGTGTTCATTGCAGCACTGTTTACAAAAGGTAGGGCATGAAAGCAACCTAGATGTCCATCAACAGATGAATGGATAAGGAAGTTGTGGTACATATACACAATGCAATGTTACTCAGCTGAAAAAGAAACACATTTGAGTCAGTTCTAATGAGGCGGATGATCCTAGAGCCTATTATACAGAGTGAAGTAAATCAGAAAGAGAAAGACAAATACCATATATTAATGCATATATATGGAATCTAGAAATATGGTACCGATGAATGATCCTATGTGCAGGGCAGCAAAGGAGAAACAGTTGTAAAGAACAGACCTTTGAATTGAGTGGGAGAAGGAGAGAGTGGGATGATTTGAGAGAACAGTATTGTGACATATATGTTATCATATATAAAATAGATAGCCAGTTTGAGTTTGATGTATGACACAGGGCACCCCAAAGCTGGTGCTCTGTGACAACCTGGAGGGATAGGGTGGGGAGGAGGTGGAGGGGGTTCAGGATGGAGGGGCCGCATGTATGCCTGTGGCTGATTCATGTTGACGTATGGCAAAAACCATCACAATAGCTGAAACTCCAATATTTTAGCCACCTGATGCGAAGAACTGACTCACTAGAAAAGACCCTGATGGCTGGGAAAGATTGAAGGCGGGAGGAGAAGGGGATGACAGAGGATGAGCTTGTTGGTTGGCATCACTGACTTGATGGGCATGAGTTTGGTGAACTCCGGGAGTTGGTGATGGACAGGGAGGCCTGGCGTGCTGCAGTCCATGGGGTGCAAAGAGTCGGATACAACTGAGCGACTGAACTGAACTGAATTGCCCTCCAGTGAAAATAAATGGATTAATTAAAAAATAATCTAGCAAGAATTTTCTTAAACATCACGCATTTCCTGAAAGCAAGCCAAGACTACCTTTTTCATTCCTTTGGTGATGAGTTTAAGGTGTTTGAATGTCTTGGGGGACTAACTCATCATTTTACTGCCTTAGCAGTTTATGCATGCACCTCAGTTTTAAGCAATAATGTGATCATTTATTTATCCCAATTCATCATTTATTGATTACTTGTATGTTTGCTGCTGCTGCTAAGTCGCTTCAGTGATGTCCAACTCTGTGCGACCCCGTAGACGGCAGCCCACCAGACTCCCTCATCCCTGATATTCTCTAGGCAAGAACACTGGAGTGGGTTGCTATTTCCTTCTCTAGTACATGAAAGTGAAAAGTGAAAGTGAAGTCGCTCAGTCATGTCTGACTCTTAGCGACCCCATGGACTGCAGCCCACCAGGCTCCTCTGTCCATGGGATTTTCCAGGCCAAGAGTACTGGAGTGGGGTGCCATTGCCTTCTCCAGTATGTTTGCTAGGACTTGAAAATACAAAGATAAGTGAGGGTTTTGTCCCCCACGAACTAAACATTTAGTGGAGACATGGTCATAAACGTACACAAATTCACGGTAGGCTGTGCCAGAGAGTGAACAATGTGGTTGGTAACAAATACACCAGTCAAGTCTCCTCTTGAAGACTTACACCCAGAAGGGGCCAAGGGGACAGATGGATGGGGAGTGGAGTGATATGAATTCCTGGATTGTTTGGATAGCTCAGGGCTAATTCAGAAAACCTACTTCTAATTCTCCTATTTAACACCATTATAATAACATCAGTGCCCATTCTGCCGTTATTGAGTTAGTCATTGTCAATAACAGTCTTTGTCATGTTTATAGTCATGTAAATCTGCCATTCCAAGCATCAGTTCTATGTATATGAAAAAGCAGTTTGACTGAGCTTTGTGATCTATAATTCTGAGAAATCCATAACTCCTGTTGTTCCTTTTCAGAAGAACAATGAGAAAGAACAATAGAAGAAAATTATTGCCAGTGTAACTTGACTTTCTGTGAGTCTCCATTTCTCACTTGTCCCAGATGGTTCTGGCTGATTGATGATCCTCTCTTAGAGTCAATAAGATGATTACTTCAAAAAACCTTAAGCTTCTACATAGAAAAGGCTAGAAAAATGCTAAGTAGTATGTTATTTAGGTGGATCAAGAGAGGCCAGACCACTGGAATACAGATAGTATAGAAGTTAAAATCACGGTGTGAGACTGCTAAGCCGTGAGAAACATTTTAATATATTTCACCCAGAATTTGTCTTCCTGCAGATGTGTAATAGCATGTGTGCATGCTGAGGTGCTTCAGTTGTATCCGGCTCTTTCTGACCCTATGGGCCATGCCCGGACAGGCTCCTCTGTCCCTGGGACTCTCCAGGCAAGAATACTGGAGTGGGCTGCCATGCCCTCCTCCAGGGGGTCTTCCCACGCGGTAGCATAATAATGCCCATTTTAACTGTTACTTTGTGGGCATGTATACAGATAGTTGCTGATTTGAAAACTAATGTAAACAGTTTTTTCTTTCAGTTGACAAGATTAGGGAATTTGGAGTTATACCTATTCTTTTCTTTCATTTTTCCCCTTTTCAAACTATCTACATTTTATTTCCTGCTGCTTTCCCATGCAATACAATATATACATACTTCAGTGTATGTGTGTATGTATATATAATATGTATGTACATATATACATGTGTGTATGTTTATGTAATTTTTTCAGTACTTCGTATATTGTTCATCTAGTTTCTTTTTTTTTCCAAACAGTAGTTTGAGGCTTACAAGAGATAAAGTGATTCTTTGCACTCTAAAAATTATAAAGTCCTTCAGCTTTCGTAGCTCTCTGCTGCCTTATTAGTTTATCACAGATTTAACACTACATCTGGGCTTAATCTGTATCATAAAACTCAAGTAGATTATTCTCAAACCTGTGCTTGTCACAGGGAAGCCTTCAGTAAATATTGTTTGACTCAATAAAGGTATAAATAAATACATGTTTTAATCTTTTGAAATATATGAAATGTGTCTAAAAATATGAGTTATCTCAAAGTCAATGCTAAACATAAAGTTGATTCTGAAGAAAACTCTTCGAGGCATACAACTATATGGATTGATTTTTTAAAAAACTAGTCACTGAAAACCACTTTCAACTGATTTTGTTTTCCTTATTTCAAAAGATGAATGTAGTTTTGTACTGTTATTGCTTCGGGTTCTTCTGTTTCATAAAACAGAAGTGTGTTCTGTGTTATTGGATATACAACTTGATCCCTCATCTCAGCCGGCAAACCCTCTCAAAATTTAAAATCATTCTGGGTCACACTGTGATCCCTTAGGATTAATGTTGTCACAAGTGTGCTTCTTAACAGACATTTCAAAATTACCTTGAAAAGTATCACTCTCTTGAAAGTTCCATATGCACCAAAATGAGAACTTTGGGTCACTAAGATTAGCAGGGAGCATCTTCACAAGAAAACAGAGAGGTGCAGGCGCTGCTCTGACTTCAAAGTTGAAGAGTCAGACTTGCCTTCCGTTCAGAAGTCTCTGAAGCCCTTTTCGTTTCCATCACAGACACGTTTGATTTGTTCCCCAGGATGTCTTGAGGGTTTTTATGTGCCTTGTCATTTCATATCCTTCAAACACCTATGCATTGGGAGGCTGTAATCACGAATTTAATTACCGTAGGGAGAAACAGTTGTGACTTTATGATTGACAGTTGCATGGCTGAGCTGTAAGGATCCCTGGACGCATTAGTTAAAAAAACCAAAAGAGCGTTTCTGTTCACCCTGTCACAGTCTTTGTACTTTGAGAGGAGTAGTGTTAGTGTCTTGGGAAGTTTACTGAATATTATGGAACAATTACTAACTTGAGTCCCAGTTCAGCAACTGGAGAAATACCAACCTGCTGTTGTTTGAATTTTACTCTATAGAAAAATTAAATGTTTTTGAGAGATTTATTGGGTAAAGGGGGTATCTGAATAGTCTCACTGAAAGTCATTATACCCCTAGTGAAAATCTACTTTTCATCAAGTGCAGCGTAGACACTATATACTTGATGCTGTCATATACATGCCATGATTTGCCTAGAAGTCACTGAACAGTAAGAGTATGATTAAAGAAATTTCCCGTAGAGATGAAAAGATGTATCAGACATGTTCCTCGTCTCTGTAGAACTCTTCAGAGGGGAAAGACTGGGCAAAATCTGCCAGGAGAATATGGGCGTTTAACCAAGCCCAGGTAAGTGTGTACCTCACCCTATTGACATCTATATAACACCGGGATTAAACTAGAAATACAATCAGGTGCTTTTTCCTGACAATAAGGAACTCGTTTGGTTCATGTTGAGTAACATTTAATTCTTTAAGTAATATGCCATTTATTTTATCTATTTTTTTCCTCTGTGTTTTAATTTTTCTTTTCTTTTTGATTAATTTTGGGGGGTATAGTTACTTTGCAATGTTATATTAATTTCTGCTGTGCAGTGAAGTGAGTCAGCCATATGTATACATGCTGCTGCTGCTGCTAAGTCACTTCATTTGTGTCCAACTCTCTGCAGCCCTCGGACTATAGCCTGCCAGGTTCCTCTGTCAATTGGATTCTCCAGGCAAGAGTGTTGGAGTGGGTTGCCATGCCCTCCTCCAGGGGATCTTCCTGACCCCGGGATCAAACCAGGCTCTCCTGCATTGCAAGCAGATTCTTTACCACTGACCCTCCAGGGAAACCCATGGGTACACCGTATATCCCCTCTTTTTGGATTTCCTTTCCATTTAGGTCACCACAGAGCACTGAGGTCCCTGTGCTATACAGTAGGTTCTCATTAGTTCCCTATTTTATACATAGTAGTGTATTTATCTCAGTTCCAACCTCCCAATTTACCCCTCCCATCTTCTCCCTCCCGGTGTCAGTATATGTATTCTGTATTTCTGTGTCTCAGTTTCTGCTTTGTAAGTAAGTTTGTATCATGCTTCTAAATTCCACATGTAAGCAATATTATACAATATTTATTTTTCTCTTTCTGACTTACTTCACTCTGTGTGACAGTCTCTAGGTCCATTCACATCTCAAATTGCATAGTTTTTTTCATTTTCATGGCTGAGTAGTATTCCATAGTAGATACGTACCACATCTTCTTTACCCATTCATTTGTTGATGGACATGTAGGTTGCTTTTATGTCCTGGCTTTTGTAAATAATGCTTTAATGAACATTGGTGTGCATGTATCTTTTTGAATTATGATTTTCTTCAGGTATATGTCCAGGAATGGGATTTCTGGGTCATATGGTAGTTCTTCCTCTGTGTCTTAAAATATTCAACAGTTTAGTAGCATCCCAACAGGGGATCACATAAAGCCAATAAAATGAGGCATTTTTAAGTAAAAACATTTTATAATGCAATGTTTGAAATTCTGTTTCAAAAGTCTCATTAACTTCTAATGAACCAAAGACATGGTTCATTGATTTTTTTTTCCCAGAAGATTCTTTTATTAAAACTGGGTGACATCAATAAGGGGACAGTGGAAAAAATTTTTTTGGTCCATGGAAAAAACACAATAATTCAGTTAATAAAAAGTTATCTTCAAGTGTAGGAGTGCTGAACTTTCTTTTCATGGTTCCAGCCCCAGGGACAGAGGTTGTCCAGTGTCACTGTGGGGAGAACCTTTCAAGGAGGGGGCAGGGATAATGACAGGAAGGAGAAGATGGGGAGAAAGTCCTGCTGTCCCCAGTGTAGAACAGAGAGGGATACAAGGCTGGGGGATGTGCTTGCAGGAGCCTGAGGAGGGGGTGCGGAAGCAGGGGCTTTGTTAGTTCTGCAGGTTTACAGTCCCTGCCAAACGGGATTCCCCCTCTGTGCCCAGCTGTCTCCCACCCTGCTTTGTTGAGTCTGCGAGCCTGGGATATGCTAACTCGGGGGTGATACAACCTGAAAGAATCTGAGGCTCTCCTGGAAAGATGCGAAACCACTTCAGTTCCAAGGGGCCAAGATCACAACAAGGTCCTGCTGCTACCTTGGGTCTGAGCTTTGAGGGCAATGTTCCACATAAAGACATTTCTTTTTGCAACTATTTGACTATAATTGGGGCTTCCCTGGTGGCTTAGACAGTAAGGAATCTGCCTATAATGCAGGGAACCAGGTTCAATCCCTGGGTTGGAAGATCCCCTGGAGAAGGGAATGGCTACCCGCTCCAGTATTCTTGCCTGGAGAATTCCATGGACAGAGGAGCCTGATGGGCCACAGTCTATGAGATCACAATGAATTGGACTTAACTGAGAGACTAACACTTCACTTCATGGCTATAACAGTTGAATAGTAGGTTGAAGTTAAAAAGTGACACTAAAAAAGCAAGTGACCCTAAGAGACTGGAAATGCCATGTTAATATTGTTGTGAAGTCACTAAGTCGTGTTTGACTCTTTGGGACCCCCATGGACTGTAGCATGCCAGCTTCCCTGTCTTTCACCGTCTCTCAGAGTTTGTAACTAACACACACACATAGCAGGAACATTGTTATTATAACTCAGATTTTAAAAGTAATAACCACGCAGGATGGCATATGTAGCAAATAACTAGGTGAAGTTCCTGCCCAAGGAATTTCTACTATATCTCCCTTCTTTCAATTCTGATCAGTAGTGCAGATCTTCGTTGTTAATACCTAGTTCAGAGAGAAAATCCACAGATGTGATTTCTTGTCTGATCACTAGATGGCATCCTGCTCCCCCATAGAGTTAAGCTGCTCGGGAATTTCCAAGTACAGTTCACAGAGAGGCCTAGAAGACGATGAGACTGTTGTATACTTCCCATATGGTTTTAATTTATTAAAATCATCAAGGCAACAGGTAGCATGTGTTACTTTGTATTCCAAAAGGGGGTAATGATTTGGTTTGTAAACAGTATTCAAGGAAACAATCACTACTTAGGAAGAACATTAAGTATGCCTTTATGAGGTAATTCAGGAGGGCTGCTTTACTTTCCAAAAACTCATCAGAAACAAGGAAACATCTTGTTCTTGCTTGGGAAACTGGATCCTAGTCAGTGAGCCATGAATTAAAGAATAGAAATACTGGAAAATATTGTAAAGTGTACATAGTCATTTTCTGCAAACCAACTAAAAGAGAGATTGCCTTCTGCACAGTCATAGGCAGACGGTCATGGGCTGTTTACTGTCCCATCCCCAAGGCCTGGCCAGACCCCTCAGAGCACGGGGATGTATCTAAAGTGTCCACCTCCTGAGCAAAGATGTATACTTGTTAAAATGGAGTAGAAGACGTCTCTGTAAGAAGTACTATTCATATCTGTAAAATTGTAGACTTTTAGAAAATTGAGTACAAAGGATTCAGAGGAAATCATTTTAATGCCCTTATTTTAGAGAAAATATGGTTGTAGCCATTTCATGTACTTCAGATATCAGTGAACCAAATTACAGTATGTTTGTGATACATTTCTAAACTAAATGATATATTTCTAAACTATTTGTCAATAAATATATAGTCTCAATGGTATAGTTTGGAAAGGTGAATAGTTCTAGCTCAGAATATTAAAAATCCTTTGCTTTCTCTTTTGGTACATGAAAACATAACTGTTCTATAGAACTTTAGATCTAGAAGGGTTTTTTTTTTTTTTTTTTTTTTTTACAGTTTTTAAACATCACATGTGACCCTTTCATTTACATCCTAGAGAAATGTAGTTGTGATGCATCCTGGATTTCTCTGTATTACGTCATGTTGAACAGTTCCCTTTGTGGTTTAAAGACAAAAAAATCTGCAGTAATAAAATTTAAAATAGATTATGCAGAAAGAATTACTGATTTCATACAATATTTTTCAGGGTGGTGATTTCAGGGTGGTGATTTGGTGTTGGTATTTTAAGCACATATGCAAAAAAACAATTATATATTTGGCTATATTATTATAATGTAGCTAACTACTCAGAAATTTGAAGGGAGTAATATTGGGTTATTATCAAGTTTCAGAGCTGGATTTTTCTTCTTTGGTTCATTGACTGCATTGAATTTTTGTGTTGTGGGTGCTGTAAACATTTCCTTTTCATTCCTTCTTTTAGGAGTGGCTCTGGGGAATCATTAGGTAAATGCTTGTTGGTTTTCCATAGTAATTATCTTTGAGCCTTAATGGTTTCTGGTTTTGGCCCCTCTTCATTTTCTCCAACTTTAGGCAGGAGTTCAGAATGGCTTCCAGTTGGGAAAAGAATTCTCAATCCAGCTTACCATCTAGTCTCTGTGTGGTCTTGGCAAACTTTTCAGGCCTGGCCAGGCATGATGTTTTTGGCAGAAATGAGGCTGTGTCTCCACTTGGGCTCCAGCTTTGCCTTTTAGCCTGCAGACTTTCAAGATTTAGGGAGAGTTTATGAATATGTGAAACATTTTCTCTCCAAGAGTGTGCTAGAGAAGTATGGAACTCAGCAATGTTTTAAAGATCCCAAGTTTAGGAGTTCTATACTTCTATGCAAGTTTTCTTAGAATTAATGATTTTAACTATTTAGAAAGTATCTGGGGGCAAGGAATTCCAGCACTTGCTGAATATTCCACAGGTAATGCTTTTAATGTGAAATATTTTTTTTTAACAGTAGATGAAAGATTTTTTTTTTAACAGCAGAACAATAAACCAATACTTGATTTCTCTTTATTGTTTGGAAAGATACATAATTATCATGGTTGTTGTCTTTGTTAACCCCTGTATGCTGCTGCTAAGTCACTTCAGTCGTGTCCGACTCTGTGCAACCCTATAGACGTCAGCCCACCAGGCTCCCCCGCCCCTGGGATTCTCCAGGCAAGAACACTGGAGTGGGTTGCCATTTCCTTCTCCAATGCAGGAAAGTGAAAAGTGAAAGTGAAGTCGCTCAGTCGTGTCCAACTCTTAGTGACCCCATGGACCGCAGCCTACCAGACTCCTCCATCCATGGGATTTTCCAGGCAAGAGTACTGGAGTGGGGTGCCATTGCCTTCTCCCTAACCCCTGTATACCATTTTGTATTTTCGTCACCTACCATTCATCTTTCTAGCCAAACAGGAGTTATCCTTTTGTGAGGTAGAGGAGTTATTGCTCTTTCACATGGTGATCTGTCTGCCTGAATTTTGTTTGGATCTTTGATAAATTTTTTCTTTGATCCTCCAGCTCAGAGGAGATTGGTCAAGGCAGTGCTGTTAGCTGTAGCCAGGGTGAGAACCTGACCTCAATTTATACATTGCCTCTTAGATTGGTGATTCTAGAAGGGAATTATCAACTAAGACAGGATCACGGATCATACTTAACTCTGCTACAGTTGCCCAGGTTAAATAGCCAGAGCTTATACTTCATTCTGCCCTATCTTCAGAAACACTTTGCACATGGAAATGTATGTTGAAACTGTGTGGGTATATGTTGGGTGTCTGTACTTTAAAATTCTCCTTGGAATAGTAACTAAGAGAGCTATGCTGATCATTGCAGTGATTGACTCAAAAATATTAACACCTGACGTAGAAGGGTTTTACCCTCAGTTTTCTTTATTGCCTCTCTTCACAATTCCAGAATTAGTATATGCTCATCACATACATTAAAATACTGGAATCCTGTAGTAACAACAAAAACAATAATAATAGCTGACCCTAGGTATTTATATGTTAAGTACTCTCCAAATACTTTGTGTACATTAGCCTAAATAATTTTCATGGAAACTCAAGTTAGATACATGATTGTTATTTCCAATTTTTAAATGAGAAAGTGGAGAAGCAGGTAGTCTGATCTGTATTCTTTACTATAATGCTGTACTATTTTCCGTCAACTTGCCACTGCCTTTTCTGCACTTGTTGATGGGAGTACACTGCTGTAGAACTGACAAAGTGGGACACAGATTAATTTTGCATAACGTGAGAGCTGAACTCGAGGAACACTTAGGGAATGGACCGTGTGCAGTGTCATGGATCTATTTCTTTAAAATTAAGGATTTGAACTAGATGATCCCCAGAATACTGTGTCTTAAATGTGGCACTGACTGGTAAAATACAGATACAGACTTAAAATTATTTAATGTTTTCACATTATTTTCACATAACTAAAAGAGGATGAAAATGGATTAAAAAAAAATTCTGAGACTGTGAGAAGGGTCTGTAACTTGTGAAAACATTTTTACACAGGAAAAAAAGTGAATTCTTATGGTCCATATTGTGACTTCAAAATATGGAATGAAAATTGTGGTCTTAGAAATTGTCCATGAAATATTTTAAGTGCTGAAAGGCAGTGTCCTAATCCAGGACTCTCCACAAACGCACTGCATCCTATAGTGTCCAGTGTGCCATAGCAACAGGTCAGAAATGGTTGAAAGTTAACCATTCTGTGCAGTACGTTAGTGTGAAACCAGCTTTTTGAGGGATAGTTGGGTGACTTCAGCATGAGTAAAGGAGCAATTGATCAATCAACATTTATGTAAATATTTATTTTAAATTCTGCATTTATATTGGATATTTAAGTAGCTGCTGCTGCTGCTGCTAAGTCACTTCAGTCGTGTCCAACTCTGTGCGACCCCATAGACGGCAGCCCACCAGGCTCCGCCGTCCCTGGGATTCTCCAGGCAAGAACACTGGAGTGGGTTGCCATTTCCTTCTCCAATGCATGAAAGTGAAAAGTGAAAGTGAAGCCGCTCAATCGTGTCTGACTCTTAGTGACCCCATGGAATGCAGCCTTCCAGGCTCCTCCGTCCATGGGATTTTCCGGGCAAGAGTACTGGAGTGGGGTGCCATTGCCTTCTCCGATTTAAGTAGCTATTTACATTTAAATAAAGGGAATTTATTCATATGATCATAATATTGTAATTGTGTCTCTCTTTTCTTTCATACCCTAATTATATCCAGCAGTTTCTATTTTGTCTTCTCAATTAGCATCTACATTCCAAAAGAGTCAATGACCCTCAGTAGCCTATTTTTAAGTAGCTGAATTAATTCTTAGAGAGATATCAGCATTGACCATAAAAGTGATAAACGTAAGTAGAATCCCAGGAGGATGTCTTACAAGCATACTGTGACTATATAGCATTAAAGAGGTTGATAACACTTTCTATTACACATAGCCTATTAACCTTTACTTCTGCTTTTACATATTCATAGTATTTAAATTTTTCATTAATTTCAAGTATTTGCTCAATACCAGTTTAAAAATGCCAATGAGATTTAAACTGCTATAGTCAATCATATGTAGTCTTAAGGATATACTTATTCTCACCCTTTAAGGTTTAAGGATGAGTAGGATTTCTACAGAAGTAAGGACAGCATAATTACAGACAGTGTAGAGAACACTGGACAAATGCCAGAAACAGGTAATTTGGGGAAAGAGCCAGTGGCCAGTGAGCTCAAGTACAGGATGAAAAGAGTTAGCAGGCGGATGCCGATGGAATGCTGTTGGAAAATCCATCTGAAGTGGTTTTATGGGAGCATAGTCCGGGTGTGTGGTCTAAGAAACCATAAGACTGGTGGATTAGACTGGCTAAGAGGTAATGTGTCTTTAAGCTGAGGACAATTGAAAGACTCAAGGACAGATAGTATAGGTGTTTCAAAGATATTATAACGTATTTCAGAAATTAACATGGTCATTAAGAAAGAGTGAGACGCCCACGGTGATTCTAGGGCTCAGGCCTGAATAACTGGGAGTGAGGAGGCAGGAATAGAAGTAGGGAAATCAGGAGAAGATCAAGACTTGAGAGACGATGAGGCTGGGAGAGATTTGTTGAATTTGAGTTTTAGCAGGCGATGCAAGTAAGTTATTCCTGACTTAAAAGTGAGGTCAGGGTAGAGGTATGAATTAGGAAGACATTTGTATTATTGGGCTATTTGAAGCTATTGAAGTGGTTGAGAGAAACTTTAGAAAGGAAAGAGAAGAAGGCTTAAGGTTAAATCTTCAAAAATGGAGCAGGAAGTAGATGCAGAGCTAGTGAATAGAGATGAACCTGAGTAGATAAAGCAGTAGGAGGAGAACCAGAATTGTTTGATGTCCTGGAAACTCTATCAGAATTTCATAAAGGGGGAAAAGCAGTAGTTATCCAGCCTTTAAAGTCAGCCTGATTAATAAATTGTGGCACTGTTTTGAATTTCATGAGAGAAGAGGGATGATTTTAGTGATTCCCATCTTCTCCAACACTTTTCTTTTAATTAGACACACACAGATGGGGACTTGATGTCAAATGACATTCAGTGCTATAACTCTTCTAAATGTAGCAAGCACCGGTGGTTGCCTCTCTGCTATTTTGTCTCTTCTTCAGCCAAAGATATTAATTCTTCAGATGCCACTCTTCTCAGGGAGGGCAGTCTTATCTCTTGGTGAGGGGTACACTGAATTGTCTACGTTAATCAGAATCATCTCTTGTTCCCCAAAAGCGGTTGTTTTAGTAATGGACAAGTGGTACAGTTCTGGAGCATTAGGTATGAAGCAAGTTTGCTGGAAGGCTTTTTAACTACAGATGCTCACTGCAAGCATTTATTCTGTGATTGGCCATGTCTGCAAATGACCTCAGTGCTATGGTAGTCATCTTGTGGCCACTAGAGGAATCCTGGCACATGGAGGATGTGGAGCAGAAACATGGAAAGGATGAGCCCGGGATATTACCATCATACCACGTAACCAAACCTGTAGTCACTGGTCTCTAAACTTTTTGCTGGCTGAAATGTGATATTTCCTCATTTTTAAAGCCAGCAGAGTCATAGTTTTCTATTATTTGAAGCCAAGAGCATGCCAACTGATATAAAATGTAAGGTTTTCATCTTTAGCTATATTCTTGTCACATGAAATTGCCAAAGCCTCCTGGTAAAGAAGCCCCCAGAGGAAGGTTTGATGAAAGAAATATTTTCTTCTGAACCATAACAGAAAGTTTTGGCAGGGAAGCTGAGCAAGCCTAGTGAAGTTTCTCAGGCTAATTGGCAATGTATGTGTTCTGCTAAATGGCTGACAGTTAATAAATCAAATTTTTGAATTGGACCAGAAGTTGTATTGGAATGTCATATTCACTCAGATTGTGCATTTCATGGAGTTACCCTGTTTTTGCTTTTTATTTTGTCATTTTCTCAGCCGTAGTCTGAACCAAACACGTTGTTCATTGTACAGCATCTAGGTCCTACCTTATACATTCTTAATATACACAGGGAAACCGAGTCTCTATCATCTGGAAAAAGGTACCATGGTCCATCTTGCAGAAAAGAGCTCAAATATCAACAACAACAAAAAAACACAGATTTCACTTTGACACCAATAACATCTGTCATACCCCTAACATAGACTAATTATAGGCTATCACTTTCATTCTTCTTAGAATCCAAGAATTAGGAGGGTTGAGGGGACAGAGTCTCAAAGGATTGTGAACTCTATCATCGCTAGGACTTTTTACAATTCAGTTGTTTACTTTTTTAAAAAATCTACCATCCAAGAGTGCTTTTTGGTAACAGTCATGCTATGCATTCCTACGAATAAAAGGCACAGTAACTGCATAAAAAGACAGTGAGTGAGCTATTTGGTTCCTCCTTGGATACTTTTTAAAAATCTGTTTAGTCAGAGACCCTTTATTGCTCACTGAAAAAATCCAAAAGATTTGGATTTTGTTTTATGTTTAAAGATTTATGTTTAATAAATTGTAAGTAACTATATAGGATTCCTGTTTTTTGTTTCTAAAAGAATGTTTTTGGAGATTTTTGTTGTTGTTACTGTTATTTTTTGGGGGAAAGGCCCATTAAAGAATCCAGCAAATATTAAGAGAATTAGTCTTTTTGGCATTTATAGTAAGTTAGGTCATTTCAGATGATCTTCACATTAAATACAATAATTTAATAATTATTGCTGCAATAATTATGTGCTTCTGTACCTAGGCAATATATCAGATCAGATCAGATTAGTCTCTCAGTCATGTCCGACTCTTTGCCACCCCATGAATCGCAGCACGCCAGGCCTCCCTGTCCATCACCAACTCCCAGAGTTCACTCAGACTCACGTCCATCGAGTCAGTGATGCCATCCAGCCATCTCATCCTCTGTCGTCCCCTTCTCCTCCTGCCCCCAATCCCTCCCAGCATCAGAGTCTTTTCCAATGAGTCAACTCTTCGCATGAGGTGGCCAAAGTACTGGAGTTTCAGCTTTAGCATCATTCCTTCCAAAGAAATCCCAGGGCTGATCTCCTTCAGAATGGACTGGTTGGATCTCCTTGCAGTCCAAGGGACTCTCAAGAGTCTTCTCCAACACCACAGTTCAAAAGCATCAATTCTTCAGTGCTCAGCCTTCTTCACAGTCCAACTCTCACATCCATACATGACCACAGGAAAAACCATAGCCTTGACTAGATGGACCTTTGTTGGCAAAGTAATGTCTCTGCTTTTGAATATGCTATCTAGGTTGGTCATAACTTTTCTTCCAAGGAGTAAGTGTCTTTTAATTTCACGGCTGCAGTCACCATCTATAGTGATTTTGGAGCCCAGAAAAATAAAGTCTGACACTGTTTCCACTGTTTCCCCATCTATTTCCCATGAAGTGGTGGGACTGGATGCCATGATCTTCGTTTTCTGAATGTTGAGCTTTAAGCCAACTTTTTCACTCTCCACTTTCACCTTCATCAAGAGGCTTTTGAGTTCCTCTTCACTTTCTGCCATAAGGGTGGTGTCATCTGCATATCTGAGGTTATTGATATTTCTCCTGGCAATCTTGATTCCAGCTTGTGTTTCTTCCAGTCCAGCGTTTCTCATGATGTACTCTGTATATAAGTTAAATAAGCAGGGTGACAATATACAGCCTTGATGTACTCCTTTTCCTATTTGGAACCAGTCTGTTGTTCCATGTCCAGTTCTAACTGTTGCTTCCTGACCTGCATACAGATTTCTCAAGAGGCGGATCAGGTGGTCTGGTATTCCCATCTCTTTCAGAATTTTCCACAGTTTATTGTGATCCACACAGTCAAATATATAAAACTATGCAATTGTAAGACTTTGCTAGAGGGTCTAAGGAGGAATTCTTTTGATTGTAATGTTATTAGTGTCTTTTTTCTTAGTTGTATAACATTTCTTTTTGGGTAGGAATTTTATGTTGAGGAAAGTAAGAAATTCAGTGACCTGAGGCAGAAAAAGTATATTCACAAGAGAGTATGATAATTACTCCATCAACTTGGAGTTCTGTTTAGAATGTCTGCACCAGTAACAGTGCTTGGAACATGGTGAAGTAGAGCAAGTGCATTACCATAATGTGGAGAAGTCTATCCATTAGCACTGATCACAAGGTCGTAGTTACTTTGTTTGCCAGAATACCTGGAGGGAGCTCAAGTTACAAACTGACATTTCTACTATGGAATATTTACTCCCATCACTCTAGGAAGACTCTGGGAAAACCACCAGTTGATATTCCTTTGGTGACATTTCAACTTTATTTGTATGGTATATTAGATCCAATTTTAGGGGGAAGAGAAGCAAGAGATCATGATAATGAAAAGAAAAGTTACCTTATATTGGTGATTAGGTACATGACTACACAATCATGTGTTTCCTTAGGCATTAGTAACCTAGTATTGAGTATCATTTCGAGATGAGATGGCATTCCAAAAATTTCTGACCACAGAAAATTGACAGTATCTAAGGCAATGGCACCCCATTCCATTACTCTTGCCTGGAAAATCCCATGGACGGAGGAGCCTGGAAGGCTGCATTCCATGGGGTCGCGAAGAGTCGGAAATGACTGAGCAACTTAACTTTTACTTTTCACTTTCATGCATTGGAGAAGGAAATGGCAACCCACCCCAGTGTTCTTGCCTTGAGAATCCCAGGGATGGGGGAGCCTGGTGGATTGTCATCTATGGGGTCGCACAGAGTCAGACACGATTGAAGTGACTTAGCAGCAGCAGCAGCAAGGATAATGGTAATGAGGAGAATATGTTCATTTTAGTCTGATGTATGTAACTTTGTTTGCCATTTTAAAAAATGGTTTATCTGAAATATAGAGTTAGCTGTAACAAAGAATAAAATATTGTTATTGGCATCTGAACTTTCATCAACCCTACACATTTCTTGTCAACATTATGACTATTCCTAAAATACATCAGAATGAAGGAAATGCTTTTAAATATAGGTAAACCTTGGTTCCTTCGGCTTAAATTTTAAAGCATTAATCTTCATTTATAGATACCATTTATATTTTACATGTTTTTTAAATGCCCTTAAATATTGATTTCTCAGTATTGGGTACCAAACCCTGTACACCAAGCTCCAGTGTAGAAAAATGGATAAAACTGAACCATTATGGTTGAGTTAGGGCAGGATGAGTATGGAGTTCACCGTAGTTTTCCTTTCATCTTTTCCCTCTCTGCCACTGTTTCTCTCAAACGTTTTACCAAAAGATCTTTGTTTCTAATTCCCAAGTCCATATCATTAATTTCATAAGTTTCTCCCAGAGTCTGAGCATCGTCAAACAATATAACATGTTCCCTAGACTCACCTTCCCTTGCCCCTCCTCTCTTCACCTTTAGTCAGTTATTGCCATTTTTATCACATAAATGTGGATAGATCTCCCTCCTCTTCTCTGTTCCTTATGTCTTGGTTCAGGACACCATCTTTTTCCTTATTTATCAGACCCCTCACTGATTTTATGCCTCTGATTCATTTATGCTAGTTTTTAAACATCTTGATCTGATACGTCATAAGAAAAGGGGAAAAAAAGACTGAACGTGAACTCCTAGTAGGTTTTTCTAGGTAGGTATAAATTTATATTATTTATGTGTACTGATATGTAAAGTTAAAAAGACTAAAGCAAAAGTATATAGGGTTTCCATGCGCGCACACAGACAGTTTTATATTTTTTCTCATCCCCTGTGGATGGCTTGACTACCCTCTAGCATGTGCATACCCATCTTTGGAGACTATAGCTCTATGCCAGCCAGGGATATCTTTCTAAAATGAAACTACATAAAGTCCTTCAATAGATCTCAATGAATAGTAGATAAAATCTGAATTCTTAAATGCAAAAGATGATGCTATTCATGAATTGTTAACTTCTTGTCAAATTTAAAACAAAACAATACAAGTAAAAGCTCTTATTAAACATTTTATACTTGCCAAAATATTAAATGATCTGAATCTGTCAAAATAGATATGTTAATACATAGCTCCTTGGACAGTCACAGACTTAGTTGTGTTGTAGGTTTGACTGGGTCAAAATAAGAGCCAAGCTATGTGGCATGAAATATCTATTGACCGTCACAAAAATGTGAATAAATGAAGATTATTAAATTTTGTAGGGTATTAGAGGATAAAATGCATATGTCGGGTTCTATAACATAAATGTATACATACACATTTTTGTATATCATATACATAAATGTCTATCAATCCTTGGGAAATTATTGAATGAACAAAAAATAAAACCAAATGTTGGTATTAGCATCAGAATTTTCATTGACTCTACAATTTTTTGTCAATATTATGACTGTTTCTAAAGTATATCAGAATGAAGGAAATGCTTTAAAAAGCAGGCAACCACTGATTACTTTAGCTTTTATTTTAAAACAAAGCTCTACATTTGTTTTTTTGTTTTTATTGAAGTGTGGTTGATTTGCAGTGTTTCAGATGTACAGCAAAGTGATTCATTTACATATTTATCCTTTTTCAGATTCATTTCTGTTTTAGGTTATTCTAAAATATTGAATACAGTTCCCGGTGCTTTAGTAGGTCCTTGTTGTCTGTTTTATGTATAGTAGTGTGTATCTGTTGATACCCAGTTCCTAATTAACCTCCCCACATTTCCACTTTGGTAACCGTAAGTTTGTTTTCTATGTTTTCCTGTGAGTCTATTTCTGCTTTGTAAATAAGTTCTTTTGTGTATATATATATATTTTAACAGTTCCATATAGAAGTGATATTGTATGATATTTGTCTTTTAACTTGGCGGAAAAAGAGGAGATATTTCCTGTATGTGTATTGAGATGAGATGAGCTAAAGAAAACTGGCAGAGCTGAATGTTAGGTTATCCTGCTAACCTTTGTCAGGCCCTTCTGCCTTGATATGGTTCAAATTTCTGCCATATATTTTGATACTTTCTGTCTCCATAGCAGTTGCCCAGGAGTGTGTTGCCAGAAAGGACACTGAAAATGCAACCAATTTATAAATAGATCCTCCTATTTTATAGATGCCATTATTTAAGAAGGTATATAAGGTATTATGAGAGATTGAACATATAGTGAAATTGTTTATTTGCTCAGAAAAATATAAATAGTTAGAAATATCAAAATATAACCAAGCAAACATCAGACAGATTAAATTATTATTCAATATTTCTTTCATATGGCAAAGACAAGATTTAAAACTGATTTTCTGTTTGAAAAATGTCAGTGGAAATAAACAAATGGGTAATTTCTAACTCTTATTTTCTATGTAAGTGATGAAGAAATAAATTACTTATTTTAGAAATATTGTTCTGTGATATTGACAAATATCACAGTTTAATATGAAACACTGACTCATAATAAATACTTTCTTTGAACTTAGTATGTATTAAACTAGGGTTAACATTTTTCACTTAAAATTTCATCACTGATGAATCCTACATGTCTATTTGTACCTACATTACCTTATTCATAAAAGGGTTTGTATAGAATTAGAAATGTTTTAAATATACATTCTGTCTTGAAAAGAAGACTATCAATGATAAATAGCAGAAATAAAAGTTATCTTTCTGGAATCTGGGAATATCTCCCTCCCTTCTCTACCTGTTTTCCATTGTTTGACATATTAACTATTATAAAATTAAAATATTAAACAGTGAGTATGTAACTGTTTAAATTCTTTTCATTGAAGGTGATTTGCCTGATTTCTTAGATGCAATTAAAGGGAGAGGGTAAATGTGGTTTCTTAAAGAGAGTGCTTTTTCTTCTTTTGAGTTTATAAAATTGTTTTAGGAATAGCAAACTCAGTATGTGGGTGGTGTTTAGTTCTCATAATTTTCTTTCAGACCTTTTAAAAAGTAAACTCTATGAGTAATGTGATCATATGCATGGGAAACTGAAATTAAAGCACTCAAACTGTTGTGACAAATAACAGATATTCAGGGTCAGTGCAAATAAGGCTACAGATAATCACTCCATCTGCTCCACTGTTGGCAAAATTGAGGCCCAGATGTTGCAGTATACCTTTTTATTCTCCTGTACCTTGGCCATTGGCACATAAGATTCACAAAGAGAAATATAAATTGCTCAGGCTTTCCCTTGAGATCATATAAAAGAGTTCCTCTCCATCTGAAGTATTTTATTTTCCTGTTGATTCAATAGGATGGGCCACTAGATCTGTTAGAAGAAAGTGGAGAGAAGGCTTAAATGAAGCCTTTCTCAGGGTATAGTTGGCTGGGTCTGTGACCACTGAGCTGTTGTTGCTTCTGTCACCATGCCACTGAGCCAGCCCTAACGGATTCTCTAACCAGTGCTCAAAGAATCCTAGATTTAGGGAGAAGCCGCTCCAGTGTTCTTGCCTGGAGAATCCCAGGGACGGGGGAGCCTGATGGGCTGCCGTCTGTGGGGTCGCACAGAGTCAGACACGACTGAAGCAACTTAACAGCAGCAGCCCACTTATGCTATTCTTCTTCTTCTTTATTTCTAATGTATGATTATATAGTGTCTTAAGATTCCCAGCTTGTATTTCTTGGTTACGTTCATGTAGGTGCTGCTGGTCTGCAACTCTGCACTGTCTTTTCATTCTAAGATCCAGGCTGAAGGAACAACCCCTACATGGGGTGTGCTGTCCTCATGGCAGAGGGAAAAGAGCAGGTGGAAGCTCAAGATGCTTCTTAGAGTTTTTGCTTTGAAAGTACATACTGTCACTTCCCCTCACTTTCCACTGACCCGAGAAAGCTTATGACCAACTAGACAATGGTGCAAAGCAGTATATCCCCTACCCCACAAAAAGGCCTAGAAATTCACTTGCAAATTTTCTAGAGAAAGGAGTGAATTGTTAAGGGCAATAATGCAACCCACCTTGGTATATAGTGGGCAAAATGCATATGCCCAAGGCACAGCTTTCTCCTTTGCATCAGTGTTCTTCTGTATCTTTTTTTCTTACCTAAAATGAACTATTCTCAGTTCATCTTAATTTTTACAGCCCTATAAGGAAGGCAAGAGAGATTCAGTGGGTTCAGAAAGAAGTGAGAATATTTCTATATGTGTGATTTATTCTAGACTCTGTCCAGTTTCGGCTTCATTCCTGAATCTCTTGTTACGGAAGAGTAGTAGATGCATGGTACACTCCTTATGCACAAGTTTATTTACCTAATTTTAGCTTAGAAAATTCAAGCCAATTATTGGCCCCTTGAACATGCAGTAAAGAACAACATCGGCATGTTGTTTATGCAAAAGTCTAGAGTCATATATGTCACTTGCAAGCAGAAAAAATGTGGGTTGGTCACTTTACCTGTCATTCAGCTTTGTCATATAAATTAACATCCTAATGACATATCCTCACTGCATTCACTCTTTGCCCTCCATAACTCCTTAACTTGTAGTAGGTAGTGATGTTTCCAAACATCGTTAGATAATTTTACCTCTTCAAAACTCTTTAATTTGAGCAAATTTTATCTGTTTATTTTAACAGATGTTAAACATGTTATTTATATTGCCAGAAATTTACAAATTCTAATATGGTCATTAAAACTTAAGTTCATAAAAGTAAAATATGCTAAGATCTTCAAGCGGATCACTGCAGGAGCTAGGTGGAAAAAAAGGTGACAGTATTGCTGTTAATGGCAATGTCGGAAAGCTGCTCCTGTGATTACAAGTGTATCAGTGAAATCATCCATTCTCCTGTGTCTTGTTAGTACAAGCCATAGAGTAGACTGGCCAGTAGGGGTTACTCTATGCATTATGATCTCAGAGTGGTGAATTAGAACATGAAGAAATAAATGGCAATATCATTTAAAATAGCCACCATCCTGGTGAATTTAGTTATAAGATTCAGAATTTGAGATAACTTGCTTTGATTACTATTTCAACAGCTTTTATACCATTCATATGACTTTGAGGCATGTTTCAGTAATTCATTCAGCCTTATTGAATATCAGCCCTACATTAAACAGAATCCAGAGGTCAAAATTTTAAAGTAGCTCTATAATTCCATTGTAGCATCTTGTTTTCCTAGGTAGTATTCTCTATCCCTGAAATTTGGAGCCTAGATATCCTAGAACACAGAGCTTTGTATAAAAACAGTCACAATGCTGATTTTTTAAAAGGCAAATGAAAAAAAATTAAAAAATAAATAAAAAGACAAATGTACAACCCCTTTTAGTGACTCTAGAATAGCACCTGCTCTCTGATCAAGTGGCTCTTCAATTTTGGAAAATAAATTACTTTTGAAGTTTATAGAGGAAATTGGAGAGAAAAATTAGCACAATATAATTCTTGGAGTCATTTGTCCTTATGGGAGAGAAGATAAAGTCAGTGGCTTTAAATACAATTTCTACAAAAACTAAAGAACAATTGAAAAGGATAAGCTTTTTTTCTGAAGCCCAAATTGGTAAGAATGAGTTCTGCTTGCCAAATATTTGACAGAAAGACTTCATTAGAATAAAATACTATCACCTCTAAGATAAAGAAATATTAATATGTATTATCAAAGAGTTGAAATGCAAACATTACTAATTTTATGTTTTTTAAAAAATTTATTGGTATTTTATTGACATAATTCAATGATTCTTTTAAAAAATCAAGGTTTTCACAAGACACTTGCAAAAGAATGGGAGTCCTCTCACTCTCTCTGTCTTGATGCATATGAAACCCACGGATGCAGAGCATGGTTCGGACCACACCCTGTACACTGAAGCAGAAGTCTGCCCCTTTGATGGGTAAGAAAGGAGGCATTATAAGAAATGGCTTATTCCAAATATGGTTAAAATTCTTCAGGCAGTTCTGTGTGACTGTTAGGTAGTGTAGAAGAACAGCATGTCACAGAAAGGGCACAGCTACAACAAAGTACTAAATAGAAACAGTATTTTTGAATAGACCATCCTTACCTGTTAAGACTTAATCTCTTCTCTCATAGCATTATTACTGGAAAGACCCAGAGGCTGCACTTTGAAAAGAAAAGCTTTTCTAAGTTGTGGATTTAGCTTTCATCATAGTTTGCCCCACTGAGTTTGTTGTTAGAAGAAACCAAAATGCAATTACATTCTTCTGTACTAACACTGTTCCTAACTACGTGTATTTAAAAGACTTTTCTGCCTGGCTTCTTCTGCTTCTTGTGTAATGGAATGATTTTAGGGCTTTATTTCCCTTCTGATCAAAGTTCTCTTTTAGTTCTTGGAAAGAAAGGTTTGCCGTATTTACCTTATGTTTGCCAATGGGGAACCAGTAAGTTTGTTCACCTCCCTAAGTGAGTCACTCTAAGCAATTTCTCCCATCACACGTGTGTTTGAAATTTGCGAAAATTTTTATTTACTGACTCAAACACATACCTTCCTAGCTTAGAGATCTCTTGAATTTGTAGCTTTATGTTGAAAAGTGAGAGCTTGGCCTTAAAATATTTAAGTTGCATCAAAATTGTCTAAAGAAAGTATAAAGATATTTTTCACACCATGCAGTAAAAGAAAATCTTAGGCTCTATCATTTATAATTATGAGTTTCTGGAGTCATTCAGACAACATGAGATACCAGGTGGCCTATTTGTGAAACTAGCTGTCCAGCTTGTAAGTAGGTGGTACAGAGTCCATTTCAAAGTTTGGGGTTTGAATTCAACAGACATGAGGACCTCGGCACCCAGGACTATCGCTTGCCTTAGTAAGTAATATTTTAATAAGCTTCATGTTTTCCTTCCTTTCTTTAGGTACAGCAATGAGAGGGCTTCCCTGGTGGCTCAGTGGTAAAGAATATGACTCCAATGCAGGAGACGTGAGTTCAGTCCCTGGGTTGGAAAGAGCCCTTGGAGAACAAAATGGCAACCCACTCCAGTATTCTTGCCTGGAAAATCCCATGGACAGAGGAGCCTGGGGGTGGGCTGCAGTCTGCGGGGTCACAAAGAGTCAGACATGACTCAGCGACTAAACAAAAACAATAGTAATGATAACTCTCATATAATTTTTTAAGAATTAAATGAACTTATGTATTTAAAAATTGATTATCACTCTACCAAGCATAGAATAAACACACAGTGGGGTTTTTTTAAATTTTATTTTTGATAAGTGTCATTTGTAATTATTCTTTTTATATGTTGATTCTAATTCAACAAACTAGGAGGAAACTTAGCATCCTCTTTCTCACCCATCAAAGGGCCAGCCTTTTGCTCCAGTGTGCAGGGCATTGTCTGAACCACCATGTGCATCCTTATATTCCATATGCATCAAAACATGGGCAGTTAGAAGACTCACTCTCCTGCAAAGAACAAAATTTCCCAGAAACCTACTTATAAGGATGCCTAGGGAGTTTAAAGCCAATATGTATTTTATGTAATAAATTCAAATGTTTCCATATTAGTTATGGTAAGGGCTATATTAATTTCTAAAGCAGGACAACACAAAATACTGCATAAATTCAGATTTCATGATATTAAACAGTGATTATATATTAAAAGTGTAATTCAGAAAAAGCCTTATTATAATATATAAAGTATATCAGCACTCTTAGGCATGAAAATGATTTGTGTATCCTTGCATTTATTTTATAAATCTACTGCTATGAGCTAATGACCTGTGTGTACCAGTTAAAGAATGCAGATGATGTTACTGAGTAATAGTCTGCATAAATCAAAATACCAATAGATTAGCACCTAAAATCCCATCCTTGTTAAGTTAAAAATAATTAGATAGCATACATACACATTAAACATTATGTATATATATATGATATATATATGTGATATACATACTGTAAACTTATAGGAAAAATGCAGAGCTGCTGGTATTTTTTAGAAAACAAATGATGACATTTATTTTTCATTAGAAATTTAACCTAAAACTTTTGTTTGTTCAGTGATAGAAATTCATTTTAAAGGTTTGGAGAGTATGACACAGGTGTACCCGTAGTGTGATGATGATATTAAAAAGTCCACTCATTGGCAAAATGGAGAAAAAATCACTAGGCATGTATAGAATTGTTTGATTCCTCAGATTTTCAATTTTGCTAGCAATTGTAAAAAATAAATAATTGCACTTTCTGAGACATTCTTCAATTCCATCAATTATAATAGCAAAAAATTATTATTATTCATGGTAGTTATTCATAATGTAGCAAGTGGTTATATTTCTTATAGAGATACTGCTTCCAGATAGTCTGTTTTTCAGTTTTTCTTTTCTAATTTGTTTTTTAAATATCTCAAAAAATTATGCTGTGACTACAATTTGAGTATATATTAGGCGGATCAAAAAGTTCGTTTGGATATTTCCATATGGTGTACTGGAAAAACTTGAACATACTTTTTGGCCAACCCAATATTTTGTGAAAATGAGAATAATAATAATGGTAGCTGTTGCTGCTGCTGCTGCTAAGTCACTTCAGTCGTGTCCGACTCTGTGTGACCCCATAGACGGCAGCCCATCAGGCTCCCCCATCCCTGGGATTCTCCAGGCAAGAACACTGGAGTGGGTTGCCATTTCCTTTTCCAATGCATGAAAGTAAAAAATGAAAGTGAAGTCGCTCAGTCGTGTCTGACTCTTCGTGACCCCATGGACTGCAGCCTACCAGGCTCCTCCGTCCGTGGGATTTTCCAGGCAAGAGTACTGGAGTGGGGTGCCATTGCCTTCTCCATAATGGTAGCAGTAGCTGTTATTTAATCACTAAGTCGTGTCAGACTCTTTGCTAAGTAGTGTCCAACTCTTCCACGGATTGTAGCCAGCTAAGCTCCTCTGTCCATGGGATTTCCCAGGCAAGAATACTGGAATGGGTGGCCATTTCCTTCTCCAGGTGATCTTCCTGACCCAGGGATCGAACCCATGTGTCCTGCATGGACTGGTGGATTCTTTACTGCTGAACAACCAGGGACACCCCAATGGTAGCAGAGATACCATTTATTGAATTCTTACCATATACTTAGCACTTTATGTGAAGCATTTGCTCCTAGAACTTACAAAAGCTATAGGAAATAGGTTCTGTTATTATCATAATAAAGACACTGAGGTTTAGAAACATCTAGAGTTCTCACAACTAATGATGGTATTATGGCTAAGGACTTAGAAATGTCAGAATCCTCTCCTATATGCATTTGGTGAAGTATATAGTGATAAATTTCACTATAGTGATAGATAAACCTGTCAATATATGTTTCAGCTGTTTGCACCCTACATACAGTTTAGATTTGAGGCAGGGATGCCTACTGCCCTCAAATCCCATCTCCAAGTCTTTGACTCTAATCACTTTCTTGTCAGCCATGCATCACGTGGACTTGAGAAGGGCTTTCTAGCAAGAGATGGCACACCTTGACTCTAGTTACAGGCCAGTCCTGGAGGAAGGAAGGCTAAGAGAGAATGCAGCAGGTCCCCTCATCACACCGAGTCCCTTCCCTAGAGAACTTGGCCCAGAGCCTTGTAATCTGATGCTTCACATTCACAAACTTTTCTTCCCTTGTGTATGTAGGTGAGAGGTATAAATGTGTGAAAGATCTGCGTGTGGTCTGTGTACATATGAATTTCATGTGCATCAGATTTTTATCTGAGTGTATTATGTGTAGAGAGTGTATGCATGAGTATTGTTCTGTGAAGTTTATGTGTGTGGCTTGTATGTGAGCTGTATCTATGTGTGTGTGAATGTGTTCTGTGTGCTTGTGAGGTGTGTGTGTGTGTGTGAGGCGTATATATATATGTCTGTGTTCTGTGTGTATATGTGTTGTGTTGTATGTGAACTGAGAGTGTAGTACGATTATTGTGTGTGGTGTGTGGGAGGTGGGGTTCTAGAAAGGAAAGACAAGAGTAGAAACCTGGGGACATAGGGACATAGTTGAGAGCCCACCTTTTACTAGAATAGTTGTAGCTGGAAGTGTTCTTGACTTGAACTTTGGAGTCTTGGGGTCAAGTCCTACCCAAATCTGTAACTATCTATTTAATATTTGAAAGCAGCTTAACCTGTTTGAATCTTAGTTTTCTCGTGTCTGGGAGAAAGGTCTTTTAAATGCTATGAAGGTTAAATGAATAATTTTAGGTTGAAGTGACTGATAAACTGGAAAATACGACATGAATATAAGGTATTGCCTATTTTTACTGGTAATGATGTTATTTTCCAACATGTTTTATATTGAATTTCCAGACAACAATATAACATTCAAGGGGTTATAATAGGAAATATATCAATAGGAATGTTTTAAGTGGGTTATCATTGATAATATATGGTATGCTGTCTCGAAAAAAAGAAAGACATATGCTGGTATAATTCCATGTCTAGAGAATGTCTGGGATATTAAACACTTCTTGTTCAGTTGCTAAGTCGTGTCTGACTCTTTGTGACCTCCTGGACTGCAGCACCCCAGGCCTCCAGTCCCTCACTGTCTCCCGGAGTTTGCCCAAGTTCATGTCCATTGAATCAGTGATTTTATCCAACCATCTCATTAAACACTTAACAGTGTTCATTCATGGAACAACAAAGGCCTTTTTAACTAGGAGCTTTGCTCTAAGGTGTGTGGGGCAGCAAACTCTACCATAATAGAAGGATTTTGCATTGACTATTTCAGATTTTTATATTTTAGGTATATGGGAATGGATGAAAATGATATAGAACAGTCATTTCTCAAGTAGTTAAGCATAGAATGTGATCCGGCAATTCTGCTCCTGTGTATATACCCCCAAAGAATTGGCAACATGTTCTCTCAAAACCTTGTAAAGGAATGTTCATAGCAAAATCATTTATAATAGCATAAAAGTAGAAACTTTCCAAATGTCCAAAAACTGATGAATGGATAAATAAATGTGATAAATCAGTAAAATGAAGTTATTCAGTATTAATACATGCTGTTTTATGGATGAACCTTGAAAATGTGTGAAAGAAGCCAGAATAGTATATTACCTGATCCCATTCATATGAAAGGTTCATAATAGGCAAATCTATAGAGACAGGAATATATTATTATTGAAAGGTTGGAGGTGAGGGGCATGAGGGATTGGAGGTAGATGGCTGAGGGGTGAGAGATTTCTTTTGGTTGGTAATGAAATGTTCTAAAACTATGTTTGGGTGTACAACCCTGTGAATATATTAAAAGTCATTGAATTGTATACTTTAGATCCATGAATTACATGGTCTTTGAATTATATTTTTACAAAATTGTTTAAAAAATACGAACAATTTTCCTAAGAAGTGAACCCTCCCCGTTTTTGTGCCAATAGGTCTGGGAGACACCGGGCCTCACCCTCCTTGACAGATAGACTAGGAGGCATTCCAGACCACAGAGTCAGCCTGTAAGCTGGTGCCTTTATCGGGTGAATGACCAATAGGGGATGGATGAGCAACTGTCAGCTTTTTAGTATAGGGCAGTATATCCTGGAACCTGTGGGCACTGAAAAATGCTGTGTGAGACTCATTCTCTTTTCTCCTCCTATCCTCTCCTCTTACCCTCCCCTTCTTCCTTCTCCTCTCCTCCCTCCCTCCCTTTCTTCTCTATTTTTTCCCCATAAATTGCTTGAGCAATTAATTTGTTAATTTAGAATTTATTAATTCAGAATTATATTTGAATGTGCATTTGAAGTAACTGTTTTCTTGCTTCCATGGTTTTGAAGTACTTTCTTAGCCATGACTGGGTAGAGTGTGGTGTTAGAGTGAATCTTCTGTGGCCTAATTGCTAACAGGAAGATTTTTAGGTATGAATGTCCTCATTCTTTGCTCTTTCTGTACTTCTGACTGTGTCTCCAGACCTACAGAGTAGTATGTTCTGCTCCTAGTCTTACATTTCCACCTCATTCCACTTCCACATACAAATATCACATTCACCATGATTTTGGATGATCTCTTAGGATTAAAATGTATACTCATATTATATTCTCACATATAATCATTGCTTTTTTAAAACCCTTTTTTTTTTTTTGCTTAACATTCAATTAAAGAATAGTCAGCTCAATATGCCGCTATGCAAATCTTACCAATAGCTATATTTTATTACTTTCAGTTTTGAAAGGTGGGATGATATCTTTCACTTTTAAAAACTGATATTTCTAAAAAGTGTATTTGTTTTGCATTAAAATGTTTCTGGAATGTAACAGTTCAATTCTAATAACTATGATTAAATATCCATGAATTTGTTTTGAAGAAGCAGAGCCAGATAAGTGGCATTTATGTACCTTGCAACACTATTTAAGATTGCTTCCTCGAACAGAATGAATCACTGGGTAACAGATAAGAGAATTCAGCGTCTCTTGTTTGTGAGTCTCACATTAACTGCATTTGTACCTCTGATAGTTTCCATGATGAAATTTGTAATTAAAAAAAGAGCATACGGTCAGTTTTGAATTGTTATATTTAAAAATGAGTGTTTGCTGATGTCCAATTAATCAAAGTGTTGAGATTTAAAGAATGACTGAGGAATCAAGGTTTTATATTAATTTGTCTTCTGGGAGAAAATAAATGAGTAGAGAGTAAAGTCCTGAGATCTCTACTATCAAATACACAGTCATAAGGAAGTTAAAAAGCCACAGTGACGTGTACACATCTTAATTACATTTGCATCGATATCTACCTGAAATAGATACCAGTATTAGCTGTAAGAGTCTCATGTATTTTGCAGGAGGGAGTTCTTGCAGTGTACTCAGTGTGCTTGTCATTACAGACCGTGAGCTTACAGCACAAACATTTGTGCAAACAGAGTCCAGGCTGGAATGTGTCAGTGCGGTGCTTATGTGGCCTGTCCATGGAGATGGCAGAATGGAAAATAAATGGAGAGCTGGAAAGGCTTCCAGGGTTTATTTTTTTCAGTGACTTTCAGAATTAAACAGCCAACTCTTAATAAAGAATGCGTGGTCCGAGGCAGGGACTAACTGTATGCCCACAATGTTCAAAAATGATTGGTTCACAGATTCGGAAGCAGAGAAGCAGATTCTGAGAAAGAGAATTTCGGGACCATGGAAGGGAAGGGAAGAAAGCAGACCTGGAGAAAAGGTAGAAGGACAAATTGGTCTGCAATGCAGCCTTGAAAAAAGGCCTCAGCAGACCCAGCAGAGAGTCCAGAAGCTGAGATGGGGCCTCAGAATTGTTCTAAACAACTCCTGACTGGACCTCTATACTCTCTTGTTTACTTGATACTAGATGCTTGGACAAGGTGACCCTCCTTAGCTGACACAATTCACAAAGAGAGCTGACAGCTGAAAGCCCTTCCTAAACCTGGGGAATGAGTCATTCATTCCTGAAGGAGTTCTCATAGCAGAATCCACTAGGAATGATGAGGTATTTTGGAACCAGGAGGCACTGGGAAATGCCTTGTCTGATAGACTGTTTGCTTCTTTCATTCCTTCATTTCCTTCTTTCTCTCCCTAACCCAGTGTTTTTCCAAAAATAAAGGACTAGGCTGTGAGTTATCAGGAGGAAGGAAAACAAATAATCACTTTTATAAGTCCAACTGTTCTTTTAATGTCAAGACCACTGAACAATCATTTTAGTTTTCTATGGAAAAGTTAGCTTCATATATCTGATGACCCAAGGACCTCTTGTGACAGTTCCTATATACATGATACTAGCATCCTGACCGGAGAAGGCAATGGCACCCCACTCCAGTACTCTTCCCTGGAAAATCCCATGGATGGAGGAGCCTGGTGGGCTGCAGTCCATGGGGTCGCTAAGAGTCGAACACAACTGAGCAACTTCACTTTCACTTTTCACTTTCATGCATTGGAGAAGGAAATGGCAACCCACTCCAGTGTTCTTGCCTGGAGAATCCCAGGGACAGGGGAGCCTGGTGGGCTGCCGTCTATGGGGTCGCACAGAATGGGACACGACTGAAGTGACTTAGCAGCAGTAGCAGCAGCATCCTGACAGCTAGATGGAATGTCAGGAGGAAAGTACAGATAAAATTATTTTTTCCTTTGTTTTGAAGAAAAAAAGAAGCATATTTATTGAGTGTCCATTAACTATGACTTCAAAGATTTTTCTTATCTGTATTAGAAGTTGATAGCAAATGAAACAGTATATTGATTTGAAAAGATTTTTTTTCTCATTTTAACCATTATTTTTATAAAATAAAAAAATCATAACCAACATGTAAAAATTTCATTTTATAAAGTTTGCATCATGTTTATTTGGGCTGCATTGTTTCAACTATTCAGTTTTATTTTTTGGATTTTTTTTAACCTATTGTATGACTTTTGAAGCACCAGAAATTAGCAAACGCTGGAGAAGTTGGTGAATGGATATATAAAATCAGTATATTGAAAAAAAAATCAGTATATTGAATTGGCAACAGAATGATATTGTTTATTATGTGCTTTTTAGCAAGGCATTATGATAAGACAACTTCACCATTAAAATAGTATAGAAACTACTAACTGGAAAAGTTCTTAGGTCTTTAAAGTTATTTTCAATATTTGTTTTCATGGCACTTAGACCTGTCACTTAAATACTCGCTAAGAGTGGAGCTAAAGGCTGTGACCTCTTTTAAAATTTTCATGATTTTTTTAAAGATCACCCCTCAGTCAGTTTAAGAGAGTTGTCATTGCTGGTTATACAGCACAATACAAATTTAGCACTTGAAGACACACAAAGATAACTCATCTTTGTGTGATTTCTGCATCTTCAGCCACCTTATTCCATTAACTCTTAGAATTAATTTCCTCCAGACATAATTTGTATGAATCAAAAGGAGAGGAAAATTAGAACAAATACTGAAGCCTTTTGGTGACTAAAAGAATGGTTATTTTATCAACAACCATAAGTGTTAGATTTACAAAAAGGAAAAGTGTCTTAAATGAACCGTTCTTCTAACTTGTGCCTCTTAGTTCTGAAAACATATGAGTAAAAATCATATTCAGTTCAGTTCAGTTCAACTGCTTAGTCATGCGACCCCATGGACTGTAGCACGCCAGGCTTCCCTGTCCATCATGTTGCTGTCTCTAATTTGAAAAAGTAGGGGAGGGAAAAGCTCTGGATTTTTTCTTCTTTAAAATTACATGTTGTTTGCAGTGTTAGATTGGCTGTATTTTTCTTGTAAAAGCTCCTGTACATCAAGAACAAATTCAAAGTAGTTTGTTTAAAACAGACTTTAACATTGAGGCTCTTCAACTTGTAGACCAAAGTCTAAGCAGTTCTTTAAAAGAAACTCTATAAAATAAACTGTCAACATTTTCTTATCTAATGGTCATCACTTTTGTTTCTCAAAGTGATGGTTTTAAATGATTATTTTATGTAAGATTGGAACTATGTGTTTCTTCATTTATGCAACAAACATGTCCTAATAGATGCCAAGCAAATGGCACATAAATGTGCCTTCTGGAGCACTATAAGATGCCCAAACTTTAATAAAGGCCTCGTTTTTATTTTATTTTATTTTTTTTGTTATTTACAAACAGCCCTCCTCCATCTTCATGGGCATATTACTCCTGATTCAGGAATAGCTCTATCCATCCCTGTCTTTTGGTTTCCTATCTCAATTCTGCAATCTCCCCTCTGGCCATTACACTCTTGAATCATTTCAAAACCCTGCCTCCCAAAGTAATCTGTCTAGCTTTTCTAATCTTCTAACTTTCATTACTCATCATTTCAGTTCTTCTTCTGGTTCCCAATTGCTTTGCTAACCGATTTCAAATTACTTATCCTTATCTTGAAGGCCTGTTCACTACTTTACCCCTGCTGATGTCTTTTTCTTTATCACTTGTAAGACCTCCCGTTTGCTCACACTTCTACATGCAAACGCGTTTCCAGAGTATGAGAATGCTTTGGATTCAGGCTTTTGCCTTAAAAAAGCTTTAGTTTTTTACTCATTTCTCCTTAGAGAAGAAGAATTAGAATTGAGCTATGGTTTAAAATTCACTAATGCATCTGGCAATACAATTTTGTATTTTGTGTACAGCTTATTCTGCCTGACACCTCTGGTCCTTTGCCTCCCGTTTAGCCTTCACTGATTGCTATTAAAGGCCATGTTTAGGTAGCTGCCCTACTATCAGGCTGTGTCCTCTGCAGTGGCAAGCAATTATTCTTAATAAATCAGGAATCACAGAATTTAACTAGACTTCCCTGATGGTCTGACAGTTCAGACTCTGCACTCCCAGTGCAGGGGGCCTGGGTTCGATCCCGGGTCAGGAAACTAGATCTCACATGCAGAAACGAAGATCTCGCATGCCACACCTAAGAGCCGGTGGAGCCAAATCAATAAACGTAAACAAATATTTGTAAAATATGAATTTAATTTAGAGACAGGGATTTCCCTACATACAAGAACCCAAATTCCCACGTAGCATAGAAATCCCTCTCATTCCTGATGCCTAAAATGACCTTTTTAAGAGGGAAAGTCAACTGAAGTCACCAGCTCTTTCCATGTTGCTCACAACTCATTTTGAGGAAAGTATTTTTTGTGCTAAGGCATTCTGGTTTCCTATCACCTCCTCTTGGTATCACATGTCACTGGAGAGACACAAAATATTTCTAATGATTTCTTTTTGCCTTGAAAATACAACCAAACACAGCCATCGTGTCCTCCATTAAACACATCTGTTTGGAGTTGAATATCCAAGATGCTTCCATAATTCCTCTAATGGCAGAGGTTTTTAAGAAATCCCATGCTCATGCCTCACCTTTTTTATGGTTTGGTCAGCAGACTTCACAAGAAGACTTTCTTTCAGTATCAGGCCTAATGTTGCTGTCACTTACTGCTCCTGTCATTAATATTGAAGGTACATTTTATAACCTTAAAATAAATGGTTAATCATCCTTTTTGTCCTTTAATGAATTTGAAAACTCATATTTCATAGTATTTTGGTTACTGAAGTATCCCTAGGCTCAAAGAGTATTTACAATTCTCATATAATGATTTTGAGCACATAGAGGTAACATGTAGTCATATTTGAGACTGTCTTGGAAAAGGACTGTGGTTTTTAGTCTGGTACTTTGAAGAACTATCGAGATGTCACTGAACAGTATTTTTAGAATTTTCACATTTCTCACACATGAGCACTTTGGGAATTGTTCAGTGAATATGTCTCCTGAGCACTTTGTTCCTTGAAATTATCAAAATAATCTTGGAATTTATTTTTCTCCCTATCTTGTGATGCGTGGGTAGAACTGGGACATCGCTATCACATTTAGAAGTTCATTTCTTTTCTTTGTTCTTACCAATGAAATTGCTCTTTTCAAGTTGAAAAACAAAATAGGTTAAGTTTATGGGTTTTTTTTTTTTTAACTCTTTTAGGGGTTCTGGAATCCTCTAAACATCCAGTGAGATATAGCAACACTCTTGTGGAACCTATTCATATAGTCATAATCACACAAAGAATTTGCCTTTAATTTTAGGGGTACAAGTGCCATATACATGTTACCATTACCGGGTACTGATTGCAGGTTAAAAATCACTGATTTAGTTGTACTTCATTTTACATCTATCTCTTCCTGTAAAGATGTATAAAAATAAAATTGTATTAATAAGTTATATGTTTAGTAGTTCCATTCAACAACCTTTTCAAGCAGATTGTTTCCTAAATGAATTTTAATTCAAATCTTTATTTATAGCATATTGAGTTTCTTAATGTGAACACATTTGTATAATCTTCTGCTTCAACCTTTTCCTTCTGAATGCTTTCTTAAAGTAGTCCATAATTAAAAGAATTAAAAATACTTTTTCTCTGTAAACCCTCACCTCCGACCTTCTTCAGTTTTAATTGAAGTTATTGCCCACATGTATAATTGATGTGGTAGAATATACATCTTAAGACAGCTTTTAGTTCTTTGAAGTGTGTCAGGATACCTGCATATTTTATAATAAAGGTATATTTTATACTGGTATAAATGTATTTGAAATCACTGTTTTCTTTATTAAAAAATACTGAGATTCCCCAACTTCAAAAATAAAATTTGTAAATGTATATTTACAAATAATATACAAGGAAATGATAGGAAATTACAGCATGACTTACGTATTCAGCATATCTAAGTTCATAGTTTTAAGTATAATAATCTTATTAGCTACAGATAAAGTTTTGATTAATGTTTTGATAATACTGACCTTAGTTTACCAATGTTAACCTATAAATTATTCTGCAAAAATGATACGTAATACTGGTTCTGTACTAACAATTTTTTGTCATGTGCGATCTATGTAATTTGCTGAACCTGGTGAAACCTTCCATTCTTCCTCCAGTCTGTGGAGATGCTGAGCTCTGAGCAGCGTGTAGGAAGGGCTGGACAAGCAGACTTGTGAAATATATGGCTTACAAGTTTTATCACTTTTGGTAAGAAATGTACAAAGCCCATCACAGTGTCAACACTAACATATATGTTTGTGAATATTTAACCAGAGAATTGTCAAAATATATTGCTATACATTGAGAGCATAAACTTTGTTTTTATATGAAACAATTTTTAAAATGCACTCCTGGAGAACTGTGCATTTACAACCAACAGTTGTAAGGCAAATTAAATTCATAATGTCTTATGAGGAATAAAATATTTTTATCTCACTGTCAAGAAGAGGGGGCAGTCTTTTAATTTTAACTTATTTTTAGTTTAGCAATAGGAGTAAGCCTATTATATTCCTGGATGACCACCAGAATGAGCCCCTAAAAATGCTGAATATCACAATTTGGTGTTTCACAAATAGATTCATATTCACTGTATTCCTTAGTCATAGTGTAAAGGAAGTTACTTCTGCATATCTCAGGGTCATTGTTGTGGTGGACAGGGGATGGCTCCAGATTTTTTTGACTCTTGAGTCTTTTACAACTCAGGCAGCCCACTTTGAGAGAAATGAATACATTAGGTAATAGTTGAATACTTATGTAGACTAAAAAAGGAAATCATGACTAATTACCAATTTAATAATGCTGACTAATTCCACAGGCATCCAGAATCTATAAAATTATGATTTGTGGGGGGAGGTGCTTTATAGTTTTCAGCTGTGTACTCTCTGATTACCTCTTCATGTGACCATGATTCTATAATGTTTTCTATGTAGAGAGTGAAACGACAATGCAATTGTGGAACAGCTAGCAGTAACCTAAAGATACAGGGAAGAAACTGAGATCCACCAAGTAATAATATCACCAAACCTAAACTAAATGCATCTCTAGTTCAACTTTTAGTTAGCCAGATCCCCAAAAGATCCATAGTCACTCCAGTGACACCCAACCTAAGGGGGAGTATTAGTGTATAGACAAAGTCGGTGAGTAGACATTGGTCATGAGTACAGTTAAAATATCTTGCTTTTGCAAAATTCCTAAATCATCTGAGCATGTCAACCCAGCCTTACCCAGTGCCTTGGAGAGAGGTCGGAAACTTTGCCTTTCATGGTAAACCTGTTTTTGTGGTGGACAGGAAAATATCCAGACCATAACAAATTGCCTAAGGGAACAAAGAAGTTGGCTGTACAGTCATACACAAGTAGTTCTGTTTTTCTTAGAGTTTAGGCACCATTTCTCAGATATTTCAATGAAGTTCTTTTTATGCATTCTCCTCTAGAAGTTTTTTGGTAGTCGGTGTTTCACAAATTATACCACTTTAAGTCACCTCAGTCATTTAGTATTAATAGCATAGTCCTTTGGCAGACAGAGTAGAAAAACGGCTCCAGTAAGCTTTAAATGTGCCTTTGTTTCCCGGTATTATGACCTGCGTAGAAAGAAGTAATACCTTTATAGGAAATGTTCCCCTTGGTTTATTTTAAAGTACAAAATATTATGTGATAATAGGATGTAAACCTAATTCAGAGAGTAGAATACTCTATTTATGATCCGGACTGTCCTTTAGGTTTTTCAGTATAGTCCGCAAGAAGTTGAGAATTCACCATTGTCCGATTAAAACACACACACACACACATACACGTGTGTCTATAAATACAAATTTTACAAGTATACATATCGATGGGCAGAGTGATTCAGTTGAAAAACCTGAAATAAATGGTGATGAGAACCTCTGGACTAAGTTGCAGTGTAAACAAGTGGGTTATTTGAATTCTCTCTCAAAATAGAAGCTTCGAGTGAGCAAGGCAGCATGACTGCGGGGCCATAATTCAGGAACAATCTGTAAAGCAAAATATAGAGGCACTAATTTTGTTGCCTTTGCAGCCCACAACACTGAGTTTATTCCTGTTATTCTGGCTAAAGATGAGTCAGGGACCTCTAATATAGCCATTCCTAAAAGACAGTAATTGATTCAGAATGTGAGCCTGAGAGAAATCCTAGAAGTCTGACCTTCAGATCAGTTTAACTGTAGATCAATAATACATTACGTAGACCAGTGCAGTATCCCAAATTCCCACAGTCAACTGCCAAGATAATATTTTACCTCAAGTTGGTTGACAGCAGTCAGTATAGATAATTTTGTCCCAATAATAATTTTCTAATTCAGGAACATCCATTATCCAGCCACAATGTAGATAAGGCTCAGGCCAGCCCCATGGCATATGCTCACCTGGCTTTCCTGTTTTCCTACAAATGTCCTATTGGAAGAATATCTCTTAATGTTCAGTTAAGCCAAAGCTCGTTTTAAATTCCTTAGATTTTACTTCATGTATGATTATATCTATCTTGGCATCAAACCCTTTCTTGGAGTTAATAACGATGTATCTTCTAGAGATGCTAGGCCTCATAAGTATTATGGGGAGAGGAAGGTAGGCAAATTCTAGCATATGCCTTTATCTGCTATTAGTGAATTACGGTTTGTTAGAGTGATGAGTCGTGATTAAATAGTCTCATATTAGAAAGAACTTTGATCCAGCAAAGAAAACCACCAAAATTTTTGAAAATAATTTGCTACATCTGGGTACAAATTATAGAGATGTTGCAATGCAGGAGACCCAGGTTCGATCCCTGGGTCAGGAAGATCCCCTGGAGAAGGGAATGGCTACCCACTCCAGTATTCTTGCCTGGAGATTTCCACGGACAGAGGAGCCTGGCGGGCTACAGGCCATGGGGTCACAAAACGTCGGACATGACTGAGTGATAGATATACTTCACTTGCTTGCTTACCATGTCTTTAGAGAACATGAAGAGATGTCGATGTGAATTGATGCTAAGTTGTATATATGGAAAAGTTAACTTGAGCAATATGCTGTCCCATCACTCCATTTTAAGTCATATATTTTTCTTTACAAAATTATTTTAAGAACTCCGTTGAAATAAAGCCATATCATTATCAGTCATAAAAGAAATGCTAATTGGGTCATTTCTAGAGACATGGATGGACCTAGTCTGTCAGAGCAAAATAAGTCAGAAAGAGAAAAAATATCATGTATTAATGTGTATATATGGATTCTAGAAAAAATAGTACCAGTGAACCTATTTGCAGGGTAGGAATAGAGATGCAGACATAGAGAACAGATGTGTGGACCAGGGCAGGGGTTGGGATGAATTTGGAGATTGGAATTGACTTATTTGCACTGCTATGTGTAAATAGATAGCTAGGGGGAAGCTCTTGTGTAGGACAGGGAGCTCAGCTCTGGGATGCTGTGTGGTGACCTAGATGAGTGGGATGGGGGAGGGGGAGAGAGGTTCAACAGAAAGGGGGTGTATGTATACATGTAGCTGCTTCACATTGTTGCACAGCAGAAAGTAACACAACATTGCAATGCAACTATATCCCAATTAAAAAATCAATATACAGTATATTGCACATATTTAAAGTATATGTGTGTGTGTGTGCACGCTCAGTATGTCTGACACTTTACAACCCCATGGACTGTATACAATTTGGCAAATTTTGATATATGCATATACACCTGTATTACTAAAATCAAGATAGCAAGCATAGCTATTACCCTTTAAAGTTTTCTCTTGCCATCTTGTTATCCCTAACTCCTGCCCTTTTCTAGAAACCTCATTGTCCGCAAGCTGATGGATGCTCAGCTGGAGGCTGGAGGGGAGCCAGTGCACACGCCCCACATTCTCTGTGTGACCTGCGCTCTCCTCTGTCACTCTGCTCAGCAAACTCCACCTGCTTTGACCCCCCCTCCAGCTCCATCTCCTCAATGTAACCAATTTATTAACAAATGTTCATATTTCTCCTAACTTGCTGACATTGTTCACTGATTTCTTTCCTTTGCATTAATGTATAGACAAGTTGCTAGGTCAAAAATAGTCTCCATTTAATGTTACAATGGTTCTAGCCAAATTATCCTCTAGAAATCTGTAGTTTTTCCCCAGCAATATAATAACTGTCTGCTTTCAAAAACCCACTCCAACCCATAGCGTTTAAAAATTTTTTTGGAATCTTTGCTAAAAAGACCAACTTAAATGAATCCTTGAGTTATTTTAATTGCCATTTCTTTGCTCATTGGTTAGATTTCAACTTGTTTATCAGCCTTTTGAGGAAGAAGGGGAATTCTTTGTCTATAGACTTTGTTATAGCTTTATATTGGCTTATTCATCTTATTTTCTAATTTGTAGTAATTCATCTTAAAGGTTCTTTCTTCACCCTTGGATAATTTTGTCACATTTTAAAGGAATCTTGTTGTATTTTTCATTAAGATAAAATTGAGTTTATAGAGAAATTGGAGAAGGCTTGGAGTCTGAATAGGTATGCCTTCTGCAAAGAAAGTGGAGGGTGTGGATGGAGGAGAGATTCAGAAGAAACCTAAGGGACATTTAGGAAAGATGTGTTCATTGCTTTGTTGTGGTGATGTTTTCACAGGTATATACACATGGCAAAACTTGTAAAGCTGCACACTTTAGATATATGCAGGTGACTGTATCTCAGTCCTGACTCAATAAAGCTGTTATTTTGAAAATGACACCAAGCATTCAATCAACAGTTTTCCACCAAAAATAAGAATTGAGTTTGATCAGAATATTTTTGTGTTATCTTGTTTAGATTTCTCCTGTCTCAGTTATAATGGCTTTCTAAAAGAAATTGGGAAGCCTAAGAAAGTCACTTTCACCTTCAAGATTAAAAAAAACAACAGCAACTAAACCAGTAAAATAAGTGCTTCTGAATCAGACTCGATCTAAAAAAAACCCTGGAAAGTAAATATGACTTCAGGGTAGCATTATAAGGGAATCATAGTCAATAAATCTCTGGGAATGAAGGAGAGGAAGCAAGGGAGAAAGAGATATAGGATTGCTTTAAACCTCAACCATGTCGTTAAAGAATGAAAATGGCCTTATAATACATTTTTAGAGATTTTTCAGTATTGAAAAAGAGAAACACTTAAAAATATTTCCTTTTAGTTTAAGAGGTGAGCACCTAGTGATCCCACAGAGCAGAATGGGCTTGAGTTGCATCCATACTTATCAGGCAGGATTTATGGAGTCGAGGATCACTGAAGAAGGCAGAAGAGCAGGTTACTAGAAGAGGATTCCAAGTAATATCCACAGGGCTGTGAGTAAGCCAGGACTTAAAGTCTGTCCCAGAGGCGCAGCAGGCTGGGTTTTCACAGTGAGAGTGGACTGAAAGTACCTGTGTCAGCTCAGCTATGCACGGTACAAAGGCAAGACTTTGATCAGTTTTCATGAAATGACTTGAAAGTTTTCATGCCGTAAGAATGAGATAAATTATGAATGAACATAAATAAAGATATCATGATTAGAAGAAGGGGGATAAAGAGAAAGTAGAGCAGGAGACAGTAAAGAAAAACAAAAATGATGTAGTTGCAAGATAGTGGGAGAACTCTGGTGTTGGATTCTGAAGGGTAGGACTCAAGTCTTGACTTTGATATTTACCAGCTGGGAAACATAGAAAAAACCTTTTAGCTGTTTAGAACCTCGGTTTCCTACAATCGGTAAATGTGTAACAAAAATGTACACACTTTTAAAGGTTATGGTAAAAATGTCTTAATGAGGGTATAAATATCTTTTCAAAATATAACCCTCCTTTCCAATAATGTTGTTGGTTCCAGATGCACTTTGGTTTTTATTTAAAAAAATTTTTTTAAAGTTTTTATTTCATATTGAGGTATAGCTGATTAACAAGGCTTCCTAAATGTCGCAGTGGTAAAGAACCTGCCTGCCCATGCAGTAGACACAGGAGACACCAGTTCAATCCCTGAGTTGGGAAGATCTCCTGGAGGAGGGCATGGCAACCCACTCCAGTATTATTGCCTGGAGAATCTCCATGGACAGAGGAGCCTGGCAGTGTACAGTCCATGGGGCCACAAGGAGTCGGACACGACTGAGCCACTGGCCACTCATAGCCGATTAACAATGTTGTGATAGTTTCAGATGAGCAGTGAAGAGACTCAGCCATACATATACACGTATCCATTCTCCCCTTGCATTGAAGCTGCCACGTATCACTGAGCAGAGTTCCATGCGCTGTATAGTAGGTTCTTGTTGGTTATCCATTTTAAATATAGCAGGGTATACATGTCCATCCCAATGCACTAAAATTTGAGGGGTGAAAGGAGAAGGTAACGGGAGCAAGGAAATGGTCGCATGAGAGCAGGCTGAGTCCTGTAAAATCAAACTAGGTTTCATCGTATTCGATTAGATGTATAGATCTAAGCAGGTCTCTGTCCTGGGACTTTATTATGGTTCTGCCTGTGCTCTGCCTGTTGACTGCTTTTACCAGGATGCCTCGAAGCCACCTCCAGCACAGCATGTTCAATTTGGAACTCATTATCTACTCCCCAGTTATTCAGGCTAGAAGCCTGCAGGCCACCCTTGACTCTTGTCTCTCCTGAGATCTCTCCTCTGCCCCATGGATCAGTCTCCACATCCTGTCACCTTCTAAACATCTTTTCTGCCCGAATCACTTGCACCCCTGATGCTGCTGCCTGAGTTCAGATCATAGTCTTCTCAGTGTTTGGTCTCCTCTCTCCCCCAATGAATCCATCTGCTTCATTGCCACCATCTAGAGCTAATGTTCTAAAATACCAACTATCTTTCCAAAACACAACACTTTCTCTCCTCTGCAGGAATTTAACTTTAGGGTGTATTCAGGTAAATGAGCCAAGACGTCTGTTAAAAATATGTTCGCCTTAGTATTCTTTATAATAGGAAAAAAAGGAAAGAACCCAAAGTGTCCCAAAGAAGGGACCAATTATACCAATTATTCTACCAACAGTCTATAAAATAGCATTAAAATGGTGGCACAAGTCTGTAAGGAATAATTAAAAAAATGGTTAATGTTAATTAATTATAAAAATTAAATTGCAGAAAAATGTTCCTAAAATTATAAAGAATATATTATATTATAAAGAGAGATTTTGGTTGGTAGAATTCAGCAGGAATTCTTCTGGTCCCACTGTCTTAAAAACCAAATACAAAATGAAAGTAAAACAGAACAAGAATTCTCCTATGTGCCTTAAGAGTATTATTAGAAGTAATACTCTTGGTAGGGATTTAAGTGACCAGCCCGAATCCCATGACTTAGCACAACAAATGTGAAATGCCATACAACAAATTCACTAATCTCTTCAAAGTTGTGAAGACCAAAGACTTTGAGCCATCGCATATCTTCCTAATTTTTTTCATGAAAATTTTTGTGCAGTCTCATATAAAATACTATATGGTGTCTTCAGTTCACTATGGTTTATTCCATCCTTTCATATTTATATTTATTTTTTAAAATACCTATGTTCATACATATCTTTGAAGGCCAAAGAAAAATAGTGCCATAAATGTTATTACTTCCTTGTTCGGTTCTCTATTTGTCTTTCAACTAAGGCCATGATAGGAGTTAGTTATCCTCAAACACTTATATTGGCTGATTCATTATCTATTAATGATCATTTATAATCAATTTTTTAATGGTAGTGCAATCTGGTATTTCATATAACCTTGCTCACAGAAGGCTTAACAGACTAAGGTACCCATGGGCACGCATGCACGTGCACAGACACACACACACACACAAATACACATACAGTAGTTTTGCAATTTACATGTTTTGACACCAGTGGGACTGTTCATTCATTTTTTATAGTAATGCTGTGATTAAATTCTATGTAATGTGGTATGTTAGAGGTTTGTTTTTCATTTTTAATAACCAGCTGTCTTACAGCAAACATCTTAATCATTGTCAAGAAAAAATTTATTAAAGCTTAATTTCTTCTCAGATTTCTTCACTTTCTATGTTGTTTTCCATCTGCCCCCGCCATTCCTCTTTTATATAATGAATTATAACAGGTATGAGTAATGGATTAAGTAGTATAACTATTTATTGGTGTAAATATCTGCACACAAAGATTAGTGGAGGATTCTGAAAAAATGACAACTAAGTAGTTAGTATTGGCACTACTTATATCTCCATGGTGACTATCCATATATGAAAGAAAGGTCTTTGAAATGTATAAAAGAATATGATTGTGAAATACTTCATGGTAAATAGTATTTAGGGCTTTGAACGTAAGATTTGATTTTTTCTTTTACAAATAGATGTGTATATACATTATATATATGTATATGAATACTGAAACTTCATTAGTTTTGCTTTAGAATTTTAAAAATTATCAGTGTTTCTTATAATCTTTTGTCCAAAAGCAAAAGTAAAATATTATATTGATAGTAAACAAAACAACAACCTCAAAACCCTCTCTCTCTTTTTTAAGGGGATATGGTGAATTGAGAGGGATTGTGATTAAGCAAATAGACTGTGAGGTGCAATCAGTCTGGGCTCAAACCCACTTGCTAGAATCAACTAGCTGGAAAATTTTAGGCAACTTACCTAAACCATTTAAGTAATTGTTTACTTCTCTGCAAAATGACAATAGCCATAGTGCATAACTGGTCATGTAATTATGAGATAATGATAACCAGGCAAAGTGGTTGACAGTCTGTTTGGTACTCAAAAGATATTTTTAAATCATTTTTAAAATTTCTAAGAACCATCATTTGCAAATAGTAAAAATTATGCCTTTTGCTTGCACTTTACTGTGTAGTTCACAAAGTACCATCACAAACGTGATCTCATTTTATCCTCACCATAACTGTGACACAGAGAATCTATAAATGAATCTTAAGAAAATTTAATGACAGCAAAGATTCCACAACAGGTCAGTAGCAAGACTTCTTTGTCTTTGTAAGCAGGACAAGGTACAGTAGTTCCTATGAAGGTCATACTGAAGCTAACAGATCTATCTATCTATCTATAACTTATACCTGTATCTGTATCTATATCCTAGAATATATGGAGGAGTATTTAGTACAGGCAGCAGTTGTATCTCTGTATGTTCATTTCTGGCATTGGATGCTATTCCTATTATAAAAGTTGCGACCTTGCCACTTACAGAACAGATGGCATTGCTTGATTAAAGTCAGGCCATATTTAGAACATTTCTAAAAAGCCTTTTTCATTTGGATAAATGTGTCTGCCCACTGAAATGGTTTCTTTTCATCAACTGAGCACACCAAATCATAGACTATCTTCTCATAAGAGCTCTCTGCCATCCATTCTCAGGAGAGCAAGTGTTGAACTTATATTTTCAGAAGTGGACTTTACATACTCTCCAGAAGAGAATGTCAGAGCTTTTCTGACAAAGGTGAGGGTCTGTGAACATGCATACTTGCCCATTAACAAAGGAATTATCTGTCCTCATTGAAATAAGACTTTGAACAATTTGTTGTCTTCTGAAGCAAGTAAAAAAAGAATATCAACTTGTACACATGAAAGACAAGAGAAAGTGGTGGAGAAAAAGACTAAGAGAAGAAAATTGTGCATTTTACATAACACAGCTTAATCTTACCTAAAATATCATACAGTAGCCTAAACATGTATGTTTATGTATGTACATATGTAATATGTATATAGATAATAGATGGATGCTGCTGCTGCTTCTAAGTCGCTTCAGTCGTGTCCGACTCTGTGTGACCCCATAGACGGCAGATCACCAGGCTCCCCCGTCCCTGGGATTCTCCAGGCAAGAACACTGGAGTGGGTTGCCATTTCCTTCTCCAATGCATGAAAGTGAAAAGTGAAAGGGAAGTCGCTTAGTCGTGTCCGACTCTAGCGACCCCATGAACTGCAGCCCACCAGGCTCCTCCGTCCATGGGATTTTCCAGGCAAAAGTACTGGAGTGGGGTGCCATTGCCTTCTCCGAATAGATGGATAGGTATAGCTATATAAACAATCCAGAGGCCAAGATTTATATATTATTAAGACAATTAAAAGTAGAATTTGTTTTAAACAAAAAGCCAAATAAGACATTTCTGCTAGATTTTAAAGTTATATTTTAAGCAAAACACTATATCAGCCATTACTGTATAAGGTAATGTTATTAACATACAATATTAATTTTTTAGCTTGTGTTGAAGCAGCTATTTGTGGAATCAGGAAAAGATAAGCCCAGCAGTCAAAGAGTAATATCAAGAAGACAACATTCAGGTGCAGCAGTCAGGCCAACTCAGATTTCTGTCTAGACTCTGCCACAGAACAGCAAAATTTCCTCAGGCAGATTTCTTACTCTCTTTAACCTTAAAATACTCATCTGTTGAATTAGGGCTCTGATGCCTGACCCATAGGAGAGCTTTGAGGATTAAAGGACATGCACAATTCACACCGCTTGTCCATCCAAGTCCACTTGTATTAGCTTGCTAGGGCTGCTATAACAAAAAGCACAGACCAGGTGGTTGAAACAATAGAAATTTATTGTCTTGCGGAAGCAAGAAGTCTGAGATTGAGGTGTTGGCAGGTTGGTTCCTTCTGAGTGCTGTGAGGGGAGGTCTGTGTAAGGCCCCTTTTTGGCTAGTGGAGGGTGTTCTCCCTGTATTTTTGTCTTTCCTTTGTATGTGGTTCTGTGTCCAAATTTTTCTTTTTTATAAGGACACCAGTCATGAAGGATTAGGGCCCACCATCCTCTAGTGTGACCTCATCTTAAGTAATTAATATCTGCAACCATCCTAATTCCAAATAAAGTCACATTCTGAGGTACTGGAGGGTGAGGACATCAGCATCTGCATTTCAACCCATTACACTGTTCAAAGGCTGCTTTATCAGAGAGATCTTGTTTGATCACTTTTTAAAAAAATGCTACTAGCCCTTCTCAACACACCCATTTCCTTGCCCTAAATAAAATGTATGAAAGTGAAAGTGTTAGTCACTCAGTTGTGCCTCACTCTTTGTGACCCCCTGGACTATAGCCCACCAGGCTCCTCTGTCCATGGAATTCTTCAGGCCAGAACACTGGAGTGTGTAGCCATTCCCTTCTCCAAGGGATCTTCCTGATCCAGGAATCAAACTTGGGTCTCCTGTATTGCAGGCAGATTCTTTAGCGTCTGAGCCACCAGGGAAGCCCAAATAAAATGTATAACTATATACAATAAAAGTAATCAAATAATTATTTTCTTATTTTTGTCTCTCTATCACTCTAGCATGCTTTATGAATCATTCTATCCTGGGCCCCACTATGTGCCTGGTACAGAATAGTCCTCAAATAAATATTTGTAGAAAAAAAGATAAGTTTTCTGGCTCAAGATCTAGCACCAATAAAATGATAAGTGCTAGAACTATCTTAAACAGAGGGTCATTCTCGATGCAAATCAGTAGTCACGAGCCACATGTGAAGGAAACAGTTTTAAATTTTGTTTTAATAGATTTAAATACCCACTTGCATCTAATGGGCAGCGCAGATATAGAATACCTTCATTATTGCAGAGGATGCTGTTGGACATTGCTGGACATGGAGAGAGAACCATCTACGTGGGTGCATAGATGAGGGTGTCAGAGAAAATGCAGTACTGAGCCAGTGCTGCCTGATAGAATCCGAGCACATTACCCTGCGTACTAGCTCTCTCATATCTCTTTTCTTTTTCTTCCTTATGGTACAGGTATATCACACACATTCTTTTCTTCAGTTATTAAATTAAAAATATAACTTGAAGTTTTAAAAAGCTCTAAAGGGATTGTGTTGAGAATCGCATTAACATAATTGCTGTGGATTCTGCAGCAGCAATTTTTAATTTTAATTCTGTTCCTCTTTGCTATTCAGATGAGTAAGAGGTAGGTGTAGATGATTAAGCTACAGATTCTGTTTTACAAACTTACAAATAGCTCTTTGAGAAACGCAATCTTTAAGGACACAGAATGGAGCTATTTCTTTGCTTAACGAGCAAATGGATGTACAGGTGTGGCTAGCGAGGAGCCAGCAGGTGTCTGCGTGTGGGCTCAGTTCTCTCAGCCCCGGGAAGTATGTAGATTTTCACCACTCTTTTTCAGCCTCTGATATGAGTAACAACTTAGACACAAAAGTTTTATGAAAACTCTTTTCACTTCATATAAAAATTTGTCTCATACTTCAGGGCAATAGCACACTTTCAAATATATTTCTGAAATCCCAGACTGTATACTTCTTAGTGATGGATTCAGCAATGCTACCTGTTAAAGAAAAAGGATGGAGTGGAGCGGAAGGCAAAACTAATGAAAAAATGCAATTAGAAAGTTATGGAAAACATATTGCTTATGTAAAATGCAATGCCTAGATAATGATAAAATAATAAATGTATATAACAGTGAACTTAGAATATACTCCTATTTGGAAAAATAAATCCTAGATTTTTAAAATCACCTCTATTTTTGTCATTTTAATCCTCATTCGAACAGTAGCAAAATACCCATACCACCTGCTTGGTGACTTTTCTGAAAGGAATTGGTGGTCTCGGGATAGATATTCCCTACTATAAGGGTGTTGATCTGACCAAATTAATCACAATTCAGTTTAATTAACTGATTCATGAGAAACGTTGCTTACCTCAAGTGAGCCAGGCATATTTACCCTAAAAAATGAAAAATACTACTGAAGGGGCAGACCTAGACTCTTAGTCCATAAGGTTTATTATGTTTATTACCTAAATGTGGTTGTGGAGCAGAGTATTCTCAAGCAACTGAATAGAGGAAATGTGAACAATTAAATACAAAATACAGAACTTCATCATGGGCCTATTGGACTTTTCAAAAGAAACAGAAGCTTTACCATTTGTGGATTGTGAAAGTAAGAAAAAGCTATGTTGGAAAATATTAGATTTATGTTTTAGGGACAGGAAGCAATAGAAGTTTGTACTTTCACAGGCTCTCAGAATGCCTTCATTCATCACTACATTTTGGTATTTCAGTTCACTGCTCATTAAGGTTATTACCTTAATTTATTTAATCAAAATATTGACTCTATTCTCATGCTGCAAATGACTTGTGACATGATTTGGTTCTTAATATGTTTTTACCAATGAAAGCTAAACAAACTAATGCTTATTTCTCATCATTAAAATACTAATATTTTGATTGTGTTTTTATTTTAGTTTAGAAGGCTATTATAAAAATTTTTGTTTCTGTGTTTGCAAACAACAAACTTTGAGTTTGTTTCACCAAAATTTATATAATCAGAATCTCCAAATTAAAAACTTAGTTAAGTAACCCATTTGCCCTTTAACTTATCAGCCATTTAATAACAAATCCATGATTCCCTATTTTTGCCTGAATTTCTAATAGATATTTATTTGAGTGTTTGAGATATGGAAAACACATCCCATTGAATACTTAAGTCTCCATCTCTGACTTTATGGAATTCAGCAAACATTATTTAAATACAAATAAGGACACTAGCCATTAGTTAAATAAATTACCTTATTTTGAAATGTTCTAAGGAATCTCTGACTAATGTGGCAGTCTAACTGATTTTTTAAAGACTTTTGGCAAAGTCCCTTTATTTTTTAACTTAATTGAGTTAAAAAACTGAACTGAGACATTATTTTAAAAGAAAATTTGCAAATTAGTGTTTCAAAACTCTGCAATACTCCTTATATCTACAGATATAAAAGACTCAGCGACACTTTATCCAGATGCTTTTGTCTGTGTTCTACGTTGCTGCTTAACAAATCACCACACACTTAGCAGCTTAAAACAGCACCCATTTCCTTCTTTATTTTTGGATCAGGTGGTAAAGAATCTGACTGCAGTGCGGGAGACCCAGGTTCAATCCCTGGGTTGGGGAGATCGCCTCTAGAAGGTCATGGCAACCCACACCAGTGTTCTTGCCTGGAGAATTCCATGGACAGAGGAGCCTGTTGGGGTACAGTCCATGGGGTCTCAAAGAGTTGGACATGACTGAGTGACTAACACTTTCACTTTCACAGTTCTTAGCTCAGATATCCAGGTTGGCATGGCCACATTACGTGCTCAGTCTCACAAGACTGAAATTAAGGTGTGGGCCACCTTTTCTTATCTGGAGCTCAGGGTCATCTTCCAGACTCAATCAAGTCATTGGAAAAATTCAGTTCCTTGTAGTTGTAGCATTGAAGTCCCCATTTTCTTGCTGGCTGTTGGCTGGAGATTCCTCTGGCCTCCTAGGGTTCATCTTAGGTTCTTAACCTGTTGGTCATCTCCACCCACCATTGGAGAACCTCTTTCCTGTCGAAACTTTCACACATTTCTAATCTCTCTGACTTCCTATATGTGTTACACCGCACCCCCCCCCCCCAAAAAAAACTCTATCACTTTGAAAGAACTCATAAGACTAGACATACTGGAAAGTTTCTCTATCATAATGTCTACTGATTAGTAACCTTAATTATAGCTACAAAAATTCTTTTTTCTGTGTAACTTAATATAATCATTGAGTAACACCAAGGCTGACCACAGTGGGGCCATCTTAGAATTCTGCATCAGCCAAGAGGTACAATTCTTGTCAGTTAATTAAACAACAGAAAGAACATAAAAGAGAGTGACTGGTGGGATGAGATGACTCATCACCTTATATTGAAATGCTAAGACAAATAATACCATGTTCAGATTTGATCTAATAATAATATCTTAGGAACTGAAATATAAAAATGAGAACTGATACAGACAGATATAAGATTATAAGGATATGAAGGAATGCTAAGAATTTTATCATTTGAGAAATGAACTATCAGGTAAAATGAAGAAATAACCAGATAATTGAAAAGTTATGTGAAATAATTCTTAATTATAAGTGAAAGTATTAAAGTATTAGTCGCGCAGTCATGTCCGACTCTTTGTGATCCCATGGACTGTACCCCACCAAGGCTTGTCTGTCCATGGAATTCTCCAGGCAAGAATACTGGAGTGGGTAGCCGTTCCCTTCTCCAGGGATCTTCCCAACCCAGGGATTGAACCCAGGTCTCCTACATTGTAGGCAGATTCTTTTCTGTCTGAGCCACCAGGGGTTGGATCCAGAAGCAGAGGCCATATCATAACTCTGTGCATGGGTCTGCCTGGATACTTAGCTTGCTGCATGTTAAAGCTGAACGCTACTATATATCTGTGCCACAGTGTATGTATGGACTCCTACTTCACCACTGCCTGAGGTCAGGCTTGGTCCTGGACTGCACTGCTCCCCCATTGTTTCACAGGACTGAAGGGGTGAAAAAGGAAAGGGAGGAGACTGGGGAAAAAACAAACAGGTAAATTTGAGAGAGGACTTTTTTGGTTTGGGGTTTCTAAATGAGAATTTGTGGGTAGAGTGGGGAGAAACACTTTGAGTAGGGACAGGGACATATGAAGGAGGGAGAAAATGAATGTATCAAAGGAAGAGAAGGAGAAAGTGCCAAAGGATGAAAGTGCGGATAGAATCAAGAGAAAGATCCTCAAAGGTAGAATGAAGAGAATGCATGGATTGATTTACTTTGGAAAGGGGAAACATTATTTCTCTGAAAAACAGAAAAAGGAAAGAGAACAAGTAGTGGTTTCAGATGAGAGATGTTGAGCCAGTTCATGTAAAGCAGATTTTATCCTGCCATAGTAATGAGACCATTTTGTATATATTTCTTCTCTAAAGTGACAAAAATGGTAGGACCAATAGAACAGGGCCCACATGAATATTAAAAACACATATATTATGCTTAGACTAGTACCTGACACATTGTAAGTATTCAGAAATCTTAGCTTTTGTATTATTATTATTATTTAGAAAATAACAGTAAAGGTAAACGAGATAAGGTTGTGAACTTAAACATAATATAATGATTTTTGTTGAATAATAGAACTCCACTCCTGGCATTGAACTCCTGATAAAAGTAAATAGCATTATGCATGGAATACCCAGTTAACATGGTTAATCCTTTTTCTAATAATAGTACTCAACAGCCTGAAAGGTACAGAGAAAGCAGTGGACATCAAGATTTATAGAAAGTCAGAAATGAATGCTCTCTGATCTGGTTATTCTCACAAAGGTATGCATCAAGTTCAGAGTGAGCTAGGAAGTTTAAGTAGGAAAATAACAGATCTAGTTAGAGTTGGAAATTGTGACTGTTTTTTAAGTCTTGGAGATGGATGGGGACTGCAGAACTTAAAGTATTAGAAGGCAGAATTAGAGATGACCATCTGCATGACTTAGGCTTTCCAAAGTGAGGTGGAAATGAATATGAAAAAAAATTATCACCATGATTAAGGTTGTATTGGTAGCAACAGTACCCACTAGGACAGAAAGAAAAAGTATGGCCCACGCATAACAGTCTTATGCACTGTTGAAAGAAGTTTTAGATATTAGAAAATAGCAGATGGTATAGACTCCACACGCTAGTAAAGTAATGCTCAAAATTCTCCAAGCCAGGCTTCAGCAATATGTGAACCATGAACTCCCTGATGTTCAAGCTGGTTTTAGAAAAGGCAGAAGAACCAGAGATCAAATTGCAAACATCCGCTGGATCATGGAAAAAGCAAGAGAGTTCCAGAAAAACATCTATTTCTGTTTTATTGACTATGCCAAAGCCTTTGACTGTGTGGATCACAATAAACTGTGGAAAATTCTGAAAGAGATGGGAATACCAGACCACCTGACCTGCCTCTTGAGAAATTTGTATGCAGGTCAGGAAGCAACAGTTAGAACTGGACATGGAACAACAGACTGGTTCCAAATAGGAAAAGGAGTTCGTCAAGGCTGTATACTGTCACCCTGTTTATTTAATTTATCTGCATAGTACATCATGAGAAACGCCGGACTGGAAGAAACACAAGCTGGAATCAAGATTGCCGGGAGAAATATCAATAACCTCAGATATGCAGATGACACCAACCTTATGGCAGAAAGTGAAGAGGAACTCAAAAGCCTCTTGATGAAAGTGAAAGTGGAGAGTGAAAAAGTTGGCTTAAAGCTCAACATTCAGAAAACGAAGATCATGGCATCTGGTCCCACCACTTCATGGGGAATAGATGGGGAAACAGTGGAAACAGTGTCAGACTTTATTTTTCTGGGCTCCAAAATCACTGCAGATGGTGACTGCAGCCATGAAATTAAAAGACGCTTACTCCTTGGAAGGAAAGTTATGACCAACCTAGATAGCATATTCAAAAGCAGAGACATTACTTTGCCAACAAAGGTTCGTCTAGTCAAGACTATGGTTTTTCCTGTGGTCATGTATGGATGTGAGAGTTGGACTGTGAAGAAGGCTGAGCGCTGAAGAATTGATGCTTTTGAACTGTGGTGTTGGAGAAGACTCTTGAGAGTCCCTTGGACTGCAAGGAGATCCAACCAGTCCATTTTGAAGGAGATCAGCCCTGGGCTTTCTTTGGAAGGAATGATGCTAAAGCTGAAACTCCAGTACTTTGGCCACCTCATGCAAAGAGTTGACTCATTGGAAAAGACTGTGATGCTGGGAGGGATTGGGGGCAGGAGGAGAAGGGGACAACAGAGGATGAGATGGCTGGGTGGCATCACTGACTTGATGGACGTGAGTCTCAGTGAACTCTGGGAGTTAGTGATGGACAGGGAGGCCTGGCGTGCTGCGATTCATGGGGTCGCAAAGAGTCGGACACGACTGAGCGACTGATCTGATCTGATAGACTCCAAAGGGGAGACAGGGTTAGTTGAAGGAAGCTATTGGAATGGTAGACTAGAAGGGCAATGGAGAACCAGTGATTGTTAACTACTTGTCAAGTTTCAGTAACAGGAGAAACATAAGTCCATTTTAAAAATTGTAGGAATAGTGTCCATTTAATGGAACTTAAGGATTCTAGTTCTGGGATTCTAGAATTGTGCTAACCAATACCGTAGCCACTAGCCACATATGGTCATTTACATGTTCAGGTAAAATAAGATTAAAATATTTATTGCCTCAGTTACACTAGCTACATTTCAAGTGTTTAATAGACACATGTAATTCTACATAGTGGGCAGCAGACATTTTAGAACATTTTTCTCACTGTAGAATATTCTAATGGATGGTGCTATGCTAGAGGTATAGTGTATGTGAGAGTATGGTGCTACAGAAAATACTGAAGCGGAAGAAAACTGTGCTGAATGAGGATATGGCCAAGGACATTCTGTATTTTGACAATTTGAAGTATTCTTTTATTATAGCATTTCTGAAATTAGGATGAGTCATGCAATTGATGTGCTCACTTAAAAAGGTAGGGTTTATTTTTTTTCTCATGAAAAACTGTTAACAAATTGATGATGCATCTCACCATCAGTAGCATCTTAGTATCAATGGGATAAGGTAAGAACAAAGCCAAAGGAGTTTTCATCTTAGGTATTGATTGCAGAGATAAAGGATCAGGAATTTAACAGGAAGACTGGAGAGAGGTGTTGATCATGGGAAATGAGCTAGATTTAGTAAGTACCAACCCTGAGACACCATTCAGAGCTTTGGAGTAATGATGTATTGGGAACAATTTAAAATACTTTCTCAGGTTCTAGATTCTCAGATTCTGTTTCTAGATTCTCAGGCCTTCTGCCAACTGAGAATTGGGTTGATGGTGAGTCTCAGGCTAATAGCCTCAGTCATTCTAAAGTACCATCGTGTGGTGCTGATCAGATACCTGGCTTTAACAACTGTGGCACGGCTTCCTTAAGACTGGTCACGGAGGGATGAAGAGTAACCCCTCTTCATTTGGATGAAAGGGAGAGAGCTAGATGTATGTCTGGAAAAAAAAAAAAAAAAAAGGAGAAGCCGTTGTGAAAATGGAAGATAACAACAGCCATACATCCATCAAGGTAGCCAATATCTTCAAACTTGAGATCTGAACTTGAATGGAGATGAGCTACAAAATACGTCTCGGCAGAGGGGGATGTCAGATGGGAGCTGAATGTTTTGTTCTTATTCATTTTGTTCTGTTTGCTTGTTTTGTTTTTTGATGTAATAATAACTCTGGCATGCCTTTCTACAGTAAATTATAATAGAATTAAATATATATTAAATTTATCTCACATGATTAGTGACAGCTACCAAATACTTTTTTCCTGGAATTGTATGTTTTGTCTTAAAATATACATGTCTGCATTTACACATATTCCTTGTGTGTGTGTGTATATATATATATATATATGAATGAATATATATATATGAATCATATATATGTGTGTGTGTATATATATATATATGAAAATAGTATAGTAGGAGTTCTGTCTTCTGAGTCAAAATATCTGATTTTGAACTTGGAGTCTAGTGTGCAGGTTAATTTCAGATTTAACTTCAGCAAAGTTTTATCTTCTGAAGCCTTAGGTCACTTTCTTTTTATTATTATTTTTTAGATCAGTTTTAGGTTTACAGCAAATTGAGAGGGAGTGACAGAGATTTCCCGCATACCTCGTGCCCATCACCATGCACAGCCTGCCCCTTTATCAACGTCACTCACTAGAGTGTACATTTTTCACCAAGGATGATCCTACGTCAGCACACTTTAATCGCCAAGATCCATGGCTTACCTTAATGATCACTCTTGGTGTTGTCCCTTCTGTGGGTTTGGATATGTGAATAATAGCACATTGCCATCATGATAGTATCACAGTGTTTTCACTGCCCTAAAAATCTTCTATTCTTCAACCTATTTATTCATCACTTTCATTTAAAAGAGTTAATGTTGGTTTGGCCAACAAGTTTGAGTTTTTCTGTAAGATGTTACCTGTCCTAACTGTTGTGAAGATAGAGCAAATAAGATATATGACAATATAAGCTACAATATATACATATTTTCAACTGTAAAGTGATGTGCCTTTGTTGTCAAAGTTATCGTTTGTTGGTGTCCACCTCTCAAATGTTGCATGCTTGTTGGGTACAGAAATATTGAAAGTTTGACTTCCAGGATTACACAGCCTAATTTAGCACTTTCTCTCTTTTTAAATTTTTAATTAGAGGATAATTACTTTACAATATTGTGATGATTTCCTCCATACATCAACATGAATCAGCCATAGGTATACATCTTTGTATACCGTATTCTTTGTATATATTATTCTTTGCTGATTTATTATGTAGGGAAAAAAATCAAGTAAAATCATTTAGATACCTGAATCTAAGGAACTCTTGATATGTTAAAAGTCAGACTTGCTAGTTATGAGTGTTTTTGTTTATTATTATGAGTGTTTTTATTTATAATTACAATTATTTTCAACCCTAGACCCCTCAGGGTAAAGTACTGGGGCTTTGTCACTGCAGGGGAGAGAACAGGGAGTAAAAATGTCACTCAGATTTAATCAGCAAAAACTACCTGAAATTAGCCACAATGCCAAGAACACCCAGTCGTTATTTTACTGCTTTGATAAGCTGAAGGATCATTTATGGACCTCACAGATTTGGTTTCTAATTGTATTCAAAACCTTCACCTGGATGAACATCTATGAAAACCTGTAATTCCAGGATGCTGAGGCCACCAAGGTGAAATTCAGCTAACTTATTCAATGCATAGTGGATGGATGAATGTGTTCTCTCCAGGTATCACTAAGAATATCTGCCAATTTTGAGCTTTTATTTGTAAGACAAAGAGTAAACTAAACCACAACCACTGAAAGGGATCTGATCTATCCTTCAATCTCTGGGGCTTTCAGTTCAGTTCATTTCAGTCACTTGGTCGTGTCTAACTCTTTGCGACCCATGGACTGCAGCACACCAGGCTTCTCAGTCCATCACCAACTCCCAGAGTTTACTCAAATTCATGTCCATCGAGTCAGTGATGCCATCCAACCATCTCATCCTCTGCCATCCCCTCCTCCTCCCGCCTTCAATTTTTCCCAGATCAGGGTCTTTTCCAATGAGTCAGTTCTTTGCATCAGGTGGCCAAAGTATTGGAGTTTCAGCTTCAGCATCAGTCCTTCCAATGAATATTCAGGACTGATCTCCTTTAGGATAGGCTGGTTGGATCTCCTTGCTGTCCAAGAGACTCTCAAGAGTCTTCTCCAACACCACAGTTCAAAAACATAAATTCTTCAGTCCTCAGCTTTCTTTATAGTCCAACTCTCACATCCATACATGACTACTGGGAAAACCATAGCTTTGACTAGACAGGCATTTGTTGGCAAAGTAATGTCTTTACTTTTTATATGCTGTGTATGGATGTGAGAGTTGGACTGTAAAGAAAGCTGAGCACCGAAGAATTGATGCTTTTGAACTGTGGTGTTGGAGAAGACTCTTGAGAGTCTCTTGGACAGCAAGGAGATCCAACCAGTCCATCCTAAAGGAGATCAGACCTGGATGTTCATTGGAAGGACTGCTGTTGAAGCTGAAACTCTAATACTTTGGCTACCTGATGCAAAGAGCTGACTCATTTGAAAAGACCCTGATGCTAGGAAAGATTGAGGGCAAGAGGAGAAGGGGACGGCAGAGGATGAGATGGTTGGATGGCATCACCAACTCAATGGACATGGGTTTGGGTGGACTCCAGGAGTTGGTGATGGACAGGGAGGCCTGGCATGCTGGAGTCCGTGCAAAGAGTCAGACATGACTGAGTGACTGAACTGAACTGAACTGAGGTTGGTCATAGCTTTTCTTCCAAGGAGCAAACATCTTTTAATTTATGGCTGCAGTCACCATCTGCAGTGATTTTGGAGCCCCCCATAAATAAAGTCTCTCACTATTTCCATTGTTTCCCCATCTATTTGCCATGATGTGATGGGACCAGATACCATGATCTTAGTTTTCTGAATGTTGAGTTTTAAGCCAACTTTTTCACTCTCCTCTTTCACTTTCATCAAGAGGCTCTTTAGTTCCTCTTCACTTTGTACATAAGAGTAGTGTCATCTGCATATCTGAGGCTATTGATATTTCTCCTGGCAATCTTGATTCCAGCTTGTGCTTCATCCAGTCTGGGATTTCTCATGATGTACTCTGTATATAAGTTAAATAGCATGGTGACAATATGCAGCCTTGACGTACTCCTTTTCCTTTTTGGAACCAGTCTGTTGTTCCATGTCCAGTTCTAGCTGTTGCTTCCTGACCTGCATACAGATTTCTCAAGAGGCCGGTCAGGTGGTCTGGTATTCCCATCTCTTGAAGAATTGTCCACAGTTTGTTGTAATCCACACAGTCAAAGGGTTTGGCGTAGTCAATAAAGCAGAAGTAGATGTTTTTCTGGAACTCTCTTGCTTTTTCAGTGTTGCAGTGGATGTTATCAATTTGATCTCTGGTTCTTCTGCCTTTTCTGAATCCAGCTTGAACATCTGGAAATTCACAGTTCACACACTGTTGAAGCCTGACTTGGAGAATTTTGAGTATTACTTTGCTAGCATGTGAGTTGAGTATAATTGTACAGTAGTTTGAACATTCTTTAGCATTGCCTTTCTTTGGGATTGGAATGAAAACGGACCTTTTCCAATCCTGTGGCCACTGCTGAGTTTTCCAAATTTGCAATTTGCTGGGGCTTAGTGGTGTTTGAAAAACTAGCAAGGACAGATCCCAGTCTAAGAACCTAAATCCAAGACAACAATCTCAAATCAAGGAAGGAAATGATTGCAATGTTGAGTCTGGGAGTGTTTTGTAGGCCTATACCTCTAGCCTGGCCTGACTGAACTTTTAAAAAGTAGAGTAGAAATATGTTTGCACTCCAAGTCTCGGGGAGCATAGAAGGAATTAGGGTTTTAAATGTTTTTCTAGGTTCCCAAGGGAAAGAATTCGGACAGCACAATCCTAGTTCCATTTATCTTTTAATATAAACCACAGCATACTTAACAGAGTTTGAAATTGTTTATTGCTTTCCATGCTGGCAATTTTGCCATTGCCTTCATCTTCCATAATGTTTTCTTCAGTAAGAGTTCTAAAACCAAAAATATCCTTGTAATTTACTGTCTTGAGTGAATTTGGACTCCAATTAGGCAAAACAGGCAGCAACTGAGCTTTGTGGTTCTTAGCCTTTGTGCATTTAAAAAATATCCGTCCTCAAAGGTTCTGATTTCACCTGGGCCTGTGTATCGAGTTTTTCTAGCTCTCCAAGTGATTCTAATGTGCAGCCAAGAATGAGAATCACAGCCATTTCCCCTCATCCTCAACCTTCCTCAGATCCATTGACCTTGACCACTCACTCCCATGGCCACTGTCAAACCTTGTGATTGTCTAGAACTGCTCCAACCAACCTTGAAATCCTAAACATCCCACATCCTCAGCATATCTTCCTTTCTTTTTCATGCCTCTTATTACATGGAAGACCCAGTAGTCTGATATTTCAACTGCTCTACTGCTAAAACCTTCACTGTTGCTCTTCCCTAGTAGCAAGTTCAAAGTCAAGATTACTCTACCTGGCACTCTCCCTGTTTTGACCCCTAGTATTTACAGAGGAAATTACGGTCACCTACAGTGGTGCCACAGCAAAGTCATAGTCTCTAGTCTCAGCTGAAGGGAGCCTCAGTGCTCCCAAACATGATTTGTTCCTCTGGTCAGCTGTGTCTCCATTTCTCCCATTCAAGGGCCCTTCTCTCCCCTGTGCCTGTGCCCAAGAACCCCTGTGCCTGGAATCCTACTCTTTTCCTCCTTAGTGGACTTGCTCTTTCACCTGTAATTCTTCTTGTGTCGTTGGCTCTCCATGTATTGGTTCTTTAACTTCAGTCTTCATGACAACATGGATAAGCCTGGAGGACATCAGGCTAAGTTGAAATAAGCCAGATGCAGTAAAGGCAAGCACTGCATGATCTCACTAATATGTGAAATCTAAAAAAGAAAAAAAAAAAAAAAAGGTAAAGGTTGAACTCACAGTAACAGAGGCTAGGGGTCGGGGAAGATATTGATCAAAGGGTGCAATCACTTTCAGTTATAAGAAGAATTAATTCTGGGACCTAATGTATTAATACACAGAAGGTAAAGAGTTCTAAAGATTCCACCAGCAATGCAGGAGATGCAGGAGACTCAGGTTAGATTCCTTGGTCAGGAAGATCCCCTGGAAAAGAAAATGGCAACCCATTATAGTATTCTTGCCCGGGAAATCCCACAGACAGAGAAGCCTGGCAGTATACAGTCCATGGGGTGGCAAAGAGTTGGAGGTAACTGAGCAACTAACTCTTCAATTTATTCATGGTGCTATCATTGTCAGATTCATAGATCAGTACTAGCTTTTCATCTTACTTATGCATGTTATAGTATAATGTTTAGTGTGGTGACCGTGGAAGAGTGTTAAGTAAATAACTTTTATTATACAGGCTGCAGCACTGGTTTCCAAATTGTGCTCTGCATGGTTGTAGATTCTCAGCCGTAGCAGTTCTCTCTGTATCCAGTTTACTCAGAGAAATATTGTTGCTCGCTGTTGCTAAGTCGCATCCTCCTCTTTGTGACCCCTTGTACTGCAGCACACCAGGCTTCCCTGTCCTTCACCATCTCCCAGATTTTGCTTTGGGAGAGAAATGTTGGAAATGTACCTATTGAAAATAAAACTTTTTGAAATGTTGAAAGATATATATATATTAGTCATAATGTTGATAGCAAATAAAGAGACAATCTATACCCTCAACAACTGGAAATAAGAAATTTGATGGATTTTTTTTTAAATGACAGTAAATGCAAAATATTATGTCCTCATATTGTCAAATACTTTAAAATCTTGGATAGCTGTATCATTATTAAATCTAAATAATACACTGATAAGTTAAACACTTTAAACACTTGATTATCTTTGTTAGAATATGTATAGGGTTGGCCAAAAAAGCCATTCAGATTTTTTTCTATAAAATGTCATGTATGGACTTTTTGGCCAACCTAACATATGTACAAGAATCCTTTCTCATATTAATTCTAGCTCTTGAAATACATAAAGTAGAAGAAAAAAAGAACTATAATCTCCATGGGAGCAGCTTTATACCAAAAACCACAGAAGCAATTCTGTGTGCAACTTGCCAGAATATTAAATTTTAGATTAACTTTATTTTCACAAATAAAATTGGAAAAGACCAGGGCCCATGGTTTGGGAGAACTGCTAGTGTACTTTATGTCATTGTAGAAACTCTGATGACTTGGAGATAGCTTTTTTATAGATAGTTCCTAATTCTTTAATTCAATATGAGTTGCCAATTTGGAAATTGCTATATTTATCAGACAGTTATAATTTCTAATGGTTTGAAGAGTCATAGATCTAACCACATCAATACTTGGCTCATTTTTGAAATGGAAAGAAAGTGCTGAAACACCACAGTACTGTGCTAAATTCTTCAAAATGGAAAAACAACTGGTTTATATGTAAAGTAAAGTAAGAATCAAATGGGTGGGAATGACTGCATTTTTGAAATTCCATTGTAAATTACAGTGTAAAATATTTTTTTAAAATAGCATGTTTGCAAACATAGTTGACTTCCACTGGGAGTTAGAGGCCTTGTAGCTTGATTTTACTGTTCAGACAGATTGTGGACACTTACAGAAGATACACTTTTCCTAAGCCCTGGAAGACCATTTTGAGTACATCTGTGACAATTTACTAAGTCTATTGGAAACTCCCTACTTGAAAGACTAAGTTAGATTAGACTGGTGTAAACTAGATCTTTTCTAAGGCCTTTCAAGTACTATTATAAAATCATTATACCCATCAGATATTTCACCATATCTCATATACACAATTGATTTTGAATGTATCAAGCATAAATAATTATTTTTCCCTGAACATAGATTTAAGGAATCAGGTGGGAGGAAAGAACTTCATAAAATGTTGGTGATATTTTATAAATCTTTAAATATTTTGAGGAGAGAACCCAGTTTAATAATTCACAACATAATCCTCTTTTGGTATAAACTCAGTTCTGTCTAGTTAACTAGAAAGTCGAGAGTGTAAGGTGGGTAGTCTAAAGAATTTTAAACTACCTAGGGTTATGTTCGGAGAAGGCAATGGCACCCCGCTCCAGTACTCTTGCCTGGCAAATCGCATGGACGGAGCGGCCTGGTGGGCTGCAGTCCATGGGGTCGCGAGGAGTCAGACACGACTGAGCGACTTCACTTTCACTTTTCACTTTCCTGCATTGGAGAAGGAATGGCAACCCACTCCAGTGTACTTGCCTGGGGAATCCCAGGGACAGGGGAGCCTGGTGGGCTGCCGTCTATGGGGTCGCACGGAGTCAGACATGACTGAAGCGACTTAGCAGAAGCAGCAGCAGGGTTATGTTCAAAACAAGCCTATAGCAAAACCAGGATGTCAGATTATCTGGGGCCGCAGAGACTGCAGGGTGAACTGTGATGTTTGATGAGGTTCCCTTCATCACAATGGAAGGGGCAGCAAGACAAGTTCAAGAAAACATGAGCACTTTTGGTCACATTGATCTTGTTTTGAATGTACTCACTGAGTCTGTGTACACTGAGTATCCTGAAAATGTTGAGGGGTCAGCGAGCCATGTTTGAGTCGGCTGTTTCCTAAGGTGTCTCATAGCCTTGAGTGGTTCATGGGGGATTTAATCCATGTGCTTATGATTCATTTACACTAGACTCATCAAAATGTCGTAGGAAGATATTGAATGTCCCAGAAACCGTAAAGTTTACGAGGCCACTTCAAGCATTTATCTCTGAACCAGAAAGTCAGAGTGTACCAGGAACACTCAGAATTCAAACATAATGGGGGCAGTTTCATATTTTCTAATATGTCCTAGGAAACCTTGGAATAGATTCAAAATTTATAAACTCCAAATTCTAGCCTAACATGTACATATACTATTGGCATCCCAGTAACATGTGCAGGGTTGGAACGAGAATATTTAACATTAAAAATATCTGAAAGCCACATTTTGAATATTTTGAGTATCTGCACAGTGGCCTGAGGCCCTGTGGATTTAAAGTTAAGTCCCTTCCAGGTGAAAGACCAGAAAAACACCTGGTCCTTTTAAAATTTTCACTCCCTAAAAAGGACATTATTCCTATGTCAGAGTAATTCATTGACAGTCTGTAATATTGTGTCATTTAAAAAAATGCTTTAAAATGTATAATACATCTGATTAAATAAATGTGTCTGGCATTATAAACTCCATTCATAAAAAATAAAAATGGAATTACGTGTAACTTTGAATATTGTTGCCTTAGTTGCAGTAATATATATCTGGTGATAGGTCTGAGCTCTGATAGTGTTCAGTAATAACAGCAGTGCTGGCATATAGCCCGTGTAGCTCTATTTTATCTTTTCATTCATCATTTACACACTTGAAAGAAATCTTTGACTTGAGTTTTTAGTAAAAACCAAATCAAACCAAACCATAATTGCTATTATAACACAAAGCATGAGTAATGGCACTGAAACATGTGTAATAGTATATAAGAAATGACTTGCCAGTCCAGGTTCGATGCAGGATACAGGATGCTTGGGGCTGGTGCACTGGGATGACCCAGAGGGATGGTGCGGGGAGGGATGTGGGAGGGAGGTTCAGGATGAGGAACATGTGTACACCCATGGCAGATACATGTTGATGTATGGCAAAACCAATATAATATTGTAAACTAATTTAGCCTCCAATTAAAATAAATAAATTTATATTTTAAAAATAAAAAAATAAAACATATTATGCAGGCAAAAAAAAAGAAAATGGGCATAAAATTCAGTTCTAGTTTTTCTCCAAAAGTAAGATGTTTTCTCCAGCATAATTCTCTTGCTATCTAATTCTATATATTTTCATTTTAAAATGATGTTTTCCTACAGGGTAACATAACCACAGAGTATTCTTTGAACAAAATGTGTATCCCATGGACAGGTCAATTCCATCAGGGCAGAAACTAAAAAATAGACCACAATTTATTTAAATTATGTGGTTGTTTGGAAGTATGTTTAACTTATACAAGTGTGTTGTGAAATGTGAATGGAGAACAGTTTTCTCTCTTAGTAAACTGTAATTCAGATAATTCATTTTTTAAAAAAACTGTGAGCCAAAGATTAAAATAGTTTCCATTGTGTAACATTATTAACATAATTTGATAACAGTCTTAAGAGAATTTAATTTTGGTGAACTAATTTAGAGTTGGTTAATTTTGCAGATTTCATAATTTCTGGCATCTCATTTCCTTTTTTTGTCAAACCATTTTTTAAAATAATTTATTATCATTTTGCACTTCTTTCTCAGTTTCTGCTGTACAGCAAAACGAATCAGCCATATGTATACATATATCCTGTCCTTTATGGATTTACTCCCCATCTAGGTCACCAAGGAACATTCAATGAGTTCCCTGTGCCATACGGTGGCTCTCATTAGTTAGCTATTTTAAATATAGTCATGTGTATATGGGAGAAGGCAATGACACCCTGCTCCAGTACTCTTGCCTGGGAAATCCCATAGATGGAGGAGCCTTATGGTAGGCTGCAGTCCATGGGGTCGCGAAGAGTCACGACTGAGCGACTTCACTTTCACTTTTCACTTTCATGCATTAGAGAAGGAAATGGCAACCCACTCCAGTGTTCTTGCCTGGAGAATCTCAGGGACGGGGGAGCCTGGTGGGCTGCCGTCTGTGGGGTCGCACAGAGTCGGACACGACTGAAGTGACTTAGCAGCAGCAGCAGCAGAAGCAGCAGCATGTGTATATGTAGATCTCCATCTCCTCATTCACCCTCCCATTCCCTTTTGGTATCTTATGTTTGATCTCTATATCTGTGTCTGTTTGGCTTTGCAAATAAGATCATTTGCCATTTTTGTAGATTACACATATATGTGTTAATATTTGTTGTTCAGTAGCTCAGTTGTGAACTCTTTGTGATGGATTGCAGCACGCAAGGCTTACCTATCTATCACCATCTCCAGGAGCTTGCTGAAACTCATGTTTTGTCTCGGTGATGCCATCCAACTATCTCATTCTCTGTCATCCTCTTCTGCCTTCAGTCTTTCCCAGCATCAGGGTCTTTTCCAGTGAGTCAGCTCTTTGCATCAGGTGGCCAAAGTATTGGAGTTTCAGCTTCAGTATCAGTCCTTCCAGTGAATATTCAGGACTGATTTCCTTTAGGATGGACTGGTTGGATCTCCTTGCAGTCCAGGGTACTCTCAAGAGTTTGCTCCAACACCACAGCTCAAAAGTATCAATTCTTTGGGGCTCAGCTTTCTTTATGATCTGACTCTCACATCCATACATGACTACTGGAAAAACCATAGCTTTGACTAGATGGTTCTTTGTTAGCAAAGTAATGTCTTTGCTTAAATATACTGTCTAAGTTTGTTATAGTTTTTCTTCCAAGAAGCAAACATCTTTTAATTTCACGGCTGCAATCACCAGCTGCAGTGGTTTTGGAGCCCAAAAAATAAAGTCTGTCACTGTTTCCATTGTTTCCTCATCTAGTTCCTTATGAAGTGATGGGACTGATTGCCATGATCTTAGTTTTCTGAATGTTGAGTTTTAAGCCAACTTTTTCACTCTCCTCTTTCACTTTCATCAAGAGGCTCTTTAGTTCCTCTTTGCTTTCTACATAAGGATGTTGCCATCTGCATATCTGAGGTTATTAATATTTCTCCTGGCAATCTTGACTCCAGCTTGTGCTTCATCCAGTCAGCATTTTGCATGATGTACTCTGCATATAGTTAAATAAGCAAGGTGACAATATACATCCTTGACATATTCCTTTCCTAGTTTGGAAACAGTCCATTGTTCCATGTCCAGTTCTAATTGTTGCTTCTTGACCTGCATACAGATTTCTCAGGGGGCAGGTAAGGTGGTCTGGTATTCCCATCTCTTGAAGAATTGTCCACAGTTTGTTGTGATCCACACAGTCAAAGGCTTTGGCGTAGTCATTGAAGTGAAAGTAGATGATTTTATGGAATTCTCTTCCTTTTTCGATGATCCAGTGGATGTTGTCAATTTGATCTCTGGTTCCTCTGCCTGTTTAAAATCCAGCTTGAACATCTGGAAGTTCCCATGTTAGGGAAGTTTTTGACTATAATCTCTTCAAATCTTTTCTCAGACCCTTTCTCTTCGCTTCTTCTGGAGCCCCTATAATTTAAAATGTTGTTGCTTTTAATGTTTTTCCAGAGGTCTCTGAGATTGTCTTCATTTATTTTCTTTCTTTTTATTATGCCCTGCAGCAGTTATTTTCACCATTCTATCTTTTAGCTCACTTATCTGTTCCTCTGTTATTGATTCCTTCTAGTTTATTTTTTCATTTCAGTTATTGTGTTGTTCATCACTGATTGTTCTTTAGTTCTTCTAGTTCCTTATTAAACATTTCTTTTATCTTCTTGATCTGTGGCTCCATTCTATTTCTGAGGTCTTGGATCATCTTTACTGTCATTACTCTGAATTCTTTTTCAGGTAGATTGCCTGTGTCCTCTTTATTTAGTTGATCTTGTGCATTTTCACCTTACTCCTTACATCTGCAACATGTTTCTCTATCGTCTCATTTTTGCCTAACTTACTGTATTTATGGTCTCTTTTCTACAGGTTGCAGAGTTTTAGTTCTTCTTGCTTCTGTTCTCTGTCCACTGGAGGGCACGTTTGGTCCAGGGGCTTGTGTAGTTGTCCTGGTGGGAGGGCCTAGTGCCTATGTTCTGGTGGGTGTTCTAAGTCTTTTCCTTCTAATGGTCAGGGCTATGTTAGATGGTGTATGTTGAGGTTTCTGTGGGCTTACTATGACTTCAGGCAGCCTACTTGCTGATGAGTAGGGCTGTGTTCCTATCTTACTGGTTGTTTGGCATGAGGTGTCCAGGATTGGAACCTGCAGGCAATTGACTAGAGCCAAGTCTTGGTGTTGAGATGGATACCACTGGGAGAGGGCATGCTGATTAATATTCCCTAGACCCAGAAAGTCTCTGGTGATCCAGCACCCTCGATTTAGTGCTCCCACCTCGGAGGTGCTGACCCATGGCTAAGCAGCCAAGAGCCCACAAGCCACACAGCACAGCCAGAGAAAAATGAATGAAAAAAGAAAGAAAAAGAAGATGAAAAGACAAAACCCAAAACATACAGCCAAAACAAAACAACAATAGTATCAATACCAGAAAAAGAAGAAAAATGAAAAACAAACAACCAAAAAAAAAAACAAAAAAAAACCCAAGGGGATGAAAAACTAAAACATGAAAACAATCAATAAAGACTAAATAAACAAACAATAAAATTGATGAACAAAACAAACAGTAAACTAAAAAATGGCAGAGGAAACCTAAAGCAAACACATAAAAATTATCAAAAACAAGAAATGCAAAACAACAAAAAAGTAAATATAGAGAAAAAATTAAAGATAAAAAATAATAAAACAACTGAACATAATGAAACAAAGAAAGCATAATAGTAGTAATGTTTTCCTGTGGCCTCCTCTGTCAGTGTCCTTGCTCCACAGTGAGCCACAGCCAGCCTCTGCCTCTCCAGGAGGCCCTATGCCACCACTTGCTAGGTATCTGGATTGCTGTGGGCACTGTGGAGCTGGCTCAGACTCTGACCTTTCTCAAATCCCTCAAGTACTTGTCCCCAAAGTCCACTGCTGCTAAGCTAGACTGGTCTCAGTTGTGGGAGCACTCACTGTCTGTTCAGATATTCCACTGGTGCAAGATTTATCAAGCTGATTGCAGGGATTTGATCTGTGGCATGTACAGGTGGACAGAGAGATTTCCATTCCTTCACCTTAGTCATACCACCCTTGGAGCTCAGCTTTGGTTTTGCCCCACATCTTCCTGGGTGCCATCTGTTCTCTGCCCAGGGGACAGGGAGGCCAAAGCAACAGCTGATTAGAGCACACTTACTCAGACCCAACAGGGGGATGGTGGCCACAACTGGTGTGTGTGCAAAAGTGTCTGTGATGATGGCAAATGGCAGCGAGCTGCCTCAGACTTGGACATGCTCGCTCTGGTGGAAGTTCCTTCTGGTGCCCATGGAGGCAGGGGCTAGCAAGTAGGCGCAGTGGTGGCCCTGTCTCTTGAATGCCACTCAATAGTGGTGCCTCGTTGTGTAGTCAGACCACACTTCCTCTAGGGACATTCCTGGCTCACTCCCGCCCACTTTGTTGTCTTCACGCAGCTAACAGCAGCCCTTGTCCCAGATACACTCTTAACCCCACACTTTAGCACTCGGCCCCTCCCAGCTTTGGTGGATTCCTGTCTCAGAAAGGGGCACTCAGGGCTTATTCCTGAGGAGGCTTTGGCATGGGCAGTGGGCAGGACTCTGGAACCTACTCAGGCTTGAGGAGGAGGCTTTGGTGTGAGGGACAGACAAGCCTGCCCAGATGGGTGCCACTCCCAGTGCCCATGGAGGCTGCAGCTTGTGGTGGGGAAGGGGCTTGCAATGTTGGCCCCACCTCTTGGGCACCACTTAACAATGCTACCTTGCTTCTTTGGTGTCCTAGGCTTCCTCTGCAAACTTTCGTGGTTGTGGAGCTTTTTACTCCTCCCCCTTCAGGCTTTTTCACTGCCAACAGCTCCCCTCCCTGGGTCCTCACTCCAAACCTCACTCTCCAGCACCCTCCCCCGTCCACAACAGGAGACACACGACTCAGACTGGGGTGCGCAGGCCTGTGACATGGATCATGAGTGCAGTTCTTTCTTTGTCCAGCTTCCACAGACTATCTGCTGCCTTCCCTTCAATCCCCTGAAGGTCTCTTTGTATCCTGTCTAATTTCCTCACCCTTCAGGGTTTTTCTGAGTGCTGGAATCTCTCCTCACCTTCATCTTCACCTTCCTGTCAGGGTGCCGGTCCCTTTTTTGATTTGTCTTTTATGTTTTTTCTTTATTTTATTTTTCCCAATGGCAAGGGGATTTTTCTTGTCCTTTTGGGTGTCTGAAGTCTCCTGCTCATGTTCAACAGGTTCTCTGTGAGAATTACTCCAAGTGTAGATACATTCTCGATGTACTTGTGAGGAGAGATGAATTCCACATCCTCCTATTCCATCATCTTGACTCTTCTGAAATCCTTTTCCTTCCTTTATTGTTTCTGTTTCATCAGCTGCTTGACTCTCCAAAATATGCAACTAAGTTGAATGGCCATCCAAGTGGAAGTTTATTGGTATATGAAGCCTGTGACCAAATAAAAATTACAAAGCAGGTATGCCTCCACACTGACACTCAAGCCCAATCAAAGAAGTAATACTGTCTTTACTAAGATTTCAGGGCATCTCATCCTCCTGGTTTTCCTTTCTACTTTGATTATTCAGTCTCATTTTCCTTTGTTGCTTCTTTCCTAGCTCCTCAGATTGTTAGCATTGATGTGTCTCAAGCTTAGTCAGTGGACTCTTCTGTCCTTTTTCTGCATATCTCCTACCTGACCTCATGTAATCCTACAACTTTAAAGTCTATAGGCTATTGTCAAATGTCCACCACTAACCTGGACTTCTCCTCTGAATAGAGACTTTAATATTGAACTGCCTGCCTACTATTTCCACTTGGATGTCTACCATATATCTGTAGCCTAACTCTCCCATAACCAAAGTCTAGCTCTTTTTTTACCAAACCAAGCTTCTCCTATGCACTTCCCCATCTCAACGCCAAACTTTGCAATGATCACTACCTTCTCCCCGTTTCTCTCCACCCTGTTCCCCATCTAGTTCAATTAGCAAATCCAGCCAGCTGCCTCACAGAATGTAACCCAGAATCTGACCATTTCTTACCACCTCCACTGTTACCAGCTTGGTCCTGGCCATGGATCTTTGTCACCAGTGTCTCTGGACGTGCAGCCCTGCCCTCCCCTATGCCCACTTCAGTCTGCTCTCCACACAACAGGAGTGGCACTACTGAATCTAGATTGTGTCAGGTCAGTCCTTTACTCAGAACTTTTCAATGACCTCTGATCATTATCAAAATTAAAATCCTTATAACAGCCTATCACCTGTGGGTTGTTATAACGCTGTGGGTTGTTGGCTGATTCAGTTCCTTTTCCTGCTGTGGTCCAGTCACACTGACTTCCTCCTATTCCTCCAACTCTCCAAGCACAGTCCTGCTTTGGGGACTTCGTAATTTCCATTACTTCAGACCAGAACCTCCCCTTAATCCCTGCTTTATTTCCTTATATCATTTGTTCTTTATTCAAATATTTTTAGTGAGGTCTTTCCTGTTCATCCTCTTTAATAATTAGATCCACACCATCCCTGTTCCTGAAACTCTTCAGGACACTTCCTTTTAAATTTTTCTCCTTAGAACTTATTACCGTGTAAATAAGTCTGTAGATTTTGCTTCTTTGTTTTACTTTCTGTCCCTTCTCCCCCAGCTAGAAGGAGGATCCTGGTCTATTTTACAGCTCACTGCTATATTCCCAGCTTCTAGAGTAGTTCCTAGAACATGGGGTTGTTAAGAAATATTTGTTGAATTAAAGAATAATGAATGATTACTGCTCATCTTTCACTTCTTAAGTGGAAGCAGGAAATATAGAAATATGAATTATTAAATTATCAGAGTTTCCCATATTCATATGTATATGTAATAATCCAATTTGATTGTTGGGATATATCAAAAATAGTTGAGAACATGCATTTTTAAAAGCTTGATCACTTTTTTTTTAATCTATGAAAGACCTGCTGTCGGTGAAGAAATCAGAATTATATTGAATTAATTGTTTCTAGGTCATTAGTGAACTTGATTGTGCTGTTACTCTCAAAGCGCTAAATATAGCATATATTGAACTGAAGGTCCTTCATGATCCTTGAAACTTCCTTGCATTTCTAAAGAAATACCCAGACTTGTGGGAAGAAGTTTTAATGAGACATTGTACTGTTCAGGAGAGAGGAAATCATAGTCTTTGACCTCAGGGGCATTGATGAAATAATAGAGTGAAAGCTCTAGGGAAATTAGTTTTTAGGAAGTGGAATCCAGTGGCTCATTGCACATTCTAAATAGCATCAGAGTAAGAATGACAGTCTGGCTGATTGGGTTTAGTGATGTGGGTAGATTTGGCTGTTATATCATCCGAAGTAGATTGAAAACCCCCAAATATCAGTGAGATCTTATGAAGGTATGAGGACTATTGAGCAACAATTCATTCTAGGGCTCCATTTAAGTGAGAACAGCAGGTAGGCTAAGAGAGATCAGGGCAGTTTCAGTATTGGAATTCTAATCAATGAGGACAGATAATCTTAAATATGTTCTTATGCATATCCTGACTTGTCCAATCCACAGATATTTCTGGCACAATTACTGTGTATTATGTATCATGGAATTAATAGAAAGTCAACACAGTAGTGACCATGACAGATACGTTCCCTGCCCTCATGCAGCTTCTGTCCTAGTGAGGGAGTCAGACACATACATAAGTGCTGATTGCGATGGGTGCTTGAAGGGAGAATAGAAGGGAGAGAGAACAGCAGGGCTACAAACCAGGTTGTCATGAGAAGCAACTCTAAAGGGTCAGTGCTAGTCTGTGAGGTATTTACGTAAACCCTGTATGTGGATCCTCTGTAAGGAATTCAGATTTGCCATCCACTCCCACTTCTTCCCACTCTCTAAAATACCTTGTCCCCTTTCCTTCTGCCAGTGCTTTCCATTCTTCTCCACCATCTCCTCGCTCTCTGCCATTATCAATTCTCTCCTATTTTGAAATAAAACCATCACATTTGAATTCTTCTCTCCAGCTTTATTTATTTTATTTCCTCACCACCAAAATCCTCCCACAGTCCCCTCTTAACCCCTTGTTAACTTTGTTTCATTGAGATGTGTTTAAATGGGTTTTGGAGACAAAGATCTATGAAAAGGACTGGTGCGCATGCATTTAAAGTTTTAATTCAGCCAAACTACTGACGTCTCTGTTTCAGGTACCATGCCATTTTCATTAAATTATAAGCTGCTCCATCTTAAAATAATAACTATGTGATAATGTCAACTACTCCGTTTCTCACAATATGTGGCAGCTGAGGACAGATTAAACTCTTCGAGGCTAAAATAAAGCTCTTCCCCAAAGAACTTTAAATCCTTAAGCTGAGACTTGATCAAGGTAGAACCACATACTGCCACATGACACAGTGTGGATATGGAATGGATTATTATAATAAGCAAATAAATAATAAACAATAACATATGGTGTTTTGTTTGGTGTTTAATCTCCCAGCAGGTGGGTGTAAATTGGTGGTGGTGGTTTAGTCGCCAAGTTGTATCCGATTCTTGTGATCCCATGGACTGTAGCCCTCCCGGCTCCTCTGTTCATGGGATTCTCCAGGCAAGAATACTGGAGTGGGTTGCCGTATAAATTAGGTCTCATTAAAATAAATTTTCCAGTTTTGGTAGCTGTATGCCAAACTGCTGGAGAGTGAATCTGAGAGATTATTGCATAATCTCTCTCATCCAAGCGTCTCTGAGTCTCTTAGGAGCAGCTGACAATCACTCCTACGTGGATCTGCCTAGGATACACTGACCTCAGCTCTACCAGTGACATCAACCCACATTCCTTGGTCTCTAGAGCACCTGGCAACAGACACGAGCAAGATCATTAGCTGTTAGTTCTCTCTATTCCATCCAGGGTGGTGCCAGCATATTATTCTCTTTCAAAGTAGAAAGGAGAATGCATCCTCGCTTCTAGTTCTCTCAAGGGAGTCCAATTGCTGTGCTTCTTTATAGCTCATCATGTTTTAAGAAATTAGTTAAAAGAAAAAAAAAGTCTTCCGGTTCTCACCCAACCCTTTGTCTTTGCAGATTGTGACTGGGAGAGTTCATATGCCCATCACCACAGTCTACTCAGAATCATTGTACCTTTCAGAACCCAGGCTTTATAGCTGAGTCTAGTTATTCATACTAGATTTGTTAGATTTTCTTAGAGTTAATTCCTATCCAAACGCTTACTTTCTGTTTTAGTGAGAATGGTCTACATCATGCTACAACAAAGAACTCCAAAATCTCAGCTGCTTAAAACAATATAAATTTATTCCTCATTTATGCTGTGTATTCATCATAGATTAGAAGTGGAGGGGGGAGGGCGTTCTGCTCTTAGAGACACAGCTAAAGGGAAACTTCACCATATGGAAAGTTTCCAGTCATAGTGGCACAGGAGAGGGACACTACATACTGGTTCTTAGTGGTTTTCCCCTGAAAGTGCCATGCATTACTTCTGCTCAAGTTTCCTTGGCTATAGTCAAGGTGACCACAGCTGACTTCAAGGGACCAAGGAAATGCAAATCCTGCCTTATCCATGAAGGAGGAGAATTGGGAATATTGGTAAGTAGTGCTAGTGATGATCACACCTCCTTCCTTGAATTTTACATCTATAACCTTCTCCTCTCTCCCTGCCCATTCCTGCTGCTTATGATATAGCTCAATGTGTATGGCCTTCAAGCATGTAAATAGCTCAAAGTTCTTCCATATTTAAGTGAGTGGTTCTAGCTTAGGGTCTCTCTTGAATTGTTGGCTTGGACTTCACTCATCCCAACGTTGCTGCTTTTAAAGTCACTCATACAGTTGTCAGCTTAGTTCCCAGCCATGTGGGCCTCTCCATACGGCTGCATTTAATATGATAGCTTGCATCCTCCAGGCTAAGAGATCAAAGAGAAAGAGATATCTTAAAACAGGATGATGCTACAGTCTTAAATTTTATCTTGAAAGTGGCATGCCATCACCTTTTGGCCTATGGTGAACCCTGGTACAGTGTGGGACAAGAGACGCTACAAAGATGAGCATACAGGGCCGAGGGTAGTAATTGGGAACCACCTTGGAGTCTAGCTAGCACTGCCCTTTAAGAAGCTTCCTCAATTCCCATGTAAATCCATGGCTGCAATAAAGGCTTTCTGAATCCCAAGCAGTGTACCCAACACAGAGCAAATATAATTTACAATTTCCCTTTAGGAGGTCACTTCATTTAGACTTTGTTGGTCTTCTTGTTGATCTTCTATCGTTGGTTTTCTTCTTTGCAATTAAATGTTCTTGTATCTTAATTATTTTCTGTGTCCCATACCCGGCAAAGTATATTTACTCTTCTGTAGAACATTTGCTTTATTTATGTTCTAATTGCTGTTTTTAAGTCACTTATGTTTAGGTCGCAGTTGTACTTTAAATGTTAGCAGACATAATATATAGCAAATAAGAGCAAATAAATACTTGATATTTTTCCTGCTCCTTTCTATAGAAGGATGAGCTATGTGAGCTAAGCGTGACTTTAAATAGGATGCTGGGAGGAATTAGAAATTGTGGCACGGTCACAGAGACCCCACATTACAATCCATCCTTGTCAGCACTCTCATTCCACATACCAGCATTCCTTTCTGGTTAATGGAAAAATCGTTGAAAGATATTAGAGGGGAAATAAAATTGTGTAAGGGGTAGGAAGTTCATATTTGGAAGGAGGGATTATATATGGCTATTATAATAACACATAGGGGAATGCATATGTGAATTTTTGTACACCCTTGGTTTTATTGAGCAAAAGTAGAGAGATTTATTTTCCTCTCTTTGTTAATTGTCAAACAGAAATAAACCCTACTGTGCAGGAAACTAGTCACTCTTCCCTACTCTCTCCTGGTATTAAAAGAGTTTATTGAAATCCTCAAATGAGCTTCATACTGTGGTCCCAGTGATGTCTCTTGCATTACTTCAGTCAAACCGTGCAGTGTGACCAATGCAGACAGTCTGTTAGGAGCACAGGGATAGCTTGCCTTTTCTTCATTCTTTCTGCCTCTATTGTTTCTGTATTTTGGTTGCTTTTATCCTGCCATTTTGAATCTCTGATGCCCCAAATTATAGTATGCTCATTATATGCAAGGCTTCTCCTCCTACCCACCCCCTCTTTCTTCCCCCCAGCGACATCTCACTTCATTCCCAAGAAAAACATCACCCTCCCCTCTCAGCTCGCTGTGTTTACATTTCTCTGCTCTTTTCCTCTCTTCTTCTGGCATGCTGGTTTAATCAATTTTACCAAATGACTTTCCTGGCAGCCGTAAAAAGAAAACCCAGAGCCGGTTAATAGCAATCTGATACTGTACTTTTTGTCATTTCTCTGAAATGTATAGAAATGTTTGGTCATTGGATTGATTTTTAATGATGTAAATGATCAGATGTTTCAATGCTGCATTGCAGCAGGCCGATAATAAATAGGAAAGAGGAGGAGCTTGGGTGCTGGGTGCTCACTCAGTGCCACATAAATAATCCCCCAAAGATCAGCCAAAAAAACAGCATAAAAGATGTCTTTGCCAAATCGTTTATTAGCATTGTTAAATAAAAGACACCTAGCTCTTGTAATTTTGCATATGGAGGAACTGAAACAAGGTGTTTTGGATGAGGGTTTAGAAAATCATTGATGGGTTTAGCAATCAAACTGCAGCCTAAATCTGTGCATATCTGTTGGCATAAGCACAGCATCAGTGAAATGCTTCCTAGTAGCATCTTGTCACCTCAGAGGTGGTGGGAAACATTGGTCATGTTTTATCTGAAAGGCCATAGAACTCTCAAACATATATGGAATCAGTAAATTGGGGGAAAAAAAAAAAAGTCACTTGTTTTTTTCCCCCTCTGTAAGAAAAAAAAAAAAAAAGTATGTGGAAAAGAAACAATGAAATATTACGAGCACCTCATAAGGCTTCTTAACTAGCTGTGTAAGCTCCGGTGGCTTGCTTCACTAGTCTGGGCTTCGGTTTCCTCGCTGTAAAATGAACAAACCAGTAGTACTTTTCTGGATGATTAAATGGGGAGCCACAAGTCAGGTGTTTAGCATTGTGTCCGGCACTTGCTAGTTATGCGGCTCATGATCATTTGTACTGCATCTATTGTCTCTATAATTGCCCTTCCCTACAATCCTATCCGGCCAGCTCTAAATCCACAGAACAAGGATACTCTCACCGTGCAGTAGGGAAAGTCCGTTTTGGAGTCCAGTTTCAGCTCAACCACTTACTTTCAGGGTCCATCCCCTCCTAGCCTCTTCAGCTTCCTCATCTATAAAGTGGGTGGTATTAATGCTGGCTTTATAGGGTTATTACAAATATTTAAAGAAACAACTTGTGTCAAACTCAGGGTACAAAACCTTTTCCCTTCAAAGGGACTCCAAAATGTTAGCTTTATCTCACCCTTCTCCCCTCATTTCCTGTGTTTCTAAATGGTGTGTGGAAGAAAGCTAATTTGTTTCTTATGCTAATGCTTCAATTAATATGATACTCTTTTGAGAAGCTCAGTTCAATTTACATAGCTGGGGGTATACAGATACACCTTACAGATACACCAGGCTGATTTGAGGCTGATAATGATGAAAGAACTTTTATATGTTTTCTGTCTTTAGAGTATAGTTCTCTTTCAGAAGGTAGGCACTGTTTCATTTTAAAGGCTGGGTCTTAGTTACCTTCAATAAAGTAGCCAAGTTGGGCTGCCCACTGGTCTAATGAGTTTCTGTTGGATTAGTTCCATTTAGTCTGTGTCATGGCCTGGGTCAGACAGCTCACTAATGGACACACTTAACGATGCCACTTTGGTCCAGATGGTGTGACTAAAGAGGCTCGATTTCACTGTTGGTAAAAGTGACCCAGAGGCACTCTTTGCTGATATTAGGGACATTGTCTTTGTATCCGAAATCACCATCTCTCTCTCCTCATCCCATATTGCAAGAAAATTAGATTCTACTAGAAAGAACAGGGCCCAAGAGCTGTAGTAACAGGAGTTTATTCCCTCATTTGAGAAATTTTGTGTTCCTAGGGTAAATGAGATCAATTTTGCCTTATAATGATAATACTCCCTATGTTTTTCAGATGTTGGAGAAAGAGTAGCAACAAAGCAAAGCTCCGCATGTACCATGGAGGGGGGTGGGAGGGGAGACAAAAAAATAAGAAAAATATAAAACATAATTGAGTTTGATGGGTTGCTTTAATTTTCTTTAAATATGTTAAATCTTTAGAAATACACTTGTAATCAAAAATTTAAATATATTTTACAAATGATTGAAAAGCTGAGTATCAATCAACTATATTGTAAAATATTTCAAAATTTTTAAATGGGTAGAAAAATCTGTTTGGATTGCCAATAATACATATTTACTTTTAGCCCTGAAAACAGCAAGTCACCTGCACATTTTATAAATCTATGTCGTTATCTTTACACATACTAAAAATACCTTGATAATTTGTTAGTGTTTTGTATTTGTTAGTGTACGTTTGTAAGCATCTTCAGCCCTATTAAATGTTTGGAGGCTTGGGAGGTATTAGGGAGGAGGGAGAAAGGACAGCCTCACTAAGAACTCAGCATCTGGTCAGAGAGATAGAACCAGGATTCTTTTATTACTGCCAACAGTTCCCAAGGGAATATCCTGTATGTATGTGTGTGTACATGTGTGTATTTGCACTAGAGGAATCATTTTTGTAGGATAGACTCCTGCAAATCAGAGTTATGTGTATTTTACATTTAGAAAAGTTTACTATATTGTACTCCAATGAAGTCTTTCCAATCTGTGTCTCCACCAGATGTTACAGGTGTACTTGTTCCCCCCGCTCCACCCACCACCATCACTGGATATTTTTAGTCTTTTGTTTTTAACCAGTGGGATAAGCAAAATGTCTCATGGTAGTTTGAGTTTATTTCTTGAGATAGAACATCTTCTTAAATTGTTATCGGCTATTTGTAGTTCTCCTTAGGTGACATTTATTTGCATCCGTTTCCATTTGTCTTTTGGTTTGTTGGTCTTATTCTAATTAATTTATAGACTCTCCATAAAGCACATAAAAAAATTGTACCATGCCTATATCTGTAGCCCACTTTGCTACCTCTGCATTAGTAATTGCTGGAAAAGCCTATGCAATTTAGCCTTTTCATATTTCTACACTACTGTTTTTCTTCTTTCCTAATTTAGCCTTCCCACCATTGCAGTCAGCGGGTTAGATGGCAAACATTTCAGGAGGGCAAGGGAAACAAATATATATTGCTTCCTTATATGTGCTAAGTTGTTAACCTCTACCGTCTATTGTGTGGTCAATGCACTATAGTAATCCCAAACAAGTCTAATAAATAGATAGCACTGTTTTTCTGATGTAGAAAAAAAAAAAAAGGCTGATTCAGAGAAGGTTGAGAAGTGAGCCGAAGATGAAGGAAGTGATAAGAGACCTCAGGTCTGTCAGATAATACACAGACTCCTTCCACCAAACCATGCTTCCTTCAGAAGCACTTCTGTTAACCTAGTAGCACCAATTAGGTTGTTTACACTCAAGTCTCCAAGGATATATGGTGCAGAAAGAGGCAACATTAGGGCTTAGGTTTACCAGTCTCCAGCTTTGGCTGGGGACTAGAGGAGGGAGGAGGAGGCTAATGATAGGAAGGATATAGTCATCCTTGGGTTAACTTGGGTAAAGGGGGAAAACTGGAAAAATCCCAACAGTACTGAGGATAGGGTGCCCGAATCAGTGAGCTGGAGTTTGCAAACAAGAAAGGGTAGAGACTGTCCAAGTAGAAAGTGCATATACTTCAATGTTCATGAACTATCAAAGAATCAGCATCAACAGAGCAATGACAACAATGTGGACTGGAGAACAGTTAGGATGGATGGTACCTCATTATGGAATGGCATTCAGATAGTAGAATTTAAAGAAAGAAAAAAAAAAAAAGTAGAAGAAGCAGAACTTCATACTGCCTAAGTTCTCCCAGTAGGCAGTGTTTCAAATACTGGAGACCTACCTTTGCAGGAAGAGGATCAGTTATACTTGGCCTGTTTCAGTTCAGTTCAGTTCAGTGGCTCAGTCGTGTCCGACTCTTTGAGACTCGAAGAATTGCAGCAGCCAGGCCTCCCTGTCCATCACCAACTCCCGGAGTTCACCCAGACTCATGTCCATAGAGTCGGTGATGCCATCCAGCCATCTCATCCTCTGTCGTCCCCTTCTCCTCCTGCCCCCAATCCCTCCCAGCATCAGGGTCTTTTCCAATGAGTCAGCTCTTCGCATGAGGTGGCCAAAGTACTGGAGTTTCAACTTTAGCATCATTCCTTCCAAAGAACACCCAGGACTGATCTCCTTTAGAATGGACTGGTTGGATCTCCTTGCAGTCTAAGGGACTCTCGAGAGTCTTCTCCAACACCACAGTTCAAAAGCATCAATTCTTCGGTGCTCAGCCTTCTTCACAGTCCAACTCTCACATCCATACATGACCACTGGAAAATCCATAGCCTTGACTAGCCGGACCTTTGTTGGCAAAGTAATGTCTCTGCTTTTGAATATGCTATCTAGGTTGGTCATAACTTTCCTTCCAAGGAGTAAGCATCTTTTAATTTCCTGGCTGCAGTCACCATCTGCAGTGATTTTGGAACCCCCCAAAAAATAAAGTCTGACACTGTTTCCACTGTTTCCCCATCTATTTGCCATGAAGTGGTGGGACTGGATGCCATGATCTTCGTTTTCTGAATGTTGAGCTTTAAGCCAACTTTTTCACTCTCCTCTTTCACTTTCATCAAGAGGCTTTTTAGTTCCTTTTCACTTTCTGCCATAAGGGTGGTGTCATCTGCATATCTGAGGTTATTGATATTTCTCCCGGCAATCTTGATTCCAGCTTGTGCTTCTTCCAGCCCAGCGTTTCTCATGATGTACTCTGCATAGAAGTTAAATAAGCAGGGTGACAATATACAGCCTTGACGTACTCCTTTTCCTATTTGGAACCAGTCTGTTGTTCCATGTCCAGTTCTAACTGTTGCTTCCTGACCTGCATACAGGTTTCTCAAGAGGCAGGTCAGGTGGTCTGGTATTCCTATCTCTTTCAGAATTTTCCACAGTTTATTTATCCAAAAGCAAAAATGTGAGTAGCAAGATTACTAGAAGTGTCTTCTTAGAGTATGAAAGACAATTATGATAGCTTAGGTTACTGGCTTTCAGTAAATTCCATCTGGTATTTTACAAATTAGCTCATTATTCTGCTGTTTTTATGAATGTGTTAGTCTGCAAACATATCATTGTCACAAATTAGTCACCTAGTGTGTCTCTGAAAGTGATTTAATACAAGCACACCCACATCATAATATGGGATAGTAAACTAGGTCCTGGCTTGACCCTCTAAATGGAATTCAGCATAAAGTATGATTCACTTTGCAAGGGGATTTTGGCACACACACTACCTTCTGATTTCCTAAGATTAGAAATGTGATCACTAGAATGTGATCCTTGCCACGAGTATTGACAATACCATGTGATATTAAAAACCTCTTTAGTTTCCCCCATGAACCTCGAGAGATCCCAGCCTACTGATAAATCATGAATTTACAAATTTAGCATAGCTTTGTTTGTTTTTATTTGCATTGGTTGTCGCAGGTGTCATCACAACTGTTTCAGTTCAATAATAGCAATTGCAATTTTGAGAATTATCATAAACATCTGATTTTGAAAGCATTTTTTTTTTCTTTTAGAAGGGAAGCAGATGAGTTTACCCACCAGCTATTTAGAAAGAAAAAAAAAATATGTAGGAAAACATAAGCTTCCCTCACCTAACTTGATTACCTATTAAGAAGTGCCTTGGAATATAATCAGAAAACTCTCTCAGGGACGATGCCTTTGGTGCAAGCTTGGAGCTGCGAACTCAATGGCTTAATATAAACAAATAAGGAAGATGTAGGCTTCCCTGGTCGCTGAGATGGTAAATAATCTGCCTGCAATGCAGAAGACCCGGGTTCAATCCCTGGATCTAGAAGATCCCCTGGAGAAGGAATGGCAACCACTCCAGTATTCTTGCCTGGGAAATTCCATGGACAGAGGACACTGGGAGGCCACAGTCCATGGGGTCACAAAGAGTTGGACATAACTGAGTGATCAACACTTTCATTTTCATAATGGGAAGTTTTAAGATAGAGTGTTCCAGTGATTGTTTCTTGCTTTTTGTTTTTGTTATTTATTTGCTTGTTTGTTTTTCAGGGGGTAGTTGTTAAGAGGCTTAGGCACATCACCCAGATTTTGCTTGCCTTCTTACGATGTTGTCCTTTTGCTCAGACAGACTCTCCTCATTATTGCAAGATCATGGCCCCAGCCAGGCACAAGGTCCAGGGTCAGAAAACAAACCCTTTCTTCCTTTGTGCTTCTAACTTTTTATGATACGCTTCTCCCAGAAGACATTTCAGCCAACTTACCTTAATATCTCTTTGGTGAGGTTTGGTTTTAGGACATAAAGGAATTACTGGGATTAGACTATTCAGGATTTACGTCTGAACTGGGCAGGGAATCACTTTCTCTGAGTACTTAGCTGCCACAAAAAGTAAATTCTTGTGAAAACAGTTGGGTTTCTGCCAGCAAGGAAGAGGGAGGGTGGATGTTGAGTCTTTACCAACAATGGTAAAGGAACCATGGTGTTACAAACATGGTAATAAATGTTAAAAGTGAAGTTTCAACAAAGGCAGTGAGATGCAATAAAAGCCCCATTCCAAAGTGTGGTGTCTGTGTTAAGTTCCAAGTTTCAAAGTAGTTGGCCAAGAGTCAGTTTCATGACTTTGGGGCCTCTTATACCAGGGCCCTTAACTCAGATCAAGGCGATCACAGAGTTCAAAGAGGGGGGAAAGAAGAGTAACATATTAAAAGCAATTCATTTTTTATAGAAAGAAATAACTGGGTGGTGCTGTGAGCCTTACCGTCTCTTACCTCAAAGGGAGCTGTAGTCATCTCATTCACATCAAATGTGAAAAAATGTGAATGTGAATCCTCAAAACCAGAAAAAAAGGATTCGGTGGTGGGAATTTTTCCCATAGACCAGATGCACACCACACTTGAGAGAGAGCTGGCCTTGAACCATTTTATTTCCTTCCTTAGAGGACCACCTGGAAAAGGCACTTGAACTTCACATGAAGTGTTTGGCTTTGTAGAGATGGGACCCCTAGAAAACCATGGGCTTGGTGGAGGGGGATGATGAACCAGCAGCACTCTGAACACAAAGCTCTGCCTGGCTTATGAGAGTTGCAGCCGGAGGGGCCAGTGGGCACACAGCTAATGAATCCACAAAAGTGCCCAGGAGACAAGGAGGCAACATGCAACATCTGCCAGGTCCCCAGTGCAAAATACCATCTTATGAACATGCCAGGTCAAAAAAGACATCTTCCTTTCATCACCTCTCTCCATGCTCTGACCTCAGAGTAGTCAGTACCAACAGCTGGGAAGTCAGGATAGGATGGAAAGGGTAAGGTAGACCCTGCCCTTACCTCACCAACTTACCATGTTGCAAGCAGCTAGCCTGCAGTGAGCCCAGCTAGGACCTGGAAGAAGATGTGAGTTAAATCAAGTTTGGAGTTTCAGATTACAATTTGAAAGGCTCATTCTAATATCTGAGTAAAATCTGAGTTGATGGTTTAAGGAGAATGTAAAGTTCTCTATTGCCTAAGAGTGCCCAGAAAAGTCACATGACTTTCCCCATATAAAATTTTAAGGGGTAGTAAGAAACCAAAACAAAATGGTTTTAATACACATCACATGCCCTTATTTTCAATAACTTTGTTATAATGTCGATACTTTTAATTTTTTTAACATTCTGACAATACCACATCACATTTGTATCTCTAGTTGCATGTTTTTCCTTTCGATCATCCTCTAATATTTGAAAGGAAAACTATACCTTCCAACGAATATTCTAATTTTTGAAACACCTATGCACCAGTAGAAGAATCTCAAAGTAGATCTTCATTAAAGATACAAGGCAGTAATTCACTGTGGAAACAAGGGAAATAAAGTTAGTGTTAAAGGTAGTGCCCTTCTGTCACAGTCCACTGATTTTCATTGGCCCTTGTTCCATTCACCCCTCTTCCTTTCAGACTCCTTAGGATTGGGAGTTTAGGATTGTCAGCTGCTCACAGAAGGTACTGCCCTTGAGGAGAGGTCACCAGGGATTCTTGTTGTTGTTCAGTAGCTAAGTCATGTCTGACGCTTTGTGACTCCATGGACTGCAGCACACCAGATGTCCCTATCTTTCACCATCTCCCAGAGTTTGCTCAGGCTCAGGTTGATTAAGTGGGTGATTCCATCCAACCAGGGATCCTGCATTGTAACAATTTCTTGACCCTTCTCTTTCAAGAACAAAAGTGTTCCAACCCTAGACACACTATGGCAGCCTCATCCAAATGATCTGCCTCTAATTAATGGATATTTGTTGGGCAGAAGAACAAAGGTGAGGAGTTTATATTTTCATTAACTTTGCTCCCGCTTCCAGTGCAACTTCCATTCTTTTAAAAAGAAAGCAGAAATTTAAAAAAGAAATCAAAGAAGCTTGCTGAGAGTCCTGGTAACAAAGGACCAGATCCTCATCTACCTGTTCCATCAACACCAGATCCTCATCTACCTGTTCCATCAACACCAGATCCGCATCTACCTGTTCCATCAACACCAGATCCGCATCTACCTGTTCCATCAACAATCTAAAGGGAAAGGGTCAGTGAGACGAGAGGAGACATCCTCAGGGTTAACTTATTATTGGATCAGCTTTGCTACTATTTTGTGGAAAAATTTAAAATTCTTTTGTGTCTTCATCCATTTTATAAACCGTGAAACTAAGAACAACAGATGAAATCAGGTAATATTCCATGTTGAATTCGTTCCCACTCATGACATGTTTCCCATAGGGAAAAGTATAAGCTACATAGATAAGCAGTTGGATCACATATTAGTATTTTTCTTTTTAATTCAGTCGTGGATGTGGTGTTTATGTTTGCCCATCTGAATCTGCTAAGTGAGCTGTATAGTCTGTAGGGATGTTTTTAGGGGTGGAGTGTGCCAAGAGAGGCAAGCTGGTTGATCGCTTCAGGTGCTCAGTGTTCTGGATTCTCCTCCAAGTGAGAGCTTCGACAAGCACAGCAGAGCAGAAGGTACTGAACTAGGTGAAGGAGGAGTTATCTGTCTACAGTAGGCAAGTAGGAGTTAATAATTAGCCTTGAATTTATTTTGCAGTCAAGTGTAAAGAATGTTTTAATTATATCAAAATGACTTTAAAATTATTATTCTAAAAGTTTGAGTTCTGGTTTTAATATGTTTTAATGTTTTGAAACTGTCAAGTGATTATTTTAAAATAATCATTTGAATGTTCTTTTTTCTCCCTAAAAAGGAATTTACCTTTCGAGTGCTAAATTTTCTTCCTCCATCAAGTTAATAAAAATTGCACTATTTGCCCCCTTCATTATTCTCTCTCTCTCTCTCTCTGTCTTTTGCCTTCTATCTGAGACAAATTAACATTCACTGAAGAAAGTAATGAGAGGAGTTTAAGAAGAATAAGAAGCCAATATTTTGACTTAAAGTGTAATATATGTCAGTCATATGAAAAGGTTGCTCTCTCCAGAACCCCTATGCGTGGATGTAGATGTATATACAGTAAATGTTAATTATTCTGGGTGTGTTTTATGTAAGCCCCTTGATTGAGTAACCATCAATTCTATGTCAAGCTAATTCACTTCTCTATTCAATATTACAATATAGCATTAATTTTAAGTTGTTTTATTTTTGGAGGGAGGGAAAGGATTTATGAATAGCAACATAAAATTTCTTATATAGTGACTCATCTAGTCAAGATTTTGATTGCAAGGAAAAGAAACTAACTTAGACTGGGTTTTGTGAAAAAGGAAGAATATAGTTAATGTAAAGATACAAAAATCATAGAAACAAAGTGTAACTGGATCTTGTTGGATTTATAAAACTCTAGAATTAGGCAATTCTTCTTTTTGTGGCTATATAATCATTCATTTCTGTTTGTCTCTGTGTTTCAGCTCTTTGCCTGCTTCTCTATCTGTAATTACTGCAATTTTCTTAGTCATCACTTTGCACTTGATCCAAAATGGCTTCAGCCCCTAAGTCCACATGACACTTTGGTTCAAGCTCATCTGTAACTGATTAGATTCCCTCTGTTTTCTTATGAACATATGCATTTCAAATATGAATATTAATGTTTTCTATCAAGTGAATGAATCAGGTGCCAATGGGTCACATTTTCATACCTATTGCAGTTGGATTTTACAAGAGTCCTAAGGGTGTAGTTAGTTCAGTTCAGTCGAGTTGCTCAGTCGTGTCCGACTCTTTGTGACCCCATGAATCGCAGTGCGCCAGGCCTCCCTGTCCATCACCAACTCCCGGAGTTCACTCAGACTCACATCCATCGAGTCAGTGATGCCATCCAGCCATCTCATCCTCTGTTGTCCCCTTCTCCTCCTGCCCCCAATCCCTCCCAGCATCACAGTCTTTTCCAATGAGTCAACTCTTTGCATGAGGTGGCCAAAGTACTGGAGTTTCAGTTTTAGCATCGTTCCTTCCAAAGAAAGCCCAGGGCTGATCTCCTTCAGAATGGACTGGTTGGATCTCCTTGCAGTCCAAGGGACTCTCAAGAGTCTTCTCCAACACCACAGTTCAAAATCATCAATTCTTTGGTGCTCAGCCTTCTTCACAGTCCAACTCTCACATCCATACATGACTACTGGAAAAACCATAGCCTTGACTAGCTGGACCTTTATTGGCAAAGTAATGTCTCTGCTTTTGAATATGCTATCTAGGTTGGTCATAACTTTTCTTCCAAGGAGTAAGCGTCTTCTAATTTCATGGCTGTAGTCACCATCTGCAGTGATTTTGAAGCCCAGAAAAATAAAGTCTGACACTGTTTCCAATGTTTCTCCATCTATTTCCCATGAAGTGATGGGACCAGATGCCAAGATCTTAGTGTTCTGAATGTTGAGCTTTAAGCCAACTTTTTCACTTTCATCAAGAGGCTTTTTAGTTCCTCTTCACTTTCTACCATAAGGGTGGTGTTATCTGCATATCTGAGCTTATTGATATTTCTCCTGGCAATCTTGATTCCAGCTTGTACTTCTTCCAGCCCAGCATTTCTCACGATGTACTCTGCATATAAGTTAAATAAGCAGGGTGACAATATACAGCCTTGACGTACTCCTTTTCCTATTTGGAACCAGTCTGTTGTTCCATGTCCAGTTCTAACTGTTGCTTCCTGACCTGCATACAGGTTTCTCAAGAGGCAGGTCAGGTGGTCTGGTATTCCCATCTGTTTCAGAATTTTTCACAGTTTATTGTGATCCACACAGTCAAAGGCTTTGGCATAGTCAATAAGGAAGGCTCTTTAGAAATAACTGTCAGAAGACAAAAATAATCATGTTTGGTGTATTGATTGATTCATTTATGATAATCATTCACTCAACAAATATTTCATTGAGCACTTCTTATACACCGGACATTATTCTAGGCACTGAGAATACTGCAGAGACAAAAGAGACCAATGAAATCCCAGTGTCCTGATGGAATTTCTCTTATAATCTTTAACCCTTTATTTCAAATATAATTGGAAAAAAAATAGAATAGCAGTGTCCTCATCGGTAAATACAAGGTATTAAAATTAATAATACATGTTTATGTGTCTTTATGTATATATGTAATATGTACATTATAAATGTGCTAAATCGCTTCAGTTGTGTCCAGCTTTGTTAATTGGCTATGCTGTGCTGTGCTTAGTCAGTCAGTAGTGTCTGATGCTTTGTGACCCCATAGACTGTTACTGGCCAGGCTCCTCTGTCTGTGGGATTCTCCAGGCAAGAATACTGGAGTGTGTTGCCATGCCCTCCTCCAGAGGATCTACCTGATCCAGGGATCGAACACAAGTCTCCTGCAGCTCCTGTATTAAAGGCAGATTCTTTACCACTGAGCCACCAGGGAAGCCCTTAATTTGTAAATATAGTCATATTTGCTTTTACTTCATTAACTGTCAGTGGTGTGTAAGTGGGAGTGTGTGTGTGTGTGTATTTATGCATTGGAAACAGTAATTGAGGTCTTTGGATTTTAAATGACATCTAATTTGGGAACTTTGATGTAGCCTCTTTTAACTTCCAATGAAAATGACTATGAAAATACGCCCTCCCAAAACTGCAATTAGAAAAGCACTTAAACCCAGGACCAATAGTGATTGATGCCAGAATATTAAAGAACCAATAAATTAGATTGAAAATATAAATAATAGATCGTCCATCTTATGTCATTCTACAAGTAGATAAAAATAATATCTTGGATTTACCTGGACCGGGAACATATATAGTATATACTGTTACTATAGTAGATATGTAACTATCTTACGTTTTTTTACAAGAAGTGTACCAGCATACACAAAGTAAGAGCAGAATGGCCAAGTTAGGAAATATACAAGTTTGCAAATACGTACATATTTGAGCTGGAGTAAAATAAGCGCATCCTGTTATCAAGATACGTACTCAGGTATGTCATTGTGTAAGTAGGCATAGTTCAGTGTCAGTGGGTCCAACTCTGAATCACCATTGCTTTTGGTCCCAGTTACAGTGTTTATATAAACATGAAAAATAAGAAATCAATTATTCTTTTCTTTTTTAAGGCTTGATACTGATTGAGCTAATAATGTTAGTGGAGTGTTTGAATTCTTGAATATATATTTTAATTCTCATTGTTCAGCTTTGAGGTTAGATATTTCAAATCAGAGATTTTGAAATTATTAGAAATGTGGTTTTGGAATTCCAATGTATCTATATTAACTATAAATGACTATCCTTCCTTAATAAGTACTGTATATATTTTTCTCTTCATTGGTGTCTCAATTTTGATAATAATACCTGGAAATATTCTCATTAAGAAGATTAATCAACTCAGAAATATGTAAAGTAAAAGGTGAAAATCCTTTTTTAAAGAGGCTTACTTTTACTTCCTTATCTCAGAGGTAATTAGTTTACCAGTATTTGGTGTATATCCTTCTGGTTCTTTTCCTCTAATTGGCATAAATATATATATCTATATTCACATGTGGAGAAGGCAATGGCACCCCACTCCAGTACTCTTGCCTGGAAAATCCCATGGATGGAGGAGCCTGGTAGGCTGCAGTCCATGGGGTCATGAAGAGTCGGACACACTGAGCGACTTCACTTTCACTTTTCACTTTCCTGCATTGGAGAAGGAAATGGCAACCCACTCCAGTGTTCTTGCCTGGAGAATCCCAGGGACGGCGGAGCCTGGTGGGCTGCCGTCTATGGGGTCGCACAGAGTCGGACACGACTGAAGTGACTTAGCAGCAGCATATTCACATGTACATTTAAATTCATGTTAAGTAATTCATATTAAAAATATTACTCTGAAAGGTTGAGATTTTTTTTAAAAGCTTTTCACCTACCAATATTTCAGGTGTTTTTTCCAAGTCATTCTTAGAAATCTATACTATCCCAGAAACATGGTATATTTTGAAGCTGGGCCTTAAGTATTATATGAGAAATATTTTTACTTCTTTAAATTTGATATGATACAAAGCTTTTAGAAAAGTTTAAGGTAGAAATGAGATATAATTACATTTCAGAAGGGACTTCCAATACTATCTCCTTGTAAATTGCAGACCAGGTGAAGAATATTCTATTACATTTTCTAAAGATTGAATATGTGCATAAGTTCGTCATGCTAAGTTGCTTCAGTAGTGTCCAGCTGTTTGCAGTCTTGTGGATTGTAGCCCGCCAGACTCCTCTGTGCGTGGGATTCTCCTGGCAAGAATACTGGAGTGGGCTGCCGTGCCTTCCTCTTCCCAATCCAGGGATTGAATCCACCTCTCTTATTGTCTACGGCATCAGCAGGCCATTTCTTTACCACTGGTGCCACCCAGGAAAAAGCTAAAAAGTATATGTGAGCAACATTTAAAGCGTTCTCTTCATGTTACAAAATATATTCTATAATTACCCCCAAATTTAAAAATTATAATAACCTGTAAATTTGCTGTTATTTCTATTACAATAAGGAAATTGAATCTCACAGACTTTTAGTGAGTTGTTAAAAATTACACAGAAGTAAAAGGCAGAAACTGAAATTAAGGGCTCACATCTTGAGACTCTAAGAGCAAATTCGACTTTTGCTCTTCAAAGTTGTTGTAGATTTTTTCCACATTTGATTTTTGAATAATAAATATTAATAGTAAGTTCTTTCTTTGTATCCTAAAATTAGTTATTCCAACACTTCTGCTTTCAAAAATATTAGAAGTAGAATTTAGCAAGCTTTCTAAATATCCCAATTATGAAATGTGTTTGATGATATGAGAATTTTATCCTATGAATATGTTTAACATGTAAGATGGGAAAATTTAAGTTTAGGCTATATGATCCAAAGTAACTTGTTATATTAGTTAAATCATGAAAATTTCCATCAAAGCATCTCTTGGTTTTAGGTAATCAAAATAGGTGTTCCATGCATTTCTTTTACACTTTTCTGTTGGTGGTTATAAGCTTGGTCATAAGAACATGTGGAAATTGAATGAACTAGCAACTTGCTGAAACATGACCCCATTCCCTGATTCTTAGCAGTTGAAACCATGTCTTCATGAAGTGCTCCTCTTATTTCACTTATAAAGGTGCTGAACAGTGTGCCTTCAGGCTTTGCTAGAACTTGCCAGAAATGAGAAGCCATCACTATCAACATGTTCATTAGTTAACATTTGTTGACTGAGTGCCAACAACATTTTTGGTGTTACAAATACACAGAGAAAGACACTGTTCTTTTCCAGAGGGATTGGTTTTCTGTTGGGGGAGCGGGAGAGAGGATTTGGTCTGAATGTTCTTTTCCTACTGGGAGGTAAGGGTGGGAATGGGATGACTGGCAGTCGTCTTGGGTCTCATTCTACATACGGGGATGTCACTCTTACTTGCTTATTAATTGATAATATACATAATGAAGTGTTAGTCACTCAGTCATGTCCGACTCTTTGCGACCCTGTGGACTGGAGACTGCCAGGCTCCAGTCCATGGGATTTGCCAGGCAAGAATACTGGAGTGGGTTGCCAGGGGAACTTCCTGACCCAGGGATTGAACCTGGGTTCTCCACATTACAGGCTGACTCTTTTACCAATTGAGCCATCAGGGAAGCCCAATATATATAATACATAGAACAAAACTGACTTCCCTGGTGGCTCAGAAAGGAAAGCATCCACCTGCAATGCAGAAGCCCTGGGATCAATCCCTGGATTGGGAAGACAACCCTGGAGAAGGCAATGGCTACCCACTCCAGTGTTCTTGCTGGTGAATTCCATGGACAGGGGAGCCCGATGGACTACAGTCTATGGGGTTGCAAAGAGTCAGACATGACTGAGTGACTAACACTGGCACTTTCATGCATACATACATAAGCATAAACAAAAAATATGCATACATTTCATTTTATTGGAAAAATTAAAAATATATTGCTTTTTTGGCTTTTGGTGAAAAAGTCATATCCCCCAGAATATCTTCTGCATGGTCTATTTACTAAGATATACTCATACCCGTACTACTAATATAGAGAATGTGCTTAAAAAATTATGCAGAGGTGAGAGTCCCTTGGACAGCAAGGAGATCAAACCAGTCAATCCTAAAGGAAATCAATCCTGTATATTCATTGGGTTTTCCTTGTAACTACGCTGGTAAAGAATCCGCCTGCAATGAAGGAGACCCTGGTTTGATTCCTGGATCAGAAAGATCCCCTGGAGAAGGGATAGGCTTCCAGTATTCTTGGGCTTCCCTGGTGGTTCAGATGTTAAAGAATCCACCTGCAATGTGGGACACCTGCGTTCTATCCCTGAGTTGGGAAGATCCCCTGGAGAAGGAAATGGAAACCCACTCCAGTATTCTTGCCTGGAGAACAGAGGAGCCTGGTAGGCTGCAGTCCATGGGATCGCAAAGAGTCAGACACAACTGAACGACTTTCACTTCACTTCACTTCACTTCATAGTCACTGGAAGGACTGATGCCAAGCTGAAGCACCAGTACTTTGGCCACCTGATGCGAAGAGCCAACTCATCAGAAAAGACCCTGATGATGGAAAAGACTGAGGGCAGAAGAAGGGGCCAAGAGAAGATGAGATGGTTGGATGGCATCACCGACTCAATGGACATGAGTTTGAGCAAACTCTAGAATATGGTGAAGGCCAGGGAAGCCTGGCATGCTGCAGTCCATGGGGTCACAAAGAGTCAGACATGACCTGGCGGCTGAACAACAAATTTGTATATGTAAATATTTTTATACAAAAGTTATCAAGCCTCTCAAAAGAACAGGACGTTTCTCTACATTATCTGAACTGACAATTAGTATTCTTAAAAGATTAATTAAAGAGCACTTTTTAGACCCTTTTCTATTATCTAAATCTAGAGGAGTTTTAACTTCATTTCACTAAAGTTATTTAAGAGGCAGTCACTGAGAGTAGCTGTTGGCTATAGCAAAATGTGATGGTGATAGAAAGACATACCTTAACACTTGAAATTAAAATTTCATTCTGAAAGTGAAACTCAGGGAAAATCAATGAGTTAAGTCATATCAGATAAGTGACCAAAGAGTTTAGGAAATAATGTTTGGACTAAGGGTGTGTCTTTATTATGCTTTGTTTATATTAGCATAAAGGTATAACTTAATCACTTATATTAAACTCACTGTGAAATTGAAAAGGTTTGAAGAGAATGGAGTCTTGAGCCTGGCAATACAAAATAAGATTTTGTTTGAAAAGTGTTAATTTTGTGTTTCTACTGTTAATGTTTTCGAGAACATTTTTTAAAGAACTCCCCTATTCACACCATACCTAGAAATAAAACAGGTAAAAGCAAAGGAACTCTGGATGAAACAGTACAAGGTACCTGGCCTTCACTTTGCCCTGAGTTGGCTCGAGGCAACTTTGCGAAACCACAAGACTCTTAGGAATTTAGTTTGAAAACTATCATCCTTGGAAGCATAACCCCTAGTCATGGCAGAAAGAGGCTTTAATTATAGGAAAAGAGCACTGGGACACTAACTAGTTAATTCTTCTGATTCTGAGTACAGTAAACAATCTCATGAAAATGTTACAGTATTCTGATTTGCTCAGGGTTTGTAGTTTATACTTTATCAGTAAAATAGCATCCTTTTTAAAATGTTAAAAATCCTTTTTAAAATAGCTTTTGAATTTAATCTCCTGTGAGGATAGTTAATGTGAGTCCAGCCTTGAAAGACCAGATATTCTCGTGCTTGTCTTGGTATTAAATTTTTAATAAGGAGATGATAACTAGCCTTTTGTCTTTAGGGCTGAGCCTACACCATGGCTATAGGAAGTTTGTGCCAATCTGTGTTACCTTGCTAGTATTAATTTGAGCTCTTTTATTGATTAAAATGGTGGAGCTGGGATCCACTATAAAATAGTATTTTATGCTTACTCCTGTACCTCTTAGAAGTTGTATGAAAAGATGATTACCTTTTAGTAGAAAAAACAGATTTGTATTGCCCCTCTCCATCAACATTACTCATCTTTCAGAACTTTTATTTCAAATTACAAATCTATTAGTTCTGCCTAAATGTTATTTCACGAAGACTACACATTTGTGAAATATTAAATACATTTTGTGAAGTATCAGTTTGTAAAATAGTAATCAAACTCTGAAGACCCTGTTTGTAATATACATGGGATAAAAATGCTAGACATCAGCTATTTCTATTCTCTAAGCAAGTCTATTTTTAATATATGTTTGTTGCCTGGAGTTTTCAAAATACTCAGTTTAAGATTGTTTATTAATGGGTAGTCCTTGGTTCCCTGAGCTGATAAATCATATTTTTTCTTTCTTATCCCTCAAGCAGAAATTTGGCTTTTCTACTATTTGTCATAGCTTCTCACTTTTGTGTTCTTTCATTCTAATGTGTTACCTTATTCTAGACAGATGTGTCTTATAAAAATAGAAATAAAAAGCCAAGAAAATTTACCTAAAAATATTCAGTTGAAATCTCCCCTTGGTTTAAATATATTTTAAATTTACATTTCCTCTAGTAATCTGATGACTAAATTGCTTAGTTTTTTTTTTTTTTTTAATTTTTAAAGTGATTTATTATTTGCCCACAAATGGAAACATAGCTAACAAGTACTGAATGTTAAACTGTGTGGTAATTGAGAGAGAGATATTTTGAGTGTTATTTCATCCATGGGTATCACTTTCACATACAAACAGAGTAGGGTAGAATGAACTTTGAAAAAAATGGAAATTTCAAATAAATGCCTATTACAAGGGAAAATAAATTTCTACATCATTTAAAAAGGTATTTATTTGCTACTTTCTATTGAGGTCTTTTTATATGTGTGAGGACTAAGTATTGGTTTTGTAGTAGGTTAATATCCATTATTCTATTATCACCATCCTCAAAGAACACTAACCTGTCAAATAATCATCAAATAATCTGAATTTTCTTCCAGATCTTCTACTAACATGATGTATGATGATGAACAAATGCTATCATTTTGGAGATTCAGCTCCAAAGCTGACATAATAAATGTCGTACTTTCCTCAGAATAATTCCATGAGGCTAAAATAGTACCTGTAAACATAAGTTTTTAGAAAACATTGCATTAATCATGGTGGTATTCTTCTCTACAAAGGCACCAAGATACAGTGGTAATCAGTGCAGGCTTCGGAGGCAGACTTTCTTGATTCAGATTGTAACTCTTACTTGGCCTTGAGCAAACTGCTTACTATTAAGAGTGCCACTATTTCTTCTTCTGTAGAACAGGGCTAGTAATAGTCCATCCCTAATAGTGTTGTTGTGAGGATTAAATGAGATAATATTGTAAAGCACTTAGTACAGAGGCAGGGACATTGTAAGTGTTCCTTACTCTTAAAAAACAATATTTAAATATCTCATATAAATAACAAATTTTGAATTACTCAGCGATGCTTGGTTCAAACATTCAAAGCTTGTTAAAAACAATTCAGACTGAAATCTTCTGGTTCCCATCACAAATGGCATTGTGGAATTTATTCCCTTTAGAAAAAGGAGGTCGTGAGGATACAGCCTAGGCTACAGGAAATCCCAAGAAATATTCTCAAGTTTCTTTTCAGCTGTGGTACCATCTTTCTGAACCTACAAGTTCAAACTGCTTTTAAATAAATCACTCAATTCTTCCTCCTCCCAGTAGTACTTTCATCAGAATCATCGTTTGATCAAAATGAAAACTCCCCAAATCATGGCAGTTTTCAAGACTAAATTTCTTTATACCTGGTTTTAAATTTGTGGGCAATGCCACTGCCCCCCCTCCCCCAAGTCTCTGTAATGTTTTTTGCTATGACAGGGCCTCACTGGGGAAATCCTAACTGAAGATAATAGCCTGATGTATTAAATGTTGCCAGTATTCCATTAATATTAAGTAATTGCATAACAGCCTTTTTAAATACTAAGTTAAAAGTGATACATTAATATTGAGTACACTGCTACTGTAAAGTCCATTCTCCTCCTGATTTCCGAGTAACACCATTTAAGTGCCAACCTACTATTACAAGAGTTTACTATTTTATTCTTGCTCCAAAATGGCATCAACAGCGATGGGGTGCTTTCAGGGGATTGTTGAACAGAATTTTTGCAACAAAGAGGGAAGCTTGAGGAAATGCAGAACAGCTCCAGTAGGCATGGCAAGGCTTTATCTCAGCACTTCTCAAATCCACACACCCCCTAATCAAGCAAGCAGCTTTATGGCATGCGCAATTGCAAGTCAAGTCTAACCGACTTCCGCAGGACTGGCTTCCACAGGATTTCCTGTCCAAAAAAGACCGGTGGTCCCCTGTCGCTAAATGGTTACAGAACCATCAAGTTAGCCAGGCGCCCCCTCCCCAGCGTGTGTGTGTATTAAAAACAAGAGAGTCGAAGTGACCAAACCCTGTCATTTGCACATTCTCTCTGTGGACTTCTTTATTCCCTTTCTCTTCATTGGGTAAGAGAGGGAAAAAAAAAAAAAAACACACCACCCAGCTGACAAAAAGCCTCCCTCCTTAGTATCTATTTGTTCAAGGTGTCTTTTCCCTGGGAGGTTATTTACAGGTTTCTCGCTGCTTAGCTGGTCTCACCTGGTGATCACTTACTGAAAGGAGAAATCTGCCCTTTCGGGGTGAGCTGTGCCTTTAACCCCTTTGGCCGGCTCTTCCTGGGAGGTGAGCGCGGCGCGCTGCAGTGTCTGGGAGCCCACCTAGAGGGCCCCCTTGACGCCAGCACATCCCCGGCCGGGCGGCAGCCTCTGCAGCCGAGCGCCCGGGCTGCTGCAGAGTTAATGTACAGTACCACGGAGCCTGCAAGTGTCCTGAGCTGTTCAGAGCCGGCTGGCGGGCACAGCCCGGGGCAGACGAGGCGGCTGCGACGATTCCAAAGGTTCTGCTGGAAATTCGGCGCTGGGGGACCCCAGTGGGAGCCTGTTGCCATTGTGTTTTAAAAGCATGCAAGGTCTGTATAGCTCGGGCGTGAGAATCTTTCAGAAGCTGTCAGAGCATCCGAGTAAATGACACCTACTGGGAAATTGAATTGGGGGTAAAAAAGAGAGAGAAGAGAGGAGAAAGACAGCGGGGGGTTAGAAATTCTTAGACAACGTCTGAGTTGCAGCTGTGAAAATTCATTTTCTTTCCAAGACAAAATATGAAAAGCCCGCACATGGGTTTGATAACAACAAATTAGAGGGGTTTCTGCAGGGAGAGGATCAATAGCTTAGTCATTTGACTGAAAGAGAGCAGGCAGCCTTATTATGGGGCTTGGCAGCAGAAATGAATGTTCTCCTAACAGCACCTTCTGAAGTCATGATGGGAGCTCCTGGTGATCCTTGCCTTCCTACTTTTGCAGTTGAAAACCAGCCATTCTGAGAGGGGGAGAGAAGTTGGCTTTTGGTTATACATGGTTGCTAGCCCCTCTGCCCAGGTCTTTGTCCGACACGTCTCAGAAGGCAGCACTGCGTTAAAGTGACCACACATGAATATGTGCCTCAGAAAGAAGAAAAAGCAATATTCATTTCTAAAGGACAGCATGGCCAAGCAACCTGAAGTTTTCCATTTCCCTTCTAACACTTCTTTAACAAGGATAACAAGAAACTGTCTTTTGACTCCTTTTTTCCCACATTCCAGAGTCCTTCCTGCAAAGATGCATTAATTCCACTCCAGGCACTTGGATTTTACTGGGACAATATTTGCCACCATTTAGGATTAGCGATTGAACTGGTTATTTTAGTAAGTTGACTAAACTACTGGAACCTAAATGGGTGGACCCATGCCTGCAGTGCTCTGTGATGTTTCTTTCTTCAAACCCTGGAAGGGCTTTTGTTGTTGCTCTTTGTTTTTTGGGGGGGATTTTTTTGGAATTCAATACTTGTTGCAATAATTGCCCATGATAGCTGCTCAAACAGGAGAGTTGGAATTCATCTTTGAAAATCACTACATGTAACATACAAGACAAGGAAAATATTAATGACGGAAGATCTGCCAACATGATGCATGTGAACAATTTCCCCTTTAGAAGGCATTCCTGGATATGGTGAGTAATCAATATCCCCTTCAGTTGGTAATACTCAGAATTATAAAATTCCATGACAGGTACCAGAGGTGGATTTGTCTTGAACAAGAATATCAGTCTCACATGAGGATGAAAAGTAAAACATGTTTAAAAACAAATATTTCTGAGAAAGTATTGGTTATGCAATAACAAATTACTTGTTAATATAAAAGCATTCCAAATAAGTCAGGTATGAGGACATTGACAAGTGCTGAAATTTCATAGAGAGACCAAAAAAAAAAAAAAAAAAGCCACAACAACTTTGAGAATGGCAACTATTTAATTAATAAGTAAAAGGGAAAAGGAAGTTTAGGATTTGGTATTTACACTTTTGTCTTTTTTTTTAATTTGAAAATTCCCTGGGGAAGGACACACACAGGCATCTCATGTCAATTTGCTTGATGTTAGGTCTTTGAAAATTTCCAAAAGAAGGTTTAAGGGAAAACTTAGAATGCTGACTCAATTTTAAAATGATGTTAAGATATGTTGGTGCCTGAGATTTAAGGAATATTTTAACTATTCAAGAAATATTTCTACCAGAATGAGCCAATTTCATAGAATTCTAACAGATGAATCATGAGATGCTCGGACTCTCATGGAACTTGCTTAGTGCAATGATATTTGGTCATGTATTCATGACCAATTCAACGTAATGAATTAAGGTCCATGGGCATGTGACATCATGTACCATTTCTTGTTAGAGTTTATGATTAAACGTTTCTAGGAACTAGTTGCTGAGGGTAGTATAAGGGCAAAGCTCACTATTTAAAAATTGCTTGTTTTCACCACACCTTTAGGGTTGACTGGATTCAATTTCTCATAGCAGAGACTTTGTGAATGTATGGTAAAGGTACATTTTCAGGTTTTGTGGCTTACTAATATAGTTTGGTTTGCATACTGCAATGTATCTCATTTTGAAAGTATATTTCTCGGGTATATTTTCTGGCTGGCCTTAGAATAAGTGATATTCATCAAAATACAGGTTTCTGAGGGTTTTCTAATTACTTTTATGACAGTGTCTCAAATGAAAGCATCTTGATATTTTGAAACTCCACCAAAATCCCCTACTGGTTTATTACAGACGTTTCAGCTTGTTAGCTAAAAATCAGTTACAGAGAAGGGTGAGTGACATCCTCTGTCACTGGGCAGGACTCATTTTCTGTCAGTATCAGATGGATCCAGAATCGACACTGTGGCGTATCTTCCTTCTCTGCCATCCGGAGCCACTGTCCCAGGCCGTAATGTGCTGGGAAGGAGCCTGGGTGACATGCCTGCAAACCTCAGTGGCCCACTTCCAAGTGCATCATCAGAGTTCCCGACTCGGGAGCTTCGGTGCTTTCCCCTTGCTTGTCCTGATGGTGAGGGTCGGACACAGCAATGAGGTCTTTGTCATTCTTACCAGTACAGTCAGATAGGTAGTCTTAAACCCTAAGATTGAAAGGGTCCTGGAAACAATCCCTGGCACGTAGTAGGCATTTGTCAGATATTTTTTCAACAATTCCTTATGCCTTCCTTCCGGGTTAATTTTGTACCTATTAAGATTCGTTTAGGGGAAAATAAAATTAGCATTCTCATTTCTATAAAGTGTACTTTGCTGTAAAGCAAGTTTTTGTTCTGCCTAAGCTTTGCTGTTTGGGTCTGTTTGTTTATGTTGTAATAGGAAGGATGCAATTTACTCTTTGAATGCCTCACATTATAACCACCTTTTATTTTATTTTATTGTTGCTGCATTTACCTCACCTCTGCTTTTGACTGGAAAGAATCGAACTATTCAACCCTGTAGGTTTTGAAAGAATGCAAATGTGCTTATTCATGCTCCTATAAACCTGTAACATATATGTTTGAAAACTGAATGCAGAAGTTGAGAGCCTTGGTGGTTTTCTTTTGTGCCTGAAGCTAGGTAACCCTTCATACATTTCACTGCATGACGTGCCAATTTGTTAATGTCGTGGCCAAACAGAGCCACTGTGGAGTGTTAGTGTTCTGTGTACCTATTTTTGCTTGGGCCCTTTAGAAGGATTAATAAGATATTGAACTCAAAGGAAGAAGGTGGTGACTTTTTCCAGGTGACCAAATTAATGGTGTGCTTGGTCTCAACTTCCCCAGTTGTTGTTTCTTTCTTATTTATAACCTCACCTCTTAATACCATGGTAAGAGATTTCTAGGTTTCTAGGATTCTAGGTTTCTTGACAGAAAACCTTCTTTCTCTTTGTCCTGCTGTAAGAGTCCTGTTGGATTGAATTCTATGCTCATGAATGGTCCTGCTAAGAAGAAAGGATTTGCCAAGTTGTTCTGCTTTGCATCTCCAAATCTTTTTCCTCATTCTCCTACGCAGGTCTTTTTTTTTTTTCCCCCCACAAAGAGGGCAGATCAGAAGTTGGCAACAGCTCAATGCCTGGGAATAATAAACATTTTAAAGGAGATGTGTGCCTTGGGTTTCACAATCTAATCTCTATGAAGGCTCTAAACCCTTTGGATGGGCAGGGTATAGAGATGCACACTTATTTCTCCTCTACTTTTTGAAGGAGCAAGGAGGGAAATTTGAGATGAAGGAGGTCTAAGAGGAGTCTTCAAAAGTTCATCAGAGGTAATGGTTCCAGTAGAAGCCTAGTGTAGAGTTCCTTCTCGGATTCTCATCCTCCTGCCCCAGGGCTGGTATGTTGATGGTTGAGCAATAGTATGACAAATTCTTAGTTTATTGGTGACAAGTTAAAGTTAATAAGTGGTCTTACTACTTGTCTTAATAGAACACTACCCTTTGAGAGCTAAAAGAGTGGTAAGAAGAATGTGCTTTCCCTGTTTAAATCTACATTAGAAAAACTTGCTGGAGGATTTTATTGCTAAGGCTTCTTTCCATTACACTTTTCAACCTTTTTAGTGCCAAACCAAACAAAGATAAGGGTTCATCTCACTCTGTAAATACGTACTATATAGTTAGCCCTTATTTTTTTATTCTGGCTAGTTGTGAGAATATAGTGGTAGCCTAACAATTCAGAAATGGGCCTTCTTGCATAGCTGAAAGAAGAGAAATGTCAGTCAGCTTTCTAGGAATTTAAATTTCATCTTGTAGCAACAAAGAGGACTTTTGAGAAACACCAGGCACAGAACCATTATGCAGGGGTCCAGTAAGAGGGACGTAACATGGTGTGCCTAGCATGTGCTTGTAGCTTTTTGCTTTATTTAAAAATACATAACAAATTTGCATAATCTGATTTATAAATGCTCTGGAATTTCATGCCAGAAATGCCAGGCCCATCTTGCATGCAATTGAATTTTACATATATAACAATTAGGAGGGCATTTTATTGAAATACCTTGGCATCCTTCTTATGATGAACTCAGAAGACTCAGAAGACAGAGGGAGGTAGAAGCCAAGGGCCCCTGCCAGAGAAGGTGGTTCCGTACTGCTCTGTGGGCTCCTTTGAGGAAGCCTTGGGAAATTTGGGACCAGTGACTGTGGATGGTGGGTGACTAATTGAGGTTTAGAATTTTATTTTTTAAAGTCCACACATATAAGTATTTTTACCAAACTCTTTTTATGATGTTGAGACCTCACTTTGATCAAGAGGCAACATGGGGTGATTATAGCACTTTGACTCAACCCTGAGGCTTATTTTTCCTTTTTTAGGCCCTCACATCCTTTCATTGGACTTGCCCTTTCTGGGTTCCTAGTAAGATTTAATCTAGTGGGTCACAATTTGGTTGTTCCTTAGTAAAGCAAGAGTTCACCTCACATACTAACTCATTTTATTTTGTTTTCTTTGACTTAATTCATTTACTGAATGAAGCAAGATATAAATCAATATATCCATAATAGTGTGTGCATTTATGTATATATGCATATATATGTGTATATATAAAATTTCAACAGTAAATTCAATGTGTAAATAATCAGAGAAAGGCAAGATGGCCTGCTTCTTAATGAAAGTATGGTCCTTCTTATCTAGACTGTTAAAATCACATCTTTGAAGTTTTTCTTCTCTTCATATGTCAAAACTATAGAAACTCAACCCAGAATTGTGTTTCCTAGAGTTTAGGTTTTACTCACCACATGTAACAGTCTCACTTGTCTTATGAGAGTTTTAGTGGGTGGGAGAAACATTGTGTTTGATGACTGTATGCTTTGAAGGACAAAATGGATTAAGTCTGCAAGATAACAGAGCTCTGCTCATTTTAGTCAACGTAAAATTCTGCCAGTGTCTGCTTGTCTTCTAATGAGATTTCAGGTCATGGCTGACCTTGCTTTAGTAGCATCTCTTCCTCTGAGTGACAGAACTACCCAGAAATTCCAGAATCCACATACAATTTGTTTGTGAGCACTTGTGACCAGTAAAGTTTAGCTCTAGCTTGTAATTATACAAACTCATCGTGTTCACAAATCCCTGGGGCTCAGTGGTAAAGTCAGCCATTGTTTAAAGCATAAGTTCATGTTTAGATACAACATAGCAAAGATTTTCCTTTAGATGAAGTACTGATCCCATTAAACATCTAATTTTTTCTCTTGGCTTTCTGTTTTACTCTCTTTTAGTGCCTTTAGCTTATGGTCTTCTTAATTTCTGTTAGTAATACCTTCTAATTTAAACATGCAAATGAAAGTTCATTCTTGAAAATTTTGTAAAAATTTGATTAAGCAATGGTGTGATAGAGGAGAAAAGTTGCCATTAGCAGTATCAGTGTGCCCACAACTTAGGACAATGAAACATAATTTTCAATTGCAACAGACTTTCCGCTGTGGAAAATCCCATGGATGGAGGAGCTTGGTGGGCTGCAGTCCATGGGGTCGCTAGGAGTCTGACACGACTGAGGGACTTCACTTTCACTTTTCACTTTCATGCATTGAAGGAGGAAATGGCAACCCACTCCAGTGTTCTTGCCTGGAGAATCCCAGGGATGGGGGAGCCTGGTGGGTTGCTGTCTGTGGGGACGCGACTGAAGTGACTTAGCAGCAGCAGCAGCAGCAACATAATTTGTGTACTTTACACGCTGACAGGTTACCTCCTCACTGGGCTGAGTGGGTGGCCCAAGACAGGGAGCAGTCAGACAATGCCTACATAAGAAAAAAGGGAGAAAGTGTTCTCCATCACGTGAAAATGCTTAGCTATGGATTTGGGATGTTTTGTTTCTATTAAATTGTTCACTTTCCACTCCTTTGTTTCTGCACTCACTTTAGCTGACTGTTACTGAGTTACTCCCACTAATGCTACCGTATTCAGGTTCCAAGAAAAACAGCAAGGAAGGGAAAAAGGAAAACAGTTTAGAATTCCAAGAGGGAGATCCCAAGGAGGGAACTTAACAACCAGTTTCCCACTTGCCTCAGGCTAGCAGTTTCTTTCTTTCTTTCTTTTTTGAACAATAGTCACACTTCCTCTCTTCCTCTCCTCCTTCAATCACACTCCACAGATATTTGTGCTCATAGATACCCTAACTATAGAGTCATTCTGCCTTTTTTTTTTTACAATAGCTCCAAAATATCACCAGGCCAAAGTTAATTTCTATAACTATTTACCACTCAGTGGACTGTTAGATGGGCTTCCCAGAAGGCACTAGTGGTAAAGAACCCACCTGCCACTTCAGGAGACTCAAGAGAAGCAGGTTAGATCCCTGGGTCAGAAAGATCCCCCGAAGGAGGGCACAGCAACACACTCCGGTATTCTTGCCTTGAGAATTCCATGGACAGAGGAGCCTGGTGGGATATAGTCCATAGGGTCACAAAGAGTTGGGCACAGCTGAAGCAACTGAGCGTGTACTCAGGCACGTGCGCTCAACTAGAATGGTGTTTCTAGTTGTTACAGAAGTACCAGCCTATAAACATTCCCAAGGATATATATTTCACCTGGAAACTATACTGTGTAAAATTTGAGGATAAATGTTTGGTTTCAAAGATGGATCATCCAGATTCTATATGGTAGATTATTGGCTGGGGAAAGATAGTAAAAAACCAAACCTTTCCAGGTTTCTAACGCTGGTGTTGCCGCTTTGTGTGACCTTGTGAAAGCTCTCAGAGCTCTTCACCACCTGTTGAAAACAATTCAGTGGCTATTTACCAGCTTCATTTTGAAGAGTAGGCCATTAAAGGAACTTTCATAGCACATTGGTAAAAATAATTTATTAGACTGTTAAACAATGACACGCTAAAGTCTCTTGGGTGAATTTGTTAGCTATACATAACAAATATAACCACTAAACATTTCATGGATGAGATCAGCACTGTTTGAACCCAGGCCACATGTTTTCACATAAATTACATCCGTTAATGGCAACGGTAACTTTCAGAGGTGGGTCTTATTTGAACCCCTGTTGGCAGATGAGGAAAGTAAGGCCCACAGAGGGGAAAGAACTTGCTCCAAGTCACATGTCTATTGCTTAGGGAAGCTGACCCACTGAAAAACAGTTTCGGCCTCATTTGAAAACCCAGTGTCTTTTGATTGACCATATTGTTCTGTGGCAGACGCCTGTCTGTGGACCTTTTGGAAAATAGCTTAGCGATATCACCAGAGAAAATAAGCAGATTCCCTGTTAGTTAGCAAGCTGGGGAAGTACACTGAGTGCCCAGTGAATATCAAAGACCTTTCTCTGAGAAACCCTTCCTATTCATGTTCAGACTATGACCTGTACTTCAGCCATGTCAGCAGATCTTTTTGTGTTTTCTCAAAATTTTACAAGGAATTTGAAGTGACCCTTGTTCCCAGGGCCACTCTTGTCCTATGGGATTTTTTTTCTGTGAGTTAGGGAAAGGTGCTTCTCTGGGCAGGTGTATTAGGAGAGGTGCCCCACATATCACATATTAGGCAGGTGAATTAGAACTGCAGACTGTGGAACTTGGTGAATGGATAGAGCTTCTGTGCAAAGCCACAGGCAGCCTTTCCTTTGCCCATGGCACAGCTCTGGCCCTCCTTTGACCTGAGTTACACCACTACCTCAAAAGCAGATGTGCCAATCAGATGAGAGTACTTTGCTGCCAATAAAAATCATACAAGCTTTGGGTTTTGCTTCCATCATTATTACTTTCTTTGACATATTCTAATTACAGGTCTTTAGGAAAAAAATTTTTTTGCACAGGTAAAAAATATTAACATTTTCTACAATCAGAGCTAGTGCAAAACAGCCAAAGAAACATTTTAATCACAATATAGCTGTTGAAATGCCATTCTTAGTGAATTGGATTAGAACACGTGGATTAGAACATGCTGATCTATTTGCACACAGGGGATGCCCAGATAAATATGATAACAGTTCTGCCCTGAAGATACTCACAGACGAGTGAGGAGAACATCCGCAGAAACAAATGATTGCAGAATGGTGGGGAGCACGTTAATACAGGAATGTACAGAATATTATGGGAGTTTAAAGGAAGAAACACCTTAACTGGCTGGTCTAAATACTTTTGAAAAGTCTAGAAATGAGGGACTCAAAGTATGTCTGATGGCTTCAAGAGTTAGTAGTTATTGGCAACACATTGGAGAGTAGTTTAAGTTGGGGAGTGTTCTAGTTCAGGGGGTTATAAAAGCGCAGAAAACTAGTGCAGACTACTTTCAAAATTTTGGACAAGAAAGACACAAAAATGGGGAGAGAGAAGGGAAGGGAGGAAACCCAGCAGTTAGTGAAGAACACCAAATAATTTTAAGCATCAGGGAGTGTACCCCAAAGGAAGTAGCTAGAGATAGGATTTGAAGACTGCATGAAGGACATTGCTTCCCCCAAGTAAGGAGGGGGGTGAAGGAGGATGGAGCCAATCTTGTAGAGATTAGGAAGTTAGAAGGGGAACACAAGGCGGTTTGGTCTCATGCCTTCTGTTTTCTTTGGGAGGCAGAGTTCAAGATCAGAATAAGATCTCAGAGGAGGGCCGTGAAAAGGGAGGTGAAAGAGCTGAGTCAAGTTACTGGACAGTTTCTGTGGGAATTGGAAAGGCTTCTGAAGGTGGAAGTATCAGAGTGTCCGGTGAATTGGAAAGAGTTGATGATGCTAAATGAATATGTGGAGTCGATGAAGGATGTTTTACTCTGCTTTGAAAATTACTCACATAAAGTATTATGTTAAGAAAAGGGACAGCTGTGTGACAGAAATGAAGCAATCCTTAATTACTAAATTAGAAACTGTTTTGTAATTAGCATTTCTCCTGTTGACTGTGTTTTGGGAATTCCAAAGACTGCGGAACTGACTTTATCATTGTTGTCTTTGCCTTGGTAGTGGTGGAAGCTGTATTATGAACATGTTAACTAGACTGTAGTTCCAGTTTCATGACCTGATTTAGGACTGTGAGATTTTCTGAGCTACCTGGAAATAACTGTGGGGTGACAAACAGAAGTTCTAAGATTTGCACCTTGAATTTTATCTTCAAATGAATAAGAATCACAGTGGGAAGAAAAGGCAAAATGATTCAACTTTGCTCACTTTTTACTAGGAGCCTACCTGTCTGTGGTTTATGTTGTAATGTCACACATCCATACAGATGCAGCCTGCTTTTACAAAGATTTCTTCAAAATCCTTCTGAAGTTGACTTGAAAGTGTCACCAGTCTCTGAGAAGCTTACTGAAAGCAACAAAACATCATATGACTTTAGCCAGAACCAGTATAGCCTACTTTAAATATTTATAAGTTTAAATTCTCTTTTATGTTTCCATGAGGTATGGGGAGGGGGGGAATGACAAATATAAGATGTAAATTGAGGGAACATTTTAAGTAATCTTATAATATATTTAGATCATAATTATAAACCCTATCATGTACGATGCGTTTGGGAGATGTTATGAATTCCTTTTATCTCTTCTCATTACTAGAACTTTCTCCCAGTTTAGCAGAATTTCTTCTTTAATATCCTTGGTTTCCAGTGCTCACAAATATTTTGTATAGGGCTTTTTTGTGGGTATTTTGCTTCAGCTCCAAAGCTCTAAATAAGGTCCTGAGCAGTCCTAGTCACTTATAAGGAAACTTCATTATGCCCTCCCTTTTAGTTCATGTTTTTCTTAAATCTGAAGGTGAGGGCATTGAACTGAATACACATAAAAAATACCTACTGTTCTAAAAATTGCCTGATCAGTTTACTCATTTCTGGCTTGTATAACTGTCCTTCAGTTAATTGGAATACTGTGAAATATGCATTGATCCATAAGCTACTCTAGGGCTGAAGTCTGATGTTTTTCTCAAAAAAAAAAAAAAAAAGCCCCTCCTGCAGAAAATCCTTAGTCTCTCAGCCTTAGGTATTTGGCTTAATTCCTTCTATATGAAACTTTTAAATAGCAGCCTTGTTCATGGGTAAGATGGCAACTTTATGTTTATTAGTGCTGATATCACCAGTAATTAGCCACTCTGTGCAACATGAGGAACTTGCTCACCCAGGGATGGAAAACATGGCCTCTGTAGTGAAAGCACAGGCTCTTACCTACTGGGCAACGGGGGAAGTCCAGATCACCAGTAATTGAGAAAATATGTCTTATGTACCATTTTTGTGTCCATTATATTTCCAACTCTTCTCTTGGTCGATGTTCTCAAGCTTATCCTTGTTCATCCAGCGTCCGTCTAGTCTAAGAAATAACATGGAGTGAAGTTCTCAGTATCAGATACGTAGTTTTGAGTTTCTTTGTGTATGAGTGCTTACTTAGTGCATTTAAAACAGATTGGCAATGTGATGGAGCAGCTGTTGATGCTTTAGAGAAGAAACTGGCAAGTTGATAGCAGGCAAACTGGTAAGACCCCAGGGTCACCAAGAGTAGTAGAAGAGACCTCTTATACATCATGAAGTATGGCATCGGAGTCTTGGGAATTGAGTTCTAAAAGAAAAAAAAAAAAAAAAAACAATTGGAAAAAAATCACATTTTCTAGAAAGTAATCCAGGCAAGTTTAGTTTTGAGAAAGTAAAATGTTCTGGTGGATCAGGATGTCACCATTTTAAAGACGGATAACATTTGGCCAGGCCTTCCTGCAAATCTTGCTTCCAGGACCTTTCTGTGACCAAGCTAACCTGTGAGACTTCATGGTAACAGATCACGTCCCCTTCTCTTCATGATAGTAGCCATCTGTTCTTTCTATCCTGAGCTCTGGCACAGTACTACCACCCACAGGTGAAAGTGAAAGTTGCTCAGTCGTGTCTGACTCTTTTCGACCCCATGAACTATATAGTCCATGGAATTCTCCAGGACAGGATACTGGAGTGGGTAGCCTTTCACTTCTCCAGGGGATCTTCCCAACCCAGGGATCAAACCCAGGTCTCCCATGTTGCAGGCGGATTCTTTACTAGCTGAGCTGCAAGGGAAGCCCAAGAATACTGGAGCGGGTAACCTATCCTTTCTCCAGCAGATCTTCCCGACCCAGGAACCAAACTGGGGTCTCCTGCATTGCAGGCAGATGGTACTCTATAAAGTTTTCCTCAACTAATGAATGTATGCAAAGAAAAGGATGAACAAAAAATTATATAGTTGGGAGTTATTTGATTAAGTAACCTGCTTTGTTTAAATGATGTTACTGTGCCATGTGTTGAGATGAAGCAAGGGAACTTATGCTATTAAAATAATAAATATAATACATAATAAATATTTGAGATGTTAATGCCAGGTATAGATTAAACTTTTTATATACAGTGTCTCATTTAATCCTCCCCCAAATCCATGACAAGGGTATGTTACCTACTTCCCAAGGTGTGTAACCTTGGGTAAATTATCTAACCTCTTTCTGTGTTTCAGTTTTCCTCCTTGTGAAGTGGGTTTAATAAATGGTGCTCACTTCTTTGGGTGACCTGAAGATTAAATGAGAGCACTTGCCACCCAATAAAGAACCAGTGAATTCTGGCTTTACTGTGCAGATCAGGAGAGTAGGCTGTGAAAGGCTAACCAGGTTGCCTAAGGAAACCTGCTTGTTTCGCGGCAGGCCTCTTTTAACCTAGGTCTTCTCCGTTCTCGGTTGTTTGGAGGACTGGCTGCCTGCTTCCTGTGTATCATATATTTGAAACCCTTCAGCTTGTGCTAGAAAAACATCTTGGGCTGAGTTTGAATTATGGGGAATAATGCATTTCTCCTCGTCTCTCTAACCTCAATAAAAATCACCTACCCTTAGAAAACTTCTAGAAATTTCCATAAAAATTGTCATCTTGAACATAAATACTTCCCACGCACCTTGGTTTCTGATACTCAAGAGAGTTTAACCACGTCTACAGAGGCAGCCATCCTGCTGAACCGTGTTTATCTACACAATCCAAATGCCGTTCTTCCAAATCAACTCCTTATCTAAGGTACTCATTATTTCTTTAAAACCAGTAACCAGTTTATTCAATTTATGGACAGGAATCTTTCTTTCCTTGAAGATGTCTATGTTTTCTCTTTCTGGGAAGACAGTACTGTGTAAATTAATCTGTAGCTGGTCCATATGTTAATTTATATGTCCACTTCTTCACTAATAATATTTATATTACATTTTAATTATTTTTTTGCAGTACATGACACAGTTCTCAGACATAACCAAGCCTCCATGTATGGGTCTTCTCTCCTCTTTTCATACATCTTACACTCTCAAGCTAGGCTCCAAAATAGTCCTCTCCTCCATGCCTCTTCTTTTGCCTGGAAAATGTATTGACTCTGTATTGTATACCATAAAGGCTTGCCAGGTGACACAGTGGTAAAGAATCTGCCTGCAATGCAGGAGGCGCAAGACATGCAGGTTTGATTCCTGGGTCTGGAAGATCCCCTGGAGTAGGAAATGGCAACCCACTCCAGTATTCTTGCTTGGAAAATTCTATGGACAGAGGAGCACAGGATCACAAAGAGTTGGACACAGTTGAGCAATTGAGCACATACATTGTACACCATACTGAGAAGGCCCTGCTCAACTGGGTTCTGCCTTTCTAGTCTAAAGCATGCAGATCAGCTTGTGTTAGTATTAATGTTACCTTCCTTCCTATTCTGGCCTACATATCCTTATGTATATCCTTGCTTGTGCTTAGTTGCTCAGTTGTGTTCAACTCTTGGTGACCCCATGGACTGTAGCCCGCCAGGCTCTTCTGTCCATGGGGATTTTCCAGGCAAGAATACTGGAGTGGGTTGCCATGCATTCTTCCAGGGGATCCCCCCAACCTGGGGGTCAAATCCAGGTCTCCTACAAGCAGATTCTTGACTGTCTGAGCCACCAAGGCTCAGAAATACAGCCATCTTTAAGGGCATGTTGGAGAAGGAAACAGCAACCCAGTCCAGTATTCTTGCCTGGAGAATCCCATGGATGGAGGAACCTCGTAGTCTACAGTCCATGGGGTCACAAAGAGCTGGACACAACTGAGCGACTTCTCTTTCACTTTTAAGGGTATGTATACCCTTAAATACATCCATCTTTAATATTTTTCTTCTCAAATTATTAGGCATTTATTAAGTATACTCTGGTGGCTCAGATGGTAAAGAATCAGCCTGCAATGCAGCAGACCCAGGTTTGATCCCTGGGTTGGGAAGATCCACTAGAGATGGGAATGGCTACCCACTCCAGTCGGAGAAGGCAATGGCACCCCACTCCAGTACTCTTGCTCTTGTCTAGGAAATCCCATGGACTGAGGAGCCTTGTGGGCTATGGTCCATGGGGTCACAGAGTCAGACATAAGTGAGCAACTGAGCCTGAGCATGAGTGCTGGGCACGCAAAATTTAGAAAGTAATTGTCATCTTTGAATATCTTACTTGAATATGTACTTAACTCTCCATGTGCAATTGTTTAGTTTTTTTTTTTAATCAGGAAATATATTTTATCAGACCTATTTCCTATGGATTACTTTTAGATTCATAAGTTGCCTCTGCTTTTGGCAAATATATAAAGTCATGAACCCAAACTTTCTAGCTGTGTGACCCTGACAAGTTGTTTAACCTACATGTGCCTCGGTTTCCTCATCTGTAAAGTGGAGTTTATAATAGTTTTTACTTGATAGGCTGTTGTGAGAATGGAACGTTGTAACATATGTAAAGGGCATTTAACAGGCCTGGTGCGTGAATGCTCTACCTGGTTTAGTTGTTACTGGAGCTGTTGTGCATCCTGTCGAGTTGAGCTCCCTCAGAAACAGACCCCAAGAGAAGGACTTGAGTAATAGTAGTTTACTCCAGGAAACACTGGGGAGAGGGGCGTATGGAGGTGGTGGAAAAGTAAGACAGGAAAGGGGAGAAAGGGCACACAGGGTGCACTAATGATCAGGTAACTGAAATAGGCGCCTGTGCCCAAGTCCTGCTGGGGACCTCTAGGAGATGATATAGAACTTGCTTCAGAGGTATCCTGTTCAAGAGATGAGGACACTGCAGGATTTATCCTCTGACTCCCATCTTCACTGGTTGATGGCTGCTCCTAGGAATAAATTCCTGGTATTCCACTCTGACCTGCATGCAGGCAAAGCCTTAGGTAGAGCATTTACACATTACACATGCTTATACTAGGGTTCCATCAGCATGTTACTGCTGAGGGGATGTGGACATAGCTCTGACAGCAATTGCTACAGAACTATGAACAGAATTCTCTAGGGCTTTCTTAGGATTCTGTTTTATTTTGCCTGGCCAAGTACTAGGCATCCATAAATCTTTGTAGAATGAGGGAGTGATTGAGTACATGGATTTCTTCTACTTGACCTTCAAAGCTGTTTGTAATTGTGTCTCACTCTGTCTTTAATTCTCATGATTTCAATTTCATAATTCCCTCTTCTTTAATTGTATCTGTCTTCTCACTGTACCCAGACATATCCATTTGATTTCCTTACATGGGATGCTCTGCCCTCTACTCTAACTCAGCCCTACTCATTCTTCAAGTTCCCCCCAGCCTCCAACATTTCCTTTCTTCCTTGAAACCTTTAAACTCAGCTCACTTCTCTGAAGTCCCATTAACACAAAAAGACTACACATTCTGGTGTTTGTTCTATAATCAATGCAGGTTTCAAGGCTAAGCAAAACATCCAGGTCTTAAATACCTCTTGCCTATTGCACAAACTTGAGCACATCATATGTAGCAAGTACTATCAAATACCGAGAAGCAGTAGTGCCTGGAATTCGGAGTTACGACAACCATGATTACATCCTTGTGGTTTTAGTCATGAGCTGTATATGACCTTGGTTGTTGTTGTTTAGTTGCTAAGGTGTGTCTGACTCCCTTGTGACGTTATGGACTGTAGCCCACCACGTTCCTCTGTCCATGCAATTCCCAGGCAAGAATACTGGAGTGGTTGCCATTTCCTCCTCCAAGGAATTTCCTGACCTAGGGATCGAACCTGCATCTCCTGCAGTGGTACAGGAAGCTCTGTACCACTGAGCTTCCAGGGAAGCCCATGTGATCATGGGAAACTGTTTAATTTACTTACATCTCTTTTTCCTATCATCTGTAGCTAATGACCTTATATCATATTGGTTAAAGATTAAGTGAGATATTTTATGTAAAATGCTTATCACAGTGCTTCTCAAGAAGTTGGTCTTCAATCTGTAGAATCTGACAGATTCTTTTGATTCTGCAGTAATAAATATCTTAGACTTTTCTCATTATGCTTCTTTAGTTTTCATTTTGCAATCACTTTGATTTTTAGTTTTAAAAAAAAGTTTAGTGACATCTTGAGACAAAGATTGATATTTGAAATGTTGAAAATTTTAGAATTTTATATGAAAAACAATTTCTCAGTTGAATCTTTGCAATAAATATGCTGTTTTTTCATATTTTATTTAAAGTATCAATCATATTTATTAGTTAAGATGTATTGAAAACTTGAAAGTCCTTTGCATAGTAGAATGAAGTTCTGCTTTATCATGAAAGAACATCAAGGACTATTTTATATATTTATGATTTTTTGATCAGTGCATAGACTGAAAAATTAACTTCAACTTTAGCTTTTTAAGTTTTAGTGCTGTAGTTCTCTGGTGGAAATGATGAGGGTTAGAAAAGGTGTCTTTGGGGAAAATAATTGTAACATATATTAGAAATTCCTGCAAGAATTTGTGCAAAAGCCATTCAGCCCTCATCTTATCATCCCAGTAACACGGACCATCAGAATTGGATAGTGAGGAAGGGATGGATGGGAAGAGGAGATGGCATGTGCATTTTAACTTAAGTATTTGAAGGATATGGTACATGATCTCTTAAAAGGGACCTATTCTTTAAAGCCATATTACACTGAGTTCAGATTCAACTCTGTTAATGACTGGCTGATTCTGAGCAAATGATCTGACTTTTCTGAGTATCATTTTTCTCATTCAAAAAGGGAAAATGCAGTAGTACCAATATCTTATTTATTTGTTGGTTTAAACTTTGCCGTATTCTAGGAAGCATTTAACGTGGCAGCAACGCAGCAAAGGTGTATAACATACAGGGGAGAATGGCGAGGGCAGGCCAAAGGGAAATGAAGTATATATTGATACTCACATGTTCGTGTAATGAGGTGAGGGAAATTATCTTACCTTCACAAATGGCACCGAAATCTTCTTGGGAAAGAGAAATGCCTTTTCTGGGAGAAATACTTTAAAGATGACCTTAGAGTAAAGAAAAGAGTCACTGAAGATTTGACTGTCCATGGGTGCTCAGGTGCTCCAAGGGGAAATTAACTAGGATGGGGGAGAAGAGGAAGAGAGATTAGACGAGGAGAGGAAGAGAATCCTGGCAAAGGCTGCAAACTTTGTGGACTCAGTCTGTACACAGACCCCTCCCCACTGACAGAAAGGGAAAAAAAAAAAAGACCACCAATGTCTGTATGTCTGATTTCAAACCTCAGGAGGGCTTGAAGTTAGTAATTCTGGTAGTGTTGATGGTATGCAAATCAAAAGGAGTAAGGAGTTGTATATTCACAAGAGAGGTCAATAAGCCCCACCCCAAGAAATGATCACACATCAAAGGGTTGGTTTGGGAACAGCTCACTTTTGTCAGATCTCCAGGGAGAAAGAGAGCCTTCCAGCTTCTAGGAGTTTAACGGACCATGATGTCCAAAGAGATATATTCAGAGAGAATATAAAATTTTTAACAAAGCTTCCTAGGAGCTGGTGTAAATCAGGAAACTTATGTACAAATCCCAGTGTCCATTAGATATAAACTCAGTGGTTCCGAGGAAGCACATCTATTTCTGATGCTAAGATCCAAAGGAAATTTGTCCTAAGTGTCTGGATACAGAGGAATGAGATATATAAAAATCAGAGCACCCTGATACACTTAGGATGTCCGGTGTATCTTAGGTCCCTCTTGTCCCTTTTTTTCCCCCACAAGTTTCTGTGAGGATTGAAGTATATTTGGAAGCTCTTTGGCAATCATAAATACTATTATTACTTTGACTTCCCCTGTGGGTCAGATGGTAAAGAATCTGCCTGCAATGCAGGAGACCTGAGTTCATATCCCTGTTACTTAATAATCCAAAGAGAGTTGTATACCAGATTTTATTAAAAGTTCATTATATACTATTGAAAATATTGAAGTGTTCATAAAAGGATAATCTGAAAAAAATATGTTCTTTATGAAAAAATCTATGTCTTTCCAAATTACTGTCTTGGAATACGGTATTTTCCCACACTTGGAGGCCTCTCATAGGCCATCAGAGCACCAGGTTTAGAATCCTGAGTCCTGCTCCATTTGTAATGGCAGCAGTAGTGTAGGGTGATGTAGGGTTGTGTGATTCTTCAGGAGATCTGCATCTCAGAAGCACATGTTCTTGAGTGTGTACATGACTATTGTTGTGTAAGAGCAGATGTTTAAGTCAAACTTCTGAGTGAGGTTGCTCCCAATTGGATCTGTCAATTCATGTCGATTCACAAGATTGCCTTCCTGTGCTTGAAACGTTTCAAGTGCAAATCCATATGATTAGGAAAATGAGAACCTTGAAAATGCTTATGAAATAACAAGCATCTTGGAAAGAAGATGTAGACAAAAGCCAAGGCTTCTGGAAATTATGAAATGTTTTACATTTATGAGATCATGTCCAAAAAGTTGTTTTTCAAGAACATGTGATATGACTGCCCATTTATTTCCCCCCAGTACAGGTTTCTTTAGTGGTTAGATTACTGCATAAACCCAAAAAGAACAGAATTCTAGAATATAAGATATAAAAGCTCCATAGATTTTTCCACTTTTTATCATTTCTTCATTTTTTCCCACCTAGGTGAATTGGCTATTAAATATTGAAACTAAGATTTTGATTCTAACACTAGAATAGTGTCTGAATTAGCCATGAGTAAAAGATCTTTGATTGACAGGTGAGTCCATTTGTATCAAGCATCTTTACCTTAAGAAAAATCTACTCCTTTGAAAGCAATAACACATCAAAAGCATTTTGAAGATTATGGTCATTTCCCCCCTTCCTCTGCTCAGAATCTATTTTTATTCAGCCTCATCACAGGCATCTCCTTTGGGTAATCTGAGTTGCATGATTTCCTCACTCCTTCTGTATCCTTAGTGTCTTCAGAGCTTCAATCAAGACAGGCGAAAGATAAAAGAAAATAAAAAGGTTTTATTTCCAGGGAAATGGCTTTTCAGGACCTGATTCTTCACGCCTATTCATCACTGCTAAGTGCTCCGAAACTGCTGAGTACAGTGTTCAGGAAGCAGCTAGTACATCAGTCTTATGTCTATTGTTCTTAAACTGAGGTCCCTGGTGCCTTTCACACTGTATTTTGTGCATTAACAAAATGATGTATATAGGAGCCTTTATGTCTAGCGCGGGAAAAAAAATCCCCTTCATTCCTATGTTACCTTAAAAAGAAAATCTCAAAATACTTCAGGGAGAAGCAAATTGTTGTTTCATATATGCTTTAGTGCATAAGAAGAGTGCACATGTGTACCTGTTTCTTGGACATTTGGGTAAATTAGTTTGTTAAAAAAAAAAAACAAACAGCATCATTTGTCTTGTAAGGAACTAAAAATTAGGTATTTCTACAGCTTTTTCCTTTGCTAATTTATTCAAATGTAGTCTTGACTAATCTATTATTTTGTTAACATGTCTACTTGATTAATATGTTTTTCCTCTCCTCTGATTCTGATCTACAAATCCTACAGCCATTAATTGTATTATTTAATCTAAGTCCACTATAAATAAATTCCTTAAGACTAATGTTATTCATCTTGCTTGATTAAAGATACCAATAATATCACTAAGTAGCTTCTTTCAGATAGGAATTTGGCTGGCATTAGTTACTTTTCTTTTTGTTTCCTTTTGGAGATTTGTCATTTTTTGGCATGTTTATCAGTGTTGTGTATTCCTGAAAGCATTGATGTTTAAAATATCTGTCTCTTGGTCACTAGAATTGATAGAGCTGAATCAGATCGACCAATGACAGGAGTTTTAAGTGCATTTCAAGGAAATCTATCACCTTTATAGTCCTTTTAATCCAACACAGTTTTCACAATTTAAAAATGAAATTTTATATAGAATTTTATATATTTTCTATGAAATGAGAAAAATATATCCTTTGGCACCTGAATTTTAAAGTGCTCTTGAAGTATTCATTGATTAATTCTGTATGACATCAGTATTTATTAGCCAGGCAGTGATATTTCTCATGGAGATACATTTACTTTAAGATACCAGAAAACAAAAAAAATAAGATACCAGAAAATACCAAGATATTAAATATGGAGATTAAAGAGGACTCTTTTATGTTCAGTCTTGGCTTTATGTCTGTGTAGCAAGAACAAACAAAGGAGGTGTGTGTGTGTGTGTGTGTGTTTTTATGGTTTTGTTTTTGGCTTTTTTATTTCAGAATAAGGAAAGGATGGAAGGTGTGCCATCTGAGAGAACCTCTGGCTGTGCCATCACAGTAGGGCTGTGATACATGAATACTCAGAGCCTCTAGGGGGCCAAGTGTGATATTCATGGACAAATAATAATGTGCTAACCTCATTCACAGTAATCACAGATAATGTAGTATTTGTATCCACCATCCTGTTTTGAAGGCAAAATACAAAACCTATTTTGAAGATTTCACATAACAATGTGGGTTACATTAATAGAACTAGAATGACCCAGAATAAAGAGGTAATGAGTGCACTCCACTCTGCGTCATTCAGACCTCAGCTGGAGTGATGTGCTCACTTCTGGGCTGCAGACATCCAGGAGAGGACTCAGAGGAGAGTGGCAAGAATGGAAGCAAACTTGTACCTCGTCATATATAAAGCAATTGAAGAACTGCAGTTGTTTAAGAGAAGAAAGAAAATGATGCAGTCATAATTGAAGGACAGGTGCTTAGATGATACTACTTCTTTGTACCTGCAAACCTGAAATGTAGCTGCTGCTGCTGCTGCTAAGTCGCTTCAGTCGTGTCCGACTCTGTGCGACCCCATAGACGGCAGCCCACCAGGCTCCCCCATCCCTGGGATTCTCCAGGCAAGAACATTGGAGTGGGTTGCCGTTTCCTTCTCCAGAAATGTAGCTAGTAAGAGAGATTCAACCCCAGAATGCATATGGATGTTCTCATAGTCAGAAGAACCATTTCATGTGATATGGTCTGGTCCAGATGGGGAAGTGTTAGTCGCTCATTCATGTCTGACTCTTTGCGACCCCATGGACTGTAGCCCGCCAGGCTCCTTTGTCCATGGGATTCTCCAGGCAAAAATACTGGAGTGGGTAGCCATTCCCTTTTCCAGGGGATTTTCCCCACCCAGGACTTCAACTCAGGTTTCCTTCATTGCTGGCAGATCCTTTATTGTCTGAGCCACCAGGGAAGCCCAGATGGGGAAGTAGGGATGGACAAATGAACATTGTCTGCTAGGATCAAAAATTGTAAGCAAATGATAACATCTTATCAGTTTGCTGAAATTCATCTTTTTTCTGGTTGGTTAAAAAGTTGTCTTTCTTCCCTAGTTTGGCTTGTTTGTTTGTTTGTTTTTGGTATATCTTAGAGCACCAAACCATTCTTGACTCTTTTCTTTATCTTTTTGAAAGATACATCCATATAGAGAATACACATCCCCGTTTTAGTAAATTATAGTAAACTTTTCTTTAAATGAGTTTAGGAATTCCCTAACAATCTAACCTGGCTTTAATTGATGGTGTATAATGTGATCTAATATTTTCTAAAGAAGTATAAAGAAAGAAGTTAGTCATAGAGCTTAATAAATGAAAGATGCTATGTCTTTTTGTTTAACATAATTAACTATTTGATTATGTCAGTAAGAATAGGATTTACTATTTAATCTTACCAATTAAAATTAAATTTATAGACTTGTAGGGTTTCTTTAAAGTCAACATTTTATTTTGAAACAGTTTTGGACTTACGGAAAATTTGCAAAGATAGTGTATATATACTGGATACTTCCCTCTGTTGTCCCCCACCTTCCTCTATTATTAACATCATATATGAGTATGATATTCTTGTTATAATTAATGGACCAGTACTAAAAGAGTACTGTTAGCTAAAGCCCATGCTTTATTTATATTTCCTTAGCTTTACTAAGGGAGAAAGCAGTGGCACCCCACTCCAATACTCTATTCTAGGGCCTCATTCAGAATAGCGCATTACATTTAGTTGTGATATTTTGTTAGATTCCTCTTGGCTGAGACAGTTTCTCAGATTTTCCTTGTTTTGATGAACGGGACAGTTTGAAAGAGTATTGGCCAGGTATTTTGTTGAATTTTCCTCCACTGGGATTTTCTGATGTTTTTCTCCTGTTTTGAGGAAGAGCACCACAGAGGGTAAAGCGCCATTTTCATTATGCTATCAGCATGACTTATTGTTATTCATATTAACCTTGATCGCCCGGCTGAGGTGGTTTTGTTGCATTTTTTCACTGTAAATATATGTCGTGTTTTTATTTTTTATTTTTTTACTGTGTACTTTTTTTTTTTACCTTATTTGCATACTGTTATCTTTGAAAGGAAGCCTCTGTGTACAGCTCACGCTTATGGAGGAAGGAATTATGCTCAACGCCCTTGTAGATACAGTATCTCCATGAAGTATTTGGAATTCTTCTCCACAGGAGTATCTCTTCTCCTCCATTTATTTAATCGTTTATCTAGTCATCTGTGTACGTCAGTATGGACTCATGAATATTATTTTCTACTTCAGGTTATAATTTAATACTGTGTTGTGGCTCAAATTGTTCCAGCTGTGGCCACTGGGAGTTCTTTCAATTGGTTCTAGTTACTCTTTGACATGTTCCAACACTGTGAGATTTTTGTTTTCTTAGCATTTAATTACTGTCTGGCATTACAAGATGATGCAGGCTTATTTTAGATATTTTCTTCCTCAGTCATAAATTCAACCATTTTTCCAAGGATCCCTGGTTTCTTTCATTGGAGAATGGTATTTAAAACCAAGATTTGGGTGTTAAGTATTCTCATTACTGGGACTTCACTGGTGTCTCAATGATATAGAATCTTCCTTCCAGTTCTGGAGACCCAGGTTCAATCTCTGGGTTGGGAAGATTCCCTAGAGGAGGAAATGACAACCCACTCCAGTATTCTTGCCTGGAAATCCCATGGACAGAGGAGCCTGGCAAGCTATAGCCCAGGGGATCACAGAGAGTCAGACATGACTTAGAGACTAAATGACAGCTCAATAATTCTCATTGTTATTGGGTATCATTGCTTCTCAGTCCTCTTGGCTGACAGAGCAAGGAAATGCGTGTGTATAGTAACCTGTGTCCCCACTCCAGCGCTCTTGCCTGGAAAATCCCATGGAAGGAGGAGCCTGGTGGACCGCAGTCCATGGGGTCGCTAAGAGTCGGACAAGACTCAGCGACTTCACTTTCACTTTTCACTTTCATGCATTGGAGAAGGAAATGGCAACCCACTCCAGTGTTCTTGCCTGGAGAATCCCAGGGACGGGGGAGCCTCGTGGGCTGCCGGCTATGGGGTCGCACAGAGTCAGACACGACTGAAGCGACTTAGCAGCAGCAGCAACAGCAGCAACTAATCTGTGTAACTATCTATATATACGATTAAACAGAGAGATGGGTAAATAAAAAAGCATGAGTTTACACTGGATTACCACATGGATCATTCTAGCCTATTCCCCTTGCTTCCTTGTAACCTTCCATTCCAACTGTATGAAACCTCTCTCCCAAAGTGTACCATTGTTCCATTCCAGTGGGGTTGTTCCAGTTATTCTAGCTGAAGTTGAAATACATAAATAAATGCTGAGTTTTTATCAAAGCCTTAGAAAAATTCAATAGTACTTTTTTTTCTAAAATAAATCTTTTTACCCTGAGAACTCATGATTTTAAAATAGTATCTGGGTTCCAGACATTTTTCTGTATGTAAACACTGACATAGTCAACTTTATATTGTTCACAGTAATTTGGGTTAGAGATAATGTCAATTCTCAGATATTACCACAATTTAAATTTATCTGTTACCTTAACCTTTCTTTTTAACAAGCATTCTCCCCACACGATAACTATATCTGGAATAAGAAAATTGACTAATTTGAATTTTACCTTCTTTGTGGATATATCTCTGCACTTCCTGGGGAGATGCCCAAGGCTGGCATATTGGCCATCTCTTGCAGGTAGCTCAAGGAGAGAAGTAACTTGCAGCCCCTATCATTAGCATTTGAACATTGGCCACCTCTGATTTACTGAGAGGCCTTGTAATCACAAAGGAAAATAGGGATTTGGCTTTAGACATTAAATCAAGTCTTTTTGAGTGGCTAGATGATTAGAAACACACTCAAGAATGGATTCTCAATAATAAGCCATACTTTCAATGAATGTCCTAAGGAAAATAACGTTAAGATCTTGCATAAAATACTTAATATGCCTCCAATTAACATTTAATTTCGTGTTAGGTTGAAAGCTAATATAGAAAAACTATGATGTAAAAATGATGGAACTCAAGAACACTTGCTTCCCCTTGGGCTCTAACAGAAGTATATTCCCCAGCAGTGCTTTTGTTTGTAGTCTGAGATTTTAAGAAACTAAAAAAACATATAATTAGATAAAATTTTTTTAATTTAATTTTTTTAACTTTACAATATTGTATTGGTTTTGCCATATGTCAACATGAATCCGCCACAGGTATACACGTGTTCCCCATCCTGGACCCTCCTCCCTCCTCCCTCCCTGTATCATCCTTCTGGGTCGTCCCAGTGCACTAGCCCCAAGCATCCAGTATCGTGCATCGAACCTGGACTGGCGACTCATTTCATATATGATATTGTACATGTTTCAGTGCCATTCTTCCAAATCATCCCACCCTCTCCCTCTCCCACAGAGTCCAAAAGACTCTTCTATACATCAGTGTCTCTTTTGCTGTCTCGTATACAGGGTTATTGTTACCATCTTTCTAAATTCCATATATATGCATTAGTATACTGTATTGGTGTTTTTCTTTCTGGCTTACTTCACTCTGTATAATAGGCTCCGGTTTCATCCACCTCCTTAGAACTGATTCAAATGTATTCTTTTTAATGTCTGAGTAATAACTCCATTGTGTGTATGTACCACAGCTTTCGTATCCATTCATATGCTGATGGACATCTAGGTTGCTTCCATGTCCTGGGTATTATAAACAGTGCTGGATGAACATTGGGGTACACATGTCTCTTTCAGTTCTGGTTTCCTCGGTGTGTATGCCCAGCAGTGGGATTGCTGGGTCATAAGGCAGTTCCATTTCCAGTTTTTTAAGGAATCTCCACACTGTTCTCCATAGTGGCTGTACTAATTTGCATTCCCACCAACAGTGTAAGAGGGTTCCCTTTTCTCCACACCCTCTCCAGCATTTATAGCTTGTAGACTTTTGGATTGCAGCCATTCTGACCAGAGTGAAATGGTACCTCATAGTGGTTTTGATTTGCATTTCTCTGATAATGAGTGATGTTGAGCATCATTTCATGTGTTTGTTAGCCATCTGTCACTCCAGTACTCTTGCCTGGAAAATCCCACGGACGGAGGAGCCTGGTAGATTCCAGTCCATGGGATCGATAAGAGTCGGGCATGACTGAGCGACTTCACTTTCACTTTTCACTTTCATGCATTGGAGAAGGAAATGGCAACCCACTCCAGTGTTCTTGCCTGGAGAATCCCAGGGACAGAGGAGCCTGGTGGGCTGCCGTCTATGGGGTTGCACAGAGTTGGACACGACTGAAGCAACTTAGCGGCAGCAGCAGCCATCTGTATGTCTTCTTTGGAGAAATGTCTATTTAGTTCTTTGGCCCATTTTTTGATTGGGTCATTTATTTTTCTGGAATTGAGCTGTAGGAGTTGCTTGTATATTTTTGAGATTAGTTGTTTGTCAGTTGCTTCATTTGATATTATTTTCTCCCATTCTGAAGGCTGTCTTTTCACTTTGCTTATAGTTTCCTTTGTTGTGCAGAAGCTTTTAATTTTAATTAGGTCCCATTTGTTTATTTTTGCTTTTATTTCCAATATTCTGGGAGGTGGGTCATAGAGGGTCCTGCTATGATGTATGTCGGAGAGTGTTTTGCCTATGTTCTCCTCTAGGAGTTTTATAGTTTCTGGTCTTATGTTTAGATCTTTAATCCATTTTGAGTTTATTTTTGTGTATGGTGTTAGAAAGTGTTCTAGTTTCATTCTTTTACAAGTGGTAGCAAGGGATAAAATTTTAAATAGCCATATTTTCCCACTCAGTCCAAAGAGGAAGAAATGCAAAGTGGACATAATACTTAGAATAGGTAAATGGTCAACAGGTTAAGTTGATTTTGACCCCTGTTTTCAGCTTTGGCTCCTTCCACCTCTTCCTGCACCCTGGTGTCTCCCCATACTACCCCCACATGCTTACTTCTGTTCACCATTTATTTACAGACATGGAGGGTAAGATGGTGAGCAAAATCAGACACAGCTGCAATGTGGGTCGCTTTCATGATCAAGTGGGACACAGAAGTATTCATCAAATTATCCCACTCACAACCATGAATCCATACCTGGGGCAGATGCTATGGAAGAGAAGCGCACAGAGTTTGAAGGATCTAGGAGGAGGCATTTGACCTAATCCAGAGATCAGGAATGGCTTTCCTGAGGAAGAGTTGTTTACAGCTGTGATTTGAACGATCACTAGGAATAAATCAGGAGAAGAGAGACAAGAGAGAGAACTTCTGTGGTTAATGAACAAGGGGTGGGTGATGAATAAGAACCAGGCGGGAGTCGACCCAGACAGGGGGACAAGGCTAATCAATGGGCAGGGACCAGACCAGCCAGGCCTGGTCAGGCCATGCTCAAGATGCTTCTGATATCCTGAAAGTAATGAGCAGCTTGCATTTCAGCATCAAGAATATACTTCTCATCTGTGTTCCTATGAAAGTCAAAATGTGGCCTATGTTTCAAAGGAACAAACCCAAATGCCACCCATCCAAGCCTGTAACACTTCCATTTCTTGTGTTAGAAGAGATCATCCTGGTTGAGAGTGGTATCATTGTTTAATCTACACGTACATAGCCCTGTGTTTGTATTTATATATAAAAATCTTGTGTTTTCATTTCATTAGTGACATTAGGAAAGCACTACCTTCCTCTTTGAGTCTTTAAGCTTTGTGTTTCATCCCCTTCTCTCTGTTCATTACCTCCTGCTGTCTTGGCTGTCTCCTCAATATTCACGTACTCCCCTCAAGTACCCAACTGTAAGATGAGGGGCAGGATCCCAGAGTGCAGAGAAGGACCACGAGATAGGATAGGAGAGAGAAAGCCATAAGGGGGAAGAGTGCACTCAGGTGCTTTGGAGCTGAATTCTGTGCTACTCACCTTCCCAATCACTTTGCCATCTTTACCTGAAGCTAAGGGGAGTCTGATGCTTCTCTTTTCCTCATCTGGCTTATGCCACGGCCCATGCATTTGGACATCCATGGTCCGTGCAAAGGAGGTTCATGCATCTTCTTGTCACGCAATGATACTGAAACCATTTTGCATCTGAGTTCCATGCAGTAACTTTCTAAATACAGGCCTCAGTCTCACCACGCATCCTGTTCTTGCCTCTCCTCTCACAGGGATCTCTCTAAAGGGCTGAGCTCTCCCATCCCTCTCTTACACATTCTTCCTTGGGTCTCCAGAGTCTTCAGGATGTGATTTCTCAACCTTGCATGCCCTTGTGAGCCTTTGGCCAATATTCCTTCTTATCAGAATGCCCCCTCCACCACCTCGTCTTCTTGGTGAGGCTTGCTCTTCCTTTGAGGCTCATCGGAAAGCTTGTCCCTTTATAGAAGTCTTTCCCACCCCTGCCCCTGTGTTGCATCCACATGTCTGTGCTTTCCCTGCAGCCTGTGCATTGCTTTTTGATTTTTAATGCCATCTCTCAAAGAAAATTGGGCCTGCCCTTTTCTTGTCTCTCTCCCTTGTAAGAATGAATTTCCTGGGGGATCCTGTCATTTCTACCTTGTTCATTGTATACCCTACTCACACCCAACATAGGACATGGCACCTACTTGGTATCTGACAAATGCTTCTTTGATTGATGAATCAATCCCTATTTTTTTGCCCTTCTGATTAATCATCCCAAGTTCTCCTTGCTCATTTGGATAAGTAGAGCTCTAACTGGCGAGTATGTTCCTGGTCAGTGAGTTTTACCACAAACAGAATGAATGTTCTTTATTCAGGTGTCTCTCTTTTCCTACATTCATGGGTTTACACGAAGTGTGTAATATATATTGGTTAGAATGACCGCGGGGAAACTCTTCATAACTTTGAAACTTCCTAGTGACCATTGGAAGGAACCTTTCACTTTTAAGCTCAAATTGGACATTTAACCCTCTGGTCTGCTTGAATTGAACAGCCAGAAATTGTATTTCTGGCTTTTACAGATTCATTTCATGTTCTTTGCCTCTCACCTGAAATCCTTTTTCCATCTCCCCCTGACTGGATAATAATAAAAATAGTGTTTACCTTGTGTGTGCCAGGCGTTATGCCAAGAACTGTACATAACAGTTTTACTTTATCTTCATGAATATCCTTTAAAATAATTTTTACTATCCTTGTAAATAGGGAAACTAAAGTGCAAAGAACTGGTGACTTACCCAAGCTCACCCAGCTTGTAAGTGGCAGAACTGGGATTTGATCCCAGGCCTCTCTGAGCAGAGCCCTGGCATGCACTGTCTTTGCCTGTTATGGTCTCCCTACATAGTCACATCCAGCGCAAGGATCCACTTCTCAAGTTTCTGTTGTTCTTTTATTCTTCTCTTCCTCTTTTTTCCTGTGGACCTATTCCAACTGTGTGTTTCTTGGCACTTGCCATCTATCATTTTCTGTATTTCCCTGTTCATTATCTTTTCATACATATAACTTGTCTCCTCTTGGAAGCAAAGACAGGGAATTTTCTGCATTGTAATTTCGTTTGTAAAAGACCGTAAAGCTTGGCGTGAAGAGTGTGGGCTCTGGAGGAGACAGGCGTCCTTGGTTTATATTCTGGCTCTCCACTGTACCAGCTCCATCAACTAGGGCAAGTTCTTCCCCTTTTCTCTGTCTCCGTTTCTGCATTTGTACAATGAGGCAAGCTGTGATCCTTACCTCCAAGAGCGGTTGTGAAGATGGCCCAAAGCACTTATAGCCACATCTGGAACATAATGGCTACTTGGTGACTGTCACTTACCCTGATTCCCACAAAGCCTGTAGGGGTCCTTTGCACCCAGATGATGTCCCCCCATCTCAGTTGACTGACTGAGATGTTATGGTCTCCCTACCATAGGGAGATAGGATGTCTTCTCTCTGGCTGCTGTGGCTGCAGGGGACTGCATTTTTGTTTTAGAGTTGTTAACTACTGTGGGCTTTGGTTTGCTTCTCTATCAAGGAGTCCTGCTGCTCCAATCCCTAGGAAATGAAATGCTGAGAAAGCCTTTTCTGCTCAGGTTTCTCAGACTCCAAGATTCCTCAAGGGTGGCTGCTAAGGGCTTCATGTGGCAACCCCTCTCTCCTGTCCTCAGGCCTGCAACAATGATTAATTCAGCAGGATAGCCAAAACCTGTTGTTACCTGCCCTGCCTTCCTCCGAAGGGCAAGGCCTGTTTCGAGCCCTCTGGTAATACATTTGGAACTCAGCAAACTGACAGCTCCTTTCTCCAAATTGGACAACAGAATCATGTGCACTTTAATATTTATTAATAGTTAATAATCATTGATTGCAGCCATGAAATTAAAAGATGCTTACTCCTTGGAAGGAAAGTTATGACCAACCTAGATAGCACATTCAAAAGTGGAGACTTTGCTAACAAAGGTCCGTCTAGTCAAGGCTATGGTTTTTCCTGTGGTCGTGTATGGATGTGAGAGTTGGACTGTGAAGAAAGCTGAGTGCCAAAGAATTGATGCTTTTGAACTGTGGTGTTGGAGAAGACTCTTGAGAGTCCCTTGGACTGCAAGGAGATCCAACCAGTCCATTCTGAAGGAGATCAGTCCTGGGTGTTCTTTGGAAGGAGTGATGCTAAAGCTGAAACTCCAGTACTTTGGCCAGCTCATGCCAAGAGTTGACTCATTGGAAAAGCCTCTGACGCTGGGAGGGATTGGGGGCAGGAGGAGAAGGGGACGACAGAGGATGAGATGGCTGGATGGCATCACCGACTCGATGGATGTGAGTTTGAGTGAACTCCGGGAGTTGGTGATGGACAGGGAGGCCTGGCGTGCTGTGATTCATGGGATCATAAAGAGTTGGACATGACTGAGCGACTGAACTGAACTGAATAATCATTGAAAAATGAGAACCTCCCAGTTAATCACCGTCTCTGATTTTAAAAAATGATGAAGCTGTGTGTAAAATATCTCACAATAACATACTCTTTTATCCTTTTATCCTAAAGATTCAGGTATACAAAGATCCATTTACCATGCAAAGAGTGAGAAGCAGATTTTCTCTCTAGTTCACAGAAAATAGAAAATAATTGGTCATCAGCATTAACCTCTTGTTAAAAATTTGCTTTGGTTAAAGTAGTATTGTTTTTCTAAAATACAATTAAAAAATAAACTCTACGGTGTTTTGTTAAAGGACTCAAACCTAAGTAAATATTAATATATTTTATATAAATTTTAACCTCTTGTTAAAAATTTGCTTTGGTTAAAGTAGTATCATTTTTCTAAAGTGCAATTAAAAAATAAACTGTAAGGTTTTGTCTTAAAGTACTCAAACCTAAGTAAATATGAATATATTTTATTTCAGAGTGTATCATTTGACATAACTATGAATGGTAGCGGAGAAGGCAATGGTACCCCACTCCAGTACTCTTGCCTGGAAAATCCCATGGATGAAGGAGCCTGGTAGGCTGCAGTCCATGGGGTCGCTAAGAGTCGGACACGACTGAGCGACTTCACTTTCACTTTTCACTTTCAGGCATTGGAGAAGGAAATGGCAACCCACTCCAGTGTTCTTGCCTGGAATCCCAGGGACGGGGAAGCCTAGTGGGCTGCCATCTATGGGGTCGCACAGAGTCGGAAACGACTGAAGTGACTTAGCATGAATGGTAGAGAGAGAAAAACATAGTTTTTTTAAAAATAAAAGTAAAGCTACTATTCTAATATTTCCATCCCAGAGGTTTATTTGGAGATGAATTTCCATCCATAACATCTTCATTTGTATTCTGATTTTCATGCAATTTGAAAGGGTTAGGTTCCTTACCCAAGGGATCATCCTGACCAAATCTCAGTGGATCAGCTGAAGCATTCTGATTTTACAGGCAAATTTATACCTTGTCATTTCAGGAAGTATTTCAGGAAATGTTTCCTTCACTACCATCTTCTAAAAAATATCTAATTTGCATAATACATGGGCATAGTATAGTCCTCTCCTGTGGCTTAAGCCATGTAAAATTTTAGATGAGATAAATTATCTGATTTTCTAAGCATTAGAATAAGCAGTTTCCCTTTTGATACTAGTTTTAAATTCCTACTGGTACAGAACACTTAAAAGCACGTCCAAAGAACGGCCTATCAATGAATCCTTTGATTTTTTTCAGGAGATATTTAGATGCAACTCTGAGAAAGAAGACTTCTGGCTTCCTTTGAATTCTCCAGCATTTCTTAATACTTGTTGTCGTATTAAATAGAGGCAAATTGGTGCTGGGAAGCAGGCAGTAAGCAAGCAGCAATCAAAAAATACAAAGAGTGAAATGCATACGTACAGGGACCATATTGACTTTCAGAGTTAACCTATTCTTTTAAAATATTATGATACTGATATCGTTTTACTAATGTACTACTTCTTTCTAAAAGTTATTAAAGTAAGTGCACAGTTTTTTCTTTGTACTCTATATTTTTCAAATTTCCAAAACCAAAAAAACTAATTATAAGTAGATAAATAAATAAAAGCTCTGTTAATTGCCATTTAAAATCATAAAGGAGTGATTTGATTGAGCAGTACAAAATACTTAGGTGAGTAGTTCTAAAAAGGACCATACTTGTTTTCATTGAATAAATTACAAATCAGGGCTAAAAGCTTAATTCTAAGATCATCCCCCTTACTTGGGTAGATGTATTAGTCATGGTCTTCTTATTGTTGTTTAGTTGCTCATTCATGTCCGACTCTTTGCGACCCCGTGGACTGTAGCCCACCAGGGTCCTCTGTCCATGGAATTTCCAGGCAAGAATACTGGAGTGAGTTGCCATTTCCTTCTCTTGGGAATCTTCCTGACTCGGGGATCAAAGCCATGTCTCCTTAATTGGCAGGGGGATTCTTTACCACTGAGCTACCAGGGAAGCCCATTAGTCAGAGTAGTGAAGTTATAACAGACAATCCCACTGTGAATCCAGGTGACTCTTCAGGCCAGCAGTCTCCACATGATCACTTAGAGCAACACCTCCATATCAACCATAGGCAGCTACACTCCCCACACCAGAAGAAAGAGTTGGAGATCCAAACAATAGCAATTAATTGCTTCTATTCACATAAAAAGGAATCCTATTTAAATTTGCAAAGCGATACAGCTTTGTTCCTTTCAAGGAGGCAGAGATGCACAATTCCCCTATGGGGTCAGAAGGAGAAGAAAACTGGAAATTGCTGAGAAGATGAAAAAGTTTGCCTTAGTCTGTAAATGGGGATCACAGTGTTATCTTACACTGTCATGTTTTGCAAAATCAATTGCTGCTTAAAATTTTTTAGTTACTTCCCAGAATCCTGAAGATAAAACAGAAAGTCCTTTACCTGGGCCTTTGGCTATCAGCAACCCAGCATCTGCCTCTCTCACCATGCCCTATCTGTTTGCCTTGTCCTACACGACTCTCCTTAGGAACAATAAACATATTGTTCTCTGTTTTCTGCCTATTTTCCTAACTTTGCACAGTCTGCTTCATCTGCTGGGATCACCCTTCCCTAACTAGTCTAACCAGCCATCTCCTTTGGCAATTTTTCTTCCACAACACCACCTACATCCTCCAGGCCTCAGGTTTCAAGTTTGGATTGCTGGCTTTGGCTCTTCCTCTGACTTTCATTGCATCATGTGCAAACTTTAACATAAAAATTACTAGTGGCTTATAATAAGCTGTTTGCCTGTCTCTCCTCCCTATTAAAGACTAAAAGTAATAGAGAAGTCTTGAGAACTATGTCCCACTTATCTTGATATCACAAAACAAGCCTCTAGCCCAGAATAGGGGTCAAATAGCTAATTATTCAATGAACAAATGAAAGAATAGGTTTTATCAACCTTACTCTAGCTGATTATTTGTATTCTTCAGGGCAGTATGTTTTTCTAACATCTTTGTACAGAATCTGAAATGGGCATTTTATAGAGTTACTCACAAAAATATTTAAATGAATTGAATTTACCTCTTTTATCTTGACTTCTGTCACTAGGAATTGCTTTCTGATCACAATTACATTTAGACTTTATACACTAGACTATGTTTAAAAACATGGAGTCACCAATAAACCACATCTGGGGCTCATTTTCATGGATTTATTAAACTTTACATCTAATTGGGGTATCCACTGCTAAGGTATCATATCTTAAACCAAATATTTGAGAAACATTGTCTGCCAAACGAGGCTACCCTTGTGCTTTGGAAACTCTTTAAAATAACATGTCATCCCTTTAACCTTTAATCTGTTAAAGACTTAACAGTTGGGAGGAGCCAAGATGGCGGAGGAGTAGGACGGGGAGAACACTTTCTTCCCCACAAATTCATCAAAAGAGCATTTAAACGTCGAGTAAATTCCACAAAACAACTTCTGAATGCCGGCAGAGGACATCAGGCACCCAGAAAAGCAACCCAACTCTTCGAAAGGAGAGAGAAGAAATACAGCTCCACCCACCAGAACACCGACACAAGCTTCCCTAACCAGGAAACCTTGACAAGCCACCTGTACAAACCCACACACAGTGAGGAAACGCCATAATAAAGAGAACTCCACAAACTGCCAGAATACAGAAAGGACACCCCAAACTCAGCAATTTAAACAAGATGAAGAGACAGAGGAATACTCAGCAGATAAAGGAACAGGATAAATGCCCACCAAACCAAACAAAAGAGGAAGAGATAGGGAATCTACCTGATAAAGAATTCCGAATAATGATAGTGAAATTGATCCAAAATCTTGAAACTAAAATGGAATCACAGATAAATAGCCTGGAGACAAGGATTGAGAAGATGCAAGAAAGGTTTAACAAGGACCTAGAAGAAATAAAAAAGAGTCAATATATAATGAATAATGCAATAAGTGAAATTAAAAACACTCTGGAGGCAACAAATAGTAGAATAACAGAGGCAGAAGACAGGATTAGTGAATTAGAAGATAGAATGGTAGAAATAAATGAATCAGAGAGGATAAAAGAAAAACGAATTAAAAGAAATGAGGACAATCTCAGAGACCTCCAGGACAATATTAAACACTACAACATTCGAATCATAGGGGTTCCAGAAGAAGAAGACAAAAAGAAAGACCATGAGAAAATACTTGAGGAGATAATAGTGGAAAACTTCCCTAAAATGGGGAAGGAAATAATCACCCAAGTCCAAGAAACCCAGAGAGTCCCAAACAGGATAAACCCAAGGAGAAACACCCCAAGACACATATTAATCAAATTAACAAAGATCAAACACAAAGAACAAATATTAAAAGCAGCAAGGGAAAAACAACAAATAACACACAAGGGAATTCCCATAAGGATAACAGCTGATCTTTCAATAGAAACTCTTCAAGCCAGGAGGGAATGGCAAGACATACTTAAAATGATGAAAGAAAATAACCTACAGCCCAGATTATTGTACCCAGCAAGGATCTCATTCAAGTATGAAGGAGAAATCAAAAGCCTTTCAGACAAGCAAAAGCTGAGAGAATTCTGCACCACCAAACCAGCTCTCCAACAAATACTAAAGGATATTCTCTAGACAGGAAACACAAAAACGGTGTATAAACTCGAACCCAAAACAATAAAGTAAATGGCAACAGGAACATACTTATCAGTAATTACCTTAAATGTAAATGGGTTGAATGCCCCAACCAAAAGACAAAGACTGGCTGAATGGATACAAAAACAAGACCCCTACATATGTTGTCTACAAGAGACCCACCTCAAAACAGGGGACACATACAGACTGAAAGTGAAGGGCTGGAAAAAGATTTTCCATGCAAATAGGGACCAAAAGAAAGCAGGAGTAGCAATACTCATATCAGATAAAATAGACTTTAAAACAAAGGCTGTGAAAAGAGACAAAGAAGGTCACTACATAATGATCAAAGGATCAATCCAAGAAGAAGATATAACAATTATAAATATATATGCACCCAACACGGGAGCACCACAGTACGTAAGACAAATGCTAACAAATATGAAAGGAGAAATTAACAATAACACAATAATAGTGGGAGACTTTAATACCCCACTTACACCTATGGATAGATCAACTAAACAGAAAATTAACAAGGAAACACAAACTTTAAACGATACAATAGACCAGTTAGACCTAATTGATATCTATAGGTCATTTCATCCCAAAACAATGAATTTCACCTTTTTCTCAAGCGCACATGGAACCTTCTCCAGGATAGATCACATCCTGGGCCATAAAGCTAGCCTCGGTAAATTCAAAAAAATAGAAATCATTCCAAGCATTTTTTCTGACCACAATGCAGTAAGATTAGATCTCAATTACAGGAGAAAAACTATTAAAAATTCCAACATATGGAGGCTGAACAACACGCTGCTGAATAACCAACAAATCACAGAAGAAATCAAAAAAGAAATCAAAATTTGCATAGAAACGAATGAAAATGAAAACACAACAACCCAAAACCTGTGGGACACGGTAAAAGCAGTCCTAAGGGGAAAGTTCATAGCAATACAGGCACACCTCAAGAAACAAGAAAAAAGTCAAATAAATAACCTAACTCTACACCTAAAGCAACTAGAAAAGGAAGAAATGAAGAACCCCAGGGTTAGTAGAAGGAAAGAAATCTTAAAAATTAGGGCAGAAATAAATGCAAAAGAAACAAAAGAGACCATAGCAAAAATCAACAAAACCAAAAGCTGGTTCTTTGAAAGGATAAATAAAATTGACAAACCATTAGCCAGACTCATCAAGAAACAAAGGGAGAAAAATCAAATCAACAAAATTAGAAACGAAAATGGAGAGATCACAACAGACAACACAGAAATACAAAGATCATAAGAGACTACTATCAACAATTATATGCCAATAAAATGGACAACGTGGAAGAAATGGACAAATTCTTAGAAAAGTACAACTTTCCAAAACTGGACCAGGAAGAAATAGAAAATCTTAACAGACCCATCACAAGCATGGAAATTGAAACTGTAATCAAAAATCTTCCAGCAAACAAAAGCCCCGGTCCAGACGGCTTCACAGCTGAATTCTACCAAAAATTTAGAGAAGAGCTAACACCTATCCTGCTCAAACTCTTCCAGAAAATTGCAGAGGAAGGTAAACTCCCAAACTCATTCTATGAGGCCACCATCACCCTAATACCAAAACCTGACAAAGATCCCACAAAAAAAGAAAACTACAGGCCAATATCACTGATGAACATAGATGCAAAAATCCTTAACAAAATTCTAGCAATCAGAATCCAACAACACATTAAAAAGATCATACACCATGATCAAGTGGGCTTTATCCCAGGGATGCAAGGATTCTTCAATATCCGCAAATCAATCAATGTAATACACCACATTAACAAATTGAAAAATAAAAACCATATGATTATCTCAATAGATGCAGAGAAAGCCTTTGACAAAATTCAACATCCATTTATGATAAAAACTCTCCAGAAAGCAGGAATAGAAGGAACATACCTCAACATAATAAAAGCTATATATGACAAACCCACTGCAAACATTATCCTCAATGGTGAAAAATTGAAAGCATTTCCTCTAAAGTCAGGAACAAGACAAGGGTGCCCACTTTCACCATTACTATTCAACATAGTTTTGGAAGTTTTGGCCACAGCAATCAGAGCAGAAAAAGAAATAAAAGGAATCCAAATTGGAAAAGAAGAAGTAAAACTCTCACTATTTGCAGATGACATGATCCTCTACATAGAAAACCCTAAAGAGTCCACCAGAAAATTACTAGAAATAATCAATGACTACAGTAAAGTTGCAGGATATAAAATCAACACACAGAAATCCCTGGCATTCCTATACACTAATAATGAGAAAACAGAAAGAGAAATTAAGGAAACAATTCCATTCACCATTGCAACGGAAAGAATAAAATACTTAGGAATATATCTACCTAAAGAAACTAAAGACCTATATATAGAAAACTATAAAACACTGGTGAAAGAAATCAAAAAGGACACTAATAGATGGAGAAATATACCATGTTCATGGATTGGAAGAATCAATATAGTGAAAATGAGTATACTACCCAAAGCAATTTATAGATTCAATGCAATCCCTATCAAGCTACCAACAGTATTCTTCACAGAGCTAGAACAAATAATTTCACGATTTGTATGGAAATACAAAAAACCTCGAATAGCCAAAGCGATCTTGAGAAAGAAGAATGGAACTGGAGGAATCAACCTACCTGACTTCAGGCTCTACTACAAAGCCACAGTTATCAAGACAGTATGGTACTGGCACAAAGACAGAAATATTGATCAATGGAATAAAATAGAAAGCCCAGAGATAAATCCACGCACATATGGACACCTTATCTTCGACAAAGGAGGCAAGAATATACAATGGATTAAAGACAATCTCTTTAACAAGTGGTGCTGGGAAATCTGGTCAACCACTTGTAAAAGAATGAAACTGGACCACTTTCTAACACCATACACAAAAATAAACTCAAAATGGATTAAAGATCTAAACGTAAGACCAGAAACTATAAAACTCCTAGAGGAGAACATAGGCAAAACACTCTCTGACATACATCAAAGCAGGATCCTCTATGACCCACCTCCCAGAATATTGGAAATAAAAGCAAAAATAAACAAATGGGACCTAATTAAAATTAAAAGCTTCTGCACATCAAAGGAAACTATTAGCAAGGTGAAAAGACAGCCTTCAGAATGGGAGAAAATAATAGCAAATGAAGCAACCGACAAACAACTAATCTCAAAAATATACAAGCAACTCCTACAGCTCAACTCCAGAAAAATAAACGACCCAATCAAAAAATGGGCCAAAGAACTAAATAGACATTTCTCCAAAAAAGACATACAGATGGCTAACATGAAAAGATGCTCCACATCACTCATTATCAGAGAAATGCAAATCAAAACCACTATGAGGTACCATTTCACACCAGTCAGAATGGCTGCGATCCACAAGTCTACAAATAATAAATGCTGGAGAGGGTGTGGAGAAAAGGGAACCCTCTTACATTGTTGGTGGGAATGCAAACTAGTACAGCCACTATGGAGAACAGTGTGGAGATTCCTTAAAAAACTGGAAATAGAACTGCCTTATGATCCAACAACCCCACTGCTGGGCATACACGCCGAGGAAACCAGAACTGAAAGAGACACGTGTACCCCAATGTTCATCGCAGCACTGTTTATAATAGCCAAGACACGGAAGCAACCTAGATGTCCATCAGCAGACGAATGGATAAGAAAGCTGTGGTACATATACACAATGGAGTATTACTCAGCCATTAAAAAGAATACATTTGAATCAGTTCTAATGAGGTGGATGAAACTGGAGCCTATTATACAGAGTGAAGTAAGCCAGAAGGAAAAACATAAATACAGTATACTAACGCACATATATGAAACTTAGAAAGATGGTAACAATAACCCGGTGTACGAGACAGCAAAAGAGACACTGATGTATAGAACAGTCTTATGGACTCTGTGGGAGAGGGAGAGGGTGGGAAGATTTGGGAGAATGGCAATGAAACATGTAAAATATCATGTAGGAAACGAGTTGCCAGTCCAGGTTCGATGCATGATGCTGGATGCTTGGGGCTGGTGCACTGGGATGGCCCAGAGGGATGGTATGGGGAGGGAGGAGGGAGGAGGGTTCGGGATGGGGAACACATGTATACCTGTGGCGGATTCATTTTGATATCTGGCAAAACTAATACAATTATGTAAAGTTTAAAAATAAAATTGGAAAAAAAAATAAATAAAGAGTCCTTATATGATGAAAAAAAAAAAAAGACTTAACAGTTGCAGCAGTTCATTGTGCTATATGTCAAGAAATTGTTGTTTGAAAAGGAGGTTTCTTTCTTTCTTTGTAAATTATTCCCACATGCTTTGGATAGAAAAATGGAAATTGTGGCAACCTACTTAGTCCTTGAAGAATGTGTTGATCCATGAAGACATGATTCCATACAATAAGAACAAAGAGACAAAAACTGTTTGAGTGCTGTACACACCTTTTCAAGATATCTGTTATAATACTAGGTAAAGTTTACATTTTTTTAGCTTTCCTAATCAGAAAGTCTTTAAAGCATATTTTAACAATATATTCAGTATTGTGGGCATATGTTCATGAGCTCTCATGTATAAATGACCTTTGACATTACAGTTGAACTTTGAGAATGATCTTGTGAAATGTTTTTACACCAGGAAGTTTCTAGTAGAGCAGTCAGAGTCAGTTACAGTCCTATCTACAATTTACCTCCAACAGGGCCAATGGAGTCTTCGGTGCTTTGAAGTTAATAGCATGTAACGTCTCCAGAATAAACATTTACATTTTTTTCTATTAATTTCCTTAAACAAAGTTCATGTACTAAAATGCAAGCATCTCTTTTAACAACTTGATAATCACACATATCAATGGATCCTTATATGGCTCACATGAAGTAAGACCTACATTATTTAAAATTTTTCTTTTTATTTTAAAACTCTAATAATAAATAGCATAATGGGCATATATATTCAGAATTTTTTCTCATTGAATATCTTTGCTTAAAAGATATGAAACCATTAAATATTCTCATAAGATGAAGGGTGACTAGTACCATGTTAGGAGTTTTACATATATTATTGTTAGTATTTATTAACATTTAGTGCCTTTCAGTGAAGGAAGTAGCTGATGTTAAGCAGTTTCCTCATGACCCAGAGAACAGGGCTGTGATCCCATTTGAATATGGGCGTTTGGGGCTCACACTCTTTCTCTTTCCCTCTATTGGCATCAGTCAAGGCTACACTAAGTATTTTTTTTAAGGGTGACTAGCTTGCAGTTCCGGAGAAGGCAATGGCACCCCACTCCCGTACTCTTGCCTGGAAAATCCCATGGACGGTGGAGCCTGGTAGGCTGCAGTCCATGGGGTCGCTAAGAGTCTGACACGACTGAGCGACTTCACTTTCACTTTTCACTTTCATGCATTGGAGAAGGAAATGGCAACCCACTCCAGTGTTCTTGCCTGGAGAATCCCAGGGATGGGGGAGTCTGGTGGGCTGCCATGTATGGGGTTGCACAGAGTCGGACATGACTGAAGCGACTTAGCAGCAGCAGCAGCAGCAGCTTGCAGTTCTGAGGTTCACGCCCCTCCTACTCCACTCATTAATTTTCTCCACTTATTCAATGTGGCTCAGGCCTATGGAGAATCCATGTGTTTTGTGAATTGCTTCTAAGATTAGGGGATAGTACACGTGTTGTGTTCATGATGTCTTTTCCTGTAGTATGGCATAAGCTGTGGTATGAAATGTAGGCACAGTGAATATTAGTTCATAGTCTTGAATTCTCTTGAGTTCACTTATCACCCTAACATGACTTTCCCAGCAGAGATGTTCATGCTCAGTTGCTCAATCATATCCAACTCTTTGTGACCTCATGGACTGTAGCTTCCCAGGCTCCTCTTTTCTAACCTACTGGTACTTTAAAGAAAAATCTTTTATTTTATATGGGAGTATAGCTGATTAACAATGTTGTGAGTTTCAGGTGGACAGCAAAGGGACTCAGCCATACATATACATGTATTCATTCTCCCAAACTCCCCTCCCATCCAGGCTGCCACGTAACATTGAGCAGAGTTCCCTGTGCTATACAGTAGGAACCCTGATGATTATCCATTTTAAATATAGCAGTGTGATCCCAAACTCCCTAATTATCTATTCCCCCCATCCTACCCCTCTGGCAACCTTAAGTTCATTCTCTATGTCAATGAGTCTGCTTGTGTTTTGTAAATAAGTTTATTTGCATAATTTATTTTTTGATTCCACATATAAGAGATGTCATACGGTATTTCTCTTTCTCTATCTGTCTTACTTCACTCAGTATGACAATCTCTAGGCACATACTTGTTGCTGCAAATGTCATTATTTCATTCGTTTTAATGGCTGAGTGATATTCCATTGTATATATGTACCACATCACCCTAACATGACTCTCCTAGAATGAGAACTTCTCTAATCATCTGCTGCTACTTTTCATGCCGGAAGAAATTGAACCTATCTGTCTGGCATCTGGGTGAATATCCTGGAATTATGGTGTCAAATGGGGCTTTCCTGGTAGCTCAGCTGGTAAAGAATCTGCCTGCATTACAGGAGACCCTTGTTCAATTCCTGGGTCGGGAAAATCCCCTGGAGAAGGGATAGACCACCCACTCCAGTATTCATGGGCTTTCCTGGTGGCTCAGATGGTAAAGAATCCACCTGCCATGCAGGGGATCTGGGTTTGATCCTTGTGTTGGGAAGATCCCCTGGAGGAGGGCATGACAACCCACTCCAGTATTCTTGCCTGGGAAATCCCCATGAGCAGAGGAGCCTGGTGGGCTACAGTTCATGGGGTCGCAAAGAGTCAGACATGACTGAAGTGACTTAGCATAGTACATGGTATCAAATACAAAATTTTTTAATGCTTCCAGTTTTATGTTAAAAGTCTATGTATTCTGATTCTTTACTTTTCTCTATTTTTTTTCTTTAACATAAAAATAGGTTCTTTTTCTCCAAATTTTTGACTTTGACTCTGCTTTTACTGTTCTGTCATCTGCATTTTGCTGGTTGAGAGACACAGTCATATAGTGTAGAAAATGCTTTTCTCCCAGCACATTTATATCCAGATAAGGTAGTGGTTTGTTTTCTACCAGATATTTATATGGCTTATTTCCTTCAGGGCTTCACTCAAAAGTCACCTCAGTGCAGCATTTGCTCGACAGCAGCTTGAGAACTAGACTTGATTTCAACTCCCACTGTTGCTATATTTTTCTTTATCTTACTTTCCATAATCTCATATACTTCATAATTTATCTCTTCATTTAATGTCCATATTCCTCCAACTGGAATGTGAACTGGGTAAGAAAAGTTGATTTGTTTTGTGTCCTGTTATATCTTCTGAGCGTAGAACAACACCTTACTATATAGTGGATACTCCATTCATATTTGTAGGAAGGGAAGAGATGAATTTCCCTTGTTGTAAGTCTGCAAGTGGTCATTGTTTAGAAGTATTCCTGAACTTTATGGTTCCTACACAAGTATATTCCCTGTAGAGCCACCAATAACATTCCATATTGATTATACATCATTTTATAAAGAGGTGTGTGGTAGGGACAGTTCACCCTGGCGCTAGCCCTTCCACCTGAGATAAAGTGAGGCACTGCTGGGTTTTCCCCTCTATGAGTTCCCATTCTTTGCCTTGTCAGTTTACACTTGCCTCTTTTTAACCGATTACATTTGTAAATATAGCAATGCTGATATGTGCTTAGCACTGCGTGGCTTCAGTGTTTATTTTCTTTATGTTCACTTTGCTATTTTAGTTCTTTCTTTGGTTAAATAAAACTCCTTTTTCTCTCAGGATGTTAGCAACTAAAGGAAGGGTACAACCAACCACAGTGATTGGTCATGTTGAATGCATTAATGGATATAAAAACATACTGACAAAATTAATTCTAAAATGTTTCTTATAAATGATCATTGAACTGGAAGCATCTGACGAAATGACAAGGCTGGCCACAGTCTTCAACTCTGCTCTATGTCTCATGGCTTTTAGATACCTCGCCAGTTATCAAAGATGGCAGGGCTGACATGTAGAGATGCTCAATACCAGGATGCCAACATGTTAATACTCCTGGTGTGATGTCATGGCCACAAGTGTCTACCAGTGTAGGGGGCAAGGAATGATTACATAAATTGCAAATGGACATAAATTGCAAATGGGTATAAAATCAGAACATGTGCTATTTTCAGCAGTTATTACAGCACTTCTTAGAATGGTATAAAGGATCTTATGAATGAAAGCATAAGTCACAACCATCCAAAGTTTCATTTTACAGTAGTCTGTACTGTAAGACTAGATTTGGCAAAATACCTCTTGGTTTAGCTTACTCTTGGGAAACCTTGCAATGCAGTCAACAAGGAACATTAGATCAAAGACTTCTCTACGTTAAAAAGTTTATATGTTTCAGAATATTCTTCACTGTCTTACTTGACAAATCTTTATATAAGGGGTTTCTAGAGATAGTAGTTCTGTATAATATTTCATTAAGGTTTTATTTATTAGAGAAAACCTCCCATTATTTAAAAATATAAATGGCAGTAATTTTATACATTTATCTCGATTGCTTGCTCTCTCCCTCCCTTCCATCCTGCTTTTCCTCTTTCCTTTATTTTCCCCTGCCTATATACAAAAAGGACTTGCAGTATTTTACAAAAAGTATAAAATCAATAAAGCCTTTTTTTTTACATTCAGAACTTTAAAAAGGAAAATTGGAAGACAGGGAAGTGGATATTCCAATAGTAAGGGTCACTGTGTTTTCCCTGAAGGAGCTCAAAAATCTCTCTCATAGATACATGGTGGCTAGTCTTAGGGAAAGAAGAGAAAGGTTAGTTGAGAAGAACACAACATCTGTTTCTCAGGGAAAACAGTTTTCCTTGTACTAAACCCTAAACCGTACTTACTTGGGGCATATTATTTGAATAAAGAACAATAAGTACTGCAGTAGTCTGTGTCTTTACCACTATTTCACAGCAAAGCAAAATTCCTAAGACATTGAGATGGCCCCGTTTAAGTAACTTTACTTCTCTCCACGTCATAGCTCTCTGCTCTCGGATTTGGAAACCAAAAGGATCTCCCTCATAGGATTATAGTATGGTTACAGGAGGGGCTCTTCAGCCAGCAGACACCTAGTATAAAATAAATATATAAAGAACGAGAGAGTATTGTGTACGAAGTCAAAATCAAAACATTATAACATAGGAGTTCAATCCCAGTCCTGCCAGGTACTATGAGGTGCTCTATCTCAGATGTGCAGGCCACTACCAGTGTAATGTGATGCTCACAGTCGCTCAAGGGAGCTCAGTGTTGTCAGAATGGCAAGAAATAGCATTAACATTGCATTCTATGAAAGCTTATTTTAAAAAATTACATCAAGGACAGGGTTCATAAATTCTGGAAAGCAACCAGAAAGTACATAAAACTTTAAAATAAGTTTAGAAGAATTAAGAAAACTTAACCTGTATAGTCAGCTCAAGTGGGACCATTCCAATTCCTCCAGCAAATAACTCGAGGTGACCAGGGTTCCGTGGAGCACAGACTGTCCTAGCTAATGAATCTCCTAATAATCATGGCACTAGAAGAAAACAAGTGTGTGATGTTCCATCCCTTTAACATGAGGAGCGAAGACTATGGGCTGTTCTCATTTGCCTTGGAAAACCCTCTTTACACCCCTGGAGAAGGGAAGGGCAACCCACTCTGGTATTCTCCCCTGGCAAATCCCTTGGACAGAGGAGCCTGGTGGATTGCAGTCCATGTGGTCACAAAGAGTCGGAACAGGACTGAGCAACTGAGCACCGCCACCCTCATTATGGTTGGGATAGAAGTGGCAGAGAAGATAGAGATTCATTTGCATACCACCTCAGGATCTGAAAATGTCAGTGGTGCCCATGGTGGACTCCTTTTGGTTCAGTACCTAAAGGCTTGGATGAAAAGGGAGTCCACAGAGGGTCAGGGATCTGACAGATTTTCAACAATTTGGGAATGAGGGCTGGTGAGCAGGACAGCCTTAAGAAAAGAACTGCACTTGGTGAGAGGGGACCAGTGTTTTTCTTTAGCTCTTTCCCCTATCAGTTCAGTTCAGTCGCTCAGTCGTGTCTGACTATTTGCCACTCCATGGATTGCAGCACATCAGGCCTCCCTGTCCATCACCAACTCCTGGAGCATATTCACACTTATGTCTATCGAGTTGGTGATGCCACCCATCTCATCTTCTCTCGTCCCCTTCTCCCGCTGTCAATCTTTCCTGGCATCAGGGTCTTTCCAGTGAGTCAGTTCTTCCCATCAGGTAGCCAAAGTATCAGAGTTTCAGCTTCAGAATCAGTCCTTCCAAAGAATATTCAGGACTGATTTCCTTTAGGATGGACTGGTTGGATCTCCTTGCAACCCAAGGTACTCTCAAGAGTCTTCTCCAACACCACAGTTCAAAAGCATCAGTTCTTCAGCACTCAGCTTTCTTTATAGTCCAACTCTCACATCCATACATGAGTACTGGAAAAAGTATAGCTTTGACTGGACGGACCTTTGTTGGCAAAGTAATGTCTCTGCTTTTGAATATGCTATCTAGGTTGGTCATAACTGTTCTTCTAAGGAGCAAGTGTCTTTTAATTTCATGCCTGCAGTCACCATCTGCAGTGATTTTGGAGCCCAAGAAAATAAAGTCTGTCACTGTTTCCATTGTTTCCCCATCTATTTGCCATGAAGTGATGGGACCAGATGCCATGATCTTAGTTTTCTGAATGTTGAGTTTTAAGCCAACTTTTTCACTCTCCTCTATCACTTTCATCAAGAGGCTCTTTAGTTCCTCTTCACTTTCTGCCATAAGGGTGGTGTCATCTGTATATCTGGGGTTATTCATATTTCTTCCAGCAATCTTGATTCCAGCTTGTGCTTCCTCCAGCCCAGCATTTCTCATGATGTACTCTGCATAGAAGTTAAATAAATGGGGTGACAGTATACAGCCTTGACATACTCCTTTTCATATTTGGAACCAGACTCTTGTTCCATGTCCAGTTCTAACTATTGCCTCCTGACCTGCATACAGATTTCTCAAGAGGCAGGTCAGGTGGTCTGCTATTCCTATCTCTTTTAAGAATTTTGCATAGTTTGTTGTTTGATCCACACAAAGGCTTTAGCATAGTCAATAAAGCAGAGTAGATGTTTTTCTGGAACGCTTTTGCTTTTTCTGTGATCCAGCAGATGTTGGAAATTTGATCTCTGATTCCTCTGCCTTTTCTAAATCCAGCTTGAACATCTAGAAGTTCATGGTTCACATACTGTTGAAGCCTGGCTTGGAGAATTTTGAGCATTACTTTACTAGCGTGTGAGATGAGTGCAATTGTGCGGTAGTTTGAGCATTCTTTGGCATTGCCTTTCTTTGGGATTGGAATGAAAACTGACCTTTTCTAATCCTGTGGCCACTGCTGAGTTTTCCAAATTAGCTGGCATATTGAGTGCAGCACTTTCACAGCATCATCTTTTATTTGAAATAACTCCACTGGTATTATATCACCACCACTAGCTTTGTTCGTAGTGATGCTTCCTAAGGCCCACTTGACTTCACATTCCAGGATGTCTGGCTCTAGGTGAGTGATCACACCATCGTGGTTATCTGGGTCATGAAGATCTTTTTGTATAGTTCTGTGTATTCTTGCCACCTCTTCTTAATATCTTCTGCTTCTAGTAGGTCCATACCATTTCTGTCCTTTATTGTGCTTTTATAGTTCCCTAAACTTTTCCACAAATACATGTAACTTTGCAGGCTTCCCAAGTGGTGCTAGTGGTAAAGAACCCACATGCCAATGCAAGAGAGACAAGAGATGCAGGTTTGATCCCTGAGTCAAGAAGACCTCCTGGAGGAGGGCATGGCAACCCGCTCTAGTATTCTTGCCTGGAGAATTCCAAGGACAGAGGAGGCTGGTGGGCTACAGTCCATAGGGTCATAAAGAGTTGGACACAACAGAGGTGACTTAGCAGGCATGTACACATGTACCTTTGCCCTGTGAGTTTCATCTGCTTACACCCTTACCCCCTCAGAAATTTAGAAATAAAATATGTTTATTCAGATGGTTACATACTCTTTGTTTTTCTTTTTCCCTGGCATCATTCTGAATGACTGTGTTGAACATAGAAACAAGATCCTGAAGTTCTTGCAGTCAGGCTTGCCGAGCTTCTTTGGGAAGATGAGACCTGCTTCTATTCAGGTGTCCACATTGTTTCATGGTTAACCTTCCTGACACAGTTTCAGTTGTGTTTCACTGCGTTCCTTCCTTAGTGGAGACTGGGAAGAAATGATGTCTAAGGAAAACTGCCCATCTCAGAATTAGAAATCATAGCCTTCTCTTTCAAATGTGAATTTAATCACATTTCTTTAGATTTTATGCATATTGTTCCCCAAGATCAGCCATGTGTTGTTATTTTATTTTTTTATTTTTGGACATTTCTGAAAATATGGTGATTAAAAGTTTTGAGCTTGAGTTAAATAGTCTGGGTACATATTCTGGCCCTGTCACTCACCAACTATACGACCTGGGGTGGGACAACCTCTTTTAAGTGTTAAGTTTTCTTTTCTGTTAAATCAGGTTTTGGGCAATCATGGTCCAAACCATGGTCCCTATTTTAAAAGATTGTTGTGAAGTTTCAAGAAGAAGATGTTGCAAGTAAGGCACTTAGAACAGTGCTTCACATGTTGTAGGTAGCTTATGAGTTAAACATTTGATGTGTAGAGCCAAGTCAATGGAAAAAACCCTGATGCCGGGAAAGATTGAGGGCAGGAGAAGGGGATGGCACAGGATGAGATGATTTGATAGCATCACCAACTCAATGGATAGGAATGTGAGAACACTCCTGGAGACAGTGAAGGACGGGAGCCTGGCCTGCTGCAATCCATAGGGTCACAAACAGTGGGACACAACTCAGTGACCGAACAGCAGCAAGGACACATTAGCCATTATGTATTCTAAGAAAGCAGTTGAGTCAAACTTAAAACAATGGCATGATCTACATAATGGGAACAATAATCACTTGTCTGTAAGATGGTGTTGAAAATATAATAAGATGGTTCCTGTAAAGAACTTCTTGCTCCTAGAGCTTGGCACCAGGAAGTGTAAGCTACGCCGTGTCTTCTCTGCTCTGTCCCTATGGTTGTCAGTTGCCCTGAGTAGCTGACATTATCAGTGGTAGAGCGCATGTGTATATAACCTAGCATTACGCCAGGTATGTGGCAAGTGCTCAAAAAACTGTTGCTATTATTGTGTTTCATACTTTGCTTCATTTGTTGCCAGCTCTGTAAATAACAGAGTGCTCCATGAAGGAGGAGGGAAGGTTTAATTGTTTTAGAAGCTTTGTTTCCTTCGGTTTTGCTTTGTAATGTTTGCCTTGTCTTTTTCTCCCTGCCAAGCAATAGTTCCTGAAATATTAGGTATAATTTATTGTGTTATGTTCATCTTTCTCAGTAGCATTAAAAAATATTTTAAATTTCTATTTGAAAACTCTCATTAAGCATTCATTTAAATGTTGCTCAAAATGTTATATAATATAAAAAAAGTACATGTTCTTTCCGAAATTAGTCCTGAAAAACTCCTTGGATCCAGATCCAGGCAGTGAGAATGGAGAGAAACAGCTGAAATGTGGTTCTGTTACATATCTTACTACTGATTTTGAATTTTGTAAAACACCTGTTAAATCACTTATAAGGGGTGAAGGGATGTCTGTGCACTCTTTTAAAGCTGGAAGTACCAAATTACTCCCTGATGAATAGGAAAAATAATCACAGAGGTGTGTACTGTTGGCATGGAGACATATCTATGAGATGATGGTGTTTCTCTTGGGAGACGGTGAAAACTTGAGAGAGGATGCTTTATTTCTCACCTCCTAAAATGTCTTTCCCAGTTTTCTGTGGTGAGAGAAAATGAGACACAGTCATACCTAACAGTTGGTGAAACAGTTACATATGTATATAACTTGTGTGTGTGTGTGTGTGTGTGTGTGTGTGTATATATATATATATATATATAGATGAAGAGACAGAGAATAAATTTTATTAATTATATATAGCAGCATAATTTTACTAAAATCTTGGTTAAATGATTTTTTTGTAAAAATATATGTTTGTATAAATATACACATATATGAATATATGTATATATATATTTGAAACTGAAGTATGTAACCTTATAAAGCAGTGTCTGTTGGGAAAAACTTTGGAAAAGTTGCTTTTCCAAAAAGTAGCTCTGCAAAAGACAGGGAATTTCTTTGAAAGTGTTTATAAACACTTCACAAACTTTGAAAAATAAAATTAGTGTGTTCCTGAAAATTTTCTAAAGTTTGTCAAAAGAAATTCAACTTTATATTTATTGTATGAACTAGATCTAACTGTAATAGAAAATCTTAGTATTAAAGGGATATAATCCTAATCATAGTACTAATAAATAGAATTTAGCATTTTGTTAAAAGATTAATGCTTATGTCAGATAGGAATATTCTGTACATGAACATGTGGTTCTTTGGGGGGAGTCTGCTCACAGAATCCATCATATTAATAGATTAATAGCAAGAGTTTTGTAATGTCAGATGTCAGAATTTGACTAGCATTTAATACCCATTCATTGTTTTAAAAAGCAAAACACAAGTGAAATAGAAGCAGAAGAATATAGTGTGTATCTCAATGGCCAAGAATATTTTATGTGAGTCATTTCTATTAAAAAATCCTAATTATAAGCTCTATTATGTAATATTAAATATTTTTATGTACTATTGTATGGAAAGTTCTTGATAATACGATTATTTGAATCATAAAATGTTAACTGATTCTTTGTGTATATACATGAAAAAAAGAATTAGCTGATTATTAGAAATAATGCAGAGTAAGGCAACTAAATACAAAAATACATGTAAGGAAATCATTAGCTCTTCTATAAAAGAGTAATATCAGTTATAAGTTATAATGAAAAAAGTAAGCTACTGTTTAAATAGCACCACATTTCAGTCAGAAGAATGTACTGTACCTGTGAATGAAAATAATAAATCAGAAACTTTTTATAAAGGAAACATATTGTAACTAAAAGAAAACTCAGAGACAAAATAATATCTCATACTAATTGTGCATTTAAGAACCTTATCCATTGCATATTAAATCATCTGTTAATTCTATATAACCCTATGAAGTAGTTAGTATTACTATCTTAATTTTACAACTTTGATAACTATGATTCAGAGAAATTAAGCCCCTTATCTAAGATCATAGAGCTGGTAAGAGCGGAAGTTAGGATTTGAATCTATGTAAACTATTTCTGTACTTCAGTCTTAATTCACTGTGCATGGGAAGGCCTGTTTAAGACACTAAAAATGTCATTTCTGACCAATTAACTTACATAATTGATTCAGCTATACTCAACACCAGTGAGATATTATTTTTAATTTTGATGAAATGTTTCAAAAGTTTATCTAAAGGGATAAGTATATAAGAAAGCAAAAAAATTGAAAAGAAGCACAGTGGGTGAAGAGTAGAGACATGGAAAACTCACCTTTTCAGAAATTATAACATGTTATAAAAACTCAAAGAATTGAAACAGTGGTTTAAGTGAAAAATAAAGATCATTTGAAAAGACCGTAGATTCCATATAAGATCCATGTGTGTGTGTGTAGTGAGTGTATATACTTACATATAGATGTACATGAACATACACTCATTGTGTGATTAAAGCAGCATTTTATTCAATGAAAAAACAAAGAAATAGTTATTCAGTAAATAGTGTTGAGATAATAATTATTTGTGAAAATAATATAAACTTAGATCCCGTCCTTATGTCTTATATAAAAATATATATTATGAACAGTGTGGAGATTCCTTAAAAAACTGGAAATAGAACTACCATACGACCCAGCAATCCCACTGCTGGGCATACACGCCGAGGAAACCAGAACTGAAAGAGACACGTGTACCCCAATGTTCATCACAGCACTGTTTGTAATAGCCAGGACATGGAAGCAACCTAGATGTCCATCAGCAGACGAATGGATAAGAAAGCTGTGGTACATATACACAATCGAATATTAACTCAGCTATTAAAAAAATACATTTGAATTAGTTCTAATGAGGTGGATGAAACTGGAGCCTATTATACAGAGTGAAGTAAGTCAGAAAGAAAAACACCAATACAGTATATTAATGCATATATATGGAATTTAGAAAGACAGTAACGATGACCCCTATATGCAAGACAGCAAAAGAGACACAGATGTATAGAACAGACTTTTGGACTCTGTGGGAGAGGGAGAGGGGGGGATAATTTGAGAGAATAGCATTTGAAACATGTATATTATCATATGTGAAATAGATTGCCAGTCAAGGTTTGAAGCATGAGACAGGGCCCTCAGGGCCAGTGCACTGGGATGGAGGTGGGATGGGGGTTCAGGATGGGAGACACATGTACACTCATGGCTGATTCATGTCAATGTATGGCAAAAACCACTACAATATTGTAAACTAATTATCCTCCAGTTAAAATAAATAAATTGATTTTAAAAATATATATATTAAAGTTTTAATGAAAATAAAATAATGTTATTTATTAACATCCAGTTTTATTAAAATAATGAAGATGTGTGAAATCACTGTTAAATATAGGTGAATACTCATTTAATTTCAAACTGGGAAGGTATTTCTAAGCCTATCACCAGAGCTGGAAGAAATTAAAATATTTTACAAATGTGTATATTGAAAAATTAAATATTTATGTACATCAAAAAACACCATAAATAAAATGTAAAGGCACACGACAAAGTAGGGAATCTGTTTTCAACATTATTAAAGGGGCATTAACTTTAATGTGTCAATACTAAAAAAAAAATCTCTAGCAGTCAGTAACAAAAAAGGTGACCATATTTACAGAAAAATAAACACAGTCAATTCATAAAAAAAGAAACACAGTTTACCAATAACATGAATAAAACTCAAAGAAAAGCAAATTAAGCAACAGTAGAGAAATATGTTCTCTAATCAAAGTGTTAAAGATTAAATAGCAAAGCCAGATAATACCAAGTATTGATTCAAGTTGGGACATTTTTATTTACTAGTCATAAAAGTGAGAATTTGAACAGCCTTTCTAGAAGAGAATTCAATAATAATTGCCAACACCCCCCCAAAAAAATACTCTGAACCAGCAATTTCTCTTCAATTTGACCTAAAAAATTAAGGATATATGAAAAGATTTATCTCCATCATTTTTTTTATGATAGTTGAAAACTGAAAATGGATCAAGTATGCAGTGATGAGGATTAGTTTAACATATCAGGATAACATACATATGATGGAATACTGATGGATCAACACAAGGATGATCTTTAACATGGCAAATAGTCATAGTATGTTTTTAAAAAGTATATAAACAATGCTCTTTAAGTGAGAGACCTCTTTTAAGTTTAAGAACTTTATGTATACAGCTATATATATATAGTAATTCATAGTAAAGCACCTGGAAGGATATTCTAAAATACTAACTCAGGGTGTTATAGTTGATTTTTTTGTTCCTAGAAAAATGATCTGTCTGAGACTTAATCTCTTCATCTGTGAAATGAAAGTCATCTAGATTAATCCTAAAATCTTTCAGAAAAAGTGTCTTGTAATTCTAAGGACCAATGATAATTAATAATCTTAAGAAAATACTTAATGCTTTCTTTCTGTTGAACTTTGTAGTTAATAGAATAGAACCAGGTTTATCCTGAGCTATCCCTTGTTTTAATTAAAATTCAGGTCCTAATGTTTGTTTATGAGCCTTTATTGTGCCTTCTCTTATGAGTGTCTTCTTGTGTGGTATGAGGTGGAGTGGGTCGAGTTGCACTAAACTTGGGTACATTTCCCTATAGAATTCTTAGAAACAAAAAGAAATCTTGTTAATATGTAATATACATTTTAGAGTTTCATCTACCATTTGGAACCCTACCAGCAGTTCTTGGTTTTGGACAATTTCTTTAATTAAAATTCATCCGGAGAAACTGTAATGCTTTTTTTCGATGCTTTAAAAAAGTCTTTTCGCTAAAGAGAGATGTGTGTGCTTTAAAAATTGGTGGAAAATGATTGTTTTTATTACCTAATGAACATTGCTGTACTCTTATTTCTGACTAGTACTGAAATTACCTAGAAAATGATAAGGACTACTATTTCAAGTGGTTATTCAGAACCTTATTGTGCTAGTGAAATAAAAACATACTCAGTTTTAATTCGCTGTTAAATACTCAGCAGTCACAGTGGTTGTTTGAAGGCCATGTACAGTGGTGGCCAAAGTGGCTTTCGAAAAATGCTTTGCCTCATTCTTGCTGAATACAGGTTGCCAAGTGGTAAACCTGGCAGACGTCATGGACTTCCAAGAGGGAACATATTTTATTTGCCTTGCACCCCCAGAGGATTTGGCCAATTATTGCTATTTGTTTAATGTTGGTGTTGACATAGTGCCTTTGCCCTGAGGAGCCCCAGGTGCTTTATAAAATTAGTCAGCAATTCACATCACAGCCTTCACGCCTGAGAGTGCACACTGAAAATAATAATGATTCATGGAACCTAAAGCCATCCCTAACTCATACTTCTGTTTGCCCAGTGAAACAAAATAAATAGGCCAGTTCCCTCAGCAAGCCAGCCGCAAAAGGTTCCTGTGGGAGGGGGATCAGTGGGAGTTCCTCCCTTGTGTAAATAGGTGAACTCTGGTAAGGAAAATTCACCATACACCCTGTGGTGAAGACTGAATGTACTCTTTTCTAGGACCCATACATTCCTCAGTAAGGAACTCACTGTTTTTAGGTCTTTGCTCAAATATGGCTTTCATACTAATACCTTCCCTGACTGTCTATTTGAAAAACAACAAAACATAACAAAACAAAACCCATCATTAACTTAGACTTTCTGGATGTTCCTTTCTGCATTAGTTCCCTCAATAGCCTATGTGGCTATCCAACATATTTACATGGTCTGTCTCTCTGTGTGTTCATGGTTTACTCCCTCCCATATTATAAAGTTTATGAAAGTAGACCATTTGTCTGTTTTATTCCAATTATGAATCTTTAACAGGTGTGTGGCACAGAATAGGTGTGTAGTAAACATTTGCCGGGGCTTCCCAGGTGGCTCAGGAGTAAAGAATCTGCTTGCCAAGCAGGAGACATGGGTTCGATCTCTGGATTGGGAAGATCCCCTGGCAAATGGCAGGGGGATTGGCATTTGCCAAATGAAGTGGGAAATGGCAACCCACTTCAGTCTTCTTGCCTGGGAAATCCCAAGAGTCAGACACGACCTAGCGACTATACCACCACCACCACAAGCATTTGTTAAATGATTGAATTTTACCCAGTAGTGCAGTAAGAAGCAATTGAATTTTCTTCCTGTCAATCATATACGAAGGCAGTAAAAAAGAGATAAGTAAGAAAGAGTGGACCTTCATCATATCAATAGAACATTTCTTAACATTGAAAAGATCCACGTGGTGAAGTGGTATGTCGATCAGACTTTTCTTCTCCATTAGTTGCAAGTAATAGAAACTAAACATTTAAACCAACAGAAAGATGGCTTATGGAACCTTGAAACTGGAAAATCTAAGGAGTGCAGCTGATTTTCATTGGTACAAGGCTTGATTTGCTCATGTGCTCTTGCAATGTGATGAAGGCATTATCTCTCTCAGTCTCTACCCACTCTGCATTGCTGGCTTTCCCTGTGTGATGGCAAAGACAGTTAAAGCAGCACCTGGCATAACATTACCTGCAGTAATTCCAGTGGCATGAGAGCATATTTCCAACTGTCCCAGTGAAGACTCAGTCCTAACTTGAACAGGTGGACTTGGATTAAATGCCAGCCTTGAATCAGTCATGTGACGGATGGGGTCTCTGGGCCTCCCAGTCATGAATGTCAGTTCCATCCTTTGAATGTGGTTCTCCAACAAGAAATTTGGTTTACTTGATCAAAGTAAGAAAGAAAAGGTGGATGACAACTATAATCAGAAAGATAAATCAGATTTAAACAGTTTCTCATTCCAGTGAGGCAAAATACATTTCCAAACCTTTCAGTGTTATAGTTTTATAATATTCAGTAACCATATACTTCACAGCCTAATTGTGTAAATTATGTTTCTATAGGGGACAAAGGAATCTTTTACATTATTTTCAGTGGCAGGTCCTCTCTAATGGTGTACTTACATGATAGTGAGGTATTATTCCTACTTCAGTGAAAAGATAAAAATGTGGGGAAAAAAGCTAAATTTTGGCTGTACAATGTTTATTTAAGGTTTTTGTTACTTATGTTCTTCATAGATACTTTAATAATTCTTATTATCTTACTTTGTCTTATTTTCTGTATGAAGCCTGTTATATTCTAATTCTTTTCTATATGTTTTAAAAAGAGACTACGTAGAATATACTAGATCAGACAAAGAAAAATACTGTATAATATAACTTACTGTGGAATCTAAAAAATATAGCAAATTGGTGGATATACCAAAAAAGAAGCAGACTCACAGATATAGAGAACAAATTGATGGTTACCAGTGAGGAGAAGGAAAAGGGAGGCGCAATATAATGGATGGAGATTAAGTCCTACAAGGATCATGTTCAACACAGGGAATGTAGCCAATATTTTGTAACTATAAGTAGAATATAACCTTTAAAAATTATGAGTCATTATATTGTATGCCTGTAACTTGTAATATTGTACATCAACTGTGTATCAATTAAAAAAGAAAAAAAGAAGAATATACTAGAAACCCTAAAATTTTCTGTCCCAAATACTGGAACTTGGTTTGCTGACGTACTAGTACCTCTCTTTCCTATAAAAAATTTATAAAAGTTCATGGATAAATATAATTCACAGATAATGCTAAAACTTTATTTCAGCCATTACTTCTTACCTCTTTCCACACCAAGAAATACTTAATCAAGACTCTGAAAGTGACGGTATTTGATTTCCACTGTTCATTGTTGGATCTGTAATCTGTTCCACACACTAGTTAGAACTAGAGTAATAATGAAATAATATATAAAAATCAACATCCTATTGTTGGATGGATGTGTGCTGGTGTTCAGTCGCTCAGTTGTATCCAACTCCTTGTGACTCCGTGAACTATAGCCCACCAGCCTCCTCTGTCCACAGAATTTTCCAGGCAAGGATACTGGAGTGGGTTGCCATTTCTTCCTTTAGAGGATCTTCCCAACCCAGGGACTGAACTCATGTCTCTTGTGTCTCCTGCATTGACAAGCAGATTCTTTACCACTTCGCCATCTGGGAAATCCCATCAATGGATCTGCAAAGAATTAACTCCAAGACAGAGTAGTTGGGGGATCAAGGTGTGGCACCATGGCCATGTGAACCAATGTTGTTAGTTATGCTGTGCTGTATGAGAAGGGCATTTCTGATATTAACTTTAATACCAGTACTAACTCAGTAGTTTAATATGAATATATACCAAAACATCCACCTAGATTCAGGAAGTTGCCCTATTGATTGAATCAACTAATTCAGTGTTTAAAAAAAAAAAAAAAAAAAAGCTTTGGGTGGTTAGCATTTCTAAATTAGTGTTTTTCTTAGACATGAGGTTCTAGTAGTTCATCTTTCTTTGTTCCTCTGAAATTGTGATTATTTCTAAGTTGTTGGTTTCTAGGTAAAAGAGAGGAGATGGGGAAAGGAAGATTTTCTTCAGAAATCCTTTTCTTTCATGGCCCAGTTGAACTGGATTTGTGATTGATATCCATTGATGTCCCATCACATCCTATCCAGTTGATAAGAATTCCCAGTATTTTTTGAGGGATTCGTTTTTGTGGTGGGAGAGAAGTAAAAGGCTTACAATATTCATGTGTCCTAACATTTCAACAAATAATAATGTCATAGTAAATTTATTTTGTTGTTGTTGTTCAGTTGCTCAGTTGTGTCCGACTCTTTGTGACCCCATGGACTGTAGCACGCCAGGCTTGCCTGTCCTTCACTATCTCCCAGAGTTTGCTCAAACTCATGTCCATTGAGTCAATTTATAAAAATGAAAAAAAGCCCAGCTCAGGGCTGTACCAGGACTTTTGTGAGCCTCTTTATTCATTCAGTTCAGTTCAGTTCAGTCGCTCAGTCGTGTCCGACTCTTTGCGACCCCATGAATCGCAGCACGCCAGGCCTCCCTGTCCATCACCAACTCCCGGAGTTCACCTAGACTCACGTCCATCGAGTCAGTCATGCCATCCAGCCATCTCATCCTCTGTCGTCCCCTTCTCCTCCTGCCCCCAATCCCTCCCAGCTTCAGGGTCTTTTTCAATGAGTCAGCTCTTCGCATGAGGTGGCCAAAGTACTGGAGTTTCAGCTTTAGCAACATTCCTTCCAAAGAAATCCCAGGGCTGATCTCCTTCAGAATGGACTGGTTGGATCTCCTTGCAGTCCCAGGGACTCTCAAGAGCCTTCTCCAACACCACAGTTCAAAAGCATCAATTCTTCGGCGCTCAGCCTTCTTCACAGTCCAACTCTCACATCCATACATGACCACAGGAAAAACCATAGCCTTGACTAGACGAACCTTTGTTGGCAAAGTAATGTCTCTGCTTTTGAATATGCTATCTAGGTTGGTCATAACTGTCCTTCCAAGGAGTAAGCGTCTTTTAATTTCATGGCTGCAGTCACCATCTGCAGTGATTTTGGAGCCCAGAAAAATAAAGTCTGACACTGTTTCCACTGTTTCCCCATCTATTTCCCATGAAGTGATGGGACCGGATGCCATGATCTTCGTTTTCTGAATGTTGAGCTTTAAGCCAACTTTTTCACTCTCCTCTTTCACTTTCATCAAGAGGCTTTTGAGTTCCTCTTCACTTTCTGCCATAAGGGTGGTGTCATCTGCATATCTGAGGTTATTGATATTTCTCCCAGGAATCTTGATTCCAGCTTGTGTTTCTTCCAGTCCAGCATTTCTCATGATGTACTCTGCATATAAGTTAAATAAACAGGGTGACAATATACAGCCTGACAAACTCCTTTTCCTATTTGGAACCAGTCTGTTGTTCCATGTCCAGTTCTAACAGTTGCTTCCTGACCTGCATACAAATTTCTCAAGAGGCAGATCAGGTGTTCTGGTATCCCCATCTCTTTCAGAATTGTCCACAGTTTATTGTGATCCACACAGTCAAAGGCTTTGGCATAGTCAATAAAGCAGAAATAGATGTTTTTCTGGAACTCTCTTGCTTTTTCCATGATCCAGCGGATGTTGGCAATTTGATCTCTGGTTCCTCTGCCTTTTCTAAAACCAGTTTGAACATCAGGAAGTTCACGGTTCACATATTGCTGAAGCCTGGCTTGAAGAATTTTGAGCATTACTTTACTGGCGTGTGAGATGAGTGCAATTGTGCAGTAGTTTGAGCATTCTTTGGCGTTGCCTTTCTTTGGGATTGGAATGAAAACTGACCTTTTCCAGTCCTGTGGCCGCTGCTGAGTTTTCCAAATTTGCTGGCATATTGAGTGCAGCACTTTCACAGCATCATCTTTCAGGATTTGGAATAGCTCAACTGGAATTCCGTCATCTCCACTAGCTTTGTTCCTAGTGATGCTTTCTAAGGCCCACTTGACTTCACATTCTAGGATGTCTGGCTCTAGGTCAGTGATCACACCATTGTGATTATCTGGGTCGTGAAGATCTTTTTTGTACAGTTCTTCTATGTATTCTTGCCATCTCTTCTTAATATCTTCTAAGATAATCTAAGATGGATTATATTAATTTCATTTCTGATTTTAAATGAAATTAAAACATTTTCTTGGGCTCATAAAAGTTTTCTGGGCCCTGGGCTGGGTACCTACTGTGCCTGGTGGGAGAAGCTAAACTGCCTTTGTTATAGCTAAATTGGTTACATTTTAAGCCAAACAACTGTCTTCTGCCTATTGTTCACCTTTTTAATTTGATTTTTTTGGTTTAATAATTAACATTAGTTCCTCCAAGTAGAGTAAGAGCAGGGAGAATGGGGACTTGGAATAAGCTAGAATTAGGCTTCATCAGGGAAGCTACGCCTAAAAATCAGTCACAGGTTTGGTGCCTGCAGTCTCTTTTCACAGGATTTAAAGCTATTTTACTAAGTTTGTCAAAATCCATGTTCTTCAAAGGTTTATGTTTTTAAATGGCTGATGCTGTGAAAGGAAATGCCATCATGATTGTGTTTACATTATGCATTGTACAGGAAGGAAAAACTAGAATTTTTCATGTAGAGAGCACTTATAGTTTTACTGAATATAGTTTTTCAAAGTAAAATTGATGTTGGAATATTTCTCTTGTAATCCAGGTGAGAAGCCAATATATGATTGAATGAAGTAAATGCTCATTTTTGTGTTTAATAAAAACTCTGATTCTTCTATTCAGGCTGATTTTTATCTGTATCTTCAATTTCCACTTACCTATGGTTTGGGGAAATAGAGATAACTTGGATACGTAAATTCTGTCTACAAGTATTTCTTGAGAATCTCTTGGTCATTAACTCTCTAGAATGAAACTGGCTAAACTAACCTCAACAGCCATTCTTTTGCCAAATGTCAGCTAAACTCCTAACATTTTTTGCTTGGTAGGTTTTGAAATCTGACATTTCTGCATTGAAGTCCAGTGCTGTTTTTCCTGGATGCATGGCTTCTATTTACTCCTGACATTCCTAGTTGTTCACCAGCTGCCAGCACTGTTCAGGACGCTGAGGGTAAAAAGGTGAATAAGATGCAATCCCCACCTTTAAGGAAATCACAGTTTACAAGGAAGATAGGCAAGTGTAAAGCTTATGAAAAGAATGATAAAAAATGCTGGGATAAAAGGAAAGTACATGAACATCTCTTAAGTTAGGCTGTTTCATCAAGTAAACCTTCTTGGAAGGAGCAACATTTTGGTGTATCTTTTTTTTAACCACTGAACCTCTGTCGTTCTGCCTGTATATGGACAATAACCTGCTAGGTTTAGAGATGAAAATGTATACAAGTTATGTAGCATCAAGCCTGGGACATACTTTTTGCACTTCTGCCATTACTTATTTTATTATAAAAAGCATGTCAAAAGGAAAAGATGGAAGACATGCTGATTCACCCATAGACAATCAATCCCTGAATGAAAGAAGCAAGACTGTATATAGTTTATGTTTTATAAACTATATGTATTCCCGTTTCACTAAGAGAGACTGTTAATACATCCATATGTATAATTTGTTCCAGGTCTACAAATAAAGGCTTTGTCTGTTCCAAAGCAATGATGACAAAAACAAAACTCAGATGTTAACAATCAAAATTTTATTTTTTCATTCATATATTTGGTTGTGATGTAGAGAGTGCTAGAAAATTAAATACTTCATCTTAGAGTCAGTTTGTGTTTTTTTCTTTTCTTTAATTTTATTTTTCATTGAAGTATAATTGATTTACAGTGTGTTGATCTCAGATATACAGCAAAGTGCTTCAGTTATGCATGCTTATGTCTATTTTTCATGTTCTTTTCCCTTATAGTTTATTACAAAATTTTGAATATAGTTCCCTGTGCTATACAGTAGGTCCTTGTTGGTTATCTATTTCATATATAAGTAGTGTGTATGTTAATTCCAAAGCCCTAATTTATCTTCCCCTCTTTTCCCCTTTGGTAACCATAAGTTTGTTTTCTATGTCTGTGTGTCTATTTTCTATATTAGTACATTTGTATCATAAAAATTGTTTTATTTATCATATTTACTTTTAGATTCCACATATAAGCAATATAGAGTCAATATGTTGAAGGAAATGAACTAATACTTGGGAGTCATCATCGTGCAGTACTCATGCTGAGAAACCGTGCCTCTGTTCTGCCTGTAGACTGTTGACCTGGATGGTAGTTAGCCTTAGGCCACCCATTGACACTACAGATGACATTTGAAGAAGCACTTGTTAATCCAACTTCCTGACAGATCACCTCCCCTAAGTAACTCACCATGGAGACAGCATTTACTTACTACCTTAGGATCTCCCAGACTAACCAGCCATTAATAGCACAGTCTGACACTTCCCTGGTGGCTCAGTGGTAAAGAAGCCACCTGCCAATGCAGGAGATGCAGGTTTGATCCCTGGGTTGGGAAGATCCCCTGGAGAAGGAAATGGCAACTCACTCCAATATTCTTGCCTGGGAAATCCCAAGGACAGAGGAGCCTGGTGGGCTACAGTCCATGGGGTCTCCAAAGAGTCTGACACAGCTCAGTGCCTGAACAACAGCAGTGGCTCAGATTACCACGCGGTGGTCGGAATCGCTCTCTGTTGCCCTGAAAGTAAGTAATAGCAGTGGGGCTTCTTGTTTTACCCTCTCCTATCTATGTGGGATCAGCAAAGACTGCTTCTCATCAGTTTCATGTGGCTCGATTAGGTTTCTCTCTCATGCTGACATATTTAGAGTCACATCCTGGGATCCTTGTCCCCTGAGTCCCGCTCTAAAATCCAAGTAGGGTAGGAATACTCAGGACTGGAGTTGGTGAGAAGCACTTTCCCCATAGCCCTCCTCTCTGTATACACTTAGAGACCAGAAAATTCTGCCCAAATCCAGAGCAACTGTGGCCTTTGGCAGTCTGGTAGCGTTTGCCTGCTGGCATGGGTAGAACTAACGTCACCTGGGTAATTCAGCCTTTGGGATCCTTCTTCCATGAATGAGAGAATCCCAGGATTGGCTGCCAATGGCCTCTTCCTTGTGCCCAGTTTCCTTTGATGCAGTGTGCGGAATGGTGACGGTCCATTTCCGCCCCACCCCACTCCTGCCATGAGAGGATTTATGGTCTGCATGCCCCAGTTGTGAAGCTGGCCTGTGGTCTTTTGCTGCCGCAGGCCTGTGAATGTTTAGAATTATGTGTTTATATTTCCAGGGCTACGGTTTGAAAGTCGAAGGAGCAGACAGATAGCAAAGAATTCACAGGTCAAGCTGCTGTTGCTTCCTCTTCGGAGGGCTCTTTCTCTGCCCATATTGTCATATCTAGATTCCTGTGGAGCTCTGGCTTTCTGACTTCCATTTCTTTGATTAGATGCTTTCAAGTGGATTTTTCTGTAAGAAACCCCCATAGAAGAGGTGTTTACATGATGCGATGGGGAAGTGGAGTTTGCCTGACCCAAGGAACCTCGGAAACTTTCCCGTAATGAAAAGGTCTGGCTTGTGGGTGGGCGCCCTTCCATCCAGACAGACGGGAATGTGACTCGGCAGCCAGGAGACACATGGACTTGTGACCACCGGGACAGGCACCTCACTGGAAAAATCCCAACAGCTGGGCCTGTTCAGTTTTTCTGAATGTACTAGCAGGCATTTGATTGCTTTCAATCTACACTAGGTTTCTTTTATGTCATAGCCATTGTTTTCCTCCTCAAGAATGTGGATGCCTTTAATAAAACCCTTTTGCCTGCTCCCCACCCCCCGGCCAGGTTGACATAAATATAAAAGTGAATTTCACTTATCAGTGAAAGAAATCAACATGACTTTAATGAGACCAAAACACCAATACAGTATACTAACGCATATATATGGAATTTAGAAAGATGGTAACGATAACCCTGTATACAAGACAGTAAAAGAGACACTGATGTATAGAACAGGCTTATGGACTCTGTGGGAGAGGGAGAGGGTGGGAAGATTTGGGAGAATGGCATTGAAACATGTGAAATGTCATGTATGAAACGAGATGCCGGTCCAGGTTCAATGCACGATGCTGGATGCTTGGGGCTGGTGCACTGGGACGACCCAGAGGGATGGTATGGGGAGGGAGGAGGGAGGAGGGTTCAGGATGGGGAACACATGTTTTAAAATTATTAAATTAAAAATTAAAAAAAAAATAAAGAGAAAAAAAAAAAAAGAAGGAGGCAAAAAAAAAAAAAAAAAAGAATTCAAGTAGATCTTTGTGCCTAAATGGATTCTTATGGACCTTTAACAATAAACATGAACTCAGTGTTGTTAGAACAGTTGCCAGAATAGGCTCCTAAAATTCAGGTGGTATTATCGCCCACCCCTGTCCCTGCTCCATCTTTGGATGAGTTCACTGCCTCCCAGTCAGTCCCTGAGTACAGAATCATTTATTTCGGTGTCACTTCATGACGAAAGCCCAGCTGGCATTAGCTCAAGTTATGCAGCTGGCTATTAATTGAAGAAAACTTCCCTGTCACTCCTCAGTCAAACACAATCTGATTCAGCAAATCCTTTTCGCTCTCCTCCCTTCTATTATACCAGAAGAACAAATGTAAATAACTCCCACTTGGCTCAACTTGTCATGGATTTAAGTTAGATGGCAGCATGCAGACTGATTACATTAATGCTTTCTGGGCTGCTCTTCTCAATTGATTTTTATTTCTAGAAGAGGTTTGGACATCTCATTTCTGAGGCCTTATAATGTTGTCCAGTGAAGGAAGTATTATTGTAGCCTGCCTTTGCTCTTCTATCTTGCATAGTTAGTTTTCAAAGTCATTTCCACAAAATTTCAAATTGCATCACCTGTAGGGTAGGTACTGGCCTTCTGTGAGTGGATATTCTATCATGCTTGACTGGGCTTGTGTTTTTATTTTAAACAGAACTTGGTGAGAGATTTGTTCAGGATTTTAGAAATATATAAGTGTGTAATATGTAGCACATGGTATGCCAAACATTTTTGATGCGTGCATTTTACAATTAAAATGTGAAACTACGTGGTGTGAGGAGATGATAAATGTGTTAAAAAATCACGGTAACTTTTCCATGAAATAAAGCTCTGTGCAGAAATGACATGGGAAAGTTCTTACAGGAGTGCTGAAAGAGTACATCCATTTGGTCCTCTCTGGATACGAGAGTTCGTCCATTATATTATTCTGTAGCAACATGTTTCAGCACCAAGGACGTCTTCAGTGCCCTCCCCACCCCAATTCCTGTCCTTTGTACAATGTGCTTGCTGCCATCATTATTATGCCCTGAACCCTAAACATGAACTTGTGAAAGTGAAATGAAGTCGCTCAGTCGTGTCCGACTCTTAGCGACCCCATGGTCTGCAGCCTACCAGGCTCCTCCATCCATGGGATTTTCCAGGCAAGAGTATTGGAGTGGGGTGCCATGGCCTTCTCCGAAAATAGCCTCTGGGTATATTAAAAAATTTTTTTTTCACTGTCATATCATAAATATAAGAAGGTTGGCTCATTCCTGATCTCCCAAAGTAAGAAAATCTACTTTAAAAAATAAATTAATGATTTTTGTAGTAAGAACTATGAATAACATTTAGTGAGTAGGGATCCTTCAAATTAAGGTAAGAAAGTCAACAAATACTCAACACAGCTCTGCTCTACCTTCTCCAATTTTGTTCGTTTCATGACATTAAGCTACATGTTAACACACTGTTTTCTAAGGTTCTTTATATAGGGAAGACATGTTTTGCTTTCTCATTTTTTTATGACTTTCAGGAAGCCCTCTTAATTCCTTAAAAGGTACTGTCATTCTGAAAATCTCAAGAAGCCTAGCTATATATTGTACTCACAAAATTTTGCTCTGTAAAAGCACATAAGCTGACTTTTAGGTAATACTTGAAAAACAGTTGACGCTGCCAAGTGTGAATTCTTCATGTTGACACTTAACACTCTGACCTGATTCAAGGTCATTTTTCCTGGAAGGTCAAGGTCTAGCCTTTCAGGAAAGATGCTACCAAGCAGTGAGGTATAGAAGGAGGAAAAAAATAAAATCACAGCCTTTTCTTCTCCCCTCAACTCTTCTTTCATGCTAGGGGGTTGGGGGTAACAAGTCTTCTGTGAATAAAACTTAAGAATGCTCTTCTTTATGTAGTGAAGTGGTACACACAACCCATGAACTTAGGACAGCAAAATTGTACCTTGTTAGGACTTAGGTGTCTATAAGGGGCTCAATGGGATTTCAGCAACAGGTACTGAGAGAGAAATCAGAACTTGACAGAAGGAAATGGAACTCCGGTGCTAAAAGAGACATGGGATAACTTCCTTGTCCCTCGAGATTGGTCTTGTGACATTAGAGGAACAATATCCAAAGGGCATCAGAGAACCTGGCTTAAATTAGGCTTTCTTGGATTATAAGAGATTCAGAGCTAGATCTGGCAATAAAGCCTCGTATGAAGCGCTCGTAATTTGAATGTGTGATGCATGTTCTAGTGTCCATGAAGTGGACCTTAGAGGTCTGGGTAATCTGAAAGAGGAGTTGGTTACACAGGAGCCAGAAGTCACAGCTGACCTCTAGATCCAGATCTGAGTGGTGTGACCTAGTTGCAACTGATGTTCTTAGAATGGATCCCTCCCTAGAAGGATTCTTTCATGAACACAGATAGGCTGGGGCTGCAGTGTGTAGACTCAGCTGAAGGCTTTATGAAGTTCTAGAAGCTGATATGCCTGCAAAATGGAAATGATGCTTTGAGGAAACGGTTGGTGTTAAAAAACAAAGGCAGTCATGTTTGTTGGCTTAAGAATTATATTCCCTTTCTATACAATGCTATATTCCCTCTATAAAGAGAGCTGTCTCATGGGGAATTCCTTTCCATTTATAAATGGGCAGACAATTTAAATGGAAAATGTTTTACTAGTTTGGACATTTTTTTGAGTATAAAACCAGGGGTTTAAGTCCTAAAATGTAACTGTATATTTATATTGTTGCCAGAATCTGGTATTTATAGATGGGAGGTTAGAGGAGGTTATATTCTAGTAAGAAATTTTCTGATTTGTTTCCTTCATTTGTAGGAGCAATCTCTGTTTTGGTAACATTTAATTTATGAATTTTGGTATCATGTTCAGTTCAGTTCAGTCACTCAGTCATGTCCAACTCTTTGCGATCCCATGGACTGCAGCACGCCAGGCCTCCCTGTCCATCACCAACTCCCAGAGTTTACCCAAACTCATGTCCATCGAGTTGGTGATGCCATCCAACCATCTCATCCTCTGTCATCCCCTTCTCCTCCTGCCCTCAATCTTTCCCAGCATCAGGGTCTTTTCAAATGAGTCAGCTCTTCGCATCAGGTGGCCAAAGTGGAGTTTGAGTGTCAACATCAGTCCTTCCAGTGGAACACCCAGGACCGATCTCCTTTAGGATGGACTGGTTGGATCTCCTTGCAGTCCAAGGGACTCTAGAGTCTTGTCCAACACCAGTTCAAAAGCATCAGTTCTTTGGTGCTCAGCTTTCTTTACAGTCCAACTCTCACATCCGTACATGACCACTGGAAAAACCATAGCCTTGACTAGACGGACCTTTGTTGGCAAAGTAATGTCTCCGCTTTTTAATATGCTGTCTAGATTGGTCATAACTTTCCTTCCAAGGAGTAAGCATCTTTTAATTTCATGGCTGCAGTCATTCATCTGCAGTGATTTTGGAGCCCCCCAAAATAAAGTCAGCCACTGTTTCCCCATCTATTTGCCATGAGGTGATGAGACAAGATGCCATGATCTTAGTTTTCTGAATGTTGAGTTTTAAGCCAACTTTTTCACTCTCCTCTTTCACTTTCATCAAGAGGCTCTTTAGTTCTTCACTTTCTGCCATAAGGGTGGTGTTATCTGCATATCTGAGGTTATTGATATTTCTCCCAGCAATCTCACTTCTTTAATTTTTATTGTGCATCACACAATACTTATAGTTACATTTTACAGATAATGCAATGAATTAGACAGAGTCCCCTTTCTGAAAGAACCTTCAGAAAGTGGGAGCTTACATAGTCCTTTGAAATGGTCACAGTAGGTGTGCCTAATTTCCTCAGAAGCCATTACTAAGGGCATCCTTTTCTTTAAATTATGAGACTGTTTACTTAACATGCTGCTGCTAAGTCACTTCAGTCATGTCCGACTCTTAGCGACCCCATGGACTGCAGCCTATTGATGCCAAAACTGATGAGCATTAAAACTCTGAGACATCGCATCTTTCTAAAAAGAAGATTGAAAGAGAGAGGCTACAAGACAAAAGTAACCCTCCTCCCAAGCCCAATTCACGACAAGGTTTTCACCTTGCTCTTCTGAGCACAGTGCTGTGACAGACAAACCTACAGGCAATGGAAGCCTTTGAAACAGAGAGATTCCACGAATGTCACATCATTTGTGGATTTCACAATTAGTTCTGCAGTGTTTAAAGACGATGACTTCAAATTGCTCCTTTAAGTTGAGGCTATAAATGGTTTAAATGCGGGAGGATGTGACAGGATTGAGCATCTTCCCCTTCCTTTGTCCTCTGAGAATTCAGAATGAGCAGCCACCATTATGCAGCAAGAAGAGAGAAGGAACTAGAACTTGGAATGAGTTTCTGTGAGGCCCTTATTGGTCCAGGGTATACTGAGGGCTACACTATCATCACATTAGACAAATGGCTTCTCCTGTGCCAGCTTAATTACCAGCTTGGCTTCTGAACAAAGAAATCACAGTTGAGGCAGAACGTGTTTGCCATTGAAGGTAACAGTCTTAGAGCAAGCTTCAGGTTGTTTTCCATTTAGTTTTTTATTATTCAACTTGCAGAAAGAGACCTCTTCTTTTTAAGAAAAATGATGTACTCTTATGTCTCTTAAGTTTCAGTATTGGGTGCATGCTTCACATCAGATCAGATCAGATCAGTCGCTCAGTCGTGTCCGACTCTTTGCGACCCCATGAATCGCAGCACGCCAGGCCTCCCTGTCCATCACCAACTCCCGGAGTTCACTGATACTCACGTTCATCGAGTCAGTGATGCCATCCAGCCATCTCATCCTCTGTCGTCCCCTTCTCCTCCTGCCCCCAATCCCTCCCAGCATATGCTTCACATAGTAGGTAGCAAAACTGAGTTAGATGCTGATGACCAAAAATAAGCTGGAAGGGTGAGTGGGCTAGGACATGTCAAACTGTCATGTTAGAAATACATAGATGGAGACAGAATGTAGTTGTTTACCATAAGCTGCATGAATCACTTACATTTCTAAGTGTGGTCCCCATTGATATCACCTGAGAACTCCCTAGAAATGCAAATTCTTTGGTCCAGTTTCAGGCCTAATGAGTCAGAAACTCTGGAGGTGGGCCCAGAAACATGTGTTTTTCAAAGCCCTTAGGAGATTCTGATGTGTGCTAAAGTCTGAGAACCACTGCCACAAGGCGTATGTAGAACAAAAATGATTCAGCAAATGAATTATGACAATATTTAGAAATTTGAAGAAACAGGTAAATCCATAGTGTTTTTTTTTTCCCTTTAATCAGAATTCTGTGTTTGGAAATAAGGGTTTGAATTTTTTCACCTTTTTTTTTTTTCAGTTGGAAATTAAGAAGTAAACAGGGAGGTGTGTGAGTGTGCATGTGTGCTCAATTGTGTCTGACTCTGCAACCCCATGGGGAGGTATGGTGAGGTATTCATGTCATTGTGTAGGATTAATGGCGTTTATTGTAGTGGAAAAGGGTATCTCATGGAAAAACTTCACTCATATTCTGTCTAGACACATATTCTTTTTTGAGGCAGGAAACACAAAAGAAAATTGGCTTCATCTAGTTCAAGGAAATGGTGTTTTAATTCCGTAGAGAAATAATTTCATTTTCTTGGAGAAATGGGTAGACTGATATTAGTAATTTAATTTTCTTAAGTATAAGATGGTTGCTACAGTTCTTACCAATACTAAAAGAAGCAGGGTCAAAGTTAGCAAATGATTGAATTTTTTGGAGGGGGTGGTGATAAAACGTGTATAGTGGGAAGGTAACTTTATAATAAACTGTAACTAATTAGCCTGTACTATTTCCTGTAGTACTTTGATCAGACAGCTAAGGGAATAAACAGAAATCTGAACTCCGTGGTAGGTAACTCCATTTGGATTTGTTCATTTAGCAAATAGTTGTGAATAGCTACCATGGACTTAATATGTTAGCATTGGAAAAATGAGCAAGACGTCACAGCAATGGTTCTTGTGAAGCCAGAGATCCAGTGGTAAAGCTAGATGATTAAACAAGCCACTTTGATTGAAGTGTAGTAACTTTTAGCCCCAAGACAGAATACGTGATGAGCTGCCCCGGTGAGAGCCGCTCTCCTGGATTGAGGGTATGAGCATGGGTGGTCAGGAGTGGCTCATAGAAAAGGCACTAGAAAAAAAAAAAGAAAAGGCACTAGAACTTACAAGGCTAATAGAAATTAGTCAGATAAAGCAGGGGCAGACTGAGAAAAGAGCATGTGCAAAGGCCAAAGGCAGTGTATTTTGGGTGCCATCATGTGACTGAACATGGCTTCATCTTGGTGGAGCTTGGAGGGCAGATGGTGACTGTATAAGTTCTAGAAAGAGATGAGAGATGATACTGGAAACAAATTTAAAAAGAAAAAGAAAAAGCCTTGCCACCACCCATGGTAAGAATTTTGGACTTTATTCTACAAGATGGAAAGCCTCTGAAGTTGTAGGATTTTCCCCCCATTCCAGAGACTGGATTGGAGAAGCCCGATGTTGGAGGAAGGGAGGCCAGTGGAGACCCTGTTGTAATATTTCAGACAACAAGTATTCATTGCTTGGAGCAGCAGCAAGATGGAGATAGATAGAATTGAAAAGATTTGGGAAACAGCTATTTCACTAGTAGATTCAGTGGGACCTGATGATTCATTACGTGTGGGAGCAACTAGAATCATTCTTTGAGCTAGTGCTGCAGGAGGGGTGGCAGGTGTGAGAGTGAAATGATTTGTTCCATTTGGATATGCTGAGTCTGAGAATTCTTTGGTTGTCTAAGCAGAGATGACCAACATGCTGTTGGAAATGCAAAGTAGGTCTGGGACACAAGTGATCTGGGCTCTTCTCTTAAGTTACTCTGCCCTCATAAATGTTTTCTATGCTTTATCATGCAGAAGCTACAGCCAAAGAACTTTCTTTATGATCCTTGATTACTCCCATAGCTATTGGACACTACTCTGTTTGTTTTTTTTTTAAATAGAAGTACAGTTGATTTACAGTGTTGTGTTAATTTCTGCTATACAGCTAAAAGACTAAGTTACACACATATATACATTGTTTATACTCTTTTCTATTATGGTTTATTCCAGGAGATTGGGTGTAGTTCCCTGAATTGGGCTGTACTCTAGATGTCAGTATTAAGTACTAAGTGAAATTTAGAACCATTGAATTTTTCAGCCAGAAACCCTAGAAAGCAATTTGATTTCCTCAGTGAAACATACCCACACATTACCTTTCAGTTGGTGTTTTATTTCAACAATGGAAAATACAAGGAAACTAGAATGATATAACCCTAGTTTAAATATTCTTACCTTCCTTTACATTAGGGGTCATTTCCCTGTACCAGTAAAATACTTTAGAATTCTTGTTCAGTGAGAGCAATACTAAAATATTGAAGAGATTAATATAATAGCTAAAGGGTAAAACATGTATTCACATTTTGAGAGAGAAGAATTATGTTTACCACACAACTCCCCTTAATTTTCAATAATGTTATGGCAGTACATTTTTTAATAGAACATTTAAATTAGAACTTTAGGAGTCTCTTTTGTCATATTTAAAAAGAGGTTCAAGGCATCTTATTTGACTGAATAACTGCATGTACAAGTGTTGTTTGTCAACAACTAAAGAAAAATCTCATATAAATCATGAACTACTCTGTACAGCTTTACATAACATTCTCTTCATAATTATGGAACATTTCAAGTTATTTTATTTTTAAGAAACCAAAAAATATAAGAGAACTTAATATACAGACACGTAAATTTCAACTAGTCTTCAGAAATAATGAGAGCAAGCATTGTCATCTGCAAAATTTTGAGTGGTTAAGTCCCATGAATATTTGCAAGTTACCAAATTAGAAACATTAGGGAAATGGCACCCCACTCCAGTATTCTTGCCTAGAGAATCCTGTGGATGGAGGAGTGTGGTGGGCTGCTGTCCATAGGGTTGCACAGAGTCAGACACAACTGAAGCAACTTAGCATGCATGCATGCATGCATTGGAGAAGGAACTGGCAACCCACTCCAGTATTCTTGCCTGGAGAATCCCAGGGACGGAGGAGCCTGGTGGGCTGCCGTCTATGGGGTCTCACAGAGTTGGACACGACTGAAGTGACTTAGCAGCAGCAGCAGGGATCATGTATAATATATTTCTGATGATGCAGTGTTTTTGACACTTGCATTACTTTGGTCTGTTGAGTAGACACTACTAAAGCCTACTCTTGTGATGTTTAAGCTTTTTCTGACGAATAATTGTGAGGCTTCTGTTTGAAATACAGAGTTCCTGCTCATACATGATGTAGGTTAAAACTGGACAGATCAGAATTGGCTGATCAAAACTGTTAAAGCTTGTTTCCCAAGTCTTGTTCTCTTTTCCTGAGATCTTTTTCCTATTTCAGATCATCAGAGCCCTTATTATCTCTAAGAAATGCTTTATTCCAGCTAGTCATCCTCTTATAGGATCATGACTTTGTCTTAGCCGTTCAGCAAAAATATCAATGTGTATATGCTTCCCAGGGGGCGCTGGTGATGAAGAACCGGCCTGCCAATGCAGAAGATGTAAGAGAAGGGGGTTCTATCCCTGGGTTAGGAAGATCTCCTGGAGGAGGGCACAGCAACCCCTCCAGTATTCTTGCTTAGAGAATCCTATGGACAGAGAAGCCTGGCATGCTACAGTCCATAGGGTTGCAAGGAGTCAGACACCACTAAAGTGACTATGCATGCATGCACGCGTGGTATATGTATGTAAATACACATGTGTGTATTTAACTATCTTCTAAATTATGTTAAATCTGTAGATTTAAGATAAGCCTATTTAAATTTGGGGTGGATCTTTATTGTGTGTGTGCTGTGTGCCCAGTCATGTCTGACTCTTTGTAATGCTATGGATTGTAGCCCGCGAGGCTCCTCTGTTCATGGGATTTTCCAGGCAAGAACACTGCAGTGGGTTGCCATTTCCTTATTGCAGCTTACCAAGTGGTTCATATACTATCTTGTAGACAAAATATATGAAGTAGTATTATATTTAGAACTGAGTCTTACTTCATATTGGAGAAGGCAATGGCAACCCACTCCAGGACTCTTGCCTGGAAAATCACATGGACAGAGGAGCCTGGTAAGCTGCAGTCCATGGGGTCGCTAAGAGTCGGACACGACTGAGTGACTTCACTTTCACTTTTCACTTTCATGCATTGGAGAAGGAAATGGCAACCCACTCCAGTGTTCTTGCCTGGAGAATCCCAGGGACGGGGGAACCTGGTGGGCTGCCGTCTATGGGGTCGCACAGAGTCAGACACGATTGACGCAACTTAGCAGCAGCAGCAGCCTACTTCATATAGTTTGCCCATAACTTCAAATTTATGGTAGTAAACAGATTAACTTATTCACAAAGAATACAGAAATGCAGACTTATTTGTAGTTTTCCATAATGGCATTCACTGCAATAGGTACACAGTAAACAGCGTATGAAGAAAAAACAAAAGTTCTTTTTAAAAAGCCTGCAAGGGTAAGTTGAATATAGGCCTTAGAAATGTGCTGTGTAAGGGGAAATCTAAGAGACTGGGACAAGTGGAAGGAGTTAAATCTTACAAGAACACAGAGATGAGAAATCTGAATCGGACCATGACCTGGGTAATGCCAACATCTTTGTTGAAAAACTTTAGAATAGGTAAAAGTTACCCTTTCCAGTCACACACTACAGATATAATTTTATCTGTATAGATACACTCCACATTCAGTTCAGTTCAGCTCAGTCGCTCAGTCGTGTCTGACTGTTTGCGACCCCATGAATTGCAGCACGCCAGGCCTCCCTGTCCATCACCAACTCCCAGAGTTTACTCAAACTCATGTCCATCGAGTCGGTGATACCATCCAGCCATCTCATCCTCTGTCGTCCCCTTCTCCTCCTGCCCCCAATCCCTCCCAGCATCAGAGTCTTTTCCAATGAGTCAACTCTTCGCATGAGGTGGCCAAAGTACTGGAGTTTCAGCTTTAGCATCAGTCCTTCCAATGAACACCCAGGACTGATCTCCTTTAGGATGGACTAGTTGGATCTCCTTGCAGTCCAAGGGACACTCAAGAGTCTTCTCCAACACCACAGTTCAAAAGCATCAATTCTTCGGCACTCAGCTTTCTTCACAGTCCAACTCTCACATCCATACATGACCACAGGAAAAACCATAGCCTTGACTAGCCGGACCTTTGTTGGCAAAGTAATGTCTCTGCTTTTGAATATGCAGTCTAGGTTGGTCATAACTTTCCTTCCAAGGAATAAGTGTCTTTTAATTTCATGGCTGCAGTAACCATCTGCAGTGATTTTGGAGCCCAGAAAAATAAAGTCTGACACTGTTTCCCCATCTATTTCCCATGAAGTGATGGGACCAGATGCCATGATCTTAGTTTTCTGAATGTTGAGCTTTAAGCCAACTTTTTCACTCTCCTCTTTCACTTTCATCAAGAGGCTTTTGAGTTCCTCTTCACTTTCTGCCTTAAGGGTGGCATCATCTGAAAATCTGAGGTTATTGATATTTCTCCCGGCAATCTTGATTCCAGCTTGTGCTTCTTGCAGCCCAGCGTTTCTCATGATGTACTCCACATTCGTGTATCCAAAATTACCATTATTTATGCTTTTAGTTTATATCTTTATATCTCAAAATGTAGTCCACTGAGTCTCTTATGTTGATATTTTCTCTTTTTTTATTTCTTATTTTTGACTCCCACCATTTTTTTCTTCTATTTCCTCTAATAATTTGAAAACTCATATTTATGTCAGTGCCCTGAAGAAATGTTTAGATATTTTTCCGATTTCAGAACATGGTAGTTACATGTCTACGCAGACTTTCTGGCTGCTGAGTTCAGGTCATCTGTTCCGTAAGGCTTGTTGTTGCTGTTTAGTCGCTAAGTTGTGCCAGATTCTTTTGCAACTCCTTGCACTGTCACCCAACAGGCTCTTCTATCCATGAGATTTCCCAGGCAAGAAGACTGGAGTGGGGTGCCGTTTCCTTCTCCAGTGGATCTTCCCAACCAGGGATCAAACCTCTTGTCTCCTGCATTGACAGGCGGATTATTTATCACTGAGCCATGTGGGAAGCCTTCTTAAGGCTTGTACTGTGCTTAGTCGCTCAGTCTAAGTGTCTGACTCTGCAACCCCATGGACTGCAGCCTGCCGGGTTCTTCTGTCCATGGGGATTCTCCAAGCAAGAATACTGGAGTGGGTTGCCATCCCCTCCTCTCTTAAGGCTTAGAAGAGCTCAATTTCTTCAGCACAACCCTGTCCCAAACAATGTAACGTTAGTATAATGTATTAACTCTGCACACACATTGATCATTTACAAAGTTTTGAGTGTCAAGTATGTACAAGGCAAACTCAACTTAGGAATTTTAGGATTAATAGGATTTGTAATCTATAAGAAGATTTTGTGAATCAAAGTCAACACCCCCCCAAATGAACGTAACTTTGGTTTGTGTTTACAGCCCCCCCCGATGTCTTTTAAAAGCTATATCCATGCATCTTATATCAATAAATAGAATATATTTATTTAGTTTTGACAGATAGTGTTCATGAGGAGGGAGGAGGGTTCAGGATGGGGAACACGTGTATACCTGAGGTGGATTCATGTTGATATATGGCAAAACCAATACAATATTGTAAAGTTATAAAAGAAAAGAAAAGAAAAATGTATAGCCTCCATGTTAAAGATAAAAATGACATTCTGCCACTCTGCTGTATTTTCCTAAAGATTTTTTATGATTTATATAGTCCCTACAGAAAAGTTTTGAAACAGTCGTGCTGATAATAAGACCCAATAAATACCAGCTCAATGTACACGTACTCATTCGTTTTTGCATCAGTCCTAGCAGGTATATAGGGCTTCCCCGGTGGAGCTAGTGGTAAAGAACCTCCCTGCCAATGCAGGAGACTTAAGAGACATGGGTTTGATCCCTGGATTGGGAAGGTCCCCTGGAGATGGGCACAGCAACCTACTCCAGTATTCTTGCCTGGAGAATCCCATGGACAGAGGAGCCTGGTGGGCTACAGTCTGTAGAGTCTCAAAGAATCTGACATAACTGAAGCGACTTAGCAGGCATACATGCATACAAGCTTGCCTAGGGGGTATATATATTATATTTTGTCTTCCCAATCCAGGGATCAAACATTGCAGGCAGATTCTTTACTGTCTGAGCCACCAGGAAAGCCCTTAGCATTATTAGCATTGCAACAGATTATTTGGCTAGGCAAATCAACAGAATGAAAATTTAAAGCTATCAAATTGAAAAAGCCTCCACATATTTTGAAGCATTGGTTCTCACCCACCTTAAATCACTTGGGCCACTTTTAAAAATCTCATGCCCAGGCCAGACACTCGACCAATGACATTAGAATTCTTGGGCACAGGACCCAGGAGAAGGTATATTTAACACCTTCTGTGACTCTGCTAATTTAAAGGCTCAGCGGCATCCACTTATAGAACTGCTTTCTGCCTCCCAGTGATACTACTTTCCATGTGTTTCTGTCATTTTGAAAAGTGACCATTTGAAGCAGCTAGATATATAAGGAGTTCCCCTCCTTCTTTCTAAGCTTAAAATTTTACTTAGCCTTCAGCACTACACATGGTTAACTAATGTAAAATCAGTATCACACTCAATAAAAAATACTTAATAAGAGCTTCAAGATTCTGCCTTCAAATTTCTCCCCCCAACCCTCGGTCATCACATTCAAACTCACCTCTCAAGTTCTTGCCTTCATCTATGCCCCTCCACTTAGGCGTTGCCTTTCATTAAATTAGAAATTGCCAGAATTCTCTGACATGAGTCTCTGGGAAACTTTTGCCAGGCCCATTTTCCTAACAAGTGATCATGATATGTAAAATCCACAGCCTAGCAACTCATTGACTCTCCACTCTGTATACAGAAACTCAGGAAGTCGAGTGTGCTGCAGATTCAGTGTCTGCAGGGTCACCCCACTGGGCCCCTGCATGTTGGGGTGCTCTTGTGTGTGCATTGTTTCTCTGATGCGAAAAATCTTTAATCCCATTCTGCACCCTGGAAGCTCACCATCTAAGAGCGAGCTCAACAGTCCCGCTTCTGGGACCCTGCTCCTGGTTCTCAGTTATCACATGCTCCCAGCTCTCCCAGCACTTTGGCGTGACCTTTACTTTAGTACTTATTACATAGGTAAAATGGTGTTTTCAGTTATTAAAACTATAGACAATACAATAGTTGTGTTTTGTGCTTATATAACTCACAGAGGAAAATACCTTTTTTTTTTTTTTTTTTGCCTCTGGAAGTTTTAAAATCTAGTTTATTTGCTAGTTTAAAATCTTGTTTATTTTCTTGGTTTTACTTTTACACGTGTCCATCCCTAGGCTCTTTTAATTCTTTTTGAGAGAAGAAGTCAACCTCTGGAAAATGTATCTAAAATATGAGAGAAGAATTCCAATAAAATATGCCATGTTTCTATTAATATCAGGAACATCTCTTAGTATAATACATAATGCTTATATTGCATGATGATTTATATAAACTGTGGAAGAATAAATGAGGCTTTTATGCTTGGTTGCAGGGAAGGCTTTTTCTGTATCCAGTTGATTCAGATATTCAGTTTTCAAAATAACCTGCCCACATACTTTTTAGATGTGACTTGGTCTGAATAGCCAGTTGTTGACTCCAGTTTCATGTTTTAACAAAAGCAGTTGTGCTTTTCCATACAGAGCATCAACAAGAAGTAAGACATTGCATTTTAGAGTAAGGAATGTGACTTCATCCAAGGAGTTCCCAGACCTTAGTGAGCATCAGAACCTCTAGGAAGGGTGGTCATACACACATTACTGGGTCCTCTCCCCACAGTTTCTGATCTTGTTGGTCGGTGGTTCCCCGACCACCCATTTGCTCTGCTAAGTCCCCAGGAGAAGCTGATGCTGCTGGTCTGGAGACCACACTTTGAGAATCACTGTAATATCTTAACTTCTCAGTTGCACCTTCACTGAAGTGAATACGCCTGGTGACTAACAGTGAGGAGTGTGATTGTCACCACTGTGCACTTCCAACCTGCAGAACTGTAAAGTAACAAATTTTCCTTGTTAAACCACTGTGTTTGTAGTAATTCTGTGTTTGTAGCAATAGAAAACTAATGCAGGGGGAAGACGGACAATGGTCAAGAAAAATAACTAAAATATATTGTGTGTTGAGAAGTGGTAAGTGCTACAGAGAAAAATAGGAGTGTCAGGGAGAAATGCAATTTTAGATAGAGTTGGCTTCCACACTGAGTTTGGGGTAAGACTTGGAGGAGGTGAAGGGTAAAACGTTTCAGAGACAGGAAGCCAAAATCTTCTCAGTCTAGGATGATGACCCTGCATGACTAGGTCCTGAATATGGACATTAAAAGAGCAGTAAGCATTCTGGAATATCCCAAGTTCCCCCAGCAACAATGTATGATGATTAGGATAAAGGCTCAAAACTCAAAGTATGACGTGATTTTTCTATGAGGAAATAAACATCCTTTTAAAAATAACATTATTTGCTTTTTTGTATTTTAAGGAGAATAGGAGAAGACATGAAAAAAATGTACTACTATTTAATATATACCATGATTTTTAGAAAGATACTTAAGATTTTAATCTAAAGCAAACAAGTTAGGGACAGTCAGACTTTTTGAGTCCTTTGGGCCTATCTCCTCAACATCATGATCAACCAACAGCTTTAAGTGTTATAAAGGGATCTCAGATTATATCTGACCCTGGATTGTTGCAATAATAATTTGAGTGCCAGTATAAAAAAAGATACTGTGATTTTATTAGAGACATTCACATACTGTAAATAAAAATAAAATCAGACTGCTAATTCAGTTCAGCATTGACCATTAATTTTGATGGCATTGTCCACTGATACTTCCAAATTATCTGATTATGGAGGTTAAGTCAGTGGCTTTATATAGTCATACTCTTGCATGCATGAGTGATCAGTCTCTTCAGTCACATCCGACTGTTTGTACCCCTATAGACTGTACCCTGCCAGGCTCCTCTGTCCATGGAATTCTCTAGGCAAGAATACTGGAGTGGGTTGCCATGCCCTCCTCCAGGGGAGCCATTCTCTTAAGTACCTGAAAAAAACCTGCATGTCTGATTTTTATTATGCTTTATTATAGCATATATTTTACTTTTCAAAGAAAGAACTCTATGATCTGTCAGAAAAATGTTAATAAATAAGGCAAAGAAATTGTTGATGTAATAATAAACATTCTGCAATGATGCTGCATGGGAAATAGGCCTTACCTTGCTACTCAGGGTGTGGTCCATGAATCAATAGCATGAACATCACTTGAGAACTTTGTAGAATGCACATTCTTGGATGCTACTCCAGCCCTACTGTATAACAATCTGCAGTTTAACAGGATTGTAGGTAATTCATAGGAATATTATGTGTAAAAAAAAAATGGATTGGGGCAGTATCTTGAACCTCATTACAAATCATGCCACAGAGTATTTAATGTTCTTCAGATTCTAATAGGTCCATATAAACTCATATTATTCTGGATTTAATGCCTTAGCATATCATGTTTGACAAGCTATTGAGAAAAAAGTATCAGATCTCATGCCTCAGGAGAGACCTGCTGGGAAATCAGTAGTGGATGTGATGCTTTTTGAGAATTTAGCAAACATTTGGGTCATACAGTGTTAATAATTTAAAAGCTTTAAAGTGGTCAACATATTTTTAAAGGTAAAATAATTTAAGTTGAGGGGTGAAAGGTACAGCAGTTTAATTAGTTAAAAGGAAGGTAACTTGAAAATATAGAGGAAGACAAAAACAAAGTACAAACTTACTGTTGAATCAGAATTTTCAAGTTGTAAGAAGACACTGATGCCCTCTGGTTCAGAGCTAATGTAAGCTATGACTTGAATTTTCCAAGCCAGTGCTGACCGTCTTGTTGAGGCTTCCACAGAGAACTCACCGTCCTCCCAGCAGCTTTTATATGTTGGCCAGCTCTGTGTTGTCAGCTTGGTTTTGCTTTCACTGAACCAACTTCTGCCTCGATGACTCTTCCAGGTAGCATTGCTGCTACTTCTAAAGCTTGGGGACATACAAGGCAAGTGAAATTGCACTTTCGCTTCAGACTCTCTTCTATCTTTAATCGTTAGATCCGTCCGCTATGTGTTCTATTTTTTTATGCCAACTAACTGTACACTAGGGCATCTATCTTTTCATATCTTGGTCAGTCTCCTTTAGACTAACTCCTGTCTCACAACATTCTTTTTAAAATATGTGCCCCAAAGGTGAGCAAATTTCAGATGATTAAGGTAGCTCAGAGCGTTGGAGAGACTTGTTTTTTTAACCTTGCTCTGGATGTTGTCAATGAATGTGACTTGAAATCACATAGACTTTTTGGCTGCCCCAACCTATTGTGTCACATGTTGACGCACACTTCACTTGTGTGCTTGGCCTGGCCACCATCTCCTTTTCCCTTCCAAGCTGCTTAGTTAGATGCTTTTGCTCTAACCACAGGGTGGGACTTCAAATGTGTCCCCGTTTAACACCATCTTGTTAGACTCGGGCCATTAAGCTCTGTTTATACCCTGATTCTATCATCCATTCCATTAGCTCTTCCTCCCAGCTTGAAGTCCCCACACCACACCCCTTTCCCTTATAGTCTGTCACTGTTCCCTCAGTCCTTCTCAACCAAGCTTTATCATATGTCTGTAAGGATCCCTGGAGCTGGTGTAACTAAGTGTAGCTTTATTTTCTGGCACTTGTGTATGTGTTCTGAAATATGTCACTTACTCAAAATGTTTCTACTAACTCACAAACTCCTATTGTCAAGAATCTTCTGCTTCCTCTTCACAGTTTGGCGTTAAGTATACATAAATAATGTTGACTGTGCATGATGACTGATGGTTAACTCATAAAAAAAAAGATTGAGGTGGGGATTTTATGTTTTGTGTATAACAGAAGGATGCTCAGGAAATGCCTTTTAATGAAAAAAAAATTCTAACTTTTGTTAGCAAAATAGGAAGTTCAAATGAAGCTAGGGGTACATCCAAAACAGGCTAAAATTGGCTTATTCTTTTCAGTTCCTAATCCATGGTGGTTGTATGTTAGCCTATTATCTTTCATTTGATTTTAAAATAGATCAGAAGTATGATGATTCAGAAATGGGTGACACTATCAAATTATAGGAAAATCCCTTGCTGTGTGATTCTTGTTAATTAAATATCTGTGATAGGAGAATCAAAACAGGAGGAACTGTATACAATTTAGAATCAAGGCCATAACATTATTCCTTTCAGCTGAAGATAACTCCTTAAACACGTCATATTTTTGAAGGAATAAGAATGGGCCTTATTCTTCTTTGTCAAGAAGACTTGAATATTTGAAGTTAGATTTCACTTTATCGCATCTAAATCAAGTATACTAAGCCGCCTCTTGCATATTGTTAGACGGAAAATTTTCAAGTAAATGTTTTCTTTGCCTATTATACTTTTCACTGGAGATTGAAAAAATGTAAGTTTTGTTGGATATTGCTGGATATGGTTTTGGATACTTCAGAAGCCTGCCATCCAATGTTTATAAATTGATGCATTTGTTTATTTACATATATGTAAATTTTCAGATTGACATATATGCTTATACTCAGAGAGGAAAGGATAAATGTATGAACACACTTGTATACATACATACCAACAAATCATTCAGTAACTATTTCAAAGTAGAATTGTAGATACTTTTAAATACTCACATTTCTGTTTTCCTGTGTTTTCTTTTATAAGCTTTCATTTTGGCATAAGAAGAAAAATATAATGTTTTAAATTTAAAATCTCCCTATAGAATTCTTGGTAATAGAAATGGAAAGGAATAAAATATCTGTCAATAGGGGAATGAGTACATAAACAAAAAAGGACAAATAAGAAGTAATATTAAGCAATGGGAAAGCTTCTTGTGTTCATTTTCAAGGCTGGTCAACATGTAGATTTCCTGCAAGATAAACTAACTTCCAGAAACAGCAATTGTTATAAAGAATAACATATACATGTTTTTAATACAAAAAGTATACATAACTTTAAAGTATACATATATACTTTAAAAGCAAAAAAGTGTACCACAGAACATACACTTGTCTTTTTAGCAAGAATTCTGTTTTATCGTTCTGTAGTCAAACCACCAGAAGAGTGGTGTGTAGTAGACGTCGATCTGCCTCTTCCCCTGCCTGGTCCCTTTGCTGTCATTGATGTCAAGATCCAGATAGAGATTCACGCCTTCAGAGAAACATGCTTTGATATTGAAAGTGATAGCGAGTTTCTCCTCATTGCCTCATTGTGGTTTGTGTATCAGCGGATCGTTTTTCAAAGCTGTGCAGTCGGCTTCCGTGGAACTGTTTGCCCTGTGACGTTACTGGAGCAGGTTTATCTGAAGATGAGCCCCGGGGCCTCAGGAAATGCAGCCAGCTCTGCTGTGCGCCACGGGGCACGGGAACGACCTGGGGCGGGGGAGGGGCGGGAGTTTTGCTCTACAGTGGTCTTTCATAGCACTTAAAAAATAAGCCTGTTTATGATTACAAGAGTTTGTTTTGACAAAGGGGAGTGTTTTTTTTTTTTTTACAAAGTAGTTTCTTAAAGTTTGTATGTAGGTTTTTTCTTAGGGGCAGCCTTTTTTCCAGATGTGCGACGTCCAAATGGAAAGAACCAGTGAGCTCTGTGCGGAGCTCATTTTGTGTAAATAGCCTAGGAATGGTTCCATGGTTCAAAACTGATACTTAATAACTATATAAATTCATGTTAAATTATCTATAAACATTCACAGAATATATCTACAGTCTTCAGGTACAAATGCAGTACCTGCTAAATGTTCTAGGTTGACCACAAATTTTGTGCTTTTGCAGGTACACTTTGGTTTACATCTCTGCAGTGAGAAAAAATGAAGGAGGGGTATGTGTATGTGTGAGAGAGAGAAGAGAGAGATGAGTAAGGGAAAGGGAAAAAGAAATGAGAAAGAGAGCCACTGACAATGGTATTGCTTAGTATAAATTTCAAAAGCCAACTGCCCCGATTTAGAGAATTTTCATTTAGGACTAATTTAATATACAAGCTAATTGAGCCGGAATGGAGTTAAGCCTACTGATAGTGCTTTTTAAATATTCCTAATAACAATGATAGGAGGTGTTCTGGTTCCAAGGTTTCTAAACCTAAATCTTATGCCTTATGGGTGTTGGGAACTCAGTGTTGTTATGCTCCTGAACTTTCCCGTCCCTTTTAAAGATAATTCTTACTCAGATTAACTGACATACAGACCTGTAGCAGTGGAGCCGCTCTGTAAATTGAAGACATTCTCCAGTGCTCTGAAAATGGCAGGCACTTCAGAATCCCCTCTTGTAGACGGTTAATCTCAAATGGTATAAGCAACTTCCTTCAACAAGACTCTGCCTGAAATTCACACTTTAAGAAGAACAGGTGTTAAGAATTGCTGCTGATTTCTCCAGAACTTTTGGTAACAAAATGGTCTTCTCAAATTATAACTTTGGTGCATTAAGAGTTACCCTGGTAGCTTGAGTACGTTAATGTGAGAAATAAGTGTCTGACGTGCACCAGGATGTAACTCAGGACTGGGGAATCACCTTCTTGCTCCTTGGTTGCCCTCTGTGTTCAGCCGCTCAGTGAAGCTGTTTGTGTGTGGCTAGCAACTGTAACTAAGCTTTGAGTTTATAGGAGAATAAAGTACACTCCAATTCCACGAGCACACATATGTGAGTATTGACCTTGATTTATAGGACTTGCTTTAAAACTGCACTTAGAATAAACACACTTCTAAATTTAATTTCCCCGCATTTCTACATTCTTGGTTCAAGAACAAATATTTTAGTGCTAGCCATTCAATGACTATGCCAAATAAATATCTGGGTTTTTTTCCTCTAAGGAGCTGAATTGATTCTGAAATATACTTTATATGAACTATTTTGGTTAAATTATAAATTTGTAAATGTGGGAGATAATACAGTATAATTCCAACCTGGTTTTTCTTTTATTCTCAACGAAAGCTTATTCCTTTTCATTCAACATTCTTTTTAATGTGTCTGAGTGCCAGCTGCATCTTATCTGAAATGTAAATTAATATAAAAACCTTTTATATTCTCAATAAACAATCAGTTACTGTCTTCATATCTTCATACTCATAGTAGTCAGCATTCAACCTTTGATGCCTAACAAGTATTTAAACTCTTACTATGGGCTATGTACTTTTCTCCCTTCTGAGGAACATAGATTTAGAATTAAAAGTACATCAAATATTATAACAGGGAGGTGGAAGAGGTGCCTCAGGATTAAAAGAGGGGGATATAAATATAATTGTAGAAGTGGGTGGGGAAGAGTTGGGGGGTGGTGTTAGAATAGATAACTTCTCTAGAATTTACCAAGAAGTTATATGATGTGGGGTTTGGGTTGGGAGAAAATGGGGATTGTTGGGAAATGACGTGGAGGCAGATAGTAGATTTGGTATTTACTCGAGGAGAATTTAGAGACCATAGTGGTTGGCTGGTGAAAAATGGAGTACAGAAAGGCAAGTGAATATGTGCAAAGTTAATAATTCAGAAGCCACATCTATAACAAATGGAAGGGATGGTGATGACCTGGATTAAGAAACAAACAAAAAATTCCAAGAGGATACAACCTTTATCACTGACAGACATAAATAAAGTGGATTTATTAGATCAATGTATTATATTTTCATGAGAACATTTACATCCTGCTACTATTTTTCTTTGGGCACAGTCTCTCTAAGGTATTTTATATTAAGACCTAATTTAACATGAATTTTTATAGAGACACATAATAAACTGAAATTTTTTAAAGCAAAAAAAAAAAAATTGTCTTTTATCTGTAAAATGACCATTGGCTCTGTCTCCCCTCCTTGCCAGAGTCAGGTTTTCCATGTTATGGGCAAGAGATTAGACAGTCTTTCACCTCTTTCTACTCTTATTCTAACTTGATGGCTTTGTGCAGGATGGGCCGCATCTTGCTGGTTCAGTATCAGGGATATATTTATGTAAAGTCAAGATACCTTCTGCTCCCTCCATCCATCTTTCCTCCCGGTCCTCTTGCCTTGGGTCCTCTCTCCCCATTCTCAGCTGCATGTCACTCACTATTGCTGCCCCTGTCCTGCTTTAGTCTCCCATCATTTATAATTTGCTGCGGAGGTTTTTTTTTTTTTTTTTTTTTAAGGAATGACCCCCTGTTGTAGTTTTGGATCCCTAGTTAACCATGATAAGCAATCATAATGCAGGCATATCTCTAAACCTCAGGAATATAAGGGTTCCTTGCATGTCTAAAGGACTGATTCTGTGCCAGTCTTTGAAACTGAAGAGTTTCTCATAAATTTCATATTGCATTGGTTATGGACAGCTCTTTTTATCTCTTAAAAGAAATACTTAAAATATTGACATTATTCAGTGAACTGGTAGTTGAAATGTAAAGATCTAAGAGGCTTTGACTGGTTTAAAAATAAAAGCCGTGAAGTAAATCCTGAACCATTTTACTAATGTATCTTTGCATGAAAGATTCCATGACACTTGTCCTCTTTCCTGTTATTTTTAAATCTGCTTTCCTCTTATGCTTCTCTTAGTTCTCCTTCTGTCATGTAAAACACGTGCTCAGACGAGTGTCCATTTCCTGAGAGGCACTTCCCTTCAGTGTCCACGCCCTTTCCCTTCTCACATGAATCTTCTTGACCCAAATCCCTCCCATGACCCTTCCTGCCTCTGTGCCTTTCATTATCCCCCTCATTTGTAATTCAGTTGTATAAACCTTTTAAGCACCTTTGTCTTAAAGCATGCTTAGGGACTGTGATCAGCACTAAGGATTGCCAATGAGAATGGTGTGCCTGCTAGTCACCAGCAACAGCCAGGGTTAAAGAAAGCAGAGCTAGAGAGATGTAAGGCTGAAATAGAATTGATACATGGCATATGAGTGGGTTCCCTTTGCCCCCCAAATCTAGGTTGCCTGATTATTTCCAGTACTCCCCACACCCCGGACTAAATATTGAATCTCAGACTGTCGCAACACCCTCCTACCCAATTTCCTTACTTGTGGTCTCTCTGTCTAGTCTCACTCCATACAGTATAGTTATTCTGCCAAAATAGTAATCAGGTTACATTCCATTGCTTTGTGTTCAAAGCCATTCAATGATTTCCGGTAGCATTTGTAATCAAAGTCCAAGGTTTTTTTCTTTTAGAAAATACTTATTTTTGCCTGTGCCAGATCTTCCCTGCTGCATGGACTTCTCTCTAGTTGCAGTGTGCAAGCTTCTCGTTGTGGTAGCTTCTCTTGTTGCAGCTCCCAGGCTCTAGAGCACAGGCTCAATAGTTACGGGGCATGGGTTTAGTTGTAGGATGTCGGATGACATGTAGGATCCGCTACATGTAAGATCTTCCCAGATCAGGGATCGAACCCATGTCTGCTGCATTGGCAGGTGGATTCTTTACCACTGAGCCACCAGGGAAACCCCGAAGTCCAAGTTCTTGCTGTGTTTTTTAAAGGTCTGTATGACCTAATCTCTGCCACCTACCTCCCCGGGATCTGACCTCTTTTCAAGCGACTTTCCGCCTCCCTTACCCATTCATACCCACCCTTCTGTCTTCATTGCTTTTCCTTGAACATAGCAGGCTTGTTCTGCATCACACACGGCCTTTGCACTTGCTGTTCTCACTGCCAGAGAATCTGTTTCTCTCAGTATCTGCATGGCCGGTTCCATCCTGTGCTTCAGATCACTGCTTGTTTGTCATTTTATCAGTGAAGGCTTTTCCATGCTATTTCCACCTCCCTGAAACATCCTGCTCTATTTTCCTTCATAGCAACTGTGACCTACTGTACCTTTTCTTGTGTCCCTGTTTATTGACCATCCTCCTCCAACAAGAGCATGAACCCCGTGAGGGCAAGGGCTTTAGTGTGCTTCTTCCTAAGCGCCTACTGTGTGTTTAGTAGGGTGCCTAGCACATAGTAGGTGCCCAATAAATGCCTGTGGAGGAAAAGGAGGGAAAGAAGGAAGGAAGGTGGAGGAAGGGGTAGAGAGAGAGAAACAGGGAGGAAGAGAAGGAGGATAAGAGAAGTTGGGTAAGAGAAAGGCAGGGAGAAGAGGGAAGATGGTAGAGAGGAAGGAAGGACAGGAAAATGTCCACGTTAGTGTTACTAAAAGGACTTCCCTGGTGGTTCAGACAGTAAAGTGTCTGCCTACAATGTGGGAGACCTGGGTTTGATCCCTGGGTTAGGAAGATCCTCTGGAGAAGGCAATGGCAACCCACTCCAGTACTCTTGCCTGGAAAATCCCATGGGTGGAGGAGCCTGGTAAGCTACAGTCCTTGGGGTCTCAAAGAGTCGGACACAACTGAGCGACTTCACCTTACCTTACCTTAGTGTTACTAAGTCTTCCACTTATATTAAGCTTTTAAGTTTTACTTAGTGTTATGAATTCTGTAACAATATCTGCTTAATATCTCTTTTAAACAAAGGCAAAGCTGGCTTCTAGCCCAGACCATTTGGAAAGTAGCATTCTCTAGATTGAAATCAGTGAGAAATTGTTCTGTTTACATTATATTTATTTTCAGATACCTTCCACTTTCTTATGGGAAGTGGTATTGACTTACCTTTTATGGGAGTGCTATAAAGTTCCCTTTTAAATAAAAGCATTTAGACTTTCCCCAAAGTATTCTGCTTTGGAATTTTTAAATAAATAATGGTATGGGGAAATTCAAATACAACAACAATCATGAAGTAGAAATGTAGATATGGCAAAATATGGAGCTGGTTGTCGAAGATCTGAAATTGGCAGCAACTGACTTGTATTTTAAAAAATAATAAAAAATTAAAAAAAAAAAACTTTCCTCAAGATCCCTTGCAGTTCCCACTTCATCCATAAAACATTCCCTGACTACTGCTTTCCTCACCCCCTTGTCTCATATTTTTTATTAGACTCTAGACTGTCATAGGTTGACCTGAAACTGTTTGTCAAGCCTCACTGTTGTTTTGGGTCCTTTAATTCTGCCTCTTTAAATTGACATGAGATTCTTGCTGTGCGTGACCATGCCTGCTCTCTCTGCTCTTACACAACCACCGCATTGCACACCCTAGCGCTGACATAACACACAATTAATAACCTGCATTTGTTATTTTCATCATGACACCTATCCAGGGGTGTAAGTTGGGGATGGGGTTGGATGTTTAGACAGCAGAAATACCTAAGCATGCCTTGTGATTGCAAATTTTTTAAACTAAAGAATGATAATAAATAGCAACCATGATTTTGGCTTGCAAAACTGAAATCACTGTTTTGCTACTAGCAAAAATAATATTCAGATTTTTTCAATCTGGTAAGAGAAATTAATCACTAGAGAAAAATCATGAGATAAATTGGAGCCAGATTCCAGTACATCCAATCTGAATGCATGAGAATTAAAACCTGCTAAAAAATACTGATTTGAATAGAATATATTCATAAATATATTAGTCTGGCACATTTTAATGAAAGTGGAAAAAGATAATGATTTTTTAACTAATAAATTTAGATATTCTGATTGCCAGGCAAAGTGTTTGTTGTACTGTTTTACTGTTATAAATGGTGTTAGCATTATATTGTCATTGGAAACTTTTAGGTTTAAAATAATATAAAGAGCAGCAGCTATTTAGATTGAAATAACCATTGCTTTGATGTCATTTTCTGCAGCATGGTCTATTAAGTGTGAATACTGTGAATAATAATAATAGTTAACACTTGTAGGACCACTTGCTGTGTACTAGGGCCCTGCTCTATGCACTTTGTGTTTTAACTCTTGTAACTGCCACAATCCAGTGAGGCAGGTACTCCTTCAGCCTCATTTTACTAGTTAGGAACCAAAGCTCAGAGAGGAACAGTTACTTACCCAGGGTCACACAGCTAGTGAGTGGCTGAGCTGGGCATTGACTACCAAGCTCATACTCCTAAGTATGAGACCCTTGAACACTGCTGAGTCCTTCACAAGACCGTAGTCCAAGTAGACAAAGCCATAGGAAATGGATCCCAGAACCTAATACAAAGTTTGAAAGGTGGCTGTAAAAGTAAGCATTTGATCCTTAAAAATCAAGTGAATTTCTCTTGTCTTTTTAATGGCATTTGCGATCAAAACATTTATCATAATCTACATTAAACTCTAATATACTTATTTACAAAAAAGACTTTCAAGGAGTATAAATTCATTTTAAAGGTTGAAGAACTTTTTAATGATGGGAGGTGCAATGCCTTTTCTGTAATATATATTTTAATTGGTGTAGTATTCGAATATAAAAATCATGTGACCAAGCATTTTTTTCTTTTCTTTATAAACAATATATTAAGAAAGTCAGTTTTTATCATTTCTCAATAACTGCTGAAAGTTCAAACATTAAAAAAAAAGTTTAATATTTTACATGAAGAATCCACAGGCAATACCTTTTAAGTGACTGAGAAAAACTTTACCGTATTTTAACCTTGAATGATTCTGTATATGTGTATGTGCATGTGTTTGTGTGTGTATAAAATTTAGTGATTCTCAGTGAGATGTGCGGTCATGTGTGGTTTTTATAGTTAAGTGATTCTTTTTTGTCACACAGATTTTTTTTCAAACTAGTGGTTATAAAATGACACTGTGGTATTAATGTTAATTTCCCTGATAACTAACACATTCGAGCATTGAAAAACATGATTAGTACTCATTCTGCTAATAAAAATTCTGCCCAAGTCGTTTGCCCATTTTTCTTCTAGATTGTCTTTTCTGCATTGATGTTTAGAATTCTTTGTATGTCCTTAAAATTCCTTGTTAATCATAAGTGTTGAAAGTATCTTCTCCCAGTGAGTGACTGTTGAAGCCTGTTGAGAAACAGAAGTTTGTTTTGTTTTTTTTTGGTGAGGGGGTGGAATTTCTTCTAAAAACTTTTCAAGATCTACCTTTTATTAATACACCCAAGTCCCCTTACATGTTACATTTAACACTATATACAGTGTGAGAAGTTACCCAATTTTGTGTTTATTTTCTACATGGCTAAACACTGATCAGCTGTTCCATCAATTCCTACTGACTGGTACGGCTATCTTGACAGGTGTTGAGCTGCTTAGTACTGTTGGTCTATTTCTGGGGGTTCTTTCTATGTTACAACCCCCATGGTGTTAATATCTATAGTATTACAATAGTGAATATCAAATAAAGAGTTCCTTCTTCCTGATCTTGTTCATTTTAAATTGTGTTGGCTATTCTTCATCTTTATTACCTCCATAATTAAAAATAAAATCTAAGTCCCTTGAAATAAATGATCATGGTTTTGATGGAAATTCATTGCATCTATAGATTAGTTTAAGAAAATTGATATATTTAGGATACTGTATTTCTATCTGTAATTTATAAATGACTCTCAGTCTTTCTGAGATTGAAACCTGTCTTTTCATAGATAACTTGAGAAAGTTGGAAGAGACTATCATAAGCTGTCATGAAATACTGTTTGTACACATCAAGGCACATTTATTATGTTACCACTCGTTGTTTGATTCTTCAGGTTTCCCTATTCCATGGCCTTTCTTAAATTTATATTTATTTGTTGCACCTTGGTAACAACTCAAGGAATTTTTTTTTGATACAGATTATGACACAGAGGAAAATGCTGGAGACATTATCCTGTTCGTGAAGAGTATGAACTGCACAAATAATTTAACTTTTAAAGATTTAGTTTCCTCATCCATGAAAGGAGTTTGAGCGAAACAGTCTCTCATCTTTCTACCAGCTCTGATGTGAAAAGACTGTGTTCATCATTAAGTATTTTCTCATTAAAATGCAAATACGCATGATAACATCATGTTCCATTTTCTTTGCAGATTGAGAAACCCATCCCCTAGACGATGTGGTTGATTGATTTTTGTCAATATCAGTCTTTACTCCACTTTTTAAGCTTTCATTAATATGGTTCTAGATATTTGAATGGATAAGATTTATATGGTGTGCTGCTGCTGCTGCTGCTACGTCGCTTCAGTCGTGTCCAACTCTGAGATGCTAAATATTTCTAAGCTTTGATCATTCTCCTGGGCATACTTCCATAGACAATTTTGTAATGATAGATTTAGTAGAGAAAACACAATAATACTATTAAATTCACCCAGTAGAAAAGTAAATGTAACTAAATAGCCATACAGCCTCTGATTATTAAAAATATATGAGTGAGGGATATTAAGAAGTACAAACTTCCAATTACAAAATGAGTCATACTGATGAAATGGACAGTATGGGGAGTATAGTCAATTTATCTTCTAAAAATTAAAAAAAAGGTACGAGCATGAGAAACCTCTGTATTTTAATCTCATTGTTTAAGGTAAATATTTTGCCCTTCATATTCATCATTGATGTTTTAAAATCACATTTAGACTTTGGAAATTATACCAATGTGTTTATATGAGAATGACAAAAACAATCTAGACTGTATAGTCAAATAAACTGTCTGAATTTTATACTTGTTTTTCTTTTTAGACTAGGTATCTCTATTTATTCAAACATAAGTGATCTTTTCCTTTTTTCTTTCATACTGTTTCATATCTGTTTGTTCAGTGACATTGCTATTTTATAAGATTTTATTAGAGAAAATGTCCCTACCTGCACTTGAACATTAACCTAATTTATTTTTTACATATATGCCTTGTTTTAACTTATATCAACTACTTTCTGAATGCATACTATCTTTGCAACTTCCATCCCTTTTAAATGAGAAATCCAATGTTAAGTGTGTTAATAAAGATGAAGCCTACACCTGCATATCTAAAATTTTGGTTTTACTGGTTCAGTGGAGTTGAACATTTTTGAAATGAAATTGAAGAGACATTTCAAAAACATTTACCTCATGTTCATTCATCTATTCATCTTCTCTTTAATTATATCTGGTTGAAAAATTATTTTCATTGATTGATAGTGGCTTCCTGGAATATGTTTTTATAAAAATTATGAGACATATGGGGTTCTGAGATTTAGCAGAAAAGAGTGGTTAGATAATATACATACACACGAGTTGGATTTACTGACTCAGGGAGAAATATAACTTTAATGGAGACAAAGGCGGACAAGAGATCTTTGATCATCTGACCTAGCCTTTTTTCTTCCAGGAGATACATCACCACATGGTCCAAAAGGGAATTGTCTATAAATATTTTTAGAATTCCTTAAGATGAGTGTTTTACAATTTGGTATTAAATAGCCAAAATTAATTTTCTTTTGTTTTTTTCTCTCAACACTGAATCGTTAAAATTTTAGATTTTATGTGACTATAAGCAGTTGAGCTTACAAATCAGATTGTTATATTGGATACAGTCAAAAATTTAAACATTCACATTCATTTTGTGTTTTGTTTATATGCTGGAAAACCTAACTATCTTGCATCCTTGAGTTTAATTTAGTTCTCAAATTAGCTTTTTTTTTTCCCCAAAGCCTTATTAGGAATACCTCATAGAGTGCGGAGCCCATGGAACAGAAATCCAAATGTTTTTTTATTGCTGCCGCTGCTGCTAAGTCACTTCAGTCGTGTCCGACTCTGTGCGACCCCAGAGACGGCAGCCCACCAGGCTCCCCCGTCCCTGGGATTCTCCAGGCAAGAACACTGGAGTGGGTTGCCATTGCCTTCTCCAGTGCATGAAAGTGAAAAGTGAAAGTAAAGTCGCTCAGTCGTGTCCGACTCCTAGCGACCCCATGGACTGCAGCTCACCAGGCTCCTCCGTCCATGGGATTTTCCAGGCAAGAGCACTGGAGTGGGGTGCCATTGCCTTCTTCTTTAGTGGTACTAAGAATATAAAGTGGGAAATTTTCCAAAGTTACATTATCCTACTGGTTCTAACCTGGCCTGTTGTTATATCATCTAAGGAAGCTGAATTAAATGGGCACTATTTGTACAGTGCTGGGATATAAAGCCATACATCCTAGTAACATGTGCTTTTCTACATATCTGAAAATTACTATTCATTTTCATATTTAAGAAGAATTGGAAAGGAAGATAATTACTGCACTTTTAGTTCTTTTATGAAAGAATTTTGTACATTTTTCTAGTTTTGTAAATTTCCTGTTAATTCACAAAAATAATAACTAATGACCTGTCCCTACTACAATCATGAATGTTAATCAACAGATAAAAGTAAATTTTTTTTAAAAGTCCTCAAATTTGTATACATATTTTAAATTGCTTAGCCCTAATTCTGCCACGAAGATACAATTTTCATTTCTTCTTTCCCTTCCAAATGTTGTCCGTTAGTATACATACTTTATAAAGCTACAATAATAATTATATATTATTTTTTGTCCTACTTTTTAAACTTAGCATTATTCTTTTAATACTTTTCAGTTGTCTGATGCAGTCTTCACTTACATGATTTTGATTGCCAGATAATATTCTGACTTGATTTTTAAATGTCTGTGTTTTTTATGTTCAAGCATTTTTCTTCATTTACGGCTATTACAAACGGTACTAGAAACATGTTTTGAAGTTTTCTTCTTTATTTTAATTAGACTAAATTCTAAGTGGTGGAATCACCAAGTTAAATTTCACAATCATAATCTCCTGCCATTCTGTAACCAAAAAAGTGCTGTTAAGACCTATTTGTTAACTGAATTTAATTTTATTTAAAATATGTGTATCAAGTCTTCTTTATCCATTCCTTTGTTGAAAAACACTTAGGCTGTTTCCATGTCTTGGCTACTATACAGAGTGTTGCTATTAACATTGGGGTGCATATATCTTTTCAAATTAGAGTCTTCATCTTTTTTGGATATCCCAAGATTGGGATTGCTGGATCGTATGACAATTTTTAGTTTTTAAAGGAACCTCTATACTATTCTGCATAGTGGCTGTACCAATATGCTCACCAACAGTGCAGGAGTGTTCCCTTTACTCTACACCCTTTCCAGCATTTATTATTTGTAGACTTTTTGATGATGACCATTCTGACTACTGTGAGATGATACCTCAGTGGAGTTCATTTTTAAAATTTCTATAGTTGTGTTATCTTTTATCAGTATCTGTGCTCCTGTTATTTCCTTTATTTGGCTTTCTTTGGTTTCATTTTTCTCTTTTTTTTTGGTATGTTTTAAAGTAAATCTCTGTGAATTACTTTGCAATATGTTTATTCAATTTTACTACTTCAGCTGCATCTCAAATATTTGATACACTGTGTATTTACTATCAATAGTATTTCCTTAATTTTGTTATGGTATCTTCTCTGACTCAAGTGCTACTTAGACATTCTTTAATTTTTTCCCTAAAGAGTTTTTTGTATTTATATAAATTATTATCTATTATACTGTAAAACGGGGCTTCCCTCATAACTCAGTTGGTCAAGAATCCGCCTGCAATGCAGGAGACCCTGGTTTGATTCCTGGGTTGGGAAGATCCCCCGGAGAAGGGAAAGGCTACCCACTCCAGTATTCTGGCCTGGGGAATTCCATGAACTATACATTCCATGGGGTCGCAAAGAGTTGGACACGACTGAGCAACTTTCACTTTCACCTTCATACTATAGTACATATGATATATGTTGTTATTTCTTTGTTCCATTGTTATTAGAGAAATTATTTGCATTATACCTATTCTCTGACATTTGCAGAAACTTACTTTAATGGGACATATTAGTTCATTCATGAACATTTAGTTGATTGTAATTATATTTAAAAATACTACTTTAGACTTGCTCTTTATCCTGTTTTCATGTGTGCTTTCTTTTTGCTTCTTTTCTTTCCTTGTATCATTTTTGGATCAAATTGATTTCCTCCCTATTCTCATTGTATTCTTTCCTTCTAGTTTTAAAGTTTTATTCTCTGTTGCTTTAGTAACAACCCTGGAAGATTTACCTTAGCAAAGGCTAAAATTAAACAGTATTTTCCCTTCCTCCTCAGCAATATGAGAAAAATGAAGCTTAGCTTTCTTCATATTTTAGACATTAGTTTGACTCAGTCCATCTTTGTGAATATTTACTGACATGTTTTCTATGTTTTTCTGCTCCCCACTGTGATTCAGCATCTCAGACCTTCCTTGTTCTTAAAATACATCTTTTACAAGTTCCTTTAGTGCCCAATAGTAGAAAATTCTAAAGTTTGATTTTCTTAAAATTTTGTCTTGCACTTGAAAGCTAGATTTGCTGTGTCAGTATTTCTAGGTTGGCAGCCTTTTCCCTCAGCACTTTAAAGATAGTATTGAATCATCCCTTAAGAAACCACCTTTCAGTTTGATCATGTTCTTTTGATCTGTCTCTTCTGTGTGGGCGCTGTTCAATTCTGTTTATCTCTGTTGTGCAATTTCACTCTAATGGGTCCAGATGTTGATTTTTTTTTTTTTAATAAATTCACCTTGCTTAAGATTCATTGGCCTTCCTATGTGAATATTGCTGTCTTTTGTCAATTTTGACAATTCTTAGCTATTATCATGTCAAATATTGTCTCATTACCATTTCTTTTAGTTTTCCTATGAAACTCTAATAAGATTTATGTTGACCTTCTTATTCTATCGTTCACTTCTCTTAACTTCTCTTTCGTAATTTCTGTCTCTTTTATTTCTCTATTACATCCGGAATGTTTCATTTAAATATTTTTGAAGGTATCCAACCTTCAACTGTGTCTAGTTTGTTTCTTAATCTGGTTATTGAGTTTCTAATTCCAGTTATTAGATGTTCAATGTTAAAATTTGTTTGTTTTTATTTTAAATATGCCTGGCAAATTTTTAATGGTCTCTTGCTCATCTGCTGAATTTTCTATCATTCCTTATTTTTCCTTAAATAGGTTCAATATATTATTTTATTTATTTGGTAATTCTAATATCTATAATTTTTGTGGTTTGTTTCTACAGTTCATTATTTCTGTTGATTGTTTTTCATGGGCATTTACTTTTTCATGCATTCAGTGATTTTTCTGTGATGTTCCTTAGTATCTTATATGTGGAAATGATTTGTGTTTACTGTTTATTTTATCCAGAAGGGATTTGCTTGCTCCAAGGAACTGCACGATCTATCAACCATAGATCTACTTTAACCTAGATGTTCAACTTCCAGGTCAAATACTCAACCCATTTGAGTATGCACTTGTGATTAGAAATTTTCAAAATAATCTTTAAAAATAGTTGCTATCTGGAAGCAAAGCAAGTCTTACTCTGCATGAAAGTTTCCTCTAGTACACTCTCTGGGCATTGACTTTTGGGTGTAAGACTTCTGTGGAGACTGAATATGACTTCCTTCTCTGTTTAGATGCCCAACTTTGCTTCTTTCTCTGCACGCGAAACATTGGTAGGTGCCTTCGAGATAGACGTCATCTCCAATGCTTATCTCTATGGAACCATGCTTTCTTGATTTCAGGCCTCAAATGATAATTTTTAATTGAATAATTTAAAACAATCATCCAGTATACTATTTAGAGCAAATTTTGATGAATTATGTTATGGAGAAAAACTCACAAGCCTAACTGTACAGTATGATGAATTTTCATGAAATGAACTTATTCATGTAACCAGAAAGTAGATCAAAAACAGATCATTGCTGAATTGCAGGAGATGCTTTTGTGCCTTCCCCTTTCAGATACTGCCACCCAGGAGTAACTGCTATGCTGACTTCTAACACCATACATGCCACTATTCGCTGAAGACAAATACCATATGAAATCACTCATATGTGAAATCTAAAATACGACAGAAATGAATCTACCTACAAAATAGAAACAGACTCATAGGCATAGAGAACTGTGTGTTCTCTATGGACCAGGACCCCAGATCAGCAGCCAGAAATCCTGATCCGGCCTGAAGATGACGTTGCTGGCCTCTATGGTGTCCTCTGTGGTTGTTGAGGGGAATGAGAGAGGGAGAGGAATGGACTGAGAGTTGGCGCATGCAAACTATTATGTTTAGAATGGATAGACACCAAGGTCCTATTGTACAGCACAGAGAACTATATTCAGTATCCTGTGATAAACCATAATGGAAAATGTATGTAAAGAGATAATGTACCCTTCAGTGTCTGGCTTCTCACATACAGTTTAGATTCTTTTTTTCAACATTATATTTGGGACATTCATCTGCCTTTATAAATGTAGTTGTATTTCATGTTTATCTCATACAAATATGCCATAAATCATTTATCCATTTTCTTACTGACATTAGAGTTATTACAAATCCTACTGCTATGAACTTTATTATACCTGTCTTTTTGTGTTTATGCCATATACATTTGGGTTGGATATATAGACAGAAATGAAATTGCTTGGTCATGAGGCATGAGTTTTTTTCAGTTTAGAGGATACTGAAGAGTTTTCCCAAGTAGTTTTGGCAATTTAGATTTCAGTCAGTACTGTCTCAGCTTTTTATTTGCTCCACAATTTTGCCAACTCCTGTTAGTATGTCTTTTTTCATTTTAACTATTCTGATGGTATATACTGGATGTCATAGTTTTAAATTTGCATTTTCCTGATATCTAGTGGTTTTGTGCATGTTAAAGTTGTTTTTGTCTTGGCCTTTTTTATCAAGTCTTTTGAAGTTTTCCCTAGTGAAAAGCGTTCCTCTGTGTAGTTAATTCACTATTTTACTCAGAATTACTTCGGTCTGTACAGAATACCATCTAATAATTTCAAATGAGCATCTCTGTTCTTCCTCTTTCTTCTCTCCAATACTCAGAATATTTTTTTCAGGACTCTTGAAGTCAACCTTTAATTTGGCCAACCTGTCTTTGAGCTCCCCCTACTGTTTTCCACTTAAATTATATACCTGTTTATTATGCATAATTATCTTTAAAATGATGGATTCTTAGACAATAAGCTGTTTTAAACAAACACATTTCTAAAGGCAGAGGGTGTCAGTCAATGTAGATACTAACTCTGGACAAAAGAAATTTTAAAATAAAACTTAAAATTCTAGTACTTTAAAATTTTACTTGTCATATCTAGCCATTCATATTAATGAGATGAATTAACGTTTCAAATTATTTAAAACTAGACAAACTATCAAGTCATATACTATCTTCTCAGGTATACCTTAAACATGTTGAAGTCAACATCATGACTTACACCTCTTTCTACTTCCTCACAGTTCCCAGAATATTTACTTGGACGTAGTTCGGTCATTGGACTTCCCTGGTGGCTCAGTGGTAAAGAAGCCACCTGCCAGGGCAGAAGACTCGGGTTCGACCCCTGGGTTGGGTGGATCCCTGGAAAAGGAAACGGCAGCCCACTCTAGTATTCTTGCCTGGAAAAACACCATGGACATAGGAGCCTGGTGGGCTGTTGTCCATGGGATTGCAAAAGAGTCGAACATGACTGAGCAACTAAACAGCAATAAACATTTCAGTCATTGACTATTGAAAAGGCATCTAAAATCATTTATTCAGTTGTCTTCCTACATCTGAATTCATGGTGTACATTTCTTTAGGGCATTGCAGTTGAAGTAAATAAAGCATACCATGCAGTATTTGTATGTATTTCATCAATCAGCTGTGACAGATAATGTCTCCCTACATTACAGTGTGATAAAATTTGTCATTTTCAAGTTTGCCAGTTGATTAGCTTCATAAAGGCCTATTCTACTTTAAAAAATTACCAGGAAGCAAGAAAACTCATAGCCTTATCAATGTAGATTTGAAACTATATAATGAGTACTTTCGATTATGAATTTTGCTTGTGGCTAAGTCTCAGTAATAGTATTTAATCTACAGGATTTTTATAATGATAAATGCAATAATGTGTATTAAATGCTAAGCACAGTTCTTGGCACATAGTAAATAGCTGTATTTTAAATGGCTGCTGTGTTATGAATAAGCCATAAATTGGCATTTTTTTTCTATTTAAATTTTCTATTTAAATGTCAAAAATCTGATTTTCTCCTGTCCATGTTAATTTCCTGAACATTAGTTTTGGAAATAGTGCCACATACCCATATATTAATGCACTGCAAGAGGCCAATCAAATGCAAGTGTAAAAGGAGTAATTTCCTGCTCCTCTCAGCACTCTCTGCTAATAAAGCTGTTTGAACATATTCTAGAAAGACTCTTGATGCCAGAGTCAATAGAGAATTAGGCAGGTGGGTGGTTTTAACTCTACTAATAATAATATCACTTCTGCACCCTCCCTAAGTTGTTTCTATATTAAAGCTATGGTTCCCTTTGGCTAGCTTCTGAGTGGAACCTGGGTTATTTTAGGTTTTTTTAAGAGGAGCAGAGGAGAACCAAGTACCCAATATCTAGATGATTAAACTATTAGAGCCATTGTATACAATTCAGATGAAACCCCACCAAAATTTGATTTGAAAGTAGAGACTAATGAACACACACACACACACACACACACCCCACCCAGGAGATCATGAAACATTCATTTCCTAGATAATTGAGATTTTTCTGGAGCCAACAGGGCAAGGTAACTGGCCGAGGGATTTTAGGCCTTTTAGGGGATGAGGCCCAAGCTGAGACAGTGGCTTGGAGGAATCTGTGAGGGTTGAAGCTCTCATCCAGCACCACAGGAGAGAATACACGTGCTTTCTTAGCATTTTGCCCAAATGTAGGGCTGAGCTGAAGAGGCAGGGGTGAGATGTAAGAGCCATCATCAGACATCAAAAAGTGGAGTCAGACTCCTTAATCCAGAGACCTAGATGTCTGAGAACAGGGAAGTGGCCACAATCATGCACAGCCAATTTTGCCCAGGGCTGAGAATTTAGGTCCCTTTTTAAAACCATGTGTTTCTGTTGATTAACACATACTATTTAACAAATTTTATTAAATTGGTATGTTGGGTATATATAACTTCAGTAATACAAGTAGGGAGAATCCTGTTTCCTCTAAACAGAAAAAGATACTATTTCGTACAAATAAATGTAAAATGGATTTCTATTAACTATACATATGTATATAAGCAGTAGTCAGTCCAGTTATGAAATAATATCATTTGTAACTTTCTTAAATAGGGTAATAAATAGGATGAAAAAAAAGTATGAGGTTTCAAAGGGACTCTATATAATTGTATCTCCCATGGTATGATGTCAAGTCTGGTATATGTGGTACCAGTCCCATGTCATTATATTTACTGGTTGCTTATTTTTAATTAATTATTTCTTTCTCTTAGTTTGACAGATATATTACTCTTCTTCCAACATGTCCCAGATTCAGTATAAACAATATTTTGTCTTTGTCTTAAGAGGTTCATAGTTTTCTGGAGAGATAGGAATATAGAATAATAAGAGATATGCAATATTGTAATATCTCTAGTTGAATTCTGGGTCTGTTGCTTTAGACTTCCAGAACTTTATAAATAAATGTAAGTAGATGCACAGAATAGATGCATTGTGGTGGCCCTTGATTCATCTTCTATCACATATTGCTCTGCAGAGTTCTGACCCAAAGGAAGTGTTTTTTAATATCAATACCTATTGAACTTTCATTACTTTGCCACACTCTGTAAAATTATCTAAGAGCTCCAAAGCATGAAATTAACATTCTAGAATATTGCAGTCTAGCCTCAATATTTCCTGTTTTGAATAATACTGAAATGAGTTGTCCCCAGCAGAAGAACCCTCTTTAAATTCTACTTTCAAATGTTATGCACTTGTATCTGGATCCTTCTGGATTTTTAAATCCTAACAAAGGGTTATTAGGATTTAAACTGTTTAAATCCTGATAAAGAGTTTGCATTGTATTTAAATGATAGTTTAAATGACTGAGATCAACTCTTCAGTCAAATAAAAGAAGCACTCTCAGCAAAAAATGAATAAAAATAAAATTAAGTCCTTTTAATCTCCTATAAAACATCTTATTAAGATATTATGATTTAGGATTAGAAATTGTGTAGAACTTGTCCTTTGCACTCAGATTTCTCCCTTTTTTTAGTTTCTATATCAATGGAAGGAATGATGCTAAAGCTGAAACTCCAGTACTTTGGCCACCTCGTGCAAAGAGTTGACTCATTGGAAAAGACTCTGATGCTGGGAGGGATTGGGGGCAAGAGGAGAAGGGGACGACAGAGGATGAGATGACTGGATGGCATCACTGACTTGATGGACGTGAGTCTGAGTGAACTCCGGGAGTTGGTGATGGACAGGGAGGCCTGGCATGCTGCAGTTCATGGGGTCTCAAAGAGTCGGACATGACTGAGTGACTGATCTGATCTGATCTGATATCAATGTAAAGAAAAATATTTCTTGTAACATTTCCTAAGGCTTGTCTTACAAGATAAAAAAAAACATTGACAAAAACCCCTTTATCTAACCCTTTTTGTATATAGAAGTTATTTAAGTGGAAAATAATGATGCCTCCAATGTTCCTAATTGAATTCAAATAATTATCTGAGTTTAATTTGTCTTGTTCCCAAAGTGAACAAAATGTTTCTCTCTTTTGAATGTTCACTCCAGGTTTTAATTGAGTGGAAATATATTGAGGAAACTCCTATTGCTCAGAGCCCAAGTTTGCAGTTTTCTGAATCTGAATCACATTGCTTGAGATAGAGCTGACTTTCAGAAAGTAGAGGTGATTAAACAGATTCTTTTTGGCAGCTACTTGGTTGGGTGTCTTGCCTTTAAAAGTAGGGTCATGAAAGTCTGACCTCTTTGCTTTGGATTCTAGTCTCAGATAGACTTCTCTATTAATGGACCATAAGCATGTATGCATTTTGTTTTTCTCAGAAATCCACATAAATTTAATCCAGTCATTAGTTAGATGTCCTCCTTGGACTGAAATAGTATTCTGGTCTATTGAGGACCTTTTAATTTAGTAAACATTTACGGAGTGATTGCTCTCTGCTAAGAGCAATACACCACATTAAGAGATATGAGGGATATAGAAAGGAAAGAGCATAGTCTGAGTCCTCAGAGAAATTATAATGTAGACATGAAGACCAGTGCAAAGAGACAGATACATCAATAGAACAAGATGTATAGCACAGGGAACTCTACTTAATGCACTGTAGTGATCTAAATGGAGGAAGGTCAAAAGGGAGGGAAGATGTGTATAGATGGGCTTCCCCAGTGGCTCAGTGGTAAAGAATCCACCTGCAATGCAGGAGTTGCAGGAGGAGCAGGTTCGATCCCTGGGTCAGGAAGACCCGATGGCGGAGAGCATGGCAGCCCACTCCAGTGTTCTTACCTGGAGAATCCCATGGACAGAAGAGCCTGGCAGGCTACAGTTCATAGGGTTGCAAGGAGTCAGACATGACTGAAGCAACTTAACACGCAGATATGTATGTATGTGTCTAATTCATTTTGCTATACAGTAAAGACTAATACAACTTTGTAAAGCACCCAATAGAAATTAAGTTTTTAAAAGGATAACTTCTCTAGGTCTCCAGACACTTTGATTTTTTTAAAAAGACTTTTAAAATTGCCTGGGGAAACTTCAGGTAATTTCAGAATTTTAGCTGTCAAGAACACATTCATGCTTCTTTAAGCTTAATCTCCATTCCCAAACTCTCCCTTAAAATTTAGACTCTTTCCTGTCTATTCCACTTGATATTCAGTTAGCAACTCAACCTCTGTCAGATTCTGAACTCGTATCAATTCCCTTAACCTCTTGCTGCCCCGGTATTTCCCCAGTAGAGTTAGCTAATGTGTTCAATTCATCACCAGAATATGCTGTTTTGTATGCTGTTTCTCAAGTCCTTCCCTTCTTATCCATTTTAGTATGATTGCACTAATTGAAATCATCACCAGTTTTCATTGGACCCTTGTTACAGCTTTCTCACTGGTTTCCTTTCCTCTAATTTTCTCTCCATTTAAATTCTTTGTTCATACAGCCATGGGAGAGATGTATCGTAACATAAATCCATCCAGGCAATGTTCCTGCTGACTTCAGGGATTTCCAAAAACTGTAAGATAGGGACCCCAAACTGTATGAAGTCTTGAATAGCATTCCTAAGCTAAAATATTTAGATTATTTCTTTGAATGCACTTAATATGATTTAATTGTTGAAACACGCACCTTTTGAGAATAAACGAGGGCATTACTAATTCTTGTGCTGGGAACGCAGGTTCAAAAGGCGTCGGGACATATGGCCACCCTACTGTTTGCTGGTGTCTAGTTGCTTTCACTGTCTTTTACTCAATATGCTGTTTTCTCTTTCCAGAACATCTGCTTTCATCTTTCTTCCCTAGATGCCTCTTTCTAAAGACTTTTTGAGATTCACCTCAAACTCCTTATGCCTCTAGTTGTATTCCCTCATTCTCCTGCCCTCAGAGAGGCATTTAGTACTTCCTTTGTGTTCCTGTATGCTGATATAAATCACTTATGGCATTTCCTGTGTAATATTGAAATTTGCTTATATGTTTATTTTCCCCTAAATATAGCACATTCCTTAAGGTCAGGAGCTATTCTTTAATATAGCATATTTTGTGTTTAGCAAATGTTTGTTGAAGTGACCACATTTGAACTTTAAATTTATCTGTGTGATCTTGTTCCCAGTACAGGTAAAGGATAAGCTACTGTGTTTTGTTTTTGCAGGAGGAGGGTAATAAAAATTTGACAGACTAAGCTACCCCCATGTTTTTTAAACCCTCAGTTGAATGATCAAGCATAATCAAAATTATAAGGCAGGGTGAGGAAATATACAAGTATTCAAAAATATGACTTTGTTATTATTGGGAAGAATGCTATAGTGGAAAAGAGGGTTTGGATTTCACAAGGTGGGACTTCTGGAGACCAAGGATTCAAGAGTGCTATTGTGAATATGGTTGTGAAATGGAACTCTGGAATCTACACTAAATAAGGAAGCAAGTAAATTGGTCTAGCATGTGAGGCTATAAGATGAAAAAAAAAAGGAAAAGAAGACAGTGCTGGAAGTGATAGTGGGAAAAGAGTGAAGATCAGAAGGGATGAACAAAAGGAAAAATGAAACAATTAGGAGAGATGAACTTCATCATAAGATGTGATCCAATGACCAGTCAGGGTAGAAGAGGTATCTGTACTTTGGAAGGGTGGAAATGCAATGGAAATATGGAGGAGAGGGTTTGTGATAAGGCTTGTAGATGTTTGGTGGTAAATTTCACCAAGAAAGTTAGAAAAAGGGTCCATCCACAGATTGATAAATACTGGACACAAAGAATGGTGTAAGTAAGTGTGAAGTACTTGCAAAAAGGGAGCCTTCTTGAAGAGTGGAGGTAGGCTAATGGACTCCAAGAAGAAAAAAAAAAAAAAAAAAGGAAACCACTTCTGATAGAAAACACTTTGGAAGTTAGTGTTGTCAGGAGAAAGCTTGATTTCAGTGTGATCAAGAGCAGAGCAGATTGATTATCTTCAGAAGTGATCAAAGATGGAAGTGGGTTTGCTTACAATATCACAAAGGCTAGAGAAGACCCACAGAAGACCCGTGGGGAGGTAACTTCTTCATGGTGGAAGATGTGTGGCTGAACTGGGCTGGATAAGCCAGAAAGAACTTATTGACAAAAATAGCATCCAGAGATTTCTGCCTTGGCTGGGAGTTGCAGAAAGTTGTCTGAACGGGTTTGAACACAGGAGTCTATGTTAGAGACTAGCTTTTCGTGACAGAAATGCAGAGAACAAATCCGTTCATTCTAAGTGAGGCTCCAAGTGATAAATATGGTTTGGGTTCACTGAGTCTTCCTCAGTCACTGAATGGTATTTTTCTGAGCTTGTTGGGAGACTCAGGCTGCTGGTGAGGCTGCTTCAAAGTCCTAACGCAGGTGCGTGGAGCCTGCTGCTAGACAGTAAGAACTTCCCCCTGGTCATTTGGAAGATGGAGATAAGGGATAAATAATAGTTTAAAAACTATCCTGCAATCTTGGTCACATTTCTTTGCGATAATTAATGAAAGTTACTTTAAAAATTCGCAAAATCTTGAGCTGAAAAGCATCCTAATGAAACAAAAGCTATGGCTAACATTTCAACTTTCTCATGATGTCTCACTTTGTAACCATTAACATGGACCAAGAAAGAAGTTTCAGGTTTTTTGCTTGGTTCACAGATCTAGTATTCATGTCAAATGAGGACAGTGACTTTTCCTAACAGATACTCAGCAGTTAAATATGTATTCTAATTCTGGCTAGTATTTGTTTTTGAGATCTGCAATCCATCATTATCTTCACATGGCATTGCCTCAGAAGCCTGATGGCTGTCCATCTTCTAGAAAATTCCTTTATCACCTGTCTAACATATTGTGATAACCATCAGTGGAGCACAGATAACTCTGGCAGCTTAGATGTGTTTTCCCTGCTGTTGTTGGTCTGAACTCACCAGGTAGTAACACTCAGAGCGTTATATTGTCTGTCACAGAGTTGCACTGCATTTTCAATATCATGCTGTGGACTATTAAAGGAAATATTTCTCTAATCTTAATTGGGGTTACAAGGGTCAAAGCCAAGTTTACAGAGCTCATGTTGTTTCTAATCTTGTTTCTTTACCTGTATAGTAAACCATTTAATTTTTCAAGTCTTTATTATAACTGGGGGAAAAAGACCTATTTTTTAATGTGGTCAAATGTGATAAGATCACTGTTTTTATGCCCAGATACATATGTTCCACCTTCTTCCATAATGCTTTATTATTTGGTATGAGGGGTCTTTGCTGGTGGTCCAGTGGTTAAGAATCCACCTTCCAATGCAGGGGACACAGGCCTAGTCCCTGATGTGGGAACTGAGTTCCCACATGCTGCAGGACAGCTAATCCCATGCTCCCCAGAGAAGACCCCAAGCTGGAAAAAAAAAAAAAAAGCCTGGGTATCCTTTTGGGATTGTGTAACTTTATGAATCTAACTTAAACAGTAGCATATTTGTACAAATATAGGGAATCAATCTTCCTGGATATTAGGATGGATCCTAAAACATGTCATACCCAATCTTTCATCATTGTGCTTCTGTTCTGGTAATTTATTTACACACTTAAACATTAAATTATATATTTAAGTCGCCAAGACATCTATCATTTGGAGTCTATAACATGAACTGTTTATTAGAAAACATATTGAATTTTTATAACCAAGTGAGATACTGGTAATTTAAAAGGCAATTTAAATTGAGAATGATAGAAGAAGAGGGGAAATGAGGTCTAATCGTGTTTCAACAACCTTTCAATAATTTTTGAATCTTTACAAAGGATTTTAGCCACTTTTAAAAGAAAAACTTCCTTTTCTTCTCCTAAGTGACATTGACTTTTTTAATGTGGTCAGTGGGTAAAGAATCCACCTGCAGAGCAGGAGATGCAGAAGACATGGGTTTGACTCCTGGGTAGGCAAGATCCCCTGGAGAAGGGAATGGCTATCCACTCCAGTATTCTTGCCTGAAAAATTCCATGCAGAGAGGAGCCTGGCAGACCACAGTCCAAAGGGTCACAAAGAGTCAGACACGACTGAGTGCACACGTGCATGCACACACACACACACACACAATGCATAATCTGCATTTTTTGGCCAACATGCTTAAAATAAATTATTGAAGTAAAAAAATCATAGTTGGGAAGCAATCTAACAGTAAATTTTTAAAATATTTTGTTTAAGTATACATTTATTGTTAAAATAATCAGCTAAATTAAGAAACAAGGTATCTTATTTCCTTTCGGATCTGTATAGATAGATATACATACATTTAATCAAGGATATTGAAAATGTTCTATGTTTTTATTTCGTCTTTCCAGAGAAGTATTGAGAAAAATATGTGAGCTTTGTATAATCTAGTTATTCAGTTCAGTTCAGTTCAGTTCAGTCGCTCAGTCGTGTCCGGCTCTTTGCGACCCTGTGAATCGCAGCACGCCAGGCCTCCCTGTCCATCACCAACTCCCGATGAGACTCACGTCCATCGAGTCAGTGATGCCATCCAGCCATCTCATCCTCAGTCGTGTCTGACTCTTTGCAACCCCGTGAATCGCAGCACTCCAGGCCTCCCTGTTCATCACCAACTCCCGGAGTTCACTCAGACTCACGTCCATCGAGTCAGTGATGCCATCCAGCCATCTCCTCCTCTGTCGTCCCCTTCTCCTCCTGCCCCCAATCCCTCCCAGCATCAGAGTCTTTTCCAATGAGTCTACTATATAAAATGAGAGTATAGAAGTTTGCTAAAAATTTTAAGTAAAATTTGCTTTCAGTGTTATATGATTTTCCTCTGTAGTAGTTAATATTGTATCAGTCACTACTAATTTGCTTTCCTAGAAAGTCAGTTTAATCTTATGATTGATAATGGTGAGCCAGAAGATAATGGTATATTGAGGAAAAAATAATTGTAAGAGGATAAGGCAGCTAATATTTGAGAGGTACCTACTGTGTGTTACCTGTTTTATATTTGATATCTGATTTAAAGTTAACTTCAGCCTTCTCTTCAGAAGTGACTGTTTATCCGTTGTCATGCCGTTTATTCATCCTCTTTATTCTTTTTTTAATGAGATATTTCAAACATAGAGAAAAGTGCAGAAAGCAATACAATATCACATATGTAATCATTGCCCAGAAGAACCAATGTTAACTGTCTCATCATAAGGCAAATTTGTTCCAGAAAAATAGAAATAAATAAAATCTTATAGATACACTTGAAATACCTTATAACCCCTTCTTCATGTTCAAGCTGAGGAAAGATAATTTCAGCAGGAGATAAAGTTACTTGCCCAAATTCACTTGGCTGGTATGTACACCCAAGACTGAATTCTCCGTGAGAGGACCCGGGAGCTTGTGTAGTTTCCCTCTGTTATTTAGCCCTCAGCCCCAGGAGAGGCATGTTTTGTTGGGCTGCTTTATAGTGGGGAAAATGATTGAACTTTATACTTACTCATGGTAGGAGTTGCCAATTAATTTTGGCACATAGTAAAGTAGTCTATGTTCAACTGTTCAATTGTTTTCTGTACCACAGCAAGAGAACAAGATAATTTGCTTTTTTTTTAAATATAAATTTATTTATTTTGATTGGAGGCTGATTACTTTACAGTATTGTATTGTTTTTGTCTTTTAATAATTTCATTTACTTCCGTATAATATTTTTAGCCATTCAAGTTCACAAATGCAGGTATATGATAGAATGCACCGGTATGACAAGTGTAGAGTGTAGCAAATAAGCAATACTGCATGTCTAAGTGGTTTAAATTCTTACCTGAGCATAATATTATCAGAATAAAATTTTTTTGTTTTTTTAATATTTTATTTTATTTTTAAACTTTACAATATTGTATTGGTTTTGCCAAATATAGAAATGAATCCGCCACAGGTATACATGTGTTCCCCATCCTGAACCCTCCTCCCTCCTCCCTCCCCATACCATCCTTCTGGGTCGTCCCAGTGCACCAGCCCCAAGCATCCAGTATCGTGCATCGAACCTGGACTGGCGACTCGTTTCATACATGATATTATACATGTTTCAATGCCACAGAATAAAATTTTTATAAGAAACTGTTTTGATTGGTTTTAGTTCTCTGCCACATTTGTCATTTACGTCTCCCTCTTTATCTATGGGAGAGGAAATGGCAACCCACTCCAGTACTCTTGCCTAGAGAATCCTGTGGACAGAGGAGCCTGGTGGGCTGCTGTCCATAGGGTCCCACAGAGTCGGACACGACTGAAGCGACTTAGCATGCATGCATGCATTGGAGAAGGAAATGGCAACCCACTCCAGTATTCTTGCCTGGAGAATCCCAGGGACAGAGGAGCCCGGTGGGCTGTCGTCATGGGGTCGCACAGAGTCGGACACGACTGAAGCGACTTAGCAGCAGCAGCGGCAGCAGCATTATCTATAAAGTGGGGATCATAATGTCTTTCATGGGACTCATATAAGCTTGCCTGGAAAATTCTACAGACAGAGGAACCTGGCAGACTACAGTTCATGGAGTCACAAAGAGTTGGACACAACTGAGTATACATGTGTGCACATGTGCACACACACACACAAACAGCTAAGATGATGTGTGTGAAGGCATTTGACAGTGATTGTCATACAAGAGTTATTCAGTACTTATTTGTCATTGTCACTTGAAAACAAAGCTCTTTTGCATATGATAGTGGTGTTGGGAAGGAGCTAATATCATGTATTTTAAACTTTTGTTTTATTTAACAAAGTTCAAGTAGCTGCTATTTAAAAAATCATTTGGCAGATAGAAACCTATTTTAACAGGTTACTTCATAATTGATTTAGAAAAGAAAAAAGAATCAATCTGCTTTCTTATAAGGGTATTTTATTTTTGTGGTTTATGAGAATTGGAAGAGATAAGCAAATATTTGAGAAATAGCATTCTTGCTACACTGACAGTAATACCAATTAAAATGTTATTGTTATTTTATTAAGGCAGTGCTGTTATAATAATTTCATTATCTCTAGAGAAATCTAGGGATTTTATTAAACACATACTTTCAAAAAGTTGGAGTCTTGGATAATATTATCATTACTATATATGTAAGAAAACAACTGCATTGGGAAAGAAGTGTTGGTAGGTTATTAAAATATAAAGCAATAAGGAGAAAACTGAAAATTCCATGATATTATCAAGGCTTCCCTTGAGACCCAACCATGAAACAATTATTTTATTTTAAGATTTCTTTCTCATTAATGAGTCATTTTGAGCTCATTTTTTATGTGGGCACAAGGAAATGAATAAGAATTCATCCCCATTGCAAAAGCACCCAGAATCTTATTAATTCAAATGTTGAGAGTATTGAAGCAATGAAGAAAAAAGTGAATACTGAAACTCCATGGATCTCCTTTCATGAAAATGACAAATATCTCAGTTTCTTATACTGAACAACTCTGTATTTCCTAAGCGGGGTGCCTTAAGATATGAATTTTAAACACTATTTGTGATTTTCCTTAGAAATATGGAAGTCAAGTAATTTCATTTATCAACTTAAGTTGCATTTAATTAAAGAATAGCTCCAACATCAAGAGAATGGCTAATTAATATTTTCTAGAGGCTTTTGCTTTTGTAAGAAACAAAGGAGCTGAAGTTCATGTAAGCCTCAGAAGGAGGATGGCATTGCAAAGTGAGGAGTAGCAACAGTTCTTATTAATATTAAAGAAATTGGCTTGGATTGGAAAACAGCCCAAAGCTTATTTACCACAGAAGTTTGGTGTTTTTCTCCTTGTTTGACTCATCTCATTGGAAAGCACAGATGTTCCCTACATCTGTCTCTCTCCCACTCACCCTTAAATTTTACTTACCAGCTGAACCATCCATCTCAATACACTCAAAAAAATTTTATCATGCTAATAATTCAACTGTGCCTGCATGCATACAAATTTCCTGAAACCATAGATCTTCCAACCAACACTTTGAAAGCTCTCTGAAGACTCCTCAGGAAACAAAAATGGTTATCCTGATGGTTATATTTCATTAAAAAGTTTGTTGTTTGCGAGTATTTACCTAGTTTTTTTTTTTTTTTAATTGAATTGTAGTTGCTATACAATGTTGTGTAAGTTTCTACTGTACAACAAAGTGAATCAGCTATATGTGTATATAGATCCCCTCCCTCTTGGACCTCCATCCCATCCCCCACCCTAGCCCACCCATTCTTGGCATTAAGTATCTGTTTGCTAAGCAGTGTGCAGAACATACACTAATGCCATCATTACCAATTTTATTAAAAAATCATGAAGCATAGCAAAGCAAAAAAAGAGGTATTCCTGGTAATGGTATTTCAAATGTGTATTTAAATAGCTTATCTACTCGCAGTTCATTTCTGATGTATTAAAAGCTGTATTCCAATTTTTACAAGATGCACATCTCTTTGCTGTTTTTTTTTTCCCCCATCCTCAGCTTGCACCAGCTGAATAGCTCAAATTATTTGCTGCTGGTAAAGCATGAAAATGTGAGATGAAAGAGGAAATGAAAGTTAAAGACTGAGTGGCCTACAGGCCTTAAAAATTATAACACTTTTGTATTTATTATATTTATTTTGCCTCAAATGTTAAACTCTCTTGCTGATGTCATAAGATCTTTCTGGATTGTGTCCCTGCTTAATGATGACCTGGTTAAAACCTGAGAGAACACAGGGGCACCTGGAGTCAAGCCCAAGTAATTAATTCAAGAATCCTTCCTGCAGAAGGGCAGGGACAGTGTGCAGTGGAGGAGTGATGCTCACTGTGGTTACCAAGTTGTGTGTCTGATGGAGAGAAGAGAGCAGGGGAGGTGGAGGGGCGGAGAGTGCTGTCAGTCAGTCAGTTCAGTCGCTCAGTTATGTCTGACTCTTTGCGACCCCGAGGACTACAGCACGCCAGGCTTCCCTGTCCCTCACCAATTCCCGGAGCCTACTCAAACTCATGTCCATTGAGTTGGTGATGCCATCTCATCCTCTGTCGTCCCCTTCTCCTCCCACCTTCACTCTTTCCCAGCCATCAGGGTCTTTTCAAATGAGTCAGTTCTTTGCATTAGGTGGCCAAAGTATTGGAGTTTCATCTTCAGCACCAGTCCTTCCAATGAATATTCAGGACTGATCTCCTTTAGGATGGACTGGTTGGATCTCCTTGCAGTCCAAGGGACTCTCAAGAGTTTTCTCCAACACCACAGTTCAAAAGCATCAATTCTTCGGCGCTCAGCCTTCTTCACAGTCCAACTCTCACATCCATACATGACCACTGGATAAACCATAGCCTTGACTAGACGGACTAGCTTTCTGTATACCAGTGCCAAACAGAGATACAGAGACAGAGCCATGGAGGAGAAGGGAAGAGTGGCTTTATTACTTTGCCAGGCAAATGGGATGTGATAAGGATCAAGAGAGTAATGGTTTTGTATTCTTTTTTGCAGTTTCAAAAGGGTGGGGTTGCTGACCAGGTTAGAGTATGTGCAGGGTCTATGTGGTCTGGTCTCCTACTTTTGATGAGCCTCTCTGGTCCCTTTAATCTTGCCTCAGGGGGCTGCTTCTCATTTTATTAGCAACACTTCTGCCCTTTGGAACTCAAGAGAAGGTCATGAAGGCTGGAGTCTTGCCTACAAAAAAAATTGGGGACAGAAAGACCTCCATGCCCTCCATACCCAGGGACCCTGGTGGCATTGCTTCCTTACCAGCTCCTGTGTTCCAGGCTGTTGTATAGAGCCGAGGAGCTGGGAGGAAATTTGTATTTGTCACTTGCAGGATCTCCTTGACTTTACAATGCTAGGAGGCAGATTTTTCTCTTCTTAAATTGTGTAGCTCAGAAGGTTTTACTTGTTCAATGGTTGCTTTAAAGCTTAGAGTCAAGTTCATAGCCAAGGTAGATTTACTTATGATTGGCCTTCTGGGTATTAGCCTCGTTTGGGTTTAGGTAATTCTTGGGTTGGGAATGAAAACAGGAAGACATATAAACTGTTTTTGTAGAATAAATTCTATTTATAAAGTTAAGTTCTCAATGTGGGGAGCAGACATTTTGTCATTTATGTTTTATTTTCCACTACAAGTATGTCAAGTATTGACTTACAATAAATGTTTAATAATAACCTAGTGTTTTTAGGCAAGTGGCCAAGACATTGAATATTTAATTCTTTAAATTTATATAGATCATTTCTTTTATGTGCTTTCTATGCTCCAAAAATGAAGCTATACTTACTAATGTATTTATTATATAATATGTATATATATGTATATACATATACATATATATATACGCTTACTAATGGCCAAGAACATGGATATTTTAACCCAACTATATGATTCAGTCTTCTGCTTGACTGTGTGCAAGCTATGTGACACTGAGCAAGTCACATGACAGATATCAGCCTGGATAATAATAATAATGTATGTGTGCTTATTGCTCAGTCGTGTTCAACTCTTTTAGACCCCACGGACTGTAGCCTGCCAGGTGCCTTTGTCCTTGGGGATTTCTCCAGGCAAGAATACTGGAGTGGGTTGCCATGCCCTCTTGCAGGGGATTTTCCCAACCAAGGGATTGAACCCAGGTCTTTCTCATTGAGGCAGATTCTTTACCGTCTGAGGCACCAGGGAAGCCCAAGAATACTGGGGTGGGTAGCCTATCCCTTGTCCAGGGGATCTTCCCGACCCAGGAATTGAACTGGGGTCTCCTGCATTGCAGGCGGATTCTTTACCAGCTGAGCTGGGAATGTACCTAGAGGAGGTAACTTTTAACAGGGTGCCAGAAGCGACTTAGCAGCCACAGCAGCAGCAGTTGTCTTTACTTTAGATCAAGCTATTTTATATCCTGATAGTGACCCTGATTGAAAGGAATAGTAATGTGTTGATCATTTTCTATAGGCTTGCTGTTGGGTGGTGAAAGGCATTCAAAAGAAGCTTAAATTCTTGTATTTCAAGTAGCTTTGATGGTATTTAGATGACAGCCTCTTTTTAAAGAGAATTGGTTTCTCACAGAACTCAGGAAAATCAAGCAGCTGGCAGAGCCTGTTATCTGAATTTCATCTAAATTGACGTCAGGGAGCTGGGAATGCCCGAGGCAATCCTGCACTCCTCCTCTTCGTGTGCTATTTTGACAATAGTGAGAATGTCTGAGTGCTCATCATTCTCTGACCGTGTTGGCTTTGATTTTATGCAAAAAAAGAGAAAGCGTTTAGAAACTTTGCCATCTTACTTTTCAATGAAGGAACTTTTTTTTTTTTTCCTAGAAAAAACTGTTCTGCGGTAAGATTGTATAGAGGGATACAATAAATGTATGTACCTATATAATGTAAAAATTGTTGCTCTTCAGTCACCAAGTCCTATCCGTCTCTTTGCCACCCCATGAACTGCAGCACGCCAGCCTCCTCTGTCCTCTGCTATCTCCTGGAGTTTGCTCATTTCATGTCCGTTGAGTCAGTGATGCTATCTGATCTTCTCACCCCCTGCCACCCGCTTCTCCTTTTCCTTCAGTCTGTCCCAGCATTGTTTTTTTCATTCGCTAAGTCGTGTTCAACTCTTTGCAACCCCATGGACAGTAACCCACCAGGCTTCTCTACCCATGGGATTCTCCAGGAAAGAAAACGGAAGTGGGTAGCCATTCCCTTCTCCAAGGGCTCTGCCCAACCCAGGGATCAAATCTGGGTCTCCTGCGTTGCAGGCTCATTCTTTACCATCTGAGTGACCAGAGAAGCCCACAATGTAAAAGTATGTAACTGCAAAGTTTGGTAGAAGCCTTGCTTCGGGACATCATTCTTCAAAGAGAGGTAGTTTTGTAAAACTTTATTGGGAGAAACTTTAAAAAAAAAAAAAATTAACCCAGACTTTTATGTCCAAGTATAAATGCTAATTTCCTGGGTGTATCTTTTTTTTAAAACTCGCAGAGTGGGTATATAAGCAGGGCCAGATGTCTCTGTCTTAATTATTCATGCTCTTTGATAAATAACAATGACATACAGTCAAAATGAAGTCCAGATGGCTGACACATTGTGCAAATCATTGGATGCACTAGCCATCCCTAGTTTCCTAAATATTAATAGATAATACAGATCATCTTTTTATTTATTTGTCCATCAAATGACAAGTAATTACTGAATTTTCTGTGAAATAAGCACTGGGCTGATTCAGCATCACAGTAATCCAACTCTGTGCCCCAACCACTGATGCCAAAGAATCTGAAGTTGACTGGTTCTGTGATGATGTACAGTACTTTCTAGAACTACCACCAAAAAAGATGACCTTTTCATCATAGGGAATTATAATGCAAAGTAGCGAGTCCAGAGATGCCCAGAATAACAGGCAAGTTTGGCCTTGGAGTACAAAATGGGCAAAAGCTAACAGTTTTGTCAAGAGAACATGCTGATAATAGCAAGAACTCTTCCAACAACCCAAGAGATGACTCTACCCAATTAGACTGATTATATTCTTTGTAGCTAAAGATGGAGAAGTTCTAGACAGTAAGCAAAATAAGATGTGGAGTTGACTGTAACTCAGATCATAAGCTCCTTATTGAAAAATTCAGACTTAAACTGAAGAAGGTAGAAAAAACCACTAAGCCACTCAGGTATGACCTAAATCAAATCCTTTATCATTATACAGTGGAGGTGACAAATAGATTCAGGTGATTAGATCTGGTAGACGGGGTGCCCTAAGAACTATGGATAGAAGTTTGTCACATTGTACAGGAGGCAGTGACCAAAACCATCCCAAAGAAAAAGAAATGCAAGAAGGCAAAGTGGTTGTCTGAGGAGGCTTTACAAATAGCAGAGGAAAGAAGCCAAAGGCAAGAGAGAAAGGGAAAGATATACTCAACTGAATGCAGAGTTCCGGAGAATAACAAAGAGAGATAAGTGGCCTTCTAAATGAGCAATGCCAATAAAGAGAGGAAAACAAAAGAATGAGAAGGACTGGAGATCTCATCAAGAAGATTGGAGAGATCACAGGAACATTTCATGCCATGGTGGGCACAATAAACAACAGAAATGGTAAGGTCTGAACAAAAGCAGAAGAGTTTAAGAAGGGGTGACAAGGATCACATTGAATCTGTAGATTGCATTTGGTAGTATAGCCATTTTCACAGTATTGATTCTTCCTACCCAGGAACATGGAATATCTCTCCATCTGTTTATGTTGTCTTTGATTTCTTTCATCAGTGTCATAATTTTCTGTGTAGTTCTTTTGTATTCTTAGGTAAGTTTATTCCTAGATATTTAATTCTTTTTGATGCAATGGTGAATGGGATTGATTCCTTAATTTCTCTTTCTGATTTTTCATTGTTAGTCTATAGAAATGCAAGTGACTTTTGTGTATTGGAAACTTACATCGCTGCTGCTGCTGCTTCTAAGTCACTTTAGTCGTGTCCAACTCTGTGCAACCCCATAGACAGCAGCCCACCAGGCTCCCCCGTCCCTGGGATTCTCAAGGCAAGAACACTGGAGCGGGTTGCCATTTCCTTCTCCAATGCATGAAAGTAAAAAGTGAAAGTGAAGTCGCTCAGTCGTGTCCGACTCTGTGGGACCCCATGGACTGTAGCCCACCAGGCTCCTCCATCTATGGGATTTATGTAAAATAGATAGCCAACAGGAGTTTGCTGTATGGCTCAGGAAACTCAAACAGGGGCTCTGTATCAATCTAGAGGAGTGAGATGGGGAGGGGGATGGTAGGGAGGTTCAAAAGGGAGGGGGTATATGTATACCTGTGGCTGATTGATGTTGAGGTTTGACAGAAAACAACAAAATTCTGTAAGGCAATTATCCTTTAATAAAAAAAATAATTAAGAAAAAAGATACACACACACACACACACACAAAGAAGTGGTGACAAGAATACGCAGAATTATACAAAAATGTCCTAATGACCTAGATAACCATGATGGTGTGGTCATTCATCTAGAGTGAGGCATCCTGGAGTGTGAAGTCAAGTGCGCCTTAGGAAATATTGCTACAAACTAGTAGAGGTGATGGAATTCCAGTTGAGCTATTTCATATCCTAAAAGGTACAATGCTGTTAAAGTGCTTCACTCAGTGTGTCAGCAAATTTGGAAAACTGAGCAGGGGCCAAAGGACTGGAAAAGGTCGGTTTTCATTCCAGTCCCCAAGAAGGGCAATGCCGAAGAATGTTCAGATTACTGTACAGTTGTACTCATTTCACATGCTAGCAAGTTTATGCTCAAAAGTCTTCAAGCTAGGCTTTAGCAGTATGTAAGCCAAGAACTTCTAGATGTACAAGCTGAGTTTTGAAGAGGTAGAGGAACTAAAGATCAAACTGCCAATATGTGTTGGATCATGAAGAAAGTATGGGAATTCCAGAAAAAGGTCTACTTCTGACTACACTAAAGCCTTTGGCTGTGTGGATCACAACAAACTGGAAAATTCTTAAAGAGATAGGAGTACCAGACTACCTTACCTGCCTCCTGAGAAATCTATATGCAGACCAAGAAGCAACAATTAGAACTGAACATGGAACAAATGACTGATTCCAAATTGGAGAAGAAGTAGGACAAGGCTGTATATTGTCATCCTACTTATTTAACTTATATGCAGAGTACATCATGGACGCCATGCAAAATGCTGGTCAAGATGAATCACAAGCTGGAATCAAGATTGCCAAGGAGAAATATTAACACACTCAGATAGGCAGATGATACCACCCAAATGGCTCAAAGTGAAGAGGAATTGAAGAATCTCGTGATGAGAGTGAAAGAGGAGAGTGAAAAAGCTGGCTTGAAAATCAACATGAAAAACTAAGATCATGACATCCAGCCCCATCACTTCATGGCAAAGAGGAGAGTGAAAAAGCTGGCTTGAAAATCGACATGGAAAAAACTAAGATCATGACATCCAGCCCCATCACTTCATGGCAAATAGAAGGGGAAAAAGTGGAAATAATAACAGGCTTTATTTTCTTGGGCTCCAAAATCACTGCAAACGGTGACTGCAGCCACAAAATTAAAAGACAGTTGCTCCTTGGAAGGAAGCTATGATAAATCTAGACAGCATATTAAAAAGCAGAACCATCATTCTGCCACTAAAGGTTCCTATAGTCAAAGCTACCGTCCAGTAGTAATGTATGGATGTGAGAGTTGGACCATAAAGAAGGCTGAGCGCTGAAGAACTGATGCTTTCAAATTGTGGTGCTGGAGAAAACTCTTGAGAGTCCCTTGGATTGCAAGGAGATCAAACTAGTCAATCCTGAAAGAAATCAACTTTGAACATTCATTGAAAAGACTGATGCTGAAACTGAAGCACCAATACTTTGTATACCTGATTCAAAAAGCCAACTGATTGGAAAAGACCCTGATGCTGAGAAAGACTGATGGCAAAAGGAGAAGGAGTCAGAAGAGTATGACATGGTTAGATGGCATCACGACTCAATGAACATGAATTTAAGCAAACTCTGGGAGATGCTGGAGTACAGAGGAGCATGGCATGCTATAATTTGTGAGGCTGGACACGACTTAGTGACTGAGCAGCAAAGGAACTACAAGGCAGATTATAAATACACAGTTATTATCATAATATCATTTGCTTTTATTTTTTTTTAATTTCTTTTTTTTTTAATTTAATTTTTAAACTTTACATAATTGTATTAGTTTTGCCAAATATCAAAATGAATCCACCACAGGTATACATGTGTTCCCCATCCTGAACCCTCCTCCCTCCTCCCTCCCCATACCATCCCTCTGGGTTGTCCCAGTGCACTAGCCCCAAGCATCCAGTATCGTGCATCGAACCTGGACTGGCATCTTGTTTCATACATGATATTTTACATGTTTCAATGCCATTCTCCCAAATCTTCCCACCCTCTCCCTCTCCCACAGAGTCCATAAGACTGTTCTATACATCAGTGTCTCTTTTGCTGTCTCGTACACAGGGTTATTGTTACCCTCTTTCTAAATTCCATATATATGCATTAGTATACTGTATTGGTGTTTTTCCTTCTGGCTTACTTCACTCTGTATAATAGGCTCCAGTTTCATCCACCTCATTAGAACTGATTCAATTGTATTCTTTTTAATGGCTGAGTAATACTCCATTGTGTATATGTACCATAGCTTTTTCCTCAGGCTCCAGATTCCCTAGGAGACTCAGATTTCTTAGAATTTTTTTCAAGAATGCTCGAACACCAGAGCTGAGTTTGCCGTGGTGGTTGCTTAACTAACTGGTTTACTAGTTTGAGTCTCATGCATCATGATGGCTGTTACTGGTTGTCAAGGAGTGGTTGATGAGACATAGAATCATAAAACTTCAGACTTCTCAACGAAATTCAGAGCTGACTCAAATTATGTTTTATAGAAGAGATAATGTGAAACAAATGGCCAAGTGATTTTGGCAGAGCCAGACAACTAGTTAATATGAAAACTGAGGCTTAAACAATAGGCTGCTAACTTGTGATCTGATGTTCTTTCTAGTGTAACTGAATCACGGAAATGTATGGGATTAGATGTGCCTTCATGGGAATGACAGTACAGTCCGTGGGTTTGCTCCTGACATTGACTAAGGGTGGAGTGAAGGTAGAGCCACCAAACATCAGTGTGCCTACTGTGTGTATTTGTTCTAGAACGTTAATGGAGGTGTGGAAAGTAAGAAAATTGTATCTGACTCCTCAAGGCCCTAGTGGAGGCTGTGACTGGTCTAGGACTACCTCAGTTCAGTTCAGTTCAGTCGCTCAGTCGTGTCCGACTCTTTGAGACCCCATGGACCGCAGCACACCAGGCCTCCCTGTCCATCACCAACTCCCAGAGTTTACCCAAACTCATGTCCACTGAGTTGGTGATGTCATCCAACCATCTCATCCTCTGCCGTCCCCTTCTCCTCCTGCCTTCAATCTTTCCCAGGATCATGGTCTTTTCAAATGAGACAGTTCTTCACATCAGGTGGCCAAAGTATTGGAATTTCAGCTTCAGCATCAGTCCTCCCAATGAACACCCAGGACTGATCTGCTTTAGGATGGACTGGTCGGATCTCCTTGCAGTCCAAGGGGCTCTCAAGAGTCTTCTCTGACACCACAGTTCAAAAGCATTAATTCTTCGGTGCTCGGCTTTCTTCATAGTCTGACTCTCACATCCATACATGACCACTGGAAAAACCATAGCCTTGACTAGACTTTCTTAAAGTACAGAACACCATAATTACAGAGTCTTGAATGACAGGGAAATCATTTTCTTAGGTATGATATTTACAGAGCTGGTGTGGAAAAAAAAGATATGCTAGTGGTTGGCTTTAGACAACCACAGTCCAATACATGTTGGGCATGCAAACACAAGCATTATTCATCAGATACTAAGTTGCCAGTTATTACTGGTATTGATATAAGTCCACTCACCATGGAGCTTACAGATGTGAAGCCCCAAGAGAACCACAGCTTGTGTTGCCTTCCCTAGTGAAATTCCCCAGAGATATCTTACTTTATTGGGCTTCTCTGCAGTTCATGGTGTTGGGAAGAAGTGCAGAACCAGGGCAGATAGCGTAGCAGTGAGTCAGGGTTATCCCACAAGACGGAGATGCACAAGTGAAAACCAGATGTGCCTGTTTGCAACTCCCAATACATTGTGTCCTTTCTGTTAAAATGCTTTTATGTTGTCCCTCAAGCAAAAACTGTATTACTCTTTGCTATGATGGTTCATTTTCAGAATTTATACTGCTGATAAACAGTGGGCTGATGTTTGCCCATCTAGTTAATGATCGTTAACATTAGCCTTAATAAGGAAGAAAAGGGCATGGTTCTTTCTAGCAAAGATCCAGTCTTAGAAGTAAAAGGAGGTGCAGGTGTGTTACTAAAAATCAAGCTGCATCTGGAACCCAGTGTGGGTGGAGGCCACCGTTGCCAGGCAACCAGCCTTAACAATTAGTACATGCAGGTGAGCTTTATGTGAATTCATTTCAGCATCATCCAAAATGCTCTTCTCAGCACCATCCCTAGACCCTATTTGAAATGAGCTTTTCAAAACAAAGGGGCCAAGATGCTAACCATATCAGCAACCCTGGAAGAAATCTGCTGGTATCTTATCTCAGAAAAAGGGGAAAAAATAAAATTTTATAGAGTATTGGTTTGCCTACTCTAGGCAAACCCTTAGAAATAGGAAAATAATCTCAACAAGGGAATGAACTCAAGTTTATACATGTGAGATGCTCACATATTTTCTTTTAAAAAATTAAAAAAATATTTTCAAGTGTATATATTCCTGTGTAAAATGATGATTGAGTTCATTTGGGATATAAGAAAATGTGGGTTTTTATTAGCAAGAGACATAACAAGGTGATTGCAATTAGAAAGTCTTCTTTGCTGATGACCATTGAACAAGAGTCAAAAAATTTGCCCCATTATGATGATGATTTATGTACATTTCCAAAACCAGTCTTTCTTGCCTAGGGCATCGCAGTAACTTCTGTGGGTCTGTTTATTTAAAAAAGCAAGAGAGAACCACTTTTTTTTTTTTTTCTCTCTCTCCTTTCTTTGTCTTATTTTGATACTTTTTATGAAAAATCTTGAATTTCCAAGAGCATAATCTCTTGTTACTACAGGAATGATTTTGTCTCAATATATTTGAAATGGCATTGCAAAATGGTCTCCTGTAGAGGTTATCACTGTAACAGAGGTCATTTTAAAGACAGTATTTTAAAGAATAATGCAGAAATAACAGGCCCCTGTTTCTGCCCTTGACACTTACTCCCTAGAAAGAAGAGGCCAAAAGACAGTGGTTCAACCAGCATCTTGCAATAAACTCATCATCACTTGATTAAAGTAATTTTCCAAAATTATTTTTTAAATATATAATTAAAAATCACAAATTTGGACAGTAATACATGGGCACTTCGCTGGCAGGCCAGTGGTTTAGACTTGGCCTTCCAGTGCAAGTAGGTGCAAGTTCAATCCCTGGTTGGGGACCTACTAATCCAAATCCAACTCCACATGTCTCAGGACCAAAAAAAAAAAAAATACAGAACATAAAACAGAAGAAATATTGTCACAAATTCAATAAAGACTTTAAAAAATGGTCCTAATTAAAAAAAAAAAAAAAAAACACCTTTAATGAAAAAACAGGTTACACTGAAATGTTGTGGAATACAAGATGCTTCTAATAAGTCTAACCACAAAGGAATGAATGTCTGTTGTGTGTTAGCAGACAGCCTGGATGGAGTATGAGTATTAGGGAATGTTGGAGACTAGAGGTTTACTCTCTTGAGTCTAATGCATGAGTTTAAAATGTGAGAGTTGAAAACTTTTTTGGGGTGTGTGTCTTTCATTTTTCCTAAAAAAAGTATGTTTTATATGCACAACGAATATGAAGAGAAAATTGTGCTTGTGAGCTGAGGACTGGTTTCAACATGATTAACAGTTGACAGTGATGGGAACACCACAGTAACCAAAAAGCTTTTTTGCTTCCCCCAAAAGTCAAATCATAAAATCTTAATGTTGGGAGGGACCATGGAAGCATTCTGGTTGAGGAGTTTTCAAACTGTGTCCTTGGGACAGCTTTTCCCCACCACCACTGAGAGTACCTACAGAGCAGAAGAGAGGAGCCAGGAGTTTTTGGAGATTTCCAAATGGAGGATTCACAGGCCTAATTCAATTCCCATTTTAGAAATGAGGCAGGTGTGTCCTCCAGAGGGGAAGATGTATTCAAACACACAGCCAGTCAGTACCAGTCCCAGAATAGACTTCCTGAATCACATTTGTGTGTTTATGTGTTTTGGTTATTTTTTTTTCTACATTGTGCATGCATGCTAAGTCGCTTCATCATGTCTGACTCTTTGCGACCCTATGGACTGTAGTCTACCAGACTTCTCTGTCCATGGAATTCTCCAGAAAGAATACGGGGGGTGGGGGTTGCCATGCCCTCCTCCAGCTATTTTATCTTACTTCTCCATTTATCAGAAAGTGTAATTGCCACGCTGAACACATAGGAGTCATGGAGCACAGGCAGAATGGATTTGTCTTTCTCTCCACTGCCCTTAAAACCCAATGAAGAGGTGAAATTCATAGTGTCTGCAATTCTCCCAACATAAATCCTCTCTTGAACGTTCTGTCTTTCCTTTTTCACTCCTCCTGGTCTCTTTTAAAAGCTAGATGTCGGATGTCAGCTGGGTCAGAAAGCTGCACCTTTATAAGTCCCATGACATGGTCTAGCTATTTCAGAGTGTGGGATTATTTGCCTTTTATTGTATTACCTTTGGCCTTCCTAGGTCCTAGGGTGAAATGAGAGGAAGAGCCATGAGCATCTTGGTACACAAGCAGTTGTTGAGTTCGGGTACGCCATGTGCAGAGGGCTGCCTGGTTGCTCTGTAGACACTAAAGCCTATAGGCCTTGACTTTAAATCCATTCAAGGAAAGAGAATGGCAGATTATTATAGTGAGGACAATTTGCTTATAAGACACTGGACTCCATAATGGTGGGGGCCACCCTGCCACGTTGATGCTTATGGCCCGTCTGGCACATGGTAGGTACTCATTTAGTGGATGTGTGAACAGAAACTGCTTCAAATTCAGTTCAGTTCAGTCACTCAGTCGTGTCTGACTCTTTGCGACCCCAGGGACTGCAGCACACGAGGCTTGCCTGTCCATCACCAACTCCCAAAGCTAGAGGAGCCTTTGACTATGAAGGAGCTATGGAGGTCAGGTGGTCTGGTATGCCCATCTCTTTCATAATTTTCCACAGTTTATTGTGATCCACACAGTCAAAGGCTTTGGCATAGTCAATAAAACAGAAATTGATGTTTTTCTGGAACTCTCTTGCTTTTTCGATGATCCATCGGATGTTGGCAATTTGATCTCTGGTTCCTCTGCCTTTTCTAAAACTAGCTTTCTAACTGTTGCTTCTTGACCTGCATACAGATTTCTTAAGAAGCAGGTCAGGTGGTCTGGTATTCCCATCTCTTTAAGAATTTCCCAGTTTGTTGTGATCCACACAGTCAAAGGCTTTGGCATAGTCAATAAAACAGAAGCAGATGTTTTTCTGAAACTCTTGTGCTTTTTCAATAATCGAACAGGTGTTGGCCATTTGATCTCTGCTTCCTCTGCCTTTTCTAAATCCAGCTTGAACACCTGGAAGTTCACTGTTCACGTACTGTTGAAGCTGGCTTGGAGTATTTTGAGCGTTAGTTTGCTAGCGTGTGAGATGAGTGCAATCGTATCGTAGTTTGAGCATTCTTTCGCATTGCCTTTCTTTGGGATTGGAATGAAAACTGACCTTTTCCAGTCCTGTGGCCACTGCTGAGTTTTCCAAATTTGCTGGCATTTGAGTGCAACACTTTCACAGCATCATCTTTCAGGATTTGGAATAGCTCCACTGGAATTCCATCACCTCCACTAGCTTTGTTCGTAGTGATGCTTCCTAAGGCCCAGTTGACTTCACATTCCAGGATGTCTGGCTCTAGGTGAGTGATCACACCATCTTGACTATCTGTGTTGTGAAGATCTTTTTTGTATAGTTCTTTTGCGTATTCTTGCCACCTCGTCTTAATATCTCTGCTTCTGTTAGCTCCATCCCATTTCTGTCCTTTATTGACAGAAATGGGATTGAGCTTATTGTCCTTTATTGTCCTTTATTTTCATCTTTGCATGAAATGTTCCTTTAGTATCTAATTTTCTTGAAGAGATCTCTAGTCTTTCCCATTCTATTGTTTTCCTCTATTTCTTTGTGTTGATCACTGAGGAAGGCTTTCTTATCTCCCCTTGCTATTCTTTGGAACTCTGCATTCAAATGGGTATACCTTTCCTTTTCTCCTTTGCCTTTTGCTTTTCTTCTTTTCACAGCTATTTGTAAGGCCTCCTCAGACAACCATTTTGCCCTTTTGCATTTCTTTTTCTTGCTGATGGCCTTGATCCCTGTCTCCTGTACAGTGTCACAAACCTCCATCCATAGTTCTTCAGGCACTTTGTCTATCAGATGTAATCTCTTGAATCTATTTGTCACTGTCACTGTATAATAGTAAGGGATTTAATTTAAGTCATACCTGAATGGTCTAGTGGTTTTCCCTACTTTCTTCAATTGAAGTCTGAATTTTGCAATACGGAGTTCATGATCTGAGCCACAGTCAGCTCCTGGTGTTGTTTTTGCTGACTGTATAGAGCTTCTCCATCTTTGGCTGCAAAGACTATAATCAGTCTGATTTTGGTGTTGACCATCTGGTGATGTCCAAATGTAGAGTCTTATCTTGTGTTGACGGAAGAGGGTGTTTGCTGTGACCAGTGTGTTCTCTTGGCAAAGCTCTATTAGCCTTGCTCTTCATTCTGTACCCCAAGGCCAAATTTGCCTGTTACTCCAGGTGTTTTTTCACTTCCTACTTTTGCATTCAAGTCCCCTATAATGAAAAGGACATCTTTTTTGGGTGTTAGTTCTAGCAGGCCTTGTAGGTCTTCATAGAACCGTTCAACTTCAACTTCTTCAGCATTACTGGTTGGGGCATAGAATTGGATTACTGTGATATTGCATGGTTTGCCTTGTAAATGAACAGAGATCATTCTGTCATTATTGAGATTGCATCCAAGTACTGCATTTCTGACTCTTTTGTTGACTATGAGGGCTACTCCATTTCTTCTAAGGGATTCTTGCCCACAGTAGTAGATATAATGGTCATCTGAGCTAAATTCACCCATTCAAGTCCATTTTAGTTTGCTGATTCCTAAAATGTCAATGTTCAGTCTTGCCATCTCCTGTGTGACCACTTCCAATTTGCCTTGATTCATGGATATAACATTCCAGGTTTCTATGTAATATTGCTCTTTTCAGCATCAAACTTTACTTCCATCACTAGTCACATCTACAGCTGGGTGTTGTTTTTGCTTTGGGTCCATCTCTTTAGTCTTTCTAGAGTTATTTCTCCATAGATCTCCAATAGATTATTGGGCACCTACTGACCTGGGGAGTTCATCTTTCAGTGTCCTATTTTTTTACCTTTTCATACTGTTTATGGGGTTCTCAAGGCAAGAATACTGAAGTGGTCTCCATTCCCTTCTCCAGGGGACCAGATTTTGTCAGAACTCTCTACCATGACCTGTCCATCTCGGGTGGCCCTACACGGCATAGCTCATAGTTTCATTGAGTTAGACAAGGCTGTGGTCCATGTGATCAAATTGGTTAGTTTTCTGTGATTGTGGTTTTCACTCTGTCTGCCCTCTGATGGAGAAGGATAAGAGGCTTATGGAAGCTTCCTGATGGGAGAGACTGACTAAGGGGGAAACTGGGTCTTGTCCTGATGGGCGGGGCCATCCTCAGTAAATCTTTAATCCAATTTTCTGTTGATGGGTGGGGCTGTGTTCCCTCCCTGTTACTTACCTGGGGCCAAACTATGGTGGAGGTAATGAAGATAATGGTGACCTCCTTCAAAAGGTCCCATGCATGCCCTGCTACACTCAGTGCCCCCAACCCTGCATCAGGCCACCACCAACCCACGCCTCCACCGGAGACTCCTGGACACTAACGGGCAAGTCTAGGTCAGTCTCTTGTGGGGTCACTGCTCCTTTCTCCTGGGTCCTGGTGTGCACAAGAGGTTCTGTTTGTGCCCTCCAAGAGTCTCTTTCCCCAGTCCTGTGTAAGTTCTAGTAGTTGCCTTAGGTTATTGTGGTGTGGGTCTTCCAACCCTAGCAGTGCTTTAGAATCACCAGGGGCATATTAAAAACATGTTGATGTACAGGTCAATTGAGTCAGAATCTCTCAGCACAGGGTCTAACCATCAGTATTTTTAGGAAGCTCTCAAGGTGATTCTTATATGCTGCTAAGTTTCAAATCATTGCAGAAAACTGGCAGTCCATATTTTTGTCTTGTGCATTGAATACTTCTGTCATTTTAACAGTTCTTTTTATGTGAGATTTTATGAGATGCTTCATGTACATCATCCAAGAGCAGTAGATGTTACAAAATTAATGAGGTTAGATTGAATAAGCAGTTATACTGTGGAATGTGTTAGTTGCACAGTCGTGTCCTATTCTTTGCAACCCCATGGACTGTAGACCACCAGGCTGCTCTGTCCATTGAATTCATGGACACTCCATTCAACGGAGTCGGTAGCCATTCCCTTCTCAACCCAGGGGGATCTTCCCTACCCAGGGACTGAACCCAGGTCTCCTACATTGCAAGAGATTCTTTACTGTCTGAGTCACCAAGGAAGCCCTGAGTAAACAATTACACACATCATTAAACCTTACATTTTAAGATGCTTACTACTAAAGTATTATAGCTATAATTTATTTATTAAAGATCTTATAACAAATTCTTTGACAGGATCAGATTATATGTTAAGTACCACTTTTGCTAGTTGAGTATGATGTAGGAGAAGCTAATTAATTAAATCCAATGGGTATTTTTGAGTAAATTTATTCAAATAATACCCTTAAATGATCCTCAGATATTTCATTTTTATCTTTCTTTTTATTTTTATCTTTCAAAATAAAAAATGAATTCTGTGATTTTGTTGTGAATTTTAATTTAAATTTTTATAAACACACATACACTCTGTAGGTTTTAATCTCTGTGGTATATAATGGTTTAATTGTTTTCTACAGTGTCTCAAACGTTCAGTAAACTTAGGGTTTTAAAAGTATTAAAAAGTAGAGAATTTTTTTTGTACCCAGTTTTTAAAAAAAGATAAAAGGATTTATAGTTAGAATATCCATTTTTCACATTTTAACAGAACTTAAGTTCTTAAAAACAAGTTGTTCTTTTAGGTAATTTCAACATTTCTTCTGCAATCTTACTGCTAAATTTAGATTAAATGCTTTTAATCTATCATTGTCATCATTTCTAATTAGTATTTACTAATGCCTAAAAAAGAATAAGAAATGATATTCCTGTACGACAACTTCTAAATGTTTTCAGCTAAATCTGGTATTATTAAATTTTCTAAGACTTTGTTACTTGAACCTAAACCAATCTATTTGTTTTCCTCTCATTAAATTATATACAGTTTTAGCTATTGCTGATTTTCTAATCAAATAAATATATATATTTCTTCCTTAATATCTTTATAAAATGAATAGTCTTTCTTTTACTTTTAAAAATAAAGCATATTAAATAATATTAATTCTATTCATATAATTATGAGAATAAAATAAATTTAGTAGCCTGTGCTGCTCAGTCAGTGGAATAAGAAAGTTATAAAACTGTTTATCTTAATATCATTATCAAGTTCTTTTTTTCTAAGACAGAATCAGTATTCTCATTTTACCTTTCTGTAGGTGGTTTTTACAGCTGCCTTAAAATATTCCCTGTCAACTGTGAATAGAAATTCAAATTCTTAAATTTGATAATGGTGTGATTTTTGTGTTCCCTTGCTTGTATTTACAGACAGTTGGCACTATTGTTCTTTTTTATGTGCTGTTAGAACCTCTGAATATTTGTCTGTAGATTGTTAAAACTTATTGTGAAATTTAAACTTAATTACCTCCTAAAATGATCTATTGTTACATGTTGTAATGCTATTAGGAAGTGTAGCTTACATGAACTATTTAAAAGCTTTGTCAATTTCAAACGTAGTACAGGATATTCATTTTGTAATTATCAGCTACATACATAGATTCTGTATAAAATCTTTTCATTTCTTCTCTGATGAAATTGATGCTGAGTTGATGTTAAGCTGTGGAGGTAGAGAAAGATTTGACCACATGCAATGTGGTTTTCCAAACTTTGTAACCCAAAACTGTTCAGAGCAAATGCAATGCTACATGGGTGATGTGTTATACAAAATTGTGTTGCCCATGAACGTGTCAGCCAGACAATCCCATCGGAGACTAGAAATTATATAAAAGTGTCAGAAAGAATAATTTCAATAGAGGTAAATTTGAATGCTTTCAAATGGCTAGAATTTAAGGTTCTCAGAGAAAAATGTACATATGCTTGGGTTTTGAAAATGATGTATTTCTAGGCATTCACCAGGCCTTTTAAAATTATTTAACATTTTTTATTAAGACGTATGTTATTGAAATGAAACTTACATATATGTAAATATCCAATTATAAGTATATGCCTTGATGAATGTTCAGGAAATGCACATATCTGTGTTCAGTACAGTTCAGTTGCTCAGTCGTATCCGACTCTTTGCAACCCCATGAATCGCAGCACGCCAGGCCTCCCTGTTCATCACCAACTCCCGGAGTTCACTCAGACTCACGTCCATCGAGTCAGTGATGCCATCCAGCCATCTCATCCTCTGTCGTCCCCTTCTCCTCTTGCCCCCAATCCCTCCCAGCATCAGAGTCTTTTCCAGTGAGTCAAGTCTTCGCATGAGGTGGCCAAAGTACTGGAGTTTCAGCTTCAGCATCATTCCTTCCAAAGAAAGCCCAGGGCTGATCTCCTTCAGAATGGACTGGTTGGATCTCCTTGCAGTCCAAGGGACTCTCAAGAGTCTTCTCCAACACCACAGTTCAAAAGCATCAATTCTTCGGCGCTCAGCCTTCTTCACAGTCCAACTCTCACATCCATACATGACCATAGGAAAAACCATAGCCTTGACTAGACGAACCTTTGTTGGCAAAGTAATGTCTCTGCTTTTGAATATGCTATCTAGGTTGGTCATAACTTTCCTTCCAAGGAGTAAGCGTCTTTTAATTTCATGGCTGCAGTCACCATCTGCAGTGATTTTTGAGCCCAAAAAAATAAAGTCTGACACTGTTTCCACTGTTTCCCCACCTATTTCCCATGAAGTGATGGGACCAGATGCCATGATCTTCATTTTCTGAATGTTGAGCTTTAAGCCAACTTTTTCACTCTCCACTTTCACTTTCATCAAGAGGCTTTTGAGTTCCTCTTCACTTTCTGCCGTAAGGGTGGTGTCATCTGTCAATCTTGATTACAGCTTGTGCTTCTTCCAGCCCAGCGTTTCTCATGATATACTCTGCATATAAGTTAAATAAGCAGGGTGACAATATACAGCCTTGACGTACTCCTTTTCCTATTTGGAACCAGTCTGTTGTTCCATGTCCAGTTCTAACTGTTGCTTCCTGACCTGCATACAGGTTTCTCAAGAGGCAGGTCATCAGGTGGTCTGGTATTCCCCTCTCTTTCAGAATTTCCCACATATCTGTGTTACCATCATCCAAATCAGAAGATAAAACATTATCAAGTTTCCCAGAAACCTCTGGTATCATATTCCAATCACCCCTTCCGCCACCAATGTTCAGATTATATTTTTAATGTATTTTGTCTGTATATATTTTTTAAGCTTTACGTGTTCTTGGTTAGAGCGTTAATTTTTTGTAAGCTATTTCATCATAGTCAGAAGCACAGCTAAAATTTAATTTCACCATTTTCTCTTATATAATGGAGGGAAGAAAGGAAGAATGAGTTGCTGGAAAGAAACTCCTGTTTCTCATGTATTCTCTACCCTGTGACATATGTAACCATGCTGTAAGAGCCTTACTTTGTATCTTTTGTGATATGTTTGGCAAAACATTTGAAAACATCTAGTTTTGGTTCTTTGCACCTCAGTTATTGTAATTTTAAGTGGTAAAGAATCTGCCTGCCAATGCAGGATATACAGGTTTGATCCCTGGGTCAGGAAGGTCCCCTGGAGGAGGAAATGGCAACCCACTTCACTTGCCTGGGAAATCCAGGCAAGATTTTCCATGGACAGAGGAGCCTGGTAGGCTATAGTCCATGAGGTCACAAAAGGGTCAGACATGATTTAGCGATTAAACAATAACAGCAATGATAAAATGGAAACACCCAGAAATGTTGGAAGAAGAGTGGCTTTAGAGGACCAACCTACTCCATAACTTCCTTTTGGACTTGGGTGACCAATGGGAACACCTGAGAAGCCTGGAGACACTGAGGCATATAGCAATCAGCAAGCCCAGCCCCACAGCAGTTGAGTCTGGAAATCAATTTTGGTGATCCAAAAAAGCACTGTATCCAAGCGGGGGGTGGGAGGGGAAACACTGTGTAGGAGGCTAAGCCTAAATTTCATTGTTCATCTTTTTAGAGGGAAACACAAGTAGACCTTAAGGGATTGAGTAGAAGACTGTTTATCCTTGTCCCCTCTAAGATCTTTTCTGCAAGCCCTTTGAAATCAACCTCTTGGTTAGAATTCAAGTTAGAGTTCCTGCTTTACAAAGCTAATTTGCAGTTTAAAGTGGCAGAAGCAAAAATTCTTGCCATGACCACGTTGATCGGAGGGTGAAAGTAAGGCTACAGATTTGCCTTTCCCAAGAGAGGTATAGAAACAAATTAAGATTATGGTTTATAATTTCCTCCTTTAAGTAGGGCCAATGTCTAGCCATGGTTCTTAGCCTAATTTTGGATATGAGACCTGTTTGAGAACCTGATTAAAGCTATAGGGCTTCTTCTCTGAAAGTTATGCAATTATATAGTTTAGCTAGTTGCTTAGTCAGTTCACAGACCCCTTAAGCTAAATTCATGAACCCTTTGGGGATCCCCCTGCCTCATTCTAAAGTTCTCCTTCTAAATTCTAAAACTCAAAGTTTACCAATGAAAACATCCTGAGAGTGATGGAGAGATGTCCCTAATTATAGATCTCTAGGTAAGGACACCACACAGTCTTCATTATTTTCCCGTTTCCTCCTTCTTGATAACCTGAAGGTTGACTTTCTTTTTTCCTCTTATTTCCATACCCAAATCATCTTGCTTCAAATTAGATTTTTTTTTTAATTAAAGAGAAGTGTTTATTTCTTTGAAAAAATTGTCAATACCTTTCTAGGGGGAAGAAAAAGACACAGTCCTATTTCTATATTGAAGATAGTATTTACGTCAATCCTTGATTGCTTTTTGCTTTTAAACTTCACTATTGGGCATCATTAACCTTTTTTTTTTTTTTTGCATGAAACTTTATGGCTTCAATTATTAATATTTTGCTATTTTGATGACTCATTGTACAAGTCAGGGTAGGATAGGTTATTCTGCATTAATCCAAAATCTCAATAGCTTGATACAACAATAGTTTATTTTTTATCCTTCATACATTACCCAAGATAGATGGGCAACGAGGCTCTGCCCATTGTAGCCAAGCTGGGACCCAGCGTGGCGGATGTTCCATTTCAATACAGGCATCCAGTTATCCTACAGGGGAAGGAAAAAGAGTATTGTACATCACACACAGGATATTAAATGCTTTCACCCAGAAGTGACCTGTATTAATTTTGCTCCAGTCGACTGCTCAGAGTATATCACATGGCTATGGTTGACATCAAAGAAGGCTTAGGGCAATGCTACTGTATACCCAGAAGGAGAAAAGCTAGCAATATTTGGTAGATATATTAATCATGATTTCACCATTTTCTGGACCCCCTTCCAGTTTCTCTAACTTTTTGGAGATCTGGTTGCAGTTAAGTATGAAAAAAAACCTCAGTGGTAAAGAATCCATCTGTAATGCAGAAGATGCAGTTTCAATCCCTGGGTGGGGAAGATCCCCTGGAGGAGGGCATGGTAACCCACTTCAGCATTCTTGCCTGGAGAATTCCATAAACCGAGGAGCCTGGTAGCTTACAGTCCATAGCATTGCAATGTGTCAGACACAACTGAAGCGACTGAGCACTCACACACACACAACCATGGTAAAAGGATTAAGTCATATTTTTGGTGGAAAAAAATTATTCTAGGTTAACTATATTATGTAATGTGGTGGTGGTGTACTTGCTAAATCATGTCCGTCTCTTGTGACCCCATAAACTATAGCCTACCAGGCTCCTCTATTCATGGGCTTCTCTAGGCAAGAATACTGGAATGGGGTGCCATGCCCTCCTCCAGGGAATCTTCCCAACCCAAGAATCAAACCCAGGTCTCCTGTGTTGCAGGCAGATTCTTTACCGACTGAGTTATGAGGGAAACCTCTAACAACTATTTTGCAGGCCAGAATACTGGAGTGGGTAGTCATTCCCTTCTCCAGAGGATTTTCCCAACTCAGGGATCGAACCCAAGCCTTTGACACTGCAGGCGGATTTTTTACAATCTGAGCCACCAGGGAAGCCCATTATATAATGTACCTGAGCTTAAAATAAATAGGTTCGCTTCCCTCCTGGCTCAGTTGGTAAAGAATCTTACTGCAATGCAGGAGACCGGGGTTCAATTCCAGGGTCAGGAAGATCTCCTGGAGAAGGAAATGACAACCCACTCCAGTATTCTTCCCTGGAGAATCCCATGGACAGAGGAGCTTGGTAGACTACTGTCTATGGGGTCACAAGAGTCGGACATGACTTAGCGACTAAACCACCAAACCACCACCATGGCATATAATAAGCTCAAAAAAAAAAAAAGAAAAAAATTTTAAAAATTTAACACATTACAATTAATTGTTTGGAATTAACATTATACACAGCTATATATAAGATAGATAAATAAGAACCTACTGTAGAGCACAGAGAGTTATATTCTATATCTTTTAATAACCTATAATGGAAAATAATCTGAAAAATAATATATATATGTATGTATGCATGTATATATATGCATATATTGAGTTGTATATATAAATAATCACATACTTTTCAGTTATATGTTGTTTTATATATGTGTATATATATACACACACACACACACACACATATATATATAAAACTGAATCACTTTGCTGTGTACTTGAAACTAATAATGCATTGTAAATTAACTATATATGTATGTATTAGTTGCCCATTCATGTCTGACTCTTTGCAACCCCATGGACTGTAGCTCTCCAGGCTCCTCTGATGACCCAGAGGGATGGTACAGGGAGGGAGGTGGGAGGGGGGGGTTCATCAGGGAGGGAGGTGGGAGGAGGGTTCAAGATGGGGAACATGTGTACATCCGTGGCGGATTCATGTTGATGTATGGCAAAACCAATACAATATTGTAAAGTAATTAACTTCCAATTAAAATAAATAAGTTTATATTAAAAAAAAAGAAGAATACTGAAGTGGGTTGCCATTCCCTTCTCCAGGGAATCTTCCCAACCCAGGGATCAAACCTGGGTCTTTTGCATAGAAGATTCTTTATTGCCTGAACTACCAGGGAAATTAAATATACTTCAATTTAAAAATGTTTTAAAAATTGAACATACTACTAATTCAATCTTATTGGTATTATTTTACACTAGGTATCAGTAGTCTACCCCTTATAATAACATACACATTGCAATTTAAATTATATAGGAACTGCCCCCCTTTTTGGAAACAGTGACAGACTTTATTTTTTTGGGCTCCAAAATCATTCCAGATGGTGACTGCAGCCATGAAATTAAAAGATGCTTGCTCCTTGGAAGAAAAGTTATGAGCAACCTAGACAGCTTATTAAAAAACAGAGACATTACTTTGCCAACAAAGGTCTGTCTAGTCAAAGCTATGGTTTTTCCAGTAGTCATGTATGAATATGAGAGTTGGACTATAAAGAAAGCTGAACACCGAAGAATTGATGCTTTTGAACTGTGGTGTTGGAGAAGACTCTTGAGAGTCCCTTGGACTGCAAGGAGATCCAACCAGTCCATCGTAAAGGAAATCAGTCCTGAATATTCATTGGAAGGACTGATGCTGAAGCTGAAACTTCAATACTTTGGCCACCTAATGTGAAGAACTGACTCATTGGAACAGACTGTGATGCTGGGAAAGATTGAAGGCAGGAGGAGAAGGGGACAACAGAGGATGAGATGGCTGGATGGCATCACTGACTCAATGGAGATGAGTTTGAGTAAACTCTGGGAGTTGGTGATGGACAGGGAAGCCTGGCGTGCTGCAGTCTATGGGGTCACAAAGAGTCAGACACAACTGAGCGACTGAACCAAACTGTACTGGCCCCCTCTACTTATCTTTAAAATTCTTAGTCAAGGCCAGCTTTTATGGCAGAAAAGAATTAAGAATGAATATGATACCCAGAATACATTCTGGTTTATCTGTAAATTCTAAGCCAAGCTGTATATGTGAATTGTCAAAGGAAGAGTTACAGTGTTGCTCCATTTTCTTATTCAGCAGAACTGACTCCTGTTATCCCACTTGGATTGACATGTTGAGTGATGAGAAACTTGGCAAATCTCCTTGCTCATTTTCCTCTAACAGCTTACTTTACGGCATCCTTGTTGGTTGGCACCTTCCTTTCAGCCTGACCATTTCCTTGAGGGTGACAAAGAGTGATGATGGCAGGATGGATGAGCTCTAGCTTCACAGATTTCTTCAACACATGTGAGATAAATGCAGATCCATTGTCAGGAATAATAACATCTGGAAATCTGGACATTGAAAAGCCCTAGTATAGAGGTATTTTGTTGAAACAGGGTTATTTGGGGAAGGTAGCAGCAACAAGCACAAATTTCTTATCCTTGCAAAGTAAATAGGAATTCTGACCAAAGCTTCTTGACCATTTTCCATGGGAAGGAAAGATGTCATTTGTGGATTATATAGAGTGGTCTGGCATTGACTACAGTCTTCTAAATATTACGATTAATTACAGACTGTAGATAAAATTCTTAGTGTGTAAATCTTCACTCCACAATTCTTGGGTCAATTGGATGTATTATTGTATTATTTGCAATAATATGATGATAAATAAAGAAGACTGAGCGCCAAAAAATTTATGGTTTTTAACTGTAGTGTTGGAGAAGACTCTCTAGAGTCCCTTGGACTGCAAGGAGATCAAACCAGTCAATACTAAAGAAGTCAACCCTGAATATTCATTGGAAGGACTGATGCTGAAGCTCCAATCCTTTGGCCACCTGATGTGAAGAGTTGACTTGTTAGAAAAGACTCTGATGCTGGGAAAGATTGAAAGCAGGAGGAGAAGGGGACGACAGAGGACGAGATGGTTGGATGGCATCTCTAATTCAATGGAAATGAGTTTGAGCAAGCTCCCAGACATGGTGAAGGACAGGGAAGCCTGGCATGCTGTAGTCCATGGGATCAAAAGAGTCAGACACAACTGAGCTATTGAACAAGAACAGCAACATATGATGATGGTTTAGTCGGTCACATCTGACTCTTGCCCATGGACTGTAGCTGTCCACAGGATTTTGCAGGCAAGAATACTGGAGTAGGTTGCCATTTTCTTTCCCAGGGGATCTTCCCAGCCCAGGGATCGAACCCAGTCAACTGTATTGCAAGCAGTCTCCTACATTGCAGGCAGATCCTTTATCGACTGAGACACCAGGGAAACCCATTAGATATAATCAGTGTATAAATCTTCTTTCCAAAATTCCTGGGTGAATTGCATATATTATTTGCAATAATATTATGATGAATTATATGATGTCTCTCCTCTGGTCACTGGAAATCTAGGAGCAAAGCTTGAATTAGAAACTGAGGGTCTGAACTGTATATTTGGGATGTATTAGCATAGTTACAGCTATGAGAGTAAGTTGACTGCCTGAGCTAGTTCATGTAAGGAAACAAAAGATTTTCTTGAAAATATCCTCACTAAAGCTGAAGAACAAGAGCTAGAGTAGACACAGACATGAATTCAAAGTGCACATCCCCACAAATAATGAAACCAAAGAACCACGTTTCATACTACCAGGAAGCATGGATTGATTATAAGGAAGTACTTTCAAACCGTAAGAACTAACAGTGAAATGACGAATGTTCTGAAGCAATAAACTCCAAATGATTGTCGAGTAATCACTTATCAGGGAAAGTTGTAACATGGGGTCTATTTATATTTCAGATTAAAAACTATATCCAGTTGTGCATAAGGAGCACTTCAAAGTGAAGTCAGTTGCCTGTTGTTTCACAGATTTCTTTGATCAGGTTAATGACTTTGAACTGGTAACCAGTCGTTAACAATGCCAGGAATGGTCAGAATCTTTACAGCATTTTCTTTGTGTTGAATAAAACTAAAATTTTGCCATTTGGACTATCTTGAGACCACTTTTGGGCTAATTTTGTACTTTGAACTAACTTGGCCCCTAATCACTATAAGAAATACAGTTTATTCTGTACATAAACTGTCTTCTAGATCATGGTTTATTTCTTTTTTTCTTACTTTTAATTTTTTTCCTGAGAAAATGGAGTGATTCAAACTGGATATAATTAAATAAAAAATCACGTATGTAGCCTTTTTTTAAAAAAGAATCTTTAAGAATCTAAGTGCAGTATAGAGAAACAAAAACCTAGCTTTCTTTGACAAGAAAATCTACATTCTTGTTGCTAGAGTTGACTTACCCTTGTTTACAGTGTCTAGTGTGTATGTTGGGGCTGAGAGAGGCTTGAATGTTGAGTAAGAAACAATTCTCTTACCATCTGCTTCTACTCTTTATTTTTCCATGCATGTTCAAAGCATTTCTAAGCAGTTGTTTTTTTTTTTTTTTTAAGCTGCCAAAAAGTAGTACTCAGTCTCCAGCAACATTTTAGTTATTTGTGAAATATTAGCACCTTAATTAGGCCTGGGATGGCTGGCCAGCAGTTTCCAGAGGCCATTGTAGGTCGACATTGGTGTGACAGCATGAAACTGGTTTACAGTCTTAATTTTAAAGCATACTGGAAGGCAAGTTTTATGAATTGTGTTGAGAGATTTATGTGGCCTGTCAAAACAATTTATAAAATTCCTATTTTGAAGGGGAAATTAAAAGTCAAGGTGATGGGGAGGTTATGTTCATGCATTTGCAAGAGATGAACGACGTAGATAGGGTGCCTTTGAAAGCTAATGAGAAAGCTGCTTGTCAGGCAAGCTGTTCAAGAGCAATGTCAGCAAAGTGAAATGGGTTGTTGCCTTTGGGGAAATGATTCAGTGTCTGAAAACGATAAAAAACATCTTGATTTAGGAGCTGGGTTGACTGTGGCACATCTCTGTCCTGACTTTTTGGCTTTCCCTTCCTTCCTGTTTCCAGTACAAAATCAGCTTTTGCTTATGAAAGGTGCTATGCAAACTAGCCTTCCACTCATGTATGTCCTCTGGATGGTTAAAAATAATGAGATCGACGGTAGACACTTCAGTAAACTGGCGTATTTACCTTAAATTTGTGTTTACCTGCTCTTTGTAGTTTAACTGGCTAACCGCCAACAAAGTCTGCTTAATTTGAGCCTTTATAAAGTGTTGTACTTTCAAACAATAGTATGCAAAATGAAAAGAATATGCAGTTTCTCTTTGCAGGAAAAAAAATCCTTTCTCTTTTCTTTCCCTGTGTTTTTCTCATCTGCCTGCTGCCTGACCTGGTTCTGGCAGAGGCATTTATGTCATATCTGTAGTTTATATATATACATGTATATGTATGTGTATATGTGTGTGTGTGTGTGTATAAATATATATGTATTCCACCATTTTAATGTGGAATAAAGCAAGTTATAGTTTTTAAACTTTTTTTTTCATTAACACAAAAATAGAATCTGTTTTCTAAGCAAATGATCTCAACAGAGTAGCTACCTCTGGCAGCTTGGCTACTTGGTGATAGATGTGGGACTATCGTGTGCCATATATCATTTTAAAAAAAAGAAAAAGAGATAACACTGTCTGTGCTACTAGAGAAAGGCCACAGTTCAAGCTGAACCGCTTGTCACTTTATATTCTTCAGGCTTTTTAAACCGTCTACCTTTTGGACGCTGTGTTTCGTAGCTGTTGTCACTCTGCAGTTGGAAAGGGGAAAGGAGACAGTATAATTTGAGGGAGCATAGAGGGATATGAGTCTTCTGATGATCCTTAGGATTTACTGAAGCCTTTAAAGCTATTTGTGCTGCTTTGTGGTGCTTTGTGCCCCAGATCAGTTAATATTTCATCTTGACTCCATTTTTATGTTCTAAGTGAGAGGACATGTTTGAAAAATCATTCTTTTGACCTCCTTTCCCAGTTCACCCCCAAGTCTTCCAGCTTCTGGCCAACCCTATTAGCTTCTTTGATTTAATCTTCATAGTCCTTTCACTTGCTCAAGCAACACAAAATGAATGTTTTATGCCAAGATAGGCACATAGAACATCTTTTTAAATGGCAGTACAGGCTCCCCTGCAAAATATGAAACATGAAGGAATTTCTGTTTGACCTCTGATGAGCATGAGTATTAATACTGAGGTCAGTTCACAGTTGGCCCTTATTATGACTAGTTTTTTTTTTTTTAAGTTATATTTCACTTAAGCAATGGAGCACCGTAGTCTGGACAAAGCATCTCTTTGTATATAGTATGATATCTGATATACTCTTGTAAAGCACTGTCTCACCCCTTTAAATATACCACTATATCCTGGAAGTGAGATCAAGATTTCCAAATATCTGAACAAAGAAATACTGGAATGTAATTAAAACATTTTATGAAGAAAAGAAAGCATTTTATTTTACATTATTCAGACAAAACTAGCTCAAGGGCTAGCTAAGGCAAAATAAAGAAAATGAAGGTCTCCTAGGTCTAGAGATGCTAGAGTAATGATGCTAAATTTATCTCCTCTCAAGTTCACGAGAGTTTGCACTAAAGAGATTTTGCTATATACTCTGTAATAGTCAAAACTATTCATTCATTCGAATCACTGATGAAATTTGGTGGGGGGTGAGGGAAGTTGGTTTGTTTTGTTTGTTATTTTTACCAACTGCCAGCAACAGAATGATTTAGCAAGAAAATAGTGCCCTCTATGAGTGGGAGTGCAGAATGCATCTTATTAGGAAGAATCTGTGTGTTTTAAGAACAGAAAACAGCATGAGCAGTGGCTCAGGCCAATTAAAATAATACTTCTTATGATAGTTTTTGGGTTTTTTAATCAGTGATTTGTTGAAGAAAAAGAAGAGACCTACTCTCCGTCTCTGTTCCTGATGTTTTGTTGAATTATCATGTTTTATTAAATTCAGACAAAATGATGTATCTCAGTCACCTCAAAGAATGACCTCTGACCAGCAGCACCTAAAAACAAGAGAACCCATACCTACTAGTGTGTGGTTCCTAAAGATAGAAAATAATAATAAAATTCACCAGAGGTACTTATTTAAAATGAAAATCCCACGTCTTGCCTCCAGAGACACTGATTCAACAGGCCTCAGTGGGTCTTGGCAATGTCATGATTTTTGCCAAGTGGCCCAGGTGATGGTGACACTGTGGGTTCAGAAAATGATGCATTTTGGACCTGCTGCCCTTGGCATTTCTCTCCTCTTTGTAAATAGAGCTCTTCTACTTCTCTCTCAAAAATTCTGTTTTTTCTTGGGACTCTTCTGCTGGTTTGGCTCCTGCCTGTCGAGGATCGAATAGGAAAATCATTTCTTCTGAAGGAACTGTTCCTTTGATTTTTGATAACTAAATGAGTGAACAGATTTCTTTACTTGGTAGGTCCTGTGCTTTCTACCACACATTCCAGAACTGTCCATCACTAGAGCAACACGGTCCTTATCGTCCCTGTGATCAGCATACTGTCCAGGGCGTCATACCTACATGCAACTGACACCTTGATGAAAACCACAGACACTTGCCATTTATGATTGCCGTGTAACTCTCCTTAAATGCATTTAGTCATTCCTTTTCCCTGCTGTAGGCTACATCTCATTCTGTATGTTAACTTTGATGTCATCTGTGTTAGTCATGCCCCACTTCTCCTGAAGCGGACTCTTCTGCTCGCATTATTAATAGAATGGTTCATTGTAAAGGAGGCTCATGACCTTATTGTCATGAAGAAAACTGAGCAAAGCCTTTGTTTCTCTTATAACCTACGAGTGTCAGGCATGTTTCTGTCCTCTCTCCTGATGCTGTTGGGAGGCATAACATTGTAGCTCTGATTAGTGGAGATGGAAATGTAACATCTAGAATCAAGGTCTTCTGGCTTAGAAGGATAGAAGCATGAATATAGGCATTTAAGAAAATCTGTTTAAGCACAGAGAGAGATGACAAATTAGTCTCTGCAGGATGGAGTCTATGATAATGGAAGTTGTTTTGAAAGCTGAAAAAATAATAGCCAAATTTTGCTTCACCTATTCACTTAAAAAACTAAGGAACACCTTTGCTCTTTTAACTTTCAGAACAGAGTTCAGCTTATACATGCACTCCTTGGGGCTTCGCGTGCTTTATTTCCTGGGTGGTTCGGCACTCTTAGATGCTTTGGGTGGTTTTACCCCCACCTCACTGCTTTGCCATGCATTCAAGCCTGCCCACTTTAATCCTTTTCTTTTTGTGTTTGTTTTTTAGGTAAGTAGTTTTGGTTTTCCTGTTCCTTAATGCTGAAAGAAAATGCACCTGCCTGATGTAGGACAAAGGGCCTATAAAGACACAAACCAAAAGATAAAAAATAATGTCAACGGTAAAGAATGACTCGCTACCTTACATCGGTAAGAATGTTCAGTGGCATTTAAACACGGCTCTATTTTATTTTTATTGGAGTATAATTGCTTTACAATGTTGTGTTAGTTTTTGCTGTACAAGAGTGTAAATCAGCTATAAGTATACATATATCCTCTCCCTCTGAACCTCCCTCCCACCCCCCATCCCACCCCTCCAGGTCACCGCAGAGCACAGAGCTAAGTTCCCTGCCCTACATAGCAGCTTCCCACTAGCTATCTTTTCATACATAGCTGTGTGATATACCCACTAGACTGATGGCTCGGATGGTAAAGAATCTACCTGCAAAGTGAGAGACCTGGGTTCAATACCTGGGTCGGGAAGATCCCCTGGAGGAGGGCATGGCAACCCACTCCAGTATTCTTGCCTGGAGACTCCCATGGACAGAGGAGCCTGCTGGACTGCAGTCCATGGGGTCACAAAGAGTTGGACACAACTGAGCGACTAACAGTTTCACTTTCTTCTTAATATATAAGGAAAGGGATTCGCACTGCAGGAAAACGGGGTGGAATGGTCACGGTGGGAGTAAGAAGATTATAAGGAATGTTCATGAAATATTTATTTATATCTGCTTATTGGGTAGATGGACAGCTGATGGTTCTGAGCCAGTCTGCCATTTCCCAGACTGAGAAATTAGTCACCTAAATGCAGCTTTTTAACATTTTCTGAAAATCCCAAATGGAAATGGATGTGAGAAATACTGAGGAGTTTTTGCCTGTGTACTTGTCAGTTTGTTTCTAAAATGGAAGTAAAAATAGGAAAAAAAATTGATTTCCATTTCTATAAGTATGAAGCTATATACTTAAATGCTTCAGTAACATATGATCATGAATATATATATATATATTCATCTAGAAAAATCCTTAAAGGTTTTCATAATATGTATAATCTGTATGATGAGAGAGAAATACCAGTTAATTCAAGCATTATTTATTTATTTTTGGCTCTATTTTATCTTTAGTTTTTATTGGAGTATAACTGCTTTACAGTGTTGTGTTAGACCCTGCTATACAATGAAGTGGATCAGCTATATGTACACATATATCCTATCCTCTCCCTCTTGGATCTCCCTCCCACCCACCCGACTCCTATCCCACCCATCTAGGTCATCACAGAGCATCAAGCTAAGTTCCTGTGCTATGCAGCTGCTTCCTGCTAGCTATCTATTTTACACATGGTAGTATTTATATGTCAATCCTAATTTCCCAATCCATCTCATCCCCCCACCCTTCTGTGTCCACATGTCCATTATCTATGTCTGAGTCTATATTCCTGCCCTGGAAATAGGGTCATTTGTACCGTTTTTCTAGATTCCACATATATGCATTAATATATGATATTTGTTTTTCCCTTTCTGACTTCATTCTGTATGACAGATTCTAAGTCCATCCATATCTCTACAAATGACCCAATTTCATCCCTCTTATGACTGAGTAATATTCCATTGTATGCATGTACCACATCTTCTTTATCCATTCATCTGTCATTGGAAATTTAGGTTGTTTCTATGTCCTGATTATTGTAAATTGTGCTGCAGTGAACATTGGAGTACAATATGTCCTTTGGAATTATGATTTTCTCAGGGTATATGCCCAGTAGAAATTTGGATTGCTGGGTCACATGGTCCTTCTATTTTTATTTTTTTAAGGAACTTCCATTCTGTTCTCCACAGTGATTGTATCAATTTACATTCCCACCAACAGGGCAAGAAGTTTCCTTTTTCTCCACACTCTCTCCAGCATTTATTGTTTGTAGATTTTTTGATGATGGCCATTCTGACTGGTATGTGGTGATACCTCATTGTAGTTTTGATTTGCATTGTTCTAATAATTAATGATGTTGAGCATCTTTTCATGTGGCTCTTGGCCATCTGTGTGTTGTCTTTGGAGAAATGTGTGTTTAGGTCTTCTGCCCATGTTTTGATTGGGTTGTTTGTTTTTTTTTAATATTGAGCTGCATGAACTGTTTGTATATTTTGGAGATTGATCCTTTTTCTGTTGCATCATTTGTAAATATTTTTTCCCATTCTGAGGGTTGTCTTTTCATCTTGTTTATGGTTTCCTTCACTGTGCAAAAGCTTTTAAGTTTACTTAGGTCCCATTTGTTTATTTTTGTTTTTATTTTCATTACTGTAGAAGGTGGGTCAGAAAAGACCTTGCTTTAGTTTATGTCAGTGTTTTTCCTATATCAAACGATTTATTCCATGTATTGCAGGTATCTTCTATTTCTCTTTTTTACATATGCATCCCCCTGTACACATGGAAAACATAAATAAAATACAGTTGAATATTAGTACTTCAATGGCATTTTGTCAATACCTGCATCATTCTTTATTTGGATATGAATGTCAAGGTTTAAACATGTATGATTAATCCTATATGTTTATGAATGTCAAGGTTTAAACATGTATGATTAATCCTATATGTTTATGAATGTCAAGGCTTAAACATGTATGATTAATCTTATATGTTCATTTCAATGTTGGTGCAGCCCTTTCAATATAACACATTACATTTAATGTAAATTGAAATTCTTTGTGCAATATAAGTGAATAAATAATTAATTGAAACACACTAACATTTAATATAAATACATAGCAGAGGTTCAGGTTTTAAAGACTGAGTGCTGCCAGTGACTAAATTATTTTCTCTATCGATTACCATGTTTACCTCATTGGGTTTTCTACCCTTCTAGAATATTACCTCTGACTCGTCTTCACTTAGTTTTTGTCTGTGTTCAATTCTGAACTCGTGTCCTACACCAAACCTTCTCAAGCACCGCAACACATACTACAAGCCTAACCCGACCCTAACCCTCATGCCTGTTCTAAAATCAGCCTCCAGTAGAATCTCTGTGTGTTTGCTAGGGCTGACATAACAAAGCACCACAGGCTCAAGACGTAGTAGAATTTTATTTCCCCCTTGTTCTGGAGGTTAGAAATCTGAGATCAAGGTGTCAGCTGCCTTGATTTCTTCTGGAGGCTTTTTACTGATATATGGCCATGCTCTCCCTGTGTCTGCACGTGCTCTTCCCTCCTATGTGTCCCTCCTAATCTCTTCTTCTTAAAGGACACCAGTCATATTGGAGTAGGCCCCCTATGATTTTAACTTCATTCATTGCCTACGACAAGGCATTATCTCAAATACACCTACATTTCTGAGATGCAGAGAGTTAGGATTTCAACAAATGAATTTGAGCAGGACACAGTTTAGCCCATAACCATCCATAAAACAGTTTCTCAATTATATTCCTCATCGTTCTATGTAAATTAGTTCTGGATTCTCCAGTTAGAGCCCAAGTCTCAAAGACTGGTCTTCTTTTGAACTTTACTTTATTCATAGTACCTAGAGGACCAGGCACATACTATTAAATAATATTTAATCTTAAACATCAATTAATAATATTTTATTATTTTGAAATAGTATTAATTAATATTTATTGTTTGGAGATTTGGGGGAGAAAAGAGTAAGAGGACTGAGAGTCCTTTTGTCAATTCTTGCTGATCTTAGTTCCCTTATCTTGACAGAAAGAAACCAGTACCGTAGGTCTGGAGGTCAGGCATGCAGCATCTACTTCGTTCCTAAGAAGCCATCAGCATTCTGGTCGGCAGAGGCAATCTGGTGGAAGAAAATGCTGGTCTCTGCAAATAAGGGAAAGGGCACTGAACTCCGGCACATACATAACACAGAAGACATTTTTGGGCTTGTGGAGAATAATCACTTAATTAACAGTCTTCAGAACTAGAGACTGGTTTTTAGAGGGTCAGACTGTGAACACATTAATGGCCTCAAGGTGGTGAATTGAGTGAAATCATGTTTCAAGCTCTACAATCCTTTTTAGTTCTTTATTAGTAATTCTAAGCATATACACTCTAATTTATATGTAAGACAATTACCTCATTTATTTTCCAACACTAAAAAAAGTGGGTTCAGTTTGTTCAAAAAATTTCTCCAGTTTTTGTTTTATTCCATTTTCCATAATTTCTAAGGCCAGCATTCAAAAGTATTTTCAGTGCTTTAAAATAAAATCCTCCTAAATTCAAGTTATGCAAATGCTCATTTGATGCAGTTATAAACATGGCTCCACATTTCATAGAAAATACTAAGAAAATACAGAACCCTCCAAGTTTTGGCATAACCATGTTACTTTCTCTTTCCAGATGTGTTCCCTTGAGTGAGTTGTTAAGCCTCACATGAATCTGAGGTTCACCATCTCTAAATGGGAATAGAATAGCTACTGTACTAGCTAGTTGCTAGTATTAAATTAAGATGTGCAAAGCAATTAGCCCCGTCCTTGCACAGTAACTGAGTTTAACAAATGTTCCCTTCTTTTCTCGGATCCAAGTACTAACCACGCCTGACCCTGCTTAGCTTCTGAGATCATATGTGTTTGGATGAGTTCAGGGTGGTACGGCTGTAAACTGTTCCTTTCTTTTATTCCTCCTTAACGTTGAATTTTGGAGAAGGCAATGGCACCCCACTCCAGTACTCTTGCCTGGAGAATCCCATGGACGGAGGAGCCTGGTAGGCTGCAGTCCATGGGGTTGCTAGAAGTCGTACACGACTAAGCGACTTCACTTTCACTTTTCACTTTCATGCACTGGAGAAAGAAATGGCAACCCACTCCAGTGTTCTTGCCTGGAGAATCCCAGGGATGGAGGAGCCTGGTAGGCTGCCATCTATGGGGTCGCACAGAGTCGGACACAACTGAAGTGACTTAGCATAGCATAGCATAAGGTTGAATTTTACTCATTAGATTAACCATCTACATAGAAAAGAGAAATTTGCTAGATTTGATTGATTCACTCATTCTCTCATTTTACCAATGTTTAGGCATTAGAGTTCACTGTATTCTGCTTTCAAGCTAGATATTGGGTAAATTACAGTGAAAAGAAACAGAGTCTCAACTTTCACCAAGTGATGGGCATTAACTAAAAGGTCCAAAAATATATTCCAAATTAATGATAAGTGCTATTTAGTTCTGGGAGATTTTGTAACAGGGACACCTGTCTTTTTTGAGGGTATGTGGAAGACATCAGGAAACGTATCACTTTGAATATAACATGTGAGCTGAGTTTGAATGTATATGGTTTCTGTGGGTGTATGTATGTGTGTTCCAGTAAGGTCATGGTGGTAGCAATATTGATACTGGTGGTGATGGAAAGGAGAAGCAGGAGGGGGAAGTATATAAAATATGTATATCCAGGGAGAAACATATATACAGTCCAGGCATGGAAAGCAGTATGGAGAGTATGTGTGCATGCGTGCATGCTAAGTTGCTTCAGTTGTGTCTGACTCTTTGTGACCCTATGACTATAGCTCACCAGGCTCCTCTGTCCAGGGGATTCTCCAGGCAGGAATACTGGAGTGGGTTGCCATTTCTTCCTCCAGGGGGTCTTCCCAACCCACGGATTGAACCCATGTCTCTTGTGTTTCCTGCATTGGCAGGTGAGTTCTTTACCACTCAGGCATGTAGGAAGCCCATGGAGAGTATAGTTTCCCCCTTAAAAAGCCAGGGAGTCTGGGATGCTGAGAGCTAAGAGGAAGACAGCAACTTGAGAGGAGGGTAGGGACTAACTGAGGCAGAGCCTTATAAGCTCCATTAAGGAGGTTATTGTCTATCTGTGAACGATAGGAAACCAATAAAAGGCATTAGTGGGTTCGAAGGTGCGATCCATAACATATGCAAATTTGTATTTTTAAAAGATTTGTTTTCTCCTGCTTTACCTTTGCAAAAAAAAATAGAAATTCAGAGTATGTGTATATACAGCAGACACCCTGACGTTTCTCACGTTATGGGTGTTCTCATTGCATTAATTTTGCACATGGTCCCAGAATGACCTAAGATTCTTTAAGGTCCCAACATGTTCTATTCTCTGAATCAGTAACACTTAAAAAGGAATGTTGATTTAAACTTCCAATTATAGCTGCTAATTTGACCCAATTAGCAGAAAAATTTTCTGACAAACTCTTCCCTAATTTCACTGAGGAGTTGCTTGGTCTAGCAGAGGAAATTTCATACAATAGAATGACTGTTATAGTTCCCTCAGAGCACCTTTACTGTCAGAGATAAACCCTTGGCCACCTGGTTTTAGTAGAAAGCTAATAAGGAGTATGTGATTCAGGGAGGGGACAACCACCCCTCTTGATCCTGGGAACATTCTGTGAGCTAGGTTGGTACCAGTCATAAATTTTAATAATGAGAAACTTTTGCTTTGTTTCACTGGCAAGAAATCTTACTTGGCAATTCCATATATATAAATTTAACCTCATTTTCCATTTCTTCTTAAAGCTTTCTATGGCAACCATTTGAAACAAGAGGTTGGTGTAATCAGTAAAGATTCATATTGCGTGTAGGAAACTGGAAGATTCCCATATAATACATAAGTTTCAGAACATAGCTCACATTTCAGTATGATGTGAATGAATGCATCTTCATCCTGTCATTCCAGCTGAGTCCCTCCTACAAATCCCAGTTTAAGTAAAACAGCATTTTATCCAATTTCCGAGAGGAGGCCCTCAGGTTAACCTTGAATTATGACGATGCCTACTGGATATGTAATATGTTTAATTGAATTTCGTGACTAACAAAAGGGGTTTTAGTTACTACAACTTCATAAACAACTATTCATAAAGCCTATAGGAGTAAGGGATACAGATAGCTCCAAGTATGAAGTTTAAATAAACAGTGATGAAAGAAAATGCGTCTGTAGATTGCTGACAGTTGCCTTATGAAAAGCGATTGCCTCGATGTACTCATCCTGCTCCATTTGCTGCTGTTTGCTTATGGGGTACGGTTTAATAGTTACTAAGTAAGCTAAAGAAAAAATGTTACTTCAGATTTTTGGTGCAAACAACACAGGTCAGCCTGATCCAGTTTAACTGAGAAAGCGGGGCTGAGATTACTGATTCACCTGAGTTCCTTCCGGAACTGCCTCCACTGCTTCCTTTGTTTTTACTGTTCTGGCATCATATTAGCAATGATGGAATGCCAGAAAATAGAATGTTAATTCCACATACTAAAGAGGCAGGTTTTTCTACTGTTAAATATAACATTATTGGAAAGCTTATATCCAAAGACATCTTCTTGGTGTACCAGTTCAGATTCCTCTTATTGGCTCTCCACCTCATTAGTAGGTTTCATGCTGGATATCGAGCTAAACAAGTCAAACACACACAAGTGAATTTATCCACGGTCAAAAAAAGTGTTTTTGGTTGTATATGCTGCATGTTTAAGAAGAAAATGCATCTTGATAAAGATGACATCTTAAGATAACATCTTAACAAAGACTGAGTTTTGTGTATGTGAAAAAAAAAATGATGTGAATGTAGGATTGTATCATTTGACTCTCACAAAATTCCGGGATGCTCAGAAATGTTCTGATGTGCAGGAGGGGCTGTTTGGGAAGGTAGAGGAATAGCCTGCACTTTGTTTAATTGATGTCTGCCACCCAAACAAGAAACACCTGGGGTATCTTGGCACCATTTAGAGACACTAAGCTTGCCAGGGTAAATTACAGAATTCACAGAAATTGTTTTGTCAAGTGATGCAATTGGACAGACAATGTGATGATACAATTGAGACAAAAGCAATTAGGGAAAGAGTTATGGAAATAAATTAGTTTAAAGTTGTTCTACTTGCTCTTCTCAGAAGTGTTTACTTGTTTATCTTTAGAAAAAGAACAGTTGACTATTAAAAATTGTTTAGTGTGGTTATCTGCTCATTCTAAACAATGTTATGAATGCTATTTTTTTTTTTTTTTGGCCATGCCACATGGCCTGTGGGATCTTAGTTCTCTAACCAGGGAGGAAACTTGTGCCCCCTGCAGTGGAAGCTGAAGTCTTAAGCACTGGGCCACCAGAGAAGTTCCAATGATTACCGTCTTATGATATTATCTCTTGTTACTTAACCTGACCTTCACAGTATAGCTAACCTCTTAATGATAGCTTACAAATACCAATCATAGGGCCAGTATGTTTGTTAACAAATTACTAGTAACTTTTTCATTAAATTCCAAGCATTCAATCTCTTTTTCCATTAAGATCTCTTAAAATGCACAAGAAATAGGGACCTGATATGATCAGGAGGAGATTCTACTGGGAGCCTTTGGAAAGGGTCACCACATTTCAGAAAAATCTGTCCAACTTACAAGGTGGCATATTCAAAGAAATTAAGAAATGTCTATTTTGGGAATGTCTAGTTTCCTCTGAGGCAAGGGTTGTTAAGGCCTACGCAGGTATACTGGATCTGATAGAGCTGAAAAAGCAGGCAGATAACCAATTCAATAGAAAAAATACAAAGTTTGCTCTGTAAGTTGTTCAGGGTTTTATCATTTTGTGCTGTTCTTAGCTGAACTGAACGCAGGCAAGAGTCAAAACATTTTGGCTTAGTAGACAGCCAAAATGGTTTAGAGAGTGATTTCTAAATTACCAAATAACTCTTTTGTATATTATCCTTTAGGAAATAAAACTCTAAAAAAAATTAATGTTTTCATTTTTAATGTTATTTTATTTTTTCTTGATTATAAAACTATTGTAACCCTTTTGTGGGCTTCCCTGGTGGCTCAGAAGGTAAAGAATCTGCTTGCGATTCTTGCGAGAGATTCTGGGTCGGGAAGATCCCCCGTAGAAGGGAATGGCTACCCACTCCAGTATTCTTGCCTGGAGAATTCCATGGACAGAGGAGCCTGGCAGGCTACAGTCCACGGGATCGAAAAGATTCGTATATGACTGAGCCACTTAACACTTTCACTTTTCATAATCCTTTTGTGAAACATCTGAGCATTGCAGAAATATAAGATTTAGAGAAAACCATGTTCGCTACTTTCTATGCCCTTAGATAACTGTTTCTAAGACCTTCTTATGTATCGCTAGACTTTTTGGGTACATGTAAATATGTATATCATTTTTTAATGAAATGGAAGTTTGCTACATATTTTTAAACAAACTTGTTTAAATATAAAATGTCTGCCATATCTTCCACAAAGGCAAGAGAATAAAAATCATTGTATCTAGCATAAAGTTTGTATTGTATTTATCTATATTAATACATGTTACTCTATCTATGAAATCATAAACTTCACAGATTCATATGAAGAACTTCATAAACTTCATATGAAGAATAAAGCAGTTTATTCCCTTAGAGAAGCCCTAGGTAATTGAGAGTGTCCACAAAGTTTGGGTCATTTTGCACCTGATTTGCCTGAGAAAGCTTAACACCCTCCCTGTCTCACCTTGAGGATAAGTGGGTTCCTTCATGGTGGCCAAGTTCCCTGGCAGAGCTCATGGACCACAACACAGTCAGTGTGTAATAAGGAACAGGCTTCTAGTGTCTTAGTGATCAGTGGTAAAAACAGAGGAGGCAGTGATCCCCCTGGCCCTGAATCAATCCTCTTTCTTGCTATCCCATTTTTAGGGCTGATTTGGAGAGGAAACTGGTCACTGAGGGTTCCGGCATTCCTCTTGTTGCCAGATTATCTCAATTTAGATATCATGGCTTTAGAGGAGTTGTCTAGCAATGCTAGATGCCCAACCCTGGAGACCTAGGGAAGTATGAGAAGTCACAGTCCCTTCAGCCAGGAGAAGGCTGGGTACCAGTCTCATGGGATGCTGAGGGTGTGTGGGGGGATGGGAGGGGACTTCTCCAGATGAGAGAGGTGGGAAGCTGCCAACGGTTTGTTCATTGTCTAATTAACCCAGTGTGAATGATCAAGTTGTTTTTGGACCATATCACACATGATATTCTCCTAGTTAAATCATTATTCCTGGATAGGCTTGAATAGTAACAAAGCTGACATCTTGGCATCACTTCTTGGTTTAGTGACCTTTGTTTATTTTTGTAACACAGTTGGTTTCTGCAATACCTTCCTCAGTGTAATTTGGTGTTATTTAATCCTGCCCATGTCTTCCACAAAGGCAAGAGAATAAAAATCATCATTTGAACTACATAAAATTTACCTATTATATTTTTATATACAATATGCTATAATTTTATTAAAAGAATTTTACAATAAAATGCTAGTCCATTTACTTATGGATTTTTATATTTTATATTTCTTTCCAATTCATATCTATATATTTGCTGTTGCTGTTGTTCAGTCGCTAAGTCGTGTCAGACTCTTTATGACCCCATGGACTGCAACATACCAGGCTCCTCTGTTCTCCACGGTCTCTCTGAGTTTGCTCAAATACATGTCCACTAAGTGATGCTATCAAATCATCTCATCCTCTGCCGCCTCCTTCTCCTTTTATCTTCTATCTTTCCCAGCATCAGGGTCTATTCCAGGGAGTCGGCTCTTTGCATAAGATGGCCATAGTATTGGAGCTTCAGCTTCAGCATCAGTCCTCCAAAGAATATTTAGGGTTGATATCAGAGTTTTCCACCTTACTGTCCAAGGGACCCTTAAGAGTTTTCTCCAGCATCACAATTTAAAAACATCAATTCTTCAGCACTCAGCCTTCTTTATGGTCCAGCTTTGACATCCATACATGACTACTGGAAAAACCGTAACTTTGACTACACAGACTTTTGTCTGTAAAGTGATGTCTCCACTTTTTAATATGCTCTATAGATTTGTCATATCTTTCCTTCCAAGAAGCACACATCTTTTAATTTCATGGCTACAGTCATAGTCGGTAGTGATTTTGGAGCCCAAGAAAAAAATCTGTCACTACTTCCACTTTTTCCCCTTCTATTTGCCATAAAGTAATGGGACTGGATGCCATGATCTTCATTTTTTGAATGTCAAGTTTCAATCCACTTTTTCACTCTCCTCTTTCACCTTCATCAAGAGGCTCTTTAGTTCCTCTTCACTTTTTGCCATTAGAGTAGTATTGTGTGCATATCTGAGGTTGTTGATATTTCTCCCAGTAAACTCAATTCCAGCTTGTGTTTCATCAGGCCCATCATTTCCCATAATGTACTCTACACATAAGTTAAGTAAGCAAGGTGACAATATACATCCTTGTCATACTCCTTTCCCGATTTTGAACCATTCAGTTATTTCATATTTAGTTTCAACTGCTGCCTCTTGGGAAAGCACATATATAATTTTAGTCTGTATTTTTTTTCTCTTATATTCATTTTCTAAATTCTTTTCTATGTTATTTCCACATGGTCATCATTTTTTTCCCATTTAAGGTCTTCTTTATTCAAGCATTGAATATTATATCTTAAGGTAGCTCTGATTGTTAGAAAGTCTCCCTTATACTGATTTGAAGTTTGCCTGATGGTAAATGAGCTCTTGTTCCTAGATTTGTGGCTTAGAGGAATCAATGGCTGGGTTCACATGGTCTGGGGACTCTGAAATGGTGCATAAAATTTTGTCCTAATGTGCAGTCTACTGCCAAGTGTGTCCTTAGCTACATCAGTGGGTTGGGGATAGATAAATAGTTAAAAACCACACAGGACTGAGTCAGCTCTCCTTCCACAGCTGAAAGAGTCAGGTAGACTGAATAAATTAGGTGGTGCCTAATAAAAGCTGTAAAGTTAATTAGACTTTTAGACTACTTGAACTTAGTAGCTACGTTTGGTGGGGTTTTAGTGTCATGGGATCATCTGACCTAGCTGCTGCTGCTAAGTCACTTCAGTCGTGTCCGACTCTGTGCGACCCCATAGACAGCAGCCCACCAGGCTCCCCTGTCCCTGGGATTCTCCAGGCAAGAACACTGGAGTGGATTGCCATTTCCTTCTCCAATGCATGAAAGTGAAAAGTGATAGTGAAGTCATTCAGTTGTGTCCGACCCTCAGCGACCCCATGGACTGCAGCCTACCAGGCTCCTCCGTCCATGGGATTTTCCAGGCAAGAGTACTGGAGTGGGGTGCCATTGCCTTCTCCGCTGACCTAGCTAAGCTCTTTCAAATTCCTGTTAGATTGAAACTTTGACTGTAGAGTAGTTTCACCTGGGTATCATTAAAGATACTGCTGCCTGCTCCCCACCAAGGACATATTTTATTCTATTAAATGGTTAGGATAGGGGTCAAGTCTGCAGCCTGAGATGAGAACCACTGGATGTGAAGCCTGATTGAATAGAACATGAGATAGGTAAGTGCTGTTGGAACTATCAAGATAGAAAAAAAAAAAAAATAAGAAAAGAAATATAGGCACTTCTGAAGAGTATTTTACCTATTAGAATGATGCCCCTCCTCTGATAAATGAATACTTAAAAAAATTAGCCTGGTCCTTTGAAACAGCATTGTTTAAACTTTAACACAGTTTTCTCCTCAAGTTATTTAAGAATAACTTTCTGCTTTGATAACAGTGAAACTTAAAATCTGGCTTAGAGAATCAATCTTAGAGGGTCAGTAGAGAACAGTTTTTATCCTGAAAGAACAAATTCATGACATTCATTACAAATTCAATCACATTTTATAATGAAGGAAAATATATATTAATTATTTAAAGATAAACGTAAACTATAATTAGCAAACAACTTTGTAGTTAATTTTTCTTACCACTTTCTGAATCATGCAAATTATGCCTTTTCACATTACCGATAAAATATAAGATTGGCGAATGACACTGCGATCTCATTGAAAAGTTTCATGTAAATGAAAGAAATAAGATTTCATTGCAGATCAAAAAGTATTAAAACAAACAGAAATATGTCAGTTAAACTTTCTCTATTCTTTTTATGAATGCTATTTTATTTGGCAGAAAGGAGATGTAGGATTTACCATGTCCCAAGATAGCTATAAATTAACAAGACACCAGTTTAAATGGGTTTTCTTTCCCCAGCTTGGTTACCTGTCCCCTTGTTGTTGTTTCATAATTAAGTTGTGTCCAATTCTTGTGATACTATGGACTGTAGCCCACAAGGCTCCTCTGTCCATGGGATTCTCCAGGCAAGAATACTGGAGTGGGTTGCTATTTCCTCTGCCAGGGGATCTTCCCAACCCAGGGATCAAACCTGGGTCTCCTGCAATTGGCGGGTGGATTCTATACCACTGAGCCACTTGGGAGGCTTAACTGTCCCCTGCTGCTGCTGCTAAGTCGCGTCAGTCATGTCTGACTCTGTGCAACCCCATAGATGGCAGCCCACCAGGCTCCCCCATCCCTGGGATTCTCCAGGCAAGAACGCTGGAGTGGGTTGCCATTTCCTTCTCCAATGCATGAAAGTGAAAAGTGAAAGCGAAGTTGCTCAGACGTGTCCGACTCTTCACGACCCCATGGACTGCAGCCTACCAGGCTCCTCCGTCCATGGGATTTTCCAGGCAAGAGTACTGGAGAACTGTCCCGTACTTGATTGTTATTCTTCAGTTCCATGAGACACTTTCAGTCTTATTTTCCCAATCAGGAAATGGGATACCTTAGGTTCAGTTACATAGCACTCTCTTTGGTTATTCTTATTTTCTAAATATATTTTTAATTTTTATAAACCTTTATAATTAAACTGATTACTTTTAAACCTATAAGACTCTATTGATGCAATGAAAAAATAAAATCCAACGAAGTGGAAAATTTCAACCAGTTTATTTCAGAATTCATCAGAACACTAAAAGAGTACATTGTCTTATCTAACAGATTTATATTTGTGTGTGTGTGTGTGTGTGTGTTTAGAGTCAGCTCAACTGTCTCTCGGGGTCTCTCTGAGATGACTTGATAATGGTTTAAAATCATTCATTCGTCAACAGTATAGTTATTTCCAAAATGTGTTTTCTGGCTTGATTTTTAGCACGGAAAGCAGTTCAGCAAACACTGAAGGGGTAGGGATGCCAGCCACGGACAGTGCCCAGGGAACATACAGAGGAGAGTGTGAGTTCAGGAAGCAGACATTAGTTCTAACTTTGTTTTGGTGATATACCCTCTGATGTTTAGTATCTCTTGATTGATTTGAAAACCTCTTCCCAGTGAAGTTTCAGAATGACTTACTGTCAAGAGTTGTCTCCTTTTATCTTAAGCAGATAGCATAAATTCAAAATTGCTTCTGCAGTAACTCATTCACCAAATGTATATTGGAGGCCTGTTTTGCTTATTAAGAACAAGGCATTAAAGCTCTGGTCATATAATGTTGAATACAGTTGATCATTACTTCCCACACAGTTTTCAGTGTAGCCAAACTCATTTAGATCCTCAGTACATGTGTGTTGAGTGGATAAATGAGTAAGTAGAAGATTGACAAAATAATCAGTAATATGAATCACAACCACCAATGAATGGCTGTATGCTTTTCTCATCAGTGCATTCTGAGAAACAATCAGAAAGCTAACTCGTGTGAAACAGCTTGCACAGTCAATACGGCATAGTAAGGAGAGTAAGGACTCTTGTTTGCTGTGGGACCCCGCGTATTTATTTTTTTTCTTTCTGGGCCTCACTATTCCCATCTGATAAAACGAACAATGGTATTGTATTTATATAGTATATCATTTGTTCATTCAGCCAGTTTTTACTGAATGCTTCTTGAGTATGAAGTATTTTTCTAGACAAGAGGGGAAACCTGGCATCCCAGATCCATCAGGATCTTTGTGTCCATGGAGCTTGCCGTCGGTAACAGGTGAAAAATTCTAGTAAGTAATGACATCAAGTTTGGCGAATGTTTTTGTGCGGGCCTTTGGCTTGTTTGCTCTCAGATCCGTTTCTTGATCTTCTTCTCTTCTGTCTTTATTTGTGAGAGGCTAACCCCTTGAAAGGAGAAGGCAATGGCACCCCACTTTAGTACTCTTGCCTGGAGAATCCCATGGACGGAGGAGCCTGGTAGGCTGCAGTCCATGGGGTCGCTAAGAGTCGGACACGACTGAGCGACTTCACTTTCGCTTTTCACTTTCATGCATTGGAGAAGGAAATGGCAGCCCACTCCAGTGTTCTTGCCTGGCGAATCCCAGGGACGGGGGAGCCTGGTGGGCTGCCATCTCTGGGGTCGCACAGAGTCGGACACGACTGAAGCGACTTAGCAGCAGCAGCAGCAAACCCTTGAAGGCTGCGGGTCCCAGGCGGCCGTGCCTGTTGGTTGCTAGGTGGATTTGGTGTCTGGGAGACCCTGGGCGAACATTTGGAGAGAGAGAGCCCACGATGTTTCCCTCTTTCTGTCCAAGGAGCATCACAGACAGTGGCTTGTTGCCTCCAGCCTCAGCCAGGTGACCCCTAGAGTTGACCTTCCTGTTCTTCCTCCAGACCAGAGGTGGAAGTAGCTTGCTGCGGATACACCCTCTGGATTGCCTCACACTCCCTATTTGGCATCTCACCTCTTTGATCACCTGCCTGAATTATACCTATTAAAAAACACTCCTTCTGAAATAGGTAGCGGGCTTCCCTGGTGGCTCAGCTGGTAAAGAATCTGCCTGCAGTGCAGGAGACCTGGATTTGATCCCTGGGTTGGGAAGAACCCCTGGAGAAGGGAATGACTATCCACTCTAATATTCTGGCCTGGCAAATTCCATGGACTGTATAGTCCATGGGGTCACAAGGAGTTGGACATTCTCTCTTCTTAGATGAGTGCTGTTTAAGTCTTGAGAAAAGTGATAAAGGCAAAACTCTATGTTAGAAGTAGTCAAAAAAGGTTTACCTAAGAAAGTAGCATTTAGACCAAAGCCTCAGGTATGAGTAGGAATCTATCGATGGAGAATAGGAATAATGTTCTAGATCGTGTGGCAAGAGGAAAAGAAATGAGACACATTTAAGGAACTAAAGGCATGTGGATAACTGGAGTGTGACTATAAGGGAGAGTGAGGGAGGAATAGGATATGATAGGATTTTCAAACTTTAAGGATTTGGTGAAGTGAAGTGAAAGTCGCTCAGTCATGTCTGACTCTTTGTGACCCCATGGACTATACAGTCCATGGAATTCTCCAGGCCAGAATACTGGAGTGGGTAGCCTTTCCCTTCTCCAGGGGATTTTCCCAACCCAGGGATTGAACTGAGGTCCCCCACATTGCAGGCAGATTCTTTACCAGCTGAGCCACAAGGGAAGCCCAAGAATACTGGAGTGAGTAGCCTATCCCTTCTCCAGTGGATCTTCCCGACCAAGGAATCAAACCGGGGTCTCCTGCATTGCAGGTGTATTCTTTACCAACTGACCTATGAGGGAAGCCCCTTAAGGATTTGGAATGCAAACCAATTAGTAGATATTGCTGTGGAATGATATGGGCACCTGTGTTTTCTAATGTCAGTGGCTAAAAAATTGTTCAGAAAGGAGGCAAAGAAACCTTTAGGAGACTGGCAGACAGCAATAGTGGAATAGTATGATGGTGGAACACTGTGATGACATACCAATAGAAAAACCAATTTTAGAAATGAAGAGAAGTGGAAACTGCATGTCTTGGTAATTGATAGGCCCTATAGACAAGGTTGAAGAAGGAGTTAATCCTGTTCCCAGGATTCAAAATAGGGTCACGGGGTGCTATTCACTGCAGAAGAGAATACTGGGGGAGAATTTTGAGTATGGTTGAACTTGAAATATACAATGGATGTCTCCAGATGAAGCTGCCAGGAACCAGGTATGATATGTATGTCAGAAGCTCAGGAGACAGATCAGAACTAGAGACATTGATTGTGGTCTGTCCATCCATAGATAGCCTTGGTGAGTCAATGAGATCAACCACCAGAGGCTATGCAACATCAGAAGGACAAGACAGCCAAGAAAAAAAGGGGTGCTTCAGAAAGGAGGGCGTGATCAGCAGTTCTGAAAATGTTAGTGGGATGTGGTGAAATGTAGGTCAGAGGATGACCTGGTGAAATATATTTCCATAACGTTGGGAGCAGAAAAGATGGAGGTAGGTTGAGGTGAAAATGTGCAAGAGGAATCAAAATAGTCTAAAGAAAACAAAGAAGAGGTATGGAGGTATCTGGATGAAGTAGGATTGGAGCAAGGGAAGTATAAGATGGGAAATACTGATTCCATTTCTTGGACTTGCTTAAGAGGAAGATTTGGTGACGAGGAAGAACACCAGAGCTCTTGGATAGAGCTGAGTTTCTGAAGGTGTCGGCGGGACTGAGATCTGAAGCATAGGTGGGCACGGTTTGCCTAAGGTGGTAGTGGGAAGGAAAATGGAAATCATCCATGTGGGCGTGGATGAGTTTGTCAGCTGGGTGGCTGGACATGAGGAACATTCGTTTTTGATAGTTACTATTTTCTCTTTGAGGAGGAATATCATCTGCTGTGTGTGGGAAGTGGGGAGTCAACTGAGAAGAAAGAAGAAAAGACATTTGCTACAGTCCTTAGGGAAAATGGGAGAGAGAGCTGATTGATAGTTGTTAGAATTTTAAAATGTAGGTATGGTGCTTGAGTTACAGTTGTTTAAGGAATATTAACAGCTTTGCTTCTGCGTTTTATTGTTGATGCTGCTAGACCTGTGGCCACAGTCCCTCTTTTGGCCACTAGATGGCACACTCTGTGCTGAAATGCTGACCTGCCAGGTTCCTTTTGTTACCAGCCTATACTGACAAATTGGTAAAGTGAGTTGTTAACTTCTTGAGAAGAATTAAGATGTTTTACTTAAAAAAAAAAAAAAAAACTTTTCTTAAAAAAATCTTCACATGTTCCTCAATTTTACCTATGGGCAGAGAGTGATTGTGGCACCACAAAAGCCTCAGGAAATACACGATTCTCCTTCACACTAAGTGTAACATGCCTAACATACCATCGCTTCCAAATTCTTTGCCTTAAAAATGCTAATCAGTTGGCACTATGTGAACATTTGCATAGTCAAAATAGAGCTGTTGGCTTAACATTTTACCTTAAAATAAACCAAAAATTGCCTTGCTCTTGGATGTCAGTATGGTGCATACAGCCGGAATGCTGAAGAAATACTGCCAAATGTCAAATACACAGAGAAACTGAATTCCATCAGGTAGCTACTACTGGCAAATGCATGTGTGCCCTTGGATGACTGTAATATCAGGAATCAGTCCAAATCTTTGTGCTTAAAGAGGCCTTGCAGATAGTGCCATGTAAGTTGAAGGAATGTGAGGAAATCAAGTCATTCTGTGGAGTTTCCTCACTGCTTCCCAACAAAGATTGGGCATGGGGGTCACTAAGAAGCAGGTGGCCTTTCCTTGCTGCTGTCATCGTTTCAGGCACACCACCATCCCCCACCATGAGATGTTAGACTGGAAAAATCTATGCAATTTAACCAAATAAAGAATGTAGGCATTTTTAAAATATTGAAAACAAAGTTATTCTTTTGAATCCTAACCCATAATTACTTGTCTTTTATCTCTCTTCTTGCAAGGAATTCATGACAGGTAAGAAAAGAGGGATAAGAGAAGGGAGTTTGATTCAGATAATTAATATAAAGTCTCCAAGATTCAGTAAGGGATACATTTGTACAGTGAGTTCAAGATATTTTTAGGGCATTTTTAAAGTTTGTTTTGTTTTGTTTTTTGGCACATTCAGAGGGGGAAACCTGAGAAGAAAGCTGTATAAACCTAGTGTGAGAGAGTGAGAGAGTGCTATGGAAAATTCCTGGCACAAACCTTCCTGGGCCTAAACATTTTTGATTATGAGTCTAGATTTACAGTGGCCAAATAATTTGCTGTCTAGAGGAAAAGTTCAGTTCAGTTTGGTTGCTCAGTCATGACCGACTATTTGCGATCCCATGGACTGCGGCATGCCAGGCTTCCCTGTTCATCACCAACTCCCAGAGCTTACTGAAACTCATGTCCATAGAGTCGGTGATGCCATCCAACCATCTCATCCTCTGTCGTTCCCTTCTCTTCCTGCCTTCAATCTTTCCCAGCATCAGGGTCTTTTCCGATGAGACTGTTCTTCGCATCAGGTAGGAAAAGTATTGGAGTTTCAGCTTCAGCATCAGTCCTTCCAGTGAGTATTCAGGACTGATTTCCTTTAGGATTGACTGGTTGGATCTTCTTGCAGTCCAAGGGACTCTCAAGAGTCTTCTCCAACACCACAGTTCAAAAGCATCAGTTCTTCAGTGCTCAGCTTTCTTTATGGTCCAACTCTCACATCCAATTTTGACTACTAGAGAAACCATAGCCCTAACTAGATGGACTTTTGTTGGCAAAGTAATGTCTCTGCTTTTTAATATGATGTCTAGGTTTGGCATGGCTTTTCTTCCAAGGAGCAAGCGTCTTTTAATTTCATGGCTGTGGTCACCATCTGCAGTGATTTTAGAGCCCCCCCAAATAAAATCGGTTACTGTTTCCATTGTTTCTCCATCTATTTGCCATGAAGTGATGGAATTGGATACCATGATCTTAGTTTTCTGAATATTGAGTTTTAAACCAACGTTTTCACTCTCCTCTTTCACTTTCATCAAGAAACTCTTTAGTTCTTTTTCACTTTCTGCCATAAGGGTGGTGTCATCTGCATATCTGAGGTTATTGATATTTCTCCCGGCAATCTTGATTCCAGCTTGTGCTTCATCCAGCCCAGTATTTTGCATGATGTACTCTGCCTATAAGTTAAATAAGCAGGGTGACAGACAATACATGCCTTGACGTACTCCTTTCCTAATTTGAAACCAGTTTGTTGTTCCATGTTGAGCTCTAACTGTTTCTTCTTGACCTGCATACAGATTTCTCAGGAGGCAGGTAAGGTGGTCTGGTATTCCCATCTCTTTAAGAATTTCCCACAGCTTGTTGTGATCCATACAGTCAAAGTCTTTGGCATAGTCAATAAAGCAGAACCAGGTGTTTTTCTGGAACTCTCGTGTTTTTTCAATAGTTCAACAGGTTTTGGCCATTTGATCTCTGGTTCCTCTGCCTTTTCTAAATCTGGTTTGAACATCTGGAAGTTCACAGTTCATGTACTGTTGAAGCCTGGCTTGTAGGATTTTGAGCATTACTTTGCTAGCATGTGAGAGGAGTGCAATTGTGTGGTAGTTTGAACATTCTTTGGCACTGCCTTTCTTTAGGATTGGAATGAAAACTGACCTTTTCCAGTCCTGTGGCCACTGCTGAGTTTTCCAAATTTGCTGGCATATTGAGTGCAGCACTTTCACAGCATCATCTTTTAGGATTTGAAATAACTCAACTGGAATTCCATCACCCCCACTAGCTTCGTTCGTAGTGATGCTTCTTAAGGTCCACTTGACTTCACATTCCAAGATGTCTGTCTATAGGTGACTGATCATACCACCATGGTTATCTGGGTCATAAAGATCTTTTTTGTACAGTTCTTCTGTGTATTCTTGCCACCTCTTCTTAATATCTTCTGCTTCTGTTAGGTCCACACCATTTCTGTACCTAATAGAACAGAATCTCTGGTCTGAGACGGCCCTGCTTTGCACCTGTTCCTATTAAAATTTTTACAGGAAATTGGAGCAAATCAAGGAACAGGTGCAAAGCAGGGCTGTCTCAGACAGATCAGAGACTCTAGGCAAAATGAAACATTGTTGGATAAAGGGCATTAAAAGTCATTTGAGCCCATGACTGCAAGTGGAATTAATATTTGTAGGGCTAGGTGCATCAGAAGCATGATTACGTGATCAGTCATATTTCACACCTGTCAAGCAGGGCCTGTCAACCTCTCAACTTGGAATTAGGAACCAGAGAGGACCTGTGGATGGGAAGTGAAGGGTTGTAACAGATTCCCCTGGGGAAAGATATTTTTATTTTTTATTATCGTTATTTTTGTTCCCAAACTACAAATACTCTCCCTCTGCTCTCTGTGTTGGCAAGGGGGCCGGGGTGGACAAACACATTTGAGAATCCCCACTGTAAAGATGGTTCTTTGAATTGTGGTTGCAGTTATTTCCGCGGTAAATTTCCATGGATTATTGTTTTAATGATGCTGAGAATGATACCCTGGTGTGTTGAAAATTCAAGGAACTTCATTCCCCATTCAACCAGCACTCCCCAAGCACGACTTAGGAGAGAAGCAGGGAAGCGCCTGAGGCACTTGGGACAACTGAGCCCAGAGAAGAGAGAAAGGAACCAGGAAACAGCTTCAGTGTGGCTGAGGGCGTGCTGAAGCCTGGCATCGAGATCCTTGCTCAAATGGCAGCCAGAAGATTTTAGAGTTTATTGTAAAAAACATCATGACAAACTAGAGAAGGTGTCATTTTCTTTCACCAAATGCCTTTGCCTTTACAAATGCAAGCTCCCTTTTGTCAGCCCGCTTGGTGTGAAGAAAGTGAAGCGTCTGCCCCCAGCCTACCCCTGACAGCTGTGAGTTTATTCTTTGTTTCTGGCAGTTCAGCCCAGCTCTGCTGAGGTAACGAGCATCTCTGATATTTCAGCGGCTACAGCCACAGTTTTGTTTCTCGCTCTTGTTAACGTGTTCTTAGCTAGTCGATGCTGCTCTGCTTCTTAGGCTTTTTTTAAGGAACAGCCCATTCAGAGCCAATTCCGAGACCAGCCCCTCCTAAGAGTCAGATAAGATGGGGAGATGGTGGGGTCACGTAATGACTGTTTTTAATTTTGTTTTCTTTGAAGTCTGATGTATGGTTGATTTACATAGCTTTGTATATTTATTTTCTTTCTGGCCACACCTTGCGGCATGTGGGATCCTAGTTCCCCGACTAGGGATCAAACCCGTGCCCCCTGCATTGGGAGCACAGTGTCTTAACCACTGGACCACCAGGGGAGTCTCCACACATAATGGCTTTTAGAGCTCAGAAATGCCACACATCTCTTCCAGTTACAAGCCATGGGCCAAAGTGAGTTTCATGGTAGCGATTGGCATTGAGGGGCTGAAAGTATAACCCTTGCACAGGAATGGGATTGGAAAGCCAGTAAATATTTACATTCTGACAATAACGTAATGTATCACGTTCTTCCAAGTTCATTGTAAGAATGGCTTCAAGTTTTAACATATATTCTGTGTACTGCCCCGCATGCTGTCCCTAATGTTACTTTCTCATTGTGACAAATTACCCCTCTGTTTCTTCTTAGGAATGCTTACAAACTCACACAGTTCAGTAGCATTTAACACACTTGTGCTTGGTTTCCTTGTCTGTCTCGTTTATTCTACTATGGACCTTGGAGAGCTAGAGCAATGTATGAGCCCCTGGTGTGTGGTTGACATATCAGAGAAACCTTCATAAGCATTTGAAAGTGAAAGTCGCTCAGTCATGTCTGACTCTGCGATCCCATGGACTATACAGTCCATGGAATTCTCCAGGCCAGAATACTGGAGTGGGTAGCCTTTCCCTTCTCCAAGGGATCTTCCCAACCCAGGGATCGAACAGGGGTCTCCTGCATTGCAGGTGGATTCTTTACCAACTGTGCTATTAGGGAAACCTGATTTAGTGACTGCTAATGAATTAATGAGAGTTGGACCACAGAGAGAGCTGAGCGCTGAAGAATTGATGCTTTTGAATTGGGGTGCTGGAGAAGTTTCTTGAGAGTTCCTTGGACTGCAAAGAGATCAAACCAGTCAGTCTTCAAGGATATCAACCCTGAATATTAATTGGAAAGACTGATGCTGAAGCTGAAGCTTCAATTCTTTGGCCACCTGATGTGAAGAACTGACTCATTGGAAAAGACCCTGATGCTAGGAAAGATTGAAGGCAAGAGGAGAAGGGATGACAGGATGAGATGATTGGATGGCATCACTGACTTGATGGACATGACTGTGAGCAAACTCTGGAAGATACTGGAGGACAGGGAAGGCTGGTGTGTTGCAGTCCATGGGGTCACAAAGAGACGGACACAACTGAGCGACTCAACAACAACAGTAAATTAATAGATGAGTGAAAGAGTGTGTGCATTGCCTTCTCTGTCTTCACGACTCAGTCCTTTCCAACAAGCAGTCTTGTAAAAGGAGTGGAAACCACAGTGGAATCCTGAAGAATGGCTAGGCATCCGCTAGGTGGAAGAGTTGGCGGAGGCAGATTCCGGGAAAGAGAAGCTGATGGGCTCGGTTGCAGTCTTCTCAGTGAAGGTGACATTCTTAGGTTTTGTACCCTAAATGCAGGAGTCCGTATAACATCAAGCCTGGTCACCCAAGGTCTGATGCATCCCACAGTAATAAATTGCCAACGTAAGGCCCGGTCTGACAAATCTGACCCTTGTTAGAGTTCCCCCAAAATGAATCTTTAATTTACCTTCACAGATGGTGTTATTAAAGGAATGAGTAAACCAATAATTATTATTCAGTACTTCTGATGTGACAGTTTATTAGTTGCTTTTACTTAATTAAAATCTCCCCTGACATAGAGTCTAAATATATAACATCTGACATTGACTCGAAATTATACAGATTTTGCTTTACTGTTTTTCACACACATATGAAAATATAGAAGGGAAACAGGTTGACAAGAACATAATAGAATTTATACATTAACCAAATAGAGAGTGAGACTTCCTAAATGATTCCTGTGGCGTGTTGCCATTATTCAAATGTTTTGGGGATTCTCCTTTTGAGCCTTCCTTCAGAGTCTGTGCTGCACTTACTTTTAAATTCATTGATGCCAAATCTCCATCTGCTGAAGGTCGGTCTCCTTCTATGAAGCTGCCAAAAGTCCTTTGGCATTAATATGTGGGTCAGTTGGTAAATGACTCTGAAATCAAGAAGCGGTTTTCTTAGGAACACTGGAAATGGTTTGTAATGATAATTCCCAAAGGGTTATTCCAAAAATGACCTCAACCCTAGTAGCATTCCTTCATTCATTCAATCATTCAATGAATAAGTCATTTAGGAAACTAGTTTGAATTTGTGTATGGTGTATGTGTTTGAAAAAGTATACTCATTACTTTATATACAGTTTATTTAGTAATTACTTAAAATGAATATAAATAGAATGATAGATTATCTACAATATTTACATATAATAAGATCTGATCTGATAACATGGATATGCTATATATATATATATATATAGTGTGTGTGTGTGTGTGTGCGTGCGCACACACGCACACACACTCAGTTGTGTCTGACTTTTGTGACCCCATGGACTGTGGCTCACCAGACTTCTTCAATCCATGGGATTTCCCAGGCAAGAAAACTGCAGTGGATTTCCAATTCCTCCTCCTCCAGGGGATCTTCTTGGCCCAGGGATCAAACCCACATCTCCTGAGTCTCCTGCATTGGCAGGTAGATCCTTTAACACTGAGCCACCTGAGAAGTCCATTTTATATATACAGCACAATGAGCAAATTAAATTATTCTTTTTTATTGATGTATAGTTGGCTCAGAATATTACATTAGTTTTAAGTGTAAAACATAGTGATTTGATATTTTTAATAGATTATGCATCCTAAAGAGTTATTATAATATGACTGATTATATTCCTTGTACTGTACATTACATCTCTGTCATTTATTTTGTGGTGGTCTTTTACAGTCCTTTCTAATTTTTAAAAACCCACATTATGCTTTTAAGCAAATGCCTCTGTTATATCAGAAATATCAAACTGACAAATAATACTAGGTACATTATTTAATTATCAGGGATTCTATCTTTAGACCAATGGGCATCCTTTATACCTCATCAACACACAGCCATTACAAGACCATGTGAGATAGTTAGTGACAAAAAAGTACTTTAAAATAGAGACAGTGTGCTACGCATCATACTTTCTCCACTTTCTCTTCTTTAACATTGGTAATAATTACAAATTATATTGTGAGGCAGAGGGAGATACAGTCTTCTAAATTGCTGTATTGATCACTTGAGTAAGACTGGATCGAAGCTACACCTAAGTGTTGTTTCAAAGTATTTGAAAAGTTATAGTTTGTTCACTGTATTATTTTGTCTACATGATCTCAAATAATTTTAACTAAATCAGTTGATATTATTCAAATCATGTCTTAAATTCTTATTAAATAATTGACTGTTTTTACAATCTCACACATTGCAACAGGAATCTATATAGTCAGGTAGTTTAGTCTGCAATTTAATGGCATATAAATATTGAGAACAAAATCATTAGAAACTTCAGACATGTCACCATAAACCAGAACACCAATACATGTCATTCCCATTGGGAAAATGTTTCCAAATTTGATATTGAATGCTTCTTCCTTCAGAAGAATTGGCTCTAGTTTTTGATCTTGGTTTAAATGTAAGTCTGTATTGATAAGTGAAAGCATTTTTTTTCACAATTTTGTAGTAAGTTGCTGATACATACTAATGAGGCAATTCCGGAGCTCCTGTGAAGCTTTGTAAAGAGTTGAAAATATTCCTGGAATTGATATGTTGTGCTAGGAAGGCCCAGAGAAGGCAATGGCAACCCACTCCAGTACTCTTGCCTGGCAAATCCCATGGACAGAGGAGCCTGGTAGGCTACAGTCCATGGGATCGCTAGGAGTCGGACACGTGATTTCACTTTCACTTTCATGCATTGGAAAAGGAAATGGCAGCCCGATCCAGTGTTCTTGCCCGGAGAATCCCAGGGATGGGGGAGGCTGGTGGGCTGCCATCTATGGGGTCGCACAGCGTTGGACACGACTGAAGCGACTTAGCAGCAGCAGCAGCTAGGAAGGCCAGAACTTACTCTAGCCAAGAGCTAATGTTCTGATTAAAATTTGACCAGGTCATAACAGATTTAGTCCTTTCTCCACTTGAAGTTTCACTTAAAATGTCTTAAGGTCAAATATGGGAAATGTGTCTGAACTAGATATCTTGGGTAGTAATTGTGTCAAAGCGAAGAATGCTTGCCCCATCCAAAGGAGGTAGCTGATACTCTGCTTCAGTTTAATTCACCATCTAGGAAGACAGCTTCCATGTCCTAGACCTTATACATTTTCAAAAGAAGCCCAGATCTCAACTTTAATGTGACATTTCATGTATGCTTTAAATGGTGGATCAAAAGGAAAAAAATTAACAGTGTATTGGTCAAACTCAGGCCCAGTAGCCATGTGTGGTCCAAGGATGACCAAGTCGCCTGCTCCATCCCGCATCTCTTTCCTACAGTCGTGTTTCCCTTTGTTTCTCTTATGTTGTTGTTGTTATTCAGTCACTGTGTTGCGTTTGACTCTTTGTGACCCCATTGTACAGCACACAAGGCTTCCCAATTCTTCACTATCTGCCAGAGATTGCTCAGACTCATATCTATTGAGTCGGTGATGCCATCCAACCATCTCATCCTCTTTCATCCCCTTCTCCTGCCTTCAGTCTTTCCCAGTATCAGGGTCTTTTCCAGTGATTCAGTTCTTCACATCAGGTGGCCAAAGGATTGGAGCTGTTTTCTTTTTCTCACCATGTTCTAAGGGTAAATGGCCCCAGATGAAAAGACAAAGTACTTCAGGTGTTGTGATCCTTTAAAGCATGCAGGTCACTTGGAGTATGTTCTCTATGAAACCTGAGAAGGTGTCATGAAAGAAAGATACTAGAGTTTGGAATTAGATATTTACTTGTGCATATGCCCAGTTGCTCAGTCATGTCTGACTCTTTGAGACCCCCATGGACTCCCCACCAGGCTCCTCTGTCCATGAAATTTTTTAGGCAAGAATACTGGACCAGGTTGCCATTTCCTTCTCCAGGGAATTTTCCCAACCAAGGGATCGAACCCATATCTCCTGCATTGGCAGACAGATTCTTTACCACTGCGCCACCTGGGAAGCCCGTATACTTTCTTACTTGATCTCAACTAACTTAGTTCCTAGTAACTTGCTAAAGATTGCATTTTCAGTATTACCCTTGTATCACCCAAGAAATCATGCATATTTTCTTTTTTTTCTCTTGCTATCTTTTACTTTTCTTATTTTTTCTTCTTGCCTCCTCACGCCAAATCCTGGGTTTTTTCCCCTCCTTTAGCTGTTTTCTGTTATCTTTGTGTCCAGAACGACAGCTGAAATAAAGGGGTACTTCTCAGTCGACTGTGGTTATCTGTTAGAACATACAAGAGCAAAAACATAAACAAGGGTTAAATGCCAGATGTATTCACTCTGCTAGTACACATTTGTGGTTTAAAAAGCACACTTCATTGAATAATTTAAAATATGTACCATCTGTTCTCTTGGGGATTAACATTGTTCATGGTAGGAAAAGGAATTGCATTTAAATTCACATGTTAAATGAATTCTAGATACTGCGTTCTGTCCTTCATTACAGCAATAACACTGGTACTGGTAGTTCAGATGACCTAGGTTTTCCTCTTCACATAATTGAAGTGACCTAGCCTTTCTTTCTCCATATAATAACACTATTGATTTCTTCCCGTGGGGAAGAACAACTAAGTACATGATTTTTCCTAAATGTAACAGGCATTTCAAGAATGCTGTCATTTCTTTTATGGAAAAAAAAAATACAAACATGCCATCTTTGAAGGTAACAATAGATAAACCCTTGGGATTAGTATTTGCTGTCTTTCTCTACTGCTTGGTGTAACTTTGTAAGAGAACTCATATGATTGTCATATGCATATTGTAGAGACTGTGCAATCAGTTTTAGCCAGGGATTCTGAAGTCTGTGTAAATGACAGAGGGCACGAGTTGCTATGTAAACTGAATGAGTGCACTTCCAGGTGAATATTGATTTTTTTCCCCCTGAGCTCTCACAACATTTCATGCCTGAGTCTCAGCATGGACTGTCTCGTACTGACTGCAAACTTATGCATGTGTTTGAGTCTCTTTTTTTTTTCCCCCAAAACATTGTAAGCTTTGTGAGGGTAGGGACCACATGTTTCTCCTTTAGTGTGTCTCAAAGTTTCCTATTCTGACTGATCAGTAAATGATTGATTTTTAATTCTATAAAATAGGGAAAGGTTATAAGAAAAAAAAAAGTGTCGTTGCTTCTGGTAGCACATGTTCAGGATGGTTTGGGTCAATGATTTCTTTTCCTGACACCTAATTTTCAGGTGTATATCCTTAGCTCGAGTTCTTCAAATGTGAGCCTTGGCGACAGTAGACTGTGGATGGAAGGGCCCCTGAGGACATTTTCAAAAGTCTTCCAAACAAATTCCCAGAGCTTAATAGCCATCTATTGTCAGATGACCTTCCGGTGTTGCTTCATTCAGTTCCCTCTGCTTCTCTTTAAAACCACGTGTTATTTCCTTAGAGAGGGTGGAATGCAGTAGACATCATTATTCTTTGCAAAAGGTCTCCAAGTCATGTCATAAAATCACCCTTGTCTTTTCATCTCAAAGCAAAATGGTACCAATTTATTTAAGCATTCTTAGTCTCAGTATATTTTCCTATGAAAGTTCTCCAAGCATCACTCTTCAAGCTGAGTGAGGTCTCTCGTTTAATCAAGGAGTCTTTAAAAGGCAGATTGAATTCAAAGACCCTGATATTGCAATCCTTTTTGTCATCCCATTTGACCTTCTTTCTTTTGTCCTGAGCTGTTATCTTGAGGCTTTGTCACTAAATTATCTGTTATGTTTACTTGCTATTGGCAAACCATATTTTCATTCCCCATAAGTGTTCACTATTTGGTGTTCCCCACAAGTTACACTGTCTTGGTCTGTGTTAAATTGGTTTTTTGTACCTCAAAGTTAATATGTGAATGATTTTTTTAAGATGCTGCCTTTTGCTTCGCTCTCACAGAGCTTTCAGTCTGATTGAGAAAAATATGTAGTCCCAAAGCCCATCATTATTTGCATTTGCCAATCAACACAGTATTAGTCATAACTTCACTATCACTTGTCTGCTAAATCAGGGAAGTGCTGTGAAAAGTGTATTTTTATCTTGGTAAGGCTTGTGAAAAGATCTCTTGTGGTATAATTGTATAAATAATGGATATATGGGCTGGATGAAAATGCAATTAAATATGTATTTTAAAAATAATTTTATTTGTTTATTTATTTTTGGCTGCACAGGGTCCTGGTTGCTGCATGGGCTTTTCTCTAGTTGCGGCTATTGGGGGCTGCTGTCTAACGGTGGCGTGGAGGTTTCTCGTTGTGGTGACTTCTCTTGTTATGGAGCATGGCTCTGGGGCACATGGGCTTCAGTAATTGTCACCGGTGGGCTCAGTAATTGCGGCTTCCTAGTTCCAGAGTACAGGGTCAGTAGTTGTGGCACACAGGTTTGGTTGCTTTGAGGAATGTGGGATCTTCCCAGATCAGGGATGGAACCCATGTCTCCTGCTTTGGTAGGTGGATTCTTTACCACTGAGCCATCAGAGAGGCCCTTAAATAGATTTTTTTTTTTTCTGCTAGTTGAACATCATAAATGAAGAATAAGGAATAAAGAATACTGAATAAGGAATAGAATATTATTCATCCAATCAAATATATAGGAAAATGGACTTGAGAGCAACAGGGAACAAACTGGAATATAGTCAGGATCAACAGTTTGCTAATAAACATAACTGCAATTTTAAATTTGCAGTTAATCTGAATTGGATTATGGACTCCTAGGAAAGATAGTACATGGATTAAGAGTATGGGGAGATTTCTGTCTTAAGCTTCATTCATGTATTTATTTTTTAATTTTTTATTGAAGTAGTTGATTTTCAGTGTTTAAGACATTCCCCAAAGTGATTCAGTGATACATGCACACACACACACACGGGCTTCCCAGGTGGCGTGTGGTAAAGAATCTGCCTGACAATGCCGGAGACGTATGTGGGTTCAATCCTTGGGTTGGAAAGATCCCCTGGATCATCCCTGGGATTGATGCATCTAGGAAATGGCAACCCACTCCCGTATTCTTTGCCAGGAAAATTCCATGGACAGAGGATTCTGGCGGGCTGTAGTCCATGGGATTGCAAGATTGGATGCAGCTGAGCACATTTGCACACATATATATGCATGTGTGTGTGTGTGTATACTTTTTCTGATTCTTACATATAATAAGTTATATAGGACACTGAATATAGTTCTCTGTGCTGTACAGTAGATCTCTGTTGTTTGTCTGTTTTGTATATAGTAATGTGTATCTCTTAATCCCAAACTCCTAATTTATCCCTCACTCACCTTTTCCTTTTTGTAACCATAAGTTTGTTTTCTATGTTTATGAGTCTATTTCTGTTTAATAAATAAGTTCATTTATATCATTTTTTTAGATTACACATAAAAGTGATATCAAGCTGTGTTTGCCTTTCTATGTTTAACTTCCTTCACTTAGTGTGATAATCTCCAGGTCTACCCATGTCGCTGCAAATAGCATTGTTTCATTCATTTTAAAGTCTGAGTAATATTCCATTTGGGATACTGGTGATGAATAGGGAAAGCTATCCTTCAGGAGTTGGTGATGGACAGGGAAGCCTGGCGTGCTGCAGTCCATGGGGTAGCTGAGAGTCGGACATGACTGAGCAACTGAACAACTGAACTGAATATTCCATTGTGTATATGTACCACATTTTCTTTATCCATTCATCTGTCAGCAGACATTTAGGCTGCTTCCATGTCTTGGCTCTTGTGAATTGTACTGCTATGAACTTCGAAGTGCATGTACCTTTTCAAATTAAAGTTTGTATAGTGAACAGAGAAATGCAAATGATTGTCTCTCTCTGCGCCATAATAGTTATGTCATACCTGGAATATTGGTTTAATTTTGGATACAGGTTGAAGAGGAATCAACAAACAGGAATAAGTTCAGAAGTCTGTTGCCCGGATGGTGAAGCATCTAGAAACTATGACATATTGAGAACAATCAAAAGATCTGGAATTATGTAGCCTAGAAAAGAAGAGGGTGAGATGAAAGCTGTCTTTGGATCATGACAGGGTTGTCATAATAGAAAAGAATGATGTTTGATTTTGACTGACTTCCAGTTTAGGATCAAGAGATTGTATAAGTTGAAAGGTCAACTTTAGTCTGATACAAAGAACTTTACAATATTTGGATATGCTGAAAGCAGAGATGCTGCCTGGTGAAGCCAGATGGTTCTCATCCCAGGAGGGGCCTGAGCAGAACCAGGTACTTGCTTCTCCTTGGAGAGTGTTCATGCGTTAGGAGAAAAATACATTTTCAATTACTCCTAATAAGTCTTCCAATTACAGGAACTTATTACATAAAAAGTTCTTAGCACAGAGCCTTTTATAGACTCCTTGATCAAATACTCAGGAGATATTAGCTATAATTGTTATTGGTAGTAACTAATCCATGACTTTGTAACTGAATATTTGTCTCAAGGGAATAAGTAAAGGGGAGGTGACTGTGTTTAAAATTTTGGCACCAGCTTCTGTTACTAAATATCAGTAATTAAGATAGTTAACAAGGGCCTGTGCTGCTCCTAACTGATTTACTCTTAATTTATTATCACTTTATGTTTTCTGTAATTGCCTTTTATCCTGTGTTACCTGGATTTGGGATTAATTCATCACACTTAACAGGAAAATTTTAAGCAGTTTCTAAATCACAGTTGCTTATCTTGAGTTGTCTGCTGCTGCTAAGTCGCTTCAGTTGTGTCCAACTCTTCGAGACCGCATGGACCGCAGCCCACCAGGCTCCTCCATCCATGGGATTCTCCAGGCAAGAGTACTGGAGTGGGGTGCCATTGCCTTCTCCGATTGAGTTGTCTAGTGACTAACAATAGCAAATAGTCCATCAACAAAGGAACAAGTCATGACAGAAAAGCACATGGGTCTCTTTCATTAGTTAAAAGAAACGTTTCAGTTTAGGGACTTGTAGAATCTTAGTGATAATTGTGTTCTGTATCATGTTAGCTGCATTGGATCCTTTCCCTTTATCTCCACGGGAGTCAGTTACAGCAGGTGAACTTCCACCTCTCACATCTCCTACAGTCTGCCACCAAGGGCTCCAGGGCAGCGAGGAGTCCCCCTCCCGACCCCAGCCTGACCTCCTTGTATTCTTTCCTTGCTGCTTGTTTGTTTCTGTCACGTAACACCGCTCTTACATATTTCTCTTCGTTATCTGATCATCTACCTACCTCTACTGGAAGGTCAATTCCAGGGAAGCAGGCACACTTACTTGTCTGTTTTATTTCCGGCTGAATTCCCAACACCTAGAATAGTAACTTGACAAATACTCGTTGAATGAATGATTAAAGCTTAAGTGTCCTGGAAACCGATACTAGAATGGTGTCATCAATCCTCTAGTGTTACTAAGCCATTTTTGGCAGCATGGGACTGTAAACCTAAGTCACTTGGCTCCATAACCAGCATCCTTATTCTTGATCTTTCCTTTAGTTACAAATAACCCTCGAATTTTGCTGAATGAACCCAGGAATCTAGAGGCATCTGACAATAGCAAAGATATTTCACAGCTATATGGATTTGAGGACATGGGCATAACTTTCGTGTCATCTAAATTTAAGAGAACATCCAGGTCAATACTTTTACTTCCCTAATTCTTTGCCGATCACTCTTTTCCATTTTGTTTCCTCTGGGATTTATTTGGAGTGATTAAATCTGAGTTTCTCTATTACTTGTTAATATTTCTTGGGTCATCAATGTAGACCCTAAAGAAGTGGGGGTACTGTGACAGATTTGGGGAAGCAGTTATGGATAAGACTCGGTCTTTGCCTTTGAATTGTTTTCACGCTAGTGGCTAAGCCAGCCTTGTATATTTATTTGCAGTTCCAGGGTGAGATGATAGCCAGGTAATTTACAGTCCAAACAATGATGCTTTTGAGAGTAAAAGGAGGCACTATTTAATAATCATGCAGGGACAATATCTAGTTTTAAAAGTTAATGACTATGAAATATAAATTCAAGTCCTTTTTTTAACAACTATTTACTGAGCACCTACAATACATAGACCAATGTACTAGGCATTGTGGATAAATCAAAGATGAATGTGTATGTATCTGCCCACCTCGTGGTTTGTAATCCACTTGAGAGAGAACATTAACAACTTAATTAATATAGGGAAGTAAGTGATGGCATAAGCAGAATATAAACTGACTGTAATGTTAGTCAACCACAGGTTTCAAATAGGATCACTAATGTGTCAACGTTTTATTTCTATCTCACAGTACAGTCGTTTGAAGTGAGTCCTTCCAAGATGCATGAACTGGACATCAAATGGATTTATGATTTCTTTTCCTAGATAAGAGTTATAGCATTTATTTCTTTTGCATATATATAGTAGGTGTTCAACTCATGCTGGCTGGCTAGCTAGCTGAGGTAGAGGAATGAGTTGACATATTTTTTTTTTTAATCATCCAGCTACCAAATATAGAACAGTCTTTGCCAAAGACACCTCCTCTTTGCCTGACGAACTAGTTGACACAGTAAGAACTTGCAGCAGTATTGTTTTTCATCTTCCATTTTATAATGATAGAAGACGTTTGATTATTTGGAAATTAAGCACTAAACTGTTTTAATTCTTTCCACTGCTTCCTACTGTTGGAAATTCTGCAGCTGAATATTGGCAACAGTTTGTATCTTGGCAAGCAAATGATGCTGTTTAAGGCCGAAAGTGTAGGAAGTAGTATAGGACATCTGTTGCAGAAGTCATGTTGTCAGAGCCCATTATGTTTATTAAACTCATTTGTTTCCATTTTCATACATTCTAGAGCAAAATGTCACTCCGTTTAACATTCAAACAGTTTATAAAGAGCTGGGAGGTATAAATTGTGTGGGCCTACCTGAGACTTCAATGAATGAGCATCACTTTGTTCAGCTGATTTTATTGCTGCTTTAAGCTTTGCGTATATAATAGGTTCATTGAGATAAGATTATCAGTAGTCAAGGGCCTTTGTTAGGTGTGAAACTGAAACCAACAGAATTTCCTGTCCCTGTTAAATGATAGTGGGATCCAGCTACTTTCTCATCCCTGTGTAAAAAAAAAAAATGAGAATGAACAAAAAATAACTTAGCTGCTTGCTTCTCTAGCTTCTTCTGATAAGGTACTCTTAAGACCCTGTCCAAGGGAGTTCACGGACAGTCCAGTGGTTAAGATTGCCTTCCAATAGAGGGCATACTGGTTCAATCCCCAGTCAGGAGCTAAGATCCCACATTCCTCATAGCCAAAAATAAATAAATAAATAAATAAAATAGAAAAGAAGCAATATTGTAATAAATCCAGTAAAGACTTTAAAAAATGGTTCATATCAAAAATCTTTTTTAAAATTCTTAATTAAAAAACAAACAAACAAACCCTGTCCAAGGGGTCTTCTCCCTTACTGCAGTATGTTTAGTTAACTTTGTGGGATTTGCAGGTTTCTGCTGGGATTTTTGAGGAGGTGACAGTTAACAGATATAAAATTTTCAGACATTCTTCCCAGTGGGACACTGTTAGATGAATACAACTTGTCTAAGAAGGTGAAAAGCTCTGGTTCATTTATTTCAAACTTGCCTTCTTATAAAATGAAGCAGTTGATTAATTAAGAAAAGTTATCCTTGCTATAAAGTTAGGCCTGCTTATGAGGCTGACTGATTTATGGGATTTCGTGATTTTTCAAGTTTTAAAAGGTATGCCATTAAGTCTCACCAGTTTTCACAATCTGCAGAATTGAGTCAAGTTAATAATATTCCCAAGAGGCTAATTTGTGAGTCAAAATGTTAACTCTGCCTCTTATAACTGAAGGTATGACTGGTCTAAGAACACCAATTCTTGGCAAAACCAATACAATATTGTACAGTTAAATCAAATAAAATTTTTTAAAAAAAGGAAAAAAAAAAAAAGAACACCAATTCTACATGATACCTTTTCTAGATAACTCTAGTCAAGAAGTCAGATTCCAGATCAGAAGGTTGTTTGTGAATATCAGTCAGGTCAGGGGGAGTTGTAGCTTTTTTATTGTTTCCTAAGATTTGTTCAATGTGGATCATTTTATAAGTCTTTATTGAATATGTTACGGTATTGCTTCTATGTTATGTTTTGGTTTTCTGGCCGTGAGATGTGTGGGACCTCAGCTCCCCAGCCAGGGATTGAACCCACACCCCCTGCATTGGCGGTTGGACTCTTAACCTCTGGACCCCCAGGGAAGTCCAGAAATGCAGATCCTTAAGGAAATAGCTGACTCTTTCTTTTTTCACTGCATTTTATTTTGTAAATCATTCTTTAAGGATTTTTTTTCATGTGACTCATTGAAACAAGTTGTCTAGATTTGAAATACACAATGCTTTTGTTATTATAAATTATTTCATTTTTTTCCAACCTAAGCATGACCACTACCCCTTTTATTTGCATCTATAATAATACTATTAGCCCCCTTCATTTTAGTGTATTTTCAAAATTCTAACACTGCTCAAGCTTGCAGATTCATTTTTATGGAAATATATTCCCTAATAAGTAAGGCCCCCTGATTGCATAATTTTTTTTAAAACAGTTCTTTGATCTGTGAATCTCAGCTTCGGTCCCAAAAGATACCCAGATTTTAGGGTCTCCTTTAGCTATAGGAACTATTTTCTTTTTGTTCACTACTCAAGTCCAAGCAATTTTTTGCTAGTCTTAACAACTGTATCTGAATACATGCCAAAGATGCTATAAACACCAAGTGCAAAAAAAAAAAAAATCAATGTTTCTATTATTTTCTGCTAATGTAATTTGCTAATTCATCTCAATCAATAAATTCTCTTTTTAGTTGATGGAATCCAGAGTTTGGAATTTTAATAAAATTTCACTTGTCTTATTAAAATAGTAACACGAGACATTCTGGAATGTTTAGATAATATAGGTAGGAGAAAAGCAGAAAATTAAAACCATCTGTTTCTTCCTGTCTGTGTGTGCATATATATATATAATATATATATATATTCTGATGTGTATTATTTTTATTCTCTTGTTTTCAATATATGAGTATATTTTTTTGTTTGTTGAAAACAATATCATACTGCTATACTGTTTTATAACCTAGTTTTTGACTGTTAATATTTTATGAATTCATCTCCATGTCATTAGATGTTATTTCAGAAGCCTAATTCCCACAGTGTCACATAGGTTCCCACGGAGGGTGCCACATTGTCTATCCATTTCTTATTCACAAGTTGGAACAAACATTAGCATAATAAAGCCTGATTACTCCTGCTCCTCCAAAAACATCCATGTAATGGAGAATTTCCCAAGCGCATGTGGCTGTGGGATTCATGTGTTTGTCTATGTTTATGTGTTTAAGACGCCAGTTAGTATATCTTAGTGTTGTCTGTATTTCAACGTAGTCATTTTATTGAATTCATACATATTTGTATTGAATGGATATTCCATTTTTTCCCAAGCATTTGGACACTAAGGAAACTTACATCCCTTTATTAATTTGGGAAACACTGTGATGTCCTTCATGGTAAGTCTCCATATGGACTTGCAGTGTTTCCTTCAATTTGAAACCATTTTGTCCAAGACTGTATGAAGTGTACTATGTGGAGTTTCAGAAGAAGATTATCATAGAAGATAATAGATTGTTATCTTAGATGATTATAGAAGAATGATTAATTGATGAATTTGAAATATGCCAGTTGTGTTCTCAAAGCATAGAACATGATTAAATAAAGGCGTAACCTGTGATTAATCAGGTGGTTGAACAACTACTTTGATAATTTAATTCTTGAACTGAAATGGTCTGCCCAGACAGACACATCTCTGACATCCCCAGCTAAACCCTGAGAAGAGACTTCGCATTCACAATACAGGGGTTGTTCTTTGTGAAATGTTTGTGTTTGGTAGAATGCAGTGAATAGTTTGACTACTTCAAATGTGTTTCAGTAGTTAATAATTATTATTCTGGAAGAGTAGCCGAGAATGAAGGATTCAGGAGAGAGTTAAGCGAGTCTTTGGGACATCCAGCACCTTTATAATTCCAGCTGCTTTATTTAACAAGCAAGTGTGGTTTAGGTGCTAGAGTTGCAAGTGAAATAAGGCAGAATGCCTGCCCTCCAGAAACGCTAGTGCCACTGGGAGAGTTATAAATGCATGAAGAGCTGTGAAACAGTGAGTTAGAATCATACGTGGGTGGGAAAAAAACATATGAGAGGCATCTCAATAAAACTGAGGAATGGAGAACGTGTTTTGGAAGAGATGACACTTAAAAGGAGTCAGCCAGCTGCAGAAGGGAGAGAAAAGAACGCTGATCAGAGGACTTTTCGTCTTGAAGGTCCAGTGGTGGGAAAGAGCTGGACTTCCCAGGATACTACCAGAGTTATCCATGACAGATAGAGGAGTGGACATCAGAGCAAGGTCAGAGGGGATCTCTGTGCTGAGCTTTGGATCTTAAATGTAGAGCTTTATCACTAAAGAAATGGAGAGTCATTGAATGATAATAAGCAAAATAGTCACATGTTCAGATTCCCATTTAAAAATGGTCCACATGATATTCAAGTGAAGAATGGAACTAAGAAGAAAAAGACTGGAGATATTAACTCTAGGCAAAATATGAAAAAAAAAATTAATTAATTAATTTCAGGTAAATAAAATCTGCCGGGAGGAATAAGATAGTCTGTTTTTTGGAGCCAGATGAACTGGTTCCTAACTCTGATTTCACTCTTAAGACTCTGACCTGGGGATGTACCTCAATCTCTCTGTGCCTTGCTTTTCTCATCTATAAAAGGGACATAATGACAGTGCTGAACTCAATTATTTTATGAAGATTAAAAGAGCTAATTATAGTGTCTAGTGCATAGAAATCATCTGCTATTATTACTATCATTGCTAATCTAATATTGTTATAGAAATAGAACATTATTATAGTGTAATAATATGCTATTTAATGTAATATATTATTCAATTTATTCGTGTCTTTAGGATTTGTGGCCTGGTTAGAAATGACTGTCAGGTGGGTGGCTGTATGGCAAGAGGGCTAGAGAACACAGGAAGAAAAATGTTTGGGGAGATAGGGAAAGAGAATTGATGTGAATTAAATGCTGGAATGAAGCAGTTGTGAGATTTCCAAATGGAATTTTCTTGTGAGCAGGTGAATGTAATGGCAGAAAGGTACGGACTCTGGAAGGAGATGTGAGAATTTATTAGCACGTCATGACGGTTTGATATCACTGGATTGGATCCATTTGCTGGGAAACGCGTAGGTCAGAAGGTGAGAAAAGCTTCAACAGCTGAAGGTGGATATGAACACCAGCGGTGTTGCTTGCTGGTCTAGGTGTGACAGAGAACACAGTGGGTAGGAGGAAGTCCTCCCAAACCACAAGTAAGGAAAAATGGTTCCGCTGATTGGGCTTTGATAAGGTCATGAACAGATGATTTCCTGGTATCCTGAAAGAATTCCTTCAGCTTTCCAATTTGCCAAACCCATGATGCCAGAGTAGAGCTTTCGGTTGAAAGAATCTTCTTTGATAAATATTGGAATTTTTATTAGGGAAGTCCTGTGGCCTCAAACTGTTACTCACTAGCCATTGCTTTTAATTGTTGTTAAGGACATGACCAGCATTGGACCTCTAATATACCAAAAAATCGGTGTTCTTGATACCCTAATGTGATTTCTGCCCTTGTTTTAGAATCATGGGGTTGACGAGTGAGATTTGTGCTGGATTTTCCTGCCTTTCTAGTCATCATTCCTTAGTGAGATCTGAGCCCTATCTTGCTGTGAACCTGTTAACTTGAACATTAAGTTCTCCCTTGTGTTAGCATTTTCCCTAAGGTAGAGTCACCCACTGCTTCTGCCCAGCCTCAGAGAAAGGGAATTGTGTAAGATAGGAAGGTTTAACTTTGCCTCAAGGCCACCACTGCTAATTGGCCATCATTCTCAGGGATTCTAAATTCTTGGCAGGTTAGATTTTAAATGTAATCCCTTCTCATCTCAACTTGAGTACAGGTAATCCCCTGGAAATGCCGTCAGCTTGTGGTAAATCATTGCCCAGGTACAAGCAAAAATGCCCCCGTGAGGAAAATCAAGGAATTTTATCTAGTAGTGAATATATATTTTCTCCCATATAGGTTTATGTCATACTCTTCAGGTTTTTTTTTTTCCTACCCCTTTTAGGAAATTCTTATATGATGCAGTTCTTATTCTCTAGTATTGGACAAAGACCCTTATATCAGTTTACAGATAAAAATATTGTACATGTGTTCTTAGGACCCTAAGATGGGATAGCAGGTCCAAAGGGCCCTTTAAATTTGAAAACTATAAATTACTCACAGTTATACATCAAAGTTGTACATTACAGTTAGTTGGTAATCATTAGGTACTACCGCGATGTTGTAAAATTATATGATATTTTCCCAATTATGAAATATTAGTAAGGAAGATATACCAAGGACTGGACTGGAGACATGGCAGGAACTCTGTTGGTATTTTATCTCCCATTGACTATAAAAATTAAGCAAAAATTCTTGGCTGCCTCTCCTCTACTTTGGTGTGCTCTCTCATGTTGGTGAAGTTCAAGTCTTCTCCCTGGTATATCTCAGTTCAAGTAGGCTGCCCTTTCCTTCATAGGAACCCTAATGACAGTTTCATCTTTGCAAGGAACCATATGCAATCACTGGACAGTTTGGAGTGCTGGCTCCCTTATTTTTCTGCTATAAAGGAACAGACTTGAATGTCAGAAGAGAGTGTTTTCAAGGCTGTGGGAAACAGACCTTTTCTGACATGACTTTTAGGAGTGTGTGCTGCCATAGGCTATTTATTAAAGGGAAAACTGCACAGAATTTGGGATCTAGGAACCCACTTTCAGAAATAAAAGCTCCAACCATTAAGAATATATTGACAAATGTGTTTACTGGTTATAGAAGCCCAAAATTATATGTCTACCACTAGACAATTGGTTGAATAAATAATAATGCATTCATTCTGTGGAGCCTTATGTAATTTTTAAAAAGAACATACTAGATTTCTATGTATTGCCTGAAAAAAAAATCCATGAATTCTTTTAAGCACAAAAATATTTGTAGAAGGTTATATAAAGTATAATCCCACTGTACAGAAACAGGATGGGGAAGCCCTGTGGATTGGTCAGTGTATTATGTGTATGATTTGTGTATGTATATGTCTGTAAATGAAGTGACAGAATTGGCACACAGAAAATTAGTAATATTAACTCATAGGAAAAAGAAATAAGGGTTTTATTTATATACCTCTGTGTCATTTCACATGTTAAAATGACCAAGTATTATTTTGTAATAAAAAAGTACAAAAAGGAGAATCATTAGATAGGCAATAGTGAAGTGAAGTTGCTTAGTGGTGTCTGACTCTCTGCGACCCCATGGACTGTGGCCTACCAGGCTCCTCCATCCGTGGAATTTTCCAGGCAAGAGTACTGGAGTGGGTTGCCATTTCCTTCTCCAGGGGATCTTCCCGATGCAGGGATTGAACCCAGGTCTCCCACATTGCAGGCAGATGCTTTACCATCTGAGCCACCAATGGAAAATTATCTTCCCTTTCGAACTTAAAAAAAATCTGAATTTAAATAATGTGGTTTAAACCCAAACATTGTCTGAATTTGGCCACTACAAAATAAAATACAGCTTTCTCTCAGCAGACTTTGTGTTTGCCTGGGTCCCAGGTCTCTTAAATAAATAGGTTGTGTTTATTCAAATCCTGGATAAGAAATATTTTTCAAACATAAAAATTACCCTGCATAGTACTCTGAACTCCTGTCTTGAGACTGCACATGAGGACCGCAGTGGTTGTATTGCTAGAATACTAGGAAATGAGGTGAGGACTATTGAAAACTGCGGGTTCGTGAAAGCTCTAACTTTTTTCTGAGATTTGTAGCTCTAGGGAGAATTTTAGAACGATTTCCAATTTCTCCAGTTTGTCTTTCATTGTTATGGGGAAAAAATGACTTTCAAATAGTAAAGAATTTCCCATCAGTTTTTCGATAGCTTTTCATCCAGCAATCAGCTAGGTTCCTTCTGAGAGAATATTTCTAATAAGAAAAAAAAAATCACTTTCAAAGTCCAGCGCTGACCATTTTTTTATGTTCCTGAGGCTGAGTTCAGTTCTATTGTGAACCATAATTTATGAGGCAGAACCCACAATTTTTTGACCAGCAAATTGGAAAACCAGTGTAATCATTTCCATGTGCCCATCTCATTTTCTAAGGATCTGTAATAAGTTTAGCAAACAGTTTCCCCCCTTTGAAAACATACCAAATAATTGATTATTTCCTCCCTCTCAGATGCATGTTCGGTGTGTTGTGTTACTCTGATTTCCCAACCACTGTACATTAGGTTGATGTTCTTTTAGACATCAGACAATAATGGATTAAACCTTGCTGCCTACTCAGAGATCTCCTCTGAGTAGAAATAGGTTTCTGTGGCACTACAGAATTTTTACCTCATCTACTCAGCCAATAATTGGCCAGAGCACTGATTCTGGTTAGAAATAAGCAACAAGCTTCCTGTATCCATGAAAAGAAAACAAGCGGATGCGTGTAGCCTCTGAGAAACACGGGATTACTTTTAAAGCAAAGCAGCACCCAGCGACCAGAGTGCAGCATATGTCTGAAATCCACTCTCTGACACGTTCTTTCCAGCATTTCCCAGGAATGCTGGGCTGACTCCTAAGACTTGTTTTCACTTCCTGCCTTTTGAATAAAATGAGTTTGCCAACCAGCTGTGAGTACCTAACCCTGGGGAAGATGGCTAGATTCCGAAGCCCTGCGTATGTTCATGGATCACCTTATGCAACCAACAAGCCCATTGACATTAAGCCACAGAGGAGACGGTAACTGCTTTCCTTTCTTCTAGCTGTTTGTTTGTGAAAACGTGTTTTGTTGCCCTTTAGTAACTGCTTTGGAGGTCTGCTGAGCTCGGAGGGTCAGGGTGAGAGGTTAGTTCTAAAATTCAGCATACTGGATAGCTAGAAAAAAATTAACCAAAGAGGAAAATGAGCTGGAAAATATTCTTAGCTTAGCTATTAGCAAAAGCTGATATGGTTTCAGGGTCTGTAGATTTTAGGAATTTAAGAGATTACTAGTGCTTGTACTACCTTCAGAATCATCTATGGTGAATTATTTCACAGAGGATTTTCCTGAATAATGGATATATTTATTAAAATCTCTTATTACCAGGTTCCCAGTATCTCACAATCTACAGATAACATTCCTTAATGCCTAAGTGTGATAAATACGTTCAAATTCTGTAAAAAGCATTGATTTACATGTGGTCACTGTGGAGGCCAGAATAGGCTTAGCTATTTTTCCTCTGAAGATGTCATTTCTAGATCAAGGTTCCAAAATTGTGCTAACTCACAATCTCCACAAAGACCCACACCACACAAACACACACACACATACACACACTCTCTCTCTCTCACTCATTACCCAGGCCAGCTCACGTTGTATAATTAAGAGTTGCAAAGTTGAACTGAGTGTTTTCATTACAAGAAAAGAGGGAGTGCAGTAAGAAAACCCTTATCTTCTAGCCTTTTTACTGCAGTGTAAAAATAGGGTTGATATGTTTGACAAATGGGTCTAAAACTAATCCCTCAATTTGGGTTTTATATAGTCGTTATATTCAGTTTTTTCAGAATGAACTTTGGGAGCATTTTACAATGAGACTCTATTCTCCGTGAAAATGCCAATTCTCCGTAATTTTATGAAACCTTGAAATCAGAATCCAAAATTCAAAAAGCAACATAACTTACTAAAAGACTATCATTATCAGCCTACACTTCTATTTTTCCTTTTCTTATGATGCATGCATAAACTCACACGTAAAGGATACATTTTGCCAGACATGACCTTATTTGAAAACATAGAGGAACATTCGGATATTTAAGTGATTTTTTTCTAAAAGTTTCCAAACTCTCAGAAATGCCTTGGGGTTAGAAGGAATGGGAATGAACTTTTAAAAAAATTTCGAGAGGGGAAATATTCACTTCTCTTCCCCAAGTACCAAGGCTCTTCCTGTCAACCTGTAGGACCATTTGAATTTAAAACATGCTGGCAGTAACTAGCAACTGTGTCAGAGAACATTAGGAAAATGTGTCCTGAGACTCACTACACAGCTCAGTTTTAATCAGTCGCCCAACTCCCTTCTGTAATTAGGGGTGTGACACCCACACCACAAAGGCACACAGACGCCAAATTATTAATGTATAGTCATGAAAATATAACCTTCTTCCCTAATAGGGGATGTTGAGTCTTGAAAGCCTACTTGAAATGGATATGCAATACAGGCTGATAGAATTGTTGCCTATAGTTTGACAAAGTTAGATAATTTTTTACTAATACCACGTTTATTAAGAGAGACATAGTGGTTATGGCATTGGCTTGAAACCAGTTAAAGAGGGTTCAATTCCTTCCTTTTTTATTTTAAATTTACATCGGTAAGGTCTTCAAACACGTCAATGCTGTGTTCCTATTCACATTACCTTACCTTTTTTCCACCTAAAAGTAATCAACTCCTGTGTAAGTCAGCAGAATTGTGTGTTTATATAAGCTGATAAGTATATGTATGTAGTGTGGACTGGGCATGTTGCATTGTACCCAGACAAGTTCAGACTTATCTTCCGTCACTTTTTACACTGAGTATTACAATGTATTTTGCAAGCAAATATCCTTGCAAGGTGTTTGACAATAACCAGTATTTTGCAGTGTAGACCTCAAATTTGTAAAAATGTCAGGTCTAACTTGTTCTTCAGTACAGTACATTGCTTATTATATACAGCAAGTAAATCAAATAAATGGCCTTTTGCTTAAGATATGTAGTCATTAAGTCATTAAATGTAGAGCTTCTATCCCATAGCAGTATAACTCTGGCAACAAACTTGTAATGAAAACCATGGTTGGAGGGGATGGATAAATGGGTGAAGGAAGATCCGAGTCGTGGTGTCTTTCTATTGTGTAGCTCATATTTTCAAGTTGTACATTTTAAAACCTTTATCTGAACGTCTTTTTAATCTGCTGAGAAGTCAGTACATCGGGAACAGTGGTAGATTATTATTGTAGATGCACTAAAATCAACCCCAAATTAAATGGTTAGGTTTCAGAATACTTGCTGGGACTCATCTAAGATTTGTTTAAGACATGTTTATAAGTTTCCTTTCATGTAGTTACATTTGTGCTCTTTGGCAGAAAGGATACTGTTTTGATAATTACCAAAAGCGAGGGAAGGAAGAAGGGAGGAATCCCGGAAAACAACTAAAGAGGAGGAGTTGTATGTTGGTGTTCTAACTTAGTCAATGAATGTGATACTGAGGTGGTAAAAAGAAATATGACTTTTCATTAAATGGAGAGAATAAAGTAGGAAATCTAATCGTATCAAAATATACCTCAGTTTGAGTTCAAGTGTATCCTTATAAAACAATGACTTGTTGAAAGAACAGCATGTTGCCTTGGAACACAGGGAGATAATTTCCAAATTGAGAATGAGCAGCATTGTAAGTGTGACCACATGGTCACTGGATAGTTCTGAATTCTTATTTCAGGAGCAGCAGTGAAGAGATTAACAAAGAAGCTAACACTCCTAAATCTTAATTAATCTCAGTGTTGAAGAGAATGACAGTCTTACCACCTGTGATTCTAATAATTTTCTATATTCATGTTTTTTAAAAAATTTACTCTAATATTTTATAGCCTCCACAAACTCAAGGACTCTATTTTTACTCTTGCAAAAAAATAGCTTTCTTTAAATTTTATAATACTTTGATGTCCCTAATACATAGAGAATAAGTAATCAGATTTAATCTGGCTTTTCCACTCCATCCTCACCAAGTCAGGCTGCAGGGTTTTTGAGTGTATGGATTGCTTCTTGCTCACTGCCACATCCGTGGTGCCCAGCATAGAGCCAGGCACAGATCGGACAATAAATTATTTAGGAAATAAATGATGACAAAGTGTGTGTTACCTATCTTGGCATAGGTGTATGTATCCCTTCCCTGAATACCATCATATGGAGTCTTTGGCAAGACCTTCCATATAGTAAAAATGAGAAGTCACTGGAAGGGGAGAGAGGGAGGTTTCCTAGAGGAAAGTGATATTGAACCTGTCAGAAAGGTGATAGAAGCACAAAAGTGGATACAATCAGTTACAGAAATTGTGAAATGTAAGCCCTAGTTCTGTTTGTCCTCCAGAAGTATTAAACTCAGAAAACGTTTTTTTTTTTTTTTTTTTTTTGCAAAATTAGCGACAAATATTGGGAGCAGTGAAAGAGGCGTGTCAGGACTCAACAGCACCCTCAGGTACAGAAAACACCTGTGCTCCTGGGCAACACTTCTCACAACCCAGCACCTGTGGGTGCTCACACGTCTCAGCAGCTCTGCCCCCTGTCTCTGGCTGGCGGGCCTCTGCCCTGCGCTGCTCTGGGGCCCCTCCTGCTCCCCACCTTCTTCTCATTCTCTCCATTCTGTATGCGCCTTCTTCCCGGTAGTCTGTGGGCTCAGAGAAAAGGATATAGGAATGAATACTAGGAGTCTGAGTCTGCATTAATCAGCCTCTTTTATCCTTGAGAAAAGATTACAGTTGCATGCTTAGATTTTAATCAATCATCCAACTTCCATTTACTCAAATTAATATTACTTTTAGTTCATTAGTAGTAGTATAAGAAATAAACTGTTAGTATTAGTTTGCTAGGGCTGCCATAACAAAGGCTGAATGGCTTAAACCGCAGAGATTTGTTTTCTCAGTTTGGAGGCTGCAAGTCCACAGTCAGAGTGGTGCCGGGTTGACTTTCTCCTGGCCCCTCTCTGCTTGGGGTGCAGATGGCTGTCTTCTCACCGAGTCATCACACGCCCTTTGCTCTGTGCCTGCACCCTGGTCAGTCTGTGGGTCCAAATGTCCTCTTACGAAAAGACCACTAGGCAGATTGGATAAGGTATCCATTTGAACAGCCTCTCTCATCACCTCTTTAAAGACTCTGTCTCCAGATACAGTCACATCCTGAAGTACAGGGGGTTAGGCATCTCCACATGAATTTCGGGGTGACGCTGTTTAGCACATAGCAAATTGTATTCATATAAATGCTTTGCGATAATGACTGTGGAAGGAGACAGGAATTGGACTAGGATTCCTCAGTAATTAGTGGCCTCTTGTTTATAAAAAAAAAAAAAAAAGTTCAATCAATGAGTCTGAACGTGCACGAGTGATATATTTGAAGTATAAGTGAATACGTCTCACTTTCTGTACCAAAGGAAAACAGTTGCACATTGTGTACAGTCGATCTTCATCAAATATAACCTATTTCACTAGGAATCTATCATCATTCAAACAGAGCCCAGATCAGCATTTGCTTTTCAATAACCCTTTTTGAAAAAGTGGTTATTAAATTTATTATCAATGTAGCCAGTAGTTTTCAACTGGAACTTTTGGCAACGTATAGGGACATTTTTGATTTTAAGTTTTGCGGGCTCACTCGCTCATTCATGTCTGACTCTTTCAATCCTGCATACTGTAGCCCACCAGGCTCCTCTGTCCATGGGATTTCTCAGACAAGAATACAGGAGTGGGTTGCCGCTTTCTCCTCCAGGGAATCTTCTAGACCCAAAGATTGAAGCTGAGTCTCCAGGTAGAAAAACATTACCTTATACACAGTGAAGAATTATTCTTAAGAAAATGATACAAATGAACTTACTTAAAAAACGTAAATAGACTCACAGGCATAGAAAACAAATCTATGGTTACCAAACGGGATTGGGGAGGAGGGATAAATCAGGAATTTGGGATCAACTTGTACGTTAAAAAGCAGAGATATTACATTGCCAACAAAGGTCCGTCTAGTCAAGGCTATGGTTTTTCCAGTGGTCGTGTATGGATGTGAGAGTTGGACTGTGAAGAAGGCTGAGCGCCGAAGAATTGATGCTTTTGAACTGTGGTGCTGGAGAAGACTCTTGAGAGTCCCTTGGACTGCAAGGAGATCCAACCAGTCCATCCTAAAGGAGATCAGTCCTGGGTGTTCATTGGAAGGACTGATGCTGAAGCTGAAACTCCAATACTTTGGCCACCTCATGCAAAGGGTTGACTCATTGGAAAAGACCCTGATGCTGGGAGGGATTGAGGGCAGGAGGAGAAGGGGACGACAGAGAATGAGATGGCTGGATGGCATCACCGACTCAATGGACGTGAGTCTGAGTGAACTCTGGGAGTTGGTGATGGACAGGGAGGCCTGGCGTGCTACGATTCATGGGGTCGCAAAGAGTCGAACATGACTGAGCGACTGAACTGAACTGAACTGTACATGCTACTGTATATAAAATAATCAACAAGGACCTACTGTATAGCGCAAGGAACTATACTCAATATTTTGTAATAACCTATAAGGAAAAAATCTGAAAAAAAATTATGTATGAATAACTGAACCACTTTGCTGAACGTCTGAAACTAACACAACATTGTAAATCAACTGTACTTCAACTGAAAAAAAGAAGAATTATTCAACTAAAAATCCCTAAATCCCAATAAAGCTGAGATTGAGAAACTTGTATAAACCAATTGGATTGGGGAATACTTTGAAGCTCTTTGAAGGTCTTTGTCTATATCCAGATAATTGATATTTTTTATGTATTCATGAAAATACCTTCATCTTTCTCATGGTAACCACTAGATGATGCTCTCTTAGCCTGGTTAAAAATAACCATTGCCACACTTTTTAAATGATCTAAAATGTTCAGTGATTCAGACAGCTTTATTGGATTGTCAGGGCCTATTATTATTTCAGTAGAGCTACCATGAAGATTTCATTACAGAAAGCTGAATAAATGATCTAATACATTCTTGTAGCTTCAGGCTAGGTACTAAACATTGATATGCTTTTCAAGGTGAATTAAAAAATACTGGGTAAAATTGCACAAAAGATAACAAATATTGAGTGACCATCCCAGTGACCTGGTAGAATGAAGACTCTGGTCACCTGTCCCCGTGCCTATGTACATGGGTACATGTTTTGTGAACGTGTGAGCCAAAAGTAGATTTTCATCATAACCAGCTCATCCTAGCAGGAGAGAACAAATTTCATAAGGGGAAAATTGGGGGGAAAATGTAGTACTTTCTCAGATAAAAGGTACTTCTTTTCAATAAATAAATCTTCTAATTATCATCAGGATTTAGTCTAACCCTACTTTCATCTGGGAAAAATTATTGGCAATAATGTTTGGACTAGAATGTGTATTTTCAGCTCTTCCTGCTCTCCTCAAATCCAAAGCAGTATATACAAATGTCTACTAGCTAAGGGATCTCCAGAGAAATCAAACTCAACATATTTTTTTTTTCTTCCAATTTTATTTTATTTTTAAACTTTACATAATTGTATTAGTTTTGCCAAATATCAAAATGAATCCACCACAGGTATACATGTGTTCCCCATCCCGAACCCTCCTCCCTCCTCCCTCCCCATACCATCCCTCTGGGCCGTCCCAGTGCACCAGCCCCAAGCATCCAGCATCATGCATCGAACCTGGACTGGCAACTCATTTCCTACATGATATTTTACATGTTTCATTGCCATTCTCCCAAATCTTCCCACCCTCTCCCTCTCCCACAGAGTCCATAAGATTGTTCTATACATCAGTGTCTCTTTTGCTGTCTCGTACACCGGGTTATTGTTACCATCTTTCTAAATTCCATATATGTGCGTTAGTATACTGTATTTATGTTTTTCCTTCTGGCTTACTTCACTCTGTATAATAGGCTCCAGTTTCATCCACCTCATTAGAACTGATTCAAATGTATTCTTTTTAATGGCTGCAAACTCAACATATTTATAACTGAGATTACCCAGGGTCCCTCCCCATCCTCCGTGATCCATGGCACTTGCCAAAAATTCATCCTAAATGCTTTCTCTGCCTCAGCCCACACTCTCCATCACTATCTGTTGTCAGGTACATTCTTTCTTCTTCCTTTTGTTGCGCTTCCCAACACACTATCCTTGTTAGGCCCTCATTTTCTTTTGCCTGAAAGACTCATAGGCTCATAATTGATCTTTTTATCTTTCTATCATCCTCTTCCTGACTGTCATTCTTTAAAATTTTGTGATGCTTCCCTGCTTACACCAATAGCTTTTCACTGCGTATAAAACATCTCACTTCTAAATGTCCATGGTCTACCTCCTCCATATCCTGTATCCTTGGGGATAAATCCCTTCAATCATCCACGTATACTCTGCATTTTAGATGTAAAGAGCTACTAACTATACCTGTTCTTGGCCTGTAGGTCTCCTCTTCCTCCTCTTTGTGATGAACCCCAACTCCTCCTGCAGATCTTTCTCATTAATCCTTTCCTAATTCCCTATTTACAAAATTAAGTTTCTCCTTTAGCTAGCTGTTGTCTCTTTTTTTATGTATCTGTTACAGCATTATCATATAAACTTCAATTATTTATATGTATGCTGTCTTTCCTGCCGTTTTATAGTGGCATGATGGAAACAGCTGTTTCAGGAAGAATAATTTGGCAATAACTTGCAACATAAACTGGAATGGAAAAGACTGGAGCCCTATCCTGATTGAAGCAAGCAGAATAAAATCCTGGCAGGAACCATTTCATTACAATTACAAAATATGTAAATATATGATTACAATTGTGAGAACCGCTCAAAAGGAGACAAGGGCCCAATAAAAGTATATAAATAGGTACCTAACATAGTCTGAGCATTTGGAAAATGTTTCCCTGGGGATGATGAGGCCTGAAGATGAGTAACATGTTCTGTGGAGAACTAAGTGAGGCTTTGCTATGAATGTTAAACTGAAAGGATAAGGTGTCTGAGCTCTAAAAAGGGAGGGCAGAGAATGGCAAAACTAAAGTAAGGGAGATTGGTCATGAGAGGGAAAGAACAAAATAAATTCTTAATTTCATTTTAGAGAAACATTAAATGACTGTTTAATGTAATTCTTTCATTGAAAATGCAATTTTAAACATATCCTTTGTGTCTTATTTATTATTGAGAATTTTTAAATATTGAAATAAGCAGGTAGTATTTTCCAACTGAAGTTAGAAAAGAAAGTCTGTTTTCCAATCTATTGCCAACTACTAGTGATTAATAAAAACGTCATAAATATTAACCTTTGTTCCTCTGGATCAGTTTAGCATTCCCCCATCACCTAGCCATACGGCCTCTGCTTTGCTAAATGGAGCGACATGAGGCTATTTAGAATACTTAGAGTGTTGGCTGTTCTGATGCACAGGAGATTCTGCACAGCCTCAGTGAGCTTCATGTTAGTGCATTTCTACATCCAATTAGAGACATAAAATTGCCCATCTTTTGGAACTCCTTTCCATTTGTTTTTCCTCTTTTGTTGTGTTGGCTTGTTTTTCTTTCCCACTGATTTTTCTCTTGCGTTAAATAAGATTATTACATAGATAAATTCATGCCATGAAGGGAAAACTTTTATTATCACCTTTATTTTACTTTGTTAACTGTGTGAATGAAATAGTGAATTCTGACAAGCATTCCCGGCTTAGCATAGCACTTAATATAGCACTGCTGTCAAGGAGATTGTATATTGATGTAGAAGGTCTGAAAGAAGCAGAGACAAAAAATAATGGCAGGAGGGGCGGGCAGTCAATCCACTGACAGCCTTTAAACTAAAGTTGATGACTTTAAACTTGATCCGTAATGCCATGGTTTCTACAGCCTCATGAGGAGGGTGACTCCCAGCAAAGAAGATAGTTTTGCCAGTGGTGATACCCTAGAGAGATGTTTGTTGAGAAGGAAGTTACAAATGTCCAAGGGAAAGCTAATCAGCTTCCCAGACAAGATGGAATGTGTTCTAAATTTCAAAAGATGGTCAGGGCTTCATTCATGTGGTTTGCAGTAGCTCATGTTGTTATTATCCTTCAGGCCTCATCATCCCCAGGGGAACATTCCCTAAACGCTCAGACTGTGTTAAGTACCTATTTATATACTCTTATTGCACCTTCATCTTCTTTTTAGCAGTTCTCACAGTTGCAATCCAATATTTATATATTTTGTTGACCTAAGAGCTTCCTTCCATAGTCATTTATGGGATCGTGGGAACAGGGCATAAGACTGTGTTTTAAACCAGAGTGTGTACAGTGCTTTGTACAAGGCTTGTAACATAATAGGTGCTTAGTCAATTCTTATGTGATATATTATTCTCACTGGGAATAAGAAAGTCATCAGACACAATAAATAATCATGTACCTCTTGCAGAAACATATTAAATTCATTCTAGCAACTTCTGGACTTGTGTCTTAAGCCCTGATTGCTCTTCCTTTTTACTTGTATCATCATCACTGCCTTAAATTAAAACAGGGTGTTCTCATGGCCAAGATGAAACTCATTGTCTTACTTTTAAGATCTATTCCTCTTCTTCTATTCTTTGATTAGGAGGTCTAATGGATTCAGTTCAGTTCAGTTCAGTTCAGTCGCTCAGTCGTGTCTGACTCTTTGCGACCCCATGAATCACAGCACGCCAGGCCTCGCTGTCCATCACCAACTCCCGAGTTTACCCAAACTCATGTGCATCGAGTCGGTGATGCCATCCAACCATCTCATCCTCTGTCATCCCCTTCTCCTCCTGCCCCCAGTCCCTCCCAGCATCAGGGTCTTTTCCAGTGAGTCAGCTCTTCGCATGAGGTGGCCAAAGTACTGGAGTTTCAGCCTCAACATCAGTCCTTCCAATGAACACCCAGGACTGGTCTCCTTTAGAATGGACTGGTTGGATCTCCTTGCAGTCCAAGAGACTCTCAAGAGTCTTTTCCAACACCACAGTTCAAAAGCATCAATTCTTCAGTGCTCAGCTTTCTTCACAGTCCAACTCTCACATCCATACATGACCACTGGAAAAACCATAGCCTTGACTAGGCGGACTTTTGTTGGCAAAGTAATATCTCTGCTAAAATTTTAATGTGCTATCTAGGTCGGTCATAACTTTACTTCCAAGGAGTAAGTGTCTTTTAATTTCATGGATGCAATCACCATCTGCAGTTATGTTGGAGCCAAAAAAAATAAAGTCTGACACTATTTCCACTGTTTCCTCATCTATTTCCCATGAAGTGATGGGACCAGATGCCATAATCTTAGTTTTCTGAATGTTGAGCTTTAAGCCAACGTTTTCACTCTCCTCTTTCACTTTCATCAAGAGGCTTTTTAGTTCCTTTTCACTTTCTTCCATAAGGGTGGTGTCCTCTGCATATCTGAGGTTATTGATATTTCTCCCGGCAATCTTGATTCCAGCTTGTGCTTCTTCCAGCCCAGCATTTCTCATGATGTACTCTGCATAGAAGTTAAATAAGCAGGGTGACAATATACAGCCTTGACGTACTCCTTTTCCTATTTGGAACCAGCCTGTTGTTCCGTGTCCAGTTCTAACTGTTGCTTCCTGACCTGCATATAGGCTTCTAATGGATTTCTCCCCAGTTATCCAAACTAGAAACACGAGAGTCACTGTATTCATCTCCCTTTATTTCAACTCACTCCTTCATCACCAGGTTCTCTTTTACCTGCTAATGAATTCTTATATCAGACACTTCCATTCTGCCTTTGCTAACACTGCCCATTAATGTAGTCTGTTATTAGGACCTCTTATATGATCTGCACATCGCTGGTTTCTGTATAATCCACCCAGAATGATTTTATGTGAGTGAGTGTTGGATTGCTTTCATTGCTATAGTAGCACAGTACTTCCTTTTTTGCAAAACTTGTAAATTACACCAAAACCCTTTGGGTGGCTGATATTCAGTTCCGAAGTTTTCTGATGACCCCAAGTATAAAAATGCAAAATTCTACCTTTGTGATGTTTCTTCCTGAGCAATGGCTGAGTCACAAAATGATGAATTTGCTTAATTTGCATGAAAGAAACATTTAAAATTCCTCTAAGATTTCTTGAAATCTGAGCTGACGATTGCATGATAATTCACAGTAAATCATCTCACAAAACAGGTAGCTTTCAATGTATCACAATACATGAGAGATTAGTGTCATTTAGTTATTAATTTTTAACCCAGGCAAAAGTTAGTAAAATATATGTGCCTACAGCTACAGAAGTCTCAAAGTCTGTTGAGTAGTCGAAATTATTCAACGTACCCTTATGATACAGTTTTTCTAAATTTGCAATGGCCCTTCTGGCCCATGCCGCCTTGATGGAAAACACGTGCTCTTGTCTGTGCTGTTATTTCTGAACAGCATATATTGGTGTCTGATGCAACATGGTACTGGTGTTACCATGGTAATTCCTCGTGTAATAACAAGAACATCAAGAATACGAGCAGCTTGCTGTTCTCTTTGAGTTTAGTCTATTTCCTTTGAGTTTTCTATGAGTTTAGTTTATTTTCTGTTTTCTCCCTCTCTCCCGCTATCTCTCTCTCTCCTACTTTAGGAAACCATCGCCCATGACACCGAGAGTAACACAATCACATGTTCACTTTCTGTTATTTGTTGGTACAACTCACACTCTGCTTGCAAAGGAATTCTTGGACGCTTTGACTTGTAAGAGATTTTGCTTCTCTCTGACATTTCTTTTTGTCAGTAAAGGTTTCTAACCTCTGGAGGAAAAATCATTTGAATCCTCAGGCTGGTACATGTCAGAAATCCTGTATGATAAACTCTGTGGAGACAGAACATTCTAGCTCTAGTGTTGCCTTGTCTCTGACTTCAGTCTGTGTTCAAAATCACCTCAAAACCGAGTTGGAAAATGAAAATTAATTGTCACATCCCTAGCAATTTTTACTGTACCAGTCTAGGCACTCCATGTCAGACTTGGAGATAAAGTACTACAGTGATGATTGACTGTAAGTTACTCAGGACCTAATGATGTTTATAAAGATCTTTTCATCTTTACAGGGTATTGAAAAAAATGGCCTTCAGTGTGACAAAGGAGATATTGTATAAGAGCAATTCAAAAGAAGTGTACTGTCCGAGCACTTAATGATACAAATTCAAATATACAGGCTAAGCCAAACAGGAGAGATAAAGGGGGGAGAAATAGCAATTCACATAGGCATTCTGCTTTCTCTACCTGCTGCCTCCTTGAATGGATCCATGCTCACTAGTAAGTGTGAGATAGGAGAGATGCTCTCTCCTTATCTCAGTCCCCTTGGACCTGTTGTGGCATGAACATCTTGACTTCCATTTGGGTAATTTAAAGGATTCTCCGTAGCAATATTGACTAGACTAGTTTTTGCCCCAGAGGCTGATATTTGAATGTAGACTAAGTAATATCCGACTCCACTGAATTACTGTTATCATCAAAAGATGTATCTATGTTTATAGACATTCTTGTATTAGATTTGAGAAGGAACTCCAGTGTTGATAGTAAATATGAAGGGAAAAGGGAAGTCGCTCAGTCGTGTCCGACTCTTTGCTACCCCATGGACTGTAGCCCACCAGGCTCCTCTGTCCATAGGATTTTCCGGGCGAGAGTACTTGAGTGGGTTGCCATTTCCTTTTCCAGGGCATCTTCCCCACCCAGGAATCAAACCCGGCTCTCCTCCATCGTAAGCAGATGCTTTACCGTCTGAGCCTCAGGGAAGTCGATAGTAAATATAATGAGCCTTATTTGCTGAGTTAAACATATACTAAGGAGACCAGTGGGAGTAGTGATAGCAATAATCTACTCTAGAAGTAGTAATAATACCCTGTACAAAATGATGGAGCATTCATTTATGTTATACTTTTTGTGTATTTTATATTTTCTACAACATATAAAAATTTACAAGGAAAAGTAAATTTGTCTCTTTTAAAGAGAGTGTATATTTAGGGTCTAACATGGAATGGTACATGTAGTAATAAAATCGATAGGAGGGAAACATGGAAGAAGGATCAGCAAGACTTGAAAAATTTTATAAGAAAGAAAAAGAAGACGCTGTTTCCTTGATGAAACCTAGACACCACCAGTATTTCTGAATTTCTGGCAAAAGAATTGTAGTTAACAGAAACAGAGACTAAGAAGTGGAACATCAGGTTTGAGAGTAAAAATAACTTATTGATGAACAAACTGGTTTTGAGAATTTGTCAGGAAAAGTGAATGGAGAAGAGCAAACAAATATCGAACAAAGAGTTAAAAAAAAAAAAAAGAAAGAAAATGTCAGGGTTGGGAATATGAAGACCAAAGAGGATCAAGCAGAGGTCCTTGGGGAAGCATCTACATGTGTGAGTTAACCTTAAGTTTAGCAAAGTCAGAGTCAATTACCTTTTGTGTATTTGTTTCCAATTCAGAACTTTATTTTCATCCTGCAATATACTGTGCAGACCTCTAAATGTAGCTGTATAGAGGATAAATAATTTACAGAAACATCCAAAATACATCAGACTTTGTTACTAAATATTTTATTGCTGAGGTCACTAGATTTGGCTAAGTTGTAAGATACATAAATTGCCAGGCTTTGCAAAATGGTATTTTTAAACTGATGATGGATTTCAAATCAAATTGTCATATTGGATCCTGAACCTTTTTGTAACCAACAAATGCTTTCACAAAGCAAATATTGATAAGATGATCCAGTACTGATCTGTTCTACTATTATTAGTATCTCAGAAATAAATATTAATGAGAATGTTGAAATGTTGCAGTTCTCAGAAATCAGCCAAAATTGGCCTAATGATTAGGGATGTGTTGACTCTGAATAGAGGTACATACTTCTGGATTTATAGGGAACAACAGAGACGCAACCAACAAAAAATAATGTGCCATGACCCAGTCAGTGGAGAGAAGGGTGTTCATAGCCGCACCGTAAGAGTTAGCTATGAGATTGTGTTCCATCTTTTCTGTTGCGCTGCTGGTAAAAAACAATGTTAAAATAGCCCCTTTCTTGTAACCAAACATTTCTTACTGGAAATTCAATAGGCATGCTTTTCTCTTGTTTGGCCAGATATGGGTATTTGTCTTACTGCCTTTTAGTAGTTCTGAAAACAATTTTATCAGTAGTTCAATACATTCTTTTCCCAGGAGCTTGGGTGTATTATTGAGGTTGTTTCAAATGCACTTAATGTCCTCTCTAATGGATTTGTTTATTTGTTTCACAAAACCTTCTATTCTCTTGGCCAGAGAAGTTACTTTTATATGCTTTATGAGTGCCTCGTTGCTATAACCTGTAAATTATGGCACTTTGTTATTTCATATATACTTTTAATATGATATATGTCATATATAACTTGTAAGTAAAGAGCGATGAAAAAGTTATTGCTTATGATCTCTTCATGTAGAATTGTTATAAACAATGCATAGTAAACAATAAACAATACTTTAATAATTAGAAATTAGAATGGAGTGGGGTAGATCAGTTTATCTGTGGCACTGAGACTTCATATACGATAGTCTCAAAAATTAAAATATATCTTGGAGGTTGAAATATTCATACAGATGTCAGGTAAATGTGGAAATATAATTTTATTAGAGTTCTTTATAGTGATGTTTGGCTATAAATCCACTGATCTGAAGTTTCTGTGGGTAGATTCTAAGTATATCCGGCACCTGGCTTAGAGAATGGGAAAAACAAAACAAAACAGTAGTCTTCTTGGCTTGCAAGGAGATGTGAACTTCCTACTTCTGACCTGACCCATTCTGGGATAAATCAGATGTTTACTCTGACCAATGTAAAACATCTGGGTAATTCCAATTTGGGAGACATATTGCTTTAGATACATGGAACCCTGAAAATCGGTAGAATTTTGCATTTCTTTTCTTGATAAATGATGTTGCCTGAATTTTTGTCATACCCAACAATTCATAGTCCTCAGTTCTCCCACTTTTTTTTTTCCATTTAGTTAAAATCGTCTATCTTCTATCTATTACACATATAGCTCTTAGAAGAGCAGATGTCTGGATTATTATCTATCGTTCTCAAACACACCAAAGTTTCACTATCAAACTATGCTGCTGCTGCTGCTAAGTCGCTTCAGTCGTGTCTGACTCTGTGCGACCCCATAGACGGCAGCCCACCAGGCTCCCCTGTCCCTGGGATTCTCCAGGCAAGAACACTGGAGTGGGTTGCCATTTCCTTCTCCAGTGCATGAAAGTGAAAAGTGAAAGTGAAGTTGCTCAGTCGGTCCGACTCTTAGTGACCCCATGGACTGCAACCTACCAGCCTCCTCCATCCATGGGATTTTCCAGGCAAGAGTACTGGAGTGGGGTGCCATTGCCTAATCCCCCATAAAAAATCCAGGCTTATAAGGCTACACCTTGATGTAGAATAACTCCTGGTTTTCTAGTTATTATTTTCTTAGAACAGCTCTGAGCAGTTCTTGTTGGGCTCTCCTCTGGGGCTCTTTGATAAATCAGTTCTAGATTGAGATTGACATGAAGAGAGAGCTTGAGACAAAAGATGGAAAACAGCTATGAGCAAAATAATTCTCCTCTCAAAGATAAATACAAGACATACCAAGAAAACGCAGTTGGAGTTGTTGCTTTCCCTGGATGTTGTGGAAGAGTTGACCAATATAAAGGAGGGTAGATTAACAATGCAGTCACATCCAGGGCATGTCATCTCATCGACTGAAGACAATTTTTATATTCTCTATAAATGTTGTCAAAAATAATGATCCAGGATGGAATAATAAGTAACCTGTGTTCCCTTAACTGGGTCATTTGTCTCATAATGCTGTTGACCTCTCATTTATTTATTTCTCGGTATTTAGACCTGTGCTGGCCAATAGAAATACTATGGAAGCCACATTTGTAATTTAAAATATTCTACTATCACTTAAAAAATATGTTTAAACAGATAAAATTAACTTCAAAATATAATCAATGTATAATCAATGATTAATATTGTAAGCAATATATAATTATTAATGAAATATTGAAAATTCTATCCTCATTCTAGTCCTTTGAAGTCCTGTCTGTATTTTATATACATATTAACTTAGATGCTAACTTTCTGTCAATCATGCTTGATCTAAATTTCAGTTCACTTCAGTTCAGTTGCTCAGTCATGTCTGACTCTTTGCCACCCCATGGACTGCAGCACACCAGGCTTCCCTGTCCATCACCAGCTCCCAGAACTTGCTCAAACTCATGTCCATCGAGTTGGTGATGCTGTCTCTATGGCATCTCAATCTAAATTTAGATTTCATAAAATTTGCAATTGAAAATGTAGAATCACTTAACTCAGGTTTCAAATTTCCAGTAATCAGCTATCAATTATAAAATTTAAATATTAACTACTATTTTTATCATGCAGTTCCACTCTTCAGATCCTTTCTTCATTGCCCGTCACTCCCCAGTGAAGCCTGTCTTGACAATTCTTGCTCATGATTGGGAACCCAAATGCTGACGTCCTTTCTGCATTACAGTCAGTCAGAATTCTGCCACAGCCCCAGAGCATTTTTCCATGTACTGTGGACCTGAAGCCCCAGAAAGACTGAGGCTATTTTGTTGCCATATCTATTTCTTGAGTTTTTGTTTATTTCTTTTATGTTTTGATATCTCTACGATGCAGCACAGTGGTTCCTTGATAAATTCTCTTTTGTTGTATGAGCTATCAAGTTGGACACCACTGAAGTGACTTAGCACATGAGGTATCCAACAACTCTCCTGTGTCTGTCATTCAGTCTCTAAAATTAGACCCAGCCTACTGTTCTGATCTTATCTTTGGCTTCTCAGTCATATAGTTTATCTCTAAACAAATTGGTTTGTAGCTGTCTCTTAGATATGCCTTCTGTATTTCCATCCCCTTGTCTCGGCTCACCATCCCCTCTCCTGAAGTATCCTTCTCTCCTCTTGACCTGCCCAAATTCTACCATTTTTTTTCAAGATCCAGCTCATCCTTCTGCCGTGGTAATATGCATGGAGCATCACGTGCTCCACCGTGTCGCAGAGTCAGAATTACATGACTTCAACGAAGGAAACTAAGCTTGGAGTCCAAGTGGATCTGTTTGTTTTCTGGCCTTCTCTGAGCCTCATATTCCTTCTCTATATAATTAGAGTAATAAAGCCTAAGTTTCAGGATTGTCTTGAATATGATGATGAATGCATGTATTGGCACGCAGTGAGAGTTCAGGCAGAATATGTGAGATCTGTTGTTTTTCATGTGACCGTGGGGCATCTAATCATGCAGCTTTTACAATATCGTTTACTGTGAGATTTCACTGTCATTTGGATCACTCTGCAATACAGCATTCTATAATACAATCAATACAATACAATACAGATCACTCTACAATACAAATAACATTTACATGCTTTATTCCAAACCAGACTACAAGTCTCTGGGCTAAACTAACACCTAGTTGAATTGTAGACACACATACATAAACAGATATATATATATGTATGTATTGAGAATTAGAGAGAGGATGCATATTGACTTATGTATATTGAGTCATTTAATGTTCCCTGTGTGCATACGTGCGTGCTGTCCCTTCAGTTAGGTCTGAGTCTTTGCCACCCTAGGGACTGTAGCCTATCAGGCTCTTCTGTCCATGGGATTCTCCAGGCAAGAATTCTAGAGTGGGTCGCCATGCCCCCATCCAGGGGATCTTCCCGACCCAGGGGTTGAACCCCCATCTCTTAAGTCTCCTGCATTGGCAGCTGGGTTCTTGATCACTAGCGCCACCTAGAAAGCCCTAATCTTCCCTAAAAAGCACCATTTTATAAGGAAGTTGATAATGTCCCTAGAAAATAAAGTCTGTCACTGTTTCCATTGTTTCCCCATCTATTTGCCATGAAGTGATGGAACCGGATGCCATGATCTTAGTTTTTTGAAACTATAAGTGAAATGATTATTTACTTGTTGGTATATAGTCATTGTGCATGCAGTGTGTATAGATGATCAAGGCAAAGATTGCCAGTGCAAAGTAACAACCTCTCGTTGCTTAAGTTCAGGTTAATCATTAATATTTTTCCATGGATCAATACCCCTTAGAAGCAAAAATTGTGGCCGAGCTGTTCAACTCCATGTGTCTGCCAAGTGTGAAAATCCTTGGGCCAGACTTATTGGAGCTTTGTGTTATGCTTTTCATTATGAGTTTTTCTTAGCTCTTCTCTGTGAAGAGTTCTTCCCCCTCCCCGTGCCCCTCAGCCGGCCCTGAGAGAATGGGTGAGCTATACTTTAACACCTCACCTGCCCTGAGGCATGTAAGTACAGTGGGATGGGGCCTGGGGGGAGTTCTTTTAATGCTGCTTGGTTTTTAACTTAATGTTCCTCTTCTATTGAAAGTTAATCTGTTATATTCCCTGAAATGAAATAATGATAAGCAAAAGAAAGACAAGACACCCTTTCTAAGTGTGTGACTTATGAGTCCCAAAAGTGATTTTTTTTTTTAAGTATGAAACTTTGCATTTAATTTAAAAGGTGGAATATGTTAGTATCCCCTTGGAAACATTCTGTTGCTGTTTAGTCACTCAGTCATGCCCAACTGTTTGCAGCCCCATGGGATTTCCCAGGCAAGAATAGTGGAGTGGGTTGGCATTTCCTTCTCCAGGGGGTCTTCCCAACCCAGGAATTGAACCAGCATCTCCACATCTCCTGCATTGCAGGCAGATTCTTTACCACGAAGCCACCAGGGAGGCAACATTAAATTTTTTCAAAAGAATTACCATTAAGGAGTTGATAAATATTTTAAATTTTAAAACATCCTATAAAACTGCATCCTAGAAATATAAAGCCTCCTGCTCTTATCCCTCTCAATGAAACCCTCCTGTGTTCATAGGCTGGGTCTGATTTACCTTTGTATGCCTTCTGCCGCTAAAGCTTACAAAAATAGGTATGCAATAGTTATTTAATAAGTAAGTTAGTTAATTGATGAATCAGTTCAGTGCAGTCGCTCAGTCGTGTCCGACTCTTTGCGACCCCATGAATTGCAGCACGCCAGGCCTCCCTGTCCATCACCAACTCCCGGAGTTTACTCAAACTCATGTCCATCAAGTCGGTGATGCCATCCAGCCATCTCATCCTCTGTTGTCCCCTTGTCCTCCTGCATCCAGTCCTCCGCAGCATCAGGGTCTTTTCCAATGAGTCAACTCTTTGCATGAGGTGGCCAAAGTTTTGGAGTTTCAGCTTCAGCATCAGTCCTTCCTATGAACACCCAGGATTGGTCTCCTTTAGGATGAACTGGTTGGATCTCCTTGCAGTCCAAGGGACTCTCAAGAGTCTTCTCCAACACCACAGTTCAAAAGCATCAGTTCTTCGGCGCTCAGCTTTCTTCACAGTCCAACTCTCACATCCATACATGACCACTGGAAAAACCATATCCTCCAAAATCACTGCAGATGGTGACTGCAGCCATGAAATTAAAAGACGCTTACTCCTTGGAAGGAAAGTTATGAGCAACCTAGATAGCATATTCAAAAGCAGAGACGTTACTTTGTCAACAAAGGTTCGTCTAGTCAAGGCTATGGTTTTTCCTGTGGTCATGTATGGATGTGAGAGTTGGACTGTGAAGAAGGCTGAGCACCGAAGAATTGATGCTTTTGAACTGTGGTGTTGGAGAAGACTCTTGAGAGTCCCTTGGACTGCAAGGAGATCCAACCAGTCCATTCTGAAGGAGATCAGCCCTGGGATTTCTTTGGAAGGAATGATGCTAAAGCTGAAACTCCAGTACTTTGGCCACCTCATGCGAAGAGTTGACTCATTGGAAAAGACTCTGATGCTGGGAGGGATTAGGGGCAGGAGGAGAAGGGGACAACAGAGGATGAGATGGCTGGATGGCATCACTGACTCGATGGACGTGAGTCTGAGTGAACTCCGGGAGTTGGTGATGGACAGGGAGGCCTGGCATGCTGCGATTCATGGGGTCGCAAAGAGTTGGACACGACTGAGCGACTGATCTGATCTGACCTGATCTGACTAGACGGACCTTTGTTGGCAAAGTAATGTCTCTGCTTTTGAATATGCTGTCTAGGTTGGTCATAATTTTCCTTCCAAGGAGTAAGCGTCTTTTAATTTCATGGCTGCAATCACCATCTGCAGTAATTTTGGAGCCCAGAAAAATAAAGTCAGCCACTGTTTCCCCATCTATTTGCCATGAAGTGATGGGACCAGATGCCATGATCTCAGTTTTCTGAATGTTGAGCTTTAAGCCAACATGTGTTCTTTTTTCTGTTCTTTCCCATTATAGATTATTACAAAATATTGAATATAGTTCCCTGTGCATTGAATATAGTTCCCTGCACTCAGTTGTGTCCAACTCTTTGTGACCCCATGGCCTGTAGCCTGCTAAGCTCCTCTGTCCATAATTTTCCAAGCAAGAATACTGAATGGGGTTGTCATTTCCTCCTCCAGGGGACCTTTCCTACCAAGGGATCAAACCCATATCTCCTGCATCTACTGCATTGGCAAGTGGATTGTTTACCACTGAGCCATCTGGGAAGCCCTATAGTTCCCTATGCTCTACAGTAAATCAGTGTTGTTTATTTTATATGTAGTACTGTATATCTGTTAATCCCATACTGCCAATTTATCCCTTTCCCCTTTGGTAACCATAAATTTGTTTTCTATGTCTGTGTGTCTGTTTCTGTTCAAGATATAGGATATATTCAAGATTCTTAGAGTAGTGTTAAGAATTAATTTATTTTTACTTTTAATTAGAGGATAATCACTTTATAATATTATGTTGGTTTCTGTCCTACATCAGCAAGAATCAGCCATAGACATATACATGCCCTCTCCCACTAGAAACTCCTCCCCACCTCCTACCCCATTTCACCCTTCTAGATTGTCACAGAGTGCAGGGTTTGAACTCCCTGCATCATACAGCAAATTCCAACTGGCTATCTTTTTACATATGGTAATACTTATGTTTCCATGCTCCTCTCTCTATTCATCCCACCCTCTCCTTCCCACACTGTGTCCACAAGTCTGTTCCCTATATCTGCATCTCCGTTGCTGCATAGATAGATTCATCAGCACCATCTTTCTCAGTTCAGTTCAGTCGCTCAGTTGTGTCCGACTCTTTGAGACCCCATGAATTGCAGCATGCCAGGCCTCCCTATCCATCACCAACTCCCGGAGTTCACTTAAACTCATGTCCATCAAGTCGGTGATGCCATCCAACCATCTCATCCTCTGTCGTCCCCTTTTCCTCCTGCCCCCAATCCCTCCCAGCTTCAGAGTCTTTTCCAATGAGTCAGCTCTTCGCATGAAGTGGCCTAAGTACTGGAGTTTCAGCTTTAGCATCATTCCTTCCAAAGAAATCCCAGGGCTGATCTCCTTCAGAATGGACTGGTTGGATCTCCTTGCAGTCCAAGGGTCTCTCAAGAGTCTTCTCCAACACCACAGTTCAAAAGCATCAATTCTTCAGTGCTCAGCTTTCTTCACAGTCCAACTCTCACATCCATACATGACCACTGGAAAAACCATAGCCTTGACTAGACAGACCTTTGTTCGCAAAGTAATGTCTCTGCTTTTTAATATGCTAAGTTGGTCATAACTTTCCTTCCAAGGAGTAAGCGTCTTTTAATTTCATGGCAGCAATCACCATCTGCCGTGTGCATTAATATATGGTATTTGTTTTTCTCCTTCCGACTTACTTCATTCTGTATAAGAAGCTCTAGGTTCATCCACTTTATTAGAACTAACTCAAATGCATTCCTTTTTACGGCTGAGTAATAGTCCATTGTATATATGTACCACAACATCTTTATCCATTCATCTGTCAGTAGACGTCTAGGTTGCTTCCATGTCCTAGCTATTATAGATAGTGCTGCAGTGAACACCAGGGTACGTGTGTCTTTTTCAGTTATGGTTTCCTCAGGGTATATGCCCAGTAGTGAGCTTGTTGGGTCATATGGTAGTTTTATTCATAGCTTTTTAAGGAATCTCCATACTATCTTCCATAGTATATCAAGTTACATTCTCACCAACAGTGCAAGAGGGTTCCTGTTCCTCCATCCTCTCCAGGATTTACTGTTTGTATATTTTTTGATGCTGGCCATTCTAATCAGTGTGAAGTGGTATCTCGTCGTTTTGATTTGTGTTTATCTAATAATGAGTGATATTGAGCATCTTTTCATGTGTTTGTTGGTCATCTATATATCTTCTTTGGAGAAATGTCTGTTTATGCCCACTTTTGGGTTGAGTTGTTTGTTTTTTCTCATATTTATTGAACTGCATGAGCTGCTTGTATATTTTGGAGATTAATTCTTTCTCACTTGTTTCATTTGCTTTATTTTCTACCGTTCTGAGGTTGTCTTTTCAGCTTGTTTATAGTTTCCTTTGCTGTGCAAAAGCTTTTAATTAGGTCCCTTTTATTTATTTATTTATTTATTTATTTTTTCCATTACTCTAAGAGGTGGGTCATAGAGGATCTTCTTGTGATTTATGTCAAGGAGTCATACTACCTATGTTTTCCTCTAAGAGCTTTATATTTTCTGCCCTTACATTTAAGTCTAATCCATTTTGAGTTTATTTTTGTGTGTGGTGTTAGGAGGTGTTCTAGTTTCATTCTTTTACATGTAGCTGTCCAGCTTTCCCAGCACCACTTATTAGAGAGGCTATCTTTTCTCCATTGTATATTCTTGCCTTCTTTGTCAAAGATAAGGTGTCCATAGGTGCATGGATAAATTTTTTTTTAATGTTTTGAGCATACTTTTGTTATGGACTGAATTTTGTCCCCAAAACTTTCATATTTTAAAGTCCTAATCCCCAGAACCTCAAAAAGTCCCTGTATTTGGAGGTAAAGATGATTAAGTTAAACAACTATGTTAAAGGCAGTTAGGATGGACCCCAATCCAGTGTGACTTGTATACTTATAAGAAGAGGAAATTTGGAAACAGAAAGACAAACATCAGACATTTGCACACACAGGGTGACGACCATGTGAACGCATAGCAAGAAGGGGGCCATCTGTAAGCCAAAAAGAGAGGCCTCAGAAGAAACCAAACCTCCTGACATTTTGATCTTGGGTTTTTATCCTTCAGAACTGTGAGGAAACAAATCTCTGTTGTTTAAGCCTCCTGGTCTGTGGTGTATGTTATGACAGCAGGAGGAAACCAATGCAACCTTTTAAACTGCAGCCTTTGAAAATCCTGTCTTAAAATGATGGCGAGGGAATAGAAGGGTATACATTCCCAAGAATAGAGAGATGAGAAAGGAAACAGCTGGAGATGAGAGAGAAACATTTTAGAAATGGAAAATAGAGAACTGGAATTAGCAAGACTGTGAATGCTAATTACAAAATGCTCACAGAGGAGGGTGTTAGTGGAGGAACTTAAAAATAGGTGGAGATTGATTGAAAATCTGCATATGAAGTAGATGTTTCCACAGGTCCTCCTCTCAGCCTGCACAGCAATTCCACTTCATTCTCATCACAATATTGGAAATTTATTCTGTGAAGAAATTAAGCATGAGAGGTTATGACTTGGAGATACCAGGTATAGTGGAAGGTGAGAAATTTAATCAAAGTATCAGATGTATGGCAGTGGTTTAGTTGCTAAGTTGTGTCCGACTCTTGCGACCCCATGGACTGTAGCCTGATTCTCCAGGTAGGAATTCTAGAGTGGGTTGTCATTTCCTTCTCCAGAGGATCTTCCCAACCCAAGAATTGAACCTGGGTCTCCTGCATTATAGGCAGATTCTTTATCGACTGAGCTATGAGGGAAGCCCACATCAGATGCGTAGAAAAGCTCTGTCTTCCTTGTAGCACGCTGGGACAAGAACTCTGCAAGTTAGGCTCATAATGCCAAGGCAGGAGATTGAAGAATCCCCCTCAAAATGGAATCACCACTCAGAGAAGAGACCTACAGATACCAGCATTATATGACTGCCCAGTGAAAAATCCAAGGCTCTTTATTTCCCAGTTAACCTACAGTGAATCCCAAGACTCTGCAAGCCCACTTAAGACATGCACAACTCCCAGTCAGCATTTTAGTGTGTCCCTCTTTAAAATGAATGGACTGCCAAGCCTACATAAATGTTTTCCTCTAAGGAAACTCCCCAACATAAAGTATAAAACAAATGAAAAAAATAATAAATAGATAATTTAAGAAACAAATGGAAGTTTCAGGAAAAATATGATATTTTCAAGAGAACAAACTTATTAAATTCATTAAACAAGATGATAACATGCAAAATTAGCAAGAGAAAAACAGCTATTAAAACTTAAGACAAGGGTAAATGAAATTTAAAAAATCAACAGAAAAGTTGAAAAATAAAGTTTTAGAAATCTATCAACAAAAAGATGAAAAGATGAACAACAGAAGGAAATTATAAAAACCAGTTCTGTTAGTAAGTTCTAGATACTAGGAGTTGGAGAAAGGAAAACAGAGGAAATGAGCTCATCAAAGAAATAACAGAAAAATGTCATCAAATTGAAGAACATATTTTTCTTCATTAAAAAGGCCCATAAGTACCTAGAACAATGAAGAAAACAAATGCATACAAAAGATATATCTTGATATTTCTGATAGTGATTCATGAACTATTGATTTTATCCTCTAAAAAAGCATATTAATGCTGAGGAGACAATGGGGCAATGCATTCAAAATTCTAAATGAAAATAATTTGCAACCTGGCATTCTATAACTAGCTAACTCATCACTCTAGTGTGAGGAAACTGATAAAATAATTGATCTGCTTGACCCAGGCAGAAAATATATTACACAGAACTGTTAAAATTACTTTAGAGATTTCTGGAATAATTAGTGATAATGTCGCATAAAATTAAGCAAATAAAAAGGAGGCAGTTTATAACTTCAGAAAAAAAAAAGGTTATTCAACAAATGGAACATAACCACTATTTGACTTATAGTAACATTCCTCCCCAGGGGTAAAAAGACAGAAGCTGAGTTTCCATTTAACCATCAATTGTTATGTAACTTCATTGAGAAGACAGAAGAAAGTGAGGAAGGGAGATGATTTAAGTGTGAAATCCTCATTGTTCATAATGGGAAGTCAGAGGTTAGTTAGTTAGTTCATTCAGTCACTCAGTCGTGTCCAACTCTTTGTGATCCCATGGACTGCAGCACACCAGGCTTCCCTGTCCATCACCAACTCGGGAGCCTACTCAAACTCATGTCCATCGAGTCGGATTGGATGGAGTCGGCCATCCAATCATCTCATCTTCTCTTGTCCCCTTCTCCTCCTGCCTTCAATCTTTCCCAGCATCAGGGTCTTTTCCAGTGAGTCAGTTCTTTGCATCAGGTGGCCAGAGTATTGGAGCTTCAGCTTTAGAATCAGTCCTTCCAATGAATATTCAGGAATAGTTCCTTTAGGATTGACTAGTTTGATCTCTTTGCAGCCCAAGGGACTCTCAAGAGTCTTCTCCAATACCACAGTTCAAAAGCATCAATTCTTCAGTGCTCAGCTTTCTTTATGGTCCAACTCTTACAACCATACATGACTACTGGAAAAACCATAACTTTGACTATATGGACCTTTTCCAGCAAAGTAACCTCTCTGCTTTTTAATGTGCTGTCTAGGTTTTGCTGTCTAGGTTTGTCATAGCTTTTCTTCCAAGGAGCAAGCATCTTTTAATTTCATGCCTGCAGTCACCATCTGCAGTGATTCTGGAGCCCAAGAAAAGAGTCTGTCACTGTTTCCATTGTTTCTCATCTATTTTCCAGGAAGTGATGGGACTGGATGCCATGACCTTCGTTTTTTGAATATTGAGTTTTAAGCCAGCTTTTTCACTCTCCTCTTTCACTTTCATGAAGAGGTTCTTTTGGTGTCTTCTGCATATCTGAGATTGTTGACATTTCTCCTGGAAATCTAGATTCCAGCTTGTGCTTCATCCAGCCCAGCATTTCACGTAACGTACTCTGTATATAAGTGAAATAAGCAGGATGACAATATACAGCCTTGACATACTCCTTTCCCAATTTGAAACCAGTCCATTGTTCCATGTCCGGTTCTAACTGTTGCTTCTTGACCTGCATACTGATTTCTCAGGAGGCAGATAAGGTGGTCTGGCATTCCCATCTCTTGAAGAATTTGCCACAGTTTGTTGTGATCCACACAGTCAAAGGCTTTGTAGTCAATAAAACAGACGTCGATATTTTTCTACTTCAGTTAGAGCTATCAAGTTATATAGCAGAAGAAAGGACTAAAAGAGTTTCAGAAAGAATGAGAGGGATGGCACCATAGCACCCGTCACTAGTTCTAAGCTGTATTGTACAATCTTGGCAAAAAATGGGTTCAATAATTCGTTAGTTAATTTAAAAGGAACCAAAGCAACCACGTTTTCAAATATGATAAATGTCCTATATTTGTTAGCCCAATCACAGCTATATGTCTTGGGTTGGGGTTGTATAACATTCGAGTGGGTTGTGCCATTTTCCCTTTAATACTTGGTAGGTGTAACATCATTACTAGCTGTAGAGACAGGAATAGTGGTACTCTTTGTTGGCAGAAGTGAGGCTGGCTTGCCTGACCATTCAGGAGAGAGAAGACATGAACATCTGGACAGTCAGACCAGCAGATTCAGTGCTGGTGGATGACTGCGGTTGTAGACACTGAAGCCAGCACATTGTTCAGGTCTTAGCTGATCCTACTGCAATGCTCTGAAGATGGTTTATAGCTAATGCTTTTCACTTCCCATCTTCTCGTTTCTCATGTAAAAAAATCAGGATAAAAAGAAGTCTCTATATCGCTAGGAGTTATTGAATTCACACATAGAGGAGGTAATCCTCTTTACAAAGAGTGAAATAAGCATAAAGAAGTTGATTTTCTTTGCAGTGCTTTATAGAATTCGTTTGACTTGTGTACAGTCACACCTTCACTCTCAGAATAACCATAACCCAAGCTTGCAGGTTTAATATTCCCTTTGATTCAAAAGCATCCAGAATTGTTTGACCTTCACCAGGGTTGGCAGAACATACGCTGTGAGGGCTCCCTGATTTGACAGAAAAGTCATGCGCTTTGTCCAAAGGAAGGGCTTTCCAGCATGCATTCACTTGGCTTGTTGGACTGCCAGGCTCCCTGAAAGAAAGGTGTGTTGGAAATGGAGTAAATAGAATTTTGCTATGTCAGACTTTTCCCTCTAGAGCAGCACAGTTCTCTTGCTGAGCAGCAACAGCCAGTGCCCTCTGTCTTTTCTGTTAGCTGAGAAATTCACAAGCTGCAAGAGCGACATCAGCAGAGCTGCATGGAGTCAATAGAGACACAGAGCCCAGGAGAAGCTTGCTCCTTTCACTGTGATCCCGTGGAGTTCCACACCAGAGGCCTGGTGTTCTGCAGTTCATCCCACTCTTGCCCCCTCACCGCTCTCTGGCATTATTCACCCACATGTCTCTCTCCCCCATGGGATCCCGAGCCCCTGTGAAGCTGCAGTCTATATATAAACCCTTCTCGCGTGTCTCCCACCGCTTTGTGCACAACTTTGCAGGTACTGGGCCCTCAAAAAATAGATGGAAAAACAGATTTTCTAGTGGATATCATATGTTGTAAAACAAACTTCACTCAGTGTTAATTCCTGTGGTCACAACCTGTCTCACTCACAGCTGTATCTCCAGAGTGAGTTATCTGTGGCCTACCATGCTGGTGACTGGGCCAGCTCTTGGACTCAGTATCTGAGTTGAAAACCCAAGCCCCCACTTATTAGCTGTTTGTCTTTGGAGTCTTAAAGTTTCATCGTCTCTAAAACCAGGATGGTGATGTCAACCTCTGTTGAAAGCTAAATAAGATGACATCTGCATTTCAGATACTAATCTGCTGACACATATTAAACTCACAGAATTATCTGTTAATACTATTACTGGCATTATTCATTATTACTGTTACTAGTTTCCTCATTTCTAAATGAAAATAATAATGCCAAACTTACATGGCTATTGGGAGAATTTAAAAAGTTGATATAAATATATATATATATATATGTATATACTATCTGTATATACCTATATATACATACACATATACGTGTTTATTGGGCTTTCCTTGTGGCTCAGCTAGTAAAGAATCCACCTGCAATGTGGGAGACCTAGGTTTGATCCCTGGGTTGGGAAGATCCCCTGGAGAAGGCTACCCACTCCATTATTTCTGGCCTGGAGAGTTCCATGGACTACAGTCCATGGGGTTGCAGAGTCAGACATGACAAGTGACTTTCACTTTTACTTTCATATATGTTTATGTACATACATATATACACACAGATAAATATGTATGATAGTAGCTAACCCATAATAACTACTCCTGTTTAGCTTTTGTTGCTGTTAGTGTTGTTATGAGTAATAACTATTATTATAGTTTCCCCTTATATCTAAAATAAGGTTGGTAATGCTAAGCTTATAAGGTTGTAGAAAAAAATTTAAAGTTAATATATTTTAAGACCTTGGAACTGTGCCCTGCTGATGGTGAGCACTATGAAAGTGTTAGCTTTTATTATTTTTACTAACAGTAGTAAAAAACAATGATGATACAGTAAGATTGTATATGCGTAAGATTGTATACCCTCAATGAATTGTTAATTCACTTTGGTATTCATTTCCTGCTACACTGATAGCACTAATGAAATGACTATAAATGACAACACATGCCTCAATGCTTTAATGTTGATTATCTTTCTATACAGTGGGCCAAAAAAAAGAAATTCCAGGATGGCAAAACATCTTGGTCCAGAATTCTGCCCTCGGCAGAATGACAAGGCGTGAGTGAAGAAAATGTGCCTGCAGAATTTGTGAGGGTGGCATTTTGCCTGCTATGTGTAGTGATTTGCCAGTTTCCCTTTCCCCAGCTATGACAGCGCCATGGATGCTAGTGGAGTAACCTGCACAGTGCTTCAGGGGCACACCACTTCTTCTGAGGCTGCCGGCTTGCTGAGGAGGCAGGGTGCATATTTGATCCATCTGCTGTCATTTATCTGCCAATACAGAGAGTGGGCCTCTGTGGGTCTGTTTGGCAGCCAAAGTAACATTCTAGCAACTCAAAGGAAGCCTTCCTTCAGAGCATGATAGGTGGAAAACACCTTATGACTTGTTCAATCCAAAGAAATGAGTACCCAACATTTAAGCATTAGACTTCAAAGGCCATGGCCCTTAATTAATAACAGAATTAAAATTATACTTCCAACTTTACAGACTGAACTTTTTTAAAGAGTGTGGAGAGAACTTTGATCACGTTTATCTTCCACTTGTAGTGAAAATACCTTTATTCTAGAATGATAAAACTTTGATTTTAAGTGAGTTTCAGAGGAAAGGAGGAGAATGGAGAACACCTGTTACATTCTTAGCGCTGTCCTTGGTGCTGCCCTTTGTTAAAGAAGATGGGTTTTATATGGCATTTGAATTTAAAATAACCAGTCTTTTTAAAATTGATATTCTACAAGCCAGAAGATAGACATACTTTCTCTTTGCCCAGAGATTTACACAGAGTATATATATATGGTCTAGAAATACAAAGTCAGGGAAGGAAAAAGAGGGAACCTATTCAGATATTCCTGGTGCCATTTATAATTTGTGTTCACTAGAATAAGATTATCTTAGATGCGGAATGGGGAGGGGAGGGACACACACGGAGTGTGGAAGCAGCCAGTTTCAGCACCCTGCACCATGAGCACTTGTGTTTGACTGGGTGTGTGTTCTTTGGACGGGGGAAGAGAGGACTTTTGCCTTTAAATCTCATTTCAACCACTTGACTTGTAATTGTGAATGTTTTCTTCCATGCCCTGTTTTTGAATCTTGTTCTATATGTTCTGTTCTTGAGATGCCCTTCATCATAATGTATCTTTTCATAGGTGGTATATAAACATGATGCCAAGTTGAATCCTCATCTCTGGCGTTGATCTCAGGGTTCTTTTTCATTATCGAATATCTTTGTATCTGTGTCCTCAAACTACATTTATATTCATCAAGATCAGTGTATTTCTTTCACATGTAGGTCTTCTGATCTCTTAGGTTGACTCTCCTAAGTTTCCTTATAACACTGAACTACCATGCTCTTAATCAACCAGTCTAGAAATATCAGTCGTCATTGCTCTTTCGTTCCTTTCATTTCCAATATCCATCCAACTGTTAAGTTCTGTTAATCCTGCCTTCAAACTCTGCCTCGTCTGTCCTTCATTCCTTGGCATGTTAACCTAACCTCACACACTCCTCATTCATTTGTATCTGCACTTGGACAAAAGCTACTGGCATGACTATGTCTAGGATCATTGTATCACTCCTACCTGCTACTCCCTGGGGACATGGTGAAATTTCTCATGTGATTCTCTTGCTCTCCATTCAAGCTCTCCCAGCAGAGGTCCCAACTCACACATCGACAGGGGTCAGGCAGGTAATGCAGATGGAGGAGGCAGGTCATGGTCCTGACCAAAGGGAAGTGCGCCCTCATCTGCCTGTGCTACTACTTCTAGGCTCCTAAAAGGTGTTGCCGGGTGAAAATGCACGCCAGTGTTGGCAGATGGCCTGATTTTTGCAGGAGAACGAAGCAATTAAGACTTTTTAAAAATTGTGTATTCAATAAATATCTATTGTAGGCATACTAAGTTCCAAGTTTTATTGTGTGCTGGAGGAGATACAACAGTGAGTAAAAATTAGACCCTGGTGATATTTATATTCTTTTTAGGAGAAAAAGATAAGAAAATAACACAGGCTGGGGAGCAAGTGATTTTTTGATCAATGCTATGAATAAAAAGAATCAGAGAAGGAGTTAATGAATATGTGTAGATGTGATGGAATTTTCAGTAGGATAATTAGGGAAGGTCTCATTGAAAAGTTGAAATTTCATCAGATACATGAAGGAGGTGGGTAAGTGAGGGAAGAGTGTTCTAAGCAGAAGGAAGATAAGGAGTCTTGCTGCCGTGATTGAGGAACAGTCCAGAAGCCCTGAAGACTAGGGTAAAGTAGCAAAGTGGAGCACAGGAAGAGACAAAGCTGGAGATGAAACATAAGTGGAGTAGGGGTGGGGACAGTGAAAAAAAAGTGGAAGTGTTAGTCACTCAGTCATGTCCAACTCTTGTCGACCTCATGGGCTATCACCTGCCAGGCTCCTCTGTCCATGGGGATTCTCCAGGCAAGAATACTGGAGTGGTTTGCAATACTCTCCTCCAGAGGATCTTCCCAACCCAGGGACTGAACCTGGGTCTCCTGCATTGCAGGTGAATTCTTTACCATCTGAGCCACCAGGGAAGTTGGAGAAAAATCATAGGTGGGTGAAGCAGGTAGGGGCAGGGACAGATAACTGGCAATTCATGAAGATCTTTGTGGACCTTCTATTTGGTCTTAATTCTGAGTGAAACTATAAGCCAGCACGGAGCTTTGAACAAGTTTTAATAAGTTCACTCTAACTGCTAATTTCAAATAAACTTGCAGAGGATAAGGGAAGGAACAGATAATGTAAGGGGGACATTCATCATGAGAAATGATGGTGGTTGACCACAGTTCTGGGCTGAGCAGCTGGAAGGATGGAGTTGCCAAAAACTGAGATGAGACAACACACAAAAAATAAGGCTTGGAGAGAAAAGATTAGAAGCTGTGTTATGAACATATTAAATAGAAATGCTTATAAGGGGATGTTGAGTAGACAGTTTGACTTGTAAATTGGGGGCTCAAGCGTAGAATGAAGGAACGTTCTGAATTTGGAGTGAGCAGCTAGGCCACATGTTGTGGTGTTCTTTCTCCTAAGATGAACTCTTTTTTTTTTTTTTTTCTTTCAGGTCTTTCTCATTTTTCTTTTAATTATCATCATCTTTTCGTAAGGTAGAGACTGCTCCTCTTAACCCAGTTTATCCAAATATGGGTAAAAAACATAAAAGCTCTCCTTTATTTATAGGCAACAGCTGAGGCAAAACAGACATTCTTTAATAAGACTTTACTGACAAAAGGAAATAAGTTAAATCAAAACAGCATGAGACTAGATAATCTGACTTATTATAGGAGCCATTTTACTCAAATTCCATGCCTTATGAAAAGTCTTAGTTCTGACTCCCAGTCCACACCAGGGAGCAGAAACCTTACCACAAAGATACATTCTTCTCCCAGGAGATAGAGAGGCATGACAAAGAAGCTTAAACTCCTCTTCTGCTTACAGCTCACCTCCTTTTTCTGATTTTCTATCTGAGTATATTTCTCTACTTCTGGTGATTGTATACTGGAATTTCATACAACAGTTAGAAAAGAAGCACCTTCCCTTGAAATACCCAATACAGCACCACAGGTCCAGTACCTCAGTAAGAGGTACATGCATATATCACTAAGGTAGAGGGGTCACTTAATTATAGCATGTATCATGGTATATCCTAAATAAGCATTAGTTACCTTTCCTTCCCCTTGGAATGGGCTTCAACACTCTATAATTCACCCAACCTTCACTACAGGGAAATAATTTTCTTTCCTGCCATGACCACATCATTCCAAGCTTTTCCTTGTAATATTTGCCCTTTCTGAAATATTCCTCCTTCACTTCTTCTGATACAAGTCTTGCAGTTCTTTATAGTCCAGCCCCACAAGGTCTTTTACCTAATTGAAACCCACACTGTTGTCTCTTCTTCCTTGTACATCTATAATTTGTCTATACTAATCATTTTTAATTGAAATGTACTATTTCAATTAAATTGAAATTAAATTGAAATATTTTGATATGGAAATTTTGTCTTCCCTGAAAAATAAGAACCATGATTTGCTTTTAAAATGTTAATTCCTTTTATAAAAAATTTATTACCATGCATAGTACAGGGCTGTTGTATGTAGGAGACACAATAAGGTGGTAATAATGTAGTAAAATGTGCAAATTTTATTTATACAATAAGTAAATTATTAAAAAATAAACTGTGAATGTTTGAAATGTCTGTTCATTAATCGATTCTCTAGAAAAACAGGAACACTTTGTCAGGCATTGCTAGATATTCCAGCAAGAAATAAAGCAGTGTCAGAGAACCATTTATTGTGCATAGGGAATGTAAAAGATGTTAGAAATAGCTTTTTGAGAAGTTGGGTTGGTAAACTCATATATTCAAGATTATAGAGAGCCATCTTGTGGGCAATTCAGTTTCTCCCTCAAATAAGATCTCTAGATAAAGTGATTCTCTGCTCTTGCTGCAGAATAAAAATATTTGTATTGAAACTTTTTGTTTTAATGCAAATTAAAATAACAAATGGTTTTTCCGGTGGTCATGTATGGATGTGAGAGTTGGACTATAAAGAAAGCTGAGCACCAAAGAATTGATGCTTTTGAACTGTGGTGTTGGAGAAGAGGAGATCCAACCAGTCCATCCTAAAGGAGATCAATCCTGGGTGTTCATTGGAAGGACTGATGTTGAAGCTGAGGTTCCAATACTTTGGCCACCCCTGATGCAAAGAGCTGACTCATTTGAAAAGACCCTGTTGCTGGGAAAGATTGGGGGCGGGAGGAGAAGGGGACGACAGAGGATGAGATGGTTGGATGGCATCACCGACTCAATGGACGTGGATTTGGGTGGACTCTGGGAATTGGTGATGGACAGGGAGGCCTGGCATGCTGCTATTCATGGGGTTGCAAAGAGTTGGACACGACTGAGCAACTGAACTGAACTGAACTGAAAATACAAATATAAAATTTGTTTATTTTAACCAGCTTCCATAAACTAATTGTAGACTTTACAATGTTTTATTCTTAAATTTCTTAAATGTCTAAAAATAAAAGTTCCAGCAAAGATATTACTGAATATTATAAATATGACTTATGGCACTTTCCATAAAACATAAACTGTGATCAGAAAATAAAGAGTCCTTAGAGATTTATCTCCTCAAGTGATCTATCTCTTTTTGGAGGTTTAAGGGTGCTTTGAAAATTTGATTAAATCTATGATTCTACTCCCTTGAGAAATGCAAATCTACACATTATTTTGCATATAATCTCAAATGTTTCAACAGCTCCCCTGAGGTTTACTTATAAACCTGTTGATGGACTTCATATTTTAAACTCATATATTTTACATAATGCACAGGAAAATCTAGAAGTTTTGGGGGTGAAAACAAAGATTTGATCTTATTATTTCATCTCCAGAAGCTCATGGTCATATAATTTCATAAAATATATAGATGAATAAAATCATGATGAAATATTTTAGCCATATTGTTTGAGTCTTTCAGCTGTTTGCTTTAGTCACTCAGTCATGTCTGACTCTTTGAGACCCCCATGAACTGTAGCCCACCAGGTCCTTTGTCCATGAGGATTCTCTAGGCAAGAATACTGGAGTGGGTTGCCATGCCCTCCTTCAGGGAATCTTCTGAACCCAGGGATTGAACTCTCATCTCCTGCATTGCAGGCAGATTCTTTACCATCTGAGCTACTAGGGAAGCAATATTATAGTGTTTAGTTTCTTAAAGTTCCTGACATCAACAAAGATAACATTTTAATATTAGGCTTATGTCATTCATGGTATGTCAAGTCTTTGATGTTTTTCGTCTCCAAAATAAAAGATGTATTTTGGTATTACATCTTAGCCTTGAACCCATTTTCATGAGTAAATGAAGCCCTGGCAGCATGAGGTTGATATATTGGAGCAAAAGATCCTGAACCGTATTCTACCCTACATTTCAATATATCCAGGCAGTCAGAGTGGTAGTTCTCTGTTTCCTCTTCCTTTCTCATTAAGAAGTAGGGTGCATTCATAAAAAATCACCTTTTGGGGGGCAGGACCACTGGAGCCCCACTTTCTCCTGTTTAGTATTTATGGTAGTTTATGTTTCCTTTATCTCTTACTATTAGGAACTCTAGTAGCTTAAGTCAGTATGTCCCAGAGTAAGTTGTGTAGAATACTGCTGCTAAGTCTCTTCAGTCGTGTCCGACTCTGTGCGACCCCAAAGATGGCAGCCCACCAGGCTCCCCCGTCCCTGGGATTCTCCAGGCAAGAACACTGGAGTGGGTTGCCATTTCCTTCTCCAATGCATGCAAGTGAAAAGTGAAAGTGAAGTCGCTCAGTCGTGTCCGACTCTTTGCGACCCCATGGACTGCAGCCCACCAGGCTCCTCCATCCATGGGATTTTCCAGGCAAGAGTACTGGAGTGGGGTGCCATCGCCTTCTCTGCTGCTGCTGCTAAGTCACTTCAGTCGTGTCCAACTCTATGCAATTGCCTTCTCTAGTTCCATATAATATCGATAGGCTCTACACGCAAAGCGATTCTATTGTCAGATAAGCTGTGATTCACAAAATAAAACTGATGTCTCTCTGTAAGATTCCTAAAGTCTTTAATAAACTAAATAAATATTTTAAATCTCCAGAGATACCATGTGCACAATATTCTAAACTTTGTTAAATATGGAACATTTTTGTTTATTTTCAGAGTATCTAATGGGTTTGGTACTCCACAGAGAACATTTTGGCACAGGCTGAACTAGAGACACAAAGATAGATTCAAAAATAAGCACATTTCTTGAACAAACTTCAGGGTAGTGAGAAATTGACTTCTAGTCAAGAATATTCTGGAAGAGGAAATTTTACATTAAAGGATCATAATTCAAATATTGTAACTAATTTTAATTTAGCAGGCAGACTGGTCTAATAGATAAAGACAATCACCTGAAAGGGAGTAAAAGTGTTTTATTCCTCACTACAGTCTGTTTTTCAAGTGATTACCAATTCATTATACCTCTCCAGTTAAGTTAAAGCAGTTCTTGTAGGAGTAATAGAAACATTGTGATTGGTATAGAACTCAGTTTAACATGCCTTGTGCAGATTCCCAAGCAGTATTCTAAAAGATGACTTATTCTTATATTAACTGATGTCCAGGGGGGAATGGTTCAATTTTTCTGCAAATGTTCCCTATGTTCTAGAATTGCCACATCCCAATTATTATATCCAAAGCTCTTAAAAGTCCTGTAATGAAAAAAAATGTTTTTCTTCAACATTGTCAAGCCAATATCTTCCACATTATTTGACTCTGTAGTCTTTTCCTTATTTTTATTATTCAACTGAACTCTTATTATTCAACTGAACTCTAAAATTTCGAAAATGAATATTCCATGCCACAGTTTGGGAATTGTTCTTATGCCCTTTTCTGCTTTTAATAAATAAAAGTATGTTTAATTCATGTTAATAGAGAAGAGCAGTTACATGAGTAATGTAAAAATCTATGAACTTCTGATTAATGGTGGTGAATTGACTATATGTGATCATATCATCTCCAATTAAATAGAGGGATTTAAAAGGAAGGGTGGACCTCCCTAGTGGCACAGTGGATAAGAATCCACCTGCCAAGGCAAGGGACACAGGTTTGATCCCTGGTCCAGGAGGATTCCACATGCCATGGAGTAACTGGGCCCATGTGCCACAACTACTGAGCCTGCTCACTAAATCCCGAGTGCTGCAACTGTTGAAGCCTGCACACCTGAAGCTCATGCTCCGCAAGAGAAGCCTCTGCAATGAGAAGCCCACAGACCGCAATGAAGAATAGCCCCTGATTGCTGCAACTAGAGAAAGCCTGTGCAAAGCAACGAAGACCCAGAGCAGCCAAGGATATAAATTAATAAATAAAAATTTTAAAATAAACAGAAGGAAGAGCATGGGAATAGGAAGGAAGATTACCATGTCCCATTGAACTCCCCCTTCTCAACCACAGCTCCTACCACAGAATACTCGATGTTAATATTCTGGAGAAATGTATTGGAGAGATTGAGGACTCAGAGAGCAGACGTGACGCCCCGCGGGGTTGTGATCTGGCGCTAAAACAAGTGATGAGAGGAATACGGATGTTGTGGTCAGATTCTCTGAGAAACATGCTCTGAGATTTTTGTGTAGCGGCTTTATGAGGATGTTCCCTCAGGATTGACACTGCTAGAGGAAGAGGAAGAAAAGAATAAAGGCTCAGTGGAGGCCTCAGCTAACCCAGTGGTAATTAGGAGCAACCACTTGGGAAATAAATTAATACCAAAGAAAATTTTACATGTGAAGAAAAGAAAGATAATTATTAACTCCAGGAAAAACAAAAGTTATACCATGAGAGGAATATAATCTTACTTACTACATAAGTAGTAAGTAAGATTTATATAGTAAATATACACAAACAGTGATTATAAATTTAACTGAAAATTGTGGTTTAACTAGATAAAAGAAGTGAAGGGAGATCAAAGAGAATTAAATATTTCTTTAATAGATTAATATCTAATAAATCAATAAACTAATATATAAATAAATTAATAGATCATAACTAAAAATTTCAAAATCATGAAAGAACAACATAAACATATTATTTAGAATTATGGAATTAAGTACCAGCAGAAACACAATGATTTGGGAAAGGGCATTCAGAATGGATACAGATAATACATTTTTAATAAGCCTTTGAGTGTAATTGGCTAATAATATATGCATAATTTCTCTATTCATCAGGATGGGTTGAGTCAAGCTGCCTTAACAAGCAGCGTCTGAATCTTATAACAACAAGGGTTTGCTTTTTTTCCCCAGTACATAGGAGGTAGCTACCTCACCAGGACAGAGGCTTTGACAGAGAGGGCAGCCTGGAGGTTCTCACACCATCAGTTCATGCTTGTTCACTCATGACTTTGGCCAGAGCTAGTCATATGGCCCTAATCAACCACAGAGGATTACATGCTTCTACTTGTGTCTGGTAGGAGGAAATGTTAGCCAAAAGATTTACTGACCACTACAATTTCTATCTTCAAAATTAATTAAAAGTAAAATGATTTACTTCTAGCTAAAAAATGAATTATATGTTCCATATTCATAAATGTGATAAATATACAAATATTCGTGTGTATAATATACAAATAAAACCTTTAAAGTGTGTGAATAAAATATAAAAAACTTGTAATTATATGTGTATAATTTATATTTTTGTATTTGGCTCTTTTATGAATGTTTTATTCATTCCTTAAACCAGTGTTTTTTGAATATCTTCTATTTACCAGGCATTATTGTAGGTTCTATTGTAGGCCTTTCCTTGTGGCTCAGCTGGTAGAGAATCTGCCTGCAATGCTGGAAACCTGGGTTCGATCCCTGGGTTGGGCAGATCCCCTGGAAAGGGAATGGCTACCTACTCCAGTATTCTGGCCTGGAGAATTCCATGGACTGAACAGTCCGTGGGGTTGCAAAGAGGTGGACACGACTGAGCAACTTTCACTTCACTTCACTCATTGTAGGTTTTAGGGAAATGATACAGACAGTGTAGCTTATATAGGGTCAGGAAGATTTGATAAATGTTGAATGTAAGTTGTGTTATGTTATGTGTTGGAAGGTTACAATTGCTGGGGAAAGAAAGTGCAAAGTAAAGGAAGTTAAAAGTAAGAACAAGAGTATGGTTCAGAGGGCAGGTTAGCCCTCATTGAGAAAGAGGCCCTTTGAAATAAGACTTGAAGAGGACAAGGATAGGCAGTTTGGATTCCTGGACAGAGGCAGCAGTGAGTGCAAGTGCCTTGAGGCAGGAGCACCCTGCCTATTTCCAGAAGTGGTGAGAAGACTCATAAGACTGCAAGGGACAGTAACAGTCAGAGAATGCATTAATGGGACATAGAAGCTATGCTAAAGACTGCTATCCCTTCAGTTAATGGTTTGAACTCTGAGTCAGATGCTTAAACATACAATGGAAAATAAATTTCTCAGCATTTAAAAGAAGACTAATATTTCATATAAACCAAACTTGTTCACAGTTCCAAGAAGATGGGAACATGTAGAATTTGTTTATCTTTTCTGTTCATTTTAATTTACCTAAAGCTCTTTCATACTTTATATACTACACCAAACACCTATCCTTCTGCAAGTAGAGGCGTAAAAAGATTGCATGAAGTCAAGGAGGGAATTAATATTTACTGAGCTTCTACAACATAACCTCATTTAATGCTCAGAATAGTCTAACTTGGTAACTATAATGTCCTCACTTTACAGAAGAGAATACTGAGTCTCACAGGGGCATGTGACTTGAGTTCTCAAGCTGTAGAAGTGGGATTTAATGACAGGTCGGTCTGATTCTGAAACATTTTCCCCATTGTTTATATTTGACTCCCAGAATATGTTTTGTAATTTACAAATTTCTTGGGTCCAGGGAATTATTTAAGCTTTTGATCTAAAACTCATCTACTAGGTTCAGAGATGCATGGAAAAGGACTCTCTTCATGAAGAGAGTTGGCCTTAGAGGACATCAGTGTGTGCCCTGTTAGCATCTACAAGAACTAGAAAGCTTTATTTACAGAGATTAATTCACATGGTGATAATTAAGGATTAACTATGTTTATGATGACAAATTTGTCTAATTTGCTAAAGAAAAAAGAACTATAATTCATTCTGATTTGAGATTTACTGATCTTTTTTTTTTCTTTTGCAGGTAAGTTTGGAAATTATTTTGATTATGGAATAGAGGTATGGTGTCACTTTTTTCCTGAGTTTTATTTTAATTGCTTTTAACATTGAGCATAAAATATGATGTTTTACTGTGCATTCTGTGGTGGTGGTGGTGGTGGTTATCAATATTTGAAAGGTAGCATTGTGGCTTTAATTTATCTGATTAAGAGTTTTAAGTATGTGATTCCATAAAGTCTATTCAGGATTTGTTTTGGGGTTTGTGTTTAAATTATTTCTATGTCAGATACAAGGACAGAGAGTATATTGGGAGTGTGAGGCATAGAAGAGTAGATAATATGAAATCACTGAGAAACTATAGGCCTGAGAAGGGCAGCAATCTTCAGGTCTAGGCATATAATCTACGGTGACCATGAATGCCTGTCAGAAAAATAAGATGCTTTTTCGTGAGCAGCGGCAATCAGCCAGAGACTGTTTTCATTTACTTTTCTAAGTACTTAGTGTGTTTTCTTCTGTTGCACAAAATTTATGGCCAGGGTATTGTTGATGTATATCTTTGAAAAAGAAGTGTCTATGACCATTTTGAACCAGAAGACAAATTTTAAATTAGAAAACAATGAAATATATCCACTCCCTGAAAACCATGTGAAAAAAACTCTAATGAACTATAATTAACCATTTCTGATATGAAGGAAGTTTCAGTAAATCTCGTGACACAGACGAGAATATAAAATATCAGAGGGGCTTTGTACTAGGCATTTGTACTAGGGGAGGAAGGTAGCCTGTTAAGTTGCCCAGACAGGACTGTGGCCTTATTATTGTACATTATGGTTTTGTTCATGTATGAAAAAGTGATTGTATGAGCTTTTAATCAAGCATAAAACTGAAGTAAAAGCCATGTTAATTGTAAATAATATGTTTGCTTTATTCTAGATATACTGTACCTGTTTGTAAAAGCAATTGTAAGCCTTAATGTTAAATGTCTAAAAATAAAGAGAGATGGGTAAATAAACCTACTAGTCTAAGTTCTACCTAATCAAAGAAATGATGTAGCTTAGGAGGCAAGAGAGTTCTTGAGCCCCTGGACCTGATGGGTAAAGAACCTGGATCTTGTTCTGGTCTCATTGATACAATTATATCAGTATCAAAGTCCACAAGAAGGAGTCAACATTATCACTTAGAGTAGACGTGCAGACATTTTCACTGAGGAAATATAAATTTGGTACTTGAACCACAAAGCAATTGACAAGGCTTCTTTGGAGAAGGCAATGGCACCCCACTCCAGTACTCTTGCCTGGAAAATCCCATGGATGGAGGAGCCTGGTGGGCTGCAGTCCATGGGGTCCCTGGGAGTTGGACATGATTGAGAGACTTCACTTTCACTTTTATGCATTGGAGAAGGAAATGGCAACCCACTCCAGTATTCTTGCCTGGAGAATCCCAGGGACAGAGGAGCCTGGTGGGCTGCCGTCGATGGGGTCACATAGAGTCGGACACGACTGAAGCGACTTAGCAGCAGCAGTAGCAGCAGCTACTCTATTTTAACTAGTATTTCTGTGTTCGATGGAAAGAAATTGAATTAAAAGACATTGTAAAAAGTCATGACATCATTAGAAAAATACATGTTTTCTTTTTTTTTCTCTCTGCCACTTTGTGTCAGAGAGATTCTTTAATCCAGGGATAAATCAGTAAAATCTTTCTGTAAAGAGCTGGGTAGTAAATATTTTATACTTGGCAGGACATAATGTCTCTGTGATACAACTCTGCTACTGTAAGCAAAGATAGCTGTCCATAGACCAAAATGTAGTGAATGAACATAGTCTGTTTCAATAAAGCTTTATTTACAAAAACAAGTCGTGGGTAGGCTTTGCCCTGTGATAGGTTTTGAAATGAAATGAAATGAAAAGTTTTAAGTAATCTAAAAATTTTGGAATAGTGTATATATTGGCCACCTTCTGCTGTAGATAAACCCCTGGTATAAATAGGAATGAAATGGCGTTCAGCTCTAGTTTAGAAATAAGTTATAAATTTCTGAAAAGTTTGGATGGATTTAAACACTAGAGGGCACAAAAGGATATTTTTTTAAGTCAAGGACCTTTTGTAAACAGAACTCTACAATTATGAAAAACTGCCTCGGAGTCAAGTGCTGTGACCTCAATGTGCATAATTTGTCAGAAATGTTGGCCTGCAGTTCCAGTGACCTCACCAGCCACAAGAACTTGAAGCGGTTGACCAACTCTGTGTTGCTGTAATAATAGCCATATGTCCTTTTTTTTTTTTTTTTGCCAGCTTGCTTTTGGACTTTTCATAAAATGTGGCCAAAATTGAGGATTTATATAGCAGAATATTTTCCATTTTATAAAAGAAGAATCATGTTTTGATTGCCCCAGGTTCTGACTAATTTTCATGTGGTGAGAGTCCTCTTTGTAATAAATAAGTTATATTCAATTATATTGTGTTTTACAAATCCTTAGAAAAAGTCACCATAAAATAATGCATATGATTTTTGAACTCAGTTGAGGGTTTTATTTCATAAAGATTATGAAATATCATCAGGAGGCTCAACCTTCAAGAATACTACTATTCTTTAACCTAGTAATTCTACTTGTAGGTATTTGGCCTAGGAAAGTAATCTGAAATGTTAAAAAGATTTATTTTTAAAGATATTTACCATGAAATTATAATATTGAAAACCTTTATATAATCTAACTCTGCCACATAAAATAATGTTTAAATAAATTTTGATATTAGAAAATATAATCTGATCAACCATTAAAAATAGTTTCAAGTACCTTTAAGGATATGGGAAGTTGCTTATAATATAACATTAAAAGCAAAGCAGAATCCAAAATCATGTACACTAAAATCTGAATTGAATATTAAAATTAGTGCATATGTATATATTATGTATGTACATACATATAAAGATGAGGAAAAATGAGCTACATGACTTAACAATCATTACCTCTGGCTATGGTTGATCTTTCTTTTCTTCTTTTATTTTTCTGCATTTTCCAACTTTTCTTCATTTTTTCAGCTTTTCTATTCATCATTTATATAGTCATAAAAAATAAATGTTGTTCAAACAAAAAACTATTTCAGCATTCTCACAGCTTTTTTGGGAGAATGATTTTTAGGTCAATGCTGGTAAAAGTCAGCAGGTTATAAGAAAAGCCTATTATTTTATGCATCAGAAAATCCATTTAAATGAATCATTGATTGTTAGGCAGACACATCAGTAAAGTCACTTTTTTAGGCCTGTAAGGACAGATTTCTGTGTTGTGGTTGAGTTGCCAGTGCACTTAGCTGGCAGTAAGGGGAAAGAAGACCAGCAAAGGAAGAAGAGCCTTCTAGAAAGGCCTGGGGTGCTAAGTTTTAGCAAAGAGCTCCCCTGTTAGCTCTGTAGACTGTGGTAAATCAGGACATTTACAAGAGGCTTACACACACACACACACACACACACACACACACACACCCTCACACACCCTCCTCTGATCCTTCCTCCCTTCACAATCTGCCTGGTGCCCTGGCCTTTCCCTGCTAATGAATTTCACAGTGCCTATGGAGAGGGGCTAAAGATAGAAATGGGAGAATGAAACATGTTAAATTGGACTTTGCCCTGAGCACACAGTTCCTCAGAACTGGCTTTGCATAGACTATCAAAGGAAATTCCATAAATAATATTGGCAAAAACAGCACAATCTTGTGTCACAAAGCACAAATTTGACACTATTGTCAGGTGAGCTTCTCCTCAAGACATTTTTAGTAGCATGAATGTTTTTACTGAAAATATATATTTTATCTTTTTTATTTTATAAAAGGATATCTTAGTTGTAGCATCGTGCCTATAGTCAATAATTCTGTAAAAAAGAGGGTATCTGAAAGTGTAAACATAATATGAGCACAGGCGCAAAAGTTGCGCTCTATGGAGTAATTGTTTTCTTCATTCACTGTGGATTCTGTGAGTTTTCTTGGAGCTTTTAATCCCTAGTACCTAGGAGATTGAGGGCCATGTTCACATGTTTACCTGGAGAATAATTTGATGGACTGCATTAAAAGATGGAATTGGGACAACCTAATAGCGTCACACAACTCTTAGGACTTAATTTTCTCTATATACAATTTTCTCTTTATTTTTAACTTTTGGACTAAATTGACTTTTAACACAAACTGATAGAATCAATCATATGGAATTTTTCACAAACTTATATCAGACCCTGACATTTACTAGTTTATATTCTCAAATGATACTGGTTTATATATACTTATATATGCATAAACATATACATATATGTATATACACTGATACATACACACACACATATATATACATATATATGTATATATATATACATATATATATGTGTGTGTATATATATATAATCAGTATGCATTTGTGTGTACTCAGTCATGTCTGACTCTTTGCAGCCCCATGACTGTAGCTCGCCAGCCTCCTCTGTCCATGGAATACTGTCCAGGCAAGAATACTGAAATGGGTTGCCATTTCCTCCTCCAGGGGATCTTCCCAACCCAGGGCTCCTGTGTCTCCTGTACTGACAGGCAGATTCTTTACCACTGAGCCACCTGAGAATATATATATATTCAGTTCAGCCACTGATATATATATATATATCAGTATATAAAAATATATATCACACATATCAAGGTCAAATAAAGTTGTGAACATTTAAGCACCAGCTGTTGTCCATGGGTAGGTGAGGAAATGGATGACTTGGTTTACATAAACTAATTACCAAAGGAAATAGAGAAGCCTTTAATCCTATCTTGAACAAAGCAGAATTAAATATTCATTACAAGAAGGAATAGCAAAATTTAAAACAAAATAATGAAATTTCCCAGGGGTCTGGTTTCTAAGAGGTCTGAGGGGTTCATTGAACATACGTTTATTTAGTTCCTGCTGCGCTGGGCAATCCCGGGATTACATGGCCCCAGGAAGTTCATAGCCAAGTAGAACACAGAGCACATAGCACTCTTGCTCTTGACAGCACAGTTTCAGAAAAAGGAAGATTTCAATATGTATTAGCTCCTAGAAAAGAAGCAAATTAAAATGAAGACTAATTCCAGTCATTACAGATGCCTTCGGCATAGTTATTGTCATTTACTCATGTTTAGCTCACCAGCTAACCCGCAGCAAATTTCTGTCCAACCTTACCTTTTGTCACTACCTTATTTATGAGTTCTCAGGTAACATGAAGGAGAATGTGTCTGAGTCTTTCACACCTTCAGCAGGTTCACTTTCCCTTCTAGAGAAACCATAGGCACACTTTTTCGCAGCTGAAGCATGTTAGTTAACATTCACCGTATGGACACACAGGTTCCTAATTGATCATGAAAAGCACACAGTAATACAGTTGTCTAAAAACTATCTTCAAAAGATGAATGAGTTCTAGAGACCTGCTGTACGATATAGTGCCTATAGTTAACAATGCTATATTGTGCACTTAAAACTTTGCACAAATCCAGAAACCAAAGAGGCACAGGGGAACTTTTGGAGGTGATGGATATATTTATCACCTTATTTATGTGGACGGTTTCATGGCTGTATATATGTGTCCAAACTCATCAAATTTATACTTTATATATGTACAACTTTTGTATGTCAACTAACTTGAATGAAGCTGGGTTTAAAAAATAAACTATATTCATTATATGTGCCAACATCTCCAACATTGAGATAAATGCGGATTTGACGTGGAAAAGTTCATGACATTCATCTCCTGGCTCCAGTCTTCCCTGCTCAAATCCTTGTGGAATAGAGCCAACATCAATTGCTCTAAAATTCTGCTTTCATTATTTCACTCCCTTGCTCAGAAACTCTTGATGATTCTTTGCTTTTAAATGGAACAAAGGTACTGCTCCTAACAAAACAGTCAAAGTTTTGCACAATCCAGTATAAATCTTTTCTTCCTACCTTTTCCTAATGACCCCTCTTCGTAATAATCTCCCTTCCAAATTCTAGTGATTTACCATGCATGGGGTACAGCTTATCATCTTGTGCATTGGATATATTAGGCTTCTGAAGAGTAGTGACTGCTTGTATAAATTTGTCAAAGGACAATGCCAGTGACAGATACTTATTGGTTAATAACTATCAATATTTATCTCAAATGGCTGTCAGATCAGTGAGTTCATCCACTTAGCAAATATATATTGAACCCCTACCACTAACAGACCCTATTAGTTGCTGGCATCAGCAGGAAACAAAGCTGAGTTTCTGTTCTAACGAAATTTCATTTTTGTGTTTGGCGAAGGATAGACATTGTGAAATACATATACAAGATATACAGTATGTCATGACGATAAGTTCTGTGAAGAAAAACAACACCAAGTAAAGAAACAAGAACGACAGCAGTGATATTTTAGATTGAACAGTCAGAATGGGTCGCCATCTCTATTATAAACTGACATTGGGATCTTAACAAAATGAAAGGACCATGCTGATGTCTGAAGCAAGAGTGTTTTTGGAAGAAGAAATAACAAAGGTCCGAGGTCGGAGCGGGCATGTTGTGTTCAAGAAACACAGTGGTTCCTGGGTGAAACCACGTGGGTGGAACCCAGTAAGCCAGGAAGAGGAGAAGGAAAAGAGATTAGGGCGATCGGAAAGGACTTTTGTAAGCCATGATGAAGAGTTTGGATTTTATCCCAAATGAAGTGGGAAACAGAAGAGGGTTTTGAGCAGAGAAATGACGTACGTTTGCAAAGAATCACTCTGAGTATTCTGAGAATAGGCTTGGAATGAGGACGGAAGCAGGAAAGAATGGTCAAGAAGCCACTTCAGTAGTCTGGGCAAGAGACAATGGTGACCTGGACCAGAGTGGTGGCCGTCGAAGTGGTGCCAAGTGACCGGATGATTCTGGCTCCAGTTTGAAAACAGAGCTGACAGTGTGTGATGATGGATGTTCACATGGGGAAAGGAAAAAAGAAATGAGTTGAAGATGATTCAAGGGTTTGGGCCTGAGAAAACTAAAAAGAAAAAAAAAACAAACAAACTTGTATTTTCATTTGCCGAGTTGAGGAAAGACAAGGAAAACACTGATTTAGTGGTAAGGTGCTGGAATGGGAACCTAAAATTCAGTGTGGGCACTGGGAGGTGTATTTGTGGGCAGAGGCTTCACGCCCTGCCCCCTCGCCCCAGGACCCACCCCAGAGTCCGCCTGCACCCGTGACACACAGCCTGTGCGCTCCGTGGACTTCGCATCTGGGCAACTGGGAACTTTCTGTGTTCAAAGGAGCTTGCTAGACTGTGTGTGGGCTGCCCAGAGGGCTTGTGACTAAGCACTCCCAGGTCTGTCCTCAGACATTTAAAGAACAGAGTATGCTTACACACCACACATTCCGCTTGCTTCAGTGGGACGAGCCCGAGGCGTGTGTGTACGGTCACTCAAAGCAGTCCCCAAGAAGCTGGATTTCTATGTGCTCACCGTGATCACCTGCTCACTGATGTGTACGTCACTGATTCTTGTCCCTCCCTGCCCCACTTTCCCAACCTCTAATTTCATACAATTACCTCCCTGCCACCTCTCCAAATAAAGTATCTGTGCCAAGATTTTGCTGCATCTCTCAGTTCAGTTGAGTTCAGTCATTCAGTCGTGTCTGACCCTCCATGACCCCGTGGACTGCAGCATGCCAGCCTGGGAGCAATTCAACCTAAGACTATTATACATCCAAATGTCAGTGTCCAACAAGGGGGAAAACATGCTATTTTGAAAACAGGGAAAATGTCAGGGGTGGAGCTGTAGCTGGGAGGTGTCAGTCTTTGACAAGCCCGTGTGAAGTCACAAGGTCTACGTATGGGCTGGTTCGTACATATATTTGTTCCTTCCTTCTCTACCTCATGTTCTTTTTTCCATGTGAACATGGTGCTCAGCAGTGAACAGTCTGAGATTTTAACAGAGGCTGCAGCAAAATTTCTAGAGAGTAGTAGCCCAAGGGGAGAAGGCAATGGCAACCCACTCCAGTACTCTTGCCTGGAGAATCCCATGGATGGAGGAGCCTGGTAGGCTGCAGTCCATGGGGTTGCAGAGTCGGACATGACTGACACGACTTAGCAGCAGCAGCAGCCCAAGGAGTAATGACAATTTGACTGGAAAGAAGAGGGTCTTGAATCTACATTTGCATAAGAAGGATGTTGTTCTTCCTTTCTACTTTTTCCTTTCTACGTTATTTGGGGTGGTTTGGTAGTTCCGCTGGTAAAGAATCTGCCTGCAATGCTAGAGACCTGGGTTTGATCCCTGGCTGAGGAAGATCCCCTGGAGAAGAGAACGGCTACCCACTCCAGCTTCCCTGGTGGCTCAGCTGGTAAAGAATCCACCTGCAATGTGGGAGACCTGGGTTCAATTCCTGGGTTGGGAAGATCCCCTGAAGAAGGGAATAGCTACCCACTCCAGTATTCTGGTCTGGAGAATTCCATGGACTGTATAGTCCATGGGGTGGCAATGAGTCGGACACGGCTGAGTGACTTTCACTTTCACTTTAGAGAAACTAGAGATTATGGAAGGTCATGCCAAGCCACTCTTTGGTATTGTTACTTTTTTGTTTTTTAACATTGTATTTTGTATTGCAGTATAGTTGATTAACAATGTTGTGATAGTTTCATGTGAACAGCAAGGGACTCAGTCATATATATACATGTATCCATACTCCCACAAACCCCTCTCCGATCCAGGCTGCCTCGTAACACTGTGCAGGCTCCATGTGCTATACGGTAGGTCCTTGTTGGTTATCCATTTAAATATAACAGTGTGTTTGTGACATTACTTTTTTATATACATTCTTTTTTAAAAATATATTCCGTTTCCTTATGGTTTAATCACAGGATATTGAATATAGTTCCCTGTGGTATACATTAGGACCTTGCTGTTTATCCATTCTAAACGTAATAGTTTGCAACCCCAACCCCCTGTCCATCCCTCTCCCTCCTCCTCTCCCCCTTGGCAACTGTAAGTCTGTTCACTATGTCTGTGAATCTGGTTCTGTTTTGTGGATAGGTTTATTTGTGTCATATTTTAGATTCCACATATGAGTGATATGGTATTTGTCTTTCTCTTTCTCACCTACTCACACTTAATGTAATAGCCTCTAGTTAAATCCATGTTGCTGCAAATGACATTATTCTGTTCTTTTTTTATACCTTTTTAACACTAGTGTATGTTCAGCCATACTATGCACTTGCCTGGCTCAAAAACATGTTTTGTATGAGTTTGAGGAAGAAAGTGAGTAGAGATAATGGAGATCCTCATTAATTAGGTAGGAGAGCCAATCACAGGCAAAACAGAGACTATACTTACTTCCAATCAGTTGTTCAACTGAGTGTGAAAACAAATCATTTTCTCTCATTTTGAATGAGACTGTATATCAGATAAAACACAGCTCTTCTTGCCATACATTGTATCACCTTCCAGAGTAATTTCAGTTTTTTTGCAGGAAGCATCCAGAATTTAACGTTTCCTGCTGTGCAGTTATCCAAATCATTGTAATAATGTAAACCAGTGGAATCATTTACATCAATAAGGTTTTTATTCTAAGAGCTAATCCAAGCATAGAAAAAAATGTCCTTAATTCCCACATGCCTGAAAGGATAGCATTTTTTATCAGTCATTATCATGTAAAGTTTCAGGGGACTAGTATATTTCCAAATGGTCCTCAGAACCATACTAACATTTTTTTTTTTTTATTCTTCCAATTTTATTTTATTTTTAAACTTTACATAATTGTATTAGTTTTGCCAAATATCAAAATGAATCCGCCACAGGTATACATGTGTTGTAATTAAGTGCTTCTCTATTTTTAAGATGAATGGACAATATTTGATTTTAAACATAGCCTCAGTTTTCAATATTCAGTTGCCTTTTGTCAGATGGAAGAACAGTATTCGTTAGAGCAAGAGAGCAAGTGTGTGAAGTAATGGGGATGAACACGCGTGCTGATTTTTCTACCTTGGGGAGGTTATTTTTGGAACATTAAATGTCAAGAAACACAACCATGTGGAATATTTATGTACACATTTAATTGTAGAGAAGTAGGATACCAAGTCTGGGATACCACATATGCACTCTCTGTATGGAAAGACAGGAAGTCAGTTCCCAGATGATGAAGGCTAAGCAAATGCCCTGTAGGTCTAACTGAAGCTCTTGGCTCTTTGGATGAAGGCACAGTCCTAGTGGGCTTCCCTTGTGGCTCAGTGGTAAAGAATCCACCTGGCAATGCAGGAAACACGGGTTCGATCCCTGGGTCAAAAAGATCCCCTGGAGAAGTATTCTTGCCTGGGAAATCCCATGGACAGAGGAGTCTGGCAGGCTATAGTCCATGGGATTGTGAGAGAGTCAGACATGACAGAGACTAAACAATGCAATGCAAAAGAGTCCTGACAACCTCTCTTCACAAGGGGGAGCTATGCATACATCTAGCTCTTTTCATAGAATATCTTGTACCCTGGCATGAGCTGGGTCCCTAAACCTACGAAGAGCTTGGTCTCTCTCTCTTTTTGCTTGTTTTCTGGCCAGGGCTCTTTTACCTCCAGGAGGCAGACTGCTCTGTCTTCTCTAGTTAAATAGCTGCAGACCACATCATGCTGCTTCTAATTTGATTTTAAATCATATTATCATAGACATTAAATGGTGTGTGTGTTTTCTGGCTTCCCTGTACTTCTCTCTCTGACCCTTTAACATCTCAGCAATGTGTAACCTATGAGACATGTTTAACATGAATTCAAAAGTTTTTATTCATGACCTTTGGTTGAAATTTAATCAAGTTAAAAGTCTAACACTCCTGGTGGGAAAAAAAGAAACTTGAGTATTCAAGGATTTTAGTAGCACACATTTAGTTTTATCTAATTATAAAAAATAATCCCTATGCACTGTAGACAGTTTGAACGTTGCAGAAAAGAATGTTCAAAAAACCCTATCATCCTACTAACCAGAGACAACCTTGTCAATATTTTGGTGTACATTTTTATTAATTATATTAATTGACAAATGCTTTTCATGAGAAACTAGAGTCTATCTAGTATTAGTAGCTTATAATGTACCTTTTTTCATGTTATATAATTATTATTTCTTTTCTGTGATGGGAATAGTTAAGATCTAGTCTCTTAGAAAGTTTGATGTTTATCATATAATATTGTTTATAATCATTGTACTGTGCATCAGAACACCAGGATTTCTTTAGCTACTAGTTGCAAACTTGTACCCTTAAGTAACATCTTCTTTGTTCCCCACCCCTCAGCCCCTATAACCCCCATTTTACTCTCTGTTTTCGCGAGTTCAACTCCTTTGGATTCCACATGTGCGTGATATCATACAGTATTTGCCTTTCTCTGTCGGACTTATTTCACTTAACAGAATGTGCTCAGAGCAAACCTATGTTGTCACAAATGGCAGGATCACCATCTTTCTCATGACTGAATAATATTCCATTGTGTGTGTACATATTGTGTGTGTGTGTGTGTATACAAGCACAAACTTTATAATTCCCTTTTAACAAAATGTTGACACTAAGATCTTGAAAGTGCCACTCTATGCATTTGTGGGGTTTTTTTTTTGCTGTATTTGCCATTTTCATTCAACCCTGTGATAAGTTAGTACTAGAGTTGCAAATACATATCCTTAAATGTACCTAAAGAGTCATTTCTCTGAATCTGAGAGGCTCCACAGTCCTTGGAATACCTGAGAGCCAAGGCTTCTCAGATGACGCTACAGCACTTACTTCTGATTGGATTCTTTTCAAGTATCCAACTCCAAAGATGAACAGAGAATGTTTGGTAATTATTCGTATGAGTCTTTGGTTTCATGGAGACTAAGGTTTCCTTTGTCACTTTTATGATGTCATTTGACCTTGACCTGCATCTCAAATTCCTGAGAAGGTAGCAAGCTTTTTCTGCAGACATATCAGAAATAGTAGGTGAAAATAGATTCATTGATATTAGAATTATTTTTCCTTTTTTTTTTTTTTTTTACAAAACAGAGCCTCTTTTTTGCCCATAACAATTTAGGCCTAAGATTGATGCATTGATATAATATTCATTTAAAAATATAAGGAAACAAAAAATCCAGAGAAAAACCAAAGTTCCCATGTATTGAACAGCTCCTCTGATTTCATAGATATTATAGGATATTTTGTACAATATCAGTAACTGTGTAATATCCAATCATCTGACAGAATTCACAGTTTACTAGGAATTAGCCTGTATGAAACAATTCAGAAAACATACTACCTAGGACTGAAGGTGTATGCAACCTCATGATTGACAGTTTTTATCACTTAAATGGATATTTATTTTGATAATTCATAATCCTGTAGCAAGTCTTCAACCTTTACTTTGCAATCATTTGTTTACTTTTGTAGTAAGGTTCAGGAATTCAAATTTCTTATGATACAGTCATTGAATAGGAAAAACACATTGCCTTTCTCCCACAGAGTTCATCCTTTAAAACAGACTCAATATGAAAGCACAGAGACCTCAGCATTGAGTTCAACATCAGGTACAAAGCCATACGTAATTTGTCAGATGCATCTCATTATAACAGTGCTGTTCTCATTGCTCTAGTCCAGTATGATAATCACCTTTATTAAAGAAACAGCTTTTAAATGTTACTGTCAGAACCTAAGTGGTGTTTTCACAGATGTTTACTATAAAATTCTTTCAACTTTTCTGAATTTTTGAAATTTTTCATAGTATGATTTTGGAAAAAAAAATATATTTTTTGATATGGCAAAAAACATATTCTGCAATTTTTCTGAAACAAGGTTTATATGTCTCCTCAAGTTTGTGTTTTAGAAATCTGTAATCAGCTTATTCTGGAATATTCCAGAGCTGATTGCCCTGTTTATGGCATTCTATTTTCTGTAAAAGAGAAATGCCAAGGAACAGTCAGTTTTAATGTTGTGAGCAATATTGATATATTTGATTGAGAAAACACTAACCGCAAGAGGTTACAGAGATGTTTTTATGAGGTGAGATGTTTTCCCAGTCTCAAGCCTGTATAAAGAGGGACCATTTTTCCTTTATATCCTTAGCTGCTTACCACTGAGTTACACCCACACGCTACACTAAGTATGAAATAAGAAATTATTTATAAATGTCTCTCTCCTGCACCCTTCCCAGTTTGAGATAATATTAAGACTAGACTGTCAGAGGAGCAATATTTCCCCTGGACTGGGTGCTTTGAAAGGTATTTCACCAAAATTACATTATTAGATTTGTTTTTAGTGTTGATCATCTGAAAACTCACTTTCTCCTTAATTATATACATTTTTCATAAATAAGAGCTCATGTCATTATTCATCTCTATAAATATTTTATACCTGTTCTCTTCCTACTACCCTAATACTTTTTGAAAACGTAAGCCCCGTCCAGTTTCTTCTAAGCCTTGAGGATCAGTCTTCTGTTTGTTCATGCTCTGTTTGGGCATAATTGTGTTCACCATCCATCACCAGTGTGCATCTGGCCTGGCACCTGGCACACAGTAGATGCTTAATATATACTTATGAGGGGATGGAAGGGCAGAAAGAGAAAGGGGAAGAAGGGAGGGAAGGAAGAACCTGCTATATTTGCCATGTGAATGGCCTGATTGTGCACATGTCTGTTATGAATGTCTTAGGTGGTTTTTGAGGGATAGCTAGAAAGTGGTGCCTTAAATTGTATGCGTCCGGTTATAAAACAAATAACAAAAATATACTGTTTTCTTTCACTGTTACTCAAACACCCAGGTTTCAGTTTTAGCTCCTAATGAACTGCTAGCATTGGTTGGATGGACTGAAAAGTGTTTTCATTTCTTTTCTGTTTAAACTATACAGAAAGAAAATCCAGAACAATACACAGTGCTACAAACACTGACATTATATTAATAGTGTCACTTCTCAAGTCTTGACTAAACCCCACCAGGCCTCCAGTATTCTTGCCTGGCAAATCTCATGGAAATAAGAGCCTGGTGGGCTACAGTCCATGGGATTGCAAGAGTTAGACACAATTTAGTAACTAAAAACCACCACCATTGTCATAGTAAAATAAAGAATTAAAAAAAAAAGAACCCCAGCCTTGTGATGACATTTGCTTCACAGAATCAGTCAATACTTAGAGAGTGTCAGGCTGAAGAAGGGGTTCTGGGAATGATATATCAGCAGTAAGTGCCCAGAAATGGGAGAGTTTATGAATATTGGCTCCAATAAATGGACATCCAGATTTAGAGAGATATTGAATAGTGTCATGGAAAAAAGTCCCAGTGCCAAAGTTGAAATCATGAGGTTGTTATTATTTAGGGATCCATGGTATTTGGGGTCTTTTTTCTTTCTCCCAAGGGAGCAGTTTTGTTCCTCAGCCTGGTAATTCCATCACTGCTTTTCTTGTCTGTTAACATAGTTCTAAAAAACTGAAAGAGGCCATTTCTGCCCTTATTTGGTGCATGGTCAACAAGGGGAGCAGCGTGAGTTGGAATCAGTACTGTGAATGCTTTTCCAATTAAACAACCTGTCTTCAGGACCCCATAAGTTTTCAAAAAATAAATAGTCATGTTTCTATATTTAGGTGAAGGCCAGGATTTTGAACAATTGAGAAAAATTCCATCAGCTAACTTTGGTAGAATCCTTTGCTACTTATTATTTTTTTTTTTAGTGTTTTTAAATAGAAGCAATAGAAGATTTTTAATTTGCAAATAAAATATTAAAATTTTGCTATAGGATTAATCTTTAAAACATGCCAGATATTCTGTCCTTGCACACAGGAAAAATAATTTCAAATAGGGGAGGAGAAAAGGACCATCAAAACTGAAGATTGATATCTTCTGTAACTGGTTAAATGATACGCCAACTTACCATGCCCATATAGTGACCATTTTAGAGGACAGTTCTTAAAACTGTAAGTGTTTCTAACAGTAAGAAAAATAGTTTTCTTGTTCTCGAAAACATTTACTGACATTAGTAGCAATTCCTAAAATTTGGGGTGGCATTTTCCAAAAGCTTTTTTGTAGATTATTCTATTCATTCATCTTAAAAAGTTTTTTCAGTGATTCTCATTTGGATAAGACACTGAATTCACAAGATCAGGCAACAGTGCTCAAGGTCATATGGCAAGTTCGTAGCGTAACTGTGGCTCTAATTCCCCCTACTAGGGCTGCCCTGAATACTTGCCCAGTGGTGTTTCATCAAAAAAAAAAAAAAAAAAATTCTGGGAACAGGCTTGTATTCATTTGGTCATAACAGTAACAGTGTTTTTCTGATTTTGTTGTTTTATTTTTTTTAATTCATTTTTATTGAAGTATAATTGATTTACAATGTTGTGTTAGTTTCTGCTGTGTGGCAAAGTGAATCAGTTATACGGACTTCCCTCCTTCTTATATTCTTTTCTCATATAGATTATTACAGAGGACTGAGTAGAATTCCCTGTGCTGTACTGTAAGTCCTTCATTAGCCCATTTTATATATAGTAGTGAATATACTTCAATCTCTCTCTCTCAATTTATCTCTCCCTCCCTTTCCCCCTTGGTAATCATAAGTTTGTTTTCTACATCTGTGACTCTATTTCTGTTTTGTAAATGAGTTCATTTGTATCCATTTTTTTAGGTTGAATATTCGTTTTATTTTATTTTGATTGATTGCTACAAGTGTGGCTTTGTCAGAAGGTACATCTAAGGGAAGAGAAAATAGATAAATCCCACCTAAATTACCCATGGCAAAAATTTTTTTTGCTCCTGTTTAGGAACATAAAAGAATATAATGTAGGTGATGCATCTTATTTTCAAGAAGTCCTGAGATGATTGATTTACTTATTAAACAGAGTTATTGTGACTTGTTTAGTTTTCTATACACTAGGGATGCAGTAGGAGAGCAGAGTTTATGTCCTCATGATGTTTGGGTCAGTCAGGGAAGCCAGTCATTGAAAAAGTAACTACAGATGTGCTGATAGTGACAAAGAGGAAGTGCAGGAAGTGCTATGGAGACATCCCTTAGTCTGGGAAAGCAGAGAAGTCTTCCTGGAGGAAGTGACTTTCAAGATTGAAGTTCTGTATCAACCCTTGCACTCACCTGTCAATAACTAAGCAGGGCTTTTTTTTTTTTTTTTTCCGGTCTGCAATCAGGAGTACAATACTGAAAAGAAAAATTTTCTGACTCAGAATTGTCATATACAGAAATTTAGACAAACACTTACTGACCCCAGAAGATTTTGCACACATTTAAAAACATAATGCTTAGTTCTTTATTTCAAGTGATTAGCCTTTGTTAATTTCAAATTTTTGAAGCATTTGACTTTAGAAGTATTTCCTGTTAATTACTTAAAAAAAAATACGAAAACCCTCCTAAGACTTTGTTAGTTACTTACTAGGCACTTAAGAAACATAAAACGTCTTTCCCTTCCCTCTTATTTCTTCCTCCCTATTTTTTCCTCTCACCCCCCATTTACCCAAGTGTTTAGAAAGAACTCAGAGCCTCATTATATAGAAAGGGCTTGACCTAATTGTCTTCCAAATTGATAAAACATTCCTAAAATATGTAGATAGAAAACTTGAGTGTTTAACAAAGTATTTTGATTCAAAATTTAGTCTTATCTTTATTTTATATTTAATCATGCATCTTGCCATTTATTTTATTCTCTCTCTTAATAATTTTAGCTATTTTCAAATGGCAAGTTCTAGAGAGAATCTGGAGAAAAAGGAAACTCTCCTATACTGTTTGTGGGATTGTACGTTGGTGCCCCCACTATGGGAAACAATTTGGAGGGTCCTCAAAAAACTAAAGATAGAATCACCATATGCTCCAGTAATCCCACTCCTGGGCATATATCCAGACAAAGCTATAATTGAAAAAGATACATGCACCCCTATATTCACAGCAGCACTATCCACAATAGCTAAGACCTGGAGACAGCCGGAATGTCCATAGACAGATGAATGGACAAAGAAGATGTGATACATATATATGATGGACTACTACTCAGCCACAAGGAAGCATGAAATAATGCAGTTTGCAGCAACATGGAAGGAACCTAGAGATTATCATACTGAGTGGAGTAAGTCAGACAGACAAAGCATCATGTGATATCACTCATACGTGGGATCTAAAATATGACACAAATGAGCCTATCTATAAAACAGAAACAGTCTCACAAGCTTAGAGAACAGGCTGGTGACCGCCAAGGGGGAGGAAGAATGGGGGGAGCATGAATTGAGAGTTTGAGCTTAGCGGAAGAAAACTATTACATAGAGAGTGGATAAACAAGGTCCTAGTGCCTAGCACAGGAAACTGTATTCAGTATCCTGTGATAAATCATAATGGAAAGAAGTATTTAAAAAGGATGTATGCATATGTATAACTGAAACTAGCAAGACATTGTAAATCAACTATACATATTTTTAAAGCTTTAAAAACTTCTTTAACAAAATTAATTAATAATAATTTTAGCTATTTAATTACATTTTATTTCCACTTGTGCCCTGGAGCATGTATGAATAAAGGGTACATCTGAAGCTGCTTAAAATGTAGCATATGCTTTCTTAATGCTCTTAAGACTATGGGTTACCCTCAATTCTGTTAGCACTCCACTGTATTACAGCTCATAAAAAAACTTTCAGAACAGTTTCCTTTCTTTCAGAACATGGAATGATTGACCTCTGAATCAAGTAGATGCATATAAGATTTAGAATGACTATTTGAAAGCAATTCAAAGAAAATGTTAGTATAATTTTTCAGCATTTCCATTTGGAATAATAAGTGATAGTTGATCACGATAGTGTATTAATGTAATAAGCCTTATTTAAACCAAAATTACTTATACTGAATGAATAGGTTTTCAGAAGTGTGTTAAATCCAGTTGTTAAATTTCCTTTCTGCATACTCTTTTGCAACAGATCACCCTGAAAATAGAATTGTTATAATGAAACTATTATCAGAGATAAATGATAACATGAAAATGAAGCTGTTTGCTTCCACATTAAACTCTGCTGCCTTTGAGTTTGCAACCAGCAACTATTTCAAAATGCAGCATTATCTTGAACCCATATCTCCGTCTGCTCTGGTTTCCTGAGGCAGAGTATTTCAACATCATACAACCCCACTAATGTAACTCTTGGTGTCTCTGAAGTTTAGCTTAAACCTTCCCCTTCCACCTCTCCAATAGTGACTTGGTGTGTAAGTAAGTGCTATGTGATTATATTTAAATTCTCCTACTTTTAAATTTAGGATTTTCAAAATTGATTCATAGTAACTATCTCCTATGGGCTTCCCTGGTGACTCAGCCATGAAGAATCTGCCTGCCAATGCAGGAGATGCAAGTTCAATCCCTGGGTCAGGAAGATCCCCTAGAGAAGGAAATGGCAACCCATTCCAGTATTCTTACCTGGGAAATCCCATGGACAAAAGAGTTTAACAGGCTGTAGTCCATGGGGTCACACAAGAGTGGGACACGACTTAGCGACAAAGAAACAACAACAAGCTATCTCCTATAAAGGAAATTCTGAATTTGTATCAAACATCAAGCCTTAAATTTGCCATTTTAACATCTGGAATCAAACCAAAATTGCAGAAATGTTCAAGGGGCAAAGGTTCCTTATTTAGAGGTCCGCAAAACATAAAAGCTACATTACTGGCAGGAGATGGGCATTTTCTTGCGATTTTAGGGAGGTTAAGAATGAAGTGAATAACACCTGGGTGAAAGCAAAGTTTAGATTAAAGAATCTGGTTTTCCCTGGGATGTAAGTTTAATTTCCAACTTGCAAAAGAAGAGTTTGTCTTAGAGATGAAACATTTCTCCTTGACATTCAATCATGCTTTTCCTGAAACTTCTGGAAAATAAATGCTTACTAATAGGACAGAAATTAAAATATTCAAAAGATTTCTATTTCATTTCTTTCTCTACCGTTTAGTACACGAGAAGGGAAATTTATAAACAGCTGTGAGTGAGTGAAGTTGCTGAGTTGTGTCTGACTCTTTGCGACTCCATGGACTGTAGCCTACCAGGCTCCTCTGTCCCTGGGATTCTCCAGGCAAGAATACTGGAGTAGGTTGCCATTTCCTTTTCCAGGGAAAACAGCTGCTTGAAAGATAAATGACAGCAAAGATTCATCCTAGCAAATATTTTATTTAACCTTTATATTGTTTCCGATTGCCTAAATTCTCATGTTTGTGAAGTTCTGTGAAATACTAGCTAGTCCTGGAAAATGATATTAATGGTTATACTTAAAGCATTAAAATCAAAGTTAAAACTTAAGTTTGCTCATTATTAATCTCAGAAGTAAACAGTGTATTTCTGTGACTGTGCTGAGACCTGGTCACCTAACAGAGATTATGCCTAGCTATACAGGAGAAATTAGATGGAGGTGTTTGAGTAATTATTTAAGGAGAAAAATAGCATCAACACTGGCAGATACTCCTTGTAACTAAATCTAATTTCGCATTAGGAAAAAAAGGATCCAAGTTTCCATTTTCCCGGTCATCATTTCACATTCATAGTTCTGTTGTTTTGATCATGTTTAACTTTTCCAGATGTCTGCTTTCGAGAAGCGGAGGGGGGGAGGAAATCTTTGGGTGATAATGAAAAAGACAACTTTGCATCTCTTCAATATACATTTCTTGCAGAAAAACGTAAACATTCTGTAATACCTCCATCGTGCATTATTATTATCCCCATGTATTTTATCAGCTAGATATCAATTAACAGAACATTCTTTTCAAAAGTAAATTAGAGTGGACAAAAACAAGTTTTAGTCAAAATACCTGCCTGTTGCTGACTTTAGCCTGAATGGGAAGATAGGGTCCATCTTTCCATGACAAATGCATTTGGAATAACAATGAAAATGATATTTTTCTTCCCCCAATGTTGTGTTTATGGACTGTAGCCTTCATTGTTAAAAACCAGTAACACTTTTTGATCTACAAAATTTGAAATGCCACTGAATAAAATGAGATCTTTGTATTGCATGGAAACTACAAAAGTAAATCTTTGCCAGTACCTTCCCTCCTGTTCTCTTGTTTGTTCTTTGTCTACCCTCTTCTGTCCCTTCATGCCATTCCACCCCTCACCAGTTTTCAGCGACATCCACCCTCCTCACCCAGACGCCCAATTTTTTTTTCCACTGTCTGGCTTCAGTCTCGGATGAAGCCATTCCACTACAGACCAAGTTGTTCAGCTCTGTGTCAACTCTGCCAGAAATGTTTGCATTTCCCAAGAGCTTTCCTGACATGGAAATTTAATAGAATAATGGAGTGACGTGCTAATAGTGGAATTTAACACACCAAGAAATGCAGACCGGTGTAAGTATGGGCTCCTTCTCAATCCTTTCAAAGACTACCACCAAGATGACCACTCATATTGCTCTTGTGAAATGAGGATCCAAATACAAAGGCAAAAAAAGATGTAGTTTGTGAAGCATTAAAATCCTGCTAGTTGATTTCAGAGAGAATATGTTTGTTTTTGAACTCTTGGCTCCTCCGAGGTTGCTGCTGTTCAGTCAGCTATCACTCACCCACTCTTTTAACCCATCCGTCAGATAACAAAGAGGTGAAACCATAAAAGCACGTTCTATTACTCATCCCCAAGGCTGATTTGAAACCTGTGTTCTCAGGAACCCCTGATGTGCTGGATGCCATCATGAAAAAAAAGTGTCATGTTGACTGACTTGAGCTTTTACCAAAACTGTGAGAATACTTTGGACCCCTTGGGTATATGAGATAGATTGGGCTCTCAGGGGGGTCTCAAAATTTGGCCAAAGTGGTGGTGATCACCAAACACAACTGTTGGTCAGTTTTGCCCAGTCCAGAGGGGGTTAAATCACTGCTGGGCATTCCAAACCTCTCTAATCTTATCCTGGAGAAGTGGAGTTCTGCCTTGGTTTACAGTTGAGGTCACCAGCAGGGCAATGTTTAGACAGGGACTGATGGAATCACGCAGCATTGTTAACATTAAATAGCACTGGTGGTAAGGAGCCATGATGGTACTGGGTCCCTGGGACTCCTGGAGCACACTGTCTTCAAATAGATGCCTCACCAAGATGTGCTGGACTTGTAAAATGTGTGAAGGGCTCTGTATGGCTTTTCATCATTTGTTTAACTTGAAAGAAGATTGTTTTAAGGGACTTATCATAGAGTTAAGAAATATTTCTAGGGAACAGAAAACGAAGAAGAAAATTGATCTTTGTTACCATCAAAGCCATGCGTTACACTTCACTCTCCAAGGTGACGCAGTATCTCCTTGAGGGAAAAGCTGCCAGAAGTGTTGAAAGTGATCTGCCTGTTTTCTTCTCAAGCTGACTTGCAGGGAGGCCCTGGTATTTAGAGACTGTTAAATCCTTGTGGAGGGTTTACTAATAACTGTTCATCCCTGTTTCTAAGAGAAGTTGAAATAAGAAACATGACATCTGGCAGCTAGTTGTGTGAAAATTAGTAAATCTGTGTCGAATTTCCCAGTCATGGGCATGTATTTACTTAAAAAAAAAAAAAAACAAAGGCCTTTGTTTCCTTTCTTTTTCCCTAAACTTCACACTTGATATAAAGGCTTACCCACTTTAGTCATGCCCGTGTGTGTGTGTGTGTGTGTGTGTGTGTGTGTGTGTGTGTGTGTGTGTACGCTTGTGTGTGTTGTGCTTTCCAGGAGTGGCATGTGACTGTGCTGTTTAATCAGGGCTATATTTAAAAACAAATTTTCAAGGGAGCGTTTCTCATGTTATTAATGAGATGAAGTCGGAGTGAAGCAAGCTGTGTCGCAAAGGGCAAGTGTCATGAGGCAGGAAGTCCCGGCCATCTCTTCTAGCTGTGCTTCAGCCACCTGCCACCTCGCTGGCAGCCCAGAGCAGGCTCAGAGGAAATGCCTGCCCTTGGCCACAAGTGCCTACTGCTCCTCCAGGGGCCCCCCTGCCCCAGGGCTCTGCACCCACTCTGACTTGCCTCTGTCTCCAGCAACCCCGGCACCTCCTTCACACATGGCTTTTGTGTGGGACCCTCGGGGAGCCTCAGTGCCAGCACTGTCCACAAGAGTCAAGTCAAGATCACGATTCTCAAAGTCTTACAGGTATTGTTCTTTCCTTTTTGTGGCTGGGATCAATTTTTTTCATCAGCCTCTGTCGCCCTAGGCCCCCTGCAAAGAAGTCTCGTGCCCTGTATTGATCTGTTTAACTTCTGTTTCCTAGATTGCCTTCAATTGGCAGGATAAATGGGCAGTATACAGAATAGGAACTGTGAAGATGAGAACCTTAACAGAGCCGAGGCTATTTGGGAACCCCCAGAAGCAGAAGGAAATTGACTAACTCTAAAAGCTGATTTTGAGAGTTAAATGGTAAACTTAGAAAAGCATCCCCGTGGCTGGCATCTGGAAAACAAGTGTGTTAGCCCACTTAATGGAAGTAACGTAGCCAGATTCTGTCGTACTAACTTTTGGTTAACCCTTGAAATAGCAGGGAAGGGTTCTTGTTTGGTTCAAGAAGTGAACAAACAACAACAAAACACTTCTGTGTATGTATAAGTGTTTGAGGTCCTATTCACATGGAAAAGTAGAAATTATCTCTATGGTCTAGATAGTAGTTTGGAGTTTTAATTTTGCCAACGGGAATTAGATACCACAAAATAGAAGGGAATATGTTCTTAATCTGTTATGTCCAAAGATTTCTGTAGAAATATATGAAAAATCTTGAGCTCAAGACTTAAATAAATTGTCAGTGACATGTTTGCTTTACATCCAAGTTAGGCTTATTTTAACCAAATAATTTGGAAAGAAAAAGAAGACATTGAGAAAAATCTTTGATTTCCTCTTTGCTTCAGTATTCTAGATGTTTACAAAGAAAAGATTGACCCTTCACACATTTTGTGGTTCTGATTGGTTAGTCTGTAGCATTGCAAGCTATTTCACCAGTAGCAAATAGAGGTGAAATCTTAAGCAAAATTTCAAGAATTTCTTTAGACAAAATGTAACATACCTGGAAACCACCAGGCCTGTTTAGAATTATGCATTAAATTTGGATTCAAATGTGTTCGGATTTACTTGCATAAACACATTCAAAGTTTAGATTAAAATAATCCAGAAGAATTGTTTATTTGTTTTAGACAGTATTAAAGATGGTGTCCTTGGAATTTTTTAGGAAACTAAGAAATCAAAAAGACTCAAATTATAATCTTCCCTAGTAACAAAGAATAAGCAAACTTTGACAAGGGATAAATAAAAGATGGAAGTTAAAGGTTTAAGTAGTACTTCCTTACTTCTAGATGTACTGCCGTTAGTACTTCTACTTCAAAACAGAATAAACATCATTTATTTTTATTAATTATGTTAATTTGTTACAGTTAAGAATGATTCAAAGTTAGAAATTATATGCCTACTATATGCTTTATATTCTACTGAATTCACTTCTCATGCTTATTATTTGCATCTCATGCTTCTTATCTGCTAAGTTGTATGCTTATTTAAGATTTGTAAGCATTACTGTGCATATTTCCAATAGATAGTGGCTTCTAGAAACTCCTTATCGTTGAAATCTGATAACAAATTTCCAAATATCATGCATATCTAACTGCTGGGTAGGGTAAAAGAAATAGCATGTTTGTCTAAAGGATTTCAGAAATCTTGAGAAATGTAGAGTTTAAACTCTCCTGTGTGATCTACAGATATATTATGAAACTTGCCTTCTTGGTCTGCCAAAGATATTTTCATTTTTCTTGTCAGTTTTATCCTTTCCAAAATAGAACAAGCACTGGTATGTCTAAGGATGAGTTTTCTGTATATTTAAATGCCCTGAGTTTGTAGTTCTAACCTTCTTTCGTAACAAGTTTAAGAGGTGAGAATGACACCCTGAAAAGCCATTAAGGACCAGTCTCTTTTGAAACTTGAGAGACTCTGTTGCTTATTCATTTGCTTTTAATTTGATTGTTAATTTACCAAATAATATTAATTGTTTATATGTTCTCTCTTCACTGTTCTGTGGGTCCTATTTTCTCTATCCATTTGGATTAAAATTTCCTTGAGTTCAGAGGCTCCTTTCCATGCAGCGGGAATACCATTAATGCATATTTGATGAAACATCTTGCTACATACACTCTCTTAGTTGATATTACTCAACTAAGAGAGTTGGATTTCTATGTGGAAAATCAACTTGCAGATATGATCAGGACCTATCACAGGCCAAGAGTTCAGTGGAAAGTTAAAAAGCTAAGACAGCAGTTGGACACTCTGAACTCACATTTTCGGAGGTCTCTTAGTACTAAAAACAAGAGTAAACATTCAGTCACAGCAGTGTGCTGACAACAGTGGGGGAAAATGTTTATTGTATAGCTTTAAACTTTTATCAGACCACATCAACTCAAATTCACGAGTCACAATATTTATGCATATGTACATGCACACACACACACACACATAGACATACACCCACACGTTTAAATTCTACATTTATCTTCTGAATGGCAGTTTCATTGCATAGCTTCCCTGGAGTCAAAAGTATTAAGCTATTTGAGGTAAACATTTGAAATACCCCACAGTTTTGCAACCGAGCTTTTGTATTTCTTCATTTCTTTTTTAATCTATGAGATCTTTAAAGCAGGGAAGTAATTTAAACTTATCTTGACCTTTGAGATAATTCTACTATTGAAGCAACTGATATAATGAGGCGTTAGCCAAGATTTCTTGGTTGAATTTCTCGTTTACAAGTTTTTTTGCTTTAATAAACATAATTTTGTAGTCTGTAAAATTCTCACATGTGTCCAGTAGAGGGTTTTTTCTTTTCCTTTGAAAGATGGAATGGATATTATGCATGACACTGGTAATACTCAAATGTTAAGCTGGAATATTTGTCTCTGGTATTGTTTTCACTCCCTGTGGCATTCGGGCTGAAGGAAAGCCAGGTCCTTAAAGAGTCTGATTTTTTTAAAGTAACCACAAATCATACGTATTTGATGAGTGTTGATCCCTGCGAAGCACAACCTTGGGCAGTACCTCAGTGTTTGAAATAGATTTGAAAGTTGTTCTTCAACAGTGATGAGTTCTTGCCTTTTGTGGATACTTTTAGAGAAAGCCAGACATAATTAACGTATAACTTATTAAGCTAAATTTGATTTGATGCAGAAAAAGAGAGAGACAGGAAAAGAGGATTACGTTCTAAAGAGACTGATTTTCCTCTGTGGCCCTAGAATGAGAGCCACACCTCTCGTGTCTGCTTTAGAGGAGGGAGAGAAGGGAATGACGTGCTTCCGTTGGATTTGAGAAAGTGGTATCAGTGAGTGGACTCGTGTTTAAATGTAGTTTAAATGTAGTACCTCAAAAACTGGGAAGAAAATTATCTTGGAAGCCAAGAAAGAACAAAGAGCTAGGACTTAGCAGGTTGGAGGACTCTGACAATTCCCCAAGGGAACTCTGGGACCTTTTGTTTTTTAAAAATGTTATTGTTTAAAATTATAGTAACATTCACAGAAACTTGAGTTTCTCTTTTTCTAGAAAGTTACTCTTTTAGAGATGGTCTTGTCTTCCAATCTGAACAAATCACAGAACTTTGTCTTTTCAAAAAGGAATGTTAAAAGGAACATTTTTTATGAGGTGCCTATGGGTCCATCTAGTCGAGGCCATGGTTTTTCCAGTGGTCATGTATGGATGTGAGAGTTGGACTGTGAAGAAAGCTGAGCGCTGAAGAATTGATGCTTTTGAACTGTGGTGTTGGAGAAGACTCTTGAGAGTCCCTTGGACTGCAAGGAGTCCATCCTAAAGGAGATCAGTCCTGGGTGTTCTTTGGAAGGACTGATGCTAAAACTGAAACTCCAGTGCTTTGGCTACCTCATGTGAAGAGTTGACTCATTGGAAAAGACCCTGATGCTGGGAGGGATTGGAAGCAGGAGGAGAAGGGGACGACAGAGGATGAGATGGCTGGATGGCATCACTGACTCGATGGACATGAGTTTGAGTAAACTCTGGGCGTTGGTGATGGACAGGGAGGCCTTGCGTGCTGCACTTCATGGGGTCACAAAGAGTCGGACACGACTGAGTAACTGAACTGAATTTGCTCACTAAAAAATGATGGCTAGAGCCCAAGTCTTAAAGAAATGAGTCCTGCCAACAAATCAGTAAGCTGAGATGTAACTTTCCAAGTTTCACATTAGTACCTCCTATTCTGTGGCATAAAAAAAAAAAAAATTAAAGCTTTTCAAATGTAACAGATGTTACTATCTGCTCTTTTTAGTGTTCTGTTCCATACCTCATCTCATTCAATTTTTAGGATAAAACAGTTGACCTATTTCAAATCCTCAAAGATGATGCTGTTAAAGTGATGCACTCAATATGCCAGCAAATTTGGAAAACTCAGCAGTGGCCACAGGACTGGAAAAGGTCAGTTTTCATTCCAATCCCAAAGAAAAGTAATGCCAAAGAATATTCAAATGACCACACAATTGCACTCATCTCACACGCTAGCAAAGTAATGCTCAAAATTCTCCAAGTCAGGCTTCAACAGTATGTGAACCATGAACTTCAGACGTTCAAGCTTGATTTAGAAAAGACAGAGGAACCAGAGATCAAATTGCCAACATCCATTGGATCATCGAAAAAGCAAGAGAGCTCCAGAAAAACATCTACTTCTGCTTTATTCACTAGGCCAAAGCCTTTGACTGTGTGGATCACAACAAACTGTGGAAAATTCTGAGTGATGGGAATACCAGACCACCTGACCTGCCTCCTGAGAAATCTGTATGTAAGTCAGGAAGCAACAGTTAGAACTGGACATGGAACAACAGACAGGTTCCAAATTGGGAAAGGAGTATGTCAAGGCCATACATCATCACTCTGCTTATTGAACTTATATGCAGAGTACAGCATGCAAAAAGCTGGGCTAGATGAAGCACAAGCTGGAATCAAGATTGCCGGGAGAAATGTCAATAACCTCAGATATGCAGATGACAGCACCCTTATGGCAGAAAGCGAAGAAGAACTAAAGAGCCTCTTGATGAAAGTGAAAGAGGACAGTGAAAAAGTTGGCTTAAAACTCAACATTCAGAAAACTAAGATCATGGCATCTGGTCCCATCACTTCATGGCAAATAGATGGGGAAACAATGGAAACAGTGAAAGACTTTATTTTTTGGGTATCCAAAGTCACTGCGTATGGTGACTGCAGCCATGAAATTCGAAGATGCTTGGTCCTTGGAAGAAAAGCTATGACATACCTAGACAACATAGTAAAAAACAGAGACATTACTTTGCCAACAAATGTCTGTCTAGTCAAAGCTATGGTTTTTCCAGTAATCATGTATGGATGTGAGGGTTGGACTATAAAGAAAGCTGAGCACTGAGGAATTGACGCTTTTGAACTGTGGTGTTGGAGAAGACTCTTGAGAGTCCCTTGGACTACAAGGACAGCAAACCAGTCAATCCTAAAGGAAATCAGTCCTGAATATTCATTGGAAGGACTGATGCTGAAGCTGCAACTCCAATACTTTGGCCATCTGATATGAAGAGCTGATTCACTGGAAAAGAACCTGATGCTGGGAAATATTGAAGGCAGGAGGAGAAGGGGACGACAGAGGATAAGATGGGTGGATGGCATCACTGACTCGATGGACATGAGTTTGAGCAAACTCCAGGAGTTGGTGATGGACAGGGAAGACCGGCATGCTGCAGTCCATGGGGTTGCAAAGAGTCGGACACGACTGAGTGACTGAACTGAAGAGTAGGGGTATAATTACCACCAAATGGGAGGAAAATGGGAGGTTTAGGGACCAGTGGCTATACAACCCACATGTGGTCAGAAGTCCAGAGTAATAATAATAGAATCTAAATTGTATTGGGGATTTAGTATGTGCCAGATAGTGTTTCCCGCACTCTCCAAATACATTATCTTATTTCATCCTACAAAACAACCCCACAAGGAGGACTTGCACTGTATTTACCTTACAGATGATGAAACTAGGCAGAGAGAGTTTAGGGCACATGCCCAAGTTTGAACCCTGTCCTAGAGGCTCGACTTCTAGTCACTTTCTCACTTCCCATTTCTTGATCAGATCTTCTCATTGCCACACAGAAGTTCCATAATAAGAGGTGACATTCTGATGGACTTAACCAGCCTCATTGACTGAACTCAGAGCCTTCCTCTAAAGAACACCTTGTAATCTGGTGTATAACAGGGTATAATGATTGACCAAAATATAAAGTTACCAAATAATATCTGAACAGTCTTCTAACCTAATTGAGGTTGGCTTAAAGTAGTATTAAGCAGATATGTTTCTTATGAAAGAAAAAAGGAAACTAATCAGTGAATTTATGTGCTTCTGTCCTCTTCCTGGGTTTTTGCTTCATCTGGTTCCATCTGGCTCATTTCATGTGGCCAAAAACATTGGTCCTGTGGTTATATTTTACTGCCAGAATGTTGCTCCTTGGCCGACTGTTCAGAGAAGCCAAAAGATACTCTGAGCTACACAGGTCAACTTCATCTGCATCATGCCTATTTATTCCACTGGCATTGTCTTGCATATTGAATGGCATTCTTAATGATGTTCCAAATTGTGAGTAACACTAGCTTAATTGAACATGAGTGAAATGGTTTCCTTATAGGCAACATTACAGTCATTATGATAATAACAACATGTTTAACAACCATTGCACAGTGTGAAAGGTTGGGGGGGGGCGGTGGGCAGGTGTTATAGGAGGGAGACTCTGGCTTTAGAGCCAAATAGACCATACTTGGATGCCAGTTTTGCTGCTTTCTTTTTTAATAATTTTATTTATTTATTTATTGGCTATGCTTTGTCTTCGATGGTGCACAGACTTTTCTCTAGTTACTCTGGTTACTAGAGAGCGGGAGTTACTCTCTAGTTGAGTGTGTGGTCTTTCTCATTGCAGTGCTTTCTCTTGTTGCAGAGCAAGGACTCTGGGGCACGTGGGCTTCAACAGTTGTGGCACATGGGTTCAGTAGTTGCAGCTTCCAAGCTCTAGAGTTCAGGCTCAATAGTTGTGGCTCCCAGGCTTAGTGGCTTTGAGGCATGTGGGATCTTTCTGGACCAGAGTCAAACTGTGTCTCTTGCTTTGGCAAGTGGATTCTTTACCACTGAGCCACGAGGGAAGCCCCTCTGCTGCTTTCTTGGGTAATTGCTTGACCTCCTTTAGTAGATTCCCTGTCTATAAGTGGAAAATACAAGTGTCTGGTTCAAAGAGCCTTTACATGGAATAGGTACATGCCTACCTCCTCTTTAATAGCATGTTCTATATTTCCCTTACTGTTTCATCCATTCTTTGATGCTTCTGTAAATTACTTCATTAACATCAGAACTGCTCTTGGTTATCGAATAGCACAAAACGGCTCACCTATAAACAATTATGTTATAAGCAACCTGCACATAGAAAAACAGCCTCGCCTTGATAAGACACGGTGGGGAGACACGTTGAGAGCTGGTTGGCTGTCCAGTCGCATTGTTGAGGTTGGAATGTCAAAGTCTTCATAGCTCTGAGACATTAGTCAAGCTATTTCTCTTCAGTTTGCCTTAGTTTCTTCATCTTTAAATGGGAGGGTTATGAGGATTGTACATTAGTTAGTGGTCATGCCTGGCATGTAGACAACAGTACAATTAATATTAGTTAATCCATACCAAAATTTAAGCTCCATATGGTAGCAGTTTTTGTCTTTTTTCCACCTCTGTATTACCAGTACCCAGAAGGGGATATGGCATATAATAAATGCTTGATGTATATGTGCTGAATGAATGAGCCAATTTGCCAGTGTTTTTAGACCCCTGACAGGAGTGGGAGCGTTTTGCTTCCTTTCCCTGTATCATGGAACAGAGGGTCAAAGCTGAAGAGACCCTGGAGTTCATCTGCTCAAACCTATCACCCAACATTGAAAAGTTTGAAGACCTTTGTAGCTGTTGAGTAGCTGAAATCAATCTAATGCAAAAGACAGACATTCCAAGAGCAACAAGTGTGCATACTACATTCCAAAAAGAAGCCTTGGGAATGAACTGGAAAAACAGAAGCTTTGTCTTGGGCTAAAGGAACACACTCTATAAGAACTAAGGTGAACATGAATAAAGCACTCGAATGCAATCAGAATTCGGATAAAATATGAATACATTCATCCAGAAGCTGATTGTCCAATGCCGTTGATAAGCCTGGTCAGTGGCATGCTGATAAATGTTAACAGTTAGCTCTCTATGAAAACACCAGAAAAGCCTGTTTGTAGTATTTGCTGATTTCTGTGGCAAAAGTTTTCCCACCGGTCCGTTTCAAGCCACAGAGGTCACTAAGTATGGCACTGACAGGAAATGCCAAATTGTACTTATAGGTGCAATAGACATGCATGACATCAGGAATGTAGATAGTAATAAAATGTAGCCTGATTATTAAGTGATGAGTTTTGAATATTTAATACCATTCTTTTCAACATAATTTTTAATTCTAAGTTTATATAATTTAATTTTTAGTAGTCATTAGGTATAACAACCAACTTAGAAATATTTCTGAAAATTTAACAGTTTGCTTTTGCCAACTAGTATGGCTCATGCCAACTATCCATGGATAGAGGAACCTGCTCCTGCTGCTGCTAAGTCACTTCAGTCATGTCTGACTCTGTGCGACCCCATAGACAGCAACCCACCAGGCTCCTCCTGGGATTCTCCAGGCAAGAACACTGGAGTGGGTTGCCATTTCCTTCTCCAATGCATGAAAGTGAAAAGTGAAAGGGAAGTTGCTTAGTCGTGTCTGACTCTTAGCGACCCCATCGACTGCAGCCCACCAGGCCCCTCCGTCCATGGGATTTTCCAGGCAAGAGTACTGGAGTGGGGTGCCATTGCCTTCTCCGCAGAGGAACCTGATGGGCTACAAATCAGGAGCTGCAAAGAGTCAGACCCTACTGAGTGACTGAGCCCACACACATATGGATGGTTCTAGCACAGCCCTATGCTGATGCTTTGTTAGCTACTTAAAAACACTTACCTTGTACTAGAGACATAATGACAAGGAAAGTGGGTGGATCTTTGCTCTCATAAAGCTTATTTTCTAGTGGAGGAAGGCAGACAATAAGCAACAAAATAAAATAGGGATTTGGATGGGAGATTCTGCTTGGGGAAACCGTACATCCATGGGTGCGTTTGCAGTCCTAGGCAGACAAGGTGTAATTCAGATTGCACCAAGTGGATGAAACTATATGGGTACTGACCTCATTACTGACTGTGTTCTTGATCAGATAAGACTCCAGTCTCTTGAGTGAGTTTGCCTTAGCTTCACCTTTATTGTAAAAAATATAAGGAAATATAAGGAGGAGATGGAAGAGAAGGGGCAGTTTATATGATCCAAGAACCTATACTAGATACACACACACACACACAAGAAATCCAAACATAACAGTAAAGCTAGTCATCAAATCACAAGAGAAGAGAACAAAAGAAGAAAGGAACAACAACAACAAAAAACCCTAGAAAAATAATCTGAAAACAATTAACAAAGTACAATAAGAACATATATTCAGTAACCACGTTAAATGTAAATGCACTAAATGCCCAATCAAAAGATATAATGTGGCTGAGTGGATATAGTGTATTTTGAATTACATTTTTTCATCTAATCCTCAGAAGATAGAAAATATTGAAGCAAAAAATGGAAAGTAAGTTAATTGATAGTAGTAGCATTGAAACATATATATTACCACATGTGAAATAGATAGGCAGTGGGAATTTGCTGTGTGACAGGGAGCTTCAGTCCAGTACTCTGTGACAACCAAGATGGGTGAGATGGGATAGGAGCTGGGAGAGAGATTCAAGAGGGAGGGGACAAATGTACACCGATGGCTAATTCGTGTTGATGTATGGCAGAAACCAACACAATATTGTAAAGTAATTATCCTCCAACTAAAAATAAGTGAACTTATTAAAAAGTTAGTGGCAGTAGTGTCATATAGTAATACCTTTTTTTGATGTGTCTGTCCATGTCACACGTCCACATTCCTGCCTGAAACATGGATGTAATAAGCTAAGAGTAATTATGCGATAAATTTTTGATTTTCAAAATTAATCATACAAATGTAAAATCTTGGATTAGAAGGAGAGCTAGCCAGACCAATCTTGTCTCTAGCGCATATATTTTTTGGATGGCACCTATAAATATTAGTCTTCTAATGCTTGTTGCTCGATCCCTTTTGGCAATTAACTTGTCCTTAGTTGATTTGTGGATTATCCACTGAAAATTGTTATGAATAACACAATATAATAGCAGAATATGTTTATATAGGATAACAAAGTAGATTGGCCTGAGGAGAGCTATAACTCTATAAAATATCCTTGGTTTTCAGAGATTTCTCTTTTCACATATGGCAATGTTTAGATAAGGAATGAAAAACTAGCTGAATCTGATTAGTGTTCTCATGCAAAGGGAAGATGGATGTCCTGTTTAAAAATCATAGTAGTTTGATGACGTAAATACATTCTCTAGTGAAAGGGTGGTCCCTTTAGGGGAGAGAAAAACAACAAAGTCCTTCTGCCATCTTTGGGTTGTACTTGACACAGACCTCTCATCTGTGGGTTCCACAAAGTGTGACCACCCTGATCGCAGATGAACTAGGAGGGAAACCTTGTATTACTCACGTAACTATTTTATTTCTATAATCCTACTATTTCCTAGAAATGACTAGATATTTCCCTGCCATAGCTTTACTGAACTCTTTGCCATAAAGTTCAAAACATCGTGAGCACAGGTGGTTGCCTGTTGCCAGCAGTACTGCTGCCAGGGGACGTGGCTTTGCCCGTCTTCCCCTGTGAAGGATAAGCATGACCCTTACAACTTCTGATTGTCTATGCTGCCTTCCTACGCTTTGGCCGAGATACTGAGGGACATGAAACATCAGGTTTCTCCTGCTAAGGAAATCCATGTGAGCTGAAGAAACAGAAACATCAGAGAACTCTGACTTGTAGAAATGCCAAGAAAGGGGAAGAAGTTATTGGCTGGAGAGACGTTATATTGTGTTTTGGAATGAACTTAAAAGGCTTAATGTTTGTGTTAGCCCTGTATGACTTTTATAAAAAGTATCTTGCCTTCCCAGTGTTGGTTGAAAGGGGAGGGCCTCTTTTTTTTTTGGTTAAGTGATTTGTATGTAACTCTCAGCACTGTATGAGACACTAATTGATATATGATAGGTATGAATGTGCTACTGGGTAAGAAAAACGCTACTGAGCCAATTTTACTCATGTAACCAGTAGTCAGCTGCCAGGGATACCAGCTCCCAGGGATACTCCATCATGATCATCTCCAGTCACTACAATTCTAAAGATAAGCACTATCCTAACTTCTAAGAGCATAGGTTTGTTTTGCCAGTTTTGTGCTTTTTGTGAATGAAATTACACAGTATAAACTCTTCTGTTTGGCTACTTTTGTTCGCGACTGAGATAGTGAGACTCCTCCGTATCATTTTTGTGTGGTCGTAGATTGTGCGTGCTCATTGTCATAGTGTTGCATTGAGTAAATATACTGCAAATTACTATTGTTGGTAGATACTTGGGTATTCCAGTTTCAGGCTATCATGAATAGAGCTTCTGTGAACATTCTAGGATATATCATTTGTTAAACAAATATGTGTGTGGTGTGTGTAAGTTTGTGTTCATACACATAAGTTGGATATATCCCAAAGAATAGAATTTCCGGGTTGTAGGTTATATGTATATTTTTAGATATTCCCAAATAGATTTTCAAAGTGATTGTACCATTTATATAATCCCCAAAGCAATGTTCCATTTTTCCACATCCTCAGCAATGGAGTATTCCATTTTCAATGACAGAATCTTAATAAAGCATTGCTTAGTTATAGTAATGTCATCTAATGCCTTTTATTTATGGCGATGGCTCTTCTGATTGAGTGACTTGTTTTTCTAGGAATGATATGGGTAATAGTGAGACCTTTACACTTTATTTCTCCTCATGATGAATAATACATACCTGTGAAATAAGTGACTATCGTCGGAAATTTGGCCCTTTGTGCAGAAACAGAACTTTCCCCCTCTCTTTGACCCATATTTCATTTAAATCTATGGTCTTATTCTTACATTTTATCCATATTTGATGGATAATCCAATAATCATCATTGTTAGCAAAACCGATATGACCCTTTATTCTATTTGAAATTTTCCAACTTCTATTTTTATTTCTAGTTATATATCCTGTGTTGTGTTTGTCAGCCTTTTTCTTCCATAAATTATTTCTTGGAAAAGTTGTTTTGTTGTTTCCTAAGTCAGCTTAACCTGTTTAAACATGCTAGTACATAGACAATATAAATCAAGATACAGTACATGTGTCTTGTTTTTTTTCACAGATTTCTTTTTTCAGTTCATGTGCTTAGAGCAGTTGTTTCTTTTGTTCTCTTTCCTCTTTGTCATTGTTTTTTTTAATGTCAAGATTCTGGTGACATATATCACTGCCTCTAAAGTTCATCATAAGTTGATTCATGATATCAGCCTTACTTCTGTGATATCAAATAAGCAGGCTGACTCAGGTTCAGTTTCTACCATGTCAAAATGTGATCATTAATTTCTAGGCGATGATTGGAGAGATGTCAGTTCAGTTCAGTCGCTCAGTCGTATCCAACATTTTGCGATCCCATGGACTGCAGCATGCCAGGATCCCCTGTCCATCACCAACTCCCAGAGCCTACTCAAACTCATGTCATCGAGTCAGTGATGCCATCCAGCCATTTCATCTTCCGTCATCCCCCTTCTCCTCCCACCTTAAGTCTTTCTCAGTATCACGGTCTTTTCCAACAAGTCAGCTACACATCAGGTGGCCAAAGTATTGGAGCTTCTGCGTCAGCATCAGTCCTTCCAATGAATATTCAGGACTGATTTCCTTTAGAATGTACTGGTTGGATCTCCTTGCAGTCCAAGGGACTCTCAAGAGTCTTCTCCAACACCACAGTTCAAAAGCATCAATTCTTCAATGCTCAGCTTTCTTTATAGGCCAACTCTCATATCCATACATGATTTCTGGAAAAACCATAGCTTTGACTAGACGGACCTTTGTTGGCAAAGTAGCGTCTCTGCTTTTCAATATGCTGTCTAGGTATGTCATAGCTTTTCTTCCAAGGAGCAAGCATCTTCTAATTTCATGGCTGCAGTCACCATCTACAGTGATTTTGGAGCCCAAGAAAATAAAGTCTGGTCACTGTTCCCACTGTTTCCCCATCTATTTACCATGAAGTGATGGGACCATACACCATGATCTTAATTTTCTGAATGTTGAGTTTTAAGCCAGCGTTTTCACTCTCCTCTTTCACTTTCATCAAGAGGCTCTTTAGTTCTTCTTCACTTTCTGCCATAAGGGTGCTGTCATCTGCATATCTGAGGTTATTGACATTTCTCCCGGTAATCTTGATTCCAGCTTGTGCTTCATCTAGCCCAGCGTTTCTCATGATGTACTCTGCATATAAGTTAAATAAGCAGGGTGACAATGTATGGCCTTCACGTACTCCTTTCCCAATTTGGAACCTGTCGGTTGTTTCATGTCCAGTTCTAACTGTTGCTTCTTGATCTGCATACAGATTTCTCAGGAGGCAGGTCAGGTGGTCTAGTATTCCCATCTCTTTCAGAATTTTCCACAGTTTGTTGTGATCCACACAGTCAAAGACTTTGGTGTTGTCAATAAAGCAGAATGAAAACTGACCCTTTCCAGTCCTGTGGCCACTGCTGAGTTTTCCATATTTGCTGGCATATTGAGTGCAGCACTTTCACAGCATCATCTTTTAGGATTTGAAATAGCTCAACTGGAATTCTATCACCTCCACTAGCTTTGTTCGTAGTGATGCTTCCTAAGGCCCACTTGACTTCACATTCGAGGATGTTTGGCTCTAGGTGAGTGATCACACCATGGTGGTTATCTCAATCATGAAGATCTTTTTTGTATAGTTCTGTGTATTCTTGCTACCGCTTCTTAATATTTTCTGCTTCTGTTAGGTCCATACCATTTCTGTCCTTTATTGTGCCCATTTTTGAATGAAATGTTCCCTTGGTATCTCTAATTTTCTTGACGAGATCTCTAGTCTTTCCCATTCTGTTGTTTTCCTCTATTTCTTTGCATTGATTGCTGAGGAAGACTTTCTTATCTCTCCTTGCTATTCTTTGGAATAGCATTCAACTCTGCATTCAATTGGGTATATCTTTCCTTTTCTCCTTTGCCTTTTGCTTCTCTTCTTTTCTCAGCTATTTGTAAGGCCTCCTCAGACAACCATTTTGCCTTTTTGCATTTCTTTTTCTTGCTGATGGTCTTGATCCCTGCCTCCTGCACAAGGTCACGAACCTCCGTCCATAGTCTTCAGGCACTCTGTCTATCAGATCTAATCCCTTGAGTCTATTTGTCACTTCCACTGTATTATCATAAGGGGTTTGATTTAGGTCATACCTGAATGGTCTAGTGGTTTTCCCTAGTTTCTTCAATATAAGTCTGAATTTGGCAACAAGGAGTTCATGATCTGAGCCACAGATCAGATCACATGTACATGGAGTATATACATGTATATACATGGAGAGATGTAGCATATATAATAGCTGTAGGTTATATATCTTGAAGCTTTCAAATTCCAGTCCTAATGCTCTCTAATTGGTGGCTTATAAGGTAGAATAAAAAGGAAAGCTGCTGCTGCTGCTAAGTCGCTTCAGTCGTGTCCAACTCTGTGCGACCCCATAGACGGCAGCCCACCAGGCTGTCCTGCCCCTGGCATTCTCCAGGCAAGAACACTGGAGTGGGTTGCCATTTACTTCTCCAGTGCATGAAAGTGAAAAGTGAAAAGGAAGTTGCTCAGTGGTGTCCGACTCTCAGCAACCCCATGGACTACGGCCTACCAGGCTCCTCCATCCATGTGATTTTCCAGGCCAGAGTACTGGAGTGGGGTGCCATTGCCTTCTCTAAAAGGAAAGCTAAGGCAATATAAATGTATTCTAGAGATCCCATGGCATGAAGTAATATATACTTTATTATCAGACAGATACTTGAAATCATGAACTGAAAAGTAAGTTTTAGAAATTGGGGAAGAAATTAAGAATTTATAACTTTATCTTCTAAACTTTAGTCTCTACCTAGTAGGCTCTGGATGCTGTTATATTTAAATCTTATTTTTAGATTCTTCATAAATGGGGTTTTCCTAAAAATTAATAGTCCTCAAAACTGATATTTCTCAGTGCCTAAGTAATTCCCTGGGTCTGGTTGGAAATTGTTTTAATTTTTTCAGGTCAATATTATTTCCTATATAAACTAAATAGCAGCTTTGAACAGCTAATTGTTTAATCAATGATAAATTAAAATTCATTATTGTGGCATGTAAAGTCCACAGGATTAATTTATTCAATATATCAACCTATGAAACTTTTCAGCCAAATTGCTTTAAAAAAGCAGCATAACCAATCTTTGTTTTCAACTCCCTGTTGTCCTGTCTGCTGTCAGGGAGATAATAAGATACAAAATATCCAAATTCAGAGAGAAAGAGAATCCCTAGGCACAAGGATCATGCTCTTAAGTAGATAATCAGCCTAATATTCACTGAATACAGATTGACCTACCTGGCATGATGGAGTTCAGCCTCCACTGGGGGAACTTATTCTGAGGTGGTACCTTATAGAACAATCTGACAGCAAAATAAAACGTGGGGAAATAAACAAAGCACACATTCCGTTTTTCAGGCTTTATTTTTGTGTTGGAAATGCTTTCCCTTTCTTCTTCTTTTTTAAATCATTTTACTGTATTTGAGTCAAGAGACATGGGTTCGATCCTTGGGTCAGGAAAATCCCCTGCTGGAGAAAATGGCAACCCCCTCTAGTAATTCTTGCCTGGAAAATCCCATGGACAGAGGAGCCTGGCAGGCTACAGTCCAAAGGGTCACAAAGAGTTGGACACAACTGAGCTCCTAAGGATTGTGTTTAAATGAAGGCCCAACGCCAGAAACTGTGAGGAAACTTAGGCTTTTGCTGAAAAGAGCCAGACAACTTATAATCAAAAACTAAATTCTGTGGCTTAGGCCAGTGCCTCTCAAAACGGAATATTCACCCTTAATTCCTGGGGATCTTGTTAACACGCAGGTTCTGATTGAGTAGGGCTAAGGTAGGGCTAACTGTATCTGCATCTCTGACAAGCTCCAAGATGGTGTTAATGCTACTAATCCTGTTGGAGTAGGAAGGAGTTTTAGGATATAGATGTTTGAGTAAATTTTTTTCAGATAGAGTAAATTTTGCAAATACAAATGTCTTGCTCTATGTGAAATCAGAAAAAAAAGTCATCCTTTAGTAGAATCCAAAAGTAGTCCTAATTCTTATTAGTGTAGGTCAGATGTCATGATATAATAAATGGATCACAAACAAAATATTTAGACATGGGAAATAAATCATTGGGAATTTTGTGAATACTTATCTACAGCATTTGATCTTTTGGTCACACTGCAGAGCATGTGGAATCTCAGTTCCCTGACCAGGGATTGAACCTGTGCATACTGCATTGGCAGTTTAGAATCTTACAAACCTAGACAGCATGTTAAAAAGCAGAGACATTGCTTTGCCCACAAAGGTCCTTATAGTCAAAGCTATGGTTTTTCCAGTAGTCATGTATGGATGTGAGAACTGGGCCATAAGGAAGGCTGAGTGTTGAAGATCTGATGCTTTTGAACTGTGGTGTTGGAGAAGACTCTTGAGAGCCCCTTAGACTGCAAGGAGATCCAACCAGTCAATCCTAAAGGAAGTCAGTCCTGAATATTTGTTGGAAGGACTGATGTTGAAGGTGAAGCCCCAGTACTTTGGCCACCTAATGCAAAGAACTGACTCATTGGAAAAGACCCTGATGCTGGGAAGGATTGATGGCAGGAGTAGAAGAGGATGACAGAGGACAAGATGGTTGGATGGCATCAACAACTCAATGGACATGAGTTTGAGCAAACTCCGGAAGGTGATGCAGTCCGTGGGATTGCAAGGAGTTGGATACGACTGAGCAGCTGAACAACAGCTTTTAATGGTTTGCTCCTGGTTGACAGAAACAGTCTTAAGATGACACTATTGAGAGGAGGATGGGTCTGAAAAATTAAGAGTGTAAGTGGTTTTTCTTTTTGAAATGTTCAGAATGAGGTTGCCAAGCCATCTGCTTTTGCATCAAAAAGTTAATGAATTTTCATTTTCCATGACTGATATAAGTGACTAAAAGAGTCTCGAAACATATCTCAAGCAAAAATGAGGTTGACTGCGAAAGCTGGCCCTGTCCACCGTGTGGTTTCCATTCTCGGAGAAGGATTTGTATAACACTTCTGAGAAAGCTGTCATCCTATACCACTAGAAATAGCAGAAAGTTTGTGTCACAAATTTAATGATCACTGGCCACTTTTCAAGTATTTTATTTTCCCCTTTTACTCTTGGTGGCAGTGAACTAAGAGGAGAGGGGAAAGTGTGAGCCAGTGCCTCTTTTAGTTTTCCTGTTTAACTAGGAAAACTAAGGGGTAACTGAATACATAGTATTTTCTATTAGAATGTTTGCAAAAAAGTCCTTCCTGTAGACATTTCTTATCTTGTAGGAAGACAATACAGTTTTTAATAGTCAAATCTAATCCGACTTTAATTATTGATTATATATTATGTATTTTGCTATGCAAAATATAATTTCTTATTTTCACTATAAAATTTCTTTATTATCATTGTGGTGAAGTCCCAGCACACAGTGTTTCTTGAGGTTACATTTATATGATGATCAAAATACAAACTATACCACTTTTTGCTTGGATGACTGGCAACCAGCTGAACTAGATTTCCATTCTTATCTTGACTCATTATACATCAGGCAAGTTACTTCTCTGGGTTTCAAAGTACTCATGCGAAATTGAGTGTATAGACTGTTTAGTTACTTTGTCCCTCTAAGCTTATAGAAATAGCATTATGGAGGTGTAAGAAAACTATTAATGACCCAGCATGCATTCATTAAATCAATACTAAACTCAGGAGAGATCAAACAGCAGTTCAATGTCCTTCTGAATTTATGTTCAATTCCATCATTCACTGAACGAATGTAAATTGAGAACATATAATCTGCTGCGTGTATGAGGTCTTGAAATGTATGCTTTCAACTCAGATATCTGTTGCTTAAATCAGGGATTGGCAGACTTTTAAAAGTGACCCTGTTGCTAACATTACTCTTCTGAATAATAATTACTATTAACAATAACTACTATTCAGAAGAAGAATAATTATTCTTTGGAACAATGCTAAGTATAAACAAGAGGATAGGTATGAAGATGAAGGCTAATTTTTACCTTAAGTTGTGTGTTCTAAGGTACCTAAAAAGATAATTTTCTTAATTCTACTGTGAAATCAATTAATGCGAGGTTAATTTGCTCATTTGGTTCAACTGGTTTACATGCAGCTGTTAGCAGTTTAAACCCTGCCACACTGCCAAAGTAAAAATTTATATACAATTAAGGTAAACTTGTCCATTCTAAAGTTTAAATTTAATAAATGAGATAAATAAAAAGGACTTAGTAAAAATTATATGAAAAAACAAGTCCAAATATGGTAACATACAGTTCAGAGGAGAATGGTATTTGCTATTTCTCAAGAGCCTCTAGACCACAAAATACCAACATTAAAGATGAATACAAGCACTAGGAGAAATGAGACAGATAAGAGACACCATATGTTGTAGATTCTGGAATTCATCAGAGATAAGGAATGAAGCTAAGCCTTTTCCTGGATGGGTCTGGGATAAAATGAAATGAGAGGTAATGCTAAGTATAAAACTCTATATTTGAAAAGTTCTTTCCCACTAAGATTTCAGATACATTTATGATAAATATCCATTTTAAGTATCTAATTCAAGTTATACAACAAATTGTTATCTAGAAAGAGTGTGGAACATAATGCATTTAAAGTGAGTAGTTTAGCTTTATGAACCGAGATTCCTTTGTTTGAGTTGCAGCTTTTCCATTGACAGGTGTATGACATTTGTTACAGTTCTCAAGTAGATTCTATTAAGTTGCCTGTGCACCTACAGCATTAACTGCTGTGAGTATTGAGAGAGAGAAGGCATGTATAACTCTGAGACCAGTGCTTGGCGTGTGGTAAGCAATCAGCTTGTGCTAGCAGCACACCAGACTTCCCTGGACTTCACTGTCTCCTAGAGTTTGCTCAAACTCGTGTTCATGGAGTCAGTGATGCCATCCAACCATCTTTTCCTTTGTCACCCCCTTCTTCTCCTGCCCTCAATCTTTCCCAGCATCAGGGTCTTTTCCAATGGGTCGGCTGTTTGCATCAGGTGAGCCAAGTATTAGAGCTTCCGCCTCAGTACCAGTCCTTCTGATGTATATATATTCAGGGTTGACAGAGAAGCCTGGCATGTTGCAGTTCATGGGGTCGCAAGGAGGTGGACATGACTTTGTGACTGAACAACAGCAAGTTATTATTTTTCACAAGTATAGGCTACAGATTTCTTCCTGAAGATAAATTTAAATGTGAATAGGAAGTTTGTTTATGAAACAAGACTAATTCTCTGTTTTATATATGGTGCCCATTATTAAAAAAAAAAAATAGACAAAATAGCAATCACCAACCACTGACCCTTTTAGAATGAGGGAAATTTATGCTATGCATATATACATGCATATGTGTATATATGTGAATATTTGGATATATATGTGTGTTTGTGTGTGTGCATACATACATACCACTGCCAGGAAAACCGGATTTCTCATATCTAGTAACTATTCTGAAATGTCTGTCCAGACCTAGCCAGGTGTCATGTATGCCATCAGTATTCAACATATATTTGCAGAATTTAATTTTTTTAATGCTTCAGGTCACTATTATTGGGTTTTTTTTTACAGTAACCCTTGGCTTTTGAGATTTTGGCTTCTATGAGGAACTCTGGGGTACATGACAGGTAGTGATTTTATCCCTAGTACAACCAAGCTGTTCTGTGGGTTAAAGTTACTTAACTACGGAATCAGCCAGTATGCACATTGCAATATGGTTTCTTCATTCTCCCCTGCAAATGCAGTAACTGTGAAGTGATAAACATGTTATATCTTTAGAAAAATGGCCCCTAGAAGAAAGATGACTGTTCATCTAGACTTGGGCTGTCCAACAAGATAGCCAGGAGCCACAGAGTCCTAGAACTATAGCTAACCCAAGGGAGAAGTGCTGTAAGTGTAAAATGCACAGATTTCACATACTTAGTATGAACAAAAGTGAAAACTCTCTTACCAATAATTTTTGTATTGATTCATGTATAAATAGTAAATTTTGCATATATTGGGTTGAGTAAAATATATCATTAAACTTTACCTGATTTTTCAAAAATCTTTTTATAATATGGCTTCTAGAAAATTTTAATTTGTATGCATGACCCTCATTTGTAGTTCATGTTATATTTCTGTTGGACAGCCCTGTTCTAGACAGGAGTAACAAAAAAGAAAACTGCTAAGAAAATGATAATTCTTAAGAAAAAATGATTTTAAAAATGTGAAATTTAAAGTGATTAATGAGATCACTTTCTCTGAACAAGTTCATCATAGTCCACCATATTTTTATTTCCAGGAAAAAAAATATATATATATATTGGGAATTTTTCATTGAGCCCTCCAGTCTATGCAAAGTTGCTTATCAAGTAGGAATTAAAACTTTAGCAAACCAAAGCTGTTAATGGAAATGAAAGGCAAAAAGTCTGGAAACATTTCTATAAAGTAACAAGTAGTAAAAATATCAGTGAGAATATTTATCTATAAAGTAACAAGTAGTAAAAGTACCAATGAAAGTATTTATTTATTTTATTAAATTTTCTAAGGGAAAATCATACTCTATAGTGATATTAGTAAATTTGGGGATTGTGAAGATGCATTTGAATGTCAAGAGTGTAATGCAGTTTTCCTCGGTATTTTTAAATCTTATGATCTCTCATTAACCTCAAGACACCAAGGCTGAGAGTAGTTCAGTAACTTTCAAGGTCGCACAGCAGGGAACTCAGTTCTGTGTGACTCCTAAGTTCATGTGATGAAGTGAATCCATGAGACCTTGGTTTCTGCAGCTACTCTGAAAAATGTTTCTTTGCTCAAGAAATTTTGAGTAAAGCTTCCTATTTTGTTTCCTTCTCAAACGTTATCCATTTGTTAGCATACTAAAGGTACTGGGAAGTACTGAGGAACCAGTTATCTTTGTTATATTTTTTCTCAAACTTATTTCACCATGGAACGCCTGTTTCCCTTCATATGTACCTATATAGCATCCATCACCTATGCTTTCTAGAACTAATCTAGAGAACACTATTTGGAAATGCTAAGATATATTCAGCTTCCTCCTATCATCTGTCATTATTGATTACTAGGGAAAATTACTTTGAGAAAATAGAAAATATTTGGGAAAATATGTACTTCAGTGTTCCAATGTCTCACTTCTAACTTGATCAGAGAATCAAACCAAAGAGTAAAAATATATACTTAGATGTATTTTTTTGTTATTCTATATCTATAGTGTGGGATCTAGAGAGATTCAAAGAACGCTGTCTTCAAACTGATTACCTGTCTGGAATTGTTTGCAGTGGACACACTGTAGGACTTACATGTAACAAAGCTACACTTCTGAGTAAGGACTTCTTTGTGGGATTTAGAAAAGCACTGGCAAGGTCACGAATAGGTCATCATGATCACAAATGTAAATGATTGCACAGTTGGTGCTGGTTACATGGTGAACAACAATTTTTAGTGTATCTCTTTATTTTACACCATTTTTAAAAACTTTCCTGACTTTTTCCCTATAAATTGTGCTTAAAATGCCATCTGCTAAGTCACTTCAGTCGTGTCCGACTCTGTGCGACCCCATAGACAGCAGACCACCAGGCTCCCCGTCCCTGGGATTCTCCAGGCAAGAACGCTGGAGTGGGTTGACTTTTCTTCTCTATCAGGGATCATGAAAACAGACTGTTATTAACAGTTGCTATGGCAGTGATACATGTGTAAGAGTTTAAATTAAAAAAAAAAGCTGTGTTGCTATTTAACTACTCTGTATTCTGAAATTATTAATAAGCATTTTTCAGCAGCACTTCTGCCCTCAACCTGTCCCCTGATGCCTTGAATGCTGCAAGCCTGCACTGGGGTTTCCAAGTATTGTCCTAATCACACTACTTTTATGTCTACCATACTCTGGTTATCTTGGATTCAAAATATAACCCTCTACCTTCTTCATAGAAAGAAACAATTTAGGCACGTGAGCTCCATGGTAACAAGTTTCAAGAGCTCATGGCGTGTGTTCTCTCAGCCCTGCTTCACCAGACACTTTTGAGATAACCAGCTCCTTTAGATTTGACACCAATGGATCCTAAAATAAACTGAACAAGGATATGAGATTGTTGGGCCCTTGATTTCTTTGTGCAGAGTTTAGTTCACTGAGAAGACTGGTTTCACCAAGTCACATGCTAAATAATATAACAGAAGATCTTTGCACTGATGAAAGTGATTACTGACCAGGATTGTGCACCCGGATGCTAGCTTTAGGTTCTGTTTTGACTGAACCTCATTTCTTGGATTCCTCTAAAGTAGGGATGTTTTTCTCTTTCCTGCTTATCTCAAGTGTGCTATGAAGTTCAAATGAGATCATGCTTGCAAAATAACATAGGGATGTGAAGTATCGTCATGAGCTGCAGCATTTGTTCATGGGCATCATAGATGAATGGAGCCTTCAAAAATCCTTGAGCGGTTGTCTGAGACATTCACATGAAATCATATACAAACTGGTGGTTCCTGTGATTTTTTAGCATATGAACCTTCCCAAGTCTCTTCCCACAACATCCCTCCCAACTACCAAAGGAAAGCCATTTACATGTGTGTGTTTGGTAACATGAACAAAGATGGGAATGAAGGTGGTTGGGAAGAGGGTTCACAAGATGGAAAAGGATGCTTATGCCTTTCCTGGCTTGGAGTTAATGCCCCTGTGACCTCTTAAAGCTTCTCCCTGTACCCTCAAAATTGCTCAAGAATACTTTGGAGGCAGGAAAATTGATGTTATGACATCATTCGAAATGTTTTATTAGGTAGAACTTTGTTCAAGTCCTGCTGAATTCAGCTGCTCATCCAAGAGAGGCGAAGTCCTTGTCTCTGAAGTAGGACCAGTCAGTCTTTTGCCTCCTAGCTGATTCAAGTGCTTACTACTTGTGTTCCCAAAAATAATAATAGTATCTAACTCAAAAGGTTTCTGTGTGAATCAGTAAGATAACTTTATAAAGTGCTTAGTAGAGTACATGTTTATTACTGCTGTTACTGCTACTACAGCTGCTGCTTTCGCAACCATCATCCTTAAAGAGGGTATTTATGAATGCCTTTTACATATACCCATGTCTTTATATACCAACTGTGCCCTTAAGAGAATACGAGAGGGATAATAACGGGAAACTACCATTTGCCTATCAGTGGGCTGCTGGTTACCAAATTCTGTTCTAGCAAAACTGTAACTTGTTTTAGGTGATTCTTTGTTTTAAAAAATGAATATAGAATGGACAGATGCTATGACCCCTTTTTTTGACAAGCAAACATTCTGGTATTCAGGGTTAAGAGAAGCTTATACAGATGTTAGCTTTTCAAGATAATGTTTAGGAAACAAAACAACTAGCTAAAGCCAAACTCAAATACTGATTCGTATGTATGTGGTTGTACTTGAAGAGAGTAACTTAGATTCTGATGGTCTTAAATCCCTTTTATGGTTTCTTTCTGTTCAAAAAATAGTGATTAACTGTAACCTCTCGAGTTGTTCTCAATACACATCTATGAACAAATTAAATTTATGCTTTCCTATTCTCAGAACACTAAGATTAGTTTTTTTGATGATTAAAAATGCATTTTAATGGCCTTTTAAGCTTTAAATTTTTCTGAATGTTTTCTTTAATGACATTATTATTTGAATACATGATTTTAACAAAACTCTTATAGAATGTATTAAATATAGTCAGTTTCAGGAAAATATTCAGCATAGGTAATGCAAAACTTAATATAGATTATATGCCCAGTTCAAATATATAAAAAGATTAGCTGCATTTTAATAATGGAGAAAATGAGGCTCTTAGAATCTGTAAACCTCAAGAAATCAAGAAGTCGTTGATCTGCTCTGCCACAGATTGGGTAATGTTGTCCAGCCCAAGTCTGTGTCCAGTGCGCAGTGAGACCTAACCCACGTGTTGGAGTTGGAGCAGAGAAAGGTTATTGGAGGATCAAGCAGAATAGGTGGTTTGTGTTCAAAAAACCCCAACTCACCAATGGCGTTCAAGGAAGGGTTTTTAAAGGCAACATGTGAGGTGATGGCTGTAGGGTGCATGATATTCTTCTGATTGGTTGGTGGTGAGGTACAGGATGGTATTTCGGGATTCTCCATCATCAACCTTCAGGCTCCACTGGGTCTGGGGTCTAGCTGTTGTGCTCAGCAGGCAGTCACCATCCTCCATACAAGTGGAGGTCTTGGACCTGCGAAGAGTCCAAAGCTGTGCATCAGATGGCTAATGTATCCCTTTAGTTGGAACTAGCACTCTGTTTTGTCACTGAACTATTGTTCTTTGACTGCTTTTCCTTTGTTTCTGCATTCCCTCACTCCCCTAATTAGTAACTCTTTGAATCTGCTTTGTGGAAGGAGAAGGCCTAGGAAACCAAAGCCTTATATCTACAGACAAGAAGCAGGGGACCCAGAGGAGTTTGTGTACCCTGTTTCAATGGCATACTCTAAAGATACTGGAGGTAACTATCAATTGATACTCCTTTATTTTAACAAAAAGGGAAGCATTTCAGTTTACCAGCATTTTTCTGGGTAATATCTCAGTGTAGGACATTCTAGACTACAACTTGTATATAAGCTGCTGAATTTTTAAAAATAAGGCTCTTTATGTTTTATATCTATGTATTTGAAATATCCAACTTGCTCTTCCCTTTTCTGTTTTCGGTTTTTAATGTAGCTGCCTAGGGAGTTCCCAGGTAGCTCCAGCGGTTAAGAACCCATCTACCAATGCAGGAGATGTGGGTTCGATCCCTGACCAGTATCCTTGCCTGGAGAATCCCATGGACAGAGGAGCCTGGTGGGCTACAGTGCATGGGGTCGCAGAGTCAGACACAACTGAAGTGACTTAGCACATAGACCAAATATAATAAAAACATGCCGATCTGTGAAACGAAATTTCAAAGAATCCCATAAATAAGAGCTTTTGATAATAGAGCTTTTGATCAAATTACTATTTCAAGGAATAATGAGGATTAATTTGGGATATTTGTAAAACGGGCTTCCCTGGTGGCTTAGTGGTAAAGAACCCACCTCCAAATACAGGAGATGCGCATTTGATGCCTGAGTCCAGAAGATCCCCTGGAAAAGGAAATGGCAACCTACTCCAGTATTCTTGCCTGGGAAATCCCATGGACAGAGGAGCCTGGTGGGCTACAGTGCATGGGGTCACAAAGAGGCAGACAGGACTCAGTGACTGAGCATGCAGGCATGTTTATGACTATTGAAAACAAATATTAGACCTAAATACTTTGGCTGTAAAACATGAAAAGTTAAGAGCAGACAATTTAAGAGGCATACAGGCTTGATTTACCAAGGAACTGGAGCTTCTTCATCATTCTCCCCTTTCTATGTCCCCCATTCTCCTCAAAGCCAAAACCCTTCCTCATTCTATATTCTCCTTGATAGACTCTGCTCACAGTAAATTGTTAAAAAGGGAGAAGACTTAAAGTGTAACTAAATAATCAGACATGGATTCGTGGTTTTCCCCTCGAGAACTTCTGCATTCTCACATGAACAGAGCATTGAATAAACAGCCTGAATCCCTAGCAGGGCTACATCCTGTGTCAGGCACACAGAGCTTCTCAGTGGGCAGTGGGCTTGTCAAGCATGCCAGGAAATCATCTGCTAAGAAGGCTCATACGCTGAAGATGGAGAAGAGGAGGAAGAAGAAAAGGCCAAAAAATAGCAAAGGGATGAGATTACAGGCCTAGCCTGTGGTCACTTGGTTGATCCTCACCACCTCCAAGAGTTGGCATTACCATGATACACACACACCCTGTTTTGTCAGTAGCTATGAAAACAGAAGTCCTGTGGGCTGTGGTTTGCTGAGGGTCATCTATCTAGTAAAGTGAAGTTTGAACCCTAGGCTGCCTAGCTCAGCGGCTATACACTCTTTAAACTATACCTACTTCTTACAACCACAATCAAATATACATTTCAAAAAATATGATAATAGTCATAAATAGAAATAAAGAGACATCGTCCAAAAATAGCTCTATTGAGCTTATGATGGACAGGAGAATGGAAATAAATGCAAATTCTCTTCTACAAGGGTTTCCTCTGAGGGTTACTTTCTCTGTCTGTTTGGCCTTGTGAAATTAGACCTTTCCTGATGGATTGGAGCTGAGTGTATCCTTTTTGTCAAGGGCGGCTTGAAGTTCGTGGAATAGTTTACCTGAAGCTTGGCAAGTGCCAATTCCTGGCACCAAGATGCTACTTTCAGAGACTAAATTAGCTTTCTTCAGAGTCACAGCAAAAAGCGATACAATAAATTGATTACTTGAAAGTGCCTTCTCAAGTTTTTATTTTTTTTTATTGCTTCTTGAGCCAATTTGTTATCCCAGTGGTGTCACTGTTACAGAAGTAGGTCTATTTCTGTATTCTCATTTCATGAATAGGAATCATCTGAATATAGCCATAGACATCTAGCTGAGACCATTTTTCTCAAAACTACAAAGGCAGGGAAAATTCCCAACTGTACTTCTTCCAAATGTCAAGAAGTGGCTTAAGAACTTATTTCTGTAATCTGTTGAACTATTTATTTATATGAATACTGCCATTGGTTGTAAGCATGCTTATATCTAGTCATTGATAAGGGCTTGGGAAGTTGTGATAAAATCAAGGCAGTCTGCTGCCGTCTAGCTTTTTCTGTTTCCATCCTCAGGAGTTTCCTCCATAGTATTACAGAAAGGTACTTTTTTAAAGAAGCAATTCCTCTTCCATCCTTGGGAGGGAGACATTGTATTGGTACTGCAATGTCTCTCTTTTTAAAAGTTATACTTACTTGTGTCTTTTTAAAATTTAAGATGAATGGTCTAAATCCACTATAATAACTAAGCATCAGCACCCTCTCCAATGGGGGCAATTTTTTTTTTCAATAGTAAAGATTAATAAGTCAACATGACCCTTGGGGAGACCGTGAAGCAGATGCAGTTCTCTTTTGTCATCGTTCTTGTTTTTCCAGAGTCTAGGTGCTTCCCAATCTTTGCAGCTGTCTCCTCTGCAAAGTGTGTATTCTGCTGTTTGCAGATTCCAACTGTTGGTATTCTTCAGGGCCTGGTTCCCGTGCTCTGAGCCAGGAAGGCAATATGAGCTCTGCCACTTGATACATTTATTGGGCTCTTGTACTGTCCTGTACTGAACTCCGCTGGACTCTAAGGAAACAGAGGTGGATAAAACAAACATGGCCCCTGTCCTCCATCATCTGATAAGCCTTAAATGCATCATCCCCAAATTAAATCCATGATTAGATGAGGTGCACCACAGGAGAAGTAAAGATTCCAAACCATATTATAAAGGGGAGAACCAATTAATTTGGGGGTGGGAAATCAAAGATTCTGGGAGGAAATATGCAAGCTGAGAAATGAAGTGGGAACAGGAATTACCCAAGTGAAAAATAGTAATAGAATATTTATGAGGGAAAAAATATGTACTAAGCACATTTCAAAAAGAGGTGGGGAAGGCCAGATGAACTTAAGTCATTTTTCCTAATGAGTGCCTAATTGGTTTATCTATTCATGGATGATGTGCCTACAGTGTAATTAATTACTCAGCTATAAGAACAAATGAATTCCCAGGAATGGGAGCATGAGGAGAAGGCCTGGTTAGTGTTACATGGCCATGTTAATATAGTTCTGCTTTGCCTGTTCAGTTCAGTTCAGTCGCTCAGTCGTGTCAGACTCTTTGCGACCCCATGAATTGCAGCACACCAGGCCTCCCTGTCCATCACCAACTCCTGGAATTCACCCAAACTCATGTCCATCAAGTTGGTGATGCCATCCAGCCATGTTATCCTCTATCATCCCCTTCTTCTCCTGCTCCCAATCGCTCCCAGCATCAGAGTCTTTTCCAATGAGTCAACTCTTCGCATGAGGTGGCCAAAGTACTGGAGTTTCAGCTTTAGGATCATTCCTTCCAAAGAAATCCCAGGGCTGATCTCCTTCAGAATGGACTGGTTGGATCTCCTTGCAGTCCAAGGGACTCTCAAGAGTCTTCTCCCACACCACAGTTCAAAAGCATCAATTCTTCGGTGCTCAGCTTTCTTCACAGTCCAACTCTCACATCCATACATGATCACAGGAAAAACCATAGCCTTGACTAGATGGACCTTAGTTGGCAAAGTGATGCCTCTGCTTTTGAATATGCTATCTAGGTTGGTCATAACTTTCCTTCCAAGGAGTAAGCCTCAGTAAAACAACAGTGGTACCAAAGTGTGGTTGCTTTAGTTTTCTCAGTGTCCTTCCAACAGACATAAAATCTAAATCCTAAATTTTAATTTAGGATTAATTAATTTAATTTTTAAGTCCTAAATCCTAACGTAAACACTAAATCCATAGTGTAACCACTGTGCTTACTTAGCAAACACAGTGTCAAGAGACATTCTCCAGATCACCTCCTCCAACTTGCTTCTCCTAATTTCTTCTCACTGAGCTGCTTTTGTCAAATTGCCAGCCCTACAAAGGCTATCAGATTTAAGGGCACTATTAAATCTGGGGCTGCTCCAAGACGTAAAGATTCTGTGTGTTTTGTGCGTAAGCTAAATGAGATACATCTTTTGTATCTAAAATAGAACCCCATAGCTTAGCATTCAACAAACAAGTAAGGCTACCTGTGGTTCAGATAAATAGATAAATTATTCTATTTAAAGACTTTGCAGCTTTGGATCACCATAAACAAAACCTTCACATGACATCCATTATATGCTGAATCTCAAAAGAAATGATACAAATTACCTCTTTTATAAAACAGAAGCAGATTCGCAGACATAGAGAACAAATTTATGGTGGCCAGGGTAATGGGGGAAAGAGATAGTTAGGGTTTGGGATGGATGGAGACACACTGCTGTATTTTAAGTGGATAGCCAACAAGGACCTACTGGACAGCACAGGGAACTCTGCTCAATGTTATGTGGTAGCCTGGATGGGAGGGGAATTTGAGGAGATTGGATGCATGTATATGTATGACTGAGTCCCTTTGCTGTCCACATGAGACTATCACAACACTGTTAATCAGCTTTACTCCAATGCAAAATAAAAAGTAAAAGGAAAAAAAATGCCTTTTCTTCAACAATATATTGTTTTCATTGTAATGTATTATATACAATTTGTTATGTACTTAATGAGATTACTGTCCTGGGATTTTAGGATGTGTAGAAAATACAATTAAGGCATTAAAATTAAATATAAATTATCCCCACCAGAAATACTCCTAGCTGGTTATTTACTAAAGCATCTTGAATCCAGCAGATCAAGGAAAAATTCCCCAAAGAGACTGTAATTAGAACTATTTAGGACTTGGCAGAACTGGAACCAAAATTTCTTTATAAAAATGAATAATGCCTTGGGCTACGTAAATTATAAAATCTGAAGCTCTAATAGCAGCATCACGACAACTGAGTTTAATTGTTCTGATAGTGAGCTGGAGAGAGGCACACTCAGCTTCCTGAATTTATGTTAGAAATACATGGGATTCTTGCCAACTGGCGATTGTTGTTAAGCGGTACTCTGTCCAAGGAATGTAAAACATTTTTAAAAAACAAACAAACAAACAAAAAAACACCTGGACGACAAACATTCTATGCCATTCTATGCCATCTTCACTATTGGAGAAGGAGATCACAGTAATGTTTATATGAAGACTACCAGTGGATTTGAAAAATGGTTAATAATAATCCCCAGGGGGAAAGAAAGATAACAGATTCTCTTAGTCTTGAAAAAATTGTTAATAATAATCCCTGGGGGAAAAGAAAGAGGACAACAGAGATTCTCTTAGTGATGAGTGATTTATGTTGAAATAGCCAATGCACTCTCCCTCACTTCCTTTTTGGAGCATTGAAGGGTAGCGGGGAGAGGGCTGCCCTGGTGGCTGCCCTGGTGGCTCAGTGGTAAAGAATCACCTGCCGTGCTGGAGACACAGGTTCAATACCTTGTTCAGGAAGCTCCTAGAGAAGGAAATGGTAACCCACTCCAGTATTCTTACTTGGGAAATCCCATGGACAGAGAAGACTGGCAAGCTACAGTCCATAGGGTCGCAAGAGTCAGACATGACTTAGTGACTAAACAACAACAGCAGCAGCAGCGTTTTTTGTTTTAATTTATGTATTAAATTGAGGTATAGTCGATTTACAGTGTTGTCTTTGTTTCAGGTGTACAGCACAGTGATTCAGTTCTATATGATGGTGGTAGTGTCAGTCACTCAGCTTTGTTCGACTCTGTGATCCCATAGACTGTAGTCCACCAGGCAGGCTCCTCTGTCCATGGATTTTTCTAGGCAAGAATACTATGCTGCTGCTGCTAAGTCGTTTCAGTCGTATCTGACTCTGTGCGACCCCATAGACGGCAGCCCACCAGGCTCCCCCGTCCCTGGGATTCTCCAGGCAAGAACACTGGAGTGGGTTGCCATTTCCTTCTCCAATGCATGAAAGTGAAAAGTGAAAAGGAAGTCGCTCAGTCGTGTCCGACTCTTCGCGACCCCATGGACTGCAGCCTACCAGGCTCCTCCGTCCATGGGATTTTCTAGGCAAAAGTACTGAAGTGGAATACTATAGTGGGTTGCAATTCTCTTCTCCAGGGGATCTTCCCATCTAGAAATTGAACCCAAGTCTCCAGCATTACAGGCAGATTCTTTATTATAGTCTGAGCCACCAGGGAAGCCCATATGTATATATTATATATGTGTGTGTGTGTGTATATATGTATATTCTTTTTCTGATTCTTTCTCTTACAGGTAATTGCGAAATACTTGTGCTATATAGTAGGTCCTTGTGGTTCCTTGCTTCCTTTTGACCTAGGGAACTGGATTAGTGGGCTTGTAACTGGATTTTGATTAGAGAGCATTCTCTGGCCACAGAAAAGGTTTTCTTTGTGGAAAACTCAAACTGTCAGCTTTAGTGTGTTCGTTTTAAATGCTTTCAGCTATAAGTAACAAGAAACCTGGACCAACAACGGCTTGAACCAATCAGGATTACTTAAAAAAATTTTTTTTTATTTTGTATTAACAATGTTGTGATAGTTTCAGGTGAATAGCGAAGGGACTCAGTCATACTTACCCATGTATCCAATTACCCCCAAACTACCCTCCCATCTAGGCTGCCACGTAACACTGAGCAGAGTTCCGTGTGATACACCGTGAGTCCTTCCCCCTACAACCATAAACTTGTTCTCAAAGTCTGCAGTCTGTTTTTGTTTTCTAAGTTCATCTTATAATTTTTTTTTAGATTCCCCATATAAGGGATGTCATACAATATTTCCCATTCTCTGTCTGACTTACCTCACTCAGTGTGACACTCTCTAGGTGCATACACATTGCTACAAATGGCATTATTTCATTATTTTTAATGGCTGAGTAATATTCCATTGTATATATGTGCCACATTTTCTTTATCCATTCCTCTGTTGATGGACGTTTAGGTTGCTTCCTTGTCTTGACTGTTGTAAGCAGTGTAGCAATGAACATTGGGGTGCATGTATCTTTTTGTATCATGTTTTTCTCCAGACATATGCCCAGGAGTGGGATTGCAGGGTCATATGTTAGCTCTATTTTTAGTTTTTTAAGGAACCTCCATAATGTTCTCCATAGTGACTGTACCAGTTTACATTCCCACCAACAGTGTAGGGAGGGTTCAAATAGTGGGTTGCTTTTAAATAAGTGGCCACTGGAAGCATTTCAGTTGTTGTATGATGTTATCACCGTTTGCAGAAGGCCAGCATCTAGGAAATTTTCTTGGCCTTTCCGTCATGCTGGCCAGATGGCCTGTCTTGGCCTTTCCCTCATGATGACAAGATGGTACTGCAGCTTTAGACATCATATCTGTGTTACATGCAGTGAGGGGTCGGGAGGAGGAGGATCAGCTCTAGTCACATCTGCCCAATCACCAGAAGCGCAAAACGTTCCCCAAAGCCTTCAAAAGACTTCAGCTTGTAGCCCATTAGCCAGAACTATGCCATATGGCCATCTCTAGTGGGAAGGAGATTAGAAAATTAATATTTGCTTTATAGTTTCTATAATACACGCAGAAAGGGTGAAGGGAGTTAGAAAACACTATGAACGAGACTATCAGAATTTTGGTCACATTTGGCCTATATTAATGGATTACTTTCAGAGACTTAAAGGAACTTATTAAGGTGGACAAGAGAATAGGGAAGAACTAAGATCTTTGTGCCGAATGCAGAGTAAACCTTGGGAAGGGTAATTAGAAGGGGAAATAAACTAGAATTGACCTAAAAATGTCTTAAAGTCAGATCTTACAAAATTTTTGGCAAACCAGTCAAACTGTATTATCATAATGTGGATAATAGGAACATTTCTGCTAGTTTTCACAAATGTCACCAAAAAATCTGGTTAAAAAAAGGCATGTGTGTGTATATATGTGTGTGTGTGCCTAACATTAGCAATCTATACTTGTTCAAAGTAGGAAGAAAATGTATACTATTTGGGGGATAAAAATAATCAACCAAAATAATCGTTAATGACTCTTAGTCATCTAGCCATGATTTACGCCTTGTCTATAAGATGAACAAAAGAATAAATAATAATCGATATTTGTTTGATATATTTCAATCATATTGACCTCTGAAAAATTGATGTCAAATAGACTGGCTTTGATCAACTCAGTAAGTGGTTTATTCAGTACCCATAATGCTGTGAGTCCTCTGTTAAAGGGGTGGATTTAGGATTTAGGGAGTGAGGAAATCTGCAAAGATAAAATAAGAGAGGGCCAGGTAAGTTGGCCATGGCTTGGGAACCAGGAACCACAGTTGTTTGGAAGGATGTGTAAGAGGTTGATGAAAATAATGCCAAAGTAAACTAACTTTTGCTTAGAGTTTTGAAAAATGATGTCATTCTTAGAAAAATATACAAGAGGACAACAGAAGTTGGAGATAGAGGTCTGTGTTTGAGTAATTTATAGTGACTTTGTTTTATTAGAATCATAGGAAAGGAAACTTGAACATGAACATCTGGATTATAGAGGGCCCTGAATGAGAGAATGAGGAAGTTAACATGAGACAGTGGGCCTTTGGGTTCTGAAGAGAAAGCTTTGGTTTAAGGAAGTATCTGCAATTATCAAACACAGTTTTTCAAAAGACTATCAAAATAATCCTGGAGGAAAATATTATGACATTCAGAGATAAGAGCATGTGTCATAGGAAAAACGTGAGTGTTATAGGCTGTGTCTTCCCCAAATTTGTATGTTGAATGCTTAATTCAGCACTTCAATATATATTGAGACAGAGAAATGCCCTATCTCAATATTTCCCTATCTCAATATATATTAGGAGATATAGGGCATTTAATTAGGAGATAGGGCATTTAAACAGGTGACTAAGAAGGCTGAGCGCCTAATAATTGATGCTTTAGAACTGTGGTGTTGCAGAAGACTCTTGAGAGTCCCTTGGACTGCAAGGAGATCAAACCAATCAATTCTAAGGGAAATCAACCCTGAATATTCATTGAAAGGACTGATGCTGAAGCTCCAATACTTTGGCCACCTGATGTGAAAAACTGACTCATTGGAAAAGACCTTGATGCTGGGAAAGATTGAAGGCAGGACAAGGGGATGGCAGAGGATGAGATGGTTGGATGGCATCACTGACTCAATGGACATGAGTTTGAGCAAGCTCCAGGAGATGGTTCAGGACAGGGAAACCTGGCGTGCTGCAGTCCCTGGGGTCATGAAGAAACGGACACGACTAAGTGACTGGACAACAAAAGGTAGAGTCAGGTCATATGAATGGACCTTAAGCCGATTTGACTGATGCCCTAGTAAAATGAGAAGATTAGAACACAGGCACAGAAAGACCATGTGAAGACAAAGAGAGAAGGTGGCCATCTACAAGTCAAGGAGAAAACTCACCAGAAGAAACCAATCCTGCCCACACCTTGATCTGAATTTCCAGCTTCCAGAACTATGAGAAAATAAACTTCTGTTATTTAAGCCCCCCAGTCTGTGGTATTTGTTATGTCAGTCCTAGAAAACTAATACAATGAGTAAATATTATTTTTGTTAAGAAAAGAATAATCAGATAATAAACTAAGTTCATGGATGTGGAAATAGAATGAAGGTCGTTTCTGGAAATGTATCAGTGTTGTTGTTCAGTCACTAAGTCGTGTCTGACTCTTTGTGACCCAGTGGACTGCAGCACACCAGGCTTCCCTGTCCTTCACTACCTCCAGGACTTTGCTCAAACTCATGTCCATTGAGTCCATGATGCCAAACAACTATCTCATCCTCTGTCACCCCCTTCTCATCCTACCGTCAATCTTTCCCAGCATCAGGGTCTTTTCCAGTGAGTTGACTCTTTGCATCAGGTGGCCAAAGTATTGGAGCTTCAACGTCAGCATTAGTCCTTCCAATGAGGGTTGATTTCCTTTAGGATTGACTGGTTTGATTACCTTGCAGTCCAAAGGACTCTCAAGAGTCTTCTCCAACATCACAATTTGAAAGCATCAATTCTTCGGTGCTCAGCCTTCTTTATGGTCCAACTCTCACATCCATTCATGACCATAACAACTTGAAATTTGCGATGAATGCAGTGGGTGTGCAAATGAAAAGTCAGTTATGACTGAACTAAAGACTGGGAAATGGGAAAGTCTAGAAGGACAGTGTGTTGGTGGAACAAAAGGATGGATGTGGTTTCAGCCATGTTCTCATTTAGAGGGGTTGGGTCCTCAGAGTAGAAGCATCCATCAAGAAGTCAGAGGTGTGTCAGACATGAAGACACTGATGAGATGGCCAAGGAAGCCAGTATTGAGTATAAACTGAAGTACCACAGCCTGAACAACCAATGAATGAATTATACATCTCTCTTTAATTCACTGAAACAGCATGATCAAATTGCTCAATGGAGTTTGTATATGTACTTTCAGTAACAGGCAGATTTCTTTTAACTTAAAGCCAAATAAGCACTAAGAGACTTTATCTTCATGATGTCCAATGGTGACAATTTCCTTTGAAAATTTTAAAAAAAAATGGTTTTTGTGTCTTGACCTTTTTACACAAAGCTAAGACCAAAAAGGCAAATACCTCATTAAAAGGTAGAATGATTTGAATCCATACAAGTATAAATATCTGAACTTAGAGTCTTTCCCAAGAGCAGCTTTTTATTGGCATTAGTTGGGAGTGGAAGAATCTCAAGACATGCTTCTCACCCTCCTCCCCCCACAGGAAAGCATGTTGTGGGAGGAAGTGGTATGAGTGCCACAAAGATCAGGTCACCGGGGGCCAGTTCAGGGACAGCATTCAGAGCATCTCCCAGTGGTGAAAGGGTCTTAGGGAAAATAAGGGAAGGTTGGCTTCAATTACACATTTTCACTTCTGTGCCAGATTTTGCTTAAATGCTACCCTCTGGGAAAATCAAGAAATTTATTATCAGTTTTCCAAATCAGGAGAGTACTCCATGCTTTTAGTTCTCATTTCTGAAGTGTCCCGTTGATCCTCAAGAGTAATGCTTGGCTGATGTGCTTGCATGAATTGTTTACATTGTTCATCAATTAATGTGACAAACATTAAAAATAGGACTCCCAGTTTTCATCCTGAAGGGCTTACACATAATAGCAACAACCTTTAGCAAAGTACTACTTATTCCTAGAATGGCTTTGAATCATTTAATAACACTCTATAGTTAATTTGTAGATTACTTTTTGACTTTTCACAATTATACTTGGGTATTATGTTCCTACAAAGGAGAACATTTTTGTTGTTGTTTAGTATTGATCCACTCTGGTACTCTTGCCTGGAAAATCCCACGGACAGAGGAGCCTGGTGGGCTGCAGTCCATGGGGTCGCTAAGGGTCAGACACGACTGAGCGACTTCATTTTCACTTTTCACTTTCATGCATTGGAGAAGGAAATGGCAACCCACTCCAGTATTCTTGCCTGGAGAATCCCAGGGACGGGGGAGCCTGGTGGGCTGCCGTCTATGGGGTCGCACAGAGCCGGACACGACTGAAGCGACTTAGCAGCAGCAGCAGCAATATTGATCAGTTTCTCTTAATGTGTTCAAAACTATTCTGTCTAGAGATAAATGTAAGTAGTTGTTTGGTTAAATGACCCAAACCTTCCAGATATTTGTTTATTTCATAAATATTTTGAGTACCCACGATGTTTGGGGCAATGCTGTAGGTGCTGGGGAGATGATGCTGCAAGAGAACTGATCATTGCTTCTTTTATATTATTTTGAACTCTTGTACAACTCTTAAAGTTTAAATTGTTGGAGGAAGGATGAAAATCAAAGAACAAAAGATAATGAGAGAATTTTTTAAACCAGCTTGTTTTGTCCTGGAGTGAATACAGATATGCTCAATTTTATACATTCAGTATACTTAAAGTCTTCTCATGGTTGTTAATCCAACTCATGACCTTCAGATATTACAGTAATCTTAGTAATAAAAGATTAACCTCTGTCTGGTGTATTCCATTGTCATAATGTATTTAAGGATTTCAGTGAGTATTTTGAGGAAAGAGAGCAACTCTTTTGAGGAGGGTTTCTTTCTGAAGTAAGCATAATGATTAAATTTAACGGAAATCTTACAAGATGGTGTGTGTCAGTGCCTTTCTCTAGAGGCTTTCCTAGCAAATGCCTCCTTAAAAATATTTGCAGGGAACTCTTATCTCTGCCACATTTGCCATATCTTGGGGCTCTAAATCAACAATACTGATTTTGTAGATGATCAAGTTGGATAAGAAACAGCTCAAGACTTTCCTGTCCAGTAGGTGTAGTCTCATGGAAAATCACTTCTGAATCCAGCAAACAGAATGATTTGTAGTTGTAGCCCCTGGAGAATCCTAGAGGAAGTTCCTGACTCGCCAGTCTCCTTTTCTCCCTTGCACTCCTGCACTTGGCAAAGCAATCAAAATGGCTTTCCTCTCAAGGAAGACACAGTCAGTGATTCAGTTACTGACAGCTGTTTGTAGAAGACATGTCCCGGCCACAGTCCAGGGCCTGTGAGGTCTGCTGGGCTGATAAATTGCCCCTCTGGATCCTTCTAGGCTCGCAGTTGTCTCAAATGAAAAGCTCAGGCTTAAGAGCTGCCAGAAAGTATTTGGCAAAGAGCCCACCTGTTTTTCTCAGGTACAAGTATTCAATTGAATTGATTCCTCAGAGAGAGAAGTGAGGGTGAAAGTAAGTTCATTGTTGACCTTTCATAGTTCTGAACGTCTACACAGGTAATGAATGTGAAAGTGATTTTTAAAGTCACATTGCAAATACAAGACACTTCTACCTGTTATTTCATTACCTAAAAAAAAAAAAAAAAAAGTAAAAATAAAGATGGCCACAAATTTTACCAAGGTCCCAAATGAGTGTACTCTGGTTCACTGTAATTCCAGCCTTCTATAAAATGTGGGCTCATCTAGGCTGTCATTTATGAATCATGTAGGGAGTTGCTTTTCTTTGTTCTCCCATAATGCACTTGTGGAACTCGCAACACATGCATGTGAGAAATCTATGCAACTTTTCAAACAATGTAAAACAAATACTATCCAAGAGTTAGCCTGGCATTTAAAGAAAGCATCATAGAATATATGCCTGAACAACAGCTATACTAATGTAATACTTATATGTGCCAGCCTCATTCTAATATTTTCTGTATGTTAAGGACTTCATTCCTCACAGTCAACCTATGAGGTATGTATTATTATTATCCCCATTTGACGGATGTGAAAAGTAAAGAATACAGGGACAAAGTGATCTGTTTCAAATCACACACGTAGTAAATATAGAGTCAGAACTCAGATCCTACTCATATGTCTCTAGAGTCTATACAATTAGCCATGACAGCATATTATTTTGGGAGCTTCCCTGGTGGCTCAGATGGTAAAATCGTCTGCTTGCAATGCTGAAGACCCAGGTTCAATCCCTGAGTTGGGAAGAGCCCCCTGGAGAAGGAAATGGCAACCCACTCCAGTACTCTTGCCTAGAAAATTCCATGGTGGAGGAACCTCGTAGTCTACAGTCCATGGGGTCGCAAAGAGTCGACTGAGTGTGTCCGATTGAGCATATTATTTTAAATATTAGTGTTATGAATGTTGTGCTGTTTCTAAGAAGAGACATAACAGTTTGTTATATATATTTCTTGTCTTCTCCTTTGGATCTAGGATCACATGTAATATGACCAGATTTTAACTCATAGGAGACTTCTGTGATGATTAAGTATGAGATAGTCTACATTTATAGAACATTTATGCATTGTTAAATGTTTTACCTTACCATTATCTCATTTGATCCCCTTACTAACCCTTGTGTACATAGGGATTTATCCTTATTTTTCAGATGAAGAAACAGATCAGAAAGATTCAACAGTTAGTTCAATTTCACATCAATAGGATACAGCATGGAGAAGGCAATGGCAACCCACTCCAGTGCTCTTGCCTGGAAAATCCCATGGACAGAGAGCCTGGTAGGCTGCAGTCCATGGGGTCGCACAGAGTCAGACATGACTGAAGCGACTTAGCATTCATGCATGCATTGGAGAAGGCAATGGCAACCCACTCCAGTACCTGGAGAATCCCAGGGATGGAGGAGCCTGGTGGGCTGCCATCTATGGGGTCTCACAGAGTCGGACACAACTGAAGCGACTTAGCAGCAGCAGCAGGATACAGCAGTTCTCAGAAATCAAATATACTAGCTGTTGATCTCCAGCACTTTTCCCGGTATATCAGACTGTTTGCTCATTCATTTGGGGGGGAAAAAAAACCTGAAAAGATGTTTAATAATCCCAGTAAAATTGAAGAAGCTTTTTAGAAACACTTAGAGTAATCTGAGAATACTCCTCACTAAAGCAGAGGTGAAAATGCGTTCCGTGAACAGTGAACTCGGTTAAGCAAGTGCACACAGCTAGGTTCCGGCTGAGTAATTTTCAGTGTCACGTTTCTCAGCCTGCAATATGTGAACATTTGGATGGGATGAGTCTAAGTGCTCTTTTGCTTTATGCCACTGCTTTTTTAAGGCAGCTCATTTGTACTTGTTCATCATCCTCCTTTTTCACTCAATCCCAGAAGCTGTGTTGCTAATTATTGACCCAGGCAAGCTTCAAAGAGGACAAAAGCAGCTAAAACTGGAGTGCTCTTGATATAGAATCACAATGCAATTTCCATTTTTCAGAAAAAGCAAGGCATTTTTAGCTGTAGGGTTCAGAGACCATTCAGTTATACGGGCACTTGAGTTTTTGCTAAAGAATCACAATTCAGTTTAAAAAAAAAAAACAAAAAAAACCTTTTTTTGGTATTTCATTCACAGCCAGGTTCTTGGTGTGTGTGTGTGTGTGTGTGTGTGTGTGTGTGTGTGTGTATGAGAGAGAGGGAGCGAAACAAAGACAGAACCAGAGATAAAGACGGGGAAAAATTTTTTTGTTTCCTTCTCAATCAACATGTAAGCAGGGAAGAATAATATTCATCAATTCCGTAACTATTTCTTGAAAACTTCCCAAGAGTAAAGAGTAGTACTAAATAAAGAGGGAGATGTTTAGATGTCCAGGACCTGACACATGATAGATGCTCCAGAAATATTTGTTAAAGAGAAATGAGCTATACCATGAACTTAGAATCTATTCAAGAAATCACAAAATCATTAAATATTTGAGAATTGGAAGGACATTTAGGAATCATCTTATGCAGCTCTTTTATTTGAGAGGTGAAGCAATCAAGACTCAGACAGGTTCTAAGAATTTTTCAAGAACACATGTGTTTAGAAGGAGCATCCTTTTCCATCATAACATCACAGTATGTTTCAGAGATTATACATATGTCAGTGTCTACAATGCAGGGCATCATGTGAGAAGATCTGATGATTATTCTAAGACAGTGCTACCTAATGGAAATATCATGCATACCATGTATGTAATTTAAAATTTTTAATAGCCATATTAAAATTTTTTAACTAAATTATAAGAATATATTTTAATTCAATATATCGAAAATATTTTAAGCTCAATATGTAATCAATATAAACATTGTTAATGAATTATCTTATATTCTTTTTTCAGACTAAATATTCAAACTCCAGAGTGTCTATTACACTTTTGACACATTTCAATTTGGGCTAGCTATATTTTAAGTGCTTAATAGCTACATGTGGCTTTGGGCTACTCTATTAGATAGTATAGCTCTAGAATCATCAAGGAAAATAGTTATGCATTTTTAAAGCTGTAGTGCCTTTATTATTACTTATTTTTACAGTTTGATTTTGATGTAAAGCCACAAAAATAAAACATAACTCAAACTGACTCAATGGGATATAGAAAAAGTAGAAAAAATTTATAACCATTAGAGAATTGAGTCAACAGGTACAATTTTAATGCCTCCCAAAATAAGGAAATAAATAAGCCATCAAAAATATTGACTCAGATAAGTTCATATTTCTACCAAAATTTCGAAGGAGATGTAAATTCTGCATTCTACAACTTATCTCGTTTTGCAGGTAGCTGTTCACAAATATTTGCAGTGCTAATAGAAACTAAAATTAATGAGTTTTTTAGAAATGTGTTCAGACAGTAATCGTCTTCCAATAATATGGAGCAATATACAAATTTATTTCCTTATAAAAATGGAGAGTTGGTTATATTTTGATAAGTGGCAGGGAGCTGCTATTTAATAACCAGCTGCCTCTGTCCTCCCTTCCACCTACTTAATATTAAATACATAAAAATGAAGGTAGGAAAAAGCTTCGTATCATAGGACTCTAAGCTCACCAATTATTTTTCGAGGTTTATAGACCAAAAAATAGAGGATTTTTCTTTCTTGCTATTCTCCACATTCCTGTTTATAACAAGAAATTCTGCAGAAGCAGAGAGATCCCTGGCATTGTTCAGTGTTCAAATCCACAGAAGTTTGATGTGACTGTGGGTTTGAATATCACCTTGACCTTTTCTTGGATCTTTGTTCAGAGCCTAATATGTTGGTGGGATTTTCCTCTTTTAAGTTCTTCAGCTCTTAAAGTAAAACCAGGGCTGTCATGAGAAAGAAAGAGGGAAAGGTGAGGGGCTGAACAGAAAAGAAATTAAATTAGGTCACACTTCTGGAGGCTTCTGAATTTCATGCAGTACAATCCCTGTGATCACTTTGTACCCAGCTTTTTAAAGGACTATTACAGGTTCATTTTTATTCACTGGCCCAGAGACTAAATCAGTAGACTTCCACAGCCTTTTCCTCTAAAAGCTTATTCTGATTCTCTATATAGTATCACATTAATGATAGTTTTTTCTTATCAATTATCTTATAGCAATTACAGCCTTCTAAGATTTATTTTTAATTTCTTAGTCCTTTTATTGATCCTACTTACAGGCATGAACTCTTGGTAGTATCAGTACAGTGAGGAAAATAGACAAGTGTGCAAGTTAGAATGCTTGTAGCTGGAAGAGAAAACGTGAACTCAACTGGCTTCCAGTCCCCGTTGGGGATGCAAGTAGCAGCTCAAACCACTCAGTGACTCTGACGTCATCAAAGGCCCGAGAATATTTTCCATCTTTATGTTTTGCCTTCCTCAAGTGTTGGTGGTTTTTCTGACTTCTTCTTCCATGATCTTATAATGTCTGTCACAAGTCTAGCTATCAAAGGCAGATATCCATGACTAGTTTAAAATAAAAAGATTCCTTTCTTTTATATCTTTTTTTAAGAGAGAGAAAAATTCTTCCCAAACAGACTCTCCTAACTTCTCTTCAATGTCTCATTGGTCAGAATTGCATTCCATGCCAGTGTCTTAATCACCACTGCCAAAGTGTTACCTTTATAATTAGCAGAAACAATCAGGTTTCCTTCATGGGAGCTGAGGCTGAGGCCCAGCTTCTCATAGGAACATGGCTACAAACATGTGGATATTTGAATTACATTAAGGGTCTAGATGGGCTTCCTGTGTAGCTCACACAGTAAAGAATCTACCTGCTAGGCGCAAGGCTTGGGTTCGATCCCTGGGTTGGGAAGATCCCCTGGAGGAGGGCATGGCAACCCACTCCAGTATTCTTGACTGGAGAATCCCCATGGACAGAGGAGCCTGGAGGGCTTACAGTCCATGGGGTCCCAAAGAGTCGGACATGACTGAGCAACTAAGCACAGCAAAGCATACAAGGGTCTAGCTGGAAGATGGGATGGCTCTTGGGTCTTGATTAGAGTCAGCTGCAAATTAATCAGAAATTGCAGTATAGGATAATAAGTGCTGTCAGGAAGCATATAAGTCCAAGATGCTGTAGAAACACTTTACAGGCCTCTCAGGGCTAGAGAGAAAGGCAAGAGTCAGAGCAGTCTTCTAAAGAAAGTGTTATCTGACCTAAGATATAATGGACAAGAGGAGATAACTAAGGGGAGGGTCATGGGAGGAGAATGAAGGTGTCAGATGGACAGAACACCATGTTCAAATGACTGGGATTAAGAGAGAACAAAATGGGTTTGGGGAGATGCAGAAAATCATTCTATATTTTAAGATAGAGAACACAAGGTGGGCATTAATCAGAAATAGGCTAGAGAAGTCTGCTGAGCTAAATAATAAAAGACCTAATAAGTCAAACAGAAATTTACACTTCATCCTGCTGCAGTCAGGAACCAATGAAACATTTTTAACATCAGATGACATATGCGAACTTAAAAAAAATTCTCTTTGGCTGTTGGGGGAAATTGGTTTGTAAATGGTTAAGGCTGGAGATAGGTGGAACAGGTGAGAATCAGTTGCAGTCATCCCATGGGGAAATGTGATGGGGCTGCAGAGAGGTGGATAGATTGATTTGATTGATGTCCAAAAATCCTAAGTTTTAATGAAAAAGGACTTAGTTCATAGAAGGTGAAGGGTGTAGAGATCAATAATCACTCAGATTTCTGGCTTGGGCAACTAGGAAAATGGAGAGACATTTATTGAGTTAGAGTCTATAAAGGAGAAGCAGATTTGGAGGGGAAGTGGGTTGATTTAAATTGTACCTGATTAGTTTGAGGGACCTATATTCCTTTTGAAATTCAAGATAAATATTCCTGTTCTTAAAATTCTGTTAGATGCTAAAGGATATATTAACCAGTAAGTGATGCAGGAGAATACTGGAGGTACTAAAATGTGTTGCAGAAGGTGATATGCAAAGGAGAGGGTTACCGTTTACAGAAGGAAGTGCTTCCTCCTGAGGAAAAAAAAGAGTGGGGGCATCTGAAATTCCTTAAAAAAGATGAAAAATGTAGTTTAATCTTGCCTGTAAAAATTAGACAAATGGGAATTGTAAAGGGCCAGGAGGCACTGTATGCTACGTAAGGCAGATTTGAGGAATGGTATTGACTGGATTTCTAGGGCAAGTTGAATGGGTATAATAAAATATAAAGTTTTTGGACTGATTGAATTGGTCAGAACTCTTGGAATCCCAAGAGAAAATAATTATTCATATTAACTAATGTGATCTTTCAGTGTAAGGTGTGTTACTTGGCTGTTTATACAGGAATGCTACATGACAACCAACCACACAATACCAATAGCGTAACAATAGGTATTTGTGTCTTGCTCATAGGTCTGCTAGTGGGTTGGGGTGGTGCTGTTTCAGGTGACAGATCACCTTCTTGTTTGTTCTCATGATTTTTCTTCTTCTTGGACCAGTTTTTTGGACCTGTTCTTGTCATGGCATAGTAAACAACTCCCAGTGTGGCAAGAGGAATCACTTGCAACTTGTAAGGCCTCAGCTTGGAAAAGGCGAGTATCATTTGAGCCCACATTCTGTTGGTCAACCTATATAATATGGCCAAGCTCAATATCATTTAAAGGGTAGAAGAGTGAGGAAGGCAGTAAATATTTCATGAATAACCACCTAATTCATGATACACGGGTAAATAGAACCCTGAGATATCATGGAATTGAGCTAGAGTTTATAAAGGACCCTAACTCGATCAGCCAAAGAACTGCTGAAAACACCAGGTTTCTCAACCTGGTATATCCCATTGGAATACCCAATGGGCTTCTTAAACTCAGGAGAACAGTCCATGCTCCTTTTTTGCCCTATGCTGCCTCTTTCCAGAGAAATCTCATGGGTTCATAAACTTCTCATTAAACTAATTATTGGTCAGAATCAGGAACAGCCGTGTGATAACCATCCTTGGTCATGATGCGTTCTTTTTGGTCTCATTCAACAGTATCAGGCCCTTTTTCTAGGACTGGTTAAAGGTTGATATTACCTCTCTGACCAGCACTAATGAAGTGATAAGAACTAAAGCAATCAAAAATGATTGTATTATTTTCCTTAACATGTATTTTTTGGACTTCTTCCAGTAATCCAGCACATTTATAAAAGGCAAGCTACGGCATTATACTGGTTATTATACCAATATAATGTCTTAATTATAGCTGAGAAAAAATACATGGCCCATGGGAGTGATGTAATTTTCCCACCACTGCAGAGCTACGTTGTCTACCCAAGGCTTGCAGACATCCTTAAACTATGTTATCTCCAAATCTCTACTTAACTGCTGCATAAGGAAGAGATTTTAACCATTTTTTGAGTTCCTAAATTGACGATAACTGTAGTTGCATTAATTGATCTATAAATTTCTCAAGCCCAAATAGTCTCTTGGTCCTCCAGTAGAACCTGTAGTGCTGTGTGTGTGTGTGCGTGTGTGTGTGTGTTGTTTTCAGAAAACACGTGGTATTGTCATATAATGCGTCAAGGGAGCTCACTTCCTGCTTCTCTATACTTCCCAAATTCCGCTCAGCCCTTTTCTCATTTCATTCTGTGGCTTCTGTGTTGCTAGTAATGACCAGTGACTCAAGAAGGCTGCAAACAGTGAACAAAGATTTCCTTTCCAGGCACAGTTCTGCCTTGAGGTTCCTTTTCCCACCACCAAGATGGAAGTGTGTTGCTCCTCTTCTCTCCGTCCTGCAGACATTTCAGAGCAAAGCTCTGATTTCTATTTCATTATTACTTTTCCACTACAGACGACTGTCTTTAGTGTTGAAGGAGGCCTTTGAGAGAGAGGAAAAAAGAGCAGGGGGAACATAAGAAGGAAGAAAGGCATAGTCTAGGTACCTTGGCAGGTGTACTGTGAGAACCCATGAGGTTACCAGGTTAGAGAAATAATAGTAGAAACAAAGCCAGAGAGGGGGTTTAAAAGCTCAGTAGACATAATAAACTGAGACTGAACAGGTGCAGATAAAGTCAGGTCAAATTTAATATGAATATTGTAAGACCCTGTATTCTATACCTGGGTCAAGTACTCTCCTGCTGGGGTGAGTCCTTAGAACAATAGACTTTGGAAATTGAATAACTTTAACTTATCTATTTGTTATAAATACATATATCAATTGAAAAAGATAGTGTACTACTTGGGGCTTCCCAGGTGGCACTAGCAGTAAAAGATCCTGCCTGCCAATGCTGGAGACATAGAGATGTGGATTTGATACCTGAGCGGGGAAGATCCCTGGAGGAGGGCATTGCTACCCATTCCATTATTCTTGCCTGGAGAATCCCATAGACAGAGGAGACTTGTGGGTCACAGTCCGTAGCATCACTAAGAGTCAGACACGACTAAAGCGACTTAGCACCACACAGCAGTACACTACTTAATTGGTTTGTCTGAATGAAAAAACAACAAAAGCCTTCAACAAATGATTGTTGTTTGGTTGATGGGTTGAATGAATGGACAGAGTAAGGGAGAGATGGAGGAAAGAATGCGTGGAAGAAAGGAGAGAAAGGAGGAAAAAAGGAGAAAAGAGACAAAGAGGAGTGGGAGGAAATAAAGGAGGGAGATAAGAAAAAGGGAAATATGTCTTCTAATTTCACTGTTGTTAAAAGTCAAATTTATTATTGATAAATTATGTACCCTCTTGACCAAATCTTACACTACTTTTTAGTCCAATCTTCACAACACAAGTTTGTCATGTCCTAGCGTGCTGTGTTCATAAAATGATATTTAGATTTTAAAGAGATGATTAACATAATTAGCAGCTCAGAGGTTTTTTGCTGGAGACAAAATATGGATAAGAAATTATATCAAATAAGTATAATTAAAAATCAGTACTTCTAAGTTAAAATTCAGTAAGTTATCATGGTTAAAAATATTTTACTCTATTTTTTCCCTGTTTAAGGGTTTCTTAAAAATAATAGCTTATACTTATTGAGTGCCCATAAAATATGGAAACATAGATAATGTTTTATATTTTAATAGGCCAAATATATCTTTTGATATGATTTATTATCACCCATGTTTCCAGTCTAAATTCCAAATATTATTCTAAGTGCTTTACATGTATTGTTTTATTTAGGCTGTTGGTTAGTATTAATATTTCTCTCACTTTATCACCACCTCACCCCTAACAAGTGAGTTTACCTACACACACGCATGCACACACACACACACACACACACACACACGCAGACACTTCCCATTTCTGCAGTTGGAATTCTTTCTGTCATGGTATTCTAGAATAGGAGAGCACAAAGTTGGCCACAGAAACTCATAAAGGTGTGGCTGGGGAGGTGACCAGGACTACCCTAGCATTTACGGGTGTGGCCCAGGTGGCCCTGCTGCTGACCCTTGGCTGTGGTTTTGCGTCATTGCTTTGGAAGTGGTGTGGAGAGTTTTGTTTTACTTTTTGGTGTTTCTCTTGGTTCTTGTAGAACTGACTCAGGGTTTAGAAGGTACCTCCCACCTGCATTTGGAAAACTGCATTTTGAAAACTATTCATGATACGGAAAGTTTAAAGTCATCGAAAAACTTTTAGAGTAACATATGTTGAAACAGTTTCACAGCAGAATACTTTATTGCCTTTCCCAGCAGAATTTTAGCTGTATATAATGCATGATGTGTATAGTCAATGAATTTAAGAGACAAAACTACATCAGATATTATGACTATAGGTTACTTCAAAAATATTGGTTTTATGCAGACTTTGTTGATATTTTACCCATGCATGTGAAAGAAAAAAAAATGCAGAATCGTGGCTGGAGTTTATATAGGACCAGTCTAAAGCCAGCCATAGTCATGTAATTTCCGTGATTTTCTCCCCATCAATGGAAAATTACTGTCAGCTGAAGTGGTGTCTACAGACTGTGAGCAAATTTCTGTTTCCTTTGCACAACTGAGTGTTTGAAACTTTTTTCAATCTGTAAAATTACCATTAAAGGTCAGAGATTAGTTTTTCATGCATGATGAATTCCGTTTGCTTTAAAAGTATTATACCAGGAAAGTAGACTTTTTTCCCCTGACTTTAGAACCAAATTAGAATTCAAATATTCAGTTTTGAGTCAACCCCAAACCATTTCCTTTCATTTAGTTTCCCTTGGCAAAAATGGTATTTTTTTTAATGGGAAAGACTTATGAAAAATATGTATGTATATTTATTCTCCTTTATTTGAAATTAGTATCTGAAGATACTGAGTGCCAATTCCATGGCTGAGTTTAACTTGTCTTTCATTAGACTCTAACCACTTTGAAAGCAGGGACTTTGATTTTTTAAATAAATATCCTTTGTAATTGATAACCTGGTATTTTGTTTTCCCTTGTCTTAACTAATGGCTGAACAAAATGAACATAAAGGCTGTGGTCTTTCTTCTTAAGGAAAAATTTCCCAACTCCTTGATTGGAGGTAAAATATCTTAAAGATTAATCTGAATGTAGATTGAGCTAAACTACTATGATATCAGCAGCCATCTTGTGCAGAAAAAGGTTGGGCTTCCATAATTTATCTTTAATGCATTGCTGTTAATTACAAAAACAGTACATCCAGAAGTTGTAGAATGAGCAGTAAAAAAACAAAATTTCACCTGATATTCTACCACAATAACACAATTATAATTTAACATTTTTTCATGCTACTTTACATATTTTCTCTTTCCATAAATTGTAGTCAATCTGTAAATGTGCTTTTATGCTCTGCTTCACTGACTACAGGAGAATGTTTTCCCCTCTTCCAGAACCTTTTTTGCGTTTTAATGATTTCTTTGGTGTGTTTGAAGCAATTTCAACTTAACTTATTGCATATACAGATCTTTCTTGACTTAGGATGGGGTTATGGCCAAATAAACTCATCGTAAGTTGAAAACGCTGGAAATCAAAAATGCATTGAGTACAACTAACCTGTGGAACATCAGAGCTTAGCCCAGCCTATGTTACATAAAGAAAGCTGAGAGCTGAAGAATTTATGCTTTTGAACTGTGGTGTTCGAGATGACTCTTGAGAGTCCCTTGGACTGCAAGAAGATACAATCAGTCCATCCTAAAGGAAGTCAGTCCTGACTGTTAGTTGGAAGGACTGATGCTCAACCTGAAACTCCAATACTTTGGTCACTTTATGTGAAGAACTGACTCATTGGAAAGACCCTGATGCTGGGAAAGATTGAAGGCAAGAGGAGAAAGGAAAACAGAGGATGAGATGGTTGGATGACATCATCAACTTGATGGACATGGATTTGAGCAAGCTCTAGGATTTGAACAGGGAGGCCTGGCGTGCTGCAGTCCATGGGTTTGCAAAGAATTGGACACAACTGAGCAACTGAACTGAACTGATGTTACATGTGGTTAGAATATTTATATTAGCCTTCCTTGTGGCTCAGATGGTAAAGAATCTACCCACAGTGCAGGAGACCTGAGTTCAATTCCTGGATCGAGAAGATCCCCTGGAGAAGGGAATGGCTACCCACTCCAGTATTCATGCCTGGAGAATTCCATGGACAGAGGAGCCTGGCAGGCTGCAGTCTATGGGGCTGCATAGAGTCAGACATGATGGAGCGACTAACACTTTCACAGTTTGGCTAAATCATCTAACACAAAGCCTATTTTAAAGTGTTGAATGTCTCATGTAATTTACTGAATACTGTATTAGATTGAAAACCAGAATGGTTGTGTGAGTAGAGAATGCTTCTAAGTGTATTGGTTGTTTTTGCCCATGATCAGATGGCTCACTGGGAGCCATGGCCCAGCATCATGAGAGAGTGTCATACCACATGTTGCTAGCCCAAGAAAAAGATCAAAATTCAAAATTTCACGTACAGTTGTTACTGAATGTGTATTTCTTTAGCACCACTGTAAAGCTGAAAAATTGTAAGTCATATCTTATAAGACCTTGTAGCAGCTGCCCCTCAGGGAAAGCACAGATTTTTCTTTCAAATATCAAGGAAAATGCAGAGAATTTTATGATTTTAATCGATCACTGCTTGTTAAAGTGTCAAAAATTGATCACTGCTTTTAATTGCACTTTCTTACCCATGAAGAGGTATGTGTCCCCAGCTGTGTGGCCTAACTCACTAAGCCAAGTTATTCAACTGTACTGTAGCTCAGTTTTCACATCTGTAAATGAGGATAACATACAGAGTAGGACTAAATGCTATACTTGTTATTCTTAGTCTGAAACTTCCTCTAATCTGACAGGAAAGATCAAAACAATTCACTAGGTTTGTAATAAACTATGTGGCAGTTATTTAAATGCTTTCAGGATGTCCCACACCAGAAGAACTGGGAGTTAGGTGTTGATTAGGTATTCTTTCTCAAAATACCTGCCATTAATTAATTGAGAAATGCATTCCATTCTCTGTCATTTGTCAAAGCTCTATTACTCCTGGCTTATTTTACAAAAAAAAAAAAAAGGAGAACTGTCTGTCAAGGAGGAAGTAAGATCAGTGGCAGCCAAAATTCCACATGTGCTTTCATCTTGCTGCCTTCCAAGAGGGTGAGATCAGACACCGCACCCGGGCATCTGCTTTGGTTTGAGGACTAACTGGGTCCTGAGACCACCATCATTGCAGAGGGCCTGGAAATATCAGAAGGTAGAAGGAATAGCTTATGGTGAGCCTGTCTGCTCTCAGCTCTGAGAATATCCAGCTGCATAACCTCAAGGGAGCGACATGGAAAAAAAAATGAAGGAAATTCTTTGGACGTGAGAGCTTTGCGTTTCCTATGAGCAACGCATCTTCCGCCCTTCTCTCGCCCGCATCCCCATTGTCCTCACGTCATGTCTTCCTGCTCACTCAGTGCCTAGGCCCAGTGAGCCAGAGCCTTAAGATGTTTATGAATATTAAAAAAAAAAAGAGATTAGGTCAGACTGAAATTGACTGTGTGTCTGGAGAGTCATGTTATGCTGCAGAGACTGAAAGTGGGATGGACTTAAAATATGTCTCCTTAATGAAAAGGCTGTTGGGAAAGCCTGCTGATCCTCTGCCTAGGTGCTGCTATCTAAGTGTGGCAATGTGCTAATTGATTTCCATGAAGAGCTGTAAAAAAAAAAAAGCATTAACTGGCTTCCCTCCCACTGACTGATGGAGGCAGATGACACATGCGCGCTGGCCTTGTTTGCCTCCTCTCATCAGTGGTGTGAAGGCAGCTGCTTCTAGAGGTCCAGAATGGGGTCTTCCCAGAACCTTCCTTGGATTGGGTTCCCAATCATACCAATTGCTCCCCACCAAGCCAGTGGGTGCTCTCAAGGTCTACGGAAGCACCAAGAAATGTTTTCGTTGGCTGAGATGTGCACTCTCCTGCTAGAAGCAGCTGGTATGTGAAGAGGGAATGTCACCAACTGCTTGGTCTCAAATTATCAGCCTGCTCTGACAGCTGAGTGAACGATGGCACATGCCTGTGGTCTAGCACCAAGGCCATGACCAGTGTTTCTTGAGTGACCATGGTTTCAATCCCCAAAGTAGACTTGGAAATACTCCACTGAGACCTGAAGGCAGCACTTGAGCCTGGCATCCGATTTTGGAGTTAAGTAACTAAAAATGGGCTTTCTTGTTCCTTTACCTCTGCTTTTGAACTGTGGTGTTGGAGAAGACTCTTCAGAGTCCCTTGGACTGCAAGGAGACCCAATCAGTCCATTCTGAAGGAGATCAGTCCTGAGTGTTCATTGGAAGGACTAAGGCTAAAGCTGAAACTCCAATGCTTTGGCCACCTCATGCGAAGAGTTGACTCATTGGAAAAGACTCTGATACTGGGAGGGATTGGGGGCAGGAGGAGAAGGGGACGACAGAGGATGAGATGACTGGATGGCATCACTGACTCGATGGACATGAGTCTGAGTGAACTCCGGGAGTTGGTGATGGACAGGGAGGCCTGGTGTGCTGCGATTTATGGGGTCGCAAAGAGTCAGACACGACTGAGCTTAGACCAGCCACCATGACAAATTCACAGCCATTATCAGTTAAGTTTGGTGAAGATTGCTTCCTCCATCCACAGCTGAACTGACACTAACCACATTCTAGAATTCATTATGCAGAGCTGTCCTGTGGATAAGTTCATTGATGTTGTTGCTTAGTCACTAAGTCATGTTGGACTCTGCGACTGCATGGACCCTGCCAGGCTCCTCTGTCCATAGGCTTTCCCAGGCAAGAATACTGGAGTGGGTTGCCATTTCCTTCTCCAGAGGATCTACCTGACCCAGGGATAAAACCCATGTCTCCTGCTTTGGCATGTGGATTCTTTACCACTGAGTCATCAGGGAAGCCCAGATAAGTAGGGCTTAAAAGTAGGACATAGGTGGTTTTTAAAAGTTAACTGGAGATAACCTTTCCTCTTCCACATAAGTCAGGATTATTTCCGCACTTCTCCTTCTGCCTGTAGACATATATACATTCTGAAATGAGTGCCACAGTCAAATTAATGAACGCTTCCATCACCTCATAGTTACCTCTGTTTTTTTGATGTATGTAGTAAGATCACTTAAAATCTATTTTCTTAGCGAATGTTTATATACCATACAGCACTTTCACTGTGCACCGTGCTCTGCATTAGATCTCCAGAACTCATTTATCCTGTAACTGAAAGCGTGTACCCTTCAATCAACAGCTACCCATGTTCTCCACTCCCCAGCCCCTGGTTACTACTATTTCTACTTTGTATGAGTTTTTTTTTTAATTCCACGTATGAACAAGATTACACACTATTTGTCTTTTTCCATCTAGCTTATTTCACTTACCATAGTGCCCTCCTTGGAGAAGGAAATGGCAACCCACTCCAGTGTTCTTACCTGGAGAATCCCATGGACAGAGAAGCCTGGTAGGCTGCACTCCATGGGGTCGCACAGAGTCGGACATGACTGAAGCGACTTGGCGGCAGCAGCAGTGCTCTCCAAGTTCATCAGTTCAGTTCAGTTCAGTCGCTCAGTCGTGTCTGACTCTTTGTGACCCCATGAATCGCAGCACGCTAGGCCTCCCTGTCCAACACTGTCTCAAATGGCAGGGTTTCCTTACTTCATACAGCTGAATCATATTCCGTTGTGTTTATGTGCCCCACTTTCTTGATCCATTCATCAGTAGATGGACACTTAGCTTGTTTCCGTATCTTGGCTCTGGTAAGTAATGCTTCAATAAACGTGGGAGTGCAGATCTATCTTCAAGATAGTGATTTCATTTCCTTTGGATATATACCAAGTAGTAAGATTGTTGAATCATGTGATGGTTCTGTTTTTTGAGGAACCTCTATACTGTTTTCCATAATGGCTGCACAAATTTACATCCCCACACAAGGGTATTGTTTTCTCCACACTGTTGCCAACACTTTTTTTTTTCCTTTTTGATAAAACTTATCCTGATAGGTATATCTCACTGTGGCTTTGATATACACTTCCCTGATAATTAGTGATGTTGAGTACCTCTTTGTATACCTATTGGCCTTTTGTACGTCTTTGTTTGGAGGTTCTATGCCCTATCTTTAATCAGATGATTTGGAGTGCTTTTTGTTGTTATTGTTTTTGCTATTAAATTGCCTGAGTTCCTTATATATTTGATATTAACCCCTTATCAGATATGTGGTTTGCAAATATTTTCTCCCACTCCGTAGGTTGTCTTTTCATTTTGTTGATGATTTCCTTTCCTGTGCAGAAGCTTTTCAGTTTGATGTAGTCTCATTTACCTGTTTTTGCTTTTGCAGCCTGTACTTTGAGTGCCACATCAAAAAAACCATTGCCATGACCAATGTCAGGAAGATTTTTTCCCCTATCATCTGCTACTTAAGCTATCTCTATAACAAAAAAATACAGTTAATGTTCAGAGAAAGAACCCAGGTAATATCTTTTAAAAGGATTAGTTTTAGTGATCAGAAATATGTAAAGAAAAAGTTACTTTCCAAAATTTCATAAACTTTGTGGTTATACTGGTTCCAAATCTCTAATATCTTTATGATTACAAAGCCCTATAGCTCTGAAACTACAAGCCTTCATAATGTGGAAGTTTGGGCCATTATTTTTATTTATTTTGCGATCCAATATTTAAGTGATTGTGAAAAGTCTGGAAACTTTTTACTCTTCTTTATTCTCTCATTTCTTTTTCATTCTTTCTTTCCCTCTTTCTCTTTTTAACATTCAGAGCACCTCAGAATTCCCTCTTATTCCTACTCAGCAAAATGGAGATCAAAATCACCAAAATGTCTGTCCCCCCCACCCCATTCATCAGTTCACAGTGGGGTTTTTCTTTTCTAAGCATTCAGAAAGAGAAGGAGTCAAAAAGGCCCTTTACTGGTCTCAGACGTCTGAAGACAATCTGTCCTTTTTATCTCCCCATGTTAAAATACTTGCTATAAATAACTGGAGATTTAGGGACCATTCTGACATGTCTGGCTTTTCAACACTGTTGACTAACAACTGACCTAATATGACTCTGTGGTGGCTCCAGGCTTGTTATTTGGTGGGGATGGGGGTGGGGGGTATTTGTTTTTTTTCTTAAGACAGTTAAACCTTGTTAGAAAAGAGACATGACTCAGTCATTAACTCTGAATTTAAGATTCATTGTTGATTGATTTTCAGTATCTTTAGTATGTACTATTTATTGGGTTGGCCAGAAACAGTGAGAGACTTTTTGGGGGGGGGCGGCTAAAAGCTCAACATTCAGAAAATGAAGACCATGGCATCTGGTCCCATCACTTCATGGGAAATAGATGGGGAAACAGTGGAAACAGTATCAGATTTTATTTTTGGGGGCTCCAAAATCACTGCAGATGGTGATTGCAGCCATGAAATTAAAAGACGCTTACTCCTTGGAAGAAAAGTTATGACCAACCTAAATAGCATATTCAAAAGCAGAGACATCACTTTGCCAACAAAGGTCCATCTAGTCAAGGCTATGGTTTTTCAAGTGGTCATGTATGGATGTGAGAGTTGGACTGTGAAGAAAGCTGAGTGCCAAAGAATTGATGCTTTTGAACTGTGGTGTTGGAGAAGACTCTTGAGAGTCCCTTGGACTGCAAGGAGATCCAACCAGTCCATTCTGAAGGAGATCAGCCCTGGGATTTCTTTGGAGGGAATGATCCTAAAGCTGAAACTCCAGTACTTTGGCCACCTCATGCAAAGAGTTGACTCATTGGAAAAGACTCTGATGCTGGGAGGGATTGGGGGCAGGAGGAGAAGGGGACGACAGAGGATGAGATGGCTGGATGGCATCACTGACTCGATGGACATGAGTCTGAGTGAACTCCGGGAGTTGGTGATGGACAGAGAGGCCTGGCGTGCTGCAATTCATGGGGTCGCAAAGAGTCAGACACGACTGAGTGACTGAACTGAACTGAACTGAAAATCACTGCAGATGGTGACTGCAGCCATGAAATTAAAAGATGTTTGCTTCTTGGAAGAAAATCTATGACCAACCTAGAGAGCATATTAAAAATCAGAGATGTTATTTTGCCAACAAAGGTTCATCTTGTCAAAGCTATGATTTTTCCAGCAGTCGTGTATGGATGTGAGAGTTGGACTACGAAGAAAGCTAAGCATGGAAGAATTGATGCTTTTGAACTGTGGTGTTGGGAGAAGACTCTTGAGAGTCCCTTGGACTGCAAGGAGAGCAACTAGTCAATCCTAAAGGAAATCAGTCCTGAATATTCATTGGAAGGACTGAAGCGGAAGCTCCAATACTTTGGCCACCTGATGCGAAGAACTGACTCACTGGAAAAAACCCTGATGTTGGGAATTATTGAACGCAGGAGATGAGACGACAGAGGATGAGATGGTTGGATGACATCACCAATTCGATGGACATGGGTTCGCGCGAGCTCTGGGAGTTGGTGATAGACAGGGAAGCCTGGTGTGCGGCAGTCCATGGAGTGGCAAAGAATCGGACATGACTGAGCGACTGAACTGAACTGAAAAAGTTCATTTGGATGTTGCCTAATATTGTGCAGAAAAACCCAAACAAACTTTTGGGCCAACTCAATATTAAGTATATGTCAAGTGCACACACACATATATATATATATGTGTGTGTGTGTGTGTTTATGTATTTTATATGGTGGTTCACACCATCAGAAAATATACTGATTTCAGAATAACACTAATTTAGATCCAGGCAAATAAATTTACATTTCCATTTCTTCTAGAAATAACATTTGCCTGCCAACATATCATGTATTCATAATGACTCCCTTCATACACACACACACATCCCCCACACAAAGTGTAAAGTGTTTTTTTGGTTCATATAACAAATACTCTGAGACTGTAAACTTTAAAAAAAAAATTCAGTGTTTCTCCTTGACATACCCCTATGGCATCCTATTTCACATGTGTGCCAGAGACTGAAAAAGCCAAATGGGAAAGAAAAACAAGGATGTAAAGAAAAAGGGAAGAACTTGAGAAACTCTACAGAGTATTAAACTAAAATAGAAGCGTTTCAGTGTTTAACGAAGAACACACATAACCATCGCACTTTATGTTATTATTCCGTTGTTAAGTCATGTCCAACTCTTTGCAGCCCCATGGACTGCAACACACCGGGCCTCCCTGTCCCTCACCGTCTCCTGGAGCTTGCCCAAGTTCACATCCATTGAACAGGTGATGCTATCCAACCATCTCATCTTCTCCTGCCCTCTTCTCCTTTTGCCTTCAGTCTTTCCCAGCATCAGGGTCTTCTCTACTTTTCTCACTTTAATCCCTGTTTATTTAGTTTCCAAGTCCCAATAAACTCTTCTTTGGTGTCACAAAATAACGGAAGGGGCAGGGCTGGTCTAGGATACTCCGGAAGTAAAACCTGGGACAAAAAGTATGAGTAGTTTATTTAGGAAGTCCACAAAACCTAAGCAAAGAAGTCAGGAAGTGAGACAGAGAGTGGAAGGACACAAAAACATCATCGAGACAGTTATCCCAGTGGGAACATGGGTCTGAGTCCTGCTTGGGGCAACAGAGGACAGTGTGGAACACTCCTTAGAGTGGCCCCATCAATAGGATGAGGAAGCTGGAACCCTTACCTACCAACTCCCTCTCATCCATCACCTATTTCTAGGGATCATGAACAACCCAGCACTCTGGTTTGCTTATCCATAGGTCAAGCATGTAACTGTGGCCAGGAAAACAACCCTTAGACAAAGACTTACAGGTATTAAAAAAAAAAAAAAAAAAGCCTTCAGTCAGGGAGCTGGAGATTTTTCGAGAATTCAGCTTTGAGAGGTAGGTATTCAGAGGACATAGGCACCAATACCTACCTCTATGAAGGTCATAGACACTGAGGTAATTCATCTGCCTGTGTATAAAAGTATTTGCAATCAAGGCTTCTCTTTATTCTGTGTGTTGGAAAAAATTTAAACAAAGCTATTATTGTTTCTGTGTTAGTATCTTAGCATTTGAATATATGACACCAGAGATGATCTTAATAAATATAAAGCAAATCCATTTACTTTCTCACACCATCAGATGTACAGTCATGTTTATTTGAAGTCCTCTGTAGACTAGCATGTGAAATAAGAGCTTCCATAGGTTGAGATTTAAAGCCATCTTTCTCCAAGCTGTTTAATTAGAATGGGCCTTAAAAATACTTTATCACATCATAAACCTTCAAAACAAAATGATTCATTGTCTTCTGAAATCTGTAGAAAATGTGTCTTTAATGTCATTCTCAATTACCTCTTCTAGAGTGAAGGTAAAACAGTTGTTTCCCCACTAGCTGAAATGTGGTTTTGCCAAATACAAGATGAAAGAACTTTGATTGTTAGTTGTTTTCTTTTGGTTTAGGAAGAAAAAGGCAGCTTTTTATTTATGATTAATTCAAGGAATTTAAGAAATTCTCTTAAATCATTTTGAGCAAAAAGGTAAAAACAGAGGCCTGAAATCCCAGGATTTGAGGAGACCTTTAAAAATTCTATCCTCAGGGCCTGACCGCCCAGTCTCATATTTTCTCTGTGTTTTTTCTTCTACCCAAAACTCCCATACCTCTCCTCACAGAAACTGACTCTTCTAACGAACCCAAGGAAGCCCATTCTATTTTTGTTAAAAGGTTCTTCTTTATGTAATCCCAGATCTCTTCATCAAGATCTCCTGGTGGAATAGCACTTCACATTGCTTCATGCAGCTCTAGGGCCTGGCCCATCTGTTTTGTCTGTGCCATACCCCACAAAGGAATGGTCTTCTCATTTCCACCAGCTTTCGAGCTCCTATCCAGGATCCTCTTTCCTTGACATCTTGTGTGGGACTATTCATCCCACAAGGAGTTTTCCTTCTCTTCTTTCTTATTAGAACACTCCTGATCTAGGTAATTCACTGGTTGATTTGCCCGATGTTGGTTGAGTGCTTCCTATGGACCAGGCACTGTTCCAATGATTGGAGATGTAGGAGGATGTAAGACAGGCCATCCCTGTGCTCATGGAAGTTCTGTTCCAGTGGGTGAAATCCACAGTGAAGAACACTACAAATTCAAATATGATAAGACCTATAAAGTGAAAAAAGCAAAATAATGATGCTTTTCGTGGGAGTCATTGAAAAGCTTTTCTTACCAGCTTTTGGTAAAAAGCTTTTCTTACCAGCTTTTGGTAAAAAGCTTTTCTTACGAGCTTTTGGTAAAAAGCTTTTCTTTGGTAAAAGCTTTTGGTAAAAAGCTTTTCTTACCAGCTTTTGTGGGATGCTTTTCTTACCAGCCATTCCCACTTTCTATTGCAAACTCTCTGAAGCAAGTGCTCCTTTTTCCCCAAGTACTCTATATTTATTTGCATTTATTATAGTGACCTCAAAATAGTTACTCATCCATCTTCATAAGTATATTATATTATTCTGGATAAATAATATTTAATCATTTGGGATTTATGTGACATTGGATTAAGTTGGTAATGTCTTACTTAGAGTTGATATTGCTTGGAAAGACATATTTGACATAAAGACATCTTAACAGATGTCAGAATGTTGTTGGTGGTTGGTTAGTAGCTCAGTCTTGTCCAACTCTTTGCAACCCCATGGATTGTAGCCCACCAAGCTCCACTGTCCCATGGGATTTCCCAGGCAAGAATACTGAAGTAGGTTGCCATTTCCTCCTCCAGGAGATCATCCAAACCCAGGAGTCAAACCCATATCTCTTAACATTTCTTGCTTGGAAAGCGGATTCTTTACCACTGCGCCACCTGGGAAGCCTTAGATTTCCTTATACATCGTTAAATCTAAGGCTGTCCTGGTAATGTATGAACTAGTTTCACTTCTGACTCTCTACCCTTTTTTGTTGTTGTTCAGTTGCTCAGTTGTGTCCGAGTCTTTGCAACCCCATGGACTGCAGCACTCCAGGCTTCCCTGTCCTTCACCATCTCCAGGAGCTTGCTCAAACTCATGTTTTGTGTCGGTGATGCCATCCAACCATCTCGGCCTCGGTCGTCCCCTTCTCCTGCCTTCAATCCTTCCCAGCATCAGGGCCTTTTTTCTAATGAGTGGGCTCTTCGCATCAGGTGGCCAAAATATTGGAGCTTCAGCTTCCATCAATCCTTTGAATGAATATTCAGGTCTGATTCCTTTAGGATTGACTGGTTTGATCTCCTTGCCAAGGGACTCTCAAGAGTCTTCTCCAATGCCACAATTCAAAAGCATCAGTTCTTCGGTGCTCAGTCTTCTTTATGATCCAACTCTCACATCCATACTTGACTATTAGAAGAACCATAGCATTGACTAGATAGACATTTGTGGGCAAAGTAATGTCTCTGCTTTTTAATATGCTGTATAGATTGGTCATAGATTTTCATCCAAGGAGCAAGCTTCTTTTAATTTCATGGCTGCGATCACCATCCACAGTGATTTTGGAGCCCAAGAAAAGAAAGTCTGTCACTGTTTCCATTGTTCTCCATCTATTTGCCATGAAGTGATGGGGCCCCTTTCCATGATCTTAGTTTTCTGAATGTTGAGTTTTAAGCCAGCTCTTTCATTCTCCTCTTTCACCTTCATCAAGAGGCTTTTTAGTTCCTCTTCATTTTCTGCTGTAAGGGTGGTAGTCATCTGCATATCTGACGTTATTTATATTTCTCCCGGAAATCTTGATTCCAGCTTGTGCTTCATCCAGCCCGGCAGTTCACATGATGTGCTCTTCATATAAGTTAAATAAGCAAGGTAAAAATAGACAGCCTTGACATACTCCTTTCCCAATTCAGAACCAAGCCACTGTTCTATGTGCGGTTCTAACTGTTGTTTCTTTACCTGCATACAGGTTTTTCAGGAGGCAGGTAAGGCGGTCTGATATTCCCATCTCTTTCAGAATTTTTCACAGTTTGTTGTGATCCACACAGTCAAAGGCTTTGGTGTAGTCAATGAAGCAGATGTAGATGTTTTTCTGGAATTCTCTTGCTTTGTCTATGACCCAAAAGATGTTGGCAATTTGATTTCTGGTTCCTCTGCCTTTTCTAAATCCAGCTTGAACATCTGGAAGTTCTTGGTTCATGTACTGTTGAAGCCTGGCTTGGAGAATTTTGAGCATTACTTTGCTAGCGTGTGAGATGAGTGCAATTGTGCAGTAGTTTAAACATTCTTTGACATTGCCCTTCTTTGGGATTCGAAAACTGACCTTTTCCAGTCCTGTGACCACTGCTGAGTTTTCCAAATTTGCTGGCATACTGAGTGCAGCACTTTAATAACATCATCTTTTAGGATTTGAAATAGCTCAGCTGGAATTCGTTCACCTCCACTAGCTTTGTTCGTAGTGATGCTTCCTAAGGCCCACTTGACTTCGCACTCTAAAATATCTGGCTCTATGTGAGTGATCAGACCACTGTGGTTACCTGGGTCATTGAGATCATTTTTGTATAGTTCTTCTGTGTATTCTTGCCACCTCTACCCTTTACTTCCTATGAAATCAACACAAGTTTTGCTCTCCCTCAATTTTCCCCTAATCTCTGTAGACCCCTCCCACTCCAGTCCAGCAGACTTCCATTTCTTCTTTAGAAAAATCTGAAAGATAAATAACCTACTTACATTTAATTACACACTCCAACCTGTGTTTGTGATGAATTAAGAAAATACGAGATCCCAGTTAATATATATACTGTATACAGTGCCTAACAATGAAACATGATGATTCAGAATAAGGTGAAAATGGTTCTGTTCATCAGCACAGAATCTTCCCTTTGAATTATCATATGGCAGCTAGCTCTAACCTCATGAATTTACCCTTGTTTTTAAATGTTGGTGTGTGTGTGTGTGTGTGTGTGTGTGTGTGTGTGTGTGTTGCTGATTGCCAACAGTACCAGATCCTGAATATTTACTTGACAGCATCAACATTGGTAGCATGAGAGAAGTGCATGGTCCAAAGGAAATAGGCATGACCTTTCCAAACATCAAATTGCTTATAAAATAAGGAATAATTATGACTTATAAGGGGTTGTTTTGAATATTTGAAGAAAAAAACAATTAAAGAACCGAACCAAGTGGATAGTAGATGCTAATCAAATGCTAGTTTCCTTCTGTTTTTCGGGGGTACCAAATTATTTATTCAAGTAGTCACTCAGATTTTGGTTAATGATTAGCTAAAGAGTAAAAATGAAGATTTTTATTTTTTTAAATTGAGTCTACTAGGATTGGTTTCAAGTATGGATGGAATAGCACTTAACATTTTATCACAATTAATTCTCCAAAAATTTTTACTATACCTGCTGCTAAATAGTAAATAAAATAATTTATCCAGTGGAATTAATTTCTAATGGTAAATATTTCAGGCCTTTGACACACACAAAATTTTTTTTTTTTTTTTGAGAATTATTATACCCTGGTGGCTCAGATGATAGAGTCTGCTTGCAAAGTGGGAGACCTGGGTTCATTCCTTGGGTTGGAAAGACCCCCCGGAAAAGGGAATGGCAACCCACTCCAGTATACATGCCTGGAGAGGTCCAAGGACAGAAGAGCCTGGTGAGCTACAATCCTTGGGGTTGCAAAGAGTCAGACGTGACTGAGCTACTATAATACACACACACACTACACCTGGTGTTAAGGTGGGGCTTCCTGGTGGCTCAGTTGGTAAAGAATCTGCCTGAAATGCAGGATATCCAGGTTCAATCCCCAGGTCAGGAAGATCCTCTGGAGAAGGAATTGGGAACCCACTCCAGTACTCTTGCCGGGGATGGACAGAGGAGCCTGGCAGGCTCCATACGGTTGCAAGAATCTGACATGACTTAGCAACTAAACCACCACCACCACTATTAAAATATAAATAGCTGATATTAACCCACTGTTGCATTAGCCAGTCTGCATAAAGGATTTTTTTTTTGAGATTAGTAAAACAGTAAGTCAGTACATCTTAAATGGCAGTTAAAAAGAAATCTAGTAACACAAGGAGCACCCCCACATCAAACTTATTTTGTTTGATTTCATAGTATTGGCCAGATGGTATTTTATAAAATTTGAGACACCAGCAACATTTTAAAAGTGAAGATCTCTCATATAATATAATTCCAGGTTTCTCTTTGCAAGTAAAAAAAAGTTGATCACATTGGGGTCTCAGACATTCCTGGGTAATGAGCCACTCTTTGAGGAGTGGAAAGAGTATTTTTTTGTGGACTGATTACCCCAATAAAAAATCTTCAAATGGTTCAGTGTACCTTTGGTCATTGTCTTTTCATTTTTCCAAAAGCATCCTGTTAAACTGTTCCTAGTTCTCAGCTTTAAAGATACACAGAAAATGTTTCTTCCAGAGCCATAAATACTCTTGAGGCCGAATTGTAATAATATGGTATGATTTTCATTCCAGATTCCTAACAATTGGAAAAAAAAAAAAGAGAGACATTATCTTCTTTAACAGTAAGAGTTAACATTTAGTGAATCTTTAACTATGTGCTGAGCACTATTCTAAGCATTTAACCAGCATCATTTAATATAATTCTCCCAACCACCTTGATTATACCCATTTTACAGCAGAACAGACTGGGGCATAGAAAGGTATATCCATATGACTTGGATAAGGAGCCAAGTTGGGATTTATACCTTGTCACTCTGACTCACAGTCTTCCCCACCACTGTCTGATACCCCTTTCTCTGTATTGTTCCTTGTGTTAGCCTTGGTGCTTCAGCCATTGGGATCTATCTAAAGATGAAAAATACAGTTGTATTGTCTCATCATTTGAGAAACAGAAAGATAGGCCCACCATGTTGCAGGACTCCAAAGATGCAATTCACATCATGGGTTGTGTAAATGGTGCCCCCTGGAGTTGTGCAGTATACCATTTGCACAGACACATGCAGTGGCCCTGCTAGCAGATACTCTCTCACACGGTTCTTTTATGATTTTTAGTGGCACTGTGCTGTGCTTAGTTGCTCAGTCGTGTCTGGCTCTTTGCAATCCCATGGACTATAGCCCACCGTGCTCTTCTGTCCATGAGGATTCTCCAGGCAAGAATACTGGAGTGGATAGCCATTCCCTTCTCCAGGGGATCTTCCCACCCCAGGAATGGAACCCGGGTGTCCCACGCTGCAGACAGATTCTTTACTGACTGAGCCACTAGGTAAGCCCAAGGTGGTTCTTTAGGGTGACCTGAAATTCTCTGTAGCCATTTCTTCTGCTTCCAGTCATGTCAAGCAGTAGTTGAAGACACACGTTCTCAGAAATAATCTCTAAGGAGTTGAAGGCGGGTTACTCACAGATTATTTCCCCAGGATAGGAGACCGGCAGTGGTGGCTTTTCTATGTGGACACAGAGCTTGTTCTGAAATGGTGATTCACCCTCCTCCAACAGAGCAGCCAGATTGTGCCCCATGGTACATGACTTCCCTTGAGTCAGGAGAGTCAGGTCACTCAGGCATTAAAGTTTAACCTTCTGGCCTACCTGCCAGTTACAAAGGAGCCAGAATTCCACAGCATTCCTAAAGCCCATATCATTTTCACTGTGGGCTTTAGGAATGTTACTATTTAAGTAACAGTGACAACAATGAAGAAAAAGCGTTTGGTTATAGAGGCCTCTGTGGTACATTTTGTGCTATTTTGAAAGAATACATCCATTTGTCCTTAAAAAACAAAGTTTATTTCAAAGGAAAAATATCAGTCATACTCACTGAGCAATGGAGCAGAATAAGAGTCAGTGTTAATCCAGATATACCTGTTTTATTGTGGGTTGAAATCTTGTCTTCCTGTTTCCAGTTTCTCTTATTGGAGTAGAAACCTAACCCCAGTTCAAAACAATATCCCCTGGGCCTGAATAGAAATAAAGTTGGCCTCCTAAAGACTCATCCAACTTCCTCCATTATGGGAAAATTTTGTGTCCCCAGCCATGGACAGAGGAGCCTGGTAGGCTGCAGTCCACGGGGTTGCGAAGAGTCAGACACGACTGAGCGACTTCAGTTTCACTTTTCACTTTCATGCATTGGAGAAGGAAATGGCAACTCACTCCAGTGTTCTTGCCTGGAGAATCCCAGGGACGGGGGAGCCTGGTGGGCTGCCGTCTATGGGGTCACACAAAGTCGGACACGACTGAAGCGAATTAGCAGCAGTAGCAGCAATATCACAGTATCTAAATCACTAGGTTAAATTGTTTTAAAGGATAATTTAACCGATCATTTTGGTACAGCAGGCAACAATATTATTGTTTTAGTTTGGTCATTCAAGTACCCAAACTCTGAATTCATTATCTCATGATCTCATGTGTTCAGTTATTATAGAGAAATTCTAACCGTAAGGAAAGGAGTATTTTTCTTCCCAACTAAACTATTTGGTCCTCCCGGAAACAACCACATATTGTGCTTTTTATTGTTCATGGGATCTAGACTGAGCTGGATCATGAGTAAGTCGTGAAGACTGCTTGCCTTACTTCACCTCGTTAGCAAAGTGAAATATAACTCATAATCATCAATGTACTGCAGGAAATAGCACATTATCTGGAAATATTAAATATGTCTCCTTGCGTGAATCACTTCTTACTGGAATTCTCTTTCCTTCCAAAAGCCAGCACCAGGGCTCTGTTGTCCACGGCACATACTTTGGTCCTCAGTATCTAGAGCTTATGGGCTTTTTATGGACCTATGAAAATATTTGAGAACTAAAAAGTAAAGTTATTGACTCCAAAATACAAAAAGAAAACTGCAGAATCCAAATTAAAATTTAATCAGGTATTTAAAAATGTAACATTATGTGAACTTCAATAATTGTCAAGTAATTATTTATAAAAATTTTATTACATTTGGGAAAAAAAAAACTTGTGAGCTTTTTTTTTTAAATTTATTTCACAAGAATTATCAAGAATGTCAGATGATTGCAGAGAAATCAGGGTTAGTCATTAGCTAAATGAGTTTAGTAGCCAAATAATTTCAAAGAAAAATTATAAAGATCTTTTCTAGATTTTCATAACAAAATCATTATATAATGTGGGAAGTGGATCCATTTTAATATCCAGGATATGATGTGTAGTGGAATTTACAAAGGAATTACAACAACCTTACTTAAACTACTATCCATTTGCAAGAGTATTTTTTAAATAACTTTTTTTTTTTAAATAAAACTAAGCTGTCGTTGTAATTTAGAGTTTCTATTAGGTAACTCTTAAGAAAAAGATTATCTTCAGAGAGCTCTGTGTGTTAACCGGAACTGACTTAGTCCTGGGGGAAATTAACTTACTCAAAGACTGTCAGCTGAATGAAGGCTTAAATTTCATGAACTTGGAGGAGAGAGCTTTTTCACATTCTCTTCCCGTATGGAGTAACAATCTGTTCTGAAAGTGGAGAGTGTTTTGGCATTATCTCTTCTAGCTCATTTGCTTTCAACTTTCCATAAATCAAGTTCTGCCAATTACCATCTTTAAGACTCAACTTTTTGCAAAATTGTTAGACAAAGCACTCTCTTTGAGAAGACAGAGAATACACTATAGAGTAATTCCTCTGAAAATCACAGTTCTGTATTGTATAGTTATTTTTTTAGAGTTCATCGCCTGCCTAGAATGAAGGCTGACTTTTTTCCCAGAAGAGCGTAGACTGATCCACAAAGTCAGGTTAAACAGTACCTGAATTTGCTTGCCTATCGCTTATACAGGAATTATCTGTTATAAAAGCAAAATATAACTGTAAGTATGGCACCCCACTCCAGTACTCTTGCTTGGAAAATCCCATGGACGGAGGAGCCTGGTGGGCTGCAGTCCATGGGGTCGCTAAGAGTCGGACACGACTGAGCGACTTCACTTTCACTTTTCACTTTCATGCATTGGAGAAGGCAATGGCAGCCCACTCCAGTGTTCTTGCCTGGAGAATCCCAGGGACGGGGTAGCCTGGTGGACTGCCGTCTGTGGGGTCGCACAGAGTCGAACACAACTGAAGCGACTTAGCAGCAGCAGCAATGTACCTATTGAAATTGTTCTTGAGCTCAAAAGGAAAAATCAGTCTTCATTTTGGAAAAAAGAATCAACATAGTAAAATAAAAGTGTATCTTTTTCCAAAAGTTTTTATTGACTACTACATTTATATACACACCTATAGTCTGGTATCTAAATACCTGAAACATTTGTAAAGTTTTAATTCCTAGAATGAATAATGATTAATTTCTAATGATTTTGATGTTATGTCTACAAAAATAACTGTGACCAGGAGTGAAAGTCTATCCATCTCATTGTCTTTATCTTAGAATTGATTTAAAAATTAAAAAAAAAAGAAAACCCTCCTCCTGAGATGCTATTTGTGATGCTCTTTGTTTAGTTCCTGAGGTCCTAGTTTTCCCGAGGTGATGTTCGGCTCTCCTAAAAGACAAGTCCATGTCCTACTCTTAAGGCCTTGAGAATGGCGCCTAAGCTCCTCCAGACCTTCTAAACTCCTCCAGAGTTTCCTCAACTCTTTGATGGAGCTCATGTGTTTGTGTGTTTTCGTATTTTTAAATGTATTTTATTAAAGTATAGTTGATTTACAATGTTGTGTTAATTTCTGCTGTCCAGCAATGTGATTCAGTTATGTGCTCAGTCGCCTTCAACTCTTTGCAACCCCATTGACTATAGCCCCCCAGGCTCCTCTGCCCATGGCATTTTAGGCAAGAATACTGGAATAGGGTGCCGTTTCCTATTCCAAGGGATCTTCATGACCCAGAGATCGAACTCACATCTCTTGCATCTCCTGCATTGGCAGGAGGATACTTTACCACCAGGCCACCTTGGAAGCCCAATTCAGTTGTACATATACACATTATTTTTCATACTCTTTCCTTTATGCTTTATCACCTGATATTGAATGTAGTTCCCTATGCTCTACAGTTGACCTTGTCACTAACATGAGTTTGTTTTCGAAATTAATGAGATGACATGTATGAGTGCTATACCCAGTGCCTGGTACTTGGTGAGCCTGAGTTCTAGCCACTTCTTCCACTCACCTTGCTGGGAAGCACTCTTTGGACTTCAGTTCTGTCACCTGATAAATGGGTATATAGAGCCTTCATGAGGCTGATGTAGACATTATTGTGTTAATAACCTCACTCCGTGACTCCAATCCATTTCTTTGAGCTCTGGCCAGAGCAGACTTCCCATCCAGAGGCACAGCTCTCTCATTCATGGGCTGATGGGTGGCTGGCTATGGCAGATATTACAGGTCCCCACAAGTATCGTCTCATTTTCCTGCCAATAAAGATGTGGGGAAACTCTTCCCAGAAAAGCCATTTCTTTGAACTGAAGTACTTTATCTGGATTTATAGTTCATGACATGATAAATACTAAACACTTAAGAAAGAATCTTTTCCTCCTTAAAAATGAGGCTGGGGCCAGCTCACTGTTCGCCTATGCCCCCTTCCAGTGTGTTTCTTTTTTCTTTGGGAGAAAATTTTTACTGTAAAGATGTGGGAACTCTGTTTTGGCAAAGAAGGTGTATAAAATAGTTTTCAGAAATAGCGGCTTATGAAAAAGAAAACACGCCAAACTCAGTTTTTGAATTCTGATTCCAGCCGTGAAGCATATGCCATAAAAGGGCACAGGAAGAAAACTTACAAAAGGCTTATCTACTGTGATTAACCAAAAAAAATGTACTCTGTTGTTAAGCAGACAGCCTGTGAGCCAGATTTTGTTGTAGATACTGGGAATACAGAGATAAATAAACCCTGTTCCTGATTGCAAGGGGCTCGCAGCTCCATAGAAGAGCCCAGGTGTCTGTTCAGGACCAGACATTGAGGATACGAGGATGGGAAGCCACAGTCCCTTCCGCTTTTCCAGATAAAGAGAGGCTTACACTGTGACTGTGTTCCTAAGCACTCTGGTTGGAATTAGCATCAGAATCTGAATGTTTGCTTAGCCTAGGGCACCTAATTCAAAGCAGTGGGACCAGAGAAGCTGATTAATTTTTGACCCAAGTTAATTTTTGACCAGAAAAAGAGAGATCAAAGGGAAGAACAATAATGTTGCCAACAAAGCACTAGCAGAGATCTGCGAGTGGTGGAGAAGGAACCCTTGCCCATAGGTGGATAACAGGTTGTCTCCTTCCATCCCAGAACAACCCTGGGAGGAAGATAAGTTTGTTATCTCGTAGAAGAGTAGAATCTTAGGAGATTGAAGTTGTTTTCTTTTTTTTTTTTTTTTAATTTTTTTTTAAATTTTTTATTTATTTATTTATTTATTTTTTTAAGTTGTTTTCAAAGATTGCAGTCAAAATCAATTGTCTGAACGGTAACTGTGGAACTCTGCTGTTCCTACGATTGCTATTGTGTGCTGCTGACTATTGTAAATACATCACACACAAGTTACAAAACGTACATATAGAATATTAATCATCAGAATTAACCAAAGATGTTCACCGAACTGAATGAAGCCAAGAAACTGAACTTCTGAGTTTGTCATGGAGTTAGTTGGTCTTTACTGCTGCTCGTGTTAGATCCTGAAGGGAGATGGAGGTAGGGGAAGCAGCTTGGGCAGATTTCGGGCAAGCCATGTACGATGTGCATGTCTGTCATCATAGGAGAAGGCTGTAATTGATTTAGTAAGGAAGAGGAGGCTGTTGAAAGTTTTCAAGTGAAATTTAACATTTTAAGTTTTGTGTCATTGAAAGGTAACCCTAAGACAATACAGAGACTGAACCTTAGATGTGTAAGATTGGAAGGAAGAAAACTATTCAAGTCTATTATGTAAAGGGAGTCGGGGGCTCAAGGTCAAACTAAGATGGAAGCAGAAAATGATTTAATTTTTATAAAAAGTTATGGAAGTATAGTTGATTTACAATATGTTAGTTCAAGTGTGGGGCTTCCATGGGGGCTCAGAGGTAAAAAAAAAAAAAGAAAACCATCTCCCAGAGCTTGCTCAAACTCATGTACATTGAGTTGGTGGACATGACTCATGTCCATTGAGTGCCACCTGGGAAGCCCATTGAACCCTTGAAAGTGTTAGTTGTTCAGTCATGTCCATTTATTTACGATCCCATGGACTGTAGCCCACCAGGTTCCTCTGTCCATGAAATTTTCCAGGCAAGAATACTGGAGAGGGTTGCCATTCCCTTCTCCAGGGGATCTTCCCAACCGGGAAATCGAACCCCAGGTCTCCTGCATTGCAGGCAGATCCTTTACTGTCTGAGCCACCACTATATGCCAAATACTTTGGCAAGATTTTACGTGTCTCATTTAATCCTCAAAACCCTGTTTTATCTCCATTTTATAGTCTAGGAAACTGAGTCTTAGAGAAGATTAATAACTTGTTCAAGATCAAATAGCTAGTCACCAGTGGTGTTTGGATTGGCACCCAGGCAATCTAACTCCAAAGGCTACTTTTTAACCTGCTCCTGTATACCCTCCTTAACTAACAGACATTGTCTCAAAGAGCAGACTTTTTACATTAAATAGATCTTATTTGTGATGTGTGATCAAGGGGTTTACTTGAGTTGCCTGGATTGTTTTACCGTTACCATTACTACTACAAGCTAGGAAAAATGTTACCAAACAAATGTAAATTAAATGAGCCCTCTGAAAATTGGCTTTCTAATAAGTCAATTTCCTTCATTGTCTAAAGCATCAGGTATTAAATTACCACCAAAGCACATTCCATGTACATTTATTTTTGACACTTTTTTTCCAAATTCTATTTTAATGAAAACTTCAAGTTGTCTCACAGTGTTAGAAACAAGGGCTTCAGTTGGCAATGTGATTTTTCCAGTTGTTTGATCTCTTTTAAAAGATTTAATTCAATTTTAGAATATAGCATTGTCCTTTGAGATAGTTACATAGCATTAGAAACCACTTGATTAAACATAGGGTCCAGTATGAATCTGAAATCGGAACTAGAGATATAATATGAGCTATAATTTGGGTAAGTGCCAATATCATTTGTATACATTTCAACAAAGTAACAGCCATAGAGATGACGTACAAGAAAACAAACCAGACACTGGTCAAGGCGGTATTTTTACTCTTGACCGTATCTATGTAACAGCAAGCAACACTTTATAGAGAGTCAGGGATGGTTTAAGGAAGTACATCGATTTCTCAAGTTGAGAATCCTTATCTTTTAACTTTTATTTCTAATGCTTTGCTTTGCTCTTTAAGAATGAGACATTTAGAACAAGACTGGCTATCAACTCCTGAATGTACCATTAAAATTAATCTTTTTGATTCCATTTACATCAGTACTTAAATTTTTGGAGACAGTGCAGAATGCTGGTTGTCCAGGTTTGGGAGGAGAAGGAAATGGGTGTTACTGTTTAATGGGTACTACTGTGTTACAGTTTGAGAAAATGAATGAAAAAGTTCTAGAGATGGATGGTGGTAATGGTTGCCCTTGACTGTGTGGATCACAAGAAACTATGGACAATTCTTCAAAAGACGGGAATACCAGACCACCTTACCTGCCTCCTGAGAAATCTGTATACAGGTAAGGAAGCAACAGTTAGAAATGGACATGGAACAACAGACTGATTCCAAATTGGGAAAGGAGTACGTCAAGGCTGCATATTGTCACCCAGCTTATTTAACTTATATGCTGAGTACATCACGTGAAATGCAAGGCTAGATGAAGTACAAGCTGGAATCAAGATTGCCAGAAGAAGTATCAATAACCTCACATAGGCAGATGACACCACCTTTATGGCAGAAAGCGAAGAAGAACTAAAGAGCCTCTTGATCAAAGTCAAAGAGGAGAGTGAAAAAGTTGGCTTAAAGCTCAACATTCAGAAAACTAAGATCATGGCGTCTGGTCCCATCACTTCATGACAGATAGATGGGGAAACAATGAAACAGTGACAGACTTTATTTTGGGGGCTCCAAATTCATTGCAGATGGTGATTGCAGCCATAAAATTAAAAGACGCTTGCTCCTTGGAAGAAAAGCTATGATCAACCTAGACAGCATATTAAAAAGCAGAGACATTACTTTGCCAACCAAAGTCCGTCTAGTCAAAGCTATGATTTTTCCAGTAATCATGTATGAATGTGAAAGTTGGACTATAAAGAAAACTGAGTGCTGAAGAATTGATGCTTTTGAACTGTGGTGTTGGAGAAGACTCTTGAGAGTCCCTTGGACTGCAAGGAGATCAAACCAGTCAATCCTAAAGAAAATCAGTCCTGAATATTCATTGGAAGGACTGATGCTAAAGCTGAAGCTCCAATACTTTGGCCACCTGATGCGAAGAACTGTCTCATTGGAAAAGACCTTGATGCTGGGAAAGATTGAAGGCAGGAGGAGAAGGGGACAACAGAGGATGAGATGGTTGGATGGCATCGCCGACTTGATGGACATGAGTTTGAGTAAGCTCCGGGAATTGGTGATGGACAGGGAGGCCTGGCGTGCTGCAGTCCATGGGGTCACAAAGAGTTGGACATGACTGAGTGACTGAACTGAACTCAACTGAATGGTTGCATGACAGTGTGAATGTATTTAAGGCCATTGAGCTGTGCACTAAAAAGGGTTAAACTGGTAAATTTTGTGTATGTTTTACCATGATAAAAACATGCTTTATCTTGACCTATACTTATAGAGGGTCAAAATATATTTAGCCACTGGATATATAATTTTTAAATACTTGAACTTAAATTGACATTGCCAATTCCTTCATTTTAAAGTAAAATCTATAGATTTCTAGCTTCAAAACGGTGGATAGATGACCTCCTCACCCTTTTTTTTTTTTCCCCTAAAAATATCACCCAAATCAATAACATGAGTGAACTCTAAAAATAAGGATAGTACAGAGGCATGTATAATGTACACCCAGCCACAAGCCCTGACTCTTTCTCTGGATAGTCAGCATACCCCACACCTCTCCCCATGGAAGACAAGAGGTTTTGCAGCAATAGGCAGAGAGTCCAGGAAGGATAGCTGTGCAAACTCTGTTTGGAGGATGCTACAAAAGTCTGCAAACTGACCAGGCAGACCTCCATTTCCCTTCTCTTGCCCACATCAGACCACTAGCAGCAAGACTTAATACCCATCCCTAGAAAACGCAAACCACCTCAGAGGGAAGAAGGTCATACAGTGACATTTAGGGTGGTCAGATGAAATACCTGCTGGGCACCCAATCTCACTACAGCAAATTCCCCAGCGCACAAGCCCCACCCAGGCACTCAGCACCTCCATCACCTTTCTAGGGCTCAACCTCATATGTGACCTTGGGTCAGGGATCAGTGCAGGAGTTTGAGAATCCTACTCTCACCACTGATGAGCTATTTGCATGCGCTTCTTTAATATCACTTAAATACTTAATTTAAATGAGGTTAAATTTACAGAGATACATGTAATTTGAGAATAAAGAACATGAAGAATGAAGAAGAGAAGGTTAGAATATGAAGGAAATACAACAGCACTTAGGAAACTTTAAACAGCTGACTTGAGCCATGCAATGCAGGGTGTTTTTTTCTTTTGATCCCATATTTTGAATTAGTACAAAGTTCTGAGAGTTATTTACAAAGTACATATCTTGTCAACATTACTGATCCCAGGCAAAAATGCTTATGCCTGTTTTAAAAACTAGTTTTCTGCACCTTTTGATTGACAATATAATTGGTTGACAGATGTTGAAATCTATATTATCAGAGATCTCACGTATTGTTACCTTTTAAAATAATCATTTGTTAGTCAGGATTACCTAATGAGGTAATCAAAATGCCATCTATTGTGCAGGTAACCACAAGTGACTATGGCTAAACATATTACACCTTTCACAGCTAACAGACTTGTAACCTTGTCATGTATAGCCTCATCATAGTGTTTATGAGCCTAAAAACTAGAAACGAGGACAGTGAACTTAAATTGTTTAATCCTGGATATCTTGAAAATCTAGAATTTACGGGCTGATGGACAAGGAGTGAGGTGCTATCTTGTGATTTTGATTTAAATTTCCCTGATAATTAGGGATGTTGACCATCTTTTTATGTACCTAACTAGCCATCTATATGTCTTGTTTTTTGGAAAAATGCCTGCTCAAGTCCTTTACCCATTCATTAATCATATTATTTGCGTTCTTTTGCTATTGAGTTGTATGAATTTTATATGTATTTTAAATATTAATACTTTATCAGGTATGTGGCTTGCAAAAATCTTCTCCATTACATAGGTTAAATTTTCACTTTTGTGACATTGTGATTTATAAGAAAAATACATTTGATCATTCGGATAACCAAAATGTGTTTCTAATACATATTAGGTCTTTTTCTACTCTGGTTCCTGGTTCACAGCTCTTAAAACCTTTGGAATTTCCTGTGATAAGAATCATAAAAGTATCTTTTGTTATGTTAATAAGGTAACTTCTGGAAAGTCCCTAGGGAACTTAAAGAAGGGGACTAGTTGCTATTGGAACCAACCAATCCTTTAGAAAGTTGAAACTTTCATTTTCACCCAGACTTCTGAGGGGATTGGCTGGGAGAGAGACTAGAGGTTGAATCAGTCCTCAGACCAGTGATTTAATCAGTCATGCCAGTAACAAAGAAGCCTCCATAAAAACTGGAAAGAATAGGGTTCAGAAGGCTTCGGGATTGGTGACTATAGGGATATGGGGGCAGAGTGATGCATTAGGAAAGAGTGGGAAGCTTTGTGTCCTTTCCCATACCATGCTCTACATACCTTTTCCATCTGGCTGTTCCTGAGTTACATCCTTTTATAATAAAACAGTAATCTAGTGAGTAAATGTGTTTCCTAAATTCTTGTTAGCATCTCTAGCAAATAAGGAGGGGATCATGGGAACCTCTGATTTATAGCTAATTTTTCAGTATTGCAAGTAACAACTTGGGTTTGCAGCTGACATCTGTAGACAGCAGGAGGGAGTCTCATGGGACTGAGCCCTTAACCTGTGGAATCTGATATTATCTCCAAGTGGATGGTGTCAGTATTGAGTTGAATTCTCTGACACCCTGCTGATGGTGTCAGAGAGTTGTTTGTTGATATGGGAAAGTCTGCATCTGCCCACCCCCCAAACACACATTACATTTGGAGAGTGTAGGGAAGGGAGTGAAAGTCACTCAGTCGTGTTCGACTCTTTGCGACCCCATGGACTATACATATACAGTCCATGGAATTCTCCAGGGCAGAATACTGGAGTGGGTAGCTGTCCCCTTCTCCAGGGCATCTTCCCAACCTGGGGATCGAACCCAGGTCTCCCACATGGCAGGTGGATTCTTTACCAACTGAGCCACCAGGGAAGCCCATACAGTTTGATGCAGAACCCAGAAGAATTTTGTTGATGATTTCCTTTGCTATGCAGAAACTTTTTAGCTTGATGTAAAGATTTGGTGCAGTATCTATCAAAATTCCAAAGGCATTCTCCACATAAATAAAAAAGACAATCCTGCAGTTCATATGGAACCACAAACACACACACACACACACACACACACACAAAACACATGCAAACCACGAATAGCCAAAGCAATTTTGAAACAGAAGGACAAAGCTAGAGGCATCACATTTCCTGATTTCAGACTATATTACAAAGTTATAGTAATCAAAACAGTATGGTACTGACAAAAAAACAGACCCATAGATCGGTGGAACAGAATAGAGTCTTGAACTTCCCTAGTGATCCAGTGGCTAAGATTCCATGCTCACAATGCATGGGGTCCAGGTTCAATTCCTGATAAGGGAACTACATCCCACTTGCTGCAACTAAAAGATCCTGTATGCTTCAACTAAGACCTGGCACAACCAAATAAATAAATATTGAAACAAAAAAAGAATAGAGAACCCAGAAATAAACCCATGCACTTTTGGTCAATTCATTTTTAATAAAGGAGCCATGAGTATACACTGGGGGAAGGATAATCTCTTTAATAAATGATGTTGGGCAAACTGGATAACCACATACAAAATAATGAAATTGGACCTGTACCCTACAGTGGTCACAGTAATTTACCTAAAATGGATTAAAAACTTACAAGGCCTGAAACTTAATATTCCTAGAACAAAATAGGGAAAAACTCCTTGACATTGGTCCTGGCGGTGCATTTTTAGATATAGCACCAAAAGCACAGGCATCAAAAGCAGAATTAGACAAGCAGGATTAGATCAAAATCATGATAATTACCTTTCTAACCTGACATTTTACAAAAGAGGTAGGAAACCTGAAGATCAGAAGCATTCAAAATATAATACTCTTGAGCTTTTCCTTAGGAGTTAAGGAACTTAGCTCCAAGGAGGTTTATGCTTATAGAAAAGTCCTTGAATCCAAATGTATATAAGAGAAACAGCTCAAAATCTGCTACTGATAACTCTCCAGATAAGGGCTGCTGCTGCTGCTGCTAAGTCACCTCAGTCATGTCCGACTCTGTGTGACCCCATATACAGAAGCCCACCATGCTCCCCTGTCCCTGGGATTCTCCAGGCAAGAACACTGGAGTGGGTTGCCATTTCCTTCTCCAATGCATGAAAGGGAAAAGTGAAAGTGAAGTCGCTGAGTCTTGTCCGACTCTTAGTGACCCCATGGACTGCAGCCTACCAGGCTCCTCCGTCCATGGGATTTTCCAGGCAAGAGGACTGGAGTGGGGTGCCATTGCAGTACCACATTATTCCTCAATAAGTAGGAAATACTGCAAGAGTTCCAAGTGTCTTGTTCTTATTAAATACTTAAGTACAATGTAGAATGCCAGGAAACTGTAGTAGCAACAAAATAACAAACCCGCGCTCCATGTTCATTCTTCCTACACCCTTACTTGACCTATATGTAGTCCTGATTTTAAGCACATTTGACAGGCCTGTATATTTCGTTACATCATAACATGGTTCTCAAAAATTGTAATCTGAAAATAAGAGTTTGCTCAAAGGACAGAGATTTGAAAGTGGGCAGAGCATTTCAAAGTAATAACATCTGGAAAAAAATTGTATAGTGATTAACATACTATCTAACTGTTAATGAACTTAACAGTTCATTCAGTCGGTTTCAGTTACTATTTTACGTTTAATGCTTGGCTTTTGATAACTGTCCTTAGTCCCACAGATTGTGCTTGCCATTGAATAAAAGGAAGGTTTTAGGGTGCACCCCGTCTGTTTCCCTGCAGCTGATGCTCTCCACAGTAGTGTTGCCCATATTGCCTGCTGACCACCATTAGTATGGGAGAGATTTTAGGTGATATCTGGATGCTTTTTTTTTAATTAACACTTTTATTTGGGGGAAATGCAATCAGCATGTCAAACCCATTCAATCAAACAAATATAAGCTTATTGTTTATGTTATTTAAGTTAAAAGAGAATGAGTCAATGAAGAAAAATGTCAAGTCATAATGGTGTATACATGGTATAGATGCCAGTAGGACAGGACTTGTAGAGGTTGTGTCCAGATGCCTGAAGTTTAGGAAACATGATACCACACAGTGGTTTGAATCAACCAAATATATACGGTTGGATGACCATGATGAACATAAACATCTGTGGTACAGTCCTTTGAAATATTGCATGACAGTAGTCAAAGAGAAGTCTATATGCTAAGTTGCTTCAGTCGTGTCCGACTCTGTGCGACCCCATAGACGGCAGCCCGCCAGGCTCCACCGTCCATGGGATTTTCCAGGCAAGAGTACTAGAGTGGGTTGCCATTTCCTTCTCCAATGCAGGAAAGTGAAAAGTGAAAGCGAAGTCATTCAGTTGTGTCCAACTCTTAGCGACCCCATGGACTGCAGCCCACCAGTCTCCTCTGTCCATGGGATTTTCTAGGCAAGAGTACTGGAGTGGGGTGCCATTGCCTTCTCCAGAAGTCTGTGTAACACTACACAATTCAGTATATCAGGAAAATGCTAGAAATCATAGTCGCTTCTAGATCAAATGCATGTTCTCTAAAGCCCTCCAGACAAGGTCCACGTGTTTCCTAAAATCCCTAAATTCTCCCCAGATTCAGGCATCCTCATTGGCCATTGTGTACGCCATCATATATTTGTGTACTAACAGGAATGTGTGGGAGGAAGCAGTTTCATATCCCTCCATTCTGAGGAGCTTTTCAGAGGAAATAAAATGTGATACTCAATTTTTAACACATTATTTCAGAAATTACCCTATGGGGAAAAAATTCCTTAGACTGGAGAAAACACTGTAATATGGAACAAGCACTATTAGGGTTTTAAAAACTTGTGATCATTTTGTCACTACCTTAATATCAGGGATAAGAACAAAATTAAAAATTTCAATCTCCATGGCTTTGTGCTACTGTGTACCACTGTGCGTCTGTCTTTTTTCTGTAACCTTGATGGATGTATCTAAGAAGCTTCAAGTCTTCTGGCTCGTTGCATGTGTTGTCAGATTCCCCACTATTTAAACTTGTTTTCTCTGGGGACAGGGGTGATGTATTAGTCATTAAAGGACTGTGATGTAGTGTACCCAACAAGTGCGTTAGGATTTTCAGAGATAGATTCTTGGAATACGTGTAACATTGAGTAGAGCACAGGACAGCACTAACCTAAAGAGATTAAGGATGTGTTTCTGACTGGGAAGGGAGTGCCAGTGAGCTAAGTAATTTCACTGGGACAGAAAGAGCTTTCTTGGGGATGGTAAAACAGAGGACTGACTATTTCAGGAGCATTTTTAATTTTTAGTTAATTTATCTCTAATTGGAGGATAATTGCTTTACAATATTGTGTTGGTTTCTACTGTATATCAACATAATCAGTCATAGTTATACATATGTCCCCTCCCTCTTGAGCCTCTTTCCCATCTCCCACCGCACTCCCCCCACCCCTCTAAGTTGTCACAGAGCACTGGGTTTGAGCTCCCTGTGTCGTACAGCAATCTCAAGAAAGTTTAACCTTTACATATAAATGGCAACCCACTCCAGTACTCTTGCCTGGAAAATCCCATGGACGGTGGAGCCTGGTGGGCTGCCGTCTATGAGGTTGCACAGAGTTGGACATGACTGAAGCAACTGAGCATATAGACTTCTCTTTGACTACTGTCATGCAATATTTCAAAGGACTGTACCACATGTTTATGTTAAACTTTAAATTCAGACATTTCATTTGGTGATTACTGTTACTTTCCTTCTGAAATATCACCAAGAAGATATTGGCTGGACCTTACATGAAAGAGAACAGTACTCCAAATAAGTAATAGTAGTTAGCTACTTTCACTTAGCCTGGGTTTTTTTTTCCTTTTTTCTCTACATTAAAATTTCAAGAAAAAAAGATAAACCTCTTTTCACAAGCCCCCTCCCTCCAAAAAGGGCAGTAGTTTCCCCAACTTTCTTTTGAATGTCTGAAAGTATGTGATTGGCTAACCTCCCTTAAAGTGCCAACGTGTTTAACATGGGACAGAGCCAAGAATCTGTGAATGTCCCTGAACAGTCATAGGAAAACTGAAAAGCTTAAGGAGATAGCTGTATGGCAAGCAGTTTATTGGCATTTACCTGAAGAAGCCTGAGAGGAGACTAAATAATAAATGCACCTAGAAGTGTGACCGGGTAGGAGGAGGTGAAGGGTTTGCTGTAATAAGTAGCCAGAGGTCTGGCGAGGTGCCTTACTACATTAATTTTCCAAGTCCTTTGGGTGGGTCACACTTGCGCTACAATATCCTGTCTGCAAATGCTAAATAAATACCAGGATCACGTCAGACTAAAGAACCAACGTACTAACTAATGTCATTTAAGAAATCAGGATGCTTAAAGTACTTTTCAGATAATTCACATTCAAATTAACTAAAGTTGGCACACCCGGACAAATGTTAGTTATATATCCTAGTGGAAATGTTTAAAGGGATTGGGGAGGGAAGTCCAATCCTCTTCTCTTAGGAGCAATTTGAATTGTTTTGTTTGTTTTTCGTGGTTGTTAAAAAATTTTATTGGAGTATAGTTGACTTACAATGTTGTGTTAGTTTTATATGAAACAAAGTAGTTCATTTATACATATATTCATTCTTTAACAGATTCTTTTCCCATATAAATTACTGCAAAATATTGAGTAAAATTCCCTGTGCTATATACTAGTTATAGCACAGGGAACTTATAATTCATTTGTTATCCATTTTATACACAGTAGTGTGTTTAGTGAAAGTTGCTCAATCATGTGAAAGTTGCTCAGTCGTGTCTGACTCTTTGAGACCCCATGGACTGTAGCCTGCCAGGCTCCTCTGTCCATGTAATTCTCTAGCCCAGAATACTGGAGTGGGTAGCCTTTCTTTTCTCCAGGGATCTTCCCAACCCAGGGATCGAACCCAGGTCTCCTGCATTGCAGGCAGATTCTTTACCATCTGAGCCACCGGGAAAGCCCAGTGTGTTTATGTTAATCCAAAACTCTAAATTTATCCCTCTCCCATATATTTCCCCTTTGGTAACCATAAGTTTGTTTTCAAAATGGATCAGTTTAGATTATGTCTACTAAAACCAAAAATATTTTATTTCAAATATAGGAACTGGGGCAGGGATTAGTTTTCACAATAAGAGACGTTGAGATATAAGCTTCATTCCTTACTGAAGAGCTGTTAGTAATTTGCAAACCCAGAATCTTGGTATATACATATAAATCAATGAAATTTGCATATGATTTTCAAAAAAAATAAGGTTTACAAAACATCCTGCAAGGAAGCAGCCTCAGTACATGAAGCCACTTGTCTAGCAGCATGACATTAGATTTTTCAGTTTAAACATTACCGCATGACCTGATGCAACAATTTTAATTTTTGAGACAATTTTGTGTTTCTACAACCAACCCCAAAGCATGAAATTTCATTAAATGTGCCCCAAATGAACAGCTGCTAGTCTCCCAAGTCCTCTCAACTTTACTTTTGACTAGAACTTTTAGTTTTCTGTGCCAGAGTTTGAGAAAATGATTTTTTTTTTTTTTTTTTGAGGGTTGATAAGTCTATGGTGAAGGGGTGTGTTCCTTATAAAGGTGCTCAGGGAATCTTACCTTGAATAACAAGAGACACCTCATTTCTCAGAGGAGGAAATAAGTTTCGAGATGTCTTCTGTTTGGCTGGTTTACACTCCTCCTCTTTGGCGCTGATCTGCAAAGAAGCTTTGTAAATTTCAGCAATTGACTAGACCCGCTGGGCTGGGCGCTGGGTCTTTTTTTTTTTTTCCCTCTCTCTCACTTCCCTGCGATGTTTTGAACTGCCTTCCTACAGACGTCATACAGCCCTTGAGGAATAGTTTCTGCCTGGTGAGATTGAATGATAGTTCTCATTCACAAAGGCATGGAGTCAGATTCTAATCAGGGGACACAGCGGAAATTGCGTTCGCAGGTACAACAGTGAGTCCAGCTCAAGTGTGGAGAGCTTTGTTCCCTCTCTGACTTCTTGGCTCCCCCGAGAGGAGTGTTTTTTTGTGGTCGCCCTGAAATGGAACTTCCCTGACAGCTCTCCGGTGTCGTTACTGTACCTCGCGGTCATTTCTGTTTCCTTTTCTCTAACCTGAGCACTTTTAGACGGTCGGAAACCTTTAATCCTAGTATTGTGGAAATGCAAAAGAGATGCGATCAAGTGGCTCTTTCACTCTGTTGGTTACCCTTGTGACCAGATGAAGAATAGATTCAAAATCCAGTTCCTCCCTTGGCAGTGCAAAGCAGAAAACAAACTGTCACTTCCGAACAGCCTGGTGATGGAGTAAATTCAGTATGAAAGAGGAAAAAGCTTCTGTGTCTTAGAAACCTCTCTCTGTTCTGGACTGGGGGCAGAAATTGGATTCCGGGAAATGTGGATTTCTTCAAACAACCTCCTTTGAAAATGGAATATATTTCAAGCCATCTTTGTAGAAACACAGCTGAAATGTATTAATCAGAATTCTTGAAGAGTTTTTTTTTTTTTTTTTTTTCTTTTTCCTCCAAAATGAGCATTATCATGAAGCCAAGATCCCGGTCTACAAGTTCCCTGAGGACTTCAGAGGGAGTGTGGTAACGTGCTTTTCTCTCCTGCTTCTCCCCTTCTTTCATTTAAAGATTGACGTAATCGTGGAGTATTTAGTAATTGCTGACGAGGTTCAAGAGTTAGGTATGATGTTAGGGCTTTGTAAGAAAGAGCTCGGTGTCGGTGACACTTTGGCTCTACTTTGTTGCTCGATTTTGTTTACTCTAAAAATAAGGGTGCTCGCACTATTTTTTTTTTTTGTCCTCATGGACCATAGCAATTCATTTGGTGACAAGTTTTAGAAGAGGAAGGAAACCTGCAAAAACCTTGGAAGTTTAGAAAATGAAAACTTATCATTTTTCACTGTCTGATCTGCCTGCATGTTTTCTTATCTCTCTTACCTGATAGACAAGCAGGCTAGTAGTTAACGATCTTTGCTGTGGTCTTTAGAAGTAGTTCTTTAGCTTTCAGCACACGAGTATTAAAATAATTAATAATGTTTTACATTTTAATCATATAACCAACTTGAATTTAATTATATGACTAAATGTATATCAAGTTGCTTATCATTCAGGAATCTCCTGTTTTATTTTGTTAATAATGTTCCTTGATAATTTTGTGGGGTTCTTTTTGGTAATTTTAGTGTTTTCATCTTAATAAAAAGTATGTTAACTTCAATTTATTCTAATATTTAGTTCTACGATTTCTTCAGTATTTGATATGGCTGTATGCACATAACCTTAAGGAATAGTTTCTCAATAAGTAACTTTTGTGTCTAATACAGATATTTACAAAAATATTTTTATGGCTGTTTCAGAGGTTAATTTTATTTTATTTATCTTAGTGATTGATTGTAAATATATAAATAAGCTCATCTTTTTGAAATGGAAAGAATCCTTTAGACAGGAGAATTAAAAGCAATGAGTGAAGGCAGGTGTTGAGGAAAGGCTGGAAGCAAGCAGGTAAGATGCACTACATATAATTATTTGAGCAGGCAGACACACAAATAAATACTTACATTATTTGTATAGGGAATTCAGTCCACATTTATGAGGTTGGGTTATCATTTGCTATTATTTTACTGCTGTTTTGTAGGGGACTAGAATCAAGAATTGTCCTGCAGTGGTATTTCTGTGAGTTTTAATAAACTATAGATGCAGATTTGATCTCATATCAATTGTGATTTTTTTAAAAATAAATGAATACATGTGATAAATTCCTCCTTGAGTTTATTTAAAGAAAAGGTTGCATCTGCAACTAAACTTGTATGGCTCTTTTATGCCAAATAATAAATACTGGGAAATACTTAGAATCCTTTTATAGTTGCTATAACTAATATAAATCTCTAATATAAATGGGTAATCAGAATTTATAAGTGAATTTTATTCACTTGTGATTTCTGTCCTGCTTATGTGAAAACAGGCTCTTATGCATGAATAAATAGTATTTAACCAACCTATTTGCTGTTTTTGTCTCAAACGCCAGGAGACTTAGCTCCAAATTTAGGATGCAATCAATCAGCAACACTTAGTGCAGTTCAGTGTTCAGCAGCATCGACATCCTTTACTCCTCTGAGGTTATCATAGTCTATTTTTATCCACAACTGTTCTATTTGATTATTCTGTGTTATGTAAGGTCATAAATAGGGCCACAGTTCAAAGTATATGTTTTAAAATATGAATGTGTATATTGTTCCATTTAATTTTAAATAGTTTGAGTAGTGTTTGGTTTAGATGGTGTTTATGTAAGAAGTAAATGCCTCTCTTTATGCTAATGGTCCCTGATGGCACACTATGGAAACCTCCCTCTTACCTCTGTCTTATTAATAATGTAACTGTTTGGGTATATCACTGCTGTCTCTGAATCATTGACCTGAGGTTGTAATCACTGTAGTTATAGTTTAACTGTTTTATTATCCCTTTATCCTTCAATTTCTGTACAACACATCTATTTATATTTATATTTTTCTTTTTCTTTTCGGGTTTTACATAATTTATTTATTTATTTATTATTATTATTTTTTATTGAAATGAATCCGCCACAGGTATACATGTGTTTTATTTTTTTTTTATTTTATATTATTTTTAAACTTCACAAAATTGTATTAGTTTTGCCAAATATCAAAATGAATCCGCCACAGGTATACATGTGTTCCCCATCCTGAACCCTCCTCCCTCCTCCCTCCCCATACCATCCCTCTGGGTCCTCCCAGTGCACTAGCCCCAAGCATCCAGTATCGTGCATCGAACCTGGACTGGCAACTCGTTTCATACATGATATTATACATGTTTCAATGCCATTCTCCCAAATCTTCCCACCCTCTCCCTCTCCAACAGAGTCCATAAGACTGTTCTATACATCACACATGTGTGTATATGTGTACACACACACACACATATATATAGATGTTTACTTGATTAACAAAAAAAGCAGCCCTTCGGCTCCCTATACCTCGGTACATACTTGCCCCCGACAATTCAGTAGGATGGTGTCCTCTCAACCCCCACCCCTAACCCCTTTCCTTTCAGAAACCAAAACCTACTTCATCCTCTTAAGAACTGACTTCCCACTAGAGAGACCAAGTAAATATTCCTTTTTCAGATGATTTTATTTCGTTCTGTGCTTGAGAATACTTTCTTTTGGGAGAATCATCTTTTGCCTTTACTATCTTAATGCTACTTATGTAAATCTTGTTTGTTCCATTGCCCCCTTTTTTCTAAGACTGTCTATTTTCTCTTTGGATGCTTCCGGACAGTTTGCTAATTGCCTTTTGCAAGAACCCAGCGCTTCAGATTACTATTCTTTGGCTTTTTTCCTGTTTCTTTCCAACTACTACCATAAAAAACAATCCACACGAACTTGTTATTTACAGCCCTGACTGAATCCCTTTGAGATACTCACATTTTAAAAGAGGATTCCATGACAAACTCCTAATGATATTATATATCCTTCCTCCTGGTTCATCTGCTTAAATAACAAGCCCTTTACTTACAGTTAAAATTCTATTAATTTCTAAAAACAAGATAAAAATAATCTTGAAATTGATCTGTTTCCTTATTATATAATATTTTAAATATATATAAAGTATTATATAATAAGGATATATACTAGGTTGTTTTTATTTTTTCAATAGGTATATTTATTGACTACCTACTCTGTGCCAGGTTCTAAAAGAATTTAATTGTGGTATTAATCCTTTTGCATTCCTTTAAATGTCTGCTAGAAATTGAGAAAAACATGATCTATATGTTTTCTTATGCTCATACAGTTAATAAAACTAGCAAAATCATTTATTTTGCCTTTCTGTTTCAGTCATTTTGGTAGTAATAGTTCATCTTTAAATTCTCTGTGAGAAAACAAAGAGGCAGTTACATATCCATAAATATTTTAATTTCACATGTCTTCAATTTAGAAATAGTCAGCAGTTATACATTATAATAAAATTATGATTCTGTAGCATTTTACCACTTACAAATATATCCCAGAGATAGTTCTCATTAATCTAACCAAGACTTATATAATTCAATTTAAATGAAAAATAATTATCCTTACAAATATAAATATAGAAAACTTTGATCAATAAAACTGGACTTTGTTCTTTTCTGCTGTTCATTATTTGGCATATACTTGTGATATTTAAGATTGTTCATTGTGTAATCTGGTGGGGAGAAGATGCTATTGTCTAAGATATGCCTGTGAGTCTTTTTATAAAGTAAGTTTTGAAGCAGATTATTAAATATGTAAAATTTTTACTTAGGTTTATAGACATAGAAAATAAGCCCGGAAGGGTGTTTTCCAAGCCTTTAGTAGTGGTTACCTTCTAGGGTAAAAATGGCCAGAATGGAGGCAGGGTGGTTTTCATTCTTCTGAATATATATTCTTTTACTATATGATATGCACTTTTTCATCAAGGAATTATGATACATGATTTTAAATATATTCAAAATATAACTACCATGTGCATTAGCAAACTCATCTTTATATGTGTAGCCATCTGTATATCTGGTAAACAATAATTGGCTCAGTGTCCAAAATACGGCAAATAAGCATTTCAGTAGTGAGCAGATATAACTTTCTAAAAAACATTGCTTCTCAGATCAATAAATGATTGTTCTTTTCTATTAACTCTATTCTCCTAAAGTTATGAGTTCAGGCTGACTGAGAATTCTTATTTTGGCTTCATGATTATAGTAAAACTACTAACTTTTCTAATTGAAAATAAAAAGATGTAATGACAATAATATTTTGGAGGGAAAATTAGTTTTAACCCCTGGTATCCTAACCTCAACTATTCTTTTTTTTTTTCACTTAACTTACATATCTTGAACTGTTGTAAATATTAGTTCTGTGCTCCACTTCATCGTGCATTTTTCTAATAATAATATTTCTAGCTTTCATTTTATCGAGTGTCTCTTATAAATGAGAACTCTGTGGAAAATTTTAAATATAGTATCCTGTTTAGTTCTTATAATAATGTTGAAAGGAAGGAGTTGTTAATCCCTATTTTACAGATGAAGAAATGAACCTAAGAGATAAAATAATTTGAACAAGGCACTTTAACTGCTAGGGAGTGCTGAGGTTCAATCCCATGCCTCTCTGCTTCAGAGGCAGTGCTCTTTTTCTTTGGGCTTCCCTGGTAGCTCAGTAGGTAAAGAATTGCCTGCAATGCAGGAGACCTGAGATTCCCTGGAGAAGGACATGGCTAACCAGTCCAGGATTCTTGCCTGGAAAATCCCATGGATGGAAGAGTCTGGCGGGCTACAGTCTACAGGGTTGCAAAGTGTCGGACGTAACTGAGCGACTAAATCACTACCACCACTATTTTTATAAGTATCACTTTTGATGACTGTCAAATTATCTATCTTGTGAATATAGCAAATGCACTAAAATATTTGGTAGCTATTGGGTGACTGAAAAGATAAGTTGGAAGTTGACCTTCTGGGGTATGATAGGCCATAAAGTTCCCTGATAGCTCAGTTGGTAGAGAACCCGCCTGCAGTGCAGGAGACCCCGGTTCGATTCCTGGGTGGGGAAGATCTGCTGGAGAAGGGATAGGCTACCCACTCCAGTATTCTTGGGCTTCCCTTGTGGCTCAGCTAGTAAAGAATCCACCTGCAATGCGGGAGATCTGGTTTCGATCCCTGGGTTGGGAATATCCCCTGGAGAAAGGAAAGCCTACTCACTCCAGTATTCTGGCCTGGGGAATTCCATGGACTGTATGGTCCATGGGGTCACAAAGAGTCAGGCACTGCTGAGCGACTTTCACTTTCAAAGTTTAAGGCTGATGTTGAGCATTGAAAAATAACTATTTGAAAGGGTTTTGTGATTCAGAGAAGGCAATGGCACCCCACTCCAGTACTCTTGCCTGGAAAATTCCATGGATGGAGGAGCCTGGTAGGGTGCAGTCCATGGGATCGCGAAGAGTCGGACACGACTGAGAGACTTCACTCTCACTTTTCATTTTCATGCATTGGAGAAGGAAATGGCAACCCACTCCAGTGTTCTTGCCTGGAGAATCCCAGGGACAGGGGAATCTGGTGGGCTTCCATCTATGGGGTCGCAGAGTCGGACACGACTGAAGCGACTTAACAGCAGCGGCAGTAACAAATAAAGTTATCTATTCCCTATTGTAGGAAAATAAAGAGCAAAAGTCAGTGCTTCTCAGTTCTAATAGATCATCTTTCCAATTTTGTTAGAAAGTCTTACTTTGTTCTCTGTAAGATCTGTAAGGCGTCAGGTAAGAAACAAGTTCTCAAACTTTGTATGAAGTTTCATAATGTTTTAACTCAGCTTTGAAAAAGGTACAAAATCTTCCTTCCTGTATCTTTTATCTTACAAGGTTTTGCAAATGGGAAAACAAATGGAACTTGTGTAATTTCTGCCTGTCCAGTTATACAATGTGACTGGACTTAGAGAAGTGACTATTTTCAAAATTGGTTCAGAGCTTTGAACCTGCAATAAATCTTTTTGATCCTATTTTCTAAGTTTGTATCACATCTGGTGATATAGACCTAGAGATAATCCCAGATCTAGAGATAAGCAGCTTTTAGGAAAAGTGGTTAAAATAGCTTGAATATTATTTAAAACATTAAAAATATATATATATATGTGTATGTATATATATATATATATATATATATATTTTAATGCCAGGGAAGGACAGAGTGGATCACAAATACTCTTTAAAGTCTTAAATTATGAAATTCTAATTCTCAAATCTCTAAATGCCTTGCTCTGTGGTCAAGTTTGAACTAAACTAGGAAGTCTTTTAGAAGAATGGAGAATATAGAGAATTCCAGAACCTGTGGATGCAGTTCTTAGCATAACAGAGGAAATATGAATGTTACACCTTTATTATCTACCTTCAACCTTCCTAGGCAGTTGGCTCTCATAGGAGCACCCTGGGTGATAGGTGAGGATGTGAATTGGGGAAGCTAAACGAAGATGCTCTTCAGAATAACAGTGAGAAACAATAAGGGGAAGATTATGGGAAAGATCTGAAGAAGTGTCTAGAGAAATAAGAGGAAGGTCAGAGGGGAGGTTGGAAGGACTTCAGCCCATTCTGAACCAGACACTCGCCATCTGGCACCCTGCCCTGTTTAATCACACTGCCACCTTCCGATAGCAGCTCTAGTAATGAACTTGCGTGTAGCAATGGTTTTTATTTATTTGTTTGTTTCTCCCCTTCATCTCAGGACTAAAAACTTCTGCCAGAGGATAAAGAAAGTCGACTTCAATCCTTTCCATTTCTCTGTTACATGAGGGAGAACAAGAAATTAGAAAACTAGAAAGCAGGTGTAGAATATATGCACACTGAGGTGACAATTTCCGAAACTTCCTTACTGGTGAAGTTTTTGATGTTTTACAGCCCACACAGTTCAGACGTTTTGTTTATAGCTAATATTAATCTTCCTTGCTTAAATTTTAACCCGTTTCTTCCTAGTTATCAGGGTAGTGAATCAGTAGATAAGTAGATTCTCCTTTATGGAGTAAAGTGACTTTGTGGTCTTTTTTAATCTTATGTGCTCAATTGGCATCCAACTCTTCGTGACCTCACGAACTGTAGCCTGCCAGTTTCTTCTGTCCATGGGATTTTCCAGGCAAGAATACTGAGTGGGTTACCATTTCCTTCTCCATTTCATTTCATAGTGCAAAACGCTCATTTTGAATTGTAAAGGGGGTGGTACCAGTGTGACTTGTTAAAAGAAATGTTCTGTAAAACATAGTTTAAATGTGTAATTGTTTTCAGGCTTCATGCAAAAGAGTGTTCCCATTGTGTCTGAGTCTCTGTCCTGTTTAAAATACATTCAAGATGAGAAATTCAACTTTCTAAAATGAATATGTATGAAATGTTCATGTATATATGGAATACAGAAAATAACAATTCCTAACATCTGTGATTTCACTTCATTGCAATGTGGTACAGAATTTCTTCTTTGTGTCAGGGGATTTATATGACTGAAACTGTTTTAGTTAGGACAAATTCCTGCAAAATGTGTCAACTTTTAACCAATGGCATTCTGGCAGGCAGGCAACCACTGCTGTGATGTTTCCTCTGCTATAGATGTGTCATAGAACAGCAGGTAACTCTGATTGGCAGCTGGATTACCAGCTAGCTGGGACAGTAGCCCCTAAGTCTACAGTGGTAACCAGAGTGGTGACCATTGTAATGATATGTGTGTGTGTGTTCGTGTTCAGTTATGTCTGACTCTTTGTGACCCCATGGACTGTAGCCCACCAGGCTCCTTTGTTGATGGGATTCACCCTGCAAGAGTGCTGGAGTGGGTTGCCATTTCCTCCTCCAGAGGATCTCCCCAACCCAGGGATCGAACCCACATAACAGATATACAATATTGAGAACCTGCTGTTGGTCAGACACTGGACTTGGTGCTGTACATGATTTAGTTCATTTTATCTTCATAATTACAGGAGATAAAACTCGTAAATCACAGTGCTGAAGAAAACATGGTCTAATTCTAAACCCCATGTTTTTTGTGGTGATGGTATTATTTTTGTTTTATTCAGTTTTCTCCACTGTCTCCACTGCTTTGGTCACTCATGATTCTGCCTCCTAGTATTACAAAAGTGGTCAGTAGGCTGCTGGTCTATGCCTTTCCTTTCTGTCCTAGATTATTTCAAGGTTCTCTTTTTAACCATGTACAGCTCAAGAACAAATACCTTTTGTATTTGTCTGCCTTCTTTCTCAAGGTGTGCACACAAGTCTTCCACCATGGACCATAGAGATGGATGGAGACGTGGAAGGTGGACTTTGGCCCAGCTTCATTCTCTAGAAATCTAGCTAGTTCTTGATGCATTCAGTTTATTGACCCTCTCCCCCAATCTGACTATAAATTGCAGTTTTCTTCCTCTCTGGCATTTGACCAGCGAGTAGAACCATAAACTCTTGGAAATGAATAGGACCACAGAAAATAACCTATAATCTAATTCTCCCCACCCTGACCCCATTTTTGGAACTGGAAAAGTTTTGCTGGTCTTTAACTTCCAGTCAAATAAGGTCAAGAAAATGGTTAGAAACAATGTCAGTGTTTTTGTGGCAACAGATTTTATTGGAGAAATATTTTTCTTAAAATTCAAACACAAAGTTTGAAGTCAAATAGAGAGCTGAAACTTTGTCAGGTAAATTCGTGAAAGTATTTCCATTTATAATTTGTATGGTTCAGTTCAGTTCAGTCGCTCAGTCATGTCTGACTCTTTGCAACCCCATGAATCACAGCACACCAGGCCTTCCTGTCTATCACCAACTCCCAGAGTTCACCCAGACTCATGTCCATCAAGTCAGTGATGCCATCCAGCCATCTCATCCTCTGTCGTCCCCTTCTTCTCCCACCTCCAATCCCTCCCAGCATCAGAGTCTATTCCAATGAGTCAACTCTTCGTATGAGGTGGCCAAAGTACTGGAGTTTGAACTTTAGCATCATTCCCTCCAAAGAAATCCCAGGGCTGATCTCCTTCAGAATGGACTGGTTGGATCTCCTTGCAGTCCAAGGGACTCTCAAGAGTCTTCTCCAACACTATAGTTCAAAAGCATCAATTCTTTGGCGCTCAGCTTTCTTCACAGTCCAACTCTCACATCCATACATGACTACTGGAAAAACCATAGCCTTGACTAGACGGACCTTTGTTGGCAAAGTAATGTCTCTGCTTTTGAATATGCTATCTAGGTTGGTCATAACTTTTCTTCCAAGGACTAAGCATCTTTTAATTTCATGGCTGCAATCACCATCTGCAGTGATTTTGGAGCCCAAAAAATAAAGTCTGACATTGTTTCTAATGTTTCCCCATCTATTTACCATGAAGGGATGGGACCAGATGCCATGATCTTCATTTTCTGAATGTTGAGCTTTAAGCCAACTTTTTCACTCTCCACTTTCACTTTCATCAAGAGGCTTTTTAGTTCCTCTTCACTTTCTGCCATAAGGGTGGTGTCATCTGCATATCTAAGGTTATTGTATGGTACTTAAATGTAATTCTTAAACTTATGTCTGTGAAGTTAGCTAGTATCATGATAATTCTGTCACAACTTCAAAGTTGGATTGAAGGAATATTTATGGAGAGGTATGGAGGTTGAGGTCTCCATGGTCTCCTGAAGGAAATTCAAGACAGTGCTTTGTCCAAAGACCTTCGCAGGTAACTAAACTCTGATCAGTAACATTTTTTGGAAGTCACATCGCTTATTAAATTGCCAAAATTATGTCTTGAAATTGTAACTTTACTCTTCTCTCTTCTCCAAAACATAGTCTCACTGAAGTAAAAATCATGGTAATTGCTATTTACTGAGTGCTTCTGTGACAGATATCAGGCTGTGTGTTTGAAAAGAATTACTCCATCAAGTCTCATTATAAATCCTGTGAGGCACACATTATTATTATTCCTCATTTTCTAGAATAGTGAGGAAAACTTACCCGAGATTGCATGGTAAATAAGAGAATTTCATGGATTCACATACTTTTAAAAATTATTAAATGCTATTATTTTTTTTTTTTGGCCACACTGTGTAGCATGTGGGATCTTAGTCCCCTGACCAGGGATCGAACCTGTATCCCCTGACTTGGAAGTGCCAGGGAATTCCCGTAATGTTACCTTTAGTAATGCTATATATGTAAATATGTCAGATAAGTTAATTAACTTAATTAAAATTAATTAAAGTCCTTAGCACAGTAGCTGATTCTTTGTATCAGGAAATGTTAGCTTGTATTATGCATTTTTCAAGTTTGTGTATTATTGGAACTTTTTAAATCAAGAACTATAGGGTGAAATTGATTCAGTCTATAAGAGCTTATTTTCTGTGAGACAGTCTTCTTGGGACACCTCAAACTGAGTCTTTATACAAAGCTAGGGGTTCTGGATAAATCACACTGTGCTTCAAAGATCTATTCAGGTGGGTCAAAGAATAAATGATATAGAGAAGGTAGCAGAGAAAGAAGTGATCAGTTGGAAGCTAAGATGCTTCTGATTTAGTTATTTAAAAATAGGTCAAAATCCTCTAGGACAGCAGTCCCAGGCAGTGGGTTAATCTCACAGGAAGGGCTTGTTGTTTTTCAGTCAGTAAGTCTGACTCTCTGTGACCCCATGGGCTGCAACACACCAGGCTGCTCTGTCCTCCGCTGTCTCCTAGAGTTTGCTCAAACTCGTGTCCATTGAGTCGGCGATCGATGCTTTGTAACCATCTCATCCTCTGCTGCCCACTTTTCGTTTTGCCTTCAGTCTTTCCCAGCATCAGCATCTTTTCCAGTGAGTTGGCTCTTCACATCAGGTGGCCAAAGTATCGGGAGCTTCAGCTTCAGCCTCAGTCCTTCTAATGAATATTCAGGGTTGATTTCCTTTAGGATTGACTGGTTTGATTTCCTTGCAGTCCAAAGGACTCTCAAGAGTTCTCCAGCACCACAGTTCAGAAGCACCAATTCTTCATTGCTCAGCCTTTTTTGTAGTCCAACTCACATCCATACATGATTACTGGAAAAACCATAGCTTTGACTATGCAGACCTTTGTTGGCAAAGTGATATCTCTTATTTTTTTCATATGCTGTCTAGGTTTGTCATAGCTTACCTTCCAAGGAGCAAGCATCTTTTAATTTGACGGCTGCAGTCACCATCTGCAGTGATTTTGGAGACCAAGAAAATCAAATCTATCACTGTTTCCAGTTTTTCCGCATCTGTTTTCCGCCATGAAGTGATGGGATGGGATGCAATGATCGTTTTTTTTTTTTTTTAATGCTGAATTTCAAGCCAGCTTTATCACTCTTCTCTTTTGCCCTCATCAAGTGGCTCTGTAGTTCTTCTTCACTTTCTGCCACCTGGTGGTTCAGTCTTACTGTACCTCACTGCCAGGCCTTCCCTGTCTTTCCAGATGCCCTGCTCCTCTAGTCCTGACATGCCTTCTGGGTTGTGTAATATACAGATTGTTATCTCCATAGCCTGAGTCTCCTCATCCTTAGCAGGTCCCAGACTGGGTAGGACTCCTGTTTATTTTTACTCTGCCATTCTAGCATAGCACGAGCCTCTTTCTCCATCTAGAAAGACAACATGCAAAAAAGGGGATTTGGTTTGATCAGTTCCTGTGGCCCAGAGTATAGTTTCAGGATGAGCTGAAGAGCATAGAGGCTGGAAATGCAGAAAATGCAGTGGTTTAGTGAGAGCAGCCAATTAGTGTTCCATTGTCTCTGCTCTGTACTTACTTTATTATGAGTAGGTACCAATAAAAAAATGTGGAAAAGCTTTACTTTGTTATAATTAGCAACTGTTCTTTGGGCTAAAAGGTGTGATTGAGGGTGGGGCTCACCACCTTGAGGGAAAAAATTGGGTCACTAAAGATTCCCTGAATCTCTGCTTGAGAAAAATAGTTCCGATTGTTTGTCTGAGTCCTGTTGTTAAAATTGCGTCTAATTGTATATGAATCAGAAAGTGTTTCCATGGTAATGTAAAACACAAAAATATCAGCAGATTAACTGTTAGCAAACATCCCTTTGTAAGTGTTTTTATAATCGGGAAAATCACTTTACATGCATAGCCGTGGAATTATACCCTGACTTAGAAATACACATGAAATGTGTCCTTAATTGTAATGTCTTTCTCATGTAAGTAACAAAGGAAATAGACAATCCTCTTTGTTTAAAACCAAGATTGCTAATCATTTTCATCTGTGGCCCATAGTAGTGGCCACGTGGAATAATACTGGGAGCTGCACTGAGATTCAGAAAAAGTGCTGCCAACTTTTTTTGCCAACTTTTGCCCCCAAAGAGAAGAGGGATATCATGGGGCTGCTTGGCATTTTAGGTGGCCCTGATGGTCTCAAAATAATTCTTTACATTTTAACTCTGCCATTAAATTTGCACAAAAATTAAGTTGTAGCAAAAGCAGTATTTATATATCCATACAAATCTGTGTGTGTATATTTTAGAAGCTTCGACATGTTTTTGTCATTTGTCACCTATGAAGAATATGCGTACATGTCATAAACCATAACTACTCTTTTTGGATGTTGCAAACTAGAAAAAAAAAAGAAAAATTAGTAATTCCTATTATCAGTGGCCACCCTTATAATCACCACCCTGATTAAAAATAATGCTACCAGCAACTCTAAAGCCACCTTTGTGGCCCCTTTAGCTACTGCCCACCAGCACGAAGTGTAACATCTATCCTGATTTCAAAAAAAAATCACAGAATACTATTTTCTACTTCTGAGTTTTATATAAAATGAATGGATACAGTTGGTACTGTTTTGTGGCTGGTGGGTTTTATTTTCCCTGCCAATTGATGTTTGAGAGTGTATCCCATGTTGATGCAGTTGTGTGTAGTCCATTCATTTCTCACTGATGTACAGTTAAGCAAATTTTTGTTTGAAATATAAATTCAGGGTAAAAATATGCTAATTGTTTAGGTCACAGTTTGGCGTTTAGGACTATCAGTTCAGTTCAAAACTGTTGTCAATTTGTAGTAATCATTGGAATACAATTTCACGTGCAAGCTGTTGTTTAGATTCACTCTCAATGGGCATTTCTTCTGGGAAGCTCTCCTGGCCTTCCCATTCAGAATTAAGATGTTCTTCCCTGTGTTCAGGAGACCTGGTCCATTTCTCTAGCAAAGCCCTTGACGCATGGCAACAACTGACGCTGTCTTGCCTGCCTGTCCTCAGGGACTGTGAATGGGTTGTAGGGTAGACTGGGTGTTTTCATCTTTGTACCTGGGTACCCAGCACGGTGCCTATCCTAACAGCAGGATTGTGCGTCTGTCTGTTGCATGCAGAGAGAACAAGGAGTTGTGTTACACCACCAGGAAAATGTCCCAATCTGTATTTATGTTTAATTTTATTTTAATAGATGGTGCTCTGCTAGGAATTGTACTGAATTGTGAAGGCAGAATTACTCTCTGTGGTGAAGAATTGTAAAGTATCAGATCAGAGAGGATGTTTGCCTGTTTTCCTGTGGGTTTTGCCCTTAGTTTCCCAACTTCATTGGTAATTCCAGTCTCAACACTTCTCCTTACTCCCTCATGAGTCTCCTGTCTATTAATTGAATCCACCTTCCCAGTTTTCCTCAACATTTCTCTTTGCCTGAGTGACCCATCTCAGGACCATCAACTAACCATGAATGGCGTGTGCAGATGCTGGTGTATTCTGTACACGTTCATCTCCCAGTTGATATACAGTTGACTTTCTCTACAAGTGAAGTGAAGTCGCTCAGTCGTGTCTGACTCTTTGCCACCTCATGGACTGTAGCCCACCAGGCTCCTCTGTCCATGGGATTTTTCCAGGCATGAATTACTGGAGTGGGTTGCCATTTCCTTCTCAAGGGGATCTTCCCAACCCAGGGATCGAAGCCAGGTCTCCTGCATTGTAGGCAGACGCTTTACCGTCTGAGCTACTTTCTCTAACTCATTATCAATTTGGTGTTCTCTTCATCTGAGAGACCTACTTGGGGCAAGAACCACAACCACTGCTTCAGGCTCACTTCAGCTTCATTGTCAGCCTTTTGAAGCAAAACATAGCCACCCCATCAGACAGACTCCATGGCTGGGATGTTAAGTCAGGGACCATGTGTGGCCTAGAGCCCTAACCTCTGGCCTCCGAAGTCTGGGTGAGCATTCCTTCCTGGATTGTGCACTTTCCCCACTATTAAGTTGCTTTTAGCTTTACCACATTTCTAGACTTACGTTTTTCAGAATACTAAGAAATTAAGTCTTAATCCTTTGTAATTGAGGATTTGTTTTTAGTGAGGTACAAGATCATTTTCTAGCCACTTGACCATGAAATCTGATTCTATAGCTTAAAATGTACTGTTCTTAAAGAAGAACATTTGTTCTGTAGCACTTTTATTAGTTGTAAAAATAAAGGTATATTTTTCATTGCTTCACTTAACAATGTTTGTTAACTCAGTTCTGCTCCAGGCACCCTGATGGGTCTTAGAGAGACACTGATGAAATATTAGCCCTCACCTTCATAAAATTCCCAATCCAGTGACTTTCTAAAGTATTCCTGTGAGGTAGAAGATTTCTACTTTTACAGTTTTCTATATCCCTAGGATTTTTTTGCTTTTATTATAAAAATACATTTATAGTTTAAAAGTGAGTGGTTGGGTTGCTCTCAAAAATCCAGCAGTGAACAGAATAATTTAAAAACCTGACTACTTGAATTTAGGGTGTGGTAATATGAAATAAATCTGGGATATTTGATTTTTTTAAAACCAAAATATTTTCCCTGAGATTAGAGGAATATGTTCATTCTAGGTAAATTGCTTATTTAATCATCTCCTAACAAGGCTATGTCAGCCAAATTAAATGTTTAAGTTCATTTTATTTAAATAAGCTTTAGAACCAGCAGATTTCTCTCTTATTTAGATGAATTTAGCATTTAATTTTTCAAAGAGAGAGCATATAAACTAGGAAATTTTAATGTATATAGAGGAAGAGAACATGAGAAGGAAAATCAGATAAATAGAAAAAAATGAAGTTTAAACAAAAATAACTCATATTGACATTTGACATAATTTGTCTTATTACCAAAATTTCTGTCTTCACAGGAAATGTGCAGGAGATTCGTTTTTATAGTACCTAGTTCATTTTTTTTTAATTTTTGAGGACTCTGTTTCACATTAGTGAAAATGAAGGCAAATAAGTTTTTCCTTTCCACAAATGGCCACTACTGGTTTGCTTGCCAGCACTGAGTAAAATAAACTAATTTTACTATTACCATGGTTGAGCGCAGTTATATTCCTTTAAACATCTTGCATAATCCATGGCTTTAACTGCATTAATCTAAATAAGGTCATTTCATCAAATAGAGATCTAATAAGAGCTTTGGAAAGAACTATCAGAGACCAGATTCCATTTAGAAATCAGATGAAAATGGCATTCATGTCCCATTGTTGTTTGGTATAAAGAATTTGCTCTTAAGGATTACAATTGCCATACAAGGGGACCACACAATGGAAAGCCTGCCTACCACCAAAATATCAAATGTTATCGGACTTTCACAGTGAACTGTATTAGTACATGATTCCCACCAAACATATGGACTACTGGTATTTTAGCAGTAGTCCAGTTAGCAATTACAGCAGCTCTGGCTCTATAGTATTAACTAGTTTTGAACTCAGTCTGACATTAGAATCTACCACATTTAGTATACCCTGTCTCTTCAGTGGACTTCCCTGATGGCTCAGATGGGGAAGAATCTGCCTGCAGTGTGAGTAACCTGGGTTCAATCCCTGGGTCTAGAAGATCCCCTGGAGAAGGGAATGGCTACCCACTCCAGTATTCTTGGGGCTTCTCCAGTGTCTTAGATGGTAAAGAATCTGCCTGGATTGTGGGCAGTCCATAAATAACTTTTATATACTTGAGCTGGTAGTCAGAAAAACTGTATGATTTTAAACTTTGCAAAGTGTATTTGTAAGATTTTAATTGAATTATAAATTAATTTCTCACTTGAATCTCCTACTTCTCCCAGTATTGTCCCTTTTGTCATCCCTTCTTAAATAAGTCATTTATTTATTTTTTTTCACTTGTAGTTTTGTTCTATTGGTGATTTGACTTTCTTTGTCAATTGGTGATCATTTAATGTATAAAGCACAGAGGTTCATTCTTTTAAATTTCACTTATGTGTCATATCCTAATAGTTAAAAATTGCTGAAGTTTCCAATAATCAAAGCAAAATTTTAGATGATTTCCTTTGATAAACTATATAATTTGTTTGAAGTACCAAACCTGTTTGCTTCCATGATCCTTGTCCTTTATAGGTCTTTGTTTCTAGTTTATCTTTACACAGGAGGTGGGTAAAGTACAAATACAGACCTCCATGTGCAAACCTGGGCTTCCCCACAGTTATAAAGTACCAAATTCCCTCGGTGCCGGTCCCTTGAGGCACTGCATGTTCACTCAGTTGCTTCCTGAATATTGCATAAGTGTAACCAACTCTGTAAATTTCAAATTCATAGAAAGAAGCTCTAGCCTTCAAGGCAAAAAACAATTGAATATCAAATGAACACGTTTTGTTCTCTGAACTATTTCTAAGTAAAAGTTGCTTTAAAATCCTCTTTGATTTTCTGTATTCTTTAGGGCCCAAGTTGGACTGTCCACCTATTTGGAGAGAAGAAAACCAAACAAACAACAAAAAACCTCTCAGGAAAATCTTTTTAAATGTATGAGCATCTATTCTGGCTATTCTGATAAAGAAATGATAGTGCCTTGCTTATCAACTCATGTTGAAACTTTTGATTTCCTATAAAATTTGTTGGGAAAGGAAGTTAAATCCATGAAAACTTCTGTCGAGTTTGATCTCAATCCTAGCAATTTCTGATTTAGGATAAGCATCCTGAATAAATGCAAACATGCTGGTGGGGAGAAAGAAATACTCCTTGTAATAAATGAATTATGAGTAATAGGAGTAATAGAAAATAAAGGCTGGCCCCTCAAAATAATTCTGATGACTTACAAGAGATTTTGGGGAGTGACTCTGAGTAACTCTCAGTTGGTTTTACTGGTTGGTGGGTCAATGGAAAGTTATGCTGCCTGTAAAAATATCTGGAATCTTTGAGAGAAAGTCATTTTTTCCCCCTTAGTTATCTAAGAAAACCTTTATCTGTTTTATAGAAAGAAATCAAAAGCACTTAAGCTTCCAGCACCAGGAATAGATTCATTTTTGTCTTCCTTGTGAGAGTTAATGGCTAGTTTTAAACCTTGAGATCACTTTGATGCTAGACCTTATCTGCTTGACTGCATTCAAAGAACTTCTATTTCTTTAGACCTTAGGAAAATACAGGACATGGTACCATAGAGCTGAAACTCAGAGGCAGTTTGCAATTGCTAACAATAGAGATGGGGAGAGGTAGGGAGCGTCCTGAAGTCAGGTCAAATTCAAAACTAAGCTCCTCCAGTTATAAGCAGGGTGATCTTGTACGTGGGGAAAAATAATCCTTGGAGTTCCTAGAAAGGTTGAATGAAGGACATCTTAGAAAGTATTTACTTGGCACAGAAATCAAATAAGTGTTAGTTTATTAATTTTCAGAGGGGAAAACTCCTAATCATGTTTTTGTGTTTATGTTCTCATGTTAGTTTTCATTTTAGTTTTGGCTCAAGTTACTCTTAAACACAAGTTACTGTTTTAGGATGTAAGAATTTGACCATTTAACAAAATGATAGTATAAGATATAACACGTATATGACATTTCACAAGTAAAAGAGCAATGGAAATTTTACTGAAAAAAAAGTATTAACAGCTCTAAATAAAATCTAATTATTGTTTAATTTGAAGATTAATACATGTAAATCTTGGGTTAATCTAAACTTATTATTCTGTTAAATAAATTTTCATGCATATGGAATAAATCAACCTCACTTATAGCTAAATCTAGATTGAAACCTTCTTTGACATAGCTCTGTTAAAAATAGATATTATTTTCTAAATATTACAGTATTTAGAAATATGTTACTTTTTCTATTCTTAAACATACATAAGTTACATTCTAATAGTGGTCTACAGTGATGTCACAAGAAGATTAGAGATATAAAATGCTTTTTTATTTAAAAAGTATAGTTCAGACAGACTATATGCTTAGGATAGTTTGCTCTAGTTTTGTGTCGGGGAGTTTCTATATCCATTGAGTTGGATGGACATGAATTTGAGCAAACTCCAGGAGTTAGTGGGGGACAGGGGAGCCTGGCGTGCCTCAGTCCATGGAGTCACAAAATCAGACATGACTTAGTGACCGAACAACAACAGCAACAAAGTTTCTATGTATTCCTGTAAAGACAAATACATGTTTGATTTTTGACATATGCCAGGCATTGAGGATACATCCATGCGTCCCTTACTTCATGGAGCTTATGGAGTAAAAATAATTATTTTTAATTATGTTTAATAATTATTTTTACTCCATAAGCTTGATGAAGAGAGGGAGACACCAGTACATCCCAGGGCTTAGGGTTAAGAACTCACCTGCCAGTGCAGGAGACACGAGTTTGATACATTGGTTGGCAAGATCTCCTGGAGGAGGCCATGGCAACCCACTCCAGTATTCTTGCCTGGAGAATTCCATGGACAGAGGAGCCTGGCAGGCGACAGTCCATGGGGTCACAAAGAGTCAGACACGACTGAAGCGACTGAGCATGTATGCAACAAATAAAATGATTCCCAATATGGTAAGTCCAGTGAAGAGAATACTACACAAAAGGCTGAATTAACGTGTATGTGTTTCTTGGAGATGTACTTTCTTTGAGTGGTCAGGGAAGCTAAGAACGTGAAGGAACCAGTTGAGCAAAACGATGGGAGAAGAAGATTACAGCATTTATATGGCTCTCACATCCGAATTTCCAGTGGAAGTTGGAAATCTTAAAATGATGGGTTCCCTATATCCTTGGTGTTGATCTTTGGCTGGGTTGTTTTCTACATGTTCCTGAGCCTAACCTCTGGTATTGGAATGTTCTTGAGAGTCTTGGAGGGCAGAGGTCAAAGAAAGTGAACTTCACTTAAGGATGGAAAGAAAGCCTTCTGGAGTAAAAGGATGCCATGCAGCTGCACCTTTCTTTTCTTGATACAAAGTTTATGAGCCTCCCAAGTAGCAAGTAGACTTGCTAGAGTTGCAAAGCATTTTTTATTAGGCTTAAGATTCTCATTGATTTTCAATGCCTCACAGGAATCACTGAGAACTACTTAGCCCTTTGATCACCCTTAAAACATAACACTAGCATCTGTGTTTTCTTTTTTTTAATTTAATTTTATTTTTTAACTTTACAATATTGTATTGGTTTTGCCATATATCAAAATGAATCCGCCACAGGTATACATGTGTTCCCCATCCTGACCCCTCCTCCCCACTCCTCCCTCCCCATACCATCCCTCTGGGTCGTCCCAGTGCACCAGCCCATCAGCACCATCTGTGTTTTCTAATCTCAAATTTACTTCTATTTTAGATAGCATGTCACCCACTAGGGCAAGCCGTATTGAATTTTCTCTGCCTGTGAGTACCTAGATTTCAGTGTTCTAATACCTCTATTGGCTTAGTTTAGTTAAGGTTTGAATCCGAAATGTAGTTGATGAATAGATATATGTGTTTTAAAAAAAAATGATTCTAGCAACTTGCTAGAGTAATCTTTCAGAGGATATAATTTGGCCTTCAGCTGATGGGAGGGTGTGCCCCCTGTGACAATATGAATGGTGAAAAAGACAGAAGTTCTATTTGGCAAGACTGCTTGAGACATATGTCATTTTTTTCCCCTTGAATTCCTCAGTAGTTCATGAATGGGCTCTATCAGCTCCAGACAACAAGCACACTGAAACCCGTCACAAATCAGAAAACAACAAAATAATGACAAAAGCAACAATAACAACCAAAAATAAGTTAATTAAGGGTTTAGTGTGAAATATAGGATATTGGATTCTTTTTTATTGGAGTATAATTGCTTTATAGTGTTATGTTTCTGCTGTACAACAAAGTGAATCAGCTATATGCATACTTACATCCCCTCGATTTTGGATCTTACTGCCCACCCCCATGCCACCCATTTAGGTCATCACAGAGCACTGAGCTGAGCTCCCTGTGCTATAGAGTATGTTCTCACTATCTATCTGTCTTACATATGGTACTTTTATTTATGTCAAACCTAATATTTTACATATGGTACTTGTGTTTATATCAAACCTAATCTCCTAATTCACTCCACCCTCCCCTCCTCCCACCATGCCCACATGTCTTTTCTCTGTGTCTCTGTTCCTAGCATGCTAAGTCACTTCAGTCGTGTCCGACTCTGTGCGACCCCATAGACGGAAGCCCACCAGGCTCCCCCGTCCCTGGGATTCTCCAGGCAAGAGCACTGGAGTGGGTTGCCATTTCCTTCTCCAATGCATGAAAGTGAAAAGTGAAAGTGAAGTTGCTCAGTCGTGTCCGACTCCTAGCATGGACTGCGGCCTACCAGGCTCCTCCATCCATGGGATTTTCCAGGCAAGAGCACTGGAGTGAGGTGCCATTGCCTTCCTGGATTCCTAGCATATTGCATTCTAATTCTTTTGACAACCTAATGTCTGTTAAAGATGTATGTGTAACTTTTTGTTACTGTCGACCATAAAAGTTTGTTAGTTAGTATCTACCATTCCTTGACCATAGGGAATAACAGTTTCCTTTGCTCAGATACCTCTATTTAGAGGTGATAATGCAGCTTAAGGAGACCCACTCAAAAACAACTCCAAAATGAGCCAGAGAGAGTAGAAGGAATAAAAGAGGAGAATGAATGCCTCCAAACATAGCCCTGTGTTTCATGGACACTCAGAAATCTTTCTGCACCATCAGAACTTCACAGAATGACATTACACCCAATTTACTGCTGCCCTGGAGTGTTCCATTTCTTTTGATGACGGTTTTGCCTTAGAATTTAAATAGTCTAATCAGATTTTGACAGTTGATGTTTATCTTAATTGAAACAGATTCTCTTCATCCTTTTGCTGTTAGACTCCTACTTGGAGGCTGAAAGGTCACTTTAAATGGGCACGGCATGTGGGAAACCGCATAATGAATTCAAATAAATTCATGTCTATTAAAAGGAGTTCTCTCTTGCTCAAGTTTCAGAGCTTATGTAGAATAAGCCAGTTGGGTTTTGTCTTAATTTCTTTTCAAAGGAGCTTATTGTGCTTCTTCTTTAATGCTCTCATAACAGAAAATGGGAAAATTGTCAATTTTCATTTAATCTTGTTCAGAAGAATGGGTTTTGCTCAAGTGATTATGCTTATTTAAACTGAGTTTTTATAGCTGCTGCAGCTGTCAACAAATTTAAGAGGTATACTTTGGTTACATTGTTTAAGGTTTCTTTATATTGTGTATCTTTAATGTATCAACTCCACTCTTAAAATTTTTTCTAGCTGTTGGCCTGTGTAAAAGTGCAAAAATATATGTATAAAAATGTTCTACAGCAAATTTTATAATAGAAAACTAGAAATAGCCTACATGTCAATTAGTATAGGGCTCATTCAACAATTTTGTATAACATTAATGAGATACTGTGTAGCTGTGAGGAATGTCTCATATACTGGTATAGAATTATCTGTAGGTAATGTTTACTATTAATTGCTATTACTGTCATAATTTGGAAAAATGGTACTCATACTCAGAGTTCTTCACTCATTAATCTTCTTTGGGTATCCCTTAAAGTTTATGTAAAAGCAAACAGTGAAACTATAAATTCTATTCACTCCCCCTTTTAAACAAAAAGAAGCATTGTCTACCTGGTCACTGTCCTGAAGCTTCCGTTTTTCACTTCCCAACGCATTGGTACATGGAGAGGCTTCTTGCTTTTATTTTTGAAGGAAATTTATTGAGGTATAATTCACATGCCATACTAATCCCTCATTAAAATTATATAGCTAATGAATTATTAGTATATTCACAGAGTTGTGCAATAACACAGTTCATTGCGGTATATTTTATCACCCTGGAAGAAACCCAGTTCCCCACGGCTGTCACCCTTCCACGTGACCTGCTCTACTCCTAGCCCTACTGCTGCTGCTGCTGCTAAGTCGCTTCAGTTGTGTCCAACTCTGTGTGACCCCATAGATGGCAGCCCATCAGGCTCCCCCATCCCTGGGATTCTCCAGGCAAGAACACTGGAGTGGGTTGCCACTTCCTTCTCCAGTGCATGAAAGTGAAAAGTGAAAGTGAAGTTGCTCAGTCATGTCCGACTCTTAGTGACCTCATGGACTCCTAGCCCTGAGCAACTATTAATCTACTTCCGGCTCTATTAGATTGGCCTGCTCTGAATAGTTCATTTAAATAGGACCATGTAATATGTTGTTTTTCCTGACTGACTTCTTTCACTTGGCGTAACGATTTCAAGATTCACCTATGTTGTAGTGTGTATCTATCAGTATTTCGTTTCTTTGTATGGACAAATAATATTCCATTGTATAGATACCCCACCTTTAGTTTATTCATTCATCAGTTGATAGACATGCGGGTTGTTTTCACCTTTTGGTTACCATGAGTTATACTACTGTGAATATTTATATAAAATTTTTCTTGTGTTCTAGTTCTGTGAAAATATCACTGGTAAGTTTGATAGGGATTGCATTGAATCTGTAGATTGCTTTGGGCAGAATAACCATTTTCACAATATTGAAACCAGTCAATCCTAAAGGCCATCAACCCTGAATATTCATGGGAAAGACTGATGCTGAAACTAAAGCTCTAATATTTTGGCCACCTACCGCAAAGGGCTGACTCATTGGATGCTGGGAAAGTTTGAAGGCAGAATGAGAAGGGGATGACAGAGAGCAAGATGGTTGGATGGCATCACCAACTCAATGGACATGAGTTTAACAGCCTCCGGGAGATGGTGAAGGACAGGGAAGCCTGGTGTGCTGCAGTCCATGAGGTTGCAGAGGTTTGGACACGACTGAGCAACTGAACAACAAGAGCAAGAACATGGCCTAGCTCTCCATCTGTTTGTGTCGTCTTTGATTTGTTTCTTCAGTGTCTTAGAGTTTTCTGCATACAGGTCTTTTGTCTCTTTATGTAGGTTTATTCTTAGGTGTTTTATTCTTTTAGTTGCAGTGATGAATGGGCTGTGTATGAAAACACAAAAGACCCTGAATAGCCAAAGCAGTCTTGACAAAGAAAAATGGAGCTGGAGGAATCAACCTTCCTGACTTCAGACTATACTATAAAGCTGCAGTCATCAAGACAGTATGGTGCTGGCACAAAAACAGAAATACAGATCAATAGAACAGGATAGAAAGCCCAGAGATAAACGTATCCACCTATGGACACCTTATTTTTGACAAAGGAGGCAAGAATATACAGTGAGAAAAGACAGCCTCTTCATGAAGTGATGCTGGAAAAACTGGAAAGCTACATGCAGAAGAATGAAACTAGAACACTTCCTAACACCATACACAAAAATAAACTCACAGCGAGATCCTCTGTGACCCACCTCCTATGTAATGGAAATAAAAACAAAAGTAAGTAAGTGGGACCTACTTAAAAGCTTTTGCACAACAAAGGAAACAATAAACAAGATTAAAAGACAGTCCTTAGATTGGGAGAAAATAGTTGCAAATGAAACAACTGACAAAGGATTAATCTCCAGAATATATAAAAGGCTCAAACAGCTCAATATTAGGAAAACAAACAGCCCAGTCAGAAAAGGAACAGAAGACCTAAGCAGACATTTCTCCAAAGAAGATATATAAGATGTACACATAGTTTTACATTCAGTTAATAAATGAAAAGATGCTCAACATCACTAATTATTATAGAAATGCAAGTCAAAACTACTGTGAGGTATCATCTAACACTAGTCAGAATGGCCATCATCAAAAAAATCTACAAACAATAAATGCTGGAGAGGATGTGAAGAAAAAGGGACCCTCCTACACTGTTGGTGGGAATGCATACTGATATAGCCATTATGGAGAACAGTATGGAGATTCCTTAATTTTTTTTAATTAATTTATTTATTTTAATTGGAGGCTAGGAATAAATCTACCATATGACCATCAGCCCTACTACGGGGCATACACCCTGAGAAAACTATGATTAAAAAGGACACATATACCCCAGTGCTCATCACAGCACTGTTCACAATAGCCAGGACATGAAAGCAACCTAGATGTCCATCAACAGATGAATGAATAAAGAAGATGTTATACATATATACAATGGAATATAATTGTGTGCTTGGTTACTCAGTCATGTCCGACTCTTTGTGACTACATGCCCTGCAGCCTGCCGGGGCCCTCTGTCCATGGGGATTCTCCAGGCAAGAATACTGGAGTGGGTTGCCATGCCCTCTTCCAGGGAAAATGGAATATTACTCAGCCATAAAAAATGAATTTGAGTCAACTCTTCATGAGGTGGATGAACCTAGAGCCTGTTACACAGAGTGAAGCAAGTCAGAAAAAAGAAAAATAGATTGAGTATTTTAATGCATATATATGGAATCTCCAAAAATGATATTGATGAACCTATGTGCAGGGAAGGAATGGAGAGGCAGATGCAAAGTGTGGACTTATGGACACAGTTAAGGAGGGAGTGAGTGGGACCAATGGAGAAAGTAGCCATCAGCGGTCTATACACTATCAGGTGTGGATGGATAGCTGGCAAGAAGCTGCTGCGTAGCACAGGGAGCCCAGTCTGGCACTCTGTGATGACCTGGAGGGATGGAAAGGTGGGAGGGGAGGGAGACCAGACAGGGAGGGGGGCGTATGTATAATTATGACTGATTTGCGTTGTTGTATGGCAGAAACCAACCTGATATTTTTATAAATTTTAATATTTAAATTAAAAAATAGGAAAAAAGTTTTCTTGTGAAAAAATAATTTTATATTTCTCATGAGTAGGTACATAGTAGAATTGCTATCTCTAAGGATACGTATATGTTTAACTTTTATTTTTGTTTTTTTACTGTTTCCCAAAGTGGTTGTATTATAGCAGAAAGTTATTATATGGAATAACTGGACCATTAGTAAATTAATTGTCTAGGTATATTTTTAAATAAAAAAATCAAGGTAAATGTTCCCAATTTTGTAAATGTCCAAAGACTCTCGACATATATGGTATATGAAAACATGCATATGTTTTCACCTTCCAGCGTATTTCTGCATATGCAGTCTAGGCAATGGTAATAGTTGCAAGCTTTGGAGAAGAGATGGCTACCAGCTTGGGCATCTGAGATGGAGAGGGGCTGAGTACTCAACATTTTGAATTAGAGGGATTTTTATTGTGTGTTGGAGAAGGAAATGGTAACCCACTTCAGTATTCTTGCCTGGAATATCCCATGGACAAAGGAGCCTGGTGGGCTACAGTCCATGGGGTCACAAAGAGTTGGGCATAACTGAGTCACTGAGCTCTTACTATGTGCACGGATTAATTTTTCAAATGAAAATGTGATTAATTCATGTAAAAAAAAAAAAGAATGATTTTCTTGATACTCTTCTTCTGACCAGTAATGGTTGTGGCAGAGGCTTGTTTATCGGTTGTCCTGCTCTGGGAGGTGTCAGTGCTGCACAACCCACTTTCTTCCCATCTGCCCAGTGTGATGTCAGTTTTAGTTGTTAGGGCAAAAAAAAACTCCTATCTGCTGTTCTAACTTTAATAGCCAAGGTAGTGTTTTAAAAATCAGATATTGCTTAGTTCACTCCAAAATAATGTTTCCCAAGTATTTAGAAACTACATCAAAGGCAAAAGGAGGGGGAAAAAAGTGAGCATCTGGGATTGAGAAACAAGAATACATGGGTGAAATAAACATGAAAGATGCAGTAAGTGCTGAGAGCAGAGCTGGTTAGTCTGGAGCCCTTCAGTTTGCTGTACAGTCTGTCCGGGTATCATGTGTTGGTGACTGAAAGAGGGGATCCTCCTGCACAGCATCCATCACGTAGCTCTGAAATGGTTCTTTCTTTGCTTTCATCTGTGCTGGAAAATTAGCTGTTTTAGTGTGAATTTTCCTAATTACTTAAGACAGAACATTTAGTGTTTTATTTTTTTTCCTGTTTAAGCTCTTGATGATTAAGCACATTAGTAGATTCTGCTTTCTATCTTCGGTTAAATTAGCTGTCTTATCGAATGACAGAAACATGACCCCGTGCATTTGTTTGTTGATTTGTTCATTCATCCTTGTGTTCACTCATTTATTCATTAAGCATTTATTTCTTCAGCACTGCTGTGACACCACTGCTCAGTGTGATGGTTCCTCCTGTGGTGTTGGGTGGGTGGGTGAGGAATGATTTGCCACTGAAAGCATCCTTTAATAGTCAAAATCCTTACTTTTTAAAAAATATATACTAACCAAACCTGATTTTGAAAACTACATGACTTTGATTCACTTAGTTCTGTAAAATGAAAAAAGGTCATGGCAGTGATCAATATCAGTTCAGTTCAGTCGCTCAGTCGTGTCCAACTCTTTGCAACCCCATGAATCGCAGCATGCCAGGCCTCCCTGTCCATCACCAACTCCCAGAGTTCACTCAGACTCATGTCCATCAAGTCAGTGATGCCATCCAGCCATCTCATCCTCTCTCGTCCCCTTCTCCTCCTGCCCCCAATCCCTCCCAGCATCAGAGTCTTTTCCAATGAGTTAACTCTTCGCATGAGGTGGCCAAAGTACTGGAGTTTCAGCTTTAGCATCAGTCCTTCCAAAGAACTCCCAGGACTGATCTCCTTCAGAATGGACTGGTTGGATCTCCTTGCAGTCCAAGGGACTCTCAAGAGCCTTCTCCAACACCACAGTTCAAAAGCATCAATTCTTCGGTTCTCAGCCTTCTTCTCAGTCCAAATCTCACATCCATACATGACCACAGGAAAAACCATAGCCTTGACTAGACGGACCTTTGTTGGCAAAGTTATGTCTTTGCTTTTGAATATGCTATCTAGGTTGGTCATAACTTTCCTTCCAAGGAGTAAGCGTCTTTTAATTTCATGGCTGCAGTCACCATCTGCAGTGATTTTGGAGCCCCAAAAAATAAAGTCTGCCACTGTTTCCCCATCTATTTCCCATGAAGTGATGGAACCAGATGCCATGATCTTCGTCTTCTAAATGTTGAGCTTTAAGCCAACTTTTTCACTCTCCACTCTCACTTTCATCAAGAGGCTTTGTAGTTCCTCTTCACTTTCTGTCGTAAGGGTGCTGTCATCTGCATATCTGTGGTTATTGATATTTCTCCCGGCAATCTTGATTCCAGCTTGCGCTTCTTCCAGTCCAGCATTTCTCATGATGTACTCTGCATATACGTTAAATAAGCAGGGTGACAATATACAGTGATCAATATAGATTAACTTAAAAAATTATGAAAAGAATAAAGAGATTCTATACAAATAAGTCTTTAGGAATAATGTAAAAAATTTGATTTTATACAAAATTTAGAAGACAAGTTTTTCTTAGGGTTCAAAATTCTTTTTCAGAGGAATGAAACCACAGGTGAATAAATGAATACATTTTTCTTCAATTATCATATGTGTCCTGCTGTGGGAATGAGGAATATGCTATGTGGTGACTGTGTCTGGGGATGAAGGGAGGTTGAGTAATGGAATTAACAAAATGCCACCAGAACAAATATTACATTGGACTGACTTGCCTATACAAGTAGATTTCTGGTTTCTGTCTTTGGTTAAATTAGCTTGTCTTATCGAATGACAGAAGCATGCCGTAGAAACAATGACCATCTATTCCTGCAGAGTTCATTTTTGAAGATGCTTGTAACTAAAGAGAAGTCTTATTATATTTCATTTTATTTAAGTATAGAGCTATCTGATGTCACAAATTTTTTTCCTTTCATGTCATGATACATTTTCCCTTTGGCGGGACTATTGTTTATGTTTAGAGAAGACACTGATTAATCGCAGTATTTTTTTCAGAAATAAATAGGGATTTTCCTGCCCGGACGCAACTAGTATTCATTTACTAAATGTCAACAGAATTAACAAAGAATTTTGTGTTGTAAAAACTCAGAGTTGCCTAGTTTTCTCTCTCATATGTATATTTAAAAAGCAAGATTCTTTCACATTTTTATGCGTGATGTGACAAGAGAATGTGACTCTGCTGTTGATCATGATCTAATTGCAGTTGCTAAGGACCATGGCTTATATACACAGATTATATACATTGTCGTGCTGGGAGCACAGGCACCCAGTGAAGAAAGCCACGGCTAATATGCTCAGTTGTTATTATTGTTCAATCATTGAGTCGTCTCTGACTCTTTGCGACCTCATGGACAGCAGCGCACTAGGCCGCCCTATCCTTCACTGCCTCCCAAAGTTTGCTCATATGCATGTCCATTGAGTCAGAATACTGTCGAACCATCTCATCCTCTGCTGCCTCTTTCTCCTCTTGCCCAGTCCTTCCCAGCATCAGGGTCTTTTCCAATGAGTCAGTTCTTCATATCAGATGACCAAAGTATTGGAGCTTCAGCTTCAACATTAGTTCTTCTAATGAATATTTAGGGTTGATTTCCTTTAGGATTGACTGGTTTGATCTCCAGTATCCCTGGGTATTTATTTCTAGATCTCTATCCATTTCTTACTATCAGTTCTCCTTTTACAGTTTAGATGACATGAATAATCATCTGAAGTCACCACTCAGGTATTAGAAAATTAGGTTGATAAGGCATCTGTGTAGGGGAAACTCTAATAGGATCTAGTTAGTTGGATGAGGCTTTCAGTGGGGGAGTCACCTGTGTACTGTTCCTGCGCTCTATGTGGTGGAGTGAAAACTCCAACCCAGGCTGCTGCACACCCAAGCCCCCACACTTGACCACTCTGCTGTGCTCTCTCTCCAACAACTTGCCTTACGGGAAACTGCCTTAATACATACAGCTTTTTAAAATAAAGCATAGCACAGTCATGGCTTGCCCCTAAGTCAAATATGAAACGTGTATCATTTCACAGAATCTAACCATGTTCTGTTGTTGAGGAGTCCTTTTATTTTATTCAAACAGGGAAGCATTATTAATTTAAACTTCTTTGCCTTGTAATCTGCAGAATATTTACAATCAAGGCATACTAACCCCCTCGTATTTTCCTTTATTACAATAAATTTTATTATAAAACAATTCATGTGTACTATAGAAACTTTTGAAAATATAAAAAAATGCAAATACAAATTACTCATAACCTCCTCACTCTCCAAAATGACCACTGTGAATTCTTAGGTATTTTCTTCCAGTGTAATATGGTACTAATAGCAGTCATGTGGTTCATATACTTTTACTTCAGCTTTTTAAAAAGTTAACATTTTATAATGAGTGTTTTCCCATATCATTTCATATTATTTCAAACGTTATTTATATGCATGCACATATACTGCCTTAATACAGTTCATGTTTTAATTTCATATTTGCCTTTTTGACATTTAAGCTGTTTCTAATTTTCCCCCAAATTAAGAAGATTAGCCACTCTGTGAATTTCCTATTTGCGTATTAGTTGTTTTTCTCTTGTGGTGTATAGTTTTTCTCATTGGTTGTAAAAGTTCTTTACATATTAGATACAAATCTTTTTTATCTCACATTTGTGGTAATTATATATTCTACTTTTTAGTTCTTCTTTACTTTTGTTTACGGTGTTTTATGTAGTTAGATCTATTGTTTGTTTTTCTCTTGTAACTTCTTTCTCTGCTTTAACAATATGAGGGTTTTTTTTTTTGTACTAAGAACAGATAAATATTTAGCCATATTTTCTTTGTGAATTCATTTTTTACATAATTCTTTAATCAGTTTGGAATTTATTTTATTTATTTTTAAAAATAACCGGGCTTTTTGTTTTACACTTCATTCATTTATTTATTTCTGGCTATGCTGGGTCTTGGCGCTGCCCAGGCTTTTCTCTAGTTGCAGCGAGCGGGGGCCACTCTTCATTGCGGTGCACCGGCTTCAGATTGTGCTGGCTTCTTTTGTTGGGGAGCACAGGCTCTAGGTCATGAAGTCTAAAGCAGCTGTGGCTCCCTGGCGCTAGAACACAGGTTCCATAGTTGTGGCACATGGGCTTAGTTAATCCACAGCATGTGGGCTCTTCCACGATCAGGAATCGAACCCATGACTCCTGTACTGGAAGGCAGATTCTTCACCACTGAGCCCCCAGGAGAGCCTCTGGAATTTATTTTAATATGAGGATCCAAGTTTACCTTATTTCCAAGTAGTTAATCATGTGTTCCAGAACCACTTGTTAAATACCTCCCGCTTTTCTTTTCTTTTGTGTCAGGACTTCCTAGGTTGCACTAGTGGTAAAAAACCTGCCTGTCAGTTTAGGAGATTCAAGAGATGCAGGTTCGATCCCTGGCTTGGGAAGATCCCCTGGAGGAGGGCATGGCAACCCACCCCAGTATTCTTGCCTGGAGAATCCCATGGACAGAGGAGCTTGGCAGGCTAAAGTCCATGGGGTCACAAAGAGTCAGACATGACTTAGCACACACATGCATAAAATTTTATGTATCATCTATCATATGTAGATTTCAGACTTGTCATGTGTAAAATTACATTTAACAATTAATATTATAAAAGAAACTAGCAGTAATTTTAAAAACCTATGCAGTTCATTGATACAAACATATTCAGTTCAGTTCAGTTCAGTTCAGTCACTCAGTCGTGTCCGACTCTTTGCAACCCCATGAATTGCAGCACGCCAGGCCTCCCTGTCCATCACCAACTCCCGGACTTCACTCAGACTCACGTCCATCGAGTCAGTGATGCCATCCAGCCATCTCATCCTCTGTCGTCCCCTTCTCCTCTTGCCCCCAATCCCTCCCAGCATCAGAGTCTTTTCCAGTGAGTCAACTCTTTGCATGAGGTGGCCAAAGTACTGGAGTTTCAGCTTTAGCATCATTCCTTCCAAAGAAATCCCAGGGCTGATCTCCTTCAGAATGGACTGGTTGGATCTCCTTGCAGTCCAAGGGACTCTCAAGAGCCTTCTCCAACACCACAGTTCAAAAGCATCAATTCTTTGGCGCTCAGCTTTCTTCACAGTCCAACTCTCACATCCATACATGACTACTGAAAAAACCATAGCCTTGACTAGACGGACCTTTATTGGCAAAGTCATGTCTCTGCTTTTGAATATGCTATCTAGGTTGGTCATAACTTTCCTTCCAAGGAGTAAGCGTCTTTTCTTTTCATGGCTGCAGTCACCATCTGCAGTGATTTTGGAGCCCCCAAAAATAAAGTCTGACACTGTTTCCACTGTTTCCCCATCTATTTCCCATGAAGTAATGGGACCAGATGCCATGATCTTCGTTTTCTGAATGTTGAGTTTTAAGCCAACTTAAAAGTTTTTCACTCTCCTCTTTCACTTTCATCAAGAGGCTTTTGAGTTCCTCTTCACTTTCTGCCATAAGGGTGGTGTCATGTGCATATCTGAGGTTATTGATATTTCTTCCGGCAGTCTTGATTCCAGCTTGTGCTTCTTCCAGCCCAGCATTTCTCATGATGTACTACACTACAAAGATAAATTCTGAGAGGATGAGAAAAAAAATACACTTTTTTCTTTTCACATTCCACTAAGCTGTCTTGCCTACACTCTGGGCATGTATTTCTAAGAATCACCTGCTTTGAACCACTTGTTAGGACCATAGTATGTTTTGCCCCCAAATACCAGTTGGTAGATGATACTGCCATCATTCCTGGCCAGATAGAACCTTCCCCAGTTCCCACTGGGTTGTCCACTGCTCTTGCTTTCACCTACCTCCTCCACCAACCTGTCACCAGGTCCTACCAATCTCTGTTTTATCCCAATGAAAGTGCTCATTCCAGGTTTTAAACTCTCTCATTTTGCCTTATACTAGTGTAATTAACTTATCAAGTCTGTGAGACAAGAAAGGATAAAGATTTCTACAAAGGTTAGTAATGCAAGAATATAGCTTATTAAAAATAAACACCAGATTACAGGGTTTGCATTTAGAAATGTGCTGTTCCATTAGATTGGAGATCACTGGTCTAGATCATATGACCCCAGGAAGGTCTGTAGAGTGAAAGTCACTCAGTCGTGTCCGTCTCTTTGCCACCCCATGGCCATGGAATTCTCCAGGGCAAGATACAGGAGTGGGTAGCCGTTCCCTTCTCCAGGGGATCTTCCCAACCCAGGGATCGAACCCAGGTCTCCCACATTGCAGGCGGATTCTTCACCAGCTGAGCCACAAGGGAAGCCCAAGAATACTGGAGTGGGTAGCCTATCCCTTCCCCAGCAGATCTTCCCGACCCAGGAATCAAACCAGGGTCTTCTACATTGCCGGCAGATTCTTTAGCAACTGAGCTATCAGGAAAGCCCCAAGGTCTGTAAACCTGTTTGTATTTCAGGGATAGAATAGGAACAGAGCATCCAAGCCTGCATCTGATGGTCATATGAACTGGAGTCTCAGAAAGGAGTACAGGCACGATAAACCAGGGAAGAAGACAATAGTGAGATGGGCATATATTCAAAGTGACCGTGGGAAGGGTGGCATGATGCCATCTCCCAGAATGATGATGAAGGGCCACTAAATTTGCTCCTGTTTAAAATCAAAATTATTCCTAGAGAACAGGGAGGAACAGAGCAACAGGTAGCGTCCAGGTGACCTCAGATTGTAGAACCTGTGTTCGAAATCACCTATTCCTTAGTTTCCATTTTTTCAAGCAAATTTCTAATATGAAATAGAGGGAGTCTTAGATCAATAATGTAATTGAGGGTTCCATTCCATTTCTATTTTAAAAAACCCATCAATAAAAAATTGTACAGTAGATTTTATCAGTGTAAAAGGCCATTGTCTTCAGTCTTGGCAAACAACCCAGCCCTCCTCTGAAGTGGCTATTGTGGAGCCTCTGGGAAGCTGAAATTGCCCTTAACCTTGAATGAATATAGGCAGCGCCTCTTATATATGTTTTACTCAGGAAATGTAGGCTTCTTCTGCATTAAATGGTGCTCATAAATATTAAAAATACTAACCCACCTGCTGAAAATCAGCACTCTGTTTTCACAAAAATTGTTCCCAATATTTGTTCTATTTTTAGAAGATAACCATCAGGGAGAGTATACACTCTAGGGTTCTTATTTAGCTATTGGTTGAGGTACTTTGGTTTTTTCCCATTTTGTCTTATATCAACTAAGGGTGGACTTTAAGCTATACAATAATGTATTAATATTACAGGAAAAATAAAGTATAAATCATCCTTAAAATACAGAATCGCATTTTGTGCTTACTGAGAGCTTAACTTCTGAAATAATTGATCATTACTGCAGTTAGTAAGAAATAGATGAAAACTTTACCCTTCACTTTAAAGTCTTCTAATTTGCCTGCAATGCAGGAGACCCAGCTTCAATCCATTGGTCAGGAAGATCCCCTAGAGAAGGGAATGGCTACCCACTCCAGTATTCTTGCCTGGAGAGTTCCATGGACAGAGGAGCCTGGCAGGCTACAGTTCCGGGGTTGCAAAGAGTCAGACACAACCGAGCAACTAATACACACTCACAATTTCTGTTTTGAAATAGTCAGTGGGTCAGACTAGAGCCACCACAATAGGCATACATAGTGTACAGATCATGAGAACAACTCTTTTTGATAACTCTGTGACAGAGTAAAAAACTCATAATTTTCACACTTTGGAATTGCTTTTGCTTTGCATAACCGTAGAGAGAAAGGTAATATTTTTAGCTAAAATAAGGGATAAATGCACATTAATTCTTTGCTTTTTCTAGATTTTAGATACATAAATATTTTACCATAAGAAGGTAAGGTATTTATTTATACATTCATGTCTTTATTCATTAAAAGTATTTTATTGAACAAGTGCTATGTGCTCATATGACCTGTGTTCTATATAACAGTAAGAGAGATGATCTGCTCATCTATATTATGTATCTGAGTGAAATATTTAATCTATCACAATGTCGCCCTTTAAAGGAATTGTTTACTGTGTGCCTTTTAATGGAAGAGCATTCACTAATTTAACAAACGTCACAGGACACGTGTCATTAATTAGCTCAGTTAGTGTGGCTATGGGACAGATAGTCCTGTAAATCAGCTGCTCTTAAAGTCATTAATTAACTGACTTAGTTTCATGGCAGAGGCACAGTCTATTTCAATTAGACTGTGGTTCCTGTTATTATCAAATGAGGTCAAGTATACAAAATAATGTAAAAAGTCATGTTTAATGGTGCATGGGTATATATGTATATGGGTGTAGGTGTTTTTACACACAAAAATATGTAATACAAGCATTATAACTTGTAACTGAAATAATGTTCACAAAACTTAATTGGATTCTCATCCCATAACATATGCATACATGTATATACATGTACTTACACAGTGATAAGAGTATTTATGTATTTTATTGATATTAATATTTAATTTGGGGAGTTCTGACAAAGAAATAAAATAGTTGTGCTTTATCTGAGTGAAGATCCGCATCTGGAACTATAAAAATGAGCATTATTCCAGATTGTTGACTAATTTGATTATCTTTACTTTTTATTAGTATGTTGACTTGCATGTAGATCTAGCCTTCCTTTCAAGAGGGAACAAACATGGAGAATGTGCCCATAAATGGTCTCTCTTCCCCCAATAAGAGCACCCATAGAAAAATGATAGAACTCTTAGTCATCATGGTTGAAAATATCACACAAGGTTAATATAGTGCCCATCTGGTGATATCTTTTAAAATCAGATTTATTAAAATCAGAGTTGGTTTTGACTAGGGCTGTTCCATTAACCACTATTATTTAGTAGGAGATGGAAGGTCTAATGGATAACAGTCTGTTTCTCTTCAGACATTTATGTGTTTTTATTAGGATAATGAATAATGAATACAGAATTATCAACATTATTCTGTGTAGTTTTTGTTTGTTTTAAATAATATCTGTAATGTCAAGCTCGCTTTCATTGCATAATCTAACCACACACCAAGCCTACAGTGAAACAAAACAGAGGCTGAAACGTGTTTATTGCCATTGTCTCTTAAAGAAACCTCTGAGAAGTTTGCCTCAATATATAAAAAGAAAAAAGAGATGGGTACTTTTCTGAATAGATGTTATTGTGTTGCTCAAACAAAGCTGACTCTGTAGAAGGAGATGGATTGCTTTGCCTTTCACCAGGGACCATCATTACCTGAACAAAAATCACCAGCATCAATAAAGAATTTTCAACCAAAGTTTAGTTGTTGTCCAAGCAGAAAACAACAGGGATCAACCAAGGATCCCACCACTGCCAAGAAGCACTTTGAGGCTTCCCTGTTAGCTCAGCTGTTAAAGAATCCACCTGCAATGCAGGAGACCCTGGTTCCACTTCTGGGTTGGGAAGATCCCTTGGAGAAGGGATAGGCTACCCACTCCAGTAGTCTTGGGCATCCCTTTTGGCTCAGTCGGTAAAGAATCTGCGTGCAATGCGGGAGACCTGGGTTTGATCCCTGGATTGGGAAGATCCCCTGGAGGAGGGCATGGCAACCCACTCCATTATTCTTGCCTGGAGAATCCCCAAGGACAGAGGAGCCTGGTGGGTTGCAATATATGGGGTCACAAAGAGTCAGACGTGACCAAGCACAGCACAGGAATCGAATCCACACCCCCCAATTTGAAAGGTGAAGTCTCAACCACTGAACCGCCAGGCAAGTCCCTTGAAATGCTTTTGAGAGACCTGAAACCATTTTGCTGTCTCCTGAGAGGGGACTGGGTTCAAATTCACTTGTATTTCATCTTTGCCATTTGCCTAGCTTTGTGCTCCATCCCTGTTTCTCATTTTCTCAACTAACCTCCCAGAACTCTGTGTGGCATCAAGCTGTCTACATTTACAGATAACAAAACCAAGATGCAGAGAGCCTAAGAAATCTGCCCAGGCATAAAGCTATTGGCAGAGCCAAGATTTGAGGCCAAGTCAGGGTTCTAATACACACATACCTATGCATGTGCTCAAAGTCAGTTGAAAATAAAGTGCTGATGGGGATAAGTATGACAACTCCATGATAAGTAGAAGTTTGGGTTTGTTAAGGTCTTTTAAGAACTCAGAAGGCTTACTGCCAATTTTACTTTTCTTTAAAAGAAGTATTTTCTCCCATTGCTGGCATGTGCAATTATAAAAAGAAATTAGAGATAAACAGATAACAATTTCCTGGCTGCCTTCATGTCTGTGAGCCTGACACAAATCCCAGAAGGAAAAATATGCTGTAAGGAGGCTTATGTGATATTGCTTCTTTAGGGATCCTTTGACCGCTTATTTACAATATCCAGTTACAGCCACGTTACTTTCCTTTTTGGGCAAAAGCACACATTTGCGTGACCATTCTTTTGGCGTAAGCTGACACTGCCTGCCACTTCCAATATGTCCTTGTGTGCCCAAGCTCATAATGGCAACATTTGAGTTCAGAGCTCCCCAACAGCACAATTACCGCCAAATTCACCACCGATGGGACCTCAGGGGCCTCTTTGTTAGCCAGGAACATGCAGACATGCTTCATTTTGCATCATAAAGATACTTCCAAAAGTAGTTTCTCACTGAATTATTTTCTAATAACATATTTTTCTAAGCACAAAATAAACACATGTTCCTTGTGGAAAAACAAAACCACAGAAAATATGCATTACAATATATAAATAACCTGCAACAGTAGCATCCAGGGGTAGGCATCATTCAAACAGGTTGATTTATTTCCTGTATAAGTTTCTAAAACACACACACAGATACGCACACATTTTCAAATGCACGCATATATGTAAATACACAAGTGAACAAAAATATTAGGTCCAAAAGATTGAATATTTGAGACATGTTTATTGCTATATAAATCCTACTGTTGCTGAGTACCAAGTGACTGTCAGGACTCTATATATAATCCTTTTTTTTTTTTTACATTTCTCACTTTGCCTTTGAAATAAGCATTTTCCCATATCATCTAGTGTTCCAGGAAAACCTGATATCCTAATGGTGGCATTGAATCCATTTTAGATAAAATAAAATAACTTATTTAGTTGTTCTTTCAACTGTTACTCAGTTGAACTTTCTGCCTTTTGCTGTTATAAATAATAAATAATAGCTCTTTGAGCATCTTTGTTTTCGAAATCTTAATCTGCATCTGTGATTAATTACTTAAGCAAAATTCTAGGAAATACCATTACAAGGCCAAACAGCTTAAATGTTTATAAATCTCTCAATACACACTATTGCCAGATTTTTTTTCTTTTTTTCTTTCTTGACTTTTCTTTCATTTTTTAATGGCAAGGTATTAAAAAAGGTTTTTTAAACCCCTTTTAAAGAAAATTGCTCTTTCCAAAGTAATAAATGGGGTTTGTTTTAAAAAACAATAATTGGTAATTGATATTTAATAAAAGATGAATTTTCATAATATTTGATCTAGTCAGACATTTTTGTTTTACACATGGGAAATTAAGGCTTGTGTGCAAGACAGAAGACAGAGTAGAACTAAAATCTATCTTCCAAGCCTCAAAGGCAGTCAAATTTATGTTATCAGTTCAGTAGAGAAACAGCTTGAGTTTCCTCTTTTGGTGGTAGAGAATATGTCAGTGTTTCTTTAAATATGGTGATGTGTTTTCACTCTTACAAGTAGGGCCTTGACAGTGAAATGAGAATCATTTTATTCATTCCGATTCATGTAGCAATAGCATTCTGTGAAATCCACACTACACAGTGATTCTCAAGGTATGGTGTGCATCAGAAATGCTGTATGTGTATTGTTTTTAAATGTGGCATCTTGGAATTTCATCCTTAAGACTGATTCAGTAGCTCTGGATAAGACTTGGAACTATTCATTTAACAAGCAACCAATTAATTCTGGGGCAAGTTGTCTAAGGCCACACAATGAGAAATATTGGTATGATGATTAAAAAAAAGATTTGTCTGATGTTGGTGCTTTGACAGTAGCTCTAATCTGTAACTGACTTGACTTCTCTCTGCCTTAGTTTTCTTATCTATAAAAAGGGGAGAGAAATACTAGTTTTCTCCATCCAGGATTGTTGTGAGGAAGAAGTAAAATAAGCTGTGCGAAAGGATTTAGGCCAATCCTCCATAAACAAATCCCCAGTAAACAGTAATTCATTGGCACTGCTGTCATTGGCATCTTGTCTATGTCATTATTCCTGCACGGGCTTATGGAAATGGATACTTTTAAATGGATGGCATTGTCAGTGGATTATTTATTGATTGTGATTTGCCCTGTTGTTCCTTTTGACATGACTGAATTCTGTTTACTTAGATATTTCCTTTTTTTTTTCTCTCGCCTCCATCTACTCACACCACTATGATTGAAACTGAATTGAGGTCACATGCAACAGGACCTACCCAGAGAGTTTGGTAAGACCAGTTGGAGAAGTATTGATGAGTCTTGCTGCAAATACAATGGTGATTCTGCTGCTCAATAGCTCAAGAGACCCCATTAGGAAGAGTCAGTTCTCCCGAATACTATTGAGCTATAATTTGCCCATAGTATCAGCCATGGCATCTGTTTGCATAGTTAATTCCTCCTCCACTGGTCCGGCAATAAAACCTGTGTTAAACAGAGAGACTTCTATAAGTGATGTTGAAGTCTGTATATAGCATATACATTCAATAAATAGTCATTATTCCTATACATGGTGTCAGAACTGTGTTAGGTGCTGAGGATACAGAAATTAAAGTACTTTAATCCCGTTGCTTCTGAGATCGTCTTTCTGGACAAGACAATATGATACAGAACCTTCAGGGACTATTCAATTCATGGCTACTTCCTACGAAAGACAAATGTATCTGAACTTACTGGCTGCTAGATATTCCAATGTCAAATAGTTCTAATTTGGCTGAAGAGTCTACTTGGATTAAATAGGGTACTTTAAAGCACAAGCAAAAGTCTTAAGAGAAAATAGCATCACAGTAGCAAAACCTCTGTATAATCCCCAAAGAAAATTCCACTCAAAGGCCTTGTTGTTTCAAGTCATATTTAGTTAAACTACATAACTTAGCCATTCCCCTGAGTGTCAGCGGAATTTCTCCCAGCGCTGTGAGTTTGTCAAGTCAAGTTACTCTGTCTCCTAACCCATGGAAAGAGACAGCAGTTATTGAGAGGTTATTGTATGTCAGCCCTTAAAGTAGGTACTTATTTGTGTTCTCATTAAAACCTTTTAGCAGCCCTCTCTTACACCGGGGATCTTATAAAGATTACACCAGGAATAGAACAACAGCCTTGTAAAGTTCAGGCCGCCGAGAAGCTGTTTTGCTCAAGTGCAGAAGAAGCCATTGCTGCCAAGTTCTTGTGGCTGGTACAGGCTGGTGCTCCTTGGAAGAACAGGGGCCATGGCTAGACTCATTGTCCTGCCTGCGCAGGGCCAGGCAGGGTAGCAGACCTAGCTGTTTAACGCCCTTTTATTGATATTTTTACTTGAAAAGCCTCTTGTTACTTTCATGGTAGGTGGGCTATCCTTAACTGGTTTTAACTTTACCCCCGTTTCATAGCAGAAATTCTTAACTTGGAATCTACAAAGAGACTTTCAGAATCTGTAACTCCCTTAAAATAATAGCAGGAAAAATTTACAAATCACTCATCATCCCACTATGCATGATTTATCTTATTTAAACCTCCTCATGGTCCTACCGAATAGGTACTGTTTTTATTTCCATTTTTGAAGATAAGGAAAATGAAGTTTAATATCTTGCAGAAAGTCTATAAGTATGCAGCAGCAGAGTAAGGGTTTTAATCCAAGCTGTCTGGATCCAGGCTAAAACTCATAGGCTTAACCACTAGGCCATACTGAACTTTATGGAATTATTTCCAAAAAGGTGTGTGGGTGTGTTTGAAAAAAAATTTTTTTTGAAAGGCTTACGTTTCTGGAGACTTTCAGGTCATTTTATTCTTAAAAGGATCTCTTTTCTTTTAAGTTGAACTGTAGTTTATAGTGTCATGTTAGTTTCAGATGTTCAACACAGTGATTCAGGTATAGGTATTCTTTTTCAGATTCTTTTCTCTTATGCTGCTGCTGCTGCTAAGTCACTTCAGTCGTGTCCGACTCTGTGTGACCCCATAGACAGCAGCCCACCAGGCTCCCCCGTCCCTGGGATTCTCCAGGCAAGAACACTGGAGTGGGTTGCCATTTCCTTCTCTAATGCATGAAAGTGAAAAGTGAAAGTGAAGTCGCTCAGTCATGTCCGACCCTCAGTGACTCCATGAACTGCAGCCTACCAGGCTCCTCCTTCCATGGGATTTTCCAGGCAAGAGTACTGGAGTGGGGTGCCATTGCCTTCTCCGCTTTTCTCTTATCACATCAGATCAGATCAGTCGCTCAGTCGTGTCCGACTCTTTGCGACCCCATGAGTCGCAGCACTCCAGGCCTCCCTGTCCATCACCAACTCCCGGAGTTCGCTCAGACTCATGTCCATCGAGTCAGTGATGCCATCCAGCCATCTCATCCTCTGTCGTCCCCTTCTCCTCTTGCTCCCAATCCCTCCCAGCATCAGAGTCTTTTCCAATGAGTCAACTCTTCGCATGAGGTGGCCAAAGTACTGGAGTTTCAGCTTTAGCATCATTCCTTCCAAAGAACTCCCAGGGCTGATCTCCTTCAGAATGGACTGGTTGGATCTCCTTGCAGTCCAAGGGACTCTCAAGAGTCTTCTCCAACACTGCAATTCAAAAACATCAATTCTTCGGCACTCAGCCTTCTTCACAGTCCAACTCTCACATCCATACATGACCATTGGAAAAACCATAGCCTTGACTATTGCAAAATACTGAGTATAGTCCCTGTGCTACACAGTAGGTCCTTGTTGCTGTCTCTGAGATCTAAAATTTGAAATGCTCTGCTATCTAGTTGCTACATATATGGACATTTATTAGAATGACCTGAGTAGAAACAATCTGTTCTATACCTGTGGGGCATCTGTACTTGAGTTATCAACTGAACCATTTGGTTTGTTCACCAGGAAGGTCTGCAGGTCTTGAGCTAAGAGTCCAGTGCTTCCAGACCTGCGTCACTCCTTCCCCCTGCCATCTGACCACATCTCTCCCAGGAGCACAACGCAGGTTGATATCAGCTTTTAAAATAAAATCTATGTCACTCATGAAATATCCAGAGAACTTGGAAAACTGCAGGAAACTCAGAAGCTGGTGGGCTCAGGGGCAAAGAAATCATAAATTCACAACCACCACCACCCGCCATTTAGCTTTATCATATCTTGCCAAAACTGGCATGGAGTGGGATGTGCTGTTCAAGAGTAAAGAATTTTCAATTAGTTTATTGTAGTGAAATTTGCTTTTTTTGGAACCAGGATCAAAGTCATGTCCTTTCTCTGCTCTAACAAAGGCACAGCCACATAAAAGGAAAGTCTTAGAATCTGAGCAATAACAAGATTGTGTTATGATATAATCTGTAAATATACCAACACCTCCCTTAAGAATATAATCGGACCCCCTGAACGGAGGAGGTTGTATGTTGGCCATTAGTTTCAATCACTGGAAGCGCTGCAAATACTAATTTCATTAATGTTTCACTGGCCTCAAGATTAATGCAATGAGCCAAATTATAACCATCTTATTAAAATATGGGAAATTTCAGTGTATTTAAGTAGAAAAGAACAAAAAGGGAATTAATATTTATTGAACGCATATCATCTTCAAAACACTGTCTTGGGTGCTTTAATATTCATTAACTCATTTTGGTTTTCTACATGTGAGTGGTTTATAATCCCTTTTCAACAAGTGTGGGAAAAAAAAAAAAACCAAGTGTGGAAGCTCAGGCTGAGAGAGTCTAAGGAGCTTTGCTTAAGGTCCCAAAGCTGGCAGGGAACTGAGCCTCTTCACAACCAGATCTGATTCCAAAGTCCATGCTGTTTCTACTAAGATATGATATTTGAGGGGAGCTAAATAGCATTGGGGAACCTAGTTTTGATCATTTGCATCAGTATTTAATAAGGGACCACTGGATCCTAGAGAAGCCATGGAGTATAGTGGATATAAACTTGGATTTCAGGCAGGTTACTTATCTCTGAGCACCATTTCTTAATCTAGCATGTTGTGCTGTGCTCAGTCACTCAGTGGTGTCTGACTCTTTGTGACCCTATGGACTGTAGTCCACCAGGCTCCTCTGTCCACGGGATTCTCCAGGCAAGAATACTGGAGTGAGTTGCCGTTTTCCAGAGGATCTTCCTGACCCAGGGATCAAACCTGTGTCTCCTGCATCACAGGCAAATTCTTTACCCACTGAGCTATCTGGGAACCTACCTAGCATAGTACTAAAAATCAAAATTTAAGATCCATTTTAAATGGATCTAAAATGCTGAGAATAGTCTATCCTCTATTGTTTTTGTCAGTTGTTATTATTGTGTTGTCCTTCTAAGAAGGCCCATCGAACAGGGCAGTTGGATCCCCATGGACAGTAAATCTCCCACTGTGTGGACTCTCTGGAAGGGCTCGCCTTTGGGAGCTGCTAGAATATAAGCTCGAATTCTGTCAGGGATGAAGTGGCAGAGAGCAGGGTGGAGAAGAGCTTGACAGATCCTCCGGTCTCCAGTGTAGAGAAGTGTCATCAGAGTAATCAGTGTTAAAGCTTGAAAGATGCTGAAGACCACACTGTTTCCAGGGACATCAGCCAAAGTTTGAAGCATCCAGGAGAAAGTATCAGTATAAAAATGCATAATGGTTAGAGCACTGATATTTAGACCCCATATGGTAGATTTGGAAGAAGGCAATGGCACCCCACTCCAGTACTCTTGCCTGGGAAATCCCATGGACGGAGGAGCCTGGTAGGCTACAGTCCATGGGGTCGCTAAGAGTTGGACACGACTGAGCGACTTCACTTTCACTTTTCACTTTCATGCATTGAAGAAGGAAATGGCAACCCACTGTGGTATTCTTGCCTGGAGAATCCCAGGGACGGGGGAGCCTGGTGGGCTGCCGTCTATGGGGTCGCACAGAGTCAGACGTGACTGACGTGACTTAGCATCTTAGCATGGTAGATTTAGGGCTTCCCCGGTAGCTCAAATGGTAAAGAATCCACCTGCAGTGCAGGAAATCCTGGTTCAATTCCTGCGTCAGGAAGTTCCCCTGGAGAAGAGATAGGCTACCCACTCCAGTATTCTTGGGCTTCCCTGTTGGCCAGATGCCTGCAATGCGGGAGACCAGGGTTCAATCCCTGGGTTGGGAAGATCCCCTAGAGGAGGGCATAGCAACCCACTCCAGTATTCTAGCCTGGAGAATCCCCCTGGACAGAGGAGCCTGGCGGGCTATAGTCCATGGGGTTGCAAAGAGTCATATATGACTGAGTGACTAAGCACACACATGGTAGATTTAATTCTGGGCTCCCAAAATTGGGAAATTATAAAATTGCCTATTTTACTTTACCAAACAGAACTCCAGCAAGAATATGGAGAAAAGCTTTCTTCTATAGTTACACTCTCATTCATGTTTGCCATTGCTCGTGTGTGTGTGTGTGTGTGTGTGTGCGCGCGTGTGCACTCAGTCTGTCCAACTCTGAGACCCCATGGACTGTAGCCTGCCAGGCTCCTCTGTCCATGGAATTTTCAAGGCAGGAATACTGGAGTGGGTTGCCGTTTCCTTCTCCAGGGGATCTTTCCAACCCAGGGATCAAACCCACCTCTTTTGTGTCTCTTGCATTGGCAGACAGGTTCTTTACCACACTACCACCTGGGAAGCCTTTGCCATTGCTCAGGTGGTGTTTATTTTGGTAACAGGAATACCTGACCTTCCAGAGGCAATTTAATCTCCACAGTGCCAAAGATTCTCTCTCTGCAATAAATAGCTCAGGTTTCTAGTGATTCCCGAGGACATGGATCTCACATTACTTACCATACTATAGTCAAAAATATCTTTGCTCTTCCTTCCTACTATATACAAGACTGGAGAATAAAAGAGATGATAACATGTTGCTTTATGTGCTTTGACATTACCAGTAGTATATATTTTTGTCATTATAATTTCTAACTATGGTGAAACAGGTATGAGATTTTCCAGGTGAAGTAGAGCCTGTGACATAGCATTCAAGAGGAATAATTCTGATTCTGGAAAACTCTTTCTAAAGGACAGCACCCTTTATCTCCTTCCTGTTCTTTCTGTTTGGTGGTGGCATGGGGAAAGGAAGAGGCAGATTCAGGATCGTCAGGTGAGAATGTCAAAGGCAGAAACTGGAGCTGTTCTGCGAAGGTCAAAGGACTTTGTTTCCTATTCCATTCATAAATCCATGAGAACAGATATCTCATTGTGTTTAAATACAAAATGCACACTCCCATTTCTTTTTTCTATAAAAAAAAAACAAGACAAAATGTGAATTCTCACCTGCTGTCCAGATGTTCATCTGATTACCATTATCCACTAATCCATATAGAAATAGCAGGGTTACAGTGTGCCTTTTGTTCCTGTTTTGAAAGAGTTATTAGTACATTTGGTTGAGAAGCACAAAGGCCAGTTGAGCACATACCAGCTACTATGCTAGATACTTATTTTCTCCATTTCATGGAGGGAAACTGAGGCATGGAGAAGTTGAGTAACTTGGCCAAGCTCACATGGCTAAGAAGAGAGAAAATTAGGTTTTAAACCCAGACAGCCTAGACCATGTGTTATTTCTTTTAATGATTTTTTTTTTTATTGAAGTATAGGTGATTTACAATGTTGTGTTAGTTTCAAGTATTTAGCAAAGTGATTTAGATTCTTTTTTTCTGAATCATATTTTTCCCTTACGGTTTATTAAAAAACATTGAGCAGCGTTTCCTATGCTATGCAGTAGGCCCTTGTCAGTTATCTGCATTATATGTAGTGGTGTGTATATGTGAACTCCTGATGTATCCCTCCCCTCTCTGCTTCCACTTTGGTAGCCATAGGCTTGTTTTCTATGTCTGTGGGTCGGTTTCAGTTTTGTATATAAGTTCATTTGTATACGTTTTTAGATTCCACATGTAAGTGATATCCTATGATATTTGTCTTTCCCTGTCTGGCCTACTTCATTCTTTATGATCTCCACTAGGTCTGTCTGTGTTGTTGCAAATGGCATTATTTCATTTTTTTGTATGGCTGAGCAATATTCCATTATATATACATAGGTATATATTTTTCTCTAAAGATGAGAGGTTAAATTCTCGGAAATAAACATACCCATCCCAGGTAGACATATGCACAGAGCTCAGACACAACAGACAGAATGACTGCCTCTCATACACAGTAAAAAGCCAGCATACAATGAGTACTTGCTCTGTGCACACACTGGAGAAGGTACATATACGAATTTTATGCAACGGAGTTCACACACACGTGCTCACACATGTACAGTATTATTTCTTCATGCGGTAGATGAGAAAGGAGATGCTCAGGCAGGTTAAGCTGTTCAACATTGTCCGGCTAACAAGTGATAAATTCAAGATGGAAACAGGCTTCTCTGTCATGGAATACCATCATGTTCCCACTGAGCCATGATGCCTGCTCTCTATAGTCATTCATGCACTCAACATTTAATATTCATTTAGTGAGCACCTGCTATTTCTAATGCCTCAGCATGCAGTATAGGAAAAACACAAGATTGAAGTTCACAGGATCTAGATTTGAATTTCTGCTCCATCATTAAATATCAATTTATTAAATTTCTCTGAGTTACAGTTTCATCATCTATAAAATAGGAGTGAACAATAATATGTATCTCATAGAAATGTCATCAAGAGCAAATGAAATTATATATATAAAAATATTTGGTATATAACAAAACACTTTGTAAATCTTATTCTTATTATAATAATTACAGGAAGGGGTGTGTATGTAGCCTCCCAACCTCAAATAGTGGGAGAGGGGCATCTGAAACCTGTTGCAGTACTCCAAAATATTGCTTTAGTGAGGACCTGAGTAACATTTGGAATTGCAGGAGCAAGAATTGGAGGCATATTAGACATTGGTTCATCCATGTGGAGCTTTAAAGAACAAAATAGATTTCATGGGTAGCAATAGGTAGGGCTCCCATAAAACTTTATTATCTGTAAAATATACTCTGTGTATTTAGAACAGCAGGGGCAAAAGTAACTTTGGAGGGGCCAGAGATGAAGTTGGGGAGGGAGTTGGGACCAGACTTTAATTCAAATGCCATGATAAAGAATTTTAATCTAGTGTTGTAGGCAAGTGTAGGTATTCAAGGAAGTAACAAAAATCTCACCACATGAAGTTCTCTCCGGTTGCCATCTTTCCCTGCTGCTTTCTTCCTCTTCCCCTCTTCCTTTTTCTCCTTCTTTCTAACATCCATTCAACTACACACAAAATGCCCACAACAATGTAGAAGACGGAGGAACACGGCAGACCAGTGGGTAGGACACCACCTAGGAAGCAGCTATGACAGCTGTGCTGAAAATCGCACTGGCTCTAGAGGCTCTGCTTCCCTGGAGGGTGGAGTCCAGATTTATGAGCTGAGTTCAGTGCCATGCAGTTGAAATCAGGAATGTTAAAGCTGAAAGAGATCTTGGAGACAGATCTAGTCTTCCTAAGTTGCCAAGACATCAAATTACCTGAACACTGTTTTAAAAAGAAATATTCCTGGGTCCAATCCTAGATTACTGACTCAGAGTATCCAGAAGGAGGCCTGAGAATCTGTAGTTTTAGAAGTCTTTCGAAAGTGATATGCAGAGCAGTAATTGAGAATGATTGGTAGTCAGTCTCTTAATTTTATTTATTAAACTTTTTATTTTGTATTGGACTATAGCTGATTAAGAGCAGCCTGGACGGGAGGGGAGTTTGGGAGAAAATGGATACATGTATATGTAGGGCTGAGTCCCTTCGCTGTCTCCTTGAATCTCTTTATTTTATTGGTAACATCCCAGAAAAGTCTGGAGGTTTGCCAGTCTAGTCAGTAGCAGAGTTAGAACTCAAAATCGAGGTTCGCGATTCCCAATTCAGTACTGGAGCCCAAGGTCAGTTGTTACCTTTTTGCTGGAGAAAAGTATGTTTCTTTTTTGTCATCTACTCTTTCAGTATGAATTTGGAACCTCTTTGTCTCATAAAACTAGTCTGTATAGTGTTTAACTTTAACCTCAAGGTGGTTTGCTACATCTCTCCCAAGTATTATTAAACATTTACCGGACATTTAAGGCATTACAGTGTGGTCAGGGTGATTAGCAAAGTTAACGAAGTGGAGGACCCATATTTTAATTCCTTTCAAGTTTTGTCATACTTTTATATTTGGAGATAACGTAAACACATCCCTTCATGTCAGCAAAATGTCATGTTCTATGCAAAGATTTTGAACATTATGCTCAAGACAGCTAGATGATATCTCAAAGTAAGGTCTAATAGGGCACATTAAAGAATGTGTTTTTGTTTCAGCCTTTATGAAGTTAAAACTAATCCAGTGGTTCAGTCCTCCTTTTAAGTCTTTCGTCGGAAGACCAGAAGATTTTGGTTTGAGTCATAATTCAGTCACTTAAATCAATGAGACTCTGGATAAACCATTGCCCTCCTTCCTGAGTCTTGGTTTCTTTTTGTAAATGAAGATAAGCCTCCTCGCCCCTCCCCATTGCCCAGGGTCACCCTGTGAATTTCACTGAGCCATGACAATGGAAAGGCTTTAGAAACAATGAGGGGCTAGGAGGGAGAGGCACGGGAAGGAGAGGCCTTTGGGAGAGAGTCTTCTGTTTCCCCAGGAAGGGTCATCGTAGTCCAGCTCATCAAGAGGCACAGATGGAGCTTAGGGACAAGGCCAATGGCTGAAGCACCCAGGGCATCCAGAGAGATTATTTCCATGTGGCCTGAAGGGCCAAGTGCGTTAGTGGGATTAGTGGCAAACATAGTATTCAAACTCATAATTACATTGCAAGTTTAAAGGACAGCTGTGTACAAGGAAGCCAAGAACAGAATAAGCATACATGTGGTTTGGATTTTTTCCTCATGTCAAATTTAATTTCTAGGTCTAAACTTTATAGAAAAAGAAAAAGAAGGGTAAAATCACATTTTAAGATTTTTTTTTAAGTTTTAAAGTTAGAGGGGGAAAAAAAACACAACTGAATGAATGCTTTCAAAAACTCTGATTTTGATTTCAAGAAGTATCTGCATTTCTTGCCCCCCCCCACTTTTTATGATCTGGTCAAAATTAAAATTTAAAGATCAGCAAAGTATATGAATATGTTTGGATTTTTTTTCTTCCAACATAAGTTTAAGCATCTGTTATCTATTCTTTTTATAGCTTAATGTATAAAAAATTATAGAATTTATTTTATAAGATACCTGTTCTGTACAAGCAAACACATTTTAAATTAGATTATCTGCCAGTGGTACTGATTTTGTCCAGGACAGGCTGGAGATTCCCTGGTGACTCACACAGTAAAGAATCTGCTGCAATGCAGCAGACCTAGGTTCAATCCCTAGGTCAGGAAGATCCCCTGGAGAAGGGAATGGCTACCTACTCCAACATTCTTTCCTGGAAAATTCCATGGATAGAGGAGCCTGGGGAGCAATAGAGTCCATGGAGTCACAAAGGGTCGGACACGACTGGGTGTCTAATACTTTCACTTTCAGGCTGGAGATTAAGGTTTGTTTACATATTTACACTATGCTGATACAATGAAGTACTAAAATTTTACATGCCAGGAATCAAAACAAGTACAGTTCCTATTAGGAAATAATATATCTGAGGATTCTGGCATGACCATCTATAGCCAGTTAGAGAAATCTTTGCTAGATTGAAAGGCTGTGCCATTACAAATGGCCTTGTTTACACTGTACTTAAGATATCATCATCATCCTGAAGGTGATGAAGTAGGTACAGAAACAATTCTGTTGTTTCTGCAAATATTCATTAAGCACCTAGTATTGCCAGGCACTACTGGGGGCTTCCCTGGTGGCTCAGATTGTAAAGAATCTGCCTACAATGCGGGAGACATAGGTTCGATCCCTGGGTTGGGAAGACCCCTGGAGAAGGGAAGTATTCTTGCCTGGAGAATTCCACGGAGAGAGAAGCCTGGCAGGCTACAGTCAATGAGGTCCCAAAGAGTTGGACACAACTGAGCAACTAACACTTTAACTTTTTTTCATTTCACTGGGAAGAAATGCAGTGCATTGAGAAGACACAAGTACTATAGTGGTTGCACTGAATTTCTACTTCTAAATTAAAATAAGATTTTTTTCCCTTCAGGACAACCAAATTCCTAGTGATAGTGTTCATAAATCCTATTGATGTGCCAAGTCCATAGTTGAGAAAAATACATGGCTGTCACTGCTGACCTCCTTTGCTTTTTTTTGATCTTTTGCTATGTTTTTAAACTTTTTTTAAAAGTCGAATTTTACTTCTTTAGCTATAAAAATTCCTTTCATTTTCATGCAGTGATAGATCTCAAATATTTATATGTAATCATCTGATTGTGCCAACTGGCCTCTTTTCTGGATGGATTCTATTCAGTTTTGCGTGTTGTCTTTTTTTCATTTTTGTAGAATTTATTTTGTATAATCTTGTCTCCCATTTTGGATTATTTCCCATTTATACTCCTTTTAAAAAATGACTTATGCTTTTTTAATGAGGAGTCCAAAATGGTACATGAAGCTCTAAGTACAGTGTAAACAAGGCCATTTGTAATGGCACAGCCTTTCAATCTAGCAAAGATTTCTCTAACTGGCTATAGATGGTCATGCCAGAATCCTCAGATACATTATTTCCTAATAAGAACTGTACTTGTTTTGATTCCTGGCATGTAAAATTTTAGTACTTCATTGTATCAGCATAGTGTAAATATGTAAATAAACCTTAATCTCCAGCCTGAAAGTGAAAGTGTTAGACACCCAGTCGTGTCCGACCCTTTGTGACTCCATGGACTCTATTGCCCACCAGGCTCCTCTATCCATGGAATTTTCCAGGAAAGAATGTTGGAGTAGGTAGCCATTCCCTTCTCCAGGGGATCTTCCTGACCTAGGGATTGAACCTAGGTCTGCTGCATTGCAGCAGACTCTTTACTGTGTGAGTCACCAGGGAATCTCCAGCCCGTCCTGGACAAAATCAGTACCACTGGCAGATAATCTAATTTAAAATGTGTTTGCTTGTACAGAACAGGTATCTTATAAAATAAATTCTATAATTTTTTATACATTAAGCTATAAAAAAGAAAGTGAAAGTGAAGTTGCTCAGTCGTGTCTGACTCTTTGCGACTCCATGGACTGTAGCCTACCAGGCTCCTCTGTCCATGAGATTTTCCAGGCAGTAGTACTGGAGTGGATTGCCATTTCCTTCTCCAGGGGATCTTCCCAACCCAGGGATCAAACCCGGGTCTCCCACATTGTAGACAGATGCTTTACCGTCTGAGGCACCAGGGAAGCCCTATAAAAAGAATAGATGTTTAAACTTATGTTGGAAGGGAAAAAAATCCAAACATATTCATGTACTTTGCTGATCTTTAAATTTTAATTTTGACCAGATTTGATCATTTGAGTTTGATCTCTAGGGTGACAGTGAAATATTTTTCATAGCAAAAATGCCTTGATATTCAGTGAAGGGAAGCCCAAACTAGACAATACTCCATTTTGTTTGAAGCCACACAGCCCAGAGAATGTCCCAGGTAACTTTCTCTCCTCCTCCTAGAGGAGACTATCTGGTTCTAGAAGGGCATTTAGTCTATGAGTTTAGAACAGGAAGGATGGCCCTAGGCATCTGCATCAACCTATATCATTCCCAGTACAAAAAACCAACTCGGCTCTGATTCCATTGCAAATGAACTAGAGAACAGTGATGAGTGGTTCTAGTCTACATTTGGGTAAGTTATGAAAGATTTCTAGAAATTATTTTTAGACTCTGGTCCATATACTCCTAGAAATGTATACATTCAGAATGTCAGTTTGGTCTGGAGTCCCGTTCAAAGCAAAACAAGCCTAGTTTGATGCCGTGTTTCTAAGACCTCATTGACTCCAGTGGAGCATGGATCCAAATCCCTGGAGAAGGCAACTCCTTGTCTCTGATCCACAGACAGACTCATGTTCAACTGGTCCTCTCTAGCTTTCCTGATTTTCATCAATGCAAAACAGAACCAGACCTTCCCTCTTTATAGAACAACCCCCACTGTGTGTAATGGCTGTGAATGCATTCTCCAACACTTCTTCAGCACTAGATGATAAGAAATGTCATGAAAATAAGCACAACGAAGGAACGTTAAAGAGAAAAATCTCAACCAGGTATCAAGACAGTAGAATTTAAAGAGGCAGAGTTTTACTTGGGCCTCAATGGGGTGCCTTTTTTTTTTTTTTAAGTCAGTTCATTTTTCACCAAGTAACTATCTAGGGTGGCGTGTAGGAAAACAGGGCAGCTCTCTTCCTTGCTGTCATCTGGGGACCAGGATCCTTTCGTTTGTGTTCCTACCATCCTTTGTCGCTGCAGAACCTTCAGCATCCAACTAGAAGTGGGAAGAACAACCCATAGCCAGGCACTCAGGAGGAATTCTGAGCCAGTCCTGGAAGTGGCATGTGAGATTTCTGGTCATATCCCTTGCATGACCAAATCTAACTACAGAAGAAGCCTAGAAATGAGGACTTCTTGTCTGCCTAGGAACAAGCAGAGACTGGAATTTGGCAGATGGCAAGCATAATTTGCTATATTCATGGCTTTGATTGTTGAATTCTATGTTTTTCCAGCATTGTGTTGTCTTTAGTCAGGATTATAAAACCATTTCAAGGAAATATAAAATATATATATATCTTTACTTTTCAAAATCATTGTTGGAGTGGATCAGTCCAACAGCTGTTTGGCAGTCCATCCCAATGTCTTAAAACATTTGAAGGATCATTTGCAAGCTCGTATAATTCACCTCATATAAGAAATCACAAAGGAAAGCAAATATCAGTAGGTTCATAGCACAATGAATCATAGGCTGCTTGGTGTGGACATTTACATCTGTGTCTTTATTCTCTGTGATATATTTTAAAGAACTGTGAAAGCACTGATCGTGTATAACCATCAGAGTATTCTTACAATTGCTCTACCATGGTGAAATTGAAGAAATGGTATCTAATTCAGGCCACACGGCTCTCTGAAGCCCTTCCCTGTTCTCTTCCACTTTCATTAAAGTGGAAAAACCCATCTGTTTGGATCATTGAGGTTGGAAACTGAGTGATATCACTTCTCCAAAATAGATTTAATAGTATGGCTTGGTTAATTGTTTCCTGACCTGTTTGAGAGAGAGTCCAGACTCAGAGAAAAACATGGTGTATAAATTTTTGTATTCAATAGTGGCAAAGAGTCGGATTTGCATTATATTTTTAAAGGTAATTTTGGTAGAACTATTACAGTTTTTGTTTTCAGTTATTAAAGACTTATCTAGACATTTAATCTACTTAATATATGATATTTAATGATACTTTCACAAAGGACTTATAATATTTGATCATTATTATTCATCCAATTAAGCCATTTGAAAATTAATTCTTAATAAGTCAAAATATGTGAATAGCTAGAAATGAGATTGAGAACCACGTTTTAAAGTCCACTTCTCAAAGAGAAAATCATGATCCCTGTAGAGACATATGGTTTAAAATAGATCCTTCTCAGACCTTCAAAGTGATTCTAGCATTCTACCTGGTGGGATCACTCATCTGGAAGAAGGAGCATAAGCGTATTGCAAGCAAAGTTATGAAAAGTATGGGTATGCTTTGGAAACTTTTTGGCTATCAAAAAAATAAAGAAAAAGAAGAATTAGGGAAAAAACTAGCCTTAATAATAATATATCTTTTAGGAAGAAAATATGATGCCACATCCCCATTTTCAGTCTTTCCGTTGTTTCCCTGTCCTTTCCCATTCTGTTATGGCCTCAAATGCACAGGGAAGCTAATGAAGATCAAGCTTAGAGCCCTTCACGGGCTGGGCCCCATTCTAAATTCTAGAAGAGAGGCGTAATAACCACTGCACATAGTTATAGATTTTGTAAAATTTGCAAAAGTTAGAACTTGGGGGGGCATTACTTTTTTCAAAACAGACTGTCAAAGTACCATGAAACCAGGTTCCTACCCCTGATTCCATGGCTGACTGGAGGGCAGACCGGAAGATGTTCAAGACAGATTCTGTTAAATGGGGGCAAATCCTATTTTTTTATGGCCCCTTTGTTTTTTTGCAGCTTTATTTAGATATCATTGACATATGACATTATGTAAGTCTAAAGTGTGCAAGTAGTGTCCTGTATTGTATATATTGGAAAATGATTACCACAATAAGGTTTTAACACGTCCATCACCTCAAATAGTGACAGCTGTGTGTGTGGTGAAAACTTTAAAAATATACTCTGTTAGCAATTTTCAAATTCTATACTGTATTAACTATAGTCACAGTGTTGTACATTATATCCCTGAACTTATTCATCTTACTACTGGGAGTTTCTACCCTTTAACCACCATTACCCATTTCTCTTACCCGCTTCTCCCAGCCCCCAATTCAGTTCAGTTCAGTCGCTCAGTCGTGTCCGACTCTTTGCGACCCCATGAATCGCAGCACGCCAGGCCTCCCTGTCCATCACCAACTCCCGGAGTTCACCCAGATTCACGTCCATCGAGTCAGTGATGCCATCCAGCCATCTCATCCTCTGTCGTCCCCTTCTCCTCCTGCCCCCAATCCCTCCCAGCATCAGAGTCTTTTCCAGTGAGTCAACTCTTCGCATGAGGTGGCCAAAGTACTGGAGTTTCAGCTTTAGCATCAGTCCTTCCAAAGAAATCCCAGGACTGGTCTCCTTCAGAATGGACTGGTTGGATCTCCTTGCAGTCCAAGGGACTCTCAAGAGTCTTCTCCAACACCACAGTTCAAAAGCATCAATTCTTCGGCGCTCAGCTTTCTTCACAGTCCAACTCTCACATCCATACATGACCACAGGAAAAACCATAGCCTTGACTAGATGAACCTTTGTTGGCAAAGTCATGTCTCTGCTTTTGAATATGCTATCTAGGTTGGCCATAACTTTCCTTCCAAGGAGTAAGCGTCTTTTAATTTCATGGCTGCAGTCACCATCTGCAGTGATTTTGGAGCCCAGCCCCCAACAATCACTAATCTATTCTCTGTTGTCCGTGGGCTTCTTTTAGATTATGCATATAAATCAGATCGTACAGGATTTGTCTTTCTCTTTCTGACTTATTAACTTAGTGTGATTGCCCTCAAAATTCATCCATGTTATTATAAGCAGCAGAATTTCTCTTTTTTATAGCTGAATAATATTCACTCCATATATGTGTGTGTATTTCTTTATCTATTCCTTAGTCATTGGACTCTTAGGCTGTTTCCATATCTTGACTATTATAAATAGTGCTACAATGAACATACCTCTTCAAGATAGTGGTTTTATTTCCTTTGGATATTATATACCCAGAATTGGAATTGCTGATTCATATGGTAGTTCTATTAATTTCTTGAAGAACCTCCATACTGCTTTCCATAGTGACCATACCAACAAACATTTCCTTCAACAATATACAAGAGTTTCTCTCACCAGGAGGCTAGGAAAGGCTAGATTAGAGTGGCAATTTTCAATAGAGGAGTCTGGGAATATCTCATCATGAAGGTGGCATTTGACTGATACCTGGGTCAAGAATATTCTGGCTAATGCCAAGGCTCTGGGGAGGGAGTGCTCACATGTGTTCAAGGAACAACCAGAGATAGAAGAGGCTGAGATTACCCTACTAAGTGAAACAAGTCACAGAGACAAATACCATATGATATCATTTATATGTGGATTCTAAAATATGACACAAATTTAAATGAGCCTGTCTATGAAACAGGAGCTTCCCAGGTGGTACTAGTAATAAAAAACCTGCCTGCAAATGCAGGAGACAGGAGATGCAGGTTTGATCTCTGGGTCAGGAAGATCCCCTGGAGGAGAGGATGGCAGCCCACTCCAGTATTCCTGCCTGGAAAATCCCACGGACAGAGGAGCCTAGCGGCCTTCGGTCCATAGGGTTGCAAAGGGTCGGACACAATTGAAGCGACTTAGCATCTATGAACCAGAGTCATAGACACAGAGAGTAGACTGGTGGTTGCTGTGGAGAGGGGAGTGGTTTGAGGGGAGGGATGGAGTGGGAGGTTGGGGTTAATAAATGTAAACCTTTATATATAGAATAGAAAAACAACAGCTCTTACTGTACAGCACAGAGTCCTGAAATGGTATGCCATGATAAACTATAATGAAAAAGAATATTTGAAAAATGTATATATTTATATGTATAACTGCATCACTTTGCTGTACAGCAGAAAGTAACACAGCATCATAAATCAACTACAATAATTTTTTTAAATAAATCACCTATAAACCTCAAATAAAATAATTCTGAGTTTGAGCTTTTTAAAAAAACTTTAGATTGAACCTTTTAGAAACATTGGCCTTTTGCCATCCCGTTTGGCAAAAACTTACAAAGCAAGTCCAGCTTATCCCTTTTGGCCTCCAACCCAAACATTAAACTCACGCCATCGTTTTCAACTTGAGTCTCTTTATTGGCCTCTGTGACTCAGGAGTGTCATGGGCATGTCAGAAACAAATACTATGCTCCCTGAGATCATTTGGTATTTTTACCCATAAAGAAGCGCACGGCTTTCTCCTTTGTGTCAGGCCTTTGTTTATAAAAAATGATCTGTGAAAACAAAGGGTAAAATTACACATCCTTCATGTAAATATACATATTATGCAAGGTAACATGCACAGCGTCACTTACTTTCTACTTTACTAACGTCCTGAATACTAGGCGCTCTCATGATGTCCTATGCAAATTTGAAATGGAGCTTTGGGATTGATTTGAGGAAGATCGCCATTCACGCACCTCTCTGTAAAATGCCGTTTTCTACAATCTCATTTCTATAGATAACCCTAGCAAAGTAAATATTGAGGTAGGGAATTGGAAGAAGCAGTATTTTCTTTACTCCAGAGAAGGTACTCGATCTGCAAGAAATTCCTGAATGGAAAATATCACTGGTGTTGATTAGAAACAGTTTCATAGCCTAGTAGTATTGATAACAGTGGGTAAAACACTTATTATAGAGAGAAAAAAAATATTTTTAAATGATTATCCAACTCTGCTTATATTTCATTAAGCTTGGGGGCAAATCAGCCCCCTCATCCTGAGCGGTAAAGCACCAAAATGGATTCCATCGTAGCGCCAATGGCATGGGCTACCATACGCAAAAGAGTCAGGTACAGGAAAATAAACAGCAGTGTAATTGTGCAGCGAGTATAGGTACCAAGCTACACCCAGTGGCCTGGTATCTGAAGGACTGTTCCTGCTTATTCTTTTTGCCTGGAGCCCCACCCAGGATGTCAGGATTTCCACGCCTTCCACGTTCCTAGCAGGAAATTGTTCTTTTTCTTCAGTGAGGAATATCTAGAGAAAAATCAACAGTCTCCACCCTCTCCCCGGATGTTATCACACTGGAATTACAGAGTGGGGTGGAGACACACAGCTAAGTTGTAAAAGCAGCTCAAGTTGTGAGAGCGATCTGGCTCCAGCACCTGTCACCGCATTGATTGCCAAGGCCGATTCCAGCTCTCAGTTCCCTCTCTCCCCTACCCCACCCTCCCCAGTAGGTTCTTCCCAAGGCAGCATGCTCAGGAACAATCTGGATGGAAAGTCCCCCTCAAACCAAAAGAGTGATAACAGTTAAAGTAACAATAGATCCTATATATTGGGAAGGTGCTAGCTGCCAGGCACTGTGCTGAATGCTTTCTAAACATTACATAGGGCCCTAAAACTAGATACTGTAATTGTCCTTATCAGGAAATGGAGCCTTAGTACAGTAACTGCCTAAGAGCATACAACTAGAAAAGTGGTAGAACCATGATTTAAAATTTAGACCATGTTTTCTAACTGAGACAGCATATTAAAAAGCAGAGACATTACTTTGTCAACAAAGGTCCGTCTAGTCAAGGCTATGGTTTTCCCAGTGGTCATGTATGGATGTGAGAGTTGGACTATAAAGAAAGCTGAGCACCGAAGAATTGATGCTTTTGAACTGTGGTGTTGGAGAAGACTCTTGAGAGTCCCTTGGACTGCAAAGAGATCCAACCAGTCCATCCTAAAGGAAATCAGTCCTGAATGTTCATTGGAAGGACTGATGTTGAAGCTGAAACTCCAATATTTTGGCCACCTGATGCGAAGAGCTGACTCATTTGAAAAGACCCTGATGTTGGGAAAGATTGAGGGCAGGAGGAGAAGGGGACAACAGAGGATGAGATGGTTGGATGGCATCACTGACCCAATGGACATGGGTTTGGGTGGACTCCGGGAATTGGTGATGGACAGGGAGGCCTGGTATGCTGTGGTTCATGGGATTGCAAAGAGTCGGACATGACTGAGCGACTGAACTTTGCTTTGCTTTCTAATTCCCAAGTGAATGTCCTAGAATATTTTTGGTTATCTCCCACCTCCCAGTGGGAAGATCTCTGTTGTCAGTGCACCCTTGATGTTAATACAAAGTGACAGAAGCAGCTCTGAGATGTTCCTGACATGAGTGGAGGCTTTCAGGGTTCCCTCCAGCATTCAGCAGCTACTGGGTTCCCTCCAGGGTCTTCCCTGTTGGAGCTCTTCAGAGCTGCTTTGGAAATGGGACATCTTTACATCAGGGCTCCCTGAAGCGGCCCCACTGGACTCCTCATGTGGCTCACCTCCATCCAGCTCCTTGCTGGGGATCAGCGTCGAGTATAAGGTCCTGATGGCCAGGCAACATGAGATGAGCTGTTCATCCATGAAAACAGCAGAACCATGATTCAGGAAAGATTCCACATTATGGGCAAGAAGAGATGCAAAATGCATAAACCAGAGGAGCAGGGTCTAAAATCAGGCAAAAAAAGAAGAGAAATGGCTCTAAGTGGACCAGTGATTGCAAGGTCAGGAAACACAAAGTGTGGGAATAGCGAAGGAGGCCAAGTGGAAAGTGGATCAGGACATGTAGTCCAGTAATTGTGCTGATTCAGAACAATGTAGAGAGCTGGGGAGCAGTTTGGTTGGTTGGTCAATTTGCTTGTATACTCTTTGGGGTTTTTTTGTTGTTGTTGTCAGGTTCCACAGAAAGGGTCCTGAGTGGAGTGAATGGTCACGAGTAGTGCCGAGTGCACACAGCCTTCAGCAGTTCTGATTGCAGCAGGCTGGCAGGGCCACAACTCTTTACCACCCCTCTACCTTCTGCAGACTCACCAACCCTCCCTGTTCCAAATGAGCTTGCAGACTCTGGAAAGAAACCTACCACAGGGGTTGTAACAGAGGCTCTTGCGCCTTCCCACTGTGTTCATAACTGGGAAAATAGGGATCTTGGAATTCCAAAACTGAGGCTCATAAAGACCAAGCCCCAGAATTAGCCTTGGCATGCTTGATCCATAAATTGATCAGAATGTTACTTTCAATGAGTTAACATTTGAAATTCTTTCAAGGTTAGGAAGCTAAGAGATTTTTTTTTTTCTATTTTTGTAACAAATAACAGGCGGCTTCGCCGTAGAGACATTCCCAGGCCCTGAAATCAGAAAGCTTGAGTTTAAAACCCACTTAGAAACTGTATGGCTTTGAACGTGTCACTTAACATAGAGTCAGTTCTTTGTGACAGAGATTCCTCATTGGTCAAATGGAAAATATAGTGCCCACTTCAAAGGGTTATTGTGGGGATTTAATGAGGTACCGTATATATAACACAGCACAATTCCTGGAGAGTGTTCTAGATGTTTTATTATCATTGTGATTATTATTCTCACCATCATCATTATACTCAGATATTCTCACTCTCCCTACCTCTGTACTTACTTTCCCAAACTTCTGCTAATCTTATCCTTCAGTTCAGTTCAGTCTCTCAGCTGTGTCCGACTCTTTGCGACCCCATGAACCGCAGCACACCAGGCCTCCCTGTCCATCACCAACTCCGGAGTTTACCCAAACTCATGTCCATTGAGTCGGTGATGGCATCCAACCATCTCATCCTCTGTCATCCCCCTTCTCCTCCCACCTTCAATCTTTCCCAGCATCAGGGTCTTTTCAATGAGTCAGTTCTTCGCATCAGGTGGCCAAAGTATTGGAGTTTCAGCTTCAGCACAGTCCTTCCAGTGAATATTCAGGACTGATTTCCTCTAGGATGGACTGGTTAGATCTCCTTGCAGTCCAGTCTTATCCTTGGACTCCATCTAGTTGGCAGTGAGTCAAAGGAGGATTCATTATATTGAAGTGTTTGCCAAAGAATGTGTTTGGCAAATTCACAACTGACCTCTTTGGTACCAACATCTAAGGTTAGGGTTACGCCTCATCTCCTACTTGTTTTATTAATAATACCATGACATTGTTTATAAAGTTACATTTCAAAAATGAGTAGCTTATTTGAAATCATCCATATTTTCAGCCTAAATAAAGTCTCAGTTAATTTGCTATCCACTGAATGAATTACTGCCTCGATGTGTTTTCAACCAAATCTCTTCTAGGAGAAGATCCTCAGTTCTAATATTTACAAAAGAGCTCATTTTTTAAAAAGTAAGAGTGAATACCTACTAACAGTGACCATTTTTAGGTCATTTTTAATCTGTAAATGGAGAAGGCAATGGCAACCCACTCCAGTACGCTTGCCTGGAAAATCCCATGGATGGAGGAGCCTGGTAGGCTACAGTCCATGGGGGCATGAAGAGTTGGACACAACTGAGCGACTTCACTTTCTCTTTTCACTTCCATGAATGGAGAAGGAAATGGCAACCCACTCCAGTATTCTTGCCTGGAGAATCCCAGGGACAGCCAGGCCTGGTGGGCTGCCCTCTATGGGGTCGCACAGTCGGACACGACTGACGGGACTTAGCTGTAAAGCTAATATTAATATTTCTTAGGCTAATGTGTTTTTATCGATATTTGGTAATCACTTCCTATGGACCTATAAGGGATTTAAAAAAATTTTTTTAAAGGTTGTTTTCATGAATCTTTAAGAAATAAATAGTTTTGACTTTTAAGTTTATAATAGATTTTCCTCAAGAAAATGATCTCCCTCTAGTGGACAAATTGTTATACTACAACCTGCAAAGAAAACTATCAAAGCCCATGGACTATCCTGTATCAAGTGTTTTATGACCTATTAATAAATGTTTGGTGTTAATAGGTAATATAACTGAAAAAGAAAGGTTAAAATTTTAAAGATACTTAGCAGTATTTGTTACAAAACTGACAGTGGGGAAATTTTTTAAATTAAGACTTTCTTGATTTAATTGAAAACATAATAAAACAAATAATGATTAATAATAAATTAAATCATAATAAAACAAATTAATGATTTGGGAGTAATACTGGTATTTCCTCAGGTGAACTGAGAAAAACGGAACCACAAACCATGCTCCTGTAGCTCTTATACTTCCGTTTCTGCATAGTGTGAAAAGGGTACTTATCGTTTATTTTCTAAAACAGTAAGCACATTTTAATATTGAAGGGAAATCAGCGTAAACATTTGTTTTATATGTTCACATTAAAACCTCCTCATGCTGAAGAGCTGCCATGACTATCTCCTTAGAGCAGAAATCACCCCTTATCCTCTCCCCAAGCAGAGGTCTTCCATGTCTTTCAACTGTATACTGAATGCCTTCAAAATCCCTCTTTAAATACCATTCTTCCCTGAAGATTTCTTAGATATCCCTGCCTGGATTAATCTCATTGCCTTTATTTTTGTAACTCAGTGTGCTCATGGTAGGTATTTAATAAATGCTTGTTGAGTTAAGCATATCCAAGAAGAACTTGCCAGAGATCCGGTATAAGTCTCTGTAATAATTAGAAATCCTTCCCCTCTGGCCTTCCTCAGGATTGCTAAAATCCCAGATGCATGAAGTGTCTGTCCACGTGCAACAGATGTCCGTTTTGGGGTGTCACCTAGGACTTCCCTAGTAGCTCAGCTGGTGAAAAATCCACCTGCAATGAAGGAGACCTGGTTCGATTCCTGGGTTGGGAAGATCTCTTGGAGAACAGATAGGCTACCCACTCCAGTATTCTGGCCTGGACAATCCCATGGACTGTTACATGGGGTCGCGAAGAGTTGGACTGAGCTACTTTCACTTTCTTTTCATTGCTAATACACATTTGTGGTTTACACGATTATGCCTTATAGCTGGGAGAGCTTCAGGGCTAGTAGATAATCCAGTTAGCTTGGTAATTTTGGTCAATTAACCTTTCTAGGAGCTGGTGTCCTCTTCTGGCAATGGCACCTCCACTCCAGTACCATTGCCTGGAAAATCCCATGGACGGAGGAGCCTGGTAGGCTGCAGTCCATGGGGTCGCGAAGAGTCAGACACGACTGTGCAACTTCACTTTCACTTTTCACTTTCATGCATTGGAGAAGGAAATGGCAACCCACTCCAGTGTTCTTGCCTGGAGAATCCCAGGGACGGGGGAGCCTGGTGGGCTGCCGTCTCTGGGGTTGCACAGAGTCAGACACGACTGAAGCGACTTAGCAGCAGCAGCAGCATCCTCGTCTATAAAATGAATCTGTTCAAGTAGATAATCTCTCAGTGCCCTTTAAGGACCAAATAAATGCATCTGTAAAGTGACAAAATTCTAAGAAAATTTGAATTGAAAAACATGTTTGTGACTGGCTAAGCTAGATTTTGAGTTTTTCCTTTGTGTGTGTGTGTGTGCACGTGCTCACTTTCTACTAGATAGATTGGTTTAGAGTCAGTGTTCTCATTTGGTCATAGAATCATAGGTGATTCATGAAACATCAAGCATCTGGATAATTCTTCCACTGTGGCCTTCAGTCTTTGGGTCATAATACTGTTATTAATGACTCCAGTAGCAAAAGAATATTTAAAAATTAGCTAGTTGATAGTTTAGACAAAGATTGTAATGGGGAAAACATTGATAACAACTGAACTTGAATTCATTCACTCATTTACTCATTTAACAAATTTTTAAACCACATACTTGCTGGGCTATCGGGAGCTAACATCCTCTTCTTATAGGAACACACAAGAGTTGACTTCATTTTAATACTGGTTGATGTTTAACTAGAAGAACTCTGTGGCAAGTTTATCTCGGTTATAAAGTGTGCGATATCAAGAATGGCATCTGTAGTTCTTTTCTCCCCAAACTCTAAACTCTATATTGCTGAGCATCGTGCCTTTCATTCATTTGATCACTAGTTCAAACCACTTTTCTGAAGTGCCATGTGAGTGCTTAGAACACCTAGAATCTTCATTCTCAGCTCACAGTCTAGGAATGGAGATCACGTGGTAATTATTTCCAGCTCCTTATAAACCCCACCAGTAGGGAGTAGGAACAAATCCTGGGGGTGCAGAGGAAGGGCATCTCATGAAGCTCTGGGGTATCAAGTCAGTATTTCAAGTGGAGGCTAAGTCATCAAGGATGAATAATGTTTAGGCAGGAGAGTGTAGTGCCGAGTAACTGGGGAGAAGAAGGTTAGGTGGTGAGAGCCTGCGACAGGGAGGCGGTGGTTGAGTGTGAAGGGAACGTGAACTGCTCAGTGGAAGAGTATTGCACGTCAAGGTTGGGAAAAGGGCTCATTGTCCTTGAGGACAGATGCCCGTGATTCTGTCAGTTTAGCCAAGGAATGTGACCTTTATTCTGAGGACAACAGTGAGCTACTGAAAGATTTTTAGCTGATGAATTACATAGTCAGGTTTACATTTTAAGGAGAGTCATACCGGGTGAAAAATGGATTCGAGAGACTACTTTTAAAACTCTTATAATAATATAAATGAGAGTTGATGGGATCTTGAACTTAATATATTGGCAGTGGGGATGGAGGGAAGTAGCTACAACAGAAATTAGTGATTCAATAGATGTAGGTAGGAGTGGAGAAGCTACTCCAGAGAAGCTCAGCTTTGGGGAAGCAAGGATATTAGACATGTCATGAGCACTTGTTGAATTGAACCCAAATATTTAGTGAATTACTATATAAAAGGACTTCTAAGGAGAACCAGTCTTTGCAGAATTGTTCCTTTTTAACTGAAATTGAGTTCAGAGCGATCTATGTATCTTATATCTGGTCAGTTAGCAGAAATACTCAAAAGCTTGGGAGGAAAAGTGTATGAAGTCGGTATGTTATTTTTCTTTTGTATATTCTGGTATTATAATTTTTTTAACAAAAGGAATCAGTTGCTAGGTTTCCTACTTCCTAAAATGAAATCTCCCTTTATTAAAACATCAACGAAAAAAAAAAAATAAAACATCAACGTACAGTTCACGGCAATGTCATCCTTTTCTTCCTTGTTGACAGTTTCGATGTGGACAATGGCACATCTTCAGGGCGGAGTCCCTTGGATCCCATGACCAGCCCGGGATCTGGCCTGATTCTCCAAGCAAACTTTGTCCACAGTCAGCGTCGGGAGTCCTTCCTGTACCGCTCCGACAGCGATTATGACCTCTCGCCAAAGTCCATGTCCCGGAACTCCTCCATTGCCAGTGACATGTAAGTATGAGGCTGAGCAAAGGGACAAAGAAACTCTTAGAGGAAACCAAGTAAATTTCTCTCTAGAGTTGATAGAACCAATATGTTTGCTCAACTGCATCAGTCTCTAATTTAAAAAGGATGATGGACAAAATTGTATAAACTGAAGATAAACAGTAGATTGAATTTGTATATGCTCTCACTCTTGGTAGGACATTTGTTTTTCCTAGAGAATACATTGTCTGGGGAAAGTGAGAATTAAATTTTTAATGGAGGCATTTACACTGAAAACATTAGCTTATATTCGTATAGGACCTGACTGAGATTTAGCTACCTAACCATGTGAATCTTTCTGAATATTTTGAAAAGCTTTAAACTCAGTTTGCAAGTCCCCATGATATTAGCATGTGTGTCTCTTTGAATGCATCTTCACTAATGTACCACACAGATGTTAGCACTGGTTTGCTGGCTCATTTGAGAGATCTTTGTGGAGGGTTGCCTAAATTAAACCATTTTTGGAATATTAATCACTGGAGGCAAGTAAAGAAAACATTGGACAGTCTTGAATATCGTTTAAGACATGGTACAGCTTGGAAAGTAATTAAAACAGATAAGCTGGTTTACAGATCACATACCATCATTAGCTCATTTTCTCAGCACATTCCATTCCTGTTTACTCTAATGTTCTTTAGTTTTCTAGTTTCTGGAGGCTTCTAAATAGGACCTGACTCTTACTTAGTACCTTTGCTGTCATTTAAGATCACTTGGAATGAGCGGGGAGCCCGAGTGGGACTTCCTCCCAGAATCCCGTTGGCCAAAATAGCGGGGCCGTGGGTGACACGTAAGTTGGGTGGGAGGCGGCGGCCGCCGAGGTTCAGCAGTCCCGTCAGTGACACCGGCCCGCGGTACCCCCCCAAACTCGGCCGGGATAGCCGGTCGCCCACCCAGCTACTCACCCCGAATTAAAAAAAAAAAAAAAAAAGATCACTCGGCCTCTGTGTAGAGTTAATGTCCAGTTTCCTCTTCTGCATATACATCCGTCCAATAACAACAGCATCTTCTCACGGCACCATCTCAAAAGCTCAGGATAGGTTGCAGTACATCTTAGAAGAATGTATGGGGTCCCTGAATGTCTAGTGTTATTCTTGGTATTCTAACAGGTCATTAGGTTATCCCAATAGGTCTACATGAGATTCTAGAAATGAAATGGCTCTTGGTTGCCATTTATTAATAGTTATAAAATGATGATACTCTCTTCTCCCTAGGAATGAGCAACTAGAGTACAATCACTTTGATTCAGGTTCTGAATTACAAAATTCCCATTGTGTAACTGTCTTTGTTTGACAATTACAGGAGATAGAAGAAAACTCTAAGACAGGGTTCTTAATCTCAAATAACTAATAATGTTATGAAATGACAGGTTTTATGTCAAATAATTAGTGAAAAAACATTTTTTAAGTCCTAATTGTTGTCCTTGCAGGCTACAGTAAAAGTATGTCATTACCTACCTCTGTGCACCTGTCTCCTCCATCTTTCAAAAACTACCCAATTTACTTTCCTTTTTTAATCTGCTTTTTTGGCAGTGAAACTTCTTCCATAATTATATCTCTCCACATTCTTCCAAACCCACTCCAAGATCCACATCTACTTGCTGTATATCCTTATATGTTGTGTTACCTTAATATTCTGAAATGTATCTTTAGTTCATATTGACCTCTGAAAATCATCCCAATTCAAATAATATGTGTCAGTCACCCATAAAGTAGAAGTCATGGTGCCAGATATCAGAGGAAATACAAGGTGCATTTAATCTAGCTCCCATCACTGTATCTTTAGTTCATATTGACCTCTGAAAATCATCCCAATTCAAATAATATGTGTCAGTCACCCATAAAGTAGAAGTCATGGTGCCAGATATCAGAGGAAATACAAGGTGCATTTAATCTAGCTCCCATCACTGTTGTGTGCTCTCTTCCCTCCTGCTCAGAGCCCTCTTCTTCACTGATTCTGCTTATCACCCCTTAACATATTATCTCCAACATATAGAGACAGACCCTTTTCTCTCTGCTTTGGAAAATTCTTTTTATGTATATGTTCAGCTATCAGCTTTCATCAGATGACTTACTGCTCAGTATCTCTGGCCCTGAAACCTCAGTTGAGCCCCAGAACTATAACACCTCACTGCCTGCTAGAGATTTAGACTTCCTTGTTCAGCTGTTCCTTCACACTTCACAGTGCATGCGTGCTTAGTCGTGTCCTGCTCTTTTCAATGCCATAGACTGTAGCCCACCAGGCTTCTCTGTCCATGAGATTCTCCAGGTAAGAATACTGCAGAGGGTTGCCATTTCCTCCTCCAGAGGATCTTCCCAACCCAGGGGTCAAACCAGCATCTCCTATATTGGCAGGCAGATTCTTTTACCACTGAGCCATCTGGGAGGCCCCAATTAGTCCATATTCATCATTAATTCATTGTATTGATGGTGTCCACTCTTCTTCATTACAAAACAACCTCCTTTTCCCATTGGTCCCATTTCTGTTATCTTTGTCTTGTTTTCTTAGGTTTGAAATTTAAGATGGTCGTTTATTCACACGTAATAAAAATGCTTACTGAGCGACTAGGTGTATCATAGCTTCCAGTCTGCATGGGGTAGGAGGAGAGGCAGGGCAGGAGGGCTGACAGTTGAGAGTTTCGTCATAAAATGTGAGAAGCACCATCCTTGAGGCATTTACAAAACTACAAGAGAAAAGGAGAGGAGAAGGAGAGTTTGCCAGCCAGGGAGAGCCAGGCCAAGAGGGCAACATTTGGATAATGTGGGGCGAGGAGAATCATGGCTCAGTTAAAGAGTGACAGATTGATTGGTGTGGGTAGGAAAACGTGGCAAGAGAGAAAGACTGGAATCAATCACAGAGGTGTTTAGCTGGGGTCATGTGATCCCATTCTTGTTTTTATTGCTTCTGATTACTCTATTGTTGAGTGATTGAGTAAAGCGAAGTGATTACAGGGAAAGAGTTCATGTTGAAATTCATAGAAACAAAACAGGCTTAATGCGATGGAGGCCCAGGTCAAGGGAGTTGGGGTGGGATGACAGTTTAATCCAGAGGAAACAGGCTGTGTGTGTGTGTGTGTGTGTGTGTGTGTGTGTGTGTGTGTGTAGACAACCAGTGGGCAAGGCTGTGTGTGTGTGTGTGTGTGTGTGCGCGCAAGGGAGTTGGGGTGGGAAGACAGTTTAATCCAGAGGCAAGAGGCTGTGTGTGTGTGTGTGTGTATGTGTGTATGTGTGTGTGTGGGTAGCGAGACAACCAGTGGGCAAGGAGAACCAAAGAGAATGCTGAAGTTTTGACCCCAAACTTGTAAATGAACAATGATGTTGACATAGGGACAGGGTAGAAAGTAGACAGCATAAGGAATTTGACTTTTACACAATGGGGCTGGAGCTGTAGGAGGAACAAGACAACAGTTAAAGGAAAAGGACAGAGAAACAACACTGCAGACGATCAGGAGAAATTCGAAGAACCAGTTACTGTTTGCAGTGACTAAGTTTGGGAGGGCCACTGGAAGAAGCATCTTAGTGGGATAGTAGAATTGGAAGAATAGAATTAGTGGAGGACTGAACTGAAAGTGGAGACATCAGCAAGTGCAAGCATCTCTTTAAAAGGTTAGTAAGTTAAAAGGGAAAAGAGAATTAAAGTTGCTTGAGAGAAAATTGAGTTCAAGGGAATTTATTTTTTTAATTCAGAACAGGTAAGCTGAGGGACACAAGGGTTAAATATGGAGTTGTAGCTGCTACCGAAAGTATGATCATGAGCTCAAGTGAAGGAACTAACCTTGGAAAAGTAGTACAGACAAGTACTGCATTCTTTACAATGATGAAAAAAAGTGAAAAGAGGAAATATAAATTTGGAGCTGGATGGGTGAAATATTTAGAGAATTGATGGTTTATGATATCTACTTTTTCATGCAAGTAGGAAGTATAAAAAAGAGTATATGTCTATAACTGAGTCACTTTGCTATATAGCAGAGATTGGTACAACATTATAAATCAACTGTACTTCAGTAAAAAAAAGAAAGTATAGCCATTGATAACTAAAGGAAAGAGGATGGGGCAGCTTAAGAATAGGGGGGAGAGTTTAAAAGAGCCACACTGCAATTATAAAGAGAAGAGGAAATTTCCTGGCAGTCAGTGGTTTGGATTCAGCACTTTAACTGCCAGGGCCCAGGTTTATCCCTAGTTGAAGGACTAAGATACCACTAGCTTTGTGGTATGGCCCCCAAACCTAAAAAATATAGAAAGAGAATAGGATAAGAATACTAGAAAGAAAATTGCTGGAAAACCCCATAGATAATAATATGTAATATTGGATGGATGAAGAACCAGGTTGAAAGTCATATCTTCCAGCTTTAGCAAAGGTGAAACAATTTGGGTTTAGATGGAAGCCAGGGACAAGCCCATGGTGTGTTCAGTTCAGTTCAGTCACTCTGTTGTGTCCGACTCTTTGCGACCCCATGAATTGCACACGCCAGGCCTCCCTGTCCATCACCAACTCCCGGAGTTCACTCAGACTCACGTGCATCAAGTCAGTGATGCCATCCAGCCATCTCATCCTTTGTCATCCCCTTCTCCTGCCCCCAATCCCTCCCAGCATCAGGGTCTTTTCCAATGAGTCAGCTCTTCGCATGAGGTGGCCACAGTATTGGAGTTTCAGCTTCAGCATCAGTCCATCCAATGAACACCCAGGACTGATCTCCTTTAGGATGGACTGGTTGGATCTCCTTGCAGTCCAAGGGACTCTCAAGAGTCTTCTCCAACACCACAATTAAAAAACATCAATTCTTCGGCGCTCAGCCTTCTTCACAGTCCAACTCTCACATCCATACATGACCACTGGAAAAACCATAGCCTTGACTAGACAGACCTTTGTTGGCAAAGTAATGTATCTGCTTTTGAATATGATATCTAGGTTGGTCATAACTTTCCTTCCAAGGAGCAAGCGTCTTTTAATTTCATGGCTGCAATCACCATCTGCAGTGATTTTGGAGCCCAAAAGAATAAAGTCTGACACTGTTTCCACTGTTTCCCCATCTATTTCCCATGAAGTGATGGGACCAGATGCCATGATCTTTGTTTTCTGAATGTTGAGTTTTAAGCCAACTTTTTCACTCTCCTCTTTCACTTTCATCAAGAGGCTCTTTAGTTCCTCTTCACTTTCTGCCATAAGGGTGGTGTCATCTGCATATCTGAGGTTATTGATATTTCACCTGGCAATCTTGATTCCAGCTTGTGCTTCATCCAGCCCAGCGTTTCTCATGATGTACTCTGCATATAAGTTAAATAAGCAGGGTGACAATATACAGCCTTGACGTACTCCTTTTCCTATTTGGAACCATAAGACATAGGTAAATTTTTAATGATTATCGTGAGTACACTAAAGAAATAAATACATAAAAAGTAAACTTGAACTATCATAAAGCGTAAACAAGTATTTTATAAAAGTAGGAAATACTACTTACAAAGTAAGTGGTATAACAGAAGGTTACCCATGTGCTGTCATGAAGAAACATGGAGAAAATTACAGAATACATGGATAAGTGCATAAAAGATATGTAGTTTTTCCCTCTTAAATTCTTCAAAATGCATTTAAAACTACTTTAATTTCTGGATAATAGTTACTTCTGCTGTTGCTCTTGATCTAATGCTGTAATGTTATTTGCATTCGCCAATAGTCAGATATGAGCCACTGAGGAAAGTAACAGGAATATTATCACTGACAAGAAAAACAGAATTTAGTCATAAAACTAAGAGTTTATTGAATACAAACTGTCAGTCAAACCACATCAGTTCAAAGCAGTTTTCAGTCCTAATCTCCCAGTATGTCCTGCCCTTTCCCCACCCCCATACGGGGTCTACAGGTCTATTCTCTACGTTTGTGCCTCTATTCCTGCCCTGGAAATAGGTTCATCTGTACCATTTTTCTAGATTCCACACATACGTGTTAATATATGACATTTGTTTTTCTCTGACTTACTTCACTCTGTATGACAAACACTTCATCTGTGTCTCTACAGACATGACCCAGTTTTGTTCCTTTTTATGGCTAATATTCCATTGTGTATATGTACTACATCTTCTTTATCTGTTCACCTGTTATTGGGCATTTAGATTGTTTCCATGTCCTATCTAGTATAAATAGAGCTGCAATGAATACTGGAGTACATGTGTCAAATAGATAGCTGGTAGGAACCTGCTATAAAGCACAGGAAGCCCAGCTCTGTGCTCTGTGATGGGTGCAATGAGAGGCGAGGTCCAAGAGGGAGGAGATGTATATATAAAGGTAGCTAATCCTCTTCATTGTAGAGCAGAAGCTAATACAACATTGCAAAGCAATTATGCCCCAATAATAATGCAAAAAAGAACATTTTTCAGTTCATCTGTATAATGGACCTCTAGTCCCCCATCTTCTGTTGAATAAACAGTAATACAGAGAATCTAGGTAATCTAATTAGCCCTTTACTTGTACTTACATACTGATACATATGGGGGAGGTGTGGAGGGGCATTGAGGAGGAGGTGAGTGGACCCGATGTACCATAAAAAGCTAGGGCACACTTGGTGGTCTAGCTAATTAGTCCCTGTCACCATATAGAAATATACGATCTCACTGAACAGCCTTTGCAGTGTCCCATGTGGTCATTCTCCCAGCCAGGAGTCACTATCCCCCAACCCCATGTCAAATTTCTGTCCTTTCCTTCAGTTCAGTTCAGTTCACTCGCTCAGTTGTGTCCGACTCTTTGCGATCCCATGGACTGCAGCATGCCAGGGCTCCCTGTCCATCACCAACTCCCAGAGCCTACTCAAACTCATGTCCATCGCGTTGGTAATGCCATCCAACCGCCTTATGCTCTGTCATCCCCTTCTCCTCCCACCTTCAATCTTCCAGCATCAGAGTCTTTTTCAGTGAGTCTGTTCTTCATATCAGGTGGCCCCAGTATTGGAGTTCGGGTTCAGCATCCTTACCAGTTAGCAGTTAGCAAGTCCCTCACCATCTCTTGAGCCTTTGTGAGTTTTCAGTTGTAGCTGCTCTTGGTCTTTTCCTGTGACTATTGAGTAGAGGTGATGTAGCCTCTAGTACTGAATTTGAAAAAGGAAGAATGATTGCTTACATATCTATTCATTTTTTTACAGGCAGGTTACATTATTCTTCATTGGTCTTACTGAGCTATCTCTGAAAATAAAAAGAAATGTTGCATTACAAAGATTCTAGTCCTCACTGGATCTGTATGAAAAGTTTGTAGCTCCACTTAACTAGATTTTTAGATCTTGTTAATGCTAATGAGCATCTTTGTCTTTTCTAACCTTGATCTGCCATTTGAAAGTGCTCTGCGCACATGTGTGCTAAGTTGCTTCAGTTGTGTCCAGCTCTTTGCTACCCTGTGAACCGTAGCCTGCCAGGCTCCTCTGTCCGTGGGATTCTCTAGGCATGAATACTGGAGTGGGTTTCCATGCCCTCCTCCAGGGGATCTTCCTGACCCAGGGATCGAACCCACATCTCTTATGTTTCCTGCATTGGCGGGAGGTCCTTTACCATTAGCACCACCTGGGAAGCCCCTTAGAAGTCCTCTACCATTAGGTAAATATAGAAAGGAGCTGTGTTCAGGTAACTCCTTGCCCATTTCCTGAGTTTTCCCAACTGAGGAAGTGTTCTCACCTCTTACTCGATGGTATAAGAGTAATGACTCTAGGGCCAGAGTGGCTTAGGTATCCTGAGCCACCACAGGGAGCTCACATGGGTGTGACAGATACTTGAAATTTTCAAGGGAAACACAGAAACATCTGTCAGTCACCTACAGAATGAACAGCTTGAAATCGTTTCCATTTTCAACTTTGGATCATTAATTTTTGTTCAGTGACATCATATCTTTGCAAAACTGGGTTGTTGATAATTGTGATAAGAAGCAAGCATCGCAGAAAATCAGTGTGAAGCAGGAAGCGAGGGAGGCAGTGTGAAGCTCCTTCCCAAGTGAGAAGTTCTATAGTCTTCAACGGGTGCTCAGTTGTTGAGACAGAACCATGTTAAATAGTTTGAACTGAACTCTTAATAATTTCCACTGTTACTTATTTCTTTTGGCCGGTGGGGTGCTGTAGAAAATTGGTGGTGGTGGTAGTTTGGTGGTTTTAGTCACTAAGCCCTGTCCAACTCTTGTGACCCTATGGACTGTAGCCTGCCAGGCTCCTCTGTCCATGGGATTTCCAAGGCAAAAATGCTACAGGGGGTTGCCATTTCCTTCTTTAGGGGATCTTCCTGACCAAGGGATCAAACCCGCGTCTTCTATATTTCAGGCAGTTTCCTGCATTGCAGGCAGATTCTTTACTACTGAGCCACCAAGGATATAAATTACTGAAATATTAAGAGTGTCATGAATTGAGAAAGTTTAAGAACCTCTTATTTAAGTTATTTATTCAAGAAAGTTTAAGAACCTCTTATTTAAGTTATTTATTCATATTCTTAGGATTGGAGTTAAATCAAATCTCTGTGTGAAAAGATATTTTGTTAAGAGAAAGGAAAAAATTCAGTAGATTCACAGTCGTGAACTTCTGGATGAGCTCTAGAATTGATAATTTATCCTATTCTTTACCTCAGGTAGACAAAATAGTTTTTTTTTTTTTTTTTTTTGCCAAGAGTGATATTATTTTGGTAGTGAGCCAGATAACCTGGGATTCCTCTACCAGTCCTTGGAGGTTGGCAAGTTACTATCATTATTATTGTTATTAGGGTATTGATACAGACCCTAAACTCACACAGCCTTTAAATCTCAAGAAGTCTATTGACAGAATATTCTAACGACATTGGCTGCTAGAATACTGTTTTGCTACCTTCTTTCTTCTTTTTTTTTTTTTTTAAATTCCACTTCTTTCTCCAGTCCCTGGGGTTGTTTTATTTCTAGCTCAAAACACAAGAGATCTATAAATGGCTAAAAATACTTATAAATTAGTTAAATATGCTTTTTCGATTTTTAAATTAAGGAATTAAAAATAGCAGCTGAATACACATTTTATATTCCTAATCTCTTACTAAAAAAAAATCATAAAAGGAAGTTCTAATATTCTGACGTTTTGAATAATCATGTTTGTTAATGCCACAGGGTAAAAACAGTCCATTTTAATGTGTTACCATAACATTTGTTTGAGTTATCCTTGCACTATGCTCCAATCTTTGAAAATAGCAAATTAATTATGTGTTCTAATAATATTGCTTGCTTATCACTGCCAAAGTGATATATCCTGAGGTCTTAGGAAACATGTAGAGATAAATATTAGTTATGAAAAGTTCTTAAGTCAGAGGGGAAAAAAATGGAGATTGACCAAACTTACTAGTAACCCCTTATTTTCATGCTAAGGCTACTAAAATTCTATTATGTCCTTAGGAGAGTTTGCCCTAATATTTAGCATACAATTTTTTGAATTTCCTCCATACTCAGATGCTTCTCAGTGTTTCAACTCTAATTTTAACTGTGGAAAAAAAAAAAAAGGCACCCGAGCTTTCCTCAACTCCCGTAACCTTAGAGAAAAAGGCAGTGTGAAGATAAACTATTGAAACTTGTAAATGATTGACTGTGCAGTTAGCTTTGACCTCAGACTTAATATTGATACTTTACAAAAGGTAACATCTACTTTTTTAAAAATATGGAGAGAATGGTAGCTTAATAAGAAAAGTGATCACTGTACAATTTTATGAGCTCAAATTCCTGCTAGGGAGCAAACTCAAATCAACCTTGGTCAAGGAAGAGCTGGCTTATTTTTCAGTGAATACAAAGAACATAACCTCTAAGAGCAAAGTGTGAATTAAATTAATTACTCAACTAAAATTAGGAAAATTTGAAAACCATCTTCAATGAAAAAGTGACAGTAACCTATGCAGTGCTCTCAGTACAATATGGCCCTAAATGAATGAACCAAGTTGAAAATTATGAAGTCTTCTTATTTCTTGTGAGGGACAAATGGCCATTACACAAGAGGATCGCGTTCTATCAGTTATAGATACTGGGCCCAGGGCCTCCCGCTTGCTTTTTTATCCCAACACTCTGTCCTCTATATACTCAGTCAGTCAGTTCAGTCTCTCAGTTGTGTCCGACTCTTTGCGACCCCACGGATTGCAGCATGCCAGGCCTCCCTGTCCGTCACCAATTCCCAGAGTTTACTCAAACTCATGTCCATAGAGTGATGGCATCCAACCATCTCATCCTCTGTTGTCCCTTTCTCCTCTCCACCTTCAATCTTTCCCAGCATCAGGGTCTTTTCAAATGAGTCAGCTCTTTGCATGAGGTGGCCAAAATATTGGAGTTTCAGCTTCAACATCAGTCCTTCCAATGAACATTCAGGACTGATTTCCTTTAGGATGGACTGGTTGGATCTCCTTGCAGTCCAAGGGACTCTCGAGAGTCTTCTCTAACACCACAGTTCAAAAGCATCAATTCTTCTGCACTCAGCTTTCTTTATAGTCCAACTCTCACATCCATATATGACCAGTGGAAAAACCATAGCCTTGACTAGACTGACCTTTGTTGGCAAAGTAATGTCTCTGCTTTTGAATATGCTGTCTAGGTTGGTCATAACTTTCCTTCCAAGGAGTAAGCGTCTTTTACTTTCATGGCTGCAGTCACCATCTGCAGTGATTTTGGAGCCTAGAAAAATAAAGCCAGCCACTATTTCCACTGTTTCCCCCTCTATTTCCCATGAAGTGATGGGACCAGATGCCATGATCTTTGTTTGCTGAATTTTGAGCATTAAGCTAACTTTTTCACTCTCCTCTTTCAATTTCATCAAGAGGCTCTTCAGTTCTTCTTCACTTTCTGCCATAAGGGTGGTGTCACCTGCATATCTGAGGTTATTGGTATTTCTCCCGGCAATCTTGATTCAAGCTAAAGAAAACTAAAATCAAAACCACTCTCTAGCATTATAAAATTACAATTTCCTGAACTTTAAATCTTGACAGTGAGTTGTGGGAATGAAGTGGATAGATCGGGGAAAGAATAAATTTGATTTCTAATGGAGGTAACCAATCTGTGTCTTTTACCACATTCTAAATAAAGGTATTATTAATAATTGGCTGCATTTTTGAATGAGAGTTTCATGCTTTTACTCATTCAGCAAATACTGGCCATACCTATTCCATATCTGGGTATTGCTTGAAGATACCATAGATCCATGACAACAAGTCAAAGAATTTTGTTTGGATCATACATTCTTGTCATGAAAAAAAAATCTAAATTCTTACCCAGACAGAAAAGCAGACTTACCCAGTCATTATTGAGATTCCTGTATAAATTCCTCTTTCCATTTACACATCATTTCTTTTAAATATTGATTATGTTTGTCAGTCTTAGATCCTTAGTGAGTTGATCTCAATGTCATCTGTACAGTTTTATGCACCATATAAGGAAACATAATCACACTATTGGAACATTTATATGATGTGCTTCATGAGATAAAATACACTAGGGATTAAGTCATGCTCACTAAATCCCTGTAAGATGAAAATTTTAAAATATGCTATTACAAATAGGAAATAAAGAGCCTTCAACCAAATCTGTGTTTTTTCTTCAGAAAAAAAAATCAGGACTATCGAACACTGGGTTTTGTTATCAGATTCCTAGCACTTTGTGGCATGCTTGAGGTATAGATTCACTGAAGAAATACCCCGATTTATTCCATCTGCCTGTTGAGATTTCTCTCAGACTTTTGTGTCAGCTTTCCATTCATTGTCTTAAGACTTCAGGGTTTTCTTAATCTTAGATAAATAAAACTTACTTGTCATTGACATGGCTCAGTGGTAAAAAAAAAATCTACCCGCTGACAAATCAATGCAGGAAACACAGGAAACAGGGGTTTGATCTCTGGGTCAGGAAGATTCCCTGGCAGAGAAAAAGGCAACCCATTCCATATTCTTGCCTGGAAAATCCCATGAACAGAGGAGCCTGGCAGACTACAGTCCATGGGGTTGCAAAGAGTCGGACATGGAAGAGTGACTAAGCACACATGCTCTGGATAGTCAACCTCTAGACGTATATGGGACCTTAACTCCTACAAACTGTCCATGCAAGTAGAGAAGTTAAAAGCAGAACAAAAAGGCCATCTGCTGGCATATCTGCCAATGTTGGAGTCTGCACCGTGACAAGAGATCATTTAAGCAGTTCGGTGCCTGACATCGCGTGCCAGAAAATGTTATCAATGGTCCCAAGGCCAAGTCCTCTGGGCTCCCAGTTTTCTTTCCAGGGAGAACAGGGCTGTATACAGATCTCATGTTTCTGTGTCTCAACATTGATTTTTCCTTTGGGACTTAGAGAATTTCAGACTGAATTTGTTCTGTGCATCAGGGCCATTTTGTTTGGCTGCTTATTTTTTTTGTTCCTTTGTTTCATTTTTGGTTTTTGCCAGAAAAATCAGAAAACAAGCATTATGGTTTATGTGTTATCTAAAGGTCTCTGTGGTGATTTTTTTTGGTAAAACCTTCATTCAGTCATTATTATTTTCAATTATGAGTTTATTTTTACAGAAACTAAAAAAAAAGAAGGCAGTTGGGAAAAGAACTTTTTGCAACAAATCACAGTGTTAATTCTGCATGTTAGCAACATACTTTTGTTTTATGTCTTTTTATGTTCATATTTATCTTCAGTATATTGAGTCCCCATTCATTTTTTCCCACCTACTATAGACAGTAGGTAAAATTTCCTACATGTTTCACTGTTTTTTGTTTGTTTGTCTTACATTTGTTTGAAGGTAGCTCATCAGGTGGTACTAGTGGTAAAATACCTGCCTCCCAACCCAGGAGACATAAGAGACATGAGTTTGATCACTGGGTCAGGAAGATGCCCTGGAGGAGGACATGGCAACCCACTCCAGTATTCTTGCCTAGAGAATCCTGTAGACAGAGGAGCCTGGTGGACTACAATCCATGGGGGTCATAAAGAGTCAGACATGACTGAGCAACTTAGCACACAGGCAGCCCATCTGTAGTATTTCTCTAGGAAAGGAACCTGATGTTTCCCAGACAGACAGCTTGCCTATAACCCGGCTCTCCAGACACAGGAGCACTCTATGAGTGGTGAAAGTATGCCATAAAGGTTCACAAACAAACCTCAGAGTTATCAGTTTAAGTTCAGGATTTTTACAGGGTTTACCACGTTTCATCCTTTGTGATTTTACTGTCAGTAGACTCTTTGGGAAGTGATGTATATGTCCGTCTAGTTAAGGCTATGGTTTTTCCAGTAGTCATGTATGGGATGTGAGAGTTGAACTATAAAGAAAGCTGAGCGCCAAAGAATTGATGCTTTTGAACTGTGGTTTTGAAAAAGACTCTTGAGAGTCCCTTGGACTGCAAGGAGATCCAACCAGTCCATCCTAAAGGAAATCAGTCCTGAATATTCATTGGAAGGACTGATGTTAAAGCTGAAACTCCAATACTTTGGCTACCTGATGTGAAGAGCTGACTCGTTTGAAAAGACCCTGATGCTGGGAAAGATTGAAGGCAAGAGGAGAGGGGGACAACAGAGGATGAGATGGTTGATGGCATCACTGACTCAACAGACATGAGTTTGAGTAAACTCCAGGAGTTGGTGATGGATAGGGAAGCCTGGCGTGCTGCAGTCCATGTGGTCGCAAAGAGTCAGACATGACTCAAAGACTGAACTGAACTGTATATAAGAATTTATTATTACACTTGCCTGGCATCTGCATGGAGAAGGCAATGGCAACCCACTCCAGTCCTCTTGCCTGGAAAATCCAATGGACGGAGCCTGGTAGGTTGCAGTCCGTGGGGTCACAAAGAGTCGGACACGACTGAGCAACTTCACTTTCACTTTTCACTTTCTTGCACTGGAGAAGAAAATAGCAACCCACTCCAGTGTTCTTGCATGGAGAATCCCAGGGATGGGGGAGCCTAGTGGGCTGCCGTCTATGGGGTCGCACAGAGTCGAACACGACTGAAGTAACTTAGCAGCAGCAGCATCTGTATAATTTTTATAGTTGCCATAGCCTTCTCCCGTGAAGTTCAATACTTGATCCTCAAAACAATCATGTAAGGAAATGAGAAAGTATTATTAGCTCACTTTTAGAAATCACAAAATTCTGCTCAAAAGTGTGTCTTTTCAGCATGCACACACACACATGCACACACACACACATGCACAACGTGAGTTGGAATCCAGGTATCTTGACCTTGAACATAGTGATATTGACCAACAGCTGCGGCTGAACCACTCATTTGGCATTTGCTGGCAGGTACAGTAGTCTCTAGGTGAGAACAGAAAAATTAAAGCAGTTGAACTAAAATCTTTATTTCCCTTTCTGGGGTGGAAAATATTGATGGGCACTTGGGCAGATCTTTCCACTTAGGCTCTTTGCCAAATAATCAAAATTTTCTGTTATGTTAATATATCAGTGCTTTTTTGCCCTTAAGCTTAGAGTAGACTTTTTTTTTGGTTATATAAAACATTGTCTTCCTTGGAAAATTTGTAACTGAAGGTTTGTAAAAATTGCTCAAGAGCTGCACCAGTTGAGATGAGAAGTCACTAGCCACAGGTGACAGATTTCTCTTAATTTAAATTAATTAAAATTCAATAAAAGTGGGCTTCAGTTCCTCAGTTGCCCTAGCCACATTTTGAGCCGCAAGTAGCCACTGTGGCTGGTAGATACTTAGACAGCACAGAAAGAGAACATTTCCACCGCTGCAAATACCTGTTGGGCTGTGCTGTTCTAGAATCTAGAATATGGACTTCTATGGGGCTTCAGAAGAGTCTGAATCTATTTGTGCATGCAGAAAGCAGCATGGTGCAGTAAAAGTGAAATAGTATTTAAAGCCTGGGTTTAAATCCAGCTCCACTGCTCATTTTCATGCCTTGGGAGTTCGTGACTCAATAAAACTTCAGAAGCCATGTGGGGACTGACACCGGGTTACTAAGTGCTTACTTTGTCAGATAAATGACTTTATTTATTTAACAAGGAAATTCCCATCGATATACACAATCATTTTATTTTCCAAAGGCGTTTCACTTGACTTTTTTTATAAAGAGAGTGGCACATATTCTCATAATAAATGAGTCTTCCAAAGGAGTACAGTTAGCTTCTTTTTTTTTTTTTAATGTGTCTTTTATAAAAAAACTCACTCCTTGGTTCATGTTTATTCTCTTCTTCACAAAGGCCAGTGAACATTCTGTTGGGCAAGAACCAGGTCACAGCCTGGCATTTTTGGAAACCACTAAATTCTGCCACTTGCCAAGGGCATGACTGCCAATGAGTTACTCAAGTTCTCTGAACCCAGTTCTTTATCTTAGGATGGGACTATGAGCATCCATTTAATGCAGAGGCATCAGAATTAAATTCCATGGGTCGGTAGAGCAGGATCGGTACACAGTAGTTGCACAGAAAGCATCCTACTCTCATGTCTCTCCTTAATGGCAACCCACTCCAGTACTCTTGCCTGGAAAATCCCAATGGACGGAGAAGCCTGGTAGGCTATAGTCCATGGGGTCCCAAAGAGTCGGACACGACTGAGTGACTTCACTTTCACTTTCTTTTCATCTACAGAATTGTTTTACCTCATGCAGATTTTAAAAAATTGTTGTTCTTGCCACCCATAAATCTTTTCCCTGGGAACCCATTTTGGAGAAAAACCGAGCAGGCAGGGCCACTGACGTTAACAGGCCTGTCAAGTGAGATAAACTAGGAAAGAAGAACCTGTTCCTACAACGGAGTGAGGACACTTCAGAAAGCTTGCTGTGTCCTCAACCCTTTCCTGTCCTCCTTCCCCCTCCATGGAGGTCAGGCATCACCATTACATGACAATGATTTGTGCCTTCACAAGCCTGGAAGGATCCCTTTCTCGTATTGGCTTTTATTACACAAACTAATAGGCTTAGAGAATGTCTCTATGTTCGCAAATCGCTTTTAACTTCTTACATCTAGAAAACCTTTTGCTGTATAATTTTGACAGTGGATCATCCTTCATGCCGTCATTTAACAAATTTGAGGCCATTTATTGGCATCATGTGTATTCTCTAATGAAGCCTTAAATTTTGTCTTATGACAAAGAAGAGATTACCCTTCAGACTAGAGAATGTTTGCTTATGTTGCATTAGCTCCAGTTTCATTTACTTTCTTATCAGTGCATGTGGTATGAGCATACATGGGCCAAAAAAATGAAGGGTTTTGTTTTAAGAATGTTTTTGGTCAAATATCAGGCCAGACCTTCATTCTTAAAATGTGAGGAAGCAGTGAGCAAATGATTTAAATTTTAGAAGACTAAATAGCTTTCAATGTCTGACTTTGATATATAACTTTCCTTTCTAAAGTTATATGATATAACTTATTTATTTTTTTAAAAGATTTTCCTTTGGACAGCATTTCTAGTTTCACAGCAAAATTAAGAGAAAAGCACAGAGATTGCTCATATACTTTCTGTCCACTACCAGAGTGGTACATACATCTGTTACAACTGATGACCTTGCATTGACATCATATGCTTTTAATCTTAGGAAATATACCTTAAAATGAAATTTTGCAGAGCAGATGGTGTTTGAAGGGTTTTTACATTGCGTGGTACAGACAAAATAAGAGAGTAAATTCTCCTTATACTGATAAGGATGCACCTTTTCCTCCACAATACTTTTATCCTCCCTTATTTGAAATACAGAGGCAGAAAATCAAAATACTTTCCCTAGGATTGCACTCAATCCTAGGGAAATGTGTATACATTATGTATACACAGTGTATACATAAATAGATTTATATGGGGGTATTTACCTATGCATGCATATGCACATAAATGCCATCTCCTGAGACATTTGTTTTGTATGACATGCATGTAATTTAGCTGCACTCTGAATATGAACGTATGATATTGAACTCTCAGCCAGAATTATCACCTCAGTAGGAAACCAAAAATTATTTGATTTCATCTTATTATTTTAGTTTAGGGAAGAAGGACATGAAAATCAGTAGATGGGTAGAGACTGTTTTGTGCGTCATTTTAGCGATTTGTCTTGTTCTGCATTTCACACTAACTCTTCCACTTGCTGTCTTTATGGTATATATCAGCTTCATGAGATGAAAAATGTACTGGACATTAGGGATTGTTTGGAATGTGCTTTTGGCATTGATAAATGCCACTACTGATGCCAAATTGCACAGTGTTTAAGCACAGACCCATCAAGAGTCATACTGCCTGTGTTTGAATGCTGGCTCCGTCATGCCATGGGCATTTGATTTTTTTGTCCTTCTTAGGCCTCCCGTTCCTAATCCACACAAAAAAAATACCTAATACAGGATAATCAGTGTAATGTTCTTTTGCATAGTGCCTAGTGCATAGTAATAGTTTGATAAATATTAATTACTGTTATTATTTTATAGGGGATTCCCAGGTGGCTCAGTGGTAAAGAATCTTCCTGCCAATGCAGGAGATGCAGGAGACGCCCGTTCGATCCCTGGGTCAGGAAGATCCCCTGGAGAAGGAAATGGCAACCCACTCCAGTACTCTTGCCTGGGAAATCCTGTGGACAGAGGAGCCAGGCAGGCTACAACCCCATGGGGTTGTGGAGTCAGACACAACTGAGCGACTGAGCACACACATTCTTTTATAATAATTATAATTGTTTGAAATTATTACTACTATTATTTATCAGTTTTTTGGATATTTGTACTCTGATTTTTCATAGTAATTGTTCTGAAAGCCCATTTAAGAAATAAAAAATAATAGGAACATATTAAAAGGGCCCCCAGTGCTGAAATCAACAAACATTGAGTGATTTTGCTGAGCATCAGTGGAAAGGAGGTTAGTTTAAGTTACTATTCAAGTCTATTAGGAAATTACAATTCTAGGCCAAAAGAAGGGGTTAAAAGTACATAAGCTGTTTCCTCATAAAGTTAAGAACTTGAATGTTCTCACACACCTGTTTTCATAGAATAGGTATTAGCTCATTTGTCTGTTAAAATTGAGGAAAGGGCTGTAATTCCGTTTCTCCATTTGGAGTTTTTCCTTTTTGGTTCTAGTATGGATTTTAAATGCAGAGTTGATTTTCAAGTGGGGGTTAACATTTCAGCTTGATGACTGATAACTATGGTCAGGATTATAGAGAAACCACCGAAACTGTGCATACAGACATGCACAAATGGCTTGGAATTTGATACTGAAGAAATTCAGATTGAATCATGCTGCTGCACAGAGTACTGAATTGCTTTAATTTTGATCTTGTAGTAACTTTCATTACTTTTAGTCCTCACTCAAACGTTCCTGAACATTCCTGCCAAAATTCAAGTCTCAGTAGTTGTGATTTTGACCACGCTTTTGTGTTAAGTGGGTCACCTTAATTCCAAGTGGCCAGTAGCAACAAAGAAGGTTACTTTCAGGTGTGGCTGATGTCGGCTTCATGTTATAGGAACTTCAGTCCCTGGGGTCCCATAGTGGAAGTACTAGTCTTTTTTTTTCTTCTTACTAACAGTGAAACTAGTGCTAAACTAAAAGGCCAAGCAAAGCAGAGAAACCGTATTTTCAGGTGAATCTGATAGACAGTGAAGAAGAGATTTTCTTTGTTTTTATTGTTTCAGTAGTATTGTATCTACTAGGAATTTATGGAATTCATAATGCCTCCTTCATAAGTAACTTTAAAAGATTTGTTATATTCTTAAATGAGGCGTTCATATTTTCTCAGAGAGCAACATTATTTTTTTGGAAAAGCAAATCATTAAAAAATGATACCTATGGGAAAATATTTGGTTTCACAAAATGTCTTAGTTGCCAAGTTTCCAGAATATTTTTATTGTCTGAAACCATAGTTTCATGATTTTAATTAAAAAAGGGAAGCAACACACTGTGCTGTACACCTAAAACTGATCTGACATTAATCAGCTATACTTCTGTTTTTTAAAAAGGGTAGCAACGTGCATATTCAGCATTGCCTTTAATTAGTACACAATGAACACTATTTCTCAAGTAGCGTTTTAATTTTTGGCTTTGTCTTATGAACATTTTATCAAAATAAGCAATTTTTTTACTAGGTTGTTTTTAAAGGAATGAACGAACTAAAATACATTTGAGTAATTTATACAATTATTCAGTTCAGTTCAGTCGCTCAGTCATGTCTGACTCTTTGGGACCCCATGAATCACAGCACGCCAGGCCTCCCTGTCCATCACCAACTCCCGGAGTTCACTCAGACTCATGTCCATCGAGTCGGTGATGCCATCCAGCCATCTAATCCTCTGTTGTCCCCTTCTCATCCTGCCCTCAATCCCTCCCAGCATCAAAGTCTTTTCCAATGAGTCAACTCTTCGCATGAGGTGGCCAAAGTATTGGAGTTTCAGCTTTAGCATCAGTCCTTCCAGTGAACACCCAGGACTGATTTCCTTTAGGATGGACTGGTTGGATCTCCTTGCAGTCCAAGGGACTCTCAAGAGTCTTCTCCAACACCACAGTTCAAAAGCATCAATTCTTCGGCTCTCAGAGTTATTAGAATCTGTTTTATTTTAAAATAGAATTAGCAGTTACATTTCAATTCATTTAGATATACATCTGCTTGAAAAGTTTAGAGATTACTAAACACAGGCTACAGTCATCAGAAATTATTTAAAAGTATGCCTGCGTGCTCAGTCGTGTCCAACTCATTGTGACCCCATGGACTGTAGCCCACCAGGCTCCTCTGTCCATGGGATTTCCCAGGCAAGTATGCTGGAATGGGTTGCCATTTCCTCTTCCAGGGGATCTCCTGCATCTCCCGTATTGGGAGTCAGATTCTTTACCACTGAGCCACCTGGAAAGCCCATTTAAAAAGTATGTGTGCTTAGTCACGCAGTTGTGCCTGACTCCTTGTGACCTTCTTAGACCGTAGTCCGCCAGGGTACCCTGTCCATGGGATTTTTCAGGCAAGAATACTGAAGTGGGTTGTCATTTCCTCCTCCAGGGATCTTCCTGACTCAGGGCTCGAACCCATGTCTCCTAGCCATCGGGGAAGCCCCATTTAAAAGCATAAAGGCATTTCCCGTGGTTCAAAACAATTGGACACAATCATGTCAGTTTTGATCAACCTCCCATTCCTGGCTGTTGGAGGCACGTAGAATTACTTTGAAAAAAACTGAATTCATTGACTGCTGCCTAGGAGGGACAGTGATCCTATCAGGCAGCATGCAGTTTTGAGAGCTCAAATATTAGGGCACCCTTCTTGAGTCATGGTTAAGTAGAGGGTTATAGAAAGCAAACGAAAGAACAACCAAAACCTGATGATGATCTGAATTATAATCATTAGAAGGAGCTCCGGCCAAATGGTTCAACTTCTGCCTCTGGAATTGGGAGTTGGGTGGGCACACAAAGGGGAATATCATCCATTCTTTCTGACAGCTAGATGGTGCTGAGAAGCTTTTGAATAAAACACTTTGCTAAATGAAAAAAAAAAGTATAAAGGCATGTAAAATTTTTCATGATTCAACAGGTTTAGTGTTACAAACAAGATATAAAGTGGAATTAGAGTGGGATTCTAAGTATGTAAGAAATCATATGTCTGTAAAAATCCTGTGTAACATACATGTGCTCACATATCCAGAAGGAAAGTGTTATCAACAGTTATCTTTGGGTGACTCAAGGTTTTTCTGTATTTTCCAAAGTTTCTATAGTCGATATGAGTCTTATATTTGGTATATGCATATATTGGCTTTTTAAAAGATCAGGTATATTGTACTATGTGTTTGTTTGTTTTCTATGTCTGTACTTCTGCGAACATGGGAATAAAGAGTGGTGAATAGAAAGTTCCTCCTGTGGCTAATTCTTGGGTGTTGTCAAACAGGGCTCCCAGAAGTATCTTTATGCACTGTTTAATTTGGGGCTCCCAGAAACATTTTAATGTACACATTAAAAATAAGAACATACTTGTTCTCTAATTCGTTTCTAAAAGAGGGGGATCAAGGGTGACAATGCATAGGTGATAGTTTCAAGTCTAAATGGAGAAAGACTCTAGGGTGTCAAAATACCGTTGTCTGCATGTTTATCAATTCCCTAATCCTATTGACAAACTCCAGAGGAGAACGACTTTCTGATTTTATAGCCAGAGACAGGGAAGCGTGGAAGATCAAAAAGTTTACACAATATTCAGAAAGTAAGCCTCAGCCCGTGGCCCCTCTTCAAAGCACTAGCTCATCCAGCCACGTGTCATCCTGAAGTTTGCAATGCATGATACTCAGAAGCAGCAGGTACTTTGTGGCCACTAATGCTTTGTAGCTTTGTCGGATTAGAAGTCTTCACTCAATAAAGTATAAACTTTCTTCTAATTAACTGCATCTCCTTTTCCTTCTGGGTTGGTTATAATAAAGTGTGGAAAGGTCATTGGCACGTGCGTTTCACACACAATCTTGAACTAGTTTACAAAGCTCTATTTTCAGGTGCTGCTGTTGGCTGAACTTGATCTGTTAAGAAGGCAAGAAGCTTTTCCTCATTTAAGTACTTGAATAGTTGATGGATCCCAATGAAGTCTCTGTGAGGGTTTGCTTTTTGATTTCTCCCTTTCAGTTTCTTGTCAATTTGGCTGGCTTCTTATTATAGAAAGAATGAGGGGAGAAAATAAAATGCTGTAGTAAATACTGCAAAAGTAGCAGAAGGATGGCCAAAGTCATAGGGAGTAGTTCTTGACTGTGGTCGTTTCTCTCTGGAAAAACAGAATATTCAATAGTGCCCTGTGGAGCCTCACATTCCCCTGCCTCCAGTAGCGCTGGCTCAGAACTCAGCAGGCTTTGTCTTTGAGGAAGGGGAGAGGCTGCCCCAGCCCCAGGGACCAGGCGGGTGACTGGTTCAGCTCATGTTAACCAGAGCAGGTGACTGACACTTAGACAAAGACATTTTTAAAAATTATACATTCATTATATATTCAGAGATAATTTAAACCTTACATAATTTTGAAAAGGAAAGATTAGCTATTTATTAAGGACATTTGCCACTGAAATGCTAGAAATCTACTCTGACTAAAATGAGACAGTCTTGAGATATTTGGCAAAAACAATTTCTGGTCAAGTTAAGTCAAAAGAGTGAAATATCTCCATCACTAAAACTATAACTTCTCTTATGCTTTGACAGAGAAAGGGAAGCAAGATTGATAAATTACCCTAAATATTGTATATTCCAAATAAATTATTTTCAGTGCTTGGGAGTAAAATATAACCAAAGATAGAATTAAGTGTTTTTATATATCCTCACATGCTTTTCAGTTTAGAGTAATTCAAATCCAGTGTAATTCATGTGAAAAATGAAAAGACATTTCCGGGGATTAATATTTGAATGATGCTGTGCCTTTGTCAAGGTGGCTAAGTTCTTAGGAAATAAACTTGGTAATCAGGCAATTATATTGAATAAAGTGGAAGCAAAGATTGTATCTTTGAAAAGTATCTAGATTTTGTATGAGTTAAATTTTGGCTGTCTCCATAATCTCTCCAAAGCGCAGATGCCCCTCAAAAACATAATTGTGAAATGAAGAGGGTGCAAAATAACACATATTTCCTTAAAAGCGTGTACTATCCCTTTATTTTTCCCACACTTTGAATTTGAAGATCTCTGTGTAACTCGATGATGACCAAAACAACTGGTCTAATTATTGTTAACGATCCGTTTACTAACGTCATCCATATGCCGCTAGTGCTGAAGCATATTTCCTGAGTGTTGTTTTAGGTCACTCAAGCCCTTTCCAGAATTGTTCATGAGTGAGCAAACTGTTCAGCTGCAGTGTCCTCAGGGTCATGTCCTGAAGCTTTCAGTGTAGAATAATTCCATTCCCTTTTGATTAAAGGGCTCCAGCTACCTACATCAAGATATACCCCGTGGAGATTTTGGAAATCCTTCTCACAAACTGTTCATGCTAAGAAATACCACGAAAGAACTCTGGGCCTGGGTTTCTCACTTTCTTCCAAGTAGACTGTTGGCGCAACTTTCCTTGCCTCTCCTTGTCCCTCCAAGAGACGTCATGCTGACACCTTGCCCTTGCATCCTGGCACTGTGTCACTCAGGTTGCTATAGCAACAGTACACACAGAGTAACATTCCCCAGTAACCACGGCGGCTGGGACCTGAGTCAGTTGAAAAGTTCCACTGGGTTTTTATTAGCATCTGATGCAGCCCCGTGTCATCTACAGTTCCAAGCCCATCCAAGGCTCACACACAGTGATGCTCAGGACCTTCCAGTGTTAGATGGTCCAGGGACCTCTCACCGGAGTCACTGCCATTGCTAGCTCCTTCCTGGGTGCCCCTCAGTAACCTATAATAAGCAGCCAAGAGTAAACTCAGGTCCTGTTGCTGGAACTCCATTTCTACTGTTTTATATCCTGTGTGCTTAATAACTGTCAGTGACCTTGGTTGATAATCAAGAAGCCCCTCTTTTTACCTAGGGAACTGGTCAGTGGTTAACATCCCAGAAGACACATCTTCACCCTTGTGACTGAGAAGAACATGTGTTAAAGAATAAGGATGTAATTACTGTAATTCTCCTTGGGGATTTATGAATATGAAACATATTATTTAATATGGCTTGAAAGTGGTCCTGGAGTGACCAGTGTCATCTAACATGGGATTTGGTTTCTTTTTCAGACATGGAGATGACCTGATTGTGACTCCCTTTGCACAGGTAAGCACAGCTTGCTGCTGGACAGGTTTCTCAGTCCTCAGAAAGTTTTAATGGCAGGGATTAGTTCTGGTTCTTCATTCTAAATCTAACACAAGTACAGATACAAAGTCTGTGGTTCACTCAAGTAATCTGAAAGCAATGCTAGAGAATATAACTTTGTCCATATTGGTCTGTTTCTTATAAATCCATAGACCCAGAGAGTATCTTTGCTTCAAATTACAAATTGCCCAAGTGACATACTTAAGTGGGACCACATTTCCTTAATTGACATAAGCACTAGAAGAGGAAAGCTATATCATGGGTTAAATTACATTTAGTATAATTAGGTACATGATTAGTGCTTGAAATTCAATATTCCAATTCAACCTGATGCTTTATTTACTCTTCTTTTAAACATGGCATTTGTCCAGAGATTTAACTGAATGGCATATTTATGTTTATGAGTTCCTTTTAGGCATACAAATCATGAAAACACTTTAACCACATGATCCCAGAAATACTAGAAGGTGAAAAAAATCTAAAGAATTTTGGAATATAAAGTAGTTGATAACCTGATATTCTTAGTATAGACCAGTGCTTCTCAACTCTAGTTACACAGTAGAATCTCCTGGAAAGATTTTATCCCATGCTGCACCTCTGATCAATTGAATCCAAAAATCTGGACCCAGGCAGTATACTTTTTAAAACCCCAGTATTTTCTCAGGGAAAGTTGAGAGCTACTGGTATGGGCAGACTAGGGATCAGATCAGATCAGGTCAGTCGCTCAGTCGTGTCCGACTCTTTGCAACCCCATGAATCGCAGCATGCCAGGCCTCCCTGTCCATCACCAACTCCCAGAGTTCACTGAGACTCATGTCCATCGAGTCTGTGATGCCATCCAGCCATCTCATCCTCTGTCGTCCCCTTCTCCTCTTGCCCCCAATCCCCCCAATCCCTTCCAGATCTCATTGGAAAAGATCAGAGTCTTTTCCAATGAGTCAGCTCTTTGCATGAGGTGGCCAAAGTACTGGAGTTTCTGCTTTAGCATCATTCCTTCTAGAATGCGATAAAACTGATTTAACCTGGGGCACGAAGCAGGTTTGGAGCAGAAAATGGCAACCCACTCCAGTATTCTTGCCTGGAGAACCCAATGGACAGAGGAGCCTGGTAGGCTACACTCCACGAGGTCACAGCGTCAGACACGACTGAGAGACTGAGCAAAGCCAGTTTAAAGTCAACACTGACTGTTAATAAGAATGATCCAGAGGGTTAAAAAAATCATAATCAAGGCTAGCTACGTCACAACTAGCGCTAGCAACATAAGCAACTCACTAACTTCTCTATGACTTTTTTCCCCAGTTGGTAAAATTGGGGACTCAGCTGGTTTAAGATAGACCCCAGTCAAAGCCTTTCACCTGCTCTTGTGATGAATGTGCATGGGCAAGCCTGTTCTCCTCTGTGAAATGACACAAGGCTACTTGTCTCATAAGGTTATTATCAAGAGATTGAAGTAACACCAAGCTTATTTCTAGAAAATAAAATACTTAGTGAATTTTGTGTTGTTATCAGCAAGGGTTCTTTGATCTCCAAAATTTCATAATAGGTATTGTTTTTAAAAATGAATAATGGCAGTGTTTGGGTAGCAGAATCATATATGTTTCTAACACTTTTTCAAATTTCCTGACTTTTTTTGAATTTATATTTATTTGTTTGGTGCTATGCTGGGTCTTCGTTGCTGTGCAGACTTTTCTCTGGTTGTGGTGATCAGGGGCTACGCTTTAGTTGCAGAGTGAGGGTTTCTCACTTCAGTGGTTTCTCTTGTTACTGAGAGCCCCTCTGCAGCACGTAGGATCTTCCTAGCCCAGGGATAGAACCTGCATCTCCTGCACTGGCAGGAAGAATCTTTACCACTGACCCACAAGGGAAATCCCAAATTTCCTGAAGTTTTTAATTGCTATAATTTAGATCAAGATTTAAGGAGTCCATAAATAGCAAAGTATGTAGTGATATTTTTTATTAATGCAGGCTATTAAAAATAGAAGAATACCACCACCACCCCTTTTGGAAGTTTAATGTCTCATTTGCTTAAAAGTTTGCTGGAGGTCATTAGTTCTTTCCAATAATTATATTTCTATGTTAAAAAAATTTACAATCGCGTTTCATCATATTTTGTGATAATAAAATCATACAAAGCTAAGGACTTTTAATTGATAGCTGTCAAGAACCCATAACTTTATATCTAAAGCTCAGTAACAGAGTAAATCAGGTAAAATAATATATAAATAACCATCATCAAATGTAAAAACAATCATTCCAACCTGAGTATATTTAGGTCACTATTCTTCTAACTAAAATCTCTAGGTGTTGTTGTAAGAAAAATACACTTAAATATGTAGTAAAATGTGAAAAAAAGTAATCTGTATATCTTATATCAAGTAATATGTGTTAGTCTCCCACTAATTGATAGATAAATTTCAACTTGAACCTTGCCATTAACACTCTTCAATTTTAAGGATATCTAGTCTTTTACATATCAGACATTTTCTGTAAAGTATTATAATTGATATACTGAGAAATATATTATGTAAAATATCACTTAGTCTGTGTCAATGAACTGTTTAACTAGGATGTGTACTTACTAATAATACCCTTGAAATTGGATCTTAGAATAAAAAACACTCTGTATAATTTGTGGATATATATGATGCCTGAATCATATATAGATTCTTGGAATCTACTTAGGAAAGTTTATGATTAGCTTAATGACTCATATCACCTTATGGAAGGTAGTTATTGCCCCAAGGCTGCAGATTCTTAAGTGGCTTCATCACAGCTTTCACAAATGGCCTTTTACTAGAGTATATAATCTAAAAAACTCTATGTATGTATGTGTTTCTTGCTCAGTCATGTCCAGCTCTTTGCGACCCCATGAACTGTAGCCCGCCAGGCTCCTCAGTCCATGGGATTCTCCGAGCAAGAATACTGGAGTGGGTTGCCATTCTGCTTTTCGACCCAGGGATCAAACCTGGATCTCCTGCACTGCAGACAGATTCTTTACCATCTGAACTACAGGGAAGTCCCTTCTCAAAGTTTTAGTATAGGCTGGAGTATTCACCATTTAATGCTAAATATTATGATGCTTAAATGGTAAGATGTTTTTGTCACTTGAGTTGAAACCAATATCATCGGTCAACTATACGATAGTTGGCTTTCACCAATAGACAGAGAAGACTGTAGACATTAATAGGTTATCCAGGGAAGTGTTGAAATAGGCCAAAAAATTCCCATCATTCCCAACATGCTTTGGGATTGCTAATTTCACACTAGATTATTCCAATGAAAAAAGCCATACTACTTTCAAAATAAAACCTTCGGCATAGAAAAAATAAATATGAGCAAAAGGAAGAAGAAGAAAAGTTCCTATAATTCTTAACCCTAAAAGATTGACATTTTACTTTCTGCCCCTCTCAGTTTATTTTCCTGTGTGTAATGTTGTCGTTGTTCAGTCACTAAGTTGTGTCCTACTCTTTCTATCCCATAAACTACAGCACACTAGGCTTCCTTCTCATAATTCTTTAAAATGGGCCTCCTGCTGTCTCAGCTGCTCAGTGGCTCCTTCCAAGCCCATCTCATTATCTGCCTCTTCTTGAGAACTCATTTCTTCATGCTTTGCCTTCATCTCCAAAACATGAAAGGATCCCTCCCTGTGGTTCCCCAGCCACAGTTTCCTGTGAAGCGAAGAGAATAAAATCTTAGGTTATGAGAGAAATTGGGAAGATGTGCAAGGTCATATTCCACTTTGATTGACAGAGCTGAACCTAAAGCATTGAGCATAGACATAACCTTCAGCAAAGATCCTCCACTCCCCCTCCATATTCGGTTCCCAAGTCTGTAACACTGTCAGGGTTAGAAATTCTTGCTGGTGTCCAATCTAAACACGTTTCCACTTCTAGTTTCTTATGTTCCCCCCGTAAGTTCAGAATCTTTTTGCTCCCCAGGAAGATAACAGCTCTAAATATTTTGTTGTTTTACATTTGAAATATTCTCCTGTGCTTATGCTGAAATCTTTGGGTTTGGGTATTCCCTTAGAGTAAGTGTTGATAGGAATGGTGTCATGTCACCTGATGCCACTTAGCAGCTGACCTTTTCCTCCCAAGGGTGAAGTCTCAATTTGGCCAGAGATCTTGAGGGGCCAAGGAACTCCAAGGAGGCACAACACTGATGCAGTACAGGGAACCCTGCTTTGTAATCAGTTGTCTCTGGCTCCACCTTTTCCGTTATTTGTATCACATCATGAATGACCGCCATGTAAAATTCTTAGTCAATCAGAATCCTCCCCTGGAAGTGTGCAGTATTCAAAGAAGTGGAATCTTTAGTTCAACAAAGGACAGAAAATATCCAGATATTATCTTGTATCCCCCACCCTCACATCATTCAGATGGAGCGAGATATACTTGATTTAAAAGTACAGAGTAGGAACAGCCAAGTCATTTCACCTTTACTCTTACTGAAATTATAGCACCTAGGGTAATTTTAGGAAAAACGTGGTGGTTATTAACCTTGTAAAACATTACTATCCCGTGGTAATGGGACATTGTTGATTTTTTTAAATGCCTCTGTATGTCTTTTCCTCATTTCACCCAGAAATAGCAATCTTGTGGTCTTGTCATTGAATCCAATAGGATCTCCTTATTTCTTTCTCTAAGAAAGAAGAAAATCATCAGATTTCAGTTGCGTCTACCTGTTGGGTTTTTTATCCTTCATTAAAATAAATTTCAGTAGCATGTTCTAGGAATCTAAATACTTTTGGGGTTGAACTATATGAAATTATCAATATTCAACCTTTGCTGGCATACAAAGACAGCAAGCTCATATAGTTTAACCAAACATAACTTGGAAAGAGATTTTCTGCCAAAATGACCTTTCTATCTTGTAAATAATCACAATTTGGCTCCACTATTTTTTCTGGAAGCAAAACCAAGACAAAGAGTTCTTTCTCCCTCCTCAGCCCCTCCGCCCCACCCGATCTAAGGCCTGTGGCAACTCATGGTCTATGTTTTAATGCCATCTAGTGGCTTAACGTGTATCCGAAATGAAAACATCCTCAAAGCTATTTACTTCTTGGTTGTTATTTTATTAAGCATGAGTTTTTAACAGGCCTGTCATTGCCCTTTTTTTTTTAAAGCAATCTCCTCTTTAAGTCTTTTCCAGAAACTATTAATATAGAAGTACACGTTCCTTTTATGTGAATACGTTCAGATGTTTAATTTTTTAATGAAATCCACATTTGTCTGCCATTTTCAGGGACTCTTTTTGGTTAATAAATGTTGAGAAATACCTAAGAAAGGGGACTTCTCCCAGCAGTCCAGTGGTTAAGACTTTTCCCTTCTCCTGCAGGGAACACAGGGAGCAGGGGCCAGGGAACTAAGATATTTCATGCTGTGTGCTGCAGCCAAAGAAAAAAACCCCAAGAAAGTCTTAGATTAATGTGTGTAAATAACATTTGATCCCTCTTACAGGCCAATACAACTGTGTGCAAAAATTTCCATATCAGTGTCCTAATTATCTTTTCTAAAATGTTCTCCTCTTTCCCAATGTATTTTGACCTTGAATTATTATGCTTTTGCTTGGAGGGGCAGAAGAAAAAGAAATGACCCTAATTTTGTAACCGTTGAGCTGTTAATATGGGAGAAAAACCTCAGGGACCTTTTGGTTAGTAATCGTTAAAGACTGATGAAAACTATCAGAGTGTTAGAGCTCTGACTACAGCGCTTAAAGGTTTGAATTCAAGGGGCATGAGAGCTGCTCTGTAACAAAAGTGAATAATTAAACCCTAACTCAGGGGCTTGTGTGAAACTGTTTCTGGTTCTTCCCCTACAACCTGCAGTAGCAGATGCTTCACTCTTTATGTTCTCCAATGCCAGTGAGAAACCACGAAGTCTAACACAGTGCCTTTGGGTTGTGTCACCCAGGATCACTGAACTTGGCCCAGGGCAACACCCCTTGTAACATTTGATTGGCACTTCTATTTATACTTCCGCTGCTATCATAAATGTCATGATGCAGAAGATAATAGTTAATGCTTAATATAACATTATGAAATGTTATTTGCCCTCAGTTCAGTTCAGTTCAGTTCAGTTGCTCAGTTGTGTCTAACTCTGCGACTCCACGGACTGCAGCAAGCCAGGCTTCCTTGTGCATCACCAACTCCCAGAGTTTACTCAAACTCACGTCCATCAAGTCGGTGATGCCATCCAACCATCTCATCCTCTGTCGTTGCCCTTCTCCTCCCACCTTCAATCTTTCCCAGCATCAGTGTCTTTTCAAATCAGTCAGTTCTTCACATCAGGTGGCCAAAGTATTGGAGTTTCAGCTTCAGCATCAGTCCTTCCAATGAATATTCAGGACTGATTTCCTTTAGGATGGACCGGTTGGATCTCTCTGCTGTCCGAGGGACTCTCAAGAGTCTTCTCCAACACCACAGTTCAAAAGCATCAATTCTTCAGCGCTCAGCTTTCTTTATAGCCCAGCTCTCACATCCATACATGACTACTGGAAAAACCGTAGCTTTGACTAGATGGACCTTTGTTGGCAAAGTAATGTCTTTGCTTTTTAATATGCTGTCTAGATTGGTCATAGCTTTTCTTCCAAGGAGCAAGCATCTTTAATTTCATGGCTGCAGTCACCATCTGCAATGAATTTGGAGCCCCCAATAATAAAGGCTGTCACTGTTTCCACTGTTTCCCCATCTATTTGCCATGAAGTGATGCAACTAGATGCCATGATCTTAGTTTTCTGAATGTTGAGTTTTAAGCCAACTTTTTCACTCTCTTTCACTTTCATCAAGAGGCTCTTTAGTTCTTTGCTTTCTGCCCTACTGTCTGCCCTGCTATTTGTCTTACTACAAGAAAAATAATGTAATACTTGCACCCATGGGGAATGATATAGCTACAGGTTATTTACTGGCAGTGTTTGTAAAACTGAAATTTAGGAGACAATCTAGAAGTCAACAAATGACATATATACCCTACCGTGTATAATATAAATAGCTAGTGAGAAGCTGATGTATAGCATAGGGAGCTCAGCTCATGTTCTGTAATGACCTAGGTGGGTGGAATGGGGAGGTGGGAGGAGGCTGAACAAGGAGGGGGTATATGTATACTTAGAGCTGATTCACCTTGTTGTACAGCAGAAACTAGCACAACATTGTAAAGCAATTATACTCTAATCAAAAAATAAATTAAAAATAAAGTCAGTGAGGAGAGGGGACAGGCAGCTGATTGGGGGGGGGGAGCTAAAAGGGAAATTTCTTTCTTCACTTTTTATTTTGAAATATTTCACCCATATAAGAGAAATCATCTAGTGACTTTCCGAAATACAAGAATAAAAACCAGCAGTTTAAGAACTAGAACAGTGCCAATATTTTAATGCCCTGAGTATCCCTCCCAGAGCCCATCTGTCTGCCTTCTCTCAGGAATAATAATTTTGATTTTTATCTTTGTTATTGAGAAGGAGACAGTTGACTTTTGTTTAAACTTTGTACCATGTGAAGATACAGATTATGCAAAAATAAATACAAAATTTAAAAATTAAATTTAAATTAAAAACCAATAAATTTATCTAATTTAATATCTTTATTATAACGAAGGCAGAAACCTTTACACAGAAAAACAAGTGGAGTATGTCTTTCATGAAGTAATGCTTGCTTTCAAGTGAGCATAGAACATGAATTACCTGTGATACTATTTCTATTTGTCCAGCTGTCAGATGCAGTGTACTTAATGTAACTTATTAAAAATGAAGTTCTCAGAATTCTGAAGTCAACATTTTGCCTAGAACAAGGATCAACCGGAGGGGGGTATAATAATCTTATTCAAAATGCTGAATTAGTGTATTTGATATTCAATTCTTAAAGCATAAATTTAGCCCGCATGGTTTAATGACAGTGGATCATTTGTCAGAATTCTTTCTGCATCATTCAAGATTTCATGCCTAATAAAAGACATCATGGTTTGATGTCAGCAGTTGGCTATTTGAGTACTTCGTCATAGGCAGCATGACCTTTCAGCACTGTGAGTTGTTGATATGCAATAGTGAGCCAGATTTTTCCAGTGACTGAGTTCATCGTGATTGGCACCTTAGGAAACATCATTAAATCCTGATGCTGTAGGTCACTCCCTGTGCATGCTCACCCGTGTCCAACTCTGGGACGTCATGGACTGTAGCCGGCCAAGCCTCTCTGTCCATGGGATTTTCCCGGCAAGAATACTGGAGTGGGTTGCCATTTCCTTCTCCAGGGGGTCTTCCTGACCCAGGGATCGAACCTCATCTCCTAAGTCTCCTTCATTGGCAGTGCTGCAGATTCTTTACCACTGAGCCACCTGGGAAGTCACTCTCCCAGGGCATAAACAGTTTCCCAGTGACTTACAAGAATTAATGCCAGTTTCAAAAATATCTGAGATATTTTTGTCTTAAAATTTAGACTGACTTTAGTCTAGGTCAGTGCCAAATGACAAAATTCTGGAAACAGTTCTGGAACTGTTGGAGCAATTATAAAAACTTCACCCCCACAGTGTATTGTCAGTGATGGGTCTTAAGTAAGTTTCCTATGCACACACCAAATCATTACATAGACTGTTGCCATAGTGGGCTAATAGTCACTGAGTGCCTTCTGCTTGCCAAGCATTGTTCTTGGCACCTAACCTGCCATGTCACTTCATTTTAACGGCAACCCTGTGAGGTAGATGTTACTATGCATGCGTGTGTACTCAGTTGCTTCAGTCATATCCAACTCTGCAATCCATGAACTGTATCCACCAGGCTCCTCTGTCCATGGAATTCTCCAGGCAAGAATACTGGAGTGGGTTGATATGCCCTCTTCCAGCGGATCTTCCCAGCCCAGGAATCAAACCCATATCGCCTGTGTTGCCTGCATTGCAGGCAGGTTCTTTACCCACTGAGCCACCTGGAAAGCCCAGATGTTACTAAAACCTGTTGGTCACTCAGTCATGTCAGACTCTTCGCAATGCCATGGATTGTAGCTCTCCAGGCTCCTCTGCCCATGGAATTCTCCAGGCAGGAATATTGGAGTGGGTTGTCATTCCCTTCTCCAGGGGATCTTCCTAATCCAGGGATCAAGCATGGGTCTCCTGCATTGCAGGTAGGCTCTTTACCATCTGAGCCATCAGGGAAGTCCAGATGTTACTATACTGGTTTACAGATGAGAAACTTAGGGTCAAAGAGACGGTAGAATTTTATAAGTTCACACATTGACTATGTAAGAGAGCCAGGCAACCTGGGTTGTTATGTGGTACCTAATGAGACATCTGAAATATATATTCTAGATAAACATGCTGGTTGTCACCCAGATGACCCATAATATAGGGTCTAATATAGACCCATAATATAGGGTAATGGCAACCCACTCCAGTACTCTTGCCTGGAAAATCTCATGGACAGAGGAGCTTGGTGGGCTGCAGTCCATGGGGTCGCTAAGAGTCGGACACGACTGAGCGGCTTCACTTTCACTTTTCACTTTCATGCATTGGAGAAGGAAATGGCAACCCACTCCAGTGTTCTTGCCTGGAGAATCCCAGGGACAGCGGAGCCTGGTGGGCTGCCGTCTATGGGGTTGCACAGAGTCAGACACGACTGAAGTGACTTAGCAGCAGCAGCAGCAGCATAGACCCATAATATAGGAGTCTAATATAGACTCCACCCTGGGGAGACTTGTCCATTCTAGGAGAAAGTGAGGGGGGTAGATGGAGATACAGTACTCTTGTCACTTCTGTCTCCTGGTCTTTAGATTCTTTTGCCACTTTATAGTTTCACTACAAGTAGAAAAAGGAAGAGTTATTAGAGACAGTGGGATCCCTTGGTATGTGTATATGTTCGTGTCCATGTACTCATTTATTCAACAAATTTGTCTTGAGGATCTTCTGTGGGCCAGACGCTGTATGCATCCAGAGCAGTCTCATTTTGCTTGAGACCTTATAATTCATGATTCAGATAACCTTAATGAAGAAGAGAATCTCTGTTTACTAGAATAGCTATATGGTAAAGGTGAGAAAACAATTTAAAGTATACTTAGTTTGCTGACTTCAAGACTGTAGCATTCTTGGTGAAGATACTGAGGATAATTTTGTTTTACATTTTTTACCTAAAGTGAGACTTTAATATTTTACATGATGTGATTTCAAATTTATATAAGATGCAACAGCAGCCCTCTATATATATTTCCTGGGATACTGTTTTACTGACTGGGGAATCCAGCAATACTATGAAAACTGCTGCTAATGTCACCATATTCATAGACAGTGTGGACAAATATCTGGAAAATCCCTAAGTCTGGCCTCTCCGGATTTCAAATAGATCCATGTCACCTTCACTAGGTGCTAGGAGATTCTTCAGTACTATATGAAGCTAAGTTGCAAGCGATATTAAACTTTCCCTTAGCAAACTGTTTTTAAAAATCACCAAACCATTTCATATTGCATCAAAGAGGGCCTTATTTCAAGAAGTTTAAGTAATCCTTTTTTCTTGTAGGTCTTGGCCAGCCTGAGAACTGTACGAAACAACTTTGCTGCATTGACTAATTTGCAAGACCGAGCACCTAGCAAGTAAGTTATTCTTTTTACCCCCACCTCCCAGCCAATCTTTTAAATAGTGTTTTCTCAGTTTGCTTGAGCTCAAGGCAATATATTAGATTTCTCTGAATCATTGCTGTGGTGTCTAACCATTTACACTAAGTCATATGAAGTCCTGTTAATTTACTATAAATACTTTGGAGTGATGGTTCTCATATCAGAAATGAATCAGGATGACAAATAAATATGGTGATTCCATCTGTCAGAGATCACCTGGCATGATCAGTCCTCTGCCTTGTCACACACAGGGTAACTTTATAGTTTGGGCTTACTTCATAAATTAACCATTGACAAATAATGTCATCAAGACTTGAAGTTAACCCAAAGGCATCCTCTCAATTCTAGCACAACCATTACTTGGGGAAGCCTCATATCACAGGCGTGTGTGTTAGTCTCTCAGTTGTGTCTGACTCCTTGCAACCCTGTGGACTGCAGCCCTCCAGGCTCCTCTGTCCATGGGATTCTCCAGGCAAGAATACTGGAATGGGTTGCTATTCCCTTCTCCAGGGGATCTTCCTGACCCAGGGATTGAACCCCAGTCTCCCGCATCTCAGGCAGATTCTTTACTGTCTGAGCCACGAGAGAAGACTCATATCACAGGAAAGATCTCTAATTCTCCTGCTGTTACTGACTCGGATGAGCAGTTAACAAAATTGGGATTTATGGGATGACAGGGGAAGGAAGTGTTTGAAAGAGAGAAAGATGAGAAGGAAAATAACTATAACTTGGGGGTTCCAATAAAGATGGGAAATGAAACAAAAAAGAAAATTAATTTTCCAATATTAAATGGAAAACTGATTAGTTATTCACATTCCATTTTTGTGATAACCTATTATGAATAATGAGGGCTTCTCAGGTGGCTTAGTGCTAAAGAATACACCTGCCAAGGAGGAGACTCAGGTTCGAGCCCTGGGTCTGGAAGATCCCCTGCAACTCACTCCAGTATTCTTGCCTGGGAAATCCCATGGACAAAGGAGCCTGGTGGGCTACAGTCCATGGACACAACATAGCAACTAAACAACAACAACATTATGAATAATAATATTATCATTAAAATATCAACTCTAAAGAATTTTCGAGGAAAAAAATTCATTAAATCAATATTAAGAGGAAAGTGAATAAAAATGTATTTGAACTTATCTATGCATATAAAATTTTGTTGTAATTACTACTTCTTAAAGAACACACAGAAAAAAATCTAAACTTTCCATCCCATAATAGCAGAATCTACCTCCCAAATTCACTTTTCCTGTGACTAAAAAAAGCTCTGGCCGTTATGCCCATACTTTCTGTGACAGAACAAGGTTTAAATTAAAAAAATCAGTATAAATGCCACAATGCAAATAATTGGAATGGAACTCAGAAGGTTCAGTTGGCTTTCACATTTTTGCAGGTAATGCAATTTTGCAGTCCTATTCCCTCAGCCTAAGCATTTCTCACCTCCCGCTTCCCCTCTTCATCCACTGGACTAACTGTAATTCATTCTTTAGGTTCCAGCTTAAAATGTAATTTCATTTGGGGTACTGTCTCTAAGTAACACCCCACACGCATCCACACCCACAGGACCCAGCCCGGGTGCTGTGCCTATCCACCACCTTCTGATTACATCCTGCCCTTCACCCCTATTTTAGCACATTCCTCTCAGTATTGCAGTTGCCCGTTCTCTTGTCTGAATGCTGCATAAGAATTTCAGGTCCCAGAAAGCAGAGGTTGTGTCTGGTTCATTTTTGAATTCCCAGTGCCTAGTGTAATACCCAGCACAGTCATTTTTCTGCACGCACTTGACGGCTGGAAGGGTGACACAGAAATCCAGCTTGGGAAACCTAAGGGTATGTTTCAGGCTGCGTGTTCATTACCAAACGTGTCTTCCATGTTCCAAGCCCCCTTGGTGCTTTTGGCATTTGGCAGCTTCCAAGTTCCATCACCTTCTCTTTGGAAAGTCGCAGCTCTGCAGAAAATGGTTACTGGTGTCCCTTCTGAACTTTTCAACCTCAATTTTTGTCCAGGAAATTGAGATTTTTGTCTTTGGAAGGTGAACAAAAAGCTTTGTAACTAATTCCTTTTACGCTTCCTTCAGCCTTGGTCATTTGAGTAGCAGCATCTGTACCTGTGGGCAGGCAGACAGTTGTTCAGCAGGCATGACGGCATCAGGCTAGTCTTTCTGTCCCCAGAGAGATCATCTGAGGCCTCTTCTATATGAGACAACGGTTTTCAACTGACTCACAGGGGCAAAACAGATTCAAATGGAAAAGAGCAGCTAAGAGGAGGGTAGAAAAACATAATTTATGCCTGAACTTGACCAGCCTTATAGTGCCCTGGGTGAAGTCAAATTAAACAGTATTATCTGGTGGACTTGTTTTTCTGGGCTTCCCAGGTGGCTTAGTGGTACAGAATCTGCCTGCAAATGCAAGAGACACAGGAGACTGGGTTTGATCCCTGGGTCCGGAAGATCCCTGGAGTAGGACATGACTACCCACTCCAGTATTCTTTACTGGAAAATTCCATGGACAGGGGAGGCTGGCAGGGTGCAAAGAGAGAGACATGACTGAACACACAGAGCACAAAGGTATTTGTAGTCTCTCTTTTGATTGAAACAGATTTGTACCTTCTTTATGGCTTCAAACCCAATCAGCCTTCTCAGGTATCAGAATAGTAGGACTCAGTCTACACACAGATAAACTCTATTCTATTCAGTGATAGCAAAAATGGATATGGCAAAATGGTTCATCACATCATGACTTGAGGGAACCATAATTTCCCACTGGGTACTCACAATGCCACTAGAACACTCCCAAGCCCACCCTTGGATTTTGTGGAAGTATATGCTAGGGGCTTCCCTGGTATCTCAGCTGGTAAAGAATCTGCCTGCAGTGCAGGAGACATAGGTTCAATCCCTGGGTTGGGAAGATCCCCTGGAGAAGGAAATGGGTACCCACTCCAATATTCTTGCCTGGAGAATTCAATGGACAGAGTAGCCTGGAAGGCTACAATCCATGGGGTCATAAAGAGTTGGACATAACTGAGTGACTTTCACTGCACTAGCTTGCATAATCCACCATTTCTGAATCCTACAAGAAGTGCGTTTGGAAGGATATATCTGAAGCCCTGACCCCTGGAAGCCCTCACTTGCTCACAGCTGACTTTTGGTAACTTGCTGCTAGTTCCTGTCCCCCTGCTCTTCCTTGTCCTTGAGATTTTCCATTCCAGAAGTGAGTTCTGGCTCATTCTTTGTTAAATGATTTATCACTGTAGCCGTGGATCAAATGATTAATATTTTCTGCTGTTGTTACTTGAAATATCAAGTTCCCAAGTGCCAGTTGTAGGGTTGATATCAAAAGAAGATAATAAGTAACAAGCCCATGATTTGGTTTTCAAAACTATAGAAATGTTTTAGAAAATATTTCTTCGATACCTTTTCCAGACAAAATCAATACTTCCTAAATGTTCACAGCTGCTACTGCTAAATCGCTTCAGTTGTGTCCAACTCTGTGCGACCCCAGAGACGGCAGCCCACCAGTCTCCCCCGTCCCTGGGATTCTCCAGGCAAGAACACTGGAGTGGGTTGCCATTTCCTTCTCCAATGCATGAAAGTAAAAAGTGAAAATGAAGTCGCTTAATTGTGTCCGACTCCCAGCGACCTCACGGACTGAAGCCCACCAGGCTCCTCCGTCCATGGGATTTCCCAGGCAAGAATACTGCAGTGGGTTGCCATTTCCTTCTCCAGGGACCTTCCTCACTCAGGGATCGAACCTGCAACTCCTGTGTGTCCTGCATTAGCAGGTGGATTCTTTACTTCTGAGCCACCCGGGAAGCCCAGTCATTATACAAATGATTTGAATAATAAACTCTCAGCAAGTAGATGACTATTGGTATATAGACCAGAACTATTTCAAAGGCAATGGCAACCCACTCCAGTACTCTTGCCTGGAAAATCCCATGGATGGAGGGGCCTGGTAGGCTGCAGTCCATGGGGTCGCTAGGAGTCGGACATGACTGAGCAATTTCACTTTCACTTTTCACTTTCATGCATTGGAGAAGGAAATGGCAACCCACTCCAGTGTTCTTGCCCGGAGAATTCCAGGGACAGGGAGCCTGGTGGGCTGCCGTCTATGGGGATGCACAGAGTCAGATACGACTGAAGCGACTTAGCAGCAGCAGTTTGAAACATTAACCTTTCTTTTTAATGAAGCATTAATTAAGTTTCATAATAAAAACTAAAATGACTCAGAAGTTAACTTTGGTGCATTTTCAATCAAATGAATGCAAAATTTCAGTCCCAAACTGATATCAGTAAATTTAAGAGCAATGAAACATAGTCAGAGGCTGACTGGAACCCAGGCAATGGGAATTTAAAAAGGACCAGACTGCTTTCCCCATGTACCTCCCAGCCCTGCTAAGAGATCATTCATCTCAGGAAGGCAGACTGGACCAAGGCTCTGCAGGAACCTGCCATCTGCAGAGGTTCCACAAAAGCTGCCTGAAAAATAAGGCAACAGAGTAGAGCACGGGGCACTGGAATCACAAATCTCAGCTTTCTTACTTTGAAGAAGCCATTTAAATTTCCAAAGCTTGTGTTTTCCTCATTGGTAAAATGGGAACAATGAAACTGTCTACCTTAAGCTTTGTTGTAAGGATTAAATGAGATCATCCATCTAAAGTGCTCATTTAGCAAAATGTCAGACACACAGATCAGTTCAGTTCAGTTGCTCAGTCGTGTCGGACTCTTTGCGACCCCATGAATCGCAGCACGCCAGGCCTCCCTGTCCATCACCAACTCCCGGAGTTCACCTTAACTTTGTCCATCGAGTCGGTGATGCCATCCAGCCATCTCATCCTCTGTCGCCCCCTTCTCCTCCTGCCCCCAATCCCTCCCAGCATCAGAGTCTTTTCCAATGAGTCAACTCTTCGCATGAGGTGGCCAAAGTACTGGAGTTTCAGCCTCAGCATCAGTCCTTCCAAAGAACACCCAGGACTGGTCTCCTTTAGGATGGACTGGCTGGATCTCCTTGCATTAAGCCCTTAGTAAGGGTTAGCCACTACTGGAACTACCAAAACAACCCCCCAAAATGAAAACAAACACTTTTGAGACATCTTTGAATGTATCTATTTTATAAAATGTTTTAAATATCACTATTTTTAAGAGCTTTCAATTGTAGTAACTTCATTTTTTTTAATTGGAGAATAATTGCTTTACAATGTTGTGTTGATTTCTGCCATACAACAGGGATCAGTCATAAGTATGTGTGTGTATCCCCTCTCTCTTTAGCCTTCCTGCCACACACCCCTACACCTCTAGGCCATCACAGAGTGATAACACCTTTATAAAATTACATTTCAACAAAATTTAAGATTCCATAAGTGATATTTTCTTCAACATAATTGATTAAATACTGAATACATTGAACTGGGCTCTGCAGGGAATACAGATTAATCATATGGCATTATTATTATTTTTTTACACCAGAGGGTTTATAATCATCTTGTGAAACTTCACCAACATCTGAAAAATTAGAGACTACTAAATAAGACTGACTTAAGTACCCTTATAGTGTTTCTAAAATCTCAGCAGGATCTATTTGGGCCAGTTGTTAATATACCTCTCTAACAAATGTATCAGAGATGTTTCTTAATATAAGAAAATGGGAAAAAGTTGAAGCAGGTTCTCTAAGTGTAATATAGTTTACAAGGAATCATTCACTTCTGATAATGTATAGGTAATCATGTCAAGTTATGCAAAAATAAAAGTTTCATAACGTTGCATTAGAGAAACCAGTTGTAGACTCGCTGCTTTTTCAAGTTCAGAAAGTCAGTGTTTGCTCTGTAAGCCTTGGCTTAATTGAATATGGTCAGTCAATAAAGACTTCCTCTTCTCTCATGTCTCTGTGACATTTACATCAGCTTTATTTACCCCAAAGTCTATCACAACGAGATTTAGCTTTTTTTTTTTGATCTGAACTATAGTACAAAGGGTGCATAGGAATTTGACTGGCTAGCATGAAAAAAATCTTAATTTGCTTACCCTAACTTAAAAATAATCCTTACATTTAAATGGTGTATTTGAAATGACTCAGAGAGTCCCGAAACCAACAAAATATCACATATTTACGGCTCTGTGTTTTTCTCTCTTTGTCAGAAGATCACCCATGTGCAACCAACCATCCATCAACAAAGCCACCCTAACAGGTAAGAAAGATCTGGGAGATTATTCTTTTCACGTCTAGGAAAAAAGCATATTTTCCAAGATTCCACCTAATTATTATAGTACCAGTTTTTTCTACAGTTTTAAAGTATTTAAGAAATTAATCCTTTCCTCTTTATCATCTCATTTCTCTCATTGATCTCACAAGCTGTCCATTTTAAGCTATTGGTAAAACTTAACTAATGTGCCTTTAAAAAAAAAAAAAAACAAATTTGTACTCCTACTCAGCTGAGTGTTGCTCATTCATATCTTGAGAGGTAGCATTACCTTAAAAGTGTTGAACATGTTGTTTCTGAGCTTGTGTTATCATCATATCGTTAATATATGCTAGTTTGGTTTAATGAAAGTCAGAACATAAATAAAAGTTACCTTCTTGTTTAATCAATACCCCAGTTGTGTGTAGGAAGGAACGCCATTCCAATACTCCCACTTTGGACCCATAGAGTTGAGATTAAATTCAATTTGGGAGAGGAGAGAAGAAGTAATTATATAATAGCTGAAAGCTCAATGAGATCAAAAGAACAGATGTTTGGGGAAGAGAAGTGGATGGAAGGGTGAAGGGTGTAAAGGGCAAAAGAATAAAATTACTCCAATTCCTTTTAGTCTATTTTAGACATGGGGCTTGACCTCAGCTGATCCAAAAACAGAGCAAATGATCTCATTTTGCTGAACCTGAAACCACATTTGAACTCATTTAATCATTTCTTCAAACTCCAATTGATTCATTAAAATAATTGCCTGGAGAAGAAAACCTATGTTTTCTAAAATTATTACCAGAAGACAATTAACATATTCTCCAAACTAGACCCACACTTCACTTGATTCAAGTGTCTTCCTTGGAGTCCAGCTCGTAACATGCAGAGGAGCCCATTATTACGTTATTAGTGACTATACTTTGCTTGAAAGTGAACTTCATCATGTCCAATCAGGACCTTTCAATTGGGCTCATTTGTGGTCACCACATCAAAGTGATTCTGGAATAGTTGTTAATGTTGGTCTTTCCTGAATGTCTTTCAAATAGACTTGCGTTCCGTTGACTATTACATTATTGGTTGTCTTTACCATGTTTATCTTTCAAGATCTTGTTGGTGATGATTTTCAGCTGGCATTTCATAGTCTGTCTGGTTTACCTGTTTTCTTCTTGCCATTGGTCAAGAGATGGACAATAATTGAAATTCCTATACATTAAAGTAAGTTCTTTGAGTAAGAAATGTCTTCTTCAGAGACCACAATATAAGAGAGCCCAAACATACCTGGCGCGTCTAATGAGAGACACCACATGGAACCTGGTTCCCAGCCTTGGTCCCAGCACTAGACCTGAGCCCCCTTCACCTTTGCAGTAAGCGAGACAGCTGACATCGCAGTTTGTACAGGACTCAGTGCTGTTTTGGTCCCTGAAAGCTCCTGTAGCTTGAGGTTCCATATGAGCCAGCTCCACAGAGCGTCCTCAGAGCAGCTGCAGGTACCAGTGGAAGCTACTGTGTCCACCAAGCGCTGGGGGTTGCTGCATGGCCAGGGCAGCTGACTGACCATCATGGCAGGCATCTGGCACTGATTAAAGAGAGGGTAGTCCACTCAGGAGGCACAGAAGCGGTCTTAAATACATGTGGGAGGCCCCACAGAAGCTCCCAAATGTTTTCACTTAGTGCTAAAGCCAGGAGCAATACCAGGGGGAATGGTGGGTCATGGCCATCTGGGTGTCAAGGTTATTGTGGCCTCATTTGTACCCACATGATCTTGACCTGGGGCTGTGGGCTACAGAAATATCTACGTAAGGAGACTAATTAACTGTCATTAAGTATTAACTGTCATTAAGTGCTTCATGCAGCTGTATTCATCACAAAGCACAACAGGAAATGAACTGGCTAGCAAACGGAAGCCTTTTTCCTTGCCCAAGCATGGCAAACAGGTGGAAAAGTTGAATGAGGGAGTTGGGGAATGAAGGCAACAGCAAGGGACGTTCTCCTCTCTGAGCTCATTCTGAGAACGTGGGCCCTTAAAAACATAAATCGTGAGGCTTCGCTAGAAGACAAGACACAGGGGGAAGGTATGCTTGTGAATTTCCTCCCTCGGTGGCGTGGGACCTGACTCCAAGTTCACTCCCTGGCTGGGGTGAAGGAGAGTGTTAAACAGTCAGGGCGGCAACCTTGAAGGTGAACTTGGCCTTCTTAGAAATTATTCATGGGTTCTAGAGGAACAGTGTAGTACTCTATGCAGTTAAGTTCATGGTTGATCCAAAAGGCCATGTTGGCGCACAGAAGCCCTGCAGAGCACCTCCATAGAACATCACTGATGGGGCACTCTTGGAATTGTGTGTGATTTCATAGGGGAGGAAGGCGCTTCTCTGCATGTCCAGAATCCAAGTCATACTCTATCATGATAGCTGTGTGGCCCTGGGCAGGTTACGTACCCTTTTTCTGCCTGTTTTCCCATTTACGAAGCAATGATTGTATTTTATATAGCTGTTGCTAAATAAATGATTTCATGTGTGCAATGCTCTCAGCATAGAATAAGCACTCAATACATCATTTTCTTTTCTTGTTTTTATTTGGTTTTTGTGTCTAGCATTCATTCTGTATGAACTAGGGGAGATGGAAAGAAAATTAAGTCTCCATAAATCAACTTCTTGAGCTTTAAAAAAGTTTTAACTCTCTCTATATCACGTTGTGCCTTCTAGAACTTTCTCACATAGAACTAAAAATACTCCTTTCCCCCTTGGAGGTTATTCCATTTTACATGAGTTAAAGTTGGAAAAGTTTGATTTTATATCATTAGGGATGAAGCGTGTTAGTTGCCAGATTTTATTGTTCTCCATAATAGGTAAATACATAGCTCTACATCAGTGTAACAATGGAAAAAAGAAAAAAAAAAAACCTTCCAAATGTTCATTTAGAAAAGAGCCTTCCTACTGAAGAGCTATTTGTTCTTTAGTGTGGTATAACAGAAAGATGGCATGTGGCTTTCTGGGCCTGAGTGCAAACCTTGTCTCTCTCTTTAGTTTTATTCCCTCTTTGGAAGAATGGAGATAGGAGTTCCTAATTCTTGGTGCTGTTACAGGAATTCGAGGAGATAAGTTAGATGAGGAACAGAAGCCTGTCATGAGTAATTCACAAAGTTTTCTTCCTACATCTCTACTCTGTGTCTGACCTTTTTTTTGATCCTAAAAAAAGCTAAAATTAGCTTTGATCCTAAAGCTAATTTTAAAGCTAATTTTAAAACTGGTAGTGTAGAGAAGAAGGATAGTGGTGATGTATCAGCTTTACTTGTGTGTTTAATTTGTGATTTTGTTTGCAAACAGTAGTGATAGCACATCTTTAGGAATCCCTGTACTTAATGCAGGGCTCCCAGGTGTCTTGGTGGTAAAGAATCTGTCTGCAATGCAGGAGACCCAGGTTTGATCCCTGGGTTAGAAAGATGCCTTGGGGGGAGGAAATGGCAACCCACTCCAGTATTCTTGCCTGGAAAATCCCATGGATAGAGGAACCTGGTGGGCTACAGTCCATAGGGTTGCAAAGAGTAGGACAGGACTGAGTGACAGACACACGTACACATACTAGTGCAAGGCTCACGTGCATAAGTCCTTAGCTGAGAGTGAATAGCAGAACTAGAGTGTGCTGAAACATGAGAGGGCAGCAGAGAGTCAGAGCTGCCAAGCTATACCTGCATGGTGACATTGAGCCCTGGTTTTTGTATAAAGCCTTGTCTTTGGGGACACGGTTAGTTCTTTTGAGCATTTCAATTTCAAACGAAGCTAACTCAAGAAAAATGTTCTGTGGCCATCTCCTGAGACCCTGTCACATCTTGACAATATCACTTTACAGTATTTGTAATTTCCATATTTTCTGTCCCTTTGTTAGTTGCTCAGTTGTGTCAGACTTTGCAACTCCATGGCCTGTAGCCCACCAGGCTCCTCTGTCCATGGAATTCTCCAGGCAAGAATACTGGAGTGGGGTTGCCCTGCCGGCATCCAGGGGATCTTCCTCAGGGATCTAACCGGGGCGCCTGCATTGCACGCAGATTCTTTACCTTCTGAGCCACCAGGGAAGCTTTTTTAGTCATATTTAAATTGAGGATCTTCATGGTGAGAATGTAACTGAGAGAAAATGCATTTAAAGTTCTCTATTTTAAAAATGAGAAAATTGAGTCCTAGTGAGAAAAAAAAAATGCTACTTAGAGGCAGAACTGAGAATAAATGCAAGACCCCTTTTTCCCAAGTTATACCCTTATAAAATTATCAGTGAAATTAGGGTAGCCTTCTGACCCCACCATGAAGTATATGTTTTGGAGAAAGTAAAAGAGATCTTAAAGGATATTGATTTCTGGGTAATAGATATATTATTGTTTTGTTTTGTTTTGTATATGGACTCAAAAAATTATACTGTCCTGATTTCTCACTGAACAGGTCTTTATATTTAGAGCTATTTTTGTTATTTCCACAGATTATATCCTAGAGGCCTTCAGATAAATAAAGGTTGGCCGACTAAGGAGAAAATACAAGTTCTTCTATCGAAGCAATAAAACTAGTACAATTACCTACCATTTACCTGTAGAGGGAGACACATAATTCACGGACAAGCATAAAATAAAACAAAAGTAGTTTTAGTCCAAAATTTTGGTATATCTCCACTCATATTTTTTACCCTGAATATCCATAACTCCTTTTTTAAAAGTGCATTTTCAATAGAATTTAATCAGTTGTTAAGCAGAGAATTTAAAAAGTAAACTTTCAAAATATACTAGTCAAAACACAATGAAAAGAAACTTAATTTTGTTTGTTTAGTGTTCTTCTAAAGCACAAAGCATTTTCTAAAATCTATTGATGAAAAAAAAACTGAAACAATTTTTTGGGAACAATTTAACTGGAACAATTATTTTGCTATTATCTGGACTAATCATTTAACACTTTGTGCTTGCTTAAGAAAACGAACCTCTTTTATGGTGACAGTACTAGTGACTTATATGTAGGTTTGCCTTTTAAATCTCTGTGTGTATATAATAAAAACAACTAGTGTATGTGATGTAAAAAAGATACATATATATCTTTTTACATTATAAGCGTGCTGAGTCACTTCCGTTGTATCTGACTCTTTGTGACCCCATGGACTATAGCCCCCTAAGGTCCTCTCTCTGTGGGATTCTCCAGGCAAGAATACTGGAGTGGGTTGCCATGCCTTCCTCCAAGGGATCTTCCTGACCCAGGGATAGAACCTGTGTCTCTTATGTCTCCTGCATTGGCAGTGGGGGTGGGGGAGGGGGTTCTTTACCACGAGCGCCACCGTGTGTATATATAAAATAGATAGCAGTTGGAAGTAGGAGCCTCTGAAGAGGGGGAAAGAGACCTTGGTGAGAGAGATATATAGGGCCCGAGGGGACACTGAACTAAAAACGTGCCTTTAGACAGAATGGGTGGGGGGATGAAGACCCGGCTGTTGCCATGGGAGTCTCACCCTCCTCATCAGCCCCTGGCAGGAAGTGGCTTCATCATGCAGCTCTTTTTTCCCTTTCTTTTAATAAGAGCAAAGATAGTGGCAACACTTTACTGATTACAGAGGAGGAGTGCACAGTAAGCTTTCTTAGGAATGTGATTGAGGGATGCTGAGAACACCTTATGTTTAATAGCTTTAATAAAAAATTAATAAAGATTGTGTATGTGAGTGTTAGCCATTGGTTTTAGGGGGAAGTTTTTTGCTAGTTTTACTTATATATTTGATGCATCTGATGAGTGTGGAATGTTCTAAATTTTTGAGCCGGAGTTTACTTTTACAAAAATCCCCACATTAAAAAGACCTTTCCAGGAAAAACACTGAACTAAAAGATTTGCTTTAAGTGCATGGAGTATGACTACTTATAAATTTATGATCTTTCAGAGGAGCCAAAATCTGTTTCCTTCCTTAAAGCTAACTTGTTTTGCCTTCTTATGCTTTCATTTAGATAAGTAGAGCTATCTCTACTAATTTGTAAAAAGACCAGGTCTAACAATCACTTTTTAGTTAGAAATTGATTTAAGTTAAATTTGGTTTTCTAACAGAAAACCAGTGAAAATGGGAAAATATAATTTAATCGTATCTCTATTGACTAAATATCTGCTCTGGATATTTTGTTTTAATTTTAACTGAAACAATTAAATGAAACTGCATATTCATTGAGTCAGGACAGCAAAAAGATTATGAGTGAAACCATACAGGTTGAAAATCCAGCTTTCTTCTTACTGTGTTGTCTTGGTCAGCTTACTTCAATTCTCAAAGTTTTCATTTCCTTCTCAGTAAATTCTAAGTCAGTGACTAGCATAGTGGTTGGTACCCAGAATGTACTCAACAAATACAGACTATCGTTATTGCTTTAATTTATTATTATTATTTCATCAACAAATATTTTCTGTGCACCTTATATGTGGCATGCAATGAGGTAGGTGTTGGAAATAAAAAGAGTAAAATGTGACTACTGGCTTCACAGAAGTCACATGGGGGACAGAAAAGGAACCATGAAAAATTAAGTACAAGCTAAGTGCTAGCACTGAAGCAAGTTCACATACCTGTATGTATTTGAAGGAGAGGGCAAGTGACTCTACCTGGGGGAAACTCCCTGCTGAACTTTGAAGAATGTGGAGTTCTCCAAATTCTGGGTGATGGTGAAGGACAGGGAAGCCTGGCGTGCTGCAGTCCATGGGGTTGCTGAGAGTCAGGCACAACTTAACAACTGAACAGCAACAACCTCATGCCAAGGGATCAACAACAGTGAGATACGGAAGCATGGAGTGCTGGTCCAGCTCAGGAGACTGGGAACAGTAAGGAACAAAAAGAGCTGAAAGTGAATGGGAGCAACAGCATGTGAGTCTCCAGGAGTAGATTAAGGCAGCAGCATGAAGAGCCTCGGAAGTCAGTGTAAGTAACAGTGGACTCTATTTTATGAGCAATGGCAACTTATCAGTCATTTCTAAGTGGAGGACCAAGTATGTATGTTAGCATGACAGTGTTGGAAGCTGCAGAGAAAACAAATTGGAAGGAAGACAGACAAGAGGCATCCTCATACTTACCCGACAGCCGTTCCAGACCAAGTGCACGTTGAAGATCATGTGGGTCCAAACTGGGGTGGGTGTGCTGGGGATGGAGAGGAGGAGATGGATTCATAGCTCTTCACAGAGATTTGAGAAGTCTTGGTGTTTAATTAGACTGAGGAGTGAGAGAAAAGAGAAAAATGAAGGCATACACACAGGGATTCACCACACCATTGTGCGTTTGTATAAGAGATTGAAAACAACCCAAGTGCTCAGCAATATGTGAGTTCTATTTAGGTAGTAAAAGTTCTATAATAAAAAATGTTACATGACTTCTTTATGAGAAAAAATTAATAATGTAGAAAAATGCACTTAAAGAATATATGTTAAATTGCTAAGTGAGCAATAGGCACCCATTTCATCCTTTTTAATTATGTATGTTGGGTTTAGTTTAAGATATTTTGCACGTTGACTAGTAACTAGCAAAGGCGGATAGCAGTACCGCTGTACATAGAATCTGGTGACAGACTTGTAAGTATGTCTCAGATCACGGGCTTCTGTTTGCCTGTCCTCGATAGAAAAAGTACAAATGAGACACTGCCAAATGTTCTTTCAATATTATTGTGCCACAGTGAGCACTCACTGTATATTCAAATAATAATATCCCTCAGATAGGGCAGCCCTCTGCCTGGTGGTTGTTGAGCCTACGACAAGACAATTCTGTGATTCTCCAGTTGATCAGAAAAGCTACCATGAAAATAGAAGAGTTAAAGTCACCAATGTCCCCTTCAGCCTGTATCCCTTCCTCACCACCCTGAGTTAGAAAAGCACAGTGCTTCCCAAACCTGCCTGATCTAAGGAACCCCTAAGAGATTTGTAAAAATAAATGCAATAAGACAAGTTCCAGGACAGTCCAGAACAGAATCTTTGGGGTAAGGCTTGGGATCTATATTCAAGTGCCTCAAGTGAACAAATCAGCCAAATTTGGGAGAATAATCGGATACTGAATGCAGTAGGAGAGAGCGCTGCTCTGAACAGTGTTGCCATTGAGTTGCTGGGAAGTTGTTGGAAAATCATTGACTCTCTGGAAACTGTGGACAGTGATACGCACATCCCCATCCAACAGGCAGTGCAGCCTAAGATACACAAGATAATATGCGTGAGGTGCTTTGTGGTCGGCAGAAGGGAATACAAGGTGGCAGTATTATCTGTGCCATCCTCGTCACCATGGTCGTCATCATCTGGGCCATCACCCCTGTTATCTCTCCAAATGTATACAGATTTTAATTAGGCCAGCTTGTCCCTCTCCTTGAAGAAAATGAAGCATCATGTCCGTGTTTGTGTACAAGGGTGGGAGTGAGTTTGGGAAATGTTTTGTTTAGTTACTGTATTCTTTTCTTCTCAGACACTGTATGCAGTCTCCTTTAAAAAAAAAAGAAAAAAAATGAAAGAACAGCAAAACTGCATTCTTAAGTCACTCCCTTTATACACAAAGGGCTTCCCACCCATGTATGCCTTAAAGCGTGTTCCCTTAGGCACACTTAAAAATAAAAGACTGTGGTGGGGCAAAACAATGAAAATTCCTTTGGGTCTAATTTCCCACGTTTTTCTAATTAAGTGTTACACAGAATTATTTAACTCTATGAATAAATGAGGATTTCACTATTCAGAAAAAAATTTTTAATTGGATCTATTAATACTAACATTAATAAAAATTAACATTTTCTGATATGTGATATGTATTAAAGACTCCACGTGCATAATCTATTTTAAATCTTATGATAATTCAATAGACAGCTTCAAATGACAGTTCAGTTCAGTTCAGTTCAGTCGCTCAGTCGTGTCCAACTCTTTGCAACCCCACAAGGTGTAAGTTAAGTCTGGGGCTTCCCAGGTAGCTCAGTGGTAAAGAGTTCCCCTGCCAGTGCAGGAGCTGCAGGAGATGCGGGTTCAATGCCTGAGTTGGGAAGCTCCCCTGGAGTAGGAAATGGCAACTCACTTCAATATTCTTGCCTGGGAAATCCCATGAACAGAGGAGCTTGGTGGGCTACAGTCCATGGGGTCCCAAAGAGTCAGAGTCAGACAGGACTTAGCAACTGAGCACGCATACACAGATTGTCTGACTCAAAGGCAGACCCTAAAGCCTTCCCTCCCTTAAAATGTATTGATCCATGCACAGAAACACAATCTGCTGTCATCTTCTCCCCGAAGTAATTCTTCCCTTCTTTTCTGTTTTTGTTTTTTTTTTTAAAGAAGAGAGAGTAGAAAAGGATCCTATGTTGTGTCTTACTAAATCTGTATGAATGGAGGGTAGGATGGAGGAGAGATTAGGTCTGTGGATACAGAACAACCCTTTGCTGCTGCTGCTGCTGCTAAGTCGCTTCAGTCGTGTCCGACTCTGTGCGACCCCATAGACAGCAGCCCACCAGGCTCCCCGTCCATGGGATTTTCCAGGCAAGAGTACTGGAGTGGGGTGCCATTGCTTTCTCCAGAACAACTCTTTAGGAAACCCTGAAAGGTCAGTTATGAGCTAAGGAAAAGATTCCTTCTTGTGAAGTAGAACTCCTCAAGCTTCCCCACAGGTCTCTTCCTGACTCCTCTGAAGTGCCTGTTGTCGCAATACCCCAGGAAGGTGCATCAACAAGGAGAGGACCCCTTGGTGTGTGTGAGCAGTGAGGTGGATGGAGGATGTCTGCGATTTCAGGATAGGGCAGTGCTCGAGCCTCTGCCCTCACCTTGCTTCTCAGACCACTCACTGTTAACGCTTGAGATGACATGTTCTACCATAAGGTAATATTTGTCTTCTCTTTGTCTGTAGACTCAAAGTAAGCTCTTCACCTCCATTATCATTTTCTTGAGTCCCTTTCTAGCCATGACATTCCCTAGATCTCTGTGCCCCAAAGGCAATTCCTCTAGGTATTTCTGATGTCTGCATATCCAGTGCTTTTTTAGTGTGCCCTCTTCCTTTTTGTGGTTCTTTTTTGGCATTGTTGGTGCTCTAAAAGTATTTCTAATTCTGTGTTCAATGTGTCTGGCGAAACAAATGGGTGCTCACGTCTTCCCTGCTCCCCGCCCCTCCCCGCCCTGGGTATGTTTCTGATATTTGCATATTGCTCACTGAATTGTCCACCTGCAGAACTTCTTTAATGGATCTGCTCCTTCACTCATCCGTTCACCTGGATGTGAAGAACTGTGCTTGGTCTCTCAGGACCCAGTTAGGCATAAAATACCTCCACTGAAATTTATGACCATTTTCCTAGAGTTTTGTGGAATTTTAAAAAGGTAAAATGTGTTCTGTGGAATGACAGAGGGAGTTAAGTAAATAGAAAACCAGAGGGTTTGTAAATAAGTGGAAGGATGGGTGGATAAGGAAAACAGGGGAAAAGGGAGGCAAGAGGAAATGGGTCCGGCTGAGATCCTTTGTTGAGAGAGCCAGGAAGCTGTCTACTCTGTGATTTAGCTTAGAGACTGGAAAAGGTCTAGAGAACTACTTGAGGAACTTAGGGAAAACTTAGCAACACCACACAAGCGACTTAGAGGAATGAGAGGGTAAAAGAAAGATTTTCTGAATCACCAGGGAAGAAAATAACAAAGAACAGGTTGGGGAATGGAGACCTCAGGTGAGGAAGAGGTGAGCATCTCTAAGATGTGTCTTGGGTCACTGTGCACAGACTGTGCTCTTTAATTACAAATGTTTATGTAGTTAGAAATAGATCTAGGTTTTCTCTTCCAAGAGGTTTTTATTTGGAAAACAAAATCAAAGTGCTGTGTTTTGTTTGCTTCTTTGATGTGCAATTCAGAACCTGCATAGAGGAAGAAGAGCAGGGCTCTGAAGTTGAGAGATCTGAGTTTCATTGCTAGCTCTCCTGCTCACCCACCTTGTAACCTTAGAAGAGTTACCCAAATGTCCTGAGTCTTTTCTGTTAAACGTATTGGATAATAACAACACTAGTGAGAGTAATATTGCATTTATGATTTTGAAGTGCATACAAGATAATGCATGTGAACATCGTGTCAGACTGTCGAGTTGTATTATTCATGTTGATCCTCAGAGTGGTCGTCTTTGCACACTGTGTACATTTTTTGCCCTGCTGCCATTGATAAAAGCATTTGGGGAATGGTTTGGAGACATTTTATGGGCCATACAAGAAAAAAGCGGTCTCCTTGGTTTACTGTCATGCTTCACTAGTGACCAAAAATATTAATTCCAATATGATTACCAACCTTAGTCACTAAATAAGATATCGGATTAGCCTGGACGAAGCTAATTCTAAAAAGGTAGCCACTCCAAGGGGTAAGACAATATTGAGGCATTAGAGAGAATTATTATAATATGGACTCTGAAGGTGATGCTAAGACAGAGTGTCCCAGAATTGTTAAGAGTGATGGCAATATATGAAGTAAGTGTATATATATAGGGAGTTGACAATGGTCTCATCTCTAGGGGTTCTTTTTTATTCTTCAGCCACGCCTCATAGGGTCTGTGTTTCTTTAGATCCTCACAGCCAGGGTCCATTCCTGGAAACTGCTGAAGGTGCCAGAGATAAGAGGAGAGGGCCGATGTGTCTCAGCCCATTGGCTGGGGAGGGCTCATCCCTCATCATTTCCACAAAAAGCGCAGCAGAGGAAATGCACATGGCATTTCTCACTGCCTCTGTTCAGTTATTACCAGGCATCTACAGAGCTTCAGCATCCTGTTCTTTGAGGATTCCATACAATCCTCTCCTAATCTGGCTTATAACCTCCTCTTCTATGATCGTGTATCAGTAGCGATCCTCTGGTTGCAAGATAAAAACCAAGTCTGCTCACTTAATAAGCCAAGTGTGATTTAGTAGAAGAATATTAGGAGAATCCCCAGTTCCCTGAGAACTGGTGGGGAGGCTAAAGGATCAGGGTTGAAGGAGTCAGTACACCTAAATCTCATGGCAGGGTCAATCAGGTGAGATCCCTGAAACAGTGTTTAGTCCCTTTGTTATTCTGTTTTAGAGCCAAATTCCAGCGAGTGAGTCCAGATTTGGGTCTTGGGCTTTGGCTCAAGGAAAACAGGGTATTGGGCTGTTTCACAGATCAGGTAGTAAAATGCAGGGCCGAGAGCCTACGTGATGGGGTGAGATTCCGTGGATTCACGTTCTACTTCTGCCACCTCCGCATGTTTCTCCTGAAACAAATCATTTAACCTCCCAAAGCCTCAAGTTCCTTGTTTTTGAAGCGGGGAGAATAAATAGTAATTATCTCCGAGGGAGTTTGTGAGATGATATTTAAGAAGAACTAAGCACAAGGCATGGCACATTGTGAGCACTTGATCCTTATGGCCTGTTTGATAATTAGGGTTATGTGATAGAAATGCCAAGTAATTTCTGAGAGGAATTAGGGTACAGTTAGAAAGGGGAAATAAGTGCTGGCAGGTTAAAAATAATTATTGATTATAGCGGGATAAGAGGATTGGCCTCAGCACACTGTTTATTTGGTTAACATATTTCTCAGTAACCTGCTCTTTATGATATTAAGATTCTTAGGGATGCGAGATGGTACTTGTTTGTTAATGTATCCCTAGGAACACAGTTCCTCTGAAGATACATAATGATGTGACTTCTTGATCATTTGATCCACACTCATTTATTGATGCCCCTTTATACTTAGATCTAGAGAGGGGGCCATGGTCTGTGGCTTCTGGTTTACTTACAAGTATAGGAATCAAAGGGAAGAATAATTTGCATTCCTATGATCTTTGTTTAATAGTCGTCTAAATGGAGTGCTGTCTATCCAGTCATTGCCTAATTAGGTTTACTTTAAGGGATACAGGATTATAGCGAGAGAAGGATTATTTTTTAAGCCTCTCCACTTTCTGAGAACAATATGTAAGTAGGTCTCAGTATACAATGACTTGGGATTCTAAATCCATCTGAAGTTTCATTGTGTGAACTTTAGAAAAAAAAATATCCACACACTGGCATTCACCAAAGCCCTTTAGAACTAACCTATGTATCTCCTTTTCGAGAAAGTAAGGTTTCCCAAGGAAAGAGAATCTGAAGGAGAATTTGAGGACCCAGGAAAAGGGCTTTCCAGGTGGAGAAGGCAATGGCATCCTGCTCCAGTACTCTTGCCTGGAAAATCCCATGGATGGAGGAGCCTGGTAGGCTACAGTCCATGGGGTCGCTAAGAGTTGGACACAACTGAACGACTTCACTTTCAGTTTTCACTTTCATGCATTGGAGAAGGAGATGGCAACCCACTCCAGTATTCTTGCCTGGAGAATCCCAGGGGCGGGGGAGCCTGGTGGGCTGCCATCTATGGGGTCGCACAGAGTCGGGCATGACTGAAGCGACTTAGCAGCAGCAGCAGCAGGTGATGCTAGTGTTAAAGAACCCACCTGCCAGTGCAGGAGACATAAGAAAAGCGGGTTTGATCCCTGGGTCAGGAAGATCCCCTGAGGGAAGGCATAGCAACCCATTCCAGCATTCTTGCCTGGAGAATCCCATGAACAGAGGAGCTTGGTGGGCCCCAGTCCATAGGGTTACAGAGTCAGACTAGACAGAAGTAACTTATCAGGCACACAAAAAAAGGCCTTTAGGTTTATCAGTGGGATGGGATGGAAAACTAGTGGGAGGTCACTGTAGAACACTGCATGGCCTAGCCTACCCATTTGGAAAGTCAGAGTCATTTTGAGAAGGAGGGCCCAAGCCCAGGTTTGGGGGCGCTAGTTAGAGTCACACACCATGACAGAACCAGTCAGGTCACACCTCACTGCCCCACAGCTGCTGCATCCAGAGCCACGGAAGCGCTGACCTGTGACCACCACGCCCCCCACCTCACACTCTGACTTAGCTTCTGAAGCCACTGGCCTGCAGCAGCCCCCGGCCCCTCTCTATCCTCTCAGCCCCGACCCCTGTCTGCAATACCCGCATCTCACCCAGGACTAGTCATGCCTTGCTCCCCACACCTTCTCCAGCATCAGGTCTTCCCCAGACTGATGGACTCTGGCCTCTCCACTAATGTCACCATGCCTTGTCACCCAGTACAAGAAAGACATGATAGAACTGAACCTGGAAGTATAGCCACCCTGAGTGTTAGTTTTTTACAAAGGTATATGTATCTTTTTCCAGGGGAGTAGCTAGGCATTGACTCACTCCAGTGTTCTTGCCTTGAGAATCCCAGGGACGGGGGAGCCTGATGGGCTGCCGTCTATGGGGTCGCACACGACTGAAGCGGGCAGCTAGGCATTGTAAGAGGACAGACTTTGGATTCCTTAAATCAATACAGAAGAGGGTTCTAGCTATGCCACTCCGTAGCCATTGGGCAAGTTATACTCTAAGCCTCAACTTTTTTTTTTCATTTTTGTTTTTTTTTTAGATTATGAAAGTATGTTAATACATTTACAGGAGACTTGGTAAATACAGAACAGAGTTATGTGTAGTTCCACTATATATTGCAGTTATTTTTTTAAGTAGATAAATTAAGATTTTTAGTTGGAGTTATGATATCAAACTCTTAAAAATTAACAGAATGAATATACAGAGAAGTAGCAACTTAGCAGCAGCAGCAGCAGAATATAGTAGACTTGAAAAGCACTATGAACCAATTCAACATAATTAAGATATATACAATTGTCATACAACACTAGGATACAAATTCTCTATTTCCATAGACTGTAAACTAGGAGATGCTGAAACATACTAGGGACATAAGACCGGGTGCAAAAATTTCATTTTTTGTGATTTCTAAAGATACTAAAATCATAAAATCTGTTCTCTTATCACTGTGGAATTGTGTTAGAGATTAATATCAAAAGATATTTGAAAATGCATGCATGAGTGTTTGCTAAGTCACTTAAGTCATGTCTGCCTTTGCGACCCTACGGACTGTAGCCTGCCAGGCTCCTCTGTCGGTGTAATGTGACACTTACCAAGAGAGGTCTTTGACTTACCATAGAAAAGCTTCAGTAAAGTTAGAAGACTGAAAAAACACAGAGGGTGATTGCAGAGAAGAAAGCATTTAAAAAAGAAATTAATATCAAAGATGCCTTAAAAATCCCACGTATTTTGAAATTAAATGTCCACTTTTTAAATGAGGGGTGTATCTAAGAAGCCATAACAAGGTAAATTAGAAAATATTTGTAATAGAATGAAAATGAAAAGAGAATTTACCCGAATTTGTTGCATGCAGCCAGGCTGCTCAATATGATTAAATTACAATGCAGAGTCGCTAAGCCTCAACTTTCTAATCTATAGAATGTAGATAGTAACAGACCTACCTCCGAGGGCTATGATAAGCATTAAATGAGATGAATAAACATCAAGCCTAGTATCTGACACATGGTAGAAAGTAAAAGTGAAATGCTGGTTCTTGAATAAACTTTCTTTTCCTCTCGAGTGTACTGTGATTCTTCCATCAGTGAGTGTGAGAAGCAGATGAATCCTCTTTAGAACGGGACGTCTGACACACAAAAAAGGAATGAGAAAACAACTGAATTTCGTAAAAGCGTTTTCCTATACTAGCTTGTCTTCTATGGTCTGTTTGTAAGAAACCAGCTATGCCTGCAAAAATGTCTGCCTGTCTCCATAGCCAGTTCTTTTCTACATGTTTGAATTCCTAATTGTGCACACAGTCTTAGTCACTATGTTTTCATGTGCAGGCAATTAAGACTCATTTAACAGCCTTCCCTCTGGAAGGTTTTGTTCTCCATCTGCCACAAATCAGATTCCTTAAGAACATGTTTGATTTTGAAACAATGTGAAAGTACTGTTCATTTTGTTCAAATTGCATTTATGTACCATTTTTGAAAGTGAGGTAAATGGATAGCCACAAAAAGCTCAGCAGCTGGTCAAAACAAGACTTCAAAGAAATCATTGAAATGGGGCAGAATTAAAGAAAAAAAAAAAAAAACATTATAATATGCTAGGACAAAACCAAATAAAAACTGTAGTCTGATAAACATTCCTCAGACATATTTCGCTCATAACAAATATTTATTTTACAACAGATTTAAAATACAGGAAAATGGGAACACACCCCAGTTCCCACTCTGAATCTTGGAAGTCTTGAACTCACAGCAGTGAATGTGATGGAAAAGGGTAGAAGAAGCCAGTAAAGAGGCAAACAGGAAAAGATTAGGTTTGTCTTTTTTTTTTTTTTGAGAAACATGGTACAAAATTACACATTTCAGTAATATTAACCAGAAGAATCAGATTTATATCTATGTTGCTGTACATCTGAAATGAATACAATATTGTAGATCAACTATACTTCATTTTTTAAAAAAAAATCAGAGAAGTAATTTCTCTCTCACCACAGGTGAGTTCCATTTTTATTAATTTGTTTAATAGGCTTCTTTAGAGCATCAAATAGAAGCTAATTTGCTGCTGTTCAGTTGCTCAGTCGTGTCTAACTCTTTGCGACCCCATGGACTGCAGGACTCCAGGCTTTCCTATCCTTCACCATCTCCCTAGCGCTGGGTCAAATTAAAGTTGAAAAAGAAAAAAAAAAAAAAATTATTAGGTTCTGAACACAAATATGTGTCTGTGAATTGGTAACAAAAGTTTGAGTGAACATTTTAAGAGAAAAGGATTAGATTTTCTAGAAGAGTCTCAAAATTAAATATCACCATTTGGAGACAGTTTGTAGAAAATAGTTTTCTCTACTTATAATTCCCATTGTTTGAGGACTTGAAACAAATAACCAACAGAGTTAATACAGTCAATCCCTATTTCTATATCAGTTGGATATTTTGTCCATCAGCTTTCTAAGGCTTTAAGAGCTGAATTGTTTTGATACCGTTCAGTGAAAGGTTCTGTAAAAGTTCAAAGTTTTGTCGTTATTTCGGGTAGTCACACCTGCCTGTTTAAAATGCCTTTTGTGCAAAATGGAGCCCAATCTGCTTTCAAATCAGACAAATGTGACAGATCCCCTGAGGTGCTTCCTCACAAAGTAAAATTAAAACTAGAGGGCCACTCCCACCTACCATCTTTGTGTCTGTCTGCTTAAGCATCTAATGGCATCTCTAAAAGAAGAGCAGAGAAAACAGGAGTGGCTCATTGCTGGAGATCCAAAGCAAGATACAGGTCTTCTGGAAGAAAGGCACCTAAGAATTCTCAAGTAGTTGATAAATAAATAGAGAAAGTGAAAATGGAGGAGGCCATACTTTTCATGAACAATGAATATTTATTAAAAGGTAGCTATCTTAAGAGCAGCTAAGCTCAGAGATCACAGACAACTGATGTCTGCCATTAAAGGAGTTAGTTCCACTGTAATTAAGAGTCAAATGAATGGTGTGCCAAGCCTTCAGGATAGTGGTTCACAAACTTGTCTATTCATTAGAATCACTTGGGAATCTTTTAAAAGTTCCAAAAAGTGAAGGAGGAAAATATCAAGGGTTTGGAGACCAGTGGAGGACAAAAGCAGTGTTCAGGAATAAAGTCCAGTAACGGCCCTGCCTGAGCGTAGTGTATGGGGATCAGGAATATAAAGGAAGAGATAGTTGTAAAAGATGAAAGAAGGACCCATGTGAAAGATTTACTAACTACCAATTGTATGATTTTATTGAGTGGACATAAAATGGTTTTGAAATGTGTGAAGGCTTATAATCCCTGATGTTATATATAAGATATATGGATTATATACAGGATAAAGGTCCGTATAGTTAAAGATATGGTTTTTCTAGTAGTCATGTATGGACATGAAAGTTGGACCATAAATAAGGCTGAGTGCTGAAGAATTGATGCTTTCGAATTGTGGTGCCGGAGAAAACTCTTCAAGAGTCCCATGGACTGCAAAGAGTCAATCCGAAAGGGAATCAATCCTGGATGTTCATTAGAAAGGCTGATGCTGAAGCTCCAATACTTTGGCCACCTGATGCGAAGAGCTGACTCTTTGGAAAAGACCCTGATGTTTGGAAAGATTGAGAGCAGGAGGAGAAGAGGGCAACAGAGGATGAGATGGTTGGATAGCATAGCCGACTCAATGGACGTGAGTTTGCACAAACCCCGGGAGATATTGAAGGACAGGGAAGCCTGGTGTGCTGCAGTCCATAGAGTCGCGTAGAGTCAGGCACAACTTATCAACTAAACAACAACAGCAAATATAGGGTAAAAATAGGTTGATACTTGATTTCCAATGTAGAATTGAAGGCTGATTTATCTCAGTGCCTAGATTACCTACATTTCATTTAGAAGAAAATGTTCCATATGTCAAATATTCTAGAAAACCAAGGACCATAACCTTATTTTAACTATTTGAAGTAAAAATCTTTGAAAGGTGTTATGCTCATTCTTAATCCCTTAAAGGCATGAACTGAATCATTAAGTCATTAAATCATTTTTCATGGCTCTAGTCATCACTATGCAGATCTTTTATATTTATCATTCATAGATGCTCTTAATGATCTGTGGACTTTTTATTCCAAACTTTACTGCACTTTAAATTTTCATCTGCTGATCCCAGTGGTCTCTTCTTGTTGATACTGAACCTGGCCCTAGTGGCATTTTAATCTGACCTGCTGCTCCTTTATCCTTAGCAAATTGGGTTACCAAGCCATTGCATTGAGCCTAAAATAAGAGCAAATTAACTCAGAATAAAAATGGGGTTTTGAGGCAATTCATTTTTGAGGAAAGGCTTGGTGGCTCATACAGTAAAGAATCTGCCTGCAACGTAGGAGACCCGGGTTCAATCCTGGGTTGGGAAGATCTCCTGGAGGAGGAAATGGGGCTGGCTACCCACTCCAGTGTTCTTGCAGGAGAATCCCATGGACAGAGGAGCCTGGTAGGCTACAGTCCATGGGGTCAAAAAGGGTCAGACACGACTAACTTTACTTCAGGACATTTAATGTGTATAACAAATATGTCTTTAAATTTATTGAATGAGTATTCTGGAGTTCTTTTCATCTACTTACTGGTGTTGAATAGTATGAATTTCTGGTTAATTAATCTCTGGATAAGTTGTTACTATACTACTAGAGCTAATAAAATTAATACTGAATTATCTTTAACCAGTCCACAGAAACCTGTTTAATTCTATGCTCTGGGCATCAGGGAAACAGAAATGAATAAGATGTGGTCCCACCTCCCCAAGGGCTTGGCAAGATATAACTGTACATATAAAAAAGATGCCATGAATCTTAGTCTCAGGATTGTGCCACTGAAAATAAATGTTATAAGAATCAGTAGAACCAAAGGTCACATTCAGACAATAAGCAGTGATGGACCTTGAACATTTCCCAAATACTTTAGAGTTAATGAAATGTCCCACCTGGCCAGACGTTTATAATGGGAGTGTTAATGGATGATCACCACCCAACCACAGAGATTTAGGATTGCTTCCAGCATCCCAGCAAAACAGCCCTTTTCACCCAGGACCATTTGGTATTACAAAAGAGAGGTGATGGCTCGTGATTTATTGACATTCCTTCATTTTGCATCTGGCTCTGGGCTTCTGAAACTTGTGGAAAGATCAATGACCTCAGGGTTTAGGGAGCAGAGCTATAATCCCAGATCCATCACTAACTTCCTGTTTAACCTTTGGTCAGTAATTGAACCTGATTTTTCCTCAATAAAATGAGAATATTAGAGAATATTATCTAAGGACCCAGCTAGCTCTTTTTATAATGTTTCACTGTTTAAAAACGCATGCTTGTGATTAATGGGCCTTTATTTTCTTTAGTTCTTTTTCCCTAAGATGTGAACATAATATACACTCAGTCAGTGTATGAATTCTGCTTTTCCCAGTGTGGCTCTTCAGAGAATATCCTTGACACCATTTGCTGTTTTGAGTTTTCAGCAAAGAGTTAAAAGGAAATTCTGGCTCCCCTGGCTAGTCATCCTCTCCAGTTGGCAAAAGTCTTCATGTGGACTTGATGGTTGCCTAGAGTAACAAAATATTAGGGACAGAAACATGCTCAGGGACTCGACTGTATAAGTGACTCAGATCTGAGAGGCCTTTTCCAGCTCAAAGGGAGCCCATACTTAGTGGAGTGGGTATTTGTCTATGCCTGTCTGAGCTACTCTTCTGACTTAGAGGTGTCTAGGGTTTTGCTTACAGAAACCAACCTTGAAACCTGCAGGGGAGTTATATGGTCAGAAGACAGTCTTCTTTATTCAGCGTGTATCAGACCTGAGAGATCACTGCTGCTGCTGCTGCTAAGTCGCTTCAGTCGTGTCCGACTCTGTGCCACCCCATAAACGGCAGCCCACCAGGCTCCCCCATCCCTGGGATGCTATAAGCAAGATGAGGAGACCCATTATGGGCCTTTGAGGAGCACATATCAAGGACATAATGAGAACTCAGTGAAAATTCACTGTCAGAGCCACTATTCAAAGCCAGTTATCTCTTTTGAGTTAGGAGAACCCAGTGAAGGAAGGACTCCCAAAAATCAATACCCTTTTCCTTCCCTCTATTGGAGCCAGACATCTCTAACTATGCTCTGAGCTAAAATGTGAATTAAAAAAAAAAAATATTAAGAAAGTTCTCTTTCTAAACTTAAGTCTGAGGTCATCCTCTCGCTCTTGCATCAGTCTCCCTGATATCGATTACTCAAGCTTGTTAAGGGAGTTATTAGCATCCGGATTCAGGTCTTTTGCTTCTAGTCAATGTTGCCTGGAGTAAGAATTAGAAGAGGATTAGCCAATTCTCCTTACTTGAAGTCCTTTCTCTTTAGCTGTTTAACTAGGTTTCATTTTAATTATGTGTTTGGCTGGCATTGTTTCTCTACCCAGTGCACGTTCTTCCCACTTGCATTTGAACAAGTTCATCGTGATAATAATCACAGTTATCAGCTATTACTTTTTATCCTGATTGAATACTTAACTGAGTGTCATTATGATCATTAACTGACCTTGGTTTGGACCTTGTGATTTGTAATGAATATTCTTTTTGACGGATCGCAAACATAGTCCTAAACTCAAATGGTTTACAGTAGGCACTCTTACCCCTATAACCATAGCAGCTGTTTGGAAACACAGCTTCAGATCACTTGTTTGCAAATGTCTTTTTCCGTACAACCCTGTATGGAGTGGAACCCATATACATTACTTGACATGTGAAACACATGTGACCCGGGCAGATGATTCAGCTGACCTTGAAAACTACAGCTGTTTAGTCACTTTAAAAACAACGCAATACAAGAGATTTACTAGGCTTGGGCTTAAACCATATTATGCTGACTGATGGGAATTCTAACCCTTCAGGGAGGGGGAAAAAAGTATAAGACAATGGAATTGTGTCATCCTGGGTGTTAATGTTGCCATTAATTTTAAAACATCTCTTTACAAAAGGTACAAAGAAGACTGCTTAGTGTTACAAGCAAAAAAATCCAGTAATATCCAGATGGCTTTATTTTGCTTTATTTTTTAAAAATGTAAGGAAGAAGTCCAACTTTTAACTTTGTTTCCTCCCCATCCAAATCAAGAGCAGGGGCTTCCCTGGTGGTCCAGTGGTTAAGAATCCATGATGCTACTGCAGGGGGAGTGGGTTCCATCCCTAATAGGGGAACTAAGATCTTGCATGCCACTCTGTGTGGCAAAAAAAAAAAAAAAAGAGCAGTCTATAGTCTTCCTAAAAGATCAACACTTCTTTACTTACTATGTTTCCTGCTTAGTTAGGGTTTACATGGTGGAGGGTTAATATTCTCTTCCAAGGCGGCCCTACATGTGTTCCAATTGCTATATATAGACACTGTTTTAGCAGAATTTTATTCAGTGAGTGAAAGAGACCTGAAAAATTATGCTTTAATCAAGACAGAAATTTATATTTCTTTCCTATAAAAGAGACTCAGAATGGGGAGTCTAGAACTGGAATGAAAGCTCTAAGACCATTAGGGACCTATGGTTCCTTTAGATAATTCCTCCATCATTCCTAGATTATGGGCTTTGCCTCCATGGTCCAAAATGATTTCCAGAACTCTGGCCATCACATCTAAATTGCCAGCAGCAAGATGGATGAAGACCAGCACACACCTTCCTTTAGAAGAGACTTCCTATAAATCCCATGTAATGCCTCTATTTACATCTCCTTGACTCAGGTCCCATCACATGCCACATCTAGCTGCAAAGGAGACTGGGAAATAAAGTATTTTTTCCTGGCAGTCCCCTAATTTCAAGATTCCAATCTGCTTTAAGTAAACGAACCCTTACCCAGCCTCTCCTCCTTGTCATCCCAGTTTCTCTCAAATTCTTTGCCATACTCTTCTTATACCTCTTGGGAGAAACCCATCCACTTCCTTATCGGAACTCCTGGGGGGAAAAAAAATCCCACGTCTCAATGTTTCATGCTGGAATTGGGATAAAGTCAAGAGCGTTCACGTCAGCTAGACCCTCAGTTTCACCCGACATTTCATCCTTGTTTTGCTTCCTGTCTCAGCCCCACTGGTGCTTATTCCAAACCTCGTCCCCCTTTCTCAAGCCTCCTGAACCAGCAACTGCTCATCAGCTTTCAGTAAATGACTTCACTTGTTGCTCAATGAAGAAACACACTGTCAATATGAATACAATGCTAGATTTCTAATTTTAAAAAAAAACATAATGCAGCCAGCAACAAAGATTTACTGTATAGCACAGGGAACTATAGTCAATATCTTATAATAACCTATAATGGAAAAAATCTGAAAAATAATGTATGTGTATATGTATAGCTGAATCACTTTGCTGTGTACCTGAAATATTTTAAGTCAACTATACTTAATTATATATATATATATATATAAATTATTTTTAAAAAGTAAAAAAGAAACTCATTGTCAGGACAGGCGCTTTCCCAGCTTTCACACCCTCTTCCTGCCATCCAGACCCAGCCTTTTCTTCCCTGTTTCCAGTCTTGGCGGTTGTTGTGTCCCTTTTCCTTCCTGCTCTAAGTCAACCTCTGCTTCCGTACACTTGGTCCTTTCTCCTCCCAGCACCTCCAGGTAGGTCCTTGCTCCATCGATTTCCTCTTTTTCGCAAGTCTTTGATTTCTTCACTTCTTCCGGTTCTTTCCCTATTTATGTTCTCTTAGTCTTAAAAACAATACCAAACCAAACAACAGCAAGGTCTGGGAACACCTCCTTTACTGATCCTTGAGTAGGCTCCAGGCAGTCAAGCTGCCCCACATCCTCATCTCCCAGACTCCTCAACCTATTGGAGTGGGACTTTCTCACAGACCCTCTGCTCCCACTGCTCTCACCACGGTTCCAGTGGGCTCCTACGTACCTTCTCCCTGCTTATCTTAGAGGCTTTCCTCTGACACTGTCTGCTCATTCATTTACTCGGTAAATCTTTATTCATTGCCTTTGTACTGGCAGCCATTCTCTTCCGGGTGATGCCACTATCTTCTTGCTGCTCTGAATACTTCTTCACCGTCGTTCATGATTGATCTTCCTCCCCTTCTGCAGCAGCGCCCCCCTCCCCGCCCCCTGCCTTAAACGTGAGTCTTCTGGATGTGATTCATTGCTTTTCTCATTCAGTGCATTCTCTAGACGTTTTCATATGCTTTAGTAGTTGTATTGCCCATCCTGTGAAGGATCCCAATACCTGTTGATATTCCATTATTTTCAAAACTGGGTTCATCTATTTCTTTGCAAATCTGTTTTTCCTGTCTCAGTTAGAAGCACTTTTATCCTAGAATGGAACTTGGAGACCATACACCCATACAGTTGTAAAAAAAAAAAAAAAAAAAATTGGGGGGGGGAACTCCTGCTGTAATCCAAGGGAGAGCTGGTAAGTGCCTGGACTTGAGAAATATTATTGAGCTGGAGAGGAGAGGACAGGTTTCAGAGACATTTAGAAAGTAAAATAAAAACATGGATGGGTGTATGGTCTCCAAGTGTACACAGCTGTGTGTAGCATTTTATTTAAAAATATGCTACAGAATTGAATTGAAAATAGAAGTATTATTTTATGAAAATGTTGAGATGCATACACACAACAACCATTTTGCCCTGTATCTCTTACTGTAAATAAAACTTGAGAACCACTTTCTTAAATAGTCTTCCTCTGGTGTACTCTCCTTAGCTCTGCCTTCCAGGGCACAGCCAGATTGTAGTTGAAAAATGAGACATTCAGCAAATGTCATAATACCCTCTATCAGTCACGAGATGAAACTGAATCTCCTCAGCGTCGGTGCACAAGGCCCCTGCCCTGCTATGCATCACGCCACCTCTCTGGGCAGCCCCTGCCACCTGACTCTTTCAGCAGCAGAGGCTTCTTCCACCCACACGCACACCATGTCTCACAGCTCTCTGCAGCTGACAGTTCTCTTCTCCTCATCTGGAACTCGCTTTCCTCGCTTAATTTTCTGCTCACTGCACCTCATTCTTTGGGTGAGGTGACTCTTGAAATCTAAGTCCTGTTCCCTTCTCCAGGTTGAACCAGGCCCTTCTCCTCTGTCTTCCCATAGCCCAGTACCTACCTCTAGCGTAACTCTGACCTCTAGTATAACCTCTAGGATGACTCTAATGAAACATAGTCATCTATGCCTTTTTATTCTCAAACAGCCACCCAGCGCAATGTCAGTTCAATGCTGTGTCTTCAGTGTGTGGGCCTAAGATGCCATTATGCTCCACTTGTGTGTGTCCAGAGACCTGGACCCCAGAAAGTCCTCGTATATTTCTTCTCAGGACTTCTTAAAATGATAATTAAGGAGTCCTCAGAAGCAGAACATAGGGCGGTTGATGCCAACAGTGAAAACCTTTTTTTTTTTTCCCCACACAGGAAGGAAAAGTGGGATGAAACTGTACTTGTTATACCCTTTGATAGGAGTGAATAGCTTGAAAGAAGTGGGTGATGAATGGTCTCCATTGTCACACTTCTGAATCAGAATATGAGAAGCAATCCCATTACTGGCCATTATGGTAAATAACTCAGGTGGTTCTATAAAAGGACAGGTTTTTGTGAAAAGGATAAAACTCTTTAGATTTGTTCTGAGGGGCATTTAAGAGTAGCCTTACTCATGGTCAGTGAAGGCTGGGCTCTCATCCCGTGGTCACCAGGGAGTCTGTGAGCACAGTATGTATTCAGCCTTGTGGAAATACTAACGTGGAATGTGTCATCTGCCAGCATCCAGCTCTGTGCCAAGTGCACCTTGGCGCATTTCTGTGATGAGTGTAATGAGTTTTTTCCTTCTGATTTGGGCTGTGCTTTCATTCCTGCTCCCCAGTGTAAGGCTAGATCTCTTTGATATCTTGTTTCATACTTTGGCTACCCTACCCCTCCACTTTCCTCCTCCTTTTCTTGAGAGGAGAAGGATGACTCCATAGAGCTGTCCTTTTGTGCTTTGGGCCAATTCTGTTGAGTTGTTTTATGGTCTTGAACTTAGAGCTGCCTCAGCACTCAACACTAGCCCCTGGACTGTGAGACTAATGAGAAAAGCAAAATGACCTCAAGCAAAAGGAAGTGGTTTATGTTGTGGAGAGAAACTTGGAAGGATACACCACCAAGAACACAGGGGACTCTTGTTTTCCCTACTGTCTACAGCTGGGTTAACGCATTTCAAAATAACCAGTCAATTTAGCTAATTCCATCAAATGGCTAGTCAATACAGTCAAGAGGAAGGGAATATAAACAAATGGTTTTTTGGATGACTGGCTTAGCTTTGTGTAGCCTTGATCTTAGTCATTTCCAAGGAATAATTTCAACTCTTAAGGAAATGCAGACTACTACAGGTTAGTTCAATACAAAAATACTTTTAAGAGGGTGTTCATATTCAGTACATATTTCTTTTTCCAGAGGGTCATTAAAACAGGTAGAAATGATATAATGGACATTGGAACTTGGATTATATTGGGTTGGCCAAAAAGCTTGTTTGGGCTTTTCCATGACATCTTACAGAAAATCCCAATGAACTTTTTGGCCACCTCAGTAATACTGGGAAAGTAAGGTTAAGCACCATTAGCAGAAGCTCACTTCTGTCTTTTTCATTCTCCCACTACTCAAATATCCCTTCTCCCCACTTCTTCGTTTTGTCGTGTGTTCTATCCCTCCTCTTTAAATCTTGGTAATAGTAATACAAACTCTTTGCCAAGCACAGTACTAAGACTTGATGTACACGGTCACAGTTAATTATCCCAACAGCCCAAGAAGTAGGTGGAATGGTTCCATCATTCCACAGAAAACTGAGGGTATTTCCTTTAGTTGGAAACTCTGGAAAGCTGTAGAGCTAGGACTCAGACCTTAGCAGTAATAGTTTCAGATTCCACACCTTGAACAAAATTCTGCTGTCTCTCTCACTTCATTGAAATTCACTTTAGTTTTTCCCACAGTCGTTCCTTTTCTTATCTTCTGTACTATGCTCACCTCGCATTCCCATGTCATTATACCATCTGCTTTTTCCAGTCTTATGTCTCACTTCCCTATTTCTCTGTGACCTCCCATTCCCTGTCTAACATCTCTTTCCTTACCCTCTTTTCTGCTTCCTAATCCTGTGTCACTCTCCTCTCAGTCCTCAGAGAGTGCAGGAAGACTGCAGTCTCTCCCAGGCCCAGGCCCTGCCCCATCTGTCATTTTTCGGCCTCTGCTTTCCTAACATCTCTCTAAGTTAGAAGTGGTGCCCAGTTTTAAGCACAAGACAAAGCAAAGATATGTTCAAGAGCCTGTGTCCCTCTGCTCCCATACATGAGGAGTACTGTCTGTGCAAATAAAGCGATTATAAAAAAGAATTTCATTTTTGCCAGAGATCTCACAAATTAGATTTTTGCTGAACTCCAGATAAGTCTCTAGTGACTAGAAAAGGATAATGCCTCTTGCTCTGATCACTACCAGGAAGTGAACTCCAAGCAGTAGATAGAAACCAACCCCAGAACTGTGAGATCCAAGATAAGTAGAATTCCTGTGTGTAATTCTATTTCAGAAACGCTGAGGGGAACACCATGTGGTATTAGAACACAGTTTTACTTTATTCAAGTGACCATATTTTCAGTCAGTCAGTATGGGACAGAAGAGTATCATTTCCTTGACTCAAAGCTATTTGATGACTTTTCCTGGCAGCACTCTGTGAGTTCCAAGAGAGGACTCCAGATTCCCAAGCTACTGACAAAGAGCAAGCGTCTTCTCATCACACAGTAATTCACAAAAGTCTCACATCAGCATATGGTAACATTCCCATCAGATTGGCTTGGTTATCAAAAAATAACTAGGTCAAAACAAAAGTCATTCTTCCATGAATGACAGTTAAAGGTTTTGAGGACTCGTCACCATTCTAGAGAACTGTAACTTCCTCTTTTGCTTGTAGGATGTATAGTATCTTTCTTGAGACTCTGCTGTGTGTATGCTTGCTTGCTTGCTCGTGTATCTAGTGTTTCTTTTTCTAGATTCATCTCTGCTTTTTTGTTGTCCCTGCTTGCACGTGGCTTGCCATAGCTTCTCTAGCCCCAGTTTTACTTCAAATCACCTATAGGTGCATTTTCTTTGCATCTCCTAACACCTTACTTGCAATTTCTCATTTATAATTACAAGTGAATAGAACCTACACATTTATAAATATAATTGGACAATTTTTCATTCCTGTGTATTATAGGCCATTGATGACCTGTGAGCATGTGAATTGCCTGCTTTGGGGTTAGATCTCCAGACCTGCTCTATTTAACAACTTGGACAACATTTTTTAAAAATAATTTCTTGGTCGTCTCCATGTGCCAGACCTAGGCAACACTCTTGGGATCCAGTGATGATCAAAAGAGGGTTTCTTCCTGGTCTTAGTCCCTATAATCACAGACTGGAAGTGGGGCCAGTATTAATCAAAAAAATCACAGAACTGAATACAAAATTCCAAGCTAAAGTATATGATATGAAGGGAAAATTCTCTGAGAGTGGCAGTTCAGAAGAAACTCAGTCAGGCTGCCCATGCTCCTGGAATCTCCTGGAAAAATAAATACTTATGTTGAACAAACTGGGTGTTCTGAGAAGACTCCAGATGCATGTCACCAATCGAGAAGACTGAGCAAGTTTAGGCCAAAAGCCATTTCTTCTGTTGTGCTGTTTGTGATGATCTTACTGCAGAACTTACTGGCTTTCTTCCCTCCTGCTGTCCCACCCAGAAAAGGTCTCTTTCTTTGAAAAGCAGCATTGGCTCCTCTTCCTCCACCAACAGAACTGTAACATCTTCCTTCCAGCTCCAAGGCTCTGAATTTGGACCTCCCACGTGGTGGGACTGGAGACTAATCCCTTAAGCCTGCTAGATTCCCAAAACAGTCATTCAAATTTGAAATGCCTGGGGCCTCTTGTGTAGCCCTGGCTGGAGTAATTTTCGCACTTGGATTTTAAACCCTCAGAGTCAGGATTTCACCTGAAGACTTCCAACTAATTGCTGAGATGGCATAAAAAAGGATATTCAGGTTTAAAAAAAAAAATCTGTATGAATGAGTTTGTTTCTTATTTGTTTTGCAAGCTGCTTCCTTTTGGACAACTCTGCCAAGCTATTCTGAGTTGTTGTCAGGCTTGATTCCAAATATGTTGGCAAGAAAAATTCAAAGAGATGGGGAAAGATGAAGTCTACTCTTGTCTTATTTTTTTTTTAATTTTTATTTTTTTAGTTAGAATTTAATTGTTCTACAATGTTATGTTAGTTTCTTCTGTACAACAACTTGAATCAGCTATAGGTATAATATATCCCTCCCCTCTAGAGCTTCCCTTCCATCCTCCATCCTGTCCCTCTAGGTCATCACAGAGCACTGGGCTGAGCTCCCTGTGTTACACTGCAGCTTCCCACTAGCTATCTATTTTACACATGTTTTACTCTTATCTTTTAATTCACCTGTACGACCACAGAGAACCAGTCCTAGGACCCTAACATGAAAATCTTAAGAACTATTTTTCCAGACTCTAAAATTCTCCTAAATCCCCATCCCAGTATCACTCAAGGTCATAAAACCTCTTTTTGTCCCTAAAGCTGTAACTTGTGCCTGAAATTCCCACTCCAGGGTTCCCTGGTAGTTTTAATAGTGCTGTTTGATGCTGCAGCCAGCTTCTCCACGGTTTGAGAGTTGACTGGAATACACTGATGTGGTGTGCTGTCATAGCTCTTGGAGGAATATTAGGACAAATTAAACTCCAAATAAGATAGCACCTGAAAGAACTTGGTCTCTTAGTGGCAGAACTAAATACTACAGGAAGGAGGGCTCAGCAATTCCTGTCCATCCCTAAATGATTCAGAGGAAGTACTTACTGTGGATCAAACTGAGTTTGGAATTGGCTTTGGACTCAGTCGCAGAGCATTCACTTAGATGCACTCAGCATTTGTGCTTCTAGTTCTGTTTGCTTTTCTGCTTAGTTAAGCCTAAGGATGTGTGTTAGTTTAAGAGAAAATGGTATTCTTAAAGTAAAGGGTACTCTTAAAGAAAAGGAGGAGGGGAACAATTCACACCTCAAAGCATCAAATTCTAGGAAAACTGATGATGGCCAAGTTTAGGCAATGATTACTACCATTATTACTCAAATAGGTCTGGCATTTCTTACACGTGATCCTCATGCCCCAGCCCATGCTGGGCAAAAGCAATACAGCCTGAAGTTGAACAGCTTTTCCTTTGAACAATAGTTAAGCATCATTGGTGCGTTTGGATCATGTGTGGCTTCGGGGTAATAGAAACATTTTTCCTGCTGTTTAGAACAACTTTAAAAAACATATACATATATGCACTTACTTTATATACTATGTATTGGAGTCGCTAAGAGTCGGACACGACTGAGCGACTTCACTTTCACTTTTCACTTTCATGCATTGGAGAAGGCAATGGCAACCCACTCCAGTGTTCTTGCCTGGAGAATCCCAGGGACAGGGGAGCCTGGTGGGCTGCCGTCTATGGGGTCGCACAGAGTCGGATATGACTGAAGCGACTTAGCATAGCATAGCATATAAGTACATATGTATTTTGGTAAATGGTTTTATTTCCCGTAGATCTTTATGATGGGTATACTGAATAACCTATCATCTATGGAATTCCATTTAAAAATCTTCATTGGGGATGGATTTATTCCAGGGAAGATAGGTTACATGTAAAATACAAGGAACACCTAATTAAAATAATAAATAGCTTGTATTGAGAGCTTCCTGTACAGGTGCCAGGCTGTGCTCTCTGCCTGCAGGAATCCTCCCTTTGTGAATCCCCCCTTTCCTCCACGTGAGGTTCAGCTCTGTCCTTATCTCCATGATACAGATGAGACCCAGAAGCTTAGAGGAGTAATTTGAGGGTTTAGGCAGTATTTGGGGAGTTACAGTAAAAAATAAACAGAAAAGTCTCCTTCAGGTTTTGTAAATAGGCTTTCTCCCCTGACTTGTCAAATATAATTTTCTCCTCTCCTTTCAACTAAAATAAGGGCCCACAGTCTGTACCTTGTAGAACCAGGGCTCTAAAGTCACTGCCACCAAAATTCCAGGAAAGTAAAAGCCAGCAATTCAGGAAAACGCATTTATTTTTCTAGATACCTCCATTAATGACATGACTAAATCACCTCGTAAAGATTATTGGCTTGAGTACCCATCATCCCTCTACTAAGAAAAACAGGAAATAACTCAGATATAAATGATGCAAGTGGCTGCTGAGTTAGGAAGACATTCTCGAAAATCCCCTCATGCCCATAAATTGCACACTGGTGGCCTAACGTAATTTACTGTGGGTGATATTTGTAACTGGCTCTCTTATTTGAAAGATTATGGAGACTAGAGAATGGGAAGGCCAAGAAAAACCTCTTCAAATAGTAGAAGTTTATGGGAAAAAAATAAATGCCACATCTCACTGGACATTGTTGGAGAGAAGCATAGAAATTTTGGCAAAAGAAACCAATGATAAAAATTATAGTTACTAAGTTAAAGCTCTCAAATTTAGTTATAAATATTTATAGAACCAATTAGAATTGAGGAGACAAAAACAGGACTTTAAGAAATTCTAAAAGCCGTATTTTCAGAAAATCATTAAAGGACTGGAGATTTAAACAGTGTCAAAACTTGTAATCTTCCGGAGTCACACTCAAGATGAGATTACAGATCACTAACACTCTGTTCCAGTTTAGCCAGTTCAGTCATACTGCTGCCCAACTCATTGAAAAATATTGGCAGCTTGGACCAGCAATTAATTTTATCAGCTTGTTCAAAACTGAATCCATCTTAGGAATAACTTGAAGGTTTAAGCAACATTTTAGTTTAAAAAGTCTCCCCCAGTCCAACTGAAAACTCATGATAAGTATTTCTTTTCTTGTGTTGTAAGGAATACTTAAAACAGAGGTATCAAAGACACTTGATTTTTAAAATTTTATATGGAACTCTTGATTTTTAAAATTTTATATGGAAGTCTTGATATCATGGTCAGAGATGTGAAAGCACTGTTCAAGGGGAATTTAATTCTAACTTAAGTATATCCTTTGCTATTTATTTCATTCAAGTAAATTTTTACTCAGGAAATAAAGCTATAGACAATAGTTTTCTGCAGTTTTTCTATAGGAAGCCTTATCTAATTATTTTATCAGGTTAAGTCCTACTGCTCCACTCTCAACAGAATCTGAATAAGGAGAAGCTCTCCAAATCCAGTTTGAAAATAAAAGTATCAAAACTCCTTCAACACTTTGCACTGGACTGCATTATTTGATTTGGAAGAGAGTCAGGCCACTTCCATTTCTTGGTGAAACAACTAATTCATCGTCTTCCTTTAAAGAAATGACTCTCTTCAGTGGCTTGGACATGTTACATTTCTATCCTGTAGCAATTACCCCTCATGCCTAGAATAGTTTTTTTTTTTTTTAATAACTGAAAATATTTTTAATAAATAATAGATGCTCGTGCTTCAAAATTAACAATCTGTTCTAGCAAGGATCAAATGTTAACAGTATCTTGGGCATTACATAAATACATTTTATGTGTATATAAGCAAAATACATTTTCTAGAAACCTTTTAAAAACATAATGATAAAGTATTTAACCGTATTAAGTTAGTATTTCAAAAGTTACCATTAGGGGGAAAAAAGCTTCCTGCAGTTTATTTTCTGTATTTTTTTTTTCAGTAAGTACAGGATTTTGGTTTTTTTACACCTATTAAAATTGTCTTTCAGGCATATATTTTAAGTTTTTCTTAAATATATTTTAATTAATTAAATGAATGTATTTATACTCATTAGAAACTCTGCATAATTTGCCTGGACATGGAATTGTGTGAGGGCAATCAATAGTTTTCAGTTAGGGCTTAATATCATTAGATAAGATATCTTTTAGCCTTTGCATCTCTGGCATCATGTTTTTTTACCTTAATTCAGTAGATTTCTTACATCTCTAGGAAGGGTTTCTATCTAGTACATTCTTTGCAGGAGAATGTAAAATTGCATTTAAAATTCATTCACTGGGAATCTGATTTTCTAAAAACCATACTGGGAAGATGGATGTACATTTTTAGTAACTCAAGCTGGTCAATAAATCTTATAGTATTATTTTCTCATAATCTCTGCCCATCAGATGTGAACTGGGACTCCCCATTCTACCCCCACCCATCTCGCCCTACACCCAATTCCAGACAAGCACTGAGAACGAGAGGAAGCCTGAAAGAGTAGGAAGAGGATGAATTTGGGAGCCTGGCAAACCTAGGTTTAAATCCACCTCCTAATTTATTTACTGGGTAAATTCAGGAAAATCACTGGCCATCCATGAGCCTCATTTGTATAATCTGTCACACAGAATGGTGATAATATCAGGTATTATTGCAAAGATTAAATGAGACCATATTGGAGAGTGCCAAAAACATCCTTCTACTTGAAAATGGGCATTCCCTCATCCACCTTGTTTTTTCTTTAAGATTAAAAATGTGTTTTTTCTTACATTTTCTAACTTCCTATATTTAATGATATATATATTCTGTAATAAAAGCCTATATTTTCACATCTCTTTACAAAAGCAAAGACATCTATAAGATAACAGCAACAACAAAAAGTAGCTTCTGGATACAAGTATTTTATTTTATTTTTTATTTTTTCCCAACTTTTAATTGTTAAAGGGGAAAGGTTTCTAGCAGGGCAATCTGAAGATCTCTGTTAAGCATATCTATTTAAATTATAACCCCAGGTTGGTCAGTCTAACTAGGCTGATTATTTGTTTTGATGTGACTTATATATCACCTTTTAAATAATTTACATTAAATCTGCATTTTTCTTGCCTGTCTACTCGCTTGCAGGTTGCTACAGGATAGACTTTATTGAAGCCAAACTTCGTCAAAGTCCAGGACACCTAGATATATCAACTTTATACACTCAGTGCTCAAAAATTCTTGCTTAAGACACATAAAGCCCTGTTACAGGCAATCAATTCATTATGAAACTAATTTTAACAGTTAAATTATCATGAAGATTAACATTCAAAGCACTACCCATCTTTTTTTCTCATTAAATAGCCTAAGGAATAACATTCTTTGATTTTTTTTTTTTTTGGTCTTGTTTTGTCTTCCCTGAGGATACCATTTGCAGTCTTCTAGTTCATCTGGAAAAGTCACTTGGTGTAAACTAACGGGCTGTTAGGGCGAGAATGCATCTCACTGATCATCAATGCAAGGCCCAGCTTTAGAGACAAGGCTAGTGACTCAGCCCAGTAGTCAGTGGGCATAGCTGGTCAGTGGCCAGAACTCACATCCCCTGACCCATAGCACCTGAGGTTTCTATACAACTAGCCATCTAGGTTAAGGATAAGATAATTATTTTCTCTTTACCAATAGAAAATTAGACTAGTAAAGTCATAAAAAAGATGTTTCCCTTTTGTAAACCATAGAGGAGTTCCTTACGGTTCCTCTTTTTCTTTTTTTGGATTTCTGATCTTTAAGACATGTGGCGAACCTCTATAATAAAAGTGAAAGTACTTGATCATGCGTAAGTTGAAGTGCCTGTGCCTAATTCTGCTTTGCGTGCCAGCTTCAGGGATGGAGGTACATGCTGTGACAAGCAGTGAACCAGCATCAACCTTGGAGAATTCTTGAGGCTCAGTTGCACGTCCCCCAAGTTCAAAGTCTGCCAATTGATTCTTGATTGTTGTTCTTTAGTTGCTCAGTTGTGTCTGACTCTTTGTGACCCCATAGACTGTAGCCCACTAGGCTCTTCTGACCATGAGATTTCCCAGGCAAAAATACTGGAGTGGGTTGCCATTTTTTTCTCCAGGGGATCTCCCCGACCCAAGGATACTAAGATCTAAATTGGTAGGGGCATCAAATAGTTTTTTACAAAATGTCAATTGGAGTGAAATAATTGTAAACACGCTGCTGCTGCTGCTACTGCTGCTAAGTCGCTTCAGTCGTGTCTGACTCTGTGCAACCCCATAGACGGCAGCCCACCAGACTTCCCCATCCCCGGGAATCTGCAGGCAAGAACACTGGAGTGGGTTGCCATTTCCTTCTCCAATGCATGAAAATGAAAGGTGAAAGTGAAGTCGCTCAGTCGTGTCCGACCCCCCGCGACCCCATGGACTGCAGCCCACCAGGGTCTTCCGTCCATGGGATTTTCTAGGCAAAATCCCTGGAGTGGGGTGAAACACGCTAGAAGCACTTAAATAGATGCTCATTTGCAGAGTTAGGTAGAATACTGGGAGTGTCCTTTGTTTTATCACTTTGCAATGATATGAGTAGTATAAGATATAATAATGTTTTGTCATACTATGCTAATTAGTTTGATTGAGTACTTACCATGTTCCAGGCATATCTAAGCTTTTAATGAACACATCATTTAATCTTCACAATTACCCTTGGAGATAGGTAATGTTACCGCCATTGTTCACAGGAGGATGTGTGGTTTACTTTAACTGTCACAAGGATGTAGGTGGTGGAGCTGGAGGCCAGACTGCATGTGGCTGACTCAGTAACCTCTTAATCCCTATGCTAAATCAATTTCTCTGTTCATGCTATAAATCTCCTTCATCCTTTAGTTGATTTATTGATGGTGACATTTAAATTTAGTTGTCTTCAAAATGGAACTCTTACTGTAAAAGGGAATCAAATTGACTGGAGTTTGAATTTGAATAAATGTTTGGAGATAACTGAAGACTTGAGAGTCCTAGGAAGAATAGGGGAGGGAGACAAAAAAGGAAGAGAGGGAAAGAAAGGAAGAGATGAGGGGAAAGAAAGGGAAGGAAAAGTAACTTAGTGCCTCTCTAGACACTAAGGTTTGTTTTTTTTTTTTTTCAATGAATATAAATTTTAGAACATGTTTCCCAATCCTTCTTTATTTATATTCCTGTGTAACCCCCCAATAATCCATTACTTCCAGATCATTTTTATAACCATTATGACATACTTTTTATTGGGAAAAAAAATCTTCCAGATTCCTCAAGCAGATACCTTTAAGAAAGACTTCTGAGGATTGAGAAACTGACTTTTTAAAGTCTTATTCTATGGAAGATCTTTTCATTGCAGTGAGCACTGCAAGAAATTTTGGTCCTGATGATAGGAGAAGCAAAGTGTTTAAAGATACTCAATGAAGTGAAAATATCATTAGGAAAGTGTTAATACAAAACTTTTCTCAGATCCCCCCACTCTGCTTAAAAGCCACTAAATGGTGTGGTTTCTACACAGAAAGGGCCCACCTTTAGGCAAAGCTTAGCCAGAAGGTAAGTCATTTAGTCACTAATTGCCTGAGGTCTGGTTTTCCCCCAATAAAACTGTGAAAAGTTTTATTTTTCAACTGTTTAAACATGAAGATTCAGAGAAGGCAATGGCACCCCACTCCAGTACTCTTGCCTGGAAAATCCCACGGACGGAGGAGCCTGGTGGGCTGCCGTCTATGGGGTCGCACAGAGTCGGACACGACTGAAGCGACTTAGCAGCAAACATGAAGATTACAACCTCAAGTTTGCTTTGATATGGAAATACTACACAGTCTGGGACAATTGTAAGCCTGCTGCTAAGCTGCTAAGTCACTTCAGTTGTGTCACAGCAGCCCACCAGGCTCCCCCATCCCTGGGATTCTCCAGGCAAGAACACTGGAGTGGGTTGCCATTTCCTTCTCCAATGCATGAAAGTGAAAAGTGAAAGTGCAGTCGCTCAGTTGTGTCCGACCCTCAGCTACCCCATGGACTGCAGCCTTCCAGGCTCCTCCGTCCATGGGATTTTCCAGGCAGGAGTACTGGAGTGGGGTGCCATTGCCTTCTCCGATTGTAAGCCTGAAAGTGAAGTCACTCAGTCATGTCCAACTCTTTGCGACCCCGTGGACTGTAGCCTACCAGGCTCCTCGGTCCATGGGATTTTCCAGGCATGAGTGGGTTGCCATTGCCTTCTCCGATTGTAAGCCTACATGACCTTATTTGTGATTAGAATTGAAAGAGGAAGAAATGTGAGGTTGGAGAGCTTGGAGGCTAAGAAAGGAAACTAAATTTGGAGCCTCCTTATATGAAGGAGAAGATGAAATGAATCTCAGGAGTAAAATAGAAAACTAAAGACGAGAGGAAGCAATCATAAAAATTTCTAAGGAGACTAGTGGAAAACTCAGTTGAACTCATTTACCTTCCTTGTGTGCTATGTGCTAAGTTGCTTCAGTCATGCCCAACTCTTTGCGACCCTGTGGACGGTAGCCTACCAGGCTCCTCCATCCATGGGATTCTCCAGGCAAGAATACTGGAGAGGGGGTTGCCGTTCCCTTTTCCGGGGATCTCCCTGACCCAGGGACGTGAGTACATGCTCGCACATTTACCTTCCTTGCACATCAGGAATGCTGTGAGCTTGTCATCTCATCATAGTTACTTTTGCTACCTCTTACCGTTTTCCCTGCAGTTATTATCAACCCAGTATTCAGTCAGTCAGTCACATGAGTTTCGAGGCTTGTACAAAAACAGCCGGGTGGGTCCAGTTTGGGAGAGTGTGTCCCTAACCTGCAAGTAGGTATGTCACCAAAAAGTCAGGCTGGCCTTTAAGCGCCCCAAGCTAACCACACCCCATGGGTCCTTGGAAGAAAAGAAGGAGATAATTAGAAAACTGGGGTCAGAAGGGAGCCCCTGGAGGTATAATAACTACAAGAACATTGAGACTCTCTGTCAGTTAGCCCCCAGAATACCAAGTTAGATTCCGAGGGAAAATCCAAGATGAGTCGGACAGACTGGCCTTCGGGAGCATGTAGAGTGGCCATAGATGTCAGGTCATCTTCTCTTCTTCTTGGCCAATATATCAGCAAGGTCCAGCATGTACTCACTTGAAACTTTCATTCAGAAGAAGATGTCTTTCTTCAAATCAGTGTTTTTCAGAAAGAAGTCCAGCATATAACTCTGTGTAACACAGAGGACTGCTGAAGATGAAGCAAGGCCAGGGACCGTGAGACCAACCTTTCTGCCTCTTTACCACATTTAGTTTCTAGGACAAGAGCCCTCAGGAACTGCCTCCAAACCAACAACACACCAAAACACAAGACCCTGAAGTTGTCCATAGTCGTGATTTTGTGAATGAAAGATTATTATGGCTTTTTGACTTGGACAAATTATTTTACCTCTCTGGGCCTTATCAGTGAATTACAGGTATCACGTAAAGTACTTGTTAAAGGAGGTTTTGGTGGTGAACATCCTGAAATCGCCCTCACAACTTACTTGGGCAAGCAGGTTAGCTACAGAAAAAGAACTAAAAGATTATTTAGACTGTGGTGTAATTTACTTTGGGAGATATTTCACTTGTAAGTGCAAATAAATTATTACCTAATTGTGAATTTTCAAGTAATACATTTGTAGGAAATGTATTTTATTAGGAGTTTAAAAATCACCAAATAGGTTGTCTTTTTAGTCTACCAGTTACATTGCATTTTCCTCCTACCTGTAAATCCTGAAACTTCTGAAATTTTCCTCCTGCCCCATAAGTAAAATATCCACTTATAGTATGTATAAACTGCTTATACTTTATAGATGGAGAAAGATTCTTTCTGATTTTACAAGAGAACATGTTTGTATGGGTATAATTTTTACCTTCAAAGGAGAAGGCAATGGCACTCCATTCCAGTACTCTTGCCTGGAAAATCCCATGGATGGAGGAGCCTGGTAGGCTTTCATGCATTGAAGAAGGAAATGGCAACCCACTCCAATGTTCTTGCCTGGAGAATCCCAGGGACAAGGGGAGCCTGGTGGGCTGCCGTCTCTGGGGTCACACAGAGTCGGACACGACTGAAGTGACTTAGCAGCAGCTTACCTTCAAAGGAACAAAGTTTCCCTTTAATGATATACTCAGATGATTCCTAAATCTAATTAGACTTTTGCAGTCTTCTCAGAATTACTATTTCCTTGGCCCTAAGATGTAAATCTGGTAAAGGTTTTAACTTTTCTGACACAATCACACCAAGGAATATTATTACTGCTTCAGTTCCTGTAATCATATATTGAGGATAAGAATGTTTGCTTGTCATTTCAAAAGTTTACCATCTAGTGCAGACACTTTTACCTGCTAAAGGATACAGATAGATATCTGTATACATGTTATATGTATACAACAGAATATATATTTCTGAAAAAGATCAAGGAGAAAAATTTTCACTGAAAAAATGTTTTTCTAATTTTCTAATTCTTTCAAAACCAATTTCTAGCCTTCTGGACTATAGCTTATGACAAAGTAGTGTTTAAGAACTTCAGTACTCTGATTTTTGGTTTACCTTTTCATTACAAAATGAATGTATATCCAAAGTGAAATAAGTCAGAGAGAGAAAAACAAATATCATAGATTAATGCATATATATGGAATCTAGAAAGATGGTACAGAGGACCTATTTGCAGGGAGGCAGTGGAGGCTCAGACATAGAGAACAGACTTGTGGTCCCAGTAGGGGAAGAAGAGGGTGGGACGAATTGAGAGAGTAGCATGGAAATATATAAATTATCATATGTAAAACAGATAGCCCATGCAAATTTGCTGTATAATGCAGGAAGTTCAAATCAGGTGCTCTGTGACAACCTAGAGGGTTAGGAGGTGGGAGGGAGATTTAAGAGTCAATTCATGACTGATTCCTGTTGACATATAGCAGAAACCAACACAATATTGTAAAACAATTATCCTCCAATTAAAAATTTTTAATGAATGTATATCTTAAAAAGTCTGTATTTTCAACCCAAGGAGACATTATAACAACCATCATTTTTTTTTTTTTTTTTTAATTGGCTGCCCAGTCCTGTTTTCAGGATCTTAGTCCCCAACCTGGGATTGGATCCATGCCCTCAGCAGTGAAGTCGTGGAATCCTAACCACTGCACTGCCAGGGAATTCCCTCAGATTTTCAATTCAAGAAGTAAATTAACTCCACCAGCCCAGAGTGTAGATCCCGATCCAACCCCCCCACCCCACCCCGATTCCGGAGTTCTTTAACTAGACTCAATTTGCAGGACATGACTTGACTTTATATATAGCTACACTGAGACATATGGCTAAAGAAAGCTCTTAGGCCAGCCATCACCTCAAACTTCTAAAGCGGCAGGATCACTTAACAGGAGTATAACCTTTGGCATTAATTACATCAGTGCAAGTTGCAACTGCTTCATCTTTTCCCAGCATCTCCAGCTGTTGCCCTTAGAAGAATGAATGTCTTCTGCCAGCCTGATCATTCATGGGGCTACATCTGTATACATTTTGTGTTTCTCAACTGTGGAAATTTTCTACTCTTTTGCCCTTCTACTCCTTCCCCAACCCTGCTCCCCTCTAAGATGGATCGGAGTTTCCAGGATCCATTGTCATCAGTTTTGTAACTTACATTTCACACTTGGATGTTTCTAAACATAAATGCAAGTGGGACGAAACTGAGGCCTGAGAAAACCTCAGCTTTTCTGTAGGAGCCATGAGACACTGACCTTTTTGCAAAAAGAACAAGAAAAAAGAAAAATGTTTCTTTGTCCTTTGGGGAAAGCTTCCTTAAAGTTCTCCCTGTCTCTAGTTACCCCTCCTGCATGTAACTGTCAAGAGTTAATTTTTTCCTAAAATGCAGTTCTGATTGTATCTGTCTCTTGCTTATAACATCAGAGTCCTCAGTGTCTTCCAGGGAAAATTTAGACTTCTTTACCTTCCAGTGTCCTGACAGAATGGCCAAGGGCTTTAGTATCAGATGCACCTGATCTCCAGTTGTGGCTCAGCCCAGGTATACAACTTTTTTCGGTCTTCTGTTTCCTCGTCACAATGATGGAGCAACAGGTTATTCTTAGAAGGTTATTGGAATAATCATAGAAAATAGCAATTATAAGAAGTCTGGTACCAAATAAAGGCTTCCCTGGTGGCTCAGATGGTAAAGAATCTCCCTGCAATGCAGGAGAACAGGGTTCGATCCCTGGGTCAGGAAGACCCCCCTGGGAAAGAGAATGGCAACCCACTCCAGTATTCTTGCCTGAAGAATTCCATGGACAGAGGAGCCCACTGGGCTACAGTCCACGGGGTCACAAAGAGCTGGACACGACTGAGCGACTAACGCACACACAAATAAATGCTCAGTTAGTATGAATGCCTTTCTTCCACCTTCCCCTCAAGGTCTGCTTACACTGAAATGTTTCCAGGCTCCTTCTTTCCATCCTGTTCTTCTCTGGATTCCAGCCCACAGTTTGTGGTTTCCTGATGGAGCTCTCTTCTCCCCTAACTCTGTAGCTTTTGCATAAGCTGTTCCACCACCCTTGGAAGTCTTCCCACCCTCACCTCTTACAGAAAACAGAGGGTCCCTCCTTGCCATTTAAGATGGCAGTTCCTGGCTTCCTCTTGAGTTTAAGCTTTTCTCCACCATATTTCCATATAATCATGCACACACCGCTTTCATCGTATAATGTCCCAACATTAGTTGTCTTACAAGTTTTCTCTAACGTACCAGTTCCTCCTGAGGCCAAAATCTGTGTCTTACTCACCTATGAAGCTCCAGCCCCTGCACTCACTGCTAACTGGTTGAAGGATTGCATGAATAGCCCAGAGGGCTGAGTAAATATGGTTTTGAAAAAGTATCAGAGGCTGCTGATCTATCAATGTGAAAAGCAATACACCCACCCTCTAGAAGAGCCAAAGTGTTGAAGGCAGAAGACTAGATAGCTTGTAAATCACAGGATTTCTGTCTGCAGGAAATCTTGGAAAATGCAACCAAGCTGAAAGAACTTCAGCTTTCCTTCGGGAAATGGTTACTGTGGGGCCAGGACATATGTGAGAAGAATACCAGCGTGTCATGAGAAACACATGCACCGAAGAGCTATGCTTCTGATGCCCTTATTCTCAAATCAGAAATATTACCGGCTTTCAGGGACAAAAGGGAAGTAACGTGTGTTCCCAGTGTTTGGCTTCCTTCTTGCCATGGACACTGCTAACAATGAGATTTTCCCGGGACTTCTCCTTGAAAACCATATTAGGGTTGATAAGGGTGATCACTTGTACGTAGCATGGCGCCTGGCACTGGGGATAATTTGAATCCTCTGCCATTAGCTACTCCTTCCAGAGGATCCTGGGTCATATGGATGGTTTCAGAAGAAGCATCTATGGTGTTAATTACATCCAGTGGTTCCTAAGGGTTGGTGTGTTTTGTTTGAAAAGTTTTCCCCTAAAATGTCCCCCACCCCATTTTTGTCTCACTTAATATCACAGATACCAGTTCAGTTTCTAATCTATTTGAACTTTTCCCTGTTGAAAACCTCTTAGGGTTTATTATTCCCAGCACTACAAATAATTTTTTTTTCTTCAGATCCAAATTCCTTCCATCACATTTCTTTCACAATAACTTCTTTTGTTCTGGAAAATTGTACACAAACTCCAGAAAACCCCCAGTTTTAGATCCTAATCCGAAAGGTCACATCATCAAAGCAACCATCAAAATCCTTGCACCAGAGGATATGGAAGATTGTGTGGACCTTTGGCCTCTAGGCAAAGGTACAGGAGAGCTGGAATGTGAGCAGGAAAGAAAGCCTGTCAGCTTCCCTTTTGCCTTCAGTTAATGCGTAAATCTCTGTAGTAACTTTAGGGCAGGCTAGGGAGACCGTGGTTCCAGATGGCCTGGGACTCAAGAGCTTCCTGTCATGTGGGCTCAAACTAGGAAAGTCCTGGGCAAATTGAGACAAGTTGATCCCCTTACCTAGCCTTTGCTGCTTATGTTTCTCTCTCTCCTCTCCGCTTTTAGTCCTCTTTCCTTTGAAACCATGTATTGAGCGTCATTTCTTCCTGATTCTAAATATGTGCAAATCTTCAAAGATCTTGGACAAGCACATCCTTCAGAGAAAGCCGTGCTTGCAGTAAATATTTCCATGTGAGAGAGCAGGAAAGCATGTTGGTGTCCCTTGTACAAGCTCTAATTGATGGGTCATGACTGTCTGGGATAAAAGGTTACTATTTTCTTGCAGGTCTTTCCAGAGAGTACTATGGCTACTTTTACCATGCTCTTTTTAACTTAGCAATATATCTTGAAGCTCTTCTGTATGTGTCTTTACAGATAATGATCTACATCTTAGTCTTACTACCTGGCACATAATATTTCCCTTTGTGTGTGTAATAATCCATTTAACTCTATTGATAGACCTATAGACCATTTCCAGTTTTTTACTACTACAAATAACCTTGAGAACTTCCTTCTACCTGAACATTTCTGTGTCCTTTTGTGAGTATGTTCATTGAATACACGTTTGGCAGTGAAATTGCGTCTAAAATACGTGCAGATATTGCCAGGCTGTCTTCCAAAAAGACTAACTCACTTCCAGAAAGTTAGCATCATATTCCTATGCCCACTGACTCTGGGATTCACAAATGAAGTATTTTGCCAATCTAATTGTAAATAAGGTTCCTCACATTTTTGTATATTTATTGGTCACTCTTTTCCTCACTTTTTAAAAATGAATGCAAAGATTCATTAAATCAGTTATCCTTTTAGGGTTTTTTTTTTTTTTTTTTTAATCAACATGTTAATGTTTTGTTAAGAAAATGGGCCTTGTTTGCAATCATTTTCATTATTCTAACTCAACTTCATTTAGGGCATGCTTTACCATTTTTAAGCTTTTAAAATGTTTTTATAGCCACAGTCATCTTTTTCATGTGATTGCTGGATACTTCCATATCTTTTACTTGTTTCCTGGCACTTGGTGTGGCATCTATTACATGGCAGAACTTCAGTAAATGTTTTTTTGAATGAATGGATAAAGAATCTGTGAATAAATTAATGATGTTATTTGCTTCTTCTTATTTCTCTTTTGGTACATAGAGATTTGGGAAGTGAATACTAAAACCTCTATTTCAGCAGGATGTAAGTATGGGTCATCTTAGGGCAGGGATCTTGCTTGACATGTCACCCCTTCCACATGTATCACAGTGTCTGTCACACAGAAGGTATTATATGTGTTGAAAAGAATGAATGAGCTATCAGAATAATGAGATAAATAAAACATGCATGAACTTTATCCTCCTGTACCAATGACAGGCATTTCTGGAAAATGAGCCCAGACTTGCAAGGGTTATGCTTCCTGGGCCAGAATTTCAATTTATTTTAATGTTGCCAGAGTTTCACACTTATTTCCTTGGTTCCAAGTAAATTAAACAGGAGTGGCAAGAAAAAGAAAAAAGGATTCAAGTCTTGGGACCCGGGACCAGGGACCAGGGACCACACTTAACTGAATTTATAATGCCCATAACATCTCTGCTGTGTTTGAAAGGTTAAACATTTCCTGGAGAAAACAACTGTTTCTACCACTTGCCAAAGTACTCATAAAATGGCCTGATTGCTAAGAACAGAAAACAAACCAAACCAAAATAAAATGAACCAAATAGCAACAGAAATAAATGTGCCTTAGTATAGTTAGATGATTACCAGATCTGTTCATAGACCACCATCCTTCAGAGTATGGGCATGTGCTTCAGGATAAGTGCATCCTGGTCAGGTGATGTTTAATGCAGTCCCTTCCATGTGTCCATTTCCTGGGTCATTTGGGGTCATTTGGGGTCCTCTTGTTCGTGCACTGAATTGCACATACATTATGTAACTCATTGCAACCCAATAGCTGAACCCATGGTTTCCTAGCTATTAAAGTATGCCACAAACCAAACCACCTGTGAGGCGCCAGCTCAGCAAATGTGCCTATGTGAAAAACAGTCATAAAAAATACAGAAAAGGGGATGAAAGAAGACTGAATAACAAGTGAGAGCTCCTATATTTGATGCCATGAGGCATGCAGGGAGAAGTGTTCCGTGTCAGTTGAAGGAAGATGGCAGCATGGGCTCTGGCATTGAAGACCATTCTCACTTTGTGAAAGGATCATGCCGTGTGGCATGAATCAGAGTGACTACTGTGGGTCCCCTGTTGGAAAGACTGCAATTATAGATAATTATGTGCAAGCACCAGGGGAAATGCCAGACGTTAGAATCTATGTTTAATGTGAAAATTGCACTTCGTTTTTTTGTGGAACCTCAATATATAGCTTACTCTATAAAATGTGGGCATATTTCTGAAGGAAAGAAAAATGCCACGGTTGCATTTTAACATCCTGTTACATTTTAGTTAAATACAAAAGACCGTGACTTTTCAAAGAGAAAAAATCTCTCACCATCTCTCTCCCCTCTCTGTCTCTTCCCTGTCTCTCTCTTTCCTAATAGACAGCATTAAGTGATTCCAAACAGGTCATCTTAGGTTATAATTGAAATTAGACTCTATGGAAGGAAGGGAATGATGAGTTGTCCTGAAAATCCCCGTGGTCTACTGATTTGATCAGTTGTGCGTGCATGCTAGTTGCTTCAGTCGTGTTCGATTTTTTGCGACCCTGTGGACTGTAGCCTGCCAGGTCTCTGTCGATGGGATTTTCCAGGCAAGAATGCTGGAGTGGGTTGCCATGCCCTCCTCCAGGGAATCTTCCTGACCCAGGGATCAAACCCAGGGATCGATCATTTCTCTTATGTGTCCTGAATTGGCAGATGGGTTCTTTACCATTAGCGCCACCTGGGAAGCCCAACTTGATCAGCTAAGAGCTTCCACCGTTGCTGGAATCCAAGGAATTCTAGATGAGAAGAATTGGTGTGTTGGTGAATTAGAGTGTTATGCATTTTCTCTCTCTCATTCTTGTACTGTGGTTGCCTTGTTTTTTCCTAAACATCACAGTCTTACCCTAGATTCTCTTAGAGATTATAGCTTCTGTGCTAATGTTTTGTGGGAGAGGAAGAATCATGTAGCTCAAGGAAGCAAGAACAGAGTGGAGTTGGAGGGAATAGCAGGAGGGGAGAAGAGAAGTAAATACAAGGTACTAAACCAAACCTGTCACATCTTTACAAGAAACACCACAGCTAGTTGCTAAGTTACAGAAGATATTGCTTATGAGGTTATATTGAACATTGTGTTTTGGAATGTTCCATTTGGGGGAGAAGGGATGAGCAGATTTCTCTGCCCACAGATCTTTTATCTCTCGCTGGTCAGTTCACTCTATAGAATCTTGACTCCCTTGACCCTCCAGAAGTCCCTGGGGAAGCCACAGGCCCCACATATCTTACATGGAGTCCAGTGGTTCCTGTCAGATCAGAGACTGTTGCTCAGGCCAGGCCTCCAGAAAAAGGATGGGGAAGCCGAAAAGATGAGGCACTTGCAGTGATAGCCAAGACCTTGCTGGAACTGCTCCAGCAAGGAAGCTGGCAAAGTAGCATGTACCCAACAGGTTGATTGGGGAGAGTTGACCTGAGAAGGCCAGATTGGGGGCCCAGTGTACTTACCTACAGTTTACTGGCAGAATTAGAATGGATCAGACCAGAAGTTTATTAAATTAAGCTTCTCTACTATCCTGATAGGGGCTTCACCAGGTGGCTCATTGGTAAAGAATCGCCTGCCAATACAGGAGATGTGGTTTCAGTCACTGTGTGGGGAAGATCCCCTGGAGAAGGAAATGGCTACCCACTCCAGTATTCTTACCTGGAAAATACCATGGACAGAGGAGCCTGGCGGGCTGCAGTCCACAGGGTCGCAAAGAGGTGGACACGACTTAGTGACTAACGGCAGCTGTCCTGATACAGCGCGCTGTGGTTTAGTGCCGAATCTCTTGTTATCCGAGTCCCTCATTTGTGTCAGCGGTTTTGCTGAGTCCTTCAAAGAAATTTATCTCCCTGAACCTCCACAACTCTATGGAATCCATTTACAGATGAGAAAACTGAGACCGAAAGAGGTTAAGTCACTTGTCTGTGTTCACATAGCTAGGAAGCAGCAGAGCTAGAATTTGAACCTAGGGTTTTCGAATTCTAAAGCTGTTGATTTCCTAGGCCATACAATCAATATCCATTTTACTGTTCCTACTCAAGAAGTATGACTCCTAGCTATGAGTCGCAGTGAAGAAAGGCATTCTCTTCTGCTTCATGCTAAAACAGTCTTCACCGTTTTCTTTGTTATTTCATGGATATGGCAAAATTATCATATATTGTGTGTTGTGTGTATGTGAGAGAGTGAGAAAAAGAAGTTTTCAGGTGAATTTTCCAATTCTCCAAATAATACAAGAATGAAGAAACAGTGATGAGCTAAGTGTTGATGCCAGTTTATTCTTGGACATACACTGATCACAGTGCTAAATTCAGTCAAAGGAACATAGAAACGCCTGTTACAATAACAGTCTTGACTTGCCTCCGTTGTCAGATCGGGCTGAACATATGTAACGACATGATCTTGTCTCCAGCTTCATGGGGTTTGACTCACAAGGGAAATTTCTAATATATCATCTTGAAATCAAGTATTAACTCCAAAGCAGAGCTTAAAAAACAATGTCACTTCCACAATCCAGTAGAAATGTTAAGCATATCAGCATGCCATAAATGCCATGAGGTCCCATGCTGTGTATGTAACAGAAATAGGGAAAGGAACTTTCCTTAAAGAGAGGATGAGGCTAGTGTTATCTGCATTTGTTCATTATTGTATTCTTCCGTCCTCGATTAACTGTTTTAAAAAGCTACAGCTGAAATATGCTGAAATAAAAATTGAAAATATTATTCCATTGAATAAGGTCATCTGAATAGCTTTGAATTTCAGTTAGTTTTTATTGCATTTTATTGAAATTTTAGTTTTGACTCTCAATTACAACTTACATGTGCATTGAACATGTAAATGTCATTTAGGTCAGTGCTTTCCAAATGGCACATTTGGAATTAGATTTCTAGTGAAGGTGAGATAAGTATATTTCTCATGAATATGAGAGTAAATAAGGAATGTAGCTTGTGTTCAGTCTCCCACATGTTTGCTCCAAGGGCTGAGGGAAATCACTGTCTTGGCTCAATTTTTGATCCCTAACCCGTAATATACCATTAGGAAGTCTAATGTATGTAGAGAATGCTTAGTTTACCTTACCCTTAAAGGTTATACCTTTAATTATTCCAGTGGATTGTGGGTGAGTGTATCAGACCCATCTTTATAAGGTATATCATTGGAATTTTAAAATCTTAACTTATTTCTCTTAAAGTGAAATAAACTATGTAATAGATTCAGAGGGCGTAAAGTGGGGACAATTGTTATACAGATTTGCACATTGAAAAAAATAAAGTTATGAAATGGTATGGTTGTGCGGAGCATCAGAAAAGGCAAATATAAGGATAGGGAAATAAAAGAAGGAAGAATGGTCAGTTGTAGCCACGCATGATCAGAAATAACGACCTGCATCACAAAGATCCTCGTCTCTGTTTCATTGGGAAAATTCTGCTAAGTCACAGGTTCCCAGACTTTGGGATTTCAAAATTTTTAAAAATAAATAAATAAATAAGAATCCAGCAAAGGAGCAAAAGATTACCAACCCATCAACTCTTTTTTGGCCAAATAAAGTTCTTTTCAACAGAGCAACTGCTATATGCCAGAACCATAATTTTATATGAGGATATTTATATCCTATATCCTACATACATGTTATACCAAAAAATAGGAAAGGATCAAAAACAGCAGTCATTCCTAAAAGGGGACTTTTGAAACCTTTCATTAATGTGTGTGTGTACGTGTTTTGTGTGTGTGTAACTATGTTACACTGACCTTGTGTGCGTGCACGCTAAGTCACTTCAGTCGAGTTCAACTCTTTGTGACTCCGTGGACTGTAGCCCACCAGGCTCCTCTGTCCATGGGATTCTCCAGGCAAGAATACTGGGGTGGGTTGCCATGCCCTCCTCCAGGGGATCTTCCCAGCCCAGGGATCGAACTCCCGTGTCTGTCTCCTGCATTGGCAGGTGGATTCTTTACTACTAGTGCCACCTGGGAAGCCCTACACTGACCTTAATATTTTTGTAATCATTTCACCAATTGGAGAAGGAAATGGCAACCCACTCCAGTACTCATGCCTGGAGAATCCCATGGACGGAGGAGCCTGGTAGGCTACAGTCCATGGGGTCGCAAAGAGTCAGACACGATTGAGCGACTTCACTTTACTTTCACTTTCACCAATACTCATAATGTTTAGAAATAATCATGATAAAATCATAAGAGTATGAAATTATTCCATATCCACTCAATGATAACTTCTAGTGAGAAATATAGCAACTGTTGAACATGACATAAAAACCCAACTCTATATGACATTTTTATTGACCAGCTACTTGCATATCAGGCACTATAATAGGATTTGAGGATATGTAGGTGAACAGCTTGGGCTTCCCAAGTGGCTCAGTGGGTAAAGAATCTGCAGTGCAGGAGATGCAGGAGATGTGGGTTCAGTCATTGAGTCAGGAAGATCCCCTGGAGGAGGGCATGGCAACCCACCCCAGTATTCTTGCCTGGAGAATCCCATGGACAGAGGAGCCTGGCGGGCTACAGTCTATGGGGTCACAAAGAGTTGGATACCACTCAGCGACTCACTTTGTGCGTTATAAAAAGACACCATCTGTAGGCAGATAGATTACAAAAAAAGCTATCCCCTTGGATGGATAAATTAGAAAGTGAAGCCCTTTCCTCAGGTTTACACAGGCCTGCCTGCTGGGAGCATGGCCAAGTGGATGGAGCCTTTCTAGAGAAGGGTTGTAGAGGACGGAAAAACATGATCAAATTTACACTGTAACTTATTAGTCTGGAACAGTTCAGTTCAGTTCAGTTCTCTCGCTCAGTCATGTCCGACTCTTTGTGACCCCATGAATCGCAGCACGCCAGGCCTCCCTGTCCATCACCAACTCCCGGAGTTCACTCAGACTCAGCTCCATCGAGTCAGTGATGCCATCCAGCCATCTCATCCTCTGTCGTCCCCTTCTCCTCCTACCCCCAATCCCTCCCAGCATCAGAGTCTTTTCCAATGAGTCAACTCTTCGCATGAGGTGGCCAAAGTACTAGAGTTTCAGCTTTAGCATCATTCCTTCCAAAGAAATCCCAGGGCTGATCTCCTTCAGAATGGACTGGTTGGATCTCCTTGCAGTCCAATGGACTCTAAAGAGTCTTCTCCAACACCACAGTTACAGTTAGAGGCGACTAAACCTTTTCCATTTGCTTGAATGAAGTGGAAGCCATATCAAACATTCATAGTTGGCTAAGATATTGATTGGGTGCAAAACTTCTATTAGGTTGGTAGGTGAGTCCTAGGGCGTCATTTAGAAAGGACAGTGCATTTTCTCTAGTGCCCCAGGCAGAGTTGATTGGTTCAGGGCTAAATCATAAAGATGGACACTCTTTTCTGAGTCACACACAGGTATTTTGACATCTCAGTTGACTTGATTCACATCCAACCTAGAATTTACTCAGATCACTCCGGTTTTGCTTATAAAATTTAGGTGAGCCACCTTAAACAGGCATGGCTGTAATTTGTTTCTGAGTTAAACACTATTTTTTTTTATATATTAGCTTACTGATTTCTCCAAAGAGAAAGCATCTCAAGTCTGATACATTTTCTTGTTAATTAAATGAACCAAGTTTTGCAGTCATGTGGTATACAGTGAAAATAGGCTTTACAGGAAGTGGCAGCTTAGGTCGCAGATGGACAGCTAGACTTTCCAAAGCCCTTGCGTTTTTAATGTGGGTTTGCCTTTAAGTTGAAGGAATTACTTAGGCTTCTTATCTCAGTGTACACAAAGCTACTTATCGTCTAGATGAGTATTGGCAGTTTGTCTCAGAAAAAGGAGAACCAGAAACTGGCTCAGTCCATAAGTACTTACCTTTAAAGTTGCTCTCACAGACCAGGTTCAAAATAATCCTTGAAGAATATTTAAGAGCACAATTGGTAGCTACTTGACATTCAGTTGCAATTAAATGCTCAGTGCAAAATGCATTTTATAGAAATTTATCATGCTGGCCTATGCTGATATGTTTGCTTCGGATCATTAGTTTCTCATTAGAAAAATCCTTTAAAGGAATATACCCTTCCTGTTTCAGTGGTATTCCACAGCTCTAACTCTGGTCACAGGGGGAAAACACTCTCTGTCCTTTGTTTGTGCTACTTTATTTGTTCTTACCAATTTTATGATTTTCCCCATTTGTTTTTTTGAGCATCATTAGTATCATTATCCTTTAATAAAGTTTCTCTTATGTGCCAGACATTGTGATAGGAGCGTAGTAAGCATCATCTCTAACCTTTTCAATAACCCTGCAAGGTAGGAATTATTTTTCCTGTTTTACAGATAAGGAAACCAAGACTCAAACAGATTAAGAGATACCCTAAATTTTTAGAGTAGCAAGTGGTTAGGCCAGATTTCCAATTCAGGTCTGACTTGGAAGCCATCTCTTTCAACTCCATTCCATCTCTTCTCCTTCATTCTGAACCAGAATGTGATACATATCTGTCAAAAAAGAAAGTGCCAAAATGTGACTTTAAAAAGTAGTCAAAGTTTTCTGCAGAGAAGGCAAAACTAATATGGAGAGTGCTGAGGGGAAGGAGTGGCATGAAGATCTCAGGTAGAAGTGAGGAAGCATTAAGCCAATGGCTTGAATCAGGGAGCAAATAAAATACATTAGGATTATAACGTTACAACCAAGTGGCTGGAAGCTAGGTAGTAAATGCAGCAGAATGATGGCTGGATACAGGGGGTTCACGTGTTTGGAACCCAGAGAAATCTTTGCTCTTTCTTCCCAACTCTATCATTACTTTAAAACAAACAAAAAAACTTGAATTTCATGTATATATTATTTGGTAAAATAAACTCAGAATTACTCTTCAAACTTATATGAAAAATGGGAAGGTCCTAGGCAAATGGATTTGGGCTTTAAATAACCAGCAGCAATGTGTCATAGTAGAAAGAACAAACCATTTAGTGTGGGATAGTTGGAGTTTTTCAGTCCTGACACTTCATAGTTATGTGGCTTTGAATAAATCATGAACCACAATCTGGGCATCGGTTTCCTCACATGAAGCTGGAAGGGTTAAACGAGGTATAAGCAGATGCCCCTTTAATTGTGTGATCTAAATAGTTCCAATTGGAGTTAATGATGGTGCATTTCATATGTTGCTAAGTGGCTTCTTCCAGTACAATGACTCCTGCTAAGTTTATTATGGGGGGCTCAGTAACCTTCATGAGGAACCACTGTTATTTGGATACCAAGACCATTTTAATGTGTCCCTATCAAAGACTGGGAAGATGAAACTTACCTAGATGTGCAATTCTGTCATCATGTTAAATGACCTTGAGTCTTTAAACATATAGATTTGAACTGGAGATATGTCTGTAATGTTTGGGGGTACATTTGGGTCATGATAAACTCCATTGCCAATGAAAGTTTCATCATCATCATGACAGCTTCCCCCAAACTGCTGGGTAGGTAATGGATGTTAGCCAGTAGGCTAGCTTATAACTGGAACCTTTGTGATCAGGCCTCTTAAAAACTCAGGAGTGTTTAGAGGAAAATGTTAAATTCTCAAGATACTCTGCTCATACTCAGCTGTTATTATTGCTATTACTCTTGTTATTCAGCTGTGAGTCCTTCCCCTCTATGTGCTCAACCTTCTATTTTTCTCTTAAGAAGAGGAGAAGGGTGTTTGCTGCACTCTGGAGAAGTGAAAATTGGCTTCATTTTTGGTCCTGGGTTTGAGTTTTGACCCTGAGAGTAAGCTAGGAGCACTTAACTGAGTGGGTCTTGTTCACAGCATGGTATAGGGGGAAATCACCTTATCAAAGGCTTTAGCGAAACCTTAAGACTAATCAGAAGTAGGTCAACCACACACACACACAGAGGCAGATCTCGGAAAGCTGGGACACAGAGAAGGCTCTGTGATCCACCTAGTCCTCTCTTCTCCTTTTGGGATCTTTGCAGGGGAAAACACAGGAACAGTCCTAACTGGCAAGTTGCCATAGGGAAGAAAGATGTCTGGCTGAGCTCTTGCTAGAAAAGAGGACTGAATCCCTTTCACTTCAGAAATCCGTTCCACGTTTTACTGAGAGCCCAGACTCGGTGAATAAGAGGAGCCTCTGAGGGCTGGTTTCTGATGTCGCACTAGGCACGATAAGAATGCCATTGACGTCAGCAGAGTCATCATCAGGGAGAATGGCACCCCAGCTCTTGAAACCACACCAAGCAATTGCAGTGCTTTTGAAAATTAAAAGCCGGTGCTTGGGGGGAGGGGGAGGAGGGAAGGAAGGGAAAAAGCAAAGACGGGGGAGCGCTGGCTCCGGCTGAGCTCTCTTCTTTCTTTTATGCATTTCCTGTATTTTAAAAAGACAGGCACGCGGGCACTCCTAGGCACAGCGCGCGGACCTTAGCCTCCGCTCGACCTCCCAGACACTTTAACCTGAATTGTGCCGGGCGGAGAGGAGGGGGAGGGTGGGTCAGAGAGGGAGACGGGCGAAAGAAAGAATTTATAATTTGGTTAACATTTCTGAATTCAGAGAAAACAAACCATGCCACCCAGGTGCTGGACAGAGGCCCTAAGCCGCAGGAGAAAATATAAGGCTGGAGAATGAAATTGTTGAACTAAAACTGATACGCTTTGAAATGCGTGTTGTGAATAGATGACAAAGGTGGAATTAAACACTTCAAAAGAGCTATTACAAAGCAGCCTCCTTTCCCCACCCCCAACCCAGCATCACTGCGGGCTCTTGAGTGTTTGTGTGTCTGCCTGAGAAAATGACAAAGTTGTGGGTTTGCAAAGGGAACACTGCGGGCAGGTTGTGATTTCAGCTTTCAGAGGCCGCTCCAAGAACATCACCTCCAGCTGTAATTCAAAGGGTTTCTCGGCTGGAAAATGTCTTGGAGGTTAGGAAGTCTTTGAAAACAATTCTTTAGTGTAAATTGTCCCCGCTTTCAAATTCCACCATTAATCTAACCCTTTCATTGTCTTCCCCACTCCCTACTGATCTACCAGCTTCACTCCACTCCAGTCGCCCCCCACCGCCCCGCCCCGCCAAAGCAACACTAAAACCCTGCAGGAAAGACTGGATGGCATCCGTGTACAGCAGCGTGCTTTATTTTACAGCATTGATTGGCGGCTTCCCAAGGCCATAAAATCTTTTGCTGATCTGATTTTAATATCCATATCCTTCAGCTATACCAGAAAGAATGGTTTCTGTGCTGGAGAAACGTTAGAAGGGAAACAAAAGAACATATGTGCATAAAGCAGAATCTGGCAGAAAACGTGGATTTCATAAATCGCATTATTTGAAGCTTCTATTTGAAATGGACTGGTAAGAAAGGAGCATGAAGGAGAAGCACAGAAAGGGTTCTTTCCAAAGACGCCTTACTTTAAGAAAAGGCAGAAGCAGTCAGCTGCACTCCTTTCAAATGCACAAATAGTACTTGGGTAGAACCCCTTCTCCATCCCATTTGTTCTTAAAAAAAAAAAAAAATAGTAAAGCTTACATTAAGATGGGTTTCTTCCTTTATTTAATGTGATCAAGTAAATACAGGGAGGAGTTTAGCAAAACACATTGGCTAAGTACAGTTAGTGTGTTAATGCAATGATGCCTGATTATCCATGTGGTACTGTTGGTTACCCCTTCTAAAAGTTCCCAGGTAAATCCAGGCAACCTGGCTCATCCTGGCTATTTTCATTTTGTTTTCATTTTTGTTTTGTAACAAACAAAGGTTCATAAATGGAGTCTCTCTTTTCTTCCTCCATCTCTACATTTTTTCCTTTTTTTTGTTTCCTTCCTTTCATTTAAAAAATACTACTTTTTTTAACAGCAAAAAAAAAAAAAGTTTGCTGAACCTGCAGCCCCAGCGTCTTAGAGGCTCCAGGGTTTGCCTGAGTGGGATGGGAGCCCTCTCTCCAGTTGCAGGCGCCCGACTACGGGGAGGCACATGGGGTGGTGGGTGAGGGTGGGTGGAGATGGTGAGGCAGGAATCAGAGCCTTCTCACACGGCTTTGTCCACAAAGTCTTTGATGTTAATCCTGTTAACACAACACTGACCAACGGTTTTCATTCTCTACCCCTTTTTGCTCTGCTGCCTTGATTACAAGTGTTCTGGCCCATCTCCCCAAGTTGTTCCTGTTCCCATCGCTGTGTCTGTCATCCCCCCATCCTGTCCCACCCCCCCACCTTCTGTGGTTATCCGTTATTCTCTGTCCAGATCATTTCCTCCAGCAAAACAAAAAAAGCAAAAGCCTCTCTCCATTCTTCCTACCTACAGATTCCTTTTGTCTCTTGCTATTCCTTACTCAGAGCAGGAACAGTCCCAGACCACAGGGATCCATCATCCCCTGGGGTGCCCTTTGCACCAGGCACCCTAGCAGGAATCTCAGAAGCGCGCCCCCACCCCCCCTCACCCCCAGGCCGGGTGTGTTTTAGAGATGTCAGGCTCAAATTCACTGAGCTCTAATTTGCAACAGGAAGTCCTAGTGAGCCTGATGAGGGATGGGAATTAGCAAATAGGGTTGGCAGTCAATTGACAGAGGAAGCTTAAGGAAGGGGCTCATTTAGGAAAGGAAAAAGAATTTAATCCTTTTCAGGTGTGTTAATTTCCTTTATGGGCAGAATTACTATGGACTTGGGGGCATTTTTTAGTCTTTCTTTTTCCCTAAGGTCTGGCCTCATTTCATAGGAAGGAGGAAGGATAAATGGAGTGAATTTGATTATGGACACCAGCCTAGCCCTCACTTAATGAGCCATGGAAACAAAATAGCTCAATCTCCCCTAGCTGCTGTAATCCAAAACTAGAAGCATTGAGAGCAGTGTGGCTTTGGTTACACATATTTGTAGTACAATCCTTGCCTTGGTGTTTTGAAATGTTCATCAAGAGATCTGAGGTGTCTTAGTTCTTTGAGTAGCAGCTATAAATTTTTCAGAATTCGTTTAGGAAAAAAAAAAGAATGAAGAAATCTAGAAAAAAATCTACAACTTAGAATTAACAACTATTAATATTTGCCATAGCTGCCCCTGATTTTTTAGATAAGAAAAATAAAACAATAGAGATAAATTTGAATATCCTATTTCCCTGCCACCAGCAGCAGCCCCATTTACCTTCTCCAGAAGAACCTCTGCCATAAATTTAGGAAATAGTCCCCAAAATAAAATATAAATATTTTATTCATAAATAACATACTATAATGTTAAAAACTCATCAGTGTCTTTTAGCTTAAAAATTGTTATCCAACATTGTGTTCCTTGGGGCTTTTTTTCTCTCTTTTCTTTTCTACTATATAATTTCCACTAATTGACTGGTTGCAGTAGATCAGTGGTAAAGTAAGTGATATGAGAAGGTTACTAGAATAACCACTTTTAGAAGGGATCCCAGATGGGGAGGCAAGTTAAGCTGCAGTTGCTTCAGTCGTGTCTGCCTCTTTGCCACCCTATGAACTGTAGCACACTAGGCTCCTCTGTCCATAGGATCCTCTGGGCAAGAATACTGGATTGAGCTGCCATGCCCTCCTCCAGGGGATCTTCCTGATTCAGGATGGAACCTGTGTCTCTTAAGTCTGTTGCATTAGCAGGCGGATTCTTTACCACTAGCACCACCAGGCTACAGAATGATCAGAGCAAAATTCATCGAGGTAGGAAGGAAAGAAACTTCTGGTCAGGCCCAACAGTGATATATGAGGAGAGGAAGGAGGAGAGCATGGCTGAGTCAAGATGAAAGCAAACTTGCTGGGAACCAGTTAAGGACAAGCTGGTTTTGCAGCACTCTTTGCTCTGTGACCTCAAGCAAACCACAGCCCATGACAGCCTCTCTCTGCTCCTCAGTGGTCCTCAAGTATAAAATGCAGTTCCCAAATCCCAGAGCCAGAATGCTAGTACTAGAACTCTTCCCTGAGTTAATAACTAAGAGATTGAAGAACTAGAAAGGCATTATGATTCGTATATGCCCATCAGAGTGAAATCAGAAGTTGGGCTTAGAGTAGGAAAAGTTATTCTTCTTGAGTATGTTTTCCAAAAGTTATACCTTTTCAGCAGTTTCTGTGGTAATACGAGGATTGACTTAACAGTTGGTCAGATATTTAAAGTGGCGTAAAGGCAAGGCCTGTTAAACAGAGCTGCCTTGTTCAGTGTACAACTGATGCTCAGACAATTTAACCATCCTGTTGAGGGTCGCATAGCTTATAGGCTGTAGAAGCAACATTTGATCCCATGTCTGTCCACCTTTCATAAATTTTTTTTTTTTAAGATTTTAAAAAATGTGGACCATTTTAAAAGTCTTTATTGAATTTGTTACAGTATTGTATCTGTTTTGGTTTTCTGGCTGCAAGGCAAGTGAAAGCTTCGCTCCTTGACTAGGGATCAAACCCACACCCCTTGCATTGGAAAGCGAAGTTTTAACCACTGGAACTCCAGGAAAGTCCCCACAAACCTGTTTTGAACTGCTGTGCTATAACATGCTACCCCAGAACAGGCTCCTTTCAAAATGCAGTTACCTCTATATACATCTTCACTACGTAAGCTGCCCCACCCTGAAGGTTTCATATTTAAAAGGACATACATATTTCCTATCTATATGTTTTAGGGGGTAGGGTGTCCAGAATAGACCCTTAGAAGGAGGGTTTAAGCATGTTGATATGAACAATTTCAATGTTGAAAGCAGGAAACTTGGTAACTAATATTTTCAATGAACTGGAGAAGTCAAAGGTTTTGGAATCAAATGTTTTCATGTCAAGACAACAGTGTAGGAGCAAAGGACTGAAAGTATTTAGCAAAATTAAGAAGGAAAAGAATTTATAAACCACAGATTATGGAAGGGAAACAAAGATAACCTGGAAAGAGTTCTGTGTTTTGTTTTGTTTTTTAATCAAATGCATTACTGGAGTTGGTGGAAAAAATAAATATCAAAGAAGGAGTTTCTGATAGAAAATTAAAGAAAAATGCAGTGGAGATATTTTTCGAGTCAGTTGCATTATTGCTTATGACTAAGGTAGAAGACTGAGATGAAATCCTGAGGCACAGGGAATAAGTCAACACACAGACCTGCAAATTCTTCATGTTGATTGATCTTTAGAAATTAAATATGTCATTATATTATCAGTACAGCATGTCTTAGCTAATGGACCAAACAAAACATCTACAAGCTTTGGGAAATGAGAATCTGAAAAACTGACCAAGACCGAAAACAAAACAAAGAAACAAAATGAAGAACGCCAATTTAAACACCCTAATATAGAAAGCTAGTTCTGATTTTAAAAGACTCTGAATCAGAGTCGGACTGTGAAGAAGGCTGAGCGCCGAAGAATTGATGCTTTTGAACTGTGGTGTTGGAGAAGACTCTTGAGAGTCCCTTGGACTGCAAGGAGATCCAACAAGTCCATTCTGAAGGAGATCAGCCCGGAATGTTCTTTGGAAGGAATGATGCTAAAGCTGAAACTCCAGTACTTGGGCCACCTCATGCGAAGAGTTGACTCATTGGAAAAGACTCTGATGCTGGGAGGGATGGGGGGCAGGAGGAGAAGGGGACGACAGAGGGTGAGATGGCTGGATGGCATCACTGACTTGATGGACATGAGTCTGAGTGAACTCCGGGAGTTGGTGATGGACAGGGAGGCCTGGCATGCTGCGATTCATGGGGTCGCAAAGAGTCGGACACGACTGAGCGACTAAACTGAACTGAATCAGTATTTTCCCTCAATTCTGTTATTTAAGTTAGAATGATTATTGACTTAGAAGAGTTTTTTCAAAATGCGTTTTTAAATGGAAGGCTTTCCACATATTGAAATGTAAAGTGGTCTTGGAGGGAGAAATTGTTTAATGGATCAGGGATTTTATTGGAATTATGGAAATCTTTGTACCTAGATAGTGCAGTTGCGTAACATTGTAGGAGTGCTAAAAATGCCACTGAATTGCTCACTTAAAATTTTTAAATTTTATATTATGTGAATTTCATCTCACCAGATTGTGTTGAGAGAGAGGATTTGGTTATAGCACAGCTTTATAAGTTTAAAAAAAAAATAGTGGCTTTGGCTACGATAAGCCTATGATGTTCTTGAGAATTTACTTTGTGTCTTATTGACACTGGAATTTGCAGTACTCAAGGGTGCCTGGCACAAAGATGGGATTCATAAGTGATCAAAGAATGACTGAATGATCCTGGGGTCAAGTCATATCTGGTGAAGTCCACTTCATGAGGTGGTCACTTGACTATGTGTTGTGGGATATATCCAAGGAAAATCAAATGGATATATCCAAGGGCACAATCAAATGAAAGTTACCTTCAACTATTTTTTTAAGTTGGTTGATTGAAGGATAATTAAAATTTTTGGATTTTAGAGTGTGGTAGGTTTGATTTTGTTTTGAATTTTCCCCCATTAGCCTCTGTGGAACTACAGATTACAAACAGGACTCTCTTCTTTCTTGCTTCTCTGTCTTGTCCTTTATATCCATTTCTCTGAATATGAACTGTTGGAAAGGTTGTGAATTGAAATGAATCACAAGATGTCTCCACCATATCCGTCTTGGAACATGGTTGAACAGCTGGTGTCAAGACATACAGCAGAGTTCTATGACTGAAAAACAGTGTTACTGAAATGAAAGTCACTGTCTTCTAAGTTTTCTTTATTATAGTCTTCTGTTATTTTCTTTGTGATATTAGCGCCATTGAAAAAATACAAGTTGGAGTTGGGATAGGAAAAAGTAATGACAGTCCAGTGTTTTTAAACAGTAAAAAATTCAGGATTCATGAAATTAATCTGTATCCTCTGCTCTGGTGTTAGAAACTTTCTGCGTGAACTCTCTCAACAATTATTTCAATTCCCCAAATAATACACTTCTGTAGATAGAATCACATGCTGATAGCCCCTATACTCTATATAGAGGACATTACTTTACTCTCTTGATATTTAATAGTATTGATAATTAGAGTTTTTCTAAAAAGTGTTTTGTTTTCATTTTGCCTGCCCATTGTTAGAAGGAGTCCTGGATCTATAAACCAAAAGTAAGATTTTAATAATTTGCAGAAACTCACTCTTATGAATAGGATAGCATCAGTTATCTTCCTTAAAGAAGAAGGCAGGCAGTAAGTCTGAAGAATTTTAGAATATTGCTACCTTATTTGGTTCTCAATAAGACTTTAAAAAATTTTATCCTTTTCACCCCAGTTTATACAGATCTCTTATGCTTGACTTCACTCTAGTATCTTATCTTCTTTTCTTCCTTCAGCCTAATTTTCATTTGTAAGGTATTAAGCATAAAACAGAATGACTGTGAAGACTTCCAAAGCTAAACAAGGTATCGTTTAAACTGTGGTGCATTTACCACTGATGCTGAAGACGAGGAGAAAGAGGACAGATGTGTGAGCACAAGAAAGGGCATCCCAACTAGAAGACCAAAGCGTGATCCTGAAGAGACAGGAGAAGGAGGTCAGGCACACGGGGTGGTGCAGAGAAAGCAGTGCTGGGAGTACTCACTGAAACGTGAATAAGCCCTTTCCTGTTTGAACTTCATGTTCTGATGGTTACTTTATTTAAAAAAAAAAAAAAAAAGCAGTGTATGTAGCAAAGTCACTGAGGCCTAGTCCTTAAAGTCATCACTGCTATGGACAAGTGCCAAAGCAGACCTACCTTGTATGTGTATTAACAGCTTTATTCATTTATTTGAATTGCTCTGTTCACTGTCAGCAAGTATTTATCAGAGCATCTTCTACATGCCGGGCATCTCAGACCTGGGATACACAGGTGGAAAAGATAGGGTTTAACATTTGCACAGCTTGCTGTGTAGGGAAGAGATGGACAGATCACTAGATAATGAAAATACAACGTGTTTAAAGTGGAGAGTTTTTAAAGTCACAAAAGTCACTCAGTGGAGGAGGTCTTCAATGGCTTTGACCAGTCAAAGTAGGGAAAATGGCCTGTGGAAAGTTGCAAACTTAAGAAATACCTGAGGTATTTGAGAAATAGCTCCAAGATTCTATAAGGCTAGAAATCAAAGGACAACATGGGGCCTTGGAAACTGAAGCTAGAAAGCTAGAATATTCTGGTTTTCACTATACACTGGGCCAGGCACCATGAAAAATACAAAAAATAGAGAGCTATAGCCGTGGGCTATGGAGTCCACAGTTTAATTTCGATACATTGGATATATGTCCACATTGGCTATTCATTCCTTGGGAGGTTATAGGTTACTTAGTCCTGGAAGTATTTAAATTTATATTAGCTAGCTCTAATAGGAAATTGATACAATATTTTAATTGTAGTAAGAAGAGTTGGATTAGAGTCTGTTGCAGCAGTGTGCTGGTAAACCAGTTCTCCTTTCCCCCGTTCCCCATCAAAACACATACAAACATAACAAAACCTGATGGCATTGTTAGACTGTTGCCAGGGTGTAAATACTCCCACCATGGCTGATTTCAAGCTACCACTGATTGAACAGCCCTTTTGCAAAATTCTTAAATATTTGAGAATTGAGAACAGTCAGCCTGAAATATCTTTGCAATAGTAATTCTGTAATTCTTAAGGTCAAGTAAATAATGGAACCAGTAAATCATATGTGTGTGTGCTCAGTCACCCAGTTGTATCCAACCCTTTGCAACACCATGGACTATAGCCTGCCAGGCTCCTCTGTCCATGGGATTTCCCAGCAAGAATACTGGAGTGGGTTGCCATATCCCCCTTCAGGGGGTCTTCCTAACCCAAGAGTTGAACCCACATCTCCTGTGGCTTCTGCATTGGCAGGCAGATTCTTTACCAGCGAGCCACTTGGGAAGCCCCAATAAATCATAGACATAGGAAGAAAATGAAGAGATCTTTGAGAGCTAGATTAGTTAAGATATGCTCCATGGAGAAAGTAAGGCTTGGCTTGGGACTTATAGAGAGGAGCAGGCATCCCAAATGAGTGCACAGATGTTAAAATCAAAGATGTATGTGACAAGGTGACAGTGTCATAGAAGTGCAGAAGTCCAGATGAGTGACGTTAGAAGTTATTTAGATTGCGAAAGCCTTGGCCATCAAACTAAGATGTTTTGGACATTAACCTGGTTAGTAGACAGTCATTCATGGTTTTGGGACAAAGATGGGCATAGCAATATTTTGACAAAAACAGTATTTTAGAAAAATTTATTTGACAATAAAATGAAAAATTGATAGCAGTGAGACCTCAGAATAAAATAATACGCTGATAACTCAGCTGCAATCTTGGAATTTTGTAATACCTTGTATGTTGAGAAATTGTAGCCTAGACTGTTGGGTTAAGTTACTGTGAAGGCAGTGAAATAATAGTGACTAAGTGTGGAGAAACTAAATTCAGATGGAACTGGCACACAAACCCACTGTGTACTGTAAAGTATTTTTATTGGTACTAGTCTTGCCATTATTGCAGCTAATGATGATATTGAGTAATTGCCAACTGTTGTTAATTGCTTAAAACCAGTGCCTAAAGCAAGCGCTCATCTTGCAGAAAGTTGCCTTTCTTTGAACTTTAGGACAAAAACTTGTTTGAAACATGGAACCTTAAAACAGGAGGTCTCCCTCACAGCACATCTGCAGCCAGTCTCATTCCAGTTGTCTTTTCCACCCTTTCCTCTTCCACGCCTGCCCCCTCCGTCTCCGGGCCAATCCAGCTTTCCAGGCTTTCCAGGCTTTCTCCTATACCTCTTGTCTGGATGCACAATCATCATTCAAACAGCTCTGGGTCAGTATCTCCTTTCACCAGAATTCCTGCAGCCGTGGAGGACTTGCAGAGCATCTTTCTTAGGACTCTCTTAAACTCTGAGGGTGTTTTCCGACACACATTGCTTTGTAATTCAATAACAGGGCTCTTGTGGCTTTTTTATGGCAGTTTTTTAAAAGCACTCAGAGTAGAAAGAAAGGAAAGGTAGTAAAGCACGTGCACATAAATGCTCGCTGAGCACGTTCACACGTGTTCTTGTCAAATATTCTTTTCAAAACCTGTCTGAGCAGGTCTGAGCTATGTAAATTTGGTAAATCAGGGTTAGAGGGCAAAAATTCTGTTTGTGTTCTCATAGTAGAATAATATAATAGCATGTATGTTATAAAGAAATCCAAAGGATGAGCTTTCTGAAATTCATCCGTTCTTTTTTTTAATTAGAGGATAATTGCTTTACAATATTGTGTTGATATTTGCCATACATCAACAGGAATCAGCCAAACCCCTCTCCATCTTCTCATTCCTTCTTGTTTAATCATAAAATGGGGAATTATATGCTTTATATCATTATATTTGCTCAAGAAAGTACATTTTAATACAGTTTAGTACCATACATGCTGAGAACAAGTTGCTAATGAATTTGGGCAAAGATTCCCATTTCATTTCCTGAATTTTCCTCCTTTTTTGGCTATAGGTTTATTAGTTTAGTACTCCAGCAAGCATTAAGTTACCAATTCTCTGAGATAATAAATGTATTTTACAATAATAATTATAAACCTGCCAGAATATCATAGAAGTTACATTGTTGGGTATCTAAACAGAACCAAAATCATTGCAAAGTTATTTTAAAACCATTCTTAATTATTTATATAATCATAGATTATGGCTTGCAGAAGATGCTGATGAGATCATCCTACAAACTAGCTGTATAGGTTCCATACAAGGGCAGTTCAGTTCTGTTCAGTTGCTCAGTCGTGTCCAACTCTTTGCAACCCCATGGACCACAGCACACCAGGCCTTCCTGTCCATCACCAACTCCCGGAGTTTACTCAAATTCATCTCCATTGAGTCGGTGATGCCATCCAACCATCCCACCCTCTGTCGTCCCCTTCTCCTCCTGCCTTCAATCATTCCCAGCATCAGGGTCTTTTCAGGTGAGTCAGTTCTTCACATCAGGTGGCCAAAGTATTGGAGTTTCAGCTTCAACATCAGTCCTTCCAGTGAATTTTCAGGACTAATTTCCTTTAGGATGGACTGGTTGGATCTCCTTGCTGTCCAAGGGACTCTCAAGAGTCTTCTCCAACACCATAGTTCAAAAGGATCAGTTCTCCGGTGCTCAGCTTTCTTTATAGTCCAACTCTCACATCCATACATGACTACTGGAAAAACCGTAGCCTTGACGAGACAGACCTTTGTTGGCAAAGTAATGTCTCTGCTTTTGAATATGCTGTCTAGGCTGGTCATAACATTTCTTCCAAGGAGTAAGCATCTTTTAATTTCATGGCTGCAGTCACCATTTGCAGTGATTTCAGAGCCCCCAAAAATAAAGTCAGCCACTGTTTCCACTGTTTCCTCATCTATTTGCCATGAAGTGATGGGGCTGGATGACATGATCTTAGTTTTCTGAATGTTGAGCAGAAAAGGTTGAGTTTATTTACCAACAAGGGCATTAACTCTTGGTAAATAAACTCAGCCTTTTCTCTATGTAGACACTGTGTTTTCGTAAACATATATACATAATACCTCAATTATTGACAGCAACATTCATTCTTACTATTAAGAATTCAGCTTCCCATCCCTCACAGCATCCCCTTTTTCCTTTAATAGATCATCACCAAGAAGGAAGAAACACAGGTCTTTGAGTACCCAAAATAGATATTCACAGCATCACCCTGTAAAGATAATGCTCTTCTCTCAGTAAAAGAAATGTGTACCCACATTTTAGTGATGTTTCATACACACTTGGTTGTGTTGTTCCAAGCCTTCCATAATTGGATGGACAAGTTAGAAAAGGGGTGAGAGGGGAGGGTAGGAGATTCCAGAGAAAGGAAAGCCACAACTCATAGTAGCCAAGTGACAGCTAGCTGATGGCCTGAAAACAAAAGAAGAAACAGAAAATCTGTCAAAAGCATCCGAAAAAGCACAGCTGTCTCAGGCCTTTTGGAAAAGTGCAATAAGCTCAACCTGTTTTGTTTCTTTCTTTCTTGTTTTTTTTTTTTTTCTTAAAATTTTTTAGTTTGCATTAGGGTATATCCACGGAGAAGGCAATGGCACCCCACTCCAGTACTCTTGGCTGGAAAATCCCTTGGACAGAGGAGCCTGGTAGGCTGCAGTCCATGGGGTCGCTAAGAGTCGGACACAACTGAGCGGCTTCACTTTCACTTTTCACTTTCATGCATTGGAGAAGGAAATGGCAACCCACTCCAGTGTTCTTGCCTGGAGAATCCCAGGGACGGGGGAGCCTGGTGGGCTGCTGTCTCTGGGGTGGCACAGAGTCGGACACGACTGAAGCGACTTAGCAGCAGCAGCAGGGTATATCCAATTAACAAGCAACATTGTGATTGTTTCAGATGAACAGAAAAGGGACTCAGCTGTACATATACATGTATCCATTCTCCCCCAACTCTCCCTCCCATCCAGGCTGCCACATGACACTAAGCAGAATTCCGTGTGCTATACAGTAGGTCCTTGTAAGTTATCCATTTTAAATATAGCAGTGTGTACCTTGTAAGTTATCCATTTTAAGTATAGCAGTGTGTACATGCCCATCCCAAACTCCCTATCTCTTCCCTCCATCTTTCCCCCTCCTAACCATTAGCTCTTTCTCAAAGTCTGTGAGTCTGTTTCTGTTTTGTTAGTAAGTTCATTTGTAGCATTGCTTTTTAGAGTCCACAAATGAGGGATGCCTTATGACACCTCTCTTGCCGGTCTGACTTACTTCACTCAGTATGATGCTCCCTGGGTCCATCCATGTTGCTGCAAATGGCATTATTTCAAGCTCAACCTGTTTTGAGAAACCTAACAGCATCTCTATCAGGAGAGTTAAGTGTAACAATTGATGTTCAAGTTGGTGACACTGAGTCATCAAAAAAAAAAGGCTGATATATTCTGCTCAATCAGTATTGATTTTCTATTTAATATTATAAAGAGATTTTCTATTTTATGCACTTAAAAGTAAGGGAGAATACTCCAAACCTAACCCTATCCCCTTCAAAACTTCCCCTGGTTATTTCTCCATCCATCATATTCTCTCTTTGACATACTCTCTAGTGACTTCTCTCTCACACTGGTTGAGTTCCTCCCTTCTTAAGGAAAAAATTCCCTTCTCCTTTGATGCTGTGTCAACCATATCTCTATTGATTTTCTCACACAGACTTCTGGAAAGAGAGTTTATACGCACTGCCTTCATTTTCTTTCCCTCCCGTTTATTCCTCAATCCACCAGTTGCAGCCCCCCTCCCCACTCTGTTTCAGCTATGATTCCTCTGATCTAATTGCCAAATAAAATGCTTTTCAGCTCATTTCTTACCAGGTTTCTCTAAGACAGTTGTCTGTCTCTCCTCCTGGCTTGAGGTCTCGCATTCTTTCTGTTTCCCTCCTTGATTTTTGTTCCCATCATTCTAGACTTCCCAAGATACCAGTCTCAGTCCTCAGCTCTCCCCAGTCTTAATGTTCTCCAGGATTCACTTATGCTTTCTTGTTATTTTTAATCACTATCTCTATACTTATAATGCCTGAATTCATATCCAAGCCTATCTTAGCCTCATCCACGAAGTTTGAAAATTCCTCTACTAATATTTATTGGAAATTCCCACCTGAGTATCTCATGTGTGCTTAGTCACACAGTCGTGTCCAACTCTTTGTGCCTCCATGGACTGTAGCCTGCCAGGCTCCTCCATCCATGGGATTCTCCAGGCAGGAATCCTAGGGTGGGTAGCCATTCCCTTCTCCAGGGGCTCTTCCTGACCTAGAGCTTGAACCCAGGTCTCCTGTGTTTCAAGTGGATTCTTTACCATCTGAGCCACCAGGGAAACCCTACAACTGGGTACTTTATAGGTTTATCAAATTCTTTAAATCCAAAGTCAAATTTAAAATGCTTTTTTCCATGCATTTCTTCCCTTTTACGTATTTCAGTTGGTCATACTACTCAGTCATCCAAGCACTTCATGTTCAGAAAATGAAACAAAAGCGAGTAACAAAAGACATGCAACCTCTTCACATCTAGCCATGCAGAGATAACCACTGCTACTACTTGATTTCTGGTCTTCCAAATGTTTGTGTACTTCTGTATATTTTTAATGAGATCACAATATTTGACCATTTACTGCTGTAACATCTTTTCTGTTTAATAAAAAATCTTTTTTATTTATGTATTTTAATTGAAGTATAGTTGATTTACAATGTTGTGCTAGTTTCAGGCGTATAGCAAAGGGAATATATATACACACACATATATATTTTTTTCAGATTCTTTTCACATATGAAGGTGAAAGTGTTAGTCACTCAATTGTGTCTGACTCTTTGCAACCCTATGGACGATAGCCCACCAGGCTCCTCTGTCCATGTAATTATCCAGGCAAGAATACTGGAGTATTCCCTTCTCCATGAGATGGTTCCAACCCAGGGATTGAACCCAGGTCTCCTGCACTGAAGGCAGATTCTTCACCATCTGAGCCAACAGGGAAGCCCTTTTCACATATAGGTCATTACAAAGTATAGAGTATGGTTCCCTGTGCTATACATAGGTCCTTGTTGCATATCTGTTTTTATATAGTAGTGTGTATATGTTACTCCCAAAATAAAAGTGAAAGTGAAGGTGACTCAGCCATGTCTGACTCTGCGACTCCATGGACTATACAGTCCATGGAATTCTCCAGGCCAGAATTCTAGAGTGGGTAGCCTTTCCCTTCTCCAGGGGATCTTCTCAACCCAGGGATTGAACCCAGGTCTCCCACATTGTGGGCAACTTCTTCACCAGCTGAGCCACAGGGGAAGCCCAAGAGTACTGGAGTGGGTAGCCTATCCCTTCTCCAGAGGATCTTCCCTGATTCCTAATTTATCCCTCTCCCATTCCCACCTTTCCCCTTTGATAACCATAAGTTTGTTTTCTGTGTCTAAAAAAATTTTTGAACTTTCTTCTGCTTCAAAATATACTTCTTAAAATGGTTGTTGAAGTTGTTCATATTCTTGCCAATAATGTTATTTATCAACAGTATTAAGCATTTATATAATCTTTGTCAACATTCTTGCTTTTTCCTTCAGGAAGAAATGATTGAAAATGAAAAAGAAAAAAAGTATATAACATCCAATATGAAAATAAGCTCCCTGGAAAGGAGGAGAGAATTCCTTGTTAGATGATAGTAGCAGTAAGATTAGCCTAATTATGCTCAATAAGTAATGTCATCAATTGAGTGCTTTCTGTGTGCCCCACAGTTCTAAGGACTTTGCATGATCCTCACCATAAATCTGTGAAGTTGGATAAATTATTTTTTCTTATTTTATAGTTGTAGAAACCGAAATGCAGAGAGGTTAAATAGCCCAGGGACACATAGGTAATTCACAAGAGTCTGGAATCAAACTCGGGCAGTCTGTTCCAGAGATCAGTCTCCTGACAGCATTGCTAATCTGCCTTTTGTTGTACCCTAGGGCATCCTTTCTACTGGAGTGTACCATTTAGCAGTCAATTTCTTAGAATAAAACTAATAAATAATATGGTTGAGTTCTCAAAATCTTTAATGGATAGTAAAGACAGAAGCAAAAAAGATACCATTTCTATGAGATAGTAATGAAAGTTTCATTTATTATCGATGGTTATTCCAGTTTGTTTTTGATAATGTAGTAGACAAAAATATATATACCCTGCTTCTCCGGTGACTCAGTGGTAAAAAATTCACCTGCAATGCAGGAGACGCAGGTTTGATCCCTGGATTGGGAAGATCCCCTGGAGAAGGAAATGGCAAACCACTTGAGTATTCTTGCCTGGAGAATCCCATGGACAGAGGAGCCTGGCAGGCTACAGTCCATGGAGTCACAAGAGTCAGACACAATTTAGTGACTCTAAGCAACAACAAATTTCAGGTTTAGTATAATTTTCTAAGTATACTTGAAATGGAAGTATTGCTGCATTTTCCAAATTATGGTTTAAAAATTGTGACTTCTTCCAATCTGGTGATATCGGAAGCTAAATTTATATGAGCTGAGGGATAGAATGAAAGAACATCGTTTTCACTGCCAAATCCATGTCCCCAGTCAAGAGTTTCACTAGGAGATCAGGCACAGCAGGGACATCGGCCCTTTGATGCCTGAAAGATGGGGTCTTGGTCTCTGGAAGCCTAATTCCCTCTGGATTTAGGATAGAAAAATGAGGACACATTCAAATAGCTCACTCTTGGTATTTAAAAGAAAGACGTTATTTGACAAATAGTATGGATTGATGTTTGTGTCAATGGTCAGTCCTGTGTTAGGGCCCTTACACTAATAGGAGACACCTTCGTGGACAGTTATCACCTGAGAGCATATCACAAAGAATGCTCCTAAGGAGCTTTTTAATCTTTGATTTAGTGGTTTACTCTCTTACGTCGTGTCCGACTCTTGTGACGCCAGGGACTGTGGCCCTCCAGACTCTTCTCTCCATGGGATTTTCTAGGCAGGAATACTCTAGTGGCTAGCCATTTCCTTCTTCAGGTTATCTTCCCCACCCAGGGATTGAATCCAGGTCTTCCGCATTGGAGGCGGGATTCTTTACCAACCAACTGAGCCACCGGGGAAGCTTAAGAAACTAGAGAAAGTTCCCTAAGGATAAGCCCTCATTTTGGCAACCCTCCTCTAGTTCCAGCCTCATGCTTGGTCAGTCATAGGTCAGAAGGAGCCACATTGAAACAAATTTAAAATATGCAGAGCCATCCTCTCTGAGAACAAAAAGAAAAGCCAGGAGAAAAGATGAGTTGTGGGCAGAAACCTAAGCCACTTCTCTCTGATTTGGGTGAACCCAGAGGAGAAAACGTCCAGGCCCCGTATGACACCAAGAAAGGTGTCTGGATCAGCAAAGTATACAGGCAGAGATCCTTTGTTCTCCTTTCTCTCTTTAAAGAAACTTTCATGGGACTTCTGTGGTGGTCCAGTGGTTAAGACCACCCTCTCAATGCAGGGGGCCTAAATTTGACCCCTGGTCAGGGAACTAGATTCCACATACCACAACTAAAGATTTCACATGCTACAACCAAGACCCAGCAAAACAAAGCAAAACAACAACAACAACAAAAAACTTTTCAAGCTAGAATGTGGAGAAGAATGCACTTCTGGACAACCCTCCATGGTATTCTGGCATTGGTAGGAGGCAGTATCTTGTATTGGGTCAAGGTGCCAGCTCTAGAGTCACACTGCTCTGAATCCAAGCTCTGTCATCACTACTCGTGACCACTCATGCCTCCTAACCTCAGTTTCCATAGTTGGAAAAGAGGGATAATAATAGCAGCACCCTTAGGAGGAGGATTAAACAAGATAATCCACATGGTGCTCGGCACCATGCCTGGTACATGGGCAGCGTTCAGCAGAAGTTAGCTGCTGTATGCTGCAGAGCTGCTAGAGCCACTATCCTTTTACATGGAAAACGACGTGTGTGTTGGGGGCAGATTATCTAGGGGTATTGCCTCAGAAAGAACAGTCGGCCACCCACACAGATCCTTACGGAGCAGTATTTTCCTTGATGAACTCACCGTACTTGAGGGTTTGCACATCAACCATGCAGTCTTAGAAATGTGATCTTGTGCTTCTCAGGAATGATGATGCCCACCTCCAAAGCCCACAAGAGCCTTAAAGCTAGAATATCAGTTGATTCTTTAAAAAGCTACAAAATGTTTTGGCCCCACCAGTGCAAACATTGTCTCTCTGTAGGTAAGTTCAGAAATGCCAAATGCCTGCATAGTGTGGATTTAGAATGAGCAGAGTCACCTGTGATCAAAGAATTTACTCTCTCCTGATTCTAAGGAGCGAGGCCCTCCAGGTGAGCAGGAGAGAGGGTCTTTTTAGGAGGGCAGGCTCACTCCCTGGGTCCACACAGGCGCTCCCTATCTCTAAGGGCATGTCGTCTCCTCTGATTTACCTGCTAGCCACCCCACCTTGAGGGCTTTCCAGGTGACTCAGTGGTGAAGAACCCACCTGCAGTGCAGGAGACACAGGTTCAGTCCTTGGGTTGGGAAGATCCCCTGGAGGATGCAATGGTAACCCACTCTAGTATTCTTGCTGGGAAAATCCCATTGACAGAGGAGTCGGGGGGGCTGCAGGCCATGGGGTTACAAAAGATGAGCAACTAAACAACGACGACACCCTCCCTTGAATGAGAGACTTCTTTCTCCAGCTGCATCCAAACTAGTACCCTCAACCAGCCACTCTCTGGGTCTGACTTGGGTGTCTCTTGCAGATGATTTTGCATAACTCTAGATCGATCTCATAGTTTGACCCTGAAGTATGGTAGATAACTTTGTTTTGTCCATTTTTTGACTCTAAGGGAACCACTTAAATGCTGTCCCTTGCACTCTTTTCTCCAGACCACCAGGCCAAGACTTGTCAAAGTGCTGAATGCTGGGCTTAACAGACTAAAGGCATGTCCTAGTCCCCGCCTCCGGCTTCAGGACTAGATAGAGCTTCAGCCCAGCCTAGGCCCCACTTGGCTCCTTCAACACCTCCTGCTGTCCTCCTCTGCTAGCCTTTGGCAGGCCGGCTAGTCTGGTAATGCTCTAAAGACTGACTTCTGTGGCTTTGGATTTGCCCTAACTTGGCATCCACATTTAAATGCTCCATATTCAAATAAAGTCTCCTTGTGGCTTTTCATGGTACCCATGACTTTCCTTCCCAGGACTTATCACAAATGAAATCAGCCTTTGTACCTATTTTGCTGTTGTTATGCTCTACTGATTAATTTGCCCATGAAAGAAGGAACTATGTTTGTTTATCTACCAATATGCCCGATATTAAAACAATGCATGGTACATAGAGGTTTTAATGAATGTGTATTGATTAGTCAGTGATTCTTAGTCATGTCTGACCCCTTGTGACCTCATGGACTGCAGCTCACCAGGCTTCCCTGTCCTTCACTATCTCCCAGAGTTTGCTCAAACTCATGCCCATTGAGTCAGTGATGCTATCTATCTCATCCTGTGTTGCCCCCTCCTCCTGTCCTCAACCTTTCCCAGCATCAGGGTCTTTTCCAATGAATTGGCTCTTCAGATCAGGTGGCCAAAGTATTAGAGCTTCAGTTTCAGTATCAGTCCTTCCAATGAGTATTCACGGCTGTATTTCATATCATGCCTTGACATAGAGTTTTGTGAACACACACACACACACACAGGTGTAGCTCCCTTTCTAGATTCTAAGCTGCTTATCTAAGATTAGTTGATCAGTAACTTTAGAAAAAATAAACTGCATCCAGTCCTTCCAATGAGTATTCATGGCTGATTTCCTTTAAGATTGCCTGGGTTCATCTCCTTGCTGTCCAAGGGATGCTCAAGAGTCTTTTCTAGCACTACAGTGGTGTCTGTATTTCATATCATGCTTGACATAGAGTTTTGTGAACACACGCACACACACACACACACAGGTATAGCTCCCTTTCTAGATTCTAAGCTGCTTATCTAAGATTAGTTGATCAGTAACTTTAGAAAAAATGCCTTTTACATGACAACCCTACATATTTATAATTTCTCACTAGTATAAGAAGACAAGTGGTGAGAGGCTTAAAATTATTAAAGTGAAAAGCCATATTGGAACACCAGCATAAAACAACACTTGCCCTTTATATCTTTAAAAATCCCTTTTCTAGACAGTGATTCTCATATATCTGTATATTTTGCTGTGTATTTTTCCAGAATAATATTTGTTTTAGTTGTTAAGTTGTGTTTGGCTCTTCACAACCCCATGGACTGTAGCCCACCAGGCTCCTCTGTCCATAGGATTTCCCAGGCAAGAATACTGGAGTGGGTTGCCATTTCCTCCTCCAGGGATCTTTCCAACCCAAGGGTCGAACTCATGTCTCCTGTGTCTCCTCCACTGGCAGGCAGATTCTTTATGGAGCCACCAGGGATGACCCTGATAACATATTGCTGAGAACCTCAAATGAAATTTTTAGCCAATCTAACATATACTTAATTTCTTTATATGATGCTTTCCTCTTGCCTATCACAAAGAAGCTTTGTGTCTTACCTTGAAAAAAATATACATGTATACCAATTTATATTTTATAGAGCTGGTTGACCAGCCATCAGCCTTTATACAATAATATCATCAATCAGATACATAGCAGGTTTGAAGTTGCCCTCTATTACTCTTAAACTATAGATTTCCCCCCTGTCCCAACTGTGTGGATTAGTAGTCTTAACTTGTAACCTGTGGGCCCACATGATGGTTCATGCCTTTCAGAAGAAAATTCAGTGAACCTTCTGAAATTACATATAGAAATGTGAGTACACATTCATTATCTGCATTTTTGGGGGGAGTTAATCCAGTCATGTTTTTAAAGTTTAAGAACTCCAATTATATAGTGATTGTAAATATACTTATCCTCTTAAATTCCTCTCTTACTAATTCAAAAATAAGATTATTTTTCTACTTCATATGCAACCAATTTCTTCTGGAGAAATTGGACATTTATATAAACCTTCACTCTATCTTTCATCTTTGCATTACACTTCTAATTAACACTAACATTATGTTACAAACTCTCTACCCCAGATTCTCTGTCTTCTCTCTGGCAACTTCACCAACATGAACTTTCAAAATTGGTGGATTATACCCCTCTTGTGGTCCCTGGAGCAGAGTGTGAGCATCAGCTGGACACTCATGAGAGACTCAGAAATGCAGATCTGTTAAATCAGAGCCTGCATTTTAACAAGATCCCTAGGCGATTCGTAGGCACATTAAAGCTTAAGAAGCCTAGAACTGGTACATCTAGTATCTCATTTTCCTGTGTTTAAAATTTTCTATAATTCCACTAACAATTATCGTAGGATTTCTAATTTAACATCACCTAACAGTTTGATTAAATCTCTTATCTTTGGATTTTCCAAGGGTCTAGGAGTGGGAGAGTAAGTCAGTTAACTGGTCTGATTATTAAAAAGCACTAATATTCAGGACATGTGTATAGTTTCTGTGATTCTCAGCAGAACTTTTTGGTACCTTCTGCCTCTACTCTTTGTTTTAGTGTCTGTGCTTCTCTAGTGTATTTGAAAATATTGACCGGGAGAGACTGGAAAATTAAGTTTTTTAAGACGAATGCTATAGACTAAGTAACTTTACCAAAAATGGAAAATGCAATGCTTATGCTGAATTATGTTGAAAAAATTCAGTTTATAATCTGAAAATTTTCTAAAGCAGGGTTTTGCTCTCCCAGTTTTTCATAATAGATCTAGCAACTTCAAATTAAACATCTTTTCTGCTACATGGTATGTGTACCAAACACTCTTTCTCTCCAGCATTCAACTTTCATCTCTAAGAGTTTAGGGAATTTACGGCTCGGTGCATTTGATGTGGCACCGTTCCACATGTGAGGCATGGTGATTTGGACAGCACGAGAGAAGTGTGTGCCAAGAATAATTGGCTTCTGTATTGCGGAACAGCTCAAATACTGTGTGTATCACAGCATGTAATTTGGGTGTACAAGATGCCTGTAGTTCAAAGTGCTCTACTCCTCTGCAGTGGCAGGCTGGGTTTCCTGTTGGCTGGCTCCCTGTGTTTGGATTCAACAGCCTGGGTGCAGTTAGAAAGAAAACATCCATCTAGAAAGTACTTCTTATAGTCCTGCAAACGGGGAGACCTTGGCTCCCAGGTCCTTTTCCTCCCTCCCTCCCTCCCTCCCCTCCTTCCTTCCATGAGGAATAACGCGAAGCAACTCTCTCTGCTTACTCTGACTGTCAGCTTTGTCTGAGTAGTGTTTCTTTGCTATTATTAAGAATTACCTGAGGCTCTGATAGAACTTGCAGATCCCCAGGCTGTTCCTCTTCCAATCTGATTCAGTAGTTTGAGAAGGAGTAGAAGAAAACTTGCGTGTGTGTGTTTTTTTTTAAACTAGTGTTTCAAGCTTGTAACCAAGCTCATAAGACTTTGGAGTTAAGATAGACCCTGGTTGTTAACACCTGCTAGATGACTTTGGATAGATTACCTAAACTTTCTGAGCCCCGGTTTTTAATGTGCCAAAGAGGGGTAATGCTAAGTAGGCGTAAGTATTGCCGTAAGGGGACAATCTATATAAAGTGCCCAACATGGTGTATGTGCATGGTTTATAGTTTATAGTCAATAATGTTCATCCCTTTCTCTCATTGCAGTGTAAGGCTTTTGAAGGGTTAATTTTGAATTTTCCCCCAAATGTTTATCTGTGCTAGGTATAATTTATAAAGTAAAACACAGATAATGAAACACAACCAAATTTTAGTTCAACAAAGACTTTTGAGGGTCTGTAGTATGCCATGAATTTGAACATACATTACCTAATGTAATCATCACAATGAACCCTATACGTGGTAGATGTTATCATTCCCACACAACAGATATCTAAACAAGGCTCAGGGATAACTTGATGTTTAGTAAAGATATTAGAGTTCCAGTCCAGGACTTTTCCTCCTCTATCACAACAACCTTTGCCCTTGGTATTTTGTCTGTTTTAAAAATAACTAATGTCTACACCCTTGTCCACACATATGCACACATAGCTCTAAAGTTAAATTTCTGAATAATGTATTTTTTTCAAATCATCTCAATTATTTATTTCATGAAAACTCTTTATATGGATCAGAGATCCTCAAACTCAAATGCATAAAGGGTCGGGCAGGTGATGTAAAATGACATCACCTGGTCTGGGCAGCTGTCGGACAGTGAGGAGGGGTGGAGACTGTGGCAGACTAGAGGGACTGCTCGTCCATCTGAAAGAAGCAGTTTCTGCTTAGCTCCAGACTCTTTCTGAAGTGCCAGGATGTGGGTTCCCTAATGTCAAATCTTTAGCTTTTTTAAGACAGGAAGAATTCCAAAATTTTATGTGAAATTTCCCAATTTCTAAACACTGTGTGTGGGCCAAACCACATCAGTGGGCCACCTCTGGCTGGAAGACTGCCAGTTTGCAGTCTTGACCTCACTGGCCTTCATTCTGCACTTCTTTTGACTTGGTGCATGGTTCATTTAAATGGCTTGAATACATAGTGGGCACTGCTGGGTAATGTCTTCGTAGTATACTCAAATTTCTGGACTGACCTTTAGTTTCCCAGATTCCGAATTTTTATTTTCTCAGAATCCAGTTAAATTGAGTGTTGTTACTGATACTCAGAACTTAAGAACTTTGTACAAAAACAAGATCACTAATTAAGTAATTGATAGTGAGAAACATATTACTAAGTAGACAGGGTACTGTAGTAGCCTGACCAGTTAATTCTCTCCTTGTAATTCATCTGCCTGGAAGGCAGTTGCCTACCTAGAAGCTGCTTTCATGCATATAGAGTCAGAACCCAGACGCAGAGGGACTTGAAAAAAGTACCTCCCTGTTTTGGGTCTTAGAATCTTCCCTCCTTATGGTAGCCATGCCACTGGGTTACTGCCCAGAGATTTTATTAAAACCTAGATTGTGAGGCTTTATACTCCAAAGATTATGGATCAGTATATAATCTTTGATTATATACTCAAAGATTATGATTCAGTACCTCTGGAGTAGGTGCTGAGAATATTGCATTTCTAACAAGTTCTCAAATGATGCTGATATTGATGGACTGCTAGATGGGGAACTCCCTTTGAGAACTATGAGGTTGGCCAAAAAGTTTGTTTGGGTGTTTTTCTGTAATATCTTATGGAAAAACCCAAAAGGCCTTTTTGACCAGCCCAATACTTTCCTCTGATTCACCTTCACCTACTGCTCTTGTCTGTGTCTCGCTTTAATATGCTAAGATAGTCACATCTTAATGCTGGGGTTGGGACCTAGATATTTGGACAATTTTTAGGTTTTCCATTTTTGCCTTTTTAGATTATTTCACTTAAGTGAAATGTTTAATTCACTAATCTGTCAAATCCAAAATGCCATTGATTGCAAAGCACACTTGGAAAATGCCATTGATTGCAAAGCACACTTGGATTTTAGAGACATCAAAATTGTGAGAAAAAAAAAAAAAGAATGCACTTTTCTAACCACTGTAGTTCAGTAAATTAGACCTCAGTTTGGGGTAATCTCCCCTGGACTATGTTATATAAAGCTCAACTGGGTAGATACATTTGAAGAAAGGATTGTTGTGCATTTTCTTTGAGCCCAAGATGAATTTTAAATTTACCTTTCCCAGTTCTTAGTAGAAAAGACACGGCTGGCACAGTGATCTATGACTGACTTTGTCATCTAATTGAAATTTATTGTTATTGTATTTCTCTTCTGCTACTCCAGATTGACCCTGGAATGCCCAATCTTCACTATGGAATGAATCTCTTTTTTGCCTTATTAGATTAGTATGGCCATGTACCTTTAAAAAAAATAGTTGTCAAACTCACCACTTCCTTGGCCACTCAGGAAAGGACAATTAAGACGAGGGTTGCTCAACTGTTCTAATTCTACCTTGTCTGTATGGTCATAAATTACTGTTCCTAAGGAAAAAGGACTTGGAAAAAATGACTGTTCATTTCAGTAAGCATCTGCATGCGTATGTAAGAATGACTTGAGAGACAGAAATTCTAAATCTATCTTGGGACTCAGTCTATTACTGGAAAAATCTCTTGGGGGTTCATTTATTAATTTTGGAAAAAATCACTAAGTAAAGTCCCTTAGTTATGTAAACATTAGGCCTCCAGGCATGTCTTTCCTTAGAGAAAGAGTGTGACAAGATCTCCTTTTCAACCTGCTCCTCTCCTTGGTAATGTTTAAGGAGAGTGCAAACCAAATTACGTAAGAACTTTGGGAGTCTACTGGAGAAAAGAGCCTGAATCCTCAACTTTCTCTGTGAAATGAGAAGGGAAACACATATTTTAATGGGGTCATGTGGTCTCTGCTGCTGCTGCTGCTAAGTCGCTTCAGTCGTATCCGACTCTGCGAGACCCCATAGACGGCAGCCCATCAGGCTCCCCTGTCCCTGGGATCATGTGGTCTCTAGGCAGGCGATAATACTGCTCTCTGAAGGTGTTAACACGTCATGATGAAGGGGAAACCTGGACTGCCTGTTCCAGGCCATGACCTAAGGTTGATGCTGAGGCTGCTTTTTATTTAAGCATGAGTTAAAATCAAAGAGCAACAGTCTTGAAGTTTGTGGCTGGTCCATTCTAGAAGCCAGTGGAGGCCTGAAGCAGCAGGACACAGGACTTAACAAGACCAGTGTTCAGCTGTGATGCCACGCAGTAGTGGCAAAAGCCTTCATGCTAATTGCAGTCATTTCTCCACCTGAAGTTTAGAAGCAAGGGTCTACATTAGATTGAATAACCAATAAGCGGGAGACCAGATTTCCTACTTAAAGATTCCCGAGATTAACTGGAAAAACAAGAGATGTGACAGTATTTGCAATCTAAGCATTACCCTGTGTGAATATAGGATCAAATGAGACTAAATCTATTTGACAAGCAGGTAGACCCACAAGAAAATTATTCAAGTCTAGTTAAGGAAACTGACATCTATTCTTATAGTAGACTACTGAGTATCTCCTGTGTGTCAAGAACTGGGACCCACAGCGAAATGAAATAATACAACCTTTACACTCAGAGAATTTTCCAGAGTCGATAGACCCAGTGTAGTAACGGAAGTGCTTGTAGAGATATAGTCAAGTTGCTGACGAGGCTTCCCTGTCTTCTGGGAAATGCTGGATATACCTAGTGTAGATAGTAATTGACTTACACCTTAGAGGCCATTTGGAATCTCTCCATAAATAAAGAAGGTCATTTCAGACAGTGGGAACAGCATTATAAAGTCATAGACATGTGAAAAAAGAGATGATTGTTGCAGAAAAGCTAGTGACCTTTGCTGCAAACGGATGGCAAGGAATAAGATTAAGTGTGAATTCAGGTGGGAGCCACCTTCTAAAGATTTTTAATTTATATTTACAGATATTGGTGCACCACCAAATATAAGTATGGCTTGCTCTGTTCTGTATTTTTTGAGAAATTACTTAGGTCAGGGGTCTAATGCCTGAATACCTGAATTGGAGCTGATGTAATAATAGAATTAAAGTGCACAATAAGTATAATGCACATCAGTCACATCAGTAAAACCATGCCCCTCGCCAGCCCATGGAAAAATTGTCTTCCACAAAATTGGTCCCTGGTGCCAGAAAGGTCGGGGACCGCTGACTTAGATGACCTCAGCAGAACAGGTGGTGAATGGGACTGAGAAAAAAATGATCAGCAAAGCCACTGGCAACAGGGAGGGAGGCCAGTTTGGGAGAGCATTGAAATGTTCTAAGCATGGCATTGTGAAAGAAAATTGGAATCTTTACCATATGCTGAGCGTTACAGAAAATAAAGATGGTAGAGACCCTGCTTTCAACGTGCTTAAGACATAAAACAAGTAAAACATGAGAGCAGGAGCCTAATTATGCAGTTCAAAGTGCTGAAGAAAGCTTGCAGTAATGACCATTGTGATTGTGTTTCGTTGGGAATGTTGTTGGGAGTGGAGTGTAAGGAAGTGGTGATAACCGTGGTTGAGGAAGAAATAAGATTAGAGCAATGGCTTAAAAGAAAAAATGGCTTCAGAACATTCAAACCTCCTTTGTATAGTGGCGGACACTGTTTTGAGAATGTCAGTTTCGGGAGATGCCATAATAACGTGTTTGTGTGTGTGCCTAAAAAGCCACCATCACGAAAGATCTGGAGTCCACTCATAAAGTTCAAGTTTCAGTTTTTGCCCATGGATGTAGAGCATTCTGCTTGCCTACAAAAAGTAACTGTCATATTATACAGCACAGCTCTCATTTTCTTGGTAATTTAGTGACCATGTAAACACGTATATGACTTGTGGTAAATATGGTGATTCTCACTTTATAACCAAAGAGGGTGGGTGTTACAGCTTGTGAGCAGTTATGACTGTAAAGCCTGCTGTGTGAGTCACTGGGTTTGGCCCAGGTATTAAGACGTGTTATTATTCATGTTGGTTAGCTGAATTTCCTGGGCTAACCTCGTTGGAGTTTGCTTTGTTAGCAAAGGACCAGATCTTTACTGATAGACCAGGTGTCTGAATTCTGCTCCTACTTCTCTGGCTGACTGGTTCTGCAGTTTGGGGAAGACTTTTTAATCTTTCTGTTCTCAATTTCTCCATCCATAAGCAAGGAAACAGACCAAATTCCACTCGAAATTGAGAAATCAGTGATTCTATAGTGTGGCAGAGACTGCGGTGCTGTACTTAGTTGCTCAGTCATGTCCAGCTCTTTGCTAACCCATGGACTGTAGCACACCAGGCTCCTCTGACCGTGGGGATTGCCCAGGCAAGAATACTACACTGGGTTGCCATGCCCTCCTCCAGGGGATCTTCCCAACCCAGGGACTGGACTCAGGTCTCCTGCATCGCAGGCAGATTCTTTACCAGCTGAGCTACCAAGGAAGCCCAGCAGAGACTGCTGCTGCTGCTGCTGCTGCTGCTGCTAAGTCGCTTCAGTCGTGTCTGACTGTGCGACCCCATAGACGGCAGCCCATCAGGCTCCACCGTCCCTGGGATTCTCCAGGCAAGAACACTGGAGAGGCTAGTGCTGACTAAATATCCTCAACAGATATGTTCAGTTGGTGATCAATATAATTACGGTTACAAATGAATCTTAATTATATTGGGTAACATTTGCCCAGCCAAAAGACAACATTTCTTATCCCCTTTAGAAATAGCTGAGCTAATGAAATGTAAGCAAAACGAGCACCTGCCCAGAAGTACTCCCTTTCACCCTTGCTCCTCTTCCTATAGTATTGATTTGGGAGGATTCATGTGATGGCTGGAGCACCTGTGGCCATCTTGCAATATGAATGGTCTTGAGAAAAGATGGTGTATCTTAAAGATGGTAGAGCAAAAAAATAATAAGAGCTTAGTTCTCTGGGGAAAACGATATCATTATTCAGCCTGGCCTACCTCGGCATTTTCTTCTTATGAGACAAAAATAAACATCTTTCATTGAAGGCACTTACTAGTCACCTAATTGAATTTCTAATTAATGTATTGGTATTGAGTTATCTTTGTATAAGTTTCCATCACTAAATTCTCTCTTTGCAATATTGGAGATAATAGCTTATAATAAAGCTGAGGGTTTTGGTGCTAGGAGGTACAACATAATTCACCAAATATATAGTATTAATTGTTAAATTTATGAAAACATAGCCATAGTATGTAAAGAATTGACAATGTTTGGTACAAACTGGGATGGAGAAAATCAAGGGGAGTTTATTAATCAAGGAAACTACAAAATTTTTAAAATATTGGAAGTTGCTGGGATGTGGAGAGCTAAAAGCACTTTTGATCTTAGTTTGCAGCAAATTCACATTTTAATAGCATGGAAACCTCTAGCTTTCCGTACACCTGTGCTTTGATCTCCTTGTCTGTCATTGCAATGTGATTATGAGGATTACTGGGTCATTCTCAGCCTAAGTTGTTTTTGTGATTTAATTTTCTGGGAGAGGAAGGGGATCATTAAAGGATATCATTAAAAGGAGAGGCATGAGGCTTGTAATTGACCTTCCTTGAAAGTAGTCCCATCTGGAAGATCTTATCGGTAAACATTTATCAGTGTATTTGCTTTTAAGCAGATTCTTCTCCTCTGTTCTTTAAAGCAAGCAGGCAAAGACTTAAAAAGAAGCCCCAGGAGTACTCATAGGTTACTTTTGTGCATGCTCATGGGGAAGAAAATTTATATGTAAAGACAAATTCTCTCCTAAGATAATTATATGATTTTTTTTTTAAGTTTTGCTTCAGTGGTTCTCTTTCTCAGGTTATAATTTGCAGGTGATGGCATTCTTTAATGACTGTGCTTTGTTGTGATTTGTTTTCATTTATGTTCAGAGTAGAGGTGTTAGGAGGGATGTGATATTTGTGAAATCTAGTATGCAGGTGTTTTGAAAATCTGTTAAAGCTCTGTTAGCCCAGTGCTAGTTTGAAACATCATATTGTACTTTTCTAGAGTACAGGAACTGTTTTTAGGAAGACAGACGTTGCTGTGGTTTAAATAAAAGCACCAACATGACGTATTACCAGTCGGAAGATGTAACCCACGTAGTCTTTTAGAGTAGTGTTTTAGAGTAGCAGAAAAATTGCTTCGGTTTCCTCATATCTTATAGTTTTCCTGTTTGCTTGGTTTTGCTTGTTGACTTGCTTGTGTCAATAATCACAGCCCTTGTCATTTTTCAGTTCCATATCCACTTACAGAGGGAGAGAATTCCTGGTTTTATCTAATTTTCGGTTTTATGTTACATTTACCAAAGTGCTTCCCCTCACTGGTAGTAAACTGTTCCTTCCATTCCCTTCAGAATACTCTCTAATCAGTTTAAAAAGCAACATTTGACTTCCCAACCTATCACATACTGGTGAGCAATTGTTACACACTTGTTTTCACACTTAGGGAAATGTCCTAGATGCATTTCTCCTGTGTGTGTGTGTGTGTGTGTGTGTGTGTGTGTGTGTGTGTGTATTGATGGCTTCATTTTTCCCACTTAATGGAGTTCCATGAGGTTATAGGTAAAGTATGAGAACCATTAGGATTCAATCTATGGATGACGTTTAGTTAGTCTGTGAGTCCTGTTATCAGAACTCTTGCCATTTGGGGCTTCATTCCCATTTTCCTTATGCCTGGGGATAGCGTGAGAGTCAGAATCCTACAGCCACTTCTTTCCAGGTTTTTCATCCAACAGAGAAAGAAAGCTTCTCTAGCAGCTCCCATACAAAAAGGTTATAGATCCTATCGTGAACCCGTCACCGTCACCGTGATCCCACCTAACAGTGAGGAGGTTCCCTGAAAGGAACCAAACTGTTGTTTTCCAAGGAAAGGAAACCCGAGTGTTAGGCATCCATAATGACCAGTTGCTCACTAGCAATACAGGCCAATCTCTTGATGAGACAGCAACTTCTCACTGTGTATGGACTTCCTGACAGGTCAATCACAGTTGACTAGTGAATTCTGAAGTCTTACTACATGCCTGAACTCTAGGCCAATTATGTCCATTTATAGCTCAAAAGCATTGCTAGGGCAAAGGGAGTAGGGTAAACAAACCACATTCCACTAATTATCAAGTTAACTCTCACTGGGGCCTACCTCTGTGTACAGCTCAGTTCCTCAACCTACTTTCTCCAGCCCCTCCTGTTCATCAGTTTCCTCTGTAGATGCCCCTATGTTAGACTCCACACATTGCCCATCTCCATTTTGAAGGAAAATGCTGCTGCTAAGTCGCTTCAGTCGTGTCCGACTCTGTGCAACCCCCCATAGACGGCAGCCCACCAGGCTCCCCCGTCCCTGGGATTCTCCAGGCAAGAACACTGGAGTGGGTTGCCATTTCCTTCTCCAATGCATGAAAGTGAAAAGTGAAAGTGAAGTTGCTCAGTCGTGTCCGACTCTTAGCGACCCCATGGACTGCAGCCCACCAGGCTCCTCTGTCCATGGAATTTTCCAGGCAAGAGTACTGGAGTGGGGTGCTATTGCCTTCTTCGAGGAAAATGCTAAATGTTTTTTATCCTTACTTGCCTCTACAGTTAGCACAATGCTTTGCACATGATTCACAAGTAATGTTTGTGAAATGAATAAAAAGCATTTGAGGGAAATAAAAAGCAATCACTTCTCATCAGGAACGCGTTGAGAACCCCTAGAATAGCCGATTCAACAGCTTGGAGTGGATGCTGTTTCAGGTTTAGTTTAGGGAAACTCTCCTTGTTTTAAGTAGGCATGTTCATTAAAATGGTTTCACCTTTATTAATCTATTATTATCAGTCTTAACCCTTTATAAAAATGGCTTGGAAAATTAAGGGGAAGAGACCTGAATGTTATAAACAGTCCAGCCTATTGTATATATAGTGAAGAAAGTGTTTTCTTCTTTTTTTTTTTTTTTTTCCTGGCAGCTGAGATAATACCAAAAGAACTCAGGAGTAGACTCGAAGTGATATCAGAAGAAAGTGGTTACCCAAGTTTTCCTGACTGCTAGTAGGTGGCCAGAAATAATGAGAGGGTATAATAGATATGTTCCGCTTTCTTGGCATAGATAACTATTTAATTATCTTATTTCTGAAAGAACTATAGCTCCACTGTTACCTAAGTTTATCCTTTAGCCATTTAATATAGTAATATCCCTAGTGTAAAAGCAGGAATCAATTACTGTGATAACCTGGATTCTTTGTAAAAGAATACTAGACTACCAAGAAGGGTTTCTGTTTTTTGTCTTAGTTTTTTTGTCCCATTCTTTTTCGGTAAGAATTATCATCTAAAGCACCACTTTATGGGACTGTAAATACACTGTTTCCAAAAAACCAACACTTCTCCACTTTGTCATGTAAGAGTACTAAATGCTGGGTTATTAGTTATCAGCAAAAGGTCATTCTTTGTTATTTATTTTTAATGACTTACAAAATTTGGTGGTACTATCTAAGCAAAGTCTAAGCAAAACTGACTTCAGGATGGGTGATGGACTTTCATTGATTACTGCTCACCCACCCATCCTTTCAGAGTGATCAGCTGTGTGGAAATAATGGTACACTTTTTTAAAAGCACAAAGTTGGGCAGAGTTCAGCACTTTGCTCAGCCTCTTGAGACCCTGACCCAATGCTGTTAGCAGAACAGAAATTGTCACAGGACTCGAGAGTTTCAGAAAAGTGCTGAGAGTACCCATTATTCATTCCTGTGTTTCAAGGTTTAGTTCAAAGTTGAACACAAAACCTGGCTTCTGAGATTTCCTGTTTGGGAATCCTTTGTGTATACCACTAGTTTCCACCAGTCCTTCATTTGAACCCTCAGGTACCTCAGGCATGGTTTAAATGTAATTGATTTACAGGTTACAAATAAAGTTTCTCAACATTTTGCAAGCATCCTTCTATTGTTTTCTAACGTTAGTGACGTCCCAGTGTCCATTCAAAGCCTATTTTTCTTTGTAAAAAGTTTGTGAACTTCTATTCATCCCTGATGTCTCCACATTTCATGATCTATTCTCTTGGTCTGGGTCTTCATCTGTTGTCCTGGGCACACACTTTTCACTCCAGACATGGGTCTTTTAATTCTGAATTTGTTTTCTTTTCTTAGTTCATCATTAATTTTACCTTCTCTGTTTTCTCTCCCTGAAATTCTTGTTAGCTGAATGTTGGACCTCTTAGATCAGATTCTTGAATTTCCTCATTTTTTTCTTTTTTTTTTTCTCTTTGGTGTTTTGTTATACCTTCTAGAAACTTCTTAAAAAATTTATCTTCCAGCCTTTCTATCGAAATTTTCATTTGGGCTGTTTTTTTTTTTTTTCAACTGTGCTCTCTTGTCTTCTGCTGCTGCCTTTTTAGTAGCATCTATTCTTATGTCAGGAATGTATTGTTTTTCTACGCAAATAATAGTTCTTCAGAGGTTTTCCTCTATTTGCTGTGGACGTCTTTATTCAGTTGATGTGGTCTGCTTGTACTAGTCTCTCTTCTTCATTCTGCATAACTTCCTCAAGAGGCTGTCCATTCATATTCAAAGGTCTGCCTGTCTCTCTCTCTTTCACACACGCGCACACACACACACACACACACACACACAAATACAACAAAACAACAATGATGCCAGCAACTAATGCACCACCAAAATTTTGTGAATATGGATGGGGCTTGTCAGCTGTAGAGTTTCACTATAGCATGATTATTTGTTCAGTTGGGTTGTTCTTTGGGAAGTTCTTCAGTGTCATTATAATGAGATTTCCAATTCTGCCTGAGAAATATTCACTTGAAGGCATATACCTGACTGCTAGTGTTTGAGGAACATAGCTTATAAGGAGGTTGGGTATCTTACTGGGAACTTGTCAATTAAACATCTATATTTCAACCTTGAATTTCACCCTGTTTGCCACAATACCTGACATTCAGTTTGATACCTGTCTAGTTTATTTTCTCCAGAAAAGAAAGATTCAGTCTCTAAGAGAGGAGAGGAGAGGGAAATAGTTAGGATCCAAAGTCTCCATATAATTTAAAACTTTCAGACTCTCGCTAAACTCCTACCTGCTTTAGTGCTACTGCCTCTGAGCTCCACAACTCTGGTTTGGGCAGAATGTGTTCATTCACTTTCTCTTGGCATTTGCCGTCTGTAATCATTTTCTCCATTGTGCTAAGGCAGTTTCTACTTCTCTATCCACTCTTTTCTTCCTAAAAACCAGTTGTAATTTCTCCTTTGATGATCTCTCTTCTCTCATTATCTATGCCTTTGTGGATTTGTGTGTATTTACCCCCCTTTCATTTTAGTGAGGTATCAGGAAGAGAAGGAAAAGATAAGCATGTATGGGTTCAAGCATCTTTGCTAGAAATTCTGGGGAACCATAGCTGTGGAGGAAGGAGGCTAAAAGAGTACTTTATAATAGAAAATAAGTGATCAAGCAAGTTGGATGGAAGAGCAGCAAGATTCTAGAAAGTACTGTTTCTGATGATAGGTAACATTTTTTGAGGGCTCATTATGTGCTTGGAGTTTTGCAAAAAGTTCTTTACATAGGTTGTTTATTTTCATCCTTGTAAGAGCACCAGGATGTAGTCACTGAGGCATGGAGAGGTTATATGACTTGTCTAAGTCAGTAAATGGTAGAGCTGGGATTTAAATCCAAATCTAACTTCAGAGACCATCCTCTCAACCACCAAACTATCTTGCCTTCTATAAATTGCTAAAAACAAGGATTTTAAATGAAAATGCATTTGAAAAAAATACTATTTATGATTTAGGAGACTTTCTTTTAAGCAAAATTATTAATTAGCCTATTTAATATTGTTTTAGAACTAAAAAATTCTTTCAGGTTCGGAAAGTATTAAGAGAACCTTTTTCAGATGAATAGACACCACCCGTTAAGACTTTATAAGACTTAAGTTCTCATCATTTTCTCCTGGAGGAGGAAATGGCAACCCAACCCAGTATTCTTCCCTAGAAAATCCCATGGGAAGAGGAACCTAGTGGGCTACAGTCCTTGGAGTTACAAAGAGTCAGACACAACTGAGCACGCGCGCGCGCACACACACACACACACACACACACTCATCATTTTGCAAACCTATAGACAATCTATTAGAATTCCGTCCTCTTACCATTTTGTAAAATAAATACGATCTTTAGAACCGTGTTTTAAATCATTTTCAGAGAGATGGAGGTTGCGTCTACACAACACCAAACATCTGGAAGAAAGGAATCCCCTGCCAAAGCTTGTTAAAAGAGATTCACAAGCAAAGTATGCTTTTGAATTATGAAAACATATTTATGTCCAACATCTTGAACAACTCTTACATGTATGTTTATGTTTCAAACATGGCTTAGAGATCATTAAGATTAAAATTTAATTAAGTGTATTCTGTTGTCTTTGCCATCAATTTCAATTAAACCAGACTTGCTTGGCACTTTTGGAGAGAAAAGTCTTCTGTTCTTTCCATTACTGATGTTTTCCAATTTTGACTTTGGGGTTTTCCCCCTCATAACTACATATTATTTAAGGAGGTTCTTTATGCTAAACTTCTAAATTATTCACCAAGTGATTTTCATCAGCACTTACACAGATGGAATAGAACTGAAAGGTTCCACAAATTAATCTTTTTAGGCTTTATAAAAATTTTGTGACCTTCCAAGAAGCCACAGGTGTTCAGGTTTTGGTCTTTTAATTTTTTTTCTTTTTAAAATAAGACTTTATTTTTTTAGATCAGTTTTCAGGTTGACAGCAGAATTAACTGGAAGGTAGAGATTTCCCATGTATTCCGTACCCCCATACATGCATAGCCTCCCCATTATCAACCCACCCCCACTGGAGTGATACATTTGTTACCATCGATGAACATACACCAGACACATCATTACACCCAAAGCCCATAGTTTACATTAGGGCTCACTGTTGGGTTTGGAGAAATGTATCTTCTGTTATAGTATCATACACAATATTTTCACTGCTCTAAAAATCCTATGTTCCACCATTATGCCTTCCTCCCCTCCCTTCCCTCATTGTCAACCCACTGATCTTTTCACTATCTCTATAGTTTTTGTCTTTTCCAGAATGTCATATAGCTGGAGTCATACAGCATATAATCTTTTAACATTGGCTTCTTTTACCGGGGGCTTCTCTAGCAGTTTAGATGGTAAAGAATCTGCCTGCGATGCAGGAGACCCAGGTTTGATCCCTCAGGCAGGAAGATCCCCTGGAGAAGAGAATGGCTACCCACTCCAGTGTTCTTTTCTGGAGAACCCCTGGACAGAGGAGCCTGGCAGGCCACGGTCCACAGGGTCGCAAAGAGTCAGATAAGACTGAGCTGTTAAGCACAAGGACAGCACATTTATCACTCAGCTACTGAAGTGTAGCTTAGTGTCTCCAGGTTTTGGCAGTTATGAATAAGACGGTGATAAACATGCATATGGTTTCTGTGTGGGCATAAGTTTTCAACTTTTGGTGGGTTACTGCTAAGTAGCGCTGTTGCTGGATCATGTGGTAAAAGTATGTTTAGTTTTGTAAGAAACTGTCACACTGACTTCTAGTGTGGCTGAACCATTTTTCATTCCCACCAGCAATGAATGAGAGTTCCTGTTGCTTCTCTGCCTCCTTACCAGCATTCGGTGTTGCGGGAGTTACAGATTTTGGCTATTCTGTAAGTGTATAGTTGTATCTCATTGTGCTAATTTGGATTTCCCTGATGAAATATCTGGCGCAGCTTTTCATATGCTTATGAAATTTGCCTCTTAAGGAATTCACCTATTATTTATTTATTTTTTGACAACATTTCCTCCCTCCCCATCCCATCCCTAAGGGTCATCCCAGTGCACCAGCCCTGAGCACCCTGCCTCATGCATTGAACCTGGACTGGCGATCTGTTTCACATATGATAATATATATGTTTCAATGCTGTTCTCTCAAATCATCTCACTCTTGCCTTCTCCCACAGAGTCCAACCGACAGAGTCCAAAAGTCTGTTCTTTACATCTGTCTCTTTTGATGTCTTGCATATAGGGTCATCATTACCTTCTTTCTAAATTCCACATATATGCATTAATATACTGTATTGGTATTTTTTCTTTCTGACTTACTTCACTCTGTATAATAGGCTCCAGTTTCATCCACCTCATTAGAACTGATTCAAATGCATTCTTTTTAATGGCTGAGTAATACTCCATTGTGTATATGTACCACAACTTTCTTATCCATTTGTCTGCCGATGGACATCTAGGTTGCTTCCATGTCCTGGCTATTATAAACAGTGCTGCGATGAACATTGGGGTACACGTGTCTCTTTCAATTCTGGTTTCCTTGGTGTGTATGCCCAGCAGTGGGATTGCTGGGTTGTCCCTGGGATTTCTTTGGAAGGAATGACGCTAAAACTGAAACTCCAGTACTTTGGCCACTTCATGCGAAGAGTTGACTCATTGGAAAAGACTCTGATGCTGGGAGGGATTGGGAGCAGGAGGAGAAGGGGATGACAGAGGATGAGATGGCTGGATGGCATCACTGACTCGATGGATGTGAGTCTGAGTGAACTCTGGGAGTTGGTGATGGACAGGGAGGCCTGGCATGCTGTAACTCATGGGGTCGCAAAGAGTTAGACATGACTGAGCGACTGAACTGATGGCAGTTCTATTTCCAGTTTTTTAAGGAATCTCCACACTGTTCTCCACAGTGGCTGTACTAGTTTGCATTCCCACCAACAGTGTAAGAGGGTTCCTTTTTCTCTGCATCCTCTCCAGCATTTATTGTTTGTAGACTTTTTGATAGCAGCCATTCTGACTGGCATGAGATGGTTCCTCATGGTGGTTTTGATTTGCATTTCTCTGATAATGAGTGATGTTGAGCATCTTTTCATGGTTTGATAGCCATCTGTATGTCTTCTTTGGAGAAATGTCTGTTTACTTTTTTAGTTCTTTGCCTCTTAGGGAATTCACCTATTTTTAAATCAGCTTGCTTAATTTATTACTGTTGAGTTTTAAGATTTCTTTGTATATTTTGAATAATAATTCTTTATCAGATGTATCATTTGCAAATATTTTCTTCCCAGTCTGTGGCTTGTCTTGTTCTCCTAACATTGTGTATCACAGAACAGAAATTTAAAATTTTCATGAAGTCTAGCTTATCAATTATTTCTTTCATGGATTATGCTTTTAGTGTTGTATCTAAAAACTCATGATGAAATCCAAGGTCACAATTTTCTCCTCTGTTCTGTCCTAGGAATTTGATAGTTTGTGTTTTATATTTAGATATATTATTCATTTTGAGTTAATTTTTGCAAAGGGTCTAATGTCTGTATAGATTACTGTTGTTTTTATTTTTATTTTTGAAATGTCCAGTTGTTCCAGGGCCATTTGTTGGAAAAAAAAAAAAAAGCATCTTTTTTCTATTGTATTGCCTTTGTCAAGGATCCTGCTTCTTTGTCAGAGATCAGTTGACTGTATTTATATGGATCTATTTGGAGGCTCTCTGTTCTGTTCTATTCATCTGTTTATTCCTTCTCCAGCACCACATGCTTTGATTATTATAGCTTCACAGTATCTTTGTAAATTTTTAAATTGTGGAATATAACAAACATTCGTGAAAATACATAAAGCATCAGTGTTAGTTTAACCAATAGTTTTAAAGTAAACACCTATTTTAATTGTCCCTCTGAAGCATCACACTTGTAACTCTCCAAAGAGATAACCGCTGTCCTGAGTTTTCCTTTGCCTGCTTTTCTTTATGGTATGGTTTACCACTTATGTATTCATCTCAAAACAAAGGAGTTCAACTTAATTTGTTTTTGTGTTCATGTAAATGGATTCATCTTGAGAATACTTTTATGTTTTTGCTTCTTGTACACAGTGTTTTCCTGGGAAGATTCGTCAATGCTGCGTGTAGATGAGGACCATCCATTTTCATGACTATATCGTGTTCTGTTCTATCAAGTAACCATGATCACAATTTGTTTCTTCAGTCTTTTCTTGTTAGGAAGTTGGGCAATTTCCAGTTGAAAAATATTATGAATATTAACTTACAGGTATCTTAGTGCAGGGGTTCCCAACCCTAGGCCACAGTCCAGTACTGGGCCAAGGCCTGTTAGGAACCAGGCCGCACAGCAGGAGGTGAGTGGTGGGCAAGCGAGAAAATCTTCATCTGTATTTACAGCCACTCTCCATTGCTAACATTACTGCCTGAGCACTGCCTCCTGTCAGATCACTGATGGCATTAGAGCACAGGAGCATGAACCCTACTGTGAGCCGTACATGTGAGAGATTGCATGCTCCTTGTGAGCATCATCCTGAGTCCCCCTCCTCCATCTGTGGAAAAACTGTCTTCCACAAAACTGGTCCCTGGTGCCAAAAAGGTTGGGGACTGCTGTCTTAATGCATATAAGCATGCATTTCTGTGGGGGAATATAATAAGAAATGGAGTCCTGGGTCATGCATAACTTTACAACAGGAGGGAAAGTATTCGATCAAGTGCGTAAAAAGTGTATGAGAATTTCTGTAGCTTCACATCTTAGCCAAAAACACATAGTATTGTCACACTTTCTAATTTGTTTCAAATATGGAATCTCTATGGGCTTCCCTGGTGGCTCAGTGGTAAAGAATTCGCCTGCCAGTGCAGGAGACACCGATTTGATTCCTGGGTCCGGAAGATCTCCTGGAGGAGATGGCAACCCACTCCAGTATTCTTGCCTGGAGAATCCTATGGACAGAGGAGCCTGGTGGGTTACAGTCCATAGCGTTGCAGAGAGCTGAACGTGACTGGGAGACTGAGCAGGCACACAAGGAAGCTCTATGATGAGATCATTGCATCCCCTTGGTTACTAATTAGGGTGAGTCCTCTTTTATATGGGGCTTCCCTGGTGGCTTAGAGGTTAAAGCGTCTGCCTGGAATGCAGGAGACCCCGGTTCAATCCCTGGGTCCCATTCCAGTACTCTTGCCCGGAGAATCCCATGGAGGGAGGAACCTGGTAGGGACTGCAGAGTTGGACACGACTGAGTGACTTCACTTCACTTCACTCTTTTATATGTTTAGTATATATTTGACTTTCTTATTGTTGTTGTTATGCTTCTTCAAGAAAAGCCTTTTCTAAAAAGTGTTTCAGGCACTTTTTAGGGAAATAAAGCCACACAGATAAAATATTTGCCACAACATGTCAACGAGAAAGGCTTCTGGTGCTCTGGAGCACTCCATGATGGAACCTCCTGAGAATCGGCAGTGTAGAATGCAAATAGTTGTTTGGATTCAGTGTTGTTGTTGTTTCCTATCCTGTAATGTTTTGCATCCCTTCCCAACATTTTTATAATTCGGGACTGCCTTTGAGATTTTTTTCTCCTTATTGTTGCTCTTGTGCATAAAAGAGATGATAATAGGGCTTCTCAGGACAATATGTCTGTGTTTGGCTTATCTTGTTAAGCGCTTTATATTGTCTTACCTATCTTCAGAGCATCCTTTTGAGATACAGAGGTGGCCAGGACATCACCATGCTCCTTGTCACTGAAAGAGATAGAGAAATCAGCATGGACCGAAGATGAGCACAGAACTCGGGTTTCATAACTCCTAGGCTAATGCCAACTGCATTAGACACGAAGTCAACTGTTCTGTGCGTAAAACATGAGCTGTGTTCATCACCTGATTGCTGATACCAACTACCTAGAAGGTGAATTTTTTAAAAGAAAGATATAAAAGTGTATATGATTTTAAAGATGTTTTTGATCATTTTTAACAATTTTTATTTTTATAGTTTAACTCCTTGAAACCCCTTTAACTCTATTTATCTTATAAATAATTCTTAATGCTCTTAAACTGATCAAGAAAATAACTTATATCCTTCCCGAAATGGCCAGGGTTCCTGCCGTCTTGCTTCCTATTTTCTTCCCATCGAATCTCTCCCTTAGGTTTAGCAATAAAACAGGCAGCTTAATATGGTTAGTGGCAGAATCTGAACATTCTGTGCTCATGTCTTACCTCATTTCTGTGTTCTTGTGGACTTTCTGGAAGACTCTTTTTTTCCAGACTCTAAAATTATTTTAGTGTACTGTATAAAATCCTTGAACTTATAACAGTTTTCAGTTTATAAAAGACTGTATGAAGACTTCTCCTCACAGGCTGTAAAGAATGCAAGGACAATGAAACTCAAATAATCGAATGACATCCTTAAATCTATTTCAGTATTATTTATATGGCAAATTCAAGATTAAAGACCTGATTTTGTAACAACTTGTTCAGTACTTCTTTTATAGGCAGCATAATACATAATTGTAAAAAGTACAGATTATCTGTGCTTAAATTCCAGCTCCATGCTAAACAGCTGAGTTATCCTGGGTAAATCACTTGGGCCTTCTATGCCTCAGTTTCTCCAGTAATAAAATAGGGTATAATAAGAGTTGTTGTGAGGATTCAATGAATTAGTACCTATAAATGCTTAAAACTGACCTCATCTAACATAATGCTTAAAAAATGTTAGCTCTGTTGTGATGTTTTTCTGTTTATTTACTCTTAAAGAGTGATAATGTGTTACCATGAATAATAAGAGAGAGAACTGCCAGAACTAAAAGTGATTTTATAACCATACCTATCAACATAGATTAATAGCTTTGACTTCTTTACCTATAAATATGGAAATAATTAATCTCTAAAAAATCAATCCCTAAACATTGTAGAAGTAATATGTAATGTTGACTGAAACTCAGTACAAATTGTTTGTTTATTTTGAAGAAATCAGTATCACCTTCAGAGCTAAGCTGATAGCCTGGAATCATGCACAATCTTCTGTTTTTTCCGGAACTCGTAATTCCTTTCTCCAGCCCACTTAGTACATTTATGCCAGAAAATCTATAGTTTGCCACAATCAAGTATAACACTGGGGGTCCAAGCAGCAGGATCCTCTGATACAACTATGCATTAACAGGCATCCCCTAAAGGCAAAATAAGGCTATTCCACAAATACAGATTGAACTTCTACAATTGTCTGAGAACTATGAGGAGCAGAGATGATATTATGGTGAATCCCTGCTATTCTTTTGAAGCAAAAACCTACATACCTAAATGATTAGAGAGAAAATGATGCTCTGTTGGGGCCAGAGTGATATCTAATTCATCTTCCTGTTCCCTATAACTAACAAATAAATGATTATTAGTGAATGAATGAATAAATACATAAATTTCAGTAGAAAAAGATCCATTTAACAAACATGTATTGAGTGCTTTGGAATTTTACTAGATTTGGAGATTGGAAAATAGATTAAGACAGTCCCAAAATTTAAGGACCCAGCAGCCAAGGGCATTAAATAGAAAGGTAAATGATCAATTACATTACAGCATGCTATGCATGTGCACATACCATTCCAAGACTGGAGAAGAGAAGAAAATCAGAGATTCTTCCAGAGATGAAAATCCCTGAGTTGAGGCTTTGAGGATGAGAAGTTAGCTAGCCCAGGAAAGATGCATATGGTGAGGGGTCAATAGATCAAGCAAATACTGCAATGTGAAACAGTTCTGGTATGTGACGCAGTGGGTGATGGGAAGGGGTAAGAGAGATGATCAAAGAGAAGCAGCCATCAGGAACTACTGAAAGTCTTAAATACCATCCTAAGATGCTTGGATTTCTAAAAAGTCACTTGGGGGTGATTTTATTCAAGGAGATAACTGTCAATCTTAAGTTTCATCATGTTCTTTAATTTTGACACACTTTAGAGTCGCATGTTTAAAGTGGTCCCTGTGAGAACTGTGTGTATGTTGTCTTCATTCTTGTATGTTTCTTAAAAAAATTTTTTTATTCACGTATTTATTTTATTTTTGGCTCTGCTGGGTCTTTGTTGCTGCATGTGGGCTTTCTCTAGTTGCGATGAACGGGGACTACTCTGTGTTGCAGTGTCAGGGCTTCTCATTGTGGTGGCATCTCTGTTGCAGAGCACAGGCTTTAGGGCGCACGGGCTTCAGGAGTTGCAGCACACAGGCTTAGTAGTTGTGGCTCACGGGCTTAGTTGCTCTGTGGCATGTGGAATCTTCTCAGACCAGGGACTGAACCCATGTTCCCTGCACTGGCAGGCAGATTCCCATCCACTGCACCACCAGGAAAGTCCTCATTCCTGTATATTTCTTAGAAAACCAAATAAGAGCATTTTCTGAATCATGTGCCTGAATTTTGCCTTTGTATTTATTAAGGATGAATTATTGCATTAATCACACATAATCACTTGAAGAAAAGTATGTAACTTTTTGCAGCAAAGTTTCTCATATGGAGACCATATACCTCTGATTGTGAAGTGTATTGGAAATGATGACCTCTCAAGTTTGAGGCTTCCCTGGTGGCTCAAATGGTAAAGAATCCGCCTGCAGTGTGGGAGACCTGGATTTGATCCCTGGGTTGGGGAGATCCCCTGGAGAAGGGAAAGGCTACCCACTCTAGTATTCTTGCCCGGAGAATTCCATGGACACAGGAGCCTGGCAAGCTACAGTCCATGGGGTCACAAAGAATTGGACACGACTGAACAACTAACACTTTTACTTTCAAGTTTGAGAAATGCTGATGTGGACATAGAACTGGAGTGAGGAGGGGAAAGACAGGCATCAGGAAAACCAATTTAGAGCCTGTTTCAATAGTCACACATGAAGCAAAGAGGACTCGAACTAAGGGAATTCAGAAGAGAAAAAAATGAATGCAGTAGTTATTTATGAAGTAAAACAGGCAGAACTTAGTGATGTCCAGGGGCTTAGGCTTGAAAGAGAGAGAGCGAGAGGACAAGGATCATGCTTGGATTTCTGGCTTCAATAACTGAGTAAGTGATGGTGGCGTCTCAGTGAGAGATCTCTCCGTAGCAAAAGAGTAAGTACCAGTGTTAGAAATATGGACTGTGGGGTGTCTGTGCACATTCAGGTGGAGATATGTGGAATGCAATCTAAACTGGAGTTTTCAGAATGTAAGTAGGTAGATATTGCAGTTTGAGGGGTCAGTGTACTCATGGGGACAATGAGTAGGATGAGAAAAAGACAGTGTAGAGAAAGAGGAATTCAACAAAGAGACTGAGAAAAAGTGAGTGAGAAATAGGCAGACAATCCAGGAGAGTGAGTCTCAAATTCAAGGCAGGAGAGAATTGAAAGAAGGTACGAAATTGTTGGGAAAATTGTGTGGAAAAGATATTAATTGAACTGAGTATGGGCTTTCCTGGTCAGGCTGAGCAGTAAAGAATCCTCCTGCCAATGCCGGAAATGTGGGTTTGATTCCTGGGTCAGGAAGATCCCTAGAGAAGGAAGTGGCAAACCACTCTAGGACAGAGGAGCCTGGCAGGCTACAGTCCATGGGGGTCACAAAGAGTTGGACATAACTTGGTGATGAAACAACAACAAATGGAAAGACAAAGGGAATTGGTGGAACAGAAAGGAAGAGGTATGGCTTCTGAGTTAGGAAGCATAACAAGCAAAGTCTTACAGAGAGATAACGTAAGATACATGCTGGAGGGTTGGCTAGAGTAGGCAGGAGAGCATAGGGCTGAAAGATGGACTCTAAAACTGAACTCCTTAGGTTCAAATCCCAGCTCCCCAGTTTCAGCCATGTGATCCTCAGCAATTTATATATAACCTTCTGAGCCTCAGTTTCCTCACGTGTAAAATAGGGGCAATAAGAGTGCATCATTTTTTATTTACATTTAATCAGAGGATAGTTGTTGTACAATGTTGTGTTGGTTTCTGCTATGCAACAAGGGAAAGGAGTACGTTCTTCATTAGCTTGTTTATTTTTTACTTTCCTGTATATGAAGTGTGAAAGTGTTGATCGCTCAGTCACATCCGACTCATTGAGACCCCGTGGACTGTAGTCTGTCAGGCTCCTGTGTCCAGGGAATTCTCTAGAAAAGAATCCTGAAGTGGGTAGCCATTCTCTTCTCCAAGGGATCTTCCTGACCCAGGGATCGAACCTGGGAATCCCAAATTGGGGACAGATTCTTTACCATCTGAGCCACCAGGGAAGCCCTTGCAAAATCAGGATGATTTTATATCTGCAACATTGTGTAGCTAAACAATTTTTAGCTATCTCTGAATATTTTATTTTTTGTCCTTCTACCATCCCAACCCCTGTTTATATTTTTCTGTTTATGGATACTTAATTTTAATAAGTGGAAATTTTAAACTGTTTATATAGCCTGTTGTTGTTGTTCAGTCACTAAGTCATTTCTGGCTCCTTGTGACCCCATGGGTTACAGCTTGCCAGGTTTCCCTGTCCTTCACTATCTCCCAGAGTTTGCTCAAACTCATGTCCATTGAACTGGTGATGTTATCTAACCATCTCATCCTCTACTGCCCTCTTCTCCTTTTGCCTTCAATCTTTCCCAGCATCAGGGTCTTTTCTAATAAGTTGGCTCTTCACATCAGGTAGCCAAAGTATTGGAGCTTCAGCTTCATCATCAGTCCTTTCAATGAATTTTCAGGGTTGATTTCCATTGACTGGTTTGATGTCCTTGAAGTCCAAGGAACTCTCAGGAGTCTTCTCCAGCACCACAATTTGAAAACATCAATTCTTTGCCTATATATAAACATATTAAAATATAAAGATATATTTTATAAATCCTTAGCAAACATTTTCCTAACCCAATATACATATATATGTTTTATTTTAATCCTGTATGTGTTTATATGACATGTTTAAATTTTAATAATTATGGAATATATTTTATTATGTCAGGCAATGGATATTCTTTACCTAGGTTTCCTAGATTTTCATAATAATTCATAGTTTCCTTGTTGGCTTGAGATGTTGCTTCTATATTTTACTAAATTTAAGAATGATTGGCTCTGTTTGTATAGTCTGTTCATGTATAAAAAACACCATGATATAATTAGTATGTATAAAAATACATTTTAGTATCTGGGAGAACATATGCCATCTTAATTAATCCATTTTTCAGTTATTTCCACTTGGTTTTGCTAATTTATAAATATTACTTTTAAAATTATAAAAATTAACTTTATAATCAATTTGTAAAGCCCTCCCAGAAAATCCCATTAAGATTTTGATTGAAATTGCATTAAGTTGCTAATTAAGGAGTTTACAAGTGTTACACAACTACTTTATGAAATCCCTCACAGTCATCTGAGAAATTCCTGGTTCTTAAATTATAAATATTCACAGTCAGCAAAAGATCACCAGACATGTGAAGAAAATCAATAGCAAAAACAAAAAGAGACTAATGAGTAAACAAAACAAATGTATTTTTTTCTAAAGAAAATCTGTCTTATGTTTCTAGAAGTAGAGACCATAAAATGTATAGGAACAAACCCTTAAAGTATTGAATTTTCGGAGCGGTTAGGGGAAGAGTACCTTCATTAAGTATGCTCAGGTTTCTGTGAAATAGAAGCAGGATGCTGAAAAAAATGGAATGATTGGATAAAAGACCAAGTGTGCTTAAACTCTGAATTAGTCAAGCCAAATCTCACAGAATGTAGAGCAAAAGGGAAGGATAAAAAATGCGGTGGAAAAGAGAGATGAAGAGTGTGATGAGAAGGGAACTAAGAAGAAACAGGAAAAATAATTGGAAACACACACCTTGACCTGAAAAGTCATCTGAGTCCTCAGATTGAAAGGGTCATCAGTGTCCAGCAGGGGAAAAAAATACTGAGACACACACTGATGAAATTTTGGAATTCCAAAGATCAGAAATTGATCCTAAAAACTTCTAGGGAACAACAAAGAATCTTCAAAGGTATCATACTTCTCAGCGAAGATGGAAGTTGGGACAGAATAGGCAGTGTTTTAGAGTCCTGAGGAAGATTAATCGGAGCCCCAAATTGACGGCCAAACTGTCGAGTATTAGGAGAAACTAAAGATGTCTTTAAACATACGTGGGCTCAAGTTTACCAATCTACCTCCTACAGATCCTTTCTAGTGAAAGAAAATATTGCTCGAAAGTGTTATGTTCAAGCAAAATAGAACCAGAAACCTATGCAGATCACCTAGGATACAGAGAGCACTGGAACCAACCCAGGTGTCTTATGAAAATAAATCCCAGGATGACAACAGTGAAATAGGCCTAGAAAGCAGGCAGCCTAAGTTAGGAAGAGTGTCACAGGGTTCCGAGAAAAATGGAACTTTCAAAAAGAAACTAGGGATCATGAGTCAAATTGCAGAGTTAATAACCTTTTAACATTTAGGGCTAAGTTAACTGCATTAAAGTTACCAATTTGTGTGTGGGATGTGTGTGTGTGTGTGTGTGTGCACATGTGTGCTCAGTTGTGTCTGACTCTTTGCGACCCAATGGACTGTAGCCCACCAGGGCTCTCTGTCCATGGAATTTTCCATGCAAGAGTACCAGAGTGGGTTGCCATTTCTTACTCTAGGGAATCTTGTCAACCCAGGGATCGAATCTAAGTCTCTTGGGTCTTCTGCATTGGCAGGAGGATTTTTTTATCACCGTACCCCCAGGGAAGGCATAAGTTATAGATTAATCTGTCTTTATAATAGTGGGTCTTCCCATCCAAGAAATTAGTTATATGTATATTTTTCTAGGTTTTTAGTGTCGTTTAGTGAAATTTTATAATATTACATATGCAAGACTTTAACATCTTTTATTACATTTATTTCTAGATATTTTGTGTGTTCTATGCTATTGTAAATGGGATACCTTATTTTATAACTGGTTATTGCTGGTATATAGAAAACCTATTGTGTATTATCTGTGGTTTATAATGTTTTGCCTCTCCTATATATATTAGTTGGTTGTCCTGAAATTTGAGTTATAGAATTATCATCTGAAAATATATTTTTTAACCCTCTTTCAAACATTTGTACCACATATTTGGTTTTCTTATTTGATTGCTTAGATTAGAATTTCCTAAGCAGCATTACATAATTGGAGCCAGTGGGTAGCCTTGGCTTATTTCTGATTTGTTACACTGTTAATTATGTATATTGAATGAAAACTATTCACTGGTGTGATAAGGAAACTTTCTTCTGTTCCTGTTGTACTGAGAGTCTTATTTTACTGTCATCTCTTTAATAAGCATGTTGGGCTGCATTACGGACATTGTTGAATGGTAGGAGAAAGATTGTGGATTTAATTTTATACCATTGGGGACCATTGTAGAATAATATGATTTTGAGGAAAATATATAGAAAATGATTTAGTAATTCAACCATCCAGTGATAATTGTATACCCATATGAACAAAGGTAGAGGAAGTACATACAAGAGGTTTGAATTTAATAGATAGGTCAGATAAATAAATCCAATTTTTTACCTGATTTCTTCTTCCCCATAAGACTCAGAATATTGAACAATTTCAATATCAAGTTGATGTTGAATACAATTTATACATAACTGCCAAAAACACATCTATTTTTCTGCTTCTTATCATGAACACATGCTTATAAAAAGCAAGACTGAACAGCAGAAAGTTATTATTCCTTAAAGATAGGACATCATTCAACTTTCTCTTTTGACATAGGAAACATCAATAATTGATACTCTAAGTCACTTTTCTCAACAATTTTCTAGGTTTTTTTTTTTTTTTGAGTGCTTTCATTTATTTTTTTTCTTTTTTTTTTAAATTTTATTTTATTTTTAAACTTTACAATATTGTATTAGTTTTGCCAAACATCAAAATGAATCCGCCACAGGTATACCCATGCTCCCCATCCTGAACCCTCCTCCCTCCTCCCTCCCCATACCCTCCCTCTGGGTCGTCCCAGTGCACCAGCCCCAAGCATCCAGTATCGTGCATCAAACCTGGACTGGCGACTCGTTTCGTACATGATATACATGTTTCAATGCCATTCTCCCAAATCTCCCCACCCTCTCCCTCTCCCACAGAGTCCATAAGACTGATCTATACATCAGTGTCTCCTTTGCTGTCTCGTACACAGGGTTATTGTTACCATCTATGGAATTTTCTAGTTTTTATAAAACATCGTTTAAGTGATATTTGGCTCCCATCACCTATTTTGATGACAAACTTCTTTTCAAATAAAACATAAATAAGTTTTTGTGTTATGAATAATCTGGCATCATTTAAAAACATGAATTATCCTTGGAGATGATAGAACTTTATGCTTTCTCCTCATTGTTCTATAGACAGTAAATTTTTAATTAAAATAATAATTTGAGTATTACTTTTACCTGAAATTAATCTATTCCTGTTTCATTAGAAATGTCTAATACATAAATTTCTTGAAATATCCATGTGTGTTAGTCTTCAATCGTGTCTGACCCTTTAAGACCCCGTGGACTGTGGCCCACCAGGCTCCTCTGTCCGTGGAATTCTCCAGGCAAGCATACTGGAGTGAATAGCCATTCCCTTCTCCAGCAGATCTTCCAGACCCAAGGATCGAACCCCCATCTCCCACATTGCAGGCAAATTCTTTTCCGTCTAAGCCACCAGGGAAGCCCACTTGTTATTCTGCCCCTTCAAAATGACCCAGTATCAGACTATGATTTGATTTCTAAGATTTTATGTAGTTGATTATATTTGGGATAAGATTATAAATTTATATACTATCTCCTTCATAGTAATAGTATAGATGTTGAATTAAAATATTTCATAATTGTTTTATAAGAGTAAACATAACATTCACAGTTCCTATTTGTGAGTCTGACTTCGGTGCCTGTCATGATGACTGATACAGATTCAAGTTTGTTTTTAATAAACTCCAAGAAAGATCAAAGCCAGGGATCATCTGTAACATTGCTCTCACTTGACAGCCCTCTGAGGCCCCTGTTTTGCCCTGCAGCCTTTTCCTAAGGAGAAAGCCACATTTTTGGCTGACTACTCACTTTCATACTTTTTTGTTTTTTTTTTTTTAACAACTTTAGGTAATGCGTGGCAAAAAACAATATGAAAATGTTGATAAATGGAGAGATGCACGCTTTCACCATCTGGTGAGCATTCTGGAGAATGGAGACAAATTCCACACAGTAAAGGAGTGAAGTCATTTCTGCAGGAAGTTTTAGCTTTGGGGATTAGTTTAAGAACTCAGAGCAGGCCATATTGTGGTGGGCAGTTCAGCATGATTCTTTGAGGTTTTTAGTAAATTGCAGACTGTTTACCCTGGAAAGGGACTATAGAGATGAGTTTAGAGAAAAGAAAACAGGCCCATAGAGGTCCAGTGGCGCATCCATAACATTTATTTGAATTGCATTATCAGAAGCCACATTCCGAAATGTGCAACTGCTGTCTTATTATAGAATTTACAATGACACATTCTGAGGTCATGAAGGAAATAGACTGAAACACTAGGAATTAGGTCAGTAGCTTGAGACAGTCAAGCTGCAGTCTCCTAGGCAGTCTTCAGTTTCCAAACCTGACCAGGATTGGGAATATGGGAGGGGCACATGCACACATGTGTATGTGTGTTTGTGTGTAGTATCCTTGTTCTGTGCATCATGTTTTGAGATGAACTTTGCACTTTACACGTAGAAGCCACAGCCAACTTCATCCAACAGTTCCTAGTACTGCTTCTTTATGGAAATCAATGTTTTTGATATTTCAAGCATATTATAGTACCAGGTCAATGAGATGGAACCCAAATTCACTGTGTGTGTATGTGCATGGAAAAAATGTATTAGAAAAATATTAATTTGTACAGTAATGAACATTGGGTTATAGAATTATATGTGATTTTTCTTTCTTTTCTATAGTTCCCCCCCTGTATTGCCTAAAGATTTCTACCATGAAATTTTCTTTTAATGTATAGTTTTATTGCATAAGTAATAAATAAGTACTTTCATGTTGTAAGATACTGGAAACATTGTAGAATATGGGAAAGCCCCCCTCCATGCTCCTTTAGACTTCTTTCCTTTAGTAACCACTTAGCAATGGATACAGTTTGGTGTACATCCTTCTAGAATTTTTAGCCTGAATATTCAGTTATTAGAGTTGTAGAAATGTTCAAAATCAAAAGTGATGCGCTGCACATGCTTTTCTGAGACTGACTTTTGTATTTGATACATTTCGGAGAATACGTATTGTTTCATTTCCGTACCTACAAATCCATATGCATGCAGGTGTACATGGTGGCTCAGTCATGTCCAACTCTTTGTGACTCCATGGACTGTAACCCAACAGGCTCCTCTGTCAGTGGGACTTTCCAGGCAAGAATACTGTAGTGGGTTGCCACTTCCTCCTCCAGGGGATCTTCCTGACCCAGGGATCGAACAGGAGTCTCCTGTGTCTCTTGCATTGGCAGGCAGATTCTTTCCCATTGAATCACCTGGGAAGCCCCCACATATAAAATCTATACCAGTATTCTTAAATTGCCAATATACCATGTATATGAAATTTCTTATTTAATTATTGTCATATTGATGGACATTTTTTGTATTATAGACAGTATGCACCAAACATTATTGTATACACTTGTTTATGTGTTGTATTGATCTTTAAATCCTTGAACTACTTATAAAGACAGAAAGTTGACAAGCAGGGAGATGGACATGAGAAGAAGTTAAAGGAGGGAGATATTTCTGGAGAACAGAATACCCATCCCTTAGGTCTCATCAGACTCCACAAAAGATTCAGATGCTCATTCAGGAAATAGCAACGCTGCTGTAGAATATTTTTTGGAATTCAGGGCTCCTAAGAAGTAGTTTGGGTAAAAACACACACTCATAAGGTTTTTGTCTTTGTTCTAATTGTGCGAGAAAGAGCACCTCCTGGGATATACAGGGATATATCTGTATAGCTGTCTCGGGGTGGGGTGGGGCAGAGTCTGGAGGGTGGAAGGACAGAATTTGGCCTGTTGCTATCCCCCAGTCTCCTGTCCTAGCCCCGTGGCAGTCTCTGACTCAACCAACTGAACATAATCACATGGTAGCCTTCAGGTGTGTTTGGGAAAATAAATTATTGAAAATTCTTGCCAAATCTTGAAAATCAGCTATTGCATTTACATATGTACAGTATGGCGTAACTGCTTCTGCTGCCTACAACTGTCTTGTACAATTCAAAAAAAAAAAATAGGGGAAATGTTTCCCCTAGAAAAGCAAAGTGACAAAGAGTCTTTAAAAATCGTGGTTGCGTTAAATGGACTTAAGGGACAATTCCTTCATTTATTTAAAACTTCAGTTCTCTAATAACTTGCCAATATTAGTTATCATTTTGTTAACTGTTAATTTTATGTAGATGTCATAATAAGAGTTTTGTGTATAATGCATTTTTAATATTCAGAAGAGCCCTATAAAAACTATCAAAACTTTACAAATAAGAAACTTGAAATATTAAATAGTTTCTTTAGGTAGATATATTCCCAAGTATTTTATTCTTTCCATTGCAGTGGTGAATGGAATTGTTTCCTTAATTTCTCTTTCTGTTTTCTCATTATTAGTGTATAGGAATGCAAGGGATTTCTGTGTGTTGATTTTATATCCTGCAACTTTACTATAGTCATTGATTAGTTTAAAGATCTAAACGTAAGACCAGAAACTATAAAACTCCTAGAGGAGAACATAGGCAAAACACTCTCTGACATACATCACAGCAGGATCCTCTATGACCCACCTCTCAGAATATTGGAAATAAAAGCAAAAATAAACAAATGGGACCTAATTAACCTTAAAAGCTTCTGCACATCAAAGGAAAATATTAGCAAGGTGAAAAGACAGCCTTCAGAATGGGAGAAAATAATAGCGAATGAAGCAACTGACAAACAACTAATCTCAAAAATATACAAGCAACTCCTACAGCTCAACTCCAGAAAAATAAATGACCCAATCAAAAAATGGGCCAAAGAACTAAATAGACATTTCTCCAAAGAAGACATACAGATGGCTAACAAACACATGAAAAGATGCTCAACATCACTCATTATCAGAGAAATGCAAATCAAAACCACTATGAGGTACCATTTCACTCCAGTCAGAATGGGTGCGATCCAAAAGTCTACAAATAATAAATGCTGGAGAGGGTGTGGAGAAAAAGGAACCCTCTTACACTGTTGGTGGGAATGCAAACTAGTACAGCCACTATGGAGAACAGTGTGGAGATTCCTTAAAAAACTGGAAATAGAACTGCCTTATGATCCAGCAATCCCACTGCTGGGCATACACACTGAGGAAACCAGAAGGGAAAGAGACACGTGTACCCCAATGTTCATCGCAGCACTGTTTATAATAGCCAGGACATGGAAGCAACCTAGATGCCCATCAGCAGATGAATGGATAAGAAAGCTGTGGTACATATACACAATGGAGTATTACTCAGCCATTAAAAAGAATACATTTGAATCAGTTCTAATGAGGTGGATGAAACTGGAGCCTATTATACAGAGTTAAGTAAGCCAGAAGGAAAAACACCAATACAGTATACTAATGCATATATATGGAATTTAGAAAGATGGTAACAATAACCCTGCGTACGAGACAGCAAAAGAGACACTGATGTATAGAACAGTCTTATGGACTCTGTGGGAGAGGGAGAGGGTGGGAAGATTTGGGAGAATGGCATTGAAACATGTAAAATATCATGTATGAAACGAGATGCCAGTCCAGGTTCGATGCACGATATTGGATGCTTGGGGCTAGTGCACTGGGACAACCCAGAGGGATGGTATGGGGAGGGAGGAGGGTTCAGGATGGGGAATACATGTGTACCTGTGGTGGATTCATTTTGATATTTGGCAAAACTAATACAATTATGTAAAGTTTAAAAATTAAATAAAATTAAAAAAAAAAGAAATATTAAATAACTTCACCAACAGTCACACAGTTTTGAACCCAACTTTTATTATATTTAAAATTCTAGATCTTAACACCAGATTGAAAATAAACCTGTAATTAGTTAATTAGAATGTTTTCATATTGGTGGCAACTCCAGCAATAATAATTAAAATAGTATGTTTTCATAGTAATAAAAACAGTATGTTTCAACAACTCCAATAATAGTATGTTTCATCTAATATATATGTTGTAGACTAATACTTCAGGTTATATCATTACTTTGAATTATGGTATCTTTCATAAGATATTGAAATTCTGCGTTGTAGATGAGACCGTGTATCAGTAAGAAAGGTATGACTTTTGCCTTTACCTGTGTTAGTCACACTATCTTGTTGAGCTTTTGAGGAGGGAGTGACAAGGTGGGGAGAAACAGAGCATGTTAGTCGGTATGTATGATCCTAAAGTCTGAGGTATTTGGCATTTTTAAGGATGAGCATTGATTCAGTTTTACAAGCATACGTTGGAAAGAAAATTAATGCCGTATGCTCAAAAATGATTCTTTGCTCTTAGGAAAGAGTTTTGTTTCAACTTGAGAGTCATGATCGTGTTTATCAAATGTACTGATTGTGTGAACTGTATATAAAGTGTCAGCTCATAAGGGTATATATTTATGATCACCAGCTGCTCCTCAGCTCCCATATTTGTCCTGTTGGTGGAGTTAGTTTGTTTTTTCTGTTTCTCTTATTGTCACTAAAGACTCTTAACAGTCTCTGGTATTCTCTACAATTATATCGGAATATTCTCAAAGCTAATTGCTTGCAGAGGGTACAAATAAGAGATGTTTTCTATTAGATTTTTATAGTATTTAGATTTAAACCCCAGTATTTTACTAATGGGAGTAGGCTTTTCTTTTATTTCCTAGGAAGCTCCACTTACAGCTGGAGAAATGTGTTGTTTTTCTATTTATAAATAACAGCATAAAACATGTACTATGTAGAAGAGAAATTACTGTTGTGAAATTGGCCACTTTGGTTTACACTGATTGTGAAAGTGAGCCAGGGGATTCTGTTTGATTAACTTTATGGAAGCAATAGTCTTCTTTAGTCTCTTTAGCCTTCCTTGTGGTCTATTCCAAAAAATCTCAGCAGGTTGCTCCAGAGCTGCAAACGAGAACACAGTTCTTGGAAAGTGCTTTCTGGAAGGATCTGCAATGGCATTTAGGACTGCCAAGCATCAGGAAATAGAAAAATGGAGAAATAAATTACCTCATTTACAGAAAATGTCACCTTAGGTAAATCACATAAGAAATAAATTGTATGGGTCTTTAAAGAATACAAACAGATATTATAACTGAAAAATATGGATAGAAATAGATAGGTTGTGGGAAATGTTTAGAAAAAATAATGTTCTAAAAGATAACTTTTATGTCTACCTAATGTTCATTTTAAGAAAACTGATAAGAATTTTTGGTATGCTCTGTGTTTGTAAGAAGTAATAATAGATTTTGAAATAAGTCTACATTACAGAAAATGTTTTTTTCTTTGTACTTGATTTCAAAGAAGCCAATGTTTAAAGAAAATCAGTTTTTTTTTTAATTTATAAGAAATGCAGTATACTAATACATACCTACTTACTTAAGTGAGAAGATAAACAAAATCTGACAGAATGAGTTTTCTTTGCAACAAATGTGCATACCCACAATTTGAAAGTTAAAAAAAAAAAAAAAAAACAGCAAGCTTTCTATTGGAAGGGAATCAAGGTGACCAAAACATAGTTTTGTATAATCTCATAATGAATAATAAGTCTATCCACTGTCCAAAAGAGCAGACTAAAATAAGAAATGAGTGCAAAAGGGAGAGGTTTCAGATAATCTAACCGCAAATTTAACTTTTTCAAAATAATAAATTTGACAAAATAAACTAAGCCAAATGAGGTTATAAATTATAAGTGGTGTATTCTTTTCTTTCTTAGTTTCCATTCCTTTTTCCCCATTACATTGTTCCTGTACATGGAAAATAATTATGTGGCATTTCTCTCATCCTGTACCCATCATAGGAATACATAATTAAGAAATTGCCCTTTTTCTGTAGACCTCAGAATCCTTCTCCACAAAGCACTTCTAAACACCCACTGGCAATAGATCAGAGTTGAATCCTGATTGTACCTCCTAGATCTCCTGATCGGTTATTTTTTCCTTGCTCTCAGGAAAATAATCTGTATCTACAATGAGAAGTAAGGAACTGTGTGATATAATACAAAATGCTCTAAAAGAAATCAGAACATTATGTCCTAGTCCTGGTTCTGTCGTGAAGAGTACAGTCTTGGCAACTTGTAATTTCTCTAGGAAGGATTTCCAGTCTGTAAAATTAAGGGGGTTAGACTAGACATTCTTTCCAAAATCCTGTCTAGTATCAGCTTTTTATATTCTATACCTTCAGCAACCCCCAGAGACGTCTCACCATTCCCTAAATACACATTGTTTTACATCTGCGACGTTTTGCACATTTTCTTATTTCAGCCTGGGAAGCCTTTCATCACCTTTGCAGCCTGGCAAAACCACTACTCCTTTTTCAAGTCACCTCTTTAGAACCAAAGCCTTTCCCAGTTTCCCCCAACTCACGTCAAGGGAGCTGTCCTCAGCTTTGTGTTTTTGATATAGATCTGTCTTCTTTGCCTTTTTTTTTTTTTTTTAATTGATTGATTGATTTGAGAGGGGTTTTGTTTTTGTTTTGTTTTGACTGTGGTGGGTCTTCATTACTGTGCAGGCTTTTCTGTAGTTGCTGTGAGCGGGGATTATTCTGTAGTTGCAGCACACCGGCTTTCATTGCTATGACTTCCCTTGTGGAGCACAGGTTCTAGGGCATGCAGGCTCAGTAGCTTCGGTTCCCAGGTTCCAGAGCATAGGCTCAATGGTTGGGGCAGAATGGGCTTACTTGCTCTGCGGAATGTGGAATCTTCCAGGGCCAGGGATTGGACCCGTATCACCTACATTGGCAGGTGGATTATTTACCACTGAGACATCAGGGGAGCCCATATATATATATATATATATATATATATAAAAATAATTACCTATTGATTTGTCTTCTAAAAATTCTGTGAGGAAGGGACTCCGACTCTTGATATCTGTAGTCTCCAAGATATGGTGCTTCATTCATCCCAATGAAATTCAATGAAATTGTATTGAATTAATACAGGTAAAGGTCAATATCTGACTGTTATAAGTGTAAAGCCTAGGGACAAAATATTATTATTTACATGATTTTATGTACATGTATTTTGGTAAAATATTCATGGTAAGCTTCATTACATCTGTTCTATCTAAGCAATGCATGACCTGTGTACATTATAAACCACAGGAAACACAGATAATTCAATGGTCTTTGAGACCAGTTGAGCTAAGGATGTTAGAGGTCAAGGATTAATGCAGTATCAAAGAGCTTATACAAATAAGTAAGGAAAACACCAAAGCTTCAATGCTAAATCATCAGAGACGCATTCAGACAATTCACAAAAGAAAATATATAAATGACAAGTTAGAATATTTAAAAAAAACAACAACAAAAAATTGGAATGTCTGGGTAAAGATAAAGCAAATAACATGTTCATTTAATACCTTTACCTTCTGAAAACTGTAAAAGGGTTTTTTCAAAGCATAAACCACAGTGACACAGAAAGTGCGAAAGAAGTAACACCAACAAAATTTTTAAGTGGGAAAAACAAATGGTCAAGTGGTTAGCAGTTAAAGCTGACCCCTGTGCTGGCACTGGGGAAGGCGGAAAAAGCAGTCCCGCTAATAGTGCCAAACAACAAAAATACTAAAAGATCAGCCATATTCAGAGCCTAAGAAAGTGGGGATAAAGTCGGAAACTGTGGAAGAGGCAGCTGGGCATGCTCATCACACGGTCTATGGAGCAGTGTAACCACCCCTCACTCACCCCAGCACAATACTGGACATTTATTCTCAGCAGGTTAAAAGCCCCAGTCTTCATAGCAGAGATAATTATTTATTGAGACAATGCCAGATCTTCAGGTTAATAGCACCAAGAGTGGAATCTGGATGAAGGCTGACAGGGCCATCTGGAAGTGTGAGTCATTGAGGACCACGGGCCGGAGGCTGGTGCAAGTGTGTCCTGTTGCAGTGACTGCTGTTTTCACAGTTGCCCAGGAATCTCTCAGGGAAGGAGAGGGTTTCCCTGTTGGATAAAAAATGAACTTCCTCTTCATTGAGTCTACAAATAATATGGGTGATAAGGGATGTTCAGTTCAGTTCAGTCACTCAGTCGTGTCCGACTCTTTGCGACCCCCTGCAGCACACCAGGCCTCCCTGTCCATCACCAATGCCTGGAGTCTACCCAAAGCCATGTACATTGAGTCGATGATGCCATCCAACCATCTCATCTTCTGTCGTCCCCTTCTCCTCCTGCCCCCAATCCCTCCCAGCATCAGGGTCTTTTCAAACGAGTCAGCTCTTCACATCAGGTGGCCAAAGTATTGGAGTTTCAGCTTCAACATCAGTCCTTCCAATGAACACCCAGGACCGATCTCCTTTAGAATGGACTGGTTGGATCTCCTTGCAGTCCAAGGGACTCTCAAGAATCTTCTCCGACACCGCAGTTCAAAATCATCAATTCTTTGGCACTCAGCTTTTTTCAGAGTCCAACTCTGACATCCATACATGACCACTGGAAAAACCATAGCCTTGACTAGACGGACTTTGTGAACAAAGTAATGTCTCTGCTCTTTGATATGCTGTGTAGGTTGGTCATAACTTTCCTTCCAAGGAGTAAGCGGATAAGGGATGGGTTTTTATTAAAGTAGAAAATAGTGATTAGGATGATGGTAGGAGCACCACTATAATGTTCCTGGACCAATTTACCATCCTTGAATTGCATATTCTGGAATTGCCGAGCATGCAGACTCTCACATGGAGTGTGTTTGTGCTTAGCTCTTCTTTCTCTGCTTTGTCCATTGCTTTAAAATCTGCTAATCTTGTTGTACCAAGTTTCTTAACACTGGGTTACTTTGAAAGAGGTCTGTGTTTCAGTGATTTGGGGAATGGAGAAGGGGTAAGGAGAAAGAAGGATTTAAGTTGGTTCTTAGAATGTTTTCCTTTGTTTATCAATTGAAAGAAGAGATAGAAAGGTGGGTTATTTAGATAACATTATGTTCCCACTGCACTGATCATCCAACCATTTCTCCAAGAAACCATTTTAATTCCAGTCACTTGAATGTACACTTTGTTCCTTCCCTCTAGAACACCCTAAGACACTTTTTCTGCCTGATAAACTTTACTCACTCTTCCAAACCAAGTTGAAATGTTCCATCCAGTGTGAAAGCTTCCATGACTCCAGAAAACAGCAATTATATTAACTACAGTTTAAAAAGCACCTGGTCCTAGAGTCGATTCTTATTGGATAAGTGAGGTAGTAGTTTTAGCCTCACTTTACAGAGAAGGAAACTGAGGCTGAGAAGACTTGAGTAGTGACTCAAGAGCATAGATCATTGTTCCTCAGTGTCTGCAGGTTACATGTACCAGGACACCCCTCAGATAGCAAGATGTGTAGATGTTCAAGTCCCTTATATAAAACAGTATAGTATTTGCATGTGACCTAACATCCTCCCTACACTTTACATTATCTCTAGCTTATAATAACTAATGCAATCTGAATACCATATAAATAGTTGTCATGTAAAGCAAATGAAAAATTTGCTTTTGGGAACTTTCTGGACATTTTGGGGGCAATAGTTGATTGAATCCAGGAATATGAAACCTGTGGATACAGAGCACAGACCATACCTAGATTTGAAATCCAAAACTGAAAGCCCTTTCTTTTTGAAATCTGCATCACTTACTAATTATTTTGTTTTGTATTTGTTAACATGCTTACCTCCCTCACTGAACTGAGTCTTTATTCCTTCATGGAAAAGAAATTGTTTTGGGAGGGTGGCATTTTTATATATAACATTAATCAGATTTAAAATTTTTATTTATTGTCAACATTCCTTGTTTGACTCTACAGTCTACAGGGCAAGATGTTTAAACCAGATATGTTTTATTCATTATTGAATCCAACACCTGTCACAGTGTCTGCCACAGAAATCGTTCAGTATATATTTTGAGGTAAATAAATGAATTAACAACTGAATGAACAGATGAATGAGGCAGAAGGACGAGATCCAGCTTATAACAAAATAATACTTTTTAGGCTTTCATTATCCCCATTGTCTGAATGGACAGTGATTTCTTAAAGTAATCTGAAACAAACCATCAACATCAACCATCATGTTAATTCAGATGAAATCTGTACCCAAATAGAATCTCAGCATGCTGGCCATGTGAGTTAGGGGCAAGTTTTGCTTTCTTATAAACAAAGAGACCGAGACTACAGAATACTTAGCCACAGAGATGTTGGGTTTTGTGTTTAATACAAAAAGGCTTTTTTTTTTTTAAAGTAGGACAAATCTAATATGCTTTATTTTTTATTGCAAGACATATAAAGACATTTGGATATTTCTTTTAAAAAATTATTTTATATTGGAATACAGTTGTTTACAATGTTGTATTAGTTTCAGGTGTACAGCAAAGTGATTTAGTTATCCATATTCACATAGCTATTCTTTTTCAGATTATTTTCCCTGGTATGTTATTACAGAATTAAACTATTTTTAATCTAGAGCTCAAGTAGACAGTTTTAAGCTCCAGACCTCAAGCCAGTGCGGTTCATGTTTTGTCACTATAGGGTCTACAATAGAACTTTATTTTAGGGATCTTATGAACTTTTCATAAATTTTTCAGCTATTAAAAACTGACCACAACGAGTAATATAAAAGATTGCACTGATTACAAGGTACTTAGCCTCTGAGTACTAACTTACAATGTACTTAGAGTCAACTAAGAAATATGTTTATTTCATGACTTTAAACACTTTTAAAGTCTAAAGCTCTTGTGCTTTTAAGAAAGTCCATGTCCTGCTTTTAAGAAAAAACCCATAAGAAATAAGAGATAGCAAAATGTATTAAATTATTTATTCCGTAACAACACAATCCCACATCGGATTTTAAATACAAAAGAATAGGCAAAAGCTAATGGCACTGACTTTAATTCTAATCCAAATAAGTCAGGAAGTTAAGTGAAATTAGTTTTTCCTCTAATCTTGTGTGAAAAAGAAATGTGTCATATGGCAAACCCATATGATTCCAATCTGTTGGGTTTATTCATCCCTGCCGTAACATTTAGACTCCAGAAACTATATCAGAAATGGAATCAATATTTCAACACCAATATACAGACTAGAAATGTGGTAAGGTGTGTGATATCTTACTGCATTAAAAAAAAAAGTATTTTGATTGAGACAGGATGTTGATCATGTATCTTTTCCTCCAGAATCTTATGGCTGTTTTCTTCTTTATGATTCACTCTCCATAAAGGCACATTTTCTCTTCTTTTCTCCATGGAATGAAAAAGAAAAAGAAGGATCTGTATCTTAAAAATAAGCTTCCCCATCACTTGGGGACATGACTAATTTCCTTTACTGGTCATTCCTTTCTCATGGTCCTCCTCCTGCTTCAACTCAAAATGTTTCCCCACCCATGTACCGCCTCCTTTAACAAATGCACTGTCCCCATGACTTCGCATCTTTGTCTGTGTTATTCTTTGTCTGGGACTCCTCCACACCTGGGCTTCCCTGGTGGCCAGCTCAGCAGTAAGGAATCTGCCTGCAGTGTAGGAAATGCAGGAGACATGGGTTTTATCCTTAGATCAGGAAGATCCCCTCTGGAGAAGAGCATGGCAACCCACTCCAGTGTTCTTGCCTGGAGAATCCCACGAACAGGGAGCCTGGCTGGCTGCAGTCCAAAGGGTCGCACAGAGTCGGACACGACAGAAGCCATTTAGCATGCACATCTCCTCACCTACCCACTCCTAACCCCACTCCACCCTTCCTCCTATTCCCTGCACCAAATTTTTGACGTATCAAGAATCTGCTCCTGTAGGAAGCCGAGCCACACCGCCCCCACCACCAAGAACAAGTTAGACGCCTGTGTGTTCTGAATATGCTCTTGGAGTTCTCATCAGAGATCCACTAGGACTGTCTATATTAACTTTCCTTCCTTCTACAGACTGAATTTCTGAAGGGCAAGAATTTGCCCTGTTCATTTTTATAACCAGCATCTTACCTAGTGTTTAGTATATATTACATGTTAAATAAATGTTTGTGGAGTGAATCATTGAGGCTGGTTTCCCATTAGGAGAGTGAAGAAAGTAAATTTCTTTGAATCTGAAAAGCACACAGGAAGAATTGGGACATTTTTGCTCGAGTTAAAAGTACTTTGACGGGGACTACCTTTGAAAGTCCATCTAGTTGGGCCTCTTGTAGTCTTTGTGAAATAGGAGTATTAATCCTCAGATCCTATCAAAGGAGATCTAGTTATTAAGGGACAAAAAATTGGTATAAAATGTACTTTCTAATAAGAGTCCCAAATCATATATCCTGAGGACAATATAATGTTGAAATGTCTTAATAGCTTCACAATACAAGTACACGTGGTATCATATGATTAAAACAGTATGAGTCAAAGAAGGAACAGGATGTCTAGGCTTTCAGTGTACTTGGTATTCTTCAACAGAATATTTTATTAGTGTATAGTCTCTTGACAATTATTTCCTGATCGTATTTCCTCAGGAAACTTCAGATTTAAGGTGTTTATTCTGAAAAGATAGGTATGAGATATTGTATTTTCATTATAGATGTAACAAGTAGAGCACATTTATCTTTTGTGATCAGGAAATAAAAGGAGCCCTATGTGTAGCAAGCAGTGAAATCTCTAAAATATGGAAATTAGGTGTGGATAGACTGGAAGTCAGTGTGTAAGGCAAGCACAGAATCTTCTGACTTTCTTTTCTTTAATAAAACCTTATCATTTATTTATTGTTAAGGAAAGTTGGAGACCCTGTGGACATGTCTACGACTGAAATACTCCTTACTCTTGGAAGTCAGGCTGTTTGTTGGAAGAATAGAAAAAAAGCTAGCACCTAAAAAGAAAATTATGCTTGGAGAAGAGATTATCACTAATGGATATATTAATTCATGGCTTGCTGATTAGATACATTTTTATAAAAATAATTTGGTAAACTGGTAAAAACAGATTTTTTTTTTGACATTTTAGAGTGCCGTAACAAAATTCTTGTTAAAAAGAGACCTAAATCTAAATTAACAAATCACCATGTTGTATATGCTATGCTATGCTAAGTCACTTCAGTCGTGTCCAACTCTGTGTGACCCCATAGACGGCAGCCCACCTGGCTCCCCCGTCCCTGGGATTCTCCAGGCAAGAACACTGGAGTGGGTTGCCATTTCTTTCTCCAATGCATGAAAAGTGATAGAATGTTGAAAAATCACATCCAGTGGATTCATGGCCTGCTCTGGGTATTTTATTCCCTTTGGTCCATTGTGATAAACACTGGGTCATGGGTAGCCTTTAGGACCTGACAGTAGACTCCTCTTTAGCAGGAGCAGCATCAAGGCTGTGTGGTTTATTTTAGGAAGTGGTGTAGCCTACGTAGCCCAAAATGGACCAATGAGAGCTTGGTGAGGACTTGCTTAAGGAACTCACCCAAAAGAGTGCCAAGGATACATGTCATCTTGGCCAATTGATTGGAAAAAAAAAATCTTTTTTTAATGTATTTTAGAAAAATGTGATATTTTGAAAAGGGCATGAAATATAGCAGGAATCTTAAAGCTGAATTTTTATTTCTTTCCAGACTTTGTCTCTTTGTCAGTCATTCTCTCTTTCTCCCTTCTCTTGCCTCTTGTGACCTTGTAGTTAATAAGAGAAAACATATATTTTCTAATGTTTCTTTATTAACAGCAACAACAACCAAACAGCCAAACGCTTGAATTTTGCCCACCATCCAAATTTTTTATTTAAATGGCCTCTTCTTTGGAGTTACCTTGGAATCAGGTTTTTATTCCCTCACTGTCTCTTTTGTATTTCTAAGTGATACATATCCATCAATTTAAAATACTTCCATTTTCATTCTAGAGGACTAAGACTGTCCAGTTGTCACTTGTTTTTAACTTATTTGTCATTCTCCATACCTCTGCTTCTGCCAAATAAACTGATTATCTCAATTTTTATCTCTCTTTTATATTTTTAAGGCAGTAACTGAAATTGGCTTGCTCCAGGGCAGATACTCTGGGTGACAGAATAACTTGAGGCAAAAATGTTTTGAATTAGTTTATAGGTAGTTTGATATCATATGTGTCAGTTTTTATGACCTGCCGTTTATAATAGATTACTTCCTAACCTCACCTTGGCCCTGGCTCTGGCCCAGCTCAGAAAATTACTAACATAGTTATCAGTTGACACTTAAATGCATGTCTTCAGGTTTAGTAATGTGAAGGAAAATTTCCAGAGGCATGATAATAAGGAAATTTAATTAAGAGCTCATGTTGACTCAGGAATATTATGTATAGCATTGATCCATAGTGTAACTAATACATTCATTATGTTGCAAATTTCAAGTGATTTCTTAGTACATTGGCCAATCAGAGTGGAACCTGTCTCAACAGGAATGTTGAAAGAAGCAAGGCAGTGAAACTTTCATCTCCACTGGGAGTGAACTAACTTGCCAAATCTGGGCCATCAATCATAGTGAAGACGTTCAAAACAAATCATACATCTTTCACAGTTCATTGTATTCATCAGCAGTTTTGAAATCAACAGTCCAAAGTAGTCACTTTTGGCGAGGTTTTCCATGGCCTGCGGTTTGGGCAATATGCCTCAGCTGTCTTTTTTAAGGCTCTAGTTTTCCGGTAGTCGTATCGCATTGGCCAGCGTCAATGAAATCTGAAAGGACAAAAGGGTGGGCTCATTTTGTCGAGGAAGGTCATGACATTATACCTTTGAAAATGTTGTCTTAAAAATCAGGTCATTGTCTAAAAAGTTTCTTGGAATCACTTAGTGCTTGAATGCATGGATGGATTGCAAGACTGATTTTCCCACTCATGTACTGGGCTAACACTCATATATAGGCAAAAATGTACAATATGAAATGCCTGTTTGTGGAGGGAGGAGGAGGATGTTCAAGCATGAAATTATTTATTTATTGTCACTGTTCTGATTGCTGTTAAAAAATGTTTTATTTCAAATCATATCATATGTAATAGAAAGTTTCATGAAGGGCACAGGGTATCCCTCACCCAAGTTGATCCATGGTCAACATTCTGCCTCATGTGCTGTATCACTATGTTTCTCTTTGTGTATACACACCACACACACACACACACAAACATAGACATTACTTGTATTCTCTGAACCCTTTGAGAGAAAGCTGCACCCATCATGACCCTCCATACCCTAGTTCCCCAATCTTTACCTCTCAAGAGCAAGGAGTCTCTTCTCTACAACTACAATTAGTCTCAAACACCTGATTGCCTTTGACTGTTTCAGCGTGGCTTGTCTTTATACCTTTTACCTCAATTTTTAACCCAGATACTGAAATGGGTAGAATGAATAACTCAACTATCTAAAAACAGTCAAGTCACTCATGTTTTAAATTTTACCAACAAACATGGTATTTTAGTATGTATAAAATGACTCAGTGTTGGTTTTAGGAAAAATAGGTGGGTTAATACTAATAGAGGTTTCCTTTAGTAAGAAACCTTACCTATTTAGAGATTCAGCTTATCAGTGGCACTATAGTTAGCTAGCATTCGTTAAGACAGACAGAACATTTTGTCTTTCTGTACTTTTGGTTCTGTTTTTTTCTCTTGTGATCAGGTAACCCGAGGTTTTGAAAGATTGTAGTAGTTTCTACTTTGTCAGTGCCATTACCCTGCTCCCTGACAGTAAACAGTGGAGAAGTGGAGAGGGCATTGGTGATGTGGCATGGGTTCGGGAGAGATCAGGGGTCTTACACTACACCCCAGCTATCCTTTCACTGAGATGAGTAGTGGTGAATACCTCCCAAAATGGTTCTTACAGCTGTTTTTAATCTCTGATCTTAATTTTTAAAATGCAGGTTTACCCTATTGTGAATAAATAGAACTGAGATTTATGTTTAATAACCTATATAGCTCATTTTGATAACACATATCTGGCAGTTGCAATTTTTTTTCCCGAAGGGTCTTTGGCAGGCATATCCTTCTCCACCTCAGTGTTCCCAACAATATGCCTATGTATTGGGGGATCCAGATGAGAAGAGCAGTGCTTCAGGGGTTTAGAATGGGCAGCAGGATTTTGTGTAGGAGGAAGTTGTGATGCTGCAGCAAATTATGAAAAACGGGTCCCTTGATAACATTATAATGGCAAAATCATCCAGGAGGCCATTCGCACATCCAGTGACAATGTATACACAGAGGTGGGCCTCATGTATGTACAAACAAGTGTACTACCCTGTGCAGACTGTTGGTTTAGTCATCCAACAGATGTACATTGAAAGGGAATGTTCCAGGAGCTGGGGCTTTGGTAGTGAATAAGACAGCCATGGTCCATAACTTCACAGAGTTTACACATAAACTCTTTTGCTTTAAAATATTGTGCATTAAGAAGTATTTGTGCTCTGACCATATGACCACAGTATGTCATTCTATAAACCTTTCAGACATGACTTGGATCCACAAGAATTTAGTTTTAAAGCTGCTGGATTTGCAGGAGGAAAGAGCATTGGCTTTGAATGACAAATCATGGAAAGAAATCATTTTGAAAAGATCCTCCAGCTTGTAATGGTTTAACAAGAGCAGTGTGTTCAGAGACTATTGAGTCAGAAAAATATGTAAACGTCCATGTGTTCAAGTGGATAAGTGAGTGGGGCGGGGGGAACCTTCTCAAAATGAGGACAGCGTTCTTCGTGGTGGGAAGCCATGTTTTGGTTCATCACTCTCAGGCTTCCATCAGCTTCCAGGCTGGAATGACTTCCAAATCAGGCTGCAAAGACAAATATCTAAGTCCTAAGGGAAGCTCCAGGGTGGTTCTTTCACGGTTTTGTTTGGCATATTTTCTCAAAATTATTTTCAGATAGTTCCAGAGCAAGCTCTTAACTCATCATCCATCACTGCACAGTATCTTTGAATTACAGTAAACTGGAAGCCAGCCGTTTGATATCTAAATTTCAGTCTGGCCTGTGTCAACACAATTCTTGTTGACAAGACTAAGCCATGGTCCTAGATCATAGGTGAGCAGGAGTTTCATTGCTGGTGTATTAGTTGGGATTATACTTGTCTGTGAATATAGAAATTTAAAATAGAGATGGTTTGAACAAGAGAGATGTTTATTTTTGCATTGTGTTAAAATAAGAAGGTAGATAGTCCAGAGCTCCTGGGGCAGCACTTCTATAAAACCTTCAAGGACACATGTTCTTTCCATTGTGTTGCTGTTAGATGTCACCTCACTGTGTCAGTTCAACTCATGACCAGATATGGCAACGCCCAGCTCCATTCCTCAATTTCATGTTCTAGTGAGTAGAAAAGAGAAGAGAATGGAGGACAAATAAAAGATACAGGAAAGGTGTCTTTTAATGTAAGTTCTTGAAACTTCCATGTAACACTTCTACTTCCAGCCCGTTCACTAGGACTCAGTCATGTGGTGACACCTGGTTACATAGGAATCTGGCATTTTCTGTTTTGATCATTCCTTTGCTTAGGTAAAAACTGGGATTTTATTAGGTGAGTGGTAACTTTGTAGATTGTTGTATGAGAAGGGAAACGGATAGAGGGATTCAGATGCTGAAAAGTGCATTTTTGTCCTGGTTTGTGTTGTCTTCACAACAGTTCATCAAGTTGTATAGTACTGACTTCTGTTCGGTGTGTTTGCTATACTTCATTTAAAGTATAACTTAAAAGAAAATTGGCATTCTAATACAAAACTGATGAAGAAAGACACCAACATTAGGGATCATTCAGCAGTCTCTGTCACAATGTTGCTTTTTAATAACCTTGCATATTTTTAAATATTTCATATCAGTGTGCAACAGTATATTTGCAACATCATCTGTTTCAATAGTGTGATCTTATACAAGTGTGAGCTTAGTAGCTGCAGTTTTCAGGAAAGGTGCGTTAGGCTCTGCTAGAATATTTTACTTACCCTAGGTAAGGGCCTAAAGATTACATGTGCTAGCCTCATGACTGATTTTAATGGTGTGTAAAAATAGTTTCCCTACCTCAACACTGACATGTTCACATAAAATTGGGGGAAAGAGAAGCTAGTAGCACAGAACAAAAGTAGTTAGGGCTCTTAAAAGTGTTTGAGGATGGGGAACACATGTATACCTGTGGCAGATTCATTTTGATATATGGCAAAACCAATGTAATATTGTAAAGTTAAATAAAATAAAATTTAAAAAAAAAAGTGTTTGAGACTCTTCATGTTCTTACCAGCTCATAGCCTCATCTCAATTTGAATCACAGGTACATTCTGAACTTAAGGTAAAGTCCTAAAGCCCCACACAAGGATTGTTCCGCTTGTTCTAACAAGATTGTGTCCCAGCAGGCATGCCACAATTTGAGAGTTACAAATAGGGAGGTCTGAAAGGAGAAGGGCGGAGGAGGTAATTTCTGTTAACTCTCCTGCAGTGTCTTAGATTAAGGTGGATAATGGTTCCCATTTTGCTGACACGAGGCAGAGATGTCACTAAACAGGGAGGATGAACAATCACAGAGCTGGCTTAATTTCCAGAGGGGTTTATGGAAGCACCGTAACATGATGTGGCCAAATGTTCCTAAAAGTATGAAGTAATCTAATTTGTTCCATCATTACAAAAAATTAAAGCCAAACACAATTACATCCCAGTAGTAAAAAGAATCAGTTCAAGTGCCATTGTTATTGACTGAATGAAGCGAGCTTTCTGATTACCTTGATCAGCCAACATTTTAATTTTTGTCTGCCCATTTATTCCAAATCACATTAGAGGGCTTTAACTGATTTTGACCAAAGGAGCTATATTATTAAGGTGCAGTTTAATCTGAGAAGTTTAATTACTAGATTAGAGTTTTCAAATGGATGTGTCTTCTAGATTTCAGTAAATTTGGGCATGTAATAATTAGGGATTCTTTGTTTCTTAGTGTTAGTAAGAGGTCCAAGTTGAAAGAAAGACTTAAATTTAGGGAATTAATTTTTTGTTTTTGTTAGACCAAGAGTCTTTCTGAACAGGGGTTGTCTGTTCTTCTAGGAGTGGGTCCAAAGCTCCTGGATGCTTTGGTGATTTGAGAGGGTTGCTTCCGCAGAGGAAAGCCGGTGTGGTACCCAGACTTCCAGGGGAGGTAGAGCTGGGCAGCTAAATGCTGTGTGATGAGCTCTCACATAGTGTTCATATGGTTTAGCAACCACACCAGGACACATTTGCGAGTGAAATGTAATGCTACTCATACTTATACTGGGATAACAGACATAAACCTGGTAAATTCAAAGCCAGTTAGAATATATAAACCTCCTACCCATATGGAACAAGGGGCAATAAATATCCAAACAGACGAGTAAAATAGAATGCTTAAAAGTGTTAGTTGCTGTCGTGTCTGACTCTTTGCTACCCCATGGACTGTAGCCCTCTAGGCTCCTCTGTCTATGGAATTCTCCAGGCAAGAATACTGGAGTGGGTTGCTATTCCCTTCTCCAGAGGATCTTCCCAAACCACGTATTGAACCTGGACTCCATTGTAGGCAGATTCTTTACCATCTGAATCACCATGGAAGCCCAGAAAATAAGGCATTCTGTAGGACACTAGGAAAGGAAAATGAAGATAAGGTTCACTCTGCCAGCGATTTCTCTCCATAGCACAGAAATTATTCTAATCACGTGATATCTCAGAGCATGAAGTTTATAAGCCCCCGAACTGTGTTAATATTCCTCTAACAGTCTAGTTATTGATTCTTAGAGGTGAGAGAAACTCTGGAAACATTACAGAAAGGTAGCCGTAATAAAAGGAGTGTCTTAGGCTTTTTCAGTTCAACAAACATATATTGGATATCTAGTATGGGACAAGCAGTATTTAGCATCAGAGATTGAAAAAAGTATTTGATATGATCCCAACCCTGGAGAAATTCGTTCTCATAGTAAACAAATCATGGCAATAAATTGTATGGTGATTTAATTACTTGAAGAGTTAACTTCTTATTTGGCTCTCCTGCATCAAATATGATATCTGCCGGTCTCTGTCTTTAGAGGAAACTCCTGCTGGGTAGCAACCTAGATTTTTCCAGACCCCGACTCATGCTAGACACTATTGCGGATAAACAGGGTGAGTGGGTCGTTTCAGTGACGCTCTTTTTACTCAAAGGTCTTTGTTTTCCAGACTGTTAATTTATTTTGTTTCCATCTGGAAAGCCCTTCCCTGTCATCTGAGCAGTTCAGAGCAAATGAGCAGAGACAAGCTATAGAGATTCAGGATGTCTGGGTTAAAAAGGTTTGCTTGTTTAATTAGATAAACAATTTGAGAGTAATTTCCAGGATTACTGTTCCTAATCACATCGGTAAAGGCTGGGAAGACCCTCTCAGTCAGTCAGTGGGTAATAGAATCTGAGAGAAGAGTAAAATGCTGGAAGGAGCTGGAAATAATTCAGAAAATCCTCCCACACTCTATGTGTCTGCATATAAAATTCATTGTCTTCATGCTTTTCTGAGCACTTATTTTTTACACACATAATCCAATTAATTTTCAGCATCACCCTATGATATACTGCTCTCTGCATTTTTCAAATTATCATAGAGAACAAGCTTAAACAAGTGAATTAACTTGTATGAGGTCTCAGGCTAGTCAGTGGCAAAACTCAGGCAGTAAGGACTGCCTTACTCTAAAAGCTATTCTCTTAAACTTTTTGTCCCTCTGTGGTGCAGAGTAACCCACCATATAGTCCACTTAGAGATTAAGAGGATCAGGGACCCACCCTGTCTCATTTCTAAATAAAGGAATTAAGGAGTAGGGGCGGTCAGACAGAGCTGGAATAGCGGCTTTATTCCTATAGAACAAGTACCTTCCTCCAGGAGCCACCCAAATGGGTTCAAGTGCCAGTCTTACCCTGAAGGAGAGTTACATTACCAATGGTTACTTTCCCTGATGAATTCATTTCTAAACTTTAATTCCCCACAAAGAGAGCAGGACCCTGGTGCCACAGGGACCAACTCTTGGGGAGGAGGCAGGCAGAAGGAGCAGCAAGTGGGGAATTCAAGCTACAAAATTTAATTAAGTTCTCAAATGGCTGGGTTTTCTTTACCCACTTATCAGCCAGCCCGTTTTTCTCCTCCCACAATTGCCTCTTTCATTGTCCTTTTTAAATAAACATGATCTGCTTGATGTTCTCAGCTTCCAGTTGAATTTCTTTACTTTTAGAGACCCGTGCCCAGCCTTTCTTTTTTGCCCCAGTGGCTATAGCTCTCTGCTTCCTTTTCTCTCTCACTCACAGGCTTTCACTGAAGAGAATTTGGACACTTAGAGAAGGAAAAGACTGTTACGTGTCTGAAGCCTAGCTCCGCCAGCTGGTTCTTCCCCCAATCTGAGCCACCAGGCCCACTCTTGCTGTTCCTTAAATCCCCACCCATATTGCAAACTGATTGTGAACCACCAGATGGAGGAAGACTGTAGCTCACATGATCTTTTTTTTTTTTAATTTTTTTAATATTGGCGTATAGGTGATTTAGAATGTTGTGTTTCAGGTGTATAGCAAAGTGATTCAAATATGGATACACATGTATCTATTCCTTTTCAGATTCTTTTGCCATTTAGATTATTACAGAACACTGAGCAAAGTTACCTGTGCTATAGTAGATCCTTGTTGGTTATCTATCTTAAATATAGTGGTGTGTACATGTCAACCATTTGAAATCACTGTGATTGCTCATTTTTGGATCAGTACCTCTAGACTAGGGGCCCCCTGAAGTCAGAGTTCTTCTGAATCAGCTCTGTACACTGAGCACCTCTTGGAATATGAGATGCCCCCTAGCAGATGTTCAACATATTTTTAGTTAGTAATGACTCAAATCAAAGTTTTAGTAGACAAGAATGAATCAGTGTCAATAAAATCAATAAAACAACGTCTGGTTTTCCAACTTTGTGCATGAAAAGGACTCATCCCTTGGTAAAACCAATACAGACTAAGTATATATGGATTCCCTCCAGCTCTAGAACCCATCATCCCAGATCTTCTCCCGAGTCCTCCCCACCCTGAGTGATCTCAGGCTCATTGCACTGCAGACCTTCCTGCTCTTCCTATGAAGAGCTTGTCATCTGCCTCTATGCAGAGCTTCCTTTGGAAGAACTTTTGTATGAAGGAAGTAGCCTGTAAAAGGCAGAAATAGAAGAGCTGGGAGGAAAGAAGGAAGAAAGTCCTGGATGAGCAAGGGGCAAATATGACCACGGACGCAGAGGTGAGACTTGGGGGGAGGACTTTCTGACAGGAAGCAGGAGGTGTAGGCAGGGTCAATCATAAGAGATGGTGAAGACAGATGGGTCTACTAAGATGGATTTAAAGGGCATCCCAGGAGTCAAACTGAAGGTTAGATGCAAACCTATAAGCATTAAAATCCAGAATACGGTCTTGCATAAGGAGAGATATTATTCTAATTACAGAAGAGGTGCTTTGGGATTATGTAGAAATGACTGAAAAAGGAAAAGACCCCTAGAAATTGAAGGAAGAGCTTGGTTTTCTTGAAGTGTCTTTGAAAGCATTGAAGATCTGGAAAGGGAAATGACGACCAAATGGAAATATTTACTTTTTCTTATTCATCTGCCAATGAAAGGGTTAGGATGTGTGGCATTCTTTGGGAAACAGTGCTCCCTGTTTGCTTGGGTCATTAGTAACTGTTAAGTCATTGGAATCAGATATTTTTGGTCAGGCTAAGTTCCTCGCAGCACATCTCACAGGGGTCCAGTTGGTCCCTGCTGGACAGCTGCTACCTTTTGACCAAGACCATCCCTGAGTAACCATTGGAACCCGGTAAAGCAATTCTCTGTCTTTTGACTCCAAATTAAATAGTCTTTGTGACCCTACATTAGTATTCTGGATTCCAGAAACATCCAACTTAATTTCTCTGCCTTGAAATTATAATGTCTTTATGGGCTTGGCTAAAATACCACTCTCAGGAAGACTTCTGTCACTTGTGCTAATAAACACTGCAGATATTAGAGACTGCAGTCTGGCCACTAAGGGTTATGACATCCTAAAATCCTTAACGTCTAAAAATCAAATGCCAAAAATTTAAAAAGAGAGTTTGCATATAAAAACTTCAACTGTGGGGATTCTTTTGAAAACTCTGAAGATCTGGCAACAGTGGGTGGTCCATGCCACATGTGCCCTCTGAAGTCCCACCCCTACTGCCCCTGCAGTACCCCCAACCGTGCCATTCATTCATTCATATGATCTGTCTGGCTGCATAGGCTTATTATGTGTTCACCTGGTAAGTCTCTAGTGCCCTAATGAAACTCACACGTGTATGGAGAAATGACTTACAAAATATCTGCATATTAGATAGCTCATACCTTAGAGAACCCCGTATTCTACTTATGTCTCCCTTGCAGTCGAAAAGTAGGTTTTTCTTTGTTTAATGTATTAATTAATTTTTGGCTGTGCTGGGTCTTCGTTGCTGTGTGGGCTTTTCTTTAGTTGTGGTAACCAGGGGCTGCTCTCTACTTGCAGTGTGAGGGCTTCTCATTGTAGCGGCTTTTCTTGCTGTGGGGCAGGGGTCTAGGCACACAGGCTTCAGTAGCTGCGGCACGTGAGCTCAGTAGTTCTGTTTCCTGGGCTCTAGAGTACAGGCTCAATAGATGTGGTGCAGGGGCTCAGTTGCTCCATAGCATGTGGGATCCTCCCATACCAGGGATTGAACCTGTGTCTCCAGTATTGGCAGGTGGATTGTTTACCACTGAGCTACCAGGGAAACCCCAAAGGGACAGTTTTTATTAGAAAGTGAGAAGAAGAGAACAAGAGGGAGACAAAACTAACATTTATTAAGCTAGATGGTCCCTTATTTCTGTGTTTTCAAACTTATTGGTAGATTGCAAAATCAATTTTGTAGGTCATGATCAATATTCTTAAGATAAATAGAATAGAAAACATCAGAGTGAATGTTACATGGTAAATGTTATTTCATGTCAGTTCTACTTCAGCTCTTTATATAGTAAATCAAATATGTGTTCTCTGTATGTTTCAGTTAATATAGATTTTCTTTATATTGTGTGTATCTCATTTTCTTCACTTTAATTTAAATGCACGTTTTGTTAAAAGAATATAAGCAAGTTTTGCTGTGAGTATTGTGTATAACACACAGGCATTGCTTTTAATAGGCATTCGCTTCCTCCTGCCCTTTCTTTTTTTTTCAGTAATGTGTACTATTATTCCCAAACTCCTAACATATGCCCCCACCGTTCTCCTTTGGTAACCGTAAATTTGTTTTCTATGTCTGAAAGTCTGTTTCTGTTTTGTAAATAAGTTCATTTGTATCATTTGTTTAGATTCCACATATAAGTGATAACATACGATATTTGTCTTTCTCTGACTTCATTTAGTCTGATCATCCTCAGGTCCATCCATCTTGTTGCGCATGGCATTATTGCATTACTTTTTTATGACTGAGTGGTATTTTATGTGTATATATGGGCTTCCCAGGTGGCACTAGTGGTAAATAACCTGCCTGCCAATACAGGAGACATAAGCGACTGGGGTTCAGTCTCTGGATTGGGATGATCCCCTGAAGGAGAGCATGGCAACCTACTCCAGTATTCTTCCTTGGAGAATGCCCATGGACAGAATAACTTGGTGGGCTATAGTCCATAGGGTCGCAAAGAGTCATACACAACTGAAGTGACTTAGCATGTAATATTATATGTATCTATACATATATATACTATATAATATGTATTCTCTTTGTGTTCATATATAATTATATATGTATATTTTATATAAGCCATTTTATTATATTTAAGCTTATATTATACAAAATATATGAAATCCCATGGACAGAGGAGCCTTGCAGGCCATAAAAAAGTCAGACATGAATGTGCGTACACACACACATAATCTCACATTTTCTTTTGTCTATTCATGTGTCACTGGACACTTAGGTTCCTTCCATGTCTTGGCTATTACAAATAGTGCTGCTGTGAATGTTCGGGTGTATTTATCATTTCAGATTAGAGTTTGCATCTTTTCTGGGCGTATGCCCAGGAGTGGGGCTGGGGGATCATGTGCATGCTTAGTCACTCAGTCGTGTCTGACTCTTTGTGACCCTTTGGACTATAGCCTGCCAGGCTCCTCTGTCCATAGGATTTCTCTGGCAAGAATACTGAAGTGGGTTGCCATTTCCTCTTTCAGGGGATCTTCCCAACCCAGGGACTGAACCCATGTCTCCTGTGTGTCCTGCATTGCAGGCAGATTGTTTATCCTCTGAGCCACTGAGGAAGACCACTGGATCATATGGTAGCTCTATTTTTACTTTTTAAAGCACCTCCATGTAATTCTTCATAGTGGCTGCACCAATTTACATTCCCATCAACAGTGTCAGACAGTGTCCTTTCTCCTTACCTTTTTTAAACTGCACAGGTATCAAAACATTTCTGTATATATATTTTTATATTAGGAGTTAGCACCCGCATGTCTTCAAAAAATGAGCACAATTAACAACAGTATTCGTTCTACTTACTACTTTAAATAAGTATATTGGTAATAGTATGAAATATGTTTCTTATTGCGGTTCACTGTTAAAATGTTTGAAAGCCACTTCCTTATCTCATTTAATCTTCCCCCAAAACTCTGAGGGGTGGAGTCTGGGCCTTCAGAAGAAAAATGACAGTCTCCACAGGAGTTGCAGTTCCTTATATTCTTTGCTTGTTGGAAGGTCTCAGAGAATGCCAGAAAGGGAGGGTTTGGTTAGCTGGGGCCTTGAAGCTGATGATGAATAAAGGCCATGTTCAGGGTGGGTAACCATGGTGGTTCGATCACCAGGACAAATTATGAAAACGAAATATACAGACTTTAATTAGAATGTGAAACTAAATATCTAGAAGCATCTCCATTGGTTATTTTTGTGACAGAATACTATATGAAATGAAATAAATAATGCCAGGGAAATGGTAGATGCACTGAGAATAGTGGTGTTAGCTAAATGGCAAAATTCAGGAAACTTAAAAGTTATACTTCAAGAGTTAAGATACATAATACTGTTTAAAAATATAAAGTCACCAGAAAGACACACCACAGCAATTGATTTTAATGGATCTCAAACGTTTTTTTAAATCTAAACCCTTAATGATCTCAATGCAAAATGTCCATTAAATAAATAAACACATTAAATAAACAATTCTAGTTAGCAAATATGCCTTGCAATGCTATGCTAAGTCACTTCAGTCGTGTCCGACTCTGTGTGACCCCATAGACGGCAGCCCACCAGGCTCCCCCGTCCCTGAGATTCTCCAGGCAAGAACACTGGAGTGGGTTGCCATTTCATTCTCCAATGCATGAAAGTGAAAAGAGAAAGTGAAATCGTTCAGTCATGTCCGACCCTTAGCAACCCCCAAGGACTGCAGCCTACCAGGCTCCTCCTTCCATGGGATTTTCCAGGCAAGAGTACTGGAGTGGGGTGCCATTGCCTTCTCCAAAATATGCCTTAGAGATTTATAAAAATATTTATATATATACAGCCATTATGTTTTCAGACAGTAAGAAGAAAATTGCTATTCAACTATTTTTCTCTAATCAAGAAGGTGTAATTTATGCACAAAGCTAAACACTCAATATAAAATAAGGTTTTACCAGATTAGAGGATGGCAAGAAGTGTTCAAATTGTCTTGAAATATTATATATTTTCAAAAGCTAATCTTAAGAATGAAGTAAAACATGAATGATGTGCTTTATGCATCTAGCTTTTCACAGTAACCGCAGTTTAAATTGTTTAAAGTAGCATGTGTGCATGCTCAGTTGCTTCAGTTGTGTCTGAACCTGTGGGTTGTAGCCCATCAGGCTCTTTTGTCCATTGGATTTTCCAGGAAAGAATACTGGATTGGGTTGCCATGCTCTCCTCCAGGGGATCTTCCCAACTCAGGGCTCGAACCCGCATCTCCTGGGTGTTGTGCACTGCAGGCAAATTCTTTTACCCACTGAGCCATCCTGGAAGCCCTGTTTAAAATAGCAGGTATAATAAATACTGTTGCTTATTGTGTTAACTTTCAGATAGATGCAGGTGCTAACTGCTAACATATCAAAAATATGTACAGAATTGTTTCAATAATTGTATTTGAAGAAGAGATGAGAAGGAAATGGATCACTGTTAAAATCAACTGTTATGTGTCCCAGGTAACAAACTTGATAAATATTTATAATCTTTTCAACAAATCACACATTTAAGTTGAAAGGAAAACAGCAAAAATGAAATAGGCATATGGATATATGATTCTTCAAGTTAGCCTTAAAATTCAAATAAAATATGGAACATGTCCTGGGCATGCAGCCTTCTTTGGGATATATTTTTAGCTCTATTTACAAATGAAAAAACTGATAGATTGAAAAGTTAACTCATTCACCCAGCTCTGCCACCTGGTTGCTAAGTTTCAGAGTCAACCTTTGAACCTAGGTCTCTGCCCCTAATGTCATGCTCTTTCTATTGCTCATGACTATTACAGTAGACCACTAAAAAAGATGACTCTAGACCTCCTGGCTTACCGCTGACTGTGCATCTGGACTCCTGCAATGGATTCTTAATCTGCCTCCTCCCTTCCTCCTGGGCCACCAGTGCACTTGTCCAATTCCTTCAATATCCATTAGTTCAAGGCCACACACTTAAGTATTCAACTTTCCCTTCTGCGCCCTTGAAGGAGTCTACTCCATCCAGGTTATTTCTCGCCCACACATGGAACCTTTATTCAGGCTCCAGACATTTCTTCTACCTGAAAAGAATGCCAGCTGACTCTCTCCTCCCATAGCCATTCAAACCACAGACTGCATGGAAACTGCCTCTCTCCTGGTTCACTTTCTTCCTGGAACCCTGAACAATTAGCTACAGTGCATACCTCCTGATCCCTGCTCTGAACTACAGTAGCGCTTCCAAGCTGAATCATTTTTAAGCAGCAGCTGGTCATATGTCTGATTTTCTCAGCAGGGTATTATAAGTTCCTTTCCAGGTCCAAGCCAGTGAATCGTTCGTGTTCTTGTATTTTACAGCAACCAGCACATCAGAGACTTCATAAGTGTGTATGGATTTATGGACTGCTGTCTTTCTGGGGAAGAGAGAGAAAGGGAAGAAGGATAATTACTCTCTGGTCATTTCTCAGGAGTACACAAAGGCATGAGGAGGGCAAATAAGATGTCCTTGGTAGAGATTTCAAAAACATTTCAAAAATATTTCAAAAAGAACCCACAGAACATTATGTATCATGTTTATGTTTTTGGACTCGCCTGACATGGTATAGGGCAGAGTTTTCCAAAGTATGCTTCAAGACATGATAGTTTTTGCATTCCAAGATCAAATCCATTTAAACAATACTTATTAAATGACATTAAACCCATTCTTTACTCAGCGGTAAAGAATCTGCCTGTAATACAGGAGCCACAGGAGGCCATGAGTTTCATCCCTGGGTCAGGAAGACCCCCCAGAAGAGGGCATGGTAATCCATTCTAGTATTCTTGCCTGGAGAATCCCATGGACAGAGCATCCTGGCAGCCTACAGGCAACAGGGTTGCTAAGAGTCAGACACAACTGAAGCGACTTAGTACTTGCACAGCACTTTTGCTATAGAGCTTTTCGCTTTTGATAGGTTCATGTCCATTAAGATCACTACATGTATTATATGACATTCTGCAACTTTGCTTGCCCACAGAATTCTCTTAGTAAGGAGACTCTTATAGGAATTCTGTTGTCGTTGTTAAAGAGTATCAGACAGACAGTTTGAAAGCAAGAGGTGGAGCATAAGCGGTAGAGCTAGAATACAGCTAGAGAGACATACCCAGGACATTATCACTGCTTAAATTCTACTTGGAAAGAAAGTCTTACTTTTTACAAAGTATGTCTGGTGATGGTGGTTTAGTTGCTAAGTCGTGTCCAATTCTTGCAACCCCATGGACTGTAGCCTGCCAGGCTCCTCTGTCCATGGAATTCTCCAGGTGAAAACACCAGAGTGGGTTGCCATTTCCTTCTCCAACAAAGTATGCCTGCTGCTGCTGCTGCTGCTAAGTCACTTCAGTCGTGTCCGACTCTACTAACTGATTTTTTACCCACAAATACATGTTGAGTGCCTGTAAATGTTAGGATCCGTTCTAGATGCTTGTAGAAAAGCCTAGAAGCACATGTAAAAATGATATAAGCACTGTCATAGAGGCAAAGTTCAGCAAATTGTATCCAGGTGGAAGGATTGGCTAAAAAGGGCAGTCTTAGAAAAATCGAAAGTAAAAGTGGTAGTCACTCAGTCGTCTCCAACTCTTTGTGACCCCATGGACTATAGCCTACCAGGCTCCTTTATCCATGGAATTCTCCAGACAAGGATTCTGGAGTGGGTTGCCTTTCTCTTCTCCAGGGAATCTTCCATACCCAGGGATCAAACCCGGGTCTCTTGCATTGCAGGCAGATTCTTTATCATCTTAGCCATGAGGGAAGCCTAGTCTTAGATGGGATGGTAAATAAAAGGAGCTGGAATGGTATGATAAAGCCCACTGAAAAAAAAGCCTTCTGTGGACTCAAGAAGTATGACATTCATAGACTAAGAAGCAGGGAGTTTATGCAGCTGAATTTTGAGTGAGGCACTGACATGTTAAAAACAGAACTCAAGATTATTCTAACTTTATAAACAGGACTTGTGAGAAAGACTGAACCCAAGAAGATCCAATAGTCAGCTGTTACTCAAATCTAAAAATAAATAGATGAGGATTTGACTGAAAGTGGCGAGATGGCAGTTGTTGAAATTAAGAAGAAATTGGTAAATCAATTGGCAAAGTATTAGATGGGAATATCGTTGGGACAGGGGTAGAGGGTGTAACTATACAGCAGAGAAAGCAAGATTTTCTACTTATCAATAACTTTATTTCTCAAAATATCTTAATTTCAAACAGAAAGCATCCATACCTGGTGTTCATTGAATCTAAACTCATAGAGTTCCAGAATCATGGTATTGGATGGGACCTTTGAAGACATCTGGTGAATTCTGAAATGCCCTCTATAGTATAATTCCTGACCCACCCAGGTTAATCAATCATGAACAACCTAAAAACTGACATCCCACCCAAATAAAATAGTGTCAGAAGTTATAAAGTAAATAAATATTAGAGCTGGGTAGGCAGAAGAGATCACCTAAACAAATCCTTACTTGCTGTAAGGAATGCTTTGTGTAGGAACTGACAGAGATAAAGATTCAAAGACTGTGTCATCCCTGAAGGTTGACTGTAGGTGAGGGAAACACATATGTCTCCTATAGGCCCTCTCCCCAAGAGAATCAAAATGACTCCTAAGGTTGTAACAGAAATACTCCTTCATCATTGGACTGTGAGTTTCTTGAAACCCAAAGTTATTTCTTTCCATTTGGTGTACTCAGCACCTGGCACATAGCAGGTATTCAGTATATATTTATTCCAATGCAAACAAAATACATAGTTCTAATAGTTTTTTTCCAGCTTTTTGGCAAAATATTTATTGTTATTTTATTGAAACAAATACAAAGACAAAAGCTTCCTCACTAGCATTTCTGGTCTTTGTTGTTGAAATATGAATTAAGAATGAAAATCATCTTACCCCAAACTCACGGATGTGTTTGGTCTGTTTTGAATGTCAACGGCCATGTCTTGATACTCTCCTTGGAAATTCTACTTTTGCTTTGCTCTTGAGAGTTTCTCTCCCTACCTTCCTGGCAGTTTCCCCTCCCATTCTGGGCCTCCTAACTGGTCTTGTCTTTGTCCAGTGCTCCTTTCGTGCTATTCCCAGAGTAATCTTTCTGAAAAACAGATCTGACCCAGGGACATCCTCACTTAGATTTTTAATGGCTCCTTCAGAAAAAAAACTATAAAGTCTCAGAATAGTACAGTAAATCCCCCATGAATACTTCTCCACTATACCTTTGTCCATTACTGGACCCAAACTTTGCATCTGTATCTGCTTCTACCAACTTGAATGGCCTGTATTCTCCAGCTGGCAATGGCACATGTTTATCTCAGATGTCACCTCCCATTCTTCACTTGGTTAGTTCTTCAGTTCATCCCTGAAGACTCAAGGCTGAATTCCCTCTTTCAGAAAACTCTCCCAGAACTTTCCTAGGCAGTGGTAGGTGGCACCTTCCCTGATGCCTTCTGTGCCATGTGCTGACACTGCATCTGTACATACTGCCTGGTTTGGTGGAAACTTAGATCATTGCCTTTGCCTTTGGACTATGAGCTTCTTGAAACCCAAAGTTACTTCTTTCCATTTGGTGTACTCAGCACCTGGCACATAGCAGGTATTCAATATATGTTTATTCAAATGAAAAGAAAATTACTATAATTCAGTTCAGTTCAGCACTCAGTCATGTCCAACTCTTTGTGACCCCATGAACCGCAGCACACCAGGCCTCCCTGTCCATCACCAACTCCCGGAGTTCACTCAAACTCATGTGCATCGAGTCGGTGATGCCATCCAGCCATCTCATCCTCGTCGTCCCCTTCTCCTCCTGCCTCCAATTCCTCCCAGCATCAGGGTCTTTTCCAATGAGTCAACTCTTCGCGTGAGGTGGCCAAAGTATTGGAGTTTCAGCCTCAGCATCAGTCCTTCCAATGAACACCCAGGACTGATCTCCTTTAGAATGGACTGGTTGGATCTCCTTGCAGTCCAAGGAAGTCGCAAGAGTCTTCTCCAACACTGCAGTTCAAAAGCATCAATTCTTCAGTGCTCAGCTTTCTTCACAGTCCAACTCTCACATCCATACATGACCACTGGAAAAACCATAGCCTTGACTAGACGGACAAAGTAATGTCTCTGCTTTTTAGTACCACGTAAACTCATTGAGAGGACATGGGAACTGTGAACTACCTTGTTCATTGCTGCATCTCCGTCATTCAGTGTAGTGCCTGGCAAGAATCTAGTAGGTCAGCAACACAAGGTTATTTAACTCACGGTCTCTCACTTAAACTAAAATAATCTACAAGGTTCTTGTTATTATCCCCAATTTTCAGGTGAGGAAATTAAGGTCCAAGAAAGATTAGGTGATATGCCGGGGATTATGGCTTGTGTGTAGTGGAATGGAGATGAGAACCACCTCCTGCTTTTCAGTGTCCATCAAGGAGTGATATTACTTACAGAGGTACACGTGGCACATAAAGTCCCTAATCCACATTCTGATTAAACTTGGTTCGAACTCTAGTTTCTTGGACAAAATTTCTTCCTGCTCTTACACAGAATTTCAAAAGCTTCCTCTTCTTTCTCTGTCTCTCCTCTCTGGTGTCAGCTCAGGCTGACATTTCAGTTTGAGCAAATCTGGCCTCTAGGCTCAGATTAAACAAAACAAAACAAGAAGACTCTTTATCTCAGCATTTTGTACCTTCAGTAACTTTATTAAAGTTTCAGGGGAGTGGAAGATTTATAGTGTGAAATTATCCTGTAGACCAAGCTGACTCCTTTCTGTTACACACACACACACACACACACACACACTCACACTCACTCACTCCCAAGGGAGCATATTCTCCGCCTTTCCTATGTGGAAGAGAACACAGGAAATTTATCTGTGGAAGAGACCACAGATTAGTTCCACCCAAACCAGTGCACCTTAAAGTCTCATCTTCTATACTATTTTCTGCGACCTTGTCAAACATTATTTTGCCCTCTCCTTGAAAGAAATTCTGGATACAGTTATGATGAATACAATATGATGACGATTCCAGAAGACTAATTTTTAAGAGCAGAAAGTCTACTCCCTCACAAGTCCCATTAGGCAATTCTTCTATTCATGCCCGACACATCATGAGAGCACATGCTTATGTCAAATTTTAATACTGAGATTGTCTTAGATAAGAACAACCATCAGAGAAGCAAATAGTCTCTGAGTTATTAATTTTATTTCTACTGGTAACATGGCTGACGATCATGGTCTGACTGATTTCAGCCTAGCCTCCCTGAATCCCATTTATTGCAGAGTCCTAGAATTTTCCATCTCAATAAAATCAGATCACCTATCACACAGTACTCTGAATCACTCAGTGGCTCCTCTTTCTGAAAATTCCATCCAAAGCTCCTACCTACACATGCCTGACAAGACTTCCACGACCAGTGTCTGTGGATTTCTGCAAGGCCCTACTTATGGGAATTCCTTTCACTACATATACACATATACACACATCTTTTGAACTCAGGCCCATAATGTTTTCCCTTAAAAATTCTTCCCACCCCCTTCACTTACCTCCTGTTTCATTCTTTAGTACTCAGCCTTCTCCCACTCCACTCTGATTTAAATTACCTTCTGTTATTCTCCCATCGCCTACATGCTTCCCTCTTTCAAAATGCTTTCTACAATATAGTATGCCAAAACCATCTCTACTCCTGGACTTTAAGCTTTCCTGGGATAAGGGGCACATTCTTTTATTCATCTCACTTTTGCAGACTCTAATAGTGACACATATTTGGTGCAAAATAAATGTTCGTTGAATTACTGATGGTACAGTGATGGTACTCAGTCATGTCCGACTCTTCGCAGCCCCACGGACTGGAGCCTGCTAGGTTCTTTGGTCCATGGAATTTTCCAATAGAGAGGGTTGCCATTTCCTACTCCAGGGGATCTTCCTGACCCAGGGATCGAACCCACATCTCTTGGTCTCCTGCATTGGCAGGTGGATTCTTGACCATTAGCACCACTGTACTAGAAGTCAACAAAACCCAATCTTATATTTATTTCATTAAAAAAAATTCTACTAGAGCCTTAGGTAGACCAAGGGAAAAAAATCATAGATAGTGGGAAGATAGGAGAAAAAACTCACAAAATTATGTATACCTTTTCCTTAGAGGTTTTTTGGAAGTACTAAGTGAAATTTTATATTTTTCATAAGATTTCAAAGCAAGAATTTGATGCCAGAAATACACTTGGAAATGAGAACAGCTTGCCACTGGCAAGCTTTGCTTAAACCTGTAACATGTACACATTGAAAGTGAATCCAACTCCTTCATGTATTTACCATCAGATAAAATGTATAGACAGAAAAAAGAAATCAGCAAAAGTTAGAGCTAAACTGAGCCAATCTTTTACTGTATCAAATTCAGGGAGTGACTTGCTTGGAGTAATACATGGTAAAATGGAAGTCATATTTCTCTAGTTCTACCTACTTTAGACACTATCAACTCCATCCTTAGGAACAAAGAGGGAATTTGGGTCGGAATTAAGAAAGGGGAAGCTGGAATTGCTTAAAATGTTATGTATTTAATTATTAATATTTGTTCTTCAGAGCTGTTTAGTGAAGGGCTTTTTTTTATCTTTAAGAAAAATACGAATCAGCTGTTACAGTTTATATTTTTTTAATTAAGGGTAAGCAAATGGTGTCCAAAGTAACGGATTTTTTTTTTTTTTTGACTTGTTCTCTTCATTTACACCAATAAGCCTATCTAGGAGTTATGACAAATTTATGCAGACCTTTAATCAGTCAAGAGTTGGCAGAGAAACTGACACCCGCAGAGTCACACAGTACGTAGAATGGATCCTTTTACCTCAATGGTCAATATCCCTGTGACTTGTGGGTAAAAGTAAGTGACTGAACATGTCACAGGAAAACGACCTCAACCTCCAGCTCACCGCTGTGGCTCTGAGGCAATTACTTTTTTTTTAATCCTTTTCAAAAGGAAGCTGCTGCTTCAGCATCTTCTCCTGGAGCTCCTGGCACTGGTTCAGGCTGTGTGTCAGGGGAACCCTTGATCGCATCACAGTGACGGAAGCCAAGTGCTGGCCTGCAAGAATTGAGGACTGTTTGTTCACAGAAGATCCTGAACAGAAACACGGGTGTCACATAGTTCAAGGGGGCCTTGAAGGAAACCGATGCTGCCGTAGGAGGGGACTTCCAAAGGCTCAAGTTATTTCTCAGTTGCTGTTCCAGAGCCCTCGCCTGGCTTTTGTGGAATCTGGCCAAGAGTTGTTGCTTAGGCAGTTTCTCCCTGTAGGTCCTTCACTTAGACTTTAGACAGGGAAATAAGAGTTTTCATATATTTTCAAGTAGTGCCACGGTGATGGCTACTCTCTGGGGAGAGAAGTATTTTATTAATGAATGCAGTGTGTGTTCTTGGTAAAACCCCACATTAAACTAGCTCACACTGTTTTCATCCTGAGAGCTATTGGTGACGTTTAGGTGTGTTGGTTGGTGACTCAGTTTCCTGGAGGATAGCAGGAAACTCCACATTGAGGCTTTTTTAGTGGGGATGAGAAGGTCAGTTACTCAATGTCTTACAACACTTGGGGTTAAAATTCCTAAAAGTTCAGCTTTAACACTGATCCTGAGCAACTCTGGCTAGCCATATTGCCTATAAACCTAGGAATTTGGGAAAAGTAGTATTCTCAGCTCTATGCTAATATCAACAGTAATTCTTCTTGTTTTAACAGTAATTTTTTATTTGAGCAACAATTTTATAGAACAAACTGTTTTTTTGTTGTTAGTCATTATTTTCTTAATTGGTATATAGATGTGCTCTGGTCATTTTTTTTTCTTATTTCATTCTCCAGATTTATACAGTTCATGCAAAGGTAGTTAGAACTGAAAATACGTACACAGACCACATTTTTATTGTGCTCAAATGCAGATTGTCAGAGGGGCTAATCTATGATTGGGACATAAACTAGATCTTCTGAAACAAGCTGTCCCTCTTGTCACTGTACTGCCTTCTTAAGAGTAAGTCTGGTATTTGAGTGCATAATGTCTTGACGCATGGAAACTTTGGTGAATTACTTTTCTACTCTTAGGATTAAAAATTGAACACTAAAGTGTAACACATGGAACCACATCCCGCTAGGTCAAAGGCCTATATTCTGAGAAGTTGGTGATGATGGAAAGGGAGATGGGGAGGTCCCCTGGGGCTCAGACTTTGGAAAAGTTGGAAAGCAGGGGAGAGAAACACAACACAAAGGTCTTTGAGGTGGGCAGAGGGGATTCCTGGCTTCCGGATATAATCAGTGACTGGAAAGATGGCTGTGAACAAATCCTAGACACAATGGTTATGCATCTTTAACGCACTGGATGTGCTAACTGTGGATGGCCCAAATCAACTGAAATAAGTTAATTTCCTCTTAAAATTCCTACATCCGTATTTTATACCTTAGAGGAAAGAAAAATCCAAAATAAAACCACATAGTGCATGTACTACCATCAGAACTAGGTTATGCTATAGTTACATATGGAAGATATTAAGTAAAATGAAAATGTGTTATGGTCATAGGTTTAATGATTGCTTGTGATCTTTAGGGTATGGGATTACAAGGAACTTTCTGCATTCCATCTTTGTGTAATGTTTCAGACTTTATAACAAACATGTTATATTTTTATATACTTAATCAAGGAAAGGCTGTACAGATAAAATACTTTATGCTTGTGATTTAAGATTGTCTTTAAGGTTTTTCCTTTTGTTGGGGGAAAAGCTCCAATCTTACACTTTAATTCACCTGGCAAGGTTAGGTAGGTGTTGGTTCACCTAAAGAAATATTTACAGAGATTGGTGCAGAAAAAAAAATTTTTTTAAGTGGAATAAAGAGGCAGTTTTTAACCTAGAGTTCTCAAAGTGAATAGCCAACAGTTCAAGAATCCTTGATAACAATTAGCCACATGGCCCATGTAACAAATACTTTGAAAGTTATTTTAACTTTTAAAAATTTTATCTAAAAACCTATCTGGAAAATCCCAGGAGCCTGAGATTCAGTCCATGACATTTTTTGTTGTGCCACTGACCAAATTTCAAGGCAAATGGAGTCCAAACTTCAAGGGCAGAATTTCTTCTCCTCCAATACCTGTAGATCTGAAGACCAAGAAAAATGATTACATCAACTGCATGTAAGCTTTTCAGATTATGCTTTCTAACTGACAATAACAGAAGTTTCATAAGATGGACTCTTCCTGGGAGTCTGAACGTTTTCCTGCTCTGAAAGGTTTGCTTATCTGCAAGCTAATAGAGTGAAGTTCTCTGCAATTGATCTCTTACGGTAGAGCTCCCCCAGGGTCAGTTTTTGAAAATAGAACCTGCTTCCATACGATGTCTTTGAATGTAGTCTTTTCTCAAGTTTGTACTTTATTCTGTGCATGGTAGGTAGAAACACTCTTTCAGACTCTTCCCCTTGGCATCGCAATACCACCCTCATCCCTGATTTGCAGTTCGTTTGACGAAGAAAGCAACATAGGCATAAATTGCCTATGCCCGTAAGCATACATTGTAAATTGCCCATAAGGCGTGGTGCATTCACACTGCCGTTGAAGATAACTCAGACAATTCTGAATGTGAAAATACAGCATATTGTCAGATCTGTGAATTCTAAGGAGTGCTGGCTCATAACATTGTATGTTTTTATGTCCACCCCAAAATTTAGACGTAAGGGCTGGGTTGGGAACTCAGCCTGGTCTAAATACAAATACTTCTAATTCCCACAACCACCCTGTCCTCTTCAAGTAGGTAAATCCTAAACTCTCAGAAACCCTAAAATCCAAACCCACGGAAACTGATTGCGCGCGTCCTAAATAACCCAGCTTGTGCGACCCGTCGGGTTCTCCGGGGAAAACTTGCAGGATGGTGGAGACGCGGAGGTTAGGGGCGACCCGGACGGGCTGAGCTCCGCTGGGCGTGCGGGGTCCCCGCGGGCCAGGTGCGCGGCCGCGCGCGCGCGGGCGCGACCCTAGGCGGCGGGCGAGCTGGTGGCGGGTTCTCCACGCGGGGTTTTCCGCCACTCCCGTCGCACGGGTCCCCGGCAGCCCCACGGAAACACACGCTCACGCCCGCTCCTCGGAGCGAGCAGCGCGGGACCGCGCGGGGTGATGCGGCGGCGAAGCGGCGGGGCGACAAGGGGCCCGGGCGGGCCGTGGCCCCGGGCGATCTAGGCGTGGAGTCGAGGAGGGGCCGGGCTGCGCCGCGGGCCGTGGGGGGCGCGAGGGGGAGTGTTCCCGGAAAGCTGCGGCGATGGAGCCGCGCTGCGCCCGCCGCCGGAGGAGTTGAGAAAGAAAACAGGAAACGTGGTGGCCGCGCAGCCGGCCGCGGCTGATTCATTCGCTTTGAGAGAAGGCTCGGCAGGAGGGGCGGGCGCGGGGCCGCGGCTCGGGGCCGGTCGCCGCGCAGATCGTGCCGGGGACCAGACGCTCCCTCCGCTGGGCGGGCTCCTGGGCGCGCGCGCCACCCCCCTTCGCCATCCTCCGGCACCAGGACTTTTTCAAAGTCGCGTCGTGGGGGTTCTGGTCCATGTAAAAGTTGGCTTGGCGCACTTGGCGCGCCCTCCCAGGACGCCGAACGGAGACGCCAAGCTGGAGAGGGCGTGCGTACCCGAGGCCCGCCGCCCCGCTAGCAGAGCCCCGGCCCCCCTCGCGGTGCCCGGCTCGGCAATATGAAGAAGCAGCCCTCATGTGCGGGCACCGGGCATCCGAGCATGGCGGGGTACGGCAGGATGGCTCCCTTTGAACTCGCCGGCGGCCCCGTGAAGCGCTTGAGAACTGAGTCCCCCTTTCCCTATCTCTTCGCAGAGGAGGCCTACCAGAAACTGGCCAGCGAGACCCTGGAGGAGCTGGACTGGTGTCTGGACCAGCTAGAGACCCTACAGACCAGGCACTCCGTCAGTGAGATGGCCTCCAATAAGGTAAGCCCCGGCTCGGTTCTCACCGAGTCCCCTAGGCTGCTGATTCCCACGCTGGTGAAGCCACCAGTCCCCGTGGCCCCGGGAAATATACAGAGGTTTGTCACACACACACTGCATTTTGGCTCCTTTGGAAGAAGATTTCTGGTGCTGTCTGTGCCCTCCTTCTCTCATCCATTCACTCTGGAGAAATTAAACATTTTACAAAAGCAACTTTGATATAGTTTTGATTGCAATACCCGCAAGACACAGCGCTCACGTCTGTGTGTGTGTGTGTGTGTGTGTGTGTGTGTGTGTGTTTGGAGGGGTACTTCTAGGTGGCACTTTGCCCTTGCAGCAGAAACGAAATCCTGTCTACTGGCAATCCATGTTTTAGGGTATTCTTCGGATTCTCAGTGGGAAGTAAGAGTTGCTGGAGGTCAGTGCAATACCTTGAATGTCACCACCTACCGCACTCACACTCAGAAGAGTTCAGTGAACTTGGAACCTTAACCCACATTTATCTAAGTGTCAGGGTCAGGGTACCCTGTAAGAACTGAGCCTTTGTAGTTTCGCTTGGCCGTATGTGTCCACAGGGGACGTCAAAGTTAAGGTTATGGTCACTGTCATTGTTACTGTAGATCTTGGAGGGAGAGTCCAGTTTTCTGAAGTTATTTACAGAGATGATTCAATGGGGGCATTTGTGCCATATGTGTCAAGGTGCTGGTCTTGGTGGATGGTGGAGTTCAGGGGGCTGAGAAGCAACCTTCCACCTGCTACAGCCTTAAATCAAGGTACAGTGTTGTCCATTTTGGTGTATTTTTTTTTGGAGTTCCTATTATTATTTTTTAAAAATCTTTAGTTATGTAAGGAAATAATTGGGATTATCTATGTTTTTAATGATTGTTTGGCTCAGGGGCTGGGAGGCATGGGCCTGTTGGATGCAGATGCCTAAAGGATTTAGCCAGTAAGGACTAATAACTTCATGTGGCAATTAATAACAGTTGCCCCTTAAAAATATTTAAATGTTTTGGCCCACCTATTTGCAAGGTCAGGAAAGTTATGCCATTTTACTGCTTATCTACATGCACATATTTTTCAAAGAGCTATGCTTTTTTTTTTTTTTTAGTTGACTATAGTTTTCATCCCACCTGTTTTTCTCTCATGCAGTTTAAAAAACTATAGCGTATCACCTGCTTGATTGTCTTATCTCTTGACAGCGCTTACATAGACAGCAGGATTTTTAACTGAAAGTTTAGCTTCAGATAAACAAAATAAAAAGCACTCCCCAGTCACCATCTATAGGCACTAACTTACCCGTAAGCACACTGACCTACCCATAAGCACACCAATGATCAAATCTGTATCTTTTTTTTTTTTTGGTCATTTAAGCCTCATTTCTAAATTTGGTGTGATTCCTCATCAAAATGACAGGTTATTACTCTTACTCTCTGCCTTGGCATCAGGGGCCATTGTTCTCATCTAGCTAATAAATTCTTAGTTCATTGATTCATTTTATAATATATAGGTTGTTCTTTCATAATTTGGTTCATAATGGCAGTTGACATATGCTAAGGATCTCGTGTCCTGAAGGCTGAATGGGACCATTGTGTAATGGGCCTGAGTTCTTATTCTCTTGCCTGGTTAATTCTGTATAGTGAAAGGAGAAGCCAGAAGACACCAAAAGATGCTCAAGCCTTTGCTTATATTTTCAAGATGATTTGACTGTGCTTTTTCAGCACAATGAACCTCAGCAGCTGTAATTACTTTCCCCCCAAATCTGTACTCTTAATGATGAGACCTCTGTTTGAATTTAAAAATGAATATGAAATCTAATCATGTAAGTGACTTCAGTTGACAAGTAATTAATTTATCTGTACTTTAAAATGAAAAAGTAAAATTTGAGGTCAAAATGATTTTTTTTTTCTTTTAAAGGCACCAAGTAAGGCAAGGATTTTTTTCTTTTCTCTTTTTTTTTATTGTGAAGGCCCCTCAAGTAGACTTTGAGTTAATTTACAGATTTAATGTAGGAGGTGAGCTTATTTCAAAATGCAGTCATGCTAGCTGTGTTTAAGTCTTGTGTTGACATGATCCTTATTTTTAACATTAAAAAAATTCAACTCAGCTGAAGCTGTTGATTAAACTTTTCATGTCTAAGCCATTCATCTTTTTTTTTTTTTCCCTAACTCATTCATTTCTAAATAAGTGCTAAGCTCCTGTGACTTTTTATAGATGAAAACGGATTAGCATAGAAAGAAAAAGCTCTTGGTAAAGGTTGTAAAGTTATCCTTCAGCCTGGTAACAAGGGCACGAATAAGTCACATCCACATGAGCTGTAAACTGAGTTGGAGCAGCTGATCTAAAGGTCCCCAGGAGTGATACCAAGTCTAAGTCTGAACTGGAAATGTGACAACTTGCATCACACGTCCACTAGGTTGTCGAGTATCTCTTGAGTGTGAATGAATAAGTCTGAAACATTGCTTTCGGTTACTAGTCTTATTATCATCCTTTCTTTCTACATGTACTTATTTGAACCAACCAGTGTTGTCTTTGAAAAGTCATAATATTTTTCTTTGTTTTCTTCTCTTTTTGAAGCTTTAAAAAAAGTGCCCTAATTGATTAAAATAACACACTAGTAAGATACTAGTGTATCTTACTTACTTAAAATACTAGTAAGAAATCACGATTTTTAAGTGATTATTTGGAGAAAATATTTACTATGAAAGTGGATTTGGGTGTGAGGAAGGAGGAAATTGATTCATCAGACTCATTTAACAAATTGGGTTAATGGATTCTTATTTAAAAAAATCTGAACAGAAGGAATCTGAACTATTAGCAGTTTTTAAGGGATGCTTCAGAAGCAACTAGATGTATTTCCGGATTGGGATTGTAATGTGTGTAATGCTTATCGATAGTGTTGAGACAGGAAAATTATGGAGTTCTTGGCCAATGCCAAAGTTGGCTGTAATATGTGTAGGATACTTGTACCAAATAGGGGTGAGATACTCCAGATGGCATTTAATTTGAGTGGTTAAATTGACAGCGTTTACTCTCATAAGCACATTAATCTGCCTGAGATTTGTACAGATTTCCTTGAGTTAAGAGAGGTTTTGGTGATGTCTCAAAGCTTTGGTGGCAGACAAATCTGGAAGTTGAATCACAGTTTTATTCCTTACAACCTGAGTTACATTAGAGAAATGACAAACATTTTTAGCTGGTTTCCTTAGCATAAGATGAGCACAATGATACTTGTTTTGAAAGTTCAGAGTTCGAAAAAATATGTATAAAATAGCTAGCTAATAATGTCTGACATGTACTGTACCTGTTGTTATCAGTATTATTGAAGGTTTAGGTTCAACTTGATTCATTGCGTACTTGGCTAAATTTTTTTTTAACCATTCAGTTGTAATCTGTGCTTGGTATTTTAAGTTTCACAGTTTTTATAATCCAGTTCTTAATTTTTATAATCCAGTTCTGTCTATAGCACACATTTCTATATTACAAAAAAAGTGTTTATACTTTCTTTAGCATAATATAGGCATAAACATTTTGAAGTTCTAATTAAAAGCTTAATCTTTTCTTAAATTTCAGCTACAGAATTGGAAACAGAAGAGCTAAATATTTTTCCTATTTTATTTGAAAAATGAAAATACAGCACTTATTAATTTTTAGAAAATATTAAACATGATGTGGGATTGGTAGGTATATTTCCATCCTTTGTAAATATTTTGCAAAGCTAAAGTAACTTTTAAGACTTTTTAACAAAGGCCAAATAGTTTCACAGTATTTTTGGTTATCTTTTTCTCATGGAAAGTAAATTGAGGCTGTGAGGAGGGTAGGCCAGGAATCTAAGCATCAAAAGTTACGCTTCGGAACTGTATCCTCTTGTGACCTAACAATGCACATTTCACCAGACCTTCAATGTAAGTGTGGTGATATTTGAAGGGGAAAATAAAATCATCTTAAACACCCCCCGCCCCGACACCACCAAATATATCACTATAAAAATGAATTGGTCCTCTTCTCTAAATTTGGGGCAGTTCTGAGGCTTGGCGTTACTGGAACCTACTTGCTTGAAGCCCGTATACTTCAAGGGGCTTCCCTGGTGGCTCAGTGGTAAAGAATCCACCTGCTAAATGCAGGAGATGTGGACTCCATCCCTGGGTGGGGAACATCCCCTGGAATAAGAAATGGCAACCCACTCCAGTATTTGTGCCTGGAAAATTCCATAAACAGAGGAGCCTGGCAGATTATAATCCATGGGGTCGCAAAGAGTCAGAAAGAAACACACAGAGACACACACACACACACACACACAATGCTTAAAACTGAAAGTCAGTTTTGAAGTTACGAGTCAGGTGTCCTTCTAAAAGACTTAAGGATTTTTGTTGTTGTTCGTTTCAGGCATATGTAGGCCAGCTTTGCAAATGTGGATATGACTTCTTTATGGAATTTATTTTGTCTGGTTTTAACAAAGATCTCTATCATGTTTCTGTTGCCTACAAATTAAATTGCTTTTCTGGGATGCTTTTTCCTAGTATTTTTGCTGTCTACTCCCCCTGCTGATTTTTAATAGTCAATGCATATGTAACATATACTATAGCTTTCTGTGATTGCTGATGTATTTTCTTCTGGCAAAAGTGATGCTGGAATGAATACTATAGAATGTTCACAAGAAATGGCTAAATCTTAAGATTTTTCAGCATTACCTGAGTATAAGATGGCTCAGGAAAGATATAAATGTTTAATTTTGTTGAGAAGAAAGCAAAAAGTTGGAAAAGGCATTTTAATTTTGTGAAGAGCAAAGAGCAAATAACAGTAATTTTCTTTAAAATATTAAAAACTTATTGACATAGTCATGTAAGAGTTAAGAGTTAATCAACATACTTAAAGGAAAACTCTAAATTTTTAGAAAAGAAAATATCATTCATAAATAAAGATACTCAACTTACTGATGCTTTAAGTTTGCTCACTGCTTTTCCATCTACTTTATAAAAGTAGATTTGGCCAAGATTTATGTAGTTTACATATAGAGCCTTAAAGTTAACATGAAGAATTGGAAGTGGTTGTTTTATGATCACTGTTTAAAAAAATACTTTATTTGCTTTTAAGTAATAGAAAGAAGGGAAGTGCTTTTTACCAGATATTTTTATGTTTAATTAAATAGTAAAGCCCTTAATTTTAACCCCTTAACTTTAACTTTAAAGCAGTAAGGATTACTGTAAATCTTAATTTATCTCTTTTGTCATCAACTTGGCTCCTATATTGGTATTTAATGGCAGTAAGCTTAATATCCTTAAAATAGTTAATTATCAAAAACTTTTAATTTTGTGACTCAATAAAGTAGTTGTTCCTTGAGAATTGCTTTCGGTCATTAAACTTTTAATTTAATTATAGGATAGTGGTAACTTCTGTCTCAGAGTGTTATGAACCATGTCCTTTTTCTTTTTTTTTTTAATTTCAAAATGTAAGGCTTGGCCAAAATAAAATAGTACTTTTCCCAATATATGAATGTGAATAGTTTAAGCATGTTGAAGAAGGTTGCATGCTCAGTTGTGTCCAGCTCTTTGCAATCCCATGCCCGCCAGCTTCCCCTGTCCGTGGGATTTCCCAGGCAAGAATTCTGGAGTGGGTTGCAGGAATCAAACCCACATCTCTTGTGCCACCTGGGAAGTCCAGATTAAGCACATTTGCCCCTAAATAGCAAGGATAATAATGTTTTTACTCAATTTTAAAAGATTCTGGTGATATTGACAGGAATAGCTGTCTCTGTGACTATGTGATAATCATAGACTGTAGCTATTCCTTAAGATACACATAATTATGGCAGATATGAAACACCAATAATGATTTCCACTAAATCCATACAATATTATATAAAATATGATTTTCTCTTTTTCCAGAAAGAGATCAATACTTTAAAACTGCAGATAGCTCGGCTTTATTTTGTGACAGCATAGCTTTCTCTACCGGGTTGTAATACTGTGCCTGACTAGTGGTGATAGTCGAATTGACACTATTAGTCTGAGATCTTTCTGGGAAGTAGAGAGAGGGGTAGCCTTGCCTGCATTTTGATACTCACATTAGTTTTAAAAGACATTTTAAGAAAGCATTTTCTTTTGTTTACTCTAACAAGGATTGAGATGAGTAGTGAGCCTTCGTATTTGCTTAAAACAAACATTTCTGCTTTGTTCATTGTGAAATTAGTTAAATTAGATTACCACCTGCAATGGTGTTAACTTTATTATCCTTTACACTTAGGAAAATACTTCATCTTTAGTGAAGTATTTTGTTGTTGTTGTTATTATTAATGTCCTGGGATTTTTGTTCTTATTTTGCTCTACTTTATGTGTGATGAGGATGAATGGCATTTACACTTCTCCTGAGTTATACACCAGTGCTTATGGCAACTTTGTAGAGTAGAAAGGACGTAGATGTTTTTTGTCAGGCAGGCTTGGTTTCAGATTCCAGCTCTGCTGCATTCTACCTAGTATTTTGAGCAACATGCCTCGCTTCTCTGAATTTCAATTTCTTCATTTCTAAATGGATATAATAAAAGGGGAAAATAAAATTGAAAGAGTGTTAAGACCATCAGATATATAGAAAATTCAGTTTGGTGAATACTGTATATTGGGTGCTCAATAAATTACATGTAATTTATTCTATCCCTCAACTGTATTGGAAAGGAGAGATTAAGAAAAGCTATATGTCAAATACTCCTAATATAAGAACATAATATTTCTTAAAAGAAAAATGTGACTTTCGTTCTGTAGTAGATTTGGAGTTAGTGTTCTCAGACTTGCTGTGTACATTCATAACTATGTTATGTTAGGTATGTATGTTATGTATGTTAAATATTTTTATTTAAAGCATTTATTTTTAAAAGGTAAGTGTCCACAAGAGTGCCTCATCTTAAGCAAAGAATTACATAAAATCATGGATTTGATGTTCTAGTTATAATTGTTTTTAATGTACATTGAAATTAATTTGTAACAAAATGAGAAAGTTTCATCCACACTGCATTACAGACAACAGGCATACTTTTGGTTATACTAGTCTAAATTGGCAGTAAGAACCATTTGGGGAGTCATTTTTGCTTAGAAAGATATGTCTGTTTTAAACAACCTTGGTTTTTCTTCTCTGTCATTAATGAGATCTCCCCACTAGAGGAGAAAATGCCAGATTTCAGACAGAATGGTCTCTGGATTTAGAGCACTCTCCCATAGTCAGATTGCCATGGTTAGATTCAGTCTCTGTCTTTTACTAAATTTAAATGGGACAATTTACCTTTATGATTCAGTTTCCTCATATGTTAAATAGTTGCTGTGATGATTCCATGAATCGAAAGATGAGAGTTATCTAGACAAGAGTCAGGAACATAGTGGGTGCTTAGTAATGTTGAGTCCTTTATATCCTTCTATAAAGGAATATCATCTATCTTTTCTTCTTTCGTGGGGTAAGGGTTAGAGAAGGTGTTTGTTTGTGATCCCGATACTTAAGCTTCCAGTGAGCTTTTGAGAGAGAATGGTAGCCTAATGATGTTGTGAACCACATAGGACTATTGGAATGTTTCATTTGCTCTTCTATCAATTACTTTTCAGTGGAGTTTACCTTCTGTTTCTTTGTGTAATTTTATAGTATAGCCCATCCAAATGGCCTGAGGTTTTATCTCAGAATACCTAAAACTCTAAGCTGTTTTCTAGCAGAAATACCTACAACAGTGGACAATAGTCCAGTGATTTTTTTTTTCGTAAATTGATGCACCCTGTCATTCCTCTGAATGAGACTGAAAGTAACCCAGTCACAGAATCTCTTATTTTAATATTTGATGTTAAGAATAATATATTCAGGACATAGCTTTCTAGGGTCTTAGCAACTTAACCATCTAGTGTATGCAAACATTTCCTTGCTCTGTCAGCTGAGAAAGCCTAAAGCAGTGGCACACCAGGGGCACTGAACACATCTAGCAGCTTCATCTTGGTTTCTAATACCCTTCTCCAGCAGAAGGTAGCAGGACTCTGCGGAGAAGTAGCTGATTCTAGAACTGGCACAGGAAGTCAAGCTGGCGCATGTGTAGTGCCAGAAAATAAGGAGGTACTCAAAGAAGTGTTGATGGGAGCACGACAAAGGGACACAAGAGCAAACTGAAAAAGCTCCCAGTTCCCAGCTGGAATTACTTGATTGAGAAACTGGGATGATAACCCAGGGTATAAAACAAATATCTATGAGTTCATACTGATACAATTTATTGAATAAGTAATTAAATGAGGGAGAAGAGACAAATCCACCATCCAAATAATTTATGTAGATACTCTGCTCTCAAGGATAAAAAGCATAACTCCTCACTGTGGGCTTAACTGTGGGCTGGGCATACTGACCTACTTCCAGAAAAGCACAATGTGGAAAAAGGGAACAGCACCTCTACTGTAGAAAAACTTGACAAATACACACTTCCTCACCCAGTGATCAAAGCAGACAGCAGTTCTGATAAGTCAAGTTATAGTTGATGCCCTTGATATGATCTGATGAAAATGGTACTAACATTGGTGTTTCCTACAAAAAATCATATAACCCCACTCTAAACATGAGAAGAACATCAGCTAGTTCTTAGTTGAGGGACAGTCTACAAAATACCTGACCAGTAACTCCTTGAGACTATGTGAAAGTCATCAAAAACAAGGAAAATCTGAGAAACTGTCACAGCCAAAAGGAGCCGAAGGAGACATGATGATTAAATGTAATGTGTCCTGGATGGAATCCTGGAACAGAAAGGAATATTCAGTGAAAGCTATGGAAATCTGTGTGCACTTTTATTAATAAAAATGTATCAGTATTGGTTTAGTAATTAGGACAAATGTGCCCTATAGTAAGATATTAGTAATTGGAGAAACTGGGTGTGGGACATATGGGAACTCTCTGTACTTATCTTCATAGTTTTTCTGTAAAAAAGAACTTTTCTGAAATAAAAGAGTTATCAAACAAACTGTCCTGTAGGGTCTATCTGGAATATTAATCTCCTCTATGAAGTCCTTTCCAGAGAAGGCAATGGCACCCTACTCCAGTAGTCTTGCCTGGAAAATCCCATGGATGGAGGAGCCTGATGGGCTGCAGTCCATGGGGTCGCTAAGAGTTGGACACGACTGAGCGACTTCACTTTCACTTTTCACTTTCATGCATTGGAGAAGGAAATGGCATCCCACTCCAGTGTTCTTGCCTGGAGAATCCCAGGGATGGGGGAGCCTGGTGGGCTGCCGTATATGGGGTCGCACAGAGTCAGACACGACTGACGCGACTTCACAGCAGCATGAAGTCCTTTCTGTCCTATCTTTCCCCATATCTCCCATCCTGAAAAAAAAAAAAAGTGTTAGTCGCTTAGTTTTGTCCACCTCTTTGCAACCCCATGGACTGTATGTAGCCCGTCAGACTCCTCTGTCCATGGGATTCTCTAGGCAAGAATACTGGGGTAGGTTGCCATTCCCTTCTCCAGGGGATCCTCACAACCCAGGGGTTGAGCCTGGGTTTCCTGTATTGCAGGAAGATTCTTTACCATCTGAACCACCAAGGAAGCCTATCTCCCATCCCAGCGACTCCTAACTGGGTATAATGTCTTTTCCCTTTGATCTTCTGTGGGACTTTATTTGTAGTCCTGTTAACTCTCTGTACAATAATTCTTCTTTGTTTTCTTTCCATCACGTGATACATTAGGTTGTTAGTCTTATTCATTTTCCAGTCCCCACTACATGGGACACAAAACTGTGCTAGACAGATGCTCAGTAAACATTGGGTGAATTGTCTGAATGGTATTCTGGTGGTGATTCTTGAAAAGCACCATTAAATGGTTTTGGTTCTCAGTGCTGTAGGAATCTTCACTAGTCAATCTCAAGGACTAAGTTTATTTTTACTCATCTAAGCCCTAAAGCTTTAGACGATAAAAATTCTTCCTTTATTTAGCTTCAGTTTTACTGGTCGTCAGAGTCTTTGCAAGGGAGTTACTGAACACTTACTCAGATAATTGAAGAAATTTATCATAATTTTTCTAATTATCACTTGAGTGGAATTAATAGAAATAAAATGTAAAAATACTCTGTTTCTGCCTTCCACTTAGTGTTTTGATGGTTTTGGTAGTATTTAGCATGGTCAGCATTTCAAAGGATCATAGTTAGTATTATTCATCTCAGACTCAAGCCGTATGTGTTAGAACTAAAAGAGGCAGAAGTGGGGCCTTCCCTGGTGGTCCAGTGTCTAGCATTCTCCTCTCCTGGTACAAGGGGCTCGGGTTTGATTCCTGGTCAGGGAACTGGGTCCTGCATGCTGCAGCTGAGACCCAGCACAGCCAAATAAATATAAAAAATAAAGAAAGAAAGGAGGTGAAAGTGATCGTTTGTCTGACTTACCTAATATCAGTTGGGAAACGAGACCCAAACTCGTCCACCTCCTTATGTAGTTCACTGTCATTTGCAGTTTTGTACGCAGTCTTTATCTCAGCTTGTTTTCATAAATTGCAGGAGGGAGGTACATTTTTTCTTTTCCTTTGAATGTGTTAGTGGAATACAAGCCGTGTTTCTGATAAGCATATGGCTTCAGTTAACTCTTCAAGTATATAACCAATGAGTTTTCTACCCGGCCACTAGGAGTACTGATGAGTTCTGTATGGCTTTAAGCCCAAACCTAGTGAGTGTCAATGTATTATTTTGTAGTTGGTCATATAAATTCGTAGTGTATGTGTGGCATTGGTTAATGTAAATGCCATTCTCCACTTTGGATTACAGCCTTAGAGTCTATACAGGATAGTTGATGCCTTGTAGGAAAGTAGTTTTTCTGTTATTGAGAGTCCTGATCATTTCCCAATAAAAAATCTCAGTCCATCATGCTCATCCAAAATTATTGCATAGTTTATAGTGAGTTTAGTCTCATCTCATTTAAATTAAAAGTTTGTATTAATACTCTATGGGTAAAAGCCATAAAGTCATAGTGATGGCCTTAAGCTATTCTCTCTTCTCTGTATCTGTTGTAGCAATACCATTCTTATTATAGGTTTGTTCCCAGTAAAAATGACATATCTGGCTTTGAATATTAGGCTTCCCAGATGGTGCTAGTGGTAAAGAACCTGCCTGCCAGTGCAGGAGACGTGAGAGGTGTGGGTTCAATCCCTAGGTTGGGAAGATCCCCTGGAGGAGAAAACGGCAACCCACTCCAGTATCCTTGCCTGGAGAATCCCATGCACAGAGAAGCCAGATGAGCTACAGTCCACGGGGTCACAAAGAGTCGGACACGACTGAAGTGACTTAGCGTGCACGCACATCTGAATTCTGTCCCTGCCAGCCTGAGAAGAAAGGGTGTGCTTGTTGGGTTTTTGCCTGTTGGGGAGTATACTGTGCAGATTTACCCAGGCAGCTGGGAACCCAGGCTGTTGGGTTCCCGGCAGCCTCTCTGGTCTGCTGCACTGTAATCCCCATGGTGGCAGCCTCTGGCGTTTATTGCTGGCAAGCAGTGTGCTTGCAGACATAGGCACCATAATAGGAAACTTCTCAGCCTGTCATAAACAGGCCTGGAGAGTAGCAGGCACAGGCCTGACAGGGGTGTGTCCATAGCAACCAGGCAGAGATGAGGCTGATGTCGTGGAGTAAGTCCAGGCTGATGTCTGTCTTCTTCATTTCAAAAAATAACTGGCTGATTTTTAAGGCTGCTTTCCATTGTTGGCATAGCAGTGTTTTGGTCTCTTTGTCTTTGTTTTAGACCGAAATATGAATAAAGACGTCTTAAATGATGCTGTCCAAAATATTTTGAGAGGATATATCAAAGTATTTTCCTTGTGCTAAGTCTCCTAATTCTACCTGATCATTCCAGTCCATACACATTAGAAGGAAAGAACAGCTGTTTCATTACAGTGGAAAATAATTTTTTTAAAGAATCATATACAAATAAAATTATCATGTGTATATCTAAAGAATTATAAATTATACTGAACTACACAGAATTACAAAGAAAAGAGCATTTCTTAGTAAGGCGACTTTTCATTGTTTATGCCTTTACATCAAGTTCAAGTTTTAGAAAAATAATATTCTTTGACAAAAAAATATTCTATTCTATATTTGCTAGGTGTCTTTTTCAAGCTTCAGAAAAATAACTGCAACTTTAACTATAATGCCTTTGTTGCAAGAATTTAGGAATGGGCTTTAATAGTTTTTAATAAAGAGGTGCAAATGCTTTCATGGGTGCTTTAAATATTTGTGTGTCATTTCACTATTTGTAAGGAACCCTTGTTTAATAAAAGAGGTTCAAGACTGCAAAGGTTGAAAAAAGCTGTAAATTTGTTGAGTATATAAAAATTTAGATAGACTTAAGAGAAAATCTTGAACTTTTATTTATTTTTTTTTTTAAGATTAGGTATTGGATAGAAATTTGCCAGCTTGCCCCTTTCCTTTATTTACTTATTTTTTTCAGTTATCACTGGTCCTCTTACACTTTGTTTTGAATATTTAAAATCAGTTTCAATAGTACACTCTGATAAGAGTGAAACTAATTAAAATGATCTTTGATATACATGTTAAATTTCTGCTCTTTGTTTTCTTAATCTTATATTCTCACTATGGTTTCTTAGCTCTCTATAAGGGTAAGTGATAGTTGGGCTTCAAGCAATGTTTTTTACTAGAGGTATTCTTATTTCTTTAATACACATCAGGAAGGATTAGTGTACTTTCTCCTGGAAGATACTGTTTAGGCTTGCTTCTTAATTTTCACGTGCTAGCAAGGTAATGCTCAAAATCCTTCAAGCTAGGCTTCAACAGTATGTGAACCAAGAACTTCCAGATGTACAAGCTGGATTTAGAAAAGGCAGAGGAACCAGAGATCAAATTGGCAACGTCCACTGACTCAGAAAAAGCACGGGAATTCCAGAAAAACATCTACTTGCGTCATTGACTACGCTAAAGCCTTTGACTGTGTGGATCAGAGCAAACTGTGGAAAAGTCTTAAAGAAATGGAAATACCAGATCACCTTATCTGCCTCCTGCGAAACCTGTATGCAGGACAGGAAGCAACAGTTAGAGCCAGACGTGGAACAACAGACCGGTTCAAAACTGGGAAAGGAGTACATCCAAGGCTATATACAGTCACCCTGATTATTTAACTTAAATGCAGAATACATCATGTGAAATGCTGGGCTGGATGAAGCACAAGCTGGAATCAAGATTGCTGGGAGAAATACCAATAACCTCAGATATGCAGATGACATCACCCTTAAGGCAGAAAGTGAAGAGGAACTAAACAGCCTCTTGATGAAGGTAAAAGAAGAAAGAGAAAAAACTGGCTTAAAACTTAACATTCAGAAAACTAAAATCATGGCATCCTGTCCCATCACTTCATAGCAAATAGATGGGGAAAAAGTGGAAACAGTGACAGATTTTATTGCCTTGGGCTCCAAGGTTACTGAGGACAGTCATTGCAGCCACGAAATTAAGATTCTTTCTCCTTGGAAGAGAAGCTATGACAAACCTAGACAGCATATTAAAAAACAGAAACATCACTTTGCTGACAAAGGTCCATTTAATCAAATCTGTGGTTTTTCCAGTCGTCATGTACAGATGTGACAGTTGGACCATAAAGAAGGCTGAGCCCTGAAGAATTGTTGCTTTTGACCTGTGATGTTGGAGAAGACTCTTGAGAGTCCCTTGGACTGCAGGGAGATCAAACCAGTCAATCCTAAAGAAATCAACCCTGAATAGTTATTGGAAGGACTAATGCTGAAGCTGAAGCTCCAATACTTTGGCCACCAGATGCAAAGAGCCGACTCATTGGAAAAAATGCTGATGCCGGGAAAGATTGAGGGCAGGAGGAGAAGGGGACGACAGGATGAGACGGTTGGATGGCTTCGTTGACTCAACGGACATGAGTTTGAGCAAACTCAGGGAACAGTGAAGGACAGGGAAGCCTGGTGTGCTGCATTCCATAGAGTCTCAGAGTCAGACATGACTGAGCTACTGAATGACAACAACAATTTATTTTTTCTAGGTGTGTTAGAGAGCAGGAAAATGATAAAGGGTATATAGTCGAGGAGCCAAAAAAGAAGCGTCGTTACATCATTACAGACTGAATATTCAGTCCCTAAAGGAGAGGAATTTGTTCTCTCCAACGAAGAATTCAATGGAAGAATTACTTCAGCCTTATTTTCAAACATTTTGATATTATCCGTTTGCTATGTTTGGTACATATAAATAGTCTTTGATTACACTGATCAGGAAACATCAGTATGTGCCTTATTACCTGATGTAAGATATGATCCTGATGTTGACTTGTCCCTCAAACCTTACATTTCTAACTTAGTCCCAGAAATAGTACCCTATGTGTCAAAATAATTTGTCCCATTTTTAAAGATGAAAAACTGATGCTCAGTTAAACTTGTCCAAGATCCATATGCTACTTCATAGATGTAAAGATAATTTTTTCTAAGAATATAACATCTGGGGAAAAGGCTGGGAGATAGGAAAACAATGTTTGTTCTCAAGCTGCCTTTTCAAAGTATGTACTAATAACTTTACTTATTTAGTGAGCACTCAATTCCAAAACAGCAAGAGCCGTTTTAGCAAAATACCATCCCCAGACGGGAATGCTATTGTACAGCTGATTCCGGTTTTCTTTTTCTGTGTCCTGTTGGGACAGGTGTGGAAAAGACCTTCTTAGCTCCTATCCTAAGAAGAGTATGATGGTGGGATGGCTGGCTTTTAGGCTAGGAGTCAGCTCGCAGGCAGGTAGTGAACAGGTCACAGATGTAAACTGAAAGATGCTAGGGTCTGTGGATGAGAAGACCAAGTGACTAAAGCAGATCTGACATTCTGAGTTGGCAGGAGATTTGGGGGATATAGAATTGGTTGGGACGATTATAGTAAGGAGAGTGGTGGCAGATAGAAAATGTATCGAATGTATTCTGGGAATGTGTGAGCAGGTGTCAGGATTTTTTTTTTAATAACCTGTGTCTATGGAGTTGCCTTGGAGATTTGTTTTCTTATTGGAGCAAAATGAGAAAGGAAGCTGGGCTCCGGATAGAGTGAAGATTGGAGGAAAGAAAAGTGGAAAGACATGTTAGACAGTGAGAGGTGGAAGAGGGTGGGTGGTAGGAGTGCTCTGACTGGGCTGAGCTAGGAGCAGGGCTGTCCTTGGCTTCACGTTCATACCCCCTTCCCACCTCAGGGCTCATATGCTGAAATCTGGTTGCAGTAAACCATTGGGACAGCCTTGGAGGGAAAAAGAAATCCCAGGGGACGGCCAGCATGCAGTGTGAGTGTTTTAAGAGAGGACAGTCAGCTGTGGGGATAGGGCAGGAGGGGAGGGCGGGCTGGAGAGGGGAGATTTATAGACCTAGTGTATTTCAGGAGGCGCAAGTCTCTTTTAGCACCAGTAGCTGGTGTCATCTTCACCTGTTGCCTCCTCGAGTCTTGGCCCAGTAGTAGCAGCATGGATGGGTTGTTACATCCAAGAGCTGGGCCATCCCCTGAGGAGCCTGGGATTGAGGAGGTGGGGAAGCCAAAGAACAAGCTGGAACAGCGTGAGGAGAGTGGGGTTGATGCCCTACTATAGTGATGAATTATTAGATGCCAAGAGAAAAGTGGAGCAGAATAGCTGATGACAAATGTGAACCTTTATGCTGATTCAGCTTTAAATCTCCCACATTCCAGTGAGCTTAGCAATTCCTCTTCAGGATATGAATGCACCCCACGCTAGAGTGGTGACCTCAGATGCTTAAACTGCTTCTACTTCTCTGAGCCTCTGCTTTCTCTGTAAATTGGGATTCACAAAAATCTTATCTCACAGGATGGTTATGGGAATTCAAATGCCAACTTATGTCAAGTGCAGAATATGGGGCACACCCATAATAGGTACTGTGACCTATCTTTAGTTGGAATGGGAACTATTTTTACACTTAAAAGGTGAACTTTATATGCTGCCATGTAGGTAACCCAATGCAGCTGGAGCTGGAATCAACAGGCCTGGGCAGAGGAGCTCAGAGTGTGCCTTTGAAATCTTGATCCCCATCCTGGTGATTTATGAGCCTCACCAGCTTGCATATGGGATGGCCCACTGCAGTTGTTTACTTTAGTTTTAGCTCGTTACCTAGCATTTGTGGGTAGCATATTTTTATTTACGCTCTCACTGACCACTTAACCACCATGACTTTGAAATCATATGTATGAAGCCAGCCATAAAAGAAACATTTATTAGTGTGGTGAGGATCTCACATGGCTATTCTCCCCACTTTGTCTACAAATTGTCTAAGAATTGCTTTTTCCTCACCCTGGATGACCTCAAAGACCCCTCCAAGTGATATTTCTGATTGTGTGGAAACGCTGAGATTTTGACTATTAAAGTGTCAAATATCAATCAATATCAGGTGACTAGATGTCTCTTCTTGAGGAACCAGAAGAAACACAAACCAAAAATTGAACCCTGTAATCATAGCCCAGATTTAAATCTACAGTCAAGCTGAGAAACAGAGGAATGGATGAAATGACCTTGAACGTAGTTCCAGCCCAGATGGGCCAGTTCCAGTCTGAGTCATGGGTCTGACACTAGCTGTCGCCAGAGGGAGAAGAAATTCCCCAGCTGGGTAGTTATAAGAGTTGAAAATGAGTCACTGACTAGGTGATTGATCCCTTTCCATTTTCCACTTGTCGTTAGCCACTTTGCAGAGAAACTTTGGTATGTTTAATCAAAAAAGTTTCTTTTCTTTTTTAATTCCAACAATCCTTAGAGATGAAAGAGATTTGTCAGATCAACCTGTTCACTTCCTTCATTACAGACAAGTTATAAAGGCACAGGAAAGTTAAAGTGACACGGAACAAGACGATCCAGTCTTACTTTTGGGAAGACTTCTGTCTTGTGGCAAGTAAAAAGTTTTTATTGCTAGACAAGACCCTGATATCAGTCTTTATTGATATTATCACTTTTGAAGGAAATTTTTAGTTTGATGTATATTTTGTATTTGATCCTTGACTTTTCTCTAGGCCAGATATGATTTTCATATGAGAATAAATCAGTCTTTTATTATTGTTGTTTTGTACCTTTTGACTTTAGGTAACTTCAGGCCAGTAAGTAGACTTTCACTAAGGAAATTTTGTATTTGCCTGGTTACTGTAGGCCACCAATCTGCTCCAAAGGCTTTGATAGGTGAAATGAGACTTTTATATATGTGCGTTTGTATTCAAATATATAAGATAGAATACATGCATACATACATACATACAAAGCATTGGACATACAGATTGAAAATATAGCTAGTCATGTAATAAGCATATTGTATGTTGATGAATGATAGAGTAATTCATGAGGTTCTGGTCCTGTAGAGGAGTTTAGAGTGTGTTCAGTACTAAGGACCAGAATGATTGGGAAGCATCCCAGACAAAGTGCTACTTAGGCTGGATGTTGAACCTTAAAGGGTTCCTACAGATTGCCAGTGAGAGAAGAGATGACACTCCAGGGCCTGGATGAGGCAGGGTAGGGTGGTACACTCTTGCGCATTTACCTTACTGTCGGTGGGGGTGGGAGTGAGTGTTTTGGATGAGTGAGCCTTTCTCAAAGAGAAAATCTGATTAGAGGAACAGAGGCAGGTGTGAGAAATGTAGATTGGGATGCTGCAATGTAAAGTGCCATAAGTGTCAGAGTGAGATGTTTGCACGTTGCCCTGTAAGCCCTGAAGAGCCCTTGCATTTTATTATCAGGAAGATATTACAAGGAAAATAACAAAATGATTTTAGAAAGATAAATCTGATGGTGGTATGCAGGATGGATCATATTGAGGAGAAATAGTAAAAGCAAAAAGAATCCATTAGGAAATTAGGCATATAAGTGATGAGGGACTGAAATAGGATGGAAAGGGAAAGAAAGGAATGGATAGGAGAAAGATTATAGGAAAGGTGACAGGATATATCAGACTTCAGGGGAGGCACTGCAGCCAGAGGGAAGGATGAAATTCTCAACCCAGGTAATAACAGAAAGAATAATAGTTGGAAAGCCAGGAAGAGAAGGTGATTTGAAGAGAGTGGGGTAAAAGATACAGCAGCTAAATCTTTAGACCTGAAATTGGAGTGAAATTACATATCTCAGTAGAAATGTCCTATAGGCCTTCAGTTGCCGGGACTGGATTTCTGGTGAAAAGACAGGCAACCTGGGAGCTCTCTGTACAGACTTCATGGTTAAGACCTTAAGGCTCATCTGTAAAATGGGAATAATAAAAGTACTCATTGGATTGGTATTAGAAGTAAGGGAGATAATACCAGGTAAGTATTCAGCAATATTCCTAGCACATGTGTGTGTGCTCAGTCACTCATAGACACTAAATAAATATTTATCAATATCGATCGATAAATACTAGCTATTACTATTGTTTACTATGAATTTTAGTGAAAGACAGTTTTTTGAATTATTAGAACTGTTATTATGGAAGCTATACTAAAGTCACCTGTTTGGTGTGTTTTCGTAACACCCCAAATGTTCTGATTCACATGCTTGCTCTCCTACCTGTTAAGGGAAAGTGACAGCCCAAACTATAATTGCTCAAGCTTAACTGTTGATCACTGTAAGACCTGGAGTGTTCTTGTTATTTATGTGAATAGTTAAGGAGGTGAACTACTCTTCTGTTTATTGCAACTTCCATAATAAAGTCCCTGAGCCATATTTTTGTCTTTGTTTGCTGTGTCCAGAGTCAAATCAATTTTGATGGCTTTATAAAGAGCTTTAGAAGAATGGTATTAGTTCAGTGGAAGCAAATGATCACTAGCTCAGTGTTTTTAAACTGCATTCACTCATAGTAGAAGGGACTTCCACAAGAGTGGAAGAAATCCAGAGAGGTGGACCCTCTGGATTGTGAATTGTGAATTGTAGAACTCCGGTCTGGGTAGAAGGTTGGACTTGACATCTTCAAGGGAGGTTTCCACAGGGATGACCCTGCAGGATCCAGGCACTGTCGTGTGTCTGGGGAGCCCACTGCATCTCTTGTGTGATGGACCGCTTCTCTCATAGGGCATTAGGCTTGCATTTGGAAGATCAAGAAAAACAAACTTTGTTGTCTGTTTCTAGTTGTAGTAGTTTATTTTGTTTTCCCCTATTATATTTATTCCTACAGGCAAAATTTTATGTTTTCCCTTCTTAAGGATATAAATATAGAAAGGTATTTTAGAAAAATAGTGGTCAAGCTGGTTAATGCCAAGCTTTATTGATGTGTGAATAAAAATGAGTTAAATTATTTTTTAAACTGCTTTTTCAGGTCTTAGTTCTTTCTTCGAAGGAGCATACAGGTTCATCTTATTTTATCAGCAATTAGAAAAACCTAATTTGTTTTTGATATATTTTAGTGCCAGTAATTTAGTCTTAAGCTATAAGAATGCTGCTGCTAAGTCGCTTCAGTCGTGTCCAACTCTGTGCGACCCCATAGACAGCAGCCCACCAGGCTCCCCTATCCCTGGGATTCTCCAGGCAAGAACACTGGAGTGGGTTGCCATTTCCTTCTCCAAGATATAAGAATAATCATACTTAATTTAAAATGTTTAAAGTAATTTAAAATGTTTAAAGCAATATCTTGAATAAAAATGATTGCTCTAGTATTAGTGACCATTATCTAGCTTTATGCTGTGTTTTATAGTAAAATACAGTGCACTTAAAATATGGTAAGACTTCCCAGCAAAATGGCAACACATTCCTAATTTGAATTCCAGAAAAGAATAGAGAGAATGGGGAAGAGGACATATTCTAGAAGTCCAGTGAATGCCAAGCTGGAAATGTTTGTAGAAGAAACCCACATCCAGATACTTCCCAGAGAAATCACAGAAACAAATAGATCTCAACACAGCCAGAGAGAAGGGGCAGATTATCTACAAAGAAATAGCAGTCAGATTGACAGCTAATTTGTGGCAAGGAGCACAAGAGTTCTTCTGATTGGAAAATGTAAATCCGTCTCTGAAACTCCAGCTATAAGGGCATCTAGGATGTGGATTTTTCCTGTGTCCAGCCTCTGGAAGGCATATAAAAGGAAGGTGTGATTGGCACTGTTCACGCTTGTTTGCCTTCTGTCTCTCACACACTAATAGGTAAGCTCCTTCAGAGCAGACCTGTTTGCTGACTGATCTTTGCTGACTGTTCCTAGAACTGGTAACTAACACATCAGTTCAGTTCAGTCGCTCAGTTGTGTCCGACTCTTTGCAACCCCATGAATCATAGCACACCAGGCCTCCCTGTCCATCACCAATTCCCGGAGCTCACTCAAACTCAACATCCATCGAGTCAGTGATGCCATCCAGCCATCTCATCCTCTGTCGTCCCCTTCTCCTCCTGCCCCCAATCCCTCCCAGCATCAGGGTCTTTTCCAATGAGTCAGTTCTTCGCATGAGGTGGCCAAAGTATTGGAGTTCCAGCTTCAGCATCAGTCCTTCCAATGAACACCCAGGATTGATCTCCTTTAGGATGGACTGGTTGGATCTCCTTGCAGTCCAAGGGACTCTGAAGAGTCTTCTCCAGCACCACAGTTCAAAAGCATCACTTCTTCGGCACTCAGCTTTCTTCACAGTCCAACTCTCACGTCCATACGTGACCATTGGAAAAACCATAGCCTTGACTAGACGGACTTTTGTTGGCAAAGTAATATCTCTGCTTTTCAATATACTATCTAGGTTGGTCATAACTTTCCTTCCAAGGAGTAAGCGTCTTTTAATTTCATGGCTGAAATCACCATCTGCAGTGATTTTGGAGTCCAAGAAAATAAAGTCTGACACTGTTTCCCCTGTTTCTCCATCTATTTCCCATGAAGTGATGGGACCGGATGCCATGATCTTAGTTTTCTGAATGTTGAGCTTTAAGCCAACTTTTTCACTCTCCTCTTTCACCTTCATCAAGAGGCTTTTGAGTTCCTCTTCACTTTCTGCCATAAGGGTGGTGTCATCTGCATATCTGAGGTTATTGATATTTCTCCCGGCAATCTTGATTCCAACTAAAACACCTAAATAAGACATATTACTTTAATAAAAATATTGCCAGCTATGATGCTGGATTCTATTTTGGTTTTGTTGTCTTACCTTTCTTAGGCTTTCACATTAATAATTTGCTCTGAAGAGGGAATTTTCATCTGTTGATGCTTTCTATTGAGCTATTCTAAAAACATATTAAAAGATTTGGATGAAAGTGGTCTATCCTAATGTAATACATTAGAGAATATGTATCCACTCCAGTGTTCTTGCCTGTAGAATCCCAGGGACAGGGGAGCCTGGTGGGCTGCTGTCTATGGGTCACACAGAGTCGGACAGACTGAAGTGACTTAGCAGCAGCAGACATTCAACACTCTTCCATCTGGCAGCCTTCCTTATCCAGCCTGTGAAGAACTGGAGGAAGGGGTTGGGGGTTACTGTCCCTCGACAGTAAAAAAAAAAAAAATTCATTTCATGGACTTAAATTTTCTTGCATTTAATTCATAGGACTGTCTTTCTCCGTATTTATCCTTCTCCAAATGTACCCCTCACCTGTACTTCACCGTCTCCACAAGTGGCACAAATATCCTTTCAGAGCTGGGAGTCTAGGAGCGAATTCTTATTTCTTCACTTGCAGTGGTTCAAGTCGTATCAACTCTTCCTCAAGTGCTTCTTCCTCTTCTGTCTGCTTTTGCTTCTCTGTGTACCATCCTCTTCAGAGACAGTTTTTTAAAATGTAAATCACTTCGTGTTACTCCCTGTGCCGAACCTTCTGGTGGTACCCCACACCTTCCGGAAGGCTTGCAGGGACCCGCATGATCTTGCCCTGACCCACCTCCCATTTCATTCTGCATATGTGTCCTTTGTCATACTGGCTGTTTTCTTCCAGCCCTTGCTCAGCATACTTTGCATCAGTATCTTGTCTCAGATATTACCTTCCTGACTATTTAGTGGTCTACCACCATGGCATCATGTTACCCCCTTTTCTTTCATCCAACATGTTTGTCACTCATTTTTTTGTCTGCTTGTGTTTTGTCTTTTGGCCCCAAGAGTCCAAGACCTCCATGAACAGAGAACTCTTCTGTCTTATTCATTACTATATCCCTCAGGTGTCTCAGCAGGTAAAGAATCTGCCTGTCAGTGCAGGAGACGCAGGAGGCGCGGATTTGATCCCTGGGTCAGGAATATCCCCTTGAGAAGGAAATGGCAACCCACTCCAGTGTTCTTGCCTGGAGAGCCCCATGAACAGAGGAGCCTGGTAGGCTACCATCCATGGGGTCACAAAGAATCAGACACAACTGAGCATGCACGCAGCAGCTCCTGACTATGTTTTGACAGGTTACACAATTGGAAAACTACCATCATAATCTAGATATAAAATGTTTCCATTGCCCAAAAAGTTTTCTCTTGCTTCTTTGTGGTCATTCCCCTCTCCCTGCTCTCAGTAGCTGTCAACCAGTGACCTGACTGTCCCTATCTATAGTTTTGCCTTGCCAGAATGTCATGAGTGAAATCACACAGTGTATATATTTTCTCCGTAATTAGGAAGTTCTTTTTCATACAAGATTATTTTTGTAGAAGCTTCGTTTATATGAGGTTTGTGCGAACATTCGTTGCCTTAACTGTTCTTCAGTGAAACAAAAGTCCTTAGTAGATATGATGATGATTATGGTGGTCGTGGTGGTGGCTTCAGCTGGATTTACTACTTAGCTGTGAACATAGAAAACTCTGTATCTACTCTATATAATTCAAATTGTATTAACAATGATAGGATACTATGCTAACATTTAATGAGATAATGTGTAAGAGAAATTTAAATAAAGATATCATCATATCAGTGTCCTGTCATTTCATCTTCAAGGAACCTTTCAACAAAAATAAAGTTTCTTACATCAGAATTTCTTTCTCAATAAACATTAGGTTTTTCCTGTTTTAAATAAAACTAATGTTTGGTGAAAACTTTCAAACCAGGTTAAAGAGCGATTCTTAGCTTTTCTGATGATTTTTGGTTTCAAAAAAATCAACCTGAAAAAAGCTAAACCCCAGATCAACCAGGAGTTCCTCTTAATCTCAAGTCTCCAAAATATTCATAAGATATGTTTTTGTGTTCTGAAATGTGATGGCTCTTAAAGAACAGAGCTGTTCTTTAAATCACATTTGGCTCCGTTTATCACTAGAGGGCAGTAAATACAAACAAGTTTGGTATATTTACTTGTGTCATGGTTGGTTTTACACTATTAAGCAAAGAAAATACAGTTTTAATAATGTAAAAAATAGATAATAAAATTCTGTTAATTGAAATACAGGTTGTCAATTAATTACAGATCATTGTTTGCCTCCAGAACTATTTTTAAGGCATATGAAAGCAAAAGACCACTTAGTGATTTTACAGACAGTGGTTTGCAGTCCTCATTGTATTCAGTACCTGGAGTTTAATCTTGCCTCAGAATTCTTTCTTTATAGCAGTTAGATTTGCATATCTTAAGCCGAGCAGTGTTGAATAGGTGAGCCTACTCTATGTAGATTTGTGTCTTGATTAAAACTCCCAGAACTTCAATCCTAAGTAGAAAGGTGTAAAATAAATGTAACTGATTATAGGATAAACTATTTTAAGATGTACATCTTACCAAAAACAGTGCTGTTGCCAGGAATATCCCTTGGTTTGGAGACATCTAAGAGTCAATAACACTACTTTAAATAATTTGTAAATATTTCAAGTGTAATAATAGATTGCATTCCCAGGGACTGTAGCCCACCAGGCTCCTCTGTCCATGGGATTCCCCAGGCAAGAATACTAGAGTGGGTAGCCATTCTTTTCTCCAGAGATCTTCTCAACCCAGGGTTCGAACTCAAGTCTCCTGCATTTCAGGCAGACTCTTTACCATTTGAGCCATCAGGGAAGCCCCATCTTAGAATTAATTATGTTAACAGACATATTGCTTATAGACTCTAGGGTAAATATGGATTAATGCCTGAAATAGTTATTTTTTTTTGGCAATTTGGAGTACTCTGAAGCCAGACAACCTGGGTTCAAATTCTGTCCCTGCTATTTGGCTTTGTGACCTTGGCCAAGACACTGGAACTTCTGAGCCTCAGTTTCCTCATAGTTTGGGTTGTTTTTCTTTTTCCCTGTTTAAAAATGTCTTATTTTTGTTGACCTCTGTTGCAAAGGCAGTGATACCAGCATGTGTTAGTATATCGAAGACTTATCTCCATGAGCAGAGTTTTAAATATCCTGAAATAGACCACAAATGTTGATTGCTTGGGGTATTGCTTGAGGACCAAGAAAGAATGGAATAAAATAGGAGTGGCCTCTAGAGATTCTGAGAATTATTATTAGAAAACTGAATGCTGAAGGAAATTATATATATTTTTTCTACTCTGGTACACACACACACACACACACATACAGACACGCACTTGTTCATATATAAAATCATTTGGATGTTTGAGAGGAGCAAATTACTAATCAGGAAGCCTGAGGTCTCCCTATGCATCTGTGTCTTGTTCATATAGCACTTGCACATATAAGTACGTCTCACCATCAGGTGAGGCTGCCAGTCTCTCTCTTTGGGCACCAGCTTCCTCACTACTTAGTAGGTGGAGTCAGCACAAGGATTAAGACTGAATGAGTCCACTCCTAAATTCATACCATTTATCATAGTTTGGATCAGCCTAATTATATGGCAAGATATTCATCCACCATGAAGAGCGAAGACTAAAGGGACCTGGACTTGCGTCTCAGCCCCTCCACATCCAGGGCAAGTTATTGCCGATTTAAGAGTGTCTGTCTTTTCACCCTAAAATGAGGATCATATCTATCTACTCAGGATGTTGCAAAGATTAGAGATAAGAGATAAATAAAGCTCTTGGTGCATCCTAGGTGCCTAGTAAATGCTGTAACATACTTGTTAACAATTTCCTCATTAGAATGATCAGAAACCAAGCCTCATCTGTAAACCTATATCTCTCTGGTTTCATCCATATTTTCTTCTGAGTTGTTTAGATTTCTTTCTGCAGGCTTTACTACTGTGGCAATTGGAAGGAGCATCCAGTCTGTTTTTTTATAATGGGAAAAATGAAATGAATTTTAATTTAGCTTGGATATTAAAAGATTTCTTATTCCCTAGAAATACGGAAACCTTCCTAAGTCCTTTTTACTTGGCATATTACTGTTACTACTACTACTGCGTACTGTTACCGTTATGTCCCCTACTACAGCAGGTCAGAGAGCTACAGTTGAATCTTTTTGTGCCTGTGGTTCATTAACAACTTAGGGAAATATGAAGAAAAAATCACATATCTTTCTTGCCTCAAGTGTCCTCCACCCTGGTTGAGGAGGCAAAGTTCAAAGCAGTTGACACAATTAGAAAAGTGATTCTTAACACTGGGAACATTGAAGAAGTTTCAGGTACGCTGGTGGCATTTCATGGACAAGAGCCAGGGAGTAACTAGTCTCTGGGATAGTCCTTCATCATGGACTATTTCTGTGTCCCAGAAACCATTCACAAAGGTAAAAAATTCACTTAGGATTATCTGAGCCTAGAACACAACGACTTTTTACATATAAATGCAAAATGTTTTTTGCATGGTGCTAATCCACAGTACATTTTTGAGTAATGCAATTGCAGTGTAATTTGAGGGAAAAGTGTACTTTGTTAATCTGAAAACCTTTCCAAGAGCCACTCACCATTTTGGAAAAAGATCATCCCTCCAATACAGCACTCCGGTAATTATTTCCATGTTGCTGTCACAGTGATGGTAATTCTCCACATTAGAGGAATCAGAGCACTTAGTGCTCTGTTGCTCAGTCATGTCTGACTCTGCAACTTATGGACTACAGCCTGACAGGGTCCTCTGTCCATGGAATTCTCCAGGCAAGAATAATGGAGTGGGTTGCCATTCTCTTCTTGGGGGTGGGGCGGGGTTCTTCCCAACCCAGGGATCGAACCTGGGTCTCCTGCATCACAGACAGATTCTTTACCATCTGAGCCACCAGGGAAGCCCAAGTGCTTTACATATGTGTACTAATTAAAACTCCCAACAACATAGATAGATGGTATTATTATTATTCTCATTTTCAGATGAGTAAACTGAAGCATGGAAAGTTTAAATAACTTTCTTGAGATCACACAGCTAGTGATAGTAAGATACAAGCTTTTACTGTGTCTTTTTTTTTTTAATGTACTCGTGTACAAGTGTTTAATTTTGCAATGTTTAATTTATAAATTACTTTTTTCAACTTTTGTTATTGGGCCACTAATTCATGTCTGACTCTTTTGTGACCCCTTTATGTTACTGGTAAGCCATTACACAAATTTTTTTAAGTACCTATATAAGGGTTGCTTAGTATGTGTGTATATATTTAGTAAAGTGTGTATGTAAAAAGAATATTTAAGAATTTCATTTCAGGATTAAAAAGTATTTGTTACACAAAGAAAGAAGTAACTTATTAATAGTTTGAAATTCAACAAAGAATAAAATAGATAGATTGCTGTTGCTGCTCAGTCACTAAGTCAGGTCCAGTTCTTTTCACCCCCATGGACTGCAGCACGCCAGGCTTCCCTGTCCTGCACAATCTCCTGGTTTTTTCTCAGATTTGTGTCCACTGAGTTGGTGATGCTATCTAACCTCATCTCATCCTTTCCTGCCCCCTTCTCCTTTTGCCTTCAATCTTTCCCAGCAACAAATAGATTACTAGATGGAAACAAATAATGGGCAGTACAATAAGGCCAAGAATGGCCCCCACCACCACCCCCTGCCCCTGCCTCAGGGCCTTTGCTCTCCGCAGATCCATTGCTTGACTCCCTCTACCCCCAGAAATCCATAAGACTTGCTCCCTCTCTTTCTTCAGGTTTCTGAGCATGTGTCATCTCATCAAAGTCTTTCTTTGATCATCATATAAGAGAGGAACCTTTATCCCTGATACCTCTTACCCTCCTTGTCATTTCTTTTTCTCTATTGCACCTACCATTACTGACATATGTATTTATGGAATTAATTGTCGAATGTAAGCTCTGGGTGAAAAACCGTTGTTCACACTGCTATACCCCCATATCCAGGAGAGTGTCTGGAATATAATAGAGTAATAAGTAATCTTTAAAGAGTGAGTATAGAATAGTTAAGAGTTTGGTGAAGGGCTGAAATATTTGGTCTTGAGGTGTATTTTGAATGATTTAAATTTGACTTCGAAAGACCAGCTTGAAGTAGATAGAAAAAAAATGGGAGGGTACTGATAGTTCCCTGGCAGCCTAGTGGTTAGGATTCCAGGCTTTCACTGCCATGGCCCAGACTCAGTCCCTGGTTGGGGGAACTACTGAGATCCCACAAGCCACAGGGTATGGCCAAAAAAAAAAAAAAGGAGGGCTTCATCACAGGGATGGGTGGAATAGGAGCCTGCTGGGAACTGAGCAAGTGTGGAAAGAGCTTAAACTCAGGGATTAAGGCCAGTGTCAGGCCAGAGCTTCCAGAGAAGTCCAGATATGTTGAAGCAGGTGACACTGAGTTGTCAGCCACTGGCTTTGGAGTGGCAGACTGAGTCTGAGTTTGAGGAAAGTTGCCTGGCAGTTGAGATCAGTAAGCGGGTGGTGGAGAAAAGCCAAAGGACATGAGTAAAGAAGCAATTACAGTGTTTTGAGTCTGATGCATGGAATGAAATGATGCAGTTGGAAGGAAACAAGTATATATATGGATACATGTTATCCTTTTAAAAGGATAAGCCAGGAGTTTACAAATGTAGGCATCTTCTACTGTATAGCACATGAAACTCTGATCAATGTTATGTGGCAGCCTGGATGGGAGGGGGATTTAGAGAGAATAGATAAATGTATATGTATGGCTGTGGCCACATAGGGAAAAGGACAGTTTTCAGAACTGGAAAAGGTCAGGTCAGCCACAGAACTGCAAAAGGTCAGTTTTCATTCCAGTTCCAAAGAAAGGCAATGCCAAAGAATGTTCAAACTACTGCATGATTGCACTCATCTCACACACTAGCAAAATAATGCTCAAAATTCTCCAAGCAAGGCTTCAGCAGTACATGAACCAAGAACTTCCAGATGTTCAAGCTGGATTTAGAAAAGGCAGAGGAATCAGAGATCAAATTGCCAACATCTGTTGGATCATTGAAAAAGCAAGAGAGTTCCAGAAAAACATCGGCTTTATTGACTACACCAAAGCCTTTGACTGTTTGGATCATGACAAACTGTGGAACATCCTTCAAGAGATGGGAATACCAGACCATCTTACCTGCCTCCTGAGAAATCTATAAGCAGGTCAAGAAGCAACAATTAGAACCGGACATGGAACAACAGACTGTTTCCAAATAGGAAAAGGAGTACGTCAAGGCTGTATATTGTCACCCTGCTTATTTAACTTATATGCAGAGTACATCATGAGAAATGCTGGGCTAGATGAAGCACAAGCTGGAATCAAGATTGCCGGGAGAAATATCAATAACCTCAGATATGCAGATGATACCACCCTTATGGCAGAAAGTGAAGAGGAACTAAAAAGCCTCTTGATGAAAGTGAAAGAAGAGAGTGAAAAAGTTGGCTTAAAGCTCAGCATTCAAAAAACGAAGATCATGGCATTGGGTTCCATCATTTCATGGCAACTATATGGGGAAACAATGGAAACAGTGTCAGACTTTATTTTCTTGGACTCCAAAATCACTGCAGATGGTGACTGCAGCCGGGGAATTAAAAGATGCTTGCTCCTTGGAAGAAAAGCTGTGGCCAGCCTAGACAGCATATTAAAAAAGCAGAGATGTTACTTTGCTAGCAAAGGTCCATCTAGTCCAAGCTATGGTTTTTCCAGTAGTCATGTCTGGATGTGAGAGTTGGACTATAAAGAAAGCTGAGCGCTGAAAAATTGATGCTTTCGAAGTGTGGTGTTGGATAAGACTCTTGAGAGTCTCTTGGACTGCAAGGAGATCAAAGCAGTCAATCCTAAAGGAAATCAGTTCTGAATATTCATTGAAGGACTGATGCTGAAGCTGAAACTCAAATATTTTGGCTACCTGATGGAAAGAACTGACTCATTGGAAAAGACCCTGATGAAGGCTGGAGGAGAAGGGGATGACAGAGGATGAGATGGTTGGATGGCATCACCAATTCGATAGACATCAGTTTGAGCAAGCTCCAGGAGTTGGTGATGGACAGGGAGGCGTGGCGTGCTGCAGTCCATGGGGTTGCAAAGAGTCGGACATGACTGTGTGACTAAACTGAACTGAACTGATGTGTATGGCTGAGCCCCTTCGCTGTCCACTTGAAACTATCACAACATTGTTAATCAGCTATACCCCCAATAAAAAATAAAAAGTTAAAAAAATATAGGCACAGCAATGAAATATTTATCATGATCATCAATGTTATCATCATAGCCTAATATCTATTTATCACTATGTATCAGATGTTTTCAGTGCTTTGCATATAAAGTGAAAGTGAAGTAGCTCAGTCATGTCCAACTCTGTTGCAATCCCATGGACTGTAGCTGGCAAGGCTCCTCTGTCTATGAGATTTTCCCAGCAAGAACCCTGGAGTGGGTTGCCATTTTCTTCTCCAGGGGATTTTCCTGACCCAGGGATTGAACCCAGGTCTCCCGTACTGCAGGCAGACTCTTTACCGTCTGCGCCACCAGGGAAGCCTAAGCTTTGCATATAACACCTCATTTAATCCTCATAATAGTTGTCCTGGCTATTTATTGCTATAACATATCACTTCAAACTTTGTGGTTTAGAATATCTATTTTTAAATTATTTTGCACTGTTTTATGGGTTAGTTGGGCTTGGCTCGACATTCTCACGTAAGAATCCGTCATGTGCTTGCAGTCAGATGGTGATGAGGGGTGGAGTCATCTACAGGGACAATTGCTTGGATGGCTAAGATAGATTCTTCACTTTCAGGTCTGGCTTGGGGCTGGCATGGCTGGTAGGGCTGGAGATAGCTGAGTATGCCTATGTGCTTGCTCATTTTCTCTGTCTTTCTCTCCTCCCATCTTCTCCTCCTCCAACCACCAGCATTTCTTTCTCTGGGTCCCTCTCCCAGAAACCTTTCCATAAACTCAGCAAGGGCTTCCTCCTAACATGGCAGTCTCAGAATACTCACGCTTTCTTACAAGGTGGCTCAGAGATCCCAAGAGCACATTCATGGAGTCCAAGGTGAGAGCTGCCAGACTTCCTGTGACAGGCTCCACAGATAGGCATCATCCTTTGTTGGTTACCCAAGCCAGCTCAGATTCAGTGTAGGGTCCTGTGGCTCATCAGGAGGCATCTTTGGAGACAGTTACCACAGTAGCCAATTTTACAAATGAGGAAACTGACACAGAAGTGAGAGTCTTCCTCGTGGGTTATGCACTAAAGGATTTCAACTCAGAGTCTGTTCTTAGTACTTGAGTGAACTTGGGAAAAGCACTGTCTCTTTAGGTATTACTTTATGTGGATATTAGGATGTTTGGAGGGATGATATTGAAAGTCCTTTCCACTTCTTTCACCCATTAAAGCCTTTGGATTTAGATGATGAGAGTGGGAATGGAAAGGAACAAGGGTAAGTGAAAAAGCCCTGCTGTCGAAGACAGAACTTTGTAACAGTATGGAGGGAAGGTACATGCTAGACCAGGAATACACCAGGGTCACTCAAGGATTCAGTTGGATTATTACATTAAACATCTAACAGTGGTCAACTCACATGAAATACCTATTGAATAGCAAGAGTCATAGATTTCAGTTTGAGACACTGGAATATGGGCCCACTGAGTGAAGTGGGAGTAGTCATAGTAAGAGCTGCTTTGAATAGAAAAAGGACCTACCAATTTTGAAAAAGTCTGAGGTGTCTGGTAGGACATTCCATCAGGAATAGTATCCTTTAGTTATTTGTAAATAAGGTCCTAAATTTCACATTAGAAGAGGTCATTAGAGAGTGTTTGCCCTGGAGAGAGTCTTTGTGTGTATCCTAGATTAGAAGATGAATTGAAGGCAACAAAGGTCAGAGAAGTGGGAGGAAAAACTTCATCCGGAAGCTGCAGGTCCTGGGAGTGAGAAAGAGGGGAGAGAGTGATCAGACTATTGAACACTAAAGAGAAGTTGAGAATGAGAGAACAGTGCAAGAGGAGGACCTTTGCATTCTTCTGGAAGCAGTTTTAGTGAAATATGGGAGTTTAACATTGTTTTTTGTAGAAGATTTTGGGACTTTGGGAATGAATACATTGGGTGGGAACTGCAGCTGAAGACTTTGGCAGCAGAGGACCAATAGAAGTTCAAAGAGGCAGGGGTGACATGTTTCTGATGAGGGTGTGCTTTCTGAGACTGGTAAACCTGATGTAGGAAGACTGAGCAGTCACCACACCGACAAGTTAGAGAAACACAGAGAAGTGGGTACAAACTGAGATGGAGGAAAGGTAGACTGGACAGGACGTCATGCTAAAACAGAGCAAAAGCTGCTGCTGCTGCTAAGTCACTTCAGTCGTGTCCGACTCTGTGCAACCCCATAGACGGCAGCCCACCAGGCTCCTCTGTTCCTGGGATTTTCCAGGCAAGAATACTGGAGTGGGTTGCCCTACTTTCCCCTTATTTCTTATCCGTAAGACCTCTTTAATATAAACGTTACTGAATAATGCTGCTGCTGTTGCTAAGTTGCTTCAGTCGTGTCTGACTCTGTGCAACCCCATAGACGGCAGCCCATCAGGCTTCCCCGTCCCTGGAATTCTCCAGGCAAGAACACTGGAGTGGGTTGCCATGTCCTTCTCCAATGCATGAAAGTGAAAAGTGAAAGTGAAGTCGCTCAGTCGTATCCAAGGCTATCTCAAACCAAATAGAAAAGATTATTTTTTCCCAAAGGAATTTAGATTTCTTATTTACTTCTTGTAAAAGACCTGATTACTTTTGAGCTCAAGTCTGTATTCTTAACAGCCACTCTTATACCTTTACACAATCATAAAAATACTCTTCTGATCAAAATATAGATCCTGAAATCTGTCCACAGAGCTCTGCATTCTTGAACCATATACAGTGCATTGGCTTTCAGGTTTCCACCCCTCCTTCCAATCAAATTTATAATAAATCATCCCCACCCTTAGATTTTGGAAGGTTGTGGAGCTCAACCACATATAACAATTGAAACAAAAGGAGCTAAGAATAGCAATGCCACACAGGTGAAGAAGTGCATCACTTCCATTTATGAATTCTGGACATTATTTCTATTTTCTAATTACACTATGCTCTCAGGTTGGACTGAGGAAGAACTTCAGTTGTATATGTGTCACCTGGGAAACCACTTGTTTTGGATTTGACAGAGGGAGACAATTAAAATGTCTGCCATTTTTAGAGCAGCTTTTATTTATTTAAATTTTTTAGAGCAACTTTTATTTTGAAGACAAGTCAGAGAATATTAAAATTCATAGAAATGACTCTGAAAGGATTGGAAATTCTTATTTAAGAATGAACTATGAATTCTGCAGAGTTTTATGGTGGTTATTCATCACAATGAGAAGTAAAGCCCATTCATCTTTTCATGCGGCAGCCTGAGCTGTAGGGATACCATTATTAAATGGCGTTTACCAGAGGTGAGGAGAAAAACCTCCTCCCCAGAGGTTCACCCTTGCCAACCAATCACAGAGCAGCCTGGGCCTAGTCCACGCCCACTGCCCTGATAGACCCAGGTACGCAATGTGATTGGTGCATAGTTGGGGTTTTATGGGAGGGGTTTCTTGTCACTCTTTCTGGCTTCCCTGCAGTTCCTTATTTGGTAGCTTTTGACAGAACTACTCTTTCTTGCAGCTAAGCATCTTGACATACATTATTCATTAAGCCCTGGAGCTCAGGGAGAGAAAGATGCAGACCCTTAGATCTTTAGATGTTTCTTTATCACACGAATTGTCTTTATTCAGAATAGTGGTTGAATTCTTTTGCATTCTGGAGTTTTACAAATGGCATGTATTCAATGGGAAACCGACTGGATGGGATCTAATGCGAGGCTTTCTTATGTGTACTTAATTACCAAAAATCTTTAAAAATCTGCATACTCTGCTTGTGGAGATTGCTAAGTATCAAGGTTTTGAAGATATTCTTATTTTAGAACTTACTCTCTATATAATCAATCAAAAATGCCTGAAGCAAACTATTTACTGTCAGTATCTTGGGGCTACATAAAGGTAAGATTTATTTAGCCTTTGTAAACTCCTGATTACTCTGATTACATAACTAATAATTTTAATAAATTACTATGGAGTAAAGCTTTCTAAGCAATCTTTTCTTTAGACATGAGCTACAGAAGACATGTGTGTTTTTAGTGGTCAAGATAAGGAGAAATTGTATAACTTTTATTAGTTGTAATTTGTATGTTAAAATAGCTTTTTAATTTTCAGCATTTCTTCTGTTTTATCTTGTGTAGATTTGAGTGTTTTAAGTGTCAAGGTAATTCCATTGGAGATAAATAATGGGATAAATTATAACTGGTACATGGGCTATAATTAGTATGTAGCATTTAAAGTCTATAAAAATTAGTTTATGCCTCTTTCTAAAAAGCTGTACTACTTTTACCTGATGAGGTTTTTTTTTTTTTTTTTCTTCCAACCTTTGGATATAGATGACAATAAAATTGACAGTATTTAATTTTTAGGTGATATTTTATGTAAATGAACACTTGATCTATTTGTAAAACTGAAAGATGTAAATTTATATGATACTGCTATATTTGTTAAATCTCAAAAAATGAATTAGTACACTGCATTTAATAAGGTTATGTTCCTGCTTGGTAAGCTTCTTGCATGCCATGTGGTAATGCTAACCTGGCAGTCCTATCTGTTTAATATAGACTTGAGGTGGAAAAATCTTTTTCAGTCCTAAATGAAACATCACTTCAGAAACTGGAGTTTATTCTTGAATGTTTGAGCAAATCACAATACACATTTTTAGAGAATCCTTTTCCATTACTTTAAGGGCTTTCAGATTGAAACATTTTTCATTTTCTTTGTTTCTTTTTAAAGCAAAATTTCCTCTTTCCTGTGAGATTTACTTGCATTCTAAGAAAACTTATTTCAGTTTTAGTTGTCCAAAGTCATGATTTTCCACCTTCCTTAAAATCTTGATTCCAGATTTTGTCATTTTCATTATTTGAATTTTGCTAGCCATTTCTTGGCTTAATTTTTTTTTAATAGAGAAAAGTATAGAGAGTAATAAAGAAGCATCCCCCTCCCCAGTCTCTCTGGAATTAATTTCTTAGCTTCTATACAGCTCATATTTGATACTTTTTGAAGGGCTTCACAGTCATGTTATAATTATGGATAATACCTTCGAGAATCTACAGAATTTTAATGCTTTTTGCAGAAATTTTGCTGGCAGCTTTATGTTTTTAATATTATATTGCTAAAAACACTTAGGAAGGATAGATATACATGTATTTTAGTCTTATTATGTATTTTGAAAGATTTGTTTTTGTGCGGTTAATACAGTGTTTATTTTAGCTTTTAATGCTGGCATCCACCAAACTGTGTCACAGTGCAGCATATTCAAATAATTTTTAGCAGAATGTTGTGGGGAAAAACAAGCATTTACTTAATGTTTGACCTTTACCACTGTCTTAATTATATACTAGAAGATATATAATGCACTAAGTAGCACATTGGCATGAGGGGGAAGTACAGGGATTAAATTTGGGAATACTTTAATTTTTTTTATTATTTAGTTTTGTTTCCTTGACAGTCTTAAATAAACATAAATTGGATAACTGGAGTTGAAAAAGCAATATTCAGTATTCAGTTCAACTGCATTTTCCCTTTCCTTTATGTTTTATATTTGCTGCATACAGACATTCTGATGCATAATGAGAACAAAGGATTTGAAAGCATTCACTTAGAGGTCTTCCTCTTTATTCTTTGTTGCAACAATAACTCTACATATCATTTCAGACTGTTTAGATCAGAAACAATCAGAATCATTCATCAGTCTAAAATATTTAGAGGTCCTTTTAGAGATATCTAAGTGCTCAATTAAATTGTTCTACATTTTGCAACCAGTTCTTTTTGAAAAGCAGTTCTATATTTTGTCTCTTCTAAATCTATAAATTGAGAAAGAACCTAGAAAGCATTCTAGGAAAAATAGATTTTATTACCTTTTCTAATCATTTTCCCCCTCATGGCAGTTTTACAGTTATGTTAATAATTGGTATGTAGTTATCTTAAAATGAGAGAAATTCCACTTGGATTTAAAAATGATTGTTGAGTGATTTAGTTTATTGTCTGTTAGCACATCCAGCTATACACTCCAAAACCAAATTGTAAGAGGAACTACCAGTTGAGGAAGCACTGATGGTAATTTTGGGGGTTATTAATTTAGCTTCCCTTGGACCATATGTTTTATATCAGTAGCAAAAACAAAAAAAGAAACAATTTTGATTCCTTTTAGAAAAGTTCTTTGTGCTATAATTTAATTGACTCTCTGAAAATTGTTTTTAGGAAATCTCCTATACTTTTGGGAAGAAAGAGGTCTGCTTAAAATATTGTTACCTAATTATGTTAAAAGGAAATGTTGACTTCCTTGGAGCACCTCCCAAGTCTTGGGAGGGTGATAGGTGTGCAATGAAGGGTTTTTCTCCACCCATGCTTTGGGGTTTTGAACAAAGGGAAAAGGATAGTCTGGGAATATATGTATATGATGCAAAAATAATCAGCAGAATATAACGTGTCATTTATCAGTCTGTACAACAGAATTCTTTCACTGGAATTTTTTGCTTTAGTTATTTGCACCAACTGGCTATTTTGATGAGTTGTATAATCAAACTGCCAAGAAGATTACACTTCATTTTCATGTTCTTCCAGTTAAATACAGTAATTTGCGTGGCATATCTGCAGATACCATGCAGTTTTTCTTCTTGGGCATATGGCAATGTATTCCTTATACCAAATTGCTTACATGTTAGAAAGTAGAAAAACTGGGTTCCTATCTGACTGTTTGAGTGGCACCAACTGCCCCCCACCAAGGCTGCAACGTTTTTTTAGTTACATTCAAATAAATGCATGGAAGGCAGGTGGACAGTGGTTCCTGTATAACAGACTGTAGAATGGCTAGGCTAGTGGCTGAAAATCTTACTTATTCCCCTAACTTTTAAGAAAGGATTTTGTCATGACCAGGCAGTCCTCTCTGGCCACTTCTATCTCATAGCAGGGACAATTTCAGGTCAAAGAGATATTTCATTAAATATATGTTTTAGAGGTTTAGCAGACTCTCTTGAATATATTTTGCCTAAAAAGTAGATTTTTTCCAGGAGAAAATTTCATTCATCAAACAGATATTTACATACCTTTAGGCCTTATGCATGGTACTAGAGTTCTAAGTCACTTCAGTTGTGTCCGACTCTTTGTGACCCTGTGAACTGTAACCCACCAGGCTCTTCTGTCCATGGGATTCTCCAGGCAAGAATGCTGGAGTGGGTGGTCATGCCCTCCTCTAGGATCTTCCTGACCCAGGGATCTTGTGCATTGACAGGCCAGTTCTTTAGCACTATCACCACCTGGGAAGCCCCTTAGGCATGGTTTTTTGTTGTTGTTCAGCCGCTCAGTTGGGTCTCCTGCTTTGCAACCCCATGGATTATAGCACACCAAGGTTCCCTGTCCTTTACCATCTCCCAGAGCTTGCTCAAACTCATGTCCATTGAGTCGGTGATGGCATCCAACCATCTCATCCTCTGTTGTCCCCTTCTCCTCCTGCCTTCCATCTTTCCCAGCATCAGGGTCTTTTCTAATGAATCAGCCCTTTGCATCAGGTGGCCCCAAAGTATTAGAGTTTCAACTTCAGCATCAGTCCTTCAATGAATATGCAGGACTGATTTCCTTTAGGATTGACTGGTTGGATCTCCTTGCTGTCCAAGGGACTCTCAAGAGTCTTCTCCAACATCACAGTTCAATAGCATCAATTCTCTGGCACTTAGCTTTCTTTATGGTCCAACTCTCACATTCATACATGACTACTGGAAAAACCATAGCTTTGACTAATCTGACCTTGGTTGGCAAAGTAGTGTCTCTGCTTTTTAATATAGTGACCATTTTCTATATGAATAATACCCTAAATTATTTTTTGGTATTGGTAGGGGAGCTAGATATTTAGGTATATATTTTATGTTGGTTTAAATACAGTTAGATCTTCTGTCCATTCCTGCAATGATAAAATTAAACTATCACTATAAAAGGCCTAGGAAACCAGGAGATAAAATTCAAATAATATTGAGCATCTACTGTGTGCCAGTGTGAGTTAAATGATCTTACACACTCATAAATGATAGCCTGTGAATTGTTTAAGAAAATATAACTGCATAAAAAATGGGCAGAAAATATTTTGAACACTTGGTATTATCTTTATGAACTTTCTTGAAAGGTTCCAAATTTTACTTTTTCCCCCAGTGGATCATAATATATAATGCTCAGTGACAATAAGCAAAATGTATGTTTATTTTAAAATTGGTATTTTGCAGTCTACAAAGCAGTGACCATGCCAATTTTAAAATATAAAATATACATACATTTGTTGACTCATTTATCTTATAACTGGTTGTTTGCACCTTTTAATCCCCTTCTTCTATTTAACCCATCCATTATTCCCCAAGTCTGCCAACCAGTGGTTTTTATGTATCTGTGAGCCTGTTTCTGTTCTATTCATTCATTTTCTGATTCTGCATATAAGTGATAACGTACGGTATTTGTCTTTAACTTGTTTCACTACCATACAACCCTCCAGGTCCATCCAAGTTGTCACAAATGGCAAGATTCCATTCTCCTTTTTTATGGCTGAGTAATATTCCACTGTGTGTGTGTGTGTGTGTGTGTGCGCGCGCGCGCGCGTGCACACACGTGTAAATATACACACATTGCAAAATATAATATACAGCACAGAATATAACCAATGATATTATAATAACTTTGTTTGGTACAGAATCTATTAATATTAAAATACCAAATCACTATGTTGTATACCAAAAACCCAGGATATTGTCAACTATGTTTCAACAAATATACACAAAGGAAAAAGGCATAGCTAATTATATACAGTTATTAGCAGTGAGACAGTGAGGATATACATGAGTTCTACATGCATTTTTTAATCAGAGCAAGTTATAAAAAAAAAATACACAACAGAAGTGAACTTTGTGTTTCTGAGTTTGAGAATGAGCATCGTCAGTCTGTAAATTAACAACCAGAGGTATCTCTGTTGGTTATAGCCGGTTCTTCAATTTTGACTGCAGGAAAATGCTAATATGCATTTCTTATATCCAACAGTATACTGAAATTTTTTATTGATCTCAGTACTTTACAGTGATCAATTCTGATACCTAATTTAGATGATCAATAAGATTAACTCTGGAAGTGATTTGCCAAATTATCTTGAGTTTATATAACACCTTGGGATGAATTGTGCAGAGCCAAAATTTTTTTTAAATTCTAATAAACTAAATACTGAGTTAAAAATGCATTTCAGACATTACTAAATGATGATTCACTACTCTCTTTACCCCAGCGTTAATTGAGGATTTATGATGAAATTCACAATTTGAAAGGCTTTTTTGTGATCAAGTATTTAGTTTTTGCTCTATATAGAAAAAATATATTGTTTAGTACATTAAAAGAAATATTAAGGTATATTAAAAGATCTATTTGAGTTATTTGGGAAGTCAAAGGAAGATACATTGAGAAGCAATAATGGCTAGGAAAGCGTAACATTGTTGAGAATTCCGGTTTTGATAATGCCATGTGCTGGTGATAGATAAATTCCAGGTGGTAGATATGTTTCTTTGGATAAAATAGGCACCAGGGAACCAGTAAAATAAACTGTGAAGCAATGATGTTTCAGCTGAACAGGTCTATTTTCAATTGTATTTATGGGACTTATGGTGATGAATTGGTAAAGTCTTTGGATGCTGAAAACCAGTAAATCCCTACTTAAAAAACTTTAAAAAGGAAACATTATGTATTATCTGTTCACATGTTTTCTCTATAGTCTAGTAGAGTCCTCAAATCTGCTCAGTTCTGCTTTCGGGGAAAAGACTACATTTTAATCTCTGATCAGTATACATATTCATTTCTGCTAATGATAAATTAATTGATAAAAAACATACCATGTTTTATTGTGTGGCAACCCTTTTGTGTGTTTATAAATTAGTTTTTTCTCTTCTCTAAATGCTAATAATTCATGCTATTTTTATGCATTCTCCCCCCAGTGTCCTCCTTGAATATCTAAATGTGTGCTGTCCATTTATGGTAGCCCCTAGCTTCATGTGACTTTGCAGTTTAAATTCATTAAAATTAAATAAAATCTAGAATTCAGCTCCTCCTTTATACTAACCATATTTAAAGGGCTTGATAGCCACATATAGCTATTGGCTCCTAGCCACTAATCTCTGGAGAGTGGAGAGTATAGCATTTTTTCATCATTGTAGAAAGTTCTATTGGATAACACTGACCTAAAGAGTCAGGATGTGTTAAAGATTCTTTGGCATATTTTCTATATCTTAGCATATGCTCATGTTATTTCACTTAAACTTTCCTCTTCTGTTATTTCATTTTATCTTTCTGTTTTTTCAGTTTAAAAGGATGCTTAATCGAGAGCTCACCCATCTCTCTGAAATGAGTCGGTCTGGAAATCAAGTGTCAGAGTATATATCAAACACATTCTTAGGTGAGCCTAACAATTTAATTTTTTTCTTTTTTATTGTTTGGTTGTCTTTAGAGGTAGATTGGGGTACAAACTTGTTTTGGAACTCAATAAGAGTTAGGAATTCCATTTGTTTTCAGTCATCAAATCAGTGAGCCTCTAAGTTTTAGAACCTAAGGTGACAAAGTACCTTTTTTTATCTTTTAGTTTCATTCAAGACTTTAGAGATTCCCTTAATTAAAGTTGTATATTTCCCATTTTTCCAAAGTACTCAACTGAAAAATGTATTTTTTAGAGAGAGCTATTCATGCATTCAACAAATGCTTGTTAAATGCCAGCCATTGCTGGACAGTAGGTATTTAATAATCAGTTAAAAATAGTCCCTAAACTCAACGAGTTTGTAGTCCAATGGGAATCATGCCTGGTAGGCTGGGGAGGCAGAGAGATGTAACACAATTGCTGAGGAAAAGCCTGCTGATGATGGTAGCTGAGAGCATGGTGCACTGGGACACCACCACTCCATCCTCCATCCAGAAAGAAAATGCAGGTAGAACAAGCCAATAACTTGAACATACCCTTGATCTGAACTTACTTTCAAAACAAAACTGCTGTAATAGCTAATTAGCACATTCACTAAACAGACATTTCTTGGATACACGCTCTGTGTAAGGAAAAGTTAAAGGAGGCACTGCCTTGAAATAGTAAATGAGTGTATTGATACCATCTGATGTCCTAGTTGAAAACAACAATTAGCTCTTGTGAATATGATATTTACTTATCAGATAATATTGGAGATTCTCTGTGCTCCCCATATAACCTTGTTACATTATATATCCCCCACATCACTATCCTATAGAAAATGTAAAGTAGCAGAAACAGTCTGACTCCTTCAGATAGACTGTGTATGCTCCCGCAGAATGGCCCGTTAGGTTCACACACTGCTGTTTTCAGTTTGTGCACGAAGTTTCTGCCATTTCAAAGTAGGTGTTGAAACTGGAATTCTTACTTGGCAAAAGCAGCTTTCCCATCAGGAAGTGAATTTTGGACAGGAATGGAATTGATGAGCAGTAGAAATAACCAATGTATTTTGCCTTTTCCAAGTCAGCAATCATAAGTTGTTTTGTTTTTTTTTTTAAGTATTAGGACCTTCAAAGTTGTGGTCACTGAATTATTTGATGTTAATTATTATGCAGTAGAATTTATTTGCTTAATTTTGTGTTTCAGAGTATCAAATTAAGTCCACATCAAACTGTAAATACTCAACTTCCTTAAGAGGAATTTTACTTGGAAATATTTCCTAGAATGTATAATGATCAATTAAAATCTGCCTAGTTATGCATGTTTGGAGAAAAAAAAAACTAGGCAGAATTAATACTAAGTGTAGAATATTTTTAAAATTTTTAAGATAAGCAACATGAAGTGGAAATTCCTTCTCCGACTCAGAAGGAAAAGGAGAAAAAGAAAAGGCCAATGTCTCAGATCAGTGGGGTCAAGAAGTTGATGCACAGCTCCAGTTTGACCAATTCAAGCATCCCAAGGTTTGGGGTCAAAACTGAACAAGAAGACGTCCTTGCCAAGGTAAGATGATTTCAAGTACCATGATCAGAAATATGCAGTGAACTTTGATTCCTTCTGTTTTAAATAAATGAAAAAGCTTATTATTAATAATTCATGGGGATTTTTCTGGTAGATGGGAAAGCACTTCATAAAGCTCTTGCTAAATCACTTGAATAGCATTGAAACATATACATTACCATATGTAAAATTAGATAGCCAGTGGGCATTTGCTGTATGACATAGGGAGCTCAAATTCAGTGCTCCCTGACAACCTAGAGGAGTGGGATGGGGTAGGGGTGGGAGGGAGGTTCAGGAGAGAGGGAACATGTGTATGCCTATGGCTGATTCATGCTAATATATGGCAGAAACCAACACAATATTGTAAAATAATTATCCTCCAATTAAAAGTAAATAAATTTTAAGAAAGAATAAGGTAGAGGAACATGAGCTTTTAGAGAAGGATCTCCAAAATAAACCATCAAGAGGAAAAATAAATCACTTGAATTTAATTAATATATAGAGACAGGTGGCTTGATGTTCTTTCTTTTTGCATCTACATTTGATTGTTTGAATAGTGTAAGTTAAAGTTTTTGAGAATATGTTTTAACTAGTTAAGGTTAACTAGCTTAACTAGTTACCTTTAGATAACTAACTTAACTAGTTACTTTTAGTTAACTAGCTAAGGTTTTGAGAATACGTTTTAACTACTGGAGAAATACTTGAGATCAGTATTTCAAGTGTGTAAATATACTGTTTTGTCAGAGACATAAGGTTGAGCAACACCATTCAGTCTCTAGCATGTGATTTGCCTCAAGTTTGCCTCTACTTACGTGGTGCATCCATTACATTCGAAATGAACTTTTGAAAAAAAGTCTAACAATCTCTTCATTAAAGTCAGTAATTTTTAAATGACTGTGTTCATTCTTTCATGTTCTACTTCTGCATCCAAACTTGTTCTTACCTTTCCTTAACCCCAGGAACTAGAAGATGTGAACAAATGGGGTCTTCATGTTTTCAGAATAGCAGAGTTGTCTGGGAACCGACCTTTGACTGTTATCATGCACACCATTTTTCAGGTAACGTGGTTAAGTTCTATCACCTCTTATTTGGTGACATAATGTCCAGTCTGTGAATTGTGCATGCATTTATCTTCTTCACTACTCACCCTCTTTTACTTATTTTGATAGTTTTTTATTTGCTGAAGCATATAAGGGATATATATTTGCCCCTTATATGCTGCTGCTAAGTCACTTCAGTCGTGTCCGACTCTGTGTGACCCCATAGACGGCAGCCCACCAGGCTCCCCCGTCCCTGGGATTCTCCAGGCAAGAACACCGGAGTGGGTTGCCATTTCCTTCTCCAGTGAATGAAAGTGAAAAGTGAAAGTGAAGTCGCTCAGTCGTGTCCGACTCTTAGCGACCCCATGGACTGCAGCCTACCAGGCTCCTCCGTCCATGGGATTTTCCAGGCAAGAGTACTGGAGTGGGGTGCCATTACCTTCTCCTGCCCCTTATATACCAAGGGGCAAATAAGGATACAAGAAGGTTAGAGTGTGGGTAAAACACAAATAAATCAATTGTATTATTTTTCCCATTGAAGAAAAAGATATGTGGGCAAATGAAGCAATTCATTAAAATAATTTTAAAATCATAAAATAAAAAAATTTTTAAATCATCCACATGACCCTCCCTTGCACAGAGAATGGAGTGTTAACTTTACAAATTGAATAAGCCCCTTGCTGACTAACCTTAGTATGTAATTTCTTCAGCCACTGTCTTGTGGACTGCTCTCTTCTTCAAATCAGTTTCTCATTCTTGTCAGGTTTTTGCCCCAGTTCAGGGTTAGGATTTATATGAGAATTTGGGGCTGAGGTCTCCAGCCCTCAAGAGAATGTTGTGTCTCACGTGCTTTGACCCAGTGGCCCAGTTGGGCTGGTGGACTGAAGCTACCTTCAGGGTCCCAGGACACGGACACTTGATAGTTGGCAGCTCATTCCTGACACCATATATTTTGGGCAAAGCTTTGCTGGGCTCCAGAAGGACAACTGTATTCTGGTTTTGTCCCTGCAGTTTCTGGATCACCCCATGGGTTTTCATTGTCCTCACTAGACATTGAGAGAGTGCTTCTCTCATTTCTGGGTTATCCATAGGTGGCACAGGGGGTGATTTCTGTTGCTGTTGTTAACACACTGTATGGAAAATCTTTTCTATAAGATACAAAATGCTAAGAGGATTTCTTTTGCAGGAACGGGATTTATTAAAAACATTTAAAATTCCAGTAGACACTTTAATTACATACCTAATGACCCTGGAAGATCATTACCACGCTGATGTGGCCTACCACAATAATATTCACGCTGCAGATGTCGTCCAGTCAACGCACGTGCTGTTGTCTACACCTGCTTTAGAGGTACACTTGGTCTCTAAACCTTCAAGAACAGTAACTTGCCACTCACAGTGGTTCTTCAACTTTCATACTGAAGGGCATGCAGGGCAAACAACGATTGGCTTCCTGGAAATATTATTAAGTTGGGAGGGGGATGGCATTGTGGTAATTGAACAGCTGAGTCTTTGATGAATTTGTCTTGGATAATAATCAAAGACTTAGGGATTCATCTGTTTATGATATTGCCTCTTTGAAATGATCTAGTGAACATTCCATAAAGCACACCTGGATTACTCAGTTTTGATTAGTTTGGGGCTTCTTGGGAATTTAGTCTGATGACTTTTTTGTTTATAATCCAAAGATGATTATTTTTATAAAATAGAAGCTATGCATTGATACTTTTCATAGAACTCACTAGAAAGAAACATATCTTTAATGTCACCAAATCCTATGAAGTTGTTCCATTGAATGTTTATTAAAGCAATTTGATTTCCTTAATCATTTGGGAGAGTGACTCCCTTTTGCTAATGTAGTTTATAGTTCAGATTGTTTCATTATAAAACTGGGTTAATACCTTATTGTTTGAGTGGGAGGCTCTCAGCTGAGGGTGATTTTCCCGTTACTCCTACTCCCCCGCTCCTCCCAGGGACATCTGGCAATACTGGAGAAATTTTTGGCTGTCACAGTTTGGGGGTACATTCTACTGGCATCTCATCGGTAGAGGCCAGGGGCCCTGCTAAACACCTCGTAACACACAGGATAGCCTCCCACAGCAAAGACCTATCTGCACAACAAAGACTTATCTGACTGCAGATGTTGGTTTCTCTGAGACTGAGAGTCCCTGTTTTGAATGGAAGAAAATAATTGCTCGTGTCATTAATTTTATGTACATTTTCAGAATATCCTTGAACATCTTAAATACTTTTAAAATAAGTTATTATTTTCTAAAACTATTGGCAGATATCCTTTTTAAATATTTTTAAAATATAACCATGGAAAAGGTGTGATCTTGAATTATAATAAGATCAGATAAAATATTTCCTCCAAGATTACATTTAAAAAGGCCATGAGGAGCTCATTTTCTGAAAGTCTGCCATCCTGGAATATGATAATAATATATTTTGAAGCTTCATTTTGTTTTCCATCAGAGTCTGGGAAGGAATTTCCCATTCCTATGTACCTTTAATTTATATTACTATAGAATAGTAACTTTATCTAATATTGTCTGCATTCTTTCAGGCTGTGTTTACAGATTTGGAGATTCTTGCAGCAATTTTTGCCAGTGCAATCCATGACGTTGATCATCCTGGTGTGTCCAATCAGTTTCTGATCAATACAAGTAAGTGAAGTGAAACTTCTTCATTTTTGCAGAAAAAATTTTCCTTTTTACATTTTAGAGTGACTGAGGGTTTTTATAAGTGTAGGGTGTTTTCAGAGTCATGTTCTTTTGAAATGTGTATATATGCATTACAGTGACTGCACATTAATGTTATATAGCTCTAAAAAATTACTGTTCTAGCCCATGAGGCATATCATGTTTGAAAAAACATGCATTCCAGTACTTCTCTTGAAATACTATATTACCACATTAGTAGACAGAGCAATTGAAAGCGAAAGTTTGCAGAAAGATTTAGGTATATTGCTCCTAAAGTTTTTTCTTTTTTGGGGGGGGGTGGGGGTGCGGGCGCTGTGCTGGGTCTTTGTTGCAGCTCACAAGCTTTCTCTGGTTGTGGCATGCGGTCTCTCTAGTTGCGGCATACAGGTTTAGTTGCCCTGTGGCATGTGTGATCTTAGTTCGCTGACCAGGGATTGAACCATGTCCTTTGCATTGGTAGGTGGATTCTTAACCACTGGACCACCAGGGAAATCCTACCCTCAGAGTTTTAAATAAAAGAAGTTATCAGGATGCATGTTAAATTCCTCATTTTATGTAGGTTGTGACTTAATCCTCTTCAGAGGCTGTAACTCCTTCTCTCCACCATGTTCTTTCCTCTTCTTCCCTTTTTAAATCTCATGCTGAGGGCAGTATGAGGTTCTGTTCTGACATACTGTTTGTTTTTTTCTTTTAATATTTCTTAACCGTTGATTTTTTTCTCACTGGTGACATTTTGTAAAATAAGTCATCAATGGATTTGGAAAGAACGCACAGAAGAGACTGTTCGATGCGGGACACCTCTTAACACACAGTTGCACTGCAAACCCCTGTAGGGAATATTAGTAGCGTTTGGGTGAGGCTTTTGGCAAAGAGATTGTTTTACAGAAATTCTGTTCTTTCTGTGCTCTTAGTCACTCAGTCGTGTCTGACTCTTTATGACGCCCATGGACTGGGACCCGCCAGGCTTCTCTGTCCATGGGGATTCTCCACTGAACCAGGGTCTCCTGTATTGCAGGGGGTTTCTTTGCCAGCTGAGCTACCAGGGAAGCCCATTCTCTCTGTACTTGAAGTTAATTGGTAAATAATTTAAATGTACCATTATATAATTCCCTCCCAGCACAGTAGATTAATGTTATAAAAGTCACTTTTGTATGTGAAAAAATAAAATAAAAAACTCTTCTTTTTTCCTATCTGTTAAGAATCTGTCTTTGCTTTTTACTGAGTTGTGGAAAACAGCCTTCTCCTGCCCCATAGCAGTCTAGCTCCTGTAGTGTCTGTTCCTCCACCATTCATTCCCAGTGCTTTGCTGCAGCCAGATTTAAAGGGGAAGTTGAAATATAGCCTTGCTTTGAGAGATTCAGATCTTTTGGCTTATTTATATATTTGTATATTTTTAATAGCCTCTGGACTACCCTATAACAAAATGCACTTTGGTGACTCACTCATGTGTAGGAGAATTGGGAAAGTCATAGGTTTCCAAAAATGGATGGATAGTCAGTGCATTTCATGTCTTAGATACCTTTTGAGAACCTATAATAGGGTGCTTTCAGGAGTCAACAAAAATTACTGTATATCAACACATGAGTTTACATTGTCTCCTAGGTTAGGGTTGATTGTGTCCTTTCTGTTAGAAGAGAAAGCTCATATAGTAAAATGTACACTGGCAATTTTTTATTATCCTGGACTGATTCATTATTTTGCTTCTTAGGTATATCTTGATGTTTTTAACAAATACATATAAATTCTGTCTTAACTCTTGCATTAAGAAAGGTAGGCTTTTTTCTTTAAATTAATAACACCAATATTCAGACTTAAGTGTTTTATTTGCATCCTATTATACTAAATATTGTATCTTCCCATATTATAACATTAGAATTAAGAATTGAGAACAAATTAAAACAACTGATAATAAAGTCACTGTCTTCCAAGTATTCTGTTAAATTTTTCAGGAAAAATGAGGACCAACTCTATTATTCTTTATTATGGACCCTCTAAGGGCAGATGGGCCTAGGCTGGCAGCAGGGTACCCGTGGAGTCTGCAGTTTAAACTAGCAAAGCCTCAGTCCACACATGAATCTCATGCCCTTTAAAGTTTGAGACAACTGAGAATAAATAATGGAGACTGCTGCTGCTGCTGCTGCTAAGTCGCTTCAGTCGTGTCTGACTCTGTGCGACCCCATAGACGGAAGCCCACCAGGCTCCCCCGTCCCTGGGATTCTCCAGGCAGGAACACTGGAGTAGGTTGCCATTTCCTTCTCCAATGGAGACAGTAGAGGGTAATTATACACACAGGACAGTGGCCAAGGGTGTCTGTTTAAGGTCGTTTTACTGATGACCTGCCTGAGGTAGAAGGATTATAGACTGCGCTTCTGGAGGCACTTTGTTAGCCAGTGATGTTGTGCCCATCTCCTTTCTGTGGGGTCTCAGCCACACAGGGCAGTCAGCAGTTCCCAGGCCAGCTTTGGATTGCTGATATTTTCTTGAGGGTGGGGTGAGATAGGGCTGTGTAATGCCTGAGAGAATGAATCAGTATCATCTGGTAGATGAAAGTTATCCCAGGGTTGATAAGAGCCCCAGGGCATTATGAGAATTATTGCCTTAGTTAGCTTTTAATTGGCTTCCCTGGTGGCTCAGACGGTGAAGAATCTGCCTGCAATACAGGAGACCCGGGTTCTTTCGATCCCTGGGTCAGGAAGATCAAGCCAGAAAGCATTTTGTTTCAGAACTCAGAAGAGGCTTAGTAGCCTCTAACACAAGTTAAGTTTTAGTTTTCACAACATGTTTTAAAGTGAAAGGGAAGTGAGTGAAGTCGCTCAGTCGTGTCTGACTCTTTGCGACCCGTGGACTGTAGCCCACCAAGCTCCTGCGTCCATGGGATTCTCCAGGCAAGAATACTGGAGTGGGTTGCCATTTCCTTCTCCAGGGGATCTTCCTGACCCAGGGATCGAACCCAGGTCTCCCACATTGCAGGCAGACTCTTTAACCTCTGCACCACCAGGGAAGCCCTTAAATACAAGAATACAGTCTCAGAAAAGGAGAGTCTCACTAATAACTGCAAACTTATAATAAACAGCTGTATGAAATACTCTATCAGAATTATGTGATTATTTTTAGTTTACAGTAAACTTTTTATAGACATTAAATTTGTGTTTTCTCTTTCTTTTGTGGATGGATTGAGTGGCTCAAACTAGCACACACTCTCAGCTCCTAACCTGGAGCTGGGGCTGCCATCTTGTCCAAAGCTAAAGGTTGAACCTGTGTTTCTTGTAATAAAGACTTCTAATCATCAGATCAGAACTACCATAGATGGGAGGTCACTTGTCCAATTTTAAGGAGACTGCATGGCTCACCAGGGCGGAAGGGCACTTGGGCTCACCTGGCTGATTCCCAGGCCAAATACCCCTCTGCTTCTCAGTTGTGGTGATAGTTTTCATTAACCATTCCGGTTGTGTTAGTTTTAGGCACCAGGTGATTTAATATTAATGACACATACACTCCTTGTAAACATGCTGAAGGTTGTGAAAACAGAGCGATCATTTCTACCTGGCAGAGGCTTTAAGCTTTTATAAATGATTTAGGGGAGTGGAGGATTCTGAATTGGATGTAAGGAAGTTGAAATTCCAGGTGAGAAGCTGCATAAATCTTTTTCAAGGACAATACTATGTAAATAAATCCATAAAATGTAAATAGCATCATAATGTGTTGAATAGAGCACATTAGAGGATATTTATCTTTAAAAAGATAAATATTTTTAAAGCGTTATTTTCTGAAACAATAAAGCAGTGTCAGCATATATATAGCATTAAATTTTACTTGGAAAACAAGTAAAATTTCTGTTTCTAGCGAATCTGCCTAGGTGTGGGGGAGAAAGGTTTCCTCACACATTTGAACACATTAGTCATCTATTCAAATCATATGACTTTTGAAGTTCAAGAGCAGAGACATTTTACTGTATGAAGGTAGAGCTGGACCTGGTGATAGTACATACTCTTTATTTCACTGATCTCATTGATAAAAAAGCTTTCCGTCACTATATTTGTAGCTTGTATATAGAACGTTATTTTTCTGTGTAAATGTAAAATCATAGAATCTCAGCCAAAGTGTGTCTTGAATCTCACGTCTCCTTCCTAGCTTCTTTAAAATAGTCATTGAGCAGTATTGAGTATTTCTTTCTTAGAAAATAATGTATATTTTCCACACAAGTCAAAAGAAAGATCCAATACATGTGTTAGTTTTTACAGTGACTTAAGTGGAAACAAGATAAAGCACCATTTTTTTTTTTAATGACTACTTTAATAGACCTGAGTCTGCTATTTACAGGAACTAGGAAAGAGGTAGGATTTCTCATTGCAAAAAAACCCCAAAAAAACAGAGGTCCAGGACAGTCATGGGGGAGCAGCCGAATCTTCACCTTGGGGTTATGTAGACAACTCAAAACCCGGCTCCGTGTGAAACTCTCAGTGTGCATCTTGGATGTGCAACATACATGTTTATAGTGATTGCCAAGACATGTGGACAAGGAAATGGAAAAATGAACAAAGCTATCCTGTGAACAAAACAAGTACAAGCATGAACAGACCCTGATATTGTTCATATGTTCCAAGCTGGTCTTGTACACTCTTGGAGTACAAATTACCCTAAGGCACATGATCTTTACATTACATAAAAGATCGGATAGATAGTCCACCTTTATCAGGAATACATCTTCTGTTCTGGATGTGTTACAGATGTTAGGAATGATGTTTTCTACTGCTGAGCTTATGGAGCTGCCTCTAGCAGATCTGGAGAGAAGGTTCAGGGTAATCTCACCTAACTCTTCTTTCCCTTTAGACCAGAAGAAGGCGAAGCCTCAGTGTGAACTGACTTATCATTTGCCAAGAGCGTTAAGCCCACTCTCAAGATTCTAGGGGACTCTCTTCTAGGTGTTGTAATGTCATGGGAATGCAAGTAGAAACATTTAGGAGAAATTGCTTCCTAAAACCCCAGATATCTCAGAATATGAAAAATAAGATAAACTTAGCATAAATGGCTTTGTTGACCTTCTACCTCTTGTCTTTCTTTCAAGACTCTGAACTTGCCTTGATGTACAATGATTCTTCTGTCCTGGAGAACCATCATTTGGCCGTGGGCTTTAAGTTGCTTCAGGAAGAAAACTGTGACATTTTCCAGAATTTGACCAAAAAGCAAAGACAGTCATTAAGGAAGATGGTCATTGACATTGTGAGTAACTGATAAAAAGCAAAAAAGAGAACTGTGATCTATGATGTTTTCTTAAAAAAAGAAAGAGATGACAATCAAATAAAAGTTTCTTGTACATTTCAAGATATTGCTGCCCTTTCTGTCCTAGAGGCTGGCCTTGCTGCTGGCAGTGATGCTCTGCTGCTAACAGTCTGGAGTTAAGAATAATGAAAAAACCTCTGTCAGCAGAAGTGCCATGCAGAAACATCCATGACATTCGTCTTTTCTCTATGCATTTTTCATGAGACACAGGGAAATATCTGGTTATCAGAAACTTTATCTGTTCAGCTTTGTACATGCAGAGAAATGGAGACATTACATGTCTTAGATAAGCAGAAAATTAACCAGAATATTGTTCCTAAAGTATTCTGTAAGCAACCTGTGAATCACTCCATTGTAGTCCAGTAACCACTTTCTAGTCCAAGAAATTAAAAAACTTCAAAATGTGATGATGTCTTATCCAGAGAAAGAGCCCTTTTTATCACCATGAGAGTGGCTGCTAGTGATTAATGTTTCTGTATATTGTACACATTTATCTGAGCTTCCAGGAAACTTGACAGCAAAGAGGAGTAGATTCTGGCCCAAGAAGTAGTAAAGGATTCCCTCACAGGGCTATTAGATGACAGAATTGTTCTCCATTTCTTCTCATGTTCTCCATGATATTTTCATGTGCAAATTATGACTTTTTTCCTCTGGGCATTTTTTACTTATTAAAACACTGTTTGTCTTTTAAGGTACTTGCCACAGACATGTCAAAGCACATGAATCTACTGGCCGATTTGAAAACTATGGTTGAAACTAAGAAAGTGACGAGTTCTGGAGTTCTTCTTCTTGATAATTATTCTGATAGGATCCAGGTAAAGCATTTGACTTTGTTCTGTGTCTGTGTGTACACACTCATGTCTGTGTGTCTAGCTTAGATAGGATTTATGTCTCCTTTCTCCCAGCTTATAATTTTGGTAGTTATAAGCAGGATTTTTATCCAGATTCTTCATGCTGAGAATTAACCAGACAAAATCCTATTGGCCTTTGCAAGTGGAAGAGCGTTAAAAAAAATAATATCCCACAAAACCAACCACTTAAGCAGCTCTGAATTTAATGAAGTGAGCATGTAAACAGTTTCTCTCATGATACCTAGATGCGGTAGAAGTGGCATACTTTGGGACTATTAATACAAGTGTGAACCACACACAGACACATCATGGTCGAGCCGTCTGGAACGACTCTTACACAACATGTATTTTTAAGTGTCACAGTCACCTGATGTGAATTTCCAGTTTAAAAAAAAGGAGCGGGTGCTAAACAGAGCATGCACTGGTTTGTTTTAGGTCCTTCAGAACATGGTGCATTGTGCCGACCTGAGCAACCCAACCAAGCCTCTCCAGCTGTACCGCCAGTGGACGGACCGCATCATGGAGGAGTTCTTCCGCCAAGGGGACCGAGAGAGGGAGCGGGGCATGGAGATAAGCCCCATGTGTGACAAGCACAACGCATCTGTGGAAAAATCACAGGTGATGCCTTAAGCTTTCAGAGAGAACACAGCTACATGGAACATTTGGTTACTTTTTTTGCACCTCCTTCAGTCTTTTATGGGGTGATCTTAATTACCTTCTTTCTGACAAGCTCAATTCCCACTTCATGTTTGCAAGCCTCAAAATTCTTTGATTCTTAGGATGTATATCCGTATGGTCATATATCTATTCATAGAACAGTATATTTATTCATTATAACTCGATTTGTATAGCATATTCATATGTGTAGAATTATTTCAACTACCTCTTCTCATAAGTGAATAAAGTTTTTTGAATCCATATGGAATACATGGCATTATTTCGGTGTATCTGGATCCACCTATAAATGGACTATTCTAAAATCAAGTCCAAGCCTCAAACCAAGCAAGGTAAACAAGCAGAGGTTTTTTACATCACAAACCTGCTCTTGGACTCAGAATTCTATAAGCTATTAGTTGTTTTCTGCAGCTCATAACAACATTGTCATACAGTCTGCTACCTAAAATAGTAACTATTTTACCAGACTAAGGTTAATAGTCTTCGGTTCAGTGTTATATTTGTAAAGCATATTACATTTATATATTTTACATAAATTCTATATATCATATATAAAAATTTAATTCAGTATATAAATTGAATACATTTGGGTCTCTTTAATCTTTTCCATTGTTTCTTAATCCTGTACTCACATTGGATATATTTTTTTTAACCAGGTGGGCTTCATAGACTATATTGTTCATCCTCTGTGGGAGACGTGGGCAGACCTGGTCCATCCTGACGCCCAGGACATTTTGGACACTTTGGAGGACAATCGCGAATGGTACCAGAGCACAATTCCTCAGAGCCCCTCCCCGGCGCCCGATGACCAGGAGGAGGGCAGGCAGGGTCAGACAGAGAAGTTCCAGTTTGAACTGACTTTAGAGGAAGACGGCGAGTCAGACACCGAGAAGGACAGTGGGAGTCAAGTTGAAGAAGACACTAGCTGCAGCGACTCGAAGACTCTGTGCACTCAGGACTCGGAGTCCACCGAGATCCCCCTGGATGAGCAGGTGGAAGAGGAGGCCGTGGCGGACGAGGAGAGCCAGCCCGAGGCCTGTGTCATCGGGGACCCCTCCCCAGACACGTAACAGGGCCCAGACTTCCATGCCTTTCGTTTGTGTTTTTTGTTTTTTTAAGTAGAAACGTTGTTTCCAAAGTGCATGTCACATGCCACAACCACGGTCACACCTCACTGTCATCTGCCAGGATGTTTGTGGAACAAAACTGACCTTGACGATTCAGTCTGGCGCTCAGGAATATCGTCACCAGTTTTTTCACCTCCATGTCATCAGAATGAGAGGGACATCTTCATGGACAGCATTGTCACGGGTCTGCGGCTCCATCAAGCTGAAGAAACCGAGAAAAATCAACTCTTAAGTGTTTTCTAGGGAGTGTGGCTCATTGGGCAGCCCCAAAGTTAAGATGATTTGGGGTTTTTTTTTCTTTTTGTTTGCAATATTTTCAGCAGAAAGAAGGCATTATTATATGGATGCAGTGAACAGATGGGTGAAGCAACGAATGGGTCAGGAACAGGACATAGTGTGAAGCTGTTACCAGGAAAAAGATGAGCCACAGAAATTGCATAATTTTCTAATTTCAAGTCTTCCTGATACCTGACTGAATAGTGTGGTTCGGTGAGCTGCACTGACCTCTACATTTTGTATGATATGTAAAACAGATTTTTTGTAGAGCTTACTTTTATTATTAAATGTATTGAGGTATTATATTTAAAAAACTACATTCAGAACTTCATCTGCCACTGGTTATTTTTTTCTAAGGAGTAACTTGCAAGTTTTCAGTACAAATCTGTGCTACACTGGATAAACCTAATTTACAAATTTTACTTGCACCTTAGACTTCATAGCAATTAACTGATTTGTAGTGACCCATTGTTTTATATACCAATGACTTCCATATTTTAAAAACAAAAATTGACTTTATGTTGCAGGAAACCCTTTTTGTAGGTCTTCATTTGCTGGCTCTTCATTTTGGTCTATTCAGACACGCAGAGTTGCTCCCCACTGACATTTCTCTTCACCGTGTGCAAAGTGAACACGTGTTCCATAATACTCTGATGTGTGTTCTGTCTAATGTATCTCAAGCCTCGTGGACACTCAGTCATCAGTTGGTATTATCTGAAGCAAGTGGGAGATATATAAATACCCAGTAGCTAAAATGGTCAGTCTTTTTTAGATATTTTCCCACTTAGTGTCTTCTGATAACTTTTTGCTGTGGTGGTAGACCCTCATTTCACAAATGCATGTCTTTGTAATAACCCACACATTTCATGTTCATTTTTATTATTTTCACAGTCAGTTATAGTAAGAAAACCTTTTTCCCCTTGTGCTGCTTCATTATTCAGTGTGTGTTTGAACCTCTGTCCACATTTACCACGTGGGGTCTTATCAAATATATCACCACCATTCTGATGGATGCAAAGAACAGGTAGTCAAGTTAGAGTTAGCATTCTTTTCTGCCATGAGGTCGTATATAATGACTAGCTTTTACTTTTGATTTACAAAGAAAAGTTAATGGCTAGCTAGGTAATTTTTAACAATATTAGTAGAATATATTAATGAACACCAGTACAATGAATGCTCTTTTGTTTCTATGATTTCACCACGGGATTAAGAACTGTATGAGGAATATTCCTGAGACGTGATTTTAAGTGTAGCAATGACTCTTCCTTAAAGGACAGCCACATAACACATAATAGCATTTCTTGCTTTATCAGTTATCATTGATCCAGAAGTACATCTAGTGGAGGAGAACTTTAAATACGCTGTTAAAAAGAAGTTGATGGTGCCCCTAGCACCAGAGATTAGGTGATGTGATGCCGTTTTAAATTACTCAGTTGGGTAAGAAGATTCTGACTAAATCTTCAAGAGTAGAGATTACTCTTGGCTGAATTTAGCATCAAGAATTGTATTGCAATTTTAGAGATTGATTCCCAGTATTTACCTTTAATTGGCATCTTGGGGCATTTATTTAGTCTGGACTTTCTTCCCATTTCAGCTCTTAAAAAATGTTTACCTTCTCTGTGAAGAGCTTGGAGCCCAAATAATCATTTTTCACAGTGATATCCAAGAACTCAAGTAGAGGCTAAAGGAATATCTGACCAAACAGAAAATAGAACAGTAAATGGAATTGTAATCCTGAAAAATGTTTATATTGTGGATGTCTCAATCACTAAATCATCAGCCAGGGAAATGACCCAAGCTGAAGATACTATTTTAATCCCCTGAGAGCCACAGTTGGTTAGAAACATTGATAGAAAAATTAGGTAGCTGTGAACTTCGACATAGAGCACAAGACAGGAATTGACCAATTAATTATCAGATTCCCCTGTAAAATTCAGACAGTAATCTTTCAAATAAAGTCTTATGTTTGGCAAGTGGTTTCACAAGAACAATTGGAAACTTGTTTGCATTTTAATTTTGTTCCTGATGGAGGTCTAGAAGAAAAGGCAAAGAATCTAAGGTTTATTCCTTTCTCCCAAATACTCTCAATCCCTCCCTTTCCTCATGCTTGCTATTTCCCCCACAGAGTGCCTAGAACTTAAGAATGAAAAAAAAATTAAAACAGCAATATGTCACAAATCCAGACCTGAAAAGGTATATAACAGCACTAAAAAAGGGAGACTCCTTTTATTTCTTCAATTTGTTGGTTTTAATGGTCACATGTGTGAAGATACCCAATGATGGACAATCAAATTTTAGGAAAAAATATCCAAAAGACAGGGACTAGTGCACTGTACAATCTGCTTCTCCTCTCTTCTCTCCTCTGCTCTCGCCGAAGTGTGCTTCAGAATTATACACTGCTTTAAAAAGAATATCCTTTTATAAGTGGCTTTACATTTCCTAAAATGTTGTAAGAAAATACAGTATCTGGGTACTGTATGGGGAAGAAAATGTCTAAGTTTGCATAAAACCAGTACATTTCAGCTTGCAAGTTACTAAACATAATAATGCTGTTTTAATTTTCTTTTCTTTTATGTCACTTAAAATTCACAAGAAAATAATGTAGATAGAACAAATTGTAGACAAGGAAAAAAAAACTTGAATGAAGTGGATTTTACCGAAAGCTTTATGATGCTTTTTGAATGCATTATTTATTTTTTTGTGCCATGCATTTTTTTCTCACCAAATGACCTTACCTGTAATACAGTCTTGTTTGTCTGTTTACAACCATGTATTTATTGTAATGTACATACTGTAATGTTAATTGTAAATTATCAGTTCTTATTAAAACATCATCCCGAATTGGGATGGTGTTGATATATTTGGAAACTCTTGGTGAGAGAATGAATGGTGTGTATACATACTCCTTGTACATTTTCTTTTCTTCTATAAAATAGTCTTGTCACCTTAGAGCTTGTTTATGGAAGATTCAAGAAAACTATAAAATACATAAAGGTATATAAAATATAAAAACATAGCTGCAGGTCTTTGGTCCCAGGGCTGTGCCTTAACTTTAACCAATATTTTCTTCTGTTTTGCTGCATTTGAAAGTAAGGTAACGGTGGGGTTAGGGCTGGGCATTTTACATCTGAGCTTTGAATCAATTGGGTTTCTGGCAGCAGCTGGATTGTACAGAACCATGGTCAACCTCTAGAGCATTCTGAGACTCTTGAGAGACAAGCCCTTAAATGCTTTCTGCCACGAAGCACCAAAGCATATATGATGGTGTTTTTTCCAATAAGATACTAACTGAGCTGCTTCGGTTAGTTACATTTGATTTTTTCTTTTTTTTAATTTTCAAACACTACTGGGGAAATTATTCTTGTCCAATAATTATTAAAAGTCTTTTCGACTTGAGCACATGGACAAATGAACTTGATTTGAAACTAGAGCCATAGGCCATGCATGTTAGTACTTTATTATTTGGCTTCCTGCCATGTTAGGAAAACAAAATATGAAAAAGGTCATTTTCTTTAAACCATGGAATTTTTCTTCAACTAAGATGAATCAAATTTCCTTATGTATGTAAATTCATACATTAACACAAAGTTTTATATCATGCCAGTTCACATAGCATAGTGGAGTCACCATTCTCTAGAATGTGTGTTTCTGCGAAACTTAACTTGCTTTAGAATTTTAAATTTTAACCTTGCACAGAGGCCAGCTCCCGAAAGCTATGAAAAATTCCCAGTGGCTGATGTGGAAACCTCTTTCCACTGCTGCCCAGCCCTCAGGATGTGCAACTTAGTGAAAGGAGAGAATCTTTTTCTAGGAAAAATGAGCCTCCTTTTATTTTATTTCATTTTCTTTTTTGACACAAACTGTAGATTTTAGCAGCCCTGGCCCAAAGGAATTTGATTACTTTTGTTTTAAACAGTACAATGGGGACACTATAATTACAAAAAAGAAAAAAAAATCCTTACTGATTTTAGTTGTTTTAAATTTGATTTCTTTGGATATGTTTTCAGAGTGGTCAATTGTGTGTGAGCATTACAAATGATGATTCTTTTAGTGGTTTCTTAGCCTCTCTTACAGCCCATGGGGATAGTACTGTACATCAATACCTTCATATGAAATTTTTATATGCAATGGAAATAAAAGCATGGGTTGATTCTGCCTATTTATGACTCGATCATTTACAAATTAGAGTATTCATTTTAACTCATAATTCAGTCAGCACATGTTTCCAAGAGCCATGAGGATTGTTAAGGTGAAATAAAGGATAGTGACATCATATATTACTACATATTTACAGTCCAATAAAGCCAAATTATGTAGATTAATCTTGCTATAGAGTAAAAAGGCCAAATTATGTAGATGGCCTATAAGATAAGCACAGTAAAAGGCTTGGGAAGGGAACTTCTCTGATTGAGTGTTCTGGCATACTGAAAGTTATTCAGATACTCAACAGTTATTTGCTGGGTCCCTACTCTGCAAACTCCAAGACTGTAAGGATTCATCAATGAACAGACATAATTCAGCTTTTGTGAGTTTAAGGTTTAGAGGGGACAAAGGCTTTGAACAGTTCCCATGCAGCATCGTAAGTGTCCTTAGTATAGCAAAGAAGCTGAGGTGCTGTGATTGAACAAGAACCTGAGCTTGGTCTCTTCCAGAGAGGAAGGAGCTCAAAAGGTAACTTGGCAAAAAGGAAGAGTTGACAGGGTCAAAAGGAAGAGAAGGGTCCAGACAGAGAAAACTTCATTTGCAAAAGTCCTGAGGTACAAATGAGCTCCAAACCTCGGGAGAAATGGAAGAAAAGCACCCCTGCTCCCTTGCTCTTCACCTTGTAACCCTGCTTTCTTCCCTTTATAACACCACAGGTTGACATGTGACTTCCCTCGTGACTCAGATGGTAAAACATCTGCCTACAATGCGGGAGACCCAGGTTTGATCCCTGGGTTGGGACAATCCCCTGGAGAAGGAAATGGCAACCCACTCCAGTACTCTTGCCTGGAAAATCCCATGCATGGAGGAGCCTGATGGCCTACATACAGTCCATGGGGTCGCAAAGAGTCGGACACGGCTGAGCGACTTCACTTTCTATGTGTTTATTGTCTCTTTCCCACCAGAACAGAGCTTCACGAGAGTCCAGTCTTTGCTCACCAGTGTATCCCTCACACCTCAAATAGATCCCTGGTACACAGTAGGTGTTTAATACTTGTTGAATATCACTACCAAATTGATATTGGATGTAATTCAATCTGGTGATCAAGACATTTAGGGTTGATACCATAAAATTAGTCTGGTTGTTTAGATAAAGAGAGTTCACAGTTTTCTATCTGGTTGCTAACTAATGACTCTGCCTCTTCCTCACAAATTCTTTTTTCTTCCTGAATGGCAGAAAATCAGTATTCATGATCAATCAGCACAAGTGTAAGCCCTGAATCTTAACTAGTAGAATAAGGTTAAATAGAATAAGCTGTGCTCTGCCTCCTCACCATTTTCTCCCACCACCACAGGCAACCACAGCAGCAGTAGCCTCCAGAGGCCCAAATCATCCCTTCCAGGAATGCTTGATCTAAACGCAAATCCCTTCCTCAGTCTACCACCCCTAAGTGAGATTATACAACAAAAGAAAAGTTGCCCTTCTTTTTCCCTGTATTCCCCTAGGCTGATTTAGGCCAACTTGGGTGTGCTGAGTCTACCTGGGTTTAGATCTTTGATCTGGAAACATCTCACACACAGCTCTGAGCCTACAAGAGCAAAACATTCCGTGTCACCAGACAGCACCATCCCTAACAGGGACAAACTGCACACACACAGCCTTATTTTAATGGAATTCCACCTGTGCTTCCCCAGTTTGCAGATTTGGAGGCTGTTTCTGTCGTAGGTATTCTTGTATTTCCAAATACTCATTGTCAAACTCAGGGCAATGGGTGTAAAGCTCAGCCCACGAACTCAAGCCTGTAAGATACACTGCTTGCTTTATTTATATCAGTTAACGTGGGCTCTGTGTCCCCATTCTACTAAAGAATTGCCATCTGTCTTTATTACTACATCCCCTCTCCCTTCCAGTATAAAAGTTCTCTCATCTCCAGCCGAGTATAAGCACACCTTGGTGTTGTCCAGGCAGTGGTGGTTCCATACAGTTTCTGGGCTCTTTGCTTTCTTGTCAGGCATGTTGTATCCGCCGAGGCCAGGAATCCCGGTTTGGGGGTCCTACATCTTTCCGCCACAATGGTTGCAAAGGACACCTGCCTCCCAAGATCCGGAGCCACTCTCAAAGACAATTCAAAGAAAGACCTAGATAGTTCCTCCAAGCTGGGCATACTCAGTAAAACTCTAGCCACAAACGAAGTGCAACCCTTCCCCTGTCCCACTCTATCTGAGCGGCAAACAGAGTGCAGCCTACATTTCTGTCCGGCTGTATTTTTGGACTTCCCACCCGACCCCAGCCGGATGATTAAGCTGCCTGCACACGTAAGAACTGACAACTTGCGTTCCTCGGGCAAGCAGAAAGCCACGCCATGTTGACACGACACAAATGAAACAAACAATGAGGCAACGGCTGTTCCTGGGTGAGAAAGGGTCCCCAGTCAATGACCGAGGCTTTGGAAAGGAAGGGAAAGCTTGAAATGTTACCTTTTTCAACGGGTCACCGCAGAGATTGAGGAGAGCAGACACTGGTAAGAATCTTCACCCTTCCTTGGCTTTTGCTGTTTATCCTAGGAGCCCATGTGCAGCCTCCAGACAAATGTAGTCTTGTGTCTACTAGAATTTGACAAGATTTTTCATTAATTTTAATGTTAGCTTCCCCTGGGCTGTTGAGGAAATAACCAGTAGCAGTTTACTGGAGAATTTCTGGGAGTTTGGTTAACCCCAGGAGGGACCCTCTTTTGAGGAGGGAGTTGCTATGGAACGATTTGACAAAACTTTTCCCCTTGTATCCTGACTGAATGCAAATGAGAGAACTTTGGGCCTGTGTTTTGATGGGGCCTTTCCCAGTGACTCAGTGATAAAGCATTTGCCTGCAGTGCAGGAGACCAGAGTTCAATCCCTGGGCTGGGAAGATCCCCTGGAGAAGGGAATGGCTACCCACTCCAGTATGTTTATATGGAGAATTCCATGGACAGAGGATCCTGGCAGGCTGCAGTCCATGTGATCATGAGAGTCGGACACTACTGTGTGAGGGAGCATGGAGAGTTTTGACCATGGACCCCAGGAGGGTGCAACAAAGGGGAGCGTTCTAGGTTTCTGGCTTTAAAACTATTTAGTGGACTTTATTTATGGTCTTCTGGTCTCTTCAGAGTGGAAAAGCAATTCACTGGAAGCTTAGTGAGTACTCACATAACAGAGGATAGAGGCTGGTGGTAGGAGTCACCTTAGTCTTTCGATGTTTTGTTTTAGACAGGTCTTTAATTTTTCATTCGCCTTTTATAATGAAACATTCAATGAAGCTTTGGGGCAGCCTTGCTTTTTGGAGGCTTTGGCATGTCAATTAAAATAGATATCCCATTTTCTTTGTTTATTTGGGCAACACTCTCGGGTGCACTTCTTAAATGAACGATAATTGTCTCTTTGGAAAGTTCCCCATGGTGGTCATGGTAATTCTAGTTTGTCTTAGTAGGATTTTGCCATTTTTGTAGATATTTACACCTCCTGGGCCACAGTTCTTAGGCATAAAATAAGCAGGTGTACCGGAAGATGGCATTCAGTTCTTTGAAACTAGAAGATCTTGTTACTTTAGCTGAGCAGATTAATACCTGAGGTGGATGTGCTGCTGGGTTGGGGTTTTTGTGGTGTTTTACAAAAACTTTTACGAAACAATTTTGTTGCTGAAAAACTGTTTAAAAATGATGAAAGAAGTCAATTCGGGTGGTACTAAAAAACTTTAATGAAATGGAAAATCTCCTTTTGGAGAACTGCCAAAGAGGGCAGAAAGCAAGAAGCTTTTATGGGATAAAGAATAAAGAGCAAGAAAGAGACAAATAGAAAATACTGCTTGCTGCTGCTGCTAAGTCGCTTCAGTCATGTCCGACTCTGTGCAACCCCATAGATGGCAGCCCACCAGGCTCCCCCATCCCTGGGATTCTCCAGGCAAGAACACTGGAGTGGGTTGCCATTTCCTTCTCCAAAGCATGAAAGTGAAAAGTGAAAGTGAAGTTGCTCAGCCATGTCCTACTCTTCGCGACCCCATGGACTGCAGCCTACCAGGCTCCTCTGCCCAAATATCTGCATGGCTGGGGACAAATGGTCAACCTTGTTTGGGGTGAGAAGCCAGAGGTGGGTTGTTTTTTGGGGATTGGCTGTTGGGATATGCTGCATATCTGCTCAGGAGAAGCATTTGGAGGAACATGAAAGTTGTAATATTTCGGTTTTTTGACGCAGTGTCTCAGGCAGAAGCCACTCCATCTTGGGCCTAGAAATGTATTTCATCGGTATTTTGTACATATCTCCAGATTAGATATGTACATGGCCACCCTAGGTGGTATCTTTTGAAGAAAACATACTTCTTTTAGCCCGGCTAGTAGGCGTGCTTCAATCCATGGGCTTGCAAAGAGTTGGACGCGACTGAACAAAAACAGTAAAGATTTAAGTCAAGATGTTAATATTTGCCTCTTCTATCTTGGCTGATACTGGCACTCCTCAAAATGTGGTCCTTTAACTGATCAGAACCAACTGGGTTCTTGTTAGAAATGCCGATTATCAAGTCCCAACTGAGATTTCTAGAGTAAGAATCTCTAGGGGTGGGTCCCAGAATCTGTCTTTTAACAAGTCATCCTGTTACTCTTCTGCACCATGAAGTTAGAGAAACACTGTTCAAGACCTCTTGGAGTTGTTTTTTCCTCTTTTGGCTTTGCAAAAAAGGAGAAGTAATCATCTCAACCCCGTTTCTAATTTATTGCATTTACTCAAAGGGATGCATGTTACTATAGGAGTTTCAGCAGGTGACATGGTATAGCTAATGGCAATTGGAGAAACAGTAGAAACATATGTTTAACAAGCCAGTTTCCATCCACAAGACTCAGTATTATTAATGGAGAGACAGCCACCTTCACCCCTCCATCCCTGCCTCCTCCATTTTGGAGGCCTGTGGCAAGCCAGGTTGTCAACTGCACCTACAAGTTATAGATTGGAGTTCCAGAGACATCCCTGTCTTGAAGCCCATTAATTTGCTTGAGTGGCTCAGAGAAGCATTTTACTTACCAGGTCACTGGTTTATGACAAAGAGCTATCACTCAGGAAAGCCAGATGGAAGAGATACATTCAGCAAGGGATGCGGAAAGGGCAGAAGTTTCCATGCCCTCTCCAAGCACACCACTCTCCCCAAATCTACAGTGTTCACCAACCTGGAATCTCTTCAAACCCCATTTTTTTTTTCTTAATGGAGGTTTCATTGCATGAGGAAGTATATCATTGGCCATAGGAGATTAAATCAATATCCATCTCCTCTCCCTGGAAGCCGTGGGTGGGATTGAAATTGGTCCCCCTGACCCCATCCTTAAGTGTTTTCCAAGCCACTATTAACATAGTAAAAGACAACTTAATTACTCTTTAACACTTAGGAAATTCCAAGGGTGCTAGGAGCTTTATACCCGAAACTGGGAAGAAGACCAAATATATATTTTTATGGTAAATTACAGTATTACATAGCACAAGCTGGCATGGGCTAAAGGAGATACGATTAATATGACATTCAAAGGAGAGAAGATACCATCCACATTCTCCCTGCAGGACCATCAGTGTAATAGATGAAGACTGAGCACCCGTACCCCAGCTTCAGTTGCCCCATTCCAGCTCTCAGTCATGCAGTGTGTGCCCCTCTGCTTTTGTAATTGGGTGAAACTGCACAACACAAGGCTTGGAATCTGGCATCACATGGAACCACCAAAGGGACCAGATGACACACTCAGAAAGTCAGGGGGTTAACTCTGACCATTGGGAATCCAGAGATGGAAGGGAACCAGGCCGGTTAACTTCTCCTTCTCTGTCCTTGGGCTGCTCTGAGGCACAGCTTCCCCTTGAAGCCATTGAGACAACCCCTGTGTTCTTATCAGTGAAAGCACCTCCCAAGCTGTCTACAATGTCTTTTGGCGGCATCTTGTGAGGCAGGAGCCAGTGCTAAAACATCACAACACACTGCTTCCCATTTTCCCTGCTTCCCTTTCTTTCCCTTTTCTTCCTTCCTTGCTTATTTTAGCCTAAATCCTTTTTTTCTCACCCCACTGCCCAAGGGTTTGCACCTCCCAAGTAAACTCCCATCACTTTGACCTCTGCCTCCAGCTCTGTTTCCTAGAGACTTTGAGCTCCATGCCATCCTTTACATTCAGATGCCAAATTTGAGTATGTATATTTGTATATATTGGAGAAGGAAATGGCAGCCCAACTCAAGTATTCTTGCCTGGAGAATTCCATGGATGGAGGAGCCTGGCAGGCTACAGTCCATGGGGTCCCAAAGAATCAGACACAACTGAGTGACTAACACTATTACTACTATATGTATATATGTGTATGTGCCACTGTGTTTAAATAAGGCCCCTGGATATTATAGGCAGAGACTTCCCCCTCATCTTTGTTTTCCTATAGCTTAGTTCAGCGTCCGTCTGTCATATAGCAGGTATTCATTAAACAAGAAAAGAATGACAGGTGGATAATTGCCCAAAAGAATGAGGTTAATGATGAAGAATGGACAGGGAGAGTATGGACTGGCCTAGAGTGGATTAGAGATTGGGTAAACAGGAGTGACACAGTTAAGGGACCAGAGGTAGCTAGAGGAAGCACCCCAAGTAGAAGTTGAAGGGATTAGTTCATCTAACCAGGCAGAGTAAGGGAGATGCTGTGGCACCCATCACCTTCCGGGAAGTTTTATCTGCACCCACTGTGAAAGGATGCTCTCGCTTGCCTCACTCTGTCATTACCGTCCTCTACTCTGTGTGCATCCTGGGGAATGGAAGTTGGAATGTGTTTGACTCTTGTGAAGGAAAGGAATTCTGCGGGGATTTGGTCTCTTCTCAGTCCTGTGGGATGATTCTGAGCATTTTGTGGAAGCCCTCCATCCTTTCCAGTGTTTAGATTAGGACTGGCTTGCAGGGCTGCCTTTCTGGACAGTGAAACATAGGTAACTCCTGGGAAAGTCTTCCTCACTCTTACAGAAGGAGAAAAGAAGGGGCTGAGCTTTGGAAATGGTTCCTTAGGCTGCCATGGTTGGACTGTTATCTTAAGACCATGAGAGGAATGATCTGAAAACAGAGAGAACATACTAAGGACGACAGAGCTGAAGACAGCGTGAGTCTTTGAAGGTGTTTTGCAAGCTGCTAATATAATCAACTTGACTTCTAAGCTACTTATTTAAGATAAGGACCAGTTTTTATAATGGATGCCATTTCAATTGGACTTTCTATTACTTGCCCCTGAAAGAATCCTGACTAACACCCCCATGATCTGTGCCAACAATGTGCCAGGGAGTCTGGGTGGGGGTGGCATGCCTGGCATAGTGAAAAGGTTGGGACTTTGGCCCCAATTAGCTGAGTGACTATAGGCATGTTAATTAATCTCTGAATCCTACTTTTTCTCAGTTTAAATATGGGAATTGTGATATTAGAATCTAATTTTTTCACAGTGTTATGAAAGTAAATGAATTAATAAATGCTAATCTCACTATAAACATTAGACAGTACTTTTCATCTGCAGCTTGTGAACCATTAATGGATTGTGAAAGAGAGTTGCATTGAGGACTAAAACTTAAAAGAACTAAAATGAAACAGAAAATACTGCTGTTACCACACATAGTAAGTTTAGTCTTCTAAAATTATTGTTTCATTCACGTGTGTAGTTGTACATGCGTGCTTATGCTGCATAGCTGTCAGGTTAAATATATTTCTTGCTTTAGGTCATACACAGAGATGTTTGTGAAGCATGGATTTAGAGTAAAGTGAATACCTGAGGCCAAACAAGAGTGAACACAGAAAATGGTCTTCAGGTGAATTGTGATGATGTGCAGTGTCTCCTGGGAAAAGATGGAGAACAATGGACTACACCCAGATCCCATAGGATACCCAACACCTTATGGGAAGGTTGACTGCTTTGGGGGACAGGTAGATTTGCTGTGTTTTGTAAATACAGAGTACCTGCTTAATTTTATACTCCCTTTTCACCAACATACATCCTAGAGAGCCATGGCTAGAGAAAAGAGAAGAGTGAATTTAGCAATTCTTTTTATAGCCTAGACACAAACAGGAGACACCTGCGTGGAGGCGTGGCTTGTCTACCATCACCTTTAATCACCATGGAGTTCAAGTATGTGCACAAGGCAAGAAAAGCAAGAATTACTCCAGTACAAAGGAAAGAATAACAGCAAATCCTTTCAAAATGCAGGTTTTGCCCTGGATTGTTTTTCTTCTTTTAATGAGCAAGGGGAGAAGATTAGAAAAAATTATTTAGGTCATTCACACATGTCTGGGAGAGGTCTAGTGCCTTCAGCCATGCAGGGAGAAAGGCAAATTGAAGATCAACTGAGCGATAACTGCCCCTCTCTATGGACCGCTGTCTTAGTTGCTTTAAAGGACTGGTGCTTGACGCTTGCTTTTGAGGAGCTTTCAGTTTGGTCAGAAAAGGATGGGGTAAAAGGTAGGAATCAGAGAAGAGTATAGTGAGCACTGGGTCTGCCCAGGTGGCACTAGTGGTAAAGATCCTGTCTGCCAATGTAGGAGACATAAGAAACGGGGTTGATCAGTGGGTTAGATCCCCTGGAGGAGGGGATGGCAACCTACTCCAGTATTCTTGCCTGGAGAATCCCATCGGCAGAGGAGCCTGGCAGGCTACAGTTCATAGGGCCACAGAGTCAGACACAACTGAAGTGACTTAGCACACATACATGCATAGTGAGCACTGAGACTTCGTCACACTTTGAGCTTTCTCATTTCAAGCTGACACAAACCCAATATCCCCTCTGTTTTACAGAGAAGTCAAAGGAGGCTGAAAAAGATGTGGTCGCTCATTCAAAATGTCAGAGCTGATATTTAAACATAAGCCTGTTTGTCTCTCAAGTCACCTGTATTCCCTGGAGAGGAGAATCTTTACCCTGATTGTTGCTTAAGTCTTTTTTTTTTTTTACTTCTTTTGCTTAAAGGAAAGTAAAGAACATAAGTTCCTTACGTTGTCAGCTATGAGTATTCAAGTTATTATCTAGGGGATTTATTTTTTATCTCAAATCTCCATTTTCTTCAATAGTTACTATTGTTAAAGTACTTAACATGTTGGGAATGTGGATATTTTGCTCTACACTGAGCAGATACTTAACATACATTATTACCAGATCTCACTGCCAAAGTTGGTGGTCACCTCCTTCCCCTCTCTCTCCCTCTTCTCATTTTAGAAATTAGAAATACAAGAGAAATACAGAAAAGTCAAAAACAAACTGACTACCCTGTGTCCTCACTATATGGCAGAGCAGGGTTTCTAACCTGTGCTCACTGACTTTTGACTAAACCTCTAACATGTACCAGAGAAGGCAATGGCACCCCACTCCAGTACTCTTGCCTGGAAAATCCTATGGATGGAGGAGCCTGGTGGGCTGCAGTCCATGGGGTCGCTAAGAGTCGGACACTACTGAGCAACTTCACTTTTACTTTTCACTTTCATGCATTGGAGAAGGAAATGGCACCCCACTCCAGTACTCTTGCCTGGAAAATGCCATGGACAGAGGAGCCTGGTAGGCTGCAGTCCATGGAGTCACAAAGTGTCGGACACGACTGAGCGACTTCACTTTCCCTTTTCACTTTCATGCATGGGAAAAGGATATGGTAACCTGCGGGGAGCGAGCTCCGCCCCTGGCAAAGGTCATGAGGAAGGAGGCTTGGCATACGCAAAGGCGGGATCAAGCCTCAGGAGTCTCCCTGGAAATTCTCGAGCAATCTACCCCCAAAACCAGAGTCTGCCTACTTTCTGCTTTGTGCTTTCACCTACACCTCTGACTTTACGGGGGGCTGTCCCCCACTACCTCTCTCTGAAAAAAGAGTTAGCTTACAGCTCCAGTTAATAATTCCTGGGTGTGACAGTGTTCAACCTAAAAACTCCCTTGGAAGTCCTCTAGCCTGCCTGAATAGGTTTTTCTGGCCACATGTGATTGCTCAGAGCCTCCCAACTGTGAGAGGCATGAGATGTTCTAAACTGTCTAAATACAGATTCCTTTGGGCAGTTAAAAGATTGATTAGAAATTGTATTGGTGAAGGGATTTTCACTTGTTGGGCCAATGTTTGCTGCTAAGTCTCCATATCCCTTACCTGCTGTGTCCCTGGCAGTGTATTGATTAATATAATTGGTGTAAATAGTAGCTTTAATGTTTGTAACCTGGGACCCTTGAGTTAATTCTTTTTCTTGTTATAGCCCACCACACCTTTGCTCTGTAGGAATGCAACTTTAATGCTTTTTGGAGGCTGGCGCCTGACTTTAGAATAATCACCTTTAGAGAAAAAGGCCTCCGGGCCAGAAGATGATGCAAATCACCTAAACTTTTGCGTATGATAAGTTTGCAGGAAGAAAGCCTGGCTTACTGCATGACTCTACCCCTTCCCCCATTATCCTCTATGCATAACTTAAGGTATAAAAACTACTTTGGAAAATAAAGTGCGGGCCTTGTTCACCGAAACTTGGTCTCACCATGTTGTTCTTTCTCTTACCTTCTGGCTGAATTATTCAGCCTCTTCTCTCCACTGAATTTCCTCACTGAGCTATCCTCATTCTATTACTCTTTATATCCTTAATTAACATTTAATTAAGCAATTGTTTCCTGATCCTCGCCGACGCCGTCCCCGCTTCGAATTCCCTGGATCCACCGGGGCTGGACCCCGGCAGTAACCCACTCCAGTGTTCTTGCCTGGAGAATCCCAGGGATGGGGGAGCCTGGTGGGCTGCCGTCTGTGGGGTCGCACAGAGTCAGACACAACTGAAGCAACTTAGTAGCAGCAGCAGTAGCAGCAGCAGCTAACATGTACAGAGGAGCCTGGTGGGCTACAATCCATGCGGTCGCAAAGAGTCGAACACGACTGAGTGACTTCACTAACCTGTACACGGGGCTTCCCTTGTGGCTCAGCTGGTGAAGAATCTACCTGCGATGCAGGAGACCTGGGTTCAATCCCTGGATTGGGAAGATCTCCTGGAGAAGGGAAAGGCTACCCACTCCAGTATTCTGGCCTGGAGAATTTAATGGACTGTATAGACCATGGGGTCACAAAGAGTCGGACACGATTGAGCGACTTTCACTTCACTAACGTGTACACATGTATGTATGTGTTTGTGTTTAAAACATTTTTATTCTCATGTTTGAAGCCAGTCAGATAAGCGTGAACACAGAAAATCCTGGCAATTCATTCTCTGTATTCCCAGCCCTTCCCAAATGCTCTACAGATGCCTCTTTGTAGCAGCCAGCCTTAGCCATTTTCTTTAAGTTGAAGATCACTGTGTTCAGTGCTCCTGCAACAATTCTGATAATGATGAGTTTTTTTTTTTACCAAGAGTTGAATTGTGGTGTGGTGGAATATACCACCATGTTCACCAACTCTGGAACCTAGAAAGAGGAAGAAGATCACAAGTTTTGGTTCCTGACAACATCCTCCATTTTTCTCTGATTTACGCAAATGCTAACAGCAGCTGGGCTCAAAACACAGACTCACCTTGCCAGGAAGGCGCTCCGAGACTCAGCCCTGCTGCTGGGACCTCCTTTTCACATTGCATATCCTTGGGAAGAGAGGGGAAGTTCTCCAAGAGTGTTTTGTAATTTCATCCCTTCTCTGGTTTTGACACAGATTCATAGCATTGTGACCTATGTGAACTCTTTCTTTAATTAAAGAAACAAAAGTGTTTCATCCTTTAATGCAGACCTCAAGAGAGCTTCTGGGTTCAGGTCCCCTGGTACAAGGACCACGTCCTTCTGCCAGAATTAGTCCCAGACATACTGTTGAGTTGGGTAGTGGTGTTCAAAAGGACACTGATGAGAAGATTTGAAGAATTGAAGAGCTGACATTCTTTACTGTCCATCACCAACCTGCAGAGCTTTGTAACCAAGATGATAGTCACATGGCAATAGTAGCCTAAGAAAAAAGGATGCAAAGGGTGTTTTCCTCTAGGGAAGTCCAGGATATTGCTGTGAGCAGTCAGGGTCCAGGGCTGCCAACTCAAGGGGGCTGAGGCCTCTGTGGGCCTCCAGGACCCCGGAAGATACATGGAACTCTCTGGACCCAGGCTGAGACACACCTGGTTTTAGATGTGTCACCCTGTACACATTTTTCAACTAATCTGACCTCTAGTTTTCATTCTTAGGGGAGCTATGTCAACATGGGTATTATATTAATTAACTATTTTTCATAATTTGATAGAAGTAATATTGGTACATTATTTAAAAAGTCCAATATTTACATGACTCATTAACATGTATTAGTCTCCTTGGGCTGCCATAACACAGTGTCACAGACTGGGTGGCTTAAAACACAGAACTTTATTTTTTCACAGTTCTGGAGGGCATAAGCCCTAGATCAGTGTGTCAGCAGGTTTGATGTCTCCTGAGGCCTCTCTCCTTGGCTTGCAGACGGCCGCCTTTTCCCTGCGTCATCACATGGTCTTCCCTCTGTGTGTCTCTGGGGATCCAAATCTCTTCCCATGAGGACACCAGTCAGACTGGATTAGGTCCAGCCGTATGACCTCCTTTGATCGTAATCACTTCTTTTAATGCCTTGCTTCCAAATACAGTCACATTCTGAGGTGCTGGAGGGTTAGGGCTTTAACCCATAGAGTTGAGAGGGACACTGTTCAGCCCATAACAACCAACAAAGAGAAATCCTGTGCCTACCCTTGCATGCCCTGGTTCCACTTCCTGAGAGCCTAACCCTCCTTTTCCTTCCTATATTTACTGCAATATTTATAAATGACTTATTTGTACTGCAGTTTCTTGCTTTTCTGATTTTAGCTATAATCTCTGACTTTTGTTATCAGAAATGAGAATATACCCTCAGTTCCACATGCTTTTTTGAAGTCTTCTAGAATTGTATCGTATTTTTTGGTTAGATTATTATTAAAAGTTTGCATTGTTATATTTATGTAAAAAATATTTACTGCCAATCCATGTAGTTTGTTATAATTACATTTGTATTTTCTGGTAGGTCTTTCCAGGAGATGATAATTATTTCCATTTTTACTACTTTTCAACATCCTTATCACTGTCCATCCCATATTCTCCACTGAAGGGAATCTCCTTTCATTATTGTGAACACGTCCAGGAGTCCTGGCTTTCACTGGTTTACCTGCTCCATCTGAGACAGTCATTTTCCCAGATTGTGGCTTTGAGATCTTGTCTTTACTACTGTTCTTGGATTTTCGTTCAGCATCCTCCTAGAGAGTCCCTTCCCTTCTTGCTGTACTGGATCTTCTGTTTCTTGGATCTTAGTGTTTTTAGTTGTCTTAGCTTACCTCGTATTTTGCTTACTTTGGTGTAGCTCATGCACTAGTAGCTTCCTGAGAAAGAATGCCTAGAAGGTAAATGTGAAAAGATTTTGAATATGAGAGTCCTTTATTTCACTCTGTTATTTGCATGATAGTCAAATGTAGAATTTTGGGTTGGAAATACATGTCCTCTCAGATCTTTGCAGACATTAATTTCCTGCATTGGCATTGAGGAATCTACTGACTTTCTGATCCTTAACTTCTGTACGTCACCAGTTTTTCCTTTGCTGTTGGTTCTCTTTATTTTCTTGATGTTTCTAAGATCTTTTCTTTGTCCCATTTCCAATCAGTGTTCCTGTTTTCAGAACCCACCTGCGCTCCCATGTCCACAGATCCCTGGATTCTTCCGTTTCTGAGTCTTTCTGGGATTCTGAGAGCAAATTGCTCACTGATGGTCTTCCCTTGCTCTGTGCTGGGGGTTTTGCTAATTTTGCTCCTGTTACCTTCCCATCTGCTTCCAGCTTCTACCTTGTGGTTGTATAGGTATAGGTAAATATTCAAAATACAGTCACATTCTGAGTCACAGTTCCATTCTCTTAGTCCTTGTGTGTTTATGCTTTTAAGGAAAATCCTTTTACTACCATCTTTGTGGAGAAATATACAAATATGAGGGCTTCCCTGATAGCTCACCTGGTAAAGAATCCACCTGCAATGCAGGAGACCCTGGTTCGATTCCTGGGTCAGGAAGTTCCCCTAGAGAAGGTATAGGCTACCCACTCCAGTATTCTTGGGCATCCCTGGTGGCTCAGATGGTAAAGAATCCACCTGCAATGTGAGAGACCTGGGTTCGATCCCTGGGTTGGGAAGATCCCCTGAAGGAGTGCATGGAAACCCACTCCAGTATTCTTGTTTGGACAGTCCCCATGGACAGAGGAGCCTGGTGGGCTACAGTCCATAGGGTTGCAAAGAGTTGGACATGACTGAACAAGAAAGCACAGCACATACAAATATGAATATTCAACTCCCCCCCCCACCTTTTAAGTGGAAGTTCCTCATAGAATTATCATAAAATTCGAAATTGTGTGTGTGTGTGTATATATATATGTATGTGTATATATATATATATATATATATATATATATATTTAAAACCACTTATCTATAGAACCTGTTACATAGCAGGCACTGAAAATATCACATTTGTGTGTATATGTGTGTAGCATGGGGCTAACAGGGACTTAAACACTGAGGGTCATATGATGGCCTGGAACCAATCTTTGCATGAAGACTTTGTTGTTGTTTAGTTGCAAAGTTGTGTCCCACTCTTTGTGACCCCTGGACTGTAGCTCTCCAGGCTCCTCTGTCCATGGTATATCCCAGGCAAGAAGACTGGAGTGGGTTACCATTTTTTTTCTCCAGAGGATCTTCTTAGCCCATGGATCAAACCCACGACTTCTGCATTGGCAGGCAGATTCTTTACCACTGAGCCACCAGGGAAGCCCTTGTGAAGACTTACAAACATCTTAAAAAAAAAAAGACTTCTGACATGTCTGAGTAAACCTACAGTCAAAGAGAGAAGTATTTCTGAACATGCTATGCTATGCTATGCTAACTCGCTTCAGTCGTGTCCGACTCTGTGCGACCCCATAGACGGCAGCCCACCAGGCTCCCCCATCCCTGGGATTCTCCAGGCAAGAATACTGGAGTGGGTTGCCATTTCCTTCTCCAATACATGAAAGTGAAAAGTGAAAGTGAAGTCGCTCAGTCGTGTCTGACTCTTAGCGACCCCATGGACTGCAGCCTACCAGGCTCCTTTGTCCATGGGATTTTCCAGGCAAAAGTACTGGAGTGGGGTGCCATTGCCTTCTCCAATTTCTGAACATAGGATGGTATTTTTTGTTGCTAGACTCTGCCTTTCTCAGCCTCATGGATTCATGCCTATGCCCTTGATAGAGAAAAAGGGTCTAAAAAGAAATGCAGCAGATGTTGGTTTTAGTTCAGTATTTGGTTATTCTGCTTTCAGCCTTCAGAAAGCACACTTCATTATTTCTGGCATCCATGCCTCAATGATGATGTAGTTATAAATGTTATCAGTGTAACAGCATCAGAGACATGAAGGAGGCATGTAATAAAGGTGTTATTAATATGTCTATACTATCTTTAAAATCCAGCTTTAGAGATGAAATGTACAGTGTGTGAAAGGGGAGTTACCCTCAGTGAAGGCTATAGAAAGAGTTTAAATACTTACCTATAACTTGCTGTAAGGACACTCAGAGAAGGCACTGCAGGAGTTTGAAGGCACTGGGTTAGAGCTAGACAAATCAGTTTGCCACTCACATTCATCAGAGTTGATAATTAAAACTATCAATGTTCTGTGTATCTAGGAGCTGCTGCACTGAAAGTAAAGAATTAAGGGGAAAATACCGATAGATAAAGAGAAAAGAATCACCAAAGGAATCTTCAGTTAATCAACTCAGAACATTTCTTGAGCATACTTTGTCGTCAGGATTCTAAAGATTTGGTCAGAGAGACTAGGAGGAAAGACAAAAAGAGGGCATCACCTTGGGATCCTACGTCAGTTGGTTAATGAGGTTGTGTTTTATACATTACAAGTCTGGGCAGAAGCCAAGAACAACAGTGGGGATATGGGATGTGAATTTGGTCATGGTCGGAGATGTGGGTAAATTCAATGATTTTGAAATGTAATCAGGTGGGAAAGATGCCCCCCCAAATCTAGCTGTTGGAAAATTTACAAACACATGATTAACAACAAGCATACTGAAAAGCTAATGGCAGAAGGTGACAGCAGTGGTGACCTGAGGGTCACAAATGAACTGGGTTTCCTGGATAGTGGGCAAACAGGCTGTGTTGGGGGAAGCACCAGATAGTTGTAAGAGGAGGGATTCTCCTTTTTCATTCTCCTAAGAGACTTCACCTTGGAAAATGATGGCATCATTGATGCCTTTTTGGATGGCAAAACCAAAAGATTCTTTTTGGTTATAATGACCTTGAACTTGTATCCAGATGTGGCCAGCCTATTGCAGAGAGCTTATTTACCTGATCATTTCCCCTCAGATTTTGAGCCCGACCCACCCCCACCCCCCCACCATTGCTGTCACTCCACAAGCTCCAGTTCCTTTCAAATGCCATCTGAAAGCATTTATTTTTCTCTGTTACCCCTACCCCTTAATTTGCAGCATCACTGGCTTTTGCTTAGTATTAGCAGCAGCAGCAGCAGTAATCCTTGGCGATTGTTTCCTCATTGGCAGTTGTATGAAGTGTTTGGTGATATTGTTGTTTGGGGGAAGCTGAGGGAGTGAGGGAAATGCTATCATCAGAATTCCATGGCCTTTAAACGCAGTTTGGTGCCAGTACACTGGGGGATTCTCTGGCCCTCGTGGGAGTATTTCATTCTTACACGCTAGGGATGTCCCGAGCGATCCACCCCAGTGCACCATTCACAATAGGGTTTGACTTTTAAATAGCTTTTCATTTGGTTGGAAAGAACAGATTCCCACACAGTTTTTGGAATGCATGGAAAACCCCTATCATTTTCCTGTCTCAACACCTTCTTCACATGCAGCCCACACAGTTCTCTGCTTTACAAAAGAGAGAGGGATAGTGGGAGGGAGAAGGATAGAGGTCACCGATGACGCTCAGGGCTCAGGGATGACCTTTCCTTCTTAGCTGTTCTGGGTAAGGTGTATTCCTTCACTGGGCAGCGTGCAGAAATAGTGAGTGGGCAGGAGCTTTATTCTTCCCTGGTGTCACCACCCCCACCACCCACATGGCCTCATGACTACATTACGCAGTCGCTTCCTTTTGTTTCCATGAAACACTTCTGACTATGAAAAGACTTATAAAAGGAGTTTGTGCTCATTGTTGAAAACTTGGACGGAGCCAAAAAGCATACAAGGGCAGAATAACAAAGAAACAAACCTTAGAATACCATTCCCAGAGCCAGCTACTCAAAGCTTTGTGGTACTACAAATCAAGAATTTGTTTAATGATTTATTAAATATTTATTGAGTGCTTATGCCCTACCAGGCATTATGCTGGCTACATACAGAGGCAAATGGTGAGATCCTTACTCCTGTGAAAATGTGCCTGTGTTAATGCAGGTCCTGTCTGAGATGTTTCCTGACCTTTTGTATCCTGCACAATGTGTTTCTGCGGTCATTAAAGGCTCAGTTCTTAGAGCTTCTGTAGTCTGGGTTAGCTGATCCCTCTCCTGTCTTTATACAAGAATGATATCCTGCCCGTTTTCACAGCTATCTCCAGGCACACAGCTGCTGTCTGTGAACTTATGAAGTTAGAGTGTCCCAGTGGCAATGACTCTTGCCTCTCTACCATATGACCCAACAGTCCCTCTACTGGGCATATATACCCTGAGGAAACCAGAACTTAAAAAGACACATGTGCCCCAGTGCTCATTGCAGCACTATTTACAATGGCTAGGACATGGGAGCAAGCTAGCTGTCCATCAACAGATGAATGGGTAAAGAAGCTGTGGTACATATATACCATGGAATATTACTCAGCATAAAAAGGAACACATTTGAGTTAGTTCTAATGAGGTGGATGAACCTAGAGCCTATTATATAGAGTGAAGTAAGTCAGAAAGAAAAATAGGGTATAGCAACACATATATGTGGAATCTAGAAAGATGATCTAGAAATACTGAGGAGCGTATTTGCAGGGCAGCGGTGGGGACAAAGACATAGAGAACGATTTTGTGGACACAGTGGGTGGAGCTGAGGGGTGGGACAGATTAGAAACTAACACGGAAACATACACGTTACCATATGTGAAACAGATAGCCAGTGGAAATTTGCTGTATGACGTAGGGAGCTCATATGCTCTGTGACAACCTAGAGGGGTGAGATGGGGTGGGAGACAGGTTCATGAGGGAAGGAACATATGTATACCTATGGCTGATTCATGTTGATGTATGGCAGAAACTAACAATATTGTAAAGCAACTATCCTCCAATTAAAAATAAATGTTGAAAGAATGGTTTCCTTGATAGAAATGACAGTGAGTTAGGGAGGATATGGAGGTGAGGGGAAATGAATAGCCCTGGCAGGTTGCTGTGCTGTTGGTCTGGGAGATGGCAGAGGGAGAGGCAGTACACGGGCCAGTGCAGAACTTAGTGCTGGCTGGGGATGACTTTATTATGACACAGGATTGAGGAAAAATCAAGTAGAGAAGGAAAGGTTTAAGATTGAAAACAAAGGGCTAACTGATGAAACAGACTCACTGGAAAGAGATCCAGAATACCAACTGGTCCATCCATACAAGGGTGGTGGCACTGTCAGGAGGCACCTTGGAATTGTGTGGGTTATCAGGGTGACTTGGGGCTGTTAAGGCATCGAATGGGCAGAGTCCAGAGATGTGGTGCGTCCTGCACTGGGTGATATAGTGAAGAAAGTTTCCACATTCCAAGCAGCTTTCAAATGAGCTACTAGTCAGGAAGGTGAAAACTCTATTTAGAATTATCTGAGCCTGGAACCTAGCACTGTTTTTCAGTGACAGAAAGTAATTTTTACATAGTTTTAATATGGATTAAATTTCCCAAAGATTCAACCACAGTATAAATCAAGGGAAGATTTCACTGGGAAATCTTTATATATATAAAATACTTTATAAAGCATTACTTACCATTTTGAAATGGCATTTTTATTCCTACTGAAAGTGAAAGTGTTAGTCCTACTCGGTCTCATCTGCTCTTTGCGACCCCATGGACTGTAGCCCGCTAGCTTCCTCTGTCCATAAAATTCTCCAGGCAAGAATGCTGGAGTGGGTAGCCATTTCTTTCTCCAGGGGATCTTCCCAACCCAGGGATGGAACCTGAGTCTCGGGCATTGCAGGAAGATTATTTACCATCTGAGCCACCAGGGAAGCCCATGAGTTCTAAGATTAAGTACCTGAATCTGTCTACACATTCATAATTAGCACACAGTGATTCTACATTGAGGTATAAGGATTTTTCTACCTTACTGTGTATTCAGTATAATAGTACCTGAGCCTTTACATATTGAAAAGCATATTAGTTTCCTTTTATTTTTTAATTATGTCATAAAATCAATTAAAATGTAATTATGTATTTAGGTAGGTTATATTCATTTCTCAGTATTAAAGGGGAAGGGAGTTACAAAATACTTTTTTATAAAAAGGCATTGGATCTGATTCAGCTAAGAATCACCAGCAAAAATAGAAACACTTAGCAAGAGATGCTTTAAACACTGTGCTAGAGAAGGCAGTAAGGATGGATGAGGCACACAGAAGTCAAAGGAAGGCGGGCATGGAGTTGAGGAAATCATCCTGTCCTTTATCCTCTGTCAAGTAAGAGTTTAAGATGTGTTTAGAGTGCAGGAGGGAGTGAAATTGAAGGTGACATAAAAAAGAGAAAGAGGAAAGTCAGTTGTGGATGAGTGTTGTCTGAGACTATGGGAAGATTGCTGCTGTTGCTGCTGCTAAGTCGCTTCAGTCGTGTCCGACTCTGTCTGACCCCATAGACAGCAGCCCACCAGGCTCCCCCGTCCCTGGGATTCTCCAGGCAAGAACACTGGAGTGGGTTGCCATTTCCTTCTCCAATGCGTGAAAGTGAAAAGGGAAAGTGAAGTCGGTCAGTCGTGTCCAACTCTTCGCGACCCCATGGACTGCAGCCTACCAGGTTCCTCCATCCATGGGATTTTCCAGGCCAGAGTACTGGAGTGGGGTGCTATTGCCTTCTCCAGGAAGATTGCTGCTGCTGCTGCCGCCGTGTCCAACTCTGTGCAACCCCATAGACGGCAGCCCACCAGGCTCCATCATCCCTGGGATCCTCCAGGCAATAACACTGGAGTGGGTTGCCATTTCCTTCTCCAATGCATGAAAGTGAAAAGTGAAAGTGAAGTCGCTGAGTCCTGTCTGACTCTTAGCGACCTCATGGACTGCAGCCTACCAGGCTCCTCCATCCATGGGATTTTCCAGGCAAGAGTACTGGAGTGGGTTGCCATTGCCTTCTCCAGGAGGATTGCTAGGCAGTGTTCAAAGCCCAGTTGAGGTTGGAGAACTTAAATTTGTCAAGAGCCTCATTCAGCACAGATGTGGTCTTTGCCAGAAGAGCTCAACAGGAGTGCTTCTCTTAGGGAGCAGGGAGGGCTGGCTGGATTCATCCAGGGTTGGAGTTTCCCTAAGCAGGAGTAGCAGAAGAGTAAAAGGTCAGGTCACGAAGAACACTGACTACCAGACTCAGCAGCTTAGCAGTGAACTATGATTAGGGCCAGAAGTGACACCTAGGAGACTGTTACATTATAAAGGCCCCTGGTCAACCCCAGGGTCCCCCAGTGATAGTACATTCTTCCTCTTTCTATTTCAAGAATGCAGCCAGCTTTATTCCCCACCTGGTATATTAGTTGGTGAAGTTCCATTAAAAGATTTTCCTCTGTTTTGCTGCACTGACTTACAAGGGCTGACATTCTCTCAGGACTCTATAAAGAAACAGTGCAGCTTCCGGGCCTCTTGATGTAAATGGAGGCGAATTTTGCTAAGGTGAAGGTGAGTGTTCCCAAATCTGGAGGGAGGCAGGGCTTTTAAAGGAGAAAGTACACACTAAGATGAAAATAAGAGGTTTAGCCAGTGGAAGCCTCTTGGCTTAAAAGAAAAGCTCTGTAAATTCCCACATTTCTCCTGAAGAGTCAGACTTTTAAAAATCAGGCACGACCTTACAAATTTCTCATCTAAATTTCTGTCCAAGTTTCCATTTTGATTGTTGGAATCTTGAGTGGTAGCTTCTGACTGCAATCCAGACCTCATCCTGCTCCTCTCTTCTTAACTGAAGTGGAAGCAAGGAGGCATCAGGAAAAGAAAAGAGTCACCGTCTGATGGCTGCATTCAGATTTGGGGACTGAAGTATAGAGAGAAAGGGAGAGAGGGGTGAGCTGGTTCACCAGTGGAGTTGCTGGGGGCTGAGCACACTTGGCAGCTCCAAGACACTGGGAATCTCAAGGGCATGCATGACTGGGCTTGGAGCAGGCGTGCACACTCATATGGGAATTGGATATGGATTGCGGACCTAATGGAGAAATGGATATAAAATGCTATGAGGTCTCAATGAATAAGATGCTGCAAATATCTTCCTTGAAAGATCATGAATAGAAATGACTAAACTAACACAAATTCATATCAAGAATATATAGAAAGAAAGAAAAGGGTATGATGAAGGGAAAATCCAGATGGCTAACAAGTATATGAACAATTGTATAAACACTAATAATCATAGAACTGCAAGTCAAAATGGGGCACTTCACTGTGTATAACAGACTGAAGGTTCGTCCACATCACTATAAATGACCCAGTTTCATTTCTTTTTATGGCTGAGTTATATTCCATTGTATATATGTATCATATCCTGTCATACAGAGTGAAGTAAGTCAGAAAGAGAAAAGCAAATAAAGTATATTAAGGCATATATGTGGAATCTAGGAAATGGTAATGACGAACCTATTTGCAGGGCAGGAGTAGAGACATAGGTGTAGAGAAGGAACGTGGACATGATGGGGAAGGAGAGGGTAGGGAGAATCGAGAGGGTGCCATTGACATATACACGCTATCATGTGTAAAATAGCTAGCTAGGGGGAAGCTGCTGTTTAGCACAGGGAGTTCAGCTCAGTGCTCCTTGATGACTTTGGGGGTAGAATGGGAGGGGGAGGTAGGAGGGAGGCTCAAGAGGGAGGGGATATGTGTATACTTAGAGCTGATTAGAGCTGATTCATGTTGTTGTACAGCAGAAACTAACACAATATTGTAAATCAATTGTATTCCGATTTTAAAAAACGGGGCACTTGAGATAGGAAAAAAAAAAAAAGGAAACTTGAATAATGAAGTATTGGCAAAGTTGTAGAGAAATAGGAGTCCTCAGGCATGGCTGATGGAGATGCAGACTGTTAGAGCCATTCTGGAAAGTGATTTGGCAGCACTGAATGGAATTAAACATGAGAATACTCTGTGACCAGCCATCTTTCTTGTCTACTTATACCCAACAGAAATTCCTTCAAAGGTTCCTAAGGAATGCCACAGGGCTATCATGGTGGTTTTGTGGGGGTAAGAAGTTGGAAGTAATCTGTTTACCACTAGGGGAGTACATAGGAGAAGTACAGGAGAGGAACACGGTGGTCCTCTCTGCAGCACTTAGAAGCAAGAATTAGATGTACTCCTCTGTCCATGGAATTCTCCAGGCAAGAATACTGGAGTGCGTAGCCATTCCCTTCTCCAGGTAGCAAGGGTAGGTTTTTTTTAAATAGTGCCAAGTGAAAAACCTAAGAAGCAGAATAATACCATTTAAAACGGGAACCACATGCAGACATTAAATGCCCTACACGCTTTGCAAAGATGCGGCATTTGTTCAGGAAATTGGATCAATGGCTGTAACAGAAGCACCCAAAATAATAAGCCTGATAGATTTTTTTTCTCCTGTTAAAATTCAGGTAGGCAATCCAGAGGGGGTTCAACATCATCAGGGACTTGTTTCTGTCATTTTACTTTGATACCTTCAGCTCATGACTCTTATCTCAGAGTCCTGTGTGGCTACTTGATCTCCTAGCACACAGTCAGACTCTGCCCAGTGGGAAGAGGGAAAGGAAAAGGAAAAGAAAAGATACATTTCTGCTTATAGGGCAGCCTAGAAGTTCACACATCACTTTTGCTCTTATCCCATTGGCTAACATTAAATGGTGTAGTCATGCCCAGCAACCAGCTATGAATTCTGTTAGGATGTTAGGAGGTTGACAAGCAATGCATATGTGCAAATGACGCAAATTAACACATTAGGGTAGGGCCTGAGGAGGAAGGGATGGGGATCAGAAGGAAAAGGGAAGAATGACATTTATACAGAATAAGAAAGAGTCCTTGTGTGGATTCATGATGAGAGTGTATCATAAACTGAGACCTGTGATTATGGCACTCTTCTGTACCTGAGGTTCATGAAAGGAAGGAAAGGAGGGAGGAAGGAAGTGAACAGAACAGTAATTACCTAGCAGAGTCACTCAGAATGTTATAGAAAGCATAAAGTGTCTGCAGTGCCTGTTACAAAGGTGTCCAGCAAATGTTAGCCATATCCACTAAATATCAGAATAGATCTTTTCCCATATTATTATTTTTAATATAAATTTATTTATTTTAATTGGAGGCTAATTACAATATTGTATTGGTTTTGCCATACATCAATCCCATGTTATTTTTAGTTGGTTCTTTGGCTAATGCAGAAGTTCACAATATTTCTAGCTAATAAGTGCATGTGAAGAGAAAGTGAGAGCATTAAGACAGACTAACATATTTCATTTACATATAAAATTATCATCTTTTGTATTTGGGCTTCCCTGTGGCTCAGTGGTAAAAAAATCTGCCTTTGATGCAAGAGCTGCAAGAAATTTTTTTCAATCCCTGGGTCAGGAAGATCCCTGGAGAAGGGCATGGCAACCCACTCTAGTATTCTTGCCTGGAGAATTCCATGGACAGAGGAGCCTGGTGGGTTCCAGTCCATGGGGTCACAAAGAGTTGGACATGACTGAAGTGACTAACACACATGACTGGGTGTTCATTGGAAGGAATGTTGCTAAAGCTGAAACTCTAATACTTTGGCCACCTCATGCGAAGAGTTGACTCATTGGAAAAAACCCTGATGCTGGGAGGGATTGGGGGCAGGAGGAGAAGGGGACGACAGAGGATGAGATGGCCGGATGGCATCACCGACTCGATTGACATGAGTTTGAATAGGCTCCGGGAGTTGGTGATGGACAGGGAGGCCTGGCGTGCTGCGATTCATGGGGTCTCAAAGAGTCGGACACGATTGAGCGACTGAACTGGAACTGGAAGTGACTTAGCACACAGTTGATTTACAGTGTGCTAATTTCTGCTGTACAGCAGAGTGGCTCAGTTATACATATATGTACATTCCTTTTCATACTCCTTTCCATTATGATTTATCACAAGACATTGAATATAGTTCCCTGTGCTATACAGAGGAGGGCTTCCCTGGTGGCTCAGTGGTAAAGAATCTGCCTACAATGCAGTAGACTGCCTGCAGTGCAGGAGATGCGGGTTCTATCCTTGAGTTGGGAAGATCCCCTGGAGAAGGAAACTGTAACCCACTCCAGTATTCTTGCCTGGGAAATCCTGTGGATGGAGAAGTCTGGCAGGCTACAGGCCAGGGGTCGAAAGAGTCGGACTCGACTTAGCGATAAACCACCACCACTATACAAAGAGGTTGTTGTCTATTATTCTGTATATAGTAGCTTGCATCTCCTAACCTCAAACTCCCCAGTCCTTCCCTACCCCGACCCCTCACTCCCTTGGCAACCAAAAGTCTCATCTCTCTGTGAGTCTGTTTGTGTTTTATAGATAAGTTCTGTGCTCTGCTATGCTTAGTTGCTCAGTTATGTCTGACTCTTTGTGACCCCATGGACTGCAGCCCACCAGGCTCCTCTGTCCATGGGGATTCTCAAGGCAAGAATACTGGAGTGGGTTGCCATGCTGTCCTCCAGGGGATCTTCCCAACCCAGGGATCAAGCCCAGGTTTCCCTCGTTGCCAGCAGATTCTTTACCATCTGGGACACCATGGTTTGTGTCATAGTTTAGATTCCACATATAAGTGATATCATATGGTATTTGTCTTTCTCCTTCCGACTTACCTCTTGGTATAATAATCTCTGGGTTCATCCATTTGCTGCAAACAGCATTACTACTTTCTTTTTTTGTAGCTGAGCAGTATACCATTGTATACATGTACCACGTCTTTATCTAATCATTTGTTGATGGACGTTTAGGTTGTTTCCATGTCTTGGGTATTGTAAATAGTTATGCTATGAAAATACGGGTGCATGTATCTTTTAAAATTATAGTTTAGTCTAGATATATATACCCAGAAGTGCGATTGCTGAATCATATGGCAACTCTTTTTTTAGTGTTTTGATGAACTTCCATACTGTTCTCCATAATGGCTGCACCAACTTAAATTCCTACCAACAGGATAGGAGGGTTCCGTTTTCTCCACACCTTCTCCAGCATTTGTTATTTGTAGACTTTTTAATGAGGGCCATTCAGACCCGTGTGAGGTGTTACCTCATTGTAGTTTTGATTTGCATAAAATTATCATCTTTAATGTTGTTAATCCTTTTGGATCTACAGATCAGAGATTTTCCCTGTTGTTGAAACACTTGATTCTGAGACAGATATTCCATAGAAACCATGGTGGGGACACATGAGACCAAGTGACATGATAAGAGGGTTTTCTTTTGACCAGAAATAGGGCAACATTTACATCTTCAGTTATGACATTAAAAAAAGAAATGCCACGAAGAACTTTGAAACTGCTGAAGGAAAAACAGTCAGTGGAACAAAGTCTTGAACTTAGAGAAACCTTAGCTGTCCAAGGGAACAGTCCTGCTGTTTTCTGGGAACACACACAAAAGTAAAATCAAGGGCTGCATGCCAATTCCTTCAGCGTCCAGCTTTGCACTAAGGGAGAGCCAGAATTGAGCCTCACCTGCTTAAGGACCAAATTAATCACCACAGAGCTTGGCTTTCAAACACACTGATGGAGAAATGAGTAATTTTCAGTGAATGCCTTTCAGCATATACTTATATCCTAAACTAAAGAAATCTAATAATAGCAAGGAGACTCCTCCACTAACTGGGGTTTCCATGAGATAATTACACCCCCGGAGGACTAAAGGTATCATCTTTGTTTCTTGCTGTATAAGACAATGGATCTGATTGTCTTTTAGTTACCACCCACTGCTGTGTCTCTGGCTCCAAAACTTGACAGTAGGTAAGGGAGAATATATCTGTATGTAAAATCATGGCTTGCTATCACATACATTGTATTTCTTAAGGGTAGCATAATAACTATAGAAATCAGAGAATCCATTTGCAGACTTTACACTGAACCTCATTTCAGCCCAATAAGTTGGAAGAAATTATACATGACCCCCACCACACATGCACACATATACATACAAACACACATGCAGGCACACAATTGCACCCCTAAAGGAGGATATATATAGTCATCATATTTCTCAAGAAGAATCTTTGTAGATAAACTTTCTAGCTCACTTCCAGAAAATAGTATATCTTTAGACTAGTTTGTATGTGTATGCAATGAAATTATACTAGATTATTTCTCTTTTCACCTTAGCTTTTAATTGCAACAGTTCTTTTTTCAGGTGCCTTGTAGCATCTACTCCTTTATCTCTTTTCTAGAATCTCTGTTTGGTTCTTAAATCCTTAATTGTCCTATTTTACATAATGTTTAATTTTATGAGATCCCTGGAATATGAGATTGTTTAATGAGATTTCTGGAAACCTAGATGTTTTTAAAATCAGCTGAATAAACCCTCCTTTCCCTGAATGGAGGGAGGTAAATTCCCTTAAATATTCCCTTGCCAGATTCAGAATCTGCCACAGTCTTCAGAAGCACTCTTGTTCTCCTTGTGTTCAAGTTTCTTCTTTCTCTGTAAACTATTCTTTCCCCTTAACCTTCACCATCCTGACCTGGCTCAAAAGCAGGTTTATCATGCCTAGATCATGCAGTCTCCACCCTGCCACCCTCTCCAGCCAGTTTTCCCCTCTGTTTAATCCCCAAAGTGATGCCAAGTCAGCCTGCTTTATAGACAGCTCAGGGTCTCCTAGGCCACTCACTGCTGTGGCTAAAAGCTAAGGTTATATTCATCCAGCCCCAAACTTTGTCAGTGAACATCTAAGGCTCAAGGACAGTGTGATCAGCTTCCCAGACCCTTGTGCTTGACCAGGCAACTAGGTTGTTTTCTTCTGGAATGATTAGGATTTCTCCTCTTGAGATCATATAGAGATAATGGAGTTTTTACTCCTAAGGATTATTTTCTTGTCCCACAAGTCTGAATCCCAGGGTAAAGGCTCAAGGAGTCAGCATGTTTATTATTGGACAGGGTGCCAAGTTTTGATGCTTCTGGTCTGTTTGACATGAAACGAGGGTCACAGACTCCCCCAAGGACCAATGAAGGAGAAGCATCTTCAGCTAGAAAACAAAAAAAGCATTTCTCTGTAGTACGGGTTCTTCAGCTGGTGCTCCCGGTGGGAGCAGGATCCCCAGGATCTGAACTAGTTTGCCTCCTCACACTGGCATGATTATCAGGCCAGTTTTGTTTGGTGTGCTCATTTCATAGGGCTGCTGTAACTAAGTACCCAAAACTAGGCAGCTTCAAAGGACACACATCTGTTCTCACAGAGCTCTAGAGTCTAGAAATCTGAAATTAAATGTTGGCAAGGCTCTCTGGGGCTTCAGGGAATTCTCCTAGCCTCTTTCTAGCTTCTGGTGGTTCTCAGCAAGCCGTGGCATTCCTTGGTTTCCAGACACATCCCTCCAGTCTCTGCCGTTGTCCACTGCGCAGTCATTTCTCCCTGTGTGCTTCAGTCTCTTTACATTGTAGTCTTCCAAGGACACCAGTCAGACTAGATTAAGGGTCCACTCTAATACAACTTTATCTTAACTGCAATAATTCCCTACTTTAAAGCAACTTTATCTTAACTACAATAATTACACCTGCAACGAGGTATTCCTGAATAAAAGGTTACATTCTGTAGAACTAGAGGTTAGGACTTTGGCATACCTTTTGAGGAGACATGATTTAACCTGTAACATTTGGGATCAGTTTGACTTAACACAGGAAATCACTTATCCTTCAGATGGAGAGTGCACAGTTAGGATGAGGGTCGGAGAAAGCACACACCCTCACCCCTCCAGTGCTCAGAAGGGAGAAACCGCCCTTTGCCCTTCTTCTGAGTCCCTCCGTGTCTGTCTGCCAGTTGGCACACACTCACCAGTGCCCTGACCAAGGTTTCGTCTACATTTGTAGAGTGAGCAGTCAGAGCTACATCTGTGCTATGAAAATGCTCACAGATCTGCCAGGAACATGAATAACAGCATTTTCCACAACAGTTCCTCTTCCTCAATCAAGCCAGAAACTCTTTTCTGATAGCACTGCAGAGGCAGTGAGTTTCCTAGTTGTATATCTCTTTGTAGGGAGCTGGATCAAGTGCCAGCTTCCCCTGTCCAAGTTTCCTCTGTCCTAGCCTGTTGCGGGCCTTAAGGGAGAAGCTGGGAATGTGCCTCTGCCTGGGGACCACAGGCAAGGTCATCCTTGGGACTCTGATGGAGGATGGGGAGGAAGTGGGGGACACCACGGAGGCCTCAGGCTTCCTAATGAGCAGCTAGTGGGCTGAGAGGGTGGGCGGGCGAGAACATTGGCAGCCGCTGGAGCAGTTGGACTCCTGCCCAGACCCCCAGCTGCCGCTGCTCCACTTCCCGGTGGGCAGCTGCCTGGGTACTCCTTTGACGCAGCAGGGGCACATGGGAAGCCCGAAACATGGGGCTCCGTGGGGCTAGCCCAGGGCAGAGCTGTGAGAGGCAAAGCCTATCAGGCGTGTCTCGCCACTTGAGCTCCCTTTCAGCACCTCAGCCCATTCCATGCCTCTGCCCATCTCAGCAAAGCTTGGGTCTCACTTGACTGGCCCGTGCCCTTTATGCTAAGATGCTGCTGCTGCTAAGTCGCTTCAGTCATGTCCGACTCTGTGCGACCCCATAGATGGCAGCCCACCAGGCTCCCCCGTCCCTGGGATTCTCCAGGCAAGAACACTGGAGTGGGTTGCCATTTCCTTCTCCAATGCATGAAAGTGAAAAGTGAAAGTGAAGTTGCTCAGTTGTGTCTGACTCTTAGCGACCCCATGGACTGTAGCCCGCCAGGCTCCTCCATCCATGGGATTTTCCAGGCAAGAGTACTGGAATGGGGTGCCATTGCCTTCTCCGATGCTAAGATGCAGACAGACCCAAAATCAATCTAGACCTTTTTGCTCCATCTTTTAACGTCTGTCTCAAAGGAAATAAACATCTAGCAAGAAAGCCTTGAAAAACACTGTCTCTTCAACACTGAAATCTTAAGTAAAGTCGCAAAATGGGTAGCAAGAAATATTTTGGCATAAAACAACAAAATGTTGAAAATCTGATCGTAAAGATTCTCCTCCCACGTGATTGCCCCGTGCTCTCTGTCCTCTCTCTCCGCCTCCAGCTTTCTAGTCCAGTGTTTCCTCACATGTCAAGTAATCTTTTTGGCTCTGCATTTTATAATTCTGCTTCTGCATGTTTTGCCTTTTTTTTTTTTCATCTAAGTAAAGACAACAAAGCATTGTGACCAAAAGATCTTCCCCTAGAAGGTCAGTGGGGGAAATACTGAACCAGTAAGGATTTTGATCCATATTACCCTCTCCCCAAAACTTGAAAATCTTTTATTCCTTAATACACTAAAAGGGAATCTTTAATTGGCATTCTAGGTACTAAGTAGGTTGGAGGGAAGTGGTGGGAGGAGGAGGGGAGCAAGTGGAGGGATTGGTGAAGAGTGTACCCGTCTCCTCCTAGGATAGCTCTGGTGCCTCATGATGGCCCCACTCTCTGGAAGTTTCTGGTCAAAGCCCTAACTCCCTACTCCTCTACATGTTGGGCACAGGGCTGATTCAAAGCAGCCAGTTTCAGGCTGCTTATATGCCTCAAAAGATCCAAATTGGTGTTGCCTATAGCTGCAGGCATGGTGCTACCAGGCTGGGCTGTAACCGTGGATCATCATCTCCCCCAACATAGCCCATTTTAATTGTATTTAGTTTCGTCTTCAGGCAATGCAAGTGAATCATTGAAAAGTTATGCTTCTAGCTCTTTCTTACAGCCCCAAAGAGGTAAATCCCCTAAAGTGAATTTTTTTTTCTTCCATACCTAAGCCAAATTTACCTCAGAGTTCAAGACTGTCTCACTCCTACACATCCTGCCACGAGTCTGTAAATCCTCAACTTATTTAAAAGATAATGGAATGGGCCGGGGGAGTGGTGAGGGGGAAGTGGGAGAGATGGGGCAGGGCTTGAGTGGGTGGAGATGATGGGAGAAGATTGTAGTCATGAGCACACTGTGTCACCAGCCCTCAAACTCACCTCAACACTGTGAAGTCTCAGCACAAAACTGAAAGTGCTCACACCTACAATACTGAGACTTTTCTCTGAGACAGTCTTATGAGTTCATACTTGACTAGCAAGTTTGAGAAGGGAAGCTAGGTCCTCCAGTGAGAGTGTGGGGTGGGGCTAAGGGGTTATAAACTGGGGCAAAGCATGCAGTTTGCTGGTGTTTTTTCCTATTTGTCGCAGTTATTTCTGTTTGGGGCCATTTTCCTTTTATCATAACTCAGTAAATCTTGTTGTTCCTATCTCAGTGATGAGAAACCTAAGGAGGATCTTATCCTAAATTATTGATAATTGATATGTATTAGCACCCATAAGGAGAAGGCAATGGCACCCCACTCCAGTACTCTTGCCTGGAAAATCCCATGGACGGAGGAGCCTGGTGGGCTGCAGTCCATGGGGTCGCTAAGAGTCGGACGTGACTGAGCGACTTCACTTTCACTTTTCACTTTCATGCATTGGAGAAGGAGATGGCAACCCACTCCAGTGTTCTTGCCTGGAGAATCCCAGGGACAGAGGAGCCTGGTGGGCTGCCATCTATGGGGTTGCACAGAGTCGGACATGGCTGAAGCGACTTAGCAGCAGCAGCAGCAGCAGCACCCATAAGCTCTAGCCTCCTTCATTTATCTAAGAAAGACTTAATTGAAAGAAGAAGTTGGTGTTGAGGTGAGCTATAGCTAGTAACTTGTTAAAAGACTTTTTATACCCAAATGGGCTGGTAAGCAAGGGAAGGGCTGGACAAGCAGTTCCTGGAGTTCAGAAGCAGCCATAGGTACAGATCTCTCCAGGTTGCTGGAACCACAGATAACGTCTCCTGGGCAGTCCTCCAGACATACAACAAAGCTACCCCGGCTATACTGCCTGGCTTCCCAGTGACTCATGCAATGTGTCCACCCACATCATGGCTTTGTAAGAGCGCTGTGGTGGGTCTACTAGTCTTAAGGCCAATCAGTGCAGGTCCAACCCTCATAGGATATACTCCTGGCCCACACTTGGAATACCAGTAACTTTGAAGACAGAGAACAAAGAGTATGATTGAAAACAAAAACCTTCTGCTCCAAATGTACCTTTCTTATATTGTACTTTTTGTAACTGGTAAGACTGCTCATATGGTTCCTTTTGCAGCATATCTAAAATATTCTTTTTCTAAAAAGATTTAAGGGAATGCAGACAACATGATCCCATAAAATTGTGCTACCTTGTTTCAAAATAATCTAGCTGGTCAATTTCATATACTATCAAAGAAGAGAAACTGAAGCATGGCGTTTGCATAGTCAGCTCTAAAAGTAAGGAAGAGATGCCAGAGAGGAGAAAATCTCTGCATCAGTTAGATCACTGTCTAATTATGCCAGGCTTGCAAGCAAAATCTCCCTTAGACTTCCCAGCTTCATTCTATTCTGTAGCTAGATTGTACCCCAGTGTAAGCAAGTTATCCCACTAACTGCCAGTCAGAAAGGGTGCAAACAACAAAATGTGGGAAGTTCAGCCAGCACATCCTCATGACTGTTTAGACAGGATCAGCTGACGAAGGACTGGCAGAGTCTTCTCTGAATGGCAGTGGCATGTCTGCAACAGTGCATTTGTGCATATAAAATATGTGTTTATGTTGCACATACATAGTTAAGTCAGTTTCAGCTTTAACTAGTACATTATGAGCAGGTTGAGGAGCCATCACCCGATTTTCTATCATGGGCGTGGTACTTCACACACCATTCATTTAATATAAGACACTTAAAGAAGAAGAAAAAAACTTTGCTGATGTCTGACTCAGAGAAAAAGAATGGAAAGTTAACAACAAGACATGATTCCAACTGAAATAAATTTGAATACTCACCATGTTCTTCATTCTCAATCCTCATGTCTTAAAACAGGCTGAAAGCTCTCAATTGTTCAGTGAACTGAGTAATACCAATGACTGCAGTTGCTGTCCAGATGACATGAGTTCACAGGATGAAGATAAAAACATTTAATTTAATGTTCCAGGAAAATAAAAGTGCTCATTTGATTGAGAAGGGAAGACATTAACAATTACATTCTAGAAAATTCTATGGCCATTAACATCTGTTTGTGGTTTTTTAAAAACTTGTTTAATTTGGTGAAGAATTTTTAAAAATTTTATAGTGTTCTACAGTTTTCAAAGGTTTCATGCAGATGATTTCATATAATACCATAATAACCCTCCTTTTCCCCAGTACTATTATATTGTCCCTCCCTCCTTCCCTCTCCCTACTGATAACTGCTAATTTGCTCCCTATGAGTTTGTTTCTTTTATGTTTTATTTACTAGTTTGTTGTATTTTTTCGATTTCATATATATGTAATATCATACAGTATTTGTCTTTCTCTGTTCAATTTATTTCACTTAGCATAATGCCCCCAGGTTCATCTATGTTGCTTCAGAAGGCAGAATTTCATTCTTTTCTATGGCTGAGTAATATCTATATACTTGAGGGGGGGGTGTGTATGTGTGTGTGCATGTATGACATCTTTTTAATCCATTCATCTGTTGATGTACATTTGGATTGTTTCCATACATTGACAATTATAAATAAAGTAATTCTGAACATTGGGGAGCATTTATCTCTGGGTTTTTTGGATACATACCTAGGAGTGGAATTGCTGGGTCATATGATAATCCTATTTTTAGTTTTTTGAGAAACCTCCATATTGCTCCTCTGGTGGCCCAGATGGTAAAGAATCCGCCTGCAATGTGGGAGACCTGGATTCAATCCCTGGGTTGGGAAGATCCCCTGGAAGAGAGCATGGCAACCCACTCCAGTATTCTTGCCTGGAGAATCCCCATGGACAGAGGAGCCTGGTGGGCTGCAGTCCACGTGGTTGCAAAGAATCAGATGACTGAGTATTCACTCAACACAGCACATCCTGCTTTCCATAGTGGCGGCACAAAGTTACATTTCCACCAACAGTGTTTGTGGATTCCCTTTACTCCACATCCTTGCCTACTGTTATTTGTGTTCTTTTTGATGATAGCCATTCTGACTAGCGTGAGGTGATATCTGCAGATGAAAAAGAAACTACAAAGGAAAAAAAAAGAAGCTACAACTGACACCACAGACATACAAAGGCTTACAGGGGACTGCTACAAACAACTATATACCAATAAATGACAACCTAGAAGAAGTGGACATATTCTTCAAAAGATACAATTTCCCTAGACTGAGCCAGGAAGAAATAGAAAATATGAGCAGACTAATTACTAAGAATGAAATTTAATCAGTAATTTAAGAACTCCCAATGAACAAAAGTTGAGGACTAGATGGCTTCACACGTAAATTCTACTAAACATTTAGAGAAGAGTTAGCAACTCTTCCAACAACACAAGAGAAGACTCTACTCATGGACATCACGAGATAGTCAATACCAAAATCAGATTGATTATATTCTTCGCAGCCAAAGATGGAGAAGCTCTATACAGTCAGCAAAAACAAGACCAGGAGCTGACTGTGGCTCAGACCATGAACTCCTTATTGCCAAATTCAGACTTAAATTGAAGAAAGTAGGGAAAACCACTAGACCATACAGGTATGACCTAAATCAAATCCCTTATGATTATACAGTGTAAGTGACAAATAGAGTCAAGGGATTAGATCCGATAGACAGACTGCCCACGGAAGTTTGTGATATTATACAGGGATCAAGACCATCCCCAAGAAAAATAAATGCAAAAATGTGAAATGGCTGTCTGAGGAGTCCTTACAAATAGCTGTGAAAAGAAGAGAAGTGAAAACCAAAGGAGAAAAGGAAAGATAGACCCATTTGAATGCAGAGTTCCAAAGAAGAGCTAGGAGAAATAAGAAAGCCTTCCTCAGTGATCAATGCAAGAAATAGAGGAAAAAAACAGAATGGGAAAGACTAGAGATCTCTTCAAGAAAATTACAGATACCAAGGGAATATATCATGCAAAGGTGGTTACAATATAGGACAGAAATGGTATGGACCTAACAGAAGCAGAAGATATTAAGAAGAGGTGGCAACAACACACAGAAGAACAATACAAAAAAGATCTTCATGACCCAGAATCACGACAGTATGATCACTCACCTAGAGCCAGACATCCTAGAACACGAAGTCAAGTGGGCCCTAGGAAGCATCACTACGAACAAAGCTAGTGGAGGTGATGGAATTCCTAAATTTGAATTTTTAGGATTTCAAATCCTAAAAGATGATGCTGTGAAAGTGCTGCACTCAATATACCAGCAAATTTGGAAAAGTCAACAGTGGCCACAGGAATGGAAAAGGTCAGCTTTCATTCCAATCCCAAAGAAAGGTGATGCCAAAGAATGCTCAAACTACCACACAACTGCACTCATCTCACACACTAGAAAAGTAATGCTCAAAATTCTCCAAGCCAGGCTTCAACAGTACGTGAACAAGGAACTTCCAGATGTTCAAGCTGGATTTAGAAAAGGCAGAGGAACCAGAGATCAAATTGCCAACATCCATTGGATCATCAAAAAAGTGAGAGAGTTCCAGAAAAACATCTACATTATTGACTATTTCAAAGCCTTTGACTGTGTGGATCACAACAAACTGGAAAATTCTTCAAGAGATGAGAATACCAGCCTCTTGAGAAATCTGTATGCAGGTCAGGAAGCAACAGTTAGAGTCCATAACCTGAGATATGCAGATGACACCACCCTTATGGCAGAAAGTGAAGAACTAAACAGCCTCTTGATGCAAGTGAAACAGGAGAGTGAAAAAGTTGCCTTAAAACTCAACATTCAGAAAACTAGGATCATGGCATTTGGTCCCATCAGTCAGTTCAGTCACTCAGTCATGTCCAACTCTTCGCGACCCCATGACTCGCAGCACACCAGGCCTCCCTGTCCATCACCAACTCCCAGAGTTCACTCAGACTCACATCCATCGAGTCAGTGATGCCATCCAGCCATCTCATCCTCTGTCCTCCCCTTCTCCTCCTGCCCCCAATCCCTCCCAGCATCACAGTCTTTTCCAGTGAGTCAACTCTTCGCATGAGGTGGCCAAAGTACTGGAGTTTCAGCTTTAGCATCATTCCTCCCAAAGAAATTCCATGGCTGATCTCCTTCAGAATGGACTGGGTGGATCTCCTTGCAGTCCAAGGGACTCTCAAGAGTCTTCTCCAACACCACAGTTCAAAAGCATCAATTCTTCGGCGCTCAGCCTTCTTCACAGTCCAACTCTCACATCCATACATGACCACTGGAAAAACCATAGCCTTGACTAGATGGACCTTTGTTGGCAAAGTAATGTCTCTGCTTTTTAATATGCTATCTAGGTTGGTCATAACTTTCCTTCCAAGGAGTAAGTGTCTTTTAATTTCATGGCTGCAGTCACCATCTGCAGTGATTTTGGAGCCCAGAAAAATAAAGTCTGACACTGTTCCCACTGTTTCCCCATCTATTTGCCATGAACTGATGGGACCAGATGCCATGATCTTTGTTTTCTGAATGTTGAGCTTTAAGCCAACTTTTTCACTCTCCTCTTTCACTTTCATCAAGAGGCTTTTTAGTTCCTCTTCACTTTCTGCCATAAGGGTGGTGTCATCTGCATACCTGAGGTTATTGATATTTCTCCCGGCAATCTTGATTCCAGCTTGTGCTTCTTCCAGCCCAGCGTTTCTCATGATGTACTCTGCATAGAAGTTAAATAAGCAGGGTGACAATATACAGCCTGATGTACTCCTTTTCCTATTTGGAACCAGTCTGTTGTTCCATGTCCCATTCTAACTGTTGCTTCCTGACCTGCATACAGATTTCTCAAGAGGCAGGTCAGGTGGTTGGTATTCCCATCTCTTTCAGAATTTTCCACAGTTTATTGTGATCCACACAGTCAAAGGCTTTGGCATAGTCAATAAAGCAGAAATAGATGTTTTTCTGGAACTCTCTTGATTTTTCGATGATCCAGCAGATGTTTTCAATTTGATCTCTGGTTCCTCTGCCTTTTCTAAAAACAGCTTGAATATCAGGAAGTTCATGGTTTACGTATTGCTGAAGCCTGGCTTGGAGAATTTTGAGCATTACTTTACTAGCGTGTGAGATGAGTGCAATTGTGTGGTAGTTTGAGCATTCTTTGGCATTGCCTTTCTTTGGGATTGAAATGAAAAACGGACCTTTTCCAGTCCTGTGGCCACTGCGGAGTTTTCCAAATTTGCTGGCATATTGAGTGCAGCACTTTCACAGCATCATCTTTCAGGATTTGAAACAGCTCAACTGGAATTCCATCACTTTCACTAGCTTTGTTCGTAGTGATACTTTCTAAGGCCCACTTGACTTCACATTCCAGGATGTCTGGCTCTAGGTGAGTGAGCACACCATCGTAATTATCTGGGTTGTGAGGATCTTTTTTGTACAGTTCTTCTGTGTATTTTTGCCACCTCTTCTTAATATCTTTTGCTTCTGTTAGGTCCATACCATTTCTGTCCTTTATTGAGCCCATCTTTGTATGAAATGTTCCCTTGGTATCTCTAATTTTCTTGAAGAGATCTCTAGTCTTTCCCATTCTGTTGTTTTCCTCTATTTCTTTGCATTGATTGCTAAGGAAGGCTTTCTTATCTCTTCTTGCTGTTCTTTGGAACTCTGCATTCAGATTCTTATATCTTTCCTTTTCTCCTTTGCTTTTTGCTTCTCTTCTTTTCACAGCTATTTGTAAGGCCTCCCCAGACAGTCATTTTGCTTTTTTGCATTTCTTTTCCATGGGGATGGTCTTGATCCCTGTCTCCTGTACAATGTCACGAACCTCATTCCATAGTTCATCAGGCACTCTATCTATCATCACTTCATGGCAAATAGATGGGGAAACAGTTGCAGACTTTGTTTTTTGGGGCTCCAAAATCACTGCAGATGGTGACGCAGCCATGAAATTAAAAGATGCTTACTCCTTGGAAGAAAAGTTATGACCAACCTAGACAGCTTCTTAAAAAGCAGAGACATTACTTTGCAAACAAAGGTCTGTCTAGTCAAAGCTGTGGTTTTTCCAGTAGTTGTGTATGGATGTGAGAGTTGGACTGTGAAGAAGGCTGAGCACCAAAGAATTGATGCTTTTGAACTGTGGTGTTGGAGAAGACTCTTGAGAGTCCCTTGGACTGCAAGGAGATCCAACCAGTCCATTCTAAAAGAAATCATTCCTAAATATTCGATGGAAGGACAGATGCTGAAGCTGAAACTCTAGTATTTTGCCACCTGATGTGAAGAGCTGACTCATTTGAAAAGACCCTGATGCTGGGAAAGATTGAAGATGAAGGGAGAAGGGGACAACAGAGGATGAATTGTTAGGATAGGATCACTGACTCAATGGACATGAGTTTGAGTAGACTCTTGGAATTGGTGATGGACAGGGAGGCCTGGCATGCTGCAGTCCATGGGGTTGCAACGAGTCATACACGACTGAGCGATTGAACTGAACTAGCAACTGTTAGCATCTAGCCCTCTGAAACTATTTTTAAAAATTGAGGAAGAAGAAACACTCCCAGACTCATTCAGTGACATCAGGATCACCCTGTTACCGAAACCAAATAGATACATCACACAAAAAAAGAAAATGACAGGCCATTATCACTGGTAAATATAGATGCAAAAGTCAGCAAAATATTAGCAATCCAAATCCAAAAATACTTTAAAAGGATCATAAACTATGATCAATTGGAATTTATTCCAGGGATACCAGGATTTTTCAGTATCTTCAAATCAATCAGTGTAATATACCACATTAACAAGTTGAAGAATAAAACTGTATGGTCATCTTAGTAGATGCAAAAAAACCTTTTGATGAAGTTGAACATTTATTTATGATAAAAACTATCCAGAAAGTGGGCCTATAGGGAACTTGCCTCAACATAATAAGGGCGGTATGTAACAAACCCACAGCTAACAGCATACTCAAAGGTGAAAAGCTGAAAGCATTTCCTCTAAGATCAGAAACAAGACAATGATGTCCATCCTTACCACTTTTTATTCAACATGGTTTGGAACTTCTAGCTATAACAATCAGAGAAGAAAAAGAAATTAAAGGAATCTAAATTGAAAAGGTAGAAGTAAAGCTGTCACTGTTTGTAGATGACATGATACTGTAAATAGAAAATCCTAAAATGCCACCAGAAAACTACTAGAGCTCATCAATTAATTTGGTAAAGTTGCTGGATACCAAATTAACATATAGAAATCAGTTGCATTTCTGTATATTAACAAGGAAGTATCAGGAAGAGAAATTCAGGGAACAATCTCACTTACCATCACATCCAAAAGAATAAAATATTTAGGAATAAACCTACCTGAGTAGGAAAACCTTATACTTGGAAAACTATTAGATGCTGATGAAAAAATTGAAAATGACACAAACACATGGAAAAGATAAACCATGTTCTTGGATTAGAGAATCAATGTTGTTAATGACCATGCTGCCCAAGGCAACCCACAGACTCAGTGCAGTTCCTGTCAAAATGCTAATGGCATTTTTCACAGCAGTAGAACAAATAAGTTTAAAATTTGTATGTAAAACACGAGACTCAGAATAGCCAAAGCTATTTTGAGAAAGAACACCAGGAGGAATCACGCTCCCTGACTTCACTACAAAGCTACAGTAATCAGAAGAGTATGGACTGGCACAAAAACAGATACAAAGATCAGTGGGACAGAATAGAGAGCCCAGAAACAAATTCACACTTTTGGTTGGTTAACCTGTGACAGAGGAGGCAAGAATATACAGTAGAGAAAGGAGAGTCCTGTCAGTAAGTTGTGCTGGAAAAACTGGACAGCTCCATGTACAAGAATGAAATTAGAACCTTTTCTAATATCGTTACAAAAATAAGCTCAAAATGGATTAAAGACCTAAACATAAAACCAGATCCTGTAAAACTCCTAAAGGAAAACATAGGCAGAACACTCTTTGACATAAATTCCAGCAATATTTTATGGGATCCATCTCTTAAAGCAAAAAATAAAGAAAAGGGACCTAATTAAACTTATAATTTTTTGCACAGCAAAGGAAACCACCAACAAAATGAAAAGACAGCCGACTGAATGGGAGAAGGTATTTGCAAATAAAAAGACTGATAAGGCATTAATATTCAATATATATCAACAACTTACACAACTCAGCATCAAGCTACCATATGATCCTTTAATCCCACTCCTGGGCATATACCTGGAGAAGAACATTGTCTGAAAGGTTACATGCACCCCAGTGTTCATTGCAGCACTGTGTACAATAGCCAAGACATGGAAACAACATAAATGTCCATCGACAGAGGAATGGATAAAGAAGATGTGGTACATACATTCAATGGAACATTACTCAGCCATTAAAAGGAGCAAAGTAATGCCAAGGATGAAACTAGAGATAGTCATATTGAGTGAGGTATAACAGAGAACGAGAAATATCATGAGATATCCCTTATTTGTGGAATCTAAGAAAAAAGATACTAATGAACTTATTTACAAAACAGAAACTCACAGACTTAAAGAACAAACTTATGGTTACAAGACAGGAAAGAATGTATATGTATAACTGAAACATTTTGTTGTACGCTTGAAAGTAATACAACATTGTTAATCAGCTGTACTTCACTATCAAAAAGTTTAAAAAAAAAATGGGCAGAAGAACTGAGGAGACATTTTTTTTTTTTTCCCCAAAGAAGACATACAGGTGGCCAGTAGTCATATGAAAAGGTGGTCAACATTGCTAATCTTCAGGAAAATGTTCATGATTCTTCACTGAACTCTGCCTAAGAAAATGTGCCAGGGAGCTGCCATCCATCCACATCAGGCCTGGCCCAGGGCCTCTGCCTGAACCCACAGCCAGCCTGTATCTGGATCGTGGGCCAGTTGTTCACATGCAGACCTGCCTGCATGGAAGGTGTCAACCTGAGCCCGATAGGCAAAAACATGGTTTTCACATTTACCCTTGGTGCTTCCTGGATCAGAACTTCAGACTCTGTTTCAGCCCTATTAATAATGAAGAGGAAAAGAGAGGCTCTTCTGTCATGAAGGTGGTTGATGCTGATGAATTTTAGTTTTACACCTCAGGATTTCTCTTTCCTTCGTCATTCAGGAAATCTGTTAGATAACTGAATGATGTCAGTGCAGACCTCCTCCCTATCTCCTGACACTAGATATGGGCAGTTTGAAGTAGGCTTCAAGGATCAGCTCAGAGCAGGGAGCCAAGTTTCCACCCGTAACCATGTGGTGACCGGGTGACAGCACAGAGGAGAGGACGGGGCTGTGTGCCTGCTGCAGGGGAGGGCATGTTGGGAGCTGAAGATCCAGCCTCCCATTAGGGCTCTAGCTGAGTAGCTCCTCAGCTCACAGGTCTGTGACACGAAACACCAAAAAAAAAAAAAAACCCATCTTGGAAGTCCTTGCAGACCCCCTTACCACATCAGTTCAACTAGTCTAGATTCTGGGGTTCAAAACCTTGTGATTTATAGAGCAAATGTCCCTTAAAGTCAGTGTAGGAAATTGCAGATTGGGCAGTCGGTGAAAACCAGAGGGTAAAAGCCTCTGGCATTTAAAAATTCTTTGATAAGATTAGCTGAAATATCCCAGTGACCAAAATAGGCTATTTTTAACACCCGGCACCTTGTCAGCATACACAGGACACTCACTTTAATCGGAGATGGGGGAATTTTAACGTTTTCTTTCTGAAGAAGGTCGGAGTGCCCAGAGGGTGTGTGGGTGATGTCTGTATCAGGACTGTTATATGAGGTTTTGTTACCAGCCCATGTTTAGCATAGCCAGAACCACAGCTGTTTCTTAATGACGCTTAGCTGCTGTATAAAGGCATATAACAAGAAAAATCTCTTGTACTGTAGTTTTTATTTTCCTGTCCAGGACCACTGAAGGTACCTCTCTCACGTCACACCCTGGTGACAGGATGTGAACTCCAGAGCACTGGACTTCACCTCAAACCAGTGACCTATGTAGTGCACCCTCAGGGGTCCAGGTTCCTGTAGGTGGCATTTCGTGTTTCAGCACCTCTCAGTGGGACCACTGTTGACATTTTGGGGGAGCAGAAAGGAGGAGGAGAGGCATGCTGGGGTTGGGCTTGGGCAGTTTATAGTATAAGGCTGCCTCTTGCAATGAGGAATGAGTAGCTTGTCTGCTCCCCTCCCCTACAGTCAGTGCCAGAAAATCTGTTTCCTAATACACATTTTCAACTGTCCCCATGAGAAAGAGAAACACAGTTAAGAAACTCTATAGGCAGAAGTGAGTAGTACAATTTCAAGCCTCTTGCCTAGCTGAGGAAGAAGAGTTTGGACACCACGTGGCCAGTCAGAATGGAGGCATCTTCTAAGGAAGCATTATTCTGAGCCTAAGAGACTTGTACTGTGTAGTTTCCCACAGGTGATCTTATTTGTGGCCTCAGAGAAAGAAGAAACTCAATTAGATGAGCAGAGAGAGGTGGAGATGAGAAAATGTGCAGACCGGAGACTGATGCATGTCCTTGTTTCTGAACTCTGTGCCAGTCCCTGGCTCCCCAAGCGTCTCATAAGACCTGCTGGACTTTCCACTCTTAGATTCCATGGGATCATCCACAGCCTTAAAATCAATGTCCTCCCCCCTTCAAAATAAACCTCCCTCTCCCTTTGTTTTTGGCCTAAGCTAGTTTAAGGTGTTTCAGTTATTTTTAACCAGAAAAATGTGACTCAGAACTTATACTTGAAAGGATAATTTTTAATGCACGATGCTCATAAAACAAGCCATAAACATAGCAAGATCATGGAGTAAGTGTAGTACATGCGGTGACTTGGTTTTCCTGGAATTTATGGTTTACACAATTTCCCCCTTTCAGTCCAGTGTCTGAGTTTCACAGTAAATTATATGGTCACCCTTTCCAGAGGATCCAAAGTGGACAACCTAGTCTTTATGAAGAAAGTTTATCTTAACAGAAGGACTTCAGCTAAAAGGAAGAGGAAATTTTTTGCCTCAGAGTCTCTTAGCTGTAGATGTACCTGGGCATAGTTTAAGATGAAATATAGCTGACTCCCAAGCCGTCAGGCTATGTTGTTATTGTTCAGTCGAGAAGTTGTGTCCAACTCTGTGCGACCCCATGGACTGCGTGCAGAATGTCAAGCTTCCCTGTCCTTCACTACCTCCCAGAGTTTGCTCAAATTCACGACCGTTGAGTCGGTGACGTCACCCAACCATTTCATCCTCTGTCGCCCCCTTCTCCTCCTGCGTTCAATCCTTCCCAGCATCAGGGTCTTTTCCAGTGAGTCGGGTCTTTTCCAGTGAGTCGGCTCTTTTCCAGTGAGTCGGCTCTTTGAATCAGGTGGCCAAAGAATTGGGAGTTTCAGCTTCAGCATCAATCCTTCCAGTTAATATTCAGGGTTGATTTCTTTTAGGATTGACTGGTTTGACCTTGCAGTCAAAGCAGTCAGGCTATTGTGGTGGTGGTTCATTCGGTAAGTTGTGTCTGGCTCTTTGTGACCCCGTGGACTATAGCCCACTAGGCTCTTCTGTCCATGGAATTCTCCAGGCGAGAATACTGGAGTGGGTTGTCCTGCTCTCCTCCAGGGCATCTGCCTGACTCAGGGATTGAATCCTCGTCTTTTACATCCTGCATTGGCAGGCAGATTCTTTATCATTCATATCACCTGGGACCAGGCTATGGATAAATAAAAGAGGAGAGAGTAAGATGACCCTATTCTGTTTATTTTCACTGTCAAACTCCTATTTTAAAATCTGTTACTGTGACCCATGGAAGTAACTAATTCTGGTTGGGTAGACAGATTGGCAAGTGTTTCAGGTTTATGATCTATTAAGAGGAATATTATCTAATCAGAGTGCTTAGATGACCCTGTCTAATTGGAGTCCTTTTTTACGGGAAGAGGAGCAAAGCAGCAAAAGATTCTCTCCTTTATGAGAGCAATGGGGATTTCCAAGGTTAAGGGACATGTGAAGAGCAGATCTCGGTGAAATTCTAGAGGTCACACTGAAGCAGCACTTGGCAAAAGCCACTGAACCTCTGGCCCCAGTCCATAGGTGGTTTCACATTTGGGGTTCCTATGCTGGGTTAATGGCACTCTGATATAGAGTCCAAAGTCAGAAACTGCTCTTTTCTTTATTTGCTTTTGCTCTTTAATTTTATTTCATCAATTTTGAATATGTGGGTAGTATTTTGCATACAGTGTCTGATCCTTTTTCTTGTAGCAATTCATTTATCAGACTTTATCTAGTTAGTCATGTGGCTGTATTCATCACTGGGGCCAAGTTGCTCTGATCATAGAGGTTCAATCCTATAAGCCCCAGAGAGCTGACATTAGTAACAGGCAAGCATAGTTGTTCCATAAGGACTACTTAATTTAAATCTTCAGCCATCACCACATTAGGTGTCACAGGATAACAGTTTTCACTCCCACAAAGAGATACATTGTTTTGAATTCTCAGACTACAGGGTTTTGTTTTGTTGCTATATTTAGCACCTTCTCTGTTGTCTTTATCCATTTTGTTCCCTTTCTCCCATCCAATCCCATTTCCCCTTTAGGCTCGTCTATATTTACAGATCCAATGTATTGTAATGTATTTACCTATAGAAGGCTCTGAAGTAGACCAATACATTCATTAAATCCAAGGTCACTCTCCACCTAGGCTGGAATTCACGTGCTCTCCTATCTCCCACTCTGTTGAATCTGTCTTCTTTCTCCATCACGGCTTCAAATGACCTGCTAAGAAAGTAAATGGAAACGTTGATATCAAAAGCATAAAACAGGTCTGACATTAAGGTCCTGACAATGTGGACATAGCCCAAATTTGAATACACATCTCCTTTTAATGAGTTTAAAGTCTAAAGTTCAAAATTCTTAAGTCAATGTCCAGAAACCAACTTCCAAGTTTCTTGTCCTTTTCAATTTTGTCAGAACACAAGTGATTTCCAAGTGATGGAGAAAAAACAGAGGAAAATATTTTGATTTGTCTCATTAGGCTGTTGGTCAGTCAGTGCTAGTCATCCAGAACTCATGACCTCTAAATTTAAATGCACACAGGAGATATATATTTACCATTAGACATTGTTCTGTGTTAGAAAATTTGTCTGTGAACACACTCCACTCTCTGAAAGTGGCTTTTGAGATGTTGCTGTCTTCTTTCAGAGTTTAGAAATACGCGGTGGCAGCAGCTGTAGTCACCACTTCTCACTTGACTTGCCCTTCTTCCCTATCCTGCAGAATCTCTTCACTTTCATTTCTTCTTTGAGCCCCATGTTCCTGTCTCTACTCTGATCCTCCAGCTCCCACCCTGTGGTGAATGAAAGTGGGACTTTTTCTAGTTTTCTGACCTTTACTATATCTTCTAGAAAAGGCATTTTCTATTCTGCTCAATGCAGTTGGTGTTTCCTATCCATGGGTTCTGCATCTGCAAATTCAGCCATCCACAGGTCAGATTTACAGTTGGCTGAATCTGGAGAGTTTGAACTCACAGATACAGGATCCAGTAAATGACTTGAACATGCAGGTATTTTGATATCCATGGAAGTTCCTGAAACCAATCTCCTGTAGATCAAGGGAAAACTGTATCTTTGGTCCATGCCTTCTTGCTGGGAAATTGCTTAGGTCTAAAAACCTGCCTTCTGGCAGAGGTACTCCCTTCTCCTCATATTTTTTTTGTTTTTGGAGAATCATGTTGAACAGATTCCCGAACAAAGCTGCTATTGATGCTTCTGAAGCGTGTGTCCCTGGGGCTTAGAGACCGGCAGTGCCTCTGCTGAGGGCACCTTCAGATGAAGTCCTTCCCTACTTTTGGATATTCAAACCTTAAGCAGCATTTTCTCTTGAGGCTTCTTTTGCTGCAGCTCTGGCTTTGCCTCTAGTGTATTAGCTTCCCCTTGTTGGATGCTCCTCATTTTTGGGGAGGGTTCCACTGACTTCTAACAGATCACCATGTTTCTCAAGCTGGTCTCCTGCTTTCCCAAGTTGTTTGCTGGAATTAAGAGCCTGTCTTCCTTTCACATTTTCTTTGTCTTCTGGCCCAGACATTTGTTCTTAAATGCCCTCCTCTGGTGTTGTGGGATGATGTCCCATAAGGAAAAATATCAAATGAACAGATGAATGGATAAACATTCATTTAACTGCTCGGCAATAACAAGTAAGGAAAAGTTCAGTTCAGTTGCTCAATCGTGTATGATTCTTTGCAACCCCATGAACTGCAGCATGCCAGGCCTCCCTGTCTATCACCCAGTGCTGGGAGCTTACTCAAACTCATGTCCATTGAGTCAGTGATGCCATCCAACCATCTCATCTTCTGTTGTCCCCTTCTCCTCCCACCTTCAACCTTTCCCAGCATCAGGGTCTTTTCAAATGAGTCAGTTCTTTGCATCAGGTGGCAAGGTATTAGAGATTCAGCTTCAGCATCAGTTCTTCCAATGAACACCCGGCACTGATCTCCTTTAGGATGGACTGGTTGGATCTCCTTGCAGTCAAAGGGACTCTCAAGAGTCTTCTCCAACATCACGGCTCAAAAGCATCAATTCTTTGGCACTCAGCTTTCTTTATAGTCCAACTCTCACATTCATACATGACTATTGGAAAAAGCAAAGATTTGACTAGATGGACCTTTGTTTGCAAAGTAATGTGTCTGCTTTTTTAGTATGCTGTCTAGGTTAGTCATAACTTTCCTTCCAAGGAACAAGCTTAATTTCATGGCTGCAGTCACCATCTGCAGTGATCTTGGAGCCCCCCAAATAAAGTCTGTCACTGTTTCCATTGTTTCCCCATCTGTTTGTGAAGTGATGGGACCAGATGCCATGATCTTAGTTTTCTAATCTTGAGTTTTAAACCAACTTTTTCTTTCTCCTCTTTCACTTTCATCAAGAGGCTCTTTAATTCCTCTTCACTTTCTGCCATAAGGGTGGTGTCATCTGCATATCTCAGGTTATTGATATTTCTCCCGGAAATCTTGATTCCAGCTTGTGCTTCACCCAGCCCGGCATTTTGCAGGACGTACTCTGCACGTAAGTTGAATAAGCAGGGTGACAATATACAGCTTTGACGTACTCCTTTCCCAGTTTGAAAGCAGTCTGTTGTTCCATGTCTGGTTCTAACCGTTGTTTCTTGACCTGCATACAGATTTCTCAGAAAGCAGGTAATGTGGTCTAGTATTCCCATCTCTTGAAGAATTTTCCACAGTTTGTTGTGATCCACACAATCAAAGGTGTTGGTATAGTCAATAAAGCAGAAGTAGACGTTTTTCTGAAACTCTCACTTTTTCAATGATCCAACGGACGTTGGCAATTTGATCTCTGGTTCCTGTGCCTTTTCTAAATCCAGCTTGAACATCTGGAAGTTCAAGCTTAATGTACTGTTGAAGCATGGCTTGGAGAATTTTGAGCATTATTTTGTTAGTGTGTGAGATGAGTGCAATTGTGTGGTAGTTTGAGCATTCTTTGGCATTGCCTTTCTTTGGGATTGGAATGAAAACTGACCTTTTCCAGTCCTGTGGTCACTGTTGAGTTTTCCAAATTTGCTGGCATATTGAGTGCAGTGCTTTCACAGCATCGCCTTTTAGGATTTGAAATAACTCAACTGGAATTCCATCACCTCCACTAGCTTTGTTAGTAGTGATGCTTCCTAAGGCCCACTTGACTTCGCATTCCAGGATGTCTGGCTCTAGGTGAGGGATCACACCATCATGATTATCTTGGTCATGAAGATCTTCTTTGTATTGTTCTTATTTCTATTCTTTCCACCTCTTCTTAACATCTTATGCTTCTCTTAGGTCCATACCATTTCTATCCTTTATTGTGGGCATCTTTGCCTGAAATATTCCCTTGGTATCTCTAATTTTCTTAAAGGAATCTCTAGTCATTCCCATTCTGTTGTTTTCCTCTATTTCTTTGCATTGATCACTAAGGAAGGCTTTCTTATCTCCCCTTGCTATTCTTTGGAACTCTGCATTCAAATGGGTATATCTTTCCTTCTCTCCTTTGCATTTCACTTCTCTTCTTTTCAGAGCTATTTGTAGCTCCTCAGACAACCATTTTGTCTTTTTGCATTTCTTTTTGTTGGGGATGGTCTTGATCACTGCCTCCTGTACAATGTCATGAACCTCTGTCCATAGTTCTTCAGACACTCTGTCCATCAGATCTAATCCCTTGAATCTATTTCTCACTTCCACTGTATAATCGTAAGGGATTTGATTTAGGTCATACCTGAATGGTCTAGTGGTTTTTCCTACTTTTCTTCAATTTAAGTCTGAATTTGGCAATAAGGAGTTCATGATCTGAGCCACAGTCAGCTTTACATCTTGTTTTTGCTGACTGTATAGAGCTTCTCCATCTTTGGCTGCAAAGAACATAAATCAGTCTGATTTCAGTATTGACCATCTGGTGATGTCCATGTGTAGAGTCTTCTCTTGTGTTTTTAGAAGAGCGTGTTTGCTATGACAAGTGTGTTCTCTTGGCAAACCTTTATTAGCCCTTGCCCCACTTCATTCTGTACTTCAAGGCCAAATTTACCTGTTACTCCAGGTATTTCTCAACTTCCTACTTTTGCATTCCGTTCCCCTATAATGAAAAGGACATCTTTTTTGTGTGTTAGTTCTAGAAGGCCTTGTAGGTCTTCATAGAACCGTTCAACTTCAGATCCTTCAGCATTACTGGTTGGAAAATAGGCTTGAATTACCGTGATAGTGAATGGTTTGCCTTGGAAATGAACCAAGATCATTCTGTCGTTTTTGAGATTGCGTCCAAGAACTGTATTTCGGACTCTTGTTGACTATGATGGCTACTCCATTTCTTCTAAGGGATTCTTGCCCACAGTAGTAGATATAATGGTCATCTGAGTTAAATTTACCTATTCCAGTCCATTTTAGTTTGCTGATTCCTAAAATTTTGATGTTCAGTTTTGTCATCTGCTGTTGGAGCACTTCTAATTTGCCTTGATTCATGGACCTAACATTCCAGGTTCCTTCCTATGCAAGATTGCTCTTTATAGCATCAGACTTTACTTCGATCACCAGTCACATTCACAGCTGGGTGTTGTTTTTGCTTTGGCTCTGTCTCTTCATTCTTTCTGGAGTTATTTCTCCACTGATCTCCAGTAGCATATTGGGCACCTACCAACCTGGGGAGTTCATCTTTCAGTGTCGTATCTTTTTGCCTTTTCATACTGTTCATGGGGTTCTCAAATACTGAAGTATTTGAGTTTGCCATTGCCTTCTCCAGTGGAACCACGTTTTGTCAGAACTCTCCACCATGACCTGTCCGTCTTGGGTGACCCTCCATGGCATGGCTCATAGTTTCATTGAGTTAGGTGCTGGAGCAGTGGCTGTGCGGCACTGGAGCGACTGTGAGGAGATACCCCATGTCCAATGGCAGAGAAGCACCAGCAAGACGGTAGAAGGGGGTAAAATTGCATTTAGAATCAAACCCCATACCCACCAGAGCTGCTCATAGGTCTCAAACAAACCTTGTTCGCACAAGGAACTGTTGACTAATCCTAACCAAACTCAGAAGGCTAGTCTCTGTGCTAAACCAGACTCTAAAGGTGACATACCATATGATTCCATTTATATGGAAATCTAGAGAATCATTGTATGGGCATTCTGAAACTGTAAGAAACATCCCTTATTTTTGAAAAAATCTTGTCCAGTTTCTCCTGCTGGAGTGAGGTAATCCCTCCTAGGAGATAGTCTCCCATCAGAACAGAATGTACCTCAGTCCTGGTCTCAGTGTGAACTTACCCTTTCTGGTTCTCCTTTCATCTTTGAAATGCTTTCTTTTAGAATTTTAATTCTACAGATTTCTTGATCATGCTCTTGACCTGTTGGCAGTGCTCCAAGGACTGTAACCTTTTAATCAATTAAGTTATGCTTTGAGTATTTGGTGTAACTTTTTTTGGAAACTATTGAAATAAACTATTGAATAGAGTTTTCAAATCTTTAAGGAGCTGTCTTACCATGAATTTTCATCTTAAAGCAGCCTCATAGGAACACTCTGAACAATATTTGATTCTCTTGAGTATCCATGGACCAATCAACTTGGCACATAAAATTAATCATCATCATTGTCTGACACATTCCACTGTCTGTGGAATCAGACAGTGGTGATGGTTGCATACATTTTGAATGTACTAAAAACCACTGAATTGTACACATTAAAATTTGGTTAAAATTGTGAATTTTTATTATGTAATTTTAATCTCAATTTTAAAAAGTTAAAACCACAGGAAATACCACTGCACATATACACACACACACACACACATTATATATATATATATATTTAGAGAGAGACACACATGTATATAAATGTACATGTGTAAGAATTGACAGTAACAAGGGCTAGCCAGAGATACAGAGTAAGTATAATTCTTGTGCATTGCTGTTGGAAATGAAAACTGATACAGTCATTTTGAAAAATGTTTGCTAGTTTCTTAAAAAATTAACTATACACTTACCTTAAGACTCAGGTATTCCACTCCTAGGTAATTACCCAGGAGAAATGCAGACATTCACATTAAAACGGTATGTCAATGTTGATATCTGCTGTATTTTACTCTCTCTGCCTCCTCAATGGAAACGGTGGGCACTCAGTGGGTGAATGGATGCACAGTCTGTGTCGTGCTAGGCAGTAACAAGGCAGGAACTATGGACACACCCCAAACAGAAGGATGTTAGATGCACTATTACAAGTGCAAGAAGCCGGGTCCAAAGGGCAACATACTGTATGGTTCCACTTCCACGGAATCTAGAGGATTATCGTGTGGACGTGCTGGAAAAGGCGGAGCTGTAAAGACAGAAAGTAGATCCGTGGTTTCCAGATTCTGAGGGTAAGGGTAGGGGATGACTAAACAAGAGGTGAGAGGGGATTTGAGGGCTGATGAAACTGTTCTATATCTTCACTGGGGTAATAGTAACACAACATACGTATTTGTCAAAACTCCTAGAACTACATGGTTAAAAAAAATCTAAATTTTATTATACAAAATTATCTTAATTTATAAAAATGGGGGAAATGGATGTACGTGTGCTTGGGATGTGCATGCATGCTCATTCACTTAGTCGTGTCTGACTCTTTGCAACTCCAGGACCTGTAGCCCACCAGGCTCCTCTGTCCATGGGATTCTCCAGGCAAGAACACTGGTGGGTTACCATTTCCTCCTGCAGGGGATCTTCCTGACCCAGGGATTGAACCCATATCTCCTGTGGCTCCTTTGGCAGGCAGATTCTTTACTACTGAGCCACACACCATCTGACATATAATCAGGTACTCAGTAAATATTAAACATAACCTTTTTTTAAAACAGGTTAAATGATACAGATACCTATAACAAAAACTAAACTTTAATTTGTTTTAAGTTATTGAAACTTTTTCTGTCAGCCTTATTGAAATAATAAATCCCTGAGGGTATTAGAAAAATTAAGTTGTGAATAGTTGCATTAAAGTTTCCATGACCTTTGTACATCCTTAATTTGGGGCAGGTATTTCATTTGCCCTTGATTTATGAAGTGCCAGAGAGATCCCAGCTCTCTTCAATTTGAATGGAAAAGAAGATGTCTAAAGGGACTTGAGTCTCAAATTGTGGCTGACAGAACACTTAAGAGTCCCGATGTGAGGTAAAATGAAAAAGGTGAGCAGAAAGTAATGCATGGTCCCTAAAACTAAGTCTGTTCAACTTGTAAGACTGCCCTTTATTCTGACATCATGTACTTCTTTTTGGGGGGACTCAAATGGCTCTATTTTATTCTATTTATAAAATGGCTTTTATTTATGAAGAATCTGTTTGGTAATACCAGTTAAGATCCAAGCTGAGGGTGTTATGTGCAGGGTCATGAACCTGGTTGTGCTGGCTAGCCCACCCGTGGTCGTGGTTTCCAGTCTTCATCATTTCATCTCTGCCCAGGATTTTCATTCGGCTGACCTCAGCAAAGGCAGCTACCTAATGCAGCTCAGAAATGTTTTGAAAATTCAGGAGGCGTTTTCTAAGTTCCAAGGACTTACTCAGAAGTTTTGGATTGAAATGATCAAAACCTAGGCTTTGCAGGTCACATGTTTCCCCACCTGAACGGTGGAATTCATACCTCTTCAGATACTTTGCTGTTTCACCCTGTGTGCCTGGGGAACAAACAGAATAGCCCTGGTTCCATCTTGGCTGTGTTTGGATCATGCCTTTCACACTGGACTCAAACAGGATGCCACCATGGCCACAAAGTCACAGGTGCTCCATCTGTAGCTTCACCTGCCAGGGAGAGGTCCTTCCATAGGTCTGTAAGAACATGCCTTCTAAAGACATTCTCTGAGCTGAATATGATTTCACTACAACTCTGCTGACAACCATGTTTATTTTTGCAACTACTCAAAAACTAGGTTGATGTGCAACAGGCTCTGGGAGCTCAGAGTCTAAACTGCCTGCTGTTGGTCAGCACTTTAGGATCAATCTAAATTTGTCTTGACGGATTATCAGTTCAGTTCAGTTGCTGAGTCATGCCTTGACTGTTTGTGACCCCATGGACTGCAGCATGCCAGGCTTCCCTGTCCTTCATTATCTCCCAGAGTTTGTTCAGACTCATCTCCATTGAGGCAATGATGCCATCCAACCATCTCATCCTCTGTTGCTCCTTTCTCCTCTTGCCATCAATCTTTCCCAGCATCAAGGTCTTTTTCAATGAGCCGGCTCTTCATATCAGGTGGCCAAAGTATTGGAGCTTCAACTTCAGCATCAGTAATCCAGTGAATATTCAGGGTTAAAGATTGACTGGTTTCATCTCCTTGCAGTCCAAGGGACTCTCAAGAGTCTTCTCTAGCACCACAATTCAAAAGCATCAAACGATCAACCTTCTATATGGTCCAACTCACATCCATACCTGATTACTGAAAAAAACATAGCTTTGACTGTATAGATTTTGTCTGCAAAGTGATGTTTCACTTTCATAATATGCTCTCTAGATTTGCCATAACTTTTCTTCCAAGGAGCAAATGTCTTTTAATTTCATAGCTGCAGTCACCATCTGCAGTGATTTCGGAGCCCAAGAAAATAAAGTCTGTCACTGTTTTCATTGTTTCCCCTTCAGTTTGCCATGAAGTGATGGTACCGGATGCCATGATATTCATTTTTTAAATGCTGAGTTGTAAGCCAACTTTTTCATTCTCCTCTTTCACGTTCATCAAGCGGCTCTTTAGTTACTCTTTGCTTTCTGCCATTAGGGTGATATCATCTGCCTATCTGAGGTTGTTGATATTTCTACTGGCAATCTTGAATCCAGCTTGTGATTCATCCAGCCCCACATTTTGTATGATGTACACCATATACTAGTTAAATAAGCAGGGTGACAATATATAGCCTGTTGTACTCCTTTCCGAATTTGGAACCAGTCCATTGTTCCATGTTTTGTTCTAACTGTTATTTCTTGGCCTGCATATAGGTTTCTCAGGAGGCAAGTAAGATGGTCTGGTATTCCCATCTCTTTAAGAATTTTCCAATTTGTTGTGATCCACACAGTCAAAGGCTTTAGTGTAGTTAATGAATTAGAAGTGTATGTTTTTTCTGGAATTCCCTTCCTTTTTCTATGACCCAATGATATGGTCAAGCAAGAGATGGCAAGAGTCAGCATGGACACCTTAGGAATCAGTGAATTAAAATGGATGGGAATGGGTGAATTTAATTTAGATGACCATTATATCTACTACTGTGGGCAAGAATCCCTTAGAAGAAATGGGGTAGCCCTCATAGTTAACAAAAGAGTCTGAGATACAGTCCTTGGATGCAATCTCAAAAACGACAGAATGATCTTGGTTCATTTCCAAGGCAAACCATTCGACATCACAGTAATCCAAGTCTGTGCCCCATCCACTGCTGCTGAAGAAGCTGCATCAAGTGATTCTGTGAAGAACTACAAGACCTTCTAGAACTAACACCAAACAAAGAGGTCTTTACATCATAGGGGATTGGAATGTAAAAGTAGGAAGTCAACAAATACCTGAAATAAGATGCAAAAGTTTGGCCTTGGAGAACAAAATGAAGCAGGGCAAAGGCTAACAAAGTTTTGCCAAGAGAACATACTTGTTATAGCAAACACTTTCTTCCAACAACGCAAGAGAAGACTACACGTGGGCATCACCAGATAGTTAATACTGTAATAAGATTGATTGTATTCTTTGCTGCTAAAAATGGAGCTCTATACAGTCAGCAAAAATGAGACCTGGAGCTGACTGTGGATCAGATCATCAGCTCCTTATTGCAAAATTAAGACTTAAAGAAACTAGGGAAAACTAGTAGGCTATTCAGGTATGACCTAAATTAAATCCCTTATAATTATACAGTGGAAGTGACAGATAGATTCAAGGGATTAGAGCTGATAGACAAAGCCTGAAGAACTATGGATGGAGGTTTATAACACTGTACATGAGGCAGTAACCAAAACCATCTCAAAGAAAAAGAAAAGCAAGAAGGCAAAATTGTTATCTCAGGAGGCCCTGCAAATAGTGGAGAAAAGAAAAGTGAAAGGCAAAGGAGAAAGGGGAAGATACCTAACTGAATGCGGAGTTCCAGAGAATAGCAGGGAGAGACAAGAAAGCTTTCTTAAGTGAACACTGCGAAAAATAGAGGGAAACAATAGAGTGGGAAGACTAGAGATCTCTCCGAGAAAATTGCAGATACCAGGGGAACATTTCGTGCGAAGGTGGGCACAATAATGGACAGAAATGGCAAAGACCTAACAGAAGCAGAAAAGATTAAGAAGAGGTAGCAACAATACACAGAAGAACTGTACAAGAAAGGTCTTTATGACCCAGATAACCAGGATGGTGTGACATCCTGGAGTGTGAAGTCAAGTGGGCCTTTGGAAACATTATTATGAACAAAGCTAATGGAGGTGATGGACTTCCAGCTGAGCTATTTCAAATCCTAAAAGATGATGCTTTTAAAGTGCTGCACTCAATATACCAGCAAATCTGGAAAACTCAGCAGTGGCCACAGGAATGGAAAAGATCAGTTTCCATTCCAATCCCAAAGAAGGGCAATGCCAAAGAATGTTCAGGCCTTCTATACAATTGTGCTCATTTTACATGCTAGTAAGGTAAAGCTCAAAACCCTTCAAGCTAGGCTTCAATAGTGAGCTGAGAACTTCCAGATGTACAAGCTGGATTTAGAAAAGCAAAGGAACCAGAGACTAAATTGCCAACATCAACTGGATCTTAGGTAAAGCAAGGGAATTCCAGAAAATACTTCATAATAGTTACACTCATTAACTGTTTATATGATTCTATGCATATGTGGTTTTCCTTACAGATATTTTTGTCAATCATTCCTTTTAACAAGCCCATAAAACAAGCCTACAATATCAATTGTTCTTTGCCTTGGAGACTGTAATTTCTCTCCCTTCTCCCATCTTCTTGTCTCCCAATCGTGGAGTGATAGTGTAAAATAAAAGACTGACCTACTTACCTTAAGGTGGGATTAACTTTATATTGCAAAGTCTGCATGGGGTCAGACTGAAGTCAGTCTCTGGCTGAAACCATATTTGACTCATTTTTTTTTGCTCCTGACTATTCTGCCTTCTGGGCTTTTCAGGTGACTTAGTGGGTAAAGAACCCTCCTGCCAATGCAGGAGATTCAGGACACTTGGGTTTGTTCTCTGGTTCAGGAAGATTCCCTGAAGGAGGGTAATGGCAACTCACTCCAGTAATCTTGCCTGGAGAATCCCATGGACAGAGGAGCCTACAGTCAGTCCATAGGGTTGCAAAAAGTTGGACACGACTGAATTAACTGAGCAATCACACACGTTCTGTTTCTTTCTGTCACCTCCCCCTGTTATCCTGACAGCATTTCCCAAACAGTTATTTGAACAAGAATCTCTGTCTCAGGCTCTGCTTCTGGGGAACTCGATCAAGACAGGCATGACCTCAAACTTGCCACAAATGGTACAGATATGGAACAGTCCAGCTGCCTTTGAGAAAATTTGTCAAGAGCACTTCCCACTAGGGATAGTCCGGAATATGTGGCAATAAACCAACCCAGCCTCATCTTTTCATGGGGGAGTAAGTTAGCCTCTGCATTTCAGGTTATTTTCCTGAGAGATAGGAGGAGCGTTGTTGGTATTCAGTAAAGCATATGGTGCATCATAATGTTGGAGAGCTTGGGACGCAAAGGTACAAATTGTATTGAGGGGTGTATAAATGTCTTGTGGCTGCTGGAACAAACTCCCACAAACTTACTAGCATAAAACAAACTTATTCTCTCATAGTTTTGAAGTCCAGGTGTCCAAAACCAGTATCAGTCGGTTGAAATCAAGTGTATCAGCAGTAGGGCCACACTCCATCTGGAGACTCCTGGGAGAATCTGTTCCTTGGTTCTCCCAGCTTCTGGTGACAGCCAGCATGTCTTGGTCTCTAGCTGCATGACTCTTATCTCTGCCTCTGTGGGTACAGTGCCTTCTCTTCTATCTGTCCTGTGTCTCCTTCTGCCTCCTGTTTATAAGAATACACTGCATTTAGGGCCCACCCTGTAGACCAGGATTCTTTCCTCATTTCAGGATCCTAACCTTCATCTCATTTAGAATGATCTTATTTCCATACAAAGTACCATTCACAGGTTCCAAGTTTTAAAATATGATAAATGTCCTTTAACAGAGGAATGGATAAAGAAGATGTGGTTCATATATACAATGAAATATTACTCTGCTATAAAAGAGAATAAAATAATGCCTGCAGCATCACGGATTGTCATAGGGATTGTCATACTGAGTGAAGTAAGTCAGACACAGGAAGACAAACATCATATAACGTCGCTTATACATGGAATCTTAAAAAGAAGGGTAAAGGGACTTCTCCGGTGATCCAGTGGTTAAGAATCCACCTTGCAATGAAAGAAACTTGGGTTCAGTCCCTGATTGGGGAACTAAGATCCCACATGCCACGGAGCAACTAAAGCATGTAGCACAAGCTGCTGAACCCATGCAGGAGCCACAGCGAGAGCCTGTGCACTGCAAGAAAAGGTCCCACATGGTGCAGCAAAGATACTGCGTGCTGCAACCAAGAGCCAAAGCAGCCGAATAAATCATTTTTTAAAAAACGATTGGCAGTCAAAGTGAATTTTTTAAGAAAAGGGTACAAATGAACTTAATTACAAAACAGAAGTAGAATCACAAATGTGGAAAACAGTCTTATAGTTAACAGGGGGTTGGGGGAATGATAAGTTGGGAGACTGGGACTGAAATATACACACTACTATGTAAAATAGATACCTAAAGAGAACCTGCTGTATAGCACAGGTTATGCTCAGTGCTCTGTAATGGCCTATATATATGGCAATCGAGTCTTAAAAAAGAGTTGATATACGTATATGATTCAATTTGCTTTACACCTGGAACTAACACTACTGAGTTTTCCAAATGTGCTGGCATATTGAGTGCAGCACTTTCAAAGCATCATCTTTCAGGATTTGAAACAGCTCAACTGGAATTCCATCACCTCCACTAGCTTTGTTCGTAGTGATACTTTCTAAGGCCCACTTGACTTCACATTCCAGGATGTCTGGCTCTAGGTGAGTGAGCACACCATCATGATTATCTGGGTCGTGAAGATCTTTTTTGTACAGTTCTTCTGTGTATTCCTGCCACCTCTTCTTAATATCTTCTGCTTCTGTTAGGTCCATACCGTTTCTATCCTTTATTGAGCCCATCTTTGCATGAAATGTTCCCTTGGTATCTCTCATTTTCTTTAAGAGATCTCTAGTCTTTCCCATTCTGTTGTTTTCCTCTATTTCTTTGCATTGATCGCTGAGGAAGGCTTTCTTATCTCTCCTTGCTATTCTTTGGAACTCTACATTCAGATGCTTATATCTTTCCTTTTCTCCTTTGCTTTTCACTTCTCTTCTTTTCACAGCTATTTGTGAGGCCTCCCTAGATAGCCACTTTGCTTTTTTGCATTTCTTTTCCATGGGGATGGTCTTGATCCCTGTCTCCTGTACAATGTCATGAACCTCAGTCCATAGTTCATCAGGCACTCTGTCTATCAGATCTAGTCCCTTAAATCTATTTCTCACTTCTACTGTATAATCATAAGGGATTTGATTTAGGTCATACCTGAATGGTCTAGTGGTTTTCCCTACTTTCTTCAATTTAAGTCTGAATTTGGCAATAAGGAGCTCATGCCGGCAAATTTGGAAAACTCAGCAGTGGCCACAGGACTGGAAAAAGTCAGTTTTCATTCCAGTCTCAAAGAAAGGCAATGCCAAAGAATGCTCAAACTACCACACAATTGCATTCATCTCACAGGCTAGTAAAGTAATGCTCAAAATTCTCCAAGCCAGGCTTCAGCAATACATGAACCGTGAACTTCCAGATGTTCAAGCTGGTTTTAGAAAAGGCAGAGGAACCAGAGACCAAATTGGCAACATCTGCTGGATCATCAAAAAAGCAAGAGAGTTCCAGAAAAAGATCTGCTTTATTGACTATGCCAAAGCCTTTGACTGTGTGGATCACAATCAACTGTGGAAAATTCTGAAAGAGATGGGAATACCAGACCACCTGACCTGCCTCTTGAGCAACCTGTAATGCAGGTCAGGAAGCAACAGTTAGAATGGGACATGGAACAACAGACTGGTTCCAAATAGGAAAAGGAGTACGTCAAGGCTGTATATTGTCACCCTGCTTATTTAACTTATACACAGAGTACATCATGAAAAACTCTGGGCTGGAAGAAGCACAAGCTGGAATCAAGATTGCCGGGAGAAATATCAATCACCTCAGATATGCAGATGACACCACCCTCATGGCAGAAAGTGAAGAGGAACTAAAGAGCCTCTTGATGAAAGTGAAAGTGGAGAGTGAGAAAGTTGGCTTAAAGCTCAACATTCAGAAAACGAAGATCATGGCATCTGGTCCCATCACTTCATGGGAAATAGATGGGGAAACAGTGGAAACAGTGTCAGACTTCATTTTTCTGGGCTCCAAAATCACTGCAGATGGTGACTGCAGCCATGAAATTAAAAGACACTTACTCCTTGGAAGAAAAGTTATGGCCAACCTAGATAACATATTGAAAAACAGAGACATTACTTTGTCAACAAAGGTCCATTTAGTCAAGGCTATGGTTTTTCCAGTGGTCATGTATGGATGTAAGAGTTGGACTGTGAAGAGAGCTGAGCGCCGAAGAATTGATGCTTTTGAACTGTGGTGTTGGAGAAGACTTATCAGAGTCCCTTGCACTGCAAGGAGATCCAACCAGTCCATTCTAAAGGAGATCAGCCCTGGGTGTTCTTTGGAAGGAATGATGCTAAAGCTGAAACTCCAATACTTTGGCCACCTCACGCGAAGAGTTGACTCATTGGAAAAGACTCTGATGCCGGGAGGGATTGGAGGCAGGAGGAGAAGGGGAGGACAGAGGATGAGATGGCTGGATGGCATCACCAACTCGATGGACGTGAGTTTGAGTGAACTCCGGGAGTTGGTGATGGACAGGGAGGCCTGGCGTGCTGCGATTCATGGGGTCGCAAAGAGTCGGACATGACTGGGCGACTGAACTGAACTGAACTGAACTGAAACTAACACAACATTGTGAATTGACTATACTCCAATAAATTTTTAAAAATGTATCTGGTATCTTTTAGGAGTTAGAATATGGGATCTTTGGTGGGGACCATTTTTCTGCCTGATGCACAGAGACAGTTGCAGAGCTGCTCTGCATTCCTGTGTCCCTTCATGATTAACTTCTATCAACAAAGGGTAACCAAAAGCATTTGCTTTACTTGTTTTATGTGTTGTCCTTCAGTTGCTAAGTTGTGTCCAACTCTTTGTGACATCGTGGATTGTAGCATGCTAGGCTCCTCTGTCCTCCACTATCTCCCCAAGTTGGCTCAAATTCCTATTCATTGAGTTGGTGATGCTATCTCATCCTGTACCACCTCCTTCTCCTTTTGCCTTCAGTCTTTCCCAGCATCTGAGTCTTTTCCAGTGAGTCGACTCTTTGCTTCAGGAGGCCAGAGTAGTGAACCTTCAGCAACAGACCTTCAGAATATTTAGGGTTGATTTACTTAAGGATTGACTGGTGTCATCTCATTGCAGTCTCAAGAGTCTTCTCCAGCACCCCAGTTCAAAAGCATCAGTTCTTTAGCACTCAGCCTTATTTATGGTCCAAGTCTCACATCTGTACACGCTACTGGAAAAACTATAGCTTAACTATACAGCCCTTTGTTGGCAAAGTGATGTCTCTGCTTTTTAATATGCTGCATAAGTTTGTCATAATTTTCCTTCAAAGGAGCAAACACCTTTTAATTTCATGGCTTCAGTCACCATATGTGGTGATTTTGGAGCCCAAGAAAATAAAGTCTTTTTGGATGGCATCATCAATTTGATGGACATGAATTTGAACAAGTTATGGGAGTTGGTGATGGACAGGGAAGCCTAGTGTGCTGCAGTCCATGGGGTCGCAAAGAGTTGGACACAACTTAGCAACTGAACTGACTGAACTGATATATACTATGGAGGATACAGAGAAGTGAAGTCACAGCCTTGGTGTCAAATATCTTGCCATCTGTTTCAGAAGTACCCCATAATAAGGGGCTTCCCAGGTGGCTCAGTGGTAAAGAATCCACTTGCCAATGCAGGAGATGCAGGAGTTGTGGTTTTGATCCCTGAATTGAAAAGATGCCCTGGTGGAGGGTATCACAACCCACTCTAGTGTTCTTGCTTGGGAAATCCCACGGACAGAGGAGTCTGGTGGGCTACAGTCCATAAAGTCGCGAAAGAGTGGGACACGACTTAGGGACTGAGCTCACAGGCACACATCCCTGTGATGTGTGCCTGTGTAAATTACATCAAAATAATGTAATTTACTACAACTAACACTGAATTTTGTAGGCCTAATATACCAAGAAGAGAAAAAGCCAGTGAACTGGAGCAGTGAAGGGAAACTGTGGAGAGAGGTAAGACTTGAACCAGGCCTTGACACTTTGTCAAATTTGGCCAAGCAGAGGAGAAGGAGTTGTCTTCATTCTTTCAGGTGATATGACAAAATAATTTCCTTCTCACTGTTCTGGAGTCTTAGAAGTGCAGGGTCATAGCACCAACATGGTTGGGTAGAGATTATCTTTCAGACTTCTCATTATATCCTCACATGGTAGAGGGGGCTAGGGAGCCCTGTGAAGTCTCTTTGTTAAAGCTGGGATCCCATTCATGAGGCCTCCACCCTCATGAACTTCTCACCATTACATTAAACGTTAGGACTCTAACATGTGAATTTCGGGAAGACACACACATTCAGACCATAACAAGAATTCAGTTTATTTCCTCACTTGATTTTTACAATCACTCTTTAGGGTTATGTCTTTTAAACATTTTTGGCCCAACTCATATTAAGAAATATATTTGATATCATGACAGTTTATTTAATGAACTTATGAATAAAAGTTTTGTAGGACAATATTTATTTTTAACACACATCCAGTTTTGATTTTTTAAAAATCCTATTCTGTTCTATTTCATTCCATGCTATTTGATTAAAAAATGCTGGTTGAGGCTCTCTAGCTCACTAAATTAAATCGTAACCACTAGCATGGATTAAGGTACAGTTATTTGAAAAATACCACTTCAGTACAAATACTCTATATCATGGTTTCTGATCTGTTGCTGCACATAACAAATTATCCCCAAACTTATTGGCTTAAAACAGTATTCATTTATGTCTCTGAGTTTCTGAGGGTCAGGAATCTAGGCATTGTTTAGCCCAGTACTTTTGCCTCTAGGTTCTCTTATAAGGCTGCAATCAAAGTGTTGGTCAGAGCTGTAGTGTCATCTGAAGACTTACTGGAGAGCAAAAAGGTTTACTTCCATGCTCGTTCACTTGTAGATTGTCTTAATTTGACATTCGAGGAAAATGAGGTGTGAGGATTGACTGGCTCATGTGGACTTTCAGAGTCTTGATTATTTGTTAGCTGGAGGCCTCCCTCAATTCATTTCCATGTGGACCTCTCCATAGAGTACCTAGCAACACGATAGCTGGCTTTATCAGAATAAGAGCGGGAACAGCGAGGAATGAGCAAGGCACAGTAACAGTCTTTTCGTAATGCAGTCTCAGAAGTGATTAGTGAGTCAGTCGCTCAGTCATGTCCGACTCTTTGTGACCCCATGGACTGTAGCCCACCAGGCTCCTCTGTCCATGGAATTCCTCAGGCAAGAGTACTGGAATGGGTAGCCATCCTCTTCCCCAGGGGATCTTCCCAACCCAGGGATCGAACCCAGGTCTCCCACACCACAGGTAGATTCTTTACTGTCTGAGCCACCAGGGACCACTTTTGCTATATTCTTTTTGTTAGAAAAGAGTCACTGGGCCCAACCCACACCTAAGGGGAGAGAGTTATGCAATGGATGGGAATTCACTGGGGACCATCTTATTGGCTGCCTGCCACACTGGAAAATCTGGTATCAGCAAGAGAAGGCATTAGTGATACCTGGGGGAGTTGACGATAACATGAAGTCTAACTTGCTTAATCTGTAGTGAGCCATCTTGATCCATGATACTATACCTAGGGTTTGACTGCTGTCTACAGGTAGGACATTGAGGAACAAAATTCAAGGAACAGCTTAAAGGCAAATAAGGAAGCAATTTGACATTTGATGAAAATGACATGTGAGGATTGACTGGCTCATGCTCATATTGTGAATTATTGATAATAGTGTAATTACCAGCCAGTTCGCCTGGCTAGAAAGATTAGTAACTTGACCAGGGTTGCCCAGTTCTTCCGACTTGGTAAGTTATTAACTTGTCCATGATTACACAGTTAGATGTTAACACAATACTATACTCTCTTATACCAGGCTAGCAGGTTGAGTAAGAGGAACTGATGCTCTCTTTTGTGTTAAATTAGCCAGTTTAGGGAGGTTTTACTTTCTCTGCGGCAGAGGAGAGTATAACTCTTACGGAGGAAGCAAACCCTTTTAATTTTTTCAGATTGTTATCTGAGGAAGTAGGCATTCTTTTCTTTCACCTAACCACAGTCCGTTTGTTACTGAGAACCAGAAATTCTAGCAGTCTTAAGAAATTTGGTAATTACTAAAGAAAAATATTGAGGAGTCTTAAGATGTTATATCACGCAAAATTAAGGCCTTGCTACCTTTATTTATCTGAGGAATTAAAATATTGGCATTGGGAGATATATTTCAAGTTCTTAGAGTCTTTTTTCCCCTAGGGCACCAATTTAGGCCTATATAATGTTTTAGGAGTAGCCAGTGAGTCACTAATAGACAGTTGGTCCTCTGTATCCATGAATTCTGCATTCACAGATTCAACCAACCAGAGGCTGAACTCTTTACATAGCATTTACATTGTATTTACAACTATTTACACAGCATTTATATTGTATTAAGCCAGAGATGACTTAAACTATATAGGAGGATAAGCATAGGTCATATGCAAATACTGTGCCATTTATATAAGTGATTGTAGCACCTGTGGATTTTGGTATCTACAGGGGTCCTGGTACCATTCCCCCACAGACTAAAGGATGACTGTATCTGTTTTATATGTAGAATTTTCTGGTTTGTTGAATGCAGGGAGAGGGTGATTTCCAATAGCAAGAGGTGGTGAGAGGCCCAGCAGGATGTAGAAGAGGATAAGTTTGAGAGCTCAAGGTCCTTTCTGTAGCATCATCCCAGGCGGGAACAATAACCCTGTTCTTCTTTACCTTGTTCTTGTTGCTATGGTGATCTCTCCACTCACTGCAGCCTGAGACAGTTGTGTTGAGACTCATCTCCTCCAAGATCCTTTCCTTGTGATAAACCACTAGAGAGATTTCACTGACAACGATCACTCATGATGTAGGCTGAATTTAATGCAATTCAGATGATTGCATTAAAGGCTTTGAATGACAGGAGGAGCTGTTATGGAGTGACCCCCGCAAAAAAGGAATTTTATAAAGAACTTTTTTTTCTAAACTAGCAATAACCCTGGGGCTTGAGAGAGCTTTCTATCCTTTCTTTCTGTCTTCACTGTAGTCATATCTCTGAGTTTCTGAAAAAAATCTGCCTCTTTGGGGATGGTTTGAGTGGAGAAGAGGGTTGAGGCATGAAACTAAATGAGTCTTTCTTTCTTTTTCTGTTTCTCAAAACCAGAGAGGATAAGAAAGTAAAGATGAAGGTGGTGTTTTTTATCTGAGAAATTCTTCCTTCTTTCTGAATGTTAAAACATAGCAAAATGAGTAAAGTTGATCTGTGAGTTTAAAAAAGGGAAACTGAGAAGGCCAAAGAATGATTTTGGATACCTTGAAACTAATGATGAAAATTATTTAAAATATGATAAAAATATTTTGGAATGATTTAAAAAGCTAATAATATCCCATATCTTTTTACTCTTGGTTTTCAGTAGCTGCTGTTCATTTTTAGTGAGAAGTCTCTGGAATGAAAGTGTCTTGCCTGACAGAGATGTTGGTAGGACTTCTACTCATGAACAAATTACTAGAACTACTCAAATTTTCCTTTCAAGGCCTACATTCCTGTCTGTTTTCTATCTTTTCTCTCTCCAGTCTCCCTGTCTTTCTAAGTTCTAATTGGTTAAACATTTGGTCTCTTTAGTTACCATGGATTGGGGTGGTGACTCATGTGCCGCCAATGGGAACCTTAGCTGATAGCTGGATCTTATGGAAACGTAGGAAGAATTGACTCATCAGCCTCCAGAGAGAGAGCAAGGGGCTGGAAAGCCTGGCCTCACAAAGCCAGGAGAGGTCGGGATGGCAGTAACCCCCTCACACACACCTTCAGGCACTCCAGCGGGGGCCCCAGGGTCTCTTCTCCCAGTGCTCTGCCTTTCTGCGGCTCTGCTGGTCTTAGCTTCTGCTTGTCTTTGTGTCTTCTCAGTGTTTCCTCACTGCTGATTCACGCCACACTTTCCACTCCCAATCCTGAGGAAAGGTCTGGCTGGCCACCCAATTATCATCATCTCTCTTTGCATAGAGCTCTTTGTGCAAGGCCACATCACAGGTCCCAGGCCCACCTGCGAACTGGTACCTTTTGTGCTGGAACAGGTCATGTGACTTGAACATTGCCAACCCTACTGGAATTACTGCCTGAGGGCCCCTTTTCCTCATTGGGGCATTTTTTCTCCCACATTGTGTGGGACTGGAAGGTCTCACACAATGACTGCCATGAACACTCTTTTCCACTGAAACACCCATGTCTTGTCCCACATGTTTTAATCTGACATAAGAATGATTGTTTGTTTATTTTGTGATAGTCCTTTGAAGGGAATATTCAGGTAGACTAGGTAAGATCTTTTCTTTATTCACAAAGGAACACCATTACAGGAAGAGAATGCCAATGGCATTTTAGAAAGTGTAGGTGATACCTCATCTAATCTTTCTTTTGATTTCTGGTTGCATTTTGCTCCTTGGTATGTGAGTGGATATTGAACAGGAGACTGGCTGGAGCTTATGCCTGCCTGGACACTTGCCACCATCTAGCCAGTCCATCAGATCAGCCAAGCAATCCATCTAAAATGGATTAAAGATAATGACCTCAAGCTGTGAATGAATTTGTTTCCTTACTGATACTTCTCATCTCAGGTCAAGTGGATCCCACTTTCCTGACACCACATGTCCAGGAGGCAGTGCAGCTCAGGAGAGACAGACACAGAAGGCTGGGCAGTACAGAGGTGAGGCGTGCGTGGCTGACTTGGGTTTTGTTTCTCTATTTCTCCATACCTGTCTGCTTACATGTCTTGTTTTGGTCTGGAAAGGATACCATTTGGGAATACATACTTTCCTTTTGAAAATGACTGATACGAGGAATTGTAACGTTTGAAACGTCAGCCATTTCAGGAGGTTTACCAGAGTTTCCTCCTTGACCTAGTTTCCACGTTCTTTGCTCTGTTTCCTATTTCAGCCGTTAAGATTTAGGTTGCTATGAAATGCCTTCAGTTTGCTCCAGAGGCCAGCGCCCCATCATCTGGTCCACAGCGAGTGACCGAAACTGCTCAAGTTGCTCACTAAACTGCTTAAGTTGCTCTCATTGTAACCAGTAGCCCACCTCCTACTAAGGCGACCAGCTTGCAGCGCTTGTTCTAAATGTGAGCTCATCCTTATACAGTGAGAGAGAGAATGAATTTCTGTGAACTTGTGTTCTGCACCTCTATTTATACATCCACATGTTTTCTGCTTCCCTTTAAGATAACAAAAATGCACAGCGAAACCACACATTGCGTAAATGACCTCGTTTAATCTACTTTCTTCTTCCTCTTCTTCAAGGTTGTATTTAAAGAGTTAAAAAAAAAATGGGACAGGATGATATGCAGGTGGAAATTTCAGATTTGCGGTTGAAAATGCAAAACAGTGAAAAAGCATCTGGGCAGAGAGTCGACTGGGAATAACAGATGATGGCAAAATGCCTGAGGATGTCTTATGAATCATTTTATATCGATTCATGGTTTTGAGTTCTGGTTTAAAAGTCACTGTCATCACCTTACGTGGGAGCTTCTTACAGTGCAGAATCTCGGGGGTTTCGGCAGACAACTGCTGAGCCCGAATCTGCATTTTCACAAGTTCCCCAGGTGATTTTTAGGCACTTTAAAGTTGGAGAAGCACTGGCCTAAATACTTTGTTGGTTGTTGTCATGACAACCTGGTCACTTCCATTCCAATTGAATTGTTTTATTTTTAATCCAGTCCAGCTGCTCCTTGCTCAGTGGTCTGTAAGTCTGTCACCTGGCAAACTGAGCCCAAATTTTCAAGGGGTGGGCCATAACGGCAGGGCGCAGTATCTTCAACCTTTGTTTCTAGCCTCACTTCTGCTTATCCCCACCCCACCCCCTCATCAAACTAAGATGCCTCACTCATCATGTGAAGGTGTCTGACTTGCCTCTTCTAAGGCTGTTCTTCCTTTCTGACATGCCCTCTTTTCCTTTCCTCCCTGCGTACTGACATCCTGTCAAATCTACAAGGACCATATCAAATGCCCTATCCTTTGTGAAGCCTTTCCACAAATGGACAGGATTCCTCTGTCTTTGAATTCCTGTGGTACTTGCTATATAGCTCTTTCATGGTGTTCTTCTGTGAATCATTTGCTTTACTCCAGAGTGCTCATCTGAGCTTTTCCTACCTCTCCAGACCCTGCACCATATTGTAAGCTCTTTGAAACAGTGGCCACAATCTTAACTCATAATTGTCCTTCCTGAAGCCATGGCTTCAGTACCTTGTACATAGTGGACAGTCAATAAATTAAATGGCCAGGTAATGTAATTGGGTTAATACAAAATGATCATATGCTAGGCTTCACATATAAGATAATACTGTGTATGTCATGAGGAGGATTTTTAGTGGATGAAGAACATACACTTGCTCAGTTCTCATTTTGAGCACTCACAAAGGATAAGCTTGAACTCTTTGGCTTAGAAGCTAAGTGGAAGCTAAGATGCATTGAATTTGTGATTTGCCAGCTTTGCTCTGGGGTGCCTACCAGGACAGGCCCAATGTGGGAATCTTGGTTCTTTGACTTCCTAGATTGATCCCCTTGAGGAGGCAATTTGAGCTCTCTAAGCTTCAATTTTTCACATAATTAAATGGGACACACGACATTTATCATGGTGTCTGGCACTCAGAAGCACTTAATAAACAGAAACTGTTTTGATAGTTTCAAAGATAATGAGAATTGTGATTAAATTAATATGACCATTTGTTTTATTATTCTAAGAAAAAATACAGACCACCAGATCCTAAGATGATATTTAACCTAGAGTGTTCAGTGTTGTCTTCTATGGCAGATCAGAGACTATGGGAGACACTTCTCATCTGTCATTGGGTAGTATTTTCGTCTCACACCATTTAAAAATTTCTCTGCATAATTTATCATTTTAAATCAAATCCTACACAGATTAGCACCTGTAGTTTCTAGCTAAATTAAAATAATCCATGTGGAATAAAGTAAATGAAGAAAATTTGTTATCGTCCTGAACACTGACAAATAATGAAGGTAGAGGGGGAGAAACAGATTGCGACATCATCAACATCCCCATTTTCCACTTGTGATATTGTCATGGTGATGGAGGAACAAGTTAGCAGAGAAAAATCTTTTTCTTCCTTGTTTGGATTATTTTGTCATCTGTCATGTTGGGAAAAGTAGCATATTGATAGTTCAGCAGTTTTAACAGAGAAATCTTGATTAAGTTGATGGATTTCTGCTTTCCTGAGGCATCCATCATGGACCAGCTCTTCCTTCTCTGACATTGCAATTTTCACAATAATTTTCCTTTCCTTTCTATCCTCCAACCTTGCTCGTTCTCTTTGGCCTAAGGTTTTTATTAAACGAAATCATCTTCTCATCTTTCATGCCTGTTACTTTCTTATTAAATTTCCAACTATTTCAGTGCATTATTTAATAGTTCCCATGACATCAGTGACTCCACTGCCCTTTGGACTTTTTTCAGTTTGTTTCTTATGTTAAAGTACATGGCACTGAAAAGAGGATTTCAGACATTTTGCTGGGAGTTCTCATTTAGAAGGATCTCAGATTATCCCATGGATGGAGGAGCCTGGTGGGCTACAGTCCATGGGGTCGCTAAGAGTCGGACATGACTGAGCGACTTCACTTTCACTTTTCACTTTCATGCATTGGAGAAGGAAATGGCAACCCATTCCAGTGTTCTTGCCTTGAGAATCCCAGGGATGGGGGAGCCTGGTGGGCTGCCATCCATGGGGTCGCACAGAGTCAGACACGACTGAAGTGACTTAGCAGCAGCAGCAGGTTATCAATGTCATTGGAGAGGCCTAGAAATCTGTAGGAAAAAATGAAGCCAGTGTGATCTTACTGAGTCAAGTGGAAAGGGTTGGAAAATTCTGTGGGCTCTAGAAACCTGTTTGCCGTCCCATTCTTCCTTTTGTAGCAGTATCTCATTTTCCTTTAGCGGATATCCCTCTCCCACTCTTAGACCATGTGATCAGGTGGGGCTGACCTCATCCCCTCTCTAGAGACTGGCCGGTGAGGTCCCTGGCCAGAACTTTCTCTGGATCCAATGTGAAGGGCATTTTTCCAGCTAAGGTGGTGAAGGAGGTAAGCTGTAAGCTGGAGCTGTTATTGTCTGTCTTTGTCAACACAGCAGAGCTTACCTTTGGGTGAAGCCATAGAGAGAAAAGCAAAGCTAAGATGGAGTGAGAGTAACTAAGCCCTTATGACCCACTAGTCTCAAAATAAGTGATTTTTGTTACATGAGCTATTGAACTTCCTAGCTGGGTTATGTTTCTGTTGCTGTGAGCTGAATTAGTCTGATACAAGTAGCCTTGATTCATTCTTAGCTCTCCACGGCATGGAATGCTAAGGAGAAAATAGAGTCCTTCTGAATTTCCCATGTGGGTTTTATCATGTAAGAACCCAGTAGAGTCTGACTGTACCCTGTTTCTATAGACTTGGAGGCGGTTGAGCACAGTGATAAGAGCACAAGCTTTTGGAACAAAAAGTACCTGGTGTCAAATTCAACTTTTGCAGCTCTGTAGCCTTGGGCATTCTGAAAGAGATGGGACTACCAGACCACCTGACCTGCCTCTTGAGAAACCTGTATGCATGTCAGGAAGCAATTGTTAGAACTGGACATGGAACAACACACTGGTTCCAAATAGGAAAAGGAGTACGTCAAGGCTGTATATTGTCACCCTGCTTATTTAACTTATATGCAGAGTACATCATGAGAAATGCTGGACTGGAGGAAGCACAAGCTGGAATCAAGATTGCTGGGAGAAATATTAATAACCTCAGACAGGCAGATGACACCACCCTTATGGCAGAAAGTGAAGAGGAATTAAAGAGCCTCTTGATGAAAGTGGAGAGTGAAAAAGTTGGCTTGAAGCTCAACATTCAGAAAATGAAGGTCATGGCATCCAGTCCCATCACTTCATGGCAAATAGATGGGGAAACAGTGGAAACAGTGGCTGACTTTATTTTTCTGGGCTCCAAAATCACTGCAGATGGTGATTGCAGCCATGAAATTAAAAGACGCTTACTCTTGGAAGGAAAGATATGACCAACCTAGACAGCATATTAAAAAGCAGAGACATTAGTTTGTCAACAAAGGTCCGTCCAGTCAAGGCTATGGTTTTTCCAGTGGTCATGTATGGATGTGAGAGTTGAACTATAAAGAAAGCTGAGTACCGAAAAACTGGTGCTATTCAACTTTGGTGTTGGGGAAGACTCTTGAGAGTCCCTTGGACTGCAAAGAGATCCAACCAGTCCATCCTAAAGGAGATCAGTCCTGGGTGTTCTTTGGAAGGACTGATGTTGAAGCTGAAACTCCAATACTTTGGCCACCTGATGTAAAGAGCTGATTCATTTGAAAAGACCCTGATGCTGGGAAAGTTTGAGGGCAGGAGGAGATGGGGATTACAGAGGATGAGATGGTTGGATGGCATCAACAACTCAATGGCCATGGGTTTGGGTGGACTCTGGGAGTTGGTGATGGACACGGAGGCCTTGCATGCTGCAGTTCATGGGGTTGCAAAGAGTCGGACACGACTGAACTGAACTGATGCAGAGAACTGACTCATTGGAAAAGATCCTGATGCTGGGAAAGATTGAAGGCAGGAGAAGGGGATGACAGAGGATGAGATAGTTGGATGGCATCACCATCTTGATGGACATGAGTTTGAGCAAGTTCCTGGAATTGGTGAAGGACAGGGAAGCCTGGTGTGTTGCAGTCCATGGGATCCCAAGGAGTTGGAGACAACTGAGCGACTTTCACTTTCTCTCACTTTAGCATGTGAGTACTGAGCCCAGACTTCAAGATTTAAATCATGGCCCTGTTTTCCCGAATGATGTGACCTTGGACAAGGCAGTTCAGTTTGTTTGTCTTAGTTTTCTAATCTGCAGATTGGGGATAATAATAATAGGTCAATATAGTGTTGGTATGAGAATGAAATCACAGCATGTGTGAAGCACTTATTTTAGTGGCTGGCATGTACCATGCCCTTAATAATGGTAGCTGTTGTTACTAGTGTTGATTCTGATGCAAATGGTCATCAGACCACACCTTGAGAGGCACCGAATTAGATGATGAGCATTCCAAGGTCAGCAGTCAGGTCTGTCTGTCCCCAGAACCAAGCCCTGTGTCTGACACATAGTAGTCACTCAAACAACCGTCAGTCTGCCTTTTTTGTGTAGTTAGTATCTACACGAGTCATTTGGGCCCTTTCCTTATATTCAGTTCAGTTCAGTTGCTCAGTCATGTCCGACTCTTTGTGACCCCATGAATCTCTCACTGTTTTGTGGTCTAGCCTCATCTAACATCCAAGTCAGAAGTATCACAAGGGCAAAGAATGTGATAAGCCTTGTATCTCCACCCAGCAGAACTTTCCAGCTGCTTCTTCGTGGAAACACAGCTGAGCTCGTCACTCTGCTTGGAGTCACCAAACATCTGACTCTTCTGGAGAACAGAAGCTTGGTTCTGTAGAACCCAGCACGGTTCCCCCAAATACTATAGAACAGTGAATTCTCTATTTTTTTCCACTCCCACATGTCGGGCGGCAGATATAATATATCATCCTTAGTAACATGAACCATTACTGTAGTGATCTTCCAAGGTGGGTGGAGGCAGGGGTGTACTGATAAATATTTTTAAATAACCTCTCTAGAGTCAGAGACAGGGAGAGTCCTGATTTATGGTGGTTATCAATTTCCATACTATAAATATTTCCACCATGTCTGATCTCATGCTGCCAGTGAGATGCTGCTGCGTGTAGATTCGGCAAGAGGTGTGTGCAAACCTGCTCCGTTGAGCTGGTCAGATGTGTGATGACTCCAGCACATCATTAGTCAGTGGGTAAGTAGGTATTTCTGGTGTGTGTGTGGGAACCTATATAGTATGCAACCGAAAGGCTCCCCACAAGATTCCGAAAAGTTCCTTTAAGGGGAACTCTAGCCTCCTTTTCTACCACCCAGAGTTACATTTGTAGGCAATCAATAAATGTAGGAAGCTGCTGGGATTTGGAGGAGGGGTATAAGGAATGAGGATGCTGATTTTTCAAGTTTCGTCCAGGTCTTTGGGTCAGGGGATGGCAGTATAAGCCAGGTTACTAAGAGAGGCTCAAGTGTTAGAATATAGATTTATTTTAACGCTCCTAATGATGTTAACTGCAGCCATTGTAGCAAGTGTTCCAACTCCCATTGCTGGTGCAGAGAATTTCTTTCCCAGTTGAGTTTTCAGAAATCAGAGAGTTTCATTGTTAGATGGTTTTTTACATTTTAATTTGTGTTTATTGATGAATGCATGAATCAAACTCCATATTTATTTTCTACTGTCTCCTAAGGTGAATTCTTCATTGTACTTGGTCTGGGATTTTCATTATTTTCCAAAGTCCATGCTCACTGTTTCTATACCTTTGTGCTTTCCTGTTAAGTCATGGCCCCTTTAAGTCATGGCTTTTGGTGGCCTGACTCTCCCACAGTGGAGCCTAGGACATGAAAGGTGAGGAAAGGAACTGGACTCTCTTCTTGGCTGGATTAGAGTCAGGAAGAACTCTGTACATGTATGAGGCAGGGGTGCAGGTGAGTTTGTGGTGTTTATAGTCTGTTATGTAATAATGGCCAAGGATCCTTGAGTCTTTACTACATACCAGGCACAATGAGAATGCATTAGTTCATTTACTCCTCAGAACAACCATGTGAGGTAGGTACTGCTATTAGCCTTTTTATAGAGGAGGAAATGGAGGCATAGGAAGGAAGAGCAAATGGCTAAAATCACAGTTGGATGCAGATTGGCTGAAGGGAGAGCTGGGATTGAACCCTGACCAGGCTAGATGCACTGGGCTGTGAGGGGCTCCACTAGGCTGTCACGCCAGGCTGTGGATCGGGTGGCGGCTTGGTGGGTGAAGTGTGATGGTGTAAGGTTACCTTGCAGTCTTCCATCTACCTTTATCTAATCCCACAGGATGGGTCCATGAACACCAGTAGCTATGATGTCTTCTAAGACAGCATTGGCTGTCACTTGACCCACACTCCAGGGAAAAGCCCCTTGGTCAGCCTCATCCAGTGAGACAGTAGCAGTCTTGCCCTGAGAACTCCCCCCGCAGCCTAATCACAGAGGGGCACACTGTGTGTGGCACAGACAGCTGGCTCTCGAGACAGAGGTTCTAGCTGGGCCAGTGGCCAGTGAAGGACATACTTCCCAGCTTCCCTTGCAGCTTTTTCTTTTTTAAAAAAATATTTATTTATTTGGCTGTGCTGAGTTCTAGTTGCGGCATGTGGGACCTTCAATCTTCATTGCAGCATGCAGGATCTTGAACTCTTAGCTGTGGCATGTGGGATCTAGTTCTCTGACCAGGGATCAATCCTGGGCCCCCTGCATTGGGAGCATGGAGTCTTAGCCACTGAACCACCAGGAAAGTCCCTCCCATGAAGCTTGATGTGGCCAGGTAACTACCTTCTTTTTTTGTTTTCACTTTCTTTTTTTTTTTTTTTTTAATTTTATTTTATTTTTAAACTTTACATAATTGTATTAGTTTTGCCAAATATCAAAATGAATCTGCCACAGGTATACATGTGTTCCCCATCCTGAACCCTCCTCCCTCCTCCCTCCCCATACCATCCCTCTGGGTCGTCCCAGTGCACTAGCCCCAAGCATCCAGTATCGTGCATCGAACCTGGACTGGCAACTCGTTTCTTACATGATATTTTACATGTTTCAATGCCATTCTCCCAAATCTTCCCACCCTCTCCCTCTCCCACAGAGTCCATAAGACTGTTCTATACATCAGTGTCTCTTTTGCTGTCTCGTACACTGGGTTATTGTTACCATCTTTCTAAATTCCATATATATGCGTTAGTATACTGTATTGGTGTTTTTCCTTCTGGCTTACTTCACTCTGTATAATAGGCTCCAGTTTCATCCACCTCATTATAACTGATTCAAATATATTCTTTTTAATGGCTGAGTAATACTCCATTGTGTATATGTACCACAGCTTTCTTATCCATTCATCTGCTTATGGACATCTAGGTTGCTTCCATGTCCTGGCTATTATAAACAGTGCTGCGATGAACATTGGGGTACACGTGTCTCTTTCCCTTCTGGTTTCCTCAGTGTGTATGCCCAGCAGAGGGATTGCTGGATCATAAGGCAGTTCTATTTCCAGTTTTTTAAGGAATCTCCACACTGTTCTCCATAGTGGCTATACTAGTTTGCATTCCCACCAACAGTGTAAGAGGGTTCCCTTTTTTCCACACCCTCTCTAGCATTTATTATTTGTAGACTTTTGGATTGCAGCCATTCTGACTGGTGTGAAATGGTACCTCATAGTGGTTTTGATTTGCATTTCTCTGATAATGAGTGATGTTGAGCATCTTTTCATGTGTTTGTTAGCCATCTGTATGTCTTCTTTGGAGAAATGTCTATTTAGTTCTTTGGCCCATTTTTTGATTGGGTCGTTTATTTTTCTGGAGTTGAGCTGTAGGAGTTGCTTGTATATTTTTGAGATTAGTTGTTTGTCAGTTGCTTCATTTGCTATTATTTTCTCCCATTCTGAAGGCTGTCTTTTCACCTTGCTAATAGTTTCCTTTGATGTGCAGAAGCTTTTAAGGTTAATTAGGTCCCATTTGTTTATTTTTGATTTTATTTCCAATATTCTGTGAGGTGGGTCATAGAGGATCCTGCTGTGATGTATGTCAGAGAGTGTTTTGCCTATGTTCTCCTCTAGGAGTTTTATAGTTTCTGGTCTTACGTTTAGATCTTTAATCCATTTTGAGTTTATTTTTGTGTATGGTGTTAGAAAGTGTTCTAGTTTCATTCTTCTACAAGTGGTTGACCAGTTTTCCCAGCACCACTTGTTAAAGAGATTGTCTTTAATCCATTGTATATTCTTGCCTCCTTTGTCAAAGATAAGGTGTCCATATGTGCGTGGATTTATCTCTGGGCTTTCTATTTTATTCCATTGATCTATATTTCTGTCTTTGTGCCAGTACCATACTGTCTTGATAACTGTGGCTTTGTAGTAGAGCCTGAAGTCAGGTAGGTTGATTCCTCCAGTTCCATTCTTCTTTCTCAAGATCGCTCTGGCTATTCAAGGTTTTTTGTATTTCCATACAAATTGTGAAATTATTTGTTCTAGCTCTGTGAAGAATACTGTTGGTAGCTTGATAGGGATTGCGTTGAATCTATAAATTGCTTTGGGTAGTATACTCATTTTCACTATATTGATTCTTCCAATCCATGAACATGGTATATTTCTCCATCTATTAGTGTCCTCTTTGATTTCTTTCACCAGTGTTTTATAGTTTTCTATATATAGGTCTTTAGTTTCTTTAGGTAGATATATTCCTAAGTATTTTATTCTTTCCGTTGCAATGGTGAATGGAATTGTTTCCTTAATTTCTCTTTCTGTTTTCTCATTATTAGTGTATAGGAATGCAAGGGATTTCTGTGTGTTGATTTTATATCCTGCAACTTTACTATAGTCATTGATTATTTCTAGTAATTTTCTGGTGGAATCTTTAGGGTTTTCTATGTAGAGGATCATGTCATCTGCAAATAGTGAGAGTTTCCTTTTGGCCCACTGGATATGAGAGAAAGTGAAGCATGCAGTGCCTAGGCTACCCTCCTAGAGGCAGGAGTGCTCTCTCCCTTCTCATTTCCTTCTTCTCAGACAAGATGGTGATGGCTGTGAGTGGAAGCCATGCATGGATGCCTGGACTCCTGACACTTTCTTTACTCTCAGCTTGGATTTTTATGGGAAAGAAGGAAACTGAAACATTTAATCCACTTTTGTTTTGGTTTTCTTGTTAAATCATCTCATCTACAGCATCAGAATATATTCAGCTTCTGTAAATCACAGCAGTTACCTCCCCTTACTTATGAAACTCTTGTTTTCTGCTTACATGGGCTCTTTCATGCTCCTATCACCAGGGAGCACTCATGTCCCACATCCCCATGGTGAATGTCTTCTTCCAGTTCTCCATCTCGTCTGCTTCTCAGAGCACCACTCTTTGTACATCTCACGCTGAGACTGAGGCCACATGTATTAAGGAGATGAAGAGTGAGCTGGGATTCAGGCAAAGTCTGGGGATCATGCTGAGAGCAAGACAAGGGATAGGGTAAAAGCCAGCTGTCAAGTGAGGCAGTGAATGTAGTATCTGCTTGCAGGGAGGAGCCAGAGAATAGGAAGGAATGGAGGCCAATACAAAATGAGTTCAGAAGGCAGGCAGGTGAGTAAGACCAGAGGATAAAGAAGAATTCAGAGTGGCTGAAGGATGCAGCCATGCATGAAAGTCTTATATGCATTTGGGAGAAGAAAAATAGACACATCTTAAAAAAAAAAAAATGCAAGGGCTTTGGAGGTTAGGTGAACTTGCCTCAGATAAAAAGGCTCTTAGAACTCGCCTGCAGTGACAGAAACTCATAGCTGACTCAGACTGAGGTCAGCTGAGAGCCTGGGGTAGCAGCCCACAGGTCCTGATGGGCATCCCGGCCTTGTTCACATGAGAGCGCAAGGTGTGGGGGAGCCTTTCTCGTCCAGCGGACACTGTGGTGGCCTGGCGCACCCTGTGGGCTGGCTCAGTCAACAGCCCTTCCAGCCTCTTATCCTTTCTCCACGTTAGAGTCAGCAGAGTTAAGGTGTCCTTGAAGCCTGGTTGGGGGTTCAGCCTTGGTTCTGCTGAGCAGAAGCAGCCCCAGGCTGCTGGGAAGGAGGGTGTGATCTGTGGCCGAGGTGTGCTCCCCGGGCCTCTCTGGAGGGTCTGTGCTCTCTGGGCCCTCGTGTCGTTGGTGCTGAGGAGCAGTCAGGTGTACCATGGATCTCCACCAGGACAGTCCTGGGGTGGTTGATTATTTTCTGTAGTTGCTGCTTCACCTTTAATCCTGTCTTACTTACTGGTCCTAAAAGAGACTGTATAAGCCACCTAATAAATTCTTTTTTGTTTAAAATAGTATGAGTGAGTTGTTTACAATCCAGGTATGCTGGTGGCTACATGCATACTGTTTTACATTGTCTTTAGTTCTTTTATATCTTTATAAAGGCTTTATCCACAGCTATAGCGTAAGCCACTTCTAGATAGAGACCATGTTTTATCCCCCGCCGCCCCACCCCCCACTTTTCTTTTTTTGTAATTTCAGTTTTGGCTGTGCTGGGTTCTCTGTTACTATGTGCAGGCTTTTGCTAGTTGGGCAGTCTGTGGGGTGCTACTCTCTAGTTTTGGGGCCTGAGTTTCTCACTGTGGTGGCTTCTCTTGCGGAGCACAGGCTCTAGGGCGCCCAGGCTTCAGTAGTTGCTGCTCGCAGCCTCTAGAGCACAGGTTCAGTGGTTGTGCACGGGCTTAGTTGCTCTGAGGCGTGTGGAATCTTCCTGGACCAGGGATCGAACCTGTGTTGCCTGCATCGACAGGCAGATTCTTTACCACTGGACTGCCAGGGACATCTTCATTCCTTCTTTGAATCATTCTTTGTTCTTCTGTAATGCTGAGTACATAGTAGAAGCTCAGAAAGTACTTTTTAAATTGAAATGTTCTTTTGGAGGAAAGAAATATAAACTACATAAGTGATCTCTCTGGGAAGTGCATAAAATGATCCATTGTTGTGCAAGAAGAAAATATTAGAATGGAAACTAAATTTTATCTAAACATAATTTTTCTTGTTTTACTGGTATTTAATATAGATAGTAGTACATTTATACTGACAGACAAATGTTGGTGTGAACTATCGAAAAGTTATTACATATATGGGTGAGAAATTTTTAAAAATATTGGAGGCCACTGGGCTGAGTGACCTCTCAAGATGCTTTCCGGTGATTTTTTTTAACCAATCTGATTTCTCATCAAAGGCAAGAAATGAGCAGAGAGCTTAGTAGAGTGCCATCTGGTGGTGAGTCCTTCAACATGCAGTGTCGATTCCATTGTTCCTCCAGCAAAGCCATCTGTTAGCGCCACTGTGGGCCTTCCCTGCCGGCAGAGGGGACAGTTCCAAGGAAGGAGAGAGTGAAACTCATCTGGCACAAAGGAAATGAAGGGTGGAGGAGGCAGAAAAGTACAGGCGAGAGGACAGAGAGAGGAGGGAGGCAGGTGGGCACAGAGAGAGACGAAAATAAAAATCTGTACTTAAAAGACACAGCGTGATTAAGCCAGAAACACATTGCAGAGAGGGTCCTGCTGTCTGGGTTCAGCTTATCCACGTTCATCATCAAAAACCAGAAGGTCAGGATGGAGGGTGCCTGAGCCCTCCTCTCTCCCGGGGGCCAGGTGTCAGCACAGAACCAAGACTTTTGGGGCTAAACTTTACCTCCCTGAGAAAGAATTTATCTTTCAGAAACAAACACTTGCAGTCTAACCACAGACAGCAGAGCCTGAAATTCTCTTCTCTACCAGCGGAATGACTTGATGTTTCTGCTCTGGATCCTCCTTCTCCTTGACTGACCGCCCCTGTGGTGGAGGTCTGGTCACAAGAACGTTAGAACAGACACTGCGTTTTCCTTGGGCTTCGCAAGGTCATGGCTGTAACGTCAGAGGAGGCTGCTCCTTGGGAAAATAGACCTGAACAGTGACAATTATGCTTCCCAACGGATGCCCGTGTCCTTAATCTGCCCGCTGTGGAGAGAAACAGCAGAGGCGACAATTGAATCGTCCCTTGATGATGTGTCAGGACGGTCCAGTTTTGACAAGGAGGCACTGGGGAACAGGGAGCTGATGACTTCTCACTACAAGTGTCCCCTCCTCTTTATACACGGAGAGGTAAATCAAGAGGAGCAGGCAAAGGAATGCAAGCAGAGGAAAGAGAGAAGTGATGCCTGAGACGGGGAACACAGTGGGAGGGGAGGGAGGGAAGCGCACAGCGGGAGTTCCGTGCTCTCCCTGGCGGAGAATTTCATCAGAATAGCAAGTAGGGGTGGGGGCGGGAGGAGAGGGCGGGGAGGAGGGCCTAGCAGAGGCAGTCACCTTCAGAAAAAAGAGCGAAGATCTTAGGAACTCAGGCTTCTGTGGCAGCGACAGTGCTGTGGGAATTTGCAGGAGAGCAGAGGCAGTGGGTTGGCAGTTTGGTCTAAAAAAGAAGGAGCTGGTCAAGAACAAATGGTGGGGGTTTCCTACCTGGAGTGTCACAGGGGAGATTCTTTGATGACTCACCTTATGGGAGTCACTGATGGAGTTGGATTAAAGCTGGGTCAGATTTGCAGAAGAGCCTCCAGTGTGCCACATGGCGGGGTAAGGGTCACTGGCTCGGCTAAGTGGGGATGGGAGGCAGGACAGGGTCAAGGTGACCTCAGGGGGCCCCTTGCTGAGGTTTACCGTGGTCATCGTCAATGGGAGACAGTGGTGTGGAGGCAGCTGGCCAGGATCTGGCCAGGATCTGGGTTTGGGGGACCACTTCACCTCTCATTAGGTTCGTAACCCTGTTCTTGTCTAATGTCTTCTCTAGTCTTATTTCTTTATCTGCAAAATGGGTATGCTGCCAAGTCGCTTCAGTCGTGTTCGACTCTGTGCGACCCCATAGATGGCAGCCCACCAGGCTCCCCCGTCCCTGGGATTCTCCAGGCAAGAAGAATGGAGTGGGTTGCCATTTCCTTCTCCAGTGCATGAAAGTGAAAAGTGAAAGGGAAGTCGCTCAGTCATGTCCGATTCTTAGCCACCCCATGGACTGCAGCTTACCAGGCGCTTCCATCCATGGGATTTTCCAGGCAAGAGTACTGGAGTGGGGTGTCATTGCCTTCTCCGGCAAAATGGTTATACTCCTCATTTAATCATTCATTCATTTCTGATAGATGTATTGAGCAGCAGCCAAATGCCTATCACTCTGCTCCATGCTAGGACTGAAAAATGAATCAGCCTTTCCTGTATCCAGTGCTCATCCAGCATCAGGCACTTTATTTATTTTTACATGAAGCTTTTATCTTTATTTTTGTTGTTGTTGTTGAAGTATAGTTGATTTATCATGTTGTGTTAGTTTCAGATATACAGAAAAGTAATTCAGTTATACATATGCGTGTGATACATACACACGAGGCTTCCCAGGTGGTGCTGGTGGTGAAGACCCCACCTGCCAATGCAGGAGACGTAGGAGACATGAGTTCGATCTCCGAGTCAGGAAGATTTCCTGGAGGATGGCTCGGCAAACCACTCCAGTATTCATACCTGGAGAATCCCCAGGGACAGAGGAGCCTGGTGGGTCACAAAGAGTCAGACATGACTGAAGTGACTTAGCACACATACTTACACACATATACACACACAAACACACATTCCTTTTCCTTATAGGTTATTACAAAGTATTGAGTACATTTTTTATTGATCTATATAGTAGATCCTTGTTGGTATCTATTTTAAATATAGACGGAGGAGCCTGGAAGGCTGCAGTCCATGGGGTCACTAGGAGTCGGACATGACTGAACGATTTCCCTTTCACTTTTCCCTTTCATGCACTGGAGAAGGAAATGGCAACCCACTCCAGTGTTCTTGCCTGGAGAATCCCAGGGACGGGGGAGCCTGGTGGGCTGCCGTCTGTGGGGTCGCACAGAGTCGGACACAACTGAAGCGACTTAGCAGCAGCAGCAGCAGTGTGTGATTGTTAAACCCAAACTCCTAATGTATCCCTTCCCCCCTTTCCCCTTTTGTAGTCAGAAATTTGTTTTCTATGTTTGTGGGTCTATTTCTGTTTTGTATGTAAGTTCATTTGTATCATTGTTTTTAGATTCTACATAAAAGCAATATCATATAATATTTGTGTTTGTCTGGCTTACTTCATTTGGTGTGAGAATCTCTGCGTCCAACCATGTTGCTGCAAATGGCATTATTTCATGCTTTTTTATGACTGAGTAATATTCCATTGTATATATGTATCACATCTTTATCCATTCCTCTGTAGATGGATACTTAAGTGGCTTCTGTATCTTGACTATTGTAAATAGTGCTGCAATGAGCGTTGGGGTGCATGCATCTCTTTGAATTATGGTTTTCTCCAGATATGTGCCCAATAGTGAGATTGCTGGATCATTTGGTAGCTCTGTTTTTAGCTGCTTAAGTAATGACTCATTGCCTTAACTGTATCAACTTACTGCCACAGTCCTCACAGGGCAATGCTATCATTAACCCATTGTATAAACGAAGAAGCTGAGCACAGATTAAGTACTATGCCAAGGGTGCACAGCAGCCAGGAATTGGATCTGCTGAATTTGAACCCAGGCAGCCAGCACCAGAGGCCAAGTTCCCACCCTCTGCTTGTCAATTCATCTGGAAGGTGGAGGAACTCGACCATATACTCTCCGAGGTTGCTTCCAGGCCAAGGTTTGAGGAGTTGGTCATGCAGTACCTCAGGGTTAGGATGAACTGCCTGCAGCTGGGCTTGCCCCATGCACCTCTATTCCACATGGAATGTGGGAGCAGATAAGCTTCCCCGTTCCCCATGATCCCCTGGGCTCTTGGCCCTTCCACTATGCCATGGCCAGAAGTGAACCATGCCACACAAGTGGCATCTATTTGAGCATAGACTTGAGTCACCGTAGCTTTTCTGAGAAGAAAAGAGGGAACAGTGGGTGTTAGGGCTGCTTAGGAGAATATCTTGGAGAAGGCAATGGCAACCCACTCCAGTACTCTTGCCTGGAAAATCCCATGGGCAGAGGAGCCTGGTAGGCTGTAGTCCATGGAGTCGCTAAGAGTTGGACATGACTGAGTGACTTCACTTTTCACTTTCATGCATTGGAGAAGGAAATGGCAACCCACTCCATTGTTCTTGCCTGGAGAATCCCAGGGACGGGGGAGCCTAGTGGGCTGCCGTCTACGGGGTCGCACAAAGTCGGACACGACTGAGGTGACTTAGCAACAGCAGCAGCAGCAAGAGAATATCTCATGCTTTTTTTTTTTTTAACAGGCTGGATTTTATCTCTTTTACTAAAATTGTGGTTAACAGGCTGACAAAATTATATATTCTGGATGCCCTGAAATTGAAGACAATGAACTACTATTTGAAGCAAAAATGATAGCGTCTCACTTTTCTCAGTGTTTATGTTTTTCTGTTTTTCAAAGTTAGTTAAACCAGTGTGGAACCCTGCTGGTCTCCTGGTGTCCGTGTGTACATCCCAGAGGAGCCAGGAATGAGGTCAGATTTGAGGGTGGGTAATGGAGGGCTTTTCAGATAAATGAAGAGCCAGGACTGGCTGATCTCTGCAGTGGGGGCATACCCAAGACAGCAGGGCCTGAGCAATATGATATTCTGAGGATATTGGTTGAAAAACAACCAACAACATCCCCGCCTCAAGCAGCAATTGTAGGTTCCGTATTTTTGAAACGTTAAGGACAGATGATCAGGACCTCTGAGGGCAAGATGATGGTTGCCTCCTCCATGTGTTTCTCCTCCACACTCTTCCACACGTTTCTACCATAAATCCCCACAGAGGGGTAAGAGGAGGGGGCTGTGTGGCTGGGAAATGGGAAATGGGCACCCTAATCAGGGACTTGGGGGAAATTCTTGTCAGGACATTAATGGGCTGTTTAAAAACTGATTTTTCTGAGGCAAAGAGAGGCTGGGATAGGCCTGTGGGTCCAGCAAGAGGAGCTGGGGGCCGCTCAGCATCTGAGGCCAGGGGTAAATGGGAAAGGAGACAAGGCGCACAGGGAGGATCAGCTCAGAGGACCTGGGCCAAGCTGAGGAGGCTGGTGGCCGTCCCCGCAGTGTTTGCACCCAGAAGTCAAAGAACCTGGACGTGAGTCCCGCAGGGACATGATTCAGCCACTTCACAAAATGGAAGTCTCCCCTGGGATAAGAGGACGGAAACCCCATTCAGCCTGAGGGTGACCCTTCACCCCCATGGCAAGGCCTGGGCAGAGGAAGATGGCAGCACGTGGGCTCTGTCAGAGGTTGCTGAGCGCTCAGAGCCTGACTGGGAGCCTGTGAGCGCTCTCGGCCCCCACCGCGTGATTCAGAAGTGCCTGCTACCAGGATTAAACCAGCTGAGGACAGGAAGGCAGAGACCAGATGTGTGGAGAACAGGATATCAGAGGGATGGCCTTCAGTGAAGAAACATCCCATAGTTTTGCCCTTGGAAACCCACAGAAGCAACGAACAGGAGCCTTGCCTGGGAGGAACCTTTCATCTGATGGAGAGGGCTGTTCGGGTTTGGGCAGCACTTGAGACTACTTTAAGATGCTGGGAGTTGGGACAGAAGGAAGATAGGAGAAAGAAAGTGTTTTAGGTCAAAAATTACAGCCCAGTTAAAACACAGATGCTTCTGAAGGAACTAGTGATGTCCTGAAATCTAGCTGAGGAGTAAAAGACTGAATCTTTCCCAGCACTGGTGGGATCAGGGAAGGGGAGACTACAGACTACTAAATCTGAGGCTGTGCCTGAGAGGGGTTTTGAGGATGGACCGTGGCAGAGGAGGGGTGGAGGACACAGGCCAGGACCACGGGGAGCACCACCTCCAGTCTTGACCCGGGGTGTCTAGCTCACCTCACCCTCGAGACCACACATATTCTACCTAAATTGAACCTGCGTGGGCTGCAGTCTTGGCTTTTCTGAGGTGTCCATTTGGTGATGGGCACCGCTCTCACGGCACCAGCCCTGGGTCCTGAACTTCCAGAGCACGACAGGGAAAGTTCCCGTGAGCCCACATGCTTCCAGAGATGCCCTCCTTTTCTGTGGTGCTTAGAGAGCAGAGTTGTGCTGACACTATAAAGTGGTAACTATGCCTTGAGTATTCTCTCTGAGAGTAGACACACACACTCACACAATGCCCTTCATATTTAACTGTCTCAGGATATCACCACTGAGTGTAACACTTCACCACCGAGTCCTGAACAGTAAAGAACTACAACTTCCGGCAACTTGTAAACAAGAGACAATTCAGTGATCAATCCAGCCTCCCTCCCACAGAAACCTCAGCTCAAGAAGGCCGTCTGATTTATAAGTCCAGTGGGCCACAGCCTTAGGGTTTTGGTCGTCTCTACGTCACATGTTTTGGTGGTCCCAAGTGAGAACGTTATTCCGGCCATCAGTGTCCAACATTCCAGTCTGACCGGAGAGCTCCCTCTTGTGGCTATCCAATTTAAAGCAGATTCTTTAAATTTCCAGTCCTACCAGTTTTCGTTGTTGTTCAGGAAGTAGCTAAAGGGTGCCTGACTCTGCATAGACTGTAGCATGCCAAGCTCTTCTGTCCTCCATGATTTCCCAGAATTTGCTCAAATTCATGTCCGTTGAGTCGGTGATGCTATTAATCATCTCATCCTCTGCCACCCACTTCTCCTTTTGCCCTCAATCTTTCCCAGGATCAGGGTCTTTTCCAATGAGTCGACTGTTTGCATCAAGTGGCCAAAGTATTGGAGCTTCAGCAACAGTCCTTCCAATAAATATTCAGGGTTGATTTCCCTTAGGATTGACTGATTTGATCTCCTTACAGTCCAAGGGATTCTCAAGAGTCTTCTCCAGCACCACAGTTCTAAAGCATACATTCTTCAGCACTCTGCCTTCTATATTGTCCAGCTCTCACATCTGTACATGACTACTGGGAAAGCCATAGCTTTGACGGTACAGACCTTTATCAGCAAAGTGATGTCTCTGTTTTTTAATATGCTGTCTAGGTTTCTCATAGCTTTCCTTCCAAGGGGCAAGTGTTTTTAATTTCATGGCTGCAGTCACCATCTGCAGTGACTTTGGAGCCCAAGAAAATAAAATCTGTCACTGCTTCCACTTTTTCCCTTCTATTGCCATGAAGTGATGGGGATTGGATGCCATGAAGTGATGGGACTGGATGCCATGATCTTAGTTCTTTTCATGTTTAGTTTCAAACCAGCCTTTTTACTCTCTTCTTTCACCCTCATCAAGAGGTTTTTCAGTTCCTCTTCACTTTCTGCCTGTAGAGTGGTATCATCTGCATATCTGAGGCTATTGATATTTTTCCCGGCAACCTTGATTCCAGCTTGTGGTTCATCCAGCCCAACATTTCACATATACTCTGCATATGAGCTAAATAAGCAGGATGACAATATACATCCTTGTTGTGTTCCTCTCCCAATTTAGAACCAGTCAGTTGTTTCATATCCAGTTCTAACTGTTGCTTCTTGACCTGCAGACAGGTTTCTCAGGAGGCGGGTAAGGTGGTCTGGTACTACCATCTCTTTAAGAATTATCCACAGTTTGCTGTGATCCACACGGTCAAAGGCTTTAGCATAGTCAGTGAAGCCGAAATAGATGTTTTCCTGAAACTCCCTTGCTTTTTCCATGATCCAGGGAATGTTGGCAATTTGATCTCTAGTTCCAGCAAATGTTGGCAATTTGATCTCTAGTTCCTCTGCCTTTTCTAAGTCCAGCTTGTACACTTGGAAATTCTTGGTCTGTGTACTGCTGAAACCTAGCTTGAAGCATTTTGAGAATAACCTTGCTAGCATGTGAAATGAGCACAATTATATGGCAGTTTGAACATTCTTTGGCATTGTCCTTTGGGATTGGAATGAAAACTGACCTTTTCCAGTCTTGTGGCCACTGCTGAGTTTTCCAAATTTGCTGGCATATTGAGTGCAACACTTTAACGGTATCATCTTTTATGATTTGAAATAGCTCATTTGGAATTCTTTCATCTCCACTAGCTTTGTACATGCTTCCTAAGGCCCCCTTGACTTCACACTCCAGGATGTTTGGCTCTAGGTGAGTGACCACAGCATCATGGTTATCTGGACATTAAAATATTTTATGTATAGTTCTGTGTATTCTTTGCCACCTCTTCTTAATCTATTCTGCTTCTGTTAGCTCCTTACCATTTCTATCCTTTATCATGTCCATCCTTGCATGAAATGTTCCCTTGATATCTCCAATTTTCTTCAAGAGATTGCTAGTCTTCTCCATCCTATTGCATGCATGTTAAATCGCTTCAGTTGTGTTCGATTCTCTGTGACCCTGTGGACTGTAGCCCATCTGGGGACTCTGTGCTTGGGATTCTCCAGGCAAGAATACTGGAGTGGGTTGCCATGCTCTCCTCTAGGGGATTTTCCCAAACCTGGGATTGAACCCATGTCTCTGATGTCTCCTGCATTGGCAGGCGGATTCTTTACCACTAGCGCCTTGTTTTCCTCTGTTTATTGGCATTGTTCATTTAAGAAGGCCTTCTTTTCTCTCCTTGCTATTCTCTGGAATCTGCATTCAGTTCAGCATCTCTTTCCCTCTGGCTCATGTTTTTTGCTTCTCTTTTTTCCTTGCTGCTGCTGTTACTGCTAAGTCACTTCATTTGTGTCTGACTCTGTGCGACCCCAGAGATGGCAGCCCATCTGGCTCCCCCGTCCCTGGGATTCTCCAGGCAAGAACACTGGAGTGGGTTGCCATTTCCTTCTCCAATGCATGAAAGTGAAAAGTGAAAATGAAGTTGCTCAGTCGTGTCTGACTCTTAGTGACCCCATGGACTGCAGCCTACCAGGCTCCTCCATCCATGGGATTTTCCAGGCAAGAGTACTGGAGTGGGGTGCCATTGCCTTCTTTCCTTAGCTATTTGTAAAGCCTCCTCAGACAACTTCTTCGCCTTCTTGCATTTTTTGGGGGGGGTGGTTTGAGTCACTACCTCCTGTACAAAGTTTTGTACCTCTGTCTATAGTTCTTCAGGGAATCTGTCTACCAGATCTATTAATAATACCTTGAATTTATATGTCATATCCACCTTATAAGCATAAGGGATTTGACTTAGGTCATACCTGAATGGCCTAGTGGTTTTCCCTACTTTCTTCAATTTAAGTCTTAATTTAAGCCAATGATTTGAGTCACAGTCAGTTCCAGGTCTGACTTTTGCTGGCTGTATAGAGCTTCTCCATCTTTGGCTGCAAAGAACACAATCAGTCTATTTCGGTATTGACCATCTGGTGATGTCCATGTGTAGAATCCTCTCTTGTGTTGTTGGAAGAGGGTGTTTGCTATGACCAATGTGTTCTCTTGACAAAAGTCTGTTAGTCTTTGCCCTGCTTCATTTTATACTCCAAGGCCAAACTTGCCTCTTATTTCAATATCTCTTAACTTCCTATTTTTGCATTCCAATCCCCTCTGATGAAAAGGACATCTTTTTTTGGTACAAGTTCTAGAAGGTCTTGTTGTTCTTCATAAAACTGGTCAACTTCAGCTTCTTTGACCTCAGCTGAGGCATATGTGTGTGTGTGTGTGTGTGTGTATGTGTGTGTGTCTGTGCTCAGTTGTGTCCAACTCTTTGCAACTCCATGGACTGTAGCCTGCCAGGCTCCTCTGTCCATAGAATTTACCAGGCAAGAATACTGGAGTGGGCACTCATTGCCTTCTCTGGGGGATCTTCTTCATCCTGGGATGGAACCTGCGTACCCTGCTTCTCCTACATTGGCAAGTGGATTCTTTACCGCTAGCACCACCTGGGGGTTGGGGCATAGACTTGTATTACTGTGACGTTGAATGGCTTGCTTTGGAAACGAACTAAGATCATTCTGTTGTTTTTGAGATTGCACCCAAGTACTGCGTTTCAGACTCTTTTGTTGACTATGAGGGCTATTCCATTTCTTCTAAGGGATTGTTGCCCACAGTAGTAGATATAATGGTCATCTGAGTTAAATTCACCCATTCCAGTCCATTTTAATTCACTGATTCCTAAAATGTCGATGTTCATTCCTGCCATCTCCTTCTAGACCACATCCAGTTTACCTTGATTTATGGGCCTAACATTCCAGGTTCCTATGCAGTATTGTTCTTTGTAGCACTGGACTTCACTTTCACCACCAGACACATCCACAACTGAGTGTTGTTTCCGCTTTGGTCCAGCTGCTTCTTTCTTTCTGGAATTATCACTAATAGCCCTCTGCTCTTCCCCAGTAGCACATTGGACACCTTCCGACCAGGGGGGCTCACCTTCTGTTGTCATATCTTCTTGCCTTTTGATACTCTTCATGGGATTCTTGCCGCAAGAGTGCTGGTGTGTTGCCATTTCCTCCTCCAGTGGACCGTGTTTTATCAGCCCTCTTCACTGTGACCCATCTGTCTTGGGTGGCCCTGCGTGGCATGGCTTATAGCTTCATTGGCTATTCATATTCATATCATACTGAAAATACAGCCCCAGAAATTAGGATGATAAGTGCCATATGAGTGGTACCCAGAAAGGTGCTATGGGAATCTAGAAGACATTGCAGCTGGGAGAGACAAGGAGAGCTTCAGGTTGAATTCCAGACTGAGAAGGTGGAATTCAATTTGGACCAAGAATTGGCAGGATGTTGACAGATACATATTTTAAAGATGATATAGGAGAGCCAATTGGTCATATGTAGTAAAATTAAAAATTACATGTAATAAACAATTGTTAATTCCACCTCAATTGTACACCTTGAAGAAAATGTGACTTCTATATATAAGGATGCACACACAAGAAAATGTAATGATTAAAACAGAAATCTCTAAATGTCCATCTATAAAAGAATTGATAAAACATGGCATTCATGCAATAGAATTCTATATACCTATTAAATGAATTATTGCTACCTGGTATATCATAAAAATATTAATAGTAAGCAAAAAGAGTATATTTGCCAGGATGCCTTTAGAAAACATGGTACTCTGATGTTTGATAGACTTTAACTGAGGATAATTCAATGAAGGGATTCTATTCAGAGGTGTAGATGGGTAAATGGAATCATAGGGTTGGTATAATACTCAGGAACTAGTAACAAAGGGAAGTTTTCACCACTTCTAGGCTTGAAGTCATAAAGGGAGGGATTGGTATTAATGGAGCCTGGTTAGAGATGAAGCCATAGAAAAGAAGCTGCTGGAAGGGAGTTATTGTTATAAATGGAACCACTAACGGGTAAGCAGCTAGACAGGGAGATAGCAGAGAGGATAAACACCACTGTCTTACATGGAGGAGATTTCTATATCTGCTGTAACAAAGTACCAGAAACTTAATGGCTTAAAACTTAAAGTTTATTATGTTAATGATTCTGGAAGTCAGAAGTCCACATTGGGTTTTACTAGGTTAAACTCAAGACATCAGCAGGGCTGCATGCTTTCTAGAGGACACTGTGTTCTCTTGCCTTTTCTCAGCTTCTAGAAGCTGCCTGCATTCCTTGACTTGTGATCCTTGCATCTTCAAAGCCAGCAGTGTTGTTGTCTTCCAATCTCTCTCTAACACACCTGCCTTCCTCATATAAAAACCCTTGTAGTTCCATTACCCTCATCTGGAGAATCCAAGATAACCTGCCCTTATCAAGATCCTTAACTAATCAATCTGTCACTTTTGCTATATAGAGTAATGTTTTCTCAGGTCCTGAGGAAGAGCACATGGATGCCTTGGGGGATCATGATTCTAGCCATCATTTCATACTTTCTGTTTTGCCACCCTACAGTCTCCTCTTGTTGCTTTGCAATGGACAGATTCAACCAGCAGCAGAGAGCAAGGAAGCCTGAAGATGCTACCCATGGAGGTCACTTTTTGGGCCACACCTGCAAAGGAGGAGAGAGAATGGAATTGGGGTGGTGCATTGGTGACTAATCACTTTAGAAAGTTAGTCATGTAGTGAAATACATAGTATGGTATCATTTATACAAAGGGAAAACCTGTAGAATATTTACACAATGCTACATGTTGTCATCGGTTATGCCTTGTTGTTTAGTAGCTCAGTTGTGTCTGACTTTTTGCAACCCCGTGAATTATAGCCCACCAGGCTCCTCTGTCCATGGGATTTCCCAGGAAAGAATACTGGAACGGGTTGCCATTTTCTACTCCAGGAGATCTTCCCCACCCAGGGATCAAATCCATGTCTTCTGCTTTGGCAGCCAGATTCTCTACTGCTAAGCCACCAGGGAAGCTTGTCAGTAGTTATATATGAGTGATAATATTTTTTAAGGTTATCTTTTTATGGTAGAATAAATTTAGATTTACAAAACAATTATAAGAACAATACAGCTAGTTCCCATATACCTGTACCCAGTTTTCTCTATAATTAATGTGGTTCAGTTCAGTTCAGTCACTCAGTCGTGTCCGACTCTTTGTGACCCCATGAATCACAGCATGCCAGGCCTCCCTGTCCATCACCAACTCCCTGAGTTCACTCAAACTCATGTCCATCGAGTCGGTGATGCCATCCAGCCATCTCATCCTCTGTCGTCCCCTTCTCCTCCTGCCCCCAATCCCTCCCAGCATCAGAGTCTTTGGTACATTGTCACAAATAATGAATGGTTGAAGTGAAAGTGTTAGTCGCTTAGTCATGTCCAGCTCTTTGCAACTGCGTGGACTGTAGCCCACCCGGTTCCTCTGTCCGTGGGATATCCCAGGCAAGAATACTGGAGTAGGCTGCCATTCCTTTCTCCAGGAGATCTTCCCAACCCCAAGATTGAACCTGGTCTCCTACATTGCAGGTGGCTTTACCGTCTGAGCCACCAGTCTCTAATGAATGTCTGTGTACGCTTTATTATTAACTAAAGTCCATGCTTGGTTGAGATTTCTTTGTTACTCCCTACTGTACTTTTCCTGCTTCAAAATTATCTCAGATATCATATTACATTTAGTCATGTCTCCTTAGGCTTTTCTTTGTTGTAACAGTATCTCAGACTTTTCTTATTCTTGATCAATAATAGTGTTTTAAAAGAGCAAGAAAATCACAAGTACCAGATCCAGGATATGATATCTGTTACTTCTAGGGAGTTTGTGAGGGCTGTAGGATCAGGACTGGGCACATGGGCCTTCAGATACATCTGTAATGTTTGATCTCTTTAAAGAGATATGGAATGGTTGTGACAAAATATTTATACTTGATAGCATTGGGTGGAGGATAAGTGTATTATTCTATTTTTCGTTTGTTTGAAATATATCGGAGTCGAAGGATTTGAGCAGTTGAGAAGAAAAGTACCAGGTGGAGAGAAGGGGCCCGTAGTCTACGGAGGAATTGGCTGTGGTTAGATGGGGGTGGAGCGCACGGTCTGCAAATGCTGTTTCAAGGTCGTGTGGCTGGAAATGCAGGCTCTGGGCCTATTGTGGATGCTGCTGATGGAGGATGAATCAAACCGCTTCATCATCTGAGGGCCGCTGACAACTGTGGAGCAGTGAATGAGCAAGGTTCCTCTTTGAAATGTGTGGAAGGGGCATTGGAGAAGGGAGTGAAGTCATCGGAGGATCGTACAGAGGCACAGTATGCAATGGTGAGGCCTGCGTTTGAAAGGCAGCAAATGCTTATCGTTGACTCTGCTAGTGCTCCGTGTTTTACCGGATTTCATTCTCACAACAACCCGTTGAGGTAAGTAGTATTATGACCGACTGTCTTTTTGCAGATGAGGGAACTGAACCATAGAGAAGTTAAAAAACTTCCCTGAGGCCGGCAATATGGGGACTAGGGGCACTGGCGGGCACTGCGGCGGCCAGGCTGGCTCCAGCGGACGCGCAGCCCAGGGCCCTGCTGCCTCCACTGGCGGCACTGGGAGAAGTGGGGGACCTGGCATTAGGGATGAGGAGAAGCGGGCATAGGGGGTTAATGGCTTCAAGCCTGGGCAACCAGAAGATATTGTTACCCCAGAGAAACGCGATAAACGTCGGGAGGAGGAGCTGGACTGAGGATTTGGCTGAAGAAAAGTTGTGTTTGCAGAGCAGAAGGAAGGTGGAGCCGGCAGCTGTGGAAACAGAGCCAGTTGTTCTGGGCAATGAGAGAGAAGCTGTGGGAGGGAGCCAGAGCACTTTGTGTAAAGGAGGAGAGGAAGAGGGAAAGGTGAAAGGCAGGAAGCAATCAAAACTGTAAAGATAGAAACGGTTTTATAAACTTGTTTCATTAAATATTTAGTGGACTTCTTACTTAAGTAGGCTATTTCCACCCACCTCAGTTTTGGGCAAGCGTGAGTGAGAGGTAGTTTGTCCTTCCTTTCTTTTTTACAACTTCTTCCGCTCGTGGAATGGATTCTTGGCTTGGTGTGGTTTCTAGAAGGATGAATTAGCATCCCTTTGCCCCAGTTTACTTTCATATTATTTATATTATTCTTTCCAGTTTGGCCTAGCACTTTTCACTTTCATTTAAAGAGAATATTCCTTTTCCTTTCAACATTCTTAGTTTATGCACACTATACCTCTTTCAAGGAAAGATAACAAACAGGAGTTGAAATAAACAACTTAAAAAATGTAGAGTGTTGTGGGCAGAACATTGTTGACTTTTTAAAAATCCATCTTTGATGTCCCAATGAAATTAAGATTTTGTGTGTTTTTTTTTTCTTCTGTCACCACGAGGAGGTAGAGGGGAAGGGACTTGGCAGCACTTTCTTAATCCTACAGTGCTTCAGAGTTGAGTGCTGCTGAGACACAATTTAAAACACACTAAAGGGCTTTCCAGGGGCACAGTGGTAAAGAATCCACCTGCCAGTGCAGGAGACATGGGTTCAAACCCTGAGGCAGGAAGATCCCCTGGAGTAGGAAATGGCAACCCATTCCAGTATTCTTGCCTGGAAAATTCCATGGACAGAGGAGCCTGGCAGGGTACAATCCATGGGGTCACAAAGAGTCAGACATGACTGAGTGACTGAGCATGCACGCACACACAAAGGAATGAATACCTTTTAAAATGTTTGACTGCAAATCGGTAAATCTATGATGTCATAAAAACGTCACATTATTGTAAGACATGAGCTACCTGCTGAAGCATATTGTTAAAATATGCATTTATTGCAAAGCTTCTTTAGGCAGCTGTGAAATATTAATACAAGTCAGAATCAGGTAGGAGTCTTTTCCCTTCAGGCATTTCTAAAGAAATCTAAAAAGAGTTGGGGGAGGCAAGTGTTTATATAAATTTGACCTTTGTTGTTCTCATAGGAAGATTTGTAGGATACTCTTTAGTAGTCAGATCACTTATATATACTATACAGAACTGCATGGAATAAACAAGAATGAAAGCCAGGAGTGGGACGAATGTTAAAGCAGGAGTCAGGAGACTTGGTAGCATCCCTGAGTTGCCGTCATCCTGGACAAACCAGAATCATCTGCTCCCATTATCATTGGTCTGGGGTGAAGTCTAGGCTTGGTGTGGTTATAAAAGTATTAATACTTCCCAGGTAACTCTACTGTGCACCCAGGGATGAGAACTATTGCCTACAGTTTGTATATTGCCCACTGCTCTTTGGAGAGGAGAGGTGGGACAGTCAGAGCTTATTTTAGGAGAAATTAAAGCAGAATTGGAGTGGAACATAGTGGACCTTTGACTGACTCTCGGTATCCATCTCACTCAGATGCTTAGCCTAAGCCACCTAGGAGACCTCATTCTCTTGGCCAGTGATGATTTCAAGGTGGAGAACATGACCCAGTCTGGTTGATGAGACATAAGAAGTCTGCTGCTGCTGGTCGGGGCCAGGGGTGCCATTCTGGGGAAGGTCTCTCACCTGAGAGAAAGTCCCAGAAGGAGATAGTCTCTCTTCTTCCTCATGACATTTTGTCTGGATGTGATGTTTGGTTCCACTGGAGCTATCTGGTTACCCGCTTATGGAGGGAGTAAACATCAAAGCTCAGAAGACCCTAAGTCTTTTTTTTTTTTTTTTTTAATTAGTTAATTTTTGGCTGCGCTGGGTCTTCAGTGTTGCACGTGGACTTTCTCTAGTTGTGGTGAGCAGGGGTTCTCTTGTTGCAGAGCATGGGCTTAGTTGTCTTGCAGCATGGGGATCTTCCCTGACCAGGGATTGAACCTGTGTCCCCTGCATTGGCAGGTGGATTCTTAACTACTGGACCACCAGGAAAGTCCCAGCCTTGGGTCTTCATGACATGTCAGCTACTTTATCAACCTGCCCAGGAGCCAACCCTACCTTTGAGATGTTATAAAATAGATATTGAAAGCCACTTTGAGTAAGATTTTATTGTGTAGGCAAACACACTCTAGTGAAAGATAGTTCATTCCCGACATAAAAACAAAGAGTTTTCTGATGTGGCCCTCTCTTGAACTGTGCCAGTCTTTGTTGGGGCTTTGGTTAAGGTCAAGTCTGGGTCCTGCAATCTCATAGAGTGATAGATATAGAGAGTTATATTATTTGAACTCTTTATTTTTGCTGAGTAGACAAGAACCAGAGAAGTAATATGACCTTTCTGAGGTCACATAGCAAATTTGTTATGTGGTTATGTCTAGAAACCCAGAAGATATTGTCTTACTAGACTCAGTTGGCAGAGAAGGCAATGGCACCCTACTCCAGGACTCTTGCCTGGAAAATCTCATGGACGGAGGAGCCTGGTGGGCTGCAGTCCATGGGGTCACTAAGAGTCGGACACGACTGAGTGACGTCACTTTCACTTTTCACTTTCGTGCATTGCAGAAGGAAATGGCAACCCACTCCAGTGTTCTTGCCTGGAGAATCCCAGGGATGGGGGAGCCTGGTGGGCTGCTGTCTACAGGGTTGCACAGAGTTGGACACGACTGAAGCGACTTAGCAGCAGCAGCAGCAGGCTCAGTGGGAAAGGCCATCCTTCTAATACACAACTAGCTGTTTTATATTAATACCTCCCATGTTTACGGTGATGCCAAGAATGTTTCTCACCAAACTTAGAAAGTGTAAAACATGGTGTTCAGGCTTTCAAATTAGTATGGGGTCTTGGTGCATCAAAAAGGTTTCATTCTGAACAGTACAGATTTGCCAATCAAGAGAAATTAGGTAATTGACCAGATTCCTTTAGTTCTGTATCATAAGCCACCAGACCTGGTCGAACCTTTGCTTTACCCTGGAGCAAAGTGGATGTCAGCTTCCTTCACATGGCTTGTCAGAAATGTGAACAATTCACTTTCCCTTCCATGCTTTCCTGGCACAGACATTACACTCTGAACTTAGAGATTCCTTCCATCTGCTTACAGTGCTGTAGGATATTAAAATGAAAATAGTGCTGGGAGGGGTAATGCTCAAATCCATGCTTCTTATATGAAGGTAAAAGGATCCCTGTGCAGGCTCCCCGGGGGAAATGATGCATACCTTCCTGGAAAACAGACCTAACCTGATGGTAAAAAAGAAAAGGGTACAGGAGAAATCCAGTTTCAGGGGATATCTATTCACTTATTTCTGCCTGGGGATCTTTGGGTGGAAGAGTTTATAAGTACTGATAAGTTGCTTTGTCTCAAAGCAGTGAATGAAGTTTTGGGTGAATTTTTTTTTTTTTTCTCTAGAACATTCACTGAATGTAACTGAGCCTAAAAAGGGAGTGGGCTATGGTCAGAGTTCTACTCACCATGATTGTGTATAGCACATCGGATCAAAACTTAGTGTGCCAAACAACAACTGTTAGAATGAATTTTGCGGGACAAGAATTCAGAGTACAGCAAGTCTAGGGTCTTATCTGGAAAGCTCTCTATCAATCCTGAAGACTGGAAGGTTTGTTCCCTTACATTCTGGAGGTGAAAGCTGGCTGCTGGCTGTAGCATCAGTCCTCTCTACATGAACTAACTTGGGCTTCCTCACCGTGTCCACACAAGTGTCCTAAAAGACAGAGCCAGGCAGAAGCTGTATTCTTTTTTTTTTAAATATTTATTTAATTTGGGCTGTAGTTGGTCTTTGCTGCTACACATGGGCTTTCTCTAGTTGCAGCAAGCAGGGGCTACTCTTTCCTGTGGTACGTGGACTTCTCATTGCAGTGCTTTCTCTTGTTGGGGAGCACAGACCCTGGGCACATGGGCTTCAGTAGTTGCAGCGATAGGGCTCAGTAGTTGTGGCTCTTGGACCCTAAGGTGACAGGCTTCAACACCTGTGGCACGTGGGCTCAGTAGTTGTAGTGCCAGGCTTGTGGGGTCTCTTGGACTAGGGATCAAACCCATGTCCCCTGCATTGGCAGGTAGATTTCTATCTACTGTGCCACCAAGGAAGTCCAGAAGCTGTACCATTTTTTGTTGATCCAACCTTGGAAGCCACTTAGCATCACTTATGCCATATTCTATTGACCAAAATCTTGCCCAGGAGAAGGGGAGGTGACACAGAGATCTCTTGGGTGAGTAACAAGGTCCTTGGAAAGCAAGTGGGACTGGAAACACTTCCGGGGCTTTTGGAGAAAATAAAAAGTTAGAACCAGACATGGAACAATGGACTGGTTCAAAATTGGGGAACGAGTACATCAAAGCTGTATATTGTCACACTGCTTATTTAACTTATATGCAGAGTACATCATGAGTAATGCCGGGCTGGATGAGCACAAACTAGGATCAACATTGCCAGGAGAAATATCAATAACCTCAGATATGCAGATAACACCACCCTTATGGCAGAAAGTGAAGAGGAACTAAAAAGCCTCTTGATGAAGGTAAAAGAGGAGAGCGAAAATGCTGGCTTAAAGTTCAACATTCAAAAAACTAAGATCATGGCATTTGGTCCCATCACTTCATGGCAAATAGGTGGGGAAACAATGAAAACAGTGACAGATTTTATTTTCTTGGGCTCCAAAATCACTGCAGATGGTGACTGCAGCCATGAAATTAAAAGATGCTTGCTCCTTGGAAGTAAAGCTATGATAAACCTACACAGTGTATTAAAAAACAGAGACATCACTTTGCTGACAAAGGTCCATTTAGTCAAAGCTATGGTTTTTCCAGTAGTCATGTATGGATGTGAGAGTTGGACCCTACAGAAGTCTGAATGCTGAAGAATTGATGCTTTTGAACTGTGGTGTTGGAAAAGACTCTTGAGAGTCCCTTGGACTGCAAGGAGATCAAACCAGTCAATCCCAAAGGAAATATTTAGTCCGGAATATTCATTGGAAGGACTGATGCTGAAGCTCCAATACCTTGGCCACCTGATTCGAAGAGCCGACTCATTTGACAAGACACTGATGCTGGGAAAGATTGAAGGCAGTTGTCCCAGGGGACAACAGACGATGAGATGGTTGGATGTCATCACCAACTCAATGGACGTGAGTTTGAGCAAATTCCAGAAGATGGTGAAGGACAGGGAAGCCTGGCATGCTGCAGTCCATGGGGGTTGTAAAGAGTTGAACACGACTGAACAACTGAACAGCAACAACAGTCAGCTTACTAAGGTCACAGGGACTTCACCTTCTTTTGTATCTGTCTTCTATGGCTGTAGAGAAATCTCTCACTTTATCCGTATCTCATTCAGCTGAAAAGTTGTTTTAATAAAAATCTGTGAAGAGTATGAGTGGATCAGTCTAAACCTGTCTGCAGTACTTGAAAAGTAATTCCAGATGTAGGTATGTCCTTCAGAAACATCTCTATAGACAAGGAAAAGTACATTAAATCTGCCTGTAAAGAATATTGTTGTCAAGGTAATTAAGCAGCAGGTACTCAGAAATGAGCTGGATCTTGATGTTGTCTTAGACCTTCTATTTTTAAGTCCCTCCCACCCAAAGGTAAGGTCTGGTTCTGTCCACCTTAGAAATCTGTAAGACAGTGCTGTGTTGTGGAAGGATTGGGACTAAGAAGGTTTGGAGTCAAAGCTTCAACTACTGCCCAGATCTGGTCTTGAACGGCTAATATTTCTTTCTTTGTTTTTTATGTTTGGCTCTGCTGGGTCTTCACTCCATCAAGGGCTTTGCTTTAGTTGTGGTGAGCGGGGGCTACTTCACTGCAGTTCAGGTGCATGGGCATCTCACTGTGGGGGCTTCTTGTTGCGGAGCACAGGTTCTAGAGCACGTGGGCCCGGGAACCGCAGCTCTAGCGCTGTGGGCTCTGAAGCGCAGGGTCAACGGTTGTGGCGTGTGGACTCAGCAGTTGTGGCGCACAGGCTTAGTCGCGCCTCAGTATGTGGGGTCTTCCCAGACCAGGGATGAACCCGTTTTCCCTGCATTGGCAGGCAGATTCTTATCCACTGAGCCGCCAGAGAAGTCCAACCAATTATTTCTTAAAGCCTTTGTTCCCCATCTAGAGTCTAGAATAAGGACACTAATAGAACCTACCTCCTGGAGGATACAAGAGAATGCCTATAATACAGGTAGGCTCCTAATGTTACAGTTATCTCGTGGGGCCAGCAATGGCAAAATGCAGGTTGTCATTTTGCATACTGTAAAACCCTGTGGCGAATTTGGTATTATTGTTATTATACTCAATTTTCTAACTCTCCCCTAGCTGAGAAGTTCTGAAATCTGGTGCTGATGAGATTTATCCAATAAAATAATTTAAAATATGGATTTTTGGTAACCAGTTTGGGAGATTTTACTCAGTGGGTCTGAAGTTGAATTGGGGAAACTTGTAGTACACCTGCCCCTGGCTCAGTGATAAAGAATCTGCCCACCAATGCAGGAGACACAGGTTTGATCCTTGGGTCAGAAAGATCCCCTGGAATAGGAGATGGCAACCCAGTCCAGTATTCTTGCCTGGGAAATCCATGGACAGAGGAGCCTGGCAGGCTGCAGTCTATGGGGTGGCAAAAGAGTCATGTCTGACAACAATACCCCGCCCCAGGCGATGCTGATGCATCAGATTGCATTCAAGGTGGCCCTTTGGGATCTGCTAAGAAGATCCCTAGGACTCTTAGGGACAGTGAAGTCCAGAGAATGGCGTTCTGCTTCATAGCAGGCTGTTGAGGGAGTTCCCACTGCAAACTCTGCAGGCATCAGATGGTGTCAGAATGTTTACACACCCGAGACAGCAACTGGGAGGAGAGAGCTGAGACCACCCAAGGGAAGGTCTGTCTCCATGGGAGTCTGTTAGCCTCATCATTGTCTTGGGTTTTGTGGCTATGAGGGTTTGTCTATCAACTAGGGAAAGAAGTTTTTTAGCTAATAAAGTAGGAAAATTACCCAGGATTTAATTTTTGTTTGAAAGCAAATGATTAAGGAGCAAAACACATTTTGACCAATTTACATGTCAAGAATCATTAAAAATAAGCTGCTGGACTTCCCTGGTGGTCCAGTGATTAATAAGAATCCACCTACCAATGCAGGGGATGTGGATTTGATCCCTGGTCTGGGAAGAGTTCACATATTGGGGTGGGGGGATGCACCTAAACGCATGTGCCACAGCTGCTGAGCCTCTCATTCTAGAGCCTGTGAGCCTAGAGTCTGCACTCTGCAACAAGAGAAGCCACCTCAGTGAGAAGCCCGAACACCACAAGAAAGAACAGTCCCCTTTTGCCAAAACTAGGGCAAGCCCATGTGCATCATCGAAGATCCAGCAACGCCAAAAGAGAAGACAGCTAATGGTATGACTCGGGGAACACAACCCGGGGCTCTGTGACAACCTAGAGGGGTGAGAAAGGGTGGGACATGGCAGGGAAGTTCAAGAGGGAGGGGACATATGTACACCTATGGTTAATTCATGTTGATGTATGGCAGAAATCAAACCAATATTGTAAAACAATTATCCTTCAATTAAAAATGAATAATTTTTTTAAGCTGCTGATTCCTTTACAATTGGCTGCTGTTTCTTTTGCTCAACAATGGATGTGATATTTCTGAAAGAGACCTGCAGCAGTAAGCTGGCTGTCAGTACCTCTGACCCACAGTCCACTCTGCCTTTCTAGAGGAAGTGGAGGCACCAAAGTCAAGGAGTTGCCGCTGAGCACGACACTGACGAGAAGTCAGAAGTGATTTATCTTATTTTCTTTGGGAAGCATATTCCAAGGCAGTTTGGAAGAACTCAGGAACGGCTGTATTGAAGGAATCATTTTCAATCTGTAACACAGTTTTGCCTGGCTTCATCCCTCCGGCGTACTCTTACTTCTGTGATTTTTAAAATGTTAATGTTTTTTGGTAAAACATTTTCCCCTTCTCTGTTTAACAGAAGAAACTGCATCAATTAAATAACTTTTCATATCCCCATTTCTTCCATTTATCCATACATCATAGTCTAGAATAATTTTAAGGAAGTTGCTGATGACATTTCCAACTTCAAAAAAAATTCTCACAATTACTTTAAATTTGTCCTCACTACCAAAATTCTTTGCTTCACTAGTATTCATGTAATTGAATACATATAAAGTGTATTGAATATTGAATATATACTGAATTTATGGAATGTAAAAGATATTCAGTTTATTATTATTAATGTATTTTAAAATATTTTTGTTTCTTTTTAAGTCTACTATAGCCTCCTGTCAGGATTTGAGGATTAGTAAGTGATATTTAAATTATTCACTCTTGTTTCCCTTACCAGAATCGACATAGAGAAAAGACACAATACAATTCTTACTCTGCCCTCTGGTGGCGGAAACTGAGTACGAATTTTCTTTCTAGCCTTGTCTGCTGCTGCTGCTAAGTCGCTTCAGTCATGTCCGACTCTGTGCGACCCCATAGATGGCAGCCCACCAGGCTCCCCCATCCCTGGGATTCTCCAGGCAAGAACACTGGAGTGGGTTGCCGTTTCCTTCTCCAATGCATGAAAGTGAAGTCGCTCAGTCGTGTCTGACTCTTAGCGACCCCATGGACTGCAGCCCACCAGGCTCCTCCATCCATGGGATTTTCCAGGCAAGAGTACTGGAGTGGGGTGCCATTGCCTTCTCCGAGCCTTGTCTACTCTAGCATATAAATAATCATACCTAACACATATTAGGGGCTTCCCAGGTGGCTCAGAGGTAAAGAATCTGTCTGCTGACGCAAGAGACACAGGTTTGATCCCTGGATCTAGAAGATCCCCTGGAATAGGAAATGGCAACCCACTCTAGTATTCTTGCCTGGAAAATTCCATGGACAGAGCCCGGCAGGCTACAGTCCATGGTGGTCACAAAGAGTCTGACATGACTTTGCGCACACACACACAACACATATTAAGCATTACATTGAGCATTGTGGCAGGCATTGCATGCATCATTTATAACAGTTTAAGGAATAAGGAAGTTGATGATCACAGAAGTCAGAAACTAGCATATGGAGGAAAGATTTGAATCCAAGAATGTCCAAATCCAAAGCCTATACTCATGTTGTTATGGCATGCTGCCTCCCATCCAGTATCTTCAGAGAAGAAGACAGCCTAACAAAACTAGGCTTTGGGTCTCTGAGAGCTTCATGCAGGTTAGACCTGTCTTTAAGACCCATCCCTACAAATTTCTGTCTGTTTTACCTTGGTCACATTATGTAACATAGTTAAACCTCTGTACTCTCATCTTTGACTCTCAATGAGAATCGTGGCCACATTTCAGAGGTCTTTGGTAAGAATTAGAACAATCCATGAACACGCCAAGTACCAAAACATTGTTGGTCTGATGACCACAATCTTGTTGAAAAATATTGTGTTTGTCCCAAACTCAAGTTTGTTGGACACATTTTCTCTTGGTTCTTGTCTTTTTTTTTTAAATTATTTATTTGTTTTTGGCTGCACTGGGTTTTTGTTGCGGGGTGTGGGCTTTATCTAGTTGCGCTGAGAGGGGGCTGCCTCCTAGATGTGGTGGGCAGGCTTCTCATTGCGATGGCTTCTTTTGCTGCAAAGTACAGGCGCTCGGGTGCACGGGCTTCAGTAGTTGCTGTATGTGGGCTCAGTAGTTGCATTGTGCGGGCTCTAGAAAGCGGACTCAGTAGTTGTGGAGCACAGGGCTCAGCCACCCCACCACATGTGGAATCTTCCCAGACCAGGGATTGAACTGGTTGGTGTCCCCAGTATTGGCAGGCAGATTCTTAACCACTGGATCACCAGGGAAGTCCCTCAGTTCTTGTCTTTTATATGGCTTCCCCATAAATTTTAAATGCAATTGTCCTTGTAAAAAGAGACCTTCAGTTTTTTGTCATGTCATGGAGCTACCCTGCAAACTGAATTTTTCCCCTCTGTGAGTCTAGTTTATGATAGTTGCCTTTGTTTTCCTGGGTGTGCACATGTGCTTAGTCGGTCAGTCGTGTCTGACTCTGTGCCACCCCAGGGACTGCAGTTCTCCAGGCTCCTCTGTCCATGGGGATTCTCCAGGCAAGAATACTGGAGTGGATTGCCATGCCCTCCTCCAGGGGTTCTTCCCAACCCAGGGATTGAACCCAGGTCTCCCACACGGCAGGGAGATTCTTTACTATCTGAGCCACCAGGGAAGCCCTGTTTTCCTAGGAAGCAGCAAATGAGAATATGATATGGTCCCTGGACCTCTGTTTCTTATATATTATTCTATTCAAAGCCATTTGGGAATTCATCTCTTAATAAGAAAACTGTATGAATTTATTAATGATTTATGTATGGTTTGGTTACAAATTTAAAATCTTTTTCTTTTTTAATTTAAATTTGCTTATTTATTTTTGGCTGCACTGGATCTTTGTTGCTGTGCATGGGCTTTCTCTAGTTGAGGCAAGTGGGGCTGCTCTCTTATTGCAGTATGTGGGCTTCTCATTACAGTGACTTCTGTTAATTGTGGAGCATGGGCTCTAGGGCACGCAGGCTCAGTAGTTGTGGGAGGACCCTAGAGCATGCTGACTCCTGTAGTCGTGGCACTCGGGCTCAGTAGTTGTGGTGGGAGGACCCTAGAGCATGCCGACTCCTGTAGTCAGGGCACGCGGGCTCAGTAGTTGTGGTGGGAGGACCCTAGGGCATGCCGACTCCTGTAGTTGCGGCACATGGGCTCAGTAGTTGTGGCACACAGGCTTAGTTGCCCTACAGCATGTGAAATCTTCCTGGACCAGGAATCAAACCCCCTATCCCCTGCATTGGCAGGTGTATTCTTAACTACTGGACCACCAGGGTGGTCCCACTGATTTCTATCTGGGTCCAAATCTTGCTGACTAAAGGGATTCACCATGCTTGAAAAAGAAGTCACCATCCAATGAAAATGTTTTTAGTGAAGGAAACAGATGGTGTGCTGGTGTAAGGATGGTAAAGTTCTTTTTAAATGCCTCAGAAACTTATGAAAAACAAATGGTATACTTTTTAAAAAATCCACACTTCTTGCAAGATTGTGGTGAACAGGAATTTTTACATTATGTTAGTGAGTATGTAAATTGGCATGGTGTTTTTGAACAATAATTTGGTATTTTGTAGTAATAGCTTTAAAGATGTTCATTTCACTTTCAGAAATATGCCCTAAAGAGAAAAAGAAGCAAAGCTTTAGCTAAACAGATGCTCATTATAGCATTATTGATGACCAGAAAGTTAGAAATGACCAATATGTGAACAGTAGAGAATTGTTTATATAAATGATTGTATTTACAGTAAGATAAACTACAGTATATCCATTAAAAATATTGGTTTAGGAGATGACTTGGGACAATATAATACAATGATAGTGGAAAAAGAAAACCAAAATACTGAACTATCCATACTATAATCTGTCTATCTATCTGCACATTATATACGTATATAAATACACTATTTCCTTCCTATTTCACATTGTCTTCATATTCTAACAGAATTTTCTGCAACACTCCCGAGCTATTTCTTGCCTCCAGTAGGTCATATAATCAAGAATGGATTGCACTTAACCAAAGCATCTCCACTACTGTTAGAAAGAATTTGTCATGTTCACATTTTCATTTTATCCTATCACGGGGTATTGGTCTGAATATGGGGAAAAAAAACCTATACAACAAACAGGGATATGGATTCAGAAATTATGGTTGGTTGTTTATTTCTAACATGTAGTTGATATAGTAACATCATTATATTCTAGATTCTTTTTTTTAGCCTGTTTTATCAAAAAAGGCAGTTCTGTACCGGACCTTAATCTACACATTGATCATTTTAAAAAGAACCACATATTCCTTCAATAATAAATAATAGTATTTTAATTCTGTTATTTATCTTTCACATTTCCAGCTTCAGTGAGTTATAACTGAGAAGTAATAAAGTGCACCTTCTTAAGTATGTAATTTGATAAACTCTGACATATATGTGCACACTTGTGGCATTAGCTATCTATTGTTGTGTTACAGATTACCTCCCAAATTAAGGGCTTAAAACAATACGCATTTGTTATCCTACAAATATTTCTGTGGATCAGGAATTTGGGAGTGGCGTAGCTGGGTGGCTCAGGCTCAGGATATCTCATGTAGCTCCAGTCAGGATGTTTGAAGGGCTGCAGATGGTAAAGAACCTGCCTGCCAATGCAGGAGACACAAGAGACGTGGGTTCGATCCCTGGGTCAGGAAGATCCCCTGGAAAAGGAAATGGCAACCCACTCCAGTATTCTTGCCTAAAGAATTCTGTGGACAGAGGATCCTGGTGGGCTACCAGGGTTGAAAAGAGTCAGACACGACTAAGTTACTAACACACACACACAGACACACACGCATGCACACACACACAGACATCTGAGGATTTGACTGAGGCCAGATAATCTGCTTCCAAGATGGCACACTCTCATGGCTGTTGGCAGGAGTCCTCAGTTTTTTGCTTGCTCTTGACAGGATGCCTTAGGTTACATCTGGGGGAAATATCTCCACAGTGGCTGGTTACTCCTCACAGAGTGAGTGAGCCAAGAGACAGCAAACAAAAGAAAACTGCAGTGTTTCATGACCTGGGCTCAAAGAGTGTCATCACCCCCTCTTTATTCCACTTGTTAGAAGTAAGTCGTTAAGTGCAGCCCACACTCGAGGAAGGAAGATTAGGCTCTGCTCCTGGAAGGGAGGAATATCAGAGAATCTGTGAGTGTATTTTAAAACCCGCACATGCATGAAGTTAGCAGCACAATCAAGACAATGAACATATACCATGTTAATTCAGATTCTAAGCCAAGTGAAAAGTTAATGTACCTAATAATATTTCAACTTTGATGGTAAGTTTCTAAATTACACAAAGTATTTTCCCAAATACCATTGTTACCTTGTGTAACAGTGGACAGAGGACCTTTCAGATTGAATTATTTTCAGAGTGTTTTCAAAATTGTTCTTTGAGCAGTCAGCACATCTTTTATGCATGAAGCTGGTAAACATCCAGCAAATTTGGGCCAGAAATATAAAAATTCCTTATTTGGGAGATAAAGGGGAAAGGATGCAGCAGAGGATAAATAAGAATATGTACATAAATTATGTTTCTTTAATGTCAGGCCTCTGACTCCCTCATGACCTTATCAGAAAACATTATTTGGAACGTCTAAAGAAAGATGTTTTTCTGACAAATACTGAAAATGTGCTCTTACTTCTAGTATGCCAGCATCTCTACAGCAAGCACCCAGAGAGCACATTTTCTATCTCCGGAGTTTTTCTGAGAGCAAAGGGTTTCCTCTGTCGTTGCTGCCCTCATAGCACCTGTGTGACGACCACAACATCACAAATGACATTGCCGTCCTCCACGCAGTATGTACTTTGTGTATATATCTGGCGCTATGCTGTCTCTTGAACGCACATTAGCTCATTTCTTTCTTATAAATCCCTGTAAGAGAGGAGGACTATCCTCATTTTCATTTTTTTTTTCTGTTAAGAATGTTGGTGAAATTAAGACAACCCATGGTCATTCATTCAGTCATTTGTGCACCCTCCATTCAACAACTGTTTTTTGAGCACTAGCTCATGCCTGGTACTGTTTAGGTGCTGGGGGTTTTGAAGGAACAAAACGGCTAAAATTCTCTACCTTCAGAATTACATGAAGGAAGTGACATTTAAACACAGACTGTTCAAAGTCTGGATTCCTAACCACCATATCAGTGATTCTCAAACTTCTATGGGAGTAAACATCACTTGAGAAGCTTCATAATAATACATCAGGTGGCCAAAGTATTGGATTTCCTTTAGGAGTGACTGGTGTGATCTCCTTCCTGTCCAAGGGACTCTCAAGAGTCTTCTCCAACACCACAGTTCGAAAGCATCAATTCTTTGGTGCTCAGCCTTCTTTGGCCACTTTACGAAAAGAGCCAACTCATTGGAAAAGACCCTGATGCTGGGAAAGGCAGGAGGAGAAGGCGATGACAGAGGACGAGATGGTGGGATGGCATCAGCGATTCAATGGATATGAGTTTGAGCAAACTCCAGGAGAGAGTGAAACACAGGGAAGCCTGGTGTGCTGCAGTTCATGGGGTCACAAAGAGTTGACACGACTGAGTGATTGAACAACAACAACAACCTTCTTTATGGTCCAAATCTCACATCCATACTGACTACTGGAAAAACCATGGCTTTGACTATAGGGACCTTTGTTGGCAAGGTAATGTCTCTGCTTTTTAATATGCTATCTAGCTTTGTCATAGCTTTTCTTCCAAGGAGTAATTGTCTTTTAATTTCATGGCTGCAGTCACCATCCACAGTGATTTTGGAGTCCAAGAAAATAAAATATGTCATTGTTTCCACTTTTCCCCCTTCTACTTGCCTTGAAGTGATGGGACTGGATGCCATGATCTTAGTTTTTTGAATGTTGAGTTTTAAGCCAGCTTTTTCACTCACCTCTTTCACCCTCGTTGAAAGGCTCTTTAGTTCCTCTCTGCTTTTGGCCATTAGATTGGTTTTCATCTGCATTTCTGAGGCTGTTGATATTTCTCCCGGCAGTCTTGATGCCAGCTTGTGATTCATCCAGCCCAGCATTCTGCATGCTGCACTCTGCATATAAGTAAGCAGGGTGACAATATACAGCCTTGTCATACTCCTTTCTCAATTTGGAACCAGTCCGTTGTTCCATCATCAGTTCTAACTGTTGCTTCTTGATCTACATACAGGTTTTTCAGGAGGCAGGTAAGGTGGTCTGCATTCCATCTGTTTAAGAATTTTCCACAGTTTCTTGTCATCCACACAGTCAAAGGCTTTAGCATAATCAATGATGCAGAAATAGATGTTTTTCTGGGACTCTTTTGCCTTCTCCGTGATCCAGCAAATGTTGGCAATTTGATCTCTGGTTACATTACAGGGCAAAGGGGAGTTTGCATGTGTAATTAAGCTTATCCATCCTAAAGTGGAGATTATCCTAGTTCGTTCAGGTGAGACCAATGTAATCACGTGATCCCTTAAAAGCATAAGAGGAGGGTGAAGGGCTGTGACAGGGAAAGCCTTGTTTGAGGTGCAGGCTCTAAGACAAAAAGGTCATGTGCAGTGACTGGAGACAGGCTTCTAGGAGCTTATTCAGAGCATGGAAGAAGCTCTAGGAGCAAAGAGTGGTCTTGGGTGACAACTAGCAAGGAACCAAGAACCTCAACCCCACAACCACGAGGAGCTGAATTCGGCCGGCCTAAAAGAGCATGGACGCAGATCATCCCCAGAGCCTCCGGTAAGGAATGTGTCTCTGTTGACACATTAATTTTTAGGCTACTGAGACCAGTAGGACTTCTGCCTACAGAACTGTGAAATATTAATAATATCTGGGTTGTTTGTTTTAAGCTGCAAAGTTGGTTGTAAGTTGTTATGGCCTTGTAACAAAGCATGATACACAACCAGGAGTTGGGATCCTGTCACACGTGTGCACAGTTAGAATGAATGAGTTTCTTACAGAAGATCGAGAGCACATTGTGCAGCACCGGGGTTTACCTGGGAATAAAGAGCTGCCTGTGCCAGTCCCACCAATGGCAAAGGTATTGTGCTTGTCCCTGTGCTATTGCAAGAGGAATGGGCAAACTCATTTTCATGGGCCGCAACTAGAAATGGCTTGAAAAGAAAAGGAGATAAAGGGGGACCTCCTTCCACAGGGGCCATTCGTTGTTAGGGGGTTTGCTGGGCTGCTTGTCATGATGTTGCCATGACTTCAGTGGCACTGCCCAGGGCCCCGTTTGCATGCTCACATTTTGACACTAATCTTAATAAAACAGCTGCTACTCCTGGACTTAATAATTTGTGGTTGAATGAAGACTAGGAACAGGTGAATGGGCAACCTTAATAGCTTTTGAATAGCTGGATAACCTGTGATGGCAAAGAAAGCACTGTTTTGTTCTGTATTGGGGGAAGCTGTCCAAATTGGATAAAGCTGTATGAAACTGTGTTATCTGTTGAGTTGTGATAACTCAACAGTTATATGTGTGATATCTGATAACTGTGTTATCTGTTGTTGTTATCTGTTAAACTGTTGAGTTTTTTGGTTGTTTTTTTTTCTGTGTGTGTGCGTCACAAAAATGGACCACATGAAAATCACCTGAGAGCCTTTAAAAAAATGCTTGACCTTGGGTCTCAGCATCAGAAAAATCTGATTAAATTAGTCAGTATGGAGCTAATGAACCGAGTTGAAAAGCCCTTCTCTGGGCTCTTTCCTTCAGAATTGATTCTGGTTGGATCATTATTGTTACAACAGGGACCAAGCTGTCTGCCAGCCAACTTGCTGTTCCCATGCTAAAGAATCTAAGGATAATAAGAAATTCAACTCATGTGCCTGACACATAAAGACTTTTTAAAAAAAATAACACTTGTTGCAGGCATAGATGGATAAAATAATACACAGTGCCTCAGAATATTGAAAATACCATAAAGCTTGAAAATGCCATCAGTTTTAATGATCAGATCATGAAGTGACTTGAGGGTGGTCTTAATGTTAAATAATTAAACTTTAAGTGTTCTTTCAGATTAAATCATTGTATTTATGAGGATGGCCTGGGGGTCAAATGGAAATGATTTAAAAAAAAATTCTAAAAGGCTATTATACTCTTTGATATCATAATGCCTTTGGAAGAATTTTTTTTCTTTTCTACTGACAATTCAAGGAAAATCATCTAGGTCTTTACCATTTAAGAGCAGACAGTAAGAGATATATTGAAATGTCTTTTATAGGGAATCACAGTAACCTCAGGGGATTGTTAAGAGCACCAGCAATTGTGTAGTATATGTTAATAGTAACTGTATTTTAAGCTACAGAAGGGGAAAAGGAGATTTTTCTGCATCTCAGGGTCTCGTTGAGTTTTTGATAATATATAAAAATCTTGAGTATTTTTGTGAAAGGAGAGCACCAGCAATTGTATAGTATGTGTTAATAGTAACTGTATTTTAAGCTACAGAAAGGGAAAAAGAGATTTTTCTGCATGTCATCTTAAGGTCTCATTGAGCTTTTGATAATATATAAGAATCTTGAGTATTTTTGTGCAAGCTTCTGTTTTCGCTGTAGGATTGTGGCATCCGGGAATCTAATATATTTTTCAAGATCCTTTTTTCTTTAACCAGCTTTTGATTTCTTGCTCATACTATCAAATCTCCATAAGAAATTATCCCTTCCCTTCTGCTTCCCATTGTAAAACCTGACTGCCCTTCAGCTCAAGTATTAACAAATGGCCTTTTGTGGATGTCAATGTGTAAGTTTCTAGAATTTCCATTACCAACACCACTCCTTCCAAAGTTCTATCTTTAAACGTCCTTTCACTTTTGACTTGTTCTCCGTTAGCCTACCCCTGTCTTTTGCCTTTTCTAGTCTATGAACAGAGGCAAGGGCAAAAAAGATGCCAACGGATGTGTTAATTTACACTTGACCTGAAGTGATGTCCGCCACAGGGAGTGCATCACACCTGGTGTATCCCAGCAAGAAAGTACAAAGGAGCAGCTGCCAACTTTTCAGAAATACAATTGCCTGCCCTTCTCTTGCAAATGGTGTCGTGATTTGGTGGAGGCACAGCAATTTAAAACCTTAGCTCAGTCGGGCTTGTTACCCGCTTAAACAAAAGACTGCTGGCTGCTTTGACATGAACAATGTAGTCATCGCTGCTAAGACAAGGTTGTGCTTTTCTTGGTTAGTTTGAAAATTATTAAAAAAAAGAAAAAGAACTTTAAACGTCTGTTTCAGTATGGACCTTAAAAAGATAGCTGTTGTTCATTTCATCATAAGTAGTTGTTGGAATCTCTGTGCCCTACAGAGTAGTAAAAATATTAAGAAAGGACAAGAGCAACACGTTTGAGATAGCTGTGCAGAAAATAAAGCACAGAGAGATGGAGCAGAAGAGATAGAAGCAGGAGTACAAATGGGAGAATAAGACTTAGATGGCAAGAGTATCAATTTTTTGCTTATATTTTCTAATTCAGCTCTCTTTAACATAGAATGATATGTAAGCCTCTTGAAATAAGGCAAAATAAAACCCTTTTTAGACTGTCCTTAATAGCCTTTTCTAAATGAAAGTACCTGAAAGAACAGTCTCTTCACCATCACCTTTTGATTCTCTGCCCAGTGCAGACTTTGTCCTCCACTGCTATTCTAAACCTGTCCTGTCCAGGTGACCTGTAAGCCTGGATTGTCTCCACGTTATCTGACAATGTGGACCACTCCTGTGTCAGAACTCGCTCCTCTCATAGCTTGTCTCCCACCCTCGTCCCATTCTCCATTTATCTCTTTTTTTAAAAAACTGAAGCATAGTTGATTTACAATGCTGTTAATTGCTGCTGTACTGAAAAGTGACTCAGTTATTCATACACATTCTTTTTTCATATCTTTTCCAGTGTGACTTATCACAGGATACTGACTATACTGTGCTGTCCCGTAGGACCTTGTTGTTTATTCGTTCTATATATACCAGTTTGCATGTGCTAATCTTGAACTCCGGATCCAGCTGTCTCTCACTTGCCACCCATTTGGCAGCTGCCAGTCTATTCTCCATGTCCCTGGTATGTCTCTGTTTCACAGATAGGCCCATTTGTGTCATATTTTAGACTTCACTTATAAGCGCTTTCATACGGTGTTTGTCTTGCTGACTTCATTTAATATGATAATCTCTAGTTGCAACCATGTTGCTGCAAATGGCATTTTGTTCTTTTTAATGGCCGAGTAGTATTCCATTGTATACATGTACCACATCTTCTTTATCCATTCATCTGTTGATAGATATTTAGGCTTTTCCGTGTCTTGGCTATTGTGAACACTGCTGCTATGAACATAGGGATGCATGTATCTCTTTGAATTGTAGTTTTGTCTGGATGTATGTCCAGGAGTGGAATTGCTGGATCATATGTTGATTCTATTTTTAATTTTTTGAGGAACCTCCATACTGTTTTCCACAGTGGTTATACCAGTTTACATCCCCACCAGCGATGTAGAAGGGTTCCTTTTTCTCTGTGTCCTCTCAGGCATTTGTTGTCTGTAGACTTTTAAATGTCCATCCATCACTTTAGCAGCTCCCTTTTTAAGTCGTCTTTGTGAGCTTGTCTTCCTTGGTTGCCTATAGATGTAGTGTACCCTACTTCCCCGTCTACTCTTCTGATTCGATATATTCTCCTGAACTTTGTTTTCTCTACTCTCTAGAGTTTTACTTATTATCTCTGTTGTTTAATTGAGTATATTTGACATGCAACCTTGTATAAATTTGTGTATAGCATGTTACTTCAGTACTTAACATGCATGCCTTGCTTGGTTGGTCAGTGCATATTTACACACTTAAACAGCATCAGTCATATCCCCTACCCTATTCCCTGGTAACCATCATTTTACTGTCTTTTATGAGTTTGACTTTTTTACACTTCACACAGGTGTTGTTATACAGTACTTGACTTTCTCCATCTGTCTTATCTCACTTAGCATGATGTACTCAGGGTCTATCCCTGTTGTTGCGAATGGCAGGATATCCTTCTTTCTTATGGGTGAATAATATTCCACATATTTTTTTATCCATTCATGAATATTTAGCTAGTTTCTATGTCTTGGCTTTAATACTGCAGTAAGCATGGGAGTGCATATAGCTCTTCAATGTCCTGTTTTTATTTCCTTTGGCAATGTTATAGAAAAACTCAGTTTTCCTCCTTCCACTGTAGGAAAAAAATCTCAGTTCTTCCCTACTATGAGTTCTTCCCTGTGAATCTCTGTTACTTCTCGTAAAAGACGCTTCACTTTTGGTCACCAGATGTGTGGACGTTTTTCCCCACACCAAGTAATTTTCAGCAGCTGGGTGTCCTGTGTGCTTAGTCGCTCAGTTGTGTCCAACTCTTTGTGACCTCATGGATTGTAGCCTGCCAGATTTCTCTGTCCATGGGATTCTCCAGGTAAGAATAATAGAGTGAGTTGTCATGCTCTTCTCCAGGGGATCTGCCCAACCCAGGGATCCAACCCAGTCTTCCACATTGCAGGTGGATTCTTTACCAGCTGAGCTACCAGTGAAGCCCAGATTTGCAACTAGTGTCTAGATAACTACCTGGATAGCATCAAGTCCCATAAGTTAAGGGCTCGGTCCCACAAGACTCCCCCCTCCCCCCTACTTTAGACACTAGTTGCCAACTCAGGTTGTCACCTGGGCTTTTGACAAAGTGGCTATCGATTGGAAGTTGCAATGACCCCTTCCTCATGTTTAATTAGTTTGCTGGAGAGGCTTACAGAACTTGGAAATGTTTTACTTTTTACCAGGATATGTTGAAGGATGTGGTTGAACATCCAGATGGAAGACATGAGTCGAAAAATGTCTGTGGGAAGGAATACAGAGCTTCATGCCCTCTCTGGGCATGCCACTCTCCTAGCACCTCCATGTGTTCACCAGTCTGGAAGATTGCCAAACTCTGTACTCGTGGGATTTTATGGAGGCTTCCCCACATAGGCCCGAGCAATTGTTAACTCCATTTCTACTACCCCTCCCCTCTCTGGAGGATGAGGAGTGGGGCTGAAAATGCCAAACTTCTAATCCTGGCTTGGTCCTTATGGTGACCAACATCCACCCAGAAGCCCACTCAGGCTCATCTCAGTACAACAAATAAGAGCATAAGGGTAATATCACTTAAGAAATTACAAGAGCTGGGGAGACTGTGCAAGATGATGGAGTAGAAAGACCCTGAGCTCACCTCCTCTCACAGGCACCCCCAAATCACGACTATTTGCAGAACAACCATTGATGCAGAATTCCAGAGCCTATAAGAAAAGATCTTCTACAAATAAGATGAGGAGGGACAGAATTGTGGTATAGTCAAATTGCATATCCCTGGAGTAGAAGGTTTCACAAACAGGAGAATAATTACAATTGCAGAGGTTCTCCCAAAGGAATGAGAGGTCTGAACCCCATATCAGACTCTCCAGTCTGGAGGTCCTGCACTAGAAAGAGAGCCCCCAGAGCATTTGGCTTTGAAGGCCAGAGAGGTTTACTCATGGACATGGGCTTCCCTGATAGCTCAATTGGTAAAGAATCTGCCTGCAATGTAGGAGACCCTGGCTTGATTCCTGGGTCGGGAGGATCCCCTGGAGAAGGGAATGGCTACCCACTCCAGTATTCTGGCCCAGAGAATTCCATGGATGTATAGTCCATGGGGTCTCAAAGAGTTGGACATGACTGAGCAACTTTCATTTTGGGGCTTCCCAGGTGGTGCTAGTGGTAAAGAGCCTGCCAGTGCTTGAGACCTAAGAGACGCCGGTTCAATCCTTGGGTTGGGAAGATCCCCTGGAGCAGGGCACGGCAACCTATTCCAGTATTCTTGCCTGGAAAATTTCAATGAACAGAGGAGCCTGGCTGGTTGCAAATAGTCAGACATGACTGAGCGACTAAGCACAGCACAGCAAGTTTTTAACAACTTAAGTTCAAATGCATCTAAAGCTCTACATTTTAATCTATCCCATTTCATTTTATGTTCTTGATGTCATATTTTACATTTTATTTTGTATTGTTGTTGTTCACTCACTAAGTTGTGTCTGACTCTTTGAGACCCTATGAACTGCAGCATGCCAGGCTTCCCTGTCCTTCACTGTCTCCTGGAATTTGCTCAAACTCATGTCCGTTGAATCAGTGATGCCGTCCAACCTCAGTTGCCCTCTTCTCCTCCTGCCCTCAATCTTTCCCAGCATCAGGGTCTTTTTTCCGGCTCTTTGCATCAGGTAGCCAAGGTATTAGAGCTTCAGCATCTCTTCTTCTAATGAATACTCAGGCTTGATCTCCTTTAGGATTGACTGGTTTGATTTCCTTGCAGTCCAAGGGACTCTCAAGAGTCTTCTCCAGGACCACATTTCAAAAGCATCATTTCTTCGGCACTCAGCCTTCTTCATGGTCCGAATCTCACATCCATACATGACCACTGGAAAAACCAAGCTTTGACTGTACAGAAGCGTATTAGAAGTCAGACCCTTAGGCAGCAACTTTTAAAATACACAAATAAATAGTCTTATGTGACTGTACACATAACTTTCACTGGCCACAGAGCCATGCAATTAAGACATCTTGTGGCTGGCAGTTGCAGAAATTAGGGTGCTAGTTGAGTCCTTTAGAAAAGATATCAGTGGCTTAAAGCAAGGCAGAGGGAGAGCTGGACTCGAGAGATGGAGTCCAGTGGCTTCTGTCCATGGAAAGCCCCTCCGTTAGGCCCTAGACATGTAACAAACTGGAAGCCTGTTCCCCAGGCTGAAGCTCCAGAAAAAGCAAAAAGACGTCTGTTCCATAAAGACGGGAGGGGCGTTTCAGTCTGCTGTCTGCACAGTGCCTCGGGGAGTGGAAGCTTGCCAAGAACCATTGCTCTGTTTATCACCAGCCCCTGGAACTTGGGGAAGCAAGCCCTGCTGGTTTGATTGCCAGGCAGTCAAGGGGCTTTCCCTGGTGGCAACCACAAAAACCAAGGCCCTAGACGTAAAACCTGGACATCAGACACATGAAGGAGCCCTCCTCTTGGGGTGTGGCAGAGGGATAGCACAGAGATGGAGCCTGTCTTCTGAGGTTCCTGGAGATTTCATGGAGCTCTTAGCTGTTTGTTTAGTTAGAAACCTGCCTCACAGGCCATAGCCCTGAAGGTAAGCTAGTTGACCGCTTTCCCAGAAATGCTGGGTTCCTCAGTCTGTTGCCTCTTGCTGTGCTCTGGGAGTGGCAGCCATGTAAGAACTCTTTCTCCATTATATTTTAGGACCCTCAAACTTGAGCTCCAGTGGCCACCAGAGCCAGGTGCTTTGGAGGTGTTACCTGGGCAGCAGCGGCGCAAAGCAGGGTGCCAGAGAAGGGTAAAAGAAAGCTCCTTTCTAAGAGATAAAGGTGAGCTGGAGAATGGGAGAGAGCCAGCACAGAGATGGTGCCCGCCAGCCTGCCCCCAGGGAGTACCTTGTCAGGCCTCCTGATGTGTGTTAAACATCAGCCTAACACTTTACGTAGAGGCTTATCTGCTTCTCAGCAGATAAGAGCGTGGGTTCCTCTCAGTTGATTGCCTCCATGCTGGTCTCTGAGGCGAGTGAGTCAGAGCCCAGAAACTCTTTATGGGTTGTTTCTCAATTGCTATGTACTTTGGGTCTTATGGATGTGATCCCCGTTGACTTTAAAGGGATTCCCTGGTGGCTCAGACAGTAAAGTGTCTGCCTACAATGTGGGAGACCCAGGTTCGATCCCTGGGTCAGGAAGATCCCCTGGAGAAGGAAATGGCAACCTACTCCAGAATTCTTGCCTGGAAAGACAAAAGCCTGGTAAGCTACAGTCCATGGGGTCACAAAGAGTCGGACACGACTGAGGGACTTCGCTTTCGACTTCACTTTCTTTCTCGTTTGCTATGCACTTTGAGTCTTTTGGATGTGATCCCTGTTGACTTTAAAAGCTAGGTGTTTGGGGGTTTATCTCAGATGCATATTTCATGAGTTGGGGTACCTGATGTGGGGTTCAAACCCTGTGCTCCACAGGGAGAAGTTCCCTCGTGATCGTGGACATCACATCCAGGATGGAGTTTACGGTGAGATTGTGTCTCAGCTTCTCTTACCTGCTTTGCTTTTTTGTCTTTTAATTTGCTCAATGTGTAAGGGTTGCTCAGGTAATTTCTGTTTTTTCCAGAGGAAGGTTTTCGATATGTAGCTGCAGATTCAGTATGTTCATGGGATGAAGCGAGTTCAGGATCTTCTATGCCACCATCTTGAACCAGAACCTATACTTTGTCTTTTAGGTAATGGAACTAATATGTACTTAATCAGCTGATTAATATGTACTTAGTGGACTCATATGTACTTAATCAGCTGAGCCAGGAATGTCAGTGTCCGTCAGTTTCTGGCTCTCACTCTTCAAATCTTATTGGTCCCCATTACCTACCTTCTGAATTGTGTATCCTGTACTCGTCACCACTGCTGAGCCACTTTATGTCAGCTGTGCTGGGTCTTTGCTTGGCTCTATGTCGTGGTGCAGGGGCTTCTCTAGTTGTAGAGAGTGGGCTCCAGAGCGTGTGGGTTTAATTGTCTCTCGGCAAGTGGGGTCTTAGTTTCCCAACCAGGGATCGAACTCACGTCCTGATAAAAATACATTCACTTTGTCTCTAGTTCAAGCTCAGTACTGCACCTAGGATTATAGACGAGAAGGGGACCAAATTGGAAATAGGCATCCTAGGATCAAAAATAATACAAATTGAAGGGAGGTGGAAAAAAGTTCTCAGACCAAGACTGAGAAATTCAGGAATATAGTCTCTTAGATATTTATTGTAATCTCCAAAAAATAAAACAAGATTAACTTAAAGAACAAAAACCACTTTCTATACAGAATTCACATACAAACTTAATACCTAATAGAGCACATACAGTTCTTACACAATTAATTTCAATAAAGAGAATTAAAACTTCACAATGTGAATACACTTTATAGCTTTAAACCCAGACAGAAGCTCCTGTGGACACATGAAGAGTCACGATAATTGCTGTGCAGCAATAGTTTTCAGATAAAATCACGATCACTATATGAAAGCATTAAGCTGTTACTCAATTTTTTCTCAAGAAGAGCTCCACAGTGCAGTCACTGAGGAGAAGCCGAAAGTGCCTGGTTACAAAGGAAGGTCTTCATCTATGCACTTCCCCAACTCTCTTTACGGGAAACATGGAACCACAGAAAAATCTCTGGGCACACATCTGCCTGGTTGACGTTGGCCTCGACAGTGTCTTATGTTTGGTGCATGGGCAAAGTGTCTAAAACAGTGCTTCTAACGAGCTTCAAATCAGTCTGTGTTTGGAACGAGTCTAGGGCTGCTCAGCAGCACCAAGGAATATGATGATGCTACAGTTCATCTTCCTCATGGGGACAAAAACACAGAGCCAAACTGGGGCAATCTGTGGGGTTTCTGAGGGCCAGTCTGGTTCTCTGGAGAAAAACAATGATCTCTAGCTGCCAGCTCTGTCACCCTTCCATTCAGGGGGCAAACTGCAACCTTCCCCATTCGTTTGCCTGGCACAGTCTCCTCTAATTCTCTTGTCATGTCTCACCTCTTTAGTGGAGCCCTTCTTGACTCCTCCTGTTTTTATAGGTCTCCCATTCTCCATGTTCCTGGATCCTGACATAATGTAGCATTTAGATTATATCCTGGCATTTTGTTCCTTGTGCTTCAGTCAGTAAGCTTATTAGGGGCCAGAGCCATACCTCTTCCATGTTTGATTCCCCCAGCACTGAGCTAGTGCTATTTGGTAACTGTTGATAAGTAAACATTTAAACACACCCTTAAATTATCATTCTCATGTTGGCTACCTGCTTAACATTTTCTTTTTTTAATTTGGCACAAAGTCATCTCTAATCTCCCTGTTCCACCCACCTCTATTTTGTCAGTGGGTGTGAAAGATGAGCACAAAATTTTATCCATCACATGTAAAATAGGGCCACATATCACTGGTGGCGGCCCAAAGCCATTTTATGTGATTGGCACATCTTCACATGTCAATTTCAGGCAACTGCCATAGAGAGAACTGAAGGCTTTCTATGATGTACCGAGGGTCATGGTCACGTGAAACCAACTGCCCTTCATCATTTTTAGTGAAAAATGTAACTTTTCTTCCCAAGGGTATTATGATTTACTCTAACTAAATGAAAAAGCAAACCACAATATTAAAATGAGTGCTTTGCCTTAAAAATCGAAATGGCAAATAGGAGTTTAAGATAATTGTCCTACTTGAAACTTCGTATTTATAAACACAGTTTTTGGTAATCCAGCAACCAGGCCTAACTTCTTGATTTTCCATCTCAGTGAAGTTGTAGACCACAAATTATGAGACTAATCAAGGGGGTTTGAGCATGAATATATGAGTTTATGATGATATACCAAAATGATTTAAGGGTTTTGACTTGTTTCTTTTATATTATCAGTGTGGACAATTGAGAATTGAAGGTGAATATAACAACAACATAAAAAGAAATCAATATCTTAGAGTTTCCAGGACTGACAGTGTGTAATTTGCAAACAGAATACAGGGTTAACAATAAAATATACACACAAATATGAGTGAAAATTCTTAGTAGACAGAACATGGGATCAACATTTCAGAGAAAAATAAAAATGACTTATGTGCATATTTTTTCTTAGGTTTCTAAATTAACCTCTTATAAAAGGCTTCAGGAGAAAAAAAGCTTCAGGAGAATTTGTAACTAAAGAAGGGAACACTTATTTAAAATAAACTAACAGCCATTCTGTCTTGAAAATAAAACCCACAATTCTAAAAGGCAAGATTGACATATATTCGCAGATACTAAATGTTTGGTCTTAATTAGGAATAAAACATACTTTGAAGTAGGCACAGAAGAGTTTCACATGACACCAATAAGGTATTTACTGTATAAATCGCACCACTAGACAAATACAGCTACAAGAAATAATTTGAGCAAGTCAAACAGCCATCAAAGCATCTCACACATTCATTATAATTCACTCTTTCATACTAGTTTATATACACTGAGTAAGTCATTAAATATTGCACTTATTGGCCCATGAACCCTCAATTCTGAGGTGTTGAAAAATAGAAAACAAATCTATTTTTTACAACATATTTCATGCAACATTTAAGACATTTCAGTTCTACAAACACCATTAAATAGTTGTACATTTGGACAGGTCAACGGTATCACATCACGTCTGACATTAACAATATATTAACAGGAATTAACAGGAAGTTTTCATTCAGCACATATCCTAGGGATGATGAGAACATGTATGGAAAACCATCATACCAAGACAGCAAACAACCCCCAGACTTCACTTTCACGAGGAGCATGGAACCCTAGACAGATGTAAGCTCGCTCGCGTCCCTGAAAGGCCAGGTGTCTGTGGCTCGCGTACCATCTGCATCTTTAAGAACAGCGTTCATGAACCTAAGCAACCCTTAGTGCCAAACAACATAAGCATGGAAACATTTCCATTAAGAAATAAAGCCACAGCGAACTCTCAGTTGTCCACAATGAAGGAAAGTATGAACACAGGTGAACAAAATACACAGGTAACCCCCTCCCATGCCCCATCCTCATTTCAGCAAGTAATGACTGGTTACAGTTACAGTAATGTATCAATGGAAGGTAAACGGTGAAACTTAAGTCTCATTTCCCGTTTTTGGTCTGTCATTCTGTGGGGGTAGTGCTTGAAAAAATTAAAACGATAAAAAATCAGGAACTAGAACAGAGAACTGTAAATAGAAAGCTCAATTTGTCCACTGTCTCAATGGTCTGATTTTAATACTCAAACTCTGACAAAGACATTGCAATAATTTCTTTTCCCTAGAACGTTTGCAAACTATATCCTCTCTATCCTTTCCTTTTAATGGAAATTAGTTCTGTGCACAGACACACAAATCTAGTCAGTGTGAACAATCTATTTTGTAGACCTTTTAAAAGGAAATGCCAGTTCCAGCTGGAGCATAGTAAAGCTTCCTTTTCCCTGGCACTGAGAAAGCACCATAGATGGAACTTCTCCTTCATAGAAAAGTGTGTTTGAGTGTGTATGTTCTGGGAGGGGCAATACTCTTGTGGCCCAAATATAAATAGCTTAATCCATTTAAGGGAAGTATTTGATTAGCGTGTCAAGCATTCCTGTAAAGATTTTTAAGAAACCAAAAATATTTATTTATGAAGTAACAATAGGTGGATATATTTTAAATAAATTCTCCAGACATGTTTTTGCCCCCCCATGGGACTCTGCTTCTGGAATCTGGAACGCTGTAGGTGCACTGTAGAGATAATCAAGACTTTTTTTTCCTGGTTATAAGCTTCATCTTTTATCCAGGTTTTCCCAGTTTGTTTCAGAATATAAAACAGGTTTACGTCTTTGATTTGCTTTGATCAAAAGCTACCTAAAATACAAAGGACTAAAAAGCTGACCCTAATGGTTCAGCTCATCAGAAAGACTTCACCACTTTACTGGCAGACCCCTAAAGCACAGGTAGTTTACTCAAATGGACAAAGCCAAGCAGAGCTGGAGAGGCTGCGCTTCCAGGGGGTGATTAGAAAGGCCACGTGGGTCTGGCTGCTCACGCGGCACCCCGACCCGGCACACTGAGTGAGTACACACATGAAGGATCAAAGAGTTCTAGCTACCAGGCACGCGCACTGTCATTCAGAAAGACAGGCTTCTCCAGACAGAAAGGCAGACCGCCTCCAAGTGTACCCCACCAAAACTTCTGATGGAGCGTTCCAATAGCATATGAAAATGATTAGACTCTTTTTGGCTTGGAAGGGTTTTAGTCATGACTTTAAGACGTAGATTAGTTTTTCATATGCAGCTGCTACCTCTGCCTTGGTATAGCTTGGGAGAGTCTGGATACATTTTCAGTATAGTCCCGCAAATGCCACATGGTTGACTGAAGACTGGTACAGCGCATCCTCAGCAAGCACGAAGATACACATCAGATAAAACACATCACAGTGAGCCCTGATGACCAACTACCATGCTCTGAAATTAATGTTGTTTCATGGAAGTTAACAGTAGACGTGTGTTTTACTTAAAAAAACAAAAAACATTGCATCCCTGAAAGTATTGTCAGCATAGACGTAGTTAAAATTGGAAGTTTAAGTTGGTTCCTGAAAGATAACCACTGTGTTGAACCAAAGAACTATAATTAATCTGGATAAGAGTTAAGTAGCTGAAATAGATATTTATTTGTGGCAAATATAGATGTCTTATATAATTGGGGTTGTACTTTAATAGAATTTATAGTTCGCATTTAATGTAACACTGATGCAGCTTTCTCTGTAGCCAAAGGCATCATCATAGTTCCCTTTCCAAATAAAAATCTTGGCACTTATTTATTAGGCAGCAGGGGGTAATGATTTTAAGTGAACCTGAGGAGGAGGTTAGACGTTCAAGGCAGTGGAAGCTGTTCACGGAGGGCAGTGACAATGAATTAATTCACTGACTTAAAGCAGTTCTTCTTAGGAGCCCAGACATACAGTGCTAACTTGTAAACTGCCATCCTAGGACTCAAATTCCATGTACCTTCTATATCTACTCACAGCCCCAGAAGCTGAAATGCAGATCTACTCCATGAATGACTATGCAGAGGAAATAATTTCCAGTCCAATTTTTCATTTACATTTAGAAAAGAAAGGAAGTCCCCAAACCAAAGCTCATGGAAATATCTGCTCAAAACAATCAAGGTTTGATTATAAAAGTAATCAGAGAGATGGGGTGATGAGTGGCAGAGGAAGACAAATTCATACTGGAAACACTAATTGAACTGCATTGAGGCTAAAAGATAGTTGTCTACAACTTACACACTAACACTCTGTAAGATGTCTTTGTGCTTCTGAATACAGATTTAGTTAGGCAATTAGTGAAAAATGATCTGTGGTTATTCAGGCTGTTGGCAGATGGAGAGAATATGGGAGGTATTGCATGCATGTGTGTGTTTATATACGTTCACATGCACGATGGCCAGAGGCTGAAAACCCTTGGAATTACAGTGTTATAAGTAATATAGCTTGATGCCAATAGAAGTTTACTTAGTTAATCCCGGACTGGTTCTTTTTTGCCAAATTTGATTTTAAAGCCAAGATCTCTTGATGAGATTAGGAATAGAGGACTTTTCTCTCTTTCCATGTGCTTTATATAGCGGGAGCATTGGTGCTCAACCCTTTCTGGAAGCTTCTGGCTTGGTGAAATTCATACCAGGGTGAGAGCTTCAGACTGACTTTCAAATCAATTAGGAAGGCTCTGCTTCCACTGAGGTCTGGAAAATAGAAATTGTTGAATGTTCCTCAGCACTGACACCTGGACCAGTTGTGTTAAGCTCCCCTGACTGGCATAAAGTAGCACAACTTTGGTATGTTTGACACTGTGTACATGGGTACTTGGGTTAGGTCTTCTGGTTCTAGGGCCAATTCTAATAGAATTAGCTTTTTGGGGAAAGTGTTGACAAGAGGGTAAAACTCAACTTTCCTTCCAATTTTCTACCCTCTGATTTTGCTTTCCATTTTACAATATTACACATATCAAGGGCCTTCTGCAAAAGCCATCTGAGACATCCTACTTAGTATATTTAGGTCCTTGACATCTGTATGAATGTATGTGAGATCAGGGCTAAGAGGGGATGGGAAGGTGTTCCTGGTTCTATTGCTTCGTGTTAAACTGAAAAAGTCAGCTTAACAGCTGTACTATTTAACATGGCCATTTTCTAGTCTAGGTTATAGAAATATTACAATATCATGCAAACAGGCTTCTGTTGCAAACAAATTTGCTTTGATGGCCCCCACCTTCCCTCGCTTCCCTTCAGTTTAATTTCTGTGGTTTTTGAAGCTGGTTTGCCCTATTAAAATCTAATAAAGCATTAATGTCTTCCTGTCTTCACTAAGGCCTACCCTGCAGAGTGCCAAAGTGAAAACTTACTCTGCCAATTAGTAGATTTTAAGCTATGAAGATGAGACATAATAAAAATGTGGATATGCTTAAGAGAGCCCAAATACTTTCTCCTGTAATTTTCATCTTCTAACTTACTAGTAATATATGTGCTCTACTTCCCTGACTTGCAGGCATTTATTCTCCAGAGACCTCTTTAGATATATGCATCTTTATATCTTTATATCTTATAAGTGCATATATATATATATATGCACCTATAAATATCTTGGCTTAAACATCTTGCACTCAACATTTTGTGGGAAGTTTCTCTATTTTTTAAAAGAGAAAACAATGTTTAACATGATCACCACAAGAGAGGAACGTTCCCCTAATGGAACTGTCCTTACAAATATGCCGTTGTGTCCCTTCTTAAAGTCCTAGCTGTGAACCATGCTGGGCAGTGATACAGATACTATACCTCTTTTTTTTTTTTTTTTTTTGCTCATTTAGACTCGCCGGTGGGATTGGTTTTCTTGTTCACTGTATAAGGTCCTCGAGAAATTTAGGAGAAAGAATCTGGGTATTCAAATGATTTCCTTTCTCTCTTCAATTTGCTTATGGCATCCTAAGATATTTCTGTAATCCTCAGCTCCAAAGAGTGGCCTCTGAGTCCCTTAAGCGTGGATAAAGGCTTACAGAATGGGATATACCTTAAAAGTATAAATACTTGGAGTTAAAAAGATTAGAGATGATAGTTGCTTTTCTTCAACCTGAGAACCATGGAGATACTACTTAAATGACTTCTAACCAGGTAAAAAAACCTGGGAAGGTGTGAGCAGAAGGCAGTGGTTTGGGAAGCAAGTCTACATCCTATGGGAAGAGAGACTCTAACAAGCTTCCACTTAACCTCTGTTCCAAGGGTTGATGATGGTTCCAGAAAGTTGTGGTGGTATACGCCATGGGGGAAACTCAGGCCTTGGAATCCTACACTTATCATTCTGGATTAAGATACTTGGTATATAACACATTGAACAGACACTTCAGTCTGTCAGTGCCCTCAAATATTTAGAATGTTGGGTGGAGCAGTCCTGGGTTAGGAATTGCTTTTTTAAACATCCAAACTAAAACTACTGTTGAAATCTAGTTCCAGTCAAGTCAATATTCATCTCTTAGGAAATGTGTGAGGGCCTTAAAGAATATTTTTGTTTCTTTATAGTCAGTGATCTTCTCAGTTATTAATAACATTGAAAGATAGAAACCTGAACCATAAACCAATCAGACTCACAAGTCTCCCTCATCATGAGTAATATTTCCACTTGATTTTTTCAATTGAGAGTAAAGCAAATAAGGTATCCTACGATCATCCCCTGCCCATACCACACACACAACCAAATTCTTGGTTATCATACCTACAAGTGAATCGCATAATTTGAACCCATGGCACAAAAGTCAGTTGTATGAAATTATAATCAGAAGTCCCAGCAGTAGCTTAATCTAAGAAATCTGAAACAAAAAGTCTAGAAGACAATAACAAATCACATGCAAATACCAGATGGTTATAGATGGATAGTCCTTACAAAGTTAAGATCACATATTTGCCACATATTAACACAGGGACTCTCCCCAGAATTGAATGCATGTTCGAGCCACTGACAGCAAAGATTTCCCTCAAATAGTTATTAGGCAGTATAAAGGAAGGCTAATCAATCATTTATAAACGCTGTTTTTAGCAACCAAGCCCTCTGGCGCTGCCTGTACGGGGGACACTAGCAGCCACAGTTGGGCTGCGGTGGAGGAGGCGTTTCCTTGAGTCTTGTGTTCTGCTTGGCGGCAGTGATGGCTGGATCTGTCTCCAGGCTCTCGGACATCTTGTCACAGATGATATCCACGAGACGCTCAAATGTCTGCTTGACATTAATGTTATCCTTGGCACTTGTTTCAAAAAATTCAAATCCTGGAAGAAACACACAGAAACACAGCTTGATCATTTCCTATGTGTGCTGAAATTAAATGGGACGTGGCCGTGGGAGGCTGGCAGTGACTGGTGGATGTGGTTTAGGTGAGAGATAGGTGTGAGGTGTCATGTGAACATACTGCTGCCCATGAACCAGGAACAGCAGTACAAAGTGGAATTAGTGATCGTTGCACCTTATTCTTCTCTAGACAAAAAAATACCTTGGCAAGAGTTGGTAATAGTAACATGAAGAATCCTCAGCACAGAGTCCATGTCATCTCTTCCCCCCACCCCCAGATGACCGTGTAGCTTCTAATCGTTTCTAAGACTGGGGTTATTTGGCTTTTTTTTTTTCTTTCTTCATTTCGGATTCTACCAAAGTTATTTTCATTTTTTCATTAATTTGAGGCTTAGAAGAACGTCATGTTCGTTTTCTGCTGTGAAAGGGACTCCCACAGTGTAGCCCTAACTTTTTCCGTGTCTGTCCTAGTGAAGCATTGGAGGGTAGGCCTTTGGTAAATGTCCAGTATTTCACTGGACACAAGGTGGCGCTAAAGAATCACTGGATTTACCTGAAGTGTGCTTCAACCTCCTCTAGGAAATTTGAGTGCTGTTAATCTAACAGCACTCCAGGGCTTTGTATACCACTGCATCTAGCTACTGACGCTGGTTTTCCAGAGCTGCTGTTGTCTGTCAGCAGCAGTGTTTTTATCAACATCTGGGAAAGGACACGATAAATTCAAATGAGCTGCCAGAAGTGCGAGATGGTAGACAAATGCAGTGGGAGTTTCACGCTTCTACTGATACATCACTACCTGGGCAGAAGCAGCCTCAGTACTCTGCTCTGAAGGCAATCTTATCACTCCATTGTTTGCAGCCACATTCCACTGGCTGAGCTTGCCAGTCAGTTGCCATGACAACCTCCCCACTAGGTCAGCCAGCGATTGCTCTGGTCCATTCAGGGGATGTTGATTTAGGATGTATTGGGCTGAACACAGAAATGCTTTCCTAATCCATTCTGAATTTTACACCCTATAAATCCTTCTGGTTACATCTGTCCCTATCTCCGAGGAACCACATGGATTCAGAGTGATTAAATCATGTGATTTCATCCCAGCTCCTGAGGCCAAATGAGAAAAAACAGATTAATATTTTGCATCTGTGTCAAAACTGCTCTTATAACCTAGAAATACTTCTTTTCTTAAGCACTATTAGAGATACACAACAACAAGGAATTCTTGTGAGAATTTCTGATTTGGTTAAGATTGATGACTATGTCTGAACTTGAATTTCTCTAGTTACTGTGTAGTCTATTGTTAAATGTGAGTAAGCACAGGATTTGAGCTGAAGGAACAGCATGAGTTAAGACAGGTTTTACAAAATAGAAGTGAATATTTTAAGCCCTCTTTGGCTTTTATTTCCCTTTCATTTGTCTCTCCAGATAGTGTTTATGTAGCTCTCTTAAATTCTGCATTTCTTTACAGAAAATGCTATCTGGCTTAACAAGAATTCTCTTCTCTAACATCTGCAGTCTATTGGGCTAGCTCATTCACCTTTCAACAGTGTGATCCAGATTTTGGAAAAAAAGTGATTGCTTAGATCCTCACTTGCCTAGATGTCAGAAATATTTGCATCCTTGTAGGGATTTTATCAGTTTTAACAGGAGGGTAATTTGTAGCAAAGTACAGAATGTCTTTTCTCCAAAGGTTTTAATTTTCTCTCTTCTGTGACATGTCTTTTATTTATTAGCACGATTGGGAGAAAGCACTGAAATTGAAGGATATCATAAAAGATGTGGCCATTATAAAACAAACAGTGATCCATGAAAACCTTTGCCAACTGTGATTCTTTTCATTTGGGCTTTGAGATGCACGCTACTGCTGGTGTACAACTTGAGGTGAGTAAAATGACCCTCAATCCCAGCAGCCAGAGCGCCCTCAGTGTCTGGACTGTCGCCTGGAACCCCAGGAACAGACCACCACGTTATAATAGCCCTCCATTTATCCAGCGTGGCTGGAGGAGGGACCATCCTATGGTGAGAGGGATGATTTGGCCACAGGAGCAATATTTACTGGCTTTATGATCATGAGAAAGTCATGTTTTTTTTCTTATGATCCTTATTTATGACATTTGTCTCTCATTAAGCTCAATTGAGAAAATATATATAAAAGTGCCAAGAAAACCAGAATATGCTATAATTATATCATATAATAATTATGTAATTAAAGAATACGCTCATTCAAACAACAGTAAGAATAACAAACTAACATTTGGATAGTTACTGTAGAACAGTAGTATTTAAAGCACTTTATACGTTTTATCTATGAGGCAGGTGCCAGTATTTTCTCCACATTATCAGTAAGGAAATAAATGGAGGCACAAAATGGCTGAATACTTTGCTCAGACATTTACTTGACCAGCCAGTAATGGCACAGTGGGCATTTAAATATACATGAATATTCACCAGCACCTGCAGATACTCTGCAGAGGCTACCATTTGGTTCCAGTAGAATCGGAAGTTCTGTGCTGATATAACAGACTTCCATTAATTTAAAAAGTTAGATTTAACACTCCCAGTGAACCAAGTGAAACACCTTTTCTTAATGATCCCAAAGATACTCTGGTATTTTATGCTGCCTAAGGTTCATCAAGGTAGCCATCAGGACAGCTGTATGTCTATAGAGAAATATGTGAAAGGTTCTGGAAATTAGGCCTCCTCTCACTGACCACATGAGCTGTTTGTCATAAAATGAGATATTCAGGATAAAAATCAACATCATTATTTTAACATATAGTTATTTGGATTCAGAGCAAAGCAGTTTTGTTATTTAGCTGCTAGGTCATGTCTGACTCTTGCGCCTCCATGGATGTAACCTGCCAGGCTCCTCTGTCCATGGGATTTTCTTGGCAAGAACATTGGAGTGGGCTGCCATTTCCTTCTCCAGGGGCTCTTCCTGACGCAGGGATTGAACCCACTGTTCTTGCATCTTCTGCATTGGCAGGCAGATTCTTTACCACTGTGCCACCTGGGAACAAAGCAAGTTTACTGTGCAATAAATAATTTTCCCTCCAGGGGAATCGGTATCTTCATCCAGGCAACTTTGTGTTAGACTACACCCCACACCTATGTGTGTCCATGGTGTTGAAAGCCTGTGGACTAAATCCTTAACATTTCAGCCTTTATTTTTCCACTGAATCCTTGTTAGATTTTCCGGCCATTACCTCTCAATGTATCATACTAACTTCAACTATGGTGGTTCAGACGGTAAGGAATCTGCCTGCAATGCAGGACACTTGGGTTTGATCCCTGGGTCAGGAAGATCCCTGGAGAAGGGAATGGCTTCTCACTCCAGTAATCTTGCCTGTGGAATTCCATGGACAGAGGAGCCTAGCGGCTACAGTCCATGGGGTTGCAAAGAGTTGGACACGACTGAGCAACTAACACTTTCACTTTTCAACTTCAGCAATAGCAACATGCCCTTGTTCTTAGAAATATTTAACCCCCCATCCATACGCACAATAATTGGAGAGCCAGCACTTCAGCCCGTGATCCTTAGGAAATAGTCTTTTTCATAAAACTTTGAAGATCATTTCCAATTTATTAAGTAGGACAGTGGTTCAGCAGATAAGTAAGTAGCCCAAGGTCACACTGCAAGCTGATTGTGAAGGGTGACAGAGATCTCCCAATAAATAGGTTCCTGGTTAAGCCTACAGCTTTGGACATCTGTCCCTCAGACTACATCATTCAGTATTAATAATTGCAGCACATATGTTTTCATCAGCAAATCAGTGAACACTTTCAGTTAACCATAGACACTAATCATCCATTCTGATTCCTCTCTGGCACAGACAGCACTGTTCTCAAGTGGGATGAGCCTTGCACTGTGGTTCAGTACATACATTGAGCTGCATAAAATCAGCAGATAACCTTACCGGGATTTCCTTGTGTATCATTTGTTGCTTTTCCCATGTTGCTTGTATATTTTCTCTTTGTATTTAATTTTTGTCAATTGACTAATATGTGTCTCACCATGTTCCTCCTTGGGTTTATCTTGTATGGGACTCCTTGTACTTCCTGGACTTGGGTGACTTTCCTTTTCTTTGTTTCCTTTCCCTCATTAGGGAAGTTTTCAGCCATAATCTCTTTGAATATTTTCTCAGGCCCTTTCTCTCTCTCCTTCTGGGCCCTCTATAATGCAAATGTTGGGTGCATTTAATGTTGTGCCGGGGCAAGGAAGCAGAGAGAGGTGGTAGAAACCGCTTTCACTCTGCTGTCCAAAGGATGCTATCCTGATTTCGTACCACTAGACGTCTGCCTACAATAGAATCACCTGAAGTACTTAAAACTTGTAAACTTCACCTCAGACATACTAAACGGGAGTTGTAAGGAGACGGACCTTAAAGCACGCATTTTAAAAGGCTCCTTAGGTGGTTTCTTATGTACATGAAAGGTTAAGATTCACTAGCCTCTCTACACCCATGTTCATTACAGCATCATTTACAGTAGCCAAAAGGTGGTAGCTAACCCAATAATTTATCAGCTGATGAACGAGTAAACAAAATGTGGTATATACATACACTAGACTAACGTTAAGTCTTAAATTCTGATGCTACAACATGTGTGAATCTTGAAATTATGCCATGTATAATAAACTAGTGACAAAAAAATACAAAGTAGTCAGATTCAGAGGGACTGAACGTGAAGGACCAGGGGCTGGGGGCAGAAAAACAGACGTCACGTAACAGGTATAGAGTTTCACTTCTGCAAAATGAACTGAGCTCTGGTAACATGTGGCATATGCTAGACTGTATGCTTTAACATAAAGCTTACCATGTTTTACCAAAAAAAAAAATTCTTAGCAATAATGTCTGAGAATCTAAGAATACAAGAAGAATCATAATCTTAATAGCTCAGGAAACTAGAAAAGAACAAACACATCCCAAAGTTAGCAGAAGGAAAGAATTGACAAAGATCAGAGTGGAAATAAATCAAATAGAAACAAAAAAGTAAGAGCTGATTCTTGGAAAAGATAAGCAAAAATGACAAGCCTATAGCTAGACTCTCCAAGAAAAAAGAGAGGACTCAAGCCAGAAATGAGAGAGACATTAGCAGAGAAACCCAAAGGACTGTAAGAGGCTTCCATGGACAATTATATGCTGACAAATTGGACAACCTAGAGGAAATGAAGAAATTCCTAGAAACATACAATCTCCTAGGACTCAATCATGAAGAAACAGCCTGAACAGAACAAATACTAGTAAGGAAATTGAATAAGTCATCAAAAACCTCTCAAGAAACAAAAGCTCAGGATCAGATGGCTTCACTGGTGAATTCTATCAAATGCTTAAAGAAGAATTAATACTAACATTTCTAATGCTTTATTTTATGAGTTCAGTATTACCCAGATATCAAAATGAGATAAAGATACAACAAGAAAATTACAGGCCAGTATCTCTAAAGAATATAGATGTAAAACATCCTCAACAAAATATTACCAAAGCAAGTTCAATACACTGAAAGAATTATATAACATGATCAAGTGGGATATATTCCAGGGATGCAAGGATGATTCAACATCTGCTATCAGTCAACAGAATATACATATGAACAAAATGAAGGATAAAAATCATGATCATCTTAATAGGTTCAGAAAAAGCATTTAACATAATTCAACATCCATTTATGATAAAACTCCCAAAGTGGATATGGAAGGACTGTACTTCAACATAATAAAGGCTATATATGCCCACCCCATAGCTAACATCATACTCAGTGGTGAAAAGCTGAAAGTTTTCCCTCAAGATCGGGAACAAGACAAATACCATCTCTTGCCACTTTGATTCCGCATGGTAGTGGAAGTTTTAGCCAGAGAAATCAGGAAAGAAAAGGAAATAAAAGACATCTATATTGGGAAAGGAAGGAGTAAAACTGTAACTACTTGCAGATGACATACTAAATACAGAAAACCTTAAAGACTCTATCACAAAACTGAAGAATAAACAAAAGCAGTAAAGTTGCAGGATACAAAATCAGTATATAAAAATCTGTTTTGTTTTCTATTCATTAATAACATTATCAGAAAAAAAATTTTAAATCCCAGTTACAATTACATTAAAAAAGAATAAAATGCCTAGGAATAAATTCAACCAAGATGGTGAAAGATAGGTGTACTTATCTGTAAGACACCAATGGGAAAAAGCTAAAGATACAAATAAATGGAAAGATCTTCATAGATTGGAAGAATATTGTTAAAATGTCCATACTACCCAAAGGAATCTACAGACCTGGTGAAAATCCCTATCAAAATTCCAATGGCACTTTTCACAGAAATAGAAAAAGCAATCCTAAATTTTACATAAAATTACAAAACATTCCCCGAAATAGCCAAAGCAGTCTTAAGCAAGAACAAAGCTAAAGGCAACATACTACCTGATTTCAAACTAGTAATATATTACAAAGCTACAGTAATCAAAGGGAGCTTTCCTGACAGCTCAGTGGTAAAGAATCTGCCTGCAATGCAGGAGACCCAGTTCAGTCCCTAGGTTGGGAAGATCCCCTGGAGAAGATCTTCCCTAGGTTGGGAAGATCCCCTGGAGAAGGAAATGGCAATCCATTCAAATATTCTTGCCTGAAAAATCCCATGGGCAGAGGAGCTGCAGCCCTTTAGGGTCACAAAGGTAGACATGACTGAGCAACTAAGCACATATAGTAATCAAAACACTATTTTGTGAGATAAAAGTAGACACACTGATCAGTGGAAAAGAAAGCTCAGGAATAAAGCCATGTATGTGTGGTTGAATAATTTACAACAAAGAAGCCAAAAACATATAATGAGGACTACTGAAAAAGCTGGACAATCACATGAAGAGAGTAAGACCAGACCACTAGCTTACCCCATACACAACGATTAACTCAAATTGGATAAAAGATTTGAATGTAAGACCTAAAACTATAAAACTCCTAGAAGAAAATATGAGCTGTAAACTCCTTAATATTAATCTTTGTGATGATATTTTACATCTGACTCTAAAAGCAGAGGCAGCAAAAGCAAAAATAAACAAGTGGGACTGCATCAAACTAAAAAGCTTCTAGGAAACTATCAACAAAATGAAAAGGCAACCTATACATTATTGATAACAACAACAACAAAAAATCTCAGCATCACTAAATCTCAGGGAAGTGAAAATCAAAACCACAATGAGACATCACCTCACACCTGTCAGGATGGTTGTTGTCAAAAACACAAGAAATAATACATGTTAGTGAGAAAGTGGAGAAAAGGGAATGCTAGTATACTGTTGATGGGAATAAGTTGCTATAGCCACTGTGGAAAACAGAACGGAGTTCCTCCAAAAATTGAAAATAGAAGTTCTGTATGATCCAGCAGTTCCACTTCAGGTTATTTATCTGAAGAAAACAGACAATAACTGGAAAACACATGTGCACCCTCATGTTTTTCACAGCATTATTTATAATAGCTAAGACATGGAAGATTGCCGGGAGAAATATAAGTAACTTCAGATATGCAGGTGACACCACCCTTATGGCAGGAAACAAACAAGAACTAAAGAGCCTCTTGATGAAAGTGAAAGAGGGGAGTGAAAAGGTTGGCTTAAAGCTCAACATTCAGAAAACAAAGATCATGACATCCAGTCCCATCATTTCATGGCAAATAGATGGGGAAACAGTGGAAACTGTGGCTGACTTTATTTTTTCGGGCTCCCAAATCACTGCAGATGGTGACTGCAGCCATGAAATTAAAAGATGCTTACTCCTTAGAAGAAAAGTTATGACTAACCTAGACAGCGTATTAAAAAGCAGAGACATTACTTTGCCAACAAAGGTCTGTCTAGTTAAGGCTATGGTTTTTCCAGTAGTCATGTATGGATGTGAGAGTTGGACCATAAAGAAGGCTGAGTGCTGAAGAATTGATGCTTTTGAACTGTGGTGTTGGAGAAGACTCTTGAGAGTCCCTTGGACTGCAAGGAGATCCAACCAGTCATCCTAAAGGAGATCAGTCCTGGGTGTTCACTGGAAGGACTGATGTTGAAGCTGAAACCCCAATACTTTGGCCAAGTGATGCAAAGAACTGATTCATTGGAAAAGACCCTGATGCTGGGAAAGATTGAGGGCAGGAGGAGACGGGGACGACAGAGGATGAGATGGTTGGATGGCATCACTGGCTTGACGGACATGAGTTTAAGTAAACTCCAGGAGTTGGTGATGGACAGAGAGGCCTGGTGTGCTGCAGTCCATGGGGTCGCAAAGTGTTGGACATGACTGAGCGACTGAACTGAAGACATGGAAACAGCCTAAGAGTACACAGATTGGGTGAATTTTTTAAATGTGACATATATGTGTGTATATATGTGTATTGTATATGCGAACAGAATATTATTTAGTCATATAAAAATGAAATCTTGCAGTTTGCACCAACATGGATAGCCTTTGAAGGCATTATGCTAAGTGAAGTAAGTCAAACAGGGAAAGACACATACTATGATCCAATGTATATGTAGAATAAAAAAGGGTTAAGCTCAAAGATACAGAGAACAGATTAGTGGTTGCCAGAGGCAGGGTTGGGGGATAGGCAAAATGGAGGTCATAGAGTACAAATTTGTTATAAAAGATTCACTATCCTTATACACTGTTGATGGGAGTGTAAAATGATGCAGCCTTTTTGGAAAACATTCTGACAGTTTCTCAAATGGTTCAACATACTTACTGTATAACCTACAATTCCACTTCTAGGTACATTAGCATGAGAAGTGAAAACACGTCCACAAAAATTTTGCACAAAAGTATTTAGAATAGCAATAGTTATAATAAAAAAGTGAAAACAGCCTGAGTGTCCATCAACTGATGAGTGCATAAATAATATGTGGAAAATGCATATAATGGAATACCTTTCAGCCATAAAATGTACTGATACAGGCTAAAATGTAGATAAACCTTGAAAATATTATGCTAAGTGAAATAAGTCAGACAAAAGGACTACATATTATATGATTCCATTTATATGTAATGTCCAAAAGAGGCAAAACTATAGTCAGGAGAAATAGGGAGTGAATACTAATGAGCATGGGGTTTCTTCCTGGGGTGATGAGAATTGATTGCGTTCAAGGTTGCACAGCTCTGTGAATATACCAAGAACCACTGAACTGAACAGTGTAAATGGGTGAAATGCATTGTATGTGCATTACATCACTGAGCTGTATGATATATTTGTCACTGTTTTATCCATTTGGCACAGATGATCTTATTTACAAACAGAGACAGACATAGAGAACAAATGTGTAGACACCAAGGTGGGCAGACGGTGGGATGAACGGGGACATTAGGATTGACGCGTACACTATTGGCACTATGTGTGAAATAGATAACTAAGAAGAATCTACTGTAAAGCTCAGGGAACGCTGCTTAGTGCTCCAGGTGAAAGTGAGAAGCGTGAAAGTGTTAGTCGCTCAGTCCTGTCTGACTTTTTCAGTCATATGGACTGTAGCCCACCAGGCTCCTCTGTCCATGGGATTCTCTAGGCAAGAATACCGGAGTGGGTAGCTATTTCCTTCTCCAAGGGATCTTCCCGACCCAGGATCGAACCCAAGTCTCCCACACTATAGGCAGATTCTTTTACTGTCTGAGCCACTAGGGAAGTGGTGACCTAAATGGGGAGGAAATCCCAAAAATAGAGTATATATGTATACATATGGATGAAGAATCACTGTTTTAAATGAATGAGAATGTTTTCCATAAGAGATCGCTCCAGAAGGAATCTCCAGGCCCTACTGGGGAAACCATTCCACTCATAGAGGAGGATTCTATCAATCAGAAAATATCACCTCTTGCTCAACACAAACCTTTCAAACAGGTATTTGTCACTGTTTTTGCTCTAGCCTCAGTGGAGACGACAGAGCTTGTGGTAGAGGACGTCTGAATACGTCCTGGTGAACATGAGGAACACGAAGCACACTCAGCTTGGCTGCTGGCCTGCTCTACCTGGCTCCCTGAGGGTCCCGTGAGTGCCAGGTTCCAGGGAAGCCTGGTACTGTACCCACACAAGGCAGCTTTAGGCCGAAAGCATACTACTCAACAAAGTAGTGGGTGCCAGGCAGGCTCCCCGTTGGCACCTGAAGAGTACTGAAATGTCCCAGCACTCCCCAAGAGACTTGTTCCCCTTGTAATTATTAGTGGTAATAATCACTATTCAAATACTGAGCACTTAACTACCACCTTCTCAGCCTTTTCTTTAATGCATTTAAAATACTCTTATAGGCAATGACTTATTCCCATGCATCAATGGCTATGCCATGGTGTGAAATACTATTTGTTTCCGTAAGCTATTCTGGGGAATTGTTTTCTTTTTTCAGCCCTAGGAAAAACCTCAACCCCATTTGGGGCACTATGACTATTTCCAACTTCAGTTTGAGAGAAAAAAAAATTGCAACTCTTCTTTCATTCCATAAAAATCATAGTGCAGTAAATCCTTTTCATCTGCCATTGTTAAAAATCTGTGATCTGTCCATAGGTTTCTATTTCCAAACTCCTAAATGAGAAGACTTTCTGTTTCCAGATTCTAGTTGCGGTTTCAGTGTCTTCCCCTTCCTGTGGAATGGAATGAACCAGAGAAGCAAGGAAAGGTCATTCTGTTGCCAGGTGGGTGACATTTGGGCCAGAACTTGAGACTGCTGAGCAGCAGGCCAAGCTACGATATTAGCTCGTTCCCTGCTGGGCCCCAGCTTGGAGACAGACTTTAGAGGAATTGATGAGGATTTTGACCCACTTACCTGAAGAAGGCTCCACAGAAAGCAGACCAAAGCTGGAGAATAGGAGTTCAGCCAAAGGTTCGTTTTACTAAAACAAAAGGTCAAGTATGCTAGCCCTTAGCCAGGCCTAACTGGACGTTAGCTTTTCTCCTGTTTTATTAGTATGCTGAAACTGTGCAAGGATCATTCTGTGCCTTTGACAAATCCCGCTCAATGTAGAGGTTCCCTCCTGGTCCTTCTCTCCCCAGACATTAGCTTAACACACTTCATATGTGGGAAAGGCTCAGCACAACAACAGAGAGGGAAAGAAGTATCTGAGTTTGCTGATGTAGCAGCTGCCCATGCCATGGTTCATCATTCTCGGTCAAAACACCTGGCACCCTGCACTCAGCCCCGCTTGTCCGTTCCCCATCTGCTGAAGAGACTCAACGTAAGCCCTTTGCAGTTTTGCCCATGTGAGTCATCTCCTTGACTCACTGTCCCTCATCCTTTCCCATCTTCCCAATCCAACCTACTCTTTAAGACAGAGACTTCTGTATGTGATATCTGGTGTGCAGACTTTTAACATTTTGTTTTGAGCTGACCTTTAAAAATCTAGATTTTTGGAGTGGTATCACCAAGATGATGACATAGGTCATTCCTGACTTCATTCCTTCACAAGGAGAGCAACTGACAACCAGCCATGTGACAAAACACCACTGAGAAAAGTCCTAGAACATGTGGGAGGCGGGAGCACCCCTGCAGCCCAGAGAGCCAGCACAGGCTGCGTCAGCAGGGCAAGAGGAGCAGCTCCACACCGACAGTGCTGCTCTTCCCAGGCTGGTGCAGCGCCACACCAAGAGCTGGCACTTTCTCCAGTGGGAAGAGAGAGCCTGGGGTAAATATACCGCTTCCCCCATATGCAGATTGCTTCTTGGGAGCCTCCATTCCAGACTCACCCCACAAGGGACGGCGAGGAAATCTGCAAGGCTTGACCACCGGGAATCTGTTGGTGATGGAGAAGCAGGGATAGGCTCACAGCAACAAGCACTTGGATCTTGACAGACTGAGTTCCTACCTGAAGCACCCAAGTAGCAGTCTCAGCCAGTGGTTTTGCTCATCTCTGGAGCCAAGATGGTGGTGCAGTCTGACCAGGGAATGGTTCTGCCTGATGCAGGTCTTCAAAGAGCCTTCTTGTTCTGTAACCTGGCGTTCTCCCACCCAGGCATGAGAGCTGAGTCGCAGCCTGGCTCACTCCTGAATGTAGCTCCCAGTACTGCCAAGTCAAAAAGGCTGGCCAGAATACCCAGAAGCTGCATAGCCCAACAACACCTGAGTAGAGAGTATGACAGCAGAATTGATTTTCCCCAGAGCAAAGCCAGTCATGGTCCTGTATAGCTTGGGAAACTGGGATGTGGGTTGGCTTCAGATAAGACCAGACTTGGATCCACTTCTCCTTTTTCATCAGGGGAGGGAAACTAATTCATAGCCCTACCCATTGCTGAATGTTGCCTTCAGCCCACCTGAGCAGGGCGCCTAACCAGAGCACAGGGGAGCTGTGTAGCCTATCCAAAAGTCCTGCTTACAGTGGCACTTAAACAGAGCGCATAGCCCATAGATAGGCTTTTCCTGACGTCAGAGAGTAAGGTCAAGTGGCCCCATCTGGCCAGGGAATTCAGTGTACCGTCTGGACAGACTCAGGTTTCTAAACAATAAGCCGTACCACCCCTTGGGTATGTCCTGCTGCCCCACCGTGCCAGGGAAGTTAATTCATAGCACCAGCTACTGCTGAGCACAGTACCCAAGACAACTGTGTAATAAGCACAGTCCGAGAACCCAGGGAAATGCAGAGCGCATGCTGTAGTCCTGCTTGTGCAGGGAAACAAGCCAGCAGTCCAGTCCGACTATTCTCAGCCTGCGGCACACACCCACCCCCAACCTCAGGGCGTGGGCAGAGGCTTCACACCGATGGTGCTGCCAACAGACTCCTGGAAACCCAAACTGAGCTGACTGGTGAACTCTCCTGCCAGAGAGAACCTATAAATTCTACATGAGGAAACTGTTCACTCAAATGTGCAGATAGTGATGTAAAGAATTAAGAATCATGAAAAATCAGGTACACACAATACCACCAAAGGAAATTCAGTTCACTTCAGTTCAGTCGCTCAGTCGTGTCCGACTCTTTGCGACCCCATGAATTGCAGCACACCAGGCCTCCCTGTCCATCACCCACTCCCGGAGTTCACTCAGACTCATATCCATTGAGTCAGTGATGCCATCCAGCCATCTCATCCTCTGTCGTCCCCTTCTCCTCCTGCCCCCAATCCCTCCCAGCATCAGAGTCTTTTCCAGTGAGTCAGCTCTTCGCATGAGGTGGCCAAAGTACTGGAGTTTCAGCTTTAGCATCATTCCTTCCAAAGAAATCCCAGGGCTGATCTCCTTCAGAATGGACTGGTTGGATCTCCTTGCAGTCCAAAGGAAATTAGTAAGCCTCAAATAACTGACACCTAAGAAATGTACATCTATGACCTGTCAGACAAATTAGAACAGACTTAAGTTTGGTGAACTACAGGAACGAACAGCTAAACAAAATTCAGAAAACAATGCATGAACGATATGTGAAGTCCAACAAAAATTATAAACCTCAAAAAAACATATCCTAGAGCAGAACAATATCATGAACCAAAGAATTCAATAAAGACTCAAAAGCAGACTCAACCACAGAAAAGGAAGAATCAGTAGTGTAGAGTTCAGAACACTTACAATTATCCAGACAGAGGAGCGAAAGGGAAAGACAATGAAAAAGAGCAAAGGAAGTCTGTGGGACTTAACAGGATAAAAAAGAAACAATACCCACACTATGGAAAGAGGAAGGAGAAGAAAATATATTTAAGGCAATAATGACAGAAAACCTCCCAAATCTGGGGAGAGATGGAATCCAGATCCACGAACCCTGCAGTACCCTTAGTGGGTAAGCCCAAAAAGGGCTATCTCAGACACATTTTAATTAAACCTCAAATGTCACAGATAAAGAGTTATGAAAGCATCAAGGGAAAAGAAAGTGACAAGGGAACACCCATAAAACTACTGGTGGATTTCTCAACAGAAACTTGTCAGTCCAGGAGTCAATTAGATGATACATTCAAAATACTGAAAGAGTCGTTACTCTTTCCACTCATTCACCAGGGCTCCTACGGATGGCTTTTACCTCCTGCCCTCTCTTTCTTGCTTAACTGCATGCTGAAAATGATTGCCTTCTAGCCAAGGTTATATCAGGCACCTAATGTTTACTTCTCCAGGACAACACCCCCTAACTCTCCTCCCCTTTGTGAGCATTCTCCACGCAGAAAGAAGGTCTCAGAGTGACAACCTTGAGCACAACCAGAACCCATTTCAGAACAACCTGACGCCAGCCTTAACAATCTCCGTGTCTCCAGGAGGGAAGAAGAATGCAAGACTACCTCAGCTCCATCCTTATGTACAGCCCCACTTTCTAGCCTGAAACTGTATGACCCCTTCCTAATTTCCAGAAAGTGGGGCACAGTCTTGCAAGCGTTAACCTACTGTGGCACCCTTTGCCTGGCAAGGTAATAAAGCCACTCCTTTCTACTCCTGCAAAAAAAATAATAATAATAATTAAAAAAAACTGTCCACCAAGAATTCCACACTCACAAAATGTTTATGGCATACAATATTATAGTCATACTCATGATAGAGTACTGGAAATATTGTTACACTTTTAAAATCCTACTTAGTTTCTCCATTTATGAGAGTGAGTAGCATATTATGTGGTTATGTAATACTTTGAAAGCAAAGTTATAAACAGGAAGAAAACAAAGACATTATAAATCTTATATTAAATATCACCCTATGCCTATGTTGGTTTCCCTGGTGGCTCAGACAGTAAAGAATCTGCCTACAATTCAGGAGATCCAGGTTTAATCCCTGGGTTGGGCAGATCCCTTGGAGAAGAAAATGACAACCCACTCCATATTCATGCCTAGAGAATCCCATGGACAGAGGAGCCTGGTGGGCTACAGTCCATGGGGTCACAAAAGTGGGACACAACTGAGCAACTAACACACACACATATGCTTATGTAACGATAGACTAGTATTTACATGTATCTTATGCATTTATGACATAACTGACTTTTAAAAATACGTTTTCAATATTTCTAGGCTATGTGGTTTGTCCATGAGTTTTTTCACATTACTGAAATTCTCCAAAAAATTTTTCAACATAAGACTGTTCTATACATCAGTGTCTCTTTTGCTGTCTCGTACACAGGGTTATTGTGACCATCTTTCTAAATTCCATATATATGCGTTAGTATACTGTATTGGTGTTTTTCCTTCTGGCTTACTTCACTCTGTATAATAGGCTCCAGTTTCATCCACCTCATTAGAATTGATTCAAATGTATTCTTTTTAATGGCTGAGTAATACTCCATTGTGTATATGTACCACAGCTTTCTTATCCATTCATCTGCTTATGGGCATCTAGGTTGCTTCCATGTCCTGGCTATTATAAACAGTGCTGTGATGAACATTGGGGTACACGTGTCTCTTTCCCTTCTGGTTTCCTCAGTGTGTATACCCAGCAGTGGGATTGCTGGGGACTCTGTGGGAGAGGGAGAGGGTGGGAAGATTTGGGAGAATGGCATTGAAACATGTAAAATATCATGTATGAAACGAGATGCCAGTCCAGGTTCAATGCACGATACTGGATGCTTGGGGCTAGTGCACTGGGACGATCCAGAGGGATGGTATGGGGAGGGAGGAGGGAGGAGGGATCAGGATGGGGAACACATGTATACCTGTGGCAGATTCATTTTGATATTTGGCAAAACTAATACAATTATGTAAAGTTTAAAAATAAAATAAAATTTAAAAAAGTTTTTTTTAACATATTTATTAAAAAGATGCACATATAAATGGACTGATGCAGTTTATGTCATTCAAGGGTCAACTGTATACTTTCAAGTGTACATGGAATATGTTATAGGATCAATCATATGATGGGCCACAAAACAAATCTTAGAAAATTGAAGATTAAAATCATACTAAGTATGTCCTTGGACCACAGTGGTATATGAAACTAGAAATCAACAAGAGGAAAGATGGAAAATTCATGCATGCATGGAAATTAAATACTTCTTCAACAATAAATGAATCAAAGAAGAAAATTAAAGGGGAAATAAAACATCTTGAGACAAATTTAAAGGGAAACACTACTTACCAAAACTTATGGGATGCAGCAAAGATAGTTCTAAAGAGGAAGTTCATAGAAATACTTACATTAAGAAACATGAAAGGAACATTAAGAAACAAAAAACCATAACTCTGTACCTTAAAAAACTAGAAAATGAAGAACAAATCAACTACAAAGTTAGCAGAAGGAAAGAAGTAACAGATTAGAGAAGAAATGAAATAGAGAACAGGAAAACAATAGAAAAAATTAATTTAGCTCAGTGAGACAACAGATAATCCAGCAATGAACCTATGTATATTTGGTTAATTAGTTTACAGTAAAGGAGCCAAGAATATATGGTGAGGAAAGGACAGTCCTTTCAATAAATAGCACTGGAAGCCACATGCAAAAGAATAAAACTGGAAACTTATTTTACACTTTACATAAAAATTCACTCACAATGGATTAAAGACCTGAAACCATAAAACTTCTAGAAGAAAACAGTCAGTAAGCTCCTTGACGTTGGTCTTGGTGATGATTTTTTGGATCTAACTCCAAAAGCTAAGGCAATGAAAGCAATATGAAACAAATGAGACTACATCAAACAAAAGCTTCTGTGCAACAAAGGAAAGCATCAACAAAATGAAAAGGAAACAATTTTACTTCTGAATATACAGTTTTCCAAAGAAGACATACAGATGGCCAACATCCGCATGAAACAATGCCCAGCATTACTCCTCAGGGAAATGCAAATCCAAACCATAATGAGACACAGTTTCACACCTGTTAGAATGGCTATCATAAAAAAAAAATCATGAAATAACAAGTGATGGCAAAAATGTAGAGGAAAGGGAACCCTTGCGCATTATCAGTAGGAATGCAAATTTTGCAGCCACTATAAAAAACAGTTTGGAGGTTCCTCAAAAAATTAAAAATAGAACTATCACATGATCCAGCATCTCTACTTCTGAGTATTTATAAGAAGAAAATGGAAACACTAATTTTTTTATGCATTTTTTTTAATTTTATTTTTTAACTTTACAATATTGTATTGGTTTTGCCATATATCAACATGAATCCACCACAGATACACATGTGTTCCCCATCCTGAACCCTCCTCCCTCCTCCCTCCTCCCTCCCCATACCATCCCTCTGGGTCGTCCCAGTGCACTAGCCCCAAGCATCCAGTATCGTGCATCGAACCTGGACTGGCGACTCGTTTCATACATGATATTATACATGTTTCAATGCCATTCTCCCAAATCATCCCACCCTCTCCCTCTCCCACAGAGTCCAAAAGACTGTTCTATACATCAGTGTCTCTTTTGCTGTCTCGTATACACGGTTATTGTTACCATCTTTCTAAATTCCATATATATGCGTTAGTATACTGTATTGGTGTTTTTCTTTCTGGCTTGCTTCACTCTGTATAATAGACTCCAGTTTCATCCACCTCATTAGAATTGATTCAAATGTATTCTTTTTAATGGCTGAGTAATACTCCATTGTGTATATGTACCACAGCTTTCTTATCCATTCATCTGCTGATGGACATTGCTTCCATGTCCTGGCTATTATAAACAGTGCTGTGATGAACATTGGGGTACACGTGTATCTTTCCCTTCTGGTTTCCTCAGTGTGTATGCCCAGCAGTGGAATTGCTGGGTCATAAGGCAGTTCTATTTCCAGATTTTTAAGGAATCTCCACACTGTTCTCCATAGTGGCTATACTAGTTTGCATTCCTACCAACAGTGTAAGAGGGTTCCCTTTTCTCTACACCCTCTCCAGCATTTATTGCTTGTAGACTTTTGGATCGCAGCCGTTCTGACTGGCTTGAAATGGTACCTCATAGTGGTTTTGATTTGCATTTCTCTGATAATGAGTGATGTTGAGCATCTTTTCATGGGAAACACTAATTTTAAAACATATATGAATCTCTGTGTTAATAGCATCATTATTATTTACAATAACCAAGATATGGAAACATAAATACACAACATTGAATGAATGTACAAAGAAGATGTGGTACATATTTATAAATGGACTACTATTCAACCATAAGAAAGAATGAAATCTTGCCATTTGCAACAACATGGATGGACTTGGAAGGCATTATGCTAAGTGAAGTAAGTCAAACAAAGGTAAATATAGGATCTCACTTACATGTAGAATCTCAAACAAAAAAATAGCAAACCACCACCCCTCCTCTGCAAAACCCCCCCAAAATAAAATGTGCCTCATAGATATAGAGGACAGATTGGTGCTGAGAAGAGGTGGAGGCTTGGAGGGGGCAGGAGAAATGGATGATAGGGGTCAAAGGGCACTAACGTCCACTTACAGAATAAATTACGGAGATGTAATGCATATTGCCAACAAAGGTTCGTCTAGTCAAAGCTATGGTTTTTCCTGTGGTCATGTATGGATGTGAGAGTTGGACTGTGAAGAAGGCTGAGTGCCGAAGAATTGATGCCTTTGAACTGTGGTGTTGGAGAAGACTCTTGCGAGTCCCTTGGACTGCAAAGAGATCCAACCAGTCCATTCTGAAGGAGATCAGCCCTGGGATTTCTTTGGAAGGAATGATGCTAAAGCTGAAACTCCAGTACTTTGGCCACCTCATGCGAAGAGTTGACTCATTGGAAAAGACTCTGATGCTGGGAGGGATTGGGGGCAGGAGGAGGAGGGGACGACAGAGGATGAGATGGCTGGATGGCATCACTGACTCGATGGACGTGAGTCTGAGTGAACTCCGGGAGCTGGTGATGGACAGGGAGGCCTGGTGTGTTGCGATTCATGGGGTCTCAAAGAGTCGGACACGACTGAGCGACTGAACTGAACTGAATGTATAGCATCGTCGTTGTTCAGTTGCCCAGTCATGTCCGGTTCTCCACAACCCCATGAACTGAAGCATACCAGGCCTCCCTGTCGCTCTGTAGTTAATAATACTCTATTGTATATTTGAAAGTTGCTAAGAAAATAAACTAAGTTCTCATCACAAGAAAAAATTGTCATTATATGTGGTGATGGATATTAAACATACTGTGGTGAACATTTTTCAATAGGCAAATACTGACTATGTTATATACTTGTAATATTACATGTCAGTTTACTTCAATAAAAATTTTTAAACCGTACTGTTGACTGTGTCCCATCAGATCCCCATTTAATTGGCCTGAAGTGCAGCTTGTGCACTGGTGTTTTTGAGAAGCCCTTCTCTAGATCCAATCTTCCTTCTAGTTTTTTCTCGTCTCCTTGCCTTGGTCCTGCCTGATTTGAATTTTCTGAGAAAGTGAGACCTCTTCAATGTTTTGAAGCCTGTGACTTGAGTTAATTCATCTGTTATTCCTAGTCTCAGAGCAGTCTAATGTGGCTCTCTCAGTGCAACAAAGAAGGAAGACAGCATGCTCTCTAATACCTTAGTCTTTCATTATTTAGACAGGAACTACCTTAAATGGTCTTTCTAACAGATTCCCTAAAATGATACCCTAAAAAATACTAAGAGGTTGATGTGTGGCTTAGTGGTAATTGTCTCAGTGTAATTTTCAAGGCCCATAGAATGAGTCATCAAGAATTTCCAGAGGTTTCTTATAAATACAGAATGAGTAGTTAAGGAGTTTTCAGTTTATTGGTTGGAGGACATTCCATAAAGCTGGGCATTTTTTGAAAAGAGATATTATGTATCAATACTTGGGCAAGATTGTATGTGAAAGGATTTATCCTTTAACAACGATCTAGTCATTTTCTGGCATCTTTCACTGTATCGCTGGAAGACTATGGGGTTCATGAACAGAGTTTAAATAGGATTACCAGTTAAATAGACCCAGATTTCTGCCTGGATTGTAAAACAGAAAAATAAATTCAATTAAGACCTTATCTGTGTCTCCATATTGTTCCAAGAATATGACTCAGGTGGAGCTTAGCGGTCAGGAAGGTGTGATGGTGCTATTATAATTCTCTTCAATGGAAAATGCATAAAGAGAATCTGGCTGCTTAGGGTCAGACTGCATGGATTCAAAGTTCAGTGAAGTTACTGCCTTGTTCTCTCTTACCTGGGCTGGCAAGGAAAGCCAAGAGTTGGGTGCGTGTGTGCTAAGTCGCTTCAGTCATGTCCAACTCTTTGTGACCCCATGGACTATACAGCTCTCCAAGGCCCTCTGTCCATGGGATTCTCCAGGCGAGAATACTGGAGTGGGTTTCTGCACCCTCCTCCAGGGGATCTTCCCGACCCAGGGATCAAGCCTGAATCTCTTATGTCTCCTGCATTGGCAGGTGGGGTCTTTACCACTAGCACCACCCAGGAAGTCCAAAAGACTCTAAACAGGAACCAGTTGGAGAATCCTAAAATCAGAGTTCCTAAATTAGGTAACCCTGAAGTCATTCAGTCTCAGCAGAAGTCAGCAGTATGGGCATTAAAATCTCAGGAGGTAGACTTTCTTGGCTTGGTTACAATGATGTCCCATCCACCTTAGTTTTTTTTTTTTTAATTTATTTATTTTAATTGGAGGCTAATTACTTTACAATATTGTAGTGGTTTTTGCCAAACATTGACAAATGAATCAGCCATGGGTGCACATGTGTCCCCCATCCTGAACCCCCCTCCCCCACTTCCCTCCCCATCCTCTCCCTCAGGGTTGTCCCAGTGCACTGGCTTTGAGTGCCCTGTTTTATGCATCGAACTTGCACTGGTGATCTGTTTCACATATGGTAATATACATGTTTCATTGCTATTCTCTCAAATCATCCCACCCTCACCTTCTCCCACAGTCTGTTCTTGATATCTTTGTCTCTTTTGCAGTCTCTCATATAGGGTCATCATTACCATCTTTCTAAATTCCATTTATATGTGTTAATATACTATATTGGTGTTTTTATTTCTGACTTACTTCACTCTGTATAATAGACTCCAGTTTCATCCACCTCATTAGAACTGATTCAAATGCATTATTTTTAATAGCTGAGTAATACTCCATTGTGTATATGTACCACAGCTTTCTTATCCATTTGTCTGCCAGTGGACATCTAGGTTGCTTTCTTCCATGTCCTGGCTATTATAAACAGTGCTGCGATGAACATTGGGGTACACATGTCTCTTTCAGTTCTGGTTTCCTCAGTGTGTATGCTCAGCAGTGGGATTGCTGGGTCACATGGCAGTTCTATTCCCAGTTTTTTAAGGAATCTCCACACTGCTCTCCATAGTAGCTGTACTGGTTTGCATTCCCACCAACAGTGTAAGAGGGTTCCCTTTTCTCCACACCCTCTCCAGCATTTATTGTTTGTACTTTTTGATAGCAGCCATTCTGACCAGTGTGAGATGGTACCTCATTGTGGTTTTGATTTGCATTTATCTGATGAGTGATGTTGAGCATCTTTTCATGTGTTTGTTAGCCATTTCTTTGTCTTCTTTGAAGAAATGTCTGTTTAGTTCTTTGGCCGATTTTTTGATTGGGTTGTTTATTTTTCTGGTATTGAGCTGCATGAGCTACTTGTATATTTTTGAGATTAATTCTTTGTCAGTTGCTTCGTTTACTATTATTTTCTCCCATTCTGAATGCTATTTTTTCACCTTGCTTATAGTTTCCTTTGTTGTGCAAAAGCTTTTAAGTTTAATTAGGTCTCATTTGTTCATTTTTGATTTTATTTCCATTACTCTGGGAGATGGGTCATAGAGGATCCTGCTGTGATTTATGTCAGAGAGTGTTTTGCCTATGTTTTCCCCTAGGAGTTTTATAGTTCTTAGTCTTATATTTAGATCTTTAATCTATTTTGAGTTTATTCTTGTGTATGGTGTTAGAAAGGGTTCTCGTTTCATTCTCTTGCAGGTGGTTGACCAGTTTTCCCAGCACTACTGTTAAAGAGATTGTCTTTTCTCCATTGTATATTCTTGCCTCCTTTGTCAAAGATAAGGTCTCCATCAGTTCAGTTCAGTTGCTCAGCCATGTCTGACTCTTTGCGACCCCATGAATCACAGCACGACAGGCCTCCTTGTCCATCACCAACTCCCGGAGTTCACTGAGACTCATGTCCATCTAGTTGGTGATGCCATCCAGTCATCTCATCCTCTGTTGTCCCCCTCTCCTCCTGCCCCCAATCCCTACCAGCATCAGAGTCTTTTCCAATGAGTCAACTCTTCACATGAGGTGGCCAAAGTATTGGAGTTTCAGCTTTAGCATCAGTCCTTCCAAAGAACACCCAGGACTGATCTCCTTTAGAATGGACTGGTTGGATCTCCTTGCAGTCCAAGGGACTCTCAAGAGTCTTCTCCAACACCACAGTTCAAAAGCATCCATTATTTGGTGCTCAGCTTTCTTCGCAGTCCAACTCTCACATCTATACATGACCACTGGAAAAACTATAGCTTTTACTAGATAGAACTTTGTTGGCAAAGTAATGTCTCTGCTTTTGAATATGCTATCTAGGTTGGTCATAACTTTCCTTCCAAGGAGCAAGCATCTTTTAATTTCATGGCTGCAGTCACCATCCGCAGTGATTTTGGAGCCCAAAAAATAAAGGCTGCCACTGTTTCTCCATCTATTTGCCATGAACTGATGGGACCAGATGCCATGATCTTAGTTTTCTGAATGTTGAGCTTTAAGCCAACTTTTTCACTCTCCTCTTTGACTTTCATCAAGAGGCTTTTTAGTTCCTCTTCACTTTCTGCCATAAGGGTGGTGTCATCTGCATATCTGAGGTTATTGGTATTTCTCCTGGCAATCTTGATTCCAGCTTGTGCTTCTTCCAGCACAGCGTTTCTCATGATGTACTCTGAATAGAAGTTAAATAAGCAGGGTGACAATATACAGCCTTGAAGTACTCCTTTTCCTATTTGGAATCAGTCTGTTGCTGCATGTCTAGTTCTAACTGTTGCTTCCTGACCTGCATATAGGTTTCTCAAGAGGCAGGTCAGGTGGTCTGCTATTCCCATCTCTTTCAGAATTTTCCACAGTTTATTGTGAGATACCAAGGGAACATTTCATGCAAAGATGGGCTCGATAAAGGACAGAAATGGTATGGACCTAACAGAAGCAGAAGATATTAAGAAGAGGTGGCAAGAATACACAGAAGAACTGTACAAAAAAGATATTCATGATCAAGATAATCACAATGGTGTGATCAGTCACCTAGAGCCAGACATCCTGGAATGTGAAGGCAAGTGGGCCTTAGAAAGCATCACTACGAACAAAGCTAGTGGAGGTGATGGAATTCCAGTTGAGCCATTTCAAATCCTGGAAGATGATGCTGTGAAAGTGTTGCACTCAATATGCCAGCAAATTTGGAAAACTCAGCAGTGGCCACCGGACTGGAAAAGGTCAGTTTTCATTCCAATCCCAAAGAAAGGCAATGCGAAAGAATGCTCAAACTACTGCACAATTGCACTCATCTCACACACTAGTAAAGTAATGCTCAAAATTCTCCAAGCCAGGCTTCAGCAATATGTGAACCGTGAACTTCCTGATGTTCAAGCTGGTTTTAGAAAAGGCAGAGGAACCAGAGATCAAATTGCCAACATCCTCTGGATCATGGAAAAAGCAAGAGAGTTCCAGAAAAAGATCTATTTCTGCTTTATTGACTATGCCAAAGCCTTTGACTGTGTGGATCACAATAAACTGTGAAAAATTCTGAAAGAGATGGGAATACCAGACCACCTGACCTGTGCACTGCTTTTACTAAATCCCATAGGTTTTGGGTTGTTGTGTTTTCATTTTCATTTGTTTCTATGCATATTTTGATTTCTTCTGTGATTTGTTGGTTATTCAGAAGCATCTTGTTTAGCCTCCATATGCTTGTATTTTTAATAGTCTTTTTCCTGTAGTTGACATTTAATCTTACCACACTGTGATCAGAAAAGATGCTTGAAATGATTTCAATTTTTTTGCATTAACCAAGGCTAGATTTATGGCCCAGGATGTGATCTATCCTGGAGAAGGTTCCGTGTGCACTTGAGAAAAAGTTGAAATTCATTGTTTTTGGGTGAAATGCCTGATAGATATCAATTAGGTCTAACTGGTCCATTGTATCATTTAAAGTTTGTGTTTCCTTGCTAATTTTCTGTTTGGTTGATCTATCCATAGGTGTGAATGGGGTATTAAAGTCTCCCACTATTATTGTGTTACTGTTAATTTCCCCTTTCATACCTGTTAGCATTTGCCTTACATATTGGGGTGCTCCTATGTTGGGTGCATATATATTTATAATTATTATATCTTCTTCTTGGATTGATCTTTGATCATTATGTAGTGTCCTTCTTTGTCTCTTTTCACGGCCTTTATTTCAAAGTCTATTTTATCTGATATGAGTATTGCTACTCCTGCTTTCTTTTGGTCTCCATTTTCATGAAATATCTTTTTCCAGCCCTTCACTTTCAGTCTGTATGTGTCCCTTGGTTTGAGATGGGTCTCTTGTAGACAGCATATATAGGGGTCTTGTTTTTGTATCCATTCAGCCAGTCTTTGTCTTTTGGTTGGGGCATTCAACCCATTTACATTTAAGTAATTATTGATAAGTATGATCCCATTGCCATTTACTTTGTTGTTTTGGTTTCAAGTTTATAAACCTTTTCTGTATTTCCTGTCTAGAGAAGATCCTTTAGCATTTATTGAAGATCTGGTTTGCATCCACCCTAGTTTTAACATGTCTCTAAAAGTGATATCAAGTCATATGGAGCCTCATAGCCAACATGTCCAAACTCTTATTCTTGACAGGACAGAAATGTCCCCAAAAGAATTCAGACTCTATTAGCTGTGGTGCATCTGCCTCACTTGATTTATCTAGACTTTCAGGGAAGCAACTGTATATCCTGTCTGTACCACCTCCCTCCTCTAGATACAATTTAGTATATTCCTTGTTAAATGAAGGAATCCTTTCTGATTTGTCTTTAATTTACCTTTTTCTACTTCAAGAGATTATTCCCTTGGAGAATTGCTTAACTAAGCCAGTCTTTATTGAATCAATGTTTCAGAGTTTATAGACATAAGAATGTGCCTTTTTGGGAGTCTTCATATTCCTAAAACAGAAGGAACCATTTACTTGTATTATAGATCTGCATGTCCCTTCTTCATCCTTCAAGTTATACACATTTTAATGTATTCCAGTCCTGTTTAATTTGTATATTCATGATACTTTATTATATTTTTGATATGCAGACCACACATTAAGCTCCACAAGGAGGATGATATATCATGACTCTTTGATATCGTTATAGGTGTTTAATAAACATTTGAAGATGAATAATCAAAACAAAAATAATTAGAGGTGAAAAGAAGGAGAACCACATTTTACAGGCTGGAAAGATGGCAAAGTATAAGAATATTTTATAGTTGTCAGAGATCCTCATAGGGCCCCTGTGCTGGACAAGGAGGAAGGATGGAGAAGATGGGGTTGGAATTTAGTAATATAGGCACATGATATCATGACAATTATTTGAATGGAGAGTAATAGGATATATATATATATATATATATATATATATTATTTGCTTTGGGAAGAAGTATGAATGCAAATTAAAAACACAAAATTGTATCCTTATAAATTAGTTATTTAAAAAATCACTTCTCTCCAAAAGCAATTAGTTTGTTTGCAGTTTTTGTTTCTCTGACTTCATTTTTTAGAAGACCTCAGAGTTTCTGCACTTTCTGCTCATTCATAGCTTGTAAAAATGTGTCAAGTATTCTTCTAAAATTTCAAGGCAATGCAAATCCATTCTCCTCCCAAATTTTCTTTGTTCTTATTCCCAGTTATATCTGGTCCCATCACTTCATGGCAAATAGATGGGGAAACAATGAAAACAGTGAGAGACTTTATTTTGGGGGGCTCCAAAATCACTGCAGATAGTTATTGCAGCCATGAAATTAAAAGATGCTTTGTCCTTGGAAGAGAAGCTATGACCAACATAGATAGCATATTAAAAAGCAGAGATATTACTTTACCAACAAAGGTCCATGCTTTTGGAACTGTGGTGTTGGAGAAGACTCTTGAGAGTCCCTTGGACTGCAAGGATATCCAACCAGTCCATCCTAAAGGAAATCAGTCCTGAATATTCATTGGAAGGACTGATGCTGAAGCTGTAACTCCAGTACTTTGGCCACCTGATGCAAAGAATTGACTCCTTGGAAAAGATCCTGATGCTGGGAAAGATTGAAGGTGGGAGGAGAAGGGGACGACAGAGGATGAGATGGTTGGATGGCATCACCAACTTGATGGACATGAGTTTGAGTAAACTCCGGGAGTTGGTGATGGATGGGGAAGCCTGGCATGCTGCAGTCCATGGGGTTGCAAAGAGTCGGACATGACTGAGTGACTGAACTGATACTGATATCTTTAATTATTTGTCCTATCCTTCCTAATTCAACATTTTTACATTGAAAACAAATTATAAGATTGTATATGTTAATATATAGAGATTATTGCTATACTATAAATTTGTATTTAGACAAAAATAAAAATTCAAAACATTCCCATATTGTTATAGGTACATGCATCTATAGGAGATGTCAAAAACACATACAGGAAGAATGATACTAGCTATAGGATAATATTCAGCTCTGGAGCAATTCCCTGCATTCTCCAAACATTCCCAGCCATTTAAGCCAGTGTTCTAAAAATTTAGGGTCATAGAAAAGGCAGAAGGGTGTGTTTTAAACATGAAGATTCCTGGGCTTCAGAAACTTTGATGCAGCATGCCTGGGTTACGGTTGACAGATATGTACTTGAAAAAGAATCCCACAGGATGCAGTTGCAGGTGATACAGAGGACCATCCTAAATTCACACCCAAACACGTGAAGCTGGCAGGTAGGTAGAGGAGATGGAAGCTCAGGTGAAAGGGTCAGAGCTAAGACAGGATTGGCTGTCATTGGTTTATAGACAGAGTTCATGCCTCGGAAGTGGTTGGGAGTATCTAAGGGAGGGTGCAGAGAGAGAAGAGTGGTGGTCCAAGGATAGAAAGACAAAGTGCAAGAGGGAGAAAGAGAAGTCTCCAAAGGACAGCCAAGGTATGGCCAGAGAGAGCACACCATGATACAGAGGTGAAGATGGCAGAGTTCAAGAAGGAGGGCGTGCCTGGCAGGCCAAATGAAACAAAACCGGGAAAGGGAAGACCTAAAAATGTTCATCGTCTGTATAGTTTAACTCAGGCACTACAATGGTTGTTCTCGAAAGGTAGTGTTATTACTGTATTTCTAGGCACCTGATGCATTGTAAATATTTGGTAAACTAAACTGAATAATCAAGGGAGGCCGCCATATGAGTTTTAAAGACCTCACCTGTAGCTCAGTTCCATTAAGTAACTTCATTAGGAGAAACAAATGTTATATGGATGTAACCATCCACAATGGAGAATTAATTGTAACTAGGTCAATAAAACTCTTGTTTTTGTTTTGTTTTGAGCCATCTGCTAAGATGTGGTAATGACATTTAAAAAACAGTACCCAACCTTTGTTTGTGTGTGATGCTATTCTGGACAATGTAATTTTACCAGTAATTAAAAAAAATAAAGCTAAGACCTTCAAAATCTTTAAGCTTAGGTTTTTCCCTTATAAATGATCTTTCATGATCATTTATAGAAATGTATTTAGTCATGAGAAGAAGAAAAACACATTAAAGAAGGTAAACGACTCTCTACAAATGCCCAAGTGCTGGTTGCTAAGACAACTGCTGGGGTTTATTGAATATAGAGCAAAAAAAATCAATCAGAAATCATTGGAAGAACTTGCATGGGTACATAAACCATTTCTGCCTCATAATTGCAGGAACTTTCCTACATCTGTGTACCACATGAAGAGGGTTTGTGTTTGTGTCAGTCGGCGGAATTCCAAGGAAAGTTGCCTTCTTGATGTGTTCTCACCATTTTAATTCCCTTCCATAACATGACCTTCTCAACACCCAAGTAATTTATTAAAATTACAGTGGTTAAAAAAAAAAAAAAGTAGCCCATTACCTGCCTCTTTTGTACCAATGTCACTTAATTCTTGGCTCCCAAGAATGGCTCCCATTCTTGGTTTCTTTGAATCAAACAGTTTTCAGGTTTATATATAGAAGTCATTTACATCCATGTAGCAGCTTCTTCCCCCACGTGGCATGTGCTTGACTCGTCAAGAAACCACAAGGAGGGAGGGATGGTCTCAGGAAGCTACCCTGCCAATCTCTCCCAGATTTCCTTTCTCTCTCTCTCAGGGAATCTATTATTCTCTATTCCCAGCTTCCTGAGGTGCTAAGACGACTAAGAAACGATTGCCAAGGTTTTCAGACTTTTGAGTGGAAAACATTGTTATGTTTATGGGATAGAGAGACACCCTATGAATGAAATAAAAGATCAAGGGTAGCCACATACACCAGACATCAGCTGTATGACCTTCTCATGGCAGCTGCAAGAACTTAGTAGGAGGGTTCTTACGGTCATTGGGTGATAGCCTTTAGTCTATTGAGCTCACTAATCTCATAAGGAAATGATCAGTCTCTCAGACTGGACTGTGCATAGTTCATTTATGAGATGACCAAGTAACAGAGTGACCCATTGAGAAGATCTCTGCTTCTCTAATCTATGCTACACACTCCCCACAGATTAATCCCAAAGTGCCTCCTTCAGAACAGTGTTTTTCAAATTTTAGTGGGTTGAGGCACGTTAGTGGATCCTAGCATATATTTAGTGAGTTGAAACATGAAAAGAAAAAAGATGAAAATAGAAAAGAGGATAGCATCAGAACAAATATCATCTAATAAGGGTAAATGTGTATTGTGAAACTTTCATTTCATTCTCTTCTTATGTAGGTATACACTGGATTGCTAGATTGGATACATTTCTGGTTCTGACCAGAAAGGTTAGAAAGCCAGACTCGTCCTTGCTGAGAATTCCTCAGTGATCTCTCTTGTATACAGAAAAAAAGAAACAATTCCAACTCCTTTACTCAAAGGCTGGAATTGTCCCCCAAATCCACTGTACTTCCATAACATTATGCTGGGTTCCAACTTTTTCACTCACTGTCCTCCCAGTGTACCTCTCAGGATCCTTACCCCACTCTGCCCTTTATTCATAAGTTTCTTCTCCTCTTAATGGTTTTCATATTCTACTCTCCTTTTGGGACCATTCGAAACTTATCTTTTCATTTAACCATACGATTGCTAGTTCCTCTCATCACTCACCTCTTCCTAGCTGTTCTGCTCATTTCCATATATTCTCTCTCTGTTCCCTCTGCATTGCTCTTTATCCATCTCCCATCCCACTTCATTCCCACACCTCCTGCCGACAACCTGTGTCTGCCTCATTTCCTGTTGCTTTCCTCTTAGCATGTACCTCCAGCTTATCATATCCTCATTATCCTATTTTATTGTTGTTTATAATTCCTGCTCTCTTGTGTATATCTCTGTCTCCCCACTTGACTGAAAGCAACTTGAGCCTGTGAACTTGAACTGTGGATCATAGTTTTTCAGTATCCCTTATAATGTCTGGCACGGTGCAGGATATATAGCACGTGCTCAGTAAAGCCTTGACTTAAATCAGTCATGGCCATTGAAGCCTCTCCTCTTATGCAGTGGCCCCTGCCAGAGTCGCCCCCAGCCATGACCTCCTCCGCACCCCTTCCCTAACCCTACAAGGCGGGCTTGTGTGCTGTGGGCCAGACTCAGGAGCAGATGCTTATAGGTGGCTCCCATACACACAGCTGAGCCCCAGGAGCCATGCAACTAAGGAAGAAGAGATGAAATCTTTCCTCACAGCTACACAACAATGGATTTACAGCCCAGCAACTGGCTTTGTACACTCAGCACCTGCAGAATGTCTGAATGGACAATGAATGCTCCTGCAGCTGAGACAGGTCTAGCTTTAGCAGCTGTGGACTTTACAAGCACGTACACACGGATGTTGGACCAGGCCAAAGTCTGAGCTGCCCCCTTAGCACCCATAGTGAGTCCAGATCTATGATTACTGCAATCCTGGGACCTGACTTCAGGGGATCTATGCTGGTGGCTTGGTGAAAACAATGCTCAAGAAATATCCAGGTGGCTCAGTGAGGAAAGAATCCACTTGCAGTACAAGAGACATGTGTTTGATCCCTAGATTGGGAAGATCCCCTGGAGAAGGAAGTTGCAACCCACTACAGTGTTCTTGCCTGGAGAAGCCCATGGACAGAGGAGCCTGGTGGGCTACAGTCCAAGGTGTTGCAAAGAGTTGGACATGACTGAAGTGACTTAGCATGCATGCAAGAAACACAAGGCCAGCTGCCGGTATACAGATATTGAAGGTGGGAATGAGAGATGTCATAACAGTATAATCTGAGGGCCTGCACAACAGACGAAAATTGACACAGGAGCACACCTGCACGTGAGTAGCTCAAGAGGAGGAATACTCAACGGCTTCTGTCCCAGCAGGAGTGCTCCAACCTCACCTAACTCACATCACAGATCAGAAACACAGCCAAGAAACAGATCTGGGAGCTACTACTCCAAGAACTAGGGAGCAGATCCTGTACAACCACAGAACAATTCCAGTGCAGGCTCTGTCACTGCAACATCCATCATACCCTCTATCAAGGGGGTAATGGACAGCATACACTGAAGAAGAGGTGGCAGACATCTATACTAAAAGCAGCCTTAGCACCAGGAAAAAAAAACCCACATAGGCTACACAAAAATGTCCCTACATAAAAACAGCCCTCCAAGACACAATCTGAGGGTCTGTCATTTGAAAGAAGAACCCCCAGAGCATTTAACCTTGGAGATGAGCAGAGGTGAGTGCAGGAGCGCCACAGGGCTGAGGAAAATGGAGTCCACTCTTAGAGGGCACACACAAGGTGTCATGCACTGGACCAGCAAAGAGAAGTGCGTACACAGCAACCTGGGTGAGACCCACCTGGGGGTCCTGGAGGGTCTCCTGGGAGGGGAGGGTCGGCTGTAGCTCACTGTGGGGGCAAGGAGACTGGAACTGGAGACCCCAGGGCATACTGATCAGTGTGAGCTCTCGAGGAGGTCCCAATTTTGGCACCAAGACCCAGCCCAACCTAGCAACCTACAGCCCCCAGTGCTGGAAAGCCTCAAGCCCAATAAAGTAGATAGGAACAGTGTCACCCATCAGGAGACAGGCTGCCTAAAGTTGCACTGAGCTCACAGCCACCTCAAATCACACCCCCTGACACCCCCTTCCCCCACAGAGGAACAAGACCTAGCTCCACTCACCGGGGGCAGGTGCCAGTCCCTCCCACCGGGACACCTACCTCACCCCAGGACCAGCCCCAGGACCAACCCCTCATCCACCAGGGGCCAGACACCAGAAGCAAGAGGAATTGTGATCCTGCAGTCTGCGGAAAGGAGACCACAAACACAGAAATACAAGATGAGAAAACAGAGAAATGTGTGCAGATGAAGCAACAAAAATTAAAACCCAAAATAACCAAAGGAAGAGAAGATAGACAATCTACCTGAAAAACAATTCAGAGTAATAATGGTAAATATGATTCAAAATCTGAGAAAAAGAATGGAGGCATAGACCAAGAAGATACCAGAAATGTTTTAAAAAGAGAAGATTTAAAGAACAAACAGAGGTGAACAACATAATAACTTAAAAATTACCCCAGAAAGCAGAAGAACGGTAAGTGAGCTGGAAGATAGAATGGTGGAGTCACCGCCACAGAGCAGAATAGAGACAAAAGAATGAAAAGAAATGAGGACAGTTACAGAAACCTCTAGGGAGGGAGAGTGTGAGTGTGAGTGTGTGAGTGTGTGTGTGTGTGTGTGTGTGTAACTGACTCACTTTGCTGCACACCTGAAACTAACACAACATTGTAAATCAACTATACTGCAATAAAAATTATTTTTTAAAAACTCAGTCATGATCCCTTCCTTTGTACCAAAATTCTACCCTACTGACTCCAACATTTTTTCCCTAGATAGAGTCTTTTACATTTGAATTGGCTTTTCCATTTCTCAAGTTTTTTCATATCTCTCATCTCAGTTGCTTTTATCTACAAAGACTTAATAAAGTAGGCATGAGTCACGATACTTATTCTTAAAAGATGAGGACATTGAGCCTCAAAGAGGTTTGTAACTGTGACACATATTGCCACCAGTGTACTTAGAACCAAAATCGAATGCAACCTATTCTGTGCCTATTATCCACCCTCCTCCAACAGAAACTTGAAAACAACAATCACGTAGAATAATAATGTGCTCTCAGTATAAAGCGTTGTATGTAGAGGAAAAGCCCCAAGAAATAGCAAACAAGGCATATCCGGTTTTATGCAATGAGAGTCGGAACACCATGTTCTAGACCCAAATGCTGGCTGTCTATTTTGCTTCTGTACTTGTGCTTGTATTCTAAGGATGCCACAGAAAGGGGGAGAAAATCCATGTACTGCTAACAGATATTGTGTTGGCTTCCACTGTCGGGTTGACAGTCTTTTCATTTAATTCATCTTAGCAATTAGCTGGGACTCTGTTCTGTGTTACAAGTGATTAACATGTTCTTTTAATATTAATTTAATAATGTGTTTCTTACCAAGCTGTTCTCCTAAATGTTGGCCCCTCTCGGTTGAGATGACTCGCTCATCTTCCATGTCACATTTGTTCCCAACCAGGATAACCTGGGCATTATCCCACGAGTATGTTTTGATTTGAGTTGACCTAAAAAGGAAAAAAGAAAAGGCAAAAAACTGGTCAGAGGAAAGTGTAACAACATAAAATGAAGGAGAAGAAATATATCCCACAGATGATGGTAACAGCAAAAGATGAAGCCCAAATGCCTGACATTTAGAATTAATTAGTTCAGTGCAAGTCTACCCTTCAGATACTCATTTGGGATCACATGAGTCAAATATCAGGGGACCTGTGGTGGTGTACTGAGAATTCTTCTGGATTTGATGAGATTAATATTACTACTGCTTCCTCCTTCTCTTCTACTCCACATTCCACAGTACTTTTATAACTGGAATGAGTGGCCAACCATCCCAGTTTGCCCAAGATGTTCCCAGTGTTAGCAGTAAAAGTCCTTTGTCCCAAGAAACCCTTTACTTCCAAGAAACGTGAGGTGGCTGGTCACTACAGTCCATCACAGGAAAACCTCATTTTACCATGTTACAATCACAACTTAAAGAGCTAAGACAATTCAGTTAGGAAACATGGGGCCAATTATAATATTAAAAAAAAACAGATTATAAGAATTAATATTCTCATGCCTTACATTTTTCAGAGAAAAATGCCAGGTTTGTTAATATCACAATTACAATACAATGACCTAGTGTTTTAAGTTACCATGAACAGGATGGCTAGAATTCAGAATAAGCTTCCAGTACGGATCATAAGGCTCATAACCAACTTTTGAGTTCCATACTTAGATGATAATTATAATAGTTAATATTTACAGGTACTGTTTCAAACTCTTTATGTATGTTAACTTAATCCTTAGAGTAACTCAATGGAGATACCATTATGATCTCCAGTTTATAGTTGAGGAAAATGAGGTATAGAGAGGTTAAAAAATTTGCTCAAGACAACTCAGCTAGTAAAGCAGTAAATATGGAAACCAAACCCAGGCAGCATAGTTCTTAAATGCACATCAGTACTACTCATTAAAAGTCTGAGAAGTTAAGTTCTAGTCTATTTGCTGTCATTTCAGAACAGAAGCTGAAAGGAAGCCATGTTCTTTAATCCTCCCTTTTTATTGGCCACGTTCTTATTTGATAACAATTCAAGATAGGTGGGAAAGACACATCACCCAGAGGGTGGTCAAGAGAGAGATCAAAAACCTAAAAAAACGTTGAAAGTTTAATGAAGGGATTTGTAAAGTGCCCAAAAGAGAAGCTTGGTGTGTTCTTACTAGCAACTGTCAAATCTTCCAGGATTTTAAAACAGAAAATAGTGGTGAACTGTTCTCAACTTGGAGAGAGAACGAAAGCCAGTAGCTTTAAACTGTAGCGGGAGAGCTTTCAAGGAGATGTCATCACTACTTCTCCCTTCCAAGAAGAAAGGAGAGAGCTGAGAGGCAGACAGGTCTGATTTCAGAGTACTTCCCTGAACCAAGGACAAGTTTTCAAATGAGATTAAAATATCTGGTGAAAGATACCTTTGGTTCCATGTGAGCATCTCAAGGTGCAACATATTTTATCAGAAAAATCCAGGGATAGGACACCTTTCTAATTCTGACACCTAAGTTAATAATGTATTCCTCTAGCAACAGTGACATTCAACATGTATCTATAAACTGGGAAAATAAAGGCAGATATTCAAAACCTAAGCTTTTTCACTTACCTCATCTTATATAAGTGTGGAGTATATGAAAAATGAATTAAGAGTAAATTAAGGTGTAAAAAATATTTTATACCTGGACACATCTTAAATCTCAAGTGGTAACATAACTGTATAAAGAAATTTCAAAGGTTCTTTGAAAGGAACTCTAATCACATTTCTTTAGGTAATTAAAAAAAAGAAAAATTATCCCTTTGCTCGTGTAGTTCTTGTTAGCCAAGGCTTGGCCTATGCCTAGAAAGGGCCTAGGTTGAGAGCCCTTCTGTTAATGGGGAGAGTTCTTATCTTGGCACACAGCTAGAAATAAAATACACAGAATGAGGTTAAGGAGAGCAGTCTCAGGAGAATGTCCTACTCGCAGAAGGGGTGGGGGCTGGTGTGTAAATGGCACGGCCTGCTGAATTTACCAAGGGCGAAGGCTTGCCTGAAACAATTCAGCCTGGGATAGGGGTGCACTTTTGTGAAGGTTAAAAAAACAAAAGACACGAGCTGATTTTTACTGTTTAACCAGGTTAAAAAAAAAAAAAAAAAAACTTCCCTTGTGGCTCAGATGGTAAAAGTGTCTCCCTACAATGCAGGAGACCTGGGTTCGATCCCCGGGTCGGGAAGATCCCCTGGAGAAGGAAATGGCAACCCACTCCAGTATTCTTGCCTGAAAAATCCCATGGACAGAGGAGCCTGGTAGGCTACAGTCCATGGGGTCACAAAGAGTTGCACACGACTGAGTGACTTCACTTTCTTTCACTTGACCAAGTTAATGGAATGCTTGCTTTTCCCATTAAATATGTCTGTAGTTCTGCTAACATAATAACTCATGGAGGTCTTAGTATGCCACAGTGATAGACTATACATCTATTCATGCACAATATTCCCTGTTTATACTATATATATAGTATATATGTGTGTGTGTGTGTGTATAATTTGGGGAGGCCATGATTACATCAAACATACCCCTTTCTGTTAGTTCTTATATGAGAAATAGTTCACTGTAACCTCTGCAATGTCTTAAATTGACAAGGAAATAATTTAAAACAAACATTTTCTATAATTACCAAGGAATTCTACAGAACCATTATCTTAAAAGCTTAAAGAGCCATTGGAGACCATTTCTTTTTTTAATCAAGTAATAATTATGGTCTGGGCTATCTGTGCTGAGGTGAACAAAACATTAATTTGCCATCAGAGCTGTTTAGTTGAGTAAGATTTGTTTCTGACTAGTTCGGACTTCCTGACAATGTCCACCATCAACAGGGTTCAGTTCAGTTCAGTTGCTCAGTGTCCAACTCTTTGTGACTGCATGGACTGCAGCACGCCAGGTCTCCCTGTCCATCACCAACTCCTGGAGTTTACCCAAACTCCTGTCCATCAAGTCGGTAATGCCATCCAACCATCTCATTCTCTGTCGTCCCCTTCTCCTCCTGCCTTTAATCTTGCCCAGCATCAGGGTCTTTTCCAATGAATCAGTTCGTATCAGGTGGCCAAAGTATTGGAGTTTCAGCTTTAGCATCAGTCCTTCCAATGAACACTCGGGACTGATCTCCTTTAGGATGGACTGGTTGGATCTCCTTGCAGTCCAAGGGACTCTCAAGAGTCTTCTCCAACACCACAGTTCAAAAGCATCAATTCTTCGGTGCTCAGCTTTCTTCACAGTCCAACTCTCACATCCATACATGACCACTGGAAAAACCATAGCCTTGACTAGACGGACCTTTGTTGGCAAAGTAATGTCTCTGCTTTTTAATATGCTGTCTAGGTTGGTCATAACTTTCCTTCCAAGGAGTAAGTGTCTTTTAGTTTCATGGCTGCAGTCACCATCTGCAGTGATTTTGGAGCCCTCAAAAATAAAGTCTGACACTGTTTCCACTGTTTCCCCATCTATTTGCCATGAAGTGGTGGGACCGGATGCCATGATCTTCGTTTTCTGAATGTTGAGCTTTAAGCCAACTTTCTCACTCTCCTCTTTCACTTTCATCAAGAGGCTATTTAGTTCTTCGCTTTCTGCCATAAGGGTAGTGTCATCTGCTTATCTGAGGTTACTGATATTTCTCCCATGGCAATCCTGATTCCAGCTTGTGCTTCCTCCAGCCCATAGAGTAGCTTTAGGCAAAGTCCAGTCACCAGCTACAGGGGATCAGAATCATACTGACTGATTCATAAACTACCACATATCATAGAATCTAAGCAGCATGGATTATAAGATAAAAATTATTTAATGAATGGCCCAGAACAAAAAGAAGCAGCCAATGAATCTATGATACGATGCTTTAATAATAGTCCTGCCAGACAAACTTGTCACTCACATCAGTGTCTTGTTACTTTGAAAATTTTTTCATGTATTCTGAGGGATTTAGTAAATTTTTCTATCTTTAGTTGCTTTGTTCATGATACTTTATTTATGAGAGATGACCATCCCATGACTGTTTAATAAGAAAGGTCAACATATCCTTCTGCTTGTGGGTATCTTCCCTTAGGACCTGTAGAGCACTAGATTGTTGCTTTACAGGAAAATATGAAATGATAGTCATTACTCCAAAATGAGTATTCACATTCCTAGTATAAAACTGATACCCCTTCTTTCATACACGATAACTTTCTACCCACGTCCTAATAATTCCACCACTCAGTTGGCAATGTACACAACTATGACCAAGTGAGCACACGTGTAGGCAGTGGAGTCTGTTTTTCATATAGCATCAGCAATTATAATAAGCCATTGATTACAAGACACATCCCGATTTCAGATGTGTTTAAATATGAATAGTTCTGCATCTTACATTCCGTAAAGCACTGTTGTTTTCTCAGTATTTCTTTTATGAAGACCTAGGTTGAAATAAGAGCTTGTATCATTCCTTTAGCTCAGGAAAATATGGAGATGAGAAAATACAAACCCCATGAGCTGAAAAAGCCCCAGAGCTGTATTTCATCTAGAGAATAATATGAATTAAGGTCAGAAGAATGTGGGGATGATAATCCAGTCCCCATGCCTTCCAACTCAGAATCCTAATAGTTTATTCAGTTCATTTAAAAGAAGGCACTAATACTGAGTGGGTATAGGAAAGTCACGCTGTATTCTTTAGCTTCAGCATCTTCACCTATAAAATGAGGCTACCACATTTTGCATTTACTTTCTGGGGCTGTTGTAAGACAAATGTGGTTGAGATAGGATCATGCTCTACTTTCCAAGTTGCAAACATCTTTTTACAAATATAAAACACTGTTAGTCCCAGCTTGGGCAGCCAGCTCTTTCTCTTTCTAAATCCACCTCAACTCATCCCTTATAATTTCTATCATCTAAATAATAATTTGACTTTTCTTAATTGAAGAAAAGTTGTCTTGTCTTTCCTCGTCTCAAATCTTGTCTCCAGTTCGTATCTTGAGGCTGAGGTCCTAGACAAATACATTTCTAACTGGGAGTAAACAGTCTTTTTGGTGTGTCTGTTAGGAGCATGACACATGTCTATTTAGTGAATTATTCGTTCATGTGACATTTCTGTATATCTACTTTTTCAGTCATTTACTGTATTTTGCAAAATTTCTTATTTGGGAATGGGTTTCTATCACCTCATTAGGGACTGTCTTATTTCCTTGTCTATTAGACAGTTTTAAAGAAAGTGGCTGTCACAAAATAACATACATGTGAAAAGATGATTTATTTCTGAATTGCTGCAAAAGATCCTTTGGGGTTTACTGTTAATCTCAGCAAGATTAATGGACTCAAAAGCAATATGCTGGTCACCATGGTTACCTGACAAATGGCAATTAACTCAGACCTTACCAGTAACCAGATGATGGTTACTATAAAAAAAAAAAAATCTGTTATCTGTCTTTAAGTTAAAAACAAAACAATAACCCCTCTCTATATATTGTCTTATTTTTATATGTTTTCTCTATATATATGTAGAGAAAGGACTTTGTTTTTTTTTTTCTTTTGTTTTATATTATCAGACAGAGGGAGATGAGATTTTCATATTTTACACATAAATGACTGAACGCTGCACAGAATAAAATAATTTAGGAAAGTTACAAACAAAGAAACCAAATTCCTATAATATCTCTGTTTCCTCTCCTTTGTTCTGCGTGTATAAATAATTTCCTATGAGTTCAATCTGTTTTCATAAAGAAGAGACTCTTATTAGTCATAATGTTCTGAAAAACACTCCACAGAATGTGCCTCAGTAATCAAAAAAGCAGTTATCGCGTAGGGTCTGAGAACATGTTCAGCTCTTTCCTCACAGTGAATCTCAGCCAGACCTTAACAGCAGCCCTGTCCTTCATTATGGCAGCTCAGAGTTCCCCTCAGCATTCATTTCCCTTATTCTCCTCAACATTCAGGAGCCTCAGCCTTCCACATCTCAGCAGACTTCAAATTGTTATGGAATTTCCCAGTCTGCTACTGCTCATCACATAGAATTGTCCCTTCTGTTACATTCCCACTAACTTAATCACTTATTTATCCACTTATTCTCAACCTTGGAGAGCTGTTAAAAATTACTTCAACCTGGAACAATTAAATCAGAACCTTTAGGGACGTTGTCATAGGCATTTAAAAAATAATCTCTCCAGGTGACTTCTGTGTATGACTGCATGGGTCTCCTCCCATACCTGCTTTAGTTTTTAAAATAATCTGTTTCTTTATTTCCCATCTAATACCTGAAGCGTTTGCAGGTGGTTTACACAGGTACATGCAGCAATACAAGATATATACAAAATAAATTTTAAAATGAGTAAGTGGCAGTAAGGAAACAAAAACAGGAACATGATAAAACTTAATGATTTATATATACTGTAAAAGTTAAGAGGTAGTTTAAGAAGTCAAGTCAGGCTTTGCATATGTACATTAACTCCTTTAAGGAGTTATAAAAGTAAATGCTAAAAAAGCACCTTCAAATAAATTTTCTCCAATATTTTTATAAAGAAATGGGTTTATAGTTTTTGATAAGATTGCTATATTCTCATTAAATATTCTAATAAGAGAAAAAGCTAAAGCAAAAATAAAAATTATCAGAAATCTCACTACCCCCAGATTATCACCACTAACATCTTGGTGAAAATCCTAGAGTAGGCTGTAGTACTGAACTCACTGAGTCATGACCTCCTTCCTTGGAGGTGGGTTCTTTTTCCCTGCACCTCTCTGGCATTGGACTGGGCCAAGCACATTGCTTTGGTCAATGGAATATGAGGAGATTTGATGTGAGCCACTGGTGAGCAAGAGGCACAGAGGCCTTGTGAGTTTCATCAGCCCTCTTGTATTCTTGACAGAGTGTGGTCCACTGGAGAAGGGAATGGCAAGCCACTTCAGTATTCTTGCCTTGAGAACCCCATGAACAGTATGAAAAGGCAAAATGATAGGATACTGAAAGAGGAACTCTCCAGGTCAGTAGGTGCCCAATATGCTACTGGAGATCTGTGCAGAAATAACTCCAGAAAGAATGAAGGGATGGAGTCAAAGCAAAAAGAATACCCAGCTGTGGATGTGACTGGTGATAGAAGCAAGGTCCAATGTTGTAAAGGGCAATATTGCATAGGAATCTGGAATATCAGGTCCATGAATCAAGGCAAACTGGAAGTGGTCAAACAAGAGATGGCAAGAGTGAATGTCAACATTCTAGGAATCAGCGAACTGAAATGGACTGGAATGGGTGAATTTAACTCAGATGACCATTATATCTACTACTGTGGGCAGGAATCCCTCAAAAGAAATGGAGTAGCCATCATGGTCAACAAAAGAGTCCGAAATGCAGTACTTGGATGCAATCTCAAAAACGACAGAATGATCTCTGTTTGTTTCCAAGGCAAACCATTCAATATCACAGTAATCCAAGTCTATGCCCCAACCAGTAACGCTGAAGAAGCTGAAATTGAACAGTTCTATGAAGACCTACAAGACCTTTTAGAACTAACACCCAAAAAAGGTGTCCTTTTCATTATAGGGGACTGGAATGCAAAAGTAGGAAGTCAAGAAACACCTGGAGTAACAGGCAAATTTGGCCTTGGAATATGGTGTGAAACAGGGCAAAGACAGATAGAGTTTTGCCAAGAAAATGCACTGCTCATAACAAACACCCTCTTCCAACAGCACAAGAGAAGACGCTATACATGGACATCACCAGATGGTCAACACCGAAATCAGATTGATTATATTCTTTGCAGCCAAAGATGGAGAAGCTCTATACAGTCAGCAAAAACAAGATGTAAAGCTGACTGTTGCTCAGATCATGAACTCCTTATTGCCAAATTCAGGCTTAAATTGAAGTAGGGAAAACCACTAGACCATTCAGGTATGACTTAAATCAAATCCCTTATGATTATACAGTGGAAGTGAGAAATAGATTTAAGGGCCTAGATCTGATAGATAGAGTGCCTGATGAACTATGGAATGAGGTTCGTGACATTGTACAGGAGACAGGGATCAAGACCATCCCCATGGAAAAGAAATGCAAAAAAGCAAAATGGCTGTCTGGGGAGGCCTTACAAATAGCTGTGAAGAGAAGAGAAGCAAAAAGCAAAGGAGAAAAGGAAAGATATAAGCATCTGAATGTAGAGTTCCAAAGAATAGCAAGAAGAGATAAGAAAGCCTTCTTCAGCGATCTGTGCAAAGAAATAGAGGAAAACAACAGAATGGGAAAGACTAGAGATCTCTTCAAGAAAATTAGAGATACCAAGGGAACATTTCATGCAAAGATGGGCTCGATAAAGGACAGAAATGGTATGGACCTAACAGAAGCAAAAGATATTAAGAAGAGGTGGCAAGAATACACAGAACAACTGTACAAAAAAGATCTTCATGACCCAGATAATCACGATGGTGTGATCACTGACCTAGAGCCAGACATCCTGGAATGTGAAGTCAAGTGGGCCTTAGAAAGCATCACTACGAACAAAGCTAGTGGAGGTGATGGAATTCCAGTTGAGCTATTTCAAATCCTGAAAGATGATGCTGTGAAAGTGCTGCACTCAATATGCCAGCAAATTTGGAAAACTCAGCAGTGGCCACAGGACTGGAAAAGGTCAGTTTTCATTCCAATCCCAAAGAAAGGCAATGCCAAAGAATGCTCAAACTACTGCACAATTGCACTCATCTCACACACTAGTAAAGTAATGCTCAAAATTCTCCAAGCCAGGCTTCAGCAATATGTGAACCGTGAACTTCTGATGTTCAAGATGATTTTAGAAAAGGCAGAGGAACCAGAGATCAAATTGCCAACATCTGCTGGATGATGGAAAAAGCAAGAGAGTTCCAGAAAAACATCTATTTCTGCTTTATTGACTATGCCAAAGCCTTTGACTGTGTGGATCACAATAAACTGTGGAAAATTCTGAAAGAGATGGGAATACCGGACCACCTGATCTGCCTCTTGAAAAATTTGTATGCAGGTCAGGAAGCAACAGTTAGAATGGGACATGGAACAACAGACTGGTTCCAAATAGGAAAAGGAGTACGTCAAGGCTGTATATTGTCACCCTGCTTATTTAACTTCTATGCAGAGTACATCATGAGAAACGCTGGACTGGAAGAAGCACAAGCTGGAATCAAGATTGCCGGGAGAAATATCAATAACCTCAGATATGCAGATGACACCACCCTTATGGCAGAAAGTGAAGAGGAACTAAAAAGCCTCTTGATGAAAGTGAAAGTGGAGAGTGAAAAAGTTGGCTTAAAGCTCAACATTCAGAAAATGAAGATCATGGTATCTGGTCCCATCACTTCATGGGAAATAGATGGGGAAACAGTGGAAGCAGTGTCAGACTTTATTTTTTTGGGCTCCAAATCACTGCAGATGGTGACTGCAGCCATGAAACTAAAAGACGCTTACTCCTTGGAAGGAAAGTTATGACCAACCTAGATAGCATTTTCAAAAGCAGAGACATTACTTTGCCAACAAAGGTTTGTCTAGTCAAGGCTATGGTTTTTTCTGTGGTCATGTATGGATGTGAGAGTTGGACTGTAAAGAAGGCTGAGCGCTGAAGAATTGATGCTTTTGAACTGTGGTGTTGGAGAAGACTCTTGAGAGTCCCTTGGACTTCAAGGAGATCCGACCAGTCCATTCTGAAGGAGATCAGCCCTGGGATTTCTTTGGAAGGAATGATCCTAAAGCTGAAACTCCAGTACTTTGGCCACCTGATGCGAAGAGCTGACTCATTGGAAAAGACTCTGATGCTGGGAGAGATTGGGGCCAGGAGGAGAAGGGGACGACAGAGGATGAGATGGTTGGATGGCATCACTGACTCGATGGACGTGAGTCTGAGTGTACTCTGGGAGTTGGTGATGGACAGGGAGGCCTGGTATGCTGCGATTCATGGGGTCGCAAAGAGTCAGACAGGATGAGCGACTGAACTGAACTGAACTTGTATTCTTGCTCTTCGTTGTGGCAGGAACCAATCCTAGGAAGGGGGATTCTCTGCTAGCCTGTCACAGGAGGGAGAAGCCAGGAGCAGCCCAGCTGAGTTCCACAGATATCAGCATATTTCAGCCAAACCTAGAAGAGCCCATCATTCCTTTCCAACTCCATCTTTTGCTCCCTACCCTCGTCCCAACTTTGATACAGCCTTATTAATTTCTTTGAAATTTTCAAACATGCTACAGTTTCCAACAAGTAGGAGCCATCACTATGGATGGCTCTAGGTTTTGCAAGGCCTAAAACTAATAAAATTGTGAGGTCCAATTTAAGGGGGAAAAAATGCAAATTAGAAATACAGATGGTCAGAATGACCATCTTTAAAAAGTCTGTAAATAGCAAATGCTAGAGAGGGTGTGGAGAAAAGGAAAACTGTTCACACCGTTGGTGGGAATGTAAATTGGTGCAGCCACTATGGATAATAGTATGGATAATCCTCAAAAAACTAAAAATAGACTTGCCATATGATCCAGCAATACCCCGACAAAACTGTAACTCAACAAAGTACATGCATCATTATGTTCACAGCAGCACTGTTTACAATAGCCAAGGCGTGGAAACACCTAAATGTCCATTGTCAGATGAATGGATGAAATGGAATACTACTCAGCCATAAAAGGAACAAAATAATGCCATTTGCAGCAACATGGATGGGCCTAGAGATTATCATACTAAGAGAAGCCAGAAAGAGAAAGACAGAATACCTTATGATACCATTTATGTGTAGAATCTAAAATGTTACACAAATGACATTATTTATGAAACAGAATCAGACCCACAGATAGCGAGAACAGACTTACGGTTGCCAAGGGGGAGTGAAGTGGGGAAGGGAAGGCCTGGGAGTTTGGGATTAGCAGATACAAACTATTACATGTAGAATGGATAGACAGCAGGTCCTCCTGTGGAGCACATGGAAATGTATTCAATATTCTGTGAATACGGGTAAGCCATAGTGGAAAAGAAAAAGCAAGAATTACAGATTTAGGTACCGGGCAATCTGTAGCAGATGCTGTTGGCGCTCTGCCCATATTCCCCAGGCCTTGCCACTTCTTTGCTTGCTAGCTCACTTCCAACTGCCAGTGTCTGCAGCTCTTTGCTTTAAAATCTTCTCTGAAGCAAGGGAAGGCCACTCTGCCCCCCAGGGAAAGTCAGATGTCACAGAGAAAGAGCACGCCCCAGGAACAGGCCTCAGCCAGCGACAGACAGGAACTGGTGTCTACCTAGTGCCCGTCCCTTGCTCCTCAGGCTGCTGCCACGCCGATTCCCAGATTTTCAAGCATAATGGTAGAAACACCATTTACTGGTGGCCTTCCCATCCCCAGCTCACTTTCCCACTAAGAAAGTACTGTTTCTTACACTTTCTGAGTAAAAAAACTACTTGTATACAAATTCCCCTCTCCAAGCCTGCTTCGGGAGGAACCCCAACTAAGATGCTTGGAAGGGGCTTGTCCAGGTAAGGGGCCAAAGCTTCCAGCAAGGTTCTGGAGTTGGCAGTACTGGCTTGAAAGTGCTGATTATGAAATATCAAGAACTTCTGTGGGTTGGTTTTTAACCTTACCTCTGACAATGACTATGATGGGTGCATTTATACCATGGAAATTGGTGAATTAAATCAGAAGTTTTTCTTAGTTTTTGCTTTTACTTTTTTCTAAGACTCTGTTTACTGGCACACCATAGAATTTAAGCTTCCTTATTTTTGCAAGAAATCCACCAGTTGCTATCACACGTGCCGCTGTCTAAAACACACTTACAGCCCCTGTGTCAGGCTCTGTCGTCCTCTTCCGTCTTGTCTCAGCACACAGCCTCTCTGGATTAGGCGCCCGTCACACGGGGACCCCACCCCCTGTTTTTCACTCACTAGGACCTTCTCCTTGCCTGTATCCCTCCTAGAGCACAATGGGCAGGGCCCCTGACTGTTCTGTTCACCACTGAGCATTCAGGAAAATGTGTGGCACATGGAGAGGTCTCAGACAGTAACTGTAAATCCATGGTCAAATGAATGAGTGAATGATAGACCGAATGTGGCAAAAATGCCTAAGAAATCCAATAAGTTCAGAATATCAGCACAGAATAAAAACAGCACAGGAGGAGAATCACCACTCTATGTGATACCAGTGTCCCCTGCCCCCCATCCCTTCCAGGACTCAGTGCTGGCAGAGTTCTTCCACGGTCTGTGCCATCCTGACTGGAAGAGAAAGCAAGTGTCAGCCCCTCCACAGTCATCTGTGTGATAGCTGTTCATTCCAGCCTGCAGAAATCATGGTGTCCTTTCTGCTCTAGCACCAAGAGTCAGGATGAGGATGCTTAGGGAGTAACTTAGCACTTCAGCACCATGGAGTGGTTGCCTTGGAGGGCCCTAGTCCAGCTCCTTCATTTGATAGATGACAAGGCTGAGACTCGAGACGTGGAGTGACATCTTAATGGATATGAAGCAGTTACGAGGGGGCTGATGAGAGTCTGCATGCCAAGACTCTCCATGCCTTCTCTTCTACAACATGCTGTCCACTTCCACAGGGAAAAGCAGTGACTGCATTCTACTGATTAGGAAGAGGCTCATAGGCTAAACATGTGATCGCTTTTAAAAAGAAGAAATAATATGTCTCCCAAGGAACCAAAACACTTCAAAGGAGTATATCATATGTTACCATTCGTATAGGGACTGTAATTTAAAAAAAAACAACAACATGATACGAATGAATTGATTTCAAAACAGAAATAGACACACAGATATAGCAAGCAAACTGTGGGTGCCAAAGGCGACTTGCGGGGGTGAGGGATGAATCAGGAATTGGGATTAACATACAATGCTGCTATATATAAAATAGATAACCAATGAGGACCTACTGTACAGCACAGTGACTCAACTGTAACCTATATGAGGAAAAAAGCCTGAAAAAGAATGAATATATGTTTAACTGAATCACTTTCCTGTACACTGGAAACTAAGAACATTGTAGATCAACTATACTATAATTTTAAAAATACGTTTCACACACAACAAGCACATACACATAAGTGCATTCCAGCCTTTTTCCTGGTACATATAAAAACAATAACATTTGTATGAAGCAGTAGGGGAATATGGAGAAGTATAAGATTTGGCAAAACATCCTTACAGGTTCTCTATGCTTAATAATTATGAGATAAATGAAATCACAGAATAGAGGAATATATTAAACAAATAAAAGGTTAACCACGACAGCTTATCAACTGAGGAAAGGAAGGCATGTGTTTGGAATGATTAGCAACCTGTACTTGAGAATGGGAATCACCATGGTGACTGCAGCAGACACTCAAGCATCCTGATGGGTTATTAGGTTTAGTGACCACAGGAATCAGCAGGAGACCCAAGGGAGGGCCGTCAGCAGTGGGAAACATTCCCAGTTGTGTAAGTCAGACTAAATGCCTTAAATGTTGCCTTAAATTAGCAAGTAACACCCTCTGAGGTGGGGAAGGTCCTGGCCCTTGCTATCCCACAAGTGAAGTACTGGTCACTTTGGTGGTATAACAAAAAATAAATAATGCAAATAATATTTAAACATAAAACAATTCATTAATATAACCATATTATATTAGTGTGCTAAATGTTTCACATTTATTATTTAATACTTACAACACTGCAAGGCAGATAGTATTTTTTTTCTCATTTTGCAGATGAAGAAATTGTAAAATGAACACTTATTGAGGCTAAGTTACCAAGACCCTCAGCTAATATAACACAATTGAACAGCAAACCTTTTCCACTGGAGTAGGAGCTCAAAGTCCTGGGCTCTCTTTTTGTACTCAATTCAGAGAACCAAGAACTAATGTCTCAGCTTTCCAGAATCTCTGCTGAGAGGGCAGAACAAAGCCTACTAATGCTTTCTCTAGATTTTCAAGACCAATGAGAAAATGTCCTGAAGGAGTCTTGAAAACCACAGAGTGCTCTATCAATGGAAGGTATTATTATCACCAGCAAAAAAGTACTTACTATCTACCTGGCATTGATGTGTTATCCCAAACTCATTCTCAAAACAAGCCTCATTGTAATTTTCTTTGCTGTTTTGTAGCCTTTTAAAAAGTTAAAATGGGAGACACTGTCAGGCATTACTTGAGATGCTGCTGCTGCTGCTAAGTCACTTCAGTCGTGTCCGACTCTGTGTGACCCCATAGACGGCAGCCCACCAGGCTCCCCCGTCCCTGGGATTCTCCAGGCAAGAACACTGGAGTGGGTTGCCATTTCCTTCTCCAATGCATGAAAGTGAAAAGTGAAAGTGAAGTCGCTCAGTCATGTCTGACTCCTAACCACCCCATGGACTGCAGCCTACCAGGCTCCTCCATCCATGGGATTTTCCAGGCAAGAGGACTGGAGTGGGGTGCCATCGCCTTCTCCGTGAGATGCTGAGGACACAGCAATAAAGACAGACTTGGGCTCTGCTCCCAGGAAGCTGTGGTGTGAGCCCACACTGTGATCTTGCAAATATTCTCCAGTTACAGGTGTTTACTCAACAACTACCGCACACAGGACACTAGTGTCTACAGCCCAGGGTGTCGCTTTTGAACCTTAGCAGGCATCAGAATCACCTGGAAGGTTTGCAACCACCTTCTGAGTTCTACCCCCAGATACTCTGATTCAGAAGGGCTGAGGCAGGACCTGAGACTCCGCATTTCTAACAAGCACTGAGGTGGCGCTGATCCTGGGGTTTTCTGACCACACTTTGAGCAGCACTGCAGTGAGGGAGAGAAAGAAGTAGGACTTGGTCACTGTCCTCAGGCTGCTACGTTCACTAGAGAGAAAAGTCTGGTTTGAAAAGTTAATGATCAAATGGGCAGGATAAGTGGGGGCCCTTCCAGTGGGAAGTCTGGTGATTGTTCCAGCAGCATGTCAGATGATGGAATGGGGAGGCAGGGGGCAGGTGCAGGATAAGAGTGAGCACGTGGGCCCTTTCAAGGATTACCATGGATCTTTAAGTATTCCTAAGATGTAATCTCCATGTCCGAGAAATGCCTGGACTGAGGCAGAGAATCATGGTACTAGAATGGGCTTGGGGTCTCTGGGATGAAGAGCTTCCTGGAGGAGGCTTTCAGAGGGGCCCAAGGAGCTAAGGCTGGGCCGGGGGTTCCCATGTGGGCAGTGGTGGTGGGGAGACATGGGGCAGTGAGGGGAGGGTGATCTGGGGATTGGCCCTTGGACCTGACATCAGCGGTTCACTCATATAAGTTCAGTTCAGACTACCCTACTGTCCATGAGAGATGGCAGGGGGTGTGGGGAAGGGCCATCCCAGAGAGCTTCCTGTCCTGGGGAGAGGGAAAGGCAGTGAGGAGGAAAAGAAAATGGTAGAACTGAACAAAGAACATCCACAAGGCCAAGGAATGGACTTAACCGGGGGTTTTGTTCCCCTCCCCAGGCCTTGCCTGCTCCTGCTCAGTTGTGTCCGACTCTTTGTGACCCCATGGACTGTAGCCTGTGAGATTCCTCTGTCATGGGATTCTCCAGGCAAGAATACTGGAGTGGCTTGCCTTTTTTTTTCCTCCAGGGGATCTTCCCAACCCAGGGATCGAACCCACGTTTCCTGTGTCTCCTGCACTGCAGGCAGATTCTGTACCCACTGAGCCATTGGGGAAGCCCTCCCTAGGCCTTGGGTTCTCATAAAACAGAAAGCCAGGAACTGTCTACGCTCTTGAACCCATCTGCCTTTTACTCTCTCCCATTCAACATTTCTGAAGCATTGTTCTATTGTTTGCCATAAAAATCACTATAAAATCACCTCTCTTTTTCCTTCTCACCTTTGAAATGACATGTTTTTCAGATGAACCAGAGCAAAGAGGTTTTACCATTGGTGAGAACCCTGGCCTCAGGAAACCAGAAAATATGAAAAGGCCAAGCCCCGCAGTCATCATCTGCCCTGGGCTGCAGGGAGTAATTGCTGTTCAGTCTTTCAGATGCCACTTCAAACAAGGCAGAGTCCAGCTGCAGGCTGTGCCTACGAATCACAGCCCTTCTCTAGCAGAAGGCATTCTGGCATAAAGAATAGTCAAGTGGTATAGTTCACAGAACCTGTGCTCAGCTCAGATGCAGTCCCTGGTCTCATTGTGCCTTTGTAGGGTCAAAATAATGCATGTCCACACAGCCCTTGGAGGCATTAGTTTCATGGGGGCAAATTCTAGAAGTAAACCATCCAGGCAAGTGAGAAGGACAAGCTCAACTGATGTGTTAGAGCAGTATATCAACTAAAAGAAGACGCAGCACATGCATAGTAGCCTGTGTTCTTGAACGAGACATCTGCCCTCTACTCTTGCTTTAGGAAATTGCCCAGTATCACCAGACTTCTGGAGAAGAACCAAATGCAAACCAAACAACAAATTAATACACACAGAGAGGATGTACAACAAAGAGGACCTTTTACCAAGAGAAGCACTTTATTTCTCTTGTCCAGTACATTCCACAGACAGAGGAGCCTGGTGGGCTGCAGTCCACAGGGTCACAAAGAGTCAGATACAACTTAGCGACTAAACAACAACTCTCCAGACGCATCACCATTTGCCTGTTTGTTCTCTGCTCTGCTTCTCGCCCTTCCTGGGCTGTGTTCTGCATGTTGCCCCCATGAAACCCTTGAGTTTCCATTGGGCGATGTGGACAGGGGACTGGAGAGGGAGGAGGGCAGAGCTCAGGTTCCGCATCTTCTCTCTGAACAGCCTTATTAAAAGAGGTGGTGGCTCTATGGAGAGTTCTAGCTCTCGGTAGGTGGTGCCCCCAGTCTGTGGGCTTTAGAAACACCCCCTCAAAACCCAGTGGCTGACAATCTCTGCATAGCCTCATTGCCCCTAGGGTACCTAGGATTAGATTTTCCCTATTGACTGACCTGGCCAACATCTGTTTTCTGGGCTGGATCCTCACTGACGCACTATGTTAATATTTAATAGTTTTTCATTCAGGAAACAAAACAGGAAACTATTTTGTAGCTCAAAAGTCTAGGCTACTTTATTTCTCCAACTTTTGAGGAGGCGTCCTTCCACACACACTTTGGAAAGGAAGAACAGTAAATAATAAAGTATAAATGAGGTTCTCCCATTGCAGTTGATCAACTCCTGAAGGATCAAGTTGGGCTTAATGGATATATGCTGTCAGTTGTGAGAATCCTGAAGGCTACATGCTAGGTTTTAGTTACTATGCAGTGGCCTTGATCCAGTAAAATAAAAAAGAAGAGAAAAATAAAATTATCTATAAGAAGAAATAATAGTAAATGTAAAAAAATACAGGCTACATATATGTTAAAAAAAAACAAAAACATTTAGTCAAAATTCTAAAACCCTAGTGTTCACTGAGCTATTTGGAATAACTTTGGCTGGCTTCTGGGGAAAAAATGTAAAATAAAAAAACATGATATGGTATATCTTGAGAATTTGACATCCCAGTGCACAGAGGAAAGCTGCTGAAAGAAAAAATATTCTTGCCTGACTCCATGGGAGGAAAAAAAAAAAAAAAAAACAAGAAAAAAAAAGCTGAAAGGTGAAATTAAAGACAAGAAAATTGGATCTTTGTCTCAGGAAATAAAGCTAACACTTTAAATCTGTTGACTGAAGTATTCCTCTCCTCTCTCCTCATTATTTTAGGTTGATCTGATAAGTAAACCCATGAGGCAAATTTTATGCTGATAGGTGGCAAAGTAAGTGGCTGGAAAGTTCTTTTCGAGTTTTAATTTGACTTGTAATGCAATTAAGCAATTTACGGTGAAATGAATAATGAAATTACTTTGAAGAGTTTCTACTCACATTTAATTTGTATTTGATTCAGACTTAAATCTAATGTTTTAAAAAGCATGTTGCTCACCGAATTATTTTTTGCCCTGTGATGGACTCTATTTGTTCACACTTGTGGTCTGCTTTTATTTGGACTATGAAGATGTTTTAAAATATCATAGCCATATGCTAGCCGTAACCATAGAGGGTAATAGAGTTTCCTTTAGTATTAGCAACATCATTAATTCTTCTGCTTTCTGGACTCAGCATCCCAGCAGTCAGGTTCATAAAAATTCTATCTGCAAGAGCAAACCTGCAATTTCAGGCACCATATTTAGTGGTCATGACTTCCCTCCATCCTTCATGCACTTGCTTTTCTATGACAAGATAACGTTGCCAAGTTCTCTAGCAAAAGGCATTCTGGCGTAAAGATTAGTAAGGGCACAAGTCCAGCAAAATGGAAGCATGTGGTGTGCTGCTGTGCTAAGTCACTTCAGTCGGATCGGACTCTCTGCGACCCCACGGACTGTAGCCCGCCAGGTTCCTCTGTCCATGGGATTCTCCAGGCAAGAATACTGGAGTTGGTTGCCATGCCCTCCTCCAGGGGATCTTCCCAACCCAGGGATCGAACCCTCATCTCTTAAGTCTCTGCATTTGCAGGTGGGTTCTTTACCACTCGCTCCAGATGGAAGCCCCATGTGATGTACCTAGGGAATATTAATAACTCAGTGTCACTGGAACATGGTGTATGAATGGAAGTGAAGAGAAATCGCTCAGTCATGTCCGACTCTTTGCGACCCCATGGACTGTAGCCTACAACGCTCCTCTGTCCATGGGATTTTCCAGGCAAGAGTACTGGAGTGGGTTTCCATTTCCTTCTCCAGAGGATCTTCCCAATCCAGGGATAGAACCTGGAAGGGAATATTAAAGTCCACTGGGTGGAATGATTTTGGTTGCATTTGAAACTATTTAACTTGAACCCCAAATTGTTTCTTTTCAGATAAGAAAAGAATGATATCCCTTGAGAACTATGTCTCTCCCTGAAAAAGGAACTTCTGACTTTAAAATATCACTGAAGAATTTGTGCCTGAAGTGTCCTTAGAGGCAGAACCTTGATAAAAGGAAGAGAAGTTTCTAGTTTTGGAAGATCTTTTAATCAGGAAAGAAAGCTTAGGAGAATGTTAAAAATACTGAATTGGCCAAAAAGTTCATTCGAGTTTTTGAGTAACACTTTATAGAAAAACCAGAACAAACGTTTTGGCCTACCCAATATATGACCCTTGAATCTTAGCATTTTTCAAAATTAGTGATAGAGATGAACAATATAAGAATCCCAGAAACTATAGAAAACTCCCCCAATTCATATTTGCCCCAAACTGAATTGAAATTTGAGAGTGAGTGCCAAGTATGTGGCTGTGAGCTTTCTAGGAGGAGACAGGTCACTAGCAGAAGCCTTGCTTCTCAACTGCAGGACCATCCAGACAAACCTTCTGGCCTGACATGCTGCCTTCCTAACCCTATCATGCCAGAGAAAGTGAGCAGCAGAACACATCTGGTAGATTCATGGTCCTGTTACCCAGGAAAATTTGAGATACAAACCAAAGTAATCCTTTTAAAAGTGTCTACTCTAACAGCAAGTACTTTATTTTCCCATTCTGCATGAAGCAAGGTGATAACATCACTACTAGGCCCTTCTGCTTAGTTGGCAGATGCTATCAATACTATTTGGATCTTGCTAGGCCACCTCATGTAAAGAGTTGACTCATTGGAAAAGACTCTGATGCTGGGAGGGATTGGGGGCAGGAGGAGAAGGGGACGACAGAGGATGAGATGGCTGGATGGCATCACCGACTCGATGGACGTGAGTCTGAGTGAACTCCGGGAGTTGGTGATGGACAGGGAGGCCTGGCATGCTGTGATTCATGGGGTTGCAAAGAGTCGGACATGACTGAGAGACTGATATGATCTGAAGCCATCTATGTATCTGTAGTTCCTTCGTCTCTGTTGCTACCTCTTCACCCCACCACCCACCAACCACTGAAGTGGTTAATTTCTTCCCAGTGAATCTACTGAGATGAAAGCCTTGGTTTGAATGGACATGAGCCAAAGGTATTCTGGCCACTCTCTCCTGTTTGCAAAACACAAGCAATGGGTTTGCATCCAATGAGTCTAACAGTGCTTCTTGACTAGGGGTGATTCTGTCCCCTCAGTGATGTTCAGCACTGTCTGGGCACATTCTTTTATTGTCATGACTGGAGGAAGGAAGTGCTACTGGCATCTAGTGAACAGAGGCCAGAGGCGTTGCTAAATATCCTGCGGTGCACAGGACACCAGCCCCCTTCTCTAACAGAATTGCCTGCATAAACTGTCAACAGTGTCACGGTGGAGAAACCCGGCTTTAATAGTCCAAGTGATCTACTTTCCTAAATAATCACTTACCTAGGGAACTTGTGTTTTATGAAGTCAGAAGAGTCAAGTAAAATGGATTCAAGCTATTAATACTTACGTTGCTTTGAAGACACACAAGCAAGCAACACCTGGATGCTTATAGCTCTTGCTTTATTGGAAAAGTGAAGAAAAAAAAAAAAAACCCCAGACAGAATAGTCTTTCTAAGTAGAATGAGTCTTTTCAGGGGGGTGGCCTTTTTCATATTCAACAACATATGCTAGCCCTGTTTTCATGGAACCACAAGATTCTATGACTAGTTAGAATAGGTTTAAGCTTTCAGTCTCCTTCCTGTGGTTGACCAGAGTTTTTAGTATCCTTCCATCACTAAACATATCCAAGACAATCAGATTCACACTCAAATCTTTTCATCCTCTCCCTCCTCTAAAACCAAGGCAATGGTTGCCTGTGTTTTCTTTCTACAATCACAGCAGCTAGCATTTATTGAGCAGTTACAATGTGCTGGGAGTTTTTAAGAAGATTTTACATATTCCATCTCATTTAATACCTAAAACAACCCCATGAGATGGGACTGATGTTATCCCCATTTTACAGATGAGGAAAATGAGGCAGAAGGATTTGCAGGTTGTTGCCTAGAACTGCATAGCTAGTAAATGGAGGTGTGGGGAAACAAACCTAGGGGGTTAGGTTCCAGACTTGGCATCCTTCACTTCTAGGCTGACATTTGGTGCAAAAGATTAGGTATTTCCTCTTTCTCCCCAGATACATTTTCCTTCTCCCCATTATACTATTTGTTAGTTATGGATTCATAACCTCCACCTCCACCCTCACCAGACCCTCTTCCACATTCTCGCATGGTAGAATTATTCTAGGGGGTGATGGGCTTTGCAGCACTTCATGTCTCCCCTCCACACCCTTGCCTATCCAGGCTGAACACTCACAATATCTTTCTAGGAATATTTCTTGCTACTTCTCTGTTCTCATGAGTTACCCACACTTCTTCAAACAAACCCAACTCATCATCTAAGCACATTTTTCTACATTCTCTGCCTAGAATCATCTGCCTGCCTTGCAAGAGACCCCAATTTGATTCCTGGGTTGGGAAGATCTGCAGGAGAAGGGATAAGCTACCATCTCCAGTATTCTTGGACTTCCCTGGAGGCTCAGCTGGTGAAGAATCTTCCGGCAATATGGGAAAGCTGGGTTCGATCCCTGGTTTGGGAAGATCCCCTGGAGAAGGGAAAGGCTACCCACTCCAGTATTCTGGCCTGGAGAATTCCATGGACAGAGGAGCCTGGTGGGCTACAGTCCATGGGGTCTCAAAGAATAGAACATGACTGAGCAACTTTCACTTTCACTGCCTAGAATACCATCTCTTTCCTTTCAACATACTCAAAGTCTGTCCATTTTTCAACTCCAGGACAAATTCTACCTTCAAGCTATTTTTCCTGTTTTCATTATTAAGTCATTATCAAGTCATTATAGTACTTAATATTTATACTTCTCATTTGGCTTTTAATTCCATATGATATTATTTTGTGTCACTGTAAAAGCGTTATACATGAGTATTTATCTTCTGAGTTATGGGGCAGGATTCTTGAAAACAGAACAATAGACTGCTTTGTATTCTCCAATGTATGGAACCCAATACATATATATGGAGTGCCCAATATATACTTGCTGCTGCTGCTGCTGCTGCTGCTAAGTCGCTTCAGTCGTGTCCAACTCTGTGCAACCCCATAGACGGCAGCCAACCAGGCTCCCCCATCCCTGGGATTCTCCAGGCAAGAACACTAGAGTGGGTTGCCATTTCCTTCTCCAATGCATGTAAGTGAAAAGTGAAAGTGAAGTAGCTCAGTCGTGTCCAACTCATAGCGACCCCATGGACTGCAGCCTACCAGGCTCCTCCATCCATGGGATTTTCCAGGCAAGAGGACTGGAGTGGGGTGCCATTGCCTTAGTAGATGATTAAATCAATGATTGCAGTTTGGAGAAAATGGACCACTCTAGTTCTGAAAATAAATCTAAATATCTAAATAAATCCTAAAGAAATTAAAGCATACCTTTGTGCCTCCTCAATGTTGGCTTTTATTATTACAGTCTCTGGGATATAAAAATCATATAAAACATCCAGTGCAGTCCATGGATGTTCTCAATGAAAGTAGGGAAATGACAAAACCACTATCTTTAGGACTTTACAAGCACCAAAATCTGAAAAACCTATCTTAATGGAAAACCTTTTAGTAGGGAAGTCATAGCTTACATATGGTAGACAGGTGTTCCTTTTAGTATCTTCTGCAAGAAAGGGATGTTGGTTTAACTGAGTGTTTGTGTGTTCACACTGAACTCTGAAGAAACACTGCTAGCACTTTTCTGGTATATGCAACACACGCACACACATGCACACACACACGCACACCACTGTGTACAGTGATTTTGGTTTTTTCCTCCTGTGGCATTTAGGCCAAACCAGCTTTAGAATAATGTTCTATCCTAAATTTGTCTTTATTGCAAATCAAGTGCTAAAGATGTGCTAGCAGTGGTGCTAAATAAGACAGATGCCTCTTTGGGGAGAAGAGAGCAACTGCGAAGCCACATGATTTGCGTGCAGCCCTGAATCCCTTGCTCATACCCTTTCCCTAGTTGGGAGTTTGCCTGAGGAGGAAGAAATCTGGATGGGAAAGCAGAAATTCCTGAGGGCTCTGTGAGATCAGAGGCCTGGGGGAGGAACGGGAGTTTAAAAAGCACACAAGAAAGGAAAAATTCTGATTAAAAACTCCAGTTAAAATCCATGGAGCTCTTAGTACTTTAGTGCAGAGGAAGACAAGAAGATGGCAGGTCAATTGCTTTTTCCCCAGCTTTCTGAAAAATGAAAGAAAAAAAATGTTGGTTGTGTTAAGACTTGTCACAAATAATTTCTATTGAAGAAATTCACTGTCAGATAACTGGATTTAGAGAAAGAACAATTAACTAAAGATCCCCAAAGTTTATACAAATTTCATGTCTTTACAAAGCCCAGAGAACAGGCTGAGTTCCTTTAAAGCTTATTATTATGAACACCTTTTTTTATCTTCCTGGTCTGTATTCTCCAGAGGATTTATGTCTTTAATCTGCATAATACATCACCCCAGCTGAGACTGTGCTGCAGAGTTCTGGATCATTTGCAGAAGGCCAGCTGGCCATGAGAAAACGGGCTGACATAGATGGTCAGAATCTGTCCTTATTTTGGGGGGCTTCCCAGGTGGCACTAGTGGTAAAGAACGCACACCTGTCAGTGCAGGAGACATAAGAGATGCAAGTTCAATTCTTGGGTCAGGAGGATCCCCTGGAGGAGGGCATGGCAACCACTCCAGTATTCTTGCCTGGAGAATCCCATGGACAGAGGAGCCTGGCAGGCTACAGTCCATGGGGTCGCAAAGAACTGGACATGACTGAAGCAACTTAGCACACATGAACAAAGTTGCTTTTGTAAGACAATTAATTTGCTTCTGCTGGTGAACTGCAAACGTTTATCTAGTAAGTCCTGTGCACCTCAGTGGCAGTACACTGATTCTAGGAGACCAAAGGTCACCTTTGACTTGTGACAGCCTTTGAAATCTTGAGAAAGAAAAATGGAACTGGAGGAATCAACCTACCTGACTTCAGGCTCTACTACAAAGCCACAGTTATCAAGACAGTATGGTACTGGCACAAAGACAGAAATATAGATCAATGGAACAAAATAGAAAGCCCAGAGATAAATCCACGCACATATGGACACCTTATCTTTGACAAAGGAGGCAAGAATATACAGTGGATTAAAGACAATCTCTTTAACAAGTGGTGCTGGGAAATCTGGTCAACCACTTGTAAAAGAATGAAACTAGAACACTTTCTAACACCATATACAAAAATAAACTCAAAATGGATTAAAGATCTCAACATAAGACCAGAAACTATAAAACTCCTAGAGGAGAACATAGGCAAAACACTCTCTGACATACATCACAGCAGGATCCTCTATGACCCACCTCCCAGAATATTGGAAATAAAAGCAAAAATAAACAAATGGGACCTAATTAAACTTAAAAGCTTCTGCACATCAAAGGAAACTATTAGCAAGGTGAAAAGACAGCCTTCAGAATGGGAGAAAATAATAGCAAATGAAGCAACCGACAAACAACTAATCTCAAAAATATACAAGCAACTCCTACAGCTCAACTCCAGAAAAATAGATGACCCAATCAAAAAATGGGCCAAAGATCTAAACAGACATTTCTCCAAAGAAGACATACAGATGGCTAACAAACACTTGAAAAGATGCTCAACATCACTCTTTATCAGAGAAATGCAAATCAAAACCACTATGAGGTACCATTTCACACCAGTCAGAATGGCTGCGATCCAAAAGTCTACAAATAATAAATGCTGGAGAGGGTGTGGAGAAAAGGGAACCCTCTTACACTGTTGGTGGGAATGCAAACTAGTACAGCTACTATGGAGAACAGTGTGGAGATTCCTTAAAAAACTGGAAATAGAACTGCCTTATGATCCAGCAATCCCACTGCTGGGCATACACACTGAGGAAACCAGAAGGGAAAGAGACACATGTACCCCAATGTTCATCACAGCACTGTTTATAATAGCCAGGACATGGAAGCAACCTAGATGTCCATCAGCAGATGAATGGATAAGAAAGCTGTGGTACATATACACAATGGAGTATTACTCAGCCATTAAAAAGAATACATTTGAATCAGTTCTAATGAGGTGGATGAAATTGGAGCCTATTATACAGAGTGAAGTAAGCCAGAAGGAAAAACATAAATACAGTATACTAACGCATATATATGGAATTTAGAAAGATGGTAACGATAACCCTGTATACGAGACAGCAAAAGAGACACTGATGTATAGAACAGTCTTATGGACTCTGTGGGAGAGGGTGGGAAGATTTGGAAGAATGGCATTGAAACATATGAAATGTCATGTATGAAACGAGATGCCAGTCCAGGTTCAGTGCACGATGCTGGATGCTTGGGGCTGGTGCGCTGGGAAGGCCCAGGGGGATGGTATGGGGAGGGGGGAGGGAGGAGGGTTCAGGATGGGGAGCATGTGTGTATCTGAAATTAAAAAATTTAAAAAAAAAAAAAGCCTTTGAAATAGAAAGGCATACATGATCTCAGAGAAAGCAAAGACCTAATCCTTCAGCCTAGTCAGGAAACCTGTCTTTCATTTACAACTTTTACCAGAAATGGAGCTCTTCTGCCTAATGCTTCTGGTATGAGAAGCCCAACCCAATACTAAGAGGTAGAGGGCAACCAAGGTGCCGAGTTGGTGACTGGTCTGAGCAGGCAGTTAATCCCAGGAAACTGTATATGAAAGAGTTGACACTTCAACATGGTAATAAGACTTTATTGTCACAGCACTCTATTTAGTTGACAAAAATCTATTTGATTTTTTTCCTCAGATAGCTCAATTATATATTAACACCATCCTCTTAGAAACAAGGCATGGTTATGGAAGATAACAACCTTAACAGTGAGAAGTGCCAGTCAGGCAGTACATTGCTGATTGTCACTTCTAAATCAGTTTCCTTCTGGGAACACGGATACCTGCTGGAGACATTATCTGCCAGCCTCCTTATAGCTAGCTATGGCTATACAACTGTGGTGGTTAATTTTATGAGGCAACTTGACTGGACCAAAGGATGCCCAATAGCTGGTTAGACATTATTTTTGGGTGTTTCTAGGAGAGATTTGCATTTGAGTCAGTGGACTGAGTAAAGCACAGGGCCTTCGCCAACAGTGGGCATCAACCAACACAATGAGGGAATGATCAGAACAAAAGGGCAGAGAAAGGTTGGATTTATTGTCTGCCTGACTGTAAGCTGTGGTACTGATCTTCTCTTGCCCTCAGCCATTCTGGTTTCCAGCCTTCAAACCCAAGCTGAACTCTCCACCATCCGCTCCCTATCTTTCAGGCTTCAAAACTACACCACTGACTTTCCTGAGTCTCCAGCTTGCAGATGGTACATCATCGGACTTCATCTCCATATTTGTATAAGCTGATTCCCTTTAACGTGTCTATGTGCTGTGCGGTGCTAAGTCACTGCAGTCCCACTCTTTGCGACACTGTGGACTGTAGCCCACCAGGCTCCTCTGTCCATGAGATTCTCCAGAAAGAATATTGGAGTGGGGTGCCATTCCCTCCTTCAGGGGATCTTCCTGACCCAAGGATTCAACCTGTGTCTCTAAAGTCTCCTGCATTGTCAGGCAGGCTCTTTACCACTGGTACCATCTGGGAAGCCCATCTATTGTTCAGCCACTCAGTCGTGTGACTCTTTGTGACCCCATGGACTACAGCACACCAAGCTTCCTTGTCCTTCACCATCTCCTGGAGTTTGCGCAAACTTATGTTCGTTGAGTCAGTGATGCCATCCAACCATCTTGTCCTTGGTGATTCGATGTAAGCTAATTTAAAATTGTATATATTTAAGGCATACAACTTGGTGATTTGATATATGTATCAAAGCTAATTAATATATCCATCACCTCACATAGTTACTATTTTCAATTTTTCTTTTTTGATATGAGAGTTTAAGATCAATCCTCTTAGCAAATTTCTAGTAAGCAATATTGCTAACCATAGTTACATTGTTGTACAGTGGATCTCTAGAAATTATTCATGTTGTATAACTAAAACTTTGTATCACTTGACCAACATGTCTCCCATCCCTCCTGCCCCCAGTAACAACCAGTCTTCTATTTCTATCATTTGACTATTTAGATTCTAGATGTAGAGAAGTTCATGCCAGATTTGGCTTTCTGTATATGGCTTATTCCACTTAGCATAATGTCCTCCAAGTTTATCCATGTCACGAATGGCAGAATTTCCTTCTTTTATGAGTAATATTCCATGGTATATGTGCATAAGATACGTGTAGATACATCACATTTTCTTTATCCCTTCATCCATCAATGGACTTCTAGACTGTCTCCATATCTTGGCTGTTGTGAATAATGCTATAATAAACATGGGCTTGTAGATCCCTCCTTAAAAGGGGGTTTTCATTTTCTTTGCATATATGACCAGGAGAGAGATAGCTGGATCATATAGTAGTTCTATTTTTCATTTTTTGTAGAACCTCCATAATATTTTTCATAATGGCCATACCAACTTTTATACCCACCAACAGTATCTGAGGGTTCCCTTTTCTCCTCATTCTTACCAATATTTGTTATCTTTCACCTTTCTGATAAATGACTTTCTAACAAGTCTGAGGAGAGATCTCATTGTTTTTATTTGCATTTCTCTTATAATTAGTGAATTTGAGCACCTTTTCATATACCTGTTGGCTAATTACATGTCTTCTTTTCAGAAATATCCACATCTTTTGCCCATTTTTAAAAATTGAGTCATATGATGAGTGAAAGGAGGTTTTGACTGTGGATAAGTCAGATTGATTTACTGTAACTAAATGCAATTTTTACTTTCAAAAAAAAGGTTTTTTTCATACCTCAGATTTAAAAAAAATCTTTCAAATTCATATTTCTTCATTCCAATCCCAAAGAAAGGCAATGCCAAAGAATGCTCAAACTACCACACAATTGCACTCATCTCACACACTAGTAAAGTAATGCTCAAAATTCTCCAAGCCAGGCTTCAGCAATATGTGAACTGTGAACTTCCTGATGTTCAAGATGATTTTAGAAAAGGCAGAGGAACCAGAGATCAAATTGCCAACATCTGCTGGATCATCGAAAAAGCAAGAGAGTTCCAGAAAAACATCTATTTCTGCTTTATTGACTATGCCAAAGCCTTTGACTGTGTGGATCACAATCAACTGTGGAAAATTCTGAAAGAGATGGGAATACCAGACCACCTGACCTGCCTCTTGAGAAACCTATATGCAGGTCAGGAAGCAACAGTTAGAACTGGACATGGAACAACAGACTGGTTCCAAATAGGAAAAGGAGTACGTCAAGGCTGTATAGTCACCTTGCTTATTTAACTTATATGCAGAGTACGTCATGAGAAACTCTGGACTGGAAGAAGCACAAGCTGAAATCAAGATTGCCGGGAGAAATATCAATCACCTCAGATATGCAGATGACACCACCCTTATGGCAGAAAGTGAAGAGGAACTAAAAAGCCTCTTGATGAAAGTGAAAGTGGAGAGTGAAAAAGTTGGCTTAAAGCTCAACATTCAGAAAACAAAGATCATGACATCCGGTCCCATCACTTCATGGGAAATAGATGGGGAAACAGTGGAAACAGTGTCAGACTTTATTTTTCTGGGCTCCAAAATCACTGCAGATGGTGACTGCAGCCATGAAACTAAAAGACGCTTACTCCTTGGCAGGAAAGTTATGACCAACCTAGATAGCATATTCAAAAGCAGAGGCATTACTTTGCCAACAAAGGTCTGTCTAGTCAAGGCTATGCTTTTAGTCATATATGGATGTGAGAGTTAGACTGTGAATAAAGCTGAGCGCCAAAGAATTGATGCTTTTGAACTGTGGTGTTGGAGAAGACTCTTGAGAGTCCCTTGGACTGCAAGGAGATCCAACCAGTCCATTCTGAAGGAGATCAGCCCTGGGATTTCTTTGGAAGGAATGATGCTAAAGCTGAAACTCCAATACTTTGGCCACCTCATGTGAAGAGTTGACTCACTGTAAAAGACTCTGATGCTGGGAGGGATTGGGGGCAGGAGGAGAAGGGGACAACAGAGGATGAGATGGCTGGATGGCATCACTGACTCAATAGACGTGAGTCTCAGTGAACTCCAGGAGTTGATGATGGACAGGGAGGCCTGGCATGCTGCAATTCATGCGGTCGCAAAGAGTTGGACATGACTGAGCGACTGAACTGAACTTTTTATATACGTTTAACGATTCATAGAGAAACACTGTATCTAATGCTTCACTCAACAGGTAAATTTTCAAACATCCCAAAACCTTGTGCATGGTTTTATGGAGGACAGAAAAGAATGCAGCTCCATACTTTCTTTGCTGTTGCAAGACTCCAATAATCATCACTAAGGGTGTGACAGCTAGAAAGTTAAGAGAGCACAAAGGCCATTCAACTTTTCAGGTTTTGGTAAGGAGCAGATTTTCTATGGTGTGTCCTAGGTTGCTTCAGTGTCCAACTCTTTGTGATGCTATGGACTGTAGCCCACCAGGCTCCTCTGTCCATGGGATTCTCCAGGCAGGAATACTGGAGTAGGTTGCTGTTTCCTTCTTCAGGACATCTTCCTGACCCAGGGATCAAACCTGCATCTCTTACATCTCCTGCATTGGTAGGTGGGTTCTTTACCACTAATGCCGCCTGGGATTTAATCCCTAGCCAGTTTTTGCAGACTCCCATGAAGTGGTCCATGCATTACAACAAGTTGTCATACCACACCATTTTAAAAGTTAACTTTATGCAAAGCACTGGAAATCCTAGGAACTGCTGGTCTCATTACATCTCCAGAGGGTTGACCTCTGTCCAGAAAAAGAGATGATCCCATAAAGGTTCTGGGGCTGAGATATTAACAATTTTTTAACTTCCATAATTATCTCTGCTAAGAGATGATGCTATGCTGTAACCCAATAAGAAAGAAAGTCAGGAGCTTTGTATGCCAAACTTGGAGGAATTCAATCTTTAATGGTTGCCTGTATCTGAAGGATCTGAATTTTAACCTAGCCTCTGACACTCACATGTTCTTGGTTCCCATTGGCTCTTGTGTCAGAGCCAATGGGAACCACACAGGCTACTCTCTCATGCAGCACCACCAGTTTCCTAGATTCCACCATGATGGAATTCTGCATGTTGCTCTGATTTTTACCCTTTTCATGGTTTCATGCAATCTCGACCTTGCCCAGATCTACAGAACTGATCCTTGCAACTCTAATTGAGACATGTGGTCCTACTCCTGCTGCTTATTTCAAACATGGGTGTGTATATTTCTTTGCTAGAAACCCTTTAGAGTCCAAGAGAGGAAAAGTACCCAGTGTGAGTAGTGAGTCCTGTGGCCAAGAGACATACAACCATATTCCTCAAGGGGGTACCATAGTCCCAAGCCTCTGCAGGGGCTTTTGCAGCCCTGTTGATATTCTTTTATCTACCTGGACCCTCAGATATGTACCCACCTCAAGTGTGTGTGTGTGTGTGTGTGTGTGTGTGTGTGTGTGTGTTAGTCACTCAATCATGTCCGACTCATTGTGACCCCATGGACTGTAGTCTGCTAGGCTCTTCTGTCCATGGAATTCTCTAGGCAGGAATACTGGAATGGGTTGCCATTTCCTTCTCCAGGGGATCTTAGAAACCCAGGGGTCAAACCTGGGTTTCCAGCATTGCAGGCAGATTCTTTACCGTCTGAGCCACCAGGGGCCCTCAGGAATGTACCCAGGGTAGATGTATTTAGGCTCTTAAATACATTGACTGTGACCAAAATGGCAGTTATTCCAGGTGGGAGGGAAGTGACTCTGAATTCATGTGGTAAAGCCATATTTTCACTAGAAATGACTAGAGACAGCCTGGAAAATTATTTAGTGGCATTGAGTTACACAAGAGGATGAAAGGCTTGATCAAAAGTCTCTCAGAGCTACTAAGCTAGTACTTAAGGATCCAGTCTCCCACATTCTCTTTATTGTTTTTCCCTCAAACTTACTAAAAAATTCCATTCAAAAACTGTGAAAGGTCCCCTGCAAAATGTGATTTCCCCTGCTCTTCCCCTCCACGTGTGGCAGCTGAAACACAGCGCAGGCTGGACTCTGACTCATTCCCCACAGGAGGCACTGAAGCACAGCTCTTTCATTGTACAGAGACACTGCAGGGATTTATTTAAACATTAAAAAACACCCATTTTTAGGAGCAGAGAAAATAAGCATTTCCTAGTGAGAGGGAAGTGCCAACCTATATAGAATAGCTTCCAACCCTTGGATTATATTTTCCTGCTCTTAAAGAACAAATTGCTAATGATACCACTAACCTACTGTGGGCTTTTCCCTCCTCTCTGCACAGCACACTCTCCAAAAAAAGATCTGGCTCCTGTCAGCAATTCACAAAATCCAAAAGCTAGATGTAGGATAAAACCCACATAAGGGAGAAGTGGGGCTACTGCCCACAAGCCACCAAGGAATAAGCTTCCTTTTTACCTAGTTATAGTAACTGAAGACATTTAATCAGGACTTATTTACCTACTATAAAAATACATTATCAAGGAGCAACATACCTAAAGGTATTTAATATCTTTAATAACAAGGTATTAAAAGAAAATTTAAACTGCCAAACGCCATCCACCACGGAGCCTGAGCCGATTTATCTAAATTCATGAACATGAAGTAGACATTACCAGAGATGGATATTTTCAAATTCAATTGAATACATTATTGCATGATTAATCACCTCATACACACCAGATAGAGCAGATCATAGTTTTCATAAATAGTTGATAAATTCTTTGAAGAAGGGGGTCAAAGGATTTGAAGAGAAGCCCTCACCTGCACCCTTCCTTCCTTCAGATGTCATCAGTGGGAAATAAGTCCACAAGAACGGGTACTATGCTGACCTCTTTAGAGCTGTCTTCTGCTGTCTACTAGGTTTTGTGTTCTGAGATGACGAAAAGTCAGAGTTAATTTAGATCTCAGCATTCCACAAGGGTTTGCGTTGGGCCTTAATAACTGATGTCAAGTGAATCCAAAAGCACTGTCTGTAAATTTCATAGGAGAAGGAAAAGCCTGCCTGTTTCATAAGGGGTTGGGGAAGGAGGGCAGCAGTAGACTTGTACTCCAAACCCAGGCCCTCAGCTCTCAGGAGAGACCCCTCTCTCTTCTGGTCTGAGAAACTGATGGAAATACATGACATTCTTTTTCAAGACCATCTCACACTGATTGTGGTCACACTGACTATCCCAGGGCCAAAATATATTCCTGAACAGCTTGTAGAGTCAGAAAGTCCTGGGTTTGAATATAAGCTCTAGCACGTACTGGCTGGGTGGCCTCAACCTAAGTTTCCATTCTTGAGAAAGTAGGATCAATAGTACTGTGTGTTCTCCCAATTCTGTTTTAAAAAGTTCAAGCCTACAGACAGTTTGAAGCTATCATATGTCTCAATTTCACAAAAGTTCATGAATTCTTGACATTCTGCCACATTTGCTTTCTCTCCGTGTAACACTTTAGTTGTTTTTGAACTCTTCAAAAGTAAATTGCAAACTTGATGGTACTTAAATACTTCACAGATTTCTAAGACTAGAAGACAGTTCCCTCCCTAACCACAGCTCCAAGTCAACCAAGAAATCTGACCCAATGTTATTGTTATTATCTAAAATGCAGACTACCTTCAGATTTCCCCAGTAATTCCAGTAATAACTTTGTACCTGGTTTTTATCCATCCAGGATAACCAAAGACCACACACTTCATTTAGTTGTTGTCTCTGTAGTCTGTTTTAGTTTAGATCACTTTCCTTTGTTTTTTCATGGCATTGATAGTTTTGAAGAATTCAGGCCATTTGTGGCCACTTCTAAAATGTCCCTAAATCTGAATTTGTCTGTTTCCTCATGGCTATATTCAGGCTAAACGTTTCAGTGAGAACACTTCCCATTACAAACCAACACAAGGCACATAATACCAGTTTGTCCCATTACTGGTGATTTACTTTGTTCATGTGGCTCATGTATCACAAGTTTTACTATTGTAAAGGGATCTCTTAGCTCTCTGTAATTAATAACTAACCAGGGCATGATGTTTTGAGACTGTGCATCTTCTGTCCACTTTATCATTTAGCATCCATTGATGACTTGCTTCAATCAGTTATTCCATTCATGGTTAAAAAATAGCAAATTTTCCAGTCCCGTTTTTCGTTCTGTTAACTGACATTGTTCTATAAAGAGCTCCCCAAGCGCAGGCGGCTGCGACCGGCGCACTAAGCGTGGCCGAGAGGAGCTACCCCACGTCCGAGGTCAGGGGCAGAAGCCGGGAGGACCTCATGCCCGAAGGGCGGTGGCCAAGAGGAGTTACCCCACGTCTGAGGTCAGGGGCAGCGGCCGAGAATGCCAGGCTGCGATGGCGCAGGAACGGCCGAGAGGAGCTACCCCGCGTCCAAGGTCAGGGGCAGCGACGAGAGGAGTTACCCCGCATCCGAGGTCAGGGGTGGCGACGAGAGGAGCTACCCCATGCCCCCAAGCCCGAGGCCAGGGGCGGCGGCCAGGAGGAGCAACCCCACGTCCAAGGAGCCGTGGCTGCGCGGGCGCAGGAGGGCCTAGAGGAGCTATCCCACATTGAAGGTCAGGAAGGGCGGCGGTGAGGAGATACCCCACGTCCAAGGTAAGGAGCAGCGGCTGTGCTTTCCTGGAGCAGCCGTAAAGAGATACCCCACGCCCAAGGTAAGAGAAACCCAAGTAAGATGGTAGGTGTTGCAAGAGGGCATCAGAGGGCAGACACACTGAAACCATACTCACAGAAAACTAGTCAATCTAATCACACTAGGACCACAGCCTTGTCTAACTCAACGAAACTAAGCCATGCCCGTGGGGCAACCCAAGATGGGCAGGTCATGGTGGAGAGGTCTGACAGAATGTGGTCCACTGGAGAAGGGAATGTCAAACCACTTCAGTATTCTTGCCTTGAGAACCCCATGAACAGTATAAAAAGGCAAAATGATAGGATACTGAATGCTACTGGAGATTAGTGGAGAAATAACTCCAGAAAGAATGAAGGGATGGAGCCAAAGCAAAAAGAATACCCAGCTGTGGATGTGACTGGTGATAGAAGCAAGGTCCGATGCTGTAAAGGGCAATATTGCATAGGAACTTGGAATGTCAGGTCCATGAATCAAGGCAAACTGGAAGTGGTCAAACAAGAGATAGCAAGAGTGAATGTCGACATTCTAGGAATCAGCAAACTAAAAAGGACTGGAATGGGTGAATTTAACTTAGATGACCATTATATCTACTACTGCGGGCAGGAATCCCTCAGAAGAAATGGAGTAGCCATCATGATCAACAGAAGAGTCTGAAATGCAGTACTTGGATGCAATCTCAAAAACGACAGAATGATCTCTGTTCGTTTCCAAGGCAAACCATTCAATATCACAGTAATCCAAGTCTATGCCCAAACCAGTAATGCTGAAGAAGCTGAAGTTGAATGATTCTATGAAGACCTACAAGACCTTTTAGAACTAACACCCCAAAAAGATGTCCTTTTCATTATAGGGGACTGGAATACAAAAGTAGGAAGTCAAGAAACACCTGGAGTAACAGGCAAATTTGGCCTTGGAATACGGATGAAGCAGGGCAAAGACTAACAGAGTTTTGCCAAGAAAATGCACTGGTCATAACAAACACCCTCTTCCAACAACACAAGAGAAGACTCTATACATGGACATCACCAGATGGTCAACACCGAAATCAGATTGATTATATTCTTTGCAGCCAAAGATGGAAAAGCTCTATACAGTCAGCAAAAACAAGACCAGGAGCTGACTGTGGCTCAGACCATGAACTCCTTATTGCCAAATTCAGACTTCAATTGAAGAAAGGAGGGAAAACCACTAGACCATTCAGGTATGACCTAAATCAAATCCCTTATGATTATACAGTGGAAGTGAGAAATAGATTTAAGGGCCTAGATCTGATAGATAGAGTGCCTGATGAACTATGGAATGAGGTTCATGACACTGTACAGGAGACAGGGATCAAGACCATCCCCATGGAAAAGAAATGCAAAAAAGCAAAATGGCTGTCTGGGGAGGCCTTACATATAGCTGTGAAGAGAAGACAAGTGAAAAGCAAAGGAGAAAAGGAAAGATATAAACATCTGAATGCAGAGTTCCAAAGAATAGCAAGAAGAGATAAGAAAGCCTTCTTCAGCGATCAATGCAAAGAAATAGAGGAATACAACAGAATGGAAAAGACTAGAGATCTCTTCAAGAAAATTAGAGATACCAAGGGAACATTTCATGCAAAGATGGGCTCGATAAAGGACAGAAATGATATGGACCTAACAGAAGCAGAAGATATTAAGAAGAGATGGCAAGAATACACAGAAGAACTGTACAAAAAAGATCTTCACGACCCACATAATCACGATGGTGTGATCACTGACCTAGAGCCAGACATCCTTGAATGTGAAGTCAAGTGGGCCTTAGAAAGCATCACTACACACAAAGCTAGTGGAGGTGATGGAATTCCAGTTGAGCTGTTTCAAATCCTGAAAGATGATGCTGTGAAAGTGCTGCACTCAATATGCCAGCAAATTTGGAAAACTCAGCAGTGGCCACAGGACTGGAAAAGGTCAGTTTTCATTCCAATCCCAAAGAAAGGCAATGCCAAAGAATGCTCAAACTACCGCACAATTGCACTCATCTCACATGCTAGTAAAGTAATGCTCAAAATTCTCCAAGCCAGGCTTCAGCAATACGTGAACCGTGAACTTCCTGATGTTCAAGCTGGTATTAGAAAAGGCAGAGGAACCAGAGATCAAATTGCCAACATCTGCTGGATCATCAAAAAAGCAAGAGAGTTCCAGAAAAACATCTATTTCTGCTTTATTGACTATGCCAAAGCCTTTGACTGTGGATCATAATCAACTGTGGAAAATTCTGAAAGAGATGGGAATACCAGACCACCTGATCGGCCTCTTGAGAAATTTGTATGCAGGTCAGGAAGCAACAGTTAGAACTGGACATGGAACAACAGACTGGTTCCAAATAGGAAAAGGAGTACCTCAAGGCTGTATATTGTCACCCTGCTTATTTAACTTATATGCAGAGTACATCATGAGAAACGCTGGACTGGAAGAAACACAAGCTGGAATCAAGATTGCCGGGAGAAATATCAATCACCTCAGATATGCAGATGACACCACCCTTATGGCAGAAAGTGAAGAGGAACTAAAAAGCCTCTTGATGAAAGTGAAAGTGGAGAGTGAAAAAGTTGGCTTAAAGCTCAACATTCAGAAAACGAAGATCATGGCATCCGGTCCCATCACTTCATGGGAAACAGATGGGGAAACAGTGGAAACAGTGTCAGACTTTATTTTTGGGGGCTCCAAAATCACTGCAGATGGTTGACTGCATCCATGAAATTACAAGACGCTTACTCCTTGGAAGGAAAGTTATGACCAGCCTAGATAGCATATTCAAAAGCAGAGACATTACTTTGCCAACAAAGGTTCATCTATTCAAGCCTATGGTTTTTCCTGTGGTCATGTATGGATGTGAGAGTTGGACTGTAAAGAAGGCTGAGCGCCAAATAATTGATGCTTTTGAATTGTGGTGTTGGAGAGGACTCTTGAGAGTCCATTGAACTGCAAGGAGATCCAACCAGTCCATTCTGAAGGAGATCAGCCCTGGGATTTCTTTGGAAGGAATGATGCTAAAGCTGAAACTCCAGTACTTTGGCCACCTCATGCGAAGAGTTGACTCATTGGAAAAGACTCTGATGCTGGGAGAGATTGGGGGCAGGAGGAGAAGGGGACGATAGAGGATGAGATGGCTGGATGGCATCACTGACTCGATGGATGTGAGTCTGGGTGAACTCCTGGAGTTAGTGATTGATAGGGAGGCCTGGTGTGCTTCGATTCATGGAGTCGCAAAGAGTCGGACACGACTGAGCGACTGAACTGAACTGAACTGAGAGATTATTTTATTTATTTAGTTTTTGGTCATGCCTTCGAGCTTGTAGGATCTTAGTTCCCCACTAAGGAATCAAACTCAGACCCTCAGCCATAAAAGTGCCAAGTCCTAACAACTGGATAACCAGGGAATTCCCCACAGGGATTATTTTAAATTTAACATGTTCAGTTCAGTCGCTCAGTCATGTCCAACTCTTTGTGACCCCACGGACTGCAGCAAGCCAGGCTTCCCTGTCCATCACCAACTCCCAGAGCTTACTCAAACTCACGTCTGTCAAAACAGTGATGCCATCCAACCATCTCATCCTCTGTCAACCCTTTGCTCCCACCTTTAAACTTTCCCAGCATCAGGGTCTTTTCCAGTGAGTCAGTTCTTCACATCAGGTGGCAAAGTATTGGGAGTTTCAGCTTCAGCATCAGTCCTCCCAATGAATACTATGCTATGCTATGCTAAGTCGCTTCAGTCATGTCCGACTCTGTGCGACCCCATAAACGGCAGCCCACCAGGCTCAGCTGTCCCTGGGATTCTCCAGGCAAGAATACTGGAGTGGGTTGTCATTTCTTTCTCCAATGCATGAAAGAGAAAAGTGAAAGTGAATTCGCTCAGTCGTGTCCGCCTCTTCGCAACCCCATGGACTGCAGCCTACCAGGCTCCTCCGTCCATGGGATTTTCCAGGCAAGAGTACTGGAGTGGGTTGCCATTGCCTTCTCCATCCCAATGAATAGTCAGAACTGATTTCCTTTAGGATTGACTGGTTGGATCTCCTTGCAGTCTAAGGGACTCTGAAGAGTCTTCTCCAACACCACAGTTCAAAAGCATTGATTCTTTGGTGTTCAGCCTTCTTTATAGTCCAGCTGTCACATCCATACATGACTACTGGAAAAACCACAGCTTTGACTAGACAGACCTTTGTTGGCAAAGTAATGTCTTTGCTTTTTAGAATACACTGTCTAGGTTGGTCATAGCTTTTCTTCCAAGGAGCAAGCATCTTTTAATTTCTTGGCTGCTCTCACCATCTGCAGTGATTTTGGAGCCCAAAAGAACAAAGTCTCTCACTGTTTCCATTGTTTCCCTATCTATTTGCCATGAAGTGATGGGACTGGATGCCATGATCTTAGTTTTCTGAATGTTGAGCTTTAGGCCAACTTTTTCACTCTCCTCTTTCACTTTCATCAGGAGGCTCTTCAGTTCTTCACTTTCTGCCATAAAGGTGGTGTCATTGATTATCTGAGGTTATTGGTATTTCTCCCAGCAATCTTGATTCCAGCTTGTGCTTCATCCAGTTTCGTGTGTCTCATGATGTACTCTGCATATAAGTTAAATAAGCAGGACGACAATATACAGCCTTGACGTACTCCTTTCCCTATTTGGAACCAGTCTGTTGTTCCATGTGCAGTTCTAACTGCTGCTTCCTGACCTGCATACAGATTTCTCAAGAGGCAGGTGAGGTGGTCTGGTATTCCCATCTCTCTAAGACTTTTCCACAGTTTGTTGTGGAATGACTTAGAATTGCCTTTGTATGATTTGTGCTTGTGATCCATAGACTTTTCCAGTTTCTTCTGATCTACACAGTCAAAGGCGTTGGTGTAGTCAATAAACCAGAAGTAGATGTTTTTATGGTATTCTCTTGCTTTTTCAGTGATCCAGCAGATGTTGGCAATTTGATCTCTGGTTCCTCTGCCTTTTCTAAATCCAGCTTGAACATCTGGAAGTTCACGGTTCATGTACTTTGAAGCATGGCTTGGAGAATTTTGAGCATTACTTTGCTAGAGTGTGAGAGCAGTGTAACTGTGTGGTAGTTTGAGCATTCTTTGGCATTGCCTCTCTTTGGGATTGGAAGGAAAACTGACCTTTTTCAGTCCTGTGGCCACTGCTGAGTTTTCAAAATTTGGTGGCAGACTGAGTGCAGGACTTTCACAGCATCATCTTTTAGGATTTGAAATAGCTCAACTGGAATTCCATCACCTCCCCTAGCTTTGTACGTGGTGATAATTCCTAAGGCCCACTTGACTTCACATTCCAGGATGTCTGGTTCTAGGTGAGTGATCACACTGTCATGATTATTTGGGTCATGAAGATCTTTTTTGTATAGTTCTTCTGTGTATTGTTGCCACCTCTTAATATCTTCTGCTTCTGTTAGGTCCATACCATTTCTGTTCTTTATTGTTCCCATCTTTGCATGAAATATTTCCTTGGTATCTCTAATTTTCTTGAAGAGATCTGTAGTCTTTCCCATTCTATTATTTTCCTCTATTTCTTTGCACTGATCACTGAAGAAGGCTTTCTTATCTCTCCTTGTATTCTTTGGAACTCTGTATTTAAATGCATATATCTTTCCTTTTCTCCTTTGCCTTTAGCTTCTCATCTTTCTCACCTATTTGTAAGGTGTCCTCAGACAATCGTTTTATCTTTTTAACATTTAACACGTTACAATCTAATAAAGAGTTGTGATGGTTAGAACAAAAGTATCAAACATTCGGCACATATTTGGACCACAGTGGGTATCTGATAAGCGGTGGTGAGACAGGCCTGAGACCTGACACTGTTCGCTGCAACCCTGCATTGCTTACACCTGGACACCCGAAAGTTTTTAATTACATAGATGAGGAGTTGCCTTGAGGTATTTATGCTACTTGGAGCAAACACTAAGAACTAATAGAGAAGGCTTTGGGGTTCCTGGACCCTATTGAACTTATATTTCTTTCCTTGTAATCATCTCTGATTCACAGGAAAGGCCATCTGCTGGGCAAACACATTACGTAAGTGAACCTGACCAGTGGAGATACAGATCTGAGGGGCGTGATTTTACTGGAGCTAGTCATCTGCAGTTGTCCTAGGAATTGTAAAGAGAAGGCAGGCAAACACTTGGAGGGGTGAACTGATGTACTGTTGCGCTTAACTATGCTTTATTCTGTTGGAAGATCCTCCCATCTTCATAGTCTTCCTCTTTTTTTTTCCCTCTCCCTGCTTTTTCCTTCCCTTACATCTTATACCCTCATTGCTAGTCTACCTTCTTGCTTGCTTTTTCTTTTAGTCCCAAGGCTGCCTCAGTCCTTGCTGAGGGTGCGGTTCTCTGACGACAACCCCCAGCCGCAGGGAATGGAGGCTTCGTGAGCTAGAAAAGACTGCACCCACTCTCTCTCCTCTGAATCTTTCCCTCTTAACTCTCACTTTCCTCAATCATTTCACAAGGCGTTCTGATCTTTTACCTTAAATAATGTTGAACATACATTTCTCAGGCTTTTCAGGCAGCTCAGCAGTAAAGAATCTGCCTGCCAGTATAGGAGATGCAAGTTCAATCCCTGGGTCAGGAAGATTCCAGGAGTAGGAAATGGCACCCACTCCAGTATTCTTGCCTGGGAAATCCCATGGACAGAGGAGCTGGTGGGGTCCAGTCCACGGGGTTGCAAAAGAGTTGGACACACCTGAGCAGCCTAATGTGATGTGGCGTTTTTAAGATATGATAGTTAAAAAAAATTTCAGGTTGACAGATACTCAGCAGACCAGTGTGGGTAGGTTGGGTGTGGCCAGAGCTCTGAAGGGACAAAGTCCATTGGATGCACAGAGCAAGGATTAGGGAAATACTCAGCTCTGTCATTTACTAGATAAATAATTTGAGAAAATGACTAAACTTCCCTGAGCCTCACTCCCCTCATCTGGGGAGAATATCCCTTTCACAAGAGATTTATAAAAATTGATGCATTATTTAGTTCTGTCTGGAATACTTTATCAATGCTTGTTTACATCAACTAATTAAAACTGATGATTCATTTATAAAAAACTGAATCGATCAGTTAATATTCACATTGATGGGCATTCAACATAAAGTCACAGCAAAAGAATTTTTAAAAGCATAAACAATAAGACAGCCTGAGCAATGTTATTTCATGCTCCTCAGTTGAGAAACCATTGGAAGTCATTGCTTCTAATATTGCTTTTTTTCTGTTTCATATAATCCTATAAGAACCAAGGAATAAGTTACCATGTTTCTCGGAAGATTCTATGTTTTGTTGTATTTGCCTATTTTTTTTCTTTCTTTTGCAATTGTGAATTTTATAATGAAGGACCAAAAAAGAAAAAACTTCAGTATTAAATAGATAAAATAATTTTATACATTTTTGAGGGAGATTCAAGTAATATATTACCTATGCTTTTCACTGTGCTTCATGGTATGAAAAGTTCTTTAGTGATCTACTCTTAAGAACAAAGGTCATACATTTTAATATACATCCTGCTGAGAAACTTGAAGCTGATTTATGACCCTTCAAACCTGCACCTTTGCATTCTGCATGCATAATTTTAAGAGTTCATGGTTTCAGTGAAGGGGAAAAAGCAAAGATTTCTTCCATTTTTTAAATAATTAAATTCCTTTTCTATATTGAGATGATCTCTAAGATGAAAGAAGGATATAGACAATAAAATGGCAAAACAGAAATGGAAAATCAGGACCATAGTGAAATGTAGAATATTATGAACACAGAAAAATACAAATCCAGTCACCGGTAAGGGGTTCCCTCACTGAGTGCCCACCAAAAACACATGGGGTGCTTTGAAGATCTGTAGTTCTGGGGCCTCCTCCCAGACATACTGAATCAGGCTCTCCAGAGGTGAGGCCTGGAAACTGGACTTTTAAAAAAGCTCCTCACATTTGGGAATAACTGATGTATACTTTTGGAGAAGGAAACAGCAACCCACTCCAGTGTTCTTGCCTGGAGAATCCCAAGGACAGAGGAGCCTGGTGGGCTGCCATCTATGGAGTCACACAGAGTTGGACACGACCGAAGCAACTCAGCAGCAGATGTATACTTTAGTGTTACACATGTGTGTATATGTGAGAGAAAGAGGGGACAGTGTTAGGGAGAAGGGGTGGGGAGGGCAGAGAGGCTGGGCTGGTAGTAGGGGAGTAAAGGCACATCAGTATAGTATTCTGAATTCCGTCTGCCCAAGCAAAGCATGACAAAGATGAAATCAGTAATTCTCTAATATAAGTATTTATGGTAGAAAACACAAGAGAAAACTTTCCTATGACAGAACTCTAAAAGCAGTCTCTTTTGGTGTTATACCAGTAGGGTTCTGAAGGCTGAAGACAATGGATTGACTGTGGGTCTGAGAACAGGGTGATGGAGCTGCTCTGGTGTCAAATATACTAGGCATGTTGCCTCTTCCCTCCACATCCTTTCTTACCAAAATTAAAAATGCACACCACTACCATCTTACAGGCGTGTGGTACTTGCTGTTTACAAAGCTATTTCATTTACTTAACTCCAGCTGATGTTTAAACAATCTTATATCAGCTGTTATTACGACCAGCCAATATCACTTCCGTTTCAGAAATAAGTCCCTTGAGTGGCTCACCTAAAGTTACACAGAAGGCACTTGGCAGAAAGGAAAAGTTTCCTCTGACATCATACTGCTTCTATGTATCACTGCCAATCTTTTCATTATATGGAGAGCAAAGCAGTTAATCATAAAGGAAATCAACACTGAACATTCTTTGGAAGGATTGATGCTGAAGCTGAAACTCTAATACTTTGGCCACCTAATGCGAAGAGCCAAGTTACTGGAAAAGACCCTGATGCCGGGAAGGATTGAAGGCAGGAGGAGGAGGGGATGACAGAGGATGAGATGGTTGGATGGTGTCACTGACTCGATGGACGTGAATTTGAGCAAGCTCCGGGAGATGGTGAAGGACAGGGAAGCCTGGTGTGCTGCAGTCCATAGGGTTGCAAAGAGTTGAACACGACTGAGCGACTGAACAACAACAACAACAAAATAGCAAGACAGGCTGAGCTCTTTGGTAAACAGAATGTGGTGAATATTTATTTTCATTCTGATTTTACAATTAGACAAAGATACAAAAGAATTTACAGGACTGGGATGGTCTCTGTGCTGGAAAAGTTTATTATCTAGTAAAAGCAGCTCACCCATTTTATATAGTTTAAGCCTAGTGAGTCCTCACTCTTCATAGTTTCATAAAAGTATTTGTCTCCTATAAAGAAAGGCCTTCAAATTTAGGAGGTTCTCACTTTAAAAGACTGCATAGTAACTTCTGAGTACCTGAATGACATGGTCTTTTTCCTTACAAACAAAATCTTTAAGGAGCCTAAACATTTGATTTAAACAGATAATTAAGTGACTTCTTAAATTCACAATATTGGGATATTGAGGAACATGAATTCTATCAATAAAACTATTATCATTGGCAGTACTTTAGATTTCTTTTCTATCTCTATATCTCTTCCTACTCTGCCCTTCTTCCCAGATTTATCCCCTATTGTACCTTCTCTTTCAACTTCCTTCTTTCTCCCAGATAAATAAAATGTCTTTCTTTTTGCTCCTGCAGAGACTGTACTGGGGATTTCTATGTACAGCCCAACTTCTGATGCCTCTTCTTTTAACAAGACCCACCTTTTCCCCTGGGGATTCACCCCTCTTCCACTGTGAGGCCCGTGTAGTTTGAGTGGACCAAGTCTCCCTTGATTCCAGGGTGAAAGAAAAGAAAGTGAAGTCGCTCAGTCATGTCCGACCCTTTGCGACCCCATGAACTGTAGCCCACCAGGCTCCTCCATCCACGGAATTTTCTAGGCAAGAGTACTGGAGTGGGTTGCCATTTCCTTCTTCAGGGGATCTTCCTGATCCAGGGATCAAACCCGGGTCTCCCGCATTGCGGGCAGATGCAATGCATCTGAGCCACCAGGGAATCCCAACCTTTGATTCCAGGGTGAGCCCATGGTAAAAAGGCTAGCTGACCAAATTCCCCTGGTCACTTGAAATCTGACAGGTGACTCTTTCTTATAGACAATAAAACCCATGGGTTTGTTGCAATTTACTTTGATATAAAACATTTGAGCATTATTCTTCAGCGTTCAGGAGGGAACCATGACAACTCCAGTAGTCAGTGCTTGAATTTGCTAGACTTTTAAATTCCATGGAAGCACTATAAATTTATATAGCACTATAAATTTATACAGCAGCCAATCACTGGTCTGCCACGTCTATTTTAATCTCAGGATTATATTTACCTAAAGATAGGAGTCACTTAGAATAAGAGGTCTGCTCTACTCAATACTAATGTTTTCTTCTTTTTTAAACAATGGAGGAAGAGGATAGCCAGGTTTAAGTGAAAGGACACAGTGAGTTTGAGATGCCTGTGGGATACTGAAGCAAAGATAGCTAAGGATCAGTTGCATGAACAGGTCTAGATTTCAGGAGAAGTCTAAGAGGGAAAGAACTATTTGGCTATGTACTTTAAAACCCATGATACCCAGAATGCATTTCAGAACAATTGAATCAGAATCTCTAGGAGTGGGAACCACGCATCAGTATTTATAAAGTTCTCCAGATTAGAACCAGAGAAGGCAATGGCACCCCACTCCAGTACTCTTGCCTAGAAAATCCCATGGATGGAGGAACCTGGTAGGCTGCAGTCCATGGGGTCGCTAAGAGTTGGGCACGACTGAGCGACTTCACTTTCACTTTTCACTTTCATGCATTGGAGAAGGAAATGGCAACCCACTCCAGTGTTCTTGCCTGGAGAATCCCAAGGACAGGGGAGCCTGTTGGGCTGCCGTCTATGGGGTCGCACAGAGTCGGACATGACTGAAGCGACTTAGCAGCAGCCAGGTTAGAACAATGTATAACAATATGAAACAATGCCCCTGTGTGTCTGGCTAATATCTCAATCCATTTGAACCACTGGAAAATTCAGGCAACAAATACCAAAACACTTGTATAGACTTAAGGTGTAGTTCCAATTTTCCCAAGAAAATGGTTTTATTTGTAGATGCCTCTTCCCACTTACTATTTTTCTATACCATTTGGAAATTAAATGGAGGCACTCCATCAAAGAGCAAAGAACATGAACTTTCCCTGGTTAGTTGATCTGATCCAAATTCTGCTTTCTCCACTTGTTAGTCTGCTGGCCCTGACTGAGACACTTCACTTTCTTGAGCCTTAATTTTTCTTTCTTGTAATTACTAACTTTCAGAATCCCGTAGGTAACCAATGAGAATTCAAAAGTGAAACCAAGCAAAAGGCAGCTGTCCGATAGACTGATGACAGCTGAAAGAAGGTGCACAGCTCGTCTGCACAAGGACAGGAGCAGATTTCTGTCGTTCTGCAGGTCAGTCTTCAGCGCATCTGGTGTGAGGTCTGCAGCCATCCTTCCTGTCTATTCACCGTTATCTCAAGCCCTTGTCATTCACTGTCAGGGCTCTGTAATAGGTTCACCTTGGTTAATGTTGTGAGAACAGATCCTAAATGAGGCAGCTGGTGCTCACAGCAGAGCAGTGGTGATAAGGCCTGACCAAGTAATACAGTGGTTCCTTGCTTTTCTCCCTCCACCGAGGCCTGGCTCGTCACTCAGTTTCATTTTCCCTGCACCCTGGTTTTGTACTTACACGGCACATTTTCTCTCATGCCTTTTCTTACTATTTGTTTCCCCAGACCACACTTACATACCCCACCCTACCCCTCTGTGCCTGCATCCCTGGTCCTTAGCAAGGGTTCCTAAAGCTAGCCTTGATTTTTTTTTTTTTTTAATCTCCCAACTCTCCCCCTCACACCGGTGGCATCATCTGGTTTTGCAGATATTTCACAAATCTGACAGTCATTAAACCATGGAAACCACTTAGGGAAATGGGAATAGGACACATTTACATGCCATTATCCCCAAATGTGAGATTTCTATAGCAAATATTGCTTATTTGGGATAATACCAAAATGCAACCATCTATTTAATCTCTTGGCACATTTCAATACAATTCTAATGATACACAGATTTTCATAATATTTAGAGAACATTATATAGGAAAAAATATCCCTCCTTTGCCTATTGCGCACTGTCCAACCCCAGGTACCTTATTAATACATTTAGAATGCACATTTCACTGAAAAGATGCTTAAAACTTTTATCAAATCTGTCTTAAGACACGAAAGCCAAGTCCAGCAACGTTTTCACAACCAGGAAATTATAGACACACACATGCATTTGTTCCTGATATAATCTGATCAACAAGCAAAAATAAAACTGATTTCCTTTCCATTCATTCACCTCAGAAAGACTGAAACGCTAGAATTCAGCATTTGCAGGAGAAACAGCAGTGGACCGCACAGGACCTACCTGGCAGGCGAGATGGTGGCGGTGCACGAGACTGTCGGCCTACAGCACATGCATCAAGCACAAAGCCATCTTTGGCTGCTGTTCAAGACAGAGGCAGGGGTGCTGCAGAAAGCGCCCGTGAATGCCTTATATGGCAAGGAGCCAGCCTGGAGCAGCACACAGAGCGGCTGAATTAAATGTGCAGATTAAATGAACAGCTTGCTTTATGTACATCAGTTAAGTTCAAAGCTTTCCGGCCGACTGCTAAAGGCAGGCTGGATGAAGAAACAAACAGGGATCTGGGTGGCATGGGGCCTGGCAGAAGGCAGGTGAGAGGGGCTCTCACTCTCTGGCTCTCTCCTCCCTGATCTGCATTTCACTTGCCTTCTTCTCTTTACCTGGAGATTTACCTATACCACCTTTTCTTGTGCAGAAAGGAAAAGGCTTGATCCTTCTATGGCCTGGAGTCCCTGACTGACCACTGTCAAGGAGAGTGTTTAGCATCCTAGCAAAGGGTTTGCACAACAAGAACTTCCAGGCACAGGCTCTGATGGTCCTCATCACCTGAAGAGCAAGGGCGGCACCTCCACCTGGCCACCCACAGAACCCTTGACCATCTTCACGTGCAAGTGGGGTCATCATATCAACTGTCCGATGTCACTAGACTTACTGTAACTGTGATTATTAGTTATAATCTAATACACATTAGATTACAGTGTGTATATATATACACATTATAGTCTCTGAGGGCATTCTAGTCCCAGCCCAGTGAGAGTGGCAGATGTCCCCCTGGGAGTCCCAGATTCTGGGAAATAGGTTTTCCTGAACTGTCATCCCTGCAGTCTACCGCACTCTCCATCTTAGGAGAGTATGTCTGCCCCTGGGGAATCAAGATTTACCGAAAGGCACCAGCTTATTCAGCATCAGAGTGGTGGCAGGTCCCACCCTCTCGGCCCGGGTCACACCTGTCTGTGTGAGAGGCTTTATTGTTTCCATAGGCGCAGGTGGAAAACTGGGGAGCTGCCTCTAGGGAGGGAGTGGGAGATGCAGGGCTTGAGGCTCTTAAGGGTGTGGCTGGGGGTAAGGCCCCTGGAAAACCCTCTCTAGGCTTTTCACCACCTACCCTCACAGGCCCTTCCAGAATGCGACCACCTATGTGGCCTCTTTGTCTGTCCGGCACCTCCCTCCCCACTCCTCTGGGGGCTGCAGGCAGTGGGGGGAGGAGCTCGAGGCAGGAGCAGCACCCCCTTTCCTGTCCACCCCACCTGCTGTGAACTGTCCTTCCCCACCACAGAAGCCTCCCCACCCCTCTACCAAGGGCCTCTACTCTCCAGAGCCACCCTAACCTTTTCCTTGCTTAGTCAAATCTAATTAGTTCAGGTTTTTTTCTATTTGTTTTGCCCCCATATGGATATGGAGAAGGCAATGGCAACCCACTCCAGTACTCTTGCCTGGAAAATCCCATGGACAGAGGAGCTTGGTAGGCTACCGTCCCTGGGGTCACTAGGAATCAGACACGACTGAGCGACTTCACTTTCACTTTTCACTTTCATGCACTGGAGAAGGAAATGGCAACCCACTCCAGTGTTCTTGCCTGGAGAATCCCAGGGACAGGGGAGCCTGGTGGGCTGCCATCTATGGGGTCGCAGAGAGTCAGACACGACTGAAGTGACTTAGCAGCAGCAGCATATGGATACAAGTGAAAGTCACTCAGTTGTGTCCGACTCTTTGCGACCCCAAGGACAGTATAGTCCATGGCATTCTCCAGGCCAGAATATTGAAGTGGGTAGCCATTCCCTTCCCCAGGGATCGAACCCAGGTCTCCCACGTTGCTGGCGGATTCTTTACTAGCTGAGCCACAAGGGAAGCCCTATGGATACAGAGGGACACGTATCAGCTGATCAACACCCTTGGCTTTGCATTCAGGTCTCTGTTTGCAATTTATATCAACAGAAAGCTGGTGACTTCCAGACAGGGGCAAGTCCATGGTCAGAGCCACAACAGAGGGTATCAAGACACCATTGTCTCATTCTTTAGGAGGTTCACAGACAGTAGGATGCAAGAGGGCCACACTCTTCCAGGGCTCACTCGGGAGCCCCCAGCCCTACCATACACCCCACCTGCCGCAGAGCGGTCCTGGCCCCACCACCAGAGCATGATCACCCGTGCAGCCTCCGCTGCTTCTCAACACTTTCCTGCACCAGCTTGAACTCTCCAGAATGCTGCTTAATTTAAAAAAAAAAAAACACAAACCCTAAAAGTTTATTTTAATAAGTTATACCAAACATTCTTCTAGGAAATACAGATAAACATAGAAGAAAAAAACCAAATTACTCTCAACTGTACTCCCAAATTAATCATTATCATTTTTTTCTGTCCTTCTTTCTCAAGGGATTTTGAGGCAAACCCCAGGTCTCAGTCTCCTGATAAAACTGGGTTTAATTATAACCTACTAGATTATCACCTACAGAGGCCCTGTAATAACTTAAATCTGTACAGAAAACCCTGGCAATTTACATAGAGGCTATTTCTTTGGCGTGGAAACTGTAAAGAACTCAAGTTGTAAAGTTCAGAAATGATGCTCACATCAGCCTGACTGCTGTGCGCAGGGCAAGGTTTTTAACTCTGAGCCCCAGGGCTCAGGACACCCACCAGCCTGGAGAGCTCAGGTCCACTCCGGACGCGTCCTGGGGGTGAGCGGGCTACCCGCAGTGGCCATTCACGTCACCCCTGAGGGCTTAGAACATTGGATCTGAAGTTCTGGAACCTCAGATCTTGAAAGGATGCACAGACCTTTCTGGCGCTTGCTGCTTTATCTCTAAGCTGACCTCCTGCCCCTTGGGTTTCTTTACTTCCTCTCAGCTGCCCTCTAACACCCTCAGAACGCCCCATCCTTTTCCGCCTCTGTATGTGCTTGGCAGATGCCACAAGTTTACAGCTGCAAGGGTCTTTCCTCTGCTGGGGAGAGGGGAGGGGAACCCGGCCATAATCCTCACTCTGTTTTTGTGTCACACAGAAGTAGATGGTTAATATTTTGACAAATGAACTCATGTTCTTTTCTTCCTGGACGGGCTCAGTCCCCTGTGCCGTGAGCCAGCTGGGGTGCAGAGCCTCAGGGGAGACCCCATGTGGTCTCACAGAAACTAGAAATAACCTGCTCAGTTTTTTTCTGAACTCTTGTTTTTCCAAAGCCCAAACCTCTGGGAAAATTAGGGACTTCACAGAGATGTACAGGGGGCTTCCCCGGTGGCTCAGGAGTAAAGAATCTGCCAATCAGGAGACATAGGTTCGATCCCTGGGTCTGGAAGACCCCCTGGAGAAGGAAATGGCAACCCACGCCAGTATTCTTGCCTGGGAAATCCTATGGACAGAGGAGCCTGGCGGGCTACAGTCCATGAGGCCGTAAAGCGTCGGACATGACTCAGCAACTAAACTACAACAACAAGAGATACAGAGAGTACCTTGAAGAAGCGTGGAAGGAGGAAAGCTGAGGTTCTCCAGAGCTGGGGGCGAGGCACAGGGGTGGAGAGAAAGGAGCACACCTTTTCTCTGCACCTCTGGGAGATGCCCGAGCCACAGAGAACCCGTGGTGAAGTGCTGCTCCCGGATGGGCCCCCACAGGCTGTCCTGCCAAGGTTCCACCTGCCAGCGGACCATTGAGGAAAAGAAGGACCAGCCAGCCTGCTTCTCCCAACACAGCTCTAAACTCTGGACTCCAGAACTGCGGCCAAACCCAAGGGTTGGGGTGGGGGGGAAGGGTGGGACTAAAAACCCCAGGGAGAGCTGAGGCTCAGGGCTGGGAGAAAAGGGCCGCAGGGTCAGAAACTGTCTTAATAAAAAATAGAACTATGATTATTTCCCTAGTTGCAGATTAATGTCATACTTGTAGTGCTTTCAATGGCTGCCAAAACAAATTACAAGAGATTTAAAAGAAATGAGCTCATTATCTTACAGTTCTGAGGTCAGAAGTTGGCCTCAAGGCTCAGTGGGCTGAAATCAGTGTGTCGTCCTCAGGGGTGAGCTCTTTTCTGGAGGCTCCCAGGCTCTCTCTCTCCCTCTGCCCTTTTCCCAGCACCTGGAGGCTCCCACTGGACTTGGCGCAGAGCCTCCTTTCAACATTCAAAGCCAGCAGTGGCCGATCCAGTCTTTCTGCCATCACAGCTCCTCAACACTGACCCTTCTCCTACAGTCTTCTCCCACTTTCAACAACGCTTGGGATTATATTGGGTCCACCTGGATAATCACGGGTAACTCTTCCTATCTTGAAGTCAGTTGATTATCTATCTTAATACCACCTGCAGCCTTCTCCATACAGTATAACGTGCTCACAGGTCCCAAGGGTTAGGCTGTGGACATCTTAGAGGTGGGGGCATTATTCCACCCACCATATACCCAAATGTATATACCTAAGTTTCGACCCATGGTAGCCACCTTTTGCATATATCCCTTCCTGCTTCTCTTAGTAACAAGCATCTTGATGACTTCCACTAATCTTCACAGGAAAGGAAATTATTTGGAGTAATTCTCCCCCCATTGATGTTCCATATCCTGCTATGCAAAGCGTGATTGGCGGGCCAGCAGCATCAGCACCACCTGGGGGCTCCTTAGAAATGCACTCTCCAGCCTCTTGCCATACCTACTGAATCAGAATCTGCCCTTCGTCAAGATCCCCAGTGATTCCTATGCACTGGCTCAGAACATTCCAACTTGTGGAAGCTTGAGTGTTACTGTAAAAGTAATAATGCAAAAAAGTAGGGCAAGTTTTTATCACAGGAAAAACTGAAGCTCAGGGAGGTCAAATGATTTGGCAAAATCATTTAGCGCTGGAGCTTCCAAAGTGACCTTGTGCGTTAGAAACACTGGAGCTTTAGGAAATCAAAGAGGCCAGGCTGCATCCCAGACCACAGAAAGCCTATTCTCTGGGGGCAGGACACAAACACCAGTGGCTCTGACATCTCAGATGTTTCCAGCATGTAGCCAGCTTCGAGCGCCTGGGCCTTAGAAAACGTACGAAAGTCTAAATTGACTTAGACGATTTAAAGTCTAAGTCTCGAAGAAGAGAGTCTAAATTGTGGTTTTTCAGGACGACCTAAGTCCCAGTTTTCCCAGGACTGTTGTGCTTTTTAAACAGAAAGTCTCGTGTCCCAAGAGACCAGGACTGATGGGAATTCCTGGGACACGAGACTTTCAGTTTAAAAACTAAAACAGTCCTGGGCAAACTGGACATCAGCCATCCTTGTCTACAGATATAAAATCCAGACCAGGCTGGATTTTCAGGCTGCCACAGAGAGAGTCGGGTCTAGTTTCTCACCTTTACTTCCCACCCTGATTTCCACAGGGAGGCACTCCTCCAATGTGTGGGCGAGACCAATAAACTGCTCTCCTTGAGAACTCAGACACATTGCTTAATATGTTCCTCCGCGTCCCATGCAGCCTCTAGAAGCTTCCTAATGGTCCTTAAAGGCCCACTGACTCTTCTCCATCATGCTAATGAGGTTGGGGAAGAAGGGCAAAGGCAGGTGGTCTCTTTTATGCTCAGTTTTTATTCTTTCTGACTCCCTCACTGCCAGAATTCTCTACTTAAAGAATGTATTTAAAATATCTGGTAATAAGATTAAGATTATTTATTAGTTGGCTTGTAACAAATTTTTTTTCTTTACTGAAAAGCAGTCATACATGTAAAGCCAGTCTCTCTACAGTAAAAATACAATTATATATCATATTCCTCATATTTGAGTTGGGAGAAGCCTTCTCACCCATTAATTTTTGCAGATGGTTTTTTCAAACAAGAGAGGGAAAGACAGACCTTCACCCAATCAAGAACGGCCTGCCTGTCCTTCTGGACCCTGCACATCCCTCGACTTGTGATGAGAACCAGGCACAGCCCAGGGGTGCTGATAAAGTGCTTCCTCACATGTTCGCCCACAGACTGCTCACTCACAGCAGAATCAAGTCCCATTTCCAGACTCTCAGGTGACACACAGGTGCTCTCCTTACTGTGAAAGGATTGAACTCAGCCAAAATTTAAGCCCAAAACAATAACTTCTCCAGGTTCCTGTTTTGTTTTGGCAACTTGCAGGGAATTGTTGTTAGAGGGAAGAGAGGGAGGAGAGAAGAAAGGGAAATTTTGCAACATCAAATCCCCCAGGTCACTTCCAGGGTGTGTCTGGCCTCGTGCCCAAACAGACCCACAGGACAGACCTTCTAGGGAACAAGCCGACTCACTAAAGCACTCCCTTTAAAAGTGTTTCACCCAAAGCAAGTGTCTTGTGGAAACACTTTACCTCTGCTTTCTCAGTACTTGTGGGAGAACTAATTAAAACACAAACAACGGTTTCCTATGAGTTTCAGTAAAAACCCAAAATTACTTACCTGAAATATCCTAATATAAAGATTATGTGCCTTTGGCAGGAAATACAAATTCATTTTGGAGAAATGGGCACCGGAGGAAATATTTCATTCTAAATGATTCACACATGTTATCTTTACTCCTGCATTTCAGATATTTTTTATTCTGAAAGATTGAAGTGTCCATTTGAATTTTTTCACCATTCAAACTGATTTATTTTTTATACTGCCAGGTTGGAGGTGAAGATATTTTATAACTTTTAATCTGAGAAAAGTTCTCCTGATAGCATGTCATATGGCAATTTCTTAAAAAAATCTTATCTCTATTGCAGGTACACTTTGGGAGATATTTGTGTTTACATATATGCATGTGCATTGGGCTCTTAAAAAATTAGTTTCCAGGGACTTCAGTGGTGGTCCTGTGATTGAGAATCTAACTTCCAACGCAGGGGATGCGGGTCCGATCCCTGGTTAGGGAACTAAGATCCCACCTGCCAGGGGGCACTAAGTGCTACAACTAAGATCCAACACAGCCAAAAATAAAAATTAATAAGTTATGAAAACTACTAAAGAAGAGGCTGCCTGCATAGGGATGCACCAGGGGCACAGGCCAAAAAAAATATTCATTTCTGAAAAAGAGAGGATGGATTAACTGTCAGAACTTAAATTCTGACAATGCCAGCCCTATACTGATGACAAGTAACTTCCTGAAGCCGAAAGAATAGCCATGGATATGTAGCATTGTGGAAATCGAGAGGAATTGCACGGTAGTCTCCTACCGGGAAGCAAGTTAAACAACTCAAGTAAGTAACGATATAGGGCGTGATACATCAAAGGCTGCCGTAAAACAAAACGAAGACGAAACAATCCCTGCACACTGTAAACTTGAAAGGTGAAAAGGCAAATGTGGTCTTAGCCTGGCCTCTGGAGAAATAATTCTTATCCCTCTACATTCTCTTAAGGTGCTGAAGGCCACGAACGCCTTCTAGGTATAACACAGATATTGCTAGTAAAGTTCTGACAGATCCACACGTGGCACGACTTACGTTCCAATAGTACGTTAGAAATCTCAGATATAACATTCTTCAGAAATGCAAATTTTAAAAGTTGTTATTATCGTTGAGATGATTGACTAAGAAAAGAAGCTTAGTTTTCATATTTGGGGCTGATTTCAGATAAAGTAATAGGTAGCAGTCACTACAAAGGAATGGATTATGTTTAAAGTGTTAGTTGCGTCCGACTCTTTGTGACCCCATGGAGTGTAGCCCTCCAGGCTCCTCTGTTCATGGGATTTTCCAGGCAAGAACACTGGAGTGGGATGCCATTCTCTTCTCAGGGGATCTTCCTGACCTAGGGATTGAACCTGCATCTACCCGCGTCTCCTGCATCACAGACAGTTTCTAAACAAAGTACTCCCAGCAAAGTACTTCTGTTCCCATTCATTCACTCATGTTTTTACTGAAGCTTTATGGACGTTATACCTCTTAGTCATGAGCATAAGGGGTGAAAAGAGGATGCAGTGTTCCTCCCTTGGGAAGCTTTCAGGCCAAAGGGGTTGACAGGAGAAGCACTCAAAGAAAAGACGGACAGTAGTAAGTGCCACAGAATAAAAAAGTAAAATCTGGTAGAGATCATCCAGAAGTGAGAGTCAGGAAGGTTTCATGTAGAAGGTAACATCTGAGCTTGGCCTTGAAAAGTGAATGGGGACAGAGACTAGGGTGGTAGGCATGGAGGGAAATGCTGGAAGAGTACTTTCTGGTGTGGCCCAACATGGGTTGAAAAACTGGAGAGATGCCAGAGGTCAGGCTAAAGCCTGACTGTAGGCTGGGTCCTGATTATAGGAGGCTCTACATGTTAAAGGATTCAAACCTCATGTTATAGTTCTAGAGAGTCACTGAAAGATTCTGAGAAGGGTGATGACATGAACAGAAGAGTGATTTTTAAGATTAACCTGTTGAGAGTTTCCACTCCTGTCTTTGGCAACAGAATTGAGCTGTGATGTCTTAAAAGTGTATATGTGTGTGTGTGTGTGTGTGTGTGTGTGTGTTAGTCGCTCAGTAGTGTCTGACCCCTTGCAACCCCTGGACTGTAGACCACCAGGCTCCTCTATAGTATGTAACAAATTAACTTCTTCCCTATGTATTGAGTGGTACTAGTTAAGGGCCATGACTGGGAGAACTGAGAAAATAGTTTCACAAATCATACTCCGATTAAGAACCCTGGTTAAGAAACAACAAACAATTCTACCTTTCAAAGAAGTGTTTTAAAAGCTCCACCTAAAACCCCCAGGAGATTCCAGAACACTGATTACACCAGCTCCAACTGGCCACCAGAGAGACCTGAAACAGACACAGGCTGGATCTGGCTAAGGAGGCAGAGAGCTGCAGCATCACAAAGACACTGTTTGCATTCTGAAGATTATATTGGAAGGATGCAAAGATTTCACTGAAAATCAACTGACAATTACTGTTCATAAAGGTAATGCTCTGAGCAAGCATATAAGCAAAAAGCAAAAGCTAGTTACTAACAATCTTGGAGTAAGAAACAAGATATCCAGATTTAAGATAATTTGAAGGCACAGACTATATGTAAGTTCCAAGAAGGATGCAGACCAGACTAACATTATTTTCCTAGAGAAAAGGACTTAGAGACAAACTGGTACCCAAGTGCATTCACAATAATTTGCTATACTTCAATACATAAACCCAGGTCTCTCAGTTCAGTGAGTGTAAATGTATTACCTTTCCTAATATCAGTGCTGTGATTCTCTGGAAACCAAATTTGGAAGCTCCCTCCAAGTTATTCAGTCTCCCTCTAGGAGAGGTGGGCTGTCTCATTTGATCAGAGCTGCCACCTCCAGATCCACAGTCCCATCTGTCTGGAATCCACAGGCCTTCCTGTCACTTCACCGTCTGACCAGCGTTGCTTCACTGCCCCCAATTTACTGCCCTTACTATGTCCGTGACACTGCAGACCTCCTCTGTTTCCTCACCCTTCAGAGCTCTCCTGCCTTAGACCAGTTAAGAAATACCTTTTCAAGGTTCATGACTATCTCTTGGAGAGGAGGTTCCCACACCAGCGCTTCTGGCTCCCTAGAGTTGTCCTCCTTTCCCCCACAGGTTCTCACTTCCTCTGTGCAAATGTCACCAGGTAGGCATCTCTCTAGGTCTTATCCTGACGGTGGGCCAGGTTCAAGTCATTTTCCCCATGGCCTGTTGATAATATGCACTTTAACAAATGTGCATAAGCACCTATTTGAAGTTTCCTAAGGCTGTATATTGTCACCCTTCTTATTTAACTTATATGCAGAGTACATAATGAGAAACGCTTGCCTGGATGAAGCACAAGCTGGAATCAAGATTGCTGGGAGAAATATCAATAACCTCAGATATGCACATGACACCACCCTTATGGCAGAAAGTGAAGAAGAACCAAAGAGCCTCTTGATGAAAGTGAAAGTGCAGAGTGAAAAAGTTGGCTTAAAGCTCAACATTCAGAAAACGAAGATCTTGCCATCCAGTCCCATCACTTCATGGGAAATAGATGGGGAAACAGTGGAAACAGTGTCAGACTTTATTTTTCTGGGCTCTAAAATCACTGCAGATGGTGATTGTAGCCATGAAATTAAAAGACGTTTACTCCTTGGAAGGAAAGTTATGACCAACCTAGATAGCATGTTAAAAAGCAGAGACATTACTTTGCCAACAAAGGTCCATCTAGTCAAGGCTGTGGTTTTTCCAGTGGTCATGTATGGATGTGAGAGTGGGACTATAAAGAAAGCTGAGTGCTGAAGAATTGATGCTTTTGAAATGTGGTGTTGGAGAAGACTCTTGGGAGTCCCTTGGACTGCAAGGAGATCCTACCAGTCCATCCTAAAGGAGATCAGTCCTGGGTGTTCATTGGAAGGACTGATGTTGAAGCTGAAACTCTAATACTTTGGCCACCTGATGCAAAGAGCTGACTCATTTGAAAAGACCCTGATGCTGGGCAAGATTGAAGGCAGGAGAAGAACAGGACAACAGAGGATGAGATGGTTGGATGGCATCACCGACTCAATGGACATGGGTTTGGGTGGACTCCAGGAGTTGGTGATGGACAGGCAGGTCTGGTGTGCTGCAGTTCATGGGGTCACAAAGAGTCGGACATGACTGAGTGACTGAACTGAACTGAAATATTCCATGCCATTCAACTCTACAAAATTCATTGTAATGATTAGGAAGCTGGATGGCCCAGCATACACAACCAACCAGTGATTCATTTCCAGCTCCTTGAAAATACCCTTTTAAATTTGTATAACTATCCTTCCAACTATCTGTCATGGGTCCACTCCTGACAAATCAACAAGTTCATTTTTTGTAGTTGTTGACATCACAAAATTCTGAGTAAAAGAGCACCCTCCTGGTTTTGTCATGTAAAGACTTTGACCTGATATTCCAGTCATTCAGATATTAAGTGCCAGAGTGAGACCTGGATGTGGTCAGTCTGCCTTTGTGACTCTGCTGTTAGCTCTGGCTTGTCCCCTTCCTTGTGAGACTGACATTATGAGTGTTCGGCTCTGGGCTGCCTATATTCAAAAATAGGAAGAACAGAATGAGACCTTATCATAATGGTTGAGCAGAGACAGAATGAATGTGGCTAAGAAATGACTGTTGATGAAATGCATGAGCCCTCAAAGATGACCTTGTGTTCTCAATCCTGTCTGCCTGGGAGAATGACGATATTGTTAATTGAGCAAGAGATGATAGGAACTGCAGTAGGCTTGGGGGGTGGGGGGAGGGTGATTAATTCAGTTTTTTACATGCTGAATTAGAGTCTCCTGGGTCATCTGAGTGGAAATGCCCAGAGTCAGTCAGATCCAGGGAACTTGGAGGAGACATCTAAACTCAAGACATACATTTGGAAGTCATTCACGTAGATGTGATAGATGAGGCCAAGGGTATGAATAATTTTAATTCACTACCTTGACATTCAGCTTGGGTATGAGAGGCAGAGATGTGGGCAAGCAAGTTAGTGTTCTCTGCATGTCTCATTTAATAATGAGGCTCTCTCCTTATCACTCACTCCTACTTATTCATGATAAATAGGACAAGAAAGGCAAGGCAATCTGAAATTACTAGGTAGTATCAAAACCCATTGTAGCCTTTATCCAAGTTTTAAAGTCAGGTAGCACTGGATTAATTGAGATTCCCACCTTTGCCCTGCCTGTACTCACTTTCTTATTGGAAATGACTCTAAGTAAGTAGAAGTGGAAGAAATAACCAGTTCTCAGAAAACCATCAAATGTCTGTTCTCCTTTACCTACTCTTTAGTGAGTCTAGGATTTGCAATTTGTAAAACTAGTTAGATGAAGAGGGTGAGATCCAGAAGGTCCTACCTCTTGCTGAGATGTAGCCAAAAATTCACTATAGGATTCTCTACAGTCCTCAGAGAAAAGTTTGCTAACTTAGCTGGTGAAGGATGCTACTTTTACCAAGTTTTCATATACAATCTATGAGATTTAGATAGCTAATAGCTCCTACAGCATTGTCTTGCTATTCACACAGTTCATACTATTGCACTGTCCCCTGAACCCAGGGTAGGCAAGGCATGAGCTAAGAGGCTGGACAGAGACTCGAGGAGCCCTAGGAACTGCAGACATGTTTATTCTCCCTGGCTGGCATGGTGGCCATAACACAGCCTTGTTCCTGGCTGACGTAGCAACCGACACAGCAGGCACAACATAACCATAATGTAGCCCTAACATAATCTCATACAACATAACCACGATGCTGCTCTAGTGTAGAGCCCCAACACAGCAGCAGCCAGGGCTTAAATGGTGAAGCTCATACAGGTGTACCACACACCAGCACCAGGGCTTTTCCAGGTGAGGTTTATATAACAAAAGTAGCCCATGTCCAGATGAATACCTCGAGACATGCGTGCACAGCTCTATAAGTGATCTCAGATGTTACATAATCATTATTTACAAAACATGGGGCAAGAGTGAGATGCTGTGGAGCGAGAGAGCCTGATCACACCATCTTGGCTAATTTTCCCTTTCCCTACAAGCATAAACAGTAAAACTCTGAAATGAAGAAAAATACTAGACTGGATTAGTCTAAAAATGTAGAGTTCTAATTTGCATTATGGTATAATTACCAAAAAATTCATTTATTCGCCAAGCATCAGCTGAGCATTTGTGTGTGCCAGTTTTAAATAATATTTAGGGTTGGCAAATAGAGCCAAAGGAATTATACATAAAACATAGTCCTCCTCAAGAAATCCCCAGTCTTATGGGAGCAGAGATACACAAAAACATTTATAAGTAAATGTGCTAAAATGCTATACTGTAATAGGAATTGTTTTGGACACACAGACAAATTATTTCTGACTATGGGGTTTGGGAAGGTTTCTAAGAAAAAGTGACATTCGAGATGGGTATTGAGGCTCAAAGAAGATTTTTGAGGTGGTGGAGGCAGGGCTGGACATTCTAGAACAAAGGAATACCCCTGGCACGCACACACACACAAACTCTGGGCAGCTATTTGAAGAAAAATGTAAGGAATTCTGGTGTGGGTCATAGAGGGAGTTGCAGAAAGGATTGAAGGAGGAAACTAAGAAGGTCAGTTAAAGTCAGCTAGAGCACGACTGAGCGACCTCCCTTTCACTTCTCACTCTCATGCTTTGGAGAAGGAAACGGCAACCCACTCCAGTGTTCTTGCCTGGAGAATCCCAGGGACGGGGGGAGCCTGGTGGGCTGCCATCTACGGGGTCGCACAGAGTTGGGCACGATGGAAGTGACTTAGCAGCAGCAGAGCAGGATTGGTTTTCCTCCTGATGGCAACAATAGTATGCCAGTGAAGGACAAGGGCCATGTCAAAGGCTCCAGTGAGAAGTGATGAGGTTGAGGATTAAAAAGAGCAGAAGGGGTGAGAATTTTCTGAGGCAGAACTACTAAGATTCAACCCACAAAATGCAGGTTGATTCTCCCATTTCTCTCTTGGAGGTCTGTGTAGCCTGACTGAGAGCCCCAGCAATGTGCCGTGTTCTTCCTTCTCCTCTTCCAGGGCACACAGCTGAGTTCACTGCCTAGCTGCTGTTACTGCTGCTAAGTCGCTTCAGTCGTGTCTGACTCTGCGCGACCCCATAGACGGCAGCCCACTAGGCTCCCCCATCCCTGGGATTCTCCAGGCAAGAACACTAGAGTGGGTTGCCGTTTCCTTCTCCAATGCATGCAAGTGAAAAGTGAAAGTGAAGTTGCTCAGTCGAGTCCAACTCTTAGCAACCCCATGGACTGCAGCCTACCAGGCTCCTCCATCCATGGGATTTTCCAGGCAAGAGTACTGGAGTGGGGTGCCACTGCCTTCTCCGTCACTGCCTAGACCTTCTGCAATTGGTCGGGGGTAAATATCTGCACAGTGCAGTGTGGGCAGAGGTGACGCACATCCCACGTCCAGGTCTGTGCGTTCTCTCTTCTCCATCTGCAGTAACCTTCCAGGCAAGCTGTTGAAAATGCCACATCACAGGACGAAAGGAGGCTGGCCCTGAGCAGTGCTTGGAGCAGGACTTCCCCACCACCCCACCCCTGCGGGGCTGCAGCGGACAGTGACCCACACTGGGCTGGGGAGCAAGCAATCCAGTCTTACTGTGGCAAGGTGTTAAGATTTTGTGGTTTCTCTCTTTCAGCGGGTAGTGTTACTACGCTGAGGAACACAGAGGAAAGAAAGGGGGAATGGTGTAAGGTAGAATATTGAGAGGAACACAGTGGCCCTAATTTCACCTTAGTTGAATGTGAGAAGTTCAGGGGCACCCACGTGTTCAAGATCAGAAGAAGAATGGTTTTAAAGCTTAAGAAAGAGGCTCAGGTTAGCCTTCTTAAATATGGAAATCACTGGCATATAGATACTTAGAAATCAAAGAAGTATAAAGGAGCAGTCTTGATGCATATAGTTTGAGAAGCGTAAGGAGAACTCTGGGGGCAACACCAGTATTAAGGTGTGGAAAAGAGCAGAGGGCTCATCAGAAGAGTCTGAGGAAAGAGTGGTGGGGAGGAGAGAGAAAGGAAAAGGCATTTTTTGTTTATTTCCTGCACTATAGCTTATTAGATTTAAAAAAAAAAAAATTCCTCTAAGCGGCAAACTGGTGCCTGACTGGTTGCATATGACTTATAAATACATTTTGTTTGGCTCATAAAATGTTTTTCAAAATTTAAGTGCATTACCAACATTTAAAAATGCTGACAATTGACATAAAACTTCAGATGAGGGGATTCTTAGGAAAACTGAGGTGTGGCAGCTCTGAACCACCTGCCTATGTGAGGCCGATTCTGGGGAGGTGAGAAGTCTGCCCTCTTGCGGAGGGTGAGGGGGTCCTTTCAGTTCCTATCACCTGTCAGCCTTCACAGGATTTTGGTCTGCAAACAATGCTCTAAGTTAGATGGGGAAGAGACAGTCAGGCCTCAAGGGCTGTTGTGATTCCCCTGCACCAGGCAGGAGGGGTCTTCTGCCTGGGCAGCACCTGTAACAGGTAAGAGCACGGGTGGGCTTGCTTTGGCCCTGAGGTTTCATAAAGGAGCACAGATGTGTAGCAGAAGCTCCAGGGCCTGGCATTTGGCACTTATCTGTGACCTTAGCCAAGGGTATTTTCAGAAGAGCAGTGGAAACCTAAAGCCGAGAGGAGTGAATGAAGATGGGACAGGATGGTGGGCCTGGGTGAACCTCACCACGCTTCCTGTTTCTCCTTCTGCCCCTTTAATTTGCAACACCGCAGCCAGAGGGATCCTTTATCTATGTCAGCTCGTGTCATCCCTCTATTTGAAACCTTCCCCTGAGCTTCTGAGTTTACCGAGTCCAGGCCCGCAGTGCATCCCCAAGGCCCTGCGGGCCTGGTCCCCTTGACCTCCCATCCTGTTCCAGTCCCCTCCCCACGCTGCTCCAGCCACCATCTTCTGAGTCACTCCCGACTTACACTAAGGACACACCCGCCCTGGCCCTGGTCCTTCACCGGGCGTGCCCTCTGTTTCGAATGCCGATTTTCCACATGGCTTACTCCTTCACCTCCTTCAGATCTTAGCTCAGTGTCCCCCATTACTGATGGCTCCATAAAGGATCATCTCCACTCCCGCCCTAGTACTCTCTGCCCCATTCCTGCATATTTTTCCCCTAAGGCGTTTGTACACATCTATTTATAACTTGTTTCCTTCATTAGGATGTGATCTGCCTTCCCTCCGTTAAAGGGCAGGAGATTATTTTCTGTTTTCTTGCCCACCAATCTCTCTCTGGTGCTAAGGGCAGTGCCTTACATGCAATAGGTGCTCAGCACATAGCTGCTGGATGACACTGAGCCACAGCCTTCAGACCATGTGTGGGGGCTGAAGTGTAGAGGATGGAAAGAGATACAGAAGGTGGGGGACATCAGCAATGCAGCTGAATCCTGGGAGAGATGGGGGCAGACAGAACTGGGAGCCTCACTGGAGGGACTGGCCTTAAAAACAGAATTTTCTCTCTTACGTAGGCATGAAGGAAGCAAGAATAGGTCCTGATACATGGCTAGGAAGGAAGAGAAACTAACATGTACCAATTATCATTCATCATAAATTCACTCATTTATTTATTGCACCCCTTCTATGTTTGGGGGCTTCCTTGGCGGCTGAGATGGTAAAGAATCTGCCTGCAATGCAGGAGATCTGGGTTTGATCCCTGGGTTGGGAAGATCCCCTGGAGGAGGGCATGGCACCCCACTCCTGTATTCTTGCCTGGAGAATCCCTATGGAAGAAGAGTCTGGTAGGTTACAGTCCACGGGGTCACAAAGAGTCAGACACAATTGAGTTACTAACACACACCCACACACACACTGTGTTTGGGGTACTATATTAGGGACTAGGGGAGCAAAGATGATGCCTTCTATTTTCTCTGTGAGGTAGAAGCAGGGTCAGTAGCTGAGAATGAGGAAAGGGAAGAGAGAGAGGGATTTTGAGGAAAATAAAAGGCTTTGGAACAGCTGCTTCAGGCACTGTAAATAGAAAGTATTTAGGACACGTGAAAGGATTGCTGAGTAGTATGGAGGGCCCAGCTGAGGTTGTCCTGGTGCCAACTGGCACAGGTATCTGATTTCTCCAGCATCATTTGCAGCCTGGGAACAGAAGCGGAGAAAAGCAGATGGTTGGAATAAATTGGTCCTGGGGATTGCTAGGAGGGGGTGTCGTGGGAGGACTGGAGAGTGGGGGAATCAGCCAGTCAGTCTGTAGCCCTGACTTCCCACTGTCACCCCGGGGGCTGCTCACCTGATTTGGAAGAATGGCACTGATTGACAGCTGTGCCCTCTTCCCCCCAGGAATCAGCACTGGCCTCAATCAAGTGTACCCAGCATGGATTACTCCACAAACTGTGAGTAACAAAATCGCTGATAAATATTCCTGGGGGCTCTTCTCTCCTCACTCCCCATGACTTATCCAAAAGGGGTACCTATCTGGCTTCCATACTATGATGCTTTGACAGACACTTCTGCCTACTCTGGTTAGTCCCCACTTATTCAGCTTCTGAAATAGGCAGCTTCAGTCTTTTGAGGCAGGATGACTCTCATCTGATTCCAAGTCCACTTAGGAGAGTCCCCTGTGTGAGTTCCCAAGGTTATGCTTCTATTGGGTTGGCCAAAAGTGCGTTCGGATTTTTCCATAAGACCTTACAGAAAAACCTGAACTAACTTTTTTGGCCAACACAATACTCCAACATCTTCCTGAATACAAGCCTCCATGTGCTGTAATTGTGGCCACTAATTAGGACCAGTATGTGCTCTATTCTAGGCCACACCTATAGCTAGTCTCCTGATCCCAGGCTCACCTTGCCTTCACCTCTCCACTTTGACTGTTTGCAAAATTCCATTCACCCTGAGGAGGATGGCGCATCCCACTGTTGGCCTGTCCCTCTTAGGACTTTATCTGAAATCTTTATGATGACTCACTTTCCCAGACACACAGTATGAATCTGCTGCTCTCTCGGGAGGACCTCTTTGTGTAACTTCCGGAAGTCAGGCGTAAAGCATCCAGTGCTTTCTTCTGCTGGCAGCGCCTCCTTCCTACCTGGGTCTTGATACTCACTCTTGGCTTCATGGTCATGGGAATGCATCATCATTTTACTGTCATTTAAAAATATTTTACTTCTAAAAAAAAACAACAAAATATTTTACTTCTTTACTGTCTTTTTATGGCTTTCTATACACTATTAACTATGACTTCTTTGCCTTATTTGTAAAGTTTGAGCAACTTAGGATTTTTGAGCTGTGAATTCTGAAAATCAGGAGAATGCAAATTTAGATCATTATGTTCGAAGTGAGCCATCCAGATTAGTTAGAAATTTCTGGAGTCCTTGGAATGAGTTGGAGTGTGCCTTCATGGGATGCCAGGAAAGGAGATAAAACCAAAAGACAAATGCCATGAGCTTGCCTTGTTGCTGTCTTTGTTCTCAAGACCATGAAAGGATGAATGGATCCTGGAGAACATTCTGGAGGGACTTGGCTCGAACTGTCCACCCCTGCCCCTAGTGGTTAAAGAAAGCTACTGCATCACCATGGTGCTTTAGTCCCTTCTTGTGGTCCTTTATTAATAAACAGAAATCTCAGCGTTGATTGTCTGCTCTTCTATTCTAATGCAGAGGCCAACTTAGAGAATGATAATCTTTCAAGTGTTCTCTCTACCCTGATCACCACCCAAGCTTCTCCCTGTGACTCTAGTTTCCACACCACAATCAAATCATATTCTTGAAGCACTACTTTGAATCTGTCAACCCTTTTGTTTAAAAACCGTCACTAATTCCCTTTTGTTAAATAAAAACTGTGAGTTTCCTGATCCTGCCGTTCAAAGCTGCACTTACCAAACCTCAGCTCACATCATGCTTACTAACGTTCTGGTACCTAACGTGGTGAACATGGCCAAACCTAGAATCAGTGTGAGGGAACCATGTCAGGGTGTGAATTCCAGGAGGTGCTGTTTATTAGGTGTTACCAAAGTCCATCACATATCTCTGCTATTTAAGTAGTATTCCATGATTGCTAGTTCCATATTATAAATTTGAGTTTCTTAAAGCTTCCCTTTTCTCTTGATGCTAACAAATAAGATTTTAGTGATTAGCCTTGAGAGCCCAATTCCTCCATTAACATCTTCTAGTGAAAAGAATCTCAGGAAAAAGAGATGCTTCCATTTCCCTTGCCGACATAGATATTTAGACACTATCTTGCTTAATAAAAAAGAATTTGTTCAAAAACAAACTTTTGGTTTCCGAAGGGGAAAGTTGGGGAGGAGGGATAAATTAGGAGTTGGGATTAACATACACACAATACTACATATAGAATAGGTAATCAACAAGGACCTAATGTATAATGCAGGGAACTCTATGCAGAATTCTGCAACAACCTTTATGGGAAAAGAATCTACAAAAGAATGGGTATATGTGTGTGAATAACTGGGTCACTTTGCTGTACACCTGAAACTAATACAGTATTGTAAATCAATTATACTCCAATATATAATAAAAATTAAAGTAAAAAAAAAAAGAATTCTGAACTTGAGAACACCCACAAGAGAGAGTATCAGTCTTGAACTCTGGCTTACTGTGGAGACTTAGGTAACTACACCATTCTTTTCTGATTTCCGCTACTTGAAAACCTGTCCTTGAAAATGTTATTTATAAAATAGTTACTGAGGACACCTGGACTCCAGAGACGGTCACTAGGTCTTGACAATTTTAACTTTTAACTTCTGAAACGCTGACTGTCTAATTGTTTCCTTGTCTATAAAGTTGTTGCTAAATGTTTTTTAAAGGGGCTTCCTTGGTGGCTCAGATGGTACAGAATCTGCCTGGAATGGAGGAGACCCAGGTTTGATCCCTAGGTTGGGAAGATCCCCCAGAGAAGGCAATGGCAACCCACTCCAGTATTTTTGCCTGGAGAATTTCATGGACAGAGGAGCCTGCTGAGCTGCAGTCCATGGGATCACAAAGAGTCAGACACAACTGAGCAACTAACACACACACACACACACACACACACAAAATGTTTTTAAAAGATATAAATATATGTACATTTTTTAGCAACCAAAAGGAGCTTTTTGCATTTTTCACTTCTCCTTACATTTATTAAAGAATAAGCCTACGATTCTGACAGATTATGTAATAAAACCAAGAGTTTTGAGAGATTTATCTCATTTAAATCACTAGTATTTAGTTAAATATTTATTTCTCCCTTGACAGATTGGAATCTCTTTTAAAGCAGGACCAATTACATATGTATATCTACACTTATATAAATTATTAAATATATATTCATACTTCAGCATAATTACTTAGCCAGTATCTAACATTATGCTTTTTTCCAAAAAGCAAGTGCTGAGTGATTTTTTTAGTAGCTTACCCATGATCTTGGTCCTTATGAAGACATGTGCACGTTGCCTAATTGTTCCTGTTAGAGCAGGAGCTGTTCATACCAAATTTGGAAGTCTGGCCCCTATATGGTCAGATCCTTTAATAGCGAAACATTTTCATTGCTATAGAGGCCAGATTACATATGCAGCAAAACATTTTTAGTGTTTTATAAAGCACTTGGAGTATTTATTAAATATTTTGGATCATTCTTCTTTAATTAAAAATGTGGATGTATTCATTTTCCTGAGACACGTAGGCTTTTGTGTGTTTGAGCACACATGAATGTGTGTCTTTCAGAATCCAATCTATTCCCAAACTTTAACCACCTCATATTAATTTTATATAAATGACATAAAGGTCAAAAAATTATTATGGTTAATCATAACGAATATTAGTTATAAACCCACGTTTGGGGTAGGCTGTGGAGTAGGATAAAATTTGTGGCAGCTTTTCTAATTTTACTTCTTTCTGCTAAAGGTTTGAAAAGATCCATTGTCTTTAAAGAAGGAAAATGGTAATACTGGTAAGATGCCTTTTACTAAAGACTTCTTCTTATAATAGGTTCGGGGAACTTTATCTTTTAGAAACATTCAAAAATATGAAACATCTGAGGCAAAGAAGTAGGCCACTTTCAAGAAAATCTGAACTGGATTCAGCCTTGCATCAAGCCCGAAAGAAGATTTTTTTTTTCTCTTTGTATTTTGTCAGTCGTCCAGAACGAACACTATTCCAAGCTGTTCTGCTGATTATTCAGCTTCTTTGCCAATATCATTTCTGGGTTACAGACAGTGACTTTTTTTCCACTCTGGTTGAGAAAATGATTTGAATAATCCATTAGCAGGGGAGAACACCTAACAGCCTGCTATATTGCACACATCTTATCAATGAGTCATCCATAAGGTAACAGAGAGGGTGGTTCATTAATTAAACATCCTACTCTCACCCCGGGGCAGAACATATTAAAAATTACCATCTTTATTCTTTAATAATATTATTCTGTGTTAGAGTGAATAATTAAATTACATAGAAACAACCTAGCAGAGATAATTACAATTATCATTACATAATGAATAGCAGCATTGTTGTCCATACATTGTATTTTTCTAAAAGCTAGATGTGCCTATTCTTGTTTTCACAGAATGTGATTTTAAGGTATAAGCACATTTTATGTGTGATTTAGCTACTGTTTTTCATTAACACCCTTCAGACTTTCTTATTTTATCAGAAATAATCTGATCAAAATACTTTATATTACTAATATTCCTTGGTGGAGAATATTAACTGTAAATTCATATCTTGAAGAAGCATGCAGATGATTAAATTTCTCTCAAAGAAACATGCATAAACTATTTCACCTCTTGGCGGAAGTTATATATGAGGATCCTCAGCTACATCCTCATATGACTGAAGAGGAAGTTCATAAAAGCAGAAAAAAATAAAAGGTCCACATCTAATAAAATTATGCACTGGAAGATTAGGTCAGAATTTCAGAAGCTTTCTCAAGTCACATCGAACTCTGACAATGCCTCTTTTTGGTTGTTGCTGAAAATGTGGCTGTCTAGATTCTCTTTATTCATTTATTATTTTTTAACATTTAAAAAATGTAGACCATTTTAAAAGTCTTCATTGAATTTGTTACAATGTTGCATCTATTGTTTATGTTCTGGTTTTTTGGCCGGTGAGGCATATGGGAACTTAGCTCCCCCACCAGGGATTGAACCTGCACTCCCTGTGTTGAAAGGCACAGTCCTAACCCCTGGATCACCAAGAAGTCCCTTGGATCCTCTTGATCTTTTAAAGCAGATTGTTTCCCAGTGTCATTTACTTTCCCAGAGAAGAGCATGAGGAAGAGAGCAGCATGTGTTCAGCACCCTCTCTCGAGTCTGTGCTAGGAAGGACCAGTGTGCACAAGCTTCAGGGTTTTAATGCTGGTGATCCCTTGCATACGTCTCTAACCCTAAGCCCCACACTCAAATATCTAACTGCCAATTCAACACTGCTGCTTGGATGTCTGGTGGAAATTGCAAATACGAGCAATCGAAAATACATCCCATACACTGCTACCTCAACCCTCTTCTGATTCCCACTGCTACCCAAAGCCAACCTCTTGAAGTCTACCCCCTAACTTACTGCCACCATCATCTGCCCTGGAGCTCAGGATCCAAACTCAGGAGCCACTCATGGTTCCTCTTGCTCTATTCTGTCATCATGATGTCCTGCCTGGTTCATTTCAGAATCTGTTCTAAATCTGCTCACTGTCCCTTCCCCCAAGGCCATTGCTTAGCCCATGTGGACATCACATCTTACACAGACTGTGGTCTCGGCCTCTTCAGGGGTCTCTGGGTTTCCTTTCTTGGGTTCCCACACTCTAAGCTCTACATGGCAGTGGGAGGGATCTTTTCAAAATGCAAGCATTAGGACACTACCTCAGCTTCTTGTAACACACAGAGAGCCACAGCCTAAGGAGCCCTCTGAACCAGATGCTGTACCTCTAACACTCTTGCTCTTGCCCTCTGGGCCCCAGCTACCCGGGCCTTCTAGTCCCTTCTGGACTCAGCAAGCTCCTGGCTGCAGTTCTCCCACTTGCTGTTCCCTCCTTTGCCTGGAAAGCTCCTCCAGCCCTAGATAGTCTTCACGTGGTCAGCCTCTTCTTGTCATTCACACCTCCCCTTGACTGCTACTTCTTCACCTAGTAGGCACTTACCAATTTTATGTGAAATGAATGACTAGATCCTAAGGTATGAAAATGCAGTAAATGCATTCCTAAAATCAGGTTCTGACAAAATGAAATTTACTCAGTGGTGCCATCAATGTTACAGGGTAAGAAGTACCCAGATCAAGAATCTTCCTATTTTTTATTTATTTATTTATTTTTGTTTTTTTGAGTACCTAGGTAACTGGGCGTGCTGCCTGCTCAGTCCATAGCTCTTCCCCATGTCCTACAGGCCTCAAAGTCATGTGCATGACCGGTCCCTGCCTCCACAACGACCTCTCCCCCTGCCACCCTGCCCCTTGCCCCTCTACTCCAGTCACAGCCTCTTCTTGCTGTTCCTACAGGCTTATTGCATACATTCCAGGCTTGGAGGTTTTGCACTAATCCTTCTTTCCATTCAGAGTTCAGCTTCAAAATCAGTTCCTCAAAGAGGCATGCCTGACCACTGAGGCTAAAGCAGCCTCTCACATTATTATAACTTAATTCTCTGCATAGCCCTTGTCACTGGTATTTTTCTTGTTTATTTTCTTCCCTTACCACCAGGCCATAAATTTCAGTGTCTCTCTTCTTTCTACTGTATCCCCAGGGCCTGGAATAATGTCTGGCAAATAGTAGGTGATTAATAAATATTTGGTGGGTATGAATATGACCCTAACTAATTTGGTGCCTTGAAGCCACTGAGTTCATAAGAAGTACTATTTGAAATATTAGCCAAATGCTTATCTCTCCCACCCCAAGTCTCCTATTGATTTTTAAAGTGATGCTAGTCTTTTTTTGCATAAAAATATTCCTCTTTCAACTCAAACTTCTCTATAGACTCTCTCTCACAGTTGTAGTGTAGTAGGATTTCTCTTTTTCTTTGAAATAAGCAAGGGCTATGTTTTATTTATCTGTTTGCAGCACAGAGCAGAGTGTCTGACACACAGCAGGTGCTCAATAAATATTTATTGAAAGAATGAATGAATGAAAAGCATGTAGAATAAAGCTAAGGATCTGCTGGCTGGGTGCCCACTAGAACTGTAGAACGGGATAAAGCTAGATGGCTTGGCAAAGGCTCAGCCCACCTTTCTTAGCTGAGAATTAGCGAGTTACTTTGGCCTGACTTCTGAGATCTGGCTGCCTGCAGCTCTTCAATTCACTAGAAAACTGCATACCTTCTTTACAAAGTGTTGGTCTGTTGTGAAGACATCACAGATAACCTGGCTTTCTCTTCAACCAGCAGCATCAGCAGTGTTTAGCTTTCTCTGAAATCCAGAGCACTTGTTGGATTTCCAGGGCAAGGTTCTGAAAGCTCCTGTCCTGTGTCTCCTCCCAGGTTTTGTGGTCCTATGCATACATCAGATTCAGAGATGCTGTCCTCAGTCCCCTGAAGTCTACTCCCTACCTCCTCCTCACACCCTGTGGAACCTAGGCCCCTCACCTGGATGTTGGGAATCAGCTCCTGCCTGTGTCTCCTGGCTGGATATCAACTTGTACATCATAGCCTGTACTAGTGTGTACAGCCTAACAGGTATGTCTGATTGCCTTTGTACCTTTGCACTAAGCCATTATCTAGTCTGAAGGCTCTGACTATATCTTTAGCTGAGCTATGTTTACCTCCTAGACTCTGAACCCCACACATAATTTCTGGTTCATAGAGGAGCTCTGGCATCATGTTCATAATAATAACAACCCCTTCTTCTAACACTGCCAGAACATCTGGATATTCCATCTCCTCAGTTGATCATTTGCTGCCTTGGATTTGGCATTAATCTTCTCATAGTTCCATCTGGCACTATTGGATAGCTTTGTCTCTGGACTCTTGCCTTGGACCTAGTCTTATTTATGCACTTTATTTCAGTTTCATCTTTTGCTGTCACGTTCATCCGTAAGTGGCTGATTAGATCAATGATAGCTGATGTATCACAGAGTGAAATATTGTATGACCATGAAAAGGATGATGTCAATTATGAAAAGATTGGCATGGAAAGATCCCCACAGTGTATTTTTGAATAATAATAATACCAGGTTGCAAAATAATATGTTCAGTATCATTCCATTCACATTAAATTATACAGCTTCTCTAAAAAGAGAAGCATGGAATTTTTTTCAAGAAATATCAATGGAGGTAAGATTACAAGCATCTGTGCTTTCTTCTTTATCCATGATGATGCATTATTTACATTTTCCAAAATCAGTATGTGCTCTCTTTCTAAATAGACAATCCAACTAAAAAGAGGAAAGAAAGACAGCCTTATGGTAGGGAACTTTTACACTCCATTTCTTCTCTGATCTGGTAAAGCAAGTGGAAGGAAAACGTTAGCTGAGGGAGGTGGAGATGGAAAAGCCAGTGATAGTCTAATAGTCCAGGCCTCCAAAGGCAGTCTCTGGGCCTGATCCCACTGTAGGAGTAGAAGGTGCTGGCTGTGAATGCATTTACTGTACCTAGCAAGTTAGGGGTCTGTTCACTATTAACTTTACTTCCCCCAAACAGTACATAATCTGTCATTTTTAAAAACAGATTATCTTTTTTTTTTCACTTTTAAAAGTTGGTTTTCTTGACAGTTTTGAAGAGAGTCAACTGAATTTTGAAATACAGTATTTCAAAAGTATATTTTATCCAAAAAAGTTAGTGCTTGAAAATAGTAGCTATGATATGCATTGGAAAAAGAAACTCTTAAGGCCAGTGTTCTCCTTAACACTTCTTTCTATTAGGAAAAAGGTCATAACAGATAATAGGAAGTGTTGAAAAGAGAAATAGTTAATAAAACCACTCCATGGAAATATTCACTCTGAAAGCCCCCAACATAGGTACACAGCAGCTGCTTCCTAAATGTCATGGCCTGGCTGCACATACTGCCCTGCATTCTGATCTACAGACCTTGACCATGGCCACACGGGATGGAGGTTAGATCCAGAGACATCTTCAGGAAGCTAGGCCTTTGTAAATTTACACAGAGGGGAGAGTCCTGGTCCTCAGGCTGAAGGAGAAACTGAAGGGGACTTTCCTCTTTTCTGAACTTTGACACTCCTTTTCTATATCCATACAGTACACATTTAGGGCTTTCCTAGTGGCTCAGATGATATTAAAAAAAAAAAAATCTGCCTGCAATACAGGGGAAGCTGGTTCAATCCCTGGGTTGGGAAGATCCCCTGGAGAAGGAAATGGCAACCAATTCCAGTATTCATGCTTGGAGAATCCCATGGACAGAGGAGCCTGGTGGGCTGCAGTCCGTGGGATCGAAGAGTCAGACGTGACCGAGCAACTGAGGATGCACACACCACCTTACACATTTATGAGCTGGGTTCTACCAGGGATCTAAAAGTTTGATGCTTGCCAAAAAAAAAAAAAAAATGCTGATTTATTTTAATACTTCCCAATGCTATTTTTTCTTACTTTTAAAAGAATTAATTAAAAATAAAAGCTTATCCAATTAGAGGAACATGACCACACCTGGGGTAAGCTTGGCAAGGCTCCCTGAGGATGAGTAAGAATTAGCAGAGCTGGGTGCAGCCCCTGCGGCTCCTGACTTCCCATCCCTTGTTCTGCTCTGTCACCCTGTCCCACAAGGAATTTCCCGACACTCCCATATGTCCTGTTAGGATGCCACCAGCCATTTCTCCCTGCTTTGGCATATTCGTTCTGCTGTATTTCTTTTCCCGCTTGTGAGGCAAAAGAAAATGGTTTTCTTCTTTAAATCATTGTGCTTTCATTTCTAAAATCATAGGAACACAAATTTTTATTCATTGTCTACCTTATGAACTTGAGAGGTGGGAACTTCTTCAGTGAAAGCTGAAACAGAGTGATAATCCCGCAGAATGTGCAAAAAGCTTGGTCATCTGTTCCTTTGCAACAGCCTGCAAACTCTCATCATATGGGTTGGATGACACCACCAGGAGGGCAGGGAGACTGCTTGGAAAGAGCCAAACCTACTTATCCAGTGCTGGAAGGCTGGTTTCAGCATGGGGCCAGATTCTGTTTCCCATTGTTTTAATACCTGTGGGGGAGGTGCTCAGGTGGAAATGCACTTTTGGAGATCTCCCTTTCAAAGAATCATATTGCTGGAGGTGTTAACAAGCATCTAATATCACTCTATGGCTCATCAAAGAGAAAAATGAAGCATAATCTTTCAGGCTTGCCTAAGTTTACAATAAAGCAGAACTGGGGCTTGATGCCAAGGTAGCCTTAAATGGATTATCAGATTCAAAGGCCTAAGTACAGATACGTTTTAGTCATAGTATTTATAATGTGGGTTCTCTGGGTCTACCATTTTATCTGTTTTCTCCTTGTTATTCCCCATCCCACCCCCTACCAACTCTTTAGTTTCTTAACACAAGTTGTTCCAAATACAGAGGAAGCCAACCTCAGCTTAGTTAAAATATCAACTTTTTATCAGTTATGATAAAAGGTTTTATAGAAGCAGATGGTAAACCTAGAGACAAGAGGAGATAATGAGCCAATTTAATTTTTAAAATGTTATCTTAGTTTCCATAACTAGTTGCAAAGAGTCTGACAAGACTTAGCCACTGAACAACAAATGGCAGATTAGATGTAGATATACAGACTTTTGGAGAAGGCAATGGCACCCCACTCCAGTACTCTTGCCTGGAAAATCCCATGGACAGAAGAGCCTGGTAGGCTGCAGTCCATGAGGTCGCGAAGAGTCGGACACGACTGAGCGAATTCACTTTCATTTTTCACTTTCATGCATTGGAGAAGGAAATGGCAACCCACTCCAGTGTTCTTGCCTGGAGAATCCCAGGGACGGGGGAGCCTGGTGGGCTGCCGTCTATGGGGTCGCACAGAGTCGGACACGACTGAAGTGACTTAGCAGCAGTAGCAGCAGCAGCATACAAACTTTTAATGTGCTTCAAACTTTAAGTAAGAATAATTGAATAAATATAATTTAATGAGAACAGACATAAAATGTGGTTAATGCTGATAGACTGTTGTCATTGGAGGTATATTCTGTATATTCATGATATGTTATAACCACATTTCAGCAACATATAGTCAACAAAAGTATTGGGTTGGCCAAAATGTTCATTTCTGTAACATGTTACAGAAAAACCCAGATGAATTTTTTGGCCAACCCAATAATATATCAAGATTTACTAATTTTATTTGTAAAACCCATTTTGTGTTTTAATGGATAAGTCTGCATTATCTACAGTATACCCTTTTGGGTTATCAGATTCTAGTTCTACTCAATGTCTTTGAGCTAATTTGTAACTCTTTGTAAATGTAAGTATCTGACTGTGAGCTCAGTCCTACCTGGTAGTGATTTAACTGACTTCTTCCCTCTTGTGGGACAAACAGCTATGTTCCCTTTTGCAACTCATCTCACCATTGTTTACCTCCATATAAATTCATGCTTTTCTGACTTTTCCTTTGAAACAGTTATAACACCTGCTTACTTCACTCATATGAGTAAAATAACTTTTTCAGAATGCATTCACTTTACATTTGTCTAAAAGTCAAGACTATACCTTTTGCTGAAAATCATTTAACAGATACTAAATAAGAAGTATTTATATTGTAGTTTCCTTAGAAGGCTAGTTATTGGTAGGAAAAATCCATCAAAAGGATAAATAAATAGTGATGAAAAGTAAAAATAAAATATTTTCCATTAAGGAAGGCAATTTGACACAATTAGGAACTAAATTTTAGGAAGGAAAGAAACCTTATGAAATATCTTGTACCTTTAAATCTGCCAAGAATAAGTGATGACAGCAGGTTTAAGAAAGTAACAGCCACTGTCTCGATCTCAGCTGTTTGATATGGGAGCCTTCAGCCACAAAAGGTGACTGGGGTTTCCAGTCGCCAAACTGAGACGTGCTGTACATGGAAAATGAACACTGGAGTTTGAAGATTTCATACAAAAAAAGTGTAAAATATCTCAATCATAATCTTGATATTGTTCACATGTTGAAATGGTAATATCTTAGATAACTTGCATTAAATAAAAGACTTTAAAAATTAATTTTACAGAGTTCTTTTTGCTATTAAAAAGTGACTGATAGGGAATTAAAAATTAGTTCTGTGGCTACCGGATAGTTCTGGTAAAGAGAATTAAACTGTAAATTTAATATTTTACCGGATATTATTGCCATATTCTTGGGTTACAATATCTATGCAGGAGAAAAGCAAGAAGAAAGGTCATAAATTTAAGAACAGTTACCTGGGAATTCATACAAAATTAATATTCTTCTTCTGTGAACAATCACATAACATTTGGCTGTCATCGTTTATGATATATAAAGACAGAAAAGATCATGAGACAGCTGCCTGCAGTAAACAGTTCAAAGATCAATAGGCGTATATTTAGTTTTATCGTACCTTTTGTCCTTGTTGGAAAGCAAGTAAAATGCGAAGTTGTGTGTGTGTCTATGTGTGTGTGTGGGCAGGTGGGTCAACGTTTCAGGTTTCCATGAAGAAATGAAGAGAGCTGAGCATTTAAAATGAAGAAGGAGGTACAAGCTGGGTTAATCTTTCTAGAGATATGATTGGTTATCTTGGAAACAGTTTACATTCTTTATCAAACAAGATCCTGAATTTTTTTTTTTTTTTTAGCACAAGTAGTATATGGATTTAAGCTGTTTATCATTCCAAAATGACAAACAGTGTCTGTGAGCATTGCAAATACCTACATTAATGAACTGCATAATTTTCATTTGTAATGGAAGAACAAGTTGTATGACTATCAAGTTAAAATCATGACTGTGAGAGAGAAATGGAACTTTTTCAGGGACTTAACTTTGATATATTTTTACCAAAAGAAAATATTACACTGTTTTTTCTGATTAAAAATAATAAACATTTATTATAAAAAGTATTCAATCAACATATAAGAAATAAAAAAAGCAGAATGGAACCTCTGCTCTCAGACCCACTCCCTTTGTCAGAGATGTTCACAATTAGCAGTTTGGTGTGTATCCTTCTAAATGTGTTCTTGCCGTGTGTGTGTGTGCATATGTGTGAAAGAGAGAGAGAGGAGAGGGGGAGAATGGGATCATGTAACTCACATTGTTATATAAACTGCTTTGTAAGTGCATACATAATGTCTTTCTTTGGAAAATTAAGATATATAAGTAATACTCATCTCTCTCCAGACTCTTCACTGACAGTCTCCCCTGCCTGTAGTACTAAGCACTGGGCCTGCTGTACTGGTGGTGTTAGACATGTGTCCTTTCCATGTCTCCGGTAACTCAACTGCAAGCTCCTTGACGGCAGAATCAAGCTGTACTTAGATGAGCCATGGCATCTAGCATAGAGCTAGGTCCACAATGTGCTCTCAAGTATATTTTCTCAATAACAGATTATTTCCTGTGAATATTAACCAATTATACAATATCCTGAACACCATACAAGAAGGGGAAACAGGCAAATTTCTTGATTAATAATTGCTGACATCCCAGGAGAAGTGCTAAGTCTAGGCTTCTGGCACCCCATTCTTGACACTCAAAATTTCTGAAAGGAGCCTTAGAGAGCATCAGTGGGTCACTGCCCCGAGGTGCTTTACATATAGTAACCATTTCATTCTTACAGTAACCTTGTAATGTAGGTACTTTTGTAATTCCCATTTTACAATGAGGAATCTGATGCACAGCGTTAAGTAGTGGCACTGGGAACTAAATCCAAGCTTCTAACTTCAGGACTCGCACTTTCAAGCCCTATTGTTATGCTGAGGAGGTGATAATCCAAAAGTTTCAAGACTTTTCCATATAGTCATGGTGGATGACAAGAGAAATTTTTCATACAAATAAACACCAACATCTTATTGACACACAAGTCCACTGTGCATTTATCTTGATAATGATGCCCTTTATCCTACTCATAAAGATGCACATTCCTCACAGCAAAGAGAATGGCAAAGAAGCTGAGTGGGCATGTCCCAGGTAAAGGGTGGGGGGCTGGGAGTCAGGATGGGATAGGTCTCTGGTCTAGGTCAGGAACCCTTGCCTTGGATTCCCCATGCAGCTTCTATTAGTTCCACTCTAGCAGTGATATTTTTAATAACAAAGAGCAGCACTTGAATGCATTGCTACTCTGTGGCCTAATTTTCATCTTCTAAATTTGCCATCATGTACTTTATGCTCTTTTAAGCTAAATGACTTATCACTAATTAATCAGGACTGTGATGCTAAATTTTGACCACAAAGGGCGGACCAAAGCCAAGTCACCTGGCTTTCAGTTAATTGGAAAAATTAAATGGATGAGTGAAGTCAGTTCTTCCAGGTATAAATAATGTGTTTTACAACCCATCTATTTACAGGCATCAGCAGAAATAGTTTAATAGCAGCAGGCTCTAAGACTGTTCTATCCTCTTCTTCAATATGTAGCTACAGCGACAGTGTCAAGTTGACAGTACAGAAAGTAGAATCAAATATGCTATATATTATAAGTAATTTTATGTTGAATTTTATCAAGGTCATCTTTACTTCTGAGGACAAACTCTCTCTCATGCATGTACGCACTGACTCTTAGCGAAATAGTTACTGAGTATCTACCATGTGTCAGGCACTGGGCATGTAGTGAGGAACTAGGGAATCGGGGTGTCTGATGTGTCATGGCAATGCTACCCCAGCCACCTGGATGCAGGGAGTAGCTGGTGGTCTCTGGCTAACTTGTACCATTAAATATGGGCTTCACTTTCTGCCTACTTGCCCTGCCCTCACCATGTCTAGGCTGGAATTCTCTTGCATAACCTCCCCTTGGGGCCCTGTGCTTAGCACTGTGGTTACACCTGTCATAGAACCTTGCCTACTTGTTTGTATTCTTCATTGGAATCTTCATTCCCCTGAGAAGAGGCACTGTTTTGTCCATCATTGTTTTCTGTGGCCTGGCACATAGTGCATTCTTACTAAACGTCTGTTAAATGTTTGCTGTAGGTGGTATTATTTTGTGTAAACTCTCCTGGTTTGGCTATGTGTTCATTTTCTTTTTATTGGAGTATAATTGCTTACAATGCTCTGTTAGCTTCTGCTGTACAACAAAGTGAATCAGCTATGTGTGTATATTTCCATATATTCGCTTCTTCTTGAACCTCCCTTACACCTTCCCTTGCCGCTTCCCACCCCTCTAGGTCTTCACAGAGCACCGAGCTGAGCTCCCTGCCCTCCAGCGGCTTCCCGCTAGCTAGCTATCCTACACATGGTGCTGTATATATGTTAATACTACTTTCCCAATTGGTCCCACCCCCCAGCCCCCCATTGTATTCACATGTACATCTGCATCGTAATTCCTGCCTTGCAAGTAGATTCATCTGTACCACTTTTCTGGATCCCATATATATGTGTTAATAGATGATATTTGTTTTTCTCTTTCCGACTTACTTCACTCTGTATGACAGACTCTAGGTCCATCTACATCACCACAAGTGACCCAGGTTCATTATTTTTTATGGCTGAGTAATATTCCATTGTATATATGTACCACACTATGTGGTCGTTTTTTGTGTTGTGGTATAAAATTACTGATGTGCGGTCACAGTTGGGAAATTTCTAATCTAAAGGCTGCCCCTACAAAGGGTGCTACAGTAGGAATATGCTCTGGTCCTCCTTGGGAGGCTGCTGCAAATAAGCTAGAAGAAGATCATGGAAAAGCAAAAGAAGAGAAAAGAGAAAAATGCACTGAACATCTGCCCAGAGAAACGCCACTCAAACATTCATGAGAAACCATTATGAAGCTGTCCTCCTACCATTCTATTTAATCATGGCTAGCCTCTGTGTTCGGAGAAGGCAATGGCACCCCACTCCAGTACTCTTGCCTGGAAAATCCCATGGACGGAGGAGCCTGGTGGGCTGCAGTCCATGGGGTCGCTGAGGGTCGGACATGACTGAGCGACTTCACTTTCACTTTTCACTTTCATGCATTGGAGAAGGAAATGGCAACCCACTCCAGTGTTCTTGCCTGGAGAATCCCAGGGACGGTGGAGCCTGGTGGGCTGCCGTCTATGGGGTCACAGAGTCGGACACGACTGACGCGACTTAGCAGCAGCAGCAGCAGGATCTGTGTTACCTTGGGAATCATCCTCTATCCTAGCTCCTGTTTTTCTGTTTTCTTTTTTCTCTCACAGCCTTTTTCAGAACCAGTAACTCTTTTGATACCTTACTTATTATGTACTTATTTGTTGATATCTCCCCCATTTGACTCCCTGAGGGTAGGGACTCAGTACCCTCAAGATCTAGGACAGTTCTCAACATGTCGGTGTTTGATAGACAAGTCATTCTAAACTATAGCTGTCTTCAAACTTCTGGATACACTTACAGGCACAATATATCTGTAAAAAATGGGGAAGTATGGTTGCATCTATGTTTTGCTCCCAGTTGCATCCCCACAATGTATCAGAGTGCCTTGCCTGCTACAGACACTCAATAATCACTGAATAAATGAGTAAGTAAACCATTCAATTAAAATTCTATTTCCAGTTTATAAACCATTGGGAAAACTGGAATTCATAGGTCCACACTGATGATAAACAGATATGTAAATAAATAAATGGGAGAATTTTGCTTCAAGTAGAATATTTAGAGCTGGTGGCAGATGTGGAAGAAGTGCTGAAATTGGAAAATCTTAATTTTGTACATATTTTATTAAAGATTGGATCAGGCCAGAGGCATCAATGGATGCTAAACCTAGAGGGAAATCTTGATGAGGAATTAGCTATTAGCATGGCTTTAAAGTGCCTCCCAACAGACAGCTTATTAGTTATGGGGGAGAAAATTAAACAGTAATTATCTAGTGGAGAAATCAAAAAACACTCGACTGGCTGATTAGAGTCAACATCACCATAGAGGGACAGATGCACTTGGTGCCCCTCCAGATGTGATAGCCTGAGAGGGACGCAACATCACCTGTGCAGTGTTCCAGACAAGAACATATAACCTGAGCGTGATCATGAGGGGCTATCAGGCAAGTGAGGGATGTGCTATTTCAAAATGGGGAGAGGTGGCGATGCTCTGGTATCTCCAAAACATCAATATTAGAAAAGACAAAGAAAGGCTGCAGAACTTAGCCATGTTGAAAGAGGTTAAAGACACATGGCAAACAAATGTGCTCCCTGCCCCTAGAGCGGATCTTCTGCCAGAGGGGGGAATGTTATACAGCAGCGGACCCCAACCTTTTTGGCGCCAAGGACTGGTTTCATGGAAGACAATTTTTCCGCAGACCAGGAGCAACGAGGAGGTTTGGGGATGATTCAAGTGCATTGCGTTTATTGTGTACTTCATTTCTGTTATTATTACAGCAGCTCCACCTCAGATCATCAGGCATTAGATCCCAGAGCTTGGGGACCCTTGGTTGGATCAACTGATAAGATAGACTAGATGAGAGAATTCTATCAATGTTAAATGTGTTTACAGTTTTAGAAAATAAGTGCACTGATGTTTGGGGTAAAGGGCCATGAAATATGTAACATACCTCCAGTTCCTCTAGAATAAAATTATACGTATAATAAAATGTACAAAATGCATATGAAGAGGAAGAGCCAGAGAGAGAAAGAGTGCATACAAATCACAGAGCCAACCATGTAAAATGTTAACAAGTGATTCTGGGTTAAGGGTATATGAGTGTATGGGTGTTCTTTGTACTATTTTTATATTTACAAATTATCCATGATTGAAATTATTTCCAAATAAAAAGCCAAAAAATAAAAGAAGGTAAAAATATATCAAAATGTATCAATAATTACCAAAAATAAAAATTATTTCATTAACTACTTGTATAGGTTTTAATATTTCATGGGTTGATTAATACCACATTAATCTGAATGATAAATTCATAAACCTTATTTTGCATGCTAGAAATGGTTTAACTTCAAAAAGGAAAGTATAATAAAATCAGCTATAATGGGAAAGTTTGCATACTAATACACACTACTCAGAAGTCCCTGTACTCAGCAGTTCTTTGGGTTCCAAAATGCTTGCCCACTGGGAATTTTCAGTCTGGAAGCCTCCCCTGCCTGACAGAAGCATCACCGAGAAGCAGGAGCCCTGGCAGTAGGCATTCCCCTCCCCAAACACCGCATTATCCAGATGCCCCCAGCTCCTCCCGCCCACCCTGCCTACTCTCAATCCTGACATCCAGCGCCATCCGGCCTGGCAGCAGCCCAGGAGATACGGCCACTTCAGTGGTCAGACACGCAATTACTAGAAGTGACTTACAGTTCATAACTGTACCCTAAACACGAACATCATTTCACCATGCACAAGACACAGAGTGTATCCTGCCCTGAGGAACAGCAATCTATGTTAGAGGAAAACAAATAGCCAGATTAAAGGGAAATGTTAATTGGAAGTAGCCAATTAAGTTTTTATTATGTCAGATTAGTTCAGGCTTACAACCACATTAAATCAGGACATCAAAAGGCATGGCCCTGGAATAATAAGTTAGAAACCAGCACTGACTCTCAGTTTCTCTGCAAATTATTCGCCTGTGCCCTTCTGTTATCCTCAGGAATACAGCCCTCTTTGTCACAGCCTTGTGTGGCTGCCATTTGGGGGTGGGGGTTGTTGTATAAGTGATCAGAGAATGATTTCCAGTCAATAACATGTCAGCTGTCTCAGCTCCAATTGTATGTCTTATATTCAGTGTGTTGAAGCCAATCTGATTTTTTTATCACTTTTTTTTTTCCTTTTTTTGGTTTCCCTGCCCATGTTGCTTGGAATTTAACTTGGGCCGACAAAAAAGGTTTTATTGATTTATGTAGGAGCGAGAGAGAGCGTGAGGCGGGGAGAGAGAGCAACAGAGGGAAATGCCAAGAAAACACACAAGCAGATTTAGATTTAGCATGCTGGATGATGCTGGGTGACCCAAGATGGAGGTGGCCACAGGCAGTGCTCAGTGTAACAAATATTACATAGAATGTATGTCATTTCTTATTCTGGATTTTGTGCTTTAGTTGCTTGTCTTTCAAGAAGGAATACAGTGTTAATGCATTCAACATCGTATAAACAATAATATTTCTGGTTCCTCTGCTGCTGTCTCTCCTTGAGGCTGGCACAGTTGTATGAACATTTGTCCTGTTTATCCTTGGCCTGGGGTAATTACTACCAGCAGTGTGTTGCGGGGGGGGGTGGTGTATGTTGCCGCACCCCCCCTCCCCACTCCAGACAAAGATTCTCTCTGCTTTGTATCTCCTGACTAGATTGGCTGAGTGTGACACTGACCCTGACCTCTTTTCACTTCAGCAAGCATTTTTCTAACATATGCCATGTGGAAGGCACCTGAGTTGGGAAAGGCTGAACTAGAAATCATAATAAGACATAAGACTTAGTCCTATAATAAAAAGCTTGCCTCCCTGACAGTGTTATCTAGATCACAATTGTTAAATTGCTTTGCTTACATAAATTATTTAGCATGTTTCTACCGGATCTTTGTTAATAACATGGACAGTATAATAATTGTGTTGTTAAGTCCAAGTCCCAACCAGGGAGAAATAGAGTATATTGTACATTTCACTCGGCATAGCACAGAGATGAGAATTAACCCTGTAAATGCCAGCTTTTAATCTTTCATGATGGAAGGCTTCCCCAAATAGCTTGCACATGATTTCCTCTCTCAGATGGAAGAATCTACTTGTCCCAGTTCTACATACCCCCTCCCCCAACCTCTAGCCCTCCCCCTCCCTCCACAGACAGCTGGAATCCAGCATCTGACACATTTTGGCCCACTGGTGTTGGCTAGCAATTATTCTTCCCCTCTCTTGAACAAAGAAAATAAAACTTTTCAATGCTGAAACATGTAAAGGCCACAATCTGGGGAGTTGTCTGTGCTCCCTTTCCCGGCATCCATCTGTCCATCAGCCCCACGATGACCAGTGCATCCATGACTGACCATCACCGCTGCTCTTCTTCATTCTGTTTCTTCAGTCCTTGTCTCTTATCACTCCCTGCCCTGCTTCTGGTCTTGATGCCTTCTCGGTACAGGGTCAGTCAGTGACCTCAGCCTTTTGCTTCTCTGCCCGGTACACCAGACACTGAACTAACCCTCATAGCATCTCTCTGCTCAGCCTCAGTTCTCCCAAATGCTGCCCCTTCCAGATGCTCAGAAGTCCCCTTCCTACCTTAAAAGCAACTGGACGTGCGGGGGAGAGTTGGAGGTATAGGATTATTTCTGGATCTGAATAATTTCAGGAAAGCTAGAGGTTCTGAAAAACTAGATAATGGGTAGTAGACGGTTTACTCTATTTATAATGGATGAGAACACTATTTTTAAGAAATGGCTGCTTAAAATCCATGATTCAGGAATCAGGAAAAGCATGTGAGATCTCTTTCCTTTAAAAAAGAAATCTTGCTTCTTTTGAGTCAGAAAAAGTTAATTCTATAGTTCAGTTAAAAGATGCCTCTACAGAGATCAAAATGATAGTCCCCACTACTTTCCTTCACACATTTTAAAATAAATTCAGGCTCCAGACAGGACACCCACCTTAGCAGATAATTATTTTCCTTCAGCAGCAAAACATCAAGCTTCAAATAACTAATTGATTCAATGAATATTTATGAATCTTGGAAGAAGTTTAAGCAGGCTCAAAACATCCTATTAACCATTTTTCTAATAGGGATGTCATTTTTTTTTTTTAATGATCCCTTTTCACTCTTTAAGGTTCAAGTTAAACCTGACCCTGCCTGGGATCCTAAAATAATGGCTCTCTCATCTCAACTGATATGAGGCATTTAACCTCATTCCTTACATGGAGTTAAGTCATCAACAACTATTTTCAGATTGGGAGTGAATTTCCATAATTTAATCTTTTGAGAAGCTGGTATATGATTACATTATTCAAGTAATATACTATATTTTAAATTGATGAATAAATCTGCATTTTAGGTAGTTGAGAATGAATAAAGTTGAGCAAAATCGAGTAAGGGGAATTTCAGTGCTTATACTTTTCCCCAAAGCTGTAATATCTCTTTCTTTTTTGATACTTCGCTAAATAGCTGGAAAAAGTCCATCAGCAATCAGTTCCCATTTGGAATCAATCAAAAGAGATAACTATTGAGAATTCTCATTGATTGGAATCACTGCTGGTACCTCAGAAAACCTTGAGGATTAAGGGTTTAAGATGAACATATGCAAATGTTCAGCATAGACTACATGTCTCTTCCTTTGCAAACATCTTTTTTTTTCCTGCAGTTGATTCAATGAGTTTCCTGCACTGTGATTCTGAACCCTTTTTATCCAAGACAATCACAGATCTTTTCTTAGATCACAGATCTTTATGGATCACTGGGGGCTGATACCAAGGTCTTTTCTCAGAACTGAATTGCAGTTCTACTATTAAGTTATAGCAGTAGTATTCTGTGAACGGGGTCATTATTTCTTCTGCTAGGGATACTGCTAAGTTGACAGATTTGTTGCTAAATATTTATAGAATAAGGGAAATAGAAAGTTATTAAGTAGGCTAAAGAGGTGATTTCAGTATGGAGTTATCTTGAATTTCATCTTGAATTTCACTTTCAAGCCCTAGTCTGAGTTAAAGTGGGTTTGTTTTTTTTTTTTTTTTTCAAACTTTGAAATAATTTTATTTCCAATTTAGGAAAAGTCTAGAGTTCTAAATACACTTAACATTTCCCTGAGTCAGAAATCAAAGTAATTATACTGAGCCTGCAAGCCGATTTCCACATTTACTTTCACAATTTATTATGCTTAACTCTGCTACTTTGTTTTGAAATATAGCTAAAATGGCAATGTTCAAGAGGCTTCGAATTAAGGAAAATCAATAATTACACCTCTGACCTACATTTAAATCATTAGTATACAGTTCTATTTAAAAATATGTAAATAGCATGTTTAATTCAGCATTCTGAGAAGCAATTAAATATTTCACAAATACAAGTCAAGTCAGTCAAATAAGCTCTTCATTCACATACTATATGTAATGCCAGAAAGTCTCTTCCTCTTCCTCATAAACCCCCATTTATGGCTCCTGTTCAAACCTTTTGCCTTACTCTATCTTGTGTTCTGCTCCCTGACCTCCTCTCAGCCTCCCTGACCTCCTCTCAGCCTCCCTGACTTAGCTCTATAACTACTCCTTCAGTGAGCTATTTTGCTGGTTGTAATTCATGTTTGCTTTGCCAACAAAGGTCCATCTAGTCAAAGCTATGGTTTTTCCGATAGTCATGTATGGATGTGAGAGTTGGACTATAAAGAAAGCTGAGTGTCGAAGAAATTGATGCTTTTGAACTGTGGTGTTGGAGAAGGCTCTTGAGAGTCACTTGGACTGCAAGGGCAATCCAACCAGTCCATCCTAAAGGATATCAGTCCTGAGTATTCATTGGAAGGACTGATGCTGAAGCTGAAACTCCAGTACTTTGGCTACCTGATGGGAAGAACTGACCCATTGGAAAAGACACTGATGATGGGAAAGACTGAGGGCAGGAGGAGAAGGGGATGACATTGTTGGATAGCATCACTGACTCAATGGACATGAGTCTGAGTAAACTCTGGGAGTCGGTGATGGACAGGGAGGCCTGTCATGCTGCAGGCCATGGGGTCGCAGAGTCGGACAGGACTGAGCAACTGAGTTGAACTGAACTCATGTTTGATATCAAGAGCCATTCAAAAAATGTTTATCGAGTGCCTACCATGTGTCTTCAGGAACTGTCTGGCAACTGGAGATATGGTGGTGAACAAAACAGACACTCCTCAATTATGTCTTAGGCTTCCTGTCTCAACTATGACCTTTTAGTGGACCTGCAAACATGATCCTGGTCAAGATCTATAATGTGATGGCACCAGTTTTTATTTTTATAAGCAAAGCACTGTTTCCAAATATAACCTAGTTTTAAATTTTGGTTTTAAACATGAAACCATGAGTTATAATGAGCTGCACAAGGTAAAAATTGAAAGTTTTGCAATCTGATTATGAAGACACTACTGACTGAGGAAATAATTTCCATATATATTAAAAGAACCCAGAATGAAATCTGACACCCAGCTGATTGTTTTCAAGAGTCAGAAACCTAATTTCTCTTTTCTTTTTCAAAGTCTTTATAACCTAAATTTTTCAATGTTTTCTAAAAAACATTTCTTGAGTCTTTATATCCACTACAAATAATTGCTGAATACAACTTTTCACCAGCTCATCCTTGAATCAAGTTACTGACATTTAAAGAAAGGACTCAAGGCCGAGCAATGATTCAAATACGTATAATACATCTATTTTCCAATATCTTAAATACAGTTACAAATTGTAAGGAGATGTCTTTCTTTGAGTACTCACAGTAGCAAGAAGTAAGAAGCACCAACTGTATAGCTTATTGTTTCCTTTTTTCCCTAAACCTTTCCATCTCTTCTTGTTCATTCTATCAGTTTCCAATCTTCTGGCCTTTGGAAATCAGTCCCTTGCCAGAGTGAAAACTGTATAAAGCTGAGAAGAAAAACAGAAGGCTGACACTGAGGAGCTTGCTCTATCATACATAAAACTGATTATAAGGCACCAGGGGATAAAATTGTGTGATACAAGTTAAAAATAGAAGACTAGAGTCATGGAACAGAATACAGATGCTTGGAATGCAGCTAAGGCTACAAGTTTAATAAATTACAATACTGGGACTTCCTTAGTGATCCAGTCACTAAAACTGTATACTACCAATGTAAGGGGCTAGGGCTGATCCCTGGTCAGGGAACTAGATCCCAAATGCCATGACTATAGATCTCGCATGCCACAATGCAGATCAAAGATCCTGTGTGCTGCAACTAAGACCCAAATAAATAAATAAGTACTTTAAAAATAAATCACAATACCATGGGAGATAAAATATGAACAAATGATAATTAATAAAACTAGGTTAATAATGAAAAATAAGTTGTTATGGTATACAACCATAAATCCCAGAAGGACTAAGGAATTTGACTTTTAAAAACCCTCAAGCTTAAAAATTTGTGATTGAGATGGTGGTAATTGACACAAAATGACAAATCACTAATGGTAAAGTTAATAATGAAAAACTCTGTTCAGTAAAAGGCTAAAAGTAAGAAAAAGGGATAGTTAGTCCTGATGAATATGACCAACTTTGATATGATAAACCAATACAGTTTTGTAAAAAGCAATATCCTCTTTTCATTGTACAAATGTTTAAAAGATGTAAACAGTGACTCATATCTTTTGATAGAAATCATATTCAACCTCCAACACCTAATTCAATGTCATGTTCTCTGTGAAGCCTCTTTTACTCCAAGTAGCTCCACTGGCTCCCAGAGACTACTTATAATGCTGTACATTTTTCTTTAAATTTTATTCCCTTGTAATTTATCTTGTATATGTCTTTTTCTTTTAGCTAACTCATCAGTTAATTGGTGTCTTTTTACTCCCAAGGCTGAGTAGGACGCATGTTCCATATAATGAGTGCTAGATTAATGTTTGTTAAGTGGAAAGAAAATTCACACAAAACAAATCACTTTGGAATTCTTTAAGAATCGTAATTCTTTGATACTGGGATTTTCTAAGCACTAGGAAAGAATGATGGGGAAGGGCAAACTATAAGAATATATAGTCTCAACAACCACCTCTGGAGAGGACAGAATACAATAAAAAGCATCTGAATAAGTGTTAAGTAAAATCCTACTGTGCCAAGTCACTTCAGTCATGTCCAAGTCTTTGTGAGCCTATGGACTATAGCCCACCAGGCCCCTCGGTCCATGGGATTTTCCAGGCAAGAATACTGGAGTGGGGTGCCATTTCCTTCTCCAGGCGATCTTCTGACCCAGGGAATTGAACGTGTGTCTCCTAGGTCTCCTGCACTCTTCTGACCCAGGGAATTGAATGTGTGTCTCTTAGGTCTCCTGCACTGGCAGGTGGGTTCTTTACTACTAGTGCCACCTGGGAAGCCCTAATAAATTATGTTGGTTAGTTATGAGGCTATTTTCTGGAGCAAACACACCTATAACTCAAATATGAAGGAAGTTTATTCCTTGTGTACATTCATATACACGTTCCTGATTCAGCGGGTGGAGGGGAGCTCTCTTTCCACTGAAAAGAGGTTTCTAGAAACCCACTCTCCTTCCATCTTCTGGCTCTACTCTCTTCACCTCCTGAATTCTAAGATTCTGCGTGGAGCCCATTAGAAGAGGATAACAGGGATGGAGAAAGTAAAATCACATCACTATGATCTGGTAGTGGCAGACATTACCTTGACTAGCATTCTGTTGGTGAGAACTAATCACATGGCTCACCCAGGAGCAAGGAAAGCTGGGAAATGTAGTCTCTGACTGCACTTTCTTCACAGTAAGTAGTGCTACAGAATATCACAAATAAACCTGATGGAAAGTTAGCCATCTATCCCTTGTAAATACTTCCAACACCTTCCTCAAATACTTTGTAAATGGATATCTACATATACAATTACACATATGTGTGTGTATATATATATATATATATGTATATACACACACATATATCTACGTATATATATGTGTATATATATATGTATATATACATACACACACATATATATATATATATACACACACACATATATATAAGTTCGGTTCAGTCGCACTCATGTTTGACTCTTTGCCACCCCATGGACTGCAGCATGCCAGGCTTCCCTGTCCATCAACATCTCCCAGAGCTCCCTCAAACTCATGTCCATCAAGTCGGTGATGCCATCCAACCATCTCATCCTCTGTCATCCCCTTCTCCTCCTGTCTTCCAACTTTCCCATCATCAGTGTCTTTTCCAGTGAATCAGTTCTCCCCATCAGGTGGCCAAAGTATTGGAGTTTCAGCTTCAGCATCAGTCCTTACAATGAATATCCAGGATTGATCTCCTTTAGGATGGACTGGTTTGAACTCCTTGCAGTCCAAGGGACTTTCAAGAGTCTTCTCCAACACCATAGTTCAAAAGCATCAATTCTTCGGTGCTCAGCTTTCTTTATAATCCAACTCTCACATCTCACAACTGGAAAAACCATAGTTTTGACTAGATGGACCTTTGTTGGCAAAGTAATATCTCTGCTTTTTAATATGCTGTTCAGGTTGGTCATAGCTTTTCTTTCAAGGAGCAAGCGTCTTTTAATTTCATGGCTGAACTCACCATCTGCATTGATTTTGGAGCCCAAGAAAATAAAGTCTCTCACTGTTTCCATTGTTTCCCCATCTATTTGTCATGAAGTGATGGGACCGGATGCCATGATCTTCCTTTTCTGAATGTTGAGTTTTAAGCCAACTTTTTCACTCTCCTCTTTCACTTTCATCAAGAGGCTATCTAGTTCTTCTTCACTTTCTGCCATAAGGGTAGTATCATCTGCATATCTGAGGTAATTGATATTTTTCCTGGAAATCTTGATTCCAGCTTGTACTTCTTCCAGCCTGGAATTTTGCATGATGTACTCTGCATATAAGTTAAATAAGCAGGGTGACAATATATAGCCTTGACGTACTCTTTTTCCTATTTGGAACCAGTCTGTTGTTCCATGTCCAGTTCTAACTGTTGCTTCCTGACCTGCATACAGATTTCTCAAGAGGCAGGTCAGGTGGTCTGATTCCCATCTGTTTAAGAATTTTCCACAGTTTATTGTGATCTACACAGTCAAAAGCTTTAGCATAATCAATAAAGCAGAAGTAGATGTTTTTCTGTTATTATCTTGCTTTTTCAATGATCCAACGGATGTTGGCAATTTGATCTCTGGTTCCTCTGCCTTTTCTAAATCCAGCTTGAACATCTGGAAGTTCACGGTTCATGTACTGTTGAAGGCTGGCTTGGAGAATTTTGAGCATTACTTTGCTAGCATGTGAGATGAGTGCAATTGTGCAGTAGTTTGAGCATTCTTTCGCATTGCCTTTCTTTGGGACTGGAATGAAAACTGACCTTTTCCAGTCCTGTGGCCACTGCTGAGTTTTCCAAATTTGCTGGCATATTGAGTGTAGCACTTTCACAGTATCATCTTTCAGGATATGAAATAGCTCAACTGGAATTCCATCACCTCCACTAGCTTTGTTCGTAGTGATGCTTTCTAAGGCCCACTTGACTTCACATTCCAGGATGTCTGGCTCTAGGTGAGTGATCATACCATCGTGATTATCTGGGTCATGAAGATCTTTTTTGTACAGTTCTTCTGTGTATTCTTGCCATCTCTTCTTAATATCTTCTGCTTCTGTTAGGTCCATACCATTTCTGTCCTTTATTGTGGCCATCTTTGCAGGATGGTATCTGTAATTTTCTTGAAGAGATCTGTAGTCTTTCCCATTCTACTGTTTTCCTCTATGTCTTTGCATTGATCACTGAAGAAGGCTTTCTTATCTCTCCTTGCTATTCTTTGGAACTCTGCATTCAAATGGATATATCTTTCCTTTCCTCCTTTGCCTTTAGCTTTCCTTTTCTCAGGGGTGTGTGTGTGTGTGTGTGTGTGTGTATCTTTATCTACGTACATTTAACTTCCGAAAGAAACACACACACACTCACACACAGAGGACTTGTAAATCTTTGAGAAATACAAGATTTGGGCTACAAGAAAGCCAACAGAATTAGAGGTAGGATTCTTCCCCAGATCAGAATGTTGAGTTTTACTTAACTCCCTCACTGCAAATACATCCTACTTTATAGCAGTGATTCTCAGATTTTTTGAAATAACCACTGGACACACCAAGAACCAGGCACTATGCTAGATAATTTCAGCTTTAAAAGGAGGCAAGGTTCTTATCACCTGACAGGAATGATTAGCCTAGGGAAAGAAAAGACTTAAAGCAGGTAATTATAATGTCAAGGAAGACAATGACAAAAATCTGTGCAGATTTCAATGCTTAAAAGGGTCAATTATCTTTCTTATTCTTCGTGTTTTCCCAGCATTCTGTCCGAATGCTAAATGAATACTAAGTGGCTTCAGTCTTGTCTGACTCTTTGTGACCCTATGGACTATAGCCCACCAGACTATATTCCCATGAAATTCTTTCTAAATATTGTCAAATAGCCTATGTGCCTGTTAAAGAATTTCCTCATCTCCACTATAGTAATGAGAGTGAGGGTAGAGATAGCAAAGGTAGGGGAAAGTTCTCTACCTTTTTAATATATGTTTCATTATTGTTCCGTCTGTCATTCATTCATAAGGTCGTATCCTTATGGCCATATAGTAACAGTAAAAGCTCTTTTTTTTGTTGTTCACAAATATGATTCTAAGTGTATTATTTAAATACATTGAAAGAATGAAAGGGTTTATTTAATAAGGAGGAGGGTTGGTCAAAGGCACTATCAAATCTTATTTGGAGCCATTTAAGCTCTAGAAGTTTTTTTTAAGGGCTTCATTGTAATACTTGGGGCTTCCCAGGTGGCTCAGTGGTAAAGAATCTGCCTGCCAATGCAAGTGATGCAGGAGACATGGGTTCAGTCCCTGGGTGGGGAAAATCCCCTGGAGAAGGCCATGGCAACCCACTCCAGCATTCTTACCTGGAATATTCCATGGACAGAGGAACCTGGCGGGCTGCAGTCCATGGGGGTCACAAAGTAGGACATGACTGAGTGATTGAGCATGCGTGCACACATGTACATACGTGTGCACACACACACACAGTAATATTTGCTGTGATCTAAAATATTTCTTGAGTATCACAAAGTAAATGACTTGGTGTTGAATATTGTTAGACTGAAAGAATTTGACTTTATGTTGTCCCAAGCTAAAGGATTTTATAATTCTAGTGATGAACAACAAGAATATTTAAACAATGAGATGATACAAATATATATACAAAATAATATGGAAATATGGTTGGCTGGGTGCCATGGAATGGGTACCAATCAACACACATTATGCTGTTTTCTCTGTGAACATTTCTCACCTCAGCCTTTGGAAGCTCAGACATAATAAATATTTTGACTAAATAATAACATGCTTTTGGTTACCAGCTGTGACCTCCAGAAAAATGGGAGAGGCAGATGGCAGGAAGCAGTGAAAGGGAAGTTTAATAGAAAAATGCTAGAATGTGTTTTAAAATTTTTTCTATCTACTCAGGTTGTCTATAAATCCCTAAGAATAGGGTTACCTGATGAAATAGAGGATTTCCAGTTAGGTGTAAATTTCAAATAATAAACATTTTCTTAGTATGTCTCAAATATAGTATAGGAATACTTACATTAAAATTTGTGCATCATTTTTCTGAAATTCAATTTTTTTTCAGTTTATTATTATTTTTTATTATTTATTTATTTATTTTTAACTTACAATATTGTATTGGTTGCTATATCTGGCAACCCTATTAAAAATTCTAGTAAGGATAGTTCAAATGTTATCATAATATTGACACATGCCTACTGTTGCCTAAAAATATCATTAAAAATAGATTTGATCAGAAATAATGTTAGAAAGAATATACAGTTTCATTGTACATTCTGGATCAACAAAAGCTGTATTTACTTATTGTATGTCCTAATTTCTTAGGGAAATGAAAGGACTTGACACTTCTGTCAGAATAACAGAATCTTAAAGCCCACTGCTTCAGTTTTAGCTTCCATTGTCCTTCTGCTAGCTTTTGTACATGTGTCCAGATGGACAAATTAAGAATCAAGCTCAAAGAACAAATGAAGCCATTTCCTGATCTAGAAACAGAAATCAATGACATAAATATCAGCAGCAATTATTAAATAATAAATATCTTTATATTTTCAGAGTACTACAGTTTTAGAATCTTTTCAGAATCTGTAAACACACTTGAAATATCTTTTTTTGGGGAGCGAAGATCTACATGAGATTCTTGATTTCAGAGAAATTGTGTACATTCCCTCCACAGCTGTGGAAGGAACATGAAGCAAGTATGGCTTTTCATTCCAGCTGTCAAACGTACACTTTATGGATGAGTTCATTATTATGCAAGATGGAGCTGAATCACATTGGTGTGTAGGGGCTGCTAATGAGAAGTCATAAATCAAAGTCCTTAATGTTAAGCTCAAGCTCCAACATGCTGTTCCTCTTGAAATATCTCAGGGATGGCGACGTGTGTGTGCATATATGTGCAATGACTCTGATGCTCAAGAAGTTAGCTGCTTCCTGATGCCCACTTTAAATATTCAGCATATAACCCATCCTCTCTCCCCTTTGTGATGTCTTTGTTTTCTTTAAGTCCCACGGATCCAGGAGCTTTTTGAAATGGTGGATAGAAGGGGTTTTTGGTATTGCTTGAGAATACCAGAGAATGATGCTGACTCCGTGTGTTGATTCTCTGACAAACTAGTTACAGGGAGAATGGTGACTGCTTGGAATGCTTCATTTGTTTTTCTGTTTTTCCCTGACCTCAGCAAGGAACAAAAGGACCCTCCTATTTACATTCATAACAAACCCTTTACAAGTTGGGGATCAGTTTAGGAATATAAAACTCTCCTTTTAAAGGGCAAATGTTCCTATCTACACTAGGAAATCGATGATCAATTTACACACATTCTGTAAGTTGCTTTAATCATTTTTGTCCCTGGAAAGCATAAAAGCAATCTGCAAATAGGAGTTGTTTAGACAGGGAAAAACCCTGTGGAAGGGGAATTGTGTAGGTAAAGGGTGGGCCCGGGCATTTGTTTTCTCTTTCATTCACTCATCAATTGCATATTAATTGAGTACCTGCTAAGTATAAGGTTTTTAGAGAGATGCTTGGGTAATGTAATTCATATTCAAATGTCAAGAACTTCATAGCATAGTGGAGCAAACAAACAGGTAAGTGATGAACATACAAGGCAGGATGAACTAAGTGCTAATGAGATCTGTAAGGGATAGTGCATGGGGAGCCCCTGAGAAACTGATCCTGATCAGGAGGAAGGGAAGAGAACTAACACCTAATGAATTCCTGCCCTATGGCTGGTATCAGGTAGGCCTCAGGACAGTACCATATTATTAGCTTGGTGCAAAAGTAATTGCAGTTTTTGCATTGTTGAACTTTGCCATTTAATATTAGAATATGTTCTTAAATAAGTGTGGTTATGTTATACATCATTTTAATGTACATTTCTCACTTTATTTTTTTTTTGCTAATGACTTATTATTTGCTGTGTATTTTTATATGTATTTTAGACTATGGAAATGATGCTATGTACGTGTGATCAGTCGTGTCCGACTCTTTGTGACCTCATGGACTGTAGCCTACCAGGCTCCTTTGTCCATAGAATTCTCCAGGCAAGAACACTGTGAAAGTGAAAGTCACTCAGTCGTGTATGACTCTTTGCAACCCCATGGACTTAGTCCATGGAATTCTCCAGCCCAGAATACTGGAGTGGGTAGCCTTATCCCTTCTCCAGGGGATCTTCTCAACCCAGGGATTGAACCCAGGTCTTCCACATTGCAGGAGGATTCTTTTCCAGCTGAGCCACAAGGGAAGCCCAAGAATAATGGAGTGGGTAGCCAATCCCTTCTCCAGGGTATCTCCTTGACCCAGGAATTGAACCAGGACCTCTTGCATCACAGGTGGATGCTTTACCAACTGAGCTAGTTGCTGTTTCCTTTTGCAGCAGATCTTCCTGGCCCAGGGACTGAACCCAGGTGTCCTGCATTGCAGCTGAATTCTTTACTGTCAAATTCTAGTGATTTTCTTATTTGAGTTAAAGAGGGGTTTTAAAGCAGCAGAGACAACTCTCAATACCAACAGTGCATTTGGCCCAGGAACTGCTAACAAATGTATAGTAGAGTGGTGGTTCAAGAAGTTTTGCAAAGGAGATGAGAGCCTTGAAGATGAGGAGTGTAGTGGCTGGTTGTTGGAAGTTGACAGTGACCAAATGAGAGCGGTCACCACAGCTAATCCTCTTACAACTACATGAGACATTGCCAACGTCAACCATTCTATAGTCATTGGCATTTGAAGCAAATTGGAAAGGTGAAAAACTCAATAACTGAGTGCCTCATGAGCTGACTGCAAATAAAAAACCCTGCTGTTTTGAAGTGTCATCTTCTCTTATTCTACCCAACAACAATGAACCATTTCTCCATCGAATTGTGATGTGTGACAAAAAGTGGATGCTATATGACAACGGGCGAAGACCAGCTCAGTGGCTGGACTGAGAAGAAACTTCAAAGCATTTCCCAAAGCCAAATTTGCACCCCAAAAAGGTCATGGTTACTGGTGGTCTGCTGCTCATCTTAACCACGTCAGCTTTCTGAATCCCGGCAAAACCATTACATCTGAGAAGTATGCTCAGCAAATCAATAAGATGCACTGAAAAATGCAATGCCTGCAGCTGGCATTGGTCAACAGAAACGGCCCAATTTTTCTTCATAACAACGCCTGACTGCATGTAGCACAACCAATACTTCACAAATTGACCAAACTGGGCTCTGAAGTTTGCCTCATCCACCATATTCACCTGACCTCTCACGAACCTATTATCACTTCTTCAAGCATCTTGACGTTTTATAGGGAAAATGCTTCCACAACCAGCAGGAGGCAGAAAACACTTTCCATGCATTTGTCTTATCCCAAAGCACAGATTTTTACACTATAGGGAATAAACAAACTTTTTCTCATTGGCAAAAATGTGTTGATTGTAATTGTTCTTATTTTAATTAATAAAGATGTGTTTGAGCCTAGTTACAATGATTTAAAATTCACGGTTCAGGATGGGGAACACATGTATACCTGTGGCAGATTCATTTTGATATTTGGCAAAACTAATACAATTATGTAAAGTTTAAAAATAAAATAAAATTAGAAAAAAATAAAAAAATAAAATAAAAAATAAAATTCACGGTCCGACACCACAATTACGTTTGCAGCAGCCCAGTATCAAGGAGGGGGATATTCAAGGTGGACTTTAGAAGAAGAGGAGTTCAGAGATCCGCATCAGGACAGGAGCCCCTCGTTCTGTTCTATGGAACAAAAGAGGGAGGAGCGCACTGCACATGTGAGTGTGGCCCGCGGGCTGGTGTGTTCAGTGCAGGAATGTTCATGTGGTTATGACACCTCATGCATCGGAGAACTGGGGCTTTGGAAATCAGAGGGTGGCTGCATAAAAGTCCTGGCCACATGGAAGGGAACAGGGGAGGCCAGAGCAGAGAGACTGAGCAAAAAGGCTACCTTCAAGACAAAAGTGGATTCTGCAGTCATGGCCTGGTGGATTGGTGGCAACTGCCATGCAAAAACCTCTCAATTGTACAATCAAAAAGTCAAACCAAATAACCCTTCCCCCTCAAAAACACAAATGTTGGTCTGTGTGGCCAACATATGGGGTCTGTGTGGCCCCCTTCTGTGGGCTTCATGTATGTGTGCAGGCTAAGTCGCTTCAGTCATGCCCGACTCTTTGCGACTCTATGGACTGTAGCCCACCAGGCTCCTCTGTCCATGGGATTCCCTAGGCATGAATACTAGAGTGGATTGCCATGCCCTCCTCCAGGGGATCTTCCTGACCCAGGAATGGAACCCATTCTGTTACATCTCCTGCATTGGCAAGTGGTTTCTTTACCACTAGCGCCACCTGGGAAGTCCACTGTGGTCTGCATATCCAGGTTTTAAATATCAGATCAGATCAGATCAGTGGCTCAGTTGTGTCCGACTCTTTGCGACCCCATGAATCGCAGCACGCCAGGCCTCCCTGTCCATCACCAACTCCCGGGGTTCACTCAGACTCACGTCCATCAAGTCAGTGATGCCATCCAGCCATCTCATCCTCTGTCATCCCCTTCTCCTCCTGCCCCCAATCCCTCCCAGCATCAGAGTCTTTTCCAATGAGTCAACTCTTCACATGAGGTGGCCAAAGTACTGGAGTTTCAGCTTTAGCATCATTCCTTCCAAAGAAATCCCAGGGCTGATCTCCATGTATAAAATAAATTTATATATATATGTAAATACATGTAAATACACACATATGTAATGTTTGGAAAACCACAAGTGTGATCATCTTCCTATCCTGCCAATTCAGGAACCTCTGCAGTTCAGAGACCCAGCCTCATCACTTCTCTATGCAGTCATCTCATCAGAAAGAACAATGAAACCACGAGAAGGCACAACTTGCATTAGTTACTTCATTTCAAGTCAATTCCCAGGGTTTGCTGCTGCTCCTGATGCTGAAAGTCCTGTCTCAGCCTGAGCCAGATGGACATGCCATCCATGGTTCACAAACCATGGGACGCTGCATGCTTGATGATCTACGAACCCTGGGATTACAGAAGTGTTTTCCATATCAATCCATCATTAGCCACTTCCATAAATAATATAGTCAATGGTGTCCTGGGAACTTTGGCAGAGGCAGCACTGATGGTAAGTCGTTGATGGGAATCACTGCTCATCACTGCATCTGTGATGCCAGGGGAAACCACTTGATTGAACCCATGGGTTCAAACTTATGTTTCTCACCCTGGGAAGAAGTCTAGAAGGAGCACCTGAGTTGGAGAACAGCTGACTTGGCTGCAGTTTCCGCCCTTGCTGATTGGACCCAGGCTTGTGACATGAATCCTATCTTGAGGTCCAAACACTTGGATTTGAATTCCTGATCTATGCCTAGACTCCATGCTGTGGAGTCTCTATGTGAACCACAGAATTTCAGGAAAAGAAAAAAGCCACTTGGCAAACAATGTGGCATTAAATTCTAGTCCCCATGGAAATACATGAGATTGAGTTGTCAATATTAATGAGGTGGGTTGTAGATGTAGAGGCATTAAAAATCATTCTGCAAAATCTATATATACAAAAGGCGAAGAAGCTTATATATATATGTGTGTATATATATATATATACACACATATATAAGATCGTTTATGTATTTCCCCAGAATGTTATTAATACATGAGCCTAGTTACAGTAATATGTGATTTAGAATTTCCTTAGGGAAAGCATTCATCTTTTAATGTAACTTTACAATGGGGTGACTTTAAAAATTCTGATGCTGGGGTCACCATGGCAGAGATTCTGATTGAATTAGTACAGAGCTCAGTACAGTTGATCCTCTAAACAGGTGGGTTCGGCATTCTTTGATTCAATGAACCATGGTTTGAGAATATTAGAAAAAGAATTTCCAGAAAGTTCCAAAAAGCAAAACTTGAATTTTCCACATGGTAACTAGTATTTACATTGTATTAGGGATTATAGGTAATCGAGAGATGGTTTAAAGTAAATGGGAGGATGTGCATAGCTTATAGGCAAATACTATGCCATTTTATATCTTTTTGCCTTTTCATAGTATTCATAGGGTTCTCAAGAGCAAGAATATTGGAGTGGTTTGCCATTCCCTTGCTGGAGAAGAATCTTGAGAGTCCCTTGGACTGCAAGGAGATCTAACCAGTCACTCCTAAAGGAACTCAATCCTGAATAATAATTGAAAGGACTGATGCTGAAGCTAAAGTTCCAATACTTTCGCCACATAATGAGAAGAGCCGATTCATTGGAAAAGACCCTGCTGCTCGGAAAGACTGAGGGCAGGAGGAGAAGGGGACAGCAGAGGATGACATGGTTAGATAGCATCACTGACTCAATGGACATGAGTCTGGGAGATAGTGAGAGAGCAAACTCGGGGAGATAGTGAAGGACAAAGAAGCCTGGTGTGCTGCAGTCCATGGGGTTGCAAAGTGTTGGACGGGACTTAGCAACTGAACAACAACAAGCCATTTTATATAAGAGACTTGAGCATCCATGGATTTTGTTCTGGAATCATTTTCCACCGGATGCTAAAGGACAATTGTGTTTTGGAAAGATGTCCAAGAGATTCTAATACAAAATTCTGGATTGAGACCTACTGTCTGACATAGATCCAGGGCAAGATGCAGTCATTTCCTGTCTACAACATGCCGAGTACATTGGGTTTTCTCCTCTGTTCCTCATAGTTCCCTTGTAAGTTAGGAATTCTTTCTCTTTTGTAAAGATAGTACCTAAGGCTGAAAAAGGTTTAGTTCTGTCATGTCTCCAAGGTTATACAGTCTCTGATTTGTTGGATTTGCCTAACTTTGATGCAGGGGACTTCAATCAATGGTCTGCAAAGCCTTCAAAGCTCCCCTCACCAGTCATAGAATTCTCAGCTTGGTGCCTCTTGCCCTTCTCAAAATGAACCTTTAACCAGGTATTCTGCTCCTTTCCTTCTGCCTTGTCTCATTTCCTCCCAGCTCCCTATTTCTGTTGGTTTTAAATTGAGGGATTTTTTTTTTAAAGGAAACTTCTCCTCTCAGTTTAAGGAAATTTCTCCTAAAATTAGCTGTTCTATCTAGTGATATAAACTAAGCCATCCTTGGTATTATTCAATACATATCATAGGTCATAGGATATAAAATTTTGTGCTCAAGCAATTCAGAAAAGACTCATTTCCAGAATATAAACTATGAAAGCAAAGATTTACATAAATTATCATGTTAATATTCATATTTAAAGTTCACAGCTTATTAAAAACAAAAAGATAAGGAAATAGTTTCAATTGTAGCAGAGCAGCATTTTCCCTCATGTTGTTTAAATATCTGATATGCATTCAGGAAGTGCTGGGTCAGTGGGGCCCCAGCTAGATTTTACTATACTTAACTCCTTGTGTGTCAGGTAACAAAGCTTTCAAAAATGTCATGATCAGGATCAAGCCCACTGGGGTTTAGAAAAGGCACAAACTGAAGAAAGGGGTTTGATCAAAAACAGGGTTAGGAAGAAAATGGGAGGTAAAAATATTTGTTGTTCTACTCTGCTCATAAGAGGAAGAATGTTTTGACACTTTGACACGGGCATTTTGATGAGCGCTCTATAAACATGACCTTGTCATACTGGCCTTATCACCACGTTTTGCTTCAGTGGCAATGAAACTGATGTGAATAATAAAATTTGGGAAGCCAACAAGGGCAAGAGTGGGAAGAAATGACAAGGGGAAAAGTGTGACATGTCCTTGAGGACAACAGAAGCTTTGCATTTGGAACCCTCCCAGATCTTGCTCTAGCATCTCTCTCTTTGGCTGGTTCTGATTTGCGTTCTTTTATTATAATAAAACTATAATTGTAAGAATAGTACTTTCCTGAATTCTGTGTCATTCTAGTGAGTTATCAAACCTAAAAGTAGTGATGGGAAACCCTGAATCTGCAGCCTGTTGGTCAGAAGTGAGGATGGAGTTGTATCTGTTTAGATTGAGAAGATTTGGTCTTCCTACTCACTTCACAGGGCAAAGGCTGAGTGCATATTTTTGCTAATTGGGCAAGCAGAGAAGGAAGACCAACAGTATGTACATTAAGTACAAAATATTCTAAATATTCATTGAGACTGGAAAGCAGATCTGATGGAGATAATGTTCATGACAGACCTGAAGATACTAGTAAAGTTATAGTAAACTACTAGAGTTACCATTCGTTTCTAAACAGGATCATCAACAATCCCACAATCTTCTTTTTTCATTAACAATATTACCAGGAACCAAGCTAAACATCTAGAACTAGAAAATGAGCTCTTATCACAATCTCCTCTCTGAAGAGTTACATGACAGGTCCTTCCAGACAAATCCACTCCCCAAGACAGGCAACTAACCTCAGAGCAAAGGAGGTAAAATAAAATAGCTAGAAACCAAGGAAATCCTGTGAGGAAATAATGGCATTTGCGATAAATATTGTGACACACAACCGAACATAAGGAGCTGCCAAGGAGTCTATTTTCAGAGTGTAAGTGAAGCAGAACAAATTGCAATCATATTTGTATAATACCTTTTATCCAAGAGACCAAGTCTTTTATTTAATCTTTATATTCCCTATATAGGTTGCCTGAGATAAGGCTGCAGGGACAAGAATTCAGCTTCTAGCCTTGACTTTAGTGTCAATATTTATGGAATTGTAATTACCACCTCCGAGTACAGGTGAGGTTAGGTGACAAGACACAAAGTCAGACAGGACCGGCCTCTCAATTCCCCTAGCTCCTTCTCTGTACATAATCAGCACATTAACCATTAATATGAGCTTCATGCTTCAATCTTCAAGCCTTATGCTATTTCCTGGATCACACACGCACACACACACACACGCATATACACACACACAAGATTCTCTGTAACTAGAATATAAGCCCAGGTTTGTCCTCATAGGTCTAGCCAGATATTGAGTAACCTTAAGTACTTAATTAAGACATCTTTAATTCAAGGCTTCACATTTTTTTTAACATGTCTGCATTCTTCATGCAGCTAATATTGGGCCAGAACCAAGTCCAGCAAAGGAAAAAATAAATGGAAAAAAACAAAGAAATTAAAAAAAAATCCAGAGACAGAAAGTTGGTTGATGGAACTTTGAGGCCATAAGAGATAAGCAAATATTTCTCACTGGGTTAGATGACATTTCTGGTCCTTTTAAGGCACCCCCAAATATGTGTTGTGCATTTATTGGACTAACGGTATTCCTCACATACATGCTCCCCTCAAAAATAAAAATAAAAGACCATTTTAGGGGTGGAATATGCTATAGGAACCAAGCAGTAACTTCAAGTCATTTTTCCCAATATGAAAGATGGGACACATTTTTATTTCTTTTCATCAGTTCCACTACAGTCAACTTCATCTTACTGAGAGTTTGGAAGGTCTTACTATATAGAGTCAAAATTTTGGCAAGATAGGCAGTACCTCCCTACAAAATTGAACTGAGAGCACTGAGTTATTTTCTTCAAAATGTTCTGATACTGTTCTAGCCCTTGATTATCAACTTTTTGTAGGACACATAATTGATATATGCCTGAGGCTGCTAGACGATGAAGACACCGAGTAAGGTCTAGTCTTGTATACCTCTTTCTGTCGTTCATAAATTCATTAATTCAACAAATATTTGTTGAACATTTAGTATAGTGCCAGGGACTATTCTAGGCACTTAGACATAATATTGCATAAAAGGGACAGAGATTAGCTATTCTGTGAGGCATGCTTGTTGGGGAGAACAGACATGGTACATAAGTCAATTAGAAAATACATAAGAGGGTGGTAGATGTTATGGAAATATGAAGCCAAAAATGGGGACAGGAAGTGCTAAAGAGAGTTACAATATAAAATAGCATGGGGCTGGCAGGTCTTGCTGAGCAGGTGACATTACAGGGAAGAATGGAAGGTGGTGAGGGGAGAACCACAAGGATATCTGGGAAGAGACTTCCAGGCCTGGGAATAACAGGAGCAGATGCCCTGAGGTAGAAGCAGGTCTGGTGCATTCTAGGAATGGCAAAGAGGCTGGTGTGGCCAGACTGGGCTGTGAGAGGGGGGAGCAGGAGAGGTGTGGTCGGAGAGGCAGCAGGTACATTGGGAGGGTCTAGCAGGCTCTTGAAAGGGCTCTGGCTTTAATCCAAGGGAGGTGGGATGCTGTGAATATTTGGAGCAGAGGAGTGACGTGATCGCACCTGAAAACAAGGTTTTGCAGATGATCAGATTAAGCTGAGGTTGTCAGGGTAGGCCCTGATCCAATCTGTGCACAGAGGGACACACATATAAAGGGGAGATGATATGAAAACAGGGAGAATGCCGCCTGCAGGCTAAGGAATGTCCAAGGCTACCAGAAGGGAGAGAAGCAGGGAAGAGGTTCTCTCTCGGAGGCCTCAGAAAGAGCCAGCCCAGCTGACACCCCAATCAGGGACCTCCAGCCCCAGAACTGAGAGAATACACTTCTGTGTTTTAAGCACCCAGTCTGTGGCACTTTGTTTCAGCAGCCCTAGCAAACTAATGAACAGTGGAAACAACAGTCAGGGAGGGAGGAGGGAGGATTTTGAATATGTAATTGATTATTATTCATGGATTCCAAATTTTTGAGTTTACTAGTTTATTTTTAATCTGAAAATAAATACAACACTTTCACAGACATGTGCAATCATGAGCAAGGTGGTGAAAAACCTGAATGGCCTGAAAACATACTCCCAGCTGAGTTGGAAGAAGGCAAGGCCATGGTCTGCCTTCTTCTTTCAGCTCTCACTCTCACAATACATTTAGAGCCATACTCTCCCCATTCTTTTAATCGATGATTTTGCTGTTCAGAATGACCTCCAAGCATAATGGTGAGGTGCTGTCTTGTTTCCAAGTGCAAGAAGGCAGTGATGTGCCTTATGGAGGAAATACCTGTGTTGGAGTTTCATGTGTGCATGAGTTATGTTGCTGTTGGCCGTAAGTTCAATGTCAGGAATCAACAATATGTATTAAATATGGTGTCCTGAAGCAGAAACACACCTAACATAAGGTATATATGATCGGCTGGCAAAAATATTGTGGATAGAAGCTCGCAGGAAAGTAACCCCGTACCTCATCAATGGGGCAATGATTCTGTACTCACTAACTCAGTACTTTTGATAACTTTACAGAGTATAACTACCTCAAAGAATAAGAGGAGACTGTATTTTGAAATTAGAGCCAAGATATAACAGTATTTTTTTAAAGGACTGAATGTGGGGTCTGAGAAAATGAGACATTAGGATTAACTCCAATATGTTGGCCTGATAAACTGGAAAGATGGAGACAGAAAAAGACAATGGAGTTTTTTTGAAAGCAGCTGTGGATTAGGAGCCATATATCTTCTAAATACTAACTTGAACTTAAGTTGGTGATGTGTATAAGAATACTGTTTCATGATTGGATCAGAGCTGAATTAAGAAATGTAGTCATTAAGATCCAGGGAGAGGAGAGACTCTTTGATGCCCAGCATGAGAAGGTGGTAAAACTCAGTGGTCAGACGTCTGAGCTCTAGTGCCACCACTGTCCCCTCCAAGCTATCTCAGAATCGACCTTACAGTTGGGACAACCCTTGAACAAGATTAAGAAGCTCCAAAAAAGGCTTAGCAATTGCGCATCATATCTTATTAATTGTTATTATCAGGCTAAAATTATTTCAGATTTAACCTGAGGTCACCTTAATTTAAGACCTTTATATATTTTTGGAGAAGAAGATAGAGAAGGAAAATTGCAGAGGAAGAAAATATGTGAAGGTGAAATTTCATTCATTCTAGCACATCTGCAGTGGGACCTTAAATGTCATGGAAATGAATTATTTAAAACTGGTGGGATGATGGTGTCAGACTTTTATCTTTAGTCTGGTGGTTTTTAAAAATTATCAATCTGCTCACCAGATTTCCTGCCTTAAAAATGTGTATTTATAGTTTCTTATTGTGTCATAAAAAGCTGAATGTAAATAAGTAAGGTGGAGGGAGATAAGCCAAATGACAATCTCCTGCAGGAAATAGAGCAGCCTGTGGCCATGCCATACTTAGAACAGAGGTGCATTTAAAGTCAGAAATGGGGAGGATTTTAAATCAAGCTAAAATGCCCTGCAGTGTGTACAGATATTTGAGTCTTATTGCTAGATATTCAGGAAGAGCCTGGACAACAGATTCAAATTCCATATACCCAGGGTCACGTTCCACCTGAGATCCAGGAAATTCTCTTGTCCACAACCCCTCTGAGAAACATTTCAAAGGCAGTGAAGTTTTCAACGCCTTCTGTTCCTAGAACTATCTAAATCTATTTGGGGCTTGTTTTTCTAATAAATCATTCATTTATTTCTTAAATCAAAGCCCACTGAAAGATTCAAAGCACAGAATACTCTTTCCCAAAAAGAAGTAACCTATATTTCCTCAAAATTATGGAGCTAAATTGCTGCTCTTGACTTTAAACTCCACACAGCTATCTCCTTAACAAACAGCAGGTTGGAACAAATGGAGATTTGGCAAATTAGTCTAGTTACTGACCATGATGACACATTGTTTCTCTACCTGGACAAAGCTGAAGAACACTGTAAGCGTTGTTTCAGCACCCAATCTGTTTACAGCCATCTCGCTTTTCTGTGTCTTTTTACAAAATATGCCAATCAGTTCAGATAACCTTACTGGATGTACACTTCCTATGCAGGTTTCACTCACCTTAAATAATTCTTGAGCAGCTACTCAGTGCCAAGCATTCGGGTAGGCACTGGGATATAAAGGTAAAAAAGAGAAAAGGCACAGACCTTGTCTTCCAGGAACTTGGAACCCAGCAGGAAAACATAAAACTAAACAGGGGTTTACAATATGTTATAAGATATAACAGTGCTGAGATGGTTGGATGGCATTATCAACTCAATTGGACATGAGTTTAAGGAAACTCCAGGAGATGGTGAAGAACAGGGAAGCCTGGAGTGCTGCATGCAGTCCATGGGGTCACAAAGAAGCAGACACGGCTTAGTGACTGAACAACAACTTGGCAGGGGTGGTGTTTCAAGAGCCTACTACAGGAGCAAACAAATCCCGCATTAGAAAAAAACTTATGAAAAAGATGGTCAAGCCGAGATCTAAAGGATGAAAGGAAATTAGCTTGATCTGCGTAGAGGCTGGAGGGATGTGGTTTCTTGTAGGAGGCAGGGCATATACAAAGGCTCAGAGGAAGAGAAACCCAGAAGTACAAGAAGATCAAGGAACTGAAAGAAGTTCAAAAACCAGAAAGACTTTAACAAGCATAATAATACAAGGTCAGCATCTGGTTTTCTAAGTATTAGCACATAAGCTCAAACTGCCTTCTATCTGAGATATAGTGCAGAAAAGAGGAATTGAGGGAGGAGAGTCCAGGGAGCACAGAATCCATGCACTCCTTTGAGTAGTTACCATTCGATTATTGGATCCTTTGAGACCACAAGAAATCTATATGTGTTTGGATCACATTTTCCCAGCCTCCCATGGGGCCTTCACCAAACATGCTCTAATGTTCGTCTCGTATGTTTTGAAGGCACTATAAAAAAAGGAGTCTCGTGAGGTCTTTTTAGTACTAGATGTGAAAGTCAGTATTGACATAAAGCCAATGTGCCCCCAAATTAAAGACATTTCTAGCAGAATTTAGTGAAAAATTTTCTTTGCCCTCATGGATTCCTATAGTAATTTTTACCCTTTCCTATAATGAGAGCTGTATATCATGTTTAATATTTTTTTTTTTTGCAGCCATGGTTTTCACTTTGGTTTAAAAGACCCTCAGAACTAAATTTTCAACACGAGAGCCATTTTGCCCTTTAAATTTCCATAGGCTTTTAAATTCTGTCAGATGACCTCAACCTCATGTGCCCCCTCAAATTCTCCTGGACTTACGTGACTGAAGGGCTACTGGCCAGCCACTCATTCATTCCTGCAAGGGCTCTGCTCAACTATCATCTCTGTTATCAACATGACACAGGCATGACCCAAAGCAGCTACCTCAGGCTAATGCCACACAGTTCTGCCTCCCACACTGAAGTTGCCCTGTTGCCACTGAAATGAGTCATCCTTGGATGTGTAACATAGAAATGCGGAGGCATTAAAGTCCCAGAAACAACCTCTGACCAATACGAGACAAGGGCTCATGGGGAAACTCTTTTCCTCTACCTGACAGTTTCTGAAGAAGTGCCTCTGAGATCAAGGGCCAGTTGCACCTGATACCAAGTGGTGACGGGTTCTTGCCAGACACCCCCTAGTGTTGGTTTCCCCTTTCCCATGCCACACTTCCCTTTCTTCTCTTTTTTCCCTCTTTCTTGCTTCCCTAATATTCTAGTTCCCAATAAAGTATTAGCATTTATTCCTTTCCCACCCTGTTTCTAGGAAACTAGGCCTAAAACAAACATCCCCCCCGATTATTGGGAGTCGCTCTCTACTATTTTATTAACCATATTGTATGCATCATTTGTGTTTACTTCATCACATCCTTTTTGAAAATTTGTAGACTCAAGATAAACTTATAAATAAGATCACAGTGAGCTTCATTTTGTGTTAACTTTATAGAACTTGGGAATCTGACTAAATTAAAGAGAGTATTTTTATTTCAGTTCAGTCGCTCAGTCATGTCCGACTCTCTGCGACCCATGAACCACAGCACGCCAGGCCTCCCTGTTCATCACCAACTCCCGGAGTTCACTCAGACTCATGTCCATCGAGTCAGTGATGCCATCCAGCCATCTCATCCTCTGTTGTCCCCTTCTCCTCCTGCCCTCAAACTTTCCCAGTATCAAACGCGTCAGCTCTTCACATCAGGTGGTCAAAGTATTGGAGTTTCAGCTTCAACATCATTCCTTCCAAATTCCTCTAATAACATTCCAATAAAAAATTCAAAATACAGTCTAATGTGTTTAAAAAAAACGGATAGCTTCTATTTTCTCAAAATGATTTGTTAGTTTTCTGCCAGTCTCTCTAAATTTTATACTTGTCTTCTTAACTGACTACAATTGGTGTGTAGTTAAATTTTAAGACATTTTTCACTTAATCTAAATATTCCTACAGATAGATTGTTTAAGGATTTTACTGAGATCACAGCCAACAAGCATTTTCTTTTTTTTCCTATATAATAAAAGTACATTTTGTTAGGAAGAATATTTGAAGTTTTAGTTGCAAATAAAGTACAATTAATTTTTCATTTAGCCATATATTCTTTTTTCTGTGTTTTTTCTAGCCTTAAGATTAGCTGTTGGAGAATAGTAATTTAAAGAATCTGTTTCTTTGTACTTGTTTTTCAGGAATACCTCATTTTGTGTTGTAGAAAACCATTGTGGAATATCAGCAAATGTCTCCTTCCCCACTCCTGCTAGATAATACTGTATATGTAAGCAAGTTTGTATTGCTGAGCTGGATTTTTTTTCCCCACACAGGTTTTTTTCCCTGAAGTATGAATAGAGTACTCAGATTCATAGACATAGAAAGTAAAATAATGGTTCAGGGGTTGGGGATAAAGGAGAATGGGAGGTTATTATTAAATTGACACAGTTTCAGTTTTGCAAGACGAAGAGTTGTGGAGATGGACTGTATCGATGATTGCACGTCAACAACAATGTATTTAATACCACTGAACTGTGTACTTAAAAATGATTAAGGTTGTAAATTTTAAGTTCTGTATATTTTACCACAATAAAAATAAAAATTTAGAAAAAAGTTTTAATAAAATTGTACAGTAGTCAGTACTAGAGAAAAAAGATGAATGAATTTACACTGAAATACAGAAGACAAAATATAATATAAATATAAAGAGTAAGCTAGGTTTTTTATGTGTCTGCAGAAAGTACTAGGGTAGCATGGATGCAGAGCTATGGGAGTGAAGAGCATTGTCCACTGGGAATGGAAATTGGGGTGGGTGGGAACCAGGGCAGCACTATCTTCAAAAGCTTCATAGACAAGTTGATGTTTGAGATGGCCTTGAAAAGAGAATAAGAATTTAGAAAGATAGAAGAGAAGACATTCCAAGCAGAGGAACAGAGTTATTGAAAAAATGACACATTTGCAAATGAGAAAAGTTCTATCTGGTTGAAATCTAGGAACAATGGAAGAGAGTGGTAGGGGATGATGTGAATGGAATAGACACGGTGGCTACACTGTCTACCATGCTAGAGGCTGTGGACTTCATTTTAAATCAATGCTCTTAATAAGAAATGGGCATCAGAATCACTGATGGAGCTGTCACATACATATGCCAATATTTATCACTGCAAATTTGGTTTAGTTTGTATACATTGGAGCCTGGGCTTCTGTATGCTGTCAAATCTCGACAATGATTCAGATGGGCCCCCAGAATCTCCACTATGAGAAATAAGACATTATTTAAGGCTTTATTTTTCAGATGAGAGATACGTGACTTAGCTCTGATAACAATATAATGCATGAACTGGAGAGGGTGGGGCTTGCTGGTAAGCACACAAGGTAGAAAACTGCTTAAGTGCTGAGAGCTAAGGTTCCTAAATAGCTCATGACGGTCTGAATTTAGACAGTGGCCAGAGGGACAAAGGCATTCAAAAAGTCAAAACTACTGGATTGGTAGTAGGAGACGGCAATGGCACCCCACTCTAGTACTCTTGCTTGGAAAATCCCATGGATGGAGGAGCCTGGTGGGCTACAGTCCATGGGGGCACCAAGAGTCGGACACGACTGAGCGACTTCCCTCTCACTTTTCACTTTCATGCATTGGAGAAGGAAATGGCAACCCACTCCAGTGTTCTTGCCTGGAGAATCCCAGGGACAGGGGAGCCTGGTGGGCTGCCGTCTATGGCGTCACACAGAGTCGGACAAGACTGAAGCGACTTAGCAGCAGCAGCAGGATATAACAGGTTCAGTTCAGCTCATTCGTGTCTGACTTTTTGTGATCCCCATGCAGCACACCAGGCTTCTCTGTCCATCACTAGCTCCCAGAGCTTGCTCAAACTCATGTCCATCGAGTCAGATATGCCAGCCAACATTCTCATCCTCTGTCATCCCCTTCTCCTCCTGCCTTTAATCTTTCCCAGCATCAGCATCTTTTCCAGTGAACTGGCTCTTTCCTTCAGGTGGCCAAAGTATTGGAGTTTCAGCTTCAGCATCAGTCCTTCTAATGAACATTCAGGACTGATTTCCTTTAGGATTGACTGGTTGGATTTCCCTGCAGTTCAAGGGACTCTCAAGAGTCTTCTCCAATACTGCAGTTTGAAAGCATCAATTCTTCCATGCTCAGCCTTGTTTATAGTCCAACTCTCACATCCATACATGACTACTGGAAAAACCATAGCTTTGACTAGATGGACCTTTGCTGGCAAAGTAATGTCTCCGCTTTTTAACATGCTGTCCATGTTTGTCATAGCTTTTCTTCCAAGGAGCAAGCGTCTTTTAATTTCATGTCTGCACTCACCATCTGCAGTGATTTTGGAGCCCAAGAAAATAGAGTCTCTCACTGTTTCCATTGTTTTCCTATCTATCTGTCATGAAGTGATGGGACCGGATGCCATGATCTTCGTTTTCTGAATGTTGAGTTTTAAGCCAATTTTTTCACTCTCCTGTTTCACCTTCATCAAGAGGTTCTTTATTTCTTCTTCACTTTCTGCCATAAGGGTGGTGTCATCTGCCTATCTGAGGTTATTGATATTTCTCCCAGAAATCTTGATTCCAGCTTATGCTTCATCCAGCCTGGCATTTTGCATGATGTACTCTGTCTATAACTTAAATAAGAAGGGTGACAATATACAGCCTTGACATACTCCTTTTCCTATTTGGAATCAGTCTGTTGTTCCATGTCCGGTTTTAACTGTTGCTTCTTGACCCGCATATAGATTTTTCAGGAGGCAAGTAAGGTGGTCTGGTATTTCCATCTCTTGAAGAATTTTCCACAGTTTGTTGTGATCCACACAGTCAAAGGCTTTGGCATAGTCAATAAAGCAGAAATAGATGTCTTTCTGGAATTCTCTTGCTTTTTCAATGATCCAACGGATGTTCACAATTTGATGTCTGGTTCCTCTGCCTTTTCTAAATCCAGCTTGTACATCTGGAAGTTCACAGTTCATGTACTGTTGAAGCATGGCTTGGAGAATTTTGAGCACTACTTTGCTAGCATGTGAGATGAGTGTAATTGTGCAGTAGTTTGAACATTCTTTGGCATTGCCTTCCTTTGGTATTGGAATGAAAACTGACCTTTTGCAGTCCTGTACCCACTGCTGAGTTTTCAAAATTTGCTGGTATATTGACTGCAGCACTTTAACAGCATCATCTTTTAGGATTTGAAATAGCTCAACTGGAATTCCATCACCTCCACTAGCTTTTGTTCGTAGTGATGCTTCCTAAGGCCCACTTGACTTCACATTCCAGGATGTCTGGCTCTAGGTGAGTGATCACACCATTGTGGTTATCTGGGTCATGAAGATCTTTTCTGTATAGTTCTTTTGTGTATTCTTGCTGCTGCTGCTGCTGCTAAGTCGCTTCAGTCGTGTCTGACTCTGTGTGACCCCATAGACAGAAGCCCACTAGGCTCCTCTGTCCCTGGGATTCTCCAGGCAAGAATACTGGAGTGGGCTGCCATTTCCTTCTCCAATGCATGAAAGTCAAAAGTGAAAGTGAAGTCACTCAGTCGTGCCCGACTCTTAGCAACCTCATGGACTGCAGCCTACCAGGCTCCTCTGTCCATGGGATTTTCCAGGCAAGAGTACTGGAGTGGGGTGCCATTGCCTTCTCCGTGTGTATTCTTACTACCTTCTTAATATCTTCTGCTTCTGTTGGGTCCAAACCATTTCTGTCCTTTATTGCGCCCATCTTTGCATGCAATGTTCCTTTGGTATCTAATTCTATTGAAGAGATCTCTAGTCTTCCCCATTCTATTGTTTTCCTCTATTTCTTTGATCTATTTCTATTGATCACTGAGGAAGGCTTTGTTATCTCTCCTTGCTATTCTTTGAAACTGCATTCAAATGTGTGTATCTTTCCTTTTCCTCTTTGCCTTTAGCTTTTCTTCTTTTTTCAGCTATTTGTAAGGCTTCCTCAGATAACTATTTTGCCTTTTGGAGTTTCTTATTCTTGGGGATGGTCTTGATCACTGCCTCCTGTACAATGTCACAAACCTCCGTCCATAGTTCTTCAGACACTCTATCAGATCTAATCCCTTGAATCTATTTATAGTCACTCCCATTGTATAGTCGTAAGGGATTTGATTTAGGTCATACCTAAATGATCCAGTCATTTTCCCTACTTTCTTCAACTGAAGTCTGAATTTGGCAATAAGGAGTTCATGATCTGAGCCACACTCAGCTCCCAGTCTTGTTTTTGCTGACTGTATAGAGCTTCTCCATCTTTGGCTGTAAAGAATATAATCAATCTGATTTCCGTGTTGACCATTTGGTGATGTCCATGTGTAGAGCCTTCTCTTGTGTTGTTGGAAGAGGGTGTTTACTATGACCAGTGCGTTCTCTTGGCAAAACTCTGTTAGCCTTTTCCCTGCTTCATTTTGTACTCCAAGGTCAAATTTGCCTGTTACTTCAGGTATTTCTTGACTTCCTACTTTTGCATTCCAGTCCCCTATAATGAAAAGGACATCTTTTGGGGGTATTAGTTCTAGAAGGCCTTGTAGGTCTTCATAGAACTGTTCAACTTCAGCTTCTTCAGCATTATTGTTTGGGGCATAGACTTGGATTACTGTGATATTGAATGGTTTGCCTTGGAAATGAACAGAGATCATTCTGTCATTTTTGAGATTGTACCCAAGAGCTGCATTTGGGACTCTCTTGTTGACTATGATGGCTACTTAATTTCTTCTTAAGGAATTCTTGCCCACAGTAGTAGATACAGTGGTTATCTGAATTAAACTTGCCCATTCCAGTCCATTTCAATGATTCCTAAAATGTTGATGTTCACTCTTGTTGTCTCCTGTTTGACCATTTCCTATTTACCTCAATCATGGACCTAACATTCCAGGTTCCTATGCAATATTGTTCTTCACAGCATGGGACTTCACTTCCGTCACCAGTCACATCCACAATTGGATGTGTTGTGGATGTGAACCTGGGGAGTTTGTCTTTCTGTGTCATATCTTTTTGCCTTTTCATACTGCTAATGGGGTTCTTATGCAAGAATACTGAAGTAGTTTGCCATTCCCTTCTCCAGTGGACCATGTTTTGTCAGAACTCTCCACCATGACTTGTCTGTCTTGAGTGGCCCTATATGGCATGGCTCATAATTTCATTGAGTTAGACAAGGCTGTGGTACAATGTAACAGGTAAAGAGAGAAAAATCAAACTGAGAACTCAGATTTCAACCACAGGCAACTGGGTTCTGGTGGCTCCATTAACTGGGATAGTAAATACTGGCATAGATACTAACTACAGTTCTAAAAGACGATGCTGTGAAAGTGTTGCATTCAATATACCAGCAAATTTGGAAAACTCAACAGTGGCCACAGGACTGGAAAAGGTCAGTTTTTATTCCAGTCCAAAGAAAGGCAATGCCAAAGAATGTTTAACTACTGCACAATTGCACTCATCTCATACTCTAGCCAAGTAATGCTCAAAATTCTCCAAACAAGGCTTCAGATGTATGTGAACCAAGAACTTCCAGATGTACAAGCTAGATTTAGAAAAGGTAGAAGAACCAGAGATGAAATAGCCAACATCTGTTGGATCATAGGAAAAGCAAGATAATTCAGAAAAACATCTAATTCTGCTTCATTGGCTACCCTAAAGCCTTTGTATGGAACACAACAAACTGGAAACTTCTTTAAGAGATGGGAATACCAGACCACCTTACCTGCCTCCTGAAAAATCTGTATGCAGGTCAAGAAGCAACAGTTAGAACCAAACATGGAACAATGAACTGGTTCCAAATTGGGAAAGGAGTACGTCAAGCCTGTATATTGTTATCCTGCTTCTTTAATGTAAATGAAGAGTATATCATTCGAAATGCCAGGCTGGATGAAGCAGAACCTGGAATCAAGATTGCTGGGAGAAATATCAATAACCTCAGATATGCAAATTACACACCCTTACAGCAAAAAGCAAAGAGGAACTAAAGAACCTCTTGACCAAGGTGAAAGAAGAGAGTGAAAAAGCTGGGTTAAAATTTAACATTAAAAAAATGAAGATCATGGCATCCAGTCCTATTACTTCACAGCAATTAGATGAGGAAACAACAGAAACAGTGTGAGACTTTATTTTCTTGGGCTCCAGAATTACTGAAGATGGTGCCTGCAGGCATGAAATTAAAAGATGCTTCCTCCTTGGAAGAAAAGTTATGACAAACATAGCATATTAGAAAGCAGAGACATTCCTTTGGCAACAAAGGTCCCTCTAGCCAAAGCTGTGGTTTTTCCAGTAGTCATGTATGGATGTGAGAGATGAACCATAAAGAAGGCTGAGTGCCAAAGAATTGATGCTTTTGAACTGTGGTGTTGGAGAAGACTCTTGAGAGTCCCTTGGACAGCAAGGAGATCACACCAGTCAATCCTAAAGAAAATCAACCCTGAATATTCATTGGAAGGACTGATACTGAAGCTCCAATACTTTGGCCACTAGATATGAACAGCTGACTCATTAGAAAAGATCCTGATGTTGGGAAAGACTGAAGGCAGGAGGAGAAGGAGATGACAGAGGATGAGATTCTTGTATGGCATCACCGACTCAATGGACATGAACGAGCAAGCTCCAGTAGATAATGAAGGACAGGGAAGCCTGGCATACTGTAGTCCATGGGGTCACAACGAGTCAGACACAACTGAGCGGCTGAACAGCAACAACAACTAACTACAATATCTGGCAGATTGACCATCAGAGTAGGTGCTCAATACCCGTTGAATGAATGAAAGATACCTAATAAACCATGATCATACAACTGTGGATGACAACATGAGTAAGTAGGGCTGATTTATGGATAAGCTTTGTTGAGTTTTGACAGGTATGTATGTCTAGGGGAGGTAGAGTAGGAGGTTGTGAAAAAGAAATGCATAACAGAGAGCACCAGCAAACAAAAAACCACAAAGGTTAGAAAGTTTAGGCTCAGTTCCCCAAACAGTGAAAGGTTAAGTTCAGCTTTTGAATAGTGAGAGATGAGACTGTAAAAAAATATGGGCTCCATGATGTTCTGTGTCTGAAAGTCAGTCTGAGGAAGTTTTAATTAATTAAGGAGGTGATAGTGAGTCATGGCTATTGAGCAGGGGTCTTCCATGATCTTTAGGATCATTTTCTTTTGGGAAACTTTTATAACAGCACTGGGATAGGATGGATTGGAATGGGAAGAAATCTAAGGGGAGGCAGATCGGTTAGAAGGATATTATGAAGGAAGAAGCAAAGATCAGAAGTCCTGATGGTCATGTGGTTTGTCAGGCAGGAACAGATCCAAAGGATATTCGGGAAAAAGTTAATATGCAAGATCAGGCCCCAGATTGGGATGGACAGAAGTTAGAGTTGGATTCAAGGTGGAATCTGGGTTGCAAAGCATTGTCACCTCAATGAACAGCAAAAACTGAAGCCAAGAAGGTGAGCAGTTTCAGGTGAAGACAAGTGATTCTGAGATGCCAGAAGGAGATAGCAGGAAATGGGAACACTGCACTTCAGAAGACAGACAGGGGCCCGATATTTAAAGTTGGGAATCATCTGATATAAGTGATGATGATTGTGTGAATGGATAAGATGGCCAAGGAAACAGAATAAGCCCAGGAAAAAAGCCAGGAGAGGATGCTTACCCTTGGCTGGGTGAGGCAGGAAGTAAAAGCTAGGAAGTAGAAAGAGGAGCAGTCAGAGAGAGAGAAGATTAATCTGGGAAATGTGCTTCTAAGAGGACAGGAAACAGAGCTTCTAAGGAAAGAGTGGGTCAATAGAGCCAAATAGTTAGAGAACTGGAGAAGTAGAAGAATTGACAGGGGAGGGAGCTGGGCAGGGCTGCAGAGGCAAGGAATGGAGCGGGGCATGGGGAAGATGTACTTTTCCATAGCGTTTCTTTCTTTTTTTTTTTTAATTTTATTTTATTTTTAAACTTAACATAATTGTATTCGTTTTGCCAAATATCAAAATTAATCTGCCACAGGTATACATGTGTTCCCCATCCTGAACCCTCCTCCCTCCTCCCTCCCCATACCATCCCTCTGGGTCGTCCCAGTGCACTAGCTCCAAGCATCCAGTATCGTGTATCGAACCTGGACTGGCAACTCGTTTCTTACATGATATTTTACATGTTTCAATGTCATTCTCCCAAATCTTCCCACCCTCTCCCTCTCCCACAGAGTCCATAAGACTGTTCTATACATCAGTGTCTCTTTTGCTGTCTCGTACACCGGGTTATTGTTACCATCTTCCTAAATTCCATATATATGCGTTAGTATACTGTATTTATTCTAATGCAAGAGTCAGGGGTACTGCTGGGATGGCTCCTACACTGTTATCATGTGGTTTCACAGAACTCAATAGATCCATCTCTTCTCAGCAGTCATTGGAAAAATGGGTCACAAGTATGGGTACAAATCGATTTAAGAACCCTGATATCCGAAATTAATTCATGAACACTCCCGGGACTTATCATATCCTGAGAGGAAACAGTCAAAGATAGAATGACCATTTTTGCTAAAGCTGAAACTCCAGTACTTTGGCCACCTCATGAGAAGAGTTGACTCACTGGAAAAGACTCTGATGCTGGGAGGGATTGGGGGCAGGAGGAGAAGGGAACGGCAGAGGATGAGATGGCTGGATGGCATCACTGACTCGATGGACGTGAGTCTGAGTGAACTCTGGGAGTTGGTGATGGACAGGGAGGCCTGGCGTGCTGCGATTCATGGGGTTGCAAAGAGTCGGACATGACTGAGCGACTGAAGTGAACTGAACTGATGTGTACCAGAGCTATGGGTGGCACTGGGTAGCTCCACAGTATTAACTGAACCACCCATTCTGTTACTAATTTGAAATGCTACTTTTATCATAGAGTAAATCCCAATTGGCTTTCTGTCTATACCTGGACTCTCTGTTTCATTCCATTTTGTATCAAACCTCCTGGTATTTGATTGGGATTGCCTTGTGTTCATGAATTTATTTGTGAAGAACTGACATTTTTTATACTATTCAGTCTACTAAAAAGAGGGGGGTACTTAAGCCTTCTTCTATGCCCTTTAGTGTAGATAAGTACTTTTTCATAGAGGTCCTAAGCTTGTCTTTTGAATTACCATTGTTAGTGGTATTAGTATTATTTTTTGTATTTTAAGTGTGTGTGTGGAAATAAGAAGTATGTAGGTGCTTTCTCAGATAAGCAATATGAATTTTAAAAAGCAATCTAAAGCAAATGTAAATTTTTAATAGCACCTGATCTTCACTGAGGACTTCCCAAGTGGCTCAGTGGTAAAGAATACACCTGCCAATGTAGAGATGCAAGAGACATGGGTTCGATCCCTGGGTTGGGAAGATCCCCTGGAGGAGGAAATGGCAACCCACTCCAGTATTCCTGCCAGGAAAATTCCATAGACAGTGGAACCTGGTGGGCTACAGACCATGAGGTTGCAAAGAGTGGGACATGACTGAGTGACTGAGCATGACCTTCACTGAGCTGATACACAAGTAAATAAATCATTTTGGATAATACTGTCATTAAAATAGAAAAAAAATGTCATTTATTTTACCTGTATATTGGTAGCTTTTCCTTCAATAAGACAGGATGTGACTATGTATGGTAAAATGTGGATCTGTTGAGCCCTCCCCACCCCCTGCCCTGCAAATCATGTTTATCACAGGTGTTGTCACATGGTTTGATGTAACTGGGAGTAAAGAAAGGTTTCAGTTTTATTTTTTTCTTCATCCCAGTCCTTTGAAAATTTTCAGTTTGAAGAAAAACGTAAAACTAACTAACAAATCCAGATAAGGAGTCAGCAAACTTCTACTGTAAACAGCCAGAGAGAACAGCCATAGACAATAAGTAACTGAGCCTGGTTGTGTTTTAATAAAAAAAAAAAAAAAAAACCATTAATATTTATTTATTTATTTGGCTGCACCGGGTCCTACTTGTGGCATAAGATCTTCTATCTTCATCATGGAGTCTTTAGTCGTGGCATGCACACCCTGAGCTGCAGCACATGGGATCTAGTTCCCTGACCAGGGACAGAACCTGGGGCCCCCGCACTGAGAGTGTAGAGTCCTAGCCACTGCACCACCAAGGAAGCCCTTCTAACAAAACTCTACTTATAAAACAAGTGGTGAAAAAAAAATAAAAAAAATAAAACAAGTGGTGAGCCCGTTGTGCTGCATAGGCCAGATTTGGCCCATGGCTCATGGTTTCCAGATCCCTAGTTTAGACCAGTATACTTCCAAATTTTTCATTATCTGTGCTTCGAAAAACTGAAAGCAATGTACTTGTCCCCATGGAACTAAAGACGACAGGATGCAAAGTGCTGGAGTGAACAAAACAGAGCAAAATCACCAAAATGATTTTTTATCAATACTCCCATAATGAGTCTGAGCATAGCTAGCCCTTATCGGCTTTCTGAAACACAACTGGGATCATAGTACATAAAAAATATACATACTATATTGTGGTGTGCTCACTGCTTTGAGGAGAGAGAAAGAGTTGAATGAAAAAAGAAAATAATCATTATTAGTAATGGGAACTTTTGCTGTTACTTACCAGTCCTGTACTGCATTGAAGGATTCTTCATTTGTGATGTCATACATTAAAATAAAGCCCATGGCCCCGCGATAATAGGCTGTGGTGATAGTCCTGTATCTTTCCTGGCCTGCTGTGTCCTACAAAATAGAAACAACAGTCTCTCAGAAACTGAAGCAATACATCTTTTGGGGAGTGATTAATTATTCCCCAAATTGTCATAACAGAGAGTTTACATTGTACTTGCAATGTCTAGCTGTATATGTTTTTCAGTCTTGATTTTCCTAATCATTTTCATAGGGCAGCTCTGCAATATTATGAGAAAATCTTTTTGAGAGGTAAAGGGCTAGCTCAGAGTACCTTCTATATTTGTTCATTCCCATTAAGCAGCACCTAACTATAGAAAAAAGAAGATAGTTCATACATATCAAAATCTGTGGCTTTTTGTATAATTTAAAACCAGGGGAGTACATTAATGCCATCATTATGAATTTACTGTCTATCTGCTAAATGCAAGCCTCTGTGGAGGGAAAAAAGAAATTTATGAAAAAGTGTCTGCATTTAAAAACTTGCAGTGTAGTTTCAGTTTATTCAACGGTAAAAAATGAGAATAAAAATACCTGCTTTGTACGAGTGTTTGGGTTGGACATATAAGGAGTGCCCAGTCTCCCATTAGAGAACCAGGGGGACATGCACAAAGCACTGAACCTCTATTAACTTGAACCCCCTAAAGTCTAGCATGCTTTTAGGGTGACATGATATAATGTATTGGAAGTGCTTCATAAAGCCTGACACACAAAAGTGGCCAATAAACAGCAGGAACTGGCTGTTATTCCTGAAGTTTGGGAAGGTTAAATCTAACACAGGATGGCACATGGCAGCTTACAAATGCAGGTGTTCAGAACCTGCAAAAGAGCCACATGCAGCAGGGAAAACTGAGAATTAGAGGCATCCCTGAAATGACCTGTATATGTCATGGACACTGCACAGTGTAGCTGAAGAAATTATTCAACTGTCTTGCCCTTTGTCTTCTTAGGATTTGGGATATCACTTATAACCCAGAGGTCCTTGGTTTCCCTCTTCGCCACTTTCCCAGGAGACTGGGCTCTGATTTCTCCATCCTAGTATTCTTGGTGCTTAGCATTTTGGACAGAAATGTTACCTTCTTTCTAACTTCAGTCTGGGTCCTCTTTCCTCCCTTTTCCCAGAGATGCCTCCTTTGTAAACAAAATGAATCCCGGTTCCAAGCCCTGAAGGGAAAGCTAATGTGTTAGATGATACAAGAAGAGGTTCCTTTCACATCGAAATGAAATGTACATCTCCTGGGTCTCAAACAGATTCTCACTGGACCTGCTGTTCCTTGCCCATACCCCCTCCCTCTCAGATGCATACACGACGCCTCAAACTAACAGCAGGAAATTCAAGACTGCTCACAATTTTCTCCTAATTTGTGTGATGTATTCTATTTAGCCCCTGAAAATTCAGAGAAGGGTGACTAAAGAGGCTGAGGAAATCAGCAAATGATTTCAGGAGAATGTGGGGGTGTGAAATAAAGCTTGAAAATTAGCAAAGGGTATGACAGTGCATGAAGTCAGAAACAAGTATACTCGACTTGTGGAGCAGGGATAAGACTGGCCTGATTAGAGGTATTTATTAGGTAATGTTATTGAAATACGTTTCCAAAGGTAAAATGAAAAAGATTACGGTACTCAAAATAGCAAAAATGAAGCAAAACAAGCAAGGAAGGTCTTTCAGAACAAACATTTCAGAATTGGCAGAAAACCGAAAGTCTAGATTTCACCACATGAAAATCTGACCATTTCTTGATTATAGAAAACAACTCTTAAAAATAAAATTGAAATGATGTGAATCAGATAATATTTGATTATTTTTCTGTATTTTGCTTAGCATTTTATAAATATGAATGTGTAGATGTTAGTGATAACCTTGGATATCAAAAACTCCATGTAACTGGGACAAATATACAAATTTATCAGACAGAAAGTATCCAGTCTTGAGCTTATTTGGATATTCTTGGATATTCATTGGCTCTAATTCCATTAACAGTATATCCAGTTGTTAAATAAAGAGGAAAGTTAGACAATGAAATGAAATGGTGTTTAAAAAGCAAAGTATAATCAGAGATTGTGTAATATATTTTAGCTCTCTGGGAGACACAACCCCTTACAACTAGTCATCCTATTTTAAAACTTGGGAACTTTTGTCTCGGGTTCATAATTTTTCAGAATACATTATCTATAAAACTACTTTTTTTTTTTCCCCTACTGTGAAGTAACTTTAAATAGCTTTCATTATCTCTTGGTAAAATTGACTGAGTAGCCTTATCATCGGTTGGGGACCCCTTTCTGCTGCTTTTTCTAGACAACAGACAGCTTTCCCCTAATTTCTCATCGGAGAAAACAGCCAATATGCCTGAGCCACTGCTAAAAGGTGACCCAGACCCTCCTGTCAAGCATGTCTTCAACACGGGCACTGAATGATGTTGTGTTGAAAAACTATGACATTATCTCTTTCTTCTTGACCTCCTTCAGTGATGGCTTCCCTTTTCATAAGATGCTAATTTTATTTTGACAGTAAAGAAACCAGGTCTAGTGTTATAAAACACATCAACTTCCCACTTTGAGTGTGTTTCATCTTCAAGGGAGCAGAAATCAAGGTTATGTTATATTATGATTGAGATGTTACAGGAAACCACTGGGTCAGACAGCCATTATGTATCAAAATTTAAAAATAGAGGGGGACAAAAACAGCTTTCAAGAAAAAAAAAACAGGAGCTTTCAGACAGCAGGTAAGTCACAGCAAGGGACAGGATCTTCCACAGGATTCTGACCTGAACCCAGAAACACAATCTAATTTGAGGTAGTTGTCACCTAAAAGCTCTCAAGGAGAATAAGAAATTGCAGCAAGTAAAGGACATGTAGTAAGAAATACAAAGAGGAAATTTCCTTTCCAGATACAAAGAAAATAAAGAGTAAAACTAAGCTAATAAACAGATGCTAAATTGGCTCTGCATTGGTTTTGAGCATTGAAAACAATTTTAGGATTCCAAACTCATTAGCACTTTCTCTCCCACTATATTAGGAAGAAAAAGGAGTCAGAAAAAAAACACCTCATTACATCTGACATTTACTAATAATGATAGAAGGTTATACTGGAAAGAAAATAACATTTATAATGTCAAGTGCCACTAATGTAATTAAATGTGAGAATCTTGAAAGGGAACTAAAATGGTACCTCTCCTCAATCTGCTCAGGAAAAGGGCTCTAAACCCTGGTTTTGCCTTGTTCCTCTTCCCAGTTGATTCTAATAACTGGAGGCACCTGCTGGTTTTCTACAACTGCAGGCTTCTGGTGATTGAAAAATCACAACTAGAAATCTTTTGCACAAAAAAATGAGGGATAAAAATATGATTGAAAAATCAAAACTTTCTTCTAAGAGAGTTAGCTTTCATTTTTCTCTCTTTTAAGGAAAAATAAAATCATTTTAGCTGGCTTAAATATTTTGATTTCTCAATCATGCTCTTAGGAATTGTTGGCTTTAATGACAAGTTTGATTAGCAAATACTTGAATACCTGTCAAGAAAAGAGCTCTATAATGGAAAACATTAGCAGTTTGATCAGTAGTAGCTAGGAGCATGCTTCAGTTCTGAATTTTGGCATTTTTGTCTGTTCTTGCCTTATGTTTTCTTTCTCTGGTGAAACATTTTCTTTTTTTAACTGCACGTAGTGTATTCTCAATCACTTTGGAAGTCACACAGAGATAATGTGCAGTTTTAGACTGAGGAAATAGCTTTCATTTGTAAGATCTGGGTTATATTGTAATTCGCGTTCTTGTTTTGGTGGTTATTTCTCTCTGTATTGAATTAAACAGAAAATGGAAGTAACCATTAGTAAAGAAACATAACTCAAATAATATCACTACCATCAAAATACTTTTTATTGAGTGTCTAGACAAAGAAAAATGGATTGAAGGACAGATAATCCTGATACATAGTAAAGTAGGTCATTTTATAGGTGGAGAAATCAAATCAGAACACACTGGTGTTAACCAAAGGAAATAATATGTAATAACCCAAAGAAGAAATCAGTAGCAATGTACAGTTGGATGAGAACATTGAAACATAAGACATGAAACACATTTTATCCAGTGAACTCCGAATAGATACAAATATGTGAAACAGAATAAACATTCAGTCATTTAGCATTCAAGCAAGTAGTGATCCTTTAACTTAGACCTTGCTACCTTTTTACCTGCAGGAATTATTTTGAATTATCAAAGGAAGATTAAATTATTTTCAATATAGTATTAATGATTATTGGTTGATTGATTGATTCAATAAACAATAAGTGAATACCTATTACCAGTTACAAACTATGATAATGCTTATTAAATTGATCTATTCTAGACATATTTTTATATATTTAACAATTCTACACTTTAAAAGCACTTCATTAATCAGGATATCCTATTCCTTACATGTCTATAAAATATTAGAATATATATAATTTCTAAAGTATCAGACAGCATAGCAATTTAAAATTGTAATTGAGACCATCTCCAATTCAGAGTCACAGTTGTGGGTTGTATCGTGTTCTTCCCAGAAGATATGTGAATTCCCGCCCCTAGAACCTGTGAATGGGATCTTATTTAGAAATAGGGTCTTGGCAGATGTAATCTAGTTCTGATGAGTTCATAGTGGATTATGATGGATTCTAATCCTGTGACTGGTGAAAAGAAAACAGAGACACAGAAGGGCATTTGAAGCCAGTAGCAGAGACTTGGAGTGATGTAACAACAAGCCAAGAAACATCAAAGATTGCTGGGAAGCACGAGAAGCTAGGAGAGAGGCATGAAATGAATTCTCCCTCTGGAGCCTGAGAGAGAGCATAGCCTTGTGACACCTTAATTTAGGACTTCTAGCCTCCAGAACTGTGAGGCAATACATTCCTGTTGTTTTCAGCCACCCGGTTTGTGGTACTTCATTATGGCAGCCCTAGGAAACTAATACAGTCACTGACCCCAGTTTGCAATCTGCATGATCAGGGCAAAAGCAATATAAATTGCACAGCTATCCACATACCCCTTTACTACTTTACAGGAGAGAAAATACAGAAGGTTAACAGTGGTCTATTGGAGAACCCTAAAATAGTCTCATGAAGATGTTATGCCAAAATGCATAACTATATTCCACTTATGAAAACTAATTCTACTCCAAAAAGCTGAGTTGATATGTCTTATTGCTTTAAAAAAGTAGATCCTACTATATATGAATACACACATATATTGTTATTAGAAGGACAGAGCACCATTCCTTGAAGTGATACATATTATATACTGCTTCATGCTGGAATTTTATCCCCACATGATTGAAGTGCTGTTACAGAAAAACCTAAAGGCATAACATATACTGAGACACTACCTTCCAAAACAACAGAAATAACAAAATGTTGATTATCATGTATTTCTTTTATGTGCTATTACTTCCCTCCCAGTTGTATTTATTTTTTTCATTTCCATAAATAGGCAGGCATAAAGCAGCACGAAACACACTCTGATGAAAATAGTAAGCAAAACAGAGAGCTTAAATATTTTATGCTCTCTTGCTGCACGTTTATTTTTGGAATAAGAACTTTTTCCTTACCGCAGGTAATCTTCCATAAAGATGAAATTTACAAACCATTTTTCCCTACTGATCTTTTACAAACAGTCACTATGAATTCATTTTCACATACTTAGTTATACAAGCATCTGTAAATCAAGCACGCATTTTAGAAGAGGGTTCTAATAATCTGGCCTCTAAATAATTCTTTGATCAATGTAGAGGTTCTTCCTAACTATTGTCCTTTATCCATCCTCTTCACACCAGCCAATTTTATCGATCAGATTTTCTCAGCATGATGTTTAACTTTGAAACACCCAATCCTTCATTTTACAATGGCATCCACTTCCAAGTAAAACCTAATAAAACAAGCCTGAGGCACAAGGATAAAACTTGACCTATTATTTCTTGGCAGTGTTGCCATGGCAATCCATCTTTTCTGGAAGAGAGGAACAGTTGTATATAGCTCTTTTATAGGGGGCCTTAGACTCTATTGTCAGTGAGACCAAAACACATCTGCCAATTGTGTGTTTCTGCTCATGAAAAGTTGGAGACACTTTTCAGAAAATGCTATTTCAATGCTCAGATGAACTCTTTTCAAGACCTTTATAAAATTTATAATCAAAACCATGTAAAGACATCTTCCTTCATTTTAAGAGCTTGTTATCTACGGATGAGTAACACAAAGGCAGAGAAAGGCACCATTTTTACTTTCTTTCTAATTAATCTTTCTGACAGTCTTCTTCCCAGTAGGATTTTGATTATGTTCAACTTTGTCAAAACCTAGGGCATAAACTTTTAAATGCAGGCAGCTCAGAGCTCTTCATCAAAATTAGTGATTGTTTTTCTTCACAGAATGCAATTCAAATGGTTCCCATCAGACCAAGTGGTCTATGTTTTAAAGGGTAATAGGCTTTTGAGTGGGATTCTTAGTGTTGGCCTAAAATTGGGAACTAAAGGGGTGTGTGTGTGTGTATATACACATACATATATGTGTGTGTGTGTGTGTATATATATATTTATATATATATGACTGATTTGAGTTGTATGGCAGAAACTAACACAACATTGTAAAGCAATTTTCCCCCAATTAAAAAATAAATTAACTAAAATTAATTAAAAATTTTAAAAAAGCCTCCAACCATATTCCTTACAAAGGGATGGAGGTTTCACCCGCACATGTGCCAGTTGGATGGATGGATGGATGTCTGCTCAGACAATGGAACTGCTGACCTTAGGTATTTGAGAACTGAAGAGAGAGGCAGGGTGGTGGAGGGGAGGCAGTAGAGAAGTCTGACTTCCCGCAGGTTAGCATGGCTAGGTTATGTGAGTTCCCCATGGATCAGTAAACACCAGGGCAGGCAGCTCCTCTTGAGACATCTTGCCATGAACCCACCTCTGAGAAGGCTGTCTCCTGGATGAGGCACGGGAGGCGAGGAGGATTACTACCAGAGGCAGGAGGGGCTGAATGAATGTTAAAAGGGAAAGAACCTGAACCAACCTTTCTTGTCATGGCACTGAGCAGTGGGAGAGCCGTGCAAGGCTCCCTGAACCTCCCGCGTGAGGGAGCCAGCGTTCAGATACGTGACACACGGAAGGTTACATGGGCTTAGCCGGGGAAGCCGAGTGGGAACTGTAACTCACAACTAGTTCCGGCAGAGTCATCTGCCTTACGTTTCCAGCCCTTCGCTGGTCCCTCAAGAGTAACAACTAGGAAAAAAGGAAGAACAGAAGAGGTGAAAGGGTGACTCAAATCTCTCTTCCTATTACACTACCAATCTCTGGGAATATAGCCAGATTTGAGGGAGGAATATGAGTGTTAAATTGGATATGACAAGAGGATTTTAAACTAGGATCAAAAATGCTGAGGTTTTAAAATAGACTATGTATTTTTCAGAATAGATTTAGGGTCACAGCAAAATTGAACAAAAAGCACAGAGATTTCCCATATACCCTCTGCCCCACAAGTGCATAGCCTGCTCCCCATCATCCACACCCCCATCCTCACCAGAGCAGCACATGTGTTATAGCTGATGATGCTACACCCTCATTGACACATCGTTACCACTCACAGTCCATAGTTTACACGGGGGGTTCCCTCTCCATGGTGTATGTTCCATGGTTTGGACCATTTTATGATGACATTTACCCACCATTATAGAAACACCTTATCTGTGCCCTGCCTGAACTTTTTTTTTCCTTTCTTAAATAAAAGGAGAAAGACTAGAAATGGGATCTGTTCAAATTGTGGTTTAGGGATAACCACAGGACATTGGACAGAGTATCACTGAAAACAGGGTTTCTATAAAAATAATACCAGTGCATGATATTTAATACCAGCAGGTTTAGACTCTTCACCAAACTACGTACCAATGAAATATAACAACATGAAGAATATAGACTTAAGAAAAGTTTTACACATTTCAAAGCACATTCCCAAATATCATTCCAATTAATTGTTTTCTCAGAGGAGACTATTTATAGATGATGGAACTGAGAAATAACTGAGGTTAGGCACAGGTTTTATGGTTTTCCTATCAATCATACAAAAATGCTGCTTTCAAATTGTTTATTGCCCACCAAATTGTAAATGTTTGTTCAAGAATCTTGATCAGATAATTATGAGAGGTTATAAAACATGTAGGAGGTCATTATAGTTCATAATTTTACTATCAATAACATCTGAACTTTAAGGGAGAGCTAGTTTTTTGAATAAAACTCAGTCTTATGTTGAAGTGTTTAGGAATGAAGTATAATGATGTCTGCAACTAACTATGAAATACATTAATGAAAATAAGATGGATAAATGAATGGATAGAGGGATGGATCGACATGTGATAAAGTAAAATGGTAGAATCTAGGTTAATTGTACAATGTAAGTGATGAACATGTGTTTACCATAAAATTCTTTCAACTCCCCCCTGCCCCCCACCTCCCTGGCCAAAAGAGGTTAGGCACTGGTTCCGAGTCAAAGCAGTAGAAAATGACATGTTACATGAAAGTCCAGCTCTTCTCACACAAATCTAGTCCTCTTTCTGAATATCAGGCTGGAGACTGAAGAATTTACATTATATTTTTTCACTCAAGGTCTATGTTTGATATTATCACTTGGATATTTAACACTTGTTCCATGTATGTGCTTTCGATCTTTGTCAGCTTCATATTTTCAAACTCCATTCACTCTTCAAGCAATTGTGCTGTGTCTAGTCCACATCTACTCTTTCAGGGCATGTTTTTCTCCTTTTTCTTTAGTCTGTGAATTTTCTTCTTAAGTTTATCTTTGCAAGCTCCTTTTTCTGTCCACCTCTTGAAGGTTTTACACAGGCTTATGATCTTCATTCTCTCTCATCATCCTGTACCGTACTATCTTCACAGTTTCAAAGGTAATCTATAAATAGCTCTGCCTCCCCTGGAAACCTTGACCACACTCTTGCTCCCCAGAATGACATTTCCATCATTGTAACACAGAGATAGCTCAAATTTATCTTGCTCAAATAAGTCAGTGCAATTCTCTTAAATTTATTATGTCACTAGCATTTTAAATCTTTTAATCACAACATCAAACTCACAGATATTCTCCTCAGAATTTGGCCTATAAATACTAAATACATTTTTGTTGGAGAAAAAAAAACCAACAGCTATAGCTTAGCAGAGTATCCTATTGGGAGTCAGCTTTTGGCTGAATATTTGGCACTTGTGTGAACTTGGTTATCTCAGTGGCCTCTCTGGGCTCTGATGTCCTCATTTGTAAATGAGAAAGTAAATTTCTAAGTCTTGTTCCAGCTCTCAAGTCACAGAATGTCTTTAAATACATTTTCCCCTCTAACAGGATTTTTGGTCTAGTGCATCAGTATCGTTTTACTGGTGAAATCTGTCTATTAATATTTACTCTAGTTACCAACATCTTTGCATGGTGGTGGTGGCTTAGTTGCTATGTCATGTCTGACTCCTGTGACCCCATGGTCTGTAGTCTGCCAGGCTCCTCTGTCCCTGGGATTCTCCAGGCAAGAATACTGGAGTGGGTTGCCATTTCCTTCTCCAGGATATCTTCCCGACCCAGGAATTGAACCCAGTCTCCCGCATCGCAGGGAGATTCTTTACTGACTGAGCTATGAGGGAAGCCCAAAATATTTGCATAGATGTTTCCTATCTTATGATATTTGTGTTGATTTTCCTATATTTCTTTCTGTTCAGTTCCAGCTTTTTCTTTGGTTGAATGCTTTTCATTTTTTCCCTAATTTTATTCTCTTTATTAGTTTGGAGGTTATACCTGTTATATGAAGTGATTTTCTCAAATTTCAAAATATATTTCAAAAAAATTAATTACATATTTATTTCCCCAAATTCAAGTATTTAGAATAATGTCATTCATTCTTTCCCATTGTACATAATAATATGTACAGTGGTCCATATTCTAATTATATCTTGACTTTTTACTCCCTATATTAGACATTATTATGTTTTACATAGACATTATTCACTTATATTTATTTTCCAGTTTCCCTGCTCACAATTTTTTTCTTACTGAAACTATCCTTTCATATTTCTGAAATGCACTCTTCAGAAATCTCACTAAAAGTCTTTTGGTAGTAAACATTCTCTTCCTGCATGTCTGAATATGTATTTATTGAAATTATTCATGAATAATGTTCAAAAAATATATATTACTGGGTATAAATTCTAGTTATACTTTATTTGTTCTTTATGGCATTATGCTAAGGTGTATTGACTTCAGTTGACATTTAAAAATATGCTATCAGTCTAATCACTGTTCTATTTTAGGTAAACTCTCTTCTCTGAAGCTGTAAGTTTCCTTCATCTTTGGAGGTTTTCATGATGTGGCTACACTTACAATTCTTTTATCTATGTTGCTTCAGGTTCACTGTGATCCCCTATTTTGAGAATTCTTGTCTTTCAAAATTTTAGAAAAAAATCCAGTCACTGTTATTCAAACTGCTTTTCTCCCATTCTTCCCCCACCCCCTTTACTTTGGACTTACAATTAGATAAACAATTAGACATCAGATAAATAGGGTGACCCCACAGCCTGGGCTGGCCAGGAATATCCCAGGGTATGCCCTGTGGTAGATCAGTGAACACTTAAATAATGAATTTATTGACCCAAAAGTCTTCTAGAACTTTTTCAATTTAATTCATATTTGAAACCATGTGTGGATCAATAAAACAAGTTCATAGTTTCTGACATGGTTGCTGTCAGTTCTTAGGAGTTTGAAGAAAGGTCTGAAACAGTTCTAAAGGTCAGCTGAGTCATACGCTGTAAAACTTGTTAGTTTTAAAATGAAAGCAGAACTGGGTATAAAATATACAGCTGCTGCATGAGTCTGCCTCGGGAAGAGGAGTGTTTCTGTGCCTCCTGAGGCCTCTGTTCTCTTAAATCTTCACATTAGCCATTCAGCTCATTTTTTTCTCTAATCAGCTTTCTTTTGCTACCTGTGCTGAGGAAGGGACGTGTCACTCATTGCAGGTCAAGATCATAGGCTGGCATCTGACTCACTGAAGTGTTTCATTTGATTAACACAGTCATTAAAAACTTTCAAGCCAACATTTAAAAATGTAGAGGTTTTTACACAAAAGCCTAGACTTCCAATTTCTTTTGAAAAATGCAAAAAGCTGGTAATAAATTGCTATATGGCCACTGAGGCTGAAGCTGGTAGCAGCTGCCTCTCTTACATGCTCATCTGCCCTTCTCTCCTTCCTGATGTTGCCCGTTCCCTAAGGAACTCATGTTTGAGCTCACTCCCCACCTACCACCCTAAGTACTTCTGTTTATTCTCTGTACTAAACCATCCTATGTCTTCCTTTAACCCCAAGGATGAAGCCCAAATTCCTTAGGCTCTTTTTCATTTGACCCCATCATCCCTTTCCAATTTTGTCTTTACACTATCGTATGTGTTTATTCTTCCTTTTGTTCCTTTTGTATCAGAATTTGACCAAGTTTCTCAACTCCTTCCTATGGTTTTCTGACTTCTGTGTCTTCTTGTGTGTTCATGCCTCCACATGCTTGTCCTCTTGATCTTGTGTTTATCTTCGGTAGAATTCAAGTATATCTTTTTTAAAAAGTCTTATCAAATAGCTGTTCTTCTTATTCTTCTAGACTGTCTTAACCAAAGACTAAAACTTGTTCTTAACTTAGCCTAGGCAATTTAGTGCCTAGGTGAAATTTACATTTGGTGGTCAAGATTTATACAAGGAAAAAGTCAGGTTGTCTTAACAAATCAATATTCTGTCTTCAGAATATTGAGGGTTAACTTCTTACTTATTCAGGGTTAACTTCTTACTGAAAACTATTCCAACAGTGTAAATCTATATTCCTAACATTGTGCTGGGTACTGAGAAAAATATAAAATATGCACACATGTGATATAATCTCTAAATTAAAAAAATTACATTTCCCACAAACTGGTAAAATAAAGCACACAAAGTGATCTGAGCCCTGGCCATATTAGCAGTGTTTATCGTATGATGTGTACAATATGTGCTAGAGGAATCAAAGAAGGGATAGACTGAAATGTGCTGTAAATGACTCCAGGAAAAGGTAAGGCAGGTCCTTAGGGATGGGTAGGTTTTGAAGTGCAGAGGAAAGGTGGTTAGCAGACTCAACCACAGCAGGGATCATGGAAAGACCACAGAAGTGACAGGGAGGGAAGAGAGTGGCATTGCTGTTTATTCTTTATTTGTACCTACCTCAATCTCCCTGAAGGGATTGAAACAATGTCTGTTGTTATGTATTTCACAAGGCTTTTGTTTGGCATCTGAAAATTTACCAGGCCCTGCAAATGGAGAATATGATTCCCTACTCCCCTTTAAACTATAGTATCTGGTTTGGGAGACTGAGAACAGATCTATTTCTTCTAGAGCATGGAAGAAAGAAAATGTAACCTATGACTCAGTAACAGGTGGACTAAGTAAATAAACCTCTCTGAATTTTCATTTTCGAGCAAAAATGTGGATAATATTATCTACCTATATACCTTTTCATGGTTGTTGTAAGGATTGAATAAACACATTGTAAGGTTTCTTGCACATACTGGGTGCTCAATAAATGGGAACTTTTTTCTTTTCTTTTCTTTTTTTCAAGAAGCAGCAATATGTAGAGGAAAGAATAAGGTCTTGGTGTTAGAACAACTGGGTTCCTACCCTGGCTCTGAGACTCACCTGCTTTGAGACTTGAGAAATATCACTTAATCATGGATGTCACGAGAGAATATCATACTGAGTAAAGTAAGTCAGACAGAGAAGGGGATATACTGTAAAACATCCCTTATATGTGGAATCTACAAAGAAATGATACAAATGAATTTACTCACAAAATAGAAACAGACTTAGAGAATGAACTTACAGTTGCCTTAAACTGCTGAAATGGGGAAGGATGGAGGAAAGGGATAGTTAGGGAGTTTGTATATACTGCTGTGTTTAAAATGGATAACCAACAAGGATCTGCTACAGCACACGGAACTCTGCTCAGTGTTATATGGCAGCCTGGATGGGAGGGGAGTGTGGGGGCAAACGCACACTTGTACGTGTATGGCTGAGTTCCTTTGCTGTTCACCTAAAACTGTCACAGTGCTGTTAATTCGGTATATTCCAATACAAAATAAAAAAGTTTTTTTTTTTTTTAAAGAAAGAAAGATCACCTAATCTCTCTGAGAATCAGCTTCCCGATTTCTAAAATGAAATCAGTAACTAATATTGAGTTGAGTTGCAAGCTGCAAATGACAAACATTCTCTGTAAGCTGTATAATGCTATAGGTAACATCATTATTATTGAACCTGTTAAGGATAGTAAAGGGTTGAAGCATGTTAAATTCCATTAGAAAGTGTTTGTTTAAATGCAACTGGATTCCTCAGTAGAACATTGTTCCTTATTTTTCCCATCTCCCAGAGCAGAGAGAAAATAAAGGTAGTTGTCCTTTAGAATCACTCAGAATGTACATACCCTCATTTTCTCTTTCTACACTTCTTTACGTAAAAAAGGAATGGAATTCAAAGGTGAAATACACAATTAAATTATCATGACAATTACTTGATTATGGATCTCTTTAAGATCTGCACAGTCTTACTTTCTATGATTGTTTTGACCTGCTTTGAGACCAAAGGCCTAATGAATAACAATGGTGGTTCAAGGTTAGAAGAGGGACTCCCACAATTCAAACTACTACTCACTGTGGTTGATAAAACTCATTGAACGGTAAGTACTACGTCCAACAAATAAGTCTCAAAACATACGTAGGAGACACGGGGAAATGAAAATGCAGAAACCAGATGCTAGAGAAACGGGAGTTGCTGGAGCATCTTACTATGTGCTCTGAGTCCAGAGAGAGAAAGCTCACAGCAGGCACCTGGCTGTGCAACAGGCCTGGGCAACCAGAGGATAAAGTGACTGGCTCTGGAAGGTGCACTGGAAGGCCAGGGAGATGCATACTTCAGAAAGGCTTCTTGACTTGACCAGAACCAGTTCTACTATAAAAAATAGCAAGTATTTCTCCTTCTGAAGTGGGTCTAATATATTTTTTCTTTATATATAACCTTCATCTTAAATAATTTAACATATATAATGAAATGATATTATATCCAAATGAAACATCTAAACATCAAGGCAATCCTGAGTGGATGACTATTATTTTGACAGTTGTTAAGTCTAGAAAATAGTAAGCTCATTGCCTGGCATGGGGCATTTTCATGTGTGGCCTTGTGACCTCACCTTCCTGTGTGAGATTATACAGTATCAAATTTTATAAGGCATAAAGCTATCAGATTTTATAAGGGTCTCCTAAGATGAATGGTAACTGCAAATAAGCCTTGCAGGTTACATAGCTAAGTAGATACAAACCCTGGCTTTTTGCCTACATTTTTGGTTATGATGAAACCATCAAAAAGTAGCTTCATTGCTATTTAAGCAATTTTCTCCTTTCTGTTCAGTTCTGAACAGACACCCACATACAGCTGAGTCTGGGGCTTGGCTTCATAATTGTAGGAAATAAAATCGGAGGCAGAGGTCAGAGGCCAGCTACAAAGATGATTACAAGGTTAAAGAGAGATGTGCCCATGGGGAGCAACTGAAGGAGCTTTATTAAGCCTCAGGAGTCTGATGTGTGACTTCCTACGAACTTTGAGTGTTTAAAAGTCTTTGTGATAGAGCATGGGAGGTGGTTATTCTTTTATAAATCTTCATTCAAGACAGAACTGGACTTAATGGTGGGGGGTGGGAAATGGGGCCTGGACACTGACTATAGGGATTGGGAAAGCTGGAAAGGCAGACATCCTGTCTTAAGGGCTGGGCTGTGAGTTGTACAGTGTCCACTGGGGAGTTAGAGGGGCCAGTCAGGAGAGGAGAGAGCTCTGGGGGCACTCCAAGCCCCTTTAACCCTGTTATTAAGGATGCTGCTTTTGAAAGGGATAAAACCTGACCACAGAGCTAAAAGAAAAATCTAAAAGAGAGGCCAAATTTATATTAAAACATGATACAATCTAAACCTAGAATAAGATCTATAGAGTTTATTCAACCTGAGTGCTATTTAGGGGTGAAATCTTCTACTAAGTCAGAAAAAGCACATTTCTAGGAGTCCGTACAAATAAATCAACCACATTATTTTCAGAGCAAATAAAATAGGACCTGTACTGAACTGTATGAATGAGGACACAGATAGGCAGATTTATACTGCATAGTACAGAAAACAGTCAAATGTTAGCAATTTACACTTAAGAAGCAAAATAAGCTAGGATGAAGAAAATCATTATTGACAAGAAATAAAACCCATGCATAAAGCAACATTTAGTTTTTTCTTAGTAAAAAGTTACCAAAATCACTGTGTTACAAATAGATCAAATAGACCTAAATCATTTGCCAAACAATCTGGCAGCCCATAACAGCATTTCCCCCAGATTTAAATTTTACTCACAACATGGCTGCTGGCATGAGAAGCCTGAAAGAGCATTTGTATTCCAACTATAATTCAAATTTCTACTTTTGATGCAGAAAGTTCTTTTACAACTTGTGTGCCTGACAAGTATATCTTTCTTACCATGTCAACAGACTCTACTGCTTGAATAACTTGATAGCAGAGTCAGAGAGCAGATGCACTGGCATCCACTGATCCTTCTCCTACAGGAAAGACAGAAACTTCTCCAGCTGGGTACCACCCAGCTGGAGGATGCCAGGCCTGAGGATCATGCTGTGCTAATAAGGTCAAGGTCTGATCTCTGTGTGTCTTCATTCTGCCCGATTACATGCTCAACCTGGCATGTTATTTCACAAAGATGAGAGGCAGGCGGATGGGCAAGGGTGTAAGGCTGAATTTGCACAGGTCCATCATCCTTCATAAAAAGACAAATGAATGATGCTTAGCACCCAGAGACAACTCTAAGCTACTGCTAAGGAACTTGACCTCATGGGGCTGAGTATCTCCCCTTTTGGAACCGACAACAACAAATTCTGATGCTGAGTGTTGGCTTGAGGGACAAATACGATGGAGAGTTACCTCTCACCTTCAGGGAAATTCTAGAAGACCTATTCCTTCCCATTGGCCTATTTATTTAAAAACTGGCATTTGGTCATTTGACACAGTGCCAAACTCCAGTTCTCCTTTGGTCAATTTGATGGTGGAGTCTGGGCAGGGGCACTACTCCCAAGGCACCCTTGGTCATTCTGATGCTGGTGGTTTGACTAATACTGAATCCTGTGACTCTGGGGTTAGGTGACCAGGGCTCACACTGTGGCTCCATCACATACTCGCTGTGTGACTCTAGAAAAATCAGCTCATCTCATCTCTCATCTCTTGTTAGTTTCCTCAACTGTAAAACGGGATCATGATAGATTACCTCTCAAGTCTGTTATGGAGATTAAATGAGCTAACTCAGGCAATTTGTTTAGCATAGGAGATCAGACTAGGAAGTGAACAATACATGGTAGTTATTGTAACTTCCAAATACTCTTTCATTTAAAAATTTTTCTTTCTTACGTGAAATGTTTTATATATCAATATTTTTCATCCTTGCAGTTTCAGTTTTTTAAGTCATTGTAGAATATATAAATAATGCACATGCCATATACTGTATGTATAAAATATTATATATATGTGATTATTGGTATGATAGATCTAATTTTGGATGTCAATGTTTTTCAAAGATCTGACTACAAACCACTGTTAGTCCTTCTTATTTAAATAAAGTGGTGAGTGACCAGGAAGTAAAGATGTCTAACACATGGTCATTCTTTGCTAAAATATGATCTTTTTTTTCCTCAAGTGGAAACGAAATAAATAACTGATACAGTCTTCCAATTTTTTTGAGGTGGACAGGCAAAAGTCTCTGAGCTTTAAAATTTTTTTCTGTCGAAATACCTACTTCAATATAAAGTGTCCAAGGCAATTTAAAAAGCAAATAGAGACAAGCCAATAAAAATTGGAAACCGCCATAGAAAGAAAAGCAAACAAATAATGACTGAAATGCTGCTTGGACCTTTATCCAAGCTGGTTTTTTAAAAAATATGAATACTCTTTGCCTCAATGTTCCAAATGATTGGAGATGTACAGATTTTGGTCAAAATAGAGAAAGTTACTAAAAAAGAAAGGGGTTGCCTCATGAATTGGTAAGCATTTCATCACAGGACATGTTTGAGCATAGGCTGGGTGAGCAAAGTTAAGGATGCTGTAGAAGAGAGTCATGCACTCTATAAGGCGTTAGACTACAGAACGAGATTCTAAAAGGAGAATGACAGATGGTGTCCAAGTTGTGGAAACTGGGTATTGGAGGGTTCATGATTTTGATAGCAACAAATAAGTAAAGATGTTACTAAACATCTGTGGAAAGACAAGGAGCTCAGATTTTGGACGTATCTTATTTTAGCTGTAGGTGGAAACTCCTTAGCAGAGAAGTTCTAAAACCCAATAAATAGTTATGTCCTCATTATATTAAAAATCTATTTTTTCACCTAATAAATCTTTTTGTTTACTGACTTTCTGCTTTTCCTATCATACAAATTTCAGTGAGTATGGAAGAATGGTCATTTATCTGTAAATAAAAATATAAATTTAGGATGGTAAAAGCATCCTAAAGGTGAAAACTATGTTTATCTGGAAGGTATCCAAACTCTCTCTTTCCAAGATCATTGTCGCACAACTTGTAGCTGACACTGACTGATTTCTCCTCTGTGACAGAGTAAAGCTTACCATACAATGTGGCCACAGTAAGCTACTCCTTAGGCAAAAAAAAAAAAAAAAAAGAGTTTCCAGTTTTGGTATTTCCTTTATACTTATTACTAGATCACTCAGTGGCTACTGGCACTAGATTACTTTCACATGTATTTTTTAAAATTGACCTCAACTATACCCTAAATCCGGAGAAGGCAATGGCACCCCACTCCAGTACTTTTGCCTAGAAAATCCCATGGACGGAGGAGCCTGGCAGGCTGCAGTCCATGGGGTCGCTAGAGTCGGACACGACTGAGTGACTTCACTTTGACTTTTCACTTTCATGCATTGGAGAAGGAAATGGCAACCCACTCCAGTGTTCTTGCCTGGAGAATCCCAGGGACGGGGGAGCCTGGTGGGCTGCCGTCTATGGGGTCACACAGAGTTGGACACGACTGAAATGACGCAGCAGCAGCGGCAGCAGCATCCCCTAAATCATCAGAGAAACATCATGCATTCTAAAATCACAGTTCTACATTGGAGGCACCAACAATGTAATATCCAGTCTCTCCAATGATTAAGTGAACTACAAAGCCACTGGGCAATGTGAAAATAAGAGGAGTTGGGCTGGTCAACATAAAATCAAATGCGTCCCTAATCTCCCAGTCATATGAAGATGGATACTTCAGGCATAAGCACATTAACATGTAAAATTTAATTTGCTCCACTTCCAGAAACAAGTTAAATTAGGTTAGGAACCAGAGGGCCTCTTTTCAGAGAGGAAGAGAGGGAGGATAGATAGAGGAAATCAGAGCAAGTGGAGAGAGGGGAACAGAAATGCTTAAGAACAAGTCATTTTATTCAGAGTCCTTTTAAGAGCAAGCTTGGGTGTCATCATGTAGTTCTACACCATAAACCCAGTTCCAGGAGACTTACACTCCCTCCAAAAGAAGGTTTCTCTTTAACTATATAATATTCATTGAAACACACATTGGTTTTATCTTGGTTTTGAATTTGAGTGCCTCTTGCCTCCTTTCCTAATAAATAAAATATCCAAATGCCACAAGGTCAAGCACATCATCAAACACTTTAAGAATTTATAAAAGAAGGCAAATTCCTTGTAGATTACCAGTAATTCCCTCTAACAGTGATATTGCAAGACTTCTGACCATTAGACAGAAGACTAGTTCACATTTGGACCAATCACTTATCTGTATCTTTTTGTTGTTGTTTAGTCGCTAAGTCCTATCCGACTCCTTTGCAACGCCATGGACTGTAGCCCACCAGGTTCCTCTGTCCATGGGATTTTCCAGGCAAGGATACTGGAGTGGGTTGCCACTTCCTTCTCCACGGGATCTTCCCAAATTTGGGATGGAACCTGCATCTCCTGTACTGACAGGTTGATTCTTTACCACTGAATCATTGAGGAATACTAGCCCCTTATCTCTATCTGCTGAAATAAAATTCACTTCTGAGAAGCTATTTTATTCCTAAAGGCCAAGGTTGCTTTGCTTACTTTCAAAATGAGAACTTAAAAATACTCTATGTGATGTACAATTATTTCATTAGTCTGTTGTTTATTTAAAAGTACTTTAAGAGTAGAGATTTCCTTAAGAAATATCTAACATATAATATGATGTCATAAATAACCAGACATTTAGAAAATCATTATTAAAGGCTGAGGGGAAAAGCAAAGGATTACAGTGATGGTCAGAAACAATAAATTATTTTCTCATTTGCTTTGATGAACTTGGTTCTGAATATAACAGTATATTGTCACTCACTTTGAACCTACCATCCATGAAATGAAGCAAAGGGAAATGCATACAGTTAGCTACTTGCTTGAAATCCTCTCTGATTTGGTAACACAGGTTTCTTATGGTGTTGATTAATGGTGAGCAGAACACTGTCCAACAAATCAGCTGTCCCATTGTTGAGCAAGGGGACCACTTCTCCAAACCCCAACTGGAGCTAAATATCCAGTTGGAGAGTGACTGAAGGTATAGCAATGAAAAAGACAAACAGCTAGCTCCCCTTTTGACTTCTGAAAAGCTGGCAACCAAAATAATTCTGACAAAATAAAAGTCATTTTACCGTTCATCATACTTCCCCGTGTTTGCAGTTTTGAAATGGAAGAGAATTTCAGCACCAAAAACATTCAGCACAGACCATTTGTGTGGCATTTTTGTTTTTAGTTTTTGGTTTTTCATCTAGTCTCTTGGCAAGTTTAATGTTTACCACAAATACTGTTGTCTAGCATCGCGATACTGTGACTTAGATCTCCAGGACCTATTTATCCACCAGCTGCCAGTTTACACCCTTAGACAACATCTCTCCAATTCTCCCACCTCCCAGTCCCTGGTAGCTACCATTTATTTCCCTGTTTCTATGAATTTGGCTTTTCTAGACTCCACATATAAGTGATACCATACAATATCTATATAGCATTGTTTCTGTATATCTTATAAGGTTCTCAGTGCTTTCAAGAATTCTGTGCTTGAGCTTATTTTCAGCTATTTAGATTACTTTTCACCTCACTAAACAAGGAACATTTTTTTCCTGTTCTGGAAATAGAGATATCTATACAGTTTATTTTATCAGAATTCTTTAATTTAGAGTCTCTCTGCTTCCTCTTATCTGAGTTCACCAGCAGGCAAACTTAAGAATTATGGACCACAGATTACATGCAGTATGCAGTTAACAAAGGGGATTTCATGGCTCTGCAGTTTTCATAATTACATTAAAGCCAGGCATGTTTCTCTTTAAACACCAAAATGTGTCTTTATAAAGAAATTGGGTTTCAGGATTTGCCATTAGAAAAGTAAATAAGCAAGGATTAAAATGGCATTTACCAGGAGGAAATAGTGACCCAGGAGCTACAGTAAAGTACACTCCAATCTGCATAAGGAAAGAGCTTCAGAGCTGGAGTCAGAGGTTCTTTCGGGTAACAGGCTCGGCTCTCCCACAAACCAGCTCTGAGCCGTCAGGAAGGTCACTTCATCTTTTAGTTTCCTCATTTGTATAGGAATATGATTGAATTACTGAACACATACTTTCTAAGGTCTCTCAATCCTAAAGACTCCTAAGGTTAAATCCTTTTAAAGGAACTTATTTCTTCACTTGTGGCCCAGCTGGTAAAGAATCTGCCTGCAACGCAGGAGACCTGGGTTCAATCCCTGGGTTGAGAAGATTCCCTGAATAAGGGAAAGGCTACCCACTCCAGTGTTCTGGCCTGGAGAATTCCATGGATTATATAGTCCATGGAGTCGCAAAGAGTTGGACATGACTGATTGACTTTCACTTTACACACTTTTGTTTCATAGGATAATGAAATGTAGGGCCCCTAAAAAGCTGCTTAGGACATTGATTTTTTTTTTAAGAGTTTTATGAATTTCAGTACAGTGATTCTCAAACTTTGGTATATGACAAAACTTGTTGAAGTAGCAATTCCTGGGCCCTATCACTAAAGACCAATTAGGGAGGACAGGCGTGTGTGTGGACATCTGTACTATGAATGACCCTCCAGGAAATTCTGATGCAGATGCTCTGTGGACCCCACTTTGAGATTAAACTAGTAGCTTGAAAGAAATAAAGAAATTTGTTCAATTCCTGGCTTAACGCCTGGAAAAAACTGCTTCAACAGGATAGTAAGACACAATCATTCCAAATAAAACCTTCTTTTGCCCTCAAGAAGTAGGATTATAAAAAATAAATTTGATGTTATTCATCAGCATAATTCAGATTTGGCTGGCACATGCAATTTCTGAATTATCCCTTTCTTCTTTTATTAAAAATTCTTTGCAATTTCCCTCCTCGTGGAAGTCACCTTTAATTACCATATATGCTGAGTATTAGCTAACCCAACACAGAGCTGTCCTGGATTTTTCTGTCAAAAAGTTCTGGTTCTAATCATACTTACTATCCAGGTCAAAGTCAAATCTATTCTTAGCAGGTTACAAAATTCTATAGTAGAATTTTAGTTTTGTTTAATAAGACATATAGGTCTAGATATCAAAAAAGATTAATTAAAAATGTGTAAGTATTAGCAGTTATCTATTTTCTGTTTATCCCTCTGTATTTTAAATTTTTCTACAAAAGCTATTTTATCTTTTACAATTTTACTTTATAAAGAAAAAGAGAAAGAAGGAAGGAGGAAGACAGACGAATGGAGAAGAAAGAGGAGCAAGAGGAGAAGAGATGGAATGTGTGTGCTATTCATTTCCAAGGATGAGATCAGACTAGTCTTTATCCCTGCATATTATTTTCTTATGAGCATATATATATTTGTATTTCTGGTAAGTGGTACATAATTCATTTTTTGTGACAAATGTATTATTGAAAATATTTAAACACACATTGAATATTCTACTCACTAAACTTTGAGTTTATAAAATACTGCAATAAAAAGGCAAATGTCTATGTTTGGGGCTATATCTAAATTATATACACAATATTACTCTCACTTCTTTCTGTACTACACATACTTTGAGTTTCAAAGCATCCAACAGTTGGGAACTCTTTTCATGTCAGCTATAATACACGAGTCTAAATAAATGATCACTGTGTAGCAGGTCTACCCGTCCTTGAGCGTTCTGACCCTGAAGAAAAAGCAAAAAGCATCACTTTATTGCTTTAGCTGAAGTCTAGACTGTGATTCCCCCAGTCCAAAATGTGCCTGGGTCCATCAATCTTCAGAACACAATCACATTTTGTGAAAAGAAGGGTAGAATGATTCATTTATGATTAAAGAACAAGAAGACCAGTTTCACACACTAATCAAATCATGGTATAAATGGAATTTATCTGATGTACTTTTTCAGTGACATGATAGGTGAGCAGAAAGCAGATAAAATCTAGTCTAAAACTATATTATGGAATATATATATTATACATATGTATATACATTTTGAGATCAAACATGATTAGTTTGCTGAGTGTCTGTGTTCCAGGCACAATGCACAACGAATGAAGCATAAGTCATAATCCCTGCACATTAGAAGCTTTCTGTTCCCTGAGAAGACATTTTGTACCAAGACAGCTCCTCCAGAATGCCAGTCAAAGCTTCTCAGTCCATTATGTGTGGTAATTATCCATATTTTCCCTTTCCAGCTAGACCTTTTAATCAGTGTATTGAAAGCCTATGAAAGTGTTTTGGCTAGTTTCCCTCTGACATTTACATTAACACTGCGCTTCTGGAGACAGCAAACACAGACAAACATCTCTTTCTTTCTTCTTCCTTTTTTTCCCTTGGCTTTTTATTTCCTGTGTTTTACCAATACTCACCAAGCAGATGCCCTATGTGCCCCTAATACTCTCTGGTGGTTAAAACTCTTCTCTGTTTGGAGGAAGAAACCTTAGTCCATTTATTAAAAAAACAAAACAAAACAGGAAAACCTATTACATTTAAACATTCATCCACAGCAGACAATCTTCTAAAATGTAAAGCCCTTCACTGCCTTCCCATTAAACTTGAAATACAATCTAAACTCTTTAGATGATCAATAAGAACCTATGTAATCTGTTTCTTAACCACTCCTTCCATCTTCTTTCCTTCTCCTCTCTCCTTCATTCCTTCCAGAATTCCTTCCAACCAGAATCCTTCACAAGAAAGCTTACGTAAGGAGTATATGAATATTCTATACAGGAGCTGCTTCATCACATAGACGGATCAGTCCAGGAACCACAAGAAGTGTCTCACTACAGAAATTGTGATATTTCTGCTTCTCTGTCCATTCAGGCCATAATATCCAAGTGTTGCCCACTTTCTTTCTTTCTTTCTACAGACACGATAAAGGGGATTAGTACAAGTCTGATGACCTGTAATTCTAGTATAAAGATAGTTTAGGAAAAGAATCAAATATAAAAATAATATTAGAAAATATAAATTCATTTTTGCTCCTTCAGCTCTGGTTCTATTTTCATAATTTTTAAATTGTATTTAAAATATATGTACATATATATGACATATATATAAAATACTAAAGAAGAATAGCCATGTATTGAAAGATTTATGAATCAAAAATATACTAAATTTACTCAGAAAAATACACTATAATTTGACTTATGGAACAGACATATACATGCCATTTATGAAAAGACTTCACTTAGTCTCATGCTTATATTAACCACCACCACGAGTTGCCCAGAGCAAGGACTGGGTTTTTCAAATCTAAAAATCCAGTGTTTAGTACATAACAGATTCTCAACATATATACCATTTGTATGCGAGGAATCAGTTGATTGTACAAGGTCAAGAATTACTAGATGTGTATTTCAAGAGAACCTATAAAATATTAAAACTTGATAATCTCTTAAAAATAGAATGGCCAAGCATCACAGATATGCTTTAGACATCTGAGGTATTTTCCTGCCTGGGAAACAACTGATTTCCTAAGTGCTGGATCAATCACTCCATGCTAGCCTTCCATCATGACTCCCTTATGTTAACTCCACCAAAGGGGATCAACATAGTGCAGGAGGGAAATGCAGATGCCCGAGACCATAACTTTTTAATGTTTTTCCTATTCCTGAAAATACATAGGGTCTTTATGGAATATGGAGGAGGAAGAACAAAATAGTTTAGTAGGTTGAGAGCTACAACATCCTGGATGTGACTTTGCAGTCAATAACAGCATTCCTCTAGAATTTTGTCCATGCGCCAAACTTCAGTGTGAATGCTGCCGCTTCTTGATAAGTCTCTGACACTGTCCACCCTTACAATCCCAGCAACAGGGAATTCACCACCTTGCTCTTTTATCTATGTTTCCACAGCTAGTTTTTCATCATTATCAACAAAGTGGGCTTCCCTGGTGGCTCAGATGATACTCTGCTTGCAATGCAGGAGATCCAGGTTTGATCCCTGGGTTGGGGAAGATCCCTTGGAGAAGGCAATGGCTACTCACTCCAGTATTCTTGCCTGGAAAATTCCATGGATAGAGGAGCCTGGCAGGCTACAGTCCATGGGGTCGCAAAGAGTTGGACATGACTGAGCGACTAACAATTTCACTTTTTCACTTTCATCAATAAAGTGAGTTGTGTAGGTTTACTTTTGCTTGTTGAGTAGACTCACACGATTTCTTCCAAAGTGTCCCTAGAAATGACCAAGTAAGTGGACCTCTATGGCTGTCAAAGAATTGTGGCCACTTGTATGAAGTAAATTATGCCAGACAACGAATATTCAAAGGTGGGAATTACATGTAAAAATACTTTACCTCTAATGATTCCTCTGTTTTCATTGTCTCTATCTGGACCATACACTGGATTTTTCCAAGCTTATACTTCCTTGATGCCATGAAAAGTTTTTCATTAGGTTCATAACTACTTCACATACACTATGAGTTCTCTCTTTTCTCTAATATTCTTTAAAATAATAATACTAATAATAAACTTTATTATCTGCCAGAGTGGTTTTCAGGCTCTACCTTAATCCTACAAGATAGCATGACTTTTAATCAGAGACTCTGGTTTTAAAATTCCACACAAAATGACATTCATCAAAACTTACCATACAAGTTAAGCATGCCACAGCACAGAGCATTTTGTCTCCTTAAAAGACGTTTGCTTCTTGGCAGGAAAACTATGACAAACTAAACAATATGGTGGAAAGCAGAGACATTACTCTGCTGACAAAGATCGGTACAGTCAAGGCTATGATTTTCCCAGTGCACAGCTGTGAAACCTGGACCGTAAAGAAGGTAGAGCACTGAAGAATTGATGCCTTCGAACTATGGTGCTGGAGAAGACTCCTGAGTCCCTTGGACAGCAAGGAGATGAAACCAGTCAATCTTAAGGGAAATCAACCCTGAATACTCTTTGGAAGGACTGATGCTGGAGCTGAAACTCCAGTATTTTGGTCATCTGATGTGAGTAGGATGACTCATTGGAAAAGTCCTTAATGCTGGGAAAGACTGAGGGCAGGAGGAGAAGAAGGCATCAGAGGATGAGATGGCTGGATGGCATCACTGATGCAATGGACATGAACTTGGGCAAACTTCAGGAGATTGTGAGGGACAGAGAGGCCTGACATGCTGCAATCCATGGAGTCGCAAAGATTCAGACATGACTGGCGACTGAATGACAACAACAACAACTAACTTATAGACCTTTCATGAGAATATCCAGGCAGCTTTCAAAAGATTTTAGGTTAAGATTTTTTAGTGAAAATTATATGAATCATAATTTGTGAGTTCTTCATGAATTAAATATAGGTCTATTATTAATAAGCTAGATACAAAAATGGGTTAAGAACAACTTGTTTCACATGGATATCTACTTCTGCAAATTATCTTTAATAATGGCCTCTTATCTCATGATCAGTTGCTACAATTCTTAAATGTAACTGAGTTTATTAATTATTGCAAATCTTATCCATCCCCTCCCATCACTGTTTTATAACCTAGGAATTGTAGTAGTCAGTAATATTGCGTGCGTGCATGCTAACTCGCCTCAGTCATGGCAGACTCTTTGAGACTGTATGGACTGCAACCCGAAAGGCTCCTCTGTCCATGGGATTCTCCAGGCAAGAATACTGGGGTGGGTTGCCATGACCTCCTCCAGGGATCTTTCCGACCCAGGGAAGGGATCTTATGTTTCCTGCATTGGCAGGTGGGTTCTTTACCACTAGAACCACCTGGAAAGCCTTGTCAGTAACACTGGTATTCATGCTTTTCTATATAGTCCATCACACATGCCTGGCCCTATGACTTTCTTTAATGAGAAATGCAGCAAAATAGGCTTGTGCCATTTCTGAGCCTAAGCAGCAAGCAGGTCTAGCGGCTTCAATGTTGATGCGTTGGGTAGCCCTAAGCTGCCATGTACGATGCAGGGCTGCCCTGTCAAGAGAGACCACATGGAAAGAACTCAGAGAGAAGACAAGACCCAAAGGCTTCATGGAGAAAACCTAAGGAGCCAGCCAGCAGAGAAAACTGCATCTCCAAACTAGGGGCCCCAGGGGAATCACTCCTGCCAACCCCAGGAGTCCTTACCCACTTAGCTGAGGAAGCAGGGATGTGAGCACAGAAGTCATTTTGGACAGTCCAGTTCGGCAGACATCATGTGGAGAAATGAGCCAACCACTCTGTGTACTGCCTGGATGTCTGACCCATGAAATCATGAGAAATAATAAGATATTTTAACTAGTTAGTTGTAGTCTTCTTTGCTACATAGCAACAGAGAACTGAGGGCTTCCCTGGTGGCTCAGACAGTAAAGAATCTGCCTGCAAATGTGGGAGACCCAGGTTCAGTCCCTGGGTTGGGAAGATCCCCTGGAGAAGGGAATAGCAATCCACTCCACTATTGTTGCCTGGAGAATCCCATGGACAGAGGAGCCTGGTGAGCTACAAAGAAGGGGACACAAGTAAGCAACTAACACACACATACAACAGAGAACTGAAACAGGAGTGTATTCAGTTGCTATTGTTTCAGTCTTTAAGAAGTAATTCTTTAAAAAAAAAAAAAAAGTTCAGACCAACCCAAATGAGTGTAGAATTACTTAACCAGAAGTATATATTTTCATGCAGAGGAGTGGGTCATACATAGAGCTATAGTGTTTTCTTTGTTGCTTCCAAGTAATCTTTCTTCCTCTTGAAAAATATGTAAATTTAGGAAAGTCATTCAAAGAGGAAGAAGCAGTTTGGATGAATGCACAAACATCCTTTTTTTCTAGTATGCATAACTCAAGGAATAGATTGCAAAGCATTATAGAGGAACAGGTAGACTATATAATCTTTATGATATCCTCCCTAAATGTTGCTCTATACAACTGAACTTTCGATTTATACTGAATGACAGAGAATTAGATAAGAATCTGGAGTGCAGCTAATCTACAATATCATTTAAACACTAAGCAATATACTTTAATAGTCATGTGAAAGAAATAGAAGAAATGCATCCTGAAGCTGAAGAGGCTGCTAAGAGTAAGTTTTAATAGAGGTCATTTCTATTCCACTTAGGGTATGCCAAAGGAAGAATATGATTTTTCTTAAGAAATAATTTTGCATCTGCTGCATCACACAGATAAATGGGTGATCAAAGCCTTATCTTCATCATGAGGTTACATGGCTATATTGATTTTAAATGCTCACACAATACAAATTGTATAACAGATATAACCATATAACCAGAAATTCACCTGGGCCATTTTTTTCCTTTAACAAAACATCTCTAAAAATATCTTGAGTAGCACTACTTCATGGAGTGCTCTCTGAATTAATGGATTATAAAGTAGATATCTATATAATTGAAAGATTTAAATTGCTGCTGCTGCTGCTGCTGCTAAGTCGCTTCAGTCGTGTCCGACTCTGTGCGACCCCATAGACGGCAGCCCACCAGGTTCCACCGTCCCTGGGATTCTCCAGGCAAGAACACTGGAATGGGTTGCCATTTCCTTCTCCAATGCATGAAAGTGAAAAGTGAAAGTGAAGTCGCTCAGTCATATCTAACTCTTAGCGACCCCATGGACTGCAGCCTACCAGGCTCCTCCATCCATGGGAGTTTCCAGGCAAGAGTACTGGAGTGGGGTGCCAGGGCCTTCTCCGATTTAAATTGCTACTGGATCTCAACCCAAAGCTGGTTAAATTATAGGAACTGACTGCCAAAATCACGTTTAGTTTTACATGTCTGTTATGAAATGTTATATTGGCACTAGAGAGCAGGGTAAGTTGTTCACAGCAAATGTGTGTTAAGAAAATAATATTATCTTCATATGAGAGGTAGCATATAATAATGGCTGGGGATTCATGTTTTGGAGTCAGACCCACTAAACTTGAATTCCATTCTAATCGCATAGAAGCCATGTTACCTTGGATACATTACTTCAATTTTTCTGGGCTTCTGTTTCCTCATTTGTAAAATCTGAGAATAAAAATAGCATCAGTGTCATAGAGCTTCTGTGGGGATTAAATGAGAATAAACTACATACAGTACTTAGCAGAATGCCTGGCACACAGAAAAAGGTCACCAAAGGTCAGCTGTCTCTATTCCCTGTTGTAGAGGGTATATATCTAACTCCACAAGGCGTACTAACAAATTATTAATGTAAAAATTACAAAGGAGGTAAAGCCAAATCAAATTCATGTTTGACTTCACTGAAATCATTACTGGATCCACAAGAGACCATTTCTACTGATTTTCTGAATAGTATTATCATCCTTAATAAGCAAAGATGCACATTTTGTTTAGAGAGCTTAAGCTATAACAAATTCGTATGTACAGAATCAAAGGCCACAGAAATATCAATAAAACATCCAAAGAAATTTAAATGGACTGCAAAATGTTAGAGTACCTAAAGGTTTCTTGATTTCCTTATTGAAGCTGTGGCTTGAGAAGACTAGCATCAACATGTTCTTATGATAGTTGCAGAGCTACAACCTTTTGTAAAGAGCAGTACGTTAGTTAAGGGCTTTGTAATTTAGTGGCATAAAAGGTTGCCTTTAAAAATGGAACAGAGTCCATTCTGAATATAATCAAATAAGACCATTCCTATAGACCTGAGAGAGGTAAACCCATTGCCAAATACTGAAGCCTGCAATTTAAAGTTGCTCTTGACTTACTCTGGGTCTTGGAAATCCTTTCATGTACCTTAAACAGAAAAGCAGTAGAAATAGTGTTGTTTCATGGAACACATGGCTGCCATAAAGAATATGCATTTGGGTAAAAACCCTTCAGCCAGCCAGTCTCAGATGTGTGTGTGTTAGTCGCTGAGTCGTGTCCGCTCCTTGAGACCCCATGGACTGTAGTCTGCCAGGCTCCTCTGTCTATGTGATTCTCCAGGCAAGAATGCTGGAGTGGGTTGCCATTTCCTTCTGCAGGGGATCTTCCCAACCCAGGAATCAAGCCCAGGTCTCCTGCATTGTAGGCAGATTCTTTACCATCTGAGCTACCAGGGAAGCCCCTCAGAGCTATGAGGGGCATCTTATGTTAAAAAGAGGGGAAAGTAGAAGAGGAAAAGTCAACAAAATTGATAACATTTTTTATGAACTTCTTTTCTTATGAGAACCCTGCAGAAAGTATGAGAATGCTTGGCAAGTCATGGCTAGAAATTCTAGTTTCTACGAGATAACAAACAGGTTATTAAAAAATCTATAGCTCTTGGCACCAACAAAAAGGACTTGAGGCATTTCTATAGAAACAAGCATTCTGGCCTTTACAAAACATTTGCGAGAATTAATTAAATCAGTTGATGTGTTGGGAATATCCTATTCAATCGAAGTGTCAAAGATGGTTAATCAGTGAGGAAAGGTGAAATAAACACAGATTATCATCCAAACAGAACCTTAGCAATTCTATTCAGGGACTTAGATCAGAAATGTTTTCAATAGTAAAAGCCTAAGACTTCATAAACTGAAGAATGCAAAACAGTATAGTAGTGATTAGAAAGGATACCAGTATATCTAAATCCCCAGCCAATGTTCTTCCTTAAGTATACTTTGAATTTATCTTATATGAAGAATCAATTGCACTAATATTTGGATTAGGATCATTATACAGCTGCTGCTGCTGCTGCTGCTAAGTCGCTTCAGTCGTGTCCGATTCTGTGCGACCCCATAGACGGCAGCCCACCAGGCTCCTCTGTCCATGGGATTCTCCAGGCAAGAACACTGGAGTGGGCTGCCATTGCCTTCTCCGGGTCATTACACTAAGGGGTCACAAAGGTGGCTCAGACAGTAAAGCGTCTGCCTGCAATGCGGGAGACCCAGGTTAGATTCCTGGGTCGGGAAGATCCCCTGGAGAAGGAAATGGCAATCCACTCCAGCACTCTTGCCTGGAAAATCCCATAGATGGAGGAGCCTGATAGGCTACAGTCCATGTGGTCGCAAAGAGTCAGACACGACTAATTATACTAAATGTAATATGTGCCTTATTGTTTCTAGCTAGATTGGGATTTCTTATTTTTTGCTCCATATCTCAATTTATGGCACATTTATATAAACCACAATTTATTAGGTAGAGCTTCCTAACATTCATACAATTAGTGTTTCCTAAAGGCAGGAAAAAATGTTAACTGCTGCCCTAAGCCTATTATTACTGAAATGTTTACTGAGTTTTATTTATTTGCAATTACTATTGGTGTTGTTTTAGTATAGAATTAGTTAAGTTCATTTTAGCATGATTCCAGCTAATTCATACCCACTCCAGTATTCTTGCCTGGAAAATCCCATGGACAGAGGAGCCTGGTAGGCTGCAGTCCATGGGGTCGCAAAGAGTCCGACATGACTGAGCAACTTCACTTTCACTTTTCACTTTCATTTATTGGAGAAGGAAATGGCAACCCACTCCAGTGTTCTTGCCTGGAGAATCCCAGGGACGGGGGAGCCTGGTGGGCTGCCGTCTATGGGGTCTCGAAGAGTCGGACACGACTGAAGGGACTTAGCAGCAGCAGCAGCAGCAGCAGCAGCTAATTCATATCTGAAAAGAAAGAGTGTCAAGGAAGAAACCAACTTAAATGAAACTACCCTCCAGCTGTCTACCATGCACCAGCACTAGAAATAGAAAATAGAACTTGATTTTAAAATGAATTCTGGCATGGTTCCCTCTCTCCTAAAACTTGGCATAAGATATGATTTGGGGAGTGACTACACATTTTGCAAAGACAGCAGGTTATTCTGGTATCTAGTGGGTGGATAAAAAACTGCAATCATTTCTAGGGGGGCTTCAACTCATGAAGGCTGACAGAATGATCCTGTTCTCAATAAACTACGAAAGAAAACAAAGATGACTATATTGGCATTATTAGTCACCAGGGAGTTGGGTGGTCGAAGTTGTTAGCAAAGGAAAGGAGTTGTAGAGCTGTAGGTCCCTGGTTGAAATAACTTGGATATTTAAAACTAATTTTTTAACCCTATATTTAGAGTTTTTGGGCATAAGTTAAAATCAGCAGTGTTGTTGGGGAGAGAGTGCTAAATAAGTTAAAGCTTCTACTCTTCTACAATTGACTGTTTTAGGAGTCATTGCAGTGGATAACTGGATGGGTCAAGAGTTGACCCCATTATGCATAAATTTATTTCAAAATTAAAAGCACTGATAAGAATCTTTCCTCTCCTCCATATATGATAAGAGAGCTGGTCCTAAGAATTAAACTTGTATTTGTGTGCATGCTTACATGTGTGTGTGTGAAAGAGAGAGGAAGTGAACAAGAATCAGAGAGATGCAGAACAATCCCTGGGTTGGGAAGATCCTCTGGAGATGGAAATGGCAACCCACTCCAGTTCCCCCTGGAGAATCCTATGGACAGAGGAACCTGGCAGGCTACAGTCCAAGGGGTTGCAAGAGTCGGACATGACCTAGCATCTAAACCACCACACAATTACATGGGCTTCCCTGGTGGCTCAGCTGGTAAAGAATCTACCTGAAATGTGAGAGACCTGGGTTCGGTCCCTGGGCTGGGAAAAGCCCCTGGAGAAGGGAATGACTACCCACTCCAGTATTCTGGCCTGGAGAATTCCATGGACCATATAGTCCATGGGATCACAAAGAGTCGGACACAACTGAGCGACTTTCACTTTCACACAATTACATATGTAATTTACATAAACTAGATAAATAACTTTGGAGGATTTGGGCACCATCATTTATTTTCTGTTCAATTATACAAAAAATTGGTTCAGTTTCCCCTGCATATATCATGTTCAGATAAAAATCCTAGTGAATAAGAGGTTAGGAATAATTAAGTAGAAATAAGCAGGATGGCTTTATCTTTTCCTTGCACCTGAAATTCAGCTCTTACCACTTGGTAAGTTAATTCCCCTTTCCAGTGGCTTATCTTATTCCAAAATGGTGAGCAATATTTATGCTCTCCTTTCCTGCTTTTTTTTTTTTTCCAAGTTTTACAATGTTGTGTTGACTTCTGCCATACAACAACACAAATCAGCCATAATCTCCTGCTCTCTTTATCTCTGTCATTTTATTGGGGATTTAGAGAGCAGAGAGAAACAATTGTGTTCAAACTTTTCTGTTTAACCGGAAGTCTCCTTTCCTATACTTCTCTGTATTCTCTACTGTTTAACAAATTATCCTAAAACCCCAGCTTCTTTATTATATATACAGTGGAACTCCTGGGTGAGAAAACTGGGTGAATAAGTGGTTTTAGTCAGAGAGAAGGTCAGACTTCAAGAATTCAAAAGAGATGCCCAGGATGTGGATCCTAAGAGTAGTCAAATGACCTAATGACCTAGAATGAAAGGTGAAGGTGATACAGAGGTCAAGGAAATGAGAGGCGAGCAAGTTAGATAAACCATCTCTCCAGGCAAGGAGAAGCATAACACTGTGGAAGTTTGTTAGAGCAGCAACAGGAAACTAATACAGGGAATAATTCTGATTTTATTTCCTAATTAGTTGCTTGGCACTGCGTGTGCGTGTGGTGGGGGGGGGGGAGTGTACAATATACAAGCATCCAGGTCAATTTCTTTTCACAATTCACTTCAATAATGCTTCATTTAAAAAGTGTGATCTTTCTGAACCATTACTGTTCTGGTTTCTGGGCATTATAAGTTTTTCTCTTTGGTTAGACAGCCTGGGAAAATTACCGATTTTTTTTTAGGTTCTATGACATTGAGGGAAGTTCCAGTGGTCCACTTAACATGGAGCTAAATTGCTAGTTTGTTCTGAGGTGCTTAATTTTCTCTAAATGGGCAATTTCTGAACCCCTCATTCATAAACTATAGAACTCCTTTGCTTTTTGATTCTTTTATTTGCTATAAATTAGTGCCCCATTTCCCTATGCCTTGTAAAGAAAGTTAATTCCCCTGTTTATTTCAGTATATAAGATTATGGCCATCAGGCATTTAAAATATTCATATGAAGGAATTTTAAATTTCAAAAAAAATAAGCAAAAATGGCACAAAATATACCGACAAACTCAACCTCTAAAAGCCTGAACTCAGCACACATTTCTTACTGGAAATCAAACACTCCGTTTCCTAAAGGATGTGTTTGCTATCCATGGCCTCAGAAGAAAACATTACCTCTGCTTATTTCACTGAGCAAAGAAAAGGCTGTGTGAGTTTGCTGACTAATTCACATTTGGATTTGCTGGTTCTCATTCTGGTTTTTAAGCCAAGGAACAGCAGTACAGAGCTTAATTTGAATTTAAAAGCTTTCGAATACAGTTAAGATCCCTGAAGCCATTCTTTTTAAGAAGACAGTGAAAATTTTAACTGGAAAAGCTGCCCTTGGTCAGAGGAAAGAAGGCTATGAGACTATCAGGAATAGCATGTGTCGTTTCATGTGGAAACACTGCTAGGTGGAAGGCCTTGACAGGATAACAGCATGGTCTCCATGAGAACACAGGCTGAGCGTGTAACAGAGAGGTCTGCCCTAAACATTGAGATGTCAATGCTCCAAGTATTGTGTACTCAATCAAGACAAAGATTCTCCTTTCACGGCGGATCCTGTTAAGAGTAAGAGACATCTAGTATCTGAGAGATAAAGGGGGCTACATGGAGTATCTATTTCAAACTGTTGAGATGAGACTCACAGCAACCAATGAACGGATGACAGCCATACAGAAAGCAAGCCACAGCCCACCACCACACTCACAGCACCCCTACTGCTGGTGGGGTGCCTCCCTTGGTTGTACCACCTATCCTGCACTCTGTTTCCTCCTTCGTTCATCCCACACCATCCCTCCTTACACACAGCAGCCAACATGTCTCCTTGTTCTGGCTTGGATGACTGCGGACGGGGGTGGAAGAGTATGACAGACACCACACGTAACCATCATGCAGTCCATCAGTTCGGGAAGCACATATTAGCCAGAATATAAAATGATAACTTTCCCTAAGCCGACAAAAACGTCTTCTTTGAATACAAAATAACCTCTCTCTGGTTATATGGGGTTTTTTCTATGTATACCCACATCTAGCACAGATGGCAAAAGGAGATTTTTTTGTTTTTATCAGAATAATCCCTTTAAGTCAGTGATAAAGGGGCTTAGCATTATTCATATTGTTCTAAGCTTTTTTTGAAAAATCATGATCCTATTGGAATTGGAATGACTTCAGTTTCATTATTGTTAAAATAGAAAATTGCTGCGTTTAGATTTTTACTCAGTTTAAAATAAACCTCTTAGGCAAAGTTAGGGAAAATTTTTTGCTAGTCATATAATAAGTATTTTTTTTCTAAAAGTTAATACATTAATGTTCTTTTCTGAGACATGCAGGGAAGACTTAAAATACAAAAAAGCAAAAAAATACTGTTTTACTAAGAGATGATCTATTGACAATAATTTCCCTCCCCCCAATCATTTCCTAAAAGTCCATGACTTATCACCTTATACCAGCAAGCATCTTTACTTAAAGAAGCTAATCAATAGTCTGGTTGACTCCATATACTTCTTCAAATTACAAATTAGTAACTGTCCCAGGTGACGCTAATGGTAAAGAAACCACTTGCCAATGCAGGAGACCTAAGAGATGTGGGTTCCTAGGTTGGGAAGATCCCCTGGAGGAGGGCATGGCAACCTACTCAGTATTCCTGCCTGGAGAATCCCATGGACAGAGGAGCCTGGTGGGCTACAGTCCATAGGGTTGCAAAGAGTTGGACATGACTGAGGCAACTTAGCACGCACACATGCACAATCACTTTGAACATGAATACACATTACACTGTATGAATTTCTGCCATTTGCAGTATAACATTCCAAGTATCTCTTTCTGCTATCAAATATCAAATATGACCCATGTAAGTTTCATTACTAGCTATCAAAACTTAGTTTTCAATAGTTTCTATAACTATCATGTCTAATATGAAAAATACTTATGAATTGAGCACCATGTATTGGATTAGCTGACAAAGGTCTGTCTAGTAAAAGCTATGGTTTTTCCAGTAGTCATGTATGGATGTGAGAGTTGGACTATAAAGAAAGAGGAGCACCAAAGAATTGATGTTTTTGAACTGTGGTGCTGGAGAAGACTCCTGAGAGTCCCTTGAATTGCAAGGAGATCCAACCAGTCAATCTTAAAGGAAATAAGTCCTGAATATTCACTGGAAGAACTGATGCTGAAGCTGAAGCTCTAATATTCTGGCCACCTGATGTGAAGAACTGACTCACTGGAAAAGACCCTGATGCTGGGAGGGATTGGGGGCAGGAGGAGAAGGGGACGACAGAGCATGAGATGGTTGGATGGCATCACTGACTCGATGGACATGGGTCTGAGTAAACTCTGGGAGTTGGTGATGGACAGGGAGGCCTGGCATTCTGCATCCATGGGTTGCAAAGAGTAGGACACAACTGAGCGACTGAACTGATTAGGATTATCTAAGCTTTAAAATTTAGAATGGATTAACAATCATTTTTATCATTGCTCTAAAATGTTGTTTATAAGTATTTTCAAGAGCTTACATGGCTGCTTCTTAGCCTATTTCCTTACTGCCCATGCCTCCACATACATACATTGAATACACACACACACACACCTTGAATCGTCTACCTGCCACCTTCATGTAAACCAGTAAAAGCAGAGGACACCTGTTTTATAGATCAGTCTTCAATTCTAGCTCATCACCCTGTCCTCTAGTCTACTGAAAAGATACGTCACAGAAACACTGTTTGTTTCCTTAAATTAGTAGAAAATGTTAGTGCTTCCTTTAACCCCATATCCTTTGGATCAGCACTATAAGCCTTGTCTATAGGCCTTGTCATTTCTCTAGCTCTTCACAATCTGAAACCAAACAGTTAGATATCCTATCATCTAGTCAGGAAATTAACAATTCAGTTCTCTGGTCGGTGATTTGATTTAACCTTAAAGACATTTATTGAGAATCTGGTTATGGTTCAAACACTTTGCCAAGTTATGAAGAGGATAATATAATGGATAAAACACTTTAATTTGCACTAACTCTTCAGTAAAATACCAAGGCATATCTTTACCCCTATCTTACTCTTTATACCAAAATAAATTCAAGGTATACCACAGATGGGGAAAACAAAAACAAACAGACAAACAAAACTATCAGTCTGGTTTGCTAACCATCTGAAAGCTCTACAGGAAAGTCAGGATAGCTTTAATAAATATTAGAGCGTATTATGGGTAGAATTATGGCCCCCTTCAAATTCATATGCTGAAGTTCTAACCCCCAGTACCTCACAATGTGACCTTATTTGGAAATAAAGTCTTCACACATATAATCAGTTAAGCTAGGATGAGGTCATACTAGAGTAGGATTGGCCCCTAGTCCAGTATGACTGGTATCCTTACAAGAGAATTTTGGAAATAGAAGGCACACAGGGAGAATGCCACGTGAAGACTGGAGGTGTGCTGCCATAATCCAATGAACTCCCAGAAGCTAGGACAGAGGCATGGAAGAGATTCTTCCCTAGAACCTTCAGAGAGGGCACAACCCTGCTGACACCTGGATTTCGGACTTCTGGGCTCCAGAACTGTGAGACGATACGTTTCTGCTGTTCAAACCACTCAGTTTGTGGACATTTGTTATGGCACTCCTGGTAAACTACTGCAACCGAGCAAAACCCTGCACCTCCTCCTCACCCAGTACAAAGGCCCTTCCATGCCTCCTGCCTCTTGTTTATGGAAAAGCTAAAGTCTCCCAGGCCTTCCTGAGTCACAAAAGAGCTGAAGCAAGCAATTAATGATTAGGACAATAGAGTCATAAACTTAGTGTCTGACGCACATTCTGAGTCATTTTACTGATACCATAACTGCCACCAGTGGAAAAGACTATCTGCATAATGACCAGACTGCAGCCATGACATGAACTGCTCCATCTTGAGCAGTTCTATGGCTAACACAACTCCAAGAACTGGCCTTAAGAGAAGGGGATTAACTCTACTGCTTATAATATGCAATATCTCTGTGGACATCAAAATAATTGTAGCTTACTCTGCCTGTATACGTAAATAGACAACTATAACTATCAACAAAGAGATGGCTACAGATCCATGTTGATATCTTTCACTCGAAGAATATAGCGCCCTATGTCAGCAAAAAGAAGTTACAGAAGATGAACCTTCATCAAAATGGAACGATATCCAGACAAGAAGGGATTTGGTAGCAGCTTTTGGCAGGAAGGAGCTCCCTGAAGGAGGCCCCTCTTGTCTTGTCACTAACCTAAAACCAAGCACCCCACGCTCTACTCATATCCGTCCCAGCACACCTTTCAAATCTTTTGATCACATGACATCTGCATAATCTGTTGGTTTATCCCATAAATCACATAAGTAAAAATGAATATGTGATTAACAGATGACAGGCTCTCTTTCCTTGCTTACCTTTCAGTAATCTTCCAAACAAAACAGTGTGAACAAGATAGCATCTAAAGAAAAATCGCAAGAAGTCAACAAGCCTGCACACAAGCCCACACACAGCAGGGGCTGGAGATGACTCTTTCCCCAACCTCCATCTCAATGATTAACGGAGATTACTTTCCTTTTTCCCTTTAAAAACTTTATTGGCAAACTTTTGGAGGTGGTTTTTGGAGGACACTGAGTCTACCATCTCCTCAGATGGCCAACACTTTGATTAAATGTGATTTTCTTTTCTAACAATGTTGCCTCTCTTGAATATTGATTTTTAAATGGAAAGCAGCCGGACCTGATTTAGTAACACTAATAGAGAATGGGAAAAGTCACTCTAAGGAAATATAAAAACAAAGAGCCATAAAAATCATTGATAATATTAAATGGATACTTTTTTAAAAATTGTATGGCAAAGAAAAACAAAACAAACCAGTGTTAAGTGTTAATCACACAGGCACGTCTGACTCTTTGCAACCCCCTGGACTATAGCCCTCCAGGCTCCTCTGTCCATGGACTTCTCCAGGCAAGAATACTGGAATGGGTGTCATTTTCTTCTCCAGGGGATCTTCCCAACCCAGGGATTGAACCCGAGTCGGCACCCCACTCCAGTACTCTTGCCTGGAAAATCCCGTGGATGGAGGAGCCTGGTAGACTGCAGTCCATGGGGTCGCGAAGAGTCCGACATGACTGAGAGACTTTACTTTCACTTTTCACTTTCACCCATGGGAGAAGGAAATGGCAACCCACTCCAGTGTTCTTGCCTGGAGAATCCCAGGGACGGGGGAGCCTGGTGGGCTGCCGTCTATGGGGTCGCACAGAGTCGGAGACGACTGAAGTGACTTAGCAGCTTAGCAGCAGCTCCTGCACTGCAGGCAAATTCTTTATCATCTAAGCCACTAGCTGCTGCTGCTGCTGCTAAGTCACTTCAGTCGTGTCCGACTCTGTGTGACCCCATAGACGGCAGCCCACCAGGCTCCCCCGTTCCTGGGATTCTCCAGGCAAGAACACTGGAGTGGGTTGCCATTTCCTTCTCCAATGCATGAAAGTGAAAAGTGAAAGGGAAGTCGCTCAGTCGTGTCCGACTCTTAGCGACCCCATGGACTACAGCCCACCAGGCTCCTCCGTCCATGGGATTTTCCAGGCAAGAGTACTGGAGAGGGGAGGAGAAAGCCACTAGGGAGGCCACCAAAAACCAAACCAGAATATAAAGGAAAAACTTCCCGTTCTGGAATTTCAACTGAGGGCCCAAAGCTGAGGAAAATAATCAGTCAATGCAGGATCTAAAAAGGGGCTGCCAAGATTAGTCCATCCTTCCCAACAGTCTATATAAGCAAGGGCTGAGAGAGAATATAGGGTTCTTTAGAAGTCAAAGAGAAGGTTGTCAGAGTGCTGTGGAATTTCCTTGGTCCCTGACATAGCTGGAATGAGAGAGGCTTCAGAAAATACCTAAGGAAGAGCAACCTGGGTCTTCTAGGGCTTGGGGAACACAGGGGATTTTTCTTTGAAATGACCCTAAAGGCAAGTGACTGATGGGACCAAGGTGCCTGGCAGAGCAAAGAGCCAAGCTATGGCAGGAAAAGGTGCGGATGGAGGGCCAATCCCTTGGGCCAAATGGGAACTGGTAAAAAAGCAATGTTTAAGCTGAATGAAAAGAATCTAGTCCAAGAAAAACCACCAGGAGGAGAAAGTAAATGCCAGCAGAGGGGCCACCAAAGTAGGAAACTAGAAGGCTGAATAAGGATGACTGAGAGCTTAGAAGATACCTTCATCTCAGATGGCCATGAGAATTTTTTTTAACAGGAATCCTAAACTTTACATGAGCAAATCCAGTGATCTGTGTAACACTGGTAGTAAGTGCTACTGATTTGGGTTTTGATATTTTCTTTTGGTAGTCATTTGCTTAAAGGCTGAGAAAAAATAGGCAGATAAGACAAATGGCCTCTGGGAGAAGATGCTGATGGGTGCTGGAAAGCACATTTCCTTTCCATTTCAGGGTAACTGTGACTCCTATTTGCTGAGCTTGAATGCCTGCCATGTGTGGAGACGCAGCACTTGCAAGGCTTTCTGCAGAAAAGAAAATTTAAGCAGCAGATGGGAGAAAGAAACAGAAAACTTAAATTGCGGGATATGGAAAATTTAAAATGTATCTGACAAAAGGGAAGCTTAAAAGTGTTTAATGAAAATTGTGATTACAGAGATGGTAGTTAAGTAAGGGTACAGCCGAGGTGGTATTGACAAAGTTGAAGAAAGTTAGATTTTGAGGAAAAAAATGTTTCTCTTTTTAAGAGATATTTAACGTCATCTGAACTTTAGTCTCAAAGAGCCTAAGTGAATGGGAAATGTTTAGTTATACTAGTCTAGTTAGACTCTTCGAGAATGGGGTATAAGATGTACACAAAGTCATTTTCATGGAGAAGTCTGAAAAAACATACTGAGTTTAAGATAGCTTTGGGTTGAAGGAAATCTTGGTTGGGTGGACATGAGAAAGCTACTGCAAATGATAGACACGCACAAGAACTGGTTGTTAGAGTCTGGGGTTGTTGTTGTTGTTTAGTCACTAAGTTGTGTCTGACTCTTTGCGAGTCCATGGCCTGTAGCCCACCAGGCTCTTCTGTCCATGGGATTTACCAAGCAAGAATACTGGAGTAGGCTGCTGTTTCCTTCTCCAGTGTATCTTCCCAACCCAGGGATCGAACCCACATCTCCTGTTTGGCAGGTGGATTCTTTACCACTGGGCCACCCGGGAGGCCTGAGGGCTGGGAAGTCAACTTGAAAACCTCAATATCATCCCAAAGGTGTGAGATTCACCATTAGGCCTGAGGAACGCACTCAGAGAAATCTTCTGAGCCCCTGCAAAATAAAGGGAAGTTCAGAAAGTCACAGTGCTTTGGTTGTTTACCATGTGATCCAAGAGAGTTAGAGTTCAGGTTGGGAAAGGTTTATATTTTTATTGAGATATTTCATCTCAATACTTACCCTAACTTTAAAAGCGAGATCAAATTTCCAAAGACAAACAAACAAAGTCATAACAACTTTAACATCTTATGGAAAACCAGAATGAATTTTGGGTCAAACCAATACTTCATATCTTTACCTCCTTTGGTGTCTTAGGTTTTTAACATACTTTCACATTTTCTAACACATTGTAACCTATAGAAAAGATTTCTATGCATTTAAAATACAATACATTATTCAGTGTAAAGCATCATAACATGTGTGTTGAACTTCACACTATGGGACACTGAATTACAGTATTAAATATTGCATTACATTGACCATACAAGCTCCTGTACCATCTCCATTTATAGTCTGGTAGATCTTTTTGACTGCCGTCCATATACTTTTCACATAGATTAAGGAGAAAACATGATTTCTTGGCATTAGGCACCATTTCCCACTGCTTTCTCTTGTATAAGAAAAAGAACGACTCTCTAACCAGCAGATAGATTCCTTATAGAACAGTCAATCAAAAATCTAGGACTCATCATACTTACTAAAAAACACAGTAATATATGTTTTAAACAGACAAAGCAACAGACCAAGTTCTAATGTTGCTTCCTGGAGAATGAGAAAAATGATGTCCTGAGGTCTAAACTTAATATTCACAAGAGTGATTCACATAGAATAAATGTACTCATTGTTCTCTTTGATAATACATCACATCCATGGAATAAACTCAATTCTGATCCTAAGATACTGTTTCAAAATTCTCTGTCTAGATTCTTTCAAATATTTATTATGAGTGAGACTTTATTCTGGAAAAATACCAACACTCTGCATCTTTTTAAAATTACTAATTTATTGCCTATTCTGCAATTTGCCTGTACTGTCACTGACCTGTTCTTTAATCCACTAAATACACGTTAATAATTCATTGATCTATGTCATTTTTGTCTAGAAAATAATTTCTATATACAGTATATATTTCTTTGATTATATATTTATTAAGTATATGATCAATTATTATGTGTATTTGCCAGTGCTGGAGAGAGTATCTAGGTTTTACGGTAGGAGTTATGACCACTTGTTGCATTAATGGTGAATGCCTCTGAGGTATAGACACAATCAGCTTGTAGTACGCCTTGGATATCACCAATACAAATAAACAAAAAGTATCTGGACATAATTAAAAATCATTGATCATCTTGGTTTGGAAATATAAGAAATTTCAATCCAAAGTCTTCTTCCCACCACACACTCCAACCATGTATGTATAAGAGTCAACTTAGTACAGTGAGAAGAATCTGCTCTAAAATAAGACATCCCTGGGCCAATCCCTCTGAAACGTACATTTTTTTTTTTTTTAGTTTTAATCTATATAAAATGAAAATAGAACTATTTTAGGGGATTAATACATATGTATTAATGGGAGATAATACACACACAACCAGTTTGTTGAGGAGAAAGGAACCAAATGCACTTCCCTGGTACTAACTTCCAAAATGGACGAAGCTTGACGGATGGAGAAACTCTAACCTGGATGAACGTTTTGTTCAAGATCAGGCTGGACTTTCAAATACCTGAAAGTGATACTACTCTAATACCTAATACTAATGAGAGAATTTATAGAATATTCCATAAGTAATTCCATAGAAAATATTCCACAGGACAGGGAAAGGCTCAGAACATGTTTTAAGGGGATTGTAGGTTCTATCAAGTCCAGTCTATTCATTAAATAGTTTTCTCAGTGTAAAGCACTTTGTTATTTAGTAGCTCAGTTATGTCTGACTCTGTGACCCCATGGACTGCAGCACACCAGGCTTCCCTGTCCTTCACCAACTCCTGGAGCTTGCTCAAACTCATGTCCATTGAGTTAGTGATGACATCCAACCATTTCATCCTCTGTCATCCCCTTCTCCTCTTGCCCTCAATTTTTCCCAGTATGAGAGTCTTTTTCAATGAGTCGGCTCTTTGCATCAGGTGGCCGGAGCTTCAATTTCATCACCAGTCCTTCCAACGAATATTCAGGGTTGATTTTCTTTAGGATTTACTGGATTGATCTCCTTGCTGTCCAAGAGACCCTCAAGCGTCTTCTCCAATGCCACAGTTCAAAAGCATCAATTCTTTGGTGTTCAGCTTTCTTTATGGTTCAACTCGCACATCCACACATGACCACTGGAAAAACCATAGCTTTGACTATACAGACCTTTGTTGGCAGAATAATGTCTCTGCTTTTTAATAAGCTGTCTAGGCTTGTTTATTCAAGAAAATACTCTTAAAAGTTTTCTATTATAATATACAGTAATCTTGCTGACTCCAAACTTCTCCTCACCTCAAGTAACCCAACTCCAAGAACCTAATATGTTTACTAAAATTGAGTACTAACATATAATGGGGCTTCCAGGTGGTGTTAGTGTTAAAGAACCTGCCTGCCAATGCAGGAGACACGGGGGAAGGTGTGGCAACCCACTCCAGTATTCCTGCCTGGAGAATCCCATGAATAGAAAAGCCTGGCAGTCCATAGAGTCCAGTCCATGGAGTCACACAGAGTCAGACATGACTGAAGCAACTTATCACATACACACTAACACATTATACATTCTTGAAAAATTCTTAGTGGTATTATTTAGCATAAAAAAGTTTAGAATAGAATAACTAAATGGGAGTGGAGTCCAACATAAAACAATCATTATAGATATAGTTTCATCTTTTACTATCATGTAAATGTGTCCAGTGAGGGATAAGCGAACAATAGGGCTTTACCAGAAACTAAGTGAGTTGTATATTCTCAGAGCATACATCAACTAATAAGAAAGCTACAGGATAAAACATAAGTTCTACAAGAAGAAAAAAGAATGATATACAACAGGATCATGTTTCCCAGAGTTTGATTCCTTACACGTTTTCAGTCTCAAGACCATGCAACATTGGAGATGCACATGACCTTGGAGAACCATCCATGCCAATATCCTGTTTGACAGGTGAGGAAACTGTGACTCAACAAGTAACTTGGCAAATTAAAGGTACAACTTAGAGAACACAGGACTCCTGACTCCTCATCCAAATGCTGTTTTCACTCTGTCCCATTATCCTGAAAACAACGGCACATTGTCCTTTTAATACATTTCATTTTAATTGGCAGCCTCATCTGAAAGCTGTACAGCAACACATATTAAAAGTATCTTCACGGTGAAGTTCTGGTATTATGGCACCACTAACCATATACCACGCTGAAAAGATGAGTAATGAGCCACTGGGGAGTATGTAAACAATTCCTAGTTAACAGAAACAGTATTTCTACAACCTTTATTTGTATCATGCCATGCCTTAATGTATTATAATTTCACTTAATTTCTCAGCCTTTCTCCTGGTGAAAATAGTATGTTCTCAGTGTTTCTGAAAATAGCTGTATTTCACTAAGAAGCCCACCTTCCAGGCGGCACTAGTGGTAAAGAATCCATATGCCAATGAAGGAAACACAAGATGCAGCTTCAGTCCCTGGGTTGGAAAGATCCTCTGGAGTAGGAAACAGCAACCCGCTCCAGTATTCTTGTCTGGAAAATTCCATGAACAGAGGAGCCTGGTGGGCTACAGTCCATGGGGCCACTGAGAGTTGGACGTAACTGAACTACGAAGCAGCAGCAGCAGCCTATTTCTTACGGAAATAAACTTACAAAGATTTTGGATATCAGCACACACAGTAGCAGATGAAAAGTGAAACCTCAATTAATTTTGAGTCACACAGACTACAAACAAAATTCTTCAGGGTAAATCACATTTTATTTTGAAACTGTATCCAGTTAGTGATCTCATGTTCACAGTCAAAGTGCTGACATGAAGAAAGGTAAAGAGGTTCATGAAAAGTGAATGTGCTTGAGAAGAGAATAAGTTATGTCAACTGTTTTAGGGGTGTAGAACCAAAGTATGCAAGTTTTGGTTAAATGTCAAAAGTCCAGGAAAATATGCTGGGAAATAATCAAGTTACTCTACAAAGTCTAACTAGAAACACTCTATTGCTTTATTCCAACAGTAAGGTCATCACATGGGCTTCCCTAGTAAAGAATCTGCCTGCAATGCAGGAGACTCTGGTTCAATTATTGGGTTGAGAAGGTCCCCTAAATAAGAGATAGGCTACCCACTCCAGTATTCAGGGGCTTCCCTGGTGGCTCAAATGGTAAAAAGTCTGCCTGCAATGTGGGAGACCTGGGTTTGATCTCTGTGTTGGGAAGATCCCCTAGAGGAGGGCAAGGCAACCCACTCCAGTATTCTTGCCTGGAGAATCCCCATGGACAGGGGAACCTAGCAGGCTACAGTCCATGGGGTCGCAAAGAGTCAGACATGACTGAGTGACTAAGCACACACGTGCACAAGGGCATCAGGCATGCTGGTTCATGCTGCCACTTGTTAACTGTGACCTTGACCAAGTTAAACTTTCCTGATACATAGTATATTCATCTATCAATGGGGGATGATAAGAGTACCTAAAAAATAAGGCTGTTGTAAGAGTTAAATTTTTAAGCATTAAGAATGGTGCCTGGCATGAGTCAGTGTCAGGCTTTTGGTAATTATTATTATTATCTTCAGGAAAGGAAACAGCAGTCAGTCAGTCAGCAGCAGCCCACTGTCGATCAATCAGGAGGAAGAGAAGGAGGAGCACTGAAAAGGACCTGAGAGATGTGATTCAATCACTTGTTAGAGGAAACATTTGGTTGCGACTTGCTGAAACAGAAACAAGAGTCGAGCTCTCCTCTGTTCAGAAGCCCTCCTGCAAAATGTATGGCGGCCAAAGTATAAGCATGAGATCTACAATCATTCCATATTGATTGTGTAGATATGGCAGCCGGAATTCACTGCGAATCACTGAGGGTGAAGCTGGACTGAGTCTGTAATGGAAATGAGACAAGACCTGATTTTGACCATGATGTTGGCTAGGTTATACATGTAACCAACAAAATTAAAATGCCCCAGCTGTCACACAAAGCAGGCATAAGGCTTCCGCTTAACTTACTTTCACATAGTTACACATCAGGCATGGAATTTAAACAAACAATTGCATTTCTACAGTATATAGATTTTTAAGGTGACAAATACATAATGTGTCTTTGATAACATTTCCAGATTTTTAGGCGTATTTTTATGCGCTCCTTAACTTTTCTGATGTTGGAAATGAATAATTATATAACTCTGCTTTGAAATTTGGCAGATCTTTAAGAGCTATTTGGCTAACTTAGAACATTATCACATTCAGCACAGCCCAGGAAATCCAAAATCACCAAAAAGGGAAAGACAGTGGAATAGAAATGTGTCTTTTCCATAGATGCTGAGAACAAATCACTGCTGTTGTTTAGCAATTTTTTTCCCTCAAATTATATCTGAGCCAAGGCTTTAGAAAATGTTTTTAATCCATCCTTTGGGAACATTTTTATTTTTTTTTAATTTAATTTTATTTAACTTTACAATATTGTATTGGTTTTGCCATATATCAAAATGAATCTGCCACAGGTATACATGTGTTCCCCATCCTGAACCCTCCTCCCTCCTCCCTCCCCATACCATCCCTCTGGGTCGTCCCAGTGCACCAGCCCCAAGCATCCAGCATCTTGCATTGAACCTGGACTGGTGACTCATTTCATATATGATATTACACATATTTCATTGCCATTCTCCCAAATCATCCCACCCTCTCCCTCTCCCACAGAGTCCAAAAGACTGTTAAAGATTGTATGTAGGCCTAGAATAGGGGGCATTATCACAGGCTTTCCCAAAGGGTCATGAATAGGTACCAGGGGGTGTCCTGGCCTCTGAAATTGTATGTTTGGATATGTCTGTGATAGTAAAGCTACTGGGAGAGGAGAAGATAGTAACTGCCATCAGAGTCTCAAAAGATTTTATAATTCCCCCATTATCCTCCCCAAAATAAATAAATAAATAAATAAACAAACCAGTATGGAGAATACTGAGAGAGGTAAAAAATGACTAGCTGTGTGCATTAATGAGGAACATTCATACAGATGGTATAAATGGCTGCATGTCACCACTTCTCCAAATTCTCAAAATAGAAGAGGGCGAAGGCCAAAAGAGGTAATACTCTTCAGAAATCTCCAAATCGTCACATGGAAAAAGCATTGGTTAAGTGGAAAAACATGAAGAGTTGATATTTATGAGAACTGAAGGATGAGGCTCTGGTTGACTTGACCTTGGTCTTGCCCGTATGACCACTATTTAGGATCATGACATCCTCTAGGGCAGGATCAAACAGGGATCACACATAATTCATTCATTTGATCTTTTTAACACGGTGGAGTTAATTTTGTTAGGTCTGTTTTGTAAATGAGCAAACCAAAGCACAGCAAGGACAAGTGACTTGCTCAAGATCAATTTAAGGACCAATTATCAATTGAGCTGGCATGTGACCCAGACATTCTGATTCCTGAGCCACTGCACCTAACACAGAGGTCCTCCTGCCTCCAGGGAGGGCAGAGCTGGCCAGGAACCTGAATTTATTACCATCACTATTACTTGTGCTACAAATTTGGGGCTGAGGGAACTTATTAGGAAGCAGACTAGATGTGAGCTGAGCCTACCCCCCTATGCAGATTTTACCAACACCCACGTTCTAGCAGCCTCTAGGTGTGGTGTGCTGTGATCTGGGGAGCAGGCTCTTAGAACACAATGTTGTGTCCCAGGAGTGGGATTTTCTCTAATTCTGTCAAGGGGAATTGATACCATATGTCACCATGCTAGGGATGGAGATTTGATTTCAACAACAAAGGACACATTTGAAAGTCATCAGTTGTTTGAGCCCATAGCTAAAAATATACAAACATCTACTGGGACTTAGAATGTGAAAAACTATTAGGGGAATCTTTCAGAGGAGGCCATGGGAGACTAGAAAGAACCTTAAACTAAGAATTAGGAGCCTCTAATTCTAGTTCTGATTTAGATACTAGCAGCAATGATTCCTGTTTCTCAGTACAGTGTTTTCATTTATGAAAGGGTATATTAAACTAGATACCCTGAGGTCTTTATTGGAAGGACTGATGCTGAAGCTGAAACTCCAATACTTTGGCCACCTGATACAAAGAACTGACTCATTTGAAAAGACCCTGATGCTTGGAAAGATTGAAGGTGGGGTAGAAGGGGACGACAGAGGATTAGATGGTTGGATGGCATCACCGACTCAATGGACATGAGTTTGAGTAAGCTCTGGGAGTTAGTGGTGGACAGGGAAGCGTACTACAGTCCATGGGGTCACAAAGAGTTGGACACAACTGAGCAACTGAACTGAACTGAACTGGTGATTTGACCCTGCTTGCGTGTCATAACTGTGTACTTCATGTGGATTTAGAAGATACGATTTTTAAACTTGTGTCATCCTCTCCATATAGGGGACAAGGCTGTGGGATTCATTAGAACCAATAGCTGAGTTAAACAATGATTTTGTGGAATACTCAAGTGCCAAAGAAATTCAGTCATTTTGAGGTTAAATAGAATTCCAGATTGATATAAAAAGTTAATTTAAAACTAGATTCTCAATTTGTCTCCCAGGCTCCTAACCTCCCACCCCTATATCCAAGCTACAAAATAAATCCTAGACAGTGTGAACCATTTCTTTACAAGCTAATTTTTCCCTTTATCTCTGAGGTTCAGGTCAATTTGTTCCACTTAGTTTTCTAATCACTTTTCTCTAAAGAGGAAAGGAAGAAACACAACTTAGCATGACAGGCTTTTAAGGTAGGCAACTGCAATAAAAAAATTAATAAAATGTCTGTGCCACTGGGATATAATCTTAATTTCAGGATGTGCATGGATAATTTATATTATATACTGGCAGTATCTACAGTGGGGCCATTTCTACTCAAGCGAAAGACTCTCCATAGTCCATGTCCATGGTACAAGAGTCAAAACTGTTTCACTTAAGAGAAGTTTTACCCGGTTTGAGCCCAGTGGGAGGTAGAGATTGATTATCACAAATCACAAATATATCGTATTTGTGATTATCACATGTCACAAATAAAATATACATAGGATAATATCACAATAAAGCAGGTATCAGGAGACTATCATAGGAGTTAAGCCAGGTTAAAATAAGTAAGACTCACATTTACCCAAGTAGATTTCACTGGTGTTATTAAGCATGCATTTTTTCCCTTAATGCTATTGATTCTCCTTTGAAACTTTCGGTAAAATGCATCAATATACCTCATGGGGCTGCCATTAAGATTAAATTATATAATACATACAAAATTCTTAGAAACTATCTGGCATATGCATGTAGTAAATTCTCAAAAAATGATTCTCATTTCATCTGTTAGGAGTGTTGTCTGTATATAATAGATATGCCAAAGCAGCTGCTTAACGAAATCCTCTCCTTACAGGGTAAAAATCAGGGATAGATAGCCCAGTGCTGATAAGGAAGCTCCAGGACTCCATCAGGGTCCCAGATCTTTCCATCTTAAAAGAGATTGACCCAGACTTGCCTGTGAGTGTCCAGGAGTCTCCAGCAGAGGCCTGGGTCAGTGGTGGCCTGCTGCAGGGTTGGGGGCACTGAGTGTAGCAGTGCATGCATGGAATCTTTTGAAGGAGGTCACCATCATCTTCACTACCTCCACCATAGTTTGCTCAGTCACGTCAGTCGTGTCCAACTCTGTGCGACCCAACAGACGGCAGCCCACCAGGCTCCCCTGGCCCTGGGATTCTCCAGGCAAGAACACGAGTGGGTTGCCATTTCCTTCTCCAATGCATGAAAGTGAAAAGTCAAAGTAAAGTCGCTCAGTCGTATCCGACTCCCAGCGACACCATGGACCACAGCGCACCAGGCTCCTCTGTCCATGGGATTCTCCAGGCAAGAGCACTGGAGTGGGGTGCCATTGCCTTCTCCTGCTCCAGGTAAATAGCAGGGAGGGAACACAGCTCCACCAATCAACAGAAAATTGGATTAAAGATTTACTAAGCATGGCCTCACCCATTAGAACAAGATCCAGTTTCCCCCTCAACCAGTCTCTCCCATAAGGAAGCTTCCATAAGCATCTTATCTTTATACATTATAGGGCAGACAGACTGAAAACCACAGTCACAGAAAACTAACCAATCTAATTGCATGGACCACAGCCTTGTCTAACTCAGTGAAACTATGAGCCATGCCATGTAGGGCCACCCAAGATGGATGGGTCATGGTGGAGAGTTCTGACAAAATTTGGTCATTGGAGAAGGGAATGGCAAACTTCAGTATTCTTGCCTTGAGAACCCCATGAACAGTATGAAAAGCAAAAAGATAGGACACTGAAAGATGAACTCCCCAGGGCGGTAGGTGCCCAATATGCTACTGGAGATCAGTGGAGAAAAAAATTCCAGAAAGAATGGAGAGTCAGAGCCAAAGCAAAATCAACACACAGTTGTGGGTGTGACTGGTGATGGAAGCAAGGTCCTATTCTATAAAGAGCAATATTACATAGGAACCTGGAATGTTTGGTCCATGAATCAAGGCAAATCAGAAGTGGTCAAACGGGAGATGGCAAGAGTGAATGTCAACATTTTAGGAATCAGTAAACTAAAATGGACTGGAATGGCTGAATTTAACTCAGATGACCACTATATCTACTACTGTGGGCAAGAATCCCTTAGAAGAAATGGAGTAGCCATTATAGTCAACAAAAGAGTCCTAAATGCAGTACTTGGATGCAATCTCAAAAACGACTGAATGATCTCTTTTCATTTCCAAGGCAAACCATTCAATATCACGGTAATCCAAGTCTATGCCCAGACCAGTAATGCTGAAGAAGCTGAAGTTGAGCAGTTCTGTGAAGACCTACAAGACCTTCTAGAAATAACACCAAAAAAAAAAAAGATGTCCTTTTCATTATAGGGGAACGGAATGCAAAAGTAAGAAGTCAAGAAACACCTGGAGTAACAGGCAAATTTGGACTTGGAGTACAAAAGGAAGCAGGGCAAAGGCTAACAGAGTTTTGCCAAGAGAATGCACTGGTCATAGCAAACACCCTCTTCCAACAATATAAGAGAAGACTCTACACATGGACATCACCAGATGGTCAACACCAAAATCAGATTGATTATATTGTTTGCAGCCAAAGATGGAGAAGCTCTATACTGACAGCAAAAACAAGACCGAGAACTGACCGTGGCTCAGATCATGAACTCCTTATTGCTAAATTCAGACTTAAATTGAAAAAAAGTAGGGAAAACCGCTAGACCACTTAGGTACCTTACAATTATACAGTGGAAGTGAGAAATAGATTTAGGGGACTAGATTTGATAGAGTGCCTGATGAACTATGGACAGAGGTTCATGACATTGTACAGGAGACAGGGATCAAGACCATCCCCATGGAAAAGAAAGGCAAAAAAGCAAAATGGCTGTCTGAGGAGGCCTCACAAATAACTGTGAAAAGAAGAGAAGTGAAAGCAAAGAAGAAAAGGAAAGATATACTCATTTGAATGAAGAGTTCCAAAGAACAGCAGGGAGAGATAAGATCACCCTCCTCAGTGATCCGTGCAAAGAAATAGAGGACAATAATAGAACGAGAAAGACTAGAGATCTCTTCAAGAAAATCAGAGATACCAAGGGAATATTTCATACAAAGATGGGCTCAATAAAGGATAGAAACAGTATGGACCTAAGGGAAGCAGAAGATATTAAGAAGAGGTGGCAAATATACAAAGAAGAACTGTACAAAAAAGATCTTCAAGACCCAGATAATCACAATGGTGTGATCACTCACCTAGAACCAGACATCCTTGAATGTGAAGTCAAGTGGGCCTTAGGAAGCATCACTACAAACAAAGCGAGAGGAGGTGATGGAATTCCAGTTGAGCTATTTCAAATCCTAAAAGATGATGCTGTGAAAGTGCTGCACTCAATATGCCAGCAAATTTGGAAAACTCAGCAGTGGCCACAGGACTGGAAAAGGTCAGTTTTCATTCCAATCCCAAAGAAAGGCAATGCCAAAGAATGCTCAAACTACCGCACAATTACACTCATCTCACATGCTAGTAAGCTAAGTCGCTTCAGTCGTGTTCGACTCTGTGTGACCCCATATACGGCAGCCCACCAGGCTCCCCCGTCCCTGGGATTCTCCAGGCAAGAACACTGGAGTGGGTTGCCATTTCCTTCTCCAATGCAGGAAAGTGAAAAAGTGAAAGTGAAGTCGCTCAGTTGTATCTAACTCTTAGCGACCCCATGGACTGCAGCCTACCAGGCTCCTCCGTCCATGGGAGTTTCCAGGCAAGAGTACTGGAGTGGGGTGCCATTGCCTTCTCCACATGCTAGTAAAGTAATGCTCAAAATTCTCCAAGCCAGGCTTCAGCAATACATGAACCGTGAACTTCCAGACGGACTAGCTGGTTTTAGAAAAGGCAGAGGAACCAGAGATCAAATTGCCAACATCTGCTGGATCATCGAAAAAACAAGAGAGTTCCAGGAAAACATCTATTTCTGCCTTATTGACTATGCCAAAGCCTTTGACTGTGTGGATCACAATAAACTGTGGAAAATTCTGAAAGAGATGGGAATACCAGACCACCTGACCTGCCTCTTGAGAAATCTGTATGGAGTTCAGGAAGCAAAGGTTAGAACTGGACATGGAACAACAGACTGGTTCCAAATAGGGAAAGGAGTATGTCAAAGCTGTATATGTCACCATGTTTATTTAACTTAAATGCAGAGTACATCATGTGAAATGCCAGGCTGGATGAAGCACAAGCTGGAATCAAGATTTCTAGGAGAAATATCAATAACCTCAGATATACAGATGACACCATCCTTATGGCAGAAAGCGAAGAACTAAAGAGCCTCTTGATGAAAGTGAAAGAGGAGAGTGAAATAGTTGACTTAAAGCTCAACATTCAGAAAACTAAGATCATGGCATCCGGTCCCATCATTTCATGGCAAATAGATAGGGAAACAGTGGAAACAGTGGCAGACTTTATTTTGGGGGCTCCAAAATCACTGCAGATGGTGACTGCAGTTGTGAAATTAAAAGACACGTACTCCTTGGAAGGAAAGTTATGACAACCAAGACAGCATATTAAAAAGCAGGGACATTACTTCACCAGCAAAGGTCCGTCTAGTCAAGATTATGGTTTTTCCAGTAGTCATGCATGGATGTGAGAATTAGACTATAAACAAAGCTAAGCACTGAAGAATTGATGCTTTTGAACTGCAGTGTTGGACAAGACTCTTGAGAGTCCCGTGGACTACAAGGAGATCCAACCAGTCCATCCTAAAGGAAATCAGTCCTGAATATTCACTGGAAGGAAACTCCAAAGAGTTGACTCATTTGAAAATGTCCTGATGCTGGGAAAGACTGAAGGCAGGAGGAGAAGGGGACGACAGGATGAGATGGTTGGATGGCATCACCAACCCAATGGACATGAGTTTGTGTAAACTCCGGGAGTTGGTGATGGATAGGGAGGCCTGTCATGCTACAGTCCACGGGGTCACAGAAAGTCGGACACGACTGAGCGACTGAACTGAACTGAACTGACACAGCTATTACCACAACACATTGACACACCATATAGCGTATCTAAAGGCATCATACTATTTTGTTTTCCAATTCTATGGCAATAGGTTGTCTCCTTAGGACTAAATGCCCAAAGTTTCAGAAGCAACAGAAGAAATCTTTGGCTTTGGTTACCCACACATCACCACTTGTTTTCAAGTCTCTGCTCAGTTTTGCAGCAGCATTTTCCATGAATCACCTCCATTATCCTGTGAGTCAGTTCCTACGTAATTAGCTTCCTATTCATCATTTGTCTTCAGAGATGTTGCAGTTTCTTCCTGGGGAAGGTGCAGGCTTTTCTGCTCCTACCTCGGCTGAGGCCTCCAGCTGATTTGCACCTAACTTGCAGCCCAGCGGATTACCAACAGCTCTCACCTCTAGTTCTAGTTGCACAGCCAACTCTGGCTGGCCTGATGGCGTGCTCCAAAGTGTGTCGTGTACAGACTGTATCACCCGGGAGCTTGTTAGCATTGCAATTTCTGGCATCAGAATCTCTGGGCATAGGGCCTAAGAATCTTTCCCCCCCCCCAGCTTTATTGCAGTATAATTGGCCCAGAAATCTCGTGCTTTTAACAAACTCTTCATATAATTCTTATTCATGCTCAACTTTGAGAAAAATTGTCTTTGTCCTCTCAGTGGTTTTCAGCATATCTCTAACCTAAACACTTAGCAGAAATAGAGATGTTCACACTTCAGGTTATCCACTCAGACAGAATAGCTTATTTGCCTTCTCTGTCAACTACCATTTACAAGCAGGAAATGCTTTGAATATTTTTGGTTTAATTATAGTCAGCTACAGCAGAGCTGGCTGGGGGAAACAGGAACATTCCAAACATAATAAAATGCAGTCAATTATATTGGGCTGTGCTGATTTCCTGAGGGACAGTGAATGTTGCCCTATGCAGTCCCTACCCGAATAAACATAACTGCCTAGTTAGTGATTTACTCTCTCACACCTGTGTGTTGGAACCTGCCAGAAGCATTGAAATAGAGTACAGCCATCATCTCTTCATAAAAATCTACTGCAGCAAACCCAAAGGAGTTTGTAGTGCAGGCAATAGAAAGGGTTTTTTGTGTCACTGAAGAATTTAGTGAGGGGCATTGGCCTCCATGGTCCTCAGTGGACATACGGATTTCTCATTAACTCCTTCACTTAAGAATTTCCAGGAGGGAAGCATTCCATGGCTTCTCAGGTGGCTCAGTGGTCAAGAATTCACCTGGCAATGTAGAAGACACAGGAGATGCAAGTTCGATACCTGGATTGGGAAGATCACCTGGAGAAGGAAATGGCAGCCACTCCAGTATTCTGGAGAAAGAAATGGCAACCCACTCCTGTACTCTTGCCTGGAAAATTTCATGGACAGAGGAGCCTTGTAGGCTACAGTCCATGGGATCCCAAAGAGTCAGATACGACTAAGCAACTTCACTTCATTTCACTTCACTTCCAGTATTCTTACCTAGAAAATTCCATGGACAGAGGAGCCTGCAGGCTACAGTCTATGGGGTTGTGAACAGTCAGACACGACTTAGCAGCTAAAGCACAAGCACAGCATGCCATGACTTCATGGAGTTTCAGAGGAAACAGGCTTATGGAACGTTCCTGTTTCTAAACACTTGAAATAGAATCAAATGCTCTTTGTTTATTCATTTCTCTATTCAAAAATACATTTCTGGAAAGTCTATATGATGCAAGGCACTTTGACGATACCAGGAAGATGTAAAATGAATAATAAAGAGTTTGAATAACCTCAAGGAAAGGCAGTCTCAGGACTTGCATACAGAAGATGATTTTTCCACAATGATGGTCCATTAAGGAATTAATCAAATGCCGACAATGAAATGAGTGCTCATAGATTGAAGAGTGTTGAATTGACCAATTATTATACTACTTCAACATGACATCACTGGTATTATACTTCAGCAATCATAAAGAGGATCTTGTTTCCTAGCAAGGCCCAAGCTTTGGTGTGTTCTAACAAAGAGAGGCCCATAGTAGCTAATCCCTCAAGAGGACACAGTAAAAGTAATACGTAGAAAGATGAGTGCAACTGAAAAACCTTTTTCTTTGATCATATGCCAGTATCTTCTGTAGAACAGGAGTGCTCTCGGGTATTATTTATCTCTTCTCACTCATGATGTAGTCCTTACCCTCATAACATTAATACCCATTACCAGCCTAGCAGGACTAAACAGTATAGTATAATTCTGTGTGAAGTTTTACCCTTAAATACTCTCATAGAGATATGGATGCTTTTCCAACTTTGGTTGTGTACACTCAGTCACTAATTTAATAACTATTTATTTAACAAATAATTATTCTAGGTCCAGGGGATTTCATCTCTCTTCCCAGAAGAAGAAAAGATGTGGGGTCCCATCCAAGTACTAACCAGGCCTGACCCTGCTTAGCTTCTGAGATGAGACGAGATCAGGCATGTTCAGGGTAGTATAGCTTAGACAAGATGTGGGCTCTACTCTAATGGAACTTAATTATTATTTATTGTGGTAAATAAGTAAAAATAATATTGTAATGGCAAAGTTTATGTTATGTGTATGTTACACCAAAAAAAAAAAAAGTGAAAAAAACGACACTTTAGTATCAGGTAAGAATAAATACTGGAAAGGGAAATTAAGCAGCATCTCAGAGAATAGAGATGATATGGGAATGGGTTGTGTGTCCTTTAGACAGAGTGGTCAGAGAAGTCCTCTTGCAGGAGATGATATCTGACCAAATGGCATTAAGTCAGCAAGTGAGATTAAGCACATGACTTACGAGCAACTGTACTAAGGGAGGGAGGAAGTCATACTAACGTCCGGGAGAAGAGCGTTCCAGGACTGGAGTGCAAAGGGCCTGAAGTGGGAAGGGTCATGGGGTATTTGAGAAATGGAAGGACATCAAGTGTGGGGTACAAGGTCGGCGAGAGGAATAATGGTAAGAAATGAACTGGGAGGGGCTGCCAGGGGCCAGATCCTACAAATCATATGAGGGGAATTTTGAGGCATTTGGGGGTTTTCAGTGTGATGGGAAGCTAATGAATGATTTTGAAGAAGGTATGAAATTTAATGCACTTTTCAAAAATTAAAATTTTACTTGGAAATAATTATAGATTCGCATGCACCTGTAAGAAACAATATAAAGAGATCCGCTATACTCTTTACTCAGTATTCCTCAATGATAACATCTTACAAAAACTATAGGACAACATCACAACCAAGATGCTGACATTGGTACAGTCAAGCCCTGAACATTTCCAGCACCACAAGGAGGCCTCCTATTGCCCTTTTAAAGTCACATCCACTTCCCACACCTTCCCATGTCCCTGCCTCTGGTGTTATTAGTCGCTCTGTTGTGTCCAACTCTTTACAACTCTTCAGCCTGCCAGGGTCCTCTGTCCATGGAATTCTCCAGACAAGAAGCAACTATTAATCTGTTCTCCATTTCTATAATTTTGTCATTTCGAGAAAGTTGAATAAATGGAATCACACAGTATATGACCTTTGGCGATTGACTTTTTCACTTAGCATAAACCCTTGGAGATTCATCTACGTTAGTGTGTGTATCAATACTTCACTCCTTTTTATTGCTGAGTAGTGTCCTTGGTATGAAGGAACCACAGTTTGTTTAGCCATTACCTGTTAAAGGGCATCTGAGTTGTTTACAGTGTGAGGTTATTAAGAATAATGCTGTTTTGAACATGTATGTATAGTTTCCTGTGTGAATATAAGATTTTGCTCCTTTGAAATAAATGCTCAGGAATTCTATTACTGGGCCATATGTTTAGTTTTATAAGAGATTGCCAAACTGTTTTCCAGAAGAGTTGTACCATTCACATCCCACCATCATGACATGAAAGGTTCAGTTGCTCAGCAACCTTGCCAGCACCTGGCATTGTCAGCTTCTTCTCATTATGTTTATTTATTATTTTTTACTTTAGCTTTCTAATAATAATTCTAATATATCATGGTATGGCATTGTGGTTTTAGTTTGAACTGCCTTAATAATTAATGATACTAAGTATTTTTCATATTCCTATTAGCTATTTAAACATATTCTTGATGAAATATCTGTTCAGATCTTTAGCCCAAGCAACATTTACTTTTAGTTTATAATTATATCTGGGTTAATCTTTCCCTTTCTATTTCACCTAGGTAAATTGAGTTACATTTTAATATTTTAAACTTAAGTTCTTAGGAGAAAGGTGACTAATTTCTTTGAAAAATTAAGTGTTAGTTGCTGAGTCATGTCCAACTCTTTGAGATCCCATGGACTGTAGCCTGCCAGGCTCCTCTGTCCATGGAATTCTCCAGGCAAGAATACTGGAGTAGGTTGCCATTTTCTTCTCCAGGGGATCTTCCCAACCCAAGGACTAAACTCATGTCTCTCATATTGCAGGCAGATTCTTCTGTCTGAGCCACCAGGGAAACCCAAAATTAATTTTCCAACAAATAAGAATGGGATTTTATTCAAACTTCTTAGTTTTGTGAAATGTGTTTATAAGACAGAGTATCTGTGCCAAGGGTAAGCCTACTAATACTATTCTTTTGATTGGAACCAATATTAATTTTGTAACCCATATTTCCTATTGAAGTCAAGCTAGGCATTAGTCAACAATGCCTCATTTTACATAAAAATGTCTACAGATATAAGGATAAATGAAAGCAATCACCTAAATATCTTAATTCCCCCAAATGTGTTTCATTTTAACTTGAAGAAAAATAATTAAGTAAAAGAATGCCTGCTTCAGACATACTTTTGGTAAGTATCATTAAATACAGTGAAACACTCTAGTTGTTAACTAGAAAAATGCATAAGTACTATTTGAAGTAATAAAGAAACATAAACAGCTGTTTCTTTAAGAGCCAGTGATTATACTCATATTCTCTTTCCCATCCTCCCTTCTGTGAAAAGTGAAAGTCGCTTAGTTGTGTCTTTGCAACTCCATGGACTATTCAGCCCATGGAATTCTCTAGGCCAGAATACTGGAATGGGTAGCCTTTCCCTTCTCCAGGGGATCTTTCCAACCCAGGCATCGAACCCAGGTCTCCCGCATTGCAGGAGGATTCCTTACCAGTTGAGCCACCTTCTGCAGACACATGAAATTCTTTCTTTGTGGCAGTGTCCCCTTGAGGAAAGAGTGTGCTACACTGATACGGTCATTCTCCCCTCCCTTTTTTAAAGTCAATTGTATTAGGTTAGAATTTACATACAGTAAAATACACCCTTTTTGAGTAGAGTTCATTAATTTTTTTTTGGTCGTGTTTAATTCCCAGACCAGGGATCAAACCCACACCCCCTGAACCACTGGACCACCAGAGAAGTCCCTAGTTCAACAGGTTTTGACAAACATATTATTGTTTAACTATGGCCATGGTCAAGAAACACAGCATCTTCAAAAGGGAGGACAGAAGGAAGAAACAGAGGTTCTTCATCATCCCAAGAAAATTACCTAACACCACTCGGAAGCAGGGCACTCCCACCCCTCACCCAGGCAAACCCTCATCTGATTTCTATCACTGTAGCTTAGTGTTCGTCCGTTCTGGGATTTCATACAAATGGATCTATACAGTATGTTTCCTTTTGTATTTGGCTTTGTCCCCTCTGCACAATGTTTTTGAGATTCATCTAGTTTATTGGATTTGAATCCCAACTTTTTTAATGAGGTATATGACAACTGGACCAATTACTTAACTTCTGCTTTCTCAGCTGAGAAATGGTCTTATTCATACCTTTCTGAGGGGTTTGTTATGAGAATTACAATCAAGGTGTCTGGCTTTGTGCTCTATAATCAGTATGGATATAAACTATATATATATATATATATATGACTGTATATTTTTCCTTCACTCTCCCAACCAAAGGAAGAAAAGGACAATTCTGAAGCTTCCACAGGTCTAATTCAAGTTCAACACATTCTGTGAGCAGAATCAGCACAAGAGAACTCTGCAGTCATTGACTTTATTACTGAATAAAGACACTCTCCTAAATTTCTTGCTCCTTCCCTGTCTCCTTTGGCCTTGGCAAATTGGCAGCAGACTGCACTAGCTTCCCTGCCCTAGGTTTTATTCTGCCTCATCCAGACTCAAATGGCTTCCAAGAAAAGGGCAAAATGTCCTTTTCCCTCCCCACCCAGAAAAAGAGAATGAGAGTGCAGGACCCAAGGACTCTAGAGGCCTTCTTATAAAGTGCCAAAGTACAAGACTAAACACTAGAGGCCTTCCCTGCTCCTAACAAAGATTTCATCACCCGATGCAATTTCATCACATAGGGGCTTTGGACCTGGGCGAGGAAGAGCGGTAGAGATTCAATATTTCCTCCTTGATGGCTCTTTCCCACCAAATCTCTTCCTGCTCACACTGGAAAAGGACCGATACTGTGGTTTCTTGTTGCTTTTACCACTGTTACCCCATTTTCTTCTTTTACTCTTTTGTCCATCTCTTCCTCTGTGGTGAATCCATGCTATTATAGTATGAATATCCATTCAGAGGAGGCTGAGGTCACAAGAGGTATGACACAAGGCCCATAGTTTTGGCAATTAGCAGCTTAAAAGAGTAGAGTTAATGGATTTAACTAGCCTTCCTTTAACCTTCTAAAAGACTTCTCTTTGTCACCGCCCCGGCTGTTCAAACTTTGCCACCCACTGGGTACAATCAGGTCACCAACTGAAAGACAGCTCTCACATGCTTGATTAAACTTAGATCTGTCTCTATACACTGCTGCTGCTGCTGCTGCTAAGTCACTTCAGTCGTGTCCGACTCTGTGCAACCCCAGAGATGGCAGCCCACAGGCTTCCCCGTCCCTGGGATTCTCCAGGCAAGAACACTGGAGTGGGTTGCCATTTTCTCCTCCAATGCATGAAAGTGAAAAGTGAAAGCAAAGTCTCTCAGTCGTGCCTGAGTCTTAGCGACCCCATGGACTGCAGCTTACCAGGCTCCTCCATCCATGGGATTTTCCAGGCAAGAGTACTGGAGTGGGGTGCCATTGCCTTCTCCCGTCTCTCACTACTTTATATTAAATAAGGAAACAACAAAGACCTACCGTATAACATAATATCTTGCAATAACCTATAATAGAAAATAATCTGAAAAAGAAAAAAAATTTATATATATATTCGCTCAACATTTGTTGAGAGCTTACTATGAGACATAGTATATATACATATATGGGACAGTCAAACCTCACTCAACACTTGACATTAAGTTTAACCTGCTCCAAGGGAAATAAGTTTTTAAAATCTTATGAATCATCACTTTTCACACATCTTTTTATAGGAACCATAGCCTAAGAGGTTTCACTGGGTACATTTACAGTTGGAAAATATCTATTATTTTTTCACTGCTCAGATGGGGTTTTTGGAATATAACTCCTTCTTGTAAACATATTAAGACACTTGAAATTTTAAGACTTTTCTTCTCTTGGCCAAACAGTTAGAACCAGACCTAGAACAATAGACTGGTTCGAAATTGGGAAATGAGTACGTCAAGGCTGTAATATTGTCAACCTGCTTATTTAACTTATATGCAGAGTATATCATGCGAGATGCCAGGTTGAAGCACAAGCTGGAATCAACATTGCCGGGAGAAATATCAATAACCTCAGACAGGCAGATGACACCACCCTTATGGCCCAAAGTGAAGAGGAATCAAAGAGCCTCTTGATGAAGATGAAAGAGGAATGAAAAAGCCAGTTTAAACCCAACATTCAAAAAACTAAGATCATGGCATCTGGTCCCATCACTTCATGAAAAACAGATGGGGAAACAATGGAAACAGAGACTTTATTTTCTTGGGCTCCAAAATCACTGCAGATGGTGACTGCAGCCATGAGATTAAACAATGCTTGTTCATTGGAAGAAAAGATATGACAAACCTAGACAGCACATTAAAAAGCAGAGACATTACTTTGCTGACAAAAGTTCATATAGTCAAGGCTATGGTTTTTTCAGTAGTCATGTATGGATGTGAGAGTTGGACCATAAAGAAGGCTGAGTGCCAAAGAATTGATGCTTTTGAACTATGGTGTTGGAGAAGACTTGAGAGTCCCTTGGACAGCAAGGAGATCAAACCAGTCACTCCTAAAGGAAATCAACCTTGAATATTCATTGGAAGACTGATGCTGAAGCTGAAGCTCTAATATTTTGGTCACCTGATGCAAAGAGCCAACTCATTGGAAAAGACCCTGATTCTGGGAAAGATTGAAGGCAGGAGGAGAGGATGACAGAGGATGAGATGGTTGGATGGCATCACTGACTCGATGGACATGAGTTTGAGCAAACTCCGGGAGATGGTGAAGGACAGGGAAGCCTGGCATACTGCAGTCCATGGGGTTGCAAAGAGTCAGACATGACTGAACAACAACAAAATGTATGTATATGTGTGTAAGTATAACTGAATTACTCTCCCATAAACTGACAATATTATAAATCAACTATACCTCAATAAAAAAAGTATTCTAAATATATCCAAATGAAACTTCTTTAATAAAACTTAAATCTGTCTCATCTAGGGCTTCTCCAGTTGCAGCCCTATTTGCTCAGATGGTTCTCTAAAACTTGAATTATTGCAGTGGCTTAGACAAGCATACAATGGTAAATATTAAAAATAAAAAATACACAAAGATAGTTTTAAGCAGCCATATTTGGCTCAAACAAATTAACAATTCCTTGGAGTTGTTACAAACTGTTTTTGCTCTGGATGGAAAGTTTACATACTTAATCAACATGGGCATGTGTATTAGAAATAACATGACAAGGAAAACAAAAGGTGGACATAGGACTCCAAATGACATTCACATGCATTCATTTACAGTCATTTAATTTGCTTATTTCTCTGAATATAATGATATTTGCTGCAGGTAGCAAAATTCTAATGAAAAACCCACGAGACACGACTGTCTTTTAAAGTATGTTTTAGCTTCTATTCTTTCGCATGATAACAAATATCCTATTTATTTCAAGAGAGAAATAAAATACTCACAATTAAGACTTTAATGGGGCCTTGAAATAAAAGATGAATTTTAGGGGGGCATGAGCATTATCATATTTTAATGTTGCTGCTGCTGCTGCTAAGTCGCTTCAGTCGTGTCTGACTCTGTGCGACCCCAGAGACAGCAGCCCACCAGGCTCCCCGTCCCCGGGATTCTCCAGGCAAGAACACTGGAGTGGGTTGCCATTTCCTTCTCCAATGCATGAAAGTGAAAAGTGAAAGTAAAGTCGCTCAGTCGTGTCCGACTCCTAGCGACCCCATGGACTGCAGCCTACCAGGCTCCTCTGTCCATGGGAGTTTCCAGGCAAGAGTACTGGAGTGGGGTGCCATTGCCTTCTCCTTAATGTTGCTGCTGCTGCTGCTAAGTCGCTTCAGTCGTGTCCGACTCTGTGTAATGTTGCTAGTGCATGGTAATCAAGTTTCTCTGAGTACCTCTCTGCATCAGAGGCTGTTGGTATTCCACTACACTCCCCAACTCCAAGCATCCATTCTAGATGATTCCATCCTATCAGTGGAAAGTGAGGGAAGTGAGCCCTATCCATGACAGGTAAGAGTGTATGGCCTTCCAGCCAGTTCTGTAACCACCATCACTGTCAGCTCCCAATCTATACCATCAACCTGCTCCCCGACCTGAAATATACTTTCCTTGTCCTGTCTTTGGGTTTGTATCTTCTGTAATTTTATCTTTTTTTTCCCCACATTTTTTATAGCATACTCTATGTTTTAAGTGTAAAGTAATAAAAATTAAATATTTTCAAAAAAAAAAAGGTATTTGCCTTCTCTTCTTTCCTTGTTGTTCAGTCACTCAGTTGTGTCCAAATCTCTGCAACCCCATGGACTACAGCACATCAAGCTTCCCTGTCCTTCACCACCTCCCCAAGTTTGCTCAAATTCATGTCCATTGTGTTGATGATGTCATCCAACCATCTCTTCCTCTGTTTCCCCTTTCTATATCTGATTGGTGTGATGTAATGAGGTTTGAATTCACAGATCCAGCTCCAGGAAAACACAGGCAAGTATCTTTGCAGACTCATTTACATCCTTATTTTATTGTTGTTTCTGTATAGGATGGGGTTGGGTGGGAAGTGAGTGGGAGGAGGGATAAGTGTACCCTTAGTAAGAGTCAGGCTCAGGGACTAGATCATCTCTTACTTCTCAAATCCCAGGCAAAGTAGGCAAGGCATAACAATTAGAATTTCCATAATGGACTACTAAAATCTTATGGGTTTAAGGCAACCTTATAATATGTTTCACACTTGTCTACCTGGCAGAGATAGGAACAGAATGTTATATTTTTGTTTCATTTTTATTTTTTGTATCCCAAGGCCTTGGGATACATTACAAATTTAAGGAAAGAGATGATCATCATGAAATCAGTGGCCAGTGAATTAGAACCAATTTCAGCTCCTTGAGAAAGCATTAACTCTATTATTTGTTTGAAAGTCTATTATAGGCAAGTTTTAAAAGTCTTTTGTGTGTTTTTTTTTTTCCTATAAAAAAGCCAGCTGGGTAAATGAGGCTTGATTCTGCCATCTTAAATAGTAGACTAACTGTTCTCCACTATGGGCACCCATGGTACAACTAAATGTTCCAGCTCACCATAGACTCTGAAGCTATCTAGCTATCTATCTAGTAAACTAGCAGCTATCTAGGAAAAAAGTCCTGTCATCTCCCTCCCTTGTAAACCTGAGTGATATAAGAATAGATGATTGCTTCCTTCTGAGACTAAAGGAAGAAAAAGTTTACATAAAGCCTGAAGATTATTTACCCAATATTTGCTGAAAGTCTACCATGGGACAGGCATAAATTCATAAAAGGGACCAAAGAAAATACATGCAGACAGTATCCCTTTCAAAAGAAGATTCATAATTTCAATTCAGTATACTTACTCATTTGAAATAAAAACTACGTTATTGGGAAACTTAACTTACATACCTATGTATATGAATACATTCATATAAATACATACATGTATATGGACTTCAAAAAACAATATTAATAATTATTCTCCAATGGGATTAACTCACATTTTTGTCTAATGTGATAGATTGCAAAGTAGCCACAATTCTTTAAACCTACCTGTCTGAATGCTCTCTTGATGATGTAACTTTGCAGCTTCTCCCGTCAAAATATGCCAGCTACTTTCCCTCTCCATTGAATTTGGGCTGTTCTTTAATTTTTAAGAGAAAGCATCTTTTAAACAAGTTTTTGATGTGGACCATTTTTAAAGTCTTTATTGAATTTTGTTACAATATTCCTTCTGTTTCACGTTTTTGGTATTTTGGTCACCAGGCGTGTGGGATCTTAGCCCCCCAACCAGGGATCAGACCCACACCCCCTGCATTAGAAGATGAAGTCTTAACCACTGGGCCACCAGGGAAGCCCCCTGGGCTGTTCTGACTTGCTTTGGCCAACAGATACGACTGAAGAAATGATAAGCCAGTTTTGAGTCTAGAGTCAAGAGGTCTTACACGCTTCCTCCCTCTCGTGAAACGGCAAGATAACATGTAAACAAACCCAAGCTAGCCTACAGGATGAGGAGATACAAGTGACCCAACAGCCCCATTGCCCCACTGACCAGCAAATAGCCAATCAGTTCTCAGAAGCAGAGCCACTCTGCTGCTGACCACAGATGCTGATTGAGACTCAACCCGCAGAACAGCCACCCAGCTGAGTCAAACTGTTGCCCCAGAGAACAGTAGGCTATATACATTGCTGTGGTTTTAAGTCACTAAGCTTTAGCCATGGTTTGTTAGGCAGCAAGAGATAAGTGATGCCACCAATATGGGAGAGTTTAATATAGGCATTAACCATGGAAGAATTTTTAGTAGGCTGCTAAATAATCTATTTATCTTTAAAATAACATTCTCATTCCTAAACTACAATCCTCCTTTCCTCCAGCGCTCACTGTGGTGAACACAGAAGCAAATGGAGTTTAAATCTCAAATTCACATTTATTTACTACTTACTTGGTAGGCCTTGGGGAAGTCACTTGGCCTCTCAGGTTTTAGTTTGTCCTTCATTAAGATGGAGATTGTACTATTTCACAGAGTTTTGTTGGGAGGATTAAATAAACCAACACAGGTATATTGCCCATTACTATACCTGCAACATAATGGACACACACAAAGCAGATCTTATTCTTCCCAAACTTTCTTCTTCTTTCCCTACACTTTTTTTTAAACTTTATTTAACTTTACAATATTGTATTGGTTTTGCCATATATCAACATGAATCTGCCACAGGTATACCTGTGTTCCCCATCCTGAACCCTCCTCCCTCCTCCCTCCCCATACCATCCCTCTGGGTCGTCCCAGTGCACCAGCCCCAAGCATCCAGTATCATGCATCGAACCTGGACTGGTGACTCGTTTCATACATGATATTATACATAGTTCAATGCCACTCTCCCAAATTATCCCACCCTCTCCCTCTCCCTCTCCCTCTCCCACAGAGTCCAAAAAAACTGTTCTATACATCAGTGTCTCTTTTGCTGTCTCGTACACAGGGTTATTGTTACCATCTTTCTAAATTCTATATATATGCGTTAGTATACTGTATTGGTGTTTTTCTTTCTGGCTTACTTCACTCTGTATAATAGGCTCCAGTTTCATCCACCTCATTAGAACTGATTCAAATGTATTCTTTTTAATGTCTGAGTAATACTCCATTGTGTATATGTACCACAGCTTTCTTATCCACTCATCTGCTGATGGACATCTGGGTTGCTTCCATGTCCTGGCTATTATAAACAGTGCTGCGATGAACATTGGGGTACACGTGTCTCTTTCCCTTCTGGTTTCCTCAGTGTGTATGCCCAGCAGTGGGATTGCTGGATCATAAGGCAGTTCTATTTCCAGTTTTTTAAGGAATCTCCACACTGTTCTCCATAGTGGCTGTACTAGTTTGCATTCCCACCAACAGTGTAAGAGGGTTCCCTTTTCTCCACATCCTCTCCAGCATTTATTGCTTGTAGACTTTTGGATCGCAGCCATTCTGACTGGCATGAAATGGTACCTCATTGTGGTTTTGATTTGCATTTCTCTGATAATGAGTGATGTTGAGCATCTTTTCATGTGTTTGTTAGCCATCTGTATGTCTTCTTTGGAGAAATGTCGTTTAGTTCTTTGGCCCATTTTTTGATTGGGTCATTTATTTTTCTGGAATTGAGCTGCAGGAGTTGCTTGTATATTTTTTTCCCTCTACTTTTAAGTGTTCAGTGATACCCCAGTGACCTGCTCTGTCACTAGTTAGTTCTAGAACTATCACTCTGGAATAGGGTTAACTTTCATTCTAGTGGCCTCTCCCTTTGCTTAAAAAGTTTTTTCCCATGGGTCTTTTCACAAACTAACTTTACTACACATATAACATCTACCTTTTAAGAAATTATAAATATATTTATAGTATGCTGCTGCTGCTGCTGCTGCTAAGTCGCTTCAGTCGTGTCCACCTCTGTGCAACCCCAGAGACAGCAGCCCACCAGGCTCCCCCGTCCCTGGGATTCTCCAGGCAAGAACCCTGGAGTGGGTTGCCATTTCCTTCTCCAACGCATGAAAGTGAAAAGTGAAAGTGAAGTCGCTCAGTCGTGTCCGACTCATAGCGACCCCATGGACTTCAGCCTACCAGGCCCCTCCGTCCATAGGATTTGCCAGGCAAGAGTACTGGAGTGGGTTGCCATTTCCTTCTCCAATTTATAGTATGTGTCTACTATGTCTCACATGCTATCCCTGGGGGTAGGGATACAAACACAAATATATATATTATTATATATTATATATACTGTATATACATATATATATATATACATAATTTGCTTATCACTACCTGAAATTATATATGTATATTGCTATAAATACATACTTGATTACTTATTATTATTTATCTCACCCACAAGAACATCAATTCTCTGAGGTCTTTGTGTTTGTATCCCTACCCCCAGGGATAGCATGTGGGACATAGTAGACACTCAGGGAGTATTTGTGGAATGAAAGTACAAGAGAACAAATGCATCTCAATCATTACTATGAAAATAACTTACACATTCTTGGAAAGACACTTAATTCAAAGATTTTTTCCAAATGCAACTTTGAAAGACACTAGAAGAGATAGAAGTAACATAACAGGAAGGGATTCCACTGTTGTTTCTTTTATGCATTTGCCTTTTAATGGTTTTTTATCACAATGAGAATTTCCTAAAACATTCTCTCATCTAAGGTTGAAGATTTCATTTCAAATTTGGAATGTATGTGAAAGTTGCTCAGTCGTGTCTGCCTCTTTGCGACCACATGCACTGTGGCCTGCCAGGCTCCTCTGTCCATGGGATTTTCCAGGCAAGAATACTGGAGTGGGTTGCCATTTCCTTCTCCAGGGGATCTTCCTGACCCAGGGATCAAACCCAGGTCTCCAGCATTGCAGGAAAACTCTTTACTGTCTGAGCCACCAGGGAACCCTGAAATTTGGAATACTAATTAATTAAATAAGTACTCTCTGTAGTAGAAACTGTTCCTATGACTGAAAACAGTTAAATTATAACTAAGAACAGCATAATCAGACATATATAACTGTCATAAAACTGATTTGAAAAGTTGGATTTGAATCTCATCACATAAAATTAAACTCTTTGGGAAACTTATTTCTTGGTTTAAAATAGATTCCAACTTGCTGTGTTCCCTGGAAAGAATCCATAAATCTTTGACCATGAAAAGTCCTTTTATTACCTGTTGTTAAAAACTATTTCCTTCGGGTAGATTGTAGTCTCCAAGCAATCCTTCATTACCTACATGATATATTATGGCCCAGCAATGGATCTAAGAATGCTTTGGAAACCTTAAATTGCTCCAAGCTTTAAAATCAAACACTTTGAGTAAGCCAGCTCATCTAACAAAAAGAGCAAGTGGAAAATCAGGGCAAAAAAAGAGAAAGAAGCAAATGCAGAACACATAGCAAGTCAGAAAATATGAATTTTTATACTTTGGGTTTCATTCCCAAGTCATTTCATCTAAAATGCTTCATCTGTTCTTCAGGTTGCTGGCATAGCGTGAATAATGGGCACCCTAAAAAGATTATGTGTAAATTGAAGACTATGGGAATTAATATGCACAAAACTCTATCATAATTTTTCTTTCAATTAGGATAAAGTTTGTCTTTCTGTGACTTCAACTACCACTTAAAGGTGAATGATGTCCAAATCTCTGTCACCAGTTCCCATCTCTGTCAAGGGTGTCAACCGTCCTCACCAAGGAAACGTCTTATCACCACATCATCACCAACCACTTCGTTAACATGACCTGTGCAAAACTCAGTTATCAAACATGTATAATATCATATATGAAATGAATCAACAGTCCAGGTTCGATGCATGATACAGGATGCTTGGGGCTGGTGCACTGGGATGACCCAGAGGGATGGTACAGGGAGGGAGGTGAGAGGGGGGTTCAGGATGGGGAACACGTGTATACCCGTGGCAGATTCATGTTGATGTATGGCAAAACCAATACAATATTGTAAAGTAATTAACCTCCAATTAAAATAAATAAATTTATATGAAAAAAAAACTCAGTTATCTCCTGTATTATTTATTAATTCATCCCATGACATGGTCACCTGCCAGGCTCCCCAAGCAAAGTCTTCTTTCTCACTCTCATTCTCTCTTTATTCAGTCAGCAGGACCTGTTGTTTCTACCTTCAGATACTGAACTGACCATCTTTCACAGTCTGGTCTCATGCCAGCTCCCCAAATCATTGCCCTTCATTTTCCCTTCATTCCTTCAGGCTGCTGAAGATTATGCTTCATGGGAGGTGTTGATTTGTTAACAAGAAATTTTCCCCAAATTCAATATTCCTCCATATACCAGTAAAACTGTAAATGCATATACTATTACTCTTTCATTTGGTGTTTCATAATTTTATGTATATTTAAAACTTAATTTACTTTTTAGAGAAACTGGTTTTTTCATACATTTGTTACTTAAGTACATTTATTTTTAAAATATGTTAAAAACATCTAATGATTGCAATTTTTCTTCCATATTTACATAAAAGCTCGCCCATATCAATTTCAAGTAACAGTAGCAAAAAAAAAAGAAGAATCTTAGAAGAGATTATGATACTAAGTGAAATAAACCAGAGAAAGACAAATATCATATAATACCACTTAAATGTGGAATCTAAAAAGTGATACACATGATATTTACAAAACAGAAATAGACTGACATAAAACCCCCCTTATGATCATCAAAGGGGAAAAAGAGGAGGAGGGATAAATTAGGAGTCTGGGATTAAGAGATACACACTATTATATATAAAACAAATAAACAACAAGGACCTACTATATGGAACAGGGAACTATATTCAATAACTTATATAATGTATAATGTAAAGAAATCTGAAAAAGAATATGTATGCATATATACACGTGTGCTTCGTTGCTCAGTAGTGTCTGACTCTTTGCAGCCCGATGGACTGTAGCCTGCCAGGCTCCTCTGCCCATGGAATTTTCCAGGCAAAAACACTGGAGTGGGATGCCATTTCCTACTCCAAGGGATCTTCTCAACTGGAATCAAACCCGTGTCTCTTGTGTCTCCTGCATTGGCAGGCAGATTCTTTACTACTAGTGCCACATATATGTATCTAACTGAATGACTTTGCTGTACACTTTAACATAACATTGTAAATCAACTGTACTTCAATGAAAAGTTGTTTTGAAACAATAAAGGATCCTTAGATAAACCAATAAAATCAATACCTTTTCTAAAGAAACAGAAATTAAAAAAATAAAAAGTAAAGTTCCAACTCACTCTAACAATAAAAATCTTGAAATACCTAGGAATAAATTTGAAGAGAAGTAGGAAGATATTATATAGGGAATATCATGTAACAGTACTGAAGAGTGTAATGTGAAAACTGGATAAATGAAGAATCAACACTTTCTTTGGTGTAAGAATGCAATAACATGAAACTATCAATTCCCCCAAAATCCGTCCAGAATTTAATATGACCAAAATAAGAGCCAACACCATTTTATTTTATAAGTTATCAGAATTTTTCCGAAGTGTATCTGGAATAATAATAAAGGAAAATTTCTAACAAGAGTACAGAGCAAGAAAGTATGCTTTCAGATATTAAAATGTATTATAAAGCCAGAGTAATTAAAACCAATGTACTGGCACAGGATTAAACAGAACAACAGAAGCTTTGTGTAGAAACCTCATCAAATAAGATAATGGAAAAGCAAAGATGGCATTCCAAAACAACTGGGGAGAAATGGTTATTCACTCAATGGACTTGGACAAGTTAGTATCTTTGAAAAAAAATAAACCTGAATCCCTATATCCTTTCCCAGAATAGTTCTTATATGGATCAAAGATTTAAATGTAAAAAGCAAAAATAAAATTACCAAAAGGAGACACAGAAGTTTAGTACTTTCTAAACATATTAATTATTTATGGAAAACTAAATGATAAAGGAGATATTGGGAAAAATAGCAAAGCATGACAAACAATTAAAATCTTTTATATATGAATTGGTTTATGCCCATGAGATATTAAGTATGATGGCAGACTAAAGATTAATGTATAATATGATGCTGTTTACAGAAGATTGTTTACCTATCTCTACAAATTTAAAAGTCTACAGAGAGAAGTTTAGAAGAATATGCTATAAAATAGTAATAATTATGTTCTCATAGGCAAGGGATATGAATATTTGTATTGTTTTTTGACTATTTGTATTGATTCAACTGTTTATAATAAACATTTATAATAATTATAAAATAATATAGCTATTTAAAGCAAAATTAAGCTTTATGGAATAATAAACACAGGAAACAGTAAAGAAAGTACTGCAAAAGAAAAATAAACAGAAACTATTATTCCAATTTTTTAAAAAGAGAATATAATTTACATGTACATAAGAGGGAATGTATGTGAACTGGTGTTCAGAAAATGGTTGAAGATTTATTTATCATTTATTATATTTCATTCTCAACTCATCCTCTGGCTTGCCATGCAAATGAAATAACTCATTTAAGATAATTATGACTCAATTTATCTGTTTATGACTGACACAAAGAAATATAAGGAACCATATTTTAGGCACAAGGTAATGCTGTCTAATTTTATTAGAGTTAACTTTATTAGTTTATTTTATTTTATTTACTTTAATTTTATTAGTTTTAAACTAAAGGTTACCTGATTTTTGAAGGACCTGTGTTTTATTAAAAGTTGCTTTCATTTAAAATTTTAGTTTTTTATCTGACTTAGATGTTAATATTTCAAAAGTTTTAATAAATTTTAACAAATTTGTCTCACATTTTCTCTTTGTTTTTCTTCTTTATCAAGGAAAAAAACCCTCACTATTCCTTTTACAGCTGTGTGTGTGTGTGTGTGTGTGTGTGTGTGTGTGCGCGCGCGCACAGGCCAGTACCAGAGGTTTGGGAATGCGAGTCATTGGCTGCATCTCTCCTGTTATTTCCCAATGGAATATGTACTTCTGGGCCATGCTTAACCTTAGATATGATACTGCTTCCAACTCAACAGCTCAATAATAGTGATTCTACCTGTATAGTAAACAATGTAGAAAAAAAAAAAAAATATATATATATATAAAATTAAGTTTTATGAGAAAAAAAATCACTTACCCTTGTTTTAGGGAATATAAAGTGATTGTGGAAACTGCTTTATGGGGCAATTCATTAGAAAATATTATAAAATATATTTTGATTTCCAAGGAAAACTATAAAAGAATAAATCTGAAGGCTTTCTTGATAACACCCACCCCTAGACTAAGCCAAGTTCCTCTGTTGTAAGCTGATATTCATCACCCTGAGAATTACTATTCCAAGTAGACTGTAAACGTTGAATGGAGGATTTGTGTTCACTTTGTTTACAATTGTATCCTCAGTGCCGAGGGTAGTGCAGAGCACAAAATAACTGCTAAAAATTGTTTATAGAATGCATGAATAATTTAAAAAATGCCCTGGGATTAAAATAAAAATTCTACAGCTTTGTTGTTTTACACACATACAAACACATATATAACATGTATAATATAGTATATAACATGTACTATTATACCAATGTAATAGTAAATATATGGAAACACAAACATAAATTTTAAAGGCAAAAATACATTTTCTAATATTTACTGCTAATGTATAATCTTGTACACCTCCTGGTGCAAATACCACCTCTACCATCTCCCACCACCCGTCACTTTGAAGATAACTAATCTAAAGAATTACTGATCTATTGATCTAAGAATTACTGATCTAAGAATTACTCATCTATTGATTAATTTAATGGTGACAGAAAACATGCAAAATAAATAGGAATCTAGAAAAACACAGTGTTAGTCATAATTAAGAAAGTGATCACTGGTACAAGACCAGAGCTAGTGAAGGCCAACATTTGAAATTCAAAACTCTGTGATGTGACATAGTCTATATCAGAGTTTTGAGGTTGCTGCTACTATAAGGTGAAGTCGCTCAGTCGTGTCCGACTCTTAGCGACCCCACAGACTGTAGCCTACTAGGCTCTTCCATCCATGGGATTTTCCAGGCAAGAGTACTGGAGTGGGTTGCCATTTCCTTCTATGGCTGATCCTAAAGATTACATGGTGACAGGAGATAATCTGATTTTAAATATGGTCTGATTTGCCTAAGTTTAACATCCCCATGTCAGTGACATATTATAGACTGAATTTTGATGCGAGCTACAAAGCAAAGACATTACCTAGTTCCTGTGGAACCAAATGCCCAATTTAATTTAGGCTCAGAAAAAGTGATCCCTCCGGATTATGGGTAATCCTGCTTAATCCAAACAGTCAAAGCTGTTCTCTATTTCAGTTCTGAGTTTTCCCTTTTTCTCTGTCTTCGATACTAGTCTTTCCCAGATCAGAAGATAAAGAATGCTGTGGAAGTGATATTCAAAATGGGTCTCGGGGAGTTCCTAGCCAATCTCAGTAATTCATAAGGGAATCGTGGTCTTAAACACCTGTCCTGAAAACCACCTAGAGAAAGTGAAAGTGAAAGCGTTAGTTACCCAGTCATATCTGACTCTTTGCAACCCCCATAGACTGTAGCCGACCAGGCTTCTCAGTCCATGGAATTCTCCAGGCAAGAATACTGGAGTGGGTAGCCATTCCCTTCTTTAAAGTATCTTCTCGACCCAGGGATTGAAGCTGGGTCTCCTGCATTGCAGGCAGATTCTTTAACATCTGAGGCACTAGGGAAGCCCTGCCTGCAGAAACACAGCTACACGAAACTCAGAGATGATAATACATGGAGGCTGAACAAATGTGACCGTATTTCTTTTTCCAGGAGTAGCATCCCTAGTTACAATTTACAATCATAATTATGAAAGCTGATAATAGGGCTTCCCAGGTGGCCCATTTGCCTGCCAATGCAGGAGATGCAAGAGATGTGGATTCAATCCCTGGGTTTGGAAGATCCCCTGGAGAATGAAATAGCAACCCATTCCACTATACTTGCCTGGAAAATGCCATGGACAGAGGAGCCTGGTAGGCTACAGTCCATAGGGTTGCAAAGAGTTGGACATGATTGAGCTTGCATGTAGTCATATGAATGCAGATCATGTTCAGCACACATATACCAATTATCACATGTATCAGAAACCCCCAGGGTTTCTCCTAACTAGACTTGCTATACTGTATTACTTGCTAAATCCATCCTCCATTATCCCTCCATTCTTCATGCAAAACCCAGAGCTTACAATCTGGTTCTCTTAACTTTTACTGGCTGCTCTTCTGCCGTCTAGCTGTACCGGTCTTTTCTCCCCATTCACTCACTCTTGCTCTCCCACCATGTTTCTGTTTTGCTTCCTCTCTATTCTTCCCAGACCTTGATCTCTGCTCTCTTAGCTGATATTACTAAGAATTTAGCAAGAATCATCCTTTTTAAATCACTAGCACAAGATGGATCTTGGATCTTAAATTTGAAACAGAGATCAGAGTTAGAAATCCTCATGTCACATTTAAGAAAATGTGAACTGGTGCAAAGCCAGTACTTTATATTTGTTCATTTAAAATGTTGCTGGCTACATGAGTTGAATGTTTTCAATGCATGTAATTAGGGTTCCACGAAGGAGATTATGCAATTTTTTTCAGTTTATAATGGTCAGATACTGAAAATTATTTGCATATAAATTGTCAGTTATGAACAGAAAGACAGGGAATCAGGAATGCAGGAAAGAAATCAGGGGCTGTCAGAGACAGGGGAGGAAGAGTGTAGTTTGATGCCATTGTAGTGTCTGAAAGAACCAGAGTGTGCTGCTTTTTGAGCTAAGGTTTTATCTTCAGCTGTCTCTAGCTGTCAGGGAAATGCACTGTCTGGGATGGGCAGACCATTAAAACATTTCAGCAGAGATGTTCATTACTTTGGCTAATGGAGTTCAGAGTTCCCTGAAAAAAGAAATACTGGCCAGGCAGATTTTGATGAGGAGGGTTTGGAAATACCTCTTCACTGAAGGGAGGCTAAGGGAGAGACATTCAGGAAGCAGAGGCCAGTAGCCTATATCAGGCGTGGTGGAGAGTGACAGTGACAGGTTCAGAAAGCCCAGGAGATTATAAAGATCTGAGTGCCTTGTAATGTCAAGACTCCCCACTTGGGTGCTTAGGACACTCAGGAAGGGAATGGCATGAATAAGGTGGGTCTGGACTGTGGCTGTGAAGTCAGGATGGAAGGGAAGATGGGGAATTCAAGGACGGTACCAATCATCAAATCCAAAGACGCTCCCAAAGAGAGGATGAAATCTGAAACTGGAGGCCAATGACAACAAAAAGCAAGTTAGAGGCAGTGAATTTGGAAAACAGGGCTTGGAAAGATACTTCAGTTGCAAGTATGACTTGAAAATTAGCTAATAACCAATATGGAATGGGTACCATCAATCAGAGCTGGGTTTCCCTGGTGGCTCAGATGGTAAAGAATCTGACTGCAGTACGGAAGACCCGGGTTTGATCCCAGGGTATGGGAGATCCCCTGGAGAAGGGAATGGCAACCCACTCCAGTATTCTTGCCTGGAGAATTCCATGGACAGATGAGCCTGGTGGGCTATGGTGCATGGGATTGCAAAGAGTTGGACACAACTGAGCAATTTTCACTTTCACCACCAATCAGAAGAGATGCCAGAGACAGCAGTGGAACAGTGGAGCCCACCTCGTCTGGGAACTACTTAACCAGCCAGTGGTGGGGCACTTGGGAACTTGAGACAGGAGCTATGTATTTACTGGGGAAATACGACTGAACAACTAAGATGTGCGCCATAAAGTGGCTGTCTAGACAGCCCATTTCTGAAGGGCTCCCTTTTCTACAGGGAGGAAACACATGACCAGTTCTTGCCAGAGGATATGAAGAAAAGTGATGTTCGGCTCACAGCTAAGGTAACTAAGCACTGGGAATAAGATTATTTTCCCAATGATGACAGGGAAATCTTGAAGCTACAGGAGGATGGAGCCATAAGATGGAAGCCCTCTGGATTCTTGAGTTTCTACTTAAAGGAGACCTTCTCAGGAGAACTGTCCAAGAGGAAAACCAGAACTGGACTCTGCACGACTGAGAAATTAAACTTTATTGTATAAATCTACTCAGGTTTTAGGACTTTTACAGTAAATAGACAACTTTGAACAAAACATGGCATAAAAATATTTTAGCATTTTTATGCATTAGTTTCACACTGATAAATATGAACAAATTTCTTAGTTTACTGGTTTTCTTCGACTTTCATGCACTGGAGAAGGAAATGGCAACCCATTCCAGTGTTCTTGCCTGGAGAATCCCAGGGACGGGGGAGCCTGGTGGGCTGCCATCTATGGGGTCGCACAGAGTCGGACATGACTGAAGTGACTTAGCAGCAGCAGAGCATTCTACAAAGGCTTTGGGGCAATAACTTAAAGAGCTAAGTTTCACTGGTTACCAAAGGGGAAGGAGGGAGGGATAAATTAGGAGGAGTAACGTATACACACTACAATATATAAAATAGATAAGCAACAAGGGCCTACTGCATAGCAACAGTGAGCTATACTCAGTATTTTATAATAATCTATATAGGAAAAGAATCTGAAAAAAATTTTCTTTTATATACACACATACACACATATATTAATATATACATATACACACATATATTATTTATACACACACACACATATATATATATACAACTTCTGCTATATACCTGAAGCTAACATGACACTGTAATTAACTATACTTCAATTACAATAAATAAATTTCTGTCTCTTATGATCCAGATGTTCAAGCTGGTTTTAGAAAAGGCAGAGGAACCAGAGATCAAATTGCCAACATCTGCTGGATCATCGAAAAAGCAAAAGAGTTCCAGAAAAACATCTATTTCTGCTTTAATGACTATGCCAAAGCCTTTGACTGTGTGGATCACAATAAACTATGGAAAATTCTGAAAGAGATGGGAATACCAGACCACCTGACCTGCCTCTTAAGAAATCTGTATGCAAGTCAGGAAGCAACAGTTAGAACTGGACATGGAACAACAGACTGGTTCCAAATAGGAAAAGGAGTACGTCAAGGCTGTATATTGTCACCCTGCTTATTTAACTTATATGCAGAGTACATCATGAGAAACCCTGGACTGGAAGAAACACAAGCTGGAATCAAGATTGCAGGGAGAAATATCAATAACCTCAGATATGCAGATGACACCACCCTTATGGCAGAAAGTGAAGAGGAACTCAAAAGCCTCTTGATGAAGTCAAAGTGGAGAGTGAAAAGGTTGGCTTAAAGCTCAACATTCAGAAAACGAAGATCATGGCATCTGGTCCCGTCACTTCATGGGAAGTAGATGGGGAAACAGTGGAAACAGTGTTAGACTTTATTTTTTGAGGCTCCAAAATCACTGCAGATGGTGATTGCAGCCATGAAATTCAAAGACGCTTACTCCTTAGAAGGAAAGTTATGACCAACCTAGATAGCATATTCAAAAGCAGAGACATTACTTTGCCAACAAAGGTCCATCTAGTCAAGGCTATGGTTTTTCCTGTGGTTATGTATGGATGTGAGAGTTGGACTGTGAAGAAGGCTGAGTGCCAAAGAATTGATGCTTTTGAACTGTGGTGTTGGAGAAGACTCTTGAGAGTCCCTTGGACTGCAAGGAGATCCGACCAGTCCATTCTGAAGGAGATCAACCCTGGGATTTCTATGGAGGGAATGATGGTGAAGCTGAAACTCCAGTACTTTGGCCACCTCATGAGAAGAGTTGACTCATTGGAAAAGACTCTGATGCTGGGAGGGATTGGGGGCAGGAGGAGAAGGGGACAACAGAGGATGAGATGGCTGGATAGAATCACTGACTCGATGGACGTGAGTCTGAGTGAACTCTGGGAGTTGGTGATGGACAGGGAGGCCTGGCATGCTGCGATTCATGGGGTCACAAAGAGTCGGACACGACTGAGGGACTGAACCTAATTGATGATAATATCTTTCCAAGAAATAAGAAAGGTTTTTGTTTTGTTTTCTGTTTTTCTTACATTTTGAAGCATGAATTTTTATGTTTCTTTTACATTAAAAAAACCTATAAAAAAGATAATGGTGGATGTCAAAGTGAAGGTCACTCAGTCGTGTCCAACTCCTTGCAACCCCACAACTGTAGCCTACCAGGCTCCTCTGTCCATGGAATTCTCCAGGCAAGAATACTGGAGTGAGTAGCTGCTCCCTTCTCTAAGGGATCTTCCCAACCAGGGATCGAACCCAAGTCTCCTGCATTGCAGGTGGATTTTTCACCATTTGAGCCACCAGGGAAGTGCCCTTCTCCCCCCTCAAAAAAAGCCTATAGAGATTCCCATTTTACATTGAAAAGCCCATTTTGTAAACCCCAAACCTACACAATCACACTGTAAACTGATCTCTCTAAGGGGAGATGTTCAGGGGAAAGCCTCATTCAACTCTGGACCCACAGGAGGAGCCAAGAGGATACATCCAATGAGTGCTTTTTGAATAAATGAATCAAATCATTGCTACTAGAAAGGCGATGTGCTGAGGAAAAGCAAATTAGAAGGCAATTATGGACTGAACCTGGAGTCTTCTGCTGATTAACTTTATGATGCAGAATTCTCCATGAACCTTTAACCCTTATTTATCTGAAGTACTTTGGTGACTTTTCAGTTTTGGCTTCTCATTTTCCAGTGAGAAAGCTGTGAGGCCCTGGGAAGAAGTGATCAGCTCATATCCAGAGAACTATTTTATATCCAATCTTAAATGAAAACTCTGACTTTCATAATTGAAGGTTTGTGGTGTTCTCCCTTACTGTGGCACCTATTAATTTTGACTCTCCAGTTGTTTTTCATCTGCAGAACTTAGATAACATTTATTCATCCTCATACAGTGACCATAAAGAGAGCACGAGGTAGCATCAACATGCTGAAATGCACTCAATATCAAAGTAATGTGACCTTTTTAGTCAACTCAGGGACCTGTGAGGCTGTGAGCATCATTAAACCTAAGGGTTAGAATGATCTTTAATTTCAGTGTGCCATTAAAAAATCCTATGGTATTTGCTTCTCCTGGACTCAACATACTACCATCCACTCTCAGATACTCTTGTGAGTCATAAATTGTCAGCTAAAGCAATAACTCAAAGTTTTGGATAAGCAAGTTATTATTCTGTTGATCAGAAAATAACTGAAGTATCATATGGGCTAAAAAGCTGGTTTTAGAGGTTTTTCTCATCCGAGTCCTGACTTCCCTTTTAACTGACTTCAGTGCCTTATCCAATAGCTCTTCCAAATGGAAGATCTGAATTTGACTTGAGATCCAGTGTCTAAGGTGGCACCAGTGGTAAAAAGCTCATTTGCCAACGCACAAGATGTAAGAGACGTAGGTTCAATTCCTGGGTCAGGAAATGGCAACCCACTCCAGTATTCTTGCTTGGAGAATTCCATGGACAGAGGAGCCTGGAGGGCTACAGTCCATGGGGTCACAAAGAGTTGAACACAACTGAAGCGACTTAGCATTCATTCATTCCAGCTTCTAAAGAGGAACACTGAATCAAGTATAGCATGCTCCTCCTTTATATCTCAATACTTCTGGGTGGATCTAGACAGACAATAATCACAGCCTGCAATAGGAGGTGAGCAATACAGAGTGTGATCATCCTTTTCCGAAGCTGACTCCCTGACACTTTGAAGTGATACAGCAGAGGGTGCCAAGGGGCAGCTTGAGGAAAATTATTTGTGTGACTCCTAATTGAATATGTCACCCATGAGTGATCACTGGGTTCACCATTTAATGAACCCACTAAAATCAGGCTGGTGATGCATGGAGCCAACCTTCCCTGTCCCCACGAGTGCTGGGGGGACAACCTCTGCAGGCTGGAGGCAAAACTGAGAAGCTGGCAAAACTGATTGTGCTGCCTTCTCTTTTCACGGCGTGCCCTGTGCTCCACTTACAGAGCTCCCCACCCAGTGCCACAGGCTGGTGTCCACCAGCGAAAGGTCCGCTCTTGCCTCTCCCTTTCAGCTCGCGGCAGACCTGGAAATCTGCCAGTCACCCTGAAGAGACCATCACCTCTGCTTTGCTAGCTGGGTGACTGCTGTGAAGCTTGCCCTATTGACAGGGTTTTCCCAAGGAAACCTCATATCTAACAGCTTTCCTTAAAACTCATCAGAAGAGCTAACACATATAGTCATAGGTTCATTCTTTTAAAGAGCCTTTAGGGAGAGCTAACATGTGTCAGGCTCAGCCAGGTGTTAAGGGTGAAAAGGTATCTAACAAATTGCCCGCTGACCTTAAGAAATGGAGGCAGAAGCCGTTTCTAAGTGTCAGTGACAACATAACATGATAGCTACAATGAGAGAAGGTGCTAGAACAGAGGAGGTCCCAACCCCGCCCTGGGATGAGCATGAGTGGTACCCCCAGAGGCTACCCATAACTCAAAGCAAACAGCCCCAAAGAATCAAGCCTACCACCAAGAGAAAAATCATCAGGCCTCATCTTTCTCATAAAGCCAATAATAAAGGGTCCTTGTGAGATTCTGTGCTGGTAGAATGCCCCTTAGGCTGCAGACACTAGCTACTGACCCGCCCACATCACAACAGGCAAAGTGAAGATACACGAAGTTCCTTTCTGGAATCACCCTCCTCTCCTGGAGCAGAGAAGACTGAAATCCTCACCTCAGGCCCCGCCTGACCAGGGGTGTCCACAGCATTTGCTACCTGAGGCCCCAGGCCCACTTTGGCCTCATTCTGTTCCCTCTGCCCCAAATGTCCTCCTCCCCAAACCCTGTACTCACAGATTAATTCCTCCCTAATTTCAAGGCTCAGAGAGATGGCCAATTCTTATTCCAGAAAACATTCCTGAGGTTCTCATTTTCTCTGCTCCCACCACACCTGCTGTTTAATACTTGTCACAAATCACACTAATAACCCTGACCTGTATTTTCACTTTTGTCTGCTTGAAGAAGACAGATCTATGTCTTCCTCTGTACACAGCACCTTCAAAGAGTGAGTGGGTGCTCGTTACATGTTTATAGACTAGATAGATGGGTGGGTGGGTGAATGGAAGAATGGTGTGTCTTTACTTTTCTGTTGCCTTTAAAGGACTCAGTTATCCTACTCAAAGAGAAATGGGTGCTATGTTTCTTCCTCCTTATTTCCAGTTAGCTGTATTTCATGCATCTGTAAATCTGAAGCATATTTTATCTATTAGATGCGAGACATGATTGGTCATGAAATTATACACTCTGCATATTCATTTAGGAGAGATAAAACAGAAAATTAGAACCCAGTGATCTCTCAATTTGTATTCCACGGCATTATAGTCAGCCTGTGGCACTTGCTGACATGCTGCAGGTTAATGAACTTTGCAGAGGGAGACCTGCTACATCTCACTCAGGCCCAAGTGGTTCTATGTGTCTGCTGACAGCCTTGCAGCCAGATGCGAGAGGCTTCCTCCAAGTCATGTGTCTTTTCCCTTCCCTAATACCTCTCCTGCCTTTAATACTGTCTTGTAAATAGTGTCCCCAAAATGACAACAGCTTTTGATCACAAATCACTTTCTTATTACTATTAATTGATTCTCGAACCACTCAGTTTGATTGTTAACTAACAAAGAGCCAAATCAGCCGTTCATTTGTGCTCTGTAAATGCCATGTTTAAGGATCAGGCTTTCATCACTGTGCCCTCCTGAGCAGCCTTTTCCATCTTGCCCAGGCGCATCTGCAAATGTGACAAGACACATAGAACAGAAGCCTGCAACGATGACAGCCCAGATAGTGCTGGTTATGACAATTCCTTTCCATTCTGATCAAACCCCTTAAACAATTTTAACACCAGAAATAGCATGAAAACAAGAAGCTAAATTATAAACGAAGAACCAGGAGAAATGGTTAGGACAGAAACATTTCTTCTCCCTTTCTCATTTTTCCTTTCACCTGCGGGAAGGTCAGTGAGCGAAACACCCTTGGCCTCTCTCTTTCCTTCACTCAACTCTGCTCAAGGTGACTCATTCAATTAGTGGGTCTGGGAAAAACAAAAGCAAATGAGTGAAAAACCTTCCTACGGAAGGCTGATCACTCTCTGCTTGTTCCTCAGGGAGAGGTCAAGGTGGACCACTACCTTCTGTGAATGTCTAACTCTGGGACTGTCAAATCTAAGCCACTTTCTCCAATATCTGCCTTATAATTAATAAAGGTGAGTTTTAAATTTCTTCCATCTGTTAACTATTTTGTCTTTTTTCCTCCATCTTTCCAAAACTCAGACAGGAAAGAGGATTGTTTATGTTATTTATGTTGCAGAATTTCTGGCATGTACCTCACCAATGGTTTATTTGCGGGAAAAGTGGTAATTAAAAATACAGACTTCCTAGGTTCATATCCTGGCTCTGTCACTTCTCAGCTGGGAGCTGTCCATCCCTGTGCCCATAATATACAACTCCTCTGTACCTTAGCTTCCCCTTTACAAAATGGGGGCAAAAATATGCCTACTTATAGGGTTCCTGGGAGTACCCTTTGCCTGGGCTAGCCTAACACATGCTTCCATGAGCTACTTCTGTTATCATTAAACCATGCCATATGCTCAATGGGGTGCCTTGGATGGCAACCTAATGTTGATTCCAAATGCAGTGAACTGTTTGGCTTGTGCCATTACTAAACCATCAAGTGTGTGTGTGTGTGTGTGTGTGTGTGTGCGTGCGCATGCACTTAGTTGTGTCTGACTGTGACTCCATGGACTGTACCCCGCCAGGCTCCTCTGTCCATGGAATTCTAGAGGCAAGGATACTGGAGTGGGTTGTCATTTCCTCCTCCAAGGAATATCCCTAATCCAGGGATTGAACCTGTCTCTCCTGCATCTCCTGCATTGGCAGGAGGGCTCTTTACCACTAATACCACCTGGGAAGCACACATAATACTAGAACCAAATGGACCTGAGAAATCTTAGCTTCAGGTCCTAGTTCAATGAAAGATGAGACAAAGGCCCAGAGAACTGAAGTAATTCACCCAAGGTTGCACTTGGCAGGTCCAAGGCTGGGCATCCCATCTGTCTGGACACCTGGCCCACTGATTGTCTCTCCACGTTAGCTGCTGCTCTCACAATCATGATTTCTGTTCACTGCACTTCTCACACTCAGTCTACTTGCCCATTTAATGCAGTTATTAAGTCTAGTCACCAACCACATTGTACCTCCAAGGGTACAATACCAGGCCTCAATAAAATTTTGAGCATTACAACAATAAAAACAGATATTTCTCCCTGAGCCTCTCCGTATATTTTTCCGATTAGAGAAAGCTGAAATCTGACTTGCCCAAGATAATTCATGTAAGAAAAAGCCCATTAGAAAAGCAGTGCTGCTGATTTACTAGCATCTTTCTATTGCTTTGTTCTTTACAACGCAGACCATTTTTAAAGCCAGATATTTACTTCTTGATTGTTCTTCTAACCCCCGCTGCTTTCCCCCCAGGGAACTCACTCTTCTGTTTGCAGCATCCCAGGGAGTGCAAACTAAATACAGTATTGAAGTAAAATCCCTGAGAAGCTAATGAACTATTTTATGGAGACTGAGGCAGGAACCCTTTTCAGGAGTGGTACTGCAATTAATTGGACGTGGCCACACAAAGGCACAGTTACAGAAACAGGCAATTTACGATAGGGAATTTAGAAGGTCACTAATGATGGCTTGAAAGGTAGAAAATGATTACTTTCAATCATGTATCAACCTGGATGCCAAATCAGACATCTTAATGTATGTTTTCAACAGAGGGCAATTTGCTTGAACTTCCAAAATGAAAATGTGGCACATTTGCCAATAATCGGTCTGAATAGCTAATTACCAACTGCATTCCACTGAGAATCTGCTACCTGTCATGCTGTAACCTTAGATTTCTCAAATATGGGAGAGGTGGTCAAGTATATTAGCAGATAATTAAAGTTGCAACAGCTCAAAAAGAGCATTGTCCTTTAAGACCCGCAATATTAGTTCAGTATGGAAATAATCCTTTTCAGTGAATTTTGGGTAAGTGACACAATGGATCAATAACCGTTAGCCAGATTATTTTTAGGCGTGTTCAGCTATTCTGCTACCGGTGACATTTACAGTTATTTTTTGGAACCCAAGTAAAGAATAACTCCTTTTTTCTCTTTCTACATATCTTCAACAATTGTTATTGTGTTTAATTATTTATAAAAATTGGAATCCAAGTGAAGTTGACCACAATGTTACCAAGTTATAGAGCTAACTGGATTCAGATTACAAAATTGAGACAATTAGCATCAATTTTCATCTCTATCAAAAGTGTTTAAACTGACAAATCACACTGTTTTTCTTTTCCACAAATTATTGACCTTTATGAAGTAATATATAGATAAAAAGATCTTATTAATCATTTTATGAGAAATTGAGTCAGGTAGTAGTCTAATAGATTACAGTGTGAGATCTATAAATTAGATTCAAATCCTAGCTTTGCCACTACCTTGTTGGATGACAAGGGAATTACTTGACTTCGCTGAGCTTCAGTTGTCCCTTATGGGAATGTTGCAGGAAGAGGGACCCCTTCCAGGGCCAAAAACTGGGCTCTTGTCTAATACTCGGGAATGAATTGTCTGACAAAGGAAGAGATTTTATTGGGAAAGGGCACCAATGGGTGGAGAGCAGTAGGGTAAGGGAACCCAGGAGAACTGCTCTGCCATGTGGCTTGCAGTCTTGGGTTTCATGGTGATGGGATTAGTTTCTGGGTGGTCTTTGGCCAATTATTCTAATTCAGAGTCTTTCCTGGTGGCACACGCATGGCTCAGCCAAGATGGATGCTAGCGAGAGGGATTCTGGGAAGTGGACGGACACGCGGTGTCTCCTTTCGACCTTTCCCAGACTCTTCCGGTTGGTGGTGGCTTATTAGTTCCGTACTCCTTACCAGGATCTCCTGTCATAAAACAACTCATGCAAATAGTTACTATGGTGCCTGGCCAGGGTGGGCAGTTTCAATCAGTGTGCTTCCCCTAACAGGAACAGTGACATATGAGTGTCAGATGCCTCACCCAGAGCTGGTATGATAGGTTTAAGATAGTCAGTCCACATTAGTCATCATTATGACATCTGAGGACCCCAAAAAGCAGGGAGAAGCAGTTTTTAAGGAACCTGAGTTCTGTTTTAGATTATCATGCTTGACTGTTTGAGAAGTGGAATTGTCTAGTGAGTCTCATGCATGGTATAGAGGTCAAGAGCAGATATTTAGAGATATGTGAAAGTATTAGTCAGTCATGTCCGAATCTTTGCAACCCTATGGACTGCAGCCTGCCAGGCTCCTCTGTCCATGGGATTTCCCAGGCAAGAATACTGGAGTGAGTTGCCATTTCCTTCTCCAGGGGATCTTCCTGACCCAGGGATTGAATCTGGGTCTCCTGCATTGTAGGCAGACTCTTTACCATTTGAACTACCAGAGAAGCCCTGTAAGCAGGTTAAATGGATCATCTAGGGTGACTGAGCAGAGCTGAAAAAAATTAAAGAAAAAATCTAGGAATAAGTGGAGTTGAAAAAAATAAAAAAATCTAGGAAGTGTCAACATTTATGGGAAGAGCAAAAAGGAATAACAAATGAAGAAAACTAGAGTAAGTGGTCACAGAAATAAAAGGAGAGCCAAGAGGGGTTGATACCATAGACTCCAAGGAAGATCCAGGGAAAGAGTGGCTGAGTATTGACAGCATGAGGCCTAGAAATAGGTCTTTGTATTTGATACTTAGGATATAATTTCCACCCTTAGGATAGAAGCCAAGCTGAATGGATATGAAGAATGACTGCAACTCAGGAAGAGGGGGCTTTCAAGAGGGCTGGCTGGGGAGGGGAGACGGCAGCAAGGGCAGTGAGTTCAGGTGGAAAATGAGTGGAGAGGGTGAAGCATGGTTGTGGTCAGTCTATCAACAGTTCACTAAAATCTGTGTTGTTTCCTTCTAAATGCACAGCTAGTCTCTATCCCTTAGCCTCTTACAGTTACATGTGGCCACTTAGCTAACTCTTGCCAAGGAAATGTAGATTGAAAATATTGGGTTGGACAAAAAGTTCATTTGGATTTTTTGTAACATCTTACTGAAAAGCCTGAACAAACTTTTTGGCCAATCCAATCTACACAAATTTGAAGGCAGTGTTTGTAATACGTAGGTGTGTCTCCTGCCAAGTCTCTAGAAATAACATCTCCCTTACTGTTCCCTTTGGGTCCTGACTCCACACCCTGGGACCCTCTGTCTTGCTCCTCCACGGTCTCATCTGATGTTGGCAGTGGACAGGATGCTTCCTTGGGAAACACGTAGTTTTTGCAACCCACTTTCTATTAGTATCAAGCATTGTTAAAAAGAAAAGTCACAGGCTTATTTCTGCCAGGGCCCTGGTTTCTATGGCAATATAATTTCCTCAAAAGCTAAATAGGGTTCTAATCTTCTCAGACCCAAGTCTAAAGTTCTTCCTTTGACACAATTCTAAAGGCCACTTTATTACAACTTTTTTTTTTTTGCTACCTTAGGAATTATATACACATTGTACCTCTACAAGGAAACTAACCATTTCTGTAACATTTTTAAATAGGAGACTGTATCCTAAATTCCAAATGATGATGTAAAAATTCACATCTGGAAGTATGAAGAACACATTTTAAAGACAGATTGTATAGAAGGTAAATGTATGGGACTAGTTTTATAATTGTTGAGATAAAATATGATAAGGTTATTGGTGTTTTTAGTCTACCTGGGGCCTGAGAATAACAGATGCTGACATTAAGGTGGAGATCAATTCGGACACAGTCCCACAATCTCTTTTTTTTTAATATCCAGATGGGTTTCTGTCTGTCTTAATGACATTTTCTTCCCTTGGGCTTGCTTGCACTATGACTGGCAGGGCTCATTCATCTCTAATCTCAGATAAGAGAGTGAGGACATGTGAAGGTTTGAGAGATACGACAGTACGAAAGCAGCACTCCCGTTCTCTGTCCCCTTGACCGCTGAGCACAGTTGTTACAGCAGCGTCCACTGCCTCTATTAGCTCAGGGGTCAACTCATGTCCTCCTCGCCCAATTAACCTTGCTCTGATAAAAATCTGACAAAGCAGGCTTCATTCCCTTATATGAAGTTGATTACAGGTATCAACAGCCACCTTCAGGGGAGATCAAAAGCAGCAAAAGCAATTTATTCACTCACATGACTCTAGGATGCTTGATCCGATGGGATCAACCACAATCCAAGGAAAAATTTGATGAAAAGATTTATTTCCTTAGTCTTAAAACCTTAATGAAGAATATGAACAATGTAACTCAACTAAACTTATTTGTTGGAAGCTTCCCTGTTACACACTTGGAAAGTTAGTAAATTATAATAATCACACCTGATTCCTAGTTTTATAGCTGAAGAATTACTGTTCTCATTTAATAATTAATGGTAAGTGCAGCTAGCATTCTACAGAAGAGTGCATCTGCTCTGACAACGGGCTTCCCTCGTAGCTTAGTCAGTAAAGAATCTGCCTGCAATGCAGGAGACCAGGGTTCGATCCCTGGGTTGGGAAGATCCCCTGGAGGAGGGCATGACAACCCACTCCAGTACTCTTGCCTGGGAAATCCCATGGACAGAGGAGCCTGGCGGGCTACAGTCCATGGGGTCGCAAGAGTCAGACACGACTTGGCGTTTAAACCACCACTCTGACAACACCATCCCTGAAAACCATCCGGTATTGTATTCTGTTCTTCCATTTCAGGAATTCTTAGAGCACGCTAATGAGGGTATTTTTAGAGTCATATATTTCAGCTGCATCTTCTATCCCACCTGAAGCAGAGCAGCTCCAAATTATAAAAGCACTGAACATCACAGTAATTATTATTTATAATTACTTCCTCGCGGTAGGTTGGCTCATAAATTTTAATGGAGCTCTTTCCACAGTGTTGATTGCCAACCTTCCTGGCATTTGTGGGATAAATGTTTATCCAAATAGAAATAATGTGGTCGAGTAATTTCATAGTCAGCCTGAATCCTCCCTTCTTCACTCTCCCTAGAGGTTATTTTAAATGCATAGCATTGGAAGGGAGAGGGGTGATGATTATCCTACTTTGGAAGTTCCGATGTCCACACATTGACTCCTGATATTCATTTTCCTGGCAGAGATGTACATTGGTACAAAATAGCTCCTGGGCAGGCAGACAAATTCACTGTCAACAACTAGAAGCTCAGTTCTTTCCAAGAGACAGGAAAGAGTTTGAATCCAGGAAAGAAATAAGAAACTTCTCTCCTTTCCCTCCTCTGGACTCATTCTTAGCTTAGAAATCAACCACACTTCACAAAGACACCAGAAATAGAAGGTGTCTTGCAAAAAGAATGCAAAACAGGAGGGGATTTTTACATTCCACCTATACATACAGTTAGGTCCATACCATTTCTGTCCTTTATTGAGCCCATCTTTGCATGAAATGTTCCCTTGTTATCTCTAATTTTCTTGAAGAGATCTCTAGTCTTTCCCACTCTGTTGTTTTCCTGTATTTCTTTGCATTGATCACTGAGGATGGTTTTCTTATCTCTCCTTGCTATTCTTTGGAACTCTGCATTCAGATGCTTATATCTTTCCTTTTCTCCTTTGCTTTTCACTTCTCTTCTTTTGTATGGACCTAACAGAAGCAGAAGATGATATTAAGAAGAGGTGGCAAGAATACAAAGAAGAACTGTACAAAAAAGATCTTCACAACCCAGATAATCACGATGGTGTGATCACTCACCTAGAGCCAGACATCCTGGAATGTGAAGGCAAGTGGGCCTTAGGAAGCATCACTATGAACAAAGCTAGTGGAGGTGATGGAATTCCAGTCGAACTATTTCAAACCCTAAAAGATGATGCTGTGAAAGTGCTGCACTCAATATGCCAGCAAATTTGGAAAACTCAGCAGTGGCCACAGCACTGGAAAAGGTCAGTTTTCATTCCAATCCTAAAGAAAGGCAATGCCAAAGAATGCTCAAACTATTGCACAATTGCACTCATCTCACATGCTAGTAAAGTAATGCTCAAAATTCTCCAAGCCAGGCTTCAGCAATACGTGAACCATGAACTTCCAGATGTACAAGCTGGTTTTAGAAAAGGCAGAGGAACCAGAGATCAAATTGCCAACATCTGCTGGATCATTGAAAAAGCAAGAGAGTTCCAGAAAAACATCTATTTCTGCTTTAATGACTATGCCAAAGCCTTTGACTGTTTGGATCACAATAAACTGTGGAAAATTCTGAAAGAGATGGGAATACCAGACCACCTGATCTGCCTCTTGAGAAACCTATATGCAGGTCAGGAAGCAACAGTTAGAACTGGACATGGAACAACACACTGGTTCCAAATAGGAAAAGGAGTACGTCAAGGCTGTATATTGTCACCCTGCTTATTTAACTTATATGCAGAGTACATCATGAGAAATGCTGGGCTGGATGAAGCACAAGCTAGAATCAAGATTGCCAGGAAAAATATCAATAACGTCAGATATGCAGATGACACCACCCTCATGGCAGAAAGTGAAGAGGAACAAAAAAGCCTCTTGATGAAAGTGAAAGAGAAGAGTGAAAAAGTTGGCTTAAAGCTCAATATTCAGAAAACTAAGATCATGGCATCTGGTCCCATCACTTCATGGCAGATAGATGGGGAAACTGTGGAAACAGTGTCAGATTTTATTTTTCTGGGCTCTGAAATCACTTCAGATGGTGATTGCAGCCATGAAATTAAAAGACGCTTACTCTTTGGAAGGAAAGTTATGACCAACCTAGATAGCATATTGAAAAGCAGAGATATTACTTTGCCAACAAAGGTCCGTCTAGTCAAGGCTATGGTTTTTCCAGTGGTCATGTATGGATGTGAGAGTTGGACTGTGAAGAAAGCTGAGCGCCGAAGAACTGATGCTTTTGAACTGTGGTGTTGGAGAAGACTCTTGAGAGTCCCTTGGACTGCAAGGAGATCCAACCAGTCCATTCTAAAGGAGATCAGTCCTGGGTGTTCTTTGGAAGGGCTGATGCTAAAGCTGAAACTCCAATACTTTGGCCACCTCATGAAAAGAGTTGACTCATTGGAAAAGACTCTGCTGCTGGGAGGGATTGGGGCAGGAGGAGAAGAGGACGACAGAGGATGAGATGGCTGGATAGCATCACCGACTCAATGGACACGAGTTTGGGTGAACTCTGGGAGTTGGTGATGGACATGGAGGCCTGGTGTGCTGCGATTCATGGGGTCGCAAAGAGTCAGACACGACTGAGCGACTGAACTTATATGTACAGTAGATTACATTTATGCAATGACTTCTCTGGAAGAGAAATGTCTTTACAATTACAAAGTAGATCAAGTAGATCCTTGAGGACTGAAAGGATCTTTAAGAATTCTCTTTCATCCAAGTGCAATTTACACGTATGTGTTAATAAGACATTGTTGAAGTTTGAGTTCTTCCAAAGGCAGAGCCTGAGAGAACGTGGAGCTGGTGGTTTATTCAGAGGTGATACAAGGAAACAGGAGTGAATAGGGAGAATGAGACAGGAAAGGAGAAAAAGATGATGTAAGAATATTATTATTATCAGGATCATTGGGATGAGTACGGGGCTGTCAATACTGTTACAAACTTCTGAAAAACATACAGAAAGCTTTTTAGAATTGTCAATCTAAAAAACAACAGGCTGGAATATTCATTTCCCTAGCTCTGGTCTCTATCAACTGAGGGCTGTTGTGGGGTTGGAGGTGATTACAACCTTGCACTTCCTGGCTTTGCATGCAAGTTTGGACCTAGTGAGTTGTGCTGTAAGAGGAAGCCCTGGGGCAGAAAGCAAAAAGACAAGCACTACAGGCTTGAAGTGAAGCACCAAGCACACACAGATCTGCCCACTACAGCTGAAAATCAGTCAGGCCAAGGAGACGGTGGTGGGGGCGGGGGGACGGGTCTAACAGCATCTGCTATTCACATCCTCTGAATAAGGAAGGATCATTTTAGAATGATGATGTCAACTGCATGGAGAGCTTCTAAGAGTGTTCCCTTATTCTTCCTTTTAAAGGTGCGTACAAATCTCATGCCCCAGGTGACATACTCACCTGCTTCCTGCTGTATTCAATTCTGAACATTGTGTCTATTCTGACATTATCACTCTATAGGTTCTTAGGCTTTGCTGAAGTTTCTACTATACTTAAAGACTTTAACACATCTTGTTGAGTTGTAAAATGGATTTTAATTTCGCCAAAAGGATATATTTAAGATCTCATAATGATTTTGAAATTAGTATGGCTTGTCTTTTGAAACACTCATTGTAAGGGAACTAATTAATAGATGTGGCTCCATAAAAATGAGAGGGAAAAAAAAAGGTATGCCTCAAACATGCCATTCACAAAACTAAAGGCAAACAATTATGGAAAGAAAAAAAAACCCTTATTTGCAAGAAAAACAAGTCCATATTCAGACCAAAAAGTGTCATAAAAATAAAGATAAATAGCTGAAAAGTTAGTAACTTATGTAAGAAAAATACAAATGGCAAAGAAGCATTTGAAAATGACACTCCATGAGATGAAAGTGAAAACATAATAAATGTAAAATTGTCAATCAAAACAATAACCGTGCTATTTATTAGTGGGTTCTATAAAATGGGCATCTTGTGTCCTGTTATCCAGAGTGTAGAATCAGAGAATTTCTGTTACATCAATTTGGCAATACAGATTTAAAAATGAAAAATTCAATTTCCTATGATTTACTGACCACGTAAAGAGGTAAACTCAGTAAAGAGGTATCAATGCAAATTCCCATCATTTACAATGGCTAGAAAGAAAAGTAAAGGAAAAAAGAACACTAGAAATAAAGGATTGGATAAATAAAATTTTCTTATGTTACTACTTAAAATCAGGCTTTCAAAGTATATTTAAAAATTTTAGAAAAGGTTCACAACATAGCAGTGAAAACACAGTTGGTGACATAGCATGTATTTTGATTTTTAAATACGTACTATGCTGCTAAGTCGCTTCAGTCGTGTCCAACTCTGTGCGACCCCATAGACGGCAGCCCACCAGGCTCCCCATCCCCGGGATTCTCCAGGCAAGAACACTGGAGAGGGTTGCCATTTTCTTCTCCAATGCATGAAAGTGAAAAGTGAAATATGGACTATACATATACAAAAAAAATGGAGTTATACACCAAACTAATAATAGCTACCTTTGGGCAGTAACAATTAGACATTCATCGTTTCCGAAGTTAAAAGTTAAAATTGTCAGGACCTAGTGACCATCTCCTTTTCCTATCTGGAACCAGTCTGCTGTTCCATGTCCAGTTCTAACTGTTGCTTCCTGACCTGCATATAGGTCAAGAGGCATGTCAGGTGGTCTGGTATTCCCATCTCTTTCAGAATTTTCCACAGTTTATTGTGATCCACACAGTCAAAGGCTTTGGCATAGTCAATAAAGCAGAAATAGGTGTTTTTTCTGGAACGCTCTTGCTTTTTCAATGATCCAGCGGATGTTGGCAATTTGATCTCTGGTTCCTCTGCCTTTTCTAAAACCAGCTTGTACACCTGGAAGTTCACGGTTCACGTATTGCTGAAGCCTGGCTTGGAGAATTTTGAGCATTACTTTACTAGCGTGTGAGACGAGTGCAATTGTGCAGTAGTTTGAGCATTCTTTGGCATTGCCTTTCTTTGGGATTGGAATGAAAACTGACCTTTTCCAGTGCTGTGGCCACTGCTGAGTTTTCCAAATTTGCTGACATATTTAGTGCAGCACTTTCACAGCATCATCTTTTAGGGTTTGAAATAGCTCAACTGGAATTCCATCACCTCCACTAGCTTTGTTCGTAGTGATGCTTCCTACGGCCCACTTGCCTTCACATTCCAGGATGTCTGGCTCTAGGTGAGTGATCACATCATTGTGATTATCTGGGTTGTGAAGATCTTTCTTGTACAGTTTTTCTGTGTATTCTTGCCACCTCTTCTTAATATCTTCTGCTTCTGTTAGATCCATACCACTTCTGTCCTTTATTGAGCCCATCTTTGCATTAAATATTCCCTTGGTATCTCTAATTTTTTTGAAGAGATTGCTAGTCTTTCCCATTCTATTCTTTTCCTCTATTTCTTTGCATTGATCACTGAGGAAGGCTTTCTTATCTCTCCTTGCTATTCTTTGGAACTCTGCATTCAAATGGGAATATCTTTCCTTTTCTCCTTTGCTTTTCGCTTCTCTTCTTTTCACAGCTATTTGTAAGGCCTTCTCAGACAGCCATTTTGCTTTTTTGCATTTCTTTTTCTTGGGTATGGTCTTGATCCCTGTCTCCTGTACAATGTCACAAACCTCTGTCCATAGTTCATCAGGCACTCTGTCTATCAGATCTAGTCCCTTAAATCTATTTCTCACTTCCACTGGATAATCATAAGGGATTTGATTTAGGTCAAACCTGAATGGTCTAGTGGTTTTCCCCATTTTCTTCAATTTAAGTCTGAATTTGGCAATAAGGAGTTCATGATCTGAGCCACAGTCTGCTTCCGATCTTGTTTTTGATGACTGTATAGAGCTTCTTCATCTTTGGCTTTAAAATACTAATCAAGACTAATGTTCAAAAATCTAATTTCAGTGTTAAAATTAATTATGACTAAGCCTTGTGTGGGTGACTCCAACTACTTTTTCTGTCTTCCTTCCTTTTCTTTTTGAAATTTTTATCTTCTAAAGAAATATATTAATAGTATATCCAAAATTTAAAGTTACTCTAAATCTATTTTTCTTCTGTTAAATCCTTTTATAGGAAAATTCCAGAAAGAATTTGGAGGCATCAGGGAGGGAGAGCCTAGATTTTTTTCTAATTCTAGCACCATAATATAAAAAGATAATTAATTGTCTAGTGATTTAGAGAGAGAGTGACAGCAAGAGAAAAAAGAAAGAGGAAGAGAGAAGTACAAATGAAGAGACAGAAAAGCAGATACAGAATTACAGAATGTAGCTTGGATATTTTAAATTGGTTTTGCTTTCCTTGTTGAGTCATAAAAATAAGAAAGATTTTTAAAAGATCATTAAATGTTTTGGTTTTCCAAATATGATACTTCTATATACAAGAAAACATTGATTCATGTTGAGGTTTGACAGAGAACAACAAAATTCTGTAAAGCAATTATCGTTCAATAAAACATAAATTAATTTTAAAATATAGTGGGGAACTAGAAGCAAAAGTTTTAAATCCATTCAAGCTAGGAAGTAAAAATGAAAAAAATATTCTTTGGAATAAGAAAAATTAAATGATAAGGCTTTATCCACCTGTCCAAGTCTCTTCCATGGGTACTTCCCAATAATTATAAATTTGACAAAGAAAAGTAACCTGATGTAACCTAACCCTAACCCAAAATTTTTTTCTTAATCAGATTTCTGATTTCCATATGCCTCTTATTAATTTTTCAAACATTTTAAGGTTGTGTATTAATTAACAAAAGTTACACAAAGACATAACATTAAGAAAAGCATGTACAATATGTTGATATATTGAAAATGTTGTTTGGTCACTAAGTCATATTCAACTCTTTGTGACCCCATGGACTGCAGCACACCAGACTTCCCTGTCCTTCAGTATCTTCTGGCCAAGGCTGAAATTCTCATATGCCTTTTTTTTTAATTCTAATGGCAACAATGTTCCCCTGGGACTTGCAAAGGAGAGGACACTGAAGATTAGATTCACCACTTGTGGGTGAATAATTTCGCATCCTGGTCTGGCACATTTTTTCCCTCTTTATTTGATCTTGCCTCAGTTAGAAGTGACTGACAAAACAATCTTAATTGAAAATAGGCTGAAGGAAGCATTTTCTGAACGTGGAGTCCAAACTGTGGACAGGAACATGGGGAGTCAAATCATAAAACTGAAGAACATGAGTGCAGATAGATCAATAAGGTGAGGCAAAAGAAGAGACAAGAGTGCAAGAGCAAAGTGATGGTTAAAAGTTCACCTGTGCAGAAGTCAAACTATATACAGGCTGGAGTGCAGTTTCTAAAAGGATTATGGTATTAAGGAAGGAGATCTAGGTAGGAACCATCTATAAGAGAACTGAAATGGAGGATAAAAGAATCCAGAAATTTTCAGTTTCTAGGAAATCAGGATGCAAGGAAGACCAGGTAGATGATCTATTTGAAACTGAGCAGGTAAACGAGTGTGTTTGGATTTTATATATTCCCTTCATCCAAGAAGGACTGGTCTCAAAGTAGGGGTAGAGCCAAAATAAGTAATTATTTCAGGTCCTGAGTCTGCAGGTTTGAGAGTTACAGGAGCAAGAAGTCTTAACAGGTAATTAATATAATGCTATATTCTCCACTTTTTCTTTTTTACATTTTCTTTTCCATATACTCAGAGACTCCCAATGTCTTCTTTTAATCCATTCCCCAAATGAACTATAAATTAGATAACCAGAATTAAATAACATGTTAACACAAATGTAACACATGTCCTCTCCTATGATTTCCTGCTATTTCCATTACCAAAGCCCATGAGCTGTCCATCTAGTGACATGCATGCTCCCGAGTCCCCTGGTAGCTGAGCTGTTGTGGCCATGCATCTTCTAAACTTTAACAGAAGAGTTATTTCATTTGCCTTTCTGTGTAAGGAAAGAAGAGTTACAGTATGTTCTAGAGTGCAGCCTCAGGGGCTCGGGGAGGAAGTCAGGGAGAATCTGAGAATGTGCAAACCCTGGTCCTGACAGTACCAGTCAAGATATGGAGGATGACAGGTTCAGATGCAATTAGTCTGATTTTGATTCCTAGGGTGACAATTCAGTGCCTGGCTAAGAAAATAGCCAATTCTCTAGAAACCATCCCCATCAAACACAGAGATCTGTTTTGCATGCTAGATGATATATCTTTTTTTAAAAAAAAGTATTTTCGTGGAGGCAGGAGCAGCCTTTAAAAGGCTTTCCTTGAACTGCTGCATCTAGATTAAGATGTATTCATTTGGAATGCTTCTGTTAAGGATGGATTGCAAGCACCCCATATAATTGATCCCATGTTTGACAAAACAAGATATTCTTTCTTATGCATTTGACCATAAGCTGGTCATCTGGTCATTTTCATACCACACTTCCTCTTCTGTCCTTAGGAAAACTAGAGAAAAATTGATCACCTTCACACACATACCAGTATTCCAGGGTTATGTCCCCAGGAGAGATGGCTCAGATGGCTCCTCCCTTCAACTCATAAACATAGAGACAACAAATTTCCTTGTCACCTCTTGGAGCGCTCATATAAACTGTCCCCCTTACTGTGGGCACCCAAATAGAACTGAATTCATCAATGTACTTTTACCAAAAAGTGTCGCTCTTTTGTATAAATGCTGTTCTTTCCTATCTTTATCCCTGATACTTCAGTTTAGCTACAAGTCTTGGTCTTAAATAACTTTTCCATCTGCAGTAACCATCAACAACCTCTAATATATTGTTACGAAGCTTGAGTTTCTACCCACTGCCATGGGAAGGAAGTCTAAAAATGGGTAAACCCAAGTTTTGTGAGACCTGGGGTTCATGCAATTTGTGGTTGCCCTGGCATCTTAGAGAATGCAGTGCTTCTCAAGGGGTCAGAGAGACACATTCCTCAGAGGTAACAGTGGGGAAGTCTCATTTCTTTATCTTATATAAACAGGGGAAAGTCTCAGAATGACAATGCACACCTTTCTGAGACTGGATGTTGACCTTTTTACTGGGTCCAAATAATGAAGAGTGATAAGAACTAACCTGTACTGAGTTACTATCTATAGGGTGCTATGTTAAGTGATATAGTACACATTTCTTATTATTGGTAAACATATTATGAGATAGATATCCTAATTGTGCCCATTTTACAGATGCAGTAACTGGGCCTGAGAGAGGCTAGGAAGCCATGACTCAGGATTTACCAGCCAGTTTGCCATCAGGGCCTATTCCCCTAACCAGACTGCTGCCCTGGCTCCTGAGAAACAGAGGCTCTTGCAGCAGATCTGCTTTCTCTGTGTAATACTGAAACAATGGAGGGAAGACATTATGAGATTATGAGAACTGGAAATAGGTGGATAAAATTAGGAGTACAACCAAATAGACTTGACAATCAAATATCCATAGAGTAAATGAGCATGATATATGATAAATGAGCATGACTCATTTATCAGAGCAGGACTCTGATAGACATAACCACACGCATTCATGTACTCAACATGTTTGCTGATGTCTCCCGTGTGCCAGCCATCATGGGTGCTGAGACTCCCGAGTTGAATAATTCATGGTCTATTATGCCCATAGAAGCTCATAATTTAGGGAAAGAAAGTAAAACAAACTAAATGACAGATTGTTCGGGTAAGTATCAGTTACTAATATGACTTTTAATGGCAAGTTTTATCTCTTGCTCTTATCTTGATTTGTTCCACATTTGGAAAAAGTATCTACCAAATACTTTCCCTTGCACTCCTGAGTCTTCATCACTCAAATACACAGATGAAAAGATCAGGATCCTGGAAGAACCCCCTGGGGTGAGATGGCCTATGTCAATGCTCTCCCTTCCACTTGCCTTCCCATCATCTAGTTTACAGAGCCCCTGGACTCTTTTCGTAAGAGCTGCCACATCCCAGGGGGCATATCTCATTGACAGAGTCAGTGAGAGATGTATCTTTGTCTTCCCCAGACCCCCATTCTAAAAGATACATGGAGTAGTGGTTTTTCAGGTTTCATTCTCCCTGCCTTCATCTCAGTAAGGGGTTAGGAAGTTGAAGAAATGGACTCTGGCTGCCCCACTTGCTTAAAACAGGTCAGTTTCCTCCAGTCTCTATGATTCTGCACACTCCAGCCTTTAAAAAATGACTCTATATCCTAAAAAATATTTAACAGTCACTGTGGCAAATGATAGAGTTTGAGGAAACAAACCTCTCTTTGAGATCAAGAGAATGGGATCTCAATGGGAACCTTCCCATTTTAATTCACAGTATATTCAGAAACACAGAATAAAACAAACCAAAAAAATGAGCTAATGGAGAATAGAGAAAGAGTATGTGTAACCCTCTGTCTCTAAGGATGCATCAAATAGCAGGGAAAGAAAGGAATGAGGAGCAAAGTTAGCAACCAGTGGGGAGTGGGACTATATTTAATCCTGAACTGTAGAAAGGATGACAAGCAGACAGGGAAAGAAAAGAGGATGAAGAAGCAGGTAAACCCATTGTCAGGTAGAGTATATTGGAGACCCTGAAGCTTTGATGATATTCTTCCAGGCACCAACATCCCCTGTTTCTAGCCACTCCAAAGGATAGGCCTCCAGCAGAAAGCCACATCTGAGTCAACCTAAGGCTGTTCTGCTCCAGAAATCAGAAGGTCAGACCTGAGTATCTTAGTTTATCCCTCCCTGGATCTATCCTTGATCTCAGCAGACTAACATAGACCTATCTCCCATTCTGCATGAGCAGACACAATGTGACAGGAGTTAGTTCACTTGAGTGGAATCTGTTCCTTAGAGAAGCAGTTATCAAACTTTATTGCATCAGACTCATCTGAGAAGCTTGTTAGAAATCCAGATTCCCTGGCTCTCTCTCAGAGTGATTCTGATTCAGTGGGCTCAGAACCTACATTTTCAACAAATTCTCCAAAGAATTCTGACAAGGGCAAGCCTTTGAGGACTATGTTTCTGGAGAGACTGTGGTTCCTGGGCTAAAACCATTGACTAGACACTCTTCTGGGTAATAATGGTGCTCAAAAACACCAGGCCCCTGCTTTATACAGCCTTCTGTGCTTACTTTCATATGTGTTTTTCTATAATATTCTGATATTAACCCATCTGCAAATTTGAGAGCCTCTCAACTATAGACGCCTTTATGTTGTCAAAGCAGAGACATTACTTTGCCAATAAAGGTCTGTCTAGTCAAGGCTATGGTTTTTCCTGTGGTCATGTATGGATGTGAGAGTTGGACTGTGAAGAAAGCTGAGTGCCAAAGAATTTATGCTTTTGAACTGTGGTGTTGGAGAAGACTCTTGAGAGTCCCTTGGACTGCAAAGAGATACAACCAGTCCATTCTAAAGGAGATCAGTCCTAGGTGGTCTTTGGAACTAATGATGCTAAAGCTGAAACTCCAGTACTTTGGCCACCTCATGAGAAGAGTTGACTCATTGGAAAAGACTGGGAGGGATTGGGGGCAGGAGGAGAAGGGGACGACAGAGGATGAGATGGCTGGATGGCATCACCAACTCAATGGACATGAGTTTGGGTGAACTCCAGGAGTTGGTGATGGACAGGGAGGCCTGGCGTGCTGCAATTCATGGAGTCACAAAGAGTTGGACACGACTGAGCAACTGAACTGAACTGAACTGAACTGAGTAGGTACTATCAACAATGCTAGGCAAAAATGTATAAGAAGGTCTTGATTTTCACCAGTCCCTGAGTAAGAGACCTCGGTTCTTCCATCCAGTTTCAGCCCTTGACATCTATTAATATGTTACTACAAAACTTAATTTAGAATTTTACTCTCAGAACCAGACCTACTGACTTCGCTACAGCATTCACAGAAGCATGCCATAGAGCAAAATAGAAAAACACTTTCAATTTTCACTTTCTTGTTTCCAACTGACTATAAATTTGTGGAGAATTAAAGAGTAGAGATGAAATCTGAGCTAATTTTGACACAGAGGTTAATTGCTTTGCAAAATCTGAAGGGAAAAAGAAGTCACTTCTTAAAAGAGGAGGATGGATCTACTGGCTAAAATAAAATTAAATGATTTATATCTGCACATTATTTTCCTCAACTACCATATAAGGGCAATGATGTACCTTAAGAGTTTGGGTCAGCCTTTCACACAGGTGGTACAAGTTGAGGAGGCCAGGGAAGGTGGCCCTACTGTGACACCCACTGCTGTAAGTTTCTTTGGTTAATAAGTTAATATCCTTAGGATATTTCAGATATGAGTCTATCAGTTATGCATAATTTAGTGTAAATTAATATTTAGCCTCTGATAACTTTGAAAAGATTAGGATTCCAAAATCCAGGAGGCTTCTTTCACCAGCAATGCTCCCTCTGAGAATTATGCCTCTGAGAAAAATGGCCTCTCTATTTAGTAGTACAGTTAGTAAATTAAGTAGGAGCCGGGAGAGAATTTGCCACACTTGTCACCTGCCTTCCTTCCCAAAATGGAGGGGGGGTGGTGGCAGGGGAGTTCTTGCTCCAGTGAGTTTGATTTGAGCGGGACTGACTTTCCAGTAGTTTGCTCTTGATATTGCCATAATAGCTAGGTATGAAAGATGTTGGTTTGTGCTTTCGTTTACTCCTTCTCTCATTCAGATATTACTGAAAAATAACTTCCTTCTAGTTCAGCCTTTGTCTGCAAAGGCTTGCACTCTTTGCTTTAAGCTTCAAACTTGTCTTCTGCAAAAGAAGATCTCTTTATTTTACCTCACAGCAAACGGGAGTAGAAGGCAGTGCCATGTGCTGTGTGCCATGTGCTAAGTTGCATCAGTTGTGTCCAATTTCTTTGCGACCCTATGGACGATAGCCCACCAGGCTCCTCTGTCCATGGCGATTCTCCAGCCAAGAATACTGGAGTGGGTTGTCATGTTCTCCTCCAGGGGATCTTCCTGACCCAGGGTTCAAACCCTCATCTTTTATGTCTCCTGCATTGCAGGTGGGTTCTTTATCACTAGCACCACTGGGAAGCCCAGTACCTCTCTATAAAGGTGTACCCTTTAAAATATGTGTCAACAATGCCATAGTTTTTGAATGATATTAATAATTTATTTGAGAACTAAAGCAGCTGTACTCAAATTATGGCCTGGGGGCCCCCAAGTCCCTTCAGAAGATCTCTGAGTTAAAAATTACTTTAAAATAATACTAAATTATTATATGTCCTTTTCATTCTCATTCTTTCATGAGTGTTCAGTGGAGGTTTCCAGAGGTAACAGGTTACATGACATGTGACATAGCAAAAGACTGAATGAGGAAGCAGATATCAGAATCCAGCTGTCCTCTATGAAGTCAGACATTAAACAGATTTGCAGAAATACAAAACAATATTACTCTTCTCACTATTTTTTTGTTTTTCAAAATGTAGTTCTTTTCATCAAAAGTATATAATTTATTTTTGCATGCAATGTGTTTATTATTGTTATTTTAAATAAATTAGTAAATTTTTTCAGTTTTCACTTCTGGTACAGTAAATTATCAATAGATAAAACCCACATATACACAAGTTCTTTGGGGTCTTCAATAATTTTCAAAGACACAAATGGGCCCTCAAATTAAGAGAACACTATATAAGACATATTATACATAATACATTATTCTTCAAAACTACCCTATAACACAAATATTTTTATCCTTATTTTATAGAAAATGAAACCAAGACATAGGAGAGTAAATAATATGCCTAGAATCAAATCATCAGACACCAAAGCTCATTATTTCTCCTCATGCTCTCTTGCTCCTCTTATTAAAGCTGGTCTCATGATTGGTCTACTTGTGAGACTGAATATAGAAATGGACAATGGGCAGACCATATATAAAAATAAAACTTTGACCCACAACCTGTAGCAACCTGCCAGGAAACCATCCCACTTATCTCCAATAAACAACCCAGGATGCCAGCCTGCTATTAGACTTGCAGGAAACTAGATTGCTATCTCTAGTGATGATCCAAGAAGCTATTAATAAATAAAAAGTTTTATAAACAACAGATTCAAAAGAGTCAGGACTTATTAATAACTGAAAGCTTCTTCTAAATTTTGTCCCCACTTCCAACTTAGGGCCAATCAGAAACAGCTAACTATGCATGCCTAATCAATCAGAAAGAAGCTGTTCCCCTTCTAGTTATCCCACCTACAACTTCCCCTGCCAAGCACTTTCACTCAGGAGATCACCTGATGCCTTCCTTTTTCTCTCCTAGAAGGCTTTTCCACTCCTCTTTCAGCCTTTCAGTCTCTGCCAGAATACAAGTTAATACTGGCTGGCTCCTCAGCTACATCAAGTTCAGCATAAAGAGCCTTTGCTTTTCTCATTTAGTTGTTCTTCCTTTACTTCCACACTTGTTTCTGTGCCATTATCCGGTAAGTCATCAGAAGACAGGAAGCTTAAAAACTCTTGGCTCCCTCACCTCCAGAGTCTAGCACTTCATACAGTACAGAGTGATCATTCATAATCATCTGGTCATTTAAGACAAAGCCATCCTGGGGCTTGTTTGACTAAAAGAGGGCAACTACCTGGTTATCTGGCTGTTCACTCCATACCATCCAGCCTAGTGGGGTTATACCACACAAACCCCTCATCACTGATTTCCAGACATTTGGCCTTCCGAGACCTAAATAATATTAATAATTCTGAAAAATAAAATTTTCAATCTAAAATGAAACCATAAGGTATAAAATGAAAAATTTGATGCAATGTGTCCTCAGGAAAACAAAACTTAAGGACTGAGAGGCTGATTTCTGGTAAATGATAATATTGAAATTTTCTTAAATGATAATGAATTGGTTAAGGGCTGCCGCATATCAACCCTGGTAAGTTTTGTTCATAGTTTCCAGACACATGAACAAGATATGGGTTGGTCTCACAAAATAAGCTGAATTGAGTTTTGACTGTATGACTGGATTGATTTTGACTGCTAGGGGAATTTTCAAAGTTGACCTTCATTTGTTTTTTATTTCAACAGGCTCTAACTGAACCCCTCCAGCTTGACCTTCCCTACCCATAAAGAAACCCACCCAGTGCCTCAAAGGAGCCTGTGATGTGCTAGAGTCTACATGTCCCAAAGTGTAATTCCTCTGTTATTCCTTCATAAACTCACTTTTGAACAATGGAGTTTGCATTAGTTTACCTCTTCATTTAGGTCAGAATAATAAATAAATACAAATGGGCAACTGACAGAGAACTGCCATATTTTCCCCTCATGTTTTCAGAGATTAGATAAAAGTTTCACTGGTATTTTTACTTTCTATGCAGACATTCACTCATATTTGAGTGAAAATTAATTTATCTTTTAAAGAAGCAGACCTTAACGGCCATACATGTACTCAGAGTGCTAACTCATTAGCAGTATCTTGAGTGTTTGATAGAATTATTTAGAAACTGCCCACTGACACAGTTAGGGAGGACCATGTGGTCAGTCAAAGCAAAACAAAAGTTGTGAAATGTTCCATATTATTCAAATTCTCATGGGTATGAATATAAGAAGCATATGCCATATAATATCTATGATTCAAGTTATCTAAAATGTTTATTTGGGCTGTCTGCCTTTTTATTTGATAACTGAAAGGTTTTATATAGAAATATAAAACACTACCTTCTTCATTGTGCAGGATATATGCCTTAGCCTTTCCAGATCCCCTCTTTACCCAATTCCATCCTGCTCTGTGGTCCAGGGAGCTAATTTCTATGAATCGCTAAAACAGAGTTCCCTTGATGGTAGGCTAAGCCAATAAGTGGCACAGGTAAAAAGTCAGGGGTCAATAGGACTGAGACATCTGGACATTTCTTCCCTTGGCCCCTTCTCTGCAGAGTCATTGACAGGCAGAAGCCTTGGTCTTTTAGAAGAACACAGCCCCTCCTCCACCCACTCCTAGAGCTACAGCTACAGCTCTCTCCTGGTCCTCATTCCCTTCACTCCAAGGGTGGCGATAACTCTGAGCCTGCACCTCCCCCTTCTTGCTTCCCCAAACTCTGTACATACCTTTGTAAAAATCTTTTAAATCTCCTAAATCATCCAGGGCATTTCTCTCTCAAACTCCGTTGATACTTTCACTCCTTAAATTTTAAAAAATTTTATGTCTCCCTTTTACTTTTAGTTTATACTCCATGGTTTTGCACCTGATACTTTACAGATGTTCTAGGATTGATTTAGTTGTTTTCAAAGACTGGAAACTTCTTGAACGTGGAAACCTTGCCTTTTACTTCTCTGTATCCATCAGTGGGTTGAGTAAAGTCATTTCTGTCAACTGATGCTCACACTTGCTATTTCTTTTATCTTGCCGGTTGAGTTGTCATAGTGGCTGTGCTCAGGACTAGTAAATTCATGTTTTTAGAGCAAAAGCAGGAGGAAAAAAAATCATAACGCTGAAAATAAGAACTATCTAGCTGGGGAAATGCTGCACTTTTCTCTTAAATCTTACTTGAGAAAAAATGCAAAGCAATTAAATGCTTCATTTGTACTCAGATTTAAGCTGTGTTTATATAATACCAGAACAACTGGTCAGTTCAGTATCACTTCAAACAAATCAACAGGAAAAATGAGTGACTTGGTGACACAGACATAGTCCACATCTTAGATCAGAGGCTGCCGGTATTACCGGTATAATTTCCTAAGGAAATTATATCCCAGTATTTTAATAACAGCTCTCCATGGATCTAATGATTTATAATTGTTTTGTTACAGGGAAGGACATCAATTTTATGAGCATTTAATAAACAGGCTTGTGGGTTTGCCTTTCCTGTACAGTTGATGGCTCAGTCTAAATGCACAGACGGCTCCAAAATACCAAGAAACATCTCAACAACACAGCTGACTACACTTGGGCAGATGAACATTTACCAGTGGCTATAGAGAGGAACCCAGGTGTCCAGAAGACATTTCATCTTGTCAGTGTGTCTGTATATTTCATTACCATGTCAAGATACCAAAATAAAGCTCTTCATATAAATGTCTGCCTACGTTAGAAATGGCGATTTATGGCCCCCCGCACAGTTCTAGGGGAGAAGGCAATGGCACCCCACTCCAGTACTGTTGCCTGGAAAATCCCATGGACGGAGGAGCCTGGTAGGCTGCAGTCCATGGGGTTGCACAGAGTCGGACACGACTGAAGCGACTTGGCAGCAGCAGCAGCACAGTTCTAGAAAGTGTGGAGTTAGGTAGGTAGGTAAGGTCAACATCGGTAAAATGCAGGAGACAGAGAAAGAAAAATGACATGCTATGTGTTGGCACTATGCTAAGAACTTCATAAATATTTTATTAAATCTTTACAAAGAGATTGTAAGCAACACACTCAGATCTGCTCACCACTCGTTAGCTATGTGACCTTGGGCAAGTTATCCACTCTCATGCTTCAGTTTCCCTATCTGTGAACCGAAGCTAAGAACAGCAAATATTCCATCCTTCTTCTGATACTGTTTTGCATTTATCAGATTGTTCTGATTATTCCTCCATAGCACTATCATAACCTATAATTTTTTTTTTTATTTTACTTTCAAGCTCAAATTCCTTCACTGTGTCTGGCACATAGTAAAAACTCCATAAATGTCAATCAAGTGAATTAATGAATGAACAATTGCTTTTCATTTGTCAGTTCTTAGCTTAGATATATAGATGTTCTCAGGAAGCTTTCCCAGAGTCCTCAAGACCAAGTTAGGCATCATTCCTGGCAGTCCTGTGCCCCTGCCTCCTGAGAATTTATCACAGCAGATGAATTCTGTCTTCTTCCATCTCTCATCTCATCAGACGGTTGCCTCCTAATGGCCAACTCTGTGCATCCTTCACTACTGTACCCCCACCAACTAGCACAGTGCTTGGCACACAGTAGGCATCCAACGAATATTTGGTTTGATTAAATTACTAGACTGGATACAAAAGTCTGAAGGTTGGTACACTATTTACAAAAGAAAACTAACATTTACTGTCAGTTTTGTACCTAGTATTGAGCTGGGTATAAGTATTTATTATAGCAAATATTAGCAACTAAGACGTAGGGGTTATTTTCTCTCATTTCATAAACAAGTAAACGTTGGCACAGGGAAGTTAGTGCTTGGGGTCACGTAGCTAGTGAGAGCAGCGTCCGTATTTGAACCACAAACTCCCTGCCCCTTGGTGGCACACACTTAGTGATCCATGGGGTGATCTTTTCTTCCATATTTGTTTTCCTGTCTTCCTGCATGGGTGGTAAGCTCTGCTAGGCCAGGAACAAAGTCTGTACCATCCTTTGTATTTTGTCAATGCTGAGAAGAGAGGTTTAAACACAGCAGGATGGGGGAGTCACTGCTTCTGGCTGTCTGAAAGAGTGAATGTTTTCATGCATCTTGACATTTCACATACAGTATCAGCTTCTTCTCAGGGGTGAAACTAAATCTTGCCTTTCTCAATATACCAGGAAAAGCAGATGCTAAGTTAGAAGAAACGTGACAGGGGGAAAAGAGCATACAAATGACAGCAGCAGGAACGGTCTTGGCAGCTGTCACTGGCTTCTGCAGTTCTCTTACGGAATTCACCCGGGGAAAAAATGTTGGTTCCTTAGCCACAGATTAGAGGGTTGAACACCATCCTGAAATCAATGGTCAGGGTGACTAGGCTAGGTGAGCATCAAATGCAAAGACTGTAGTCGTAATTCTTTTCCTGCAGGTATTTGTTCCATAAACTCAGATGCTTCCTTCCAAATACTCTACTTTTTATGCACACTCCCCAGCAGTGGAAATAGGCATTCCAGAAATGTGCGAGAAGTGAATGGAATGTGTTCCAGTCCCTCCTACTATGCAGATCTATGTGTTTTAAGCACAAAACAGATAAAGCACAACCTGCTCATGCTGGAAGACAGTAAGTTTCAAATAAATAACTGATTCCTTTCTCTAACTATAAACAATTTCTTGGAACAGGTAAGAAGGGAGTATAGAAAGATATAGAGCAATTACTTATTGTGGAAAAGGTACATGCTAGAGATTAATATATGTAAGATTAGAGGGAGCTGGAGAGAAGATGGTGAAGTAGAAGGACTTGAGCTCACCTCCTCTCACAAACCCACCAAGATCAGGACTAACTGCTTGCTGAACTGTGTCAACAAAAAAGACTGAAACCTATCCGAAGAAATATTCTCCACCCAAAAGCAAAGCAGCAGCCACAACAGGATGAAAAAAGGAGCACAATAAAATCAAATCCCATGCCCACTAGACGGGTGACCTACAAACTGGAAAACAGTTAGTCACACAGTTTCTCCCACAGAAGTGAGAGTTCTGAGCCCCACACGTGGCTCTTCAGCCTGGGGGGTGGGGCGTGGCATCAGAAGGAATAGCCCCCAGAGAATCTGGCTGTGAAGGCCAATCAGGATTGATCACATGAACCCCACAGGACTGGGTGAAACAGAAACTTCACACCTGGAGGGTGCACACAAAGTATCGTGTGCACTGGAACCCAGAAAAAGGATCCTGGGCCAGACTGACCTCTAGGTCTTGGAGGGCTTGCTGGGGAGGCAGGTGCAGGTGTGACTCACTATGGGGACAAGAACACTGGTGGCGGAGGTGCCTGGGAGTACTCACTGGCATACTGGAGGCTGCCATTTTGACATAAACACCTGGCACTACCCACAGCCTCTGAGCACCAGTGCCAGGACCCTTCAGAGCAAATAACCAACAAGGAAGGAACAAAGCCCTACTTATAAGCAGACAAGCTGCCTAAAACCTTCCTGAGCCCCCAGTCACAACTAAACACACTTCTTGACATGTCTCTGTTAGGGGAAGCACACTGATTGACACCACCCACCCTGGCCAGGCACCATAGTAACCATTCACATGAGTTGTTTTATGACAGGAGATCCTTATAAGGAAAACGGAACTAATAAGCCACCACCAACCGGAAGAGTTCAAGAAAGGTTGAAAGGAGACACCACGTCTCCATCCACTTCCCAGAATCCCTCTTGCTAGCCTCCACCTTGGCTGAGTGATGTGTGCATCACCAGGAAGGACTCTGAATTAGAATGATTGGCCAAAGACCACCCGGAAACTAATCCCATCACCATAAAACCTGAGACTGCAAGCCATGGGCAGAGCAGTTCTCCTGGGTTCCCTTACCCTACTGCTCTCCATCCGGGTGCCCTTTCCCAATAAAATCTCTTGGTTTGTCAGCACGTGTCTCCTCAGACAATTCTTTTCCAAGTGTTAGACAAGAGCCCAGTTTCGGGCCCTGGAAGGGGTCCCCTTTCCTGCAACAGCTCTGCCTACCAGAGAGACAAGACCCAGCTCCACACACCAGTGAGCAGGCACCAATACCTCCTACCATGAAGCCTGTACAAGCCTCAGGATCAACTTCACCCACCAGGGTCAAGAGTCAGACACAAGAAGCAAGAGGAGCTATGATTCTGCAGTCTGTGGAAGGAGACCACAAGCACAGAAAGTTAGACAAAATGAGACAACAGAGAAATGTGTTCCAGATGAAGAAACAAAATAAAAACCAAAAATAACAACTAAGTGAAGTGGAGACAAGCAATATACCCAGTAAAGTATTTAGTACAATGATAGTAATGATCCATGATCCTGGAAAAAGAGGGGAAACAGAGACCAAGAAGATACAAGAAGTATTTAACAAAGGGCTAGATGAGGGGTTTTCCTAGTGGCTCAGTGGTAAAGAATCCGCCTGACAGTACAGAACACAAGTTCGATCTCTGGTCTCACATGCCGCAGAGCTACTAAGCCCATGTGCCACAGTTATTGAGCCTGTGCTCTAGAGCTGGGAGCTGCAACTACTAAGCCCATGTGAGGGCAGTTAAGGAAGCCCACACGCCTTAGAGTCCATGCTCCACAAGAGAAGCCACTGCAATGAGAAGCCTATGTACTACAATGAAGAGTAGCCCTGGTCTCCACAACTAGGGAAAGGCCCACACAAGAATAAAGATCCAGCACAGCCAAAATAAATAAATAAACAAAATTATATTAAAGAAGCGCTAGATGATATAAAGAATACACAGAAAAACAATGACTGAAATGAAAAGTATACTAGAAGGAATAAACAGAGTAAATGAAGCAGAATGGTAAAACTCAATGGCACAGAACAGAATAAAGGAAAAAGAATGTAAAGAAATAAGGACAGTTTAAGAGACCTCTGGGACAACATTAAACATGCAAACATTCTGAATAGGGATCACAAAAGAAGAAAATAATGGGCTTGATAAAATATTTGAAGAGAGAATGGTGCAAAAACCTCCCTCACATGGGAAAGGAAATGTTCACTCAAGTCCAGGATATTCCCCATATAGGATAAACCCAGGGAGGAATATGCTGAGACATGTATTAATCAAATTGCGAAAAGATAAAAACAAAGAGAAAACATTAAAAGCCACAAGGGAAAAAACAACAAGTCCCCATAAGGTTATCAGTTAATTTTTCAGCAAAAACTCTAAAGGTCAGAAGGAAGTGGCATGATATATATAAAGTGATGAAAGGGGAAGACCTACAATGAAGAATACTCTACCTAGCAAGGCTCTCATTCAGACCTGATGGAGAAATCAAAAGCTTTACAGGCAAACAAAAGCTAAGAGATTTCAGCACTACCAAAACAGCTTTACAAAAAATGCTAAAGGAACTTCTCTAGGCAGAAAAGAAAAAGACACAAGTAGAAAACAAAAAAATTACAAATGGGAAGGCTGGCCAGTAAAGGCAAATATACAGTAAAAGTAGGAAATCATCAACACAGAAATATGATACCAAAGCCAATGATCATAAGAAGACAAGAGTACAAATGCAGACTGTAGTAAATGCTTTGGAAATTAAAAGACCAGTAATTTAAAACAATCTTATACAGATACAGTCTGCTATATCAAATCCTCATGGTTACCACAAACTGAAAGTCTATAATAGACACAAAAAAGCAAAGCAATCTAGTCATCTAATCACAAGAGAAGAGAACAAAAGAGGAAGGGAAGAAAAAAGACCTACAAAACAAATCCAAAACAGCAATAAGAATATACGTATCATTAATAACCTTAAATGTAAATGGATTAAATGCCTCAACCAAAAGACACAGACTGGCTAAAATGAATACAAAAATAAGATCCATACATTAACACATGCTGTTTACAAGAGACCCACTTCAGATCTAGGGATGCATACAGATCAAAAATGTGAGGATGAAAAGGTATTCCATGCAAATGGAAATCAAAAGAAAGCTGAAGAAGTGACACTCATATAAGACAAAATAGGCTTTAAAATAAAGGTTGTTAAAAGAGACAAGAAGGACACTACATAATGATCAAGGGATCAATCAAGGAAGACACAACGATTGTAAATATATATACACTCAACATAAGAGCAGCTCAATACATATGGCAAATACTAACAGTCATAAAAAGAAAAATCGACAGTAACAAAATAATTGTGGGGGATTCTAACACTCCACTTACGTCAATGGACAAGCCATCAAGACAGAAAATCATTAAGGAATTAGATGGACCTATCTGTTGTTTATAGAGCATTAGATCAGGTTGATCTAAAGCTCTATAAATATTAAGTCAGATGGACTTAATTGATATTTATAGAGCATTCAGTCCAAAAGCAGCAGAATATACATTCTCAGATCCATTTGGAACATTCTCTAGGATCAGTTCAGTTCAGTGGCTAAGTCGTGTCCAACTCTTTGCAACCCCATGGACTGCAGCACGCCAGGCTTCCCAGTCCTTCACCAATGCCCAGAGTTTCCTCAAACTCATGTCCATTGAGTCAGTGATGCCATCCAACCATCTCAACCTCTATCATCTTCTTCTCCTGCCCTCAATCTTTCCCAGTATCAGGATCTTTTCCAATGAATCTGCTCATTACATCAGGTGGCCAAAATATTATAGCTTTGGCTTCAGCATCAGTCCTTTATATTCAGGGTTGATTTCCTTTAGGATTGACTGGTTTTATCTCCTTGCTGTTCAAGGGACTCTCAAGAGTCTTCTAAAGCATCAATTCTTTGGCACTCAGCCTTCATTATGGTCCAACTCTCACATCCATACACAATTACTGTAAAAACCATAGCTTTGACTATACAGACCTTTATCGGCAAAGTAATGTCTCTGCTTTTTAATATGCTGTCTAGATTTGTCATAGCTCTTCTTCCAAGGAGCAAGCATCTTTTAATTTCATGGCTGTAGTCACTGTCTGCAATGATTTTGGAGCCCAAGAAAATAAAATCTGTCATTATTTCCACTTTTTCCCCTCTATTTTCTTCATCTATTAAACAGGGCTAATAGGAATAACCACATTCCTTCATTGGCAAATACATTCTAAAATGCACACAAAGTGCTTACTTTGTGGGTCAACACTGGGTTCATTAAAGTGATGCTCTTATCAGTTGTATCATCAAATTTTCAGGACAATCTTAAAGATCTTTTCTTGACCCCAACACTTGAAGTCTCTAAATTTTGAGAACCAAAAATGCACCGAGTCTGTAGTGAGAATGGTTGAAACCACAAGCATTTGTCAGAGTGGAATTAATGACATAAAGCTACCCCTGGGGCTCTAGGAACCTGCCTGCTGTATTAAGCATGTCTTTTACTTCCCTTGCGGCTCAGCTGGTAAAGAATCCACCTGGAAAATCGAACCCTGGGTTCAATCCCTGGGTTAGGACGATGCCCTGGAGAAGGTAAAGGCTACCCATTCCAGTATTCTGGCCTAGAGAATTCCATGGACTGTATAGCCCATGGGGTCGCAAAGAGTCAGACAAGACTGAGCAACTTTCACATTCACTTTTCTTTCCGTATTCAGATGCTTTGACAGCTGGGGCTTGTGAATCCTGGAGGGACTGCCCTGCTCAGTTAACTCTGAGAGACAGTAAACAACTCATTGGAACTCACTTTTCAATGCAAACCATCAATACAGAGCTCACAGGGCAAACACCCTAGTCTTGGGTTCTCACACTGGGCTACTATCCCCCTGGCCTAATCACTCCAGAGCCAAATAGGCATCTGATGACTTAGGAAAGCCACTAAGCCCCAGAGCCTGCTGCAGGAATTCAAACTAACCAGTCCTCAGCCTGCTTACATGCCTTATACAGAAACCACAATAGAGGCTGTCCTCCCATTCCCCTTTCTGCCTCCTAACCACTCAGGGACTCCCCCTCACTCCCAAGGGCCTTCCTCCCCAAGCCCATGTGTCCTTCTCTTAAAATCTTGGAGCATAACAAACTACTATTTCAGTGGCAGTTGCTTCCTGATCTGTGGGCCTCAACACATCTAAATAACAATAAAACCTGTCTTTTAATATACCATCTTCCTCCAGGACTGAGCTGGGGAAGCAGGGTTTATATCTTCTCAGTTTACTCATCCATCTCCTGCATTAGATTTTGATAGAGACACCGCCTACATATATGGTTGCTGGATGGAAATCAAAATTCCCTTTCATTGCATATGGACCAGCAGCGCGTGCTTGATGAGCAGATTCCATTTTCGTGAAAAGGAAAAGGCACTCCTTCCTGGAGCTGAGCACAGCTCAGCATGTGGCACTCTGGCTGGAGCACAGTCACACTTGAACCCTGGTTGGTGCCCTTGTCCAGTGCACAACGTGTACATCTGCATGTGGCAGGCCTCCGATCACCATGAGGATGACTTTCTTACTAACTCAGGCTGGCCAGAGCTCAGAAATGAAGGAGGGAAGAAGATGGGGAACAGGGAAAGAGGGACAGAAAGGATAAGGAGTGGTGAGGTTGAGGGTAGGAAAAAGAGAATGCAAAAATGATAAAATGCCAGTTCTAATTAATAAGGAAACAGCTATCCCCTTTGTCTACCTGCCCCCTGCCCACTTTAAACCTACATCCTCCAATTTTTCAAGTCAAGTCTTTTACTAGTTAGAATCAACCTTGATTTCTGGACTTGAACAATGCAGACCTAACTTAAAAAGGAGAAGTGCTTTCTTTCAGTAAAGGAACTTGCCTTTTATTCAGGGGAGCCACAGATTTAAACCCAGTTCTCGAATGCTTGGGGCTGGTGCACTGGGACGGCCCAGAGGGAGGGTATGGGGAGGGAGGAGGGAGGAGGGTTCAGGATGGGGAGCACGGGTATACCGCTGGCGGATTCATTTCGATGTTGGGCAAAATTAATACAATATTGTAAAGTTTAAAAATAAAATTAAAAAAACAAAAACAAAAACCCAGTTCTCTACATAGTCTAGTTTTAAGAATTACCAGTATTCTTTATTTTGTAGATTGCTATAGACTTCAAAGTTCATACACTAATAATACAGACACTGAAAATAAATACAATACAAAGATATTCTTAATAATGGGTGTTGTATTATTTTTCAATCTTCTCACTGGGAGGAAATCTACTCTACAAAGCCCTTCCTGAAGCTAAACTACTTAAAACTTAAAAGCAAAATATTATAGACTCCAGCTGTGAAATATTTTACTGTATTTAAAGAAAAAAAAGATATACAATTGTTCTCCAATATATTCTTCATAGAATTAAATAGACACACAAAATAAAAGAACCAGCTCTAAAACTTGAAGTCTCAAAAATTTTGAAAAATTTTGACTTGAGAATCACAGAAATGATAATAAATAAAAATGCAACAAGAAATGTTAATATAGTGAAAGACAGAGGGATTAGTAAGGATATTAAAGGAATGTAACCTAGTACAAATGAACCATGGTATGTCTCTAGACAAGTTTATTCCAAGGCAGTAATCAACTTCCACAAACAGGAGGTGTAACACATCCAGAAAGAAATGTCAATGTTTCTAATAGCTGTTAAAATGCTTTCTTTAAATGTGGATCATTAAAAATCCAATAATCCAGTCTGTGGTTTCAGATTCCCCCCACCCCATCCCACCCCAGTGCACATACAAAAAACCTACTCACGAAATTAAAAGACTCTTGCTTCTTGGAAGAAAAGCTATGACTAACCTAGACAACATATTAAAAAGCAGAGACTTCACTTAGCCAACAAAGGTCTGTACAGTCAATGCTATGGTTTTTCCAGTAGTCACATATGGATGGATGTGAGAGTTGGACCATAAAGAAGGCTGAGCATCAAAGAATTGATGCTTTTGAACTGTGGTGCTGGAGAAGACTCTTGAGAGTCCCTTGAACAGCAAGGAGATCAAACCACTCAATCCTAAAGGAAATCAACCCTGAATATTCATTGGAAAGACTGATGTTGAAGCTGAAGCTCCAATACTTTGCCACCTGATGCGAAGAGCCAACTCATTGGAAAAGACCCTGATGCTGGGAAAGATTGAAGGGAGGAGGAAAAGGGGGCAACAGAGGATGAAATGGTTGGAATACATCACTGACTCTATGGACATGAGTCTGAGCAAACTCCGGGAGATAATGGAGGACAGGGAAGCCTGGCGTGCTGCAGTCCATGGGGTCACAAAGAGTCGGACCCAATTTAGTGACTGAATAGCAACAAATAAAAAACTGGGCAATCTTACCATCCAGGTTCTCTCCTGCTGACATTGTGGAAATACTCTAGCCTCAAGTTTGACGTTCCTTTGCCTAATGGCAACACTGGAAACCAGGTATGAGGTGTATCACAATTGTCATAACACAGTACTTACTTTGAGCATGAAGTAGCAACCAGATTGGCTTAGCTAGAAAAAGACCTGGATTTTAGACTCTGCTCTGGCACTAACTGTAAGGTGAAGTCAAATCACTTCACCTCTCCATATATCTTCATTTTCTAACCTGGGAACAGTTCTATTTGTGGACAGTTTAAAATAGAGTAATCAGAATTACATGAATATCTATAGCTTTTCTTGGTAGAGATAATAATGAACTGGACTAATCCATGATGATTTTTATCGCTATGAAACAATTTTGCTTCTCTTCCTTTGAAATATAGAATAGGCTATGATAGTGTGATAGAACAAGAAACACATATTTGGTCTTCTTCCTGGTTCCTGACACAGAGCTTCCATAATCCTTAGAATTTTCTAAGTGATGGGAATGAAAGGAGCATCTTTTATTATTCATAATAAGCCCCTTCCAGCCACCCAAGAGTTCATGCTAATGAGGTGACTCCTGGTTTACACCTACATAGCTTCAAAATGGGGGCTTATTACAACATTGTAAATCAACTATATTCCAATATAAAATAAAAAATAAAAAGAATAGGGGTTGACTGTCAGAAGAACAAACTATGTGATCAAAAAGTTGAAACTTTCACCCCCAACCCTGACCTCTGGGAGGGGAGACAGGCTGAAGACTGAATTAATCACCAATGACGAAGGATTGCATCTGTCATGCGTATGTAAAGGGAGCTCCATAAAAATCCAAAAGGATGAGGTTTAGAGAGCTTTGGTGTTGGTGAATGTATTAGGGCGCTGGGAGGGCGACACACGAGAGACTGCAGGATGCTGCACCCACCCTCCCCCACAAAAATGTGCCCTATGCTTCTCTTCCATCTGGTTCTTCCTGAGTTGTGTCCTTTATAACAAATTGGTAACAGTAGGTAAACTTTTCCTGATATCTGTGAGCTGTTCTAGCAACTTACCAACCCTGAGGGGTGGGGTTGTGGACCTGTCAATTTATAGCCTGTAGATCAAAAGCACAAGGGCCCAGATTTGTGACGGGTGTCTGAAGTGGGGGATGGGAGGAGAAGGGATAGGTTTGTGGAACTGATCCCTTTACTTGTGGGATCTGTGCTGCTGCTGCTAAGTTGCTTCAGTCGTGTCCGACTCTGTGCGACCCCATAAACGGCAGCCCACCAGGCTTCTCCATCCCTGGGATTCTCCAGGCAAGAACACTGGAGGGGGTTGCCATTTCCTTCTCCAATGCATGCAAGTGAAAAGTGAAAGTGAGGTCACTCAATCGTGTCCGACTCTTAGTGACCCCATGGACTATAGCCTACCAGGCTCCTCCATCCATGGGGTTTTCCAGGCAAGAGTACTGGAGTGGGGTGCCATTGCCTTCTCTGGGGATCTGTGCTAACTCTGGGTAATTAGTGTCAACATTGTATTAAATTACAGGACATCTCATTAGTATCTGCATAGAAATGAAGAATTCCTTGGTTTGGAAAAATCCCACATTTGGTTCCAGAAATGTTGCAAGTAGAAACAGATTATACACAGTACAGGCTAAGATAGTTGTGGACACCTTAATGAATCTTGTGAGTCCCTTGGACTGCAAGGAGATCCAACCAGTCCATTCTAAAGGAGACCAGTCCTGGCTGTTCATTGGAAGGACTGGTGCTGAGGCTGAAACTCCAATACTTTGGCCACTTCATGCAAAGAGTTGACTCATTGGAAAAGACCCTGATGCTGGGAGGGATTGGGGGCAGAAGGAGAAGGGGACGACAGAGGATGAGATGGCTGGATGGCATCACCGACTCGATGCACATGAGTTTGGGTGAACTCCGGGAGTTGGTGATGGACAGGGAGGCCTGGCGTGCTGCAATTCATGGGGTTGCAAAGAGTTGGACACGACTGAGTGACTGAACTAACTAACTCACTCACTAATGAATTTGTTACACATTAATACAAGTGTATAAAAATACTATTCGCTGGGGAAAACAGTTCATGTTTGACTACTAGCATATAAAATGGCAAACCATCAATGCCAGATACAGTCACAAATAAATAAAGTAAAAAAAAAACTGTACACAGCTAATTATTTCCGACTATAGTTATATGAGTCTGAGTGAATTCCGGGAGTTGGTTATGGACAGGGAGGCCTGGCGTGCTGTGATTCATGGGGTCGCAAAGAGTCGGACACGACTGAGCGACTGAACTGAACTGAACTGATAGTTATAACAAAGCAAGAACCCCTAGAATTACTATTGGAATGTTTAGATTTAAGCAAGCTAGCCTGTTACTCTTTATCCTTTCTCCCTCTGCATGACTGAAGTCACTGAGATGGTCAGACTCTTTCAAAAACATGTTCTTCAGCATCCCAGGATACATTGTCCAAGATTCTATCACCTGTTTTGAGAACGTGTCTTAATTAGGGCAACATGGTGAAGAGGAACAAACCAAAGCATTAGAATTTGATAGACCTAGCCTGGAATCAACCCCTTGACGTCTATGATCTTGGACAAGCTATTTAATTTGTCAGACATGACTTAGCAAGTGAACAATAACAAAAACCTTTAGGTTTCTTGTATAAAATAGGAGTAATAATAGAGAGTTTGGTTGTTGTGGGAATTAGATATAAGGCATAGGTATATGTTCAATAAATGCTAGCCACGTATAATATTTAGACAGCTTGATTTTTGCTTATAGACATACAATTACTCCATGAGTATTCATTTCTTTTCCCAACTATACTATAGGTTCAATGAGCCAAAATCTTTGCTTTTGAGTGGTTCACAAACTAGTAGACCAGTTGGAATAAGGTAGTGTCAAATCTATTTTCACACCCCCAGAATCATGGGCACGTTAAGAGTTCCCAATGTCCCTAAGAGGAAGAAATAAGATTGTTTTGATCACAAAGAAAATAGTGGCCATCAGACTACCACTGTGACAGGAGAGAGCTGGGTGAAGGGTTCCTGAGTGGTTTATCTCTGAAGGGAGTGTGGGTGTCCACAGAATGGAGAATGAGGTCCCAGGCTGGACTGGGCTATGAAGAGAATTAGAAGTTTGGGGGAAATGGTGGATTATGGATGCATGTGTGCATGCAAGTTGCTTCAACTGTGTCTGACTCTTTGTAACCCCATGAACTGTAGCCCACCAGGCCTCTTTGTCCATGGGGATTCTCCAGGCAAGAACACTGGAGTGGGTTGCCATGCCCTTCTCCAGGGGATCTTCCCGATCCAGCAATCAAACCCGCGTTTCCTGTGCCTCCTGCATTGCAGGCAGATTCTTTACCACTGAGCCACTGGGGAAGCCTGGATTATGGATAAGTAGAGACAAATTTGAACATATTTATATGTCAGGGGCTTTTTAGTGAAGTTAATGGAAAATGAGAAGCACGAGGAGGTTATCAGAGTAGAAGCAGTTCAGAGAGCCAAATTGGGCTTTGCAAGGCTCAGAAAAGAGCAACTTTCATGCAGAAGACCTGAACAGATGCAACCGAATTTCATTGTACAGCAGTGAGCTCTGGCCTGGTACTATCACTGAGGGTTTTGAAATATTTTTGTAAGTATGAGATTATAATTCTCAAAAATGTATATTATTTGAAAGTATATCTGTTTTATATTAAGGACAGATGACTTTATATCTCTACAGAGCAATTCTTTCAAGAACCTAAATTGAGAAACTGCTAGAAATTATAGGACTGCACTTATACACCATGTTGGTGTTTTACCTAAACAGTCACAACCACCACCTTTAAACATTCCTAAGATTAATGGCAGGAGCTGTCAGCCAGAGAAATGACAGTTCTTCCGTATTAGCAGAAAGAACATGGTCACAAAGGTAAATGATGTCTAGTTACCAAATTAATTTTCAATTCAGCAAAGTCCATGAAAACAGAGACCTTTCTTAGGCCTGGATCTGACAGTTATCTCCATATAATAATCGGTTGCTTAAAGCTCAAAAGGAAGAGAATGTGAAGCAATAAACACAGCTCTTTCTGTCTCCACAAACAGGGCTGCATGCTTCTAAAGAGGGATCCACCTAACAAAAATATCTTTGGGAACCAGTAGAGCAGCAATGGGAACTGAGTCTATTTTTCCAAGTTCTTTCCTGAGTTCTAATTAGACTTTGAAAATTCCATAATGAGAATAAGTAAAAAAACTAACAATAAGCCGCCTAAGAGGATATCTACCTGTATGTATACCCGCACCTTTGAATTTTATTCCTAAGAGCTTTAAGATATGAAAGGACATCTGCTGTATTTATTATATACAGATATCTTAAGGGATCTTTCCTTTTAAAAAAATTTAAATGCTTTACTCCAAGATTTGTCTTCCTTTCAGCTTTCCATATTTGAGGAGGCAAGCTTATCATCAGTCCTATAAATCAACCCTGGCACCAGCAACAAATGTTAGTAGGTGTTGGAATTGTCTCAGAAGAAGACAGAAAGCTAAACTCTAGGGAAACATCCATTTATAGCTCAAATCCATCTGAGTGGCAGATGTACAAAAGAACAGAGAAAGGGGACCAAAACTCACTGTAAAAGCATTCTACCATGGTGCCCATACATTACATGATGTACAAAAAATACTATATAACTCTCTATTGGTATAGTCAATTTTTTTGTTACTTCATCTCTTATTTATTTCAAACCTGCTACCCATATGTACTTTTTCTTCTGTTTCTCACTTGCTATTCTCCTCAGTTATCACAACCATTTAGTTAAGGAATCTCTGATCTTCTACAGGGGGTGAGGAGAGGCAAAAAGCCAGGCACACGGTCTCAAAACTTATTGAAAAACTTTCTCCTTAGGGAAAAACCCTGTTTAAAATAAATACTTTATTTCATGTGTCTTGCCATGTTGGGCTGTGTGCTAAACATAACTCTTGGCGCTGAAAACACAAGGTCTGAGGAGATTAAATAGACACTTTACAAAATTTAGCTGGGGCATTATGAAGGGACTAAACCTAAGCTTTCTCTATATTATGCTTTAAAATGACCAGGGCAGGCTGCTTCCTGTGACCTGAAAAGGCTAGTTTCAGTTTGCCTATTTTGTGGATTAGAAAAGTGGCGGAGAAGGTCTCAGAGACGTGCTCCAGGTCACACAGCCATACAAGACTGCGCCAGACTTTCTACTGAGTGTTCCTTACCATACAGACAGACATTTGGGTTTTCTTTCTTCTAAAGAGTCTTAAGAAGCATCAGATGACAACAAGGTCTAATTCAGTCTCCACACCTTAGAGAGGCATCACTCGCTTGGCCTCTGACCTAGAACGTGCTGTGGCAAAGAACCTGGCAAGGGAGGCTGACGGACCCCCGTGGGATCAGAACAAGGCAGAAAGCGTGTGCCTCACACACATACATGGTCGATGTCCTAGGCTGAAGGATGCTGTTGGTTCAAAGTCACTTACCCAAATCTGAAGCTTAATTCTCTTTTCATTTTTGAATACAGTTTTGACTTTGAAATCGATCCCAACTGTGCTGACGAACGCAGATGTAAAGGAGTCATCTGCGTAACGGAAGAGAAAAGATGTCTTCCCCACGCTGCTATTGCCAATGATGAGCAGTTTGAACATGTAGTCAAAGTTCTGATCAGAGGAGTCTTTCTGGCCATACCTGGCATCTTGGGCAGAGGCCATCTGTGGGGAAAAAACAAAAGAGGTGTGGATGAGTCTTCCGTTTGCTATGAAGCTAGCAGCACATTCATTATTGGCCTTGCCAGAAACAGATGTCAGACCACTTAGGAGACAAGTTGAGAGAGCTCCCCAGCCTTCCTCTGATGCTGGTATCCATGGCAATAATTCCCTGCTGGAAGACAGAAAAGCAAATCTTACGGCTCTTTCCAGCTGTGTTAGTGTTTGTCACTGCTCAGCATTCAGAACAAATCAAAGACACCAAAGGAGATGTAACATGAAACGTGAAGATATGAGGGCATGCAGATTCTGGAACTTTGTAATTCCAGTGACAGCAACTCCAAAGTGGCTGAACAGCAGGGTGCTTTTTCCTGAGTTATCTGAATTATTAGGGTCTCTCTTATTTTCTAGGGAAGCATACCCAAAGCCTATCTCTATTTCATCTATCGATATCACTTTAAGTCAACATCTTTACATACATGATCAATCTCTTTCAAATAAAAAATAATGATAATGACAAATACATATGGTTCAAACAATGTGCCAGGAACTGTTAACCCTCATCACAACCCTGTAAGTGGGTGCCTTTATTATTTACGTATTAAAAGGAGACAGTTGAGGCTCCGAGATACTAAGTAATTTGCTCAATTTCACACACTTTGTAAGTAGTAGAGGCAGGATTCAAATCAACCAGTGTGGTGCCAGGGCTCATGTTCTTAACACCTCCCAGCCCAGTTCCCAAAGAGAACTAAGGAAATAAGCACATATGCTCTAAAGACAATGTGGGAAAGATTCATTGCAGGTGCATTCATGAAGAACTCTACCTGGTTCAAACCTTGCTTCCACCACTTACTGGCTCTGGAATATTGAGGTTTTTTTTTTTTTTTTTTTAATCAGTGTACCTCAGTTTCCTCTCTTCTACAAAATGGAAAAAAAAGTACAATCCAACCTGAAACACTTGTGAAAATAACCGATGGTAAATCTGTATGACAGATGTATAAAGAAACCAGCATAGAATAAAGAATAATCTCTATAATAATTAAAAATCCTCTGGGTGGATTTTCCCTCACCTTTTTTCGATGACCATTTTAACATCTATCAAAAACCCTGCTGCATTCCTCTAAGTGACATCTGCCTCCATATAGAAACGAGGCGGTTAGAAGGGTAAATCCCACTGATCAGTGCATTTACCCGATTATCTTTGCTGATGCTATGAATTCTTTGTTTGCTGTGCTCTTCAATACAGTAGCTACTAGTCACATATGCCTGTATATATTTAAACTAAATAAAATTAAAATTTAGTTCCTCATTCACATTAGCCACGTGTCAAATGCACAAGAGCTACTTGAGGTCAGTGGCTACAACACTGGATAGTGCAGGTCCAGGGCACTCATAACTGCAGAAAGTTCTATTGTCTGTCTAAAGTCCTTGGCTAGACAGTCTTTTTTCATTCCTTATAAAATCTGATTAATAAGTGTATCCTTCTGTTGCTGGTGGTTTACTTGCTAAGTCGTGTCCGACTCTTGCGACATCATGGACTGCAGCCCACCAGGCTCCTGGGTCCGTAGAATTTTCCAGGCAAGAATACTGGAGTGGGTTGCCATTTTCTTCTCCAGCGGATCTTCCTAACCTGGGGATTGAACCTGGGTCTCCTGCACTGCAGGCAGATTCTCTACCAACTGAGCTACCAGGGAAATCCCATCTCTCTATTAGGGGGACGGCAAAGAGGTGCCAAAAATACATAGAAGAAATATACAAAATAGATCTTCATGACCCAGATAACCATGTTGGTGTGATACTACCTAGAAACAGACATCCTGGAATGTGAAGTCAAATGAGCCTTAGGAAGCCTCACTATGAACAAAGCTAGGGGAGGTGATGGAATTCCAGTTGAGCTATTTCAAACCCTAAAAGATGATGCTGTGAAAGTGCTGCACTCAATATGCCAGCAAATTTGGAAAACTCAGCAGTGGCCACAGGACTGGAAAAGGTCAGTTTTCATTCCAATCCCAAAGAAAGGCAATGCCAAAGAATGCTCAAACTACCGCACAATTGCACTCATCTCACACCCTAGCACAATAATGCTCAAAATTCTCCAAGCCAGGCTTCAACAGTACATGAATCGTGAACTTCCAGAAAAGGCAGAGGAACCAGAGATCAAATTGCCAACATCCACTGGATCATCAAAAAAACACAAGAGTTCAAGAAAAACATCTACTTCGGCTTTATTGACTATGCCAAAGCCTTTGACTGTGTGGATCACAATAAACTGTGCGAAATTCTGAAAGAGATGGAAATACCAGACAACCTGACCTGCCTTTTGAGAAATTTGTATGCAGGTCAGGAAGTAACAGTTAGAACTGGACATGGAACAACAGACTAGTTCCAAATAGGTGAAGGAATATGTCAAGGCTGTATATTGTCACCCTGCTTATTTAACTTATATGCAGAGTACATCATGAGAAACGCTGGGCTGGAAGAAGCACAAGCTGGAATAAAGATTGCCAGGAGAAATACCAAAAACCTCATGCAGATGACATGCACATGACACCACCCTCATGGCAGAAAGCAAAGGAGAACTAAAGAGCCTCCTGATGAAAGTGAAAGAGGAGAGTGAAAAAGTTGACTTAAAACTCAACATTCAGAAAACTAAGATCATGGCATCTGGTCCCATCACTTCATGGCAAATAGATGGGGAAGCAATGGAAACAGTGACAGACTTTATTTTTGGGGATTCCAAAATCACTGCAGATGGTGACTGCAGCCATGAAATTAAAAGACGCTTGCTCCTTGGAAGAAAAGTTATGACCAATCTAGACAGCATATTAAAAAGCAGAGAAACTACTTTGCCAACAAAGGTCCATCTAGTCAAACCTATGGTTTTTCCAGTAGTCATATATGGATGTGAGAGTTGGACTATAAAGAAAGCTGAGCACTGAAGAAATGATTCTTTTGAACTGTGGTGTTGGAGAAGACTTGAGAGCCCCTTGGACTGTGAGGAGATCCAACAAGTCCATCCTAAAGGAAGTCAGTCCTGAATATTCATTGGAAGGACTGATGCTGAAGTTGAAACTCCAATTCTTTGGCCACCTGATGAGAAGAACTGACTCATCTGAAAAGACCCTGATGCTGGGAAAGATTGAGGGCAGGAGGAGAAGGGGATGACAGAGGATGAGATGGTTGGATTGCATCACCGACTCGATGGACATGAATTTGAGTAATCTCCGGGAGTTGGTGTGGACAGGGAAGCCTGGCGTGCTGCAGTCCACAGGGTTGTAGAGTTGGACATGACTGAGCAACTGAACTGAAAGAGAAAAGCCCCAGAAGACAGTTGAACACTAGAAACAATATATAGTGCTCAGTCTCATCTGAGACCACATTGGCTGCTAAAATCAGAGATATGTAAAACAACTGAGGGAAAGAGAAAAGGAGAGATGGTGCAATAATGTATTTCCTTTTTAGAAATATTGCCAGTAGGAGAACACAACCATATGAGCAAGAATAAAGGCAAAAACAAAATCTGTATATATTATTAAATTTAAGGACAGTAAACATTCTGATTGCATTTCACACTTTCTTAATAAATATAAGCTTAAACATTTTTCTATCTTACATCCACGAAACCACACATATGTCTTCAGTAAATACGACTGTAATGATTGCTTACCAGTGGGAAAAACTAGGCCAGTAAAACAGGCATGTATCATCATTCTCCTTTCTGACCCAGGAATCTACATGCTAAGGTAAACTTCCCCCAACACAAGCAGTCTGCCAAGAACAAAAATAGGATTATAATTCTTGACTATTGGTTTGAACAATGATGTCTTGCTCTGACAAATTTTGACACCCCAGAAAGCCAGGTAACTGTTTTGTTTGACACTTCTATTCCTCCAGACATAAGCCTTTCACCAATTAAGACTCCCCCCTTATGGAGGTGCTAAGCTTCACCAGGCCTGCAATTGGTCTTTGTTAAGAAGATCTTTTTACCATCTTTTATGTGAACTAGCCCAGAGACTAGGTTCTGAATTAAGCATGTTCAGTTAAGCCATAGTCGGAAAACAACTCTATGAGTATCCTAGACCTGCTCATTTTCTCAGCCTGATTACCTACCTACCAATACCCTGAGGTGGGATTCTAACTGATTCCTGTGGATTTCTAGGCTGCCTTGAAAGAAAATGTGATAAAGAAAGCTGATCGATCCCAAGTCCTAGTCCAAAATTAGACCAACTCCAAAACCTGCAGAAATATAGGCATCATCATGATATGCACTTTTTAAATGTAACTGTAGAGATTTACACAGAGGAAACCATACTGGAATTTTCTCCAGCATAAGAAATAGAAGATGTTCAATTTTAAAGGCTGATTATACCAGTTGCAGTGGCAGCAGATAATGTGGCAGGAGTACAGAGGATGAGCGAGGATGAGGCTGGTGGATACGCGGATCTAGATCCTCCAAAGGATTAATTAGAAGAGTCTGTCAACCTGTTAACCTTGAAGATGGTACATGGTTTCTTTAAACTATTTCCTGATTTATATCCCCAAAAGGATTCATCCAACTCTTTGAGACCCCATGAACTGTAGCTCACAGGCTACCCTGGCCATAGAATTCTCCAGGCAAGAATGCTGGAGGGGGTTGCCATTCCCTTTTCCAGGGAATCTTCCCTTCTCCAGGGATCAAACCCTGGTCTCCTGCATTGCAGGCAGATTCCTTATCATCTGCGTCACCAGGGAAGCCCCATAAGATTCACAGTGAGTCCCAAAGATGTGCATTCAGAATGCATATGTGTTTCATTAAACTTTGGAATAATGAAACAAATCCTGGCGTATAGAATGGAGTAGACTGCCCTAATCTTGCTGAGGATAGAAATGAAGCGATTTTTATTTACAAAACAGAAACAGTCACAAATGTAGAAAACAATCTTACAGTTACCAGGAAGGAAAGGGGGAGAGGGATAAATTGGATGATTGGGATTGACATATACACACTAGTACAAAGCAGGTAACTAATGAAGACCTACTGTATAGCACAGGGATCTCAACTCAATCCTCTGTAATGGCCTGTATGGGGAAAAAGCCTGAGAGAGTGGATATACGTATAACTGACTCATTGTGCTGTACACCTGAGAGCAACGTCACATTGTAAGTCGACTATACCCCAGTAAAAAATGAAGCGATCTGACAGCATATGAATGTCAAAGGAACAGACAGTCACTACGTAAGTTTGCCTACACTTTTAAATACGTTCATGTGAACGTTTCTGAAATGTTCATGGGAAAATATGAAAACGTGAGTGGGCATGAAGGAAGTCCCAGAGAGTGAACTGGATTTTATAAAAGATAGATATAAGAAAAGCCTTTTAATTGTATTAATCTTAAATTAATTAAAAGAATCATAGAGTGGGAAAGACTGTTGAGGGTTGTCCTTCTTCAACTTATCACAGTCTCCCTCTTGCTGGCATGACGCTGGTATTCAAGCCTAGCCCTTCCCATCAAGTGACAGAAAGTTCACTGGGCTGTGAAACAGCCTACTTCATTGATGAACAACTACAATTGTTAAAAGTTTCTTCCATAAATTTGAGCTAAAATCTACTTCCCTATAGCTTCTGTTCATGTGTTCTGCCTTACGAATCAAAGAGAGTTGACTCGTTTACTCATTTACATTACTCATTTACTCTCCTCCTGACTGGATAATCTCAGCTTCTTTAGCCCCTCTGTTCCACATGGGACGTGCTCAAAGCAGCCCACATATCTAGGTTAAAGCTGACATCTCTGCAAATGTCAAAATCCCACGCATGGCTCCTACAATTGGTCACAATATTCCAGATATTTATCTAGTCAGTGCAGAGTATAATAATATCCTTATGTCCTATCACACTTGACTTAACCATAAAGTAATTCTCAAATGTTCAGCGCCTTTTTTCACATTCACTGTTAAAAACATGGGTCTCCCTATCCTGATCCTATGCTTTGGCAATGTACTTTTTAATGAAAGTGTCAACCTTTATATGTTTTCTATTACACTTCCTTTTGCTTGTTTCGATTTCCAATTCTGTTCTGTTCTGATAACTTTATGTCCTTTCATCAAAAATATTAGTTATCCCTTCCAGATCTATGTCATTCCTAAGTTTAATCAGTATGCATTTTATATATACTCACTTAAGATGCTAATCAAAATGCTAATAAGGTGGTAGACAAATAACAATGAATTTTTTTTACCCTGCTGAATATATAAATCTATGAATGAGACCTCTACCATATGTCCTTAAGGACCTTGGCAAGTTTGAAGCAAATTTTTAACCTCTGGGAGTTAGCGCCTTGCAAAGTCACTGTGCTGGCCCTCTGGGTGTCCCTTGGTTCAATAGCAAGTGAACAGATCATAGGTTTAATTTATGTGTCATTTTTAATTTCAATTATAGTTTCCCCAGAAGTCCTACTGACCAGGGACCAAGCAGATTACCTTTGACGAACACAGGCAACCACAGTCTACTTCAGAATTGTTGAACATTAGCTCTTCCAAATAAATAAGAAAGCCAAATTATCTGCAGGAATTCCCTTGGGTGCTTAAGAAACTAAACTACACTAAGCCATTTTGTGCATCTGATGAGAAAAACAGAAAGAAGTCATTTTAAATGTACTATGTTCCATCAACTACTACTGGTAACAGCCTGAAGGTCAATGGGAAGAAGAATGAGGGTAAATTATCCAGAAAATGAAATGCAATTCTTTGAAACTGGAAGACTGAAAGTAAGGATGGGCCTTATATATGAGAAGCATGGAAATACATAAATTAGTTTCAAGTCTCAGTTGTTACCTAAGGGAAAAGAAAAGGGTAATAAAAGGAATTATTTCTGAGATTTCCAAAGGTAAGACTAAATCTTAAAAAACCAAGAGGGAAAATATTAAAACACAGGATTTTCAAACACCTGTCACCTGGCCCCTGGTGGTTTCTCCTGGCGAAGGGCTCCTCTGTGCTTGGTTTGCCTGCCTCTGTGCTTGTCTCTTCAGAATGGATTGTAACTGTGATGTTCTTTGCAGTCTCCAGCCAACAATTTCTCTGTGTGTCTGCTACTGTTTGCTCTGGCGAGAGCCAGTGGAGAAGCAATAAACACTATCCATATCACTGCAGACCCATCACCACTGCGCTGAAAAGATGCTATCCAGGGACCTGGAAGTTGCCAGGACATTAGAGGGTAAATAGTGGTTTTTCCAACCCTGGTTTCTGAAGTAAAGGACCTAGGAAGTAAAGTAGCATTGGGAAATTGTCTCTTTTCTTTGTGTTGGAAGGGAATGAATTACTATTTCATGGGACTCCTGGGGAATGTAAATGATGATACACCAAATTATAGTTACACTTCCAAGATGCAAGTTGCTCTAAGTTTTAAGGATATTCCTCAAGCTCAGTTTCACAGACATTCTTGCAGACTGCATCTGGATCTCTATTCCATGCATAGGTTCTTTAGTACATGTGGAAAACACACAGCGGATGCACAGGAAAATGGTAAAATAACTGCACCAGCTCTTACAGACACTGTACTACATGCTTTACACATATTATCACATCTCATCCTTTCACTGCCCCCAGATATCAATATCTACCTGTTAGCACCCCCGTGTTAGAGGAACTGAATGTCCTGAGTGTATTTCAGAAAGGCCACCTTTCCTCAGCCCCCGATAGAAGCATAAGGGAATTTTTTTCCCAACCTTAACTATGAGAGTTTAGCAGAGCTCTTGAAGGTAAAATTCTAAACTTTGTGAGGCCCCCTGGAGTTTTTATTTCTTAGACTTGTCCACATGGCACCTCTAGCAATTCATCAACTACAGGCTACATTTTCTTCATCAATTACATTTAGGTTTTCCTCCCATAGTACTGATCCCTGTGGAGGCTTCTATTCCAGTAAACTGTGATTCTCCCCAGTCTGGTGGCAGCATTTTCCCCTGTGACCTCAATTCTCCGATGTATCTAAGAAGAGTTGTTAATTTTCAGTTTGTTCAGCTTTTCTCTTATATGAGGATAGGAGTGACCACTTCCAAGTTCCCTCTATACTGAGCAGGAAACTTGAAGCCATTATCCCCATTTTAAAGACAAAATTAAGAGTATCCGAAAAGAGCTGAAGTAGAAGGGGGTCCCTGTTTTTCAACAGGATATCCTGATTTCTCCGTGTACTGACTGAACCTTCATGACCTGGAGCAAATGGGTTATAATGTACTGTATAACAGAGAGAACTCTACTAAATATTCTGCAAAACCTAAATGGAAAAAGAATCTGAAAAAGAATGAATATACATATAACTGAATCACTATGCTGTATACCTGAAATTAACATAACATTGTAAATCAACTATACTCCAAAATTAAAAAAAAAAAAAGAACTACAGACATGCAGGCTCACCTATTTCACTCTTCTCTTCATCAAACCAACAAGTTTCAATCACAGAGAATATTGAAAGAGGTATGGGTCCTTCTTTTTCCCACTTCTAGGGAAAAAAATCCATTCCTCTGTTGAAGAGAGGCAAGAGCTAAACTTTTTAAATTTTTAAATTTATTGTAACACTTTTCACACCTCCTTTGAAATCTATAGATGTTTGTTACCACAGTGTCAAGAAAAAGGAAATGAAGTTTATCAAAACCTGTAAAAATGGTTCCTATTAGTATCAAACACAGAGAACCAGTGTTCTCAGCCCAAGCTGTAGTTCACTCCTGATTCCTGGCGTGTTACAGATGGTTCCTGGTGGTGGAGAGCCTGCAGAGGGCTGTGAAGCAGAGGGAGAAGGGGATGCTCAGATCACAGAGAGAAGACTGTGAGCATGATCTCCTGTGAAGGGATGGTGGCTGGGAGAGCTCCGCTCCACTCCAGTGATTCAGTGCTGACAGCTGCAATGAAGCAGAGCCCAGCCCAGTAACTCCTGCACATCCTCATGGATGCTGAAGCCAGAAGGTCATTAGTGCAGTCCTAGGGAGCCTAGAAAATCCCATGGACGGAGGAGCCTGGTGGGCTGCAGTCCACGGGGTCGCTAGAGTCGAACATGACTGAGCGACTTCACTTTCAATTTTCACTTTCATGCATTGGAGAAGGAAATGGCAACCCACTCCAGTGTTCTTGCCTGGAGAATCCCAGGGACAGGGGAGCCTGGTGGCCTGCTGTCTACGGGGTCACACAGAGTCGGACATGACTGAAGTGACTTAGGAGCAGCAGCAGCAGGGAGCTGGGGAGCACCTAGCTGCTGGTAACCCAAGCTTTATAATCAAAGCACAAAAAGAGAAACACTATTGTACTTCTTTACTACCAGCTCTGAAATTATGTGCAGCAGACACATTTGTGAAAAAGAGCATTCCACATTCTTGGTGTGATGTGGATATAGATAAAGAGCACATGCTCTTGGGTCAGGTTGCCTGAGAAGGAATCCTAGATCTGCTACTTGTACAAACTTGGGCAAGGTTTTTGTTTTAACAATCATAAGCTACAATTTCCTCATCTAGAAAATAGGAATGATAGTGAAATCATCAAAGTAAAAGTGTTGGCATGTGTAAAGTCCTTGAATAGAACATCCATAATCATCTTTCTTATTCCTCTTGTTATATTGAAATGATATAGAAGCCACTCACCTTCTCCCAATTCTTACTCTTGCTGCTATCTGAAATGGAAATGGTTGATTTTATAGGATATAATCCCTCTCATTTCCTAACTTTAAAGTGCAAGGGACTTTGATACCCAATATCCCAACTCTGTACAGCTTAATAATTAGCAAAATAAACACCTTATGTTTACTCTCTCATTTTATTTTATTTTTTTATTATTATTTTTTCTGTTTCTTGTAACATTCTTTTTTTTTACTCTCTCATTTTAATATTATGGCATGGAACAAAGAGCAGTCATCAAAACACTTTTCGTGATAGAAGCTGACACTCTGCGTACCTGTATGCAGACAGAAGTGTCCTGTAGTCTGGAGAGACTGTGGGGAGGGCAATGTGGCCAGTGGTCATGTGACCTGTCCTATGACACTGCCTGCCACCCAATAATTTTGGAGAGTTTTTCTTTTTAACTAAATTTACAAAACCCTTGGGTGTGCAGACTTTTGTGGAAATTGAAAGTGGGCTAATAAGCGGGCAGGATCCAAATAAAGTGAAAATGATAGTTGCCCAGTCATGTCCAACTCTTTTTGACCCCATGGACTATGCAGCCCTCTGGGCTCCTCTGTCCATAGAATTCTCCAGGCAAAAATACTGGAGTGGGTAGCTATTCCCTTCTTTAGGGGCTCTTCCTGACCCACGGATCAAAACTGGGTCTCCTGCACTGCAGGCAGATTCTTTACCATCTGAGCCACCAGGGAAGCCCAGAATCCAAGTAGCAAATGGTAAAAAAAAAAAAAAAAAGAAAAGAAAAGAAAAAAAAATGGGAAAGGGAGCTCCAGCATATAGGTGGCCAACAAGCACGTGAAAAGATGCCCAACATCACTAATTAGTAGAGAAATGAAAATCAAAACTTACAATGAGGAGAGGGTGTGGGAAAAAAGGGAACACCATTGGTGGGAATGTAAACTGATGCAGTATGGAGGTTTCTCAAGAAACTAAAACTAGAGTTGCCATATGATCCAGTAATCCCACTCCCAAGCATATATACAGACAAAGCTATAATTCAAAAAGATACCTGTACCCCTATGCTCATAGCAGCACTATTCAAAATAACCAAGACACAAACAACTTAAGTGTCCATCAACAGATGAATAAAGATGTGATACATATACACAATGGAGTATTACTCAGCTATAAAAAAGGATGAAATGCCATTTGCAGCAACATGGACGGACCTAGAGATTATCAATCTAAATGAAGTAAACCAGAAAGATAAACACCATATGATATTACTTACATGTCGAATCTAAAATATGACACAAATAAATGTATCTATGAAACGGACTCACAGAAATAGAGAACAAGGTCCTATGTATAGCACCAGGAACTATACTCAATATCTTACGATAAAGCCAAAACGGAAAAGAATATGGAAAAGAACATGTGCATTATATATATATATATATAATTGAATCACTTTGCTGTTCAACAGAAATTAACATAATATTGTAAATCAACTATAGTTTAATAGATTTTAAAAAGAAAGGGGGCTCTAGGAACTAACTCCTAGTAGTTAGGGGGAAGCTCTCTTCTTCTGGGGCCTTGGAATAGGTTTTAGGTAAAGTTTCACCTAATTTCTGATGTGCAATTTGATAAACCATCAAAGTCCACAATAACATTATAGACAACAATACTGCATGATAAACTTCAAAGTCTCTAGGAGACTAAAACTTATTGTTCCCACTATGTACAAGAAATGATAATTATACGATACGTAGAGGTATTAGCTAACACGATCATGGTGACTATACTGTAATACACAAGCATATCAAGTCAAATTGGTGTACATCTTAAAGCTATACAATGTTATCAATATATTTCAATTCTATCTCAACAGAAACAAAAATTTCAAAGCCCACAATAAATAAACAATATCTTGCATACAGGATGGTTATTTCCATCATTTGCTAACACCTTTCTAAAATAATGCAAAGGGTATCCACAAAAGTAAAATACCAGATAGACAAAGAGAAGTAGCACAGAAAGGTCAATAAAAGTTTGGGATCTGGAAGTGCATGACTAGAGAAAGGGGAACCTTAGGCCTGCTAGGGAAGTCCACCAGAGCCCAGGCAAGCCTGGAATGGCCTTAGGATTGAAGACACCAAGTGTCTTGTTCCTAGGGTGTAGCTAGAGTCACCAACTTTCTTGTTTGCCCAAAACTGAGGTGTTTCATGGTACACAGCAGAACCTTCAGTGTTAAAATCTGCAAGCTGGGATGGTAGATCACACTAGATGTTTCTAGGTGGTGCAATCAGAAGGACTGGTTGAAAATCCAGGATCCTGCAAAGCCTAGCAACATCTTCTCCATATACAGCTCTTTTAAAACAAAATTAAGTCTAAAATATAAAAAAGTCATCAAACATTCTTGACATTCACACTTCCTAAATGTAGATGTCAATTTATAAAAATGAAAGAGCCTTTCTCTTAGCAACAAAATGTAAAAAATCCTTTAAAACTTTCTCATAGATATGGATAAAATATATATGCCTTCTCATCATTTCTTGGTAGCAAGAAATAGCAGACATTGTGTTCTCATATACCTGCTCTCGGGCTTCCTTGATAGCTCAGGCGGTAAAGAACCCACCTGCCAATGCAGGAGGTAAGAGGTTGGGAAGATGCCCTAGAGTTAAGAAATGGCAACCCACTCCAGTATTCTTGCCTGGAGAATCCCATTAATAGAGAAGCCTGGTGGGCTACAGTCCTGGGGCTGCAAAGAGTCAGACACAACAGAGTAACACACACACACACATACCTGCTCTCTAGAGCTGGATATGTTTTTACTTAGGAATACAAAACTGAATCTTCACTACATCCAAGATTTCCAAACCTGGGAAACTCCTCCTGAATTCTGCAAAATTAGAATATTCAAGGTGGGGCCGGGATCTAAATTGTTAAAGCTCCCCATGTGATTCTCTGGATCAGTCAGGTTTAGAATTTATTGGATTAACAAGTGTTGGCAGGGAAGCCAGGGCAGGTGCCCACTGTCAAGACCTCAGGATGTATGTACGAGGAGACTGAGCAATCTGACACAGAGTCCTGGATCCATGGGGACCCTAGAGCTCTCTATCGGCTGCCGTCTTCACCAGTCATCTCTTTCACTGATGGGGACAGCAGATCTCACCAGAATGTTGACTTGGCACAGAAAGTCTATACCCTAGAATGCCCAGCCTGCCCAGAAAAGCTGAATCCTGAGAAACGTTGTTACAATTAACTCTGCCCTGGTAGGAGTCAGAATCTTCTGAGGATCAGTGATACAACTCACGGAGAGCTCTCTGTCAGACTCGGAGAAGGCACCACCTAGGAAGAGGCAGCAATCCTGTTCTCAGCGCACACAAGGCTCTGTGGGACGTGGCCTGGACTTCCCTCATCAGTCATTTTTAAAAATAACCCACAATTAGATTTTACTTCCCTCCATTCCATAAAAAAGGATCCAATAGCTAGAGGAGGTCAGTGTCTAAACTGAAACCACAAAATAAAGAATACCTCTTCCTGAGAAGAAGAAAAAGGCTAAACAATAGACATATGTAAAAGAGTAGACGAATGTTAACAGTAGACATTTCTTTTTACCACATATGTACTATATGGTAAAAAAAAAAAAAAAAAAAAAACTCTCATAAAAACACCTAGTAAAATACTCTAAAAATCTCCAATGGGGAAAATAAAAACTAACTTTTAATATTAACATGTGCTTCCCCCCTCCCACCGCAAATTTCATCATTAAACATTTCACTTCATTTAATGTTTTTTAAACATTTTACAGATGTTTCATATTAGTTTTAAATACTTAAGCCCTTGAAAAATGCCTCCAGGGATTTGCTATAGATTCCTTCAAAATCTGGACATTTCCCTTCCAGTCATGGATAGGGGGACAAACCCCATTTATGGGACAATGGGGCTATCTGGACCATTCTCGAGGAAACTGGGTTAGCAGTCTACAAGGTTGTGTTTCCAGACTGTGCAATGGGAATGGCGGACAGAGCCACCTTTATACTTACAACCATCTGGGCTTTTCATTCTAAAGCCACTGCTACTATCATTTACTACAAAGGCCCAGCCTGCCCAAGCATGCGCACTAAAAGAAGGCTCACACGCACAGGTGTGCTGTGGTTCCATTGTTGCCTTTCATCAGCCCTACTACCGACAGGTGTTCAGTGACTCAAACATTCAAAGGAAAACTGCCTTTAACTGCAAACACCATAGATAAGGGTCACCTGGGGTCATATTTTGCTAATTGGTACTTAACATGGTCTTTCCTCAAGCTCTTTAATGGTCCTCAAGCTATGGCTATTTTAGCAGGAGGCATTCATCCTGTTGGCTACCAAGAGTTTCTAGTTGATGAGACTCAGACATGCATCTGAATCGCTCCCAACAAATAACAAGTAATTAAACTAAAAGCAGGTAGACTATGAGGAGGATCACCTCTTCAAGTTACCTTATGATTTGGGTTCCCAGACCATGAAAAGCTGAGAGTGTAGGAGCAAAGTGACCATGGTTTCAGGGTTTTCTCAGGTGGCCAAGTGGGCACAAAATGAGGCTCTTTCAGGTTTGCCAGAGCTGAATTCCTAATGCTGCACTCAATCCAATCAGCTTACTGAAGAGTTCATCAGGGAAATACTGACCCTGTCCTTTTACAACTCTGAGTCGGACACGACTGAAGCGACTTACAGAAGCAGCAACAGGCAACTAGGAAAGCCAGAAAAATAACAACCTTAGATACACAGATAATACCATTCTAATGGCAGAAAGTGAAGAGGAACTACAGAGCCTCCTGATGAAAGTAAAAGAGGAGAGTGAAAAGGCTGGCTTGAAACTCAACATTCGAAAAACTAAGATCATGACATCTGGTTCCATCACTTCATGGCAAATAGAAGGGGAAAAAGTGGAAACAGTGACAGGTTTCATTTTCTTGGGCTTTAAAGTCACTGCAAACAGTGACTGCAGCCATGAAGTTAAAAGACACTTGTTCCTTGGAAGGAAAGCTATGACAAACCTAGACAGCATGTTAAAAATCAGAGACATGACTATGGATGTGAGTTGGACCATAAAGAAGGCTGAGCACCAAAGAATTGATGCTTTTGAACTGTGGTGCTAGAGAAGACTCTTGAGAGTCCCTTGGACTGCAAGGAGATCAAACCAGTCAGTTCTAAAGGAAATCAACCCTGAACATTCACTGGAAGGACTGACGCTGAAGCTGAAGCTCCAATACTTTGGTCACCTGATGCAGAGAGGCAACACTTTGGAAAAGACCCTGATGCTGGGAAAGATTGAAGGCAAAAGGAGAAGGGGGCAGCAGAGGATGAGATGGTTAGATAGCATCACCAACTCAATGGACGTGAATTTGAGCAAACTCTGGGAGAAAGTGGAGGACAGAGGAGCCTGGCATGCCACAGTCCGTGGGGTCACAAAGAGTTGGACACAACTTAACAACTGAACAATAACAAGGCAATTGAAGACCTAGGACATTGACTCTTACGTTTCACCGTTTAGTGGACAGAAGAATAGTTCATGACCCCCATAAGACTGACATAATGCTTCAGACCAATCTGAAACATGTTGGTGTTGATGTTTCTTCAGAGTTAAAGCCGTTAAGGAATATATTAGTTGATAAAGGGAAGCAATTATTGAAATGCTTTATTTTTATAATTTTGCACCTTGTTCAAATTTTTGAAAGTGTCTTGAAGCCCACACTCCTATTTGAAAAACACAAAGAAAAACATAGTATCACAAAAACAACAATCATAGAAATATTAAAGGATAAAAATTAAAATGTGAACATGAATATTTCCCCCAGAAATCTATAAGGAATAATCAAAGCACTAATATTATTTATATTTATCACTTTTTCTATAAAAGGCTCACTGTGCTTTCTTGGTTCTACACAATACTGTAAATTAATCCTACTATAGGCTCTTCCAATATTCAAATATCTCTTCCCTAGAGAGTGTTATCTATCTTCACTTGGCAATATAACATATTTCTAATGTAAAAGAAGTCAACATGGAGCCCGAAAGGAAAAACAGTAACTGAAATAGACATTTCCTCAATGGGTTTAACAAAAGGCTGCAGATGATAGCAAAGAGTCAATGACTTGAAGATAAATTAACAGAAATCATACAACTGACAAAGAGAAAGAAAAAAACATAAAGAAAAGCCTAGTGATCTGTAGAACAATACCTGAAGTCTAACATACATGTAATTGGAGTCTCAGAAGAAAACAGAAGGAGATAATGAGATGGAAAAACATTTGAAGACATATAGCTAAATATCTTTCAAATTTGGTTAAAAGTATAAATTTACGTATCTCAGAAGCTAATTCAAACCCCTGAGCTGACCCCAAAACAAAGAGCAAAATGCTGGTTTTAAATGCTGGTTATCAATCATATTGATAAACGCAACATATGAGAATGGGGAAAAATCCCAGCTAAAGGATACTTTCTAGACTGGATAAACTGCAAGGCCCAGTTATACTCAGACCATAAGATTCACACTTTAAATATAAAGTTACATATAAGTTGAAAGTAAAAATAGGACTATATACATATTATACACACACACACACATACACACAGAGGCATAAATATATGTGTGTATGAGTGTATGCATGAGACACTATTAAGAAAGAGTGTATTTATATACACTTTAAGACAAGGAGCATTGCTAAAAATATAAAGGGAGATTTCATAACAAAAGCCAGGAAATTTTTTCAGGAAGACACAACAATTATATATGTGTGTGTGGCACCCCACTCCAGTACTCTTGCCTGGAAAATCCCATGGATGGAGGAGCCTGGTAGGCTGCAGTCCATGGGGTCGCTAAGAGTCGGACATGACTGAGCGACTTCCCTTTCACTTTTCACTTTCATGCTTTGGAGAAGGAAATGGCAACCCACTCAAGTGTTCTTGCCTGGAGAATCCCAGGGACGGGGGAGCCTGGTGGGCTGCCGTCTATGGGGTCGCACAGAGTCGGACATGACTGAAGTGACTTAGCAGCAGCAGCAGTGCACTTAATAAAAGAAGTTCAAAATATATAAAGCTACATTGAAAGACTAAAAAAAACTGAAAGACTACTATAATCGGGGATTTTAAAATCTTTTTTTCAGTAATTGATAGAATAACTAGACAAAAAATAGTAAGGTTAGAGATGATCTCAGCAACACCATACAATACCATGATATTCCAACACAACACAATACCACTACACTTCACAACTGTTGCATGGAGCATTCACAGAGCACATGGAATGCTCATGAAGTTAGACCACACACTAGCCTAAAAACAAGCCTAAATTTTTTTTCAAAGACTGAAATCTTAAAGAATATGTTCTCTGGTAGCAGGAGGATTTAATTAGACATCAATGTTGATAAACTATCTGGAAAAGATGCAGGTATTTGGAAAATTAAACAATATATCTCTAAACCCATTGATTAAGAAGAACATCACAAGAAGCAAATAGTTTAAAATAAAATATGATGCAAATACTACACTCAGAAATTTGTGAGAGTCAACTACTAAAGTTGTTGTTAGAGATTTATCATTGTAAATACCAGGCTTATTCTTAAAAAGGAACATTTAAACTCAGTGATCTAAATTTCTACTTTAAGAAGCCTAATAAACAAAATGGTTCTATTAAAGTTAGTATAAAGAACATAGTTGTTTTTTTAAATCCCAAGTCAATAAAATAAAAAATAAATAACAAAAAAGTTAACAAAGGGAAAAGTTGGTCATTTGAAGACATTAATAATATTGATAAATATCTAGTAAGACTGGTAAAAGGGAGGTAGGGAGAAAAAAGAGAATTTATATTATCAAAGAGGGGATATCATTACAGATCTAGAGAAATTAAAAGATAGTAAAATATTTTGAACAATTTTATGTCAATAAATTTGAAAAATTAGGTGAAAAACACAATTTACCAAAACCAACCCAAGATGAAATAGAAAATGTTATATAGGCATAAATACTTTTCTCCTGCAGTGATACTGAATGTTTAAGACAACGCTCAATCACTACTTAACAAGTCAGAAATCTGGACACAGGGTAATTTAGTTAGGTTCTCTGCTCATACCGCTAAGGCCTTACAAGATGAAAATCAATGTGTCAGCTGGGCTGGTTCCTACCTGACTGTTCTGGGGGAAGATTCCACTTCCAAGTTTTTACAAGTTGTTGGCAGAATTCAGTTGCTTGTGGTTACAGGACTGAGGTCCCTATTTCCTTGATATATAGCCTTCTTTATCTTTAGGCCAACAATCCTCATGCTTCAAACTTGTGACTTCCCCTTCTGCCACATCTCTCTGACTCCAGCAAGAGAAAATTCTCTGCTTTTATTGGCTCAGGTAATTAGATTGGACCCACCTGAGAATCAGGTCAATCTTATTTTAAAATACATAGCATGACTTATATTTGCAAAGGCTCTTTCGTTATGTAACATAATTTACTGGTATGTTCCAGAAAGGCCACAGACATCTCAGCATGGGGTATGGAGAAGGCTATTCTGCTAAAGGGAGATAGGGACATGAGAGTGTAGGTAGTTGGATGATAGAGATATTTGTATATCAAAAAAGTGTCATTTGTTTAAAAAAAAAAAAATGTCCACAAAGAAAACTCCAGGCTCCAATAGCTTCAGTGATAAACTCTACCAAACACTTTAAGCAATAAAATACATCAATCTTACACAACAAAATCATTCAAACAGCAAATTCCCAAACACTTCTCACTTGTTTTATAAGGTCTGCATAACTTCTATATTATAACCTCATTAAGGCATTAAAAGAAAATCATATATTAATATCCATTTTGAATTTGAAGGCAAAAATCTACAACAAATTACAAATTGCATCCAGAGAATATATAATAACTAACTGGCTTTATCTAAAGAATGTCAGATTAACTAAAAATCAATCAGTATAATCCAACAGAATAAAGGAGATAAACCATGTGATCATGGCAATAGATGCAGAAGAAGGACTTGACAAAATTCAGCACCCACTTGTATTGAAAACAAATACTCTCAGCAAGCTAGGACTCAAAAGAAACTTCTGTATGATAAGATATCTATACCACCAACAATAAAACAATTACAGCTAACTTCATACTTAATGGTGAAAGATGGCTTCTCCCCAAGACTGGGAATAAGATAAGAATACCTGCTCATCACTTCTCAACACTGCACTAGCTATCCTATCCTGTGGAATAAGAAATAGTGAGGAAAAAAAAAAAGGTCTTTGGAAAGAAAGAACTGCCTCTATTTGCAAATCATACAATCACTTATGGAGAAATTCTTAAGGAATTTAAGGATTTCAATTGATGGTGCTAAAGAATCTGCCTGTCAGTGCAGGAGATGCAAGAGACTTGGGTTAGATCCCTGAGTTGGGAAGATCCCCAGGAATAGGAAGTGGCAACCACTCCAGTATTCTTGCCCAGAAAATTTCATGGATAGAGGAGCCTGGCGGGCTATAGTCCATGGGGCCGCAAAGAGTCGGACATAACTGAGTGACTGAGCACTAGAAATAACAAATAAATGTAGTAAGGTCTCAGGACACAGTTTAGAGAAATAAATCAAAGAAAGTACAGAATCCAGATATAGATACCACGTAAAATTAATAACCTAAATTTCATTAAAATAAAAATTCTCATCAAAAGACACTCATAAGATATGAGTATTTAAGGCACAGACTGGCAGAGAATATTTTAATACATTTGAGGAACTAGTTTCAAAGCTATATAAATAAATATATAAACAACAGATTAAAAAAAAAAAACTATATAAAGATCTCCTACAACTAAATAATAAAAAGACAACCCCAATAATGGATAAAAGGCTAAGCAGACACTACATAAAGGAAGAAAGGCAAATGGTCAGTAAACATATAAATATGCTAAAAATCACAGTCATCAGAAATACAAATCACAATGAGACACCACAACCGCCAATTAAAGTGGCCTTGATTTAAAAGGCCACTGACACCAGACACTGTTGAGGATGTGAACCCACTAGAATTTCACACACTGTTGGTGAGCATATGAAATGGTACTATCATTCTAGCTAGAGACTTGACTGTTTCCTACAAAGTTAAACAAAGACTTTTCCTTCACCTCAGCAATTCTACTTTTAGGTATCTACCCAAGAGAAATAAAAACATATTACTATAAAAAGACCAATATGATAACATTTATAACCTTCATTATAGTAGCCCCTAATGAAATTACCTCGAAATCCATCAACAGAAGAATAGATTTTAAAAGGCAGATTGATACACCAGTATAATGTGTCAATAAAACAAAATGAATTATTGACACATGCAACAACATGAATGAATTCCATACACATTATAATGAGCAAAATAAGCTAGACTTAAGAGTACACTCTATATATTCTGCAATATGTTCATTTTGTATGTTTTACAGAACTATCTAGAGTTCTAGAATAAACAGGACTAATTTATGATGATCTTACTATATCGGTAGATTAACCAGAAAAAGAAAGTAAAATAAAGGAACTTGTTGGGTTGAATGGAAATGTTCTATATCTTTATAGGTATGTATTACATAGGTGTATCTACTTATTAAGAATCATCAAATTATTCACTTAATATTCGTGCATCTCAATGTATAGAAGTATCTCAAAAACTATAAACAAATGAAAAATGCTAAAAATTTACATAATTCCAAATAAACCTAAAATATTTCATCTTCACAGGTCATAGTATGCATGGTAAAAATCTATGATCTATTAAGAGGGCTCCCCTAGAAGCTCTGGAACTTATTAGTGAATGATAAATGTAGAAAACTGTTGGATGACCTTTAACCAATACATCTTTTTTAGGCGGTGCAACTCCTCATAAATTCCCAGGAAAACTCAATTTTTAGCATATGGAATATGATGGTCAAGAAAGGAATTTGCAGTTCCAATATAAGCTTAAAATGGCAGGGGGAAATTGTGGTTATGCCATGTAATGATTCCACAACTCTTTAAACTGAAAATGGAAAATCATTCTTACACCATAGAAATTTGCTTTTATGGCAATTTCCCTCTCTACCCTCCACTTTCCCTTACAGAAGAAAGATGGATACTTGAGGAATTTGCTCAAATCGAGCAAGAAAGAAGTTCTTGTTCCTCCAGTGTTAACTGTGGCTTTTCTCCGTCTCTGTAAGGGATGAGGACTAAACTTCCATTTGTTATGTAAAGATAAAGGGATCATAATTGAAGTTGGATGTGGTAGAAATTCAACAGTAATAAAATGCAAGATTGCCTGTGGACTTCTCACAGACAAATGAAACAACGTTACTTAGGTCTTGTTTCTAAGTTTTTTTGTTGTTGTTATACAGCATGGCTGTATTTAATATCTATCGTGCTTTCCACCTCAACTTCATTTTCAGCCTACACTTTCTACACTTTCAGCATACTCTTTCTTCAATCTTCCTCATTTTTAGCCAAACGACCTTTTTTGGCACACCGCTCCACGCTTTGAGTAGTTGTTTTTCTTTGGTTTCCTAAGTAGCTGGGAGGGATTGGGGGCAGGAGGAGAAGGGGACGACAGAGGATGAGATGGCTGGATGGCATCACTGACTCGATGGATGTGAGTCTGAGTGAACTCCGGGAGCCGGTGATGGACAGGGAGGCCTGGCGTGCTGTGATTCATGGGGTCGCAAAGAGTCAGACACGACTGAGCGACTGAACTGAACTGAAGTAGTTAGAGGGCTCTCTGTACTTTCACACTTACATGAAGAAAGCTTGTGGTTAACAAAACTGAAGATGAAGCATTTAAACACAGACAATGAACTCCACTTTGGTCCTTGGAGAGTGTAAGTAAAGCTATAAGAAATTTAAACCAGGAAGACAAAGAGCTAGCCATTTTTAAAACACTGACCCTTCTCAAATATTTGATTTAGTTTATATAAGATAATTTTATAAACAGAAGAAACAATTTTCCTTTTTCTGATCCAAATGAAAATCAACATGGCACTCATTCTTTATATCACCTTTTTGTGTCTTCTTAAGGAACCCAAAATAATAGCAGAAACAACATGGGCTTCCTAGAGATCTAGCAGAATTTTGAATTTACCGTGTTGGTCAAGTTGTTTAATCATATAAAGCTCTAGTTATCTGCCTGTAATTAAGGTAATGGTGACCTCTAGGACTGTTTTATATTTCTCACACACACACACACACGCACACACATAGATCTGACTGCAAAGCACAGTGCTTGGCACAGACAAAGCACTAGATAAACTGGAATTTGTTCAATCAGGCTCCTGAATCAAATGATAATTTGCTCATGAAAGTGTTGCCCTTAAGTCATGAGCACTGCTATTCCCCATTTCATTTGGTCCTCGGGATTTATGGAGGCACTAAAGGAAAAAACACAAAATGACCATCTCCTGCATTAAAATTGTAATCCATCATGTGGAACACTTACCAAATGCTATTCCTGGTTATTTAGTTGGAAATACAGACAGCAAAGACTATTACTGCTATTATCCTGCATTTTGCATCAACTCAAAGAGAAATATTCTTCAGAAAATTTGCATATATCAAAGACAGCTATACTGAACAGAGCACCAAGCTATGTACAAAGGCACAATAAATACTTTTTTAAAATATATTGAACAATTTTAAAGGGTTCTTTGACTTAAGAAAATATAAAAAGTAAATTAGCATTTTAAATGATATGGTTTGGTCTTTAAATGGAAAAAATGTCAATTATTCATCTGATTATATTTTCATATATCAAAGTCATCTGGAATGTGATTATGATTCACAAGTGCAAGTGCTAAGACAATATCTGCCATATATATAAAGCATGTTTATAGTTTTTATTCTTCCTATCATTATATATTTTTGAAAACCTGACAGTAATTGAGAGTTGGCCACCACAACAATTTACTTGGTAAACTGAATCAATAAATGTGCTTTAAATATACTACAGAAAAAAGTTTTTTATTTTTTTTAATGTACATGTTATTCAATACAGCATTTGGGCATTAAAATTTTTAAATTAAAAAAACCAAGTTAATGAATAAAATACATCCCAAATATGAAAATAACTGCAGAAGCAAATTAATTTTGTTACCCGTTTTTATACTAATTATTCATTAAAGTTCTGACTAAATTTTAGAATTGCAGTGCCTACTACAAAGTTGATATGAATTGATTTAAAATATTTCTTAGGACACTAATTTCATGTAGTTCTGTAATATTTTGATGACCCTTCTGAACAGTCTAAGCAATACCTGTAAGAAAATAAATACTGTAAGAAAATAAAAATCAAGATGCACTGTGATCAATTTGTTAGTAATTTATTTTAACATAAAGACTTCAGTGCATATATGGGGTTAATGTTGAATACTAACAATCTACTTTTAAAGTCTACTGTCAATGTTTACTTGTAATCAAATATGATTAATGTAGCCAGTTGGCTCTTGGCAGTAACTCCAGTAATGGGAAATTATCATAAGCCAATACATCTTGATTACAACAGCCTGTACCTTTATTGTCTGTCCAGATTCTTTTCACATCAGGTCTATAATGAAAAACTAAGTCACAAAGACAGGTATTAGAAGATACACAGCAGGCCAACTGTTCTCTGGAACAAATCAAGTTTTCAGTAACTCATAAGGCAATTTGAGAGCTTTCATTAATATAATGCTTCAACAAACAGTTAAATTTTTTTCACTGAACAGTCAACATCTCTTAATATACATAACCCATGAATGAATATTAGAGTGGGTTGCCATACCCTTCTCCATGGGATCTTCCCGACTCAGGGATCAAACCCGCGTCTCTTACATCTCCTGCATTGGCAGACTCGTTCTTTACCACTAGAGCCACCTGAGAAGCCATACATAACCCACACCATAAATGAAAAGTAAATTGACGCATACGTTTAAAGCTCTTGATTTTTTGAGGAAAAACAGTTGGAAAACCTTTAAATTCAAATTAAAGTCAAACATTTATATTGCTGGATTTGGCAGCAGGGGTGGGTTCTCAAGAGAGACAACACGTTCCAAACGGTGTGTTCCATTCCCTCTCAATTCATTCATAAAGTGCCTTTCTGTTACGCAATGGGATCACTCTCCTTGATAATGAACACAGGCTGATGGTTAGTAATAACTGATTGTACATACAAACGAGAAAGCATCACTCATCTTTACTTAAAAACAGAACTTAAGCACGATGCTTAGGCAGAGGCACCTTTGCAGGGAGTCAAAGGAAGCAAACATAAGAACGTGACTTAAACAGGAATCGGAACGGAAAACAAATGGGCACAGTAGTCAGGAAAGCTTGGAGGACAGTCTCTGAAACGCAGGAGTAAACCAGTGTGGACACAGATAAAGGGCTTGCATACTTCTGGGAAGAGTGAAGCCCTTAAGTGTTTGCTGATTATTACTAGAACCCTAATTGAAGAAAGGGACTTTGGGGACTCTAACATTGGTTTCTCCTTTCTTAGAGAGCTCTTAATTAAGCGGAATTTGCTCTATACCGACTCCAGCAGACAGCTCGCAACACCAGACCTGGTGTGTCTGCCCCGTGATCACGAACCAGGCAAGACAGGAGGAACAATCAATACCAATAGGAGATGGCATGTTCCTCTGACTTTTGTTTGCCCGGGTTGACGTTCTAGACACTCTTATCCTCCTTGTGGAGCCCGGGAAGATAATGTATACTCCTATCCCTCCTCAAAACAGCCCCAATCACAGCCCCGCGGAGCGGGGTTCTGTCCCCAGGACCAAGTCTGAACCGCGTCCCGGCGGATGGCTGCCTAAGACCTTCCCTTAGATCGGGCGCAGTTTGTACTTGGAGCGAGGGAGAAAGCGTCTCTCTCAATTCCTCCCGAGGCCACACTTTCTATATAGACCCACCTGCATGGGAGCTTCGTGTCTCATTGTTCGCAAAGTGTCCTTTCTCCCTGGCTAACACAGTGCTGGCTCGGGCGCCCGGTCAAGCGTGCACAGCCCGCGCGCTTCACGCTCCACTCTGCACTCGGGGTTCGCTAACCGGCTCCAACATCAGCACTGGAGCTGTCCCTTCCTGGCGCCGCACACGCGTACTGGCCCGGAGCCCCGAGTGCTCCTGGGAGTTGTAGTCTAGCCTAGCTGAGCTTCTCCGCAAACCGGGGAGCAGTAAACTACATTTCCCGGCAAGCCAGCACTTAAACGGGCTGCCTCTCCAGTAGGACTCGGCCGCGGAGCCTCCCTTCTCTTTTGGACTCGCTCCTGGTTGTTAGTGCTCTCAGCCTCCCGAGCTATTTCCTCGCAAGGTGCAGGCGAAAGTGACCTCAGTTCATTCATCTCAGCTGGAGATTTTTCTTTGCTACCTATCGGCTTCCGAAGCTAGATTGTGATTTTCCTGGTTAGGAAACGCACTACCTTGTGCTAATTTACAATCTAAACGAAACCTGCACTGTGTTCTGGAACTCTCCGCCCTACACCTCCCCATTCCCAATCGGGAAAGTTTGTACATTTCCATAGGCAGAGTAGGGTGGTTTTACAATCTCATTCAGCAAACGCGGGGGAGAACGACAATGAATGGTACACACATAAAGAAAGCGGTTTACTCACACAGTTGCACTGAGAAGGCGCCCACGCGCGCGAGTATACTCACACACACACTCACACTCACACACACAAAGTCCATGAAAGCGAGATTTCACGCGGAGCAGGCGGAGGAGCTCCCTTCTGCTTACCTTTCCGTACAGCTCCATTGCAACTCAAGGTTCCGAAATTCTCAGTAATCCCTCCTGCTCCAAGTGAGGTTAAGGTCTCACGCAGGAAGCCGAGCTAGACGCACTACACAATGGAAGGGGTGGGGGTGGTGCCCGGCGGAGGGAGAAACGAGGGAAGAGAGTAGAGTACAGCTGATTTAGATAGACGGGTTTTTTTCCTCCGAGGGGAAAGCTTGGAGTCTTCAAGTACCGGCTGCAGAGAAAGAACTGGGAGTCTTAGGAAGTGCCAGGGGAGCGATCGCACCGGGCAGCCCCTCCCCAGGCCCTCCCCCGGGCACCGTCCACCGTCATTAGAGCGCACACACAACCTCTGCCGGCCCAAGGCTGGAGAGCTGATACGGGACTGGGTTATTTACCCAAAGCAAGTCATATAAAATGAACACATTCATCACCAGAGCCCAGAAACACCGTCACAGAACAAGATAGGAGACCTCTATTAAGCTATCCTGTCCTTTCAACAGAGAGTCATTCCTTACATTACAATCATACTCCTCCCTGGCTGGTTCAAAAATGGTTTTGAAATCTTGGAAAATGTACTTGTATTACACTTACCTTCCCCTCAACTGACAAATATGTGTGACTATCCATATTCTCTGTACCCATCTAAAAACTCCTTTTCCCCCAAGAGTGAATGTTAATCAGTGCAGTAATGATTCTTGCCTTTCACTTTGTGGTCAGAATAATTACTGGAGGCAGAATGGAGAAGGAATGAACTTGATACTGACAGAAATATGGGAGTAACAACAGCAAAAACAGCTTGAAACTTCATTGCACTAGACAAAGCAGTAGAACAGAGGTTCTTAAATGTGCTTGAAAATCTCTTGAAGGTGCTAAAATTCGTATTCTCAAGGCATGCGGAGAGATTCTGATTCACTAGATGTGACCGAGGAGTCTGAGAATTAGCATTTTCAACAAACACCCTAGAGATTCTGATGCAGTGCTCCTTTGCCATTATTTGAGAAATACTGCCTTAAAATCTTTCATATGTAAGAATTTTTCAAAAGTATAAATCTCAAAACTTCATAGACTGACTCAATATTGCAATAACAGTGTACTGGGAAACTACCATGTTTTAAATGTTCTATTAATTTTAGATTGTGCTTTTTGTTTTGCCTTCAAAAAAAAAAAGAAAGAAATCTAAGACCTGTTTTCAATTCTTGCAATCAATGAAAATATAATGTGGTATCACCTAGGTAAATAGTTTTTATAACTACTCAGAAAACACAGTTGAAGCACAACTCCCCTCACAGTTGAGGTTATGTGAAGGTTAGAGCAATTTCATTTAAATTAACTAATAACAAATAAAATTAAAAGGTAAAAACCAATATCAATATATTTTTCAGTTGCTTATTAGACATAAGCCTTCTGCAAATAGTTATTGACATTTAATGATAAGAATTTGCAGAGCCACATAGAGCTTGTCTTTCTTCAAAAGAATTTCCTGTATCTTTTGTACTATCATGATCACCTTCTGAAACTCTCAGAATTCAGGGTCTGATACTACAGAACATGTTAAAATATTACAAATGTTGAAACCTTATGGGTTTATTATTGTTTGAGTAAACCAAGAACCCCTGAAAATTGAGCTGCAAAAAAAAGAGAGTTGTGAAAGGTTAAGGGGATCTTAATTCTGTTTTGTTTCTCCTGCCTTCGTTGGTTATGTAAGTGGGTTAAGAGAGTGAAAAAAAGCTAGCCAGTGATAAACTAAAGAAACAAAAATGGACAGGACCTCAGTTATCTCCCTAAAGTCAAAAAAGCACTTTATCGGTCACCATCTATGAGTTTCATTCCCAAGATGACCGCTGGAGCTCCAGCTCTTCCATCCACAGTCCAGCTGGCAAGAAGGAAGAAATGATGATGAAAACGATGCATCCCAGTATCCCTTTAAATACACCACTGCTCTTATATTTACAATGCCTAGAACTTCATCTTGTGATCATACATACTTGCAAGGGAGACTGGGAAATGTAATCCCTCTTCTGGGTGAACCTGTGCCCAGCTGAAAATCAGGAGTTTTATAAAATGGCTAATGGGGAAGAACTGGAATGGGTAGCTTATCCCTTTTCCAGGGGGTCTTCCCAACCCAGGAATCAAACTGGGGTCTCCTGCATTGCAGGCAGTTCTTTACTAGCTGAGCCACAAGGGAAGACTGCTGGGAAAGAATAGGGACTGACAGACAGCTGGTAATTTCTATTACAGGGCATGCATGCTGTGCTAAATTGCTTCAGTTGTGTCTGACTCTTTGGGACCCTATGGACGTTTGCCCACCAGGCTCCTCTGTCCATGGGATTCTCCAGGCAAGAATACTGGAGTGGGTTGCCACGTCCTCCTCCAGGGGATCTTCCCAATCCAGGGATCCAACTGCATCTCTTTTGGCAAGTGGTTCTTTACCACTAGTGCCACCTGGGAAAACTATAAGATAAATCTTGCTTTTTTCTCTTTGCAATTTTACTGAAATGTAAATGTCTAATAATTTTAAAATTCATCCACTCCCAGGGATCTCTCTAATTTAACAGCCATCAAAAAGCCTTAGAATCAAGGAATTACCCAAAAGTTAGAAAAGTCTGACTCTTGTTGAGGAAATAAGGAAAGAGGGAAGCCTTCTACAGTTCCATATGAATCTGGGGTTTAAAAGATTTAAAAGGCAAAGTAGAGTTAAGTAAAGGCAAAACAGTTAAGTGTGGGAGGTGGGAGGTGGGTTCAGGATGGGGGACACATGTACACCCTTGGCTGATTCACGGCAATATATGGCAAAACCGACTACAATATTGTAAAGTAATTAGCCTCCAATTAAAATAAATAAAATTTTAAAAAGAGAGCTAAGTGAAGGCAAAGGGGCCACCAGTGAATGTCACAAAGTATGTAGCTTAAGCATGTCCCCCATTAGAAAGTAGAGCAGGCTCAAAGGTCCTAAGGTCCAGAAAGCATGACTTACCCAGAATCTCAGAGATGAGAGAGATAGCTGAGATGAGAACTCTTAGGTTTTTGTCTTTGGATTTAGTTTTCTTTTCATTGTCCAACATCACGATTCATTGTTGATTGGCTTTTAGCAATCCTATGTTTATTTGTTATTTACAAGTATTCACTTTTTTTTTTTTTTTGGTTTATCTATTATTCACTTTGTTTGTTATCAGTCCCTGTCTACATCAGCTCCAGTAAGGTTCTGTCAAGTAAAGTTAAATGTGTGCGTACTCAGTTGCTAAGTCATATCCAACTCATTGCGACCCCATGGACTGTAACCCACCAGGTTCCTCTATCCATGGGGTTTTCCAGGCAAGAAAACTGGAGTGGGTTACCATTTCCCCTTCCAGGGGAATCTTCATAACCTAGGGAGCAAACCTATGTCTCCTGCACTGGCAAATGGACTCTTTACCACTGAGCCACCTGGAAAGCTCTCAATGAGTTAAGTAGGTATAATTTATTTGGCCCAAACAGAGCCAAGAACCAGGGTAATTAATTATTAATTAGTAATGATGATGTTGGTTAAATGAAAAATAGCATTAAATACTTTGTTTCTAGCACTGTTACCATCTCTCTGTTAGGACTTGTGCTGAAAAATAAAATGACTGAGGTTTGATATAAGAGATAAGCGTAACCCCAGGGATTCACTTATGCCCCCATGCAAGCCTTACTCAAATCCACAGTGCATGGGTGTTGCTGGATGTCTAATCCTAGGTGTTTTGGGGATCATTTCCAAACAAGCAGGATGCATTCTGGACTGAGCCCTGTTACCTTTGTCTGACTATCTGTGTTGAAGTAGGCTTTGATTTCAACTTTGTGCAGCGTCTGTATCAAGAATTGTTATTGATTGTCTCATGTTCCCTTTGGAAGAAATTGAGTATCCCCGAGATGTTATTGATTTCTTTTTAATTAAAAGAAAAATCATTTTAACTCATTATTGCTCACCATGTCTCCACCCACACCTAATCAAAACAAGTCAAGTGCTTTGTAAAAAATAAATTCACTCCAACTAAATGAAAAAAAAATTGATGCTTTCTTTCTATAGCATAAATATGATATTATTCATGATAGATCATTTTCTTCAATACTCCTCTGTGGTAGGCACTCTGTCTATATTATTCTATCTAATCCTCAATAATATTGCAAGGTAGCATTATTACCTTATTTTACAAAGAAGAAAAAGAATAGAAAGTTTAAGTATTTGGTTAGGGACACCTATCTAGCAAGATGTTGGGCTAGGATTTTAAGCTTAGAATTATCTGTTTCTAAAGCCCAGATTCTTGCCCATAGTCTTACTCACAAAAGGTAATATTGCTTCAAGATGATATGTTTAAAATGTATTACAGAGAAGTTTTACTGGACTTTGTTGCTGTTATTTACCTTGCTTGGAAAAACGGATACTACATATAGTCCTGTCATGGAATTACTGGGTTACTTATATCTTTCCATATAACAGTTTTAAATTTGAAAACTACCAACATTTTCAGGACTTCCCTGGTGGCTCAGATGGTAAAGCGTCTGCCTGCAATACAGGAGACCCAGGTTCGATCCTTGGGTTGGGAAGATCTCCTGGAGAAGGAAATGGCAACCCACTCCAGTATTCCTGCCTGGAGAATCCCAGGGACAGGAGGAGCCTGGTAGGCTACAGTCCATGGGGTCGCAAAGAGTCGGACACGACTGAGCGGCTTCACTTCACATCGCTTCACTTCACCAACATTTTCAGATACTGATTTATTTGGTGCACTAGAAATATTATGAAGGAGCTTCTTATAAATTTCAGATCATTGGTGAAGTATACATGTTCTATTTCCAACTCACAGAAGATAATTTTAGAATAAACAGATCATAATTATGCAAATTATGAGAAAAACAGAAGAATTCTAAACAACAATCCCCACATTTTACACAAGGTTCTTATTCAGCTACAAGTTTCAAATTGGTAATCTTGTGAAAAGACTATGTGACCTACAGTTTTAATAGCCCATGGCTTACTTCCAAAGAGATAGATATCATTATCTTTTTAAAACAATTATCTTGTAAAGTCATTACAAAATTTGAAAACAGTTTTATAATCAAGACCCAACTTAACTATCTGGAGTTTAGATATGAAGTTTGCTACCTCTAGGCTCTTAACTAGTCAAAAAAGAGTCAATCTAACATACTAACTTTGAGAACAGAGGGTGGCCCTAAGCTAAGCAGCATCTCTTAGTAGATTTGCAACAGTGTGGAGTATGCTGTGTGTGTTTTGGTGTGTGGGGGGGAGGTTGGGGGTGATGATGGAAGAGCATGCTGTGGGCACCCAGCCAGAGCACCTGTGACAGACAGCCTGCATTCCTCCAATATGCCAATATGCACTCCAAGAGTGCCCATCCAAGGCTCTAAGCTAAGCATATATCTCAGAACCAAGTCTAGCTAAAAAGAATGAGCCTCATGACAAATATCTATGTCCTGAACTTCCATAGCCCTTAAAAAAATGACAGACCAGTACACAAAGAAGGGCTCTTACAGATGATCTAACTGAATCTTCCCATCTAATGCATTATAAATTAGATCTCAAAAATGTGAAATGACCTGCCTGAAGTACCATATGTCATCCAATGCCCTTAAAGGGGTGTTAACTAATATTGGATAAAAAGGATATTTTGAAAGTATGTCACAGTTTATTAGTATAATCAATTTTATGTGTAGCAATAATTTTATAGGGTTATTTTTAGGTTTACATACTATAATTTAAAATGGAGGGTCAAAAAAGTATAAGACATCATCCTCATCCTCAAGGGGGCTTCAAACTAGTTCAGAAGATCAAATAAACAGGTAACAGATAACAAGACCTCAGGGGCAGAGATAACACAAAGCAGGACCTGAATAGCTGCCTGCCCCACTCTTATCATTAGTAACTGCTTTAAAGATTTATAGGAAAGAGTGATCAGTTCAAGGATATTCTATGGAGAAGTAAATTAGACCTCTGAATAAGAAGGTATCCAATTGTAAACATAGAAGGAGAGACAAAGACTAGTAGAAGTTCAAAAGAACTTAAAGCTTATTTAGGTCTTTTTTTTTTTTTTTGAGTTTGCAGATAAAGGCTCAAATATGAGTAATGACTCATGTAGCATTACACTAATTAATAACAGAGCCAGGAAAAGCGTTAGTTACTCAGTCGTGTCCGACTCTTTGTGACCTCACAGACTGTAGCCCACCAGGCTTCTCTGTCCATGGAATTTTCCAGGCAAGAATACTGGAGTGGGTTGCCATTTCCTTCTCCAGGGGATCTTCCAAACCCCAGAAATTGAACCTGGGTCTCCCGCATTGCAAGCAGACTCTACTGCCTGAGCCACCAGGGAAGCTACCCAGGACTCAAACCCACGTCTCCCACATTGGGAGCGCATTCTTTACCATCTGAGACACCAGGAAAGCCCAAGAATACTGGAGTGGGTAGCCTATCCATTCTCCAGGGGATCTTCCCAACCCAGGAATTAAACTGGGATCTCCTGCATTGCAGGTGGATTCTTTACCAGCTGAGCTAGCAGGGAAGCCCCATTAAGACCAGAGTTCTTTGCAAATACACATTTCAACAGTCACTACTATGGACTTGAACGCTGATTTGCTATCTCATAACTTGACCAAAAGAAAGAAAGAAAGTGAAGTCACTCAGTCGTGTCCGACTCTTTGTGACTCCATGGACAGTAGCCTCCCAGGCTCCTCAGTCCATGGGATTCTCCAGGCAAGAGTACTGGAGTGGGTTGCCATTGTCTTTTCTAGGGGATCTTCCTGACCCAGGGATCAAACCTGGGTCTCCCACATTGCAGTCAGATGCTTTACCCTCTGAGCCACCAGGGAAGCCCAACTTGACCAAATTTTTGCTCAAAAATCATATGTTATTTAAATTTACCACACATTAAATCAGAATTCAAAAACCTCCTCCATAAAGTTATGTGATCAATAGTTCTCTCTCCTATACTGATTGAGAAACAGGATATAAAATTTTTGGAGAGCTGAGGCATGAAAGTGAAAGTGGAAGTGAAAATGAAGTTGCTCAGTCCTGTCAGACTCTTTCGGACCCCATGGACTGTAGCCCACCAGGCTCCTCTGTCCATGGGATTCTCCAGGCAAGAATACTGGAGTGGGTTGCCTTTTACTTCTCCAGGGGATCTTCCCATCCCAGGGATTGAACCCGGGTCTCCCACATTGTAGGCAGACACTTTTACCATCTGAGCCACAGATTATGGTTTCAAATAAGGGACTATTAAATATTTAAAATTTTCTTATTTTAAAAATATGACCTAAGCTACGGAACCAAGTTTTATTATTTTTCTAATTAAAATTAAGTTTGACCTGAGTCCCCACATATTAAGATGGTTATAAAATTCAATATCAATTGATCTGACAGAAATAGAGGCAAGGGTTTCCCCTTCCTCCCTCCTTTGATTATACAAGAACCCTGAAGGACAGAAAGGATATCAAAATGGTAGGTGCTAGACATCTTCGTTGGTCACTGATGCTGAATTTTTTAAGGTCAACATGGCCCTTTTGTAGGCAGGTAGCACCATTCTCCCATGCCAAGCTAGGCCATAGAGATCCTGATCAAAACCCCAAGGTCAAAGGTGCATAGTGAACCAGTTAGCTCTGCTGTGTAATAAACAACCTAAAAAGTTAGTGATTTAAACATGATGAGTTCCTAGTTCTGTGGGTTGACAGTTGGGACTGGGCTTTGTTGAGTAGTCTGTTTTTCTTGGGTTCACACGTAACATCTGTGGTGAGCTATGAGTCAGCAAAGCGGCTTCTTGGGTTGTTTGGCTCTCAGATGGGGGATGGGAAGGGGACCAGGCCATGTGTCTCTCATAGAGTAGGCTGTTTCAAATCTGCATACATGACAGATTTTCCAGGTTCTGAGAGAAAGAGCAGAAACACACAAAGCCTCTTAAGACCTAGATTGAAACCGGCATACCATCCCTCCCACTGCTTTATATTGACTTGCTTTATATTGACCAGAAGACATCACCATTCAGCTCAGATTGAAGAGGTGGAGAAATAAACTTCACTTCTTGATGAGAAGGGCTGCACAGTCACATTTCAAAAGGACTCAGATACAGGAAGGTGTGGAGAATGTGGCCACCGTTACAACCTGCCACCCACAGCCCAGCATGGCATCAGTGCTCTACCACTACAATGGCTCTGAGTTCCGGTGAGCACCAGCCTCCACTGCTCTTGACCAGAATGCCTACCACCTCCCTGGCTTCCGGGATCAATCAGTTTCACAGGGCCTTTCTTTAATCCTCAATCACAGTGCTTCTGCTGATTAATTTTCTCTTTGTGTGTGAGTGTGCTTTGTCACTAAGTCGTGTCTGAGTCTTTGGGACTACATGAACTGTAGCCAACCAGCCTCCTCTGTCCACAGATTTCCCAGGCAAGAATACTAGAGTGGGTTGCTGTGCCCTCCTCCAGGGGATCTTCCTGACCCAGGGATTGAACCTGCATCTCTTGTGTCTCCTGGATTAGCAGGCAGATTGTTTTCAACTGTGCCATCTGGGAAAGCCCCTGCTTGATTATTTACATGGAACCAAACCTCTGGTCTTCCCTGGTGGCTCAGATAGTAAAGAATCTGTCTGCAGTTCAGGAGACCCAGATTTGATCCCTGGGTCGGGAAGATTCTCCTGAAGAAGAAAATGGCAACCACTCCAGTATTCTTGCCTGGAGAATTCCATGGACAGAGGAGCCTGTCGAGCTACAGTCCATGGGGTAACAAAGAGTTGGGCATGGCTAGCAACTAACACTTACTTTCAAGCCTTTAATAACTAACATGTGTTCAGAAATTCCTCCCAGTCTACCTACAACAACTGATTACACCTCTGACTGTTAACAACCCCCAGGAGGTAAGGAAGGCAAGGATTCCTGGATAGAAGAACTCACAGGTCCAGTCACCCCTACTACAAGGAAAGAAGACCTTTTATTCTTCTGTCATCATCTTATGGAGGAAAGGAAGACTTGATCATTTCCTAACAGTTATTCTGTCATTTAATTCAATTTTATTTAATTCTCAGTTACTCTTCTGGCCACAGAATCTACAGGAAACTTGAGCTAGAAATATTATTGATCACCTCTAAAACAAATTTTTGTAAGCAAGATTTTGTCCATGAAAGTATTATCTGTGCCAAATAAAATCTTTTTCTTCTATCTGATCTTTGTGCTCTTTCATAGTCTGAGGATGTATGTATTCTTGAAAGCACATATTTAACTCTGGTTGAGGTACTCACAGTTGAAGTACACTGTTCTTTAGATTGCCATGACTCATTGAAAGATGCATTTTCTTGCTAATGACCCTCATGTAAACAGTAGTTTTTTTCTTTATAGCAACAAAGACTTCTTTGAGGAGAAGGTTATCAAACTATTAAAAATCAGATTAAGCAAAGATTCCATACCAGCACAAACTAGTACCTTGTCTTTAAAAAGGCCAAATAGTATAGGACGGAAAAGGAGGGTCAGACTGTCATATTCACTAAGACTTACTTTATACTAGGAACTGTGCTAGACACTTGACATAGTTTAACTTAATGTTTACATTAGCAAAGGGCAAATATGATTGTTGCCTGTATAAACAGGAAAAGATTGCACAGTCAAACTGGGTAATTGGTAGAAAATTTAATAAAGGGGCTATTTACAGAGCCATGGGCAGTAATAGTGGAAACTAACAAGAGAGAGTAGTATATCCTGCAATGAGAAGCAACAGAGAACCAAGGAAGAGTTACAGCTGGATAGCCAATGTCCAGGAAGAGAGGAGAGACTGCTGTGGAAGATGGAGCTGCTTTGGAAGGAAGCAACCAACCTGCCAGCCTGTGTTTCCTGCCAGCTCCTCACTGGGTAAACCCAGCCAGAATCATGAGCCATGGAGTCTGTGGATGCAGTCTCTGTATTCAGCCTCCTAAGACACAGAACAGGGTCAAGAATGGTAGAGTGGAGTGGAAAAGGAGGGTAAACTAGGGGTATCCACCACAGTGTCCCGTTTTAAAGATGAGCAAATTGAGAGTCAAATAATAACTTTTGTAGGTCACAGAGGCAAAACAAAATTTAAACTCAGATCTCTCAAAGTTCTCTTTGAGTCATTATATCAGAAAAACATCTATTTCTGCTTTACTGACTATGCCAAAGCCTTTGATTGTGTGAATCACAATAAACTGTGGAAAATTCTGAAGGAGATGGGAATACCAGACTACCTGACCTGCCTCTTGAGAAACCTGTATGCAGGTCAGGAAGCAATAGTTAGAAATGGACATGGAACAACACACTGGTTCCAAATAGGAAAAGGAGTACGTCAAGGCTGTATATCGTCACCTGCTTATTTAACTTATATACAGAGTACATCATGAGAAACCCGGGGCTGGAAGAAGCAGAAGCTGGAATTAAGATTGCTGGGAGAAATCTCAATAACCTCAGATATGCAGATGCACCACCCTTATGGCAGAAAGTGAAGAGGAACTAAAAAGCCTCTTGATGAAAGTGAAAGAGGAGAGTGAAAAAGTTGGCTTAAAGCTTAACACTCAGAAAACTAAGATCATGGCATCCGGTCCCATCACTTCATGGCAAATAGATGGGGAAACAGTGGAAACAGTGGCAGACTTTATTTTGGGGGGCTCCAAAATCACTGCAGATGGTGATTGCAGCCATGAAATTAAAAGACGCTTACTCCTTGGAAGGAAAGTTATGACCAACCTAGATAGCATATTCAAAAGCAGAGACATTACTTTGTCAGCAAAGGTCTGTCTAGTCAAGGTTATGGTTTTTCCAGTGATCATGTATGGATGTGAGAGTTGGACTATAAAGAAAGCTGAGTGCTGAAGAATTGATGCTTTTGAACTGTGGTGCTGGAGAAGACTCTTGAGAGCCCCTTGGACTGCAAGGAGATCCAACCAGTCCATTCTGAAGGAGATCAGTCCTGGGTGTTCATTGCAAGGACTGATGCTAAAGCTGAAACTCCAATACTTGGGCCAGCTGACTCATTGGAAAATACCCTGATGCTGGGAAAGATTGAGGGCAGGAGGAGAAGGGAATGACAGAGGATGAGAAGGTTGGGTGGCATCACCGACTCAATGGACATGAATTTGGGTAAACTCCCAGAGTTGGTGATGGATAGGAAGCCCTGGCATGATGTGGTTCATGGGGTTACAAAGAGTCGGACACGACTGAGCGACTGAACTTCACTGAACTGAATATGAACAATTCTGTTAATGATTTTTTACTCAAGTCAACAAATATTTATGGATTGCCCAGTATGCACCCTAAGTGTTTTTGACACTGCAGAGGATATGACTGACAAATGTGAATAATAAAAAAATGTAAAATACTGGAAATCAAGTATAATGAAGCTCATAAGTGTACAGCACATGCAGTAAAGGATTAGAGGCCTAGGAGGATGAAGCTTGGAGGGAATCAGCAAAGACTGAGAAAGCCTTGATGCAAAGGGACATGTTCAGAGGAACCTGAAAAGATGAACAAGGTTTAATAGATACATATGGCAAGGACATTTGGGGTCTTTAGAGGGGAACCTTGCATGCTGGAGAGGGGAAATTGTTCAGGGACTAGGCTTTTCCTACATAAAATGAAAGCAAACGTGATAAAGGGAAGCAGTTGGCTCTGGAGGAACACACTCTGCCCCTCTGGGGCCTTCCCAGGTATTTTCCATCCTCATCCCCCTCTTCGCAGTTGGGAGCTGCTCCTTTCCCAGCAATGTCAGCTGTTTTCAGTTGCATGGTATTCAGGAAAACCTGTCTGTCCTTTCTCAACATAAGGCTTTGTTTAGTGACTTCTAGCACTAAGTTACGACTCCAGTACTTTTGCCTGGCAAATCCCATGGGCAGAGGAGCCTGGTAGGCTGCAGTCCATGGGGTCGTGAAGGGTCGGACATGACTGAGCAACTTCACTTTCACTTTTCACTTTCATGCATTGGAGAAGGAAATGGCAACCCACTCCAGTGTTCTTGCCTGGAGAATCCCAGGGACGGGGGAGCCTGGTCGGCTGCCATCTATGGGGTCGCACAGAGTCGGACACGACTGAAGCGACTTAGCAGCAGCAGCAGCAGCAGTAGCACTAAGTTAAACATGTGTTTAAGGGCTCAGCTTATGGCACAAAAGTAGACATAATAGATCAATGGAAGAGCATAGAAAGTCCAGAAATAAACCCACATACTTATGGTCAATTAATCTATGATAAAGGAGGCAAGGGTATATAATGGAGAAAAGACAGTCTCTTCAACAATTGCTGATGGGAAAACTGGACAGCTACATGTAAAAGAATGAGATTAGAATATTCTCTAACACCACATACAAAAATAAATTCAAAATAGATTACAGACCTAAATGGGTCAAAGACCAGATACTATAAAACTAGAGGAAAATATAGGCAGAACGCTCTTTGACATAAATCACAGCAATATTTTGGGGTATCCCTCTCCTAAAGTAAAGGAAATAAAAGCAAAAATGAACAAATGGGACCTAATTAAACTTAAAAGCTTTTGCATAGCAAAGAAAACCATTCAGAAAGCAAAAAGACAACCTACCAAATGGGAGAAAATATTTGCAAACGATATGACCAATAAGGGATTAATATGAAATATATATAAACAACGCATACAACCCAGCATCAAAAAAAACAACCCAGTTAAAAAACAAGCAGAAGAGCTGCATGTATGTTTTTCCAAAGAGGAAAAGCAGACGGTCAACAGGCATATGAAAAGATGCTCAACACTGCTAATCATCAGGGAAATGCAAATCAGAACTACAATGAGATATCACCTCACACCTGTGAATAGGCACAAACCAGTGGGTATAAAGGGGAATATAGCCAATATTTTGTAATAAATATAAATGGAAAGTAAACCTTAAAATTGTATTAAAATTTTTTTTCAATTAAAAGAAAAGATCTCAGCTCTCACTATCTAGGAAGCTCCCCTTGATTTTTCCAGGCTCCAGGTATATATGTTCTATGCTCTTAAAGTGTTCAGAGACATCATAGCACTTTTTGAGGTGTACTGAGATGGATTATCCTATGATCTTTCCTCACAGTAAATGGCAAGATTTCTGGGACTGTCTCCTTGTTTCCATACAACGTATGAGTGACTGTGTGTTACCAATAAGGCATATGGAGGATATTAAGCTATTTTACAAATATATTGTACTTTGTTATTGTTCTTTAGTTGCTAAGTCATGTCTGACTCCTTGCGACCCCATGGACTGTAGCCCACCAGGCTCCTCTGTCCATGGGCTTTTCCAAGTAATATGGGAGTGGGTTGCATTTCCCTTCTCCAGGGGATCTTCCAGACCCAGGGATCAAACCCACAAACCTGTATCTCCTGCATTGACAGGCAGATTCTTTACTGTTGAGCCACCAGGGAAGCCCTATGATTCTATTTTTCTCAAATGCTGCATTTTAAGCTGATGAAGATGATTTTTGTTGTTGTTGTTGAAAGCCTTTTTTGGAGCCTGGAAAATTACCCTGTAGATGTGGCTAAGTGAAGGACTAATCTGTTTTGGGATATAGGGTGACCAACCATTTTGGTTTGTCCAGGATGAGGGCTTTGTTGGGATATAGGATTTTCAGTGCTAAATCCTCAAAAGTCCTAGCAAACTGAGGTGAGTTGGCCCCATGCTAGTGGGAAATGAAAAACCAGTAGGAAGCAGCTTCTTTTATGCCCTGTGCTATGCCTATAAATCCTAGCAAAGGTTATGCTAGTGCTGAAAAATGTAATTTCTGATCTTGCTTTTTCATCTTTTCACTAATGGAACATTATGTCTTAGTAGAAAAGCTCTCACTCTGTAAAGAGTAGCCAGTTAAGAGACTGAGAATTATTCAGCTCCACTGTTAAGTTGCTTTTAGCATACCACAGTGACTGCATGCCTGCGTGCATACTAAGTCACTTTAGTCACATCCAGCTCTTTGTGACTGTATGGACTGTAGCCTGCCAGGCTCCTCTGTCCACAGGATTCTCCAAGCAAGAATACTGTAGTGGGTTGCCACACCTTCTGCCAGAGGATCTCCCAAGCCCAGGGCTCGAACCTGTGTCTCTTATGTCTTCTGCATGGGCAGGTAGGTTCTTTACCACTAGCACCATCTGGAAAGCCTGCCACAGTAATTGGTTGTCTCCAAGTCTGCAGTTGGGCCTCGTGATATAACTGACTGTAAGAACTTCCAACGAGGGAATTTTTCCTTTAGATATTTCATTACAGGTGGATTTATAGGAAGTGTTTTTGTGGATGTTGATTTGTTGTTTTTAGCTCTCAAAAGCTACTTGAGGGAGAAATTACTTTCATTCCTCAGAGGAGATACTGGGTTGGAACATTAACATCCAACCACCTTAACACTATTTGAACTGAGCCCTAGTGAATCAAACTGTGGTTCAATTCACTCCATTATTACGTGATTGGGTTCCTCGCTTTTGCCTATAGAGAAAGAGGTTGGTGGGTAATAGAACAAGGTTAAAGATGATACAAGGTTTTGAGAAATTGATTTTCTTATTCAGGAAATGAAGTGGGTGGAATACACTATAAAGTTGGAAGTACTCTCGAGTCTAAGACTGGAGGCCAGGAGAGTAGCAGCATCTCAGCTCTTTCATTAGCTTGGAATCCAAGAAATGATTTAAAGTTTACCTCCTGCAACTCAAGTGGTTTCCTGTAACAGCAGTTCTCTGAATACACAAGAAAAAGTTTTGTCTCCTAGGAGTTTTATGAGCATATGAACGATTGTGGCTTACATCACTGGCCTATTTGTTGTTTTATTCTTATGGATCACAAGCACAAATCAGACAAAAGGCAACTCTAAGTCATTCCACAACAAACTGTGGAAAATTCTTAAAGAGACTAAAATACCAGACCACCTGACCTGTGTCTTGAGAAATCTGTATGCAGGTGAGGAAGCAACAGTCATAACTGGACATGAAACAAAAGACTGGTTCCAAATATGGAAAGGAGTACATCAAGGCTGTATATTGTCACCCTGCTTATTTAACTTATATGCAGAGTACATCAGGAGAAATGCTGAACTGGATGAAGCACAAGCTGGAATCAAGATTGCCGGGAGAAATATCAATAACCTCAGATATGCAGATGACACCACCCTTATGGCAGAAAGTGAAGAAGAACTAAAGAGCCTCTTGATAAAAGCAAAAGAGGAGAGTGAAAAAGTTGATTTAAAACTCGACATTCATAAAATTAAGATCATAGCATCCAGTCCCATCATTTCATGGCAAATAGATGGGGAAACAGTGGAAACAGTGACAAACTTTATTTTTGGGGGCTCCAAAATCACTGCAGATGGTGACTGCAGCCATGAAATTAAAAGATGCTTGCTCCTTGGAAGAAAAGTTAAAACCAATCTAGACAGCGTATTAAAAAGCAGAGACATTACTTTGTCAACAAAGGTCCGTCTAGTCAAGGCTATGCTTTTTCCAGTAGTCATATATGGATGTGAAAGTGAGACTGTGAAGAAAGCTGAGTGCCAAAGAATTGACGCTTTTGAACTGTGATGCTTTTGAGCTTTTGAACTGTTAGAGAAGACTCTTGAGAGTCCCTTGGGCTGCAAGGAGATCCAACCAGTCTATCCTAAAGGAAATCAGTCCTGAATATTCATTGGAAGGACTGATGAAGCTAAACTCCAATACTCTGGACACCTGATATGAAGAGCTGAATCCTTGGAAAAGACCCTTTATGCTGGGAAAGATTGCAGGTGGGAGGAGAAGGGGATGACAGAGGATGAGATGGTTGGATGGCATCACCAACTCAATGGACATGAGTTTGAGTAAACTCTGGGAGTTGGTGATGGACAGGGAGGCCTGGTGTGCTGCAGTCCATGGGTTCACAAAGAGTCGGACAAAACTGTGACTGAACTGATCTGAACTGAAGTCATTCTTTTGAGGCGAATGTCCAATAGTACATTTCATAGCTGGCTTCCATGAGAATTTACTAAGCTCTTTATATATGCTATTTTATCATTTTTTCCTCACATAAAACCCACACGATAGGTATGATGATCCTTGTTTATAGATGAGAAAACTAACTGAAGCATGGGAAGTTTAAGAAGTTTGCTTTTTGAAGTAAAAATGTAAGCATTCCCATTGAAGAGGTATGACCCTACAGCTTCATGCTTATCCACTATGTCACAGGTATTTAACATGAGTGAACAGAGAGCCCCATCCCTTTATAAGGAGAAATGGTCTGCAGGATAATTTTTGAAGTTCTTGAGTAATTTCCTATAACATCAAAGAGGTAGCTTTGGTGTTTGGCTCTGTAACTACAGAATCTGAGCTTCTTTAATTAAAAAAAAAATCACTCCTATACCAGCATACAAATTGTCAATCGTCCCTTTTGGTGCATATTCAGAATCAAGTCTTGCAGAATTTTCCTGTCCAAGAATCTTCATCTTAACTTCCACAGAACAAATTTTGAATTAAGAAAATTATCAATGAAAAGATAATGATAATATGAGCATAGTGTTGGATATAAATTTTAAAGGAGGAAAGCATGCATTTATTTTTTACAAAATTAATATTTTCTGAGATTCTTTAGGTTCATAAGATTATATGCAGAATGCACGTGTTCCTTTTTCACATTACGTTTCTTAAGTCCAAATAAAATACCTTTCCTTTTTAAATTCTATAGCAGCAGTTCCAGTCCTTTTAAAGTAAGAGTTATGATATCATAAAACTTTTGAAGAAAAAATAAATTAGCAAAGTAATAATGTCTTATATCTTTGTACCAAATGTGATATAAGCATTAGGATTATGATTCTTACTTCATAGATGAGGAAACAAAACCAAAGGTAAAGTGAATTACCTAAAGTACATGTCAAGCAAATGGAAGACACTAGACTGGAAGACAGTTTTGCAAAAGCAGCAATGATTTATCTGGGCTTAATAGCTATCCCAGGAGTACAAGGTCATTCCCTGAGTCATCACTCTAGCACTTGAGTTACTATGGGAACCAAGCAGTTAAAACCTTGTAGAAATAAATGTACCATTAAAAAGGTACTGGAACATTCCATGAACATTCACCAAGACTCTGAGGCTTTTCCCCTACTAACATCAGCCTTCTATATCCAATCCTAAATCTGCATATTGTTTTGTTGATGCTGAAATCTTCTAAATGTTTGAATTCATCTGGTTGAAAAATAAAATATTGCTTATGACCCTACCCAACTGAAATAGATTCTCATTACTATCATTAATAAAATAATAAGAATACCCCCATTTTTCACAGAGTATTTGCCATTTACAAATCACTTTCATATTAATTAACTCCTTAATTCTCAAGACATTCATTTAGGTGGAAGATATGCTGTTTTTAATTATGTTATATATTTCCACGGCTGAGAGTAGATTAAGGAAATATTTACAGGTGGATTCTTCCAATAATGGTTTATAAATGTATACAGAAGAAATTACATGTTTTAGTATTGTTGTGTTGACCACTGACATATACTGTTATTTCTCATTAATTCCCTTGTAATGATGGCTATAATCCTGAGGACAAAATTTAGTATTTGTAGAAACTTAAAGGTTGCAAAATAATATGCCCATATTTCAATTTTACTTTATGGCACCAGGAGAACCTGAAACTAAAACAGAGAAGTAATCACTAGGGTTCACATTTATTTCTTTGTTTTCAGAAAGAACTATATAACTTCTAGCAAAACTATAGCAAGTTCCTAGAAAAATCATGAGGTTCATTGTGGATAATCAGAGGCCCAATTCCATACTCAGACAAACCAGTATGAAGAAACAAATATTTCACTAGTTTATGGGCCATGAAGATTTTCTAAGTTATTATCATTTTATAAATCAACAGGTATTGAAAACTGGTTTTATGGTATCAAAATATCTGAATGCAAGTTGATTACTCCCTTCCCCAGAGAAAGAAACATTAATTAGCCTCTTGGCTTCTGTAAGCCTTTATTTTCCTATCTGTAGTATAAGAGATGCAGGGCTGTTTTTTAACGTTATGTCCACTGTAAAGTGCTATACTGATGGGATTGATGGTCAGAGGGACTAGTATGGACTTCAGTGAGCCTGAACAAATTATTGAACTGAGCCTATATGTCCTTGTCAATAAAATAGGAATAATGTTAATAGGTGCCTCAGAGGAATTTTTTTCAGGATTAAATAATAGGACGTGTGCCTGTGAAAAAGCTTTTCAAACAACAAGCCATGTGCTAGCCAGACCACATTAGTATAGGCAAAAAGCACATCTACAACTGAAATACGTCTTGATATCTTTGGATCCCAACTGCTTTTCACAACCGCATATGAACTGTGATAAGAAAAACCATGAAATGTCGTGATATTTCATATTTTAACCTGATATAAAAATGGTGTCTGCTATTTTGAAGACTCTCCTCTTTCCCCATTGGATATGTTAGTGTTACTCTGGGTTATAACTTGATCTCTCTCCTGCCTTGTATCTACTACCTTCCTAGGTAAGCTTATCCACACCCATGGCTTCAATTTGCATCAATTTAATGATGCTCCTAGATCCATATTTCAAGCCCAGTTTTCTCCTGCCCTTTAGACTGCCTACTATGTCTCTCCACCTGAATGTTCAAAAGTATCCCAGCCACAGCAGGTCCAAAAGGGTCCTTCCCTGCTCCGCATCGGCACCTTCCTCAGTGTTCCCTGCCTTTGCAAGTGGTTCCACTGTCCACTTAGCTGCTCAGGTCAGAAATCTTGGCTTAATACGAACTTTTCAATCCTCATCATTCTTCAAATTGAATCAGTCAGCAAGTATTGTCCTTTCTACTATCTAAACTTCACTCCAATTAAATCCTTCTCTCCATTTCCACTGCCTCGGTCCCCATTAGGTCATCTTCATCAGACATTTGAATTTTTGATTCTAGTCTCTGACCTCCATTTTCCCCCAATCTAGTCTCATCATATCCTGAAAAATCTTCCTGAAATCCAACATTGGTTAAAACTCTCTAATGTCTTTCCTGTGCCCAGAAACTTAACATGACTCACAGGTTTGCATGGTCTAGCTTCTGCTTATTCCCTCAACCTTCCTCTCTCACCTCCACACTCTGGACACCAGGTTTGCAGAGTCTCTTTCATTCTTCCATTGTGCCATGCTCCATCTTGCCTCTAGTCTTTAGCACAGGCTAGGTCTTCTTCTTAGAATGCTTTATCACCATCCTCCCTATAAAAAACACACACATACCCTAAATTCCTAGTCAAGTTTTTAACCCTCAAGTTAAACTTTTCATCATCTACAAACCATTCCACTCTGAAGTCTAGGCTAGGTATCCCCCAATATATTTCCTGCACTTCTACCATCAAAAATTTTCATTGTAATCACCAGATTACTCCCATGTCATCTCCACTAAACCACATAACTGGTTAGGACCATATTTGTGTCTATCTCTTCAATTCCTCTCTCCTTGAGCATGTCAAGATTCAACCAGAATCACAGAATCAATAGGAGAGATAAATCAAGAGTTTGTTTGTTTGTTTGTTTTTTGCAAGGAATTGACCTATGTGATTGTGGAAGCTGGGTAAACACATCTGAAATGTGTGGGACTTGCTGGAACTCTATAATGAGTTGAAGCCGCTGTCCACAGGCAGAATCGCTTCTTCAGGAATTTCTCGGCTCTGCTCATAAGGTCTGTCAGCTGTTTGAATCAAGCTCATTCGGATTATCTAAGATAATCTCCCTTACTTAAAGTCAACTAATTATATCTTTAATATACATATCTACAAAATATCTTCACAGCAACACTGAGATCAGTGCTTGATTGAACTACTAGGGACTATAACCTAGCCAAGTTGACAAACAAAACTAGCCACTACATCTCAATATCTAAATAAATATTTGTAAAATGAATAGATGTATGAACAGTTTTGTTCAGTAAGGGCACCTCTGGGGTATATCTGAAATATTCCACTTTGTACTAAGTACATCAGCACTATTACAATATTTATATTTCATACTCATTAAAATCTTTTGGGGTTTTTTGGTACTTTTGAAGGGAAAAAAAATTGCACACTTTGTGCTGTATTTATGGTCCCTCAGATTTCTTTGGAAAGAATCAATTCACATGATCAAATATAACAGGCTTTGAACTTCCTGCAGCCAGGACTGTGTATTATTGTTTGATTCTCTCTTAACACTATTAACTGTATGTGCACAGCAGCTGCTCAGTGAAGATGTGTCATTAAAAAATACAAAATTAACCAGCTAGGATTTTTTAAAGACAGATTTTGAAGTTGTTCTGAGTCCTATATTCTTTTAAAAATTAAAGTATAGTTTAGATACAGCAAAATTCACCTTTTTAAGGGTATGCTTATGAGAGTCCTGATAAATGCATGCAGTGGTTCACTACTCAAAAATCTTGTCCATATACTTTTATAGTCAACCTCCCCCATTTCAAATCCTGGAAACCAGTGTGATCTGCTTCCCATGCCAAATCATGCAGAATGTCATATAAACTGAAGATTTCAGACTCTTTTTTGTCTGGTTCTATCACTTGCCATAATGCTCTTGAAAGTCACCCATGTTGCTCCCTTTTTTGCTGAGTAATATACTATGCTTCCTTCTTGGAAGAAAAGTTATGACCATAGACAGCATATTAAAAAGCAGAGACATTACTTTGCCAACAAAGATCTGTCCAGTCAATGCTATGGGTTTTCCAGTAGTCATGTATGAATGCAAGAGTTCAACTATAAAGAAATCTGAGTGCTGAAGCATTGATGCTTTTGAACTGTGGTATTGGAGAAGACTCTTGAGAGTCCCTTGGATTGCAAGTAGATCCAACCAGTCCATCCTACAAGAAATCAGTCCTGAATATTCATTGGAAGGACTGAATCCAATATTCATTGGATGCTGAAGCTGAAGGTCCAATACTTTGTCCACCTGATGCAAAGAACCGACTCCTTGGAAAAGACCCTGATGCTGGCAGAGATTGAAGGTGGGAGGAGAAGGGGACATCAGAGGGTGAGATGGTTAGATGGCGTCACTGATTCGATGCATATAAGTTTGAGCAAGTTTCGGGAGTTGGTATGCTGAGTCCATGGGGGTCGCAAAGAGTTGGACACGACTGAGAGACTGAACTGAACTGAACTGAATATACTACAGCAATATTCTTGCTGAAAGTGAAGCTCCAATACTTTGGCCACCTGATGCAAAGAGCTGACTCCTTGTAAAAGACCCTGACGCTAGCAAAGATTGAGGGCAAGAGGAGAAGGGGGTGACAGAGGATGAGATGGTTGGATAGCATCACCGACTCAATAGATATGAGTTTGAGCAAACTCCAGGAGATAGTGAAGGACAGGGGAGCCTGGCATGCTATAGGCTATGGGGTAGCAAAGAGTCAGACATGACTTAGTGACTGAACAACAACAATATTCTACAGTATGGATGTATCGCAGTTTGTTTATCCACTGTGAGCCTTGCTTTTGATTGCTCAAGATTTCTCTCTCTTAATTCTTGCTCAATTCTTTTTTGCTTTCTCTTCCTATTCATCTCTATCTCTACCCTAAGGGAGGCAAATGACGGTTCTATTTGGTCAGATTTTAAGATATTTATTTGATTCTATTTTGTGCTAGAGCCTTGTGAGTAGCAATAAACTCATGCTAAGACAATGCTTTCTCTCACAATACATTGTGGTGGTTAAAAGAGAAGGGTTTCTCCACAAAAATATTGACAAGAATGTGGAGAAATAGAATACACTGTTGGTAGGAGTGCAAATTGTTGGAGCCACCATGGAAAACAGTATGGAGGTTTCTCAGAAAACCAAAAATAGAGCTACCGTATGATCCAGCAATTCCACTTCTGGGTATATATCTGAAAAAAAAAAGAAAAACTAACTTGAAAATACACACGTACCTTAATGTTCACACCAGCATTGTTTATACTTTCCAAGATATGGAAGCAACCTAAGTGTCCATCAACAGATGAATGGATAAAGAAGATAGATACACACACACACACACACACACACACACACACACACACATATGTACACAATGGAATATTACTTGGCAATAAAAAAATAAAATTCTGCCATTTACAGCAACATGGATGAACTTGGAGGGCATTATGCTATGTGAAAGTGAAATGAGTCAAACAGAGAAAGACAAATATTATATGATATCACTTATATGTGGAATCCAAAAAATACAACAAACTAGTGAATAAAACAAAAAAGAAGCAAACTAAGAAGAGAACTAATAGAACTAATAGAGAGCAAACTAATAGAACAAACTAATAGAGAACACACTGGTGGCTACCAGTTGGCAAAGGGAAGTGGGGAGTGGCAATATGAGGGTAGGGAATTAAGAGGTAAAAATTATGAGGTATAAAATAAGCTACAATAAGGACATTGTAAAACATGGGGACTATAGCCAATATGTTGTAATAATTATAAATGGAGCATAAAATTTTAAAATTGCAAATCATTATACCACAGTAAAAAGATTTTTTTAAGAGAAGGTTTTTTTGTATCCCTCCTGTGCTATTGGCTAACTGTGATCTTGATCAAGTTACCTAATATTTCTGTGCCTGTGTTTCTTTATATGTGAAGTGGAAATGATAGCAGTACCAACTTGGGTTATGAGCATTAAATTAAGTAATAATTACAAATGATGAAGAACAGTACCTGGCATATTGCAAACTCTTAATAAGTGTTGCCTGGAGCCATTGCAAGTCACGAAAGGGTCTTTGAGTAAAGATGTAACAGGTACAAAACTTACTGGAAAGGTTACTTTTGCTCCAAGAGGAGAGTGGTCCCAGGGTCCTGGGAAGATGAGTCTGGGCCTGCAGGACGGGAGCTTGAAGCTGTGTTGAGCTGTAAGTTACAAAGGCACCCTATGGTTGGTAGTGTAGAGTTCCTGTATCTCTTCATCTCTTTTACCAGTGGAAAGTGCCTAATATGTCCTCATACACTCTTCCCATTGTCCCTGCTCTGAGATAATTGGATTGACCTAGCTAGTGTAAAAGCCGTGTCTGGGTGAATTATGAGTTTGGCATTTATCTGATTTACACAGTTCCCTTAGCAAGAGCAGCAGAGGCTTGCTGGGAAATATTGCTGCCTCAGTCCCTGTGCGGGCTTCCAGGTCGTGTCACTCCTGTCGATATCTTACCGCCACCCTCAGTGTCATTCTATGCACATTTTCACTCTTTCCTGGATTGTCCCTGGAAAAGGGCAAAGAGAGACCTACAGACAAAAAAATGATTTTATTTTCCCTTTATTCTTACTTCTTTAGACTTGAAATATTGATAAAACGAGTCCTCCCAACCTAGTTTATAGTTCCCATGCCTCAATAAAAGGTTTGTAACTTTCACCTACTCTATTCGCTCAGCTGGAAGATAATTTCTTTGTTCATATTATTCTATAAATTTAATATTTACTTTATTTATATAATCTTCCACTGAGATTTTAGGAAACTTTTTTTTTTCTGATGTTGCTCTATATTCCTTGGGCTGCTATTTTTATAAGCAATCAAAGCTCCTGCAAACCGTACTGTAATTATAAAATGGTATCAGAATAAATTATCACTGAGTTATAAGCTTCTGATATAAAAAGAAAACCTTTTTGGTTTTAGCCTTCTTAAAATGATAAACCGTTTTTACACAGTTATATAACTTAGATTTTTAAAAATTCAGATAAATAAAAGGAGAAAATTAAAAAATACCCACAAGGTACTACCTTGAGAGAAACTCGTTTTTTGATTGAGCTTTTCCAGAATTATCAATCTACCTTGTTTTGTATAACACAAGAGTCTCATGTTTTCTTTCTGTGCCAATGAGTACATCACATTATTGTATTTAATGTACATTATTTATTGTTTTGGGCTTCCCAGGTAGCTCAGTGGCAAATAATCTGCCTGCCAATGCAGGAGAAGTGGGTTCCATCCTTGGGTCGGGAAATTCCCCTAGAAAAGGAAATGGCAACCCACTTCAGAATTCTTGCCTGGGAAATCCCAGGGACAGAGGAGCCTGGTGGGCTACAGTCCATGGGGTCGCAAAAGAGTTGGACACAACTTAGTGACTAAACAACAACAATTTTATTGTTTGATGGTTTCATAAATTTATACCATCTCTACTGTGTACTAAGTACTGTATATGTGTACATATATACATAGATGTGTCTGTTTACTGAATTTTTCTTCATTCTTTTATCTTTCTGTGTATTCTGATGTTACAATATTTCATGATGGTTTAGCTTTTGTAACTTTAGAGTACTTTTTAATATTTAATTTGAGCAAGTTTTCCCTCGCTACTTGCTTTTTGAAATTTGAAGTGAAGGCTTGCTGCTATTTTAGTGACCCTATTTAATCTCTGAAGCCAGTTATGATTAAAACGATATTTTCCCACTTTATTGTGCATATTTCATAAGTGCACATGGGCGTGCATGTGCACACACACATACCCACATGCACACCCCTTACAGCAGAACTATTGCAGGAAAATTGCTAAGTACAGAGTTGATGTCCAGCATTCTCACTCCATCCCTTACAATAGGCTTCTCATTCTTGGAAACTCTGAAGATGCCTGGTGTTCAGGGTGCCTTTACCAATTCCCCACCAAATTTTCCTTTGAGTTAGAAGTCCAATTAGAAAGGAAAGGCAATCCCACGTCAGACCTCCTTCTTACAGATATGCATTTAAAAATGATCCACTTCCCTAACCCACAAAAATGAAGCCCCAGTGCTGGAGTATCGGTTCTCTAGACATGGTCCACCAAGCAAAATATTTTTAATCTCAGTGAGTAACTACATATTTTATAAGCTAAGTACCAGGCTCATGTATCATGTTCTGTGTCAGTCTTTTAATCTTTAAAATAATCCCCCAGCATTAAAATTAATACTGAGCATTGACTGCTTTGCACAATGGAATCTTTCCCATTTAGAGAACTTATAGTTTAAAGAGTTGGAAATGGCTCAGTACTGGGGAGCGAGTGAGGAACTGGAACAGAGGAGTGAGTAGTGAGGCAGTATTTCAGGCACTGATAGCACTTCAGTGTGCAGGACAACCCCCAGGGAGAGGGGCTGGCAGAGAAAGGAGTCATCTGGATCAGAGACTGGTAATCTTGGAGGCAAATCAGAACCATCTCTGTGGGACTTTCTAAATACTGGTGCCTTACAAACAGAAACAATTAAAGCCCAGCATCTGGGGTGGGGCTGGGGTTTTGTTTATCTTCTCTATTATTTGTTTTAATGTACCCCAGGTGATCTTAAAGACTGAAGTACTATTTTTCAGAAATATATGAAACAGAAAATTATAATTTTAACCACTTTTAAGTGAACAATTTCCAGGTGATTTTAATTTATCCTCTTGTGCTCTAGAGGAGGAGATGGAGAAAGGTGTATGTGTTGGGCAGGTAGAAAGCTTCTGAAACAAAGCAGCTTGCAATTAAACATAATCTATGACCCCTGTGATTTTTAGCTAATCACCTGATAAATTCACGATGAATGTCACTAAATAATAAAGCATTTGAGTTATCAAGACTAAAGAAATAGTGAAATAGGCAAAACAAAAATTTGGTTTTTGAGTTATCAAGACTAAAGCAATAGTGAAGTAGGCAAAACCAAAATTTGGTTTTTGTAGGCAAAACCAAAATTTTTACATAAATTATTTGTCTACCTCAGGGGTTCATTTGATTTATAAATGTATATCAGATTTAGTACTGAGGTCTTTTCATGTTGAGTAGCCAGTGTTTGAAGCTCACATTTTACTGAGTTAAGAGTCCTGCTTTCTGGCAAATGTTACATATTTTACTGCAGATGGTGATTGCAGCCATGAAATTAAAAGACACTTACTCCTTGGAAGGAAAGTTATGACCAACCTAGATAGCATATTCAAAAGCAGAGACATTACTTTGCCAACAAAGGTCTGTCTAGTCAAGGGTATGGTTTTTCCAGTGGTCATGTATGGATGTGAGAGTTGAACTGTGAAGAAAGCTGAGCGCTGAAGAATTGATGCTTTTGAACTGTGGTGTTGGAGAAGACTCTTGAGAGTCCCTTGGACTGCAAGGAGATCCAACCAGTCCATCCTAAAGGAGATCAGTCCTGGGTGTTCTTTGGAAGGACTGATGCTAAAGCTAAAACTCTAGTACTTTGGCCACCTCATGCGAAGAGTTGACTCATTGGAAAAGACTCTGATGTTGGGAGGGATTGGGGGCAGGAGGAGAAGGGGATTGACAGAGGACGAGATGGCTGGACGGCATCACCGACTCGATGCACATGAGTTTGAATGAACTCCGGGAGTTGGTGATGGACAGGGAGGCCTGGTGTGCTGCGATTCATGGGGTTGCAAAGAGTCGGACACAACTGAGTGACTGAACTGAACTAAACTGAACATATTTTAGATCTTTGAGAAACCTGTATGCAGGTCAGGAAGCAATAGTTAGAACTGGACATGGAACAACAGACTGGTTCTAAATAGGAAAGGGAGTACGTCAAGGCTGTATATTGTAATCCTGTTTATTTAACTTATATGCAGAGTACATCATGAGAAATGCTGGGCTGGAGGAAGCACAAGCTGGAATCAAGATTGCCGGGAGAAATATCAATAACCTCAGATATGCAGATGACGCCACTCTATGGCAGAAAGTGAAGAGGAACTAAAAAGCCTCTTGATGAAAGTGAAAGAGGAGAGTGAAAAAAGTTGGCTTAAAGCTTAACATTCAGAAAACTAAGACGGTATCCGATCCCATTACTTCATGGCAAATAGATGGGGAAACAGTGGAAACAGTGGCTGCCTTTATTTTGGGGGGGCTCCAAAATCACTGCAGATGGTGATCTCAGCCATGAAATTAAAAGACGCTTACTCCTTGGAAGGAAAGTTATAACCAACCTAGATAGCATATTAAAAAGCAGAGACATTGCTTTGTCAACAAAGGTCCGTCTAGTCAAAGCTATGGTTTTTTCAGTAGTCATGTATGGATGTGAGAGTTGGATTATAAAGAAGGCTGAGCGCCAAAAAATTGATGCTTTTGAACTGTGGTGTTGGATAAGACTCTTGGGAGTCCCTTGGACTACAAGGAGATCCAACCTATCCATCCTAAAGGAGATCAGTCCTAGGTGTTCATTGGAAGGACTGACATTGAAGCTGAAACTCCAATACTTGAGCCACCTGATGCAAGAGCTGACTCATTTGAAAAGACCCTGATGCTGGGAAGGATTGGGGCAGGAGGAGAGGGGGACGACAGAGGATGAGATGGTCGGATGGCATCACTGACTCAATGGACATGGGTTTGGGTAGACTCCGGCAGTTGGTGATGGACATGGAGGCCTGGTGTGCTGTGGTTCATGGGGTCGCAAAGAGTCGATCACGACTGAGTGACTGAACTGAACTGAACTGAACTCTGTGTGAGTGTGTGTGTGTGAGTGTTTGTGTGTGAATGTGCTTTTTCTGAGGCTAGATCTAGAAATAATTTCTTAGATAATAAGCTTCAAGTATAAATCATCACCAAAGTGCCACTAAATGTTGATATGATTATTAAAAGTGAGTATCCAGATACTTTATCTCACAACCAGCCAAATTAAATCAAGCCAAAAAGAATAAAATCCTTGAAACAAATCTTACCTCCATATATGCTAAATCTGTAAATGTAAAAGCTTTGGTTTTCTCTAGTTTTTTTCCATTTAGTTTCCCAGCAACAACATCAACCACTTCACAAAAGCAGCAGCTAGTGTTAATCATTATAAATTTTGTTTATTGGGTTTCTTTCAGTGGTTATTAAATGTTGGAGAGGAGGAAAAAGAAATTTCCTTCTACCCTTCTGAGTTCTTGGCTGAAACTCCCTGCAATAAAAGATTAACAAGAGAACAACAAACAGAAGTTTAATAACATGTATACCTCACATACTCATGAGATACCCAGGAAAAATGAGTAACCCCCTGATATGTCCCAAGCCACGATAGATACCATCTTCAGGTAAAGACAAAAGGAAAATGGAGGAGAACTGGAGGAGAACAATTTACAGGGAAGCAGAAAGGAGGAAATATTTGATAAACAAAGGTTGCCCTGGCATATGGATAAATCTCTTAGGTAAAAAGTTATCTCTGTTAATAGCTCTCTCCCTGGTACGGACCTCCTTTCTGATATAAATTTTCATTATAATTAAAGATTTCCCTGAGAAAAAGGATAATCTCTACTCTGCTTTCAGAGCTTCTCCTGTGTGTGCAATTTCTCAGAACAATCCGTATGCCAAAGGGGCACATTTTGGGATGGCATATTCTGCTCCCTTCAATTTGCAGCTTCAAGGGTTGTGAAAATACAAACTACTATATCCTGTTATGATCACCATGTCTGAATGTGGTAGAAAATAGCTCATTTTAATCCTTGACTTTTAGAATAAAAATGAGGATTCTTACAAGGCAAGTAAGTGGTCAATGTTCTATGGTACCAAGGTACAAGGAATCAACTACACACACATTTATCTAAGGTAATGTGAAAGATCCTTTCTTTAAGACTTAGGAAGTCAAAACATCTAGATTGACTCTATGCAAATAAAGGTCAAAATCCTGAAAACAACTGCTACCCTTTGAACTTAGAAAGCATCATTCCAGAAGAAGATTTAAGAAAAGAAGCTAAACCAGCTACTTCATATTATTTCACTAAGATGAAATAAAAAGATCATTTGGTTGAGATCAGAATTTTAATATTATATTTTTATGAACCAGACTAAAATGAAGAAAAAAAAATCTAAAACCTTTTTCCCTGAACTCTGAATTCATTATTCTTTTAAGTGACTTAGCTAGTTGGGCAGATCTGAAACACAGCATGAGTAATATGTTTAGTCACAGACTCGGTATCTCTAATTAATGGCAAAGGGATGTTGTCTGCCATGTTTTCCTTTCTTAAGATACTGAAAATTATATGCTCTTTTAGGAATGCTAAAATAAGTTGCTGATAATGGAATTTTTCAACTAAAATTTGTATGCTATACTCCTCAGTTCCACTATGATAGACCAGATGAAATGTTTCCAGACTCGTGGGAACTCTAGGGTATCCTCAAAGGATGAATAACCTTACCTAAATATGGCAATGCATTTCCTAGAAGGCAAGTTCATTTTCCATGTCTGGGGGTTTTAGAACCTCATTAGGGAAGTAGGTTAAGAATGGAACCACCCCAATGTCTCTTTTTGGCTCAGGCTTATTTTCACACACAGGAATTGGTTAGTACTGAACTTCTTATAACTGACTTGAGTGTTCATTGCAGAATTGCCTTCTGTTAGAGAATTTCAAGAGCATTTGCAAAGATGTGCTTTTGTATAAAAAGATAATGAAAAGAAAAGAAGTGGAAAATATACTGGAAGGGAAAATAATAGGAAATCTTGAATAAGATGGTAAAGATTGGACTTATTTAAACAGCAATGTAAGAGTCGTCTAAGTACTGGTGGGGGAAGATGCAGAGTAGTGATGTGATAAAATGCTAATTTAAGAAGGATAATATGGTGTCATGATGCAGAAGGGTTAAAAGGGAAGTTGACTGCCATTCTGGGCCATTCTGGAGATGGGAAGGATTTTAGTGAAGAGTGAATTGTCATTATAAATACTCAGTGTTGAAGTGGTAGATAGTAGGGAGGTCTTTATCCCTTCTTATTCCTGGCTTGGATGATCTGGGTTAAAGGTATTTCTCTGGCTCAGTTACACAACACTGGCATACTCATCTGGTTGGTTGACTCCCCACCGTGGAAGGATAAAAGCATATGAAATCCTGTCCCCCTCTATTATTGGAACCCATGTGGAGAATAAGACAAAATATTGAATTCTGTCCTGGATTATCTCATAAATACAAGCTTTGAGAATTTGTTTTGAAGCAGAAGAATATTGAGAAAAATATTTCTGCAAAGTAATAAAAAGCAAAACCCAGAAATGATTGTTGGTTTTAGACAGTACTCCTGGAAAAGAAACCCACCTAGGCTGTGTAATAGATTGTAGGCGTGTAATGTGCCCCTGTGGACAGGATGGGCAGATAAGTGCTTTTAGAATGATTAATCACCCTCACAGTTACCTGTGGGCTGACAGAGCTGCTGATAGCTGTTTAGCATTCCAGTTCATTGTTGAGTTCTAGACTTGGAGGGCCTCTAGTGGCTGTCGAACTCATCAGGGGGAAAAAAGGAACAACTATTATGTCATCTAAAGTGTTTTATGCCCAGAATGTAAAATACAACAGTGCTGAGGCTGCCCTCTTTTAGTGACAGGGAATTTTAGAGTGACGAAAAGATGAGTGGAGTCTATAATAGAAAAAGAGAGAGATTGGTCATTCTTGATTTTATTTGTATGTCACTGAGTTAGTACCATAGGCAGCTCAAAAATAAGTCAGTGTACATTGTACCAAGAAATGTAATTCTACTATACTCTCACGCCCAACTTAAAATGTTGAGTAGGTATATAAAAAAGCTTTTTAGTACATTTGATTATACACTCTTCTTACCTGTCCCCAACCTACTCCCCCATGCTCAGAGAGCCTCTAAGAAAACAGGCAGCAATGAACACAGCCTTTGGTGGGAGCAGCAAAGTACATCCAAGCTTTCTGCTATGTGACACTCTCTGACTCCTTTTCCCCTTCAAAACAGTAAGTGGGACTGTAAGTGCATTTTGCTGATAGGTGCTCAGGCGAGAAAAGCTGATAAGAGCTCAGTGGGCCTGGACTAACAAGAATCCTATAGAACAAACAACACGATCAAAGGAAACATCCTCCCACGCCATCTCCCATGTATCACGCACAGAAAATCTCCAAAATACTTTTTTTCAATAAGAAAATAAAATTTAAGATATCAAGTGAATGTCTGAGGGCTAGCTCTGTACCAGACTGTCTGAAATGCTCCCAGAAACTTCTTTGTAACCCACAGCAAGAGTTTACACAGGGCTTTGGGGAGGGAAGAGAAAGAATGTTGGTTGACAATAAAAATGTTCATATTACAAAAATCCACCAAATTATGCATTCTTGGGAATACTGCAGTAATCAAAAGGAGATGGAACAAGGTGTGATGTCACTAAGGAAGAGCTTCCTGAGACCCAGAAGGTATATACTACAGCTATTAACAGGCAGTTGGGGGGCAGTGCTCTATAATCCTTAGTATTTACAAACTCAGGACAAATGCCTTTACAGTTTAATATTCCTCTTTTATGCATCATACTTTGTACTTGAGAACAATGTGAGATTAATTTTTAAACGTGTGTCAAAATGAACTAAGGTAAACCACAGGATCCTTTTAAAATACTTCTTCAGCAGTGGTCACTAAAGATGATTGACTGGATATCTGCATTTATCCCCTTTCCCTCCCAAGTCCCCATTAAATCAGTTTAAAGGGAATTTAAAACTGTATTCATGCATAACAGCAGATAGAATGGGAGAGGGACTATAAGTTGAAAAGAGATTTCAATAAGTCTCTGGCAAGCAGTAAGACAAAGATGATGTTGACCATAGAGGTTGAGTGGGAGGAAACTGGAACCTGGAACTCATGTCTTCTGTGCTGCCACCAAAGACACAAACAGCCTGCCCAGTGGAAGCTGGGCGAAGTTGCAGAGTCAAGGCCTGATGGAGGGAATGAACACAGGGCGTTAATGAAAGGTCTGAAAACAGAATAGCTGATTTTTGGGGCCATTCAACATAAAGCCTAGCTTCTTGCCTACTCCTTCTGAAGTCACAGTGCACACTAAAATGTACCACTCCAGTTCACAGGGACCGAGGATAGCCTTTATACGATCATGTTCTGAAATACAAAACGACCCATTGACAATGCTCACCAAGTCTTTTAGGAAAGACCTCTAAAGGAAAACAAAAGAAAATAAACACATTTTGATAATCACTCAGAAATTAAGATTGTTCTGGAAAAAGAATGTCAAATTAATAGCTTCAGAGAAATTTGAGAAGATATTATTATACCTAAAACCATGAACAGTATCCTGTGAAAAAGGAATGATGAGAAAACATGAAAGAGGTTTTGGAAATTTAAACTATAATTGACAAAGTACAAACATCATTATCAGGCTAAAAACACTAAGCCAAAGAATTATTCCATATAAGTAATATTTTCCAAATAGCCAGTAACTGTTATAAGCAATGTAATGAACACAACAAGCCCATTATGTATGTAAGAATATGATGCTCTTTTTTATCTGAGGTATAGGAACGTTAAGCAGCTTGGTCAAGGTCACTTAGCTAATGAGCTAGTATTAAAACCTAGTTAGTCTAGCTGTAGAGTCAGTGAACTTCACTGTGATGATATACTATCTCCAAAAAACAATAGCTGGTATTTTTTAAGTGCTTACTCTGTGACAAACACTGTGCTAAATGAATTACTTATTTAGTCTTCAGAACAACCCTCTTGTAGACACTGACTGCTGTTAGCCCATTCTAAAGATGAGGAAATGTAAGCAAGAAAGGTCTTAACCTATGGGCCACACAGATAATAAAGAGGAGAGATTTAAATGCTTGTGGCCTTGTTCCATAACCTATTATACTATCTAAAACACAGGGGTCTAAAATATGACAGTAAGGATAAAAGAAGGTCTACAATCAAGCAAGTTAATATCTGACAAGCGTAGTTTCAGGAAGAAAGAGCAGAGAAAATGGAGGTGAAGTCATCAAATTCATTTTAAAAGGGAAGTAACCCAGGCTGAAAGGAGACACAAGATTTCATACCAAAAAAGGTTATTAGAATGATATAGAAGTTGATTTCAAAAAGTAATATCTAAACAATCCCTGTGAAACTTTGGAGCAACAAAGAAAAGGAGTATGCTAAACATTTTTATTGGCAGTAGAAGTATGCTGATGGAACAAGGCAGGAAAAGAAAAACACACAAAACACAGGAAAACTGAGAATAGACGTCTCATCTGCCAAACTGCATGCTAGAAGACGATGGAGCCGTGACTTAAAACTCTCAGAGGAACAGCGCTCAAGCTAAAATTCTGTTCTAAGCCAAATTAACCAGTGAAAAGTTTGAGGGCAAAGAGAAAATAACTTAGATATGAAAAAAATGTGAAACTTTGTCCCTCTGGTAGGTAGTTACTTGAAGCTCTGTTCCAGCCTAGCGAAACAAGACAGTAAATTTTTTAAAAAGACATAGCTTCCAGGAAAATAATGGCTCCAACACAAGAAAACAATTAGAAAAACACTTGTACATGGCAGGCGCCAAGACCCAATAGTCTAGCTTAAAGTAAGGGATGGAGGGTTCCAAATGAGGAGGAGGGCAAGAGAGAGAATATAAAAAAGGAAAATGGCAATTTTAGAAAAACAAAGAACTATGCCCCAAAACAGGGAATGTAACCATACTTTTGTCTATAGTGATTAATACATGAGTTTGAGTGAACTCCGGGAGTTGGTGGTGGACAGGGAGGCCTGGCGTGCTGCGATTCATGGGGTCGCAAGGAGTCGGACACCACTGAGCGACTGAACTGAACTGAACTGAATGTAAGTGTTTTATATTAATAGTCAATCTATATACTGAGCACATGTAATTATGGTCACAAAATAGAATGTAAAGATTGAAAAGTACATTTGATAATAATGAGGAGTGGAAAGAGGGGAAGAAAAAAGGGGGGAACTTAGGGGTCAGTGGATGGTTGTAGTTTGTGCACTGTGCAAAGAAATATTACACAGATGATGGTGCGGCAGGGGCTGAGAGCTAACACCTGGAAGAAAGGGCACGTAGTTTTTAACCATTAAACCCATTTTCTCTCATTATACCAAAAGGGGTTTGTTGGTGTGATTTTTTTTTAGTGGATGATATGAACTTAAAAGATGAGTTAAAGCAATGTGAATTAGAACAGGCACCTGCGAGAAGGCATATGTTATTTCATTCTAGTGGAACCCTGTAGTCAGTGCAGAAGGGAGAGTAACCAGAGGCAGGTGTAGAGAGTAAATTACTGAGTTTTAATTTCTTTTGAGAAGTGAAACAAATGTACAAGAAACTAATCAGAATAACAGCATGGTCCCATCTTGCAACTTTTTCCAAGGATTTTTTTTTTGTACTATATACATATATATTCCATTGTGGGATTTGATATTAGATATTTACATGGGGCATTCTAACCACATTTTCATTATAATGGTAACTTCAGTTCATTCTTAATTATTGCACTAATGCACTAGTAGTGCACTAATGCACTCATGTAGTTAATAATCTACACATTGATTGGGGCAAGAAAACCAAAAATCTTTTGTGTTTTATATCCCTTTACTTCATGCCCAGTTAGCTCCCTAACTTGCTGCTGCTGCTGCTGCTAAGTCACTTCAGTAGTGTCTGACTCTGTGCGACCCCATAGATGGCAGCCCACCAGGCTCCCCCATCCCTGGGATTCTCCAGGCAAGAACATTAGAGTGGGTTGCTGTTTTCTTCTCCAATGCATGAAAGTGAAAAGTGAAAGTGAAGTCACGCGGTCGTGTCCGACTCTTTGCGACCTCACGGACTGCAGCCTACCAGGCTCCTCCGTCCATGGGGTTTTCTAGGCAAGAGTACTGGAGTGGGGTGCCATCGCTTTCTCCGCCCTCTCCGCCCTAACTTGCTGCTGCTGCTGTTGCTGCTGAGTCACTTCAGTCATGTCCGACTCTGTGCGACTCCATAGACGGCAGCCCATCAGGCTCCCCCGTCCCTGGGATTCTCCAGGCAAGAATACTGGAGTGGGTTGCCATTTCCTTCTCCAATGTATGAAAGTGAAAAGTGAAAACGAAGTCGCTCAGTCATGCCCAACCCTGCTAGAGAGGCTTAAATTCCACAATTTGTTATGTCAGTTCCTCTCAAATGCAAATTCTCTCTCTTGGGTTACACGCAAACATTCATTTGAATAGAAGAAGTTGACACACGGGAGTCTAGGAGTTAGAGGAGGAAAAGATATGGGAAAAGGCACCAAGTCAGGGAGAGAAGGAGCAAAGAGGTGAGCTATGCTGAATATACATTTTGTTTTGCCTAAGATATTTGACTACAGTGATAAAATAGCGCACTTTCTGTTTTCAACCTTTAAAGCTACTCTGGGTAACTTCTAAGTGTAAAATAAGAAGTGTTAATAGGATAAAGTTATCAGGGAGAACACATAGAAGAAGGAAGATGTGGCAAACACTGGGTTGTAAAATTCAGTTCAGTTCAGTCGCTCAGTCGTGTCTGACTCTTTGCGACCCCATGAATCGCAGCACGCCAGGCCTCCCTGTTCATCACCATCTCCCGGAGTTCACTCAAACTCATGTCCATTGAGTCGGTGATGCCATCCAGCCATCTCATCCTCTGTTGTCCCCTTCTCCTCCTGCCCCCAATCCCTCCCAGCATCAGTGTCTTTTCAAATGAGTCAACTCTTCACATGAGGTGGCCAAAGTATTGGAGTTTCAGCTTTAGCATCAGTCCCTCTAATGAACACCCAGGACTGATCTCCTTTAGGATGGACTGGTTGGATCTCCTTGCAGTCCAAGGGACTCTCAAGAGTCTTCTCCAATACCACAGTTCAAAAGCATCAGTTCTCTGGTGCTCAGCTTTCTTCACAATCCAACTCTCACATCCATACATGACCACTGGAAAAAGCATAGCTTTGACTAGACGGACCTTTTTTGGCAAAGTAATATCTCTGCTTTTCAATATGCTATCTAGGTTGGTCATAACTTTCCTTCCAAGGAGTAAGCATCTTTTAATTTCATGGCTGCAATCACCATCTGCAGTGATTTTGGAGCCCCAAAAAATAAAATCTGACACTGTTTCCACTGTTTCCCCATCTATCTGCCATGAAGTGATGGGACCAGATTCCATGATCTTGGTTTTCTGAATGTTGAGCTTTAAGCCAACTTTTTCACTCTCCTCTTTCACTTTCATCAAGAGGCTTTTTAGTTCCTTTTCACTTTCTGCCGTAAGGGTGGTGTCATCTGCATATCTGGGGTTATTGATATTTCTCCCGGCAATCTTGATTCCAGCTTGTGCTTCATCCAGCCCAGCATTTCTCATGATGTACTCTGTATATAAGTTAAATAAGCAGGGTGACAGTATACAGCCTTGATGTATTCCTTTCTTATTTGGAACCAGTGTGTTGTTCCATGTCCATTTCTAACTGTTGCTTCCTAACCTGCATATAGGTTTCTCAAGAGGCAGGTCAGGAGGTCTAGTATTCCCATTTCTTTCAGAATTTTCCACAGTTTATTGTGGTCCACACAGTCAAAGGCTTTGGCATAGTCAATAAGGCATTAGTAATATGTATTGTGGGCAAGTTAAGAAAAACAGACAACTTTCATAATGACATTATGCCACTTCTCACTTAAAAGAAGTGTGGAGAATTTTAAGAATCTGTCTCAAAGGAATTGTGAAAACATTTCTGGTTCTAGCAGAGGACATAGAAAGCAGAAAATCTAAGTGCTTAGTATATGATTTAACAATTCCATTTTGAGAAGATTATAATGGAGCATTTCTACTATGTAAGAATTTTGAAAATTCCTTTTAGAAAACTGCTTCCTGAAGGTTTTACACTATCCTAAAGCTCTTGGTATCTTAAGTGTAAGAGAAAACATTCTGAGTTGTGGTAGATAAAAATCCATTATCACTTAACATGTCAGCTCACTTTGTGATAGCCATGGAAATGTGGTAATATAAAACTAGTGACAGAATTTTTAAATACGAATTTTATACCACTGTATTAATGCTGAAAATTCTCCAAGCCAGGCTTCAACAGTACATGAACTGTTACCTTCCAGATGCTCAAGGTGGATTTAGAAAAGGCAGAGGAACCAGAGATCAAATGACCAACATTTGTTGGATTATTGAAAAAGTAAAAGATTTTCAGAAAAACATCTATTTCTGTTTTATTGACTATGCCAAAACCTTTGACTGTGTGGATCACCACAAACTGTGGAAAATTCCTAAAGAGATGGGAATACCAGGCCACCTGACCTGTCTCCTGAGAAATCTGTATGCAGGTCAGGAAGCAATATTAGAACTGGACATGGAACGCAGACTGGTTCCAAATAGGGAAAGCAGTACGTCAAGGCTGTATATTGTCACCCTGCTTATTTAGCTTATATGCAGAGTACATCAAGAGAAATGCTGTGCTGGATGAAGTACAAGCTGGGATCAAGATTGCCAGGAGAAATACCAATAACCTCAGACATGCAGATGACACCACCCTTATGGCAGAAAACGAAGAAGAACTAAAGAGCCTCTTGAGGAAAGTGAAAGAGGAGAGTGAAAAAGTTGGCTAAAGCTCAACATTAAGAAAACGAACATCATGGCATCTGGTCCCATCACTTCATGGCAAATAGATTGAGAAACAGTGACAGACTTTATTTTCAGGGGCTCCAAAATCACTATAGATGGTGACTGCAGCCTTGAAATTTAAAAAATGCTTACTCCTTGGAAGAAAATTTATGACCAACCTGAACAGCATATTAAAAAGCAGAGACATTACTTTGCCAACAAAGATTTGTCTAGTAAAGGCTATGGTTTTTTCCAGTAGTCATGTATGGATGTGAGAGTTGAACTTCAAAGAAAGCTGAGCACTGAAGAATTGATGCTTTTGAACTGTGGTGTTGGAGAAGACTCTTGAGAGTCCCTTGGACTGTAAGGAGATCTAACCAGTCCATCCTAAAGGAAATTAGTCCTGAATATTCACTGGAAGGACTGATGCTGAAGCTGAAACTTCAATAATTTGGCCACCTGATGTGAAGAACTGACTCATTTGAAAAGACCCTGATGCTGGGAAAAATTGAAGGCGGGAGAAGAAGGGGACAACAGAAGATGAGATGGTTGGATGGCATCAACGACTCAATGGACATGAGTTTGAGTGAACTCCGGGAGTTGGTAATGGACAGGGAGGCCTGGCGTGCTGCTGTCCATTGGCTTGCAAAGAGTCAGACACAACTGAGTGACTGAACTGGACTGAGACACTCACCTATAGGTCTTTGTACAGACATATGTTTTATGTGAGAGCTGGACCATAAATAAGGCTGAGTGCTGAAGAATTGATACTCTTGAATTGTGGTACTGGAGAAGACACTTGAGAGTCCCTTGGGCTGAAAGGAGATCAAAGCAATCAATCCTAAAGGAAATCAACCCTGAATATTCATTGGAAGGACTGATGCTGAAACTGAAGCTCCAATACTTTGGCCACCTGATGCGAAGAGCCAACTCACTGGAAAAGACCCTGATGCTGTGTACAATTGAGGGCATGGGGAGAAGGGGACAACAGAGGAAGAGATGGTTGGATGGGATCATCAACTCAGTGGATGTTCATGAGTTTGAGTAAATTCTGGGAGATAGTGAAAGACAGGGAAGCCTGGTGTGCTCAGTCCATGGGGAAGCAAAGAATCACACAAGCCTTAGCAACCGAACAACAACAACAGTTTTATGTTATCTTATGTAAACACCTAGGAAGGGGGTGCTGAGTCTTATAATAAATAGATGTTTTTCTTTATAGGAAATCAAACTATTTTCAACAGCAGCTGTACCATTTTGCATCCTTGCAGTGTATGAGAGTTTCGGTTACTCTGCAACCTCCCACTCCTTGCTGTGTGTGTGGTATGTCACTTCAGTCATATCTGACTCTTTGTGACCACATGGACTGTAGTTTGCCAGGCGCCTCTGTCCATGGGATTCTCCAAGCAAAAATACTGGAGTGGGTTCCCATGCCCTTCTCCAGAGGATCTACCCCACCCAGGGATTGAACATGCATCTCCAGCATTGCAGGCAGGTTCGTTACCACTAAGCCACCAGGGAAGCCCCCAACCCTAGCTGAGTCTTAATATTGTATCCATTCTAGTAGGCATGTAGTGGTAATTTGTTGCTTTACTTTGTATTTCCCAAGTGATTAATAATACTAAGAAACTTTTCATATGCTTATTAGCCACTCATGTATTTTTTCTTTTTCTTTTTTTGTATTTTTTCTAGTAAAGTGTTTCTTCTCACTTTTTGTCATTTTTATTAGTGGGATTTGTATCTTATTATTTAGTTGTAAGAGTCCTTTATATATTCTGGATACATGCCCTATATAAGACAGTTATGCTCCAATTATTTTCTCTAACTCTACGGTCTGCCTTTAAAGACTCAGCTTTTTCCAATGTATAAAAAAATTACAAAGTGTGTTCCATAGATAATCAGAATTCTGCAGAATTGCCTAGGGCTCCTGGGTGGGTAAGGGGCTGAGGAGTCTTGCTGTCTATTTATCTGGTTGTCTTTACTTACATATGTTTAATATTGGGGTGCTGCAAAAGATTTTGCTTTAGCAAAACATTTGAAATTTACCACTATAATACAGCGGGCTTCCCTTGCAGCTCAGTCAGTAAAGAATCTGTCTGCAATGCAGGAGACTGGTGTTCAATTCCTGGGTCACGAAGATCCTCTGGAGAAGGAAATGGCAACCCACTCCAGTATTCTTGTGTGGAGAATCTCATGGACAGAGAAGCCTGGCAGGCTACAGTCCATGGGGTCACACCCAGACACGACCTAGCATCTAAACCACCACCACCATTATGACACAGCAGGTTGTGGTAACAGCTTCTAGGTCAACTATGATCTGAATTTCCAAACTATTATTGGCAGATAGTTTCCAAACCTAATGGCAGATTAGTGGGGATGTCTTAAGACCTCAAAGGACTCTGGTATCCTTAAGTTTGATGGTGTCCCTTGTTGTTGTTAAGTCACTAAGTTGTGTTCAACTCTTTGCAACCCCATGGACTGCAGTGTGCCAGGCTTCCCTGTCTTTCACCATCTCCTGGAGCTTGCTCAAACCCATGTCCATTAGTTGGTGATGCCACCCAACCATCTCATCCTCTGTCATCCCCTTCTCCTCCTGCCTTCAATTTTTCCAAGCATCAGGGTCTCTTCCAATCAGGTGCCAAAGTATTTGAGCTTCAGCTTCAGCGTCAGTCCTTCCAATGAATATTCAGGGTTGATTTCCTTGAGGATTAACTGGTTTGATCTCCTTGCAGTCCAAGGGACTCTCAAGAGTCTTCTTCATCACCACAGTTCAAAAACATCAATTCTTCAGTGCTCATCAGCCTTCTTTATAGTCCAACACTCACGTCCATACATGACTACTGGAAAAAACAGTTTTGACTAGATGGACCTTTGTTCGAAAGTGATGTCTCTGCTTTTTTAATACACTGTCTAGGACTGCCATAGCTTTTCTTCCAAGAAGCAAGTGTCTTTTAATTTCATGGCTGCAGTCACTGTCCACAGTGATTTTGGAGCTGAAGAAAACAAAGTCTTTCACTGTTTCTATTGTTTCCCTATCTATTTGCCGTGCAGTGATGTGACCAGATACCATGATCTTATTTTTTTTAATGTTAAGATCTCAGAGAACTTTTGACATCCTTAAGTTTGATACTGTCCCTATACTATTCTAAACATTTAAACATTACCCACACTCCAAATTAAATATATTTTAATTTCTTAATTCAATTACTTATGTCAGTATGAATTCACAGATGTTTATTTTATACTTTAGGTTATAACTGAATACTATTTACTGCTCAAATTATTTCAGTTTTGGCTACTTAGAGCTCTCTAAGTTGGTTCCTATGTTCCTAAACAATTTTTTTCCTTAAAAAATTGTAATAAACTTTTAAACTTTGTTTTTGAAATTATTTGGCTATGGATAATGCAGCTCATTAACTATTGGCTATAATTCTCAGCAATTATCATGTATACTGAGGAATTCTTGCAAAGCAAGAAAGAGCTAACCTATGCATTATTTTCAAATATAATGAGTTTTTGAGATTATTAATGGTAACAACTAAGTATGTAATAGACATTTAGTTATGAATGACTAATTTTGATCTTATAGTTTTATTTGTGCACTTTAGGGCCAAAATTCTACAAGCAAGGCTTCACTAGTATGTGAACAAAGAACTCTTAGATGTTCAAGCTGGATTTAGAAAAGGCACAGGAACAAGAGATCAAATTGTCAACATACATTGGATCATATAAAAAGTAAGAGAATTCCAGAGAAATGTGTACTTCTGCTTCATTGACTACACTAAAATCTTTGCCTCTGTGGATCACAAGAAACTGTGGAAAATTCTTAAAGAGAAGGGAATACCAGACCACCTAACCTGCTTCCTGTGAAACCTGTATGCAGATCAAGAAGCAACAGTTAGAAACCAGGCATGGAACAATGAGCTGATTCAAAATTGGAAAAGGAGTATGTCAAGGCTGTATATTGTCACCCTGCTTATTTAACTTATATGCAGAGTACATCATGCGAAATGCCAGGCTGGATGAAGCACAGGCTGGAATTAAGATTGCTGGGAGAAATATCAATAACCCCAGACATGCAGATGACACCACCCTTATGGCAGAAAGTGAAGAGGAACCAGGGAATGATGATGAAGAGGAACTAAAGAACCTCTTGATGAAAGTGAAAGATGAGAGTGAAAAAGTTGGCTTAACAGTTAACATTGAAAAAATGATCATGGCAACTGGTCCATCACTTCATGGCAAGTAGACGGGGAAAAAATCGAAACAATGACAGACTTCATTTTCTTGGGCTCCAAAATCACTGAAGATGGTGACTGCAGCCATGAAATTAAAAGATGCTTGCTCTTTGGGAGAAAAGCTATGACAAACCTAGACAGTATATTAAAAAGCAGAGACATTACTTTGCTGATAAAGGTCCATCTAGTCAAAACTATGGTTTTTCCAGTAGTCATGTATGGATGTGAGAGTTGGACCATAAAGAAGGCTAAGTGCCAAAGAATTGATGCTTTTGAACTGTGGTGTTGGAGAAGACTCGTGAGAGTCCCTTGGACTTCAAGGAGATCAAACCAGTCAATCCTAAAGGAAATCAATCCTGAATATTCATTGGAAGGACTGATGCTGAAGCTGAAGCTCCAATACTGTGGCCACCTGATGCAAAGAGCTGACTCATTAGAAAAGACCCTGATGCTTGGAAAAATTGAAGGCAGAAGGAGAAGGGGATGACAAAGGATGAGATGGTAGGATGGCATCACTGACTCAGTGAACATGAGTTTGAGCAAGCTCCAGGAGATGGTGAAGGACAGGGAAGCCTGGCATGCTGCAGTCTATGGGGTCACAAAGAGTCGGAGATGACTGAACAACAGCACAACAGCAAGGAGTCAATACTTCCTTTCTGGTCATCTGTCTAAGGTCCTGATTCCTTGAAGAACTCACAAGCTCTACATTGTATACCTTAAGAAAAGTGTGCAGGGGGAAAGAATCCACCTCTTTTGTGATGATTACGCAGAACAAATGCTAAGATAGCCCCATAACTCCCCTCAGGTGTCTATAGGTTTAGATGGTACTTTTGCTTCTGCTTTGCTCCTGTCTTCTTTTCTCTCTTTTCCACAAAGGGGCAAGGCTGAGCAGAAGAAAATAACAGCTGTTATTAAGATCACACTCAGGAAAGAGAAAGAGGAGTAAGTTATAACAAAATGAACATACATAGTTACCACAGGAAATAGACAAGTGGGGAGAGAGGTAAAAGTTAGAAATTAGAAAGGACTGAAAAAGAATGTATGCATATACATATAACCGAACCACATTTTTGTGTAGCAGAAATTAACACAACATTGTAAATCAACTATACTTCAATAAATTACATTTTAAAAAAAGAAAAAAGGAAGGACTTATCCTGCCAATGTTTTCTTGAAGGTGTTAGCCAACATGATAAGAGCTAAGAGATCTCACATCCATAGCAGTTGTAAGTAGTAGCCATTAGTTCCCTCCTGGTGGGTACCCTGCTGATGAACTGGAAACAGGCAGAAACCATATCAGATTAATACCCAGCAGGAAGCAAGTAACGAAGCCTCTCACACTGTGCATTTCAGCAGCCTAATGTAATGAATCCTCTTGCCTCCATACTCACTGGCAACTGGTTAAAAAGTCTAGAGATTTATAAAAATGCAGATTTTTCTATTGCTCTCTATAAAGATTTGGATTCAGTTTGCAGAGCTTCCCAGAAGTTTGTAGTTTTAAGTCTCCTGGGGACTTTTAGTGGCCAAATATTTAGGCTGATTTTCCTCTGTCTGAGATAAGACTTTCTGCCTAGGAGTTGAGTCTCATGGGGGAAATGGTGAGTCTCTTGGATTTAATATAATTTGCTATTCATTAGAAGGGTACATGTTAAAAATCTGTCCCTTCCTTCAGATGAATAAAAAGGCAAAGGAATCAAGACCTTAAATTCTAATCTAATAGCTCATAGAGTATGATCAGGTTTGGAGATGGGCAATTCCATGAGTCGGGAAGAGCCATTGGAGCAGGAAATGGCAACCCTCTCCAGTGTTCTTGCCTTGAAAATCCCATGGACAGAGAAGTCTAGTGGGCTACTGTCCATGGGGTTGCAAAGAGTCAGACAGTATGACTCTTTTCTACACACACTCAAAGAGAAAATTAATCAACAGAAGTACTATGATTGAGGACTGGAGAAGGGCCTTGTGAAGTTGATAGATCCTCTGAAGCCAGGGAGGTGGTAGGAGTTCTGGTCAAGAGCAGTGGAGGCAGGCACTCAAGTGAACTCAGAACCTTTATAGTGGTACAGCATTGAGCAATGCTGGGCTGTGGGTGGCAGGTTGTAACAGTGGCCACATTCTCCACACTTTCCTGTATCTGAGTGCTTTTGAAATGTGACTGTGCCCTTCTCATCAAGAAGTGGAGTTTATTTCTCCACCTCTTCAATCTGAATCATGATGTCTTCTGTCAATATAAAGCAATGGGAAGGATGGTATGCCAGTTCCAATCTAGGTCTCAAGAGGCTTTGCATGTTTCTGCTCTTTCTCTTAAACCCAGAAAAGCTGTCATGTATACAAATAGATTCAAGGGATTAGATCTGATAGACAGAGTGCCTGAAGAACTTTGGATGGAGGTTCATGACATTGTACAGGAGGCAGTGATCAAAACCACCCCCAAGAAAAAGAAATTGAAAAAGGCAAAACAGCTGTCTGAGGAGGCCTTACAAATAGCTGAGAAAAGAAAAGAAATGAAAGGCAAAGGAGAAATGGAAAGATAGACCAATTTAAATGTAGGGTTCCAAAGAATTGTAAGGAGAGATAAGAAAGCCTTCCTCAGTGCTCAATGCAAAAAAATAGAGGAAAACAATAGAAGGGGAGAGACTAGAGACCTCTTCAAGAAAATTAGAGATACCAAGGGTACATTTCATGCAAAGATAGGCACAATAAAGGACAGAAATGGCATGGACCTAACAGAAGCAGGAGATATTAAGAAGAGGTGGCAAGAATACACAGAAGAACTGTACAAAGATATTCATGACCCAGATAACCATGATGGTGTGATCACTGACCTAGAGCCAGACATCCTGGAATGTGAAGTCAAGTGGGCCTTAGGAAGCATCACTACGAACAAAGCTAGTGGAGGTGATGGAATTCCAGTTGAGCTACTTCAAATGCTAAAAGATGATGCTGTGAAGGTGCTGCATTCAATATGCCAGCAATCTGGAAAACTCAGCAGTGGCCACAGGACTGTAAAAGGTCAGTTTTCATCCCAATCCCAAAGAAAGGCAATGCCAAAGAATGCTCAAACTACTGCACAATTGCACTCATCTCACACACTAGCAAAGTAATGCTCAAAATTCTTCAAGCCAGGCTTCAACAGTATGTGAACCGTGAACTTCCAGATGTTCAAGCTGGATTTAGAAAAGGCAGAGGAACCAAAGATCAGATTGCCAACATCTACTGGATCATCAAAAAAGTAAGAGAGCTCCAGAAAAACATCTATTTCTGCTTTATTGACTACGCCAAAGTCTTTGACTGGTTGGATAACAACAAACTGTGGAAAATTCTTCAAGAATAGGAATACCAGACCACCTGATCTGTCTCTTGAGAATCTGTATGCAGCTCAAGAAGCAACAGTTAGAACTGGACATGGACAAACAGACTGGTTCCAAATCAGGAAAGGAGTACATCAAGGCTGTATATTGTCACCCTGCTTATTTAACTTATATACAGAGTCCATCATGTGAAATGCTGGGCTGGATGAAATACAAGCTGGGATCAAGATTGCCAGGAGAAACATCAATAACCTCAGACATGCAGATGACACCACTGTTATGGCAGAAAACGAAGAAGAACAAAAGAGCCTCTCGATGAAAGTGAAAGAGGAGAGTGAAAAAGTTGGCTTAAAGCTCAACATTCAGAAAACAAAAATCATGGCATCCAGTCCCAACACTTCATAGCAGATAGATGGGGAAACAATGGAAACAGTGACAGACCTTATTTTGGGGGGCTCCAAAATCACTGCAGATGGTGACTGCAGCCATGAAATTAAAAGATGCTTGCTCCTTGGAAGAAAAGTTATGACTAACCTAGACAGCATATTTAAAAGCAGAGACATTACTTTGCCAACAAAGGTCTGTTTAGTCAAAACTATGGTTTTTCCAGTAGTCATGTATGGATGTGAGAGTTGAACTTCAAAGAAAGCGGAGCACTAAAGAATTGATGCTTTTGAATTGTTGTATTGGAGAAGACTCTTGAGAATCCCTTGGACTGCAAGAAGTCCAACCAGTCCATCCTAAAGGAAATCAATCCTGAATATTCATTGGAAGGACTGATGCTGAAGCTGAAGCTCCAATACTTTGGCCACCTCATGCAAAGAAATGACTCATTAGAAAAGACCCTGATGCTGAGAAAGATTGAAGGCAGGAGAAGAAGGGGACGACAGAGGATGAGATGGTGGATGGCATCACTGACTTGATGGACATGAGTTTGAGTAAACTCTGGGAGTTTGTGTTGGACAGGGAAGCCTGGCTAGCTGCCGTCCATGGGGTCACAAAGAGTCGGACACGACTGAGCGATTGAACTGAACTGAACTGATCCAGATTCGAAATAGACTACTCTATGAGAGACACATGGCCTGGTCCCCCTCCTATCCCCCATCCGACAGCCAAGCAGCCAAAGAAGCCACTTTGCTGTCTTGTATACAACTAAGTGACTGAGCACACATGCACACACAGAGCAAAATGAAAATGCAAACACTCTTGTTCAAAAATGGTTGAGATCTTTAAGTATTTTTTTTTTTTTTAGTCAGGTGCCTCCTGGGGATCTTAGTTCCCTGGGAAGGGGATTGAACCTGTGCCATCAGGAGTAAAAACATGAAGCCCTAACCACTGTACCACAAGAGAGTTCCCAATGATTGAGAATCTTAAGCAACAGCACAGCATTAAACCAAGTGTGGGGCCATTCTAAGCATGAGGCCCTGCATAATTGCCTGGATGGTTCCCACATGGAGTACCTGATGTTGGAATTAAGACTCTGGTAAAACTCATCCTGTCAATGCAGTCATCAGATTCAAAAACTGAAGTGCTGGCAGGATTAAGGTTAGACCGTCATTTGCAGATATTGTAAAATACTCAGTATCATTATTAGTTAAGCATTTTCATCTCTAGTAATGAAATGGAATACACTTCATTTAATGTGTTTCAAATGAAATACCTATCAGAGTGGGAACATGACAATGTCCTCTCTGTTCATGTAGAAGAAAGTCTTAGTTGTTGATGAAACTTCATATATTTGAGTTAGAAAAATCAGTGTAAACTTATGCTTTAAAAAGAAATACATATATTCAATAACATAGAAAGAACTTTGTATGGGGAAAGTTAGTCAAAAAATTAATCATGGTGTTCATTTCATAATATATACAAATGTCAAACCACTAGGTAGTATACCTGAAACATAATATTGTATGTCAACTGTATTTCAATATAAAAAGAAATACATGTATGTAAATATATGAATGTATGCATACACACACACATATACACTTATATTTTATCTGTCAGTAAAGAAAATGGATCAAAAGCTCATCAGCAAACATCTTGTGCAGTCCAAGAACCCAGGTATATTATTTTAATACTATTCTCAACTAAAAGACAAGGAGCATTACAGTAAATAATAGATCACATGTCTTAAGGAAGAGAAATATCAGAATATGTCTAATTCTTATTAAAAAGGGGCAATGCCAAAAGGATAAAGAATATGCACAAAAACATCTAAGTGCTCATAATTTGAACTTTAAACCACAACCACCACCACCAAAATAATAATAGTATAATAATAATATTGTTGGATAATTGCCAACATCCATTGGCTCATTCAAAAAGCAAGAGAATTCCAGAAGAACATCTACTTCTGCTTCATTGACTATGCTAAAGCCTTTGACTGTGTGGATCACAACAAACTGTGGAAAATTCTTAAAGAGATAGAAATACCAGACCACCTTACCTGCCTTCTGCAAAACCTGTATGCAGGTCAAGAAGCAACAGTTAGAACTGGACATGGAACAATGGACTGGCTCCAAATTGGGAAAGGAGTGTCAAGGCTGTATATTGCCACCCTGCTTATTTAACTTAAATGCAGAATACATTGTGTGAAATGCCAAGTTGAATGAAGCACAAGCTGGAATCAAGATTGCCGGGAGAAATATCAATAACCTCAGACATGCAGATGACACCACCCTTCTGGCAGAAAGCAAAGAGGAACTGAAGTGCCTATTGATGAAGGTGAAAGAGGAGAGTGAAAAATTTGACTCAAAACTCAGCATACAAAAAAAGATCACTTCATAGCAAATAGATGGGGAAACAAGGGAAATAGTGACAGACTTTATTTTCTTGGGCTCCAAAATCACTGAAGATCATGACTGCAGTCATGAAATTAAAAGATGCTTGCTCCTTGGGAGAAAAGCTATGACAAACATAGACAGCATATTAAAAAGGGGAGACATAACTTTGCTGACAAAGGTTCAAATGGTCAAAGCTATGGTTTTTCCAGTAGTCATGTATGGATATGAGAGTTGGACCATAAAGAAGGCTGAGGGCCAAAGCATTGATGCTTTTGAACCGTGGAGTTGGAGAAGACTTTTGAGAGTCTCTTGGCCTGCAAGGAGATCCAACCAGTCCATCCTAAAGGAAATCAGTCCTGAATATTCATTGGAAGGACTGATGCTGAAGTTGAAACTCCAATACTTTGGCCACCTGATTCGAAGAACCGACTCGTTGGAAAAGACCCTGATGCTGGGAAAGATTGAAGGCAGGAGGAGGAGGGGACAACAGAGGATAAGATGGTTGGATGGCATCACCAACTCAATGGACATGAGTTTGAACAATCTCTGGGCGATGGTGAAGGACAAGGAAGCCTGGCATGCTGCAGTCCATGGGGTCTCAAAGAGCCAGACACCACTGAGTGACTGAACAACAGTAATATTACTATTTTTGTGTCAATTTGAATAAGGTTTGCTGTGAAATTCAGTGAGTTCCTCATGCCATTCCAAAGAGAACAGTTTGTGTAAACATTATTTTAAAAATACAGAGCAAAAGCAAGGTGACTGTATTTAAATTTACAGTGATTTTTTAACTGAGTAGGAACTTATGGGGCTTTCCCAGGACAGACACCCATATGTCCTCCACTTTCCTCATGTTTATAGAAAAGCTGAGGCTCCCAGGACTCCCCTGAGTCACAAACAGCTAGCTCAAAAGCTAATGATTAGATGAATGTGAGAATACAGTTATTAAAAAAATAACAATGGGGCCAGGAAAACTGATAACAATTTAAACACTGGATCCAAGAGAGTCATATAGCAGTCACAGAATCTCTAGTTCCTCCCTAAAGAACATGAGTAACAGTGTCTGACGCACATTGCTGAGTTGTTTTGTAGAAATTAAAATCCCACCAGATGGGAGAATCTAACTTCATGAAAACCATGAGCACATAGGCCCAGACTGACCAAAGGCCGAGCATTGATGATGTTAACACCTGTGATACCATCTTCCAATGTGCTTCACAGTCAACCGGTAGAAAATTATGAATGAGCTGATCATGTATCTTGTGACTCTCTTTCTTATGCTGCCTTTTAAAAAATGCTTCCCTGAAATCCACAGGTGAGCTCAGGTCTTTTAAGCATGAGCCACCCATACTCCTTGCTTGGCCCTTGTCCCAAACTCCAGTGTTTTGGTTTGTTTGGCCTCACTGTGAGTCGGGCACACAAACTTGGGTTTGATAATTTTAACAGATACAGAAAAAGTAGCAATATATAAGATGCTCAGTTTCTTATATTTGTATATATCTACTATATGTCTCTTTATAAAGAATAGACAAATATTTGCTCCCATCCTTATATAATGGAAAGACTAAAGAGAGAAGCATGGAGAAAGTCTAGGGGGGAAAAGGAGTCTACATCAAAACTAGGAAGGAATAAACATTAACAGATGATCAAAGCTAAAACATCAAGTGAAAAGGGAGTTCAACAAGTGTTTAGTATCAATAGCCAGAGACATAAGTAGAGAAGGAGTGCACCATTGTTGCAGGAAAATAAATAATAAGCCAGTGTTCTTCATGAGGAGAGCTAGCTGTGTGTATTAGTTGCTCAGTCATGTCTGACTCTTTGTAACCCCACAGACTGTAGTCTGCCCAGCTCCTCTGTTCCAAGAAATTCTCCAGGCAAGAACACTGGAGTGGGTTGCCATTCCCTTCTCCAGGGGATCTTCCCAACCCAGGGATGGAACCCACATTGCAGGGAAATTCTTTACCTTCTGAGCCACCAGGGAAGCCCTTAAAAAGATACTCTGTGTGTAACTGGGGGACTGAGGGAGAAATGAATGCTCCTAAGGGCAGCACAGGAATACACCAGACCGCCAAGCCACAGGCTATCCAGGCACTGAAGACCCTCTCCCACGGCCTGGCCCAGATGGGCTGGTCCATCTCCGCAGCTGGAGGAGCATGGAGAGATGCTGGTCTATCCAGTCAGGCGGCCCCAGAGTCCAGATCTGGAGCACAGCGACAGTCATCCCCCTCAATCCCTTGTTGCCTAGAAGGTGAAGGAAGCTTCTATATAGCACTACTGATAATAATAAAATTCTACCAAGGAATATATCAGCTTGTAATATTGCTAACAAACTAGGTCAGTATATCATAATGACAAGACAGTGGGTTATGAAATGCTGGCTAAGTGATTATTCAAGAGGATATTATGTCTGGGGTAAGACAACAGGAGACAAAATAATGACAGTAATAATATCCACACAAGAAGTAAGGATTTAGAGCCATTGAAATAACAAATAAAATGAATTCCTAAAAAGAAAGCTCATTTTGGGAAAAATAGAGAAATTCCTTGTACCATCCGTTGATAACAAAAATCCTTGGCTGGTCTGAAAAGGTATTATTTTTCTATTGCATCTGTTAGTATGAAACAAAGGAATGAATTGCATTCATGTTATTCAATCTGTAGAATAGTTTTAAGAGTTAGAATAATAAATTTGCTGAGTTTGTATGTATGTAAGTTTTGTCTTCTTAGGGGTTTCAAGTATTAAAAATGGTCAAAGTAATTTGATAATACCCATTTAAATTGAAAGGATGCTTTATTTATTCATGTGTTCAGTTCAGTCGCTCAGTCACGTCTGACTCATTGCAACCCCATGGACTGCAGCACACCAGGCTTCCCTGTCCATCACCAACTCCTGGAGATTACTCAAACTCATGTCCATTGAGTTGGTGACGCCATCCAACCATCTTATCCTCTGTCATCCCCTTGTCCTCCCGCCTTCAATCTTACCCAGCATCAGGGTCTTTTCAAATGAGTCAGCTCTTCGTATCAGGTGGCCAAAGTATTGGAGTTTCAGCTTCAGTATCAGTCCTTCCAATGAATATTCAGGACTGATTTCCTTTACGATGGACTGGTTGGATCTCCTTGCAGTCCAACGGACTCTCAAGAGTCTTCTCCAACACCACAGTTCAAAAGTATCAATTCTTTGGCATTCAGCCTTCCTTATGCTCTAGCGATTACATCCATACATGACTACTGGGAAAACCATAGCATTGACTAGACAGACCTTTCTTGGCAAAGTAATGTCTCTGCTTTTTAATATGCTGTCTAGGTTGGTCATAATTTTTCTTCCAAGGAGTAAGTGTCTTTTAATTTAATGGCTGAAGTCACCATCTGCAGTGATTTTGGAGTCCAAAAAGATAAAGTCTGACACTGTTTCCACTGTTCCCCATCTATTTGCCATGAAGTGACGGGACTGGATGCCATGATCTTTGTTTTCTGAATGTTGAGCTTTAAGCCAACTTTTTTCACTCTCCTCTTTCACTTTCATCAAGAGGCTTTTTAGTTCCTCTTCACTTTCTGCCATAAGGGTGGTGTCATCTGCATATCTGAGGTTATTGATATTTCTCCCGGCAATCTTGATTCCAGCTTGTGCTTCATCCAGCCCAGCGTTTCCCATGATGTACTCTGCATATAAGTTAAATAAGCAGGGTGACAATATACAGCCTTGACATACTCCTTTTCCTATTTGGAACCAGTCTGTTGTTCCATGTCCAGTTCTAACAGTTGCTTCCTGACCTGCATACAGATTTCTCAAGAGGCAGGTCAGGTGGTCTGGCATTCCCATCTCTTTCAGAATTTTCCACAGTTTGTGGTGATCCACACAGTCAAAGCCTTGGCATAGTCAATACAGCAGAAATAGATGTTTTTCTGGAACTCTCTTGCTTTTTCCATGATCCAGCAGATGTTGGCAATTTGATCTCTGGTTTCTCTGCCTTTTCTAAAACCAGCCTGAACATCTGGAAGTTTATGGTTCACGTATTGCTGAAGCCTGGCTTGGAGAATTATGAGCATTACTTTGCTAGCGTGTGAGATGAATGCAATTGTGTGGTAGTTTGGTAGTTTGAGTATTCTTTGGCATTGCCTTTCTTAGGGATTGGAATGAAACTGACCTTTTCCAGTCCTGTGGCCACTGCTGAGTTTTCCAAATTTGCTGGCATATTGAGTGCAGCACTTTCACAACATCATCTTTTAGGATTTGAAATAGCTCAACTGGGAGTCCATCACCTCCCCTAGCTTTGTTCGTAGTGATGCTTCCTAAGGTCCACTTGACTTTATATTCCAGGATGTCTTGATCTAGGTGAATGAGCACATCATCATGATTATCTGGGTCATGAGGATCTTTTTTGTATAGTTCTTCTGTGTATTCTTGCCACCTCTTAATATCTTCTGCTTCTGTTAGTTCCATACAATTTCTATCCTTATTGAGCCCATCAATAAAGGGCTTTGCGTGAAATGTTCCCTTGGTATCTCTAATTTTTTTTTAAGAGATCTCTAATCTTTCCCATTCTATTGTTTTCTTCTATTTCTTTGCACTGATCATTGAGGAAGGCTTTCTCATCTCCCCTTGCTATTCTTTGGAACTCTGCATTCAAATGGGCATAGTTTTCCTTTTCTCCTTTGCTTTTGGCTTCTCTTCTTTTCACAGCTATTTGTAAGGCCTCCTCAGACAGCTGTTTTGCATTTTTGCATTTCTTTTTCTTGGGGATGCTCTTGCTCCCTGTCTCCTATACAATGTCACAAACCTCCATTCATAGTTCATCAGGCACTCTGTCTATCAGATCTAGTCCCTTAAATCTATTTCTCACTTCCACTATAAAATCGTAAGGGATTTGATTTAGGTCATACCTGAATGGTCTAGTGGTTTTCCTTAGTTTCCTCAAATTAAGTCTGAATTTGGCCTTAAGAAGATTTGATCTGAGCCACAGTCAGCTCCTGGTCTTGTTTTTGCTGACTGTATAGAGCTTCTCTATCTTTGGCTTCAAAGAATATAATCAATCTGATTTTGGTGTTGACCATCTTGTTATGACCATGTGTAGAGTCCTCTCTTGTATTGTTGGCAGAGGGTGTTTGCTATGACCAGTGCCTTCTCTTGGCAGAACTCTATTAGCCTTTGCCCTGCTTCATTCTGTACTCCAAAGCCAAATTTGCCTGTTACTCCAGGTGTTTCTTGACTTCCTATTTTTGCAGTCCAATCCCTGATAATGAAAAGGACATCTTTTGGGGGCATTAATTATAAAAGGTCTTGGGGTTCTTCATAGAATCATTCAGCTTCAGCTTCTTCAGCATTACTGGTTGGGGCAGAGACTTGGATTACTGTGATATTGAATGGTTTGCCTTGGAAATGAACAGAGATCATTCTGTTGTTTTTGAGATTCCACCCAAGTACTGCATTTAGGATTCTTTTGTTGACCGTGAGGGCTACTCCATTTCTTCTAAAGGATTCTTGCCCACAGTAGTAGATATGATGGTCATCTGAGTTAAATTCACCCAATCCTGTCCATTTTAGTTCACTGATTCCTAAAATGTTGACATTCACTCTTGCATCTCCCATTTGATCACTTCCAATTTTCCTTGATTCATGGACCTAACATTCCAGGTTCCTATACAATATTGCTCTTTACAGCATAGGACCTTACTTCCATCACCAGTCACATCCACAGCTGTGTGTTGGTTTTTCTTTGGCTCCATCTCTTCATTCTTTCTGAGTTATTTCTCCACTGATCTCCAGTAGCATATTGGGCACCTACCACCCTGGGGAGCTCATCTTTCAGTGTCCTATCTTTTTGCCTTTTCATACTGTTCATGGGGTTCTCAAGGCAGGAATACTGAAGTGGTTTGCCATTCCCTTCTCCAGTGGGCCACATTTTGTCAGAACTCTCCACCATGATCCATCTGTCTTGGGTGGACCTACAAGGCATGGCTCATAGTTTCATTGAGTTAGACAAGGCTGTGGTCCATGTGATTAGATTGGTTAGTTTTCTGTGATTGTGGCTTTCAGTCTGTCTGCCTTCTGATAGAGAAGGATAAGAGTGTTATGAAAGCTTCCTGATGAGAGAGACTGACTTAGGGGGATAACTGGGTCTTGTTCATGTATTATTTACATTTAAATATCTATGAAAATTATTCTTAAAAATTTATTAAATGTATAATAAATGTAATAAATTTGCCATTGTGATGGTTAATTTTATGTGTTAACTTGACTGAAATATAGGGTGCCCATATGGCTGGTTAAACATTATTCTGTATGTCTATAAGACATTTCCAAATGTATTAGCATTTGAATTGGTAGGCTGAATAAAGCAGATGGCCCTCCCCAGCTTGGGTGTGTATGGCTGAATCCTCGGAGGGTCTGAATGCAACAAAGGGCAGAAGGAGGTTGGATTCCAGTCTTCTCTACCTCATGACTTCAATTGAACATGGATCTATCCTCAGCACTCCAGTTCTCAAGTCTTTAGACCTAGACCAGAATCTATACCATCAGGTCCCTGGCTCTTGGGCTTTGAACTACACTACCTGCCTTCCTGGGTCAGTTTGCAGACAACACATCTTTACTAATACAGCCCTTAAACAAAATAAACATACAAATGGATGTTCTTTTCCATGAGGTATTCTCAGACATTGAGGAGTTGGTTGCTGCTCTCCAAAGAACAATGCTCACTTCACATCACAATGTAATGTCTTAGTACTTTAAAGTTTCTTTAATTATTCACATGAGATAGCCCATTAAAATATCTCAGCAACATGAGTCCTGCAAGAATGTAAACTCTCCATATTTGTATTAACAGAGAACGAATCTGTGAGCTTCATCCTGTGGCAAGATGCACTACTTATGTATAGACTATATTCCTAGATCTCATTGCTTTTTCTGGTGTCAAGAGATGAAAGTGGAGAGCATGAGATGGGGTTAGAAGAAAAACTTCACTACATCCTCTTATCTCTTTTGAATTTTGTGAACCATTACATTTAAAATATTGTCTATTGAAACTGCCCTTTCTGGATAATTGATATCATACAACTCCTGCTGTTAGGAAAGTGTTAACCTCTATTATAAAGTGAATGAGGCAACTGGTCTTGAACAAAGTGAAAAAGTTGTCTAGATGGGTATCTAGGGGAAGAGCATTCCAGGAGGAAACAACTAGGAAAAGGGTCTTAGGGACCTTATTCTTTTATGTGGAAATCATGTCAGAGAGGAGCTTTATGGTGCAATATTTACTGCTCCAAAAATATGTCTATTAAGAGCAATGACATGCAAATTGCCCCCAAAGTTGTAGTTACAGGCTGCTTTTGTCACTTTACAAATTAATTGATCAGAATTTTGTTTTAAGTTTTGACATCTCCTGATTTGTCAGTCTAAATTTTCAAACAAGTGACATACAGGACCATTTAAGATATGTGCTGTGCTCAGTCACTCAGTTGTGTCCAACTCTTTGTGATCCCATGGACTGTAGCCCACCAGGTTCCTCGGCCCATGGGATTTTCCAGGCAATATCCTAAAGAATATTGAATATTTGTGGGCCCTAGTGTGTACTGCCTTTAAAAATCAAATGTTACACAGAGGAAATAGAAAAGTAAAAGCATAAAGTATTTTTATTGTTTTTTCTTCAACTTTTACATTTCTATATTAATCTTTTAAAGATCAACAAATGCAATTATTTTTATGAAAAACAGAACACTTTCATAAATTAAATTGAAAATCCAATCTACTCTCATTGGCTATGTATCTATTTTTGTTCTCTGACTGAGTTTTTCAGTTGTTATTGTTCTCTAATCTTTAGCTATTTAATCTCCATTTGAAAGAGATATATCTTATTGTCCTACCCCAGTATGTGCAGTAGAGCATATTTGAACAACCTGAATAGCTGCTTAATAGAGTTAGCTTTGTCATATTTCATTATTAGAAACTGTTGGGTTGGAAAAATACAATTCATTTTCTTCTTAAATCTTTTAGTAGTGGGAGTGAAGCAGACATGGTGACCTAAAAAAATAAAAAGGAAGCATAAATGTATAAAATAAGGGGATTTTAAAAAAAGATTGTGTTGGTAAAGAATAGGTTGGGAATAGGAGAATATTATTTTTCTAGCTAATTACTACTCAGCTTGTTTTTAAAGGCTTTCTCCTAAACCCGTATCTCTCCTACTTGTTCTGTTGGGGGAGTGTGTAATTTCCTCGGTTCTGTCTTTTCACAACAAAAATTTGAAGCGACGGACCAGTGTTACAGCTCTCAGATGGACCAGTATTACAGCTCCATGTTACAGCTCAGTTTTATTTAGAAAATAAAGGAAAATACATCCTCGAGGCATGAGGGGATGCCGACAAAAAGATGCGAAGAGAGAGAGAGACCCCCAGCCCTTTGGCTCCTCTTCGTATATGTTTTTTTTCTCCTCCTCCTGGGCCTGCCCTAGGTAAATTAGGCTTGCCAGAAATCACTTCTGGCTAGAAGTGCTAGAAGTTTGTTCTACCTGAGGTCCTCACTCCAGTCCTCGGACCTTCCTTTGTTCTATTTTTGTGGGCTTTTCCCTTCCCTATATTTTAGCCACTGCCATTCTGGACTCCTTTTTCCTATTCTACCTACCTAACAGTTCCAACTTTCTCTCATTTATTACCAGTATATAGTTAGAAGTGAAGTGAAGTCGCTCAGTCGTGTCCGACTCTTCACGACCCCATGGACTGTAGCTTACCAGGCTCCTCCCTCCATGGATTCTCCAGCAAGAGTACTGGAATGGGTTGCCATTTCCCTCTCCAGGGGATCTTCCCGACCCAGGGATCGAACCCGGGTCTCCTGCATTCCAGGCAGACACTTTAACCTCTGAGCCACCAGGAAAGCCCATATACTTAAAATAATTCCCTATTTCCCAGGAGTAGACATGACCATGTATGCAGCTAATGATGAAGAAAATGAAAACAAGCACACGAGTGTCCCCCATGTTCTTTGTTAATGGAATACTCAGGGTAGGGACCATGGAGGAAGATTCTTAACAGATTCTATGTCAGGACATGCAGTGCAAGACAGTGTCTGTTCTCTCTCGACTCCATAATCATTGTTCCATTGTCTCCTCTATACCACCGGAGATGGGGACCCTCACACCATATTTCTTAAATTCCCGAGCTCCCTTGTCAGTTGGCTCTTAGGTTGGAAGGTGGGATGAAGAGAGAAGCTCTTAGTTCTGCCTTCTGGTGGTACTTTCTGCAGCCATGGCTGATGAGCCTCAGTTCCTGGGCTCCTGGCTCTCACAGCTTGATCCCTAAATAGCAGCCTCAGGGGTGTGGAAACTGTAAACTCTAATCTGTTCCATTTTGCTGCTGTAGGGGAGGGAAGGATTCCTGCAGTTACTGATCTTTTGAATAGAATTACTTACTCCTTTTTGTTCTCAAGGTCCTGTAACACCCTTGAAATCAGTTCCTTTATTAAATTCCCTCTATTTGAAATACCTATATATAATCACATACACATTTCCTACAAAATAGAAAAATTGTATACTTATGTTTTACAAGCTTCCCACCTCTCCATTAGTTTCTCTATTTTTAGTGTTTTCCAAACATTAAAACTCCCTCTGACCTCTACTTGCCCAGAAGTTATCATGATGCTTCTGGTTTTCTCATGATGCCCTTACTGGGTCCTCATAGTGACCATGCTCAGATTATCTCTTGTATCAAGTCAAATGTACTTTGTATCTAATATTTCCTGGGACTTCCAAGGTAATTGAATCTTGCACTCCGCCCACCTCCCACCCCCATCTCAGTTCACCATTTCTTTCTGAAGACACACTTTACCCTATCAAACAGAATTAGACTTCCTCATCTCTGCTCACATAGCTATGAACCTGAACTTCTACTAAAGACAGAATTTATTACATTGTACTAAAACTGTTGGTTTATGTGGCTTTCACAATAGTCTGTGAGTTATTTGACATCATCTCTACAGTCTAGACAGAGAAGGCAATGGCACCCCACTTCGTACTGTTGCCTGGCATGGGATCATGGATGGAGGAGCCTGGTGGGCTACATCCATGGGGTCACTAAGAGTTGGACACGACTGAGTGACTTCACTTTCACTTTTCACTTTCATGCATTGGAGAAGGAAATGGGAACCCACTCCAGTGTTCTTGCCTGGAGAATCCCAGGGACGGGGGAGCCTGGTGGGCTGCTGTCTATGGGGTCGCACAGAGTCAGATGTGACTGAAGTGACTTAGCAGCAGCAGCAGCAGCAGCTATGGTCTAGAATGGTCCTGGCAAATGAATACATTTTTAAAAATTAAAGCAATGAATCGTTTATCTAGAATGACATGAATTCCAAAGGTTTGCAGCCTAATAATGCAAATTAAAGAGAGGCAATATTAGTTCATGGCTTGGGGCAGGGGGATGGTTATAAGGTTAAGCAAACTATAAACTATTCAAGGGTAGAGTCTTGCCTTTCACATATCGGTATCCTCAGCTCAACATTATGCTGAGGTATTACATGGGCTAATACCTGCAGGGATGTAAAGATGCTTTTAATTAAGCAGTCATGGTGATAAAGGTCAAGAATTAAAAGGAACGATTGGATATCAGAAGGCGGGAATATAGAAGAATAGGGTTTATTTCTTCATAGCATCTTTTTGCCAAAAGTCATCTGAAACTCATTATACCTTCCCCCTGAACTAGCCCAGAATTCCAGAGCCTCTGCACTAAATGGTCACTTGTCTTAGAAGAAAGCAGTTAATCAGTTGCTCAGATGTGCAGCGGCTCTTCTCTAAATCCCTGTCACTTATCTGAAACATTCATTCTTGAAGTATTAAGTGGGTAACACTAAGTGGGTAATGGTTTAATAACACATCATTTAAGGATTTTGTAGATTTTTGTACATCTACACAAAGGATTTTAGAGATGAAAGAATAAAGAAGCACTCTGTATTGGTGTGAGATTCAAACTCTGTGGCAGGCAGAAGGGATGTGTAACCTCCACCCAGGCAACAACCGCTTATATCATGCTGACTCTTAGACAAGTGCACACACTCAGCCAGCAAGCCAGTGTGGTGGAAATAATTCTAGGACATATAAACAATCTTGGTAATTGAAAAGAGGGAAACTCATATCATCATGGCATGGCCCAAATGAGGGCAGATATAACTTTTATGGACACTGTCTCTCTAGGTAATATTTCTGCATCCATCAGGAGAATTTTTCAAGGCACTCCACAGTGCTCCAAGGAGGGAAGCTTGTCAAGCGTGGCAGCTGGGGAGAGGCAGTAGGTGTACAAAAAGCTGATGACCTTTGAACAGAAATGTAGACTGAATTGAACAACTTTTTTTTTTTTTTTTGCACCATTTTGCTGTTTATTTCAAGCTTACAGAGAAGCTTAAACATTTGTGGAAAAACACTGAAGGCTTATTTTGCTCTTAAGTTCATGTACGTTTCAGTGATAAATACACAGTATTTAACTTTGTACACGTGATAAAAGGAAAATGCATAGTAGAAAGGATCAGGAATAAAACAGAAGCATCGGGCATGATATCAACCACAGAATAGAAAAGTCAGTAGTCTCATGACACTTGGCCAGTAAAGCTGGAGAGAATGAAATCAATGACCTTGAGGCCTTCCCTAGCACCTTGGAAGCAAGTGGAGGTCTTGGTTCTTCCCCCTAGTGATGTGAAGTTCCCCTTTGGAAGATGGGTGAGAGCGACAGGGGGAGTCTATGGGTTTAAATTGCCCAGTTCTTCACCTCGTTCGGAAAGGCTTGGAGGACCAGAGCCCTAGCTTATGAGAAAGGCCAGACCAGTGGGGAGATGCCCTCTCTGGCCCCAAGTGCCAGCAAGGGGCTAGATAAAGCTTTATGGGAGCCACTGGCCAGGCTGTGGAACAGATGAGGAAGCGGAACAGGGCAGACGAAAGATGGGTAGAGAACATGTGTTTCTTCAAGGCCACAGGTGCAGGCCACCGCTTGCTTACACATTGGTCCCACAGATGAGCCAGTAATGGAAGGGAAGGACAGGCATCTCTTTGCTTACCTAGAAAAGCTGCTCATAACAGCTTCTGCCCTTTCTTGACAGAGTTGGCTTTGGGAAAAAAAATCAGTGTTTGTGCTCTAAGAGTGGAGAGAAACCCCAAGAGTCTGTGCTCCAAGTAGCTCTAATGCTACAGCCCTCTCTGCTAATCCTTTTCTCAGTGGGCCAGTTCTTTTCCACAGCTTTCTTTGATGTTTCTTAGTGTAAAAAAAAAAACAACAGTAATGAACATTGGCCTCCCCCAACCCACCCACCTAAACAGCTTGGTGCTGCCTCATTGCTGGCTTTCCACATGTGAAATCTTCCACAGAGAGTTTCATGGTGGGAGAAATGGCATTGCCAATGCAGTTGTGTAAACACAGGAAGAGTTCTGCAGAGGCTCTGCATGCTGCCAGCCCCCGCCCCTCCAGGCGAGCCCCCCACTGCCAGGTCAGAGTCCACAGGGACTAAGATGAAGAGCCAGCTGACCTGAACCCCTGCAAGGTGCTTATTGCAAACCAGACCCATTTGTTCCCAGGATGCAGGATGGGTGGAGCCTGTAGATTTAAACAAGCACAGGAGGAAGAAGAAGTACTAGATTACAGAAATAAAGAAAGCAGGCCAGAGGACCTTACATCAGATCAGTGTCCTTGGCTCTTGGAAACCAGCCTTCTCTAACTCCGTACTGCTTATAAGGTAGAAAGAAGAGTCTGGCTAAATGACAGTCAAGAGCTTATGAAGATCTGCGGAAGCTCTGTGAACGCACTGGGCAGCAGGCACGAGACCTGCTGCTCTGTCTCTGCAGAAAGTGCCCGTATCAACACGGATCAGCCAGAAACTACAGGAGAGCTCGTCCTTCTGAGCCCAGTTACCGACACTGTTTTCCCCAAGGCAGATTCCACAAAGCACTGGGAATCCCCTAGGCCAAGTCCTTCCAATTTTCCTCCCTCTTGAACTTCACAGTCAGCCACACGGGACTCTGGAAGAAGTCACGTTTGAACTGCAACCAAATGTCCCAATGTTAGTTGGAAGTCAAAAATGTAAACTTTTTGTTTCTGGATTGCTGGCTACAAAAGGGGACTTCTAGGTTTCAAGAGTCTTCTCTAAAAGGGTGCTCTACAGTTATTGTTTAGATCCTAACAGAGCTTTGCCAGTAAGGACGATCATTTATGTCTCCGCTGAATGAAAGTATTTCCTAACTAGCCCTCCAGAAACTGGATAACCGTGTCACTGACTACAACAATCAGCTAGTCTTGAAGAAGAAAACAGAATTTTAGCAACCTCTAGAATACACAGGTTGTAAGCAAGCTGAGCTGCTAATACACAGGATAGATGTCATTGGTGCTAACTCTAATCACACACCTGAAGCTGTGGGATAGCTGCTGGAAGCTCAAAATGATTTCTGAACTGCTCAAGAGTTCAGACTAGTTAGAGAATTGAAAATATTTGTTGTTTACTCTTAAGCCATGTAATGGACTCAGCAACTCTTAATACACTTTGAACTCATCAAAATAATTGTGACAACTTTCCAAAGATTAGAGCTCACTGTGATAATGAAATCATACCAAAGCATGTGAGTCAATGGACTTCACAGTAGAATCTGTACAATTTTTAATTGACACATACTGAAATTAGGAATTTAGCTATATTGTTCTACTGCATCAGAGTTCAGCTAGGACCCTTAGAGTTGGCGGGAGGAGCACAGATCTCACACATCTCCAGCCCAGCCTCTCTCAACCTTGCCTTTGGTTCATCAATCTTGCCCCATATTTTATTTTCCTGGAAAGAAATTGGAAAGAGCTGTCTCGATGTTCACATAAGGGTAACTATTTTGAATTTAAAAAGTGGAAATGGCACAAGAAGTTTTTTTAAAATATATAAATTCAATTGCAGTCACGCTGATCAGAAATTCTGAGTGGTAGTTACAAGTGCATTATTGTTGAAATTTTCAAAATGAATGACTATACAAAAAATGAAGTTTATTTTATTGATCAAAATATGTCAAAGTACAAAGTCTCTGAAGAAGAAAATCATCAAAGGTACTCCTTAATGGTGAAAAGTCCAACAACAATATGTAGGTAATATAACTGAGACAAGTTATACAGCAGATTAATGTTTTTTATGCATCTCAGGCATTGAGTAATCTTAATATCTGAGGCATTTTCACATATGATTGAGTTTTCACAGTATCACAGGATTCTTATTAGTACCACTTGTTAGCTGTGGATGTTTTCTTGACTCAGAGTGGATAAATAACTTGTGCAAAGCCACATAGCTAATATTTATTAGAACTGTGGTGCTAATATAGGTTTAGTATATTTGTTAGTGTTTATTTTACCACTCTATTACACTGCCTAGAAATACTTTGGTTCATGCCAGACCTGTGTAGAAAGATAATCTGTATGAAATTTTCTCAACCAATATTTTTGTGTTTCTTCCTAATTATTTTTAATAGCAGTTTAACAACAAGCCCTTCAGAGAAACTGGAGATTTTGCCCTTTCTTTTACACAAACAAGCCAGTGCAATGATAATGTTCTACAATAATGGGCCTCTTTTGTAGAAAGGCAGTCATTAATTCCTGTTTTCTATCTAGGTGAATTCTGCTTATATAATTAATACTTTAGTATTCCAGTGTCAGGAGCCTGGTCTGACTGCTTAAATAAATCAAATTCTTCTATTACAAGCTTTAATATCACCATGTTTCTTTCCTTCACAGCATTTATATAAGTTATGTAATTAGAATTATGCTTTTATTTGTAAAGGATTTTTTTTTTTTTTTGGTATTTCATCTAGGCTGTTGGCACCGTATGTTTTTATTCACCGTTGAGTGCCTATTACATGCCTAACAGCTGGTGGCCCTCACAACTACTTATTGGATGGGTAATGGATAGATGGATGGATGGATGGATGGATGGATGGATGGATAGAAGAAAGTCAGCACAAGGTAGATAATTTTGGACTGCTGGAAGTAAAGAAGACTTTGTATGTGACCTGGAATTTAACCTGGGCTTTGGAAAAAGGGCAAAATGTTTAACATGTCCTCCACATGTTAAAAATATACACTCTTTACTACAGCTCTTTTTTTTTTCTAACTGCAATCGAGGAGATGCATGTTAAATTGAGTCTCACAGCTTTTTCAACACATGTGGATGAGAAGGTACTGTTATATTAAGCAACACAGTTAATTAAAAGAGGAAATGAAAATCATTCTTAAATGACAAGGGTCCCACTTCCTCTCTGCTTTCCTTTACTACTATATCCTTGGACTACAAAATATTTCATTAGAAAGGACTTTTACAAAACAGTAAAATTAAATAATTTCTACAGATCTGTGTGATGCATTAGAAATAGCAGAAGCAAAGAACTACATCTTGACTTAGAATTAAGGGACACATTTATTTGATTATTGCTTGTTCTGCAGAGGATCTGAAAGATTAAGACACGAGGCAGCCCTTTCACTCGGTTCACATATAAGACTCAGCTGGCACTGCCTGTCAGTGGCCTAATTCCTGACTGTAAGTCCCTATCTAGCCCTTGTAGATGTCTAGTTTTCAACTTTAGACAGAACTTTCTCTTTTGATTACCATCAAGGACATTAGATAAATCTCTCAAGGGTTCCTTTTTTGTGCATCTTTTCATTCCTCCTTTTTATAAATGTCCCACCTCCCATGTGCTTTTCTAGTCCTCTCCCAAACTTTTGCTTTAAGATTTAACTAGCTGATCTCACAAACTCAGAGGTAATTATTGCTTTCCTCTTGCTTTTTTATCTTTTGCTTTTAAATGGAGGAGATTCTCCCTTAAATGTAACATCAAGTTTTTCCTTGCTTAGGAATTTCACAATATTCTCCTTGATCTTCTGGAACAAACTAACTGAAAATAGCTTCTAGGCCCTTGCCATGCCAGCCCAGATAGGATATTTACTTTGTCATTAGCTGTTCCTTCAAATGTGCTCTTTAGCCCTCTCCTTGCAATGCAGTTGTCACAGATGTCTCCCCACTTCCTCCCCCTTCCATTCACCCTGAATGCACCTCTTCTGTTGGTCATGTGTCTCTCTTATCAGATAATTGAGTTAAAACTGTATATAGCCTAGACAAATTCTGCCTGATGAGACAAGATGACGGAAGAGTACATTTTAAGAAACAATGACCAGAAGAGGACGTGTCGTGCACCGCTCCTCTCCTGATTGATGGCCTTCATTACTTAGCTCTGGCCACACAAGAGCCACATACATTAAGAAACCTTTATACTCTGCTCTCTTAGGACTATCTTTGCTTAACATTTAGAAAAATCGACATCATTTCTAGATGCAGAGAAGGCCCCGCTAAAACAGAATAGAGAAAAGAAAGGCCTCAGGAAATGAGACTCAAAATGATGCTATGAAGAAGACTTGGATTAAGAAATGAAACAAGCGAAACCTTTCTATTTTCAGTCAATAAGAAAGGCAGCAAGGTATGTTGAAAAGTCTTGAGTTATGATCCTGGCTAATTATGAATCACTGTGTTACTCTAGTGGAGAAGGCACTGGCAACCCATTCCAGTACTCTTGCCTGGAAAATCCCATGGACGGAGGAGCCTGGTGGGCTGCAGTCCATGGGGTTGCTAAGAGTTGCACATGACTGAGTGACTTCACTTTCCCTTTTCCCTTTCATGCACTGGAGAAGGAAATGGCAACCTACTCCAGTGTTCTTGCCTGGAGAATCCCAGGGATGGGGGAGTCTGGTGGGCTGCCGTCTATGGGGTTGCACAGAGTCGGACGTGACTGAAGCGACTTAGCAGCAGCAGTGTTACTCTAGGGAAGTCAAGTAAACTTTCTGGGACTCGTTGTTTTCATCTTCAAGTTGAGGAAGTCAGTCTAGATAATTTCCAAGCTATTTTCTAGGTCTGAAATTCCACAATGTTAAGATAGAAGATATCATTAACTAATAATACTGTGACAAAATAACCTGAGCAAATCTCTCATCAGAATGACTGAGTTCAAATTATGCCTCCTTTTTTTTGTTTTTTATTGACACTAAGATCTCTGGTCAGATTTAACTTCTCGAAGTCAATCTTATCAGTAAAATGGGGATAACAATAGTACTAATGCAATAGAATTGTTTTGAACTAAGAAAGAATTCACATACAGCCTTATCATGGTGTTTGGTGCTTAGAAGCCACTCCATTACTAGGAATAGAATCTGGACTACAGTCTTCTCAGAAACACCTAAGAAGAAAAATAAAATATCCATTTCTATGTATTTATTTGATGAGTCTCCAATCGTCTAATCTACTGTTTTAAAATATCATGTTAATAGATAAAGCCTAGTTAATTATATTCTTCCTCCTAAATTCTCAATATCGCAATTAATAGGTCAGTCTAGTATGGAGTGGAGCTGGGGAAGAGGGCCTAAGGCAACGGCTAAACTCTGCTTTTCATCAAGCCTCAACCTTACGCCTTTGATAGCTTCTGGGCTTCTGGGGAGCTCACCTCAGACCCTGCTAGCTGTTGTCTCTGTTATCAACAAAAAATTAGAATACACGTGGCACTAGGTGATCCAACTTCCATAATTTTCACTCTTAACTGTTCACTAAAGCCACTATTCCTTTTTTCCTTAAAAAAGGAAAAGCACTCCAGGTCCACAGAGCTTTTGTTTCCATGGCAACAGCATAGGTCAATAGCTGCAGTCACACCTTCATCAGTCTTGATTGCATCTGGCAATTTACCATCTTCTGTGCTTCCTTTTGTTTGAGCCTCTCTCATTTGCTTAATTCCCATTTCAGTTGGGAGAATCTCAAACTGCAAAGCTACAGGAGCTGAATTTAAATTAAAAGCTATGGGAGCCTTAATAAAACACTGGAGCACACTGCTTATTTTATAAAAACGCATGGACACATGCTTGTTAGAATCAAGTCCTATATCTTGAACCTCAGAATCTTGCTTCCCATACTCTGCTGCAGCTGGGATATTATATATTTGGAATACCCTATGGTTTTGGGGGAAAAATCAATGTCATTTCTGCCTTCTAAGACCCTATTCTGATATCATGACCTAAGACCCTATTCTGATACCCGTTTTGTTAGGATAAAGTCCAAATTCCTTAGCTTGTCTTACAAAGTCCGGCATCAGCTGACCTTTGCTTGTAGGTATCACCCTGCTCCTGCCCTTCTCCTTTAACTTCATGGGTATTTATGTTCTTTTACTTCTTGAACACCTCCTGTAATCTGGGGCCTTACACATGCTATCTCCTGTTTTTAGAACGTCATTCCCTCAGCTTCCTTGCCTGGTTATCTCGTAACTGTCCTCCAGGTCTCGGTTTAGGAGTCACTTTCCACAGGACACCTTTCTTAACCCCAAGCCTGGTGAGTCTCCCATTACACCACATGCTTCCCTATCATACCATACCTCAATACATTCTAATAGCCTGCAGAAATATCAGAACTCCTTAAAACTGTGTGAGCTCACCAAGTGCAGAGGCAGGGTCTGTCTCTATACCCTCTATCCACCAACCCCACTGCTGAATTCCCAGCACTCTTTCAGTGTTTGCTACACCACAGGCACTTCACAAATACTTGTTACATGACTGAAATCACTTTATCTTACAAGGTCATTAAAGTCTTTTGTTATAAATGTCACGACTTTGGTGTTCTGCAACTTCCTGTCTATCCAACGTAAGAATCTACCAGAAGGTGCTCTTGTTCAAGATATATTTGCATTTTTCCTATCCTTCACAGGGATATCAGTAGATAGCCATTCATTCAAAGTGGACAAATCCTAAAATCCCCGGTCTGTGGGTTTTTTTTTTTTCATGATTTAGTCCCTTGACCACTGCTTTTTAGGTCCAGCTCAATGTAGTTAATCCTAAAAACACTTAAAAATAATAACCAAAAATGCTAAAGTAAATGAAGTGAGCAGCTCTTTCCCAAGGTGGCACGAGTGGTAAAGAACCTGGCTGCCAATGCAGGAGACTTAAAACGGACGTGGGTTTGATCCCGGGGTTGGGAAGATCCCCTGGATGGGGCATGGCAATCCAATCCAGTATTCTTTCCTGAAGAACCCCATGGACAGAGGAACCTGGTGGGCTACCATCCATGGGATCCCAAAGAATTGGACACGACTGAAGCAACTTAGCACTGAGCCATACACCTACAGCCATCAGACGATTCTACTAAGTGCCTGATGCCTTGCAAGCCCTGGACTCCGTTTTGCTACTATAACACAGTGTTACATTTCAGAGCTCCTCACTCAGCAGTCAGGGGAAGAGCAGGAAAGACATACTGTTTTCCAAATGTGACACCACCTGAGTTTAGTGATGGGGGATCACAGGGACAAACTTTGAGCCAGGCACTGATGTTCAAGAGGCAGCTGCTCAATATACAGTATACTGACACCATGATATTTTGAGGCTGATGTTTTTGATACTGGGATGTTCTGAACTGCCAACTTTTGAAATTATTAGCAAGCAACCTGTGCAATGGATACCATCCCTGTATCTCTGAGCCTTCTCTTATCCCATCATTAATTCCATTTCTACTTCTGACACCCAAAGCTTGACCCCTCGCCATCAGCTTGGCCCATGTTAAATTTCAGATATCTGAAGGATACTGCACAGAAATAAGCATGAGATGGTGAGCTATGTGAATCAAATGCTTCCAAAGGACACTGGGGCAGGAGAGTTCAGGCATAAATGTCTAGGTCATCTGGGGAAGGAGTGTGAGAAGGAATGGGGAGGCAAGGAAAGCCTCATGGAGAACCACTGTCCTGCAAGGACATAAAACAGGAAAGGACTTGCAAAAGAACTAGGAAGGGGAGACAGGGAACATGCTGCAAGGGATAACACAATGGAAGCCCTAAAAGGCGGTGACTGACTGACCACTCCTCAAATTGGAAAACTCCAGCTGGTTACTGTGGCTGAGAATAGCAGTCAAAAATGTGGAAAGACGGTCAGATGGTGGTCCCTTCTTTTCCCTTTCCTCCGTAGAGCCCAAAGTCCAGTCTCCCCACTGGCTCAAGGGCCCCTCTGCTCCACCCCTTCTACCTGGGTGGCACCACCTGGCCCAGATAGCTGCCATCACAGGGACCAAGCTCACCTGTACTGAAATGGCAAAGAAGTCTCATGGCACTGAATTTATATTAAAATCTGGTTTAGTATATCCTAATGATTTGGTTAGCAAGCATAATTGAGTACATGCTATAAGCAAGTACTGATGACCAAGCAGAGAGTAAGACAGAAAATGTTTCTGCCTTCACGAAGCTTACATTCTAGGTAAAGGGAACAGAGTATAAGCATACACATAAACGCTTGTCAGGCAGTGATAAGTTCTGTAAGGCAGCTAAAGGTAAAGGGTCTGAGATCCACGGTAGGGGGGCCATTTCAGATTGGGGGGTCAGCTCTGAGTAGGCATCTTTTGATCAGAGTTAAATGAAGTGGGGAGTTCACAGTGTGAATAGCTTAAGGAAGAGCATTCAGAGCTGAGAAAGTAATGTCCCTAAATTCAGTCCTCCCCTAAGTTTGGAGGACTGGCAAGAAGGCTAGTGATCACATAAGCACACTTCCACACCAAGGGTGTGTGCAGTTAATTACCAGTGTGTGTTTGTTGTTCACTCAGTCATGTCTGACTCTTTTTCAACCCCATTGACGGTAGCCTGCCAGGCTCCTCTGTCCATGAGATTTCCCCGACAAGAATACTGGTGTGGGTTACCATTTTCTTCTCCAGGCGACCTTCCTGACCCAGGGATCAAACCTGGGTCCCCTGCATTGGCAGGCAAATTCTTTACCATTGAGCCACCAGGGAAGCCCACCAGGGCGTTTCCTAGTAGCCAATTGTTACTGACATTCAACAAGGTTAGAAGGGCAGTAAAGGCAGACAACTTCTTCCTTTTTTTCATATCTACTTACCTTACTAGGAATTCTTGTGTGTGTGTGTGCGGGTGGGTGGGTGGGTTGGTGGGGGGCTCTGGGGAGGATGACAGAGGAAGTCAAGGAAATCATCATTCAATTTCTCTTTTTACCATACTCTCCATTCTCTGTCCCCTCTCCTATTTCCTATTCTTGCTTCTCTCTCTCCTCCTCTCATTCCCTCCTGCCTCACTTCTCCTCCTCTTCCTCTTCCTTCTTCCCCACCCCCCCTTTCAAATTTCTTTTTCCTATCTGCATTCTCTCTTACAATATTTCTCTGCCTTCTTAAAATCTAAAAAGTGAAAATCGTCCTTGAGAGACAGAAAACAAAGTTAGTCTAAGTCAAATTGACAGCAGCAGTTTGCACCTGAGTTATATTATTAGCAAAAGTAACCACAGGTACCACAAGAGGCAGAGAGGAAGGATGTTGGGGGTGTGGGTGTGGGGGTGGGGGAAGAATACATAGGAGCATCAGATGCAAGGACTGCGGCTTTGCTGTGAAATGCGGCAAGTTCACACGCTGGGACTAGTAGGCCATCTCTGCAGGACCTCACGGCCAACCTCTGCCAACCATGAGCACTTGGCTCTTTGACCTTGTGCTCAGCCTGCAACTTGCAACACTTCACTTTGGTCTGACTTACACTTCATCATAATGGTAATAATATAGCGGTGATATACTTCAACCCACTACTGATCGCAACAGAAAACAGGCCTTTGCTTAGTTCGTTGAAAAACCTTGCTTTATTACCTCCTGTTTACTGTTCAGACCAAACTCTTAAAGCAGCTTCTCCGGTACCCTTCTGTAGCTGGTCACTTTGATGGTGAGACCCATCCCCTTACGTAATACCATCTAGCAGTTCTGGATCAACTCCCTTGCTCATTCCAGCCTGATGCCCAGGATCCTACCAGGACAGAGATACTCTCTGGTGGTGGTTCCTGTCAAGTTATTTTCAGCTACTATGACCGAGTACTAGGTAGGCATGGATATAGGTTATTCTAGCAAGAACTTCCTGTTTGAGACTTCAAAATGACCATCTGTTCCAGGACCAACAGAAATCCTCAAGATCAACATAAATCCTGTTCTCCTCTGGAAAGTGCCTAGGAGCCATTTCAAACCTTCCCATGATTTTTTGCCATGAAAACCTTTACAGATTTTCATCAGTGAGTAGTTAGTGAATGATAATCTTCCACTTCCATCCTGAGCTTTCCCAATTATTTCTTAACCCCGCAGCTCTTTAAAAAATGTAATGTTATGTCACTCGTCTGCTTAAAACTGTTAGATTCCATTTGCCACCATATTAGAGCCTAAGCCACTTAGCTAGACCGACGAGAATTTGCATTGTCTGCTGTTTCCTCCTTTGCTGACCTACCAGATGTCACTTCAGTCCTCCCTGAGCTCCAGCCAACATGGCTATCCTTAAATTCCCTGAGTGCCATAGCTTCTGTCATGCCTCAGAGTCTTTCCACGTGCTGGTCCCATCCCTGTCACACCACATCTACACGGAGAGCCCCTTTCACCCTCAGGTCTCAGCTTAAGTGTCCCTTTAGATTGGCCTCCTTTGGTAATCTGATTAAAAAACGAATCCTTTTCCCTACCAAATGCCATTGTTCTCAAACACAGAATGCTTTTTTTCCTTCAGAACACCTACTGTATCATTTTTAGTTGTATCACTCAGGGTCCACTTTGGGAAACAGAAACCATATCAGTTTGTTTTAAAATGGAGAACTAAATGTTCAGCATTAATTAAAAAACAAGCAAAAAAAAGTATTGATAGACTGAAAAGACAGAAAGAGGCCACTGAGGTACCAGAGAGATAGTGAATGCAGGAAATAGCCACCGTACCTAAGACTGGGGATCATCAGAAACTTGGAGGGGGACTGGGACCTGGAGCTGTAGGTGCCGTTTGTTTCCTGCTGGTCCCTTAGGAGCTTGGAGGAGGGCTGGAGGAGCTGGTTCTCAGATACTAAGGGAAGGCTGCTGCTTGGTGGTGCCGGCATCTCTGACAAGGTGCAAAGAAGTTGCTTCTAAGGAGTGCTGGAAGAAAGTGGAAACTGCGAACAACCAGTGGCGCTGGAGTGAATTAAGTGAAAAGAGTACCTCTCAGGACGACAGGGAGAACAAGAAGGGGCAGGCCCCCTTTGCTTCCTGTTTATTGCCTGCCAGCCTTCCCCTGTTGAGAGATCCTAATGTGGATACACCTGGCAAAGAAAAAAGGTAGTTTGCAGAGTTCCAGCCCGAGCAATTTAGAGCAGCATATACAACGGTGGGTTTAAGAAGTATCATAGCTTAATAAAGAGCATAGTAGTTGTTGATTGTCTTTTCTTTCACACGAGGCAGTGTGTGCTCAGGACCCATGTCTTTCTTTTCACTGTTTTACCCCGTCCACGTGTGCAGCACACTAAGAAGTAAATAGAAGGTACTCAATAAATATTCCTTGGATGGATGGATTTATTAGATTGTTTTCCAAAGTACTTAGCGAAGAGTACAGTTCAATTCTTGTCAACTGAACAATACTGAGTGCCTCATATGGCAGTCTATAGACATTGGGGCTAAAATATGAATATGAGGCAGTTCCTTACTATTTAGTATGGGATTTAGGACATTTTCATATGACACTAAATAATAAAATGCCATTGCAAACACTCATATATTTAAATGCCCAAAGAACTGAACAGACAGCAAAATCTAGAGGACACCAGGAAAAGAAAAATGGTATACGTGGGTTTGGAATGATTCAAACACTCAGATGGAAGAAGTTATGGTCCAAGGCAGGCTTAAGAGGGGGCAGACAAGGAAAGATGAGGAGGAGAGGTGGGTTTGGCAGCTTTTGATGAACACAGAGAAGTGAGAGATTAACATAAATCATTGGAAAAGTAAATTTAAACTGTGTAAAATTCTGGAGCTAGAATTCTGAGTAGTATGTCTTTTGCAAAGAGGAGACAGTAAGAGGTTTTATGCAGAGGAGTGATGTGGCTACTGGGAATGTTTTCTGAAGACGAATCTGGCAGCGTCTCAAGGATTCTGCAGTTATGCGGCATCACTGAGTACGTAGGAACTCAAGCCAGAAAGACTAGTGAGCAGACGGTGACAATCCCGAGCCAGAAAAGTGGTCCAGATAGAAAAAGAAGAAAAAGATAGCAAGTAATGCTCAGAAGGAAGAATCAATGAAACACAATTCGGAATTAATCCAGGGCAAGAAGGATGGTGAGGATATCTAGAATTAATCCATAGTGATATACACAGGATTCAGAAGGGTGGCAATAAAGGAGATCATCAAGTTTCAACAGAAGAACTTGATGGTATCAGTACAATAAAGCCTCAGTGAATATTTACCCCCCAATAACTAAACACACATTTTGCAAAATTAATATGAATCTGGAAGAATATATATGTCTTCCTCTTGAGGGGCTTCAGAAGTACTAGGCTTCTCGAAGTTATAATAGTCACATGGTGTCTCATTTCCGTAGATATGCTCCTCGGGATTGGTCTGCCAAGTATTTTCATACAGTTTCTTGTCCGTTTTTCCTTTAGCTTTGGGAGGACACACTTTCACATTTTCATAGTTGTCATGGATGTTAGTGTCCTTCCCAGCAGAATGGCGGTCTTGAGTTTGAACTGGGGTTTTATGCCTTGGGCCGATTAACTGGGGACTCAAGGAGAAAGTTTTAGTATAGTCTTTTTTCCTGCTTCTCCTCCTTTGCAAAAACTTTGGTAAGGTAAATCGCATGGTATTCTGGTGTTTCCAATGCCAAACACACCCGATTCCACAGATCACCAACAGTAAAAGAAGGAAAATTCCTATAGACACAGCCACTGAAGTATTTCCACAGATTTTCAGCATCTCTGCACGAACAATGTCGTTTGTTACTATGGTGAAGCCCTTAATGAATTCACAGGTACAAGCCACTGTAATTTCTCATAAAGTATGGTTTGAAAGTAATTTCTGAAGCTTGTTTTGGTATTTCAGATATGAAAGAACATTATATGGCAAAGTCTTGGTGTCAGAGGAGAGATTGAGTAACCTTGATTTTGGAAGCTGGCTCTCGTTGCATCTGATGATTACACAATTGTTATGGTATAATTGTACTGTGTCAGAAGGGATTTTTATCCAACTCCGCTTCCTTTGCTATCAATGAATCACAAAATGAAGCACAAATGAGTGGAAAATAATAACAGAGTAGAAAACTCAAGAAAGGGAAGGTTGAACGATCTGCCATCCAGGTGCCTGCTATAAATTAAAAACATTTTAATTGCATATTTAATACATAGCATAATTTAAAAAATCTGCCAATTTCTACCACTACATTAAGCATTGGCATTTAGTAAACTCTTATTTCAAGAAAGAATCTAGTACTAGTTGCAGCACTGGGTTTTTGCTTTAATATAGAAGGCAGTACTTGCTATTGTATTCAGTGAGTTTTTACTTTAACATAGAATACAGTCCTCACTGGTGAGAGGGGGTGGGAGAGTTAAAATAACATGTCTGCTGAAGTGTGAGTGCTTTTATCACTTAGATTTCAACATGGTTTTTGACAATAAGGCTAATCATCTTCAAGAGAAAGATAATGTTAACAGTTTTTCAAAAAAAAAAAAAGAGAAAAATAATGCTTTGAACACAACAGGAGGAAAGGGACAAGAGTCCAGATGGACAATCATCTCTATCCCCCATCACCTCCTCTGTGAAGCCTCGCCTGCCCCTCTTCCTAGTGGTCAGAGACCATGTCTGTTTCTTAACCACACCTTTCTTTGTATTCCCATATTAAAGAGTCAGTTCTCTATTATAGGGGCTTCCCCTGTGGCTCAGCTGGTAAAGAATCCGCCTGCAATGTGGAAAACCTGGGTTCAATCCCTGGGTTGGGAGATCCCCTGGAGAAGGGAAAGGTTACCCACTCCAGTATTCTGGCCTGGAGAATTCCATGAACTATATAGTCCATGGGGTCGCAAAGAGTCAGATGCGACTGAGCGACTTTCACTTTCTCTATTATAACATGACAACTTAAATTACATGAAATTGTGTCTTCCTATCTGATTATATGGTGGAGAGAGATCAGGTCTTTTCCTCTGTATATCCCTAGAGAATATGTTTAACACCTAGCACAGAAAAGACACTCAGTCAATATTTATTGAATAAATGATTAAATAAACATAGGACTCCAAATCTAAGCATCTGTTTAAGCCGATAGTTTAAAATGCAAGACATGTCTTGTAAAGGGTACAGTGTGTACTTAAGAAAAGAGTCCTTTGATGTAAAAACAAAATACCTATAACCAAAATATTTAAAACAGAATTTGAGAGTCTTCCTATCACTAGTCTAATCACAACTTCCAATAAATAACTTTCATTTAATTAAGATAATTTTATAGCTTTACCTGTTGATGCTTTAAAATGGCAGAGGGGAGAGAAACTGGAAGTTTTCAACTACTTTGAATGTTCTATGATTTTATCAATAAAACATTACTGCTGTATGTTTTTAGACTAGACACAGATATACTTACATCCAACATTGTTTTCATCATTGTTGTTTTCTTCCAGTTTTATTGAGATATATAATTAATATACCACACTGTATCAGTTTAAGGTATACAACATGATGATATGATATTTGCATGTACTGTGAACTATTTACCACACTAAATTTAGTTAACATCCATCAGCTCAGTTAAACATTTTTTTTCTTATGATGAGAACCTTAATGATCTACTCTTTTAGCACCTTTCAAATAGATACTACAGCATTGATAACTATAGTCATTCAATTTCACAGTGCTTATGAGATGATGATCATCATCTACTGAATGTCCATTAGTAATATTTAGTTACTTGGGGTCAGCTTTTAAACACTGTTACATGGATTATCTCATTTAACCCTACCATGCACAGCTGTCATGGGAAGTAGATACTACTGTTATCCTTATTTTATACATGAGAAACAAGAAGATTAAAAAGTTAAGTAACTTCTTTAATGACTAAGAAGTGATTAAATCTGGATTCAAGTAAAATTTTCCCCTAAATATTACTCCTACCCAGGCTTCTATAAATGTCTGTCAAGCACATCATCCATTACTAAATTTTTATAGATGATTAGCTCTGAGGTTCTTGGGGTTTGGAATTGTATTTTATTTATCTTTATATCACCAGCAGCAATACTAGACACAGGATAGCTGGTTTGTTAAATACCTACTAATGAATACGGCAACCTGCATTAGGATACAAACTGTAGTGATAGACAAGAAAGAAAGAAGCCCTGAGGTTGTGCCCTGCTCTCAGTGAGTACTCACGTACAGTAGTGAACACTTCTAAACTTGTTCAAGGTTAGAATACATCAAATGTGCAAATTTTCAATCTGGCATTTCACATAAAACACTAAATTAAATATGAGATGCAGCTGATTTATAATATTTCTTTGATAAAACTATAGGGACAAACACCCCAGACTGCAACATCTTTTAATCTCTTTGGAACTTTTGTAGGTTCCCTCCTTTCTAAGGCCAGACACAGTGCTTTGTGTTCAAGGTTTGGCAAGGGACTTCAGCCATTAGGATCCCACTTCCTTTCTGCAACAGCTGAGAACTGACCATATGTAAGATATTTTATGGTATAAATAATAACCCATTTAAGTAAATGTTTGCCAGCATATTTGAACTAAATTTCAAATATTGATTGAAACTAATCAGCTTTTTAAAAAGTGCTATGATTGCAACAGAAGCAGGAAGGCTTACCTAATGCCCTTTGAGGATAAGATAATGTATTGCTCTCTGGATTTCCAAGAGGAGAATTTACTTTTAACCATCTATGTCATTCTGTGTAGAGTAGACATTTGAGTACGTTCCCAAAATTAAAACTGTTTATCAAAGAAGTGTTTACTGAGATAAAGACAAGGAGATATCTTACAGGAAAATAAATGTATCTGTTCCCTTTCTTCAAAATAATAGGAAAAGCCCTGTAAGACGGAAACAAAGACCTGCTAGAACGGGAAGGTGAAGGTGAAGTCGCTCAGTCGTGTCTGACTCTGCGACCCCGTGGACTATAGCCTACCAGGCTTCTCCGTCCATGGGATTCTCCAGGCAAGAGTACTGGAGTGGACTAGAATGGGAGCCATATGTAAAATAAGAGTCCTTCACAGGTAACTTGTAAGTTTCACTCTGCCCAATTTGAAAGAAGACTTTCAATTTTGGAAGACAATTCCAATAGGTACACCCAACCATTATTCATTTGTCTTAAAATCACAAATTGTTGACAAACTTCTGAAATTTTAATCAGATACTGCCCTTATGTTTGAAAACAAGGCAACAGCAAAGCACACCCTGTGCTTGTGAGCCTCTCCACTAGTAAGGAAGCATTGACCTCACAGGCTGTAAACTGGGTTTTCAACATATGGGCACCTAATGCTACACACACTGTGTTTGATAAGATAAAAAGCCATGATTATTTAAAATGAACTATTATTTTATAGTTTTCATTACCCAAATACCTTAAAGCAGGTCCTTACTTACCTTGAGATTTGTATGCCAAGCTTTCTTTTGTCCTTTTGGTTATGTTTCAAACCCGCTTTGGTTTAGAACTTGTTCCTCTTTTCACTCTTCATGGAGGTCAGTTACTTCCTTCTTTACCCCTCCTTTCAGATGATTTCATACTTGCAAAGTTTCCTGGCTTGAGAGGAAGTTCTTATCATATACATAAGAACTGAGAAAAAGTGTATGCGTTTTTGAATAAGGAAGTCCAGCCCTTCATCTTTACCTAGTAGTAGTTCTCCAACTGTATCAGAAACTGATGCATGAAGCCTAGGTGGTTTTTTATTTGGACAATATTTACAGTCTTCACTTTATTTTTATTTATTATTCTTTTTTAAACATCAGAAATGTATTCTCTCCCATTGTGGAGGCCAGGAGTCCGAATTCAAGGGGTGGGCAGGGCGGTTCTTCCGGACGCTCCAGGGGAGAATCCATCCAGGCCTCTCTCCTGGCTTTGGGTACTCCCTGGTGTTCCTTGCTTTGTAGACACAACACCCCCATCTCTGCTGTATTGTCTCATGGCTTCTCCGCTTGTCTTTTCCTTCTGTGTACCTTTTATAAGGTCACTGTCATCATATAGATGCAGGACCACCCAGATAATCCAGGATGATCTTTTCTCGGACCTTTCATTTACTTAACCTGGAAAGATCCTACTTCTAAATAAGATCCTGTTCACAGCCTCCAGGAATTAGGATTTAGATGGCTTTTGAGGGGGGATGGGGTCGTGGGTGCGGTGGGAACACTGCTGCTGCTAAGTGGCGTCAGTCGTGTCCGACTCTGTGTGACCCCATAGACAGCAGCCCAACAGGCTCCTCTGTCCCTGGGATTCTCCAGGCAAGAACACTGAAGTGGGTTGCCATTTCCTTCTCCAATGCATGAAAGTGAAAAGTGAAAGTGAAGTCACTCAGTCGTGTCCAACTCTGTGCAACCCCATGGACTTTAGCCTACCAGACTCCTCAGTCCATGGGATTCTCCAGGCAAGAGTACTGGAGTGGGTTGCCATTGCCTTCTCTGGTAGGAATCACTATTCAACCCATTAAAATTGTGCATTTTACCTTTTAATATTTATAACTTTTTAAAAGTTTTATACTGTATGTAATCTTCAGGCAGTCCTCACTTGAGAATCAGCATTCTGATTGTTTTTTTTTTTACTTGCATTTTAAAATTTTTACAAAGAAATATTTTAAAATATGGTAACGCACAGGTCTTGTTGATTAATCTGCCGTATACTAGCACAGTCCTTGCTCCCAATACTATCTCCCAGTGCCCCAGGTTACATCAACACTTGTCAAACCAGTCTCGCAATTTCAGTTCAGAATATGCTAATATTCTTTTAAATTGATAAGACAGGATTTCCTAAAGTATATTCCAAAGTGCATTGCTTCTGGGATCTTCTAGAGGTGTTTCACCAAGTAAATTTGAGAAAGACTGCTCACCTGGAGACTCACAGGCACCTCAGCATCCTCAAGGCTGTGAGCAGTCTTACAGTAAGCAAAAAAACCCAACCAAATATGAGAGAAAAACTGCTTAACTTTTTTTAATTATAGTAGCCAACATTCTCTGAGCACTTAGGAATTCTAAACCTTCATACGCTCCATAGTAAATCCTGAAGACAACTTGATGGGAGAGGACTCTATTTGTCCTCTCTTACAGAGGAGGGAATGAAGGAAGAGCGGAGAGCTAATCACTCCCTCTGTGCGGGCTGGCAGTCTCCCTCCACCACCTGTGTGCTAACGCCAGGATTCGAGCTGTCTCGCTAGGCCGAACCACAAGTTTTCATCACATAACGCTTGTTTAACAGCACCTCTCAGAGGACAACTCTTTGGAATATCAATATAGGAAATGCTGAATTAGACAGACATGATGATAAAGTAATGGAAATTTTGCCTTTTAAGTAAAGTGGTTTAAAAGAAGATTTAGTTACTGAAATACCAATCGGACATTTGAAGAACAAGACGGTCAGTATTGACTGGACATTGACATTGTGCCAGGGATTATGCTAAGCAATGTGGGTGCAATAGGGAACACAATCCCTTGCAGCACCTAAAGCCTAGTGAAATGGCGTATCTGCAGATCTCTTCAGATCAAGACAATAGGAGCTAAGAGAGACACTGCTACACACAGGCAGTGGGGACAAGGAAAAGAGACATCCAGCTCAAAACTGCCAGGGAAAGGAAGACATGAGCAAGGCCTCACAGAACATGAAGGACATAATCAAAGGCGGAACAGCAGTGTTCTAGGCAATGATCCCAGAGCGCAGGAGGTATAAAGTTGTGAAGCTTTAAATGTCAATTCAGTCTTTAGGGCTGTATTTTACCTTTAGCCACCCTGCCATGTAATAATACAAACAGAAACACACACACACACGCACATAATCTGCAAGTAACGTAACAAAGATAATATTTATGTAAAATTACACAGTCTACTCTAGAACTCAGGACAACTAAATATCCATCTGGATTTCATCTTTTGAACATATGGAAAGTTGTTTTACCATTTATCACTTTAGTTTTTTGAAAGATAAATAAAATGAAGGGATACTGCCTGGCTTTTTCTCCAGAGAGGATTTTTAAGTAATAGATACAACCATTCTTTGAATCTATAAAAAAAGATGCTATATACATATTTTGTCAAAATAGAATTATTGTAGAATCATTTGTATGAATCAGATATTACGCCTTGATTTCTGTTTTCCTACTTTCCTATCTTTTGCCTAGCAGGACGTATTTTATTCTCTTCTTACAGTTCCCTTTGTAGATGTGGTTGGGTGCATTCAGGGTGGTATGTCTGTAGACAACAGTTCCCTTTTTAATCACAGTGGTTATGGTTAGGTTTTCTTTTCCTGCTTTTCTGTCTATCATGTGGTTTGGGTGGCAGAGGGCCTGGTAAGTAATTTGTTCTCTAGTGTAACTTAGACTAAATAGTTTATCCAAATAAATTTTCTTCTATTACTTGATGATTAACAACCAATAAACTGTGATTTAAATTCCTAGCCATTTCTTTGGTGTAGTTAATATCTACTTATTTTAACCATGTGCTTTTTCAGGTACTTAAACTGAGTAGTATCAGTGACAACAGACATGGACAAACGTTTATGTACGTGGATCTTATTTGAAGACATGCTTGACTAAAAAACATTTTCCTGGACATTCTCTGTAAGGAGCCCTTGAACTCCACGCTACTGGTAAAAGGCATTATGGAAACATACATTTTAGCATAAGGCATTATGTTGCATGGGAATGGTAATAATACACTTATTAGCTAGCAAATTCATTAATACTGATTGGTTTATGGGATTAGCCACAAAGCAACTAGAACTTTAATGGAATGAGTCAACTCATAAAGTTTCACTGTGGGGACCAAGGAGTTAAGAAAACTTTAAAATGAGGAAGTCGAGCAGTTGAAGGTAAGGAGAGAAGTCATGAATAAGAGGAAGTCAAAATAGAACCACTGTTGCTTTAGCTATGCTTAGTGTCACAAAGGTCCATCTGGTCAAGGCTATGGTTTTTCCAGTGGTCATCTATGGGTGTGAGAGTTGGACTGTGAAGAAAGCTGAGCGCCGAAGAATTGGTGCTTTTGAACTGTGGTGTTGGAGAAGATTCTTGAGAGTCCCTTGGACTGCAAGGAGATCCAACCAGTCTATCCTAAAGGAATCAGTCCTGGGTGTTCATTGGAAGGACTGATGCTGAGGCTGAAACTCCAATATTTTGGCCAGCTGATGCGAAGAACCAACTCATTGGAAAAGTCCCTGATGCTGGGAAAGATTGGAGGCGGGAGGAGGAGGGGACAACGGAGGATAAGATGGTTGGATGGCACCACCAACTCAATGGACATGAGTTTGAACAATCTGGGCGATGGTGAAGGACAAGGAAGCCTGGCATGCTGCAATTCTTTTCGGGTCACAAACAGTTGGACACAACTGAGTGACTGAGCTGAACTGAACTGAGTGTTGATCCTGTTAGCAGCAGGCAAACCTAAATTATTGAATACAGAATTTTGAGGGGGTGGGAATGGACTTTCTGAAAGGGATCCGAGATATCATTTAGTTGAGGAATTCATTCCCAAACCTGAAAGTCTATCAAGATTACTTATGAAGCTTTAAAAAAATTACACATTCCTAGGACCCTAGGGATTCTGGCTCATTATATCTGGGATAGGGCCCAGGGATCTTCATTCTAAAAGTTAAGAATAATATAAAGGAATTTCTGAGTTAGAGGAATAAGGGATTGCACAGACTGTGGGGGAAGAATTTTTACTTTTGATTTCACAGTCTTTTATACTATTTGATCTTGTACCACTTTCGTAACAAAAAGGAACACTGAGATGTCCTTAGATGGTTTTGATTTGTGGCCACGTTTGGGAACCATTGATACAATTGAACCCTCTGAGGGTAAGAGAAGTGATATGATTTACTCCAAACCCTTCAGCCAAGAAAGTAGAAATCTAGCCCAGATACAAAAAGTCTTTTGAATCTGACCCAGTAATTTTCTTCTATGCCACACTATTTTCATGAAGAATAGGAAAAGGAAAGTCCCTAGATGTCCCTTTCAAGAGTATTTTTTTTTTCCTCCTTACAGTGTCAGAATATATATGACAGAAAGAGATAACAAAACGCGACAACAAAATCCACCAGGGATGCAAAAAGTAGCAAACCATGAAAGATGTTCCTCTACTGGTGGACCATTTTTAGCTATGACATCTGCTTGTCAGGACTAAAGAGACATACATTGTTATGATTCCTTTGATGGTCAAAGGCTGAAAAAGAAGACACTGAAAGAAAAAGTAAAAAGACCTAGGAACTGTACTCCTACATAAATACTCAACGGAAATGAAGGCCGTTTCTGATGATGACTGCTTTCTCCATAATACCCCAAATCTCTAGAAATATTCCAAATGTGCATCAGCAGTACAGTGGGTAAATGGAGCACACTAAATCCACACAGTGGAGTACTACACAACAGTCAGAACAGCCACGTTACTGATATGCACAAGAACATGGACGAATCTCACAAACAATATAGAATTAAAGAAGCTATGCATGAAGGATGCAGGCCTGTTGTGTGATTCCACTCCCCAAATCATGGAAAGCTTTCCACAAACATTTAATGGTAAAAGTTGAAAGAGTGATGATTACTATAGACTGGGAGGTACATAAGGGAGCCCTCTCAGATCCTAGAAAATGTGCTCTATCTTAATCTTTGTGGTGGCCACAAAGACATACCTATATGTAACCATTTATCAAGCTATCCATTTCAGATTCATGCACACTGTGTTATTGTGTCTTAATTACAAAAAGGAAACTAGAGATGAATAGTAAGTCAGGCATTACTTTGCTAACAAAGATCCGTCTAGTAAAGGCTATGGTTTTTCCTGTGGTCGTGTATGGATGTGAGAGTTGGACTGTGAAGAAAGCTGAGCGCCGAAGAATTGATGCTTTTGAACTGTGGTGTTGGAGAAGATTCTTGAGAGTCCCTTGGATTGCAAGGAGATCCAATCAGTCCATTCTGAAGGAGATCAGCCCTGGGTGTTCACTGGAAGGACTGATGCTAAAGCTGAAACTCCAGTACTTTGGCCACCTCATGCGAAGAGTTGACTCATTGGAAAAGACTCTGATGCTGGGAGGGATTGGGCGCAGGAGGAGGAGGGGACGACAGAGGATGAGATGGCTGGATGGCATCACTGACTCGATGGACGTGAGTCTGAGTGAACTCCGGGAGTTGATGATGGACAGGGAGGCCTGGCGTGCTGCGATTCATGGGGTTGCAAAGAGTCGGACATGACTGAGCGACTGAACTGAACTGAACTGAAAAGTCATGAAAAATTGAGATAACTAGATATGATTTTTATTTGTTCAGATTTTTATTCATTCATCTTTTTTGGTAAACTGGTCTACTAATTTGAGGGAGAAACTTTGCTAAATTATAGGTAGACTTTGAGCTGGAATAATTATAAGTTTAGCTGGAGCTTCCTGAGCCTGGAGGTTGGTAAAAACTGGTGGTAAGAAGGATAGACGTTATTAATGAACCTTGAGCTTCCACCTAGTCAAAATAGGGAATTTCTACTTTCTGGGATTATGTATATGGTCTTTCATTGGCACACCTTGACGTACTTAAGGGATGTGTTACTGAGAAATTATATTCAATCTAAAATCATAGGTATACACTACAATATTGTAAAGCAATTAGCCTCCAATTAAAATAAATTAATTAATTTAAAATTTAAAAAAGATTAAAAAATAAAATCACAAGTATGAAGTGATTTTACCTAAAAGGAGTAATTCTGGGATCTTGGGCAAGTAATGCAGTTCTCCATCTTGCTTTCTTCATCCACAAGACAACAGTGGATTCAGTAATCCCTAAGATTCCTTCAAATTCTATTAATTACAAATGAACGGTATAAAAATGGTCATCACATTCAGAAGAGAGTATTTCAAAGTGGTTCTCATGATTGGTATATACTTCCTTTTACTCCAACTCCCTTTTTTCATCATAAGTCTTTCCTAATTGCTAACACATATCAGATAACAAGACCTGAAGCTTGCTTCAACTTCACTTGAACAACACTTCTTCTCCTTGCCCCACTGTTTGCCCTATTTAATTCCTTCAGATTAAAATAAATAGACATTGGGAAAGCTGAAAAAAATTGAAAACATTTTACTTCATGAACAAAATTGAAAGCTGTATAATTTAGCAGTCCAATGGTAGATACACCATCTTAGAATGTGTATATAATTTCACAAGTCAGATAATGGATTAACTATTTCAACAGATTTCTGTTGTTCTTCATTTGAGGAGAAGAGTACTATAAAGTAGGATTAATAATAGTTGCCAAATCAGTCACTGGCTGATTCTGCCAACTTCTTCAGCAAATGTTGTAAGGCATAGCATAACACATCATTACTTAAAAATAACTGGACAGATTTTAAAACTTTACACTGTAGTTAGGCTGGGTGTGAGAACTAGTGGATGGCAGACACCTTTCTCCCATGAATAGTGTTTATCACTATTACCTTTTCAAACCTGGCATGGGAGGGGGGTACTAGGGGAGACTCACTCATCAGCGGAAAGCATATTCTCAGCCCTTTGCTTGAAGACCGAGCGATCTGAGTTATACCCTGATTCTGACCACAAAACTGGGGAGTCGGGAGAGAAGAGTAGCTGCTTTAGGGTCACTTTTCCCCCAGACTGAGATGGTACTCAGAGTGTGTGACACTAAGAGAGGATGGGGCAGGAACCCGTCTGAAAGGGTCCTGATAATGAGGGCCTCTTTTCTCCCCTTGTGGGAAACATACTCTGGAAGCCAACTTATCTTCAGGTAGATACTGGTGAACATTACCCAGAACAGGAGGTCGTTTGGTGTGTGAGGTATAAATCATCAGTGGTCTCAGATAAGCCAGTGTTATGCCCCAGTGAAATTGGAGTCTCTGAAACCCATTTTTTATGTTTCCTTGTAGACCAGTGGCTTCTCCTTAGTAGACCAGGCTAAAGTCATGCATGTTAATTCTTAAGGAACATATCTCACCGTGATATGTTCTTTTTATTGGTTTATCAGAATTCGAAGCCCTTCCCCTTTCTTGTCCTCAGAGTCTATCCTAACATTAACTAGCTTGAACCAGTCAATCACAGAGAACCTCATCTTATCTATAAAATGGAACTAAATGGGTTAATGATTGTTAACTCTAGTATTCATTGGCACCTCATTAAGGAGCTTTTAAAAATACTGATGCTTGCATTCCAGGGCACAAAAATTACAGCAAAATTTCCAAGTGTGTAACTTGAGGGTTAGTAGTTTTCAAAAGGTCCTCAGATATTTAAAGGCCCAGCAAGCCAACTGAACAGTCAGGCTTCTTTTGAACTAAGAATCTATGGCTCTGTGCTGCATGATCTTGAGAACCACTGAGCTCCAGTTTTCTTCACTATAAAGAAAGAACTTGGAATGCAGTATTGTAAAAACAAATCTGCAAAGTGCTCCAAGTTTACCACAAAAAATTTGTTATTAAAAACCTCTTTGAATTTTCAAGCTGGCTAACATGGCACTAATAATACATACAAATTGATTGCACATATGAACATGTATTAGACCATTCTCCCATCCCTTTATGTGGATTTTCTTCTTTAATTTCTACAAGAATAGGGATGGGTATTATTTGCTAGTTTGAAGATGAAGAAGCTGAGGCCTATCCAAGGCCATGTATTTCCAGAGCTTGAATTCAAACTCACACCATGTGACCTGGATCCAGGGCAGGTGTTTCTAACCTCTATGGGATTTATGAAGTGCCCTCCTTCTCAGGGAAGCCTGGCGTGCTGCAGTCCATGGGGTCGCAGAGTCGGACATGACTGAGTGACTGAACTGAACTGAACTCCTTCTCTTCCTGTAAACAAATGCCTGTGATGTCTCAGATTAATCTTTATTTTAGACGGTGTACAGCTGAATCTTTATCTATTCCTGAACATTTCATGACCATAAGAGTAAATTTTGAATCCATGCTGGATCTGCTTCTGTGACTTTAATTCTTATTTTGCTGCTTTTGGTATTGTAGGCAAACATAATGGCCCGCCTCAAAGAGCCCTGCCTGGCCCCCTCCACCTGGACTTTTGGGCTAGGCTGCCTTTGTGTGGCCCACAGGGAGATAGCCTGACCCTGACCACCCGTGAAAGGCTGTAAGGAAGTGAAACTAACACAGCCCCTGCCTGAGGTTTGCCAATCTAGGAGACACTTGCAAGAATTAAATGGCTCTTATGGTAAAGAATCTGCCTACAATGCAGGAGACATGGTGTTCTATCCCCTGGAGAAGGAAATGGCAACCCATTCCAGTATTCTTGCCTGGAAAATCCCATGGACAGAGGAGCCTGGAGGGTTGCAGTCCATGGGGTCACAAAAAGTCAGACATGACTGAGTGACTAACATATACAAATGACCTCTTTACTTTGTTTCCTCTCCTCCCCCCATCTCTGATCCATAAAAGAATCTGCATCCAGGCCTGTATGGTTATATTGAGGCACTAGCCTGCCATCTTCTCGGTGAGCTGGCTTTCATCTCTTCCTTACCTCAGGACTTTGTCCCTTGGATTTATTGGCCTATCGAGAGGTGAGCAGAGTGATCTTGGACTTGGTAACAATTTGGCTTGAGTTAAAGATGGTGACCCTGATTGAAGGGGGTTTAGAAGGTTTGACTGGCTGGGGCAAAGCTCTTGTCTGGGTTTTAATGAAGTCTGAGGGGTTTTAGTAAGTGAAAGTGAAAGTCGCTCAGTCGTGTCTGACTCTTATATACAGTCCATGGAATTCTCCAGACCAGAATACTGGAGTGGGTTGCCTTTCCCTTCTCCAGGGGATCTTCCCAACCCAGGGATTGAGCCCAGGTCTCCTGCTTTGCAGGTGGATTCTTTACCAGCTGAGCCGCCAGGAAATCTCATGTAAGTGATAAAGGAGCTTAGTAAGTGATAAAGGAGGTATTAAAAACAACAGACTGACGTTTAAGACCAGGAATCTCATGGTTTAGAATCTTTCTTCTGTACAATTCACAGAAGGGGAGTGACAGATTCAAAATGGGGCCTGAGACGGGTGACGCTCGTTACTATCATGGAGAGTGATAGAAATCACCTCACAATTAGCTCCAACCTCTTGGAACGAAACCCCAGCTCTTACTGAAAAGGATTTTCATAAGCTGGCCCTTGCCTCTTCCCTCCTTCACTAAACTACACACATTTGCCGTCTCTTGAACCTTCCACTGTATTCAGTTTGTTCTTGTCTTTAGGCCCCGCATTAGCTGTTCCCTTAGCACAATGTCACATCAGCGTATCAATACTCTGGTGAAGAAACTGAAAAATCCCCACTGTCTTGGAAGCCCCCATTTTGCTCATCCCATGACATTGTCTTCTCTCATCTCCAGAGTAACAGCAATCCAGGTTTTTTCTGTTCATCATTCCTTGCTTTTCTTTATAGTTTCACTACTTATGTATATGTCCCTAAATAGCTTGGAAAACTGCAGAGCAAGCACAGACTCAGCTCATGTAGACATGGCAAGATCTCCACTGTTAGATGAGGCTCTCCACAGCAGAGAAGCTGTGTTGAGCCACAAGATCACTGGCCACCTTGGCCTCCCTGAGTTTGTACAAAGCCCCTTCTGGTGGAGTGTCTCTGGACAGGTCAAGAAAGTACCATGGAAATGTAGTTTATCATCAGTCAGCTGGTAGGACTCTAGTAAGTACTAGACATGGATGTCTAGTGGAGACAAGGTTGGAGACAAAGGGTGCTTTGTATATTCTGCTGTTGAGTATGGCCTTTAGGGGTAGGTCAGAGAAAAGCATTTCTGTCAGGTAAAAAGGGATTTCAAGTATCCTGGCAGCATATTGTCAAGACAAGCCAAGTGCAGGAAAGTATCAGGGCCAGGCTTAAAGACCTTCTGTCCTTAGGTTTCAGTTCAGTTCAGTTCAGTTCAGTTCAGTTGCTCAGTCGTGTCCGACTCTTTGCAACCCCATGAACTGCAGCACACCAGGTCTCCCTGTCCATCACCAACTCCCGGAGTTCACTCAAACTCATGTCCATCGAGTCAGTGATGCCATCCAGCCATCTCATCCTCCATCGTCCCCTTTTCCTCCTGCCCCCAATTCCTCCTAGCATCAGTCTTTTCTAATGAGTCAACTCTTTGCATGAGGTGGCCAAAGTACTGGAGTTTCAGCTTTAGCATCATTCCTTCCAAAGAAATCCCAGGGCTGATCTCCTTCAGAATGGACTGGTTGGATCTCAAAAGGTACAAATCATGGCTGTTTCTTACAAAACTAAACATACTCTTACCATACAATCACACTCCTTAGCATTCACCCAAAGGAGTTAAAAACTTATGCTCACACAAAAACCAACACAAGGATGTTTACAGCAGCTTTATTTTGCTATAGTAATGTAAATTTGTATTGCCACCACGAAAAACAGTACAGAGATTTCTCAAAAAACTATGTATCCAAAAAAACAAAAACACTAATTCAAAAAGATACATGCACTCCAAAGTTCATAGCAGCATTATTTACCCTTGCCAAGACATGGAAACAGCCTAATGTCCATTAACAGATGAACAGATAAAGAAGAGGTGGTACATATATACAGTGGAATATTACTCAGCCATAAAAAGAACCAAAATTTTACCATTTGCAGCAAGGCCTTCCCAGGTGGTGCTAGAGGTAAAGAACCCACCTGCCAGTACAGGAGACAAGACACTTGGGTTCACTTCCTGGGTTGGGAAGATCCCCTGGAGAAGGGGATGGCAACCCTCTCCAATATTCTTGCCTGGAGAATCCCATGGACAGAGGAACCTGGTGGGCTACCGTCCATGGGGTTGCACGGAGTCAGAAATGACTGAAATGACTGAGCACACAGGCTTAGATGGACTTGGAGGGTGTTATGCTATGTAAGCCAGACAAAGATAAATATGTATGATATCACATATCTGGAATCTAAAAAAATATAGGAAATTGATGAATAAAACAAACAAACAAAAAAGACACAGACTTAGAGACATAAAGAACAAACTAGTGGTTACCAGAGGGAAGTGGGAAGAAGGGGCGATACAAGGGCAGGTGGGAAAAGTTATCACGGGATTATATGAAATCGTGTGTATGGAACTTTTGAAAATTGTGAAGCTCTATAGAGTTTATGGAGAAGGCAATGGCACCCCACTCCAGTACTCTTGCCTGGAAAATCCCATGGACGGAGGAGCCTCGTGGGCTGCAGTCCATGGGGCCGCTAGGAGTCGGACACGACTGAGCAACTTCACTTTCACTTTTCACTTTCATGCACTGGAGAAGGACATGGCAACCCACTCCAGTGTTCTTGCCTGGAGAATCCCAGGGACAGGGAGCCTGGTGGGCTGCCATCTATGGGGTCACACAGAGTTGGACACGACTGAAGCGACTTATCAGTAGCAGCATAGAGTTTATAGAATCTTTCATTCAGTAAAAAAAAAATTTAAAGAATACACAAGCATCTGTAAAAGAAAAACTTGGAAGTAACCAAGATGTCTTTTAGTAGCTGAATAGATAAACAAATATCTAGACGGTGGAATACTAGTTAGTGCTAAAAAGAAATGTGCTATCAATCCATGAAAAAACATGATGGAAAACTAGTGCTTCTCACTCAGTTCAGTTCAGGTCAGTCACTCAGTCGTGTCTGACTCTTTGTGACCCCATGAACCGCAGCACGCCAGGCCTCCCTGTCCTTCACCAACTCCCAGAGTTTACCCAAACTCATGTCCATTGAGTCGGTGATGTCATCCAACCATGTCATCTTCTGTTGTCCCCTTCTCCTCCCACCCTCAATCTTTCCCACCATCAGGGTCTTTTCAAATGTGTCAGCTCTTCGCATCAGGTGGCCAAAGTATTGGAGTTTCAGCTTCAACATCAGTCCTTTCAATGAACACCCAGGACTGATCTCCTTTAGGATGCACTGGTTGGATCTCCTTGCATTTGAATGCAGAGTTCCAAAGAATAGCAAGGAGAGATAAGAAAGCCTTCCTCAGCAATCAATGTAAAGAAATAGAGGAAAACAACAGAATGGGAAAGTCTAGAAATCTCTTCAAAAAAATCAGAGATACCAAGGGAACATTTCATGCAAAGATGGGCTCAATAAAGGATAGAAATGGTAGGGACCTAACAAGAAGCAGAAGATATTAAGAAGAGGTGGCAAGAGTACAAAGAAGAGCTATACAAAAAAAGATCTTCATGACCCAGATAATCACGATGGTGTCATCACTCACCTAGAGCCAGACATCCCGGAATGTGAAGTCAAGTGGGTCGTAGGAAGCATCACTACGAACAAAGCTAGAGGAGGTGATGGAATTCCAGTTGAGCTATTTCAAATCCTAAAAGATGATGCTGTGAAAGTGCTGCACTCAATACACCAGCAAATTTGGAAAACTCAGCAGTGGCCACAGGACTGGAAAACGTCAGTTTTCATTCCAATCCCAAAGAAAGGGATTGCCAAAGAATGCTCAAACTACCACACAATTGCACTCATCTCACACGCTAGTAAAGCAATGCTCAAAATTCTCACTTAGTGAAAGAGGCCAATCTGAAAAGACTACATACTGCATGATTCCAGCCAAATGACATTCTAGAAAAGGTAAAACTATGGAGAGAGTAAAAAGACCAGGTGGTGGCTTGTGATGGTGGAAGGGGGCAGACATGAATAGGCAGAACCAGAGGATGTTTAGGGCAGTGAGAACACCCTTTATGATACCCTAATGATGGATAAATGACATTAGACATTTATCCAGCTCATACACTGCACAACACCAAGACTGAACCATAATATAAACTGTGGACTTTGGGTGATCACAGTGTGTCAGTGTAGGTCAATCGTAACAAATGTACAGCTCTGGTAGGGGGTGTTGATCACTGGGGAGGCCCTGCATGTGTTGGGGCAGGGAGTGTATGGGAAATCTCTATACTTGTCCCTCAATTTTGATGTGAACCTTCAGTTCAGTTCAGTCACTCAGTCGTGTCCGACTCTTTGTGACCCCATGAATCACAGCACACCAGGCCTCCCTGTCCATCACCAACTCCCGGAGTTCACTCAGACTCACGTCCATTGAGTCAGTGATGCCATCCAGCCATCTCATCCTCTGTCGTTCCCTTCTCCTCCTGCCCCCAATCCCTCCAAGCATCAGAGTCTTTTCCAATGAGTAAACTCTTCACATGAGGTGGCCAAAGTACTGGAGTTTCAGCTTTAGCATCATTCCTTCCAAAGAAATCCCAGGGCTGATCTCCTTCAGAATGGGCTGGTTGGATCTCCTTTCAGTCCAAGGGACTCTCAAGAGTCTTCTCCAACACCACAGTTCAAAAGCATCAATTCTTCAGCACTCAGCTTTCTTCACAGTCCCACTCTCACATCCATACATGACCACTGGAAAAACCATAGCCTTGACTAGACGGACTTTTGTTGGCAAAGTGATGTCTCTGCTTTTCAATATGCTATCTAGGTTGGTCATAACTTTTCTTCCAAGGAGTAAGCGTCTTCTAATTTCATGGCTGCAATCACCATCTGCAGTGATTTTGGAGCCCAGAAAAATAAAGTCTGACACAGTTTCCACTGTTTCCCCATCTATTTCCCATGAAGTGATGGGACCAGATGCCATGATCTTCATTTTCTGAATGTTGAGCTTTAAGCCAACTTTTTCACTCTCCACTTTCACTTTCATCAAGAGGCTTTTTAGTTCCTCTTCACTTTCTACCATAAGGGTGGTGTCATCTGCATATCTGAGGTTATTGATATTTCTCCCGGCAACCTTAAACTTTTACAAAAAATAAACTTCATTTTTCAAAAAGGTTAAAGATCAGCTTCAATAGGATTCATTACTTGCAACTAAAACTGTGACTGATACACTGTGCATTTATTTGATTTTTGTATTTGTTTATATACTATGTTCTTAGACCCTCTTGGGACATACCTTATTGGATATGTGTTGGAACTCTCCTACTGTAAGAAACATAGCCTCAACTCAAACTGGCTTATACTATATATACATATATACATATATATATATGTATGTATATATAACTGAAAATCCTTGAGTTCCATTTCACTGGTAATCTTTTATTTCTCAAACTGCCTGATGAGTACATGGATGCTCATTATAATAATGTTCATACCTTCTTGGATATTTGAAATACTTCAAAATAAATTAAAACAAACAAAGATAAAACAATATGAAGTGGCTGGATCCAGCAGCTCAAGAAATGTCATCAGCACTGGCCCTTCCTTCTCTTGGTTGCCACCTTCCCCCACCCCTTTCCCTCTTAAGGTCCCCGCCAGATGGAATCTTCTGAAATCCCAAACTTGCCATATTTACAGCTGGTAGCTTAGTGGCAAGAGTGCCTGACTTCTCAATAGGCCCAGAAATCCCAGAATTGATCACTTGTCTAAGCCAGGTTTCAAGCCAGTTCTTAGAAGAACTGTTTGACTGAAGGTATATGATGCTCTGCTGGGTTAGGCCAGGCTTGCCTGCCCACCCCCGCATCCCACCCCACCCGAGCTGATAAATGAAGCTAATCACTTCTCTGGCTGCATAGTTGGGAGTTTTGACTAGAAGGGGAATGGCTACTGGGTGGGAGAAACACAAATGACTCTTCCTTTTCTTGAAGATTCTTTAAAGGAAAAAAGAGTTCTTGAGAGTTCTCTCAGCACAGAGAGAACTATTTCTCAAGTTGTCTCCCAAATTCTTTTGAAATCTTAAGGCACTCCAAACCAGAATTATATTCAATAAGTTGAGAAGTACCAACATAGTCCGACTGGTAGAAAGAGGCAGTGGAATTATATTTTTGTAAATAAAACTAGTATTAACACTGTGACAAAGAGTATCTCTTTGACCAAACCCTACCCAGGCTCCTCTCAAGTTCTTTCTCAAGAAGGCCCATGAAGACCTGAACAGACACCAACATAGCTTCTAGTAACTTAAGACTGAACCCCTAGGATGATCCTCAAAGCCCCTTAAAGTACCTGCTTGAGAACACTCATTGCTGCCAAAAGTATTCTTTGTTCCAGCCAACATTTGAAGGTAGAGCCCATCTCCCAGTCTCTGTGAGAGGGTAGGTGCCTAATTTTGATAAGGGTTCCATGTGGACCTGCCCTCCATCCCTTCCTGCTGTGTGTAAGCTTTCACCTTTCTGACTTGGCTAAGCCTCTGCTTACAACACTTCCATTCTTCTTCTCCCTTTAAAACACCCAGTTGTTGTTGGTGGTGGTGGTTTAGTCGCTAAGTCGTGTCCGACTCTTGCGACCCCAGAGACTGTAGCCTGCCAGGCTCCTCTTCCATGGGATTCTCCAGGCAAGAATACTGGAATGGGTTGCCATTTCCTTCTCCAAAACACCCAGTTATCTCTGTACAAATCAAAATTGAGTTCAGTTCATTCTGAACTCCTTTCCCTACTGAAGTAGTAGATTACTGATTATAATCTGTCCTTACCTAATGTCTCGCCTGCAATATGGGAGAACTAGGTTCAATCCCTGGGTGGGGAAGATCCCCTGGAGAAGGGCATGGCAACCCACTCCAGTATTTTTGCCTGGAGAATCCCATGGACAGAGGAGCCTGGCAGGCTACAGTCCATGGGGTTGCAAAGAGTCGGACATGACTGAGCAACTACGCACAGCATAGTTTCTAGCTTTATCTACCTTTGATACCTGTATCACCATTAGGAAAAAATATTAGAGGTTAAGACCCATGTGCTCCAGAAACAAACGCTATAGAACCAAAAACCTAGAGATGACTGCCCTCTACTGGCCAAAAATCTGGGTTTGGCAAGAAACATTTTTTTCCCCCTCACATCCAATTCCTGTATACATGCAAAGCTATCACTATCTTTGTTATAAACATGACTTCTAGGCAAACTGATCATTAGAAACCATCATACTCAGAGCCAGCAAAATTTGAGCAGGTAGAGTGGCTGACTGTTTTGGCTGGTCGGTTCAGCTGTGTGTAGACTATTCCAAAGTGCTCATCTACTATCTCAGAAGAGATCTTTATAAGCCTCCTCAGAGGGACAAAACAAACTCAGAAACACTGCACTACTCCACATAAATGCAATGACTCCTCCTCTGTGTTACAGTATTACCGGACCAAGGGAGTTTGCTGAAGACATTGTTTAAATTTTGTTTTTAGCTTTGCTGAGGTGCAACTGACATCTTAAATACATTTAAAGCACACAGTGTGATGCTTTGCTATTTGTAGACAGTGTGAAAGGATTCTTCAATTGAGTTAACAAATTTATCACTCACATATTTACTTTTTCTTGGTGAGAACACAAGGTTTATACTCTTAGAAAATTTCAATTATACAGTACTGTATCGTCAACTATAGTCACCACACTATGCATTAGATCTTCAGCCCTTATTCATCTTATGTATGAAAGTCAAACTCTTCTATCAATCTCTTCTCATTTCCCCCACCACCCTCATTCCCTGGCTATCACTACTGAACTCTGTTTCTGTGAGTTTGATGTGTTTGTTAGAGTTCATATGTAAGTGATGTCACATAATATTTTTCTTTGTCTGTCTGACATTTTAATTAGCATAATGCCCTCCAGGTTGATCCACGTTGTCAAGAATAGCAGGATTTTCTTTATTTTAAGGCATTTGCATAGTATTCCATTGCCTACATACATCACATTTTCTGCCTTCATCATTGACAAACACTTGGCTTTTTCCCGTACATGGGCGATCATGAATAATGCTGTAGTGAACATGGGAATACAGACATCTCTTTGAGATTATGATTTCATTTCCTTTGGATATATACCCAGAAGTGGAATTGCTAGATCACATGGTAGTTCTATTTTTAAAACCTCCGTACTATTTTCCACAGTGACTGTACCAGTTTATATTTCTACCAACAGTATACAAAGATTTCCTTTTTTTCCCCATATCTTGCCGGCTTTTGGTATCTCTTTTCTTTTTCATAATAGACACCCAACAGGTGTAAGGTGGTATCTCACTGTGGCTTTGACTTTCATTTCCCTGAGTTTTAGTGATGTCTGGCACATTTTCATGTACCTCTTGGCTATTTGTATGTCTTTGGAAAAATGTCTATTCAAGTTTCTTGTGCATTTTTAATTTGGTTATTATTATTAGTTATTGAGTTGTATAAGCTCCTTGTATATCTTGAACACTAATGCATTATCAGGAAAATGCTTGGTGAATATTATCTCCCATTCTGTATGTTGCCTTTTCATTTTGTTGATGATTTCCTTTGTGTGCAGTAGCCTTTTAGTTTGATAGACGCTGATGACATTGTTTACCTGCAGCTTGTTTGATCTTTTATTTTTTAATCCCTAATATTGAAAAAAAATTTTTTCCATTATTCTTTGTTCATTGTAGGAAATTTGAAAACTATAGAAACCTTAAAGGGACAGTATTGATAAAACTACACTTTAAAACTAATAAGAAAATTACAATGTGCCACAGTCCTAAAGTGTTCTCTCTCCTACTTTTCTCTCACAGATTTTTTAGCATAACTTTTAAGCAGTCATTGGATTTCTCTGCTCTTGACTCCAATGGCTCCTCAGCCCAGGATCTCACTCTCTACCAACTCCACTGATACCATCTCCTGGAGCTGGAGGCTCTGGCTACTTCCCTCCTCTCCAGGTGTCTCCACAGCTCTCTGCTCACTTCTGCCAGTTTTAGACGAAGAGCCACCTTCCTTCTCCTGAGGACAAGATCCTCTTCCTATACCCCCGCTCTGCCCTCACTGTCCAACATCGTGAGTTACTCTTTCAATTAACAAAAGACATTTTAGCCCCAATCACCTGGCCAATAGTATTAAAAATAGTATTCCATTTTCCTCGCTATCACTGCCCAACTTTTTGAATGATCTAAGCAGACTATTACCTCTACCCTACCTGCAGAAACCGTATTCACAAAGATTTGTATCTAGTTATTATTAGATAAAGGACAGAAATGGTATGGACCTAACAGAAGCAGAAGATATTAAGAAGAGGTGGAAAGAATACACAGAAGAACTGTACAAAAAAGATCTTCACGACCAAGATAATCATGATGGTGTGATCACTGACCTAGAGCCAGACATCCTGGAATGTGAAGTCAAGTGGGCCTTAGAAAGCATCACTCCGAACAAAGCTAGTGGAGGTGATGGAATTCCAGTTGAGCTATTTCAAATCCTGAAAGCTGATGCTGTGAAAGTGCTGCACTCAGTACGCCAGCAAATTTGGAAAACTGAGCAGTGGCCACAGGACTGGAAAAGGTCAGTTTTCATTCCAATCCCAAAGAAAGGTAATGCCAAAGAATGCTCAAAACCACACAATTGCCCTCATCTCACACGCTAGTAAAGTAATGCTCAAAATTCTCCAAGCCAGGCTATAGCAATACGTGAACTGTGAACTTCCAGATATTCAAGCTGGTTTTAGAAAAGGCAGAGGAACCAGAGATCAAATTGCCAACATCCTCTGGATCATCGAAAAAACAAGAGAGTTCCAGGAAAACATCTATTTCTGCTTTATTGACTATCCCAAAGCCTTTGACTGTATGGATCACAATAAACTGTGGAAAATTCTGAAACAGACCGGAATACCAGACCACCTGATCTGCCTCTTGAGAAACCTATATGCAGGTCAGGAAGCAACAGTTAGAACTGGACATGGAACAACAGACTGGTTCCAAATAGGAAAAGGAGTACGTCAAGGCTGTATATTGTCACCCTGCTTATTTAACTTATATGCAGAGTACATCATGAGAAACGCTGGGCTGGAAGAAGCACAAGCTGGAATCAAGATTGCCGGGAGAAATATCAATAACCTCAGATATCCAGATGATACCACCCTCATGGCAGAAAGTGAAGAGGAACTAAAAAGCCTCTTGATGAAAGTGAAAGAGGAGAATGAAAAAGTTGGCTTAAAGCTCAACATTCAGAAAACAAAGATCATGGCATCCGGTCCCATCACTTCATGGGAAATAGATGGGGAAACAGTGGAAACAGTGTCAGATTTTATTTTTGGGGGCTCCAAAATCACTGCAGATGGTGATTTCAGCCATGAAATTAAAAGACGCTTACTCCTTGGAAGGAAAGTTATGACCAACCTAGATAGCATATTCAAAAGCAGAGACATTCCTTTGCCACAAAGGTCCATCTAGTCAAGGCTATGGTTTTTCCTGTGGTCATGTATGGATGTGAGAGTTGGACTGTGAAGAAAGCTGAACGCCGAAGAATTGATGCTTTTGAACTGTGGTGTTGGAGAAGACTCCTGAGAGTCCCTTGGACTGCAAGGAGATCCAACCAGTCCATTCTGAAGGAGATCAGCCCTGGGTGTTCTTTGGAAAGAAAGATGCTAAAGCTGATTATTCCGTATCAGCTGAACTGACTATTCTCCTTGACTCTTCTGCAGTGTTTAGCACTTCTCATTACCCCTCTTTTTTGCCATCATACTTACCTCCTGGACTGCAGTCTCTTCGGCCTTCTCTTCTGGTTCTCTTCCTTGCCCCTGACTTTTTCTGGTCCTTTTCTGTCTCCTCAGGTCTTCTAACTCACAGGACTGCAGAAGCTTTGGTCCCTGTTCAGTTCAGGTCAGTTGAGTCACTCAGTCATGTCTGACTCTTTGAGACCCCATGAATCGCAGCACACCAGGCCTCCCTGTCCATCACCAACTCCCGGCGTTCACTTAAACTCACGTCCACCGAGTCGGTGATGCCATCTAGCCATCTCATCCTCTGTTGTCCCCTTCTCCTCCTGCCCCCAATCCCTCCCAGCATCAGAGTCTTTTCCAATGAGTCAACTCTTTGCATGAGGTGGCCAAAGTATTGGAGTTTCAGCTTTCTCTAATAAAATAACGGTGAAAATTATGTACCACCTCACACATTTTAAAGTTGGTATGTAAAGGTTTTCATAAGATTAAGGGTCAGAAGGAATATGTGACACATTGAATATTGTATGCATGCCTTTAATACACTTTTGACAAAACTACACATTGCATCTTCAGTTTATGGAAAACTCCCACTATATAATTTAATTGGCAAACACAGCCTTCACTGCCAAACCAATCCATCAGAAAACTGACTTCGTGTTCTAATTCAAATAAATGTGTTAAAACCTATCTCTGTGTCAATGATCCTGCTTCTAAATTCTAGATCTTCGGCAAGGGAAAGAAAGAAGTAAAAAAGGAAATAGAAACGAAAAGAAGTGATGAGGCATGAGCCTTGCCACAGGTTTGCCACTTGAAGGACGCTTCTTGTAGAAGCCCTGCAGTCTCAAATGTTCTCTTTATTCTCAGGGCTCCAGAGGTGTTTATGCCACTGATGTCAGTCATCAGTTAGATCCCTTAAACTATAACTTGCTTAATAAACAATAGCCCTGTCACCTGTCTTCACTGACTAAGCTCCCTTTGATTGTTCCTGCAAGTTGTATACTCTCCAAACTTCAGGTAGCCTAGACAATATATCCCAAGACTCCTTTATCTGCCTTCCATAAGCAACACTTCTGATACACGGGTCACTATGGCAATGCTTGCTTGTTTGTTAGGAACGTGGAGTAATCTTTTGTCTAGTTCAAGTCTGAGCTGGTTAAGCTGGTTGGGACCACTGACCTTCCAAGTGGGCCGGCATGAGTGTCCCACAGATGACCTTTCAATGTCAGAGGGCCAAACCTCCACCCTCAGATCATGCTATCGCCACCATTTTGTGTTCATGCATCCCATGCAGTAGCATGTAACTCAGATACGTCTGCACAGAACACTGATTACCTCACCTTTCCCCTACATCCAGTCTCCTTTCCCCACACCTAAGACTGCTCTGCCTCTCTATCCTGGAAATATCCCAATCCCCTTACCTTTGGGGAGGCAAATCTGGGATTTGTTCTCCTGTCTTTTCATTTAGCTGCCTCATGAATAAACCCATTATTTGCAACAAATCTCAGCGTGTCGAGCAACTAAACCTGGTTCAATACCATTTACAGCTGGAGGAAATGCACAAGAGTACAGTTCTGGATAGATGAGTGGAGGCATGGAAGTATGGGTGCACAGATGAGAGGTGTGCTCTCCTGTTGTAAACTGGAAGAAGGGCAATTGTGAGAGAGGAATTGGGAAACGAGAACAAGCAGATGGGGCATTTGCAGACAGACAAATGAGTTTTAGGAAAGAGTTCATGTAATAATAGCTCTGTTGACTAAAAAATATAGCCACGATCTGAAAGTAGAGTTATCTTATTTGGTGGGAATGTTTAGGACTCCAAGCCCAGGAGACAGCATTTCAGTACCTCTAAGAAAACTGCTCTAAGGAGGTGGGAGGCAGAGTCAGGCTATACACAAGTTTGCAACAAAGGGAGCAGGCAGTCTGAACATCGAAGATCAGATATAAGGAAGTTGGCATTCTATGTGTGGGAAATGTAAGCCTTTGGGCTCACTGAATTCATTCCTTTCATATGCATCTCAGATATCTGGGGCCAAATCCTGTTTCCTTGTTCACCTGAAGGAGTGCCAGATGGCTGCTTCTTGCATTCCCTCCACCCAAGCACCTCTGCAATCTCTGTGGGGGTGGAGGCATTTGGTGGATTGCAGTTTGGGGAGCTCTCATTCACATTTGGAGGCCAGAAATCGCTGATGGCTGTGACATTTCTTGTTTATTGATATGGCAGGAGATATTTTCATTTCACAGTCCCTCTCCATGGTTATAAATGTGACCATAATTTGGAGACATTTCATGACCCTTTTTTTTGTCCCACGGCACTGGAAGGCACATCCTAGATCCCAGATCAGGAGAAGGTCATTGACAAATCACTCCAGGTGTTAATTTCTGGATTAGGCCCACTGATAAATAATAAAAAATTCTCTGGATCCTCTATGTTCTAACCTAATAGGATCCTGGAAATACTTCTCTTCTTGCCTCTTCCCATACTTAGAATCACACTATTATAATTATTCTATGTAATAAATATGCCCTATTTCTTCAAGACGTTTAGCTATCAGTATTTTGGCTGGAGGCCTGGTTATACATCATGCACTACAAAAGACAACAATCTTATAAAATAAACAGATTACAAGTAATACTGCTAATATCCTGATTAAAATTTCAAACAGAGATTTAGGCCATGAGCTTTCAGAACCAAACCATCTTTCTAAAACATCACAAAGGCCAGGAAGTGGGTTATCTAAAGGAAGGAATCTGATTTTTCATGTGAGTCATTAAATATTTTACATTGGATGATTCACCTGGTGTGTAAACACAACATTCAGTTTGAATTACAGCACAGATGCCCGTTTAGATGCTGTAAGACTATCAAGGGCCAATCAACTTTGTAAGACAGCTCTTCTCAGAGAGACCTCAGAATTTAGTAGGCCAATAGCCTGGCTGCTATCACTTAATGCCCTTTGAGTGAATTTTATTAAGTCTTCAATGTGAGAAATAACATTTTCCAATCCTACCAAAGGTGCAAAAACAGCTGCTAAGTGACAATGCCAGTGAAATACAGATCTCCTGGTCCATCGGGCTCATATTGACGGTAAATTTGCTGGAAGCACATCTAAGTTTGTATGTAACTGGCCTTGAGCCCAAGGGAATCCTAAAGTACACCTTCCTAGCCATCCTGGTGGAAGCCAGGGCCATACACTGGACCCACAAAGCCACTGATTCCTGTTAGGTGGCAGCCAGTATATTTCTGGACATCTGACTAAATCTGTTTCATATCAATCACTGTCTTTAAGAGAAATGGTATGTTGGTAGTTTTCACAAGGCTGCTGCTAAGTCACTCCAGTCGTGTCCAACTCTGTGTGACCCCATAGACAGCAGCCCACCAGGCTCTGCCATCCCTGGGGTTCTCCAGGCAAGAACACTGGAGTGGGTTGCCATTTCCTTCTCCAATGCATGAAAGGGAAAAGTGAAAGTGAAGTCACTCAGTCGTGTCCAAGTCTTCGCAATCCCATGGACTGCAGCCTACCAAGCTCCTCCAATCATGGGTTTTTCCAGGCAAGAGTACTGGAGTGGGGTGCCATTGGCACCCAGTCTAATTTTCCAGTGCTATTAGGCTAGTTATCTTTGGTATGATTTAATTGATCCCAGCATGGTGGAGGAGCCTTTTAGGCTTAGACAACCACAGACTTGTGTTAGACAGATAAATGCATCCCATAACTGAGGAAGCATCCCTCCTAATAGTCTAGAGGTTATAATAGTTTTAAACTGTAATTTTGCTTGTTGCTCTGATTAAATTTGAGTAACCTTAAGGGAAAAATTCGTATTTATGGCCAGAGTCACAATAAGTATGTTTGATTGCTCAAGTGAGTGGGTTCCATCTAGTGATATCAGTAGTAGCCCAGACAGAACTATAATTCCTTTTTTCTAAAATAAACTTTCTAAGAGCCATTCAATTGGAGCCTTGGAGAAGAGAAACTTTCCAGGGTAAATGAGAAGTATTAGATGCAGGTAACTGATTACAAACCCAACAATTTGACTGATTTTTGAAATTTGCATAAGACTCTGCTCGTGATAGAAAAACATTTGATTCCTGTGTAAGAGTTCAAGAAACGAAGAAAATGTTATGAACAGTCACACGGGTCAGGTCCAGCATCTTGGGACAGTTGTTTACTTCCGAAGCCATCTTCTCATCCTGGTGTTGCTGTTCCCTTATTATCAGAGCATTGCTTTAAGGTGAGTTTGAGGTTAGCAGTTCTGTCTATAGACCAGGCTGGTACAGGAGCTCTTGGCTCAGATGGTAAAGAATCTGCCTGCAATGCAGGAGACCTGGGTTTGTTCCCTCAGTTAGGAAGATCTCTTAGAGAAGGGAATGCCAACCTACTCCAGTGTTCTTGCCTGGAGAATTCCATGACAGAGGAGCCCGGTGGGCTACAATCCATGGGGTCACAGAGAGTCAGACACAATTGAGCAACTAACAGTTTTACTTTCAGGAATCCAAGAGTCAATTCCCTTCAGTTTTGCTGTGCATGAACTAGTCAAAAGAATCTGATAAGGGCCCTTCCGTTTAGGTTGGAGGGAGTCCTTTAAATGATGTCTTTTCCAATATACCGGAGAAGGCAGTGGCACCCCCTCCAGTACTCTTGCCTGGAAAATTCCATGGACGGAGGAGCCTGGTAGGCTGCAGTCCATGGGGTCCTTAGGAGTCAGACACGACTGAGCGACTTCACTTTCACTTTCATGCATTGGAGAAGGAAATGGCAACCCACTCCAGTGTTCTTGCCTGGAGAATCCCAGGGACGGGGGAGCCTGGTGGGCTGCCGTCTATGGGGTCGCACAGAGTCGGACACGACTGAAGCGCCTTAGCAGCAGCAGCAGTTTCCAATATACATAATCTCCTGGTTGTAAGTCATGAGACTTTGAGGATAGATAACTGTGATAAGCTTCAGAAAAAATTTAGAATAATTCGTCAACAATTTGATTAAACCCTTACAATAATATATATCCCTTAAGTAATATAAGATCATAGTCTTTCATCCAATCTCACTGGTCTCCCTGTAATAATCTCAGAGACAAATGATGTTTGCCAAAGGAATAGATCTGAGGTTGAAGAGAACCAATGGAAAGGCCTTAGGCCAAGGTAAGGAATAAGCATCTGTAACTTTAATCACGGAGAAGGCAATGGCACCCCACTCCAGTACTCTTGCCTGGAAAATCCCATGGACGGAGGAGCCTGGTGGGCTGCAGTCCATGGGGTCACTAAGAGTCGGACACGACTGAGCAACTTCACTTTCACTTTTCACTTGCATGAATTGGAGAAGGAAATGGCAACCCACTCCAGTGTTCTTGCCTGGAGAATCCCAGGGACGGGGAAGCCTGGTGGGCTGCCGTCTATGGGGTCGCACAGAGTCGGACACGACTGAAGCGCCTTAGCAGCAGCAGCAGCAACTTTAATCCACTGAGTTTCAGTTGTTCCATTTGTCCTCTCCACTAACCCAGAAGACTGGGGGATGATAGGCACAATGGAAATGTTGCATAATTGGCCAAATTTTACAAACTTCCTTAACAATTTGTCTAGTAAAATGGGTCCCTCTGTCACTATGCCGTTCAGGAGTTACCTCAATACTGCCATAGTACTGAAGGTCAATTATATATACCTCAAAAATAAACAAAAAACTCATAGGAAAAAAAGAGTTCAAATTTGTGGTTATCAGAGGTAGGGGATGGGGGGAAGGGGAACTGGATGAAGACAATCAAAAGTACAAACTTCCAGTTATAAGATAAATAAGTACTAGGAATGAGATGTACTACTGTTATATGTTATATACAAAGTTGTTAAAGAGAGTAAGTTAGGGACTTTGAGAAGGTCATGTACACATTGCTATATTTAAAACGGATAACCAACAAGGACCTACCTATCATATAGCACATGGAACTCTGCTCAGCCTGGATGGGAGGCGGGTTTGGGGAGAATGGATACATGTATATGTATGGCTGAGTCACTTAGCTGTTCATCTGAAACTACCACAGGATTGTTAATTGGCTATACCCCAAAACAAAATCGGAGAAGGCAATGGCACCCCACTCCAGTACTCTTGCCTGGAAAATCCCATGGACGGAGGAGCCTGGTAGGCTGAGGCCCATGGGGTCACGAAGAGTCAGACACGACTGAGTGACTTCACTTTTACTTTTCACTTTCATGCATTGGAGAAGGAAATGGCAACCCACTCCAGTGTTCTTGCCTGGAGAATCCCAGGGACAGGGGAGCCTGGTGGGCTGCCATCTATGGGGTCGCACAGAGTTGGACACAACTGAAGCAACTTAGCAGCAGCAGCAATACAAAATAAAAATTCACAGTTTGAGAAAAAAACAAACAAGTAAATCCTGAGTTCTTAACATAAGGAAAAATCTTTTTTTCTATTTCTTTAATTTTGTATCTATATGAGGTGATAAAAGTTCATTAAACTTACTGCAATAATAATTTCATTTTATATGTACATCAAATTATTATGGGGTATATATTAATTTTTAAGTGTGTGCTGTGTGCTAAGTCACTTCAGTTGTGTCTGACTCTGTGTGATGCTATGGACTGTAGCGCACCAGGCTCCTCTCTCCGTGGGATTCTCCAGGCAAGAATACTGGAGTGGGTTGCTATGTGCTTCTCCAGGGGATCTTCCCAATCCAGGGATCAAACCCGGGTTTAATTACATGCAGATTCTTTATCATATGAGTTACTCTGGAAGCTCCAAACGTAAACAGTATTATATGTTGATTATTTCTCTGTAAAACTGGAAGAAGAAAAAAAGAAAAGAAGAAAAAAAGAAACTGGAAGAAGAAGAAGAAAAAGATTTCTCTATAAAACTGGAAGAAAAAAAAAAAGAAAAAAGAAAAAAGCTCCTAAATGAACAAGAAATTTGAAGGTACATGTGTAGAGGATAAGCAACCTGTAAGGATTCACAAAGAGAGAAAGATGTTCTTGAAAAAAAAATATTTTAGATGTCAATGAGACAAAAGGTATTTATTTATAAGAGTGAGGAAAAGTATTAATAAAACATCTTTACCTTGTTTTTGTACTATATGCTCATAATAATTTTTTATTTATAAAAATTTAGATAATTTGACTTCAGAAAATAGCTGTGTCCTTTAAGATAGATTCAAAAGTGAGCTTGCTTTTTATGCTGATGCTACATAAGGCAATGGAATGGTGAGTATGACTAAGAACAGTAGCATTTAAGCAACCTAGAGCATTGATTGGCATTATCTTTTTGTACCAGTAGAGGGAGATCTAAATCCACTATAGAAATCAGTAATTTCAGTTTGTTGAACAGTGAATGAAGGGAAAGGAGAGTTGCTCCTAAACACTGTTATTATCAAGTCCAGGAAACAGATGGTTAGGTAGACAGGTAAACAGACAGAAGAAGGAATAAAAGTTTGGTCAACTATTGTGACAAATGCATAATATAAATCTTCATCAAAGATTACTGGCAGGATTTGCCATAGAGTTTCATTCACTTACAAAATGCTAGTGTGTCAAACTTAACATAAAAGATATTTAACATATTTATATATTTAAATCCTAAAATTAACCTTTTAATGTTAAGTTCTTTTTCAAAGAATTAGAACTTAAATTTAAATATCCAACCAAGTAGATCTATTGTGATGAACGTAAAATGAGGTCTGGCTGTTTTCACCTTCCTCGGTGCCCAGGCTGTTTCAGTGATGTAACATGGCCAGCCGAGCCCCTGCAGCCTCCTAGCAATGCACACATATATAAAAATGTTCTTCTTATTGTTTCACTTCCCTCATTATACTGGTCATTATACTGGTCAGAACTGTGTACTTCTTTTTTTAAAACCTGGATTTAAGGTACTCACGACTGGACTAACCATAGTCCTTGGCTCATGACATATCATTGGTCTCTCCAGGCACACGTCTTGTTTGAGTGTTCCCATAATCCAATCCAGGAACTGATCACTGACAATACAGATGTGCATGTTCTTTCCTTCTATTATATCCCTGGCCTCACTCACACAAGGTAAAATAACTATTGTCCTAAATGTACCGTTTGTCATTTCCGTGTTTTTTTAAATAGTCCTTTAAATTAATAAAAATGTATCTATAAACAAAATAGATTTAGTTCTTGCATTTTATAAAAGAATAATCTTTAATTTGCATTTTAAAAAAGTAAACATTAAGATTTATTCATACTGATGTAGATATGTTAATTCATTGATTTTCATATAATATCCCATTATGTATACATACCACCATTTATTTATCCCTTCTCCTATCTTATGGGCATTTGGTTTATATGGGTTTTTTTTTTTTTTCTTTTCTCAATCCTTTTCATTGGAAGGACTGGTGCTGAAGCTGAAACTCCAATACTCTGGTAACCTGATGGGAACAGCCAACTCACTGGAAAAGACCCTGATGCTGGGAAAGACTGAGGCAAGAGGAGACGGAGGCAACAGAGGATGAGATGGTTGGGCGGCATCACTGACTCAATGGACTTGAGTTTGAGCAAACCCTGGGAGACAGTGAAGGACAGGGAAGTCTGGCATGCTGCAATTCATGGGATCGCAAAGAGTCGAACATGACTGAGTGACTGAACAACCACCACTATTTATTTACCCCCTCTTCTATCTTATGAGCATTTGGTCTATGTGGGTTTTTTTCTTTTTTCAATCACTGAAAGCACTGCCATGAGACTGCTTGTATATGTGTCTCCTGGTACATATGTGCAAGTATTTCTCTTGATGGGTTGTACGGTGTAAGAATGATCAACTCACACTCTTAGCAAAATTGTACATACAAATTGCTGATCTATTTTTTTTCCAACACTTGGTATGTTTAGGTTTCCTAACCTTTTCCTGTTGAATGAGCTTAAATGGTCTTGATTTATCTTTCCCTAATTATTACTGACTTTGAGAAACTCACCTTATTTATTGGCTATAAGTAGCTCCTTTTCTATTAAATATATCGTTTACTTATTTTTATGTATATTGGGTCATTTTTCTTGCCAATATGTAGGAGTCCTTTCTATTTCTTTTAGTTATATGTATACAAATCTTTCTACCAACTTATAGCTTGTCTTTTTAGTTTAAAGTGTCTTTTGATGAATCAAATTTCTTAATTTTAATTTAGCCAAATTTATCAATTTCTTGTTATATGGTTAATGGGATTTGCACATTGAAAAATCTTTGCCTTTATTGAACAGACTGTTCTTTTCCCATAATATATTTTTGGACATATATAAAGGATAGTCTCTTCAATAAATGGTGCTGGGAAATCTAGATAGTCACATCAAAAGAATGAAACTGGACCATTATCTTTATGCCACACACAAAAGTCAACTCAAAATAGATTAACTATTTGAAACCACAAAACTAGAAGAAAACATGGGATAAAGTCCTTTACATTAGTCTTGGCTACGATATCTTGGATTTGACAGCAAAAGGCAATACAAGCGAGAAATAGACAAGGGGAACTACATCAAAGAAAGTGCACAACAAAGGAAATCATCCACAAAATGAAAAGAAAACCTACATAATGAGAGAAAATATTTTCAAATCAGGTATCTAATAAGGAGTTACTTACTTACCTCTTTACCTCAACTGTAAAGAGGTAAGTAATCTGATTAAAAATGGGTAGAACATATATGATCCAGCAATCCCATTCCTGGGCATATATCTGGAGAAATCTAATTTGAACAGATACATGCAACCCAATGTTCACAGTGGTATTACTGACAATAGCCAAGACATGGGAGCAACCTAAAAGTCCATAGAGAGATGATAAATAAAAAGGATGTGGCACAGGTCCATGATGGAATCCTACTCAGCAACAAAAAAGAGGGAAATAATGCCATCTGTAGCAACACAGATGGACCTAGGGATTATCATGAAGTAAAATAAGTCAAAGACAAATATCATATGATATCACATATATGTGGAATCTAACATACGATACAAAGAAACATATACAAAACAGAAACATACAGACATAGAAAACAAATTTACAGGGAAGCCTGACATGCTGCAGGCTATGGGGTCACAGAGAGTTGGACATGACTTAAGAGACTGGGAAACAACAAAGGGGAAATGGGTGGGAGGGGGGAATAAATCAGGAGTTTGGGGTGAGGAGATACAAACTACCATATACAAAATAGATAAACAACAAGGTTCTACCATACAGCACAGGGAACTATATTCAGTATCCTCTAGTAAAGCACAGTGGAAAATAATATGAAAAAGAATGTATATACACACACATATATATCCGATCACTTTGCTTTATACTAAAAACTAATACAACATTGTAAATCAAGTATGTTTCAATTTAAAAAAATGGGCAGAAGACTTGAATGGATATTTCCAAAGAAGACCTACAAAAGGCCAGTAAGTAAATGAAAAGATGCTCAACATCATTAATCATCAAGGAAAGACAGATCCAAACCACAATGAGATTTCGTCTCACACCTCTTTAGAATGGTGATCATCAAGAAGATAAGAAAGAGCAAGTGTTGGGGTGGATGTGGAGAAAAGGGAACCCTTATACAATATTGGTGGGAATATAAATCAGTACAAGCACTATGGAAAACAAAATGGAGATGCCTCAAAAAATTAAAAATAGGATTACCATATGACCCAGCAGGCCCATTTCTGGGTATATAATCAAAGGAAATGAAATCATAATCTTGAAGAAATAACAATATTCCCAAGTTCACTGCAGCATTTTTAAAGGCCATCAAGGTATAGAAACAAAACTATCCATTAATGGATGAATGGATAAAGAAAATATTAGATACACACACACATAATGGAATATGATTTAGCCATACAACAGAAGGAAGTCCTGCCATTTACAATAAGATGGATGGACCTTGAGCTATTTATGTTAAATGAATAAAAGAGAGAAAGACAATGAATATTCTCATTTATATGTGAAATTTAAAAATAAAATTGAACTCATATTCAGAGCTCAAAGAGAACAGCTCAGTGGTTAACAGAAGGCAGGGAAGGCAGGCAACACGGGTAAAGGAGGTCCAAAGGGCACAAACTCCCTATTTTGAAATAAGTAAGTCCTGGGGATGTAAATCGTGCTGACTCTAGTTAACACTCTGTTGCTGCTGTGTAGTTGCTAAGTTGTGTCTTGTCTCTTTGCAACTTCATGGACTCTAGTCCACCAGACTCCTCTGCCCATGGGATTTCCCAGGCAAGAATACTAGAGTGGGTTGCCATTTCCTTCTCCAGGGGATCTTCCCTACCCAAGGATTGAACCCATGTCTCCTGAATTGGCTGACAGATTCTTGACCACTGAGCCACCAGGGAAGACCTGAGTTAACTATATGGTATCATATATTCAGACTCTTTGTGACCTCCTCTGGTCCATGAGATTTTCCCAGCAAGAATATAGGAGCGGGTTGTCATTTCCTCCTCCAGGGGATCTTCCTGACCCAGGGATTGAACCAGCATCTCTTGCGTCTCCTGCACTGGAGGCGAATTTTTTATTGCTGAGCCATCAGGGAAGCCCTGTTGAGAGAGTAGGTCTTAAAATTTACTATCATACAGTTGCAGAGAAGAACCAACTCTGACTCCATGTTGGAAATGTTTCTTTGACTTGTTTTTCATTGATGTTGTTATTATAATCATACATAATGGCCTACCTCAGAAGACCCTGCTCCTATGCCTGACTGTTAAACTAAAGAGCCTCTGTTCAGCTCACAGAGAGATAATCTGACCCTGTTCACCTGTGAATGGCTGCAAGAAAGAAGAGATTAACACACCCCTTCCCTGATGCTTCCTTGGTGACTCAGAGGATAAAGAATCTGCCCACAGTGCAGAAGACTTGGGTGTGACCCCTAGGTCAGGAAGATCGCCTGGAGAAGGGAATAGCTATGCACTCCAGTATTCTTACCTGGAGAATTCCATGGACAGAGGAGCCTAGAGGGGTACAGTCCCTGGGGTCCATAGCCCATGGGGTCACAAAGAGTTGGACATGACTGAGTGACTAACACTTCTTTCTTTTCCCTGATGCTGGCCATTTCTGGAGATGTTTTCCAAGACTGACGGCCCTTTTAACTTTTTCATTTCCTCTCCCTCTTTGCCTTTTGACTTTAGTTCCTCACAGCTTCTCTCTGTGGTTCTATAACAGAACCTGGCATCCAGACCTCAACAAGATGGCTATTTCGAGACATTAGTCTGCCATCTTCTCAGTTAGCCAGATTTCCAAATAAAGTTATATTCTTTGCCTGAACACCTCGTCTCTTGGATTTGTTGGCCCGTAGTCCTGCATTGAGCAGAGCTCACTGAATGATTGAGCATGCCTGTGGTGATCAGAGCCTCCTCATCTCAGACTCAGTAACAACACAAGGAAAAAATATTGTAACTATGTGTGGTGATACAAATTGTGTTAGCTGTTTCACCATATATATCTATGTGTGTGTGTGTGTGTGTGTGTGCTCAGTCACTCAGTTGTGTCCAATTCTTTTGTGACCCCATGAACCGTAGCCCACCCGGTTCCTCTGCCCGTGGAATTTTCCAGGCAAGAATACTGGAGTTGGTTGTCATTTCCTCCCCCAGGGGAGCTTCCCGACCCAGGGATCAAACTTGTCTCTCCTTCATTGGCAGGTGGATTCTTTACCACTGAGCCAACTGGGAAGCCTCTATTAATATCTACATATACCTATATTAGATATCAAATCATAACATTATACATGTAAAACTAGTAGTTTGTTATTTAATAGCTAAGTCATGTCTGACTCTTTTGAGACCTCATGGACTGTAGCCTGCCAGGGTCCTCTGCCTATGGAATTCTCCAGGCAAGAATACTGGAGTGGGTGCCATTCCCTTCTCCAGGGGATCTTCCCCACCCAGGGACTGAACCCATGTCTCCTGCATTAGCAGGTGAATTTTTTTTACCACTGAGCCACCAGGGTATTACATGTCAACTCTACAACTCTCTCTCAATAAAAAAAAACTTTCCCCACCCTATGCTCTGAACATCGGTTGCCTATTGTTTCCTACTGATATTTTGCTTTGTTCTTAATCTTTAAGTCTTTATTCCATCTGAAGTAGATTTTTTTTTGTACCTTGTGTGTGTTATGGGCTAAAAATTGTTTCCCCTCAAAATTCATGTATCAAATCCCTAGCCCCCCAGTACCTCAGAATGTGACTGTATTTAGAGATGAGGCCTTAAAGAGGTGATTAAGGTTAAACAATGCCATTCGGGTGGGCCCTAAATTCCCCTGGACAAAGGATAGGCTACCCACTCCAGTATTCTTGGGCTTCCCTGATGGCTCAGAATGTAAAGAATCTGCCTGCAAGGGAGACCTGGGTTCCATCCCTGAATTGGGAAGATCCCCTGGAGGAGGGCATGGCAATCAACTCCAGTACTCTTGCCTGGAGAATTCCCATGGACAGAGGAGCCTGGCGGGCTACAGTCCATGGGGTCACAAAGAGTTAGACATGACGGAGCGACTAAGCACAGCACAGCACAATCCAGTCTAACTGCTGTCCTTGTAACAGGAAATTTGGACTTACAAGGGGACACCAGGGATGCTCGCTCATAAAGGAATGATCACATGAAGACAAGAAGATAAGGCAGCCAACTGCCAAGTCAAAGAGAGAGGCCCCAGGAGGAATACCTTGATCCTGGACTTCTAGCCTCCAGAGAGACAAAGCAAATTTCTGTAAATTGAGCATTCAGACTGTGGTATTCTGTCAAGGCAGCCCTAGAAAACTAATACAGTGTAAGATACAGACTTCATTTTTTTTTTAATATGGAAAAGTCAATTTTCTACTTCCATTTATTGGATAAGTCTCCTTTCCTCACTAACCTATCATGCTTCCTCTGCCATATACGACAACACTCCATACACACGCATCTATGTCTAGGCTCATATACCACAATTCTATATAGTTGTGCATCTATTTCCAGGCTCATATACAATTCTATATACATGTGCCTTTATTTCTAGGCTCTTTAAACTATTTCACTTGTTAGTCTATCCCTGTGAGAGGACCAAACTTTCTTCATTGCTCTAGCTTAATAGAGCAAATTAATAACTTACAGTCTTGATGACTGGCAGAGGAAAGACCTTCCTTCTCCTAATTTTTCTGTAAAGTTACTTTGCTCTTTTTGATCACTTACAGTTTCATATAAAATTTGCAATCAGTGTGTCAAGTTTCACTAAAAATAATATTAGGATACTGCTTTACATTAAATCTAGAGAACTACAGGAAAATATCTTTTAATTAAAGATTTATCTCCATTTGAAAGCACATTTATTTCCTTTTCTGCTCTACTAATAATTTTAGTTCTGTCCACATGATGGCACTAGAAACCCAAAAAAAAAAATCAGATTTTTCATAATTGGACAGAAGACTCCATAACACATATACATGTTAGTATTTTAGTAAGTGCTCAAATGTTTTGGAGGATAGACCTGAATTTCCTATGGCATGTTCAACAGTGCATCAAATGCTTAAGTAAATTTGGTAAAGAGATATACAATAATATATGATAATCAAAGAATGGAAATAATAATAAAAATATCATGACTATTCTTCACAGTCCTTTTATCATAGAAAGTCATAAACAAATTAGATTTAAAAGTTCATTATCAGCAGATAAAATAGACGTGGTGTAAAATTAGTTCTGGAAATTTAGGTAGTAATTGCTAAACCAGCAAGCCTACTACAGGCTAGTAAACAACTCTGCCTAAATCTGGGGGGCAAAGGTCACCCCTAGGTTTAACTTTAAAGAGGAAGATTACGTAAGTCTTCATGTCTACCTCTAGGTCCACCCCTTATTCCAGCCCTGACAATTTGGGGGTAAAGTTCACTTTTACTTTATAAGAAACATGCCTGGGCTTGCCCTGTTTACAGAATCAAAAAGGAAGAGTCACAGAAGACTTTCTCTTTCTGCTTTGTAATGCCAATGGCACTCTTTTCTACATTACGGGGAAGTACTTGAGACAGAGTCTTTGAAACCATGCATACCTAAGTCACTGATAACAGGCATTGTTGTCGTTGCTTTAGTTGCTAAGTCCTGTTGCTAACTCTTTTGCGACCCCAAGAACCGTATAGCCCAGCAGGCTCCTCTATCCACAGGATTTCCCAGGCAAGAATACTCCTTGATGGTATCTGGACTTGAGCCAACCCTTTTCTAAATACTTTCCAGGGGGTTATTAACCTGATGTTCTATATAGAACTGGAAATTATTATTGAAATATTGTGAAATATATCTTATCTTAGATTTAAAAATTTGCCTACTGCTCATTAACATAACTTGGATGATCTACTAAATATTTATACAGAGAGACTATATAAGAAGTTACTTAAATTCTTTAAACCCCAGATTCGTCATCTGTAAAATGGGAATAACAGTATTTTCTACTTAAAACGGATGCAGAATTAAATAAGGCATTTGAAAACACTAAATATGGTGTACTGCACATAAAAATACTATCGTCATTACAGCAAGAAAGAATGGTGTTTCTAGGTTAGCAAATCTTAACCGTAAAATCTGCAAACAGGAAACTAAGCCGTGTTTTAATTCACTACGCTATGTTCCTCCCTCATGCTCCAATTCTCTCCATTTGAAAGGCCTAAGACTGCCTCTCTCAGCACCAGAGCAGCCTCGTGGCTTAATGAGCCATTTAAACGACGCAGTCTGCATAACCCCTTCGGAAGAAGAGATAGATGATTTCGATTGTAAAACCATAATCAGCACCAGAAGCCGGATTACAGCACTTATTGTCAAAGAAAGCCCATACCGCGGCCTACTCCAACTGCTAACTGCGCTTCTGGCACATTCCACGAGATGGCGCCTTTGCTCCCAGTCTTCGGACATCCTGAAGGCTAAACCTTTCCCGGGCAACTGCTTCCCTCTCCAAGGTTAAGAGCCTGACTTCAGATAAAGGCTTGATCTAGGGTGATGAGCACTAAGTGGGACTTGGCCATGGTCAGCCGACCGGCCTGAACCGAAGTCTGCCTCGTTCAGAAGCAGCGGGGAGCTCGGAAGACCCTGCTCCGGGAACCCCTGCCTTTCAGGGGCACGGCCTCCTTGGAGGGACCCTCTAGACAGGAACTGGTAGGGTAAAAGCGCGGGGTCCGCGGCAGCCCGGTCTCCCAGGTGGCCCGGGGGAAGCCTCACGTGCCTGTGCAGTGGACTCTGGCCACAGTCACCCCATGACACCGGAGGCGTCAGGTTGCGGGGCGGTCCGCAAGGGCTTTGCGGGGGAGGGAACCTGCGATGACCGCAGCGCCGCGGGCCACGGGGGCGGGGCCGAGGCGTCGGCCCCCGGGTTTCTACTTCAAACCTAGAAGTTCGGAACATTCCAAGAACGGGGTGCTGGTCTCGAGGACGGCCAGACGCCTGTGTCCGCCTCCTCACGGCGGGGAGCGCTCCCCCGCGGCCAGACCGCCCGCTTTCGCACCCGGCTTGCGAGCGGAAACCCATCGGCCCTTAGCGACCTCTCGCCTGGCCCCGCGCGCTCTGGAGGCCGGTGGGCGGGGCGTCGCCCGTGACGTCACGTTCCGTTTCGATTCTCCGCCCCCTTCTCAGCCCATATATAAGACTTCGCCCGGCGTTCACACTCGCACAAGTGGACCGAGGCGTCGGGCGCGGGAGGTTTGCGGTGGGGAGGAGCTCGAGGGCAGAGGCCGGCTCGGTCGTGTGTCCGCGCCTCGGAGGTGGTGGCCGGTAGTGTTAGGCGACGAGGCGACCATGGAGCTCTTACGGACTATCACCTACCAGCCGGCCGCCAGCACCAAGATGTGCGAGCAGGCGCTGGGCAAGGCTTGCGGCGGGGACTCGAAAAAGAAGCGGCCGCAGCCGCCCCCCGAGGAGCCGCAGCCGCCGCAGCCCCCGGCGCAGGTGCAGCCGGCGGCCCCCCACCATCATCACCACCACTCGCACTCGGGGGCCGAGATCTCGCGGATTATCGTCGACCCCACGACGGGGAAGCGCTACTGCCGCGGCAAAGTGCTGGGAAAGGTGACGAGCGGCGGGCGCCCAGCTGCCAGGCGGGAGGGAGGTCTGCCCGGGCGTTTCCCCCACTCTCCACCCCATTCCCCCGGGCCGGGCCGGACCCGGAGTCCCCGCTCCCCCGCCGTTTCTCGAGGTCTCGGTAGTCGGATCCCGGCACGGCGTGGGGATGCTCACCTGCCCTCCTTTGGCTTTTGTGCGCTGGTAGTGCGGGGGTCGCGTTCTCCATCCCTGACCGCAGCTCTGTCTGCCTCCCCAACGAGCCCAAAGACGTTGATCTTGAGGCCAGAATCGAGGGTTTTCTACACCAGACCTAGCCCTCCAGAAGCCTCCCCACCCCCACCCCAGAGAATTTTCTTGACACGTCTCTTCAGACCCTATTTCTCATCTCCCCGACCCCCAGCTCCGATCCGTGAAGCTCCTCTTTGTAAAAGGAGAAGGGGCACCGTTTTCACTTGACTGTTGTTAGGAGTGCTTTCCCTTCGTGAAGGAGCTTTTTAAAAAGTAGACCGCGTCCCTCTGTCCACCCTTCCTCATATTTTTGCTTATCTTTCTCGTTTATTTATTAAAAAAAATTTGCCATCCATGTTCCTGCCATACTCAATTCCCTCTCGGCTTTGTTTCCTTTCAGGGTGGCTTTGCAAAATGCTACGAGATGACAGATTTGACTAACAACAAAGTCTACGCTGCAAAAATTATTCCTCACAGCAGAGTAGCCAAACCTCATCAAAGGGAAAAGGTGTGTATGACTGTTGAGTAAAATATTTTCTTTGTGTGCAGAGATGGCCCTTCCCTGTTAGGAACATGTCTTCTGCATGTGTAAGCAGCTGGCTTTGCAGAGGTGAAGGAAGCTAATAAGACTGATCTTGCTTTTCCTTTTAGATTGACAAAGAAATAGAGCTTCACAGAATTCTCCATCACAAGCACGTCGTGCAGTTTTACCACTACTTCGAGGACAAAGAAAACATTTACATTCTTTTGGAATATTGCAGTAGAAGGGTAAGTCTTCACTCATCTGAGTGCATGTACTTCCCGCACACTGACCTGGCATTCAAATAGCACTTTATCTGGGAATTTGATTGTGGACATAATTATAATATGGCAGCATTACCTTTCATTGCTCATCCTGCATAAGGAAACTACTGATGCTGGCAACTTTGTTTGACAGATTCTCTTTTTTCCTTCTCTTCCTCCCAGTCCATGGCTCATATCTTGAAAGCAAGGAAGGTGTTGACAGAGCCAGAAGTCCGGTATTACCTCAGGCAGATCGTGTCTGGACTAAAGTACCTTCATGAACAAGAAATCTTGCATAGAGATCTCAAACTAGGTGAGCCTTTCACTCCAAACCCTGACTTTCGTGTCAGAGGTGCACGCTCTCGCTCCCTTTTCTTACGTAATGTTCTTAGTTGGAATCTAGCCAATGCAGTGTTGCTTCTGAATGATGGCTTGCCTATTAAGCAGCTGGCTGCCTGCCTCTCCAGTGGATAGATGTGTGTGTACTTGGTTAGAATATTTTTTCAAGAGAATTCAGACTTTTTTTTTTGTCATCCAGGGAACTTTTTTATTAATGAAGCCATGGAACTAAAAGTTGGGGACTTTGGTTTGGCAGCCAGGCTGGAACCCTTGGAACACAGGAGAAGGTAAGAGTCAGAAGGATACATGTTAACTAGGGTTTTGTGGAGATCAAACATGCCCTTTTTATCTTCCGATTAATGTTTCAGAGGTTAGTTGATATTAAAATCTGTAAACTTCTACAATGTTAATTGAAGGAAACACTTACTCAGTGCCACTATGGCCTTGGCAGAGTATCTTTGGCCATCCACTATGGCCTTGGCAGAGTATCTTTGGCCATAAGTTGATTATGAAACAAATCTTTTATTTGCCTGAAATGTATAAAAATGTCCTGTTGTACCTGGTCTCAGTTGGCTTAAAGCACTTTGTCATGTGGCTGAAAACAATTGTACATGCATTAAAAAAAAATTACCAAGTCACTTGGTGAAATGTCAATTGTTCATATGCCAAAAGTCAAATGTTTCCAAATAGAAATTCAGCATAGCTTACCCAGAAAACTAAATTTAAACAAGAGGAGAGTTCCTAGTGAAATCTTTGTATTTTGTTTTCCCAGGACAATATGTGGTACCCCAAATTATCTTTCTCCTGAAGTCCTCAACAAACAAGGACACGGCTGTGAGTCAGACATTTGGGCCTTAGGCTGTGTAATGTAAGTAAACGCACCAAGATAATAAAAAATCAAATTTAGATGTAGATTTTAGCACTGGAAAAGAATTGCTTTATGATGGTTCCTAAAGAAGTGTTTCCTTGTATACAGGTATACAATGTTACTAGGAAGACCTCCATTTGAAACTACAAATCTGAAAGAAACTTACAGATGTATAAGAGAAGCAAGGTATACAATGCCCTCTTCATTGCTGGCTCCTGCTAAGCACTTAATAGCTAGCATGTTGTCCAAAAATCCAGAAGATCGTCCCAGTTTGGATGACATCATTCGACATGATTTCTTTTTGCAGGTTGGTGGAATTTTTTTTTTTTTGCATCTTTTTATTACATGCTCTTGATCCTAATTTCCCAGCAGGTTACTGAAAGACTTTTCTTATGCTTCACAGGGCTTCACTCCAGATAGACTCTCTTCTAGCTGTTGTCACACAGTTCCAGATTTCCACTTGTCAAGCCCAGCTAAGAATTTCTTTAAGAAGGCAGCTGCTGCTCTTTTTGGTGGCAAAAAAGACAAAGCAAGATATATTGACACACATAGTAAGTTATAAGACTTTTTCTGTATCCAATACAATATGTATGAAGTTGAAAAGTTAGTTGAAAGAGGCTTTCATATTAACATAATTTGGCCCCTATGTTAGTAAACTGTTGAACTTTTGGTAGCATAATAAATCTAAATTGCAAACTGTAGTAGATAGTTTTGTTTCAGATGCATTAAAGTGTGCTTCTTGGATAATTGCAGCTGATGGCAAAGATAAAACTGTTGGTTTTGCCTTGAATGCTCTTAAGTTGGTTATCAACGCAAAAGGAGGAAATATGACTTGCTCTGTTTCTATCTTGTTTGGATAGAATAATGCTCATAATCCTTTTTCTTGATTTACAGATAAAGTATCTAAAGAAGATGAAGAAATTTACAAGCTTAGGCATGATTTGAAAAAGACTTCGATAACTCAGCAACCCAGCAAACACAGGACGGATGAGGTATGCTAGAGAAGAATAAAGTAGTTACAAACACTTTATATCATTTCCATTCTTTGTTAATTATCACTTGGATCATGACATATTTACTTAAGTTTTTTTTCCCCAAGCCTTTAAAATGAAAGATTTTATCTCTTATTTTAACAATGCATGCAGTTGAGTTATCAGAAATATCTTTTACTGGGCTTGTGTCCATTGCTTTGTGATAAGCTTTCCTAGTAATTGCTATAATCTCATCTTAAACTAGAATTCTCAACTTTAGATGAATTTTAAATGCTTGACTATCATCTGGCTCCTCTTTCTTCTAGGAAATCCAGCCACCTACCACTACAGTTGCCAGATCTGGAACACCCGCAGTGGAAAACAAGCAGCAGATTGGAGATGCTATTCGGATGATAGTCAGAGGAACTCTTGGCAGCTGCAGCAGTAGCAGTGAATGTAAGTTGTCAATCACATTTTAAATAGTGACACTCTAAACGCCAGTGTTCAACACTAAGCAGCTGAAGTCAGCTTGGTTTTTGGCCTGATTTAATATAGAAGAAGCAACTTAGAGGATTGGAGCAATTTTGAGTCTTCCATCCTTAGAATTAGTGGAGGGAGACCTAGCACTTACCATAGCCTGAGGTTTTGTTGTTAATGATTTTATAACTTTCTCTGACTTTTTAGGCCTTGAGGACAGTACCATGGGAAGTGTCGCAGACACGGTGGCAAGAGTCCTTCGAGGATGTCTCGAAAACATGCCAGAAGCTGACTGCATCCCCAAAGAGCAACTGAGCACTTCCTTTCAGTGGGTCACCAAGTGGGTCGACTACTCTAATAAATACGGCTTTGGGTACCAGCTCTCAGACCACACCGTAGGAGTCCTTTTCAACAATGGTGCTCACATGAGCCTCCTTCCAGACAAAAAGTAAGTGTGTCCAGCTAAGGAAGCCCTGTCAGTTCTTCAGTTTTGCCCTAAGGAAATCGGAAAACAGTGACTGACTTTTCCTGTTTCTGTTTCTTTTCTCCCTGTTCTTTAGAACAGTTCACTATTATGCGGAGCTTGGCCAGTGCTCTGTTTTCCAAGCCACAGATGCCCCTGAACAATTCATTAGTCAAGTGACGGTGCTGAAATACTTCTCTCATTACATGGAGGAGAACCTCATGGATGTAAGTCCCCTGGCTTTCAAGAAGTGATGTTTGAAGTGTGGTCCACAGAGCAGTAGCATCTGTGCAGCCTCAACGCTTTTAGAAGTGCAGCATCTCATGTTGCGTCCTGTCTATGACTCAGGATGTCTGGGTGGTGGGCCAGGAACCTCCAGGCCATTCTGGCCCTTGCTTACGGCTGAGAGGCGTTTGCTAGAAGAACTGAGTGCACACATTGCGAAGTCTTCCTAGGCACTAACCCTCCCAATCTCTCTCAGGGTGGAGACCTGCCTAGTGTTACTGATGTTCGAAGACCTCGGCTCTACCTCCTTCAGTGGCTAAAATCTGATAAGGCCTTAATGATGCTCTTCAATGATGGCACCTTTCAGGTAAATGAACCCTTTAAGAAAGTGCATGTTTAGGTCCTAAGAAATGATTTTTACATAGCCAGTTCAATTATTGAGAAAACTCTTCATATCTTGACTATTTAGAGATGCTCAATATCTATGCCTACTTTTTAAAGGTGAATTTCTACCATGATCATACAAAAATAATCATCTGTAGCCAAAATGAAGAATACCTTCTCACCTACATCAATGAGGACAGGATATCTACAACTTTTAGACTGACAACTCTGCTGATGTCTGGCTGTTCGTTAGAATTAAAAAATCGAATGGAATACGCTCTGAACATGCTCTTACAGAGGTGTAACTAGGAGATTTCTTGAACGGACCCTATGGGACTCCTCTTTTCCACTGTGAGATCTACATGGAAGTCAGTAGAATGATCTACAGCACGTTGAAGAAGATGGACAGGTGGTGGTACGAAAACAATTTCTCTGTGGCCCACTGGACCTGGTGGAACCAGACCAGTCTGAGGTACACAGTCCTGAACTTTGGACGAGCTGAGAATGAACCCGAATGCGGTTTTCCTTGACGTACCTGTTTCTAAAGGCTTTTCAGACAATTTTGCAGAAAGGTGCATTGACTCTTAACTTCTCTCTGTGGAGAGTGCTTCGGACAGAGGACTTGGAGCTGTGAATATACTTCCTGAAGGGGAGGGAAAGGGAGGATGCTCCCATGTTGTTTAAAGGCTATAATTGGAGCAGCTTTTGGCTGCTTAACTGTGAACTATGGCCATATATATATTTTTTTTGTTTTGTTAATTTTTGAAGACACTTGTGGCTGGAAAAGTGCATTCCTTGTTAATAAACTTTTTATTTATTACAGCCCAAAGAGCAGTATTTATTATCAATTTTTTTTTTATGTTGACCATTTTAAACTGTTGGCAATAAAGAGTATGAAAAAGCAGAAACAGTGGTCTCCTGTCTTTGGTGTGGCACCACCACCGCATCACTGCATTCTTTGATCGTGGATTCTTGGCACCCTTTGGCATGACATTGAGTGTAGAAGCAGGCTAGAAAGAACTTTAATTATCGCAGTAATAGTTTCTAGGAAGTCAATCTTTATTTAATACCTGAAATGAAGTCATATACTCTCTGAGTAGATCTGGCTTGAGAAGAGTATAACAAAAATATCACTCTTATCACAACCAAAATAAAGGCCTCCTATTATGCAAAAGCAATTTCTCTCTGAAGTATTTCCCCAAAACTTGTTTAGCTTGGGGTTGAAGGCTAGCGTAATCTTGTATAAATAGACCTCTGTTATTAAGGGTCAATAGTTTAAGGAAGTTTTATCTTTTTTTCAAAAAAATGTATTTATTTATTTGGCTGTGTCTGGTCTTAGTTGCAGCGTGCAGGATCCTCGTTGTGTCACGAGGGATCTTTCACTGTGGCGCACGGGCTCTCTAGTTATGCCACGGGCTCACTAGTTGTGGCACACAGGTTTAGTTGCTCTGTGGCAAGTGGGATCTTAGTTGCCCAACCAGGGGTCAAATCTGTGTCCCCTGCATCGCAAGGTGTAATCTTAACCACTGGGCCACCAGGAAGTGCCAGAAGTTTATCTTAATATGGGCAAAACTCTTTAATATTTGCACCACCTAAATGTATGCTGCTGCTGCTGCTGCTGAGTTGCTTCAGTCGTGTCCGACTGTGCAGCCCCAGAGATGGCAGCCCACCAGGCTCTGCTGTCCCTGGGATTCTCCAGGCAAGAACACTGGAGTGGGTTGCCATTTCCTCCTCCAGTGCATGAAAGTGAAAAGTGAAAGTGAAGTTGCTCAGTCATGTCCGACTCTTCACGACCCCATGGACTGCAGCCCACCAGGCTCCTCTATCCATGGGATTTTCCAGGCAAGAGTACTGGAGTGGGGTGCCATTGCCTTCTCCGACCTAAATGTATAGCTCAGTTCAAACCATCATAAACACTTCTATTGCCACCAGAAGTGAGAAGTACTTTTTAAATAAGTAATTTTATTTTCCTTCTGGTGCATGGAGGTTGAGGGATGGTATGAGTGCTGATCTATGGTTTTAAGCCCATCTTTAAACTATCAAATTATCCAAGAGGTAAATCTGAGATGCTTTTCTTTTCCAGTGGGATCTCTGACAGGTGTACGAAGCTGCTCATCCTGTTTACTTTGAACTTACAGTGACCTGTATAAAGTGCAAATACTTTTTTGTTCAGTTGTAATCCTACTATAAGGAAGATATTGTCCTGAGAAAAGCAGCACTCTCCGATGTATTAAGCTCTATTTGCACAGGGCTCCTCTACAGAATAGTGCAGAGATGATGCACTAAACAGAGAAAAATTACCAAAATTTTTCTAATATTCTTACAAACTGCACCTTACATACTTCATTAATAAATGTCAAATCTAGAGAACTGTTTATGGATATTTCACAGTTACTAGATTAACTCCTGCTGACTGGAGTTCTCTGACCAGGTGTACAACTTCAGACTTTGTTAAATGGTAATAGCTGAAGAAAATAGTAATAGCTGAAGAAAACTGGATAATTACACTAATAACTGGGTGTGGAAAAGTAGAATCCATTATTATCTGTGAGCAGAGATATAAAAATAGGAGTTTCAAACAGTAAAAAGTGTGCTTTCATTTTGAATTTTATACAGTTAGATTGTATATTCACCGTTTGAAAATTGTGTACGTCTCCATTCTTGTATGTACTGAGAATCTGTGCGTGTTCCGTCACTCAGTCATGTCTGACTCTTTGCGACCCCATGAAATGTAACTTGCCAGGCTCCTCTGTCCTTGGACTTTTTCAGGCCAGAAGACTGGAGTTGGTCGCCATTTCCTACTCCAAGGGGATCTTCCTGACCAGGGATTGAACCCTCATCTCTCTCCTCTGCTGCACTGGCAGGTGGCGTCTTTACCACTGTGCTACTGAGGATCTGCTGTCTGCCAAATCCTCAGCCTGGCGTTGGAGATGCCGAGTGAGCCCAAGCCTCTCCCTGCCCTCGAGGAAGTCACAGCAGAGTGGAGGAGACAGTGCGTTTACCTGGCAGTCTGATAAGTGCTGTGATATGATGATGAAAGTATGCACTGGTGTCGTGGGAACCAAGAACAGGAATCATGGGGCATCAGGCGTAGGCGTAGGGTGGACTCGGAGAATAGATTTCAGAGAAGGAAATTCTTTTTTATTGGGTTTTGAAAGATGAATGAGGGTTGTATAAAGGTATGAGATGGGGAAGGGTATAAGCAGTGGGGATAACGTGTATAGATGCCCAAGGGTGAAAGAGTTCATACGAGAAATGGGTAAGTATCATAGGTAAAGGCTGGAAGAAACAGACCTGATGTACCCCATGTGCCATCACAAGGCTGCATCAAAAGCTACGTGTAATTCCTCTAAGACTTTAAGGAAGCAAGTGACCTAGTATATGCATGTGTCTAAGTCGCTTCAGTTATGTCCAACTCTGTGAAACCTTATGGACTGTAGCCTGCCAGGCTCCTCTGTCCATGGGATTCTCCAGCCAAGAATACTGGAGTGAGTTGCCATGCTCTCCTCCAGGAGGTCTTCCTGACCCAGAGATCGAACCCATCTCTCATGTCTTTGTGTTGGCAGGTGGGTTATTTACCACTGGCACCACCTGGGAAGCCCAAGTGACCTAGTATTTCAGTTTAATAAAATTCATTCTAGGGGCATAAGCAAGATGGTTGGGAAAGAAGAGAAATACGACCCAAACAATAAAGATACTACTGTTCTGATCCAGGTGAGAAAGAACTTGATGGAAAGGAGCATATAAAGAGTCAGACAGTATCTCCTTTGACTCATCTAGTTCATCTTTGTATCCCCCTACTGTGGCATATGGCAATCCAATATTGAATGAATAAATTATGGTAGATTTGGGAGGGACTTAGAAAGTTGATTTCAATACGATTTGGCACTTTATTGAATGTGGAGCTTGAGGACGAATGTGAAAGATGTAAAACTTTAGTTTTTGTGCCAAGTAATAGCAAACTTCAGGTAAGTGTGGTATGACCACGGCAGTAACTCAGATTTTGAGTTATTTGACACTTGTACCTTATAAAAGTAATAAAAAATGTAGTCAAAAAAAACACTCCTCCCCCATCAAGAACTGTTATTGAATATAACCTTAATGCTTTCTAGGGAGGAAGTGTACTCCAGCAAGTACACTTACTGAGTACGTTTGGAGAAAGTGTGGAATCAGTTCTAAGTTCAAATTCTTGTTCAACCTTGTCTTAGCAATATGATCTTGGTAAACACCTAACCTCTCTATGTTTCAGTTTCTTCACATGCAAAGGTTAAATGATAATAGAACACTTACTCACCAACACTGCTCAATAAATATTTGCTCCTTTTCTTTCTCTGTTCCCCCTGCCTCCTTCTATACCCATCATGACAGTAACCATAGTTACCTAGAAAAGAAAACAACTGACTCATTCTGTCCCTCCCAACCTTCCTTTCTGTAACAGTCATGGTCCAGTTATGGATACAAAATTCATTTTCGACTTTCAGAGAGAAGGGATTTATTGGAGGCTACTGGTTGTACAGATGATAGAAGAGCTCAGAAATGAAATGGGAGGTAGTGAGGCAAACAAGAGTGTAGCAGCAGCAGAAAGCCATTGCTGCTCCTTTAGCTGGAGAGATCCAGAATGCTTCAGAACTGGGCAAGTGTGGAGGTGGTGGGGGTGTCCCTGGCAGAATTATGGTAGAATTATGGCGATCAGAGTCTACCAGGAATTTGAAATCATGAAGCTAATGTAGATACGGCTTGAAATAATCCCTGTACACATCTGGTTTAGAAAGGGGGTAAAATATTCTGGAAAAGACTCTTGACAGTCCCTTGGACTGTGAGAAGATCCAACCAGTCCATTCTAAAGGATATCAGTCGTGGGTGTTCTTTGGAAGGAATGATGCTAAAGCTGAAATTCCGGTACTTTGGCCACCTCATGCGAAGAGTTGACTCATTGGAAAAGACTCTGATGCTGGGAGGGATTGCGGGCAGGAGAAGGGGATGACCAAGGATGAGATGGCTGGATGGCATCACCGACTCAATGGATATGAGTTTGAGTGAACTCCAGGAGATGGTGATGGACAGGGAGGCCTGGCTTGCTGCAATTCATGGGGTCACAAAGAGTCGGACATGACTGAGTGACTGAACTGAACTGAACTGAAAATATTCTGGATTCTTTCCTCCTTTTGCCTTGCAATCTACCAGTGACCAAGTATATTGGATGTCAGGAAAAAGAATCCTGGGGAATATAGCTGTAGGAGTCATTCTTCTGTTTTAAAATGAAGCAAGGAAAGGGCAGGGATGAATCTGAGCTTTCACAGGCAGATACCTTCCTTCTTTCCTAACTTTTCTCTCCCATTAGTTTTGTACCCCCTCTATCCTCTCTTCCTCTTAAATCCCAAAGTAACAAGAGTGCTTAAGAGCTCCAGTTCACTAGGCAGAAGGATGTTCACTTCTAGTTCACTAGTTCTAAGCTCTAGTTCACTAGGCAGGGGAAGATTAGAGGAGGAACAAGATGGAGTGAGGAACCTTAAAACTGGAGTCATTCTTGCTTTGCTGCTGCTGCTGCTGCTAAGTCGCTTCAGTCGTGTCCGACTCTGTGCGACCCCATAGACGGCAGCCCACCAGGCTCTGCCGTCCCTGGGATTCTCCAGGCAAGAACACTGGAGTGGGTTGACATTTTCTTCTCCAATGCATGAAAGTGAAAAGTGAAAGTGAAGTCGCTCAGTCGTGTCTGACTCTTCGCGACGACGCCATGGACTGCAGCCCACCAAGCTCCTCCGTCCATGGGAGTTTCCATGCAAGAGTACTGGAGTGGGGTGCCATTGCATTCTTGCTTTAGACCTCTGTAATTTGAAGCATAAAACTTTTTTTTCCACTACAGAGATGTTAGTCTAATGAAAACAAATGTGACTAAAACTAAGATAGATTTTCATAAGGTATGTAGATAAATCAATGTTGGTATCTTACAGCAATTCCGTGCATGATAGTCAGTATATATTTTTAAGTCTTGGAAAAAACTCTTTTACAAACAGAAACCCACAGATTCCATTTTGTTTTTCCTTGACTTGCAAGAGATTCCAACCTATATATGCTTAGATTTGTGATTTCTTCTAGCACTTCTTTATGCCTTATTAACTTTAGTAATGGAAAGTATCTCTTTGTTTGAATTGCCACAATTTAATTATATTAGTGAATTCAAACTAAAAAGTTAAACTCCCATATGCAGTGTTGGAATTTAATACCATGGTTCATCAATGTTTGGAATTCAATTGAATATAATAGATCTTGCCCCTGGAATTAGCTTTATAATACAATTATATATAAAGCAAAATTGATTTTAATGATTGAGGTACAATAACTTCACTACCAAGTTAAGGTGAAAATAATAAATTTACTGCAATATCTTGGCTCTGAAATACTGACTGATTAGATATTTTAACCCAACCATGCAAGTTAGAACAAATTCTCTTTTTTTAGGCCTGTAGCAAATTAGTTAGTACTGCAAGAAACCAGGCAGCACACCCACAGGAGATAAAATCATCACTGCCTTTCTTTGGTACCATTTCGGAATCAATGGCAGCAGAATGACCTTTAAAGTTGGGATCACGTAGAACACGCCGTAAAAAGTTTTAAACTGAATTAAAGAATATTTTTGCAAATGGACTATACATGCATTCATAAATGGCAGTGAAACCAAACTGAGTTGAATGTAAGTATGAAAGCTAATACGTTTTCCAAGTCCTCGTGTGTAAGAAATTGCATGTTTTCTTTGAGGTTAACTGTAAGTTATATTTTTTGTTTATGATACAAAACTTGTGACAAAAAGCCAGTTTCTCAAATAAGAAACATTTGTAGTAAAACAAAACCAAAATTGAACAAATTATAAACATATATGATGTAATAGGAAAAGTTTGGAATTTTAATCAGCTATACCAAGCTTGACAAAACTGGTCAATGACTTGATGAGTGTAAGCAACATGACACTGCTTGATTCTTATTTTCCTTTGCTCTAAAACACAGTAATAATAAAAATTATATTGGAATCTATTAGCTTCAGGAATATTTTATTGTTGGTATTTGACTATTTTTGATCTACAACAAAATCCATTTCTTTTCATTCAAAAAAACAAGAAAGCAAAGGAAGTTTTCTCCCCCTTCAATATTGTCTTTATGCATATTCCTTTTGTTTTATATTGACATCATTTACTGAAGAGTAAATAAGAGCAGGACTTCCCAGGGTGGCTCAGTGGTAAAGAATTGACCTACCGATGCAGGAGATGCAGGAGACATGGGTTTCATTGCTGGGTTGGGAAGATTTCCCTGGAGGAGAGCATGGCAACCCACTCCAGTGTTCTTGCCTGGAAAATCTCATGAGCAGAGGAGCCTGTACCCTCTGGCTGCAATCCATGGGGTCACAAAGAGCCAGATGGGACTGAGCACACGCACAAACAAGGGTATGCACATATGTGACATACACTTCAGTAAAGAGGATGTCTTATGCCTAACTAAATATTATTAGAGCTTTTCAATGATTAATTGCTTCATTCATCATGCTCCTAAGAATCAAGGATGCCCTCAAAGTGAGAGCAATTTAATTTCTGATAGCCAACAAGACTGAAGTCCAGTCACATAAACCATTTCCCATACTGTTAAGTCCTCCTTGGTTGCTTTTTCTTCTTCTAGTCCTTTCTCAACTATCTTCCAAAAAAAAAAAAAAAAAAATATATATATATATATATATATATATATATATTCCTCTACTGTGTTCTAAGGAATACTATATTCTTTCAATATCATGAAGATTCCCTGAAAAATGTATTCCCTGGGAAATTATTTTGGGAAATAGGGATTAAATAAATGTAAACATTTCTTTAGATCAAAACTTCTCAAGAACTTGAATGTGCTGTATCCTGCATTGTGAATCTCCAGAGAAGAATAGAGTATGAAGGTTTCTCCAAACTTTTTTCCCCTGGTACACTCTCTTTTTTTTTTTTTTTTTGGATTAACTTTTAAGAACAAAAGCAATATTCTTTGTTTGCCAATGTATGCAGTAATTATGTTTGGTAACTGAAATTTACTTTTTAAAGATCTTGAACCTGTCAGATTGGGATGGAAGCCCAGATCTTAAAAGCGGTAGGACAGTGTTTAGGTGAATGGAGAATTTAGCATCACCTCTGTATCACAGATGTCTTACACACAGTCTTACTTAATAAGAAAATTTTTCCTCTGGAGGGAGAAACTCATGGCCTACATATCAACCAGATGGCTGGGTAACGATGTCAATTTTGCAATGTAGACTTCCCATTCCTAGATAATAAGGAGAGCCCTACAGTTGACTTTTGCCCATTTCTATTTCTTTACAATAAATTTTTAGTCCATGTTCACTATGATTTGCAAAAGACATTTTGGTTTTGGAAGAGAACATGCTGGTAATTCTTTACACTGAATAGCAATGGTTGTAAAAGATGTAAAGCATCTTCCTCCTTATGCCACCTCCTGTGAAGAAGCTACCGAACAAAGCATTTGGACTTATCATACTGAATGTATTAGAGCAAGATTTATTAATTAAACTTAATTGTGAGATCATTATAGAGGGCAAGATTTAATTGACTTATTTTAATAGTGTGATAAGGAAAGGAGATGTATGTTCAGAAGGGATATAGAAACTCAGTTCTGCTTTATCAGGAAACCCTAATTGAATAAATCTCACGCTGCTCCAGAAACATAATTTTATAGTTCCAATCCAAATGAAGAAGGTCCTTCAATGTCCACTATATGATTTGAAACCCGCTACTCTCATGTTACTGCACCTTTAATTTCCATTAGGTTAGGGTTTTTTGATATTGTTGGTGTCGATAACCTTATTTTTATGCCTCATTAAGTAGAGCAGCAGAAAAACTGAATCCAGGCTGCACAAATTTATATAAATCCTGCTACATATCACATGCTTTTTCTTTTTAACTTTACCTGCTTATTAAGACCACTATGACAATGAAGGTAAAAAATATTAATGACAGTCAATGACACAGGTACCATCTGGTAAATGAGAAGGAATGAAACATATTTGGAAAAGATATGGTTTCTCTAATGGCTTATCTTTTACAGACTCATAATCAATTGCTTGTCATTTCAACTAGGAGGTATACAGTGGTATTAAACAGTGATGTGATTTCACCCTGGCTTTAAAGTAGAACAACTGCAATAGAAACATGGAGTCCTTGTTCCAAATAAAAGGGATTTCCTTCAATTCAGGTGGATATGACTGGAAAAATAATTTGTCTGGAAAAATGAATGAATTTGAAATGTACTTTGAGAGTAATAGATCTCATCGATTTTAGAATATTTATTCTGTGAAGTGTGGTGAAGCTCTTATGGAAATAAGAGTTTAAATATAGACACCTCAGCTTCTTTGGTCAATATTAGCTGAACTGTTGATACCAACTAAACATATTAAGATGTCATAATTATTTATCTAGGAAAGGAAGTTGTAAAACAATGTTCTTCCGAGTCCCTAGATACATCAAAAGAATTTCACCTTGAACTTAGTAACATTGTCAATTTAGTGACGCATTTAGAATTGCACTTATATTGGTACATTTTATGGGCTAAGAATTAAAACTAAGAATGCACTTTATATCAGGCATGTAACAGCTGGTTTGCTTTAGTGACATAAATGCTACACTGAATGGATTGCATAGCAATTTTAATTTTTCATCATGGTTTCCCAGATTCTAATTAGCTTTTCTCTTAGCATTCATGGTATAAGACTGACATAATACAGTTTCTTGAAGCTATCCTTTTACTTTAATAGAAGAACAAAAATAGGAATTAAGCTTGAGAGGCATAGCAACAACAAAAATGAAACTTTTGTTTCATTATGTAAAGATTTTAAGAATTAACAGTCAAAAGAAGCATTTAGAAAAATCTTTGGGTTATATCAATATTTTAGTGAAAAATCTAAAAATTTGTGTTTTGAAAAATACAGATATTACAGGTCACATCACAATATTTCAAATTCCTGTAAAGAAAGTTGACTTGAGTCCTTGTTCTTTCACTGTAATAGTTCAACACCAAAACAGCCAAAGTAACATTTTTTCAAAGTATCATTTATTTCAGTTACACAGACATGGTGTTAATTTCTCTATATATTTAGATGACTTTTTTCCAGTGAAGCTCTATGGAGGTTTACAGAAAAAGCATTAGGTGTATTAATGTTATTTAGCTAGTGTCATTGCCACAGTACCAGCCAGATATTAAAGCATAATAAGCATCTATAGGCACAAGTTTCTTCTCAATTTGAGGAATTTTAGGTCAATAAAGTAGACAGAATCTCAATGATTGCTCATATTCCAATCTATGGACACTGTTGAAGTTACTGCAGATTGTTTTCCAGACATTGTGTGCTTGTTTTAAGTGGGCGTGAGACGAGTAAATGGCTAGTCTCCTGACAGGCTAATGGAAAAGCACGGGTCACTTTAGAGATGAAAGCAAAACAACATGAAATGCACAAGGCTAACCAAAGTGTCCAAATTTAATGCAGATGTCATGAGGAAAATGAACATTTTTGAGCACTTTGAGCTAGTGAAAGTGTTAGTTGCTCAGTTGTATTCAACTCTTTGTGACCCCATAGACTGCAGCCCGCCAGGCTCCTCTGTCCTTGGAATTCTCCAGGCAAGAATATCGGAGTGGGCTGCCATTCCCTCCTCCAGCGGATCTTCCTGACCCAGGGAACCAACCCAGGTCTCTCCTGCATTACAGGCAGTTTACTTTGAGCTAGGATTCCCTGTGTTTAAGAAAACAAAACCTTTTGATAAATAAACCAACTTGGTTTTTTCATTTGATTTCCTTTGTTTTCTTAGTGGTAGACCCTGTTTAATAGGACTAAGTGAAGCACTTAGATGTTTAAAAGACATGTCTCTCAGTTCAGTTCGTGGGGTTGTGACCCCGTGAACCACAACACGCCAGGCCTCCCTGTCCATCACCAACTCCTGGAGTTTAAAGACAAGTATTTATTTTTTTAGAAGGCTTTTTGCAGTGTATTAATTCATTGTCTTCCTGAAAACAAGAGAAAGATAGAAATGCTAAGTGACACTAACCCAATTTAGAGAAAAATTAGTTCTTATGAAATAGTCAATATTGTAGGATATCATTCATGAAAATACTGATTTGTGATGGAATCTCTCAGAAAAATGATTCTATATTATTTCGAGGTCAACTTTGACAACCGATAGCACCTTTATGGAAAGCTTTTGGTTAGTTCAGACACCTCAGACAACCTGATCCAGTGTAAATGTTTGTACTTCTCATCTAAAAATGGCTTCTCAAGAATAAACACACCATATCAAATTTGCGAGCCATAGATGTCTCTTTGGCTTAATAGTTTTATCCCCAGTGGCTCTGGGCTGTTAGCATCATTCATTAGGAAGACTTCATGTGTCTGGTTGCTATACCCCAGCTCTTCTCAGAGATATTACACATCCTTTAGTTTCCCTGAGTGGGAGGCACGCTGGCCTAACTAATGAAAGCTGTCACTGCGCAGCAACAGGTCACCAGGACCAGCAACAGTGTTGTGTCATTGCTAGATTATGGTGCAAAATGGTACTTTTAGTGTTGAAGTAAAACCTGATTCATCATCTTATACTTTTTTCTGAGCCAGCGCTTTAAAAGCATGTTATTGCTCATGTATAGCTAAAAAACAAACTGAGTGAAATGAAATCTCAGGTGGAGGCTATAAGATAATGAAATGTTGGTCTTCAGCAGTGGACCATAAAATGGCAAAATCTGTAAAACTCGAAAGCCCATTTACTGCCTAGGCAATTAATGTGAATAAGAAAGAAATTGTAATAATAATAATAATACAAATTTTGATGAGTTCAATGTGGCAAGACTCTTTGGTAAAACCATAATTTCTGTTTAAAAATCACATTTAAATGTATTGAATCAAAATTCTTATTTCTATTTCTAGAGCATCGTTTTGAAATAATCTCTTTCACTGTATTTTAGAACTATTGGTTCCTTAATTCTAGAAATGTCAGTGGGTGACAAATATTACTTTTGCCATTTTATAGACAGAGAAATCAATCGTCAGAGAAGTTAATTTGTTCGTTGTTGCAGAGTCAGTGGTAAATAGAAGCTGAAGACAGAACGCAAATAAAGTTCATCTCTTTGTTCACTTCATCCAACACTGTAGAGAGACCATACTGCTCCTGAATCCACTGGGAGAAGCAAAACTTAAAGATGACTCTCCCCAGCAGCTTTGGAGCTCACTTTGTTTCGGAAGCTTGACCAGAGCTGGAGAGGCAGCACTTGGCTGTGGCAGGGGAAGTGGCCTATCGTCAGAAACACTGGCATTGCCACTCACAAGCTGTTGGACCTGGAGCAAGTCCTTCCCTGAGTCTGTTCTCATCTGCAAATCCAAACTAACGTTAATCCAAACTGACTGTACATCAGAACTATTGTGAGAATCACAAGGAATAGCAGGGGTAAAATGTACTAAAGTGGATGCAGAGTGCTCTCTACCAAGATGAGGTATTATTACTAATGGTTATTATGGGTATCAGGCTTCCCAGATGGTGCTAGTGGTAAAGAACCACCAGTCAATGCATGACACGTAAGAGATGTGTGTTCGATCCCTGGATTGGGAAGATACCCTGGAGGAGGGCTCCAGGATGCCCTGGAGTCAGTTTCTATACTGACTTGCCTAGAGAATTCCATGGATACAGGAGCCAGGCAGGTCACAGTCCATAGGGTCTCAAAGAAACTGAGGCAACTTAGCATGCAAGCATGCATCATGGTACCATGAGCTAAGCCATGATAGGCAGAAGCCCTTCTATGAAGGGATCTAGGGAGGATACTGTGAGGACTTCCATGTGCAGTTATGAGGGGCCCAAGTTGCATGTTTCTTCTATTAGTGGCTGGGTCATTCTTCATCTCATGTGCCAAATCCCAGGGAAGCCCTTGAACAGCCAGTGTGTAACTAAAGTGAATCCCAGATCCTGACTGCCACATGTTGTTGTTTAGTCACTCAGTCGTGTCTGACTATTTGGTGACACTCCTGCCAGGTTCCTCCATCTATGGGACTTTCTAGGCAAGAATACTTGAGTGGTGGCCATTTCCTTCTCCAGGGGATCTTCTTGACCCAGTGATTGAACCCTAGTCTCCTGCATCTCAGGTGGATTCTTTACCGCTGAGCCTCCAGAGAAGCTACACCAGTTAGGGGACTTCTGATCTTTAGGTTTTAACCTAACCTTTCCTGGAAACTTAGAAGGCTCTCTCTCTCTCTCTTTTTTTAAAAATTATTTTGCTCTTTTTGTTCCAACTGTCTACCAAGCATGCCACTCTAACGCTGCTAGCATTGATCCACCTGTCTCTCTTCTAAGAAAGGTATACAGCCGGCCTTTTGTATCTGCAGGTTTCACGTGTGTGGATTCAACCAACCATAGATTGCCATTTTATAGGACACTTGAGCATCTGCAGATTTGGGTAGCCCTTCCATGCTTTGAAGATTATCAGGGATGGTGGTAACCAGACCCTCATATGCGTGTGTGTGTGTATTCTATAATCATTCTCTTCAGAATATCCTGCCACAGTCTGTCCACTATTTTGGCCTTGAGTATAAAATCTTTTAGACCATACTTTATTTTATTTCTTTTTTAAATATGTATTTATTTACTTGGCTGTGTCAGGTCTCAGTTCCATCATGCGGGATTTTTCGTTGTGGTACGTGGACCCATTAATTGTAGCACACGGGCTTAGTTGCTCCAAATGGGGATTAAACCTGTGTCCCCTGCATTGCAAGGTGGATTCTAAGCCACATTACCACCAGGAAAGTCCCCCATACCTGCATTTCCCTCTTTCTATTAGAAATCGCTGGGAATGGTCACAGCCATGAAAAGCAACAAAAAAAGGTTACTTATCTATAGATCCTTATAAATGTCAGAAGCATGAACTAAAGCAAGCAAACAAAAGCCAGTGATTAGGCTTGGGTAACAGCCCTGTCTAGCCCCGTTCTGACACCTACGTGGCTATTGTGTGTTGACCTCTTTTCCTTGGATTATGTCCTAAACCTATGTATTAACTTTGAATGTAATTACAATGTCAACATACTTTTTTGGTCAGAGACAATTATATGCTGTAATAAGGAGATAAACTCAGGTCTTGCTAATCACAGTGTTACATACTACTGATAATGAACAGTGAGCCCATGTATAATGAAAACATGAGAATCAAAGACATCAAAAGTGGATGAGACACGTTTAAAACACTATTTATTGGAGAGTTAGTGTACAAAGGACATTGTCAAGGGATTAAATTCACAGTTTGTGTTTTCTTAGGCTGTCCCAGCCTTGAGAGACTCGGAGGGATGGGCAGGTGGAAAACGGAATGAGATGAGCAGTTATGATGTAGGTTTTCTGGGGTCTCACTCCCCCTGTTATTGCAGAACCTTTGACTTCCAGTAAAACACTTTTCTAACTTTTTATTTAGGGTGTGTGCAGGTGCTATCTCACTGGCATTCTTTGGGTCCTGCTCTAGTTACAGGCCGTGTTTGTTCCTTCTGATCGTCTAGCCCCGTAAGAGATGCATAGGCTTCCACAAAGCCACCCAGTCAACACCGCCCACAAGCGCTGCTAGGCACCATTATAAGGAACATCCTGCTCTTCTGCTAAAACTTCCAGGTGCCAAAATGAGAACACAGATTCTGGGAACGTCAGTGGCTGAAGGCATGAAGCACATGGCATATTGTGTGCAGAAGGGGAAGAAAAGCCCACCCTTCCCCCATTTCGTGTGGGACTCTGTCCTGTGAGTATCGAAGTATTCCTGTTTTGTGAGATTTTAGTGAAAACAATGATTTCAGGTTATACTCACCATGCCTCCTTTACCTGGGACCGAATTATGGGTCTATGGAGTTAAGAGTGAGGACAAATCGTAGTGATGGATGCCATGTTGAGCCCCTGGATTTCTTTTCTCTCCACTGATGAAATGGTGAAGCATGCAGGTTCTAAGGTCGTACCTGACTCCAAGTTCAGCTCTATTAAAAATAGTTTTGTGATTTTGGGTAATTTCCTTGACTTCTCTGCCTGACTCTTATCTTATCCACTGTAAATTAGGCATAAAATCTATGTTCTAGGAATACGAACCTTCCGAGGACTGTTAAAATAATCTACAAAAGTGGCCAGAACAGAGTCAAGACTCAATAAATATCAGATACCACTTTTTTTCCAAAATATTCAAAGTTTCAGAAAATCTAATTCTTACTATGAAAAAGTAAGATAAACTGATCTTAAATAAGCACAGAAAAAACTTTATAGGAGATTTTGGTATACATAGAATGGGAATTATTTATATCTTCAGGAGGAAAAAAGTCATCTTCTCATCTCATCTCCCTAAGTTAATTTGTAGAGTGAGTAGAAGCTAGTTATGTAACAAATTTGCATGCTGGGTAACAATTTCATTTAGGACATCTCCACAAATGTGTGTATTTATTTTTGTTTGATTTTCTTTATTATCCAGATAGTGCCAGATATCTTGATTGAGCTCCTATTTTTTCCTCCATGACTGGATTAACTGCACTGATGGAATGAAATGAATATTTTTGGTTTAGTGTAATCTGTAGCTTTAATGTCTCTATTTGTGATTTTCTTTATGTGTCAAATGAGAGTTAATCATACATTCTAAGAGATATAATGAGAAAAAACTAGTGAACCTCATCAAAATACTCTGAAAAGCAAAATGTCCTATAAATAATAATGATATATGGTAAGTACAGCATTGAGGACCCTGTTTTATTCCTAAAATAAAGCATTTCCATTAAATTAACATCACAAGAAATGGGAAATTACCATACATTGAAGTTAGGTTAGATTCCTGGTCCATGTTGCAATCAGAATGAGAATCTAGACATTTTTACTAGTATAAGTAAAACAGAAAGCTATTTTATATTTTGTGAATTGTATCTGCTGTGTCATCTCTAGGGGAAACCTATAAAATTAAAGAAAACAAGCTTCAAAAATTAAATTTCATCTTCTTTTCACATAGGTACTTTGAAGCATTAAGTTCAATTTCCAAAAAGGCCCTTAGTAGTGGAAGGTTTTGGTTGAAGAAATAAACTCTTATGTTATGCTAATTGCCTCAGAGGATTTCATTCCATAACATTCTTTTATTCATGAGTGGTGAATGCCAAAACTTATTTCAAAGTATAATGATGAATATGCTCATATAAATTTTGTTCTATCCATAAATGATTGAATATCTTACAGTCAAGAACTGGTTTATGATCACGATGTGAAAGCTGAACTGAGGGGGTTGTTAGGGGTTTTGTTGACCTCTTTTGCATAAAAAATACCACATAGAATCAGGTTGCTACAAATAAATTGGTACAACATCTATTCTTCCCTTCATTTGAATCCACTCAAGCCATCACATGGTATTTACTAATGTCAAAACTCAGTATATTGTATATTTTTTCCATCTTTTGTTACAGTGGTGGTTCGAGGATTTTAAGATATCAAGTCATTAGCTATAAAACAATTCCTGATATTTACTTGTTGAAAGTTACAGTTTTGAGGAGAAAGGATGAAATCCAATATTACTTATACTGAATGTAATAAGATTTAAAGATGGTTCTGAAAATAGTTAAGAAGATTGACTAATGGGAATAATATTGCCAAATCAAAAACTGTGCAATGTATCCAAAATAGATAACATTCATTAGCACAAGTAGCAACTAAAGAAATATTATTTAAAAGCTAGCAAAAACATTAGATCATTGTCAAAATAACAGCACACTCTTGGTAATATGACATAGGTTTTACATTATTTTATTTTTTTCTGCGGGTATTAGGTGCAATGCACTATTTGTGTGTGTGTTAGTTGCTCAGTCACTTTTGTGACTCCATGGACTATGGCCCGCCAGGATCTCCTGTCCATGGAATTCTCCAGGCAAGAATATTGGAGTAGGTAGCCATTTCCTACTCAGTGGCTCCTGCAATGCTGGAAACCTGGGGTCGATCCCTGGGTCTGGAAGATCCCCTGGAGAAGGAAATGGCAATCCACTCCAATATTCTTGCCTGGAGAATTCCATCAGTAGAGGAGTCTGGTGGGTTACAGTCCATGGGGTCACAAAGAGCAGATGCAAATGGGTGACTAACACTGGATTATCACTGGAGGTGCAATCCATGCATCTAAATTATCAAATCTTAATATTTAAATTGTCTTTTAAGCATTGAGCTTCAGAAATCCACATCACTTAAATAGTCAAATTCAGCATTTGAATATCAAGCCATAGGGTATTATGCTGATTGTATTTTATTAGAGTTTATTGTCAGTTTTACAAATTTAAAGGGATTTGAGAAGTTATTAGGATGTGAATGAGACTTTCCTGGTGGCTCAGACGGTAAAGCGTCTGCCTACAATGCGGGAGACCCGGGTTCGATCCCTGGGTTGAGAAGATCCTCTGGAGAAGGAAATGGCAACCCACTCCAGTACTCTTGCCTGGAAAATCCCATGGATGGAGGAGCATGGTAGGCTACAGTCCGTGGGGTCACAAAGAGTTGGACACGACTAAGTGACTTTACTTACTTACTTTACTTAGGATGTGAATGAGGAAGAGCTGTCTCTTGTTTGTGGGTGGTTTTAACAGAGTGATTAAAAAGTGTCCTTAGAAGAGGGTGGAACAAATGGAGAGAGTGGTATGGAAACATATACATTATCATATGTAAACAGATAGCCAGTGGGAATTTACTGTCTGACTCAGGGAGCTCAGACTGGTGTTCTTTGACAACCTAGAGGGCTGGGATGGGGTGGGAGGTGGGAGGGAAGTTCAACAGGGAAGGGACATATGTGTACCTATGGCTGATTCATGTTGATGTATGGCAGAAACCAACACAATATTGTAAAGCAATTATCCTTCGATTAAGAAGGAAAAAAAAAGTGTACTTAGATTAGCTGACTCAGACTGTTCTTGTTTTAAAGTGGGTATTTAACATCTCTAAGATTAAAAGCCCAAAATATCTCATCCTTACGCGTCAATCATGTTGTTCAGATCTTCTCACCACTCTCTCACATTTCTGAACGCGCTATGATGTTCATTGTGGGGATTTGCCATTCTCTGTGTACAACTTTTTTGAAAAGCAATGATGCTATTTTCAGAAGGTAATTAATTTTAAACTATTAACAGAAGACATTTATGGATTTGAGGTTTTAGCATTCATATTAGCATTTCTGAATCATTTCTCTAAAATTCTCAAGCTTATCAAGACTCTTGGGCTTATTTATAGACAAGTGCCTCTTAAGCAAGTACCAAAAGTTAGGCTTCCTATTGGAGATGTACTGCTCAGTGACTTTTCTTTTCTGGCTGGTTTCTTGATATTTGTCTTTTTTAGTAAAAAAACAAAAATCCCCCCAAACCTGACTGCTCTTCTTCCTAAGACATCAGTTTTTGTAAATAAGACATTTTATAAATAAAAATTACTTTATATTCAGACTTCTTTTATAAAATCTATACTGAGGAAATTGACTATCACTTTCATTCTGGACTATTTCTCAAATAGCCAGCTTTTATTTTACAAAATGGAGTATGTTTTTTAAATTAGAGGGCCTCTTCAAAATTGTATGCTCCAATCTACCCACCTATAGAGAAGAGATTTTGTTCAGAAGACATGATTTGATCTAGCAAGAAATCAGATCTGTGTAATAATGCAAAACCGAAGGGGCTGCTGTGATTTATTTTCCATGAGTGACATTTTACTAGCTGTTTTGTCTAAATTCAGAATTGGATTTACTACAAAAGTAACATAATTTTGCTGACAAAGTCTCCATTTACTTCCTGGGAAGCTGCATAGCACATTCACAAGAACTCACATTTTGTAGAGGTTGCAAATTAGTTTAACTGAGATCAGTTAGACCATAGCCTCTTACCACATCCATTTTCTCTCTTGTCAGGTAGCATTGGAGTGGCCACATTTTGAGAATTTGGTACAAAGTGATGTCAAATTGGGAATACATTTACTGTAAGATGACTTTAGAGAGTGATGTTCCATCAATTTATATGAGCTTCAGCTCTGATCTTGAATTTTTCTCTTTCTCTATACTATCATTAAATTAGTGTTCCAGATTTGAGAACATAATGTATCAAAGCATTTGATAGATACTTAACAAGGTGCTTTATTTTATCCCTCAGTAATAGATGAAAAGGATAGGTTAGAGTATAAAACAGAGAATTTAAATGGGGCTGAGAAATTGGTAAATGTTATTCACTGTGGATTCTGTCTTTATGATTTTGATATTTGGTATTTACCCTGGAATTTTGCATTAATTTTGATTTAAAAAATTATGCATTATAATACTATCTTTATTACTGAGTTTTTTTGCATTCCCCCGCCCCAATTTTGTGCCCAAGGTGGGTACCTCACCTACCCTACCCTGGTCCTTCTTAGTTGTTGATCTCAAGCCTTATCCCACATTCAGAGTATTTAATAATAATTTCATATAGCTAATAAACCGTATTTATTGATTTATAGATTATACAAGGCTAGAGATGAAAGATTTAGAGCATCTAAAAAGCTGACCAAAAGTCAAAAGATGAAATGAAGCAAAAGTAAAGACCTTACTTAAAAAACCAATTGCCAAATACAAACAAAAAAGAACTAGTTTACTAAGAGCTTATGTGGAAAATGACCTGGTTTTAACCTGACAGTAAGCTCAAAATGAGTTAGAAATATGATATATGCCTCTAATAGCCAGGTTGTTCTCAGACCTCACTCTTCCCCACCTGTGCTCTGTAAATCAGGGTCTGTATTTCCCAAGCTCCCCTGGACTCTAGTTTCTGGTTACTTTCAGCCGATGCTGGGCCTTGGCTGACAGCTGGAGGATGACAAGAGATGAGCAAGAGTATTTCTTTTTCCCTTTCCCCAGTGTCCTGTGGCTCTCATTCTCGCAAATCAATAGTTGGTCTTAATTACCAGCTTCTATTGTGCAGAACTGGCTCTGGATGCCATTTCTTGGGGTGGTGATTCTTCCTGCTTTGGCTAATCCCTTGCATGCCTTCGTATCCTCTCTTTGGCCTCACAATTCGTCTATCGCATGTGAAACCCATTCCTTCTATTTTCGTTCCCTAGGTTTACAAGTTGTAGAGAGGTTTCTCTTGGCTGAATTCTGACTGGTAATAACCTCAAGTTATGGTAATAAAAAGATGCACTTGAAGACACGGGAGAATCTAGTGTGCAACTGAAGTATTATACTTAAAGTATGGCATTAAAAATAGATGTGGTGTAGAAGAGAGGCTTGGACATCTTCTTTTTAAGAGGCATCCTTTAATTCCCAGTTTCACCACCTACTAGCTGTGATCACGCATGAATCAATTGCTTCTGCAAGCCTAAATGTATTGACCTATAAAATGGTGATGATGGTTATATTTATTCTGTATGCTGAGATGCTCACATAAGATATGTAACAGAGTTTTATAAAATATAAGACTGGTGTTACTGCTCTTATTATGTCATTGGAGGAACTGCTGACCAAGCAGAAAGAGAAGTCTGAGAGAAGAAATGGTAGTAATCTGCATATATGAAGGAATTTCATGTAGAGGAGAAGCGATCTTTTTATACAGTATGATAATGGAAAGAAGTGTGTCCAGTAGATGGAAATTCTAGGAAAGCATACTTTGGCTCAGCATACAGCAGAGCTTTTCAGTAAGTGGAGCTCTTCAGAAATCTGAAGGGCCATTTTAGGGAGTAATGACATTCTGATTTCTGATCATATTCCTGCAGAGCCTCACATGGGTGAGATGGTAGTTCTTTAGGTAATAACAGTGACAATAATAATAACATTTATTAAGGGCTATCAAGTGTCAAGTTTTACTCTAAGTACTTAATGTGTATTAATTGATGTAATTCTTACAATGATCAAAAGATGCAACTGAACTGCTTTTCCAGGTGAATGAACTGAGGGACAGAGAGAGTCATTTCCAACATTACAAAACTGATAAGTGGAAGATCTACAGGCTGTGGTTCTAGGGATTTTAGTATCTATGTAAGAGATGTTTAATAAATATGTTTTGGCTCAAGGCATCTTTTCATAATTGTGTTATCTGAATGTTTTTCTTTTATATTGTAGAATCTGCCTTAGGCTTTTTTCAAACCGACTGTCTTGTTCCCTGAGTATCCCCAGTGCTTAGCACAGGACTTGGACATGTTATCAGTATATGTGATAATGTTTGTTGAATGAACAAATAATATTTGAGTAATATGTATTCACATACGTGATGATGCAACATATGCTCTCTGGCTAATGCATTTCTAATAACTGACTGCAAAGAGGTAGTGATCAGAGCTCTGCTTTGTGCCCCCTCCCTGGGGTATCAGTCTATGCTAAATACTGTAAGTAGGGCTGTTCTCATACTGTAATCTACAGACATCATAAATTGGAGTCTCTATGAGCACTTGCTAAGAACTTCAGACCAATAAATCAGAATTTCACCAGAGGGACCCAGGTACATTTTAAACATGTTCCGAGGTGATTCTCAGATATGCAAAAGCTTGAGAACCATAGCCCTTGCCCCTTCAGCCAGTGAAGAAGTCCAGGAACTCCTTTAGGAAAACTAACTGCTGTTATTCAGTCGCTAAGTTGTGTCTGACTGTTTGTGACCCCATGAACTGCAGCATGCCAGGCCTTCTTGTCCTTCACTAACTCCTGGAGTTTGCTCAAATTCATGTCCATTGAATTGATGATGCCATCCAACCATCTCATCATCTGTTTCCCCTTTCTCTTGCCCTCAATCTTTCCCAGCATCAGGGTCTTTACCAATGAGTCAGCTTTTTGTATCAGGTGGCCAAAACTTCAGCTTAAGCATCAGTCCTTCCAATGAATATTCAAAGTTGATTTCTTTTAGGATTGACTGGTTTGATCTCCTTGCTGCCCAAGGGACTCTCGAGAGTCTTCTCTAGCACCACAATTCAAAAGCATCCATTCTTCAGCACTCAGCCTTCTTTACGGTCCAGCTCTTATATCCGTACATGACTACTGGAAAACCATAGCTTTGAGTATACAATCTTTGTGGGCAAAGTGGAAACCTGGAATCAGACTCAAAAAAATCTTCCTATCTGGATTCCTGCCCCTCACTGCATGTAGCCTGTGGATTCAAGAGAGATAAGAGGCAGAAGACTTACCTTGGAGCTAACCTCAGAAGCCCTCTGATGTTCCTAAAAATAAGTGTTAAAGAACAGAAGCCATGTCTTCTGTCACTTAGAAATATTTACTTCTTGATTATGTGATGCTTCTGTGGAAATGGTAGAAGAGTTAACTCCAGTGTTCTCAGAGAACAGAATGTCTTGTGTGTGTGTGCACGCAACTCTTTGCGACCTCATAGACTGTAGCCCACCAGGCTCCTCTGTCCATGGGATTTCCCAGGCTTGAATAATGGAGTGGGTAGCCATTTCCTTCTCCAGAGGACTTTCCTAACCTAGGGATTGAACCTGTGTCTCTATGTCTCCCACATTGGTATGCAGGTTCTTTACCACTAGTACAGCATAATCCAGGATAAAAGGACAAAATCCACACTCTCTGACCAGAGCTTTGACCTGGGAGCCAGCTAACGGAGCTTTCACGGTAAGGGCGCATTAGTTTTCTCTTAGCTGTGGTCTTATCACTGTTAATCAGCCAAATGTATGTACAGATGCCAAATGTATATGTTAGGACTGCTTTAAGGGAAAGTTTATGCCCTTAATTTGGTGCCAAAAATGCACTAGTAACACTGACAATTGCTGATGAATATTATAGTTTTAATCATCTTGGCTTTGACAGTGAACTACATCAAATCTTAGCAAGTCAGAGAAAGTTATAATTCAAGGATAGAAATCAATGCCAGATATATGTTGGAACAGACACGATTTTCCAAACACAATAGAGTAAGCCTTCTATATCCATCAGTTAAGTGCTTAGCTCTGTTCTGCACACAATTGGAGAGACACAGGAAAAGACAGAACCTTCCCTCACAGAACAGTAGTTGGAAAATGAGAATATCCATATTCAGTACAACAACATACCAGGTAGTTAAGGCTACTTCATAGATCTGGAATCTTCGTGCACATGTTTACTTGATAGCTAGTTTCAATATGGATTTCACTCCCAGAATTTCTGATTCAGTGTCTGAGTTGGGGCTCAAGAAGTTACATTTCTAATAAGCTGCCAAAAGCACTGAGGCTGCTGACCCTGGATCACACCTTGTGAATCACTAGGCAAAATTAAGGCTTCCCTGGTGGCTCAGATAACAAAGAATCTGCCTGCAATGCAGGAGACCCGGATTCCATCCCTGGGTTGAAAAGATCCCCTGGAGAAGGGTATGGCTACCCACTTCAGTACTCTTGCCTGGACAATCCCACGGATAGAGGAGCCTGGTGGGCTACAGTCCAGTTTGGGATTGTGAAGTGTCAAACATGACTGAGTGATTAAGTACAACACAGCACAGGCTAAATTTTGTGCAGCATTTGGTAAAGGTATGTGTGTGTGTGTGTGTGTGTGTGTATACACATATACATTCAAGAAAGAATGACTAAGACTCATAAAAATCTTTCTGAGAATAAGGCTTTCCAAGTGGGAAAGTATGGATGTTCCTGCATCAGTGGGTGCTAGGCTTAACTGTTATGTGAAAAAGTGAGACACAAGGCTGCATGGGCAATTTGACATTACATGCTCTTAGATCATCTCTTCTCATGGGTAAACAGTCCTAACAACCTTTCTTTTTATGGCAGGGATTTCAGACCCTTGATCAACCCTTCAACATCCATTTTCCTTTCTCTGGAAGTCCTCCTGTCCTCTTGTCTCTTTGGGTGTGGGTGAACACAATGAGGTGGGTCTAAGCCATGTACACTGGTAGAACTCTTACCACCAGCGGGCTGGGCACAGTGTTTCTGTTAAGGCAGTCTGAGTCTACTGTTCTCTCATTCTGAGTGCATATCAAGCAAAGCCTGTCTGTCTTGAAAAAAAATTACAATGTATTAAAATTGTGGAGTCAAGTTTTTGAGCTTAAAAACAGTAATTTATTCGATCACATTGTATGTAACACACATGCATACGCTAAATCTGAATAAGATGCCGCCTAGTTAACAGTACCAATGTCAATGTCCTGATTTTGATATTGTGCTATAATTATGAAATATGTAATCATTTGGGGGAAATTGGGAGAAGGGTGTATAGGATCTCTCTATTGCTTTTTGGCAACTTCCTGTAAGTTTGTCAATGTTTTTAAATAAAATATTTAAATAAAACTAGTATTTTATAATATTTGACACCACTCATTGATCTTTGGCTCAATCTCTCTGGTTGTATTTTCAATTATTTTTAATATGTGCCTTTCATTATCCAAACGTGATGAATTCTGGTTTCACCACTTGGTGACCTTATGCACTTTTTTTGTTAACCCCCTCTTGGTACCCATTTTCTCAGTTTTAACAATAATAGCACCCACGTTAGTCATTTTAAGGATTCAGTGAGTAAATATGTGCCTAGAACAGTACCTGGAACATAGGAAGCATCTATGAATACTGGTAATGATGAAGCTGATGCTAATGATGCGAAGATGGTGTACTTGTGCTCATCGTGATCTCTGGACAATCCTGTCTCCTAATGACGTGTCACCTACCACCGGTACCAAACTCTACTGACTGCTATAGGTTCAGCTAGAGTGCCATATGTGGAAGTGTAGATAGGCAAGGATTTAATAAAGGATGCAAGTTCTTGAAGAACTACAGGAAACAAAGGTCAGGAAGGCTACTGTTAGTTCTTTGCTGGTAATGTTCATAGAATTGAGAAGTTTAAACAATCACAGGAAATTACCATTAAGATTCACAGCTGCTTGGATCATGAACATAGGTAATTCTTAGGAAAATGCCAAAAGCTACTAAAAAAAAACCCCTCAACTATACTATAGTTCATATGTTGACTTGGTATTGTCAAAGGAACTATAATATGGCATTTATATTTTACTCTTTTATGTCCACATTTTTTTGTAAGTGCCTATCATGGGCAAAATCTTACCCAAAATATAACTAGCAAGTGATGAGTGGAAATGCAGCTCTCAGTCTTCTAGCCCCTAACATGCAGAAGAAAGACTGACAGAATAGAAGGTGTTCTAACTTGATGATAGCAACAGGCGTTATACTTCTCTTAAATACTTTGATCATCATCCCAGCCACTTCAAACTAGTATTGCACCTTCTTTATACCTATATTTTGGAGGAACTTCTTACATATGGCCTTATATTGTAGCCATTTATGAATGTGGATTACATCTCTTACTAGATATGGACTTCTGGAAATTTAAAACAATTCTGTCACATAACAGATTCCCACTACATATTTATTAAATAAGGGAATGTATTAACATAGCCTATTTCCATTTTTTAGTCCTTTATTGTTTGATATTCATGGAAATCTACAATGGATCAAACTCTAGAATCTAAGGAACAGAAAGAGAAGGAAGGATCATTCAAATAAAGAAAAAGTGAGTGATCTATTTAATATCTTCTGAAAGTACTTACAATGTTTCAATAAAACCAGAAGATTTGAAACAAGTGTTGAATTCTCTATGGAGGTTGGATAGCATCTTTGCAATGGCTTTCCAACTGTTGCTTTCCAGACACCTGTCATGGCTTAGGATGTGCTCTGGTCTCCTTCAGCCTCCATATCTCATTCTATATGCAGGCAAAGCTGCATGGAAGTAAAGAACTGAGTTCAGACTAACTCATAGAATAAGCTGAGAGCCGTGAAGACACGTCATTGAATCAGGTGTCTGGTCTTATAGTTTTACTGATGACTTACATTGAAGTCACTTAAAGGATGCAACGTTCTACTTTTGGAATAACTGTGCTGTATGTAGGAACAAACAGTGTGTTGCGGTTCAGAAGCAGTCACACATCTGAGAAATACAGTGCAATTAGCAGCTGCTTCCCTAATAAACTTTTTTCTTTTCCTGTGGGGCTAAAATTTTTCACTGAGGCAGCTGTTTATTTCCAAATCAAATTCTGCTGGGTAGAGGATGACTATTTATAGAGGTTCTTTTTGGGAAATTCTGAGAAAGACACTAGCTAGAACTGACATTTTGTGATTATGAACTTATTCTGATCTTTTAATTTTATTTTTTATCATGACCTTGGCAAAAATCAATGTAGTTAAGAATTCATCAGTGGATTATGCACTGGGCCATTCTATCTGGATAACTTACACTCTTTCAAAGGCAGCTTATACAAGGGTCCTTATTATTTCCTGATTAAAGTTGCTGCTTCTGAAATGGAGAAAAATTACTTCAGGGACTGTGTGAGGGGATACATTATTAGTAATAACTTGTTAGTTGTGCCAGGTGGAAGGAATATTCCATCAACAACCCAATGACTCTGCCTTCAACTGTGTTCAGTTTGTGGCCAAAATTAGGAAGACACCTTTGGTACCCTTAGGTCCTTTGGATACTCTTTTCTTCCCTTATTTCATGTCCCAACCCTCTCAGATGTCTGGTGAGATTTTATCTATCTTTTATAATCTGCTCCTAGGGGAAAAAAATCAATAGTTTACATTTTCACCCAAATGTATTCTTTAATCTAATTTAGAATGCTCATGAATCCCTCATATAAAAGAACTTAAGGTTTCCACAGCCAGGTAAATATGGTGATTGAAGGGACATCATATTCTCTCATGCAGCCTTAAAATTGTGTGTGGGCAGCATGATCTGGTGTGCGAGGAATATGGATACTAGCTCAGAGTGGTGAAAAATCCTTTCTGTTCATCCTGAAGCAGGAGTATTCCTTTCATAACCTCAGTTTCTGTCTCTGTGAAGTTGCTCAGTCGTGTCCGACTCTTTGCAACCCCATAGACTGTAGCCTACCAGTCTCCTCCGTCCATGGGATTTTCCAGGCAAGAGTACTGGAGTGGGGTGCCATTTTCTTCTCCAGAGGATCTTCCCAACCCAGGGATCAAACCCAGGTCTCCTACATTGTAGGCAGACGCTTTACCATCTGAGCCACCTCTGTAAGATGAGGGAAATGCAGGAGTTCATTGTGAGGACTGAGATGATCATTGCAGGGTTCAGCTGTGTTCTTGCTGTTGGTGTATGTGTGTGCATGTATGCTCAATCATGTCTGACTCTTTGTGATCCCATGGACTGTAGCCCACCAGGCTCCTTTGTCCATGGAATTTTCTAGGCAAGAATCCTGGAGTGGGTTGCCATTTCCTTCTTCAGGGGATCTTCCTGACCAGGGATTGAACCCACGTCTTTTGTGTCTTCTGCATTGGCAGGCAGATTCTTTACCACGGAGCCACCAGGGAAGCCCTCTATTCCTCATACTCTCTTTTTATTTGATCTCTCACCTGTGGTTGACTCAATGACAACTCCATTCTGGAGAGGGTCTTTCTCCTTGGCTTCCTAAACCCAAGTCTGGTTCTCCACTATCTCCCTGGCTACTTTCTTTCAGTCTTCCTTACTGGAATTGTCTCTCTTTAAACGCTGGAATTCTTTAAGGTACAGTCCCAAGTTTCCTCTTCTCCCCTCCTGCTTCAGTTCTGACATCTTTGCAGATAACTCACAGTAGTGATTTCTAGCTCTGATCTCTCTTCTGAGCTCCACTGCTTAAAGTTATCTTGGAAGCCTCAAACTAGATTAAACTCAGCATTCCCAAAATCGAACTTTCAATCTTTGGGCTTAATTCCTAAGCTTATTTCAGTATTCCGTTTCTCAGTGATTAACCCTTACTTTCACCTATCCAAACAGTTGTGTGGGTCTGAAAGCTCACAATTATTATAGACACCTCCCTCTCTCACTCACCAAATTGTCAATATTTTACCAAAAAGATCTGTCCACGTCTTTCCATGCGTACCATAGCTTGTTATAATCATCTCTCAATCATTGATCTGCTCTGCTCCATTCTGCCCTCCACTTTCCAACCGCTTCTTTACTTTGTGGTCAGACTTACACTCCCTCCAAAGGCAAACTAATCATGTTACCTTCCTCTTCCCTCTCTAGACTTAAAATTCTATAATTGCTTCCCATTGCAAACTTGCGAACAAAGCTTCCTAAGAAGAATCGTAAGGCTCTGCAGGGCATAGCTCTGAGCTGCTTCGCCATTCCTTATTCCCTCTTGCCCTTCTCTGCTGGGTACAAGCCTTCTGGCTTCAGGTCAGTGTTTCATATTTTTTCACCTTTCTTTCCGCCCCTGGGCCTTTGCACAAGCCATTCCATTTTCCTAATATGCCCTCAACTTCTACTATCTTCCATCTAGTTAACTGTTCCTCTTTCTTCAGATCTTACCTTAATCAACACTTCTCCAGGTAAACCTTTCCTAACCTCCCTTATCAAATCTAATCTTCCTGTTTTAGATTCATGATATCTTATATCTGTCCATTATATCATCTAGAGCAGGGGTCCCCAACATCCTGGCTTCAGACCGGTACCTCCTATTAGGTACTACTGATCCTATTAGATACTATTAGGTACTATCAATCCTCCTATTGATCCTATTAGATAAGTAGTAGTGTTAGAAGTAAAGTCCACAATAAATGTAAGGTACTTGAATCATCCCCAAAATGACACTCCACCCTTGGTCCGTGGAAAAACTGATCATCACAAAATAGGTCCCCATTGCCAAAAAGTTTGGAGATAACTAATACATCATTAGGCAAAGTTGTAATTTTATATCTATTTTACCTCTGTTTATATGATTGTTCGTGTAATTGCCTGACTCTTCCACTTCTTTGTAAGGACGGTACACTGAATGCTTTTTTGTTACATTTATTTATTTTTTGCCCACCGCTGGATTCCTGTACCTGGTAAAGTGGTTGATACATTGTAGGAGCTAAATTAATATTTGTTAAGTGAATTTCATGGGTTTGTTTAAAAGTATACTTGTATATCTATTTAGGTAATATTTCCAGCATTTTCTTCCTCAATTCATTCTCAATGCAATTTACTCAACTCTTTCATTCTTATTTCTATGTGATCCTTCTCATCACCAAGCTATAAGTTGCCTGTCATCCTCCCGGGAGCTATATTAATGAATCCTTGCTTTCTGGAGCAGACAAGGCTACACTGGTATAAAACAAAACAACAAACCCTTGTCTACTGAGAAAGACTCTGATGCTGGGAGGGTTTGAGGGCAGGAGGAGAAGGGGACGACAGAGGATGAGATGGCTGGATGGCATCACTGACTCGATGGACGTGAGTCTGAGTGAACTCCAGGAGTTGGTGATGGACAGGGAGGCCTGGCGTGCTGCGATTCATGGGCTCACAAAGAGTCGGACACGACTGAATGACTGAACTGACTGACTGACTAGTGTCTCTTCTCATGAGAGCACTGATCCCATCATGAAGACTCCATCCTTATGACCTAATTGCCTCCCAAAGGCCCCATCTCCAAATAGCATGCCAAAACATGTGGATTTGGGGGAAGCACTCAAGTGCAGTCATGGTATCACAAAATTTACTACTATAACTTCGGGGAATCCTCAGTCTACTTTCTCAACACTCAGATCATATCAATATCTTGCACTGAGAGGATTATTTTCTAGGTTCTTCCACTGTATCTGGTCAGGTCCTCCCCACTATCTCCCTCAAAATACACAATCTTATTTATCCCCATATCTGTTAATATTACAGCCATCTCTTTCCTGGATCACTGCAATAGGCTCATGTCTACTCATCCTGTTTATATTCTTATCTCTTATCAGTTCAGTCACTCAGTTGTGCCAGACTCTTTGTGACCCCATGAACCACAGCATGCCAGGCCTCCCTGTCCATCACCAACTCCCAGAGTTCACCCAAACCCATGTCCATTGAGTCGGTGATGCCATCCAACCATCTCATCCTCTGTTGTCCCCTTCTCCTCCTGCCTCAATCTTTCCCAGCATCAGGGTCTTTTCAAATGAGTCAGCTCTTCGCATCAGGTGGCCAAAGTAATGGAGTTTCAGCTTCAACATAAGTCCTTCCAATGAACACTCAGGACTGATCTCCTTTAGGTTGGACTGGTTGGATCTCCTTGCAGTCCAAGGGACTCTCAAGAGTCTTCTCCAACACCACAGTTCAAAAGCATCAATTCTTTGGCACTCAGCTTTCTTTATAGTCCAACTCTTACATCCATACATGGCTACTGGAAAAACCATAGCCTTGACTAGATGGACCTTTGTTGACAAAGTAATGTCTCTGCTTTTAATATGCTGTCTACATTGGTCATAACTTTCCTTCCAAGGAGTAAGTGTCTTTTAATTTCATGGTTGCAATCACTATCTGCAGTGATTTTGGAGCCCCCCAAAATAAAGTCAGCCATTGTTTCCACTGTTTCCTCATCTATTTGCCATGAAGTAATGGGTCTCTTATAGTAGTTATTTTATTGTTGTGAATCAAAATTCTCTGAAACTAAGCAGTTTAAGATGACAAACATTTATTATATCAATCACACAGTCCATGTGGGTCAGGAATCCAGGAGAGGTTTAGGTAGGTAATTTTGGTTGAGGGTCACTCATGCTGTTTACCAGCAGTTCATTCATTTGAAAACTTCTCTGGGTGGGGCTAGAGGAAGCTAATTTTCAAGTTCACTCATGTGGTTGCTCCTCATGATGTGAGTCTCTCCACAGAGCTACATGTAACATAGCACCTGGTTTCCCCCAGAATGAGTAATCTTAGAGACAGACAGAGACACCAAGATAGAAACCACAGTGTCTTTAGTACCAAATCTTGGACATGGCAGGCCATCACTTCTGCTGTACTCCATTGGCCATAGTGATTGATCCTGGAACCATGTGGGAAGGGAATAGACAAAGGTGTGAACTCCATGAGGTGGGGAACATTAGGGGTCTTTTTGGAGACTGGCTGCCACCTCTTCTTACAATCCACCCTCTACCAAAGAGATTACAGAATTTCCCTGTGTAAGACCCTCCAATGATTTTCCCTGATGCTTAAGATAAAATTTCTAATTCTGTTTTTCCTATTGGGTAGAAGTTCAATTCAGGAACCCAGACTTCTTTCACTTTGTGGATTTACCCTAGTCTTTGTTCTTGACAAACGATAAAAGAGACAGAAGGGGTGTACCTGTATCTTACACTTTTTAACCTCTAAATGGTACATGTCGTTTCTGCTCACACTTCATAACCCGGAAATGAGCTTGTCAATCCACACACTTGTACATTAGGAAGTAGAGAAATAACTTGCTGTGTTCAGTGGGTGCTACTTTTAAGGTATGCTTTACAGCTTGAGTTTTCTGACAATAAGTGTTTCTACAGGACTAGGAAGGAAAATTTTAACCTAATACTAGATATCCTTATTAATTATTTATAATCAAAGTCACTATGGCATACTGAAAGAGAATGTGATAACAGTGAATGATATAGCAAAATGACATCATCAGCCTGGGAAATCCCACAGTGGCAACTTCAGTACTTTGGGCACTGTTCTCTAGCAGTTCCTTTACATATTATTGTCGTCTTTCACTGACATCCTTTGAGGCAGCTTCCTGATCACTCTGAATACATTATTTCCCTCTCTAGATGACCCAGCCTGGACACTATGAGTCTAGCACCCCATTCTCATATGGAAAATAGAATTCATGTGACTGTCACCCAAAATGACAGCTTACATTATCTCAGAAGAAGATCACTTAATTTGTGGGACATTTTATTAGAGACATTAATTTAGAAGTCAAACCAAACAATATATCCTCTGTTTTCATTTAAAACTTCCCAAAGAAGTTTACCTTGAATTTGTAATAAGAATTAACTATTACTTTAAAAAGAGAAAATGATAGAATATCTTAAGAAATAAGAGCAGTTTTATTATGATTCAAATGGTAAGTTATAGTCCTCTGTTAGTTATTTCATCAAGACAGAATACTAGGGGAATCAAGGGAGATTAAAAAAATTTTCTTCTCATAATTTTTAACTTATTTCAATGTATGATTTAGCACTCTCTTCTTCAAAATTAGTGGACATTTTTACAACTTTGTCCCTTTCCATGATTGGCAACTAAAGAAGAGAAGTCTTTATCAACTTTAAAAGGTACTATAGCTGTGAGAGTGAATCCCACAAGTTATCATTATAATAAAAATTTATTTCAATCATAATTCTTATAAATCAAAATGTTTAACTTTTATAAATTAAGAATATCAAATAAATCATAAATTTATTTTCATGTACTAATACACATTGAAAGGTTGTGCTTGAAATAAATGAAAATACACTGTTGCAAAACATGCTATATTGAAAGTCATTACAAGGCTCATTAGAAAGCAAGATAGGCAGGTAAAGCAATTTAACTTCAATTTTCGAAAATACAGCTATTGAACTGAGTACTAGCTTGTTGATTGACCAAAATAATGCAAAAATCTTCCTTTCTTAGGTCTTTTAGACCAGAATTGATAATCTGGAGTTAGAACTATGATCTAATTGTGAGATGGAGACAAAAACATATGAAAAAAATTTTTTTCATATCTCTTGTTAATTTAATATGCTAAAATACATTTCACCTGCAAAGTGAAACTTGAATTAATAAGGCATGTATTAATATAGAGATAATATATAAACCTCTATTCAGCTGCTGGAGTTTTACACACATTCTAAATTTTCTTTGCCAGCCTTCAATGCTGCTACCCTCAGAACAAGCTTAACAAATTATCATGAGAATTTGTACAAAGTGAGTGAATGAACATCATCTTCATTATCATCATGGAAGAAAGGATCCTGATAAAGATATTACATTCTTCATTAATATATTGACAGCATGGCCAAATATTGAAATGCTTCAAAACAACAACTTCTTTGTTATGCTTTGAATTTTACCAAGTCTATTTTTTTTTTTTTTGGATTTGAGTTATATGTATTTATATGAATATTAATTCATTTAGTACAGATAAGCTTTAAGGTCCACAGGCATCAGGGCAGAAACTGAGCTTTAGTTTGTTTGTAGAAACTGACCAAGATCACATTCTGATATGGGGGGACTATTTCTTGATAGTTAGGAGCTAAGCTCCATTATCACAAAAGAAAAGCAAAAGCCTCAAAGAGGAGATAGTCAAGTTCAAACAGAAAGATAAAAATATATTTATGATTAGAACATATTAAATATTTAAAAAACCCAATGGGGGAATGGAGCTTTTATAATATTTAGCAGTATGGTCTTAAGACTCTAATTATTTCATTAATGAAACAGATTCGTGTGATAACTAAGGATCTTTGAAAACTTTGACCTTTGATAAATATCCAAATGAGCATATTTATCAAGTACCCTATAGATGCACTAAATATTTTGCTTGCATTATGGCATGAAACACTTATAAAGCACATACAACTGTTATATTTAATTTTGAACAGATAAGAATCTCAAAAAAGCAAAATTAACTTTATTTTTAGTCATACAGCCAAAAAAAAAAAAAAAATGAGAGAGAGAGACTCAAACCCTCATCTATATGAATCTAAAATAAAAACTTTCAACCACTACTGTACATCGCCTCTGGTGACGTAGTCTCTCAAAAGTGGTCATCTCAAAGAATAATACATGAAAATTGTGGTTATATCTTCATTTAGTATTAATATGATGTCTGAATCTACCAGGTAGGCTGACGGATCAGATGGTGTATGTTTAGACCAAATCCAAAAACAATTTTGGTTTCCCACTTCCCCCTTAAGTGATTTTACTTATTCTTTTAAGACCATTTTAATCCTTACCTGCTCTTCATAGCTCTTCCTGACCCATCCCACTGGGCTCATGTCCCACTTCTCTGCCTTTTTAACTGGTAGTGTACATGCCAGGACAGAACTGATTATATTTTACAGCAACAGTCTGTTCCCACTCTCTTATTTCCTCCATATTGTCAGCAAAGCCACTGAGAGCAAGTTAGGGTCCTAGTGAAAAAGAAATTTAAAGCCTAAGAATAAGCAGATATGCACTGGCATGTTAACAGTTGACTGTTGTATAGCATTATTCCCTCACCCCAAAATTCCCCACCTCCCTGTACATTTTTAAGGTAATGACTGTCTTTTCTCTGTGTTTCCATTATCCAGTATGCTATACTTAGTCACTCAGTGATGTCCACTTCTTGTGACCCCATGGACTGTAGCCCACCAAGCTCCTCTGTCCATGGGGATTCTCCAGGCAAGAATACTGGAGTGGGTTGCCATGCCCTCCTCAGTGGATCTTCCCAACCCAGGGACTGAACCCAAGTCTCCCACATTGCAGGCAGATTTTTTTTTTTTACCATCTGAGCCACCAGGGAAGCCTACCATTCAGTACAGTGTTCAGTATATACCAGACAATCAGAAAATGTTGCTTCAACAGATGGCTCAAAAAGAGCTCAGAGAGGACATATGATGATGATATAGTTTTAATTAGGTCTTGAATCTTGAAAAAGAATGAATTTATTCTATACTTTTGACTTAGGCTTGTAATGAACACCAAAATACATTTTTTTTCTTTGTAAATGATCATTTCCTGCATAGATGGTAAACAGAGCAAGGTATTTACAAGCACAAATTCTTTGACTAGACTGCCTGGCTTTAAATCCTGGTTCTGCTACTTCCTTCCTGTGTGACTCACAGAAACCTTTCTTAACTCCTATACCTCAGTTGTATAATATAAGAAAATATAGGAGTTATAGTAAATTTTTTGTATGGATTTGTTAAGAGGATTAAATAAAATAAACTTGGTAAATTTCTTAGAGGAGTGCTTGGCAAATAGTAAATAACAGACATACAAATATCAAGTAACATTTGGTTGAAGTCTTTTTTTTTTAACTAGGCTCTAAGCTCCAACTACCATCTAGAATATACACATAGGAAATAATAGTTGAGTAAACAGGGTTTTCCTTTTAAAATGTGATCTTTAAATTCAAACTTTTGTTTTTTTCAACTAAATTCTATGGCATATTTTCAATAATGCCAATACCTACCCGATGCATCTTGAATTCCATTTTGATATGGCAATAATAAAAGCTGGCCACCAAAAAGCAGTTAAATGCAGACACCCTGATTTTTATTTGGAACATGTCCTATTTATTTTTTCAAATTAAATAAACAGTCCTTTATTTCCTCCTGAATTTTTTTTTAAACTCTAGCATTATTTCACTTTGAGAATATTTCATTTTAAAATTTCATGATAAGAAAAGAATATTTGCATTCATCCTTTAGTACTATCAAAATCTTTGCACAGATCTAGTGGTCATCCCCAAACTCAGAGGTAAGAAATGCAACTCACTCTGCCTTCATGCAACACATGAAAACCTTATATGATACTTTGCAACCTGAACAGGACAATTCCTTTCCATAGTCTGCCTTTCTTCCTCCTCCTCTTATTTTTCTTCTTTTCTTTCAATGTACTAAATGCCTCCATTTTGCCTTCATTGGCTGAATTTTGGGATCTGACTTTTCAAGGGGCTAAAAGGAGAAAAAATGACAAGTGAACAAATAAATATATTAAAATCTTATAGGTGTTTGGATAGAATTATCACAGTCTCTCAAGATATGGGCAGTAAGGTGGGATGGGCAAGAAAGTAAGAAAAAGGGAGAAGCTGAGAATTCAACAAAGCTATGGAAAAAATAATACTTGATTTTGTTACCAAATATTTAGTAGGCATTCAGTAGGGAGCGTGACTAAGATAAAGAGGTTTGAGGTAGAAGGAGCAGCTGAAGTGCAGAAGCGGAGGTGAGGGGAGCAGTGAGTGTTGGTTCTATAAGCTGTTGGGTGTGGCTGCTGCTCAGAGATAAGGGTTGGGAGGGAGGTAGAGGTGCAGTGTAGTGGTTTGTATGCAGGGCGGAGTTCTGTCTGGTTTGAGAAGAGTGACTTGATCAGATCTCTCTGCTGGCAATATGAAGAGGGTCAAAGAGGGAGACCAGGACAGGGACATTTAGAAGAGAAAGAAGGATGAGCAGCAGCAGTGAAGAAAAGAGTGAGGCTAATGTGACAGTTCCTGGTGACAGAAGTGGCAGAGAGCATGCCCTCTACAGGGCCAACTGCAGAGATTGTTGTGAGTGGACTCTAACCTTTGCAGGGTGTGGGCTACTTTAGGGGAAAAAGCAACAGATGGCAAAGCTCTCAGAACTGGCAGCAGTGGAACACCATGAGGGAGCAGGGTTTGTGGAACCCAAGAGCTGGAGGTGTGGCTGGAGGTGGGGCGGCCTCAGAGTTCAAACTGTGAGATCCTAAGGCAGTGCCAGAAGCCTACCAAGCATGGGAAGTGGAGTGGGGGTGGGGCTTGAACTTGAGAATCAATAGCTTTATCTCTCTTTTGCCTGCAGCCTTCTCATCAACAGGGAGGCTTGGCGTGCTGTAGTCAATGTGGTCGCAAAGAGTCAGACATGATTGAGCAACTGAACTGAACTGAACTGAACTGAACTTCTCATCAACACTGGTCAAACCCAACCAGAGGACAAAGGGATCTGAGTGTCACAATCAGTGAATGTCAGACCTTAGGAGCCCAGGACAGGCCAGAGAAGGGTGGAGGGTGGATCTTGAGGTGCAAAAAAGCTGACGAGCATCAGTTCAGTCAGTTCAGTAGCTCAGTCATGTCTGACTCTTTGAGACCTCATGAATCGCAGCACGCCAGGGCTCACTGTCCATCACCAACTCCCGGAGTTCACCCAGACTCACGTCCATAGAGTCAGTGATGCCATCCAGCCGTCTCATCCTCTGTCGTCCCCTTCTCCTCCTGCCCCCAATCCCTCCCAGCATCAGAGTCTTTTCCAATGAGTCAACTCTTCACATGAGGTGGCCAAAGTACTGGAGTTTCAGCTTTAGCATCATTCCTTCCAAAGAACACCCAGGACTGACCTACTTTAGAATGGACTGGTTGGATCTCCTTGCAGTCCAAGGGACTCTAAAGAGTCTTCTCCAACACCACAGTTCAAAAGCATCAATTCTTCGGCACTCAGCCTTCTTCACAGTCCAACTCTCACATCCATACATGACCACTGGAAAAACCATAGCCTTGACTAGAGGGACCTTTGTTGGCAAAGTAACATCTCTGGTTTTGAATATGCTATCTAGGTTGGTTATAACTTTCCTTTCAAGGAGTAAGCATCTTTTAATTTCATGGCTGCAGTCACCATCTGCAGTGATTTTGGAGCCCCCAAAAATAAAGTCTGACACTCTTTCCACTGTTTCCCCATCTATTTCCCATAAAGTGATGGGACCGGATGCCATGATCTTCGTTTTCTGAATGTTGAGCTTTAAGCCAACTTTTTCACTCTCCACTTTCACTTTCATCAAGAGGCTTTTGAGTTCCTCTTCACTTTCTGCCATAAGGGTGGTGTCATCTGCATATCTGAGGTTATTGATATTTCTCCCGGCAATCTTGATTCCAGCTTGTGCTTCATCCAGCCCAGCATTTCTCATGATGTACTCTGCATATAAGTTAAATAAACAGGGTGACAATATACAGCCTTGACGTACTCCTTTTCCTATTTGGAACCAGTCTGTTGTTCCATGTCCATTTCTAACTGTTGCTTCCTGACCTGCATACAGATTTCTCAAGAGGCAGATCAGGTGGTCTGGTATTCCCATCTCTTGCAGAATTTTCCACAGTTTATTGTGATTCACACAGTCAAAGGCTTTGGCATAGTCAATAAAGCAAAAATAGATGTTTTTCTGGAACTCTCTTGCTTTTTCCATGATCCTGCGGATGTTGGCAATTTGATCTCTGGTTCCTCTGCCTTTTCTAAAACCAGCTTGAACATCAGGAAGTTCACGGTTCACATATTGCTGAAGCCTGGCTTGGAGAATTTTGAGCATTACTTTACTAGTGTGTAAGATGAGTGCAATTGTGCGATAATTTGAGCATTCTTTGGCATTGCCTTTCTTTGGGATTGGAATGAAAACTGACCTTTTCCAGTCCTGTGGCCACTGCTGAGTTTTCCAAATTTGCTGGCATGTTGAGTGAAGCACTTTCACAGCATCATCTTTCAGGATTTAAAAGAGCTCAACTGGAATTCCATCACCTCCACTAGCTTTGTTCATAGTGATGCTTTCTAAGGCCCACTTGACTTCACATTCCAGGATGTCTGGCTCCAGGTCAGTGATCACACCATTGTGATTATCTGGGTCGTGAAGATCTTTTTTGTACAATTCTTCTGTGTATTCTTGCCATCTCTTCTTAGTATCTTCTGCTTCTGTTAGGTCCATACCATTTCTGTCCTTTATCGAGCCCATCTTTGCATGAAATGTTCCCTTGGTATCTCTAATTTTCTTGAAGAGATCTCTAGTCTTTCCCATTCTGTTGTTTTCCTCTATTTCTTTGCATTGATCGCTGAAGAAGGCTTTCTTATCTCTTCTTGCTATTCTTTGGAACTCTGCATTCAGATGTTTATATCTTCCCTTTTCTCCTTTGCTTTTCACTTCTTTTCTTTTCACAGCTATTTGTAAGGCCTCCCCAGACAGCCATTTTGCTTTTTTGCATTTCTTTTCCCTGGAGATGGTCTTGATCCCTGTCTCCTGTACAATGTCACGAACCTCATTCCATAGCTCATCAGGCACTCAATCTATCAGATCTAGGCCATTAAATCTATTTCTCACTTCCAGTGTATAATCATAAGGGATTTGATTTAGGTCATACCTGAATGGTCTAGTGGTTTTCCCTACTTTCTTCAATTGAAGTCTGAATTTGGCAATAAGGAGTTGACGATCTGAGCCACAGTCAGCTCCTGGTCTTGTTTTTGCTGACTGTATAGAGCTTCTCCATCTTTGGCTGCAAAGAATAGAATCAATCTGATTTCGGTGTTGACCATCTGTTGATGTCCATGTGTAGAGTCTTCTCTTGTGTTGTTGGAAGAGGGTGTTTGTTATGACCAGTGCATTTTCTTGGCAAAACTCTATTAGTCTTTGCCCTGCTTCATTCCGTATCCCAAGGCCAAATTTGCCTGTTACTTCAGGTGTTTCTTGACTTCCTACTTTTGCATTCCAGTCCCCTATAGTGAAAAGGACATCTTTTTTTGGGTCTTAGTTCTAAAAGGTCTTGCAGGTCTTCATAGAACTGTTCAACTTCAGCTTCTTCAGAGTTACTGGTTGGGGCATAGACTTGGATTACTGTGATATTGAATGGTTTGCCTTGGAAATGAACAGAGATCATTCTGTCGTTTTTGAGATTGCATCCAAGTACTGCATTTCGGACTCTTTTGTTGACCATGATGGCTACTCCATTTCTTCTGAGGGATTCCTACCCACAGTAGTAGATATAATGGTCATCTGAGTTAAATTTACCCCTTCCAGTCCATTTTAGTTCGCTGATTCCTAGAATGTCGACATTACTCTTGCCATCTCTTGTTTGACCACTTCCAATTAGGAGGGCCAAATCAGTGATGACAGTAGGAGGAAGCAGAGTGGGGAGTCTGGAGTGATTCTAGGACTAGTAACTTAAGCAGGAGAACAAATGCTTTGCTTCAGTGCCCTAAAACTCAGAAAACACAAAAATTGTGATGAATGATTTTAAAAGCTTGATCCAATGATGAAGGTTCAGCCTCAGCAAATTTTCTGTTTCTCTAACAAAAGCCACACTGGCTCCACATAACACACTGTGTTTGCACACTGCTTACAGAGCCATTGGCAACAGTGATGGCTGATATGACACCCTCAGCTCTGCTCTCATTTGTCCTCCCAGAGTTAGCAGCCTTTTGTAATTTGCACAAAGATGCCACAAAAATAAGCTGTATCTTTGAGTTGTCACCATTAGAATGAGAATTTGCCCTTGCCCCCAAAGGAAGTGAATTAAGATTCAAGGTCAAGAGTCAAGGCAATGAATAGAGACATTGGTATACACTTACCACCTGGGAAAATATTTGTGCAAAATAGGTTACTAGTAGTGGGTTCTAAATTACATGATAGACTTTTTAATAAATTTTGTAGATTAGGGCTACTATGCGAGCCTGAAAATTTTCCAAAATGTCTGTTATTTTGGCTTTGACTCTAGCCTGGAGGAATTCATTATTAAACTTGTTTACCTTGCAAGCTGTAATAATTGATATTAACAATAACATTCTGCTCATAGCTCTATGCTGTTGAGCTTAAGAGTTCTTCAAAGCTCTTCTGCTTAGTCCATGTCTTCCAAAGATAGATTCGTTTCCAAGTTTAAAGCTAAATTGAAAATCAAACTAGGTGAGGGGGGAGAAATGTTTGAAACTGGTTCTTTTCAGGTTCTCTGGGCATTGGACATGCATCTCACATTTCCAAAGAGAAAAGGTGAAAGTGATGAAGGGAGAGGACCTCCTGTTCTGGCTCACACAGGCCACAATTTTCAAAATCAAAAATAAGAAAGAAAAAATATTTCTTTGACTTCTTCCAAAATATAGGACTATCATCTTTGTCATGTTCATTTATACACTCTCCTCCTAGAAGAGCACAAGATTTCCTTCTAAACTGTGGGAGTTGGGACTATCCAAAGCCGCAATTTAGGGTCAGGGAGCAGGATACTGAAGAGCTTTTTGAGGATCTTTCTATCTGAGATTCTTCAATGTAGTTTACAAAAAGGAGTCTGAGAACGTGTTTGTCCTGGGCCTGTGTGTGTGTGCTCAGTCACTAAGTCGTGTCCAACTCTCTGTGATCCCTTGAACTGTAGTCTTCCAGGCTCCTCAGTCCATGAGATTTTCAAGGCAAGAATACTGGAGTGGGTTGTCATATCCTCTTCCAGAGGATCTTCCCAACCCAAGGACTGAACCTGTGTCTCCCATGACTTCAGCATTGGTAGGTGGATTCTTTACCACTGAGCCACTGGCTTAGTTCATATAATCAAAACCTTATTGCATGCTCACTTCAGCAGGGCATATACTAAAGTTGGAATCATACAAAGAAGATTAGCATGGCCCCTGTGAAGGATGACATGCAGATTCATGAAAAGCATTCCATACTTTTTGAAGCTCCAGACATTATAAAACTCTTAGAGGAAAACATAGGCAGAACACTCTTTGACATAAATCACAGCAAGACTTTTTTGACCCACCTCCTAGAGAAATGAAAATAAAAGCAAAAAATAAACAAATGAGGCCTAATGAAACTTAAAAGCTTTTGTATAGCAAAGGAAACCATCAACAAGATGAAAAGACAACCCTCAAAAGAATGGGAGAAAATATTTGCTAATACAGCAACTGACAAAGGATTAATCTTCAAAATATACCAGCAGCTCATGTAGGTCAATACCAATAAGACAAACAACTCAATAAAAAAATGAGTGGAAGACCTAAATAGACATTTCTCCAAAGAAGACACACAGATAGCCAACAAACACATGAAAATACACTCAACATCACTAATTATTAGAAAAATGCAAATCAAAACTAAAATGAGGCATCATCTCACACTGATCAGAATGATCATCATCAAAAAAATTCACAAACAAATTCTGGAGAAAATGTGGAGAAAAGGGAACCCTCTTACACTGTTGGGAATGTAAATTGATATAGCCACTATGGAAAACAGTATGGAGGTTCTTTAAAAAACTAAAGACAAAGCTACCATATGACCCAGAAATCCCACTACTGGACATATACCCAGAGAAAGCCACAATTCAAAATGACACACGCATCCTAATGTTCATTGCAGCACTATTTACAATAGTCAGGACATGGAAAAACTTAAATATCCATCAATAGAGGAATGGATAAAGAAGATATGGTACATATATACAATGGAATATTACTCAGCCATAAAAGGAATGAAATTGTGCCATTTGCAGACATGGAAAGATTTAGAGACTGTCATACAGAGTGAAGTAAGTCAGAGTGAGAAAAACAAATATGTAAATTGCTTGTATGTGGAATCTAGAAAAATGGTATAGATAATCTTATTTGCAAAGCAGAAATAGAGACACAGACGTGAACAAATGTATGAATACCAAGGGGGAAAGGGAGCAGAAGGACGAATTAGATTGGGATTGACGTCATACACTATTGATACTGTGCATGAAACAGATAACTAATGAAAACATACTGTTTATCATAGGGAACTCCACTCAGTGCTCTGTGGTGGCCTAAATGGGAAGGAGATGCAAAAAAGAGGGGATATATGTATACCTATGGCTGATTCACTTTGCTGTACAGTAGAAACTAACATGACATTGTAAAGCAACTACATTCCAATAAAATTTATAAAAAATAGTATGAAGAAATGTGCACAGATAGGGGAAATGTTATAGATTCAGAAATTTATGAATTTGTCAGTATACTAAACATTACTGAATTATATACCCCCAAAAAATGTTATTGAGAGAAAAGTCATTCTTGAATTGCTCATCTGTCAAGACTGTATTACATCTTATTGAAATGCGTGGTACAAGTCTTTTTCTCCAATTTTGAAATTCAAAAAACCTGAAAAAATAAAAAGATCTCTATAACTTGTTTTGTGAGAAAACCTCACTTGGCCTAAATTATTTGGCAGTAGAAGTTGACATAAATTGTAAGAGTCTGTTTTTAGTATTTATTCATTTTTCTCAGAGTAAGTATTACTATATCTAATTGCAGTAATATGGTAATTATAAGGTGATGTCCCAGACCTTTGATGGATTATATGTAGTAAGGAATATACAATGTATTGCCATTCAAAAATTCCACAAAATTGTATATTACAAAAATATCTAGCCTTACAATTTTCAGACTCACAGAGTGTCAGCTGTCAGATTGCAGATTTGTATTGACAGAAGAATTACCTGTGGAATGCTGGCTTCTATCTCACAGAAGAATGAAAATGTTTCTAATTTTGCTGAACATAACAGATGCTCAATGAATATTGTTGACTTAATGATTTATTACTGAGTAACATATCTGAAGGTGCAGATGAAGAGGCAGAAATAGATAAATGGAAATGTGAGGAGATAAAGATATATCTTCAAGGTAAGAGAAGCACAATCAGTTTTTCAGGTGAGTAAAGTTTAGAGGAGGTAGAATTTCAAGAGATAAGTTTTCCAAATGCAAAGGTTTTTAAAAAATACCTTTTCTTTCATAGAAAGTTAAAACGGATTATTTTTATTCTGTGTTTAATATTGAAGGGATTCCTGTAATTCCTTTTTCTTTATTTCTTTTTGGTTGCATGGATGAAGGATCTTATTTCCTGACTAGGGTTTGAACCCATGCCCACTGTAGTGGGAGCATAGACTTCTAACCGCTGAACTACCAAGGAATTCCCGTCCTGTAATTTCTTGAATACTTTGTTTTCTTTAGGGACTAAAGAATAGGGATAACTATTAAAATTGGTTTATAAATCATATCTCAATTATTTTAATCATTTATTGAGCATGAGCAGACCAAGTGCCATATATTCATAATTTAATTTAATCCTCACAAAAGCTGTATGAGATAGAAGTATTTTTTTTTTCAATTTTTCACATAAGGGCATTTCTAGATAAATCAAATAACTTATCTGAAGTCATATAATAGTAAGCATTACAGCCAGAGTGTTCAACTCAAGCAGAGCCCCAATCCTTTGTTCTTACTTACTGTACTTTATTCTATAATAACCTGAAATTCATGGTTACAAATAAAAATGTGGGCAGCCCTTTAAATAACCACACAGTATTGTATAATATGTGCTGAGCTATGTTCTCTTATAAGGGCATAGTTGGGAGTTATCAGAAAGGCCGTCTTGGACATAAGCTATATTGTTAAGCTATATACAGTATTCAGCTGTAATGAAAACCAGGAAGTCCAATAACAGTGCTTACATAAACAAGCTCACATAATATTATGCTCAGGCTTCCCAGGTGGCTCAGTGGTAAAGAATCTGCCTGCCAGTGCAGGAGACATCGGAGATGTGGGTTTGACCCCTGGACTGGGAAGATCCCCTAGTAACCCACTCCAGTATTCTTGCCTGGAAAATTCCATGGAGAGGAGCCTGGTGGGCTATAGTCCACGGGGTCGCAAAGAGTTGAACATGACTGAGCGCGCACGCACACACACACACACACACACACACACACACAATATTACACTCACATAAGAAGTCTGGAGGTAGGTTGTTCTCAGCATGGATATCGTGGATTAAAGGTGTCAGTTTTAAGAGCCTTAGGATTTCTTTGGCTTTTCTCCTAATGTTCCCAAGTTGTTTGCTGCAGTTTCAACTTTTGTATCCCAATTCAAGGCAGGAAGAAGGAGGGAGGAGGATGGATTGGCTATGACTACCCTTTTATTCAAGGAAATTAAAAACTTCCCCAGAAGCATCCCGGCAGTTGTCTAGTTATATGGTTCTATGGTCACCCCAGGTGTCTGGGAGGGTGGAAGAATGAAGAACCATGTCTTAGCTGGGTCAGTCCAACCATGGGTAATTATCTAGGACAGGGGTCTGCCAATTTTTTCTTTAAAGGGCCACATAGTAGGTAATTTAAGTTTTGCAATCCAGATGGTCTCTGTAGCAGCTGCTCAGTTGTGTGGCTTCCACAGTATAAAAGTGGCCCATAGACAGTGTGTAAATGAATGGGCTTGTTTGTGTTCCAATAAAACTTTATTTATAAAACTGGCAGCAGAACTGATTTGATGGGAGGCTATAATTTACCAGCCCCTACCATGCAACTTGGCACATTGCTGACAAGCCAAATGGAGATTCACTTATGAGCAAGAAAGAAGGGAGGGGATCATGGGTAGAACTAACAGTGACTGTGATTGAGGATAGAAATATTCTTTTGACTTATTCTTTTCTCCCTCGCTTTCCAGGTTTGCAGCTGGAGATTTTATGCTCTTGTACTATCAAGTTGTAAAGGTAATAGATGTAGCAACCTCCATCAAGCGAGCTTGTGGGGAATTGGTTATATAGACCTGAGGCCACCTCTTGGCCCATACAAACTGTCAGCTTTTGGTAGTGGATGCCACAGACTGTTGGGTACCAGAGTGTGGAAGACAGTGATTGCCGCCTGTCCATTTCCCACACTTCTTATTATTCAGCAAGGGGAAATAATGTGCTCAGGTAAAAAAGTGTATTTCCAGCCTCCCATGCTGCAAGAAGTGGTCATGAGCATCATCCTGGCCAATGAGACATGAGTGGAAGTTTCTGGGCAAGAAAGATTTTCAAAGTGACAGCTTCCTTAGCATGAATTTTCGCTTTTCTCTTATTTCTCTATGCCTTTCTGCTTGGACAGCACCATATTGCCAGCACAGTGTAACAAGCATGAGGGTAAGGGCCACTGACTAAAATGACTGAATCGGAGAGTAGAAGCAGCCTGGTACCTGATAACATTATGGAGCTACTCCATCATGGGCAGCTGGACACAAGGAGAAGGAAAATCCCTTAAATTGTTTAATCCATTGCTTACTTGGAGTTTCTGTGGCTTGAAGCCAAATGCACTCGTGGCAGATGTACAGGATGTCTTGTGTTCAAAGGAGCAAAAAGAAATGGCTCTCTTTTCCACGTGGAGTCAGAGAACAGGACTCCTCATTTTCTGTTTCTGACTCTGTGGTGAGACATTCACATTCTTCTTAGTCAGGGTTAGTCTCTCCTAGTTTTTAATGCTTTCTGGCTGAGATTGGCTTAGTGTGTTCCATTACAGAGAACATGCTGTGAGGTGGTGCCTGGGATCCTGATTTTCCACTTTGGTTCCCACCACACCTTATTTGCTTATTAGGTCACAGATGTGCCTTCAAACCCATTCAAGCAGTGTAGAGTTACTGTTACTATGTTTCCTCAGCTCAACTGTTGAATATATTTTAACAGGTCAAACAAATTGACATGTTTGCTAATTCATTCACTACAGAGTTAGGGATATTTTGTAATATTTCAATTGACTTACAGGCCAGTTACACATTTTCTCCATTTAGAAAAAAATAAAATAAGTTTAATTCTACTATGAGGAGTGTTAACATGTAGTAGTGTTATCTCCTAGATATACATAAAGACAGATACATATATTACATACACATTCACCTATTTGAAGTCTTGATGTATACTGAGTTTTGTATCTTGCTGGTTTTTCACATTATAAAGTGAACAATTCTCTGTTCTGCTATGTCAAATAGTCTTTAAAACATGATTTTTTAGTGGCAGTATAGTATTGCATCATATTACCAGTGTTTTTTCTTTTCTTTTTCATTATAGTTTATTATAAGACATTGAATATAGTTCCCTGTGCTAGCTATATAGTAGGACCTTGCTAGTTATCCATTCTGCATATAATAGTTTGCATCTGTTAACCCTTTACTCCCAGTTCAACCCTCCCTGACTCCTTGGTAAGCACAGGCTGTGCACTATGTCTGTGAGTCTATTTCTGTTTTGTTCATTTGTGTCAAACTTTAGGTTCCACATATATACAATATCATACGGTATTTGTCTTTCTCTTTCTGACTTACTTTGCATGGTATGATACTCTATCCACATAACTGCAAATGGCATTTCATTATTTTTTTACAGCTGAGTAATCAAACTATGTTTTAAAGCTCACTATAGATAGATGTTTCAGTTGCTTTTAATATTTGGCCATTATAACAAATATGAACAACCTTATATGAAACTTTTTCCTTTGTTATACAGGAACACTTTCTTAGAACAAATTACTAGGAATAAACCTTCTGGATCAAATATTGACAGTTTTTATTTACTGCCAAATAGCCCTCCTACAGGATAGCTGTTGTTGTTCAGTCACTCAGTCGTGTACAACTCTTTGCAACCCCATGGGGAGAATGCCATGCTTCTCTGTCCTTCACCATCTCTTGGAGTTTGATAGTACTGACATTTAATCCCCTTAGCAGCGTATATGTAGGTTTACGTGTTTATGCTATTTTCTACACTTTCACATACACTAAGTTAAAAAAAAGTTTGAAATCATTTCACAGGAAAAAAAAAGTCTTTAGATCTTAACATCTTTTTAATGGATGAGATTGAGCATCTACTTCATATGTTAATTTGGCTATGCTAAGAACTAAAGAGCCTCTTGCTGAAAGTGAAAGAGGAGAGTGAAAAAGTTGGCTTAAAGCTCAACATTCAGAAAACTAAGATCATGGCATCCGGTCCCATCACTTCATGGCAAATAGATGAGGAAACAGTGGAAACAGTGGAAACTTTATTTTTCTGGTCTCCAAAATCACTGTGGATGGTGATTGCACCCATGCAATTAAAAAACACTTGCTCCTTGGAAGAAAAGTTATGACCAACCTAGACAGCATATTAAAAAGCAAAGACATTGCCAACAAAGGTCCATCTAGTCAAGGCTATGGTTTTTCCAGTAGTCATATATGGGTTAGAGCTGAGCACCAAAGAATTGATGCTTTTGAACTGTGATGTTGGAGAAGACTCTTGAGAGTCCCTTGGACTGCAAGGAGATCCAACCAGTCCATCCTAAAGGAGATCAGTCCTGGGTGTTCATTGGAAGGACTGATGTTGAAGCTGAAACTCCAATACTTTGGCCACACAATGCAGAGAGCTGACTCATTTGAAAAGACCCTGATACTGGGAAAGATTGAGGGCAGGAGGAGAAGGGGACGACAGAGGATGAGATTGTTGGATGGCATCACCGACACAATGGACATGAGTTTGGGTGGACTCTGGGAGCTGGTGATGGACAGGGAGGCCTGGTGTGCTGCAGTTCATGGGGTCGCAAAGAGTTGGACACAACTGAGCAACTGAACTGAACTATTTCTCTTTATTTCTGTATAACTTATTTGGTTGTGTATATTTTACTCATGAATATTTTAATTACCTATGTATTATTGATATAGATTCTTTCTCCTCTGTGTTTTTCATAAGATAAATAACTGTCTTTTCCTGAATGTGATGTAATTATGAGCTTTCTGTGATACTCCTATAAAAATAGCCAATAGTTAAACCCCATGCAAGAAGCATCAACATTTAGCAATATTTTAGGTTGAACACGGAAGATGTTATACTCTTGATATTAACATTTTTCTAAAAAGCGTATGTCTACTTTGATATGTTTTCTTCATAAATGACATGCACTTAGAGTGGTGGTGGGGAATCCATATTTTTTCTTAAGTCATATAAGTACTGTGAACAGTAAACTGTAATGGAAAATCTCCATTCCTTGGTATTGCTCCATCATCTGTCCTTGAATTGCAGCTTTGCAGTCTCTTAACAATGTGTCTTCAAGCCCGTAACTCTGAATGCCTATATTACCCTGAATATACCACTTTTTGAAACTCAATATTTGTATTTTTTTCTTCAGCTACTTTGAAAGTGGTACCATTTATCTAGAAAGGGTGATAAAAAATAGGCTTTAGATATTTTATTTAAACCAGTTTGATGACTTTAATCCTCCTTGAAGCTAAAACAAAGTCTTGCATGAGAATATAGTTTTCCATGTTTTTATTATAATCACATATTCTAAATTAGGTAATTGTTTGAAAACTTGCTTTTCTTAAACCTACCACTTTATTTACCCCTTTATTTTCATGAAAAATTCTATAATTCCTGGAGAGTTTATTTCAAGTGGATACTTTCTAACAGAGTTTAGAAATGCTAAAGTCACATTCTCTGAAATTGCTTGCATCTGCTTCTCATTCTCCCCTGACCAGCTCTATGGACTAAGATTCCTCATTGTGAAACCAGAAACTGATGATGTCATGTCTGAGAATTTCATTGTACAGTATTTACAATGGGAAGAAAAGTACTTTTTTCTCTTGCTCCTTTCTGAATAAAACACTGCTCTATCTCTCACATTTGCCTAAAATAAATGTGTTCTATGCCTGATTGTTATCCGAACAAGAACTCTATGGGATAACATGAGCCAATCTCTAATCCAGAAGAACAGGTCACAGGCATCATACTTCGAAATGAAAATATGTGGTGGCTTCTCTCTTAAAGGAATATTCCTATTTTCAAAGAAAAAGGCCAACTATATCCAGAAGTTATTTCTGGCTAGTTTACAGACAATAAGCAGAAGCTCAGTGAGAGGACGTTTAGTTAGATCACAATGCATTTTCTTCGGTTGTGTGCCGGTTGTGGCCGTCAACTTAAAGCCCTAATCCTTGGTATCTCAGTAATTGGTTCTGAGTCTCTCTTTAAGGTAGTCACTACTGGCGCTCAGTCATAAAAGCTGTAATAGCCAGGATTTATCAAGGTTGTGTCATGCCCTCACATGGCCTGCACTGGTCCATACAGAGTCTTCACGTAACTCAGAAACAATCCCTCCCCTCGGCCTCCCCTCCTTCTTCCCTCAATCTGGTGGGCTCAGGGCTTAATAAGCAATGGTCCCTTTGTACAGGTTAAAAAGGGTGCTGCCTACCTTTGGGCAGCCAAGGCCTAGAAGATGGAGTGTGGGCTGGATTTTAGCCTCCACTTTCTGCCTCAGCAAGACTCTCGTTCATGACGCAGCCTACACATCAATACACAGTATAAAGCACTTTACGTGGATTAACTCACTTGATCATGAGAATGAGAGTTCTTTGCTTTGAGACCTATTATTGGAAACGTCGTGAAGTCACTCACCTGATCAAGAAGAGGTGGAGAGGGCAGGCAAAGGGCACTTCCTACCTTCCTGAGAGTGCCCTAACCCAGCTGCGAACTTAGCCTGCAGGAGACGAAAAGTGTCTTCCATCAGCTCAGAACGTATGGTATTTATTTGTATGAGACACTTCCCAGGACCCCTGGAAGTGACTTCCAGTTCAGGCCCAGCATCTACAACCCTGAGAGGGAAGGAGGCATGCTTGTGACAAACTGGGAAAGCAAGACTAATAAAGAGGTGTGACAACACTCACTAAAAGTCTCAGAAAGAGGATGGTGAGATGTTGTTCACACGTTACTCAGGGTTGGGTCCCATGGAGCCAGCTTTCCCTTAGATACACTGATGGACTCAGACCTGATATGAAGATCTGAGAAGTGCAAGTAGGTTAGATCCTTAAGTCATTCACAGACTCCAGAGTTTCCAAGGATTATTTTGTGTCATCAGGTAGCATTGTGAACGAGGGCAGAACAGGGAAGTCGTGCTGAGAACCACGTTGGAAATAGAATAATGTCAGATGGGCAGTCCCAGTGCCACACCGTGCCACACAGCGGGAGTGAATCAGTTGGGGATGTGACCATCGGAGCAAGGCAGCAAACATGAGAGGTGACAAGTGCCATCTAGGAGAACTCGTGATCCCACAGGAGAGATGCCTGCTTGGGAGTTCAGAGATAGACTTCAGACTCACATGCTCTGTTGAAATACCTCTTTTCCCTCTTGGAGAGTGGAAGTATGAACTGAGGTGACATAGACTGGGGTAGATCAGAAAGGTCTGTACAAACAAGCAAGGGGACAAACATTTCCAGGGAGTGGGATTACCTGCAGAAGCTGAGACAGTGCAATGTGTTCAGGAGCCAGACCAAGCTGCTGGGGTGAAGAACTTGTCTTGTGGGACAGCGGAGATTGGAAGATTCTTGGAAGAATCTACCTACCAGTTGGCACAATTGGAAGATTGGTAGGTGGGAGACATTGCAAATGGTGTGAATTTTAGAAAGAGAATTTACATTTCTGGAACATGTTTTATTTTCTGGGCAATTAAATATACAAGAGTTCATTCTATTCTCACCATAAACACTGTTTTGAGTGTTTTTACTTATAAGTGCAATTCACATTTTGCTGATGAGAAAAATGAATTTGAGGGAGGTAAAGTAACTTATGAGTCTAGGGGTAACTCAGAGATTTGAACTCAAATTTAGCTGGTTCCAAAATCTAATCATTTTTATTCTCCCATATTGTCAGACTTTAGCGAGGGGTTTCTTGAGAAACATGATAAAATGACTGTCTGAGGACAATTAGGATAACTATGGTGAGCACAATAGACTTGAGCAGAGAGGGGCATGGAGTGTTTTAGGAAGTCATTCTAAGTAGAGCCTAGACTAGGTTTGTGGTCAAGGAAAAAAGGTAAATATAAGGACATTTCAAAAGAATTAGTGGAATTTGGCATCTGGCTGAATAAAAGTTGAAGGAAAGGGAATAAGCAGGTGGAGCCGTGGAAGGGACACTGGATGGGGATTTAGGATGTTAGGTCTGGTTCTTGCTTATAGTGTGAACTTGCAGAAGACAAGGGTCTTTCAACTGCATGTCCTTGTCTGAAAAGTAAATGAATTAGATTAGGTATCCTTGAAGATTTTAGCCAATTCTAGAATTCTATGCATCACTAATTTAAGATGACTCAAAGGTTGCAAGCCTGGGTGGTTGGAAGAACATCCTTTTATTGATAGAAAGGACATCCTTTCTTTAATGGAAATACACTAATAGGGAAGATGGTGGTAACATTTTTGGATGGGAAAAGCATGTTTCCAGCCTTGTATATAACCATCATCCCAGATGCACCCTGGTATTCACCTGATTCCCTACCAGAAACATCCTTCCAACCCTCCCCATTTACCAACCTTCCATTTTCCAGCCACAGCCCCACATTCCAATCCTGAGCTCCCCGTCATGTGCTGATACCACACTGAGTAATCCCTTTTAGTCTTGCAAAGTGTCTATAGTTACACTGCCAATCATCCTACACTTTCTTCCTAAGAGGAGAGAAAGGCAAGACTAAGGAAATCTTTCGCATACATTATTTACTGAAGAAACATTTCTGATTTAATATAAAAAACTATGTATCTCAAAGTCATCATTACAATAAGATCTAGAGTATGTGTAGACACTTTCTCAAAATATTTGTGATTCCCTTTAAACTAGACAAAACATGAAAATCTAAATTGGCAAAATTGATGAATCAGGAAAACCATAACCTTCTTGGGAAACATTTTTCAGTAGAGACTCTCCTATATAGTGAAATTCTCTAAAGCATTTAAAATGACTCTAATGTTAAAAATATTATTAGCATAAGAGTTTTTAGGTGTTTACACCTGGGGTGACATGGGGTACACTTGCAAATGGAAAGGCAACCATTGTGATAGCATTAGGAATCAACCTGAAACAATGTTGGAGAAAGTAGGCTACGGCTAATGTTCCAAGATTTTTGCTGATTGGAAAGGGCAACAGGAAGTAAGGTAATAAACTCTTCCCTAGCCTTGTAGTTCAGATGAGATTTGGGAAAACAAAACAAAACAAAACAGGGATTGGTGGTCAGCAAAGTGAATTCTGAGACATGGTTTGATGAAGACATTTTTCCAATGATTCAGTTTACATAGCAAACATAGGAGTCCCAGTTTCCACCATATTCTCGCAAAGCTCAGCTGCAAAGCATGGTTGTACTCTTCAGTTAGATTGAGTAGGCCATTTGCTTTCCATAGATTCTTCATTAGGAAGTTCCTTTGAGGTTCCTTTGACTCCAAGAATATTGGTTAGATGAAAACACAAAATCTAGATAATGAAACAGATCTGGCATCAATTCCTGCTTCCATTGCTTAGTACATATGGAGGTTAAGCCATTCACATAATCGTTTTTTGTCTCTCTTAGCTTCACAAATTTGCCTCTGATGAGACCTTCCTCCAATGAAGTCCAGCAGAATTATTTGATTTTCAAATGGATTTTCAAAATCACTCACTTGTCATGGAATCACAGAGTTGGAGCTGAATATCTTAGAAACTCTTTTATGCTGTATAAGTGACTGATCCCAAAGAGGCAAAAGAATATACCCAAGTCATACCACTTTAATGGTAGAGCAGAGTAGGTAGGTTTTCAAACTGTGTTCCAATGATGCATGAACACATGAGCTGGCGAAAGGCAGAGGAACTCTGGGGAGGAACTCTGGGGAGTGCTGGGTCCACTGTCAACGCTTAGGAAGTCTTAAGAAACCATAACAAAAATAACACAAGAGTATGTCAAAAGAGCAGAGGCAAAGTGAAGACTGAAACTTCTGAAATTGAGATTTAGGTTTCCATCGCCTAGGCTAAGCTCAAAGAGAAGGGTTAACAGGTGCAAACCTCTGCTCTAACCTCACACAAAAATTCTCCTCTTGGGATCCATTCAGGAGAGGGTCCGTTGGTGGGTTTGGGTACTTTGCATAGTGTAGCAATTATCTTCTTTACTCAGGGGTTAAAGCAAAGATGTTTTATCTTGAATCTTTCTGTAGAAGGGGAAATTGCAAGATTCCAGGACAGTAGCATCATATAGTTTTGTTTTTTTTTCCTGATATTTTCACACCCGCAACTGCCAATCTCACCTCAGTTGCTGAGTTATTTTATTCTTGCCTCCTGCACATGGCTTTTCTTGGCAGCAGAGAAAGAAGAGAAAGGAGCGGGGAGGGAAATAGAGGAAGAAGGGGAAAAGACGGAAGAGCTGGTTCTTTCCTGGCTGTAGGCATTCTCTTATTTCCTCACTCAAGTCAGCGATTGCCTGTTCAGGCAGGCAAAGATGAAGCTCCCTGGCAAGTGAGGGCTCCTATCCTTGCCAAAGTCAGTCCATGAGGATCCTAAGAGAGCTTCCCCTCTCTTGCTTCAAAGAAACCAGCCCCCAGAAAACTTGTCATTCCTAAAAGCTTTCAAAAGCTGTTTTCCCAAGCTTGTGTTTTGTATGGACTGGAGGAACTATCTCCATGACAGCTTTCCCCCATTATAATTTGATCACAAGTTTTCACCAACAATTAGACTTGCCAAGCTAGATAGAAATGCCCATTTTTTCCCCTCTTCAATAGTGCCCTGGGTTTAACAGTCCTACCTGACATCCTCCAAATTCTGTGCTACTGAAACGGTTGGACGTCTGTTCATGAAACCATATGGAATTCACATTTCTAAAAGGCCATTCCCTGAAGGAGATAATCATCTTTCCAGTAAAACATTGTGTCAAGCTACAACGTGATGATTACCTTTGGGTGGGGCTTTGGTATTTCTAGTTGGCAGATCGTTTGTTCTCTCAGTCAAAATGACAGGACATGTGAAGCCTTATTTTCCCCAGCAAATGAATTATTCAAACCTGTTCAAGTAATTAGAAAGGAAACAAAGGAAAGTAAAATGTGACATTTTCTAATGTGGTGAATCATACTGTATTTGCACTTTCTCATGCCAAACCCAGGCAGCCACATATTTGCAATCCAACAATAATTGCAGATACTTTCATGTGAATAGTGTTGTCTTTGAGACATCCTTAGATGAAAGACGCACAAAAGAATATATGCCACAAAAACTCACACACTGCCTGGTTTTATGGATTTGACATTTGTAACCCAGCCCTTAGGTTTTATGAGCAGCAGAGCCCTTCTCTTTGTCAGATTCACATTATCTTAAATTTTTCAAGTTGAACATCAAGTTCAATTAGTGGTTTATATCAGACCAATAAAAAATTTTAAAGATGAACATGTGTTAAGTAAGAAACATATTGATGCCATTAAAGCACAAGTAAATACAGACTTTTTTTGAGAACTGGAGCCTGGGGCAAGTAGAAAGTGAGAAATATTTCCCAGGCTTATGGACTTAAAAGCTTCAGTTTGGTGTATTTTTCTTTTCACAAAACATGTTTTTTAAGCACTCTACATCCATATATTTATAAAGTAGAGTTGTATCCATGGTACACACATCCTTTCCACTTGAGATATGAGCACTAAGATATTTGAATCATTTCACAAGGATTCATGTCCTGGCATGTCTTCTTACTCAGGTACAGTTTTACAGTGAGCTCTACTCACAACTTATAAAGCTTTGTGATTTCTAAATGTTACATTTAGATACCGATATAGACTGATCAGTGTCATTCTCCAGAGTCACAAAAATTATGACGAGCTTTATTTCTTCTTAGTACCTGAAAGATACATGAGAAGAGTTTTTCTACCAGTCCTGAAGTCTTCAGGTGTCTGCCTGGCTCACTGACCCGGCTGCCATCCCAGTGGCTGAAGAGGTGAGATAAACTCCCTCATAATGGTACCCTCCAGAACAACCAAATGTAGAAACATGCCCAGAAGAATGCCCAGCTTGGGGACTACCTGTCAAAGGCTTCCTCCAAGGAATTATTCGTAGAATAGTGGGGATGTTTTTACAGTTCTCATAGAATATATTTTCTTCTATATTGACGGCCAATGCTCATTATACTAGACACACTTTTAGAGAGCCAAGGCAACCCTCCAGTACAAAGTATATTTTTTATATGTTTGCAGAGAAAAATTGTGTTGATATTGTATACAACCTGGGTTCTGTTCATGCAGAGTTGTACAAAACCATAAAGAAATCCATTGAACCCATTGTTTGGAGACCTGGGAGTCTTCCAAAGACATGCCACTCTCCCCAGTTATGCTGTTTAGTGGACTTAGGTCTATGATGTTCTCTCATCCTGAACAAACAGATCTCAAAAGAAGCCTAATAGGGTTAGATAAGTAGTATTGGGAGTTGAAAGGAAAAGATTCTAGATTGTGGAAAGAAGATCCATAAAACTAATTTTTCTATTATATGATGCATTTTCTTTGGAGGAAAATTAAGCTTTAGGAGTGGTTAGCAAGGTTTGCATATATTTCTAATTGCCACTTAATTAATAACAAAGGAACATAAAATCACTAAGTTTCTTAAGATTTTCTCTAAGACTTGAATACAGGGACTAGTAAAGCAATAGTATTTGGAAATAAAACTTAGACACTAGTTAGGGGGAGTCTGTTGATCTTGGATTGGATTCAGGTTAGTGGTCTAATAAGAGTTGGAATGTTTACTTCCAACTTATTATTCCTTTTCATTCAGGGCAACTCTAGGTCACTTCGACCCCTCTGGTTGGCACAAAGGTAAAGAACCAAGAAGTGCTTTTAATTACTCAGCACATACAAAGAGTTTATTTTCTATGGCAACTCTGCTATAAAGTCAAACAAACAGCTTAATAAAATAGATTTTACTAATTCTCTAACATGTAGTTGACAACAGAAGATTCTACCTTTTTATCCTGCAGTTTTTCCCCTTTTCCTACAGTTTCTAATCTCTATCAGTTGCTTCTGTTCTTTCCTGCCTCTTCACCTCCATGTTGAATCCGTATATCTGCCTATTCCCCCACCAGCAGTGTAATTCTGGGGGGTTTACTCTGCCAAACACACAATGCTGCTGGTTCTAGGACCATCACATATGAGCCAAGAGGAAGCGACAGGGAAGGACTTTGCAAGGATGCTTTAGGTGCTATTGCAGCCCACACATTACACATCATGTCTTATTCATTTGAGAGAAAAACCATGGGAAAAAAGGAGGAATGCACCAAACCCAAATCGTAACCCATTTCCTGTCCTCTCCCCCATATATCTGTTCATACATTTTATATGTCATAAATTCTAAAACTTTGAACTTGCGGACACAAGAGTTTATTGATGCAGTTTGAAACTTCTCAATAGTAATCATGTTGCGTGGCAGGAAACACACAGATAAACAAGGCATTTTACCTGCCAAGAAGTCCCTATGAACTTGAATGAAATAGCCTCTGTATCTGCATTATTAAGCCCTATATTCACGACTCTCAGAATTTGAGAAGTTCTTGAAAAGGAATCCTAGTTATGGGAAAGAAAGCCACTGCTTTTCTTTTTCATGTTTCTTCTAAGTCAGGGCTTCAGATGTACTGGGGAAAACTTTACACCCATCTGCGACCTGCAGTCTGTTCTCAGTGACCTAGTGAATGGGTAAGGGGCTCCTTGAGCCCATGCCTCAAGAGGAGCCTGCAGTCAGAGTCAGAGAAGTTCAGAATGGCCTGAGAAAGGAAGTGGTTTCTGGTCCTTGGGATTCGAGTAATCATGAAAGGTTTATGGAAGCTCTACAACCACGAGTGGGAGAAAGTCCATTCCCTTCTTCAGTGAGGGATATATAGGAGTCCTCTCTTCCACCCCCTGGTCATCACCTTTGTGATAAATCTTGTCAGTCCTCCAAGGCTTTCCTAAGAATGCTGCCTGCTCCGTGGACCTATGAGAGGCTGACAGCAGAGGTCCACACCCAGGGTAAGCTACCCTACCATCCAGGGTAGCTGTGATGTGGCAGAGTCCTGAGGTCTGGGTGTCAATCCTGGCTCTCTCTCTAAAGCCCTCTGTCATCTGTATCCTACCAATTGGGACTGTTTCTGAGACACAATAAACTTATGAGATTTAAGGTTTTCTCGGGGATCCTGTTAAGCACTTGGCAAATAAAACTTGTTCAATAAGTAATTTGTTAGAACTTAGGGATCACTGGCCAGAACCTACATTCCACTTGCAACTGGAGGGAGGAAGCCACCTCTGAGTTTGCAGCAAGATTAGGTCATGCTCATCAATTTGATTCATGAACTGGTCACTGAGCAAGGACTAAGGCAGTGCACCAGAGGGTTAGAAGAGTAGGAAGCCACCACCAAAATGATGGGCAGACTTTCCATAGTCTTACGCCTTCTGAATCAAAGTTTCTCTTTCCTGTCCATGGATAGCTAGGGCTGGATAGGCTTGCTGGTTTAGATGGTAAAGAATTTGCGTGCAACTCAGGAGATCCTGGTTTGATTCCTGGGTCGGGAAGATCCCCTGGAGAAGGGAATGGCTATCCACTCAAGTATTCTTGCCTAGAGAATTCCATGGACAGAGGAGCCTGGTGGGCTATATAGTCCGTGGGTTGAAAAGAGTTGGACATGATTGAATGACTAACACAGGACACAGATGATTCCATTCTGTGCTTCTTTCAAGGAGGTCTCATTCCTCCCTAAGAAGGATGTGAGAATTCTGACAGGTTTTTCTTATTCATAGTATCAGTTCAGTTCAGTTGCTCAGTTGTATCCAACTCTTTGTGACCCCATGGACTGCAGCACGCCAGGCCTTCCTGTCCATCACCAACTTCCGGAGTTTACTCAAACTCATGTCCATTGAGTCAGTGATGCCATCCAACCATCTCATCCTCTGTTGTCCCCTTTTCCTCCCGCCTTCAATCTTTCCCAGCATCAGGGTCTTTTCAAATAAGGCAATTTTTCTCATCAGGTGGCCAAAGTGTTGGAGTTTCAGCTTCAGCATCAGTCCTTCCAATGAATATTCAGCACTGATTTCCGTATAATGGCATGTTTTTTGAGGAAATTGTGGCATGGCTTTTATCAGATAAATTTACAAATTCACAAACCTTGTTGTAGAAACACTGGCATTTCAACAACCTGAATGGAGAAAGTAGGGACCATGACCTTCATGACTGTTTGTTTTTCCAGAATCTGGTCTAAGTTTCTGTCAGAGAATCCATACTTCTCTTCAGAACAAATAGTTCTGTTGGAAGATCAATTCCTGGCAGCAGTTAGAGCATGCAGTCTTAGCACTCTGGAAATAGTTCTTTTAATCTAATGGGTGGCACAGGTAAGAGTTTCCTGAGGTTACTGAAAGCCCCTTGAAAAAAACTGTAGCAACTTGGGATTTCAACAGCTCTTGAGTACAAATTTGTTTACGCCTTGATTTTTATGACACCTGGTGCCCATTAGCCTACAATCAATGCTGACCAGGACTCTTAAAAATAAAGCTCAAAGACCCCTTTGGTCTTTCAATGAAAATACCAGTTAACAGACATTCATCTGCCTATTCTCAGACTTGTACAAATTGATGATATACCTATAAGTGAATCAATCAAACAATAAATATTGTGTAGGAAACACTTTCTTAAAGGAGGAAAACAGAGCAATAAGCAGGACCAAAGAGATTCTTGCCTTCTTGGAGCTTACTAAAGTAAGCAAGACCAACATTGAACAGGTAATAATCAATGTATTAATAATAAAAGCTGTCAATGTGGAAGGCAGCTGGAAATATGTGGCAGAATTTCACTGCTAGAGTATAGGAAACTCTTCCCAGAGAAAATCTGAGATTTGAAAGTTAGGTGTTAGCCAGGCTGCTAAGCTACTGCTAAGTCACTTCAGTCGTGTCCGACTCTATGCGACCCCATAGGCGGCAGCCCACTAGGCTCCTCCATCCCTGGGATTCTCTAGGCAAGAACATGGGAGTGGGTTACCATTTCCTTCTCCAATGCATGAAAGTGAAAAGTGAAAGTGAAGTCCCTCAGTCGTGTCTGACTGCAGCCTTCCTCTGTCCATGGGATTCTCCTGGCAAGAGTACTGGAGTGGGGTGCCATTGCCTTCTCCGAGCCAGGCAGTGAGGAGTGGTTAACAAACAGTTCCCCTCCACCCCACCCCTGCCCCACCCAGGAGCTTTAATACATGTAAAGCATGAAAGTTACATGATCAGATTTTTATTTATAAAACTGTTACCTTTCTTTGACATTGATATGAATGAGATAATGTAAGAGTGATTACAAGAAGAATAATTAGAAAGCTATTACTCTAACCTACAGGAGACAGGAATGTGGATGTGAATATGGATGTACATATATGGAAGTAAAATGGATATGACTCAAGACTCAGTCAGATACAAGAAACTAATGATGCCATGTCAGTCCTAGGAGGCAGATCAGGGTTCAGCAATTTGTGCATTACAAGATGAGGTAGCGAGTTCATGGTAACGTAGTTAATTTGATTCATATAGTAGATAGTAAAGTTGTTTTATTAATAAATCAGTCCTGAATATTTATTGGAAGGACTGATGCTGAAGCTAAAACTCCAATACTTTGTCCACCTGATGGGAAGAACTGACTCAGGTGGAAAAGACTTGTAAAAGACCCTGGATGCTGGGAAATATTGAAGGCAGGAGGAGAAAGGGATGACAGAGGATGAGATGGTTGCATGGCATCACCAACTCAATGGATATGAGTTTGAGTAAGCTCTGGGAGTTTGTGTGATGGACAGGGAAGCCTGGTGTGCTGCAGTCCATGGGGTCACAAAGAGTTGGAAACAACTGAGTGACTGAACGGAATAAAGCTGCTTAAAACAAAATTTTAAAATTTCCTACAATTTGGGTCAAGAATGACTTGGTCTGGCTTGCTGCTTTAATATTATTATGTGAGTACAGAATCTGCCCCTTAATGATGTATGCACAGTTTTGATGAGTTAATATAGTTAAACACTAAACATGCCAAACATCTGGTTCTAAAATTTCAGAGTGGGTCTAAAACAAATGATTTCCACGTTGAAGGACCTCAGTCAAAAATTAACCTTACATCCATATTTTAAGGATTTCTCTTTTCCTGAGAAACATGAGCAAAATATAGGAATTATTTGTCTCTTTCCTGGATTTTTTTTTTTTAATTTCAATCTTTAGCAAATCCAGGAAGTAGTAGGTTATAGTGCTAAGTACCAGGAATCAGACTTGGACTCAGATCCTATTCATCATTTACTGTGTCAACCTGGGCAAGTCAACTTCTTGGCTTCATTTTCTTTTTATTAATCCAAGTCTATTATTTTGAAAGTGATCCTCTAAGTCACCATTTTCCTCCATTTCCTCTCCCAATTCACTTCTCTTTTCTTAGCATCACCTGTAGGTAGCCTCAAGTACTGAGTTTATTGTTCTCTGGTTCTTCCCCCTGTTACTCAGAATAGGTGTTTTTTTTTTGTTTGTTTTTTTGTTTTTTTGCTTCTGATCTCTGGTTAGGGTTGCTTGTTAGCAAAAGTTTGCTTCTAATAGAAGCGATATCTAGAGCAATAGGCCGAGAAGGTGATGGCACCCCACTCCAGTACTCTTGCCTGGAAAATCCCATGGACGGAGGAGCCTGGTAGGCTGCAGCCCATGGGGTCGCGAAGAGTTGGACATGACCGAGCGACTTCACTTTCATTTTTCACTTTTCACTTTCATGCACTGGAGAAGGAAATGGCAACCCACTCCAGTGTTCTTGCCTGGAGAATCCCAGGGACAGGGGAGCCTGGTAGGCTGCCCTCTGTGGGGTCGCACAGAGTCGAACACGACTGAAGTGACTTAGCAGCAGCAGCAGCAGCAGCCCTATGGAACATTTAAGATACTGCAGGACATATTTTATAATGCTAATGATTAAATCTCAGTCTCAGGCATAAGTTTGGGGGTAAGGCTGGAGGAGTATCACATGATTTGGAGTTTATGTGATCTCTTGAATTCCTGTGTGTTCTGCTACTGTGCCTGCTACCTGACATGTCATAGTTCAAAGATAAAAGCTTGAAACTGCAAAGAGTTATCCCTCTTATTTTATAGCCACCTTTTCCCAGCTTTATAACAAGCCAGTACAAATGGGAGGGCTTTATCTGGTATTCTGAAAGATACTTTTGAACAGGATTAAAGATAAATTTCTATTAAAGGCATACACACACTTTATGTCTTATTACTCCTGCTTTCTTTTCCCCCTTTAGCTGGCTAAATTAACATTAATCTCTTCTCAGCAAGTTGCATGAAGAAAAATTAGAAAACTTCATAAGCGTTTGATTTTTTTGTCTCACAAAGGAAAGGTAATGATAACAAAGCTCCTCTTTTTACAGTAATCATACATTATGCTTCATTCATGGCTCTCAATAAACTGATTTCAAGTTACATGAAATTTCATTCTTTATCTGGAAGAAACTTCTGGAAGACTTCAAGAATAAAATTTCATGCAACTTGAGATCGAAATCTTATTTTTCTTTATACCTTTATTTTCTTTCTTTGGTGAGGATAACAAAGTTACAAGGAACAATAAAATTTCCGTATAATCTACTCATCAGAATGACTCAAATCATCAACACCAGAAATGAAATGTTGTCTTTTGAAACTTGATCTCTTCCTTACATACCCACTTCCTAGTTTTGGCTATTATAAACTGTGGAATGTTTGTCCCAATTTATTATTGTTACACTGTTATACATTTCACATTATTCACTTTGTTTACAAAAGAAATATGTGTGTACATTCACTTCATAGCTACATTTTTTTTAAGGTAAATTACATGGTTTCTGTGCTCACCACTAGTTTTTCATCAACCATGTCCCGTCTGAATTCTTAATTTCATCCATTTTTAGGCTGAATTTTGGCAGTATTCTTTGGAGTCTTCGTAAGTTTAAAAAGTCTCAATGTTGTTTACATATATGAATTGCAACTTTAATGGATATAAGACTTTCAGATCTTAATATTTTCTTCTCAAAGCTAAATATTTGTCTATTGGTATTATTTGGGGAATCTGTTTTATTGTTTTATATCTCATGTTCTATTTGAAATGTCTGATTTTTTCCCCCTTGCTCATACTTAGTTTTCCTTTTTTAGTATTTGGATGTTTGGGCAAATCTTTTTTCTCTGGTTGGATCAAGTCATTAATTTTTCTAGGCTGTGTTTCGATGTCAGTTGTTTATTATTAAATTTTTCTGATATAAAGAGTCCTTTCAACCCAAAATTTTTTTCTTCCTATTGGGAGATGGGAGACTGCTATAGTTGTGGATGTTATTTTCATGTTATTTATCCAAATTTTTAAAATGAAAAATAATTTTTATATTGTGTTCTTACTCTGTTCTATATTTTTATCATCTTCTCTTTGATGTTTCTATATCTTTATCCTTTTTCCTCTGAAACCTAAGTGATTATTTTCAAAACAATATTTATTAGAAATTCAATTTTCTATAACATAGATTGTATTTTTTTTATTGATACTATTTTAATCTGCAATGACTTTTCTCTTTAAAACTTTTCATTAGCTTGGCCAGCTATCATTTTATCTCAAGCCCTTGTTTTATTATTTTCTTTACACTGTACCATATTTTCTTAATTTTTAGAAGGGGGGAAAAGCATTTTCTACCTAAAAATTTAATTCTTCTTCCTGAAGTAAGTCTTCAGAAGTTTCTTCTTTATCTGGTTCTTTCATGCCATATTATCTCCTTTCATATTGGCAGAATCTCTTCAGAGACTTGATGGTGGTATTTTTCATTTTTTTGGTTCCCCATTCTTGAATGAGGACAAACTTGTCTGGTCTGGGTAGGTGGGCCAAAATTATCTGTGCTAATTCTTTTGGAGTTTTCTTCCTTTTTTTGGGCAGTGGGGGGGGCGGGGTCTGATTAAGGTCTTTAAAAAAAAGCAATCTGGATTTCCGAATGAAAATTAAGAAAAAAACTCTTTATATTACATCTCCAAACTTGGTTGTCTATCGTCGCAGAGGAGCTGAGCGGGCACGGGGCACAGAGTTAGATGCAGGAGGGCAGTTTTTCTCTGCGTGGTTTTCTTTCTTCATTGGTACCACTGTACTGTGGGCCAGCCTCCTGGCTCTGTCTTTCTCTTGGCCTAACCTGTACTCTAGATACAAAGTGTGGCTATGTCCTTCTGGGTCTCCTTCATGGAGCAGTAGGCTTCTAGTTGAGAAGCAGCATTCTGATTTATACTGGGGATGCCTCTAGTTTTGAAAGTGCTCCTCCCAAGTCCAGGAGATTTGGCTCACTGACAAGAAGTTCTGTCTTGGGAAAGCACTGGCCTTGTTATTCTCCAGCACGACTACTTTTGATTGCTCTTCACATGCAAGCAGCTCTGGGTGAAATGGTCCCCATCTCTCCACAGTCCAGTAACACCTCTAGCTTTCCCCTCTTCAGGTTAGAGGATCCCTCTTCATTTCAGAAAGTGCTGTCCCCTGTTGGAGTCAGCTCTTGACTCCACTGAGAAGCTGGATTATGAAAATCTGTAATAGCCCCAAAGCATCTGTTAGGTATAGCTGTCATTTTCTCTCAAAGCTCTGTTCCTGGAGACACAGAGTGTTCCTAATCTCTGGTTGTCAGAGGTCCCTACAGAAGCGATGCATGATTGTCCAGTGGGCTCCAGGATTCCACCAAACCCTCCGAAGTATGACTTTCTGCAATATTCTGCCAGGGCTTCCATCCCAGGGTTTCTTTTACTTGTTCTCTGTAATGTTGCTCCATTCTCTTGGAAGAAGATTTGTGAGTCAGTCTTTGATGCTCCAAATCCACTATATCAAACCCAAATTCCTCAAATTTTGTGGTTAGGGGCTGTCATGGCTCCTTAGTTCCAATTCCAATGACAGTTTTTCACTTTAAAGATTTTTCTTTGGTCTTTTTTGGTTAGAAGCTTCCTTATATTATAATATTATTTGGGGTCATAAATTTCCTTATATTATGGTCTTTAAAGAATTCCTACATTCTTCCAGTAAAGTTTCTAAGACGTTTACTTAATCCAAAGAATTCAGTGCTGTATTAACCAGCTTTATATAATTTGAGAGTTGAAAGCCTGTTGCACCAGTAATGCAAGTCAGAAGCAACAACTATGGTTGTCTCTTCTGTTTTAGAGATGAAATATCTATAGTCTACAGAGTAAGATCAGTTGACTGCGCTTTGTAGTGACCTAGCCAACATTCAAGCCCAAGTGTCCTGACACATCTTCCACTCCTCTGTTATTATTGTTTTTTTTTTTTACTTTTTCACTATGATCTTGCCTAATAGCCTTTGGCTAAGATCAAACAGGTATATATTCTTGTTGGATCAAATAGGAAAATACCTATTTTGGCAATATATTAGTGAGTATCTTATTCAAAAGGTTTTTAAAATATATAATAAATTAAAAACTTTCATTATATTACTATATTTAAGAGCATGATGGTCTAATATGAACACAATATGATAGTAAGACCTAAATGGCCTGATGAAGTTTGTACTTTGCTCTCAACTGCTGACTGGTCATAGGTTACTCATTACCAAAGGCGGATTTTCTAGACAGCAGTATTCATGTAGAGCAAATTAACTCAGGCTTGATTTCCACATCTGGTGCTACTTAGCTGCCTCCCCTCAGGCTTCCTTACCAGGTGTTCCAGCGTGAAAGCTGAATCTACAGCCATCCAAAGGCACCCTGCGCTTGCAGCCATAAATGGAGTTTTCTTTCTAGAGACATCTGCTTGTCTGTCACACTCCCTGTCCTTGTGTGAAACTTCTGTGGTACCTCAACTTGTGGTTTGTTGAGGTACCACACTGTAATTCAAACCTACTTGGTGAGAAAATATTCTGAGATGATACATTTCATAATTATCTTATTTAATCTTGCAGCATTTGGCCATGATGGGTACTCTTTCTTTCTTAAAGCTCAACTCCTCCAGAGAATTCCCTGGCAGACCAGGGCTTAGGACTTGGCACTTTCACTTTAGGAACCTGGGTTTGTTCTCTGATCAGAGAAATGAGGTCCCCAAACCCATGTGGTATGGCCAAATACACATAGACAAAAACAAAAACCCACAAAACCCCCACACTCCACTTGTTTGACATTCCTGATATCTTTCAGGTCAGAGAAGAACACAGAATTCTGGAATCATCTACCAGGGTTCATTTCTCCATCAGTTAGCTTTTCTTAAATAATGCTGGGTAACACACAACCGCACAGTCTTGATGAATTGCAACAATAAGCATTTGTTTCTCATATTAGCTGGGATGGCTCTGAGGCTCTCAGATGATTTGGTCCTATGTCTATGCATCAGCTGGAGGTCTGCTGATCTAGAGTAGGTTTGCTAGGTGAGGGTACCTCAAGCTACTGGTCCAGCCAGCTTCAGATAAACTCAGGTAAGCTCCTTGTATAATCATTCTTAGAAGCAAGCTAAGGAAACCTGCAGGCTGGGAGTGATGCCAGAAACCCAAAGAGCAAGTAGAACCATGGCCCCCCTCCAAAGTTCTAGGTTGGAACAAGTACACTCTCATCTCTGCCCATTGTCCTTTGACTATAAAACACAAATGGCTGAGTCCAAGGGTGAGGAGTAGGGGGTCCACCCTGACTCTAGTAGGAGGGGCCCCAAAGTCACATGACGAAAGGTGTAGACACAGGGCATCATGCAGGAGTAGGGTCCATGGTTTAATCTGCTACAGAATTCCAACAGGATTGTTCCAGTGCTGTGACTGAGGCACATTCCTTACTCTTCTCTAAATCTTGTCTATACTTTTGAGATAATAATAATAATAATCTCTACCACATGAGGTTGTTTTGATGATTAGGGATAAAATACATGTGAAAAGATTAACATACGTTCTAGCACATAGAAATACCAGCAGATGGTAGCGGATGGTGGTGGTGGCATTATTCCCAGTTCTCTTCCCACCTCTCTGAACGCATCCTCTGCAGGCTACTCTTCCCTGGCCTGATCCTCACATATCTGTACTTCCCAGGATTTCAGCCCAAGACCTCTTGTCTTCTCCCGCCACGTGTGCGGCTGGGTGATATCTTTTATATCCATAGTTATCCATAGCATAAAGCCATGTTGATCATTTATCTCAAACCTCTTCCCCAGACCTCTGTGGAAGTCCTTGGGGCATATGCCCGTGTTCTATCTTCCCTCCTGGTTTCCATTTTCCTACCATGGTACTTTTCCTGCAGTTACAGCAGTGCCTTGTGTCCCCAGCAACCTGTGTTTAAAGTAGATAGAGTCTAATGGAAGAGACTTCAGGGGCATAAATGAGTCTGTTTGAGCAACTGGTCCCTTCATTTGCCTAGTAGTCACAGAAATAAGCACAATCACTCTTTAGATTCACCCAGTGCTGTCTACAACTCCTTTGAATGGGCCAGTTTATCCTCCTAATCCACAGGAAGGCTAGCTTTTTGCATTAGGACTGAACTAAAAATGCTGTCTGCCATATCAGTTAAAACAAGGATGCTGCGGCCCTCAAGTCACACAGTCACACCCCTATGGTGCACCCTGAGGGGACCCAGGATGAGCAGCACAGGATGCTGGCCCCAGATAGCTGAGGTGTACATCAAAGGAGTGATTTTAATGAGCCCAGACTCTTGCACCCTCCTATACATAGAAACGTGCTAAATTCCTTAACTGGAGATATCTGGTTTTCTTTAATTAACAGTAAACTTTTGATATTCCGTCCATCCTGGTCTTTGTTACAAAAACTGTATATCCTGGCTGTGCCCCTCGCCTCTTTGGAGTGGTCCTTCAGAGTTATCTGAGATGCTGCATCTCGGGTTTAAGTCCTGAGTTTTGTCTGCCAAGTAAAACATAACACTCATCTTTATAATTGTGCTTTTTTTTTTTCAGTTGACAGGACTGATGAAAATGCCTCTTAAAATGCAAACATGGCAAGAAGAAGGAGTAAGACTGAAGTCTATTTTACCCACACAATTCATCACTGAAGATTGGTTTACCTGGCTAGCTTAGTTAAGTGATCAGACCAAGGGGTAATGGACAGGTCTGGTGTATTTGGACAAGAGAGGTGGAGCCTGAGAGACCTGGGAAGACCGGGATGGAGGAAGCTATGTGAGTGAGTGGGCGCTGGGAACAGTCAGGAACGGAAGAGCTAAGAGCTCCAATAAGCAAATAAATATAATTAATTATAATACATAGTTTCAGGGATTTCCTGATGGTCCAATGGTTAAGAATCCATGCTTCCACTGCAGGGGGCTTTCAGCTGTTCAGAAAAAAAGAAAAAATTAAGAAGAGGACTAAAATTGAAGCTGAGAGAAGCATTAAGGGATTAAAAAAGGCATTGTTTGTAGAGTCTAAGGAGAAAGGAAATATTTGTTAAAAATTAAAATGAAAACTGTTATAGCACAGTCCCAGTTCAGGAATACTTCATGGCAAAAATAGAGGCCAGAGAGGGCTGGAGGAGAGCAGAGGTGCTTCCAAAGCGTGGCTGTGTGAACCCGTCTCCTTATGACAGTTGTCTGTGTCTGATGACAAAGGCGTAACGTGATGTTCTGTCCTTCTAGAGGAGGTTGATGCTGGCTGCCTCAGCTAAGCAGATGGCCCACGTGATTGTTGACACAGGTATTTCTTTCTACTCATCAGGTCTGGAAGAGCATTTAGCAGATGTCTTCCATCAATGTGCTCTGTAGAATTCCATCTTATAACCTATTGAAAGAGGAAAAAGGAAAATTTCTTCAAAAAAGACACATGGGCACTATCTTTATAACCTAGAGATGGTGGTGTTTTAGTTACTAAGTTATGTCTGACTCTTGTAACCCCATGGGCTGTAGCCTGCCAGGCTCCTCTGTCCCTGTGATTTCCCAGGCAAGAATACTGGAATGTGTTGCCATTTCCTTCTCCAGGGGATCTTCCTGACCCAGGGATTGAACCTGGGTCTCCTGCACTGCAGGTGGATTCTTTACCAACCTAGCCGCTAGGAAAGCCCCATAATCTCGGGATAAGAAAGAAAATATCTAAAAATAAAGAAATCACAAACCATAGATGAAAAGAATAATGATTGGCTCCATTAAAATTAGTAACATTTGTAAAATAAAAGAATCATACAACTCACTGTGACTTTTATTATTAGCTTTGGCAGAAGACAGCATTGTAAAACACTGCTCTGCAAAACTATCTTGGTGTCTTGAATTCACAGACAAACTTGGATTTGAATCAATACAAACTTGAATTACTATGTTGATAATATATTTTACATTTATGAAGACAATACAGCTTTTCATTTATATAGGTATCTGTTTATGTTTTTTAAATAAAGTTTGATATATTTTTTCATAAGCTCTTATATCTTTTATTAGATTTACTTATTCCTAGGCATAAAATAACTTTTGTTATTACTGTAAATATTTTAAAATATATTTTCTAATTGTTATTTGTATATAGAATTAAAAATTATATACTGTATACATATAGCATTTTTAGTCCTAGTGGTTTCTTTACAGGTTATTTTAGTTTTTTACTTCACAAACATTGTCTGTGAATAATGACAATTTTGTTAACATCTTTCCATGGTAGTTAATGAGGCTTGCCTCTTTCATTTGCATTCTATCTTCCGAAATGATAACTCCCAATTTTGTTCACCAAAACCATAACTGAATTTCCTAAATTCCTTTGTATTGCAATCAAGGGAGGTGCTTGGGTACACAGGCTCCCCAGTGGTAAAGAGACAGAAGCAGGAGACATGGGTTTGATCCCTCAGTCCAGAAGATCCCCTGGAGGAGGAAATGGCAATCCACTCCAGTATTCTTGCCTGGAAAAATTCCATGGTAAGAGGAGACTGGCAGGCTACAGTCCACGGAGTCACATAGGGTTGGACATGACTGAGCATGCACGCATGCACACTCTTGGTATATAGTTCTGAAGTAGAAAATTTCTAAGAATTTTTTGGGTGTTTTAAAAGGGACAGGTTAATTTGGCATCTTAACTTTTGCCTTTTACCCTTTGCCAGGAATGTGTATGTGATGCCTAGGAATGCAGCAATTATCTTGTGAACATGAAGACGAAATCTGCACACTGAGGATGACAGAAAAGAAAGATAAGATGCCTGATGACATTTCATAACTCTGTAAAAACTTTTGACCATCTACTTCTAGACCTCTTCTTTATAAAGTGAGAAAAATAAACCCACATTTGGTTAAGTGCCTACCCGAGGTTTAAAATAGACAGCTGAACAAATATACTTTTAATTTCTTAGCTTTTATTTATTTTATCCTGTTCTAGTGTTTTGTTCTATTTGGTTTCCCTCTTTCTAAACTGGCTCAATTTCAATTACTTCTTAAGATGGATAGTCACTGTAACCTTTTCAATGTATTTTAAAAATAATTTTTAACAGGCAAACAGTGGGTATAATCTTTACAACAAGGTAAATGCAGAAGAGATATCACATATTTGTATATGAGTTCATTTATCAATTGAGAATTAAAGCTGGCTGAATATATTTAGTCAGCTTGTACTATTCAAGCCAGTAGGGATTAATTTATTTTTTTAAATAAGAATCAGTAATAAAAAAGTCATAGCCCTTCATCTTCTGTTACGTATATATAAAACTCACATGCACACTTGCTTGGTTATTGATGATCATATAAAAGACAGTAGTGTTAGCTGTTCAGTCATGTCTGACTCTTTGCAACCCCGTGGGCTGCAGCACTCCAGGCTCCCCTGTCCAGGGAATTCTCCAGGCAGGGATACTGGAGTGGGTAGGCATTCCCTTCTCCAGGAGATCTTCCTGTCCCAGGGATCAAACTCAGGTCTCTTGCATTGCAGGCAGATTCTTTACCATCTGAGCCACCAAGGAAGCCAAGAGTACGGGTTTTGTATTCTGTCAGCTTTGCCCCAAATCCTTGTGCTGCCGTGTTCAACTGTGTGCCCTTAGACAAGTCACCTAGCCACCACTTCCGTGATGATCTCAGAGTCTGTCAGGGAGACTATGCACACTAAAATATGGTTGAATATTGAGTTACGGGAATAAGATAAACTAAGGCTGGAGGTTATGACTTTAGGTGTGATCAGAGTGCTATAGAATAAACAACGTAGGCTTTGGAGCCAAAACAGAACTAGAACCACTACATTAAAATGATCCCATAACCAACAATATTTGACCTTGATTTTTTTTAACTTTTTCTTCTATTTCCTGTGCCTCTGTTTTTTTATTTTTATTGTGAAGGATAGTTGATTTACAATGTTATGTTTGTCTCAGGTATCCAGCAAAGTGATTCAGTTCTATACATATATACATATAAATGTGTGTATATTCTTTTTCATATTTTTTTCATTATAGGTTATTATGAGATATTGAATATAGTTCTCTGCACTATGAGAGTAGGTCCCTTATTGGTTATCTGTTTTATATGTAGTAGTATGTCTCTATCAATCCCAAACTCCTCATTTATCTCCCACCCCACCCCCTTTTCCCTTTGGTACCCATAGGTTTTTTTGTTTGTCTGTGAGTCAGTTTCTATTTTGTAAATAAGTTCATCTGTGGCATGTTTTAGATTCCACATACGTGACATTATATGGCATCTGTCTTCCTCTTTCTTACTTCCTCCTGTGCCTCAGTCTTAAAAACTAAGCTAACATATGAATTTATTTTTTTGAGGGTTAATCTTGGCTTGCCTTGGGAGATAGTATGTTCTTCAGGGAAAAGCACAGAATTCTAGCTGGAGTCCTTATTAACCAGAACCCCTTACTGATTCTGGAATCTTGGGCAGGTTATAGAGCTCCTAAAACTTCAATTTATTCATGTATGATTTCTAATATTACTTGCTTTAACTAATGTGTAGAATTTTCATGACGATCAAAGAAAATAATTCCCATGCAAGTTTTTTGGAGCACTACTCAAATGTCACAGAGCCTTTAGCTTCACGATAGGTTTATAGGACATTCTCAATAAAAATCAGATGATTGAATTCTGGATCCTTCCTTGGTTTTATGTTAGAGTTAGTTGCTAAAATAATTTATCTTGAAAGTATACAGATGTAGCATCCTGAAATGTCCAACAGGTTTGACCTCTGTGAACTCTCTATTGCTGCATCATTTTTATTCTACATTGTACTTTCAAGATTCAGGGAATGAGACCTGTAATACTAGAATAACCCACACCCCAGCTCATCAAAGAGGGAAAAAATGTCTTCACCATTTGTCTCAGCTACATTTCACTATCCTATTTCTCATGCAGGCTCAACCAACAATTAAAACATCCAGTGGGTACCTGTCTTGTCAGCACCAGCTGACAGCCAAACTGAGCTCTACTATTCTGAGCTTGCAAAATATTCTCAGCTCTTAGTTTTCTCATTCATATAACACTGTGAAGACTCCTAAAGTGCATATATTAATGTTAGGCATCATCACTATTACTCCACCTGTTTGTTCATAATGATTATTCAGTCTCATGAAAGCTACTGTTCAAATATGTGATAGAACTTCATACCCATGGAAATTATTTGCATATGGAATTATCTTTCAAGTAAAGTATTAGTGTCATTGAAGCTTATAGCTCATAAACTAGCCTGGGATTCTCCCCAGTCACTCACTGCAGGAAATAACCTGGGGTAGATCTCAAAACTGGGCAAAAATATAACTCCTGTGTCTCACATCTTCCATACCTAGGAGAATTAGAAGCAGAGTTTGGAAAGAGAATTTTAAAGTTATTGATTGTGAATGACTGTTCCTTACAGAGGAAAAGAGATTTTAGATGGCTAATGATTTCAAGTAGGTGATTCTTCACTCTACTATGAACGCCAGTCAGATTTAGTTGAAACCATTACTTTCTATTATATCCATGTATAGACTGTCATATTGCTTCTTTCTTTGTCATGTCTTCTGTCTCTTGCTGTTTTAATTTCCAAATTTCTTGTCCACATACTTATCCATTTACCTGTATATTACTGCCTGAAAACCTGCTTCCTTTCTGATTTCCTTACATTAAATCCATACATCTCTAATCTGTTTTATATGTCACTACAGATAATTTTTTTTCTTTAAAAAATCCATTTTGTTGTGTCTCTTGAACATTTAAAAATCCTTAGTGGCTCTTTCTGTTTTTATCATGGGAATGAGAGGGAATGGAGAACCAAAGATGGCTCTGAGGTTTGAGGTACATGAAGCTGACATTCACTCACACAGGGGTCCTGGGAGAAGGAGACAGGTTTGGGACCCAAGGGAGATCATGAAGGCAGTTGAGTTTAAGGAAACTTGTGCAACACAGAGGAAATAAATGGAAACTCAGATCTAAGGCTCAAGAGAGAAAACTAAGCTGGGAAAAAAAAACATATAGGAGTCATCGTGATACTGAGAATTATAAAGTCACAGGATAAATGGAACTGTTCAAGGAAAGTATACAAAGTGAGAAAAATAGCCCAAGATGTATCTCTAATAATAGAAAAGTTTAAATATCTGAAAAAGTTCACATGTGGAAGAAGAATCAATTTAGCATAATTAGGGCCAATAGGAAAAGGCATAAGAAATCAAATTTTATCTCTTTATTTGAGAGAAAAGTATACTAACTGGATCTGTCAATGGCAGTGAATTCACTATCCTAGGAAGCCCAGAAGCCTGGGCTGCCTCAGGATAGTTCATCACTATGTCACAGAGAGAATACCTCCTCGGAGGAACAATGCTGATCAGAGAGCTTCTCAGGTTCTTTCAACCCTCAGATTTTGTGGTTCAACATATGTTACACTCCACCCGCACGGCCCTTCCCACCACCCACCCCCCGCCCCCAGTCTGTAAACAACTTGAGCACCAGGATTAGTTCTGAGAACACTGAGAAGTATTGGGCATTTTGATTGCTAGAACTTTGAAAGGCTTTATAATATAAAATTCACAAATGCTTTTCCAACCATACCTGTTTAAGGAATAGTGGAAAAAACATGTGCAAATAGGAAGAAGGAGCTAGGACTACTGGTGGAAGAGAGGTGAAATGGACAAATAGTTGAAGGAGAGAGATAAGTGCTAGTAAAGGGGAAATTTGTGGTTGCTTGCTGAAAAAAATCTGCATTCTAATATAAGCACTGGGAGATATTTGAACAGTATAAAATGCCTTTGTTGTGATAGTCTGTGGGAGTGCCTGACATATTATTAGGAGCAAACAATACACACACACAAATGCTTATAGACAAGCACATAGACACTTCTGAGTTTCTCTTTTTCTGCCCTGCAGTAGTCTCCTTATCAAAAAGAAGATAGTCATATTAAAAGAGGGTATCCTCCATGATGTTATTTTAAACCAAATACAAACCAAACCACATGTGCACACATACCCTTAAGCTTTAGTGCAAGGCACAAGGAAATCACATTTTATAGTTAACTAGGGCTTCAGTCCAGAGAAGGCGATGGCACCCCACTCCAGTACTCTTGCCTGGAAAATCCCATGGACGGAGGAGCCTGGTGGGCTGTAGTCCATGGGGTCGCTGAGAGTCGGACACGACTGAGCAACTTCACTTTCACTTTTCACTTTCATGCATTGGAGAAGGAAATGGCAACCCACTCCAGTGTTCTTGCCTGGAGAATCCCAGGGACGGGGGAGCCTGGTGGGCTGCCGTCTATGGGGTCGCACAGGTCGGACATGACTGACGCGACTTAGCAGCAGCGGCAGCAGGGCTTCAGTCCATGGGGGCACATAGAGTTGAATATAACTGAGTGAGCACACACATGCACAGGAAGCTCTTTTGGCTTTTAGAAGCTGAAAGCATCACAACTGGTCAGTACTTTGGAAAAGAGCAGAGTGCAGTCAATTGGTAAAATAGTTTCTTCAATCAGCACCTTCGGTGACATGTGGTGCCAAAATAAGCAGTTGATTTTTCGTTAAAACCTGAGTTTCCAAAGGAGTTCCTCTAGTTGCATTAACTGAAGCATGCACCAGCTAAGGCAAATTGCAGTTTAGAAATGTGATTTTTCCTGTTTTTTCCTATATTTTAAAAGGCCCATGAAACAACGTAATTTCCCTGCAAAATGGCTGCATTTCTTCCCCGTCTTTGTTTTGTTGAAGACAATTATAGTCACTAAAGCAAACACTTATGCCTTAGATCTTTTGGTGCAGAAATAATCCCTTTGAATTGGGTCATTTTGCATGTGTCTGGCAGTCATTTCTAGGGCTCAGCCAGTAGCTCATTTCAAAGGCAAATGATAATTTGCAGATTCCATGCAATGCAACTGAAATTAGTCTTGTATGTCCTAAATATTTTGTACTTTGTCTGCAGCTGCCAAAAATGATCATCTTTTCTTAATACTGAGCTAAATTGGGCTAAATCCAATTTAACAAATCTACCATGATTGCATTTAGATTAATTGTTTAGAGAAATACCACATTGTCTTCTCAGAAAACTAGGCACTGACAGATCATGGATCCCAACCCTTCTCTGTACCCTAGCTGTAGTTGCAAAATGACTGGGAAGGAAGTAGATTTCCTATGGAGGAAGAGGCAGTCTTTCTTGCTTCATGGACCAGGCTGAGAGCACAGGACATTACTGGTAAATAGCCTGTCATTTCAAAATGCATGCAACTTTTGACTGGTGGTGACAGGCAAGACTGTCAGATGACTGCTTATAAATCAATTCCTTAGAATGAGAAGATTCTCAAAATCACTGACTTGGTCCCAAAGAAAAACTGGAACCTGTTCCCACTCCCTCCATTGACCCCAACAAACAATAAACAAGAAGTACCACCATCTTCTGCTGCTACTGCTGCTGCTAAGTCGCTTCAGTCATGTCCGACTCTGTGCGACCCCATAGACGGCAGCCCACCAGGCTCCCCATCCCTGGGATTCTCCAGGCAAGAACACTGGAGTGGGTTGCCGTTTCCTTCTTCAATGCATGAAAGTGAAAAGTGAAAGTGAATTTGCTCAGTCATGTCTGACTCTTTGCAGCCCCATGGACTGCAGCCTACCAGGCTCCTCTGCCCATGGGATTTTCCAGGCAAGAGTACTGGAGTGGGGTGCCATCGCCTTCTCCAACCACCATCTTCAACAAATTTCAATTCCAATAATAGTAATAAAGAGCCAATATGAAATGATGCTTACGTTGTATCAGGTACTAGTCTAAGGACTCTGTATGTGCAAACATATTTAATCCCCACCAAGCCTAATAACCAGCTTACATGTGGGGATACTGAGGCTCAGAGTAGTTAAGGAAATGGCTCAAGTTCATGCAGCTGTTAACCTGGGGAGTTAGGATCTGAACCAAGGCAGTAGAACTCCAGTATCCTAGCTCTTGACCACTTTATTGAAGTTACTTCCATTTTTTGGTGTCTAATAATTCTCACTATTGAGAAATCGTTGTTTAAATCTTTTTTCAAGCATTTCTATTATTATTCAGGCTGTTTTCTTGTGGGCATATTTTTACCTCCCCGATCTGCTTTTCTCTTTCCTATTTTCTATCCTCCATTTGGTCTTCTATCAATGATTATGCACTAAGTACTTTTCTATGCACAGTTCCCTAACAGACACAGTTTTAAAAGAAGCAAGCTTTGCACACATGCTCCATGTTAGTTCTTTGACAATTAACTCTAGTAACATAATATTCATATTATATGTCATATATTTATAGAGTATTTACATGGTATGGACTTACTTTGAATACATTTTTTACTTCTTCTAAAAACAAAATCTTAATTTTACACTTCCTGATCTTTCCCTACCCAACCCCACTGCAACAATGGAGCCCCACTGCCTTATTTTAACTCCTGGTTAATCTCTTGAGTGCTCACCAAGTGTCATGGATTGTTGTTTTCAGGTCTAATAAATGTAAGCACTTCAATTTATCTTTAAGAATTTGACTCTCCTCATTTCCTTTTAAAAACAGTCTCTAAAATCTTAAGTTCCTCTAGACACCAGGTCACATTTCTTATAGGTTTCTGCTCCATCCCCACCGCCACTTTTGAAGAACTGACCCAAGTCACTCCTTGTCTGAACAACTGCAACAAAGAATAACTAGCTGCCTTACCTCTCTCTGGTTATTACTTTAAACCCATTTTCTACCCAGATATTATAGGAATTTCTCAAAAATACCAATTTGTCTTTGTCATGTTCTAGCCTAAAACCCTTCAGCAGTTCCCTAGTGCTTATCGGGTAAAGCCTCCAATCCTTTCCAGGGATCTTCCGGCCATATTCCCAGACTTGCATCCTCTGTACAGGCCCTGAGACCTTCGTTGCTGTCTCTTTGCTCGTGCTTTCTCTCCATGTGAGCAATTTCCCTTCTTCTTCACCGAATTAACTGCCTGTCACCTTTGCAGAGGTAGCTCCCAGGGTATTTCCTCTAGGATGCTTTGGGTCTCTTCCCTAAAGAATCTTAACTGCAGACCTCTCCCACTGGATCAGCTATTTCTTTATTTAAAAAAAAAAAACCTTTTAATTTTATATTGGAGAATAGCTGAATAACAATGTGATAATTTCAGGTGGATAGCAAAGGGACTCAGCCATACACATACATGTATCTATTCTCCCCCAAACTCCCCTCCCATCCAGGCTGCCACATGACATTGAGCAACATTCCCTATGCTACAAAGTAGGTGCTTGTTGATTATCCATTTTAAATATACCAGTGTGTACATCTCATGGGTCAGCTATTTCTTTCTGTGTTTTACACAATCACACATTTATCACCTGGACTCTAATGATCTGTGTCTTTATCTGTATCCTCCACTATATTAACTCTTAGTCAACTTTCTATCCATTAGGTCGTGTTCATATTCAAGTGCTTAGCTCAGAGTGGTTGTAATAAATATTTGTGGGAACTGATGTTTCCCCATATTCTTCAATAAAGGAGGAGAACAAGAGTAGACATCACAATTCTAGCAAGGATTGATTATTTTGTGACGTGAAAGGAAGATTGTTGGAGTCGCATAGACTCTGTTCCTTTATTGCGCATTTTAAAACTTGACTTTCTTTACCAGTACTGTCACAGGACTAAATCACCCAAGAAAAGATAACAAAATGATGTGAAAGCCTCATTCTTTTTAAATTTAAATTTCCTTTTGCCAGCAAGTGTCAGTGCTGATGATAGAATCAGAGACCTGACTTTTGCTCTCTTGCTGAGCTTAAGGAAGTCACAAGTAGGTCAAGTGTCTCACTCCCTGAGTCAATGGCTCTGCCTGAAATAGAATGCAGATGGATAAACTGCTTCTCTCAAGCACTGCTCAGACAAAGTCGACATTTCAATATAAGACCAAGCATTTCAATATAAGACCAAACAAAGCTAGAAATCAACAAAGATGCCAATCCTGTTCAGAAAAAAACATTCGTGACAAGGATTTATGATGAGGTGAAGATATGGATGCATTCCAAGTAGGTTTCAAAGAAAGCGATGCGTTACCAATACTAGGGAAAATAATTCAGTTATGCAGGTTTGGCCTAAAGGAATAAACTTTGTCCATAAATATGACTTAATTAATCTTCTGCAAAAATGCTGCTGGCATTCAGTTGTCGATATTTAAAAGTAATATTTTATGTGATGCTTTTTAAATGGCATGACTAAGGAATGGCTGTGAGGAAAATTCAGTTCTCGAGGAGCAAATAAAACAAGTTGGCCTTGCACAATCTGGTTGCCTCCCTCTCTTTCACCCCTAATTCTTATCACTGCTGGCCCAAACCTCTAGATATCAGCCACAGTATGCTATGTCTTGCCCCTATGCCCTTGTTGTTGTTGTTATTCAGTCGCTCAGTCATGTCTGACTCTTTGCGATCCCATGGACTGCAGCACGCCAGGCTTTCCTGTCCTTCACCGTCTCCTGGAGCTTGCTCAGACTCATGTCCATCGAGCTGGTGATGCCATCCAACCATCTCATCCTCTGTTGGCCCTTTGTCTATGGCCTAGCACATCCTATTCCCCAAATTCTGTCTGTCCTTGTCCATCTTCTGTGCTCTCATTATATCCCTTGCAGCCCATTATTACCATACTTACTGTGTCTGAAAAGATTTTATTTTGTTTTTGCTCTTGTGGTTGTTCAGTTGCTAAGTTGTGTCTGACTCTATGCGACCCCATGAACTGCAGTATGCCAGGCTTCCTTGTCCTTCACTATCTCCTGGAGCTTACTCAAACTCATGTCCATTGAGTTGATGATGTCATCCAGCCATCTCACCCTCTGTCACCCCCTCCTCCTCCTGCCCTCAATCTTTCCCAGCATCCAGACCACCTTACATGCTACCTTACGTGTATGCAGGTTTCTCAAGAGGCAGGTAAGGTGGACTGTTACTCCCATCTGTTTAAGAATTTTCCACAGTTTGCTGTGATCCACACAGTCAAAAGCTTTAGCATAACCAGTGAAGCAGAAGTAGATTTTTTTTGGGGGAATTACTTTTTATATGATCCAACAGATGTTGCAATTTGATCTCTGGTTCCTCTGCCTTTTCTAAATCCAGCTTGTACATCTGAAAGTTCTCCTTTCATACTGTTGAAGTCTAGTTTGAAGGATTTTGGGCATTACCTTGCTAGCATGTGAATTGAAGTATAGTTAATTTATGATGCTGTACTAATTTCAGATGTATAGACTGATTCAGTGATTATATATATGTATATATATATATATATACATTATGTAAATTCTATTTTCAGATTCTTTTCCATTATAGGTTATTATAAGATATTGAGTATAGTTCCCTGTGCTATACAGTATATTCTTGTTGATTATCTATTTTATATACCATAGTGTGTGTTTGTTAAACTCAAACTCTTAATGCATCCCCTTTCCCTTCGATAACCTTAAATTTGTTTTCTATGTCTGTGGCATGTATATGTTTATCCCAAACTCTTAATTTATCCCTCCCACCTCCACCTTTTCCCACTGGTAACCATAAGTTTGTTTTCTATGTCTGTGAGTCTATTTCTGTTTTGTATAAAAGTTCATATGTATCATATTTTGGATTCCATATATAAGTGGTATCATATGGTATTTGTCTTGCTCTGTCTGACATACTTCACTTAGTATGATAACCTCTATGTCCATCCATGGTGCTGCAAGTGGCCTTATTTCATTCATTTTTATGGCTGAGTAATATTCCATTGTATATTTATATACCACATCTTCTTTATCTATTCATCTGTCAAACAGTTAGGTTGCTTTTATGTCTTGGTTATAAATAGTGCTCCAATGAACATAAGGGTACATGTATCTTTTTGAATTATAGTTTTCTCCATATATATGTCCTGGAGTCAGATTGCAGGATCATAAAGTAACTCTACGTTTAGATTTTTGACAAACCTCCATACTGTTTTCCATAGTGGCTGCATCAAATTTTTATTCCCACCAACAGTACCTTGTCCAGTATTTGGGGCTTCCCTGGTGGCTCAGAAGGTAAAGAATATGCCTGCAATACAGGAGACCCACGTTCAATCCCTGATTCGGGAACATTCCTTGGAGAAGGGAATGGCAACCCACTGTAGTATTCTTGCCTGGAGAATTCCATGGACAGAGGAGCCTGTCAGACTACAGTCCATGGGGTTGTAAAGAGTCAGACACAACTGAGCAACTAAAACACACACAGACTTTTTAATGATGGCCTTTCTGACTGGTGATTTTTGATTTTCACAACTGGGTAGGGAGGAGGGGCTTGTGCTATTGACATCTCATGGGTAGAAGTGAGGGATGCTGCTGAATATTTTACAATGTACAGGTCCAATAAAACAATTCACTAAAGCTGATGTTGATAAACTTCAGTTTAGAATATTTGCTACATCAAATAAGCTGGGCTAATGTTTAAGGGAAAAGGAAAGTGAAAGTGAAGTCGCTCAGTCATGTCCGACCCTCAGCGACCCCATGGACTGCAGCCTTCTAAGCTCTTCTGTCCATGGGATTTGCCAGGCAAGAGTAATGGAGTGGGGTGCCATTGCCTTCTCTGAAGGGAAAAGGAAGGATCTATTTAACCAAAAAGTGTGTTTTTAGCAATTTCAAAACTATAATGATAACATTTTTGAAAGTGATTCTTAATTATAAGAATCACTTATAAGGTCTGTTTAGGTTATGACAATTCAGTAAACCCAAGTTTGCAAAAAAATTTTTAAGAAAAAAATCTAGATCAGCTTGATTTTATTTCCAGATATAATACTTAAAAAAAAAACTCAGTTTGACGACTGAGTCTAATATATATATATTTAATTTTATTTTTGGCTATGCTGGTCTTTGCTGCTGCACGCAGGCTTTTAGTTGTGGAGAGGGGGGACTACTCTCTAGATGTGGTGCTCAGGCTTCTCATTGCAGTGCTTCTCTTGTTGTGTAGCCCGGGTCCTAAGGCACACAGGCTTCAGTAGTTGCAGCACACAGGCTCAGTAGTTGTGGCTTACGGGCTCTAGAGTACAGGCTCAGTAATTGTGGCACACAGACTTAGCTGTTTCATGTCATGTGGAATCTTCTTGGACCAGGGATCAAACATGTCCCCTGTCCTGGCAGGCATATTCTTACCCACTGTACCACCAGGGAAGTACTGATATTTTTTTCCGAGAAGGAAAATGTTAGATTCTAGGAGGACTACACCTGCTAATTACACATTCAATTTGGATAGGATCTGAATTTTTCTAAGGGTTTAAAATATGGCATTTTGCTTTTTTGATAGGTGAAGTTCATTGTTAAAGGAATTTAGTTCAGTAAGTGTATGTACTCTAGGAAGCATTCCTAACACCTTCCACTGGTCTAGGCCAAGGAATGTGGTACATCTGGAATAACTCCCCTCAAAGGAGGAATTCCTTTGCCATTGTATCTCTTTCTTTTCTTCTTCTTCTTTTTTAATCTTTTGAGTTGTTCTTTTGGCTATTGTGCATAGTACTGCTATGAACATTTGTGTACAAGTTTTGTCTGAACACCTGTTTTCAGTTCTTTGGGGTTTATACCTAGGAGTGCAGTTGGTGGATAATATGTTTCTTTTAACTGAAGTATAGTTGATTTACAATGTTATATTAGTTTCAGGTGTACAACATATTGATTCAATATTTTTATAGATTACTTTATTTAAAGTTGTTATAAAATACTGTCTGTATTCCCTGAGCTGTATATTACATCCTTGTATCTAATTGATTTCATACCAGCAGTTCATATCTCAATCTCTTTTCCTTATCTTGCCTCTCTGCCCACCCTCTTCTCCCTGGAAACTACTAGTTTGTTCTCTGAGTCTGTTTCTGGCTTGTTAATATACATTCATTTGTTTTATTTTTCAAATTCCACATGTAAGTGAAAACATACAATATTTGTTTTTCTCTGTTTGACTTACTTCACTAAGCCTAATACTCTCTCCAGGTTCATCCATGTTGTTGCAAATGCCAAAATTTCATTATAACTGAGTAGTATCCTATTCAATACTACTATATATATATATATATATATATATACACACACACACACACATTTTGCCTATTGTAAATAATGCTGCTATGAACATATGAACATTGGGGTGCAATTTTTCAAATTTGTGTTTTTATCTTCTTTTAGACATATACCTGAGTGGAGTTGCTGGATCATCAGTTCAGTTCAGTTCAGTCACTCAGTCATGTCTGACTCTTGCGACCCCATGGACTGCAGCCTGCCAGGCTCCTCCGTCCATGGGATTCTCCAGGCAAGAGTACTGGGAAGGGGTGCCATTTCCTTCTCCAGGGGATCTTCCCAACCCAGGGATCGAACCCGGGTCTCCCGCACTGCAGGCTGGTAGTTCTATTTTTAGTTTTTTGAGACCTCCATGCTGTTTTCCACAGCGGCTACACTAATTTACCTTCGTATCAACAGTGAACTAGGCTTCTCTTTTCCCCACATCCTTGCCAACATTTATGATTTGTTGTCTTTTTTTGTATTTCTCTGTTCTTGTTTCATCTCCCCTGGGAAAATGGACTCTGTTCTCCTATGTAGAAGCAATACAGGATAAAACCTGTCACTGTTTTATCACAGCTCAAACTGACTAAGTTCTTTGTTATTATGGGCAGGGAACATATTCAGGATGGAGTTGGCCTATTGTACAAATCAGACGTAAGGAATATGTTTAGTTCTGCATATGCTGGTTCTAATCTTCAAATCTGCAGCTATCTTAAAAAAATTCTTCCAGATTTATAAATTAGGACATTATAAAAACTATCTTGCATAGTCATATACCCAACAGAAAGAAAACTCACTATATAGAAAATTTGAGAGTCAATGCCTCTCCAAATTGAAATGCTCTTGAGCGATTATGGAGGCCTTTCCATCTTGCATGCCTATTTAAGATGAAAGAGGAGAAAGGAAAGTTTACAGCAACCTTGCTAGCTAGAATCCTGGATTTTAAAAGCCCTTTAAGAGCATTTAATGTCTATGCTTCTATGAAATAGCCTCTCAGTACACAGGCAAAAGAACTCTTTCTACTGTCCCTTCTTGGATTCTTAAGCCCCTTCAGGCTACAAGGGCATTAGCGAATATCTAATAGTTCTGCTTCGTCACATAGGGAATGGAAAATCCGACAGGCATTAACAGTGCCAAGGCAGGGTGGATGTGGAGGGTGGGGTTGCTTGAGGTTGTGTGGGGAAGGGAGAGGCCCAAGATTCTGAGATGTGTTACAGCAGAATTACCCATCTTGTCCTTTCTGCTTCTTCCATTCTTACTTACAAAGAGCCATGTCTTGATTTGGCCAGAATGTAAAAGCCAGTCTGAAGGATTATGCTCTGATCAAAGAGGATGCAGGAGGTGGGGAGATTTGGCCCCATTTGCAACTCAAGATTTTTCTCTAGGGGGAAGGCAAGGGAGCACTGAATCTATTTGCCTTCTTTATTAAACATCAGCTACCCAAACAAAATTGGCTTGTCTAAAATTCTGTGTTGGTATAAAACTTTCAAGTTCTAGTTATCATAGCTGGTGATGGGGTAAAAGTAGAAGAGAAATTCTAGAAAAGTCATCCAGTCTAGTTAATATTATAATAAAGTTCTTGTAATAGAAAAGAGCTGCTGCTGCTGCTGCCTAGTCGCTTCAGTCGTGTCCGACTCTGTGTGACCCCAGAGACGGCAGCCCACCAGGCTCCCCCGTCCCTGGGATTCTCCAGGCAAGAACACTGGAGTGGGTTGCCATTTCCTCCTCCAATGCATGAAAGTGAAAAGTGAAAGTGAAGTCGCTCAGTCGTGTCCAACTCTTTGTGACCCCATGGACTGCAGCCTTCCAGGCTCCTCCGTCCATGGGATTTTCCAGGCAAGAGTACTGGAGTGGGGTGCCATTGCCCTCTCCGAATAGAAAAGAGCAAGTGCATGCAAATGAAATTACCTTAGTATAAAAAGATGGAAATATAGTTTTGAAATTTAATATTGTATTGAGAAAAGTGATAGCCCAGTCCAGTGATGGTATCACTAAGGTGAATGAGATTCCTGGAATGATGTGAGGACTTTTTCTCTCTCTTTCCAGTAGAGAAACCTCGATTAGTTTTTCTATATTCCACTTAGTATAGCCATTCTAGATAGGAGTTTCTCTTTCAAAATGAATCACTGCACAAGATATCTTGCTGATATGGCGGTTAATAGGAGAGCATTTCATTTTAATATTTCCCAGTAGAAGAAGGCATGCCTTCTTTTCCAAGAATGCATGGCGAAGGTATTTGGGCCTTGCATTGCTGTTCAGTATCCTTAGGCAGAAATATGACAGATTTGTGCTCTATTGCTGCCCTTTTCAACAATGCATGCGTCATCTACAGGAATGAGTGAGTCTGGATCACACCACCTTCAATCTTCTTGTTGGCTGTGCATTCTTGGTTTTATACTCACCCAGTCAGGCTGAAGTCATAGCCTTTACGTGTTAGGAGGAAAGAACACCTGGATAGTGGCCGACGATAATCTACCTTATCTACTCAACTAAATTCCATGTAATATCCAACAACATATACTCCATCCTCCATAGTTTGACCAGGCTTTGGAGCTATTAAACTCTTTTATGTTCTTTACTTTGAAAGTAGTGTTGATGTGCAAGATTTGTATCTAAGATTTTTCTCTGGGCAGTTGGTCAACTCTGCATATAAGGAATTAGAGTGAATTGACGTGTACCTTCTTGAAATTAATTTTTAATTCTTTATATTTAGCATATCATATATGAATAGAGTGATCATATAATTTATTACGGGGGCTTCCCTTGTGGTGCAGGTGGTAAAGAACTCGCTTGCCAATGCAGGAGACCTAAGATATGCGGGTTCGATCCTTGGGTCGGGAAGATCCCCTGGAGGAGGGCATGGCAACCCACTCCAGTATTCTTGCCTGGAGAATCCCATGGACAGAGGAGCCTGGCGGGCTACAGTTCACAGGGTCACAAAGAGTCGGATACAACTGAAGTGACTTAGCACGCAGCATGCACGTAATTATGGTATTAGGAAAGCTTTCGTCTGGGAAAATGGTCAAGGAGAAGGAATACTTTGACAACAAACACGCAGTGAGATGGCCCCAGGCAAATTGAAACTATAGGTCATCTTACATATGGGCAGAGGGCCTGGGAGCAAGGGACTGGACTCCAGACATGTATTTTAAATGAAGGGTATGACAGAGAACCGCATCTTCTCCTCAACAAAGGCACAGAGTGTTTTTTAAATGAAATCTATGCCTATGAATTGTCCTAAGTTGTTTGGTCCAAGAAAGAATGAAAGCCAGAAAGTAGAACCTGTAGGATGTTGGCTGACCTCCCAGATGATGGGAGATCTCTGGAGGTATAAGAAAGGTCTCTGCTAGCATTTGATTTCAGTTAGCTTAATGGAGAAAGCTGAATTTTGAAAGATGGGGCTGAAGAAATATATTCTCTCTCATGGTTCAAAGAACATATCACTAGTTCATCTTTAACACCAAAGGAAAAGTGAGATTATAATCTTGTCATTTTCACCAACATCAACCATGGTGTTATGAGTGAATTCTCCCATTCCTTTCTCCTTTTTCTTTTCACAGGACTTTAAGATGTATCACTGATTTTAAAACACCTATAAAACTTACTCTACACCTATTATACCCTATGATAATGAAATTCTTAGCAGCATTAGGACTTTACTGTGAGTGCTTGAATATACATGTGTTTTTACCAGCTTTTTCTACTTTGTTAAACTCATTGGCTACTTGGTGGGTTGGAGCTGTTTCACTGACTTAATTCGGAATTTGAGTTTCTCTCTAATGTTAGTTAGAAGCCATTTGGCATTGATCATTCCCCTGGCAATAATCCTAACTAGAATTTGAGTGGGTCATGTCATGTCAACTTTGCCAAGCTTTGGAGATCTTGTGCTCTGATGTGACTGATTGGTGGTTCCACTGCCTTCTTCCAAATGGCCTGACAGATGACAACCTTCTGCACTTAATAACTTCTCATTTCTCTGCTGGAATAATTTTTAAGGTATTTCAAATGGCAATTGGTGAATGACAATTTTGATTGAAATTTATTCACAGGTAGTACTACAATTGTTAAATATTACTACAAATATCTCAATAGAGGTGATTTTACATGGGCAGGTACCTTTTTACATAATTAAGTTTGCACATGTTCAGGTAGTTACTGCAAAGCATAAGTTATGCTTCTAGGGGCTGGCAAGTGGCTTTTCATTTAATTATGCAATGAATACCTGATTTCAAAAAAATCTTAAAATGTTGACAAAATATGCCCATAAAGCAGGAAACTATGGTCGTGTATTTGTCTGGTTAGCTTTGCATAGGAAATAAAAGCCAGTGAAACAACCAAATGGCTAGAATTTTCATAGTGACAAAATAGACAAGGTAACAAAATAAGCCTTCACTTATGCTTTGGTTGTTTTTATCCTGCTTTTTAGAACATGGAATAATTTCAGGTGAGTACACATTTTATTTTTAAGAAGCTGGACTATATGGTTATGACTTTGTAAGGTAGTCAAATCAGTTTTAAAATGGTATATTAACAACAGCAACAATGGATAACGTATGAACTGCAAACAGTAATGACACATGGATCTAGGGATAGTGTGAAGCATGTGGTGGGGCCTTGTGACCTGATGGAAAGGATGGCTAGATCTGCTCAGGATCATCACCCTTTCTTCTCCCAAATGATGACATCAATTTGCTTCTCATTATCTTTAAGGGACTCTGCACAATCCTTTTTTAAGAGTTATGCCGAGAGCTTCCTCCCTGTTTACAGAGCCTGTGTGTTGCATTCTGCAGGCTTACCCTCCACCTGCTGTACTGATGTATCTTTGCGTATTTTACAAACTTAGAATGGCATTTGGGCTGCTTGGCTTCAAACCTTGCTTGGTGATTATGACAACAGAGTTGCTGCTGGAGAACTAGTGGGAGCTTCTTGTTTGCAACTGAGTAGGAGGTGGCACCTGCTGGGCAGGACAGTGAGGGACAGTGAGGACAAGGAGGCACTCCCCCACATTTCTATTTCTAATGAGTCTTCTTCATGCCGCAGAGCCTATTACTGCAGAATATTCTGCCTTGTTCATGCTCCCCTACTAGTTACTGGATGTTTTAAGAGGAGGCAACTCAGCATTGCCAAAACAATGTGGCCACCTATTTAAAAATCAACTGTCTCTTTGGGTGATCGCATGACATCTATCATCTGGAACATATATGCTCCTGTATATTAAGAATGTACTCAAATATATCAGGTCCAAATGTGCCAAGAACAGACACCATAGGATAAAGATGTCCCATGACAGTTTAGTGTCTTAGCCTGTCGCGTGTCTCGACAAGAGCAACCTTGAGGCTGCCTGTAGATTCAGAAGCTAGATGGCATCTCAGGGAGGTTGGGTACACAGGTCAAGCTGAAGAGTGGGTGTGTCTGAATAGGAATGAACACAGCAAAATCTTTGTATCTAAAAATGAAATAAAAATGGAAGATTAAATAGAACTGAAATAAAGGCCCTCCTCCTGTGAGGCTAGAGTTCACTAGACAGAGAGAGGGCTCAACGTAGAGTGATGGGCTGGCCAGAGACAGAGCAAAAACAGCCCCCTGAACAATGGAGGAGGTGGAGGGTCAGTTTGATGCGGGTCCCTAATGGTGTAATTTAAGTTCACCATATGAACAAAAGCTTATGAAACTCCCAGAATTATGTGGAGTCATAAAAACATGCACACACACACGTCCCAGCTTCGAGCAGTCTCGCTCATCATTCTTTAAAAACACTTTAGATGCTGAAAGTCCTAGCGGTTGGAAAAGCCACCATTTGCACACAGCACTCACCAGAGCTGTCTCTCACTGACTGGATGTCCGTCCAGATACATGCATTCTTCACGGGATTCTTGTTGATGCTACAACGAACCGCACCATATCCCCACGCCTGTGGAATGCATTTGCCACTTGTGCTTTTACAGATGAAGATAACGACCCCTGAGGAGTGATGTGCCAGTTAAAACCTGAGGGGAAAATGGTCATTGGAATCCAAGACCTGACTTGCTTTTCTTCAGCCCTGCCTGCTGTTTTGGGCTGTGCTATTCACAGCTCTCACACTTCACTTCCAGGATCTAGTGAATCTTGATATCGAAGTCTATAGAAACTTCAGGAAAGAAGACCTTTTTAGTTTATTTTTAGAGATTTACTGCAGATGAAGAACGACCAGCACCAGATGTGTTTTCTGAGTTGGCAGACCACTGCCTGCAGGCGGGTGCTTTTGTAGTCTCAGTCACTCTGTTCATGTTTTTTTCTGTTTCCTCCCTTCCTCGCTTTGTTCCTTTCCCCAAATTAAACCTAGACATGACATACGCTGATGAGAACAGGAAGAGGAGGAAAAGGAAATGCTTTTGATGCTTTTCCCTTGGAAGGTCTCATCCACATGAAGCTCTCACTCCACTGGGGTTGGAAGGTCTATGAAATAGCCTTTTTGGGAAGGCCGGTCCCCAGGGAGGCATCTACTGGCTTCTCTGGTAGTCACTGGACAGGCCGCATCACTCTGGTGCTGCAAATCAACGTGCCCTGCCCCTAACAGAGAGAAGCTCACAGCGTGGGATAGAAGTGTTGGTGAGGAGATGGAGCTGAAGGAGCTCACGGAGAAAGAGGAGTGAGAATGCAGGGCCTACTTTCCTGCTGCGAGGAGTAATACTGGAAGCCTGGGGCAGGCTGCTCTGGGGTGGGGTGAGCTGGGGGAGTGTCTGGATGCTAAGACACTCATCCTGCTGCTCTGCACTGGTCCACCCAGAACCTGCCCTTAGTTTAAAGGGGAGTGTGCTGGGTTTTACATTGAACGGCTTCTACTTCCTCCATTGCTTTGAATGGATATCATCTTACATTTTCCCCCAGGGTAGCTTCTGGTGTTCTCTTGGCATGATTATCTTAATTTCACACTGATTCTAAACTCAAAGTAGGAAATGTTTTAGGCTTTATTAGTTTTAAAAAGCCTCTTTTTAACATCCTGTATGTTTCAAGATTCCTTTGTTTTTCTGTGGGTAGCCAGAGCATTTAGAGAAGAAAAGAAAGTTGTAGCTGGCTGTGTTAGCTGGTACCATCACATTATTAGACAAAATCATAATTAAAACACTTACTCCAACTCTATACTCTCTGCTTTGATTTGTGCACTAACATGTAGTTAATCTATTGGCTCCCAACACATGCATGATTAAAATGATCATCACTCTTTTCAGTATGAGAAAGTGACGTAAGTTAGATATTGCAGAGAATTTGCAAAGGATAATCAAACAGAAGCTTATAAAATGGTTAAAAGATTTAAAAGAAAGAATCACTAAAAAATGGTATGATTAGAAAAAAGAGAGGAAGCAACATATTTAAATAACTCAGTATGCTTTTCAAATTATAGACTTTGAAAGGTCACAGTGGAATTTAACAGGCTTGTGTTGAATACTAATGCATTATGCTGGTTGGTTTTCCAGCTGGAAAAGAGTTGGTTCATTTTGCAGTTCTGAGATGAAGTAGCTGGAAGCCAACCCCATGAGCATGCATGAGTGTGTGCAGACAAGTTTTACTGGTATGGGCATTGTTGTGATAGCCTACATAAGGTGTATCAACAGATGAAGGAGCAAGTAATTGACAGCAACAAAACAAAGCCAGACCAATCCCTGGAATCATGTCTGTGCACAAGAACTTTTCAAAGGGCTGATATGCTGGGGTTTTCATTACTGGCCAGAGGGTGATGGTACTGGCAGTTTTACCCATCTCAGTGTTATTCACGTAAGACACTCAGGGTTACCTTGTGGTAAAATATTACAGAATAATTGCCCTAAAGAGAGTGCATTCCTAAAGTCAGATCCCGTTTCAGAAGGAATTAGTGAGATCCACTAATAAAAAGAAGTGTTTGATTCTTAATTTCTTCTTACCAAAGAGCAGTGTCCAATAGAACCAGGGTTTACATTCTGTTTGTACCACTCAGAGTAACCTTGAGCAAATCCCTTAACCTCTCTGGGCCTCAGTTTTTCTCACCCATAAATGAAATTAGTGATAGCATTTCACACAATCATTGTGAACTTAGAATTTTAGATGCATGACCCATGCTTAATATAATATTTTAAGAAAACTTATAAGCGACCTCTAAGTGAGGTCTGTGAATTTGACTCCATAGACATTTACTGTGCACCTATCACTATTGTGAGGTAGTGAAAAAAGATTTTGGATAGAAAGATGAATTATACAGATTCCACTTTTAAGGAGCTTGCAGTCTAGTGCAGTGGAAGAATGATGCATGGTCTCGACACGGTTGATGACAAAAGTGAAGTACAAGCAAAGTGGTACTGGATGGTCGATCGGGGAGCAATAGATTCTGATGGGTGGGACTGGAGAAGACTTCACTGGGGAGGTGGCATTTGAAGTGATGTATGACTAATGGGTGTGTATTTTTCCCTAGTTCAATTTGTCAGCTCAATTTATTCCTGATCAGTTTGTCATGATAATTACGATGGCAGTGAATGGCACACCCTGGCCTAGGTGTCTAATTTGGGACATAGAAATCATATTCCTTCTTCCATATATTTTGTCTATTTCATCATCATCAATTGTATTGATTATCCATGAAGTAATATGGGCTTGAAGAGGGAAGATGGTCTGCAAAGTCATTTTGGGGGGATATGAAAGAAAAGGAACAAGCAAAGATTTTCCCTTCTCATCCAAGATTCACTGCTACCTAGCAGTTAAACACTCAAAGACAATAACTTGAAGGGTGTTTTAAAAAGAAATTTAATTGAAAGGCAAGGTCAGTCAGTTCAGTTCAGTTCAGTCGCTTAGTCGTGTCTGACTCTTTGCGACCTCATGAATTGCAGCACACCAGGCCTCCCTGTCCATCACCAACACCGGAGTTCACCCAAACTCATGTCCGTCGAGTCGGTGATGCCATCCAGCCATCTCATCCTCTGTTGTCCCCTTCTCCTCCTGCCCCCTATCTCTCCCAGCATCAGGGTCTTTTCCAATGAGTCAACTCTTCACATGAGGTGGCCAAAGTATTGGAGTTTCAGCCTCAGGGAAGGTGGTAAGTAATAATAGCTAATGTCTACAGAGTTCTATGTGGCAGTTGCTTTTTTAAACAATTTAAATATATAAATTTATCTATTCCTCATAACATCCTTGTGAGTTAGATATCATTATGCTGCCCATATCATAGCTCAGGAAACTGAATTAAGAAAAAGTTCAATAAACTGTTCCTGAGACCACACTGCTAAGTAGAAAGAATTGTGCTCATGCTCAGTCATGTCAGACTCTTTGTGACTCTGTGGACTGTGCTCCTCTGTCCATGCAATTTTCTGGGCAAGAATACTGGAGTGGGTTGCCATTTCCTCCTCTGTGGGATTTTCCTAACTCAGGGATCAAACCCATGTCTCCTGTGTCTTCTGTATTGCAGGTGGATTCTTAACCTCTGAGCCATCAGGAAAGCTCAGTAGAAAGAATATTAATTTGCAAATTTGGAGACTGTGTCATTTTCAGATCTGAGTAAGAGATCTTGGACAGATCAGCTAGATTTACAAAGGAAAGCAATGAAGTGAATTTTCTTCTTTCTTCTAATTGTGCTAAAGCTTTTTATAATCATTGTTAGATGTTTTAAATATTTTTATATGTCATGCATTTAATATTTTGATTTAAAGAAATTTAATTGAAAGTAGTGAGGGAGGAAACAGAACAGGCTCTATCTTGAAAGCAGGACTCCATCTTGGGCCGGGCTGTGGACTTTGAGCCATATGCCCAGTATCTATGGAAACGACATACCATCTGCAAAACCAGGCCCCCAGTAGGAAGAGCCCCAGGGCTCTCCATTGCCTAAAAGAATACACTAATTATCTGTGTAATCCAACAGAATCATACATTCTATTATGCTTATTGGGGTATGACCACAAGCCTATTGATAATTCTCCACTGTTAATTACCTAGGCTTAAGGCATATGAATCACAGGTTAACTTTGATTGTATCTTTCTTTTTCTTTTGTTCAGACTAGTTTCAGGGAATTTGAGGAGGTGGGTTTGGGCACCTACACTTAGGGTATATACTGCTGCTAAGTCATGTTCGACTCTGTGCGACCCCATAGACGGCAGCCCACCAGGCTCCACCATCCCTGGGATTCTCCAGGTAAGAACACTGGAGTGGGTTGCCATTTCCTTCTCCAATGCATGAAAGTGAAAAGTGAAAGTGAAGTCACTCAGTCGTGTCCAACTCCTTGCGACCCCACGGACTGCAGCCTACCAGGCTCCTCTGCTCATGGGATTTTCCAGGCAAGAGTACTGGAGTGGGGCAAAAACTGGCCGGGGTCCTTGGCTAAGAGAAGATTCTGCGTTGGGCCCGCCGGTGTAATAAACTGCACTCCACTATCTGCATTTTCCTTCTAAGTGAGTTTGTTTCCTGGGAGGCGTGGCTACAACAGTAGCTCTTCATATTTCTTTGCCTTCCATTGCAGGACAGTTAAGAACATTCATACAAAAAGGTTTTATTAAGAAAAATTAATAAGAACTTCAGTTAGCAGAAGACAAAATGGAAAATATACCCATAACGAGGGATGTGAGAATCATACCTATTGATTTTTTCCCCCTTGCATCTCTGCTTCCTATTTGTTTGCCTACATTTCTCTCTTGCTTCAAAATGTCTCCTGGGGATAATTTTTGTACTCAAATAAATTAGAATTTAGATATATACTCTTAGTTAATATAGGACAACGTGGTCATTATTTTTATGCCATCTTTTCCTTAAAATTACATCCCTATTTTCATTGGGTCCTAACAAGACAAGTTAAAGAACTGTATTTTATCATCTGTATGAATGAGCAATTGAAACAGAAAGCTGAAGGGGACAGGTGAAAGATACTCACATGATGAGAAAACATTAAAAAATTGCCTGAGTCAAAATGGCAGCTCTCTTCTAGGCTTTCTCAGAAGGCTTCACGTCAGTGAACTGGAGAAGAAAGGGTCACACAGTCTGGCTGCCGCTCCGATGGAAACCAGCCTTCCTGTAGACTGGGCTGGCTGAGTTACTCGGCCTCTGGCTTCCCCACACAGGCTGTGTTGTCAGAAAGAAGCCCAGAAAATTGATGGATCAGAGTTGTCTCACTCTGCAAGACTCCAGGGAAGGCTTCTGGGGTCCCACTTGGTGTCATTTCAGCTCATCCTGGAGGCAATATTCTCCTCAGAAGAACTTTAGAATAGAGCATTGTTTGAAAACAAAGGCTTGGAATTGGCCCCAAACAAATGCATGAGATTTGGAGAGGAAATTTAAAAACTCCATGGGACATGATATTTTGCCAGCTTGTTTTCCTGAGAAGCCTTTAGCCTAACACAGCCATCCCTCCTGTACTGAGATATGAGAAGTTAATAGAAATTCTTGACGTCTTACATTTGGATGGACAGTCTTCTCCCTGACTTACTCTTAAAATGCACTTTCTGATTTTAATCATGCGTCTTTCCTTCTGAAATGTCTGGCTTCCTTAAGGTCATTCCCTCAATGTAAACCATTCATACTTTGTATTTTTTTTTCTGCTTCTCAGACTGTTTTGATTAGTCAGGACAGCTATCCCTTCCCTTTGTGATTCACTTGTTATCCCTCCTCTTGTTTCCATTTCTGGCACACTTTAAACTTTGCTTCTTGACCCAGGTTATATTCCATTCCTCACTTCAGTGCTGGGGAGGGATTCTGTTTTATGTACCTTGTTCCAGTTGGTGGCTGCTCAGCCATTAGGAGTGATGAGGAATGCCATGAGTGAGACTCCCATGGTCAGCCCATGAACTCACATGGTGCCTGGGCCGGTCCATGGCTGGGTGTAATTTTCCACTGCAGCTGACAGTGTACTGCAAACACATGCACAGTGCCCCTGGGCTGTGGCCACATCTGTAATGGAGGTGGGAGTAGGACCAACCCAACTGCAGGGCCACTGCAATTCTAGAGCTCTAGTACCAATGAAATTGATCATGCTTTGATGAAGAAATGGGAAATAGGCAAGTCCTCAAATTCCTTTCAGACTAACATCCCTCTCCTACATACACTCTGCCTTTGATGATGCTCTGGAACAGTCAGCAGCTATCACCACGTCTGCTTCTCTTTTGCTTTTCATCCTCATGCCTTAAAACCCCCCACAATCATCAGCAGTAGAAATGGAAATTGAGTTACCTATATTTGTTGATTTTACCTTTTTCTTTTTTTCTATCTCCCTGTCTTTCTTCCTTCCTTCTGCTCTTTCTTTCATTTTTATTCTGCCTTTCTTTCTGTCTCTCCTCACTCCCTTTCTTCCTTTCTTTTTATTTAATGGAATGTGGAATACTTTTTCTTAATAATAATTAAAAGATTTATTTAATCTCTTTATCTAAGATAAGCTTGTTTTAAGCCATTAAAAAAAAAAATCCAACGTTGTAATCCACTCTGTTTCATATTACTTTTGAAATAGAGCTATCTGTTGCTTTTATGACTATCCCTAGTATTGCTTGTTTTTGACAGAATGTCAATTACATGAAGTTTTTGTAGCTTCTGGGACTTGAGACACAAGATAGAATACCAAAGCTTAGAAAATTCTATAAAGTGTAAAAATACCTGTTTCTCTGGATACTGACATGTCCTTCCACATTTCAAGAATGCCTTTCATATTTAAATCCTTTTAAAGAGTTATTCATTATTTAAAACGGCAACATTAATACCTTTCTATTGTACCTGTTCAACAATATTGAGCTCCACATACAAAACTAGCACACAGTCACAAACTCTTATTATCTACATCCTTGAGTAATCACATTATAAGAAATAAAAACTTAATGTGGTCCATTTTCAAGGACAACTAGCCCAGAGTGACAGCCTGCTGAAGAAATAGCCCTTAGGATACTTGCCTGGGAAATCTAAACAAAGAGAGAGTGGAATGCCTAGGACTTTTTCATGGGCTCATTCTATTGGTGAATTCAAAACATAAGACTGGGAAGAAGTGCATGGCAAGGTTAATAAATCCAGGTGACATTCTGGAAAGATTATTAACCCTGTAGTACTCAGCCAGTGAGGAACTGGGGGAGGAACTTGCCTGTGGAGAGGATAAAAAACCCATTGTAATGACGCTGAGTGTGCCTGCCCACCAGACATCAGCTCTTGCAAGACCATCAGTCATTAAGGCCTCACTTCTTGCTGCACCTGGTTTGTCCCCAAGTCTATTTCTTGGGTTTGGGCCGGTGGGCTTTATTTCCCACAACATAAAAGGATTTGTGTTTATTTTCTATAACTTTCTCTAGGTGGCTCAGTTGGTAATAAATCTGCCTGTAGTTCAGGAGACTTCCTGCAGTGTAGGAGACCTGGGTTTGATCCCTCGGTTGGGAAGATTCCCTGGAGAAGGAAATGGCAACCAACTCCAGTATTCTTGCCTGGGAAATCATGGATAGAGGAGCCTGGTGGGCCACAGTCCACGGTGTTGGGTTGCAAGAGTTGGACACACTTACTGATTAAATTACTACATAAAATAACACATAAGACATTAAAATGTATATTCACAAATATAGGGAGTTTGCTTTGTATTTTTTTGGATTTTAGTTTTGTTTGTTTTTACAAATATGTGTGTATAATTTATTTAACCACTTCCCTATTCATAGACATTAGATGTTTTTTGTTTTGTTTTACTTCCTTTTGTAACTACAAGCAATGCTGCAATAAATATCCGTCTATATTATATACATTTAAAAAATCTATTATTGCCTGGCTTCCAGATTTGGGTGATGGATTCAGAAAGTTGGTCCTTATATAAATCTGTTATGATACTTTTTCCTTACATAAAAAATTAAATAAAACCAAATCTCTGTGACCTTCTTGATAGAAGATTATAGCAGAGGATGGCATGACTTCAAATCATTTTAAATTTTATTTAGGTACACAACCTTCTTAGGACAAATTACGGCAGACTTCCACTCCTCTACCTCCATCTTTGAAAAATGTAAAATCTCCTGAAAATGAATAGATTTAAGAGATAATAATAAATTATATGTTCAAACTTTAAACATGAAGACAGAATGTCAAGGAAATAGGGATAAATGTGTTAATGCAAGAAATCTATGATTTTCTAAAAGCAGATGTCAAAGCTTTATTCAGCCTAATTAAATTTTGTTTTATTCAGTCTTGCTTATTGTACTGCATGAGACCTGCTGTGTGTTGAGAACTCTTAGGAGTATATGGGACTCAGTAGGAAAGATAATGATTATTTCATTCTTCCATCTAAATTTAACTTCACTAAATCAAGCAAATATTGTAACTTTATCCAGCCTTGCTGTATTTGCCACCAGTGACTAGGTGAACAACTTGTCATTTAATCATCAATACCCTCTGGAAGATCAAACCAACCCTTAAGTACTGAATAGCCCAGCCTGGAAAGGGAAGTACCTTTGGCCTACATAGCAGCACAATTGTCTATCGCTAATTATCTGTTTAGACACACACCAGCCTAATACAAAGTCCTTACATACTCTAATCTAAAATCTTAAATCCTTGCCAGGGCAGAAGTTCTAAGAGTTCAAAGAATATTATGAAATATTCTTTTAAAATCTTCTTTAGCTTGTCTCTGCTCTTTAAACACCTCCTGTTGACTGCTACCTCCACTCATAAGCTTATTTCCCATATTAAAAAATTTCTACTACAACTGTTGTAGTTAGGGCATAAAAATGAATTTTTCAATGCCATTTTTCTGGGCTGTCTTGGAATATAACTTCTGCTTGTCAAGAACTAATTCTAAACACACACGTGAGTAGTACTGAACAGGTAGTCACTGAGTGCCTGGTTGCAGTCATGCACTTATTCTTACAAAAAAATGATGGAGGCAGTTGCTATAATTATCTCCATTTTACAGACGAGGAAGTTGAGCCTCAGAGGAATTAAGTAACTTGCCTTAGATCACATTTTTTGGTTATTGTAGCAGAGCTAAGTATTAAACCCAGCTCAAGCTCTTTCTCCTAGAATTACTGGATATCATAGAATGACTGCTAGCTGCTATAACAAGTAGAACCACCGATACGTGACAGCTCAAAAACAGCTGACGTTTGTTTCATGCTTTCGTAATAGTCCAAGGCAGATGTTCCTGGTCTGCGGGCAGTTTTCTCAACAACATGATTTCAAGACCTAAGCTCCTTCCATCTTGTGGTTTTATTATCCCTAAGAACTCCTTCTTGGGCTTCCCAGGTAGTCCTAATGGTTAAAAAAAAACAACCCATCTGCCAGTGCAGACGATGCGGGTTCAAACTCTGTGTCAGGAAGATTCCCTGGAGGAGGAAATGGCAATTCACTCTAGTTATTCTTGCCTGGACAATCACATGGACAGAGGAGCCTGGCAGGCTACAGTCCATAGCATTGCAAAGAGTCAGACACAACTGAGGTGACTTAGCATGTACACACAGACTCCTTCTTGCCAGGAAAAGGAGAAAGAAGCATGGAAAGGGCAACATAAGAGGTGTAAAAGGAGCCGGTCCGAGTGTTGCACAGTCTGTTATGGGGCTTGATTTCCCTGTTGAGGAGGCTGGGATATGAAATCCAGCTATTTGTCTAGAAAGAAGAGAAAGCAGATTTGAAAGAACAAGCTAGTAGTCTCTGCCACAACCTCCCTATTGATTCACTGGGTGTTGACAAAATGCATGTGTGGTGGAGTATAAGGAGGCAAAGATACAGAGAACAGAACTGTGCCCTTCAGGAATTCCTAATTGAGTTTTGGAATGAGAAAAACAGTCTATAATGAAAAACAAAGGACAAGTTGACATAATGCGAGACAATTGTGCTGTAGGAATTCAAAGAATGGAAATTTGATTACGGGAGGGACTACACAGGATTTCAGTTATATCTTGAAGGGAAAAAGCAAGGAAGATTTAGTTCCTGAGGGGAAGACAAAATTATCTTATAGTGAGGAAATAGTCCATATTTCAACTGAAGTCGAGGCCTCATGTCAGACTTTATTTTTTTGGGCTCCAAAATCACTGCAGATGGTGACCGCAGCCATGAAATTAAAAGACACTTACTCCTTGAAAGGAAAGTTATGACCAACCTAGATAGCATATTCAAAAGCAGAGACATTATTTTGGCAACAAAGGTCCATCTAGTCCAGGCTATGGTTTTTCCAGTGGTCATGTATGGATGTGAGAGTTGGACTGTGAAGAAGGCTGAGTGCCGAAGAATTGATGCCTTTGAACTGTGGTGTTGGAGAAGACTCTTGAGAGTCCCTTGGACTGCAAGGAGATCCAACCAGTCCATTCTGAAGGAGATCAGCCCTGGGATTTCTTTGGAAGGAATGATGCTAAAGCTGAAACTCCAGCACTTTGGCCACCTCACGCAAAGAGTTGACTCATTGGAAAAGACTCTGATGCTGGGAGGGACTGGGGGCAGGAGGAGAAGGGGACGACAGAGGATGAGATGGCTGGATGGCATCACTGACTTGATGGACGTGAGTCTGAGTGAACTCCGGGAGTCGGTGATGGACAGGGAGGCCTGGCTTGCTGCGATTCATGGGGTCGCAAAGAATCGGACACGACTCAGTGACTGATCTGATCTGATCTGAACCACCATTTCGGAGAAGGCAATGGCACCCCACTCCAGTACTCTTGCCTTTAAAATCCCATGGGCGGAGGAGCCTGGTAGGCTGCAGTCCATGGGGTCGATAGGAGTCGGACAGGACTGAGTGACTTCACTTTCACTTTTCACTTTCATGCATTGGAGAAGGAAATGGCAACCCACTCCAGTGTTCTTGCCTGGAGAATCCCAGGGATGGGGAGCCTGGTGGGCTGCCGTCTATGGGGTTGCACAGAGTCGGACACGACTGAAGAGACTTAGCAGCAGCAGCAGCATACCTGGATGATAATAAAAATATTAAACTACTTACTAGTAGGGTAGACAACCAGTGACCACAGTGCTGAAACAACGTCTGTGATAGTCAGTGTAGCTAGTCTGACTATAAAATAGTCCCCAGTTATGCAAACACTAATTTAGGTGTTGCTATGAATGTGTTTTGCAGAGGTAATTAACATTCATGATCAGTTGATTTTGAGTAAAGGAGATATTCTATACAATCTTAGTGAGTTTGATTCAATCAGCCAAAAGGCCTTAAGAGCAGAACTGAAGCTTCTCGAAAGAAAAGTTCTGCTATGGACTGCAGCTTCAGTTCATTCCGACCCTTCTAGTTTGCCCTTCCTGCCCTACAGATTTGTGGCTTATCTTGCCAAACCCCACAAGTGTATAACACAGATCCTCGCTATAAATCCCTTATTATACGTCTCCTGCTGGCTTTGTTTCTCTGGTTGAATCCTGACCAATGTAGGGTTTACAGGCCTCGCATAGAGTCAGGCATTATGTCTTTAGGAGTGTGGAGATCTAGGGCATTCCAGGAAAGGGGCAGGATGGATGAATGTGGGAGTGGGTAGGGACATGGGGTACTATCACTTCCCAAGGGGGTAGCAAGGTATTTCCCTGCTTTCATGACCAATGCAAGTGTATGAGAGTATGCTGGTTGAATATCAGCTATTTCAAAAAGAGGGAAAAGAATGTATTTTGACCCTGAAGACAGAAAGTAGCTGGAATATTCAGAGAAACTAAAAGGAGGGCAGAGAGGCTGGATATTGTAAGCAAGAGAGAGTGGAAGGAAATGAAGGAAAACAGGGCCAGGTGGTACAGGGCTGAGAAGTACAATGGCTCTTATCTCAAAGCTCAGTGGAGCATTGCAAACAATTGAGAGGCTGCTTCCTGGGTAATAAATTAGCTTGGGGCTAGAGTGAAGCCAGGCGCAGGAGGACATAGAGTGCCTAGGCAAGAGTTTATAGTGGTTTAGGTAAACGTGACAACAGCGAAGATGCAGAGAAATGGATGGTTTCAAGATACATTTGGGAGATAACAATGCGAGTCATGTGAGTGCTTGCTGATAAACAAAACAAAACAAAACAGTGGAGGGAGCAGATGAGCCCCCGTTTCTATAGGGGGTGATAAAGAGATGAGTATCTGTGAATGTCAAGGGAAGGCTTTGCAAGTCCCAGTTGGTAATCCACTAAGTGTAGGTTGAGGAGTGGTGTTGTTTAGGGTTGGGGGTGTGACACAAGAGCCTCCTGCACTGTGACCAGGCATCTTGTGATTATGCGATGGAGATTTCACCTCCCCTTCAGATTTCCACTCATTCTTGCCCACACCCAGTCTTTGCTCCTCTAACCCATTTCCTTCTGCCTTGCGTGTAAAGTGCTCGTTTCCCCACGGTGATTTCCATGTTGTTGTGAAGGAGTGTGTTGTATGCTTGATTGCTGGACTTGTTTCATGCTATGGAATTTTTGAAATACCAAGGTTGTTTCTATATGACTGCCAGAAATATTGGACCAGGCCCAAGAAATGTGTTTTGTCTTCATGCAAAATGAGTGAGGGAATCTTTGACATCCTCCAGAAGAATGTTTTGTGCTGAGGCTTTAAATACACCTTAACTAATCCTCGAAAAAGATTAGAAGCACAGGGTTAGTTGACATGGACCTGCTTAAGAAAAACATCACTGAGGCCAATAGAGTGATGTTTTTTAAGGGTCTGTGGCTACTATTGTGATTTATACTCAAATATTAAGCGTTATGTGCTGAATTACGTTACTCTAAAAAAAAATAGATGTGTTGGAGTTCCAACTCTCAGTACCTAAGAATGTAATCTTATATGGTGATAAGATTTTTATAGAGGTTATTACATTAAAACAAGGTCATTAGGAAGGACCTTAGTCCAATATGACTGGTGTTTTCAGAAGAGGGCAAATCTGAACACAGGTGTGCATAGAGGGAAGGTGAAGGGAAGAGATAGAGAGAAGACTGCTGTCTACAAGCCAAGGAGAGGGGCCAAGAGCAGTCCTTCCCTCCCAGCTCTCAGAAAGGGACTACCCTGGTGACACCTTCAGCTTGAACATCTGTCCTCTAAGCCATGAGACAATAAATTTCAGTTATCGAAGCTACCCAGTTTGTGGTACTTTATTAAGGCAGCCCTAGAAGACTGATTTTGTTAAGTCTATATGTTAAACATTCAAAAAGATAGGCCAATGCTTGGGCTAATCAAATTCAGCCTCTTTAACCTAGAATATCTAGATCAGTGCTGATTTAGAAAAGAAGTGCATTCATGTAGTGTTATTTTGCTGAATGAATTTAGATAAATGTTCTATAAAAATTGGCTTCATCTGATGTAAATTATATAATTACTATGTATGATTAAGGACATTTCCGGATTTTCTATATGGTCATATAGATCAGCTTTGGTAGTGATGCTGTATCGTTTCAACATCTGTTGCCTTACAATATTAAGATGAGTGTCTTCTTTTTTGTGGTTTTCCTTTCACATGTTATTATCTGATACAGCCCAGTGTCAGGCTGAGTATTCAGTCTTTATGTATCCTGATTAGCCTTGTGGACTTAGGCAGATTCCTTTAACCTCTTGGTGCGTGTACTCCTTGAAGGGTTGCTATGAAGAAAAAGAAATAAATAGAAAGTAATTAGAACAATGCCTCATGCATAATAAACACCCAGTTAATGTTACCTATCATTGTTACCATAAGCCAAGCATTATTCTAAGGTCTTGGCAACTCTAATAGATGGTACAAATAAAACACCTGTTTATAGATGAGGCAATTGAAGCCATAGGCTCAGTAGTGAGCGATTTGGGATCCAGAATTTACCTGGGCTGTTGAGAGGCCATTATCCTCACCAATATACAGTAAGTCCTCATGAACAGTCTCAACAAAGCTAGCTATTTTTTTTTATCATATCCTTACATATTTATTTTCCCAAATTAACTGTAGATTTTTCTAGAGTTCTAAAATGCCCTGGTTGAATTTCTATTGGTTTAGCTTTAAATTCATGAATTAACTTGGAAAGTATTGATATCACAGTATTTGTGTCTTCTTTTGTATCCCTCAACAAAATTATTCAGTTTTTTATGCACATCCTTTTCTAAATGCATTCCTAAATATTTTTTGTTTTTGTTATGTCGAATATTTCCTTTTCCCTTTTGTATTTCCTAGAGAATGAAATTGAAGGAAAAATAAATCATTAAGTGTGAAATTACCTGATGCATGCATTATTTGACACATTAAATCTCAATTAACCCTCACAAAACGTTGGCTAAGCACAGCTCATCGCTTCCTTGGTGCATCACCTGCCTGTGCGGTGGCTTCATGGTGTCAGAAAACGCACACAGCTCTTTTGCCTGAGTTGTTTCCAGACTCACAAGCAATCATTCCCAATGGAACCACAAATCTGTGCTTTTTAATCAAACTCCCAATACCTCTTCCCTATCCACCTTCTCATTTCTATTTATCAGAGAAAATGGAGAACTCAGAAGAGACCATCCACATCTTTTCCAATCCATCTACCAAGTACCTGCCTGTGGTCCACACACTCCTCTTTCATTCCTGTTCCCCTGGATGCACTGCCATGCTCTGAGTTAGAGACCTTCTTCTCTTTGTGTACTAGGCCCATTACCTCTCACCTACTCTTGGGAATTGTTCCAATAATTCATTGCTCTTCCTCTGTTCTGCACCATCGATTTCCCCTTCTCCACTGGATCACTGTCAGCACACATAAAGCATACTGTAACATCTCCTGTATTGAAACAAACAAAACAAGAAAACACTTCTTTTTACTCCACACTCTCCCTCCAGCAATCACAGGGTTTCTCTTCAAGGGACTGTATTTTTATTGTTTCCAGTTTCTCTCCAGTTTGTATTCTCTTTCTTAAGTATATTATAAATCTAAAGATGTTTATATATTACATGGTTTTCCATCTATTGCAGCTGCTATTCTTTTTGATTTTAATATTGTCCCTCTTTCTTCCACAGTGAGAGCCCTTTCAATGTGGCTACTATGTTCTTTTGATAATAATCCATTACTCTTTTCAAGTTTTTTTTTTTTTTTTTTTTTTTTAAGGTTCGTGACATTGTACAGGAGACAGGGATCAAGACCATCCCCATGGAAAAGAAATGCAAAAAAGCAAAATGGCTGTCTGGGGAGGCCTTACAAATAGCTGTGAAAAGAAGAGAAGCGAAAAGCAAAGGAGAAAAGGAAAGATATAAACATCTGAATGCAGAGTTCCAAAGAATAGCAAGAAGAGATAAGAAAGCCTTCTTCAGCGATCAGTGCAAAGAAATAGAGGAAAACAACAGAATGGGAAAGACTAGGAATCTCTTCAAGAAAATCAGAGATACCAAAGGAACATTTCATGCAAAGATGAGCTCGATAAAGGAGAGAAATGGTATGGACCTAACAGAAGCAGAAGATATTAAGAAGAGATGGCAAGAATACACAGAAGAAATGTACAAAAAAGATCTTCACCACCAAGATAATCACGATGGTGTGATCACTGACCTAGAGCCAGACATCCTGGAATGTGAAGTCAAGTGGGCCTTACAAAGCATCACTACGAACAAAGCTAGTGGAGGTGATGGAATTCCAGTTGAGCTATTCCAAATCCTGAAAGATGATGCTGTGAAAGTGCTGCACTCAATATGCCAGCAAATTTGGAAAACTCAGCAGTGGCCACAGGACTGGAAAAGGTCAGTTTTCATTCCAATCCCAAAGAAAGGCAATGCCAAAGAATGCACAATTGCACTCATCTCACGTGCTAGTAAAGCAATGCTCAAAATTCTCCAAGCCAGGCTTCAGCAATATGTGAACCATGAACTTCCTGATGTTCAAGCTGGTTTTAGAAAAGGCAGAGGAACCAGAGATCAAATTTCCAACATCCGCTGGATCATGGAAAAAGCAAGAGAGTTCCAGAAAAACATCTATTTCTGCTTTATTGACTATGCCAAAGCCTTTGACTGTGTGGATCACAATAAACTGTGGAAAATTCTGCAGGAGATGGGAATACCAGACCACCTGATCTGCCTCTTGAGAAATTTGTATGCAGCTCAGGAAGCAACAGTTAGAACTGGACATGGAACAACAGACTGGTTCCAAATAGGAAAAGGAGTTTGTCAAGGCTGTATATTGTCACCCTGTTTATTTAACTTATATGCAGAGTTTATCATGAGAAACTCTGGACTGGAAGAAACACAAACTGGAATCAAGATTGCCGGGAGAAATATCAATAACCTCAGATATGCAGATGACACCACCCTTATGGCAGAAAGTGAAGAGCAACTCAAAAGCCTCTTGATGAAAGTGAAAGTGGAGAGTGAAAAAGTTGGCTTAAAGCTCAACATTCAGAAAACGAAGATCATGGCATCCAGTCCCATGACTTCATGGGAAATAGATGGGGAAACAGTGGAAAGAGTGTCAGACTTTATTTTTCTGGGCTCCAAAATCACTACAGATGGTGACTGCAGCCATGAAATTAAAAGACGCTTACTCCTTGGAAGGAAAGTTATGACCAACCTAGATAGCATATTCAAAAGCAGAGACATTACTTTGCCAACTAAGGTCCCTCTAGTCAAGGCTATGGTTTTTCCAGTGGTCATGTATGGATGTGAGAGTTGGACTGTGAAGAAGGCTGAGCACCGAAGAATTGATGCTTTTGAACTGTGGTGTTGGAGAAGACTCTTGAGAGTCCCTTAGACTGCAAGGAGATCCAGCCAGTCCATTCTGAAGGAGATCAGCCCTGGGAGTTCTTTGGAAGGAATGATGCTAAAGCTGAAACTCCAGTACTTTGGCCACCTCATGCAAAGAGTTGACTCATTGGAAAAGACTCTGATGCTGGGAGGGATTGAGGGCAGGAGGAGAAGGGGACGACAGAGGATGACATGGCTGGATGGCATCACTGACTCGATGGACCTGGGTCTGGGTGAACTCCGGGAGTTGGTGATGGACAGGGAGGCCTGGCGTGCTGCGATTCATGGGGTCTCAAAGAGTCGGACACAACTGAGCGACTGATCTGATCTGATCTGATTTGAAGATGTTTTTGGCTCACTTCATGTATTTCCTGCCTCGATTTGAAATGAGCCTTTTCTATAATGGGCTTGGTTCTTTCATGGGAAATGGTACCTTGAGAATCAGAATTTGGTGGCTGCTGCTGCTGCCGCTAAGTCGCTGCAGTCGTGTCCGACTCTGTGCAACCCCATAGACGGCAGCCCACTAGGCTCCTCTGTCCCTGGGATTCTCCAGGCAAGAACATGAGTGGGTTGCCATTTCCTTCTCCAATGCATGAAAGTGAAAAGTAAAAGTGAAGTTGCTCAGTCGTGCCGGACTCTTAGCGACCCCATGGACTGCAGCCTACCGGGCTTTTCTGTCCGTGGGATTTTCCAGGCAAGAGTACTGGAGTGGGGTGCCATCCCCTTCTCCGATTTGGTGACTAGAAGTTATGAGACACTGGTAGTAACTCGTACCCCTTTGGTGACTAGGGGTACGAATTACTACTAGTGTCTCATAACTTCTAGGCTTCTATAGTGAACAAAGCTAGGAAATGTGTTTTTGTTGTTGGTTTTTAAAGAGGAAAAAATTATATCATGAGTCCATACTGTTTTTACAAATTCAAATGTAAGATTACAGACTTTTAATTGGCTTCTTTGACTTTTTATTTGTATCCCATTTCTCTTAAATTGAAAAATGTTGATTCCTAGTAGTAATATTGACCTATTTATCTCACAATATATAATTTTTATTTCAAAGAGAATATAAATACTTTCAAATAAAAATATAAATAATTAATATAAAATAGTAAACCAACATTAATACTAATGAATGCAATTTAAGCTTTATCTGTCACTCATTTTGCTCTTCAGTTCAGTTCAGTTGCTCAGTCATGTCTGACTCTTTGCAACCCCATGGACTGCACTATGCCAGGTTTCCCTGTCCATCACCAATTCCCAGAGTTTACTCAAACTCATCTCCATCGAGTCGGTATTGCCAACCAACCCTCTCATCCTCTGTCATCACCTTTTCCTCCCGCCTTCAATCTTTCCCAGCATCAGGGTCTTTTCCAATGAGTTAATTGTTCAGCTTCAGCATCAGTCCTTCCAGTGAATATTGAGGACTGATTTTCTTTAGGATTGACTGGTTGGATCTCCTTGCAGTCCAAGGGACTCTCAAGAGTCTTCTCTAACACCACAGTTCAAAAGCATCAGTTCTTTGGCCCTCAGGTTTCCTTATGGTCCAGTTCTCACATCCATACATGACTACTGGAAAAACTATAGCTTTGACTAGGTGGACCTTTGTTGGAAAAGTAATGTCTCTGCTTTTTGATATGCTGTCTAGGTTGGTCATAGTTTTTCTTCCAAGGAGCAAGCATCTTTTAATTTCATGGCAACAGACACCATCTGCAGTGATTTTGGAGCCCAAAGAAATAAAGTCTCTCACTGTTTCCACTGTTTCTCCATCTATTTGCCATGAAGTGATGGGACCAGATGCCACGATTTTAGTGTTCTGAATGTTGAGATTTAAACCAACTTTTTCACTCTCCTCTTTTACTTTCATCAAGAGGCTCTTTAGTTCTTCTTCACTTTCTGCCAGAAGGGTGGTGTCATCTGAGTAACTGAGGTTATTGATATTTCTCCCGGCAATCTTGATTCCAGATTGTGCTTCATACTGCCCAGCATTTCTCATGATGTACTCTGTATAAAAGTTAAATAAGCAGGGTGACAATATACAGCCTTGACATACTCCTTTCCCTATTTGGAACCAGTGTATTGTTACATGTTCAGTTCTAACTGTTGCTTCTTGACCTGCATACAGATTTTTCAGGAGGCAGGTTAGGTTGTCTGGTATTTCCATCTCTTGAAGAATTTTCCACAGTTTGTTGTGATCCACACAGTCAAAGACTTTAGCATAGTCAATAAAGCAGAAATAGATGTTTTTCTGGAATTCTCTTGCTTTTTTTATGATCCAATGGATGTTGGCAATTTGATCTTTGGATCCTGTGCCTTTTCTAAATCCAATTCGAATATCTGGAAGTTACGGTTCATGTACTGTTGAAGTCCAGCTTGGAGAATTTTGAGCATTACTTTGCTAGCATGTGAGATGAATGTAATTGTGCGGTAGTTTGAACATTCTTTGGATTGCCTTTCTTTGGGGTTGAAATGAAAACTGACCTTCCAGTCCTGTGCCCTCTGCTGTGTTTTCCAAATTTGCTGGCATATTGAGTGCAGCATTTCCATAGCATCATCTTTTAGTATTTGAAATAGCTCAACTGGAATTTCATCGCCTCTACTAGCTTTTTCATAGTGATGCTTCCTAAGGCTCACATAACTTCGCATTCCAGGATATCTGGCTCTAGGTGAGTGATCACATTGTCATCATTATCTGTGTCATGAAGATCTTTTTGGAATAATTCTTCTGTGTATTCTTGTCACCTCTTCTTAATATCTTCTGCTTCTATTAGGTCCATACCATTTCTGTCCTTTATTGTGCCCATCTTTGTGTGAAATGTTCCCTTGGTATCTCTAGTTTTCTTGAAGAGAGCTCTAGTCTTTTCCATTCTATTGTTTTCCTCTATTGCTTTGCATTGATCACTGAGGAAGGTTTTCTTATTTCTTCTTGCTTTTCTTTGGAACTCTGCATTCAAATGGGTATATCTTTCCTTTTCTCCTTTACCATTAGCTTCTTTTCTTTTCTCAGCTATTTGTAAGGCCTCCTCAGACAAGCACTTTGCATTTTTTCATTTATTTTTCTTTGGGATGGTCTTGATCACTTTCTCCTGTACAGTGTCATGTACCCCCATCCATAGTTCTCAGGCACTCTCTCTATCAGATATAATCCCTTGAATCTGTTTTTCACTTCCACTGTGTAATCATAAAGGATTTGATTTAGGTCACACCTGAATGGTCTAGTGGTTTTCCCTACTTTCTTCAATTTAAGTCTGAATGTGACAATAAGGAGTTCATGATCTGAGCCCTAGTCATGTCCCACTGTTGTTTTTGCTGACTGTATAGAGCTTCCCCATCTTTGGCTGCAAATAATATAATCAATATGATTTCGGTGTTGACCATCTGGTGATGTCCATGTGTAGAGTCTTCTCTTGTGTTGTTGGAAGAGGGTGTTTGCTATGACCAGTGTGTTCTCTTGGCAAAACTCTGTTAGCCTTTGCCCTGTTTCATTTTGTACTCCAAGGCCAAATTTGCCTGTTACTTCAGGTATCTCTTGACTTCCTGCTTTTGCATTCCAGTCCCCTATAATGAAAAGGACATTTTTTTTGGGTCTTAGTTCTAGAGGGTCTTGTCAGTCTTCATAGAACCATTCAACTTCAGCTTCTTCAGTGTTACTGGTTGGGGCATAGACTTGGATTACTGTGATATTGAATGGTTTGCCTTGGAAATGAACAGAGATCATTCTGTCATTTTTGAGATTGCATCTGAGTAGTGCGTTTTGGACTCTTCTGTTGACTCTGAGGGCTACTCCATTTGTTCTAAGGGATTCTTGCCCACAGTAGTAGACATAATGGTCATCTGTGTTAAATTCACCCATTCCAGTCCATTTTAGTTCACTGATTCCTAAAATGTTGATGTTCACTCTTGCCATCTTCTGTTTGACCACTTCCAATTTCCCTTGATGCATGGCCCTAACATTCCAGGTTCCTATGCAATATTGCTCTTTACAGCATCGGACTTTACTTCTATCACTAGTCACATTCACAACTGGGCATTGTTTTCACTTCGGCTCCATCTCTTCATTCTTTCTGGAGTTATTTCTCCACTCTTCTCCAGTAGCATATTGGGCACCTACTGACCTGGGGAGTTCATCTTTCAGTGTCCTATCTTTTTGCCTTTTTATACTGTTCATGGGGTTCTCAAGGCAAGAATACTGAAGTGGTTTGCCATTCCCTTCTCCAATGGACCATGTTTTGTCAGAACTCTCCACCATGACCCATCCATCTTGGGTGACCCTACCACCCATGGCTTAGTTTCATTGAATTATACAAGGCTGTGGTCCATGTGATCAGTTTGATTAGTTTTCTGTGATTGTGGTTTTCATTCTGTCTGCCCTCTGATGGATAAGGACAAGAGGCTTATATAAGCTTCCGGATGGGTGAGACTGACTAGGAGAAAACTGGGTCTTGTTCTCATGGGCAGAGAGATCCAAGATGGTGGAGTAGAAGGACGAGTGCTCATCTTCTCCTCTGAGAACTCCAAAATTACCACTTGCTGCTAAAAAATCATCAACAGGAGAATGTTGGATCCCACCAAAAAAATAATCCCTGTTCCAAGGGCAAATGAGAAGCCCCAGTAGACAGTATGGGGGTGAAATCATGTTTAGAATCAAACCCTATACTCGTCAGTGATGCTTGGAGGGCTCAAACCAACTCTTGTGTGCACCAGGAGAACCCACAGAGACTGAGCCAGACCTGCTTTTGAGTGTTTGAGTGTCTCCTGCAGAGGTGTGTGTCAGCAGTGGCCTGCTGCAAGGACAGGGGCTCTGGGCGCACCAGAGCTGGGTATGGCATAAGCCCTCTTGGAGAAGGTCACCACTAACCCCACATAAAGCCATCAGAATTTACATAGGACTGGGGGAACAGATTCTTAGAGGGCACAAACAAAGCCTCGTGTGCACCAGGACCCAGGAGAAAGAAGCAGTGACCCCACAGAGACTGGCCCAACACTCAGTTGCCCATGAGTGTCCAGGAGTCTCCAGCAGAGGCATTCCTTGGTGGTGGCCTGCTGCAGGGTTGGTGGCAGTGAGTGTGGCAGTGCAAGGGACCTTTTGAAGGAGGGCACCATTATCTTCATAACCTTCACCATAGTTTGGCCTCAGGTCAAGCAACAGGGAGGAAACACAGCCCCTCCCAGCAATAGAAAATTGGGTTAAAGATTTACTGAGCATGGCCCTGCCCATCAGAACAAAACCCAGTTCTGAGGGGGAACCTCAGTCAGTCTCTCCCATGAGGATGCTTCCATAAGCTTCTTATCCTTATCCATTTTGCTCTTAAAATGTATTTTACTGCTGCTACTGCTGCTAAGTCGCTTCAGCCGTGTCCGACTCTGTGGGACCCCAGAGACGGGAGCCCACCAGGCTCCCACGTCCCTGGGATTCTCCAGGCAAGAACACTGGAGTGGGTTGCCATTTCCTTCTCCAATGCATGAAAATGAAAAGTGAAGGTGAAGTCAGTCAGGGGTTTTCTACTCTTAGGGACCCCATGGACTGCAGCCTACCAGGCTCCTCTGCCCATGGGATCTTCCAGGCAAGAATACTGGAGTGGGTTGCCATTGCCTTCTCCGGTATTTTACTAGAGATACACTAATGATGTTTTCTGAACATTACATTCAAAAGTCATTTGAAAGAACTGTCTGTGTGAGATCTTAATATGCATTTGGGCTCTTCCCCCCTCACCCCCTGCATTATTTTGTAAAATTGTTTTAATCTAAATTTCTTTTCTTATGATTCTTTCTATTTATTATATTATATTAATATTTAATTTAAATTTCATTTCACTTAATTTCTTTTGAATTTTTATTTTATAATTATGTAAAACATTTAAATGGTTCAAAATCAAAATTATGCATAAATTTGAAATTGTACAGGGCACATTCATGTAAGTCTAACTAGGATCCTGTCTCTTCTATGGTATTTCCTTCCTCTAGCTATAGGTAACTATTTTATAGTTTTATTTTTGTTTTCTGTTGTTGCTCTCTTTAAATTATAAGCATTATCTTACCTCTTCCACAAGTAGTATTACATGATAGACTACAGTATAACACTCTTCCACATGTTGCTTATTAACTGAACACTGAATCCTGGAGATCTCCCTTAGTAGACGGAGATCTTTCTCACTCCTTTTTATACCTGCATAGCTCTCCAGCCTGGTGGGAGTTCATGGGGCCACAAAGAGTCAGACATGACTGAGTGACTGAAGACACACACAGCATTCCAGCCACTGTTAATGAGCACTTAGATTCTTTTCAGTCTTGGCTTTTTCAAGTATTGCTGCAATGAAAACATCTTCCGCATCTATCATTTCCTCCTTTTGTCAGATTATGTTTGAGATAGAGTCCTCAAGCCTATTCCTATGTTTGAGATAGATTTATAGATTGAGATTTCGAGGTTAAAGAGGTGAGAATAAATAAGTAAATAAACACACACACACTATAAATATATATATATATATTTATATATATAAATTTGGACATATATATTTATGTCCATAAATATATATAAATATATATATAGGAATAGCTACTCATTCCATTCTTGTCTGGAGAATTCTGCTAACAGAGAAGTGTGGCAGGCTATAGTCCATGAGGTCACAAAGACTTGCACAGGGCTGAGAGACTTTCATATATATATATATATATATATATATATATATATATATATGTCTGTTTCTCCATAGCTTTGCAATGGAGTTTTTGGTTTTAAATTTTTAGAATTTCACTAAACTGATAAATGGTATCTGAATACGGTTTTATTTTGTACTTCTCTTATTGTGAGTGAAGTTGAACATATTTTCTCTGCTTTGTATTTTGTTCACTACATGCACTTCTTCTGTGAGCTTTTTCATGTCCATTTTTCTCATTTTGCTATTAATTTGCTAGTTTTCCCCTAATGCTCACCCTTATCCTTTGAGCACACGCCATGTGGTCCTTTGCATCCATCAGTCCCCCACTGCCTCCATTTAGCTAAACTCAAGGATTATTTGCTAGGTCTCGTCTTATCTGAGCTCTCACCAACACTGGACACAGCTGACTTACTCCCTTCCTACCGGCACTGATTCAGCCTAGTTATACTCCCTCCCAGAAGCGTTCAGTCAGTCTCATGGCCTTCAATATCATCTATAGCCTGATGACTTTCCAGTGTAGAGCCTCTATCCTGAACTCTACCTCCATGTGGCCAATTGCCATCTCAAAATTAACATGTCTTAAGTCCATCTTCTCTTTACACCCAGCCTCCCAAGGTTTTTTTTTTTTCTTTTTTTTATCCTTCTAGTAATGTGAACAAAGAATTTGAATTCATGTTTGATTTTTTTCTTTCTTTCAGTGAAAGTGAATGTGCTAGTTGCTCAGCTGTTGGACCCCATGGACTAGATAGCCTGCCAGGATCCTGTGTCCATGAAATTCTCCAGGCAAGAATATGGAAGGTTGCCATTCTCTTCTCCAGGGGATCTTCCTGACCCAGGGATCAAACCCAGATCTCCCATATCGAAGGCAGATTCTTTACTGTCTGAGCTACCAGGGAGAGTCTATAATCCAATCTCTCAGCAAAACTCATTGAGTATTTCTTCAATCATATCTGGCTTGTTTTAATGATCATCTCTCCTAGGTTATTGCAAAATCATCTTAACTGGTTTTCTAACTTCCACTCTCACTGCCTTTATACTTTATTCCAACATGACAGCCAGAGTGATCCTTTTAAAATATGGCCCTCCTCTGCTCAAAGCATTGCCGTAGCTTCTCATTTTATTTAAGAAGAAGCTAATGTGTTTTCAGTGGTTACAAATCTTAGAGGATATCCCCCTGGGTCCCCTCCCTGGGCCCAATCTCACTCTCCTGCTTTGAGTCTGGTTTACTTCTCTCCAGCCACATCACCCCTGAGCTGTTATTCCAACACACTGAGTATGTTTTCCTTCAAGGGGGTTTGACTTGCCATTTTTCTGGAATGTTCTTACCCCTCACTTTCTTCACATATCTGTTCAACTATGCTTTTATCAGTAATGCCTTCCTGCTGCTACTGCTGCTAAGTCACTTCAGTCGCGTCTGACTCTGTGCGACCCCATAGACGGCAGCCCACCAGGCTCCCCCGTCCCTGAGATTCTCCAGGCAAGAACACTGGAGTGGGTTGCCATTTCCTTCTCCAAATGCCTTCCTAGGTTACCTTATTTAAATACAAACCTATCTGCCCCTATCTCTTCGAGCTGGTAGTACTACTCCCATTCTCCATTTTTCTCTGTAGTACCCAACATACTATATATTTACCATTTATTCATTTATTGTCCCTGTGTGCTCACTGCCTGGAAAATCCCACAGACGGAGGAGCCTGGAAGGCTGCAGTCCATGGGGTCTCGAAGAGCCGGACACGACTGAGCGACTTCACTTTCACTTTTCACTTTCATGCATTGGAGAAGGAAATGGCAACCCACTCCAGTGTTCTTGCCTGGAGAATCCCAGGGACGGGGGAGCCTGGTGGGCTGCCGTCTATGGGGTCACACAGAGTCGGACACGACTGAAGTGACTTAGCAGCAGCAGCAGCAGTGTGTTCACTCGGATACAAACTCCATGATGGCAAGGGTTCTCATCTTGTTCATTGCTGTATTCCCAGTGCCTTAAAAGAGTGATGAGCTCCACGTAGCTGCTCAAATATTTGTTGAACAAACCACTATGGACACAAATGTTATCCTCATTTTCAACTTCGGAGACTGGGGCTCAGACAGTTTAAATAACTTTCCCAAGGTCTTACAAACAGAGTCGGGTCTGTGCTCAGGTACAGCAGGCTCCCAGATGCTCCCTCCTTGTTTGGTACTGTGCCACCTCTCAGGGGGAGGGCTTTGTATGTATAGTTTAATTTTGAGGAAACAGTACAATAGATAAATCTTCAGAGAATTTGGGCTCTGGTCCTAGCTTGGCCACTAAATGATGATGACATCCTGGGGAAGCAATTTAAGCTTTTTGGTTCTCAGTGATCACTTTAGTCTTGAGTAATCTGAAGATAAGAAAAATGTCTATAGTCACTTAAGTTTCTTCCAGAAAGCATAGTCTACAACCCTTGGCATTTACACCAGGCTTAAGTGGATAATATACCCAATTCTTTAGTTCTTAAGGTAAAAAGTACAGAGAGATCTTACTTTAGTTTTGTTTGCTTTGGTTTAAATCCTTTTGCTAAATGAAATGGCAATATACAACAAGGGTTTCATTGTTTTTCTCTGAAGCTAAAGATACAACTGAGATGCAGCTTAAAAAAAAAAATAATAACTTGCTCCATATCCTTGTCAGTGTTTGATAGGGTCAGTCTCTCTCTGTCTCTCTGAAATAAGACATAACTTCCTATCACTACCCTCAAAAGTTGGTGCATGCTTTAGAAAATCTGTAAATAATATATCATACCTTGCCAGAAGGAAGGTCTTTTACAAAATTTGTTTAAAATGTAGGCATGCAAGCATAGCACAATAATTATAACTTGAAAAGCTTCTTTAAGAACATGTGGAAGATTAAAAAGACTATAAAGGTGACACATGTAGCAACAGATTGGCTGGTCTCTTAGCAGTTACTAGATTCTTCCTCTGTTTCCAGGTCTCCACTCTGCTAGTTAAAAACAAAGAGATGCTCACAGAGAAATCTCAGAACTGACAAGCTGGTTCCTGCCACCACTGGAGAGTGGCACTTGGAATTGGAATGTGTTAGGTGAATTATAAAGGAAATGAATCTCATTTGTAGTATCTCCTGTCTTTCAATTAGAGAAGAAAGAGCAAAAGCACAACAAGCTGTCCTAGGCCCCATGAACTACAGCTGGCAGAAAGTGATTATTCTTGGAGCCTGTGCAAGTGCTTAGAGGCCAGGTATGAAACCAGCTGCAAACAAGCACACACAGCATTAAGTAGCATCAGAGGGCTTGGTGCAGTGATCAAGTTTTACTTTCAGAGAACTGGCTTCTTGTTCATTCTTCCCGTATTTGAGAGGGCCAAATGGGAAGCCCCTTCCTCACCTCAGTTTCTAGAGTTTCTTGTGATTTATCCAGGGTAGGATTTCTGTTCTAGAATAATTTCTGGATGAACCTGAAAAAAAAAAATCCTCTCACTTGTCCACTGCAATGACCCAATAGGCTAGGGGAACTCACACCATGTAAAATTAGTTTCTAAGCTCCTATTTCCTCACTGAAATTGTCACTGCTATCAATAACACAGATGCTCAGGGTGCCAGGCATGTCGTTTTCTGGATAATTGGTCAATTCCTTTTGTTTCCTAGTGAGCATCAGGATCACTGGTTCATATATTCAAAATTCAGATTCCTAGGCATGTCCCTTAGAGATTACAGGATATTTAGTCTTGTATAGTGCCAGGCATCTGCACTTGTACAAGCAACCTAGGGGCTGGAGGTCACACTGGCTGCACCCTTCTCCCAGACCCTGTGTTGGGTTGGAAGAGGGGGTGAGAACCTCTAAAAAACAAATCAAGAAGTCCCTCTCAGGTCTTCCTGGAGCTCAGTCCAAGTCCTCTCTTAAGAATGTATCTCTCTGATGTTTCTTTTCTCTTGCCAGTTGCTTCTAACATGTGGGCACTTGGAATTTCTATCTCTGCCCCTTTCTCCACACCAGCACTTATGCACAGTGGGACAGACGCCCCCAGGTGCCCCTTCCTTGCATCATCAAGATAAGCAAACATATTCTTTCCACTGTTAAAACTTGTGTCAAAAATTCTATGGATAACAAACTGGACACAGATGCAGGGAAATTAAAAACATCCTGAGTTTTATCAAAGGCCTTGTAAGCTTTATAAAGCTCCAAATCTGCTTCCCACCTGAAGGGACTGAAGAAACTTAGGGTTTTAACCTTTAATTCTTGGGCTAGTGGCAAAGAACCCATCTGCCAACACCGGAAATGTAGGAGAAGCAGGTTTGATCCCTGTCTTGTGAAGATCACCGGGAGGAGGGCATGGCAACCCACTCTAGTATTCTTACCTGGAGAATCCCATGGACAGAGGAGTCTGGCAGGCTGTGGTTCGTAGGGTTGCAAAGAGTTGGACATGACAAACAATTTAGCATGCACACTTTAATTCTTACTCCTGAAACTTGAAATTGCCAGCCTTTTCTTCCTTCCTGACCTGCTCCTTGCTCCAACTTTGGTACAGTCCCTAAGATCTGCAGTGTTTCAGGGATCTCTGCCAACTGAATCAGTCATTCTCTTTATTTCAACTGTTGGAGCAGTAAGACAAATACAACCAATTTTCATGTTCTTAGGAGACAAATTTCCTTAGTCAGAGGAGATTTTAATACTGGAAAAATGAGAACTATCAGGAAGAAATAACTTCTTTTAGAAATTGGCCATCATTTGTAACTGGCACTTCTCTTTATGGTTCTGAGAACAAGAGCCCATTGGGACAAGCCTTTATGTTCCTTGAAAATCTTAGCAAGTCCAGATTTTTTAAAGTTAACTTGGCATTTTAAAGCTCAAACATGCCCAGGGGGTTTAAAATGCCAGTTACTTGCTATGCCATAGGGAACTCTTTCTCTTCTTCCCTCCACCCATGGTTTTTTTTTTTTGCATTCACATTATGTTAGGCCCCAGAGGAACAGAATTCAACAGGCCAGAAAGGATTCCTAAATTAATGGCCAATTTTAAAATATGCATAATTAAATAATATTTTTCATAATTATATGTACTTAGTCCCTTAGACTGCAAGGAGATCCAACCGGTCCATTCTAAAGGAGATCAGTCCTGGGTGTTCTTTGGAAGGACTGATGCTAAAGCTGTAACTCCAATACTTTGGCCACCTCATGCGAAGAGTTGACTCATTGGAAAAGACTTGGATGCTGGGAGGGATTGGGGGCAGGAGGAGAAGGGGATGACAGAGGATGAGATGGCTGGATGGCATCACCGACTTGATGGACATGAGTTTGAGTGGACTCTGGGAGTTGGTGATGGACAGGGAAGCCTGGTGTACTGTGATTCATGGGGTCGCAAAGAGTTGGACACGACTGAGCGACTGAACTGAACTGAACTGAAAGATAGGAAAATGGGATGGAGAACGATGGACATATCAGTCCATTAAGATATACAGAAAGTGGAGTTTTAATTGGGAAATACTTATTTTAGAGAAAGGGCACTGCTGGAGAAGAGAGACATGGGAATAGCTATAAAATGCAGGTAAAGACTTAACGGAACTGAGGCTTGTGCGAAGGAGGGGTGAGGGTAAGCAGAGAGGAGAAAAGATGTGGAATGAAGCTATTTAAAAAAACTACTTTTGATTTTGTTTGGTTTGCAATGTCACTTGGATTCCTTATGATAATTATCTCATAAATAAACATCCCTCTGTAAAGAAACATCAAACCTGAAATGATCAGCTCTTCAGTCTGGATTTACCAGACTCCCAGCTTCATGTCCCCAGCAAGGAAAGTCCACTGAGCTCTGCCTGGGATCTCCTAACTCAGCTGTGCCCTGGTAACTCTCTCCAGATGATAAACTGGGTCGATTGTAGGGCTCCTCTGATTTTTTCCCCTCCATAAGAATTCACTGTCTTTCATTAGCTGATAATCTAATGTCTGGACATTATTATTTCACATGTTGTGCCTATTAAAAAAAAACCCAAAACTTATTTTAGGCAGGAGAATAAATCTGGTCCATTGTGGCCATGAATAAAAATGAGGCCTCATGCTTGTGTCAGGAGCCAAGACCCACTTTGCATCTGGCCACACACAACTGATTCTACTTGAGGTCTCTTCCTGAGCCTAGGATGGCACCTATGAGCTGGCTAGGGAACAACGTCTAATGTTTCTTATACTTATGTCCTCTGAGGACAGTGAATATACAACATCCAAGAAGACGGTGGGAACAGAAGGATCAGAAGTCATGGACACGGAAATAACCCCAAAGCCAAGAGGCACAAAGAAAGTGGCAATCAGAAACCAAGTGGGAGAAGAAGCCTCAGATAAGGAAGAAGCATGGAGTAGAGAAAAGGGGAGACAGCTGGCAGCGGGCAGCTTGAGTAGAAACAGAGACAGAAATCTAAGGAAGGAAGAACCATGCGAAAGGCAGACTAGGGATTCTGTTGTGTTCTACATGATTTTCCCATTTTCTCTAAAGCTTGGTTAAACTGCTTATAAGATCTTCCAATGCTTCCTTACGTCTTCTGAATTTTGCTAGTAATGGTCATCAGTTGAGGTAATCCAACCCCCAGCTCTTAAACTCAAAAGAGCTTGAACTCCCCTGTTGGATCACTGGTCATGGCCACTGGTTGAAACATGAGGCAGGGTACCAGCTATGTATACACACCGGTTACCTGTTATAAAGCCATAGAGTGGAGATCCGTGGAATGGGGGATAGAAATATGTGCCATTTCATCTCATTAATCATCCTTTCTTTGATAATTAATTATCTCTTTCTTTGATAATTCTATATTTCTATCAAAGAAAGGAAGAAAAAACTGTTTCAGGACAGATGACAGGATATGCTACTCAAAGTGTATTCATTCCTCAGATGACAGCTGAAGCATCCCTTCCTCAGAGATACTTCATCTGATCCCTCACTCTAGGTAGGGTATCCTGTGGTGTACTCTCACACACTTGGTCCCTTTACTCCAATCATTTGTGTGACTATATAATTCGTATGCCTCTTCCCAACTAGATTGTAAGCAATTGTGGGAAGGGAACCCATAAACACATTGAATAAACAAATTGATATTTTAGTGCCGTGGGAGAGCAGAATCCATATAACAGAAACTGTTAGTTTTCACCAAAATCCATTGTGGTTTTATCCTGGAGATACCTAACTCTGTATCTCAGGCTCCCTTACTCATAGAAGTGTCCATATGCTTAAGAGCAAGTCAGGTGGTCATTGTCAGGCATGGTTTATTAAAATCTCCCATATGCCCTCTCTTCCCTATATTTCCTTATTTTGAATGATTTGAATAATAAACTCTGACTTCCCTCCACTACTTTCCTTCCTTGTTCCCTTCTCTAGGAAAACCTTGGGAGACACATGGTGAAGATGATGGAGCCACAATACGAAAGGAGCCTGGGTATATGAGTCCCCACATGGCATGGAGTTACCTCATGGTAAGGGGCACCTGATTTGAACTATTAAGTAAATTAGAAACAAGTTTTCATTGTGTTTGAGTCAATGTACATTTGTGATTCTATTAATTATAGCTTAACCTGCTGCTGCTGCTAAGTCGCTTCAGTCGTGTCCAACTCTGTGCGACCCCATAGACGGCAGCCCACCATGCTCCTCAGTCACTGGGATTCTCCAGGCAAGAATACTGGAGTGGGTTGCCATTTCCTTCTCCGTAGCTTAACCTACCCTATCACAATCCATATACATGAAGGTATTGGGGAGATAATAGGATGGGAAATGCATCAAACATGAAGAGCTGCAATGGCCCTTCCATAAGTAAATGTTTGGAATTAGAAATTAGAGATGCCAAGGTTCAGACAGTGCTGGATGGTAAGTTAGAGATTACTTAAGGTCCAAGGGCTTTAAAGCCTCATTTGGCAGAGTACTGGTGAATGAATCAGTGATTTCTTGATATCTCTTACAACTTTATTATTCTGTCTACCACTGCTACTTAGAGGAAAATAATTCATCCTTGTTTACAAAGGGGTACATTGTCATGGCATCATGAATGGCATCAGGCTCTCTGGAATAATTGAGAAATCTATTATCTTATTGGATGAAGTGCCAGATTCCATGCCAACAGAGCTCTTGCGGGAGTTTTATTGACTTCATAAAAAAAAAGGCAAGAAAAAAAATACCCAGGCATATTCCCCAAATATGTTTTCAAAACTAACTTTAATAAAAATTCTTATGGCTGAAGGACATAGGAGTCCACCTATCAAATAGGAAGGATCCATTCAATCTACCTGTACCAAAAGGAATCTTCATTTTACGTCAAACTTATTTCATGCTACTATGGGGTAAAACAATATGCCATGCTCTGCTTTGGGAAACAAAACATAAATTCAGTCATTATTTATTCTTAGCAAGCAAATGATGAAATGCCTATGTATGTGGTCTTTTAAAAAATACAAAACAGCAAAAATAGCCTACTAACTCAGCCTAAAACTCTTAGATGTCTGTGCCTTACATTAATTACATAATTCAGTTTGCCTATATCTTTCAGATCATGAAAACTTTTATTAGAGAAAATAACATCTTATTTTTTAAAAATATATACTTTAAATTTGAAAAAGAATGGATACTTGTATGGGTATAAGTGAATCACTTTGCTGTATTCCTGTAACTAACACATCTTTGTTAATCAGATATACTTCAATATAAAGTAGGTATTAAAAAATAAACTACATAATCTAAAAAAGTACATGCTTTATATCAGTCAGTCCACAACTATCTCTAGCACAATATACTGTGGACCCCATAGGCAAATGGAATATGGTCCCTCATATAGTTTATAATCCTGTCAGAGAAATCCATGATGAATGTAACAAGGGATAAACAATGTTTAAATTGCAAATTAGAGGTAAGCATAAAATGAATAATATAAGAATTCAAAGGAAGGAGAGAGAGGTGCTGACTCAACTGAAAAAAGAGTTGGAGAGAGGACCTTTTAAAAGATTTGAATTTGAGATGGACTTTGACTTTGGTGAACTTCCCTGGTGGCTCAGATGGTAAAAGCGTCTGCGTACAATGCAGGAGAGCCGGGTTCGATCCCTGGTTTGGGAAGATCCCCTGGAGAAGGAAATGGCAACCCATTCCAGTACTCTTGCCTGGAAAATCCCATGGACAGAGGAGCCTGGTAGGCTACAGTCCATGGGGTCGCAAAGAGTCGCACACAACTGAGTGACTTGACTTGACTTGGATACACTATTTTATCAGTTAAGGGTCAAGTTTAGCTGCATGTAACAAAAATATTTAAGTAAAGTAGCTTAAATAAGATAGATTTTTTTTCCTCTCCCACACTAAGCAATATGAAGATAGGTAATCCAGGGCTGGCACAGTAGCCCAGGAATATCAGGGCCAGTGTTGCTGTGATGGATGCTCTTGACCTGCCGTTATGGTTGCAATGCCTACATTTCAGCTCCAGCCATCTCTTCCTCAGTGATAGGCCCCTGGGCATTTGGGTCAGTCTGTTAAGGCCGGTGTTATCATCTTTTAAAAATATATATTGGAAAATAACCACGGGGCAGTTAAATATTTTCCCCAAGAAAATACAGAGTGCAGCAGCAGCCTTGGGAATCACATGAATGTATGAATAGTTTGCTTTCAGAAACCATGCTATTAACCATTGTACTATATTGTCCTATATACTAGTCTTGGGAAAGATCACGTGGGCCCAAGGTGGTAGTGAGGATAGAAGGTAGAATAAGGTAGAAACAGAAGTTTCTACCAAAATTTCGACTTTAAACAGGAACATGGCCTAAAGATGAAGTTTATAGTGTTTGTAATTAAACATCAAAAAAAAATCTCATGGGATTAGAGAAAGACCAAGCAAGGAAGTCATTGAAATATGATGTTCGTTTACGTCAAAGCAAGAGAGGAAAATGTAAAGAGGAAGAGGGGGAAAGACTGTCCAAGGTACTTAAAACTATAACCCAAACACTGTTGCCATGGGATTTCAATTTTCTCTGCAAGTTTCTTCTATCTATCCTACCGAGTTTATAATTATTCATCACCAAAAGCTTGGCCTTTTTAAAAAAAAAAAAAAAATCATTCTCCTTCGTTTTCTTCCAGTTTATCCTAAATCTCAAGGAATTTCCTTTTGTCCATTCCTTGTTTCCTGTTTCTCCTCATCATCCTTCAACCTAGAGATCTCCCCAGCCTCCCGGGACCTTTTATTTTATTTAGTTAATTAATGTAATTATTTATCTTATTGAAATATACTTGACATTTAATATTATATTAGTTTCAGGTTATAAAATAATTATTTGATATTTGTATACACCGTGAAGTTATTACCACAGTAAGTAATTAACATCTATCATCACATAAAATTGCACAATTTTTTTTCTTGTAATGAGAACTTTTTTTTTTTTTTAGTCTGAATAGTTACAGAAATATTTATTTAAAGTAACACTTTATAAAAAAAAAAAACAACACAGAAATGATTTAGATTAAAAGCTCCAAGGTGTATTGTTTCATACCTGTTATTGCTATCTATACCTTCACCCCATTATTAAGCCACTTCAGGTAACTTTCAGTTCATAAATTTACAGTGAGGTTACAAAGCCCAGTCAGGATGGGACAGAATGTGTTCCAAGTTAGGAAGGGACCACGTGACTCTTCAGTTATGTCTCCCATGGAGCATGTATGCTTCACTGTTTCTTCCTGCACATCTTTTGGCTTCTCTGGTTGTGGCTGGTTTACAGTCTCCTGATGCTAATGATGTGCTGCTTTTTGATCCTAGGAGGCTGATCCAAGCTTTCAGGCCTCCTCTCCTGTAGGCCCTAATTATGAACTGTGAGGTTCAGGAGAGCTGGACAATCTGGAGGCTGGGAACGAATGCTTGCTTAAGGGAGGAATTGCCATTCCAACATCAACTATCTTTAATCCTACTGCAGAAACTGTTTTCATTCTGGGGATGGTGAGTCCTAGAAGATCATGGCCAAGAAGCAGATGTCCTAGGTAGCTTCCTCTGAGAGTCTATCTCCAAGACAGAGCCATGCGGCCACCTGCTTTTATCATATTTCTAATAGCTGCTCCATTTCCTCAAGGGCTGTTGTGAAATCATTTACTTGATTGCTACATAAGGTCTGTTGTTCAAGGAACTGGGCTCTCTCTTCTTCTTTCATTTTCAACTTTACCTTTAAGGCCTGTAACTCCTCCATCTGCTTTTTGGCTGTTTCGTTAAAAAGCTTCAGTTCATCTTGCAAAGTTTGTAACAGCAGCATGGAGTCCACGTGATCTGCGGTGGAGTCTTGCTGTGACGCCAGGGTCTCACTGCCTGGGTTGAGGCCTTTGCTTTCTAAAATTGCCAAACAGTTGTCCTGAAACTTCTCCAGCAGCTCTACTTTTTGAGTCAGGTCTTTCAGCTCTCCCTGAGTTTCAATCAACTTCTGGTGCAACTGCTTGTTGACAGCCTCTAAGAGCTGGTTCTTATCCTTGAGCTCTTCTTCCGATTTCTGTTTACTCAATGGTTTGTAGCTCTTCCTGAGGTTCCTCCTGGAGGTGTCTGTAGCCTTCACCTGCCCATTCTCTCGTCTCGGTTTGATGATTTTTGTAACATCATTCTCTGAAGCTCCTGAATGAGGTCTGGAAACATCAACTTCTTTGGACTTAACAGGTAACTGGCTCTTAAAAGTGGCTCGAGTTTGTGCATCTGCAGGGAGACCGCTGCTCAGCACACAGGAGGGCTGCAGGGTGTACACTGTCTTAACCACGCTGGTCATCGTAACGAGGCGGCACGGCTGGGGTCCAGGTGCCTGCTGCTCCTGCCCGCACGCCTCGTCGCTCTTGTAATGAGAACTTTTAAGATGTACTCTCTTTGCACTTTTCAAATATATTGTCCAGCATTGTTATCTATAGATACCATGCTGCATCTCCAGAGAATCTATCTTTGAACTATTTCACAATTTTTAATTTGGGGTTTTATCTGTCCTCAATTACCACCATATCGCTTTCCTGTGCATCCACTTGTGTCTTTTCCTGACATTACATCTGTCTGACCACTGGAGTGAGTCATTTTTATTTTGGATAGAGGTGGAAAGATATTTGATTCATCTGGACCATGAAGTTTGGGGTTTTATGTTCTTAGTATGCATAAGAAGGGAGCTTCCTTGTTAGCTCAGCTGGTAAAGAATCCTCCTACAATGCAGGAGACCCCAGTTTTACTCCTGAGTTGGGAAGATCCCCTGGAGAAAGGATAGGCTACTCACTTCAGCATTCATGGGCTTACCTGGTGGCTCAGACAGTCAAGAATCTTCCTGCAATGCAGGATACCTGGGTTCAGTCCCTGGTTTGGGAAGAGCCCTTGAAGGAGGGCATGGCAACCCACTCTAGTATTCTCCCTGGAGAATCCCATGGACAGAGGAGCCTGGTGGGCTACAGTCCATGGGGTACCAAAGAGTCGGGCACGACTGAGCGACTAAGGAGAAGCACACAAATGCGTAAAAAGGAATACAGGAGTAATCTCATATGTATATGTTTTTGTAGGCTTCAAGAATGCCGAATCCAGACAAGTTACATGTTTTATCAGATAATTTGTGTCAGGACTGTTAAAACTTGTCCTAAAGAAGCCAAAGTTCAGCTTCTTTGATATGTCCCTAACATGGCACCCAAAATGATTCATGATCTTGAACTTGCTTCCCTCTCCAAGTTCATGTTTTAGCCTGCTGCTTTTCTCCCCTGCCTCTCCAGTTACTATGAACCATTCAGACCAAAACCCAGTGTCGGTTTATTTATTTATATTGCTGCTTTGGCATCCTGTCAATTATTGCTACCATACCACATTGCCATTGATTACGTATTTGTTTGCCCAGTGGACTGTGAGCTTTTGGAGGAAGAGTACATTTGATCTTTGTATCCCTAACCAACCATAATGCTTGACACCTGAATGACCTATGAAGCTCTTACCATGAAATATCAGTTAGCTTCACACAGGGAGAGCCCAAAGGGTGGATTTCAATTATTGTTCAGGGACAAAGTTTACCCAGTCAAAGCATAATTATATTCCAAGAAAGAACCCTGAAAACCAATGGGGAAAAATGCACTTATTCCTATTTCAATTATTTTCAAACTTAATCCTGAGAATTTCATTGCTCTCATCCTCATGGAGGTATCATTTTGATTCTGAAAATCATTACACTTTGAAGTCAGAAGTATTATCACCTCAAATTCACTTACTGATATATAAAAGAATAGAAAGAAAATTTAGTAAAATAGGAGGGAAAAAACCCTCAGGCTAACGTGCAGTCTTTATATGGCTTTTTGCTGAAAATGACAGAACAACTCCCAAACTATGTCTTTCTGGTAGGAATTCAGGAGTACATTCAAAGGATAATGCAAACTGAGAGTACTTTCCAAGTTCTATTTTAACCTTTTTGTGAGGTTTAACACCACAAAGAAGAGAGATTCTGTCAAATAAAAAGCCAGTTTGGCTTTTCTTTTCTTTTATTCACTATTTTCTAGGCTTCTTTTCTACTTATCACTTCACTGAATTTGTTGACAAAAGATAGGGCATAGCTGAAGAACAGTGGCCTCCAACATAATTCACAATTTATACAGCTACAGTACTTTCCTATCTCAGTAGGCAGCAAAGATCTAGAGCTGGGCCATTAAGGAAGATGAATGATTATTTAATGCATTTTAAAGGGCTGTTGGTTGGCAACCTCACATAGCTGCTTTCAAAAGTGGAGCCTTGGCAGACTTGGAGAACAGTAGCTCCAGGTCATTGCAAATCAAAGATGGTGTTGAATTCCCTTGAATCATTGTCTTTTGACGCATTTGGAGATGTTACTGCAGCAACAGAGTATGTTACCTGAAGTTTAGAAGAACGTTTGAAAATGTCAGAGGAAATGAGTAATTTTTACCTGGAGAATTAAAGCAGGTAGCCACACCTCTTACCAGAAAGTGACAGTGGTAACTACAGCACTAATTACCCCTGTCTTTTATTAAAAAGATATACACAGTCATAGCATTTGATATTAATGAGCACCCATAGAAAATCCATAAGAATCACATTTTAGGCCTTCCTCTCTTCTTTTTAAAGCACACATAAAGTTCTAATTTGGACATTCTTCTTACTTTAAAAAATGGCCACTAATCTTTTTTTCTATTTTGGTCTCTTGTGGTTCACTTTACAGACTTGTTTGCCAATGCATATGCTATAATTTTAACGTATCAATATTTTAAGAGATGGAAATTATTATGCAAACTATCTTTTGTTGGAAAGGTAAGGTGAATTAGAATAACTTTTATTAAATTGTGATTGATGATTTTCACTACAAAGTGTTTGAGATAACTGAAAGTGATGTGTAAGATGCTAGGATAGTCTTAAAAACAGAGTTACTAACGGTGATAGACATACATATACATAAATACATACACACATATTTGTATATTTACAGACCTAAAAAGGAAAATTTGTTTCAAAAGTAGGTTGCCTTTATTTGTATGAGTGTTTCTTAACTTCATAGGTTCAAAGCCAATGATGCATTCTTCATTCAATTCTACTTCAGTTTCTTAAGTTTTGAAATCTGTCACTTACAGATAGCTCTCAGATAGAAAATACAAATTCAGCTTCTTTGAAAAAGTTGGATTGGCGACTGCAAGATATTTCTGGAGGCCACAGAGCAACTCTTGATTAGCACCTAAGTAGAACATCAGTAACTGATCACTATTGGGATATTTTGTCACGCCAAACTTTATCCTGGGGAAATTGTTAAATCTTTATATAATTTTGAAGCAGTTATGTCCTAGTTTCCTGGACCATGGTGACTTGTATGTCTAGACCTGTTTGTAGCATTCTAAATTATGTCAGCACTGCTTTCATGGAAAAATAAGGATACCTGTTGAAAAACGTGCTTCTGAATTTTCACTTAGGCCAACCAGTAAAGACAGACAGGAAGGTTAAAAACATTCCTCAGGGTTAGGTTCATATATGACCCCAAAGCTAACCACTTAAGTCTTGGGGTCAGTGGTGAATAATGCTTATTGTGTTTTTTTTTCCCAGCAGCAAAGCCATTTTCTCCTCCCACTATTACCAAGTTCCCACCCATAAGACTGGGTTAGGTGTCCCATTTGTGAGCATTCATAGTACCCTGTGCCGGTCTGATGTGGTCTTCTTAACCTATGCTGTAATTATCTGATAACTTGCCCCCAGCACATACTTGTCATTTATGACAATTCAAAGATTGATTTATTAATACTGTATTTCAGTTCTAATAGATACATTTTAACATCACTGATATGTCTTGAAATCAGTGATGTCCCGTCATTGCTCTTGACCGGAGGACCATGATCATAATTGAAATAAAAGTTGTTTATGCAGACCAGCGGAGTATAATTTGGTTTTAGTGAAGCATTTATTCATTATATGAGGAATAATCACAATGTTCTCTATTCTTGCAAAGCAACCACTGATGGCTTCTATGGCCTTGCTCCTGCAGCGTGTGGTCCATAGACGCAGCGCATCAGCCCCGAATGCTCGTGAGGAACGCAGACTCTCAGGCCCCACCCCAGACTTCTTGAATCAGAATTTGCCTTTTAGAAGGTATCAAGTATTGCTTTAAGGGACCTAATAAGTGGGGATTCTCTGGTAGCTCAGCGGTTAAAGCGTCTGCTTGCAATGTGGGAGACTCAGGTTCTATCCCGGGGTTGGGAAGTTCCCCTGGAGAAGGAAACGGCAACCCATCCAAATATTTTTCCCTGGAGAATCCCATGGACGGAGGAGCCTGGTGGGCTACAGTCCACGGGGTCACAAAGAGTCGGACACGACTGACTTCACTTTCACTTTCACAGTTGATGAGGCTGTGTTACGAGTTCGTTGAAGTGAGGTATGGAGAAGAGTTTGCCTTTCTCCCATGCTGGAAACCATAGCCAAAGGCAGGGGAATGGCTGCAAGCCCTCAGATTACAAGGAAGAAAATTCAAGGACAAACTAAGCTGGTAACAGCAATTTATAAGGCGAGAATACCTTCTTTAAGGCACTGCTCTACTGTTCAGTTAAAAGTCATGCTTTCTTTTTCAGTGATATTTAAATTATTTTTCTATCTTTGAATTCATGATATCATACAATTTGATGACACAAGGCATTTCTTCCCTCTGATGACCAGCTTTCTGAGGGTAGGGACAGGGTCTTGGCTGAGCACCTAGCTCTGCCTCTAGCACCCAGCACAGAATGTCTGGCTAATAGAGAGCACACAATAGCTATTTATAAGGAGAGGAGTTTACACTTTTTAAACCTTTTCCTTTCTTTGAAAAAGACGTGGTAAATGTTTCTGTTGTGAATCACTAAATCCTGTGAATAAGATGGGTATGATATTATAGTTTATAGGTCTCAAAGTTTAGCTAGGACATGGAGAAACATTAACTAAAATATGATTCAGTTAATCATACAGGTTCAAGCATAGGAGTTATATAGATTATGGGACAGAGATCCAGAACCTAAGTTCCAGTTCTGGGCCCATAGCTTTCCGCAAAGCTCCACCTGCTGCCCCTGTGTTTCCTGTCCTTCTAAGGAATGAGACCACCTGAGGTTTGCAAGATGAGCTCTCTACCTTTCTCCAGACCCAGCCCAGGTGTGTTGTCTGGCCTTCTAAAGCTCCCATTGTCCATCCTCACCCTACTTGGTGTATTTCCCTGCCTGTGTATAAATTCAAACTTCTTAGTGAGATAAAAAGATAATACTTGAGAAGGTAAAAGTCATGTTTTTGTCCATATTGTTTTTCAGCAATACCTACAAGTTTGCAGGGCAGCTAGTTGAAAATTAAATACAGAATTGAATTAATAAATGAAAATTGAGCTAAATAGAAAATTTGAGCCATCTTTTTTGCTCTGTTTTAATCTTGGCATATTTAGCTCTAAGATTTTTTGATTCTGACACTAATGGCTTTCTGTCTTTAAACAAGATATTGTTTCTTTTATACTCTTTTAACTTTTTACAGACTGGGAAATAACGACAACTTTATTTCTAGAATTTTCCAAAGATCAAACAGTTCATCTATGCTTATAAAGATGAAGCATAGCTGGGATGACATTGAAAAGAAAAACAGAATTGAACTTAAGTTTCAATCAGAAGAACAATCAATAAAGATAAGTCATACAGGTGTTGGTTATGCTGAATTCTCCACAACTCTAGTTAATATTCTGATTATTTTCTTCAAAAGATGACTTCATTTTCCTTTGTTTTGTGAATTGCATACTTTTCACTAAATTGATTGGACTGTGAAAAGGATTGACAAATGTACATCTAGAATGGATATAGATGACAAGCACTCTCTTTCAGCTTCCAACAACTTTGATTCTGTGTTCCCGTTTCTGGCTTGGATTTCCAGATGTAATTGTTGCACATATGTTTGGGGCACTTGAAGTAAGTCTAAAGTAACAAGTGTCTTAGGATTGTGTTCAAAACCCCATTTTAGCTGGTTTGTAGCCTCACCTTCTTAGAAGTTGATTATTACAACTGTAATTACCCACTCTTCATGACTTAGCATATGTGGAATACAATCTATTTCCAGATAAATGTAAATTAACATGCATTTGGTATTTTCAAAAGAAGATTTTTGAAATATGCAAGTATCCTTCAGAAACCCTGAAGGACTGTAAAGTCATCAGAGGATTTCCGGCATTGCCTCTTCTCTATGGCACTTCATCTGGATTTTTTTTTTTCTTGCCTCACTCTTGTATTTTAAAAATGTTATTGGCTTCTTACTTCAGTCTTTTTTCTTTGCCGGACGTACACTTCTTATTTCTTTGTCAATTAGTTTACCTAAAGTCTTTTAGCCTAGGCCTGAAAGCATGGATTTATTATTAGATTATAGTGTTTTTCCTCAGAGAAGTCACTTCTGAAAGCATACTTCTTCCCCAGATACAAATGCTAAAAACTTCAAGACAGATGTAGGAGAAAGAAAGGCTAGAGTAGCAGCACTAAAAAGAACCTTAAAAATCAAAATAGTCCATACGATTAAAAAAAAAAAAATCAAAATAGTCCAGAAATTGCAAACTGATGACCCTCAGGCTCACGCTTTAAGAGTTTTATTGAAATGTGATTTACATATCTTAAAATTCACTTGACTCACAGTATTTTCTAATGAATTTGGTTTCAACACTCATAAAATCTAAATTGTTGGTTTATATTGGAAATTTAAAGCATTTAGGAACACAGGGTCTGAATTTGCATCAGGATGAATTGCATTGGCTGGAGCTGAGTTCATTTATTTTTTCTGGGTGGGACATAAAGTGTCCAGTTTGACAGTTTCCTCTGTACCTTTTCGTCTTACACTCAGCCTGCTTCATTCTTTCAGTTGCCCTCAGAATCCTCTAGGCCTTTTGCCTGTGATACCGGTAGGTCTAGTCCAGGCCCCATTTAATAAATAATGCACTTGGGCCAGAGAGGTAAAGGGAGTTGCCCAAGTAAATTAAAAACAACTTATCTATTTGGTACCTACTGTAAATTACTTTAGACATATTTAGTTAAACAGGTTTTGATTATAATTCTTACTGACAAAAATAGAATTCATGTAACAATGCTTGTATATCACTAAATTACTTCCATGGGCCACTAATGGATTTCAATCTGCAGTCTGAAAAGCGTTGCTCAAAATAATGCCTACATATTTGAATCCATCACAACAGATCCTCAAAATATTCTAATAATCTTAAGTTTTTAAGAATTAATTTAAGGTCATAGGTAGGTAGTATATTAGTTATAATAGCATCAACAGTTAACATTTATTGAGTACCTCCTACTCTGTGTAGAGATGAGAATAAGAGAGACAACTTGAAAAGAGTACATAACAAGATAGGACAAAAAAATCACTCTTATGTGATTTAATTTTAGGTCATTAATAGAAAAGTGGGTGCTTCATTTGGTTTGAATTACAGAGATTAAAGATTTCAGAACTGTGCTGGCCAGTATCTTAGTGACTAGTCGTATGTAGCTTTTTAAATTTCTATTTAAATTAATCAAAATGAAATAAAATAAAAAATTCATTTTCTTTGTTACATTGGCCACTTTTAAAATACCCAAAAAAGCTGTGTGTGGCTAGTGGCTACCATTTGGACAACACAAGTATAAAACTTTTCCATTATCACAGAAAGTTGTGTTGGACAGTACTGCTCTAGAATAATTATATCTTTTGAAGTATTTGAATCATATTTAGACAAAATTTAAATTGCTACTTGTCACTGTTTACAATAGCCGAGACATGGAAGCAAACTAGATGTCCATCAATAGAGGAATGGATAAGGAAAACTCACATGCATATCGTGGGCATTACTCAGCCATTAAAAAGAATGAATGATGCCACCGTAGCAACATGGATGGACCCTAAGATTATCATAGTAAGTCAGCCAGAGAAAAGTAAATGCCATATGCTCTCACAAATATCATATGCTACCACTCGTATGTGGGATCTGATTAAAAAAAAGATTAAACACATGAGCATATTTGCAAAACAGAAACAGACTTACAGATACTGAAAATAAACTCACGGTTATCAAAGGGTTAACAGTGTGGGGAGAGATAAATCAGGAGCTTGGGATTAACATACATATATTACTATATATAAGCTGGATAACCAACAAGGATCTACTGTATAACTACTGGGAAATATGATCAATATTCTGTGCTGTGCGCTTAGTCGGTCAGCTGTGTCCGACTCTTTGTGACCCTATGGAGTGTAGCCCGCCAGGCTCCTCTGTCCTTGGGGATTCTCCAGGCAAGAATACTGGAGTGGGTAGCCTATCCCTTCTCCAGGGGATATTCCCAACCAGGAATTGAACTGGGGTCTCCTGCATTGCAGGCGGTTTCTTTACCAGCTGAACTATCAGGGAAGTCCCATTCAATATTCTGGGATAACTTAAATGAGAAAAGAATCTAAAAAATAGCAATTATATGAATATGTATAATTGAATCACTTTGCTGTATACCCCTAACACAATACTGTACAGCCCTAACACAATCTCAAAAATGACAGAATGATCTCTGTTCGTTTCCAAGGCAAACCATTCATATCACAGTAATCCAAGTCTATGCCCCAACCAGTAACTCTGAAGAAGCTGAAGTTGAACGGTTCTATGAAGACCTACAAGACCTTTTAGAACTAACACCCCAAAAAGATGTCCTTTTCATTATAGGGGACTGGAATGCAAAAGTAGGAAGTCAAGAAACACCTGGAGTAACAGGCAAATTTGGCCTTGGAATACAGAATGAAGCAGGGCAAAGACTAATAGAGTTTTGCCAAGAAAATGCACTGGTCATAACAAACACCCTCTTCCAACAACACAAGAGAAGACTCTATACATGAACATCACCAGATGGTCAACACCGAAATCAGATTGATTCTATTCTTTGCAGCCAAAGATGGAAAAGCTCTATACAGTCAGCAAAAACAAGACCAGGAGCTGACTGTGGCTCAGATCATCAACTCCTTATCACCAAATTCAGATTTAAATTGAAGAAAGTAGGGAAAACCACTAGACCATTCAGGTATGACCTAAATCAAATCCCTTATGATTATACAGTAGAAGTGAGAAATAGATTTAAGGGCCTAGATCTGATAGATAGAGTGCCTGATGAGCTATGGAATGAGGTTCGTGACATTGTACAGGAGACAGGGATCAAGACCATCCCCATGGAAAAGAAATGCAAAAAGCAAAATGGCTGTCTGGAGAGGCCTTACACATAGCTGTGAAAAGAAGAGAAGTGAAAAGCAAAGGAGAAAAGGAAAGATATAAACATCTGAATGCAGAGTTCCAAAGAATAGCAAGAAGAGATAAGAAAGCCTTCTTCTGCAATCAATGCAAAGAAATAGAGGAAAACAACAGAATGGGAAAGACTAGAGATCTCTTCAAGAAAATTAGAGATACCAAGGGAACATTTCATGCAAAGATGGGCTCGATAAAGGACAGAAATGGTATGGACCTAACAGAAGCAGAAGATATTAAGAAGAGATGGCAAGAATACACAGAAGAACTGTACAAAAAAGATCTTCATGACCCAGATAATCACGATGGTGTGATCACTGACCTAGAGCCAGACATCCTGGAATGTGAAGTCAAGTGGGCCTTAGAAAGCATCACTACGAACAAAGCTAGTGGAGGTGATGGAATTCCAGTTGAGCTCTTTCAAATCCTGAAAGATGATGCTGTGAAAGTGCTGCACTCAATATGCCAGCAAATTTGGAAAACTGAGCAGTGGCCACAGGACTGGAAAAGGTCAGTTTTCATTCCCATCCCAAAGAAAGGCAATGCCAAAGAATGCTCAAACTACCGCACAATTGCACTCATCTCACATGCTAGTAAAGTAATGCTCAAAATTCTCCAAGCCAGGCTTCAGCAATATGTGAACCATGAACTTCCTGATGTTCAAGCTGGTTTTAGAAAAGGCAGAGGAACCAGAGATCAAATTTCCAACATCCGCTGGATGATGGAAAAAGCAAGAGAGTTCCAGAAAAACATCTATTTCTGCTTTATTGACTATGCCAAAGCCTTTGACTGTGTGGATCACAATAAACTGTGGGAAATTCTGAAAGAGATCAGAATACCAGAACACCTGATCTGCCTCTTGAGAAATGTGTATGCAGGTCAGGAAGCAACAGTTAGAACTGGACATGGAACAACAGACTGGTTCCAAATAGGAAAAGGAGTACGTCAAGGCTGTATATTGTCACCCTGTTTATTTAACTTATATGCAGAGTACATCATGAGAAATGCTGGACTGGAAGAAGCACAAGCTGGAATCAAGATTGCCGGGAGAAATATCAATAACCTCAGATATACAGATGACACCACCCTTATGGCAGAAAGTGAAGAGGAACTAAAGAGCCTCTTGATGAAAGTGAAAGTGGAGAATGAAAAAGTTGGCTTAAAGCTCAACATTCAGAAAACGAAGATCATGGCACCTGGTCCCATCACTTCATGGGAAATAGATGGGGAAACAGTGGAAACAGTGTCAGACTTTATTTTTCTGGGCTCCAAAATCACTACAGATGGTGATTGCAGCCATGAAATTAAAAGACGCTTACTCCTTGGAAGGAAAGTAATGACCAACCTAGATAGCATATTCAAAAGCAGAGACATTACTTTGCCAACAAAGGTCTGTCTAGTCAAGGCTATGGTTTTTCCTGTGGTCATGTATGGATGTGAGAGTTGGACTGTGAAGAAGGCTGAGCGCCAAAGAATTGATGCTTTTGAACTGTGGTGTTGGAGAAGACTCTTGAGAGTCCCTTGGACTGCAAGGAGATCCAACCAGTCCATTTTGAAGGACATCAGCCCTGGGATTTCTTTGGAAGGAATGATGCTAAAGCTGAAACTCCAGAACTTTGGCCACCCTATGCGAAGAGTTGACTCACTGGAAAAGACTCTGATGCTGGGAGGGATTGGGGGCAGGAGGAGAAGGGGACGACAGAGGATGAGATGGCTGGATGACATCACTGACTTGATGGACGTGAGTCTCGGTGCACTCCGGGAGTTGGTGATGGACAGGAAGGCCTGGCGTGCTGCGATTCATGGGGTCTCAAAGAGTCGGACACGACTGAGCGACTGAACTGAACTGAACTGAATTGAACACAATATTGTACTGTATAAATCAAATTCCAATAAAATTAAAAAAACAAAAATTGCTATGTGCCAGCTGTATACAAATTAACCCATGCATATTTTATAGTCTTTTTAAAAACTGATTGTTAGCTGTCATCAGCCAGCCAATATTCATTTCTTTTAGAGAAGTTTAAAAGTAAACTAATGTGGAGTTATCTTAAATGGGTTTCTTTAAGCCTATATTTCAAGCTTTCCTCCACCTTAAGAAGTTCAAGTGTTTGACATGATTAACAATCATTAATGTCAAGTAATTCTCATTTTATGAGAAGTACTTAGAGCAAAGGCAAGTGTTGATAACTTTCATGGAATTTTCCTAGAAGCTTAAAATATAAGCTGCAAGACAATGCAAGCCTCTCTGGTCTATCAGAATACTAAATCTCTTGCAGTAGGTTCTGAAGGTGAAAGCTAAAGTGGCAGATTGACGCATGCCTTGTCTCACTGCAATTTTCAAGGCCCCATTGGCTTGTTAGAGGGAAAAAAACATTACTTTGGTCCTAACGTCAGGAACAGAAGAAACGATCTTAAAGCTACTAGAATTCTTCTGCTTAAGGCAAGTGACGTAGAAAACCTGATCCATCTCACCATTTTCCCCTAATATGTTATCTTGATTTGGAGAACAAGGGGCTAGATGTACTGAAATTCTGCAAAGTTTCCCTGGCTCCAGCTTCAGACTCAAGGCTCTTTCTCTTTTCATCTTTATTGGAATCTAGTTAGAACTCACAACCCCAGACCAATGCTCCTCTGCCTTTTCAACTACTGCTCTCAAAAAGAAATACCTTCTCCATTGGGATCAAGCAAAAGCACACACCTGGAACAGAAGTTTCACAAATAATATTTGTCTTTAATACTAGATGCTCGCTGACATTTTATATTTATTTGGTGTCATTATTTTAAAATGCTGGTTAAGACCCATAAATTGCTTTCATGACCACAAATGGGTTGCCAGCTGCAGTTTGAAAAATATTGCCTTGAGCAATACTGGAGTCATCTTTATCCATTCTTGGATATGAAGCCTTCTTGAAAATTGGCTAAAATATGCACAAACGTGATAGCTCATGCCGATAGGTTGATCTTTCTGAAACATGGATGGAAATACTTCACTGCAGCTGCACTTTTGACCTGAGCTTTTCTGATGATTTGTTGGGACTGATGTTTCCACTTGCCAGAAGTTCAAAAGCTCTTCTTGAAACCGGCCTGTTAATGTTTCCACTTGCCAGAAGCAAGTTCAAAGGCCTTTCTCAAACCAGCTCATTATGACTCGGGAGATAAATGGGCTCGCCTTTTGTAGAGAGCTATTACCATGAATTATTTTCCCCTCTCCTTATAGTTTATTCCAGTATAGTTATGGTAAAATTAGAAAAACAAACGTTGTTTTTTTGAGAGGCATGGAAAACATATCATCTGAAAGATTCTGTTGAATATGACACAAAGAAAATATACTATCTGATTTTAGAGAATAAAATTCTTTCTAAAATCATTTGTATTCAAATAATCTGTAGCTAAAAATATATTAATCTAACAACAATATCCATTTTAAAAATTATTCCCAAAGTTCAGTTACTATCTGGTTTATTTCCTATAAATATTATAACAAATTTTCAAAAAAGAAAAATGCTTTATAGGTCTTTGTAGTTCTCTATTATATTAACACTTTGTTTATGGTACCTTGTGGTCTATAACATAATTTTTATATTGATTAATATGATCAAATAATAGTAATAATATTCTCAAAATTATCCCAAGGCTTCAAAGGGCAGGTATTTTTGTGTCTGTTATGAAGTAGAGGAAAGACAGGAATTGACTATGGCAAATGAAGATCCTTTTAAACTTTGCCAGTTACCAGGTAGGTGGGTGGTACTGGACAAGTCACTTGATTTCCCTACTAAATATGCAGGGTGTTCTGTAATTTAAAGGAGATAATTTAAATTGCTAAGCTCAGCAGAAGGAGTGTGGTAGGTCCTGAGATATTTGTTGTCCTGAATCTGAATGTGGGGCAAGTGGATTTTTAAAGCTTCACAACCTTCTTTCTTTCCCTTTTTTAAGGCTTCCTCTGTCTTCAATGACATTTGTAACATAATTTAATGAAGAAAATCCACAAGCTAAGTCTACATATAAGTTAAGAAAATGAGAAATCAATAAAAACTGTATATTTTTTACAGAAGGAGAAGTAAAGAAAGATTATTTCATTAATCTTCATTGATTTGGGTAATGTGGTTTTCTAGTTTGCTGAACTCAAGTTGATTTCAAACTGTTGTCTTGATTTGCATTCTATTGAGAATAGATGGCAGAGAGAGCCAGGAGTAAGAATCACAGATGGAAAAATAATATGCGGAATCCACCCTGCAATGTGAGAAAACTGGGTTTGATTCCTGGGTTGGGAAGATCCCCTGGAGAAGGAAATGGCAACCCACTCCAGTATTCTTGCCCGGAGAATCCCATGGACAGAGGAGCCTGGTGGTCTACAGTTCATGGGGTCCCAAAAGAATTAGACCAACTGAGCAAATAACACTAATGCTTCCCCAAATATATCATTGATTCCTGACAAAGAAAAAGGAAAGTATATTCATTAAATAAAAACCCAAATGGGGTTATTAACAAATCAATGTGTACATACTTCATATTGGGCATATCACTATTTGCTCTTACATAATAATGGTGATTTCAATTGCTCAGTTGTGTCTGACTTTTTGCGACCTCATGGACTGCAGCACGCCAGGCTTCTCTGTCCATCACTAACTCCCAGAACTTGCTCAAACTCATGTCCATTGAGTTGGTGATTGAATTCTTACTATGTCCAAGGCAGTATCCTAAATGTGCATAGATACTGTTGATACTGGTATTGTTTAGTTACTAAGTCATGTCTGACTCTTTTGTGACCCCAAGGATTGCAACCCACCAGGCTCCTTTGTCCATGGGATTTCCCAGGCAAGAATATTGGAATGGATTGCCATTTCCTTCTCCAGGGGATCTTCCTGATCCAGGGACTGAACCGTGTCTCCTGCATTGCAGGCAGATTCTTTACTGCTGAGCCACCAGGGAAGCCCATATGGATATTAAAAAAGTTAAATCCCCCAGTGATTTATAAATGGCCATTATTTTTATCTTGATGAGGAAATTGAGGCAGAGAAAAGTTAAATATCTTGCCCAAGTTACACAGTAGTAAGTAAAGAAGCTGAAATCAGGCCCCTAAATCTGACTTCAGAGACCAAATTTTTCACCACTAGTATAGGTGTGCTTAATCCTTGTAATAGCCCTCTAAGATAAAGTCTAAAAGACTTTTTTTACCACTCTACAGGTAAGGAAACTGAGGCTTAGAGAGGATATGAACCTGAAATATCATTAAAAATTTTTTTGTAAGAGCTTAGCTAGAACTTAAGCCAAGATTCTCTGACTTTAATTCCCACATTTTTTTTCATATAGCATATTCACACACATGCACATAAATATATACATACATCTATATATCATATACATATATTTGTAGTATATGTATATATTCACTGGTAGAACACAGAAGAAACTTAAAGAAACCCAAATAATGAGACAAATGGAATATTTTCTTCTATAATTTAAGAAATTTCTTAATTTATTTTATTATTCTTCTTTTATTAGAGAGTATTTTTGTTCATTTCATTTCTGAGATAGGACTTCAGACTCAGAGACAAAGGTACGTCTTGTTTTTATTTTTTTCCTGCTCTTGATCTGAACATCTTACAACCCGAATTCTGAGACACCCTTTATCATTTCTAGGCTAAAGATATCAAGTACATTTTAAAATATACCTGAATAATAAAATAGTTGCTTTTTTTGACAATTTTATCACAATTCAGTTCTAAATTGAACTACTCTGATTTAATTGATTTCTTTTTATAACTCAAATAAAGGTGTAAACATTTGGTTTTTACCTTTTACATACAGCATATAGCTGACATCCATGATACTGAATATAGACTGTTTCAGTTAGAACTATAATCTTAAGGGATCAGCCACAGCAAATCTGACACCCAGATATGAACATGCTCCATAAAATCATGAGACATATTTTGTTTCTAGAAGTTTATCTGTGAAATGGAATGAATGTATACGTAAGAACAAAGAGGACATAGTATGGATGACCTCTCCCTCACCCCTAAATATTTTCTGAAGTAGATTGATTTCTAGTCAAGGACGTTCCGCTCTTTTTACTGCCTAACCCATCTTTTTTGTCTTACATCTTTCTCTTAACTTTCCCTTAAACTCTCTTGCCTCGAAATTGTAACACTTGACAGGCAGTGGCAATAATTCTGGGAGAAATGACTGGTGTGCTGAAAAAATTTCATGAAGGTCACACTGTTCGCCTGAGAGATGAATTTTAATATTTTTGTTGAGAAGTTCTTTCTACTCGTTGGTGAGGATAGAAGGGGAAATGATACTGCGATTCATGATTTGCTTTTCTGCTTAGAAATGTTCACAGAATAAATGCTGTATTGCTTCCCAGTTTACTTCTTCCTGGTAGGATCAGTGTCCCTAGGGAGAAGCCAGAGGCGCATGTGATTTCTTGGCAATCTTGTTACCTGTCTGGAAAACCTCTTTTCCCTTTGCTTTATTTACAACTTTTCTTTGTTAAGACAACAGTGTGAAGTAACTATAGGGCTGTTTTGTCGCTCTTCCTAAGGTTTGAAGCAGGTTCCGTTTGACTTGGAGTCCGCTTTGTTCAGAGCAGGTTGCGCAGGGAAATTTTTGCTGCGCGTGCGTGTGCGCGCTCAGTCGCATTCAACTCTGTGACTCCATGGACTGTAACCCCTGGTCTCCTCTGTTCATGGGATTTCCCAAGCAAGAATACTGCAGTGATATGCCATTTCCTTCTCGAGGGGGTCTTCCCCATCCAGGGATTGAACCTGCATCTTCTGTGTCACCTGCATTGGCAGGTGAGTTTTTGCTAAGGAGCTGTCAAATTCAGAGTGTTAATAAAGCAATTTAGACTGATCCTCTAGTTGAGTTATCTCATTCAGATGAATAGCTAAACTCACAGGGAAATCTAGCTCTTGTACAACTGGATTAATCTAATAATGGTCAAGGAACTAACTTTCCTTCAGCTCCTTCCCTTACTTTTTCCCCTCCTTTCTAGCCATTAGTCAGAGCAGAGCAGAATATGGCTAATGAGAGAAACATTGACACAGAGTTGAGAAGACAAGATTGATAGACTATTAGGTATTAATTTTGTAATAGAGCTTTAGGGTTATCTTAACTTCACCAGGATGATCATAGCCATCCTTCTTTAATTTGAAAAATCTAAATTTCCTTTCCCCAGGAATACACCAGAAGAAATACTGGTAAATCAGAAACATATATTAACACAACTTGTCATATTTTGAATAATTAAGTGCAAACTGTTGAATAAATATTAAAAGTTCAGTGACATGATACCAAGTTTCCCTAGGCTTAAGTAAAATGATATCCTAATAGAGATAATAAAATATGTCATTACTTGTCAAAAAAGCTAAGAAAAAAGGAAAAAAATACAACATAACCTCTAAAACTTATTATCCTCCAGTCTAAAATTTCTCTCTTTACTCTGTAGCCTGTAGGAAAATGACATAGATCTGTATGCAGGAAAAGATTAACATAAATAATAAGTGTAAAGTCCAGACAATATGTATAGTATCAATTCAGCTTTCCAATAAGAGCAATATTCATGTTTGAAAATCTGAAGACAGTGTAAGGATGGATTCCTCATCAGACATGTCTGCTGTAAGAATCCAGGTCCTCTCAGCCTCACCCATCTCCTATTCTAGGTACTGCTGGATGGACGTCCTGAGATGTACTTTATAAGGCTTTTTAGAGAATGATCCTGAGAGATGAGAAATCAGTAGCACTTAGCTACATCTCCCAAGTACATAATGTCCTTCTGTGAGAAAGCCTTCTTCCCCAGCTTCACTCCCTTTCTCAATCCCTGTCCCATGGACTGCATACCTTAATAAAGGAGAATGTGTGCACCTTTGTCTAAGACCCACACACAAACTTAGGAGTGGGCACATAAAATAATAAGATGAGGGGTGAGGAATTTTTCACCTTTCTTTTTCTGTACTGTTTTCACTTTAGTTTTGATGAGCAAATACTACTTTCTTTTTTCTTAGAAGCTTAAATCAACATACAGGTACTACATCATTGTTCCCATGGGTCAGGAGTCTTGGCACAGATTAAGGAGGTCCTGTGCAATTAAGATGTCCTGGGCTTTGTTTCCTCTGGAGCTCAGGATCTTTGTCCATCTCACCTGACTGTTGGCAAAATTCAACAGGCCTTAGGTTTTGTTTTCTTGCCGACTGTCATCTTTCTGGGGTTCACTCTCCACTCCTAGAGGTTGCCTGCAATTTCGTCATATGTGACCTTTTCCATACGTGAAACTTTTCAGTTTCATCAGATAAAGGTTTTAAGGGGAACTGTTTTCTATTTCTAAACAGATTCTTGAATTAAGAAGTTTCCATGTTAATATTGCTCATTTTGTATGTTATTCAATGGTGTGCAAATGTCATCATCCACTCCAATCTACTTCTTACTGTCCTTGGCCAAAACAGACTTTAAAAAAAAAATCACAGCCTGTATCTATTCCTTGATCTGCCTTTATAGTCAGTGATTTAGGACATATTTGAAAATGAACCCTTGTTCTTGAAGCTATACTAGGAAAAAGAAGCAGAGACAGGTAAAATGTTATTCTTTTGGTCTAGGTTCCCTTTGTTGAAATATTTGTATCAGCTCTTTCCTGGCTACTATTGGATCAGTGGTTGATAGTGGCTCCAAGTTGTGAAGCAAAGGGAAAATTCTATGAATACTGTCTACATCTTCTAAAAATTAAATGCTTCTAAATGTGAATAAATCTTATAAAACATAGTCAATCATTATCCTTTAAACCTTGTCTTGATCATCACTAAGTATCTCTAAGTTTTATAAATTCAAATAATCCTTTGATTCTGTCATCAACTATTGGAAAGCCAACATTTTCAAGATCCTTTGTTAGTAAGAAATTCCAGGTGAGGAATCATACTTACCGTGTCACCCAGACACATGGGTGTTCTCCATCACTTAGAGCCACAATGTCCAACAGACTCTTCTGTAATGATGTAAATGTTCTCTATTTTCCCTGTGCAATATAGGAGCCACTAGCCACCTAGGAATTCTTGCCTGGAAAATCCCATGGACGGAGGAGCCTGGTGGGCTGCAGTCCATGGGGTCGCAAAGAGTCGGACACGACTGAGCGACTTCACTTTCCCTTTTCCCTTTCATGCATTGGAGGAGGAAATGGCAACCCACTCCAGTGTTCTTGCCTGGAGAATCCCAGGGACGGCGGGGCCTGGTGGGCTTCCGTCTATGGGGTCGCACAGAGTCGGACACGACTGAAGCGACTTAGCAGCAGCAGCAGCCACCTAGGAATACCTAGGACTACTGAGCACTTGAAGTATGCAAATGAAATAAACTTTAAATTTTATGTAATTTTAAATAGCCACACATGGCAGTTGATTACCATATTGGATAGCACAGACTTAAAACAATTGTTTTAAAACCGTGTACCCTACTTGGTAGGGCTCATAGATTATTTAAAAATAAATCCATAAATATTGTGAGCACACTGTTAAATATATGGGCTTACAATAGAGCAACATGCATCATGAACTTGGGCAAACTACTTAGTCTCTTAGTCTCTCTAAATTTCTACTTTTATTATATTTGGAATAACAAAGATGTCAACTACATAGAATTACTGTGAAAATTAGATAAATTAGATAATATTTGTGAACACAACATAGTGACTAGATTTTAAGAAAGAGCTGAAGAAGACAAAGTGGTGAAAAAAACTTTGGGTGCATATACATTTGATTTGAATTTTGAGAACTTTTATTTATAAGAGTTACTGATCTGCAAAATATTTTTGTCAATTTGCATTTTCTCCATCAATAAATATGATAACTGTAACTTCTAGATATAAGGATATTTTTTAGCATTGGAGTTGTACTTATAAGCAATAAATATACTGAAAAAATGCACTGTCTAGAAATGTTTATATCGGAAAATAAACAGAAAGTCAGGTCTTTTTTTTTATGATTGTAAATAAGTCACTGACTTTGGGGCACTGAAACAGGCTAATTAGAGCAAACATAAAGATTCAGTTAATTTTACTTACACATATTCTGGTTGATTGTTTACCTAATACACATAAATCTCTAAGATAAAATGTAAGTCAAACATACAGTTTTCAGTTTCCTTCTGTTAAATGTATAATTCTTTTTCTACATTGTTGAATTTGATTTTCTAGTATATATTACTGAAAACTTTTGCGTCTGTATTCATGAAACATTTTGGTCTGTTTTCTTGTGATATCATTATCTGGTCTTGATACTCTGGTAATTGGCCTCATAGAATGAATTAGGATATATTATTCCCTTTACTTCTATATTCTGGAAGACGTAGTAAAGAACTGGTGTAATTTCTTCCTTAAATGTTGATAGAATTCACCAGTGAATCAATATGGGCCTGGTACTTTGTGTTTTTTTGAAGGTTATTAATTGTCAATTCAATTTCTTTAATAGATACCAGCCTATCAAATGTCTATTTCTTCTTGCATGTGTTTTGACTGGCCGATTTTAAGAAATTGGTCAACTTAATCTAGGTTATAAAGTCTGCACAGAGTTGTTCACAAAATTCCTTTTTATCCTCTTAATGTCTATGGGATTTGTAGTGATGTTCCCTCTTTTTTTTTTAATTGGCAAACAATCGCCTTATAAAGTTGTATTGGTTTTTGCCATACAACAATGCAAGTCAGTCATAACTATATATGAGTCTCCCTCTATTCCCTACCCAAATCCCACCCATCGCGGTCATCAGAGCCAGGCTGGACTCCCTGTGTTATATAGCAGTTTCATGACTAGCTAGCTATCTATTTTCACATGGTAGTGATACATATGTCGATGTTACTTTCTCGATTCATCCCACCCTCTCCTTCCCCTGATGTGTCCACAGGCCTATTCTGTACATTGGCATCTCCATTCCTTCTCTGCAGATAGTTTCATCAGTACCACGTTTCTAGATTCCATGTTGGTGTTCAGTCTCTAAGTTGTGTCTGACTCTTTGACACCCCATAGACTGCAGCATGCCAGGCTTCCTTGTCCTCCACTATCTCCTGGAGTTTGCTCAAATTCATGTCCGTCGAGTTGGTAATACCATATTACCAACTGTCGGTCGAGTTGGTAATACCATATTACCAACTCATCTTCTGCTGCCCTCTTCTTTTGCCTTCACTCTTTCCCAGTATCAGGGTCTTTTCCAATGAGTTGGCTCTTTGCATCAGGTGGTCAAATTATTGGAACTCTAGCTTCAGTATCAGTCCTTTCAATGAATATTTGGGGTTGATTTCCTTTAGGATTGACTGGTTTAATTCCGTGCAGTCCAATGGACTCTCAAGAGTCTTCTCCAGGACCACAATTTGAAGGCATCAATTCTTAATTGCTCAGCCTTCTTTGCAGTCCAACTCTTACATCCATACATGACTACTGGAAAAACCATAACTTTGACTATACAGACCTTTGTCAGCAAAGTGATGTCTTTGCTTTTTAATACACTTGTCTAGGTTTGTCATAGCTTTCCTCCCAAGGAGCAAACATCTTTTAATTTCATGGCTGCAGTCTTGGTCTGCAGTGATTTTGGAGCCCAAGAAAATCTTGTCACTGCTTCCACTTTTCCCCCATCTGTTTGCCATGAAGTGATGGGACTGGATGCCATGATCATAGTTTTTTGAATGTTGAGTTTTAATCCAGCTTTTTCATTCTCCTCTTTTACTCTCATCAAGAGGCTCATTAGTTTCTCTTCACTTTCTACTATTAGTGGTATCAGCTGCATATCTGAAGTTGTTGCTATTTCTACCAGCAAACTTGATTCCATCTTGTGATTCATCCAGCCTGACATTTTGCATGACATACTCTGCATAGAAGTGAAATAAACAGTGACAATATACAGCCTTGTCATACTCTTTTCCCAATTTTGAACCAGTCCATTGTTCCATATATAAGGTTCTAACTTTTGCTTCCTGACCTGCATACAGGTTTCTCAGGAAGCAGAAAAGGTAGTCTGGCATTCTTATCTCTTTTAAGAATTTTCCACAGTTTGTTGTGATCTATACAGTCAAAGGCTTTCACGTAGTCAATGAAGTAAATTTTTTTTTGGAATTCCTTTGCTTTCTCTATGATCCAATGAATGTTAGCAATTTGATCTCTGGTTCCTCTGCCTTTTTTAAGTCTAACTTGTACACCTGAAAATTCTCAGTTCAAGTACTGCTGAAGCCTAGCTTGAAGGATTTTGAGCGTAACCTACCTAGCATATGAAATGACTGCAATTCTGCAGTAATTTGTACATTCTTTGGCACTGCCCTTCTTTGGGATTGGAATGAAAACTGACCTTTTCCAGGCCTGTGGCCACTGCTGAGTTTTCTAAATTTGCTGACATATGGAGGGCAACACTTTTGCAGCATCATCTCTTAGGATTTTAAATAGCTCAGCTGGAATTCCATCACCTCCACTAGCCTTGTTTTCAGTAATGCTCCCTAAGACCCACCTGAGTTCAGACTCCAGGATGTCAGGCTCTAGGTGAGTGACCACACCATTGTGGTTATCTGAGTCATTAAGACCTTCCCTCTTCATGGTTTGCCATTCCCTCCTCTGGATTCCATATATATTAATTTAATATATGATATTGCTTTCTCTTTCTGACTTACTTCATTCTATAGTAAGAAGGCTCTCGGTTCATCCACCTCACTACAACTGAGTCAAATTTGTTCCTTTTTTATGGCTGAGTAACCTCTTTGATTTCTGATATTAGTAATTTGTGTTTGCTTTTTTTTTTCCTTAGCTGGCTATAAGCTTGTCAAAATTGCTGATAAAAAATCAGATATTTTCAAAGAAACAGCTTTTTTTTTTTCATTTCTAACATATGCATACATGTTATTCTATCATATGCATTTAATATTATCAATGTCCCTCTGTATATTTCACTACATTTCACAAATCTTGATAAATAATATCTTATTTTCATTTAGTTAAAAATATTTAAAAATTTCTCTTGAGAATTCTTCTTTGACCTATTATTTTAAAGGGTGTTGTTTAATCTCCAAATACTTGTGAATTTTCCAGCTGTTATTGATCTAGTTTAATTCCACTATGGTCTGAGAACATACATTGTATGGTTTCTATTCTTTTAAACTTGTTAAAATGTGTTTTATGACACAGAATGTATTCTATCTTGGGTGAATATGCATGTGAACTTGAGAAGAATGTATATTCTGCTCTTGCATGAAATAATTAATCGATGTCAGTAGCACCTAGCTATTGTCAGTATTATTGAGTTCAGTGATGTCCTTACTAATTGTCTGTCTGCTGTATCTGTACATTTTTGATAGAGGGGTGTTGAAATCTCCAACTACAATAGTGGATTAATCTACTTCTCCTTATAGTTCTATCAGTTTTTGCCTCACATGTTTTGATGCTCTGTTTTATGTAAATACAATAAAAATTGTTAAGTTTTCTTGGAGAATTGAACCCTTTACTATTATGTAATGCCCCTCTTTACCCCTGATAATTTTCTTTGCTCTGAAATGAGTTCTGAAATTAATACACTTGCTCTTGCTTTCTTTTGATTATCGTTAGCATCATATATCTATTTCCATCCATTTATTTTTAACCTATGTGAATTTTGTTGGTTTCTGCCAAACATCAATATGTATCAGTCATAGGTATACATATGTATACCTATGTGCATCTTTATATATAAAGTGTAGATAACATACAGGTGTCTTGTTATTTTGATCAGCTCTGACAGTCTATCTTTATATACCTGTTCTAACCATTGCACAAAGTAGTCACCATGTTTGTTTTTCTGTATTTTGAGACCTCCTTACTTCTAGCTTCGAATCATGCTTAACTCCCTTAAAATTTGTTATGATTATTTTCTCACTGTTAGTATTTGTCTTCCTTCAGACTTGTTTTCCTTTTACATGTGTCTTTTAATGGATTTTATTACTTTCCATATTTTATCTTCTCTGCCTATTTGTTAGAGTATATTCATATTTCACCCATCACATTTCCACGCAGAATATTTTTTCCACTGATCATTTCACATAGCTCTGGAAAAAAAAAGCCTTACGTTAGTCTGGAAGAGTGCACAATCTGATATATTGGAGCCACTTCCTGGGGAGGTGTCAAAGTGAGTCACTAAGTATCTGATAAGAGTTTCCTTCTAAGTTAAGCCATCAGTCATATGTGGAGCAACACTCCCTGATATCAATGCATTAGAGGCCTAGGAAAGCACCCACCATCCTGAATGCACATAAAGGAAAATCAAGCAGTAAATTGTTTTGAAAGTCTCATAATAGTCAATGACTTACAGTGATTTTCCATCCAGAGGGTACTCTGTCTCTTGCCTCTAGATAGTTAAATAAATGAAAAGGCCCCATACAGTCCAGAAATGGTAACCTTTATCTTTGACATGGTAAACTGCTAAATAGCAACTTGTCATTTGAAATTTCTAAATCACAAATGTGCTAACCATTAGGTACACACAGGTTTCCATTTCATTTTACGGTCAACTTTTTTTTAAGGTTGTTCTCAAGTTTAAGGTTGTCAGATTTAGCAAATAAAAAATATGGAAGTACACAGTTACATCTGAATTTTAGAGAAACAATAAGTTTTTTATTTACATCCAATGCAATATTAGGTACCAACTTGTACTAAGAAATATTAATTGTTTTTTTTTCTCTGGCATTCAGAGTAAGTCTGGTTCAGACTTACTTCAGTGTCCTGTGTTTTGTCTTGCAGATCTACTCAGGTTATGCATATGGTTGGCAGATGTTTGGGGAATTGATGCTCCTTTTGTTTAAATCAAGAGTTTGATTTCATTTGTGTTAAGAATATCATGGATCAAAGAATGAGATAAATTACATAGAAGCCAAAGAAGTAAGTGAGAATTGCAGTAGGAAGAATTTTGATTAGGGTTAAGGAAAGCTATTTTGATTCAACAGATACTTGATTTTTGATATCTTGGAATAGAAACTTTCTCAACCTAACTTTTTCAAAATCCCAGATCCCCTCAAAATTATTGACTATAAACTCTAAGGCACCTTAAGAGAATAGACTGAATCTTTATGAAAACTTACATTGTTAATAATTTCCTGGTTATGTCTCACATGAATAGATGAAAGAAACTGAAAGCACCTTTCAGTAGAAATCCTTGTTTGTAAGTGAAGACTCCAAAAGAAGTTTAAGAGAAAACAGCTCAAAAATTAAAAAAAATAATTTTGAATTTAGGATTTCACCTGACAGTTTTCCATTTGAAAGTAGATTGCAAGCTTCAGATGGCATGTCTTTATCTTCTGCATCTCCGAATCACCCACAATACCTTGCAAAGCAGATGCTCAGCAAATACTTCCCAGCTAAGAAATCAAAATCCAAAATTTGTATGGAAGGAAGCATCTGCCCTTGACGACAACGTGTGCCATAATAGCTGATCTTCCAACCATAAATATGGATAGATTACTACCCTATTCGTAGTATTGATGAGCTGTCAAATCATCTTTGAGCTTCTTTTGTTTGTATGTCCCGAGTTTTATTTATTTTGCGCTGATGTCATCTAAACAGTCTTGTTTTTCTGGTTCTTCTTTGAGCACTTTGATATCCTCCTGCTTTCCTCTAGCTGTTTCTAGCATCTATTATGTTCCTTTTGCCTTTCTGATTTATCACTCCCGTTTCCTGCTTGTGTTCCCAGAGTGGTGTTTGCTTCATTAGAGGGATTTCCTTGCGGACAGTTCTGCCCAGAATATGTGATGCAATATGGACAATGGAGAGAGTCTGTTCAGCTGGCCACGTTTGTTTTTTCTCTTCCTGCACCTTCAATTAAATGTGTTTATCACCAACTAGTGTTTCTTAAGGACACTCATGCTCAGCATATTTTATCAGTAACTGCACTTGTCAAAGTAAGACAATCTTTCCTGAATCTTATGTTGTTTACACAAGATTACTTTGACAGTTAATTTTCAAAATGGCATTTCCTTTGGTCCTTTCCTCCACCAACTCTCTCCTTAAAAGCACAAATCCTTAACTCTCCCCTCAAGTCTTTTTATAATTTTTTATTTATGTTTTGAACAGGTAATGCAAGTGTATCTTATAATATTCAAAAGGTGCAGATATTTTGGAGAGAAAGTAAGTACCCAACCTCCAGTCCAGCCACTGTGCAGTTCACCTGGCAAGGAATTGCTGTTAGAACAGGAATCTCCATGAATGAGCTACACACATACAAGTATAAACATTTTTTTAAGAGCAAAACATAGTATACTTTAAACACTGTTTTGCCATTTGCTTTTAAAAACAATATTTATCAGGAATATAAAACCATTTTGTATATATATATATCAAGCTTCTCCTTTTTAAAAATGACTGTATAGTATCCTGTTTTTTAGCTATGTAGTGATTTGTTTCACCAGGCACCTTTTAACAGGCATTAAGAATATTCTTTTAATTTTTGCTATTACACAAAATATTGCAGTAAATATCCTTAAACACATGTATGTTGTTGTTTAGTCACTGAGCTGTGTCCAAATCTTTTGTGACCCTGTGGGCTATAGCCTGCCAGGCTCCTCTGTCAATGGGATTTCCCAGGCAAGAACACTGGAGTGAGTTGGATCTTTCCAACCCAGGGATTGAACCAGATTCTTTATCACTGAGTCAACAGGGAAGCCCATTTCACATACACAAAATGTTGGGTCAAAGTCAAAATCTCAACAAGACTGCTTTAGTAATTATTGCAAAAGAATATTCTCAAATAAACTTATGTTATTGTCATTGATCAAATTCATGAAGTACTCTTTATAGTTTTCCTTCCCATGGGGTGCACCTTGAAAGGTGAAACTATGAAAGTGAAAGTCTTTCAGTTTTGTCTGACTCCTTGAGACCCCATGGTCTGTAGCCCACCAAGCTCCTGCTCCTCTGCCTGTGGAATTCTCCAGGCAAGAATATTGGAGTGGATAGCCATTCGCTTCTCAAGGGGATCATCTCAACCCAGGGATGGAACCCAAGATGCACCTTAATTCGGTTATTAATCTACATTACAAATACATGTAGAATTAGATCAAATTTTATATGCTCTGAGAAAGCTTACCATTCAAGGGAAACCTAAGGTGAATGTGTATAGAAGTGTAAAGAGTGAAAGGCAATTTGTTTAATTTTTGATTTGCTGAAATTTCTGAATTTTTTTTTTTTTAAACTTTCTATGGACCCTGGAAGAAGACACTTGGGAGATATTTTAAATGTAGAACTACAGAGATCTACAGATCACATTTGATCTACAGGTCAGTTTTAACCCTGCCTCAGAATACCCAGCCACATAAATCCATTAAACCCATCACAAGAAGAAATTCTCATTGTGTTTCTCTTTTCCCCTCTCTTTATAAATGGCTTGCACAATCCACAGAGGCCTCCCTAAGTGTCTCAGAGAACCTTTTCTCCCTTGTTTTCAGAGGGTAGCTTAGATCCTTGAGCTACAGCTTAGCCTCTGCTACCACCCAGATAGATCAGCCCTGTGCCGACTTCCAGCAAGGAAGCAGGAATGGAAACCTTTTATATGAGCGATTCTCTATAACTGAGATTGCATTAATCCAGACAAAATATCCTTCTCTCTTTCTATGCTCAGGGAATGGATACGGGCCGAGACTTTGTATTAACTATGTTTAAGCCTATTCTCTAGACTTCAATTTACAGTATTCAACTGAAGTAGGTGTTTTGGGAGCAGAGTTTTCTTGTGACACTTCCTACATGTGTGTGTCATGTAATTAAAAAATAACAGGCCAAAGTGAAACTGGTTTCCCATCAAGGTTGAACTAGTTGTGCTAGTTACTGTCACAGGCCTCTTGTGCTATATTTGCATATCACCTGCAGACAGAAGTGTGATGAAACTTACAGTAACATTTCCTCTTCAAGGGAAATCCAAATTTGCTTGTTTGGTGGCTTCCAGAAGGTCAAAGCCTGAGAAGCCCCTTGTCTGTTCTCATCCAGAATGAAAGAGAATATTGAGCCACTCTCAGTCATATGGTCCCTACTGTATGAACTTTTGGGAAAATAGAAACAGAAGATTATACAGTCGTCAAAAGAAATTACAATGGAAAATGGCAATAGATATACCTCAGAAGATACAAGCTCAGTTTCTCAGATAACTTCCAGTGATATTCCTTTACTCTTTCCCTTACAAATCTTCATCATTGTAACTTGCAAAAATTACCGAGTTTAGAATAGACACCATCATATTCATGTGCAGTTTTGGCTCAGGAAACACACCTACCTGAGGCTCCCTGATAACTGAGTCACTGCCATCATCCATCAGGTAGCCTCCCTCCATTGACTCAATGTATTACCTATAGAGTCAGCCCTCTTCTCACTGGGGCAATCCCAGACAGTTTATCTAAAATATGCTTTGTATCAAATACAGTACTGACTTAGAATGGTTTGGAAAATTACATTAGAGCATGTTGCTAAAGCACTTGAATTCACAGTACTGTCTAATAAAAATATAATGCTAGTTGCAAATGTGAGCTACAAATATTTTTCAAAGTTTCTGATGCATGAATTTTCCAGTTTTGCATACTCTCATACATTTCTGAGTAGTATTTTTCAATAATATTGATGGTTTTTAATAGATTTTTCTTTTTAATTAATCATCCACGGACTTAAACAGTAATAGCAATATTTGATTTGATTGAAGAAGAGAATTTAGTCATAGATCCTTCTTTGTTAATATGCAGAGTGATTGCTTCACTGATGGATTCTTATAAGATCTGCATTGCCACTGAGAACAATAAATGTGGTACTAGAATATCAACTTTGTTAGAAATAAACAAACAAAATTGGGCATTTTTACATAGTGCTTTAACTGGTTAAACAAAATAATATGAGAGTTCTGGACAAACTGTAAAAGCTATACAAATGTTAATTGTTGCTAATATTTTTGTTAATTTGTCTATAGCAGTTTTTACTATCTGTTTCGTACACTGTTTATCCATGACAAGATATTTGGGAGAAACCAATGAGGAAGTAGATGCTTCCCACACCATGTAAATCTCAAAGTAGTAGATGTTTTTTGATAAAGCATAATCACTATCTTGGAGAAGGAAGTGGCAAACCCACACCAGCATTCTTGCCTGGAAAATCCCATGGACAGAGGAGCCTGGTGGGATACAGTCCATGGGGTTGTAAAAGAGTTGGACATGACTTAGTGACTAAACAATAATTACTATCTACAATTTTTTATGTGGTATTATCTTTGTATTATACATATGCAAAATAAAAAAGATTTTGCATGGATCATCTGATCAGATGATAGCAGACAAAAATTATTGTGCACTCTTATGAATAAGATATTCTCATCACAATACAAATGCTCAAGGATTATCATAGATCTTACAGTTTACTATGGGGACCTTTAATACATGTTTTGTTCCATTCCATCCAAAATGCTCCACATGGAGCATTTACCAAAACTGAATACGCCCTGGGACACAAGTCTCAAATTGTGAAGGATTAGAGTCACAAAGAATTGATTCTAAGGCATAATGAAGCTAGAAATAGATAACCATATTTCTTAAATTAAAAAAATTACAATACACTTTTAAATAATGCATTGATCAGAGAACAGAAGATTGGAAAACATTTTGTGCTGAATCAGTTCAGTTCAGTCGCTCCATCATGTCCGACTCTTGCCAATCCCATGGACGGCAGCACTCCAGGCTTCCTCGTCCGTCACCATCTCCCGGAGCTTACTCAAACTCATGTCCGTTGAGTTGGTGATGCCACCCAACCATCTTATCCTCAGTTGTCCCCTTCTCCTCCTGCCTTCAATCTTTCCCAGCATCAGGGTCTTCTCAAATGAGTCAGTTCTTTGCATCAGGTGGCCAAAGTGTTGGAGTTTCAGCTTCAGCATCAGTCCTTCCAAAGAATATTCGGGACTGAGTTCCTTTAGGATGGACTGGTTGGATCTCCTTGCAGTCCAACAGACTCTCAAGAGTCTTCTCCAATACCACAGTTCAAAAGCATCAGTTCTTTGGTGCTAAGCTTTCTTTATAGTCCAACTCTCACATCCATACATAACTACTGAAAAAAACCATAGCTTTGACTAGACGGATCTCTCTTGGAAAAATAATGTCTCTGCTTTTTAATATGTGTATAGATACATGTATACAAAGTATATATAGATACATGTATATAAAATATATATAGATACATGTATACTTTGGCTACCTCATGTGAAGAGTTGACTCATTGGAAGACTCTGACGCTGGGAGGGATCGGGGGCAGGAGGAGAAGGGGACGACAAAGGATGAGATGGCTGGATGGCATCACCGACTTGATGGACATGAGTTTGAGTAAACTCTGGGAGTTGGTGACAGACAGGGAGGCCTGGCGTGCTGCGATTCATGGGGTCACAAAGAATCGGACACGACTGAGTGACTGAACTGAACTGAAACATATAGCTGATTCACTTTTCTGTACATCAGAAACTTAGACAACTTTGTAAAGCTACTCTACTCCAATAAAAATTTTTTTCAAAACATTAGTGTTGACAGGGGAAAGATGCACTTGTTAGGAAGGCTGATTTAATAAAACATGTATGTTCACATTGTTTGACAGTATACAAACTCACATAGGTGGAAAGGCGAGGACAGCTACACAATGTCATATTTTAACAAGAATAATAAAATAGTTGAACTATCAAATAATTGCAAATTATTTATATTGTGTATAATCTGCTCTTACTTGCATTCTAAAATGTTTTTGTCTATTCAAAAGCATCACTTCTTTGGTGCTCAGTTTTCTTTATAGTCCAGTTCTCACAACCATACATGACTACTGGAAAAATCATAGCTTTGACTAGACAAACTTGTTGGCAAAGTAATGTTTCTGCTTTTTAATATGCTGTCTATCTAGGTTGGTCATAGCTTTTCTTCCAAGGAGCAAGCATCTTTTAATTTCATGGCTGCAGTCACCATCTCTAGTAATTTTGGAGCCCCCGAAAATAGTCTGTCACTGTTCAATTGATTCTCCCTCTATTTCCCATGAAGTGATGGAACAGGATGCCATGGTCTTAGTTTTCTGAATGTTGAGTTTTAAGCCAACTTTTTCACTCTCGTCTTTCACTTTCATCGAGAGGCTCTTTAGTTCTTCTTTGCTTTCTGCCATAAGGGTGGTGTCATTTGTATATCTGAGATTATTTATATTTCTCCTGGGAATCTTGATTCCAGCCTGTGTTTCATCCAGCCCAGCATTTCTCATGATGTACTCTGCATACAAGTTAAATAAGCAAGGTAACAATATACAGCCTTAATGTACTCTTTTCCTGATTTGGAACCAATTTGTTGTCCCATATCCAGTTATAACTGTTGCTTCTTGACCTGCATACAGATTTCTCAGGAGGCAGGTCAGGTGGTCTGGTATTCCCATCTCTTGAAGAATTTTCTGGAGTTTGTTGTGATCCACACAGTCAAAGGCTTTGGCATAGTCAATAAAGCAGAAGTAGATGTTTTTCTGGAACTCTCTTGCTTTTTCTATGATCCAACAGATGTTAGCAATTTGATCTCTGGTTCCTCTGCATTTTCTAAATCCAGCTAGAACATCTGGAAGTTGACGGTTCATATACTATTCAACCATGGCTTGGGGAATTTTGAGCATTACTTTGCTAGCATGTGAGATGAGTATAACTGTACTGTAGTTTGAACATTCTTTGGCATTGCCTCTCTTTGGGATTAGAATGAAACCAGACCTTTTTCAGTCCTGTGACCACTGTTGAGTTTTCCAAATTTGCTGTCATATTGAGTGCAGCACTTCCACAACATCATCTTTTAGGATTTAAAATAGCTGCACTGGAATTCCACTATTTCCACTAGCTTTGTTTATGGTGATGTTTCCCTAAGGCCCACTCGACTTCACAATCCAGGATGTCTGGCTCAAGGTGAGTGATCACACCATCGTGGTTATCTGGGTTAATCATGAAGATCTTTTTTGTATAGTTCTTCTGTGTATTCTTGCCACCTCTTCTTAATATCTTCTGCTTTTGTCAGGTCCATAGCATTTCTGTCCTTTATTGAGCCCATCTTTGCATGAAATGTTCCCTTGTTATCTCTAATTTTCTTGAAGAGATCTCTAGTATTTCCCATTCTATTGTTTTCCTCTATTTCTTTGCACTGATCACTGAGGAAGGCTTTCTTATCTCTCCTTGCTATTCTTTGGAACTCTGCATTCAAATGGGCCTTTCTTTCCTTTTCTCCTTTGCTATTAGCTTCTTTTCTCAGCTATTTGTAAGTCCTCCTCAGACATACATTTTGCCTTTTTTCATGTCTTTTTCTTGGGGATGGTCTTGATCCCTGTCTCCTGTACAATGTCATGAACCTCTGTCCATAGTTCTCAGGCACTCTGTCAGATCTAATCCCTTGAATCTGTCATTTCCACTGTATAATCGTAAGGGATTTTATTTAGGTTGATGGCTGGATGGCATCACTGACTCGATGGACGTGAGTCTGAGTGAACTCTGGGAGTTGGTGATGGACAGGGAGGCCTGGTGTGCTGCGATTCATGGGGTCGCAAAGAGTCGGACATGACTGAGCGACTGAACTGAACTGAACTGAATGGTCTAGTGGTTGACCCTACTTTCTTCAATTTAAGTCTGAATTTGGCAATAAGGAGTTCATGAACTGAGCCACAGTCAGCTCCTGGTCTTGTTTTTGCTGACTGTATAGAGCTTCTCCATCTTTGGCTGCAAAGAATATAATCAATCTGATTTTGGTGTTGACCATTTGGTGATGTCCATGTGTAGAGTCTTCTCTTGTGTTGTTGGAAGAGGGTGTTTGCTATGACCAGTGTGTTCTCTTGGCAAAACTCTGTTAGCCTTTGCCTTGCTTTGTTTTGTACTCCAAGGCCAAATTTGCCTGTTACTCCAGGTATCTTTTGACTTCCTACTTTTGTATTCCAGTCCCCTATAATGAAAAAGACATCTTTTTTGGGTCTTAGTTCTAGAAGGTCTTGTAGGTCTTCATAGAACCATTCAACTTCAGCTTCTTCAGCATTACTGGTTGGGACATAGACTTGGATTACTCTGATACTGAATGGTTTGCCTTGGAAATGAACAGAGATCATTCTGTCATTTTTGAGATTGCATCTGAGTAGCGCATTTTGGACTCTTCTGTTGACTCTGAGGGCTACTCCATTTGTTCTAAGGGATTCTTGCCCACAGTAGTAGATATAATGGTCATCTGTGTTAAATTCACCCATTCCAGTCCATTTTAGTTCACTGATTCCTAAAATGTAGATGTTCACTCTTGCCATCTCCTGTTTGACCACTTCCGATTTGCCTTGATTCAGGGACCTGACATTCAAGGTTCCTTTGCAATATTGCTCTTTACAGCACTGGACTTTACTTGCATCACTAGTCACATCCACAACTGGGTGTTGTTTTTGCTTTGGTTCCGTCTCTTTATTCTTTCTGGACTTATTTCTCTGCTGATCTCCAGTAGCATATTGGGTACCTACTGACCTGGGGAGTTCATCTTTCAGTGTCTTATCTTTTTGCCTTTTCATACTGTTCATGGGGTTGTCAAGGCAGGAATACTGAAGTGGTTTGCCTTTCCCGTCTCCAGGGGACCACATTTTGTCAGAACTCTCCACCATGAACCCATCCATCTTGGGTGGCCCTACACGGCATGGTGCACAGTTTCATTGAATTAGACAAAGCTGTGGTCCATGTGATCAGATTGGTTAGTTTTCTGTGATTGTGGTTTTCATTGAGCTTAATAATTGATACTAAAAAAGAAGAGTTAAAATATCCAAATATTTTAACTGTACGACTTAAAGGATAGAAAGAAAAGCATTAAATTAAATCCAGAAAAAGTAGAAAGAAGAAAATAACAAAGAACAGAAATGAATGAAAAACATAAAAGTACAATAAAGTAAATTTTTTAAAATTGGTTCTTCAAAAAGGTATATAAAGCATTAAAACCTGTCAGATAAGAAAATAAGAAAGACAAGATACATCCTACAGACATTAAAATGTTAACAGAGGATGTTATGAATGACTTTCTAATACAAAATTTGAAAATTTAGGTGAAATGAACATATTCCTTAAGAAATTACAAAACTAAAGAAAATCTCATTGAAATAATTTTATATTTATTAAATATATTAAATATATACTTTAAAATCTCTCAAAGAAACTCCAGGCTCAGATAGCCTCACTAGAGAATTCTTTTAATATTTAAGAAAGAAGAAACATCTATCTTACACAAACTATTTCTGAGGATATAAAAAAGGAACGTCCTCAACTTGTTTACAGATGTAAACAGAGATGCAACATTCCTAAGAAAATATTAGCAAATCAATTTCAGTTGTATATGCAACAAACTGGATTCTTCTCAATACAAAAAAGTTGTTTTAAAATTCAAAAACCAGCTATTATAAGTTATCACTTTAACAGCAACAAAAGGACACTAATCAGATGGCCATCTGACTAGATGAGGGAAAAAAGCATTTGATAAGATCCAACAGCTATTCTTGGTAAAAATAAAGAAAGCAAAACTCTTAGCATACTTGGAATAGATGAAACTTTCTAACTTGATTAAAAAAAAAATGGAGAAAATTAAAACCAACATTTTATAAGTTTAAAAACATCTAATACCTAGGAATGAAAAAGTAGTTAAAGTATTAGTTACTCAGTTCTGTCTGACTTTTTGTGACCCCATGGACTGTAGCCCGCCAGGATCCTCTGTCCATAGAATTCTGCAGGCAAGAATACTGGAGTGGATAGCCATTCTCTTCTCCAGGGCATCTTCCTGACTAAGGGATCGAACTTGGGTCTCCTACATTGTAGGTGGATTCTTTACCATCTCAGTCACTAATGAAAATTATACAAGATCAACACACACACACACACACACACACACAAACCCATTAAATCTTCAGAGAAATTAAAAAACCAAATAAATGAAAGAGTTAATGTTTGTTTATGGATTGAAAGAACTTTTTCGTTAATATGGCAGTTTTTTCCCCAAATTGACCTAAAGAACAAATGCAATCACAAATGAAAGTCCAGCAAACTTTGAGGGTAAAATTTGGGCAAGTTTATTATAAAACTTATGTGACAAGCAAAAGGCAAAAAAAAAAAAAAAAAAAGAAGCTCAAATATATTGAAGAAAAAGAACAGTGGTGTATGACCTGTTTTGCCAGATGGTAAGGCTTATTATAAAGCTACGGTAATTGTGACAATATGGGATTTGCACAAAGTTAGACAAATAAACCAATGGGATAAAATAATCTAAAACCAGACCAATATCTAAATGGAAATTTGATTTTTGACAAAGGTGGTATTACTATGTGGAAAAATAGAACTCTCGACCCCTATCTGATACAATAAGTAAAAATTAGTTCTAGGTTAGTTGTAGATTTCAATGTAAAAGGTGAAAGAAGAAAGCCTCTATACAGTAAAACATAGAATATTTTTATGGCCTTACATTAGGCAAAAATGGCTTAAATAGGAAATAAAAAGACTAAAGAAAAAAGAGTATCAGAAAATTGGGATAAGAACTTATTATTTGTTCAAATACACCATTAAGAGACTGAAAACACGAGTTACTGAGCGGGGGCAGATATTTGTAACCTGTAATACCAACAAAGCTCATACCAAGAAGAATAGCACAATACATTTAATTTTAAAAAGTATCCATCATTAGTCATCTGGAATGCATATTAAAGCCACGTTAGGATACATCTCTCTAAAAACCAGAAATTGCCAGTAGTTGAGAACCACTGGTTTCCATGATATGGAATTTTGGTTTTAAAGTTTATCTTTTTGGACAAAGATTTCTTCATGTAAACTGATAACAATATATACTCAAAAGTGTTTTATTTTTACTTTCTGTTTTACAAGCCAACTTCAAAAGTTAAGTTCTATTTTGGGGATGTTTTTAAATGAAAGAAAAAAAAAAATCCACCCTACATTCCAGGCAATGGATAGAAGGGATTTAACATTTGGAAAACACATTTTAAAGCTTGAGGCCAGGTTATAATGCACTCAACCAATGTGTGTTTTATAGTTCCCATTTGTGGAATAAAGTGAAAATATACTCAAAAATTTGTCACTATAGTGTTTAATAACTAGAAAATTTAACTTTGCTATTGAAACCATTGGCAGTGTATTCTTTACCATGGGGGCCACCTGGGAAGCCCAAAATCAAGGGAGGAGCAGCCAAGAAACCACCTAAGGCAAGAGTAAAGGGACTGAAGTTCATCAAGACTAGGAGACCTGCAACCTGAGATGCACACGCTCTGTTCTCATCAGCAGCCCCACCCTCAAACTTCTGCTATAAAGCTCCTCAACAAATCCTCCTGGGTTACCTTACTTTTCAAGGTAAGAGCTCCCTGTCCCTCTTTGCCTGGCAAAACAATAAAGCTATCCTTTTTGGGGGGCTTCCCTGGTGGCTCAGATTCTGAAGAATCTGTTTGCAGTGCAAGAGATCTGGGTTCTATCCCAGGGTTGAGAAGATCCCCTGGAGAAGGAAATGGCAACCCACTCCAGTATTCTTGCCTGGTGAATCCCATGGGCAGAGGAGCTAACTCCATTGCTGAGGTGAGATTTGGCATCAGTGTACACGTGTACAGAAAAGCTCAGCTTTCAGCATCACTTTGTTGTTGTTCAGTCACTAAGTTGTGTCCAGCTCTTTGCCACCCCATGGACTGCAGCATTCCAGGCTTCCTGGTCCTTCACCATCTCCTGGAATTTGCTTAGATTCACGTCCATTGAGTTGATAATGCTAACTATCTCATCCTCTGCTGCCCTCTTCTCCTGTCTTCAGTCTTTCCCAATACCATGGTCTTTTCCAGTGAGTCAGGTCTTTACAACAGGTGGCCAAACTATTGATTCAGCTTTAGTCTTTCCAATGAATATTCAGGGTTGATTTCCTTTAGGATTGACAGGTTTGATCTCCTTGCAGTCCATTGGATTTTCAAGAGTCTTCTCCAGCAGCACAATTAGAAGGCATCAATTCTTTGGTGTTCAGTCTTCTTTATGGTCCAACTCTCACATCCATACATGAGTACTGGAAAACCACAGCTTTGACTATATGGACCTTTGTTGGCAAAATAATGTCTTTGCTTTTTAATATGTTATCTAGTTTGGTCATAGCTTTTATTTCAGCATAGCTTTCAGCATGACTATGTTAACATAAAATAATTCTTGGACCAGAGATTTTCCTGTTAGTTTTGTTACGTTTTTGATATTTTGGTCAATATCTATTAATTACCAAATATATATTTACAAATGCACACATTCAAGTGCCTAGTATAATACTTATATTCTTGTTTTTGTACATATAGAAATTATATTACTGACTTTGAAAGCCTGAACTCAGTTATTAAAGCATTTGCTAATTTGAAAACAATTTTTAATAAGACTTTCAAAGTCTCAAAAATTTCATTCTTTTTTCATTTTTATCCTCTTGTAAAACTTTACAACACTCAATTTTGAATTCTTGCAACATAAATGCCTAGGGGCAAATTATATTTTACACTACTATCTTAGGATTGTAAAGGCCTGAGGGTAGGAACGTATGGTTGAGGGAGAAATAGCATCGATTACTGAAAGTTCTTTGGAAAGTACCAATTATCCTAATAACCTGAGAGTTCCCTTTCCACTCTCTGTGAAAACTGTCCAAACGTTGTATACAATGTACTTCCCATTTGGACAATGTTGGTACAGAGAGAAAAATGGGCTTTGAAATTAGGTAGACAGGTGACCTTGGTTTTAAATGCAGGCTTTCTACTTAGCATTTGTATGATGCTAGGAAAGTTCTTGGTTTCTCAGAATGTCAAGTTACTCATTAATTAAATCTGGAGATTATATATCATTTACCCTTCTTTTCAGTTAGAATAATGAATGGGAGATACACAAAGCTGTACCTAATAGATGAAAATATGGAATAATTATAAAATTTCTTATTCTTCCTTAATCTTTCCTATCTGCTTGGATAGTCCTTGCAGTCCTAAAAGGTGTTTTGTGTCCTGACTCCACTTCTCTTCTTTAATAGCCATTCCTCAGACTTTTCTTTTATTAGCTCACTGTGAGAATTATCTTCCTTTCAGCTTTTAAAAATTAACATAAATTAGCAGAGTCTATTCCCTAATTTCTTAACTGCTTGTACTAATTTCCTCTTTCACTGAGAAGCAGTTATATAGTCCTTTAATATGAAATCCACTTCAGCTTCCTCACTTTTTTCTGAAAGTTAACATGTTCCTCCCAAGGATTTGTGTGATTTGTATGCCCCTTGGTATTTCAGCAGTATTTCCACCAGCTCAGAATGAGTTCTGCTGTTACCTATTCTCCTTTCTACATGAAAGCTCAGTGGGAAAACAATGCAAGACCTCCAAGCTGAGTCTGAGATGCTGAAACTGTAGTTAAGATTGGGGCTTGAACCTATGCGGCGGGGACAAGTTCCAGCCACCGTTCAGAGAGGAACTGTAGCCCAATAGGCAAACAGAGATCATGCCCTTTGAGGCTCCACACTGGGCACCAGAAAAGTTGCTGCAGGAAAGGCAGTGGGGCATGAGAGGATGATCATGTCCCATGTCATATCTGAGTCCCTGGGGAGGCCACCGAGTGTAGGTTCTTGACTGAGTGCAGGAGAGAATTCAAGAGTGAGTAAAGTGAAAGAAGGTTTGTTCAGGGAGGAAGCACACTCCGCAGACAGGATGTGGGTCATCTCAGGAGTCAGGAGAGGCATGAGAGGCCCCAGGGTAATGGGGTTGTCAGTTTTTATAAGGGTGGGTATACTTATAGGCTAATGAGTGGGAGGAGTCGGCCAGCTATTTTTTGGGGAAGAGATCGGAATTTCCAGGAATTGGGCCACCACTCTTACGGTTGGCCTTGGACCTGTCAGGCACCTTCAGGTGTGCCCTTTAGTGTTGTGCTGATGTGTGTGTTAAACAATGAACTTATGCTGAGGCTCAAGCTCTAGTGGAAGTCAGCTTATCTGCCATTTTGGACCTATTTGCTTCTAATCCCTTTATGTCGTGTCCTTGGGCTACGTCATTCTTTTTAAAGCTTGTGCCCTACCCCCTTCCCTCCTGTTTTAATGCCAAGTGGTCCTTAGAACAACCCAGCCACTCACGTCTTAATATCTCGATAAGCCTTGATGTTTCTACTTAGGGAGAATAGACTGACATTCTTAGACTTGTGTTTCTAAGATATATTTCTTATGAATAACTATTCCTTGCAGCAACATGAGTTGGTGGGCAGAGAAGAACATATTGGTTGTGTAATGAGACATCAAACCAAAAATACGTGATTCAAAAAACAATATATGACAAATGTTTTGAGATGACTCTGTATTTCAAGGCTGATCTTCATAGTGTTTTTAAGAGAGAAGAGAACATTCTTCGCCTAATTACAATTTGCCTATAACTTGATGTTATTGCTATGGATGTTTGCAACAATGAATCCACACTTCCTTTGTTGCCAGCCCCTGAGATGCTTGGCTTCTAGTGCCAAAACTTTTCTTGAGGACTCACAAGTCAAGTGCCTTGAGGAGCACATGCATAAATTTAAGAGATCCATGGAAATATAAGTCAAAATATATTTCATTCAAATACTCAAAGTAGTTATTTTCAAATAAGCAAAATGGAAAGAATAATGGCTGCCTCTGATTACATAATAAAAGCAGGGAAAAAAACGATGAGCTAAATATATGAGTTTAAGGAAGTAGGATTCATTTCTCAGAGGCATCTGACTCAACTGCTTGTCCAAGGAAAAAAAAAGGTTACATTGAAGTTAGTCTGTCCAAATTGGACAGGAATTTTTATAAGCTGTTTCAAAGCAAACTTTACAATGAGCAAATTTCAGAAATAATCTCATGAAGTATATTTAAGGAAGCACGGAATGCGGCTATATTCTTCGGTATAAAACAGTATTTTACTGCCTAAACAAGTGTGGTATTTGCTTAGATACTGAAAGTTATTTTGCTTTATCAACAATTACATCTTCATCTGTATAGCCCTCTTTGAAGGGCAAGTGGAAAATGCTCCAGAGTGACACTAAAGCACCAAGTCGCCACTTGTAGGCTAGGTTTGCATGAGGTAATGGAATAAAAGTATAGCTGGGAAGGGGTGGGGGAGATAGAGATAGCCCAGAGTGCCTTGTAACACTGCTTAATTATTAATAATAACTGCCATTTCTTCAACTTTGTAAGTAACATCCCTTGTTCTTCCAATACATTTCTAAGGTAGACATTAAGAATCACAATTTGCAGATGAGAAAACAGACCAACTAGATATGTGACTTGCATTTTCAATACAAACTGTAAGGCGTCAGAGCAGGATTTGAACCCAAGGTTCTCTAATAGGTCTTCTCTTTCCACTCTACCATGCTTCCTCCACACTATATACATTATTATATGCAGTAACATACTCTCTTTATTATTTATATGACATAATGGCTTCCCTGATGGCTCAGTTGGTAAAGAATCCGCCTGCAACATGGGAGACCTGGGTTCGAACCCTGGGTTGGGAAGACCCCCTTGAGGAGGGCATGGCAACCCCCTTCAGTATTCTTGCCTGGAGAACCCCCATGGAAAGAGGAGCATGGCAGGCTGCAGTCCATGGGATTTCAAAGAGTCAGACATGACTGAGTGACTAGCACATCATATTATTCACAAATTCTCCTAGATACATGCCTCTCTCTGCTTCCTCAGCAGAATGAAGATCTGGACTGAGTCAATGAACTTCTTCAGTGAGTTAATCAGAGTCAGCCATGTTTGAAGGAAAATGGTTCTCCAGCCTCAGGGGGACTGCATGGAGGAGGCAGCAGTCATTCAGAAGACAGCAGGCTCTCAGAGGTGGAGTTCTGCTTGGTCTGGCCATCCCTCCTCTTCAGCTTTTGTTTAGAAAGGAATGGGGAAATGGGAGGATCACAGTTAGAAAGACATCCAGGCTCCAGAACAGCCTTTCTGAGTCAGCACAAAGCCTGAATGACCGAGTGCTTATGTACTCAACTTCCCATGAAGTTTTGCATACTCAGTTATACATCTGTTGCGTGTGGGCAGTTGCTTTGCTCAAAGTTATGTTTTGCACTTGTAGTAGGATTCCATTTGCGTCACCACAGTGCTTTATCTAGCCTACCATAATACAATCTTGAATTAATGCAACTAATCCTCCAGAAGGCTGCCATACACATATTAGAAGGGAAATTGGATTATTGTTGAGTTTTGTTTTTTTTTTAACTTGAATGCCAATGGCATACTGACTCTTAAATTCAACAAGGGTACACTCTGTATTAGTGATGACTAATTTTTCAAAAGAGTGACCAGATTTCAGACCTTATTCTATTCTAAAGAAAGATGAACAAGAATCAGGTGAAAAATGTTGGCTAGTTCAAAGAATAGTACAAAAATGATACACTGTTGCTTTTAAAAGTTCCTTCTCTTAAACACAATTAGGAATAGTCCAGCAAGTTGTTTGAAAGAGATAAGTAATGGAAGAGGAATGTTAATTCAGCATAACTTTGAGTCCAATAATTGAGGTGAAGTTTTTGAAACCTTCAGAAGGTGCAATGAGACATCATTAAACTGAGGAATAGAGGCTGCTTCTCTGTCATTTACCTTGTCTCAATCACAGGAATTCCCCAATTTATCAGGTCCTCTTGCTCATTATGGGCTTCCCTGGTAGCTTAGCAGTAAAGAATCTGCTTGCAATGCAGGAGACACAGGTTCAATCCCTAGGTTGGGAAGATCCCCTGGAATAGGGCATGGCAACCCACTCCAGTATTCTTGCCTGGAGAATCTTCATGGACAGAGGAGCCTGGCGGGCTACAGTCCATAGAGTCACACAGAGTTGGACACAACTGAAGCAACTTAGCATGTACGCAGACATTGCTCATTATACCTTTCTCATTATTTGGGTTGTGCCTGTCTTCCTTTGGTGAGCTCTTATGTTGGAGCAAATGATTTTTTATTGTTGGTAGAGTAGGGAGTTGTCTCCACCTTCAAGTGTTTGTGAATTTATCTTTGCTTTCACCTGGAGCTGCAATACTGGGATAACCCCAGTGTGAGAAGGAGAAGTGCAATGAGCAGAACTCAATTGCTATTTCCAGAACTTCAGAGAAGTGATTTTCTTTTAACTAAGTTAAACTAAGTTCCCTTTTCAATGGAAACTGTAAAAACACATAAAATGTCAAAATAGAAGTCTTTTAAAGTCTCACATCAAGTCTCAGAGAAAAACATTTTGTTAAATTGCATTTCTCGATCTGACAAAAACAAGTAAATGACATGACTCCAAATAGAGCTTTTATCAAAATTTTTCCCTTAACAGGAAGATTCCCGGTTATCACTGATGGTCCCCTTGGAGACAGAAAATCAATCAAGAACCAAATGGGTTGGCTTCTTAGAATCTGCTGCTGTATCATTTGATCAGTTTGCATCTTTAGCAATTAGGACCCTGCTAGTGTATCGGTCTTACCGTGAAGCCTTTAGGAGTACAGATATCAGCTGTTAAGTCTCCACGACTCATCCCCAACCTAACCCCGACACTAGGGCATGACTTGGGGGATCTCAGTTTTAAAGAAATCTGAAGGTAATTCTGGTTGTCAGCCAGATTGGACTTTGGCTTGATCACTCAGTAGCCATGTGATTCTGAATCACTGAACTCTCATTTCTTCATCTGGATAACATGTGCTAATTCAGATTAAGTAATAAGTTATATTAGAATGTACAAATATAATTTATAGGTAGCTTTAAACAGTCATTTGGTTCATGATTTTAAAGTTTCATCAACTTACTCCTAATGTATTTATAGTAACATTTGCACTCAAGTTTACAGAATGAGTGGGGTTATTTATCCTCAGAACTAGGAAAATAATGAACTGTTTCTTGTCCACAATGTAGTGGAGGGGAAACCTTCCCATGGATTTTCATCTCGTTTTTAAATTTAATATTTAGCAATGCTCAAGATTGCACTGTCCACGAGAACCCAGTGGTTGAGAACATCGACTAAATTCTTGGTGCCTGGGGTTTTGTTCAGATTCTACCACTCTCTATGTATTGACCTTGTATAAGTTCTTTAACTAGATATTCTGATTGGACAGATATTTTGTTCTAATGTTTCATTCCGTGTACCAATGTATCTTCAGAAATCATTAAGTTAGTAAAATCTACTGACCTTGCTATAAGTCAGTATAATGTCTATTACTTTTAAGACTCAATAGTTGACTTACTATTAGTTACTATGACAGACAGATAGACTCCTTCTTTTAATATCTTCCATCATTTAATAGTTTTCAAGCTCCTTATGAAAGATGGAAGTGCTAGTTTTTCTCTCTTTGGCCCCTCCCTGACGCCCATCTCTATCTATTCTTCTCTCTGCTCTTCCCTGGAGGCTGCTCACAAAGGACTGGATCCCCCTGGCTCCTGTGCCTTCTGCTGCCCTTTAGGTCTGGTCAGTGGGAGGTGTCATCAGGAAAACCGAGCGTCTCCTACAAGAGCCAGAGCTCTTGTCATGTGGCCACACCCACCTCCCCCATTTCTATCTCTGATGGCATTTGATAACTGTTTTCTCATCTAATTGTTTTAGCTCCAGGGCTGGTAATGGTTTCCTGTTGGTGCTAGTTACTGGGTTATTCATAATGTATTACTAGTTCCCTAACCGTACTCACATCTTTGTATTAATATATGTTCCCTTCACCAATGTATTTGAATAAACCTTTAGTGTGTATCATCAATTTCCTCCTGAGACTGATAAACAACCAACATTGTCCTTTATTCAAATCACTGGCTTTGCATCCTCCTGGGCACAGAGGAAAAGGAGATGCTGGTACGTTTTCCCTTCCTAACATTGTCTAAGTCAGTGTATTCGTGTGAGTAGTAGTGACCACAAAGTGTGGAAACCCTGCTTTACACATCCCCCTGGAAATAGCTTCCTTCCAAAATGTAAGAACATTTGGCGGTACAGTGGAGGGTGTGTGGGTGAGGCAATGGCGGGGGGCGCAGAGGGGGAGGAAAGTATAGTTAACAGATGTTATAGCTGTCTATTCACCAAAGGGAGACTTATCACCCACCATCTTCTGTGACATTTCCATTTCTCACAACTTGACCATCCTTGAAACATGAAAGAGTCTACAAAAGATGTGCTTGTTGTCATTCTATAGACATATATTAGTTGGGGCTTCATCCAGAGAAGTACTTTGTTATTCCATAAGTAAGTCCTGTATCATCTCCTATATATGCCTATGCTTATAATGTTACATTAATGTACTGCTTTTGCATCTTTAAAAAATTATTTTTATATATTAATATGGATTATTTTTCCTGGTAAGGGATTTAAAAGCGAGTTACCTGTTTTTTGTATGTAAATTCTAAAATACATTAGGCCAGTAATTATGATTAGTTTATTTTACATGCATTAAAATGTATCACAGGGATATAATCTTTATGTATGGTTCAATTCCCTTCCAAGTATATACTACGTCTTGTGCTGGGTTAGTTGATCCATATGCAAGTGTGCCCTTCAGCTCCAGGTGTGGAGGTGGAGGCAGAATCCATTCCAAACACAGGGCAAACATCTGCATGTAAAATTTAGAAGTATGACCATTCAGCTACAAGAAGTAGCAGGGGCAAGCCACATGGACAGTTGATTCAAAAAATATTTTTGAGAAATAGTGATAAAGACAAGGGTGACAATAGATATTTGAGGAAAAGTAGTATAAAAGTTATTGGAGAAGGAAATGGCAACCCACTCCGGTGTTCTTGCCTGGAGAATCCCAGGGATGGTGGAGCCTGGTGGGCTGCCGTCTATGGGGTTGCACAGAGTCGGACACAACTGAAGTGACTTAGCAGCAGCAGCAGTATAAGAGTTAGGATTAACTAGGAAAAATTTATGGACAGACTTGACTACTGTTCTCTACAGTTTGAGATCATAGTAAAAGGAGCCAGCTCTAACAGAGAAATTAGTAAGTGGTGTATAACAATTACTACTTATTTCCTTTAGCGTACACATACCAGTGTCTCAAAGAGACAGAAGAGCAACACCAGGAGGTTTGATACTGGGTTCTTTAGGCAAGGAGGAGCTGTTGGAGCAAGACGACCTACACTGTGCTTTATAATTATTTGGAATGATGTGTAGGATTTACTGAATCGAGGATAATCTGGATGGGGAGATCAATCAGAGAATTGTTGCAGTGGTCCAGGCATGAGGTAATGAATACCTGAATGAAACTGTTTGGATGGAATTAACTGTAGGGATGAAGAAGGGTGGACTGTGTTAAGAATTAACCACATATGAAGCTGTATGTGGTAGCTTGGGTCTAGTGAGAGAAAGAGGCCAAAATATTTCTGGGATATTTTAGTCTGTATTTGGAACAATGGGCAGAGAAGAAAAGGTAAGTGATGAAAAGAATAAAAGGTAAACGATGAAGAGAAGATGGGGAGATGGAGGAGACAGTGAAAATGTTTCAATTTTTTTAAAAGTCTATTAAATTTACTATACTACTGTTTCTGTTTTTTTATGTTTTTGATTTTTGGCCCTGAGGCATGTGGATGTCAGCTCCCTGATCAGGAAAGGAACCGCTCCACTGCTTTGGGAAGTGAAGTCTTAACCACTGGACCACCTGTGAAGATGTTTTAAACCAGCTGATTTTGAGATTGGCAGTATTTGTTGCCTATGAAACAACTGGAAGTTCTGATGTGAAATTTGAAAAAAATGATTTGGAGCTATAGATGTCAACCTGAGAATCACATGCCTTGAGGGGAAATCTTAATCCATAAGGACTATTGAAATCACCAGAGAAGAGAATATAATGCAGGAAAAGAAAAGAGGTAAGGGTGGAAGAAAAAACTTTGGAGAATGCTTATCACTTGAGGACTCGAGAAAAAGCAGGTGCAAAGAGCTTACATTCCACGTTTAAGCTTTAGAAGTGCTTCCTCATGCATTTCCTAATTTGACCAACAAGATAACCTTGAGAGGGCAAATGGTACTAACCCCAAGAAAGGAAAGTCCAGGCACTTGAAATGACTTGAAATCTGAAAAAGCTTGCCAAGAGAATCTCAAAAAAGTATATTCCTTCAACAATTAAAAGCTTTAACCAGCAGTAGAACACATTTACATACATTAAAAAATTAGACTCCCCAAAGTTTTACAGGTTCCACCAAACTTTTAATGAATAATCATTCCAAATTTGAGTAAATTTTCTGGAGAATAGAAAGTGAGGGAAGAATCCCTGACTGATTCTATGAGATCAGTATAACCTTGATACAAAACAAGGTAAGAATAGAATTAGAAAGGAAAATTATAATATCAAGTCTCTCATGAATATAGGTGCGAAAATCTTAAACAATATATTTACAAATAGAATTCAACAACATATAAAAAGATAATACATAATATCCAAGTTAGGATTGCATGCATGTGTGCTAAGTCGCTTCACTCATGTCCGACTCTTTACGACCCCACGGATTGTAGCCCGCTAGGCTCCTCTGTCCATGGGATTCTCCAGCCAGAATACTGGAGTGGGTTGCCATGCCCTACCTCCAGGGTCTCTTTATGACTCAGGGATAGAACCCACGACCTTGCCTCTCTTACATCTCAAGGATTGGCAGCAGAGTTCTGTACCATTTTGCTAAAAAGGAGAAGTCAAAATGCTGAGAAGCCAAGGTTTGCAACAAAGAGAAAAGAGAGGGTTTATTTACAAGGAAAGCAAAGGAGGAGACAGACAAACATATCTCAAGCTTACCTCCTTGGAGGTGAGGGCCTGGGTGTATTTATGGACTAAGGAATAAAGCCACTGGGCATTCTGAGGTGGGGGTGGGGTGGGGTGGGGGGTGGGGGAAGGTGATTGGAGAAAGGTATGATAATCATCCTTCTGTGCGCATGTAACTAATCTACAAGCCCCGCCTCGCCCAGCCCCCCACCCCCCACCCCTGCCCACATTCAAAAGCTCATGGAATGGCCACACATGCATACCCAGTTGGAGGGTCAGTGGTCCTATCCCATGTTAACCAGTTTAGCTCAAACTAGACATAGCTGCGGAGAAGGCAATGGCACCCTACTCCAGTACTCTTGCCTGGAAAATTCCATGGGTGGAGGAGCCTGGTAGGCTGCAGTCCATGGGGTTGCTAAGAGTCGGACACGACTGAGCGACTTCACTTTCACTTTTTCTCTTTCATGCATTGGAGAAGGAACTGGCAACCCACTCCAGTGTTCTTGCCTGGAGAATCCCAGGGGCAGGAGAGCCTGGTGGGCTGATGTCTATGGGGTCACACAGAATCGGACACAACTGAAGTGACTTAGCAGTAGCAGCAGACACAGCTGACTCCAAGTTACTAGAAAATAACTTGGGCAACACCTTGTTTAGGCTCCATGCCACTTGGAGTACATGCAAGTGTAACAAATGAGCTTGATTGGTGAAAGCAGGTGGAATGGATTTGACTAATTACAATTTCAAGTTCTCATCTTGGTAATATGCTCTCCATTCCCCTACTTGGGGAAGATAATAAAATATGTATCTAGGTATACATATACATAGACATATATTTAAATCAAAAATTCTTTTTACATCTAGATGCTATCCTAATACAAAGCAATTAGTGGACTGACTCTTTTTCAGTTATATAGAAAGTGACAGACTGACCGTAAGAAAGAAAAAATGACAAACTCAAAATGGCTAAATCAATTTTTTTTGAGCTTTCAACTGACATCAACTGACTGTAAGTCTTTGAAAGGCAGGACAAGACGGGCAATGACCGTGTGGATCTTGGAAGGCTCCCTGGGTGCCCTCTGGGTGTTCAGCAACTCTTCTGGGATTGCGGTTTCCTTTTCTTTCCCAGACTACCCCATTACCTTTTATTCCAAGCTTAAAAGATCAAGTCTGTTTTCTTAGATTTCAGTTTTGCCTGCCTGGGATTCATTTCTTGGCCGGTGTACTTGAAAGTTTCATTTCAAAACTTCTTCGGTGCTTTTTTCATTTCACTGACCTTTAAAGAATAATTATGAACTCCACATTTCCTGAGGGTCTCAGGCTATATCGTGGTTTACTCTTTTTTCACAAGGATGTGCAGAAAGTATACTCTTGGCAAAAGACCTCACACTCACTTCTGAATGCTTTTCTATGGCTTTCTTTGAGCATTTCAAAAGAACACTCAGCGGTGTCAATTTGAGAATACATGAGAGAAATTGACTCTTTGATCAAGCACATATGAACCTCCAGAATCACCAGAGTGAAAGACTAGGAAAGCACTGCTTTTTTATTCAACACTTGGTGTGTTTTTCACATTTGCTATTATACTCATAGAAATGGAAATAAGGCTTAAAGAAATTAAAAATATCAATCACAAACTACCAAGAAGACAAAAACGTTTCTTTTATTAACTTTTTATTATTTGTATTATTATTGTTTAGTCACTAGGATGTGTCTGACCCTTTTGTGACCCAATGGACTATAGCCTGCCAGGCTCCACTGTCCATGGGATTTCCCATGCAAGCATACTCCTTCCACCTCCAGGGGATTTTCCTGACCCAGGGATCGAACCTGCATCTCCTGCATTGGTAGGTGGGTTCTTTACCACTGAGCCATTTGGGAGGCCCGTTTATTATTTAGGTTTTTATTATTTATCATTTAGGCTCTGTGCTGCTTGGAGGACATGCAAGTGTTGGAAAAAAAGGCCTTTATTAGTGAAAGTAGGAGAAATAGATTTGGCCATCAGCCATTTCAGTTCCCAAAACCAACAAATTCAAGCCAATCTTTTTTTTTAAACTTTTTATTTTATATTGATTAATGATGTTGGACAGGTGGACAGCAAAGGGATTCAGCCATATATATATATATGTATTCATTCTTCTCCAAGCTCCCCTCCTAACCAGGCAACACTGAGCAGAGTTCCAGGTGCTCTACAATAGGTCCTTGTTAAGTATCCATTTTAAATATAGCGGTGTCATAGAAAGATATAGGCACTCAGAGGGGGAAGTTTTGTGGGATGTAGTCTGGCATATATGGTGGCAGTAGCTCTAGTTCCGGAGATGACAGTGCAGGGGACACAGTTCAGGGGATACAAACGCATCCAGTGACTGCGGGCACTGGAGTCGGGGTTGAAAGTCGGAAATCTCCACTGCGGTAATTCTGTAATGTGTTTTGGGCATGGTTTCTGAAGTATAGCTCCTAACCAGTTCTTCAGCCATCCAAGAAATCCTTTAGCAACCCAATATTCTTTCAGAAATGTCATTTTTATAGTTGGTTCCTGTTTTTAAAACTTAGGCCTTTTCAGATACAATGATGCAACACCTGTTTATGATCCTCACCTGTTGATGAACCACTGATGCAATGAAATAAAGGCTCCATCCTCACTGGGCACTTCCTCCATCTTGAAGCCATCCAGAAATTTTTCTTAAGATGAAGAACCAAGGGCCGGGCAGGGGCTATCTGGCACAGAAAACTGGAAGAACTGTTGAGAGTGGAAAAGCATTTTGACAATAGGACCTTGTTTTTGCTGCTTCAAGAGTACACTATGATGAATATAATATTTAAAAATTTTCCATGATAATTATTTTAATGGATGAAAGAGTAATCATATAGACTAGGAGACAAGTTGCTTAATTGATACTAAGAATTTGAGAATTAAGTCAGTGATCTGGTACATATTTTCACCTTAACTTCTAATGGCAAAACATTAATTCTTTTTAGCAATAAACATTTGGGATCAAATATAAACAGGTGAATGGTCGAGAATCAGAAAAAAATTCAACTAGTTATTTTCAAGATCATTTTTATTATATATGTCTGTCCTTTTTTATTTTTATTATATGTTTTTCCTTTACAAACTTGAAAGGGTCCTACAAAGCATTTGATCAAGCCCCGTTTCACTCTATTTTACTAAGTAATCTGGACTTAGGAAGGTTAAATGAATGATTCCAATACAGGCATCTGGAGCCTCAGAGTATTTTTCAGCAAGCTCACCTTATTTATTCTCTTATTACTTAAAAAAAAAAAAAAGCAACATGATTAAGTGTATTTTGCTTCCATTTCTCAAATGAACTGTTAACAATAAGTAATATAAACTAGTAATTTGAAAAATCATCCGGATATTGTTCAAGGAAACTAGAGAAGAATTGTTAATTGGCCCTCTTCCAATTTTCAACTCGCCTAACAATTTTCTTGATTTTTGGAAAAATATTTTGAATGATTTAAATGTGTATTGTTCCTTAGTTTATTAACTATTGTTTCTGCAATCTCTCATTTTTCCGAAGCCACCGAGGATCAGACTTACTGGCCACGTGCACAGTTAGAAAGTGATTACACTTGTTTACAGCACATGTGGGCCATACGATTCCACAGAATTGTTTGTGAAAAATCTAAAAAAATATTTCAATTGCAAAAACTCAGAGTCTATCTAGTTCAATGAACACTTTATTTGATATTCCAAAGCCTTGAAAGCTTTATGGCAGAGCTTTTTAAAAATTGTGTAAAATGACAGGACTGTGGGCTTTTAAGTTACCTCTACCTTTTTGGGTGGAAATGATGACAGGTGCAATATACCAAATATTTTAATTCTCCTTAATTTTAGCATTTTATATTTTACCTGAAGAATTAGTTAAGTAAAATAACAATGCATATGAGACATGTATAATAATCTATAATAAGTTATGATGAGACATGTTTAATTCTGTGAAGAAAATTATGTTTTAAGGCTATTTTGCATCACAGTTACTTTAGAATCACATTTTTAATTGCATTCTAAATATATTTTAACATTTCAATAAAACCAATTTAATCTTGTTAAAAATCTTATTTTTTTAATACAGACCATTTTCTTTTATATTGCCTGTGAGCTCAGTTACTCGGTCGTGTCCAACTCTTTACAACCCTGTGGACTGCAACCCGCCAGGCTCCTCTGTCCATGAGATTTCCTAGGCAAGAATACTAGAGTGGATTGCCACGCCCTCCTCCTGGGGATCTTCCTGACCCAGGCATCGAACCCACATCTCTGCCTCTCCTTCATTGGCATGCAGATTCTTTACCACGCACCACCTGAGAAGATAGATGACTGTAAATAATAAACTCTTACAATTTAATTAAAAAAAAATTATTTGAATCAAGTGACTTCCCTAGTGGCCCAGTGGTTAAGACTCCACACTTTCACTGCAGGGGGCACAGGTTTGTTCCTCGGTCAGGGAACTAAGATCCTGTGTGTCTCAGAGCCAATAAATAAATAAATATTTTGAATCAAGTTTTGTGCTCTCTTTTATGTGTACATATATTTGACATTCTTATTATATTTGAAAAAAATCCTTGACTAGCTGCTAACCTATGTTCAACATATTTTTCCTTTTTTAAAAAAGACTTTTTATTTTGTATTGTTGTATAGCCAAGTAACGATGTTGTGATAGTTTCAGGAGAACAGGAGAGGGACTCGGCCATACATATACATGTATCCATTCTCTCTCAAACTCTCCTCCTATCCAGGCTGCCGCATAACCTTGAGCAGTTTCCTGTAGTATACAATAGATCCTTGGGGTGATGCATTTTAAATGAAGCAGTGTGTACATGTCCATCCCAGACTCCCCAACTATCCCTCCCCCCACCTTGCCCACCTTCAGGCAACCAGAAGCTTGTTCTCCAAGACTCTGAGTCTGTTTCTCTTTTGTCAGTTCATTTGTGTAATTTTTTAGATTCCACAAATAGGGGATGTGATGCAACATTTCTCCTCTGACTTACTTCACTCAGTATGATACTCTTCAGGTGCACCCATGTTACTGCAAATGGCATTATTTCATTCTCTTCAATGGCTCAGTAGTATTCTATTGTATATAAGTGCCACATCTTTATCCCTTCCTCTGTCAATAGACATTTTAGGTTGCTTCTGTTCTTGGCTATTGCAAACAGTGCTGCAATGGACATTGGGGTACATGTATCCTTTCAGATAATGTTTTTCTCCAGATATATGCCCAGGAGTGGGATTGTAGGGTCATATGGTAACTCTATTTTTCATTTTCTAGGGAACTCCATACTGTTCTCCATAGTGGCTGTATCAATTTACATTTCCACCAACAGTGTAGGGAGTTGGTTCCCTTTTCTCCATATGCTCTCCAGCATTTATTGTTTGTGGATTTTTTATTCAATATCTATTTTTAAGGAAGGTTACCACAGCAAGAGTAAATAGAAATTATTTAAACCCAGAAATACAATATCATAACCAGACTTGGAGAAGGCAATGGCACCCCACTCCAGTACTCTTGCCTGGAAAATGCCATGGACGGAGGAGCCTGGTAGGCTGCAGTCCATGGGGTCGCTAGGAGTCGGACATGACTGAGCGACTTCACTTTCACTTTTCACTTTCATGCATTGGAGAAGGAAATGGCAACCCACTCCAGTGTTCTTGCCTGGAGAATCCCAGGGATGGGGAGCCTGGTGGGCTGCCGTCTATGGGGTCACAGAGTCGGACACGACTGAAGCGACTTAGCGATAACTAAACTTCTGAATTTTCAAATATTGGAAGATTTTCTATTTTCTATCCTTTGGAGTTTTGATTAATATAAAATCATTTTCTTATGTTAAACTATTAATTTTGCTAGACTTCTTTCACATAAATAATATTATTAAGCTTTGAAGGCTTCCATTATTTCCCAGTAATTTTATAGGAAACAGGGTATCATATGAGGTCAGTGGAGGTTATTGTTAAAAATAGAGTAAAAATAAAATACCTTTAAATATAATTATAGAAAAATTTATTGTGGAATGTTTGGAAGAAACAGGAAAGTTTAAAGAATATAAAATCTAAATTTTACTCAATAGTAAAAATAACCATCATTCATGCTTCTTTTCCCTCTAATATTTATATTCATATTATACATAATGGGATATACATATGTGCTTATATATCCTTTAATACTATTAAGGTTGTATATATGTATATAGACATGCTGCTGCTGCTAAGTCGCTTCATACACACATTTCTTTTTATACTGTTAGGATTATATACGTATATTTTTGAGTATTTTTTCACTTCATATATATTCTTGCTGCTGCTGCTGCTGCTAAGGCGCTTCAGTCGTGTCCGACTCTGTGCGACCCCATAGACGGCAGCCCACCAGGCTCCCCCGTCCCTGGGATTCTCCAGGCAAGAACACTGGAGTGGGTTGCCGTTTCCTTCTCCTATACACTCTTGACATTCATATTATTAAAATTTTCATTAAAGCATGATTTTAATGGTTGTAATGAATTCCAGAGTATGGTTCTTCCACTATTCATTTGGTCATCTTCCCGTTACGCAACATTTACGTCTTAAACTTTTAACTCTTTGAACTAATACTATGATAGATAGCTTTGCTTTCTTCTCTTAATATTTTTAGGATATGAATCACTGAACCAAAGCCTATGAATCATTTAAAGACTCTTGATATATTGCTGCATTGCTTTTGAGAAATGTTTACCTTGTAACACAGCATGGTGTTACTAAGGTAGCTAACATGCCACAATGGGGAGGTGAGACATTGGACTAAACCATCACAAAATGTGCCTCTTTACTGTTGAATCATTCCTTTGGGTCTTGATATGTTTCATGAATGGGCTGGTTCATCTCCAAGTGGAGACAATAGCTTTCCCTATTTATCTTGCATAAATAATTAAAGGATTAACTTAGAGAAAAAAGAATTCCATTCCAACTGTAGTATATGTTATATTAATACCTGGCATTGTAAATTTTCATATTTTTCTCACTGCTATTTTTCTTTTTTCTTCGTGAAGTACAGACTTCACCAAACTTTGTCTGTTTAGCAGTTGGAGTGACAGTAACACATGATGCTGAAGATCAATTAAAATTATGAGCTGTGTTCATATTTTTGGCTCCTGAAATCTTATTTTGCAAGACAGAGATGGTTAATTACTAGTTAATAAATATATTGGCAATAATTAATGATAAACACATGTGACAAAAGAACAACAATGGGAATAGAGATATATTCTGTGGGCTGTTTTTAATAGAGTTGTATAATCTGGTTCTGTATGTTTTTGTAAGTTTTGTCCAAAATGAAAATATGTTTTGTAATATTGACATCAGGCATTCGAAACACAGCTGCAAAGATTGCTTTGTTTATAATTTCAATGAAAACTAAAGTACATTTCCTTTCTTCTAAGGAAGATGGTGAGTGACAATGGTGGGTTGGGATTTCACTCTAGTTTTCCATATTTCTCTGGGTTTGCTCAAACTTGGCAGATAAACTGTGTGTGTGTGTGTGTGTGTGTGTGTGTGTGTGTGTGTGAGGAAGGAAGACAGGAATTCCTTTCGGAAGAGTGACAATCAGTCTTGGTTGAATGCTAGTTTAGGGCAGATGTTCTTAGCAGAAATCTGCTGTAGTAGATTATAAATGCTGTCTGATTGCCAGAGCTCAGGCTCACATTTCTTTTTGCCTTAATTTCAAAATGATGATCCTCTTTCAGAAGAAAATAAGTAATACCCAGTCTCCCAACATCTCCTCACTTCCCTTTCTCCCGCTCCATCCTTTAGTGAAGAGGGAACACACTTTATTTATTATGCATGAATTTGTTCATTTAGGTGAACTGCTGCTGCTGCTGCTGCTGCTAAGTCACATCAGTCATGTCCAACTCTGTGCGACCCCATAGATGGCAGCCCACCAGGCACCCCCGTCCATAGGATTCTCCAGGCAAGAACGCTGGAGTGGGTTGCGATTTCCTTCTCCAGTCATGAAAGTAAAAAGTGAAAGTGAAGTCGGTCAGTCATGTCTGCCTCTTTGCAACCCCATGGATTATAGCCTACCAGGCTCCTCCATCCATGGGATTTCCCAGGCAAGAGTACTGGAGTGGGTTGCCATTGCCTTCTCTGTTAGGTGAGCTGAGTCTTCTTTAAATCTATTAAAATTTCTTCACAGCCACAGTAAATCTTAGAAATGTAATCAAAGCTATGAAAAGTAAGAGATGTCACAAATCCTTTCTGAAAATTTTATGCGCTAAGTCTATATAGCCCACCTTCTCCATATCAATTTTGCTTTTATATTATTTTTGAACCTTAAAATTAACAGCATACTGGTGTGGATATGTATTTTATTTTTTGATAAGTCCTTTCTTTTGAAAGAAATATTTTTATGTCACATATTTGTCCCTAGAGTTGAAGTTACTTTGTTAAGACTAGGTGGCCTCATGCTATTGTATACAGTTTGGCTTTTATGACTTTATGGGAAAAAATCATTAAAATTTATTTTTTGAAGCATGTATTTTTCATTTTTGGAAGGATTTGATATAAATAATCACAGCTCGAGCAATCACCTCATCTCCTTTTCTGCACAGGAAAGGGATAGGCCTCTTGAAATTATGATGCATTTTATGAAAACAAATTTGTCTTTCATTTTCGAATCATCTCATTGTTTGAAAATTTAAACTGTTACTGTATGTCCTAATATAAAAAGCAGCAAATAAATGTTTTGCTTTCCTTTTTAGCCATGAGAAAAATGATGCTATCATCAATATAATAACAGTTAAACTTTACAGAATCTCAGCATAGCATTCTCATACATCCTTTTTTCTCTTTCACTTCCTCTCACTAAATTGTGAACAAATGTATAATTCAACAAAAGTTTATACTTGAACAAATCTACTTCAACTGTGTATCTGTTCAGCCTGAGGAAGTCATTTAGTTTCAGGATCCCTAAAGAAGGAAAAGTGGCAGAGTTGTCTTCATGACAATATGTGCAAAAGATTATTTGCCAAAAACAAACAAACTTGAAAGCATTTCAGCCTTAACACTATGAAGCATTCTGAGATACTGGACTTAATTAAATGTAGCTAAATACTGTCTTCAGATGTTCTTAAGAGAGACAGGAGACTCTAGGGGTAGTTTCAGAAATGGAAATGGGTTGTGTCTCTCAGATTTTCCGTGTGTTGCCTCCACGCATGAGCCAGCAGCAGTCTGTGTTGATTTCCCATTGGAAGGATAATGAGAGGTCGGGCAATGCTCCTGCAAGACAGTGGTTTGTCTCCTGTGACTTACTAACTCTGACAGTCCACACAGCCACATGCTTCAAAGCAAAGCAAACTTTGTCTTCTGTGCATTTCAATTATTGTGCACCAATTACTATGAAAATGAATGAAATATCTTCCCAACCTTGGCTAGAAATACAGACTTGCAGCAAGGAGATACTGAAGATTATCTATACATGTCAGTACCCAGGCCTTGTCTCTAACGAAGCTAAAAAGTATGCCTCTCTGGTTTTCTGAATATTAAGTCAACGTTAAAAATACTGAAGAAAAAATTTCTTTATTACATTATTACATAAACTATGTTAGTTTTTTTAAGAATCAGTTCAGTTCAGTTACTCAGTCATATCCAACTCTTTCCAACCCCATGGACTGCAGCACACCAGGCCTCCCTGTCCATTGCCAACTCTTGGAGTTTACTCAAACTCATGTCCATTCACTTGGTGATGCCATCCAGCCATCTCATCCTCTGTTGTTCCCTTATCCTCCTGCCTTCAATCTTTCCCAGGATCAGGGTCTTCTCAAATGAGTCAGTTCTTTGCATCAGGTGGCCAAAGTATTGGAGTGTCAGCTTCAGCATCAGTCCTTCCAATGAATATTCAGGACTGATTTCCTTTAGGATGGACTGCTTGGATCTCCTTGCAATATAAGGGACTCTCAGGAGTCTTCTCCAACACTACAGTTCAAAAGCATCAGTTCTTCACTGCTCAGCTTTCTTTATAGGCCAACGCTCACATCCATACATGACTACTGGAAAAACCACAACCTTGACTAGATGGACCTTTGTTGACAAAGTAATGTCTCTGCTTTTTAATATGCTGTCTAGGTTGATCACAACTTTCCTTCCAAGGAGTAAGTGTCTTTTAATTTCATGGCAGCAAGCACCATCTGCAGTGATTTTGGAGCCCCCCAAAATAAAGTCTGCCACTATTTCTACTGTTTCCCCATCTATTTGCCATGAAGTGATAGGACTGGATGCCATGATCTTAGTTTTCTGAATGCTGAGTTTTAAGCCAACTGTTTTAACTTTCCTCTTTCACTTTCATCAAGAGGCTCTTTAGTTCTTCTTCACTTTCTGCCAGAAGGGTGGTGTCATCTGCATACCTGAGGTTATTGATATTTCTCCCAGCAATCTTGATTCTAGCTTGTGTTTCATCCAGCCCAGCGTTTCTTATGATGTACTCTGCATATAAGTTAAATAAGTGGGGTGATAATATTCAGCCTTGACATACTCCTTTTCCTATTTGGAACCAGTCTGTTCTATGTCCAGTTCTAACTGTTGCTTCCTGACCTGAATACAGATTTCTCAAGAGGCAGGTCACGTATTCCCATCTCTTTCAGAATTTTCCAGTTTGTTGTGGTCCACACAGTCAAAGGCTTTGGCATAGTCAATAAAGCAGAAGTAGATGTTTTTCTGGAACTCTTGCTTTTTCCATGATCCAGTGGATGTTGGCAATTTGATCTCTGGTTCCTTTTCCTTTTCTAAAACCAGCATGAACATCTGAAAGTTCATGGTTCATGTACTATTTTTTAGACTAAATATCCACTGAAAATTCTTATTCTAGTATCAACATAAACACAAACACACACTTAAAGTCTAGTGTGCCTTGCAGAACTGAAACTTGATAGCTGTTTGATCGTTACTTGAATATGCTCTTTACTCAAATAACCATCAACAAATTGCTATACTGCTTCACTTCATTGGACAGTGAATTGACTATAAAGGAGAAAATACAGGGTTTGAAGTATTAAAATAGCCTAAATAGTATAAGTAAGGTTGAGGAATGTGTGATAATTACATATATTTATAATTACCCTTAGAAATTCCTTTGAATCAACTGTAGGAAGGCTGTAAACACTGAAATCCCATTAAAGGAAAGAGGGGTACTCTTGGTAGGAAGCAAGAGGAAATAATACCCTCTACAGGTGGTTACTGTCCCTCATGTGTTAATTGGGTGGAATGGCCAACTGAATGCCCCACAGTATTTACATTATAATTTTTATTTCAAAAACAATGTTCTTGTAGCATGTGCAATTGAGTTATGTAAGTCAAATGTGTGTCTAATGGCAGTCCAGTAATCATTTTTCATTACAGATTTGTGTTTCCCAACAGCATGTCTTTCATCATTGCTTCTATTCTCCTTCCAGCTTTCACATTCAGAACCATGCATTTTGGAAGGTAGCTTAGCTTTGATTACTTCTTTTGGTTAATTTTCTCCTTTCATCTAGATTATAAATTTCTCATAAGAAATGTCAGTGTCAAAAAAAAAAAAAGAAATGTCAGTGTCAGATGTTTCTGTAAGGTAGTTTTTGTCCAATAAATGCTGTTTTACAGGCAGATTAACCCTCAAATATTTGGTGGGGTACTGTTAAGAGAATATATCTTATTTACCTCTTCAATGCATCTTGCTTTGTTTGGTATTCCAGTATTTGATTATTCCCCTTTCTTTCTCTTTCCTGTCACTACACTTTTCAAATCCCACAAATCCCAGTCTTGGAAATTTATTCACTCAACAGATACTGAGTGGCTTCTAAGTGTCAGGAACTGTGCAAAGCACTGATCAATGGGCATAACTCTTATATTGTTTCCAATGCATATGATTGTTAAACAATGGTCAGGAAAGGGTCCTTTTATTTCTTATTTTAGACCCATAGTATTCATGGGAAAGGAATTAAAGCCTGTACCAGATTCAACCCATATGTACCTAAATCCCTGCGGGAATATCACAGGTCATCTTTTCACCCTTGCTCCCTGCACAGGTGGGTGGGGAGGAGGGGGAAGTTGTTATGAGACACCCACATCCACAAGGATGGAGAGTTGCCAAGTGCTTCGCTGGGTTCCTGCAGAGGCCAAGGTGAGCAGGAAACAGGCTGCAGGAGTGACGCAGGGGAAGCTGCTGGAGCTGCCCAGCTCTCGCTTGACACAGAGCTGCAGAATTAATGGCCGAGACCATGCAGATAGAGGTTCATGACCTCGAGGGGCCCTTACAAAGTCAAAGGGATTCTACCTTCCAGATTGCAACGGCTCTTAATGAACAGAATCCTCACCCTCTCTGACAGGCTAAGGATAGGAAAGGGTGGCTCCAGAAGAAACTGAAATCAAGCCAACCAAACTGTTGATTTTTTTTTTTCTAGTGACTAGCAGAGTTTTCTACTATCAAGTATGATTTCATCCATGCAAACAAGGCCAAAATCCAGCCCCTCATAGTTTGCAGATGAAGACATTTTACTATCAGGCTGGCCTATGAACTTATATTTCCCAATTCCATTGTTTAGAGTTCCACTTTGAAAGGCAAATATTTATGTGTGCATGACTTACCGGCTTTGCTTTCTTTAGGACTGAGAGGCCTAGGATGGAGAGGAAATAGAGAGAAAGGAGGCGGGAGAGAAAGGAGACATATGTGAGCAGAGAAAGGACAGGAAGGGGAGCTAGATAAAGTTCATAAAGACAAATTCAGACTGCATGAGTTTATTAAGAAAATCGGTGTCAAGAACAATTTAATGCGAAGCTATCAGATATGGAAGTATCATTTTAATCTCCCTTGACATCTGCAAAGCGTAACATAGGTATCTTCAAGATTGATGTGTGTGTTCTCAGCCATATCTGACTCTTTGCAACTCCATGAAGTGTAGCCTGCCAGGCTCTTCTGTCCATGGCATTTTTCAGGCAGGAATACTGGAGTGGGTTGCCATTTCCTACTCCAAGGGATCATCCCAACCTAGGGATTGAACTTGTGTCTCCTGCATTGGCAGGTGGGTTCTTTACCAACTGCCACCTGGGAACCCCCTTTATGATTGGGAACACTGATTTCAAGTTTCCTTTAAAGTTAAAAAATCTTGGAAGCCTCACTAAGGTAAATAGCAGAGATTTATGTGGGAATTAAACTTTCAAAAAGGCCAGAGATGCTGCCAAAGGTAACATATTATTCATGCTGACCAACACACTCAACCATACAGTTTTGTGATTAGCTTGGTTTAATCCACATGACACATGCCTTTATCAAATCTTGGCCAGCAATCATTGCCGCAAGTTCCATGCTTTAATTTTTGCATTTAAAAAACATGTAATGCTATAATTGGCATTGATGCGTACAGAAGGTTAATTTTACCTGATTACTTCAAATCAGGTATGTCTTTTATTACTATTATTTTATTTTGGTGGCTTTAGGAAGTACAATGAAGATATAAGTGATTGCGAGGCTACCGTTTACCTTCGTTCATTCAGTGATTCATCAAGTATCTTAGTTCACTGTGCAAGATGTCAAGAATTTAATGAGGGGCACATCTAGGCAGAGTTACTCTTAAGCTTTGCAGTTTGTAGGAGACACTGCATTTTATGAGGCTTCCCTGGTGGCTCAGACAGTAAAGAATCTGCCTGTAAGGCAGGAGACCTGGGTTCAATCCCTGAGTCAGGAAGATCCCTTGGAGAAGGAAATGACAACCCACTCTAGTATACCTGGCTGGAGAATTCTGTGGACAAGAGGAGATTAGTGGACTACAGTCCATAAGGTCACAAAGAGTTGGATGAGACTGAGTGACTAACACTTTCACTTCACTTTCAATGCATTTAATCAAATAATTACCACCTTAAAAGTATCTACACGGGAATCTTGGCCTCAATTTGGGGGTCAGGTTGATTCTTATGCTTCTGTGTCTGCATTCTCCAAAAATGGCAAGTGTTGCTTAGAAACCATCTTCAACTTTTATTTCATTTTTATTTAATTTTTTAGAAAAAACACATTGTAAGTAGCCAGAAGAACCTATCATGATATTTAAAATAGTACCATTTATTAAATATTTTAATAAAAGCTGGCAATCCACTATATTCATAGCTGATACAGTGAAACAACTTGAATTTATTAGTTTTTAAATTAATTTATTTTAATTGGAGGCTAATTACTTTACAATATTGTGGTGGTTTTTGCCATATATCAACATGAATCAGCCACAGGTGCACATGTGTCCCCCCTAACCTGAACCCCCCATCCCACCTCACTCCCCACCCCATCCCTCTGGGTTGTCCCAGAACACCAACTTTGAGTGCCCTGATTCGTGCATCGAACTTGCACTGACCATCTATTTTACATATTGTAATATAAATGTTTCAGTGCTATTCTCTCAAATCATTCCACTCCTGCCTTCTCCCATATAGCCCAAAAGTCTGTTCTTTACATCTGTGTCTCTTTTGCTATCTCACATATAGGGTCGTCATTACCATCTTTCTAAATTCCATATATATGAGTCAATATACTGTATTGGTGTTTTTCTTTCTGGCTTACTTCACTCTGTATAATAGGCTCCAGTTTCATCCACTTCATTAGAACCGACTCAAATGCATTCTTTTTTAATAGTAGAGTAATATTCCTTGTGTATATGTACAAAACCTGCTTATCCATTCATCTGCCGATGGACATCTAGGTTGCTTCCATGTCTTAGCTATTGTAAACTGCTACAATGAACATTGGGGTACATGTGTCTCTTCCAATTCTGGTTTCCTTGGTGTGTATGCCCAGAAATGGGATTGCTAGATGATATGGCAGTTCTATTTCCAGTTTTTTAAAAGAGTCTCCACACTGTTCTCCATAATGGCTATACTAGTTTGCATTCCCACCAACAGTGTAAGAGGGTTCCCTTTTCTCCACACCCTCTCCAGCATTTATTTTTTGTAGACTTTTTGATGGCAGCCATTCTGAAGCAACTTGAATTTAAAAAAAAAAAATGTTACATAGCTTCTTTTCTTTTTTGGACACTCTTAAGTTTGCATTTCTGTGAATATGTCAGAATGTTCTGAATGCTCTAATTACCACATCAGTTCAGTTCAGTTCAGTTGCTCAGTCGTGTCCGACTCTTTGTGACCCCATGAATCACAGCACGCCAGGCCTCCCTGTCCATCACCAACTCCCCGAGTAGCCACCAATAAATTGATTTATTTTTAAAAACACAGAGTAATTATTTATCAATTTCATAAAAAAGTTCCAGACCCGACTGGAAACATTTCCTTCTGAAGGAGGTGGACTCTAAAGCAGATAGTTCTTGATAAGAAAAATTGTGTTCCTTTAAAAAATAATCTGTGATTACTTTTCCCTTTCTATGACATTCTGATGCCATTTATTTCTCCCATTTTCTTTTGTTCGTTCTTGGTGCTATGTGTGACTAATGCAATTCAGATGGGCCTGTAGCCATGGAAACTATAGAAGGCAGAAATATAAGCCTATTCACTTGGAGTCATCTTTCGTATTACCCATACCTGTCAGTTTCTTGGTCACTGATATACTGAAACACACTTTGAAATTTAAAATGGAAATTTTTGTGATTATTCTTTTATTTTGTCAACTTCCTGCCTCATTCTTTAAATAGAAAATATTGGTGTTTTATGAATTATTAATGTATCCAGGCTGCCTTGGGATTACTAAAGGAAAGGTGTCATATTCAGAGATCAGTTTCAGGTTGTGATTTCCATGAAAATGTTGAAAAACCGCACAAAAATACCTAACTGGTATATATTTGTTGAACTACTTACTTCTGGGATTTACAGCTGTCTTGGGAATAGTTCATTCAACAAACCCTCTATATAAATTAAAGCACTTGGAAAAGTCATTCATGAGCAGGAGATTATTAACTTCAATGTCATTTGATAATAAGAAATTTACTACCAAGCATTCACTTTGAAAACTTTTGTTTTAGCTTTCACGGAAACCTAAGTTGTACATATCAGATAGGAACTATTCTATTCTTATTCCACTGTAGTTTCACCTCCCATTTTGGCAAATTACTTTTGTCTCTTTTCTAAATGAATGCTTTTGTTCATCTCCATTGAAAATTGATTTGGTTCTCTTTCCTACTCTTTTATTCTTTAGTTTACAGCTTCTTTCAGCTGCTTTGACTTTAGTTCATAGCATCACAGAATATTGGAATTGGAAGGGTCTTACCAATAAACCAATTCAACCTATACATTCTACACTGGAGACCGAGTTCTAACCTTAAATGCAATGGCCTTCTCCATGTCTCCTCTGTGATCACAGGCAAGGCACATATAGTCTGTCCCAGAATGAATCCTGACATTCCCCAAACTTGCTCTTCCCACAGCGTTTCCAGTCAGAGAAATGTCACAAGCACATACTCAGTTGTTCAGGCCCAAATTCCTAAGGCCTCTCATGTCTCTTGTCTCTCCCTCTCAGCCTCACATCCTACCCATCAGCCAGTCTAAATTCATGTCTTAGTTTTAAATGTGCAGGCTGTCCTTAGAAAGCCATCCCTGACTCCCATTCCTCAACCCATTGTATCTCCACTAGGACTTGTTTTACTCTGAGAAACTCTTCACCATCAGCAATTGTGATGTGTGTCAATTGGCTAACTCACCTTCAGTACCCTGTAATGTAAACTCCTTGAGGACAGGGACTATGCATGCCTGCTCATCACTGTGTCTCTAACTGCAGAACTGCTGATGCACAGAATGTGCTCAGTAAATTTTAACTGAATGATTGAAAAACTGCATTAGCTGAATCACTGAGCAGCTGTGTTATATGACTATTTAGTAGCAAAATTGGAAAGAACTTCAAAATTCTTTCCTTTCTAGTGCTTTCCTCATTCTAACAAGCTGCTTCTCAGTGTTCTCTCATTTTGTTCTTACACCTTTAATATTTTGCTTATAAAATTATTTTTTTTCCTTCAAATATAAAGAATAATCATGCATTTACAGAGTTAATTTTATGGAGCTTCACAGATTCCTTGTTTTTTTTCTAAACACTACCCTATCTTCACAAAATCTAATGATATCATGTTTTCCTGTTAATTCCACGCCTAGTTTCATCCTCTTTCCCTAAAGGGGAAAAAAATAGTTCTGTTACTGTAAACCAGTATTCTTATTTCTGGCTTCTCTTGTGGCTCAGTGGTAAAGAATCCACCTGCAATGCAGGAGCCACAGGAGATGCGAGTTCAATCCCTGGGTGGGAACGATCCCCTGGAGGAAGACATGGCAATCCACTCCAGTATTCTTGCCTGGAGAATCCCATGGACAGAGGAGAGTGGTGGGCCATAGTCCATGGTGTCACAAAGAGTTGGACATGACTGAAGCATTTGAGCGTGCGTGTACATCCTTAATTCTTTATCAAGTCCACTGATATATCTTTGGATGGAATAGTTAAGATATTGCAAACCAGGGCTGTTTATTATTTTAGTCTTACAATCCTCTTCTGAGTTCATTTAAGTTATTGGCATCATTCAGTTCCTTGTGTTACAGGACTGGGGTCTCTGTTTTCTTGCTAGCTACTGCCTAAGAACTGCTCTCAGCTCTCAGGGACCAGTCCTTTCTACAGGCAGTTTATAACTGGTGTGGAATTCTAAGCCACCAGAAGAACAGCCCCTTGGATTATTCCTCTGTAACCAGCTAGGAAAAAGCACTCTTTTTTAAAGAGTTCAGCTGATTAGGGCAGGCCCACCTTATATATTTTCCTTCTGCCCTACAGCATAACAATCACAGAAGTCATGCCTTATTATGTTCATAGGTTCTGACCACATTCAAAAGAATTATACATAACATGTGTCCCAGGGTGGGACCCTTAAGGGCCATTTTAGAATTATACCTAAGACTTTACAATTTTCAGTAAGAGTCAGAAGTGCTTAGAGTATACAGAGAAGTAAAAATCAACAGAATAAAAATCCAAGCACTGATTACAATAAAAAACCTTTTAAGACTGGGATGTTTCCCTTTCCCTCAGCATCTCTATTAAATGTGTCTCATGAGATGCTACTTAATGTTAACAAAAACATTCCATGAACCCATTAGTTTGGAAGAGTTGTCAACTGGTGTTGGTTCTTAATTGCATGGCCCTTTAGAGCCTTTCATAATCCTCCAGAATCTTTAACAAGAAGCATTTCCAAAACTTATGTAACCAAAGGATATGTTTTTATGCTAGAGTGTTGGTTGTTTGGTTGGCTCACTACGTGACTATCTAGCTATTTACTACCAGAATGCTGCTGCTGCTGCTAAGTCACTTCAGTTGTTTCCGACTCTGTTCGACCCCATAGACGGCAGCCCACCAGGCTCCCCCATCCATGGGATTCTCCAGGCAAGAACACTGGAGTGGGTTGCCATTTTTTTTCTCCAATGCGTGAAAGTGAAGTCACTCAGTCGTGTCCGACTCTTCGCGACCCCATGGACTGCTGCCTACCAGGCTCCTCTGTCTATGGGATTTTCCAGGCAAGTGTACTGGAGTGGGTTGCCATTGCCTTCTCTACTACCAGAATTCTCCCTGATTAATCAAGTTTTCTTTCTAATTAGGGAAGAGGGGTGCCTGTAGGGCACCTAAGTATTTTTAATACCACACCTGCTCCAGAACTGTAGTTCTCAACTCTGTCTTCAAATTAGAATCAATTAAACAGCCATGAAATTAAAAGACACTTACTCCTCGGAAGGAAAGTTATGTCCAAACTAGATAGCATATTCAAGAGCAGAGACATTACTTTGCCAACAAAGGTCCATCTAGTCAAGGCTATGGTTTTTCCTATGGTCATGTATGGATGTGAGAGTTGGACTGCGAAGAAGGCTGAGTGCCAAAAAATTGATGCTTTTGAACTGTGGTGTTGGAGAAGACTCTTGAGAGTCCCTTGGACTGCAAGGAGATCCAGCCAGTCCATTCTGAAGGAGATCAGCCTCAGGATTTCTTTGGAAGGAATGATGCTAAAGCTGAAACTCGAGTACTTTGGCCACCTCACGCGAAGAGTTGACTCATTAGAAAAGACTCTGATGCTGGGAGGGATTGGGGGCAGGAGGAGAAGGGGACGACAGAGGATGAGATGGCTGGATGGCATCACTGACTCAATGGACATGAGTCTGAGTGAACTCCGGGAGTTGGTGATGGACAGGGAGGCCTGGCGTGCTGTGATTCATGGGGTCGCGAAGAGTTGGACACGACTGAGCGACTGAACTGAACTGAACTGAAAGAGCTTGTAGAAATAACCATTAACTAGGTCCTAACTTCAGCTCTCTCATATGTATGAGCTGAGGCCAATATTCTAGGAATACGTTTTAACACTACAAATATTTGGGAGTAATAGCAATACCTATGCTTGTTGAGGATATTCTATATATTAGGCAATATGTTATATGATTTGAATCAATGGCATTTTATTTCATCTTCACTTCAAAATCCTATGAGGTCAAGATCACTACATTGATTTTACAGAAGAGAAAGTTGAAAATTTGAGAAGTTGCTTGTCCAAGGTCTCACAGGGTGAAGACAGGATTTGAAACTAGCTTGTTCTGTCTCTAAAATCCATGCATCTGTTGCATCATTCTGCTACATTTCTCAGTAAACTAGACTTTCGTGAAAAGAACATAATATAAAATTTGCAACAATTTCAAAAGAGCTCCTCTCTCAAGACCTGTGATTACATGATGACAGGAAAAGAAAAGCACCCTTCCAGAATCTGACATTGTCGCTCACTGAAGCAGGAAATCCCAGTCTTGCTGAATTGAGAGCATGGAGCTACCACAGGATAAAGAGAATAGATGGAACTCAGGCCAGGAACAGAGCTTGCCCAGTATACATTTCCAACTAGTTTAAGCCTGCTTCCTTCCACCACGATGTTGAGCTAGTACAGAGTCACTTTCTAGGCAAATGTTATGTATCTCTTGCCAGGAAGAACCATTCCATTTTCTGTAAAAGGAGTATCTTTTAATTTCTGTCCAATCTGACTATCTCAACAGAGCACTTGCTGTTGGAGATTTGGAATAAAGCTGTTGGGCCTCAAGACATAATAACGTAAAAGGCATCAAGGGTAAATTTATTTTATGTTTATAGAATTTTTCATGTTCCTTTTAAGAGACTTAGTAACACATCACTGGTGAAGACATCACCAGTTTCAGCAAGGCAAGGCTAAGATATCAGATTAATATTTACACTTTAAAAGCACTCTTCTTTCAGACAGTCTTTGGTATGTCATACATATCCTTTCTCTTATACTATTTCTAGAAGATGGAGAGTTCTGAGGCCTCCTAATAGGTAATGATAATAAAACCACAAAGAGAAAAGAAGCCCTGGACTCCATTCTCAATGTTTGCAATAATTCAGCAAGTTACCTTGAGCAAATATGTAGAATAGAGTTACAGCTGTCTTCTACTTTGTAAAAATGTGGTGAACAAAATGGATTGAAGGTGATCTATAAAACAGTAGGTGTTGGCGATCCAGTTAGAATCAATAGGACATTTGGTTGAACATCAAGGACACTGTGAGGCTAGTAAAATTAAATAAGAACCCATCTCCAGTCTTACAAAACTCAAAACCTAGGTAAGCAAGGTAAATAAGTAGAGTATCTGAGAGAATTTTATAAACTCTATTGTAAAAATGCAGATACCAAGTATGTTGTGGAGGTAGCATAGTTGACATCAGAGCTTTAAATCCTAAACATGATATTTACTTGGATGAGTACATATTAAATGACCTAATTCAAGTGAGCCTCTAGTATTATCAATTGAGGGGCCATGATTATATCAATCTTCAGGAATGCAGCGAGGATAAAGTAAAAAGTGAGCTAATGAAGGTGAAGAAAGTAGTCTGAAGAGTGTAAAGCTCTTTATAAATGCTGGTTGTTGCTATAATCATTTATATTTGAACCTAGAAGTGAGAGATTCAGGAAATCTTCAGAGAAGAAGTGATATTTAAAAAATAGATGTTTTCATAACCTACTGATGATTGGTTGCTGTTCACCCAAAACTCAAATGTAATTAAGTGTTCTGTGTTGTATCCGGTAGTCCTGCCTGGAACTGGGGGCCCGGCATTGGGCGAGTAACCCAGGCTGTGTGAATAGGCACAGTGCACTGGGGATTATTTTATTCTTCCCTCCCTACCCCTTCACACTCCACACCCCAGCATCAGGCCAGCCAGTTTCTTTTTGAACAGCCCATATTGCTGACTCATGCTGGCATTGCAATTACAGGGCCAATGAGTAGGCAAGACTGTCCTTTGTCACTGATTGAAGAACAGAGCTGCAAATGCCCTTGGAGAGCAGCTTGCGCAGCTCCCTCGGTCACATTCCAAAGGAATGAACAGAGCACAGTGTGAGAGCCCTCTGAACTTGGGAAAGTCCCTCTGAGGAAATCTGACACTTTAAACACAGGGAAAACTAGTTGTTACCTAATTTGGATTCAGTTCAGTTCAGTTCACTCGCTCAGTCGCATCTGACTCTTTGCAACCCCATGAATTGCAGCACACCAGGCCTCCCTGTCCATTACCAAATCCTGGAGTTCACTTAAACTCATGTCCATTGAGTCGGTGATGCCATCCAACCATCTCATCCTGTGTCGTCCCCTTCTCCTCCTGCCCTCAATCCCTCCCAGCATCAGAGTCTTTTCCAATGAGTCAACTCTTCACATGAGGTGGCCAAAGTACTGGAGTTTCAGCTTTAGCATCATTCCTTCCAAAGAACACCCAAGACTGGCCTCCTTTAGAAAGGACTGGTTGGATCTCCTTGCAGTCCAAGGGACCCTCAAGAGTCTTCTCCAACACCACAGTTCAAAAGCTTCGATTCTTCGGTGCTCAACTTTCTTCACAGCCCAATTCTCACATCCATACATGACCACAGGAAAAACCATAGCCTTGACTAGACAGATCCTTGTTGGCAAAGTAATGTCTCTGCTTTTGAATATGCTATCTAGGTTGGTCATAACTTTCCTTTCAAGGAGTAAGCATCTTTTAATTTCATGGCTGCAATCACCATCTGCAGGGATTTTGGAGCCCCCCAAAATAAAGTCTGACACTGTTTCCACTGTTTCCCCATCTATTTCCCATGAAGTAATTGGACTGGATGCCATGATCTTCGTTTTCTGAATGTAGAGCTTTAAGCCAACTTTTTCACTCTCCACTTTCACTTTCATCAAGTGGCTCTTTAGTTCCTCTTCACTTTCTGCCATAAGGTTAGTGTCATCTGCATATCTGACATTATTGATATTTCTCCTGGCAATCTTGATTCCAGCTTGTGCTTCTTCCAGCCCAGCATTTCTCATGATGTACTCTGCATATAAGTTCAATAAGCAGGGTGACAATATACAGGCTTGACGTATTCCTTTTCCTATTTGGAACCAGTCTGTTGTTCCATGTCCAGTTCTAACTGTTGTTTCTTGACGTGCATATAGGTTTCTCAAGAGACAGGTCAGGTGGTCTGGTATTCCCATCCCTTTCAGACTTTTCCACAGTTTATTGTGATCCACACAGTCAAAGGCTTTGGCATAGTCAATAAAGCAGAAATAGATGTTTTTCTGGAACTCTCTTGCTTTTTCCATGATCCAGCGGAAGTTGGCAATTTGATCCCTGGTTTCTCTGTCTTTTCTAAAACCAGCTTGAACATCTGGAAGTTCACGGTTCATGTACTGTTGAAGCCTGGCTTGGAGAATTTTGAGCATTACTTTACTAGTGTGTGAGATGAGTGAATTGTGCGGTAGTTTGAGCATTCTTTGGCATTGCCTTTCTTTGGGATTGGAATGAAAACTGACCTTGTCCAGTGCTGTGGCCACTGCTGAGTTTTCCAAATTTGCTGGCATATTGAGTGCAGCACTTTCATAGCATCATCTTTCAGGATTTGAAATAGCTCAACTGGAATTCCATCACCTCCACTAGCTTTGTTCGTAGAGATGCTTTCTAAGGCCCACTTGACTTCACATTCCAGGATGTCTGCCTCTAGGTGAGTGATTACACCATCATGATTATCTTGATTGTGAAGATCTTTTTTGTACAGTTCTTCTGTGTATTCTTGCCACCTCTTCTTAGTATCTTCTGCTTCTGTTAGGTCCATACCATTTCTGTCCTTTATCGAGCCTGTCTTTGCATGAAATGTTCCCTTGGTATCTCTAATTTTCTTGAGGAGATCTCTAGTCTTTCCCATTCTGTTGTTTTCCTCTGTTTCTTTGCATTGATTGCTGAGGAAGGCTTTCTTATCTCTCCTTGCTATTCTTTGGAACTCTGCATTCAGATGCTTACATCTTTCCTTTTCTCCTTTGCTTTTCACTTCTCTTCTTTTCACAGCTATTTGTAAGGCCTCCTCAGACAGCCATTTTGCTTTTTTGCATTTCTTTTCCATGGGGATGGTCTTGATCACTTTCTCCTGTACAATGTCATGAACCTCAGTCCATAGTTCATCAGGCACTTTATCTATCAGATCTAGTCCCTTAAATCTATTTCTCACTTCCACTGTATAATCATAAGGGATTTGATTTAGGTCATACCTGAATGGTCTAGTGGTTTTCCCTACTTTCTTCAATTCAAATCTGAATTTGGCAATAAGGAGTTCATGATCTGAGCCAAAGTCAGCTCCCAGTCTTGTTTTTGTTGACTGTATAGAGCTTCTCCATCTTTGGCTGCAAAAAATATAATCAATCTGATTTTGGTGTTGAGCATCTGGTGATGTCCATGTGTAGAGTCTTCTTTTGTGTTGTTAGAAGAGGGTGTTTGCTATGACCAGTGCGTTCTCTTGGCAAAACTCTATGAGCCTTTGCCCTGCTTCATTTTGTATTCCAAGGCCAAATTTGCCTGTTACTCCAGGTGTTTCTTGACTTCCTACTTTTGCATTCCAGTCCCCTATAATGAAAAAGGACATCTTTTCATTATAAATAATGAAAAGATAAATAATCCAGATTAATAATCTGGATTATTTATAGGCAAATTTTGTTACTCTCTGAAGTTTGTGATTTTTTTTTTTAATTTTTATTCTCTGAAAGTATCAGACATCTCGGAAAGTGAGTGTTTCTGTGCGTGTGATTATTGTTTTAGTTGTGTTTGATTTCATTCTCCAGATGAAAGAACAGTGTCAGTAACCTCTGGCTTGAGGGGGAAGGTGACCAGACGCAGTGAGGCCACCCCTCTTTATATTGGAGTGGAGGGTTCCCGTCCAGGCAGCCATCTGTGCAAGTGATCCCAGGGGGACCAGACTTTGGAGTGGCTTGTGTTTGGCCATTGAGTTTTTAACTCAATTGTTACAGAGCAATAAAAACAACCACAAAGTTTCTAAAGATGTTTTTATGTAGGCTGTATGTAAGTATGGGAAAACGACAATTGTCCCATGAAGAGCTTTAATACATTTTTTAATTTGAGGCAGTAGTAAGTGAGGTCCCGACGGAGCACAATGATGAAAGGCCCCTACCCTTCACCCAGCTAGCCCTGGATGCACCCCACCGAGAGGAAATAAAGAACTAAAAGTAACTAAGATATGCTCAGTAGCTCTCCCTAACAAACAGCAATCCAAACAGCTCAACTATTCCTTACAACACCACTTCTCCAAATATTTGCTGCAACTACCATTAGGAAAGTTGACAATAGAGGGACATTGGAAAAAACCATCTGACACTGCCACACACACACAAAATCACTTCTTTCAAAACGCTGGGAACTTTCAGGAGATATTGTGTGCTGAGGGAGTTTTATTTGTTGAGCCTTGTAACAATGTCCTCACAATTAAGTGCTTTCTGCCAGACATCTGCCATGGCTGGAAAAACATCTTAAAAATGATCAGGGTATGTGCGTGATCTTTCAAGAACAGGAGTCTGAGTGATTTATCCTCGTTGCAACCTTGACCATGAGAACAGTTAGAGAAAACAACTTAGCCTGGAAAATGGCTCACATAAAAACCCAATGAAGTTCAAATACATTGTTAATTGCACAAGCTTTTTGCAGTGTTAGTTTTAAAGTCTCTCAACCTTAGAATTTTAGGAGTAGAGCAGAGTAGTGATCAAAACACTGGAAATACAGATTTCACTAATATGCCGAGGACTATAGGCTTACAAGCAATTATAAACAGGGGTTTACACATTTTGAGTTGTAAAGTTAATTAATCCAATGTACTAGGATTGAACTACAGAAAAGCCTTATTTTCCAGGTTCCTTTTAGATTGTTTTTGTGCATATGTGGGTATACATGCATACACACACACACACACACACACACACACACACACACTCCTACCTCTTTTCTAAAAAACAAAGTACTTGCTAATCAACAAAGGAAACTTTGAAAATGGAAACATGTCTCCAGGGTTCTCCATCACTAGTCTGTTCTAACTTTGTTCCCTTAGTACTTCATTAAAAATAGGAACATTTAGGTCTAACAATAATATTGCAGCTTTATCACTGGAAAAAAGTAGGAATCATAGTCAGTCATACCAAAGAGGGTGGCCTCCCTACCTCAGTAAATATAGCACTAAACAGATTCTCAAGAGTTCTTTCTCTGGAGACCCTAGAAGATTGTTTTCTGATACCTGCTCTCAAGGGGTTCTTGAGTTTCTGACCTAAAGCTCTTTGCCTGGGAGTTGCTGTTGTTCAATTGCTCAGTTGTGTCTGACTATTTGCAACCCCATGGACTGCAGCATGCCAGGCTTCCCTGTCCTTCACTATCTCCTGGAGCTTGCTCAAACTCATGTCCACTGAGTTAGTGATGCCATCCAACCATCTCATCCTCTGTTGTCCCCTTGTCCTCCTGCCTTCAATCTTTCCCAGCATCAGGGTCTTTTCCCATGAGTCAGTTCTTCGCATCAGGTAGCCAAAGTATTATAGCTTCAACTTCAGCCTTCCAATGAGTATTCAGGATTGATTTCCTTTAGGATTGACTGGTTTGATCTCCTTGCAGTCCAACAGACTCTCAAGAGTCCTCTCCAACTCCACAGTTCAAAAGCATCAGTTCTTCGGTGCTCAGGCTTCTTTATGGTCCAACTCTCACATCTATAAATGACTACTGGAAAAACCATAGCTTTGACTAAATACCAAAATAATTATGACATGAGTCTGAGTGGAGAGTGGGGGCCAATGGACTCCTAAGCAATGGGCGGCATGGTCCATGATACATGGTCCATGACACATTTAGGGGCACAGCAAAATGTTTAATTAAAAAAAATCAAAGCTAAAAAATGAACAGCATCCTAATAATGGGTATACAATGATGAGTCCAGCTCAGATTACATTTTTCTTTATACTAAAGCAGTTATAAAGTATAATTTTTGATATTTTCATATGGAGAAAAGAGGCTCATGAGGCAAAAGTGGTGAGAGGCCAGAGAAGGCATCCAGCCAATCTGGGAAGGCACCTCAGATTAGGAACTGGTCAAGTCCTGTAGGGGCTCAGAGGAAGGAGGCAATCTACAGCTGGGGAGTAGCAGGAAAGTCAAGAAAGGAGGTGATGTGCAAACCAGGCTGCGAAGCGTGGATAGACCCTTCCTGTGATGATATGGAAAAGACATTCCTAGCAGAAGACAGATATAAACAGAGACTTGGAAACAAGCAGCATGGACAAATAGTTTCTTAGAAAACAAAGCATGCTTTTTAAGTATAGAACATAAAGGACATTATAAAATGGTGTGTGTGAGCTGGTCGATTTTCTTAGGATGATGTTCGAATTTTTTCCATCTGTTCCAGTTCTGCCCTTAAATGATACGTCACAGCCTTAATGCAAAAGTATTAAATCCGGTCTTTGAAACAAAAAATCCAAACATATCAAACATGCACCTCCTTTGAAACGGGTGACAGAAGATGCAAAACAAATCAACCTAGGGAAAAACCTACCCTTTTCCTTGCCCCACCCCATCTTTTGTCTGCGCCTTCTGTTGGCTTTCACAGAATTCAGCCTGTTGATATGATCTTACATTTTTTAATAGAACTGAAACACAATATAAGGATACTTTTAAAAATGCTGACTGACATGGAATGAAGTATGGGACTTTCCACCTTAAATCAGAAGTTGATGCTCTTTCAGAGTTTATTTAAACACTGTATTCGATTTTACAAAGTTCTTAGGCTGGGCCTTTAGCCAAAAATGTATTTCCCTTTATCTTTTGAATGAGGTACATCTTAGTGGAAATTTAATGTGGATGTTTTAGGCTTATTAAGTATTTTTCCTCAGCTATATCTAGTGTTTATATGAGATGCCAGGTAATTTTGACAAATAGGAAACCAAGTACCTTTTTTTTTCTTGATAACTGAGATACCTTGGTGCCTCAGAAACATCTTTAATAAACTGGATTCAGGGACATTATGTCTTTGTCCACGACCCACTCAAATTATACATTCAACTGGATACCTACGGGGTGACTGCATGGCAGAGATAGAAACCCAGTGGCCAGTGTTTCTCCTACAAACAGACTCAAATTAGTGTTCCAGTTTCTCACTTATTCTTGGGAAGAAACAAAGAGCTTAGAGGGAGAGGAGTAGAGATCAAATATCTAGAGGTCAAATATCAGAACCATAGCTTGATGTGAGCCTTCTCTGAGCCAAGTACTGCACCATGAGTGTTATATACACTCCATTTAAATGCCCACAACAAACCTGCCAGATAAATATTATTGTCTCCCTTTTTGTTGGAAGGATGAAAGTATTTGAATTATTGCCAAATAAATGGTACAGAAAACACAGACTACAGAAATTCAGAAGATAAGGAAAAAATTGCTGAAATAGGGTTTCCCAGGACAGTCTCATGGTAGAGCTTGAAATCTGTGTATCATCTGGAATAGAGAGGTCAAGGAAGGGGTATTTCAAAAGATGAGTTAGAGATCAAAAGGTGCTTCTGGGCTCCAGCGATCCGGGATTTGAGTTTCTATAGGGGAACAATGGAAGAGAGAGGGCTAGTCAGTTTGGGGACACATTAAGGGGATGATTTTGATCACGTTTCCGAAGCAAAGTCTGAAGCAGGGATTAGGATCTGTGATGATGGGTGTGCTGTCAGGAGGAAGGTTGCACCTTGAAGCAAATGGCAGGAGCCTTTGTCTCCCTCTACTCTGCTGATTGTGGGCTGCTTTTAGGAGTACAGACCTCACCTCTGGGGCTCGTATTGGCCTGAAAGCCATTCTGCAGAGAAGGGGTGCCTGCCAACAATCAGCAGACAGCAAGTACTCAGTAGCTGAAAACGGCACACAGTCTTATAAAGGGGATCTGGGGGAACTCCAACACTGTTCACTCTGGAAAGACTCCAATGCCATGCTGCGGAGTTTCACGTTTTCCTCACTGAGTACTAGGGGACTATTAAAAGAGGTGAGGAGGGGATTTCCAGATCACAGAACCATTCTGGGATGAGTAATACAGAGTCTTAAGACCAATGGATTAGAAGGATGAGTGAATAAAAGGACAAAGACTTTTTCACAGATAATAATGATAATTATATATGTCAATATTTACTGATAAATAAATATGTTTGATCAGTGCACTTCCCTGGTGGCTCAGATGATAAAGAATCTGCCTGCAACATGTGAGACCCAGGTTCGATCCCTGGGTCAGGAAGATTCTCCAGAGACATGAATGGCTACCCACTCCAGTATTCTTGCCCAGAGAATTCCATGGTCATAGGAGCCTGGCAGGTCACAAAGAGTCAAACAGTTCATGGGGTCACAAAGAATTGGACACAACTGAGTGACTAATGCTTTGACTTTCTTTCACTATGATCTATCAATATTTATTGATCATCTAGTGCTTTATATGTATTATCTCAGTTCCCAGAAGATGCTCTCAAATCTTACTTTATTATAGATAGAGAAAATGAGGATTTAAAATGTTAAGTCGCTTGCTCAATTCTTAAACTTGTTAAGTGGGAGAGCCAGAGTGATCTCTGCTCTGCAGACTTGCCAGTTAGTAGAGCTCAGTAACTGTGTATGACGAGGGAGGCCATTTGCACTGGCTTCCCGTGGTTACTATAACATGTTGCCACAAATTGGGTGTCCTAAAGCAATAGCAAGGTATTCTCCGATTTTCCAGAGATCAGTATAATTTTACTGATAATCAGTAAATTATAATCAGTATAATTATATTATTTGGCTGAAACCAAGATGTCACCAGGTGGTCATTTTTCCACCACATGGTAAGCTGAAAAATGTCAGATTTTTGAAGTCCTGTGGCCAGGAAAATAGAGGCAATAATGAAAAAAAAAAAAAAAAAAGATTGAAGACAAGCAAGTGATTGGATTAGGAACAGAATGGATGAGTTTGGTTTGGGGTATACTGAGTCTGGAGTGTTGGAAGAAAATCCAGGTGGATGCAATCCAGGAGGTAATTAGCAGTCCGTGACTGGTGCTAGGGGAGCAGAGATGTGGATTCAGCATTGTGAGCAGGAAAGTCTCAATGTCCTGGTGCTAGGGGAGCAGAGATGTGGATTCAGCACTGTGAGCAGGAAAGTCACAATTTCCTGTGAGGTGAGGCTGAGAAAGTCACCATTTCATGCAGAACACTGCCTGAAGCAGGAGGGCTGGCCTCGCCTCTGCGGGCTGTGCTCTGCCTGTCTGTGTTTCCTCTGATTTGGTTCAAGACAGCACCTACTCAGGGCTGCACTCCAAGTGTTCCTCTAACTCCTGCCAATCTCTCCTTCCCTTTGATTCACAACTTCTGCTATACACAGTATGGACCCACTGCCCCTCTTTCTTTCAGATCCCAACCTAATTCAGTCTTGTCCCCTTCTCCTTTCACCGAGCATCCACTTTCATCATGTCTAATCCTTTACCTGTCTTTTCTCTTCTTTGCAAAATGACTATCTAATTATGGGTTTTATTTTCCTTACCTGGTTGCCTTGATAGGAAACACTGTCTTATTGCATGCTGTAGAGTTCTTTCCTCATTTTCTGTATCAAAGCTAGAATAATGGGTTCATCCACTTCTCACACTTCCTGTTCCCTCAGACCATTGAAATACAAGTATTACCTCACAAAGTTCTTCTTTTGAGATCTAGAAGGACTATACCCTTATCGCTCTTCATTTCTAAAACTCTCTTCTGCTGTTTTTCCTGAATCTGCTTCCAGCTTCTGTTACCTCTCTAGTTTTCCATTCATGCAAGTATAGATTCCAGCTTTTCAAGTGCTGTATCATGACAACATCTGATTGCACTTGAATCTCTACTCAGCTCTAACATCATAATATGAATTACATTTCTTCAAGGTTTCATGTTCTGTACTCAGTACTATGGGATATGAGATGAATCTGACACAGGCCTTGTGGTTAGCAGGTTCACAGTCAAGTAGACAAGTACACAGCAACTACCAATATGCTTCAGTGAAAAGAAAAGGCTAATTGGTGAGAAATTTCGGAGTATAGAGAAATCACTGTAATGAAGGAGAGATCAGGGAAGGCTCAAATGAGAAGGTGGCCTTTGAGCTAGGTAGGATATAATCATAGAAAGAGAAGAAAAGGGTATTCTGAATTTAGGAAGTATCATAGGAAAGGGAAGGAATGTGCAGGACACAAATAGTTCAGTTTTGCTGGAATCCATGTGTTCAGGCTGCCACACTCTGGGTGTCTTACAACAGAAGTTTATGTTCCCACCATTTGGAAGGACGGGAAGTTCGAGGTCAAGGTGCCAGTGGATTCAGTTCCTTGGTGGGGCCCTCCTCCTGGCTTGCTGATGGCTGCCTTTTTGTTATGTCTTCACACGGCAGAGAGACAGGATCTTTCTCTTCTGGTTTTTATAAAATCACAAATTCCATCACAAGGGCCTCACCCACATGACCTCATCTAATCCTGATTACCTCCCAAAGACCTCATCACCAAATACCATCACATTGGTAGTAAGGGCTTCAATATACAGATTTTACAGGTGACACAATTCACTTCATAGTACCATAGTACAAAAAAGGAAGTAAGCTGGAGAACTAGGAAAGATAGATTGGGGTTACAGTGTAGAAAGTATTAAAGACTTTTATCTTGCTTGACAAGCAATGTGGAATCATTAAGGCTTTTTGAGCAGGACAGTGCCATTATTCAGTCCACAATTAATTCAGTAAGCACTTACGATGTGCTTGCTGTGTTTAAGGTACTGCCCCTAGTATGAGTGGCTGCAACTCTATGATATCATTTTAACTTTAATGAGCTCAATTTTAGTGGAAAGACAAGACAACATATATGCATAGTTAATATGTGAGTATATATTATGAATGGCAGAGTTATTAATGAAAAGTAGTTTAGCCTAAAAAGTCAACAGTGGTGAAAAAGGATCTCTTTCAGAGCTGCATTTGGGGCATTCACGGGCCAGTTGTTGTTAGGAATATTTGGAAGGGTCAAATAATGGAGGCAGAGAGTAAGTCTGGCTTTTACTAAGCAGTAGTCTAGGTGGGAAGTAATTAAGACTTTAAATCGAGGGTTGGCTCTTGTAAATGAACGTGGGAGACACTGAAGGGACATGTGGTTTGAAAACTACCTAAGTTGAAGGAAGGGGAGAAAAACAATGGAATTTATTATTTTAAAGTTTCTCCTCTGGCTGCCTAGTTAAAGAATAGTGTCACTAGTTGAAGTGAGAAGGTGGGAAGCTTGTTTTCAGGCATAAATTGAATTGGGATTTGAACTTGAGTGTATAGTGACACAGGATATCTAGACATGGGTGTTGGAATATAGCAATGGAGCTTAGGATAGTAACCAAGACTAGAGGTGCAGATTCAGTAGGTATCAGCTAGCAAGGATTGCTTCAGCCATGGGAGAGGAATGTGATGATGAAGCAAGAAGAGGAGTCAAGGGAAACACCTACATTTATTGACCTGGAAGAAAAACCAGAAAGAAATTAGGTAAAAGGCAGCCAGAGAGATTAGAATAGAACCTAGAGAGTACATCACAGAGAGAGGAGTTGTTATATGGAGGGGATCAAAGGAGAAAGACTCAGATCGAAGAGGTTGAGGACAAAGCATAGGTTGCTGCCTCTGCTTACTTTGTGCTTGGGGTTACCTTCGAAACAATGTCAGCATGTTGTGATAGATTGTACTCTGAGGAGTGTCTAAGTGCCAAAAAATGCAGGAATAAGACTATCTTCAGCATTTTGATAGCAGGAAAGAATGAGGGAGTAAAGGTCAAAGCTTGATTTATATGAGAATAATAATAAACAATTGGGTACTTAGAACATATCAGACTTTCTCATAAATGTGTTATATGAATTTACATATTTAAATATTTTCATGAGGTAAATAATTTTTGTTACCTCCATATGAGTTACCATACAGCTGAGAATCAGGGAGGTCAAGTAAGTTGCCTGAGACAACACAGCTAGTGATTGACAGAGTTGGGGCTCAAGTTCATGTATAGTGAAAGTGAAGTCGCGCAGTCGTGTCCGACTCTTAGCGACCCCATGGACTGCAGCCTACCAGGCTCCTCTGCCCATGGGATTTTCCAGGCAAGAATACTGGAGTGGGTTGTCATTTCCTTCTCCAATGCATGAAAGTGAAAAGTGAAAGTGAAGTCGCTCAGTGGTGTCCGACTCTTTGCGACCTCATGGACTGCAGCCTACCAGGCTCCTCTGCCCATGAGATTTTCCAGGCAAGAGTACTGGAGTAGGGTGCCATTGCCTTCTCCGAGTTCATGTATAACTGACTCCGAAATCCTGGGTCAGGAGAAAGAATTTTACTCCTGTGCAAACTGTCTAGTGTGTCTACAGATTTAGTGAAAGAAAGAGAAAAGGATTGAGAAAGACAAAGCAGAAAGGATGGTCCCAGAGATGGTCAGCCACTTCCTTGCTGTGTTTATACCAAAACAGACCCCAGGCTCCCCTGCCCCTCTGACCTCCTCCCTGTCTGCCATGCCAACTTCCAGTCTGATATCACTGCAACTTTCTTGCTTTTCAATTCCCACTTTCCTTTTTTTTAGAAATATGCAAAACAAGCAGATTCCATCCACTGCATTTTTAGTAACGAGCTATTTCCTAGGAATATTTCTTGTCATGTCATCTCTTGTGGGCTACCTCATTGGTTCCCCACAATAGCTATTGAAAAAGTTAATTTTCTGAAAAGCAACAAATTTATATACTCTATCTTACCTAATAAATGCCACATACTATAACCAGATGAACCCTACAGAATAATATCAGCTCCCTCTTTGGAAACATGAAACATTTCCCCATTGCTTATGAGATTTCTGTTCAAATTTCTCAGCATGTAATTCAAAGCCCTCTCAAGCTTAATCTAAGTTTTCTTATTCCTTATATTTATTATTCCCCTACATAAACCATCCAGAATACTCATTATTTCTGGAAGTCTGGCTGTGTTTTTCCCTCTTGGGGTCTTTTATCTTGCCATTCCCTTAGTCTTGGGTGCCTGTTATGTCATTTTCATTCATTGAAATGCTAACTACTCTTCCACTCCAAAGTCAAATGCAACCTCTTTGAGAAGTTTGATTACCTCAAGAAGGAAACTACCCTTTTCTCTTCTGAACTCAAAATCAAATAGGCAAAACACGGATCTTATTGCCACAGAACTTCCATACCATTGCCTTTTTCACTTACTGTGAATAATAAGCCTGCTTATTAAAGGGTCACAGAGCAAGTAACATGGGGTAAGTATTTAAATGCCCATACCATTTATATAGTCCAAAGTATTTTGAGAGTATGCTGTAAGCTTAACTTATTCTTCAATGCCCAATAGAACTGACCAGAGTGATTTGTCCTAAGCCAATTCAGTAATGATTTATTGAATTAAAGAATGAATGAGTGATGCTTTTAGCTGTAGAGGAATGATGATGAAAATAACATGATTATTGTTGTTGAAGGTAATTCTATATTAGAGTGTGGAGGAATCCTCCCCTCCCCCATTGTTGTTGTTCAGTCACTCAGTCCTGTCTGACTGTGACCCCATGGAGTGCAGCATGCCAGGCTTCCCTGCCCTTCACCATCTCCTGCAGGACATCTGCAGCAAGCTCATGTCCATTGAGTTGGTGATGGCATCCAACCTTTTCATCCTCTGTCATCACCTTCTCCTCCTGCCTTCAATCTTTCCCAGCATCAGGGTCTTTTCTAAAGAGTCAACTCTTTATATCAGGTGGCAAAATATTGGAGCTTCAGCTTCAGCATCAGTCCTTCCAATGAATATTCAGGACTGATTTCCTTGAGGATTGACTGGTTTGCTCTCCTTGCAGTCCAAAGAACTCACAAGAGTTTTTTCCAGAACCACAGTTCAAAAGCATTAATTCTTTGGCACTCAGCTTTCTTTATGGTCCAATTCCCACATCCATGTATGACTACTGGAAAAACCATAGCTTTGACTAGATGGACCTTTGTCAGCAAAGTAATGTCTCTGCTTTTTAATACACTGTCTAGGTTTGTCATAGCTTTTCTTCCAAGGAGCAAGCATCTTTTAATTTCATGGCTGCAGTCACCATCTGCAGTGATTTTGGAACCCAAGAAAATAAAGTCTCTCACTGTTTCCCTTATTTTCACATCTATTTGTCATGAAGTGATGGGACTGGATGCCATGATTTTCATTCTTTGAATGCTGAGTTTTAAGCCAAATTTTTCACTCTCCTCTTTTGCTTTCATCAAGAGGCTCTTTAGTTCCTCTTCGCTTTCTGCCATAAGGGTGCTGTCATCTGCATATCTGAGGTTATTGATATTTCTCCCTGCAATCTTGATTCCAGCTTGTACTTCATTCAGCCCAGCATTTCGCATGATGTAATCTGCATGTAAGTTAAACAGGGTGACAATATACAGTCTTGACATACTCCTTTCCCAATTTGGAACCAGTCCACTGTTCCATGATTGGTTGTGTTGTTTCCTGACCTGTATACAGGTTTCCCACGAGGCAAGTAAAGTGGTCTGGTATTCCCATCTCTTTCAGAATTTTCAACAGTTTATTGTGATCCACACAGTCAAAGGCTTTAGCATAGTCAATGAAGCAGAAGTAGATGCTTTTCTGGAATTTCCTTGCTTTTCTGATGATCCAGTGGATATTGGCAACTGGATCTCTGGTTCCTCTGCCTTTTCTAAATCAAGCTTGAACATCTGGGAGTTCTCGGTTCATGTATTGTTGAAGTCTCGCTTGGAGAATTTTGAGCATTACTTTGCTAGCATGTGAAATGAATGCAATTCTGTGGTAGTTTGAACATTCCTTGGCATTGCTCTTCTTTGAGATTGGAATGAAAACTGACCTTGTCCAGTCCTGTGGCCATTGCTGAGTTTTTCACATTTGCTGGCATATTTAGTGCAACACCTTAACAATGTCATCTTTTAGGATTTGAAATAGCTCAGCTGGAATTCCATCACCTCCACTAGCTTTGTTCATAGTGATGCTTCCTAAGGCCCACTGGACTTCACACTCCGAGATGTCTGGCTCTAGGTGAGTGATCACACCCATTGTGGTTATCTGCATCATTAAGATCTTTCTTGTATATTTCTTCTGTGTATTTTTGCCAGTCTTCTTAATGGCTTCTGCTTCCGTTAGGTCCATACTGTTTCTGTCCTTTATTGTGCCCATTGTTGCATGCAATGTTCCCTTGGTATCTCTGATTCTCTTGAAAAGATCTCTAGTCTTTCCCATTCTATTGTTTTGCTCTATTTCTTTACACTGTTCACTTAGGAAGGCTTTCTTTTCTTTCCTAGCTACTCTTTGGAACTCTGCATTCAGATGGGTATATCTTTCCTATTCTCCTTTGCCTTTAGCTCTCTTCTTTTCTCAGCTATTTGCAAGGCCTCCTCAGACAATTATTTTCCCTATTTACATTTCTTTTTCTTGGGTATCATTTTGATCACCACCTCCTGTACAATGTTATGAATCTTCATCCATAGTTCTTCAGGCACTGTCTATCAGATCTAATCCCTTGCATCTATTTGTCACTTTCACTGTATAACTGTAAGGGAATTGATTTAAGTCATACATGAATAGTCTAGTGGTTTTCCCTGCTTTCTTCAATTTAAGTCTGAATTTGGCAATAAGGAGTACATGATATGAGCCACAGTCAGCTCCCGGTCTTATTTTTGCTGACTGTGTACAGCTTCTCACCCAAACTGTTGAACACTATTTATTGTAAAACATGGTAGGATTTTCTATGAATTCTGCCAGTTGCTAATAGATAAGAAGCATCAAGTTATATCAGTATTTATATGATAAAGACATAAGTTACTCGACTTATAATTCTGATAGGGAGAAAAAAACTAGAGAAAATTTAAACCCCAAACTCATAAAAGGCAATAATGTCCTTTCATGTCAAAGTTCGTAAATTTTACAAATTCAGAAAGTCATATTTGACTCATAATTTTATGAAGTCTATTGAAAATGAATCTAAATAAAATTCCAATCAGATCAGATCAGATCATATCAGTCGCTCAATTCCAATAGATCTGTTTTAATCTTTATCTCCCAGGACCTTTTTTTTTACTCCTGACAGTAAATAATGTTGGTGCCTTGTACAAATTAAGTTGGACTTTGCTAATTTCATTCTACAGAAATGTGCCAAATGATTAAAATTTGAAACAAAATTATTGCATAATTACATTCAGTGTTCAAAGTACATATGAGTGGGTTATATGAATTCCATGATGGTTAATTTATTGCCATTAAATTATTTTTTCCATGGTCTCTTTAGAGGAAATGACTCCAAATTTTTAAACTAATTATAATCAAATATCAACTAACTGGAACCTAAAATTGGATAATATTTGCTGCAATCAGCTTTTATGAGAAAGATGCAAACACCAAGAAAATAGGTCAGGAATAATTTATCCTCCCTGGACATGCAAATTCCATAGTGTGTCTTGGGTCCCATACCAGTTTATTCTTTATTGCCATAGTTATTTCATCTTCAATTTTTTTTCAATATCATATATATTGAAGTTACTCTACACTATGTACTATAATCCCATGTTGAAAAATTAGTATTTGTAATAAACATTTTCAAATACTGCAAGGATCTCAAACAAACATTAAATATATTCAGTGTACTGCACTTACAAAGGTGAAAATATGGATTGTAGCAACTGTTTGGGAGAAGGCAATGGCAAACCACTCCAGTACTCTTGACTGGAAAATCCCATGGGCGGAGGAGTCTGGTAGGCTGCAGTCCATGGGGTCACCAAGAGTCAGACATGACTGAGGGACTTCACTTTCACTTTTCACTTTCATGCATTGGAGAAGGAAATGGCAACCCACTCCAGTGTTCTTGCCTGGAGAATCCCAGGGACAGCGGAGCCTGGTGGGATGCCCGCTATGGGGTCGCACACAGTCGGACACAACTGAAGCAATTTAGCAGCAGTAGCAACTGTTTAGAATGTACCATTCAGCTTGCCTGCTGCATGGAATGTAATTAACTAACAGCCCCAGCTGCCACTCCTTTACATCCAGCATACTTCCTACAAACTGTTCCTAGTTTATGACTGAGCATGGCTGGAATGCTAGTGCAAGAAAAATCCTGTGAACACAGGACTCTGATGGGCATATCTGGCTCAGTTTTCCCTATGGGGAACTGTAAAATAATGCTCCTCCAATGTACTCTTCCTTCCTACTCTCTTTCTTAACCAAGTCAGAGTTTCACTGCAGTTTGAGGACTCTTCTGCCCTCTCTGGTTCTTCCCTTCTCTCCCCAGAGTTTTCCATAAATCTCTTGCTCATCTCTACCAGCTTGGCAGCCATGTCACTAGAGACTTGAAATAACACATTGACTGACATGTGCTGAGACTCTCAAAGCCTTGCCTCTTAAAGTACAACAGAACTTTGACTTCCCCTGAGGCCTACTGAGTTAGAATCTGCATTTTAGCAAGGTATTAGGTACTTCCTATGCACAATTAAGTTTAAGCAGCAATGGTGTAAAGCATGGGCTAGTCCAAACAAGTTGACCATGTAAATGGATTTCCTTATCTTTAAAATACCATTTCATAGGGGTATATACAATCAGAATATGTACATAATCTGCCTTAATTGATATTTGTTATAGAGAACTTGAATAATGACAGAAAGACAACACTACATTTTCTTGTTGCAGAATCCAGCTCTCAGTTCTATAAGGCCAGATATGCAGCTTCGCTCAGTTAATTTGCTCTTGGTTTCATTTTAGACTCACCAGCTAGATAATGATCACTGCTAGATCATCCTTCAGCATGTTTCTTCTGCTCCCCAGTATAATACTTCTGAGATTTCTCTATTTTCCATATATTCAGATTAAAGTGTGGTAAGGACTTGGTTGCCTACATCATCACCTACTCGCCCTTCTCCTTAAGGACAAAACTCCAATTTTTGCTTCTAACATTGCCATCAATGAAAAAAGGAAATCCACAGATAAGAACACAAGCAAAAGGTATATTTTGCAACTGTCTTGACTGCTAGTGTGGGAGGTGAGTGAATGCGTTGTATGGGGTTTACAGGAAGAGATCGTAAAAGGGAGGGCCACACCCTACTCATCTTCCTTCTTCCTGCTATCTGCAATGCAGATATGATGGCCAAATTTTCAAAGCCATCTTGGGCTATGAGGCAATGCATCAAATAGCAGGAAGATAAGAGGAACCTGGATGCCTCATGAACTTGGAAATGGCTATATCAGTCTTAGATTGCCTCTTTTGGAGTTCTTTAGTCTGAGATGAAAAGAAATTTCTATTGTTCTTAAGTCACCATTATCTTGTCTTTTTCTGTAACATGCAGCTAATTCTAACATAAATCATGCGACTACTAGTAAGTATATGCAATGACATTTTACATTTTGCATTAGACAAACATATATGGAAATTTTGGTAAGGGAAGTTAGAAAAGCAAATAGCAGGCAGTGTTATAGAATTTAATAGTAGTTTTTAAAAAAATAATATTTGTCTTTAAGGATAATAAACAGCTCATAGTAAGAGAAAAACAATGATTTCTATTCACTCATTAATTTATTTGTTCATTATCACCAACCTAGATAGCATATTCAAAAGCAGAGACATTACTTTGCCAACAAAGGTCCGTCTAGTCAAGGCTATGGTTTTTCCAGTACTCGCGTATGGATGCGAGAGTTGGACTGTGAAGAAAGCTGAGCGCCGAAGAATTGATGCTTTTGAACTGTGGTGTTGGAGAAGACTCTTGAGAGTCTCTTGGACTGCAAGGAAATCCAACTAGTCCATTCTAAAGGAGATCAATCCTGGGTGTTCTTTGGAAGGACTGATGTTGAAGCTGAAACTCCAATACTTGGGCCACTTCATGCGAAGAGTTGACTCACTGGAAAAGACTCTGATGCTGGGAGGGATTGGGGGCAGGAGGAGAAGGGGACGACAGAGGATGAGATGGCTGGATGGCATCACTGACTCGATGGACATGAGTCTGGGTGAACTCCGGGAGTTGGTGATGGACAGGGAGGCCTGGCGTGCTTTGATTCATGGGGTTGCAAAGAGTCAGACACGACTGAGTGACTGAACTGAACTGAACTGAATGCATTCATTGAAACAAACATAAAGTGCCTATTTTGTATTAGATGCTATACAAAGCATTGCAAATTAAAAAAAGGACAAAGTTCTTTGTTTAGGACATAATAAATTGGACACATATATAGATTATTAATATTTTGTGGAAAATGTAGCAACTCTAATACAAAGACTGGCTATGTTGCCTTAGAAACGAGGTAAAGACATGTAGGAATTAGCCAAACAGACAGGCGGCACTAAGGGAGCAGTATCAACAAAGGACAGAAGTCCTGAAGTACAAATGGCTTTATGTAATAGATGAGGCTGAAGGAATCAGCAGGACTAAAAGTGCTTTATATGTCATTCTACAGTAGGTGGACTTTATAGCATTGGAATCAGGAGCCACTGCAAGACTTTATATCAAGAAGAACATCGTCAGGTTTGTGTTTAATTAAAAATGCCCTGTTATAATGTTGTGCCCATGGTTTGAGGAAAACAGCACCGGAAGCAAGCAGTAAGAGGTTTTTTCAGTCGTCTAATCAAAGTGTAATGATGGTGTGATCCATGCCGTGTCTAAACGGCTGTGGAAATAAGGAACACGGATTGAAGACCCGTGTAGCTACTGAAATCACCAGGAGTCAGTAATTTATGTGCTGTGGAAGGTGAGGGATGAAGAAGAATCTAGAATCAATCAATGGTTTCTGAGTTGTGTGATGGCTAGAGGATGGTGGCACTCATTGTTATTTATGAAAAATGAACTCCCAAATCTCATCATGCAACCCAGGACTTATGCTTGACCGTAGACTTCTCAGGTTAAAATCTTGAGTCTATTTCTGTTGGCTGTGCAAGGTATTGCACCTCTTTGCCTTGTTTTTTCACCTATAAAATGTTTGTTGTAAAATAAAGTGTGTATGAATATTGGGTTAATACACGTAAAAGAGAACAGTATCTGGTACAAAGTGCTCAATAAATAGTAACAAGTATTATTATTACTACAGTAACAATCTCATGCATCCACAGTGAACTGGTTACCTAGGAATCTAAATAAAGAGAAGTTGTTTCTGTATAAAAATCCTGGAAAAATCAGTATTTATGGAGTTTCAAGGAAGAAAAGCCCATGCAAGATTTAAAGAAGAAAATTATTGGCGAAATAGAAGAAAACAAAACAAAACAGAGGGGTTGAGCGTAAAGAACCCAAATAAGTAATCTCAAAAAGAAAGATATCTACAATGACCAGTATGGTAGACCAGTAAGACAGCAATACACACATACTGATTGCATTGAACAAGATGAAGATGAATTGATGGAGTCAGAGCAAGTTTAGTGGAATGGGAGGGCTGAGACCTGGTGGCAGAGGGTTGGGAATAAAAAAATAAAGAAATAGTAAATAGAGACTAGTCTTGAGAAGCTTAAGCAGGTGGGAAGTCAACTGAATAAGTGGGATTTGTGTCAAGGGAGGGCTGTTTTACACACTAAAGAGAAATAAAGACTCATGGGAGAGAGTGAATTATAGTGTCAGGAGGGTAGGGGAAATACAATGAAGCATACATGTAAAGGGAGCTCTGTGCAAGAGATACTTTCTGTTCTTACAGTGAAGGAACAAAAGTGGAGAAAGGGAAGCATTGTAGATGTTTCTAGGTGTGAGAGGAGGGAGGCAAGATTGAAGAATGTCATTCACAGTGGCCGCAAATCTTTACGTTTCGCATTTTGGTACTTCCATTGTTCTAGCGCTCTAGATACCCTAAGGAGACTCAGTGCGTGTTAGGCTCTCTTGGAAATACCAATTGTTGTAAGGTAAATTGTTGACCTGTGAGGAAAACTTCAATCTAGCTGGCACCGAGATCTGTACATATAAAAAGTGACCCACAATGAAAGGCAGAATATGACCGCTGCCAAATAAGTCCAGCAAGCAGTAAGTACTCCTGAGATTCCGTGGAGAGGAAAATTCATGTGAACTTCCTTTCTGAAGGAAGGCTTCTGTCGGCACTTTGAAAAATTGATAGGCTTCAGTTAAACAGAAAAGAAGTGAGCTGGGGACAGATGGCAGAAATCAGCGTAAGGAGAAGATGTGGCATTTTCCAAGCAGAAAGTTCTTAGAATAACCTAAAAACCATAGTGAAGGCGTGCACATTTGGCCTGAAGATTAAAACTTCAGAATGATTCAGAGGAGATGCATGCTGGGGTGGATAATTCTATGAAGTCAATCTGAGCAGAAAAAGACACTTAGAAATGGTGTTATCTGAAGGTTTTGATCTCCTGACACTGAGTCACTTTAAAGGAAGTGACAGGTCCCTGGAGAGTGACTGATGGAACAGGATATGGTCACTTTAGGTTTGGGATCCCTTTTAGTGTGTGAGGAAGTCCAGGAAAGGATAGCTGTGTACTACATTCTTGTTGCTGCTGCTGCTGCTGCTGCTGCTGCTGCGTCACTTCAGTCATGTCCGACTCTGTGCGACCCCATAGACGGCCTCCTACCAGGCTCCTCTGTCCCTGGGATTCTCCAGGCAAAAGTTCTCATCAAACCCAGCCATTATTGTCTGAGGAAATTCCAGAGTGGAGCTGGGTTCTGTAGCACTGAACAGTCTGCCTTCAGGTCCACGGAGCTATTTATATTCACACCTACTCCTCTTATGCTACCATCACCAGTACAGCTATGGATGCCCCCAACATAGATGGATTAGTATTGTATCAGCATTAGTGACATATCAGGGATCCTTTTATCTTGTGGTCAGGTTTTTGGCCTGTGGATTTGTGTTTTTTGTTGTTTCTCTATCCAAGGAATTCAAATGACTAATTCTCAGAGCCGGGATTACACATAGTAAGTAAGAGATGAACATCCATGTGAGCACACCGTAGCACACTCTTGATTCCCAAGTCAGGCCTTAAGCTGAACATAAAGTTGTCTTAAGATCCCAGGGTATCTGAACAAACTTTAGAGTCCTGGTGAATCAGCAGAGGGGTGAGGAGAATGCTGGCTGCAGAATGCTGGCTCCTGAGACAGGTGTTTGGAATGGGAGTGAATGAGTGAGTGAGAAAAGGACTTATACTCAGCAAGAATTATTAGTATTGTATTAATGAGACATCTGAGCAGAGGAGGTGGGAAATTCCCTTGTGTTCCATTATGATGTGGGCTTAAGAATTTACTGTGTGTAAAAGAAACGGGCTGCATTAGGGAAAAGCTGCTGGTACATGAGGTCTTTTAGAAGCTGTATTGAGACATGTATTGACGTTAGCTTTATTTGCAGAATGCCTGAATTATAATTCTAGTCATAGGCAAAGAGCTTACCATCAGGGCATATGCATCTTTGTGCACATGTGGAGAGTGAAGTTACTCTGGAAAGAGATGTGATTTCCCAGCCAAGATGGCTCATTTATTTTGATAGCTGTAAGCGCACAAAAGAGAATGGGCATAGCCTTTAGCTGCAGGTGTTCCCAGGGAGTGCAGATTGGCGGGGGCTGGTTGGTGGAAAACCTGTAGACTTCCTCTCCAAAGAGAAGCTGGGAAATCATCCAACACGTCCCACTTTCCTGACAGGAAGCAAGATGTGGGGACAGGAAGGCTGTGTCAATAAAGCAGCACGGCTAAGCCTTTTGTGATTGTTTTTGCATCACAACTATTCCACAGCCAAGCTTATGAAATTTTGCTCTGAACAATTGTAACGTGCTGATCCTCAACAAAATGGAAGAGGAACTGAGTTTGCGGTCCTTTCCCGTGAAATCTTCTGTAAAACAACACAGAAAGGAAACTTCAGAATGGGAGCCACCCTTGTCACACCAAGAGTGCTAATTAGGGCATCGAAGATCGCCTGCTGCGTCACAACTGCCCGAGAGAGGAGGATGTGCGCTTCTCAGGAGGGGTTTCCTGCTGGGGCTGGTAGCTTCAGCCCTGGGACCTTCCTGACTCTGGTCTAAGAAATAATCCACTCCATGTTTCTAGAGTTGCTCCCCAATCCCTCTACCGTGCTTCCCAAAGAGTCTAAAGTAGCTCACCTTTACCCTCACCAGCCCATTCCCCCAAACACACAATCTCTTATTTCTGACAGTCAGTTCTTTGGGGGTGATGACTCAGTTAATCAGTACAGTCTTTCCCAGTTCCATCAGCCTCTCCACTGCTTCCTCTGATTGTAATGGCCTCACACATCCCCCACTCATCGTCCCTCTTAACACAGCTGCTAATGGGAGCAAGAATTATTCTGCTTCCCACGGCTCCCATGGCTGTGCCCTAGTCTAGGAGGGGAGATGTGTTAGGATGGTTTAAAGAAGGCTCTTGGGCCGGGGACTCAAACCCAATGTGAAGATGCCTGAATCACTTTGATGAAACCCCTGAATCAAATTAACTTGGTCTCTGTAGCAGTTTAGTTCCCTATTTAACCAACTGAGGATTTAGCACCATGTTGCATGAGAAGGGATGTGTCTTGAGAGAGGTATGGAAAAACAGTATGGGCAAAGCTATTGAAGGAACATATTGGGTGAAAATATAAGAGAAAAACTGGTGAAAGGGTTTTTAGACTAGGACTTACAGAACTGCCTCATCTTTTTGCTCCTGTTCCTTCATCTAGCCAACAAATTTCTATTGTACACAAAGTTATGCCAGATATGGTTCTGAGTAATGGGAATATCAGACAAGGCAATATCAGACCAAAAAAAAAAAAAAAAAGCTAGTTAGAATAGAGCTTCTATTCTCATTCAACATGTTTTCAGAGAGCAGAGATGTCCCTATTTTGCAGGGATAGTCCTGGTTTCATCCTACTGTTTCATAGAACTATTGGTACTTCAGGCTTTCACTCCAAAATTTCTCTGTTCAGTCAGTAATTTACATGGGCATGCTCACTCATCTGCCAAGAGCTCTATGCAGGATGAGCTGGTCTTCGGGAAAATGTGTGGCAGGGTAAACAAGCAGACAAAACAATTACCATTCAAAAGTGCTCAAGTACAAAGTACAAGTCGCTGAGAGCACTTAGCTAGATCTTAAAAAAAAATACCAGCATTTGACTGAAAGATAAGTGGAAAAAGGTAAAGAGGCAGGATGAATACATTAGAATTACTATTTTGCTTTCTAACTGGAATAGTCAGAAAACACAGTTCAGTTCAGTTCAGTCGCTCAGTCGTGTCCGACTCTGCGACCCCATGCATCGCAGCACGCCAGGCCTCCCTGTCCATCACCATCTCCCGGAGTTCACCCAGACTCACGTCCATCGAGCCAGTGATGCCATCCAGCCATCTCATCCTCTGTCGTCCCCTTCTCCTCCTGCCCCCAATCCCTCCCAGCATCAGACTCTTTTCCAATGAGTCAATTCTTCGCATGAGGTGGCCAAAGTATGTGCCCCTAAACAAACAGCAATGGAGGAAAATGATGTGTTTGGGGATGTGTATCTATTTCAAGGCCCAAATGATTTGAATATCACAAGAAACCAGAATTTACTGAAAGGAGAGAATATAGCTGATATAAATATATTTTTAATATATGCTTTTAAATATCTTCTGTTCTTTTTCACACTCTGGACCCCATCTCTGCTTTATGTATATACATATACACACACACAGTCACATACAGCTGAAGAATGAAACATATGCATATGTGTATACATCTTTATGCATATGTTCCATATTTACATATATACTCTATTCTTCAGCCATGTGATGATCTAAGGTAAGGGATGCTCTATGTAAGAGACCCAGAGAGCACAGACTTCTCCTGAGTGCCTTCCAAACGTCACACTTTATTTTGATTTTGCCCTTCCCTTTTTCTTCTTGATTATTTTACTTTCCTTCTGCTAGGGAATTTTTGCTTTTTCTCTTTTTTAACTAGGAGTAAATTTTAATTTTTAAAATTTTCTTTTACTTAAAAAATTTTTTAGCTTTATTGAGAATTAATTGACAAATTGTAAGATATTTAAAGTAAACATCACGGTGATTTTTATACAGCTTTATACAGCTTTTAAAGATTACTTTCTATTTGCAGTTATTACAAAATATTGGCTATATTCTCTATGTTGCACAATACATCCTCGAGCCTATCTTACACCCAATAATTTGTACCTCACACTCCCCCATGCTTAGATTAGCGCCCCCCTCCACACACACACACTGGTAGCCATTAGTCTGTTCTCCAAATCTGTGAGTCTGGTAGCCATTAATTTGTTCTCCAAATCTGTGAGTTTGCTTCATTTTTGTTATGTTCCCTAGTTTTTTGTATACTTTAGATTCCACATACAAGTGATATCATACAGTATTTCTCACTTTTATTTTTTCTTTTTAGAAATAGCTAAATTACACTAACCAGTCCTGTTGGGGATGGAGAAGTCCTTTTTACTGCTTTCTAAACAATGAATAGGCCTTCCCAGGCGGCACAAGTGGTAAAGAACATGCCTGCCAATGCAGAAGATGTAAGTGATATGGGTTTGATCCCTGGGCCAGGAAGATGCCCTGGAGAATGAAATGGCAACCCACTCCAGTATTCTTGCCTGGAGAATCCCATGGACCGAGGAACCTGGTGGCCCACAGTCCATGGGGTTACCATGAGCCAGACATGACTGAAGCGACTTAGTGCATAGACAGTGAATGAGAGGGGATTGATGTGTGATATTTCCAGGTCTGTGCTCTAAAAATTTTCCCTTTATTGGCCATGAGCTGCCAACTGGACATGGACTTCTCCCACTTCTCCTTTCTTGACGTGAGGGGAAACAGCAATGTAACTATGCTAAGCCACTGAGACTTAGGCAGTGTTTCTTCTGGCAGCCAAGTTGATTGCTTTAAATAACATGCCTTCCCTTTCCGGGTGCAGTTCTGCAGCATCTTAAAAGCTGCATGTGGGTGGTTAGAGAAGAAGTCTTCTAGCCGTTCTCCCGTACGTTCTTTTCTTACTCTGGAGCTGACCTAGGCGGATGAAGGAGTCCTGAGTCTTTGGTTTGCTGTGTTTTTCAGTTTCACTTGTGGCTTACTAGAATATGTCCTCTCATCCTGGGCCTGGGTGACTCCTCAACTGATCAGATCATTTTATCACCCAACTCTTCCTCCAAAATTTACCAGAGAAACAAAACATCTAATGAGAAGACAGCAACTTCCACTTCTTCCATATTATTTAAATTTTATGAGCACAATTAATGGAAAGTGCAATGAACTGGAATTTGCTTCTTGGCCTCTCTCACTAATTAGGTACACTCTGGGCCCCACCCTGAACCTTTCTAGTTTGGTTCAAGTTGACTGCTCTCGCACACTGCACCCTCCCCCTTCACTCCACAACACTCTCCTGTTAAAGATGACTCTGCCTTGAGGCAGAAGCCAGAATTTATTCATTGATTAAACAAAATTTGAGCCTCAGGGACCAGAAAATTCTTGGGAATCCAGAGATAAATAAAACAAAAACCATTCCCTTAAGGAGTCTGAAATCTGGTGGCAGAGAAAAACATGTCAACCATGAATTATAATAAGCATTTTGATGGCAATATGAACAGCTAGTAAGAGAGAAGCCATGCCTAACCTTACCCAGGGTTCTCTGGAAAGGCTTCACAGAGGACTTGGCATCTCAGCTGGTTTCACAGGAGGAGAAGGCTCCATCAGGTGGAGCCGGAAGATGAAGGCAAGCTAGGAAGTGACATCATAAATGTGAAGGAAACAAAAGCAAGCGTACAGAGAACTCTGAGGACTGTGTTATTGTTGGTGCCTAATATTTGTACAGATTGAAGACATGGTTGGGTCTAGACTGAAAGGCTTAGGGAAGCAGCCTAAGGAACCTCAACCTTATTTGGTGGGGGAGGGGGCAGGTCTTTACCTAGAGAAGCTGTTGCTAGAAGTCCATGCTTTTGCTTATAGTCTTGTTATGCTTGACACCAGTTTGTCATCTAAGCTGTGTGGGTCAAGGGTTTCCCGAAGTCCCTTTGAAGCTTCCTTAGCTATGATTTCATGTTTGGTGAGTCAGAGGGAACCAGTAGGATCAGGAAGTACTGAACAATGGGACTGGGACTAACCATTCTCCCAGGTTGAAGGCAGCTGATAAGGTCAGAGGGTGGGGCTCCCCTCACCATCCTGCACTGGCCTGGCAGAGGCAGGGCTGGGGCAAATCCTGCTCTTCCTTGGAAGAGCAGCAATGTGGGAGGATCTCAGACCCGGGGACACCATCTACCCACTTAATACCATCATCCATCCCGTATACACTTAAATGCCATATACACAGTGTGGGCTCCACATATGTGTGCTATTGACGACTATGCTGATCTTTCTCAAAGTCCTTATAAAAGGAATAAGACAATGAGTAACCTTTGCAACTAGGACTCCCCCAACTAAAATATATTAGCATAATATGTGTGAGTAACTTTCAGAGGTATAATGAGTACTTTCTTGTCAAATAATGCGTTTTGGTCTATAAATTTTGGAAACGTATAATAATGAATCTATTATAGGAGCTGGAAGGAAGCCGAAAGTTCATTTAACTCCTTATTTTTTATAGATAATGAAATGAAGCATGGAGATATTTTGCCTGGTACTAAAAAACCTAATAGGATTTTAATATAAATGAAATTCATTCCGGTATATTTATGCACCCTCAATCACTCAGCTGTGTCCAACTCTGCGACCCATGGACTGCAGCCTGCCAGGCTCCTCTGTCCACGGAATCTTCTCGGTAAGAATACTGGAGTGGGTTGCCACTTCTGCCTCCAGGGGATCTTCCCAACCCAGGGATCAAACCTATGTCTCCCGTGTCTCCTGCATTGCAGGTGGATTCTTTACCGCTTAGTAACTAGGGAAGCCAGTATATGTATATCTGTTTCCAATAAAATCAAAGATTCCTATAACCACACAGAATTACCTTTAAAAATATTGTCAGTAAGGATATCAGGATTCTTCTTGGCTTATTATTATTATTATGTTAACTACAGCTAGATTGGTTTTCTACAAGACTGAATCTCTATGAAAGGAAGACATTTACTCTTCTGAATAGTATATAGCACATGTTATGTATCCAGAAATTATCATCAAGTAAGGTTTAGCTGTACCTTCTCCAATTCCTGCAAAATTCTAATACTTCTATTAGCTAAACATTAGAGATATTTTTGAAGCACATTATTGTATGAAGAAACAATTCATGGCTATAATATTGCTATCAAATACTACTTCACAATAACCTTTCACGCTATCCAGAAGTTTTAACCCAGTGGATTCATACAAGAGAAACTTCTGGTCTATCTATGTTGACTCTTGTGGATTTTTTCATGCTTTTGTGATGGCTGATGATCTCTTGCATTTATAGGAAACATTAGGATGACCAGAGAAGCTGATGGGTTTCTTTCCATCCTGAGTGTTCAGATCCTTTTATGCTGATCCTAGAATAGACAACACTTCCCTTAAATGAACTTGGCTCTCAGGTGTTCTATAGAACTTTGTAAACATTCCAAAATCTCTGAGCCAGTGCATTGCGAAAGTGGTGGCACCAGATGCTAAAGGAGGCACACTATTTGGGAGTCAGGACAAATAAGGTTGAGTATACATTGAAAAATGATATTAAATAAAATGCAAAACCTATTTAATCTACCTTTTTCTGCAACACATACTACAGAAATTCAAGCTGGAAAGAATTTCAGCTGGTTGGGAGAAGCAAAAGATAGTTATGAGGTGTAAAGATAGCAACAATATGTGAGTCCACTAAAGCCCAGGGTAGGAACTGGCTTCTAGGCAGAGCCCACAAAGAGGTCAAAACTGTCAGGCCTATGCTAAGTATTGTTCATACACCCAGCTCCTGCTGACTGCTATTTAGAACAGGTTCAGCTGGAGAATGTGATCCATCTTCAAGGATAAGATCAAGATGGCTCAGGAAATCGCTGTCACATTGTTGACTTTCTCATGACCTTCCCTCCGATGTCACGCAGCAGGTGCTTTCAGAAGAGTTAGCCCAGGGAAGGGGGGGTTGGGGAGGGTGGTGGAAAGTCCTTAAACAATAACAGTCATGTATGATTTTCTCAGTTGATAACCTTGGAACAGGACCCCATGAAAGGAATCAGAATAAACACCTTCACACCCAGGAAGTAAGGCGTGTAACATGCTGATCACAACCTCTTGCTCCATCTCTGTGTGAGGAAATTATAAAGCTAAACTCTTGCAAGTTTTCCCGATTCTCAAGGTTCACCTCCAATGACTTAAGTAAACTCAAAGCTTTAGGTCAGTTACATCTGTCACAATAACCTTTGTAACTGTACACGCTGCAGAAATAATTAGGAAGTCGGGTGTGGTTCAGCCCTCATAGGAGAACAGAAAAGAAAGCTAAGTCTTGCTTTGGAGCCAAAGTTGACTGTTTTTGGGAGGAGTGGTGGTGGTTAGAGCTGGGGAAAGAATGACTTTTTGTTTATAAAACTTATTTTTATAACTTTGCTGTTTGAGTAGAATAGATTGAAAGTGTTTCCATTCTATTAGCACTCCTGAAATCTTATTGAGTCATTTCTATTAATCACATCACTTCTTTTTCAGGAAATAAAGCAGTATCTTGATAAATGACAAAGCTGATTATAAACAAACATTTGCTAAACAGCACAATGGTATTAAGTTCCACCTGTAGTTTACAGAACGTTTTGAATCTTACTTAGGGGTAGGGCCAAACTTCCTCTCTGTTGGAAACTGTTATGTAATAATATCAGCTACTGTTTGTGAAGTTCACACTTTGCACTAGGCACTATATTAAGCACTTTACATTATCTCATTAAAGTCTCACAACAAACCTGTGAGGAAGGAAATATTACTATTTCCATTTGGTCAATAAGGAAATTAGCTGAGAGAAGTTCTATAAGTTGCTCAAGATCATGAAGATATTAAGTGGCTTGGGATGGCGGTATGCAGAGAAGGTGAGGGGGAGGTGAGATTCTAACCAAAATAGATTACACTGCACTTTCTACTTTTGATTTTCAACCTTCTAGAAGGCGGTAATCCCTGAGAGATGTAGATCTTTTTACTTGTCTGAGTAGCCATAAATTTTATAGTCTAAAATAAATTCTTGATTTTAGAGTCCTTAGCTAACAGGAACGAGGCATTGTGGTGAGGGCTAATTCAGTTAGTCCATGTAGGGGGAAATTTGTTCCCAGAATTATGGCATGATAATGTAGGCACATCACTGGTGGTGGAGTTTGATATGACTTTGGGTAGTACTTGGGCATAAAAAAAAGTAGTGATGTATTTTATTGCTATTTTTAGTTTACAACTGTGGTAAATGATCTATATGTCAAGTTTTCTTTCAAAGTAAATTTATTTTGGCTAAAATTCCAAGTCAATGTTAACTAAAAATATTAAATCAATTATAGTATATGTGGTTTGCAAACTACAGGCCTACAGCAAGCTGTGTGAAGGTGGTGGGGAGTGAGTTCATAAAAAGTGCTCAGCAAATCCTGCTGGATTAAATGGGGCTTCCAAGGATCTACGCAGAAACTTATTTTCTGTATCCTTCAAAATTATCTCTAATGAAGTAGTCTGAAGTAAACTAATATTCATTTTAAATGAGCCAGATGTATAGTATCAAACATATAGTTTGAAAATGAAACAGTACATTAGCTGTTGGCCTTATTTTTCTACATGTTTATTTTGCTTTTGCATATTACATAAGCACCAACTAAAAGAAGTCAAGTAAGCATGCCATCTATGTTAAAAGGAATTAAGGAATTTTAAATGCCTATATTCATTTAATTATCCATAGTTCCACCTCCAAGTGATTTGGAACAGTGGATTATCTCAGGGGATTATTAACTTTGTTTTGTTGGTGTAAGGTAGCTTGCTTCAGAGATGGATACTTTTTGACAGCTCAGAATAAAAAAAAATCCCAAACCACAGAAGCATAGCATCTCAGACCTGTTTAACAAGCCCCCTGTACAGCCACTTGAATTTACAGAAGAAGAAACTGAGAAACACACCCAAGGTGAAAGTGAAAGTGTTCATCCCTCAGTCGTGTCTGACTCTTTGTGACTCCATGGACTGTAGCCCACCAAACTCCTTTGTCCAAGGGATTCTCCAGGCAAGAATACTGAAGTGGGTTGCCATTTCCTTCTCCAGGGCATTTTCTCCATCCAGGGATCAAACCCAGGTCTCCTGTATTGCAGGCAGATTCTTTATCATCTGAGCCACCAGGGAAGCCCAGAGGTATTCAGTTAAAATGCAGCAGCTTATTAGCCATGCAAAGAATTTTGAAAAGTAGAACTGTTACATTGTTTATTAATCTTAAAAGAAAAATAGGCCGGTGAGGAAAGGTAGCCTTCAGAATCCATCAGACTCCTCTTTTTAGCATATATGGGGTTTTCTTTCTATACTTCAGTTTCCTATTTCCTGTAGGGATTTTTTTTTTTTTTTTTTAATCATAGACCTGAAGAAAGGATTGAATGAGTTGACATAAATATAGATCAGAGCACACTGTCTCTCAAGAAGTTAATTCTCCTTCCTCTCTAGATTTAGGGTGTACATAATAAAGAAAATATTATTTAAGGTTTCAGAAAAGGATTAAGGAGAATTTGGTAAGTGGCTCTCTTATTGGCAACTAAAACATTATAAGTGAAGGCAAATTTACAAGGAAAAATGATCAAATAAATTTTAGAACTCATTTCATGAGCATAAATATATTTTACACAATTATAATTAATATGCACATATTATTTAGTTTTTACTTTTCATACATCACTTTCTATATACTTCCATGTTAACTCCTCAGTTCAGTTGCTCAGTTGCTCAGTCTGACTCTTTGTGACTCCGTGGACTACAGCATTCCAGGCTTCTCCTCCTGCCTTTAATCTTTCCCAGCGTCAGAGTCTTTTCAAATGAGTCAGTTCTTCACATCAGGTGGCCAAAGTACTGTGGTTTCAGCTTCAGCATCAGTCCTTCCATTGAATATTCAGCACTGATTTCCTTTAGGACTGACTGATTTCATCTCCTTGTAGTCCAAGGGACTCTCAAGAGTCTTCTCCAACACCATAGTTCAAAAACATCAATTCTTTGGCACTCAGCCTTCTTTATAGTCCAACTCTCACATCCATACATGACCACTGGAAAAACCATAGCTTTGACTAGATGGACCTTTGCTGGCAAAGTAATGTTTTTGCTTTTTAATATGCTGTCTAGGTTGGTCATAGCTTTTCTTCCAAGGAGCAAGCATCTTTTAATTTCATGGCTGCAGTCACCATCTGCAGTGATTTTGGAGCCCCCCAAAATAAAGTCTCCTACTGTTTCCACTGTTTCCCCGTCTATGTGCCATGAAGTGATGTGACCGGATGTGATGATCTTTTTGAATGTTGAGTTTTAAGTCAACTTTTTCACTCTCCTCTTTCACTTTCATCAAGAGGCTCTTTAGTTCCTCTTCACTTTCTGCCATAAGGGTGCTGTCATCTGCATATCTGAAGTTATTGGTATTTCTCCCTGCAATCTTGATTCCAGCTTGTACTTCATCCAGTCCAGCATTTCACATGATGTACTCTGCATAGAAGTTAAATAAGCAGGGTGATAACATACAGCCTTGACGTACTCCTTTACTGATTTGGAAACAGTTTGTTGTTTCATGTCCGGTTCTAACTGTTGCTTCTTGACCTGCATACAGATTACTCGGGAGGCAGGTAACGGTCTGCCAAGGTCTGGTATTCTCTCTCCTAAAGAGTTTTCCACAGTTTATTGTGATCCACACAGTCAAAGGCTTTGGCATAGTCAATAAAGCAGAAATAGATGTTTTTCTGGAACTGTCTTGCTTTTTCTATGATCCAACGGATGTTGTCAATTTGATCTCTGGTTCCTTGGCCTTTTCTAAATTCAGCTTGAACATCTTGAAGTCCATGGTTCACGTACTATTGAGGTCTTGCTTGGAGAATTTGGAGCATTACTTTGCTGTGTGGGAGATGAGTGCAATTGTGTGGTAGTTCGAACATTCTGTGGCATTGCCTTTCTTTGGGATTGGCATAAAAACTTACCTTTTCCAGTCCTGTGGCCACTGCTGAGTTTTCCAAATTTGCTGGCATATTAAGTCCAAAACTTTAACAGCATCATCTTTTAGGACTTGAAATAGATCAGATGGAATTCCATCACCTCCACTAGCTTTGTTCGTAGTGATGCTTCCTAAGGCCCACTTGACTTCTCATTCCAGGATGTCTGGCTCTAGGTGAGTGATCACACCATGGTGGCTATCTGGGTCATGAAGATCTGTTTTGTATAGTTCTTCTGTGTATTCTTGCCACTCTTCTTAATATCTTCTGCTTCTGTTTGGTCCATACCATTTCTGTCCCTTATTGTGTCCATCTTTGTTCCCTTGGTATCTCTAATTTTCTTGAGGAGATATTGCCTCCTAGCCACATTTTTCTTGCTTTTGACTGCCCAAGAGGAAACCTGAGGAAACCTCTTTGATCTCCTGAGTACAATGTGCTTCCCTTGAGTCACTTTTGTCCTTAGGCACCGGCATGTTGAAGGTCTACTTTCAGAAGCTCTCAGGAGGGAGGGAGAACACTTGATTTGCTTCTCTACCTCTGATGATTAGCATACTGTTAAATTTTAGCACACTGTTAAGTACCTACCCAATAAGAATTCTTTGACTGAAAGAAAATTTCCAAGGGAGCATATCACAGTATCCTAACTTCTTTTAACTTCTATCATAGTTTACATATGAAGGTCAAATTGTCTCACTAACCTCTTTTAAAAATACATACCCTCCTCAGTATTGTGCTAATTCTTGGTTGTCAGTTGGTAAATTCTTCTAATATTATTGTTGTTTCTGTTATTGCTTAGTCACTAAGTCATGTCCAACTTTTTGCGACCCCATGGACTATAGCCCACCAGGCTTCTCTGTCCATGGAATTTCCTAGGCAAGAATTTTGGAGTACAATGCCATTTCCTTCTCCAGGGAATCTTCCTGACTCAGGAATTAAACTTGTGTCTCTTGATTCTCCTGCATTTCAGGTAGGTTTGTTACTACTAAGGCACCAGGAAATACACTCAGTCTATTTCTTCCACCTTCATTTCATCAGTAAAATTTGCTCTTGGAATGAATGGGGTGCAGTTTTGACTGCCATTGCATTTAAACACATTTTACACAGAAAGGTCAGTGGCATTCGGGAGATCCTATATTACACTGTTCCCTGAAATAAAAAAATGTTTTAAGAACTTAGAAAGTTTAGGTGGAACTAAGGTGCTGCTACTGCTGCTGCTGCTGTCGCTTCAGTCGTGTCCGACTCTGTGCGACCCCAGAGACGGCAGCCCACCAGGCTCCCCGCCCCGGGATTCTCCAGGCAAGAACACTGGAGTGGGTTGCCATTTCCTTCTCCAATGCAGGAAAGTGAACAGTGAAAGTGAAGTCGCTCAGTCATGTCCGACTCATGGCGACCCCATGGACTGCCGCCTTCCAGGCTCCTCCATCCATGGGATTCTCCAGGCAAGAACACTGGAGTGGGTTGCCATTTCCTTCTCCAATGCATGAAAATGAAAAGTGAAAGTGAAGTCTCTCAGTCGTGTCTGACCCTCAGCGACCCCATGGACTGCAGCCTTTCAGGCTCCTCTGTCCATGGGATTTTCCAGGCAAGAGTACTGGAGTGGGGTGCCATTGCCTTCTCCCATATATATATATATATATATACTTAAAACAGGGATGAGGACAAGTTGCCCTGAAAAGTAGTAAAATAGTGGTAGATTTCTGTTTTCATTATTTGTGAATTTTCAGATGTATAAAGTGAAGTCAAGTCTTCCCTGAAAGGGAGAAAATACCATGTGGTCATCAGAAGATAGGGTTGTTGTCCTGGAAACCATTCCTCTTTTAAATTGTGAAACTGACAAGCCTTACATGCCAGAGACTAGGTCCTAAATCTGAAGACTGACAGTTTGCAAAACCACATAGTATATATTTAGCCACAAGGTCATCTGTTTCCCAGATGACATCAGCAAGAGGTTTGCATGTTTCAGCTGAGACTAACAAAGAAGAGTTTATGTCACAATAGCTGGGACAAGTATGAGGAAGTCTGAGGAAATAGACACCTGCAAGCAGGGTGGTTGTGACGGGATTGCTGAGAAGTCCTGGGCTTAGCCCAAGAGAGGCAGGGACACATGCAGCCCAGTTGGAAAATAATACATTTATTCCTGGTAATATAGCTGCAGATATATAGGAAATCATTTTAAAATTAGCAATAAAAATATTTTTTATTTCCGTTTATGTGAATCGAAAGCTCTTTGCTTTTCACAACTCAGGTGTTCATATTCCTTTACTAAATATTTATTAACCATGAATGCCATGAGAACATTTAGGCTGGTTTTCATGATATTACACAGGCTTGATTCAGTTCAGTTCAGTCGCTCAGTTGTGTCCGACTCTTTGCAACCCCAAGAATCACAGCACGCCAGGCCTCCCTCTCAGTCATCAACTCCCAGGGTGTACCCAAACTCATGTCCATCGAGTCGATGATGCCATTTAACCATCTCATCTTCTGTCGTCCCTTTTTCCTCCTGCCTTCAATCTTTCCCAACATCAGGGTCTTTTCAAATGAGTCAGCTCTTCGCATCAGGTGGCCAAAGTACTGGAGTTTCAGCCTTAGCATCATTCCTTCCAAAGAAATCCCAGGGCTGATCTCCTTCAGAATGGACTGGTTGGATCTCCTTGCAGTCCAAGGGACTCTCAAGAGTCTTCTCCAACACCACAGTTCAAAAGCATCAATTCTTCGGCGCTCAGCCTTCTTCACAGTCCAACTCTCACATCCATACATGACCACAGGAAAAACCATAGCCTTGACTAGACGGACCTTTGTTGGCAAAGTAATGTCTCTGCTTTTGAATATGCTATCTAGGTTGGTCATAACTTTCCTTCCAAGGAGTAAGCGTCTTTTAATTTCATGGCTACAATCACCATCTGCAGTGATTTTGGAGCCCCCCAAAATAAAGTCAGCCACTGTTTCCACTGTTTCCACTGTTTAGAGAAATAGAATTATAATATAGAATATATACTTATGACACAGAATATACAGAGTAGAAGCAAGCTTGACCATCAAGAATGTCTATTGATGGATAGACTAGCAGTATAGCCCAACTTCCTATTTAGAACTGTAACTGATGGATTGTGTAAAGGCCTGGTCTCTTACCCTGTGATGTGTGAGTGTGTGTGTGGTGGGGGAAGGGTGAGTGCTGCCACTGCCTCTGCAAGGAGACACTGTGAGAAATTCACATTGAGTTTGCCTCAAGTCACACTTTCTTGTGCATGATTCTCTTTACTCTTGTTGGATGCCATTTTGAAATGTCAATTGTGGATATAAAGTCACATTCAAATATCTCTCTTATAATAGTAGGAGCTGTTCTGCCTTGTAGTTAATACAGTAATAATCTCAGCTATAGGACCAGGCATGTCCCTACTCTGTACCCCACCTCAAACATACTCACACTTGAGATTGAACTTATGAAAAAGATTGAATTCTTGGCAGGGTAGAGTGGTTTAAGAGACAGGATATGACTGCAGTATAAAGTACAGTATTGTAAGCCAAGGTAATTCTGGCTATGTTATGTTCCCTTCAAAGATCTTTTTAAGACAAACATTGACTTATTTTTCTACAAATTTATGATTTTGTAAGTTGTTCTAGTTGAATACTGGCATTTTCATATTTCAGCCTCACATACCAGTCATAGGGTTTGTGGTCAGGGTGGAGAATGACAAGTAAGCATTATTTAATCTTAAGCTATATAATGCTATAAAAATATTTACTATACTTATGAACATTAAGTTTCATATCTTTGAGGGCAAAAATAGCTGCCAAGTTAGTATTTTTAAAACAGACTTATTTTTCATGAGCTTTACTTTCAGAAAAATCCCAAAACCTGAGATAGATATTTCAAGGTTGAATTCAACCCTTATAAAATGATGCCTCTGCAAATGCCTTAAAAGTCCATACATTTCTTTTTTAGGAATATTACTAATATTAGGAATATTACTAATTTTCTGACTTAAAATTTTCCACAAGTGTTTCTGAAGCAATGTTAGAATACAATACATCAGGGAAAGTTAAATACCTAAAATTTTACACATTTTAGCCCAATGTTTGACTAAGTGGCTTTGAAATAAGCACTAACCTGTCTTGACGCATGCAGAAGACTTTTACACAAGAAAGTACTAGTCTGTTTTATTATCCCATATCTAACAGACACAGAGAAAGCATCATTACCAGTTCCCTTCCCTTTGGTGTTATATATGATTGACAGCTGAAGTTCCATGTGAGTGTGCTTGTACATTATATACAAGCATAGTGTGTGCATAGTGCACAGTAGGACACGCCTGGGGACCATGAAGTCTCATGTGAGGAAGCTTTTCCTTAAGGATCTCTCAGGAACCGATGGGATGAAAAAACACAGGTCTTGGAGGGCCTGATGGCTCCCTGGTGCCCAGCCTTCCTTGGAAGACCTCTGCAGTGACCTTCATTCACCCAAGAATCTCTCCACCCCTATACCACCCTAGATGCACTAACTACTTCTGGTTCTAAGCAACAGCTTTCAGAATATGAATTGAATCATCCAAGCCACTAAAGAAAGGGCCATTAATGAATCCAAATTTTCCCCAACTCCATATCCTATCACTGGGCCTTTTGGCTTGTGGCCTGACCATTCCCAAGGCTTTTGAGAGCCATCTTATTGCAGAAATAGTATAACCTGTTACTCTATTTGCATCTTAGCTGCTGAGAAGGGGACTATTCTCATTGTGAGTCAAAGGTCTGAAAATGAGAAAAAAACCAAGTAATTTTTCTTTGAAACAGAAAGAGCTACTATTTTCCTTATCACAGAACATAAACATTTTCATGACAAAAAAAAAAAAAACCAAATGCATAATCCCAATGATAAACATATTTTGCTATATATAACATTTTATTTTGCAATCACATTATGATTATATAACTAAAAATCTTTAATGGCAACAGACTCATTTCTATTTAATAGTCTTTTAAATCTGATGGTGTATTATGAGTATCCTTGTTCCTTAGTCACTAAGTTGTATCAGACTCTTTGTGACCCCATGGACTGTAGCCTGCCAAGCTCCTCTGTTCATGGGATTTCCAAGGCAAGAATGCTGGAGTAGGTTGCCATTTCCTTCTCAAGGGGATCTTCCCAATCCAAGGATTGAACCTGCATCTCCTACATTGGCAGGTGGGTTATTTACCGCTAATCACCAAGGAAGCCCTTGTGAGCATCTTTACATGTCAAGAAAAGTTCTCTGGCTACAGAATGTCCTTTATGGGATTACACCATCATTCATATAAGAAATTTCTTATTGTTGAGCATTTAGTTGACAGTTTGTATTTTATGCTACTATAAATAACATTGAAATGAAAGTCCTAAAAGATCCATCTTTTCAATCGTCTATTTCCTTACTATATATTCTTAGAAGAGGGACCCTCTGGTTAAAATATGATATATTAAGAGTTTTTGAGGTATGTTACAAAACTGCCCTCAAGAAAGGATATATGTGTTTATCCTCCCACCAAAAGAGAGTGTGGGAGGTTTCCTTTTTGAGTCAGCCTTTATCATGTCACGAATTTATTTCTGTGGGGTCATGACAGAATATAAATTCAATGGAGTTAGGGGGGATTTGAAAAAAAAATTCTCAAGAGAAGTTGGGACCATTCTGTGACCCACTATGAGTCACAAATGTGGTCCTTCCTTCCTGCCTATGCTCTTGTGGGGAGCAGGCAGTGTTAGGGCCTTGTGTGGCATGCTACTGCATTCTGGCATATGTTACATCTTCACTGGAGTTTGATGTGGATCCAGAAGGAAGTGAATGAGGCCCATAGTCTTTATCAGATACACCATGAGAAAGTAATCCCCATCCTGCAAAGTGGGCTCCAGTGGTCAAAGCTGTGTGAGAGGGTCAAGGGGATTGAGAATCCTTCCTCTAGCTCATGCTTTAAGGATATAATAAACATAAAATAAACACTCTGAGATAGTCTACAAAATAAGGAATAAATAAGCAGGAACTGGATTCTTAATCTAATACTCCTTGTCAAACCTCTAGGTAAAATATGAATTCAAAAGGCTAAATTAAAAAAAGAACGGAAAACGTATCACACCATTGGCAGGAATATATTTCTGTTAAAATGACAAAATCTGGGAGCTGTTAGAAGCATTTTGTTGATAAATTTTCATCCTTCTCTGAGACTCCTGATGAGTAAATATTATAAAAATAAAATTCCTCTAATAGTCTAATCATTTTGATATTTCAGTTTTGATCCATCATTTGCATTATCTTGTAACACCACAATTACCAAGTTGAAAATCAATTAGAAGGAGACTTGTTGAAGGTAATTGTTTCTACATTCTGTATTGCATCTTTTTAGAAACGCCTTGGTACAATAGGCTGTTTTTCATTTCTGACCATGACTAACTTGACAGGCTTGTTGTGTCTGGGTCTTACCCTCACTGTGATGAGAGGCTGTTGGAGCATTGCAGGCAAAGGAGTGATGTTAACGCTTACTTTCTCAGGTGCGTCTTTATTGTCCTTTTCTTCAGGGCTGGTGGAAAGAGTGAAACTCTCCCAACGTACATGAGACAACTGGACCCCTTAGAACTTCCATTGGAAGCTTGTTGTTTAGTTGCTAAGTCGTGTCCAACTCTTTTGCAACCCCATGGTCTGTAGCCCACCAGGCTCCTCTGCCCATGGGATTTCCCAGGCAAGAATACTAGAATGGGTTGCTATTTCCTTCTCTAGGGGATCTTCCCAACCCAGGGATCAAATCCTTACCTCCTTATTGGCAGGCAGATTCTTTACCACCAAGCCGCCAGGGAAGTTCCTTTGGTAGTTTAGGGAATGAAACTAAGCCAAAAATATAGTTGACTCAGGTTGATCAAATGGCTAATACTCATTCTGTTGTTTCTCTACCTATAGAAGTTAGGGGGTAGAATCCCACCACTAATATCCACCTAGTGGAACACCCAGTTCCATAGCCCATTCTGAAGCATCTTTCAATGGCCTTGCCAATTTTTCCTCCAGCTGCCACTGTCTGTCCTCCAGCCTTTTCCTATGCATTTCTGTGACGCTTGTTCCTTTTATCTCTTCCTGCCCCCATGGTTTACTATCACATCCTGTGGTTCAAATTCCTATCATTGCTTGGGTCGTTCTGTATTATTTCAGATGAGCTGCTTGGCTGCATATCTTTTTGTATCCAGTGAGAGCCCAGCTCTGTGTCATTGTGGTAGAAATGCACAACTGTAAAATTTCTCCCTCTGGGATAGAATGACAGATTTATTCTTGTTAATGACTTCACTCTTTGTACTCCTCTCTATTATTTTTGGTATGTTAAGCAAGGTGAGAACAGTTGTGTTTGACTCATTAAATAATGATAAGATGTAAGTATCAACCAAAAATTGGGGGAGAGGATTTCAATATCTAATATGAATGATACCTTTTCTATGATACAATGCTTTCTCTTTAGATATCAAACATCCTGCTTCACTCTAATATTCAGTAGTAATAATGGGCTGATAGAAATTGATAAAATCCAAAATGGAATCTTCTTGAGTTTATCCAAATGATAATTCTGCCCGGCTTGGAACAAGTTTTACTTACATGAACCTCTCGCAATGGTATATGTCATTCCCTCACAGAACAATATGACACTAATAGCACAGTATTCATCCTTCCCTAAGACCAGGCAATTTAGGATCTAACCTATGTCAGTAGCAGGAAGCTGGTAGACTGTCTCTTTTTAGATTCAGACACTGTACTCAAATAGTTAACCACAAACTATTAAAATGTTTGAGCCCTAGTAATGCACCTTCAGGAAAAGGAGGAATACAGGTAGGACTAAAAGAGAAAAAACTTGATCTTATATCTATACTGCCTTTGCAAGGGATTAGAGATATAAAACCAAGTGATTTCAATAGAGACTCTTTGTTGGTAAGGTTTTCCCAGTAGAATTTATAAGTAGTATAGTCTCATGACTGAGGGCACAGAGTCTATATAGCCAGACTGTCTCAATTTGGACACAAAGTCAGCCATATACTAGCTGAGTTATCTTGAGCAAATTGTTCAACATATCCATGCTTCAGTTTTCTTCATTATACAATGGAGATCATGAGACCTACTTCCTTGGGGCTTTACAAATATTCAATGAGGTAAATCATTTGAAGTGCTTAGAGTAATACCTAGCCTAGATTGAATAGTTGATAATGGTATCATCATGATATTTATCACCAGACTTTACCTAAAGATAGATAAGCCAATTTTAGCACGGGAAGGCCCAAAATACTGTAGAAAAAAAGTTTTTCATCAACGGTCAGAGTATTCTTCCTATGGGATTCCAGAGGAAGGGAGGGTAGTAAAATAATCTTTTAAAGTATTTATCATTATTTTTATAATAAATTCTATTTTTAATTATAATAGAGTAGAATAGGAGTTTTCTTTTGTTATATAGTTTTGTGAATGTTAATCCATGGATAGATTTGTGTAACCTTCTCTCTGCTGATTATGTTACCACAGAAAATTCCAACCCCCACCCCCACCATGCTTCTCCTTTACAACCAAACACTGCTCCATCCCTAACTCCTGACAACCACTGATCTGTTCCCTATCATAATAGTTTGATGTTTTGACAGCATCAGATAAGTGAAATCATATGTCGTCTTTTGAGATCAACTAATTTTCACTCTGTATAATGACTTTGAGATTCATCCATGGTGTTGTATGTAACAACTATTTTTTCCTTTTCATTAGTAAGTATTCCACATACCTCAACTTGTTCATCCGTTCACCTGTTCAAGGACATTTGTAGATAGAGCTGCTAGAAATATCTGTGTACAAGTTTGATTTTGTTTTTGTTTCTGTTCAATCCCATAATGCTGATCTCTTCTTTAGCTGGAGGAGAAACTTTAGAAATCAGAGAAATGACCTATGTCTATAAGTGGATTTCAATCATATCAGTGATACCCTAATTGATACTCTAATAATATAAGAAAGTGAAAGTGTTAGTTGCTCAGTTGTGTCTGACTCTTTGCAACTCCATGGACTGTAGCCCTCCAGGCTCCTATGTCTATGGAATTCTTCAGGCAAGAATACCGGAGTGGGTAGCCATTCCCTTCTCCAGGGGATCTTCCTGATCTAGGGATCGGACCTGTGTCTCCTGAAGTACAGGTAGATTCTTTACCATTTAAGCCACCAGGGTTGCCCAATAATAAGATTTGTTAAATGTGTGGACACTATAAATAGAAAATAAAAAATAAAATGAAAAAGTGTTTAGCTGATATTTTTCTTCCTTAATGTCATAAAGAGTGTATGTTCATTGTCCATTTTGAGTTCGTTTTTGTTTTGTTTGTCTTTTCAAAAGCAAGGTTTTTATCTAGAATTTCCAAAGGTAGAACAGTGTATTGAAATTCTGGTTCAGTAATGCAACTGTTTTCTAACTTTGATAATACCCTTTTCCTTTTCCAGTTCTGAAAGCAAGACTATTTTTAATGTTTTCACCAGGATTATCAAAACAACCTTTCACAAAAACAACTCTGGACTAAGGTTATTGCTTGTCTCTTTGCTGAGAGTTGAGAAATAAAGTAAAATTGTTCACGTGTTAGGAAACTAAAATTGAATACAACAAGAAGTCCAAATATTGGTGTTTTTTCCTGTTGGGCTAAATAAAGCTTCTGCTGATTCTTCAGTGTTTCCTATAACATGTTAGAACCCGAGTTAAACAGTTAAAAACTCTTTCCTCTGGTAGTGGGGCAGTTTAGTTTCCAACATCACTGACTCCGCTATAAAAGAAAATTCATCACAAATTGTTTTCATCTCTTGGAATATTTTTATTGGCAAATGAAGTTAACAGTTAATGGATTCTCATTCAAAACAGAACAACAGCAATATCAACCAGTGTGTATCTAAAAACAATAGGAAACCGTTTAGATTTTAAAAATAAAAACTAGCTAGGAGAAGGAAGGTGTGGGGAGTTCGGGGGATTGGTCTGCTTAAGAAAATCTTCAGTGTCCCCATGGATCTGAGCAGAGTTTATGAGACAATTTCTACCTGGGGAAGACTTGACAGAAGGTTCAGCTTCTGTTGTAACTACTATCCTATCATGGGAATTTTATTTTGTGTGGCTGAATCCCCTGGTGGGGGCCATGTCTTTGATTTTTTTTCATATAAATAATTCTTTATGGAAAATTATAAACAGAAAAAAATTAAAAAGATCAAGAGAAAAGAGGTTTTCTTCTAATCCTTTAGGATATCCTTTTCTAAAATAGCCCTATTTGTAGAAAACCTATTTGATGAGGGCAGGTTGTTTGTGAGCCATAACTTTCATAGCAAAAGATTTGATTGTCTTTTAGGATATTTTCATCAAGCTGTGATAAACCAAGATTCTCTTCTCCATGTTAGGAAACTGTCTCAATGGTTATTACGTGAAATTGCACAATTATATCACCTGAGGACTTTACTGTTTTTCTCTTCCATATTTTGAGTTCTGTAAACACTACATGCTTTTGATGCTTTTGAACTATGGTGTTGGAGGAGACTCTTGAGAGTTCCTTGTACTGCAAGGAGAGCCAACCAGTCCATCCTAAAGGAAGTCAGTCCTGAATATTTATTGGAAGGACTGATGCTGAAGCTGAAACTCCAATACTTCGGCCACCTGATGCGAAGAACTGACTCATTTGAAAAGACCCTGATGCTGGGAAAGATTGAGGGCAGAAGAAGGGGACGACAGAAGATGAGATGGTTGGATGGCATCACCGACTCAATGGACATAAGTTTGAGCAAGTCTCGGGAGTTGGTGATGGACAGGGAAGCCTGGCATGCTGCAGTCCATGGGGTCGCAAAGAGTCAGACACGACTGAGCGACTGAACTGAACTGAAACATTACATTGATAACTAGTTTCTCATCTGTGGAAACTCAAAACCTTCCATGTTGCCAAATTTAAATATACAGAAAGAAGTCTGCTGTGTAGTACAAATAATCCTTGAGGACTGAAAATCCTGGTTTCTTGACTGGGCTTTTCTGTCAGTTCTGGAAACTTGACCTGCAGTTTTCTATAAAGTGAATTCTAAAGTTAGTTAAATGTTGGTTTGAATCCTAGTATTGGCATCTAATAACCATGATTTTGGGGTAAGTTATTTAATTAATATAATCTTTATCTTTGAAACAGTGAAATTTCCCATTGTATACCTACCTAATACAATAGAGGCAACTCATGCAGGAGCACTTAGAGAACAACTCAAGTTCTGTATGATGAACGGTTTCATTAATAACTGGAGCTATGCTGAAAGGGAAGACTGACTTGGGCCATAGCCACACTTCAGGGCAGGAATCTGGTGGTGCTGTTGAAATGGGTGTTATTTCTAGACTGTTGTTGTTTGGATACTTCTGCAAATAAACCCTGCTTTTCTGAATGCTATGGTCAAGTTCTAGAATCTTTTTTTTTTTTTTTTTTTTTGCTGTCAAGTGATTAGAGACAGCTTGGGACATAAACTCAGCCTTTGGCAGATGGACTCACTTTTCCACTCACAAGTCAATCTTACACAAATATTTCTTACTGAAGTGAAGATTGTTCACAGAGAAGGATCTGGCCTAATATTTCTTACATGGAAAATACTTACATTCTCTCTGGCCTGACCAACTCAAGGATCAGCATCTATGACCCGTACAACTGAATGATGCCCTTGACATGGGAAGTTGGAGCCTTCTTTATCCTAGTAAGTTGATTGATTCTTTGTGATTTGGAGCATGATTCCTTTTTGTGTAAAGCCTTGAAATCCTCTCCAGACCATGGAAGAACTTCCTAAGCCGTTACATAATAAGGCAATGGTAGGCAGACACCAAGCGAGCCTGAAGAGAAGTGGCATGGTTTGCCCTATTTGGGATTTATCACAGAGACAGGGCTATAGGTCAGGAATCCAAAATCAGCAATTTGGAATTCAGACTGGAATTCAGGATGGGCTTTAAGCAGGGCCAGGCAGGACACAAGGAGTACTCTAAAGGAGTCCTGGCCTTTTTGTCTGGATAAGTTTAGACATGATCTCTTGGTCATTTTCCTGGGCACTGCTGCTGGTCTTAAATGATTAAGATCAGCTGAGGCAGACCAAAGTTTTATAAGGAGGATGGAATATTCTCATTCCCATAAGTTTCCTTGCTCTCTACCCAGGGGAGAGAGTGAGTTCTCTAGAAAGATTTTGAGCTTTGGATCTTAGGGTTGTAAACGCCCAGGGTGAAAGGTATGGGTGGTAGAAGAGACCTCACCTTGGCTGTGGTCTTCACCTCCAGGACCACACCTCAACTCCATGGCTCTGGCTAGAGTCAGGACCATGAGAACTCTAACGATTTCTACAGCAGGTATAACCATCCTGCTGATAAGGATGCAAGACTGACTCTGTCATCAGGGTCCTTCGCTTTATACTCACCTTTGCATCACTCACTTCTGCTCATATTTCAGGTTGTTCTGAAGAAAACAGCCAGCCTTCACCTCCATCGCTAAAACCTGAAATTAAAATACATAGTTCTCTTTCAAAATATGTTCTTCATTTTTTTCTGCCAAATTTGCACTTATGGCAGGCACTGACTTCTATATGATTAAATAATTGGAGTTGGAGGTGAGGTGAAAAGATTACTTCTAGAGAACTCTTCAAAATTCATCCCTCAATTATACACACTAATTTTTGCCTTTCTCTACCTCAGTCTAAAGTAGAAAGACTTTTAAAGGATTTCTTTTCCAGAGTGTAGATTATTCAAGTGACTTTCTTCACTCCTCTTTTTAGATTTATTTTCTCATTTCTTTTTTCTTGAACCCTCACTCAGTAAGAAAGTAAAGGTAATCAAGTAGCAGCAGAAAGAAGCCATCCATCTTTCTGTCAACAGCACTGGAGAAAGTTTTGATAAAGAACAACAAAACTAATAACTAAATTTAGATATTTGTGTTACTTGGGAATTTTCTTCTTTTTATTTATTAATGTGTGAAATCCACCTAGAGATTAGCAGAATGCAAAAAATAACAGTATAAAATTCACATATGTGGAACAAATATCTTGATGTTGCTAACTGGAATAAAGTGGAAAAAAGACAACACAATGGCTTGTGCCTGTGTATATATTTGAGAAAAACCAACATGATAAAGTGACAAGGTAATTATATTTGTGGCCAGAAAATTGGCATGAGTCCTATCTCTTCTAGTTACTAATGATTTTACCATGGACACATGAAAAAATTTAACTTCTCTAGACTTGAATTTACCCACAGCAAACTGGAGCCCCAACCTTTAGCTCTTTAACCAGGTTACTGTGAAAAAATGAAATAAAAGAAATGAAAGCATTATTAAAACTCAAAGGCATGAGTACATTCCTTTGAGTATTCTTGTGCCTCTCTAGAAAGTGATGTATCCTATTCAGAGGAGACATACAGGACTTATACATGAAAAACATTTCAGGTCTATTTTAAATGCTCATCAGCCCCTCTTCACAAAATTAGAAAGTAACTAACGGCCTTGGACTGCAAGGAGATCCAACCAGTCCATTCTGAAGGAGATCAGCCCTGGGATTTCTTTGGAAGGAATGATGCTAAAGCTGAAACTCCAGTACTTTGGCCACCTCATGCGAAGAGTTGACTCATTGGAAAAGACTCTGATGCTGGGAGGGACTGGGGGCAGGAGGAGAAGGGGACGACAGAAGATGAGATGGCTGGATGGCATCACTGACTCAATGGACGTGAGTCTGAGTGAACTCTGGGAGTTGGTGATGGACAGGGAGGCCTGACGTGCTGCGATTTATGGGGTTGCAAAGAGTTGGACATGACTGAGTGACTGAACTGAACTGAATGGCTTAAAGCTCAACATTCAGAAAACTAAGATCATGGCATCTGGTCCCATCATTTCATGGGAAATAGATGGGGAAACAGTGGAAACAGTGTCAGACTTTATTTTCTGGGGGCTCCAAAATCACTTCAGATGGTCACTGCAGCCATGAAATTAAAAGATGCTTACTCCTTGGAAGGAAAGTTATGACCAACCTAGATAGCATATTGAAAAGCAGAGACATTACTTTGCCAAAAAAGGTTCGTCTAGTCAAGGCTATGGTTTTTCCTGTGGTCTTGTATGGATGTGAGTGTTGGACTGTGAAGAAAGCTGAGCGCCAAAGAATTGATGCTTTTGAACTGTGGTGTTGGAGAAGACTCCTGAGAGTCCTTTGGACTGCAAGGAGATCCAACCAGTCCATTTTGAAGGAGATCAGCCCTGGGTGTTCTTTGCAAGATATGATGCTAAAGCTGAAACTCCAGTACTTTGGCCACCTCATGCGAAGAGGTGACTCATTGGAAAAGATTCTGATGCTGGGAGGGATTGTGGGCAGGAAGAAAAGGGGACGACAGAAGATGAGATGGCTGGATGGCATCACTGACTCAATTGACGTGAGTTTGAGTGAACTCCAGGAGTTGGTGATGGACAGGGAGGCCTGGCATGCTGCGATTCATGGGGTCACAAAGAGTCAGACACAACTGAGTGACTGAATTGAACTGAACTGAACCCCAAATCAATCAATACACTTGGATTTTACTTCTGACATTTCCACTAATTCATTTTGTAAACTTTGCCAAGTTATTTGACCCTCCCCTCACCCCCAGGATTGTTAGGACTGATTATCCAACATGCCCCAGGTTTCCTGAGTTCCAGTCTCACCTTTAGTCAGTCGATAGAGTGCTGTAAAGCACACACAGAGCCAGATCCTATCTTAGACTTTGGTCCCTGAGAAAACAGATGCTGAGACAAGGACTTGAGTCCAAGCAGTTTATTTGGAGGGTGCTTCCAAATAGGGGGATGGAGAAATAAGAGAGTGAAGAGTAAGAAGTCAATACAGAATGCATTAATGAGCAGGTTAACGCTGCAGACAGCAGAGGCTCAATTCTTCTGGGGACTTCTGGAATGTTGTGTAAAACATATGGGCAGAGTTGTCCCACTGAAGAAGAGAGGAAAGTGGATTACATTCTTCTCCAATTCTTTTTCTTCATCAGCTAAGGGTTGTTCTGGAGCCAGCCCCTCTTGACTGCTATGCACACTAGTCAAACATGTTGGAGAAATACTGCAGCGACTTCTCACAGGCATTTCCACAAGGAAGTCATCAGCGTGCATGGGGAAGGGAGGCCCAGGAGATGAGGATGGGGCCATGGCAGGGAGATGCAGATCCCCCTCAAGGCAGGACAGCTGCTTAGCGCAGGAATGGTTAGCTGACAGCTTCCCACTGTCAGTGCCTTCTGGGTCCTCCTCAGGTTTAGAGATGAGATTCTGCTCTGCTTGGGGTGACCCTCCAGCTAATGACTAAGCTCGCTGATGGTACAAGGGCTTGTCTATCCTGCCCTGAGTACGACTCTGCTATTGGGTGATCTTTGTTCCCCTGCGCCCACTCCCCACCCCCACCATGGTAGAGGCTTTCTTAGGTTCATTGCAGCCTGACAGCTGCATCTGCCCATCATGCTTCATCCCCTTTTCCTTTCTCAGATGTTACTACCTAGTAAACCTTTTGCTGTCTTATGTTTACTCCGTCTCAGTGTCTGCTTCCTGTGAACCCAACTCATGACAAATACCTATCTCAAAGGGAGGTTTGGAAAATGTCAACCTCTGCTCTGAAACCAAAGAAGAATCTACCTTACATGGGGACACAGGAAAGCTGGACTGAAAAGACTTTTTCTACAATAAGTTTAGACAAAGTTTCCTCCAAGCATATCAGAAATCAGGCAAAAATACAATCAATGAAAACAAGCAAAAAAAAAAAAAATGGACATGAAATAAATGGTAGGCAGACACTGGAGGGCTGTTGACTTTGAATAAATACTTGAAGGGGATGATGGAATTTTCCTGTCTAAGCATTTTTAAAAAGAATAGACTATGTATTCCATTGAGGTGATTGTCATTTCCAAATTCTTATAAATAATATTATTTTTTTATTTTTTTTGAAGTCTTACAGATGACTGTATCTCTTAAAGAAAACAGCAGAAATACTCAGAACAGAACTGCATTAGTCACTGGATTTATGCACATGACATTATAATAGTGAGAAAGCCTTGAGCAAGAATCTGTATTTAGATTTAACTGCTTGAAAGGAAGGGAAGGAAAGGAAAGTAACATGTTTGAGAGAGCCTATTATATACCAGAAACTCAAGTAGGTGTTTTCCTTATTGTTCACCAAATATTTTTTGAGTACTCTCTTTTTGCCAGGCACATTTCTAGGTATTGAGATACAACAGGAATGAAACTACAATTTCCTGCCACTGAGATTATATTCTGGAAGGAGAGAAATAGATGATAAATATTAAAGTGAAATAAATACATAATAAAGTATCTTGGCTTCCTTGGTGGCTCAGGTGGTAAAGAATCTGTCTGTTATGCAGGAAATCTGGGTTTGATCCCTGGGTCGGGAAGATCCCCTGGAGAAGGAAATGGCAACCCACTCCAGGATCCTTACCTGGGAAATCCCATGGACAGAGGAGCCTGGTGGGCTACAGTCCATGGGATATCAAAGAGTTGGACACGACTGAGTGACTAACACATACAAGTGTCTTAGATGGTGGTATACAATAAGTAAAAATTGAAAAAAAAAAAAACAGGGAAATCCAGAGTTCCCCATAGGATGTGAGTTGCATGTAAATAATGTGGACAGGGCAGGCCCTATTGAAAAGATTTGAGCAACGACTTGAATGAAATGAGGGAATAAGCCATGTGGATACTTGCAGAAAGAGAGTTCTATACTCAGGCAGGAGGCAGAGCAAACTCCTAAAGCTTGTCGGAGGAACAATAGAGAGGTCAGGCTTAACAAATCAAATTACTCTCCTTAATCTCCTAGCCAGCGATCTCAGATTCTAACTCAAATCTGTCTGCCTCCCGTAATCATCCTCCTATTGATCCTGGCTATGACATTCCATGAAGGGGAGGAAAACCACTCTACTTTCATCTCTCTGAAGACTAGTCCTTTCCCTTTTAACCCCCAACCAGATACACTTTGATGAGATGAGTGTTTGGCTGCAACATGTGCTCACAACTGACAGAGGTAAATATAGATTTTCTTTGCTAAACAAGAATATACATAAATACTATGAAGCTGATTGGAAAGCAGAGTTTTGACAGGAATCATCTGCAATCACATTGCATTTGTTGAATTATTTGTTTTCCTAGAACATTCATTAAATGGTAAATGGGTGTGTCTTAAGCAGGTTTCTAGAAAACCAAGCTTCATACTTGAGATTCTTTTTCACTGAACCAACTGGAAGGACTGACTGCTCATTTTGATATATGGAGACCAGCCTAACTCTCAGGACAATCCTCTTGGAGCATCCCAGCTCAGGCTGAATATTTGAAGTGACATATTTCATAATTGTTCCCAGTAGACAAGTGTTTACTCCTTCTGTGGAGACCAGTTACAGTGCCTTTTACTGAAACTAGCAATATCTCAGCTTACTTGCTGAGAATCATTCAAAAAGTATACACCTTATTCAGTTTAATTGGAAATACACTAGTTGATCATCTTTATCTGAGGGGAATTTTATACCAAACTTGACAGCTCCACATTCCCACGGAAAATCCACTATTTGACTATCTTAGACCTCTTTTAGGGCTTCCCTGTGGAGAAGGCAATGGCACCCCACTCCAGTACTCTTGCCTGGAAAATCCCATGGACGGAGGAGCCTGGTGGGCTGCAGTCCATGGGGTCGCTAAGAGTCGGACACGACTGAGCGACTTCACTTTCACTTTCATGCATTGGAGAAGGAAATGGCAACCCACTCCATTATTCTTGCCTGGAGAATCCCAGGGACGGTGGAGCCTGGTGGGCTGCCGTCTATGGGGTTGCACAGAGGTGGACACGACTGAAGCGACTTAGAAGCAGCAGCAGCAGGGCTTCCCTGATAGCTCAGTTGGTAAAGAATCCACCTGCAATGCAGGAGATACTGGTTCGAATCCTGGGTTGGGAAGATCTGCTGGAGAAGGGATAGGCTATGTACTCCAGTATTCTTGAGCTTCCCTTGTGCCTCAGCTGGTAAAGAATCTGCCTGCAATGCAGGAGACCTGGGTTCAATCCCTGGGTTGGGACTATCCCCTGGAGAAGGGAAAGGCAACCCACTCCAGTATTCTGGCCTAGAGAATTCCATCAACTTTATGGGTCATAGAGAGTTGGACACGGCTGAGTGTCTTTAACTTCAGACCTCTTTTAAGCCATCTCTTATCTTTTTCTTCCTCAAGAACTCTAGAATGCAGTATCTCCTAAAGAATATCAGTAGAATTAGAAACAAATTAGAGGGAGGATGTCAGCAGTTCCTTGCGATGAGAATGAAGCTGAAAAACTTCTAGTTATGATATGTGTCTTATATAATAGGTGCAATGGATTTTTTAAATGAGATTCTTTTTATGCACAAAGTACAATTTTTGGAGCTCCTTAGAAAATAGGTACTGCATACTTTGAAATTGCATTATGTAATCTATGGCACAAAGATAAAAACATCTAGTGTTTCTAAAGTGTCGCTTCCCAGGGATGTTCAAATGTGCTAAAGATATGAACTCATTGATCATCCTACTTTCCTTTTAGCAGTGAGAGTCAGGTATTACTGTCCTGATTTCATAGACAGGGACCCAGTGCCAACCTCTGGCTGTTCAGTGAGAGAGGTATCTAGGGATTTAAGCTTTATCACTGCACGTTTTGCTTTACTGAGGTTTAAGTAGCTGCTTGTCAATGTTATACGTCAGTACCGTAATTTCTTTCGTCTTTTGGAAAGTAAACAAATACTCACACATATACACATACAATTTTTTCCTGATTGTAAAACAAAATTTGATGTGGAGGTCACTCTTGTGCTGAAACTTAAAATAGTTTCATAAAAATGAATGAAGTTCATTTTTATCCTCAGCTTTGCAAAAAATCAAAACTTGATAGTATCCAGTGCTGACAGTGGTGTAGGGAAATGGACACTGATCCTTGGTTGATGTGAAAATGAATTGCCACAAAACTTCTGGAAGGTTAACTGGAAGTTTCTATTAAATGAATATATTAGTATACTTGTGCCTTGGGGAATCTATTCTATAGAAATAAATGCACCAAAATACATGCACAAACACGTTAATTTTAGCATTACTTATAGTGGCCAAAAGCAAAGAAAGAATCCAAAAAAGCATAGGAAAAATGCAGTTTCTCATCAATGGCTGAATGATTCAAAAATTTCTAACTCCAATGAATCTAATGATTTGTAATTTCTATTGCATTAGAAATTTAGTATAACCATTAAAAGAACTAGTTCTGTAAACATTCACCTGGAGAAATAACCATGGAAATAAATGAAAAAAATCAAATTGAAGATAACACAAATAACGGTCTACTTTTTAAGTAGAAAAAAATATTCATAAGGAAATATGTGTTTATCTATTTATACATACTTACATGCATGGAGAAAACTACAGAGGATAAACCCTAAATTGTTCATAGTGACAAACTTTGTGTATCCTTAGGCTGGTGGAGCTTAGAAGGAGAGGAAGAGTGAAGGAGGGGAGCCAGAGAGACTTGGGACTTTATTTGATCAACTCTCTATGTAAGCATGGATTACTTGTAAAGTTTAGAATAGCTCACAAAAAATTTTTAAGAAAGTCATGACACAGAATTACGAGGTAGAAGGATAGAGATTCAGTCAGATGGTGTTGCCCCTGTTTTGCTTCTTGTTGCTCTGTAACCTCCAGTATATCACTAACTCCTCTGATTCTGCATTTCCTCATATGAAATAGAGATATGGAATTTAGAAAGATGGTAACAATAACCCTGTGTACGAGACAGCAAAAGAGACACTGATGTATAGATCAGTCTTATGGACTCTGTGGGAGAGGGAGAGGGTGGGGAGATTTGGGAGAATGGCATTGAAACATGTATAATATCATGTATGAAACGAGTCACCAGTCCAGGTTTGATGCATGATACTGGATGCTTGGGGCTGGTGCACTGGGACGACCCAGAGGGAGGGTATGGGGAGGGAGGAGGGAGGAGGGTTCAGGATGGGGAGCACGGGTATACCTGTGGCAGATTCATTTCGATGTTTGGCAAACCTAATACAATATTGTAAAGTTTAAAAATAAAATTAAAAAAAAATAAAGTCAGGAATTTACAAAACAGGAAAAAAAAGAAATAGAGATAATATGTAAAGCATAAGGCTTTAATTGTGGGCAAGTAGGTGGCACAGAACAAATGCTACCTTTTACTATAGAGAAAGAAAGCTTTTTGGGTGGGAATAGAAAGAAGCAGGAGAGAGAGGTTGGGAAGGATGGAAAGTAGATTCTCCTGGGATTGCTAGGTCAGTTCATAGAATTAGGAATTTAGTTCTACTGTCTCAAGACAGAGCCCACTGGGGCAGACATTTAGGCTCATCATTTTTGAATGACTGTGATTTTCTCAGCAGCCTTAGAATCTCAGGCTGGAAGCTGAGAAGAACTGATGGATTCTACTTCTAAAGTGTCCACTTTTTATCAACCATGAGAATCAAATAGCAAACTGTTAGTCTCTCTTGAAAATCAAGACCCACAGTGAAAGATTTTGGCTCTAACTTGGAAAGGAAGGACAGTCGTGTTGCTTCTAAGATTATAACACAAGTCAGAAAACATGATAGGGGATGGGGGTGGGGGATGGGGGACAGAAATCTTGTGTGTTGGTCAACAGAAATGATTAAATTGGGCAAATATTCCTGTCAATCTGCTGTGAGTAAATCACTGCTAGAAAGAATTTATTCCAGCCCTGATAGCCCTGACTTAATACCTTATAGTTTTATTCTCAAAAGATACCAGTCTCAAGATAAAACCCAAGGCAGAGGTAAAACCAAAGTTTTGAATAAAGAAGATGCTGTGGCCTCACTGCAGAAGCAAAAGAAACCAGTCTCATAGAGTAAGCCAGTTGAGTCAAGGTAAGTAGAAGGCAGCGTGTCCAAGATTGCAGCAGAAGCTGAAAGCAATGGGGGAGTTTCCTTTTCTCAGACCTTCAGAGAGAGCATGGCCAGGCCAACACTTGGTTTTGGACACCTAACCTCCAGAAATGTGAGAGTGTAAATTTCCATCGTTATAAGCCATCCAGTCTGTGGTACTTTGTTAAGAAAGCACTAGAGGAGCCTGGTAGGCTACAGTCCACAGGTTCACACAGAGTCGGACACAGTGCAGCGACAGAGCTCACAGGAAACTCATATAGATTTTCTTGGACTCCAGGGATCCAAAGACCCTAGATATGGTGTCCTAATCCATTTGGACTGCTATAACAGAATACCATAAGGTAGGTGGCTTATGAACAATAAATTTATGTCTCATAGTTCTGGAAGCTGCAAGTCCCAAATGCCAGCATTCCCAGCAGTTTCAGTGTCTGGTTCATAGACAGCTGTCCCCTTGCTGTGTCCTCATGATGGGGGTGGGGGTCAGAAAGCTCTCTAGGGTCTCTTTTAGAAGGGCACAAATCCCAGCCATGAGGGCTGCTGCATCTTCATGACATCCAAAGATCCTCTCCTAGGCTCCACCTCTAATGTCATCACACTGGGCATTAAGATTTAGCATGTTAATTTTAGAGGAACAAAAATGTTCAATTTAGAGCATATGGCCTCCCCTTTTAGGGTTACATTTTAAAATTTGTGTTTGGAGAGGCTGGTTATTGATTTAAGGAAAACATCAAGATTCCACTGCTTATTCTAGACAGAACAGGCACATCATGATTCTAAACTCCCCCGCCCAGGGCAGGTAGGAGAGCAGACAATATCATAGCTTTGAATTCCTATTTTGTTGAGGCTAAGCTGTGAATCCCCAGCATGAAATCATTTTCAATGCATTAACTTATACATTTAAATATTGGAGATCACAAGATAAACTTTGAGAATCTGCTAATTCTCCCTGATTGAGCTTGGTGTCCTATCCAGTTCTGTTAATCTGGTTCTGGGTGAGTCCTGCAGGTTTCCTGTCTGATGTGGTTCTATGATGGAAGGTATCTGACTGATGTCAAGGCCTCTATTACTATTTGAAGATAGCATTTAGTCTTCAGCACACACTCAAAATACTTTTTATAGTTTTTATAGAGACTGTGCTTACCTTCAACATGTTCTGCATAATATGGCATCTTTCCCTACTTGCTTGAGAATGGCATTTTTATCTTTTCTTGAACTTCACAGTAGCATAAATACTGTGTTTTCTTTGCCTGCTGTGTTCTTTTTCACTAGTTACCTTCAGATTCTGTTCCTTGACAGAGTATATCATACAGCACCATGACACTTCCTGTGTGACGTCATTAAACACCTGAGAGCATCTTTGACTCAATTCACATCTACTGTAACTACAACAAAAGACAGTCTGGCTTTATTAACCCATCTTGCCATTCTACACTGTAACAAATAAACAAAATAATGCTTTGTTCTTATTAAATTGTCAGATATTTTAAATGACCCTATCCTACACATAGAGACTATTATTTATCACTGTATTATTTGTCCGTAAGATTAACACTTTGAAATCCTTTAATTTACCATGAACTAATGTTTCAGGTAAGCTGCAAACTCTTATTTACTCAAAGACAAATACCCAGTCATAAGCCTAACATGTGATCCACTGATAGGACAATAAAATATAACAAAAATCTTAGTGTCAACAGTGTTATCAGTCTCCCTACATCACAGAGAAAAAATATGCCTAAAGGTTTATATCCTGTACCTGGAAATATTTTTCAATAGCAAATTTCCATTTTCCCATTTACTATATAGAATCCTGTTAGAATATCTTTTTTTGCCAAGTAAAATAGAGTTATTATTACAAAGTATTTGTAGCAAAAATGATTTGATGTTTGCAAGAAACGACATTCATGCTTTTGATATTCTCTGGAGATGGACTGAAAGACGAAAGTGGCAAAAATGATTTTCTGGAACAGGAGTTATTACTACTCATTTTAACCTTTCTCTTGAAAATAGAGGGGAAGATATATATTTTTACTGAACATTTAATGGTATTACAGTTGTTTTATTTTGAGAATTTAAATAAGCTATCATTACATTTCCCATAATTTTCTCCCCTGATGGTTCTGGTTGTTTTTGAGTGTTTTCCTCACCAAAAAGAGAGAAACTTTAAATTTTTCCCTAGCTCTGGAAAACATGACTATAAAATAATGAAGAGTAGTACTGGATCACCATTTCTAGTTTTGGGGGCATTTTTTATATGCTTAATTCCAGTGACCTCCCTTACTGACAACAAAAGCACATTCACACAGGCAGCTGTGTCTTCTCCCCCTTCATTCTTCTATGCAGCCCATGTGAGCTAACACTGCCTTTGGAGGGATAAGTGGAAACGCAGCCAACCCAATGGAGAAGAGTAAGAGAATGAGACTGTGAAGCAAGGTAGGTTGCTTCCATAAACAACTAAACCTGAATATCACTTGCATTTTCAATTGTCTTGGTTTAATGAACTCTTTTTTTCTTGGGGGTGGTCTTGATTCCTATCTCCTGTACAATGTCACGAACCTCCATCCATAGTTCATCAGGCACTCTGTCTATCAGATCTAGTACCTTAAATCTATTTCTCACTTCCACTGTATAGTCATAAGGGATTTGATTTAGGTCACACACTAGTAAAGTAACACTCAAAATTCTCCAAGCCAGGCTTCAGCAATACATGAACTGTGAAATTCCAGATGTTCAAGCTGGTTTTAAAAAAGGCAGAGGAACCAGAGATCAAATTGCCAACATGTGCTGGATCATGGAAAAAGCAAGTGAGTTTCAGAAAAACATCTCTTTCTGCTTTATTGACTATGCCAAAGCCTTTGACTGTGTGGATCACAATAAACTGTGGAAAATTCTGAAGGAGATGGGAATACCAGACCACCTGACCTGCCTCTTGAGAAACCTATATGCAGGTCAGGAAGCAACAGTTAGAACTGGACATGGAACAACAGACTGGTTCCAAATAGGAAAAGGAGTACATCAAGGCTGTATATTGTCACCCTGCTTATTGAACTTATATGCAGAGTACATCATGAGAAATGCTGGGCTAGGGGAACCACAAGCTGGAATCAAGATTGCTGGGAGAAATATCAATAACCTCAGATATGCAGATGACACCACCCTTATGGCAGAAAGTGAAGAAGAACTAAAGAGCCACTTGATGAAAATGAAACAGGAGAGTGAAAAAGTTGGCTTAAAGCTCAACATTCAGAAAACTAAGATCATGGCATCCGGTCCCATCACTTCATGGCAAATAGATGGGGAAACAGTGGAAACAGTGGCTGACTTTATTTTTCTGGGCTCCAAAATCACTGCAGATGGTGATTGCAGCCATGAAATTAAAAGATGCTTACTCCTTGGAAGGAAAGTTATGACCAATCTAGACAGCATATTAAAAAGCAGAGATATTACATTGTCAACAAAGGACCTTCTAGTCAAGACTATGGTTTTTCCATAGACATGTATGGATGTAAGGCTTGGACTATAAAGAAAGCTGAGTGCTGAAGAATTGATGCTTTTGAACTGTGGTGTTGGAGAAGACTCTTGAGAGTCCCTTGGACTGCAAGGAAATCCAACCAGTCCATCCTAAAGGAGATCAGTCCTGGGTGTTCATTGGAAGGACTGATGTTGAAGCCGAAACATCAATATTTTGGCCACCTGATGCAAAGAGCTGACTCATTTGAAAAGATCCTGATGCTGGGAAAGATTGAGGGCAGGAGGAGAAAGGGACGATGGAGGATGAGATGGTTGGATGGCACCACAAACTCAATGGACATGGGTTTGGGTAGACTCCAGCAGTTGGTGATAGATAGGGAGGCCTGGCATGCTGCAGTTCATGGGGTCACAAAGAATCGGACACAACTGAGTGACTGAACTCAATTGAATGAACTCTTAAGTAGATAATATACTGGAGGAGCCCCAGAATTAGGTTGACCCTTTTCTTATTCTCTTCTTTTCTTTTTTACTATTTTCCATAGTTGAAAGAAATGGTGGCTATAACTCCAAAATTCAAAATTGTGATAATCATGAATCTTTAACACTGATTTTCATTTTTATGTCTTTATCTAATGAGCATGACAATATATCTAATCTTTTAAAGAAAAATCACTGAAATGACTCCTGTGTAGAAAAAGAATTTTGGAATAGGAAATCATGGTTCCTAGACTATGTCTGCCACGTTTTCATGTGGGTATGTCATTTAAATTCTTCGAGTTTCAATTTCTTCATCTATGCATGGCTGGCAATAATCCATACTGCATGGGGTTGATGTGGGTGATAACATGATGCCATATGTCATAGAAGAGACAGACATTACAAATTCAAAGTAGATGCTCATCCATCACAGCTGAATCTCCATCCCAGAGGTCACATGCAGTCACATTCTAGTACATGCAGTTGCAGTGGAAGGTACATGAATTTGAGTAAGAAGTGCCAAGTCATTGATATATTTCCCACATTTAAATAGAAACAGTAAGTGCTGCCTTTAGCAGAGATTTAACAGAAATTGTTTTGTGAATTTTGTTGAGGAATAAGGATCTGTTCCTATGACTTTATGATGAAGTCTCCACTTCTGCTTTCCCTAAACAAGTATTTGAGATATATTTGTTCTCCAAGGCCTCAAATGTACAAGTACACCCCAATCAAGTCATTGCTTAAAAACCTTGGCATTTTAACTAGCCAATTCTCTTTTTAGCCTCCTGTGATACCAAAGGCCCTGAAAGACTGGATGACTGGATGACTGGAAAGCACAGATCTTTCTCCAGAAATACAGCATGATGGCACCATCTGACAAGGACTGTCCACATGACAGTTTTCAGGTCCCTAAGTTCTCATCCCTCTGAAGTTCTCATGTAGCTCCACAGAAGGCCTAGTGTCCCCATTTAGGGACCCCTCTGGGAGTCCTCTTCATTACCTGCTGTCCTGACTGACTCTTCTGGCTTTTCATTCCACCCCTGTGTTCCTGTCCCCAGATACCAGTGCACTGGTCCATCAGACACCACAATGACTGCTGATGGAAGGGGTCCACATTTATCATCTGTGTGCTAGGAACCATGTCAGATATTCACATTTGTCATTTAATTGAAAGAGCTTAGATATTCACGGACTTCCTGGAAAAATGTCTTTATGGCTCTCTAACAGTGACTGTAAAATATAATTTTGGGCTCAGTGGGGCTGGTTGTGGTTAGGAGAACTTGTATGGCACTTGGAATCTCATCTTAGCGTGGAAAGATGCTGACCCTCCCTAGGGGTGGGCTGCTGCTGCTAAGTCGCTTCAGTCGTGTCCAACTCTGTGTGACCCCATAGACAGCAGCCCACCAGGCTCCCCCATCCCTGGGATTCTCCAGGCAAGAACACTGGAGTGGGTTGCCATTTCCTTCTCCAATGCATGAAAGTCAAAAGTGAAAGGGAAGTTGCTCAATTGTGTCCGACTCTTAGAGACCCCCATGGACTGCAGCCTACCAGGATCCTCCATCCATGGGATTTTCTAGGCAAGAGCACTGGAATGGGGTGCCATTGCCTTCTCCAATTATTTTATGCAGAAGGCATATTTCATACCTCCATTTTTTAAAACATCATATTAAGAACTTGACAAATGTTTTCTGTAAAGGGCCAAATAGTAAACACCTGAGCCTTTGTGGGTCATATAGTCTCTATAACAGATTGGCCATTGTAACACCAAAGCTGCTGCTGCTGCGAAGTCGCTTCAGTCATGTCCGACTCTGTGTGACCCCATAGACAGCAGCCCACCAGGCTCCCCCGTCCCTGGGATTCTCCAGGCAAGAACATTGGAGTGGGTTGCCATTTCCTTCTCCAATGCATGAAAGTGAAAACTGAAAGTGAAGTTGCTCAGTCGTGTCCGACTCCTAGTGACCCCATGGACTGCAGTCTACCAGGCTCCTCCATCCATGGGATTTTCTAGGCAAGAGTACTAGAGTGGGGTACCATTGCCTTCTCCAAGGGGTGGGCTAGTGCTGGCTAATGTGGTGCTCACTGCAAATGTGGGTGTATCCTCAAATGATTGAGCACTTCCTGCCTCTGAATCTACCCACAGCTCCCCATTGCTGCCCCTTAACATGAAAGGTGAAATGGAAGGAAGACTCCTGGTACAAGCAGGTTAGGGGAAGAGAATGTTAAACATGGCTTTAACATTGCCTTATAAGAACTACTCATAGTTTTTTTAATATCGTCTCTCAGAAAGAGATCCTCCCATTTCTGATTTCTACATACTGAACTGATCTCTCTAATCCTGTTGCTTGTTTTCTTGTCTAAACTTCAATACCATCTTAACATCAATGCTGAATGAATCCATCAGAACACGACCATGACAGTTTTTTTATATATGAGGACAAAATAATGCCATTTGCAGCAAGGTAAATGGACCTAAAGATTGTCAAACTGAGTGAAGTAAGTCAGATGCAGAAAGACAAATATCATATGATACGACTTATATGTGGAATCTTAAAAAAAAAAAAGGGTACAAAACAGAATCATGGATGTAGAAAATAAAATTATAGTTACTAGGGAGGATGATAAATTGGGAGATTGGGACTAACATACATACAGTACTATATATAGAATAGATAGCCAACAAGGACCTACTGTATAGCACAGGAAACTCTACTCAGTACTCTATAGTGGCCTACATGGGGAAAAAGTCTTAAAAAGGAGAGTGGCTCTATGTATTGAATCCATGTATAACTAATTCACTTTGTGGTACTCCTGAAACGCACAACATTGTAAGTCAACCATACTCCAATAAAAATTAAAGATAAAAAAACCATGACAGCTAATGAAGAAGGGCGCAGGAGAGGATGACAATGACACCAACACCAAGTCACTTCCAGTTGATACAGCCTCTTTCAAGGACTTCAGCACTGCATGCTGCTGCTGCTAAGTCGCTTCAGTTGTGTTCAACTCTGTGCGACCCCACAGACGGCAGCCCACCAGGCTCCCCCGTCCCTGGGATTCTCCAGGCAAGAACACTGGAGTGGGGTGCCATCGCCTTCTCCGTCAGCACTGCATAGATCACCTCATTTATCTTGACTGCATCCCTAGTGACAGAGGAGAACTGCAATTACACAATTCTACCTTAAAAGGAATGCAGTCGCAGTGCAGAGACTGTGACTTGTCCAAAGTCAATCAGTTTTGGGAGTAGAATCTACAGTTTCTGTTTATTGTTGGTGTGTATTAAAGGTATCTTCTGAATACACTTAATGAAGACTGCAAGCACTCATTTCAGGAGCAGGAAAACTGAACTAACTTTGATTCCACCCCAATTTGTGTCCTGCCTTGAGTCACTTACTTCTTATGTCCTTCCATAACAAAATACAACTGGACCCTAATGATAAAGAACCTAATTATGCCAGGCTGGAAAGTATCCGTGGCTATAATCACATTAGAATAACCCAGTTGGGTAAAGGAGGGAATAGCATGTAATAGAAGATACTATATCAAACAAACAAGTAACTGTTTTTAATATGGTGAACTGGGGTCAAAGATTTTCAAAGAACACTGAACATGAAATGCTCAATATAGTGATTTCATTGAGACAAAAAAAAATGTACAGAAAATTCTAAATGTTGTTTTATCTATGTATATCATTAGTGATACTGAACCCTTAGGCTCACCCAGCTTCTGAATTCAGGCATCCCTGTTGTCCCAAGGGTTAGATTAAAAATAAAATGTGTTATTAAAAGTATGTAAACATTCTAAATATCAGAATTTAACCTTTAAAACATCAAAATGATTGTTATTATTTTGGGTTGAAAACTTACCAAAACCTATAATACAGAGAGGACATACAGCAGAAGCTCGTGTTTTCTGGATGAAATTCTGTCATGGTTATAAACACATATCACCCCAGCAATGGCAGACAGTGATGCCTTGAGGGGATATTGAGGTGTGTACGGCAACCTTCTATTCTCTGAAATGTCCCATATGGAGTGTTTCTAAGTGTTTATTAGATGTGCTTTTAAAATTTCTCCGGCTTCCTTCTGTGCTGTCACATTATATTCACAACTATCTTGCTACTGTTATTCCCTGAATCTAGTAATCCCAATCCTTGCCTCATCCCCATGCTACCCACCACTACTCTTGAAAAGCACATGAGCTTTAAGGCATATGTAATGGATAGCACAGACACATGAGAGGAAACTTTATAAAGGCAGCATCCTAAGAACGTGGTTCTTAACATTTGCAAACCAAGGGAGCATTGGAAAATCTAAAAAAAAGATTGTGAATACTCTCCTCATATTTACATCTGCATGTAATTTGTCAGCAGGATTTGTTAAATACATCCATAGGAATTTAGATAAATGCATAAACTCAATCTGGAAACATGAGAATTTTCCTAAGTATCCTCTGGGGTTTTTTTCTACCAAAAGGTGCTTCTTTGGTGACCTGTACTTCTTTGAGCATCAAAATACTTCCTACCTCTAACAATCAGTTTAGAGGTTCTAATTCAGTTGCTGGTATTAGGAAGCAATCAACAAATATTTGTCAAATATTAATCTATAATTTTAAGATTAAAATTACTTGGTATTAAAAGTTAACATGAGATGCTATAAATGCAATAAAAGAACTGGGGAAGTCTGAGCCCACGCCAAGAATAGAATGAGAAAAATACACAGCTGACCCAATCATAAAAATCTACATAACTGACAGACATTATGTATAGTTCTGAATTTAATTTTAACTCTATTTGAGGCTGATGGCTATGGTGATTTGCTCTAGAGTCCTCTCTTCATTCCTCACTCAGATGTGGCTTCCTTCTTCTATCTGTGCCCTTCTAGTTTTGAAGTGACCCTTTCCTCCTACAGAGCTCTTACTGCTCCTCCCAGGGACTCATGGATTCAGATTTGTGAGGTCAGAGTTGAGTTCTTATCTTTGTGACCTGCATTTCTAAGATCTAGCAAATGGCACAGATTCCCCAGATGCTGAAATTTAAGTTTCGCCACATTATACTGTTGTTTTCCTTGTATTTACTCTGCAATTACTTTGAGAAGAGTATCATTTGACTTGTGTTACTCTGGGTTCTCTGTTTCTCTGAGCACTCTGAAAGCTTTTGAATTTTGATGGGAGAATAGTTTAAGCAAAGTCAAACTAGAAGACTTCTCTTTGATTTGAAGAGATTGCATTTCACATCTTCTCTTTGACTGTGACCATATTCTGGGTACTTTTGTGAATACTATTATATCAGTGTAAGATAGGTTATGTTGCAATGACGAACAACCCCCAAATCTCAGTGACTTAAGACAAAACTCTGTTTCTAGCTCATGCACAGAAACAGAAGTGCTACTTCCTGGTAGTTATTTGTGTCTCAAGACTCATGGAAGCTTTATCTTTACATGTGTTCACGCATGGTTCACAAATGATTCATACATGGAAATCACGCAATTCATTGCCTAAAGCAAATCACAAGAAGGTGCCCAAATTCAAAAAGGATGAGTAGAGCAGTCCTATCATATTCTAGGAAGTAAGAAAGCTGGATGACTTGTGAATGACCCAGAAGACCTCCACACAGCTTTATGCATGGATGTTCTAATTCCCATTGTTGTTACTCATAGACTTTTCATATTTTACACTATCTTTTAGATAGAAGAAAGGACTGAATAACTGATTTTTGAATAATTAGGTGTTTGTGTGCTTACTTGAAGGTATCCTAGAGATACCATCTTTATCATAAGGTGTGCTTTTGAAATCCTTCAGCTTGACACTAACTGTTTAGGGTCTGACTCTCTCAGTTGACAGTTTGTTAAGGCCTGTGAATAAATTTTCCTCTATAACTTTTCCACATGACAGAAGAGATCGGAAGTGGCTCCCTTTCTTTTTCCACTCTGCCTGAGAATGTGGTGTCAGAGAGTTTATTGACCACGTTAGGATGGATTTTTCATCCCGTAGTTACACTTTTCTTAAGGATCTTAGTGATTTGGGGAAATTACTGGAGCCTCAGGAGCCATTTCTAACTGGTGAGGTCCGTGGACACCTTACTCCTTGGTAAGGCTTGAGACATTTAACTTAGCTGACTTTGAGTCAAGATTATTCTTCAGTGTTGGTAGACCTCATCCAAACAGCTGAAGATCTTAAGTGAAGAGACTGAGGTCCAGAGAAAAGAATGGAATTTAGCCCCCAGACTGCCTTCGGACTCTGAACCGTAACAGCACTCCAGCCCCCCTCACTGTGCTCTGCTAATTTTGAACTTGCAAGCCCCTATAATTGTGTGAGTCAATTTCTTAAAATAAATACCTCTTTCTCTCTTGTTAAGTTCTATTTGTCTGGAGAACCCTAACTAATACCAGTGGGTTTGAATAGGCTGAAAGTAAGATGAGTGGTTCAAAGTCACTGCAATAATTCAGGAAATCATGAGGGCTGAATTACAACCATGGTAGTGAGGCTTTGAGAACAACAAATAAGTTGCAAAGATACATTGAGATGGAACTGATAACTCTTTGACATTTTGGATATGAGAGCTTGATGGAGATAAAATACTTGAATAATTCTAGTATTACTTGTTTGGGCACTGGTAGTATCTTTAAATGAAATATTGATAAATGGAGAAGGATAGCTTGGAAGGAAGGAAAAAAAACCTGAATGCATTTCAATTATTTCAAGTTTGAACTCTCTGTATAATGTCTAGGAAGATATCCTAGAGGAAGATGGGAAGTTTTAGGTTATTTTTAGAAGTGTCAGTGGCTGATGATGGTTGGGATTGTAGATGAGAATGAAATGACTCAAAAAACAGGCTAAGTGAGAATAGGATGGAGAATCCATTTTACTTGGCAGAAGCAGAGGAATAATTTCTTTACTTAAGTTTCTGGGCCATGCATTCTATTACATTGAGGTATTTCTCTCAGTATGTTGAGCTTCACCATCCTCGCTCTGTATTTCTACAAGGACCATAAAGCAAGTGAGCAAGTGTTGGAGAAGCCCCTACTTTAGTCTTCAGGAGGATGTCTGTCCCATGACCGTTGTTTGTGAACAGCTATAAACAAAAATCAACCTTTGTGCCTACCTTGAAAAACCACTGAGGAAACAAAATCATAAAGTAAATCTTATCTGTTTTTATTTATTTATTACTAAGAAAGCTTTAATTTACAGGCTCTATCAATGCACTGTGACTGCACTACAATTTTTGCTTGGCTCAATTCTAGTGAGATAGAATGGCCATCTTTGATGTTATGGTTGTTCATGGAAAGCATCTGCCACTAATAAAGTATTTTAATTGGAGGATACTGAGGTACATGGCTCCAAGGACACACACCGTGTGTGACTGAAGACAAATGAGGAGGGAAAAGTTCAAGTAGAGAATACAGTTGATAAAATTTGGCTTCTGGGTAGATAACGCTCATCCTATACTTATTCTTGTTGGCAAGCACAAGATGAAAGACTCTCAGAACAACTTTTATTTCACAGATGCTAGTCACATAAAATTTCAAACTGACCCAATGTGCTCACTTAACAAAGTCTTTTATTCCCTAAAATGTACTTGTATTGCCTGAAACATAATACATAAAGCCTAAACATGCCCTAGAAAAATCAGAGTAGTTTAGATCAGGACTAAGTAGCTCCAAGGTCTTCTTAATATACTCAATAAAAAGACTTCCACAACCAGCTGTATATGCAGAGAAAGAGACAGGAGAGGGAAAGTGACACAGAGGAGAGTTTTTTTTTTCACTTAAAAATTATTGTGAATACTTTTATGAAAACTATGAATTAAAAACATTGTAAAAACTTAAAGAACATTACAATATTTATATACCCATAACCAATATTAACTGTCATAAACACTTTGCTGTATGTGTTAGTAGCTCAGTTGTGTCCGATTCTTTGTGACCCCATGGATTGTAGCCTGCCAGGCTCCTCTGTCCATGGAATTCTCCAGGCAAGAATACCAGAGTGGGTTGCCATTCTCTTCTCCAAGGGATCCTCCCAACCCAAGGATCGAACCCCAGTCTTCTGCATTGTAGGCAAATTGCTGTATGTCATTTAATTTTTTAAGTATTTTAACACAAATTCTAGATAGCATAAGGCTTCCCTGGTGGCTCAGACTGTAAAGAATCCGCCTGCAATGCAGGAGACTTGGGTTCAACCCCTGGGTTGGGAAGATGCCCCTGGAGGAGGAAATGGCTACCCACTCCAGTATTTTTGCCTGGAGAATTCCATGGACAGAGGAGCCTAGTGGGCTACAGTCCATAGGGTCGCAAAGTGTTGGACATGACTAAGCAACTTTCACTTCATTTTCATATAGATAGAATAATATTTTAATTATAAATATGTCAGTTTGCATCCCCAAATGAGTATTTCCTAACATATCTATTATACCATTGTCACACCTAACAAAGTCATAATTTATTTCTACCATCTTAGTTCTATTTCATGCTTGATTTCAGATTTCTGAAATCTCCCATTTTCCCCCCATTTTTAAAAAATAGCTCTTTTCTTTAGACCAGAATCCAGTTAAATACCATAAGGTACATTTAGTGGTCATCTTTTAACCCTAACCTTTAAAAAATTTCCAATAATATTAAGAAGCTACTCCTAAATAATATCAAGAAATGGTCTCCAAAAAGGAAAGACTGAACTCCTACAAAAGTTTAAGTGACTTGATGGGAAGATTCTTTGTAATCATTAATGCATGGATGTACGCAATGGTTTCCATATGTGCTTTGTCATCACCAGCACCTGAAAAGTTTTGGAAAACTATAGATTCAGGGATCCAGCACAGATTAACTGAATCAGAAGCTCAAGAGCTAAGCAGGGGAAAATGTTCCTCTAACTCATTTGAAAGAATCGATTACAACATGGGCTCTTTTTATCTATGGTTGTAATTCCATTAACAATTATAGCCTCCTACTGTTTGGTGAACTTATATTTATGACATTTTCACTGCCACAAAATATTTGAGAAGGAAACAAAGATTTAAATTCAGAGTCTTGTCCAATTAGGACTACTAAGCTGTTAACTAGAGGAATTTCATATGTTTTATGGGGCATTTAAATTAGTATTGTCACTGTGAAATTTTATTACACTGAGTTTATTTCTAAAGGTCATAGTGATTAAGTGTTAGAAATTGGGAATCAATAAAATAATTCGTGGACTTCCCCGGTGGCTCAGTAGTAAAGAATCTGCCTTCAATTCAGGAGCCACAGAAGACTTGGGTTTGATCCCTGGGTGGGGAATATCCTCTCAAGACTCACTCCAGGTGTCTTGCCTGTGAAATCCCATGCACAGAGGAGTCTGGCAGGCTACAATTTATAGGGTTGCAAAGAGGTGGACATGACTGAAATGACTTAACACACACAACATAATTTGTGATGAAAACATTTGTATAATTCTTTAGAATAAATGTAGCTAAAATATAAGCTTTCCTGTTTCTCTGCAATACCAAGCAAAATTAATTCAGTCCTTTTGTTTTCTAAATTCTTGAAACGTTTAGTATGTTTTGATGAATATCTTAGGAATTGTGTCTCTTGTTATAGGAATAACTCTTGCTATTCTTTTTGGTTTATGCTGAGAGTTTTCTCAATAGCATCCTAGGGGATTCCCCTACAAAACCCGTGTTGCTGTTATTCAGTTGCTAAGTTGTGTCCTATTCTTTGTGACTCCATGGACTGCCACACACCAGGCTTCTCTGTCCTTCACAGTTCAAAAGCATCAATTCTTTGGCGTTCAGGCTTATAATCCAACTGTCACATCCGTACATGACTACTGGAACAACTAAAGCTTTGACTATATGGACTTTTGTTGGCAAAGTGATATCTCTACTTTTTAATATGCTGTCTATATTTGCCATAGGTTTTCTTCCAAGGAGCAAGCATTGTAGAGCTCCAAAATCAGACAAAACCAAAAGTTATACTCCCAAGCTAGAACAACATAGAACAACTGTTTTGGGCTACATGGCTTAAAAGTCAACTCCTACTTCCTTTTTCCTTTATCTGATAATTATGTTTGGTGCTACACCTAAACTGATGTTAGCTCTTGTCCTCTGAGGCAGCCAAGCCATGCCTAATTTTTTGGATATTGACACTCTAGGAAAGGAGAGGCACCATAGGGTGGCCACAGAGGTTGCAGAATTATTTTTTTGTAAAGTTAAGAATATTGGCTTGGGGGAAGGAATAGTCCTGTTGAGAGTGCAATAGAGGAGAATCACTGATGCCATGTTGGAGGCAGTTCTCTGAAATCCCTGTTGAAAGCCTTTGTGATAGTGAAAGTCATAGCAATAAAGTTTGCTGCTGCTGCTGCTAAGTTGCTTCAGTCGTGTCCGACTCTGTGACCCCATAGACGGCAGCCCACCAAGCTCTCCCATCCCTGGGATTCTCCAGGCAAGAACACTGGAGTGGGTTGACATTTCCTTCTCCAATGCATGAAAGTGAAAAGCAAAAGTGAAGTCCCTCAGTCGTGTCCGACTCTTAGCGACCCCATGGACTGCAGCCCACCAGGCTCCTCCATCCATGGGATTTTCCAGGCAAGAGTACTGGAGTGGGGTGCCATTGCCTTCTCCAAGCAATAAAGTTTACTAAGCCGCAAAAAAGAAAAAGAAAATGTGAGCATCACGTTTCCATATAATAATTCCATACAATTACTATCAGGTGACTTATTTTAACCTTAGATTAGGGAAAATAAAATTTGTTTGTAATTTTATTAAATAAATATTAAAAGCAACTTAAATGGTAAATGAAAATCCTTAAGGAATAACTATAGTGGCCATTTTAGTAAACTTAGAGTGCTATAAAAAAGTGCTGTAAACTGGATGCTTGTTAAGAGAATGTGAGATTCTGAGATCGTGGTATCAGCACGTTGGAGTTCTGATGAGAGCCCTCGTACAGGCTAAGGCTGCCAACAGACTTCTCACCATGTCCTCACACAGCAGAAAAGGAGCATGCCAGTTCTTATCCAGTTCTTAAAAGGGCTCTAACCCCATGAGTGAGGCTCTACCATTATGACCTGATCACCTTTCAAAGGCCCCACCTCCAAATACCATCTCATTGGCAATTAGATTTTAACATATGGATTTGGGGAGGGGACACAGTTATTCAGTCATTGACAGCAGAGAAGAAAGCTTTTTGTAAGAGTATGAGTATTTTAATGAATCTGTTAACATTTTTTCTTCACTTTCAGTTTTCAGCTTTTTAGAATGCACACTGACAGTGAGGATAAGCTTTGAGCATCAGATCAAGTGACATGATTAACTGCATTCCCCCTTCATTCCACAGATGCCAGGACTAGGGCAGATGTGAAACTCTTTTGATACACATTGCTGTCCTCTGATTAAACTTCACCTCTTGGTGCTTCTGTTTTCGCATTTGTAAAGTGGGGATAAATAGATCTGGTATGAGGCTTGGATAGAAAAATACCTGTAAAGCACTTGGTATGGAGGTTGGCCCTTGATGAGGGCCTGCTGAATAAATTGTTTACATCAACATTATTATGGCTTGGAATGAATGTATTATGGCTCAGGAAACTGTAGCAGTTACAGCATAAGAACATGCTTCTTTTCCCTCCAGTCGGATACTCCATCAACCACCACATGAAGTGATAAGATAAAGAAACTGGAATTGTACTGTAATAAAGGAATCCTAGACATGAAACTCCAGAAATCTGGGTCCACTTTTGACATGCACACATGGCACGTACTGTTCAAAGAACCTAACACACATTAACTCAACTTGTCATGAGGACCTGCTAAGGTAGATGCTATCTTTACCCCACTTCACTGATGGGTATACTGATACAAAAGAAGTTAAACAACTTGTCACAAATCACACACATTTGATGAGCTGTGGAGTCAGGATTTGAACCCCCAAAGACAACTCTAAGTCTGTGCTTCATGGCCTTTTAGGCCTCTTAGCTTCAGATTTCTTAGTGGTAAAACTAAGAGGAATAACCCTGAACTAGAACTGGTCATACAAGTGTAAAGGATGATAGCTACTGAGCTACTTAACCAAAGAGCATGCCTCTCTATATAATGAAACAGTATGAAGTAGTAAGAACGTCACTAAAGCTGTGTGAAGATTATTCCAGATGTCAAATGCCAACAAAAATATTTTTTTCAGTGAACCTCAATATTATGCCTTGAAAGAGACAATGAAAATATTTTACCATCTTTTGAAAGGATTATTTGAACATTTACAATCCTTTACCCTGTCAGTTAGGGGTAATATTTTTCCATGATGTACAAGGAAGTCCTTCTCAGAAGTTCAGAAAGGGCTATAGCAGCACATGTCTAAATGGGCATGTAAAAATGTGCTGTTATGAGTGGTAAACTTATGTATTAGGGTGAGTTTATTTTGCCTCATGGGTCAATGCCTATTAATTCTTAGGAAGGCCAAAAGAAAAAAAAAGTGACATTAATCACCTTTGCTCTTTAATTCTGAGGAGAATTATAGCTTAAATGGAAATATGATTTTATTTTTCAGTTGGCACCTTTTAGAGACAGAGCCAAGACTTTTCCTATAATTGGTACTCAGTAAATGTTCCTGTATTAAAAGCTTAACCCTGTGTAAGTAAGTTTGTGCTTCATTAGACAGATTCATATTGCATTCCTGATCAAGCATCTGATAGGTAATAGGCAAAACTTTATCTTTCAAAATTAAAAATCATGTTCTAAGACCAATGGGCATTTGCATGCTTCTGTGTTCAAAACTATATAAGGAATCTCAATGCTCTGAAGTACATACAGAAACTTATAGTCCATACGGTCACAGAGTCAGACACGATTGAAGTGACTTAGCATGCAAGCATATACAGAAACTAAAAAGCTGTATCTCTATATAGAGTTTGAAATTGCTTGAGCTAAATAATAAACATTAAGCTAAACAGTGGTCCTCTTGCCTTCTTAGACTTTAAAAAGGCAATGGACTTTGTTTTGAATAAGATCAGTTTTCTGAATGAGAAAGAGTGATAAGGAGAGGGGGAGAGAATGAGAGACTGGAGAAAGAAGGAAAGAAAAAGAAAACATCTGGGGATATTCGAAATAAAGCTTCCCCTGTGCACTACTGGTAAATGTCCTTGTATCAAGCAAAGACTTTGACAAAAGCACCGTTGACCTCAAAATTGTGTTATACCTGGGAATCATGCTTTTCAAGATAGTTTTGTAACATCCCGTGACAGCTTTATTAAAGATGTCAGTTGTGAAGGATTGAGTGATTGTTCATTTGAATCTCCACCTCTTTTCTATTATTTTATTTTGATTTGTACATACTTCTACAGAATTTCTGGAAAGCACCTTATTCACACCTTTAAAGGTTATATGAAAAAAAGCTAACATGATCTAAATATACCGTGTGCTCAAATCATTGAATAATGTAGTCATCATGAGTCCTATATGTATAGTATCTAAAATCAAAGTATAATTATAGAACTCTATCTACTCCAGAACTATAAACAAAATGTAAATTTCATTTTGGAATAGAACATTTGATGAAAAAGATTTTTTAAGATGTATATATCTCATTCAGAGTTTTCAAATATCTCCATGAAAACATTTTTATTCCTTTGTAAAACATTTGTTAACTATGATGCATTTATTAACTCATGAGATGTTTTTTACAGCTTCCTTGAGAACTTCTCATCAGATGAATCTCACAGTCCTACAGTGATCTCGGGCCTTGCTAGTCAAACATGTTCCACAAACCAATTCCTCTTGTCTATGACTCTGCACTGGACTGAAACAAGACAGTGAGAAGTTTGACCAAAATGTAAGGTAATGATACCAGTAGACTTTCTTTGTATAACTTTCCCAATAAAAGAAGGAGAATGTAAACTTACTTACATTCTCTGTTGTCCCTGTAGAGAGGGACCATTGCTTATGGCCCGGCTACATTGTGTGATCCAGGTCAAGTACATTTTTAAGTACAAGCCACTCTATTGTGATGCTTAAAATCTTGGATTCTGTAGGTAGGCAAATCTGAGTTTGAACCCTGGCCTGGCAACTCATTAGTCAAATGACCTTGAATGAACTTCCTAACATCTTCAATCCAATTTCCTTATCTATAAAATTGGGATAGATCTGTCTCAGAGATATTGAGGATAATTAAGATTAAACTAAATAATGTAAAATTATTAGCACAAAATCTAGCATATATTAAGAGCTCTGCTCAAAGTGTGCTATGTTATTAGTTGTTGGGTGGTGGTGGTGGTGGTTTAGTCACTATGCCATGTTTGACTCTTGAGACTCCATGGACTGCAACCCATCAGGCTCTTCTGGCCATGGGACTTCCCTGGCAAGGAGTGAGTTGCCATTTCCTTCTCCAGGCGATGGTCCTAACTCAGGGATTGAACCTGAGTCTCCTGCTTTGCAGGTGGATTCTTTGCCATGAGCTACCAGGGAAGCCCCTATTAGTAGTTATTCCGCATAATTGAGGGAATAACTGTGCTCTCTTTCATGTATGTGACTAACAATCAAAACCACTTGACATATTCAAACCAGTTAGGATGAAAATTCCCTTGAGTAATAATGCATAATATTGACTAAATGCCTGAAAGGTGACACCTGGGCATAGAACTATTCCCTTCTTTTGACAGAAGGAAATGGATGCCTGTCCCAGAGAAAGTAGGCATGGTAGCATGACCAGGACTGAGGAAAGGGTTGGTGTTTGACATCAGACTATCCAGGGATGAACGCTGATCCTAACTTTTGGAGGCTGCTTTAACTCAAGGTACAAGAAGCCTTAAGTGAGAAAAGATGTGTTTACTAATATAAACATACGTTGCACATTGCTTGAGGCAGAGAAGGTGCTCAGAGTATTTCGTTTATTCAGTCATCACAAACTGTAACACAGTAGACTGGACTACATGCAGAAATATATTTCTTATTCTGGAATCAAGTGATCTAAATGTTTAAGTCAATATTTGCATTTATATCTTCCTACTTTCCACCACTGATTTTACTAGCTTAACCAAACAGTTAATAAATAAGGGAATCCCCCAAACTCTTGCCACATCTAAAGTACCTTGAATTGTATCAATATTCTGTAAATCATTGACAAGTCCAGTTAATCCCAATGTAACTCATGATGTGTACGGATAGCCACTGCCATTTTTTTTTAGTACTTGTTTGGTTTAGTTTCAAGCAAACACAGTAAAAATCAAATCTGAATGGGAGAGCAAGCATTAGTTTGGGGTTTCGTCATCTCTGTTTATCTACTCAGCTCATAGACCATGTTCCAAGTAGACAAGTAGAAGGCCCTGAAGAAGACCTTCATTCATCTCTTTGTCCCAAATCCAGTTTTATGGAAATTTCCGAAAAAGTAGTTAATCAAATCCTGTGTGGAACTATACATCAACACCTGTGCTCAGGAGGATGTTTAAAAGATGCACAGAAATAAACAAATCATGTCTATTAGTATAGACACATCTCCTCAAGAAGGACACGGATGTAGTTCGTGTAAGCTCTTGTGTGTGCTCTGTGTGTGGCTGCTGTTCACATTCCACGACTACTCGCACCATTATGTGTGTGCTGATGCTACTCATTTATTCAGTTCTTTTTCACATTTCTTCCTCTAATCATAATTACTTCCCAACTATCTTGTCCCGCCTCCTAGGTAATCTCCCTCTAATTTATCCTCCCTAAGGCTGTTGGAAAAAAATTTCCAAACTGCCAATTTGATTATGTCACTTCCAATTAGAATCCTTCCATGGCTGCCCATCTACCCGCAGGATAAAATCCAAACTCCTTTTCATGATCTGCTGCCTATTTCTCTGCTCTCATATTATTCTCTTGCTTACTCTTAACGAAAGTACAATATTTGCAACTCCTGGTCCACATTCTCCTAGTGCCTCTGCCATGCTCCTCCCTCATCAGAATTACTCTCCTCTCTCTTCACATATTATCTGGTGAATTCTTCATCATTATCTCACACCAGAGATCTTCCATACTGGCCTCCTCAAACTCTCTAAGGGAGCCTAAAGTACCAGCTCTTACCTCTCAGGTCACTTGCAAATTCCATAATGAAATGATCACTGTTCAACTCTGAACCTCCCATTAAATTGTCAGATGTCCTAGTTAAGGTCGGGTTTTCTAATTCCAATATCTATTACAGACCTGGCACATAGCAAATGTTTAATAGATTATAAGTTAACAAAAAACATTCGAAGTGCTGAGCCAAAACTGCACTAACTGCATAGCTGAGAAGTACCCAAGCAAAATGTAAAATATTCTCTCTGGAATCCTTAATGTTCGAAGTCTAAAATAGCCGATACTTAATCATCTCCAGTTCCAGGTGGTTTCTATGGTAAGGGGGCAGGGTGGACACAGTACTTATCACCAGTTTATTTGCTAGATCCTTAATCTGCACCTTAAATAGTGTAGATCAACTTGGTTTCCCACCTGTATTGTTTTATACAAGGAAGTACACACACATCAAGTGTGGGCACAACCCATAAATAGTCTGTGTTACTAAACACCCTTTTACATGAAAGAAAAGATCACATTCTTTTCCAAAGGTCATAATTATAAAAATAGTGTTCTAGTTTTCAGGCACTTAACATTATCCACTGAGTTGCATTAGGGTTTGTTTTTTTTTTTGGCGACTCAAATTGGGAATCTTAATTTTAACTGTTTGCTTAACAGCGTCAGTGTTTGAAGGATCTCAGCCGGACTCGGAGGTTAATACCTGGCCTAAGTAGGTAAATGAGTAATGCGGTTTGCTGCCCCCACTTCCTGACTCCGGAGGCATCACTAGGGGCACAAAGGTTAGCATTTATGGAAGCTGCCTTCTGACTTGTCTTCACAGCTGCAGGCAGATCCAAAACAAATACACAGAAACGACAACTCGGCTGGAGTCTGCACACCAAAGGGGAAGAGGGCAAGGGCCAGTGCTTTGTGCTAGTGGCAGTCACGCGCCGGAACTTCTGAACAACACAGGGCTACGTGATGGCGGAAGTCAGTGGCTGAATAGACATGAGGGCTTCTTAGCCATTACGTGTGCTCCCTAGAGAAGGCTGGATCTGTGCTACTTCTTTAAGAGTCTGTGGCCTTAGAGACCAGATATTTAGATTAGAGACAATTTTATCCCTAAAGAGATACATGAACATTTTCTAGATGCAGAATGAAGCAAATGATGTGATTGGCTCCTTCTGACTTTGTTAATTACAGAGCATGCACATTTCCCCCCATCTTGGGCAAAGCAAGGATAATCTTGAGTTGTATTTCCTGTTCTGTGTCTCAAAAGATTAGGAAGCACATAGTGTGCATTAGATATCAAGCTAATTATTTTCTAGACAGTACTAAGAGAGATCTAAAGTTTTATATCCAAGAATATCCTGCAGGTCTCTGCTACTCAAAATAAATGCTTCTCCTCCTGGGGCAAATCCTGTTTCTAATTTACTTGTCTGTCCTTCTTTTCTAACCACCACAAGGAAAACCTTTCTCTTTGGTAGACACTAAATAAGAGCTGTAGCTCTCAAGGAAGTTTGCTTAGAGATGAAAGATAAAGAAATGCAAACAATCACATTTCTCCAAAATGGAGACTTAGGCCTCCCTGCAGAAAGGTTTCAGCATTTTGCAGGTGAGCTGCGTGCTGACTGCTCATTACCATTGAGTCAAAAACAACATCTGTCATAGTAAAGCCAGGAGGAAATCTCCCTGGCTGCTTATTAGTTTTCCTTTCTCTGCCTCATGTTTAATGATGAGTGATGTCTTTAGACAGTCCGTATTTGTGGGCTGGAAGATATTTGTCCTTTAGGAAGAAATTTAAGTGTTAAGGACTTTTTTGGTCAAGTTCTGGAAAAGCCTTGTACCCGTGGATTGGCCCCTCCTTAAAGGGGATGTTCCCTACCAGATGCTGTCATCCTGGCGCACTGGACACTGGCTTCTGGAGGAAGAACAGGGGGAAAATGACCCCTACACTACAGTTCAGAAAGGGTAGGAAGGGCCTCAAGGGTATCAGGTATAAAACTAAACATTGATATTAGCTCCAAATCCAGCTTATTCTTTCTCTGGACTCAGCAAAGTGGAAGAGGAAGGCCGGGCATTCACCGGTCAGTACTTGGAATATCGGAACTCCGACACTGAGAGCCTAAAGCAAATCCAGGGCAATATGTAAGAACGATTGCATTGCTTTTACTAGTTACTTATAACAATGCTGTCAAAGAGGTGTCCTTGGCTGCCTCCATCAGAACCACTCAACAAGGTTTGCAAAAATACCTGCTGCTGAATCAGTCTTTGGGGACAGGGCCAGGAAGCAGCATTTTCTGTAATTCTTATGAACAATCTTTTTTCTAAAACACCTTTTTATATAGCATACACTGTTACATTTTTAGTTATGTAAAATAAACGGCTATAATTTCTGTGTGAGGAAGACATTTTGCAGGATTAGGGTGTGAAATATTTGCAGGATTAGGGTGTGAGAGTACATTTACCTAATTCTTCTCAAAATATTAATTTGTAGTGTTTGAGGCATTTGGGCAGTTTTGTCTCGAGACATGTTTTGTTTTTGTTAGACTTCTTGGGAAAAAACAAACTACAAAAAGAAGCTATTTGATTGTTTGTCTAAGAAGTTGGTAGTACTAAATTGATCTAAAACTAAACTCTAGAAAGCTCAAACAATAAACTTACTAGGCTACCAATTAAATCCTTGAAATGATCCCCATGAATAGATGAAGCTATTGGTTATTAGACCACCTTGAATCAATAGGATTTATCCATTCTGATACTAAATAGACATACTTCAGATAGTAAACATTATAGTAGCTTCCCTGGTGGCTCAGAAGGCAAAGCATCCGCCTGCAACACAGGAGATGCAGGTTCAATCCCTCGATTGGGAGGATCTGCTGGAGAAGGAAATGGCAACTCACTCTAGTATTCTTGCCTGGAGAATCCCAGGGACAGAGAAACTTGGTGGGCTACAGTCCATAGGGCCACAAAAAATCAGACATGACTGAAATGACTTAGAATGCATGTATGCAAACATTTAAGCAAAAGAGAAAATTCAGATATATAATGATGAATTAGCACTTCACTTAAATATGGGCTTTCTGATATTTAAATTTACAGGAGTTTGCAGGAGAAGCTTAAGAATGTTAGGTAAGCAAAGAATTTCTAGTGAATTTTGAAAACTATCTTGTCCTCAATTCAATTTGAAAGTTATTATCCATAAAATCATATGTGGCTTGGAGACCACTAACTACATCTTTTATGAGTCAAGGAAATGAAATCATTTGGGAGACCCAATCTACAAAAATTTTATTGACTAATGTCATCACTGTACTTTGTATAACATCAGGGCACTTTCTGAGGCAGGCAGATTGCCCAATCCCTTTGCTTAGTATTCTGTAAAAATAAACTTCTTCACCAAATTTTTTTTTTAATAGGCAAACATCATAAACTAAAGACAGTTGAATAAAAACATATGACATAATCAGAGCCAGCTGACAAGAGCTATAGCCTCCAGCAACCTACTGCTTGTTCTATAAGCTACCAATGATAGGATTGATTACTTGTACTGATTTCTTTCCCAACCTATAGACACAACTGAAGTTTAACAGAACAGTGCCAATCAGATCTTAGGAAGAAGTAGGAAATTATAGGCGAGGTCACGTTTTGGATTTTAAGTTAATATAATATATAGATTGAAAAACTGTCCTGTGACTATTAATTATACCATATTTAAGGATACTATGTACAATAAATATATACCTTATGCATATTGTACTTAGAGAAATTCACTTAATAAATATGTATCACCTATACTGTAGTTTTATCAGCACAAATTGAAGTTGATATGATGTAGAAGAATATCCTCATAAGAGACTTACATAATTATCCAAATTCAATAACCAGAAGAATTGATAGTGAGATGAGGAAAAGGAACCCAGCTTAGCCCATTCTGAAGTCTTTCCAGAGTGGCCTGTTCTAGAACGCACTTATTTGTTTATTGTACATACAGTGGGCAGCTTTTAAAATTTAGGGAAAAGAATTGGCAAACCCATTTGACCACAGACCCATACCTTGTTCTTATTCAATAAACACTATTATTAGTATTGTAAAAATTATGTATGTATATTAAAAATAGTATATGTATGTATCTGTCTGACCCTGTCTCCTCTTATGTTGGTTCAGAATTTGGAAGAGAAAGATGGAGGTGTATTATTCCCCATCCCATCCTATTCTCCATCCTCATGCTAAAATCTGTTGTAATTGAGTTCTGGAAATTTTAGATGTCTGTTCAACTGCTCTAGTATAGACTTTCCCTGACTTAAACATCCTTGCCTCTGGATTCCTGAGATTCTGACAATCTCTACTTCTTCTCTTTGTTCATTTGCTCCTCAGAGCTCCTATAGCGAGATTACCCTTGGACTCTTCCTCTTTTAGACTCCTGAAACACCTGTCCATACAGGCTGCATCTATATTTCCTATTTGAATAACAAATGTCTGGCCTAATAAGCCAAATCTTTTTCACCTTTCTTTCCTAGGTCGGGGTTCCTTCTTGTCAACTTAGAATCATTTTGTCACTCTTTGGTGATAAAACTTTACCTCTCTGTGTTAACAAAAATCCTTTAACAAAATGTTAAAATTAGGTCCTTACAGTGAGCACTAATCCAATATGACCCATGTCCTTATTATAAAGGGAGACATTTAAAGGCAGACATGCACACAGGAGGGCACCATATGAATACTGAGACAGAGGCCATGGCAATGCTTCTGCAAGCCAAAGAACACTGAAGATTGCCAGGAAATCACCAGAGGCCAGGGGAGAGTCCTGAACAGTCTTCTCACAGCTCACAGAGCTTTTCTCACAGCACTGTCAGCATCTTGATCTCAGACTTTTAGCTTCTAAAACTGTGGGACAATATATTTTTTGATTAAGCCATCTAACTTGTGACCCTTTGTTATTAACCTTAGCAAACTTATACATGTGGACTTTAAGCCTCTTAATTGGATAATTGGTGAATAAAAGCTGTGGTCTCATGTCATTTAGTGAAAGAATTTTTTATATTACTTAATATTTGATGAATCATGGTATCCTAGAGTCAGAAAAGATGTGGAAGAATTTCTCTTTTACCCTATGTGTACCCACCAATTCACTCAAATCCATCCAGTGGAAAAAATGTTTATCTTTAATATTTTATAGAAAGGATAACAAAGCCACTGGTTATAACTCAATCGTGTGCTTGCTATGGTTATGAATGTCCAGTCATTTATTTAGCAAGTATGTATTGAGTGCTCAGTATATTCCAGGCACTGGGCACTGGGGATAGAGCAGGAAACAAGACAGACGCTATCTCTGGTTTCATGGAATATATAGTCAGTCTAGTGAAGGAATCAAACAATGAGTACACATATATAAAGATATTATCACAGCTGTGAAAAATGTTAAGAAAATATTTAGTGTGCTATATGGTTTTTCCACTGGTCATGTATGGATGTGAGAGTTGGACTGTGAAGAAGGCTGAGTGCCAAAGAACTGATTCTTTTGAACTGTGGTGTTGGAGAAGACTCTTGAGAGTCCCTTGGACTGCAAGGAGATCCAACCAGTCCATTCTAAAGGAGATCAGCCCAGGGTGTTCTTTGGAAGGAATGATGCTAAAGCTGAAACTCCAGTACTTTGGCCACCTCATGCGAAGAGCTGACTCATTGGAAAAGACTCTGATGCTGGGAGCGATTGGGGGCAGGAGGAGAAGGGGACGACAGAGGATGAGGTGGCTGGATGGCATCACCTACTTGATGGACATGAGTTGGAGTGAACTCCGGGAGACAGTGATGGTCAGGGAGGCCTGGCGTGCTGCGATTCATGGGGTCAAAAAGAGCTGGACACGACTGAGCAACTGAACTGAACTGATGCAATATAGCAAGAACCTAATTAGGACTTGGGTGTCAGGCAAGAGGTCCCCAAGTTTCTGGCATTAAACTTGAGAAAGTTCAGTAGGCGTAGCCAGGTGAAGAGAGTCATTCCAGAAAGTAGAAAGTCTTCACAATGTTGAAAGTAGTGAGAAGTATGATTTTATTTTTAATAGATATTCTGACTGTTAAATAAAAAAGGACCCTTTTTAAAAGGGTCAAGGATATAAGTAGGAATAGCAAAAGTTAGGATGCTGTCAAGGTGTCCAAACACAGATGATGTCCTGCACAAGGATGGTGGGAATGATAACAGAAATAGGATTCTATGAATATTTTGAGGTAGAATCAGCATGATTCAGTGTGAGAGTGAGCAAGAGATAGAAGGGATGCTATCAAAATTCTAGTAGAGGAAGGGTTGATGGAGGGCTCACCTACTGAAATGGGACAGGTTTTTAAGATGAAAGTTGTATTCCATGTTCTATTTTACTTTAATCTTCACAGAAGCTCTGAAATTTAGGAATTAGTGTCACCTGGTTTATTGATGAAATAGGAAGTTCATAATCTCCTTGAATAATATATCCCCAAATCTTATATTCTTCTAGCCTCATGATTTGTTAAAGACCAAATTCATTTCTCCAACATTGAGTGAGCATTTATCTTGTACCAGGTATTCTATAAGAACGTCTCAGCTGCAGCCCTCTAATCAGGGAGACAGTATATACAGAGACAGAAGTTATAACTCAATGTAGTGACTACAATATTAGAGATATTCAAGGAATATTTTGGAAACTCAGAGGAGAACACTTACATTAACCTAGAAGAAGAAGTAGGAATGAAAGAAAGTTTCCTTGATTATATCTGAGTTTGGCTTAGATTAGATGATATAGAGACAAGGGATTGAACAACTAGCAAAATTAATAAAATACACAAAGTTCTGTAGCTTGGCAAAAAAAGACAAGTGCTATCCCATGAAGATTTAAAGAATGCAAGAGATTGGAGTTTATTATTTAATGGATGACAAAGGCACATTCCTGGGTTCTCAGTAGAGAAAGAACATTGCCAAATATCCAATTTTAGACATACCATTCTGTTGTGTTGAAGATGGACTTGAAAATACTAAGACCGGAGAGACAAGGTAGACTACATGACTACAAGAGGTGGAAAGATAAGAGTCTCAGTTAGGTTGATAATTGTTCATATGTAGAGATGCAAATGTAATGGAGTCTAATTAAAAGGCAAAATTGGCAGGAAATGTTAATGCACAGATGTGTTAAATTTGAAGATCAAGGAAGAAGAACACAGATGTCCAGCTCAGATAGCTAGGTGGCAGTTAAAGAAGAGCCAAATAGGGAAGAAAACAGTTTTTAAGATCAGGCTTTTGAGACTAAGGTTCTAGATGAGATAGAACTAAAAACAGATCTGAAGACTTCTCAGATTACTGTCTTTTTCCTTAAAGAATAGCCTATAAAATAGCCACTTGTCCATTTTTAAGGCACAGTCAAGACTTGTAGTGAATAAGAAAGAATGTCTTTATCGCTCTCTCTTTTTTTTTTTTGTTTTCCTATGAGAACAGGCAGATCAATAAAATTCTGTAGGTGGTTAAAATTTTGACCCTTCTGTATAAGACTGAGGAATTTCATTGTACATGATTCATTAACAAAGTTACAAAGTTGATACGTAACAAGAACAGTCTTTATCAGTGAAAGAAAAGATTCTAGAGGAAAACAGATGTTTTCTTAGTTCTTTTCCCAACCAGAAAATTCTTTGGGTGTCCAACCACTTAATCCTGCCAGGAAACAAAGATCTTTTTTTCTTTACAATAACGGATCACATGCCGAGCTAATTCCTTGGTGCAGAAGAGCTCTGTTTTCATAAGATTCTTGAGAACAGACCACAACGCAAAGGCAGAGGGTCTGAAGAGAAGATACATTTGTAGAATTTTGTCAGAGAAGAAAGAGTTGCTATAAATCTTATGATGGGTAAACATAAGTGAAAAAATTTTAAATGGTGTATTCCAAGGATAATTCTTTCTGTGCAATTACTGTCCAATACAACCAAAATGTTAATAGAAAAATATAAAATACAACTTTAAAAAACAGCAAGTCTCTAGAAAGTATTGAAGGCAACTTAGAATACTTTGTGAGTTTTATATACAAGGCATATAAATGCTTTCATAAAGCAGAGTGCTTTGAAAAAACTCCACCCTATGTAAAATTGATTTACATAAAAATATTAAAATTGGAATATGATTCTAGAATCTAGAAAATAAAATATTTTCTAAATATATTAATAGCAAGAACCTACTGTTTTAAATCCCTGCAACATTAATTAAATAGGTTTAGGTAATATAAAAGATGCCCTGGGTTTGCCAAAAGGGAAGTGATTGAAATTTCTTTCTGTTCCACCAAGATCCAAGGATGTACACTGAGACTCACTCTAAGTCACTATTGACTGATGCTGTATGTGTTAGTCACTCGGTCGTCATCGACTATTTGTGACTATAGCCTGCCAGTCTCTTCTGTTCATGGAATTCTCCAAGCAAGAATACTGGAATGGGTTGGCATTCCCTTTTCCAGGGGATCTTCCCGAACCAGGAATCAAACCCTGGTCTCCAGCGTTGCAGGCAGATTCTTTACCATCTGAGCCACCAGGGAAGCCCAATTGACAAGTTCTAGTCATTATTTCCACATAAATGGAAAACTGCTTGTTAAGAAAAAAGTCCAGTGTCTAAATATTTCCCAAGAGTAATATTCCACTAACAGACATGAATAATGGCGCTGACCACTTGTATTTATAGCTTCGGTGATCAAGCCACAGTGTACAGCTACATTACTTCCCTTCAGTCCTTGAAAGGTCACTACCAAGAAGAAATTTACACTGCATCAAAGACATGCTATACAAAGGACCTAGCAACAAGGCCATGCGCTGTTGCTATACAGAAACGATTTGTTAGCTTCTAGTTGTATTTCTGGAAAGAACTAAATTCATTGTCACAGTTTTGTTGTTTGCTATTTTTTAATTTTTTTGTCATTGTTTTATTTTGCATATGTGTGCTTTTATTTTAAGAAAGGTTAGGACATCTTGAGAGTCCCTTGGACTGCAAGGAGATCCAACCAGTCCATTCTGAAGGAGATCAGCCCTGGGATTTCTTTGGAGGGAATGATGCTAAAGCTGAAACTCCAGTATTTTGGCCACCTCATGCGAAGAGTTGACTCACTGGAAAAGACTCTGATGCTGGAAGGGACTGGGGGCAGGAGGAAAAGGGGACGACAGAGGATGAGATGGCTGGATGGCATCACTGACTTGATGGATGTGAGTTTGAGTGAACTCCAGGAGTTGGTGATAGACAGGGAGGTCTGGCGTGCTGTGATTCATGGGGTTGCAAAGAGTCGGACACGACTGAGCAACTGAACTGAACTGAACTGAGGACATCTTCCCCTCAAAGGACAGATTATCTGCTCATATTGCCATTTCTTTTGCTACCCCAAATACAGTAACAGTCATCTTCCAATACCTAATGAATAGTGATTAAGCCTCTTGTTTTTACCTGCACATTAAGATCAGCTACTGAACTGGCAATTTTCCTAAGATCTATAATAGTAATGCTAGTTTATATGGGCAGCACCTTTCATCAGTTTATTTCAAATTGTATTAGGTTTGGTGAGCTTTGATATTAAAAAATTACTTAACTAAGTTTTAGCCCTAGAATTTCATTTTTCTCTATAGTTTTTAGTATCTTGTCAGAACTTTTGTATAAACAAAGATGTATCCTATGTTTTGGTCAGTCCAATAACAGTATAGGATTCCCTAGTAGCTCAGGTGGTAAAAGTTCCACTTGCAATGCAGAAGACCTGGGTTTGATCCCTAGGTTGGGAAGATCCCCTAGAGAAGGAAATGGCACCCCACTCCAGGATTCTTGCCTGGAGATTTCCACAGACAGAGGAGCCTGGTGGGCTACAGTCCATGGGGTCGCAGAGTCGGTTAACACACGATAACAGTATAGTAGTATGCTGTTAAATGCTATAAATTTCTCTTTTGTAAAGTACTGACTTACTGATAATATTTGGTGATGATAAAAATCAATTCACTGTGGATGTGTGGTATTTATTTGTTAAATCTAAATAAATTGAAAATTTTAAAAAGGGGAAAACTACAGGTTAGTTTATGAAATAGTTGACACTATTATGAAACTTTCCTTTTAAAACAAATTATGTTTATGACCAAAATCTAATCTTAATTATTTCTAATAAATAATAATATTTATATAGTATGAATGAAGGGGCCATATGAAAATTGATATATTGACAACATTGGCTTGAGGGGACCCTACTTTTGAGTTTTTACATGTCTTTTCTGAATTTTCCTTGATCTTTAGCTTAAAGTTTCTGTTACCTTCCTCTCCTATACAATTGTTTCTATTTCTAAAGTGTCTAATAAAGGCTAATAATAAGTCTTATGCTTTGAGCAAAAATTCAAACTATTTTACAAGCTCAAATAATTAATGTGAAACTGAGTTAAGAAAGGCAAATATATTTTGCATAAATCTGTAAGTTGATACTACTCTGAGAAACAAGCAGCGCCCCTTCACTCTTTAAGCCCCACTCACATGCGTGCATACACTACATCATTGCAACCCTGAGACCTTAGGGTTGAGAAAAACATCAACACCAGGGAACACTGGCAATATTGCAATTTGCAAAGTTTGTCTGTTGAACTTGTGCATTGAAGGTATGATTAGAAATTCATGGTGCTACCTAAAGGTACTGAGCAATTTGAGTCTAAGGAAAAAGGTGTGAAGGAAATCCCATCTTTCAGTTTGGGGTCTAGGAACAGTGGTCAAGAGGATGCCAAGAGTCCAGTTTGCTCAAGCCAAGAAAATCAGTGCTGCTGAGATGAAAACTGAATTACATTTAGAGTCATGTGTATTTTACACTTCACTTTCTATCTAAAAAGAGGGAAAGGAACAAAGGATATGTTTTCTTTTTTTTTTCCTGTCCAATCTCTCATCACTTATTTTTTATTTTATTATTATTATTTTTTTTTACTTTACAATATTGTATTGGTTTTGCCATACATCAACATGAATCTGCCATGGGTGTACACGTGTTCCTCATACTGAACCCCCCTCCCCCCTCCCTCCCCTTACCATCCCTCTGGGTCATCCCAGTGAGGATATGTTTTCTTTAAACTAAAAAACTTAAAAAAAAAAAAAAAAAAAAGCTTTGGTGTCTCCAGGAAAAGATCTTTTTTCCTTGGGATGACAGTGATCTGCAACAAGACGCCACTGCAACGAGAAGCACGGGCTCCCCAACGAAGAGAAAAGTCTGCTCCCTGAAACTAGAGAAAGCCTGTGCAGAAAGCAATGAAGACCCAGCACAGTCAAAAAAATAAATAAATATTCAAAAAAAAATCTTGTCATATGCTAATAAGTATCCCTCATATAGAGACCATAAAACTCCCTTTCCTCCGGCAAGTACAGAGGTTTACTTTGACGAGGAATACTGCACCTTACCAGACTCCAAAGGCATAGCAACTTATCTCAGAAAGACAAAGAGCTTGTTAGGAAAGGAATGCTTGAGATAGCCTAGGGTGGAATTCCAGTACCACCGTTTGTCTCAACAGATAAAAGGAAAGGAGTTTCAACTCCTCCTTGTAGAAACTTTGGGAAACTCCAGGTTTGCTTAGGGATTTCCAAAGTCCTCCCAACAAAACGTTGGGTTTCTGTATCTACCCCTTTTTATCTTGAGTGCAATCCCCTCCCTCTTAAGGTACAGTTTTTCCTTATAGCCTGTGAACTTAAATTTAATAAAAAAAAAAAAAAAGACCCTAGCAAGAGGGAAACAAAAACAATGGTTTGGGCCTTGAATTTTCTAGCCTATTCAACACAGGTTTTACCCAGCTTTGGAGCAGCAAGAAGTCACCTTTTGACAGAGTGTAGATGGACAGGGAAGCCTGGCGTGCTGCGATTCATGGGGTCACAAAGAGTCGGACACGACTGAGCGACTGAACTGAACTGAACTGAGATGTACTATTTGTCCCTAAAACAAGTCCACCTAATAAGTTCTTGGTGTGTCACTTGGTTTTCTGTGGTAAAAAGTGAGGTTAAAATTACTGTAATCAAGAGTTCAACCCATTTACTCAAATTCTTTCTGTCTGGGAAATGTTAGGGTGAAGAATAGTCTCATAGGAAGATTCTGATTCCAGAAATCTTTCTGCTGCTTTTGATAAAGAAGGACGAGGTTGCTCTTCTTTGATGTAATTTGTACTAGTGGCTCTTTTCTCTGCAGCTGGGGAGGATGAGGAAATAGAGGCTATATACATGCGAATAATGGAGAAAACAAATGAAAACCCTACATATCCTAGAGTTTGATTGTAATGCATTTCTGTCCTTTGATTTCAGTAGCTCTATAGTTTGCTGGGGCTGCTATACAAATTACTACAAGTTAGGTAGCTTGAACAACAGAAATGTACACAGTTCTGAAGGCTAGACATCTGAGCTCAAAGTGTGCTCACTGTTGGTTCCCCTTGAGGGCTCTGAGGGACAGTCTACTCCGTGTCTCTCTCTGGGCCTCTGGTGTTGCTTGGTTTCCAGGTGGTACTTTCCTGTGACTTCACATTCTCTTCTCCATGTCAGATCACATTCAGGTACTGGGGGTTAGGACTGCAACATCTTTTGCGGGGATACAAGTCAACCAGTAACAGGAGTACAGAGATTTTTATTTTACTTTATGCTAATACAAGTGTTAAAAATATAAACAAAATAAGATTCACAAAAGAGAAAATGAACCGAGAAAACACAGTGAAAGTGAAAGTCACGCAGTTCGGTTCAGTCGCTCAGTCGTGTCCAACTTTTTGCGACCCCATGAATCACAGCACGCCAGGCCTCCCTATACATCACCAACTCCCGGAGTTTACTCAAACTCATGTCCATTGAGTCAGTGATGCCATCCAGCCATCTCATCCTCTGTCGACTCAGTCATGTCCAGCTCTTTGCAACCCCATGGACCATCCAGTCCATGGAATTCTCTAGGCCAGAATACTGGAATGGGTGGCCATTCCCTTCTGCAGGGGACCTTCCCATCCCAGGGATCGAACCCAGGTCTCTTGCATTGCAGGCAGATTCTTTACCAGCTGAGCCACAGGGAAGCCCAAATGAACCGAGTCCACCATTGAAATGCCCCATACTGTGTTTTAACAGTCCTAGGTAGTTAAAGGGTATGGGCCTTTTTACAAGAAGTTCCAAGCGAGAACAAAAAAGCTAAACTAAGACTTCCTGGAAATCAAACTCATTCAAAGTAGGGATTGCTGCTTTCTGACTCAAAAGAGAATATAGCATCTATTTCCATCACAGAAGATTGTTCAACCTATTTGCTTTGGCCTTGAGGAAGAGAGCCAGATATTGAGAAAGAATAACATTAGGGAGGGAATTACTGTTATCTCTCTATCTTAAGGAAACTAAAGACAAACTAAAGTTGAATTGACTTCATGGCCTTCATGACTCAGACGCTTTTGACTTGGAGAGGCTGTGTAATTTGGAGGGCCCAATGTAATATGAAAGTTTTATTAAAAATCTGGGAAGAGTTTCAAGATGGTGACAGCATGAGCACTCTGTGATTGCGTATTGTCCACGCCCATGAAGCCCATCCTGTTTCCTGCTCTGGGGCATAGGTGTATCTGGTGGGTGTAACCTGGGATGGTCTTGTCTGGAATAGCAAAGTTTCCAAGACTGGGCCAACTCTATTGGTTCATGGTGGCTACCTGGAGCATTGAGTTTGAATGCCTAGAAAGCTGAAACACACCCCATAATTGACTAGCAATATCCGCCATGAGCATAGGATATGCTGTGTCATCCCTAGAAATGATATCTGATTTTTGGAAGGATATACTTTTAAATCTGCTTTATTGAGGTATAAATTACATACAATACATAATGCGTTTTAAAGGTATAAGTGAAAGTCGCTCAGTCATGTTTGACTCTGTGACCCCATGGACTATACCGTTCATGGAATTCTCCAGGCCAGAATACTGGAGTGGGTAGTCTATCCTTTCTCCAGGGGATCTTCTCGACCTAGGAATCAAACAGAGGTCTCCTGCATTGCAGGTGGATTCTTTACCAACTGAGCTATAGGGGAAGCCTCTAAAGGTATAGTTCTCTTATATTTCACAAGTGTACTTTTCTATAATTACCAACCCATTCAAAATAGAATATTTTTATCTTCCTAGAAAAGTTCCTCACCCCCTTTGTAATCAGTCTTTCTCTTCCTCCAAATGACCTCTCATCCACTCTCTAATGACCACTGCCCTGTTTTTCATCATTTTTCAATGATTTTGCCTGGTATAGAATATCATAAAAGTGATCATACAATCTGTACTGTTTAGTGTATAGTTCCTTTCACTGAGCATAGTAACTGTGAGATTTATCCATGTTGTGGCCTGAATTAGTAGTTCATTTTACTTTATTGCTTAATAGAATTTATTGTTAGAATATACCAGAATTTATCCATTCACGAGTTGTTATACATTTGGTTTATTTCTAGTTTGAGGTTATTATGGATACAGCTGGTATAAACATAAGTACACACATCTTTTTATTAATGTATATCTCCTGTTCTCATGGATTAATATCAAATAGGAGAACTGCTGGGTAAGTGCATGTTTTAACTTTATGAGAAATAGTGGTTGCACCATTTTATACTCCCGCCAGTAGTGTGTAAATGTTCTAGGTGCTTTGACAACAATGAATACTGATGGTATTTTCAATATTACCTGTTCTGTTGGGTGTGTAGTGTGGTATCTTATCGTAGTTTGAATTCCCTGGTGACTAATTATATGGAGAATTTTTTTTCATGTTCTCATTGAACATTTATTGTAAAATATCTGTCAGTTCAAGTCTTTTACCTAATTTTTTAATGTACTATTTTAGTTTTCAGTTCACCGCAAAACAGCATCAGTTCAGTTCAGTCACTCAGTCATGTCCAGCTCTTTCCAACCCCATGAACAGCAGCATGCCAGGCCTCCCTGTCCATCACCAACTCCCGGAGTCCACCCAAACTCAAGTCCATTGAGTCGGTGATGCCTTCCCACCATCTCATCCTCTGTCGTCCCCTTCTCCTCCTGCCTTCAATCTTTCCCAGAGTCTTTTCAAATGAGTCAGCTCTTCGCATCAGGTGGCCAAAGTATTGGAGTTTCAGCTTCAACATCAGTCCTTCCAATGAACACCCAGGACTGATCTCCTTTAGGATGTACTGGTTGGATCTTCTTGCAGTCCAAGGGAGCAAAACAGCATAATGTTGCCTTATACCATCTCCCACAATGCACACTGTCTCCCTTCCCATCAATATTCCACAACAGGGTGGTACATTTGTTACAATCAATGAACCAATGCTATCATTATCAACCAAAATCTATAGTTTAAATTTCACTTTTGATATTCTGTGGATTCTGCCTTGCTCTATGTTTGACAAATGTATAATGAGAAATCCACCATTAAAGTATCATAGATAATAGTTACACTGCCCTAAAAATCCCTAGTGCTCCATCTTTTCATCCTTTCCTCCTCCCTCCTCCAAACTCCTGGCAACCACTGTTCATTTTAATGTCTCCATAGTTCTGTCCATTTCCAGAATGTCATATAGTAGGAACCATACAGTAAGTAGCCATTTCAGATTGGCTTCTTTCACTTAGTAATATGCATTTGTTTCCTCCATGTCATTTCATGGCTTGACAGCTTATTTCTTCTTAGGACTGAATTATATTTCATTATATAGATGTACCATGCTTTGGTACAATTTGAAGGATACTTTGGCCACCTCATGTGAAGAGTTGAAAAGACTCTGATGGTGGGAGGGATTGGGGGCAGGAGGAGAAGGGGATGACAAAGGATGAGATGGCTGGATGGCATCACCGACTCGATGGACATGAGTTTGAGTGAACTCCGGGAGTTGGTGATGGACAGGGAGGCCTGGTGTGCTGTGATTCAAGGGGTCTCAAAGAGTGGGACATGACTGAGCGACTGAACTGAACTGAAGAATATCTTGAAGATGTTCTATAGAAGAACATCTTGGCTGCTTCCACCTTTTGGAAATTATGAATAATCCTGTTATAAACATCCATGTGCATAAGTTTTCAGTTCATTTGGTTTTTATTCACTTAAAAAATTGCATTGTTTTTTTTTCCTCAGTTTTACCTAGAAAGAAATGTTTAACTTGAAAGCTTTTCTTTCTTATTAACCTTGGTAAGGAAAATCAGATCAGATCAGATCAGTCGCTCAGTAAGGAAAATAGTGATTACTAAAAATAAAATTTAATGAATAATTTATGCTTTAAAAATTTCTCTAAAGTATCAAAAAATTCTAATTGGAACTAACAAAGTAATGATGGCAGCTAGGTATACAATATTCTACTAATAGGATCCTTTCAGACTCCTGGTGAAATGTGACAAATCTCCTTTCCATACTGTATAGCTTAAAGTACAATTTCTACTTACTAACCTTTGTAGACTCCATATAGAATTTTTAAAATGGAAAGCTCATGTACTCTGAGTAAAATTATTGCTGCACTATGGATGGAGGAGCTTGATAGGCTGCAGACCATGGGGTTGCTAAGAGTTGGACATGACTGAGCGACTTCCCTTTCACTTTTCACTTTCATGCATTGGAGAAGGAAATGGCAACCCACTCCAGTGTTCTTGCCTGGAGAATCCCAGGGACAGGGGAGCCTGGTGGGCTGCAGTCTATGGGGTCGCACAGAGTCAGACACAACTGAAGTGACTTAGCAGCAGTAGCAGCATGGGGATCAGTCAGTCAAAGCAGAGACTGGCCTTGGCATGAGAGCAGATTGCTGGAGGACTCCTACTTTTCTAGTTGTTACCCCTCTAGATCCTAGATTAGATTGGTGTATTATTTAATTATTTCTGTGTAGCTATTATGAATTATATAGACTCGTAAATGGAGAAGGAAATGGCAACCCACTCCAATATTCTTCCCTGAGAAATCCCATGGTCAGAGGAACCTGGTGGACAACAGTCCATGGGGTTGCAAAGAGTCAGACACAACTGAGCATGCACACACATACTCATAAGTGTGCAATAAGTCTTCCCGTGTAAGAAACTATCTCAAAATCAATTGGTTTAAAATAGTAACTGTCTATTTAGCTCACGAATCTTAGGGTCAGTTGTTTGGGTTAGGCTTAGCTGGAGGGTCTTCTGCACTTAGCTGGGCTGCCTCCTGTCTTTGGTCAACTGCCAATCAGCTTAATCTGAGATGCCCTGAACTGAGACAGTTCTTCTCTATTTCGGGCTTCCCAGGTGGCGCTAGTGGTAAAGAACATGCATGCCAATGCAGGTAGACTTAGGAGACATGAGTTCGATCCCTGGGTTGGGATGATTCCCTGGAGGAGGGCACAGGAACCCACTCCAGTATTCTTGCCTGGAGAATCCCATGGGCAGAGGAGCCTGGCAGGTTACGGTCCCTAGGATCACAAATAGTTGGACACAACTGAAGCGATGGCGCACACACGTCTCTTACACTTGGTTTCTCATCCTTCTCCAGCGTATGTTGGACCTATCCTTATGACTACAGAGCTTGTTTCTGGAAGACAGAGTAGATGTGCATAAGACTTGTTTAGGCCTAGGTTTATCATTTGTCTAGCATCATTTATATTGTATTCTATTGGTGAAATGAGGTGTTAAGGTCAGCCCAGATTCAGGAAGTGAAAAAAAAGAAAGAAATAGACTTTACCTCTTGTTGGGAAGAACCACGAGTCAGATTACAAAAGAATGTGGATGAACAGAAAAAAGTTAACATGACCATTTTTGCAAACAATCTACTATAATGTTGAATTCAGTGGGGAAAGGGCCCAAGAGAGGTTCTGTGTCACCTCAGCTTCTAGGAGGGTGAGGGGAGCTTGAAGCAGTAACTCTTTACCAACTTTTGTGCAAATATTTCAGTATTTTAACAAGCAGTGTAGCCACATGGTAAGCATAGGCCAGATAATAGCTTTAAAAAGAACATTACAAGTTGTGTTTTTAAAAATGAAAATACAGTCAGGGAACCATCTGCATTATGTCTACTTTCTGGACTACTTACATCTAGAGAAATCTTAACAATTGGAGTAGTGAAACCTAAATTATTTAACTTCAGTCATGGGTCCTAAGAGAAAACCACCAACCTTTTCAAGGTTAATATTGCTAAAGGAAAATGGTGAACATAGCTAATATTATGTTATTCCAGAAAATGAAATATTTCATCTAGTTTATATAATCTACCTGCCACTGGAAATATGGAGCATGAGTGGAAACCATACGATTTGATCAACATAGTTTACTTACTACTTTTTTTTAGGTTTAGAATAAGTTTTAACATTTTTTTTTTAATTGGAGGATAATTGCTTTATAATATTGTGTTGCTTTCTGCCATAAAACAATATGAATCAGCCATAAGTATATATATATATATATATCCTCTCCCTCTTATCCAACTCATAGTTCTGTTTCTTTTAGACAACACAAAACCATCTGCTCTCAAATAAAAAAAAAAAAAAACAACTTTAATCCTGTAACTATATTGGGGTTTTGACTCCAAAATATCATTCTTCCAGCAAGTAACATAGTAATAGAATTCTTCCAGACTCCTGCTGAAATGTGCCATCTTCTTTCCACGCTGTAGAGCCTCAAGCATAATTTCTACTTACTAGACTTATAGTTTCAATGTATAAGTCCTAATGAAAGTATCACTGAAGTCACTTCCTTCCTCCACAGCTCACCTGCACAGGACTCCCCAGCCATCACAATGCTAGACCTGTGTGTGGACTGAGGGAGACCTAGGACTGAGCAGACCAACAGTGTCATAACAATAGAGGCCAAAGGCTTCCCTGGTGGCTCAGCAGTAAAGAATCCACCTGCAAACACAGGAGACGCCGGTTCGACCTCTGGGTTGGGACGATTCCCTGGAGAGGGGAAAGGCAACCCACTCCGGTATTCTTGCCTGGGAAGTTCCCTGGCCAGAAAAGCCTGGCAGGCTACTTGGGGTCACAAAAGAATGGGACATGACTTAGCAACTAAACAACAATAACAGTAATAGAGGCCAGTAATTTTCTCCTCCAGTCACTAAAACATAATTTGTTCATAGGACTAGAACCCTGAAAGTAAAGAAATCGTAAGTCTAGCTTTTGGGTTTGAATTTCTGACGCACACTCATAGCTTTGCATAATGCTCTACATACAGCAGTGATTAAGCAAGTAGTGATTGAGCCAGACCAGGGCTTCTCAGGTGGTGCTAGTGGTAAAGAATCCGCCTGCCAGTGGAGGAAACATAAGACATGAGGGCTTGATCCCTGGGTGGGGAAGATCCCCTGGAGGAGGGCATGGCAACCCACTTCAGTATTCTTGCCTGGAGAATCCCATGGACAGAGGAGCCTGGTGGGCTACAGTCCATAGGGTCACAAAGAGTCAGACACGACTGAAGTGACTTAGCATGCACACACCTAAGCACATATCAGACTGGTCATATCTACAGTCATGTCCACAGCAGGAACCTGGCCCACCTGCATAATACGACACCACAATTAGATTCAGTGTCCCTTAACTCTTACGTTGGAAATCAGCAGATGAAGATAGTCTCATGGCACAAGCGGCTAAGTGCCAAAGGATGTCTTATATTTTGAATTAATTCAACAGATAAACCCTATTAGCTTACAGCCAGATAAGCAGGATTTAAACTATACTTTAAATAGTTTATAAGATATTAGGCTGCCAGCAGCATGCATACACACACACATTCTTGCTCATGTATACACAGCAAAGGCAAAGGAAATTATGAGCCACCACACGGACATTTCATGATGGTCTCACTAGTCAGTAATATTTCCTGTGGCCAGTCCAGAAAGATGAGTGAACAGATCTCAGGGAAACTGCAATGTTTGACCTCATCAAAATTGAGGAATAAGCCATGTACGCATGCCACTGCTCATCATTTTTCTCAGATGAAAGGCCCGTGCTCAAAGTTCCTATGAGAGGGAATCAAAGGGCACCCCCTCCTTGGCCCTGCTCCTGTGGGGACCTCACTTGCAGAGATGTGGCTGAGGTGAGGTGAATCCTCAGGAGTGTGAAGCCCTATGTTCCAGAGTCAGAGGTCTCACTGTGTCAAGGACTCAGTGAAATTTCTAGTCCCTCAGTATTTATTCCAAGTGAAAACAGGAACTGGGACATTCCACTCCCATCAAAATTCCTGAGCGTATTTTCTTGTATAAGAAAATTTTACATTAATACAAAATTTTACATTTAGGATTTTTACTTGAAGACAAAATACTGTCTCCAACCAGAGCTAACGTCTCAGCAAAAAAATAAATAAATAAATAAAATTATCATAAAGGAACTTGAAGTAGAGGGTGTGGATTTGGATATCATCATGTTTACAAAAATGCTAGTGAAATGAATTTACTCGTTACAGCTGGAAAACAATCTTATTGAGTTCCTGTTATGTACACAGGATTATGCTAGAGTCTTTACATGCATTATCTTGTTTAATATATTTACTAGCATCTAAGGAAATCGGTAAGGTCTTCCCTGTAGCTCAGACTTCCCTGGTGGCTCAGACAGTGTCTGCTTACAACATGGGAGACCTGGGTTTGATCCCTGGGTCAGGAAGATCCTCTGGAGAAGGAAATGGCAACTCAGTCCAATACTCTTGCCTGGAAAATCCTATAGACAGAGGACCCTGGTAGGCTACGGTCCATAAGATCTTAAAGATTCAGACATGACTGGGCAACTTCACTTTCACTTTTCACTGTAGCTCAAACGGTAAAGAATCTGCCTGCAACACAGGAGACCTTGGTTCGATCCCTGGGTCAGGAAGATCCTCTGGGAAAGGGAACTGGCAGTCCACTCCAGTATTCTTGCCTGGAGAATACCATGGATAGAGGAGCCTGGCAGGCTACAGTCCGTGGGAACACAAAGAGTCAGACATGACTGAGCGACTAACATTACTACTACTACGGAAATGGGTACTATTGTCCCAATTGTTAAATAAAAGGACAGAAACCTCAGGTTAAATATTGATAGACTGTTTTGACTATATAGCTAATAAGTAGCAGGCTGAAGCTATTACCCACATCTTCATGCTCCTGCATGCATTCACTCTCTGTTGTCCCTTGGTGTTCACTGCAGGGCAGTCCAAGGTAGAGATAAGTGATTCTGAATTCATTCCATTCCACAAAATGTCTCTTTACATTTTCCACCTACCAAAAGCCAGTCTCAAAAGATCATCTGAGCAACAAGAATTTTCATTTGTTCCTGATAGGAAGACAAATGATACAGTGACTTTGAAGACATTTTGACAGTTTCTGATGGAATGGAACACACTCATACCATGTGATCCAACATTTTTACTTCTTGACATTCACCCAAATAAATTGATACCTGAGGTCCACACAAAAACCTGTGTATGCATGCCTATACCAGCTTTATTCATAGTTGCCCAAATGTGGAAGCAATGAAGATGCCCATCATTAGGTGAATAGATAAACTGTGGTATGTCCAGGTCATGGAATGTTATTCAGTAATAAAAAAGAAATGAATTCTCAAGCAATGAAAAGACACAAAGGAAACTTAAATGTATATTGTTAAGTGAAAGACAGTCTGAAAAGGCTACATTCCAACTATGCATTCTTGGGAAAGTAAAACTATAGAGACAAGACAAAGTCCAATGGCTGTCTGGCTTTGGCATGTCGGGGGATGGGTGGAGGGATGAGGCAGGTGAAGCAATAGAGATTGTTAAGGCAATGAAGCTAGTCTGCATGACTCCAAAATGGTACATATGTGACATTATATACATATGATGTACATATGTTTCAAAACATACGAAATGCTCAAACAGAAGAGTGAATCAATGTGAACTATGGACCCTAATCACTAATAATTTAAGTATAAATATTGGCTCAATTACAACAAATGTACCATGCTGATATAAGATATCAACAGTAGGAGAAACTGAGGAGAGGGTGGGTTGTGACTGGGGGGATGATAAATGGGGACTCTATATGTTCCAGTTTTTTCTTACAAACCTGAAACTGCTCAAAAAATTTTTATTAATTCTGAAAATAAGCATTTTCAAACTACAGGTATTTTTTTTAAAGGCCTCTTATGTGTTAGAATCTGTTGTTCATGCCAGAGGCTCCTGATTATGTCACTGTTCCCAAGTACACAAAATATAATGGGGAAGATTATGTACACCCATCAGACTATCAAGTGATAAACCCAGGATTCACACAGTTAAGTGCAAAGGTGAATGGAATAGATGCAAAATGCCATGACCTTTCAGAAAAGAAAACATTCAGCATGTGGTTAAGAAGGTAAATTTAACTCTCTTCTTAATACTAACTCCAGAAGGAAAGGGAGGGGGACACCCTGTCTGGCTGTAGATAAAGATATAGGAGGTGAAGAAAGATCACTGTCAGTAGAAGGAGAAACCCCAGAAGTGGAGGTTCACAGAATCTGAAGCAGAGAAAGAAAATTCTGATTGTGGAGTTTCCAGTGGGAAGTGGTATATTTTGGGGGATGTGGGGATCTTCCTAATCACTACATTTCTGAACTCCTTTTTTCCCCCTGACTCTGAAGCTGCTCCTGTTATTCTAGTTTATTCCTGGGAAGAGTCACCAATTCACAAAAATGAAAACCAAGGCTTTCATAGGCATTGCTTCTGGGAACACCAGCCTTGCTCCCTGATACAGGCATTGCCTGCTGAAGCTGAGGGCAAGTGACGTGAAGGGAGCACTATATACTTGTATCTTGGTGTGTTTCTTTGGTCCTCAAAATCCACCTCACCCTCACCCTCCCAAGAAGCCATGGAGAGAGAGGGAAAGAGCAAGAGATGGAGTAAACACTTGAGTGAGACTCAAACAACAACAAAAAAATCACAAACAGGTTCTTTTTAATACTAGTCTAGACGAGGTTTTGCAATGTTGCAGGTTGCTAATTGCAGTAATAACTGCCTGAGAACAATTAGGTAGACACCAAACATTTCTATCAGGTGAATGCATTGTCCTATTAATAAACAGCCATGAAGGTAACCTGGTAAAACCTCTTTGACTGGTTCCATCCTACGGCCCAAGCCTGGTTTGTTCCCATACATTCTGGCTGTATGAAGCAACCGGAGCCAAAGTGGTCACTTGGGTCTCTGAAGGTCTGCAGAGGTGGGTTTTGCAGCTGCTTGCTGCAGTTACTGTGTCTGGTCACTGATTAAAGACAATAGCTGTGAATCAGCGTGTAAGGCATGGTACCCATTACTCATCAACAGATGACCTGAATTTGCCTTCTGGAAATCCTCTTTTCCCCCAGCTTTGTTACTTGCAAACTGACTCTCTAAATAGCTTTTCTCAGGGGAAGCAATTTCTTTTTAATCTTAAGATCAAAGCCCTGATTTGATTTCTTATTTTTAAAATAATCAATTTCATATCCTAAACCATCTCTTTATCTACAATAATCCACAATAGCTGTCCAGCTGCTCAGCATCTTTCCTTTTGACTCTTCCATGGTGGATACATTATTTCAGGAAGGCTTCCTTCAAGCTGGGTCTTCTTGCCCCTCAATCCTTGCATTCCCATCATCACCCCTTAGAATGGTAAGGCTTCCTGTCAGTCAACGCACTCCTTGCTCCCAGTGGGACTGAGTCAGTGCAGCCCTGAGAGGAAGCTTGAAGGAGGCTGTTAGAATCTATTCATAGATGAAAGCGACGTTCCTGCCACAGCGAGAGGTTGCTAATGACGCATGTATACACCAGGAGTGGCACAGAGGAGGAGGAAACGGGAGGAGGAGGAGGGTGTGCAGAAAGGGGGTGGACATAGGATCCAAGAACTATGACAAAGCTTGATATAGGTTCTGTCACCTTTTGGTGAGGACAGAATTCCAAGGATATAACTTGCTAGCACTAGCTGCCCTGACACTGATTCCGTGTCCTTTGTCAGAATTCCCATGTGGAGTAGCCATTCCTGCACACATACACACACCCCATGAGGCTGCTCAGCTCCATGACACCTGCAAGATTTCTGCCAAACTGCTGAGGACCCCTGGAATGAGGGCTGAGGAAAAGAGGAGGGTGGGGAAGGTGTAGAGGGGAAGACAGTCCTTCATGTCTCAACCATTCAATGGTGATACACTATGTACCAGGCTCTGTTCTAGGTCTGAAGAGATATAACATAGTCTGTGTCCTGAAAGAAATTGTAGCATATTAGACTTTGGAGAGTTGTCCAAGATGAATGACAAAAGCAGAATCCCTCAAAATGTTACTAGGGTTACATGGAAGAAAGATCAAAGACTTTAGGGCTGTTTGCCACACAGGACTAACTTATCCTGAATAATGCAATATGCAAGAAAATAGTCCATGGAGTTCATGAAAAGGCAGATTCTCTTTTATGCCATCCATGAACCATTTATTCAGAATCTTCCAGTCCCTGGAACTATGTTAGCTGTTGGTATATGACAGGAGCCAACCATCTCTTGTCCCCTTTTCAGAAACTCAAAGAGCAATGAAGAAGCATCTGAGGATGTAGAGAATGCTATGGACTGAGTAGATGATTTTGCTCCACAGAAAGTCCTGCTTTCTGTGAAAAGATTAGGAGTTTCCTTTACTGGGATCTTATAAGACAGGCCAGGAAAGCATGTCAAGGACTCAGGAAGTCAAAGTAGCAGACAGCCCACTGACCTTGATCAAGTTGGGTTTTAGTTATAATTCCACAATGATTAGGTTGCATTCAGGGGACTCATTGTCTTCCTCTGGAAATTAGATTTGATAACCTCATAATATGTCTCCCAAATTCAAAAGCTAATTATACTAAGATTCTCAATGCCCTCCACCCCCAAATAACTCTTTAATATGCTATTGAAAGGTAATATAATCCCTACTTGTACTTTTCCGTCACATTGGTGGCCTCTTCTTCAACTCCCACCCCAGTCCTGATTCCCCATCCTTCTTATCGCTCATTTTCCTAACATGTCAGGTTCTGTTGAGGAAGTCGTCCTCTCTTAACTCATGTTAAAACTTGAAGAGGGAATATAATGTGGAATAGAATGGGGAAGTGCCAAGTGTAGAAAGAAGACTCTATCCTTCCAACTTGTGATTTTGAGAAAGTCGGTTTACTCCTGTGGGCTTCAGTTTCCCCTACCTGTGGCTCCCCCGCACCCATCCTATGTGCCCACACATACCACTATGTGTTAGAAACACACGTGCTATGAGCAAGAAATAAACCTGCCAGGTTCGGGAATTATTTGCTGAAAATGCCTCATCTATCTTGACAAATGCAAGTCTCGGAAAGAAAGCTTAGAGGGTTAATTAAAATGCAGATTCTCATCCCCATGCTGACTGAATTAGAATTTCAGGTGGTAAGGATTTGGCATCACAACCTTGAAAAGCTTAGTCAATTTGATGCACACCAAAAATTAAGAACTTTGCTGCAGACAGGTATTTGCATCCATTGATTATGCTGGCAGCAATTAACAGAGCCTCTGAATCTTCTCACACAGGTCACTCACAGAAAATAACACCAGTTAGGTGACCAGCCAAGAGAGCTTCTTGTTCCTAGAAGCTATGTGGGGCAAGGATGAGGGAGGGGTGGTCCCCATGGTGGCCCCCGATGTCCCCTATGACAGACCTTGCCTGTCCCCCAAATGGAGGCCATGACTGTTTCAGACCACCCTTCACTCCTTTGCACAGTGTGTGTTGGGGGATATGGGGTGGGGAGCCTTGATATAGACTGGTGGTCTAGGGCACAGTGCGAAGGGGATGGCACACAGCAGAATGCACTAAATCTCACCCTGGAAGCCTGGGAGACAGAAGCCTGGAAGCCAGAGTGCAAGATTCTGCCACACATGAAAACTGCCTTCAGAGCCACAGAGCTGGACTGAAAGAGTAAAAGAGCAAAGTAGGCTGGGCGGACTTGGCTTTAATAAGAACAGTTCTAAAAACATGGCCAGCTTTATAGTTCTGTGTATTTCTAGCCCCAGTTAGATGCCTGTTTTATGGGAGGACCCTGAGCCAGTGGGCTGAGAAGCAGCTTCATCCAACCCACAACCCCCTACACCTTGTGCCAAACACTGTCTCCAGAAACAAAGCAGGATGCAAACCCAGGACCAGAAAGTATTCCCACAGGACTCCCCACATCGCCTGGGGTCTTCTACATAAGCCCTATCTTGGCCCACGGGCCTGCTTTACAGCAACGGCAGCTTCCCTCTTTGCTTCACACTACTTGCTTGTCCAAGTCTGAGCTTGGCAGACTACCTCACCTACGGCAGGGGTATCTGAGGGACAGCCCACGGATGAGCTCATCTGTGCACTTTCCACAGATTTCAAGAATGCTTTTGTCTGGTCTTCTGCAACCACATGAGCACAAAGTACATGAATGTCTGAAAAATATGGGTGCATCTGTGCCCCTCTGGGCAGGCACAGATTTGGGACACTTTATACTGGAAAATGCTCTGATCTAAGAAAGGATATGTTACTGCATGGCTAATAAAATGCATCATCTGTGTGCATTAAAGAGCCCTTTCAATCCTTAATTATTATCATTATACCCAAACAGTTAGTGCTCTGGAATTTCATACTGGGATGGGCTTTGCAAACTAGCACTTCAATTTCCCCAATGGCTGGCTGAGGGCAGCAGGGAGCAGGCCCACTGAGATTTGGACATACCACAGACAATTCCTTTGAGAGGAACTGTTTGGAATTATTTTAGCAACAACTGGTTGGATGCTGAAACTATGTAAATTCTGTGCTTATAGGCATTGGTATTCTTCTGGTTCAATTGTTTCAGCTAGATGACTTGTTGACTGAAGTTACCATAGTCATCTTTCCAAAACCACTAAAGGGAATTCCCCAAATTTCCCTAACATAATGGGCATCTCTTAAAGGCACAAAATAAAAGCTGTCAAAAGAGATTCTTCGACTTGTATAATCAGTTCACTCATGCAGTAAACCAAAGCTAGGGCTATTTGCATTGCTTGTGGCACTATTCTGCTTCAAGTTCATGTCTATGCCAAACCTACAATTCCATGAGTGCACTGGATTCTTGCTTCATGCTTAAGTCTGTGTTAGGTGCTGTGGGAGTTTCAGAAAAATAGAAGCCCAACCACGGAGGAGCTTAGAGTCTAAGAACAAAACAAACATTATCTGGAGAAGTATAGAAAAGGGGTCAGAAACACCAGATTCATGTCAGGCAGGTTGGGTTCAAATTCCCATCCCCCTACTTTCAGTTTGTCTGAACCTGGGTGCCAAATGTTTTCTCCCCTGTTGTTGTCATTTAGTTACTAAGTCGTATCCGACCCTTTGCAGTCCCATGGAATGTAACACACCAGGCTTCCCTGTCCTTCACTATCTTCAGGAGTTTGCCCAAACTCACGTTCATTGAGTCAATGATGTTATCCAACCATCTCATCCTCTGTCATCCCCTTCTCCTCCTGCTTTCAATGTTTCCCAGCATCAGGGTTTTTGCCAATGAGCTGGCTCTTCGCATCAGGTGGCCAAAGTATTGGAGCTTCACCTTCAGCATCAGTCCTTCCAATGAATATTCAGAGTTGATTTCCTTTAGGATTGACTGGTTTGATCATCTTGCTGTCCAAGGGACTCAGAAGAGTCTTCTCCAGCATCATAATTCAAAAGTATCAATTCTTAGGTACTCAGCCTTCTTTATTGTCCAACTTTCACATCCATACATGACTACTGGAAAAACCACAGCTTTGACTATACAGACCTTTGCTGGCAAAGTGAAGTCTCTGCATTTTAATATGCTATCTAAGTTTGTTTTCCCCTGAGTCTCTATTAATATTTTTATCTAGTGCAAACTGAGGATAACAGTACTACATTGAGAGTGATTATGAGAATTGATAATGCTCAAAATGCATTGAGCACGAACCTGACTCTCACTACACGGGAGCAAAGATGATGACAATGATGAAACAACAGTAAACAATAGAGTATCTAGTTAGAAGGAAAATTATAAAATATCGATGATAGTTTGATAGGAATTTGGAAAAGTGAGAGCCCCTTGGGGTTGAAGCAATCAACAGTTTAGGGGTAAAGGTGGATCAAGTTGAGCCTGAAAGGCTATGTAGCATTCAGATGGCGGAAGTTAAGATTTGAGATTACAATTGAACAAAACAGCTACGGCTAGTAGAGACTTGCGAAGTATCAGCATGACATGTTGTGGCATTCCAGCCACTTTCAATATATGACCCTGTCATGTGATTAATGCCATCCATGTAGCTCCCACTGAAGAGATATTCAAACTTAATTTCCTAGTGGCCTCTCCTAATTCTTTGATTCTATTCTTTCCAGAGGTAACACCCTGATATTGCAAACAGCACACTTTAAAATTGAAGGTTACAGATGAGATTAAATTTGCTTAATCAACTGACTTTAAAATAGGGAAATTATCATGGATTATCTGGTTATATGGGTGGGCCCAATGTAATTATAAGAGCCCTTAAATATGAAAGAGGGAGGCAGAAGAGGAGGTCACAGTGTTGTAATGTGAGAAAGACTCAACTCAACATGGCTGACTTTAAAAATACAGAAAGGGATCCATGAACCAAGTAACAGGAATGAATTCTAGAAGGGCTCTAGAAGCTAGAAAGGGAAAATAACTTGCTCCTCTCCCAGACTGTCCAGAAAGAAGGCTGACAACATTGTGATTTTAGCCTAGTGAACATCTGGCCTCCAGAATTGTAAAATAATAAATTTGTATGTGTTTTAAGCCACCAAGTTTTGATAATTTGTTACAGAAGTGACAGAAAATTAACACATCAGGAAAAGCTTATTGATGCAGCTAGTCCAAATCTTTTATTACATGTTTAATTTTAGCTACCATATTTAAATTTCTGAGAGCTTTCTTACACCAAGAAGTTTTTTGTTTCCTACTATCTTATTCTTGCTTTATTTGTACAATAAAAGCCAGAGAAAAGGAATACTATCTTTGTTATAGATTCATTGGAAAAGACTCTGATGCTGGGAGGGATTGGGGGCAGGAGGAGAAGGGGACGACAGAGGATGAGATGGCTGGATGGCATCACTGACTCGATGGATGTGAGTCTGAGTGAACTCCGGGAGTTGGTGATGGACAGGGAGGCCTGGCGTGCGACAATTCATGGGGTCGCAAAGAGTCGGACACGACTGAGAGACTGATCCGATCTGATCTTTGTTATAAATAACTCTTAATCTAGAATTCTGTATGCAGCTCAAATATCTTCAGCATTCAGTTCAGTTCAGTTGCTCAGTCATGTCTGACTCTTTGCGACCCCATGAATCGCAGCACGTGAGGCCTCCCTATCCATCACCAACTCCCGGAGTTCACTCAGACTCACGTCCATCGAGTCAGTGATGCCATCCAGCCATCTCATCCTCTGTCGTCCCCTTCTCTTGCCCCCAATCCCTCCCAGCATCAGAGTCTTTTCCAATGAGCCAACTCTTCGCATGAGGTGGCCAAAGTACTGGAGTTTCAGCTTTAGCATCATTTCTTCCAAAGAACACCCAGGACTGATCTCCTTCAGAATGGACTGGTTGGATCTTCTTGCAGTCCAAGGGACTCTCAAGAGTCTTCTCCAACACCACAGTTCAAAAGCATCAATTCTTTGGTGCTCAGCTTTCTTCACAGTCCAACTCTCACATCCATACATGACCACTGGAAAAACCATAGCCATGACTAGACGAACCTTTGTTGGCAAAGTAATGTTTCTGCTTTTTAATATGCTATCTAGATTGGTCATAACTTTCCTTCCAAGGAGTAAGCGTCTTTTAATTTCATGGCTGCAGTCACCATCTGCAGTGATTTTGGAGCCCAAAAAAATAAAGTCTGACACTGTTTCCACTGTTTCCCCATCTACTTCAGCATTCAGGGTGAAGCAAATACTTTGGCAAATACTAGTGGTGCTTACCATTCAGAGACCCTGTAAAACTTGATGAAAATTACTAATAGATATACATTTGAACAAAGAAATTGGAAATAGAAGCAAATAATGAAGTGCAACTAATAAATTGCAGTTAAAAATGATAAATACATGTAAAAATCTAAATAATCATTAACTCTTTAAAACCCCCAAATAGTAACAACTTGGGAGATATAACTAGAAAGTGACATGGAAATAGTAGAAAACAATATCAAGTAATTCAGAAGATAAGTGGTTAGATTTAAAGCTTTCTATCTTCTGAGAGTTGGACTGTGAAGAAGGCTGAGTGCCGAAGAATTGATGCTTTTGAACTGTGGTGTTGGAGAAGACTCTTGAGAGTCCCTTGGACTGCAAGAAGATCCAACCAGTCCATTCTAAAGGAGATCAATCCTGGGTGTTCTTTGGAAGAAATGATGCTAAAGCTGAAACTCCAATACTTTGGCCACCTCATGCAAAGAGTTGATTCATTGGAAAAGACTGATGCTGGGAGGGATTGGGGGCAGGAGGAGAAGGGGATGACAGAGGATGAGATGGCTGGATGGCATCACTGACTCGATGGACGTGAGTCTGAGTGAACTCCGGGAGTTGGTGATGGACAGGGAGGCCTGGCGTGCTGTGATTCATGGGGTCGCAAAGAGTTGGACACGACTGAGCGACTGAACTGAACTGAGCTGAAAAGGCCTTTACATTCTTTGGGAGGAAAGTAGAAATGTTGATGAATTTGGTACTTTAAGTCAAGTATTCATATCAAAGTGTACAGATAATACAGATCTTCAAAAACATTTTTTGCATTCACCCCCATAAAGGAAATCAATCCTCAATATTCATTAGAAGGACTGATACTGAAGCTCCAATATTTTGGCCACCTGATGTGAAAAGCTGACTCATTAGAAAAGACCCTGATGCTGGGAAAGATTGAAGGCAGGTGGAGAAGGGGATGACAGAGGACAAGATGGTTGGATGGCATCACTGACTCAATGTAGATGAGTTTGAGCAAGCTCCAGGAGATGGTGAAGGACAGGGAGGCCTGGAGTGCTGCAGTCCATGGGGTTGCAAAGAGTTAGACACGACTGAGTGACTGAACAACCACTTCAAACGTGTGGTAGTTATTAGACCTGTTACTAGGTCGTTACTTAATGTGTGATAAACAAGTTCATATATTACTGTACTATATTTAAAATTATTGATAACTAAATTTCTATATGACTGGTTCCTTTGTAATCCTATGTATATTATTTTGTACATTTAAAAACATCCTTCTGAGAAGAGGTCCCTAGGCTTCCTCAGAATATACAGTGCAATTTATGGCACAAAAAATCACAGCACACTTAGTACATTAGGACCTCTCATTAGCTTCTTTAATTCAAATTACTACAAAAAAACTAGAGATTTCTTTTTTCCCTTATATCCTCACAAATTTGTCAAAGCTTCAGTGGCTTAAATACATATTCATAGAAACTGCCTACTGTGAAATAATAAAAGATTTCAGGGAATTCCCTGGTGGTCAGTGGTTAGGACTTTTTGCTCTCACTTCTGAGGGCCCAGTTTCAATCCTTGGTTGGGGAACTAAAATCCACAAGCCATATGGACGTGGTGTGGCCAAAAAAGAAAAACACAAGTCCACATATAGAAGCAATATTACGCCTATGTAAAACTGACTCACTTTGTTGTACAATACAAAGTAATACAACACTGTAAATCAACTATACTCCAATTAAAAAATAAGAACTCTCTGGTCAGATTAAGATGTTCTCCATGAGTTGCTCATATTGTAGATTTTAAATCAAGATATGGTCATTATTTGAGCCCTAAGCACAATTAGTCTAATGCTTCATTTGTCAAATGGAGAAAATCATAACCATATTGTGTCAGAAAATTCAGAGCACATAGTCTTAAAACCTATTTGTCTTCTTGTTTTAACCAAGATTATATTATCACATGGAGAGCTTTAAAAAGGTAATGATTGTAAATGAATTAGAATATGGGCTTTGGATTACATAGATGAGGACTTGAATCCTGGACTCACTACTTTCCTGTTCTAGATGGTTGGGAAATTATTTTTTCAACTCTGTCAGTGCTCAGTTTTCTCATCTTTAAAACACTGATGATAAAAATTGCATCATTTGGTCAAACTAAAGGAGATTGTGGTGCTTACCAGTTAGCACTAGTGGTAAAGAACCCACCTGCCAATGCAGGAGACATAAGAGGTATGGGTTCGATCCCTGGATCAGGAAGATCCCCTAGAGGAGGGCATGGCAACCCAATCCAGTATTTTTGCCTGGAGAATCCCATGGACAGAGGAAGTTGGCAGGCTACAGTCCATAGGGTCGCAAAAACTCAGACACGACTGAAGTGACTTATCACGCACAAAGGAGATAGTATATGTAAAGTGTGCAGCAAGTTACTTGGCTCATATATACTATTTTCTGTATTCATGGAAAATTTGCATTCAAACTAAATAGATATGCCACAAACTCGATATGAGTATCTGAGAGTAAGTGACTTAACTAGAGAGCAAATGTTGACTAAATTGAGACAATATCCTCCCATTTTGATTTCCTTCTATTCCTCTGATGGAGTTTAAGTCCTACTAATGAACTGATACATGAACATTTTACTTCTGTTTCTGGTTGTTTTTATCACAGTGAGTGATGGAGATTTTATCTAATCAGTGGAAATAAAGTTGTAAATGTGTTTCTACTTTGCCACCCCACCCCCCATCACCTTGGTCGAGTGCTGAAAGCTTCTGAAATGGTTAACTTAGTTTTAGGCAGATTGATAGACACCGGAAACACACTCATTTCCATTTCAAGTTCAGAGGAAATTGTCTCTGCTTTGATCCTTTTTTGACTTCATAGATTTGGACAGCTGCTAGACTAGCCCTTTTACAGTGCAGATGAAGAGGCTAGGACCATGCTCAAGCACAGTTTAATTAGCTTTACATCTGTTGTCAGAAACAATACATTCAGTCCAGTAAGACATGAAACTTGGTGGTCTGCCTCAAAAACAAAGCATAAAAGCCTTTAGATCTACCTTTCATGAAGTAGGCATTAAGAAATAATTTCAAGAAGGGTCCCCAAGTAGACAATGCCTCGTAGTTTAATAGGAATAAGTACCATCTGCCAGTGATGGGTGTTAATAATCTTAAAATTGGAATGATCCTGACAGAAGGTAAAACAACTGCTCCTATTTTTTTTTAAATGAGGAACAGAATTTATGTGATTAATAAATAACAAACCACATATTCCCCTACTTCATATTTTCCTCACAGTTATTTCTGCTAGGTGTCAATTGTAGATACTAATTAAATTTCTACTCAAAGAACTAGATGCTATCATTTTTTGATGAGCTCTTACAGAAGAACTGGACACTTGAGACTCTGGTCCCTCATCAATTGGAACTGTGAGTAAAAGGGAAGTTCAGTATTTACTATTTATTTATATTTAAAACAGTACCTCATATTTCCTCATGAAAAATGACAATAAACCCTGTAACACATACTGACAGAAAAATGAGACAGGTTGCAGAACTATTTTAAGAAAGATCAGTGCTGAAGACAAAAAGTCAAATGAAATACCTCAAGGTCCTTTCTCTTTATCCCATCTAAGATTTAGTAAACAAATGCCAGAGAAAAAGTGTTGCAGCTTAGTACATACAGCAGAGGTGTTAGCATCTTACATAGGCTTCCTCCTGCCACTTGATACACGATGAAAAGCTGGATAAATATTATCCTGTAGTTGTAGAAACAAGAATGAACAGCTTGCGTGGGGTATCGCTTCACAGTCCTCATGGGGATATTGTGTTACCTCTGCACCATCTCTCAATCTTTTTTCTTTCTGAATCATTTTAATTCAATTTATGAAAGTCACATACACATGTGGTCTGAAGCAATAGGTAGCTTTTCACTGTTGAAGCCTTTCCTTGGCAGGGGAGAGACAGCCTCTGATAATGGCTTCCCAGATAGCTATTCAGGAGCCTTCAACCAGCCAGAGGAAATAAAGTTGAAGAATTAAGTGAGACCGATGACTTCAAGTGGAGAAACTGAAAGAAACGGAACAGAGTGATAAACAGCTCACTCTGGGTAGCAATGAATCCATGGGCTGCACTTGATTCTAAGCAGGAGTGACTGGTGATGCTAAAGAACACTGAAGGGAGAGCTATTGCAACCAACCCCAGTAAATCCACTCTAGTTTATTTAATTCTGCATGTCTCTCAAAGCTGAGTTTTGACTATTGAAAAATAAGCAAACTCCTCATTCAAAGACAGGCCACAGAAAAGGAGGCACACTGCAGTTAGAGGTACTGTTGTGGTGAGTGGTAGGAGGAATAAATAGAAGGCAAATATAGATTACCATGGAGAAATCAGTTCTCCTTTCTTGAGGTTCTTTATGCACCATGATGACTTTATGCTAATAAAGGGATACTTGATCTTATTGCTCAGTGAGGAGCCCCAGGTATAGAAGCAGACTGGCTCCATTCCAGTTCTTCCACTGAGTAAACTTGAGTAAATTTTCAAAGCCTTAGTTTTCTTATCTGCAAAAACAGGATAATGAGGTTATATCTATTCCATTAACTAATTCTCTGGAAGGTGCTTAGCACAGTATTGTGTCATTTATAAACATTCGATATATGTTTACTATTATTATAAGTGCTTCCTTAATAGTGATTATGCCATGCAAATGAACAGTAAGAATCAATAATATTTTAGCATCTATTATGTTTCAAGTAGTGAGCTAAGAATTTTACATGCATTGCTGTTAGCCCTCTTCAGAGCTCAAGGCAGAACACAGAAAAAATTGTGTTGAGAGTCTGAGATCTGGGAAAGTCAATCTCTTGCAGCTGGTTAGATGCTGTCAGTAGCTAATAAAATGGAGAAAACTTGCCCATTTTAGAATGAATTCGGGAGCCTATGAAAGGAAAGCTTTAGGGATGCTACTCTTCCTACCATGGACCAAGAATGGAACAGGATCACTCAAAAAGGCACAGTTTTATCTTAGAGCTTCAAAAAACAATGACGATTTTTAAATGTAAAGTTATCAGATTAAAGCATTTTAAATTAGGGAAAAGCCAACTCCCCAAACTGTAGGTTTGTCAATGATCTTGGATTTCTAAAGAATTGTTAGACCAGGAAATGAAACTCACTAAGAATCAGTTTCTCAAACACCTGAGAGTTCATACAGCACCAAAAATGTAAGTACACACAGCTCAGTTCAATCTCATTCTTCCCCTACTCAATTCATTGTAGCAGTATGTAAGCACACAATCGTTTCCTCTGCCCACAGCAGGCTCAGTCTAAGCAAGAGTTAAAAGTCTTTCCGGAGCACATTAGAAAGGTGTGACTTTTTTTTTTTTATGTTGTTTAAATATTGTTTTGAGAAAAAGGAGGGAAAATTAAAGAAATAGCACTTAGACAAGATTCATCCACATAGTCCATTCATTATAGGTTTTGTTAGGGGTAACAGATTACATTTTTTAATGTAAATATCAGTGAGAGATGTATGCCTGTTTTTGCACCTTAATGGTCATTACTCCTGTCAGAAAATTTAATATAATCATGAAAACAGAAAAAGGTTAGAAAATGGGAAAGTTGAAACAATAAGAGTGGCAAAATTGGGTTGAGTTCATCTGTGAGGAGTGAAAATGTTACATGGGGCATTGAGAGTCTAGAAATTATAAAATGATAGCTTTATAGGAGGAAGGGAAAGTTTTCCAAAAAACAATCAAAGGAGCTGTTTTTGTTCAGCCGCCCAGTCCTGTCTGACTGCTGTGACCCCATGGACTGCAGCATGCCAGACCTCTCTGTCCACTGTCTCCCTAAGTTTGCCCAAGTTCATGTCCATAGCATCAGTGATGCCATTCAGCCATTTCATCCTCTGATGCCCTCTTCTCCTTCTGCTCTCAATCTGTCCCAGGATCAGGGACTTTTCCAATGAGTTAGCTGTTTGCATCAGATGACCAAAATACTGGAGTTTCAGCTTCAGTATTAGTCATTCCAGCAAGTGTTCAGGGTTGATTTTCCTTAAGATTGACTGGTTTGATCTTGTTGTCCAAGGGATTCTCAGGAGTCTTCTCCAGCACCATAGTTCAAAGGCATCAATTCTTTAACAAAGGAGTTAAAAAGAGTCAAAAAGAAATTTATCTATTTACAAATTCTATGTAACAATAATGCTAGTAACCAGGTAAGTTCCTTGCAAAACTATCATCTTACTTTGGGTAAACAAATCCCTAATGATGTGCTCTATTGTATGAGTAATAAATTCAAGATGAAACTAAACATAAGCAGCTTCTGATCACTCCTTCACCTGCATGCACCTGTTCCAAAGGAGTTCTTGTTGCTCACTGTTGAATGCCAGCTGCTTGGAGCACTGACTCTGATGATTTTGGCTTGCACAGCATGTCTTACTGGGAATTCTGAGTGTCCTTCCTCTGGGTGTGGTGGCTTCATTTATTTCTTCCTAGGATCACTGGCCACCTACAGCACCACTCTCCTCTGTGTCCTCTGCTCATTCTCACTGTTTTAGCCTAGAGGAAAATCCTACTGCTCCAATGAACACAAATAATGATCCTTTTCATCACCCCTGGTAACTTCCCTTTTCTCTTTATTGATTGGATTTTGAATTTTGAGTATCCCCAAAGCAACTGGCCAATCAAGCCTTGAAGTGTTTTGGGCTTTGATGCCTGCTAGTCTTGCGTCTCTGCCATTCCATCCTGTTCAATTTTAGAAACTTAAGACTATCTAGTTTACTAGGAAGATTATTTTCTAATAGTTCAGTTAGTGAGTTTTCCTTTTAAATATATATATATATATATATATATACAGACACATATTTTTTCCCTCATTCCAAAGTATTTGAGGATACATATACATTTATATACATTTAGTTGGAGAAGGCAATGGGGACCCACTCCAGTACTCTTGCCTGGAAAATCCCAGAGGAGCAGGCAGAGGAGCCTGGTGGGCTGCAGTCCATGGGGTCGCTAAGAGTTGGACAAGACTGAGCGACATCACTTTCACTCTTCGCTTTCATGCATTGGAGAAGGACATGGCAACCCACTCCAGTATTCTTGCCTGGAGAATCCCAGGGACGGGGGAGCCTGGTGGGCTGCGTCTATGGGGTCGTACAGAGTCCGACACGACTGAAGCGACTTAGCAGCAGTAGCAGCAGCAGCATACATTTAGTTATCTTAATCTAATCCTAAATAAAATTTAAAGATTTTTATGAGTGTAATTGTTTTACAATGTTGTTTTCTGCTATACAGCAAACTGAATTAGCTATATGTGCATATGTATATACACATATGTATATACACATATACAAACACATACACGTATGTGTGTATATATATACATACACATACATATATGTCCTCTCTCTTTTGGATTTCCTTCCTATTTAGATCACTACAGAGCACTGAGTAGAGTTCCCTGTTTTATACAGTAGGTTCTCATTAGTTATCTATTTTATATACATTAATGTGTATATGTCAATTCCAATCTCCCAGTTCATCCCACTCCCTCTTTCCCCCCTTGGTACTCTATCTCTTTCTGTTTTGCAAACAGGTTAATCTGCACTGTTTTTCCAAATTCCACATTAATTCCACATTAATATACAGTATTTGGTAGGAACCTAAATGTCCAGAGGACTGAGTAAAGAAGATGTGGTACATATATACAATGGAATATTATCCAGCCATAAAAAGGAAGGGAATTATGCCATTTGCAGAGATGTGGATAGATCTAGAGATTGTCATACAGAGTGAAGTCAGAAGGAGAAATTATCATATATTAAATAATATTTTAATATTGTTACCTTTAAAACATGACAGCAAGAGAATTTTCAGGAACCTTCTGAACAGGGATAAGATATCAGGAGAGCTCTGATGTGTACAACCAGGACCTAGCTAAACACCTCTACTTCCATTTCCAATGGTACAGCTTTCATTGCCCTTTCTTCATTGACACTAACTGTTTACAGTTGAGACTTTTAACTGACCATTGCTGAAAGACAAACAGCATAAGAACTTTGATCTTGGAATACAAAAGGATGTAAAATACCAATTCTACACATTTGTATCAGTGATCTTTGTCTTATCTGTAAGTTATATCTATATAATAAACCTTTTGTAGAATATGAAGATGGCTTTATGACTTCAAAAAGACATGTTTAAAGCAAAATATATAATTGTCATACACAATTTAGAAACAAAGATTGATCGAGAAAAAAGACGAGCCACATCAAGATGGGCTATATGCAAAGAAATGCTTGCATAGCAGTTTAAAACCTCTCTCATGGGATATTTCAAATACAAAGCATAAACATAAGTTTTGCTGACAAAGCTCTGTCTAGCAAAAAGCTATGGTTTTTTCCAATAGTCATGTATAGATGTGAGAGTTGGACTATAAAGAAAGCTGAGTCCCAAAGAAATGATGCTTTTGAACTGTGGTGTTGGAGAAGACTCTTGAGAGTCTCTTGGACGGCAAGGAGATCCAACCAGTCCATCCTAAAGGAAATCAGTCCTGAATATTCACTGGAAGGATTGTTGCTGGAGCTGAAGCTCCAATATTTTGGCCACTTGATGCGAAGAACTGACTTATTGGAAAAGACCCTGATGCTGGGAAAGATTGAAGGCAAGAGGAGAAGGGGACAACAGAGGATGAGATGGTTGGATGGCATCACTGACTCAATAGACATGAGTTTGAGCAAGTTCTGGGAGTCAGTGATGGATATGGAAGCAAGGCATGCTGCAGTTCTTGGAGTTGCAAAGAATCGGACATGACTGAGTGACTGAACTGAACCAACAAATTTCCAAAATTAAAAAAAAATTCAGTTTATTTCTTAAGTTATGAAAGCAAATTTAGTCTTTTTTATTGCTAAAACTTGTTAAATTTCTACCTACATTTTCATACATATCGTCAACCAACATAATCTGTCATTTGACAGTTTGTCCGAAAGTCTACAGCATAATTTGACTTATGAACAATCATGAAATGATTATCAAAATGTTTAGTGAGTATTCATCATCTCAAATAAATACTAAATTAAAGGAACAGAAAAAAATCTGTGCATGATGAGAACTCTTGGGATTTACTCTCCTAGTAATTTTCATTTATAACATAGAGCAGTTAATTATGTTTATTATGTTGTATATTATCTCTAATATGTATTTATAACTAGAAGTTTATAGTACCTTTTGATTGCCTTCATCCAGTCTTCCATCCAGTCCCCTCATGCCCTCCTCTAGTAACCACATACCTGATCTCTTTTCCCATGAGTTTATTTGTTTGTCTTTGTTTTGGGGAGCATGATTGAGCTATAACACTGTTATTTCCTATTATACAACATAGTGATATTTTTTCCCCTACAGATTTCAAAATGATCACAAGTCTAGTTACTAATTTTATCATACTACTTAGCTGAATATAGTCAACTACTTCATTGCTGACTATATTCCTCACACTGCATATCTCATATCCGTGGTTAATCTATTTTGCAAATGAAAAATAATCTTCCCTCACGTATTACTTTCCTTGCCCCAAACCCCTCTCTCCTGCAACCACCTATTTGTTCTCTGTATTCATAATTTTGTTTATGTTTCTGCATTTGTTTTGTTTTGTAGACTTTTCACATAAAAGGGAAATCCTGCAGTGTTTGTCTTCTCTGACATTTCATTTAGCACAATAACCTCTAGGTCCTTCCTTAATGCTGCAAATGGCAAGATTTCATCCTTTTCATGGATGAATAGTATGCTATCGTACCCATATATCACATCTTCTTTATCCATTTGTCTATTGATGTGCCGTTTGGTTGCTTCTGTACCTTGGCTATTGTAAATAATGCTACAGTGACCATGGAGGTACATATATCCTTTCCAATTAGTTTGTTTTCTCCAGATAAATACCCAGGAGTGAAAATGTTGGATCATACGATAATTCTATTTGTCATATTTTGAGGAATTTCCATACTGTCTTTCATAGAGGCTACATCAATTTACATTTCCACCAACAGTACATGAGGGTTCAGTTCCCTTTTCTTCACATCATCAGCACTTGTTATCTGTTGTCTTTTTGATGACAGCGTTATGACAGGTATGAGGTACTGTGGCTTTGGTTTGCACTTCCTTGGTTATCAGTGACACTGAGCATCTTTTCACATGTTGTTGGCCATCTGTGTGTCTTCTTTGGAAAAATATCTATCCAGATTCTCTGCCCGTTTTTCAATCAAGTTGTTTCATTTTTGTTTTTTGATGTTGAACTGTGTGGGTCTTCTGTATATTTTAGATATTAACCACTTATCAGATACATTGTTTGCAAATATCTCCTATTCAGTAGATGATTTTTGTTTTGTTGATAGCAGTTTGCTTTTTATAAAATATGGATATTACTAAAAATTACAATAAATAAAATTTTCAGTTACACTTCTAACATCTTTTTAATCTTAGATATACTAAATAAAAGATTTTTATTAAAATGCTATTTTTTTATTCAGTAACCTGCAAAAATGATGAAAAGACTAAAATTTCTAAGAGGGTTTGGAACATTAGGTTAGTTTGAGAAATCACTATTTAAAGTAAGCCTTGGGAGTGTCTTACACACTAGAGGAGAATAATGAAGTTCTGTTAGAGATTGTTATTTGGAGGTAGAGCTTCATTGCAATGATTTTAATTTTTTGGCATTTAAATTAATCCCACTGGTAAGTACTTAAAAAAAATCATATAAGCTCCTATCTAGTTATGATCAATCTAAACTGACTGGGGAACTAATATAAAATAATAATTATCAGCGATTCAGCATAGACCCATAAAATTAATTATATTAAGTTAATGTGATGAAAATTTTTTAGTTTATAGATATAGTCAATTATCAGCCATCATTGCCATGTTTTTTCTTCTGAACAAGTTTGTTAATAAAATGTGTTCAATATAGTTATGTGGTATTCATTAGTGTAAATTTCTCCCTTTTTGATTACCATAGCCTAGTACCATCATGTAGACACAGCTTGTGTAGACACAAATTCCACAATGATAATGTTGAAGAGAGAATTGATGTCCTGAATACACCAGACATTTAAGAAATAGAATCTTGGGTGAGGCAATTTCTTTCAAGATGGGTATGTTATGACTGTAAGTTAAAGTTTGAAAGTGTCTTGGGCTTCCTGGGGGCTCAGAGGTTAAAGCGTCTACCTGCAGTGTGGGAGACCTGGGTTCAATTCCTGGGTCGGGAAGATATTCTGGAGAAGGAAATGGCAACCCACTCCAGTATTCTTGCCTGAAGAATCCCATGGACAAAAGAGCCTGGTGGGCTGCAGTTCACGGGATCACAAAGAGTCGGACACGACTGAGCGACTTCACTTTCACTTTATGGAGAGCAATGGTGACTTTTTTTCTCTATGCCACAGGTCAGATGACAGTTACATGTGCTAAACACGTCACTAAGAATACCCAAGGTGGTTGCAATGGCAAGCACATTAATTCTATTCCCATCTATTTCTATTCCATCTACTTCATTCATTCTATTCATCTACTTCATTAGGCTTCCCTGGTGGCTCAGACAGTAAAGCGTCTGCCTACAATGCGGGAGACCCAGGTTTGATCCCTGAGTTGGGAAGATCCTTTGGTAGAAGGAAATGGCAACCCACTCCAGTACTCTTGCCTGGAAAATCCCGTGGACAGAGGAGCCTGGTAGGCTGCAGTCTATGGGGTCGCAAAGAGTTGGACACGACTGAGCGACTTCACTTCACTACTTCATTCAAAAAAGCATATCAGAATTTAAATGTGTGAGAGTCCTCCTGGATTTTATTATAGCGAGAATTTTAACCAATTCTTATGTCAGAAAAGAAAAAATAATATTTTATCACTTTGAGTATTAATTAGAATAATGATATATGCTAGACCTCACAAACCAGCACACAATAGTACGTTGAAATGCCAGAATTGAGAACCAGCCACTAAGATACCACAAAGTATGCCCTTTAAGATTTGAGATACTTGAGATTTGGTGTGTCAGGGCTACAGTTCAAAGTGCCAAAACTGGGTGGCTTATATAAACATGACTGTATTCTCTCACACTTCTGGAGGCTAAAGGGTTCCTAAATCAAGGTGCTGACAGGGTTGTTTCTTTCTGGAGGGCTGTAAGGAACGGATCTGTTTGAGGCCTCTCTTAGGTTTGTAGATGGTCTTCTCCCTGTATCTTTTCACATCACTGTCTCTCTATGCATGTGTGTGTCCTGTATCCAAGTTTCTTTTTATTATAGAGACACCAGTCCTTGGGCCCATCCTAATGACCGTTTTTAACTTGATCACCTATGTAAAGACCCTGTCTTCAAATAAGGCCACACTCTGATGTACTGGGCACTAGGGCACCAACATATTTTTTAGGAGGGTAGCTGCTAAGTCACTTCAGTCTTGTCCGACTCTCTGCAACCCCGTAGATGGCAGCCCACCAGGCTCCCCTGTCCCTGGGATTCTCCAAGCAAGAACACAGGAGTGGGTTGCCATTTCCTTCTCCAATGCATGAAAGTGAAAAGTGAAGTCGCTCAGTCGTGTCCGACTCTTTGCGACCCCATGGACTGCAGGCTACCAGGCTCCTCCATCCATGGGATTTTCCAGGCAAGAGTACTGGAGTGGGGTGCCATTGCCTTCTACGGGGAGAGACACAATTCAACCCACAACACGATGTAGAGCCAAAAACTGCTCAGAGTAATAAAATCAGTCACTGAGAAAATGGCAACACCTTGACTACACAGCCACCTGCATCCAGACTCCCAGCTAACACCAACCGAACTAGGGGATGAAGACACTGCCACAGTGAGCAGCCCTCACTGTTGAGTGGCTGCCATTATACCCACAATCTCAAAGTATGAAAGCTCTAGGAATAAATATAGGGGTTGGGAGTAAGAAAGTTGGTTTGGGGAAAGCTGCTGAGGTCAAACTTTTAATTGGTTTGACAAACGTAGGGGATGTCTTTATGCTGTTTTTCCAAGCCAGTCTCCCTTCAGGTCTGGACCTCTCAGTACCCATTCCTCCCCAGACTGCCCCCCAAACTGCAAATGCTAGATGCACTTGGGTTTGCGTACTTATGACTGCCGTCCTTATTATCCTCAAAGTTATGCATAATGAAAAATTAGATTCTCATCTACATGACTTTTCATGCATTTTCTCTTCACCCTCTAAAAATGGGCAAAGAGAAAATATTTTGATTAAGAATAATGTAAAATATATCAGGGGTTTCCCTGGGGGCTCAGTGGTTAAGAATCCACCTGCCAGTGTAGGAAGTATGAGTTCAATCGCTGATCTGGGAAGATCCCATCTGCCACAGAGCAACTAAGCCCGTGTGCCTCAACTACTGAACCTGTGCTGTAGAGCACAGGGAGCTGAAAATACTGAGTCCATACACCTCAACTACTGAGCCTTCTAGACCTAGGGCTTGAGCTCACAACCAGAAAGCCACCATAATGAGAAGCCCGTGCGTGGCAACTAGAGCATAGCTCCTACTCGCTGCAACTACAGAAAAGCCCTCGCAGAAATGAAAACCCAGCACAGCCAAAAATAAATAAATAAAAATTTAAGGACATAAAATATATGAAACCTAGAAGAAGGTAAATTGAGAAGGTTATAGGTTCTAAATATAAGGATATGTTTATTCTTACATTTGTATTTATTCTTTTGGAAAACAACACTTCCTTTGCAAGGATTGGACATATGCACATAATATTTTTTTTTTTTTTAATGGAGGTAGCAAGGCTGTAGACTGAAGCTTGATATGATGTCTGGGAATAGCTATATAGTTGTGAGGCTCAGTGTGAAATGAAAGTACAGGGTCCTTTGTCCACAAATTCTTTAGAATGGAAATGTCAAGACAGTAGAGCATTAAACCAAGTGCAGGCTTTTCTAAGCATGGGATCCTTCCTAAGCTCTTACACCCAGGGAATAATTTTCACTTCATTAGACCCTTATTATATAATACAGACAAGTATCTTCATTTTGGGACAGACTAGCTAATTATTAGGTAACAATTAGAAATTTGCAGCTGACATGAAGAGCAGGATGTGACCTCACGTTTGTACTCTTATCAAAGCCTTTACTCTTGCTTATTGTTTCCTTGTTGTTCTCCCTTATCTCCCTTCCCCCATCAAACCACAGTAAGGAGTGGAAGCATGACCTCATGTGTTTGAGTACTTATGAGAGCATTGGTTTGTATTTTATTTTGAAAGAAGTTGAGTCAGTAAAAAAATAAACTTTGTAGAGCACTTCACAGAAATGGGCTTGACACATGGGCTTTGCATTATTCACATCAAAGAATTAAGACCAAAATATTCATAATGTTATGAATAATTATGCCTTATAAAGGTTAAGTGGGACTTTTATAGTGGGATAGAGATAGGTCAAATGACTTGGATGATTTTTTTGCTGTTGTTTAAGTTTATATATATTTTTTGTTAACTTCATGCTGTTGGATCACACCGAGTTGTAGAGACTTGACCTATAGAGTTCCTAAGAATGTGTTAAGCTAAAAGCAAACCTCTTGGGTCACAAAAAGTCTGTCACTGTATCTATTTGCCCTGGGATCTTCTCTAAGCAGCAGCTCTTACTGGCAGCTGTTCCAAGGGTTTGGGAAAAGACTGCCCTTTCCATGGTATATTAATATCCTGTGGGACTGTACCTATTTAGCAGATATGGGATGACCCTGGGAGGAAGATGAAGAGGTATAGGGAAAAAAGGCTGATGCGCATAAAGTAACTGAATGTTAATGACTATTGAATATAAAAGATTTGTACTGGTATGATATGAGAGTACTCGCATATACGGGTTCAGGAAAGTAGCCTAATCTTTTTGTTTGTTTTGTTTTTTAATATTTCAGGTGAAATGAGAAATGAGAATGTCTTTTAAGTGTTAACTCTCATGCATTGGAGAAGGAAATGGCAACCCACTCCAGTGTTCTTGCCTGGAGAATCCCAGGGACGGGGGAGCCTGGCGGGCTGCCGTCTATGGGGCCGCACAGAGTCGGACACGACTGAAGCGACTTAGCAGCAGCAGCAGCTCTGGGTATAGTTTGTATCTTGGGGAGGGGAGCAGAGAAGAGACTTCTCACAAAGAGGGGGTGTGTAGGTTTCTCTGTTCTCTCTCAGGCTCCAGATGGCTTCAAGGTGACAGGCACGATCTTGAGGAGTGGGAATTTTTGACTTCTGTGTCTCTGCTGCAGCGTCACATTCTAGCACAGAATGCGCTGGGCTTTAACTTTCTCATCCAACAAGTGAAAGAAGTGTTACTTGTCCTGCTGCTGCTGCTAAGTCGCTTCAGTCGTGTCCGATTCTGTGCGACCCCAGAGATGGCAGCCCATCAGGCTCACCCATCCCTGGGATTCTCCAGGCAAGAACACTGGAGTGAGTTACCATTTCCTTCTCCAATGCATGAAACTGAAAAGTGAAAGTGAAGTCGCTCAGTCATGCCCGACTCTTAGCGACCCCATGGACTGCAGCCCACCAGGCTCCTCTGTCCATGGGATTTTCCAGGCAAGAGTACTGGAGTGGGGTGCCATCGCCTTCTCCAGTTACTTGTCCTACATGGATCAAATATGGAACATATATGAAACCACCATCTGTGTCATAAATAGAGATGATGGAATGTTGCTGCATGTAGCTAAATATAATAATGATAACAACATATAGTATAGACCCTAGTGGGAAGATAAGTACTGAAATATTTTCTGATTCTCTACTAATTTTTGCCTAAGACCTCCAGTACCTTTGCAACCATCAGGCTGCCTGAAGAGCTAAAAATGCTAGATTCATCACTGTTCACACATTTATAACTGTCATTCCCATTGTCTTCAGGATGTGAAACAGAATTATACCATGTGAGGTTCACAGTCCTAATTCCATCAGCCCCAGATCACTGCAAAACATTATTTTATCCTTTCAAAAATGTATTTTATCTTAGTGTATAGCTGTTGATTTACAACGTTGGGTAGCTACTGAGAAGAGTGTCTGGAATTATGGACTTACGCCTGGGTGCTGAGGCGGCAGGGAAGAGGAGAATGGTGCTATTGATAGACTCTGAAAGGGCCGTTTTCACCAAACCCTCTGGAAGGGCATTTACAGCAACATTTTGCACCCATATTCTGAAGTTTAACACTAAAGCTGGAGGAAAGACCATTTTGTTTCTACTTGGAACACAGATTGATTTAGCCCCTGGAGACTGCCAGTCTTCTCAGCCTGTCTGCCACCAGGATCACTTCCCGATATTGGTAGTAGCCAAAACATGTGGCACGAACCGCCAGAGGCTGATGTCTGGTGGGAGCACGTGGTGGACCTGATGTCCAGCAGCAACAGCACCAAAAGGGCCTAAAGCAGGAGAGACTGCGCAAGTGCCCAGGCCACACGGCCACTCGTGGGCCTCATCCTTGGCCATGTGAAGATTCAGGGGCTCTTATAGAAATGCTCCAAGGATACCTCAATGCAGGTGGAAGTCAAGTGGGAGTGGATGGGAACATTCATAGAGGTAGACTTTCTCTCTTTTAGGGTCATAGCATTTACGACCTCCAGGCTGTGAAACTCAAGGAATCACAGATTATACTCATGTTGTTATGCAGTAATTCTCTTCAGAACTGAAGGGACTCTTTAGTAAATGTGTCTACTTATGTGAGTTGGTTTTGCACTTTTAGACTATTAAGGAGAGATACTTGCCATGAGGAAGGGCATTGTCCTGTATGTTTCTTTCAAACATCATTTAGCCTGTTTTCTCCCATTAATTTCTGTTCTGTGCATGTGTCAAAAGCACAATAGAAAACGGTCATTTATACTTTTACCCACTATTTGAAACTAATGTTTCTAATAATCATCCTGTCTTTCTCACACAAGGTTCATATTAAAATTTTCTCAAAACATGGTTCTGAGACTTTTCTTTTGAAATACTCAACTCACAGATATGAGCTTTGAGTCTTTTGTGATAAAAATAGACGTTTTTAATCTATATTTAGAAGACACCTACCACCAAGAACTTGGGAATAGAAGAAATAAGACTGCCTTTGAGACATTAAATTAGCAAAACTCACCCAACCCTTTTTGGGAACCAATCAAAGAATTTGTCTGCAATTATGTATCTCTATAACTTAGACTCCAGTCAGAATGATTAGGAAATTTCTCAGGGACCAGGGCCTACAACAAGAATGTAGTTTAATAAGAAACAACTTAACCAACTGTGTCAAACCCTATTTGGGAGGTGACAGAACAGCTCTCTAGTTTCCTGAGTATCTATCCAGCCTTGGGATTAAAATTCTCATTTAATTCTTCCAACATCTTTGATAGGTAGGCATTATCATACCCATTTTACAGATGAAGAAACAGAGGCTCCAAGAGATTATTTTACTCTCCCAAGTTGATTTTTCTAAGTGACAGGTCCAGAATTTTGATTCAAGTCTGCCTGAATCAGAGATCTTGGGTTATCAAATGCTAAGGCTATCTGTGTTATCAAATGCCAAGGCTATCTGCAGGCTTCCCTAGTGGCTCAGATGGTAAAGAAGCCACCTGCAATGTGGGAGACCTAGGTTCAATCCCTGGGTTGGGAAGCTCCCCTGGAGGAGGGCATGACAACCCACTCCAGTATTCTTGTCTGGAGAACCCCCATGGGCAGAGGAGCCTGGTGGGCTACAGTCTATGGGGTCACAAAGAGTTAGCCATGACTAGGCAACTAACCACAGCACAAGCCTATCTGTATTGGAATCCCCTAAACAAGATTCCTGTGTCACCCCCATTATACTTCAGTTGATCTTAGGGTAGAAAGGGCATGGGAGATTAAAGGATTTGACATTTCAAAGCTTAGTAAGACATTTTGCTGCTCATTCAAGCTTGGGAACCACTAACCCACAGTTTGCAAAATAAACCATACTGATTTGGTGAGTAGTGCCTGTCCAGCCTAACAGATATAGCTGACATCTCTAAATGCTCATGATACACTGACACTACTAAACACTCCTGCTCGATAATGAATTCCCTTTGCTCTGGTTCTAGTTCAAACCTTATGAAAACTTATTAACTTCCCAAGTAGTTTGTCTTCTAGGAAGGGGTAGTGATATACCAATTCAAACATTCTAGCACTTCAGCCCTTTTTATTGAGTTAATTCAGCAGTCTCTGTGAGTGTGCTTATTGTGCATTCTCAACGTCCACACAATTTGTGTGACAAAAAGATCAGCCTGTAACTTTGAGGGCCAGACCTTGGATCTCCATGTATTCAAAAAAGCAAATGCCACCTTGAGTGTATATTTAGGGGCAGCCCTCTCCTGGTGTTGCACAGCCCTGCTCTCAGGGGCAGAGGCAAGCTTTCCACTTATCCTTGCCACTGTTGGTGTTAGAATATGGTGAGGATAAAGGTCATCCATCCTTTTGTCAACAAATGAAAAAGAATTTTTCCAGTTTGCTTGTTTAGTCGCTAAGTCACATCTGACTCTTTTGTGACCCTAAGGACTGTAGCCGGCCAGACTCCTCTGTCCATGGGATTTTCCAGGCAAGAATACTGGAGTGGGTTGCCATTTCCTTCTCCAGGGGATCTTCCTGACCCAGGGATCAAAACTTCACCTCCTGCATTACCAGGCAGATTCTTTACCACTGAGCCAAATATTTGCAAATAGGAGAGTTGGACCATAAAGAAGGCTGAGCACTAAAGAATTGATGCTTAAGAATTGTGGTGCTTGAGAAGACTCTTGAAAGTCCCCTGGACAGCAAGGAGATCAAACCAGTCAATCCCAAAGGAAATAAAACCTGAATATTCACTGGAAGGACTGATGCTAAAGCTCTAATACTTTGGCCACCTGATTCAAAGAGCTGATTCATTGGAAAAGATTCATGGGAAAGATTGAGGGCAGGAGGAGAAGAGGGTGACAGAAGATGAGATGGTTGGATGGCATCAACTGACTCAATGGACATGAGTGAGTTTGAGCAAACTCCAGGAGATAGTGAAGGACAGAGAAGCCTGGTGTGCTGTAGGCCATGGGGTCGCAAAGAGTGGGACATGACTTAGTGACTGAACAACAATAATAAACTAGATAACAGTTTACACAGACTTCCCTCAAATAAGTACAGTGCAGTTAAGTTGCTGCTTACTTATATGTAGTCTTATCTGACTTAGCCTGGCTTCCTGAGATTTCCCCATTTTGACAAGAGTCCTGGATGGGGAGATGTGGGTTTACAGAAAAGTTCTTAGTTAACTGTCACAGATGGTCAGTAACACAGAGAATGTTGTGTCTTGCCAATTTAACTCTGAAATGACAGTATTTTCTCTAAGTTATGGGACATGGGGTACTCCACTATTGCTTGATTTTTCTTTGCTGCTGCTGCTAAGTCGCTTCAGTCGTGTCCGACTCTGTGACTTAGACAGCAGCCCACCAGGCTCCCCCGCCCCTGGGATTCTCCAGGCAAGAACACTGGAGTGGGTTGCCATTTCCTTCTCCAATGCATGAAAGTGAAAAGTGAAAGTTAAGTTGCTCAGTCGTGTCCGACCCTCAGCGACCCCATGGACTGCAGCCCTCCAGGCTCCTCCGTCCATTGGATTTTCCAGGCAAGAGTTCTGGAGTGGGATGCCATTGCCTTCTCCATGATTTTTCTTTAGTGTATATTAAAGACTTGAAATATTTATCCTAAAACTTTTGCATTCCAATCACCTATGACAAAAAAAGGACTTTTATTCTTTTTTGGTGTTAATTCTAGAAGTCTAGTAGGTCTTCATAAAACCAGTGAACTTCAGCTTCTTTGGCATCAGTGGTTGGGGCGTAGACTTAGATTATTGTGATGTAGAATAGTTTGCCCTGGAAATGAACAGAGAACATTCTGTCATTTTTGAGATTGTATCAAGTACTGCATTTCCGACTCTTGTTGACTATGAGGGCTACTCTATTTCTTCTAAGGGATTCTTGCCCTCAGTAGTAGATACAATGGTCATCTGAATTAAATCCACTATCCATTTTAGTTCACTAAATCTTAAGATGTCGATGTTCATTCTTGCCATCTCCTGCTTGACCATATCCAACTTACCTTGATTCATCAACCTAACATTCCAGGTTCCTGTGCAATATTGTTCTTTACAACATCCTACTTTACTTTTACCACCAGACACACCCACAACTGAGTCATTTCCACTTTGGTCCAGCTGCTTCGTTCTTTCTGGAGCTGTAAGTAATTGCCCTCCACTGTTCCCCTGTAGCATACTGAACACCTTCTGACCTGGCGGTGGCTGGGGGGGTGGGGGCGGGCACGCTTATCTTCCGGTGTCATATCTTTTGCATTTTCATACTGCTCATAGGGTTCTTGCCCCAGGAATACTGGAGTATCCCCATTCCCTCCTCCAGTGGTGCACATTTTGTTAGAACTTTTCACTCTGGCCTGTCTTGGATGGCTCTGCATGGCATGGCTCATAGCTTCACTGAGTTAACCAAGCACCCTCACAACAAAGCTGTGATCCATGAAGCGGATGTAAATTTGAGCAAATTCTGGGAGATAGTGGAGAACAGGGGAGCCTAGCCTGCTACAGTCCCTGGGTTGCAAAGAGTCAGACATGACTTAGTGACTGAACAACAACAACAATCCTGACACTAAGAGGTAAAGTCATATCAAAATTTTGTAGAAATTTTAACAATATTAAATTGTAGCTGATAATGGGTTAGAAGGGTAATTGTTAGAAAGTGTAGTTATAAGTAGCACTTATTAGGGGTATCAATTAAAATTTTATTCTTGTCTTTGGTGGAATCACTTAGGTTTGTTTTGGTGTTAGCATCAACAATAACCAAAATCTCAAAACAATGTTAAGTTGTTCTCAAGTGTGGAAAATGATCAGATCCTTCAGGCAAAGCAAATGTTTGATGAGCAAAGAAGAAACCAATGACATGATATTTTCAAGAGGTGGATTCAACTCCATACAGAAAGTCAGAATGAGCAGAAGATGAACAGGCAGCTTTTTCTTTCCTTGATGCCCTGGTTCCTCAGCAGCCCCTATTCGGGAGGCCACTTTGGCTCATGATCCTTCCTTGCATTCTTCCCTTTGAGCCAGGACTGAGCCAAGGTTGTGGAGTTGCTGGGGATGAAGAAACAGGGCTGGAAGAAGAGGGAAGTTGAGCACTGACAACTGTCTTCAGCAACTAGGGTAACTTCCAAGCACCAAATCACCTGAGATTTTTCTATTTGAAGAGGATTTGGGGGTTATTAAAAGGGTTTTTACTCTATGCCTACTTTTAGCCTTTTTAAAAGAAATACATGTGTTTTAAAATATATTTCCAGAAGAGAGGAAAGGATATGATGAACATTACTTTAGAGCAATAGGATATAACCTCTAGACTCACATTGTATGGCCGGACGTTCTCAATACTGGACTTCTGCATTTTATTAGACTAAATCGTAGTTCAGTTTTCTTGATGAATTATATTTTAGTATCACCAAGATCAAGAAGCATAGGACTGGCAAACTACTGCCGTAAGGTCCAGATATAATCTGTGGCCTACTTTTGTAAATAAAGTTTTATTAGAACACTGCTGCTGCTAAGTCACTTCAGTCATGTCCGACTCTGTGCGACCCCATGGATGGCAGCCCACCAGGCTCCCCCATCCTTGGGATTCTCCAGGCAAGAACACTGGAGTGGGTAGAACACAGCCATGCCCATTTGATCAGATTGTCTGTGGCTGCTTTGGTGTTGGGAGAAGGCAATGGCACCCCACTTCAGTACTCTTGCCTGGAAAATCCCATGGACGGAGGAGCCTGGTAGGCTGCAGTCCACAGGGTCGCAAAGAGTTGGACACGACTGAGCGACTTCATTTTCACTTTTCACTTTCATGCATTAGAGAAGGAAATGGCAACCCACTCCAGTGTTCTTGCCTGGAGAATCCCAGGGACGGAGGAGCCTGGTGGGCTGCTGTCTATGGGGTCACACAGAGTCGGACACGACTGAAGTGACTTAGCAGCAGCAGCAGCTTTGGTGTTACAATGGCCAATCTGTTATAGAGACTATATGACCCACAAAGGCTCAGGTGTTTACTATTTGGCCCTTTACAGAAAACATTTGTCAAGTCCTTAATATGATGTTTTTAAAAATGGAGTTAAGAAATATGCCTTCTGCACAAAATAATTGGAGAAGGCAATGGCACACCATTCCAGTACTCTTGCCTGGAAAATCCCATGGATGGAGGATCCTGGTAGGCTGCAGTCCATGGGGTCTCTAAGAGTCAGACATGACTGAGCGACTTCACTTTCACTTTTCACTTTCATGCATCGGAGAAGGAAATGGCAACCCACTCCAGTGTTCTTGCCTGGAGAATCCCAGTGGGGGGAGCCTGGTGGGCTGCCGTCTCTGGGGTCACACAGAGTCGGACATGATTGAAGCGACTTAGCAGCAGCAGCAGTACAAAATAATTATCCTTTTTACCATAAAGCTGAAAACAGTACAGCAAGAAATTATCACTAGGACTGAAACCTAGGGCACTTAGAAGTGCCATACGAATACAAGGAACAAAAGACTGTAATGACCAGCTTGGTTCTTTTATTTCTTTCATGGTAAATTGCAAGTTTGAAGGATTCAAAAGCACTTTACAGTAGTTTCACAGGATACATTTTGAACTCTCAGCTTTACATCCAGTGTCTATTTCTAAGAATGTGCTGAGGAAATTGTAATGAGGGAATATTCAAAGAATAATGGAGACACTGGTTAGAAACTGTTTCGCTAAGATATCTATATCCCCATGTTTACAGCAGCATTATTCACAGTAGCCAGGACATGGACACAACCTAAGCGCCTGTCAATGGATGAATGGATAAAGAAGAGGTAGTGTGTGTGTGTATAATTATTCATCTTTATAAAAGAAAGAACTCCTATCATTTGCACCAGTTTGGATGGAGAACCTGGAGGGCTTTATAAGCCAGAGAAATAATATTGTATGGTATCATGTGTAGATTTTTTTTTAAAAAGTCAGCGTACATAAATAGAGTGGGAAAGTGGTTGCCAGAGGCTAGGGTTGGGAGAGATCATAGAGGTCTGTGAAAGGTACAAACTTTCAGTTACAAAATGAATAAGGGCTGAGGATCCAGTGTGTACCATGGAGAGTACAGTTGATAATCCTGTATTGTATAATTAAATTTGCTAAGACAGTAGAACTTAAATGCTCTCTCACTCACTCACACACACATGTATACACAGAAAGGTAAATATGTAAGGTGATGGATGTGTTAATTAACTACATGAGAGAAAGCTTTCACAATATGTATATATATCAAATCATACTGCAACCTTTCTTATAATTTTATTTGCCAGTTATGTCTCATTAAAACTGAGGAAATTCTTCAACCTATTTTAAAGAAATAAGACTCAAATTGATATTCCACAAATGTAAGTACTTCATCTGAAGAATGTAAATAGATTTTTCCTAATTAATTTGGACCTTTCTGTTCTTGATTTAGACTTTAGTGACACCAAAGTAAGAGAAAAGATTGTTTTAATAACATGCAGAGTTTCATTTATTCCACAAAAGTGCACTAGTGAGAAGTGATGATGCAACAGGCACTGACCCAGGCACTTGAACTGTAACTTCACAGAAGAAAGAGTTCCCTGTGAAAAGTGGAAATGCACCTGGCCCCGTATGACTGGGAGATGGCCAGGAATTAGCCGTGATTTGCAGAGGGATGACCTGTCAACACATTCTCCCACTTGTGAGTCCAGACATCTACCACCCAGAAAGATTTAAGAGGATCTGTGAGTTAATGTTTGCCAATTGCTTTAACATCCCAGGATTAAAAAGGGCACATCAGAAAGAAGTGGCCATGCTGGAATTTGGAGGCCGTTCAAAAATTCAGCCTGGCAAGTCTAACGGTTTGTTTTCAACATTTATTTAACCTCCTTCTGCTATCAAGAAACCCGAGAGTGCCCTGAGGAAGTTTATAGCGAAGGAAATGGAGAAAATGTACATTGTTTTTGAGTGTTTTGTTAAGGCTCCTGGATGGCAAAGAGAGTGTGTTTTATAATTGTGAACATTTGCCCATTCTGAGGAGATGCCGTAAGCATACGTCTTTGAGCCAACCAAATTGGAGTACCACACAGTGCCTCCTTAGGAAAGTAAATATCATTAGAGCACTTGAAATAATCTTAAGTCTGTCCATGAAATAGCTATAAATGATCTTGGCTTCTGTTCAACATAGGCCAGCAAAGAGAACATGCCAGGGGGAAATGTTTTTGTCCACTCTGGAATGGCCAGCTGTCACTGAGTGCACAGAATTGCCGGATCTGTGGGAATAAGCAAACAGTTCTGTTTTCCTCGCAGAAACTCATTTCCCTGGGCTTCATATAGACAGTGGCGAGCTATGTTTACAAAGGGGTTTGCATGCAAAAGAAACACCCGCTAGGGTAGGGGCAAGTATTCACCCCAGCAAGTCTTAGGGGCCACTTCACCCAGGTTGTTTTAGAATAGAACCAGGTGAAACCACATTTCAGAGTGCCAGTTTGAAAGGCAAATATTTACTGGCACAAAAGTGTGCTTTAATTAGTATTTATGTCAGAGCCAGGGTGACGTAAGTTGCTAATTATGCTGATAGCAGAACAGGTTGAGATATTCTTGTATGTAAAAGAGAGAGGGGTAATAGGCATGCCTTGTGGATTTAGAGTATATGTGGTTTAATTTGACCCCAAATTAGTTTGGATTATGTCTGGCCTGCATTTAAAATAGCCTTTCTAGTAGTTAAGGAGACTGCACTTCTGTCTTGAATGGTAGGAATTTCAAACTGTATGCATGTATGCATAGTCATTGCAGTTGTGTCTGACTCTTTGCGACCCTGTGGACTGTAGCCTGCCAGGCTTCTCTGTCCATGAGATTTTGCATGCAATAATACTGGAGTGGGTTGACATTTCCTCCTCCAGGGGATCTTCCTGACCCAGGAATTGAACCTGCATCTCCTGCGTTTCCTGCATTGCAGGCACATTTTTTACCGCTGAGCCACCAAGGAAGCCCTCAAACTGTATATTGCATCGTTAATCTCTGAGTTTCATAAAAGTTATTTTTATCCCAACTTTGATTATTGGAACTTTTGGACATCTCTCAGGAGCTGATTATCCCTAAGTGCTAAAATAAGTTTTTAAATAAAAATTGTGAAGGGAGGTATTTTTGTTTTCACCTAAGTTCAAATAATATTTCATTAAAATCTCAATTGTATGGTAAATGACTCAAAATACATGCACTACTTATAGCAGAGTCTGTTAATTAGTAAGAACTCAACTAGCCATATATACATTTTTCAAATATTTAAAGGAGGATTATTTATAATATGGTTTTTTAAAAAAGAGAGTCTAGACCACATTGTCAGTTTTTCTCATTGCCAATAATGACACTTAATCCTTGCATGACATGTTATGTGCTCCTTCTTATTCTAAACACTTATCATGTAGTACTGATGATCTATTTAATTCTCAGACAGCCCTCTGAGATGGGTATCAGTAGTCCCACCACGTGCTCTGATGAGGACGCTGAGGACTGAACTTCTAGAAACTTGCCTGGGCTCACTGACTAGTAAGCAGCACGACTGAGATGGGAACCCAGAGAATCTATGCACTTTATACTTCGCTGTTCTTCCTGTTCAAGAACTCTAACGTTTTCAGGTACTACAATAAAGCCATGCCCTATAAATTCTCCCTTCTCCATTCTGCTAAACACTTATTGTTACTATGATACAATTATGGTAGGTGTTTATTACAGGAATCCACAGATTCTGAGTTCCTTTTGAATAAGTAAGAGGCTGCATCGTATTTACTGTGATATTCACATTTGAGAGGGTAGTCAATAAAGAGCATCAGAGAATTGATTTATTAAATATTTTATGAACTAGGACTCCCTGCCCTTTCAGCAGGCCAGATCATGCTGATAGGTTATGAGAATAGGATAATTGTGGAACTCACTTTCAGACCAAGTTTTAACCTCACAAGAAGCACAGAGTTGATAACTACTGACGAAGGATCTTGCTGGCCTCAGTAGTACTGCATGTTGATTTTCAAAGCTGTTTGATCATCGGTGTATTTCTGGAATCTTCTCCTAAGTGAACTTGTTCTCATTTATCTGTTAACTTTCTGTTTAACTTCTAGCAACTTGGGTGACTGAGACTTGTAACATGTCCATTGATGACTTTGAAGTACTTACAGACTTTTGTCTGTATATATTTGCATTATCTATGTGTTTTATATTCTCTGCCGATTTCAGAACAGAGTGCATGCCCCCAAATGGTACTAATTCAGCCAATTTTTATGATACAGAGTTCAGCAGTAGCAGAGATTAAACTGTTGTTTAACAGCAAAGGAGAAAGCTTTCACATTATTCAGTTATTTCTATTTGTAGTTTTATTTCAACTGTAAGATTTACTTCCAAAACACCTGATTCTCTTTGGACACAAGACGAGGGTATGTGCTAGCCATACAAGACCAGACTAAGCTGATCCGGTTTCTCATCTTTTATAATATGATGGTGGTAGAGTAAGATTGTCTAAGAAGGGCAGTGAAATATTCTATAGGCTGTGGGAAAGGATTAGGTTTTTAATTACCACTGATTTGAATAGTGTTGTCCTTTTCTGAGTTTAGGATAGACATTCAATCTACACTGTAGATTCATGTGCCTAAATCTTGGGCCACAAGCTTTTATTTATAAAGGACATTTAACATCTCATCTTCTACTTTTAGCCATAATCCCATGGGACTGGCAGGACTTTCAGACCAAAAGTTCTTTTCATGTATTTTCTCACCTTCATTCCTGCTCTAAAATCAATCTAGGCACCTTAGACAGCTTGTTTATTATATTAGGGGTCTTCTGTTTCCAGTGGTGCCCACGCAACCCTCTTCTTACTTCTTCCCTGACCCCAAGGAGAAGAACCACCTTTTAATGTAACAAGGAAACTATCCTCATTTCTTTAGATCAAGAGATTTTACAATTGTTTTTCTGTGTTTTTAAGAAAATAATTTTCTTTGCATAACTTTATACATATCTGTAAAAGCTTGGCCCTTTGGAAAATAAAAGTCATTTCTAATTTGAACTGCAGGTGGTGAGGGTGAGGGAAAGTTTACAAATGGAAAGCAGAAAGTCCAAGGGAAAAAACAAGATGTTTCACATGTTATCCTGTTCCGTGTGCTGATGGCCAGTGGAGTGTGGGGGTTCAGACAATAGACTCTGAAGTCTGACTGGCTGGTTTAAGTCTCAATTCTTCCACTTATTAATTGAATTGCCTTGAGTAAGTTACTAGATCTAATTAGATCTACCTGTGCTTCGGTTTTCTCATATTCGGTTGTAATATGGGGATGCTGCCAATAGTAGCTGGCTCATGATTATTGTGATCATTAATATGTGAGTTAAAAGGCATAAAGTGCTGAGAACAGTGCCTAGCAATATAAGTGGCATGTAGTAGTGTTAGTCACTCAGTCGTGTCTGACCCTTTGCGACCCCATGGACTGTAGCCTGCCAGGCTCCTTTGTCCATGAAATTCTCCAGGCAAGAATGCTGGAGTGGGTAGCCATTCTCTTCTCCAGGGTATCTTCCCCACCAGGGATCAAACCTGGGTCACCTGCATTACAGGCAGATTCTTAACCATCTATTGCCTATACAAACAAAAAATTCAACTTGTAAAATTTGAAATGAAGTGAAGTGAAAGTTACTCAGTCGTGTCTGACTCTTTGCGACCCCATGGACTATACAGACCATGGAATTCTCCAGGCCAGAATACTGCAGAGGGTAGCCCTTCCCATGTCCAGGGGATCTTCCCAACCCAGGATTGAACCCAGGTCTCCTGCATTGCAGGTGGATTCTTTGCCAGCTGAGCCACAAGGGAAGCCCATGGAATGAATGTTACATGTATGTTTTAAAACCATGTGTATATGGAATATATACTTAGACTCCAGAAAGATTTAAGGTTCAGGAAAAGCAGGAGCTTTCGGTTGAAGGCTCAAGGCTGTCACATTTAACAAATAGTTAATTCTTCTTAAGGAACAGTGAACAGTCTTATTATCTCTCATGAGGAAATGTATTTTATGGGAAGCAAAGCTTTAGAAACAAAAAAGTCCTCAATAATAAGTTCAGTCATGTGCACACCATGAGACTTATGAAAGGAAATGGCACAAGTGCATTGTATCTTATAAAAGCATTAGCTAAAGTGATACATTTTGTGTTATAGTAATAACAATTTCAGATATTACTTATTTCATGGTTTTTAGGCACAAGGCATGGTAGGAAAGAATCCTTCAACAGGAAAATTATTTTGTTTTATGGTTTTCTATCAAATATTTATATAGTTTTTATTAAAATAAATGTTTTTGTTTTATAAATATTCCATTGAGCATTTTTAAACAATTCTATTCTAAAAGTTTTGTTTTATTTTAAAAACTTTACCTGCTATTCTCCCATCCAGTTTTATTGAAATGTAATTGACATATAACATTGTATTGGTTTAAGGTGTACAACATAATGATTTGAATTGTATATATTGCAAAATTATCCCAATAAATATCCACTATGTAGGAGGTAATATCTATCATCTCATATGGCTATGAATTGTTTTCTTGTGAGAAATTAAGAACTACACTCATGACAACTTATAAATATATCAGTTCAGTTTAGTCGATCAGTTGTGTCTGACTCTTTGTGACCCCATAAACTGCAGCATGCCAGGCTTCCCTGTCGATCACCAACTCCTGGAGTTCACTCAAACTCACGTCCATCGAATCAGTGATGCCATCCAACCATCTCATCCTCTGTCATCCCCTTCTCCTCCTGCCCCCAATCCCTCCCAGCCTCAGGGTCTTTTCCAATGAGTCAACTCTTCGCGTGAGGTGGCCAAAGTATTGGAGTTTCAGCTTCAGCATCAGTCCTTCCAATGAACGCCTAGGACTGATCTCCTTTAGGATGGACTGCTTGGATTTCCTTGCAGTCCGAGGGACTCTCAAGAGTTTTCTCCAACACCACGTTCAAAAGCATCAGTTCTTCAGTGCTCAGCTTTCTTCACAGTCCAACTCTCACATCCATACATGACCACAGGAAAAACCATAGCCTTGACTAGATGGACCTTTGTTGGCAAGGTAATATCTCTGCTTTTCAATATGCTATCTAGGTTGGTCATAACTTTCCTTCCAAGGGGTAAGTGTCTTTTAATTTCATGGCTGCAATCACCATCTCCAGTGATTTTGGAGCCCCCCAAAAATAAAGTCTGACACTGTTTCCACTGTTTCCCCATCTATTTTCCATGAAGTGATGGGACCAGATGCCATGATCTTCATTTTCTGAATATTGAGCTTTAAGCCAGCTTTTTCACTCTCCTCTTTCACTTTCATCAAGAGGCTTTTTAGTTCCTCTTCACTTTCTGCAATAAGGGTGGTGTCATCTGCATATCTTAGATTATTGATATTTCTCCAGGCAATCTTGATTCCAGCTTGTGCTTCTTCCAGCCCAGCGCTTCTCATGATGTACTCTGCATATAAGTTCAATAAGCAGGGTGACAATATACAGCCTTGATGTACTCCTTTTCCTATTTGGAACCAGTCTGTTGTTCCATGTCCAGTTCTAACTGTTGCTTCCTGACCTGCATATAGGTTTCTCAAGAGGCAGGTCAGGTGGTCTGGTATTCCCACCTCTTTCAGAATTTTCCACAGTTGATTGTGATCCACACAGTCAAAGGCTTTGGCATAGTTGATAAAGCAGAAATAGATGTTTTTCTGGAACTCTCTTGCTTTTTCCATGATCCAGTGGATGTTGGCAATTTGATCTCTGGTTCCTCTGCCTTTTCTAAAACCAGCTTGAACATTTGGAAGTTCACGGTTCACGTATTGCTGAAGCCTGGCTTGGAGAATTTTGAGCCTTACTTTACTAGCGTGTGAGATGAATGCAATGTGTGGTATTTTGAGCATTCTTTGGCATTGCCTTTCTTTGGGATTGGAATGAATACTGACCTTTTCTAGTCCTGTGGCCACTGCTGAGTTGTCCAAATTTGCTGGCCTATTGAGTGAAGCACTTTCACAGCATCATCTTTCAGGATTTGAAATAGCTCAACTGGAATTCCATCACCTCCACTATCTTTGTTCGTAGTGATGAAGGCCCACTTGATTTCACATTCCAGGATGTCTGGCTCTAGGTGAGTGATCACACCATCATGATTATCTGGCTCATGAAGATCTTTTTTTGTACAGTTCTTCTGTGTATTCTTGCCACCTTTTCTTAATATCTTCTGCTTCTGTTAGGTCCATACCATTTCTGTCCTTTATCGAGCCCATCTTTGCATGAAATGTTCCCTTGGTATCTCTAATTTTCTTGAAGAGATCTCTATTCTTTCCCATTCTATTGTTTTCCTCTATTTCTTTGCACTGATCACTGAGGAAGGCTTTCTTATCTCTCCTTGCTATTCTTTGGAACTCTGCATTCAGATGGGTATATCTTTCCTTTTCTCCTTTGCATTTTGCTTCTCTTCTTTTCACAGCTATTTGTAAGGCCTCCCCAGACAGCCATTTTGCTTTTTGCATTTCTTTTCCATGGGGATGGTCTTGATCCCTGTCTTCTGTACCATGTCACGAACCTCCATCCATAGTTCATCAGGCACTCTATCAGATCTAGTCCCTTAAATCTATTTCTCACTTCCACTGTATAATCATAAGGGATTTGATTTAGGTCATACCTGAATGGTCTAGTGGTTTTCCCCACTTTCTTCAATTTAAGTCTGAATTTGGCAATAAGGAGTTCATGTTCTGAGCCACAGTCAGCTCCCGGTCTTGTTTTTGGGACTGTATAGAGCTTCTCTATCTTTGGATGCAAAGAATATAATCAATCTGATTTCAGTGTTGACCATCTGGTGATGTCCATGTGTAGAGTCTTCTGTTGTGTTGTTGGAAGAGGGTGTTTGCTATCTATGACCAGTGCGTTCTCTTGGAAAAACTCTATTAGCCTTTGCCCTACTTCATTCCATACTCCAAGGCCAATTGCCTGTTACTCCAGGTGTTTCTTGAGTTCCTACTTTTGCATTCCAGTCCCCCATAATGAAAAGGACATCTTTTGGGGGTGTTATTTCTAAAAGGTCTTTTAGGTCTTCACAGAACCATTCAACTTCAGCTTCTTCAGCGTTACTGGTTGGGGCACAGGCTTGGATTACTGTGATATTGAATGGTTTGCCTTGGAAACGAACAGAGATCATTCTGTTGTTTTTGAGACTGTATCTAAGTACTGCATTTCAGACTCTTATGTTGACCATGATGGCTACTCCATTTCTTCTAAGAGATTCCTGCTCACAGTAGTAGATATAATGGTCATCTGAGTTAAATTCACACTTTCCATTTCATTTTAGTTTGCTGATTCCTAGAATGTCGACGTTCACTCTTGTCATCTCCTGTTTGACCACTTCCAATTTGCCTTCATTCATGGACCTGACATTCCAGGTTCCTATGCAATATTGGTCTTTATAGCATCGGACCTTGCTTCTATCACCAGTCACATCCACAGCTGGGTATTCTTTTTGCTTTGGCTCCATCCCTTCATTCTTTCTGGAGTTAATTCTCCACTGATCTCCAGTAGCATATTGGGCACCTACCGACCTGGGGAGTTCATCTTTCAGTATCCTATCATTTTGCCTTTTCATACTGTTCATGGGGTTCTCAAGGCAAGAATACTGAAGTGGTTTGCCATTCCCTACTCCAGTGGACCACATTCTGTCAGACCTCTCCACCATGACCCTCCCATCTTGGGTGGCCCCATATGGCATGACTTAGTTAGACAAGGCTGTGGTCCGTGTGATCAGATTGGCTAGTTTTCTGTGATTATGGTTTCAGTGTGTCTGCCCTCTGAAGCCCTCTCGCAACACCTATCTTGTTACTTGGGTTTCTCTCACCTTGGACGTGGGATATTTCTTCACGGCTGCTCCAGCAAAGCGCAGCTGCTGCTCCTTACCTTGGATGAGGGGTATGTCCTCACTGCCGCCCCTCCTAACTTTGAACGTGGAGTAGTTCCTCTCGGCCCTCCAGCCGCCGCTCCTTGGACATGGGGTTGCTCCTCTAGGCTGCCTCCCCTGACCTCGGGCGTGTGGCATCTCCTCTCGACTGCAGCTATATAGTACAGTATTAAATAGTCACTATGCTACATCATCGGAGAAGACAATGGCACCACACTCCAGTACTCTTGCCTGGAAAATCCCATGGACAGAGGAGCCCAGTAGGCTACAGTCCATGGGGTCACACAGAGTCGGACACGACTGAAGCGACTTAGCAGCAGCAGCAGCAGCAGCATGCTACATCGTGACCTTGTACATTACATCCCCAGAACTTATCTTATAATTAGAAATTTGTACATTTTGACTGTCTTCAATTTCCCCCATCCTCACCTCCTGTGGCAACCACCATATAGCTTTCATTATTATTTAATATGTTACAGCTGCTGCTGCTAAGTTGCTTCCGTCATGTCCGACTCTGTGCAACCCCAGAGACGGCAGCCCACCAGGCTCCCCGGTCCCTGGGATTCTCCAGGCAAGAACACTGGAGTGGATTGCCATTTCCTCCTCCAATGCATGAAAGTGAAAAGTGAAAGTGAAGTCGCTCAGTCGTGTCCGACTCTTTGAGACCCCATGCACTGCAGCCTACCAGGCTCCACCCATGGGATTTTCCAGGCAAGAGTACTGGAGTGGGGTGCCATTGCCTTCTCCAAATATGTTACAGTGTGGGTAAATAGAAGCAAAATGTTGAAAGAAAAACATAATGACTAGGAAGTCATTTATTGGAAGTCAGAATACTGTAAATTAGATTACCATACCACTAGGCTTGATTGGTTAGCATGAGTTGACTGGTCATAAACAGGGAACAAACCGCTGGTTTGTATAACAGATTACACCAGGTGACAAAGCTGGGAAGCTGTCGTAATCACTCAGGGCAAAAGGGCTGGTGGACTGGAGCAGGGTGGCTGCCGTGCAGGTGGTGAGAAATGGTCTGCTGCTGCTGCTAAGTTTCGTCAGTCGTGTCTGACTCTTAGCGACCCCATGGACTGTAGCCTACAGACTCCTCCATCCATGGGATTCTCCAGGCAGGAGTACTGGAGTGGGTTGCTTTTGCCTTCTCCGGAGAAACAGATCTCACTAGAAATCCTTAGTATACTAGGACTCTGAACTAGAGAAGTTAGCTTGTTCGACGTTACCTAGTTACTGAGTGACAGGTGCTGTGTTTGCATAAGAGAAGCTAGCTCTTAAATTACAGACTCTGGAAGACAAAGGTTCAGGCTGAATCTCACCTGTGGCAAACAGTTCAATTTAACATGGTTCTGAGCAAAATGTGGGTACTATATATACATTTTTCAGACTAAATACCATATATGAAGCAACTGTTACATAAGCAGATAGCAGGTGCCTGATGGGGTTTCCCTGGTGGCTCAGTAGGTAAGGGATCCGCCTGCAATGCAGGAGACACAAGAGATGTGGGTTTGATCCCTCATCATGAAGATCCCCTGGAGGAGGAAAATGGCAACCCATTCCAGTATTCTTTCTCGAAAAATCCCATGGACAGAGGAGCCTGGCAGGCTCTCATACACGGGGGTCACAAAAGACACAACTGAGCAACTGAAGCACATGCTGCACAGGTCCCTGATAAAATATAGCTACCCAGGCAAATATTTTGTGTAGATGTAACCTAGGTTGTTTGTGTTTTGCTTATACTGAAAGAACTTGTTGGATGATGTTTCTCATGGCGGGGGTGGCGGGGGAGGGGCGGGCGGTGTGTGTGCACTTTGGCTGGAAACATAAACGAGAATACTAAGACATATATCCCAATATCAGCTTAAGGAATATTTTACAGAAATTGAGGGATGGGGAATTACAGAGACAACAGATACTATCCTGAAAGCTGCATGAATCTCTATAAATAGTTTCTTTAGAATTTTATGGATCTTAAAGAATCTGACTTTTTGGATTCAGTTTGTTATTCATTTGATAATGTGAGCCAATCCTGTGTGTTGCCCTGACAACGAATTTTAGTAACATAAAGAAGTGCTAGCTGTTAATTGGTATTCAGATTAGTAGCTGGTGTCTTTGCTCTGTCTCCATGGTAACCTAGCTGTCACGTTCTCATCTCTAGCACGGTATTGAGATTTCCTATGTGTGTCTTAATCCACATTGTCCACAGCCTCTGGCACAGTGTTTTACTTTTTTAATACCTCCAACATGATCGCTTTTGAGCTATTAGCACCATTGCTAAAAAACAGTTGCTCCCCTGAAGTCAATTTCATCCTCTATACATTGCAGACTTCCATTTTGTGGCTTGTGTGCCTTGAGGTGTTTGTTTGGTTGTCTGTACAGAGAAAGTTTTGCATAACTCCATACCGTGTATGGAATATGGATATTTTAAATATGTAAAATAGGGCAACACTGAATAAATAAGGAATACTTTTTCAAGGATGTTTAGCTGCGGTTAGAGGTAATAAGGGAGAAGGAAATGGCAACCCACTCCAGTGTTCTTGCCTGGAGAATCCCAGGGACGGAGGATCCTGGTGGGCTGCCGTCTATGGGGTTGCACAGAGTCGGACACGACTGAAGCGACTTAGCAGCAGCAGCAGAGGTAATAAATATCGATTGGAGGGATAATTGCCAAATGAAAGAAATGAGGTCTAATGCAGGGGTCTTCAACCTCCAGGATCTAATGCTGGTGGAGCTGAGGTAATAATGATAGAAATAACAAGCACAATAAAAGCAATGCACTTGAATCATCCCCAAACCAACCTGCCACTCCCTGGTCTACAGAAAAATTGTCTTCCACCAAACCAGTCCCTGGTGTCAAGAGTTGGGGAGTGCTGTTATTTTCTGTACTGAGAATATATTCTCAAACTTTGGTTGGATAATGCAGAGATGTGTCATATATCCATTTTCTAGCAATTTCCTGTTAAATGGAAAGTAGGGCTTTTCTCCATTTCTCTCCTCATTTTTTCCTATTTAAACTGCAGCCACCTCTTTTCATTTGACTCTCACTAGTTTTGTTTTTCCAACCCTCAAAGTTAAGGTAGAATTATTTCCCAATCATAAGTAGTTAGCTTATTAGTCATAGTTAGTCTTCCTCATCATTACTAATATACTGAACCCATGATGGAGGTAAGGAAAATGGTCTAGGAAATATATAGTTATTAATCTTTTCATGGAGATATACATACTAGAAATAAAACTAATTTTATATTCATTCAACACTGGTTTTAAATTCTGGATTTTTCATTTACTAGCCTTGTGGCCTATTAAGCTTAGGTTTTAATTATAAACTGTAATGAATATGTAGGCGAACACCTTAATATTCCAAAGTATTGACAAAGAGCTTACAATGCCATCAGGAGGGGAGTTGCTATTTAGATTCACTATTAATGACTTACTAGGTATTAATGGTTCGTCGTTGTTAAGAAGCTCTTGTGATGTGTTGGTATCTCACGTGGTTTTCTGTTAATGAGTCATTTGATCAGCTTCAATCCGGGAAGTTCATCGGAAAATATGCTTATACATATGTAACCCAAAGGCCGGCTTCTTTAGATTCCTGGAAACACATGAGGTTAATTGATGAAATCAATTTGAAATTCCTGGAGACTCAGCAAATTTCAAGACTACTACTGAGACCATTACAGGGGTTACTGGTGCAAGGATGACGATGTATTTCTTTTGATACAGTATCTTCCTTTATGCTTTTCAATCAGTAGTTAAGTGGAAATGTCCTTGATGTGCTTTGTTTCACAAAGCTTTTCAGTAGATTTTTGTTCTGTTTTTTTTTTTTTTTTAATATAAAAATGTAGCCAAAAAAAGGGGGGGAGAATGTATTTTTTAAAAATATCTGGCCCATGTTTTGAGTTTCACACTCTAGACAGCAGATTATATGATTCATATGTATTTTACTGATGAACAGTGCAAGATTGATGGCAAGTCCTCACATAATTATGAAGTCCAAATACTACCTCTTCAGACTTCTGTGTTTTATACCACTAAGCAGCATAGCAGTGGCCCTAGTGATCCACAAGATATTTTGGAGGAAAATTTTCCAATGAATCCTAAGTCAGTGGATCACTAAGTATAGTATGCTAAAGAAATGCTAATTGCACTTGCAAACATATGCCCTGTGAACAGACGTGCACAGATGTACTTGCTAGAGATTTATCCATACTTGGGGAAGAAATAAGAAGACAAAGATATTTTACATTTTTTCATGATGTCCTCTTCAGTGTGTTTAGTTCAAAGCTGTCACACAATTTCCAAATAAAGATAAGATGAACTGAGATGGGATAAAACTAAAAAGACTCCCTAACAAATTAGGCTATTTCTCAACTCTTTGCAGTGAACTAAATACAACTGCAAGTGGACTATCTGGTCATATGACAACCCATAAAAAAGGGTGACCTTTTTGAAATCTGAAGCCACTCTTCTCTGCATTTTCGGCTTTGTTGCAATCTGTTTTTTAAATTGCTGCTTAAAAGCAATAGTTGGTTCTGTAGTCAGATGCTTTTTAAAAATTGAAACACAGGGACCTATTATTTTGATTCAAGCATTTGTTTTATTGAGGGCTAGGTAGTAGCCTGCTGAATAATTATGTTTTTTAAATAAATTAGTGAGGAATTAGGCGACAGAGGTGAAGAAAAAACCTTCTGGGGATAAACAGGATGCTGACTTCCACAGGGAAAATTACTTGACAGCACTGTAAGACAAGAGTTGCAAACCTCACTCTCCGACTGTCTCACTTGCCTTCAATGGCACCCCACTCCAGTACTCTTGCCAGGAAAATCCCATGGATGGAGGAGCCTGGTGGGCTGCAGTCCAGGGGTCACTAAGAGTCGGACACGACTGAGCGACTTCACTTTCCCTTTTCACTTTCATGCATTGGAGAAGGAAATGGCAACCCACTCCAGTGTTCTTGCCTGGAGAATCCCAGGGACGGGGGAGCCTGGTGGGCTGCCGTCTATGGGGTCGCACAGAGTCGGACACGACTGAAGTGACTTAGCAGTAGCAGTACTCAGCTTCTGTACAACGGAACACCTGAAGAGTCACAGTTTACCTGGTGGTGATTTTATGGCCATGTAAAACTGTACCAAAGTCTCTCACTGTTGCTGTCATCCAGAACACTCTAGATAGACCATTTCTGAAGCTGGTCTAACTTCTTAAACCTGCCAGTCACATTTGCATGGACATTTACCCCTCATGACCAGCATAGCGTCTCCCACTTCTAATACCCTTTGAATATCTCTATCAACTAAAAAGATATGAATTTTTTCATTTCACTCTTCTCTGCCAATATTTCATCATTTCCTTACATGTGCATCTATTTCAGAGAGGTCAATCAAAAACTATAAAGAAAAGAAAAGGCTAAATGAGGTAGTTTAAATGGCTACTTAGTATATACAATTGTGATGAAGGAAAGTTTGGAAACAGCTAATATTAAGGAAAAATGGTCATCTCTAAATTTTCAATTTAACATTTTAATTTATAGAAATATTCTAATCAAGATTATATATTTGACTCAAAATTTTATTTTCACATACTCTTAATTATGATACCTCAAATCATTAAATGTCATAAACATTTTTGGATGCCCATAATATATGTGATACAGTGGGAATTTCTGTAGAAATACAAAGAGGAGGAGTAGTTGCCATCCTTAATCTCAAGGAGCTTACAAGGTTAACCAGTGTATCCCCTTATTTGAGGGCAGAATACCTTTTGGGGGACAGAAATGGTATGGACCTAACAGAAGCAGAAGATATTAAGAAGAGGTGGCAAGAATACACAGAAGAACTATACAAAAAAGATCTTCACGACCCTGATAATCATGATGGTGTAATCACTCATCTAGAGCCAGACATCCTGGAATGTGAAGTCAAGTGGGCCTTAGAAAGCATCACTATGAACAAAGCTAGTGGAGGTGATGGAATTCCAGTTGAGCTATTCCAAATCCTGACAGATGATGCTGTGAAAGTGCTGCACTCAATATGCCAGCAAATTTGGAAAACTCAGCAGTGGCCACAGGACTGAAAAAAGTCAGTTTTCATTCCAATCCCAAAGAAAGGCAATGCCAAAGAATGCTCAAACTACTGCACAATTGAACTCATCTCACACGCTAGTAAAGTAATGCTCAAAATTCTCCAAGCCAGGCTTCAGCAATATGTGAACTGTGAACTTCCTGATGTTCAAGCTGGTTTTAGAAAAGGCAGAGGAACCAGAGATCAAATTGCCAACATCTGCTGGATCATGGAAAAAGCAAGAGAATTCCAGAAAAACATCTATTTCTGCTTTATTGACTATGCCAAAGCCTTTGACTGTGTGGATCGCAATAAACTGTGGAAAATTCTAAAAGAGATGGGTATTCCAGACTACCTGACCTGCCTCTTGAGAAATCTGTATGCAGGTCAGGAAGCAACAGTTAGAACTGGACATGGAACAGCAGACTGGTTCCAAATAGGAAAAGGAGTACGTCAAGGCTGTATATTGTCACCCTGCTTATTGAACTTATATGCAGAGTACATCATGAGAAATGCTGGACTAGAAGAAACATAAGCTGGAATCAAGATTGCCGGGAGAAATCTCAATAACCTCAGATATGCAGATGACACCACCCTTATTGCAGAAAGTGAAGAGGAACTAAAAAGCCTCTTGACAAAAGTGAAAGAGGAGAGTGAAAAAGTTGGCTTAAAGCTCAACATTCAGAAAACAAAGATCATGGCATCTGGTCCCATCACTTCATGAAAAATAGATGAGGAAACAGGGGAAACAGTGTCAGACTTTATTTTTTTGGGCTCCAAAATCACTTCATATGGTGACTGCAGCCATGAAATTAAAGGATGCTTACTCCTTGGAAGGAAAGTTATGACCAACCTAGATAGCATATTCAAAAGCAGAGACATTACTTTGCCAACAAAGGTCCGTCTCGTCAAGGCTATGGTTTTTCCTGTGGTCATGTATGGATGTGAGAGTTGGACTGTGAAGAAGGCTGAGCGCCGAAAAATTGATGCTTTTGAACTATGGTGTTGGAGAAGACTTTTGAGAGTCCCTTGGACTGCAAGGAGATCCAACCAGTCCATTCTGAAGGAGATCAGCCCTGGGATTTCTTTGGTAGGAATGATGCTAAAGCTGAAACTCCAGTACTTTGGCCACCTCATGCGAAGAGTTGACTCATTGGAAAAGACTCTGATGCTGGGAGGGATTGGGGGCAGGAGGAGAAGGGGACGACAGAGGATGAGATGGCTGGATGGCATCACTGACTCGATAGACGTGAGTCTGAGTGAACCCCCGGAGTTGGTGATGGACAGGGAGGCCTGGCGTGCTGCGATTCATGGGGTCACAAAGAGTTGGACACGACTGAGCGACTGAACTGAACTAACTACCTTTTGCTGACAAATAAACCAATCCTTAAGTTGTTTTTTACAGGAATCTTTTGAGCATCTTTCTAATCCTTTACATTTTGCTCCCTGTTTTATATTCTGTGTGGGGAAATTAACAAGATGGTGTCAGTCAGGCACTCTCATGCCATGCTCTCACACCCTCTTGCCTCATGTTCTGTAAACAATGACTATGTAACAGCTACGATCGCTTGTAGCACTGCACATGTGTGTCACCGGGTACTCAGGTGCTCAGGAGCTGCTTTGTGTGGTGTGCCTGTATGAGATTCATGAAAGCCCTGGCTGCTGCCACACTGGGCCTACTCATGAGCAACACTGTGAGGACGTTATATATGAGGTTAGTGTCATGGGCTATGTTATTGCTACATTATGATTATGTTGTGGCTGCTGCTACGGCTGCTTCAGTCAGCCAGGAGAGAGCTGGTGTAATGGCTGCCATGCCAGCCAGGAGAGGATAAACGTGTCTGCAGTTCCTCGAATCTCCTTCCAGCCTCTTTGGCTTGCACCTTGCCTACCCTGGGTTCAGAGAACATTGTGGACAGTGTGAACAGTGAGACAATTGGCGTCACGAACAGGACCAGCAGTACGCTCTGAAAACACAAAATATCCATACATCTTTTCAACATATGTTGAGTGCCCAGCATGTGTGAAGCACTGGGCTCTGCCCTGGCTTTGGGATGTAAGCTATCACTACCTTCCAGGAACACTCAATCTGTTTCCCAAAAATCAACTTGAGGAGGGGCATTTGGTGGTTTAGCATGAGTTGGATCCCTGTACACAGAGGATGTCCCATATTCCTCAGCACTGGGGGATAGCTAACTAGGGTATGCAGTTCTTGAAGGGAAGACAGGTATGTACTTACAGCTTTATAGGCATAATTTTATGAAAGGCAGATATAAACTACAGTTAAAGACAGAGGAATGGCTAGTTCACCCATGAGGAATTGGTAGAGGGTTTTCAGGGGAGGTGGAAGTGAATACGAAACATGGAAGTCTTCTGTAGGGCTGCTGTTTGAGCAGGACATGAAGGATGAAAAACTGTTTGCCAAACAAAAACAGGGGAAAGGATATTTCAGGCAGAGGGTGGAGAGGGTACATGAAGTCAGGAAACACTCAGTGAGTCTGAAGAGTAGATGTTCTATGACTGATTGTGAAGTTGTCTGGGGGTCATAGAAAGGATCTAATGGGGGTAGGGGGGAAGAGAGTTGTTGGGATATGAACATATGTAAAGATGAGATTATGTGAACCATGTCATATGATGGCTGTTCAAGATTTTCAGCAGTAGAGTGACATGATCAAATTTATTTTTATATGAAGATACTGCAATGTTTGGGTGTAGGTGAGCAGCACTTTGGATGGATCACACTGTGATCTTGCTTTCTGGAGGACCACTTAGGAGACTAAAATTGTCTACATATTTTTATTCTTTGGAAGAGGCGGCAGAAAACATGGTTCCCAAATTGACATATAGATAGATAGATATACAGATGAATATTTCTCTGGGTATGAATTTCATATTACTTTTGGGGGAACTCTGACTTGCTTCATTAGATAGCATCACCAACTCAATGGACTTGAATTTGAGCAAAACCTGGGAGACAGTGAAGGACAGGGAAGCCCGGCGTGCTGCAGTCCATGGGGTCACAAAGAGTCAGACACAACTTAGCAACTGAACAACAACTCACTTGCCTGTTTGGGGGCCTGGTGTCCACTCTTGGAACAGTTAGTTTTAGCCAGGAAACAGGGTTACATGGTAGGGAAGATGGCAGCTAGAATCCTAGCTCTGTGGAAAAGCAAGGGTGTTCCCAGGGAAGGGACACTGATTTGGGAATTTGAGAAGACAACTCAGTAGGCTTCCACTAGAATGCACAGGTGAAAAATTCAACTTGGGGCACAGTGTCCAAGCTCTGCATGGTTGTTACTTAACCTGGGTTTGGCACCAGGTGCATTCAGGACAGACACAGATTGTCTTCAAGTACTTGAAGATGAGGTAGCTTTGGTGACAATGCTTAGCTCCCCATTTGAGGTGAAAGGTAACCTCTTTTGAAAATAGAGATAGATGATTTCCAGGAATTTTCCATTCTATGGCTTAAAAAGTCATCTTTTTCCTTTTGCTTTTCCTAAACAATGAGGGGCACCCTACCTTTCTAAAAGTGTAACTAAAATCTTCAGCTTGGGATACACACTGGGAAATAAGTTTTAGAGATTCACTTTATAAACTGTTTTTTTGTTTGTTTGTTTTTTACTGCAGGTTCTTAACATCTTCACAGATATTGAATTTACACAGATATCAGAAGCTTGATTTGAGTTGGGCTTTGCTTAAAAGTGGAGAAGGCAATGGCACCCCACTCCAGTACTCTTGCCTGGAAAATCCCATGGATGGAGGAGCCTGGTAGGCTGCAGTCCATGGGGTCACTGGGAGTCGGACACATCTGAGCAACTTCACTTTCACTTTTCACTTTCCTGCATTGGAGAAGGAAATGGCAACCCACTCCAGTGTTCTTGCCTGGAGAATCCCAGGGATGGGGAAGCCTGGTGGGCTGCTGTCTATGGGGTCGCACAGAGTTGGACACAACTGAAGTGACTTAGCAGTAGCAGTTGCTTAAAAGTCTACAGACCTAGATTCCTAGGGCCAAAGTGAATATTTCTTAGCTGGGTGTATTGTTTCCTTTATCCTCTGACACTGTTAAATATTTTCAGTAATGAGTTTCCCACACAGTTTATCTAGCTTATGAATTGTTTGATGTGGAATAATATACATTTTTTAATCAGAGGTTTATTCCCTCATTCTCTCACAAATTTTGGTTTGCAATCATTCTACCTCTTCTTGCACACCTGGGAAATATACTTTGAAAAACAGGCTAAAGAAACACAAGATATCTATCTCATTCCACTCCTAAATAACCACAGAATATGTTCCAGACGAAATGAAAGGTGAAAGGACACTTGGAAAAATTTCTTTAGGCTTTCAGACTTCAGTTTCTTCAAATGAAACTTCACATATAAAATAAGGAGCCCTAACAATATTATACAGGTGTAACTTCACATTTTAGATAAGATTTTTCTTTTCTATGTGTAGATAGCTTGGGTGGGTAACCCTTAGTGTACAGGGTTTGAAAAGAATTAAGCTATTGGTGTCTGGTATGCTCTAGGCTATTTTCCTGGGCTCCAAAATCACTGCAGATGGTGATGGCAGCCATGAAATTAAAAGATGCTTGCTCTTGGGGAGAAAAGTTATGACAAACCTAGACAGCATATTAAAAAGCATAGGCATTACTTTGCTGACAAAGGTCCATATAGTCAAAGCTATGGTTTTTCCATGTATGGATGTGAGAGTTGGACCATAAAGGGTAAGCACCAAAGAACTGATACTTTTGAACTGTGGTGTTGAATAAGACTCTTGAGAATCTCTTAGACTGCAAGGAGGAGATCAAACCAGTCAATCCTAAAGGAAATTGATCATGAATATTCATTGGAAGGACTGATGCTGAAGGTCCAATACCTTGGCCACCTGATGCAAACAGCCGACTCATTAGAAAAGATCCTAATGCTGGGAAAGAGTGAAGGCAGGAGGAGAAGGGGATGACAGAGAGCGAGCCAGTTGGATGGCACCATTGACTCAACGGACATGAGTTTGAGCAAGTTCTAGGAAAAGGTGAAGGACAGGGAAACCTGTTGTGCTGCTGTCCATGGGGTAGCAAAGAGTCAGACACAACTGAGCGACTGAAAAACAATTGCTCTAAAAGATTCCCACAGCTTACAAGTGGAGTGTCAGTCATCCCTAGTCATAAGAGACTCTCCACAAAAAATTGTAAATTCTTTGCAGAGACACAAGGCCAGGAAAAAGAACAAATTGAAGCAGGGACTATGGAATAACACTCATGTCCCAGAGAAAACAGGAGTGTCATACAGCACATAATTAAAGCCCCTAGACAGCAAGAGTCAACACTTACAGAAAAGCCTACAGGAAGCCTGGTGATTCTACTAGTTAATCTATACTGAAATACTTCCACAGGCTGTGTTTTAAACAAGGTGTGAGAGCAAATCAGGCAGGAGTCAGTTACCCCAATGCAAACAGCATATTCCAACTAAAACATGGGACCCAAGACAGACTAATGGGTTCAGCAGGAACCTTATTGGTATCACAACCCACCATAAATCTTTATGGTTCGTTGGATAGAAGCAGGTAGAGTATTTTGTATAGTGATTCAACTGTAGGGTCTGGGCTCAGTGATTCCCCACTAGTCTGATTGCCTTCCTTGAAAATCCACCGGTTAACTCATAAGGAGTTATGAAGGATGACTGGGTGGAGGAGACTGGCTCACCCCTTTGCTGGCATTCTTGCATATGCTGTGGGCAGAAACATCAACCTTCTGTGCCTGTCAGAGCACCTGGCACTTGTTTGGTGCTCAAGTGAACAAACATATTATTCTACTTCCCTAAATTTTTTTCTAGGTTAGAAACCAGTTGTTCCCCCCCGCCCCCCACTGTTTCTAGGCTGAGAAAAACCCATCACGTGTACCTGAGTACTTGGACAGGTGTGATGACATGAGGATAAATACAGAGTTGATATTCTAAGAAGTTTGAAAGCTCCATATAGTGGGACATTATTTAGAAGCATGATTGGGGTTTTAAAAACGATTAGATTACAGGGAAGTCTATGGAAGGCCCTGATGGGGGGCCCTCATGAAACTGAAGGTTAAATTCAGGGAAGTTCGGAGGGCTAAATCTGGAGATGCCTGCAAACTGGCACTTTAGAGGAAATAAAGGTCAATTTAGAGTTAGTGGAAAAGTCTGTTGCTCAGACACACAGAAATGACATGGCTTGGAGACAAAGGGAGTTGATGCTTGCTCTTACAGTGAACACTGTTAAGTCCCAGTGAGCCTGAGCAAATCAGTGAAGTCAGAGCAAACAAAAGGTAAGAGTTGGTGGTAAGAGTTGGTGGATGACTGGGTGAGAGAGGGCATCAAGGAAAAGGAGAGCTGAAGAGAGTAAGCATCACCTTGGAGGTCAATCAAGTTACGTTAATGAGGAGACAGAGGCAGTGTGCTGTCAATAGGTGACAGGAATTAGCAATAACTGAGTTGGTAGGATGCACATGTTAACCAATTTATGCAAGTATCTTTAATCCTTACAACAGCTGGAAAGAAAAGTATACTTTTATCATAACTTAAGGCTATCAAGTCCCTGATAGGTGCAATATAGGAAGAATAACCCAGAAGAAGTAAAACTATGGCTGTTTGGGTCATGTTCGTCAGGGTATTCAAGGTTCTGCCAGGAACCAGAGGATGCTCTCAAATGGGGGCTGGTTAAGAGATGTGGTCAGACTTTCTTGAAACTAGTGGAAGATAGTCTGATACCCTACAGGGAGCACCAGAAAGAAGCATTTACCACCCAGAGCTTAATTGGACAAAAGGAGGGCGTGATTCCAAGAATCTGGACATTTGTGTGGAAAGGGCTCCCTGACAGTCGCTTGAGCCTTTGGGTGCACAAGGCGGCCAAGTTGCAATAACCAGATAGGAAGGGAGCCTGAGGGCTAAAGACCTTATCCCTCCCATTTCTCCTGATCTCTTGTTAATGCCCCCAGCCTCCCATGTCTAAAGTCACCTGGAAGTCAGAGAGCAAGGGAGCCTGCTTGAAGGAATCCTCCAGAGGGTCTAGAAAAGGAAACCTAACACCCAGCCCTGAGAATGAATCTCTTCTGACAGCATAGGTCAATGGTTAGAGACTTTCCAGGGTATAAGAAAAGTGAGGGTTTTGTTGTTGCTGTTGTTATTTGTTTTTTTAAGTGCAGATACTTAGGCTTACTTCCCATTCATTATGCTACTGCTACTGCTAAGTCACTTCAGTCGTGTCCGACTCTGTGCGACCCCATAGATGGCAGCCCACCAGGCTCCTCCATCCCTGGGATTCTCCAGGCAAGAACACTGGAGTGGGTTGCCATTTCCTTCTCCAGTGCATGAAAGTGAAAAGTAAAAGTGAAGTCGCTCAGTCATGTCTGACTCTTCGCGACCCCGTGGACTGAAGCCTACCAGGCTCCTCTGTCCATGGGATTTTCCAGGCAAGAGTACTAGAGTGGGTTGCCATTGCCTCCTCCCCCATTCATTATAGAAGTTCTGAATTATTAGGTCTGGGGTAGGAACTGAGGAACTCATGGATCTGCTTCTTCAGAGGTGCAAGATCCTCAGCAGATAGTCATTGGATCACATTATAAGAAGTAGCTCCTTAAAAAGGAAGAGAGGGTCCTCTCTGTGCAGATTGCCTTTAGGAGCCAACTTTCATGACAAGATCTTTTCAAGGAATTTCCTGGGAAAATAGCCATCCTGTAACAAGGTGATTGGTCAACCTATCCATCTACTAATGAATAAAGGCTTTGAGAGTAGTCAATGATGGAGTCTGAATTCCTACTCTGTCACTTAAAATATGATCTTCTCTTCTCTAAGCCTGTTTCCTTATCTCAATAGTGAATGACAGGACCTAGTTCATAAAGTTGTAATGAGAAATGAGTAATTAAATGTAAGAAAGAAAAAATTTAAATAACTTTAGCTCAGTCTTTGGCACAGAGTAAATATATAACAAATACCTGTTACTATTATAAGCTGTGTTCAATTCACGGTGCTTTGTCAGGATCCACGTTCTCCACTAGCATTAGATGCACTACACAGAGTCAAAAGCCACAGAACGGAGCAGACTACACGCATTTTATTCAAGTTTCATAGTGCAGATGATGATTTAGTTTTTGTACCTCAAAGATTTAGATGTAAACCTAAGAGAAATGGCAAAATAAACAAGAAGGCAGAGACCTAGAGACCTAGGTAACTTTTCTTTGCCTACTTATTCAAAGGCATTTTAAAAGCACTCCCAGCAGGCTTCTAATAAGGTGGGGAATAATGAAAAGCCTTTCTAGGGGGGCAGGCAGGACAAGAAGACCGTTAAATTTGTTTTGGAAATACTTTGTCTTAAAGTTAATTGACTTGCATTAACCTAGGAATACTCGGAACTAAGGTCCTGCCAAGTTGGTGTGTGGAAAATAAGTTTCTACTATTATCAGTAAACAATGAGTCCGATTCCTTGTCTTGAGTTCAGTTGGCCCGCACAGTGGGAGTCTTTAAATCTCTTCCAAGTTCCTCCACAACCTCCCCTTCAAGCTTAAGTCTCAGAATCTGTTAGAACATCGCTTCAAAGCATCCTTCAGAGCCCTTCCAGCTGGGAAGCTGTGGGACACAAAAATCCTAGCTTTGGGAGGCCTGCCACCCTGAAAGCAGCCTGTGTGTCCCAGTGACAAGACTAAGGGGAGCACAATATGAAGGAGCCCTGGTTTAAAGGGGAGCGGGCTTTTCTCCCTGTAGAGAGTAGGGGTAAGCAGCCTCCGTTGGAGGTGGGAGCCTATAGGACTCATCTCCCACCTAAAGAAGGACAGTTAAAAAAAAAAAAAGTCACATTTTCAGAGATAAAAGGAAAAACATGGGATGTTCAGAAATTATTGTGAGCTAACATAAGAGGAAAAGGAAAAATGAGATTGCAAAAAGCTGAATTGTCTTTCTGCAATGATTTAAAATGGTGGTCCTCAACTAGGGGTGAAATTTGTTCCTGAGGGGGTATTTGGAAATGTTTGGAGATGTTTTCGGTTCTCAACTTGGCCAAGGTGGCTTAGAAGGTAAAGAACCTGCCTGCAATACAGGAAACCTGGGTTCAATCCCTGGATTGGGAAGATCCCCTGGAGGAGGGCATGGCAACCCACTCCAGTATTCTTGCCTGGAGAATCCCAAGGACAGAGGAGCCAGGTGGGCTACAGTCTGTAGGGTCGCAAAGAGTAGGACATGACTGAGTGACTAACACACACAGGATTAGACACTTGATGGGTGGAGGCCAGGGATGCTCCTAAACAGCCTACAGGGCCCCAGACAGTTCCCCACCACCAAGATAAATACCCACAGGCCCTCACCTCCCACGACCAAGAACTACCAACTTAAAAATCTCTGTAGGGCCGAGATTGAGAAAGCACCGACTTAGAGTATTTTAAGGAGCTGTTTCAAGTCTTAGTGATCTTCAGAATTCTATCAAGATAACTGGATCTCTAAATACATTTTGATTGACATAGTTATACTTATTTAGGACCAGTTTTGTCACGGTTTTGTACTACCCAATGTCGAATTATTTAAACCATTTTATAACTGCTGTGTTATCTTCAGGGAAACTTGATAGCTAATGTCCAAGCCCCTCCTTATGCTAGTAAAGTTTTAAAAAAGAAACAAGTTCACCGAGAATAACTAAATATAGCATTTAAGATTCCTTAGACCCAAGTAGATGACTGATCATCCATATGTGTGAGAGGAAGGGAGGAACGCTGTGGTGTAATCCGCAGCACAAATAGGAGAAAGCACTTACTTTTTAAATTCTGTCTTAAGCACTCCACAAGGTCACTTAGAATAACAAAATATTTAATTAGCTTGTTTTTAATCACCAACAAGCCAGGGTTATTAAAGGTATATTGCCAGTTCTCTGCAAGGGTAAGACAGACTTCTTTTATATTTTGTCTCCTTTCTTTCAAAATGTCTGTCAATGGCATTTTCTTGCTCTTTGGGGAAAACTTTTCACTTTAGGGAATACATTCTGATATGAACTTAGTTGACGCTTACTTGGGCCACAATGCCTTCCTTGAGCTATGGTTACCACTCTCACGACTTTATACTTGAACCATACTGCCCCTTACAGTCAAGTTGGATTTAAAAAACCCTCCTGGCCTTTTGAGGATCTTACTGTGAGTTTTGCAAATAGTTTCCATCTCCTGTTGAAGTATGCAGAGAAAACAAGGGGTAGCAGAGGAGGAAAATTACAAGTTAGCCACAGAGATCATCACTTTTAGTAAAGATCTGATGAAACTGGCTATGTAAACTGAATTCCTTAGCCTCAAGCTCTGTGTTGTGCCTGCCCCCCAATTCCAACTTTTTAAGAGAAAGCCGAACTAAACAAACAGGAGAAAGATAGTAGAGGGTAGGACTTCATTATGGAGAAGGCAATGGCAACCCACTCCAGTACTCTTGCCTGGAAAATCCCATGGGCGGAGGAGCCTGGTAGGCTGCAGTCCATAGGGTCGCTGGGAGTCGGACATGACTGAGCGACTTCACTTTCACTTTTCACTTTCCTGCATTGGAGAAGGAAATGGCAACTCACTCCAGTGTTCTTGCCTGGAGAATTCCAGGGACAGGGGAGCCTGGTGGGCTGCCGTCTCTGGGGTCGCACAGAGTCGGAAACGACTGAAACGACTTTGCAGCAGCAGCAGCAGCAGCAGGACTTCATTATGAATGACTTCAATGAAGCAGCCCTTACTCAGATATAGTATTACAAAAAAGTAAAATCTATTGAAAACTGTGAACCAAAAATCATTCACAAAAACTTTAGTTTACTTGGTTAAGATGCCCATTTAGAAAGCTTATTTCCCAATCAGGCTCATTTTGCAGGAAGACAGCAGCCTAAGTGCTGAGACACCAAGGTTTGTAGCAAAGAGGAAAGAGAGAGTTTATTTGAAAAGTGGAGGAGTGAGGAAACAGAAAAACAAACCCCAAGCCCACCTCCTTGGAGGTAAGGGCCTGTGGGTATTTATGGACTAAGGAATACAGCCGTAGGGCACTCTGAGGCATGGGCGGGGGTAGGGGTGGTGGGGTATGGGGGAAGATGATTGAGGAAAGGTGTGATAGTCATCCTTCCCTGCAGATGTAACTGAGCTATAAGCCCTCCCCTACCCCAGTGTTCAAAAGGTCACCGAGAGGACATGCAAGCATGCCCAGTTGGAGGGTCAGGGGTCCTATCCAGTCTTAACTAGTTCAGCTCAAACTAGACACAGCTGACTCCAAGCTGCTAGAAAATAACCTGGGCAAACATCTTGTTTAGGCTCCATGTCGCCTGGAGGACTGCTGCTGCCTCTGTTTAGCCGCTTAGTCATGGCCACTTCTTTGTGACCCCATGGACTACAGCCCACTCAGCTCCTCTGTCCATGGGGTTTCCCAAGAAAGAATACTGGAGTGGGTTGCCATTTCCTTCTCTAGGAGATCTTCCTGACCATGTCTCCTGCTTGGCAGGCAGATTATCACTGAGCCACCTGGGAAGCTCCAACTGGAGCCATGTGCATCCTAAAATGAGCTTAATTAGTGAAAGCAAGTGAAATGGATTTGATTAATTACAGTTTAAAGCACTCATCTAGGTAATACGCTTTCCATTCCCCCACTTGGGGAAAATTATATATATATAGATATAGATATAGATATATATAAATTAAAAATTTTTTTTACATCTTAGATGCTATCCTAATACAACGCAAATTAGTGGGTTGACTCTTTTTCAGCTATATAGAAAGTGAGTGACCATAAGAAACAAAAAATGACAAGTCCAAAATGGCTAAATCAGTTTTGTTCTGAGCTTTCAGCAGACATCTTGAAAGTCTTTGAAAGGCAGGACAAGATGGGCAATGACTGTGTGGACCTTGGCAGGTTCCCTGGGTGCCCTCTGGGTTTTCAGCAACTCTTCAGGGGTTGCGGTTTCCTTTCCTTTTTTCCCAGACTTCCCCGTTACCTTTTATTTCAAGCTTAAAAGATCAAGTCTGTTTTCTTAAATTTCAAATTTTGCCTGCCTGGGATTCATTTCTTGGCCAGTGTACTCAAAAGTTCCATCTCAAAACTTCCTCAGTGCTTTTCCTTCTTTTCACTGACCTTTAAAGAATAATTATGAACACAACATTCCCTGAGGGTCTCTGGCTATACTCTGGTTTACTTTTTTCACAAGGATGTGCAGAATGTGTTCTCTTGGAAAGAGACTTCACACTCATTTCTGAATGGATTTTTACCTGGGGCTTTCTTTGAGAGTTTTTTTCTCAAAAGAATACTCAGCAGTGTCAATTTGAGAATACATGAGAGAAATTGACTCCACTCATGCACATATGAGCCTACAGAACATCCCTAGAGTGGAGTAAAAAAAAAACTAGGAAAGGATTGATGTTTTTTCACATTTTCTAATATAGTCATATAAATGGAAACAAAGCTTAAAGAAATTAAGGAAATCAGTGACAAACTATCATGAAGGACAAAAATTTCTTTTTTAAAAAGTTTTTATTATTTTAAACCCAGCCTTCCAGAGTAAAGGTGAGTTTTCAATTCTATCTTGTACCAATATAAAAAGATTGATTTGATTTTCTGTCGTAACAGGGAAAAGGATATATAACTAAAATTGCTTCTCAGGACCAAACATTTTTTTTTTTCAAATAATAGAAAAGTAGCAATTCAGTCAGTAGACTAGAATCCATTTCCTTCCTCTCACTCATCTGTTTGTGGGAAACCTCCAAAAAGATGAAGAAATGAAAATCAGTCAAATAAAAAAAAAAAAAGGAGGGTAAAACAAATGGAGATCAGATGATCTATGAACAAGTTGTCTATGGTTCTTGAAGAGCTATGTTGTTCGTGGCTGTGCATAAATGGTGCCAAGGAAAACCAGAGGGAGTGTATTCTTTCAAAACACAGTACAGACTGTGTGATCTGATGAGAGCTGCCTTTAAAAGGAATTGCTTTTAATAACTAGGAAATTGTTATTTACTAGGGAGACACTAAAATATGGGACAAGTGACATCCCAGACTCTGAGGGGAAAGTGGAGTCTACTCTAAAGTTCCAATCCCACAGCATCACCTCCAGCCTTACCCACCTCCCCTACTTGCTTCCTTTCAGCAGCTCTGTTCTATAGTCTTTGATACCAAACTCTGTATGCCTAGTTGTAAACTCTTTCAGCTATGTTTCTCCCAACCCCTCCCCTCATTGCAGACATTAGCTTGTTTCCTTCCAGTTCTGAGTTTAATTTACATTTCCTACTGCATAAAACATGAGAAACATAGAAAATGATCCCCCTGTGGGTTATGTGGAATGAAGCAGATTAGAAATGAATGAGCCAGAAACTCTTCAAAATAAAATAATATTAAAAGCTATACTTTTAGTACACAATCCAGAAACTCTGAATGCATCATAAAATTGGGGAAATATAACAGATCAAACATATATCCAGAAATCAGAATGTTCTGAATGACCTTACAGATGATTTGATACAATTGTTCTTAGCCTTTTGGGTCTAAGTTCTCTTAGGGAAACTCAAAAAAGACAGGGAAATTCTATTTTTTTAAAAAGTGTAAGCATACTAGATGCAATGATGTGCATACAATCTTAGAAGATTAATGGAGGTCTTGAAGTCTGTTCAAGGTTCCCAAGGTAAGGACTTCTGAACTCCTCTAACCCCTCCATTCATGTGTGAACTACAAAGATACTGCCAAGTCCAACACCAAACCAAGCCTGTAGCATAAGCAGGCTCCAGATTGCCAATTCAAGCACTCTCCTCCATGCCATGAGTCTCTCTATAGATATCCAAGGTCACGGAATACTGATAATTCCTATAATGCTTGTACTGATGGAATAGCATCCTCCAAGATTCATGTCTACTTGGAATTTCAGAATGTGATCTTATTTGGAAAAAGCATCTCTTCAGCTATAATTGGTTAAATTAAGATGAAGTCATGATGGTTTAAGGTGGGCCCTAAATCTGAATGTTGTCATTGTTTAGTTGCTAAGTCCTAACTCTTTGGTGACCCCATGCACTCTAAGAGTCTCTTGAAGAGCAAGGAGATCAAATGTCAATCCTAAAGAAAATCAGTCCTGCATATTCATTGGAAGGACTGATGCTGAAGCTGAAGCTCCAGTACTTTGGCCACTTGATGCAAAGAGCCAATTCATTGGAAAAGACCTTGATATTGGGAAAGATTGAGGGCAAGAGAAGGGGATGACAGAGGATGACATGGTTCGATGGCATCACTGACTCAATGGACATGAGTTTGAGCAGACTCCAGGATATTGTAAAGAACAAGGAAGCCTGGTGTGCTGCAGTTCATGGGGTCGCAAAGAATCAGACATAATTTAGTGACTCAATGACAACAATATCACGGACTGTATCTCGCCAGACTCCTCTGTCCATAGGATTTCCCAGGAAGGAATGCTGGAGTGGGTTGCCATTTCCTTCTCAAGAGGATCCTCCCAACCCAAGGATCAAACTCTTGTTTCCTGCATTGCCCAGTAGAATCTTTACCTCCGAGCCATGGGGGTAGCCCAAATCTGAATGACAGGTCTTTAAAAGAAGGCCACGTAAAAACAGAGACACACAGGAAAGACGGCCAAGTAATGACTATCACTGAGAACTGGCTTGTCATTTAGGGACTCGAGTGAGGCAGAAATTAGAGCTATTCAGCTACACCCAAGCAATGCCTAGTCTTGCTGGCACCCCCCAGGCAGTAGGACAGAGAGGCAGGATAGATTCTCCCCGAGAGCCCCCAAAGGAACCAGTGCTAAAACACGATTGCAGAACCATAAGAGAATACATTTCAGTTATTTAAGAAACCAGTTTGTGGTAATTTGTCAGGGTAGCCCTAGTACCTAGTATCTAGTAAAAATAGTAGTTTACTGCTATTGGCTTATATCTTTATTAGCATTATTTTTTAAAGTCTTTATATGCTGCTTCTGTTACTGACCCACTGGGTCTCTCTTCATTTTCTTTTCAGACTAGCTGACCTGAATACTGATACTGGACAAACCAATGCCCTTCCATGTCCTTCTAAATTTTCTTCATGAGTAGTGATGAGTTACACTAAGAAAAAATCTTGGGTCTACATTTATAGCACATGGCTCTTGTTACTTTTCAAAAGTGGACCATGTTTTTTTCCCATCATGGGATAGCTGTTGTTGATCTTGCAAGAGGGTAATCAAAAAATCCAATGAAGATTTAAAAGGAAGTTCCATTCAAAGTATGTAGTACAATGGAAGTTTGCTTCATGCAAACAATAAAGAAACCTTAGAAGATAATGTTGTTGACTTCCCTTTTTCTAAAGCACTCTTTGACTTTGGAAGGCACTTCAAGCTTTACCAAGGATAAGCTATCTGGAAATAACTGCCTACAAAGGCCTCTCAGCAATCCCATAAAATAAGTGAACTGGCTTAAATCAAACTTTTCCCAATCCCACTTATTAAACACTCTTACCTGCCATTATAGATTTCTCGTGTTGCTAAAATACTAGATTGATTCATGCACAGAGATAGCTTTTATGCTGCTGTCAGAATATTTTCAGAAGTCCAACTACAATTAGGGGGAAAAAAAAAAAGAGTTCACTGCTGCTTCTACCCTTAACTCCTTGCTCTCAGCAGACTGTATACTTAAAAAGATAAGTTACTTTGGTCTTGAGAAATTTCCAACGCCAGATTATTGTGAGGAGCAGGCTAAGTGTGTGGTCTGAAATAGTATTTCCAGTTCTGCCTATTTTCATTTCCAAGAACTGCTTGGAAACCAATACCCTTGATTTTGTTAGGAAGGGGTGACTCTTCAAAACATTTGGGAATTGTGCCTTAACTTTAGGCTGGACATTGAACTAGCTTCTATTCTTGGATACCCTTCTGATTTCCTGATACGTTTGCTACAAATTGAATAAATCATTCTGAGCCTCTGTTTCTTCAATAGCAAAGTGGGAAAGAATAGCATATTGATGAATCATGAGGTGAGTTGAATGTCAATATCCATTGGATTTTTTTTATAAGCCTCTTGCAAATTGATAGCATAAAAAAGACTCAGCCCTTTGAGAAGGCATCCCATTTCCTTAAGAGGATGCTGGTGAGCCTCCTTTTGCTGCTGCTACTGCTAAGTCACTTCAGTTGTGTCCGACTCTGTGCGACCCCATAGACAGCAGCCCACCAGGCTGCCCCATCCCTGGGATTCTCCAGGCAAGAACACTGAAGTGGGTTGCCACTGCCTTCTCCGGAGCCTCCTTTTAGGAAGAGGCTATATAAAAGAGCTGGAGTTGTCGGTGTTCTGGTATAAATATGACTCAGGAAACTAAGGCAGGCATCTGTGGAGCTCCATTGAAAGCTCAGCTGTGCACTGCTTCGTCATGTAGGAAACATCGTAAGGAAATGCAGCATGACCCAGAATAGCTTAACACATATGATGCCAGCTGGATAGGGGTGCAGGGCAGTGAAACCAGGAGAACTGAGTAGAAGGTGGCCTTTTATGGGAAAAACATAAGAGAAAGATTAAGTCTAGGAAATAAAAATGTGGAATAGATAAAAGTTGTGAAAAGAATCATAGATAATCAGACCAAGAAGTCAGGACTGCTTGGTAGCAGGCAGTGTTTTTTGATGTGTCATGGCGACAAATAATCTCAAAGATGATTATGTTATAGGCTGGCGAGGGGAGAGTGAAGAGACAGGATTTCTTTATGGCAGGCCTTGGTTTAAATGTCAGGTGTGTGGCTTGTTAACTGTACAATATCAAGCATGTTACTCTTCTGAGCCTCATCTATAAAATATGGATAACAACTGTTTTTTAGGGGTGTTGTGACTATCTTAGGAGAAGGCAATGGCAACCCACTCCAGTGTTCTTGCCTGGAAAATCCCATGGATGGAGGAGCCTGGTAGGCTGCAGTCCATGGGGTCACAAAGAGTTGGACAAGACTGAACGACTTCACTTTCACTTTTCAATTTCATGCATTGGAGAAGGAAATGGCAACCCACTCCAGTGTTCTTGCCTGGAGAATCCCAGGGACGGGGGAGCCCGGTGGGCTGCCGTCTATGGGGTCGCACAGAGTCGGACATGACTGAAGTGACTTAGCAGCAGCAGCAGCAGCAGCAGCAGTGACTATCTTAAGTAATAAGTGCACCTAGGTCCCAAGAAGAATGCTCTAAGCAAGAGGCATCAATCCACCTAATACAGAAATAAAAGGAGGGACAATTAAGAGGAAAAGTTTGCTGCTCTTTATCTCCAACTCTCTCCTCCAAGGGGCAAAATCATGGGGAAGGGAGTCTCAGTCTGATGGCAGGCACCTACATCACATGGACCTATGAGAGTTTCTTTCTAGTATCCAGATGTAACCTGCAATAAATTCATAAGTGCAGATGGTGACTGCACCCATGAAATTAAAAGACACTTGCTCCTTGGAAGACAAGCTACGACCAACCTAGACAGCATATTAAAAAGCAGAGACATTACTTTGCCAACAAAGTTCCATCTAGTCAAAGTTATGGTTTTTCCAGTAGTCATATATGGATGTGAGAGTTGGACTATAAAGAAAGCTGAGTGCCGAAGAATTGATGCTTTTGAACTGTGGTGTTGGAGAAGACTCTTGAGAGTCCCTAGGACTGCAAGGAGATCCAACCAGTCCATCCTAAAGGAAATCAGTGCTGAATATTAATTGGAAGGACTGAGGTTGAAGCTGAAATTCCAATACTTTGGCCACCTGATGTGAAGAGCTGACTCATTGGAAAAGACTCTGATGTTTGGCAAGATTGAAGGCAGGAGGAGAAGGGGATGACAGAGGATGAGATGGTTGGATGGCATCACAGACTCAATGGACATGAGTCTGAGTAAACTCCAGGAGTTGGTGATGGATAGGGAAGCCTGGCATCCTGCGGTCCATGGGGTCACAAAGAGTTGGACACGACTGAACGAATGAACTGAACTGAGCCACATTTTAAGTGATCAATAGTGACATGTGGCTATATATTAATATACAATATGTGTGTGTGTGTATTTCCATCATCACAGAAAGTTCTATTACTTGCACATACTTGACACAGTGGATGATGTGGCCAAAAGGATGTAACCATAGGGGAAATCAAAGTCATAGTGAGAAGAAGCAGGGAGAGAAGTTGGAAAAGGAAGATAAATCTTCTGCTGAGGGAAGCCTCACTCTTTTTGAAACCTATCTGGGGTAAAGGCAGGGAAGAGGGGAACTTAAGATCAGTAGGGTGGATAAACCTTAAGCTGTGATGCCCAAGACCTAGGATAAAAGTATCTCAGTGACATTTGAAATTCATCCTAGGAATAGTACTTTGTTCTCTGATGTCAAACAGATAACCTATTTCATGGTGAGTAATATGGAGAACTGTTTACAAAGAGTGACTAATGTGGTATCAATAAGAACTACAGAAGAGTAAAACAGATGTAAACTTGGCAAATAGACTTTCCTAGATGGATTATACAATTCAAGGAAGGATAGAAACCAAAAGAATATTGGGGTCAAGAGTGAGGTTTTTCTACGAATCTGAAGTGCATAAATCAAAGTCCTGAGAGAGCAAGAATTCCCTATAGTGAGTCTCCCTAGAATCTAGCATGCTATGACTAAATCTGAGTGGATGCATAAATGGAGAAAAGGAAATCCAAAACCTGAAGATGGAACAACCACAGTATCACTGCCATACCTGAAAGAGAACTTAAATGTGCAAGGAGTCTGGGAGGGTAGCGCTTGGGGTCTGAGGTCAATAGTAACTAGAGTCATAGCTAACATTTGTGAGCACTGACCATGTACCAGGCCCTGGGCTAGGCGCTTCAGTGAGTCCTGTCACATTCAAGCCTCACAACGTTCAGGTGTTTTTATCCCCATTTTATAGAAAATAGATTCTTAAGAAAGTCTAGACATCTGTTAAATTTGAACATAAATGGCCAAATTAAGGTTCTTAGTATTCTCTTTGTAATTGACAGATGCTCGGGTAAGATAAAGATCAGTAATGGACCGAGAATAAAGGGAGGAAGCGAAGGCGAGCAACTTTTAAAACACTGTGCATTCCTTCCATCCTCTCTGCTTTACCATTTATGCAGAAAACTACCTCTAAAATTATATAAATGAAAGATGAGAGAATAGGAGCCCTTATTTTTGCTGTTTGGGCAGAGCCCCTTGGAGCTGATCTGACACTTCAAAGCAGTTCCAAGGGTCTTGCAGTCAGATAAGCTGAAACTAGGAATGAACCTGATGAGATTCTGAAACAGAGGTGGTCCCTGAGAATGTTCCTTTCTGCAGTGGCTTATTTGATGATTTTATTCCTTCATGAATGATGTCTTGACAGATGGCTTTTACTGAGTATTACAGAGGATTCTTTTCTGTAAGCACAATCTCAGTCCCCAACTTATATTTAATATTTTGTCAAACTACCATCTCGTTGGACTGTGAAGAACGCTGAGCGCCGCAGAATTGATGCTTTTGAACTGTGGGGTTGGAGAAGACTCTTGAGAGTGCCTTGGACTGCAAGGAGATACAACCAGTCCATTCTAAAGGAGATCAGTCCTGGGATTTCTTTGGAAGGAATGATGCTAAAGCTGAAACTCCTGTACTTTGGCCACCTCATGCGAAGAGTTGACTCATTGGAAAAGACTCTGATGCTGGGAGGGATTGGGGGCAGGAGGAGAAGGGGACGACAGAGGATGAGATGGCTGGATGGCATCACCGACTCGATGGACATGAGTTTGAGTGAACTCCGGGAGTTGGTGATGAACAGGGAGGCCTGGTGTGCTGCAATTCATGGGGTCGCAAAGAGTCAGACACGACTGAGTGACTGAACTGAACTGAACTGAACCATCTTCCACAGCTTATAGAATTAAATATATATAGATGAATCCACATGTTCTGACTCACAACTTTCTACTTTGATAATTTTTACATATATGATTATAAACAATATTTTAATTGATGCTTTTCAGTCACTAAATTGTGTCCAACTCTTTGTGACCCCATGGACTGTAGCCTGCCAGGCTCCTCTGTCCATGGAATTTTCCAGGCAAAAATACTGGAGTGGATTACCATTCCCTTCTCCAGGGGATCTTCCTGACCCAGGGATCAGACACCTGGGTCTCCTTCATTACAAACATATTCTTTACCATCTGAGCCACCATAGAAACCCATTCACTTCTTAGACCTTGAAATGTGTAAAGAAGAAAATGTTAACTGAAAAGGCTCATATAAGAAAGCACAACTAAACAAAAGGAAACTCCTTAAAGGAAACTTAAAAAAAAATAATGTTTCATGACAATTAACTCAGAATAGCTTCACAGAACCGAAATAATAAAAACTCAAACCACAACCAATGATGATGGCTGTACCAGGACAATGAGTGATTATTATGAAATTGAAGAAACCTGAAAGTCCTTGGATCTAATATTCAAGTGTGTCAAGACATCAATTTTCATGCCTGTTCAGATATAAGGAGAAAAGGAAAGGGAAAGCAATGAAGCATGCAAGAAGGGAAGATACGGTTGGGTAGTCGTGGAAAGTTCTTAAAAGGGGTGCTGATAGATAAAAAACCCAGAGCTGAATTCCAGTAAGGAATGGAAATGGATCTTGTGCAACCTATGGTTCCCTGCAGTCCCTCCGTCTGAACATGCAGCACTGAGACCAAGAGGATGTCCCCGGTGAAGTCCCTGGTCCCTGTCTTAGCCCACTTACCATCTCCCTTGGGCTTTTCACTCTAGCTAGAGAACGTAATAACAGTAGCAAATAGTTGTAGTTAAATCACTGTAGGCCTGACACTATGCTAAGGAACTTTACTTGTATGATCTCTCTTAATCATCACAACAACCCTCTGAAATGCGTAACCTGATTGTCCACATTGAATAGTCCAGGAGACTGAAGTTTAGCAAGGGTAAGTAACTTGTTCAAGCTCACACAGTTGGTGGCAAACATTGGACTTGAATACAGCCCCCCTGCATGATACTTTAATGCCTGAAAAGAAGTATTTTGTTGCAGAGGTTAAAAGTAATGACATATACACAACGCTTCTGAGACTTTTACTCACTATCTTCTTGCCATGGTCATCCTTCCATGTTGACAGGCATCATCTGTGACTCCAACAGCGTCTCCTTCAGTCAGCTGTTCACAGGTTGCATTTAGAACCTTCCAGACAAACTTTTCCCAGATGGCTTAGAGTTAAAAAAAATCTGCCTGCAATGCCCTGCCAATGCAGGAGACACAGGTCAGAAAGATTCCCTGAAATGGCAAGCCACTCTAGTATTCTTGCCTGGGAAATCCTATGGACAGAGGAAGCTGGCAAGCTATATAGCCCACGGGGTCACAAAGAGTTGGACAAAACTTAGCAACTAAACAACAACACAACAACAGATGAAGTCTGCCTCTGTTCATAGTAATGATTCAAAATGAAACAAATTACGTCCAGAATCTTCTCTGAAAATTAGCCTTTGAGCATTCTTCTTACTGGTGTCCTCACTTTTTTTAATTTTTAATTTGTAGAGCTAACAGGTTGAGATCACTGTTTCCAGGGTTGGAAATATTCTCCACAGGAGTTCCTTCTGTTGAAGGATGTCCCTGTAAAGCTGGGAGCTGAGCAACGCTATGCTCTAGCTCCTGGGTATCAGTACCATGCTTTTGGGGCAGAGGGCGAGGTTGCTGCACATTTGTCTCTGGAAATAATGGGTGAATGGAGAAATTGACAAGAGTAATGGGAACTCCACAAGGACAGAAACCCTTTTATGCTCCCAACACGGTGCCCAGCTGAGGATGACAGGCACTGTTCTAGAGACTGAAGGCACCAGCACTGTCCTTGCCTTCGAGAGGCTCACCACCTGACCACCATCCTGCTGAGTCCTCAGCATATTAAAAAGCAGAGGCATTACTTTGCAAACAAAGATCTGTCTAGTCAAGGCTATGGTTTTTCCAGTGGTCATGTATGGATGTGAGAGTTGGGCCATAAAGAAAGCTAAGCGCCAAAGAATTGATGCTTTTGAATTGGTGTTTTGGAGAAGACTCTTGCAAGTCCCTTGGACTGCAAGGGGATCCAACCAGTCCATCCTAAAGGAAATCAGTCCTGAATATTCTTTGGAAGGACTGATGCTGAAGCTGAAACTACAATAACTTGGCCACCTGATGTGAAGAGCTGACTCCTTAGAAAAGACCCTGATGCTGGGAAGGATTGAAGGCAGGAGGAGATGGGGATAACAAAGGATGAGATGGTTGCATGGCATCACTGACTCAATGGCCATGAGTTTGAGCTAGCTCTGGGAATTGGTAATGGACAGGGAAGCCTGGCATGCTGCAGTCCATGGGGTCGCAAAGAGTTGGCCACAACTGAGTGACTGAACTGAACTGAGTCCTCATTGCAGGATGGCATGATGTGAGCACCTGGCTCAGGGAAGCCTTCTCAGAAAGTTCCATCAGACTGAGACCTATGGAAGAAGTCCAAGTTTTCCAGGGATCATAGGAAAGCACCCTCGAGGACAGTGCTTCTCAAAACTGCAAGTCCCTAGGGAGACTGGAAAAAACTAGTGATGCCCGAGGCCCATGCATGGGGATGCAAATGTTGTAGGCTAAAGTGTGAGCTGGGCTCTGGGACTTTAGGACTTCACCCTTCAGCCAGAGCTGAGCATCTGTACCTAAACTGGCTGTACTTTACAGTCACCTAAGAAGTTTTCAGAGTCCATCCCCAGAGATTTCCAAACAGTTTGTCTGGGACATGGCATCTCTAGCCTTGAGAATCACTGCTGTAGGTGTTAGTAGCAGCATGTACAAGGGCCAGAAACAGAACACGTGGCCAGTTCCGTGGTTGGGGTGTAAGGAGGAAAAGTAGGTGCTACAGGATGGGGAAGGCCTGGACCAGGAAGAGACTGGGAGCCAAATAGCAATGAGAGGTTTAAGAAAAGAAAGTGACATTTTAAAATTTGTTTTCAAGATACTGGATGCAAGATGGAAGGCAAGGAGTACATTTGGTTGGAGGTGATCCACAGGCAGACTGGTGGAAGATGGGGATGTTGGATATAAGACCCAGATATTTTTGTCTCAAGTCTCTTTCGGAGAAGGCAATGGCACCCCACTCCAGTACTCTTGCTTGGAAAATCCCATGGACGGAGGAGCCTGTTAGGCTGCAATCCATGGGGTCGCTAAGAGTCGGACACGACTGAGTGACTTCACTTTCACTTCTCACTTTAATGCATTGGGGAAGGACATGGCAACCCACTCCAGTGTTCTTGCCTGGAGAATCTCAGGGACGGGGGAGCCTGGTGGGCTGTCGTCTATGGGGGTCCCACAGAGTCGGAAATGACTGAAGTTACTTAGCATCAAGTCTCTTTAATTCTGGAGGGACATAGAAAATCAACTTTCTTTTTTTCTTTTCTTACTCAAATGTTTAACAGAAAAGAAAAGCATCTTTCCTCAGAACTGTAGGATCCCTAATCGGGAAAGGAGGGTGGAGAGTAAAAAGAGGCTGTCTGGAAAGTTCCTAAAGATGGTCTGCTTCCAGTTCATTCATCACAAGAGTCCAGCAACCTCTGTGGAGTGAGGGACAATCTAATTTCACTCTTTAGACAAGGCGGGGGAAGGCTGAGGTGCTGCAGGAACTAAATGCAGGAACTATGTTAATCGCTGCCCTGGTATGTGCTGAGGCCTAATGAAGATCCCGGTCCACTTTGGTATTTACTCCTTCAAATTTGGCTCCTGGTGTTTTTTTTTCCTTGGGATTACCTAGGAAAGGAAGAGGTGATGGGGAGAGGATGCTTGTGGTATTTCATCTTTCTCAGGTGACTGCACCTGCTGGGAAAACAGCCCTAAGCCTGGCATGATTCAGAAGTCTGAGACAGCAGTAGGCAGTTGCTCATGGGAAAATAATGACTTATCACCACTCAGCAAACATGGCATAACAATACGGTATGAGGAACACCTGCACATATCCGGAACATATCCTTCATGCAGGCGCTAGCCCCCCGCCCCGGGCAAGCCTGCTGAAATCAGCATAAATCAGCATGACATGCATTATAAGTTCTCTCCCTCCCCCAAGTTGCAGATGAGAAATATCACCACAGCTTGGTACTGACGGTGACTGACGCCACTGAAATGTGCCTTGGGGCTCTTTTAAAGTCCTCTTCCCATGACAGTAATATTAAGTAAGTAAATATCAAGCTATATCAATAATTTGCTTCTCAAAATTGGGAAACTTTCATCAGTGTGAAGATAATTCTGAAGATAAAAGAATCATTATGTCCTTCAGATGTAGGATTCTCTGTGATCTAAGGGAGGCCAATAGAAAATTAGGAAGGACTCTCCGTTTATAACTTTAAATAGAGAACCATCTAGGGACTGCCCTGGTGGTCCAGTGGTTAAGACCTCACCTTCTAACGCAGGGGCTGTGGATGTAATCCCTGGTCAGGGAACCAAGATCCCACATGCCTCAATGCCAAAGAAACAGAACATAAACAACAGAAGTAATATTTTAACAAACTCAAGAAAGACTTTAAAAATGGTCCACATCAAAAAAAAATTTTTAATACATAGTTATAATCTATAAATATATCAAATCACTATGCTGTACACCTGAAACTAATTTTGAAAATCAACTATATTCAATTAAAAATAATTTTAAAAATATTTCATCAAATTGTTTCTGTCCTCATAGACTTGACTATCTGCATGTGTATATTAATACCACTTTACATAATTTAGCATGTTCTTCAAAATAAAAATAAAATAGTTGTACATGACGGGAAGGGGCTTCCCAGGTGGGCATTATTGACAAAGATCCCGCCTGCCAATGCAAGAGACAAAAGAGATGTGAGTTCGATCCCTGGGTCTGGAAGATCCCCTGGAGGAGGGAATGACAACCTGCTCCAATATTCTTGCCTGGAGAATCCCACGGACAGAGGAGCCTTGCGGGCTACAGTCCATGTGATCGCAAAGAGCCAGACAGGATTGGAACAATTCAGCATGCACACACATAATGGGAAAAAAAGAACCGTTGGGGGGTCAGGACATCAGAGATCTGATCTATATTTTCCAGATGGGTTAAAACACTAGCTCTTTACATTAAACTGTCAGCATGGCTAAGTTTTTACACTTATCTTAAACACCTTCTATTAGGTCAAAATACAGGGTGGAGTGGCTTGCCCTTTTAGTTTCTCTCTTAAAAATATTTGTAAATGACACCATTTACTGAGCTTCTTTTTGCCATGTGCTTTTAAAACATTACTAAGTGAATCTTTCCAACAGTTCTTCAGAGTATAGAATTACTTACAGTCTTTTTTTTTTTTTTTTTGCTGAGAGTGAGGCTTGGAGAGGCTGAGTACCTCCCCAGTAGGCTGTCCCAGTTAGTGGCAAAGCTGGGCTGGGAATCCACCTCTAACTGGCTTTCCTTTTTCATCTATCATCCTCCTACAGCACCTCAGTATTTCTTCTCTCCAGGAAACCATGTCCCTGGAGGCCAAGGCCAGAATATAAGAAACACTGCGCAGTTCACAGAATCAGCCCCTTCCCCAGGATTCAGCTTAATGGGAAGTAGTCTCCCCTATTCAGTTATCTCTTTTTTGATTTATTGGCTATTTAATGACCAACATTTTTGATCAAAGGGTGATGAATGTGCTAGGGTCCCTGCTGTCATGGAGTATGGGGTATCATGGGATAAAAAAGGTGATAAAGGAATCAATATCTGAAATGCATCCAGTGACTGGGGTGAAGGGAGGTAAACTGGGTTTTCAGAGGCTTCTCTAGGTATTCTTGGTTAAGAATATACCTTCCAGTGCATGGGATGCCAGTTTGATCCTTGGTTGGGGAACTAAGATGCCATAGGTGGCAGGGCAACTAAGCCTGTGTGCTGTCACTACGGAGTCCGTGTGCCACAATGAAAGATCTCGTGTGCCACAATTAAGACCTGATAGCCAAATAAATAAATATTTTTTAAAAGAATGAGAGACTTCTCTGCTGAGTGCGATTTGAGGTGGGAAGGGAATGACGTGAAGGAGCCAGTCATGCAAAAATCTGCCGCAAAAGCCAAGAGTCATGGAGGCTAGAAAGTACATGATGACCACACAATTGCTGCCCTCTCCCCTCAGAGACACACATCTCTTGAATACTTAAAGTAAGGCAGTCATTGTGTTACTGTGCAATGATATAGGTGTGCATAATTCTAAACCATCTTCTATGTGAAATATACGAAGATAATCATGTGAATAACTATGACACATGAAGGAGTTAGATTCTAGGAAGAAAGCAATTTTTGCAGCTACTATTTCTGAGTGATGTCTTTGTTCCTATCACTGTGTTGTGTTCCTTTCCATGCATTACCTTGTTAACCCTCATTTAATAGGAGTGACCATTATTATTTTTATTTTAGAGGTGAAGAAATAAGTCTCAGAGAGGTGGTATCATTTTGGTAGGGCTGTCATAACAAAGTCCATAGACAATGTAGCTTAACCAATGGAAATGTATTTTCTCACAGTTTTGGAGGCTAGAAGCGTGAGGTCAAGGTATTGGCAGAATTACATTTTTCTGAGAATTCTCTCTGGGTTTTAGGCGGGCCACCTTCTTGCTGTATCTTCACACTGTCTCCCCTCCATACGTGTCTGTGTCCAAATTCCTACATCTTATTAGGACACTGCTCATATTGGATTGTGAGAGTGAAAGTGAAAGTTGCTCAGTCATGTCTGACTTTGCAATCCCATGGACTATACAGTCCATGGAATTCTCCAGGCCAGAATACTGGAGTGGGTAGCCTCTCCCTTCTCCAGGGGATCTTCCCAACCCAGGAATCAAACCCAGGTCTCCTGCATTGCAGGCAGTTTCTCTACCAGCTGAGTCAAATGACTTCATTTTAACTTAGTTCCTCTTTAAAGGCCCTATGTCCAAATACAGTCACATTCTGAGGTACTGGGGATGAGGACTTCAAGATACGAGTTTGGGGATTGGGGGGAAATAATTTAGCTCATCTCTGGAGAAGGAAATGGCAACCCACTCCAGTATTCTTGCCTGGGAAATCCCACGGACAGAGGAGCCTGGTGGGCTATAGTCCATGGGGTCGCAAAAGAGTCGGACATGACTTAACAACTAAACAACAACAATTCAGCTCATAACAGAGGTTAAAATGAGTCAAGATCAAATGGAGAGGAAGCAGCTCATTCGGGGTATGAAGTTGCCTCCTTCCCATTCTGTGAGCCCTAGGATGACTGTAGTCGTGCTTCTCCTGGTTCCCTGGTTGGTGTTGGCCTTGAACTCCTGCTGTTTGTCCGACTCTGCTGTGGGCGCTGAGGGCAAGTGGCCAGAAGGGTTCCCCAGCTCCCTCTCTGGATGAAGCTGCTGTGTCATGGATGAGCAATATAGCAAACAGGTAAACAAACACACAACAAGATAATTACAAACATATATCAAGTACCATAAAGGAAGTAGATAGGATGATGTGTGATGTGACAAAGCATGACTGGGTAGGAGTGGGCATCTCCTTCTGAGAGGAGGGTCACCAATGTGGTCTCTAAGAAGGTAATAATCTTTTTCTTAAAAGTCATTTTATTGTAAAACCATAAATGCATCATTGACAAGAAATCATTTAAGCAACTGATCCTCTCTAATCATTAAAAGGGTGTCTTTTTGCCTTGGCATCAACCAACTGGGAAATTATGTTGCAAGAAACTTTGGGGGTAAAGGTTGCTGAATTCTGGACTCCAGCTTTTGGCTATTTAAGGAACCAGGGGTGGAACCTTCCTCTTTTCCCTGGGAATGATCCCACTTTAAGATAAGAATAGTCAGATAAAAACAGTAACATTTGAACAACTCAGTTTTAAATTCTGTTACTTTGTAAAAATCTTTTTATTTTAAGAAGGTAATCTTGACACTGAAATCTGACAAGAGAAGGTGTCAGATACATGTCAGGTTAGAGATGAGTGATCCTGAGGTGAAGAGATCTCTTTTTAGGTAGGTCACATCCCCATGCTGGAGAAGGCGATGGCACCCCACTCCAGTACTCTTGCCTGGAAAATCCCATGAGCAGAGGAGCCTGGTGGGCTGCAGTCCATGGGGTCTCGAAGAGTCGGACACGACTGAGCGACTTCCCTTTCAATTTTCGCTTTCATGCATTGGAGAAGGAAATGTCAATCCACTCCAGTGTTCTTGCCTGGAGAATCCCAGGGATGGGGGAGCCTGGTGGGCTGCTGTCTATGGGGTCGCACAAAGTCAGACAGGACTGAAGCAACTTAGCAGCAGCAGCAGCATCCCCATGCTGCTCAGTATGGGTGCTATGACAGCAAACCTGTCTTTGCAACACAGAGGGTGGTGCCTTAGAGAAGAAGTACTTGGGAATGGCTAGAGTAGAATAGTGGGAATCAGAATCTCTGGGTTCTAATGTACTTTGGCACCTACTGCTATAGGGTTTAGAAGGTCCTCCGCTTTAGCTGAGCCTCAGCTTCCTCCTATGGGAAGCAGGAGTTGTAACACACAGCACCCACCCAGCCTGGGCTCAGAGCTTGTTGCTGTGGACAAGTGAGATCACACCCCCAACAGGGCTCCTCAGACTGAACCATATCATGTGAATAGACTCGGGGCCACAGCAGAGACCTACAGCCAGGGTTCTAACAGGTTCATCTATCTGCATCTTTTTTCCTCCAGCTTTCACCTGAAGGTGATCCTCGCTCAGAGCCCCCTATTGCATGAAGTGATTAAACTCATTTGCTACAGTAAAATGTATAAGAAAGTAGATAGATTATTTCCCTCCATTCATTAAACACTGCAAGAGAAGTTGGTTATTTTTGCAGCTAGGAAGGCTCACAGATTGTACTATATTTCCTTTGAGAACTCAAGCATGCCAGGTATACCCTGACCTGCCAGCAAGAGGTCTGACCAGAGTTTTACTTACAGGAAGGTTCTCAAGGCAGATGAGAAAAGTGTGAGTGCAGAACTGTCTGTGGGTGTCCACATTTCTTGCTAACACCCGCAAGGTAAAGGAACACAGTGCTCACCCCTTGATAACCTGGGCACTTTTCCATAATGAGGAACTCCAGAACAGGGGAGAAAATACATTTCCATTGTGCAAGCTACCCAGTCTGTGGACTTCATTATGGCAGCCCTACCAAAGTGATACAACCTAAGATTTATTTCCTCATCTCTAAAATAAAATGAAATAATAATGGTCACTACTATCAAAATGAGGATTAATGAGATAATATATAGAAAGGGGTACAAGACAGTGACAGTAACAGTTATCAGTCGGAAATATAGGACTCCCCTGGTGGTCCAGTGGTTAGGAGTCTGCCTGCCAACGCAGGGGACATGGGTTTGATCCCTGGTCCAGGAAGATTCCACATTACTATGGAGCAACTAAGCCCATGTGCCACAACTACTGAGCCCACGCTCTAAAGCCTGTGCTCCACAAGAGAATCCTCTGCAATGAGAAACCTGCACACCACAACTAGAGTAGCCCCAGCTCGCCGCAACCAGAAAAAGCCCCCTTGTAGCAATGAAGACACAGCAGAGCAACTAAAAAAAAAAAATTACAAAAAGAAATAGTAGCCACAAATTGTCTAGATTTTTCTTTCTAGAATCTAAAATACTTCATGCATCCCAGTTACCGGTATGATAATCTTAGCATATTTCACACAGGAGATTTGTTTAGAATTGCACACACACACACACACATATACATATATATCATTTCAAAGTAACACAATGGCTGCCTTATAATAAGCATTCAAGAAATATTTATTGTGTGAATAAAGAATGTATGAACTTAAAAGCATAATTGATATACCGATCTCTATTCTCTTGGTAAGCAGTTCCTTAACACACAGAGTCATCTATCTAAAGCAGAGAGAAAATCCCATTACAATGCACACAGCAAATCCACATCATCACTTTATGTATATATTTAATTGTGAGCCAATCCATTCATCCATGAGAAGAAAGTAATTTCTAAGTCCTTTCTGGAGCAAGATTATATCATGAATCAAGTCTTCCTTTGTCTAAGCCCTGCTTCTTTCTCTCGGGAGAAACGATGTGTCAAGGACGGCCCTTTCCAAACAGAGGTAGAAGCAGGACATTTCCCATCCCCCTACTTCCTGGATGAGGTCTCTGCCTCTCAAAAGTTTGCTCTAACTACCTCCAGACACCCACACCCTGTATATCCTGTTGGTAATGTCCGTTGGAGTATCTGGTCACTTGGATGAGAGAAAACACACACACACACACACACACACACACTCATTCATACACTCAAACACATATTTGTAAGAGGAAGGAAACTTGGGAATTGGAACGGCCCCTTAATTTATGATAAGCACACATTGTTATTATTAGCTTACCTTTAGCATCATTTGAGAATATTTCCATAGGGCAGTTTCTATCTACCCAGAGAGCCCACCTTGCTTACGCACACAACTCTAGATTTAGAAGCTCTTGGCTAGTTTCCCATCTGTCTAACCAAAGAAAACTTATATTTTCCAAAATCACATTAATTAGAAGTACCGGCAAGAAAAGGTGATCAGTTATAATCCACGTGCCCATAGGACCCCTTCTGCTCCCCTGCCCCTTTCCCCCATAAGGCAGCAGCCCCTAGTCCTTTTGGCACGAGGGACAAGTTTTGTGGAAGATAATTCTTCCACAGACTGGGGTAGGGGGTGGTTTCGGGATGATTCAAGCACATTTATTGTGCATTTTGTTTGTATTATCATTACATCAGCTCCACCTCAGATTATCAGGCACTGGATCCTGGAGGCTGGGGACCTCTGCCGTAAGAAGAGGAAGGCCCGGCTAGCAGGGAGGAAGTACTCTATTTTTTCTTGGCAGTTGACAGCACGTAGGTTTACACGGTGTACCCAGCCAAGTTGTTATTTCCTTTTGGTAGACACTGAAATTAGATTCAAATGTACTGAAGCCTTATCACACATGATAGCTTTCACATAGTCTCTTGCAAAGATGTAAATATATTCAGTGGGCAGGTCATTGTCCATTCCAAAGAAGCCAAAAGCCAGTTTCACTTATTTATTTTGTTTGGTTTGTTGTGTTAGCATCAGATTATTAAAGATACATGTTCTCATTTCCTTTGTTTGTATTTTAATAGGACACTAATGACTGTTATGACTATTATTACCACTCTTCCTAATAACCCCTTAGCTTTAAATGCAGTCTTACGTCTTGAAATATCCCAAAGCTGTTTATAACCTATTCAACAAATTAGACATGGGCCTCATCTCACTCTCCCCCAAAAGTTACCTATTTCCTGCAGTGAAACCCAGCAGCTGTATTAGTATGTGCCTGGTTCAGCCTGGCATGGCAGTGAAGACAAAAAGGGCAAGAGAAGACATACCCAAGCTACCCAGTCCCTAGCCATCCCATGAACAGGCCCTGAGAGACAGCAGAACAAGGGAGTTTTGTGACTGTGGGCCTTGATCAAAGGCCTGAAGAGTTGGAGAGATGACTTGTCTTATCTTCTGGACCCAGGCCTAAATGAGTTAGAGGGGCATGTCAGGAAATATGGTATTTCTGTTAATGTGAAAGGAAAAGTTCTTGAAGTTTTATGAGAAATCATCTTTAAGTTAGAGAATTAATACTATCCAGGCATTTAACCTTTGATCTCATCTGAACTGAACCTAAATTCCTGTTTTTTCCTGTTCACCTTTATTAGTCTTGTTCTGTGATGAGACTATTTGAAGTCTGTCCAATTATATGTGTTGTTTTTTGTTCTGGGAGACTGTTGATCTGACCACCATTAACCTTTTTGATTTTAAATTCAACCACATTGCCTTTTTATGCAAGACCACACACAGAGAGCCTCTTGGACTTGGAGGATTTTAGAGGAAGCATATAAACTTATCATCTCTTTCTCCAACATTTCTCTGCTCCTAAGAATTGGGAGAAAAGTAGGTTTCTTTGTCATAGATGTGTTTTTGAGAGTAGGCAACAGTAGTAATTGATCTATGAACATTCTGAATTCTTCCAAGCAAGGCCCCAAAGCCATGGCCCAGCCCCCATCCAACCATCACACACAATAGACCTAGAGAGGACCAAATACCCCAGGTTCCAAAGGATACTAACTGTGCTCATTCCCTTCATATCCAACTGCTCCCTCTGCTACCACTCAGCCCTGAGTCTCAAACACTTTCTCTGAGGGAAGAGAACCTCACCTAGATTTCAGTTTTCAGTCTGGGGCAAGTTTTTCTGGACTGCATTGATAGTGTAGCTTAATTGGGATACCATGCATTATGAGCCTGAGCTTTAGAAAACAAAGCAAGCAACACTCCTTTGAAACTGGATTTATCCTTCCAGCCATCTTTGATAATGACAAGGTCTTCAATCTATTTAGGTATGCTACTAAATGCGTCATAAAACTCGAAAGACACTGGCACCAGAATTTGTTCTTTCGGGTATTGGAGTTGGAGAGACTGTCTAAAGGATAGGTGATTTAGAGCTGATGAATATACTTCGCATTTATCTATTTCCAGGGAATCTAGAATTTTTCTATATGCGAATTAAAAATTAACTGTCGTAAAGAATAGGTGACTATTCTTTATGCATCAAAATTCAAATTCCTTTTTATGTCATTTATTCATGGTATATTCCTGACTAAATGCAAAACAGTTTAAAGACTTATGTCTGCACACAAGTTTATGGAAAGCTCATCGTGAATTTAGAGGGTGATGTTATTAATGCAGTTAAATATGACTTCTACTGACTTGATTATTGGTGGCTATGGATATTAACCAAACTTTAGAATTATCCAAGTTTCTGTAGAATCTAAAATATTTAGGGCTAGAATACCAGAGACTTTCTACTTAGGAGTTAGATTTGATGATGTGGAGAATTTGTGTCTCATTTGTTTTTCTATTTTGCCTGGGAGAAGGAAGGCAATGAAACATATAAAAATAATTTGCTAATTCTGAGTCCTCCAAGCCCCCTCAGGTTCTTTTTTGTTGTTGTTGTTTTGCTTTTTGAATAATTTTTAATGTAATACATAGACTTTTAATGTCATTTAAAGTCTTGTTCAGAGAAAAATGATAACTATATTTTTCTTGCCTTTCTCGAGTCAATCGTGAAATCATTTAATGAATTAGCTGAGATATAGTAAGAAAAAGAATTGTTTAGTTCTGTTCTACTCAACAGAAATACAAGAGTATGTTGTTTTCAGGCAGTGAGTTGAACAGCCAAAATCGCAGTGCCATTTCCTGCTTCACAATGTGCCCATCTAGTAACACAGAATTGGTCACCATGTTCTTAGCGTTTCTTTTCAGGGACACCATGTCACTGTGGAGGAGCAGATTAGGTAGCTGGTTGGTCTCTCTCCATAGGACTTCTTTGTACAACAGAGCTGGCTATTGAAATGCTTCCTTAAGCTTTCACAGAGCAGATAACAAATGGATTGACTCCAGAAGTGCCAAAGCTCAGAACCTGGGCAACTAAGCTGGCAATCATGTGGCCAAAGATGGGTCAATTTTGTTATACTTGAAAGATATGTACATATACTTAGATCTGAGTTTTTAAATCTTTTTGAGCCCATGGGTTGGTGTCACTGGACTTTTCATATTCAGAACTTGACAGACTAAAAAAAAGCTATAGGCATTACCCCTTTGTACTTGACCTCAAGGTATGGCTTTGATTAGTTGAATGATCCTAGAATCTTCCCTTGGAAATGGGAAATATTCCAAGATTTCTGTTCTGTGCAGATGTTGTAGTGAATATTTGGAGTTGTCAGCTTAGGAGAGTAAACCATATGCAAGAATGCTTTTACCCTACAACTGCCTTACAGCCAGAACAGCCTCATCTTATCCATTTGGATCAGAGGAAGAGTGTATAAGCTAGAGCCAGCTGGACACTGGTGGGTACATCTTTTGGTTTCATTGACTCAGTGCCAAAGGCCTCCTGTGATTCACTGGACTTTACCTGGCTACTCACTTTATGACAGAGGCCCATGAAGTTGGATGGTAAGGATTCTCCTCAAGGAAGATTTGCTCTGACAGAAATATGGCATCTGTTATGTCAATTGAAATACTACACCAATGGTATTGGGTTAGCCAAGAAGTTTGTTTGGATTTTTCTGTAGGATGTTATGGAAAAACTCAAATGAACATTTTGGCCAACCCAATACAAGTACAAATAATACCTGAGAAAGATGACAAAGTTCTCGGGGGGAAATGGTGGGATTTAAAAAATTTCCCAGAATATTATACTCTCTTCCCATTTTAAAATTTAAATTAACATGTATCATCAAAAATTAACAAAGGAAATTAGTTTCAATAGAATAAGACTGTTCTCTGTTTTAAATAGAGAGCAAAATGAGCTCCTCTTATATGTGATATTCTGTGCTGAAAGATGGGGGAGGTTTTAAAAAATCATCTTGAAAAACACATGTAGATTGCCTATCTTGGGTGCTTTTATATGTGATTCATATGTAAAACAGAACTACTTGCAGAGCATATAGCTGCAGTAAAAATTAAATCAACTCCCTAGAGATAAGAATTCTCAACCAAGCTAGAGAAACAATTCTATCAACTTTTGTTATACAAGCAAAACTCTAGGCTTTGAGGAAAGTAGGTTATTTTTTTGCTAGAAATAAGATATTTAAGTAAGTACCTAGTGTTGTCTTTGGGGAGGATAATGGAAATATTGGGACACATATATTGAAAAGAAAAAGGTAAGCTCAGATAGTTTGAGTCAGGATTCAAAGTTAGAATCTAGAAGAACTAGGACTATATATTGGTAATTTGGGACTGACATGTACACACTGCTATATTTAAAACAGATAACCAACTGCTCAATATTCTGTAATAACACAAATGGGGAAAGAATTTGAAAAAGAAGAGATAGATACATGTATAACTGAATCACTTTGGTGTACATCTGAAACTAATATAACATTGTTAATCAACTATACTCCAAAATAAAATTTTACAAAGTTTTAAATAAGTAAATGAGAAACATAAAGAACAAATACGTGAGTTTCCTTGATGGTCTCAGGTAGAAAATTTAGCAAATTACTTCAACTGCCAGTAAAGCAAGAAGAATGTTGTTCAGTTGCAAAGGCATGTCTGACTCATTGAGACCCTATGAACTGCAGCATGTTAGGCTTCCCTGTCCTTCATTATCTCCCAGAGTTTGCTCAAACTCATGTCCATGAGTCACTGATGCTAACCATCTCATTCTCTGCCTCTTCCTTCTCCTCTTGCCTTCAATTTTTCCCAGGATCAGGGTCTTTTCCAACGAGTTGGGTCTTCGTATCAGATAGCCAAAATATTGGAGCTTCAACTTCAACATCAGTCCTTCCAATGAATATTCAGGGCTTATTTCCTTTAGGATTGACTGGTTTGATCTCCTTGAAGTCCAAAGGACTCTCAAGAGTCTTCAAGACCACAATTCAAAAGCATCAATTTTTTAGCACTCAGCCTTCTTTAGACTCCAACAGGCTAGAGAAAATATATGTGCCTGAGGATCAGAAAGAAGTAAAAATGGATAACACAAAAATCCAGAAACTCCTTTTGGAATACCTTATCTGTGTTTTCAAATGATCTCCCAATTTTGAAATTGGATGAAGAGTTAAATTAACTGTTGAGGTATCTCCTGGGGTCTTTAATGCAAACATATTTTAGGGAAAAGTGATACCTGTAATGTACATGTGAAGAGTATCGTGTTGCTGAATGTTATTATGAGATTCCTTTGAAAACTTTTTAAAATGGTGAGACACCCAGTTCACACATGTAACAATCATAAACAAAGGTATATTGTATTTTTCAAGTTATCTTCTCATTACCTACTACTTGTCACAAAGGGTTTTTCTTTCTAAAGGCTTTTCCTGTAGCAACGAGAATTTGCCAGAATTTGCTGGCACCATTTGCCAACGGTTCTGTGCCAGAGTCTCTCATACCCAGTTTTTTTTTTTCTTCAGTTTTTAAAGAGTAACTCTGTGTGTGAGAGAGTCAGACAGTGACAGAGCTGGAGAGCATTTAATGGAGAAGGAAGGAGGGAGGAGAAGACAAGACCCTTTCCAGTGGGACTCAGAGGGCGCACACCCAACAGCCATCTGCCACACCTCAGCAGCACAGGTCTCCTCCCTGAAGGAGCTCTCCTGTCTTCTCCCATTTAATTTTTGGGATCCTGTTTAAGATAGACGACAACCAACATCCAAGGAAAATGAGATTATTAGAGAACATATAATCTTAAACTTTAAATTGAGTATGTGTATATTACATATTCTTTAGGGCTTCCCTGATTGCTCAGTTGGTAAAGAACCAGCCTGCAATTCAGGAGACCCCAGTTTGATTCCTGGGTCCGGAAGATCCCTTTACAAAGGGATAAGCTATCTACTCCAGTATTCTTGGGCTTCCCTTGTGGCTTAGCTGGTAAAGAATCTGCCTGCAATGCAGGAGACCTGGGTTCGATCCCTGGGTTGGGAAGATCCCCTGGAAAAGGGAAAGGCTACACACACCAGTATTCTGACCTGGAGAATTCCGTGGACTGTATAGTCCATGGGATCGCAAAGAGTCAGACATGACTTATTCTTCAGAGAAGTACATTATTTGAACTTAAGAACTTTTTAGTTGACTCCCATATCCAAAAGGCATAAAATACACAAAGATGACTTATATTTCTAAGAATCAGAAAACTCTATTTCTTAGAGAGTTAAGGTCTACATAAAAGAAACTACTGAAATCATTTATTTTGTAAGGCATATGAGTTTCACACATAAACCAATTGATGCCTTAGTTCCATGACTCATTCTTTCATGATTAATTAGAATTTACAAGGCTGGTTTGCACAATTTAATGTGCTTGTGCCTTTTCTGTTACATTGCTGACTATAAATTAGGTGTTCCTGAGGGAGAGCAAACACAGAGTGTACTTGCAACAGCCCCTCGGGTGATTTTAATGCATGACCTTCCCCTGCCCTCTCATCTTCAACAAAAGCCCTGCTCAAGATCACACCCAGAACGCATAATCTCCACTTTCAGATAGAATATTGTCTTTCTCTTCTCCACTTTCCCTTTGATGATGGTGCAGAAATTATAAGTGGAGAAGCAAAGAGTAATTTTAATTTCTTTATTGTTTTACTTATGGAAAATTGCCAAATGAAAATGCTGTTAGAATTGGTTTCTGGATTGAGAACCAATTATTTTTACAAAAGAACCTCTTTGTTCCAGAACAAGCCAAATATTCATTGAGAAAATCATTAAGTAAAAACTTTATTAGGTCAAAAGTGTAAAATAAAATGAAAAGTAAAATAAAGTAAAAAATAAAAAGCCTTACCCATTGTTCTTTGAGAATTCGATCAAGTAACCATAAACCTATATACGGATATTGCAGAATAATACATTAAATGTTTGGCTCTGTAATGAAAATTGGAGTTTGTTATTAGGTAAAACTTTTCCCCAAACATGTAAGTTAGACTGTCAGTATCCTACACAAAGTTATTTAAGGTAAATCATCAAAGCTTTGAATCCTCTATTATAACTGCTTCTTCTGGGTCAAGAAAAATCTGTATACTGTAGATGGATGTATGAGATTCTCATGCAGGGAAATAATTGATCCATGTTAATCATGCAGGGTCAAGTGGAGAGGAAACACCACCCATAATGGGCAGAAGAAGGGAGTGTGGGTTATCTAGACTCTCAATTATGAGAATAAAGATTTCCTTTTGGTCCAGGAGAGAAAGCTACCACCTGGTCTTTGCACAAAAACTCAGACCCTGACATTAAAAGTGTTGAAATTCCAAATTTTCAATAAAAATTTGTTCAACAGCATACTCTGGTTTAGTTGGGTATTTGGAGTTTTAGAGGTGAAGATAGCTTCTGTTCTTGGGGCAAGTTGGTTTCAAGCAAGGACATAGCCAGGAAAAGCCACTTGCCTTACTGTGTAAGGTGACCCAGAAATCTCTAGGATTACAAAATGCTAGAGTCATAATAGCAGCATGGGATTGGTGGGACAATATACAAGTCATTTTCAACCCCCCTGCCATACTTTATTCAGGTCTAATCATACCACCTCCCAAACATCTTTTCTGGGGGCTCGTGTGGGCTCTACAGGAGCCCACAGTTTTCAAGTCCCCTTTGAATTTCACCTGGATCAGTATCATAACTCTTAACAGCTCACCCTAGTTCCAATCTTAATCCATTCCACATAGAGATGAATCTTTAAAAACTATTCATCGAATAGTGATTTGATGCCACTTCCCTACTAACTATAAAAGGCTCCAGTGGTTTCCCAGCAAAAGGGTGCTAAAGCTCAAGTCACTACCAGGCTCCACAGGACCAATCCCTACTCTCTCCCTCTCTTGCAGCCTCACTCATGTAGTCCAGCCAAGACAGCTTTTGACCATTCGGACTTCAGTTCAAGTACCCTCTACCCTCAGAAAGCCCTGCCCTGACTACCCTGTCACTGATCACCATGTCAACCAAACGTAATTCTGGCATCGTGCTTACATTTTCCTTGTCATTTATTGATTTGATACATGTTTATTCCTCAGCCTGTAGGTTTGTTGGGTCAGTGACTGTTTTCTCCCAGCTGGAAAGCAAGGTCTGCGAAAGGCCCGCCAGTATCTCTCCTCCAGTGCCTAGAACTGTACTGGGATGTAGTAAGAGCCCAGTAAATATATTTTTGTGAGAATTCCTCAAAGACTGCTGGACATCAGTTGCTTCAGAAGAGAAATCCTGTAAGACTCCTGCCATTTTGACAAAGAGGAGGAACCAGAATTATAATTGTTTAAACTTCAAAATAAATGTCTTTTTATTTTGTTTTCCGTTCTGATGAAGTAGAACATACCAGTTAATCATTATTATACAAAAATTATTTTCAAATGTTTAAAGTTATAACATTTTTAGTCTCTTTTCCTTGATAGATCATGTGGTGGTGGTTGTTTAGTCACTAAATTGTGTCTGACTCTTGCGACCCCATGGACTCTAGCCTGCCAGGCTCCTCTGTCCATGGGATTCTCCAGGCAAGAATACTGGAGTGGGTTGCCATTTCCTTCTCCAGGAGATAATGTGGACCTGATCATATTAAATTCCTTTCTAATAAACATTCAAAGCCCTGGTCCATTGTCATCTCTGCTAATGTGTTCTTCTGATAAGAAGTTGCTTCCCATTCTGTCTCCTGAAATACTCCACAATTACACTTTTACAGCAATTACTGCAGTTCTTTGAGTTCACTGAGTGTCGGTAGCTCTGTTACTACTGAACTCCTAGAAAGTAGATCGTTCATGTTATTCACATCTGTATTCTAGCAACCCAGAATTGAACCCATTACCAGGTAGCTGTTTTTTGTATGAATTCAAGATGAATTAGTAAAGAAAGGAAGGCTGATATTTATAACATGAAATATAAGTTTGGGGGTTTTAAACATGTTTTATTTTGGGATCCTCTCAAAAGGAAAGGTATAGAGTTGATTGAACTCTTTTGTAGTAGGCTTTGCAAAAGCATTACTCAAAAAAATATTTTATTTCATATCATTACATTTTAAATGGAATGTTAATTAACTGGTATATGATTAATTTTATATACTTGCCCAATTGCATTTAAATTGGTTAAAGTTAATCCAATTAATTTAATAATATAGCTCTGGCCAAGTCTGAATATAAAACATTTGAAGCAATGATTCCAATATATTTCAGGAAGAAAATCTGTACCACAAGGAGCCAGCCAGTTAATCTAACAACATATTTCAGGGAAAAATTTCGGTCTGGCCAGAGATTTATTCATCTGTGTTCTTTTTTTTTCTTTATTGTATTATGTATATTCCCAGGAATATTATTCTCTGGAGTCAGTTCTGATTTCAACCATGGATAGAGTTTTAAATCATGAGATTTCTGGAAGAGATTAGTTTCTAATTCCTCTAGGCTGGACATCATGTCGCTGGCAGATTTCAATGATAGATTGATGCACTCTCAGCCTCTTTAGAAGAGCAGCTCTGGATAGTTAAAATCTTCAAACCCTTTGAAAATTTAACCATCCCATGTGTGTGTGTTTTTTTTTTTCCCTCCCTAGAGCAGACGATCAAATATACCTAACTGTGGATGGTGATGAGTGAGAAGAAAACCCAAAGTTGGCCCAAAGGAGCAGTTACTTCTTTCATCTTCCAAGATACCAGCTGTTTCTGCTCTTCATCACCAAGAGTGTCCTTAATGTATATACGAACTGCAGCCACCATGGTATCTATGTGCCTCTGTCTCCTTAATTCACACTGAGCTTTGTGAAGACATATACTGTTTCTTAATCACCTTTGTGTCCCTAGCTCTTAGCCATGCACACGGCACATAGCAGATGTCTCAAAAAATATTTATTGCGTGAAAAAAAAGTGGGACCTGGTGGTCTCACATGGTTTCCAGAGGTCTGTCTCTTCTCTACCACTGAAGGATCCTCTAGTAACATCATTCATTTCTTCTCTTTCCCTTTGGCTGTTCTTAGGCTTTCGTTTGCACTGACAAGTCAACCCTGTGTTGTTTTTTTTTTTAATATAAATTTAATCATTGAATTAAGATTAAGTTCTAACACTTGCTAAAGATTAAGAATATTACCATGTCATATGGACGGGGAAAAAAGCCCGCTTTTTTAAAAAGGGCCCATCTAAGATGAATAATACAAGAGAAACAATTATTATAAAAAATAACAATGACTCAACCAAGAGGATTGGTTTGTCTTTTAAATGAGTAGGCGCTTGAATGAGATAAACATTGCCATTGGCAAAAGAGCCTGCTTCCTGTTGCTAGGCAGAAATCAAGCTGGCTTTACTCAGATGGCAGTTTAAGTTTCTTAGCTGCCTCAGATGCTATTCCAGATAAGCTGAGAAGAAAGAACATGGACGGATGGACAAGGGGGCTGCCCCCAACGCACTTAATATATCTGTTGCAGTTGTTATCTGATAATCTTAGAGAAACTCCCTTGGAGAAACCAAGTTAGCAATTTCAGGAAACAAAAGGAGATCAAATAGGACAGAGAACCAGGGCAATGGTAAGAAAAGAGCTTGATTACATTGCGATTAGACGATTAAGACAGGGTTGACCTGTCAGGCAGTGAACAAAGCTGGTAAAGAATGATCCGGGCCATGGGAAGCACAGCCTCGTGGCAAATCAGGCAGGTTCTCCAAGAATAATGAAAGGAGGCACTTATAGCAACTTAAGAGGCCCTGAGCTTGAGTGGGAAAGAACACAGGTTTGGAATTAGACACACCTGTCTTTGGGATCCTAGTTCTATCCAGCTAAGAAATTTCTTAACTACTCAGGGTAACGATGATTCATTTCTTAACAGTACTAAAGGCAAGTTCCTTAATCTCTCTGAGCCTTAGTTTTCTCATTTCTAAAATGGGGACAAAAACTTGGTTATCAACTTTCTTCCTGGAAAAATGCATATGGTATATTAAGATAAACATTTTTACATGTGCTTTTAAAGAGGTTCACAGATACTCTGCTGCCCATTTAGAATTTTTAGAGTAAAAACACCTACTAAAAATGTTTTCACTCTGAGATAGATATTCTACTTCACAGAGCTTTTCTAAATGAAAGACTGATGATCAGAAATTTGATTATTTATCAGTTGGAAGTTTTTGTAACTAGTATCACTATGTTTCAATGCACATTGATAATTGTTACGATGATAAACCATTTTCAATATTATGCAGAGCATGGTCCCAAATCAGTTTTGTGTGATTTGGTTTTGTGAGTGTCAGATTTACCATGGTTACTAATTTAAAAAGCTAGAATGCTACCTTTGGAAATTCTGACCCAGAAGGCTTGGAGGGTATCTAGGGATCTACATTTTTATGTAATAACCCTGATCTTCATTCTTATATAAAATTGTAATTCTGGCCCATTTGAGTTTATTGTCACAAATAATACTCATTTGTTTGTTTTTCTGCATTTCATGCTCTATTCATTTGAAATCACATAATAAACAAATAGGGCTTCCCAGGTGGCACTAGTGGTAAAGAACATGCCTACCAATGCAGGAGACACAGGAGACATGGGTTCCATCCCTGGCTTGGGAAGATTCCCTGGAGAAGGATACAGCAACCCTCTCCAGTATTCTTGCCTGGAAAATTCCACGGACAGAGGGCTGGAGAGCTACAGTCCATGGGGTCACGAAGAGTTGGATGCAACTAAGCACAGCACTCACCGTTTTAATTCATTTGGAAGATCCCTTTCCATGCCAGAGTAACATATATCATAATGGCATGTGGAACAACTGAATACAATGTTCTCCAGGGATGGAGTAATCCAAATATGTGCCTTAATGTTCATGCACCAGGGTTCATATGGTTTGCTAGTTGGGAGCTCTTAAAGATCTCCAGAGTACATCGAGAGATGGGAGCAATGAGTAAAAGCAATGAAGAAGGTAGTTTACAAAAGTCAGACAAAAGATCACAAGAATGTGGCAGAATGGGACGACTGATACAAGAGGGAACAGACACAAAGAGCTCCATAGTTCCCAAGGTCTCAGTATGTCTATGGCAGAGAAATATAACAAATGTTCATGACAATTACTTGACATGAAAAAGTCAAAAATATGCAATGAATAGTTTTTTCAAGAAAGAAGTGCACAATATACCTTAGAAAACTTTCTACCCCAAATTTGTCAATGTGAAACATTTTATTGTTCAGCTCTCAAGAAAAATGCTACTTTTTGGAATTACTTGTTTTTGAAATATGAAGGTATGTTATTCCTTACTATCGAAAGCTCACTAAGAACACTATAATGATTAAGCACTCTCAATACAGAAATTCTGGCCCTGCTTTTACATTACAGCTGGAAAGATGCAGAAAGCTACCCAGAGATATGGATGTTTTTGACAGCAGAAGGCAAAACTGGAAGAGATTAGTTTTCATCCCATTTGAAAAAGTAGGTTGTCTTCACCAAATTTTCTTTTTATAAAAATAGATATACATAGCCTGCCATGAAGGGAATTTTATAGTAACTGATAAATAGAAATGCTTTAGACCTAATCCTCATACAGGAGGATTGACAGAAGCATCAGATAGAAGAACACAAAACTTCAGGGAGAAAAGCAGCGAGGAGAAGGATGAAAATCCTGGCTCCCCTCAAGGTTCTGATTTGTTCTAATGGCTCAGTAACTAACTGCAGTTAACAACGCGCTCTGGCTCAGTTTAGGGCAAGTTCAAGGGGATCAGCCTTAGAGCCACTGCAGACACTTGATGGATCCTCTCCAAAAGAAACAAGGTAAACCCCAGAGGTAAATGCTTGATAAATTTTTCTAAAGAAAGTGACACCAAAGCTGCCGTCAGGGTCACATGCCTGCCATTAAAGAGGCTTGAACAAGCCCTATCCAGGAGATTTTCACTCTCCTTACTCTAGGCTGCAGGTCTGAACAGGTTTAGGTCCTTTGGCCTTTTTTTTTCCCCCCACAAAGGCCAAGAACATTGAAGAGATAATGGGTCCCCATTCAAGAACGTGAAAACAGGAATTTAATCTGCACTCATCTGTAATCCTTGAGCACCGGGGCCTTCCCAACTGCAAAGCAAAGATTGATGATGGGTAGTAATTTCTGCCTCTGTTGGATGATTAAGAGTTCAAATAGGGCATCTAAAGAATAAATATAAGGTATCAGAAGGAGAGGGACTTCCCAGGTGACTCAACATTAAAGAACCCGCCTGCCAATGCAGGAGACGCAGGAGACACAGGTTCAATCCCTGGGTTGGAAAGATCCCCTGGAGGAGGGCATGGCAACCCACTCCAGTATTCTTGCCTGCAGAATCCCATGGGCAGAGGAATCTGGTGGGCTACAGTCCGTAGGGTCGCAAAGAGTCAGACACCACTGAAGTGACTGAGGAGGCACATCAGAGAGTACTCTGTACTTGGATCAAGTTACTTCTCCTTGACATAGGAACCATGTTTTCTTGTGACACTCATTCTGGTGAGAGCAGTGAGCTGGGGCTGCCAGCTAGCCCCCCATCAGTGAGGTGTGCTGGATGGTCCCAAAGGATCAGGAGGCGTTAATGAGTTTGTTTCTCAGGCCATGTGTCTGCTCTGATGCTGCTGTGTTTGTGTGTCCTTCCATATAATGCTAAATGTATTATTTAAACACTTAATCTGTGAAACTGGAAGTCCTGGAGGATTTGTGGAGAAATAAATTGAAATAGTCTCAGAGAAATTAATAAAACCCAAAAGGGAGGTATAGCCCATATGGCATGAGATGGAAATAGACAATATGAAGAAGGAAAAAAATGAATGAATTTTAACATTAAGCCATCCAACCAAATCAGGGCTTGATTGAGCTTAAATTTGTACTGATAGGTATGATTCACAAAGGGCTTCCCTGGTGGCTCAGCTGGTAAAGAATCTGCCTGCAATGTGGGAGACCTGGGTTCAATCCCAGGGTTGGGAAGATCTCCTGGAGAAGGGAATGGCAACCCACTCCAGTATTCTGGCCTGGAGAATTCCATGGACAGAGGAGCCTGGTAGGCTACAGTCCATAGGTTCTCAAAGAGTTAGACACGACTGAACGACTGCCACTGTGATCTGAAGATGGCCCTGCTCCAGGGAGGGATGTCAAAATGCTCTGGGCTGTTGTGCCGGCATCTGGGGGCTAATTTACATGCAATGGAGCCACTGATGTCATCCCCACATCCTGGTTGCTTTCTTCATTGTGAAGAATTTATGAGCAGACCCCCAAGTAGCAGAGCACACGAATTGTAGTGAAATGCCTTCAAATGAAATACTTGAGGCTAAGAAATTATTCTTAAATTCTCTGAATCTTTAGATACCACCTTTTCACCAGAGTCCTCTGTTGTTCAAAAGATACTCCTTCTAGAGTCCAGGCTCTGATAATGTAACAGAAGAGTAGATTAGTGACAGATTATCTCATTTTATGCAAATGTTCTTTTTTCTAATCTATCACATCAGCCTGAAAGCCTGCCCACTAAAGGAACTCACAGAGGAAGAGGAACTGGAAAGTTGTTCCCTGATTCATGACTCCAGGTCCAGCTGTACTTATGATAATGAGTCCAGGCTGAATGCCCTCAGGAAAATGCCTCTTTGGGGAAGGAAGATGCCTGGACAGTATATTGAGATTTCCTGTGCTGCCATGAGCAGTTTGTGACTTAATGAGCATATTTATAGGTACATTACAGGTCCTTTGTCATTTCAGAAATCAATGAAGTAATTTCCAAAGGAAGTTAGAGTGATCTATGGCAATCAGCTGCCCCTCCTTAATCTATCATAAAGAGAAAAAAAAAAAAAGAATTCATCCATTACGGAAAACTGGAAATGGAACAATTTGCCAGAGGGAAAACTTAGCTTTGATAGGATTGAATAAAAAGCTGTATAAGGGAAGTTACTACCTAAAATAAGAGTGTAGTGCTTCTAGTGGTTAATAGACTTTTTATTATTATTATTATCAAAACATTCTTTATACTTTGTATACTTTACCTCTTTCAGTCCTTATATCCATCCCATACTTTACAGATAAGGAGGATAATGCTCTAAGAGCTATAATAATGATAATTATTACAGAGGGGCTAATAACTTGTCCAAGTCACATAGTCAGGGAAAGGGGCAGAACTGGCTTTGAACCTAATTCTGTCTTACTCCCAACCTGTGCTCTTAATCACTATACTATATTTTCATCACTCTGTTAAAGTTATTCAACAATTTGGGTAAACAGATATGGTCTGATCTTCTGATAAATTCATTTCACTCTGTATTTGGACTATAAATCTTACATCCAATTTTCTTATCCATCCTTTCAACAGATACATAAAAATCCACACTAAGGCCAGGAGATGTAAAGGTAAAAACATAAGGACTCTCTTTGCAATGAGTTTATAGCAGGGAGATGGAAAAAACAATGTTTATAAAGTAGTGCATAAAGTCATTACACACTGAAAGTACAAGGTGATGAAAGCAGAGGAGAGGTGGGGCCTTATTCTCCAAATGCAGCATTAGAAGACTTCCCTACTCATGTCAAATTACCAACGATTTTTCCAAAGCTACTGATCTCAATTCAAATTTAAGATAACAGCAAAAGAATTGAGATTGTTTACTTGGTTTTGGGAAAACTCCCATCTGGGTTTTTGCAGAGCACACCGGAAAGGGTGTATTTTGAGACAAGGGAAATCTCCTTCTCCCAAATATAGAACCTCTAGGAAATTGTGTTCTTAATTTAGAAACCAACATCAAACTTTGGTGCTTGCAGAGCGAGCGGGTGGGTTGAGGTAAAGCACAAGCTTGGAGCTGCTACATAGATTTCATTTTCTTCTTTCCATTTCCTTGGCAATCTTAGAATTAGGTCCAAAAACACTTGCAAACGATCATTTTCATATTGTTTGTACATAATAGACTACATGTTCCCTTGGTTGGCAAAACATGTGTTTCTCTTCAAAATGAAAGCTTTCAATGTAGTGAGAAATGACTTTCCAAAGCTGTAATATGTCTTCTGTGGAAGCCCCATTGAATAGTCTCTGCAGTAACTAAATCCTACTATTTGTTCCCAGCTGAAAAAGCAAAATGTCTTGTAAATAAAATGTGACAAAAATGATAAGGATAGACAGCAGGCTGGAAGGGTGACATGACTTAAATGTTATTAAGATGCACCCTGGTGTGGGTTGTGTATTTTATATGGTGCATGCATATATCTCAATCAATCTTCATAACAGTCTTACAAAAGAAGGCAGGTCAGTTTTTATTCCCTGCCTTCCAGTGGAGGAAATAGAGTCTCTACAATTATCACAATCTCCCTGGAGATTATCTAGCTAATAAAAAGAATCAGAAGCTGAACCCAGCTCCACCTGAATCTGAGTTCAGTGTTCTCCCTTATGTGGTATGAAAATTAACTGGAAATGCATGTCTAGCTTCCCTGACATGAAAATCACTTTTAATGATGTTAATGGGGTAATGTAAAAGGGAAGTGCTATATTTTATTCATCTAAGAAATACTCATTGGGGTCAGGTCATTGTGTTAGGAGCAACAATAGAAACCCAAAGATGAGCAATGCTATACCCCTCGTTTTCCCAGGAGGATCCTGTGTATGTGTACATGAAAACCCATCTTCTCTAAATATGGTCTGAAGTGTATTCTGAAACAAATATTATGAAATATGTACAGCTCTCATTCCTGAGATGTTTCAGGCAGCTGATGATAGACTTAGCTGAACACACACAGTGGTAAAAGATTGACAGAATCCTGATTATACTTAAATGTATAACCCTATTCATTGGTTTAAAATAAGCTTTATGTCACAACTGTCTTTAGATTCGCTAGGTCTGGTGGTCAAGGCTAACATATTAGAATTTCTAAACTGTGTTCAGTTGTCACGCATCAGATTCAGCCAATACTGTCACATCCTGACGTTTGCTGTCAAGATCAAGTTCATAATTAAGCTGCTGGATTTGGGAACTTTATAATGAATTTCTTGATGGAACTTAGACTGGTGAATCTGACATTTCATTTTTTGTTTACAGACATGAGCTATGGTATCAAAATACTAATACAGAGACAGCTGCAGAATAGAAGACAGTTCTTACATGTCAGACCCCAAAGTGACTGCTCTGTCTCCTTCAAGCTGAAGATGGAGACTCTTCTAATACACACATCTGTAAACCTCTCTCTCTCTGCTTGCATCGTACTCTTCCTGTATGTTTCACTCTATCCTTGATCCTAGTTACAGCATTTCTCCTTTCCTAGTCCCCAGTAACACACTCTTTTTGAACATCTATTTCAATGCCTTTTAAATAAAGCTCTTTCCTCCTTAGTACACATTTTCCCCCTTGAATTCACGTCCCTTTGTGGAGCTCAGACATATCCATCAACTCATCAGTCAGAATCTTGAATATGACTTGAAATACATTCCCCTAGGTAAAAAATAATTTGATGAAAGTGCTTTTTATTTTCAGTTTAACATTTCTGAATCCTCTTCTTGACTTTTGAAAAAACTCATGCATTTCTAATTCCTTAAAGTTATAGACAGGTACAATTCTCAGATAGTAGGTGAGCCATTGTCTTCAATCACATTTAAAATCATCAGAATAATTATGCAGAATAAAAAAGAAAGGATTCAAACATTGTTATTTTCCACAATCCCCTTTTAAATTAGCCTCACCCTAGCCCTACTCCAAAGCTTATAGTGTGAGTGAAAGTCGCTCAGTCGTGTCTGACTCTTTGCGACCCCATGGACTATACAGTCCATGGAATTCTCCAGGCCAAAATACTGGAGTGGGTAGCCTTTTCCTTATCCAGGAGATCTTCCCAACCCAGGGATTAAACCCAGGTCTCCCGAATTGCAGGTGGATTTCTTACCAGCTGAGCCACCAGGGAATTCCATAGGCGTTCCTTTATAACTTCTTACCTCATCTTTCTGGTGAGATGCAAAGTTATATATATTTTCCTCAATGACTCTGAGGTAACAATGTCTCTTTTCATTTCTTCCATATTTAGGCAACATCACCTTTTGGAATACTTGACTTCTATCAGTGTCTGCTTTCAGTTGTAATTTCTTGATCCAAAGCTTACTTTAAGAAAATACATATTCTATCAAAGTAGACGGCTTGTATTTCTATGACCTCTGAGACATTAAGACCCTTGCTCAGTCTAAAAGTGATGTAATTTCCTCCATGCCACATTTCCTCTGTTGCACTCCATGCAATGCTTTGGTTTTGAGGAGCTATTGTTGTATTATGAACTATATTATTTCACAAATGGCTCCATTGTCTGGGGTGTGGACTCCATATCTGTAAGTAAAGACTGAGAAGGGAAAGGTCTATTTATTCTCGTATATAAACTTATGAGTCTGAAGAGAAACTGTTACCAGCACATGGTTACACGTGGTAAGCAGCCGATCCTCCTACTAGTACTGGGCAGAAAAATATGTTTTAAAAATATATACATAAGATATCTGTAAAGCTTACCTTATATCCTTTCCAGAGGACATGAAGATGGAATAGAGTTTTATTTGAATACAGAAAAGTTCACAGCAAATCTCTGAAAATTTTTTCAGAGAATTGCATCAAGATTATTTGTACTATCATAGGAAATGCCTTTGAACAGCTAGCATATGACTCACATTTTTGAACTGAAATATGTAATTTCAACATATATCTGATATACATATACAGATATTTCAAAATGCATACATATGTAATTCTTGAAATTAACATATGTTTGAGTGATTACACCAATGGCTAGACTGAGATAGCCCCAGTATGCATATTCATGATTTTGTTTTTTGTTCTTTAGGGACTGCCAGATTGGTTATTACAAATTACAATGAACAACTTCTGTGCTTAAAGTTTTGGATCTTTTATCGATTATTTATTTATTTGACTTGAACCAAAAGGATTATTGGATCAACATGGTGACCTCCTTTGGTGCTGGCACCTAATGTGGCTGTGTTGCTTCTCAGTAGATTTGCAGTGTTTTATGCTGTCAGCCTCTTCCTCTCCTCACCTTACCTGTTGTCACAACCTGCAACTGCTATTAAATGCCGTGGGCTCCCCAGTGAAGGGCCAGTTCCAGTGGATGGTATTTGTGTTTTGTGACATTTTAATTAAATTACCATCTGCTAATTAAATTACCATCAAAAACCTAAGCATGTGACGCTTCTTGAAAGGCAGTCTAGAGCTTAAGCAGCATGGAACCCTTTGTAAAGTGCATACGTAGTCCATGAGGCAGGAACAAGCTTCAGGAGGTTTCAAGCCAGGGAGTCTAGGGTCCTGCACCATTCTGCGTTAGCTGCTGCATATGCCACAGCAGGTCAGTTATACAAAGTCTGCTGAGGGTGTTTTCAGATCAGGCCTAATTCCCACAAACAAGACGATAAGCTGCCTTAAACCAAAATGGATGAATTTCTAGGAAAGAGGTCATTTTCATCTATTTAGATTATTCTGGAAATAGCAATGAGACCAACATATTTCAGAGATGAATGATATTATTTATCCTCAAATCCAGTGTGATGTATTACACTATGAATACATACACTGAGAATTCATTGGCTAGATTTTTCACCTTCCTCACAAAAGAGGCCATGAACAAAACCTGGATAATCTTACTTAGTGAAAAATGCACAATGAATTCTACTTGTTTGGCTAAAACTACTCTAAAGAGCTCTCAGTTTTGCTCTCAAAAGTGCAAATGCAACTGGTCTTCTACCTTTGCATGGATTGTTGCTATATTTACACTTGTTTTCTCTTAGGATGCTCACACAGGCAGAGTGGGAACTAAATCAAGCTCTGATAGGGCTTCCTTATCCTGAGCCCGTTTTCGGAGCACACTGCATTCATAAATAGCCTGCAAGGCTTTGGGCTTCTGAGGTCACCATGCTTCACACAATTGTTCTCTGCAGGGCTACGTGAAAGACAGTGCCTGGGCTGAGGCCTGGAGTTCCTGGAAGCTGGGTTTCTCAGCATTGAAGGGCTATCTCTTCTCAAACAAAAGCACAGCCCGGCCGTGGACGGTGACCTTGGTCATTGTTCTTGGGGCCTATGACTTCAGAAGTGGATGTTACTCCTAAAATGAAAGGACCAACCTCTGAGCCAATACCATCTTGCTCTCAGGACACCTCTATAAAGAGCAAATAGATATGTGTAATGGGATGAATGCTTGGTAAACTTTCCTCTGTTACAAAGGAACATAAATTAAAGTATTATCCAAACACTTTCCCCTCCCACTTCATTGACACTCCTCAGCCTTAATCCTCCTGGACATCAGGGAGAGTGGGTGAATGGAGTGTAGTGATGACCAGTTGGTGATTAATGAGAGCAATCTGTTTTGAAAGATGTGTGGGGAAGGTAAGAAAAAAAAGTCTAGTGTTGAGCAGTTGGATGAGGGAGTCTGAGGAGGTAACAGAAGAGGAACATAATGAGAGAAGCATTAGGAATTTGCCAGTTTGTAAACAGGAATATAATAGGTTGATATAGGTAAAGAGAATCTGCAGCAGCAACTAAAGATCACAGCTTATCTTCAGAGTCGCATTAAAAATGTGAGGTTTGGGCTCTGCTCATGGCTCAGTGGTAAAGAATCTGCCTGCCAATGCAGGAGATGCAGGTTCTAACCAGGAGGATCCCACATGGCGTGGAGCAGCTAGGCTCATGCACCACAGCTATTGAGGCTGTGCTATAGAGCACAGGGGTTGCAGCTACTGAGTCCTCGCATCGCAACTACTGAAGCCCGCGCGCCATAGAGCCCGTGCTCGGCAACAGGAGGGGTCACCGCAATCAGAAGCTCATCACTGCAGCTAGACAGCGGCCGCCACTCAACACAGCTGGAGAAAGCCTGCTCGCAGCAAGGAAGACCCAGCACAGTCGAAATAAATAATGTGAGGTGTTTTGTCAATTAGTTTTTATTCAGAATGGTCTAATGCAACTTATATAAAATCCATGAAAGTTTTCTAAAATAAATACCCTGAGAGTACGTCGAAGATTTAGGGTAAAAAGTAAAAAAAACTTTAAAGTGAAAAAAAAGGGAAAACAAAACAAACTATTTCACTACTGCTCTCCAGGTCTCAGTAATTTACGGCAACTCTCAAACTTTACATAGGTCTCCTTTTGGGAAAGAGCAGACAGGTAGAGGAAACTAAGGATTGATAAACAATCACTTTAAAAATGGGTACAAATATATCTCAGACTCTTGTCTATGCAGAAGGGCATGAAGCCTTTGTAGGCTGTGAAGTATTTAAAGAATTGCCATGAACTATTTCAGATATACAGTGTGATTTGAGATAATACAATGAATTACTATGTACTCAACATTCAGAAAAGGAAGCTACTCACTTCCCTCTGCATCTCTCTGACAGCAATTCCATTCCTCTTTGCAAAGACATCCACTACATATTGCTTTTAAATTTATTTGAAGCCAAACATTAAATAAGCACTATAATGTCCTAAACAGTACAAAATGTTGATAACGTTTTTACACAGTTTCTGATGAAAGCAGGGATGCTAATATGTCCATGTTACAGATAAAGTTGAATCTACTCTTATCTGCCAAACACAGGAAATGTTTGAAAATATAATATAATTCAAAGCAATGCTTTCATTATTGTTTTGAATAGATACTCTTAGGAATACAGACAGGAAATTAAAATACTTTAAATGAATCAATATTTTCATTTTGAAATAATTGTACTGACTTTTGAACTTAAAAGAAAAGCATTTAGGTCACATAGGATTGTAATTGACTTGCTGTGTTTGCATTGCCCCCTACCTATATTTACACGGAGCCATATTCTTCTCTTAGAGTGAATAGTCTCTGCCTCTCCCCTGGGCAACACTGGTGGGTGTACACAACAGAGACACACAAACATTACACAGACACACAGAAAATAGCCTCACAGGCAATATCCTGAATTCCCAAAGCCCCTGTCATTTCATTTAAATACATATCAACTGATTATTTGACTAAATGGGCTTGGGATTGGATTATACTGACAGATCAAGAATCAAAATGGACCAACTACAGTTTCTTGCCCCAACAAAACAGAAAACGACAAAAATGAAAGTGATGAAATTGCTAAGGTCATTGTTTTTACTAAGCCAAGTCTAACTTCTTATGGGCTTGGTGTTTATTTTCAAAGCTAAACGAAAGGGGCTCCTTACTTTACATAGTCTACGAGAACCATGCTACCATTCGGCTTTCTGTAACATTCCATAGTTATAAACATATCCTGAAATTTGGGTGCAGTTTTGGGGTTCATCTGGAGGTGCTAATTAGGCTAGGATGTTGGAGAGACATTTGAATGAGGGGGCGGGTGTGGTGCTCCCTGGCATCCTGAAGAGAGCAATGAGCTCCATTGTTTGAGTCCCAAGGTACATGATCTTAGGTCTGGTGCAGCGACTCCTAACTTATTCCTGTAACTCAAAGCATTAGTAAGCCTCAGCTCTAAACTAGGTGGCATTTATTTAAAAATTCTAGCAACACTGTCATATAGCCATGAAAGTAACAGTGTAGAAATCATTTGCTAAACTTAACACTATTTCCCTTTGCATTCCCAGATACTGTGTCCTTAATCCACTTGGGACTCCTGGTCATCTAGAGAGAAAAGCAGGGCGGGGGGTGGAGAGCTGAATAGCATCCAACTTGCAGATGTGGTGGTTGATTTGTCCACCTAGGAAAAGGAGATTTCTCCACCAATGAAGATGTTATTACCTATTTGAAGTCAAGATCTTAACTATCCCACCTCATCATAAAAAATGTCCCCTATCCCTGTCTGATGTGTCCCCGGGACTGCAGCACAAATATTTTCTAAGAATACCTTAAAAATCTGCTAAGATACTCTGAGACCTAAATAATTTAGGCTATAATGCAAAGTTGAGATGCTAATGTACAAGGGAGAACACAGGCTGCCACTCAGCCTTTATTCTGCTGTGCTTCAAAAAATGTTACATATCTGGATATATTTCTCAGCAGAGCTTACCACACTTGAGTTTACCTCAGTAGCTCAGAGTTCCAAGAATACCTGAAATGTTATCATTCAAGACCTGAAACTGAATTTTCTGCTTTGCTTTAAGTTCACTGCAATTGAATTAGAAGAAAAGAAAATAGGAGTTGAAAAAAAAATTCTCCTACTCGCCAATAGACTTGCGTTTACTGGTCTATGTTAGAGAATCAAGTCATCAGTCTTGCCCAACTCTTTGCAACTCAATGTACTGTAGCCCACCAGGATCCTCTGTCCATAGGATTTCCCAGGCAAGAATCCTGGAGTGGGTTGCCATTAACTTATTGTAAAATAATGAATCTACCACAACTGGCAAAATATACAAGTTGCTGAGAGTACTCCGACTTGCTTAAGGAGAAATCTCATACCAGTTTGGAAGACTGAAGAGAATCAGCAAGAAACTGGACTCTAAGGAAGACTTAGCGCCACTCCCCTTCCCTGCCCAACCACAACCATCTGGGAGTGAGGCAGGTGAGAAAAACACAAACGTAAACGATGCCTTGTTCATTCTTGCAGGGCTTCAGATCCATTCCTAAAGTTCTCTAGAGAGATACAGAGAAATACTTCCTTCCTAGCAATCTCTCACTGTCCTTTCAGACTGGAAGCCTTTGTGCTGAGCTAGTGCAAGGCTCTGCTGTAAAATAGTCTCCTGCACTCTTCTCTAGGGAAATGGCACAGAGCTGCTTACGAGCCTATGTGCAGACATCTTTCAAGTCATTCCAGGCCAAGGCTAATCAAATAGTCAACCCTTATATTAGCCAAGTTAATAAATATCTCTTGATATTTGCTGTCTTCTTGAGATGGTCATCCATTCCCACTATCATCCTCCAAGGCAGGATGTTAGGGATGAAGTAAATAAAGCCTATGGTTCAGAAAAATCACTTTTTATCATTTGGTCATTGATCTCATGCCATCTAAATAACCCTAGAGAAACCATGAAGGAGACTGTCTGTTTTCTCTTGATCTCTTTTCCTTAAATAAAGCTTTCTCTCTCCTTGTCTTTGTGGGGCCTCAGAGATGATCATTTTTCAGTCCTTCATGATTTTTGCAGCCATATTAAATATCAGAGATAATCAGATCGACCACGCTATGATACAAACCAGATGTTAAACCTCTTGATGACTTTTTATCTCCTATTGTTGATGTTATAGATACAGCCCAATCCTTATTTTTATTTCTCTTTTCTTTGGGACTTTATTTTCAAACTTCAGTAAAGCATTGCTGCTGCTAAGTCACTTCAGTTGTATATGACTCTGTGCAACCCCATAGACGGCAGCCCACCAGGCTCCCCCCACTGGGATTCTCCAGGCAAGAACACTGGAGTGGGTTGCCATTTCCTTCTCCAATGCATGAAAGTGAAAAGTGAAAGTGAAGTCGCTCAGTCATGTCTGACTCTTAGCGACCCCATGGACTGCAGCCTACCAGGTTCCTCTGCCCATGGGATTTTCCAGGCAAGAGTACTGGAATGGGGTGCCATTGCCTTCTCCATAGTAAAACATTATAATATTCTATTTGACTTTCTTATAAAATGATTTTTTAAAAATTACTTAAAGAATACAGACTAGTTGTAGCCATTGCTTAAATTAACAGATGCTATATTTTATAATTCTCTTACTCTTTTAACTTGAGCTAACTTGTTACTGCACTTAGTATGAAAATAAGGTGATTTCTTCAAGGTCAACCCTTACAAACAACATATGATAGGTAAGGTAAGCCCTCTGCAGACATCTCCTTATAGTTTGCATGCATGTCACCTGAGTATTGTCTTAAAACCTAGGTTTTCAGGTCCCAAATCAGAGATTCTAATGTAGAATTTCTGGTGTGCACTTCATGACTCTATATTATTATTATTGGAAGATAATTGTTTTATGATGTTGTATTAATTTCTGCTCCATAAATACCATCATCGTTGTCATTTGAGGTGCTTGTTAAAAATGTAGAGAGAAGAGACTCTGCATTTCTTAACAAGTACCTCAAATGACAATGATGACGGTATTATCTGTGACAAAATTTGAGCAACTAAAGCAAGGAATGAGGTGTCCCATTAGACAAAGCAGGAAGAGTAGCCATTGCCAGAAACCTAACCAAGACTTGAGATGTGAAGGAAGCCAGAGGCTAAACAAGGATGAGGAATTAACACCATTGTTCACATGATTGAGGGAAAAAGTGTGAGGATGAAAGACAGTCACTTTGTATAGAGTCTACATGAGGGAAAATCAAAGCACAGGAATTGGTGACCCCACACGGTTTACAGAGAGAATATCTTGACACCCATGATTTCGTGGGGATTATTTTCCTCTTATAAAGACACATGCATCCAGTTTTCTGTGGCTTAATGTCAGTATTCACTCAATAATCTAGTTTTCTAACCACATATTTGATAATAATTCGGCAACCTGTTTTGACTGTTTACAAGGGCGAAAAAGCCAACACAGATGCCCCAGTCTACTTAACAGTTTTTGAAGAATACATTGACATTTTTATACATTGGTGTCCTGTGATTATGATTAGCACAAGTCAGCTCATCTGCATCAAAACATGAGCAGAGTAACAATCAAGTTTCTGGGCCTTCAAAATAGTAGAGTGTTAACTCTACACCAGAGTGACCCTGTCCATGTCCTCCCCTCCTACAGAGACGCAACCAAGTGTGGGGGAATGTCCACTGTCTGCAAGACAGCTCTATCACTCAGTAGACTTTGCATCAGTAAATCAACCTCTTTGAATGCCGATATCCCTTTTGTAAATGGGGATAATAATACTCAGTGCAAAAGGTTGTAGAAAAAAAATCAAACAAGCTAATACACTAAAAAATTTTTTTATAAGACTAGAGATCTCTTCATGAAAATTAAAGATACCAAGGGAACATTTCATGCAAAGATGGGCACAATAAAGGACAGAAATGGTATAGACCTAACAGAAGCAGAAGATATTAAGAAAAGGTGGCAAGAATACACAGAAGAACTATGCAAAAAAGATCTTCAACATCCATATAATCATGATGGTGTGATCACTCACCTAGAACCAGATATCCTGGAATCTGAAGTCAAGTGGGCCTTAGAAAGCATTACTACAAACAAAGCTAGTGGAGGTGATGGAATTCCAGTTGAGCTATTTCAAATCCTAAAAGATGATGCTGTGAAAGTGCTGTACTCAATATGCCAGCAAATTTGGAAAACTCAGCAGTGGCCACAGGACTGGAAAAGGTCAGTTTTCATTGCAATCCCAAAGAAAGGCAATGCCAAAGAATGCTCAAACTACCACAAAATTGCATGCATCTCACATGCTAGCAAAGTAATTCTCAAAATTCTCCAAGCCAGGCTTCAACAGAACGTGAACCATGAACTTCCAGATGTTCAAGCTGGTTTTAGAAAACTCAGAAGAAGCAGAGGTCAAATTGCCAACATTCACTGGATCATCGAAAAAGCAAGAGAATTCCAGAAAAACATCTATTTTGCTTTATTGACTATGCCAAAGCCTTTGACTGTGTGGATCACAATAAACTGTGGAAAATTCTGAAAGAGATGGGAATACCAGACCACCTGACCTGCCTCTTGAGAAACTTGTATGCAGGTCAGGAAGCAACAGATGGGGAACACATGTATACCTGTGGCGGATTCATTTTGATATTTGGCAAAACTAATACAATTATGTAAAGTTTAAAAATAAAATAAAATTAAAAAGAAAAAAGAAATTAAGAACTGGACATGGAACAACAGACTGGTTCCAGATTGGGAAAGGAGTATGTCAAGGCTGTATATTGTCACCCTGCTTATTTAACTTCTATGCAGAGTACATCATGAGAAACTTTGGTCTGGATGAAGCACAAGCTGGAATCAAGATTGGTGGCTCAGATGGTAAAGCATCTGCCCACAATGCGGGAGACCTGGGTTTGATCCCTGGTCTGGGAAGATCCCCTGGAGAAGGAAATGGCAACCCACTCCAGTACTCTTGCCTAGAAAATTCAATGGATGGAGATTGCTGGGAGAAATATCAATAACCTACAAATGACACCACCCTCATGGCAGACAGTGAAGAAGAACTAAAGAGCCTCTTGATGAAAGTAAAAGAAGAGAGTGAAAAAGTTGGCTTAAAGCTCAACATTCAGAAAACTAAGACCATGGCATCTTGTCCCATCACTTCATGGCAAACAGATGGGGAAACAGTGGAAACAGTGGCTGACTTTATTTTGGGGGGCTCCAAAATCACTGCAGATCTTGACTGCAGCCATGAAATTAAAAGATGCTTACTCCTTGGAAGAAAAGTTATGACCAACATAGCATATTAAAAAGCAGAGACACTACTTTGCCAACAAAGGTCCATCTAGTCAAGGCTATGGTTTTTCCAATAGACATGCATGGATGTGAGAGTTGGGCTATAAAGAAAGCTGAGTGCCTTTTGAACTGTGATGTTGGAAAAGACTCTTGAGAGTCCCCTGGACTGCAAGGAAATCCAACCAGTCCATCCTAAAGGAAATCAGTCCTGAATATTCATTGGAAAAACTGATGTTGAAGCTGAAACTCCAATACTTTGGCCACCTGATTCAAAGAACTGAATCATTTGAAAAGACCCTGATGCTGGGAAAGATTGAAGGCGGGAGGAGAAGGGGACGACAAAGGATGAGGTGGTTGGATGGCATCACCAACTCAATGGATGTGAGTTTGAGTAAACTCCAGTGGTTGTTGATGGACAGGGAGGCCTGGCGTGTTGCAGTCCATGGGGTCGCAAATAGTTGGACATGACTGAGTGACTGAACTGAATTGAACTGATGTATGTACCTGTGTGCCTGTGTATGGATAAACCAAAAATGTTTAAGTGCTTATCTTTGCATGATGTATGACATTTTCTTTTGTTTTTCTCGAGCACATATATAATATTCATTATTTTTAAAATTACCATTAAGTGACATTAATCTAATTAAATTATTCTTAAACTTGATTCACACCAGGATCATTTGGGAAGCTTTAAAATATTCTAATGCCTAGATAGACCCTGGAGAAATTAATCAGAGTCTTTGATGGTAGGACCTAGGCATCAGTATGTTTTTAAAGACCCCTAGGTGATTCCATTTTGCAGCCAAAGTTGAGAATCTTTTATCTAATTCTAATGTATTTATTCTTTAATCAATTCCTTAAAGAATTAAGGGATGACACTTAATATAGGCTTAAAGTCTAATATCTTGAGTTTTAAATATTTTTCCCAAATGTCTTAAAAGTCATTTATGAAATCTTGCTACAAATCAAAATGGCTGAATTCTCCAAGATCAATATTTAATATAACTTCAAAAGCTCAAGTTTGGGTAAGATTTTTTAAAAAGGAATCTAAATCTCTGAAAATATGGATTATAAGATGCTATGTCCCACATACAAACTGAGGAAGCTCAGATGACCAATTCTTTGGGAGAGTTCCTAAGGAAGGGCCTACTAAAGTGACGGTGATGGTTGAGTACATCAAATTGGAGAAGGAAGGACCCACTAAGACATCAGAAGGCCTTATGGTAGGAAGGTACTTGAAGAGACACCAATAGCAGGACACTGGCTGAAAGTCAAAGAGACAGATGGCATGGCATCAGGAGACTGGCAAAATTAAACACTATTATACAGTTGATTAGCAGTAACAAGAGTTAACAATGGGCACATCGGGAGACCTCCCAAAGGCAGGATGGAAAATCAAGATGAGGACTCTATTGGTGTGCACGTGTGCTCAGCTGTGTCCAACTCCTTGTGACTCTGTGGACTGCAGTCCTCCAGGTTTCTCTGTCCATTGAATTCTCCAGGCAAGAATACTGGGGTCGGTCGCCATTTCCTCCTTCATGGGATCTTCCTGACCCAACGATTGGGGCAGATTCTATCAGCAGAAAATGGCAAACATCCAGGAATATAGATGGTTGACTTAGGGAGATAGGAACTGGGTAACTAGACCAGGACTCCAATATTGATATTGACAGGGATTTGGTCCCAGTTCTTGAGGCACTTTAGAATTTAGTATTTTAAAAAGTCAAGGTTCCAGGTGTTGCTATTTGAGAGAAAAGACAAAAGCCACAAAAATGGAATGGCTATACAAGCTTCAGACTGAATTCAAGCAATGCTGGCTCTGCAAGCTTCTCAAGTTCTGCCTGAAAGAAACAAAATCCATGCCTTATCTAGGGCAAAGCTCATCTTCCTGAGGAAGCAAAGCAGCCCTCCTCTGGAGATTGTAAGGACACAGGAAAGGCCATTTCAGAATCTACAGAGAGTGCATGTGGCTTTTGAGGGTGCTGAATGTGGGAAGAAGGCACCACTCATCTGTGATATCCCAGCTGGGACCCTGGGAATCACCCTGAAGGTGACATTTCCCCCGTGTCTGACCAGTCACACCCCATACAGAATCTATAAACAAATTCTGGCAACTCTAACTTAATAGTATTGTTTAAAAATATCCATTAACTCAATCTGTCTATAATTGCCCTAATTGAGGCTGACTTAATCACTCATGTTGATTATTACATCAACCTCTTAATTGGTCTCTCTGCTTGCTCAAATCCATTGTAGGCTAAAAGAGATTTCTGAACATAATCTGTCTATTTTTTTGTTTTCTCTCTTTGCATGCTGTTTATCTCCCTATAAGTGTTTTCTCAACATAGTTCTGGGACTCCAAAGTGAAAGTAAAAGTTGCTCAGCGGTATCCACCTCTTTGTGACCCCATGGACAATACAGTCCATGGAATTCTCCAGGCCAGAATACTGGAGTGGGTAGCCTTTCCCTTCTCCAGGGGATCTTCCCAACCAGGGATGGAACCCAGGTCTCCCGCACTGCAGACAGATTCTTTACCAGCTGAGCCACCAGCTGAGTCCCCCTGGGACTCCAAGGGGTGATCCATATGGTACTCATATGGGCTTATGAATAAGTCTAGCTGATTTGGGGTTCTGCTGTGTGTAGAAAGAACTATGTCTTTCTTCTGCTGTAGCTATCTCCTGGCAACATCATCATGTCTTCTGGACACGGCTACTCCTACATCTGCTGGAACACAAAGAGTACCACCAGGCCACTGTTTCCATCTATCTCCCCAAATATCTACAGATACCCTGGAGCATCAAGGCATGGCTGTCTATACTCAAGGAGAGACATAGAAAAATTAATTTCGTAAAGCAGAATAGGGTCATTATTCTTCTGTGGTGTCTACAAACAAAAGTCACAAGTCCAGTTGCAAGCTAGACTCCCTCTTATACATTATGGCTGCCACCCAACATGCCCATTTTGTTCCCCAGAGAAAGAAGACAGGCATGTACTCAGCAAGGCTTACAGAGAGCCCTTCCTCTTTCTGCATACTGGGTACCTACCAGGGCATGAGTGGTGGACAAATAGGAATCCACAAGTCACCTGAACAGTGATTACTCTTTAAGACTTTTCACTGCCCCACTTGTTCTAGTTTTTTTTTAGGGGTGTGTGTGTAGGCAGTGGTAGCAAAGTGGTAACTGGAAAAGAAAGCTTTGATTTCACAGAGGTGGCATGAGAATTTGGAATAGGCACCTGGAGGCTTGTCTTACTTCTTTAGAAATTTCTTTCTTTCCAGGTAGAGGCAAATTAAAATAACCTGATCCTGGCGGTGGTGCATAGGTGATACCCAAAGAATAGATCTTTGTAGTGGAGAGAACTCCTGCAGCTTCTTGATCTTGATCTCATAGGTCTGGATAGCACAAATCTTACATGTAGCAAAATAGACATTCTTTTTTACTTGTGAGTGCCCTGGGGGTTAGAGAGTCATCAGTCACTCAGTGAAACTCAAGTTGAAAAAAAAAAAAAAACACCTGTCCTCTAACACAAATTATCTAGGTTATTGCCTTTAGTTTATTTCAGTTTGCTTCCTTTTGGTTACACCCTGGTATTTAGTAGAGTCTGTTTGGACATTCAACCTACTCATGGTTTAACTAAAGAATATTAAGGAAAACAATATTCACAGCTAGGACAGATTGCTAATTAAGAATCAAATATCACTATCCCTAAAAACCACATCTCTAAGGGGAAATGCATATTTAAAGACAAAAAGGAGGGCAGTGAGAGCTAGTGTCCCCTCCTACAGAAAACTATTCCTTCCAGAGCATCATCTCTGTTTCATCACAGAAGGTGGTGATTGAACCTACAGAATTGAAGACCCTTGGGAAACAGTGGCAAAGGTATTAGAATCGCTGGAAAGTCTCAGAGGAAGCTTGAAGATTCTCAGGGCTTTTTGTGAAACTAGCAGGCTGTTATTTGAGCTCAATAATGCAGTTCCTTCAGCAAAAATCAAAGACTGACTCAATTCAACTCCACAGACAGAGAGAAAAGTGGGAAAAAATGACCCAAGAGACTTTACAACCATTTCCTGACCTAACCCATTGATTTTCTATGAGTCTTGGAAAGGGCATACAATTTTGTAATCATTAGGGAAATGTTTGATGAGTAAACAGTTTCCAGCCTCTTCAAGAATAGCCTAATGCTTAAGCCCTGAGAAAAATGTCTCCTACAATCTTGGAGTTGCCCTTGAGATGGCAACTGAGTTCACTGATCTGCATCTCAAAACCCAGCATACCGAATGCACTGTGTGCCCAGCTCCCATTTTCTGCCTGGGGCATCTACCGCCCCTTGGTTTCCTTTCTCCACTTCACGCAATATGCTGCTATCCACTTGATTTCTTAGAGGGATAAACTGGATCTCATTACTTTGCTTTAAGCACACTCCCAATGAGTTTATAAAGTTCAGAGGGGAAAAAAAAGTACATGAGCAACCCAAGTGAGGCAGCCCATTCCACAGTTACCTCCGCTAAGAAAGACTCAAGAGAACATCCTTCCAAAGGCCATACCATATGTTTGTTTTTATTCTGAAATGTTTTTCTAAATATTTAAAGTATTCTCATACCTATTGCTTCAATTACACTCCAGCAATGTTCTCTGGATTGTCTACATCAGCATAAAAATAGACTCTTCCTGCTTTCATCTTTGAACAATAATGTGATGCTAGTTCCCTTTAATCTACTTATATTTGCAGTAATCCATTCTCTCTTGACCCCATACAGTCTCCTTTCACCCTGACCACACCAAGGTGATCAATGACCTCCATGCTGATGGATCTAGGTCATTTCTCAGTCCCCATCTTATTTGACATATCAACAGCATGTGACACTGTGGATCAATCAGTTCTTGAAATACTTTCCTTATGTGCCCTTCGGTATATCATTCATTCCTGGTTTTTCTTATACCTGATTGGTCACTGTTTCTCTGTCACTTTTGCTGCTGCTTCTTCATTTTCCTGACCACAATGCATGAGGATAAATCAGGACTCAGGCTTCACACCTCTTTTCTGCTCTATCTAAACTGACCTCCTACGTGACTTCATCCAATCTCATGGTCTTAAATATCATTTATATAGTGTTAAGCTTCCCTGGTGGCTGAAACGGTAAAGAATCTGCCTGCAAAGCAGAAGACCTGGGTTGGATCCCTGTGTCAGAAAGATCCCCTGGAGTAGGAAATGACAACCCACTCCAGTATTCTTGCTTGGAGAATTTCATGGACAGGAGAGCCTGGCAGGCCCCAGTCCATGGGGTCGCAAAGAGACATGACTGAGAGTTGGACTAACACACACACACAGTGTTGCTCAAATTTCCTTTTCTAGTACTCATCTCCCCCAGTTCCTCATTTGTGCAGCCAGCTGCTTACTGGATATCCCCATGTGAACGTCTAATGGGCATCTCAAACCTGTATCTGACAGCAAACTTCTGTTTCTAACCACCACATTTTTTTTAATGTCATACCCCATATTGGTAATGAAACCTCCACCTTTCTAGACACTCAAACCAAGGTCCATCAGAAAATTACTTGGCTCTATTTTTCAAAAAGTGCTCAGAACCCTGCCATGTCTCACAACCTATGCTGCTGCCACTCTAGTCTGAGCCATCTTTATTTTTTCCCAGTGCTATTATAATAGTATCCTAACTGACTACCCCCTTTCCTTAACATATATTTTTCAGTTGCAATGTAATTCACATAAAATACAATTCATCCTTTTAAATGTGCAATTCAGTGGCTTTGAGCATATTCTCAAAGTTTTGCAAGCACAACCACTATCTAATTTCAGAACATTTTCATCACTCCAGAAAGAAACCTCCTACCTGTCACTTCCCATACTCTGTCTTCCCACCACCAGCCCCCAGCAGCCAGTGATCTGCTTTCTGTCTCTATGAGTTTGCCTGCTCTATTCATTTCACATAAATGGATTCATACCATATGTGCCTTGTATATCTGACTTCTTTCACTTACCAAAAGTTTTCAACATTCATCCAGGTTGCAGTAGGAATTAGTCCTTCGTTCCTTTTTCTGGCTAATAGACCAATGTATGCATATAAAATATTTTATTTACCCATTCATCAGTTGATGAGCCCTTGGCTATTTCCACTTTTTGGCTATTGTGAATTGTGCTGCCAGGAACATTCGTGTATCAGTTTTTGCATGGAAATATGTTTTCACTTCTCTTAGGTATATTCCTTGGAGTAGAACTTCTGGGTCATATGGCATTCTATGTTTAACTTTTTTATGAACTGTCGAATAACTTTCTAAAGTTGCACCATTTTACAGCTGCACTATTTTACATCCCCATCAGCAATGTATGAAGCTACTGTAAATTCTTAACACAGCAACTAGAGCTGTGGTAACCAATAAGGTAGCCACTAGCCATATATAGCTATTGAACATTTGAAATGTGTATCGTCCAAATTAAGATATGCTATGAATGCAAAATATATGCCTGATTTCCAAGACTTGGTATGAAAAACAAATGCAAAATATCTCATTCATGATAGTTCATACTTTTTGCACTTTGAAAGTATATTTTTTTATATTGGGTTAAATAAAATATATTATTCAAATAATTTTACGTGCAATTGTTATTTTTTAGTATGACTGACAGAAAATCTAAAATGCATAACTTACTAATTATATTTCTATGATATAATATTATATTATATGATATAAAAGAATATAACAGTGAGCTGTGATGGACAGAGAAGCCTGTTGTGCTGCAGTTCATGGGCTGGCAAAGAATCAGACATTCTTAGTGACCAAACAGCAACAACAACCATCCTTAAAGAATAGGATGATTATTCTTCAATGCAAAACCCTCCAATAACTCCTCATTTCATTCAGAACAAGGTCCAAAATCCTCATAATAGTCTATAGGCCCCTCTTGCCTGGAAAATCCCATGGACGGAGGAGCCTGGTAGGCTGCAGTCCATGGGGTCTCTAAGAGTCAGACACGACTGAGTGTCTTCACTTTCACTTTTCACTTTCATGCATTGGAGAAGGAAATGGCAACCCACTCCGGTGTTCTTGCCTGGAGAATCCCAGGGACGGGGGAGCCTGGTGGGCAGCTGTCCATGGGGTCACACAGAGTCGGACACAACTGAAGTGACTTAGCAGCAGCAACAGTCTGGACTGTCACCAACTCCTACTATTGTCCCTACTATTGTCTACTCACTTCCTTTTGCTACACTGGCCTCCTCAGGGCCTTTGCACTTGCCATTTCCTCTGTCTGGCATGATGTTCTCCAAGATATCCACTTGGCTTACTTCTATACTTTTGTCAAGATTCAGCAAAAATATTACCTTGTCAGTGAGGGTTTCCTGGCCACTCTATTACTTATATATACCCTATCCCTTTTCCTGCCTTATTTTTATTCATATCTATTTATTACCACTTTACAAATATTAATTTATTGATTGATTCTCTTTCCCAAGAATATAATAAGCTTTAACATATGATAAACATTCAGAAAACGAAGATCATGGCATCTGGTCCCATCACTTCATGGGAAATAGATGGGGAAACAGTGGAAACAGTGTCAGACTTTATTTTTTGGGGCTCCAAAATCACTGCAGATGGTGACTGCAGCCATGAAATTAAAAGACGCTTACTCCTTGGAAGGAAAGTTATGACCAACCTAGATAGCATATTCAAAAGCAGAGACATTACTTTGCCAAAAAAGGTTCGTCTAGTCAAGGCTATGGTTTTTCCAGTGGTCATGTATGGATGTGAGAGTTGGACTGTGAAGAAAGCTGAGCGCCGAAGAATTGATGCTTTTGAACTGTGGTGTTGGAGAAGACTCTTGAGAGTCTCTTGGACTGCAAGGAGATCCAACCAGTCAGCCCTGGGATTTTTTTTGAAGGAATGATGCTAAAGCTGAAAGTCCAGTACTTTGGCCACCTCATGCGAAGAGTTGACTCACTGGAAAAGACTTTGATGCTGGGAGGGATTGGGGGCAGGAGGAGAAGGGGACGACAGAGGATGAGATGACTGGATGGCATCACTGACTCGATGGACGTGAGTCTGAGTGAACTCTGGGAGTTGGTGATGGACAGGGAAGCCTGGGGTGCTGCGATTCATGGGGTCACAAAAAGTCAGACATGACTGAGCGACTGAACTGAACTGAACTGAACTGAACATATGATATTTGGCGTGTTTTTCACTACTGAATCTTCAGTGCTGAAAACAGAATCTGGAACATGATAGATTTTCCAAAGATATCTGTAGAGTGAAATATGAGTAAGCAATAACTTATACAATTATATGGAATTACTAGTTTTCATTATTGTTGTTCAAGTGCTAAGTCATGTCCAACTCTTTGCAATCCCACGGACTATAGCATGCCAGGATTTCCAGTCCTCCATTGTCTACCAGAGTTTGCTCAAATTCATGTCCATTGAATCAGTGATACTATCTAACCATCTTATCCTCTGCTGCTCTCTTCTCTTTTTGCCTTCAATCCATCCCAGAATCAGAGTCCTTTCCAATGAATTGGCTCTTTGCATCAGATGGCCAAAACACTGGAGCTTCAACTTTAGCATCAGTCCTTTCAATGAATTTTCAGAGTTGTAGTTTTCATTATTATCTCCGTATAAATGAAAAACTGAAGCACCCTATGCCAGGTGACGTGCTTGCCCCAGTCAAGGTTTTGAAGACTTCAACTTCAGAGTGCTCTGAGCTCTGCCATCAAGCAGCCAAGACCTTAGGCCTCCCTTTACCTTTCAATACATTCAAAGCTGTTATCCAAGTGCAAACTTTGAAAACACTTTTGCTGGTTATTCACAGATGGACAGATCATTACAAAACACAAATGATTTTCTGCAAGCTAAGTTTGCTTCTGCAAGTGCCTGTGCAGGCAGACCACTCCAGAGAAGGCGGAAAAGCCTCCCGAGGCCATTCAAACAACAGGCGCCATCTCAGCTAAAGTTTTCACCCACCATTTGAACCAAAGATTTCATATTCATATCTTCTACTTTTACTAGGTGCTAGAACACAACACAAAACCTAAGGCGTATTCATAAAATTGAAAAGAGAAAAATTCAGGAAAGCAGAATCAAAGCTGGAAGAATAAACTGAATTATTAGTATTTTTCCCTATTGTTCATTGAATAGTCAAGTTGACAATACTTATTGTGTTCATAGACTTTTATTGTAACTAGGGTATTGGGAACTGGGAAGGCATGTTATCTTAGAAACAATCTCACAAATGCTGGCTAGATTCCCAGGCATCCACCAAAGCCCATTTAGCTGATAATGTAAGGAATTGTGAATGAGAGAAAGTAATGCTGGAGCATAAATATTTATTTTAAATATAATACGTATTTAAAAATCTCCAGAAGCTAAAATCTCTAAAACACAGTTGTTACTGTGCTTAGTCACTCAGTTGTGTCCAACTCTTTGTGATCCCATGGACTGTAGCCCACCAGGCTCCTCTGTCTATAGGGATTCTCCCGGCAAGAATATCGGAGTAGGTTGCCATGCCCTCTTCCAGGGGATTTTCCCAACCCAGGAAGCAAACCCAGGTCTTCTGCATTGCAGGCAGATTCTTTGCCATCTGATCTGCCAGGGAAGCCCGAAACACCGGTAGTCTAAATTAAAAAATAAAATAAAATTAGTGACATGCTGGTTGAGTTATATTTTTAGAGTATGGGGGAGATTCTGTTTGAGACTTCAGCCACTTTCAAGGACTCTAGAGGCTGAGGTTATATTGTGCCTGCTGCTGCTGCTAAGTTGCTTCAGTCATGTCTGACTCTGTGCGACCCCATAGACGGCAGCCCACCAGGCTCCCCCGTCCCTGGGATTTTCCAGGCAAGATTACTGGAGTGGGGTGCCATTGCTTTCTTTGCCTTATTATGCCTACTTTGCTTCAAATTCAGAAGTATTCTCCCTCTGATAAAAATGTCTCAACCACAAACAAATCTCTTGTCCATCAGCTATCTTAGGTGTTTTCGTCAGGTGTATCCTAGTGTTTCTTTCTTTGACCTTCAAGCTTCTTTCTCAAGTTCTCAAAATCTGTTGACTTAAGCTTGAGACCATACTGTGACCAAGGAGTCAGGGATAAAATCACCCTATTTCCTGCTTACCCCAAGTATCCTCCCTCCAGCAGGGCCTTCCAGTTGATTATTGTTGTCTTTGACTCTTTGGCCCTCACCCCATCAAGGTCAAAACTAAACTCTTTTTAGCTACTTTGAGCTTCAGCAATCTCATCTGTTAAGAGACAATCATAAAATGCAGCATAATGTTTATCAAGTCATGAAAAATTACAGGCACATAGACAGAAGGGGTTCAATAAATGCTAGCTTTCCTCACTTATCTCCTTCCTAATCTCCACCATGAAAACCCAGGAAACCGAGGAAGCTGACACTCATGTGGAAACACTGCTGCAGGAAGCAGAGCCTAAGAAGCCCGTTTCCCCACAGAGGTCCAGGTGTTCTTCCTCACTGTGCTGGCAGCAGTTGAAAGGTCCTGGGCCTGGGGTAGGACCGAGAGCTGCAGCAGAGGCTGGTGCTGAGCATGCGTGTGTGCCTGCGTGTTCAATCATCTCCAACTCTGCGACTCTGTGGCCTGTAGCCTGCTAGGCTCCTCTGTCCATGAAATTCTCCAGGCGAGAATATTGAACTGAGTTGCCCTTTTCTTCTCCAGAGGATCTTCCTGACCCAGGGATCAAACCCACGTCTCCTGCACTGGCAGGTGAATTCTTTACCGCTGAGCTACCTGGGAATCTCTATAGACTTGTATACGCTGACCCGTACTAGGGCGGTTACTAAGGGAGACAAATGGACGCTGAAACCGGGCTTGGTCTCTGCTTGCCAAACCCAGTGCCCTAGCTCAGGACTGCAGTCAGTCTGGAGGAAGGGAAGACTTTCATCAAAAGGATTTGTCCAGAAAGACACCTTTTGGCAATTTCTCTGCCTGGAGAGGACATTCTTTTCAAGAACAAAAAGACAGCATAGCCAACTCTTTAAAGAAGTCTTGTAGGCGTAAACCTGATCCTCACTGATCTCATAAGAAAAAAGGAATTTTCACTTTTTTGAAGGAGGAAGGATAATGTCAGTCCTGATCCATTTTTGGTATACAATGAATAGTTCTGTAATAGGTATTTGCAAGTAGGGATTAATTATTAGAAATTATCACATATAGGAGTTATTTTTATCAATAGTTATATTTTAAACTCTGACTTTTTGTAGATCCAAATTGGTAGAGGAAACACTTTTTATCGTTTCCATATGTAGAACTGGAAGTCACAAGTTTTTAAATTAACCTTTTGATTTGCAGTAACTATAGATTCACATATGGGCTTCTCTGGTGGCTCAGGGGTAAAGAATCCATCTGGAGACATGGGTTTGATCCCTGGGTCTGGAAGATTTCCCCCGGAGAAAGAAAAGGCAACCCACTCCAGTATCCTTGCCTGGGAAATCCCATGGACAGTGGAACCTGGTGGGCTACAGTCCATGGGGTTGCAAAAGAGTCGGACATGACTTAGCGACTAAATACACACACTCAGATTCACCTATGCTTGTAAGTAATCATTTAGGGAGAGTGTGTGTATCCTTTACCCAGTTGATCCTGGTGGTAAACCTTATAAAACCATAGTTCAATACCATAGTAGGATACTGACACGGTTAGAGTCCAGATACAGAGCATTTCCATCACCACAAGGATCACTCTTCGCACTCTTTAATAGCTACACCCTCACCCACTCCTTAAACTCTAGCAACCACTAATCTGTTCTCCGTTTCTATAATTTAATCATTTCAAGGTTGTTATATAAATGTAGTCATACCCTGTAGATATTTGTGGGTTGATTTTTGGTTTTCTTTTACTAAACATAAAGAGGTTGATTATGGAATTTGATCAAAATTGTCACATGGATCAATACTTTCTTTTTATTGCTATTATTCCAGTACATGGAATGACCTCAGATTGTTTGACCATTCACCCCCTGAAGGGCATAAGGGATGTTACCACGTTTTGGCTAGTGCAAATAGACATTTTCTGCTATAAGCATTTGTGTATAGGTTTTTGTGTGAGCACACACCATCATTTTCCTGAGATAAATGCTCAGGAATGCTAAGTCATACGGTAAGTGCAAGTTTGGTTTTTTAAGAAACTACCATTATTTCTTCCAGAGTGGCTTAACATTCCCACCAACAATGTACCAGTGATCCAGTTTCTCCACACCATCGTCAGCATTAATTTTGTCACTACCTTACATTCTACCTTTCTTAAAGGTACACGGTAATATCTCTCGGTGGTTTTAATCTGTATTCCTCTGCTGGCTAATGATATTAAACACCCAGGTCCACAAAAGCCCTCCTCTGTCTAGACAGTAGTTAGTGAAGAAGGACGAGGCTGTTCAGTATGGGGTATGTGTGTGTTTGTGTAGAAGGTAGTCAATTCTTGGAGATGTGACTCAAATGCACAGACATTTCGGGGATCATTATTTATATAATCCATCCAGGGTGACCCAGATCTTAAAGCTAAAGTTTAGATTGCATACACTCTTTACACTGTCGGAAGCCTTGAAATTGTCTTAGTTAAAGGAACAGGCGTTTCAAATATCATTTAAAAGTACTGGAAGCATAAGAATATGTTGTGGGGGCTTGTAAGAATTCATTAGTAGTTGTGACAAGAGAGATGGTTGGGTTGTTGGATTTCATACACACTATTTTGTTGGGGTGGGTAGTTAATTTCAGTTACTAGGACAAGAGGTGATATGGGATCACTCCCACAAGACTGCAAGTTCCCATAGAGAAGGAGTTGTGTTGCATTCTCCAGGGCCTGACCTACAGTAAGCAGTTAATATACTTGTTGAATAAATGCAAGAAAAGAAAAAAACACAGTTTTTTGTCCTACAATCACTGATCCCTCCCGAAATTGAACCAAAAAAAAAGGCCACTTCTATTGCATAGATAGGCATTTCTTTTAAGTTAATTAAAGCATATATGCAGAAGATATCTCTGGGGGACTTCCTAGGAAAGAGTCATTATCTATCACACTAACTCCTATAAGAAGAATGATTCATCAATAAAGGATTTTACATTCTCCGAAAGTGAAAGAGATGTATTTGATAAACACAGGTGAAGACCCAAGTGAGACTTTTCCTTCTTTAACCACTTTTTTCTTTTCCTTTCTTATTATTGACCCTGGACGTTTTCCAGGCCCACAGTTGCACCCTTTACAGAAATGCATTCACATTTCTCGTAAGGTTATGAATATATTGATCTGGCCAGTCAGCAGAGGCTGGTATGCTGTTCATGCTCAGCAAATGCCAAGTGGATCTTTTGAGCTTTACCAGGAAACCAAATGCCAGTAGGAGCTTTGACTGTGAATTTAACATCTGACTCTGCTGGGGCTGGGGGAAAGCGGGAAGAACATTTTGAGCATTTTTATCTGAAGTTCCCCTCTTACACCTCCCCATCCTCATCACACATCATTACTCTTTGTGCTAAGTCCCTGTGCAGGAATTCCCTGGTGGTTCAGACAGTAAAGAATCTGCTTACAGTGCAGGAAACAAAGGGTCAGGAAAATCCCCTGGAGAAGGGAATGGCAATCCCACTCCACTATTCTTGCCTGGAGAATTCCATGGACAGAGGAGCCTGGTGGGCAAGGGTCCATGGGGTCTCAAAGAATTGGACTTAACTAAGTGACAAACACTTCACTGTTTTGTTAGAGGTGATGAAGGTGGAATCCACAGCTCTCAAAATGCATTTACTTTATAAAGGAGAGATTATTCACCAGGCATCAATTGCCCCCACCCGCTCAGGCTAGCAATCTCCTAGAAATTGTATGCAAAGCGATATCAATTTCTGCACCTGTAAACTTTCTAAGGAGAGGGTCTTGGGAGTTTTGTTAAATCTTTCAAGCAGCACATAATCTGTACAAATGTGTTGCGCACTTAGATAGTTTATGTAGAGATAAAGATAGTAGAAAGGGATGATGATGCTGACAATAATTTTGTTGTTCAATCGCCAAGTCATGCCTGACTCTTTTGAGACCCCACGGACTGCAGCCCACCAGGCTCCTCTGTCCATGGGAATTCCCAGGCAAGAATACTGGAGTGGTTTGCCATTTCCTTCTCCAGGGGATCTTCTAGACCTAGGGATGGAACCTGTTTTTCCTGCATTGGTAGGTGGCTTCTTTACCACTGAGCCACCTTGAAAGCCCCTTGGAAAACACTACAAAATTTTTTATAAATCAGTTAAGTGTTGTAATATTAGGGATTCTGGAGCAAACTCAAACTTCAGAATTCATTAGAAATTGATCTTTTATTTTCAACTGGGGAAGAATGTTTTGATTATAAGGTAATATAGTATAGTCATAATCAATGTATCTCTCATCAGCTCTTTTCCTCTCCCAACTTTCCTAATTTTAAATTCCTAAGTATTTTGAGAGCAGGGTAGCACATCTGTTCCTTATTCACTTATATTTCATTAGTTGTGATGTTTAATATGAGCTATTAGAAGTTCCAGATACTTTTAAACTTTTATGGAGGACGTTAAGGTTTCTTTTTTCTTTTGAATAAGAGTGGAGAATTTTACAAAGAATAAACACAATTCAAATCTCCAAAGATTCTAGTTTAATTTGAAATTCAAATACTTCAAGTGGATTTTGAGACTTGCTACAGTGCATCCTTCCAGCATTTCATTCGAAGATCTCAAGAGGTCCTGTTTTCCAGCCCATTGTGGTATTTGTTTCCTTTTAATATGAAGATGTATGTTTCAGTGAACCCTGTAATTTTATTGAACAGTGGCGTTATTCCTAAAACTAAGTTTGAAAACTCAAATAGATCTCAGAGCTAAGTATTAGAAAGTGACTTCTTGAACCAGGACAGAAATAAATTAATTTTAACTTTGCAAAAATTCTCTAAAGTGAAGTCGCTGAGTCATGTCCAACTCTTTGCGACCCCATGGACTGTAGCCTACCAGGCTCCTCCATCCATGGAATTTTCCAGGCAAGAATACTGGAGTGGGTTGCCATTTATTTCTCCAGGGCATCTTCCTGACCCAGGGATTGAACCTGGGTCTCCCACATTGTAGACGGCAGCCTACAATGCTTTACCGTCTGAACCACCAGGGAAGTCAAAAAAGTCTCAAGGTGCCACTTATTCTCATTATGAATGTAAAATAAATTTAGCAACTCTAATGTAACCAACAAGACAAAACAAAAAAATGGAGTGTATTATTTGTTCATAATTTAGACAAAGCAGAGTAAGTCCTAGGATTAGAGAGCCAAAGGCAAACATTATCCATCATTTTACTCATTTCTTAAACTGATTGCTTCATCTTTTAGCTCTTTTCCCCCCTCAGTCACCAACTGATAGATGAGTTATAGGACATTGTCTAATATTTCTTAATAATATTTTAATTAGCCCACTGCTTACACATCAGATGCCCATAAGAAGTTTGAAGAATGAATAGGCAAGAGAATATTAATCTTTTGAAAATAAGTGGATGTGAATTCAAAGGTGGAATAAGCTACATTGCATTTAGATCTCTACTCAAATCTCTTCTTGGTTCAGTCTTCCATGGTTATTTCATTAAAAATAATGTAATGATTCATGAGCATGCTTTGCCTCTTTCAAAGGGTATATCTTATGCAGTGTCTACCTAGATTCTGAAGAGCTTTGAAGTTGGAGAGAACACAGAGTGATAGTAACAAAGTTGTAAGAAATAAGGTCAAATGATGGAGGGGTGATTTGAGCAAAGGTGCTAATGACTCAGCTGGTGGGAGCCTGGGAAAGATGACTAGGACCTGAGTAGAGGTTGGGATAACAGCTAATGTGCTTAAGAGTGCTTGTCCTGTGCCAGGCACTGTTCTAAACATGCTATATGTATTAATTTATATAATCTTTCCAACAACCCTGTGAAGTTACTAGTATTATCCTCTATTTCAGATGAATATCAACAACCTCAGATATGTAGATGACACCACCCTTATTGCAGAAAGCAAAGAGGAACTAAAGAGCCCCTTGTTGAAAGTGAAAGTCAGTTCAGTTGCTCAGTCGTGTCTGACTCCTTGGGACCCTATGGACTGCAGCACGCCAGGCTTCTCTGTCCATCACCGACTCTCAGAGTGTCCCAGAGTGAACAAGCTGGTTTAAAATTCAACATTCAAAAAATGAAGGTCATGGCATCTGGTCCCATCACTTCATGGCAAATAGATGGGGAAACAATGGAAGCAGCAACAGACTTCATTTTCTTAGGTTCCAAAATCACTGCAGATGGTGACTGCAGCCAGGAAATTAAAAGACACTTGCTCCCTGGAAGAAAAGCTTTGACAAACCTAGACAGCATATTAAAAAGCAGAGACATTACTTTGCCAACAAAGGTCCATATAATCAAGACTATGGTTTTTCCAGTAGTCATATATGTGGTAGTTGGACCATGAAGAAGGCTGAGCACCTAAGAATTGATGCATTTGAACTGTGCTGTTGGAGAAGACTTTTGAGAGTCCCTTGGACTGCAAGGAGATCAAACCTGTCAATCCTAAAGGAAATCAGTCCCAAATATTCATTGGAAGGACTGATGTTGAAGCTGAAGCTCCAATATTTTGGCCACCTTATGCGAAGAGCTGACTCATTAGAAAAGACCTGGATGCTGGGAAAGATTGAAGGCAGGAGGAGAAGGGGATGACACAGGATGAGATGGTTGAATGGCATCACTGACTTGATGGACATGAGTTTGAGCAAGCTCTGGGAGATGGTGAAGGACAAGGGGAAGCCTGGCATGTCCATGGGGTCACAAAGAGTTGGACATGACTGAGTGACTGAAGAACAGCAATTCCAGATGAATAAACTGAAGCATGGAGAGGGAGAGGTTCAATGACATGTCCAAGGTCATGCAGCCAGCAAAAAGGAGAGCTGGAATTAAATTCCAGCATTCCAGCTCAAGGCTCTGCACTTACCCTCTGCACCATGCTGTCTCTCATTTGCTACAGGAGAGATACTTAAGGAAAGAGGGGTTAGACTTGCTGAAAACAGAGAATTCAGTTTTCTAAATGCATGGGGGTAAAAAGGCAGAGGAAGTTCCCTGTGATCCCTTTCTTTCATGTGCTCTGTCACCAAAAATTCTCTTACTAAAGGACAAACAGAGGGATAGAGTTTATTCAGCCAATCAAAAACTATATAAAAATTGATTTTCCAACATTGGACATTATACGCATGCATGTGCACTAAGTCACTTCAGTCATGTCCAACTCCACGACTGACCCTATGGACTGTAGCCCGCCAGGCTCCTCTGTCTATGGGATTCTTCAGGCAGGAATACTGGAGTGGGTTGCCATGCCCTCCTCCAGGGGATCTTGCCAACCCAGTTATTGAACCTGCATCTCTTATATCTCCTACATTGGCAGGTGGGTTCCTTACCACTAGTGCCTCCTAGGAAGCCCCTGGATGATGTATAAGTATTCCAAAAAAGCTTAGGAAACACAAAATCAGTTTTACAACCAAAGAATACATTGTTCCCAAGTAGTAGCAGCAGGATGATAAAGAAAGCTTCACAATGAAAGGGCCATAAAATAAAAATTCCCAAACAGAGGCTTGTGAGAACAGTGACTACAATGCCCAATCAACACAACTGCACAAGAAATGAAGTCACTGAAACAACGATGTCTGTGTATTGTAGGAAACAGGGGAGCTAAATTTTTGTTTTATGGAGCTTCTATTTTAGTGCAATAAAGAGCAATCTGAGAATTCTGGGGAAATGTCAAGGGGCTTCCCATGATAGTCTGGATGTAGCTGCCGTCTTGAGTATGGAAGGTAACTCCTCTTCCATGGACAGAACGGTGCCCATCTGTGCTCTGACTCCCTCCCTCTGTCCTTGTGAAATGACTGACTCAGAGGCAACTAAGCCATACTTGGAATCACCATTTCTTGCCTCATCTAAAGTAAGCTTGTCTTAGGTATTTCTAGAAATGTTCTGGTCATGCTTGGTTTTACTTTTTGGTTCAATGAAAACACAGATTATTATCTTTGCTTCAAAGGAATGCCCCAAGGTAGGCTTCTAGGTAAAGATGTAGGACCTATGTTCCCAGTGGGAACATTTGGTAATTTTGTGCCAAATGACTTGGCACCTTGGAATCCAAACAATTCCCACTGATATTTCTGCAGTCAGTAGTTGATACCACCCCACCTGCTTCCCCAAGTGAAAACTTCAGAGGTAATCATTTAACTTTCCTCTGGTTCACACGTTCCTGAAGTAAAAGTATGCTGTCAATTCCAAGGGTTTGAAAAAGCATCAGTTCATAGACATTTTTGAAACGATTACTACAAACTTACCTGAATCATGCCCTAAATTGCTGAACATAACATTACAATATCCACTGAAGTGGGCTTGATCCTTATAATCCAGTGCTCAACCTAGCAAACCCCTGGTGACATAGCACGGAATGGTTGTGTCACTGCTCCCAGCTCGAAAGGTATAAACCCCAATTCATAAAACATATTCTAATAGCATGCATGAAATATATATTGTTTTTAAGGTCACTCATCAAAGGAGTTTGAGCAAACTCCAGGAGATAGTGAAGGACAGGGAAGCCTGGCGCATTGCAGTCCATGGAGTTGCAAAGAGTCAGGCATGACTTAGCGAGTAAAAGACATCAAAGGAGGATATTGCTATAAATTAGAACAGGGGTCTCCAGCCTCCACAATCTAATGCCTGATGATCTGGGTAGAGCTGATGTAATAATAATAAAAATAAAGCACACAATAAATGTAATGCATTTGAATCATCCCGAAACCATCCCCCAACCCCTGGCCCGTGTCTTCCATGAAGCCAATCTCTGGTGCCAAAAAGGCTGGGGAATCATGTATTAGAATATTTAATGTGATTTTTATACAATTCTATGAAAAGGTACATTATTCTAAAAATAATAATAATGATCACCTGGATCAGGACGGGAGGATGGTGAAGACAGTGGTAGTTAGTGTAGATAACTTTTTTTTTTAAGGACAGAAGCCACACCTTATCCTTCTATATGTTAATAATTATTTCTTGTTTTAAAAAGGCATTCATGCCTCGCTCCCATTTTCAAAATTAAATTATATTTTGATAAGAATAGTTATAAAATTAATATTCTTTTCCTTGAGATTGTAGTGAAAAGAAATTTTAATAGGGGAGAAAAATAGAGCATTGTGGCCCATAGCAAGTACCTTCTGAATGAGTGATTGAAGAAATGAATGGATAAATGCAAAGATGAATAGATGAATAAATGAAGGGTTTTTCAGTGTACCATGGCAAGAACCTGAGGGAGGACATGTACAAATTCCCTAAAAGAGAAATCCTTGAGTTAGGCATAAAGTAGATGGTTTGAGGTTAACAGCAAGTAAAACCACGCTTAAGCAACAAAACCTCTAAAAAGCTACAGCTAAGGTAGCTCTCTCACTCTTAGTCATCTCTAAAATAGAAATAAGGCCTCAGAAAGCAGTCAGGATCAAAGGAGTTCAAAGGCTTAAGCCATCTAATACAAAACTGGCCCACAGAAGGCAGTTGATCAAATGAATAACCTCCACACCATCTTTTCCTTCCCCAGCAAGGAAAAGAAGGTGCTGCCTGCAGCTTGTCTAGAGTTGGAGTCAGGAAACATCAGTTCAAAACAAAAGCAGACTTCTGTTTTTACTCATTTATTTACTTTCCGTTTAGTTTGATGAAAATTAACAGCTAAGCCATCAAATTGGGCCTCCCAGAAAACAAAGTGAAAGTGAAAGTCGCTCAGTCGTGTCCGACTCTTTGTGACCCCATGGACTATACAGTCCACGGAATTCTCCAGGCCAGAATACTGGAGTGGGTAGCCTTTCCCTTCTCCAGGGGATCTTCCCAACCCAGGGATCAAACTCGGCTCTCCCGCATTGCAGGCAGATTCTTTACCCAGAAAAGAACATTATGCTAATTTGATGTAACTTATAAATGAAATTTCTAGATTCTTTTAATTCCCCCCTCATGGCAGACCAAAACTAATTGAGCAATCATTTCATATTCATGTCTTCGGATGGTACTTGCGTGCAGGGAAAGGAGTTATGTGCACAGAGTTCACGTGTGTGCTAAAAACCACTGGAGAACTTCCCAGTTTCCAGCAGTGACTTGTGATGCTTCTACTACAACCATGTTTTCAGTTTTCAGTTCCTTGGGGGTAAGATCTGTGTACAGAGGTGACAAGGATGATGTATGAGTAGGCATATGTGAGGATGGAGAGAGGGAAGATTTGAACATCATTGACTCAAACAGAGGAGTAGAGAAGATGGGGACAGGGTGTCACTGCAGGTGAGAGGATCCTGGAGGTCTCATTTCTCAAAGGCATCTTCCACTGAATATAATCAAGTGGACACTTGCTTGTTACTAGTTTCTCTTTTAAAATGTAAAACATACCTACTTTTTCTTTTTTAGCAAAACATGTTTAAATGTTCTTTTCTAGCCCCCGCATTTTACTTGTGAGGAAATAGAGGCCTTGAGAGGCAGAATGCCTTGCCTCTGCCACACAGCTTATTAGTGGGAACCTAGATACCCTGGTTGCCAGTTCAATGCTTTACGGCAGCCTTCTCTATGCATGTTAACCCAACCAAATTACTGAACATAGAGTCAGGCATGCTGAAAGTGGTGGTGAGCATTTCACAAATGGTAGCACACGATTCAATCCCACATGGTTCTTTTCTAGGCCATCAGTAGCCTTCGCTCGTGCTGCTAAATCCAATGGTCAATCTCCATCTCCATTTAATAGAATTTTCAGCTGCAGTGAACTAACTAGTTGATCACTCTCTCCTTTGGGAAGTATTTTCTGTATCTTGATTCCAGCATAGCAAGTTTCAAACGTGTGCCTTCAGCACTAGTCTCTCCTTTAAATTCAAGACCTGTATGTAACTGCTTATGTGCCATCTCCACTAGGATATCTGTTGGGCACATGAGAATTAAATGACCGAAACTGAACCACTGACCTGTGTTTCCCTCTGTGATCTCTATCTCAAATATGTTATATTTAGTTAGTAGCTCAGATTAAAAAAAAAAAAAAAATCTGATGTCTTTAAGCACCTCTAATCGACTCTACCTGCCCATACCACCACCCCAAACATCCTGAAACTAACAACATCTTACAACCCCCACCACTGCCAACAGAGGCTGTGTCTACTACCCTGGGAACAGAACGACCTTATCTGCCGGGTCTTCCTCTTTCTCACTATGGCTTATTCTTCCCACAGCAAACTGATTCTTTAAAATTCAACTCAGAGCATTTCACTTATCTGCTTAAAACTAAACTCTAATACCTTCCTATCTCTCCTAGGGAACACAAAAGACAATTTTTACCATAGCCTGCAACTCCCTACATTATCAAAACCCTGGCTTCCTCCCTAAGTTAATGAGCTGCCCATAACCTCCTTATCCACTAAGATCTATAACCTGAGCTGGCTTGCTGCTGCTGCTGCTAAGTCACTTCAGTCGTGTCCGACTCTGTGCGACCCCATAGACGGCAGCCCACCAGGCTCCGCCGTCCCTGGGATTCTCCAGGCAAGAACACTGGAGTGGGTTGCCATTTCCTTCTCCAGTGCATAAGACCTGGCTTACTGCTCCTTAAATATGCCAGGCATGTTCTTGCCTCACCTTGATAAGAAACTGCATTATTAAGAAATAGTTCAAATCCGTAGAGAGGGGAAAATCAGAAATCAAGAAAATAGGATTACTCTCAGAGTGCAGTTTTGGAAGTCAATAAGTCTTAAGATATCCATAGTCTTAAACACAATGAAACTAGAGTGAAAACAATTTGGCATGATTAGATTTGGTTATTAGTTGGATGTGAGGAATAATGGAAAAAAGGAACCAAAGTGATTCTTGTGTTTTTTATGTGGTCACTGGGAATGGTGGTCATGCTTAATTTACCTGCTTGGGTTCAACTAGGCTGAGTAGGAGCTAAGAGTATCTACCACTCTAAGGAATATTACTAACTGCACAGTGTAAATACTGAGAAATAGTTATCTATTTTCAAATATTTAAGCAATTTTCAACATTAGGAACTCAAGTTGCTTTCATTTAGAATATATAAACATACTTTAAAAAAAATCTCAAAAATGGTTTTTCATTTTGATGAATAAAATTAAGCTACATTGATTTAAAAAAGAACAATGACAACAACTAAGACAGAGATGTACCTCAAGTGTTTCCATTAGATACAGCTGTGGCTAAGAGCTTACTGCTTTCTGGCAATTGAAAGAAGATTCTAAATACATAATTATCTATTCTCTGGTTTTCTATTGATATGTGGCTGGAGATTAGTACCTAAAGGAGCCACTTTTCTATGAATCATAGATATGCTTGAGTAAGGAATGAAAAGTGTTTATTAAAATCCAATGTCATCCTTTAGAAGCTTTTTTTGATGGGTTTGTAGCCTGAGTATGCTTTGATTTCAATAGACAGTAAAAACGTAATCTTGCAACTGAGAAAGCTTATGAGCAACAGTTTGAAGGGCATGGGTCCAGAAGACCTAGCTGGTAGCTGAAACAGGAGTCTCTGGACTATACTCCGAGTTCTCATCCTGACTTGGGGAGTGGGTGCAGAAAAGATGGCTGGTTTGGCCAGTCTTGTTGGGCCCTCTTTTACACCTTCCCTAAAACCACGTTCACCATATTTTTCCTTCCTTTGGCCACATCAACATTTAACTGACTGGACTTTCCCCAGGGAATGTGTCCCTTACCTCTCTGCCTCCACCAGACAAGATGGAAAAAAGTTCCATGTACAAAATAAGGAGAAGAGGAGGGATAACTCACGTGTTTGAGACTAACATATACACACTACTATATATAAAATCGGAGAAGGCAATGGCACCCCACTCCAGTACTCTTGCCTGGAAAATCCCATGGATGGAGGAGCCTGGTAGGCTGCAATCCATGGGGTCGCTAAGAGTCAGACATGACTGAGCGACTTCACTTTCACTTTTCACTTTCATGCATTGGAGAAGGAAATGGCAGCCCACTCCAGTGTTCTTGCCTGGAGAATCCCAGGGACGGGGGAGCCTGGTGGGCTGCCATCTATGGGGTCGCACAGAGTCGGACACGACTGAAGTGACTTAGCATAGCCTATATAAAATAGATAACCTGGGGGGAAGGAGGCTTCAGAGGGATGGGACATATGTATACGCATAGGTGATTCATTTTGTTGTACAGCAGAAGCTAATACAGTATTGTAAAGCAACTATACTCTAACAGTAAAATTTAAAAATAATAAAATAGGTAACAACAAGGAACTACTGTAGACCACAGGAAACTATACTTAATGTTTTGTAGTAACCTATAAGAGGAAAGAATCTGAAAAAGAAAACACAGACACATACACACACAGACACACACACAAACACACACACACTGCAGGAGGGCATGGGAATCCATTCTAGTATTCTTGCCTAGAGAATCCCATGGGCAGAGGAGCCTGTTGGGCTATAGTCCATAGCGTTGCAAAGAACTGGACACAACTGAAGTGACTTAGCATGCATGAACACGCACCCGTGCACACACACACACACACACACACATTTGTATAACTGAATCACTTTGCTTATTACACCTGAAACTAACATATTGTAAATCAACTATACTTTAATTAAAAATAGAATAAAATATCACATTTTTGAAATTCAATGAGTTTTTTATGTTAAGGTGAAATTCACACACAGTAAAATGTACACTGAACTGTGTAATGTAAAATGCAATCTGAACTGTGAGACTCTCTCAACTTTGATGTGTATACATTACACCCCTAAGATATGAAGTATATCTATTATCCCAGAAGTTGTTCTCTTGCTGTTCCCATTAATATATCCTTATTTCTCTATGAACTACTACTCTAGTGGAGAAATAACTCTAGAAAGAATGAAGAGATGGAGTCTAAGCAAAAACAACACCCAGTTGTGGATGTGACTGGTAATCGAAGCAAAGTCTGATGCTGTAAAGAGCAATATTGCATAGGAACCTAACCTGGAATGTTAGGTCCATGAATCAAGGCAAATTGGACATCTGCTGGATCATAGAAAAAGCAAGAGAGTTCCAGAAAAACATTTATTTCTGCTTTATTGACTATGCCAAAGCCTTTGACTGTGTGGATCACAACAAACTGTGGAAAATTCTGAAAGAGATGGGAATACCAGACCACCTGATCTGCCTCTTGAGAAATTTGTATACAGGTCAGGAAGCAACAGTTAGAACTGGACATGGAACAACAGACTGGTTCCAAATAGGAAAATGGGTACGTCAAGGCTGTATATTGTCACCCTGCTTATTTAACTTATATGCAGAGTACATCATGAGAAATGCTGGACTGGAAGAAACACAAGCTGGAATCAAGATTGCCGGGAGAAATTTCAATAACCTCAGATATGCAGATGACACCACCCTTATGGCAGAAAGTGAGGAGGAACTAAAAAGCCTCTTGATGAAAGTGAAAGTGGAGAGTGAAAAAGTTGGCTTAAAGCTCAACATTCAGAAAACTAAGATCATGGCATCCGGTCCCACCACTTCATGGGAAATAGATGGGGAAACAGTGGAAACAGTGTCAGACTTAATTTTTCTGGGCTCCAAAATCACTCCAGATGGTGATTGCAGCCATGAAATTAAAAGACGCTTACTCCTTGGAAGGAAAGTTATGACCAACCTAGATAGCATATTCAAAAGCAGAGACATTACTTTGCCAACAAAGGTCCATCTAGTCAAGGCTATGGTTTTTCCTGTGGTCATGTATGGATGTGAGAGTTGGACTGTGAAGAAGGCTGAGCACAGAGAATTGATGCTTTTGAACTGTGGTGTTGGAGAAGACTCTTGAGAGTCCCTTGGACTGCAAGGAGATCCAACCAGTCCATTCTGAAGGAGATCAGCCCTGGGATTTCTTTGGTAGGAATGATTCTAAAGCTGAAACTCCAGTACTTTGGCCACCTCATGTGAAGAGTTGACTCATTGGAAAAGACTCTGATGCTGGGAGGGATTGGGGGCAGGAGGAGAAGAGGACGACAGAGGATGAGGTGGCTGGATGGCATCACTCACTCAATGGATGTGTGTCTCAGTGAACTCCAGAAGTTGGTGATGGACAGGGAAGCCTGGCGTGCTGTGATTCATGGGGTCACAAAGAGTCGGACACGACTGAGTGACTGATCTGATCTGATCTGATCTGAAATAGGAGATGGCAAGAGGGAATGTTGACATTTTAGGAATCAGTGAACTAAAATGGACTGGAATGGGTGAATTTAAATCAGATGACCATTATACCTACTACTGTGGGCAAGAATTCCTTAGAAGAAATGGACTAGCCATCATAGTCAACAAAAGACTCCAAAATGCAGTACTTGGATGCAATCTCAAAAATGACAGAATAATCTCTGTTCATTTCCAAGGCAAACCATTCAATATCACAGTAATCCAAGTCTATGCCCTGACCAAGAATGCTGAAGCAGCTGAATTTGAACCGTTCCATGAAGACCTACAAGACCTTCTAGAAATAACACCCAAAAAAGATGTCCTTTTCATTGTAGGGGACTGGAATGCGAAAGTAGGAAGTCAAGAAACACCTAGAGTAACAGGCAAATTTGGCCTTGGAGTACAGAATGAAGCAGGGCAAAGGCTAATAGAGTTTTGCCAAGAGAATGCATTGGTCATAGAAAACACCCTCGTCCAACAATACAAGAGAAGACGCTACACATGGACATCACAAGATGGTCAATACCAAAACCAGATTGATTATATTCTTTGCAGCCAAAGACAGAGAAGCTCTATACAGTCAGCAAAAACAAGACCGGGAATTGACTGTGGCTCACATCATTAACTCCTTATTGCCAAACTGAGACTTCAATTGAAGAAAGTAGGAAAAACCACTAGACCTAAATCAAATCCCTTACAATTATACAGTGGAAGTGAGAAATAGATTTAAGGGTTTAGATCTGACAGATTGCCTGAAGAACTATGGACAGAGTTTTGTGACATTGTACAGGAGACAGAGATCAAGATCATCCCCAAGAAAAAGAAATGCAAAAAAGCAAAATGGCTTTCTGAGGAGGACTTACAAATAGCTGTGAAAAGAAGAGAAGTGAAAAGCAAAAGAGAAAAGGAAAGATATACCCATTTGAATGCAAAATTCCAAAGAATAGCAAGGACAGATAAGAAAGCCTTCCTCAATAGTCAGTGCAAAGAAATAGTGGAAAACAATAGAATGGGAAAGACTAGAGATCTCTTCAAGAAAATGAGAGATACCAAGGGAACATTTCATGCAAAGATGGGCACAATAAAGGACAGAAATGGTATGGACCTAACAGAAGCAGAAGATGTTAAGAGGAGGTGGTAAGAATACACAAAAGAACTATACAAAAAAAGATCTTCAGGACCCAGATAATCACGATGGTATGATCATTCACTTAGAGCCAGACATCCTGGAATGCAAAGTCAAGTGGGCCTTAGAAAGCATCACTATGAACAAAGCTATTGGAAGTGATGAAATTCCAGTTGAGGCATTTCAAATCCTAAAAGATGATGTGTAAGTGCTGCACTCGATATGCCAGCAAATTTGGAAAACTAATGAGTGGCCACAGGACTGGAAAAGGTCAGTTTTCATTCCAATCCCAAAGAAAGGCAATGCCAAAGAATGCTCAAACTACCACACAATTGCACTCATCTCACATGGTAGTAAAGTAATGCTCAAAATTCTTCAAGCCAGGCTTCAATAGAACATGAACCATGAACTTCCAGATGTTCAAGCTGGATTTAGAAAAAGAAGAGGAACCAGAGACCAAATTGTCAACATCTGTTAGATCATCGAAAAAGCAAAAAACATCTATTTCTGTTTTATTGACTATGCCAAAGCCTTAGACTGTGTTGATCACAACAAACTGTGAAAAATTCTGAAAGAGATGGGAATAGCAGACCACCTGACCTGCCCTTTGAGTAATCTGTATGCAGGTCTGGACATGAAACAACAGACTGGTTACAAATAGGAAAAGGAGTACATCAAGGCTTTATATTGTCATCCTGCTTATTTAACTTATATGCAGAGTACATCATGAGAAACGCTGAGCTGGATGAAGCACAAGCTGGAATCAAGATTGCCGGGAGAAATATCAATAACCTCAGATATGCAGATGACACCACCCTTATGGCAGAAAGTGAAGAAGAGCTAAAGAGACTCTTGATGAAAGTGAAAGAGGAGAGTGAAAAAGTTGGCTTAAAGCTCAACATTCAGAAAACTAAGATCATGGCATCCAGTCTCATTACTTCATGGCAGATAGATGGGGAAACAGTGGAAACAGTGGCAGACTTTATATTTTCGGCTCCAAAATCACTGCAGATGGTGACTGCAGCCATAAAATTAAGACGCTTATTCCTTGGAAGAAAAGTTACGACCAACCTAGATAGCATATTAAAAAACGAAGATGTCACTTTGCAAACAAAGGTCTATCTAGTCAAGGCTATGGTTTTTCCAGTAGTCATGCATGGATGTGAGAGTTGGACTATAAAGAAAGCTGAGCGCCAAAGAATTGATGCTTTTAAACTGTGGTGTGGAGGAGACTCTTGAGATTCCACTGGACTGTACCAATCAGTCTATCCTAAAGGAAATCAGTTCTGAATATTCATTGGGAGGACTGATGCTGAACATGAAACTCCAATACTTTGTCCACCTGATGCAAAGAACTGACTCATTTGAAAAGATCCTGATGCTGGGAAAGATTGAAGGCAGGAGGAGAAAGGGATGACAGTGGATGAGATGATTGGATGGCATCACCAACTCAAGGGACCTGAGTTTTAGTAAACTCTGGGAGTTGGTGATGGACAGGGAGGCCTGGCTTGCTGCAATCCATGCAGAGAGCCAGACACGACTGAGCAACTGAACTGAACTGAACTGAACTACTACTCTAACCTCTATTATCATAGATTGGTTTTGCCTATTCCCAAAATGTGTGTAAATAAAATCCTGTGATATGGAATCATTTTTTTAGGTCCGCTTCTTTTACTCAATTTCATGCCTTTAATCCATGTTGTCACACGTACCTGAATTTTATCTTTTGTTGTCTTGTAATTCATTATAGAATTCTACCACAATTTGTTTCTCCATTTTCCTGTGATGGACATTTGTGTTATTTCAGTTTTGTGAATAAAGCTTCTGTGAAATTGTTTGTGTCTTTTTCAGAATGTTTGCTCTTATTTTCTTGAGGACTAGGATTTCTGTATAGGTTAATTTTTTTGTACATGGACATCAATGCTAGTTTCCTATTGCTCTTGAAACAATACGATGAACTTAGTGGCTTAACCACACAAACTTATAGTCCTGAATGTCAGAAGTCTGAGTTGAGTTTTACTGGATGAAAAATCCAAGTGTTAGCAGGATATCTCTTCTGGAGGCCCTAGGATAGAATCTTTTTTTTTTTTTCCTACCTTTTCCTGCTCCTAGAGGCTGCCCACATTCCCATCTAGTGGCCCCAGCAGCTTTCGTGGAAAGCTATCTTTCCTTCAGGCTTCCCTGGTAGCTCAGCTGCTAAAGAATCCACCTGCAACACAGGAGACCTCGGTTTGATTTCTGGGTCAGGAAGATCCCTTGGAGAAGGGATAGACTACCCACTCCAGTATTCATGGGCAAAGAGTCGGACATGAATGAGCGACTAAGCACGGCACAGTGCCTTTCCTTCAGGGGTTTCCCTGGTGATTCAGTGGTAAAGAATCTGCCTGCCAATGCAGGGGACACAGGTTTGATCCCTGAGTCAGGAGGATCCCCTAGAGAGGGAAATGGCAGCCCACTCCAGTATTCTTACCTAGAAAATTCCATAGACAGAGGAGCCTAACAGGCTACAGTCCATAGGGTCACGTAGAGTTGGACATGATGAGCATGCACTCATGCTTCCTTCCTTCACTGAGTCACTTTGTTTCTTTGTGTCAAAAATAGTTGACTGTATTTGCATGAAGGAGATCAGCCCTGGGATTTCTTTGGAGGGAATGACTCTAAAGCTGAAACTCCAGTACTTCGGCCACCTCATGCGAAGAGTTGACTCATTGGAAAAGACTCTGATGCTGGGAGGGATTGGGGGCAGGAGGAGAAGGGGACGACAGAGGATGAGATGGCTGGATGGCATCACTGACTCGATGGACGTGAGTCTGAGTGAACTCCAGGAGTTGGTGATGGACAGGGAGGCCTGGCGTGCTGCGATTCCTGGGGTCGCAAAGAGTCGGACACGACTGAGCCACTGAACTGAACTGAACTAGGATTTCAATTTACATCTTCCTGCTAAACAGTAAAATAAAAGCACTTTTTCCTATATTTATTGACCGTTTAGGTATCTTCTTTTGTGAAATACCTATTCAAGTCATTTTCTCATTGTTTTCTTCCCTTACAGTTGCTCATCTTCTCCTTATTGATTCATAGGAGATTTTAATTTACTCTCTTTACAGATCCTTCTTTAGGTATTCATATTGAAATACTTTTTTCCAGTCTGTGGTTTGCCCTTTAACTTTTTTAATAGTCTTCTAATGAGCAGTTGTTTGATTATGGTGAAGCCCAAGTTTGTTTTTTTGTTTGTTTGTTTTTGGCCATGCCTTTCATCTTGCAGGAAGTTCCCTGACCAGGGATTGAATCTGACCCTTGGCAGTGAGAAAGCTGAGTCCTAACCACTGGACCACCAGGGAATTCCCCCCAAGTTATTTTTTTTTTTCCTACATGGTTAGTATTTTGTGTAGGTGTGTGTGTATGTTCTGTTTAAGGAATCTTTGCCTTCTTCAAGGACTTGAAGATATTTCCCCATCTTTTCTGCTGGAACAGTACTGTTTAATAGAAATGTAAAATGAATCACAGCATGAGCTGCTATGTGATTTTAAATTACCTAGTAGTAACATCAAACAAAGGTAAAAAGACAAATAGCTTATTCTGTTAACCCCACATACCAAAATATTATTTAAAAATCTAATCAATATAAACATTCTTAATGAACTAGTTTACATTATTAGTTTGTAATAAGTCTTTGAAATCCATGTATATTTTATACTTACAGCTCATCTTAATGTGGACTACCACATTTCCAGCGTGTAATAGCTGCATGTGATTAGTGGCTGCAGTATTAGTGTAATTAGAAGCTTGTTTGTTTTAGCTTTTAAATTAAGGGCTATGATCCACCTTAAATTAAGTTTTGTATATGCAGTGAAAGAGGGACCAAAGTTCACTTTTTAATATAGATATTCAGTTGCTCCAACACCATTTACTGAAAAGACTTTCCTTTCCTTTCCTTATTGAATTATATTGTCTCGTTTCTTGAAAATCCAGTCATTTGTACATGCTGTATCCTCCGTTCTGTAACTTTCATTAATTTACCTATCCCTATAGATATAAGGCCCTTCTTAACTACATCAGATTACAGTAAATCTTAAAATTGGGTAGCATAAATCCGCCAGTTTCATTTTTCTTCAAGTTTGCCTTAGCTGACCTATGTTTTCTGCATTTCTATACACTTTAGAATTAGCTTGTCAGTTTTTACATAAAACCTCAGATTTACACTGTCAGGGAACACTATTCTTTGAATTCTGAAAATAAGCAATTTATTATTATTATTAATCAGTAATGCAATTAATTTTATATAACTCCAAGTGTCTGAGGACTAAGTATGGAGCTACTTTAGAAAGAAAGGGGCAACTTACACACCCTCGACTAGTCAAAAACACATGTAGTTACAGGAATCAAAGGCTTTCTGTATGAGTGATCTTAACCAGCTATACTCTCTGACCTATAATTCCAGAAGAGAACACATGGAGATGATCATTATCGAAACAAGCAAAAATGAGGATGGAGAAAACACTCAAAGGAAAGCTGATGTAAAACAGATTACATCTAAGTTCAAAACAGTCTTTCAAGAAATGCACATTTTTTTCTTCCTTTTCAGAAGTCATAAAGATGATATTCTATAATAAATATTAACACAGTCCCTCTTGCATATGTATTAGTATATGTATGAATTGGAAAATGAAATGGATACCCACCCCAGTATTCTTGCCTGGAGAATTTCATGGACAGAGGAGCTTGGTGGGCTATAATCCATGGGGTTGCAAAGAGTCAGACATGACCGAGCAACTAACACACACACATATGTATGAATATATGTATATATAGATTTGCATGTATATGTGTATGTGGAGAAGGTACTGGCAACCTACTCCAGTATTCTTGGCTTGGACAGCCCATGGATAGAGTCTGAGCCTGGTGGGCTATAGTCCATGGAGTCGCGAAGAGTCAGACATGACTCAGCAAATGAGCACACATATGTGTATCTATCACCAGTAAGCTGAATTCATTTTATTACCATAGACATTTCATTACCATCGACTCTAAGTTTTTAGAGGTGGCTATATGAAGCATATGAGAGTGCTGCTGCTGCTGCTAAGTCGCTTCAGTCATGTCCGACTCTGTGCGACCCCATAGATGGTAGCCCACCAGGCTCCCCTGTCCCTGGGATTCTCCAGGCAAGAACACTGGAGTGGGTTGCCATTTCCTTCTCCAATGCATGAAAGTGAGAAGTGAAAGTGAAGTTGCTCAGTCGTGTCCGACTCTTAGCGACCCCATGGACTGCAGCCCATCAGGCTCCTCCATCCATGGGATTCTCCAGGCAAGAGTACTGGAGTGGGGTTAGGGTTGTTTACATAAATTGTTGTCACAGAAAATAAGTGAAAGAGCTGAAAATAGTTCCTATTGTATAGAAATCTACTACAATAAAACCTAGTTTATTCTCCATTCTGTCAAATAATACCTTTTAATTCACTAATAATTCTAAATATTTAGAGAACAAAGCTAAATCAAAATCATAATGTTAATCTTGAGAGAATAAAGGATTCTTTAATGTGTATATTCATTCACTCAACAATATCTCCTAAGGGTCAGGCACCTTGCTTGGCTTTCTTCTAAGAAACTGGACATCAAAAGAAAATTTTTGTAAATTCAATGTCAAGCATATTTTAATTTATTTTCCTTGAAAACTGATAATCCAAGTTTGCTATGCATTACTGCTCTATGCTAACGCACGATAGCTCTGTACTAATACATTATCCAGATTCCTCTAATAACTGCTTGGGTCAGCTTATATACCAGAGGGATCTCTCTTTGTGGAAATTAAGAACATGTTAAAACTTTGTAGAGATTGACTGTATACCTTTGGAAGGCAGAAGTTGAGAATGTTGTTGTTCAGTTGCTAAGTCATGTCTGACTATTTGTGACCCCATGGACTGTAGCATGCTAGGCTTCTCTGTCCTTCACTATCTCCTGGAGTTTGCTCAAACTTATGTCCACTGAATCAGTGGTGCCATCCAACCATCTCATCCTCTATTGTCCCCTTCTCCTCCTGCCCCTCAATATTTCCCAGCATCAAGGTCTTTTCCAATGAGTCAGCTCTTTGCATCAGGTGGTCAAAGTATTGGAGCTTCAGCTTTAGCATCAGTCCTTCCAATGAATATTCAGGATTGATTTCCTTTATGATGGACTGGTTTGATCTCCTTGCAGTCCAAGGGACTCTCAAGAGTTTTCTTCAGCACCACAGTTTGAAAGCATCAATTCTTCCGTACTCAATCTTCTTTATGGTCTAACTCTCACATCCATACATGACTATTCAAAAAACCATAGATTTGACTACATGGACCTTTGTTGGCAAAGTGATGTCTTTGTTTTTTAATATGCTGTCTAAGTTTATCATAGCTTTTCTTCCAAGGAGCAAGCATCTTTTAATTTCATGACTGTAGTCATGGCCTGCAGTGATTTTGGAGACCAAGAAAATAAAATCTGCAACTGTTTCCACTTTTCCCCCATCTATTTGCCATGAAGTGATGGGACTGGATGCCATGATCTTAGCTTTTTGAATGTTGAGTTTTAAGCCAAATTTTCACTGTCTTCTGTCAACCTCATCAAGAGGTTCTTTAGTTCTTCAATTTCTGCCATTTGAGTGGTATCATCTGTGTTAAATTAGGAATAAGAGTGAAAAAATCAACTCTCTCACCTACTTTATGATTCTAGCTTAGTTTTGAATCTAAAGTTCAGTCCTAAATGCCATCCTAGAAGGGAATGTGATTCTCCAGAATCATGCTTCTCAAAGTTTATACACCTAAACATTACCAGGAGATGTTTGTTCACACGTCTATTCTGCTCTCACTCCCAGAAATTTCTGCTCATAAGTCTGAAATGCGACCCAAGAATCTTCATCTTTAATAAATGCTACTTATGATTCTTTCCCCAGAATTATAAATCTGCATTTGGAATGTAGGCTCTGCCTACATTGAGGAAGTGGGGCAGGGTTCCCTGAGGCAGGCCATTATGTATGTGGAGGCTTCCCAGATGGCCTAGTGGTAAAGAATCCAGCTTCAGTGAAGGAGACATGGGTTCCATCCCTATGTTGAGAAGATTCCTGGGAGGAAAAAAAAAAAAAAAATGGCAACCCACTCCAGTATTCTTGCCTGGGAAATCCCATGGACAGAGGAGCCTGGTGGGCTATAGTCCATGGGGTTGCAAAAGAATCAGGCATGACTCAAGACTAAACAACAACATAGCTATAGATAGCATCTTTTTAGTGATTATACTAACAAAGCAAAGGAAAGCAATGGTTAAAGCAAAAGCAACAGATCCAATGTGGAGTCAGATTTTTTTCTTCCCTGTTATAAGAGCAGGGGATGGTCCTTTTCTGTGGCTGGAAGAACAGATGGCTAGTGTTTTTCCAAATAGGAGTAGCTTAGCCTCAGGAGTAGAAAGAAGAATTCTTTGTGATGGGCATTGCTTGCAAAGAGAGACTACTGCTGAAATAACATTGTGCTCCTGAGAAAATTTTCACATGTGTGCAGCAGCCAAGCAGCACGGATCGAACACACACACACACACACATTCACACAAACACCGAAACTTGTATTGACAAAACCAATCATAATTCTCTGACTTGGCCTATGAAATAGTTTCCAGGTGAATGAATTTGTCCTGACAGATTTTATTAAATAATAATATATAACAGGCACTTGCAGAGTACTATTTATTCCCAACCTATTTCAGGAAAACCATAACTCACACACTCTGGGTTGATATGAGATCACCTTTCAGCGATGCCTGGAGCCACAGCTCAATGACAGTTTGGGGTATACAAAGAGAGTAGAGGGTGACCCAAGTGGAATGGTCACTGTATTTTAAGGAGACACATCTAATAACTTCACTGGCATTTTATTCAGGTTGTTTATTCTCCTAATCATTCAATAACCCAGACATTTGCCTTCTTTTCCTTCTTCCTATATAAACAGTTGTGATGAGAAATTTTTTTGTTGTTGTTCTTGCCTTTCCAACTTCAAAATGAAATGGTATTTTAAGTATTAGCAAGGAGTTAAACTTGATGAGTTGGGATGGTTTGTAGCTCTATATTCCTTCACCTACTCATGTCTGGAGATCCAAGAGTGAGTTTTTCTTTTAAAATCTTTCTAACACGATGTGGCAGTCAGAAATGAGACTGCAGTCATATAAGAAGCTAATTAAAATGGGAAATAGACTGACAGCTTCACTGTCGCCTTTTCCTGTGCTCTCTGCCATCTGGTGGATCTCAGATGACACTGAGCAGCATGGCAAGTGATCATAAAGATTCTCTGATTCATCCCTGCCCACCCTCAGCTGTGGCTTGAAAATCTATATACAGTACAGAGCACAAGAAACTGAAAGGAAAGCTGAGTCCCATTAGGCATCACTAAAAGCTTTAGGCCTGTCATCCATAACTCAGATCTTCCGTGGATCTCACTTTTCTCTGATGTCAAGTGTTCAACACCTCACACACCTAACAACAGTCCTGAACCAGAATGTCTCTGAGTACTTTCCATCCATAGATTCACTGCTAAGATGACAGTGAAGATGACAAGCTGTAATCTCACCTCAATCATCTGACAGCAAAAAAATTAGTCACTTTGACATCCATCAACGTCTGTTGTTCTATTTTTATTCTGCCCATATGAAATGCAAAAACTATGGAGTACAATCTTAATTCATTGATTGTAGATGTTAGTCACAACTACAAAAGGTCTTCATGGTAACATTTAGACTACTGTTTGACCAAACAACTTGGTAGAGTAGCCTAGCCAAGTTGACACAAAAAATTAATCATCATAGACCTATGAGGACCACCCAAGCAGACTCCAGGATGCTGATTCTACACAGTTTTCCATTTCCAGCTCCCCTCTGCACAGCCTCCCCATCTCAGGCACCCTGTCCCCCAACCTCCTGCCACTTCAGACTCTCCTCTCTCCAGCGCCTGACCTCTGTGACTGCTTGTTCTTCACCTCCCAGTCCTATGGTTGGAAAGCTGCCTAAGCAGACAACTGGAATAAACGTAGGAATCACCTTGCTTGTTTTCCCTTTCTCAGGGTTCACAGACATGTTCCATATATTTGTCCAATGCCTGAAAACAATTAGCTCATATAATGAGCTCAGCTATATAATTGTTTATAGTTGGAAGGCAAGATGTATACCATTATTCTGTAATGGTCAGAAGCAAAAACTGAAAGTCATGTAACTAACTCTTAATTATGTATGTTGATAATGCTCCAACACCTCCTTTGTAATGAAGTATAACTTATGCTGTAGTGGTTTTCTGTCTTATATGTTTTAATTAGAAAGAAAATGAATAAAAATGTATTCATCATTTTAAAACTTTCCACCCTCTCTGACATTTTCAATTTAGTAAGAAGTCTTAGTTGGTTTGAAGATAGAAGCTTCTACTACAACTATCCCAACACAGTACGAATGCAATCATATTGCTGAAAGTTTGGAAATTATTTATTATTATAGGTCATCTTAGAAGTGGTTATCAAAAGAATGAGTTAGGAAAATAATCAATAACAAGTGTTTATACTGCATAAAAGATTGTGTAGTAGCTATGGGTAATATCATATTTCTAAAAGTTTACAGTGTTTTAGCAAATGATATAGAATAACTAGACAGTCACAGAAAAAAATCTAGACATAGACCTTATTTTTTTTTTACAGAAAATTAATTCAAAATGGATCATAGAACTAAATGTAAACACAAAACTATAAGACTTTTATAAGAACACAGGAGAAAACCTAAATGACTTTTGTATGACAATGACTTTTTACATAGAATACCAAAGGCATAATCCCATGAACAGTATGAACCCATGAATAGTATGAAAAGGCAAAAAGGCATAATACAAGATATAAATAACTGATAAACTGGACCTCATTACTATTAAAACTGCTCTGCCAGTGTCAAGAGAATAAGACACACACTGAGAGAAAAGACACAAGTTTTAAAGGACTGTTAGTCGAACTATACACAGAACTCTTCAAACTCAACACTAAGAAAACAGCCCAATTTGAAAAATGGACCAAAGATTTTTAATAGACAACCCTGCCAGAGAAGACAGAGAGGTGGCAAATCAGCATTTGGAAAGATGCTCCACAACATACGTCATTGCATGCATGCTAAGTCGCTTCAGTCACGTCCAGCTCTTTGTGACCTTATGGACTTCAGCCAGGTTCTTCTGTCCATGGAGATTCTCCAGGCAAGAATACTGTGGTGGGTTGCCATATTCTCCTTCGGGGGATCTTCCTGATCCAGGGGTCGAACTGGCGTCTCTTATGTCTCCTGCGTTGGCAGGAGGGTTCTTCACCACTAGCACCACCTGGGAAGTCCTCATATGTAGTTCAGTTCAGTTCAGTTCAGCTCAGTCGCTCAGTCGTGTCCGACTCTTTGTGACCCCATGAATCGCAGCACGCCAGGCCTCCCTGTCCATCACCATCTCCCAGAGTTCACTCAAACTCACGTCCATCGAGTCAGTGATGCCATCCAGCCATCTCATCCTCTGTCGTCCCCTTCTCCTCCTGCCCCCAATCCCTCCCAGCATCAGAGTATTTTCCAATGAGTCAACTCTTCACATGAGGTGGCCAAAGTACTGGAGTTTCAGCTTTAACATCATTCCTTCCAAAGAACACCCAGGGCTGATCTCCTTTAGAATGGACTGGTTGTTAGATAAATGCAAATTCAAACCAGATGCAATGAAATACCATTACACACCTGTGAAAATGGCCAAACTCTGAAACTCTGACAACACCAAATGCTGGTGAGGATGTGGAGCAACAGGGACTCTCATTTACTGCTCATGGGAATAAAAAAAATGGTACAACCACCTTGGTAAAAATAGTCTAATCACTTTGGAAATTGAGCAATTTCTTAAAAAACTAAACATAACATGTGACCCAGCAATTGTGCTCTTTGGTATTTAACCAATGGAGTTGAAAATTTGAGCTAGTACTCAGATGTCTATAGAAATGCATGCATGCACTGAGCATGCATCCTTGCCCAGTCATGTCCAACTCTTTGCGACCCCATGGACCGTAGCCCATCAGGCACCTCTGTCCATGGGATTTTTCAGACAAGAATACTGGACTGGATTGCCATTTTCCTCCTCCAGGGGATCCTCCCAATCCAGGGATCAAACCCACGTGTCCTGTGTCTCCTGCATTGCAGGCAGATTCTTTTCCTGCTGAGCCATCAAGGAAGCCCACAACACCGAGAGTGAGCCCTAAAGTAAACTATGGACTTCCGGTTAATCATGATATGTCAGTGTATCAACTGCAACAAATGCACCACTCTGTCAGTATATATCAGCTTCATCAATTGCAACAGATATACCACTCTGGTGAGGGATGTTGATAATGGGGAGGTTATGCATGTGTGGGAGCAAGATGTGCGCTGAGAAACACCTGCAGTGTCCTCTCAATTTTGCTGTGAACCTAAAGCTGCTCTGAAAAAGTAAAGTCTTAAAAAGAAGTTTTTAGAGCAACATAGGAGTCAGGAGTATTCTTGCCTGGAAAATCCCATGGACGGAGGAGCCTGGTAGGTTGCAGTCCATGGGTCGCTAAGAGTTGGGCACAACTGAGTGACTTCACTTTCACTTTTCACTTTCATGCACTGGAGAAGGAAATGGCAACCCACTCCAGTATTCTTGGCCTGGAGAATCCCAGGGACGGGAGTTGGACGGCAGTGGGCTGCCGTCTATGGGGTCGCACAGAATTGGGCACAACTGAAGCAACTTAGCAGCAGCAGCAGCAGGAGTCAGGAAATTCAATTGTGCTGAGTGCTATACTCAATTTTATAAAACATTGTACCTTAAAAAAACACTGTGTCCTTGTGCTTTAGAACACCCAAATGTCTTAGAACATAATGCTTGTTCACAGGAGCAGATGAGTGTCATTTTTCATCCATGGACAACATTCCAACAGGTTGCATGAGTTTATATGTTAACAAGCATTCAAATAAAAAAGAATTTAGCAAATCATGGTGATAATTTGTCTAAGCATGCCAAAAACTAATAATTATTTAATCTCTTCAAATTGTTTAACTAATGAGTGAAGGATCACGTGTTCTTAGTTGTTCAGTCATGTCCAACTCTTTGGGACCCCATGGACTGTAGCCTGCCAGGCTCCTCTGTCCTTGGAATTTTCCAGGCAAGAATACTGGAGTAGGTTGCCACTTCCTACTGCAAGGGATCTTCCTGACCTGGGGATCAAACCCACGTCCACATTAATACTTAAATAAATTCTATAAAATCAAGTCAGGACATGAAATAAAAGGAAAATTTACAAGGTGAGGGTAAGGAGGGAAGTTGTATCTTAAGACTCAGCAGATATGTCATTTTTACTTATAATGGACTTTGTTGATTTATTCATTTATTTGCAAATCTTTATTAAGTCTTTACTGTTTGCCAGAAACAGAACTGAGGATTGGTGATAAAACAGTATCAATGTACGCACAGTTAGTTGTGATAAGACAGGACATCCTAGAACTAGTCATCCCATAACCTGCACTGCCATTGAGCCAGAAAGCCCGCAGAGCCAGGCTGTCCGGTTGTATCTGGACAGGACTGGGAAAAGGGGCAATTTCCAGTTGTGGGAGATGCAGTATAACCCATAGATATCCCACCAGCAATGGAGAGGCAGACATAGAGAACAAACTTGTGGACACAGTGGGGGAAGGAGAGGGTGGGATGAATTGAGAGAATAGCAATGGAAACATATATATTACTATATGTAAAACAGATCGCAGGTGGGAATTTGCTATGACACAGGGAGCTCAACCCAGTGCTCTGTGACAACCTGGAGGGGTGGGATTGGGGGGTGGACATAAGTATACCTGTGGCTGACTCCTGTTGATGTATAGCAGAAAAGAACACAGGGTTGTAAAGCAATTATCTTACCAAAAAAAAAAAAAAAGTAATAACAGCTGAAATCTGATTATTACCCAGGTGGAAAGCTGAGAGAATCAGTCCAGCAGGACAGCAGGTTGAAAGGGCAGAAACTGAGGAATGGCCAATGCAAGGAGGAAAATTATATCTGTTTCAGAATATTGGTATGAATGGTGTTAATAATACGTTTGCTCTCCTTTGCTAGGCTTAGCTCATATTGTTCAAAACAGAGACACAAACCAATGAAGGGTAGAAGTTTACCAAAATTCTTGGTTCTATTGCTACAAAGAACAGCAATCTGGTAGGTGAAGCAAGGTGTCTAGACCCACAATATCTCAAACACCACAGTTGACGGGTCATGGTCCAGAACCATCATCTCTATATATCAAGGATCTGTAAACAAGAGCAGAGGAATTTTTCAAAATGCAGTTGGGGATAGTTGACAATTACTCCAGGATCCAGTGGTAATCAGGATGATAGGCTATAGCTCTCTCTCTTCAGAGAGCAAGACCCCAGACAAGAGTAAATTTTCATGAGCAGACTTTGGGCATTGAGGGCATTTGTACAGTGGATACAGTTTCTAAACTAATACCCAAATATAAAAGCAAGAAAATAATGTTGTTATAAGAATTGAGACAAGGTGGTATCAAAGTCAGAGCAACAGTTCAGAAGCCCAGATTGCAGAACCAGGCTTCAAGGCCAAAGATAGGACTCTGAGCTCCAAGCTGGAACTCTGTAAACACCTCTAGCTGTAGGTCAGAGCCAGGGAGATCATCCAGATAGCAAATGGTCAAATTCAGAGACAATAAACCAGGCTGGTCCTGACAAAGGATCCTCTTTGCTAACTTGGGATTGATTGTTTAAGTACCAGATTTGTTGACTTAAACATTAATCAATTTTATTAAAATATCTGCTCCATACCATTAAGGCTTTGATCTTTAGAGTACATCCAACAGTGTGAGATTCAAACATGGTCACTTATTTAAGGGTGATTTTCTAATGAAAGGCTTTAAGATTTGTGAATATATATATATATATATATATATATATATATACATACACACTACTAGAGATTATAACAACCATGAAGATAAAATTTAGCTTATCATTTTTAGCTCTACTGTCTTAAGGTCCATAGAGAAGATAGTAAAAAGTTCCCCAAATGAGAATATAAGAGCTATATTAATTGACATGAGAAGCTTGGGCCCCTCTTTTCCACTCAGTGCCATTTCTCCTGTTATAATCTCTTTTCATTTGTCCCTCTTCATCCTACCCCCATGTACTGCATATAAGCAAGTGTTTTCTCCTTTCCCTAAAATCATGAACACCTAGATTACAACATTTATTATATTTCAGAAGACTAAATGATGTTAATAATAATCAGTGTTATTATTATGTCAGGCTATCTCTAGAATGGAATTCTTTGAAAGGAGAGACTTGATCATATTTTTGCAGACTCAGGTTTTAACACTGTGCCAGACACACAGTTGTCATGTAATGATGTTTATCAAACAAATCAATGACTGAATATTCATTTTTCCTTAATATTTTGGAATAACTATAGTGTACTACTGAAAGAAATAGTGGAGTATGAATTTGTTTCCCTTGAGCATTGTGCTACCTTTGAATACTTTCCTCCATTCATTGTATCCCTTCTTATCACCAGATTCCAGCAGAAATATCATTGTTTGGAGAACAGACAACTGACAACGTTATTCTTCTGCCAAGGAAGAAACTTCTTTAAATCTGCAAGAGTTTTACTCTGTACCTTTGATGTGAAAATTTCATCATCTATTTCCGGGAATGCTTGCTATGTTACATAAGGATATAAAGAAAGAAATGAAGAGAGAGGCTACATCTCCACTTTTGCAATCTACAGATTTCAGCTTCCAAGCAAAAACGACAGATTAATTTCTCAAGTCTGGAGTTTGACTTGGAAGGAAAACAACATTCAGACCTTATTTGCATCTGATGGCTCAGTTTTATAAATGGCAAAGCTGGAAGCTCATGCACAGAACTCCGTCTGGGCCTGGCATCTGTGTTCATGCTGCATCCTAGAATGGGTGAGGAGCTTTCTACCTTTATCTGCTACTTGAAAGGTGTCACTCTAAAGTGTGTTACCATCCACTAGCATGAGAATAAAGCCTCAGGCAGAGCCCTGTAATCCTTTGTTGTTTGGGACAACTCGTCCTCTAATATTTGCTATCTTTTTAATGCTAGTCTCTCTCCTGCCTAAGGTCATAGCTAACGGCCCCCTTCTTCCTTGGTGGCTCCTGATTTGCTCCTTTCCTTAGTATCAGGCAGCCTTGCTCTTTTTCATCTTATTGTATTCTTGCATTTCTTCATCCTTCCTTGAGTATAACTTGGAGGAAAGTGAATGTAAGGTAATACTGAAAAGTAAGAAATCATGCTATCATCTCTTGCAGGAATTATACCATTGTATAACCTGAAAGGTTAAGATTAGGAAAACCAATCATTCCAAGTGACATCTTATATAAAAGACACATCTAATTTTATCGTGTTGCTAAATCTTTATGCAGATGATTAAATCCATGAATTTTTGCACTGAAGAATAGACACATTATAACCAGTCCCTTCCAAGTTTCTTCCAATTATGTATATTTCATACAGAACGTGTTTCATATAGTGTGTACACACATATATAAGTCAGATTTCAGACTCTCTCTATATATCTTTACATATATATAGTTACATACCTCAGATATCAGATTATACAAATATATAGTCATTATGTAGGTTTTATACTGTTCCTTGGCAAGCACCTTACTTACAAGTCATACCATTTCTGCTCTAGCATGGGCAGTCAGTTCAGTTCAGTCGCTCAGTCGTGTTCGACTCTTGGCGATCCCACAAATCGCAGCACGCCACGCCTCCCTGTCCATCACCAATTCCTGGAGTCCAACCAAACCCATGTCCATTGTGCTGGTGATGCCATCCAACCATCTCATCCTCTGTTGTCCTCTTTTCCTCTTATCCTCAATCTTTCCCCAAATCAGGGTCTTTTCAAATGAGTCAGCTCTCTGCATCATGTGGCCAAAGTATTGGAGTTTCAGCTTCAACATCAGTCCCTCCAATGAACACCCAGGACTGATCTCCCTTAGGACAGACTGGTTGGATCTCCTTGCTGTTGGGGTTAAACCTTCACCTAAAAGCAGTCATGGATAACTTGTTACTTCTTTTCATCATTCCATAAGTGAAAAATAAATTGATTAGGAGAACAAAACTTGTTTCTTATAAAATATCTGATATTTTTGTGGTTTTCAGTTGGCTGTTCTAACAATTCAGCCTTCAAAAAACTCAGTGGGGTTGGTAAGTGAGCTGAAGTATAATTACAGAACAATTTCCAAATTTACAAAATGCACCACAGGTTGAAAAACACACTAGGAGGTAAAGAAAGTGTGTGGCATCAAGTAGTTATGGAATTAGAATGAAAACTAAAGTTTCTTTACTCTCAAGGCTGGGTCTTTTGGCTAAATTAGTTCTCAAATGCAGTCCAGCTGACAACCTGCATCAGAACATCTTGGAAGCTTTCAAGAATCAGATTTCTATAGCCAATCCCCAAGATATTCTGCTTCAGGACATCATTTGCGGGGCCTGGAAATCTGTTTTAGAAGTTTTCCAGATGATTCTAACGTGTAACTAGATTTGGGAACCAGTAAGCAGAAACAAGTTGGTTCTATTCATGAAACCTTGCAATAGAAGATACTATATTGTAGATGTCAGCTACAGATTGGGGATCTTCAGAATTCAGCAAGAAAAAGATAAGCAGGTTAGTCTCAAGAGTCTTAGTGAACAGTAGAAATACCGTGGACTGGATCTTTTGGGGAGGGGAGTTGACATAGCCCTTAATAATCTCCACGAAGCCAAAGAAACAGACAGTCTAAGTAAAAAGAGGTTCTTCTTGTACAAAAGAACCTCAAACGACTAGTTTACTGACCACTAGTTCCTCTGTGCCAGCCCCTTAAGGAGTCCCATGTCTCAGCAATTAATACATTAAAGTTCTGAAACTATTATGATCATCCATGCTACCATTTTACTTTAGAGTAAACCAACTTAGAGGAATGTCAACAATTGGGAAACTAGAAAGATAGGGAAGGCTCCACTCGGGATATAACTGCTGATTGTGTGTTAAAAGTATTGTATATTCTCTAATCGGTAGGTACATTATGTCCATAAGATGATGTTTGTTAACTGAATTTCTTAAAGTTTTGGTAATCTTAACAATTCTTTGTTAAATCTATCATTTCAAAGAGATATGTCTAAAGCATTCTATTGTTACAGAGATTTGTCCATTTTTCTTTGTAATAACCTCAAATTTTGTTTTATATATCTTGAGGAGAGGTTATTCAATGTACATACATTCAACAATATTACTCTTTATAGGTAACTTGTTTCATTTATGATTATGGAACAAACCTCTCTATCCTTGACAATATTTTTCCCTTAAGGTTTATGTTGTCATTATTGGTATTTCTCAGTAATTGTCTGGTATTATTTTTTAATTTATTTCTCTACTTTTGGTCCTTCTTGGTCATTATATTTTATGTGTGTCTTTTATAGAAAGAAAGGGAAAGGGAAGTCTCTCAGTCATGTCCGACTCTTTGTGACCCCATGGACTGTAGCCCACCAGTCTCCGTTCATGGCATTTTCCAGGCGAGAGTACTGGAGTGGGTTGCCATTTCCTTCTCCAGGGGATCTTCCCCACCCAGGAATTGAACCCGGGTCTCCTGCATTGTAGGCAGATGCTTTACCATCTGAGCCACCAGGGAAGTTTATAAGTGGTATATGATTGAATTTAGGGCTTCCCTGGTGGCTCAGCTGGTAAAGAATCTGCCTGCAATGCAAGAGACCTGGGTTCAATCTCTGGGTTGGGAAGATCCCCAGGAGAAGGGAATGGCTACCCACTCCAGTATTCTGGCCTAGAGAATTCCATGGATTATATAGTCTATGGGGTCACAAAGAGTCGGACACAACTGAGCGACTTTCACTTACACTTTCAATTTTTATAATCATTATCTTTTAATTGATGAGTTTAGTTCACTCACGCTTATGAAATGAACAAATAGATTTAATTATTTTCATCTTATTTTGTGTCACTGAATATCTTTGCCTTTTTCTCCTTTCCTTGGTTTTTGTTGTTCAGTCACTAAGCTGTGTCCAACTCTTTGTGACCCCATAGACTGCAGCAGGCTAGGCTCTTTTGTCCTCTACTGTCTCTTAGAATTTGCTCAGATTCATGTCATTTGAGTCAGTGAAGCTATCTAACCACCTCATCCTCTGCCACCCCCTTCTCCTTTTGCCTTCAATCTTTCCCAGCATAAGGGTCTTTTCCAATGAGTTGGCTCTTCACATCAGGTGGCCAAAGTATTAGAGCTTCAGCTTTAGTAAGAGTCCTTCCAATGAATATTTAGGTTGATTTTATTAACCTGATTATTCTCCTTCCTATCTTTTACTAAATTGATTTAGTTTTTTATGACATTCTTCCCCTCCCCCCGCTACTAACTTTACATCCTGTTCCTATGCTTTCCTGGTTATTACATACTTCAAAAAGCTTACACATTGCTATCTTTCTCATGCCCTGAGGTTGACAAAGAATTTTTTTAGAAAGTGAAGTATCTCACTGCAGCAAATTGTTGAATATTCTCATAAGTGAATGTTACGATATACTGATATAGACAATGAGTAGAAATGAGTCAACTGTGTGCCTTCATTTGATGGTGGTTAAGAAGAGATAGGGAGATAAATACTTTGTGGAACTTCCAAGTGCAGGAAGGAAAAACTAGGGGCTCAGGTTTCCACAAGTATACTCAGGGGGTTCCCTGTAGTCCACAGCTGCTTTCCACATGCCTTAGGCTGGATCTTCCTCCCCATCTCACATGCAGGAAGGGACGCTAAAGGGGCACGAGTAACTCTCTACCAACTTCCCATATATTCCTTTGGCTCCTGTGAGAGGTGGGCAGGATGGAGGCCCCAGAGGGAATAGACATGGCAGTCAAATGTGATTTTCTTAAGGCACAGAGAGACCCACTCATTGCTTCGAAGTCTGATCATTCTCCATGAAGTCTCCAACAGATTTTCCGTCCCTGCTGAGTAACTGGTCTTATTGTTCTCTCTTGAAATTCACATGATTTCCAAGTCTTCTGTGTTCTGGTTCTCCTCTAGCTCTTCATTAGCAACTCACTCAATATTCTCTCCTGGCTGTCCCTTCTCTGCAAATGGGCCCAGCAATCTGTCTGGTCCCAGGGATGTGAGCATTATGGTATCTCTGCTATTTCTGCAGCAGCAGATACGTAAATGATGGTCTCCACCAGGCACTCTGCTCTTCATGGAGCAGCAAGCTCGGCGAGGGAGCCTAACCAGCTAGGTTTTGGCAGCTGGCTGCCTCTTGCAGTCAAGATGGTAACCAAGGAAGAAGTCAGAGCAGGGGATGTGGCACAGAATTCAGGATTATCGCATGGACTTACTCCACAGTTTATTAGGATGTCTTCAGTTGCAGGTATCAGAAAACCTGTCTAAAACCAGCATAAATGAGAAAGGTATCCACTGACTTGTAGGTGCAAAAAGTCCCCAGAAGAGCTACTTGTAAGTGATATTTAATCATCTGGATTAAAATATATAATAAATACTCAGGTCCCTCCCCCTCTTTTTAGCTGCAGTTCTTCTGTATGATTTCATTTGGGCAAGATCTCACCTTATGGTCCTGAGATGGATGCCAATGACTCCCTGAACTGTCTTTATCATTTGTATCTGCAGTGGAAAATGATCATCCCAGGACCATAAGGTGAGGTCTTGCTACTTACAAATAGATTCACTTGCCAGATGATCTGTGCAGAACCAACTCTTATTAAACATCATGAATGGCTGATAGCCATTCATGATGTTTAATAAGCATAGCCTAGCATAGGGATTTATAATATTAATAAAAACCTAGCACAGGTTTTAATAATATTATTAAATATTATTAATATATATTTTAATAATATTAAACATTAATATTTATTAATAAACATTAATAAAATATCGATAATATAAATATTAATATATTTTAATAATATTATTAAATATTAATACATTTTAATAATATATAAAAATTAATAATATTAATTAAAACCTAGCATAGGTTTTAATAATAACCTAGCATAGGGATTTATTTTGGTAGAATGCAACTCTATCCTTTCCCACTTCTTGTGCTTTTTTGCATTCTTGCCTCTGTTCTCATGGCTTTAAATATGTTTCACTAAATAAGAATTTAGAGGAGACATGATATACACATCAAAAGAAAAATGAAACTGCTGAAATTCTCTAAGGTAAGGTTTATGACTCCCATTTTATAGAGAAGAAACTGAGACTAAAGTGGCCGAAAGTCACAGTGCTAATAAGTGGGAAAGTTAAGGCAGGCATTCAGGAATTGCTTAAAAGTCTATGCTCTCTTCCAGAGGCCAGTTGCTTCAACTGAGTGCCCTTAGGAAAGGGACTATAAGATGGTTTTAACATTCTGTAATTCTCAGTCTGCTGAGAATGGCCCCAACTCCTGCCCGCCACGGCAGCGCAGGCTAACAGTGCTCAAGGTTCTGTGTTACATCCTAGGCAAATTGGCTGACAAACTATAGTGATTTGGGGTAAGGGTTGAGTCTCACACATTTCACTGTGTGAGATCTCAAATACCATTCAGACATCTTAACCATTTCTGCAGGCATGCATATACATTTTGCTTGGAATTTTTGTTCTCTTATTGGCTACTTGTTTACATCATGTAAGTCAGTTTGCACAGTAGCCAGGTAGAAGCTTATGATGAAATTAAGTGCCACCTGAAATCAAATTCTGCTCTTCTTATATGCAGCCACCTCCAAATTCGAAAAATACATCTCTCAGAGTGAGGGCAGGGTTACCATGTGCCTTGCGAAAACTTCCTGATTGCCTTTCAGTGAATTCCAACTATTTCAGTTCTCACGCAGTGGTGGGGGAGGGAGATGAAGAAGAACAAAGCTTATTTATTACAAGAAAGATCATCACTTCCTTTAGGTGGGGCCCCAGCAGAAGCTCTGCACCACCTCCAGTTAGAAAGTCTAAGCCTCTGTGTCACCCATTGGCTTGTTTTCCTGGATTAGTCCCTCCCCTTGCCAAAAAAAGAAGATGCAACAAGGACATGAAATTCTTTTAAAAAGAATGTGGAGGAAATGTGTACAACGTAGGAAAATAATTCCCCCTTCCGGAAAAGATAGAGAAACATGAAAAAAATTTTTGGATAATCACTGCTTTGATTTGCATCCCTTTGATAACTGAATTTAATCCTCTGCCTGCTGTCACAGGGAGAAACAAGAGAGAAAAGTAAATGTGATTATTAAGGTGACACTTTCCTGATATTAAAAATTAATGGCATTTTCATAAAAGAAAAAAGGCCTTGGTTATTCAACAGGACTTATTTTTAGCCAGAAAAGAAACTATAGCTTTAGAAATATAAATCAGGGGCCCCTAAGTGCGGGTGAAAATTAAACAGACAAGCATGCCCTGGAAGGACGGCATGGTACCTAAGGACACTGCTCTGTCAGTAGCTCTAGTATTGCCGAGAATTTAGGAGGACTGCATGGGGCGAGCAGCAAGTCTGAAGACAGGAAGGTCGTCTTCCTTGCTCAGAGTGAGGAGCCCACTCAGTCCCCTCTCCTGTGGGGTGCAACAATGCTCCAGCCCAGGGTGACCAAGAAGCCTAATCAGATGGTCTTCACCATGGATACTGGTATTCTGAGAGGAAGGCATCTCTAGAACAGGGTTTATTTTATTTTATTTTGGTTTATTTTATAATTAGGATTAATTCCAGCAAGAAAAGGATGGGTTTTCAAATAATGCTTTCATAACTGAAAAGAACTGTGGTTGGTTTTTGAAAAGACCTGTTCTTGTGAAGCTTGACATTCTGAGCTCCAGAGCAATGTTCACATAAGGAACTCTCTCTCCACCTCACTGTGGGTGCTGGGCCCTGGGAGGGCTCTCATGTGGGTTATTTGTGTGCTGAATACCCCTTAGAAACATGATTTTAGGCTGCTCCAGGGCTTCCCTGTAGCTAAACTACTGCTCTGCTAGGCAGATTCCAGTAGACCTTTCACAGTCGTACACCAGGAACTTTGGAAATGACACATTAGGAGCATCTACACTACATAAGACACCCCAGGATCATTAGGGAGCACGGCTGGGGTGACTAGGCTGGCTGAGTGCATAAAGACATAGAGCTCCATACACGAACATTTAAAAATTAATAAAACCACACATACTCATATTGTTCAGAGTCTTATCTGAACTACCTATCTACCCATCTACATATCTATCTACCTATCTTGGTAGAATGGAGTTCTGTCCTTTTCTTCTGCTTATGTTTTCGACTTCCTATTTCTGTTTTTATGACTTTAAGCATGATACTTCCACTAAGTAAGACTGTAAGGCTTCCCTGGGAGCTCAGTTGGTAAGGAATCCACCTGCAATGCAGGAGACCCTGGTTCGATTCCTGGATCAGGAATATCCCCTGGAGAAGGGAATGGCAACCCACTCCAGTAATCTTGCCTGGAGAATCCCTATGGACAGAGGAGCCTGGCAGGCTACAGTCTACGGGGTCACAGAGATTTGGACACGACTGAGTGGCTAAGCACAGCAAGAGTGATGTTTCCACTAAATAAGACTGTAGAGGAAGGACATTGATTTATTTGAACTAGTCTTTCAATACCCTTCAGGGAAATTTTGGGTGTGCATATTATACACTGTATGTCCACTCAGAGTATTCTTTTCCTCCTTTTTTCTGTGTGTGTATGTACTAGGGAGGAGCGGAAGGATGCAGTGTGATAACATTTTAATAATGAGGTTGTCTTCAGAGGTAGTAAGTTTTCCCATTAATTAAGGTGTTTAAGGGTAAACAAGTTGGTTGCTGGGTAAAGATGTTTCAAAGGGAAATTTCTCAGCAAATGAATAGTTTATTCACATGTGTCCACAGTTCTCTTTTAGTCCTTAATATGTATTAAGTACAATGTTTTATTATGGAGGTTATTAACTAAATTAGTTGGCTTGCAAGAATTCCAGCTCTCTAAGATATGCTATGACCCTGTCTCTGTCCCATTTATAATTCTATTTAGTTATAGATATTAATGGAATAAGAGATCAAATATCCCTATTAATAAAAAAAATAGGCATACAATTCCAGTATAGATACATACATACTCAGTCCTGAATATTCATTAGAAGGACTGATGCTGAAGCTGAAACTCCAATACTTTGGCCACCTGATGCGAAGAACTGACTCATTTGAAAAGACCCTGATGCTGGGAAATATTGAGGGCGGAAGGAGAAGGGGATGGCAGAGAATGAGACGGCTGGATGGCATCACTGACTCAATGGACATGAGTTTAAGTGAACTCCGGGAGTTGGTGATGGACAGGGAGGCCTGGCGTGCTGCAATCCATGGGGTTGCAAAGAGTCACACATGACTGAGCAGCTGAACTGAATTGAACATACATACTGCATTATCATTATCTAATTTGTAAAGGCTCAAAATATACTTAAAAGATCATTTAATTGTTGATATAAATCTATATTTAATATAGTTCTATTATTTTTGAAATGTTGATGACCTGTTATAAAGTCTCATTAGGTGATAAATGCTTCTGGCTATCAACTCTGCCCTTTTCTGCCCTTCTCTCTTCAGAGGCCTGCATTATCAATATAATCTTAAGTTGCCAGCTGTCTGTTTGTGATGATTCATTTTGTTACAACTGGATAATATTATCTGTAAACATGTTTAACTGGGTTCAAGGAAATTGAACTGTGTTCCAACTTGTGGAACACAAACGAACAGATGGGACCTGCACCGCCAACCCCTGTAGTGGAGCATGGCTTCCCTCACCTCCTTCCCAATCAGGTGGCTCATGGGCCAGCAGCCACTTAGTCACACAGATCCCAGGTCTGGAAGGGACCCACACTTTGCACAGTGTTCAGCTGTCACTTTCACTTTTCACTTTCATGCATTGGAGAAGGAAATGGCAACCCACTCCAGTGTTCTTGCCTGGAGAATCCCAGGGACGGGGGAGCCTGGTAGGCTGCCGTCTATGGGGTCGCACAGAGTCGGACATGACTGAAGCGACTTAGCAGCAGTAGCTGTTACAGTCCTGGAATTATGAATAATCTTTGAATTGTGTTTTGTCTACTGCTATTGTGAATGTGTTTGCCTTAAAAAAAGAATAAGAGGAAGGGGTTTGGGAATTTTGACAAGAGGTATAATCCTTTTCCCAAAGATTGGGGTTGGGGTTGGGGTTGGGGGTGAGAGTGAAGGACACAGAAAACTGATTAGGGCAATGGAGTGGGACTTCGTGGCAAAGTCAAGATCCCTTGGGATTTGTGGTCACAAACTGGTCATTATGTCTGGATGATTTTTCTCTAGCTGTGTTCACCTACAAAGTTATAAGAGGGAAGCAGCTGAAGGCTTAGATTTGAACAGGGTTGAAAGTCTATAGGCAAACATAACAGGAGCTAGGAGCATGTGAAAGAACATGAGATCTAATGGGATGAGAAGGAAAGTGATGACTGTGGGAGGAGCCAACACTGAGCGCATGGACGGGGAGCCCCGTGGGCTTGAGGAAAGGCTCAAGTTGGCAAGCTAGAGTAAGTTAGACGGGAAGACAAGAAATGCTGGTTCAGGGTTTGCTGTTGTTTTTCAGTCACTAAGTCCTGTGCAACTCTTTGCAACCCCATGGACTGCAGCATGTCAGGCCTCCCTGTTCTTCACCATCTCCCGGAGTTTGCTCAAATTCATGTCCATTGAGTCGGTGAGGCCATCCAACCATCTCATTCTGTGCTAAGGGGTCGGGGTAGCTAATTGAAATCGAGACTTTGGAAGAGGCACAGCTATTGATGATCACCAGGTCTGGGACACGAGCACCAAATACATTGCTGGGGTGGAAGAGAGTAATGAGTAACAGAGACCAGGTTCTGACAGGGCCCAGAGAGTTGGCGGATGCACTTCCATGAAGTTCCCCTAAAAGCAGTGACAGCAGTATCGAGGGAATGAAGCAAAGAGAATTAAAACCTTACATGGCTGATAATAACCAGGAAGGAGCAGTGGCTGTACATTTCAAAGGAGCTGGCTGGCTTGTTCAAAGGGGAAGCATCACTGGCAAACACACAGAGTGGGCAGAGGTTCCCTTCAGATGGAAAAGTGAAAGGAATTGCAGGGAATCATGGAGAGGGAGGTAGAGAGGAAGGGTAAATATTCTTCATCAAGGAATGAGAAGTAAGTGGAGAATGAAGACAAATTAAATTCTTGAAAAAGTCATTTAAGTGTCTTATTAATTCCCTCAAAGATTAGGTATGTCACAGCACTAGTTAGAGTCAGGAAACCATGGAAACCCCAGGTTAGTTTTCTCAGCCTAACTTGCTTTTCTCCATATTGTTTTCTGCTGAATCACATGTCGCCAGGTTGAGATATCATCAGAATCATTAGCAATATAAGGGCACTTTACATGAAATCTGGTCATATCACCAGAGTCTAAATGTGAAAGAAGGAAAAGTTTACATACTGTGTTCATTTAGCAAGCAAATGTTTCTTGGTTATCTTCTCTGTGTAAAGCACTGTGCTAAATGATAAGGCATGTGAAAATAGCCTAGATACTATTCCTGTCCAGAGAACTTCATGGAATTTGGATAGTAAAAAGAAAAAAAAAAAAGAATTTGGATAGTAAAATGGTGTCATGGAAACTGGAAGCACTTGTATCTTCCAAGAGTCTAACAGGGGAGAGGAAAGGAGTAGCATTTATACCCAGTGTCTAACTGATCCAACTTGTTTGATGGGGAAGCCAAAACCCACAACTGAGGCGGATTGTTGGAGTCCATGTGCATCTCAAAGTGGCAAAAATGGCACCAGTCTGGAGTCTGGTAGAGATGGGTTTGGGTTACGAAGCCACAGGTGAGTCTGAAACGATCACAGGTGTCAGGAAGATAATGGTTCCAATAGCCAGAAGCTCCATAGAACCAGCAGCTAAGTTTTAAGAGCAAAATGAAGAAAACCTAGAGACTTTCATAGAATAGACCCCATAGAGAATTTCTTCATAACACCACCATTCCCAACTTTATGCAAGAATTTAATCCTGTAATTTATAATCCCATGCAGTTATATTCCAAAACTGTGTTTGCATGCATTGTTTCACTGTGTCTGTCTTCAGGACTGATATTCAAACAGAAACTTTAGGCAAGAATCTATATTCCCTGCTAAGATAACCACAAGAATCACATCTACCCAAATGTTCTGGGTCACTGGCCACATTGCCAAGATCATCTGTATCTTCTAGAAGAAGTATTTATTTATCTACAACAGAAGCATGGTTTGGCATATGACATAAAATTGAACCCAATGGATCATTATTATACAGAGTCACTAAAATATTGAGATATTGTAGATTTATTATTTTTAACTAACTTCTCTAGAAAAATCTCATAATTAACCCAGGCACTTAGAAAATAGGATATCTACGCTTTTAAAGTTATTTACATTTTATCACAAATGTTTTCCTTCTCTCCCCCAACCTCATTGCTGACTGATACTGATCATAATTATGGACCCTATTTTCACTGGAAAATCATAGATTTAGGACTGGAAAGCTCCTTAGAAATGATAACACTAGGTTAAGTGACATAAAAATCATGCAGTTAGTGGCAGAGCCAGATTTTTAAATATAAGGCTTGGTATAAAAGAGTCCCCAAATATCCCAAGGTTATTATTTTTCTTCACTAAATTTCTGATATTAATGTGTGCATGCTCAGTTGCTCAATCATGTCCAACTCTTTGCAACCCCATGGACTGTAGCCCGTCAGGTACTTCTGTCCATGGGAATTTTCAGGCAAGAATACTGAAGTGGGTTGCCATTTCCTCCTTCAGGGCATCTTTCTGATGCAGGGATCAAACCTATGTCTCATCTATCTCCTGTGTTGGCAGGCAGATCCTTTACTACTGAGCCACCTGGGAAGTCTTCTGATATTAATGAGTGAAGAGTGAAGTTGCTCAGTCATGTCCGACTCTTTGCAATCCCGTGGACTGTAGCCCACCAGGCTCATCTGTCCATGGAATTCTTCAGGCAAGAGTACTGGAGTGGGTTGCCATTTCCTTCTCCAAGGGATCTTCCCAACCCAGGGATCAAACCCAGGTCTCCCGCATTGCAGGCAGACGCTTTACTGTCTGAGCCACCAGGGAAGCTGGTGTCCTGATATTAATATCCATATATAAATAATGCTTTCACTAAAAATTAAATAAAGAAACATACTTCAGGCTATTTGGGAGCTCTGATTAGTCACAGAATATGATCATTTTCCTTTAATGGATATTTGAAGAGGTTTTTTCTGTTCATCCTGTTGTTTTTAGTTTTAGCCAGGGTCACTATTAAAAAAAAAAAAATAACCCTGAAAACAAAGTTACTTTTGGCACATTCAGAAAATGAAGGTTGCTTTGAGTTATATTTGGACTCCTTGATGTTTTTATCAATTTAAATAAAGGTTCTACAGCTCCCTTTAGATGACTTTTACAAGGTCATTGTATATGGATGAGTCATCACACTGCTACTGGAAAATGACTTTAGGAATAAGCCATACAGAGATTTGAAAGAGCCTTGTTTCTCACTATTACAGTTATGCAAGTGGAAAGAATAGCCTTGAATCCAGAGAAAGGAGTAGCATGCCAGAACATTTCAGCAACCAAACAGTGTATTTCTCTTTCAAAAACGAACCTGTTTATCTCTATTAACTATACAGTTTTATAATGATATTGTTTATTTACTTCCTGGTAAAGAGATTTGCAAATTTAATTTAATTAATATGAATATGCCCATAGCTACAGAGTCGGACACGACCGAGTGACTTCACTTTCACTTTTCACTCTCATGCGTTGGAGAAGGAAATGGCAACCCACTCCAGTGTTCTTGCTTGGAGAATCCCAGGGACGGGGGAGCCTGGTGGGCTGCCGTCTATGGGGTTGCACAGGGTTGGACACGACTGAAGCGACTTAGCAGCAGCAGCCCATAGCTATGTAGAATCTTGGCTGTTTGACCAGTGGCATCCCTAATGAGGCAGATGTCAAACTTAGACTTCACTCCCTGTAGCACTTGGCTTTGGAAGTGAGTTTATTATTCAGGATATAAAGTTCATTTCAGACCTTAGGCATACATGGATAACAGTCTATTTTGTTACTCAGTCTCTGGACAATTTATTTTGTTGTTTAGTTTGTTTTGGAATATTTAGTACTAGAATGCAGACACATCAGATTTTCATTGTTGCAGTCATCATTTTTGGGTCATTGAAAAGAACTGTATGCTTTAATAGAACAAAGGAGAATGGCTTTATTCTCATCAAACCATATATTAAAAGTTTTAAAACTGTTGCTTCTCCTTAAGTTCTTCTTGGTTAATTTCTTAAACAATGGACTGAACTGAAATGTCAAGAGTCTTTTGTTGGTACTTGATTTGTATGTAATAGAGTCATTTGTCATTGTCATTATGTAATACTTACAAAGGTTCTACTAGGTTAGCTAAAATAGGGTCTTGTCGCCTTCATTTCACTGCTAAAGAAAGGAAAGTTCAGTGTCATACGATCTGACCTACATGCCATATTAGTTTGTATCTTTTTAAAATTAAGCCTTATCCCACTGCTGGGCATACACACCAAGGAAACCAGAATTGAAAGAGACACGTGTACCCATCACAGCACTGTTTATAAAAGCCAGGACATGGAAGCAATCAAGACGTCCATCAGCAGACAAATGAATAAGAAAGTTGTGGTACATATACACAATGGAATATTACTCAGCCATTAAAAAGAATGCATTTGAATCAGTTCTGATGAGGTGGATGAAACTGGAGTCTATTATACAGAGTGAAGTAAGTCAGAAAGAAAAACACCAATACAGTATATTAATGCATATATACGGAATTTAGAAAGATGGTAACAGTGACCCTATATGTGAGACACAAATGTAAAGAACAGGCTTTTGGACTCTGTGGGAGAAGGCGAGGGTGGGATGATTTGAGAGAATGGCATTGAAACATGTATATTATCATATGTGAAATAGATTGCCAGTCCAGGTTCGATGCATGAGACAGGGTGCTCAGGGCTGGTGCACTGGGATGACCCTGAGGGATGGGATGGGGAGGGAGGTGGGAGGGGGGTTCAGGATGGGGAATACATGTACACCCATGGCTGATTCATGTCAATGTATGACAAAAACCACTACAATATTGTAAGGTAATTAGCCTCCAAGTAAAATAATAAATTTGTTAAAAAATAAAATTAAGCCTTATAAAATTTAGACTTGTTCATTGATATATGTAACTATTTTGACCCATATCTGCAGAGCTCTATTTATACAAATAAATAAATCAAGAGCTTCAATCTAGCTTTACTTTATTTTTAACTTCCTAATTTTGTCATCCTCTTGGGAACCAGTCTCAAGTGCTCTCAAATACCCCTTAATTCTCAGGAGTATCATTTTATGTTTCCAAGGAAGACCTCAAGTTTTAGTGCTATTAACATTTAACTCCTGAAGGAAAGACTGTCATAGTAACAGAGGTTTAACAGAGGGTTTCCCATGGAGACAGTCAGTTTATAAGGGCTTGAGTTGAGCAAAATCAAGATTGTTCCAAGGACCAGGACCATGATAGTGGCACTGCTCTTGTCCTGGATATAAGATTAATCTATGATTCATTCTCAACTTCTCTGAAATCCCTTTAGTTGTTGTTCAGTTGCTCAGTCATGTCCGACTCTTTGTGACCCCATGGACTGCAGCATGCCAGGCTTCTCTGTCCTTCACTATCTCCCGGTGCTTGCTCAAACTCATGTCCATTGAGTTAGAGATACCATCCAAGACGGTTGGATCTTGTCCTTTATCATTCCCTTCTTCCCCCGCCCTCAATCTTTCCCAGCATCAGTGTCTTTCTAATGAGTCAGCTCTTTTCATCAGGTGGCCAAAGTATTGAAGCTTCAACTTCAGCATCAGTCCTTCCAATAGAGTTTAAGCCTATTGTGTCATAGGTCCTTAGAAAGGTACTGCCAGAAAAGACCTTGGAAGTCATCCAGTCTGACATCATTTTATAAAAGTAGGACTCTGAGATAGACATTAATGGGTAAGAGACTAATGTAAGTCAGCATCTCACAGTGAGTTTTCCTTGACCCCATGCTAGTTTGAAGGTCAAACTTCCAGACCTGTGATCTTGTCATCAATAATCATAACTAGCCTGGGTAGTGCTTTTGTATTAATTTACAAAAGCTTTGGGCTAGAACCCCTTAGTGATCTTGCAAAATAAGAGTTTCATAATCATTATTTTATGAATGAGGAATCAGAGGCATGGATGTTAAAAAATCTATTGGAGTCAACTCAGTCAGTAAAGGGTTGCAATAAGCCAGGGCATATGTTCTTTGCATGTGGCACAATCCATCCCACCAGTGACTATTTACCATAAATACTAATTTACCTGAAAAGTCCTTTTTTTGGAATCATGGTTCTGATTATAATCATTATCATTCAATAATTTATTGGATACATTATTGACCAACTAGAGTTTATCCTTGAACAACATAGGGGTAAGCAGCACTGACACTCCCTACAGTCAAAAATCTGCATATAATTTATAGTTGGCCCTCTGGACCCTCTGCATCCATGGATTCAATCAACTATGGATTGTGTAGTGCTATATATTTATTACTGAAAAAGTCCACATGTAAGTGGATCCATGCAGTTTAAACCCATGTTGTTCAAGGGTCAACTGTATATGCTAGATATAGATATTCATTAGTTTAGATACTCATGTTTTTAAAAATAAACCAAATTTAAACACAGTTGAGTCATTATTCATTGGAGTCATGTTCTGTAAAATCTCTACAAACACTGAATTCGCAAATATTAAATCATTGCTCCATAGGGGAAATAACAGGGTTAGGTTTCCTGCAAGCCACTGCTCACATTTTCACCAATCAATCAATACCTAACATTTTGTGTTTGCTTCTGTTTGAAGCCATCTTATTTAATATATACTGATTAATTACCATTGAGTTCAGCCAAAAGCACCATAGTAGTACCTCAATGAAGCTTATCTAACATGTGTATCTTTTCTGTAAGGCATAACACAGCCCCTTAGGAGTCTGAGACAGCACCTCAGCCCTGCACCCAGGGACCATTTTAAACAGCAAAACTATCATCATCACTACCACCACCAACAGCAACCCCAAAAACAAAAATTCAAAAACTGTGACCCTAAATAGATTCTAAAAAGAATACTTGTTTATAGTATGAATGCTGAAATAAGAAGGCATCGCCTTCTTTGGCCTCAGCTGGGAACATGTACACCAATTGACAACGTTTCCAACCTTGTGAGCATGCGCACCTCCACAAATGACCTACTGAAGCACCGGGAGTATTAATTTGGGAATTATAAATAGCACATGGGTGAATTTGGGAATACAGAATCCTTGAATACCAAGGATCAAATGCCATTCACTATGCATTACATTTACCATAATTATTAAATTAAATAATAAATTCAAATAAAAATACAATAAAAATAAATTCAAAATAAAATTCTATCAAATAATCATTTGTTTAAATTAAATCTGATTCCATCCTTAGGGAACTTGCAATCTAGTCTGAAAGGTAGATAGTACCCTCGTGCCTTTTCCTTCATACAAATTATATTTTAAAATCATATTTTAAATTTGTTTATAAGTTTACTGGGTTTCCTTGATAACTTATAAACAAACTTTAAAAATATGGCTTTAAGATATAATTTGTATGAAGGCAAAGGCATGAGGGAGTATAGCTCATGGGGCCCTTTTACCCTGGGTGCTCAGCATTAACTGAAGTTTTGCCTCCAAACAGGGCACAGGAAGTTACCACTAGGAATGTCATTGCAGGAAACACCTGGAGACTCTGCTTTCCCACTCCTCTCTCTCCTTATCACAGAAAGAGGAAAGGAGCCTTGCACAGCTCCTCCTGAAGGAGAACTGTCTGAGGCGCTTGAACATACACACACGCCAAGGCCCCTGAAATGAGTTCGCCCCGTGTCTCACCTTCACTTACGCCCATAAACACCACTCTCATAAGCGTTCACTAGGGCCACGCGCAGGAGAGGCATAGAACGATGTGAAATTTGGTGTTCATACCTATCAAGTAAGAGGGGCCAAAATGGATTTCTGTACAGGTTCTAAGTACTAATCATGAAGCAAAATTGGTTCAAGGGTATTTTAAGAAATATGTCAGATCTTCATCAGAGAAGCTGATTAATACCTGTTAGAGTTGGAAAACGGGCTTTAGAAATATTTTATTCCAGTCACCTCATCTTACAGAGACAGGAGCTGAAGCACATTTGCTCAAGGTTATAGAGATACTTACTGACAGGGTCTGGATAAAATAGATCAGTTTTAGATGACAAATTCACTGGAAGGAAGATATATATTTATGTGTCCTAGATGTCATACATTTTTGGTGCTTTATAAAAGTTGAACTGTTATACCACACACACACACGCATATATACACACACATATATATATATATACATGTGTATAGTATGTGTAAATGTCAAATGAGTGCATTTTTAAGACTGGATGCATTTTTTAAGTGTTTAACTGCTGATTCATCCCTTACTAATAAGCAAACTGATACATTCTGTCCACACACACGCACATCTACCTGATGAGAAAGTTTTAATTCAAGCAAAGATCCCTTTATTTATCTAATCTGACTGCTGTAGGCCATGCGACTTAATATTGTATCATGCTTAGCCGCTCAGCCCAGTCTGACTCTTTTGCGACCCCATGGACTATAGCTCACAGTTCAGTTCAGTTCAGTCCAGTCACTCAGTCATGTCCGACTCTTTGCGACCAATGAATTGCAGCACTCCAGGCCTCCCTATCCATCACCAACTCCCGGAGTTCACTCAGACTCACGTCCATCGAGTCAGTGCTGCCATCCAGCCATCTCATCCTCTGTTGTCCCCTTCTCCTCCTGCCCCCAATCCCTCCCAGCATCAGAGTCCTTTCCAATGAGTCAGCTCTTCTCATGAGGTGGCCAAAGTACAAGGCTCCTTTTATCCACGTAATTTTCCAGGCAAGAATACATGAGCAGGTTGCCACGCCCTCCTTCAGAGGATCTTCCCGACCCAGAGACAGAACCAGCATCTCCTGTGTCTCCTGCATTGGCAGGCATGTTCTTTACCACTAGTGCCACATGGGAAGTAGGCTTCCTCAAAATGAACTTTGAGCATGGAACTCATAATACACAATAAGTTTAAAAACTTAAACTGTCTAAATAGTCATCTATATAGGCTTTTATCCTTAATAAAAATATTTATATTCTTCATGGGCTACTTATAGATCAAACCTGTTCAATTTAAGAAATAAGCAGCTTAAAATACTTTAAACATGACAATAAATAATTAACCCCTCATAAGCAAATAACAAGAGAAACTGAGAAAAACATTTGGAATAAAACTTAAATGATTAATAACCCTAGTATAAAAATAACTTCTAGATATGGGACAGGAGAACACATATAGAAAAGTGGGCCAGATAGACAAACAAAAAAGAAATACAAATGACTATTAACCATATGAAAATATAGTCAAGCTACCAATAAGAGAGAATCAAAATTAAAACTACAATGAGAAACCATTTTCACCTACCAGACTGGCAAAATTCTGGCAGTGAGGGGTAGGAAAATAGGCATTTTTGAAAATCATTGGTGGCAAGGCAAAATGATAAAACCACTATGAGAGAAAATTTGACACTGTCTTCCAAAACTATATATGCATTTACCTTGGGACCAGCGATCTCATTTCTAAGATCCCTTCCAAAGTACTATGGGGAAAAAAAAATACAACAAAATGTCATGTTTACAAAGCTTTTCATGACGGCCTTGTTTGCAATAGCAAAAGACCAGCAACTACTAATTTTCCAGGGTCGTCACAACAAATTTCCACAAAGGGGGACAGTTGGCTGAATTCAAGGTGTTGCCAGGGCCATTGGTTCCTTTGAAACCACAAGAGCAATCCTTTCTTGGTTCTTTTAGCCTCTGGTCTTTGACAACAATCATGGTTTTCCTTGGCTAGAGATATGTCAAGCCAATCTTTTCCTCTTTATCTCATGACCATCCTCTTTCTGTGTGTCTCTCTCCTCCTCTTGTAAGAACACCAGTCATACTGGATTAGAGTCCATGTAATGGATGAGCATGACCTCATCTTAACTTGATTACATCGGCAAAGACTCTATTTCTAAATAAGGAAGGTCCCATTCATGGGTACCAGGGGTTAGGACTTTAAAATATCCTTTTTTTGTGTGAGGGCACAATTCAACTCATAATAATAATAATGAATAGACTGCATAAACTATGGTGCATGAACACAATGGGAATCTGTATACCTCTAGTAAGAATGATTAATATAGCTACATACTACTATGAAATAGTATCTAGAATATATTAAGTGAAAACAGCAAAGTGAAAAAAAAGTGTAGATTTTATTCTACTGTTTAACTATGCCAGGATATGCTTATTTGTTTAAGTCACAAAGTAATAATCACCATAATAAAAGAATTATGAGGGAATAATATGAAAGAGACAGAAAGACGTTAAATTTCCATGGATATCAGTTGCTTTTGTGGATTTGATTTTGGAGCTATGTAAATATTTTATACAATTAAAAAACAAAATTGAAAAAGAAAATTAAGGCTAAACATCAAGAGCAAAATGAAATAAATGAATCTGTCTTTCCAGTTGGTGGAAATGACATAGGAACTATTCCAAATAAAACACAATAATTTGAAAGTACATCCTTTAGCACTAAGAGAAGTGTGGAAAAATCTTAAACCATTTTTCAGCAATCATATTGTTGATGGTAGTATTAAGCCTGTTGGTGTGTCAAATATATAATAAATTAATAAACTGAGTGATCATGTGGGTGTTATTGAAAACCAGAAGGTCTGGGAGAAAGGCAATAAGAATAAGATTAAATAAAAGTGTGGTATGAGGACAGTATTATAATATTTAAAAGAGGGGCTTTTCTTTCCTTTTAGAGACACTGATGTATATACAGATGAAATAATATACTATCTGGTATTTATTTCAAAAAAATCAGGAATGTGGAAAGGGAAATGAGTGGGGGTATAAAAGAAACAAACTGACTATTAGTAGATAATGCTTGAAATGGGTTGTGGTTACATGGAGAATTAATTATACCATTGTCTCTACTTTTTTTACATGTTTGAAATTTTCCATATTTTCCTACATGGATTGTATTTATTATATACATAAACATAAGCATGTATTTTAATGAATATATGTATGTTGATCCAGATTCTAAGTATTTATAAACTCATATATATATATATATATATACACACACACACACACACACATAAGTAAATATGCCTAGTAAGAACAATAAAAATGTATAGATTTTTGATTAACCCAGTTGCCCTATCCTTCAATTTATTGGCATCGAATTAGTGTTGCCTTTTGTGTAATTATCCCCTTTCTCGTGGGCAGCAATATCAATCATAGTCATCAAACAAAGCACACTCACCTTCCCTTTGGAACACTTACCTACACATATGGGAATTCCATAGGAAAACAATAGAAATTCCAGCAATTCCCAGTTTTCTAGTTAACTTCTCAGCCCCAACCACTCCAGATTTCCTGAGGCACAACATGATGTAGATGCGGAAATTACAGTACTGAGTAGATTGTGGGTGTTCTCTTGCTGAATTTGTGCAACAAGTTTGAAATGTGTCACCACTGACACCAATTTCTTCGCCAGGCAATGCCAGATGCCTCGTAGGTTTGATCTAATTAGAAGTTGTATCTTCTTACGTTAATCTTTTACTTACTGGTTTTCACATCAGTGCTAAAGTTCAACCACGCTAAAGCGTGACGATGAATCAGATAAATCACCCCTTCTGTCCTCGGAAGGAATGAGTAAGGATCTGGAGAAGGAACCTGGGTAGGGGGTGACTCTGGTGAAAGCCCTTCTGTGGCAGACATCAGCCAGAAATATAGAGGCTCCACTCTAAAACTTCTGTGAACTTCTCACCTCTTCTCTTCAGTGCCAACATGTCAGCTATTACCGTGTCTCCTTTCTCACCTTCAAATCACACTCTTATTTTTAGATATATGTATGACCAACCTAGATAGCATATTCAAAAGCAGAGACATTACTTTGCCAACAAAGGTTCGTCTAGTCAAGGCTATGGTTTTTCCTGTGGTCATGTATGGATGTGAGAGTTGGACTGTGAAGAAGGCTGAGTGCCGAAGAATTGATGCTTTTGAACTGTGGTGTTGGAGAAGACTCTTGAGAGTCCCTTGGACTGCAAGGAGATCAAACCAGTCCATTCTGAAGGAGATCAGCCCTGGGATTTCTTTGGAAGGACTGATGCTAAAGCTGAAACTCCAGTACTTTGGCCACCTCATGTGAAGAGTTGACTCATTGGAAAAGACTCTGATGCTGGGAGGGATTGGGGGCAGGAGGAGAAGGGGACGACAGAGGATGAGATGGCTGGATGGCATCGCTGACTCAATGGACGTGAGTCTCAGTGAACTCCGGGAGTTGGTGATGGACAGGGAGGCCTGGTGTGCTGCGATTCATGGGGTAGCAAAGAGTCAGACACGACTGAGCAACTGATCTGATCTGATCTGATCTGATGTTTACTATACACATGCATGTGTATTCATGTTAGGGGCTAGGTGTTGATGAACTTTGGCAGAATGGTACATTTGTTTTGCCTTGACCCGTATAAATCTCTGACTGTTGTTCTCTGTCTTCCATGGGCTTTCCCATTCTGGTTTGGTGTCCTATCCTAGTTTTCCCCTGGAGCTTCAGAATAGGGCTTTTGGGAGAAAACAAAAAGCTCCCATCATTATGGCTGCCTCCCTTTGAGCCCGTTAGTATTTGCTGCTCTGCCTAGTAGTGTTAATACTACGAACAGTTCACTTTTTAGTATTCCATTAAAAAGAAAAGAACAGTGAACATGAAAAAGAAACAAAGAACAGTTTCTTCTTCTAGTGAGTCTGGAATGCTGTGTTACTGCCAAGATCTTCACCAGGAGAGTCTCTGGACCATAGCTTAGAAGGCCAACAGAATGTACTAGAAAGCAAAAGTAGGTTGTTGGAGTCAGGAACAAGCCGTTAGGTTTTAAACTTAAAAGAAGTGTTTTCTATTTTACACATACTTTCAACAGTTTACATTTTTTGTAGTTAAAGTTTTAAAATCTTGGATTTGGTTACTATAGCACTGATTTGAGCTTATCCCATGTCTAATTGCATGAAACAGATTTGGGCCAAAAACCTCTCTATAAAACTCATATAAAACAGAATGGTTATTAGATACATATATTTTCTATTAAAGCTAAGGCATGCCCCAAGTAAATTTGCTAGCAGTACTACATAGAACAAACAAGAAATTTGAAAGCAGAGCATTGACATCGTGGATATTTTCTGGCTATACACTTTAGGACTTAATTCAATAAAATAGTATTCATAATATGAGGTTTCAATGCTAGGATCCCTAGCAAATGCAAAATTGAGAAAAGATTATTCTGGGAAAAGGTCTTTGTCACTTGTCCAAATTCATTTTGACTCTTGTTATTCTTTGCAATTGACAAAACTAGCCATGGTCAGCTTTTAGAAGTATCTGGTTTGTTTTCCAGTTACAAATGGAGTCATCCTAATAAGTCATGAGCACCATATACAGTTCTCAGTAGTGTAAAAATGTTAGGTTCTTGGTTACAGTGTAAAATAATCCATAGTTTGACCGAGTACTAATTGTGAGATTATAGCTGTTCAATTGTAGTGAGATAGATAAACATCTAGACATTTCAGATTAAAATATTAGAAAGTGGTTCTTTCTCTACTTGTGTAACCATCAGAAAAAAAGAAGGTATTATCCTAGAATATTTTGCAAGCTGTCTAGAAATGAAAATGAAGACATAAAGATGTATTTACTAAAGATGATAGATATGAAAAAAATAGAAGCACCCTCAAGCATGATTTTGTTTGAACATATGTCTCTTAAGGTCACTTTTCACATGAATATCCTACAATTCTGAGATAATTAACTCTTAAGTGAGAAGAAATAAATTTAATAAAGAAAATCCACCAGATTTTATCCTTGATTCTACCTGTAACTCCTCCCATTACAGTTAATAACAAAATAACAATTCAGGCTTGAACGTTGGGTTTACTTTGACCCATCTTTTCCATTATCCAGTCATCTTGTTGGACACTGGTTACTACCGACTCCACCGCCACGGTGTCATTCATATCCACTCCATCTTTTCTAGGTTTACAATCAAGGTTCTAGGGTCCAGGTGTTCACAGCCTCTCACCCAGCCTTTTGAAGCAGCCTGTGATTGTGCTATTTAATTTTTCCCTCTTGTCCCTACACGTTGCCCCTCAGTTAATATTCCTATAAAATGGTTTCGATCTTGCCATGCATGTGACCTAAATAACTGATGGTTTTAGCAGTGTCCAAACTCCAGAGCCCAGTAAACTAGGCTGCCTGCAATATGACCACTGCCTTGGACAGCTTCCTTTACATGTCTTTAATACATTCTGTCTTTCAGGCACATTAGAGTAACATTCCATCCAAAGAAGACATACTGTACAGTCCCATCTCTGAATCTCAAGTCTTATGCTTTTGGTTCTTTGAAGCAGCAACTGAAATTCTTAAAAACCATTCTCACCCCTTATCTCATCATCCTAATAGGTAGCACTGGTTAATATAATCATGTTGCTTGCTTGTTTAGATCATCTGTGCTGCTCAGAATCTTTCTAAACTTTTGTCCAGACAACTATTTTGACTTGACCTGGTACTCGTGATGAAATTACTTGCCTCCTATCACTTAGTACTCTAACGGAACTTTGAATTAAAACAGGTGGTGGAAGTAGACTAGAAATCATTGTGTTTGGGAGGAAGGAAAGAAAGTAAGGTCAAAGACATTTTTCCAGCTTACAGAGAACTGAATGTTTCTCATACAGCAGCAAGAATCTACGTGGACACAAGCATAATCAAATCTAAAACGTAAAATGTAGAACAAGAAAGATGAATTATACTCTGATCAGAGAGAAGAAGAAGAAATGTTGACCTGTTTGAATATTCTTGCACAACTTTCTTTGGTAGCTCAATATATTCTGGGAAAGAACCCTGACGATGAATCCAGAAACCAAGGTTCTGGTTCTAGCTCTGTAACTGAGTTAATATGGGACTTCCAGAACACCTTCTCCATGTACTTTGTCTTTTTATGAAACAGATGGACCAGTTCTCTGAGTCCCTACCACCCTGATCAACTGTATTAGAATTCATGGAGTCTATAAAAACTGCATCTCCCTTTTATACAAACACAATGAATACTGTGTAAGACAAAAAGAATGGTTGCATTCTTTCTGTTTGTGTTAAAATATCTGATAGGAATTCTCCTTGATCTCTCTCTTATAATACTGAGCTTCAGCAACCATCAAATGCTCGAGTTATTATGGAATTGAACAGTAGATTGACAGTTTCTTCCCAGGCCCTCCCCTCCTCCCCTTTCTCAGGCCAATCAGAATCTTCTCCTACCCTTAGTCATGAAGATCACAACCCTCTTAAACACCAGTGTATCTGACAAGGAAAATGGTTTTAGCTTGCAGTCTCTAAAATCTAATGTTGCTTAGGTGCAATATTCACCACATATTTTAGCAAATGGGAGATAATTCAAGAGGCAGATTTTTCTCAGAAACAGAATTTATGTGCCTTAAAACCAATGGATTTGATAATACCTTTAGTCAAAGGAAGCTTAAAACATTGGGTTCCCAGCAAGCTATTATTACTTACTCTGTTTCCATTTTGCTCTCAAGAGTCTAATTGATATAATTGGTATAAGAGGAAAACAACAGGAATACTTAGGACCGAAACCATTCACTCAACAGTGGAGATTATTTAATAATTTCACTTAGCAAACCCCTTGCACTTTCCACAGTAGCAGTATGTATTCTCATTGTCATTAACAGTACCTTTCATCCACTGATTTCCCAGAAGTGTTAATGACACACTCTGTAAGTAATTGCTACACTTATCTAATTTTCTTTCAGTTAATGCAGCATGTTTGTCAGTTTAACTGAATAGGCTCATGAATAACTTTATTTTCTCCCATCTTCTAAAATGTGAAAAGGAGAAGGAGAAAACATCTATCTGCGGACATCCTAACTATCAAGTGATTCCTAATCCACTGACGGGTGATTGCTCCCTAGCTTCAGTGTTTGCACTTTGGGGCAGGTTTGAATCTCTTTTCTGAAGATGTCGTGGACTCCACCTGTAGGTATGCTGTGACTCAGCTCCTACAGGGGACGTTCTGTGCTCTGTTTAGGTAAAAACATTCAGGTTCCTTAATTTCCAAAAAGAACAACAACACTGCTGCTTCACTGTTTGGAGGATGCATGTTTCTTGACAATTAATAATAAAACTTGAAATAGAAGCCCTCAGTCATTCTCCAGAGAACTCCTGTCAAATGTGAATTTCAGATTAATGATATTCAAGAGACATCCTTAAAGCAGTACTTATGCCAAGACTTCTCTTTCTAGCAAGTTATAATCAGGAATGCACTTGGACTACATTAGCTTAATTCCCTTCCCAACGGCCTCCAGTGCCAATAGACCAGCTGTCTCCTTCAAAGGTTGCTCCCACTGTGTGGGGTACCACCAACACGTTAGATTCCACTGTTGCTTCTGGTGGTGGCTACTACCTCCTTCTGGGTATCACTAGTTCCTACTGGGTACCACCCACTCCCTAGGGTAGCACTGCAGATGCCACCATTGAAAATGCCAATACAGCAAAAGTATAACACCAAATGGCACTCTGTGCTCTGGAATCTACTAGGTGCCAAAAAGTTTCCTGGAGCATCATGAAAATGGTATTCTGATGCGTATCTCCCACTCATTTGCCAGACATTTTTCAAATTCAACAGTAAATTCCATGTGAGCTCAAACAGGCTGCATTGTCATTTTAAATGTAAACTACCTCATCTCCTTAGAAGCAGGAGAACAATATTATAAATTCAAATATAGGTAAATATCCATGATATTTTTTTTTTTCATTTGCAGGAGAAATGCAGGAGAGGCTGTAATCAGAGTCAAAATAAACAGATTCTCATGTGTGTTATTTGAGAGTATAAAAGTATAATTTCCAGAAAGTTGAATAAATGATTCTCCTATAAATATAAAATCTACACATGTGAAAAACTTAATAATGAAGAATCTAGTAAGATGGCAAAGCTAATTCCAAAGATATTTGAGGAACTGGATATTCATAAACATGTTTTTAAAAACAAAAAGAAAGAAAGGAAATTGGGAGGAAGTAGGGGAAGGAGAGAAAGAAACATGAAGGGACGGGAAGGAGGAAAGGAGAGAAGGAGGCAAGGAGGGGAGGAGGGAGGGAAGAAGGAAGGAAGGAAGATTGTTGTGTTAAATAAAAACTACTAGGGTGCTATAGGGCAAAGGCAATCTACTTTGAGGTTATCTTTCTTATTGGACATAAATATATAATTAACATGTTTTGGGGCCAAATTAAATAGCAAATAATGAGTTGAACATAAGAGCATACTGCTAGAGAATTAAATGCTCACCTGGTAAACTTGTTAAACAAGATCTTAGTAACAAAGGATATGCCTCCCTCATTTTTTACTTAGTTTTAGATTTTAGATAATATTTATTTCAAGTTTCTGATTTTGGTCATAATAAGTGGCAAAGAGTATTCTTGATTACACTAAAAACCAAAAAGGCTGGCCTCATATTTTGGCTATTACCATATGCAGAACAAGAAGAGTTATTTACTCCTGTGAGCCTCCTTGAATGTGCTTTGAAGTTGCAGGTATTTGGTATCAAGCAACTACTGGAGCCAAAGGATTAACTTCCTCCTGGACATTTTTATAAAGAAGCTCAGATTTAACTTTCAAACACTTCTAATCATTTGCTCTTCTACCCAAGGAGAGAAAACCAAACCCAAGAAACTTTTCTCATCTGCTTCTCTTTCCTCAAAGTTCCTAAATGAAGCCAAGGTCCCTGGCCTGGCAGGAAGTGACCTTCCTCATTCCCTGTGAACTGGAACCCAGTGAGCCAGGTACCAGGCCTGTTCTCTCTAGAGGATTTTGCAGGCATTAACTTCATAAAGAAAGGCAATCCTTGTCTCTTAATGGGGAGGTTCTCATAGCTGATTAAATGAGTACTCCTCTCTAATATGACACACCAACTACAGCACTTGCACAATCATTTTGTCTGCTTAAATCCTGGTAAATAGGAGAACAGATTCTTACTGAACCTGAAAGTAAATATATTGACGTGAAAAGTAATGAAGCCCAGTATTTGTTCCAGAATTCTGAGATATCAGTGAGAATCAGATAGGACTTTTTAAAAAAATGTTTCATTTCAGTTACAAATCATAGTCTACTAAATTGAGGATTCAAATTGTGGTGCTGGAGAAGATTCTTGAGAGTCCCTTGGATAGCAAGGAGATCAAATCAGTCAATCCTAAAGGAAATCATCCATGAATATTCATTGGAAGGACTGATGCTTAAGCTGAAGCTCCAATACTTTGGCCACATGATGCAAAGAGTCAACTCATTGGAAAAGACCCTGACGTTGTAAAAGATTGAGGAAAGTGGGGAAGGTGGTGACAAAAGATGAGATGAGTGGATGGTATCAAGGACTCAATGGACACAAGTTTGAGCAAACTCCAGGAGATAGAGAAGGACCAGGAAACCAGTGTACTGCAGTCCATGGGGTTGCGAAGAGTTGGACACAGCTTAGTGACTGAGTAACAACAAATTGAGGGTTAGCAATAAAATAAATAAGAAAGCAAGGTTCTTTCTTATATACTAACCAGAAAATAGAACATTAAAACAATAATAATTTTTAAGGAAAAATCACAGTTAATTTTTTTCATCAGTTTGATGTAAGTCATTCTTATTCTGCTAGATCTTAGGTCAGCCCTGTTTTAACAGAATCATTTCTTTTGATTAAAAAGACTCAATTTGCTGGGATTCTCAGAAAGCCATCTTAAAGATATCCCAGCTATCAGCTTTAAGTCTATACCCACATTTTTTATAGAAATACCAATAGTTAGGAATATCAGGTAGAGTCCTTTTCACAGGGCTCTGGGAGGGCTCTCTATTTGGCCGAAAAACAAATTCTAGCTTGAAACTTATAGCAGACCCTTCAGACAAGCATCAGTGAAAAAGCAGAAACCACTTGTGATAAGGCTAAAGAATAACAGTTAATTGTAGTAACTAATTGTAGTCTATTGTAGTAACTAATAATAACAAAATGGAAGAAAATAAAATTCTCGACTTGGCTGCAAAGCACAGCTTTCTGATTGGGACCTAACCAATGAAACAGACAGTGATAGGGTACCGAGGGCCTCCAATTCAATTCTGCAGGGTGTCGATCTTTCGAACATTTATATTAGCAATATGTTATCTACAAAATCAATGACATGGAAGGCCAAACTTCTCTTTTGATTTATAGCTCTCGCCGTCTGGTTCTTACAATAGTGTTGAGCTAATTAATAAATATTGAGCCTCCCAAATTAATAATTATTCTCATCTTTCTTTTTATAAGTGAAACGACAATGTCTTGTAATTTTCCAGGGCCTGGAAAATCAAAGACAGGGTGGAGAAATAACAAAGGCAATTTTAATTTCAAAAAATACTTGAGAATTTAACTTTTCCAAACTTAGGATCTGATTTAGGAAAGCAAAATCAAAACAATTTTGAAGGGATATTTGGTTACTTGGTTACAGTAGAAGGATGGGTACCTGATAACAACAAATGGTTGTAGCTTAATGACCTGTTAAAATGACAGGATGGTATTTTAAAATACACATGGAAAAAGTAACACAATCATAAATGATTCTTTCAGAATTTATAAGCTTCAGTTATTTATCTTTTTAATAATTAGGATGGTAAGGCCAGCAGAAAAGTAAAAACTTTCTCTTGAGAATCATCATCTCTATGCTGCTGCTGCTGCTGTGTCGCTTCAGTCGTGTCCGACTCCGTGCGACCCCATAGACGGCAGCCCACCAGGCCTCCCGTCCTTGGGATTCTCCAGGCAAGAACACTGGAGTGGGTTGCCATTTCCTTCTCCAATGCATGAAAGTGAAAAGTGAAAGTGAAGTCGCTCAGTCGTGTCTGACTCTAGTGACCCCATGTACTGCAGCATACCAGGCTCCTCCGTCCATGGGATTTTCTAGGCAAAAGTACTGAAGTGGGGTGCCATTGCCTTATCCGGTCATCTCTATAATATGGGCTGATTACACAGTATTCAAGTATGGCTCTGCCATCCCTTAATAAGAAAAGACCAAATACTTCTCATTTTAACAAGAAGAAAACCTAATCTATTTTAAATCAAAATATTGTTTGACAGTAAACGATTCACAAGCTTCTTAAAACATGATTTAATGGAAGAGCCCATCAAAACAGAGTCAGATTGAAGAGAAGTGCTGAGGCTAACCACACCTTTCCACAGCCTTATGTGTTAAAGTGATGATTTGCAAACTCTGCATAAACACAGACAGAAGTGGCAGCTGCCTCCTCTTCCCTTCTTACCTCCTCCTCCTCTCTTAAAAGATCTCCTTGATGACATAGTGGGTCTTTGAAAGGTAAGTAAATTTCTCCAGGAGCCAGATAGGTCCAGGGTCCAGTTTTACAATGAAGAAATTTCTCCAAGGTCGAGGGCTTCATAATCCCTGCAGATGTAAACAGACAGCTCCAGAATTAGCCTAGGAGTTAATCTCATGATGTAACCCCTGTCTTTTGAGGAGATAAGTTATATTATTCTTTCAGAAGGACACAGATAAAGTGATTACTTTCTTCAGTTCCCAGTGAACTCTGAATCTGCTCTGTTGTATAAATTGTGTGAAATTTTATAGTGCCTTGATCATCTCTTAAGGGCTATGTACTCTGTTATACTTAACAATAAATCAGGTTTCTTTCTTTCTTTCCAAAGTAGTGTGGAGAGGTCTTTGTTGGCAGTATTTTATATACTTTCCTAACATTCTACACATTCAACTTTTATTCTTCTCTCTGTTCTTGGATGTTATGGATCAACTTGATATTTTATTCTAACACAAATTTGGTCTCTTTTCCCCTTAATAAACAAAACAAAACAAAAAAACCTTCATTACCTTACACATGCAGCTGATGGCCTTTACCATCATTATTCCTTGAATAACCTTATGCACTAAGGATACTTAATATACTTATATAAAATCCTAATATAAAAAAATATATAAGCATACTTCAGTAGTAAAGAATGCGGCTGCCAGTGCTTGCCAATGTAAAAGATGTGAATTCTGTCCTTAGGTCAGGAAGATCCCTAGGAGTAGGAAGTGGCAACCCACTCTGGTATTCTCGCCTGGAAGATCCCATGAACAGAGAAGCCTAGTGAGCCATAGTCCACGAGGTCACAAAGAGTCAGACACAACTTAGGTACTAAACAACAACAAATACATTTAAAAACATATATTATGTATAATCATATATAAAAATTGAAGAAAAAGCATATGTGTATATATATATAATTAAGCTGGATCCTGAGGTATCATATCAAGCTGACCCATTATATAATTAATAATGATACAACTTTACTATTGTTACAGGAACATTAGATAAAAATTTAAAAAACAAAAACATAAAATAACTTTTAAAAATAGAAAAAAGTTTTAAGGGAAGAAATATTTGTTAGACGTATGTATGTATCCATTCTGAAGGAGATCAGCCCTGGGATTTCTTTGGAAGGAATGATGCTAAAGCTGAAACTCCAGTACTTTGGCCACCTCATGTGAAGAGTTGACTCGTTGGAAAAGACTGATGCCCCAAAAGACTGGGGCAAGAGGAGAAGGGGACGACAGAGGATGAGATGGCTGGATGGCATCACTGACTCGATGGACCTGAGTCTGAGTGAACTCCGGGAGTCGGTGATGGACAGGGAGGCCGGGCTTGCTGCGATTCATGGGGGACACAACTGAGCGACTGATCTGATCTGATGTATGTATCCTTGTGTGTGTGTGTGTGTGTTAGTTGCTCAGTCATGTTCGAGGTGAAGTGAGGAAGCAGTTAAAAGGATAACCAGGGCTCAGAGGAGAGAGTAATCATTTTTAAGAGATTACTTTTCCCTTTTAAACAATTACGAGTTTTCAAGAACTATTTCTTTAATATAGCAAGTGTTGAGATTGTAAATAAAAGACTAATAAATATAGTAATGTTTCAAAGATGAACAGCGGTTAACGCTTGTATCTGAGTAAGACTTTGAAGGGCTGGACTCCAGCAGTCCTCTGCAGGGAATAAAAAGAGCTGTGAGGAGGAGAGGACCAAACTGAGCTCCCTGGCGCTGGCCAGGAGCAGCAGGCCGGGACGGTGGTGCAAGTGGAGATGGGCTGGTGTCGGCCCAGTGAAGGACAGTCCCTGGGAGGGGAGACAGCAGACAAATCACGGCAGACATTACCCTCTTTTGCTCAGCAGATATGAAATAGAGAGCCTGCTGTGTTGGGGGCTTTCATGATGGTAAAGACAACTGAAATTTTGTGGCCAGAGACTTTTCAGCTGTACTATGTGTGAAACTGACAGCAGACTGTGGTTAAAAATGGGGTCAGTAATAATGGTGGGAGAAATAGAAAATAATATTTAGCATCTATTATAATAACTAGGTAGCCGGGATAGAAACTGAAGAGACCGATATCCCCTCACCCCTGCCTCTGAGGTAACTAGGGAGGAAAGACAGTGCTGGTCCTCAGTGGAAGTGTGTTGGTCACTCACGCATGTCCCACTCTTTGTGACCCTATGGACTGTAACCCACCAGACTCTTCTGTCCACTCGGGGAGCCCTGATCTTCACTGGAGGCACACTCCAAAGGAGAGCGATGGTTTGACCAATGTGGGAGCGAAAAGTCATCCTTGGCTGCTTCTGAGATCCAGTGTGAGGAGCTGCCACACAACACAGAGAAGCAAAGTGACCGCTCCACCTTCCATGTCCACATAGAAAGACTAGAGCATCCATGCCACGGGGACAGAACAATTGCTTTTGCACAACGAAGGCTCAGAGGAGTTCTCTCTGCCTCTACATGTTGATCCACATCATGCTTGATATTTCAATAAAGTTAATAAATAATAATAACTAATATTTATTAAACACTGCATTCCTGGAATGGTGTTAAGAAATTTACTGAAAGTTTTTATTTTTAATTTTCAATATAATTTTTTGAAGTGGGGACTTGATCATTAATTTTAGAGTTATCGAGGCTCAGGCAATTTGTTTGTGGACACAGAGCCAAGTCAAAGTCAGAGTGAGAATCCAACTGCTGGTATTAAATATGCTTAACTTTGAAGTCCATATATTGTACATGGCATTTGCAATGTTTTGTTAAATGAACTTCCCAAAGTAACTCTAGTTATTATTTTTCCTCTATTTAAGATATTCCCAAGAAGGAAAGGAAGGTTGTAAGAGAGAGTGTTAAAGGTCCCATGTGGTACCAACAATACTGCTGCTGCTGCTAAGTTGCTTCAGTCGTATTCTACTCTATGTGACCCCATAGATGGCAGCCCACTATGCTCCTCTGTCCCTGGGATTCTCCAGGGAAGAACACTGGAGTGGGTTGCCATTTCCTTCTCCAATGCATGAAAGTGAAAAGTAAAAGTGAAGTCACTCAATCGTGTCCGACTCTTAGCGACCTCATGGACTGCAGCCCACCAGGCTCCTCCGTCCATGGGATTTTCCAGGCAAAAGTACTGGAGTGGGTTGCCATTGCCTTCTCCTACTGCTGCTGCTACTGCTAAGTTGCTTCAGTTGTGTCCAGCTCTGTGCGACCCCGCAGCTCATCAGGCTCGCCCGTCCCTGCGATTCTCCAGGCAGGAACACTGGAGTGGGTTGCCATTTCCTTCTCCAATGCATGAAAGTGAAAAGTGAAAGTGAAGTCATTCAGTCGTGTCTGACTCTTAGCGACCTCATGGACTGCAGCCTACCAGGCTCCTCTGTCCATGGGATTTTCCAGGCAAAAGTACTGGAGTGGGTTGCCATTGCCTTCTCCTGCATAACACTAAATATCTGGGGACCTTTATGAGCATTTTGGGGGATGGAAGTACTGGCTGTGGTATTTCTATACTTGAGAACAGGTATTCACTTCACACAGAAGTGAAGATCATTTATGTAACCCTTCACACAACTTGGGTGTTTAGTCAGCTATTTATTGACTGCATGACTGACTCAGGTTTATGTGGCAGAGTTAAAAGTTATTAAGATGACAGCTAGAGCTACACATTCTCTTAATGAGGCAACGGGGTGTTTTTTAGAAGGGGACACCTTAATAAGATATTAGGGACAAGAGTCGGGTCATTAGGAAACCAATTGGGGAGACCTAAACACTGCTGTGTTATAAATAACCAGGATTTGGAAGTAAAAAGAAACAGAGAAGAAAACGACATGAGCGTTAAAAGAGCGAGAACACACAAATAACGTGGGATAAAGCTGAAGGATTTCTGAAGACAGGAAGATTCTGTTTTCGGTTACTTTGGTATGTGGGTCTGAACATCAGTCACTGCACTTTTCTCCCAAACTTTCAGTCAAGTCTGCCACATCTCCTTTGTTGTGCTTGTGAATGTTTGTGCACATGTGCAAGAGTGTGTGTGTGTGTGTGTGCCCTAACAAAAGACTAGGGTACTATAGTGAGATACTTTATAAAATGTATTATCTCAGTGGAAGCAAGAACTCGGCACCCGTGATGCTGAGAGGCTCAATAGTGGAACAGAATGAAAATCCATCTAACTCATCTTTCAAGTCAGGGTGGCTCCAGCTAGTAAATCCGCAAATAATTCATAGCAGAGCTGGTAGGCCAAACCAGAAAGCAAGAATGTTGAACGTAAATTTATGAGTAAATGAAAAGATAGTTGGAAGAAATACAACAGATTTTCATGAGAATAAAATTTATCTTGTAACCTCATCAGTATCTTTCAATATTTAACCAAAAAGTATATTAGTCCTGAAGCTGAGCAGACTTCTGTGACTGCACGGATATACTGATGAAGATCACTGCGCTATCAGCAGCACAGCACAACAAAACTGCACGTTTTGTATTCTACGTGAGCATGGAAATACCTTTGGTCGGTAGTTGGTTAGCAGTTTTTAAGACAATAGAAAAGTAAGAGCAGTGACGAGGCCATTTTGGCCCAGGTTTCACCGACATTTGACCTTATTCTAGAGTCACAACCTGGCCTGCTTCTACCAGTCACTCACTGGAATAAACGCAGGTTGGAAAATTCCATGAAAGCTGGCAACACCCTGAAAACATCTCTCACTGTATAGAGTGGCATTCCTATTAAAGGTATAGGCAGGACGATATGGACAGCACAGCTGTGTTGTTTGGAGAGCCATACACAACTCCAGTAATACAATCTGGCACACAGTATGGGGCCGCTTTCACTGTGTTCCCTAACCTTCAGAAATCACTGTGCTCAGTACTCTATAAAGTTGGCCACTTATCATCCAGGATCACTAGCTGGTTCCATTATCCAACACATCTCACATGAAGAAGGGTCTCTTTTGCATTATAATGGACTTTTTCACAATACGAAGGTGAGAAGTTACTTGATTTGATCAGCGTAAAACCTAACAAATACCGTATATACTCTCAGGCGTTTTATATTTGAGTCTAACTGTTTTCATTTATCTTTAAAAAAATGTTTTTAGAGTATAGTGATGTGTTTCATATTTCATGCTAGAGGAATAACATTTCATTATCTAGAATATAATTGTTCTTTACAGCTGGTCCCATCACTTCATGGCAAATAGATAGGGAGACAGTGGAAACAGTGACAGACTTTGTTTTTGGGGGCTCCAAATCACTGTGGATGGTGACTGCAGCCATGAAATGAAAAGACACTTGCTCCTTGGAAGAAAGTTACGACCAACCTAGACAGCATATTAAAAAGCAGAGGTATTACTTTGCCAACAAATGTCTGTCTAGTCAAAGCTATGGTTTTTCCAGTAGTCATTTATGGGTATGAGAGTTGGACTATAAAGAAAGCTGAGTGCTGAAGAATAGATGCTTTTGAACTGTGGTGTTGGAGAAGATTCTTTTTTTTTTTTTTTCCTTTTTTAAAAAATTTTATTTAATTTAACTTTACAATATTGTATTGGTTTGCCATATATCAAAATGAATCTGCCACAGGTATACATGTGTTCCCCATTCTGAACCCTCCTCCCTCCTCCCTCCCCATACCATCCCTCTGGGTCGTCCCAGTGCACCAGCCCCAAGCAGGGTCCCTTGGACTGCAAGGAGATCCAACCAGTCCATCCTAAAGGAAATCAGTCCTGAATATTAATTGGAAGGACTGATGCTAAAGATGAAAATCCAATACTTTGGCCATCTGATGGGAAGAACCAACTCCTGGGAAAAGACCCTGATTCTGGGAAAGGCTGAAGGCAGGAGGAGAAGGGGACAATAGAGGATAAGATGGTTGGATGGCACCACCAACTTGATGGACATGAGTTTGTGTGAACTCTGGGAGTTGGTGATGGGCAGGGAGGCCTGGTGTGCTGCCGTCCATGGGGTCGCAAACAGTCAGACACGACTGAGCAACTGAACTGAACTGACTGATTACATTGTTTGTGTTTTATTACTGTTCTGGTGGACGCCTTGAATTATGTAAATAGCTCTAAGAATATATTTAACTGGGAACCATCCATAATTCTTTTTATTCATCACCTAAACATCATAATTATGACTTAACAGCAGACTTTGATGTTTTTGCTCTGAACTATTACTGACTTTCTGAAAGTGATTCTCTTTGCCCCTCCTGTTTTTCCCTCTTCATCTTCTTTATCTCCTCTTTCATGAGGGATAACAATTGAAAGCAGATAACTGTTGGGTTTTTGTAATGCAGCCACTGCAAGGCAGAAACAGAGTCCTATTGTTCTTCTCATTTTAAAACTACAGGTATTTTCAGGTCTAATTATCCCAGTCTTTATTTAGAAAGTCGATGACTTATTTGAAGTGGTAATAATTTTTTCATCTACTTTCTTTTCTATCAAAATGAAGCAGAGGGTGACTGAGACATCCTCTGATGGGTGTTTGCTTGCAAATGTGATCTCATTTCCCAGTGACACATAGGACCTTGTGCTCATACTGTGCAGCCCTCACCAACCCACTGAATCAGAACCTGGGGGTAACCTCTATGCCATATTTTTGAAATACCACTTTTTCAAAGACTGGAAACTTTCTCCTGAATAAGGTTGCCATTTCAGAACCCAAAGAACCAAATGTAGCCTGATTTAGTTAGAAATTCTGTGAGCAGAGGATGTGCGTCTTCACTGGTTCTCAGGAATATCCTTCCTGCAGTATGCCAGGACATATTGAACCACTGACTCTCAGGAGGGAAAAATGTCTAATTTGTTGCATTTTCCAGTTTCCTTCAGGGTAAAGTTTCCCTGATACCTCAGTTGGTAAAGAATCTGCCTGCAATGCAGGAGACCCTGGTTTGATTCCTGGGTTGGGAAGATGTGCTGGAGAAGGGATAGGCTTCCCATTCCAATATTCTTGGGCTTCCCTTGTGGTTCAGCTGGTAAAGAATCTGCTCACAGTGTGGGAGACATAGATTTGATCCCTGGGTTGGAAAGATCCTCTAGAGAAGGGAAAGGCTACCCACCCCAGTATTCTGGCCTGGAGAATTCCATGGACTTTAAAGTCCATGGGGTGGTAAAGAGTTGGACACGACTAAGTGACTTTCACTTTCTTTCTTTCACTTTTTCATTCAGGGTAAAGACTGTTGACATAGCTTATATCAAGCTGATGTCAATGAACATGGAACTGGGATCAATGTGCTGTAATACACCATTATATTTACTCCACATAGATAGCATAAGCATGAATAACCTCAAAAACATAGATACTGGTAAAATGTAGTAAAACAACTAGAAAGGGACAAGCTTTTAGTACTGATCGCCCTTATCTTTAATATAACTTATTTAATTGTAGGTTTATATCATTCAACTTTTAATTATGAATCTGCTTTTAATGTGGGAGACCCAGGTTTTATCCCTGGGTCAGAAAGACTCTGCTGGAGATGGGAATGGCACCCCACTCCAGTATTCTTGGCCTGGAGAATTTCATGGACAGAGGATCCTGGCAGGCTACAGTCCATGGGGTCACAAAGAGTCAGACATGACTGAATGACTGACATTTTCACACTTTAAATGGTGACTCAAATAAGAAAATAAGTATATTCAAACTTACATTTGTCACATAGTAGATGTTTGGCCACCTCATGCGAAGAGTTGACTCATTGGAAAAGACTCTGATGCTGGGAGGGACTGGGGGCAGGAGGAGAAGGGGACGACAGAGGATGAGATGGCTGGGTGGCATTAATGACTTGATGGACGTGAGTCTGAGAGAACTCCGGGTGTTGATGATGGACAGGGAGGCCTGGCGTGCTGCGATTCATGGGGTCGCAAAGAGTCGGACACGTCTGAGAGACTGAACTGAATTGAACTGAAGTGAAGATGTAAAAGGGCTTTCCTGGTGGCTCAGTGGTTAAAAAAAAAAAAAGTAAAAATTCTGCCCACAGTACAGAAGATGCAGGTTCAGCCGACTGGGTTAGGAAGATCCCCTGGAAAAGGAAATGACAACTCACTCTATTCTTGCCTGGCAAATCCGACGGACAAAGGAGCCTGGTGGACTATAGTCCATGGGTCACAAGACTCAGGCACGACTTTGTGACTAAAAAACAACATCAAGATGTAAAATATGTATCTTACCTCATTGGTATAAAAATAAAGTGCATGAACTCATTTCAGTTTTTCAACTAAGGGGTATAACCACATCTTGCTCATGGTAACTTCAATAGCTTTCTTACTTCTACGGTAAATTCGAGCTTTCTGATCATCATGTAGGTGGACAGCGTGGCAGACAAAACTAGGAAGGAAAGCGGAGGACAAGAGAATGGTCCTTCACAGTAAATAGGGTAAGCTCCAGGGACCTGTCTGAGGTGAAAACCTTGGCTTCTACTGTCAGCATGTTATAGCTCTTCATTTTACAGACTTCTCAGAGAGTAAAGATGGCAGAAATAGTGTGATTTACACTTAGCTCATAGAACCTAAAAAAGCATTGTCCTCAATTTCCATCTGTTCCATTGTTATTCACCGCCCCCCCCCTGTTTTGATTCTGAACTTGGGAGAAAAAGGTAAGCTTGGGCTGTGTACATAGCACCTGAGGAGAGTCACACCTTTTAGAGGCAGTAGTCACCATCTCCAGGCGTAAAGACCAGATATGACCATACCCAGCCGGAAAAACACCATAGCACACTGGAGTCAGGATCTGCATTTTTGGTTTCGCCAATTCTATGCATATTCAGGAGATGTTGAAGAAGAGAATGAGGAAGAGACTGCATTCCTGAGGTTCCTGTACTCCTTGCTTTGACACAATCATGGAGGAGTTCAGATTTTTCACAGTATTAGTGAAGGTCCTAGTGATTTGTATCTAGTTTCATGAGTGTCAAGAGGAGACTAGAGTATTAGCATCTATTTTTGTCTCAGGAAAGCTCCTTGAAGACTAGGAGATAATTAAGCGGTGATGACACAGTCTAGTGAAGTCTACTTTCCATTTGAAAGCTCTCAAGGCTAGTCTCTCTTACCCTCAAAATAGCACATTTTCATGCACACCTATACACATATACATACCACACTGATAGGGTAGATACAGAGGCAGAGATCCCTTGTTCATCCCAGAAAGGAGAAGCTCTTTCCAAATTCTTTACTCATATAACTGACACTCAATACAAGCTCATAGATCAAAAGCTTTCTCAGAAACTGCAATTGTGGCCAAAGGCTAAAACTGTAGACCACATGTTCCCCTTCCATGAAAGAATTTTTTTTTTTTCATAATTAAAATGGAACAAGGAATTTGAAAATCTTAAAAAAAAAATCCTGAAACATAACTCTTTCACAATTATTGGGCTTTCTCAAGTTTTGTTTTCACAAACAAAATCCTGGATATGTAAGCTAGACTAAAATTAGATGAGATTCTGAGATCTCAATTTGGGTGGCCAGCTCTTTGAGAGATATGTGTACATCTGTGTGGACTGTGTGAAAGGGGCTGGATGGGTCTATAGCAATTGATTTGAGGGATGCAGCAAGTCAGTCGTTCCTTATGGATCCCTTGGTGCTGTTTGAGTTGAACCAGACTTCCCTGATTTACAGTGATGTTTTCAAGGGAGCTATCATTTTGGTGACAGGTTTCAATATTTCTTTTTTGTATGGTGAAATTTTGCATGTTTATTAGGCACCAGAGTATTCTCCAGATTTTTCTTAGGGAATTAGGATAAACACACTGGAAATATTTGAAGAAAAAATTAAGGAAAATACTAAAATAAATGGATTTCACATAGTACAATGCAGTGTTAAAGAGGTTAATGGTACCCTTGAGAGTGATTTTTGTGCTGAGCAAAAAAACACCCAGAGGTTTACTTTTGTTTAAAAAATACTTACTAAAGTTTTAGATTAAAAAATAGTTATTTCTTAAGCTTTTAAGTTTAGCCAAGTGTTATTACTCTATGTCTAGCAAATTTAATAAAGAACACTTTGAAAGGGTTCCCACTGAAAAACTTAGTTCAAAAATTTTAACTGCATTTTATATTTCATTTCCTTTTCAGGCACTTTGTTCCCTGAAGCAAATAAAATTCTCTTGAATAATAAATTTTTTATAAATCTAACTAAATTGAAAACATTGTGGAACTTGGTATTTTTTAAGTTTCCAAACAGTATGTAAAATAAAATTTCCTCTTAAGATCACAAATCTTAATTAATAATTCAATTATGGGTTTTAATTTTAATTTTCAAGCCTGTTGCTGTAATGAGCCAAAATTCTGTTTAAAAGTAATCAAGAGTTATTTACTCATTATTTTAACACAAACATATTTACAATGTAGCCTGGATCCTACTAAACACTTTGACACTGAGACTTAAATCTTCACATGGTTGTGAGACAATTCCATGGAAGTCAATTAACATCCATGTTAACAAGGATTATTTGCACCAATGATTTTAGCCAACATCTGGGAACATCAGGACAGCTGTTCTCCATGATCACTGAAGGAACTACGCAGTGTTAGGAATTGTCTTCTTAGCAGTACTAGAGGGTATTAACAACCAGAGAGCTTGGCTAGAACACCATCTGGAATCTTATCACCAGCCCTGATCTCTTTGAAAGGGGTATAAATGGGGCTGCTACACAGTCTATCGCCATTGAGGTTATAAACATCAACTAACTCTAATATCAACTAAACATCCATGCAGATTACTATAGTATTTTTTTGGCTTGAATTACATGTAAATAGCTGACAGTGAAGACTTTTGAGCTTGATGGAATTCTGAATTCTCATAAATTGGTTTCCTTAGTGTAGCTTAGTCTTACATGGACAATAGTCTCTGCTGGCATAAACCTATCCTAATATCTCTCTGGTCTTCTCTTTGGTCTTCCGACAAGTCATTTTTATCACTTAGTGACATAATTTCTGTGTGTGTGTGTGTGTGTGTGTGTGTGTGTGTGTATAGTGTATACATACATACGGGTGTCCCTGATGGCTCAGATGGTATAGAATCTGCTTGCAATGCAAGAGACCTGGGTTTGACCCCTGGGTCGGGAAGATCCCCTAGAGAAGGGAATGGTTACCCACTCCAGTATTCTTGACTGGAGAATTCCATGGACAGTATACATACGTGTGTGTGTATGTGTTTCTGTGCTGTAGATCTAAAATTAACACAAAATTGTAAATCAACTATACTTCAATTTAAAAAAAAATTAAAAACAAGCCTCTTTTGAGAGGCTAAAGTCTAACTGGAAGGGCACTGGACAGTGCTTGAGTCACTGCGTGAACTCATAAGAGTCCCTAATCTGTCTGACCTGTTTACCCGGGAATCACCCTACCTGCTCATGGGAATGTTATGAGGATCAGAAGATAGAATGGATGTGAATGGACTTGTGGTGAGTGGGGTGCCATACTAACATGCACTCTGTCACTACCAGTGGTGAACTTGTGTATTCTGCATCTCTACTGATGACTTCCCATAGCATTGGTCCCAGTACTCTGAATCAGCCTGGAGAAATGTTGTTAGGCCTCTAGATTGTGATATCAGAAAGATAAATACCAAATTAGCATGTATTACTAGTCTGTACTTCTTATTTCACTGGTATTTCCAAAAGGTCAATAACAGAGAATTCTGGTACATATATAAGCATATCTGCAGTTCATATTTGTATTCCCTGGAATAAAGGAGAGGTAATTCACTTAGTGTTCTTAAGTGAATGTTGCAAACAAGTATCTGAACTAACATCCTGTCTTCAATAAAGAAAAGCTCATTTTTGCTTATTTTCTATGCTGATCTCTGATCAAGGTTTCAGAGACAAGATCAAAATGCTAACTAAAATCTAAAGTAAAGTTGTGAAGAACCTTCAGTTTCTGGGAACAATTTTAAAAAATGACTATTTTGGACTAAAGAACATTTAAGTACTAAAAGATAAGAATGAAAAAAGGTAACTATGATGGAGAGTTTTCAAAGTAAATTTGAAAGGGGCACCAAAGCAGCTGTGTTGAGTGGAAGAAGTCCATGGACAAAAATCTGGATGTACAGCTTGGCAGTATGATACATCATGAGAATATAAATACAGAATCTGTAACTTTACAAAGTTATGTTTGGGTTGGGTTTTATTTATTCAATTACAGCATCACTTAAACATTCCCCTAGCAAATCATATTGCTTGAAATAAAATAATATCACAGTGAAAAACCTGATGGCTCATCTTTCTCATGAAGGGGAGATTTTGGGGTTTTGAATTTATCTTTTCATAGTGGTATGGTCAACAAAATCCATAGTCTGAAATGAGTTTAAAGAGATGGTAATAAGATGCCTAAATTTTAATTCCCAGGTTTAATACTAATGTTTAGGAAAATGAGCTTGATTTTTGCCCAAACAATACATTATATTCTCAAAAAGAAAATAATCATCCTTTGAATTGACAGATTAAAATCAGCAGGCAAATCAGAATTTTAAAATATGAATATGCAAGTACTGAGAAATTTTATGCAACGTATGCTATTGTCTTCCCAGGACTATAGCAGAAAATCAAGCATCAAGATGCTGACTATAAATTTCAATGCATTATTTAAAAATAATACAACAGGAGGGAGAAATGATTCACCCCTTTAGAAAGTATTCAGGACTTAGAATACTATGTGTTTGTCTATTTGGGGGTCTCAGAAACTTACACATAAAAACAAATTAAGGGTCCAAGAAAAAAGGAAAACCAAAGAATGAGAAAACAAGCCCTTTAAGTCAACACTTAAGAAATTATAGTTATTTATCTTGGATATAAAAGAACTGTCTTCATTTATTTGAATGAAGAAAATGTGACTAGAGTGTTCCATTTCCTCCAGGCCTGAAAAAAGGAAATAGGGAAGAAAGGGAGCTTAGCTATGAAGAAGAACTATCTGCCTATAAGTGTTCTTAAATACCAACTAAGATTATTGCCATGGGAAGGCGTGGGCTAGTTTCACCAAGGACCTTTATTTTCAGGAAGGAAACTATCTATCAGGGAGTTTATCACATAAAGCCAGGCCATGTTTTTCCTGAAATCTTTTTCCAGTTGAATGTATCCTTGACAGAAATATTGCTGTTTCACAGGAAAATGTTCCAAACTATGTTTCTCCCACTCCAGTACACCACCCCCTAAGAAGCTGCTTTATGGCTAAATAGTCTGTGTATCAGAGTATGATTAAAGTTTCATTAGTCATTAATAGTCTTAAATGGTCCCCTCTCTTAGGGATGAACAGTCAAAGAAAAAAAAAAAGGTACTAGGAATGAGTCAGAAACAAACTGTTCTCCTTGGAAGAATGTTCAGTAAATTTAATCATTCTAATGCATATGGTGATACTTTGATTTCCAATTCTAGAATTCAGTTGTTACTAGGAGACTGTCTTGTCTCCTGAATAAACCTTACCAAAGTAGACATTTTCAGAGTATACTGTGTAAGCTCGAGAGGAGAAAGGCAAGCAGCATAATTCTGTCATCAAGGTCACAGCCTGTTCTTTGAGATTACGAATGCCAGCTTGGTATGACAGTGCACTCCGCCCACTCTTGCCATGCCAGCCTCTGTGTCAGTGCTGAACATATGGGCTTTCAGCAGAGGCTGTCTGCTCCATCACCAACACTTCCTATGTCTCCAAAGAACATTATGTTCTTAGAGAAACAAAGAAGGTCGTTCTTAAATTCTAGAACCCCAAAACGTGTAGGCTATGTTTACAAGCTTGACACCAGAACCATTCCAGAATGAATCCAGATCTAACTGTCCAGTTGGCAGGAGTCTATTTTTTTATGGAGGTGTAATCATTAGCTACCCAGAATATCAGTCTCTCAAAATACGTCACTCATCCCATGGATGATATATAATTGGATTGGCCAAGTGTCATAGTCAGAAAGGTTTTAGAAGTCTTCTATTGCTGTGTGTGTGTTTGTGCATGTGGACACTAAGAATTCAGACAGCTATAAATGAATTGTAGAGCTGCATGACCTGGAGCCAATAGGAGCTTTGTTTGAATTAGGGCTCATATACTGAGTGAGAGATAAAGACTTATCTCTAAGAAGTTGAGCAATAAAGGTCAACCTTTCTCTCCAGAGAGAATACTGGAGGGAATGGATGTACACTCTGGTTGTAGAGAATCAATGACCACAAGCTTTGTCTAACACTTACTGGAAGTGGAGAAGGGAGGAAAGAAGGCAGGGATAGTTAAGAGAATTAACAAAGAAAAAATGATTTTGAGAACAGTAAGATGTTCTGTCAGTGAACTGATACTTCTATCCTAGACTCTCAACAGAATGGTGACATTTATGAACTAAGAAAAGCCTAACACAGAGAAACCTAGACAGCACATTAAAAAGCAGAGACATTATTTTGCCAACAAAGGTCTGTCTAGTCAAGGTTATGGTTTTTCCAGCAGTCATGTATGGATGTGAGAGTTGGACTATAAAGAAAGCTGAGCGCCGAAGAATTGATGCTTTTGAACTGTGGTGCTGGAGAAGACTCTTGAGAGTCCCTTGGACTGCAAGGAGATCCAACCAGTCCATCCTAAAGGAGATCAGTCCTGAATATTCATTGGAAGGACCGATGCTAAAGCTGAAACTCCAATACTTTGGACACCTGATTTGAAGAACTGACTCATTGGAAAAGACCCTGATGCTGGGAAAGATTGAAGGCAGGAGGAGAAGGGATGACAGAGGATGAGACGGTTGGATAGCATCACTGACTCAATGGCCATGAGTTTGAGTAAGCTCCAGGAGTTGGTGATGGAGTAGGAGGCCTGGCGTACTGCAGTCCATGGGGTCGCAAAGAGTTGGACATGACTGAACAACTGAACTGAACTGAATGGACAGAAAAAGAGCTGTATTTCTAAGGGTGAGATAAAATCTAAGGATAGGTGAGGTGTTATGAAAGACCTGTCACTGGTAATAGATCATAGCTTCAGTCAAGTGATTGCTGGAGAGAAGCTGAAGAGCCTCACCTTAGCATTATAGGAGCCAGTAATATAGGGATGAGGATTGATCAGGTCATAACTTGGACATGCAATATACATGATGGCCTTGATGAGCCAGCAATCCCGTTTCAGAGCACACACATCACATCCCTGGGGTTTCTTGCTCTTCACAGAAAAACTATTTAACTTGTTATGAAATTTTTCAAATTTATACAAGATTTTAGTAAATTATATATTACATTCCTGCACCAATCACAAAACTTCAAAAATTTTCTACTCATGACTAAACTTGTTATATCTATAGCTCCCATCCCTGGATTTTGAAGCAAGTGCCAAGCATGTTATCCTTTCATCTATAAATATTTCAGTATATATGTCTAAAAAATAAAAGTTGTTTTTAAATTTAAAAATATTAATATTTAGCATCATTTAAAAATATTAACAATAATTGAAAGGGAATTTTGAGGTAAGTGAAATTAAGCTTCCTCAAATTCCTGGAAAGGACTGAGGCAGACAATTGAATATAACCTTTAGTAGAACTTCCCTGTAGCTCAGACAGTAAAGAACCTGCCTGCAACACAGGAGATCTGGGTTCGATCCCTGGGTTGGGAAGATCCTCTGGAGAAGGGAATGGCAATCCAATCCAGTGTTCTTGCATGGAGATCCCATGGTCAGAACACCCTGGCAGGCTACAGTCAGTAGGGTCACAAAGGGTCAGACATGACTAGTAACTAACACTACTATTAGTATGACATTTTACCCTAGGTTAGTGGAACCTAGGCAGAGAAGGCAATGGCACCCCACTCCAGTACTCTTGCCTGGAAAATCCCAGGGACAGGGGAACCTGGTGGGCTGCCGTCTATGGGGTCGCACAGAGTTGGACACGACTGAAGCGACTTAGCAGCAGCAGCAGCAGCAGTGGAACCTGGGAGTGAGACTATAGGAAGACTTAGTAAGAAGACTCAGATATTAGATTTAGACATTTTGTTCTGAAAATGCATGAGCAGTAATGGAATGAATTTATCTTCAAGAAGAAACAGCATCCCTTGGCTTTCCAAATGTAAAGGGAAACCAATTTATGTTTTTCCTTTAGTATAGATCTTTTTCTATTGGCCCAGCAAGACATAGAGACTGATAGATAAGCAAAGACTCTATTGCTATATAAAATAATGATAGGTATAATCAGTAATAATGTTTGGGCATATTAATGCAACCCTCTGTAATAAGCTGTGCATGAATACTACAAAAAGTGGCCCCACAAGATCACTTAGCTGTGTTCACGTTATAGGACCTGTCTTATCTGGTAGATCTACAGTTCTAGTGTTGTTGTTTCTTAGTTTCCAAGTCATGTCTCTTTTGTGACCCCATGGACTATAGCCCACCAGGCTTCTCTGTCCATGGGAATCTTTAGGCAAGAATACATGAGTGGGTTGCTATTTCCTTCTCCAGGGAGGGGATCTTCCCGACCCAGGATCGAATCCATGTCTCCTACATTGGCAGGCAGATTCTTTACCACTAAGCCATCTGGGAAGCCCACAGTTCTATTAGGCAAATGTTATAAACTTCAGACCCGTGAAAAATCAACCCAGTTGTATTAGCTGACTTGGGTTTCCATAACAAAATGTCACAGGCTGATGACTTAAACACAAGCATTATTTTTCTTACCACTTCTGGAGGTTGGAAGTGCAAGATCAAGGGCTTGGCAGGGTTGGCTTCTGGTGAGACCGTATCTGTGACTTGTAGATGGCCCCCTTCTAGCCCTCACAAGGCCCTTTCTCTTTGGATATGCATTCTTGGTGCTTCTTCCTCTTCTAATTAGGGATATCAGTCCTAAGGGGTTAAGGTTCCCTCCTTATGACCTTATTAAATCTAATTACCTTCATAAGCCTTATCTCTAAATACAGTCAGATTGGGAGATAGGGCTTCCACATATGAATTTTGGAGAGATACAATTCAGTTCATAACACCAGGTAATTCTAAATAATCTATGTTTATTATCCCTCTAAAATGATAATCAATCATTCACTTAAAACATGAGATCTGATGCTTTTCCCTCTTGTGGTTTCACTCTCTAACTATATATGTAAATGGTTTCCTTTAAAATTTTGAGGTTAGGGACTTCCCTGGTGGCACAGTAGTGAAGAATCCACATGCCAGTGCAGGAAAATGGGTTTAATCCCTGATCCGGGAAGATTCCACATGCTGTCAAGCAACTAAGCCCACGCACCGCAACAACTGAGCCTGTGCTCTGGAGCTCAGGAGCCACAACCACTGAAGCCCACGTGCCCTAGAGCCCATGCTCCACAACAAGAGAAGCCACCACAGTGAGAAGCCTGCTGCAACCAGAGAGCAGCCCCCGCTCACGGCAGATAGAGAAAAGCCAGTGCAGCATCCAAGACCCAGCACAACCAAAAATAAATAAACAAACAGTTAAAAGGCTTTGAGGTTAACTTATGGATTTAGTTATACACAAATACATTTTATCTACTTAATTAAAACACAAATGTTGATGGATGTCAAGAAACATTCAGTTCAGTTCAGTCGCTCAGTCATGTCCGACTCTTGGCGACCGCATGAATCACAGCACGCCAAGCCTCCCTGTCCATCACCAACTCTTGGAGTTCACTCAAACTCATGTCCATTGAATTGGTGATGCCATCCAGCCATTTCATCCTCTGTCGGTCCCCTTCTCCTCCTGCCCCCAATCCCTCCCAGCATCAGGGTCTTTTCCAATGAGTCAGTTCTTTGAATCAGGTGGCCAAAGTATTGGAGTTTCAGCTTTAGCATCAGTCCTTCCAATGAACACCCAGGACTGATTTCCTTTAGGATGGACTGGTTGGACGTCCTTGCAGTCCAAGGGACCCTCAAGAGGCTTCTCCAACACCACAGTTCAAAAGCATCATTATTTAATCACAATACTTCATCTGGCTACATTTTTTCTAATGGGTTCATGATTTGTTTTTGGAACGGGGGGGGGGGGGGGGGGGGGGGGGGGGGGGCCTTTGGTTAACATGTTTTTCACCAAGCCCCTCTACTTTTCTTGCCCCACCCAACCAACCCAAGGAGAGTCAACCCCAAAATTGTCCAGCAATTTACAAAGGAAGTTGGTGTGGCAACATGGCCCCTGAGCTTCACCTATCTTTCTATTGTGTAATAGGAAAACATTGTAACAATGAGGTAGTTCAGAGAAGCTGAGCCAGCTGGGCCTGCCCAGAGTAGACACCAATGATGTGGCCTTGGGAAGCTGTGAGGAGGCAGATGGAAGACAGAGCTCAGGTGCTGTTGAGGGGGTGAGCCACCCTGGAACAGCTCTAGCTTCCTGCACCCTTCCCGTTCAAGTTCCAGATCTGCTATGTTCTTAAATAACACTCTTTTTTTTCTTTCCTTTTCCTGGATATAACTTCTTGTAATCCAAAGAGTATAACAGGGAACTCAGCTTGTGGCTCTGTGATGACCTAGAGGGATGGGATGGCTGCGGGGTGGGGAGGGGGGGTCGCCTGTCAGAGACTTAAGTGGGAGGGAATGTATGTATACATATAGCTGATTCATGTTGTACATCAGAAACTAATACAACATTGTAAAGCATTTATATTCCAATTATAAATATATATCTACGTGAAAAAAACAAAGAAACACTTTATGAAAAATTCTCCTTCTTTAATCAGATATTGATAAGTCATATGACTCTCCGCTCTTTTAATTGTGTCTGTCATGAGTTTTCCATTTTGCCAGAACAAGCACCCAAAGTCTGTTCTGTCTTCATCTATGAATATTAAAGGATGTCAGTGCTTATGAAGCTCCCAAAATGTGAAGTTTGCTTCAGTGGCACCTGCTCCAACCCCTTCACAATCCACGCTTTTAAGTAGTACGTTTTCCCTGACCCCATTTCCCATGTCCTTCGGTTGCCCTCTGTTTACCCAAGGCTTCCATTTTGGACAAAGATTAAAATTGGGCTTCTCCAATACTTTATCTCCCATTTAAGGCTCACGTATATTGTGTAACAGGAGACTGTTCCCTTTTTAGCTGTGATTTTAAAAAGTTGACTGAGAAAATCTCATTTGTGCTAACTTATAAATGTGCAAAACTTTTAATACTATACCTCCCCCAAGAATATTAACATTTTTCCCCAGAGAGAAAAAGGAATGAGTACGTGGAAGTGAAACTTGACTCATCCCTTGTCCAAAGACCCAAAGTCAGTTCTAGTGAAGTAGAGTTCTGGGGGCCTAGTTTGTAATACATCTATTTGCTGAAAGGTCAGAACTTCTTGACGTCTAAGAACCTTCTGAATGTCATGTATTTATAATGGGCGTATGTCTACACATCAGAATAAGGGAAAGAGGGAGAGGAAATTTACCTGAGGTTTAGCTCCAGATTAGCCCCTTTTGCGATAAAAATCAGTTTTAGAATTTACAAGAGAGTCAGTTTTGTTTCAGTTTATTCCCTGGTGGCCCACCTGGTAAAGAATCTGCTTGCAATGCAGGGACCCTGGGTTCAATCCCTGGCTTGGGAAGATCCCCTGGAAAAGGGAACAGCTACCCACTTCAGTATTTTGGCCTGGAGAATTCCATGGACGGTACAGTCCATGGGGTACAAAGAGTTGGACATGACTGAGCAACTTTCACATCAAGTGTTCAGCTATATTTTGGCCCCAGGCTATTTTCTAAATTAGATAATTGTGATCAATAGTCAGCTTCATCACTGTTGCCCTTGTTGTCACCATCATCATCATCACTGGACAGTGTACCATGAACAGGGGGCAGTGACTTATACAAGTTTATGGGTTCTGAGACACTGTTGCACAGGACTGATTCTGGGCTCTATCCCCTACTATGACCTTGGAAAAATTCTTTAGTCTCTGTTTTTTTCAATTTTATCCATAGGATAAGGATGATAATAATATTACCTACTTCACAGAGTTGTTCAAAGGTTTGAGTAAGACAATATAACATCTAAAACTGTGCCTGAGAGATAATGAGTATGGTATGTATTATGATGTCATCATCATGCCATCTTATAGTTACTAATACTTGACAATTTTCATAGCCTTTTAATATATATTAAGCTAGTTGGTTTTCACAACACCTCTGGAAGTGAGTAGGAAGATTATAACTATCTTATGAATAATAAAAACTAAGGCTTGAAGAATTTATATCTAAAACTATTTAATGCAGTCCTGTCTCCTAGTATTCCCCTAAGTATGAACCATCAGAAGGACCTCAAAAAATCAGCCAGGTGGGCCTGATAAAAGCATTAACATGATTTAGGCAGTGGGCTAATCTTAGAGAAAATGGTCTTTTCTTTCTGGTGCTATTTAATAGCCAGTCAGCAACACTGAACAGATTCTAGTGGGTAACACCAGTGTGGTGGCCATTTATCTTCCCCATGGCTACCATCCTCATTTGTCCTGCTCCAACACTTTTTCCAAGGACTCTAATTGGTTCCCCCTTCCCTTTTCCAGTAGCAGGATTGTGCTGCCCTGGAAACAATTGAGTGCAAGAGTCCTCTGTGTTCCAACCAAAAGATTACCATAATTTAAACAGGTCTATACATTTTAAAAATGCAATCCTAATTGTAACCATAATAGAAGCAAATCGATTTTAAGCTGGTTTACTCATGGATTTTACTTTCTACTGTCTATTTTCCAAACATTTTAAATGTTTCCTTGCTTCTGTTCCCATTGCAAAATGGATAGTTTTTCTCTTTAATAATTTGTTATTAGGCTTTATTATTCTATATCTAAAAAAATTTTGAACCAGTTACCTTAGGTCAATAATATAATCCAAGTTAAGTGAAGCAAAGACTTTAACCAGAACCTAAAATGCATACCTATCCTTAACCATTCAATTCCATAATACCTTCTCTGACATAATAATGCATCCTAAAAAAATCCTGCAGTATAGTGTGGTCATTGTATCTTTAATGTTTACTCTAAGTTTTTTAATTGACCTCAGCAAGGTTTCATGAGTTGATAGGATGGTATTAATTTACAGAGCTCCTTGAACATCTTTTAAATGTTCATGATGGAAAACTAAGGCAAGTTAAAAATAATCACATTCAAGAAATGTTAGAGTTCCACTTAAGTATGCTTACTGTTCCCAGGAATGGCAGAAATGCCATACACTTTATACTTGAGTTTGCAATTAGACTAAACTATTTGTCTCATCAGCACAATACTCCAGTCACTGGAACCTCAGCTGAAACACCACCACACTGGACAATCCTGTAGAACTTGGTGCAGATTGAAAGCTAGATTTAATGTACTGCCAGTAAAACTTTCAGTGTTGAAGCAAATGTGTTTCTGGGATAATCAGCTTCTAGACAACACAGTACAGCCAAGCCCAATACCAACTCCAGCCGATATGTTTGCCTTGAACATTTTTTACCCCCTAATAGGACTGAGAGAAAGGAAATAATGAAAATGGAAATTATCAGGAAGCTAAAAGGCAGATATTAAAGTAACTGAAAATAACTTTAGAGAAGAGCCAAAAACCAAGCAATAAATTTAATCTTACTTAGAGTCAAAAGGCAATCATATTTTCAGAACAGTAACAAAGTTTACAAACATGACCATTTTTCTGAAGTGCTGTTTTTAAAATGCCTCAAACAGGAAACTGTTGAATTATTAAAATGAGCTATTAGCAGTGAAAAGCACCTTATTTCCAAGGTAATTACTACTTTGATAATACAGAATCAATTCTAACTCTTCCAAGCTAAAACATTTTATTGTGCTCAGCCACTCAGTCATGCCTGAGTCTTTGTGACGCTGTGGACTGTAGCCCACTAGGCTCCTCTGTCCATGGGATTCTCCTGGCAAGAGAATTAGAGTGGGCTGCCATTTCCTCCTCCTCCAGGGAATCTTCCTAATCCAGGGATTGAACTCTCGTCTCTTAGGTCTCTTGAATTGGCAGGCAGATTCTTTACCACTAGCGCCACCTGGAAAGCCTAACTTTTATCAAGCAATTTTCTCTGGTTCATACTCTTTTTCTATTTGATGGAAAAAGAGCATAGCAAAATAATTAATATTAAATTAGCTTCCTCCTTAATCAGTATCTCCTAAAAAGAATTTCCATAATCATGAGTGGATCATTTTAGCTATGTGGATTGTTTTTTTTTTTTTGGATGCTACTTTAAAATCCTGAAATCAAGTTAATCTCATTAAAATGCTCAGGAACGTGTTTTCCATTTTCACAAACAATGGAAACATTTACTTTTGAGCAGGAACAATGAGCAGATGCAAATGATGAATATGTATAGTTGGGCTTCATATTTCTTTGTCCTTCACTGAGCCTCTTGGTAATTGTGCTTGAGCTTATGTTTTCAAATTTAAAATATGAAATAGGCACATTTAATCAAGGAGGTAAAAGATCTGTACACTGAAAACTATAAGACAATGATGAAGGAAATTGGAGAAGACACAAATAAATGGAAAGATATCTCATGTTCACGAATCAGAAGAATTAATATTGTTAAAATGTCCCTACTACCCAAAGCCATATAGAGACTCAGTGCAATCCCTATCAAAATTCCATTTTGGGAATTAGAAAAGTTCCCAAAATGAAAATGGAAAAATTCAGGTTTGTCTATTTCGGGGGAGGGGGGAGGGGGTGGCGGAGGGGAATGGGATTCCCCACCCACCCGCCGCCACCTGCAGAAATAGAAAAAAAAAAAAAAATAAGACCCCAAGTGGCCAAAGCAATCTTGAGTCAAAGCTGGAGGCATCACACTTCTTGATTTCAAACTATATTATAAAACTAATCAAATAGATGGTACTAGCATAAAAACAGACACATGGACCAGTGAAACAGAACTGAGAGCCCAGAAAAAAACAAACAAACAAAAAAAGCATGCATATGTGATCAACTAGAGAGTGTAGAATACTCAGTGTGGAAAGAATAGTCTTGTCAACAAGTGATAGTAGAAAAACTGGCCCATGCAAAAGAGTGAAATTGGACCTCTGTCTTAAACCACACATAAAAATTCACTCACAATGGATTAAAGATTTAAATGTAAGACCTGAAACCATAATACTCCTTAAAAGAAAGTATAGAGGAGAAAACTCCCTGATTGCTCTTGGCAATGCTTTTTTGGAGATGACACCAAAAGCACAAGAAACAAAAGCAAATAAAAACAGGTGGGACTACTTAAAAAGCTTCTGCATGGCAAAAGACACAACCAAAAAATGAAGAGATAAATCTAAAATGGGAGAAAATATTTGTAAACCATATAACAGAAAATGGGCTAATGTCTAAAATATGTAAGAAATTCATACAACTTGATATCAAAAAGACTAATAATCCAATTTTAAAAGGGCAGAGGACCTGAAGAGACATTGTTTCAAAGAATACATACAGATAGCCAGCAGGCACATAAAAAGGTGCTCAGCATCATTAATCATCTGCTGCTACTGCTAAGTCGCTTCAGTCGTGTCCGACTCTGTGTGACCCATAGACGGCAGCCCACCAGGCTCCCCTGTCCCTGGGATTCTCCAGGCAAGAACACTGGAGTGGGTTGCCATTTCCTTCTCCAGTGCATGAAAGTGAAAAGTGAAAGTGAAGTCGCTCAGTCGTGTCCAACTCCTAGCGACCTCATGGACTGCAGCCCACCAGGCTCCTCCGTCCATGGGATTTTCCAGGCAAGAGTACTGGAGTGGGGTGCCATTGCCTTCTCCTCATTAATCATCAGGGAAATGCAAATTAAAACCACAATGAGATGTCTCTTTACAACAGTTAGGATGACTACTATCAAAAAGACAACAAGTAACACGGTTTGGCCAGGATGTACAAAAAGGAGAACCTTTGTACACAATTGGCAAAAATGCAAAGTCATACATCCACTATGGAAAACAGTGTGGATTGCCTCAAATAATTAAAACAGAACTACTCTATGATTAGCAATCCTACTTCTGAGTATATATCTAAAGAAAATAAAATCACTGCCTCAAAGAGATATATGCACCACAAAGCTCACTGTAGCCTTATTTATAATAGCCAAGACATGGAAATAACTGAAATGCACATCAACAGATGAATGGATAAACAAATGATAATCACACACACTGAATTATTCAGCCATAAAAAAGTAGAAAATCCTGCCACTTGCAACAACATGGATGAAACTTGAGGGGTATTATTCCAAGTGAAACAAGTCAGATAAAGTCAAATACTAGATGATCTCATGATACATAGAATCTAAAACAAACAAACAAAAAAACAAAAACCCCCCAAAAAACTGAACTCATGATAGCAGAGAGTAGAATGGTGGTTTCCAGAAACTAGGGAAAATGGGGGGGCGGGGGGGATGTTGGTCGAAGGGAACAAACTTCCACTTATGAGATGAATAAGTTCCGGGCACCTAATTTACAGCATGGTGACAAGAATTAACAGTACTGTGTTATATACTTGGAAGTTGTTAAGAGAGTAGAACTGTAGATCTTAAATGTTCTTACTACTAGGAAAAGACAGTACTTATTACAAGATGATGTAACCATATTATAGCAATCATTTCACAATATATACATGTATCAAATCACTGTTGTACTTAAAAGTTACACAAAGTTATATGTCAATTATTATATCTCAATAAAGTTGGGAGGGAAAAAAAAAGTTGCTTTTCAAAAGGTATGTCCTTTGCTAGAAATGGATTCCAGGGACCTAAATGGTAGTTTATATCGAAGGTAATTCTGGCAGAGAAGTAGAGGAATGAGATAGGAAGATAAAAGCAAGTAACAAAGGATTTTCACAAAGCAAGTTTCTACTATTGGTCACTAGAGTTTAAGCCCTCTAGAGAAGGCTGTGAGCCAGTGTAGAATACATGTCTCAGACTTATCTAACCTGAGGGTGATGGAGCTGGCCTATTTGTCAGTCACAAAAGGAAGGTGGTTTCCAGGCAGAACGCTAATTCTCTGCCTCACCCAGCCCAGCCTATGGGCAGCAAAGTGAATGCTAGAATGTGGAAGAAGCCCCTAGGCAGAGAAATGCATTTGAATTTGGTCACCTTATACCGAACAGGTGAGAGGATATGAAAAGAGTATTGACAGTGTCTCTTTTTAAAGTTTTATTTTTATGGAAAAACACTTTTATGTATAGTTGATCTACTTTATTATTAATATACATGTTGCTGCTGCTGCTGCTGCTAAGTCGCTTCAGTCATGTCCGACTCTGTGCGACCCCATAGACGGCAGCCCACCAGGCTCTCCCGTCCCTGGGATTCTCCAGGCAAGGACACTGGAGTGGGTTGCCATTTCCTTCTCCAATGCGTGAAAGTGAAAAGTGAAAGTGAAGTCGCTCAGTCATGTCCAACTCTTAGCGACCCTATGGACTGCAGCCTATCAGGCTCCTCAGCCCATGGGATTTTCCAGGCAAGAGTACTGGAGTGGGTTGCTATTGCCCTCTCAATATATATGTTAGAGGTATACAATATAATGTTTCATAATTTTAAGGGTTATATCTATTTAGAATTACTATAAAATATTGGTCATATTCCCCGTGTTGTACAATATATCCTTGTAGCTTATTTTATACCTAATAGATGGGACCTCTTAATCCCCTGTCCCTGTATTGTCCCTCCCTCCTTGCCTCTCCCTCCTGGTAACCACTTGTTTGTTCTCTGTATCTATGAGTTTGCTTTTTTATTACATTCGCCAGTTTGTTGTATTTTTTAGATTCCACATATAAAAGTGATCTCATTGGAAGGCATTATGCTAAGTGAAGTAATCTACTGCATTTTTAAAATCACACCTTTGAAATAGTTCTCTGGCTGTTTCTTTCTAGAGAGGGTCACTCCAGTTTCTTGAGATTATGACCCTTGGTATCATCTAGGGCCTCACTGAAAGGCTAATTTATTTGCTTCACAGTTTGTCATAAACTTACTAGATATTCTACAAGGCAATTTTGAGTGGAGATATGGGAAGACCCAGATCAGAATCAAAATTAGATTTTCCAAACCACATGCAACAGATCTTTTCTGAAAGTAATTTGTACCCTCCCTACATAGTGAAGCAATGCTCTGTGTTAAATCATGGAAGTCTAGTTGCATATTACAGGCAGGTTTAGTTAGGAAGAAGATAAAAATTATTAAAGGGCTCAAATGTAATGAGTCTGTTACAGTTCTCGTTTTAGTGCTACGTAGGAAATATGTGATTTCAGAGCAATTTCAATTCTATTATAGTAAACTTGATATCATTAGAAGTTTCAACTAAAGTAGCTATTTTCCTCTTAGATATGGCATAAGTTACCATTCTATACAAATTTTTCTTCATCAGTAGAAATACTTTAGTATACATGAATGGAGCAGTATTGGTAGCCCACATATAAAGCCATGATTGATCTTCAGAGAAATAACTACAGTTCTGAGAGCAATATTCAATAATTAATCGGCATTAGAAACTTGGCTTGGCATTTTGTTTCCATAGTATTGACATGGTCTTAAAAACTCTAAAGGCTAAGTATGAGGTACAGAAAGTTGATAAATTTTGAGAAAAACACAAACATTTCTAGTATTAAGTTCAAACTTTACTCACCTTTCTGTATTGAATTTCATATTATACTTTGTTGGCTCTATATCTATTTAACAAAGGTAAAGGTGTTTGTTAAAAGTTTTATACTTTACTTCCCGACAAGCAAATGCATAAACAAACAGGAACATCCGAGACATAGCCAGCCAAGTGAAAATGCTTGGCTATTCGCTGCAGAGTAAATGGCTTGAAGTTGGAGATCAGAAGGCTATAAGTAAAAAAAAAAAAAAAAAATTAAAATAGGACAGAGGGACAGAAAGAACTCAACTCTAAAATGATTTTATTACAAAACCATTCAGTACCAAGAGTAAGACTGAATTACCAACTACTTTTAAACTCTCACATTTTTAAAAGTAGATTATACTGAAACTTCTTGCATAAAAATACCCTTCCTGGGACAGGCAAGGAATCGTTTTGGCAGGAAGTCATGGCAATGGCAGATGACATCCCCCTGACCATGAGACGGGGCTCTCATTCGGTGTGAACTTTGAAGAACCCAGTGCTTTCCAGTTATAAATACCACTGGGGGAGTTCCATCATGCCAGACACAGAAACATCTTGGGAAATCCTCTTCTCAAAAGACTTTCTAGTGCATTATTTTTATTTTTTGTCTATCCTTCAAACAAACAAGGGAAAAAAATAACATTATGACAAAGAAAAGGAGAAATTAAGAGATTATTGGGATAAATTCAGGTGCAGAACAGGCTCTTTCTTCCAGAAGCACCATTCATCAATATGAGCAGATAATTTTATAAGGGCTGTGTATATAAATGAAGATGCTTTCCTATGCACAAAGCTTCCACATAAAAATTTTACTAGCTAAAACTATTTGTCCCATCATGCATTAGTTTTCCACTGCCATTGTAAAAAATTACCACAAACTTAATGGCTTAGAACAACACACCTATAGTACAAGTGGTTCAGAAGTTCAAAATAGATCTCAGTGGGCTAAAATCAAGGTGTCCACATGGCTGGGTTTCTTCTGGAGGTTCTAGGGGAGAATTTGTTCCTCCATCGTTAAAGCCAGGGAGTAGTATCTTCCAATTTTCCTGCTTTTGACCTTCTTGCCTCCAGTTTTATAATGATCGTTGTGACTACACCCTGATAATCTGGTATAATCATCTCATCTCAGGATATTTAATGCCATTATTAATACATCCACATAGTCCCTTTTGCTATGTAATTTAACTTGTTCACAGGTTCCAAGAAATAGAATGTGGCCATCTTCGGGGACGCCATTGTTCTCTCTACCACACACAGGTGCTACATAGAGGGAAAGAGTTAAGTCAATATTTAAAGAGCCATTATTCCTGCTCTGGTAACTGAAGGACACAAAATGTAAAATAGAAATAGTAATACAGCAATAATAATCATTTATAGAGTGTCTAATAGACTACAGTTCTGTTTACAGTATCTTATTAATCATCACAATAGCCTCTTGGAGTCAGTTTTTACTCTTCTTACAGGTAAAAACTTTAAGCTCAGTGAAGTTAACAGCATGAGAGACCTGGTAATTTTAGGCTAGGATATTAAAAGAGGCTAGGATATTAAAAGAGGCTAGGATTTTTAAGCCAGGCCAGCACTTTAGTCTGAATCTTTTCAGCATCTAAGCCAAGCTTCTCTCCACAGTGTCTGGTGTGTTTGTACGCAGCTTCTTCCTCGATAATCACACTGCGGAGAGGACCTTGCCTCCCTCTTCACTATGTGGCTAAAGGACTTAGAAAACATCACTCATGTCTACTATGAAATTTGGGCTTGGCCTCAGAGTTGCAGTCTACTCTCTAGAGCCCAGCACTGTCTGGAAATTGCCATGATTTGTACAACCTCTCTAACAATGTCACCGTTCCTAATGTGACTGGAGAGGTGTGGGGAAGCCATCTTGAGCATAGAGAAGATATACTTTGTTCTTAATAGACTCAGAACTGTAAGTCACGTGTCCACAGTATGAGCTAGTCCACACCGAAGCTTAAGGGGGAATGGTACTTGCAAATATTCTCTCACATAAAAGCTCTGAGCCTGAATTTAAGTCTTGCCTTTGTCACTTATCACCCAGTTTCTCTTAACTCTGCTCTTTCCCACCTTAGGTACATGCCACTAATTGTTTCTTCTGCCTGATATTATCTGCCTCCACTATGCATCTGGTCAACTCCCATCTATCCTTCAGATCTCAGCATAAACATCACTTCTCTCCATTCTCCAACAGGTCATGCATCCTTCGTCCTCAAGTCCTGGAATCCACTGTGTAACCCCTTTTGTTAACTACTGATCATCCTTTAAAATTCAGCCCAAAAGGCATCTCCACAGTTGTCTTCTTAACCACCACTCCACTGGGTTGGTTAGATCTGTATACTCTCCTGGCATACTGTGCTTTCCTTTAATAGCCCTTATCACAATTCTGTAAATGGTTATCCACTTTCTTGTGTGGTGTTCAATTCCTCCCCTAGAATAAGCATGCCTTGAGTGAGGAAGCTGCATTCAGGTTTTCACCCAGCATAATGCCTAGGCAAGTACCAGGACTCTCATTTCATAAAGCTGAATGGATCTTGTATATAGGCACTTACCATTGTTCTGTCTAGGTTAAGTGCTCAATTCATCACAAATTTTAGCATCATGGATATTTCTATAACTCTACACAATCAACAGAAATCCTTATGTATCTGTCTTTATTATTTATCTTGAACAGTACATCTCAAGCCCTTACTCTGGGCAGGATACCACACTAAGAATGGCATCATGTAAATAAATAAAAGTGTAAATAAATCACATAATAAGTAAATAAATATCATGCAAATAAATAAATAAAGCACCACCTGCTAGGTGCTTATCAGGAGTGAAAAGACAATGAGAAAATAAATAGCTTTAATCTGAGGTAAAGTATGTGAAGAATCACAAGTCCAAAATTTACCTGAAAATTTCTTTCTTCTAAGCTTCCAAGAATTATGGAGCCTCAGAAACCCCATTCTCATAACTTGGGTATGGGAAAGACTTAAAGGAAGATGTGGACTTTGATGACTAGATAGACACTTTAGGAAGCAAACTCAGTATGAATGTAAGTAGTATATTTCAGGAAAAGAGACAAGCATGAACAAGGTAGAGAGGATTATATAACTTCTAATATAATGCACAGGTAATCTGCATCAATCTATCAGGCGATTACTTTCCAAAGTATCAAAATTTGCTGATAGATTATTTGTTAGAATGAGTCTACCATATAGACATAAACATTAACCAGAATTATCTTCATACTATAATAACCTTATTAAAATCAGTGTATCTACATTCTGAGCATATTCATACAGTATCCTTAGAAAAATCCATGCTTATTATTTCATCTTTAATCCATACAATACCTGGAACATTTCTGATGTTTACAAATGAGAGAAGAATCCATGAATACATGTCCTATCTATCTGGAGAGCTTTAGGCTTCGTGGTTCATTAAAGTGACCAACATTTTTGAGCTTCTCCTCATGGAATGCTGAGGTTCATGTCCCTGGCTCTTGAATCTAGGTTGCTCTGTGACTGCTTTTCCTCAAAGCATATGGTAGAAGAGATGCTGAATCAGTTTCCAGGCCAGGCTTTATGAGACTGGCAAGTTTCACTTCTCGCTTCCTGGAACACTCACTTTGGGGAAAGCCAACCACTAGGTTGGAAGACCAGCTGCTCAGATTGTCACATTGTGAGGAAGTTGCATCTGGGTATTTTGAGAGTCTACATGGGGAGAGATGACCTGCCAGAGCCAGACATTCTAGCCATATCAAGGCAGGTGCTAGGCATGTGAGTAGGGGGAAAAAACAAAAACCAAAACCATCTCAGATGTGGAGAAGGACCAAGGGCCATAGCAGAACTGAGGCCTCAAAGTGCCCTATTCAGGCCATCCAGTCCACTGGGCCACTCGGCCGAGGCCCCAGCTCTCGTGGCGGGTGAAGGGTGAGAGGCGCTGCCCCTGCTGTCGCTGCCTGACTTCCTGACCCATGAGACTGTGTGCATCAGAAAATGATTTCCATTTTCCTCACTACATTTTGGGGGCAGTGTGTACGCAGCAGTGGATTACCAGAGATGGGAAACCCACTAGGGTTAGCTGTATGATTTGTTTTTTACAAACACACTAGAACTTACTTTTCAAAATATTAGTATTCAAGGTTGTCACTTGGAAGAATACTTATTGATTTAAAAAATTTTCCATGCTGAAAACATTTTTGAAAGTCTCTTCACAGAAGCATTTCATGAGCTAAGAAAAAAAGACTAGAACAAGGAGAAGGAGGGGAGAAAGGGAAGGAGGAGGAAAAGAGGGAAGAAGTAAGGAAGGGGGAGAGGTAGGAAGGGAGGGAAAAATCATGTTTTTAATTGGATAAGCACATCTCAAGTGGGGCTCAAGTAAAGCAATTATTACCGCATTCTTTAGACTCAGCTCTGGATAGCTTTTCCTTTTTTTTTTTTTCTGTTTGCTTCACATTTTCAAAACCAATCCTCAAAGACTGAAGAGTTGTCACCACTGAAAAAAAGCAAGTGCCAGGTACTGTCAAGGTAATTCAAAGAGATGAGTTTTGAAATATTTGGCACATTTTCTGGATGCTCAGCATCCCCGAGGTGTCTTTTTAAAGGACACAGCCCTGTGTGGAAGCATATGATCCTACAAGATTAAAAAAAGATCAATGCCACTATATAGGGCCCCCAGAGCCGAACACAAGCTAGCCAGTATGACAGTCAAGTTGGTTTGCTGCAATTTCAGAAAGCCTCGGTGCCACCGTGTAGCTAATTTATCTGTGTACATTCACCCTGAATCTTCTCTGTTATTCACAGAGAGAGAAGATTCAGGTTCATATAGTGAGGCTGGTAGAAATAGTCCTGTCCTTTACCAGGTGCTTTTGTATCTTTTTTTGTACAATGAGAATTCTAATCCTCACTGGAAAAGACTAATCTGTAGAAATAATAAGTGTCTTTAAATTACCAAGCATGTATTTGATACATAGCAGGCTCTGAATATCATATATCTTGCAACCTAACAACCAGCTATGTAAGCCTATTATTATTGTGGTTTTCTGATTGCTTTTGGTTTTGATTTAAGAAAAAAGCCATAACCATTTCCTACATAGCTTGATCTCTTTTCTCAGGGCATATAAGATGAAGCCTCGTTCAAACATTATGAAACTAATTCTAAATTTAGAAAATATTTAAGTTAAAGAGAAATAAAGTCAATTATTATATAGTTTGCCCCCCCCCAAATTAAAGGCAGCATAACTTCCCTATTGCCTTGTTTGAGAGTAGAAATAAAAGACAAATAGGATAAGAAAATATTGCTATTGGCATGATGAATAAGGTAATAATGTTTAGACTACAGGACAATGGTGCTGTGATAAATATAGTCATCATTTGGTATTATGAAAATGGACTTTGGGCAATTTTCTTTATACACCAACATTACAATCATGTCCTAAACAAGCTAAATAAACTAGTCCTATCTCCTATTGGGCATGATAAACAGTTTCTCTCTTTTATATTCTTCAGGGGACCAGGTTGAGAGCTCCAAACTTAAAAAAAAATAAAAAATTCTCTTTCAGAATTTTAAGCATCAGTAAGTACTTTAGATATTTTCACAAAGGATACATAGAAATATTATGTCATGAAATCCTGTAGTCAGCCACAGAAACCGCATATTAAAAAAGAAAAGAAAATGTAAAAGGTTAACACAAGGTAAATGCTAAAATTTTAGCTCTGGGAATGCCACCTGCAATACTAGGGGAGGGTCTCAATGTGCATTCAATAGCTTCTCCCTTTTCTTTATTGTGAGAAGGAAACTTGAAGTCTGTATAGCAGATGTGGCCCTCCCCAGGATGCCGGCTATAACTGACCACCAAGGAAACTGTCCAGATGATGGGCCATCCTGTTTTATTAATGTCATTCCCCTTTTCTAGCAAGCAACTCTTTGAAAATAAGGCCGTTTTTTTCAAGAATACAGATTTTGATAATACAACCCTATTTCTATGGCACACAACTCCAGGAAAGGATTTGCATAGGGCAGCTGGCAATGAACATATGGAATTCTACTGTGTTGCATGGTTGATAAAGTGTGTACAACATGTGCTTTCTGCTGCCCAGAAGTTTCCCCAATCTACCAGTTAGCAATTTAATAGCTGCTATAAATGAATTATCAAATCCAAAAGCAAATGTCAGGGTGCCATTCTACCAACTATAGGACAATCAATACAATTTGGAAATCTGATGGGGGTGGGAAAGAATAAAAATCAACTTATTTCTTAATCATCATAAGCTGTATCAGTACTATCAGAGACCCAAGTATAAAACACATACAGTGTTCAACACTCTCAAGGTTAGCAAATCCGTTACACCTTCTCACGTTATCACCTGTTGTTGATTACTTTTTAGTACTTTTACCATTTCTTCATCTCAAGGTGAATATTTTTACTGCTAACGTTATGCTGTATTTTTACCTCCAGGATTTCACCTTTAGACCTAAGAGATAAAAGGCTTAATTTTGAAAAAGAAACTTTGGCAACACTGAGCCCACTGCCCCACACAGCACTCAGTGGTACTGAATACTACCAACAAAGGGCAGCAGAGAACATAGAGCCCATTTCCACCAACAGAACATTCACTCCTGGGTTCACTCATTTTTGCTGTCTCCCTGGCCCTGACACACATTCTTCAATCCTGCTGGTACAAAGAAACAATCAGTTTTCATATTCTTTGAAAATATTGTGTTTTCATTGTTTCTAAAATAAACTACAAGCACAACAGATTTACAGATTTAACAAAAAGAATTGAAAATAGTTAAAGAGTAGCAATCAAAGAAACAAACAAAAGTACAATATAGCCATTTAGCATGACTGAATGAACAAAAACAAACTCCTTGCCTTTATCTTTAGTGAAAGGGGTGCGCGCATATGCTAACATCAGTGTAACTTGGGCTAACCATTTGGAAAGATATTTTGCATCACAAGAGAAGTTCATTTATTCACTCATTCACTCAGAACTTTGCTGTTGAATTACAACATGCCAGGCACTGTTCCAGGTATAGGGACTACAAAGAGAATTAGGAAATGATTGTCAGTTAGAAATAGCAAACAAGGAGAATGAGATAAATAACCAAAACACACACTCACACACAAAGAGAGAGAGAGAATTCTATGCAAAAAATTTTAGGGAAATTGGGAAAACCTATTCAGGAAATGTGAGATTTGGGACTGGGCTGTTTATTATTTTTCCATTTCCTTGTGCATTCATTAAACAGATATTTCTTGAGCTCCTTCTGTATGTCAGGAGCTATTGTAGGAACCAGAGATATTTCAGTGAACATAGACAAAAATCCCTACAATAAGTAATGTAAATAAACAATGCAGCTATAGTAGTTTGATGATAAGTGTTAAGGGGAAAAAGTAAAGGAGAATGAGGAAAAGGAGAGGTTGACATTTCAGGTAGGGTGTCCAGGGAAGGCCTCCTATTAAGGCCATATTTGATTTCTAAAAGTCTAAAGGAAGTGAAGAATTGAACCACAAACATCCATCTGGGCAGGGCGTTCCAGGTCAAAGGGACTGTAAAGGCTGTAATGTGCCTGTGAGGAAGAGCAGGCAAACTTTCTGGCTGGAGGGGCTGCAGACTAGGGGTCAATAAGTAGTCAGAGTGCAGAGGTCATGTAAATACTTTGCTTTTTCTTTGAGTGGGATGTCTGGTCACTAGAGGGCTTAAGCAGAGGAGTGACAGGTCATGTTTTCATTTTAATCAGTTTGCTGTGCTTGGAGAAGGCAATGGCACCCCACTCCAGTACTCTTGCCTGGAAAATCCCATGGATGGAGGAGCCTGGTGGGCTGCAGTCCATGGGGTCGCTAAGAGTCGGACACGACTGAGCGACTTCACTTTCACTTTTCACTTTCATGCATTGGAGAAGGAAATGGCAACCCACTCCAGTGTTCTTGCCTGGAGAATCCCAGGGACGGGGGAGCCTGGTAGGCTGCCGTCTACGGGGTCGCACAGAGTCGGACACGACTGAGGTAACTTAGCAGCAGCAGCAGCGCTCAAGAAAATGAAGGAGTGGAAATTGGGAGACTGGTGAAGAGTATCAACTAGAAGACAGATCATAACAGTTTTGACAAGGGTAGAAACAGTGGAGGAAATGAGAAATGATCATATTCACGATATACTTTGAAAGAAATGCAGACAGAATTTGTCAATGAATGGTCAGAGTTCTTCAGGACCACCACCAGTTTCTATGATTTGCTAGGATTCATAGGACTCAGCAGATAGTTGTAGATGTGATTTATTACAGCAAAAGAATACAAAACCAAATCAGCAAATGAAAAAGGCACATGAGGAGAAAGGAGGAAATCAGGCACAAGCTTCCAGAGTCCTTTATCCGTGGACTCACATGGAATGTTTAATTCTTCCAGCATTGAATTATGGCAACATGTGTGCAATGTTGTCAAACAGGAAGTTTATTAGAGCCTCAGTGCCCAAAGTTTTTCCTGGGGTCTAGCTGCATAGGTACCCTCTGCCTAACTGTACAAAAATTCCAGATTCCCAGAGACAAGCAAGTGTCTAATATGAACACTGTACAAATAATTTAGGTACAACAAACCATTCTCATCAGTTAGGAAATGGTGGGAAATTCACATTCCTGACACCAGCCAAGGGCTAACCATGAAAGCTTCCCTCTTAAATATAGCAGCCTCAGGAAGGCTATGCTCACTCTTTCATGCACAGATAGAATATGTGATGTGAGGTAAGAGCTATTCAGGAAGAGAAATGGAGAGCCTAGGGGTATTTTGGATAGTGAGGGATGAGAAGAAGAGATTTACTTGATATCTCATCCTTCATTTGGATAGGTACAAAAAAATGCCCTTGAAAATATAACAGTTTTTCCCGCAGACAGGTCCCTTTCCTTGTGGAGCTTATTTGCATTTTAATAGGATAGCCAGATACTAATCAAATGATCCTCATATCTATTATTGCCCTATGGACCTGGAGTAGTCAGTCCAGGTAGAACAAATGGCATGATGAGGAAAGACCCAGGGTGGCAAGCAACATGTGAAAAAAAGACCAGTGAACAAGAGGACGGTCAACAGGAGGATGGAATAACCTTTTTTCATTTATTCATTCAATAAATTCATGCTGAGCACTTACTCATGCCAGTTATGTGCTTGGCAATGAGAATGGTTCCTGACACAATGGTGTTTGCAGTTCAAGGGAAGAGGTAGTCACTTGGCCTTTTTGTGTTGTCATAGATTTGCCCTTCCTCTCCTCTCTCATTGTTGTTCAGTCACTAAGTCATGTCTGACTCTTTGCAACATCATAGACTCTAGCACTGCAGGCACCTCTGTCCTCCACCATCTCCTGGAGTTTGATCAGATTTATGTCCATTGAGTTTCATTGCCCCCAGCTAAATGTCTCACAAACCTGGATCGCCATGGGATCTTCTCACTTATCTTTATTCTCTCCTAACATATCCTGTACTTGAAAACCAGATAAGGTTTCTTAAAATCTGATTCCAAGATGATTTCTCATGATTTGAATTTTAAATATTTTTTCTACTTCTTAGACTTTTTTCCAAGATCATTAAATCAAAAACTAGGATTTAGGACCCTCCCACAAGCACAATATACATACACACTAAACCTTCCCCAGTGAGCTCGCTCATTTCTATCATCATGACTTCTAATCACATTCTTCCACTGGAAAAACTTTTCTGGAATTCATTTCAGAGTCTTCTAAGTCTTCTAAGTGTTCCTAAGTCTTCTGTGGGCCATCTATCGTGCCACTTCCTCCAGAAGTCATTAGCTCTTTGGTCTACCCTACCCTGCCCTTCTCCTTTCTACAATGTATAATATCTGCAAAATATGGGCACATCTTTCTCCGCACTGCTCTCTTTGGTGATATGGGTGATCCACATTTATCAAACCATGCACTAAGTCATCTGAGGTTGGGACATTGTGCTTTTTAAATTTTAATTACAGTGTCTAGAATCATGCTGGGCCATGGTAGGTCACTAAGTTAAATTTATTGACTTGATGCTTTGACTTTTCTATCCACACTTCCAGGCTAGATCTCTGCCTTATTCATATGTATTAGTTAAAAACTGCATTAAAAATTACCTCAAAACCAGTGGCTTAACATAGCAATAAACATTGGTTATCTCTCATAACTTTTGTGAGTCAGGAAGTTGGGAGCAGCTTTTAGCCACATGGTTCTGGTTCAGAGTCTTTCACGAGGATGCATCAAAATATGGGCTAGATTTTCATCTGAAGGCTAGACTGAGGCTAGAGAATCTGCTTTCAACAGGAGGCATTCATTTGGCTGGCAATTTGGAGCTGGTTGATGGCAGAAGAAATTACTTACTCTCCTCATGAGATTTCTATGGGGCTACTGGTATGTTCTTATCACACAGCATCTGGATATTTCTCCAGAGCAAGTGATAAAGAGAGTATAAGACAGAAGCTATCATGAGTTTGTGACCTAAGCTTGCAGAAGTCACAGTGTCACTTCCATAACATCTTACTTATCTCATAGATCAACAGTAGCCAATATGGGAAAAGATGACAGAAGGGTGTGGATACCAGGAGGCAAGAGTTACTGGGGGCCATCTTGGAGGCTGACTATCATACCATATCTGATTAAATCTTACTGCCTAAGGTTTGTTTTCTATGCAAAAGTATATTACTTTAAGCACATCAAACACTAAACAAGTGAAAATATCAGCAAAATGAATAATTACTTCAAGCTTTTACATAAGGACTTATATCACTCTTTGAAAATCTGTTTTCACATCAGAAGCACACCAGATTTTTAGGATAGCCTCCACTCCACAGTATTAAGTAGGAACCAAATGCTCTCTTGTTTTCCATCTCTTAATCCAAAGCCTCAATTTCTTAATAAAAAGATAACTTCAACCTCTTAGTATCATACAAATATTTCTTCTTGCTCTTCTCCTCCACTGATCCTCACATATACCCCTTTGTATCCCCCACCCCTTTACTTCAGTCCTCACTTTTCAACTCTTACCTGTAGGCAGGGCAAGTATCCTGCAGGAGCTTAATGAAACTCAGGATTTTCTTCCCCCACTGAAATATTTTCTCCACCTGCTCACTAATGTCTAACATTTTGCAATTAACAAATTCTTTTTTTTTTTTTTTGTCTCTGACATGTGGTTTCTTGTCTCCAGTTAAAAATACCAATATTCTTAGTAAAAGGAATATATTACAACTTTAACAGCTGTCTGCTCATTAGTATGAGTTTTTCTGCATGTATCTCCTGAAAACAAGTTTTCAGAAGGGAAAAGAAGAAAAAGAATACCCGGGGGAGGCAATCTTTCAAAGGGCAAAGTCAGAAAAGAGATAAGAGGACCTCATGGAATGGAAGGCTGCACTTCCTCACAATTCTATGCAGGGCCAACTCTTTTCTGAGACTTCAGCAAGACTAGAAAGTCAAAGGCCTTTAATCTCATCCTCATACCAACCAAACTCACTATATTAAATCATATTCCCTTTGTGTACCATCTGTCAAAGGCTATCAAAATGAGAATATGGGAATAATCTCTTTTTTTAAAAAAAAAAAAAAAGAGGAAATTAAAGAAAAAGAAATGACTGGTGAACGTAAGCCCCACAGAGGACAATGCAGGGCTGGGAATGCACTACTTGCAGGGTGGCTGGCTTGTTAAATCTTGGGTTACAGCTTGTTTATTTTAACAATGACTTTGGTCTATAAGCCCTTAGTCCTGTTATTTATTCATAACCTTGCAGGGGTCTTGGATTCCTAATTTGCAAGTATAAAAATGATAAGCAATTTGCACATGGCAGGTGTCTGGACAAATGTTCTCTATTATCTACGTAAACCAGATGCTCAGTGATTCTAACTAAGCTGAATAGAACACACACTGTTCATTCCCAAGCTGGCCTCATACTCCTACAGAGACCCTGAGTTTTGCAAAGACTCTTCCGTAGCTTTTATCGATTATAGGAAAACCACTGTCAAAAAATAATAACTTTTCTTGATGATGTGCTGCTGGCTGTAATGGCTGGACTATCCAGTAGAATTCAGTGGCCTCAGACCTCTCTTGTGATGCTTAATACATGCCCTCAGGAAGACAGACTTAGAATACAGACACTAAAGCCAGGTTTACCCACCACATCAAAGCAGACCTTTTCGATTTTATTTGAACTGATTGCCAAGAGAAAGAGAACTAGCACTTATTAACACACCTGCCATAGACAGAACATTCTCTTAGGAGCTCAAGACACATTATTTCATTTCCACAACTGATCGAGTCATAAAATAGCCAGTCTCATTTGATCATGAAATTCAATTTTTTTCTATTAAACAAATTAGATTGTGTTTGGCTCATGTTTTTATTTAGAAGAATAGGCTGTTCTGACAGCAGAAATTGAAACAGAATTCAGTTCTTCCATGATTGAATGCATTCACAGCCTTACCTCTTTGGTTTTAAATTTGCACTCTCACATTCATTCACAAGAAAAATTACCTTCAGGCCTAGACCTTCATGAAGGGACATGAGGCTGAGCAAGACTGGAAGACAAAGATCAGAAGTTGGGTTCAACCTGTGTCTGATTAGTCCCATAGATAGATGCACGCAGTCACCTCCAGCATGGAGGGGAGTCCGCCATCAGGCATAGGCACAGGATACCAGCAATTTTTAGAATCTGCAGGGGGGCACTCAGATGGGTATCAGGATATCCAAGCAGGACAGGAAAGGCATGAGAGAAACAGAATAAGAGTATTCAGATCAGATCCCAGCATGCTGAGATCTGGATCAGACATGAGGAGCCATATGGAGAGGCAGGAGTCAGAAAGCACCTGTGCTGGAGGGGAAGGGTCAAAGCATAAATCAGAAGAGTGGAAATCCCCACTGAGCATCTCAAAGACCCAAGTGATGTCACACAATAGCCTCTCTCACTAGATTACACTAATCAACTTGTGCACCTGTTCAAGTAGATCCACCAATTATGATCTGGATTGGATGACAAGGATCCTCGCCCCCACAGAGCCTTCGGATGGAGCTTGGCGATGGTGCTTGGGAGGTCTGAATCAGAAGAAATTTTAAAGAGGGATGTTTCCTAATGGTAACTATGATTTACTGGCACAGAGTTCTCATACTGCTGAAGAGTTGGCATGCTGCAAGTTCATTCTAGGAAGATCAACATATTGATGCCCTCCCTGGGCATATCTGGTAAACAGCTACTTACATCTGGGTAATATCACTTTACATCAATGCTGGAGCATATACTGCTTTAGACCAGAGCTTCTCAAACTTTAATGTGCACAGAAATCATCTGAGGTCCTTGGTAAAGCCCAGATTTTGATTCAGTAGGTCTGTGTGGATCTGAGAATCCTCATCTCCAACGAATTCTCCGGGGTTTCTGATGGTGCAGCTGGGTCCACACTGAAAGTAGCAAGGCCCTAGATTAAGGACAGGGGCCATAGTTTTTTGTTTTTTGTTTTTTCTGTCAACAACTGTTATTAATAAAAATTCAATAACAAGCCCCACAAAACTGGCATCTGAAAAAATACAGATTTTTATTTTCTTGGTGATTTGTATATTTGGATAATTGCTTACACTAAAATTCTAATTTAAGGATTCCTTCATATTGCAAGTAAACATATCTTTCTTTTCTTTTTTTTTCCTTCTTTTTTTGTTTACTCTGGTCATGTCTTCAGATGCCAGAATTCTAAGCCTATGCAAAATGCTAAGAACATAAATTCCAGAAAGAATTAAATGTCTTAGACAATAAAAAATCTGCCTACCATGCAGGAGACCTGGGGTTCAATCTCTGGGTTGGAAAGATCCCCTGGAGGAGGGCATAGCATCCCATTCCAGTATTCTTGCCTAGAGAATCCCATGGACAGAGAGTCCTGGCATGCTGCAGTCCATGGGGTGGAAAAGAGTTGGACGTGACTGAGTGACTAGCACTCACAAACACACACATAAATTCCAGAATCAGACTGACTCCTCACACTACTTGTGTGACCTTAGGCAGTTTGCTTAAACTCTCTGAGCCTCAGAGTAAAGATAAAATAAAGCTAATCACAGTATAGTAAAGGGATGTTATGAAATGTGTTATTCTTAAATGCATTTATAACAGTGCAAGGCACATGGCAATAGTTATTTAGTATTTGTTGAATTAATATAAAAATATATACAAAATTTAAAACAGTATGTGTACAAAATCTAGCACATAAGTAGCATGATTTAGTGCATTCCATATGATCCTTTAAAACCCCTATAGAGGATTTTTCATCTCTGTTTGGCATACTGGAAAATGAGAAGAACAGAGAGGTATAAAAAGTGACCCACAATCTTGGAACCCAGATTACTTGAAATCCTCAGAGGAGAGAATAAGATAGAACTTAACTAATTGAGGCACATATACACACTGATAAAGCATCAATATCCCACAGGAATGAGCATTAAAGGTGGAATAATTTAGACTTTGATTAATTTATTGGAGTCTGACGACTAATAACTTTAAACTGTATTGTAGGGACTGTGGGAAGATATTCCATCCTTCTGGGCAGAAATGAGGTTTCTCCTGAAGTGAACAGATGTTGCCACTTGTAATAATCCTAAAAATTCTGAAACCTGGAACAGAAATGGAAGACTAGAGAGGCAAGTCTTAAAATGAGATGAGGGGATTAAAACCCTCCTCTTTCTGTAGCTGAGAGTCATTATGCTTGCACTCACATGTCTGGAGAGACGTAGGGCCCTGCCAGCCTTTCTGAGTGAGTCGTGCCTGGAACGTGGAGACAGGCTGGTAACGAGACAGGGCACCAGTCCAGGAAGAGAGCAGTGTGAGTTATTCTTGGTGTTGAACTCCCTTTCTACTACTACGGTCTTTAATAAAGACACAGCAACACTTAAACAGCCTGAACTCTGTCTTCCATGAGGAGCTGAGAGGAAGGCTTTACATCCAGGCTTGGGAAGTAAGAGGTAAGAGAGATGCTGGCAGCCTCAAAGGCCAGAAGAGAAGAGCTGTGTCCCGAGGAGAATGACGTGGTGAGCACAGTGGCAGCTGGTGGGGGCAGAGGGACATGGCCAGAAGAACACAAAGGAACCACGCAGACGAGCCAAAGAACACATTTGTGCAGGACTAATTTCCAGCAAAAAAAAAAAAGAAAAAAAAAGCCAGACGTTTATCATTTCATCATGAATTGGGTTAGGCATGCATGAAATCAGGGAGAATATCAGGACTAGATGTTGTGCTTCCTCATCTCCATGCTACTACTATTTCCAGTATGTCACAGGACAAGCATATGCACATATCCTGAAGGATGATCTACATACATTATCATCTTTATGAAAACTCCAGATGTTTTACTGATTTTAATCTAGATGTTTAACATAGCCTGGAATTTCAAAGGTTATCAGACAGTTGTTTTGCTTTGTTTGTATGAGTGTTTCTTTTCAAAGACAAGTCACAACCAACGTTAACTAAATTGGTCCTGATCAAAAAGAAAAAGAAATTCATAATTATATGGTCAGGAACAAAGTTGAACAACGAGAGCATCTGTAAATTCTTTGGGTGGAATTACATGGGTATTTCAAAGACTATAAAAGAGTAATTTCCACTATGACAGGAAAGCACTGGGTTAGGACAAGTAACATCATCTGAGCTGGGCACTCATGACCTGTGAAACCTTGGAGGAACCACTGATTCTCATCCTCTGAGCCTCTCCAGCTCTTCATGCCTTACATGGGGATAATAAGCCCTGGTTGCTTACCACAGGGGCACCACTGGCCCATGGCATGCCTCTGTGAAAATGAGAAGAATATAGCCCCTCTGAGCTTACCCAGCCAGTGCAGGTACATAATTTAGTGTGCATTGCATGGACCAGGTTTGAGGCTCCATATATACCCTCAACCAGGGGCTCACATGGTCTGAGCCAACTTGCATGTTCATGAACTGTGGTCATGGCCGATCTCACAAGATGATGGTGAGGATGAAACAAAGGTATTTTGCTAAATGTAAAGGCAACATAAATGTAAGAGAATGCATAAGCTTAAATGTAATCAAAAGCTGGCTTTCAAACCAGAAATATAGAAAGATTCCATGCATGAGGATTTCTCAAAAATTTAAAATCAAGAGACACAAATTATAAGGTATGTACCATACATATCAGTAACAGAATATTTATTAGGTATGGGGCTCTTAGCCAGAATGAAGAACCAGAGGCACCTGAAATCTATTTAAAAGGACACATTGAAGTTTCTATCTCTGGAGGCTTCTGAATTGGGATGTCTGAGAGTCTGTAACCTTCTTATTTATGGCACCCCACTCCAGCACTCTTGCCTGGAAAATCCCATGGACAGAGGAGCCTGGTGGGCTGTAGTCCATGGGATCGCTAGGACATGACTGAGCGACTTCACTTTCACTCTTCACTTTCATGCACTGGAGAAGGAAATGGCAACCCACTCCAGTGTTCTTGCCTGGAGCATGCCAGGGACGGGGAAGCCTGGTGGGCTGCCGTTCTCTGGGGTCGCACAGAGTCGGACACGACTGAAGCGACTTAGCAGCAACCTTCTTATTTATAAAGCACCCCAGGTTTTCTTTGATGCACATCCTTGCTTGAGCATCACAAGCTTAGAGAATTTAAGCCTAGTAGCTAGTTTAGGTATTTTAAAGCCACATTCACTTTTTTTTGGCCTGAATTATTCAGAGAGCCTTCAAATGAAAAGGAAAACATATGGCATAAAGAATAATAATAATAAAAAAAAAAAACTAAAGAAGATGCTATGTTCTCCATAAAAATAATCAGTTGGGATATTGCTCACTAAGTTGATAGCTCATAAGATATTTACAGAATGTGTATTCCAAAGTACACAATGCATGGTACAAAGTATCTCGACACTGTCCCCTCCACTGAGCTATCAGGGAAAAAAGCCTAATCTTGTTCCCTACACATTAATAGTCTGTTAAGATGCAATGGAAATCTCAGACGAACATGTCCATCATCAAATCTGACATCCAGTGAGGTCATCATGAAGCAAATCAAAGTAAACAATCAATAATCATTCTGTTTTTATATACATCCAGAACCATCAAATGCAAAGGCAGTAATTTAAACACAAACGCTTCAGTAGTTTGAACCACTATAACCTAAATCATTTATTAAAGCACAAACATTTCTTCTTTCCTCTTAGATTCTATTAAGGTATTTAGCCATAGTCGTCCATCTCCTCAGCTGCTCTATATGTCAGGAAGGATAACAGATAGTACTGAGTACTTGCTTTACGGTATGATTAGCACCATTGGCAGGGAAGGTATATAATTCTGTACAAAATTGAATGGACTCATTTCAGTCTACAACAAGAAGTCAGTGGATTTCCCTAGGCTGACATATTAAAGCACTGCATCTAGGATATAAGTATTCTACTTTTATAAATTCTCAGTTCAGTTCAGTTCAGTCACTCAGTCGTGTCCGACTCTTTGTGACCCCAAGAATCGCAGCACGCCATGCCTCCCTGTCCATCACCAACTCCCAGAGCTCACTCAGACTGATGTCCATTGAGTTGGTGATGCCATCCAGCCATCTCATCCTCTGTCGTCCCCTTCTCCTCCTGCCCCCAATCCCTCCCAGCATCAGAGTCTTTTCCAATGAGTCAACTCTTCACATGAGGTGGCCAAAGTACTGGAGTTTCAGCTTTAGCATGATTCCTTCCAAAGAAATCCCAGGGCTGATCTCCTTCAGAATGGGCTGGTTAGATCTCCTTGCAGTCCAAGGGACTCTCAAGAGTCTTCTCCAACACCACAGTTCAAAAGCATCAATTCTTCGGTGCTCAGCCTTCTTCACAGTCCAACTCTCACATCCATACATGACAACAGGAAAAACCATAGCCTTGACTAGACGGACCTTTGTTGGCAAAGTAATGACTCTGCTTTTGAATATGCTATCTAGGTTGGTCATAACTTTCCTTCCAAGGAGTAGTTCAGTTCAGTCGCGCAGTCGTGTCCGACTCTTTGTGACCCAATGAATCGCAGCATACCAGGCCTCCCTGTCCATCACCAACCCCCAGAGTTCACTCAGACTCACGTCCATTGAGTCAATGATGCCATCCAGCCATCTCATCCTCTGTCATCCCCTTCTCCTCCTGCCCGCAATCCCTCCCAGCATCAGAGTATTTTTCAATGAGTCAACTCTTCACATGAAGTGGCCAAAGTACTGGAGTTTCAGCTTTAGCAACATTCCTTCCAAAGAACACCCAGGGCTGATCTCCTTCAGAATGAACTGGTTGGATCTCCTCCCAGTCCAAGGGACTCTCAAGAGTCTTCTCCAACACCACAGTTCAAAAGCATCAATTCTTCGGTGCTCAGCCTTCTTCACAGTCCAACTCTCACATCCATACATGACAACAGGAAAAACCATAGCCTTGACTAGACGGACCTTTGTTGGCAAAGTAATGTCTCTGCTTTTCAATATGCTATCTAGGTTGGTCATAACTTTTCTTCCAAGGAGTAAGCATCTTTTAATATCATGGCTACAGTCACCATCTGCAGTGTTTTTGGAGCCCCCCAAAAATAAAGTCTGACACTTTCCACTGTTTCTCCATCTATTTCCCATGAAGTGATAGGACCGGATGCCATAATCTTGGTTTTCTGAATGTTGAGCTTTAAGCCAACTTTTTCACTCTCCTTTTTCACTTTCATCAAGAGGCTTTTTAGTTCCTCTTCACTTTCTGCCATAAGGGTGGTGTCATCTGCATATCTGAGGCTATTAATATTTCTCCTGGCAATCTTGATTCCAGCTTGTGCTTCTTCCAGCCCAGCATTTCTCATGATGTATTCTGCATATAAGTTAAATAAGCAGGGTGACAATATACAGCCTTGATGTACCCATTTTCCTTTTTGGAACCAGTCTGTTGTTCCATGTCCAGTTCTAACTGTTGCTTCCTGGCGTGCATACAAATTTCTCAAGAGGCAGGTGAGGTGGTCTGGTATTCCCATCTCCTTCAGAATTTTCCACAGTTTATTGTGATCCACAGAGTCAAAGGCTTTGGCATAGTCAATAGAGCAGAAATAGATGTTTTTCTGGAACTCTCTTGCTTTTTCAATGATCCATTGGATGTTGGCAATTTGGTCTCTGGTTCCGCTGCCTTTTCTAAAACCAGCTTAAACATCTGGAAGTGCACAGTTCACATATTGCTGAAGCCTGGCTTAGAGAATTTTGAGCATGACTTTACTAGCGTGTGAGATGAGTGCAAGTGTGCGGTCGTTTGAGCATTCTTTGGCATTGCCTTTCTTTGGGATTGGGATGAAAACTGACCTTTTCCAGTCCTGTGGCCACTGCTGAGTTTTCCAAATTTGCTGGCATATTGAGTGCAGCACTTTCACAGCATCATCTTTCAGGATTTGAAAGAGCTCAACTGGAATTCCATCACCTCCACTAGCTTTGTTAGTAGTGATGCTTTCTAAGGCCCACTTGACTTCATGTTCCAGGTATCTGGCTCTAGGTGAGTGATCACACCATCATGATTATCTGGGTCATGAAGATCTTTTTTGTATAGTTCTTCTGTGTATTCTTGCCACATCTTCTTAATATCTTCTGCTTCTGTTAGGTCCATACCATTTCTGTCCTTTATCGAGCCCATCTTTGCATGAAATGTTCCCTTGGTATTTCTCATTTTCTTGAAGAGATCTCTAGTCTTTCCCATTCTGTTGTTTTCCTCCTTTCTTTGCACTGATCACTGAGGAAGACTTTCTTATCTCTTCTTGCTATTCTTTGGAACTCTGCATTCAGATGTTTATATGTTTCCTTTTCTCCTTTGCTTTTAGCTTCTCTTCTTTTCACAGCTATTTGTAAGCCCTCCCCAGACAGCCATTTTGCTTTTTTGTATTTCTTTTCCATGGGGATGGTCTTGATCCCTGTCTCCTGTACAATGTCACGAACCTCATTCCATAGTTCATCAGGCACTCTATCTTTCAGATCTAGGCCCTTAAATCTATTTCTCACTTCCACTGTATAATTATAAAGGATTCTATTTAGGTCATACCTGAATGGTCTAGTAGTTTTCCCTACTTTCTTCAATTTCAGTCTGAATTTGGCAATAAGGAGTTCATGGTCTCAAAAACGACAGAATAATCTCTGTTCGTTTCCAAGGCAAACCATTCAATATCACAGTAATCCAAGCCTATGCCCCAACCAGTAACGCTGAAGAAGCTGAAGTTGAATGGTTCTATGAAGACCTAAAAGACCTTTTAGAAATAACACCCCCAAAAGATGACCTTTTCATTATGGGGGACTGGAATGCAAAAGTAGGAACTCAAGAAACACCTGGAGTAATAGGCAAATTTGGCCTTGGAGTATGGAATGAAGCATGGCAAAGACTAATAGAGTTTTGCCAAGAAAACGCACTGGTCATAGCAAACACCCTCTTCCACCAACACAAGAGAAGACTCTACACATGGACATCACCAGATGGTCAACACCAAAATCAGATTGATTATATTCTTTGTAGCCAAAGATGGAGAAGCTCTATACAGTCAACAAAAACAAGACCAGGAGCTGACTGTGGCTCAGATCATGAACTCCTTATTGCCAAATTCCAAGGAGTAAGCGTCTTTTAATTTCATGGCTGCAGTCACCATCTGCAATAACTATGTTCAATTATCACAGAAAAGTAAAGGGGGGAAATAAACCAGACAAATGGTCAGGGACTCTAGATTTTGAACTGACGTTTTACTGTTTCCAACCTCACTGAAAAGACATTGTCTTTAGATTATTAACACCTAATCAATGAAGAAATCAGCTTGGAATCCGATCCTAAAATACTTTGGAAAAAAATAACTCATACAAGATTGACTCTGACATGTGGAGCCTTTTTATATAATGGATTTGTAAAGTAAGAATAACCAAAGACAAGATTAGAAAAATGAGTTTCTGGTTGCCATGGCAATTCAGGCACTGTACTACCACCCACTCTAACAGCAACACTTAAATGATGAACATAAAGACAGAGTGGAGCCCACACAGAAGTGGGTGTCAAAAGCTAAGAAGTTAAACTGTAGATACTGTAGAGGTGATGGAACCCTTAGTAGAGTTACATAGGAAGTGACCACTGCATAATGGGGAAATTTTCTTGAAGTAGATCTCAGTCTGTTAAAATCCAGATGGTTCATGAGTGCCCATATCTTACCCTAGTCTTGCTGTTATTTAGTTGCTAAGTTGTATCTGACTCTTTTGCAACCCTAGGGACTGTAGCCCACCAGGATCCTCTATCCATGGAATTCTCCAGGCAAGAATACTGGAGTGGGTTGCCATTTCCTTCTTCAGGGGCTCTAGGACCCAGAGATTGAACCTGCATCTCCTGTATTGACGGGCTTTCCCGGTAGCTCAGCTGGTGAAGAATCAGCCTGCAATATAGGAGACCCTGGTTCAATTCCTGGGTCAGGAAGATCCCCTGGAGAAGGGATAGGCTATCCACTCCAGTATTCTTTGGCTTCCCTGGTGAATCAGATGGTAAAGAATCTGCCTGCAATGAGGGAGACCTGGGTTTGATCCCTGGGTTGGGAAGATCCCCTGGCAGAGGCCATGGCAACCACTCCTGTATTCTTGCCTGGAGAATCCTCATGGATAGACGAGCCTGGCAGGCTACAGTCCATGGGGTCGCGAAAAGTCAGACACAACTGAGCGACTAAGCACAGCACGGCTCCTGTGTTAGCAGAGAGGTTCTTTACCAATGAGCCACCAGGGAAGCTACTACCCTACACTGCTGCTGCTGCTGCTGCTGCTAAGTTGCTTCAGTCGTGTCCGACTCTGTACGACCCCAGAGACAGCAGCCTACCAGGCTCCCCGGTCCCTGGGATTCTCCAGGCAAGAACACTGGATTGGGTTGCCATTGCCTTCTCCAAAGCATGAAAGTGAAAAGTGAAAGTGAAGTCTCTCAGTCATGTCTGACTCTTCACAACCCCATAGACTGCAGCCTACCAGGCTCCTCCACCCATGGGATTTTCCAGGCAAGAGTACTGGAGTGGGGTGTCACTGCCTTCTCCGTATCCTACGCTAGTGAAGACTAAATTGTCATTCCTGTGTCAGCAAGCAGTGGCCCTGACAATTTTGCAGAGTGCTTATCAGAGGAGAGAGAAAGTTTTAGGTCCTATTCATCATGTAATTGAATGGTAGTAGGTAGGTAGAACACATATTGAAAGCTATTAAAAGGAAAGCTAATGGAAATGCTCTATTTTAAATTTTGAATTGTGAGAAATGAATATAGCACCTCTTAGTGTAACGATGAGACAGGCCCACTTACCAGGAGTCCACAATATACAGGTAAAGTAGAGATATAAGGTACATTTCATTGAGTATTAAGAAAACTATTCTAAGATTTATCATGAATTATATGATAGAAAAAAAAATACTGCTAACGTTATCAATTTAAAACATCTTAATTACAGAGATACTATTTACAGTGTGGAAAGTTATTTCTTAGAAGTGATGAAACATGGTATATATCTCACTTTCCTCTGTAACCATTCTTGTACTATAATTCAGTGCATTCATTCATTTAGTCAATGAATATTTTTAGTCTTTCTAATATGAAAGCTACCTTTGCAAAGTGCCAATTTTATATTGTCTGTCAATCGTATGGCCATTTTTATAGTCCTGAGAGAACGGTCTCATTGAGTGGACTCCCTGACAACTGTGAAAAAGATCCTGGGATTCAAAATGAACACATGATACAAGTAACTCAGTGAGGTGTCTTTCTAGCTTGTGTGTCAGGATACACTTGAATGTAATAAAAATGACATATTTTTCAAGTTATAAATGTCAACGTCAAAGTTCATATGTACTTATCATTTATCTCCAACTTACATATTATCAACCTAAAGTTTACTTATAAATTAATGTGTTTCCTATAAAACAATGACAGATTTTGGATGGGGCTCAAGCCAGTTCAAAAATGCCATTTAATTCACAACTATTAATAGATAAATTATCACACTCTGGTTTCATTTCAGACCACAGTAGTCTTCTCTGACACAGGACGGCATCTCGTTCCTCACATCCTAGAACATCTGCAAACCCCACACATCCTCCTGTTAGTGGCGATGGCAAAATCACCTCCTAGTGGCCTCAGAACATTCTGGAGAGGCTCTGGGATCCACTTACCAGAGTAACAGCAGTGTTTCTGGAGGTGTCAGTTAAAGCAGTTGTAGGGATATCCCAGTGGAACATCCACTTCTAAGTTCAGGATGTTCCTAAGTGGGGTGTACATATTTTCAAAAAGAGAAAATCGAGATTCAACTGGACCATGAGCCAGATTCTACATTCAGCCCCATTCCAGGTTTAAACATGCTTTGCTTCAACTCAAGAAAGGTGGGGAGAATATAATTCTTCCCTGATCCTGTGAAATAAATACATAACTTTTTACTGAAAGCCAGAAATCTGGAGTCAGAGGACTGAGCTGCTGAGAGGATTCCTAGAAACAGGACTTTAGGCGAGATCCTCACCCTTTCTGAGCCTCAGTGTTCTGACTTCTAATTATGGGGCTCAAAGGTTTGTGACATACAGATGTACATCAGGTGTACAGTTGTGACAAAAAGTAAAAATGCTAATCTTTATTTTCATAAAAATTCTACAATATAATAAATTGGTATTAGCATAATATAGGTGGTGGAATATAGGAGTATTCAACTTGGCATATGCTTACCATTTTTCATAATAAATGGTTGGGAAACAGAGCAAATATGGTTTAAAAGCTGTGACCCTCTGGTTGGGGTAAGATTTCTACCTCAGTCTCTCTAGTACCAAGAACTGTAAAGGCTCGGAGATTTTACTTTCCTGCAAGCGAACAGATCAGGTGCTCACTGACCCCTGGATGCTGTAAGAAGACAAGACTCCTGACTCAGAGACAAAAGACAATATCATTCATAAAAGCATCAGCAGGTGTACCAGCTCCTCAAGCCCCATTGACCACAGGGTGACACAAAGAGGGCCAGGAGATGCCCGCCCAGGCTGGGGGCTGTGCTACAGCAGAGGAAGCCCAAGCTTGGGAACCTGCTTCTCTTCTAGCAAGCAGCAAGCCCGCCCGACTTTTGCCCCAGGGTCTTTGTTTCAGTGGACAGTGAACCCACCCATACTTAGTTTCAGGAGGAGACAGCATTCCAGATTATTCTTCCAAGGTTATTTACTCTTCAAGACCTTTGAAAAACTAGTCTGAGACAAAAGCCATCAGGACCTCTACTTGTAAGCCACACAAGAGCATACTGTCTCCAAACACTTAGTGTGTACAACATACAGATTAAAAAATCTAACAAGCAGTATAATAGTAACAGCTATCATTTAAGTTAGGAGTAAAATGCAGACATTATGCTAGGCATTTGATGTTGATTATAACATTTTAAAAAATAATTGTACTTATTTCTTTCCTTATTTTTGGCTGTGCTGGGTCTTTGTTGCTCCGAGGGCTTTTCTCTAGTTGTGGTGAGCAGCGGCTACCCTCTAGCTGTGATGGGTGGGCTTCTCATTGCAGTGGCTATTCTTGTTGCTGAGCACAGGCTTTAGGGTGTGCGGGCTTCAGTAGCTGCAGTTTGGGACACTAGCACACGGGCTCTGTAGTTATGGCACATAGGCTTAGTTGCTCCGAGGTATGTGGGATCTTTCCAGATCAGGGATCAAATCCATGTCTCCTGCATTGGCAGGCAGATTCTTTATCACTGAGCTACCAGGGAAGCCTTAATTATAACATTTAATTGGCACAAAAAAAGAGGTGGCTACTTTTCCCACCTTCATTTTTCAAATGAAGAAAATGAAGCCATTATTCAAGTAAGTCATGAAACTAGAAGACATAATATTATTGATCAGTGGAAGTAGAATTTGAACACAAATTCTATGCTTTTAATCACCAAGCTTAACACTTTTAAAATATATACTACATACTCCTACCCCTGCATATACCTCATCAGTTTGCAATTAATCATTCATGTGTCTGTCTTTCCCACTAGACTAAATTCTTAAGGTCAGGCGAGACATTCTTAGCTTTAACAGTACATGGCTAGTGTATACTAGATATTCAAACACTGTTAGTTAAAAAATAAATGTTTTTAGCTAGCCTTCAGAAAATTATTCTCAGAATAAGGTGAAGGTACTTCTTGTGCTTTTTCATACTCTATTCTGAGGATATCATGTATTTTCAGATGAATATTCATGATATGTTCTAAAATAAGTAAAACATTTTTATTCTTATTTTTAAGATAAACTCCAGATTGGGGCATTTATAACATAACATAAAATGGTCTTTCCTGACAAATTTTTTAAATCCTTATTCTGGAAACATCTTCAGCTAAATTTTTAAGGTATTTAAAACATGAATTTGTGAAAGTTCTAAGTAGATTAGAACATAGTGGTTGAATATTAGTGTAGCAAGGGCCTTTAGAAGTCAGCCGCTGCTGTTGTTCAGTCGCTAAATCGTATCTGACTCTTTTGCAACCCCATGGACTGTAGCCCGCCAGCTACTCTGTCCATGGCATCTTCCAGGTAAGAATAGTAGAGTAGGTTGCTATTTCTTTTTCCAGGGTATCTTCCTGATGTAGGGACTGAATCTGTGACTCCTGCGTTTCAGGCAGATTCTTTACTGCTGAGTCACCTGGGAAGTCCCTAGAAGATAGCTAAACCGCTCCTCAAAAAATAAAAAGAAATGATGAACAGAGAAACCAGTTCTCCAAAGAAAGTCCAATACTTAAGAAGATCAAAGTGGAGATTCCAGTTAATGTGGAAGTAAGACATATGGAAAGTGAAAGTGAAGTCGCTTAGTCGTGTCTGACTCTTTGCAACCCCATGGACTGTAGTCTACCAGGTTCTCCGTCCATGGGATTTTCCAGGCAAGAATACTGGAGTGGGTTGCCATTTCCTTCTCCAAATGTGAAAGTGAAGTCACTCAGTTGTGTCCGACTCTTTGCAACCCCGTGGACTGCAGTCAATTATTTTCTGTTCCCTACTGAGTGGTCTTTTTCAGGTTACCAGGGAGCCCAAAGGTTTCTGAGGAACACAGCTGAGATTGGTTGATTTAGTTCATTCTTCTCATTTTTGGATTGTAATACTTAAGACCTACAGTAGCTCATCTAAAATTTTTAGTGGCTGCTCCTTACTAAAATTTCAGATTTTCAAAGTCTCAGTCTGGTGTTCATTATACTCCATTGCCTCTTAATTATATAGAAATATTAATATATTGGTGTGACAGTCTCAGCATTACCCTATATGATATTATTACAAATGAAGATAATTAAAGCCAAAGTTACATTTGCTGGCATGAAAGCATTACGCTAGGACTGCCTATGCTAACTAAATTTTTTAAAAAGAAATATATCAAGAAGCCTACATGCAATTTTATTTTTATTTCACCTATGATATAAATGATGCATTGTCTAAAAGTCATCACCTTTCAGAGATGGATGTTTCCTTTTTTTAGTGAATCAAGTAGGGCCAGTCTACCTTTTTGTCCCTGAAGGTAACTAGAAATCTGGTGCCTTTACAGAAAAAATTATGAGGTTTTCTTTAATAATAGATAGGATATTAACTCTTGGATGTGAAATTCCTATTAATGCTGTGACTTCAAAGTAAATATTTTCATCAAATATTAATATAATCTAAATAAGAAAACCGAGTTTACCAGTACCCTTCCCCCAACCTCTTTCCTCTAAAGGGCTCTTGTTTAAGCCTATAACTGCCTTAATCTCTCTGAAACGGGTAATAACCTTGACTTATCAGTCCCAGAGGTAATATGCTAATGGTTTGTTTTCATTCAAATTCCCATTCTACCTCCTTTTCTTACAAAATTGTGGTAAAGCTCCAAGAGTTCTGAACACATTAGTACCATTTTTTGGTGAGCTTCCCTGGTGGATCAGTTGGTAAAGGATCTTCCTGAAATGCAGGAGACACAGGTTCAATCCCTGGGTCAAGAAGATCTGTGGAGAAGGAAATGGCAGCCCACTCCAGTATTCTTGCCTGGGAAATTCCATGGACAGAGGAGCCTGGTGGGCTAAAGTCCATGGATTTGAAAGAGCCAAACACGACTTAGCGACTAAACCACCACCTCAGAACTAACTGTGACACATTGAAGTATTGTTGAGAATGGCTGTTCTTGGGACTGATTTCCAAATCTCTCATGGCTACAGAGCCTGAAACATATGCAGTGACACAGTGAGTACTAAAGAAAGAAAAAAAATATTGTTCTTCTAATAATACACACATATAAAAATAATAGTCTTGCTTTATTGGACTGAGTACTCAGTCTGCCCAAACATACCCTGTATATTATTTATTTTGTATGGGATTTCCTCAGATAAATAAGAGTAATATCATTATACCATGTGAGTGAAGAATAAGTGACATTTCAACAATGCCTACAGCAACCACATTCTATGATAAATATGTGTTGCCTTGAATTCAGGTGATTTGAATAAGTCCCATCAATATGACCATCACAAAGGCAAGCAAGTCACCTGGCTGCCATTTGTATCCAACCATTTTTATTGCCCTTTGAATATTTTACTCTCATTGTCAATTAATTGATAAATTTTATTAAGCCTTTATTATATGTCAGATCCTGCCTATGTATGGTGATATTATGGGAGATGAGTCAAACACCAAACTCTTTCCAGAGTTATTGGGGAAGAAAGTCAAGGAAACAGGCAGATACTATGCACTGTGAGATAATCTAAGATGAGATAATCTACAAAAGGAGGACTGATGATTCTTGTGGAGGTGACTAGAATGCAAAAGTAGGAAGTCAAGAAACACCTGGAGTAACAGGCAAATTTGGCCTTGGAATACGGAATGAAGTAGGATAAAGACTAATAGAGTTTTGCCAAGAAAATGCACTGGTCATAACAAACACCCTCTTCCAACAACACAAGAGAAGACTCTATACATGGACATCACCAGATGGTCAACACCGGAATCAGATTGATTATATTCTTTGTAGCCAAAGATGGAGAAGCTCTATATAGTCAGCAAAAACAAGACCAGGAGCTGACTGTGGCTCAGATCATGAACTCCTTATTGCCAAGTTCAGACTTAAATTGAAGAAAGTAGGGAAAACCACTAGACCATTCAGGTATGACCTAAATAGAATCCCTTATGATTATACAGTAGAAGTGAGGAATAGATTTAAGGGCCTAGATCTGATAGATAGAGTGCCTGATGAACTATGGAATGAGGTTCGTGACATTGTACAGGAGACAGGGATCAAGACCATCCCCATGGAAAAGAAATACAAAAAAGCAAAATGGCTGTCTGGGGAGGGCTTACAAATAGCTGTGAAAAGAAGAGAAGTGAAAAGCAAAGGAGAAAAGGAAAGATATGAGCATCTGAATGCAGAATTCCAAAGAATAGCAAGAAGAGATAAGAAAGCCTTCCTCAGCGATCAATGCAAAGAAATAGAGGAAAACAACAGAATGGGAAAGACTAGAGATCTCTTCAAGAAAATGAGAGATACCAAGGGAACATTTCATGCAAAGATGGGCTCAATAAAGGACAGAAATGGTATGGACCTAACAGAAGCAGAAGATATTAAGAAGAGGTGGCAAGAATACACAGAAGAACTGTACAAAAAAAGATCTTCACGACCCAGATAACCACGATGGTGTGATCACTCACCTAGAGCCAGACATCCTGGAATGTGAAGTCAAGTGGGCCTTAGAAAGCATCAATACAAACAAAGCTAATGGAGGTGATGGAATTCCAGTTGAGCTCTTTCAAATCCTGAAAGATGATGCTGTGAAAGTGCTGCACTCAATATGCCAGCAAATTTGGAAAACTCAGCAGTGACCACAGGACTGGAAAAGGTCAGTTTTCATTCCAATCCCTAAGAAAGGCAATGCCAAAGAATGCTCAAACTACCACACAATTGCACTCATCTCACATGCTAGTAAAGTAATGCTCAAAATTCTCCAAGCCAGGCTCCAGCAATACGTGAACTATGAACTTCCTGATGTTCAAACTGGTTTTAGAAAAGGCAGAGGAACCAGAGATCAAATTGCCAACATCCGCTGGATCATGGAAAAAGCAAGAGAGTTCCAGAAAAACATCTATTTCTGCTTTATTGACTATGCCAAAGCCTTTGACTGTGTGGATCACAATAAGCTGTGGGAAATTCTGAAAGAGATTGGAATACCAGACCACCTGATCTGCCTCTTGAGAAATTTGTATGCACGCCAGGAAGCAACAGTTAGAACTGGACATGGAACAACAGACTGGTTCCAAATAGGAAAAGGAGTACGTCAAGGCTGTATATTGTCACCCTGCTTATTTAACTTATAGGCAGAGTACATCATGAGAAACCCTGGACTGGAAGAAACACAAGCTGGAATCAAGATTGCCAGGAGAAATATCAGTAACCTCAGATATGCAGATGACACCACCCTTATGGCAGAAAGTGAAGAGGAACTAAAAAGCCTCTTGATGAATGTGAAAGTGGAGAGTGAAAAAGTTGGCTTAAAGCTCAATATTCAGAAAACGAAGATCATGGCATCTGGTGTCATCACTTCATTGGAAATAGATGGGGAAACAGTAGAAACAGTGTCAGACTTTATTTTTTGGGGGCTCCAAAATCACTGCAGATGGTGATTGCAGCCATGAAATTAAAAGACGCTTACTCCTTGGAAGGAAAGTTATGACCAACCCAGATAGCATATTCAAAAGCAGAGACATTACTTTGCCAACAAAGGTTCGTCTAGTCAAGGCTATGGTTTTTCCTGTGGTCATGTATGGATGTGAGAGTTGGACTGTGAAGAAGGCTGAGTGCCGAAGAATTGATGCTTTTGAACTGTGGTGTTGGAGAAGACTCTTGAGAGTCCCTTGGACTGCAAGGAGATCCAACCAGTCCATTCTGAAGGAGATCAGCCCTGGGATTTCTTTGGTAGGAATGATGCTAAAGCTGAAACTCCAATACTTTGGCCACTTCATACAAAGAGTTGACTCATTGGAAAAGACTCTGATGCTGGGAGGGATTGTGGGCAGGAGGAGAAGGGGACGACAGAGGATGAGATGGCTGGATGGCATCACTGACTCGATGGATGTGAGTCTGAGTGAACTCCGGGAGTTGGTGATAGACAGGGAGGCCTGGCATGCCGCGATTCATGGGGTCACGAAGAGTCGGACACTACTGAGCGACTGAACTGAACTGAAGGAAGAAAGATTTGACTTAGACATGGGAAATCACTGAAGGCTTCACAAAGTAATCTAATTTGAGACCAGAAGCTCCTGATAATCTGGCCTTCGGGTATGTTTCTCCGACTCTCTTCTTTCTACTCTTTGTTGACCCAGTTCTTACCATCACTTAGGTTTCAGTTTAGTGTCTCTTCGGGGATACTTATTCTCCTAAACTACATTTATGCCCTTTCAGTTCTGAGACACTACTGACACTTTTCATGATCTCTTCTTTCTCTCTCTCTGCAATCAGCCTGGAGGCCCATAAGGGTAAGATTTATGTTTATTTTGTTGTAATTTATTTAGGTTTGGGGGTGGTCAGGTAAAAGGGTGAGAAAGCAGCAGTTCCTTTTTTAGGCTATCTTCTAATGGATAATGCTGCTATTTTCTTTTCCATTTCCCAAAACGTAAGGTTGGCTTGCAAAAGTTATTAAACAACAAGCTAACTGTGAAATGTCAACCCTTATTCTACACTTTCTCTGTTCAGAGCATCACATGAAGACTCCAATGTGATTTAAATGGCTTTCTGATTTTGGTAGTCCATTGAAAAAAAGGAGTTTGAAAGTTGGTGTATACTATTAACAATTACTCTACCAGAGATGCCATGATTGTTTCTGAAAAATATCTTTTTAAAAGCTGGATACAGAAAAAAGAGAGAGAATTGAGAATACTGGCAAATAAATGGTTAAGCTGATGGAATATGAATCCTTCTGCTACCACTACCAGAGAGCAATCACAGAGCACTGCAGGGGGCTTATAAGTGGGATAAAAATGAGGCTCTAGGTCTCAATGTTGTTAAAGAACACGTGTCGGGTAAGGTAAGTGAATATAAGATCTGGAAATACATCTTGACATGTTGAATTTAAAGATGACGATTAAAGGTAAAGAAGTTAAAAAACAGACTTGGAACCATAATGAGGCCCCAGGATAGACATAGGTGTGGATTGGCTCAAATGAGGAGGAGGTGAGATAGTAGAGATGTCAAGAAGAGATTGAGAAACTGGATATTGATCAAGTTATCCATGCAGAAACAATTAGAAAGAGGAGGAATGATGCAAGTTAAAGCAAAGGGGAGGGGCATAAAATTACACAACAAGATGTCATCAGTTTCAGATTAGGGGGGGGTTTGTACAGAACAAAAGGAAAACACTGACCTGAAATTTATGCTGGGGTACAAGGACTTCACCAAGACCTCCTCTAGTGGGTTGAATGGCAGCATTCAAAAAGATATGCCCATGCCCTAATTCTCAGAACTTGTATTACCTTATTTGAAAAAGATAAACTTATATTAAAAATCTTGAGATGAGACAATCATCTGGATTCTATAAGCCAATGGGAAAAAACAAAAATAACCTGGCAGAAAAACAGGCAAAACTCATGAACAGAAGAGATACAAGGAAGGCCAATATTTATATTAAAAGTATTCACTTCAATATAAATCCGATGCAAAAAAAGATAATTTTATGGCAAAATTTTAAAGTCTGATAATTTTGAATGTTAGCCAAATGTGAATGATAGAAAATCTTATACATAGCTGGTGGGAAACTAATTTGATTAACCACTGGAAAATAAATTGCCTATTTTAAGTTAAACATTGTACACTCTTGTAGAAATTCTACTTCTAGAGAAACTCTTGCACATGTCTCAGGAAATAATGCAAGAAAGTTTATAATATCATAATTACACAAAGAAGAATTAAGTGGTATGTCTAAACCACTGAATATTATACAGCAGTGAAAGTAAATAAATTACAACTACTCATTCATGGGTTAGTTGGCTGGTTGTTTTGCTCAACTGCATCCTTCTCAACAAGGCCTTTCATGAACAACCCTTTAAAGACTGCCATCTACCTTTACCTCAGCACTCTGGATTCTTCTAATCCTATTCTATGTTTCCTTATCAGGTCTTACCTTCTAACATATGATGTCACTTACATATCTGTTACATCTATTGTTTATTGCCTGTCTCCTCCCAGTAGAACATAAGCTCTATGAGAGTAGGAATCCTTATCTAGTTTGTGTGATGTACACCAAGCACATGACAGAGGAGCTGGCATACAGTCTACATTCAATAAATGTTTATTGAATAATGAATGAATGTGGGTTGATCTTTGAAATGTAATGTTTACTAGAATAAAAAACAACTCAAGGAAGAATATCAAATTATAATCAAACAAAACTAAATTTGTTGTTTGAGAATACAAATTTCTGTGATAAATCTGAAAAGAAAATCTGAAAAGCAAGGGTGCAATGAAAAGAAACTCAGGAGAGTATTAATCTCTATGTACAAGGCGGGGGTAGATAACAAGAAGAACACAGAGGGCTTTCATTATGCTTGTAATATTCTATGTGGGAGCAGTGAAGTGAATTTCATTGCTATGCTTCACAATGTGTTTATATGTATTCTTTTTTAAAAATCTATCAAGTGATACATAAATCTTTACATACATAAAAGAAAAAAAGTAGAAGTTAACATTAAAAATGGCATAGGGGTAGAAGACAACAGAATAAAACATATTAGAGTAAAACACAGGCAAAAAGTCTTAACAGTAATTATTGTTCCTGATGTTCTCACTTCAGTTGTGTGGAACTTTCAGTCATGTGTGTGCATACGTATTATAGAATTATCAATATATAGAGAACAGACTGTATTAACGCTGTGGTCAAAAATGTTTAAATCCACTTTTCTAAGAAATTCCAGTGTTATCTGGTTGAGCATGATGGCCCATAGAATTAAACACTGTGCGAAGAACACAGAATGTGTCAAGTACTAAGGATTATGCTAGCATGCATCCAGGTATTCATATGGGAAGAAAAGCAATCAGTTAGGTAAACACAATCCCGGTTAGCTAAATAGCTCAAGTTCCGAAATTTAGAGTCTCAGTATTTTGCCCAAGATGTTTCTTGGCTTCTCTGGAAAACCTGCCTTACCACTGATTTGAATTCAATATTGAGCGAATCAATGAGGTCAGTCTGTCTAAATGAATGTCTTCTTGGTTAGGCTCACTAGGACACAACTTAGCAACTGAACAACAACAACAGAAATAGTGCTTGGTTACTCAGTCGTGTCTGACTCTTTAGACACTACTATAGTTGTGGACTATAGTCTGCCAGGCTCCTCTGTCAAGGAAAATCTCCAGACAAGAATACTGGAGTAGGTATCCATTCCCCCCTCTAAAGAATCTTCCTGACCCAGGGATTGAACTCAGGTCTCCTGCACTGAAGGCAGATTCTTTACCATCTGAGGGCTCCTGGTAGTAATAATAATAATAGCAATAATAAACAGCTGACTGCTATTCCACTATCCCCACTGAGAACAATCCATTAAGAGTTTTACCAGACACTAAACACACACACATATTAATAAAAATTATTACAGCAATGTTACCAGCCCAGAACCTGAAAATGGAGAAATGTAAGAAGGATTTCTTATTTATACTCAGAGACTGGAATGAAGTCATGGATCTTCACTGATAGAAAGATTGCAAAATGTTAGCTTTTCTAGCTTTTATGTGTCCTATGAATTTGATGGATAAAATCTTAAAATAGGAGCTACCACATTTCATTATATCTACCACTCTATCCGCTGCAAGTTGTACCATGATAGTATACAACAACAAAGAAAAAAAAACAAAAAACACTGCAATTTAACTATGAAATACCATGGAAGTTACACTCTGATTTTAGATTTATATACAGTAGAGGAAGAATCGGAGAAGGCAATGGCATCCCACTCCATTACTCTTGCCTGGAAAATCCCATGGATGAAGTAGTAGGCTGCAGTCCATGGGGTCGCTAGGAGTTGGATGCGACTCAAGTGACTTAGCAGAATAGCCTTAGAAATGATTTTGTCAGTTTTAAGCTTTCTCAGATAGCAGCTGGGGCTAAATTTTACAGGCTCAACCAAACTTTTTAAGGGGGTAAAGATTTAATAAATGTTTCATTATAATCATCACTTAATATTTAATGAAAAGGGCCTAGAAGACAACCAGAGGAATGATTCAGGGCTAGGGTCTGTTTAGCAAAGAACAGTTAGAACTCCAGGGCACTTCTATTGATAAATCCTGGTATCACAGTGAACAACCCTGAGATACTCTCATGTCAAATATCCCTAGATTTTAATGCACCAGTGGTGAGTATAACAAGGTTTTTGTCGATCACATAGAATCAAGGATCTACATAGGCCTGTTTAATCATAGTAGCGATCTCTAATTTTATGACTGTCAGTTACTGTCCCATGTGATTTGGACAGATACTCAATTTCATTTTATTCACTTTCATTCAGTTTACTAACAGAATTTACTAACAGAATGCCTATTTACATAAATATAGGAAAGTAAATGAAGGCTCTGTGGATTGGTAGTAATTTAGTTCAGCACTTAGCACAGATTTTTCAAATTAAAGCATTAATTTGCTATCTTTTCATCACATTCAAATCTCAGCTGTTTGGGGTTCTTAAAGTAAAAAGTAATCCTTCTGACTAAACATATTTTGCTTTAAACTTTCCTGAGAGGAAATTAGTACGTGACTCACTTCAAAGATAGAGATTACAATAGGGTGACCCTTAAGTGAGTGGAGCCTTTTCTTCATGTAATAGTTGAAGAGGTCAAAGCTATTAATGTTTTTTGTAACTTAAGCCAGGCACATTTGGAAGGGCATCTCAAATTCTTGTCACATTGTTCAAGAAGTTGGAAGCTCAGGTGCAATAGTGTTTTAAATCCTTTCTGATCTGTGATCTTTTACAAACTCCAGCTATTGAAAAGTCAGCAAAAGGCATCCCCGAATCCCTTCTATGTCCCAACTCTCACTGTCCTGTTCTTTGCCAGAACAAAAGGATGTATGAGACACAAAGAGAACAGTGTACTAGGGGGCCATGCAGAAATACCAAATCTCTTTCACATTTCAAATATTCAGCTGGTATAGATATGAAGAGTTTCCTCAGTAAAATACAATCCATTCGTGTACAACCTGAGGAGCAATGAAAAGCAATAAAGACATCGAGTGTTAAGAGGTCAAAATTCAATAGTGAAAGACAAGTATGTCAAGTCAGAATTAATTTGACTGGGCAGCTTTGATCTTTTTTTCAAAATCAGATTGACACGCAGCTAGATTCTCATGAGAGAAATGTATTATAATTTGGTAATGTGTCATCAGATAGCCTGCATGAATTGAAATATGAACTGAAGATATAGTTTTATTGGGTCATCTCACACTGTGTTACTTTATTAATGATTTGCAAGCTGATCCAGATGCCACATTGGAAATGTTGGTCTTTACAAGCAAGATCTATTGGGGGACTGATCTTAATTGACAGAGCCAAAAAATAGAATATTTCCTGGACTTGAAATAAATTGTCTTAAGGACAAATATAAATAAAATCTAAATAAGATATTAAAGTAATTCAATTTTATCTTCATTTTCTTTAATTTTTAGTTCAATTCAGTTCAGTTCAGTCACTCAGTCGTATCCGACTCTTTGTGACCCCATGAATCGCAGCATGCCAGGCCTCCCTGTCCATCACCAGCTCCCGGAGTTCACTGAGACTCACATCCATCGAGTCAGTGATGCCATCCAGCCATCTCATCCTCTGTCGTCCCCTTCTCCTCCTGCCCACAATCCCTCCCAGCATCAGAGTCTTTTCCAATGAGTCAACTCTTTGCATGAGGTGGCCAAAGTACTGGAGTTTCAGCTTTAGCATCATTCCTTCCAAAGAAATCCCAGGGCTGATCTCCTTCAGAATGGACTGGTTGGATCTCCTTGCAGTCCAAGGGACTCTCAAGAGTCTCCTCCAACACCAGAGTTCAAAAGCATCAATTCTTCAATGCTCAGCTTTCTTTATAGTCCAACTCTCACATCCATACATGACTACTGGAAAAACCATAGCTTTGACTAGACGGACCTTTGTTGGCAAAGTAATGTCTCTGCTTTTCAATATGCTATCTAGGTTGGTCATGACTTTTCTTCCAAGGAGTAAGCGTCTTTTAATTTTAGAGCATATTAATTGATATGATTGCTAAAATATATCAACTTTAATTGTGTAACAAGTTAACAATTTTTTGATCAATGACATTATAATACTTTGCTCTAATAATCTTCTAAAATTATTTTCAAAGCTCCGAATTATATCTTTTTTTGTTCCTTTCATTCAAATCCAGATCTGAATAGGAAGGAATTACATGGGAATTTTCAATTTCTTTGATAAGTAAGTATTGAAATCATTACAGTTCTACCTTAAACCTATTACAGAAGTATTGTGTGCAGTTCTTATAAATGTTGATGATCTAAGTGGTGAAGCCAAGAATAAATACCATAGATGTTTTATTATTAATGGTTAAATTTTATGCTATCTATAATATCCACAATGTACAGTATAATATTGCATTATAAACTGTCAGTGAAGGAACATTAACTGTTATGAGAATATATATATACCAGTTCAGTTCAGTTCAGTTCAGTCGCTCAGTCGTGTCTGACTCTTTGCAACCCCATGAGTCACAGCATGCCAGGCCTCCCCAGCTCACCTAAAATTGAATAAATACATGATATATTCTCCATACATGTATATACACTTTTATTTTAAGAATATTTCTTTACTTGAACAAATGAAATCTCCAATGCCCTTATTTAAAGATGGTCAAACCTAGCCAGTGAGGTCAGGCTGCCAAAAGCAGCTCTGAACATGATGATTCCCAGGAGGGCCTCAGACAGGCTCTCGATTATGTTGCCACTGTAAACACGTGCTCTGCCACTGAAATTCTTTCAGAGCCTGGCAAATATTCCTCCATCTTGGCCATTTCAAATATGTTACTCAGAGAATGCAAAAACAAACTTTGATTCATTCTGTATGCAAACGAGTGCTCATTACAGGATTCTATTCTTTTTAACTTTGAATCAGTAGGAAAATAAAAGAAAAAGGATATAAAATGCAAAGTGAATGAAAATTTTGCAATTAGGCTTTAGGAGTGTAAGAGCACTTTTTATTTTAAGCTTCCTATTTTTTTAAGGCGATGATCTCTATTCCTATCGAGAAGATACCTAACACAAAAGAAGAGAAGAAAGAGAGAGAGCTCCTCTGTAGTTTCCAGAGGGAGCAGGGAAGGACAGTGGTAGGGTCCCAGATTTCCCTGGAGAACTCTGCAAAATTACAGAGACCAGCATTCATATCCAACCCCTAGATCATTCTGGCTCTAATTGTTTCATCCTGAGCTATAGCAAATGAGCTGCTACTGAGGCAAGAGAGAGAAATGCTAGAAAGATAGTCAGATTCATGGTCATCATCTTATCCACTGATGGCACAAGATAATATGTTGCCAAGTAACTAAACAATAAATTTCATTATGATCATATTTTGTTATATCTTCAATAAGTAAACATTTTACATTACATACTGACAAGATTTGGTTTGGAAGTTTGAAGCATCTGCATAAAAATACAATAGAAGGGCACAGTAAACCATCACCCATCATATTTTTGATATTCCAATTTACTTGGAATAAGATCAAATCACACCAGTTAAGTGTCAGGTATGTCTACTCTGAAAACTACCACCTATTCAAAGAAATGTATATGGTCAGCTATAGTAAACTGCGTTAATGACCTCAGTGACCCAGGCTTGATTGCAAGCCAAAGGTTAGCACATTTCCCTCCCAAGCTACTCTGATCCAACCTTTAATTATGGTAATAATATTATTTATAACATGTCACCACCAAATGACCCTGGGGCTTGGGCATGGTTAAGAACAACCCTAAAAAAGGATAATGGGCAGTAGAAATGTCATCCAGTCTGATAAAATTTCAAGCAGATACTGTGATAAAAGTGCACTAGAGAGAGTAAAACAATTATTTACAAATTGAAATCTGTGAGAGTTGGTGTCTTCAAATGGTGATATGTTTAATGTGAAAGATGGAGCAGGCACACAATTTAAGCTTCATAAAAGCCTTCATACCAATGACTATAAGTAAAATGAGAGAATTCTTCAAAATAGGGAAATTCTTTGAAGTTTTTACTTGGTCCAGGATCATACTAGCAGAAATATAAAAAATAAAAATAGGCTAACATCAGTATTATAAATTTCAAGAACTGAAGCACTTAAAAAAGTATGGGCACAGTACAATCATGATGATGATAACATTTATTGAATCTAACTATTAATATATGTCAGATACTTTAAATGCCTTACACACAATATTCCAATTAATTCTTGTAACCCCATAATGGGATCAGTTCAGTTCAGTCACCCAGTCATGTCTGACTCTCTGTGACCCCATAGACTGCAGCATGCCAGGCCTCCCTGTCCATCACCAACTCTTATAGATACTTTATTATCCTTGTGTTAGTGGTGATGTGATGATGCCTGGCCTAAAGTAATTATGCCCATAGTTAGTTAGTTAGTTTCCACCGAAACCTGAGCTCAAAAGCAGATCTATTTCCTTGCTTAGTTATCACACGTATAACCTGTGGCACATAAGATGCCAGTAATTGTCTTCCCTTTGGTAGTCATCATGAAACAGTAATAAGCTCACACCCTTGGTGTTAATTTAGAATATGGCAACTTCTGTTTCAATTAAGAGTTTGTACTAAATCCCAAGGAACTCAGAGCACTGTGTCAGGCAGGAGAAAAATTACAGTGGGACTAGAAGATGTGTATTTGCTGCTTTTTAAGTGCCTACAATGCAGTCAGAAAAAGGACTAAAGACCATCATGAATACATGCATATATAATTACAAGTAAGAAAAACAGGAAAATTCTGTTAAAAATATAAAGACAAGAAGAAGAAGAATAGAGCTTCCTTAGTGGCTCAAATGGTAAAGAATATGCCTGCAATGTGGGAAGACTGGGGGTTCGATCCCTGGGTCGGGAACATCCCCTGGAAAAGGGAATGGCAACCCACTCCAGTATTCTTGCCTGGAAAATCACATGGACAGAGGAGTCTAGCGGGCTACTGTCCATGGGGTTGCAAACAGTCAGACACGACTAAGTAACTAACATAAGAAGAATAAAGCAAGGAGATGCCACAATCATCAAGGGTGCTAAAGTCAAAGAAGCCCAATAAGGCTCTTGTTTATAAAATAGCCTTTAACAGAAGAATGGATAAAGACATGGTACATATAAGAAATGGAATATTACTCAGTCATCGAAAAGAATGAAATAATGCCATTTGCAGCAACATGGATGGGCCTAGAGATAATCATACTAAGCAAAATAAGTCAGAAAGAAAAATACTATATAACATCACTTTTACATGAAATCTAAAATACAGTACAAATCAACATATCTACAGAAAAAAGACAGACTCATAAAGAACAGATTTTTATTTGCCAAAGAGGGGACAGGGAGGGAAAGAGTGGAAGTTTGGAATTTGCAAAGGCAAAATATTATATATAGAATGGATAAACAACAAGATCCTCTATAAAGCAAAGGGAACTATACTCAGTCAGTATCCTTAGATAAATCATAAGGGAAAAGAATATGAAAAACATATATGTATAATTGAATCTCTTTGCAACACAGAAGAAATTACTACAACATTGTAAATCAACTATACTTCAATAAACTTTAAAAAATAAAAATAAATATGCTTTATTTCTTTTTGATTCCTACTTTCATTCTTCCAAAATTTCTACATCTACATGAGGCCTTGGTACTTATTCCTGAATTTCTAAATACAAAATATTTACTTCATAAAGCCACAAAGACATTTTGATGAGATGAAGAAAGAGAATGAGAGTTTTTTTAAACTAACATGTCTATCTATCCCCTTCACCTTCTACTCATATTTTGTTAAAGGGCTTCTATCAAAACTTACCACTCATTTTGGTATTTATCATTCTCCATTGTTATTAATCCAATACCAAATAATAGTCAACAACATTATGCAACCAAAACTCTGCCCTTAATTTCACCATTGGGTATGGACTTGGATGTGATTGTGTTTAGGCTATTTCTGCTGGAACTTACTGTCTCTACTACAAGGGAAGAAATTTGTTTATTCCTCCCACCTTATTTTTCTCTTCTTTGGAGCATCAGAAAGATCCCTAAACTGTGGTCATTCACTTAATCAATAGAATATGGAAAGGTCCTCCTAACCCCTCCATTACCTTTTATTACCTAATTTCTACTACAACTGGTTTTACTTAAGCTTATGAGGCTAAAAATTGTTCAAAACAATGACTAAAATGCTCCATAAGCATTTTACAGTCATAAGGCCACTCCAAATCTAGAACCTTATTGTTGGATAATGGGGGAGGTCCAATATTTTACAAACAATATGGGCTTTTTACCAAGAAGACTAATTGGACCCATAATTTCCAAGATTTCTATTTGTCTGGCTTCTTAGAACAAAAAAGGAAAGCGTTACCACATATCTGTGGCAAAAGAAAAAAATCAATGATGCTCTTTGAAAATTCACATTATTTATTATGCAATGGTTAAGATCAGGGTATACCTACAGATATGGCCATTTAATAAATACCCTAAGCAAATGGTTGAAACTTCATAAATAAGTACTCATAATGCTTGGCTTTTGCCAATTTGGCAAGGTCAAGGAGTTTATGGTGGGGCTGTAATGCCAATGTGATTTACTTAATAAAGATGAAGCCTATCATTATCCAGGGATGTGTTGCACTGTGGGTGTGGGGAGGGAAGAACAGAACTGCCTGTTGCCTTGTCCTGACAAGCAGAGTCGGCAGTAAACACTGTGCCTGTTTGCTAGACATCTTCATCGTGGACTTGGCAGGGCCCAGCTAAGAGTGGGCCCAGAGTGACAAAGGCTGGATCCTTAGACTGGATCCTGCCCAAACGTGGGGCTCTTTTGCACCAGCTTGCCCTCACCACCTTCAAGCAACCTCACAGGTTGGACCATCCCTTGATTTGCTGACCTTCATTTGCCGACCCTCAGCTCAGGGTTGAAATCAGGCTTATGGCCTCCCAGAGGCCCTCTAGAAATGCCAAATTTCTGGCATGCTCCAAGGAAAAAGGCGACTCTCTCTGAAATCTCTGTATTCATTGAAGACAGAGTATAAATGACATGCTTTGAGGAAAATAAAGGAAAAAAAAAAGAAGAGGTAAAAGACACCATCTTGATTACAAACATCTAAGGGTAGATGTGACGGCCACACATTCCTGGCACCCCTCGCACTGAGAGATGGAATGTATTTCACCTCCTCTAGAATCTGGGATAGTTTGTGACAAGTCTGACCATCATGCACAGGAGCCTAATCTAGTCACATGGCGAGTCCATGTGGAGAAAGAGAGGTCCTCGCCATTCAGATGTCCCTCCCTGCCACTCATCAGACATGGGAGGAACCACACAGACATTCCAGGCTTAGCTGCTGTCTGATTGCAGTAACCTGAGCAGTTCCAAACAAGACCTGTCATCGTTTTAAGCCACTGAGTTTAAAGTGAAATGAAGTGTTAGTCACTTAGTCATGTCCGACTCTGCGACTCCATGGTCTATAGCCCACCAGAGTGGGTTGCCGTTCCCTTCTTCAGGGGATATTCCTGACCCGGGGATCGAATCCGTGTCTCTTATGTCTCCTGCACTGGCATGTTCTTTACCATCTGAGCCACCATGGCTTTTTTTTTTTTTTACAGAGCAATAGACAACTGAGATAGAGAAGTAGCATCTCTGAAAAGCATGCCTTTCTTCCTTTGCGTGGACTTAACTACTGAAATCATTAAAATGAATTAGTCAACCTCATAAATGAGAAGACCAAAGACAAATAAGTGATGGATCCAACATTTCCTCAAAGCCTGAAGAACCTGAATGCTTTACCAGTAAGCCCTTTTGTTGTTGATTTTTCTTCTTATACTGTATTTTGTTTATTAATCTGGACCTGACTTTGCAACAGACAATATTAAAATAAGAAAAATTTTAAAATTTAATAAGAAAAGCAGTTAATAGCTTTTAATTCATCAGACTACTAGGAAACAAAACAGCTATCAATTAGAAAATAAAATTAAAACACATATTGGCTATGTGTCAAGAGCTGCATTTCCCTGAAGCAATATAACATTTTCTCGCATAATATACTCTCTTGCTTTTGCATACTGTGAAAGGTGAATTGCTTTTAGACTTTCACTAGAGGGAAAAAGTCCCATGTATATATGCAATTTTCTTCTTGAGTGACCCTGAGTAAGATCAGGTCCTGAAAAGTTGAACTAAGAACTTTCCTTGGTATATGATCAGACTCAAGAATCCTCTTTGTTCCTTTTCTTCCTATAGACCTGGGCCTTGTATGTGTCTCTGCTTCAGGCTTTGAGAGTTCCTAAATAAATTCTACATGTCCAATTTCCATGACATAGATCTAAATCTGTGGCCTATGATCATGGTATTATTTACCTCATGTGTGTATATTTTAACTTTAAATTCACCATCCTCTTTCAGTAACTCACAAACTTGAAAATACCTGTCCAAATTTTAAAAATTCAGTTGAAATCTTTAAGTGTCTCTAAACATGTTTTGATATATACTCACAGTGCTTGTGATATAAGAATTATTTTACCACTGACTATGGATTAAGAGACAGCAGGACTTACTGAGCTGTCACAAAGCAGAACTGATGTTACTCTTAATTTCAGTAGATGAGAGCAGAAGTATTTTCTACTTACATCCTTAATTATCATTGCTCCATTTTCTTCATTCCTGCTATATTTTTGACATCAGGTGATTTGAAGATTCTCCAACCCACAGAGCAAGATGCTCTGGAATACTTCTGTGCCTTACCCAGTATACTGCTCAGATGGCTTCCACACAAGCTCTTCTATCTGCCCTGGCCTTTTCCAGAAGCTTATAGGGTCCCCAAAAGAGAAGGGGTCTTCCCTGGTGGCTTAGACAGTAGAGAATCTGCCTGCAATGCAGAAGACCCAGGTTCGATCCTTGGGTAGGGAAGATCCCCTGGAGGAGGGCATGGCTACCTGCTCCAGTATTCTTGCCTGGAGAATCCCATGGACAGAGAAGCCTGGTGGGATACAGTCCATGGGGTCGCAAAGAATTGGACATGACTGAGCGACTTCAAATCAATTTCATACATGAAAAAAAAAAAAAAACAGAAGCTCAGAGTTTAGTTATGTACCAAGATCCCAAAGGTACTATGTGAGAGAATTGGGATTTGAACCCATGTCTGCTTGACTCTAAACCCCATTCTACAACATAAATAATAGCCAGTAACAAACATATCCTTTCCCCATTCCAGCAAGTAGTCCACAAACATGAAGTGTTTGAGCAGCTGGAGCTATTGACTTTTCAAATACATATTTGGTTTCAAATACATATATCTTTTGGCTTCACACAATATGAATTAAGTTGCTGTCTCTTGCAACCATGAGGATCCTAATTAATACAATTATATGATATGATATTGAAGCCTCAGGTAAATGAAAAATATACCCAGAAGAACACAGTTGGAGCAGCCTGCTATAGTGGATAATGGTTTTATAGGTAAATTGTCAACTGGAATTCAGCTGGGACAAAAGAATAGCCAAGATATTTTTGGAAACTCTTATTTTCAGCACCTTGGCCACTTCAAAGCCATATAAAAACATAGATTTTGTTATTGTGAAAAATGATATTTTCCTACACACTTTCCACCTTTTAAGAGCTACTTGTACATTTCTCAAGTAATTCTCCATGGGCTTGAAAAAAAATGCTCTTAAATTTATACTACATTTACTCATAGCTTTTACTTTTATTGTTCTTATTTGTACAATGTATTTCATGTATAAATTATCAAGCTTTAAAATCTTTTTCCTACTACTTGTCCACATTATATGCACCCTAAAGTTGGATAAATTAAAGCAGTGTATAACAGAATATCTGGATTTCAGAGTTAGGGAGCAAATACTTTATTTCTTTCCTAAAGAATACATGCTTCTTTCTTTTTATATCATCATATTTATAAATTTATCTTTTTCTTAAAAGTTAAATCATTTGGGCTTCAAGACATTTGTTAGCTCATGCAACAATCTGTACATTTTAAGGAAAGTTGGTCACATTTCAAAGTCTGCTTATGATTTGGTGGTGGGTAAGAATGATGACTTGGACTCAATTCAATATTGTTTTACTTTTGTTTACTCCAAAAGTAGCTAATAAGGAGTACAAAGAATGAACAGAAGGCAAAGATTGAAGTAAGTAGGCATGAGCCCCACTGCTTCCTTTGTGTTCTCATGGGAACACTCTGATACCAGTGGTCTTGCCATCATGGAAGGAGGCTGTCCTCAAGGTTAGATGAGTACAGCATTGTTCTCCTTTATATCAACATCCAGAAATAACTTAAAAGGCATTAGATTTACTACGTAGCATGCTACCCAGGCTGCATACCCAGGCTCCGAGGCTTAAAACATTTGCCATGCCAGCACCAGCCAATCTCCTGTTACCTATACCTCAAGACCCGAGAATGCTCTATTTATGTTTACCAAAGGAGTTTTTCACGGGCAGGTCTGGTAAAGGCCTTCCATCACAAATAAGCAGTTATGTCTCCTTCTTCAGATACTGATTATTAACAAAAAGTAATAAACATGGATTACTATAGATTAGGGCATATTAATTTTCTCTTACATATTCTTCTGCATTTTGCAACATCCTTAGTTTCTTTAACTGGTGGATATGAAGGCAAATATCAGATTTGATTCTAGGATTCATCAATCAACAGTAGATATTACTCTGTGTTCTCCTTTACTTGATTGGAATATTGCTGCTTTTTTAAACACCAGGTGAAATTACTTTTGGTCCATAAAAAGATGGGAAAAGGACACATTCTTGTGTCTGCTGCTCCAGAAGGTTTAATGGCAGTGTTTTTAGCAGTAACCACAAACCCTGGACCACAACCCCAAAGATGAAAATGTTTAAGGAGCATTACTTTAGATATATTATATATTCCAAACAGAAGCCTCATTTATCTGCTTTATGGGCAAGAGTTGGTACTGAGTTCCCATCCAAGGGAATTTTGCCAAAGACTAGGATTTGGGACTCATAAATCGAGTGGAGCTAACTTACTTAGACTGAAATTCTATCTCTCAGGGCTGAGCGGTTTTGAATAGGCTAACCCAACAAAGCACTCTCACAAATACCAGTGGTTTCACTTCAATGTACATATATTTAAGTGAGTTTGAAGCAGTGTCAAATTGTATGTAAATGAAATCAGACACCAAAACCTAAAATATAAGAGCTTTGATCAAATATGATTTAAAGAGTTCATACACGGAGATGCAGACATAGAGAACAGACGTATGGACACATTGGGGGCAGGAGAGGTGGGACGAATTGAGAAAGTAGCACAGACATACATGCATTACTGCGTATAAAACAGATAGCTAGTGGGAAGCCGCGGTATAACACAGGGAGCCCAGCTTGGCACTCTTTGATAACTGAGAGGGGTGGGAGGGAGGCTCAAGAGGGAGGAGATATATTTATACAGTTATGACTGATTCGCATTGTTGTACTGCAGAAACAAATATAACATTGTAAAGCAATTATCCTCCAATTAAAAATTTTTAAAAAAGAGTTCATGCAATAAAGAGAAATTTGACATTCATTTTGATCTTTGAGATGTTCTGAAAATAAATTTAAGTATTTCTCAACCACCAAACACAGAACCTAGCTCACAAGAACATGATGGAATAGAAACACATTTATAAAATTGTTCATTTGCATACTTGCAATCAGATATTTGGACTGATAATGAACATAAATTCTGTCTTGCGAATGAAAACATTATAACCAGTTAAAGTTTGAATAAGGGAGGTATATTACCTTCCAGGGGTTTCCCAGGTGGTGTTAATGATAAAGAACCCACCCACCGATGCAGGAGACATAAAAGACACAGGTTCAATCCCTGGGTCAGGAAGATCCCCTGGAGGAGTGTACGGCAACCCAGTTCTGTATTCTTGCCTGGAGTATCCCATGGACAGGGGAGCCTGGTAGGCTACAGTCTATGGGGTCACTAAGAGTTGGACGCGACTGAAGCAACTTAGCAGACAGGCACATATGATCTCCCAGACTTACAGCAAAATGGTGGTAAAAGTGCTATGATTACAATAGGTGATAAAAGTGACCCATAGATTACTCCTAGGACTAAAGCAAATCAGAAAATTGACTCCAATAAAGGAAGTTAATTGGTCCATTGAGAAAACCATTATGTCTACAAGGGTTGAACTCTATGCAGAAATAGGGAATATAATATATTAGTTACCACCAAATGTTTCTGTCCTTGGATTGGCTTAAGAGCAAGCAAATGCAAGTCCAAATCTCAACTCTATGGTCTATAATTCTGTGATCTTTAGAAATTGTCCTCTCCGAGCCTATGCTACTTCTTGGATAAATAAAATGAGCATAGAAATCTGGGTTTCTGTAAGGAGTGCATTAGATAAAATATAAAAAGTCTAAATCTATGCCTGATCTAGTAGAGATATTCATTACCTAGAAGCTATTATTACTTTTTCTTACTATTTTATTTTAGCATTGCAGCATTAGAGATAACACAAAGAAAGAATAGTAAACAGTGTCCAGTTCAATATATTTTTATATCCTCATCCCAATCTTGAAAAAAATAGTATTCAATGATTCCATTTAGAACCTGAAAGAGCCTATAAATTAAATTTCAGTCATCCACACCAAGTATCCAACTGCGTAGGCTCTGCATGCTTATTCCAAAAATTCTGTCCTTGTGGGTTCCTACAGCTCCCTGGACCTTGGAAAATGTCCTATTTATCTCTTCTGTATTCAAACATTCCTCACAGATCAGTTGCTCTCACCAAAACAAAAGCAGTTTCATTGGGCTTTCTGCCAAATGCCTGAGCAGGTAAGACTTCCTTTTCTAGTGTGAGAACCAACCTCAGGTAAGCAAATCAAGCTCTCCTCCACTCAGGGCCCACATGATAATTCTAGATTTTCCACTGCAAATGTTCCTGTCCCTATGATTATCATTGAGGCTACTGCTAGGCTTTGCTTTGGTTTATGGACTCAACATAAAATCTTCAACTATCTAAATCATGTTTGGGGCAATTTAGTAGAAAACATAACTGAAATGCAGCATGTTAAAGTGACACAGACTTAAAGAAATATTTCCTAGTTCAGGCTGGATACTAGGATCTTTTACGGTAATAAATTAATTCTTGAGGATGCTATTTTCTAGGGGTAAGTTGCTAAGTTCCACACCACTGGTTATCTATAAGTGAACTAACAAACTTTCCAGTGGAGTCTGAGTATTTCAAATCCTGCATCTGAAACCATTGGTGTTGTTTAGAGGGGCTCTGGAGAGTTCCAGTACCATAGTCCTTCATGTCTCAGTGCAGAAAAGAATTCAGTGAGAGGCAAAGTGATAGATAAAAAGTGATTAATTAGAATAGGAGGCTTTTGAGGCTTACAAGCTGGAGGGTGAGAGATGCTGTGCTCCAAGAACTTACCAGGCTACGGTTTTAAAATCAAAGGACAAGCGGGGAGGAGGAGAAGAACTTCTTTGTGTTTCTTGAGTCAATGTCATGCTTCTCTCCTCAGCTCTTCCTCCAGGTTGAGCAGAGGAGTTTTCTTATTCCTAAATAGTCAAGCTAGGTACACAAATGACTATTTTTTATACGTGCAGAGAGCATGGCCTAGGGATCATTAACTCACTGGGTTCGTTGGGCAGGATGTGAGTCTCATGCCACCATTGTTTTGTTGTCCGGGGGCATGCCTCGTGCTTCTGCAGTATGGTTTTGTTGCTAAGCAAGCCTGTTTGGTTTTGTGGTTAAGCAAACCTGCTTTCTTGAGTAATCATTAACTTACAGGGGTCTCCCATATTTTTTCTACTGACAGTCTTGTAGTATGATTAACTATTTAATCACCTACTTTGTCCCTTCACTCTGTCCCTTTCACATTCACTGAATATTATACATGAAATAAGTAAGAAACTTCTTTCCAAATCAGATTTATCATCTATAAAATCAAGATATAATAGTATTGACCCCTTAGAATTATCAAAGGCATTTAAATAAAATGGTGTATATAGAGATTATTTGGTATGGTTACCATAAATCAAGAGACATAGGAATTACTTTAAAAGTCCTTAATAATACTGTTATGATTGGAATAATAATCTGATAAATAGCATCTTAGTATGTGAAATCTGTTCTACAATGTTCAAAGTGCCATTGCAAACTTAGCCTGGGTGAGTTGAAGTCTGTAAGGATATATGGAGAGAAAGTGTCACTTAATACAGGAATTTCTGAAAAGTATTTACTAGGGTTGTCACACATGCACACAGAAAAAACTACAAACCACACTGTGTTAGTTGCCTTGGGCTGCTGCCACAGGACACCGTAGCTGAACAGCTTAAACAACGGAGATTTATTTCTCCTGGAGGTCCAAGATCAAGGTGCTGGCCAGTGTGGTTTGGGTGAGGGTCCAGAACCTGATGATGTACAGAGATCCACCTTCTCACTGTGTCCTCACGTGGCAGAGGGCAAACAAGCTCTGGTCGCTGTTCTTCTTAAGCAAACACGCATTCCATCATGAAGTCAGTGCCCTCCTAAAGAAAGGGAAGTCGCTCAGTCGTGTCCGACTCTTTGCGACCCCATGGACTGCAGCCTACCAGGCTCCTCCATCCATGGGATTTTCCAAGCAAAAGTACTGGAGTGGGGTGCCATCGCCTCCTCCTAAATTTCTCATTGCTGCTGCTGCTAAGTCTCTTCAGTCGTGTCCAACTCTGTGTGACCCCATAGATGGCAGCCCACCAGGCTCCCCTATCCCTAGGATTCTCCAGGCAAGAACACTGGAGTGGGTTGCCATTTCCTTCTCCAATGCATGAAAGAGAAATGTGAAAGTGAAGCCGCTCAGTCGGGTTCAACTCTTAGCGACCCCATGGACTGCAGCCTACCGGGCTCCTCTGTCCATGGGATTTTCCAGGCAAGAATACTGGAGTGGGGTGCCATTGCCTTCACCTCCAAATACCACACTGGGGTCTAGGGCTTCAACATAAAAATTTTGGAGGAACACGAACATTCAGTTCACACTACAAGTGCTGAAAAGGACACATTTCCTGAATTATTTTCTGTAGCAACTGCTGTGCAGCAGCAGAGTGAAAAAAACAAGCGAATGAGGTTTTCATCATTTCCATGAAAAGCTAAGCATGAGGAGTGTTTGAAAATAAAATAAAGGTAGATAGGGAGACAAATAGCAACAGTAGAGGGAAAAAAGGGAGAGGAAAAAACAAGGTTAGATTAGGAGAAAGATTTTTTGTACATTAAGAAACATAGTAAGCTTCAATATGACTTGCAAGCTAAAAGCTCAGATTTGAGGAGTCTTTTCCAAGCAGACAACCCACAGAGAGCCTTTTATCCATGGAGTATCTGAATCCTTTATTCATTACCTTATATCAGATAATTATATTTGGATATTTGTAAAGATACATTTATAACAATCAAATTAAATACAATATATCCAAGTATAGATTCCAGAAAGGTTTTATTTTTCCTTTTCTCCAAACCTGATCTGCCTGAAATTCTCTCACATCAAGACGGTTCTAACTTAGACTAAGGCTTCAGGTATTTTCAAAGGCACTTATGTTCTAACAAAGAATTTTAGCAAGACATATACTCAAACCTAGGTTCTTCCACCTATGAGCTTTGTGACTAGGATGAGTGCACTGAATTGTTCATGCTTTAACTTATCTGCGTAATGAGGTTATGAATACCTACTTCAAAGGACTACAAGAATTTTTTAAAGTCCAAGAATCTAAAACAATTTGCAAACTCTAAAAGTGCACTGGGTTATTCAGCACAAATATCCAGCTACTTTAAACTGTTGCCATTCTCTGATGCAGAGGTGATGTACATGGCAGATTCTTCCGTCACAGTAGGCTTTGATTGAATTTATCCAACTTGAGGGAAGAGGAGGAAGCATTAAGAAGGAAGATGTTAACAAGGGCAAAACAGGGACTAAAAGGTCCCATGATGGAAACAGATTTCACTAGTTTAAGATTGTATGCTCGTGAAGTATACTTTGCTTTCACACATAAACAAGAAAGAAACAAGTTGGTGAACAGAGATAATTGTCTACACTATTTTTTTTTTTTCAGCTTCTAAAGCAAATTCTCAGTGGGATGGATTAGATTTGTGGATATTTTCTTCTGCAGATGGATTCTTGTGAAAGGTAGAGAAAAAGGACGAGTGCAGAGAAAAATTAGACCTGGTTGAAGTTGAGGGGACAAGATACAATCAGATTTGGAAGGGGCTTCCCCAGTGATCCAGCAGTAAAGAATTTGCCTGCAACTCAGGAGCCATGAGTTCAATCCTTGGGTTGGGAAGATCCCCTGGAGAAGGAAAAGGCAACTCACTCAAGTATTCTTGCCTGGAAAATCCCATGGACAGAGGAGCCTGGCGGGCTACAGTCCATGGGATCATAAAAGAGTCAGACACAACTTAGCAACTAAACCACAATAGGAGTTCCCATTAGGGTATGTATAGCCACCTGTTTTTAAATTACTAAATACATGAGGGGAAATTCATGGAAATTAATGAAATTAATATTAGTGATGATCAACATATGCATGGAAGAGATTTTTAAAGCCTTGCAAGGTAGAACTGGACATGGACCAACAGACTGGTTCCAAATAGGAAAAGGAGTACGTCAAGGCTGTATATTGTCACCCTGCTTATTTAACTTATATACAGAATACATCATGAGAAATGCTGGGCTGGAGGAAGCACAAGCTGGAATCAAGATTGCTGGGAGAAATACCAATAACCTCAGATATGCAGATGACACCGCGCTTATGGCAGACAGTGAAGAGGAACTAAAAAGGCTCTTGATGAAAGTGAAAGAGGAGAGTGAAAAAGTTGGCTTAAAGCTCAACATTCAGAAAACGAAGATCATGGCATCTGGTCCCATCACTTCATGGGAAATAGATGGGGAAACAGTGGAAAAAGTGAGAGACTTTTATTTTGGGGACTCCAAAATCACTGCAGATGGTGACTGCAGCCATGAAATTAAAAGACGCTTACTCCTTGGGAGAAAGGTTATGACCAACATAGAGAGCATATTAAAAAGCAGAGACATTATTTTGCCAACAAATGTCTATCTAGTCAAGGCTATGGTTTTTCCAGTAATCATGTATGGATGCGAGAGTTGAACTATAAAGAAAGCTGAGCACCAAGGAACTGATGCTTTTGAACTTGGTGTTAGAGAAGACTCTTGAGAGTCCCTTGGACTGCAAGGAGATCCAACTAGCCCATCCTCAAGGAAATCAGTCCTGAATATTCATTGGAAGGACTGATGCTGAAGCTGAAACTCCAATACTTTGGCCACCTGATGTGAAGAGCTAACTCATTTGAAAAGACCCTGATGCAGGGAAAGATTGAAGGCAGGAGAAGGAGACGACAGAGTATGAGATGGTTGTATGGCATCACCTAGTCAACGGGCATGAGTTTGAGTAAACTCTGGGAGTTGGTGATGGACAGGGTGCCTGGCATGCTGCAGTCCATGGGGTTGCAAAGAGTCAGACATGACCGAGCAACTGAATTGAACTGAACTGAACTGAAGTGAGTTGATAAGGATATTGCATCTCATTGCACAGATACAGAGAGAAGAGGCTGGAGCCTGTGGGAGCCCAAGGCAAAGTGGCTGTGGCCTCTGTAGGAAGATGCCTTAGTTCTCCAGTGGTGGGAGTGGTCAGGAAGCTAAGATTATGGTGGAGCAAGGCTGTATAGAATAGGCTGGCTTTTGAAGTGACTAATTCAGCTTAGTAGGTAGAGAGTTGCCTGGGATATACAAACAGACTTGGTGCATGGACTTGGAAATGTGTTAGATTTTTACCATTGATTTATACCTTAAAGTAAAAATTATATATTGGGACAGTCTTACAAAAAGGGGGACCTTCATTGAACTTGACTATATGTTATAAAGCCCACTAATGTCTTTGATTTTTAAGATTCTCCATGGGACAGCATGACTGCAAGCATATGATGAAAATGGCTTTGGAGTGGGGGGATAAAGTTGTAGTATCTCTTTGTCAGTTTGAAACAAATATATAAGAAATGCTTAAGATCAGGTACCTCGAGAAAATAGAGATTGGAGAGGGATAGAGACTTTTACTTTTAATCTTTTAATAAAATTGTGTTATTTATACTTATAATAAGTATAAATATGTATAAGTATACATAAGTAGGGCTTCCCTGATAGCTCAGAGGGTAAGCATTTGCCTGCAATGTGGGAGACCCGAGTTCCATCCCTGGATTGGGAAGATCCCCTGGAGAAGGAGATGGCAACCTACTCCAGCATTCTTGCCTGGAGAATCCCATGGATGGAGAGCCTGGTAGGCTACAGTCCACGGCGTCGAAAAGAGTCGGACACGACTGAGTGACTTCACTCATTCACTCACTCATACATAAGTATCGTAAGTATACTTAGGATAAATAACACTCGATTATATGGAAACACAATTATTTATACAATAACCTTTTTATTTTGATGCAGTTTTATTTTGATGCAACACACAATTCTCTAAGATAAAACATTTATGTAAATTGCTGCAGTTTTCCTTGAAATGAACCTTTACTGCTTTTATAATCAGAAAAAAGGAAAGTTAATTTTAACTTAAAAGGAAAGTTCTTTTTTAAAAACCTACCTTATTGATACAAATGATTGTATCAATTGATACAAATGATACAAAAAGCTGCACATATTAAATGTATATAATTTCATGAGTTTTTAAAATAAGCATACATTTGTGAAACCATTACCACAATGTATGCCATAAATATATCCATCACCTCCAAAAGTTTTCTCTCATCCTTAAAAAAAGTTACTTTATCATTTATTCTGCTGCTGCTGCTGCTAAGTTGCTTCAGTCATGTCCGACTCTGTGTGACCCCATAGACAGCAGCCCACCAGGCTCTCCCATCCCTGGGATTCTCCAGACAAGAACACTGGAGTGGGTTGCCATTTCCTTCTCCAATGCATGAAAGTGAAAAGTGAAAGTGAAGTCGCTCAGTCTTGTCAGACTCTTAGCGACCCCATGGACTTCAGCCCTCCAGGCTCCTCCCTCCATGGAGGCTCCTCCTCCATGGGATTTTCCAGGCAAGAGTACTGGAGTGGGGTGCCATTGCCTACTCATTTATTCTAAGTAGCAGTTATTTTAAAAATTCCCATTAATCATGAAAACACATTCCATCTTTGACTTTATTTTGATGTCATATCCAATGGCAAGGTTATTTTTATTTCAGATCAGTGGCAAATGATTCTATGAAATAAAAGATGGATTTAAATAATCTATCTTATCATCCTAATAGAGTTGAAAGTCATTGTAAATAGACAGGCCTTTGATTCTGGGTTTTAAGTATTTCACACCCACTCTCTTCTTAGACATTAAATCCTATTCGAGTTATTCTGCAAAAACACAGCTTGAATCTATATGCCAGATTTCATTACAGCTTCAAAGATAGCAGTGTAGGCATAGTGTTAACTCAAGGATACCAGAGAGAATTTCTCTTCTAGTTATGTAAGTAGCTTTAAGAGAGATTATTTGGTTTTATTCTGTAATAGATTTAATACCCTTACATATATTTTTTATAAAAATAAATAAATGCATGCAAAATTTAAATAAAGTTAACTTTATCATACATAAAAAACCCAGCATTTGATATCATATAAATAAACTTAATTTGATTCTCCCCGATTTTAACTAAGCCCCTTGATTTCTTTCCTAACTCTATCCAATCTTGCTGATATGCTCCCCCAAGAAGAAGGAATCATCAGGTTTAAGGGCTTTTCCCAAACATCTTTGTAATAGCTCTGATTAAAGAAAAGCAAAGAGAACTGGCTAAAATCTTGAGAATGTTTCCAGGAGCCCAAATTCATCCTGTAAGGCGTGGTTCAATTCTTCTGTGCTTTGTCACTGCTTGTCTAGGGAGGCTTTAATCCCTTGATGATGATATAATAACAGCTCCCCAAGTACTGTTCTGTATACCCTGTTGGGTCAGTATACTCTCTGAGGCTTCATTCCATGGGTCAGCATCTGGGCTTTGTTTGCTGTCTCATCTGCACACTGTCCTAAAGGGTGGGACAGCTTACACCCTTCTAAGAAAAACAAAAATTCAAATGTAAGCAAGCGTACATCAGTTATACTGTTCTTAGGATTTATGGCCAAGTCCACCTTGCTTTATGTTTGTAAAATGAAATAGAATCTAGAGAGTCAGGGTCTGCCAGAGAAACAGAATCAATAGGAGATAAGTATATGTATCTTATTGAAAAGCCAAGCGTCTGGCTCTTCAACTGAGTAACTGATTCGTTTTTCCACTTTTTAACTAAAAGTTTAGAGTAAAAGAGTTATATCCACCTACCTGTTTTGTTTTTGAAAGTTAGAGAGACTTGTGTGTCTCATAAAAGAAAAATACCTTGTCAACTGCTTTGTTTGAAAAAAGCATAATGCCTGACAATACACAGTTTTGGAGTTTCCCATTATAAAGTTAATTGAATGACTGTCGGTCTTACTCTATAACAGGTCGGCTCATCACTCATTTCAGTTCAGTTCAGTTCAGTTCAGTTCAGTCGCTCAGTTGTGTCCCACTCTTTGCGACCCCATGAACTGCAGCATGACAGGCTTCCCTGTCCATCACCAACTGCCGGAGTCTACCCAAACCCATGTCCATTGAGTTGGTGATGCCATCCAGCCATCTCATCCTCTGTTGTCCCCTTCTCCTCCTGCCCTCAATCTTTCCCAGCATCAGGGTCTTTTCAAATGAGTCAGCTCTTTGCATCAGGTGGCCAAAGTATTGGAGTTTCAGCTTCAACATCAGTCCCTCCAATGAACACCCAGGACAGATCTCCTGTAGGATGGGCTGGCTGGATCTCCTTGCAGTCCAAGGGACTCTCAAGAGTCTTCTCCAGCCAATCTAACCACACGGACCACGGCTCATCACTACTATATTGCAATATCCACAAATCATAACTGGATTCTATAACTGGCATTCTTGCTAGAAAGATATTTCTGTAACATGTTATAATAGATGTAGAAACTGTTCAAGTTTAAGGTTAGGAAATACAGCAGAAGGAAGTCTTTTTAAATATGGCTGTAGTCTAATTTTTAATATGAAAAAATACAATAACCAGAATTCTTCAGTATGTGTGGAATTCCCATAAACGAGTTCTGAGTTTAAAGATTTGGGCAAAATATTGACACAAAATAAGCCTTTTTTAAAAAATTTTAAATGACTCAAGTTATTATCAAAGGATTGCATTTGTTGACTGTTCATTTATTAGATTATAACATGTAGCAGGCATAATTAAAATACGTTAAATAAGCTACTTTAAATATAGATAAAATATTAAGTATTATATTCAACAATATGATAGATAAATTTTAAAATATTTATCAAGTCAATCAACTTCCTTTTCTTAAAAAAGACTTTTGACTTACAATTTATTGTATCGGGTTGGCCAAAACATTCGTTCAAGTTTTTCCATATTATGATCAAATGGTATGCATTATGGATAGATCCTGATAGAATAACAATTCTCAGGTTAAAATATGGATTTATTTGTACAATTTGAAACTCATTTGCCTTTAAAGGTTTAATCAGATCTCAGTGATACCATCCAGATTAAAGAGAAGACAATTTAATCTTATTGTTCAGACATTGGGTTGGGTCCGACTCTCCAACTCCATGGACTGTAGCCCTCCAGGCTCATGTGTCCATGGGATTTGCCAACCAAGAATACTGAAGTGGGTTGCCATTTCCTCCTCCAGGAGATCTTCCTGACCAAGGGATCGAGTCCATGTCTCCTGCGTTGTCAGGCAGATTCTTTACCACTGAGCCACCAGGGAAGCCCACAATCTTTAGCCACATATAAATCCTATAAATTTCATATCAAACTCTGTCATTACTGCCAAAACTTGGCGCACTGGCTGGCAGAAAAATTCAGCTTTGTAATTTCCCAGATAAGCAGTATATACCTAATACATTATTCTGGTTCTGCAGAACTAAGTGTCAAATTACCCTTGCAGCTTCACTGATAAGTCAATGGCCTCAAGACTATGATATTTAAAACACTTAAATTATCAAGATGGAGACTTATCTGGAACAAATGAGATGGACCAAAATGGTTACAGACTTGAGTCAGAAAGACCGTGGTTCTCATGCTGGCATCACCATCCTTTTAGCTGTAAGATGTCAATGGGGTTAATTAAAATTTCTGACCATAGTTTCCCTGTTTGGAAAATGAAGAGGGTAACTCTTACTTTGTATGATGTTGGGAGAGTGAAGTGAAGCCAGACACAGAAGCTAGGATTTAGAGGTTCCCAATAAATGGTGCCTCTTACATAAAGAAGAGGAAGGAGGGGCTAGAGGGAATAAGTGAGCAGGCGGCGGGTCAGGTGCAGAAACAGGGCCTGACCTCCATGCAGGGCTCTGTCCACTGCAGCCAGCATTCCTCTCCAGCCCAGGTCAGAGCCCCAGAGGAGCAACACTGGGCTAAGTTGAGGCACCCCTGCAACCTGGCCCATCACCAAACGTTTGAGATCTTTATGATCGTGCCACACCAACCTCGGGGTGTTTCTGTACGGCATGCACTCTCAGCCATCTGTGGTCAGCCAGGGCATGCCTCTGGAATTCCTCTTCCTGTGCTGTAAGGGTTGACTAATGGCAAAGCAGGCTCCATTGTCAAGCTGCAGTGAAAAAAATACCAATCGTGCTCCAACTTGTAGGGTGGCCTCCAACTCTGGAGGAGAAGTGCCCCTCAGGGCACACTGACTTCCATCTATCCTCCCTTCCAGCCACCTGGCAATTCCTCCTCATCCTCCACAGGTAACACAAATGCAGCCTTCTCCCCGCAGCCTTCCCTGACCTCTGTGTCAGAGACAGTCATGATGACTCCACCCACAGATTCACATGGCACTGTTCATAGCTCTATTATATGGCGATTTTAATGCAGTCTTCTAATCATCTGCTTATATAACTATCAGCTTCTGTGACGGCTATTAACTATTTGTTTTTATATTAACCCCTTAAAGGGTCATTTGAAACCTTGGATTTTTCTCACTAATTGAAGTTCACATGCACACACAACCCCTAGGAGGATTACAGGTATGTTAAAAAATTATTCACCCTTTGGAATCTGTGGTGCCTGTGTTCGGAACTCCCGCTCAAGTCCTCGTGCATCTTTATGTACATTTCCCTTGCAAACCACAGTGACTGGCACATTGGAGGCACTTGATAAATAAATGAATAAGTGAGTGAACAAATGAGTCTACTTAGGCAAGATTTTTCCTAAAAAGATAGATGCAGAGAATCTGCAATTATCTTTAGAGAAAACCAGATGTTGGAGCATCTCTGAAGACGTTGTGATCAGCTCATGTGGGGCTTTCTAGACCCACTGACCTAATCCTGCTTTGATTCTCCTTCTAATGCTGCTACATGGTAAAGATCATGGATAGAGAGCAAAATTAGTCACACTCAGTTTCTGAAACATAAGCTACAGCAATTTTTCACAGGGGCACAGGTTAAATGAGGGGAGATTAGATCCCCTTTTGGTCCTCTGTTTCTGTTACAGACCATTCAAAGGCAAATGGAGATTAATGTGTTTTGCCTTTTTGGAAAAATGGTGAAACTTCATCTGCTAGTCTCTCCTTACAGATGTGTCCCATCTGTTGCTGTTACACGGATTACAGCTGTAGACTCCCATTGAAGGTGGCAAGAACCCAGGAGAAGGCTATCCAGGGGATGCAGGAAAAGACTGGGGCACGGAGTGGAGGGTAGATATGGAGGATGTTTAGTTCAGCTTCATAATAACATCCAGGAGTTCACTGCCTGTGAACAGAGCCCTTTCTCTCCCGCCCTGACAGGAGAAGCTCTCAAAAACGCTGAGCATTGAAACTGGCTTCCAACTGTCAGTGTGGATAACTCTTTGGAGGAAGGGCTTTTTCAACCTAGGGGGAAAAAAATCCCTCCTTTGTCTTTTCTATGGCATTGCCTTAAGTCACAGAAATTCTTTCCTCTTCAGTTTTTTTCTTTTCTTTTTTTTTCCACAACACACCTGCTTGAATAAGCCTCAATTTGTTTCAGGAAAGAAAAAATGAGAAGGAAAGGAAAAAATAATAGGGAATTATTTTCCTTTGATGGTGAACCTCCCCTCCTCCCAGGGGCCATTGGCAAACTGTTAACCCCCGCTGCTCATGGAGGAACGCCAGTTACTGAGAATTTTCCCCAGCCTTCCTGTGAGCAGCTAGAGGTCTCTAGTGGAAGCTGAGAGCAAGCACAGCTTACATCGGGTAGGGCAGACTGGGAGGAGGCCCCATCAGCATAGGGCCAAGGAGAACTGATTGAAAGCAGCCACTTTCCAAATGCAACAATACATGTGGTGGCATACTTCCATTAGCCACATGTCCCTGACTTCAAGGGTTCTTGAGAATTTCGAGAGTTGATTGGGATCAGACTTTGAAAAGGGAACAAAAGATGCAGCCATTCCCTGCGTCTTTCTCTTTCTTGCCCACTTGGATACTGTGTTTCTCGCTAGCAAGGTTAGAATTCTGAGAAGCCCTGAGTCTGTCACAAATGTGAGATGTATTCTGCCATAAATTGGGATTGGTGTGAGACTATGCAAATTAGCACGAATTTGTCAAGATCTGGAGGTTTGTAGATATCCAAGCTCTATGACAGCGGCATAAGGCTGGGAATCTTTCCTCACACACAAGATGTCCAAGTGTTGCAGTCCCCTTCCCAAACATCACAGAATTTTCATATATTTTCCTTTTTTCTTTTTTCATGTAAAAGAGAGCCACATGAGTCTTTGCACAGTGAAAAGATAATCAAGAACAGAGAAAACCATTATTGGGCTTTATTTCATATGTCTGTATGGCCGACAATTTAATTTCAGTGAGAAAAGTGCTCCTAATAAATAGACAATGGTAGCTTTTAAACCTAGTCTGGCTGTTTAGAAAGACATTCTGTGCTATTGAATAATTTAGGAATCTTTCTGTTTTGCATCCTTGGGAAATGAATGTGATTTACTGTAGTACAAAAAGTAAGCTGGAAACTTTTGCCCCACAGGTTGCTGGTAAAAGTCACAGTGAAGAAAGTGAGGGTAATTTGGAAAATGGGTGGTTTGAGCTTGTCAGTTTCCATTGTGCTCAGCAAATTCAAACCCTGCTCCAGCCTCCGAAAATATGGACGTGGGTTTTTATCCCCTTCATTGGTAAGGTTGGGCTTCCCTGGTGTCTCAAATGGTAAAAAAAAAAAAAAAAAAAAAATCTGCCAGCAATGCAGGAGACCTGGGGTCAATCCCTGGATCGGGAAGATCCCCTGAAGAAGGGCATGGCAACCCACTCTAGTTTTCTTGCCTGGAGAATTCCATGGACAGAGGAGTCTGATGGGCTACAGTCCATTGGGTGCAAAGAGTCAGACACGACTGAGTGACTAACACTAACAACAAAGTTGAGATGTATCATAATGATGAATTGAACGTCAGCGTATTTTAAAGCCTTAAATAGGAAATCAAACAATATCCTAAAATAGCTAAAGGGAAACATTATGGGAGGATTTTTATAGTTGCAACAACAAATACCTCTAAGCCTTGTTTCTAGGCCTCTGAAGGTTCAGATTCTCTTAAGCCACCCTCTTAGGCTCTTCTACAATACTGCAGAGCTCTCCTGCTACAAAGAAGCTTTGTCATTGATTATCGAATGTCTGTACTTCCTGCTGGACTGTATACTGTTATGTGTGGGAATGGCCGCCCTTTGTCCAGGATGCCTGGTACAGTATAACACTCATCAAATATTTGTGAACTGCATTCATAATTAACACATGAATGTAACACAATGAATTGTTTTCAAAAAGGATACCATTCATTATAATAGATGAAAGGGAAAGTTGTTCAGTCGTGTCAGACTCTTTGTGACCCCATAGTTCATGGGATTCTCCAGGCCAGAGTATTGGAGTGGGTAGCCTTTTCCTTCTCCAGGGGATTTTCCCAAAGCAGGGATCGAACCCAGGTTTCCTGCATTGCAGGCAGATTCTTTACCAGCTGAGCCACAAGGGAAGCCCAAGAATATTGGAGTGGGTAGCCTATCCCTTCTCCAGTGGATCGTCCCAACCGAGGAATTGAACTGGCATCTCCTGCAGGAGATAGATGGGCCCCAAAGAAATTTGACCAGTGGTTTATATTAGATTGATGTTGTTTCTACACTGGTTGACCATAATGCTAGAAACAAAAGGAGAATGGGTTAGAGTCAAAACATTTCAGGGAAAAGGAAAGGAACTGAAAAGCTCAAGGAAATGCCCTCACTCATTTAAAGGCCATATCTCAAATGTTCTTCCCAGCGCCCCTCAGGGGGAAATTATTGTTAAACACACTTCACAGAAGAGGAAAGGTGAAGGGATTTTTAAGAAGCAAGGGCTTCATCCAGTCCATGTAATCCAAACAACAAACGTCATCTTCTGGCTTTATTTAAGGAGTGGGAACTTGCAGTCTAAAATGGTCAAAATGTATTCTTAACAGGGAAGAATAGTTGGGGATGGACATATGGAATAAAAGGGAATAGAAGATATAGTTCCAAGCAAAGAGAAATGTGGGGTGGAGTGTGTAAGAGAAAGCCACTGTCCTAGATTCTGGCTTCAATACAAGGTCTCCCTGGCCACAACCTGAAAAGCCATGGGAAACCACCTCAGTATTTAGGAGACCACCTGTTGATGGTCCCACTGAATCCCAGTAATCAGCAATTCCAATTTCAAAATGAAATTGTTAGACCTGTTAAAACATGAAAATAATTACAAATGTTTATCATGTTGCTGGGTTTGAAGGCAGACCTGTCCTTCTAAGGAAGATGCTTCCATAGACAAGTCCGGTTCAGAGCTCATGTTCTGGGCCCAGGCACTGGCTCGACAGCTCTCAGAACACCTGGCTTGGCCTGGCCAGATCCTGCAGGGCCCCGCAGAAGGCCCCTCTGTCTGGTTTTCTTCTACTCTTCTCCACACTCAATCAGCTACAGCCTCACTGGCTTCCTCACTGTTCTTAGAACTTTCCCAGAACATCACATGGTTATCCAAACATGCACTTGGCTAACCCCTCTCTTCCCTGATGTCCCTTCCTGGGGAATGCTATCTAAAATTGCACACACTCACACATCATGTGGCTTCCCTCTCCCTGACCCCAATATTTCATAATCTCCTACCTGACTTATTGCTATCTATCTAACCTGAGAAGTTGGCTGGTTATCTTGTCTCTCTCCCTCACTGGGATATAAGCTTATCAGGGCAGGCACTTGTATTGGTTTTAATAGGCGTGTGCCTCACATGGTGCCCAGCACCTAGCAGGTGCTCAGAGATGCTGGTTGAGTGGGTGGGTGGAATGCAGAGGGACTTGTCAGCTTTTCGTCTTGTCATCTTTTCTTCTCAATGTCCAGAGAAGCAGGCACAGAGGCTGAATTATGTCTTTGTTGTCCTAGAGGCTACAGGCAGCAATCTTCCCAGGTTCTGAGCCTACAAAATTTAGGACGGAGGCTGACACTTCTAGGACAAATGAGAAGGCTCTTGAGAGGTGTTTCTTTGCCGAAACTTTGTTTGTGCAATTCAAGGCAGATTTGGGCTGTCTCAGGGAGCTCAGTTACTCTGGCTGGCTGGATTCGTTCTCACATATACCCCATGTGGCCAGAGAAAGCCCCATGTTGTCTCTGCAGTCCACACCTGCCTCTCAGAGCAGCTGTTGTAAGTCCCAGGTAGGGAGGCAGGACATGTCTGTGACACCTCAGATCCCTCTTGGAGGAGGGGAAGAGATGCAGTCAGGCTTCCGCAGTCAGGAATTTGCCTCTCCTGGCAAGGACGGAGCAAGGCCATCATGAGACAACTCTAAGTGTGTGTTCATGTTCTTGGGAGGTCTCTTCTTTCAGACAAGTCTCAAGAACATAACATGACATTCATCTTTGAAAGCACACATTTCATCATCTGGGTTTCCCAGGTGGCTCACTGGTAAAGAATTTGCCCGCCAATGCAGGAGATGTGGGTTCAATCCCTGGGTTGGGAAGATGCCCTGGAAAAGGAAATAGCAACCCACTCCAGTATTCCTACCTGGGAAATCCTATGGACAGAGGAGCCTGGCAGGCTATAGTCCGTGTGGTCACAAAGAGTCAGACATGACTAAACAACAAAACAACACAACTAAACAACAAAAACAATTTTACCATCTATGAGATTGGCTAAAAAGTTCATTTGGGGTTTTCTATAATATTTTATGGTAAGACCCAAACAAAACTTTTTGGCCAACCCAATTCTTTACCAGCTCACCTCTTTTGAGGGCTTCTAGTGGATAACAGGAACCCAGCGAGACAGACTTTTGATATTATTTATAAGCCATTTTCATATCAATGGATTTCTTTACAGTAAAAAAAAAAAAAACAAAAAAAACCCAAAGGTTTCTCAAGAGAAGTTAAAGAGAAACGCAATTATTTCTCAGAACACTTTTTTTTAAATCTATTAAGTCATACCTAGGCCTGGCCTAGACACTAATTCTAGAAGAAAAACAAACGTGTGTTTTTCCCATTTAAGTCATTCTCTAAATGGCAAGGGACATAAAAGTGATTTTCATAGCACCTAGGAATTACTTCCTATGCATCAAGTGCTTGATAAACATTTGCTTAATGCACATATTTTAAAATGCCTAATCTTGTCTCAACATTAGAAAGCCTTTCAACATTTGAATATTAGAAAGTTTTTCACCCAGCTTCTTGAAAAGTGTCCTAATGTCTAGGAAAGATGTGCAAACCTGCCTCTCAGCTCTTGTCCATACCTGCATGTAGCAAATGTAACATCTTAACGTTCGGTTCCTACACTAGAATGCATGCTCCTCAGTCTCATTTCTCATGTCTTCCCCTGGCACCTTCCTTGGTGCCTGGCACACAGTGAGAGCTCAAAAAATTCATTCATTCATTCACTCATTCACCACTTAAGGGCCAGGTACAGGTCAGTCGCTCTCCTACTTGAAGGATATAGTGATGGACAAGACTTCCAGCCAATCCTAGCCACCCCGCCCCAGACCCCCAGCCCTACATGGAGCTCACTGTGCGGAGGCTGGGTGTAGAGGGGAGCAATTAAACAATTACTCAAGCAATTACCAAAGGGTGAGATGAGTTAAGATACACACTTTAGAAGAACAGTGAAGGGACAGGTATAGTCTAAGGATCTGGCAAGGCTCCCCAGATGAAGTGACATTTATACTAATGATGAAAGGATGAATCAGAGTTAGCCAGAAAGAGGGATAGGGAAGAGTATTTCAGCAGAGGAAAAAAATACGATGACAAGATCAGGTGTTCCCAAATTACTGACACATACTAGTCTTCAAGATTCAGCAATGAGAAATTTCTAGGGATTTGTCCCTAGAAATCCTTGGAAATTCCTAAATCATAGGTATATTTTTAAAGTAATACTGAGTGACCACAATACTAAGCAGTGAACAATAAACAGTGAATCATTTTTCAGTGATAGAGTTACAACTGGTGGTTTCAAATGAATTCTGTAACCTCATTTACACAAAGGAGAACAATCTTCGGAGCTCTATATAAACAGGGCTTAATGAGTTTTTCAAAGAATGCCTTTAAGACATTCGGCCTACCTTTTGAGAAACAGAAGCAAAGAGAATAAAGAGAGAGAGACTTGCCAAAGAAATCAATACTACAACTGTCATTAGAATGTAGGTTTCACATGGTTCCCTGTTAACTCATTGTATGCCTCTCTTAAGATACTACCAAGGCCCATCAGGAGCTAAGCAGTTCTGCCCCTGAGATAAAATGTCTGACTGAAGAGTGTGAGATGAAATCATCTTCAGTCTAGATTTTTATGTCCATTGGTTTGGTGTTTGAAATCATAAAATATTTTGCCAAGTCCTAAAGAAGGATTTCCCATGAAGATTCTGATACTGTTTGTGCTTAGAACACTAGATAGCTATCTGAGTCATTCACCCACTTAGACTCTCTCCAAGATAAATAGAAGGTGCCCTACTTTCAAATACTTTAATACAGATTCAACAATCTCTCTTAGGAAACAATTCTAACAGTTAACAGCCTTTGCAGTGAAGGAATGTGGTATTTATATTAAGTGATATATAAGTCATTAAAATTGCAGTCCATTCCACCTATTTGCGCAGGAAGATTTGTGACAAATAAAAGTCCACATCCTGCCAGTGAGAAGTTTGGGCTTTAGGGTTGCCTAGTGTTCAGAGGGAGAAGGCAATGGCACCCCACTCCAGTATTCTTGCCTGGAAAATCCCATGGATGGAGGAGCCTGGTGGGCTGCAGTCCATGGGGTCGCTAAGATTCGGACACGACTGAAGCAACTTAGCAGCAGCAGCAGCAGTGTTCAGAGACTCCTGGTCCCCAGAGGTTTCATGTTAAAAGCTTCAAATGAATATGCATGTGTTTTAGCTGGACTTAATGCCAGCCTAACAAAGCCAGGAGGAGACACGTTAGGATTGACCACACAGCGCTGGGGAGGAAGGCCTTTCCCGACAGCCACTAGTCTGGAGATGTAGGTAGCGCACCCCAAGTAGGTGTGGAAATGCCAGCAAACCTTTCCTAGATTCATAAAGAAGAGAATAAATAACATCACCCTGTTTCCTTCCATATATCCCAGAAATTCTAAGGGATGTTAACAGAAGAGCAGGAAAAACTTTTAAGTAATGAGGCAAAGCATCTAAGGTGATTTGCATGAGTATGTAGGCATGTGTACTTGTGCTCATGAAAGTGTGTGTGTTCGTGTGTTCTTGTGTATGCGTGTCTCTGTGTATCCTTTTGTATATATCATGTATTTGAGTAATTATGTATTTGCATATGGCTACATGTGTTTTGTGTGTATATATGGATGTATAAGTGGTTGTATGTGTATTTGAGTATATACATGTGTGCTTATATATGTGCATATGTGTGTTTGTATTTATGTAATCTGTGTATGTGTGTATATGTATGTATGGGTGGCAGGCAAGCCAAAGATAGGAATCTGAAAAGTGAAAGCGAAAGTCACTCAGTCATGTACGACTCATGATTTATGATTATATTCAGTCTTCAATATCAATAGTAAATGATGGATTGGCCAAACACATTTCATGTTCAAATTCTACTTCACTTTGAAGCCAAACATTTTTGGAACTGAGATACACCAAACTATCATGAGACTATAAATAACTGGAAACTTAATGTTTATAATGATATTACTATTAAAATCAAATTACTCCATGAAAGGATATGTTAATATGATAATAGTTATTGAGCATCTACCATGTGTTGGAAAGTCCAGGTGTAAAGCACAGTCCCTGCCCTTAAAGAGACACAGGTCAGGTGAGCAGCAGAGCAGTAAATAGAGAATTACTGTGCCACAAGCTGAAGAAGCCATCTGCCTGTGCAAGTGCCAGGGGAACAGAAAATAGGAAGTGAGGAGGACTCCTTGGGAGCATGGAGAAGCTGTACAGAAGATGTGATTTTCTACCCGTGTCTATCTTAAAGGGTGAATACGAAACTTCGTAGGGAAAAGGAATGGAGTCTTCTACACATAGGATCAAATATATATTCAAGTCAGTCAGTTCAGTCTCTCAGGCATGTCTGACTCTTTGCAACCCCATGGACTTCACATACCAGGCTTCCCTGACCATCACCAACTCCCGGAGCTTGCTCAAACTCACGTCCATTGAGTCGGTGATGCCATCCAACCATCTCATCCTCTGTCATCCCCTTCTCCTCCTGCCTTCGATCTTCCCCAGCATCAGGGTCTTTTCTAATGAGTCAGTTCTTTGCATCAGGTGGCCAAAGCACTGGAGTTTCAACTTCAGCATCAGTCTTTCCAATGAACCTTCAGAACTGATTTCCTTTAGAATTGACTGGTTTGATCTCCTTGCAGTCCAAGGAACTCTCAAGAGTCTTCTCCAGCACCACAGTTCAACAGCATCAATTCTTCAGCACTCAGCCTTCTTTATGGTCCAATTCTCACATCCAGACATGACTACTGGAAAAACCATAGCTTTGACTAGACAGACCTTTGTCGGCATTAAATATATTCAATTATTCATATATATATATATATATATATATATATAATTGGAATTGATACTATAGAGACAGAAAAAAGGGAAAATAGCTTGATATTATATAGTAAATGGTAGTATATATCATACAGAGAGTAATCAATATATGATATAAATTTATAAAATATATAATACAACTGGCATACATACATATATATATGTCCAATTATTCTTTATACTACCTTCTCTTTAATTAGAGATATTTCTATGTTGAGTCCTCTCAAGTTTCTTAATTATTCTCCATATCTCTCCCTACCCCATGCTGAGGATAAAAATAAAATATTAATAGGACCCCTAGTAGTAGGAGTATCATATACCAAAATGTTTGGCAGGAAGCATAAAGTTTTGTAGCTTTTAAGTTGGTACATCTCAGGGTTACTCACTAGCAAGCCAGTCCCTGCATTTATATGAAATCTATAAGTAAATTTTAACCATCTTTTTATTGAGAATTCAGCTGAACTACTTGTCATTCTCTGAGTCCCTCGGCTGATCTACATATGAAGAGGGAACATGTCCTTATAAATATTTTGATCTACCTGAAACTGAGCTGCGGTCTTTGGGGATTTGAGGGCCACTTCAAGCTGTCAGCAAGCAACATCCTAGTTAGGGGAAAGAACATGAAAATGCAGCTCACACATCTGTGGAGAACAGGGGGCTCAGATTAAGAGCAGGGTCTCCCATTTGCCACATCATACACAGCATCAAGGAGTTGGGGCGGCTCCGAAGGAATCAGGTAGCAAGACTGTACTGGCCACGGACGGGGGAAATGGGACATTTGGTGCCCCACCTCACCCGTTTTCACTCAGCCTTTGCACTTGGAAATGCCGTATCTTTCACAGTTGGAAAGAAAAGCTATGCCAGTGACAAAAGTGGAGCACTGAGGGGAAATTAATAACACTTGGCACTTCCAGTTTCCTGGGAGGATGTGCCATACATATTAAGCAGGCATGACACAATTTAACAGCATAGCCTGGGTGAGCTCAAGCTGTTCATTTAAAGTTCCAGGTACTTTGAGGAAGAGTCCATTTTATAGGGACACCCAAGTAGCCATTGTAAAGGCTTCTGAGAAGAAGGGAGATGGAGGAAGATGCTCTTTTAAGGAAATCTCAGCCTAAAATGAGGAAGGCTTACAAAGATTCCCCACCATACATTTAAGAGACATTCATGGGACTTTTGAGTGTTATTTTGTACCTGGAAATTTTTGCAGAATTGATATCACATTGGAGGTAAAGCTGCACGGAATTAACAGCCCCAGAAAACACTAAAGTAGGTGATGCTGCTTTGCATAATCTGGACACTGAGCAAATACACAGTAAGAGCCTTCAGACTCTATGGTGCAACGTGGTTGTTATTCACACAAGTGTGATGTGAAGCAGACCTAGATTTTCCTTTTCTGCTCTATCCCTTGCTAGCTATGGGAATTTGGGTAAGTTACTTCATCTCTATGAACCTCAGTTTCCTCATCTGTCAAAAAGAGATGATTATACTTGCATCATAGGGATGTTGAGAGAATTAAATTGGGCAGCATATACAGAGACTCTGGTCTAGTGGCTGGCAGATGGCAGTGAAAATAAAAGTTAAACTAGATGAGTAGCAATAGTCTTCCCTTTTGCTATGTTCAGATTATTTACTTCTGAGGTGACAGCAGAAGTACCAGTACTAGAAGTGGTCATAAAAGCAGTATTTACTATTCATAGTATGAATACTCTGTCATATTACATACTTGCATATATCATATTGAGTACTGCCTATTTGGAGATATCATATTTCATGCTTTATATAAATGATTTAGTATTTATATAACCTCAAATTTCCCTTCATGTGCTCAGGTGAACTCAGAGAGATGAAGGAAATTGAGGTCACACAGAGCTAGTAAGATGCTGAAATCAAATTTAAACCCAGGTCTGTCTTATTCTAAAGTCTAGAATTTTCATTATGTGATTCCTAAATAGTAGGTAAACATAGCTTGGATTCATACTGCTTCTGACCAAGGGAACTCATAAATGTTCACAAAAGAGACAGTATTTGAGCAGTCTTAGAGGATGGAGACCTTTTCAAGGTAGGAAAGGGCACCCCAGGCAGAAAGAACTAGCTAAGCGACTAACAAAAGCATGAACATGCCTAGCATGGACCTCAGGCGTGAGGATCTGAGCCCATCATGGGGAGCCAAACATGGGTCTGCAAAAGTGCCTCAGCTAAATATTGATAAGAGAAAACAAAATATTGCCATTTGCCACAACATGGATGGATCTAGACAGTATCATATTGAGTGGAGTAATTGAGACAGAGAAAGATATGGTATTACTTATATGTGGAACATAAAAAATAATACAAATGAATCTATATACAAAATAGAAAAAGATTCACAGAAATAGAAGACAAATGTAAGGTCACCAAAAGCGAAAAGAGGTAAAAGGAGGAATAGATTAGGAGGTTAAGATTAACAGATATGCACTGCTGCTGCTGCTGCTGCTAAATCGCTTCAGTCGTATCTGACTCTGTGCGACCCCATAGACGGCAGCCCACCAGGCTCCCCGTCCCTGGGATTCTCCAGGCAAGAACACTGGAGTGGGTTGCCATTTCCTTCTCCAATGCATGAAAGTGAAAAGTGAAAGTGAAGTCGCTCAGTCGTGTCCGACTCCTAGTGACCCCATGGACTGCAGCCTACCAGGCCCCTCCGTCCATGGGATTTTCCAGGCAAGAGTACTGGAGTGGGGTGCCATTGCCTTCTCCGACAGATATGCATTACCATACATAAAATAGATAAATAACAAAGACCTACTGTATAACACAAGGAACTATATTCAATGTATTTTAATAACCTACAATGGAAAATAATCTGAAAAATTATATAACAATAATTTTGCTTTATACCTGAAACATTGCAAATTAATTATATTTCAATAAGAAAAAAAAAGTGCCACCGCTACCTCCAGAGAGTCACGGGGTGTTGAATGTAACTCTCTCTGTTGCCCTGGAATTTTGGCAGAGATGCAATGGCCAGGAACAAAATAGCAGATAGCACATATCTACAAAGTCTAAAGTAGGGTGTTAAACTATCTCAAAAAGATTAGAAGAGAACTGGCTCCAAGCCAGTGCTACCAGGACTAGGTAATCACTTCAGCTATATAAAACTATATAAAAGGTTGAGGTTGAAAAAAATCAAAAGGGAAAATTTCTTTGGAAAAAATTGCTGTGTGTTTTACTTCTCCTTGGAGAAGGTAGAGAAGAGCTGAAGCCTCATTCCAGACTTAGTGTAACAGGTTGAAAAGTAATGAATGAGAGAGCTTGGACATGCATCTCCAGGATTATGGGGGACACAGTACTGGTGTTTGATGTTTAGAAAACATTAAAAGGTGAAAGATTGGACAGTGAAAAAGGGAAAGAAAGATTTTGCTCTTTCATAACAAAGAAATGGAGAGTTGTGTGGGATGGAGGTGTTCCTTCACCTATACCTGAGTAAGAGCTTTACCTCCCTATTTCCGCATGTGAATTCTGTGGGAAGAAACCCGCTCTGATTCAATGCACAACAGACCCTCTCCAAGAGGACATTGTGTTCCCTGTCATGAAGTTGCCCTTGAAAAGCCCAAGGGACAAGGTAGACAGTCGAAAGTAACCAGCAAGTGAGAATTATTACTCACAAAATTTACTGCAGCCTGAGTTCTTGAGCAAAAGAACTCCAAGGACCCCACTAATGTATCCCCCAAGGAAAACCCAACACTCATGTATCCATCATCCAGAGAACAGAGACAGAGACAACTAGACTAGCCTCATTCTCATTCTCTCTACTTGCTAACTACCCTTTCTGACACCCTCCATGGCCAAGATCACCTTTACAACTGGACCAATCTCTAATCCTTAAAAGTAGCTGGAGTCTTCTTTATTATTTAAGAGTGACTGGAAAAGCTGTTTCACCCAGGCACAGGGAACAAGGGCTTCATGCAGTTTACATGAAGGGGCAGGTGAGAAACATAAAGTGGCTTTCAGGCTTGTATTCTACTGAAACCAGCTAACAGAATTAAAAAATCAGAATTGCAGCAGTAACAATAATAATAATCATAGGTCCATGCACATTCTTAACCTGCCACGTGTTCTCCGCCATCTTTTGGCCTGGTGTCTTCATCAGCCCACGTGGGCTCTGTGTTTAATTTTTGTCCTCAGTCACTTCTCTTGTTATGGTCTACAAGCTGGTGTGCCATGTAGACTTCTCTCTCTCGTCACCTCTCAAACTGGTTTGGTTTTGCCACATCAGCACTGTCACTGACTGAATGGCATGAGGTAGAAAGTGTTTTTAGGTGAGGAAGTAATCTGTGATAAAATCTGAAAACTAGGCTGCGTGCTTGTTTTGAAGGCATATGTATGCCAGGATAATAGGCTCAAACTCTTTTTTTTTTTTTTTCCTTTGTAGATCTAAGGAGATTCAGGAGGATTTTCACGTGAACAGTGACTCCATCATATTTTGGGGTTTTCATCTTTGATCATTTTCGGCAGCAAATGTGACAAGTAGATTGAATAAGGAAGAAACTAGAAAAAATAAAACCAATTAAGAGGTAACCCTGAGATAACTAACCTAAAAAATTAGTGGAAGAAGAATCGAAATTCTCTAATGACCCACCTAAAGGTAGATACTGAAGTGCAGTAAGCATGTAAATAGTGAAGGGATGGGCTAATAAATCAAGCTGGATAATCATCTGAAAATAAAGATTTTGATGTGAGCTTCAGACCTTGCATGGATTGATAAATTAATATTTCAAAGCTTGTAACTATCACAAATTTTATTTTCATGCACTATTCTGGAATCCTGGATTATAAATTTCAATGAGATTTTCTGTCTCATGGATTTAAGTCAGATTATATGGATCTTTTCACAAATTTAGGAAAAGAGAAAATAGATTCAGGTTTCCTAACTATCTGCTGTCCTTATGCCAAAAGGAAACTATTTTCCCTTCTCCCTCCCAAGTATTTTTACATTTAAATGGAAAATACATTTTTAATGAGTCAGTCTTTTTTTTTTTATTAAGCGAAAAACTTTGTATTTGACTCCCAACCCCACTTGGAATGATTATTTTACATTACCTTTAACTTTGGCCTTATTATTTTCACAAACATTTTCAGAACTTCTTTGAAAATAACATTACATGCTTGAGGACATTAGCCAAGTGCAATTCCCTAGGAAACATCAAAGGAAAAGCTGGACTTACTGAGAACAATTTTCCATTGTAATACGTCAAAGTAACAATAACATTTTTGTTAGAGAAAGAGCAAGATGAAATTCTGTGCCAATTCATATACCCTGCTTTCTCCTGTAATTAATGTGCCACCCATTCCTGCCTCAGTCCCTAAGAGCCACCTGCTCACATACTCAACACCTTTTCACCTTGTTTCTCCAGACATAAATGCCATGGGGTTCGGCCTTGCACTTATTTTATTTTGGACATACTCTATCTTTTTATTCTTTCCAAATCTCCATATTTGTCATCACTCTTTGTTAGGATCATTTCCTTATAAACTCAGGGAATAATTTAAAGATTAATGCTAACATTTATACCATTTATTGAATGCCTACCATATGCCAAGTATCATTTTCAGGATTTTCCTACCCTCTTTCAACTTATCTGCACAAAAAACTCAGGATATAAAAATACTATTCCCAGTTTACAAATGATAAAATAAGCTCAAAGAGGGTTAGTGATTTGCTCATGTTCCTACAGCTAGTGAAAAACCTAGCTAGGATTATAGTCAGACTAGAACTCTCAAGTACTGAGCTGTTTTGCCCCACTTATCTAGGGAAATCACTAGGGTTTTCTGTATTTATGGCACAGATGTGACCACAGAGATAAATTCAAGTCTTAAGGCTGAAATTGTTTACTACTAATGAAGATTTTAGAATAAGAACTCCTTATTGCCAAATTCAGACTTAAATTGAAGAAAGTAGGGAAAACCACTAGACCATCAGATATGACCTAAATCAAATCCCTTATGATTATCCAGTGGAAATGAGAAATAGATTTAAGGGACTAGATCTGATAGATAGAGTGCCTGATGAACTATGGATGGAGGTTCCAGACATTGTACAGGAGACAGGGATCAAGACCATCCCCATGGAAAAGAAATACAAAAAAGCAAAATGGCTGTCTGGGAAGGCCTTACAAATAGCTGTGAAAAGAAGAGAAGTGAAAAGCAAAGGAGAAAAGGAAAGATATAAGCATCTGAATGCAGAATTCCAAAGAATAGCAAGAAGAGATAAGAAAGTCTTCTCAGCGATCAATGCAAAGAAATAGAGGAAAACAATAGAATGGGAAAGAATAGAGATCTCTTCAAGAAAATTAGAGATACCAAGGGAACATTTCATACAAAGATGGGCTCAGTAAAGGACAGAAATGGTATGGACCTAACAGAAGCAGAAGATATTAAGAGTTGGCAAGAATACACAGAAGAACAGTACAAAAAAGATCTTCACGACCCAGATAATCACGATGGTGTGATCACTCACCTAGAGCCAGACATCCTGGAATGTGAAGTCAAGTGGGCCTTAGAAAGCATCACTACGAACAAAGCTAGTGGAGGTGATGGAATTCCAGTTGAGCTCTTTCAGATCCTGAAAGATGATGCTGTGAAAGTGCTGCACTCAGTATGCCAGCAAATTTGAAAAACTCAGCAGTGGCCACAGGACTGGAAAAGGTCCGTTTTCATTGCAATCCCAAGGAAAGGCAATGCCAAAGAATCCTCAAACTACCGCACAATTGCACTCATCTCACATGCTAGTAAAGTAATGCTCAAAATTCTCCAAGCCAGGCTTCAGCAATACGTGAACCATGAACTTCCTGATGTTCAAGCTGGTTTTAGAAAAGGCAGAGGAACCAGAGATCAAATTGCCAACATCCGCTGGATCATGGAAAAAGAAAGAGAGTTCCAGAAAAACATCTATTTCTGCTTTATTGACTATGCCAAAGCCTTTGACTGTGTGGATCACAATAAACTGTGGAAAATTCTAGCAACAGTTAGAACTGGACATGGAACAACAGACTGGTTCCAAATAGGAAAATGGGTACGTCAAGGCTGTATATTGTCACCCTGTTTATTTAACTTATCTGCAGAGTACATCATGAGAAACCCTGGACTGGAAGAAGCACCAAGCTGGAATCAAGATTGCCAGGAGAAATATCAATAACCTCAGATATGCAGATGACACCACCCTTATGGCAGAAAGTGAAGAGGAACTAAAAAGCCTCTTGATTAAAGTGAAAGAGGAGAGTGAAAAAGTTGCCTTAGAGCTCAACATTCAGAAAATGAAGATCATGGCATCCAGTCCCATCACTTCATGGGAAATAGATGGGGAAACAGTGGAAACAGTGTCAGACTTTATTTTTGGGGGGCTCCAAAATCACTGCAGATGGTGACTGCAGCCATGAAATTAAAAGACACTTACTCCTTGGAAGAAAAATTATGACCAACCTAGATAGCATATTGAAAAGCAGAGACATTACTTTGCCAACAAAGGTCCATCTAGTTAAGGCTATGGTTTTTCCAGTGGTCATGTATGGATGTGAGAGTTGGACTGTGAAGAAAGCTGAACGCTGAAGAATTGATGCTTTTGAACTGTGGTGTTGGAGAAGACTCTTGAGAGTCCCTTGGACTGCAAGGAGATCCAACCAGTCCATTCTGAAAGAGATCAGTCCTGGGTGTTCATTGGAAGGAATGATGCTAAAGCTGAAACTCCAGTACTTTGGCCACCTTGTGCTAAGAGTTGACTCATTGGAAAAGACTCTGATGCTGGGAGGGATTGGGGGCAGGAGGAGAAGGGGATGACAGAGGATGAGATGGCTGGATGGGATCACCGACTCGATGGACGTGAGTTTGAGTGAACTCCGGGAGTTGGTGATAGACAGGCAGGCCTGGAGTGCTGCAGTTCATGAGGTCGCAAAGAGTTGGACATGACTGAGTGACTGAACTGAATGAAGATTTTATTAAATTATTCCATAAATTAGAGAAGAAAAGTTTTGGAAGCTTATTCCTAAGAAGAAACATTGCTACACTTCGAAGGAAAAATCATTTGAGTTAGAATCAACCCAAAGTAACCTAGAGAGGCGGTTCTGAGGTGAGACTGACCCACCCAAACTGAGAAACAGGTGTGACCTAGCTATGGTTATGGACTGTACTCTATTCCAATCCTCTGAGCCAGTTCATAGGATACAGGTTGTTAATATTAATAATGTTGGGTAGCCAATTTCTAATTCTTATTATTTAAATCAAATTAAATCAACACTACAGACTATTCTTTCTCTATTGCTAAAACACTATGTAGTGTACTCAATCTTCCTGCTACAGCATAGCATGGGATACAGTAGGAAAAGAAAATCAGTATGTAATTCAACTCCAAGAGGTTAGTACTAACTTTCAACATTTGTTCCCACTAAGTATCTGTATTAAGCTAAAGGTATAATTTTAATTGATTTGAGCCTTACAGCCTATGCCAAGCATGAAATACTTTATTTTCTTGGGCTTCAAAATCACTGTGAATGGTAACTGCAGCAGTGAAATTAAAGATGCTTTCTCCTTGGAAGAAAAGCTATGACAAACCTAGACAGCATATTAAAAAGCAGAGACATTACTTTTCCGACAAAGGTTCATATAGTCAAGCTATGGTTTTTCCAGTAGTCATGTGAATGTGAGAGTTGGACCATAAAGAAGGCTGAGTACTGAAGAACTTATGCCTTCAAAGTGTGGTGTTGGAGAAAACTCTTAGGAGTCCCTTAGACAGCAAGGAGTTCAAACCAGTCAATCTTAAAGGAAATCAACCCTGAGTTTCATTGGAAGGACTGATGCTAAAGCTGAAACTCCAATACTTTGGCCACCTGATGCGAAGAGTCGACTCATTGGAAAAGACCCTGAAGCTGGGAAAGATTGAGGGCAGGAGGAGAAGGGGATGACAGAGGATGAGATGGTTGAATGGCATCACCTACTCAATGGACATGAGTTTGAGCAAGCTCTGGGAGATGGTGAAGGGCCAAGAAACCTGGTATGCTACAGTCCATGCAGTTGCAGAGTTGGACATGACTGAGTGACTGAACAACAACAACAAGCTCTATTTACTCCCTGATGGACGAGTTTAAGAAGTTGGAAAACCTTTCAAAAGTTAAGAACAGAACTCAGTGGGAGAATGAAGGCACTGGATAGCCTAAGCACTGAAATGCCCCTCTTGAATATTGGGAGTCAGTGATACCTTCTATCTTTGAAATCAGAGCACTAATTAGCTCATTGACTGGGCCTTGAAACACTAAATCCCCTTCCTGACACTGACTCATTTTGTGTCCTGTGCTAGTCACATAACCTTGTTGAACCTCAGTTTCTTCACTTGCAAAATGGGAATAATAATATGTATGGTATAGAGCTGTTATGGAGTTTAATTAGTGTTTCTAAAATACTTTGAGATGATCAGATGAAAGGTGTACTTGAAATTTACAACATTAATTATTATTTTTATTGTATATAACCATTTCAAAACACAAGAAACTATTGGATGTTATTTTACCATCACCTAACATATTATAGCACAAGCCTCTTTCTGAAAACTGTGCTCTTACGGTCAATATGACTTGCTCATCATAGATTATTCCCAAAGAAATTGAATTGGGAATAATACGGAAAATAGGATAACTAACAGGGACAGGGAAAGGCATAACATATAAGTATTGGTTTGACTAGTTAGAGTAGACACACCTAACAGTTGAAGTAAACACAGCAGCAGAAGGGATAATTGAAGGAAACAAAGACACAGCTTGATTGCCAAACAATATAATGGTGCTTCCATTTGAGGAGTGCTTCTCTTCTTAGGAACTCAAAGCAATTTAACAATATTATCTCCTTAACTCCCATAAGGAAGAGAGCAAAGAGGAGTCCAATTTAAAGATGAAGAGATAAAGACTTAGTGAATAAGTGGCTTGCCCAAGGTCACCGAGTCCACTGCTAGCAGGAGGATTTAGGCTGTCCTTCTGGACCAGGTCAATGAGTTTGCTAGAGGTGGAGCTGAAACCAGAACTCAGATGTTTTGTATCTAATAATGGTCTGATGTTCAGTTCAGTTCAGTCGCTCAGTCGTGTCCGACTCTTTGCAACCCCATGAATCGCAGCACGCCAGGCCTCCCTGTCCATCACCAACTCCCGGAGTTCACTCAGACTCAGGTCCATCGAGTCAGTGATTCCATCCAGCCATCTCATCCTCTGTCATCCCTTTCTCCTCCTGCCCCAAATTCCTCCCAGCATCAGAGTCTTTTCCAACGAGTCAACTCTTCGCATGAGGTGGCCAAAGTACTGGAGTTTCAGCTTTAGCACCATTCCTTCCAAAGAAATCCCAGGGCTGATCTCTGTTACCTCTCCTCAAATAAATGAGTTCAGTCTGAGCATAAAGGAATTTTACAAAAGAATCCCTTGCAATATCTAAATAACAACTCTATTAATGCTTAGATGTTCTTAGCAAGGTTTAATAGGTCTCTCCTAGTTTAAAAGTACCTGGTAGCGTGTATTTCTTATTACACTGTTTAATTGTTGCAATTTCCATTTCCGTTAGTGATGGTGCATATTTCAAAGGAGTTTTATTTTTTAAGGTGCATTTCAGGGCACTGAGGAAAAATCAGTCTCCTCCAAGGGTGACTGGAACTTTAGAATATGTTCAGTAAATCATTTATTTCATATAAGGAAATTTTCAAAATGCTTGATTCCAGCTCAAGAATCAGGAAGCACCAGCATGCGTTCACCTCAGATAAGTCAGACCTTAAAACTCTCTTGCCACATATGCCTATGTTTTGACTTCCTATACATCCTAAATACAATTTTCACCCAAACTTACAAGTTATATTATAAAGTGTGGGAGAAATCTCATTGATATTAGATTTGGGTGTCTTATAATATCTGAGGTCACTTGACTGTCAAAAATCACCAAAAATGCCATTATCAGTTTTTATTCTGTGTTAACTTGATTGGGGTTGTTAGCAGAAGCCTTTTATGTAATTAAGATCCATCATGAGACAACTCATTAATGATATTTCTGCATATTGGGCAAGTATTTCTTACTGATGTGTTATTATTAAGTTAAAGGCATTCCCCTTTCTACTCTTTCTTTCAAGGTGTATTGTTTCAAGTCATTTCCTATAGAGACTCAGAAAATATAGAGACAACAGGTAAAAATTAAGGAATGGAAAGCATAAAGTGCCAACTTACTGAAAACCCAGCAGAAAAACAATGTATGAAAAACTTCTCCAATGCTATCAAACACACTGAGAAAAGAAATTAATTGATGAGGGGTTTGATTAGGTCTAAAAACTGTCACATTAAGGGTGTGTTTGAAGTGAAATGAAGTGAAGTCACTCAGTCGTGTCCGACTCTTTGCAACCCCATGGACTGTAGCCCACCAAGCTCCTCCTTCCATGGGATTCTCCAGGCAAGAACACTGGAGTGGGTTGCCATTTCCTTCTCCAGGGGATCTTCCTGACCCAGGGATCGAACCCAGGTCTCCCGTATTGCAAGCAGACGCTTTAACCTCTGAGGCACCAGGGAAGCCTGTGTTTATACACTTGCAGGTTAATACAAATAATAATTCATAATTCCTTCTGTTTAATTCATTATGATTTAATTTTCATTTATTATTGAATAAACTTGTGAATAAAATTGTGTTGAGTTGCAATGTCTTTCACCAGGAATCAGTTCCAAAATTTGAATCATCTTTTTTTTTTTTTCACTTCTTTTCCTTTCTTTGTTTAGCATCTGGATCCAAAATTGTGATTGTCTTTCATCTAGAATAATAAGTATTATAGTCCCATTTTACCTAGTTGGCTGCCTGTGACTCACTCCGCTCAGGTTCACAAGATTCTGATTAATTAGTGGGGCAAGTTTCTACCCTGCATTATTTATCTCACAATCTCCAGCTTCAAGACTTGTATCAACTCTCTGGGCCAAACAATATAACATACAGAAACTTGTAAAGAGTTCTTTTCAAATAAACTCAGCTTCAAAATAACCAACACCCACACCAGTCTGCAACAGTTCATCCTCTGATTCCCAGACACATCATCAAACAGTGCAGTTATGATATAACCTAGTGTTAATAATCCAATAGCTTGATTTCCCTAGAGATAAGTAAAAAGTATCTTTGTATGGCTTGGATTTTCCCAGCAATATTTAAGAAACTAGAAAAGGTATTGCATTGTAGGTTTCTAAAAAAATGTTTCTGTGGGTAAATTTTCTTGGCCAAAAGGATAAGCTGTGTTAATTGCCAAACACTAAGAATCTTCCTTCCCTCTGCCAATTGGCATTGCTTTGGATTTTTCTGTAACAATGCACATCAGCTAGATTTCCTTCCTGATCATAATCCCATCTTGGGGCAAGGGAAGAGAGAACGGCAATGCTTATATCTGCAGATGAAGAAATTATACTCATGAAGAGACTCAATTTAAAAACATATCTTATAGGAGAAAACTTAGATGACCTTGAGTATGCTGCTGACTTTTTAGATATAACATCATAGTCATGATTCATGAAAAAAAAATAATAAGCTGGATTTATTAAAATTAAAAACTTCTACTCTGCAAAAACAGTGGGAAAATAAGCTACACACTGAGAGAAAATATTTTCAACAGACACATCTGAGAACTCATTCAAAACATACAAAGAATTCTTAAAACTCAACAATAAGAAAACAAACAATTCAGTTGAAAATGGCTCAAGTATCTCAACAGACATCTCACCAAAGAAAATACACGGATGGCAAATAAGCATATGAAAAGATGCTCCACATCATATGGAATCAGGGAAATGCAAATTAAAACAATGTGGCCCCACTAATGCTTATTAGAAAGGCCAAAATCTGAACACTGACAACAGCAAATGCTAGCGAGGATGTGGAGAACAGGAATGCTCATTCATTGTTCATGGGAATAAATATGGTACAGCCACTTTGGAAGACAGTTTTGCAGTTTCTCGTAAAACTAGATATGTCTTACCATATAAGTAAGCAATTATGGCTCCTTGGTATTTACCCAAAAGAGTTAAAAACTTATAAGTACACAAAATCTTACACACAGATGTCTATAGCAGTTTTACTTATAATTGCCAAAACTTAGAAGCAATTAATATGTCCTTCAATAGACAAAAGGATAAATTAACTGAAATACAGTTTACTCTAGACAAAGGAATTTTATTCAGTGCTAAAAAGAATTAAGCTATACAGCCATGAAAAGGGAGAAACTGAAATGCATACTACTAAACAAAAGAAGTTAAAAGATGCCTACTCCTTGGAAGGAAAGTTATGACCAACCTAGATAGCATATTCAAAAGCAGAGACATTACTTTGCCAACAAAGGTCCGTCTAGTTAAGGCTATGGTTTTTCCAGTAGTCATGTATGGATGTGAGATTTGGACTATAAAGAAAACTGAGCACTGAAGAATTGATGCTTTTGAACCGTGGTATTGGAGAAGACTCTTGAGAGTCCCTTGGACTGCAAGGAGATCCAGCCAGTCCATCCTAAAGGAGGTCAGTCCTGGATGTTCATTGGAAGGACTGATGTGAAGCTGAAACTCAAATACTTTGGCCACCTCATGCGAAGAGTTGACTCATTGGAAAAGACCCTGATGCTTTGAGGGATTGAGGGCAGGAGGAGAAGGGGACGACAGAGGATGAGATGGCTGGATGGCATCACCAACTCGATGGACATGAGTTTGGGTAAACTCTGGGAGTTGGTGATGGACAGGGAGGCCTGGCATGCTGTGATTCATGGGGTCACAAAGAGTCAGACACGACTGAGCAACTGAACTGACTGACTGAACTGAAACAAAAGAAGCCAATTTTAAAAGGCTACATATTGTATGATTCCAACTATATGACATCCTGGAAAAGGCAAACTATGAAGACAGTAAAAAGATCAGTGGCTTCCAGGGTTTGGGGGTGAAGGGAGCAGTGACTAGGCAGAGCACAGAGGCAGCAAAAATGCACGTTATGCTACTATAATGATGAATGCATGTCAATACACACTTGTCTAAACCCTCAAAATGCACAATACCAATATTGAACCCTAAGGGAAACTACAAACTTCAGGTGATTAGGACGTATCTGTATAGGTTCATCAGTTGCAACAAATGTACCAGTCTTGTGAGGGATATTGAGATATTGATAATGAGGGTGGGGGCTATGCATGTTGACGGGGGTGGGAGGTTATGGAGTACATGGAAAATCTCCATACCTTCCTCTCAATTTTGTGGTGAACCTAAAACCATTCTGGAAAAAAAAAAAAATCTTGAAAATCAGCATTAGTATGCCACTATGTTGGTAAAATCCTATGTAAAACATGATATTCTGTTTTATTGATCTGCCTTAAGAAGTTGCCCCAAAACAGTTTTAAGGGCCCTCATGTAAATTCTTAAACACGATCTGCTCCACCTGCAAAATGTTGTATGGACTACTTCTGAGAGCTACAGCTAAGATATTTAAAAGTTATGAGTCAAGGTATCTCTCCTTGGAGGTGATGAAACCTACCATCCCATAGTGTGAGAAGTTAGGGGTACAGTTGGAAGGTGTCTCCATTAGAGAGCAATGGTGGATTCCACCTTGCTGGGACCTCAGCTTGCCTTACAGAGGAGCATCCTTGCAGCCCTTGGAGAGTCAATCTGGCCTCCCCAGCTCTCTTGTAAAAGGTTACATAAAGCTTCCTTCTTAATGCTTCTCAAATTTCTTTAGTTTTCAAACATGAATAGGGCTAGAGCCACACCATGACTGCTTCTTTAGTTACAAAAACCCCCCTCTTGGTTAAGGAGGCTGCCCTGGTCTACACTAACTCAGCAACTCAAAGGCCAAGCAGAAAGAATCGCAGGCCAGACTGTCCTCACTCCCTGCAAACCTGCTTCCGGCTCAGCTGGGTGTCCGGTGGACTGACTCATGTAATTACCCCATGGGAATCAGCCCCATGAAGATGGGGCTGCCTTTAAATGCCATGGATGAATCCTTAAGCTCCATTATTTATTTTAATAAAACATGGCTGTGCTTTTTAGTGTTTGTATTTGTTTTAACAGTAATCAAAACTATATGGACTCTGATTTTCAATGAATGCATGTTAATCATACAGAGGGATATAATTAATTGGTCTAGTTGAGGAAGCTTTCAGTTCTCAAACACTCTGCCCCTCCTGCTCCCTCAAGTCCTCTCACTTTGCTGTTTTTGGCCATGCAGGTATTTAAATTATTTTAAGGTTTTGTTTTTTTTTTTTTTCCTCACAGCAAGTATCAACAGGGACTTTTATGATCCTCCTATAAAGGGATAACAAAAGTAAACACTGACTATTTTATCGTTTGTAGTCAATTAAGTTTCCTAATATGAAGTTTTCTTGTGAAGGTCTATCTGGGTTTATCAAATTTAAAATGATAAAGCTTATAACTCATTTGCATCCAGACACTGCAGAGGCTTCTTCTGAGGCCCGTTGCCGCCTGTGTTCATGACTTACTGTTATGTGGGTAGATGCTTTCACTCTCTGAGGACTTCTTGGCTTAGATATTAAATCATGATCAGATACACGCCCTGAGTGACATTTTTCTCTTCTTAATTCCCACATAAAACTCCCACTGAAGAGATGGAGAAGATTCATGAGTGTGGGAGGCTGACTTGGTATTCGCAAAGGTTTTTAACCAACAAGGAGGAGTTGCATTTTGTCTGCTCACGAGGCATCAACGCATGTAATAATCTCCCCTCCTGGCATCAACAACCCAATTTCAGTTCAGAAACTAGAATGATTAGTATTGCACGTGCTCCAGAATATAGGCATGCAGTCTCTATTAAAAGCATTTGGTTTTTCTAGAATTTAACAGCACAGCTATTAATGTAAAGCAAGCGCGATATGGCAAAATCCTACGCAGCTTGAAAACTCAGCGGTAGGAGTTGAAATCAGCCTGCCCAGCTGACAAATGACTCAATACTAAAGTTTAATTGTCTTTGCTGTTTGCCAGTAACTAGAAGCAGGTACTTATCTGCACCTCACCATGCTGGTTCACCAGCATTTTTCAGCTGGGAAAGTAACTACATGAACTACAGTGGCTGTGCTGGATGAAAATAGGTGTATTATCATTGGCATTTTGGGCAAGCCTTTGGCATTTTACTGCTCTGGCTTGGCACACAAGAGCATTGCACTGTGTGCAAAGAGATCAGCCAAGATGATGAGATGCTGGCCTCCCTCCAAAATTTCAAGTGGCTTACACCCAGTATCGGCTAGAAAGGCACTTGTTCACACATAGGTTGACATTCTCAGCTTAGAAAAGCCTGGGAACTTACCTTCTTTCAGTCACTCACACTCTTATACACGTTTACAAATATAAAATTTGATTTCTATTATAAAACACTGTTTCCAACAGGAGAATAAATCATGAACTAAACTCACAGAATAAAGGTTACTGATTTCTATGATTGAATAAGATTCAATGTTTAAATTTTGAGTCATGAAACAGTGGAGGCTTTGAAACCTGAGTACTAATGTATTTTTAGTTAAGCTCTCAAATTTTCTGTTATGTCATTAATATTTTAGAACAAATAAAATCCCTAGGCAATTATCAAAAATCATTTCAATCTTTCTGCCTACTGTCTCTCCTCACAAGCCCTCTACCAAACCACTAACAGGTGGAAGAATGACCACATGTTTTATCCCCTCTATTTTTCTCTCCTCCCAAGTACTGACTATGAATAGGGAAATAAACTGGCAATGAATGGGAGGAACCATGAGATAACTGATCTCCTGAAAAATCAAGAGCAAGCAGTAGTTCTCTGAAGGAAATAGCTTCCCTGTGGTAAATGATGGAGAAGGCAGTGGCACCCCACTCCACTGGAAAATCCCATGGACAGAGGAGCCTGGTAGGCTGCAGTCCATGGGGTCGCTGGAAGTCGGACACGACTGAGCAACTTCACTTTCCCTTTTCACTTTCATGCATTGGAAAAGGAAATGGCAACCCACTCCAGTGTTCTTGTCTGGAGAATCCCAGGGACGGGGGAGCCTTGTGGGCTGCAGTCTATGGGGTCGCACAGAGTCGGACACGACTGAAGTGACTTAGCAGCAGCAGCAGCAGCAGTGGTAAATGAAAAGGATGTTTTGCTCCACACGAGGCTTCTTGATTAGAAGAAACTCGGTTCTATGAAACAATAAACCTGGCAATGCGTTAATAGTTAGAGTTTGGGGGACCACTTCAGGCCATCAGTGGCCTTGGGCAAACCACTTGACCTTTTGGAGCTTTAATTTCTTCACCAGGATTCAGTTTCCTTATTTTGAAGTACCCTCATACACCTGAATTCTTTATCACAACCTTTGGACTGCCATTTGGACAATGACTTTGCTATTGCACTTTCCTGGAAGAACTGGGGAATCAAATTCTCTCACTTTATCCTCTTATTTACAAATCCAGTGGTGAAGAAAAGATGGTGCTCATGCTTCCCTATGCCTTTTTCAGAAGGAGAAATGTATCTTCTTTCCAGTCTTTCCACACTATTGAGTTCTCTTATGGCTTTTAAAATTAGCTGATATTTGGCAAAACTAATACAATTATGTAAAATTTAAAAATAAAATAAAATTTAAAAATAATAATAAAATTAGCACAGAGTATCTGTCTGTAATATCAGAAATATGTAGAAATGTATTTGCCACCACCAATGAACGACTGGATAGCACTCTCATTCCCTCCATTCCAGCTCTTTGCATCTTTTTAAGATGTCATGGCCCTAGAGAAATAATAGTGTGTTTTGACATGATATTTTTTTTGGTATAAAGGGAGTTAGGATGGTAATTCTAAGTACTTATTTATCCAGAATTGCCTTGTTGCTCCTTCTTGTATTCAAGGCTCAGGAAAGGAAAAAATGCTTCTATACTAAAGGAAAAGAAGAAAAAATCTCTTTACTTACCCTATCTCAGCCTCAATCACAATTCATGACCATCTAACGACTTTTCAAAGCAGTCTTTTTCTTTAACATTACATTTATCACACCACAAAACGATGACCATCTGGATCCTTTGAAATCCTGATAAGACATTCTTATCTCCTATTACAAAAATCCTAACACTTTCAGAATAAATCATATTTACAATAAGGAAAGAAAATTTATTGTAAGGAGACAATCATTATAATGGAATAGGTCTCCCAGTACCAAGAATAGAGTCCTAATTGAAATAGATCAGAGGATCTCAGAACTGTAATAGCTGTTATTTATTTACACAGATCTTATGCTTCCCTGGCGGCTCAGAGGGTAAAAAATATGCCTGCAATGTGGGAGACCCATGTTTAATCCCTGGCTTGGGAAGATTCCCTGGAGAAGGAAATGGCTACCCACTCCAGTGTTCTTGCCTGGAGAATTCCACGAACAGAGGAGCTCGGCCAGCTACAGTTCATGGAGTCACAAAGAGTCATTCACAACTGAATGACTAACTCATACACACACACACACACACACACACACACACACAATATGCCTTTAACTCTAGACAGTTTATTCTATGGCCAAATAAAAACAAGTTCTAGACAACACAGGCTGATTCATGGTCAGTGTCCCAGGAGCCCTGGCTTCATTTCTACTTTGACTCTCACACCTACATTGGTCTTGCATCCTCCTGACTTGAGGATACTGAATTTATTGTGGAATTTTGGTCCCATACTCTTGGATATCCCTTACTCTTGGATACATTTTGATGTTAACCCTCAATTCTGGACACAACTGGGCACAAACTCAAGTCTTATTCTACCTCAGATCACAGAGGAAGTTATTTTCCTGATTTAATTCCAACCCCAGAGCCAATGCAATGGCAAGTCCTTTGTTTTATTCTCTGACGGTATCTTAGTGGGCCTCTTGCCAGGGGGATTGGCCGCTGTTCAGCAGCCAGTAGGATATGAAGCCAATCAGCCCATAAAGGCTGTGGCTGGGCATTGGGCTAAACGTGCAGATGGAATCAGCACAATATGACAGACCAAAGAATGCAGTCTTGCTGGGGATTTATGAACTAGTTCTGTCAATTCACTCAGTGTGCACTTGGCATATTGTTAAAAGGAAGAGAAAAGAAAAAGAGAGGAACTAAAAATTATTCCAAATATATACAGATTCATATCTGCTCCTTTACTAAATATTTACCAATCCAGAAATCATCTTATATCAGTGGTTCTTTTGTTATACACTGGAATCACCTGTAAAGCTTTAAGACAAACAAACTTATTCCTGGCTCCCTCCTGCAGATTATTATTTAATTTGTTTAGGGAAGAGCCAAGATATAGGAATATTTAAATACCGAAATTTAGAATTCAGTACTTCTCGAAATTAGTGTATAAAAATCACCTGGTAATTTTGTATATTTTGTTCACACTTGCAGTTCCTAGTGTCAAAATAGCAACTGAATCAACAAATCCTGATTCTGCAGATGAGCACTGGGAGCACAGAGAGATTAAATAATGCACATAAAGTCATAGAGTCAACAGGTGGCAGAGTGGGGACTCACGCTCTGGTGTCTTAGCTTTGGCTCTTCTATCACAGAACAGGCCTCCAGTTTAAGAGAAGATCTTTTCTTTTGAATTCCATTATGTTCACCATGTCAAGTCTCGTTCTTACCTCTACTGGGTGTGGCTAAAATAATTTTAAAAAATGAAATGAGAACTTGAGCATGGAGACCTAAGTCTAGGATAAAAAAAGCAGTGTCCTTGTGCACACGTAAATTGTTTAATTCTTTCAATGATTTTGAGTGCTAAGTGTGATTGATCCCCTGAAGCTTAGCAAGGTTCTCCAGGGGTCCAAATCACAAAACCAGAGCCTCACTTTGAGAACTTGAATTCAAGTGCTCAGATTCTACTTCTGATAATTTTTTACTCTACACTTACCTCTTTAAGTTATAAAGCTTTCTTCTCTTTGATTCCTGATGATTTTGACTTACTTAAACTAAGTAAGCAAAGATATTACATCTTTTCATTCATCTCTCAGTATATATTTATTCTGTGCCTGTTACCATCATGAGTTCTGAGGACACAGAAAATCCCTAGCCCTGAAAAGCCCAAGGCCTAGGCTGAAGGACAGAAATAAAAACAAACAACAATAACAACAAATGAGATGGTGGCCCCATCCGCTGTATCTGAGACCCATGCAACAAAAGCAAGAATTCTTCTTGAAGGATCTGGGAAGGTTTTTCAGAAGAAGATCCCATACAGAGCATGTTCAATGATGTCTTCATGACACATGTTGGGAGCCTCATGGGGCTGCCTTCTTTTTCACTGCCCCCTGTAACCTGTGTTCTGCTCAAATAGTTTAGAGTCCTCCCATTTTCTCACTCTTCAGTGCCTCTGCTCATCCTGGATGCCCTGCAGTTCCTTTTCTTCCTGAATCAGATCTACTCCTCTGTTACTGGTTGTGCAAGCCTCATCTTTTAATGAAGGCTCTTCTGACCACCACCCAATCACCAGCACTCCTTCCTTTATACCTGAACTACATCCCATCTCAAATTTATATCCATAAAATACTTATGTCATTTCTCCTGAATTGTTACATGTTGGTCTTCCTCTAGCAGACTAAAAACCATATCTTCAGAGACCATATCTTTATCATCTTTTAGCCTCTGTGTATAGACTTTGATGATCCCAGAGTGTGCTTTTCGAGGTGATCATGTTCAATGGTTCATTTGTTCACCAGTTTTCAAATACATGTATGGATCAGTTGTACTTAACTGAAGAATACACCATAACAATGGTGAAGAACCTGTGTCTGTGATTAACCACAGAGTTGCAAGAGCAAATGAAATATTTTTAGGCAGCAAGAACAGAAGTGAACACAGAGTGACAGAGAAAGAAACAGTAACAATTCCTGGCATTTGTACACCCCTTTTCTTACCCCAAATTCTTTCACATATCTTACCAGTAATGTTGAAGAAGATGAAGTTGAACGGTTCTATGAATACTACAAGACTTTCTAGAACTAACACCCCAAAAAAGACGTCCTCTTCATTATAGGGCTGCTGCTGCTAAGTCGCTTCAGTTGTGTCCAACTCTGTGTGACCCCATAGACAGCAGCCCACCAGGCTCCCCCGTCCCTGGGATTCTCCAGGCAAGAACACTGGAGTGGGTTGCCATTTCCTTCTCTAGTTCATTTTGGGCACTGGAATGCAAAAGTAGGAAGTCAAGAGCTACCTGAAGTAACAGGAAAATTTGGCCTTGGAGTACAAAATGAAGCAGGCCAAAGGCTAACAGTTTTGCCAAGAGAATGCACTGGCCATAGCAAACACCCATTTCCAACAACTCAAGACAAGACTCTACACATGGACATCACCAAATAGTAAATACTGAAATCAGATTGATTATATTCTTTGTAGCCAAAGATGGAGAAACTCTATACAGTCAGCAAAAACAAGACAGGGAGCTGACTGTGGCTCAGATCATGAACTCCTTATTGCCAAATTCAGACTTCAGTTGAAGAAAGTAGGGAAAACCACTAGACCATTCAGGTATGACCTAAATCAAATCCCTTACGATTATACAGTGGAAGTGACAAATAGATTCAAGGAATTAGATCTGATAGACAGAGTGCCTGAAGAACTATGGACGAAGGTTCGTGACATTGTACAGGAGACAGGGATCAAGACCATCCTCAAGAAAAAGAAATGCAAAAAGGCAAAATAGTTGTCTGACAAGGGCTTACAAATAGCTGAGAAAAAAAGAGAAGCTAAAGGCAAAGGAGAAAAGGAAAGATATACCCATTTGAATGCAGAGTTCCAAAGAACAGCGAGGAGAGATAAGAAAGCCTTCCTCAGGGATCAAAGCAAAGAAATAGAGGAGAACAATAGAATGGGAAAGACTAGAGATCTCTTCAAGAAAATTACAGATGCCAAAGGAACATTTCATGTAAACATGAGCACAATAAAGGACAGAAATGGTATGGACCTAACAGAAGTAGAAGATATTAAGAAGAAGTGGCAAGAATATACAGAAAAGCTATACAAAAAAGATCTTCATGACCCAGATAACCACAATGGTGTGATCACTCACCCAGAGCCAGACATCTTGGAATGTGAAGTCAAGTGGGCCTTAGGAAGCATCACTACAAACAAAGCTAGTGGAGGTGATGGAATTCCAGTTGAGCTATTTCAAATCCTAAAAGCTGATGCTGTGAAAGTGCTGCACTCAATATGCCAGCAAATTTGGAAAACTCAGCAGTGCCCATGGGACTGGAAATGGTCAGTTTTCATGCCAATTCCAAAGAAGAGCAATGCCAAAGAATGTTCAAACCACCACACAATTGCACTCATCTCACATGTTAGCAAAGTAACGCTCAAAATTCTCCAAGCCAGGTTTTAACAGTACATGAACCATGAACTTCCAGATGTTCAAGCTGGATTTGGAAAAGGTTGAGGAACCAGAGATCAAATTGCCAATATCCACTGGATCATCAAAAAAGCAAGAGAGTTCCAGAAAAACTTCTACTTTTGCCAAAGCCTTTGACTCTGTGGATCACAACAAACTGTGAATACCAGACCACCTGACCTGCCTCCTGAGAAATCTGTATGCTGGTCAAGAAGCAACAGTTAGAATTGGACATGGAACAACAGACTGGTTCCAAATGGAGAAAAGAGTACGTCAAGGCTGCATATTGTCATCCTGCTTATTTAACTTATATGCAGAGTACAAGTACATCATGCAAAATGCCAGGCTGGATGAAGCACAAGTTGGAATCAAGTTTCCCAGGAGAAATATCAATAACCTCAGATACGCAGATGACAACACCCTTATGGCAGAAAGCAAAGAAGAACTAAAGAGTCTCTTGATGAAAAGTGAAAGAAGAGGGTGAAAAAGCTGGCTTAAAACTCAACATTAGGCAAACTAAGATCATGGCATCTGGTCCCATCACTTCATGGCAAATAGATGAGGAAACAATGGAAACAGTGACAGACTTTATATTTGGGGCTCCAAAATCACTGCAGATGGTGATGGCAGCTAGGAAATTAAAAAACGCTTGCTCCTTGGGAGAAAAGCTATGACCAACCTAGACACCATATTAAAAAGCAGAGACATTACTTTGCTAACAAAGGTCCATCTAGTCAAAGCTATGTTTTTTCCGGTAGTCATGTATGGATGTGAGAGTTAGACTATAAAGAAAGCTGAGCTCTGAGGAATTGATGCTTTTGAACTGTGGTGTTGGAGAAGACTCTTGAGAGTCTCTTGGACTGCAAGGAGATCCAACTAGTCCATCCTAAAGGAAATCAGTCCTGAATATTCACTGGAAGGACTGATGTTGAAGCTGAAACTCCAATATTTTGGTCACCTGATGGGAAGAACTGACTTGTTGGAAAAGACCCTGATGCTGGGAAAGATTGAAAGCGGGAGGAGAAGGGGACGACAGAGGATGAGATGATTGGATGGCATCACTGAAGCTATGGACATGACTTTACTCCAGGAATTGGTGAACTTGGACAGGGAAGCCTGGTGTGCCGCAGTCCATGGGGCTGCAAAGAGTCAGACATGAGTGAGCAACTGAACTGAACTGAACATTCTTTTATCTTAATAATAATGATATAAACTATGGAGGACACTTCCTTACAGTTTAGGGGAGGTGAAACTCAGACATATGAAGACTAACTGACTTATCTATTATCTGTTTATGACTAAATAAAGACTCAAATTGCATCTCTTAATGCTATATCTATAGCCTTATAATATGACATGAATGATGGTCTGATGCATTTGTGTATTTTTGACACATTGTTCAGTTAATAGTCATGGCATATGAAAGGTACAATACTGATTCTGATCCTTAAGATCAAATGAATGAAAGTTACAACCCTCAAGAAAGTAGAAATATAACAGGTAACTACACAATTATATCTCAATGTGATAAGTGTTAAAGTCACAGACTGAATGTTTGTACTGCCCTTCCCCCCCAAAAATTCACATGTTGAAACATAGTTCCCAATGTGATGATATTTGGAGGTGGGACCTTTGGGAGAGAACTAGGTCATAGAGGTGAAACTTTCAAGAATGGGATTAGTGTCCTTATAAAAAAGAACCAGAGAGCTCCCTTTCTTCCTCAGCCATGTAAAAATACAGCAAGAATATAACCAACTATCCACAGCAAGAGGGCTCTCACCAGACGTCAAATCAGCTGGCACCTCAATCTTGGACTGTGAGGAATATATTTCTGTTCTTTATAAGTCACACAGTCTATGGTATTAGTATTATATCAGCCAGAATGGACTAAGATAGCTACATAAAGGCATATTTAAAGTGTCATAGGGACTCACTGGATCCAGGGAGTGAGTTAAGCAAGACAGGATTAGGGGTGATGAAAGAGGGCTCCCTTGGGGAAGCAATGCTTGAAGAACATGTTCTGATTTGCCTTTACACAAAGGCACAGAGTGGTGCGGGTGGATGGCACAATTTTTCTGCAAGTGACTGCCATTGCTCCTAAAATTGCACTTCCCCCAAAGATTAGCTCTCATGTCCATATCCTTCTTCACTGGAAGACTCAATTCTTCCTGCTGTTTGGAGAGTTGTCAGCAGTCAGCTTTTGACTGTGAGCTTCTTCAAGATTGTCTCAGCTCTTGAGCCCTCTCATCCATGGTCATGCCCTTTGCCATGAACATCCACATCCAATACCAGATCAGTTCAAGAATACAAAGTCCTGACCATTATGGCCCAACTCAAGATACCTATGAATGACCATTTTAGCTCCAAGGATCCTTACGATGCTGACTGAGGCTGTAGTTACACTTGCATTTCAGCTCAGCTTTTCCTTTTGCCCAATCCTACTTCATTCCCCTCCCTTCTATAGGTGTCCATGAACTCTCTTTAATAAATAAAGCAAGTTCTAATCTCCAACTCAGGGTCTGCTTCCTGGGAAACCTCACCCTGTGACAGTTGGTACCAGGAGTGCTCCAAAGATGTAGGAAGGAAGGTGGGGTTCCGGCGCTGGACCTTTAGCTGACAATGCGAACTTCCTCCCTGATGGCAGGGGGAGAACAGACAGCCCTGGCACTAGGTGAAGGGCCAAGTATTCACATTACCACTGGTGAACTGAGATGGTATAAAGGTGCATGAGATGCCCTAGCCAGTACTATATGTTGCACTTGACAAAAAGAGGTAATAGAAACTATAAAAACAATGGAATTGTACTGCTACTTTCTAAACTCCTTGTCTGGAAGAAAGAAAACAAGTCTATAGAAATTAACAGGTGATAAAAAGCAATTGTGAAAGTAGAAAGCCTTCTTAATAGCATATAAAAAGGATCTCTTTCTCTGCTGCAGGAAGGCATAGAAATCCAAGGACTAGGACTAGAATATAATCATCAACGGAGCCAAACTCTGAATCAAAGCCTAAACACTCATCAAAGGCTAAACTCCTAATCAAGACAGATTTTCTATGTTAAGATTAGGGCCCTCACTAAGAAAAATAGGACCCTGGCACACTGAGTAGGTATCTATGTGGAGGCCCCAAAAAGTCCAAAATCCTTAGATTTCCCCAAACCCTATATGACAGGAGAAGTGCCTGTTGCCCACCTACCATCAAAAGCTCACATTTCTCCTCTTGCAAGAGGAAATGCAGAGGCCTTCTCTCTGCAGGACAATGTATACACTCCCTCAGGATACATTCCTACCTCCCATGATAGCCAGTGGACTGATAGCTAAGATTTTTTTAAGTTACCACTTTTATTTGTGTTTCAATTGGAGTATTTTTGATTTGCAGGCTTCCCAGATGGCACTAGTGGTAAATAATTCTCCTGCAAGGCAGGAGACACAAGAGACGTGGGTTTGATCCCTGAGTCAGGAAGATCCCCTGGAGGAGGAAATGGCAACACACTCTAGTATTCTAGGCTGAAAAAATTCCATGACAGAGGAGCCTGATGGGTGACAGTCCATGGGTCACAGAGTCAGACACAGCTGAGCATGCACGCACACACGTATTTGATTTGCAATATCGTCCTAGTTTTAGCTATACAGAAGAATAACTCAGCATTTTCACAGATTCTACTCCATGAAAAGCTGTTAAAAGATAATGGCTATAATTCTCTGTGATGTAAAATATCTCTCTGATACCTATCAATTTTCTACATAGTAGTCTGTATCTGTTAATCCCACACCTTTAACTTCCCCCTCTTCCTTTCCCTCTCCCCACTGGTAACCACTGATTTGTTTTCTTTTTTTTTTTTTTTTATTGCCTTCTCCAGGATCCAGCCTTACTCTACAGGTATTTACTGAGTGCCTAGTATGTGCTGGCACGCCATCTCCCCCGTGGCTCAATCCATCTCTCCTTGCTGCTCTTGATTTGTTTTCTATGTCTGTGCGTCTGTTTCTGTTTTGCTATATATATATTCATTCATATTATCTTTTGGTCCCACATACAGATAATATTATACATTATCTTTCTCTGATTTATGTCATGAAACATAATAATCTCTAGGTTTACCCATATTACAATAAATAGCATAACTTCATTACTTTTTGTGGCTAACATTCCACTCTATAGCTATGACATATCATCTTTAAGATTGCTATTCAGTCACTAAGTCTTATATGATTCTTCACGATCCCATGGACTGCAGCATGACAGGCTTCCCTGTCCTTCACTATCTCCTAAAGTTTGCCCAGACTTGTACCCTTTGAGTTGGTGATGCCATCTAACCATCTCATCCTCTGTCACCCTTTCTTCTCCTGCCCGTCATCTCTCCCAGCATCAGGACATTTTCCAATGAGTTGGCTCTTACCATCAGGTGGCCAAAATAGGGTAAGTTGCACCATAACCAATAAAGGGACATAACAAGCCTGATAAGGGAAAGAGAAGATACTTTCTCAGTATACAGGACTGCAAGGGATAGTGCAGACTCAACTCTCTGTACCTGGCCATATACTTTGTGTAGAGAGAGAAGTGGCCCAAGGTTGGACTACATATATGAACTCATGGGCAGTAGCCAGCGGCTTGGCTATTAAGGTTTGGAAAAGAAAACAGATGAAGATCAGAGACAAGGAAATCTAGCGTAGAAGTATGAATATGAGAGTGTGCATAAATTATAAAAATCTTTTATCTTATGAACACACCCACAAATAGCATCCAACATAGAGAAAATACTAAACAACTATGCAGCAAAAATGACTCAGCCTGTTTATATCAGCCAGTCTTTATCACTGTCAATCCCAAAGCTAAAAAAAAAAAAAAAAAATGGCTGTATAAACAGAATAAGCTGAGGTGGTAAAAATGAAGGCTATACATATGCCCCAAAGCATGGATTTCCCCTTCAGTTCAGTTCAGTTCAGTTGCTCAGTCGTGTCCGGCTCTTTGCGACCCCATGAATCGCAGCACACCAGGCCTCCCTGTTCATCACCAACTCCTGGAGTTCACTCAGACTCACATCCATTGAGTTGGTGATGCCATCCAGCCATCTCATCCTCTGTCGTCCCCTTCTCCTCCTGCCCCCAAATCCCTCCCAGCATCAAAGTATTTTCCAATGAGTCAACTCTTCACATGAGGTGGCCAAAGTACTGGAGTTTCCGCTTTAGCATCATTCCGTCCAATGAACCCCCAGGACTGATCTCCTTTAGAATGGACTAGATGGATCTCCTTGCAGTCCAAGGGACTCTCAAGAGTCTTCTCCAACACCACAGTTCAAAAGCATCAATTCTTCAGCGTTCAGCTTTCTTCACAGTCCAATGCTCACATCCATACATAACTACTGGAAAAACCATAGCCTTGGCTAGATGGACCTTTGTTGGCAAAGTAATATCTCTGCTTTTGAATATGCTATCTAGGTTGGTCATAACTTTCCTTCCAAGGAGTAAGCGTCTTTTAACTTCATGGCTGCGATCACCAACTGCCGTGATTTTGGAGCCCCCAAAAATAAACTCTGACACTGTTTCCACTGTTTCCCCATCTATTTCCCATGAAGTGATGGGACCAGATGCCATGATCTTTGTTTTCTGAATGTTGAGCTTTAAGCCAACTTTTTCACTCTCCTCTTTCACTTTCATCAAGAGGCATTTTAGTTCCTCTTCACTTTCTGCCATAAGGGTGGTGTCATCTGCATATCTGAGGTTATTGATATTTCTCCCGGCAATCTTGATTCCACTTTGTGCTTCTTCCAGTCCAGTTTTATCATGATGTATTCTGCATATAAGTTAGATAAGCAGTGTCACCCCTTACCAAGGCTAATTTAGCTATTGGTGCCACTAAACATCCAATCTTCCAGAAACAGAGACCAACACTGACTCCTTGTTGTCGCATCATCCGTGAGAAAACCAACTTGTTACCTGTTTGCCTTTCTTGCTGGCAGGGGCTTAGCCAATAGACTATCCAAGGGTTTATGGAGTTTGATCCACTGGTATGGGATTTCATATATCATTGCATCATACAAACTCATGATAGAGAAGACAGATGTGAAAGTTGACCCATAATCATAGTATCCTCTGGGCATATCATACATCTCACTACACACAGAAGCTAGTAGCCTGATAGAGCACTGGAATATCTCTCTGAAGGCACAGCTGAAGTTTCAGCTCAATGATTTACCAGCATGGAGTGTCATCCTCTAAGACTAGTACACACTTTGAATCAAAGGCCTTCATATGGTACTATAACCCCAAAAGAAAAATACATGGTTATAAGAACTGAGGAAAAGGAAAAAAAAAAAAGTAGTTCAGCCTCTCTTCTTCCCCAGTGTCCTGTTTGAATGCTGTGTGCATTCTTTCTTTGCAGCTCTGCATTCTGTGGGCCTGTAGATCCTGATTCTTAAAAAGAGAAATTTTTTTTTTTTTTACTAATGGATACAGTAACAATCCCTTTGTATTATGAGCTATGACTGCAGCCTGGGAATTCAGGCTTCTTGTGGCAAGGAACCAGCTGGCAAGAGGAGGAGTCATTGTTTTGGCAAGGCAACTGACCAGTCATCAGGTAGTAGGGCTGCCATTTCACAATGGGGCGTAAAGGAATAAGTCTGGCACCTAGGTGATCTATTTGGGCATCTCTTGGTCCTTTCTTCCCAATTATAATGATAAATGGACAAACACGGCAATCCTGGTTTGAGAAGGGCATGGTGACTGAGACAGAATACTCAGGGTTGAGGATATTGGTTACGTCATCAGGTAAGCAAATGAGACAGACAGAGATGGAAGATGAGGGAGAGGAAAGATCTAGAATCAATAGTGGAGGAGGGAGGCAATTGAGTATAAGTTGTAACTTTGAGACAAAGCATTGGGCTGTAGTTTGTCCCACAAACTTCCTGAATTTAGTTTACCCTAAGTTTAGAAGCATCCTAAAGAGCTGCTCCTTAGGTGTAGATTGAGAAGTAATCTGAATGGAGCAAAGAGTAGGCACCACTCAGATCCATACACATCTTCCTTCAATAAGAGATTCTTGTCCCAGCTATTAGGAATGCTGCCAGCAGACAGTCATCAGCTTTCAACCCCTTCAGCCTTTCCTTAGCTGCAAAGAGAGCTCTCATTCAAGGTTATTCCCATTCTAGGTCGCCCACATGTGATGACTGACTGACACTGGAATACAAAAACCTAGCAATCTCAGTCTAATTCAAGACAAATCTGAAGGGCACAGATCCCCATGGAGTTGATCAAGGCTAGTTTTGTGTCTGTGTCTCATCTCAATATTTTCTTCTTCCCAATCCTATTCACCTTCCCAGCCTTCCTGGAATCTTGGTCCCTAGGATGCTCCGTAATAAACATTCCATACTCTAAACTCCATCTCAGAGTTTCTCAGTGTACCCTAATCTGCAACAGATGAGAATGACTGTAGAGAGAAATAAAAAAATTCTGAGTCATTTGCCGACTGGAGAAAGCAAACACTTTTTATTTCTGAGAGCAATATGGCAGTAGGGTGTTAAGGAGCCAAGAGTAGCTTCTTAATGCAAGCTTGGGCAGCTTTGTGTTCCTCTCCACTAGAAGTACTGTCAAGATATAAGGGATGGGAAATAGTACGTGGGTGGTGGGAAAGAATTGGCCATGTGACCAACCCTCTGCATTGTGCAGATGATTGGTTGTCATGAAGAAAGATGCCTGATAATGGTTTCTGCATTTCTGCTCAACCAACACTTTGTATAAGGCTTTTACTTAAGATGGAAAAGAGACCCATGGAGACTAGCCTGGGTCAACTCCAGAGCAAGCCCTGCCATTTAGATACAAAAGACATAAGCATGTCCTTTCCTCTATGCTGACAGCTCTCATAGGCAGCACTTGACCCCAAAGACCCCAGAGACTCACAGGATCATGAACAAGGAAGCACAGGAATGAGTGTAGCCATCAATGCCTTAATAGAGATTGTAACTGGCCAACTTTCCAGCTCAAATGACTATAATCTTGGCAGACAAGTAGAATTCTGAGGACAGACGGAAACCTTCAAATGTTTATGTAATTTTCTACAGGGGAAGACTTTGCTGATTCTAGGAAGGGTGGGCCCCCCAAGGCTAGCTAGCCAACTCCGGTGATTACTCTGAGCCTTAATGTTTTGGAAGTCCACCTTTACATTTTCTTGTCTGAGATTTAATGTACAATGGGCAATTCATTCATTTCCTCCCAGAGGATCGAGCACATGTGACTGTCTCCTGAGAAAGGCAATTATCACCTCAAGGTGGTCTGCCTGAAATGCTTCTCGAATACTGATTTAGAGGAAGTCAGCCCACGTGACTATCTCAAGAGGCTAATCACAAGATTGGGAAACAAGCATCCTGAGAAATTTTCACAATATACTTCTCAGTGAAGCAGACACAACTTCAAAACCCAGAAAATATTTCCCTAAATTCTCTGATTTTCATTTCCAGGATACTAGAATTTCTATCATTTTGCTATTATCTGTAAACTCATTTCCTTGAGGCCTGAAATCATGTTTACTTTCTATTACAAATGCACAAAGCTATCCATACTCAATACTTCATGGCTCAGATGGTAAAGAATCTGCCTGCAATGCAAGAGACCCAGGTTCGATCCCTGGGTCAGGAAGATCCCCTGGAGAGAGGAATGGCAACCCACTCCAGTATTCTTGCCTGGAGAATTCCATGGACAGAGTATCCTGGTGGGCTACAGTCCATGGGGTCACAAAGAGTCAGACACAACTGAGTGACTAACACATACACACATCTATACTCAGGTGGCTCCTAGAAAAGGCCATAACCTTGATTTGTGGATGGGACCTGAAAGCTATATTTATACTGAAAAGGAACACTGAAATGGTGGGCGAAGGACTGAGAGAATATGGCTCCAAGTGTTTTTTCTCTGCAGGCAGTGATTCTATTGCTGTGTATCTCCTTTCTGTAGGGTTCCGTCCAGTGCTGCCTCCTCCATAATGTGCTCCTCATCATCCCGACCTGATTAAACCTCCTGTGTGTCTATGACTCAGGATTCTTATTCATCTTTTATCACAGCATTTACTATAGACTTCCTGTTCATGGCTGTCAATCCGCTTCCTCAAGGACAAGGACCATGTATTCTATATCTGAGGCTTGATCAGAGTGCTTTGCATATATTAAATATTGCTTATGTACTGTTGAAATAAATCCAAATGATGGGATCGTGCTATAGGAATGGTTCTTCCAAAACATAAAAGAGTGCAGAATCGGAGGGCATATTCCCCCTTGTTTTTGAAAAAGACTTACGCCAGCTCTCAGGATTTCTACATAATTACTTGATGTTGGCAATTGGCCTTTAATTTTCCATCTCAAAATTGAATGCTTATTTTCCACCTGCTTTTCAGTAGAAATAATATTAAAAAATCACAATGGTAATGTTTGTGAGATGTTCTAAGGTCTTTTTAAAAAGTCTTCAGATATTGTTTCTCTACTGGAATAAAAGTCAGTCTTCCTGGAAGGACGTTCACATCCATAAAAGCAAATGGAAAGGTGAAATCATGAGGGAGTTTATATATTGGCAGTAAATCAAATAAGGCTGACCTACACATGTTAGGGAAATATCAAAAGCCAAGAGATTAGCTAGAGCAGCTTGCTGCAAACCTGTGTAGGTGGGAAGCGCACCAGTATCAAGGGGTATGCTGGCAGAGAGCAGGAAGGCAGTTTGAATGTCATGTTATAGAACAAAGGGAAGCACTCAAGTTGAGAAATACAATATTCGTGGAAAAAACTGCACATGGTGAGCCAAGAGCAGTTCCGAGGAAGCTGAGCTGTAGGTGAAAGCATCCAGGTTGGGAAAACAAGAAAAACAAATCTCAGGAGGAAAAGGCAGAGAGAAGCTTAGGTAAATATTAGTCAAGTCAGGAGAATGAGCTCTGGCTGGGAATAAGGGCTGCTGTTCATCTACCCACAGGCTGAGTTTACCCCAAAGGGGATATAATATGGAAACCTGTCTTCATGCAAGTCAGCTGCCCCCACCCACCACAGACAACGCTAAGTCCTAGTGAGGGGCAAAGAATATCTTTCAGCTTTTGATGGGAAAAAGAATGGTTATTTTTATAAAAATCAAAATTTCCAGTGTGAAGATGTAGAGATGGAAAAAAAAATATGCCTCAACTTGAATTTGACTCATAGCCAATGATATGAGGCAAAAAAAAAAACATGTGATGGTGACATTTCCTGCAAGATGTCATCATTTAATTGTTCCATAGTTTTCACCTGATGGGATGAATTCTTTCTTTCCCACTTAGTCTTGCTGCAATTCATACTTCCTCTTATCAATCTTGCTGCCACAATTGCAAAGGCTCAGAAAAAAAAGGGGCTCTCATAATTTCTCCAAATCCTATCTCATTGCTCTTTTCTTGGGCATCAGAGGTAACTGATCCAGAAGAAGGCAGCTAAGGACAGGGAAGAGATGCAGTGTTTGAACCTCAAAGACTCAAACAAAATTCTTCCCATTTAAAATTGCTGAGATCTAGAAAGAAGTAATAATTTTCCATTGCACCAAGTTCATGGTAATAAATTGGCGATTATAAAGAAGGACAAAATTAATGACTTTCAATTCCAGGTTCTACATTCTCCTTAGTCAACCACTGGGCTTGACCTAAAAGGAATATTTCTCACGTAAATGAAAGCATGTTGAGACATGCCAGAGAGTATTTGGTGTTCACTTGAAAAAGTTGGCTTAAAGCTCAACATCCAGAAAACGAAGATCATGGCATCTAGTCCCATCCCTTCATGGGAAATAGATGGGGAAACAGTGGAAACAGTGTTAGACTTTATTTTTCTGGGCTCCAAAATTACTGCAGATGGTGACTGCAGCCATGAAATTAAAAGACGCTTACTCCTTGGAAGGAAAGTTATGTCCAACCTAGATAGCATATTCAAAAGCAGAGACATTACTTTGCCAACAAAGGTCCGTCTAGTCAAGGCTATGGTTTTTCCTGTGGTCATGTAGGGATGTGAGAGTTGGACTGTGAAGATGGCTGAGCGCCAAAGAATTGATGCTTTTGAACTACGGTGTTTGAGAAGACTTGAGAGTCCCTTGGACTGCAAGGAGATCCAACCAGTCCATTCTGAAGGAGATCAGCCCTGGGATTTTTTTTGGAAGGAATGATGCTAAAGCTGAAACTCCAGTACTTTGGCTACCTCATGAGAAGAGTTGACTCATTGGAAAAAACTCTGATGCTGGGAGGGATTGGGGGCAGGAGGAGAAGGGGACGACAGAGGATGAGATGGCTGGATGGCATCACTGACTCAATGGACGTGAGTCTGAGTGAACTCCAGGAGTTGGTGATGGACAGGGAGGCCTGGTGTGCTGCGATTCATGGGGTCGCAAAGAGTGGGACACGACTGAGCGACTGAATTGAACTGAACTGAACTGAAACTAAACCCATTCATGATACATTAGTGTTACAGGTTCAAGGTCACTAAGAAAGATAACGTTTTCTTTCCGAAACAGTAGTGTGACTGTGCCTTTCTATTTTTGTCCAGATTTTTGTTCCACTGTTATCTGGAACAAGGATTATAGAAAGCAAGGTGTTTCACAGACTTATAATGATATTTTGTTTGCTATTCCTGGGCCGGGAGTTTACCAATTAAGTGCTTAAACTGATTGTCATAAAGTTTAAGAAAACAAAAAGGTGAAGACAAAGAATGACAAAGTCTGAACTCTGAGATTTGCTGTTTAACGTTCTGCACGGTATATAAAAGTGATTTTACTTCCTCTTCCCAGTTCTGGCATCCAGCTGGCCCTGTGTTAAGAATCTTAAGCATGTTAACCACACCACACATCAAAGAAATAATTATTCAGTATTTCAGGACTCCATCCCACTGACTCAGCAAGCTAATTACCACGTCCCATCTCACTCCCCAGCTACTACCATGTTGAAGGCAAAGGGATTAAAGAGCAAAGTATCCCAAAAGTTGACCACCAATGAATTCACTTTCTGGAAATATGCCACATAAAAATTTGTCAAGTGTCACAAGCTTTCTGATCCAATTACTGCAGATAATAACTTCAACAGTTTTTGTTTTGTTTTTTTAATGATACTCTTTAGTTTTCCAAAATATCTCATGAAAGTGACTCATTAGTTTCATAGATTTTTCAAAGATGTATTTCAGTTTTTTGACTCCTTGAAAATAGAATGACATTCTCTCTTCAGTCATATCCTTCTATTCTTTACTAAGAAAGCTGAATTATTGCTCAAGTCTTTGGATTGAGGTTTCACCAGCAATTAATGACAAGATGGACAGGGAAGCCTGGTGTGCTGCAGTCCATGGGGTTGCAAAGAATCAGATACAACTGAGAGACTGAACTGAACTGAAAGGCCTCACAGGTGGCTCACTGGTAAGGAATCTGCCTGCCAATGCAGGAGTTGCAGATTGGATTCCTGGGTCAGGAAGACCCCGTGGAGAAGGAAATTGCAATTCACTCCAGTATTCTTTCCTTGAAAATCTCATGGACAGAGGAGCCCAACAGGCTGCAGTTCATAAATTGCAAGAGTCAGACACAACCTAGAAACTAAACAACAATAATAACAAGAAAAATCCTTCCACTTAAACCTAAAGCCTGATTCAGATTGGAAACCACAATTGCACTGAAAACAATAATCATCATCACATAAAAGCTTAGTTTTAATTAATGGATCAGTTTAAAGGAGAGTAATTAATTAAACTATCATAAGTAGAAGAAAAGGAAAGGATTACTTGGAGAATTGATTTCATCTTAGACCTTACTCTATAGCAAAAGGGTAGAAAACCAATAGCCAAGGGGAAAACAGAATCATTGTATCTTCAAAACCAATTCTCACTGGCTGAAGCAATCAGCATTACAAGAGAAATATGTTTGGCTTACCAATGTAGTAATATTTCAGCTACTAAATAGTAAATGCTTCATTTCTTTTGAAAGTCTGTATATCATTCTAGACCATCTCTTTGTCAGGATTCCAGTTATATTTATGTTGTAAGTAGTAATACTTTCAAATACATATATATATATTATATATATATATATATTTCAAATAAACATATATGCACACAATATATGTAAAAATATACAATGTACACTTATAACATATATAATACATTAACATATATTTATAATACATCAATATATATAAATCTAAAAGGACTAAAAGGACTATTACTATCCTACTGAATCAAGTAACAATGAACCATACATGTAAATATGAATGGTCCATTTATTCATTCAACAAATATCTACAGACTATCAGATTTCGAACTTATCCTCAGTGATAGCTTATACATCTACCAAAAGCAAAATACTTGCAGGTCACAAGGTGGAAGTTAGCACATTCTTTCAGTCTTCTGAGACTGAATTTAAAGCAGGTTAATTGCGTTTGAAATGTGATATCTCTGAACAAGATTTGGTTTGGTTTGGTTTGCTCTGTGGACCAATGGTTAAGAAATTCCTAAATTGAACGTTTGAGGTGAACATTGTACAGAATATCATCAGAAGGAAGCTAATGGACTGTAACTCCATTTCCCCAGGAAAGTCGTAAAGGGTCCTAAAAATAACTATAACCCTTATACCAAGCAAAAGTATTCTCCTAGAAGAGACTCAAAAAGTTGTTCCAATTGGGTCGTTAAGAAAATACTTAGGTCAAAAGTTGCCATTGAAACTGTTCTTTAGAAGAGTTCTGCTGTCAAGCAGGAAGAAATGGACCCTGTAATGTTTGGTGCTTTGGGACTTAAAAATAGCAAGACTAAAGTACCAAGAGAGTGTTGCCGGGGAAGAATTCTCTAATACGTTTGAACTAGATGACCTGCTGTGTCTTCACCATCTCTCATCTCTGTGATTCACCTCTACTGCAGTTAAAAACACGATCAACATAAAGCCATGTGGGAACATGACTGACAGTAACAACAGAAATAATAACATCTGAGCTCCATCCTTAGATGAAAGGCTCCATGTTTTTACAAAGCACTTTGCAAACATTATCTTTTTAATTCTCACAACACCCAGCATGTGTGGGAGGTAAGTATTATTATCCTATTTTGCAAATGGAGAAGTTAAGGTTCATGGAGTTTCACTTGCCCATAGCCACAAAACAAACCAGAGAGGGAATCTAACCTACTGATACTCATAAGGAAGCTGCTAGAAAACCAGATGCCCTGATGAAATATCGGGGGTCCAGATAAAGTTTGCTTCTGGTATATAGCAATGATATAAACAAGAAAACTGTGATAAAATCACAATACTATGTAAAGGAATTAGAACAAGATGATATGAGGTTTAACAAAAGCTAAAACATATCAAGAGAAAATTAATTAGGGCACCCTCCTGAATGATGGCTTGACAGAGGACAAGAAGCAGCAAAGAGTAAGGCTTCTGAATTATGTGACATTATTTTGAGAAAGTTAAGAAGAAAATAAACATGAGAAAGACTGCCTGCTATTTCATCACAATGATAATCAGACTAACTGGAATTCTTTCACTCTAAATATCCAGCGCTAAATTTTCAAACAACAGTCACTGTACACAATACTAGTTCTGTACTTCAGCCTTAGAGCAAATACCTGGACTAGGTGACCATGAAACAAAACAGCAATTGAACTATAAATGAATGAGCAAATGAATAAATGCATGGATAGACAAAATATTTTTTTTGAAAAGAACATATAAGGTTCATCCACATCTTTGGGGTTTGATTAAGACTTCATAATATTAACAATAGCTAAATCAGACTTAACTCATTGTCTAAAAGGACTAAAGGAAGAAAAATGTCAACAATGAAGGAGTCTGTCATTTAGGAGGGCCAACATCTTCAGGATTGCCTCGGGCAGCTGTATTTCTTAACTCAAAGCACAGCTCAACTCACGCTAGGTATGCATTCTATATACTGCAGCTCCACCTGAACAAATTGAAGGCACTTGTCCTTTCAATCACTGTGAACATGTTACATGTACCCTCTGGGCACCAGCCATTATGTAGGGCCTTCCAGGAGCCATGAAGATCCTGAGTTCTCTGGATTGAGGCTGCGGAGTTAGAGGCAGAGATGGCTGGAAGGAAAAGGCAGCCTATTTCGATATTTGGCAAAACTAATACAATATTGTAAAGTTTAAAAATAAAATAAAAGTTAAAAAAAAAAAGAATTAAAAAAAAATAAAATAAAAACAACAAAAAAAAAGAAAAGACAGCCTAGCAGAGTCTTGTAAGCACCCAAGCACCAAACCTAAAAGGCATGGCGATGTTAGCCTCTGCTTCCTCTCCCCTTGGATGGCTGGGGATTCTCCACATTCACTGTCTATGGTCAGATATCTGCCTTCTTAGACTCCTGGAATATAACTGTCAGTTGATGGGAATTCCTGAAACAGGAAGAAGTTGACTAAGTAAGTAGAGGTAATGCCAGTACCGTTTCTGAGGAATGAATGTTCTTTTTTTTTTAAGTTTTTACCACATGTTGATTTCTTTTTTTCTGTTTCCACTCATTATGTATTAGTCTTTAGAGTCAGCAAACATGTAAAAACCAAGTCAATAAGCCTAGCAGCATTCTGTGTACACAGGACACTATCACTCAGCACACTGACACATTCTTACTACTGGCCTAGCAACAAATGCCGTGGTGGTAAGGACTGTGAGAGCCTCAGGAAGTCCTGAGTTTCTGCTCCCTCTTGGACCAGAGATGGGGACACTGTGCTTTCAGTCTGTAGGCACTTACATTGTCCAATTTACAATTCTTTGAAGTTCAGCCTTCATCCTGATCCAGGTAGGTAGTTATTGCCTTTACCATTTGTCTATACAACAAATGTATATTTTACAATTATACAAAGCAAACATTTATTACTCTATTGCATGTATTTAGATATTTTACCACATACTGCATATCAGCACATATATACATTTATTGTATACACATTGATTTGTTAAGAATTGTATTTGTCATTGTGGTGAATGCTGTGGTGAGTTCTTTCTTCTTTCTCTTCAAGGGGCTGATTCCTAAGAGCACTACTTAACAAATGCCCCTAAACACCTATCTCCATCTCAGAATCCTCTTTCCAAGGATTCCTCCCAACATGCAACAATGATATTAACCAGTGTTTGATACTGAAAACTCAAAATGATAGGATAATAAATATACATATGCATGCTCAGTCATGTCCAACTCTTTGCAGCCCCATGGACTGTAGCCCGCCAAACTCCTCTGTCCATGGAAATTTCCAGGCAAGAATACTGGACTGGGTTGTCATTTCCTTCTCCAAGGGATTTTCCAACTCAGGGATTGAACCTGCATCTCCTTCATTGGAGGTGGATTCTTTACCACTAGCACCACCTGAGAAGATAACAAATATTTTAGTTCAAAGGCTGAACAGATCAAGGATGCCACAATAATGCCTAGATTTTGAGAGATGCAAAAATCTTCATGTTCAATAGAAAAATAAACCTTCAAAATGAATTCTGTATTTTTCCGAAATCTGCCTATATAGCATTTTAGGGTAATCTTGTTTGGAAATATACCCAAATGTTATTTTCATGTTCTTGGTGAGAAAACTGAATTCAATACTAAGTTATTTTTACTTGTGCTCCATCATGAGGGTTGCTTAGTAAAAGACAAAAAATGTGGGGTTGTAAAAGGAGACTTAGGTTTAAGTACCAATGCCTCCACTTGCTATGCAGCCTTGGACAAGTCATTTAATCTCTCTAAGTCTCATTTCCCTCATCTGTCAGAGAAAAATTACCATAGCAAAATGAAATGCATTACATAATCTGCCCAGCTCAATGCTTGGCACATTATGTTAGCTAAATAAATGTTTGCTTTCCTTTGATGTTGAAGAGTAATGTTACTTTTTAACTTCACCACAAGGGAGGTTCACATTACAGTAAGACTATCAGGGAACACAGAGAAGATTGATATATATATGTATGGTGTGACAAGATATTTTAAAAAGTCTAGACCATATGAAACTTCATTGAAACCTTGTCAGATATCTCAAACTCATGTTTTCTACCTTTTAATTTTCCTCACCATATATTCTAAAACTTGATTGCTCCCTAAGAGGCCCATGTATGTTAATTTCTTTCTTCATTTTAATTAAGGCCTCATGACAGGTAAATAGTTTCTAGGGCCTATCAGAATTGAGTCCTCATATTTATTCATTCTGCCAGAGATCTTTTAATTGATGGAATAATTTTACTAACAATAGGCTAAGCAACATATTTAGACCTTGACCTCTGTTCTCATTCACACATAATCTCGGTTTCCTCAAATTTAACCAGTCTGGTGGATTTCACTGATAAGCACTGGGATCTCACTGACTCATGCCCCAATATCCCATCAAGGCTCTTCCATTTCTCCTCTCACCCATTTCCCAGGAGGCTCTACAGAGTGTTATGTGCTCTCTCATGCACTCACTGCAAGTCCTCTCATTCTCCAGGCGCCCTCATGGTGGTCCCCGAAGCCACTTGAGAGTGCCATCTCAGGCTGCGGTTCCCACCATGACAATCTGGATACTTGGGCCAGGGAGCCTCTTCTGAGGTCCACAAAGCAAGCCTCAAGTAGCTGACACCACTCGGTGTGCCCCGTGGTCTTCAGTGCATGGAAGCTGTGCCATGCAGGGAGTTGTAGATGAGGCTAGAGAGGCATGCAGGAGTGGGGCCCTGTCCATGCTGCTAAAAAGCTTGGGCTGAGCCTGCAGTTGGCAGGGAGTCAGATAAGCGTTTAAATAGGAGCTTAATGCATATGTTTGTATTTTAGCAACATCACTCTGGTATATTATGCTAAGTCCCTTCAGTCGATCAGACTCTTTGCAACACTATGGACTGTAGCCAGCCAGGCCCATCTCTCCATGGGATTCTCCAGGCAAGAATACTGGAGTGGGTTGCCATGCCCTTCTCCAGGGGATCTTTTCAACCCAGGGTTGGAATCTGCATCTCTTTCCTCTCTTGCATTGGCAAGAGGGTTCTTTACCACTAGCACCACCCGGGAAGTCCCATCTAACAGATGGTGGAGGCTTTAACCCCCTAGGCAGTGGCAGAGTCTCTGTGCTTTGAGGAAGGAAGCTGACCTCTCTTGGCTATGCTTACCATACTTCCATGTCAGCTGATTTCTAATTAGCTTAGGCCACTGATAGTTACTGGCAGGAGATCAGGAAGCAGGAGGAAAGAAAAATTCAGTATATTTCATTCAACCTCTCTGGGTCTCAGGTGACAATTCCAGCAGCTGCTGCATCTCTTCCTTGGCACGTGAGCAGGCCCCAAATCTGGCTTCTGCCCAAGGATCCCGCCCCGGGCTCTGGGAACCCCACTTCCTTCTTTTGTCCCTCCAGTCCAGGGCTGGTTGTGGCTTCCTGCTGTGGCCAATATCTGAGTAGCGGCTTTGTCTCCTGTTTGGCTTCTCAACTGTTCCACTATCTGCATCATTTACTTTCTATATAAAAATCCCTTTTAAACTATCTGGAGAGGTATTTCTTCTTTTGGTTGCATTCTGATTGATACAGGAGGAAATATATTTGAGACATATTTAAGTGACATAATCAATGAGACTTTACAAAGATAACCCATATCACCTAACTCAAAATTGTTCTCACTCTTTCCCAGGTTCCTGGACTGAGTCTTCCTGTATTGATTCCTCAGCTAGCTGGCTTTCAGCTTTCCTTAGCCACAGGAAGCTATCTGCAGTATGGCAGAGACTGAGAGTTTTCAAACCCCAGGTGACTATAATAAAACAGCAGCTACTGCACAAGTGGACAAGCCTCCTCAGAGACTCACCTTCCACAGGAGTCATCACTGTCTGCTCCCCCAGGCTTCAGCCTGCCAGTGTCCACCAACGGGAATAAGAACTCTGACATCAATACTTGATTTAGAACCTGCTACATGAGGATGGAACAGAACAAAGTTAAGATACCATGTTGCTTGATGGAATGAGGGTAAGGAATAGAAGACACCAATGGCCACAAAGGAAAATAACAAAGAGACAGTGGTAAGCAGGTGCATACCCAAGCCACAGAGGATGGCCCAGCTCAAATGAAGGGCATGCCTGGCCTGGCCAGAAAGCAGCCTGGAGACAAGTAGGCACAGCTGCCCCGTGCAACACTAAAGATGTTGCCCTGCCTACACAGCAGACAGAGGATGCCAGAGAGGAGCCACCTGTCTCCTAGAGAGCTGGTCAGTGTGCAGCTAATAAAGGATCAGTGAGGGTTGGTTAGACTGATGGATATTTTATTTTTGATTAAGTGAACTTCTAACTTCAGAATAGTTTCAGATTTAGAGAGAAGTTGCAAAGATAGTATAGAGTCCCCATATATCCTTCACCCATTGTCCCCTACTGTCACTCATTAAATTATGGTACATTTGTCACGAACATTGAAACTGACATGGGTATACCACCACTACTAAATGCCACAGTTCATCTGAATTTCACTATTTTTTTCTTAACATTCCCCCTCAAAGATCTTACTGTATCACATTTAAGAGCATCTTATTTTTATTTCCAGTATATCTTAACTCTTAGAGAGAAAAATATTTGCCCTTGTCTATTATATTAGAGGAGTATTCAAATAAACAAACAACAACAAAATCATTAAAATCTTTCCAAACTTCAGTACATTGCCTCAAGAAAGATTAGGGTAAATTCTCTTCCTTGGGAAAGCGTACCTGGGTATAGAGCACAGGAGTCAAGCTCAAGTTCAGTAGCTCAGTAATGTCCAGCTCTTTGTGACCACATGGACTACAGCACGCCAGGCCTGCCTGTCCATCACCAACCACCAGAACTTGCTCAAACCCATGTCCACTGAGTCAGTGATGCCATCCAACCATCTTATCCTCTGTCGTCCCCTTCTCCTCCGGCCTTCAATTTTTCCTAGCACCAGGGTCTTTTCCAATGAGTCAGTCCTTTACATCAGGTGGTCAAAGTACTGGAGTTTCAGCTTCACCATCAGTCCTTCCAGTGAATATTCAGGACTGATTTCCTTTAGGATGGACTGGTTGGATCTCCTTGCAGTCCAAGGGACTCTCAAGAGTCTTCTCCAACACCACAGTTCAAAAGCATCAATTCTTCAGGGCTCAGCCTTCTTCACAGTCCAATTCTCACATCCATACATGACTACTGGAAAAACCATAGCCTTGACCAGATGGACCTTTGTTGGCAAAGTAATGTCTCTGCTTTTGAATATGCTATCTAGGTTGGTCATAACTTTCCTTCCAAGGAGTAAGTGTCTTTTAGAAACATGGCTGAAATCACCATCTGCAGTGATTTTGGAGCCCCCCCAAAATAAAGTCTGACACTGTTTCCACTGTTTCCCCATCTATTTCCCATGAAGTGATGGGACCAGATACCAGATGCCATGATCTTAGTTTGCTGAATGTTGAGCTTTAAGCCAATTTTTTTACTTTCCACTTTCACTTTCATCAAGAGGCTCTTTAGTTCTTCACTTTATGCCATAAGGGTGGTGTCATCTGCATATCTGAGGTAGGTTATTGATATTTCTCCCGGCAATTTTGATTCCAGCTTGTGCTTCATCCAGCCCAGCGTTTCTCATGATGTACTCTGCATATAAGTTAAATAAGCAGGGTGACAATATACAGCCTTGAAGTACTCCTCTCCTTATTTGGAACCAGTCTGTTGTTCCATGTCCAATTCTAACTGTTGCTTCCTGACCTGCATACAGATTTCTCAAGAGGCAGGCCAGGTGGTCTGGTATTCCCATCTATTTAAGAATTTTCCACAGTTTGTGGTGACAGGAGTCAAACGGGTTCAAACCCCAGTCCACCCTTTTCTTTTTGGGCCACTTTGGAAAAGTACATAAGTAATTAATCCCTCTTGGGCCTAGTTTTCTCATTTATGAAATGGAAATAGTGATAATAAAATAGGTGGAATGTATGGACTAAAGTTAACTGTAAGCGTATACTGCTTTCAAATTGTAGTGCTGGAGAAGACTCTTTAGAGTCCCGTGAACAGCAAGGAGATCAAACCAATCAATCCTAAAAGAAATCAACCCTGAATATTCACTGGAAGGACTAATGCCGAAGCTAAAGCTCCGATACTTTGGACACTTGATGTGAAGATCCAACTCACTGGAAAAGATCCTGATGCTGGGAAAGACTGAGGAAAGGGGAGAAGGGGGAAACAGGATGAGATGGCTGGATGGCATCACTGACTCAATGGAAACAAGTCTGAGCAAACTCTGAGAAACTTTGGAGTACAGAGGAACTGGTGTACTGCAGTCCATGGGGTTGCAGAGTCAGACATGACTTAGTGACTAAAGGACATTTACAACAGAGCCTGGGTACATAGTAAGCACTGATTTGATCTTAGTTGTTATTAGTATTACTATTGCTATATGAATCTAGAGGATTCTGTGTATCTGTCTTCCTGATACTCACCATACTTTTAATTATGTGTTTCATATCTGTCTCTACTTCTAGACTATGATCTTCATGAGTTTAAAGACATTCCTATCTAAGCCAGAGTAGATGCTCAGCGAATAATCACTTAATTGTTTTACATGCTGAATGCAGAGCCAATCACATGAAATGTAACAGCCTGAAGGAAGAGAAAGTGAACAAGATGCAGTTAGATAGTAGAGATACACATAAGATCAAATGGGAGTGAAACATTTAGATTTTGTCTCTCAGCCATTAGCATGTGACAACCTGTCCTTGCTCATACTTAAACTTAGTTTTTTCTTGTGTGTTGCAACATACTAAAAGAGAATGTGGTTTTCTGGGATTAACAATTAAGTATGTCAGGACACCTTCCTTTCAAGCATTGCTAATAAAGAGTGGCAGAGGGAATTCTGGATGTAATTCCCAGCAGTGGCAGAGGGAATTCTGGATGTAATTCCCAGCTATTGCTTTCTGGTGAAACTAGCATTAGGAATACACATGAAATGAACCACTTTTACATTCAAAGGGCTTCAATAATCACATTTCTTGCCAAATGCTCTGAAAAAAACTGTGTGCTTCATGTTTAAATGCACACTTGGGCTCTGGGAAGCCCAGGCACAGATGTTTGTAATGCTGTGTATATTTCTGCCATAAATGCAGCTTTAAAACATGCTCCACTCCTATCCAGACCTCCAGACAAGGAAGTTGTTGAATGCATTTTTTTTCAACTTTCCTGTAAGTTGCCTTTGCCTTTGAAATATTGCGAAGCGGTTGTCCCACAGGGTGGAGCTGGAACCAGCAGCTGCAGCGTTTCTTACACTGCCGTCATCTCTGTGGTATGTTGCTTCCTTTCACTCTCATGTTGGGGAAGATCCCACCCATCCTTTGCATTCCTCCGGAGCAAGTTGTGTCAAGGAAAGGCGAGAGAGGAAGCGATTCCCATCCTCCAGGGTGTAATCAAAAAGGAAGGTTTTAATTAGTTTCTCAGGATGTTCTCAGTTTCTGCACAGAACAGCCCCTCCCTCCTTTGGCATCAGAGTTCTTCTGGGATTATTCAAGAAATACACACAGACTCACAGAAATAGAGAACAGATTTGTGGTTGCCAAGGGGGAGGGATGGAGTGGGAGACTGAGATTAGCAGATGTAAACTATGATCTAGAGAATGGGAGAACAACAGTGTCCTACTGTGCAGCACGGGGAACTATATTCAATATCCTGTGAGAAACCATGATGAAAAAGAATGTATGTATGTATCACTGAATCACTTTGCTCAACAGCAGAAATTAGCATGATATTGTAAAACAACTATGCTTCAATAAATTTAAAAAGAAAGACACAGTCTTGGTCTCTCAGGAGTTGAATTTGAATACATATATTCAAATGTAATAAGGCGCCATGCAGTCTGTCTTTCCTAGGACTTATGAAGTTGTAATCTTATACTTATTTATATAATTAGTTGATTTGTGACCGTATCTATCACTATGCTGAGGATTCAATGAAAGCAGGGACATGTCTGATTTTGGTCTCCATTATATCCTGAGCAGTAGTTTGAGCATTCCAAAATGGGAAAGGAGTACATCAAGGCTGTATACTGTCACTCTGCTTATTTAACTTATATGCAGAGTACATCATGTGAAATGCCATACTGGATGAAGCACAAGCTGGAATCAAGATTGCCGGAAGAAATATCAATAACCTACCTCAGATATGCCAATGACACCACCCTAATGGCAGAAAGAGAAGAGGAACTAAAGAGCCTCTTGATGAAAGTGAAAGAGAAGATTGAAAAAGCTGGCTTAAAACTCAACATTCAAAAAACTAAGATCGTGACATCTGGTCTCATCACTTCATGGCAAATAGATGGGGAAACAATGGAAACAGTGACAGACATTATTTTCTCAGGCTCCAAAATCACTACAGATGGTGACTGCAGCCATGAAATTAAAAGACATTTGGTCCTGGAAAGAAAAGCTATGACCAAAATAGACAGCATATTAAAAAGCAGAGACATTACTTTGGCAACAAAGTTCTGTCTAGTCAAAGCTATGGTTTTTCCAGTAGTCATGTATGGATGTGAGACTTGGATCATAAAGAAAGCTGAGTGCTAAAGAACTGATACTTTTGAACTGTGCTATTGGAAGAGACTGTTGAGAGTCTCTTGAACAGCAAGAAGATCCAACCAGTCCATCCTAAAGGAAATCAGTCCTGAATATTCATTGGAAGGACTGATGCTGAAGCTGAAGCTCCAATACTTTGGCCACCTGATGTGAAGAACTGACTCATTTGAAAAGACCCCTATGCTGGGAAAGAATGAAGACAGGAGGAGAAGGGGATGACAGAGGATGAGATGGTTGAATGACATCACCAACCCGATAGACATGAGTTTGAGCAAGCTCCGGGAGTTGGTGATGGACAGGGAGGCCTGGAGTGCTGCAGTCCATGGGGTCACAAAGAGCTGGACACGACTGAATGACTGAACTGAACTGAACTGATAATTGGAGCACCAAGCAGTATGTCTGGCATATATTAGACCCTCAACAAATAGTTGAAAAATAAAATAATAAAGATGTTACTGAAGGAGTCTTCACTATAGCAAACAAAACAGTCCTTGAAGGATAGGTGGCTCTCAGAGACTGCTTCCTCACAAGGTTGCTAGAAGGAAAACAGTTGATGCTATAGTCTTTTCCGTGAACCAGACACTTATTTAAATGTGTCACATTTGTTGTATACAGTAACTCAAATAATCCTTATAACAATATTATGAGCTAGATTCAGTCATTATTCCCATTTTACAAATGAGAAATATAAGATAGAGAAAATGCAGGTCCGGTGAAATTTCCCAATGTCAAAAAGCAGCTCGAGTAGAGCCTTGAAGAGAACACTGTCCAACTGGCTTTAGAAACTGGAATGCTCAGCAGATACTATTTTAAGTCACAGAGTACAAGTGGCATAAAATGATAACAGTTTTAACTAGCAAAAAAAAATCAATTCATTTCTGGACAGATATAGATACATTTATAAATTTAGGGCTGCCCATATATTATATAATATAAACACACGTTTCAAATTTAACAAAGTGAGAGATTGTGTTATATATATTTTATCACAATAAAAAATACTTAAAATGGATTATAGACATAAAATCTAACTCCATAAAACTCAAAAAATAAAACTAAGAAAATCTTTTTAGAAAATGATCATGCACCATCCATGGCAAAAATTTCTTGTTGTTGTTCAGTTGCTCAGTCATGTCCAACTTCTTGCCAGCCCGTAGACTGCAGCATGCCAGGCCTCCCTGTCCTTCAGTATCTCCCACAGTTTGCTCAGACTCACGTACATTGAGTCAATGATGCCATCCAACCATCTCATACTCTATTGTCCCCTTCTCCTCCTGCCTTCCGTCTTTCCCAGCATCAGGGTCTTTTCCAATGAGTTGGTTCTTTGCAGCAGGTAGCCAAAGCATTGGAGCTTCAGCATCAGTCCTTCCAATGAATATTCAGGACTGATTTCCTTTAGGATGGATTGGTTGGATCTCCTTGCTGTCTAGGGGACTTCCAAGAGTCTTCTCCAACACCATAGTTCAAAAACATCCAATTCTTCAATGCTCAGTCTTTATGGCCCAACTCTCACATCTGTACATGACTACTGGAAAAACCATAGTTTTGACTATATAGGCCTTTGTCAACAAAGAGACGTCTCTGCTTTTTAACATGCTGTCTAGGTTTGTCATAGCTTTTCTTACAAGGAGCAAGCGTCTTTTAATACCAGGGCTTCAGTCACCATCCACAGTGGTTTTGGAGCCCAAGAAAATAAAGTGGCAAAAATAAATAGATGCAAAAATTGTCTTTCGAGTGCCTTTAATATCAAATATACTCATAGATATTTAGTGAGTCAAAAATCTGTCTTTTTTCCCTAAATATCATTTTAAGAAGAGTTATTACCTGGAAACTCTTAGAAATGATGTGGTATGGGAGAAAAGACACCTGGCGTAACCCTGTCTAATAAACCTGCCTCCTCTAGACAGCCATGCTACCTCTGAGCTGTTGCGTGAGAGACATATAAACTTTATATTGTTCAAGGTTTGTTTTTTTTTAAGAATAGTTATTGTATGAAGATACAAATTAACTGTGTCCTTCATTCCAGACTCCATGAAATCCCAAATGACCAAAAAATAGAGGTTAAATCCCATCAAATTAAGATTTCTGTTTGAAGAAATGACTGCATAGTACTACAAAATACATACTTCAATTCCAAATGGGATTTTGGACACAAAGAAATGGGCAGGAAAACAATTCTCTCACCTCTGAATTTCCATTGCACAGCAGTTCATTTTTCTTGTTCTTGACATTTAATGTATTGTATTCTGATGGCCGTTCATTTCTCTTATCTCTCTGCCAAACTGTAAAATCCTTAAAACAGGAACTGTGTCTCACAGTAAAAGACAGGGTGCTAGAAAGAAAAGAATAAGTTTTTTATTAGTAAGTAGAATCACCATCCACTATTGGTACAACTTTGGGCGAATTATTCAACTTCTTTCATCTTTGTTTTATTCATCTATAAAATGAGGTTGATAATCACATGGAGAATTATTAGGTAGGCTTTTAAAAGGATATTTGAAACTTTAGTTAAACATAGCAGATTGAAACATACATGCTTTATTCCAGAAACACATTATAATTTCAGTAAATAAAAACTTCTTAAATTGATAAGGGCAAAGAAAGCAAGGAAAAGAGATAAGAGAAAGGAAAACAAATGAAAAAAAGAACAGATGTATAGAAAGCAATGGACTGATTTGTGGTAACTGATTAGCCAGACCAGCCAGCACGGAAACTCTTCACCAGATAAAGTCAGTAAGAAGGTCTGTTTGCCTTTCAGGATCTCAGAAGGCTCAGGCTTGGAGGCAGGAGGAAACTTGGAAATGAGTGTTGGTGGGGGAAAAAAGAACATTGATGGAAAGTCTTTGTATGGAGCAGTGAAACCCTGGATACATTCTGTTCCCCACACACCCAGGTGTCTACCTGGCTTAATGTGAATATTGTTTATGTAAACCTAGCAGGAAATGGCAACCCACTCCAGTGTTCTTGCCTGGAGAATCCCAGGGATGGGGGAGCCTGGTGGGCTGCCGTCTATGGGGTCGCACAGAGCCGGACACGACTGAAGCGACTTAGCATCAATGTATAGGCTGAATATCTGACAGAAAATTATAAGTTATATTATAAAAACAGAAGGTAGAAGTGTGTATTAGGGTGAAATGAGATATTTGACCACTATCTTTCCCTGTAGAAAGTTCATAGGCAATATCTAAAACGGACAAATAAAGAGCAGTGTAGCATATTATGTAAAACTATGGAGGCAAATACCAGAAGATTACAGGATTAAAAGTGTTTTCCTCAGGAGATGAGACTTGAGATGGGCAGGGTGAGACAGGGGCTGGTGTTTTGCATTATGAGCCTTGAAGAATTATTTGACTGTTATATACATTTTTAATCATAAGTATTTTTTAAAAAATGAGAGCTGGGCTACAAAAGGGAGTCAGTAAACATCAGTGGCAGCTCTCTTAATCCCTGTCCATTTCTCTCTTCCTCACATATTTATTTATGTTCATATTTATTGCCCTGTAGGTTCTCCTTCAATGTTTACTAAGTGACTAAGCAAATGAACCCTCAGGTTCATGTACTGAATAACCGACAAAATCTTCTGAAAGAAATAAAGGAAGGAATGCAGCTATGGCCTTCGATTTTGTAATGGAAGGAATGAACTATTACCCAGGAGTTAAGTTTTCAACGGTTAATGATTAGTCTTCTTGGCACTATGTATGGGAGGGAAAGAGAAAGAAGCTGATCTAAATAAGAAATCAGGTACCTGCACCAAAGGTGTGGCCTGTGAAATATGAGAAGTATGTTCAACATGAAAAACTCTCTTAAAATACCATCAGCTACCTAAAAATGACAGGTAAATTACCCTGACAGCATCAACCCTTCAAACACCCTTCACCACCATCACTGTGACTTGGGTCCACATTTCCCTGTCCCCATTCCTTATTCCCAGAGAAGGCAATGGCACCCCACTCCAGTACTCTTGCCTGGAAAATCCCATGGATGAAGGAGCCCAGTGGGCTATAGACCATGGGGTCGCTAAGAGTCAGACACAACTCAGCGACTTCACTTTGACTTTTCACTTTCATGCATTGGAGAAGGAAATGGCAACCCACTCCAGTGTTCTTGCCTGGAGAATCCCAGGGATGGGGAAGCCTGGTGGGCTGATGTCTATGGGGTCGCGCAGAGTCGGACACGATTGAAGCGACTTAGCAGCAGTAGCAGCAGCAGCATTCCTTATTCCCCACAAGTATGGTACTAATTGGTTTATCAGTGATATTAATCAGGTGACATAATCCCTGAGTCTGGGCATATTTACTCTTGGGGAGCCTGACACACAATAGCCTACTCACAGATGTACTCAGAACTTACACAGCACAAACCCGCAACCGTCACTTTTAAGAACCTATTTCGCATTTTGGTTTTGTATTTAGTACTGTGTTCTCTTAGGAGTTTTCCATCCCTGTAGTTCTCTCCTCCAGCATCCTTTCTTTAGGATGAATGAGGACAAAGAGATTAGAGTAGAAAGAGAACAGCAGATCCACATGGGCAAGCTGTTTGCTTCCAGAGTCCACTCAGTTGCCTCATCTGTTTTGTGACCCCTGCCTGCAACTTCTTCACTGAACCACAGATCAATGTGGGTCAATTATCTGGACCTCAACCAAGGAGAAATGACAAGGGTCCACGACTTTGTTTGTATGTTTGGTTTTTTGTTGAAATGCATAAAAGAAAAATAGCACACGAGAACCATATAATAGATCTTTTTTTCCCCAAAAGAATTACTTCTGAAAATCCAGATGATGTGCACTTTTGAAGATTTTTTAAAATTATATTTCCAATAATAAGAACAAATTAAACTCTCTCTCCCAACAACCACGAATACTGCTTAGCAAAGCTGGTAACTTATGATTTAAAAAAATCCCCTCAGAAATACAAAACCCAGTCAAACAACAAAGGTTCAGATTAAGCCCAAACCAAAACAACAGATGCCTGGCACTATGTACTAAATGCCACCAAACAGAGGCCCCTGTGGAATGTATGAAGGAGGGAATTCCAGAGACACTGAGTCAGCCAGAGACACGGGAGCCAACTGGCTACTGTTGGGCATGCCATGGGACTAGGAAAGTCCCAGGTGAAGAGTTCAAGTTTTACCCAACCTATTTTCTTATTGACAATCTTCAATGATAGAAAGCTTTTAACCTTTGCATAATTATCTAAGTGCTAGGCTATATTATTTAATAATGATTAAATATCCACTTGAAACTAGTATTATAAATCAACATACTTTAATAAAAAAAATTTTTAAAGATGATAAGAATGGCAGTCCAAAAGAGAACAAAAGATGTGAAATTATGGAAAAATGTTGGTGGATATGAGCTGTGAATTAACCTAAGCCAATTTTGCTGTTCAGAATTATTAGGTTCTGGTTCTTTTTCGTAGGTATGTCCTGTAGTAAAAGGTATGTGAGTGTTCTCAGTCTCCTTCCTTCAACCCTGCTACCATGTATGATAGCAAGTCTCAAGCTGCCATACAAGCTGCTATACAAACATTTATCATTAAGTAGTCACAAAATGTATCATACATCCAGTACAATAAGCATTATATAGTTTCAGCTTTCTAAACTTGTAGGTACTTGGACTATATGCTGTATGAAGTTTCCCCAAGCCAATGCAACAGTATTTGAGAAGCAGGATTTAGCTAAGTTCAGGGAAATAAGCACTCCAAGTCAGCAAACTAACTGGAGACTGTCAGAGATAAGCCTCGGATATCATGCTGAAGGGAACAGACCACATGGTTTTCTGTATTTTTATGCATCATCCATGCAAGAATGAGAATTGCTTCTTTCATATTTCTAGCTGGTCTATATATCCAAACACCACTAATTTCATGAATGAACACCTATTTCTAATATTTGTTATGCCACTTTACAAACTCTTACATTCATTGGGCAGCAGAATTTCTTACAATAGCTAAGATTAGGGTAGGATCTTCTATTTACATACTAACTAATGAATCATGTACTGGATTGAAGAGTATCCCCTCAAAATACATGACCTGACCACTAGAATTTATGAATGCCACTTTATTTGCAAACGGGATCTTTGTAGATGTAATCAATTTAAGACAGGATCATATTGGATTAGAGCCTACTTAAAAGGACTGGTATCCTTAGAAAAAGAGATGTGGGCACAAGGGAGATGTGGACACAACCACATACAGAGGGAAGAACATTTTGTGAAGACTGAGGCAGAGACTCGATGCATCAATTAATCCATGGCAATCAAAGAATGCCAAGAACTATGGGCAACCACTAGAAGCCAGGAGGGAGGAATGGAGGAAATTCTCTTGGAGCCTCCAGAAGGAATCAGCCTTACTGACACCTCAGTTTTGGTCTTTTAGCTCCCAGGACTGTTAGAGAATAATATTCTATTGTTTTAAGCCTGTGTGTGGTAATTTGTTACAACAGTTTTAGGAAACTAATATACCATGAAATATGCATTTCCAGCAAGGGCCACTAATCATCCCAAGGAACAGATTGAAACTAACCATTCTATTACAATGTTAATGATGAAGTATTTCAAAGTAAATTATAAGCAACATCACAATATGCTAGTAGTATTGATACACACACACACACACACACACATATATATTTTTAATAGCCTTATTAAGAAACTAATGACACACATAAGATCTAGATAATCATTAAGTCTGTAGATATATCCCAAGTTTTCTTAGAAGACACAATGATTTCTATCTCTTCTTTTCCAAAGTTTTGGAGCCTTTATAGGACTTGGCTCATTCATGAGTATAGTTTGCCATTGATCAACAGATACTATTTGCACTGCTAAAAAAGTCAAACTCAGTATTTAAAACATCACCTAGCTACACCAGAAATTTTGTTTTTTGAGATGAAGAGATGAACATTTATTTGAAAAAATCCTTTGTGATTATTTTTTTCTATTGTAGGCACACCACAGAAAGAAATAAAGAGCATCAATTCTTGGATAGAAAATGAGGAATACAATTTATTGTAATTTATCTACATTTTTATAGTTTCTCAGCAATACACATTTTCATTTAAATGCTCATATTTCTGTGCCAATTCCATCTTTACTCTTAAATCATCCTAAGTCCCAGTTCTGAAATTGGTTTCTGTATGACCTGCAGAAAGCTGTTCGATATCATACTGCTGCTAAGTCACTTCAGTCGTGTTCGACTCCGTGCGACCCCATAGACGGCAGCCCACCAGGCTCCCCGTCCCTGGGATTCTCCAGGCAAGAACACTGGAGTGGGTTGCCATTTCCTTCTCCAATGCATGAAAGCGAAAAGTGAAAGTGAAGTCGCTCAGCTCAGTTGTGTCCGACCCTCCGAGACCCCATGCACTGCAGCCTACCAGGCTCCTCCACCAATAGGATTCTCCAGGCAAGAGTACTGGAGTGGGGTGATATCATACAAACAATGATAATTTGCACCTCCCAAGCTCACTGTGAGGATTCAGTGAGACCACATATGCCATGTGTGAATTTCACGTAATGCACAGTGTGAGATAAATATTTGCTTCTTTCTTCCATTAAATACCTTAACCTTTCTTGTCAGATCTCATTTATTTCCATTTTCTGTTACGGGATCTAGACAAGTGAAGGCATGAGCAAAAGGCACAGAAACTCACTCTCTCCTGCAGTTTTGCCTGTGGAACAAGAATGGGAAAGCCCCCAGCCCTGGAATAGGCAGGGCCCTGCAGGAAGGAGGGTCAGTGGGCTTCTTGCTCTCCTGCCTTCCCCTGCAGAGTGACAACGGCTGGAAGAGTATTCAGCTGGAATACCTTCAGGACAAGCGCAGTTCTGCCCTTACACTACACCCCTACACCACCCCACCCAATAGCCCAGCACCTCCTCTTAGGACTACAACTATAATGAACTGCCTGTGCTACAAAAGTGGGGTTCCACAGTGCAACTTAAGGGCCACAGCACTGCCCTGCCTCAGGAACCAAAGAGAATGGATTCCAACTCAGGAACCACTTTTTACCACCTATGTCATCATTTTGTTTTGTTTCGCTTTTCCTTAAGAAACATATTTGAATCTCCTCAGATTCAACTTCTCACCTGAAAAAAATGGAGGTTTTATTTCCCATGTTGTTGCCTTGCAGTGAAGATTAAATATGCACCAAGTACTTGGCACAGTGCCTGACTCATATTAAGCCGTCAACAAACAATAAAGTCTGCCCCCTACCCCAGCCCTGACCCAATATGCACTCTAATCAGTCTGCCTTTCCTCCTCTTCTACTCTCATAGACGTATCATTCTTCATCCAAAGGCTGGCTTTTCACAACTTCTCTGTTTCTTTATGCTTTCTGCTTAGTGAACACTTCCATACCATTCTCCTGGTCTCACTTGTAATGGTATGTAGAGATCCCAGGCTTTTGAGCCTTACTATTGCTAAGATCTCCAGAAACGCTCTTAGACTCTCTCTCTGCCATCCACTGATATAGGTCATACATTCCTTTACTTATATTTTGAAAAAAAATCAAAGCTAGGAGAGATTAAACTTGCCAAGCAAAACAAGTGAGTGAATCAAAATTCACATCTAGTGTGTCCAACTTCACACTTCCTATACCATATTGTCCATAACACTTACTTAGGCCATACTACATTTCACGTTACTTCAAATTTTAGGTATGTGATTCATATGCCAACTGATAGCATACCTGAGGACAGGCCTTGCACAGTGTATTAGAGTACCAAATATATGCTAACAATTTTTATAAATAATCACTAATTAATCCGTTGATGATGACTAATTGTAAATGTGTTTATCATCCTATAGACATTTTCAGGTCAAAGAAAATCCTGATGCAAGAAAGGGATGACTTCCTATTTCTTCAGAAAAGAAGTTTTTTAAGTTATAGATTAAACGAAAATCCATTCACATTTGTTATAAAACAAGATATTTGAAAGAAAAGTGGGAAGACATGAGACAGTTCCAGAAGAGTAACACAGCTCTGCCTCAGCATATCTTGCAGTAATGTTTTTAAAGGTGGTATGTTATTATGTTGATATGACAGTTGTTAAGGCTATGGTGAAAAGATGTTAAAGAAAGAAGGATGAAAACAAGACCATTAGCCATGTAGAGATGACAGTCCATGTAATCTAGGGGAGGCCCATGTTTATACACTAGCTCACCTCTCCAATCAACAGAGAAAGTCCCGCCCCATTCTCATTCACCCTATGTTAGAATCTAGCTACTGAGCTAGAATGATACAAGGGCAATTCTACAATGATGAAAATAAAATTCCTTCAATCCTGGTTATAATAAAGATTTTATATAATAAAGATTTATCCATCAATTTCAGCAAAGCTGTTCTGAGATGCTTTTGGAATCTGTATCCTGACAGTGAGACTTCGTCTCCTAATGCAAGTAGAGACTGATTTATTTCCCCCTCTGTGTTAAAGACCAAGTGGCCAACAACAAAGGAAAATCAGATTTCTACCTCAGATCTTACAGAGGAGCCCCAGTGAGTAAGTGCTCAGGACTCTTATGACCTCAATTGAGAAAAGCCCACTTAATGTCTTTGCTCATGTGATAAATGAATGAGTTACTCTGATAAAAATCTTACTACTGATTTCCTGAGGAAAGAAAAGTAAGATGCAATATGGCTGGCAGAGCTACTGATGCCGAGTGGTCGTGGGAGGTTGTTATTGCTTTGTTTCCCCACTGGAGGAGGTGAAAGCATGTTTTGGCTTTGCACCTGGCACTCAGCCTTGTCCCAGGGAAGGACTTATGATTCATGCCGGCAATGGACTTGCCTTTGACCAGATTTTATTAATCTGAACAGTCTTGCATCCAAATCACAAGCAGAGAAAAGTTAAGCCAAAGCCAGGTGCAGGATGCCCACACGCCCACTGTCACTAGGCTGTGTGCTGAAGACAGTCTGGAAGACCCTATGACTTTGATCCACTCTAACTAGTGGACTAACTAGCTAGTCTAACTCTAATGCACTCACAACTAGAGTTTCCTAGACTTTTGAAGTTCAGAAATTCAATAACATTGAGATAATTTCTGGTGAGAATGAACATTAAAAATAGGAAAACATTAAAAATAAGAAATCTCAAAAACCTACCATGATATAACCACCAGCATTACATAAAACAAGGACATTTAAACAACATAAAAAATAGGAAGAACATAATCTCAGACTAAAAGATAGTCTTATAAATTACTAATTGAATATTATCCAAAAGAACATTTAAGGCTTCAGAATGTATTATGTGAAAGCCTTTGACTGTGTGGATCACAACAAAATGTGGAAAATTATTTAAGAGATGGGAATACCAGACCACCTGATATGCCTCCTGAGAAATCTGTATGCAAGTCAAGAAGCAACAATTAGAACAAGACATGGAACAACAGACTGTTTCCAAATTGGGAAAGGAGTACATCAAGGCTGTATATTGTCACCCTGCTTATTTAACTTATATGCAGAGTACATCATGCAAAATGTTGGGCTGGATGAAGCACCAGCTGGAATCAAGATTGCCAGGAGAAATATAAATAATCTCAGATATGCAGATGACACCAACCTTATGGCAGAAATCGAAGAAGAACTAAAGAGACTGTTGATGAAAGTGAAAGAGGAGAGTGAAAAAGTTGGCTTAAAACTCAACATTCAGAAAATGAAGATCATGGCATCTGGTCCCATCACTGCATGGCAAATAGATGGGGAAACAATGGAAACAGTGAGAGATTTTATTTTGGGGGGCTCCAAAATCACTGCAGATAATGACTGCAGCCATGAAATTAAAAGACACTTGCTCCTTGGAAGAAAAGCTATGACCAGCTTAGACAGCATATTAAAAAGGAGAGACATTACTTTGCCAACAAAGGTCCATCTAGTAAAGGCTATGGTTTTTTCAGTAGTCATGTATGGAAGGGAGAGTTGGACTATAAAGAAAGCTGAATGCTGAAGAATTAATGCTTTTGACCTGTGGTGTTGGAGAAGACTCTTGAGAGTCCCTTGGACTGCAAGGAGATCAAACCAGTCCATCCTAAAGAAAATCAGTCTTGAATGTTCATTGGAAAGATTGATGCTGAACCTGAAACTCGAATACCTTGGCCACCTGATGTGAAGAACTGACTCACTGGAAAAGACCCTGGTGCTGGGAAAGGTTGAAGGCAGGAGAAGAAGGGAATGACAGAGGATAAAATGGTCCGATGGACATGAGTTTGAGCAAGCTCTGGGAGTTGGTGATGGACAGGGAAGCCTGGCATGCTGTAGTCCATGGGGTTGCAAAGAGTCAGACATGACTGAGCGACTGAAATGATACTGATTATCCTTATGAAACTACAAACCAGGGATAAAAAAAAAAAAACACACACACACACACAAATTAGCATTTCTTACATTCTTGGAAACCTTTAAATATTACTCAGTGAATGATCCTGGATGAGAGTATCTCACCCATTACACACATGTAAGGTGTGCACACAGGAGTTTTGTTGTGGAATTCATAAAATTGTAAATTTTGTGTTAATGAAATCCTAGAAATAACAATGAAATCCTGGAGATAGATTTGTCTGCTTTAGCTGAGATTACAGGTGACTCCAACCCTCTCCTGTGTCATTCTTCATGCCTCCAGCCCTAGAATAGGCAGGACCCTGCAGGGAGGAGGGTCAGTGCAGTGCTTGCTCCCCCACCTTCCCCTGCAGAGTGACAGTGGCTGGAAGAGTATTCAGCTGGAATACCTTCAGGACAAGGAAGAGGATTTTGTGCTCACTTCTGCTTCCAAACTCTCCTGTGAGGCCATGATTAGCTACCCCTCTTGGCACTGAACACACAGCACCTGTGCCACCTCTGATACTGAAGGCTTACAGCACGTACTCACTCATTTTTACATTCCATACATATTTTCTAGATGAGTAGAATGTCTGAGATTCTTCTCTATACAAGAGTAAGAAAGTCCCTGGCAAATTATAAGGCTTAAACATAAATATGGCAGCCTCTGCAATAAGATTAGCAATTTCAAATATTTACATGAGCAGGAAAATAACATGGAAAAAAAAATCAAGGCATCTAAAAACCAGGTTTTACAGGTATCTTGTCTTTTCCTAAACCACCCTTTCTACCACCCACCACTCAAGTCCTTCTTCCTTTGAAGTCCAGCCTCTACTCAGAAGCCTTTTCGACTATCTCAAGTTTCAGTAATTTTTTTCCCCTCCTATGAGTTTCTGAAATAGTTACTATCTCTTCTCTTCTCCCTCAAAGCAAGAATGTAAGCTTTCTATAGCCAAAATGAATACTAAATAATAGGCCTTTTCCTTTCCTGCTTCCATTTCCCTGAACACTAAGCAAGATATTCCCACCCCCACCTTCTACATACCAGGAAGATCCTACTCACTCCTCAAGGTCAGATCAACACAGTTGCTTCCTCCTTTTATGTACTTCTCTGGGTTCTCTTCCCTTCTACTCCAGTTAATTACTTCCTCCTCCTCCATGCTCCCCATGTAAAATTTTCCACTGAGCAAAAACATCACTGACTGTGAAACAGTTGAAATTAAAACTCAGATGGGCCACTAACGCTGCCTGACATCTTCCTCAGTTGTTCAATCCAATCTGCAGTGACAAATTAAACTGTCTCTTCTTTCTTCAGATCTCTAAAACAGTCTTGTTCCTTCTGGTATTTAGCCCATGAACTTGCCTCTTAATCTAATGAGAAGACAGAGACCAGCAGATGATAATTCCCACACACCAACAATTTCTTTAATAATAAATACACAAAACAACACACGCCAAACCCTTACTTCCCTCTTATTTTATTACAGTGGAGGGTGTGCCTCTTCTTCTATCTAAGGTTAATCTCTTTAGATACCATCTTTTTTTTTTTTTAATCTTCTTGTGAGCTATAAGTATTTGCCTTCTTCTTTTTCCCCTTGTATAATCAAACTCTCAATAGGAGTCCATCGTTTGGCTCTTGCTATGGTCTGAATGTGTCCCCTGCAAAATTCATATGTCAAAATCCTAATCTCGGAGTGATGGTTTTAGGAGGTGGGGCCTTTGGGAGGTGCTCAGGTCATGACCATGGAATGGACTAAGATAGTTCTTAAACATACATAAATCTGTTACATTTCAAAACAAAACTGCTGATCCTCACTTGACCCTTCACTCCTCTATTCCAACCCCAGTTCCTCAGCATCTCTCCTAGACCTTTCAGAGCCAAATAGCTGCAGGGTGCCTGTACCTGCTGTCACCATTTCTTCATTTCCCACAAACTCAATCTACTTCATTCTGGAGTGAAATAGCCTCTCCATACCTTCCATCATGTGCCCTCTCCATAGGATTGCAAACTTTAGCAAATAAAATGACAGGATGACCAGTTAAATTTGAATTTCAGATAAACAGTTTTTAGCAGATATTTAGATGTAATATGGGATACACACTTTAAAAATTATTTATTTATCTGAAATTCAGATTCGTTGACCTGTATTTACTCAGCGATCCTACCTCTTCTACATAATAGAATCTAATAATTACGGATGTCTTCTGATCCTTTGATTTGGAAATGTCTTTCATTGCCACAGGGCCTTTCCAGCTGCTGGTCGTATTCACTAAAGACCTATAAACTAGGTGGCTTAAAACGAGAGAAGTTTATTGTTTCACAAATCTGGAGGTTGGAAGTATGAAGTCAAGGTGTTGGCAGAGCTACGCTCTCTCTAGACTTCTAAAGCAAGATCCTTCATTTTGCATCTTCCTTCCAGTAGCCATAGATAACCTTTGGCTTGGAGCAGTATACCCTTAATATCTGACATAACTTCATAACTACACTTACCAACTCAGTATATATACATGCCTGTCTTTGAGCATAGTACCTTATACTGAGTAGGTAAGTGCTTAATGAAGACTTATCCTTTGAATGAAGAAATCAATGGACGAACTATTTTACAGAGCAAATGACTTGACGGCAGAACAGAATCTTTATATTCACAAAGTCCAGTAGAGATCTGATAGGAAATCAGTGTTCATTAAGAGATTTCTGAATCAGTAACTAGCTGCTATCATCCCTACTCTTTTGCTGCTTTTATCCTGTAAAGAATATCAGAAAGATAATTCCTCAGTCAGGACAAAGAATATATGTTTACTAAATGCATAAATACCTAATCCATTTTCCTATGAGTCTCTTTTTTTTAAACTGAGGTAAAACTGACATATTAGTTTCAAGAGTACAATATAATGATTCAATATGTATCAGTTCAGTTCAATTCAGTCAGTCATGTCCGACTCTTTGCGACCCCAAGAATCGCAGCACACCAGGCCTCCCTGACCATCACCAACTCCCGGAGTTCACTCAGACTCACATCCATTGAGTCAGTGATGCCATCCAGCCATGTCATCCTCTGTCATCCCCTTCTCCTCCTGCCCCCAATCCCTCCCAGCATAAGAGTCTTTTCCAATGAGTCAACTCTTCGCATGAGGTGGCCAAAATACTGGAGTTTCAGCTTCAGCATCATTCCCTCCAATGAAATCCCAGGGCTGATCTCCTTCAGAATGGACTGGTTGGATCTCCTTGCAGTCCAAGGGACTCTCAAGAGTCTTCTCCAACACCACAGTTCAAAAGCATCAATTCTTTGGTGCTCAGCTGTTCTCACAGTCCAACTCTCACAACCATACATGACCACTGGAAAAACCATAGCCTTTTCTAGACAGACCTTTGTTGGCAAAGTAATGTCTCTGCTTTTCAATATGCTAGCTGCTCTTAGTGGGTTATTATTGAGAATTGGCATAAGCCCACCCGCCTCCACCGCTCACCAGAGAGCCTGACCCAATAAATATTTGTTGAAAGAATGAGCAAATCAAGGTACAATTGTTAGACTTTCCTGAATTAGAGCCTCTAAGAAGATAAAACCTTTAGTAGACAAACAGGCAATACTATTTAATAAGACCTTCTAAGGAAACATATTTTCATTTCAAATACTGTTCTTCTCATTTCAGTTTTTGAATAAAAATAAGAAGTTATTGGGTTGGAGAATTTTAAAAGATATGACTAATCTCAGGGATGCAGGATAGTCCTGAAGAGTTTAAAGATGAGTTTAAGTTATAAACACACTTTCCCAGGTAATGTATGCTCTCTTCGATAATATAAAAAGTTGCAAATAGATATAGAGCTGAAGATGGTATTCAACTCTTGCCTGGATGAAGAAAACTGGCCACACACAACCCAACTAATACCCATTTACCGAAGCATAGTAACCCAGTGATGTCCAGGATACTAATCTTGTCCAATGCTTTATCAGCATCACCATACAATGGCTTTGGATTAAATTCAAATGCAGCACGCATTCCCATCCATGAACAGTACCATCCAGCTATGAATGAAGCAAGATCTTCTTCAGATTGTTACAGAAGCCTAAATAAAAGCTTAAGCTACCCAAATAGAAGCATCATTTCTCAGTTCTCCTTACACTGGACATTAGGGAGGGCCTTGTGGTTCTCTTAAAGCTAACTTTCTGATGATGTATAAGAATGGGTATAGTATCTGCTTATAGTATCTGAAGGTATCCTATGTCCGAAGCACCAAGCAGAGGTGTTGTCTCTGTCATAGGACTAATGAATTTGATATAGGCATGGATTTGCTCTCTTGCAGAGATATGCACAGGTGTTGCTCTCTTGCAGAGATATGACCAGGTGACAAGAAAGCTAAGGAAGCTATTTTTCTGAAGTAGAAGCAAAATTCACTAGTTCTCTGGGTTCAGGGGAAGAAAGGTTGGAACACATGCTTTGCTTCTAGTTCTTCCACTTCACTAATTCTTCTAATTGCTTCGAATTCTTTCATTTTACTGGAAATATTGACTAATAAATGCTATATTGTTTTAAAGTAGTTATTTGGAAGCAACATATAGATGAGATCATCAAGTTTATGAGTCACAATTTGATAAACAAAATTTCCTTTCAAATATTTTTGAAAGGAAAGACAAGGGAAGCACTACTGGAACTTAACAGTGTAGCCTAGGCAGTGAAAGAGAATTGGAGTCATGGTTCTACCACTTCTGAGTTCAATGGCCAACAGCTAATTGCTTAACTGTCTGACTTTCCCTTTCTATGTCTATCAGGTGGAGGTAAAACTATCTACTGTAAAGAGTAGTTACACAGTATAAATAAGGTAAAGTATGTCTACCGTCTGGCATACAAAGCAGGGATCTAGTCATGCGAAAAGGAATGCTGTTGATGAATCAGGCAAATGTGCAGTGTTTGGGCGAAATGTCTGTGTCAGCTCCTGAGAGTGGAAAGAATTGCAAAGTGAACCATTTCAGCAGACTCACTAGCAACTGGTTTTCAACTTCTAAGAACTATACTTTGTTATGTACTCATGAAATTTGCTGAAACTATTAGCAGTCATACCCAACTGGCAACTGTGGGGGTGAGCAGTCGGTAAGAAAGAGCTTTTGTATCTATGCCCTCATCTTTTTTCAGGCATTTTGTTGTCAGTAACAATAAGTTCTTTATGTTCTTTTTGTCTGTGTTTATGTTTATCAATGTTAAACTAATAAGCAAATGGAAAGGGAGATCTGACAGAAGTATGGTTTTTCTCATCTTCTGTCCTCTCTATGTGCACTGATACACACACAGACACATAACCGCCTCAGAGATATACACCATCAGACACACGTACACAGCTACCTATGAGACTGTCTCCCTCGATATATAATCTCATTTAAATTATGAGGAGCTACAGGGGCTCTCAAAGGTCCATCTAGTCAAAGCTATGGTTTTTTCAGTAGTCATGTATGGATGTGAGAGTTGGACTATAAAGAAAGCTGACCGCCGAAGAACTGATGCTTTTGAACTGTGATGTTGAAAAAGACTCTTTTTATTTTAAATTAATTTATTTATTTAATTGGAGGCTAATTACTTTACAATATTGTAGTGGTTTTTGCCATACATTGACATGAATCAGCCATGGGTGTACATGTGTTCCCCATCCTGAAGCCCCCTCCCACCTCCCTCCCCATCCCATCCCTGAGGGTCATCCCAGTGCTCCAGCCCTGAGCGCCCTGTCTCATGCATTAAACCTGGACAGGCGATCTATGTCCCATATGGTAATATACATGTTTCAATGCTATTCTCTCAAATCATCCCACCCTCGCCTTCTCCCACAGAGTCCAAAAGTCTGTTCTTTACATCTGTGTCTCTTTCGCTGTCTCACATATAGGGTCATCATTACCATCTTTCTAAATTCCATATATATGTGTTAATATACTGTATTGGTGTTTTTCTTTCTGATTTACTTCACTCTGTATAATAGGCTCCAGTTTCATCCACCTCATTAGAATTGATTCAAATGCATTCTTTTTAATAGCTGAGTAATATTCTGTTGTGTATATGCACCACAGCTTTCTTATCCATTCGTCTGCCAACAGACATCTAGGTTGCTTCCATGTCCTAGCTACTGTAAACAGTGCTATGATGAGCACTGGGGTACACGTGTCTCTTTCAATTCCGGTTTCCTTGATGTGTATACCCAGCAGTGGGATTGCTGGGTTGTATGTCAGTTTATTTCCAGTTTTTAAGGAATCTCCACGCTGTTCTCCATAGTGGCTATACTAGTTTGCATTCCCACCAACAGTGTAAGAGGGTTCCCTTTTCTCCACACCCTCTCCAGCATTTATTGTTTGTAGACTTTTTGATAGCAGCCATTCTGATCAGCGTGAGATGGTACCTCATTGTGGTTTTGATTTGAATTTCTCTGATAATGGAGAAGACTCTTGAGAGTCCCCTGGACTGCAAGGAGATCCAACCAGTCTATCCTAAAGGAAATCAGTCCTGAATATTCATTGGAAGGACTGATGCTGAAGCTGAAACTCCAGATCTTAGGCTACCTGATGTGAAGAACTGACTCACTTGAAAAGATCCTGATCCTGGGAAAGATTAAAGGCAGGAGAAGAAGGGGAGGACAGAAGATGAGATGATTGGATGGCATCGCTGACTCGATGGACATGAGTTTGAGTAAGCTCCAGGAGTTGGTGATGGACAGGGAAGCCTGGCATGCTGCAGTCCATGGGGTCACAAAGAGTTGGACACGACTGAGCGACTGAACTGAACTGACTGACAGGGGCTCTCAAATGATTTCCATAAGAACATGAGATACACTTGATTTTACCATCTATAGATCAAATTCTAAAATAGATTTATGAAAAGTTTTTGGAATCTAGCTACACATTTGCTCCTATATGACATTAGTTTGCACTGCTCTATACACAGATGTACATCGGATATCTTGCAACTTACTTGATTTAATAATTTTTTTGTAGCTATCAGGACTCAGCATGAGAATATTCTGTTCAAAATATGGCAACTTGGCAACTCATTTTAATAAAATAATAGATCTATATCTATATTCTATAGTTGGGCAGTAGTCAGACTATTTTAAGGGGGGAAAAACAAACCTATGTTTCACTTATGATGCAAGACAGTGAAAATATGGCAGGGAAACAAAGAAGACAGAGTGCTCTCCTTATATAGGGAATAGAGGCAATGGAATGAGGTGGAGCCGACCGCAATCGAGTGAGCAATGCTGCTGACAGTGACTCTCACACGAGTCACGCAGACCAGACAAACCACGCTTGGAGGGCAACACCTGAAGCACACAGTTTCCATATTTCTATGGTGACCCAAAATCAAGATGTGAGGGCAGAACTTTAAAATAATAGTAAAAAGGAGTAAGAAGTAAACAAATCTAGTAAAATGCCATGTATTATATCTGATCCACGATTTTATAAACCTCTCAGGAAAGTCCTATTCCTGCATTTGACTGCCATTGCATGTACACAGGGAAAAGAACATCTTATGAATATTTTGGAGAAAATATTTTCCTATTGACATTTATTCTATCAAGGGTGCCCTGGAAATACCTCTCACTGGCTTCTATTCTGTGTTCCCTCATCTCAGGGATTTCAATGCATGCAGCAATTATGTCCCCAGCATCGTGCATCCTGCCTTGCCTGGCACATTACTCTGCATACAAGCTTGCTCTCTAATGCTTCAGGGGGAAATTTACTCCACCTTTGTTCAGTTCTTCATTTACCTTGAAAACGCACAAGTGTTGATGGTGAATACAGGAAAATCTGGCAAATGGGAATGATCTTACAGACGAAGCTGCAGTTAATGGGCCAAAATCAACATGCTGAGAGAATTAAATGAGATAATGTCTGTGGAAGTGCTTATAAACTAGAGCACACCAACAACTGTTCTGAAGATAGAGTTGGTGACACTCCAGAGATGCAAATGCAAATCCTTGCATCTACGTTACAATAAATGCATTGTATAAGTGTCAGATGAGGGAGATTTGGCTGGAGAACATTTCAATAGAAACCAGGAGTCTGACTGGGCTGTTGGAAAAACTTAGGTAATCTGCAATTACAGGTCGGCAGATCACATCTGGCTACAGTGTTTATTTCTGGAAGCCGCGTTTTAAGAGCTATGAGCAAACTGAACCCCAGCCCCCTCACAGAAGAGAGGGACCACGTTAATAGGTTGGAAACCCTATCACATGAAGAATGGTTGAAAGAGATGGAAATAAACAACTCTTCAAATATCTAAAGAGAAAAAAGTTGAAGTATGAAAGATCAGAACATGCCTGGGCTAGAAGTTATTTAGAGGCAGATTTTAATACAGGAAAAAGCTTTCTAACCATGGAACCATGAGCATGTTGCAGGGCAACCTTTCAACTTGGAGGAGCCTAACACTATGTTGGAAATGCTCTCAAACGATATCGCAGGAATAAGACGATAGAAAACAGCTCGGTAAGGCAATGGCACCCCACTCCAGGGTTCTTGCCTGGAGAATCCCAGGGACCGGGGAGCCTGGTGGGCTGCCGTCTGTGGGGTCGCACAGAGTCGGACACTACTGAAGCGACTTAGCAGCAGTAGCAGCAGCAAGGCAGTCTTTACTTCCGCCCAAGGACGCCCCTACAGACAAATGTCTGGGAGTAAGCACACGGAGTGGGAAGGCTGCTAGGTTTTTACCCCTAAGACGCAGGTTCCCGCCACCCGCGCCGGGTTCCTCATAGGCTGAGGACTACAGAGTCACAATCTTCCCCGAATGTCGCCTTTTATTGGTCGATGGGGGCTATGAGTAATACGTGCAAGCTCCTGAGTGGATGATTTATATGAACTATTTTCCCCACCTCTTTAGTTCTTTGCGCATGTCCAGGGTAAAGCTCACAAAGCCAGCCAAATTGTTCTTAGCAGGAAGAGGAACCAGGAAGGGAAGAGAACAAAGGACTGACAACGAGCCATCATCTTAGGAATCTTACCCTCCTGTTTAACCATTCTAAAAAAAGAATATGAATCATTTCTTTATTTCTTACATCTTCTTCTTTGGTAGAAAAGACCGTATTTTTCTTACACACTATAACAGCATCGTAGTACAGACAAGGAGAAAGTAACGCCAGAAAATCCTAACAGCCTTACCCTAGATAGAAAAAAATGTTAGTATTTGGCATGTGTCCTTTTGGTTTTTATGTATGTGTATGTGTGTTGCTTCACAGGAAAACACTCACAAACATACATACATGCATAAAAAGGTCATATAACACATACAATCCAGAACCTGAAATTTTTTACTCCAGTTAACTTGATAATCTTTCTGTACCTTGAGATGTAGCTACTTTAAGTAACTGTATAGTATTTCCTTACATTATTATATCATTATATTTTTAAACATCCTTTTTTGAACATTTGTGTTTTTTTCGAATTTTTCACCTTTTTAAGAAGTGCTGTGTTGAATGTTCTTATAGATCAACTTTGTACATCTATTGACAATTCTTTTGGGTAATATCCCAGAAATTCATATCAAAAGATATGAGCTTAAGGCTTTGGATACAGATTATCAAATTGCCCTCTAAAAGATTATATCAATTTCTATTTCTAGTTATGGGGCGGGGGGGGGGGGGGTGGGTTGAACTAAAGAAAGGGACTGAAGTGATAAACATCTTTTAGAGAAATTTTGGAAAAGTTTCCTGAATTTCCATGATGGTTGCTATAATGCAAAAGCACTAAATATTATATCACAAAATATCAAGCAGCTAAAAATATGATGAATATCTCTTTTTGACTTTATATCTGTTTGTTCAGGTAACATTCTTAGAAATATTGAACTTCAGGCTCATTATTTCCCTTTTGTAGGTCCCTAAAGTTTCACCACTGTAATCATCTGAGAGTGGGAGTCAGGTTAGATTGCCTGTATATCTGAAGGTACCATTGAGTGTTTCATAAAGACAACTCTAGTATAAAATAAATCATAAAATCTCTGTACAGTCTCTGATTGACCTAAATACAGTTATGAATAATAATGAAAATTTACATCTAGCATCAAACATGTATCACATAGCTGATAAATGGGCACATTCTGAATGAATACATGAATGATTAAATTAGTATTTTTATTAATACTTGAGATGTGGACACTGATGTTCATATGATTGCATTTTTTGAAAGAAAAAGAATTCTCATGTATAAAATGAAATGAAATGTTTTAGTATTTGATTACATTCCATAAGAAGCTAAGGTGGTTATTTAGCTATCTGAGGGAATTGAAAGACATTGATTCAACTACTAAGAGGCAAACAACAGTTGTCCTTCTAGTTCCTTTAAGAGATAATGAATGTTACAGATTTTAAAGAAGAAATCAAGGAGCCAACACATTTGGAGGGATAAAAGTAGATAAAAAAGATTGTAGCCTCAAGGAAATTAAATCAAAAAGAGATCTTTGGTTTACACAGTAGCTATGATAGCAGTGAATGTAAATAGATAAGAAATGCTCACTCTTCTTAGTTCTTAATATCAAATTAATTGATTTTTACTTCTGGATTTACTGTCCTTCCTGAAACATCCAGAAAAGCAAGATAAAAATACTTGAAAAAATGATTGTCAAGATATTGGATGCTAGGCAGCACAGGTCAGTGATTCCTAAGAGATAAGGAACAAGGATGATGAGCCCAACTCAGTATTTTCCAGGCTGTTTGTGATACAGGCAGAGCCTGGGAGCCCTTACGTTGAAGAAATACAGCATAGAACCCAGGGAAACAAAGAGGCCAGAGTCACAGAGCAACAGGGAGGAGACAGTTGAATAGAGAGGCCTAGAGATCTGCAGCCCTCACTCCTGCATTCTGCAGAGTAATGATAAGTACCAAGAATGGAAAGACAAATGTCCAGAAGGATTAGAAGGACCAGGACTTCATGCTCCCACAGGGCTGAGAAGAGAAGCTTCTCCACAAGGCAAAAAGCATTCAGAAGAGTCCTGCATTTGTATCAAGGAATAATTAGCCCCAGTCTCAACACTGCTTCAGTCAACCTAACACCTCTTCAGATCAACACTCACCTTCCCCCAAATCAAATTTTTCCAAGTAACAAAGTTCAACATTTATAGAAATATGAAAGTATATAACACCCAACAAGCTAAAATTCACAAAATATGATGTTAAAGATTACCAGGAATGAAAGAAGAAAGAGAATATGAGCAATAACGAGGGTGAAACCAACCTAGAACTGACACAGATGATAGAATTACAAGACAAAAACATTAAAAGAGCAATTATAGCAGATTGTTAATGTTTAAACCATTAAGTAGTGACACGAAAGATATAAAATGAGTCCCAAATTACGATAGGTGAACTCCATAGTGGATAAGAAAAAATACACTCTGGAGAGGACTAACAGAAATTAGTCATTATAGAAGAAAAAAATCAGAAATCCGAAGACATAGTAATGGAAACTATCTAATCTGAAAGCAGATTAAAAAATGTTTTTGTTAACTGAACAGATTGCCAGTGAATTTAGGGCAAATTTTAATAACATAATATAATATAGGTAGGGTTCCCAGTGAGAGGCAAGAGAAAAAGAGGCAGAAAAAAAATGGAAGAAATAATGAGTTTTAAAAATATATAAATTTTATATAGATATTTATGTTATTGACTTTTAACTCAATTCCATTGTGGTTAGACAGCATAGTTTGTGTGACTCAGATCTTTTATATTTATTGAGACATATTATGGCTTACCCAGAATAGGTCTTTCTTGGTAAATGTTGTCTAAAATAAAAGAGCAGTCTGCTCTTTTGGGGTATAGTCTTCTATGACTGTCAAGTAGGTCAACTCTGTCTTTGGTGGTTTCAAGTTTTCCATATTTGTTTGTATATTACATGATCTCTTTGTAAAAAATGCAATAGAATCTATGAGAAAGCTATTAGAACTAAAATATGAATTTAGGAAGGTTGAATGACACAAGATCAATATAAAAATAAATCATATTTCTAAATACTGGTAATAAATGATAAGATATTTAAACTTAAAAACCAATACTAGGTACAATAGCATCAAAAATACTAAATAATAAAGATAAACTGTACTAAAGATGCATGAGACCTGTACACTGAAAACTACAAAACACTGCTGAGAGAAATTTTACAAGGCCTAAAGAAATAATATTTTATTCATAGGTTAAAGTACTCAATATTGTTAAAATGCCAATTCACAAATATTTATAGGTTCAGTGCAATCTTATTAGGCTTCTCTGTAGAAATATATGTTGATTCCAAAATTCATATGGAAATGCTATATGGAAACTCACATGGAAAAGTCAAAAGATCTAGGATAAACCAAACCAACTTTGAAAAAGAACAAAGTTGGAAGACTAAAACTGCCTAATTTCAATATTTATAATAAAACTATAATTAAAAAGGCAATGTGGCATCAGCATCTAAATGGCCAAATAGATCAATGAAACATAACAGAGCTTAGAAATATGTTTGTTCATATACACATGGACAAATGATTTTTGACCAAGATGCTAAGGTGATTCTATGTAAAATGAACAGTCTTTTCAACAAATTAAGCGTGAACAGTTGGATATCCATACACAAAAAGTACATAAAATAAACCTTGATAAATACCTTTTACCATATATAAAAATAACTCAAAATGGATCACAGTCCTATTTTTAAACCTAAAACTATGCAACTTCTAGTACAAAAAAGGAGAGAATCTTTCTCACCTTTGATTAGTCAAAAATATTGTCAGATATAAGGCTAAAAACAAAATCCATAAGAGAAAAAAATAATCTGTATGTCATCAAAGTTAAAAAATGCATCTCTTTGAAAGATTCTGACAGGAGACTGAAAACACACAGACTAGGAGGCAATATTTGCAAATCACATATCTGATCATGGATACTACATCTATAAGAGCTTCTGTAGTGTCCAGTTAAGAATATATCTAGAGCTATGCTACCTATGACTGTCCGTGTATAATTCTTTGCATGTTTTAAAATTATTTCATGTTTTTAAATCATTTCTAAATGATTCAATTATTTTATCTGTAAAAACAGGAAATTTAGAATCCCTACCTCAAAGATTGTTGTGAGGATTCAATGCATTAATTAATGTAGAGCTCATAGGCTAGTACCTTCCCTAGTGGCTCAGATGGTAAAGAATCCTCCTGCAATGCAGGAGACCTGGGTTGGGAAGATCCCCTGGAGGAGGGCATGGCAACCCACTCCAGTATTCTTGCCTGGAGAATCCCCATGGACAGAGGAGCCTGGCGGGCTACAGTCCATGGGGTCACGGAGAGTTGGACATGACCGAGCGATTAAGCACACAGCACAGCATGGTCACTTTTACTATGTTAGTTGTTCACTATGGCTCAGTCGTGTCTGACTCTGCAAACCCATGGACTATAGCCCACCAGGCTCCACTGTCCATGGAATTCTCCAGGCAAGAATACTGGAGTGGGTTGTCCTTCTCTTCTCCAGGGGATCTTCCTGACCCAGGGATTGAACCAGGATCTCCTGCACTGTAGGAGGGTTCTTTTACAATTCTTTACAATTACAATACAAAACCAGAGAGAGAACAAATAATGAGAGAGAAAACAAATCCATAATTATTTGCCTGTATGATATATGAAAGATTAGAATTACAGTCATGTCTAGTAGTAGTCATACTTTTAAACATTGGCCTGAGAATTAGTTTCTGTCAAAATATAAGCAAGAAAACCTATTGTACTGACTCACTGGATGTACATGAAATCTGTATACATGAAGAACATTTGTCTTATAAGAGTTAAAGCAAACAAATAGTCAAAAATTCTATTCTTTGCCATGACCATCATTTTTCCAGGTGGCTGAGAAATCACATTAAGAAAAGGAGAATCAAACATCTGCCTTTAAGTGAAGTTTAACCTAGGTTGTAAGACAGCAAATCTTGGTCTCAAAAAACAGATGTGTCGGGAAATAAATCCTGAACAGGAAAGCAAAATGTGATTCTATGATTTTCTGCTTTTGCTAAGAGTTGACCAAAATGCATTATTATCTGTGATTTTAAAAAAATCAGGAAAAATTCACATCAAATAAAAATGTTGGCTGGACCAACTTTTAAACAATCGATTGACTTACCTATTAATAAAAGAGATCATGGATTTTTAAATAGCCTCTATGGTTCCTGATTTTATAAGTGATACACAGATTCAAAGTGCTTTACAGTTCTCCATATGGAAGCTGTGGGGAAGTAATGGCTCTCAGTGTGATAGTCACCATGTCCAGAGCCCACCTCACACATCCACTTCCAGGGTCCCTTTCAATTGAGTAGTAACACCACTAGGATTCATGTATCTTCCCAGCTGTCTCTGTAGTTAGTGGGTTTCTAATAGCACAAACATATTCATTTCAAGGAACAGAGCTATAAGTTGGATATAAACTGAACAGAAGTTTAAAGAGAAATAACAGAAGTCTGTGTCACTTCAAAAGTCAATTTGGGAAAAGTATTAGATTGCTTTGGAACAGCTATATTTCCATATGCAACTGAATTTCAGCATGAGGCACTTTGCTGCTCAAAAGTGAAGACTGACTGTCTCATACACTTCTGCACTGGAAAGCAAGCCTTACATTCATTTCCAAGCTATTATTCACACATCTCTCCTTATTTCTTATAAATTAGTCTGGACACATCTCTTTTAAGCAGAAATGGAAACATTTTCAGGAACAGAGAGTTTGTGAATCTCTTGTTTACCTTGGAAAACTGGTATTGCAATTTCCAAGCAAACACAAACTACCCATGGCTCTCTGGGACCATTGCATACTATGCTCTTAAAAGCATTTACAACTGTTTGGAGACGGGATGGTGAGCTTTATAGCTCACACATGCAAAGGAAGCATTCTCCTTCGGCATATAAAATGTCTAGACTCAGAAGGATGATCTCAGCCATCACAGCAGCCTGGTTTCTGCTAGGAAGTTTTTTCTTCAGCAGAGACTGTCCTGTAGATGACACAAAATCTCAAACCAAGCCTAGCAGTGTGAATGGCAAACCAACAACATTCTTTTTGCTCAGATATTGCATGTACTCATTCAAAACTGCAACTTACCAAATATTTCCCATTTATCCATTAGATTGGTAAATATTTATTAAGCATCAAGTAAGTGCAAGGCACTATTATACAACAATGAATAACACAATACCTACTCTCAAGGAGCTTAGGATCTATGGCAATGATTCTTAAGGGCAGGACTTTTTCTGACTAATGGAGGTTTATCTTATTCCTAAAGGTGTGGGTTTTTTTTCTTTGTTTTTTAAAGGAGACTTGTGGTGATGGAAATCAATGTATCAGGTTTCTATCTTAGATGCCCAGAGAATGTTAATGAGTCTTCAGATGGAGAGGTAAGACTTGCTCTATTCTGTCCATTCCCTGTTTGAGAAATAAGATAGAGAAGACGAGGAAGGGGCAGAAGACTCAGAGGGCCAGACTTCTTTGATAATTTGCATGTGGAAGAGTCCCTTTAGAACCTTCCCACCCCTTTGCATAAATATGCACAGAAGCCCTGTCTAGTTATAAGTGTCCAGCCTCCCCTTATTGGGTGTGAAGACTGAAGTCAGCATTGCAGAATCTGGTATTTCAAATTGGCAGAGATGGGCAGGGAAACCCCACAGAGGTTTCACAGCTGCATGACTGTTGCCGAAGAAGTGACTCACTCACCTCAGAATGCATTGCTAGCTCTGAGGTCAACTTCAGAGCAGGCCAGAGCAGTCAGCTAGAGCTCCAAGGGGGGACATGAATTCTTCAGACATGAGAATCTTTCCAGTCAAACAGAAAAAGAGAAGCATGGCTAGAGAAAATAAAGTGAACTTTTACCAGAAGTTTATGAACAGAACCAATTCAGCGGGTCTAGGCAAGCTCGTTCTGACTTTGGGAGCTTGAATAAAATAAACTTTTTTTTTTTTTTTCTGCTAAGAAAATAAACAAATTTGTAGAAAGTGGCACACAGAGGCTATAAATGAAACTGAATGAGTTTATGGAGGAACTCTGGATTTTCTCTAGTGATGCCCTAATATGCTGTTTTTTGTGCAATTCTCATGGTTAAACTGTCCACTAACCAGCTCCAAGTGCTTTACCAGGGCCATTGTTAAGACATGCCCTTCAGGTACTTCACCTTAAGAATGCTCTGAATCATCAAAACAACTGTTCAATACTGCTGTGGGGTCAATCCAGTTTTTTTGACTACTGGGTGACTCCCTTACAAAAATTCAAGATAGAATTTAACAACAAAAAAATCCAAACCCGGACTAGAAGGACTCTCTTCCAACTTCATTTTTGAGTTACTTCTTTTATTGACAAAATACAACTTTGGATAACCAAGATACAGAAAGGTTTTATGATAGAATATTTTCAAAAAGAGTGAAAATAATGTTTCTTGAGTTGCCAGATTGGGGGTGACATGTTAGTGAGCACTAGGGACAGCAAAAAAATTAATGGTAACAGCCTCGATGATGGGAAGTCTGCCTTCTCTGGCCTCACCCTATTGGGAAAGGCTCTTCGTCTACTAAGCAGCATTGCCAGGTGAGGACACAGAAAACTGCTGACTCTATACTCCACCCAATACAAGAGAGATTCCATGCCAGTAGAAATTCTGATTGTTTTACTCACAGCCATATGCCCAATATCAGGAAAAATTCATATCATATAGTGTGTATACAGTATATATTTGTGAATGCATTGGATTGATTGAGTGGCAGTTTTTACCTACATGGGGATATTGTGATTCAATTTACCAAAGAAGCTTAACTTCTTTCTAGTTGCTGCTGCTGCTGCTGCTAAGTCACTTCGGTCACATCTGACTCTGTGCAACCCCATAAATGGCAGCCCACAGGCTCCCCCGTCCCTGGGATTCTCCAGGCAAGAACACTGGAGTGGGTTGCCATTTCCTTCTCCAATGCATGAAAGTGAAAAGTGAAAGGGAAGTCGCTCAGTCATGTCTGACTCTTAGCGACCCCATGGACTGCAGCCTACCAGGCTCCTCCATCCATGGGACTTTCCAGGCAAGAGTACTGGAGTGGGTTGCCATTGCCTTCTCCGTCTTTCTAGTTAATGCCCCTTTATTATTTGAAGGACTCATAGATCCAAGCTACTTTGACACAGGGTTTTTCTGAAAATGTATACATTTCTTTTTGGTCAGGTGTGTGTAGGATTATTATAACCAAACTTGACTTGAGAAGTAGTGAAGACCAAGTGATAAACACTGTTTGGGAATCTTAGATGGAATTTAGCATGTCCGCAAAGGCGGTGAGGTCAGAGATAAAACCAGAAGGAAGGTCTTTAACAAGCCTATGCTAGAAGGAGAGTCAGCAAGAAGCAAAACTGAGTCAGGATGCGGGTTGAAAGGGGAAGCTGGGTACCATCATTATTGAAGTCCTAGGTCATGTGGGTTCAGGATGACAGAAGACTTCTGGTTGCTGCCCTCCTGATAGGAGAACAGAAGCCAGCCACTAAAGATGGGGAGGAGAGATAGGGATCCAGATAAAATAATTATGTGGAAGGAGCTGGTCGGTATGAAATAACTCTCTGATTATAAGTTGAGCCTTTATTTTCCATGGTAATTGGGACTTGGAAAAAATGATCATGCATAAATTTCAAGTTTTCTATTAGAAATAAATAGCTTTAAGTTCAGTTCAGTTCAGTCACTCAGTTGTGTCCGACTCTTTGTGACCCCATGAATCACAGCACACCAGGCCTCCCTGTCCATCACCAACTCCCGGAGTTCACCCAAACTCATGTGCATCGAGTCGGTAGTGTATTCCACCAAAGTAAATAATTTTATGGACTAACATCAAATACACACAGACACACAAGATCTCTAAATCCTATAAGGTGATTGTATCTTTCCCTTCTAGTTTATGGCTATTGCTGGAAGTGATCACCAAAACCAAAATTAACTCAGAGGCTGAAGTCTCCAGCTGTTGAATAATCAGTCTGGGGACTTCCAGCTGAAAGTTCCTAGGACATTATTTAAGCTGCCAGCTCATGTACTCCATGTATGAAATCTTTCCTCTTCTTTGGATCAAGCGAGACCTCTATTCAGCTGTGTTTATCCTTCTATTTTTTTCCACTTCATTGACCAACTCTCAAATCTTCTTTCTAAAACTTTGATGCAATAAGTCAAAAAAAAGAGGGAATAGATGAGAACTATGTAAACACTGTTGTATAATATATATTTGTGATAATTCTACTAATTAGGGAACACCTTTTCAATTAAGAAAAATACTACAAACTAGTCCAAATCATAGCTTTGCTCCCCACAAGAGCCTTTTCAAATAGCATCTATTTGAGTTATATCTACTTATAAGCTACTCATCAGTTATCAATTCTTCATTGGTCCCCCTTTGTAACATTTCTGCTTTAGGTAGTTGGAAATATATCATTAAGTACATAATTTGTGAGTTGAACACTATACAAAGCAGCAAATCAAATAGGAAGTCATTTCATCAAGTTTACTTAATCGTTTTTTTAAATTCTTACAAATAATACAGACCTCCTGGATACAGTTTTGATACAGGATGCTTGGGGCTGGTGCACTGGGATGACTCAGAGGGATGGTATGAGGAGGGAGGTGGGAGGGGGGTTCAGGATTGGGAACACGTGTACACCCGTGGTGGATTCATGTTGATGTATGGCAAAACCAATACAATATTGTAAAGTTTAAAAAAAAATTAAAAAAAGAAAATTAAACAGCCATTAATTTAACCTATTGTCCTTTCTGAGCAAGAATAAAGTATTATACTGTAATTAACTCTCTTAATTTACTTTTTCGTTCCCCTAAAAATTTACATTCAAATGATATATTTCTTAAAGGCTTGATAGCAGTTTTTTCTCCAATCTTAACCTATAATACTTCAAAATATTTTTGAGTTAATCTTTGACCTTCACTCATGGAGTGAGAAAAATAATCAAGAAATAGTACAAGGCTGTCTTAAAGATGAAAAAATGACATTTTCTTCTTATCTTCTGAGCAGTGGAACATGGTCTGCAGCAGTTTCAAAGCTTTCTTTGCCACAGCAGGCTCCCGATTAATATTTCTAATACATATTCAACAGAAAACAGAATTACTCACAAAAAGATTTTTCAAAACTCTATTTTCTAACATCCAGTGTCTTGTTTTTCTTTTCATGGATATGACAACCACTTAATTTTCTCAAGATTTATCTGGCTTCTGCCAATGTATTTATTTCACTTTATGATGGGCATGTAGGAAAAAAACAAGTTTGGTTCATATTGTTAATGTAAAACCACATAGCTTTTATTTGGTACATTTCAGAGAATGGCATTGAAACGTATAATATCATATAAGAAACAAATCGCCAGTCCAGGTTCAATGCAGGAAACCACATAGCTTTTAAATAAAACCATTTAATTGAGCCTACCACCAGGAAGGAAGACATTGATTACATTTTCAATAGTAAACTAAAGAACCTAAGATGATAATTCTTTCCCAATCTCATACAGAGACCTATAACAAATAAGACTATCCAGACTGACACATTATATTTTCTGCTACATCTTTTCTGGTTTTAAGATGAGTTATAACGTGAAACATGAACCTGTTAGTTTACATTTCAGGAAATTGCATGAAATGATTTCTAAGGCACTTTCCACAGATATAATAGGGTTCAGATGACCTTCTCTTTGTCACAATCACTCTTCCTTTATGCATAACCAGCACCTTATTTCTCTTAAAGGTCTATTCTTCTCATCTATTTTTTCTTTCAACTCAATTCAGTATAATTCACAATTCCCTTATTACGTGTAACACACACTACGGACTTTCAATATTAGTAAAACATGGATTTTCACTAGAATTGGAAACCCTTTAAAAGGTGAATTCAGTAAAGACATTATAAACAGAAGACTTTACGAAGTTGGGAGGGTAAACCATGAGCTTCTCATTTACGAGGCCGATACCTTCTTATGTATTTGCAGGGCTTGTGGCAAAACTAGGAATGGAGCCCACAAGTCAGATACCTTAATATATGTTATCAAGCTCATAAATTATACTCTCAGATGGTGGCTTAGTATGCATTCTGTCCTATTAACTTGACAAATGTATCTTAAATTGAAAAATATATGCAAGTTATGTTTTTCTATGACTGACAGTCATATTTCAAAAGACAACTAAATTTACTTGTTGCTGTACATATCTGAGTATTCTGTTGATGGATTAACAATTCTTTGATGAGTAATGAAGTAAAAATATGTACAATTCATTAAATAGTACATATTTCTAATAGATTTATTTATCTTGCCTTTGTTTCAACAAGATCACTATGCTTCTTAATCAAGATTTGTTTTACATAATTGTGTTCCATTGACAACAATTTGTGAAAGGATTAAAATTATAAACATGGTATTTTCTAAAACTTGAATGCATTTTTGTCAAATTTACATAATTAAATATTTACATTTAATAAATATAAATAAGTGATGGTATTTTTCAAATAGTTACTTTCAAAAATAGTTACTGTGCTTTTTAAATATTAAAATTTATAAGATAAAACAAAATTAATATCAAAATTTTAAGCTATCAGTTTAATAAAGCTAAAGACATTTAATTTATTCCTATGAGGTATTTTTATAAAAATGAGACTATTTGAAATGCCGTGCTCAACCTCCACTTAGTTGCTAAGGTAAAGAATTGGCTTTACCATGTTAAACTAGACCTATAAGCATGCTCATTTAAGAGTAGCATGAATTATTTAATATTACAAAATGCTCTTCGTTCTCCAAGTGCAACTGTGATAAATAATGTGCTAACTTGAGTACCTTCTGAACCATGAATTATAAATAAGCAGCAAAAAAAAAAAAAAAATGATTGCTCAGCACTACTGGGAAACAATAGTTGGCTATGTTAGAATTTATTGCATCCATGCTATTCTAGAGAAAGAGTATGACAAGTTAGAATAGTCTGTATTTTTTCATTTTGAAAGCTTCTATCGCTCAAATTCTCCTTACTCCAAAGGAGTGCCCATATTCAATAGAGCAGTAGCACAATCCTCCAGTTTTTGTGGCTCTGAAGTACTCTTTCTTTTAAGGAAATAGGTCAAGAGATGTGGAAAAGCATTTCTTTGGGTCACAAGAACATTTGTACAGGTATTGGCTGTGAGTTTGAAAAATCACTCTGACTGTGGATCTAGGGCATACAGGATTCTCAAAAGCTTAAGAGCTTAAGGCAGAAATACCTTTAACTCAAGCCCAAAGGCATTACTATCCATCACACTGTCTCCTATAAAGCAGGGTGTAATTAATGCTGTAATTGTTACAGAATTTGGTGACCAGTTATATAGCTGTGGGGTGAGGAACACATAAACAAGTTAACCACAGTAGTAATATGTGAAGTCTGCTGATGGGGAGGTTTAATAATTCCAGAAAAAAATAGTATTGTGAGAAAAGAGGTTGAATTTATCTCTAAACATTGTAAATTTGAGATATTGGTAGAATTCCTCTGAAGAAGTCTATTAACTAACTGGACATCATGGGCTAAATCAAAATAAAATAATTAATAAGGACTGAAATATCAAGAATCATGCCTAATTTTTTGAAAAGTTTAAAAAGTTCCAAAGATTAATGCAAAGGATACCCAACTGAATGATGACAGAGTAAAGTGGGCATTTATTTCTCTTCCAAAGAATGAGTGCTAAAAATCAAAATTAAAATTCCACTTTTGGTGAAAACGGAAACAGTTAAAAATCTCTAAAACTACAGGATAGGTTTGGGGGCTGTTCACACAATGGGAACCAAGCAAGGGCTCCCTAAGGAAGAATCAGGGAGAGGAAACCATGACAGTAGATCTCAGGGGGAAAACCCAAATAGTTAAAACAGTTTTTTAAAAGAGAGGAATATAACCTGTGTCTTGTTTTTAACAGCAGGATGGTGGTACACACCAAATAGAAGGTAAATAAGGGTGGAGCTAAAGAAAAATGATCACACAAACAATATTTTCAAGAAGCTGTCTCTGTACCCACAAAGCAGAAGAGAGAACTCATATCATAAACAATGCGAAGTGTTGGGCTGGGTGAAGCACAAGCTGTGATCAAGAGTGCCAGGAGAAATATTAATAACCTCAGATATGCAGATGACACCACCCTTATAGGAGAAAGCAAAGAGGCACTGAGGAGCCTCTTGACAAAGGTGAAAGAGGAGAGTGAAAAAGCTGGCTTAAAACTCAACATTCAATACATTAAGATCATGGCATTCGTTCCCATCACTTCATGGCAAATAAATCACAAAACAATGAAAAGACTGACAAACTTTATTTTCTCGGGCTCCAAAATCACTGCAGATGGTGACTGCAGCCATGAAATTAAAAGACGCTTGGCTCCTTGGAAAACAAACTATGGCCAACCTAAACAACATATTAAAAAGTAGAGATATTACTTTGCCGACAAAGGTCCGTCTAGTCAAAGCTATGGTTTTTCCAGTAGTCATGTATGGATGTGAGAGTTGGACAGTAAAGAAAGCTGAACACCGAAGAACTGATGCTTTTGAACTGTGGTATTAGAATCCCTTGAGAATCCCTTGGACTGCAAGGAAATCAAACCAATTAATCCTAAAGGAAATCAATCCTGAATATTCATTGGAGGGACTGATGCTGAGGCTGAAGTTCCAATACTCTGGCCACCTGATGTGAAGAGCCTACTCATTGGAAAAGACCCTGATGCTGGGAAAGACTGAGGGCAGGAGAAGACAAAGATGACAGAGGGTGAGATGGCTGGATGGCGTCACTGACTCAATGGACATGAGTTTGAGCAAGCTCCGGGAGATGGTGAAGGACAGGGAGGCCTGGCGTGCTGCAGTCCATCAGGTCACAGAGTCAGACAGACACAACCGAGCTACTGAACAACCACAAATACACACTGGCTACAAGCTCACAGATCCTAAGGAAGTCCCAGGTAGCCTGGAATACAGTGCCAACTCCACATAAATTTTCTGTCAATACCTGACCAGGAAAAGTTCTGCCTCCTTTATAAATGGGTAGTGAATATAAAAGACCAGCACAGTATCTGTACATAAATGCTACAGGAATGGATGAAAAAAAATGACATAAAATCAAATAAAGAAGAGCTACCAGAAAAAAAAAATCACAGGACAGATAAAAATTATCACAAAATATTCCATCAGGAATTGTCCCCTAAAATTAATCATTCTTATAAAAAAGACTAAATACAAAGGATCATAAGAGACTACTATCAACAATTATACGCCAATAAAATGGACAACGTGGAAGAAATGGACAAATTCTTAGAAAAGTACAACTTTCCAAAACTGGACCAGGAAGAAATAGAAAATCTTAACAGACCCATCACAAGCACGGAAATTGAAACTGTAATCAAAAATCTTCCAGCAAACAAAAGCCCAGGTCCAGACGGCTTCACAGCTGAATTCTACCAAAAATTTAGAGAAGAGCTAACACCTATCCTGCTCAAACTCTTCCAGAAAATTTCAGAGGAAGGTAAACTTCCAAACTCATTCTATGAGGCCACCATCACCCTAATACCAAAACCTGACAAAGATCCCACAAAAAAAGAAAACTACAGGCCAATATCACTGATGAACATAGATGCAAAAATCCTTAACAAAATTCTAGCAATCAGAATCCAACAACACATTAAAAAGATCATACACCATGACCAAGTGGGCTTTATCCCAGGGATGCAAGGATTCTTCAATATCCGCAAATCAATCAATGTTATATACCACATTAACAAATTGAAAAATAAAAACCATATGATTATCTCAATAGATGCAGAGAAAGCCTTTGACAAAATTCAACATCCATTTATGATAAGAACTCTCCAGAAAGCAGGAATAGAAGGAACATACCTCAACATAATAAAAGCTATATATGACAAACCCACAGCAAACAGTATCCTCAGTGGTAAAGCATTTCCTCTAAAGTCAGGAACAAGACAAGGGTGCCCACTTTCACCATTACTATTCAACATAGTTTTGGAAGTTTTGGCCACAGCAATCAGAGCAGAAAAAGAAATAAAAGGAATCCAAATTGGAAAAGAAGAAGTAAAACTCTCACTGTTTGCAGATGACATGATCCTCTACATAGAAAACCGTAAAGATTCCACCAGAAAATTACTAGAAATAATCAATGATTATAGTAAAGTTGCAGGATATAAAATCAACACACAGAAATCCCTTGCATTCCTATACACTAATAATGAGAAAACAGAAAAGGAAATTAAGGAAACAATTCCATTCACCATTGCAACAGAAAGAATAAAATACTTAGGAATATATCTACCTAAAGAAACTAAAGACCTATATATAGACAACTATAAAACACTGGTGAAAGAAATCAAAGAGGACACTAATAGATGGAGAAATATACTATGTTCATGGATTGGAAGAATCAATATAGTGAAAATGAGTATACTACCCAAAGCAATTTATAGATTCAATGCAATCCGTATCAAGCTACCAACGGTATTCTTCACAGAGCTAGAACAAATAATTTCACAATTTGTATGGAAATACAAAAAACCTCGAATAGCCAAAGCGATCTTGAGAAAGAAGAATGGAACTGGAGGAATCAACCTACCTGACTTCAGGCTCTATTACAAAGCCACAGTTGTCAAGACAGTATGGTACTGGCACGAAGACAGAAATATTGATCAATGGAACAAAATAGAAAGCCCAGAGATAAACCCACACACCTATGGACACCTTATCTTTGACAAAGGAGGCAAGAATATACAATGGATTAAAGACAATCTCTTTAACAAGTGGTGCTGGGAAATCTGGTCAACCACTTGTAAAAGAATGAAACTAGAACACTTTCTAACACCATACACAAAAATAAACTCAAAATGGATTAAAGATCTCAACGTAAGACCAGAAACTATAAAACTCCTAGAGGAGAACATAGGCAAAACACTCTCCGACATACATCACAACAGGATCCTCTATGACCCACCTCCCAGAATATTGGAAATAAAAGCAAAAATAAACAAATGGGACCTAATTAAACTTAAAAGCTTCTGCACAACAAAGGAAACTATTAGCAAGGTGAAAAGGCCGCCTTCTGAATGGGAGAAAATAATAGCAAATGAAGCAACTGACAAACAACTAATCTCAAAAATATACAAGCAACTCCTACAGCTCAACTCCAGAAAAATAAATGACCCAATCAAAAAATGGGCCAAAGAACTAAATAGACATTTCTCCAAAGAAGACATACAGATGGCTAACAAACACATGAAAAGATGCTCAACATCACTCATTATCAGAGAAATGCAAATCAAAACCACTATGAGGTACCATTTCACTACAGTCAGAATGGCTACGATCCATAAGTCTACAAGCAATAAATGCTGGAGAGGATGTGGAGAAAAGGGAAGCCTCTTACACTGTTGGTGGGAATGCAAACTAGTACAGCCACTGTGGAGAACAGTGTGGAGATTCCTTAAAAAACTGGAAATAGAACTGCCTTATGATCCAGCAATCCCACTGCTGGGCATACACACTGAGGAAACCAGAAGGGAAAGAGACATGTGTACCCCAATGTTCATCACAGCACTGTTTATAATAGCCAGGACATGGAAGCAACCTAGATGCCCATCAGCAGATGAATGGATAAGAAAGCTGTGGTACATATACACAATGGAGTATTACTCAGCCATTAAAAAGAATACATTTGAATCAGTTCTAATGAGGTGGATGAAACTGGAGCCTATTATACAGAGTGAAGTAAGCCAGAAAGAAAAACACCAATACAGTATACTAACACATATATATGGAATTTAGAAAGATGGTAACAATAACCCTGTCTACGAGACAGCAAAAGAGACACTGATGTATAGATCAGTCTTATGGACTCTGTGGGAGAGGGAGAGGGTGGGGAGATTTGGGAGAATAGCATTGAAACATGTATAATATCATGTATGAAATGAGTCGCCAGTCCAGGTTCGATGCACGATACTGGATGCTTGGGGCTGGTGCACTGGGACGACCCAGAGGGAGGGTATGGGGAGGGAGGAGGGAGCAGGGTTCAGGATGGGGAACACAGGTATACCTGTGGCGGATTCATTTCGATATTTGGCAAAACTAATACAATATTGTAAAGTTTAAAAATAAAATAAAATTAAAATAAATGTTAAAAAAAATTAAAAAAATTAAAAAGACTATGCAAAAAATAGATGTGTTTCAGGCTGAGATGTTGACACTAAAGGAAACCAAACATGAAATGAAGAACTCTGAACATGAAGAAACAAATGTTAAAGTGAAGACAAAATTTGAAGAAATATGAGAGAATAAACAGCATTGAAAACACAATAATGGAAGTAATTTTGATATGAAACAAGAAAAAGTAAATCATGACAATTTAAAATTTGAAAGAAAGTGGCAAGGACAGATAAAGGGCAATCCACATATACATAACTGGAATGACCAATGAAGAAATCTGGAAACTAAACATTATAAATTTGTTTTAGAAAATTAAAGAAAACATTGCTAAAAGTAAGGAAGATTTAAGAAAGGTGAATACTGATATGGCACAAATATTGGGAATATTCACCTAGTCAAGTCCGCACAAGTCCTATCACAGTTAAAAGTAGTTCAAATATAAAGGAACATTCCTTTGGGTAGTCAAATAATAATCAAATGATTATTAAGCACATGAAAGTTTGCCTCTTTCTCCTACAATAAGAAAATACAAATGAGAATTACACTGACATATAATTTTGTACTTATGAGAGAAAAAACGGATAATGTATGCCTTTGGTGATGGTGTAAGAAACAGGCACACTAACATATGACTGGCCAAAGTCTAAGTCAGTATAGCTCTGCTATGGAAAATATGCCTATGTCTATACAAATGTCAAATGCACGTCACCTGGACACAGCAGTTCCTCTTTCAGAAATTGATCCTATAAATACGTCTTACAAATCTGAAACGACATGTATATAGCAGTTATTGTCTGCAGCATTATTTGTAACAGAAAATAATGAGAGATAAGACATGCAAACACACACACACACATATATTCACATGGTGGAATACTATACAGTCTTCAAAATGAATGAAGAAGCTCTTTATATACTTAATATGGAATCATCTTCAATTTACATTGTGAAACAAACAAAAAAGTTAGGGAATGGAACAACTATTAAACATGTCATTATTTAAGAGAAAATAATGAAAGGAGATATTGCTCATGTACCTGAGTGTGTTATATCTATTCTTGTGAATCTATGAAAGAATGCATTAAAAACCTGATAACATAACTGATACATAACACAAGCGGCCTCTGGAGAGAGGAGCAGGGATACAGTTGAAGAATAAATAAATGTGAGATACAAAATTTTGAAATGACATTAAAACTATTAGTTGCATTTACATGCTTGTCAGGTCTGGTAAATAGTCATTACTAGAGAAAATACAATGACAGTGGCCTAATCAATTTAATGCATTAATAGATCAAGAAAGCAATCTACAGGCTAGAAAAAGTTGATTATAACAGCATTACCCAGTAGACCTTTCTGCAATGACTGAAATATTTTATAATTCTGCATCAGTCACAATGGTAGCCCCAAACCATGGAATTCTCCAGGCAAGAATACTGGAGTGGGTTGCCATTATTTTCTTCAGGAGATCTTCCTAATCCAGAGATAGAACCTGGATCTCCTGCAATGCAGGCAGATTCTTTACCATCTGAGCCACCCCAAACCACAGACAGCTATAGCTATTAAGCACTTGAAATGCAGCTAATGTAACCATGGAACTGAATTTTTAATTTAAATTTAATTGTCTACACATGGCCAGTGGCTACCATATTGGACAGCAGAACTTCATACTAAAAACACTGAGCTCTAACCCTTAAAATGCTGAGCTCTGAAGTCAGAAGATGTGATTAACATCAATAATTTACATTTCTGTCTGCCAACACGCCACTCTATGTACAAAAGCCTAGTCTTCAGCTACGTAGCTTTGTTCCTGTTTCTCAAACTCCTCTAACCTGTACCTAGAGCTTCAGCTGGGTGACATTATGTCTTTGGGGAAATTATAAAAAGGGTGCAGCTCCACAGGCAGATGGCTTGGTCATTGGTGACTTGGTGTGAGATAAGAGGCACCCAGACACCTTCTCTGGGCAGTCACAGCTTCCTGCCATGGCACGTAGCTTGGGGTGGATTTCACTGTGAACTCATGCCCTTGTAGGATCATGGTACCCTTGGGCTATGAAACACCTACCCTGCTGTACACAGTGGCCCTGCCCATAATCTTTCCTCTAAAATGAGACAGGGCTTACCATTCATTCCCAGCAAAATGACAAAATCAAATCCTTCTGCTTGCCCACTACTTATATCAACCCCTAAAACTGAAACCTAACACCAGGATCTGAACTTTCTCCCTTTATTTCTCCATAATTATCTTGGCTGAAACAGAGTAATGTCTGCCTCTGGATATTGAATTGAAAGTATTTATATACTGCACTAAGCTTTCATTTAACCTAGAGTGGATGCACAGTAAATCTTAGTTCATCCTCCCACATGGATGTGGCAGTTGTGTATGTTAAAAAGAACTAAAAACTTATGAATTTGGCAACTGCCACCTGGATGTTGAATAAAATGTACACAGATCCATAATGAAAGTACATGGGAAATTGAACCTGAAAAAAAAAATACAAAACGTGTGTTTGTACATGTTGGGAGTACACTTTGAGAGGTATAGTTTGTTGACTTGGGTTCAGTTCAGTCGCTCAGTTGTGTCCGACTCTTTGTGACCCCATGGACTGCAGTACGCCAGGCCTCCTTGTCCATCAACAAATGCTGGAGTCTACTCAAACCCATGTCCATTGAGTCAGTGGTACCATCTAACCATCTCATCCTCTGTCATCCCCTTCTCCTCCTGCCCTCAATCCCTCCCAGCATCAGGGTCTTTTCAAATGAGTCAGCTCTTCGCATCAAGTGGCCAAAGTATTGGAGTTTCAGCTTTAACATCAGTCCTTCCAATGAACATCCAGGACTGATTTCCTTTAGGATGGACTGGTTGGATCTCTTTGCAGTCCAAGGGACTCTCAAGAATCTTCTCCAATACCACAGTTTAAAAGCATTAGTTCTTCGGCACTCAGCTTTCTTTACAGTCCAATTCTCACATCCATACATGACTACTGGAAAAACCATAGCCTTGACTAGACAGACCTTTGTTGACAAAGCAATGTCTCTGCTTTTTAATATGCTATCTAGGTTAGTCATAACTTTCCTTCCAAGGAGTAAGCGTCATTTAATTTCATGGCTGCAATCACCATCTGCAGTGATTTTGGAGCCCCCAAAAATAAAGTCAGCCACTGTTTCCACTGTTTCCCCATCTATTTGCCATGAAGTGATGGGACCAGATGCCATGATCTTGGGTTATTGACTAGATTCAACCATATCACACATTATAATACTTTTGAATTTCCTAGCTTAGTCAATTACACCAAAAAATTTCCACCAATACATGTGATATATTTTCCTGATCTCTGTGACAGGTTCAAATTAGTCCCCTTTTAAAATTGAGGAATTGAAGGTCAGATATTTTAACTGATTGCCCAAAATCACACAACTTGAGACAGAGCCCAGTTCTTGTCACTTCAAGTTTTAGACCAAACTCCAGTTGTCTAAATGCAATATGCCAGGAATAACATTTGTCTGTCACAATTAATACAACTGACACAAACAAAGTATGAATTACGAAGAAAGTCTTGTTATGACTTGGTCATTCACCAAATTCACCTCATTAGAATTTATTTGGAGGCAAATAATTACCTTCACAGACCTCCTGGACTCAGAGTATAAGATGTCATGAAACCCAAGCTCCTCAGTTTACACATGAATGGTAGTGACTCATCCAGACTGAGTCATTATTTCCCTCCCCAGACCTTCTAATGACCAATTTCACACTTGAGAAATAACTGGTCAAGCTACAGTTAAGGAATATATCTCTACAGAAGAGGAGAAACAGAAGATAAGATGAGTTTCTTAAGAGACAAATCTTTGGACCATTGACTCATTTTCAAGAAAGGAAAAATATGTTTTTCTATGTATACTGTTAATATCCAACTCAACAAATAAAGCCGCAAACACAGCACACCCACTATTTGGTAATGCATATAAAAATTCTTATTTTGGTCTCTATTGACTCAAGAGGGAACTAAGAAGGGGATCTGACCTATTTCAGCTCCCAAATTAAATTTAGCAATTTAAAATTAATCAACCCAGTATTTATAAATAAAACAAGGCTCAATCGAGCTGGTAACACTTCCTCTCTGTCTCCCACTCTCTGAAGTGTTGCAAGCTAACCTTTAGGACTAAAAATAGGGCAGCCTTGCTGAGTCACTAATAAATTTCAGCCCGCCTCTCACAGGAAGATAAAATGCTCTACAACAATACTTAACACCTCATCTTCCTGAGCCCATGCTCTGGTCATGAAACCAGACCAAATTCCATGATGGTTCCAGCAAGCTATTTCTGACATATTAGACCATGACCAGTGACTTAGAGACACACACTCACTTTAGTACAGAGAGGGGACTTTCCACCATACAGAAGTAGAAATGAGTTTATCTACCTTATCTCCATCAGTCACTAGATTCCCCTTATTAATGTCTATTTTGAGAACATACTTTGTGCTTATGGTTAATCAGAGATCCAGGCAGACACATTAATTGGGAATGGACTCAGAGGTCACAAAACCCAGGTTCTTTGTTGGACACCTGAAAACAACAACAAACACAGGACTGTCAGAAAGTCTCACGTGCAACTAGTAAGAAAAAAATAAATTAACTCCAGAGTTCCAGTCATAATTATCCTATAATTTCTCAACAGCATGGCAAGATGAAATCAGTGAATAATGTAAATGACTTTATATAGGATGTTGGGATTAACATATACACACTGCTATGTATAAAACAGACAATCAACAAAGACCTACTATATAGCACAAGGAACTATACCTAGTATTTTACAATAACTCATAAGGGAAGAGAATCTGAAGAAGTATGCATACTGCATATATGCATACCCGAATCTCTTTGCTGTATACCTGAAACCAACACAATGTTGTAAGTCAATTATGCTTCAATAAAAAAATAAAATGGCTTTATATTCACACATTCACTCATTCAATAAATAGCACAAATTTGTACAAGTTCCTGTACTAGGTACAAGGAACACAATTGAGGCAGTTTCTGCTTTCTCAGGACTTCATGTAGTAAGTTACCAAGACAGTAAGAAAGGCAATTACAGTAGTATGACATTATATATGAGTGAAGTTCAGGAGTGTCACAGGAGAATATAGGCAGAAAACTTGGTAGAAAAAGAGAGGGAAAATATTCCTAACCTGGATTCAGACATCAAAGAAGATTTTCTGGAGGAAGGAACACATAAGCTATGACCTGCAATGATGAGAGTCAAGAGTTAACTTGGAAATGAGGATGGGAGTAAAAAGGATGGGACCCCAAGCAAATCCAATGATGCAGAAGTTAAGTGAAATAAAGCAGACTGGATGAATCAAAAACCATTCAGGCCAGCAGGAGCCCAGATGGGTCAGAACAGCGTGGTGAACCATAGGTTTGAGAAATAAGGAAGGGTCAGATTATTAATGCAATTATTATAAACTGGACTTTGGTCTAAGAACCTTGGAACCCAGTAAAGAATTTTGGCATCTGAGAAAGATTACTAAGACTACAGTATATGTGGGGAAAGAATTAGAAAGGACAAGACTTAAGCAAAGACACATATATGGGGGCACTGCTTGTGCAGTTGGACATCAAGCAGTGTGGTAGTCTGGATTTAAAATAGTGACCACATTTCAGAAGTATTTACACAGTTGAATGAACAGAATTGTGTTCTCTACCAGGGCAAACAAGAGGGTACCCAAGGGCTTATCCCTCTCCACATTCACCTTGCCTCCACAGCCCATAAATCTGAGATACCACAGATCAAGCCAGCAATAAAGCTCCCAAAATAAACTGTCCAACCTCCACTGCTGCCAGGAGGGAGTCTTCTAGATTTATAAGATGAAGGCTAGCAAAAGCCTCTCTCAGTAGCATTCATCCTACAGATATTTATTGAAGATCTGCTATTTCAAGCATTAGTACAGGTCTTGGGAATAGAAATGAAAAGGACACAGTATCCACACTTTAAGACTCCTGTATTGCAGGGGAGAGAGACATGTAAACAGGTCGTTATAAAATAATGTGTCACAAATGAAGTGACTGAGGATTCGGAAGCACATAATCCAACTAAGAAAACCATTAAAGGCCTTTGTGGTGGCTTCATAGGAGGCCTCTAGGGTTATTCATAAAAAATAAGTAGAAATAGGTAGAAGAAGGGAGGAGAAGAGAAAGATGGTATCAATAAAGGCATGAAAGTGAAGAGTAGTGTGGTTTCTGGCTGAGAGATGTAAGCAATAATGTGCAGCTACAGCATGAAGATAAAGCTTAACAGGTTCTAAGGAAGACCTGGTGGCACATGGTAAGGAGCTTAGATTTTATCCAGTGGAAAATGGAGTCACTGAAAATAGAAAAAAGAATAGAATCAGATTTATGTTTCAGACACTGATATTGTAATATCTGTACAGAGATGGGGATTTGAGGGAGCATATCTGAGGATGCAGTTTAGGTGGCTCTTGAAGTAACCACAAAGAGAAATGATGAAAATCTCACCAGAGCTGATAATAGGGATGCAGAACAAAAGGAAAGCAAGAACTTCTTTGAATAAAACATTGGCAGAATTTTGAAATAGATTGTATTGGAGTTGGTAAAGGAGCAGGAGAAGAAAAAGGCTGATTAGTTTCTAACTTGGGGAAATGGGTAAGTCCTTGAATAGAGATAAAGAGTGGTACAGATGAGTTCATTTTGCATATTGGGTTAGAAGTGTCTGTTCTTGCCTGGAGAATCACAGGGACGGGTGTGCTGCTGTCTCTGGGGTCGCACAGAGTTGGACACGACTGAAGCGACTTAGCAGCAGCAGGTAACATATACATGAGCTCTGGCATATTGATACGTGTGTGTGTGTGTGAATCCAGATTATCAAGATGATACAGAATTTGGAGTTACCAGCATATAGGTGGCAATAAAAACCTTAAGAATAAATGGAATCATTTATTTGCTTGTCTAATGGATCAAATGGATATTAAGTATTTTGTAAGCACAGAGGAACATCACATAGAGTAAGAAGAACTGGGACAAGAACAGAATCCTGACAGCTAAAAAGACTAATATTCAAGAGCAGAAAGAAGGCAGAAGATTCTACAAATGAAATAGATAAACTATCAGTTTCAAAGAGAACCAAACAATGTGGGTGTCATAAAAGTCACGACAGTAGTGGTCAGAATCAATGATTCTGGTAAGATAAATACTAAAAATGATCTTTGACTTGAGGCTATAAATTTTTTAGATGATAATACTGAGAACAATGTCACCAGAAGCAGTCCTGACAGAAATAGGCCATTTACATTAGCTTTTGTGTACATCTATAACCAACTGCCTTAGAGCTTCCAGATGCTGGTCCCTGGTCCCCTGCAACTGAGAAAGTAAATTGAGTCAAATGCAATAGTTGTTAAATGCCTTCTTCTAAAAAAAAGTATGTGTTTGAACTAGATGGTCTTTGGTATTCCTTAAAACTCAGAGATTCTGTGATAATCTTCCCAGATTTGTCCTATTGCAAATCTAAGAAACCCTATTATTAAATCTAGTTGGTACATGAAGAAGAATTAGGAAAGTAAGTTCAAATATTGAGTGAATCTACAGTATTTGATTCCTGTAATTTTAATACCAGTGGGAGGAGTATGGATATCAAGAGATACCAGTCCCATTTCAAAACTGTTTTCTGAATCTACTCAGTTCCTGTGGTCAAAGAATAAGAGTACAGATGATAAGGGATACCTGTATCATCTTATGTCTTAAATGTTACCTTGTACAATGTGGAAGCTTAAATGGATAAATTTATTTTTCCTTTGAAGCCAGTCAATTCTGAAGGAGATAAGCCCTGGGATTTCTTTGGAAGGAATGATACTAAAGCTGAAACTTCAGTACTTTGGCCACCTCATGCGAAGAGTTGACTCATTGGAAAAGACTCTGATGCTGGGAGGGATTGGGAGCAGGAGGAGAAGGGGACGACAGAGGATGAGATGGCTGGATGGCATCACTGACTCGATGGACATGAGTCTGAGTGGACTCCGGGAGTTGGTGATGGACAGGGAGGCCTGGCGTGCTGCGATTCATGGGGTCGCAAAGAGTCGGACATGACTGAGCGACTGAACTGAACTGAATGCAAAGGAACTCTCAAAAACAATGTTTAGAAAACATAGACTCTTCTATAACATGGAAAGAGTGCTGGACCAGGAGTCAAGAGAACAAGTACTCCAGTCAATAGTAATCTGCTTGGTGATCCTAGGAAACCCAGTTAACTCTCTGGATCATAGATTTCTCATCTGTAAAATCTGGTTGGGAAAATAACTTCTCAGAGGCCTCCTAACCACTAGCCTATATGTTTATAGGCATGATTACACACTATGCCTTGCTATGACCATTGATAAACAAATTTGTTACCTCAAAGGATATTCCTAGAGTTCCAAGAAGGCATGTGGTTTACCCCTGACTTTGGAAACTCCTATATTCCTTCCAGTTAGGAAAGCAAAGTGAGAAGTGGAACTTTGGTTTTTCCGCAAGATGAGAAAACTCATTTATAAACCTGAAGCAATGCATGTCAATCTCATTACACTCTCCGAGGAATTAACTTCATCCAAAACAATTAAAGGTCCTCAGAGGAGCACAGAACCTTTATCAAAGTTTTGCTCTTAAATATCTACCAAGTTGCTGTCCAACTGCTTGAAATGAGCATCTCATTAAATCACAAACCTTGTGCTAGGCCCAGGAGAGATTTTCCTGAGTGGAATTGCAATGTTCTGACAGCCCTCTCTAAAGGAGACCTCAGAGAGTTTCAAATAACTAAAGCATTTACACTTCAGAAGCAGGAAATGGAGTGAAAGATTTTCAAACGTATCTTGCTTTTGCAGGCTTATCAGAAAGTTGACGCAAGGCAATGGAAGAACAGAAGAGACGATGATCAAGAGACATTTAGGCATGGGGTTTAAAAATCTGATCACCTAGCACCTGAAAATTCTATTTTAAACTTTCATCTTCTTTTAAAAGCAACACAGGTACATTTTCAAATACTGAAAAATAGAAAACAAAGAGAAAATTTTATCTTTTCTTTCCCCCAAGACAAATAAATGACACGAGGAAACAGTTGAAAGAAAGAAGAAAAATTTTATTTACTTGAAGAATACACTGAGGATGTACATAATAGATACTATTTACTGAACACATATTTCGTGCTTGGGACTGGAAAAAGAGCAATCATCACCTTTTAAAAAAAGTTTATTTATCTAATTGGAGGCTAAATACTTTACAATATTGTGGTGGTTTTTGCCATACATTGACATGAATCAGCCATGGGTATACATGTGTCTCCCATCCCGAACCCCCTTCCACCTCCCTTCCCACCCCATCCCATCCTCTTGTAGATACAACCTAAAACAGTCCTAAGATCAAGTCAATTTAGGGCTTCAGCAGCTCCCCAAACTATAAAAGAAAGATTAAGGGTAAAAAGAAACTCAATATGCATCTATTAGGAGTTCTATAAAACAGAAAGCATTGGAAAATGGCACTATTCAAGCTCAAAAGGGTGGTTAATTTTCCATAACTGATGTAAGGAATATTTGTCAAATTAGGAAGTTTACTGAACACCAATAAAAAGAAATACATATAAATCCACACCTAGACACATCTAAAATTAAACTGCAGAACACCAAAGATGAAGAGATTTTTAAAATAACCTGAGATCAAAGGCAGAAAACCTTAAAAGGAACACAAATTAGACTGATGGCAGGCTTCCCAAGAATAATCACAGAAGTCACAGGCAAAGTGACATTTCAAAGTATTGAGAGAAAATAACTGTCAACTTAGAATTATCTGCCCTGCTAAATTGTCCTTTAAGAGTGAGGGGGGAAATCAAGATATTACAAAAAAATAAAGGAAGGAAGGAAAGAAGGGAGGTAGGGAAGGAAAAGGAACATTAATGAGTAAGTTACCCTCTGTGAAAAAATATTAAAAGAAGTAAAAAACATTTTAAAAGAGTAATAGAAGGGAAATTAACAGAGAAAGAAGGAGTAAGGGCTTCTTTGGTGGCTCGGTGGTAGAGACTGTCGATGCAGGTGACAAGGTTTCAATCCTCAGTCCGATCCCACATGCCACAGAACAACCAAGCCCATGGGCTACAACTATTGAGCCTATGCTCTGGGGCCTGGGAGCCACAACTACTGAGCCCATGTGCCATAACTGCTGAAATCCTGATGCTCTAGGGCCTGTGCTCCACAACACGTGAAGCCCCTGCAATGCGCACCACAGCTGAGAGTAGCCCCTGCTCACTGCAGCTAGGAGAAAGCTCCTGCAGCAATGAAGACCCAGCACAGCCAAATAAATCAATTATTTTTTTAAAAAGAGAGAGAGAGTAAAGGAATGAAATCCTAAAACAAAGATGAGTAAGGACATTAGCAAACATTTTGATAAACCTAAGCTACGTTAAATGCATAAAAATAATCCTAAAGTATATCAACCCTGAATATTCACTGGAAGGACTGATGCTGCAGCTAAAGCTCCAATATTTTGGCCACATAATGCAAAGAGCTGACTAAACGGAAAAGACCCTGATGCTGGGAAAGATTGAGGGCAGGAGGAGAAGGGAGCAACAGAGGATGAGATGGTTGGATGGCATCACTGACACAATGTATGTGAGTTTGAGCAAACTCCGGGAGGTAGTGAAGCACAGGGAGGCTTGGTGTGCTGCAGTCCATGGGGCCACAACGACTGAGTGACTGAATAACAACATTAAATGCATAAAAATAAACATAACAACTAATGTGGGGGATCAAAAATTTAGTGTTTCCAAAATTCTTAACAATAACACAGAAGACAAAATTGGTGATAGGTTTGAAATGTTATGAGGAGATATTTATTATTTCTAAGAAATAGAAACAGAAATCTTCCAAGTTATTGTTTTGTGTGTAGGAGGGAGGGAAGGGATAAAGGAAACTCAGTGGATCCAGTAAAATATTGGAAAGGTGAGGGATCAAATAAGAGACCAGCTGAGCCACAAGGGAAGCCCCAAAATATGAAGACTAAGATAATATGAAAAATGACAATTAGGGCATCTGTGTGTCAGTGTTTTTATAAATATTAATTTCTTTATTGCTCACAACAACCCATTTAAGTAAATCCTATGATGTTACTATTACCACTTTACAGATGAGAAAAGTGAAGCACAGGGAGGTTAAGTAACTTGATCAACAGCTAAAGCTAGTAGATAACAGTGGAAAGATGCAAAGTATAGACCTAAATCTATACTAATAACTGCTGTATTATGCTGCTTCTAGACATGACTCCAAATATATTGAAAGTGAAAATTAAAGTCACTCAGTCATGTCCGACTCTTTGTGACCCCATGGACTATATAGTCCATGGAATTCTCCAGGCCAAAATACTGGAGTGGGTAGCCATTTGCTTTCTATGGGATCTTCCCAACCCAGGGATCAAACCCAGGTCTCCTGCATTGCAGGAGGATTCTTTACCAGCTGAGCCACCAGGGAAGCCCAAGAATACTGAGTGGGTAGCCTATCCCTTCTCCAGCAGAACTTCCCAGCCCAGGAATCCATGGGGTCGCAAAGAGTCAGACACAAGTGAGTGATTTTCACTTTGCAAAGAGTTGAACACAACTGAATCAACTTCCCACGCAACATAATAATTACATGAGATGACGAATTTATCATTGTAAAGACTCTAAGATAGTGCTTGCAATCACTTGGATGCCGAATTAATTGTTTCCTTTCCAGGAAACAACAGAAAAGAACTGGAGAAACCAGAAATAACCCATCTCAAAAAAAAAAAAAAAAAAAAGGGCAACAGTAATATCATGTGTTTATAAATACAGTTGACTCTTAAACAGCACAGAGCTTGTGGGGCTGACCTTAAATAGTGGAAAACCCACAGACAACTTCACAGTTAGCCCTCTGTCTATACATTCATATAATCAACCAACCACACAGTTCAAATCCTTGTTGTTCAAGGGTCAATGATATACACTATGGAAAGAAGAAAGAAAGATGATCCTGAATAGGAACTTTCTGTATATGCAAACCTTCCACTTTCCATGGCCCATTGCTTCAACAGGCATGTGCATGTATGTGGAACGGTATATGGATGAAGGTGAGGGGTGAGGCAGTTTCAACATCCACCTATTGTACTATAGGAGAACAGCAGAAAGCCTTCAAGGATCCCCAGTGATTTCTAGGTGTTGAATACAATGTGATAATCTGCTGAATGGTAATGTAAATGATACTTTTGACATTGTCTATAGCCCTTTATTTTCAAGGAGAAAAGGTAAATAGGGTTACCAGTGAGGAGAATGCTTTGCTTTAGTATTTTAGACAGACTTGTTCACTCTAGTGTCAGTCGCAATGAAAAGAAGTCAAAATGAATTTCCATATCCAAATTGGGAAAGGAGTACATCAAGGCTGTATATCATCACCCTGCTTATTTAACATATATGCAGAGTATATCATGTGAAATGCTGGGCTGGATGAAGCACAAGCTGGAATCAAGATTGCCAGGAGAAATACCAATAACCTCAGATATGCAGATGATACCACCCTTATGGCAGAAAGCAAGGAGGAACTAGAGAGCCTCTTGATGAAAGTGAAAGAGGAGAGTGAAAAAGCTGGCTTAAAACTCAACATTCAAAAACTAAGATCATGGTATCTGGTCCCATCACCTAAACAGGGAAACAATGGAAACAGTGATAGACTTTATTTTCTTGGGCTTCAAAATCTCTGCAGATAGTGACTGCAGCCATGAAATTAAAAGATGCTTGTTCCTTGGAATGCTATGACCAACTTAGATAGCATATTAAAAAGCAGAGACATTATTTTGCTGACAAAGGTTCATCTAGTCAAAGTTATGGTGTTTCCAATGGTTAGGTATGGATGTGAGAGTTGGACTATAAAGAAAGTTGAGTGCTAAAGAATTGATGCTTTTGAACTGTGGTGTTGGAGAAGACTCTTGAGAGTCCCTTGGACTGCAAGGAGATCCAACCAGTCAATCCTAAAGAAAATAAATCCTGGCTATTCATTGGAAGGACTGATGCTGAAACTGAAGCTCCAGTACTTTGGTCACCTGATGTAAAGAGCTGACTCATTAGGAAAGACCCTGATGCTAGGAAAGATTGAAGGTAGGAGGAGAAGGGGACAACAGAAGATGAGATGGTTGGATGGCATCACTGGCTTAATGAACATGAGTTTGAGCAAGCTCTGGGAGTTGGTGATGGACAGGGAAGCCTGGCATGCTGTAGTCCACTGGCTCACGAAAAATCAGACATAACTGAGTGACTGAACTGAACTGATGAAGGAAATGAAATGGAGGCTTCAGACTTTGTTCTGTCAATTTTCACTAATTTATCAACAATGTACTAAGTGTTAAGTAAAACACTCTGCTAAAATCTAAAGTTGTTTTACCATAGTATGTACATTTTTGCTTTCCATGTAAATCTAGTTTATACAGATATACACAATAACATATCAATTAATTCTATTCTCAAGTCCCATTTTTAAAGTTTATCTTCTCCATATGGGTCTAACACATTAATTCTTTTAACCATTTATATTAATCTCAAGTCCCAGAAACTAAAAAAGATATTTATCTCTTAAATCATTAAAGCTACCCATCTCTATTTGGATCCCCTTATCAACACCATAATTTGGAAATTGTTCCCCAGATAGAAAACCTAGATAATGACAGAGCCAAGTACTTGCCAGACTTTAGAAGAGCAATAACAAGCAATATTGCTAGGGTGGTCTCTGTCTCCTATGAGTGGGGAGGAAGAAAAAAAAATAATTTACAAGTTACCAAAGAAAATAATAAATTTCATATAGTACACAAGCAAGGGACTGATAAATAATAATGAATTAGGCTGCCTTGCTTAGATGGAATGGTCAGGGAAGATATTTCAGAAAAGATAGTATTTAAACTACAACTTGAAGGATAGGAAGATACCATATGAAGAACAGAGTAAGTGAGCTCTAGGAAAGGAAATTCATGTGCAAATACCTTGATATAACAAATAGCACATGAATAACTGCAAGGAGAACTTTATGGTCATAAAACAGTGAACTCTGAAGAAAGTGTTAAGGCACAAGGCTGATAAGATGGACAAGACCTTGGTCTCATGGGGCTTTGCACACTGTATTAAGAGTCTAAATTTTATTGTGAATGAAAGGAAGCCACTGAAAGTTTTAAAATAGGAGAATGTTGATTCAAATTACATTCTACAAATTATTCTTGTATTGTACGCAGAATGAATAAGAGAAGAGCAAAATTTAAAGTATAGAGGTTTTTATAATAATTTGGATGAGAGGTAATAGACCTAGCTGGTGTCAGTGAAGGTGACTTAGGTGGATATGATGGAGGCATATCTTAAAACAAAATTAATAGGACTTAATGAATTCAATCTAGGGTGTGAAATAAAGAGTAGAATCAACCTGACTTCTAGGTTCTTATCTTGAATAATTTGGAAGGTGATGGTGCCTCTTGCTGAAATAGTAAAGACCAAGGGAAGGACAATTTGGGTGAAGATATGCTGTGGAAACTAAGAGTTCTTTTGAGAAAACATTAATATTAGAATATCTATTAGATATCCAAGAGGAAATATGAATTAACCAGTTGTACACATCAAACTGGAATTAAAAGATAAGTTCTAAATGTTTAACTCTGAAAATTAATTTTTGCTCATGTAAAAAAAAATTTTAATTATTGACTTCTGCTTCCAGCTACAAGTGAGTAATAGGGGGTAGAATAACTGTCACATGATTAAAAACTATAAATATGCAAAAATTGTTTTTAGGCATTGGAAACAGGTATCCTGTGTCTCTGATACCTGAGAGAAGAGAAAAAACATGAGATAAACAAACATTATCATCAACAGCCTACAGGCAATTTCCAGACTATAGCATAGGGAGGGGAAATCTAAACAGAGACAGTAGTATTACTGAGTTGAGGAGATAAATATCTGAGTTCAGGTAAGAAGTTTCTAGAATTGGTGGGAGAGAATTCCAGAGAGCAGAGAGGAACAGAAAAGAGAGAGAAAGTGAAACAGAAACAGAAAGCAGCTCAAATGTCTGAACAGGAGTTCTCTTGAGCCTTTGGCTGAAAATCAATCATCAAATATCATGAGCAAGAAAAATTTCTGAGAAAAGAACAAATACCAAAGGAAATGTAACACAGTTTTTAGGGTTTTTTTCCCCTCTAAGACTGGAAATTGTTTAGTTTTGCTTTTGCCAAAGTAGAGAGACCTCACTGTATAAAAATGGCAATCAATAGAAATATAAAAGGCCACACCCTAACAGTAGGTATGAATCAGCTCTAGAATAAAGGCTACTCTAAAAACTCACTCTCAAACAGCTTAAAAATATATTCTGAGACGTTTATACTAAGCAACTAACCTGACTTCCTACAAGAAAAAGCTTTAACACTCTTTAAAGATAAATAACAGAAATTAATAATCAGAAATATAAAATTCACAATGTCTGACTTCCAATAAAAGTACTAGAATATGAAGCAGGAAAATGTGATCCATAACCAGGAGAAAATATATCAGTAAAAAGAAACAGACTCACCAATGATAGACGATAAAATTAATAGACAAGAACAGTAAAACATTATAAATATTACAATAATAAAAATGTCAGAGATAACATGAACATAATGAAAGAAATAGACAACATAGAGGGATACAAATTTAACTTATTAAGGTAAAAACTTACTATGAATGGTATTTAATAGTAGATTAGATTCCATGGAAGAAAAATGTATATCAATGAACTTGAGGATAGAGCAATAAAATTTATCCAAATGAAACACAGAGAGTTTTCTCTGTGAAGTCTTTTTCATTTTTGGTTTTTCTTTCAGTATTGTTTTTACAATCAGATCAGATGAGATCAGTCGCTCAGTCGTGTCCTACTCTTTGCGACCCCATGAATCGCAGCACGCCAGGCCTCCCTATCCATCACCAACTCCCGGAGTTCACTCAGACTCATGTCCATTGAGTTGGTGATGCCATCCAGCCATCTCATCCTCTGTCGTCCCCTTCTCCTCCTGCCCCCAATCCCTCCCAGCATCAGGGTCTTTTCCAATGAATCAACTCTTCGCATGAGGTAGCCAAAGTACTGGAGTTTCAGCTTTAGCATCATTCCTTCCAAAGAAATCCCAGGGCTGATCTCCTTCAGAATGGACTGGTTGGATCTCCTTGCAGTCCAAGGGACTCTCAAGAGTCTTCTCCAACACCACAGTTCAAAAGCATCAATTCTTTGGCACTCAGCTTTCTTTATAGTCCAACTCTCACATCCATACATGACCACTGGAAAAACCATAGCCTTGACTAGATGGACCTTTGTTGGCAAAGTAATGTCTCTGCTTTTGAATATGCTATCTAGATTGGTCATAACCTTCCTTGCAAGGAGTAAGCATCTTTTAATTTCATGGCTGCAGTCACCATCTGCAGTGATTTTGGAGCCCAGAAAAATAAAGTCTGACACTGTTTCTACTGTTTCCCCATCTATTCCCCATGAAGTGGTAGGACTGGATGCCATGATCTTCGTTTTCTGAATGTTGAGCTTTAAGCCAACTTTTTCACTCTCCACTTTCACTTTCATCAAGAGGCTTTTGAGTTCCTCTTCACTTTCAGCCATAAGGGTGGTGTCATCTGCATATCTGAGGTTATTGATATTTGTCCCGGCAGTCTTGATTCCAGCTTGTGTTTCTTCCAGTCCAGCGTTTCTCATGATGTACTCTGCATATAAGTTAAATACACAGGGTGACAATATACAGCCTTGACAAACTCCTTTTCCTATTTGGAACCAGTCTACAATACTAAAAGAAAAACCAAAAATGAAAAAGATTTCACATGTAACTGGAGTTTCAGAAGGCAAAAACTAGTGGTGGAGAAATGGAGTTGGAAATGGGGGCTATATGAGCAAAAATTTGTGAAGAAATGATGGCAAAATGTTCCAAACTTGATAACAACTAGAAACCCATAAATCAAAGCACCCAATAAATCCCAAACATGATAAACACACACACGTGTACATACATACACACACACCTTTATGCATATTATCAAATTGCTAAAAATAGGGATACAGAAATTTTAAATATTTGGAGAAAAAATATACTTTCAGAGAAACAAAGGTAATATTTATTATAGATTTACCATCCAAAACTATGCAAATTAAAAAACAGTGGAATATCATCTTTGAATAGCTAGAAGAAAATATTTATCAGCCTGAAATTCTGAATCTAGTGAAAATACCTTTCAAAATAAAAACCTTTTCAGACAAACTAAAGCTAAGAAGATTTGTCAACTGCAAACCTTTTATTACAAGGAATCTTGATGTTTTTCAAGCAAAAAAAAAATAAAGGACAGATGGGACATATAGAAAACAAAATAAAATGGTATATATATACACCAAATCATATCAATAATTGCATCAACTATTAAAGGCTTAACATTCCAATAAAATAACAAACATTATCAAATTTGGTTTTTGAAAAAGTCCCAGGAATTCTCAGGCAGTCCAGTGCTTTCCCTGCTGTGGGCCCACATTCAATCCCTAGTCAGGGAAATAAGATAATACAAGTCACACAGAGAAGCCAGAAAAATAAATAAAAATAAAATGTCCAGAAATAGTCTACAAGAAAGCCATTTTTAGTTAAAGTGAAAGGATAGAAACATACCATGAAAACATTAATAAAGAAAGCTGGAAAAACTATATTAATATCAGAAAAAAATAATCCTCAGAACAAAGTAAACTTCCAGGCATGAAGAAGAATATTTCATACTGATAGCAGTGTCAATTTTTCCATAACACATAATAATCTTAACTGTGTATTCAGCAAATAGCAGAGCTTTCAAATACATCAAGCAATTACTCACTGAAAGTGAAAAGAGATTTACTCAGAGAACTGAAAGGGAGTAACAGACAAATGCACAATTACAGCTGGAGATTTTAGCAACCCCTTCCTCAGTAACAGCAAAAGTAGACAGAAAATCAATATAGGCATAGAGGATTGAACTATACTATCAGCTAATTCAACCTAATTGGCATTTATAGAGGACTCATTATAGAATGGTAAGATACACATCCTTTTCTAGGGCAAATGGAATATTTACAAAAATTGACCATATTCTTTGCAGTAGTAATTAAGGTAAAGATCTCAGAGAAGATCATGCTGGATGAGGATAGGCCCTAAATGCAATGACACAGTACCTATAAGGGAAAAAAAAAATGAGAAGGAGAAGAAAGTGATGTGAAAATGGAGGCAGAGACTGGAGATATGCAGCCTCAAGCCAAGAAGCATCTGCTGCCATCAAAAACTGGAAGAGACGAGGAAGGACTGGAGCATAGAGCCTTGGAGGGAGTGCAGCCCTGCTGGTACCTTGATTTCACACTTCCAGCCTTCAGAGCTTTGAAAAAGTATATTTCTGCTTTCTAAGTCACCAAGTTTGTGGTAATCTGTTATGACAGCCTGCAGGAACTAATGCAATGCTATTCACTGGACAGTGAAGGAAACACGCTGGGAAGTCTGCCTACAGCTGGCCCCAACCCTATCTTGGCAGTGCCTGCTGTAATCCAAATCCTCAGAAAGCCTTGTTCCTACACCTGAGTTGAGGCACCCGTTTCCTGTGGTCATTTATCCCAAAACATCTTCTCTCGAAATATTTTTCCTTTTGATTTTTAAAGAGGCAACACAGGGTGGTGGGACAAAGACCAGATTTGGAATATAATCTTGATTCTGCTGTTGGCCAGTCATTTCACCAAACTGGGCCTTATCTTTTTCATGGATAAAGTAAAGAAGTTGAGGAACATAATCTCAACAGTAGGTTATCAAGGACTCCTCTTGTCATGTTTAAACACAGAAGCCCTATATCCCAAGAAACCCCAAAGTCCTAGAAACTGGATAGTTGGCCCCCACATTTCAAAGATCATCCCAGCTCTAACACCCCATTATCCAAGGCCTTCCACTAATATTTTACATCTACAATATTTTTATTTTTGTCTCATCCTCCTGATTGTATTATCTTCAGTCTCAAGGCAAAGATCCTCTGATCCATATAAATGTTGATCTAGTTTCAAAAGGACTTTTTGCTCTTAGACTGAGGATTTGCCTGGGGATCACTCCTAACATTATAATACCATTTAGAGGACCAAAAACATTTCAAGTTTTCTTTGACTCTTAAAATCCTGTATTGGATGTATAGTATTTCCATGGGACAGGCTATTCTATTGTGATGTTTGTATTATATACTGAGATAATTGGCAAGGTAGCTGAAACCAGTAGGTATTGGAATCAATACAATTGGTGATTCAAGACATCAACAACCATAGTCTTTTGGACTTTTGATTCCATTCTTTGGACCCTTTCATAATCTTTCTTTGCTATTCCAGTCCGTTGGAGGAGAAAAAAGAGTTAAATTCTAAATGGTTAAACATCTCTTTGCCTTCCTTAGAGGGGAAGAAAAAAGTAATTTTTTTCAATGTAATATAACATACAAAAAAAGTAATTTTTTCAATGTAATATAACACATATAAATATATAATTAACTGTGACTAATACAATAATAATTCAAGTAGATGCTTATTTTATTGCCTTGTAAGAATTGCCAAGAAGACAAGATCTACGGCTTTTGTGCTTCACAACATGAAGTCAGCATGTTAGCATGAATCAAATTATGTAATAAACTCACTGCAGTTTTCTTTAAAGCAAAAGATTTATCTTTCAAACATGGTACTTCAAGGAAATAAAAATTAAACAAATGTTTATGATACATTATAAATCACCCAATGAAAACGTTCTGTGATTTTTAAAATTAGACAAAAAATTAAATGAGTATTTTGGAGGAATATTGACATTATGCATCTCATTACTTACTACAACTTTTCACTGAGTGGGCTTTACCTGTGTCTTTTCCAGATAAGGTTTCTGATACACTAGAGTTAAAAATCGGCAGTATTCCTCCTAAAAGCCCCCCAGTGCAGAAAATCGTTGTGTTTGATGATGGAGTTAGAAAAACATCTCTGAAATACATATTATTCTGTGCATTGGTCCCCAAACAGAGCTAACTTCTGCAAGAGAACAACTCCTCCACTTTTTATCTGCAGCTTCCTCTGAACCTAGGACTCAAACATAAATCAACAGCAGCTGAGCTCAACAGCCCATACTGTATTCATGCTCACCCACTCTCCTCGCCCTACTGCTGGAGAAGGCCACGTGCACCAGATATCATCTTGGGCCTTTATGCAAATGCACTCCCTGTAGTTCTTCCTTCCAATCTGTTGGATATGCTCAGGCATGTCAACAGCCCACAGAACACAGATTAGACTGAAAATAAGCCATCTGACAAGAGAAGGATCTCCAGCCCCTGCCTCCCAATTGCCAGCACTGGAGCCTTGCAATTCTGTTTTCAGCTTCTGGATGTCTCAGCTTTCAGGACTATTCATGCTTCATATCTCAGGGGCACTAGTGCAGCAGCTTCAAGGGTACCATCTCAAGCCTCACTGCTAGTTGCTCTCAGCCCTCACGCAGGGCCATGCTCCTGCAACTAAGTCCCTACGTGTTTACTGAGCTCCGGAAGCTAGACCTCAGGCCCAGCCTTAATAACCTGTAGGGGCGCTCTGCAACTCCAGGAACTCTATGCCAGCACCTCTCCCACCTCAATGAGCTCATCACATGGAGACCCAACCCTTCCTACCGAACAAAGATGGCCTTGCTCTGTACCTATATTATTTTTCTTCTGACACCCTTCTTTACATAGCAGCAGGATACCAGGTTGGGTCCTATTTTGGACAGCTGTGAAATCCCAAGAGAGAAGCGCAGCCTTGATTCAGTGGAGAGTGGGGAGTGGGGAGCCAGGCTAAGTGCGTAAGCAGAAATGCAACACAAGACAAATGAGTAAACACAGTCCTGCCCCCCGTGCAGCCCAGGGACACCTCACGCTGCCATTGCCTTCTCACCTATGCTAGCACCTACACGGCTCTTTCTGCTTCACCCTGCTAACCCTGAAAGTGAAATAGAAATAAGGTTCCTGAGAGCTGGCTATTCTTATTTTCACTAAGTTCTCTCTTCTTTTTTTTATATTACTTTATATCTTAAAAACAAACAAAACAATCTTTGTTGCTGTTGAGTTCAGAATAATAAAATCGTGATGGTAATCATATATGTAAAAAATATCCAGACTTATCCTGAAACCATCTTGGACATTCTCGTATATCGTAAGTTTGAATTACTGTTTGAGTTCCGAAACAACTCAAGATGCACATTGTTGTGTTCAGTCAGTCGTGTCCGATTCTTTGGGACCCCATGGACTGAGCACACCAGCCTTCCTTGTCTTTCACCATTTCCCAGAGTTTGCTCAATTTCATGTCCATTGACTCAGTGATGCCATCCAACCATCTCATCCTCTGTTGCCCCCTTCTCCTCTTGCCCTCAGTCTTTCCTAGCATCAGGGTCTTTTCCAATGAGTCAGTCAGCTCTTTGCATCAGGCAGCCAAAGTACTGGAGCTTCAGCTTCAACATCAGTCCTTCCAATGAATATTCAGAGTTGGTTTCCTTTAGGATTGACTGGTTTGATCTCCTTGCAGTCCAAGGAATTCTCAAGAGTCTTCTCCAGCAACACAGTAGTATGCTTTCCATTTCTTACTTAACCCATGTAGGGCTTTAAGAAAAACAGAATCTGAACATTGCTTATCCCTTCACACTTTAGTAGGCCAAATGTGATTTGGAAAGAGCTACTTGATAAATCCAAAGAATAACTTTCTACTTTTAATGAGTTTCCCACCTCCCTTAAGGGGTAATAATAATAATTCTAATGCAAATCAACTCAGAATTCTCCAATTCTAACCAGAAATTTTAGCCACAAATATTCAACTCAGTTTGTCTCTTTGTTTGCTAGTAATGCACCCATCTCCTCTAACATTTTAAGACACATTTCGTCTACTTGGTGTCATTCCCACCCTTAAATCTGCATGTCCATTTTCACAGCAGAGTTCAGCTGAGCCAGAGCACAATGGGCTTCAAGAGATATTGTTAGCACATTGATCTTGGTGTAGATTTGACCCTGGGTCCCAAACAGTGAAAGCAATGGCAGTGGAGGCACCTGGGGTAGAACAGAGAAGCCTGAAACCCATTGAAGGAAGGCCACTGAAAAAATGGGGGATTGGGAGCAGACTTAAAGTAGAGCAGGCAATATTGAGGGCTCCTAAGAAACTAAAATACTAGATACAGAGAAGCATGTTTATAAGTGGACAGGAGTTTAGCAGCTATGCAACATCCCTAGATGCCCTTCTCTGCCTCTTTTATTCATAGGAGTCTTTAGAAAAAAGGACTTGGGTAAATGGAGAGGGAAAGGGCCAAGTGTCTAACCATGTAGGGTACAAGTGTTCATTATTAAAAGCTGATGAACACCGGAGTGAAAATATACCTTTTTAGAAGCAAATAGTGAAATGTGAAAACATGGGTTTGAGCACCAACCGTATAAATTTAGTAGCTCAGAATGCAAAGAGATTCACCAAACAACACAGTTTCCTCAAATGATTAAATGTGAGACTATCACTGACTTCACAGAGCAGTCTAAGAACACGTCCTTCTGGAGGTTTTCACTGGTCCTTTCCATGCATGTGCCTCCCTTTTCCATGTGAAATCAGAGACATACAGATATTCCTTCCCAAGTACTTTATTAGCAAGAACTGAGATGATCTAAGGTGGCTCAATGGTAAAGAATCCACCTGTCAATGCAGGAGATACCAGAGACAAGAGTTTGATCCCTGGGTCAGGGAGATTCCCTGGAGGAGGAAATGATAACCCACTCTGTGTTCTTGGCTGGAAAACCCCATGGATAGAGGAGCCTGGTGGGCTATAGTCCTTGGGATTGCAAAAAGCTGGACATGACTGAGCATGCATCCCATTCTTCCCTTGCATCCTATCTCTTGCCACTGGCTAACCCAACTGGAAGCCAGAGGACAAAGTGGTCCCCTGGTGTAATACATGTAGGCCTCTCAGGACAAAAAGTAACATGAAGAACGGACCCAAAGCTCAAAGAGAAGATTTTCTAGTAGCTTGCTGTTCTGGGTTGACTTGTGTCCCCAAGAGACAGGTTGAAGTCTGAATCTCCCAGTATCTCAGAATGTGACCTTATAAGGAGATGCAGTCTTTATAGAAATAATCAAGTTAAAATAAGGTCATTACAGTGGGCCTTAATCCAGTACGACTGGTTTTAAAAAGTGAAAGTCTGGACACAGAGACAGATACTCACATGTGGAGACACACAGGGGGAAGACAGTGACAGGACTGGAGTGATGCATCTATAAGACAAGGACAGAAACTGCCAGGAGGTAAATGAGGCAAGGAAGGCTTCTACCCTAGGGCCCGCAGACAGCACAGCCCCCGACATCTTGATTTGAGATGTATAGACCCTAGAACGGTGATCAAGTTTGTTTTTCTTAAGCCACCCAGTTTTGGTATGCTGTTACAGCAACCCTGAGAGACTAACACCCTTGCTAAGGTGCAGCTAATGCTTGACTGAACAGCTTTAAACTCTGAGTAGATATTAGATTCCAAATGAACTTCAGAGAGTGTGTTCAATCCTTTTATTTTACAAATAAGATAATCGAGACTTAAGACATGCTCAAAGTTACACAGTTGATAAACTTGGGGGGAAAAAATAGCAGAGTCCTAGGAAAGCACTCATGAGAAATGCTGGGCTGGATGAAGCACAAGCTGGAATCAAGATTGCCGGGAGAAATATCAATAACCTCAGATATGCAGATGACACCACCCTTATGGGAGAAATTGAAAAAGAACTAAAGAGCCTCTTGACGAAGGTGAAAGAGGAGAGTGGAAAAGCTGGCTTAAAACTCAACATTAAAAAAACTAAGACCATGGTATCCAGTCCCATCACTTCATGGCAGATAGATGGGAAAGCAATGGAAACAGTGACAGACTTTATTTTCTTGGACTCCAAAATCTCTGCAGATGATGACTGCAGCCATGAAATTAAAAGATGCTTGCTTCTTGGAAGAAAAGGCTATGACAAACCCAGACAGCACATTAAAAAGCAAAGACATTACTTTACCGACAAAGATCCGTCTAGTCAGTTATGGTTTTTTCAGTAGTCATGTATGAATTTGAGAGTTGTACCATAAAGAAGGCTAAGTGCCAAAGTATTGATGATTTTGAACTGTGGTGTTGGAGAAGACTCTTGAGAGTCCCTTGGACAGCAAGGAGATCAAAGCAATCAATCCGAAAGAAAAACAACCCTGAATATTCATTGGAAGGACTGATGCTGAAACTGAAGCTCCAATATTTTGGCCACCTGAGGCAAAGAATCAATTCATTAGAAAAGACCCTGGTGCTGGGAAAGATTGAAGGCAGGAGAAGGGGACGACAGAGGATGCAATGGTTGGATGACAACACCAACTCAATGGACAATGAGTTTGAGCAAGCTCTGGGAGGTGGTAGAGAGCAGGGAAGCCTGGCGTGCTGCAGTCCATGGGGTCACAAAGAGTTGGACACGACTGAACAACTGAATGAGGAAAGCATTCAGTCTGCCCCACATTTACAGGGTGGGGTTGGGGGTAGGGGGATGGGGTGCTCAATGACACCATTCTCAACCTGGCTGAGCTACAACATGCCTCAATACTCTGGAATCCCCCTAGGACATCATCTAAGCTAAAGGATTCTCCAGAATGATGGACAAGTGGCATCCTTTCTACAACTTCCATCTCACAGCAGGTAACCAGGCACCGAGCTGAAGAACACAGCGCAGAGTGAACTGTAATGGAAATATACCTTTGTTCTCTTCAGTGTTCAGGAACGATATCTAATAGCCCTGAGAAAGATCACCATAGCCCTCTAGTACAAAGTATTTTCCTTCCTTGTGAATTAGCCATAAAGAAAAAGTTACCCAAACAGAGCTCATTGTTCAAAGAATAACTGCTTCACACATCCTAAAGAAATGATAAGAAACTACACAGTCAGCAAAGTAGACTTAAAAAAAAAAAAAGGAGAGAAAGAAAGCGAGCTCCACCCAGAACAAATAGATTTCCTAAAGCTCTGTGATGTTTCTTATCTAGAGGAAGGCTTTGTTTTCTTGTCAATCAACCCCAGCAGATCCTCTGAGGCTTGGCCACACCTTGGGCTGGGGCATGCTCAGGAAGGAATGTGGGAAGCCAGAGGGGAGAGGCAGTTTCCTGATGGGTCAGCTGCTGGCAAGTATCTGGACCCTGGGAAAGTCTTGATGGAGGAATTCCTCTCCTTAGAGAGCAACCAGAGCAGCAGGAACAATGCTGGGATCTGCTGGTGGTGACTCCCAGGTCACAGCCTGAGCAATGCAGGCTACCAGCAGTGGGTTATGTCACAACATGCCCTGGGCTCTCAGCATTGTGTCACTTGCTCCCCTGGTTCACATCAGCTGGCAAGACACAGTATTGTTCTCAAGGCAAGCTCTCTCTGAGAGAAAGTCGATTTGCTTCATAGAAGATTAAAGCATAAGAATAATGAAAAAGGCAAACTAGCTAAGCAAAGTCCCCTTAGGACCTCCAGAGTGCCATCTTCTTGGCTCTTGGCTGGTAGTTCTTCCAAAGGAAATGTGCGTTTCGACTACCAACGTGATCTTTTGTGTGTGAAGTTTTTCATTCATCTGCAGAGATGTGCATGCTTGAGACAGTGTCTTCCCACGTCAAGCAGCTCAGGGATTACATAACCGTTCATCACAGGGCTGCTTCCCAAGCTTCTCACCCCGGTGCGCCCGGGTCCTCTGAGGACACGCCTGGGAGACCCGAAGACTTTTCCTCCTCAGCCAGGGCACCCACCACTGAGAGTCACACTCATTAATGGTGGCTAAAATAGTTCACTTCCACATCAGTTTTTCTCCCATACAGAAAAAATTTCTTTTCTGACTTCCAAAATTAAGCTATCGGTGAGGAAGCATTTAACCATTACAAAAATTTCCTCCAGTTAGTGCAGACGAGGGCCAAAATAAACCAAGAAAAATCAATGAAAATGCTCTATTCTGAACAAGATTTCCTATTTCTTAAGAGACTAGCTGGAGAGCAGCTGTTACCATAATTTATTTGCCTTATTTTCTCTTTCCCTCAGATAGGAGTGGGACGCTGGGCTTTTCCTAAGCATTATGGAGGCCTCCGTGGTCTTCAAATCTGGTGCACTGGTGACCTCTAGAGGACACTATTTTGGTCTAGGCTCAATGCAAAGATGAAAAACCCTTTGCTCTAGGGAGGTAAATACATTATCCATTTTACAACTGCTAAATAGCTTTTAAGCTCAAAGCATAGAAAGTTTCAAGCAATTATCTTCCTTCAGGCAAAATCTCCAAGGTGTCAAATGATCCAGTTTCCCTTAAATCATAGAGAATTTTGTTGTTGATGAAAATGTAAGAATTTTCTTCTCTCCTAAGATTGAGGTAACTGGTTTTCCAAAGGACTCCAGCTTGGCTGAAACATTAGGGCATGGCTTAAGTGGATATCTTCAGCTATCTTTGGCTTGCTCCCTGTCCCTCAGTACATGTGCTAAATCACATGAGTCGTGTTTGACTTTGTGACCCTATGGACTGTAGACCACCAGGCTCCTCTGTCCATGGGATTCTCCAGGCAAGAATACTGGAGTGGGTTGCCATGTCCTTCTCCAGCAGAGCTTCCCAATGCAGGGATTGAATCCACGACTCTATGTCTCCTGCATCGACCGGGGGGTTCTGTCCCTCAGTGTCCTGCAGAATTCTCAACACAAGAACCTGAGAGTGTCAGCAAAAGCATCCCAAGAAGTCACTCTTGAATCCCTCTAAGCCTACAAGGCAGTTGCTGTTATTCAGTCATTCAGCCGTGTCCGGCTCTTTGAAACCCCATGGACTGCAGCATGCCAGGCTTCCTGTCATTCAGTATCTCCTGGAGCTTGCTCAAACTCATGTCTATTGGGTCAGGGTTGCCATCCAACCATCTCATTCTCTTTAACCCCCTTCTCCTCTTGCCCCTCAATCTTCTATAGCATCAGGGTCTTTTCTAATAAGTCAGCTCTTTGCATCAGGTGGTCAGAGTACCGGAGCTTCAGCACCAGTCCTTTCAATGAATATTCAGGACTGATTTCCTTTAGGATTGACTGGTTTGATCTCCTTGCAGTCCAAGGGATTCTCAAGTGCAGTCCAAGGGATTCTCAAGTCTTCTCCAGCACCACAGTTCGAAAGCATCAATTCTTCGATGCTCAGTCTTCTGTATGGTCCAATTCTCACATTGATATATGACTGCTGGAAAAACCACAGCTTTAAGTATATGAACCTTTGTCGGCAAAGTAATGTCTCTGCTTTTTAATATGCTGTCTAGGTTTGAAACAACTTTTCTTCCAAGGAGCAAATGTCTTTTAATTTCATGGCTGAAGTCACCATCCACAGTGATTTTAGAGCCCTCCAAAATAAAGTCTGTCACTGTTTTCATTGTTTCCCCATCTGTTTGCCATGAAGTGATAGGACCGAATGCCATGATCTTCATTTTTTTAATGTTGAGTTTTAAGTCAACTTTTTCTCTCTCTTCTTTTACTCTCATCAAGGGGCTCTTGAGTTTCTCTTTCCTTTCCCAAAGTTGAAGAAAACTACCAGTCATGCTTCTCCATATTTTCCCTCATCAGCAGAACATTTCAATCAGCTAAGTGGAGTTGGGGAGGATCTCAGGGCCACAGGGAATGGGTGGAGGCAAAATTGTGCAAAGGGGCACTAATGTCTCGAAGGGCTTTTCAGAGGTCCTGGGATAGAGCTGCCCTTCCATTCTCACATGGAGCTAGGACCTTGACTCATTTCCTCTCTCAGGCAGCAGTATCCACTCCAGGCTATGTATCAATGGGGACAGATATCAGCCTAAAACCACAGCATACAATGGGAGACCATTCAGGACTAGGTCACTGTAGTGAATAAAAACACTTCTATTAAAAGCCATCTGCATTCTGGGGCTTCATCAGGTACTTACTATACATCATCTCTCATTTTCACAACAGCCCTGCCTGCCAAATGCTATTCTCTTCATTCTACTGATAACAAACTAAAACTCAGAGAGCTCAACTTGGCAAAAATCACACGTATCCCTGGAAGTTCACTTGCACGTGTGCCTTTTCCATTGTATCACAAAGCTTCTATCATCATCAAATGTTAGAGCCGAAAAAGACTGCTGTACTTATAGTTTAATCCATTCACTTTATAAATGAAGATACAGAGAAAGTAAAATGATGAAGCTGAGGCCACAATGTAAGTGCCAGACCTTGCAGGAATATAAATTCCCCATTCAGTGCTCGGGTCACTATGCGGAACCCATGACAATTCCCTTCTTGCCTTTGCAGAAGCGATAGAGGATCATTTGAGGATCAGGATAAATACTAGAACGTAATTCTCCTGTAACATGAATTCTCCCGTAACATGAATTCTCCCATTTACCTCACCCTGGTTCTTACAGGACCCCTGGGACCTGTTTGACGTCTGAGGACCTCCTGGGAACAGTATGAGGCTCCAATTCTAACCCCAAGACCTCCCTCACCATCTCCTCCTCAGTACAGGTTTCCTCGTGTACAACTATATGGGAAAGGATGGACTCTCCAGGGTAGAAGTGAAAGTCCACCGAAAGAATAAAAACAGTAAGCATTGAAATTCAAGATTAGGAGAGGAATGATGGTAGACTGGAAATCCAGATGGCATTTCTACGATTGGAAATTTTCTTCTTCTCTAAGAAACTACTCATCATGACTTCTGGAAAGCCCCATTAAATTCTCATCAGGTCAGTTTCTACTGCTGATATCATGTTTAAGTTCTGTGAAAAGACATTCTTATCCTATTAAGGTTTATGAATAAATGATGAAAACTGTGGCATATTTTAAACTGGACTGTTCTACTGATTAGGGACAGAAGGCTAAGAACAAAAAACCCTACACCCCATTTATTACACAAGAATGGGTATTCAGTCCATTTTGCTGGTGTCTCCTTTCTACTGTTCAAATCTTGCCCCTTCCCTCAAGTTAGTACTTCTGAAACTTGTATCAGCAAAACGTTGTTAGCAGATCTAGTGAAGATTTGTTCTATCAAGAGGCTGAAGCTGGTAACAAAAAGGTGGTTTGTAGATGATCTGGTAATTTCAGTGGTCACTGTTAGCAAAGCCCCAAATCATGGTTGATGACTGAGTCTTCAGTGACTCATCTTTGCAGTAAAAGGAGAGGGTTTCTGGGAACCACCCAGAATTTCAAGGACATCTGTTTAAAAGTGACAAGAAATCAAGGGCATCCTACCTGGTCTAAGGAACTCAACAAATTGAATCTTGTTAGTTTGACCTTTAGGAGTCATTACTGAGAGTCAGTCAGGAAAATTCCCATGTGGGTTGGGCCAGTGAGCTGGGGTTTTAGTAACCCTTATAATAGTACAGGGAGATGAACAGCCATGTACCATGTCTGGCTGTAGCGCTGCGATGGAGTGGAAGAAAGAGTTAAGGCGTTTTATTGCTTTAAGGCTTCCCCTGCATTTCGATGTCTGTCCTGCCTTGTTCTAATTTCAAGGCCAGCAGGCCTACTGGCATTACAACAAGTACTAATTAGAAACAATGGTTTAAAAACCATCTCCTCCATCCTTTTGCCATATTGGAGTAGTTCATAACAGAACTGCAACAGGGCTCCAGCTAGCATGAAATTGAAAACATTTTCCTGAGGATTATGTACTGGTCACCTTTTCTAGTTCCTTACCTGAAGAAAAATGGTTACTATAGTATAGGGGTGGGTTTTCAAATTTAGCTATTATGTCTGCAGTGGCCACTTACTGATGTAAGTCTAGAGCTCAACAGACTGCTATCTAATCTCTCACCACTGCAGTGAGGAAGGCTAGGCACACTGAAATCCCCCACACCATGCCATAAAGCAAGCCCATCCTTCTCAGTAAGTGGATGCCTAATAACAATTAAAAGCAGAGGGAAAGAGATCTTTCAACTGAGAAGTGCTACAGGCAGTTAAATAGAGAAGAGAAGAAGCACTTCACAGTTTTGTGATAATTGTATGGATAAATATGAAATGCAATATTTAACACTAATCTAGCATTAAGAGCAGAAGTTATTTATTCTTAAAATAGTCTTTTCAAAAATGAAATACCACTGATTCTGAGCTTTAAAGATAACTTTGAAAGTAGGTATATTTCTACTTTAAAGAATGTTTCTAAAATCCATCTAATCCACCATCTCCTCCATCTCCTGCCTTAGTTCTCAGGGATGAAAGGAGAGCTCTGTTATATTTTCCAAGCCAATGACACATTCTTGTTTTCAGAAATGTTGAAATATCAAGATAAATATGTACTTCAAATAATATGGTAGTAAAAGTCTGAAGACAGAGAATCTTTGGCACCTTCAATGATGCTGATATGAAAAGGGCTCCTTTAACTCTACTGTGACTTGTGTGCTAATGGTCATAAGATGGCTGCTATAGCACCAGGCATCATGTCTACACTTGAAGGAGGAAAAAGAAAGGAGCACAGGACAGCAGTGACACAACTGCTATTTTATCATAAAGACAATTCCTTTCCAGAAGCCTCCTAACATAATCTCACCTTCATTGTCAATAACATAGTCCTATGACCTCATATACTGTAAGAAAAGTTGGAAAATGTAGTAGCTGCAAAGGAGAATGCAATTTCTGACTAGTCTAACCTTATCTCAAATCAGGAAATGAACCTGTGTAATTATTATTCCAAACAAAATCAAGGCTTATTACCAAGAAAGGAAGCAAGAAATAGCTTTTGGAGTGTTTAGGAGGCAACTAGTTATGTCTGCTAGGTTCTGTAAAAAAGGAAAAGAAAAATGATATTCGTTTAAAATTTTAGCTGCTTTTCTTAAATTAGCAGTTGGAGAAAATCTCTGGTTTTAGACAAGAGAAATAATAATCAGGGGTATAAAGAGACTGGGATATTTATGTAAGTTACTGACTTTACTCAGCGATCTAGAACTCACATACTGCTACATAGATACTATAAATTTCAGACTTTTAATTTCAAATCTGTTATGTGATTCATTCTCCTTCCCTGTCAAATGCTATATAATTTCAATAGCATCTCTGGCCTATAAGATATCAATAAGATTAATAGGTTTTTCTGTTTGATGTTTTATAAAATTATGGCTAATTTTCTGGTATGATTAAAGGATAGCATCTTTAAAAGTCTAATTTAATGGATAATGTATAGGCTAAACGAGGAAAACTACTGGGGAAAGTCTCTGTTCTCATGGCCCCAAATGTATTGTTTTCCATCCATATACAGATGTTTTTATTAGCACATAATTAACATAAAGTGTATACATACCCTTCTCCTCTTGTAGTAAGTAGGTAGTGATGAAGAATAATGAACTCCTGGGCTTCCCTGATGACTCAGTGGTAAAGAACCCATCTGCCAATGCAGGAGACACAGGTTCAATCCTTGATCCGAGAAGATCCCACACGCAACAGAGAAACTAAGTCCATGCGCTACAACCACTGAGCCTGTGCTCCAAAGCCCAGAAGCCGCAACAAGAGAAGCCTACTGTGATGAGAAATCCAAGCATTGCAACTGCAGCTAGAAAGCAGAGAAAAGCCAGCACAGCAATGAAGGCCCAGCACAGCCAAAAATAAAATAATAAATAATAGTGAACTCCTCTAACACCTTCTGTGGGGTTAATTAAATAAGTGCTAAAACTAAAGTAATATGAAAGCCTCATTAATCAGCCAATCCTGATATCTGATGTTGACTGGCTTCAGAATAACATTGGAACAATGTGTTCCAGTAACACTGGAACACTGAACTCCATTCCACTGATACTTTTTGTTAACAGCTCTTTAGGAGTTGACCTTCACCAGGAATCCTTGAGGGGAGAGAAGGAATCCTATTATTATTGGACCTGAGTAGTCTGTAACACACCAGGATTTTATGGAAACCTGACATGAGAGAAATACAAGCCATCTAGCGAGTTAAAGAGCTTCCAAGCATAGGCAACGAGATGAGCTTCGAGGCCAGGTGGTCAGGATTCATATGGCTCTCCTACTTACTGTGCTGTATGATTTCCATCACTTACTTGTTCTCTGAGGTTTTTTTTTTTTTTTTTTTTTTTTCATAGCCAGCATAGTTTCTATCCAGGATAGATACTCAGCAAGTGGCTGATACTAATTAACATTCAGGCTCCTTCTCAGTCAAACTTAGAAGGTAGGAATGTGATTTGGAGTTTCCCAGAAAGCTGCTGACATTTCTGTACCCCCAGCATCCACCACCACCCCCCAAAAAAAACCCCACATCATCTGTCATGTGACAAGTCCTAGGACCCAGTGATCCGTGCCTTTGGTTTACAATGAAGTAGCACTTCCCAGAGATCATAAGGTCTCTAAGGACAAAAGTTTATTATTAACCTCTGCAGCTGTCCTTCTTATTTCTAGTATAGATCTTCTTCTGTTTTAATACATTCTTCTGTTTTAAGACACTAATACTTCTTCTGTTTTAAAACATCAGGGGCTAAATAAATATTTATAGAAAGAATTACACTAATTTAATTTAAATGTATAGTCCTTGCAATGAAGAATAATGAATTACATCTATTATAGGAGGAAAAAAAAAAACCTATCAGGTCCCTTTCAAAAGGAACAGGGAAGGGAGAGAAAATGAGAATGTGTCCCAAATAGTAAACAACTGTCCCAGAGGGTCTTTGTTGGATTACCCAGAGATAGAAAGAGAATGGACCTAGGCAGAAGCACCGAAAGAAGTTTTTAGGAAGTTATCTTATAGCTTCAGGAATAAAAGAATCACAACAACAAAATGCAGTCATCATATAAAATATCAGAACTTATTTTTCAATATGGTAATACGTTCTATTAAATGAAAATAAAGATATGTGTCTTATAGTGTTTTTGAACCTTTAGGGCCTCCAAAGATTTCAATCTGGCCTTGCTGGAGGCATGGGAATAACCTGTCAAACATTGCCTAACCCAAGTGATCAGGTTAGTATCCGCAGAGGTAGGTATGTGGATAGAATGTATCTTCCCACAGCAACTCTGGTTCATGACAAGATGCTTGCTCCAACTTAGGTCAGAATTACTCCAGATATACACTGAGATCTGGAGTTTGGAGAGGACAGTGAGTTGAAGATGTAAGTTTCAGTATGCGATAGTATTTAACATACAAATATTTCAGATTCTTCTAAACCAAGTAGCATCCCTACCTTTATGTCTTCAACACTGTGGGTCCAACCACTAGCCTCTCTGACAAATTTCCCAGCTGTGCAGGGAAATACCCACAAAACATCATCCTATATATCCTAGGGTACAAAGGACTGCTTGGGCAGCAAAAGAAAAAAAAAAAAAAGCAGCAGCTGTGGCTTTTTGTCTTACCCCGTGCAGAGAGAATCCTTTCTACAAGGCTTTTGCAGTGCCTGCCTGGTCAGTGCTCAGTGTTGGTAGCTGCAACCTTATCTCACCGGACTCTTTGCATCTCTACCAACCTGTTAGCTCTTTGAGGGCAGGAACTGTCTTTTATAGTCCATACCATTCATTTTCTATTGCTATTGTAACACAAAACTGCCACAGACTTAGTGGCTTAAAATCTTACCCTTAAGGAGATCAGAAGCACAAAACCGGTCTCACTGGACTAAAGGTGAGGGGTCAACAGAATTGGGTTGTTTCTGGAGGCTCCAGGGGAGAATCTATTACTGCCCTGTCCTTTTGAGCTTCTGGACGGTACCTGCACTCTTTGGCTTGTGGCCTCATTTTTGTCTTCAAAGCCATACAACAACACTGGGCTGAGATCTTTTTATGTTGCCCTCTCACTGGTGCTCCTCCTTCTGCTTCCCTTTTCCACTAATAAGCACCCTTGTGACTACTGTGGACCCACCTGAGTAATCCAGGTCACTGTCCCCATTTCAAAGTCAGATGATCAGCAACTTCTATTCCCCTTTACCATGTAACCTATTCACCTGTTCTTAGGATTAGGATGTGGACATCTTTGGGGGAACTCGGTTTGGAATCCATAGCTCTAAGCACAATGTTTAGTGCATTTCAGCTCTCAATCAATGAAAATGAATGAATGAAAGAACAAGTGAAGCAGTTAATGCATCTCTCAGTGCCTGCAGCTAGGTGTTTTCCTCCAGAAAATAGCCTACTTTTAAGGAGCATACCTGCTTATCTATTTTTAGTGGGATTTGGAGAAGAGAGAGAGATGTAAAGCAGTTTGTGGATAGTTTAAAATTACCATCTTGATAATTTAGGTTATTTAGGATACCTTAAAATTAGGTATCACTAGATGAAAGGAGTGATGGTGGATTAGACGCTAAGTCCTTTCCAACTCTTGTGACCCCGTGGACTGTATGCCTGCCAGGCTCTTCTGTCCATAGGAATTTCCAAGCAAGAATACTGGACTGGAGTGGGTTGCCATTTCCTTCTCCAGACGAAAGGAATAGAAAACCTTAAAGAAAGAAAACATTCGGTATCCAATCTTCTACCAATCTAAAGCAATAGGTAGTAAAAATGAACATATATGTATATGTGTATATCTGAATCACTTTGCTATACACCAAAAACTAACAAAACATTGTAAATCAACTGTAATTTAAAAAAAAATCTTATCTGTAACTTAGTGTATGAAACCTACTCTTTACTTATGGGCTTGTGATTCTAGTAATCCAGAGAACCGAATCCAAAACAGTTTAATCCTCTGACCGACACTAATGCTGAAAATAATTTTCAAGTATTTTTCCATGATTCTATATAAATATCATATCATAGCCAGATCATCAAAGCAGTGAAAACCAACCAGAAAAATGCCTTCACCTACCCCCATACCCACAGAACTCTGTCTTCCCCCATTACACTCTAATTGTATTATTTGACCATCCAGCTTTCCTATTTGTCCATGAGTTTCCTGAGAATAGTGCTCATCTGCCTCTCTAACTTATTATTGCAAGCCCAGTGCTGGGCCCATGGTAGGCGTTCAATCAACCATTGGTGAATGTCTTTGTTCAATTACTATGCACAAAGCACAAGTTGAACCAGAGGCAGTTTTTCATTATTACCATATTCATCCTTATACCTTAAGGACTCAGGCTTAAATTTCTCTTGGGAAAACTGCCCTTTGACTCATTCATCAGACTCTGACCTCAGACTGTCTTGAACAGATATTCATTAGTCAGTTAATCAACAAACTGTTCTATGTCCCACACAGTGGAATAAGAACACTGTGTATCACCACTCTGATTGTGTTACTGATGAAGTTACAGAAGTGGAAATTCCTCTTCAGAGCATCTTCAGGTTGAGTCTTGACACAAGAAACATTCCGTGGGTGTTATCTGAGAACACGCTGTAAGCAAAGTTTATAAGTTGGGTTTATTTGATTTTTATTTCATTTTTCAAATCTAACTCCCTTGAATCTGTGAGTAATCTTGTGCAATTATGAAAATGTGATTCATCCTGGGAATCAATTTCAAATACTTTATCCTTTCAAAGAGGTGCTGCTTTTGTCATGATGGTGAACAGATTTTCAAGCCGTGGTTCATGGAACCACAGAATTTCCTAGGGGTTGTTGAGAAGTCTATTTATGTAAAACATGGAATATATTTTCTCAAATTCTACCCTAACATGGCATAAAAAGCTTTAGCTCTACAGTATGAAAAAAGTTTAAAAAAATTTTTTAAAAGTCAGTGCACATTAAAAGGAAAGAAAATATTTTGTGCATGTAAACTCTCTCACCACTGAGTTCTGCTTATCAGCAACTCCAATTCCAATCTGCATCCAGGCAGCAGCTTAAGATAATATAACAGAACTCCGAGCGAGTATGCAGTGTGGTGATTTGGTCTATAATCTTATATTCATCCAGACTATACTTATGAGAGGAACAATACTCGACAAATTCAAGGTTTAAGAGCATGACCCTGGAACCAGACTTCCTGAGTTCGATTGTCAGTTTGGCCAGTTATTAGCTGTGTGACCTTGAGAAAAGTTTCTTAACTACCTCAGTGTTCTCTACTATCAAATGGAATATGATAAAAGATATCATCTCAATGAACTGTTACAAGGATTAAAGATTTTTAATATATTAATATATACAAAAATCAAAGTGCAGGGCTTGGAACAAGGTCAGCACTATTGTGGTTACCACTATCTGGAATGCCTGTTGTGTCCCTAAGTGGTCACCTTCAGTCCCGTGCCTGTAAATGATATCTCTGCTACACAACACTCCTTAAGTACAGAGCGACATCACTGGTTATTCCTCTGAGCTTCAGGTGCGCACAACTGAAGTCTTCCTGACATGGCCCCTTGGATGACTTATAAGCATCTCAAATTTCACAGACCTAAAACAGAACTGTTGACATTCCCACAAAGCTGCTCTTCTCCAAGTCTTCCCTAGTAATTAGCACTGCCATATACTCCATTGCTCAGGCCCAAAACTTTGGAATAATCCATTGTTCCCATAGTCTAGTAATCCTATTCGCATTAACTATGAAATGCATCCTAAAAATAGCCAGGTATCTTTTCTACACCCATGGCTTCCACCCTAGTCCAAGAAACTCCGGTCTTTTACTTGGACTACTGGAGCAAGAACTTTGAACAGATCTCCACACATCCTCTCTTGCCCTCCATAATCCATTTTCTACCATCATGGCTTACTATCAGCCTCCGAATATAATCAGAGCTCCTCACTGGCCTAGAAGAGCCCAAATGATTTGTCTCCTGTCTACATGAGCTGTGAGCTTTGTGTGCACTTAGTCATGTCTGACATTCTGCAACCCTATGCACTGCAGCCCACCAGGCTCCTCTGTCCATGGAATTTTCCAGGCAAGAATACTGGAAACAGTTGCCATTTCCTCCTCCAAGGGATCTTCCTGACCCAGGGATCAAACTTCAGTCTCCTGCATTGCAGGTAGATTCTTTACCATCTGAGTCCTCAGAACAATCACATCTGACAGGTCTCTGTCCCTCGGGCACAAACCAAGCTCCTTACAGTCTCAGGTCTTTGTGTTTGCTTTCTTCTCTATCTGAGAGGTTCCTCACTTGGGATTTTGGTTGAGTCTTTTTTCCCATTAATCTCTCAGTTTCCTCCTCAGTGCTTTCCATCCTCATCCCTGCAGTTGTTCACTATTATATTGTTAAATCACACCATCTTATTTACTGTGTCACATTTATTACTAGCTAGAATCAGCCCATTTATTTGGGGGTTATCTATCATTGATCACAATAAACTGTGGAGAATTCTGAAAGAGATGGGAATACCAGACCACCTGACCTGCCTCTTGAGAAATTTGTATGCAGGTCAGGAAGCAACAGTTAGAACTGGACATGGAACAACAGACTGGTTCCAAATAGGAAAAGGAGTTCGTCAAGGCTGTATATTGTCACCCTGTGTATTTAACTTATATAGAGAGTACATCAGGAGAAACGCTGGACTGGAAGAAGCACAAGCTGGAATCAAGATTGCCGGGAGAAATATCAATAACCTCAGATATGCAGATGATACCACCCTTATGGCAGAAAGTGAAGAGGAACTAAAAAGCCTCTTGATGAAAGTGAAAGTGGAGAGTGAAAAAGTTGGCTTAAAGCTCAACATTCAGAAAACGAAGATCATGGCATCCGGTCCCATCACTTCATGGGAAATAGATGGGGAAACAGTGGAAACAGTGTCAGACTTTATTTTTCTGGGCTCCAAAATCACTACAGATGGTGACTGCAGCCATGAAATTAAAAGACACTTACTCCTTACGCGGAAAGTTATGACCAACCTAGATAGCATATTCAAAAGCAGAGACATTATTTTGCCAACAAAGGTCCATCTAGTCAAGGCTATGATTTTTCCTGTGGTCATTTATGGATGTGAGAGTTGGACTGTGAAGAAGGCTGAGCACCGAAGAATTGATGCTTTTGAACTGTGGTGTTGGAAAAGACTCTTGAGAGTCCCTTGGACTGCAAGGAGATCCAACCAGTCCATTCTGAAGGAGATCAGGCCTGGGATTTCTTTGGTAGGAATGATGCTAAAGCTGAAACTCCAGTACTTTGGCCACCTCATGCGAAGAGTTGACTCACTGGAAAAGACTCTGATGCTGGGAGGGATTGGGGGCAGGAGGAGAAGGGGATGACAGAGGATGAGATGGCTGGATGGCATCAGCAACTCAATGGACGTGAGTCTGAGTGAACTCCGGGAGTTGGTGATGGACAGGGAGGCCTGGCGTGCTGCGATTCATGGGGTCACAAAGAGTCGGACATGACTGAGTGACTGATCTGATCTGATCTATCATTGATCGGTGTATACTGGGCATTCAGTAAATCCTAACACATACTAGGCCCTGTGGCAGAAGAACAGTCCCCTAAAGATGTCTATGTCCTAATCTTCAGAACCTGTGAATATGTCACCTTACACAGCAAAAGGGAATTTTCAGATGTGCTTGTATAAAAAATCTTGAGATACAGAGATCAGGATCAGGATTTTCTGGCATGGCCCAATGTGATTACAAGGGTCCTTATGGAAGGACCACAAAGGTTCTACAAGAAGGTCACCATCAGAAAGACAGCAGATGTGACAGTGAGAGCTGAAAATGGAGAGGCACTTTGGAAGTGGAGGAAGGGAACATCACCGTGCAATGCAGGCGGCCTTTAGAAGCTGAAAAAGGCAAGGAAACAGGTTCTCCTCTGGAGAGTCCAGAAGGATGCAACCCTGCCAACACCTTCATTTTAGCTCCATAAGATCAATTTTTGATTTCTGACCTTCAGAGCCATTAAGTTAACAAATGTGTGTAGTTTATCTGTAGTAATTTGTTACAGCAGCAATAGGAACAAAAGAGTTCTAAATGTTAGGGATAAAACAGTGAAGAATAAAATAGTAGACATGCCTTTCTGCCCTCATAGAAGTTATAAACTATGAATAGTAGAGGATAAAAAGCAAAGAGTAAATAGTAAAAATATATTCTGAGGAAAACTAGAAGGTAATACGCACTAAGGGGAAAATAAAGCAGGAAAAAGAGATAGGAAAGACAGACTGGAAGCTACTACAATTTTACTAGTATTTTGGGGATGCTAAGAGCTTAAACACTTGAAGGAGGGAAGGGAGACACAATGCTGACAAAGGGGAAGAGAATCCTAGACTGAGGGAAGAGCCGCCGATGACTTAGAAGGGGGCGTGCTTGACGTATTAAAGCAGTGGTGTCCAACCTTTTTGGCACTAGGGACTGGTTTCATGGAAAACAATTTTTCATTGGACAGGGGGTGGGGAGATAGTTTTTGGATGATTCAAGCACAGTAGGATTCACACTCCCTTGAGAATCTAATGCCAGGAGACAAGGCTCAGGGAGAAAATGTGAGCGATGGGGAGCAGCTGTAAATACAGATGAAGTTTTGCTTGATTGCCCACTGCTCACCTCCTGCTGCGTGGCCAGATTCCTAACAAGCCATGGACCACTTTCATATAAATGGGATTGAGTATGTAAAAAAAAAAATAAGGGAGAAAGGGAAAGATACATCCAACTAAACACAGAGTTCCACAGAATAACAAGGAAAGACAAGAAGGCCTTCTTCAATGAACAATGCAAAGAAACAGAGGAAAATAACAGGAAGGGAAAGACTAGAGATCTTTCCAAGAAAATTGGAAATATTAAAGGAACATTTTATCCAAAGATGGGCACAATAAAGTACAGTAACAGTAAAGACGTTAAGAAGCAGAGGACAGCAAGAAGAAATGGAAAGAATACACAGAAGAATGTACAAAAAACATCTTAATGACCCAGATAACCACAATGGTGTGGTCACTCAGGCAGATCCAGAGATTCTGGAGTGTGAAGTCAAAGGGGCCTTAGGAAGCACTGCTGTTAATAAAGCTAGTGGATGTGATAGAATTCTAGCAGAGCTATTTAAAATCCTAAAAATGATGCTATCGAAGTGCTGTGCTCAGTATGTCAGGAAATTTGGAAAACCCAGCAGTGGCCATGGGACTGGAAAAGGTCAATACTCATCCCAATTCCCAAAAAGGGCAGTACTAAAGAATGTTCAAGCCACCGGACAGTTGCACATATCTCCCATGCTAGTAAGGTTATGCTCAAAATTCTGCATGCTAGACTCAGTGAAACATGCTTATGTGAACAAAGAACTTCCAGATGTCCAAGCTGGATTTAGAAAAGGCAGAGGAACCAGAGATCAAATTGCCAACATTCACTGGGTCATAGAAAAAGCAAGAGAATTCCAGAAAAACATCTACTGCTTCACTGACTACGCGAAAGCCTTTGACTGTGTGGATCATAACAAACTGTGGAAAATTCTTAAACAGATGGGAATAGCAGGCTACTTTACCTGTCTCTCGAGAAACCTGTAGGCAGAACAAGAAACAACAGTCAGAACTCTGCATGGAACAACTGACTGGTTCAGGATTGAGAAAGGAGTAAGACAAGGCTGTTTACTGTCACTCTGTTTATTTGACTTATATGCAGAGCACATCATGAGAAATGCCAGGCTGGGTGAGTTACAAGCTGGAATCAAGATTGCCAGGAGAAATAGCAACAATTTCAGATATGCATATGATACCACTCTAATGGCAGAAAGTGAAGAGGAACTAAAGAACCTCTTGAGGAGGGTGAAGGAGGAGAGTGAAAAAGCCAGCTTGAAACCAAATATTAAAAAAACTAAGATCATGGCATCCAGTCCCATCACTTCATGGCAAATAGAAGGGGAAAAGGTGGAAGCAGTGGCAGATTTCCTCTCCTTGGGCTCTTAAATCACTGCAGATGAAGACTGCAGCCATGAAATTTGAAGACCATTTCTTCTTGGCAGGAAAGCTATGACAAAATTAGACTGTGTGTTAAAAAGCAGAGACATCACTTCATTGACAAAGGTCCATATAGTCAAGGCTATGATCTTTTAAGTAGTCATGTGTGGTTGAGAGAGCTGGACCATAAAGAAGGCAGAGTGCTGAAGAATTGATGCTTTTGAACTGTAGTACTGGAGAAGACTCTTGAGAATCCCTTGGACAGCAAGGAGATCAAACCAGTCAATCCTAAAGGAAATCAACTCTGAATACTCATTGGAAGGACTGATGCTGAAGCTGAAGCTCCAATACTTTGGCCACCTGAGGCTGAGAAAGACTGAAGGCAAAAGGAGGAGAGGATGAAAGAGGATGAGATGGTTGGATGGCATCACTGATGCAATGGACATGAACTTGGGCAAACTCGGTGAGGGACAGGGAGGCCTGGTGTGCTGCAGTCCGCGGGGTCACAAAGACTCAGACACAACTCAGCGACTGAACAAAAAACAAACAAAAACAACATTCCATTGTATGGATATACCACAGTTTCCCTATACATTCACCCATGGAAAAATGTTTGGGTTGTTTATAGTTTAGGGATATTATAAATAATGCTTCTATGAACATTTATGAATAGGATTTTTTCGGTGACAAGTATTAATTGCTCTAGGATGAATATCACGGAGGGTAATTGCTGGATCATATGGTAAGTAAACAGATAACTTTATTTAAAAAATAACTGCCAAGCTATTTTCTTGAATGATTGTTTCAGTTTTCATTCTTTTCACCAATAGATGAGAGATCCATCTGTTCTGGATACTTGATAAAAGTTGCTATTATCAATATAATTTTTATTTTAGCCTTTTTAACAGGTGTGTGGTGATGTCTCACCATGGCTTTAATGAGAAAATTATTTAATGGCTAATTATGTTGAATATATTTTCATGGCTTATTGGCCATTTGTCTTTTCTCTCTAGTGATATGTCTGTTCAGTATATTTTGCCCATTTTCTAATTGGGTTGTTTATCTTCTCATTATTGAGTTTAGAGAGTTTGCTATATATTCTACATACAAATCTTTTGTCAGATAATGTGATTTGCAAATATTTCTCTCCAATTGTGAATTGTCCTTTAATTCTCTTAGCAGCATCATTCTCAGAGCAAAAGTTTATAAAGTTCATACGGTCCAATTTACTGATTTTTCTTTTATGGATTGGTTTTTGGGGTCATGTCTAAAACTCTGCTTAGTCTTAAATTATGAAGATTTTCTTTTATGTTTTCTTCTAAAAGTTTTAGAGATGTGTACTTTAAATTAGATTCATGATCAATTTTGAGTTAGTTATTTTATAAAATGTGAGTTTTAGGTTGAGGTTCATCTTTGTGCCAATGGATATGCAATTGTTTTAACACCATCTGTTGAAAAGACTGCCCTTTCCTCATTGAAGTGCTTTTGCATTTCTTGGCCACACTTGTATATTCTATTTCTGGAGTTCTGACTTTGTTCTATATCATACTGTGTTTTAATTGTTGAATTCCTTGTCTTTCTCACTGGACTTGAACCTAAGCATTGTGTTTTTCTCAATTCTGCTTCCAGGGCATTTGGCACAATGGACATTCTACAGTGAACATAGAGTAAATAAAGTTGATGAAATGAATGAAAGAAACTTGGCTCCTTTGGTTGGTTTTTATAAGTGATGATCTGTCTAGTCAGCTTATATTTTTTGAGAGGAAATGAAAAACATTTTCACTAAATTATCTGTTATCCTTTCCAACATTTATTTGGTATCCATCTGTTCACATCACTTAATAGCTTTCTGAATCAATATTACTACATTTCATGAAATATGTGCACAAATATACTTACTCCAGAAGAAGGAATGGCAACCCACTCCAGTATTCTTGCCTAAAGAATCCTGTGGAGAGAGGAGCCTGGTGGGCTGTTGTCCATAGGGTGGCACAGAGTCAGACACGACTGAAGTGACTTAACATGCATGCATGCACTGGAGAAGGAAATGGCAACCCACTCCAGTATTCTTGCCTGGAGAACCCCAGGCATGGAGGAGCCTGGTGGGCTGCTGTCTATGGGATCACACAGAGTCAGACACGACTGAAGTGACTTAGCAGCAGCAGCAGCATGCTTACTCTAAGAGAACTTCAATGTGAGATCTGGTCCTTGTTCTTAAAGAACTTGCATCTCACAACACAGCATCATGATAACAAGCAGGGACTTCATGGTCAATCCAAACCAAGATGAGTCCACATAGCCACACACTAGCTGTGTGACCTTGAGCAAGTTGGTCAATTATTAAGGCCTCAGTTAGTCAGTGTGTACAATGCTGATGATAACAGTACATACCTCATTAAGGCAATGCAATGGTAAAATCTGGTGATGTAATTATTAGCAGAGTGTCCTTCTACTATTTAGTAAAGACTTAATAAATGCTAGCCTATACTATTTATTCCCATGTATTAATGTTATATATATATATATAACATATATCATTTTATATATGTAATATACAGATAATATTTTTATATTAAATGTAACTTTAACTAAGGAAGAGTTTTTTGAGGTGGACTTGACAAGGCTTCAGCAAAATGAATAAAGAAAATATCCTTGTTCTATCTTACAACCTAAGTCAAAATTATAAATCGATTTTCAAAATCACTTTGTGGTCAGCGGTCCTTCTGATTTCTAGCTAAATCACAAAATCTGATATAAAAAAGCATGAGGCATTTTCAAATCAGCAGTAAGTACATTTTTCAGAATTGCTCAGAGCAAATAGAAGTATTTACCCAATAAAAAGAGAAAGTTGCTGAGTTGGCAGGCTGCATTTTGATTACAGAGGACTGGCTATCCCAAAAAGTTAAATAAAACTTTCTTTTGCTCTCAGGAAACCATTTATGCTTTGCAATAGAAATGGTACTTATGTGAATATAATACTCTTTGCAATCATTAATCCCATCCCTTTAAACATCCTAATGGGCCCTACTGAATTTTCTAATTATTCTATGCTTTCTGTGAAGACATTACTCTAAGTGCTCATTATAAACAAATGAGTACACAAACATTTGGTGTATTAACAGATTTTCACCCTTTATAAACATCCAATATGTTTTATCATTTCTGTATGTAGTATGTAGAGATCTCTTCTGCCAGTAGATACTAGTGGATGAAATGAAAGTAAAATAGAGTTCTAATGCCTCTAAAGTTTCACAATGATGTGCCCATGGGTTCTAGGTGAGTGAAGCGGGCAGATCTTTGCTGGCTTCTAAGACAGCTCCTGAGCAGCTGAGATGTCTGTGTTCTGACCCCAGGTCTTCTACTGGGGTCCATGAACATTTTTAAACATTGCATCTTTTTATTAAGAAAATCCATATCATATCCAGACGGAATCTGCTGGGTGACATTTTTGAAAACACTATAACACCCACTGGGGGCCATGTGTCAACTGCTGATTCCCTGAAAATACCACCCCAACAACCTGTGGCTGAAGCAAATGCAAGTTTATTACTTACTGCAATAAGGAGGACTACCACCTTGACAGAGTCTTTGTAGCATCCTGGAGGGGAGAAGAAAAGGATAAGAGATACCTATGAGGTCTGAGGTCTGTTTTAGGTGACTTTTTCACTGGTAGAAGGTAGGGTGCGGGAGTTTGAATGGGGTTGGGCAAAGGCTGGGCAATGCTGACAACATTGGTAGGACAGGTGGAGTGAGGTGAGATTTGGGAGGAATCTTGAAGGTGGTCAGTTCTCTGGGTAAACCTAGAGAGATCTAGTGTGCTGTGAAGGGATAAGGAAGCTAGCTGCATGGTCCATTGTTCAGAAAAATGGATTTTCCAGAAGTTCCTGAAATAAGTAAGCAAGTTTTTTTTAATGTTATCTTCCTAAACAATTATTCCTTGGAATAACATCATCCTGTTAATAAAGTGATAGCCAGCCATGTGATTGGAGCCAGTTTTGGTTCTCAAGAGGCTGATGAATACGTGACTTGGAGGCTCAGAGGTGTTCTTTATTGATTCTTTCCTTTGAGTTAAGGTACTGATGTCTCTAGGATGTGTCTCTTTAAATATAATTTCCCTCAAAAGTGGTAGAAAAATACATTGTTAACAGTATAAAATTAATCAGTAATTACAGGTTATTTAATGATTAAGTATATTATTTAATGATTAAATTATTAATCAGAAATCAGTCCCCTGAAAGGTCGCAGAAAGAGGCAAGGAAATATGTTTTTTTTTTTTTTTTTTGAAGAAGGTATGGGGAGTTGACTGCCAAATTGGAACTCCACTGCCTCAGGAGGATGGACTGCAGCTCTTTTCTAGATTATCATTATTTATTTTCCTATTCTACTCCCATTCTAGTAAAAAAAAAAAAAAAAAGCCTCTTTTAATTCCTTATTGTCTTTTTATGTAGTAACTTTTCTTTTACATCAGATACATTTTTCCCTTAATTTCTCCTTTATCCTTCCAGTGAAATAGAGATATATAAATACAGCTGTATCTAATACTTTTTTCAATATGGCCTCAGGTCAACATCCTTAAATTCAAGCTGAAATTCTTTTATATCTACTATTCTCCAGATTAAATTCTTAGACAAGTCTTTTCTCCCTATTCTCCTTAAAGTGTAACTCTACTCACCTAGGCTAAGGATACAACAGGTATCTCCTAACCTTCAACCATTCTAGACCCTCCTATCTCACTTGAGATTTTTCTTCCCTTTAAAGATTATTAGAAAGATGGTAACGATAACCCTGTATGCAAGACAGCAAAAGAGACACAGATGTATAGAAGTCTTTTGGACTCTGTGGGAGAGGGCAAGGGTGGGATGACTTGGGAGAATGGCATTGAAACATGTATATTATCATATGTGAAACGAATCACCAGTCCAGGTTCGATGTATGATGCAGGATGATCGGGGCTGGAGCACTGGGATGACCCAGAGGGATGGGATGGGGAAGGAAGTGAGAGGGGGGTTCAGGATGGGGAACACATGTACACCCGTGACAGATTCATGTCAATTTATGGCAAATCCAATACAATATTGTAAAGTAATTAGCCTCCAATTAAAATAAATTAATTTATATTAAAAAAAAGATGTGAAGAAAATATTTCAAAATATGAACAGTTGTTATCCATGGTTGCTGCTGCTGCTAAGTCGCTTCAGTTGTGTCCGACTCTGTGCGACCCCATAGACAGCAGCCCACCAGGCTCCCCCGTCTCTGGGATTCTCCAGGCAAGAACACTGGAGTGGGTTGCCATTTCCTTCTCCAATGCACGAAATCGAAAAGTGAAAGTGAAGTCGCTCAGTCGTGTCCGACTCCTAGCGACCCCATGGACTGCAGCCTACCAGGCTCCTCCATCCATGGGATTTTCCAGGCCAGAGTACTGGAGTGGGGTGCCATTGCCTTCTCCAGTTATCCATGGTTAGGTAACAATTAATTTTGCTTTCTTTATATTTTTAATATTTACATATTATGCTACAATGGAATGTAGTATTTTTATTTTTAAAACAAGTCATTAATTAAAATGTATTATTTTTACTTTTAAAAATAAAGATTATTAGTAAAGTTGACTTCCTCCACCTCTCACGTTTTCCCTATCTCATTTTCAGTTCATGATTTTCTCATTCCTTTCCAAATCTACTATTCCCTTAAAGTTTCACTTTTCTTCTGTTTTTATAAATATCTTCTCATCTATCACCACCTCAAACCTTTCCAGCATCACCAGCACACAAGGTTATCAGAGCTTTCTTCTGTTAGCATGTAAAAACCAAATTCCAAACTGAATAGTAGATAATTTTCCTTAGAACATTAATACTCTTAAGACAGGTTCCTGAAGATACATACATATATATATATAATTGAGTTTTTCTCTCATAACAAATTTGACACATTAATAGATTAATGAATGAAGTAAATAAAAATGTTGTCATTGCCTAGTATTTTGCTTCCTAGGAATGTATCCCAAAATAGAAAAAAAGGAGAAAGATCCACATAAGGCTTCTGTAAGCCATGTTAAGGGTGCAGGAATTTAATCTAAAATCAATGTTAAGCCATTAAAATGTTTCAACTTGGTGATGATAATTTGCATTTTGAGTTCTAGAGGGTTCAGTTCAGTTCAGTTCAGTTGCTCAGTTGTGTCCGACTCTTTGCATCCCCATGAATTGCAGCATGCCAGGCCTCCCTGTCCATCACCAACTCCCGGAGTTCACTCAAACTCACGTCCATCAAGTCGGTGATGCCATCCAACCATCCCATCCTCTGTCATCACCTTCTCCTCCTGCCCCTAATCACTCCCAGCATCAGAGTCTTTTCCAATGAGTCAGTTCTTTGAATCAGGTGGCCAAAGTACCGGAGTTTCAGCTTTAGCATCATTCCTTCCAATGAACACCCAGGACTGATCTCCTTTAGAATGGACTGGTTGGATCTCCTTGCAGTCCAAGGGACTCTCAAGAGTCTTCTCCAGCACCACAATTCAAAAGCATCAATTCTTCAATGCTCAGCTTTCTTTACAGTCCAACTCTCACATCCATACATGACTACTGGAAAAACCATAGCCTCGACTAGATGGACATTTGTTGGCAAAGTAATGTCTCTGCTTTTGAATATGCTACCTAGGTTGGTCATAACTTTCCTTCCAAGGAGTAAGTGTCTTTTTATTTCATGAGATAATTAGTGGATGTTAATAAGATCTTGGGGTAAATTGTATATTGGATGTGAGAAAGAGAAATGTTAGGGTGAACTCTTAGCTTTCAGGTAGCACCACTCACTTAAATGGGAAGCACCAGAACTTTAGAACTTCATTGTCCAAAATGGTAGATATCAGTCATGTTTAAATTAATTAAAATTAAATAGAATTTAAAATTCAGTTCCTCAGTTATATTAGTCTCATTTCAATTGCTAATTAGCCACTGGCTCCCAAACTGGCCAGTGCAGACAGATATGTAACATTTCCATCACAGTAGACATTCCTATTGGGCAACACTGTGCTGGAAGAGACCCATGTAACAGTGATGGCCAGGAGCTGTCACTCTGGTCACTTTCCTTTTTTAGGTTCTTTTACTAATGATTATACCTAATATTAAGAAACTCACATGTATACTCATCATGTAAAAACACACAAACTCACTTCTGTGTGCTGTTTTCATAACCTTTCACCCAAACGCTGCATAAGGGCATGCTTAGTGACCTCGCCCAGACAGAGTCCAGTTCTCACAAGTTAACTGGAGGAAAGGGAAGTAAGAGATCACGCCAGTGCACGTGATTCCAATAATAATCGAGTACTTTAGGCTGAGTTTTCCCAAAAGCATATCCTAATAAAATAATTTTGTGGAAAATCACTTATTTTAAAGATGATACCAAGGAATTTAAGGAAGGAGTGAGAGAGTAAATAGTAGAAAACCAGCAAAGGGTGCATTAATGGGTGGGTTACTGCTGTGGGCAGTGGTCCCAAGCCGGCTGGGGACCTTTGGGGCAATGTGAGAAGCAGTTCTTCCAAGAGGAAAGAAAGCAGGGATATTCATCTACCAAATCCAATTTCTTTTTGATTAAGGATTGTTCCTGTGGAATCAAGTTCCCAACCTTCCCGAACTACCACTTTGGGTGTAGAGAAGGCACTCAGAGACACAAAGCAAATCATGGGCATACATAGGTACACTCTGCAAGTGACTTTGGGGACAGGCACGAACATGTGGGACAGGCACAAACAGCATCTGCTCTTCTGCTTCACCCTTTTCCAGCCTCAGAAATCATTTCCTTAGTGCGTCCCTTGGTGATCCAGTAACCATTAAAGGAAGTGTCATCCCACAACCCATGTAAGCCAAGGGAGAACACAAACACAGAGAGATCTGTACACAGGTTCCCTAGCTACATGCAGATATGGAGGGACAATCCGGAATTCAGTTTTACACATATTGAGTTTAAGGTCTCCTTAAATCATCCAAGTTGAGATATCATGTAGGCACTGGATATATAAGCCTGGAGCTCAGACAAAAGTTTGGAGAAATAAAAGACAGGCATCTATGTGTCATCTGCACATAGGTGTATTTGAAGCCATGGAAATGGATGATGTTCCCTAGAGAGAGACGATGCCATCAATGAGGAGGTCTAGGGCTGGACTTGAGGAACTACCTAAAGCAATGCCCATATAGAGAAAGATGAGCCTGAGAAGAAGAGATGAAGCAGAACAGGAGCTGCCAGAGAAGAAGGAAAACAATCTTAGCAGCAAAAGACCAATGGAGGCAAAGGAAACAGTGTCCCAAGTTCTTCACAGATTAAAATCAACCAAAGAATAGCACAGCACTGAGATATGAGAGGTTATCTGAAGTAACTTATTTTAAGTGATATCTCCTAAAGTTGGAACTGAGGTTGGGATAATTTTCCTTGTTCACAGATATAAAAATGGTGTATATAAAATGGAACCCAATTCAATATCAAAATGTTCATCATATGAATGAGGTTGGGATAAATTTCCTTGTTCACAGATATAAAAATGGTGTATATAAAATGGAACCCAATTCAATATCAAAATGTTCATCATATGAATGAAAATCGGGAGTTGAAAGAGTGATTGCAGAAAATTAGGGGTTTTTTCCCCCCTAAAGAGAACTAACAAATGGAAGTATCAAGTAATCTGTCAGATCTCTATACATAATGTTCTCTGAATTATCAGAACACTTGGAATATAATTTAAACTTTACTGTCCTGTAGAAAACTTGACTTAAAAAATAATGCCAGCAACAGTATGGCAGAGAAAATGATTATGTAAAATCCTGTGTTTACAATAAAAATGTAACTTTGATCAAGCATGAGTCAGACAAAACAAATCAGAAACAATTGGCTAGATCCGATGAATACGAGGATAGAACAACTCCCAGGTATCATAAAACATGCAACCCTAGGCAGCCCCCATATAAGACAAAGCTCTGAGAGAGCTGCAAAACCAACAAGAAACAAAAGCTTTCTGCATTTTGAGGGTGTGTAGAAAATATATCATGAGACCTTTCATAGAGTGTTTTAGTCTGTAACTTCTGAAGATGTCTTTGTGCAGTGTGGGTTTGAGCTAGAACATTTAATTTACTCTAGGCTAAGCCCTCCTTGAAACGTGTGTGTGAATGTGTGTGTGTGTGAGACACAGAGAGAGAGAGAGAGAGAGAGAAAGAGACCTAATTAACAAGCACAAGTACACCCACAAGCAATTCCACCAGAGTTTTAGGAATACGGGGTTCTAGGCAGGTAACAAATGAAGGATAAGCACACAGAGGAAAAACAGAAACAAAAAAAGCACACAATACATAATTCCTGACTTCGTGAAAAGGCTTCTCATGATGGTCCTCTAGCTAACAGGACGCTAACACAGAGCCCAAACCGAAGTGCCCTAAATGTGCATTTAGAGCAGCCTCTCACACTGTAATGTGCTTATGAATCACCTGGGGATTTCTTTCAAAATGCAGATTCTGATTCAGTGGGTTTAGGGTGGAGCCTGATGTTCAATGTACAAAAAGCCCAGGTAATTGCCAGGTATCACCAGATACTGCTGGTCTTTGGGCCACATTTTGAGAAGAGTAGGATAAAATCTAGAAGTGAAAATTTTACCCCAAGAAGAGTAAAACGTAGGGGTAGCTACCAGAGATGAAAATGGGAAAGAAGACTCAAGACCAACATAGCGGGAGGAAAATAAGGAAGATCCCATATGCAGGTGGCCAGAGAGCGACAGTGGGCTGTAGACAAGCACAAGCAACAGGAGTCTAACGGAGTGACCATCCTAAGGTTTTCACACTTTATATCAGTTCAGTTCAGTCGCTCAGTCGTGTCCGACTCTGCAACCCCATGGACTGTAGCACGCCAGGCCTCCCTGTCCACCACCAGCTCCCGGAGTTTACCCAAACTCATGTCCATTGAGGCAGTGATGCCATCCAACCATCCCATCCTCTGTTGTCCCCTTCTCCTCCTGCCCTCAATCTTTCCCAGCATCAGGATCTTTTCTAATGACTCAGCTCTTGGCATCAGGTGGCCAAAGTATTGGAGTTTCAGCCTCAGCATCAGTCCTTCCAGTGAACACTCAGGACTGATCTCCTTTAGGATAAACTGGTTGGATCTCCTTGCAGTCCAAGGGACTCTCAAGAGTCTTCTCCAGCACCACAGTTCAAAAGCATCAATTCTTCAGCATTCAGCTTTACTTATAGTCCAACTCTCACATCCATACATGACTACTGGAAAAACCATAGCCTTGACTAGACAGATCCTTGTTGGCAAAGTAATGTCTCTCCTTTCTAATATGCTGTCCAGGTTGGTCATAACTTTCCTTCCAAGGAGTAACCATCTTTTAATTTCATGGCTTCAAGCACCAACTGCAGAGACTTTAGAGCCGGAGAAAATAAAGTCTGTCACTGTTTACATTGTTTCCCCATTCATCTGCCATGAAGTGATGGGACTGGATGCCATGATCTTAGTTTTTCTAATGTTGAGTTTTAAGCCAGCTTTTCCACTCTCCTCTTTCACTTCAAGAGGCTCTTTAGTTCCTCTTCACGTTCTGCCATAAGGGTGGTGTCATCTGCATATCTGAGGTTATTGATATTTCTCCCGGCAATCTGGATTCCAGCTTGAGCTTCCTCCAGCCCAGCGTTTCTGATCATGTATTCTGCATATAAGTTAAATAAGCAGGGTGACAATATACAGCCTTGATGTACTCCTTTTCATATTTGGAACCAGTCTGTTGTTCCATGTCCAGTTCTAACTGTTGCTTCCTGACCTGCATACAGATTTCTCAAGAGGCAGGTCAGGTGGTCTGGTATTCCCATCTCTTTCAGAATTTTCCACAGTTTATTGTGATCCACACAGTCAAAGGCTTTGGCATTGTCAATAAAACAGAAATAGATGTTTTTCTGGAACTCTCTTGCTTTTTCCATGATCCAGCAGATGTTGGCCATTTGGTCTCTGGTTCCTCTGCCTTTTCTAAAACCAGCTTGAACATCTGGAAGTTCACGGTTCATGTATTGCTGAAGCCTGGCTTGGAGAATTTTGAGCATTACTTTACTAGAGTGTGAGATAAGTGCAATTGTGCAGCAGTTTGTCACTTGATGGACGTGAGTTTGAGTGAACTCCGGGAGATGGTGATGGACAGGGAGGCCTGGCGTGCTGCGATTCATGGGGTCGCAAAGGGTCAGACACGACTGAGTGACTGAATTGACCGATTGAGCATTCTTTGTCATTGCCTTTCTTTGGAATTGGAATGAAAACTGACCTTTTCCAGTCCTGTGGCCACTGCTGAGTTTTCCATATTTGCTGGCATATTGAGTGCAGCACTTTCACAGCATCATCTTTTAGGATTTGAAATAGCTCAACTGAAATTCCATCACCTCCACTAGCTTTGTTTGTAGTGATGTTTCCTAAGGCCCACTTGACTTCACATTCCAGGAAGTCTGGCTTTAGGCAAATAAATGGCATTAAATATCTTAAGATACAGCTGACTGGAAACATTGAAATCATATAAAACAGTGAAACCTTTATGTTTACCATTAATGTAAATTAAAAATACATGCACACTCTGTCAAACATTGTCCTTTATGGCTCTAGAGGAAGAACTGTACCAAGTGGGTACCTTTGAGAAACATCCTGTGATGTTGCTTAAATTTGAGGCAAAACTCAAATAATAGGTGAATAACCCCTGAAGCTACTAAATTTGCATTTAGTTTTCATTTAATTTTCATTTAATTTGTAATAGAATTACATCCTATCCATTTATCCAGCATAAAGAATGAAGACGTCTTTCTGTTTATTTAGCTGATGCTTTTGAACTGCAGTGTTGGAGAAGACTCTTGAGAGTCCCTTGGATTGCAAGGATATCCAACCAGTCCATTCTGAAGGAGATCAGCCCTGGGATTTCTCTGGAAGGCATGATGCTAAAGCTGAAACTCCAGTACTTTGGCTACCTCATGCAAAGAGTTGACTCATTGGAAAAGACTCTGATGCTGGGAGGGATTGGGGGCAGGAGGAGAAAGGGACGACAGAGGATGAGATGGCTGGATGGCATCACTGACTCGATGGACGTGAGTCTCAGTGAACTCCGGGAGTTGGTGATGGACAGGGAGGCCTGGCGTGCTGCAATTCATGGGGTCACAAAGAGTCGGACACGACTGGGCAACTAAACTGAACTGCACTGAACTGAACATAACCCTGATAGATAGTTCAGTTGGTAAAGAAAACGCCTGTAATGCAAGAGACCCCAGTTTGATTCCTGGGTCAGGAAGATCCCCTGGAGAACAGATAGGATACCCACTCCAGTGTTCTTGGGCTTCCCTTGTGGTTCAGCTAGTAAAGAAACCACCTGCAATGCGGGAGACCTGGGTTCAATTCCTGTGTTGGGAAGATCCCCTGGAGAAGTTAAAAGCTACCCACTCCAGTATTCTGGCCTGGAGAATTCCGTGGACTGTACAGTCCATGGGGTCACAGAGTTGGACACAACTGAGCAACTTTCACTTCACTTTACTTCAACATAACCACTAGTATCTTATAGGAGATCAAAGAAAAATTTAAAAAATATATAGTGTTAAAAATGATGGCTGTTTATTACAATCTTACTACATGTTCATGTATCAGCAAGTTACATATTGTTACATTTTATATGATTTTGAAATCTTAGCTAATATAAACGGTGTCATATTGAATACATTTTTCTATGATTTGCTCTTCACTCAACAGGGCTTTTGAGGATCAGTCATGCTGATGTATGAATCAGAGTTCATGCTTTTTCACTACTGTATGATTTCCATTCATAAAGACAGCACAACTTAGTTATCCATGCCCCACCTTCAGAATAGTGATTATCCTTAAGTAAAATGTGGGGGATAAACAGAAGCCTGGAGGGAGGGGGAATGAGATATGTAGCAAGCATTTGCTATTTCTAAGTTGAGTGAATGTTCATTTGTTATTCTTTAAGATAGATAGGTAGATAGATTCATATGTATAACATACTTTTAATTTCAACAATTGGTGAAGGAGAATGTTACTCTTTGTTATCTGATCCAAAACACCCAATCCAATATTGGCACACATGTCACTGGGTGTTTTTGTTTTTTAATTGTGTCTTTTTAACAAATAATGTAAAGTATTTCTTTAGCCTTCGTTTCCTGCAACATCCTAACCAAATGTGAGAACTACATATGGGGATCATCTGTAGCACCCTGACATCTGAAAACTGCTCTCTTTATCCCAATACATTTTCAACCTGCTTACTCTAAATACAGATACTGAATGGCCACAAATTCATTCATCAATAAATACTATTGATTTAAAACTAGCTGCCAAACAAAAACTGAAATATAGAGGAAATACAAAATATTTATAAAAGTCTCACAGACAAAAAGCCACATGTCAAAGTGAGAGACAGTTGAGCAAACAACAGGAGGGAAATAACTGATGTGGATAAAGGGGACAATAAATATTCATTTAATTAATTATTCAAGATTTATCAAGTACTTACTATGTGCCAAGCACTGAGCTTAGGGCTGAGCTCACAAGGGTACAAGTGATCCAGGCCCTGCCCTCAGTAAGCTTACAATTGAATGCTTATTCTCCAGTGGTGCTCCACAAGTATTTCCACTACAGAATCCACCGCATCATTACGAGTAGCATGTCTGTCTTGAGGCAGCTGGCTCCTCGAGGTGGAATATGTATCTTACTGTCGAGTGCTTAGCATAGTAGCTGATGCAGAAAAGGTCTCAGCAAATGTTTATTAAGAGAATCATAAATGAAAACTGCATTATTCCAGAAATCTATAACTCATGGTTATCTTTCTTTTTTTTCCTTACAATATATTTTATTTCTAGATTTGGCCTTCAGAGCCAAAATATCTTGAAATCACAGTCATAACTCCCACCTTCACCCTGCCCCTACACACTCATATACAGCCACACACAGAAAAGAATTTTAAAATTCCAGTCATCACCATTCAGAGCCGTTAATGAGAAACGAGTTTAACAATCGAATCTCAGAAAATATTCCAGGGAAATATTTGCTTCAGTGTCTGACTCTGAAGACAGCCTACTGTCCCAGCGTTCTTGAACACAGTTTTGAGATGTTAACAGAGAGTCTGCATCTTTGCTTACTGCACAGATCAACTTGGAGAGTGTAGCAGACAGATGACCTTTGTACGGTTAAGAAGATCAAAGAAATTAGCAAGAAGGGCAGCTTCCTGGAAGAAGCAGAGGCAAGAGTTTTGAGAGCTTGGCTGGAACGCAGCACCCTGGGACAAGGAAGAATAAAAAGTCTGGAAAACTGGGCTGCTGCCTGTTCAAGCATATGGCAGAGGAGAATGGAAATTGGCACCAAACCTTGGATTCTCATGGTGTAGTATCTTATGGAATGTGGAGAAGGGTGGGAAGGAAAGAAATGTGAGGCACAGGGGAGAATCTCTTCGCATTTATTACGGATTTCCTATTGGCTCTTCTTCCTGGTTTACACATCCTCCTGAGTCCTTTGCAGGGGGTCAGACGTGAACCACGGGACAAATAAATATACTCTGGATATCAAAATCTAGCCATTTACCACTACTCTTCAAAAGATCTGGTCATCTGGAAATTTCAAGCATCTAGCACTTTCTGTATTCAGCAAAGAACTTAGGACAATACCTCAATTTCTTATTCCCAATTAGTGTTTATCAAAACCCCAGGCCTCAGTCTGGCCTTCAATAATAAATTCCTTTGTGATATCAAAATTTTATTTATATTAACCTTCTTCAAGCTGACACTAGTGAAATTGGATATAATTATTAAGAAATGTAATTTAGCACAAATACCCCTGAAAAATCACCAAATGAGTCATCATATCTTTATATATAGGATGTCCTCAACCCAATTGCATTATTTACTCTGAGATTAGAATCCATTTCTTCTACATTCATCTATCTACAGTGGATTCATTAAAAATATATATATATATATATATGTTCTGTTTTCTATTTAAAGAATAAAGTGCACAGTTTTCATTAGGCTATTGGAGAATATTTTAAAACATTGCTTATTTTAGGTACAAGAAATACTTTTAAAACCATATTTCTCTTTGTCTGATCGAAGAAAGACTCATCAAAGTCTAAAGTGTGCAAGTCATGTATAGAAGCCTTGCCCTTAGCTGACAGGCTTCCTCCTATTGACCTCCAAATAGCCATGTCCACATTACCTCCCACAGAGATCACTGATCAGTCTTGTAGGAGGCGTTATGTAGAATGAAGAAAAAACCCGGTCCAAACAAAGGATTGGTTAAGCATGGAAGCAACCTAAATGTCCATCAACAGAGCAATGGATAAAGAAAATGTGGTGTATATATATATTTATATGAATATTCCTATATATATGAATATTCCTATATATATATATATTAGTATTACTTGGCCATTAAAAAGAATGAAATGATGCTATTTGTGGCAACATGGTCATGCTGAGTGAAGTAAGTCAGACAGAGAACTGTCATATGATATCATTTATATGTGGAATCTAAAAGGAAGTAATACAAATGAACTTATTTACAAAACAGAAACAGACTCAAAGACAGAATGAATTTATGGTTGCCAAGGGGGAAGAGTGGGGGGAAGAGATAGAGACATGTACATCAACAAGTATATACTATTTAAAATGGATGGCCAACAAGAACCAACTGTGTAGCACAGGGACTTCTGCTCAATGTTATGTGGCAGCCTGGCTGGGACGGGAGTTTAGGAGAGAATAGATACATATATTTGTATGGCTGAGTCCCTTTGCTGTCCACCTGAAACTATCACAACATTGTTAATCCGTTATACTCCAATATAAAATAAAGAGCTCTGAAAAAGAAAAAGCTGGGTTTTCTCTCCTTTTCTACTTCTGGCAGTGACCTAAGTGCAGTTCTCAAAATCTACACATCTCTCATGCTTCTTCTATCAGTCCAGTTTCTGTTTCCTTTTTGTTGATTGAGTACATATTAATTAAAGCCCTTGGACACACCAGTCCCTGAGAAAGGGTGTTGTAGCTGTTTTCATCCTGCAGTTAGAGAAGACAGAGGATCACCAGGCTATTTCAAAGCAACATGATTAGAATGACATTAGGAGAAATCAAGTAGAGCGGATGGCCTTGGAAGGCCCCAGCTCCATGAGTGGATGCTGGTAAGGGAAGACTGTCACCAGTCCCTGCTCCAGATTACCCGGTAATGCCACCGGTCTCCTTGAAAATATTTTGATATTCACCTGGCTTTGGAAGTAAGCACCTATTTCACCTGGCTTTGGAAGTAAGCACCAAAATCAGTTTGAGAAGTCATGGAATCAAAGTACAAAGCTCTCTCCCTTTGTCAACAGGCTGTACGAAGGCACGATTACAAATGTCCTGATGTCTCTGCTCGATAATCCACTTGGAACCCAAATTCAACGGAGTTTGATTCCTTTGTTCTCTTAACATAATTTTATTATGTTAATATTATATTATTATTTTCCCAATATTTATTCCCAAACGTAAATCAAAGAATTAATGGCCTTAAAAATTGACCTAAGTGACAAAATAAAAAGCCTTTAAAAAATATTTGACTCTCCACAAATCCCCTCATTTACTAGTTTAAAAGAGGTCATTTCTTCCCCTTCTTCCTCTGAAGAGATGGAGGATTCTGAGAAATTGAAATGTCCTTTGTCTAGTGAGTTACAGAGAGATCAACCTTGAAGTAAGTGTGTCATAGATCACCTGAGCTGTGACATTAAGAAAAAGCTAACTTCTAAAATGAGTGTGGGATTAAAGGAAAGAAAGAAAAATGATTTATAATTTTTCCATGTAGATGGTAGATATTTCTCAGGAGAAGAGGCGTGGGGTTAGTAAACAAAGTTTGTATTCTAACTTTCTAGAGTCTGCTCACACAGTCTCTCCCACTCAATCTCAAAGAGCTCTAATTAACCTAAGTGAAAGTGTTAGTCACTCAGTTGTGTCCAACTCTTTGTGACACCATGGACTGTAGCCCTCCAGGCCCCTCTGTCCATGAGATTCTCCAGGCAAGAATACTGGAGTGGGTTGCCATTCCCTTCTCCAGGGAATCCTCCTGACTCAGGGATCAAACCTGGGTCTCCTGCATTGCAGGCAGATTCTTTATGGTCTGAGCTACCAGGGAAGCCCCATTAATCTAAAGTCCATACTGCAAATGCCTTGGTTATGGTTCCTGAGAAGAACCCAGGTTGGAATGGAGTCAAGGAAAAAGACCATTTGAGGCCAGAACACATTAGTACTTCTTTCTTGAAAACACTATCACAAGACTAAAATCAACCAAATCTAAAAGAACTATTTTTAATATTCCCACTGCCAAGGGAAGAGCTAGTCACTCTTTATCTAATGGGGAAAAATTCCTGGTTCCCAGGGATCAGATGTAGAGTCTGACCAATGCTGACCTCAGAATCATTCTTCCAACATACAACTCATAAAAAGAAAATATAATTCACAAATTTCCACTGACTTGAAGATATGCAATGCTTTTCCTTTTCAGCAGTAAAAATGTAAATTAAAAATGTAAGGAGATGTCAATTACCTCTCTCTAGGTTGCTTCTGATTTGGAGCTACTTAAGAGTTCAAGCTTGAGAGGACATTTTAAAAATCATCTCCTACATGTTTTGTTGGCATTCTGGAAGGTGCTTTTTATTCAGTTAAGAGCTGTTTTGTCCTTCCAGGAGATTGCTCTGGACATTTGTAGCAGACTGTAGCCTGCTGCCATTTAAGAAAGCTCGGCTAGGTGGGAGGGGGGTTCAGGATGGGGAACACATGTACACCCATGGCAGATCCATGTCAATGTACGGCAAAACCACTACAATATTGTAAAGTAATTAGCTTCCACTTAAAATAAATAAATTTATTTTAAAAAAAGAAAAGAAAAGAAAGCTTGAGTAGTTTCTCACCTTTTAAATATCTGCAGTGACAAGCTTCCATTTGACTCAAGGTTACCACTTAGAGTTCTAAAGCCCCAATTGTCTTACCTAAATTTCAGCAACCGCAAAAAAAAAAAAAAAAAAATATTTTCTCTTCTTTCACTTTAACCCCTCCTAGGAAACTTACACACAGGATACTTACACAACAAGATTACTCTGAGAGCATTCAAAGGTTAGAGTCTTTTCAAAGTTTTACCCGAACATCTCTCTGGTAGACTAGGAAAGCCACCACCCTAGCTATCATCTGCCTTCTCTACTTATTCTGTTGAAACTGGAGATCAAAATTGAGCTCTGTTTTATACTGGTACAAATCTTAGTCTCACCTTAGTGTTGACAAGTGTTTTATAAACACCTCTTCAACTTGTTAGGAAACCCCTTTCTCCTGAGCTCTTGCTGACAAGTTAAAGCCAAGTAGTATTCTTTGTCTCTTTCCAATTCTGGCAACAGGTAAAATAACTTTCTCCAAATTATGCTCTGCTAGCAGGAATAATTCATCTTCATCATTGCATAAAACCTTCTATACTTGAATAGCCTGCAGTATGACTACAAAGGAAAGAAAAAGGAGGGCAAGCAGAAATGTCCTTAGGAAAGATTGTTATTTTTCCTTCCAAAGAACGAAATGGTAGAGTGTATGTGGAGTGGGATGCCATCGCCTTCTCCATAAATAGTCTAAAAACAAGTAAATATTATCTATCATCCTAAGGCCTTATTTATCATACTGAGAAAAGCAGACAACGTGTAAAATCAATGCTATTGTTGCAATCAGGGAAAAGTCTCCTAAAAGATACTGATGAAAGAACAAAGCCCTCTGATTCTGCTTTCACCCACCTTGAGCCTCTGAAGTGTCACCTTGATGACACTAAAAGGAAAAGACTAGGTACAGAATAACTCAAAAAGGGCCTCTTTCCACTTGCATCCATCACTTGGGACAAAAGGACGGTGAGAAAGGGAAAAAAAATAGCACAAGATAAGCTGAATCCAAGAAAAATAGGAATATGGAAATCCAGAGCTGCTTTGACTAAAAATAGAGATCATCCCAAAAGAAATAAAGAGGTTCTCAATTTAAAGTAGCATTTACTGTTTCACGATACATGGCCCAAAATATCGATGATGGTCAACATTGTTGATATGAATTTCATATGGTGCCCAAAAGATTATACTGTGACACTGGGCTGATTCTGTAACTCACTCATTCAGTAGATATGGACTGAGTTGTGGAATTAAAGGAAATCCAGGAGTCAAGTGCCAGGCACTGTGCTAAGCACGAGAAATCCAAAGATGTGCAAGAGAAAAGCACTACCCATTGGGAAGGGGAATTCTGAAATCCAGCCAGCTGCTGTGTAATGGTCCCAAAGGATATTATAAAGCTATGATTCCTAGACTTTAGTCCACATGAATCACTTAAGGTTCGTGTTAAAAGAATCTTATTCAGAAGATTCTAACAAGATCCTCAGTGAGTTGATGTTACTGTCTTTGGGCTATACGTTGAGGCCTCAAATCACAGTTGATTTCTTCAACAACAAATGACATGGGGATGAGAAGAAGCATTTCTGTGACTGTGCCTGCTGTGTGTGCTACCTGGACAGCAAGAACAAGGTCTCTGTGGCCGTGATTCTGTACATAGAGAAGCTGATGAGTGGCCCTTCTCTACCTCCTCTGAAGTTTGAGGCATTCCTTTCAATGGGCAGCAATACCAAACCAGTTTAGTAATGAGATCAAGTTTCCTTTTGATTGGAAACCTTGCTAATGGTGAGAGTTAGTTTTAAAGTAGATTAGAGAATTTCTTTAGCAGAGATTCTAAGGAAAAAACTATATAGATTTTTCATCTGTTCTGAAGACTGAAACAGTGATTTGGCATTTAAAGACTCAGCCTGCTCTGGGAGTCTATAAAAAAGAAAGCATATAAAAGTGAATTTCAATATTTGTTCAATACATTCCTATAACAACCATAAAAAGAGTTGACCTTTGGTCAAATTGAGTTTGAAGATAGTTGGCATACTTAACCAAGATCCATCCTCTTAAGGTTTATGCCTTAAAGAGAAAAATAAGATTCTAGTATCTTGACAAAAGTACCAAGATAATAACTAGATATGAAAATTAGCTTTCTGAAGAAATGTACCTATTTAAATGTTTATTTAAAACATAAAGGGAACAGTCAAAAGAAATCCTTGAGCTTTTCCCCTCATATCTATTCAGGTCTGCTATGGATTCAATCCCCTTCCACTGGCAACAGGAGCTCAGTCATCACCCATTGTTTCCCATCATCCTTTCTACCAAATTATCACACTCTATGTTCCTTCTTATCAACCTAAAAGCAAGAATTTTGTGGTTCTATCTTAACAAAAGAAATGTTTCTACCTTATCTCCAGATCTTCCTCCCCAACTACATCCCGTTCTGCTACACCTCTCCTTTTTCAGACACCTTTCTTGAAAGGATCATCCACACTGGTATCTTAATTTTCTACCCCTTTAGTTTTATTTTTAACACCTTCTTTTTAAAACAGCACAATTCTACTTTTCAAGTGAAATGTTATGTGAAATTCTAAGACACAAAGTAAAAAAGAACACAACTTCACTGGTTAAAAGAGTGGGTGGTAAGCACAGAACCCTCCAACTGAGCCTTCTACTCCTGCTTAACCAGTCAGTCCCTGTGCCTCTAAAAGACCTGAGGCTCTGAAAACCATCCTTTAACTCACTAATCCCTGCCTCCTTCTCTCCCTATTCCAAGGAAATTGTTAAGAACACTCAGGAGATCTTAAAATAAATAAGTGCTTTCTAGTCTGTGCCTTGGACTGCAAGGAGATCAAACCCGTCCATCCTAAAGGAAATCAGTCCTGAATATTCATTGGAAGGACTGACGCTGAAGCTGAAACTCCAATACTTTGGTCACCTGATGCGAAGAACTGACTCATTGAAAAAGGCTCAGATGCTGGGAAAGATTGAAGGCAGGAGGAGAAGGGGATGACAGAGGATGAGATGGTTGGATGGCAGCAGCAATTCGATGGACATGAGTTTGAGCAAGCTCTGGGAGTTGGTGAAGGACAGAGAAGCCTGGTGTGTTCCAGTCCGTGGGGTCACAAAGAGTCGGACGTGGACTGAGCAACTGAACAACAGCAGTCTATGCCCTACTTGATTCTCCTAAGTAGCTGATGCTCTAGCCCAGTGTGGAGCCACTCACAGTTTCCACATGGCTGCTTCTCTCTCTTCAGTGCCTCAGCATACTCTGCTCCCTCTGTCCTAATACTCCATTGGCTTCACATCTCATCTAGATTAAAAACCCTAATGGTTTTCATTACCAATAAGTGCCTACTCAATCTGCAAGCCACCTGTCCTCTCTGATGCTACTGCCCTCTATTTTCTAGCTATCGTTTTCTATTGTGTGCTTTTCAAAAGCATGGATATAGAGGACGTACCTAAACAACTCACCAAGACCTTGCTTTCTCATTTAATAACTAAATATATTTTTATTTGAAACTAAAATATGAGATAGTCTCTGGCCTCCATCTAGACTGGAAACAGTGCCAGTACAGCAAATCTTCTAAAATTAGTTATATCCTACTGCAATGTGAAAAAAGTCAGATTCAACAAGGATCTGTTGAGTATTTCTATGGGTTATGTGGGAGATATAAGAGAAGAACACGATATGGTTTCCTAGCTAAAAATGATTCTGGTTCAGTTATTCATTGGCAATTCAAACTGATGGGTATTATATTTAATTACACACTGAGAAAGAGAGGTAAATGCCGGAAGAAACTGCTTGGCTTTCTTTTTTCCTTAAATTTGAGTTGCTGATATACTTCACTTTTCAGCAAAGCTATTGTGCTACAAAGAGAAGGAAATCCACAGTGCTGGATCCTCACTTTTATTTCAATATTCACGATTCTGAACAGTGATTTTATTTTTATTTTTTTATTAACCTTATATTGACTAAAATTAAGTTAGCAAAAAAAGTAGTAAGTTGGTAGTATTCATATGATACTGAAAATTGTAAAACTTCAGGTCTCCTCCACCCTGTGATCTTTTTATTCTTGTATTTTAAGTTAAATTCTCTACTAAATGAGTCCAGTGGAATGATAGTTATACTTGTTTAAACAGAAATAGGTCACAGATGCTCTGAACATAAAAACAAAGATGTTGCTAACAGCTGATACATAACATCATAGGCATTCATTTCTTAACCTAGATTTTAAGGATCAGAAAGAAGTAAGTCTCTAAATACTTTCCAGGCCTTTGAAGCAATGCTGGAAGGGCCAGTGCCCTTGGGGAACTTGTGATCTCCCACACCACATGTAGTTCCAGACTCACAGCTATCCTGATACTCTTCCCTCGGCCAACCAATGGGAAAATGTGGTGCCCAAAGTAAATCAGTTTAGTAGCTTTGTAATATGCTCACTACTTGTAATCAGTTCAGTTGAGTCAGTCAGTTCAGTCGCTCAGTCATGTCCGACTGTTTGCGACCCCATGAATTGCAGCATGCCAGGCCTCCCTGTCCATCACCAACTCCTGGAGTTTACTCAAACTCATGTCCATCGAGTCGGTGATGCCATCCAGCCATCTCATCCTCTGTCGTCCCCTTCTCCTCCTGCCCCTTATCCCTCCCAGCATCAGGGTCTTTTCCAATGAGTCAACTCTTCGCAAGAGGTGGCCAAAGTATTGGAGTTTCAGCCTCAGCCTCAGTCCTTCCAGTGAACACCCAGGACTGATCTCCTTTAGGATGGACTGGTTGGATCTCCTTGCAGTCCAAGTGACACCCAAGAGTCTTCTCCAGCACCACAGTTCAAAAGCATCAATTCTTCAGTGCTCAGCTTTCTTCACAGTCCAACTCTCACATCCCTACATGACCACAGGAAAAACCATAGCCTTGACTAGACAGACCTTTGTTGGCAAAGTAATATCTCTGCTTTTCAATATGCTATCTAGGTTGGTCATAACTTTCCTTCCAAGGAGTAAGCAAGCATCTTTTAATTTCATGGCTGCAATCACCATCTGCAGTGATTTTGGAGCCCAGAAAAATAAAGTCTGATACTGTTTCCACTGTTTCACTATCTATTTCCCATGAAGTGATGGGACCGGATGCCATGATCTTTGTTTTCTGAATGTTGAGCTTTAAGCCAACTTTTTCACTCTCCACTTTCACTTTCATCAAGAGGCTTTTTAATTCCTCCTCACTTTCTGCCATTAGGGTGGTATCATCTGCATATCTGAGGTTATTGATATTTCTCCCGGCAGTCTTGATTCCAGCTTATGCTTCTTCCAGTCCAGCGTTTCTCATGATGTACTCTGCATATAAGTTAAATAAACAGGGTGACAATATACAGCCTTGACGAACTCCTTTTCCTATTTGGAACCAGTCTGTTGTTCCATGTCCAGTTCTAACTGTTGCTTCCTGACCTGCATACAGGTTTCTCAAGAGGCAGGTCAGGTGGTCTGGTATTCCCATCTCTTTCAGAATCCTCCACAGTTTATTGTGATCCACACAGTCAAAGGCTTTGAGATAGTCAATAAAGCAGAAATAGATGTTTTTCTGGAACTCTCTTGCTTTTTCCATGATCCAGAGGATGTTGGCAATAATAGTGACTATAAAATCCTCTGGTGGTACCAAACCTTCAAAACAAATACAACACTTCATGTGGTGGATCTCAGATACAGTGGATTCTAAACCAGCTTCATGACAAATGCTAAAAGAACTTCTCTAGGCAGGAAACACAAGAGAAGAAAAGACCTACAAAAGCAAACCCAAAACCATTAAGAAAATGGTAATAGAACCATATTGAACCATATGTATGGTAATAGAACCATACATATTGATAATTACCTTAAATGTAAATAAATTAAATGTTCCAACCAAAATACACAGATGGGTTGAACAGACACAAAAATAAGACCCATATGTATGCTATCTACAAGAGACCCACTTTAGACCTAGAGACACATACAGACTGAAAAAGAGGGGATGGAAAAAAAGATATTCCATGTAAATGAAAATGAAAAGAAACTAGGGTAGCAATACTCATATCAGACAAAATAGACTCTAAAATAAAGACTATCATGAGATAAGGAAGGATACTACATAATGATCAAGGGACCAATCCAGAAGAAGACACAATAATTGTAAATATTTATGCAGCAAACATTCGAGCATCTCTATACATAAGGCAAATGCTAACAGCAATAAAAGGGAAAACTGGCAGTGACGCAATAGTGAGAGACCTTAACATTTCACTTACACCAATGGACGGATCATTCAAACAGAAAATCAATGAGGAAATGCAAGCCTTAAATGACACATTGGACCAGATAAACTTAACTGATATTTATAGAACATTCCATCTGAAAGCAGTAGAATACAATTTCTTGCCAAGTACACAAAACATTCTCCAGGATAGATCATATCTTGGGTTACAAATCAAGACTTTGTAAATTAAAAAAATTGAAATAACATCAAGTGTCTTTTCCAACCACAACACTATGAGGTTAGAAATCAATTACAGGAAAAAAATGGTACTGAAGAATCTATTTGCAGGGCAGGGTTAGAGATGCAGACAGAGAATGTACTTGTGGACACAGCAGGGGAAGGAAAGGGTGATATGAATTGGGAGAATAGCACTGACATATATACTCTACCATGGGTAAATTAGACAGCTAGTGGGAGGTTGCTATATAGTACAGGCAGCTCAGCTCCATTCTCTGTGATGATTTACAAGGGTGGGACGGTGGGATGGGAGGGAGACTCAAGGGGGATGGAATATATATATATACATATGGCTGGTATATGTTGTTATACAACAGAAACCAGTGCAACACTTTAAAGCAATTATATTTCAATAATATATGTGTATATTGTTGTTGTTTAGTCACTAAGTTGTGCCTGTCTCTTTTTCGACCCCCTGGACTATAGCTCACCAGGCTCCTCTGTTCATGGGATGTCCCAGGCAAGAATACTGGAGTGGGTGGCCATTACCTTCTCCAGGGCATCTTCCTGATCCATGGATTGAATTCATTTCTTCGGCATTGACAGGCAGGTTCTTTACCACCAAGCCACCAGGGAAGCCCACACATATATTAAACCATGTTAAAGGGCTATCTGTCTGCATGCATGCTCAGTCATGTATGACTCTTTGTGACCCTATGGACTGTAGACTGCCAGACTTTTCTGTCTATGGGATTTTTCAGGCAAGAATACTGGAGTGAGTTGCCTTTCCTACTCCGGGGGATCTTCCTGACCCAGGGATCAAACTATTAAGGGCTAAAATATACAAAGCTGTTCACTATAATCTGATGAACTTCTTTTCAGTAAGTTCAGTTCAGTTGTTGCTCAGTCGTGTCTGACTCTTTGTGATTTCATGGACTACAGCACACCAGGTTTCCATCAACCAACCCCCAGAGCTTGCTCAAATTCATATCCATCAAGCCAGTGATGCCATCCAACCATCTCATTCTCTGTTGTCCCCTTTTCCTCCTGCCCTCAATCTTTCCCAGCATCAGGGTCTTTTCAAATGAGTCAGTTCTTCGCATCAGGTGGCCAAAGTATTGGAGTTTCAGCTTCAGCATCGATCCTTCCAATGAATATTCAGGACTGATTTCCTTTAGGATGGACTGGGTGGATCTCCTTGCAATCCAAGGGACTCTAAGAGTCTTCTCCAAAACCACACTTCAGAAGTATCAGTTCTTTGGCACTCAGCTTTCTTTATAGTCCAACTCTCGCATCCATACATGACTATGGGAAAAACCATAGCCTTGACTAGATGGACCTTTGTTGGCAAAGTAATGTCTGCTTTTTAATATGCTGTCTAGGTTGGTCATAGCTTTTCTTCCAAGGAGCAAGTGTCTTTTAATTTCATGGCTGTAGTCACCATCTGCTGTGATCTTGGAGCCCAAGAAAATAAAGCCTGTTACTGTTTCCATCATTTCCCCATTTATTTGCCATGAAATGATGGGACTGGATGCCACAATCTTGGTTTTTTGAAAGTTGAGTTTTAAGCCAGCTTTTACCCTCTCCTCTTTCACTTTCATCAAAGACTCTTTAGTTCCTCTTTGCTTTCTGCCATAAGGGTGGTGTCATTTGCATATCTGAGATTATTGATATTTCTCCCAGCAATCTTGATTCCAGCTTATATTTCATCCAGCTCAGCATTTCACATGATGTACTCTGCATATAAGTTAAATAAGCAGGGTGACAATATACAGCCTTTACATACTCCTTTCTCAATTTGGAAATGGTTCATTGTTCCATGCCCAGAGCTAATTGTTATTTCCTGACCTGCATACCTGTTTCTCAGGAGGCAAGTGAGTTGGTCTAGTATTCCCATCTCTTGAAGAATCTTCTACAGTTTGTTGTGATCTACACAGTCAAAGGTTTTGGTATAGTCAATAAAGCAGAAGTAGATGTTTTTCTGGAACTCTCTTGCTTTTTCCATGATCCAGAGGATGTTGGCAATTTGATTTCTGGTTCCTCTGCCTTTTCTAAAACCAGCTTGAACATCTGGAAGTTCTCAGTTCATGTACTCTTGAAGCCTGGCTTGGAGAATTCCGAGCATTACTTTGCTAGCGTGTGAGATGAGTGCAATTGTGCAATAGCTTGAGCATTCTTTGGCATTGCCCTTCTTTGGGATTGGAATGAAAACTGACCTTGTCCAGTCCTGTGGCCACTGCTGAGTTTTCCAAATTTGCTGGCATATTGAGTTCAGCACTTTCACAGCATCATCTTTTAGGATTTGAAATAGCTCAACTGGAATTCCATCACCTCCACTAGCTTTGTTCATAGTGATGCTTCCTAAGGCCCCCTTGACTTCACATTCCAAGATGTCTGGCTGTAGGTGAGTGGTCACACCATCATGATTATCTGGGTCATGAAGATCTTTTTTGTACAGTTCTGTGTATTCTTGCCACCTCTTCTTAATATCTTCTGCTTCTGTTAGGTCCATACCATTTCTGTCCTTTATTGTGCCTATCTTTGCATGATATGTTCCTTTGGTATCTCTAATTTTCTTGAAGAGATCTCTAGTCTTTCCCATTTTATTATTTTCCTCTATTTCTCTTGCATTGATCACTGAGGAAGGCTTTCTTATCTCTCCTTGTTATTCTTTGGAACTCCTGCTATTCTTTTGAACTCTGCATTCAGATTCAGAACTTTCTTTCCTTTATTTTAATGCCTTGTATAAAACCCCAAACTCTTACATACCCTTCAAGCTCCTTATGTTGGAGTCCCTACCTCTATCTGCAAGTCCCTTCAAACCAACCTCCCTCGTGCTCACTATGCTTTGAGCATTTTCTCTAAGCTCTTTTCCACCCCAGACACCTATGCTGTTCCTTTTGCTGAAATCCTCTTCCTCCTAGGTGTCACTGACAACTGCTCATCCTGCTGGCCACACCTTAAATGTTACTTCCTCAGTAGACTTTCTCCTACACCAGAGCTTAGCAGAGTGCACTGCATGTAGTAGACTTTTGTTAAGTGTTTATGGAATTAATGAAGAAAATATTGAAAAAGTAAATTCCACAAACATTCTAGAATAAGAGTACAATAGGACTTTTTTGCTTTGTTTTGCTAGCAGCATTTAAAATCTAAATATATCTAAAAATTAAAATTAACTCCTAGGGAATAGCTTTAATGGGAAAAATATAAAGTAAAGAGAAAACATAGCATCAATTAAGCCATGTTTATGCAGACATTGAGATTCCTTTTTTTTTTTTTTTCTACTATCAAGATAATATACCAACTTAAACTGCTATTCAGAAATCACCCAGACAAAAGAATTTAGCCTCTTGGGAAAGATACAATTTAGCTAAGCACTGTGTGTGTGTGTGTCTTTGTGTGTGGGGAGTGAGGCCAGGTACTATTTGAGAAATCAGTCATATGTATATACACAGAGATATGTATGTATATATAAAAACGGTCTTTTCCCTTAAGTAACCATTACGGAACATTTGAAGCAATCACAGAAAAAGCAGATACACAAACAAAAGCTAAATTGTATCCTTCAAACTCCAAGCACAGTAGGAGTTTAAAGGAGGGAGAAATGAACAGTTGGGGTTTCTTAAGAAACTCTTCATGGTCAGGTGGGCGGAGCTCATGAATATGTCAAATGTTGTTGCAAAGGATTGAAGATATTCATATAACCTTTCATTAAAAACTAAATCCCCTCCCTTCCCAAGAAGCTAAATTCTTTTTCCAATTGAGCAGCTTCTGGAAACATACAAGAATTCCTGAAGGAGGAAGGCACTTGTCTAGCCAGGCAATTCTGTGGAATCAAGCCTAAGGATGAAATGAGTTACAGATGTCAATGCAGCTGCTCTACACAAGCACCCATCGTGAAGAGAAGGAGAAAAGAACCAGATCTCAGAGGCAGTTGAGATCGGTAGGCAGCAAGCGGAGCAGGACAAGTGTGAACCCAGAAGAATTGTCAGTATTGTGCACGGACGGCGCAGTGAGGAGGCTGACCAGCCTAGAACAGAGCTGTACTCGGGGACAGTGAAGAGACGATTAGAAAAGCATCTTACAGCGTGAATCTGATCTAATTAAATCAAGAGTAGCCAAAACTAGAAGAAAAGATTGATTCTAAGGCTGAGATAGGAAAAATACAAGATGAGCCCTGAACTCCTTGTTGCACTAGGAGGTGAGGAACTGCTCAAAAAATGATAACAGTATGTCATCCAGGAACTGGCTGAAAGAGTCTCGAACAATTTGAACATCAAAAATCATATCATTAAAAATGTATTAATATTATAACTACTTGAATGAAATAAAACTCCTGAATCTATACTGATACAAAGAAACAAATGAATAAAACAATATATGGAGGGAAAAGAAAATTCTTCCTTACACTATAATCCTAAGTAATAAACAGAGAAAATCTGATTAAGCTAGAAAACAATTAATGAATAGAATTAGTAGGTAAAAGTTTGATTTTAAAAAATGTTATTTATATAGATTCAAAGTATTCTCCAGAATTCCTTACTAATTACAAAAGGGAAAGCAACAAGTTGACAAAGGAAATATCTTGAAGACATTTCACGTCAACCATGGAATCAAAATGAACACCAGTATTGGGACATATGAATATTATATGACTATTGAAATGATGTACTGAAAAGGGCACAACAACCTTTCACTGACATTCCTGCCAAAAACGCACTGCCTGAATGTGTCATGAGCAGACGTCAGACAGAACTGTTTCAGGTAAAAGGAGACCAAAGAGACATGGAAACTAGATGCATAGATGATGCCAAACTGGATCCTGAACCAGGAAGAAAAAGCTACAAAGAACATTACTGGGTCAGTTTGATAACATTTGAACATGGGATGTGGATAATATCAATATATTAATGTTAAATGATGTAACATCAATTACTGTGGTTATCTAAGAGAACATCCATGTTCTTGATAATTATACACTTCAACATTTAAGAATAAAATGAAATGTCTTTATTCTTAGTAAAAAATATATTAATATTATAAATTGTGTGTGTGTGTGTGTGTGTAGAAAGAGAGTAGAGAGAGAGAGAATGGCTCAAAATGCAAATTATATCAGAATTAAAAATCAGACAAAATGATAACCCTATATGCGAGACAGCAAAAGAGACACAGATGTATAGAACAGTCTTTTGGACTCTGTGGGAGAAGGCGAGGGTGGGATGATTCGGGAGAATGGCATTGAAACATGTATATTAGCATATGTGAAACGAATTGCCAGTCCAGGTTTGATGCATGATACAGAGTGCTTGGGGCTGGTGCACAGGGATGACCCAGAGGGATGGGATGGGGAGGGAGGTGGGAGGGGGGTTCAGGATGGGGAACACATGTACACCCATGGCAGATTCATGTCAATGTATGGCAAAACCAATACAATATTGTAAAGTATTTAGCCTCTAATTAAAATAAATAAATTTATATTTTAAAAAATCAGACAAAAAATAAAAGCCAAAGCATTGCTTAATTATAGCCATCAACAATTTGAAAATAGTTGTACACAGAATATTACTTGCAGCACTGTTTGTTAAAGAAAAATATTGGCAGCAACATGCCCAAATGAACAAGGTTAGTTGAATAAGCTGTGATATATCTACACAATAGAAGACAAAGCAACCATACAAAGGATGAAGCAGAGCTCTATGAAGTGAGGTGGAGTGCACAGAGAGCTCTCTTTTATTAAGAAACAAGAGAGAATAAAGTATCTGATCACTTGGGCAAAAAACAACAGAGGAAGGATAAGGCAGAAACTAGTGTGACTGGTTACCTGGAGAAGATGAGGGCAGATGGAGCGGAAGGCATGGAAGGAGCGCAGCGGGTGGACAACGACTCTTCTCTGCGTGTACTTTTTGACAGCATTCTGACTTGTGGAACAACATTAGTATTTCACATCCCCCCAAAATGGAAAAGAATGAAAGCAAAGAAAATCAGGAAGGATAAAGAAGAGAATTCTACAATAGAGTACAAAGACAAAACAAACCACACATCAAAAGAATAACCCAACCATGTGAGTAACCTAAGGAATATTTACATACAGGATTTAGACAAAATGACCTTAGGCTAAAGAAAAAATTTTAACAGACATTAAACTCTAGTTAGGAGGATTCTCTTCCAGGGGCATGGGTTAGCAATTCTGAAACTATTTTCTTTGTGTTGTAGAATTAGAAAATGAGTTGTTATATTGGGATAATAAGAGGCAGGTTTCTCACTGTTGCAAAGGGAAGTTATAAATAAAGGAAGGATAAAGCTGGAATGAAAGAAAGGGAGAAACAGAAAAGGAACCAGGTGATACTGGACTGGAAATGGAGATATCAGTATAAAGTGTTGGGTTTTATGTGTAAATAGGAGAAATATAGATACACGGACATGGAAGCAGTTATAAAAATAGATATAAATATGTGAAAGGGTCTAGAAGTGATTATGCTCCATAGAAATAAGCACATCTCCATGGATAAATGGCCAATTCTAAGTCTAAGGCAGGGAGATGGCAAAACGAACTTGAAACATCTTGTTGTACCAGAAGGTAAAGAACTAAAACATGAGAATATAACAAAGGTTCAAGGAGCCAGTGTGAAAGACTCATACTTGCCAAAGCTGACATAATGTGAATATCTAAATAAATAATAATAAATTATTAAAACCTATTAATAAAGCAATAATCCATGGGTTCAGCTGCTATTAGCAAACTAGTGGAAGAAAATTAAGTTAACAAGCAAAGTGTGGAAGAAATTGTAAAATTAGAAAAATACCATTTAGCAAAATACTAATTGAGTCAGGCATCTCTAGTGGTGCTAAAACTCATGGTGAAATTTTGAGAAGTAACAGAATATTCATATATTTTCAAAGTTTCTGCCCAGAGATATTCATCAGTTACAAAAGGGAAAGTCATAACTTTGCAGTGGAGAAAACTGGCAGATAGCACTTTAAGTTATCAAAGTCAATATTGACAGCAATGGGACAAATGGGCACTGTGCGTCTTTTGATATGGTGCACGGCGAACAAAACATTAATTCTGCAGTGTTCCTGCCAAAAGTGCAAAACTAGTCTCATCACAAGGAGACACAAGCAAATTCACATTAAGGGACAGTCTATGAAACACTTGGCCTATACGTTCTAGAAAACTGAAACAAAAGAAAGAAATGTTTCCGTATTAAAAGAGATATGACAACAGAGTGAACCACGTGATCCTGGGTTTTCTTTTGCTAGAATAATTGGTAAATACAGGGATAAGTGGTAAAATATGAATGACTGTAGATTATATAATGATGTATTAATGTTTAACATTCTAATTTTGACAATTGTGGTTAGGTATGGTTCATGGAAAAAGCAAGAGAGTTCCAGAAAAGCATCTATTTCTGCTTTATTGACCATGCCAAAGCCTTTGACTGTGTGGATCACAATAAACTGTGGAAAATTCTGAAAGAGATGGGAATACCAGACCACCTGATCTGCCTCTTGAGAAATTTGTATGCAGGTCAGGAAGCAACAGTTAGAACTGGACATGGAACAACAGACTGGTTCCAAATAGGAAAAGGAGTACGTCAAGGCTGTATATTGTCATCCTGTTTATTTAACTTATATGCAGAGTACATCATGAGAAACGCTGGACTGGAAGAAACACAAGCTGGAATCAAGACTGCCGGGAGAAATATCAATAACCTCAGATATGCAGATGACACCACCCTTATGGCAGAAAGTGAAGAGGAACTTAAAAGCCTCTTGATGAAAGTGAAAGTGGAGAGTGAAAAAGTTGGCTTAAAGCTCAACATTCAGAAAACGAAGATCATGGCATCCGGTCCCATCACTTCATTGGAAATAAATGGGGAAACAGTGGAAACAGTGTCAGACTTTATTTTTCTGGGCTCCAAAATCACTGCAGATGGTGATTGCAGCCATGAAATTAAAAAACGCTTACTCCTTGGAAGGAAAGTTATGACCAATCTAGATAGCATATTCAAAAGCAGAGACACTACTTTGCCAACAAAGGTTCGTCTAGTCAAGGCTATGGTTTTTCCTGTGGTCATGTATGGATGTGAGAGTTGGACTGTGAAGAAGGCTGAGCGCCGAAGAATTGATGCCTTTGACCTGTGGTGTTGGAGAAGACTCTTGAGAGTCCCTTGGACTGCAAGGAGATCCAACCAGTCCATTCTGAAGGAGATCAGGCCTGGGATTTCTTTGGTAGGAATGATGCTAAAGCTGAAACTCCAGTACTTTGGCCACCTCATGCGAAGAGTTGACTCATTGGAAAAGACTCTGATGCTGGGAGGGATTGGGGGCAGGAGGAGAAGGGGACGACAGAGGATGAGATGGCTGGATGGCATCACTGACTCGATGGACGTGAGTCTCAGTGAACTCCGGGAGTTGGTGACGAACACGGAGGCCTGGCGTGCTGCGATTCATGGGGTCGCAAAGAGTCAGACATGACTGAGCAACTGATCTGATCTGATCTGATTATTCTTTTTTTAATAAAATACAGGCTAAACTAGTGAGAGACAAGGAAATATCATATCTGCATTGTACTGGTGAACAATTCAGGGAATAAACACACATATATATGAATATGTATAGACATATACACAGCATGATTGATGATGATAAGATAAAAAGATGAGATAAAAAGATAAAATGTTAACATTTGGAGAATCTAGATGAAGAGTATATGATAATTCTTTATATTAGTCACAACTTTTCTGTAAATCTGAAAATATGTCAAAATATCTTTTTTTAATTCAGCTTGGCTGGAAGACAAGAGCATACATGCAGAATGCTGCCTCTGTCACTTCTGCTACCTAGAGAAGCATTTCCCACAACCCAGCTGTCCTCTCTCCCACTCTGGCATTGTAGAAGCATAGACATAGGACTGGGGTCAGGAAATTTAATGTTAACTCAGCTCCTGCATTCCTTGTACAAACCATCTATCATCTCTGGGCTTCAGAAGTCTGATGTAAAAGAAGGTTCAAACAAAATGATCTCTTAGCCAATTATCAAATGTCTTTTGTAAATATCCTAAGTTCTGGAACTGCAATAGTGAGCAAAACACCTGCTCTTGTGCAAATCATAGTCTAATGCAAAAAACAGACCTAAAACAACCAGAGATATGGGAGCAAAATCAAAGAGATCTGAGCCTTAAGAGTCCAGGAAATGGTTTCCTAAACAAGTCACAATCCAGCCAAGACCTGAATGCAGGGGAGCGGCTAGCTAGAGGAAAGAACAGTTGGGACGAAGAGCCTTCCATGAAAGGAAACTATATCTGAAAGATTTGAGAGAGAAGATTGCTTGGCATCTCCAAGGAGTTGAAACAAATCCAGATGTCTAAGTCTAAGGACTGGGGAGAAAGAAGTCTCAGGCTAGTGATGCAGGTTGGATGGAGAGGTGGTGGTGGGCGGGGGAGGGAACCACTCAGAGTGCTGAATGCTATCTCAGGAATATCAAAATACCTTCCTAATCTATGGTTCTATTTAAAAGATATTTATAAAAAAAAAAATAAATAAAAGATATTTATATACAGATATTTGACTTTAAAAAAGAATTCAAGGGACTTGCCTGGTGGTCCAGTGGTTAAGACTCCGAGCTTCCACTGCAGGGGCTGCAGTTTGATCCCTGGTCAGAACTAAGGTTCTGTATGCCATGTGACACAGCCAAAAAAAAGTTTAAAAAAAAGGAAAAGGAATTTGAAGTCCATAAATACATCATAACATGGCTTGGGATTTGAGTGTCTAGCTCATAATAGTTGCTCAGAAATAGTTGTTGAATGTCAAATATATTCATTATCCTATGGCTCTTGAGCCTAACAAGCGCATCTGATAAAGGATGAGGAAGTCATCATAAAATTACTACCCTTTCCATTAGACGCTGGCATAGATAAATCTGATACTGACAGAGAAGTTCATCGACAGTGACAGAGAGGGAAACAGTCCTCAGAATAGAATGCTTCATGGCTGCAAAATCACTTCAAGTTGTAGCCACCTAAGATCTGAAATGAACAGTGAATAATCGTCCCTTGGCTGAAAGACTGACAATACAAGCTAACATCTCCTGGCTGTAAATTAGAAATGTAGATTAGTTCATGGAAAGTTACACATATTATGATTTCTAAAACTTCTCTGGAATAATAAACATCACTCCCTTTGGGGCTTATGTTACTCTGATTTTAAGAGAATAGCATATGCCCACCATAAAGGTTCACCAAGAAATTCATGCTGTTATAAAATGGGGACAATATGGGTCAAAAGCTTTATTTTTTTAATTAATTTTTATTGGAGCATAGTTGCTTTACAATTTTGGTCAATAGCTCTAAATCAGCCTCAGCTAAAACCACTGGGCATCAGCCTCAGCTAAAACCATTGGGCTTCAGAACATTTTCCAGAAAACACTGTGTCTGGATTTTTATCTTCTGCAAAGGCCAATAAGGCTGCTAATCTAATCTGCTGCTGTGTTCCCTCAGGGCAGAATCAAGCACAAAGCCCACTCACAGTGTCTACTCTCTCACCAAAAGGTACTGACTGTGTGTGTGTTCCCTGGAAGAGGGTTCTGTGTGGATGACAGCAAGGACCTGGCACTCTGGCAATGTGGGCTGGCTGGATGTGCTTTATGTAGCATTTAACTCCGCTGAAGACAGCTAGTAAAAATGGTGCAGAATATTCCTCTGGCTCAAGGGTCACACCACAGTGGACATTCATCCTTGGGTAATGGGGGCAGAAAACAGCTGTTCCTGGCACACTCCCTGTCCAGAGTAAGACAGGAAATAAGACAGTACCACCTTGAATCAGACTTGTGTCGTGTAATTCCTGCATGTCCTGCATAGACTCTAGAGTGGAAATTAGGTCTAGATTCTAAGACCTGGGAATCCAATCTAACTCTTGGTGTCAACTTTACCGAACCCCATCTCTGAATCAGTCTAAGTTACTTAGCTAGGCTAGGCAATCCAAAGCCCTCAGTAATCGTCTGGCTTGAGAGTCCACTTCTAGGGCTAATTCCTCACTGTTCTTTGGCTAAACTAAGCACACTTTCTCAGTCCTGTTTCTCAGTATCCCTGTCCCTTTGGTATGAGATGTCCTCCTCCCATCTTGACATGACCCAACTAATTTCCAAGATCCACCAGAAAAGCACCCCTTCTATAAAGCCTCTCCCATTGCCCATCCCTCCACCACCTCAGCCTCTGAAATCCCTTAGCTCTCTTCATTCTACCTCTAATTTTTATTACTTTATGTCCAGATAGTAGGCTAGCATTACTGCATTTAGCCATCACAAAACTACCTTTACATTGTGAAAGAGCAAAACGAAGCAAGGAAAAGTGAAAAGTCTTGCCCAAGCTAAATTACTCACATTTGGTAGCATGTGCGTGCATGCTATGTCGCTTGAGTCACGTCCCACTCTGTGCAGCCCTATGAACTGTAGCCCGCCAGGCTCCTCTGTCCACGGGATTCTCCAGGCAAGAATACCGGAGTGGGTTGCCATGAGCTCCTCCAGGGGATCTTCCCAACACAGAGATTGAACCCGTGTCTCTCACATCTCCTGCATTAGCAGGCAGGTTCTTTACCACTAGCACCATCTGGGAAACCACAGTGGTAGCATAGGACGTAACAAATAATTACAATATGAGAAATGTATGGATTTTAAATGCAATATTTTTAATCAGTGAGACATTGATAGCACAATCTAGCTAGGACTACTGGAATATTTTTAAACTACTCCAGGAGTTAGCAGCATGATAAATAGGCTCCAGTGAAGTAAGCTAGCATATCCACTTACATCCCAAGTATAGCATGATTTGTATATTTATAGGATTTATTATTTTATAAGCAAACCTAGAAGCTTTTAAAAGAAGAAGATATAAAGAGGATGCCTGCGTGGCTTTATTACTTAGGAAAATAACTGATGCAGCCACAATGAATCTGAATCTATGAAACCAAGGTCAAAGCTGCTCAACATTTCTTTCCTCCTCATCTTTGAACTAGCAGGAAAGCAGACTTTCCAGACCATGGACAAAGGCCATCTCTCTGATCTCAACATCCCAAACCATTTTCTACAAACATAACTAATTACTGAGCTGAAGAAAAATCATCTGGAGAAAACTGGCAAGAGTGATGATATACTACGGAAGGAACTGCAAAGTCAGCTCCGCCGGCTCCTCTGATAGAAAGCAACACTAATTAGCACAGGAAAGAGCAAAGGCTGATATGGTTCAGCCACACTTGGGCCTAGAAAACCAAGGGAGTGTCTCAAATTACACAAGAAAAATGCCATTAGGTGGTCCTCATCTCTCACCACCACTCCCTGCCAGGCCTTCAGTACCCTTTCCAGAGCCAACTTGGCATCTAAGCTTGGGTTTCCCTGAAAAAAAGAGGAACTAGGACTGGAACTCAGGAGGTCTCACCCCTGATTTGGGCCATGCTGAGAGCAGTTACTTAGAACACTGGGCATGACTAATGAGGACAAAGAAGAGGAAAGGCAAAATCCTAGTTTTGAATTGCTAAGCGTGGAGGATTCCTACATCATATGGAGGCAATCTGAGGCTTCATGACTGTCCAGCTGCATCAGATGTGGGGTGCAATCTGGCCCTCTCTCAAACCACTGCAGTAATAAATATCATAGGTAATTCCTTCTGTCTCATCCGAGTTAAATCATGCAAACATAGCTACATCCAGCTGAGGGAGGGAGAGCATCCTTTGAGCTAAGGACATCACACACGCTGGAATTCTCTGGTATGTCTTGAATACCAGGAATTGTTATCTTTGCATAAGAAGAAATTACACATAAGAGAGTTTTGTGAGGCTTTTTCTTTATGTTTTTAACCCTGGGTGGAATCCTGCCTGGTTGAGGGTAGCACAGCATGCATGATGGTTGGTGTCCAGCCCTGCTGTGCTGTAAAGATGTCCTTTTTCCAGAACTTCACAAGCCATAGCTTCACCTTCCTCAGAAAAGCCCACAGATGGAGTTGTGGAGAAAAGTGCCTGCCATTATGGTTCCTCTTGAAGTTGCAGCTGTCTCCTGACGTTGTTTACACATGCACTGGTCTACAGTGTTTTAGCATCGGTACCGTTTCTACATCCCCAAAGGACCAAGAACCATTCTATCCTAAGTACTATGAGATCTCTATGGCCCACACAGCAGCAGCTCTCCTTGCTCAAACTGATCAAACAGATTCCATCCAACATTTCTGAGCATCTCTCAAGACTCCCTGACTATACTACCAAATTATGACTGAACTCTCCTCCCAGTTACGGCCTTTAAGAACATAGCCGATTGTTTAAGTGAAGCATACCCCATTCAAAGGAAAATCGTTACAAATGATTAACCAAGCCCACTGCCATGCCATGCTCAGTAGTGTCTGACTCTTTGAAACCCTATGGACTGTGGCCCACCAGGCTTCTCTGTCCATGGAATTCTCTAGGCAAGAACATTGGAGAGTGGGTTGTCATACCCTCCTTCAGGGGATCTTCCTGACCCAGGGATCAAAACTTTGTCTCTTATATTGGCAGGCAGACTCTTTACCACTGAGCCCAAGCCCATTAATTCTATCTATATCCTGCAAAATAAAGTCTCTGGAGAATAAAGCATAAGTAAACTAAACGTAGAATGTGTTGGACTCCTCCTACAAAACTGTCCCCTGATGAGCTGCTGTCCATGTGAAAACCGCCTGGATGTCTCATTATGCATCTTGGGAGATATACAAAGGAAAGCGGGATATACTTGTCTGTGAACTGCTTCATATCAGATGCCAAGATTTTGTTAGATCTCCAGTGGCAAGTCCAAAAAGAAAAAAGAAAAAAGAGAGGGAGAGAGAAAGTGTGAAATACCATGTTTTTAGAAATACTTCCAGTTAAAAAATGAATCAGTTTTAGAACATGAGGGTTGCTTTCAATGTTATCAGACAGAAGATCAGTTTTAAGAGCTGGAATAGGCCTCGATAATGAGGCAGAATGAATTCTTAAGCCAGAGTGGCCAAGCACAAGGACTTAATTACAGAGGAGCCTGGCAATTATTAGTGGCCTCTGAGTGTGTCAGCAGAATTTGTGAAAATAAAAGGACTATAAGTGGTATATGACCAACAAACTCACACTTGTGAGTAGAATAACCAAGATACCAACCAAAGTCCATACAATCCCCAAGCCGTAATGAAAAATCTAAGACATTCAAACATGTGAAGACTATCCTTTGGATTTGATTTTAATAAAAAATTTTTTAAGTTCTCCCATTACAACATTAGAGATAGATATTTAAACCATAGAAGATATAATTTATATTTAGAGATATTTCCCTAAGGAAAGCATAATTTTAAATTTCCCCAACCAGATATTGGGGAGAACAGTTTATGAATCCATTTAATTGAAGAAAGTAAAGGACCACACACTGAGGAACAATTCTCACCAATTTTTCAACTAAGTATGTTCAAAGCTAATCCCTTAAACATTGTACAAACACAAGCCAGACTATAGTCATAAATAACAGAGTGCCATCAGATAAATTATGTGTAGCATGGAGTGAAGGGACAAGACCCGCTGATAAGAGATGCAAATTTGCTCTTATCTCAGTTCCCAAGAAATATTTTGACAGGATAAATTGAAAGTTTTTATTCTGACCCCTGGAAGAATAAGAACCACAAGAAATTATGTCAGAAACAGAGCACAAGGATTCTTTGAAAGCTCGTGAGTAATCTCTATGTTTATTCTTCTCCTTATTTCAAAGAGAAACATTGTATAGGACTGCTAGAAACATTTTACAGGAAATACTTTTTTTAAAAAAGAAAAGTAACATATAAATGTGGCTACCTCACTCGTTGCAATTTTATGCAAATAATATTCGGTACATATTCAAAGCCAGTATAGAGACATTTACCACCAAAAATACATTTCTCATTTCAACACAAATTCCATTCATCTTCTAAATCTCCTAGGAGTCCTGTGGAAATGATTCTCATCAACAAAATCTGACAGAGGGATGGAGATTCCATATGGCGAATGAGCAGAAGTGGTATCTCAAGGTTATTGAGTAAATCACTAGTGAAAATATATCTAAGATGCAGGACTCTTAAGTCTAATTTTTTGATCATCAGAATTTTAATTAATGGAACTCAAAATAAATTCAAATACTAATAATTAAAATTTTGAAAGCTAGGTAGAGAAATGAGAATGATTTCCAAACAATTACTCTAGGTCTTGGTGATAAGGAAAATATCATTTGTTTAAAGCTGAGTATAACGTCATTGTTAACTTAGAGAACCAAGTACTTTTTAAAAAGCACTGTCATCCCAGACCCTGCAAGAGTAACTTGTGCAGGTAAGAGGAATTGTGCTTTTAGCTACATACCTGAATATAAGTACATTTTTAACACTCTATTAAATATATAATAGTGCTTGCAGTTAGAAAAACTAAGTAGAATCATGAAGAGTTAATACACATTCTGTTTTGTTTGACAGATATCAAAAAGAAAAACTTTAGGAGGGGAAATTATAGAGCATCAGGAGCTGAGTTTTCTTAAGCTTTTAATAAGTATGCTTTCAATTGCATGCAAAAGAAATTTAACTCTAACTGTTTTTTGGAAAAATGTTAATGTACATCACTGAGAAATCCAAGAACTATATCTAAATGAAGGGACTCTAAAAACACCATGGAGACGTCCTCTCAATCTTGTGGCTCCATTTATCTCTGTGTCTTGGGTTCATTTTCAGACAAGTTTTCCCATATACCCAGAAAGATAACCACTGCCAGTACAAGTCTGTCTTAGGGCTTGTCATCCAATAGAAGAAAGGTCTCCTCTTCTAGTGCCCACGTTAGGGAAGAATTTTATTGGCTGTGCTTGGTCACAAGTCTGAGTTGAGTGTCGGTCGCTCAGTCATGTCCGACTCTTTGCGACCCCAATGTCTGTCCATGGAATTCTCCAGGCAAGAATACTGGAGTGGGCTGCCATAGTCCTGCACCAGTCACTAGGCTAGTGTGCTGAGTTCTGGCATTGTGCAGCATGGATTAAGTGCCCATACAGCGGATATTCTAGACAGCAGTGTTGAAAGAGGAGGAAGCTTTTGTTGTCTTAAATCATATAGGCAGCCATCAATTGTATATTTGTAAAACTGATCACTTCCAAATTCATAAAGTAACTGCATTTATAATTTATGAAACCACTTCTGTGTAAGATGTCACTTACACAGAAGTTATTTACACTTACACAGTGATTACTGCTCTATCTTTATGTCAATTTTCATATAAAATAAAAAGAAAAATGTGAGGGGAGGGATACAGGCCTGCAACATGATCCAGCTGACTTTTAACACTGGATTAATGCGATTTTGAGTGTAAATTAAGATACATTTCCTTTGTTTTAAATCCCCCATTAGTTTACTCAGTACCTTTCACTCAGGAAGCTGAGAAAGAAACGCACTAAGGATGTGTTAAATATTCAGGTGCTGCAGTATGAACAGTTTAAAACAATGATTTGAAGTTATAGGAAGTATGAATTCCAAAACTGCAATTTTAGTTTGTTTTATCTATTATATGGGATAGGGCTCAATATTAGCCAAATGTTTCAATTAAAAAAAAATGAATACATGTAATTAGCAACACATATTAAAAGTGCTTGAACATAAATAAAATCTTGCACAAATTCCATGATGCTTTAAACATAATAGAATAATCTGTGTGCTGTTTCTTAAACATAAGAAACATTATGTTTCTTAATTTAGTACACAATGAAATAGTTCTTACTTTTTTTTCTTAATTTAATATACAATGAAATCTGCTTTGGCACTGGACGTCTGATTGTGGCTAATAGGTAGAATAAATATTTTTTCCCTAAAGGTATACTTGTGAAATTCCAGAGGAATTTTCCCTAATAAAAACTATGAAAAAATAAAAGTCATTTTGCCAAAATATAAAGTCACAGTTTCTAGGACTGAGTTTATTTTCTTAACAAAGATCAGGGCTTCTCTTTGAAAATGATGTGTTTCCTATTTATAGTTTGATCTTTAAAAACACCTCCACATTAAAATAATCAGGATCTAATTGGACTTCCTATTAAAATGCAGGCATTATTCACAGCTCTCTTAATCACTCCTTCCCCTGTTCTTATCACATCTCTGAGCTACAATAAGGCTCCCAAGCTATTCATCTAAACTTAGCTTTCCATCCGTTGGACTAAGGAGTTCTTTGGGCCATGGGGAGGTCTGTGAATTTTACTAAGGTGTAAGCATTAGTGCCCATAGAGATGTCCCAAAACAATGCAAGGAAGCTCCAACATAATAGAAAAAGGGTACCTTTCAGTTTGAGGTTCATGAGTCATCAGAGACCAAAATCACTTTCCTATGACTTTGTGACTTAAATAAATGAAGACTTATTTGCCACACTGAGCGGATATCTAGCCTTTATTCTGTTTCTTTTCTGTGTTTGCTGCTGCTGCTGCGTTGCTTCAGTCATGTCCGACTCTGTGCGACCCCATAGACGGCAGCCAACCAGCCTTCCCGTCCCTGGGATTCTCCAGGCAAGAACACTGGAGTGGGTTGCCATTTCCTTCTCCAATGCATGAAAGTGAAAAGTGAAAGTGAAGTCGCTCAGTCGTGTCCGACCCTAGCGACCCCATGAACTGCAGCCTACCAGGCTCCTCTGTTCATGGGATTTTCCAGGCAAAAGTACTGGAGTGGGGTGCCATTTCTGTGTTTAGATTAAGTTATAAACTCAAATTGCTACTGGAGATGTTGCCCCTGGATCTTGGAAAAGATGTGATGAGTAGAGTGTCTGTGTGTGTATACACACAAAATCTATAGAAAAAAGACAAAAAGCTTCACTTTTATAGTCAAAATTATAGTGTGGGACTCTCACCAATAAAACTGGATGAGTTCCTTATAAAAACACTATAGTGAAAAATGAATACCTCACTCTACAGAGTTCAGTGTGGTAGTCAACTAAACACCATGCAAACAATAAATACAGGCTTACATTCAAGATTTCTTTAAAAAAAAATAATAAGGAGGGAAAATGGTATTAACATAAAGATCCCTCTTACACTACAAAAAGTAATCTATTATCCTAAAAAAAAAAAAAAAATTTGACTTTGGCCTCTGTATTCCATCCAAACACACTCGTCTATCTCACGGCTGGCCAGTGACTAGACTCCATCCTCCCCACTCCAAAATCAACTGGAGTAAAACTTAACTGGAGAGGAAGTTCTTAAGAGATAAATCCCTAGGGCTGACAGATGAACAGCCCTGCACAATAGAAAACTGTTACTTAGATTTTAGCCATCTGGCACGTAAGCATTTAAGATTCATTTTCTCCCTTTTTTCATGGCATATCTAGCTAGCAATCAGATTGAATGGTTTGAAGGATGTTATCTGGCTTCCCCAGCATTGTGACTCCTTGCCTAACTTCTGGTCCTCTGCACACCAACACACTGAGACTTTGTTACCACTCTTGCTCCCCTCCAAACAACACCAACCCCTGTCTGCCAGGCATTTGGTTAACACATTATGCACACATACTAAGATGCTGCACTCTGCACAGATGTATAAACCTAAAAAATAGCATTATCATAACATCTTCCAGTTCAGCTATTTTAAGGCTGCTGCTCCCATATCACAAAGTCTTGCTATTTATACATCCCTGCATATGGAAGACTCATCCTTCCTGTGAGACTGCAGCCCAGTGGGCGCAGCAGACAAAATTATAGGCCCCAGACTTGAATAAACACGCATCTTGGCTTGCTTATCTTCCTTGAATGCAAGCCAAGTTTATTAATAATTTTTTAAGTCGGAAGGAAAACAAAACAATTCTGATGTGACAAAAGGATGTCAAGAAACAAGATAAACAAGAAAAGCAGCCAATCTCAACCCAGAAGGTGAAGCTCCCAAGCCCAGGCATCTAGGGAACCAGGTAGAGGGCTGGGAGTGCTAACCCTGGCTGTGCCATAACCCACACATGTCATGACTGTGTTCCTTAGCTGGCCTCGTTGTTCACAAGTGCGCCAGGAAGCAGAGTGAATGTGCATCTTGACTGGCAACTGGAGAAAAGACACCCTCTCTGTGATGACCCAGAAGGGTAGAATGGGGGGCTCAAGAAGGAGGGGATATATGTATGCGTGCATGCGTGCTAAGTCATTTTAGTCATGTCCAACTCTCTGTGAGGCTATGGACTGCAGCCCACCAGGCTCCTCTGTCCATGGGATTCTCCAGGCAAAAATATTGGAGGGGGTTGTCATGACCTCCTCCAGGAGATCTATCTGACCCAGGTATTAAGCTGGCATCTTTTATGTATCCTGCATTGGGAGATGGGTTCTTTACCACTAGCGCCGCCTGCGAAGCCTGGATATACGTATGCTTAGAGCTAATTCACGTCGTACAGTAGAAATTAACACAAACTTGTAAAGCAATTATCCTCCAATTAAAAATAAAAAGTAAAATACATTAAAATAATTTTATTTTATTTTTTTTCTAATTTTATTTTATTTTTAAACTTTACATAATTGTATTAGTTTTGCCAAATATCAAAATGAATCTGCCACAGGTATACATGTGTTCCCCATCCCGAACCCTCCTCCCTCCTCCCTCCCCATACCATCCCTCTGGGCCGTCCCAGTGCACCAGCCCCAAGCATCCAGCATCGTGCATGGAACCTGGACTGGCAACTCGTTTCCTACATGATATTTTACATGTTTCGTTGCCATTCTCCCAAATCTTCCCACCCTCTCCCTCTCCCACAGAGTCCATAAGACTGTTCTATACATCAGTGTCTCTTTTGCTGTTTCATATACAGAGTTATTGTTACCATCTTTCTAAATTCCATATATATGCGTTAGTATACTGCATTTATGTTTTTCCTTCTGGCTTACTTCACTCTGTACAATAGGCTCCAGTTTCATCCACCTCATTAGAACTGATTCAAATGTATTCTTTTTAATGGCTGAGTAATACTCCATTGTGTATATGTACCACTGCTTTCTTATCCATTCATCTGCTGATGGACATCTAGGTTGCTTCCATGTCTTGGCTATTATAAACAGTGCTGCGATGAACATTGGGGTACACGTGTCTCTTTCCTTTCTGGTTTCCTCAGTGTGTATGCCCAGCAGTGGGGTTGCTGGATCATAAGGCAGTTCTATTTCCAGTTTTTTAAGGAATCTCCACACTGTTCTCCATAGTGGCTGTACTAGTTTGCATTCCCACCAACAGTGTAAGAGGGTTCCCTTTTCTCCACACCCTCTCCAGCATTTATTATTTGTAGACTTTTGGATCGCAGCCATTCTGACTGGTGTGAAATGGTATCTCATACTGGTTTTGATTTGCATTTCTCTGATAATGAGTGATGTTGAGCATCTTTTCATGTGTTTGTTAGCCATCTGTATGTCTTCTTTGGAGAAATGTCTATTTAGTTCTTTGGCCTATTTTTTGATTGGGTCGTTTATTTTTCTGGAGTTGAGCTGTAGGAGTTGCATATGATTATCTCAATAGACGCAGAGAAAGCCTTTGACAAAATTCAACATCCATTTATGATAAAAACTCTCCAGAAAGCAGGAATAGAAGGAACATACCTCAACATAATAAAAGCTATATATGACAAACCCACAGCAAACATTATCCTCAATGGTGAAAAATTGAAAGCATTTCCTCTAAAGTCGGGAACAAGACAAGGGTGCCCACTTTCACCATTACTATTCAACATAGTTTTGGAAGTTTTGGCCACAGCAATCAGAGCAGAAAAAGAAATAAAAGGAATCCAAATTGGAAAAGAAGAAGTAAAACTCTCACTATTTGCAGATGACATGATCCTCTACATAGAAAACCCTAAAGATTCCACCAGAAAATTACTAGAAATAATCAATGACTATAGTAAAGTTGCAGGATATAAAATCAACACACAGAAATCCCTTGCATTCCTATACACTAATAATGAGAAAACAGAAAAGGAAATTAAGGAAACAATTCCACTCACCATTGCAACGGAAAGAATAAAATACTTAGGAATATATCTACCTAAAGAAACTAAAGACCTATATATAGAAAACTATAAAACACTGGTGAAAGAAATCAAAGAGGACACTAATAGATGGAGAAATATACCATGTTCATGGATTGGAAGAATCAATATAGTGAAAATGAGTATACTACCCAAAGCAATTTATAGATTCAATGCAATCCCTATCAAGCTACCAACAGTATTCTTCACAGAGCTAGAACAAATAATTTCACAATTTGTATGGAAATACAAAAAACCTCGAATAGCCAAAGCGATCTTGAGAAAGAAGAATGGAACTGGAGGAATCAACCTACCTGACTTCAGGCTCTACTACAAAGCCACAGTTATCAAGACAGTATGGTACTGGCACAAAGACAGAAATATTGATCAATGGAATAAAATAGAAAGCCCAGAGATAAATCCACGCACATATGGACACCTTATCTTTGACAAAGGAGGCAAGAATATACAATGGATTAAAGACAATCTCTTTAACAAGTGGTGCTGGGAAATCTGGTCAACCACTTGTAAAAGAATGAAACTGGACCACTTTCTAACACCATACACAAAAATAAACTCAAAATGGATTAAAGATCTAAACATAAGACCAGAAACTATAAAACTCCTAGAGGAGAACATAGGCAAAACACTCTCCGACATACATCACAGCAGGATCCTCTATGACCCACCTCCCAGAATATTGGAAATAAAAGCAAAAATAAACAAATGGGACCTAATTAACCTTAAAAGCTTCTGCACATCAAAGGAAACTATTAGCAAGGTGAAAAGACAGCTTTCAGAATGGGAGAAAATAATAGCAAATGAAGCAACCGACAAACAACTAATCTCAAAAATATATAAGCATTAAAATAATTTTAAAGCATTCTTTAGGAAAATGAGAATTTCCTAAAATTCTTTAGGAAAGTTTAACTTTCTAGACAATATGAAGAATTTCTTTAAATGAATTCGGTAGATTATCCTGCTCTGTTTTAGAGACTGTGGAATTGCTGGTGAGGTTTACTTTTGGTAGACCAACAGTATTAGAAGTATCAGTGCTTTCATTTTCTCTCTCTCCAGAAAGTTCAAGGCAGAGGGGTTGTGAGTACTATTATCCTATCTCAAAAAGGCAGAGAGCAAATTATCTGCAAGGTGAAACTCTTGGTTTAGATTTTATTTGGTCAAAGGACTTCTCTGGTGGCTCAGATGGTAAAGAATCTGCCTGCAATATAGGAGACCCAGGTCCAATCCCTGGATTGGGAAGATCCCCTGGAGAAGGGAATGGCAACCCACTTCAGCATTCTTGACTGGAAAATTCCATGGAAGAGGAGCCTGGCAGTTTACAGTCCATGGGGTAGCAGAGAGTCGGACATGACTGAGCGACTAACATGCACACACACACACCGGAGAAAATGGCCACTCTTTAAGGCATGTGCTCAGCAGAGGTGCCAGGGACAAGCGTTGGGAGAGCTATCTGGCTAGGAATCCAGATCCTACCTGTCAGATGCCTGGCCTTTATTTCCACACAGAGCCCTAGGAGGACAGGGAAGGGAGAGGCAGAGCAATGAAGGCTCATAAACTTCCCCTTCACCTAGTTCCCGAGGACCTCTGAGGATATCTGTGGGTCTGAAGTCTTACAAGAGGAACGAATCAGAGCCCCGCATCTGCATCCCATGGGGAATTTATGATTCATGCTGCAGCTACAGGGGTTTCTAGTTCTAAGTTTTGTATGCAACCTAATCTCTGTTCTGCAGACTACATGGCTTCCCTGTCAAAAGCAAATGTAAAAATCTCCAGCGTCACCCGAATAGGATACTATCTATTACTTTTACCTGAAAGTGCACTTGTTCCGTAGGAATAGGTGTTGGCAGAGAAAGGTCCCAGCAGGGAGGCTCCCTTTCTCCGCCTTCTCACTGTGGAAACGCAGCCACCCACCACCCATTTCTCACCCATCACTCCTGGATTTGCACCCACTAAGAACTGGTGTGCTGATGAAGAGGAGACAGACAGACCCAGGGACTCTGACAGTCTGGGTTTGTTTGGGGGCACTTTCCTGGAATGAGAAACACTGGAAGGCTGCCACCCCAGAGAGTACCAGACCCCTGTTTCATTGCTCAGTTAAAGAGAGGGCTTCCCTGGTGGCTCAGATGGTAAAGAGTCCTCCTGAAACACAGGAGACCAGGGTTTGACCCCTGTGTCAGGAAGATCCGTTGGAGAAGGGAATGGCTACTCACTCCAGTATTCATGTCAGGAGAATCCCATGGACTGAGGAGCCTGGCGGGCTACAGTCCATGGGATCACAGAGTCAGACACTACTGAGCAACTAAAACTTAGATTCAAATTAGGGCTTCCCAGGTGGTTCTAGTGGTAAAGAATCCTCCTGCCAATGAAGGAGATACAAAAGACTCGAGTTCAAACTCGGTTGGGAAAATTCCCTGGAGGACAAAAGGGCAACCCACTCCAGTATTCTTGACTGGAAAATCCCTTGGACAGAGGACCCTGGAGGGCTACAGTCCGTGGGGTCACAGAGAGTTGGACACAACTGAGCAACTGAGCGTGCAGATTCAAATTCCTCTTGCAATTTCTGCCAAGGAGGGCATGGGGCACCGCCCTGTTGGCTGGACTTGAGGAAGCAGTGCACCCGCGTGGGCCTGTCTTTGTAACATTGTTCCCAGAAACCCCTATGCTGCTATGACTTTTTTTTTTTAGCTGAGATATTTTCCCAGTGTCTCTTTAGATAGAGAAAGAATATTATTTCTCTGGTTACAAAGACCAATTTATTAGATTCAAGGGCAAGATGGACAAGTCATTATATGCCATTAGAATACAGAATGTGATGTGTTTTCTGCATGTGTGTGTGTAAACATTTTCCTTCCCATTTAGTTCTATGCTATTTTTCAGGGTAAGAATGTAGATTAAACACATTATCTTCGATGACACACCATTTGTTGAGATTCACGTAAAGGAAAAATATGGCCAGAGAATGGTTGACATTCTGCTTCCATAAAGATTTGAAGAAGGCTAAAGAGAAGAGAGATTCACATTTATTCCTTGTCATTTGCGACTTGCAATTAGTCATGTTTGCCTGATCCCTGGTGAGTCACCAGATGAACTCCAGGCACAGCAATACAGCCTCCACGTTTTCAGGGGGTTCTATTGTGCGTCATGCAGGGGTCAGCATGACCCACAAAAGTTATACTCTCTATCCCTGGCTGCCTCTTAAAAATACCTTGGGAGTATGTGTCCAGGGTTAAAGGTCATTCTGATTCCTTACCAAACTTAAACAAGGGGAAAAAAACCCAAAAAGCTTCTTTTACCTCAAGAGATGAACAGTCTGTAACTGATTATAGATGTGGAATGAGGATACCAAACTCAAACGCTGATTATTAGATTTGTAAAATAGGAAGCATAATATCCCTTCTATTCCACCATGAGGAAAGCAGGAATTTATTTCCCACACTAATATCTTAGCCAAGCAACTCGGTTCCTAACTGGCTTACTCTTTCTTCTTAAGACACAGAAATTGATTCTTCCTGATGATTCTCTATCCCTCTAACAGTAACGCTGCCATGCTGTAGCTCTGGAAATCTATGAGGTCACTGAGCTCAGACCCCATTCAGGGCAGCACAGGGCTGCAATTATGCCATCCAAGACAGACAGGCACTTGTCTGTTTTCTAAGGCATCCAGGGGAAACAATTTGCAAACACTCTGATTACCGTAATCTAGATCTCAGAACTTTGCTGACTAGAAAGTTACCTTGTGTAACTGAAGCCCGTTCTCCTTGTGCTCCCAGGAGATCATGGGAAATAGCTGGTCATTACACAGATAACGAAAATAATTTCTGAAATGGTGCCACAACTTGTTCAAGTGTGAAAAAATAATCAATTGTTTTATCAAGTCAGTAATCTCCCACAATTATTTGACAAAATTTTTCCCCCTGATTTTCTTATTTAAGACTGTGTTTATACTATACTGAGCATTGGCTCAGTCCAGACAACTAATTCAAAACATAAATTTTTCTTAGCTTTATGTAAACATGTAGAATTTATTGTTATTATTATTCCATAGACCAAATAACTGAATCATGACAATTCATTGTAAGATATTCCTGTTGCTAATTCTAAATCATTTAAGTTTTCCTAATTATCATAGTAATAAAGTGATCTAACTTTTTAAAACTAAGTCTTTGATCACAGTAACAACAATGGAACAATATATGGCTACTTGGTCTGGCTAGTTTTGCAGTAGTCTTTGATCCTTTTCTCAAGATATCTTACCTAAGCTTTCCCACATTCAAGTAATGCAACCTCCTCAGTTACATCTTAAGAGGAAAGGAATGCTTTATAATTGAACAATGTCTCCCAGCCAAGTGTGGGAAAAAATTTCGAAGAATAGAACTCACGCATTAGGAGAGATATCATGAATTGTTTATCCAACTTATTGCCCAATGAAGGATTCCCTTCACATATCCCTGTGAAGGTGACTCCGCAGTTTTCCCAGGAGACTGAAACTTCAGTCTTAGATGCAAACTGTCTTAGTTTAAAATTTGTATTTATTGAAAGCATGTAAGTTGTGCTCTTATCTGACCATATTAGATGCTTTACTTCACAAATTAAACACATATATGCTACTCTTTCTAAAGATTATTTTGTTTGTCAAAAAGAAAAAATAAAAACAAAAGAAGACTTGTGTAATTCTGCCATTGTCTCCCTCTGTCATTTACCATCTGTTCTAAGCCATAAATCTTAAATCCTTATTTCACAGATCCTTTCCAATCTTTCATATTACTTTTTGTTGGGTGTATTTCTTCTATTGTTTATATTTCTTTCTTTATTTGAGTTTATCAGAGAGCCACAATAGAATGACATGGATTTTACTCATATATTCTTTCAATATTTACTGAGTACCAATTATGTGCTAAACATTAAGATAAATTTCTCCTCTCTTCCCCATCAAGGTGGTTAATAATTATATTACCAGAATTTTGCTTTCACTAGCCTGTCACTTCTCCTAAAAATCACTCCACTCTGGGGACTATGGTTATAAAACAATGCTCACCTTTAAAAATTATTTTCAAAAGTTAAATCCAAAATACATTTTGGTAAAAATTTCATAATTGGTATATTGGTATAAGCTTTAAGATGACTAGGACATTTATGCCATTTACAACTTCTCTTTCTTCTCACCCTCCAATGTCTCTTCTTTATTAACAAGTTCTTCCTTGATCTGGTTAATATTATAGAGATTAGTCAAGAACAATTTCCGCATATTGTATCCACAAATTTTGCTGAAAGCAATTTGTATGTAGAGCAAATTAGGATTTTATCAGATGCTCTGATTTGAAAACAATGAGTATATCTGTCAACATCTGGGCAGGAAACAAATTGCACAGTCAGAGTGGATGATTAAAGAGGATTTAGTGAAAAGACTCTTACAAAAGGTATGGGTAGTGTCTTGAGGGAAGTGGAGTCTGAGATGAAGATTTTCTTGCAGGAAATTTACTAGGGAGTGCCCTTGGGATCAACACCTGTGAAGGTGAAGGAAGCAAGTTTGGGTAGAAGCAGGAGCCAAACCCTGATGCAGTCACTGCAAAGATTCTGGTCTGTCTCATATGAGTTCTGGACCTTGTACAGCCCTTCAAAATTGTGCCTTCTTAGGCAAGAAGGCCAGGTCCTTACACTGTCCAAGTAGACCCGCCATTGCTTGCTGGCTGCCTACTGGGAAATTTGGCCAAGATGGTTCTCTTTGACTAAGGGCAACTTCCTTAGCAGCTGGTAGAATGAGTATCTCAGTGCTGACATGGTGCTGAATGGCACACCACACCACCCTTACAGAGAAGATGGTGCAGCAACTCAGAGTTACCAACAGCAATGAGCTGAGGAAACATTCCCACCTCTAGAGTGGTTACTGGAATCTGCTGAGATTGTAGTAAAGGGCCCCTCTATAGGGGCTGTGATATTTAGTGGAAGAAGAAATCCACCACCAGCCATGGGTCTGGCAGGGAGGGCGCTGAGGCAAAAAACACAACTTCTCTCTCCTCTCACCCTCCAGTGTCCTGCTTCTTTCTCTCCCAGGCCAATCCCCAAAGAAAGCTAGAGGACAAGAAGGCCTGTCCTTAGATTTCAGCCTCTCCTGAGGACAGAGCAAGATAGAAAAGGGTAGAGACTGGGTCAGGAGAGGCAGATTTAAAACATCCAGCACATTCAGACTTTCAGCTTATAGTCCAGTTGTCAAAAATCTCTACTCAGTTCTGTATTCAGTTAGGAGCAAAGTAATTGTATTCTCTCAGCTTTCTTTAACTTAAGATTCATAGAGACTTTCTTCAAGTACTGTTTATCAAAGAAAGCGGGCAGATTTAATCTATGGTGATTTGCTTGTGAATTTTTCTAATGAGAGATAAAATATATGAAACAAACCCCCAACATGGGTTTATTTTCCCACATTTAAATCTCTAAAGAAATCTAGGTGAAAGTATTAATTGCTCAGTCCTGACTGACTCTGCAACCCCATAGACTGTAGCAGGCCAGCCTCCTCTGTCCATGGAATTCTCCAGGCAAGAATACTAGAGCGGGTTGCCATTCCCTTCTCCAGCGGCTCTTCCCAACCCAGGGATCGAAACTGCATCTCCTTGTCTCTCTTGCATTGTAGGCAGATTCTTTACTGTCTGAGCCACCAATCTAAAAGACAGGTCATGTGCCATCATAAAATTATTCAAATTTTCTAGTAACACATTTTATACACAATGACTCTGAACAGTTTACTCTGCTGAATGCTACAGAATAAAAGAAGCACATAAGTTAAAAAATAAGCAAATATAGAAGACACTATGCAATCATTTCAGTCATTTAGAAATGCATGGTGCTTCCTGGAGGAGCATAGGAACCTCAGGAAGGGATGAGAAATATAAAGTACAACACATGCTCTACAAATAACTGTCATCTGTGCCCTCCCCTGCCCCCTGCTCCCTTCCTCAATTACCCAGGCACGTGGCACTGTGCCTGCACATGGTTGTCGTCAGTAGATACATTTTAAATAATAAAATGAATAGCACCGTAAGAAATAAAATACCATAATAACACATAAATGACTAGCTCTAACCTAGTTTTGGGAAATCTAATAAAGACTTCCTGGTGGAAGAGAGAGACGACAAGTAGAATTCTTCAGGAAAAGAACAACTTAGTTTCAGGAATTCTTAACCCTCAATACACATTAGCTGACATGAAAAGATTCCAATAAATTTTGAGCCCAGGACATCAGATGTAACTGGTGTGGGTGGAGCCCAGATATTGGTTTGTTTGATGTATTTGTTGCTGTTTCTTAAGCATCCTGGGTGGTAAAGACAGGAATAAGAACTACTGACATAGATTAAGATTAGAGGAGAGGAGAACTAGAGTTTGGGAATGGGCTTTGCCAAGGCCTGGAGACAAGAGTTCATCATATGTTCATGTTCATAAAATGGCAACATATTCTTCATTTTGAGGTTGAATTATAAACTATAAGGAGGAAATGGTGAGAGAGAAACCTGCAGGGCTTTCAAGATAGACTTGAAAGGGTCTGGTTACCAGTAATTCTGCTAAAGTGGGACAATATCCTATGGGAGGGGTGTGGCCAAACTTTCATCCCTTCTTTCAGACTGAGAGTGATTTACATTTACAGTGAAAGTGTGGAAGGAGGAGGCAAGAGAATTGGGGCCCAGAGACAGCAGATAGGAAGCTGGAATTGTCATCAAGACAAGATTCTACTTGCAGCTCTTTTCTTAAGGCAAGAACACCTTCTTTTAAGGCAAGGTTATTGCAGGGTCCTGATGAGAAGCGCTGACTCATTAGAAAAGACCCTGATGCTGGGAAAGATTGAGGGCAGGAGGAGAAGGGGACAACAGAGGATAAGATGGTTGGATGGCATCACCGACTCAATGGACATGGGTTTGGGTGGACTCCGGGAGTTGGTGATGGACAGGGAGGCCTGGCATGCTGCAGTTCATGGGGTCGTGAAGAGTCAGACATGACTGAGCAACTGAACTGAACTGATTACAGGGTCAACTCTAAAAGTGTGTAATACACCAGTATTTCTGGTTGTGACATGGTGTTTTCTATAAATTAATATTAGGATATTATATTCTTTGAAGAGATTCTGTATGTATTTCTTAAATCTATTGGTACAGTAAAAAAAAAAAAAGACAAAGAATGTATGCTTACTATTTACTTTGTGATCTCCAAGTATCTTATAATTACAGTGGAGTTCACATTTTTAGAGGGCTTTGTTTCTGAAATTAAAATGCATCATATAATCTGGTTTTGAAACTTAAAGAAAGTCTTGGGCTCATAACTGATCCAAGGAGCCCTTTTAATAATTCTGTTTAAACAGAGACCCTTTCCCCCAGGAAACTATCACCAAATCAGATCTTGAAAACTTTAGGCTTTGATCCATTATAAAAATGTGTGGCAATTTAATCATCATAGGAAGTAAGTGTTTTGTCATCATTGAGAGCCAAAGTAGTCAGAGGCACAGGACAAAAAGGAAAAAGAAAATTCAACACATCCAAAAAATAAAAGTAAAGTAGGCTTTTAAGGAACACTTCTATATTTTACTGTATTCTTTACATTGCATTTGTTTTGTGATTTCACTTTTCCTTTCAACAGAATAAAATGAAGAACTGAACTAAAACCTAAAACACAGGACAACATTTCTTAATATGAAGAGTTTTTTGATTGGCTATTGCCAATGAGTTAGATAGTGTTTATGCCATGCAAGATATTTCCACTAACACAATTCCATTCCATTCATGATCTCCTTATAATATGATTCCTTTGAGTGTGGAGGAGCAATGGCCTGCTCTTTCACAGGTGACACTACAGTATATACAAATGTGAAGAAAAGTATGACCTAGTCCTTGTCTTCAAAGTCCTAAACCCTGTGGGAAGAGTCATCATCTATGCATCAAAGGATGAATAAAAATGGGATTTTGAGCTGAGTGTCGCAAAAATAACAGAGATAATAAAGGAAAGATTTGAAAAGAGTGGGAAGTGAGGAAGAGTGGCTGAAAAACTAGAGGATAAAGACTAGGGTGTGGGGCAGAAGTGAATATGTTGTTTACATAAGGTGAAAGGATTTTTTAAATAACAGTAACAAAAAAATGCAGGATGAAGCTGAGGAGAGCATAAATGAGAAACAAGGCATTCTGCCAACAGATTGATTTGCACATTGGTTCTTCCCTGGGTTTGTCTTCTGTCCCACCATGAAGATTTTGGACTTCCCAGCCACCATCAGCTAATTCCTTAAAATAACTCTATACAAACACACACACACGTGAGCATGCACACAAACACACACACAATCAGTTCTGTTTCTGGAGCACCCTGACTAGTATACCTGTCTATGAAAAACTGGGCTTTGCTAGGGTTTTGACACTTCTAACCACTGAGATTCTTAATCCTTTCCTTAGGTCTAGTCTTTAAACATATCCCAAGAACAGTGTGTCAATGCAGAAAACTTATAAATAAGCTTTAAGCCAGCTCACTGGATGGCCATGTAATCAGCTTGATTGGATCTCGAATGCCTAGTACCTAGACTTTTGGACTGTCCCCAAAAGATCAGGTGCCTAAAAGTCTCATCCTCTTTCAAGGACTGGCCTCCCTCCTCCTGAGGACCAGTCTCACATGACTAAAGGCAGCTGACAGGCTCCTGCGCCTACTGCTCAAGCCTCTGTGTTTACCCGACCTAGGGCTCCTTTTCAACCTTTGACTGATGGTGTTTGCATGCTGCTGTCCTTTGTCCTCCTAGACTGATCTTCCAGATGCGAAACAAGCTGAGGTCAGTTAACAAGTCCTGGCCTCAGCTTATTGTTTGGCAGGGGCATTTTGTCAAACTTTTTCTCTTTATATCTGCATTCTAGCCAACCCATCCAAACCCTACTTCTGACTCAGACAGACACATCAAATGTACCATCTGAGCCCTGACTATGCTCCAGCTGCCTTTACTGCTAATGCTCTCAATTGCACCCCAAACCTACTCCATCCCACAAACACACACTGCACTATAACCCTCCTCCTCCATGAGTCTAACTACTGCTGCTGCTGCTGCTAAGTCACTTCAGTCGTGTCCGACTCTATGTGACCCCATAGACGGCAGCCCACCAGGCTCCCCGTCCCTGGGATTCTCCAGGCAAGAACACTGGAGTGGGTTGCCATTTCCTTCTCCAATGCATGAAAGTGAAAAGTGAAGAGAAATCGCTCAGTCATGCCCGACTCTCTGCGACCCCATGGACTGCAGCCCATCAGGCTCCTCCGTCCATGGGATTTGCCAGGCAAGAGTACTGGAGTGGGGTACCATTGCCTTCTCCAATGAGTCTAACTAGTCCCTGCATATTTTGGGTCCTTTTACCATTCCCAGCCTCTGAACAAGGTCTTCCTGGCTTAGAGTAAACTGCCTTCTCTGAGCCTTGAAGAGCCTGCACAAACACTGCCATCCTCAGGTTATCAGTGGCTTTCCTACTTGTCACAGTATGTTTCCTCCACCACTTTGTGTACTATGCAAGAGTAGTGTTATCTATTACATGTTGCTTTCTCCAGTAAACTGTGACTCCCTTGAGGGCAAAAACTAATTCTTTCTTACTTTTGTGATCCATGAGACTACTACAGTACTCATCACTGGAGGAGCTTGATTCTCTCCTGGTCCAATTATTGGTTAACCATTCTGGGCAGAGAATGTTTTGCATTCTATCAATAACCATTCAGTTCAGTTCAGTTCAGTCGTTCAGTCGTGTCCGACTCTTTGCGACCCCATGAATCACAGCACACCAGGCCTCCCTGTCCATCATCAACCCCCGGAGTTAACTCAGACTCATGTCCGTTGAGTCGGTGATGCCATCCAGCCATCTCATCCTCTGTCGTCCCCTTCTCCTCCTGCCCCCAATCCCTCCCAGCATCAGAGTCTTTTCCAATGAGTCAACTCTTCACATGAGGTGGCCAAAGTACTGGAGTTTCAGCTTTAGCAATAACCATTAACCTGGAATAAATCATTGTGACATCAAATTACATTATTAAATTATTTTTCCATCCAGGTATCAATTTTTAAGTATCGATTGGCTGTATACCAAAATTCAACTGAATTATAAATGTAGATGTAGAGGATAAGTGCTTTATCCTAAATTTATCCTGAAACAGCAACTACTGGAAAGAAAAGATCAATAAGCTTATCTCCAATCTAAAGCCTAAAGTTCTGCGGTTCAGAGGATGAAGAATGATTAGAAAGCCATAAAATCCAAATTCTCTCATGCTCTTTTATTCTTTCCCTAGATGTAATGTCTTAATTTCTCAACTAAATTTTAAGCTGCAGCCTTTCCTCTAAGGTACAAATTTTACTTGTAAGTTTTGGTTTCAGAACTGACCTGTTCCTTAAGCAACAGAAACCACTGCTTAAGTATTCTCTGTTCCTCCCAAGCACCTCACCAAGGGACTACTTACCCCACATGATGCTTTCCCTAGTATTTTTTTATTGGAGTATAATTGCTTTACAATGTTGTGTTAGCTTTTGCTGTACAACAAAGTGAATCAGCTCTATATGTATGTATATATACATTTCCTGCCACTTTGTTTCCCTCCCACCCTCCCCCATCCCACCCCTCTGGGTCATCACGGAATTCCCTGTGCTATACATCAGGTTCCCACTAGCTATCTGTTTTACACATGGTAGAGTATATATGTCAGTCCTAAACTGTCAATTTGTCATACCTGCCTATCTCCTCCTATGTTCACAGGTCCATTCTCTATGTGTTTGTCTCTATTCCTGCCCTGCAAACAGGTTCATCTAGATTCCCTAGAATTTTTTTAATATAAATTTATTTATTTTAATTGGAGGCTAATCACTTTACAATATTGTATTGGTTTTGCCATACATTGACTTGAATCCACCATGAGTGTACGTGTGTTCCCCACACTGAACCCCCCTCCCACCCCCCTCCCCATCCCATCCCTCTGGGTCATCCCAGTGCACCAGCCCCAAGCATCCTGTATCATGCATCGAACCTGGACTGGCAATTCGTTTCACATATGATATTTTACATGTTTCAGTGCCATTCTCCCAAATCATCCCACCCTCACCCTCTCCCACAGAGTCCAAAAGACTATTCTATACATCTGTGTCTCTTTTGCTGTCTCACATACAGGGTTATCGTTACCATCTTTCTAAATTCCATATATATGCGTTAGTATACTGTATTGGTGTTTTTCTTTCTGGCTTATTTCACTCTGTATAATAGGCTCCAGTTTCATCCACCTCATTAGAACTGATTCAAATGTATTCTTTTTAATGGCTGAGTCATACTCCATTGTATATATGTACCACAGCTTTCTTATCCGTTCATCTGCCGATGGACATCTAGGTTGCTTCCATGTCCTGACTATTATAAACAGTGCTGTGATGAACATTGGGGTACACGTGTCTCTTTCAATTCTGGTTTCCTTGGTGTGTATGCCCAGCAGTGGGATTGCTGGGTCCTATGGCAGTTCTATTTCCAGTTTTTAAAGGAATCTCCATACTGTTCTCCATAGTGGCTGTACTAGTTTGCATTCCCACCAACACTGTAAGAGGGTTCCCTTTTCTCCACATCCTCTCCAGCATTTATTGCTTGTAGACTTTTGGATAGCAGCCATTCTGACTGGCATGAAATGGTACCTTATTGTGGTTTTGATTTGCAATTCTCTGATAATGAGTGATGTTGAGCATCTTTTCATGTGTTTGTTTTGATTGACAAAATAACAAAGCAAAATCTGTATTAAGTTATACAGCCATGAGAAATTCAAATTCTCTCACTGTATCTTCATTTTAAACAACAAAACAATCAAGTGTGGATTTTGCCATTGATGAGAAATCTGCCCAGAAAAGGGTGGATAAAATTTTCCAATTCAGTGTAAACCATCTGCTTGCCAGAAAGTGGAGCCTCAACCAGAGACACTGAAGTTCATGACTCTGGCAGATCAAGTTTAGTCAGTTCCATTAAGCCTGGGTCCTTCATTCTAAATGACTTCATAATCAGCTCACTGACAATAAGACTGGGGGATTTTTATAATCCCTCAACTACTCCTGCCTACAAAATACAACAGATGCTTCCCCTCAGTGAACCACATCACCCACATCCATACCTTTGTGCTGTCCACTCCTCTGCAATTCAGAGCAGGCTGGCCTGGGACTTGCTTAACAGAATGTGCAGGAGGTTATGCTGCACTGACCTCTGAAGTTTTGTCAAAAGAAACTTTGAGCTTCTGCCTGGAGTCCTGAGTTGCCATCTGAGAAGTATGAGCGCCCGAGCCCACCATGCAGAGGACAATACATGTAGGCACCCAGGGCGACAGCTCCAGCTAACCCAACTGTCAGTTATCCTCGTTCAGGCCCCAGGCATGAACTGGTCAAGCCTTCAGATGGCTTCCAGTTCAGCTGACAACTGAATGCGACCACAGGAGAGATCTCTAAGCAAGAACCAGTCAGATCAGAACCATAAGAGATAATATCAAATCACTGTGCTAGGGCACTAACTTTTAAGGTGATTTCTTATGTGGCAATAAATAACTAGAACACTAACCAGGGGGAAGTAGACGAGTTCAGAAACAAGGACCGAGGTAAGAATTTCAAATTGATAGGCATCTGGACACATGCAAGCTGAAAAGAGTTTCCTCCACTGGGTCTTTGACCTCTCAATAATACCCAAAGGTAGTATTTGAAGATGCCTTTCATTTTGACATATTTCCCTTTTAGGTTTACTTAATTTTACTGCTACTCATCCCCAGGTAGTAAAGAATTCTATCCATTTTATCACTTGGAGCAATAAAAGATAACCCTATGGTCCCTTGAGACTGAAGAAAACAATGAGAGGACCCCCATTTCTCTCCAGGCTGGGAGTTAGGACAGGGGGAATTGTCACCCCATGTTCCGATGGCAGCTAAGCCAGCAGGGGGACTTCTCCCCTTCCTTCTCCCTTTCATAAGCTAGCACCAGAAAGTGACACAGGCAGGTGCATGACAGTGCGCTGGGAGGTGAGGACGCCACGCGAGGATGAGGCTGCAGAGTGGTGCTTTGCCCCTCTGCTCTACAAAGCTCATGATCGCACTTACCCAGCAGTGCTTTAGCAAGTCTGTCTTCCAGAAAGTTGCCAGGAGCTTAACTCATCGCAGCAGGTGCAGTGGCAACTACAATTAAAACTGAATTATAATAACCATCTGAATGGCAACGGAGCAGGTACATTTAGGGCCTCTCATGATGGAGGAGGAGAAAACTTTATGCATACACAGGCTTAAGCTCACAGAGCTCATCAAGTGAGTTAGGAGACAGAGGCTTGGACTTCCCAGGTGACGAGGTGACTGTGCCAAGCACAAGGCCTGGCACGCATAGGTACTTAATATGTATTTGTTAGGAAGATAACTAAAAGCAACAGAAAATGAGCTAGACTAGATGAACAGATCAGGGAATTGATGTACATAGTATTTATTATATGTCTGCATCTCTATCTATCATGTTTCCTCATTTAGAGGCCCAATTAGGGAAAGACCTACTTCCAAGCTCCCTCTGGTTGTTGGCAGAATGAATTTCCTTGTGGCTCTAAGACAGGTTCCATTATCTTGCCAACAGTTGGCTGGCACTCTCGCCTCCTATAAGACCCTCTCGGGTCTTTTCCACATGACCCTCTCCCATTTCAGTGTCAAATCCCTTTCACACTTCAAACCTCTCTCGCTCCCTTTTCCACTACCAGCTAGAGACAATTCTCTGCTTCTAAAGGGTTCTTCTGGTTAGGTTTGTTGTTGTTTAGTCACTAAGTCATGTCTAATTCTATGCAAACCCAAGGACTGTAGTCTGCTAAGCTCCTTTGTCCATGGGATTATCCCAGTTTAAGAATACTGAAGTGGGTTGCCTTAGGAAAATAGGTAACCTCTCTACAATCTCATAGGTCATTTTATTTACATCTGGAAAATTCCCTTTTCCATAGAACATAGAATAATCATGGGAGTAATACCAGATGGCAGAGGTCATGGAGTTTCATCCTGGAATCCTGCCTACCATATCTTCTGATATGCCCATTCCACATATTCCTGGACTCTTCCCCTGCATTGGTCAGGAAGATTCATTGCTGTAACAAATAAACCTCAGAATCTTAACTTGGCATGATACAGCTTTACTTCTTTCTCACATCAGAGTCCTTCTAGGTCAGCAGGGGCTGTGTTGTGCATTGGGATCTAGAAACAGATTCTTTCGTTCTAGCTGCTCTGCTATTCCTTAAGGTCCAGAGTTTTCCACTGGATTTTTGGTATTCTGCTAGCAGATGGGGGAATAAAGCACATACATGAGATCTTGAGGGAATATATAGGCCAGGCCTGGAGGTGGCCTACATGATTCCACCCCCATCCCATCGGCCAGAACCAGTCACATGTTTGTCACTAACTGCAGGGATGTCTATTTGGGAAATGTGGTCTATGTGCCAAGAAGAAAAGGAAAAAGGTTGATGAAGAATTAGTCGACTCTCTGCTTAACTCCTCAGGACCTAGCATCAATCTGAACTTGATAGAGGACAAAAATTTACCTTTCTTTACTACAAATCCCACTTCTCCCCCTGCCTGCCCATCGCCAAAAAAAAAAAAAAAAGTTGAAACTTTTTTTGAAACATATCTTCTAATCCTGCCACAAAACAAACAGATGTCTTGATGCTGTTAAGCGTCATAAGCTGTTTGTAAATTTTGGAGACTAATCCCCTATTGGTCACATCATCTGCAAATGTTTTCTCCCAGTCTGTGGGTTGTCTTTTCATTTTGTTTATTGTTCTTTTGCTGTGCAAAAGCTTTTGAGTTTAAGTAGGTCCCATTGGTTTATTTTTGCTTTTGTATCCATTATTTTAGGAGATGAATTAAAAAAAAGATGTTGCTGTGATTTATGTCAGAGACAAACAGCTTATGATGCTTAACAGCATCAAAATAACCCACTCAAAAAATGGGCTGTGTTGTGTGCTTAGCCATTCATTCATGTCCAACTCTTTGTGACCCTTGTACTGTAGCCCGCCAGGCTCCTCTGTCCATAGGGATTCTCCAGGCAAGAATACTGGAGTGGGCTGCCATTTCCTTCTCCATGGATCTTCCCAATCCAGAGATCAAACCCAAGTCTCCCACATTGTAGGCAGATTCCTGACTGTCTGACCTACCAGGGAGGGCCCCAAAATGGGTAGAATGGGCACCTAAATGGACATTTCTCCCAAGAGGACCTACAGATGGCCAATAGGCACATGAAAAGATGTTCAAAATAACAGTTATTAGAGAAATGCAAATCAAAACTACAATGAGATGTCACCTCCCACCAGTCAGAATGACTATCATCAAAGAATCCATAAACAAATGCTGGAGAGGATGTCAAGAGACGGGAACCCTCCTACACTGTTGGTGGGGGTGTAAATTGGTATAGCCACTGTGGAGAAGAGTATGGCGGTTACTTATAAAAACCTAAAATCAGAACTACCACATGACCTTGCAATCCCACTCCTGGGCATATATCTGGAGAAAAACATGATCTAAAAGGATACATGCACCCCAGTGTTCACTGCAGCACAGCTTACAATAGCCAAGACGTGGAAGCAACCTAAATGTCCATTGACAGAGGAATGGATAAAGACGATGTGCCACATATATACAATGGAGTATTAGCCATTAAAAAAGAGTGAAATAAGGCCATTTGCAGCAACATGGGCAGACCTAGAGAGTGTCACACTGAGTGAAGTAAGTCAGACAGAGAAGGAGAAATATCACATGACATCCCTTATATGTGGACTCTAAAAAGGAATGATACAAATGAACTTACTTATAAACCAGAAAGAGACTCGCAGACTTAGAAAACGAACTCATGATTGCCGGAGGAAAGGGATAGTTAGGGATTTGGGAAAGGTCATGACCCCACTGCTATATTTAAAATGGATAACCAACAAGGACATATTGTATAGCACATGAAACTCCGCTCAACGTTATGTGCCAGCCTGGATGGGAGGGGGTTTGGGGGGAAAATGGACACAGGTACATGTATGTCTGAGTCCCTTTGCTGCTCATCTGAAACTACCACAACATTGTTAATCAGCTGTACCCAAATACAAAATGAAAGTGTAAAGTTTGGAAAAAATAAATAGATTTCACTCAAAGAAAAAGTCAAACAAATGTCAAATATCTTATTGATTAAATTCAAAAACTTGCGAGTATTTATGATACCTCATTATGAACTTGAATACCAAATATAAAATATAAAAATCAGCTTTAAAAATCTACTGCTTAAGATAATAAGAAAGGAATATTATAAATGATATCTTCTCTTTAAAAAAACAATGAGAATGCAAAGATATCTATCTTCTCATTCTGATACCATTTTTTTCAATAATTTTAGGTTCCAAGTAAACCTCTTTATCCAGCATTTAATATGTCAAAGCACAGAAACTTCATTCTCATCACAAGTAGACTTTTTGCAATTAACATGTAACATATCTGATTAGAGTGCTGAAAATTCAAAGAAGATGTGGCATAGAAATGGAGGTGAGATGACAGGGACACACACACACACACTTGTTTTATGTAGTTAAGCCAGATCCATCCCTTTTTCTACCATTAAAGAAGTTCCCGTTCACTTCCCAAAATGCCCTCTGAAGTCTTTCTTTTCAGAGACTTTCTGGTATGACTGAGTTTTGTTCTATGAGCTGCAAAACAACTTGTTATTTTTGGAGAGTTATAGTTCCTGTGCTGGATCAAGGAGAACATGCATTTCAACTCTGTGCAAGATCTAAGGGTAGTTTAAAAGTCTCAACTTGAGAAGGAAAATTATTCTGTCCTTCTCTGCTTTAAAGAGTGCTGAAGGGTAAAGTTTAAAAGATTCCAGAAGCCCTTAGAACACTTGGAACTTGGGATACCCAAAATTTTAGATGTCTTGAAGTCTTTTGTATTTCAAATGATTAGTTGGGCTGCTATTTATGTAAACATCACTTTTCACATCAGTTTTTGTTCATTTACCACCTGCTCACTTGTCTTGTTAAATTTTACTATACAGTGACTTAATGTAGAGATTTTTTACATGCATGTTTAATCAGTTCCAAAAGTCTTGTTTTTCAAATTAAACCCCATCCCCATGATCCAGCGTCTTTCAGGGTAGAAAAGCAAAAAGACTGAGACCCACCTTCCAAGTCTCTTCAGTGGGATGAAAACATGAGATCAGAAATGTCAGGAGGAGCAAGCAGAATTCCACCAGGAGAGCAAGCAGAGACTTGGGGGAAGAGTGGTGGTGTTTTTTTTTTTTTTTTCCTTTTGGACTATTTAAAGGCTTCATCTTGGGGCTCCTCTGTAAGGCAAAAAAGTGGGAAAGGATGGATTAAGAATGTATGGCAAAAACGAGGCATCATTTCCTATCTGGGATAGATATATTTTCTTTGAATCAAAATAATTTTTGAATAACACAAAATACGGGCTCTGTGCTCCTTGAAATCAAATTTAGAGTAAAAATGGTAGAAGGAAGAAGAGACAGGAGAAAACACGTCACAGCAGACAGTCTGCCGTGCCTCGGGTTCTAGCCACCCTACAATCTCTTCTGCACCTCTGATCTTGAGTCAGTAATTTTGTTTTAGTTTTTGTTTGGTCATATCATACAGGATCTTAGTAGGTAGCATCTCAGTTCCCCGACTAGGGATCAAACCCCTGTCAGTGGAAGTAGAGTCTTAACCACTGGACCACCAGGGAAGTCCTACAAATTGGCAATTTGGGAAGCCTGTGTAAAAATACAACTCTCAAAGGTGGTGTTTTCTCTGACTTATTCTTACCATTATTTTCTATAATTCATTGTATAATGCTGTTCAGTCTTTATATCCAACCCTCCTAGCCTAATATAGAAGAATCAAGAAAATCAAAGCTTGAGCAGAACACACACCCTTAACAGACATCTAAAAGACACAGTTGAGTCTCTAAAACACTGAATTTTCAGGAAGTAAAAGACAGTGGCCCATACTTCACTAAGGATGACTCACACCAAACATTTTTGGAATATGACCTGTTTATCATCTGTGCTGTTTCATTAAGCCTAGTTTTGTTTAGAAGTAGGTATCTTCTTGTATCACAGCCTACAGATTTATCTCTGTTAAATATGAAACACATGTCCTGAGCTGCCAAGCCAGCAAATTATTCTGCTCTCCTTTGACCATGCCTTTTCTGAATACAGATAACTCTACCAAAGACCAACAGCAAAAGACTGTAAGGTTAATAACCAGTTAAGTTTCCCTTATCATAGCTTAAGATGAAGAAGCCACAAATAAAATATATTCTTTCAGATGTTCAGGATGCAGTGCTTAAGATGCACTTTCATTAGGTTTAATGCATTTTTATAGGGTCATCAACCAGAATGATAAAAGGAAGAGACATTGTCATGCAGCTTAATATTATATAATAGCATTGGCTATTTGTATATGATGAAAAAAAAAGTTATTCTCCATCTGTGTCATCTTTTTGTACAGAAAAAGCATGCAGAGGGTAAGGTCTACCAAAGTTCAGGACTTCAAAGCCAGCTGACTGTCTGGGCTGTAAATTACCTCTTGACGTTTACATTACTAAATGGCTGTTCAGCGAGATTCTGTGCTCTGAATCCCAGGATGGTGCCCTGAAAGTTATGAACCCCAGGGTGCCATCAACTCTTCAGGATGCTGAGGAAGAAGCGTACTCTTAGGGACATTTGAAACTGAAAGAAAATTGCAGGCATGCACCACTCTTGAATCCGTGCCCCTTTCCACAACAGGAAAACAGTTTGATGCCAGTTTTCTTTCTTTCTAACCAAACCTGCATTCCTTTCCTCCCTCTTCTCCTAGGTTTATTTCTCTTACTTTGCCTATGTGGCAAATATGATCTGATGGGTTTGGAGTATCTGGGCCAGTCAGTCAATAGAGGAGATGATAGCAGAAGGTGACTGTTGGTTCATATTACTCTACTTTTCAACAAAGAACAAACGCGAATATAAATGACTTCAGGGATTTCCCCGGTGGTCCAGCGGTTAAGACTTCGCCTTTCAAAGCAGGGAGTGTGGGTGCGACACTTGGTTGGGGAACTAAGGTCCTACATGTCTCGTGGTCAAAAAAAATGAAACATAAAACAGAAGCAATACTGTAACAAAATTCAATAAAGAATTTAAAAATGGCCTTACCAAAAAAATGTCTAAAAAGCACTATGAAAATTAAAAATGTTCTAAAATGCTGAGTCCATTCAAAATAATGATATAATCATAAAGGAAGCAAAAGAAGGTTTTTTTCATTGCAGGGACAAGGCCATTTCATGGCCCCAGTGAAGCCACCCTAATGCTTTGAAATTATCAATAAACTTCCATGTGGTTCTACTTACAGTTTCGTTAACCACAAGGTGGAGAACCAAAATTATATGTTTGTATAGTGTTTAGCACTTAAATAAACTTCAAAAACCAATGGAAAAGTAGAAGTACGTCAAGGGTATATGCTTCCCTAAGCTACCATTTATCGATTGAAGTTCTCTCTAACCTTAGGGTCCCCTAAACATAAACTTTACATGCTTCCAACTCCAGTGAAGGGATCTCGAGCCAGGGTAGGAGAGGAGAATCCAGGGCCAGAGAGAAAGGGAAAGGAAAACACTCCACCCCAGGTTCTGAAATTGCCAGAAACCTGTGGGGATTCTGATATGTCTGCCCTGAATGCAACTTAAGAGACTAAGAAATATTCTTGTGGTAGACCACAAGCCATTTCTGTCTCTGTGACTAAAACCTAAACCACAAAACCCCTTTTCAAGTTCACAGCAGGGTACACAGCTCCTCTCCAATAAAACCAGTCTATTCACTGACCTACTCAAGTCAGCCCTTTATCAGATGGAAACCCCAAAGCCTCAAGAAATAGAAACTTGATAGCTTGAGTTTTCAGCTTTTCTACCGTTTGAGCCAGTGACAAGTAGACATAACTCAGATCCACACACCTTAGAACAGGACAGCTCAAAGTGTGGTCTGTGGACTGGTGCCCAGCTAAGCGCCGTTACCAGTCCATCATAAGTATAGGCCATAAGCATTTAGAAACTTTCATTACAACTTTGTAAAGTAACTTTATATTAATTTATTCTAATAATAAAAAACTGGGGCTTCGGTTTCATACATCTTTTATCTAATTTTTTAAGTTTTGTTTTTGTGTTTTACAAAAGTATCAATAAATCATGGACTAGGAAGTTAAAAAGAAAATGTCATTTACCATTGTTAATTTGTGAAAGTGCTAGTCACTCAGTCATATCCAACTCTTTTTGGCCCCGTGGACTATAGCCCACCAGGCTCCTCTGTCCGTGGCAAGAAGACTGGAGTGGGTAACCATTCCCTTCTCCAAAGGATCTTCCCAACCCAGGGACTGAACTTGCATCTCCTGTGTCTCCTACATTACAGGCAGATTCTTTACCACCTGAGCCACCATTTGAGAAGTAACAATGGAGAAGGTCCAATTTTTCTCTTAGTCCTGAGGAATAGCTTTCAGTATGTCCAAGTTCACAGAGTACTGCACTTCTTGAAATTATTTTGTATACATCTATGGTTGGTGAAACCCCTGGTGGCTCAGATGGTAAAGCGTCTGTCTACAATGCGGGAGACCTGGGTTCGATCCCTGGGTCAGGAAGATTCCCTGAAGAAGGAAATGGCAACCCACTCCAGTACTCTTGCCTAGAAAATCCCAGACAGAGAGCCAGGCTCCTCTGTCCACGGGGTCGCAAAGAGTCAGACATGACTGAGCGACTTCACTATGGTTGGTGTTGGTGGATAGCCTATGACTTTGCTCCTTGAATTTGTCCAGGTCCTCTGAGAGGCAGACAACAAGCCAGGATCACAGATGAATAAGAGATACTAGGAGAATGCCAGTGAGAGGCAGTGGGAGAGGGGAAGCCGGAGAAGGCTGGGAGAGCATCAGACTGCAATTCAGGGCTGACCCCTGTGAAGGAGAAAGGGAAGGAAGAAAAGAAAGGGGAAGAGGAAAGGGAGGCAGGAAGAAAAGTCTTTGACTGCAGTGCATTTCTAAGAAAGTTCAGTAAAGCTAGTGTAGAGTCCTTTTGAGCCAAAATCACCTGTCCTAGAAGACTTTTATCTCCCTCAAATGGACCTGCCTTGGTATTTCAGTCACATTCAGCATTGGCTAGGAACAACCTTTGGAAACTGAGACCTAGGTGCAAATATGACAGTGAATTCCAAGTAGAACACATGGAACAGCTGTTTAACCACATTCTCTGTAGCAGGAGACCTGAGGGGCACATTTTCATGGCCACAGCACTCTTCCTGATCCCACTAAGAGGAAGCAACTTCCTTTTCACCTACAGTTGAGGAACAGTTAAGTGGGCTTAATCTCCCTATTTTAAATCCCCCTATCCCCTGGTCATTTACTCTTCTGAATTCATCTAATTGGTGAGACCAAAGAAAGCCTAGCCCTTTGCTGGGTTGTGTTACCCTATGGATGTGATCACAGCATTACAAAGGGAAAGGTAGTCATTTCTGGTTCTAAGAACAATTAGATTTTTGAGGAACAAGCCATATTGCCCTTTGGCTAGCTAGCTAAATGTTAGATGAGAAAATCCAACTGTCCCTTAGATTTAGAATGAGGAGTAACTTCATTCTACAGTTCAGCTTTTCCAGAAAACTCCTTACTTTGAGGGTTTTGAGGAAGTTGTCTACTCCATAAGTAAGTCTAATTCTAAGTTTTTAGTCTTTAATCATATTCTTGTCACTATTTGTCATTTGAACAGAGCCCAGAAGGGAGTAACTAGTACCACCTAATCTCCGATGTATGGATGAATGTGAGCTGTCTTATCCAAAATATCTGCATTATCCTGAGTATATAATGCATGAGCCCTACAATGTACTTATACAATCCTTAGCACTCAATACCTGTATTATAAGTGAACACCTGTTGGTGACAGCCCTTGTCATTGAAACAAAAGGATCAACCATTACTGCACAGAGAACTATGCTTTCAGTTGGAAACAGCTACTTATAATTAATGACAAACCTACACAGTGTATCAGAGAAGGCAATGGCAACCCACTCCAGTACTCTTGCCTGGAAAATCCCATGGATGGAGGAGCCTGGTAGGCTTCAGTCCACGGGGTCGCTGAGTCGGACATGACTGAGAGACTTCACTTTCACTTTTCACTTTCATGCATTGGAGAAGGAAATGGCAACCCACTCCAGTGTTCTTGCCTGGAGAATCCCAGGGATGGCGGAGCCTGGTAGGCTGCCGTCTATGAGGTCACATAGAGTCGGACACGACTGACACGACTTAGCAGCAGTAGCAGACAGTGTATTAAAAAGCAGACATTACTTTGCCTACAAAGGTCCATATAGTCAAAACTATGTTTTTTCCAGTAGTTATGTATGGATATGGGAGTAGGACATTAAAAAAGGCTGAGTGCCAAAGAACTGATGCCTTCAAACTGTGGTGCTAGAGAAGACTCTTGAGAGTCCCTTGTACAGCAAGATCAAACCAGTCAACCCTAAAGGAAATCAGCCCTGAATATTCATTGGAAGGACTGATGCTGAAGCTGAAGCTCCAATACTTTGGGCACCTGATGCGAAGATCCAACTCATCAGAAAAGACCCTGATGCTGGGCGTGATTGAAGGCAGTAGGAGAAGCGGATGGCAGAGGATGAGATGGTTGGATGGCATCACTGACTCAATGGACATGAGTTTGAGCAATTTCCAGGAGATGGTGAAGGACAGGGAAGCCTGGTGTGCTGTAGTCCATGGGGTCACAAAGAGTTAGACACGACTGAGTGACTGAACAACAACAAACTTATAATCGAACAACTTAAGACTTCTCAAAAACATTAGAGATAACTTTGGCTTCTTAAAAAAACAAAGTGAACACATGGATAAGATTCTCTTCATTGAGGTCTCTTTATAAATGCAAGTCTCTAATTGACCACTCAACCTGGAAACAAAGTTTCACTGCTAAGAATGATCATCTCCTTGTGGATACCAGGAACAACTCCATTGGAGACCTCAGGTGTTCCCATTTTAAGAAGACTCTCCAGAATAATACTGGTCTTCACATGGGTAAACTGGAGAGCTTTTACTTTAGTAGGCTACAGGAGAAGATGGCAGGCAGAAACACAAATGGAAATTCAGGCATTGATTCACTGTGAAAAAACTTGAGTTTATCCATGGTTCTTGTTTTATCTCTGGATTGTCTTCTTCTGATAGTTATTAAATAGCAAATCTGCTTGTGATATTAAAAATGTAATAAACATATTGAATATCAAGAATATGAGACTGGAACATATTTTTTAAACAGTATAAGCATTATGAATAGTGTACAAAAGTGTCAGACATAATCCAAACAGCATTTCCACCAACATAAAAGAGAATATCCAGGAAGCACTTTGAAAGGAGCTTTCAAAGTCATCTGAAATCAGACTTCTTTGAAGAAAATTATCCTGGAAAATGGAGTGTAGCCAAAGCTATTTTTCTGTTCTGCTTAGGGACGACGCAGTGTTTTTCAGAGGACAACTAGAATATTACTCAAATCAATGAAACATATATCATTGAAAAGTCTACATCTTTGTGTGGTTACAGGTCCAGCTGCATAAAAAGCAAAAATATGGTTTCTTTTCATCAGACATCCTACAGACAAAATGTTCCCATAAATTCTAATCAGTAAAGAGAATTATTTTAATGACCAGCAATTCACCCAAAAACCTATATTTTCTTGGGCTAATTAGGATAATTGCTTAGTAAATCATCAAGCCCCTAAAGAGATATTTTGTTTGCATAAATGAATTTCCATTCATACATGGAGGCCCATTAAATCCTATGACCTCGAATTAAAAGCAATGAAGACAAAGCCAACATGATAAATTGGAGATTATAAAATATGACTGTTTCTGGGCCTTGACTCCTTCACTTAAAAGGACTGCAAAGATTGCATCAGTCCCCTACTCATGTGAGATGGCTCAGATCTCCTACAGCACTCTCCTCCCAAGATACACGGAAGAAATAATGAATCTGATTATCTTTTCAGGTTCCTATCATGCCACATATTTACACGGGCTTATCTGGTCGAAGGAAAGCGTGTGGTACATATCTTCACTCCAATAGCTATGAGAAGTCCCTATATGCTAATACAATAAAGGAAACATTTAAAAAGCTTGACACTTGGTAATCTGAGAATAGTGCTCTGCATGGAATTCAAACTCATTATACATGAATTCATGTACAAGGCTCCTTTACGGGCTACCATTTGCAGGCATGCCATGGTCTCACATGCAACAAGGATTTAAATTTGAATCTTCAAATTCTGCCTATAAATAAATAGGAAAAGCTATATCTGGGGTGTTTCTATAAGTATCATTTTATCTTCCCAATTATATCATTCTCTTTTATGTACTCCAAAGAAAGTTAAGGTTACATTCTTGTGTGATTTTCCAGCTAAAGTGGTTGTGATTAAAGGCAGACAACTAATCTAATATGAGCTCTACACATGGGAGATTCCCACCTTCAGGCATTTGTCAATCCTTAAGCTACACAGGAAAATAGACTAAGAAGTTAAGCAGAAGTTATTTTAAAGCAGAGCAGAAATCCTCAATAAAATTTTAGGAAATCCAATCCAACAGCAAGTAAAAAGAATAGGACACCACAGTCAAGTATGATTTTTTTCTAATATGCAAGAGAAATTTGATATTTAAAAATCAAGCACTATAATCAACCACATTAACAGGTCAAACAATAAAAGCCATAATATCATATCAATTGGCTCAGGAAAAGCACATGACAAAATTAAAAATCCATTCATTATAAAAACGCCTAGTACACTATGAATAAAGGGAGACTTCCTTAATCTCATAAAGAGCATCTACCAAAAAACCTATAGCTAACATCATACATACATCAGAGGCTGAATACTCACCCTCTAAGACCACGAACAAGACAAGGTTGTATGCTTTCACCACTCTTATTCAACATACTGAGTTGGCCAAAATGTTTGTTTGGGTTTTTCCATAAGACATTATGAATGAACTTTCTGGTCAATCCAAGATTACTGGAATTTTTAGTCACCTCAATAAGGCAAGAAAAAGAAAAAGCATACATACTGGAAAAATAAAAATGCAAGGGATTTCCGTCTGTTGACTTTATATCCTGCAACTTTACTATATTCATTGATTAGCTCTAGTAATTTTCTGGTGGAGTCTTCAGGGTTTTCTATGTAGAGGATCCTCTCATCTGCAAACAGTGAGAGTTTTACTTCTTCTTTTCTAATTTGGATTCCTTTTATTTCTTTTTCTGCTCTGATTGCTGTGGCCAAAACTTCCAAAACTATATTGAATAGTAGTGGTGAGAGTGGGCACCCTTGTCTTGTTCCTGACTTTAGGGGAAATGCTTTCAATTTTTCACAATTGAGGATAATGTTTGCTGTGGGTTTGTCATATATAGCTTTTATTATGTTGAGGTATGTTCCTTCTATTCCTGCTTTCTGGAGAGTTTTTATCATAAATGGATGTTGAATTTTGTCAAAGGCTTTCTCTGCATTTATTGAGATAATCATATGGCTTTTATTTTTCAATTTGTTAATATGGTGTATTACCTTGATTTATTTGAAGATATTGAAAAATCCTTGCATCCCTGGGATAAAGCCCACTTGGTCATGGTGTATGATCTTTTTAATGTGTTGTTGGATTCTGACTGCTAGAATTTTGTTAAGGATTTTTGCATCTATGTTCATCAGTGATATTGGCCTGTAGTTTTCTTTTTTGTGGCATCTTTGTCAGGTTTTGGTATTAGGGTGATGGTGGACTCAAAGAATGAGTTTGGAAGTTTACCTTCCTCTGCAACTTTCTGGAAGAGTTTGAGTAGGATAGGTGTTAGCTCTTCTCTAAATTTTTGGTAGAATTCAGCTGTGAAGCCGTCTGCTGCTGCTGCTGCTAAGTTGCTTCAGTTGTGTCCAACTCTGTGCGACCCCACAGACAGCAGCCCACCAGGCTCCCCCATCCCTGGGATTCTCCAGGCAAGAACACTGGAGTGGGTTGCCATTTCCATCTGGACCTGGGCTTTTATTTGCTGGAAGATTTCTGATTACAGTTTCAATTTCCGTGCTTGTGATGGGTCTGTTAAGATGTTCTATTTCTTCCTGGTTCAGTTTTGGAAAGTTGTACTTTTCTAAGAATTTGTCCATTTCTTCCACGTTGTCCATTTTATTGGCATATAATTTCTGATAGTAGTCTCCTATGATCTTTTGTATTTCTGTGTTGTCTGTTGTGATCTCTCCATTTTCATTTCTAATTTTATTGATTTGATTTTTCTCCCTTTGTTTCTTGATGAGTCTGGCTAATGGTTTGTCAATTTTATTTATCCTTTCAAAGAACCAGCTTTTGGCTTTGTTGATTTTGCTATGGTCTCTTTTGTTTCTTTTGCATTTATTTCTGCCCTAATCAGACTGATTTACTATCTCTATTTGGAGAGGACACAATTGGTAACAGGATGCTCCTGATTCTGCTTCATCCTGAGAAACACTTCTCTGTGATATGATAGCATCTAGAGTCTACTCATTTAAGCAAACACAATTAACCAATAACAGATAGTCCCTGGGGCAACTGTTTGCCTAAACACCTGCATAAACACAGGATATATACAGTCTCTGTAATTCTTTTTTTTTTTTTTTTAATTTTCAGAGGCAGTCCTCTGGATGATGCCCTGACTTCTCTTAGGTATCAGTTCTCCACCCTGGCTGCCTCTTCCAATCACCTGCGGAGGCTTTAAGCACTCAGTCGTAGAGACTGGTGTTGTCTCTGTAATTCTTGAGTTTTCTTAGTGCTTTCCTAACTTTAGGGAGTAGGACGCAGAATGGAATGCTTGGCTATTCCTATCTAGAGGACGGAAGGACGGTATTTCACAGGGCATATTTCTTCATAATTCTAGATCATTTGTTTATGAACTAAATATAAAATCTTCATGAATAAAGCAAACTAAGAAACCAGAAGACAGTGAACTTACAGGAGACTATGAATAATTGAACAGCACATATCTCCATGGGGAAGGAGTAGAGTTGAGTTCAGGGGTGCTGGTTGGAATGGAGCATCTCCATGGCTAATTAGGTGGAGTTGTACAAGATGCAAAGGTCCCTCCTGCTTTCTGTGGGTTTTCTGCAGGAGTCATAGTCATGTGAAGTCTACTGGAAACATGATTCAGAAGCAAAAAAGAATGCCAGTTATCTATTGCCTGGATACTGGGTTAACCTTGAGAGAACTTTGGAAAGTGTTTTCAGTAAATAAGAGCTTTAGCAGTGATAGATGAAGAGAAATTATGGCACCAAATTTTGACACTGAAAACTCTTCAGTTTATTGATGGCAACATTTCTAAAAGTTGCAATAACTATTTTTTCTTGGGTGTTATCAGGTAAAATATTTGGCTTTCCTTAGGAGCTAATCACACATTTACAAAACTTCATAATCTTTCAGCTACTATTGACCTATCAATCATAGAAGGCTTTGACATTTGAGCAAGCCAAGCAGAACTCACAGTTCAGAGTTTCTGCTCCCAGGACTCTAATGCTGGTGTGTTCTGAGGATTATACTATAATACCTTGTGTTTCTAAAGTACCTTTCTCCTGGGAATTTCATAGATATAGACTTTTGCTCTGAGCCTCACAAACATTTCAATGAGATAAAGAAAGTGAAGGATAAGTCTTCCGAGGAAAAGTTTAGTCATCTCTATCTGACTCAACACTTTCCATTGAGGAGAGCAGCTAGTCTAGTGGCAATAACTAGAGGCCCAGTCACGTCTCTGAGTTTGCGCCTCTCTGTAACCAGAGATGAGTCTCCCCTTTGTCTCCATTTCTCCAGCTGTAGGGAAGGGTTAGCTATCAAATAGGGCAGATGTCTAACATTTACAGGGCCTGGAGCATGAGTCCAAATGGACCTCTCTCCAAGTGTTCTGTTCTTCCCACTTCCCATGGTTCTACATATGGAGGTCTTCATTCGGATGCTTGTGGACAGCCCGGTGTGTGCACGTACCCTCCCAAATGTCTGTCTCTTGGCCACCTCTGCAGCCTAAGCTTGAAAGATTGGGGTTTGGGAAAGTGCAGTTAGGAGGGATTCAGGCTTTGGGCTCTAAGGCCCTTGACCCTTGAGGAGGGGCAAGTTTGGAAAAAGAAGAAATATCAGGGTGGAATCCTCCAAATGACAGGACCCAAGGCAAGGATCCATGTCTAAAGTGTCACAGTCTAAAAGACTGTGATGTACCTCCCAGAATCCTCTGTGGGACAGAAAGACACATGCCTCCAGCTGCTGGAAGTCCTGTAGCTCAAAGCCCTCAACCTCAATGACATCTCTCCCCTCTTGGAATAGCTCGAGACTGAAGAAAGTTGCCTCAAATAAGTCATATCCCATCCCTGATGGCAGCCTGCATCCCATGGCTGATTGACATGAGTGTACAACAACCTGGACCCTCGTCTCAACTGTGGAAAACTCTGAAGGGACATCCTGTCCTCAGAGCTCCCCGAGAGTTGGCTGAGGCCTTTACTGAGACTGCACCACAGTGAGATTCTCGTCTATACAATCCTGTTTCCTTCCCTTCCCCCATGCCTCTCCTGGACACTACTGCCTTCTCAGAGCCTACTTCCCAGGGAACCTGATCTTCAACAAAGAGCAATGATGGAAACACTCTGAAAAAGCTGAACATAAGAAAACTATAAAATACTTGTTAAAAATAATCAAGTAATGCTTATTCGTCTTAAAACAATTGGGTCTTTGCTTTATACAAATATAAAATGGGACTAACCGGAAGTGCTGCGGGCCCTGGACCCAGCGCCATTTCAGTGGATCCTGCTTTGGACCCGGAAGCCCCTCTCTCGTCTTCCCTCACCCAGCTCTGCGCCCTGCGACACCTCATCAGGGCCTGGGGCGGGGGTGCTGCGGCCTTTCACTCACTTGACCCGTCATCTCTCCCAGCCATCCTGGGGGGAATTAAAAAATATATATATATATAAAATGGGATTTACTTTGCCATTGTTGTTGTTTAGTCACTAAGTCATGTTTGACTCTTTGTGACCCCATGAACCATAGCCCGCCAGTTTCCTCTGTCCATGGGATCTCCCAGGCAAGAATACTGGAGTGGGTTGCCATTTCCTTCTCCATGGGCTCTTCCCGACCCAGGCATTGAACCCGCACCTCTTGCACTGGCAGGCAGATTCTTTATCACTGAGTCTCTAGGGATGCCCGGGATTTACGTTAGGGTTAAACAAACTATGCCTGTGTATGTGTTTGTTTACTCATTTTTTTGTGTTGTTGTTCTTGAAGAATGGAGGGAAGAGACAAGTGATGTGGGGCAGGAGGACTAAAATCAATGGCCCTCCACAAAGATCAAACAAAAAAATAAGACATTTCTGTCATTAGAGTATGACGCAAGGGGAAACATATGTTTTAACTGTACCTTTAGAGAACTCTTAGCAGAGAGTTCTTTACAGGTCATACTGACAATGCTGCAAAGACTCCTAACCATTTAGAAATGCAATGCACTTATTTTCAGGATGGAGGGTGATTTTCTGAGTTGTATCGAAGGGACAAACAAGCAAAATCCATTCTTCCTAAAAGACAGAAAATGTATAATGTTCAAATGGTTTCTCCCCAGCTCAGTTCAGTTCAGTCACTCAGTCGTGTCCAACTCTTTGTGACCGCGTGAACTGCAGTACGCCAGGCTTCTCTGTCCATCACCAAATCCTGGAGTTCACCCAAACCCATGTCCATCGAGTCAGTGATGCCATCCAACCATCTCATCCTCTGTCATCCCCTTCTCCTCCTGCCCTCAATCTTTCCCAGCATCAGGGTCTTTTCAAATATGTCAGCTCTTCACATCAGGTGGCCAAAGTATTGGAGTTTCAGCTTCAACGTTAGTCCTTCCAATGAACACCCAGGATTGATCTCCTTTAGGATGGACTGGTTGGATCTCCTTGCAGTCCAACGGACTCTCAAGAGTCTTCTCTAACACCACATAGGAAAGAGTAAATAGAAGGGCAGGAAGATAGGAAGAAGGAAAAGTCATCTGAAAGGCTATCTTCACTGAACCAATGGACCCAGAGGAGAAGGATCCACCTATATATTCACAGAATTGGAAAGATTTATGCTCCTTCAAAATATTAACACAAACTGGAGGTGAGTGAGTGTGGAGGGGCTGACTGTCCCATAGGAAGTCCTAAAGTCATAGGCCATATTTTCATAGCTGAATGATTCAAAGATAAAAATAGTTAATATTTACTAAGCCTTTTTATATAAGAAGCTGTGTGCCAGATACTTTATATTCTCAGCCACTCTGCAAGGGAGGGGATATCATCCACATGTTATAGATGAGAACAATGATACTCAGAGAATTAGGTGATTTACCCCAATCACCAAACTTGTCAGTGACAGAGTCAGGACTCAACCTTAGCTCTAACTCTCCAAAGCCCTCTGTTTTCCCCTATGACTAAGTCTCTTAATCCTGAAATCAATGGCCAAAGTTTTAGTTGCTACTTTGAGCTGAAGAATTTCTGGGATCATTAAATTATGATTTGTCCATTTGCTCTGCTCCTATTCTCTGAGACACTCTTCTAATTAGTCAGAAATATCTCTGTACCTTTGATGACCAGATCACCTACAAACTTGACCTGGCAATTTTAGTGAGGTAAAAGGCTGCCAAGTGTGTTTATGGGATGCAGAACAATTTGGGTAGGCCTGTGCTTGTGTCTTTGTGCTTTAAGCTCAGTATCCAGGTACTGTGATTGTCACCAGCTCTGATGTCACTTATCTGCTATGGTTGGCACGGTATGTTGTCTGCAAAGATGGCCACCAATAAATTCACCATCTCTGATGTCACTTACATGCTATGGATGATATGGTATATTGTCTGCAAAGATGGTCATTAGTAAGTATTCTCATCTTTATAGGAACATGCCCTTTAAGAGTTCAAGACTACATCTGGGCTGGCTATGCTGTTTGCTTTGCCAATAGAATGTGACAGAAGTGACTCAGGCTGAGCTCTGGGCCCATGCCTCAAGAGACAAGATAGCTTCTCACTTTTGTTTGGAATCCTGAGGTATTACACAAAGAAATTTAGTTATACTCTAGTGGACACGCAACATGTAAAAAGAAGTCCCACTCAATAGCTAGTACTAACCACCAAATGCATGACTAAACCACCTTGTATCAGTAAGCCCCAGAAGGATGCTGCCACATAGAGAACCCCGCTGACACCAGGTAGAGCAGGAGAAAAAGGATCAGCTGGACCCAGCCAACTCACAGAATTTTAAGAAATAATACAATTATTAATATTAGTGGTTTTAAGCCACTAAGTTATGGGATAGTTTATCATTTAGATCACTCACCTACAGCCAGACATCTTGGAATGTGAAGTCAAGTGGGCCTTAGGAAGCATCACTACAAACAAAGCTAATGGAGGTGATGGAATTCCAGTTAAGGTATTTTAAATCCTGAAAGATGATGCTGTGAAAGTGCTGCACTCTATATGCCAGCAAATTTGGAAAACTCAGCAGTGGCCACAGGACTGGAAAAGGTCAGTTTTCATTCCAATCCCAAAGAAAGGCAATGCCAAAGAATGCTCAAACTACCACACAATTGCACTCATCTCACACGCTAGTAAAGTAATGCTCAAAATTCTCCAAGCCAGGCTTCAGCAATACGTGAACTGTGAACTTCCAGATATTCAAGCTGGTTTTAGAAAAGGCAGAGGAACCAGAGATCAAATTGCCAACATCCGCTGGATCATCAAAAAAGCAAGAGAGTTCCAAAAAAAACATCTATTTCTGCTTTATCGACTAGGCCAAAGCCTTTGACTGTGTGGATCACAATAAACTGTGGAAAATTCTGAAAGAGATGGGAATACCAGACTACCTGACCTGCTTCTTGAGAAACCTATATGCAGGTCAGGAAGCAACAGTTAGAACTGGACATGGAACAACAGACCGGTTCCAAATAGGAAAAGGAGTACATCAAGGCTGTATTTTGTCACCCTGCTTATTTAACTTATATGCAGAGTACATCATGAGAAATACTGGGCTGGAAGAAGCACAAGCTGGAATCAAGATTGCTGGAAGAAATATCAATAACCTCAGATATGCAGATGACACCACCCTTATTGCAGAAAGTGAAGAAAAACTAAAGAGCCTCTTGATGAAAGTGACAGAGGAGAGTGAAAAAGTTGGCTTGAAGCTCAACATTCAGCAAACTAAGATCATGGCATCTGGTCCCATCACTTCATGGGAAATAGATGGGGAAACAGTGGAAACAGTGGCTGACTTTATTTTGGGGGGCTCCAAAATCACTGCAGATGGTGATTGCAGCCATGAAATTAAAAGACGCTTGCTCCTTGGAAGGAAAGTTATGACCAACCTAGACAGCATATTCAAAAGCAGAGACATTACTTTGCCAACAAAGGTCCGTCTAGTCAAGGCTATGGTTTTTCCAGTGGTCATGTATGGATGTGAGAGTTGGCCTATAAAGAAAGCTGCTGCTGCTGCTGCTAAGTCGCTTCAGTTGTGCCCGACTCTGTGCGACCCCATGGACTGCAGCCTACCAGGCTTCTCCATGGGATTCTCCAGGCAAGAACACTGGAGTGGGTTGCCATTTCCTTCTCCAAAAGAAAGCTGAGCGCCGAAGAATTGATGCTTTTGAACTGTGGTGTTGGAGAAGACTCTTGAGGGTCCCTTGGACTGCAAGGAGATCCAACCAGTCCATCCTAAAGGAGATCAGTCCTGGGTGTTCATTAGAAGGACTGATGTTGAAGCTGAAACTCCAATACTTTGGCCACCTGATGCGAAGAGCTGACTCATTGGACAAGACCCTGATGCCGGGAAAGATTGAGGGCAGGAGGAGAAGGGGATGACAGAGGATGAGATGGCTGGATGCATCATCAATTCCATGGACATGGGTTTGGGTGGACTCCAGAAGTTGGTTATGGACAGGGAGGCCTTCACTTTCACTTTTCACTTTCCACTTTCATGCATTGGAGAAGGAAATGGCAACCCACTCTAGTGTTCTTGCCTGGAGAATCCCAGGGACTGGGGAGCCTGGTGGGCTGCCATCTGTGGGGTCACACAGAGTCGGACACGACTGAAGAGACTTAGCAGCAGCAGTAGCTTCGAGGCCAGGCGTGCTGCAGTTCATGGGCTCGGACCCGACTGAGCATCTGAACTGAACTGAATAGGAAACTGATACAGATGGGCTCTGTATGATTATTGTCCCAGAGCCAGCAGTAAAGCAAAGTTCTATCTGTCTACTGGTGGCCAGCTTGTAGAGTATGCATTCTAGACACTGCAGGCAACCAGCTGCCAATGGAAAGGTCAAAGTCCAAGTCTCTCAGTCTTGACCAACTCTTTGCAACCCCATGGACTACAGAGTACGTGGAATTCTATAGACCAGAATACTGGAGTGGGTGGCCTTTTCCTTCTCCAGGGGATCCTCCCAACCCAGGGATTGAACCCCAGGGCTCCTGCATTGCAGGCAGATTCTTTACCAGCTGAGCCACCAGGGAAGCCCAGCTACCAATGGAAAGTAAGTGAAAAAGGAAGACCCTCCTACCACCAGTTTATTCCATATCCTTAGTCAGCACTGAATGAGACTGGATCACCTAGCTTGCTCAGCAGAAATGCTCCAAGACCTCTGGATCAGTTAATCATTCAGCTCTCTTCTGTAAAACACTTTTCTTAATAAGTGCTAAATCAAAGAAGAATAACAAAAATATCATTCCAAAGCTATTGATCCCAAATCTTTGTTAAAATAAGCTTTAAATCTTGCCTCATAGAGCCCAATTACTGAGCTACACTTGCCAGCCTTTAAGGCTCCCTTCAAACTGTCCCCAGATAACAGATCCACATCCCTTCGTTGATGTTCAAAGAAATCCTGCCCCCTGTTATTCACTTCTCTGTAGGAGGCAGAATCTCACCACCTCCATTAAGAAGCTCTTCTTTCAGCTCCCGGAAGGAATCACAAATGACACGCTCCTCAAAGAGGTGTTTTATTCAAGGGTAGTATTTGCCCTTAGACCTACTTGGCTCTGGTCATGTGTAAGTTTCTTCAGTTTTTCAGAGCTACTTCATTTGGAGCCTTTTTTAAATTTATTTCCCTACTGTATGGAGGAAAGTTTCATGTTGACCTTCCTCGTATGGTATATGATATTGAAACAAGTGAAAACTTGTTCTAATCCTGGTTTTATAAATTCACAAACTCTTAAAAATTTTCATTGCACAGAAAACCAATCTCTAAAAGAGGGATGAGACATACAGAAAATAAAGAAATTCAGTCTACAGAGGGTAAATTAACTGCTTTAATTTGGAAAGAGGCAGGAGAAAGGAAGACTATATTCTAGGGGAATTAGACTGGAGGTTTAATAATCACAGAGAGAAAGAACATCTGCTTGTGTTTTCATAATGGTGCACCACCTTGGAAATGGTACTAAAAGATGGGGGTGGAGGGTAAGCAGGAGGGGAACTGCCTTGGTAGGAAATCCAAGAAGTCATAAGACTTGACTCTCAAACATGAGAAAAGGAGTTCAAAGAACAGGGCAAAAGAAAACTGCTAGAGTCTTTGAGACCAAATAAAAAGAGGAAATCAGAGTGGGAAAGTCCACTCTAGGAGTCTGAGAAAGTGTTCTTGGTAACAATCCTTAAAAATAGTCCAGTCACTTAAGCAAAAATTGCTGTCTAGACAGGAGATTTTATCTTTTGTTATTTTGTATTATGTAAACATTTGAGGCTTATTTAAGTTAGTTAAGTTTTAGTAAAGATCATCTTTTTTTAATTAAAAAGAAAAGGAAATCCTTTCCTATGCTGGTCAACCATTTCCATCTGTCACAGCGTTTGGGACCATCTGAGCATGCATCTCTACTTCACTACATTATTGAAGGTATAGTAGATGGAGACTACCAAAAACAAAAACATATTTCCTGATCTCATATAGTCACGGGAGTGACAGCTGTGCACATCCTCTTTGCATTTGACCCTGAAGCTATGAACAGGCTGCCACAGATACAGCAAAATTCCCTTGGTAGATAAGAAGTGTTTCTCCTCCTCCTCCTCCTCCTCAGCTGCTTCTCAGTTCTTAATCTCCATCCTGACACTTCCATTAGCCTTTGAGTCCATTCCAGGCTCACTTTGATTTAATTATTTGTATTGGTATCACAGACTGCAAAAACACCCATAATTCATCATTTTCTGGAGAAGGCACATATCCCCTTTGAAACTGCATTTTCATTTTCAGAAAGCCAGCATTCCAGCAAAGGTATCACTTCCTTATTTCAACTGAAATAAAAGGCTCCTCTGCTGTTAGCCAGACTCCCTAACTCACCCAAGCTAGAACAACTCATATCTAACAGATCCTTCCTCTGCACCAGACGCTATGCTAAGGGTCCTCACAAGGACCCTTTGGGGAGGCACGATTATCTTCCTCCATTCTCAAGCTACGATGGTCTGATATGCCCTGGTTCCCAGGCGGCACTAGTGGTAACGAATCTGCCTGCCAATGCAGGAGACGTAAAAGATGAGGGTTTGATCCTGGGTTGGGAAGATCCCCTGGAGAAGGGAATGGCTAACCATTCCAGTATACTTGCCTAGAGAATTCCATGGATAGAGGAGGCTGGCAGGCTACAGTCTAGGGGGTTGCCAAGAGTCGGACATGACTGAAGTGACTTGAACATGCACACACATACCCTAGTCAGTGACAAAGCTAGACACCCACAATTTTACCCCCTGACTCCAGGGACTATTCCTTCCCGGGAGTGTAGAAATAGGGAGCCACAGTTTACCAGATCAAGTCTCTTCAGGTTGGCTGTCAAAGCTATTTCTACAAAATGTACTCATAAACCAGTTTGAATTTCTCAATTGATCTTAAGTATTGTACTTACCCAATCCATGGAAATTTATATTTAAGAGTATTATTGATTTGTAGTTAACTCTAAATCCAGATCTTGAGTATGGTAGGATGTAATACCTCATTCTTCTTGGGTAAGGAAGATATTTAAAGTTAGTTTATCACACTTCTTTCTCATTTCACATACTAAGTGAACCATTCCAGTCACTAGATTATCTACCACCTACGGCCTTTAACAGAAAAAAGGCAGAACAGCTTAAACAGCAGGCAGGATCACTTCCTAACTCTCCGCTGCACTGAAAATGATATTTGGGATAATGTCCTCCTTTTATCCTCCAAGTGAATTCTCCATTCTTCTAAACCCTGCTCTCTGCCCTAAGAAGATGACATGTTCAGAATACATCAACATAACCCCTTGCTGTTGGCTCCTGTCAGATTTCACAGGTGGTACAGTGTCAGGAGATGAGAAGCAAGAAGCAAGTGGGCGTGGGTAGTTTTTCCCTGGGAAATCCCCATGCTGGGCTGTGGCTTGGCTCTACTCCTCCACAGTTAGGCAGTCCTCTCTGTTCACCTCTCTCTCTGGGTCTCCCTTGTATGCTGAGTCACTCAGTCATGTCTGACTCTTTGTAACCCCACCAGAGTCCTCTGTCCAGTATTTTCCAGGCAAGAATATTGGAGTGGTTGCCACTTCCTACTCCAGGGGATCTTCCCAACCCAGGGATTGAACCCACGTCTCTTGCATCTCCTGCATTGGCAGGCAGATTCTTTACCGCTAGCCCCCCCTGGGAAGCCCCTCACCCTTCACTTGTTCCTTCAGGCCTGGCAGTATTAACACAAACCATGGCACGTGGTTTGCTTTGATGGGGTACACACCATCCTTGTCGCTTTTCCTAAGCCATGCTTGCATCCTTCTAAACTGACTTTTCATCAAACTCCCCTCAAATCACCTAATCTTAATGTGCCATCTGTTTCCCGTCAAAATCTTGACTGATACAATACTGAAAATGTTGGCAAGAACCACAAGCTTCACAAAAACAGTACTGCTCTGTGTAATTCCTACTTAAGATAGAATCTCAAAAATTAGGAGAGAGAGCTTTTTTTCTGAAGGCCAGGCTTTCATTTATTAGAGGTTAATTATGCATTGACTCAGATGAAGAAAGGAAGGTCGATTTCTTTGTGCGTAAGTAAAAATATTCTAACCTCATATAGCAGAAGAGAAAGAGATATGTTTATTTTTGTAGTTACCAGGGTTCAGGTGCCCTGGCCTTCCAGTGTTGTTTGGGAATCCTAAATGTCTGACAGTACCATGGACCCCCACTTCCCACTTGTTCTTTCTTATTCTCTGGCCTTCTTGACTCAAAGTAGCACAGAGGCCCATCTGCCTCCAGAAATTTGGGGATCCTGTACTTGCCCTTCTACCCAGTAACTCTGACCTTGGCTGTATTATGTAATCTCCCCAAGCCTTAGTTCCTGTTATGAACTGAATGTCTGTGTCCTCCCATATGTTAAAATCCTAAACCCTAGTATGATAGTATTTAGATGTGGGGTTTTGGGGGAGGTAGTTACGGTTATTGGGGGTCATGAGAGTGGGGCTCTCCTGAAGACACTGAATGCCCTTATGAGAGGAGATACTAGAAACTTGCTCTTTCTCCTCTATGTGAAGACACAGTAAGAAGGTGACCACCTGTAAGCCAGGAGGAGAGCTCTCCACAGAAACAAAACCCTGCTGGACCTTCATCTTGGACTTTCTAGCTTCCAGAACTATGAGAAAATAAATCTCCTCTTGGCCACACAGAATTTTGTTACAGTATTTCATTGTGGTATCAGCCCAAGCAGATTGATGCAGTTCCCTTCCCTTTAAAACAGAGTTGATTAAACTAGACCACCCACATTGGAATGTCTCTCTCTCTCTCTCATTTACTACTTATAAAGCCCTGGGCAGGTTGATTAAATGTTCCTCAGTTTCCTTGTCTGTAAAATTAGAGTAATATCAGTACATAGTTCTTTGGTTTGTTGGGAGGATTGAATGAGGTAATGAGTACTCAACACAGTATCTGGAACTTAATCAGCATTAATCATCATCATCACTTCTATGGAACCTCAGAATAAATCACTCTGCCAGGGGTAGAACAGAATTAGCAAAGTCTTCTTGAAAGAGATGATGGAAAAAACAAGCAAGACCACACCCTATGGTCAGCGCTTGTTGCACTCCCCATATATGTAACCCAGTTTAACCCATATAAGTGCTTGTAACCTGCTCTTTGATTAATATATTGCTATTTGAAGCAATAATCCAATTATAAACAAGTACAAGCTGGTGAGTTTACACAAAGCAGGTAGTTTCTAGGCAGAGAAATGCCTTGGAAAAGGTCAGTTTATAACTAATTTCTCAAAGAATTTTGTAACTCCTGTTTTTCAGTTGTGTGTAAAAAGAATTGCATAAAGTTAAGAAGAAGAAAAAGGAGAAGAAGAAGAGGGAAGAAGCTGGGGGAAGAAAGAAGAAGGAAAGGGAAAAGAGGAAGAATAAAAATGCCCTAAAATTTCTGGGAGAAGCCCAGAGACAGCCCAGGACAGACTGAAAAAGTGTGAGTCGTCACCGTTCCTTTGGTGGGAAATGGGGAATGTTGGAGCCAGTTAGTTGTAGGACAGGGCAGCAGGACCATCACCTGCTCTACCATCCAAGTCTGACTCACCTGAACAAACAGAATCAAGACTTGCTCCATTATCAATCCCCACCCCATGTTTCTCTAATTTGACAAAATACACTCAGTCAATATGATGGTTCACTTGGTAAAGAATCTGCCTGCAATGCAGACGACCCGAGTTCAATTCCTGAGTGGGGAAGATCCTCTGGAGAAGGAAATGGCTACCCACTCCAGTATTCTTGCCTGGGAAATCCCATGGACAGAGGTGCCTGGCAGGCTACAGTCCATGGGGTCACAAAGGGTTGGACACAACTGAGCAACTAAACCACCAGCACGTTATTCATGGAGTTTGTGGGATTCGCTGCTTTGCTAGTCCCAAATGCTGGAGAGTTATGAGACGAAGCAAGTAAACTAGAATAGACATCTGTTCCCAATGACTTTACAAGCTGAGGAATAGAAAAGACACAAAAGCGACTATATAGAAAAGTGACTATATAGAAAAGAATATTATACATAGAAGAGATTGATTCAAACACCAGAAAAGTTGTGTCTTTGTCAACTATTTATAAAGCTGATCAGAAAGGAAGAAGAAAAGTGAAAGATTTCTCACAGGATGTGAGTTTGATAAATGTCCTGAAGCACGTGATGGACTTGGCTTGACCAGGGTACGCAGTATCATTCCAACTGAAGGCTAAAGGAACAATTTGTGGAAAAACTGAACAAAAATAGACAAGATATACCCATCACTTAGAAATAGTGCTTGATACCCCCTAAAACTGTCTTATTGAGCATATTTTGGATTTATTGTTCTCTCATATAACAGATATCCAAAGGGGGTTGATACAAGTCTGGTATGGTGTTCCTGGATGGCATTAGAGATCTAGACACTTGAATTTTCCATTTCTCTATCCTTGAGACCTACCTCTCACAATTTTATGTTCTCAAGATGGCTGCCAAAGCTCCAACCATCATGTCCGTGTTTCAGACAAAAGGAAAGCTAGAGTAAATAAACACATACTTCTCTTTTGAGCAGCTTCTCCAACAATTTCCAATTATGCCTTGTTGGCTAGAATTCTGCCACATGGCTACGCTTGACCTGCAAGGAAGGCTCAAGGTATATGCTGTTCCCTGGGCACTTTGCTACTGCTCAAAGAATCAAATATTTATGAGTAAGAAATAATTCTAGAACTCAGCAAAAAGTGCATGCATGTGTGGCTAAGACACTTCAGTCATGTCCAACTCTTTGCAACCCCACGGACTGTATAGCCCACCAGGCTCCTCTGTCCATGGGATTCTCTGGGCAAGAATACTGAAGCAGGTTATCATGCTCTGCTCCAGGGGATCTTCCCGACCCCAGGGATTGAACCCACATCTCTTATGTCTCCTGCATTGGCAGGGGGGTTCTGAACTACTGTGCTGTGCTGTGCCTAGTCACTCAGTCATGTCTGACTCTTTTCGACCCCATGGACTGTAGCTCATCAGGCTCCTCTGTCCATGACATTCTCCAGGCAAGAATACTGGAGTAGGTTGCCATGCCCTCCTCCAGAGGATCTTCCCAACCCAGGGATAGAACCCAGGTCTTCCAAATTGCAGGCAGATTCTTTACTGTCTGAGCCACCTCCAGACAATCTTAACCACTAGCACCCCCTATTCTCGACAAAAGATGAAAAGCACATGTAAACAACTAACCATATCATTTGTGGCCTATGTCAGACTTTGCAGAGAGGGTTAAAGACAAAGTAACAATTGTTGCTCCTGCAAAGTAATCTGGTTTTGAAGAGATGGATTAAAAGCTTGTCAAAGAGTTCTTGAAAAACCTCATGTAGAGGAACTGCTAAGTGCAAAACTTGTTCCACTGGATATGCAATGTCAATCACTGTTGAAACATGCTCAGCGGAACACACAATAGTCCCTGAAAGTTAGTGGCTCATATGAAATACGACACTGTGATCACAGCCTCTTTTAGGATCATTGACACACCAATTTCTTTCTTAAGACCTTCAAGCTCCCTTGTTTTGATGTTTGGTGCATTTTCAAACTGTCCTCATATGATTCTGACTTTCCATCAGTTGAGTTTAAAATAGAAATCAAAAAATTTTCTCATACCATTTTGTAAAATGTATTTGGATGCATATTTAGTAATACAAATGCAATTTTTTAAACTTGGGTCAAAAATATTGATTTAAGATACAGGTAGGTTCTCTGAAGTTTAGAAAAACCAAGAGGCATTCTACCAAGGCAACATTGACCAGGAAGAGGTTCTGCAGAGTGTACCTATGACTATAGAATGTGCACACTGAGAGTCCAGCAGGAGATAAACCCATGCAGATTAACAGGGTCCCAGAGCTTAAAGCCTCTGAGGGCACCATTCATACTGTGATCTATGATAACGGCACCCCTGAGGCACAACTTCATAAGCAGCCTGGAAACACTACCCCCAGAATGGTCCCAGGAACAAATGTCTATGGAAGAGGGTAATTCACTAGAATTTCCATGTGGCAGTAACTGAAAACAATTGTAAGACTTTATTCTTATTAAGTGTTTTACAATTTAGAATATCTTTAACATATGCACCAATCTGGATCATTCATTTTTTTACAGCAGAAGAAACAATCTCAGTAAAATTTAGCGACCTACACAGAGCCGCACACCTAAGTGGCAGGATCCATGGTTAAAGAGACATACCAATGTGAACTCAGACTGTAGACACCTATTTGCACTCAGACTATATACCTGGTGGGCAGGGTGAAGTCTCTCTCGAAGTTTCTCAGATCATGTCATTATAGATTTACTTTTACTAATACAGCTGGTGAGCACTAAGAGAATACAGCTTGGTTTTTCTTCCTCTGGTTTATATAAACAACACAAGAGCCTTAGATACTATAAAATCATTAGCTTGCTTAACTGTATGGTTAAGAAACCGACTTTCAGCCCCTCTCATATCCAAGACTCTCCACCCCAAACAAAACAAAACAAAATCCTTAGTTTAAATTTATGATATGTTAAAGTCAAGAAACATGGATGTGTTCCGAACTCTGTAGCTAATAAATGTCTTCATCTCTAGGGTCCTCAATTCCCCCTCTGTAAGATGAGGGCATTAGAGCCTTAATAGCCTATAATAGACTATAAGCTTTACATCCTAAGATTCAATGCGGGCCTGGTTAAAAAGCCACTCAAGCTTACTGAAAGGAGTTGGACATTTCAAAAGTTAAGATCCATGACATGATAAGGAACAGTACCGGAAAAACATGGCTTGCCCACATGACACGATGGCCTCTATAAATAGGAATCTCAGAATATCTTTTCATGAGACTAGCTGGTTAGCTCTCAGCTGCCTGGAGCTGCTATAGATTTAGAAGAAACTTCTTAGTTTGGCTCTCATCCTGTACTTCTAAAAATCCAGTAGCTAATTTAGGATTTAGGACTGATAGATCACTGTTTTATGCGGCTTAGTACACTGACAAGCTTGTAGAACCAGGTTTCCAGGTTTATTCCCTGTTCATGCTCAGTTCGTGACTTCCAAGAGAAACTGTGGGAGAGAGTCCTGCTCTGTCTCCTACTTAGCCTTCCTCTTAACAAACTGGAACTGTATTTTAACAGAGGAGAGCAAACTGTTCTCCTTGAGCTTGGGCCTGCCTGGGTCTGGAAACCTGCTGGGAGAACAGACAGAAGTCTCCTCACACCACATCCAAATTCACAGGGCTGTAAGGAGAGAGGGAAGGAAGACCAGAAGGCATGAGTAGACCTCATTGACTGGTTCAGTGTTGATGTTCCTGGTTGTCTGATGGAGGACCAAGCTAACTCTTTGTGTGGGGCACGTCTGTGGAATCTTTGGAGGTCCATGGTGATCTTTAGCTGACCTCTTGCTTCTCCCTCACCTCAGCTCCTGCCTTAGCAATAAACCCTACAGCCTCATACTTCCGGAGCGCCTCTGCCTTGCAGAGCCCATTCCAGGAGGCTTCAACCTGATTCCCTTTCATGGCCCCATTTGGCCCAGAGGAAGGTCATATTGTTGCCAGATGTCAGATGTCCAGCCTTTGTTCTCACCTGGCCTTCATGCATGGTTTCAGCCAGTCTTTCATTTCGAGACTATCTTCCACATACTTCAGATGGCAGTCCAGTATGTGCCCCCCAATCAAGGGACATGCATCAAGCATTCTGGCTGGCCTCCTCATGGCCCCTCTCACTAGACTGAAGTGAAAGGCAAGCACCCCTACCCTGGTGGTGCTGGGAGCAGGGGTAGACGCCCAGTTCCGACAACTCACCACTAAGATACTGCCTCTCTTGGCCTTTTAAACATCAATCCTTCCCATCCTCAAAGTGCCTATTGGGCTAAAGGTCATAAAGCTTCTTTCTGATCATCTCCTTTGAATACTTTGCACGGGGAATCTAACCTCACTGCTGATGTGTCCGTACCTGCCCGCCGATGTTCCTTCTCAGACAACAAAGGTCGATAAAGAAAAGAATTTCTTTTTAATGTCCTATTGATTAACTTACAAATATTCTTCCACCCCTCAAAATATGTCTGTGAACATGTAATCAATCAAATATTGCTTTTCTATAAATATAAAAACCTAGTCATTTCCTCCTTATGGACCCTTCCTCTTTTGTGACGTGTGCTTTACCCTCAATCACTTACTTTCCTTACCCTCTTCCATTCTTTTCTTTCTTTTTTTTTTTTTTAAGATTTTAATCACAGGAAGTTGATTCTATAATTCACCTCTTTACTTTTGGCTGTGCTGGATCCTCGTTGCTACATGGGCTTTTCTCTCGTTGCAGTGAGTGGGGCTACCCTCTAGTTGCAGTCTACGGGATTCTCATTGCAGTGGCTTCCCTTTTTGCAGAGCACAGGCGTTAGGGCCCATGAGGCCAGTAGTTGTGGTTCTGGGCTCTACAGCACAGGCTCAGCTGTTGTGGTGCGCAGGCTTAGTTGCTCTAAAGCATGTGGGAGCTTCCCGGACCAGGGATAGAACCCACGTCTTCTGGTACTGGCAGGCTGATTTTTTCCCACTGAGCCATCAGGGAAGCCCATCCCTTCCGTTCTTAATTATCCAGTATTTCTGTTTCCCCAGAGGCTTTATCCAAAGAAGTTTATAGGAAAAAGTTAGGAAGAACTTCAGAGTTCATAGAATTCAACAGGTTAGATTAAAAACAGTAAAACCTGTATTATTACACTTTCATTATTTTTCTAAAACCTGAATTGTTTAGGATCGAATTCTGAGTTTCTATTTTTGATCCATAGGGTCAATTTATTATGAAATGTGTGTATAAAATTATGCATGGCTTGATTTTTTAATATAAAATTTTAATTTTAGAATAGTTTTAGGTTTACAGAAAAGTTGCGAAAGACAATAAGTGTAATAATGCTGTTCAGTTGCTAAGTCATGTCTGATTCTTTGCGACCCCATGGACTGCAGTACCCCCAAGTTTCCCTGTCCTTCACCATCTCCCAGAGTTTACTCAAACTCATGTTTATTGAGTTGGTGATGCTATCCAACCATCTACAGAAAAATAAAATGCACCAAGAATTAAGAGGGTCTCATCACAAGACTATCATACTGAGTAAAGTTAGACAGAGAAAGACAAATATCATATGATATTGCTTTATGTGTAATCTAAGAAAATGGTACAAATTATATGATTTTCTACATCAAATGACAGATGCAGAAAACAGCTTAATGTTATGAGAGGAGTTAGGAGGGGGCTGCTGCTGCTGCTGCTAAGTCACTTCAGTCGTGTCCGACTCTGTGCAACCCCATAGACGGCAGCCCGCCAGGCTCCCCCGTCCCTGGGATTCTCCAGGCAAGAACACTGGAGTGGGTTGCCATTTCCTTCTCCAGTGCATGAAAGTGAAAAGTGAAAGTGAAGTTGTTCAGTCCTGTCCGACTCTTTGCAACCCCATGGATTGAAGCCTACCAGGCTCCTCCATCCATGAGATTTTCTAGGCAAGAGTACTGGAGTGGGTTGCCATTGCCTTCTCCAGTTAGGAGGGGGAGAGGGGGATAATTTGGGAGATTTGGATTGACATATACACATGACTATATATACAGTAGAAAACTAATAAGAACCTACTGTATAGCCCAGAGAACTTTTCTCAATACTCTGTGATGACCTATATGAGAAAAAAAAATGTATTACTGATTCACCTTTCTGTACACCTGAAACTAACCCAACATTGTATATCAACTATCCTCCAACAAAAATTAAAAATAAAATAAAGTTCCAAAACAGAAAAAAGTAAAACCCAAGACCAAAAAGAATTTGCCCAAAGTGAAAAAAAGTTATAGCCAGCACCAAAGTTATAGCACTTTCATTCTCTCCTTATTGTTTTTTTTTTTTTTTTAAACAAAACCAAAAGTCAACCTTGAAAACTTAACATGGCTTTTCCAGACAAGATCCAACCAAGACCACACGTGGGCATGAGTACACACTTCAGTCTGAGTTCCCTAATCTCTCCTCTCTTCTATCGCTTTAAATCCTCAGAATCCATCCCATTCTGTCCTCAATGGGAGGACAATCTGGTGACTCTGCAAAGGAGACACAAAACTGTTTTGTGTTTCCTGAAACCTTTATTTCACCATAGATAAGATAGTGGAGAAGGAAATGGCAACCCACTCCAGTGTTCTTGCCTGGAGAATCCCATGGACGGGGGAGCCTGGTGGGCTGCCGTCTATGGGGTCACACAGTTGGACACGACTGAAGCGACTTAGCAGTAGCAGCAGCAGATAAGATAGATAAGTTCACATGACATATACCACACAAGAAAAAATTTACCTCAATCTCTCTAGGCCTCTCCAAAAGATCTGAAAGAGCTGGAATGATGACCAGAGCCTGTGTCAACATCTATGTGCATTATACTGAAGGGAGAGAAATGTACCCTTAAAACCCTCTTGGACCACTTCTCTTTATAGCTGACACTCTCATTCACAACATTCTCCAGTGCAACCATGCTACACTCATCAACCAAAGCTCCCCCTCTTTCTTAACACCAAGATGACCCGTCTAAACCCCAACCTATTATGCACCATTTCTATTAACTAGTAGAAAATAATGACTAATCACATTGTTTGAACATGTAGTCCATCTGGCACCCACAAGGAAGACCTTTGCTCACCACTGTCTCCCAGAGCCACCTCTGCCATGGGCAGTAATCTGTTCTCACCTGCACTTACAGACCCAGCTACCCAGCTGAGGACCAACAGCTGATCAGAAAGGAAGCTCCTATGCAGTTCGATGCGAGCTGAGAGAAGGGCAGTGATGCAACCATAGTGAATAATTGAAGGGCCTGGCTGCCAGCTCATGCTCCCTTGTGTTCTCTGCCCCTGCCCGTGACCATCCTGCCTGTACCTATTCTATCTCACAGTGCATTGCCTTAACTTATGACTTGGTGAGTTTGTCAGAACACAGTTTTTGATAGGCAATTGGGTAACACAGTCATTGGAGGGCCAATGCCCAGTCGTTCCTTTTCTCCTGGGGCCATGTAATATGTCAGAGCTCTATTTTAAAGAGTTAATGCTCTTTGCAGCAAATGGCAGGGGCTAGATCTAGAACCCTGGGTCTGTGTTGCCATAAAACCCACACATCCTTCTCACCATGCATCCTTTTCACCGCAGACCTAACAGCAGAGTCTGTCGTGCATGAGGTCAAGGTGGCAGGGCTGCTGGCACCACGCCCTGCCCCTGCTGCAGAGCCCTTTTCTTCTCCAGGCCCCACTCAGAGTTGGAAGCCTCCGTGTCAATCACTGGATACTCTGTGCCCCCAAACTTGGAATCTGTTACCTCCATAGCCCAGAAAGACCTGTCAGATGATGTGCCTGTTAGTGACAGGAGGCATGGGGTGTGACCATTGGTCCTTTATTTTGAAGAGCTGTCTTGCCAAAGACACCTATGGTCCCTGGAAAACTAGAACATTACAGACAAGGAGAGCATAGGGAGCGAAGCAGACACTACCTCCCTGCCTGATCAGGTCAGCCAGCCACACTTGCCATCACATTGTTTAATCACAGAGAAGCTCAATCATAGAAGTAGGAATCTAATTGTGATCCCTGTCACTCAGCAGCCACAAACACACCTTCCCCAGTATGTTAAAGGAGGCTGGCACACCACCCCTCTGCTCCATCATGGCCAGAGAAGTGCTCTGCAGTCTCACACATGCTGAGCAGGAGCTGGAGAGCAGGAGATGTCTCACCACCCTGAAACCAGCATCAAATTCTAGACCCCCTGTGCCTCCCACCTGAATACGCCTCAGCCCACATCACCCACACCATAAAACCAGAGGCAGGAGCCAGTAGCCAGGAATGGGAATAAGGAATACTTTGTGAATTAAACTGGGTTTAATATTTTAACAGGTCATGACTGCTTGAGGCTGCAGAAGGAAAAAACTGTAATTCTTAAGCTATAGGTGTTTGGTCCTGCCTGAGAATCTGATGCTTGACTTGTTGTTTCTGTGGCTACTTTAAAAAGAGGAATACTTTTACCTAGGCTGGAATTTCATATGAAACAATACGTGAAGAAACCTAGCAAGTGCACATATCCTCAATGGTTAAAGGAGGAAGGGAAGAGGAAAGATAGAGGATGATCGCATATCCCTACACCGACTTCACATACCTTACTTACATAAGCGTGCTTGTCCCAGTCTAGCAGCTGAAGCCAGAAATAGTCTCTTTCCCCACCTCTCCCTGGTTGCCAGGCAGCTGGGGAATCAGCTTCCTGTGCACCACGCGCAGGTCTGCTCCTCACCTCTAGCCAAGTTAGCATCGACTCTTCCCATTCATCCAGCATTGCTTGAAGGAGAGGTCTGCCTCCGAGGTGGTGGAGGGGGGACAGTCCTCCACATAATGCAACTCTCCCTCTTCTTGGTCCAGACCCCAGGGCTCAGCTCTTACTTCCTCCTCAATGCCTCCTTTGTTGTGGCTGTTCAGTTACATTTAAGCTCTGTTTGACTCTGTAAGGAGTAATATTGACACTTTGTCCAGCTCCCTTGAGATGTCTTTATCTGATTATTGTGGGGTCAAGGGATTTGAGGGCAAAGCCACTCTGTGTGAGGTTCTGCCTGAGATGAAACCCTTGCTTTACTTCCTCCTGCCCCAATGCCTTCGTGTGTCTCCCGTGGGAGCAAGTCCTTCATGAGCCAATTGCACACAAGTCCTTGCACCAGCATCTGCTTCTGGGGGGACCCATCCTACAGTGGATTCTAAAGCCTTGCTCTTAATTCTGATGTTATATAGTTCCAGAAGGGTCTAGTCCTGCTACTACACAGAGTGCCAATATTATAGTAGGTACCGAATATATGTTTGATAAATAATGTTTTGCAATACATTTTAAGAAATGATAGGTCATTTGAATCAAGTAGATAGGAACCCATTTCTCTTTTATATAGATATTTGATATTGATACACAAAACATGTGACAATTATATGTCAGAGAAATTCATAAATGATAAGCTTCTAATAGCATATCAGAAACCTAAAATTGCTTCCATCTTAATAAATGTCACAGCACTGATCATTCCCGCTAATTTCATAAATTTGAAATTTCTGAGAAATTTTTAAAATCAATTTATTTTAATTGGAGGCAATTACTTTACAATATTGCAGTGGTTTTTGCCATACATTGACATGAATCAGCCATGGGTACACATGTGCTCCCCATCCTGAATCCCCCTCCCACTTCCCTTCCCATCCCATCCCTCAGGGTCATCCCAGTGCACCAGCCCTGAGCACCCTGACTCATGCATCGAACCTGGATTGGCGATCTGTTTCACATATGATAATATACATGTTTCAATGCTATTCTCTCAAATCATCCCACCCTCGCCTTCTCCCACAGAATCCAAAAGTCTGTTCTTTACATCTGTCTTTTTTGCTGTCTCACATATAGGGTCATCATTCTGAGAAATTTTTAAAAACACACTCTCTTGGGTTCTCTGAATTTTGTACCAACACATACATACATATACATTCACATTCTCTTCACTATGATGTCACACACAGGAGGGGAAAAAAAATACCTGAGAGTTTGCAGAGGTTATATAGACTGGATTTAAATGGATTATCAATAGCTATTCAGAACTTGCCTGGGATCATTCCAGGCATTTTTTAAAAAATGCTGGTCAGGAACTGCCCTGGTGGTCCACTGGCCAAGACTCCACACTCCTCATGCAGGGGGCCTGGTCAGGGAACTAGATCTCACGTGCCACAACTAAAGATATGGCATGCCACAACGAAGACTGAAGCTCCTTTGTGCCACAAAAAAACTCAGCACACTCAAGTAAATAAAAATAAATGTTTAAAAAAGGCTAGCCAGCTTTAGCCATGATTTGAGAGATACCTAGTGGTCAAATAGGTAGGAATGAGCCTCAAGCAAGTTTAGGTTTATCTTGGAAAAGGGATAGAAACAATACACTGCATTTTCCCCTGCTGCTGCTAAGTCGCTTCAGTCGTGTCCGACTCTGTGCTACCCCAGAGACGGCAGCCACCAGGCTCTCCCGTCCCTGGGATTCTCCAGGCAAGAACACTGGAGTGGGTTGCCATTTCCTTCTCCAATGCATGAAACTGAAAAGTGAAAGTGAAGTCGCTCAGTCGTGTCTGACTCCTAGCGACCCCATGGACTGCAGCCTACCAGGCCCCTCCATCCATGGGATTTTCCAGGCAAGAGTACTGGAGTGGGGTGCCATCGCCTTCTCTGCATTTTCCCCAGAAGGAGTCAAATTTCTAGAATGGACCCTAACCCCCTAATACATAGTCTCTGTAGTGGTAGCCTGGAAATAAAATGTCTGCTTTCCAAAGAGAATCACTAAACAGTAGAGTCAGGGAAAGTAGAAGTTATGACCCCTGGTGTCTCTGGCGGGCCTGAGAGGGCTGTGATCACAGCACCCCTTATCTCACCTCCACTGCAACAGCTGCTATGATCAGGGCAAAGCTGGGTCACCCTTGCTGCTAGGAGGTAACCCCTTCTGCACCTGTGCCTCACCCTAGGGTGTTGTTTCCAAGTTCTCAGCCTATTTCCTATGCCCATCTTGCACCCTGAGGCCAGGCACATTCCTAGGTCCTCCTACCCACTGCTGGCCTTAGTCGCTGACCTCTGCCCAGGACTCCTGGCACCCAGGCCTCCAGCCTGGCACCCAGGCCTGCCACAATGCCTCATTTCCTCTGTGGACAGTCTGGTCCATATGATGATGATATGTTCCTCCTTCCTGCTCTGTCTCTACCCCATCTTGTCCCATAGCCACCACAGTAATGGGAGGAACTGGGTGCAGGATGTATGGGAACTGTGCTATCTCAGCAATAGACTCTAAGTCTATTCTAATATAAAAAGTACATTTTTGAAAAATAAAATACTAGGGATCTTCATGGGTTTTAGGTGTTAAAAACCTCTTATCTTCAACAAAAAATAACTGTTTTCAAGGAACAGCCACTACTCAAATTAGCTTAATCAAAAATAGCAGACTTTTCTGGAAGGACACAGGGTATCTCCAGGGACCCAAAGAAGGTAATAGAATAGAACCTCAGAAGAATCAGAATGAGTGGAGGGACTGAGAGAAGTTTCTCTCTCCAGGCCCATGGGGCTGAGGGGCTTTTAGCTCACATTCACTCTGATGCCAGCTTTCCGTGCTTCTGCAAACCTTAGTGAACCCAGCCTCAACTTCATACAGTTTAACTCAGGCACCTGACAAACACCAGCTCGAGGCTCTGTGTCCCAGTTGTAGATTCTCGAGAGAGTGGATTTGATGGCCTCAGCTGGGAAAAATAAACCTGGTGACAAGGGGAGGATGGACTAGCAGCTGGGGCTGTGGGAGACACGCTCCTTGCAGGTGGGAGCAGCGATGAGTATTTCAGGACACTTTGTCCTCCAGAGGCCTGGAGAGTGAGTCATCTGGTCATCTGTTTTCCAGAGAGCTGAGACTTTTAGAGAAGCTCCAAATTATGCATTATTGTCATTAGACTTTTTGAAAATCTTTTAAACCTGCATTTTAAACTTCCCTGCCTTCCTAATCAGTATGATGTGGGCAGCTAAACCTTTCTCTCATGACTCATCCATCCTTATCACCATGTACTGTACATTCTGCAATACTGAGAGAGCCAGAGATCCTTTTGAAGGAGGCCTGCAGGGCAATTTTCACCCTCAGAAAAATGGCACAGGTTATTATATTCAGAGGTTGTTTGTCACCAACAGCTTCCTGTTGCTCTCTGTGTACCTATTTCTAAAAGACTTTCTCCTCGGGTTTAATTTACTACTGTTATAATCCCTGCAGCTTTGCAAATTAAATCATCCAGGCTATTTGTCACAATCCATTAGGTTGCAAGAAACAGTCATGCAGTCAGGCTCCTCAGTTAAAGGAGGACTATATAAAAATTCACAAAATACTGAAGAAGGCTCAGCATTCCCAAAACCAGCTCTCATAGGAGACTCAACTGTTATCCAGGGTACAGAGCCCAGCTCTCATGGCCCAGTTATGATACTCCCTGTGGGGGAGGCAGAGTGGGCTTTCATAGAATGGATGGGATGAAACTGTGGACCCCTTAGTATAGCTATCACCAGGTAAAAGGATTTGGAACATGCTCAGATGCAGCCTACCATGAATGGATAATGTGTTCTGTTGAATTTTAATGTGCACACAAATTAGCTGAGACTCTTATTATAGATTTGGATTCAGTAGGTTTGGGTGGGGCCTGAGTGCCTATATGTTCCTCAAGCTCACAAGCAATACCTATGATGATCCACCCTGAGTAGGAAGACTATCAGATATGTTCAGTTGTAGCCCACCAGGGATAAATACCATCTGTGTCCAGTATCCCTTATGTGAGAACTTAAGGGAGAGCATCACACCAGAGGAGGCTTGGTTGGACCACACAGATGCTGGATAGACCTGGCAGTCAGCCAAGATGATGGGGGTGGCTTCTCTGGCTGGATTAATATCCCTTTAGGCCGTCTCCCTAAAATTCTGAATCCTAAAATTTTGACCTTAGCTCTTAAAGGGAAGTAAATCGTATGTTTGCCATGCCAATACTAAGTGAGCTTGTGCTAAGTGTAAGCCACTCAGTCATGTCTGACTCTTATCCCATGGACTATAGCCCACCAGGCTCCCCTGTCCATGGAATTCTCCAGGCAAGAACACTGGAGTGGGTGCCATGCCCTCCTCCAAGGGATCTTCCCAACCCAGGAATTGAACCCATGTCTTCTGTGGCTCAGGTATTGCAGGCAGATCCTTTACCACTGAGCCACCAGGAAAGCCCAAGTGAGCTTGGGGAAGTACAAAACGTGCAATCCGAGAATGAAGCCGGTGCTCCTCCAGGCCATGCCCTCAGGCACCCACCTTAACACAAGATCTTCCTCCAATGATGTTTCACCACCTACTTTTTGTCCTTTCACTCTCTTGATTCTGCCAACCTGGTCCCTCTTTCCTCTTTCTGTTGCAGCTTGTACATGCCTTCGACTGCCCCACACTTCCTGCTGACACTTTTCTGTGTGTGTGAATCTGGGCTTCTACCCTTTATGTCTCTATCCCTTTCTGAGTCTCACTTTGAAATTCCCCAACACTCAGAATCTGACTGTGTCTGTTACTACTCAGTTTGGGCCATTCCTTCTGAACAAAGATCTCACATCACATTGCCTCAATAGCCATTGGTTCTCCAGAGATGGCTGCCTTTGCCCATGGTTTTGGTCTCTAAATAAGGTCTAACCAGATGTGGCCAGCACCAAATAGCATTCTGTTGTTAGAAGGAGCTCAGGTTAGAAGAGAAAAGGCCTGGCTTAGTAACTTAGTTATGTCACTTACTATGAGCCCTTAGGCAAGTTTATTGGACATGGATGGGTCTCTATTTATTCATTCATAGAATGGAGAAAAATTGTTTTATTGCAAGGAATAAAATAATATTTATATAAAGCACTGCAATGGGTTTCTTTTTTTTTTGATGTGTCAACTTGTTTAGACTGAACTACAGTCTCCAGTTATTCATTCAGAGACTAACATAGGTGCAGAATGAAGAGATTTTGCAGATATAGTAAAGTCCCTAATCAGTTGACTTAAGTTAGAGAGAGTATCCCATGTGGGCCACAATCAGTTGGAAGGGAAATTGTTTAGTACATGTAGACTTAAATGATTTGGAGGATTTAAAAGAAAACTTGGACTTTCGCTGGGAGAGGGAGGAATAAGGAGGAGAGGAAAGGAAGAGAGACACTCTTGTCTATAGACAACAAGGAAGGAAAGAAGGAGACTTCAGGCCAGTGGGTTTCAGCCTGCTTATGGTCTTCCCTTCCTGACCACCTGCCCTAAGAACGTTGGGCTCACTGGGCTTAGTTAGTCCCCACAGTCATGTAAGCCAATTCCTTGAAACAAATTGTGTTTTATATATATATACATATGTGTGTGTGTGTGTGTGTGTGTGTGTGTGTGTGTGTGTGTATAACATTTATCTAGTCTCCAACTGGTTCTGCCTGTCTGGTTGAACCCTCAATAAGCCTGGAGCATAAAATGCTCAGCAGATTTTACCTACTCCCATCATCATCATTACAATCTATGCATAATGAGGTATGAGCAGCTGCTTCTCTGAAGAGTGGACTGCGGGTATTATGAGCTCCCAGGATGGCCAACCCTAAGGCATACAGTCAGCTTCTAAGAATGGTGGGTTTAAAAAAACAAGGAAAATCAGGGTTCAGAAAGAAGACCAGAGGGTGTGTCTATTGATAAAACTCATTCTACTTCTATGTGTATTTACTTCTTGGCTCTTAAGCTTGTCTGGAATAGGCAAGATTGCTAAATAATAGCAGTGGTGCTACTGTATTTTAAAAAGCTGATACTGACAATTTCTCTCCTATATCGTGAACCATAAGGATGTAAGCTTATGATTATCTGAAGCCATCACCTATAAAACATACAGCAAGCTAATTTGCAAACAAAGGAAAAAAAATTAGAAAGCCAAGCTAAAAAGCAGAATAACATGGTTCATTGACTTTACCATTTGAGACCCAGGATCAAACTATGCCTAAAACTGCATCCTCCTCTGTCAGTTATCTATTGCTACATTATTACCCTAAAACCCACAAACTTAAAATAATAATGTGTTATTTCCCAAGTTTCTGAGAGTCAGAAATCTGGAAGTAGCTCAGCTGGGTGGTTCTAGCCAAGGGTCTCCCATGCAGCTGGAGTCCAGGTACAGGTCAGGCTACCGTCATCTGCAGGCTTGTCTGGGAACCTTGTCTAGAGACTCTGCTTCCAAGATGACTATTGGCTGAAGACATCAGTCCGTTGCCAAGTGGGTGCTTCCACAGGGCTGTCCAGGTCTCCTCACAACATGACTTCTCCAGAGTGAATGACCCAAGAATGAGAGCAAGCAGAAGGTCACAACGTCCAGAGCCACAGACTGCGCTGCCATTGCACTCCACTGAGTGAGCCACTGAATCCAGCCTGTGCTCAAGGCGAGGGAATTGGGTTCCATGGCCACAACGCCTGTGTGGATAGTTAATGCTACCAGCTACCCTTGGACTTCCAAATTCCATGACCCTACAATTTCCATTTTCTCTCGAACTAGACTGAATTGGATTTCCGTCCCTTGTTGTCACCAGTTGGGGACTTCATCACACTTACTCCTTCTCTAGCTGTGAACTTGATTCCACAATCTCGTAAGTGGAACTTTCTCCAGGTGATATGCCATCTGATGGGCATGTCCCTTACTTGTTTTCCTGTGCCTAAACCTCCATGCTGGTAACTCCCAGGGGGCAGCTGCTTCAGGGCTGAGTTCCAACAAACTCTACCCTGGCTCACAATGATGACAACCCACCAGAACTGCAAAGGTCTGCCTGTTCAGTGCTCCTGATGTTTTGCTTTGGAATTTCTTTATGCTGCCTGCTTGCCTGTTATCACTTTCAATGTTCTCATGCTGTACCTTTCTACCTCCCTGGATTTCTTCTCTTCACTAACAATAATACCTGTGATTTCCCACTACCTCACCAGTGCCTGCCTTTTCCCCAACCACAATTATTTTCAGATCATAGTCCAACAACTCTGGCCCATCTCTCTGCAGTTAACCCTTCCATATCTGTTGGATTTATAATGTAGAGAATTCTACAATTCCTTTCATAAAAATTGACATAAGTTGACTTAATAAAACCTTGGCTTAAGAACAAACTGACAAACCCCCTAGAGTTATTGATAAAATCTCACTGGCAAGAGGTGCAATGCTAAAAGTTAGTATCAAGCATCAAAACAAATAAATGGCTGCATGACTTTTAAAAGTCTCATGAATAGAAACTAGAATATAATATAAAAAATGATATTAATTAAATGATGTTAAAGCCAGGAGCCCTAGACATCATGTCCAATGTTATCCAACTTGGGACCAATGGATATGGCAATAGCATTCATGATATGTTTATAATATTAAAAAAGAATGGAAATATTTGCTCACAACAGGGAATAACAGACTGGTTCCAAATAGGAAAAGGAGTACGTCAAGGCTGTAAATTGTCACCCTGCTTATTTAACTTATATGCAGAGTACATCATGAGAAACGCTAGGCTGCAGGAAGCACAAGCTGGAATCAAGATTGCCAGGAGAAATATCAATAACTTCAGATATGCAGATGACACCACCCTTATGGCAGAAAGTGAAGAGGAACTAAAAAACCTCTTGATGAAAGTGAAAGTGGAGAGTGAAAAAGTTAGCTTAAAGTTCAACATTCAGAAAATGAAGATCATGACTTCTGGTCCCATCACTTCATGGAAAATAGATGGGGAAACAGTGGAAACAGTGTCAGACTTTGTTTTTTTGAGCTCCAAAATCACTGCAGATGGTGACTGCCGCCATGAAATTAAAAGACGCTTACTCCTTGGAAGGAAAGTTATGACCAACCTAGATAGCATATTCAAAAGCAGAGACATTACTTTGCCAACAAAGGTCCGTCTAGTCAAGGCTATGGTTTTTCCTGTGGTCATGTATGGATATGAGAGTTGGACTGTGAAGAAGGCTGAGAGCCAAAGAATTGATGCTTTTGAACTGTGGTGTTGGAGAAGACTCTTGAGAGTCCCTTGGACTGCAAGGAGATCCAACCAGTCCATTCTGAAGGAGATCAGCCCTGGGATTTTTTTTGGAAGGAATGATGCTAAAGCTGAAACTCCAGTACTTTGGCCACCTCATGCGAAGAGTTGACTCATTGGAAAAGACTCTGATGCTGGGAGGGATTGGGGGCAGGAGGAGAAGGGGACGACAGAGGATGAGATGGCTGGATGGCATCACTGACTCGATGGACATGAGTTTGAGTGAACTCTGGGAGTTGGTGATGGACAGGGAGGCCTGGCATGCTGTGATTCCTGGGGTCTCAAAGAGTCAGACACGACTGAGCGACTGAACTGAAAATGCCAGGGGCTTTTATCTTGCATGAAATTTTTTCAAATCTGTATAGTACTGTATAGAAGAAGAATAGAGTATTGGTTCTCTATTAGTGTTCAGATGCTTTGACTAGCTATATGTGACAGCTGGTTCACACTTGTTAACACAATCATATGTAAGGAGATTTGAGGGCCCAAAGTGAACATATTTAGGAAATAATTGACCTGGGATTGGAAAAGAGAGTAAGAACAAAAGTAATGATTGGTAACAGTGAAAGGAGAAAAGGAAAGATATACCCATTTGAATGCAGAGTTCTAAAGAATAGCAAGGAGAGATAAGAAAGCCTTCCTCAGCGATCAATGCAAAGAAATAGAGGAAAACAATAGAATGGGAAAAACCAGAGATATCTTCAAGAAAATTAGAGATACCAAGGGAACATTGCACGCAAAGATGGGCACAATAAAGGACAGAAATGGTATGGACCTAACAGAAGCAGAAAATATTAAGAAGAGGTGGCAACAATACACAGAAGAACTATACAAAAAAGATCTTCATGACCCAGATAATCACAATGATGTGATCACTCACCTAGACCCAGACATCCTGGAATGCAAAGTCAAGTGGGCCTTAGGAAGCATCACTACGAACAAAGCTAGTGGAGGTGATGGAATTCCAGTTGAGCCATTTCAAATCCTAAAAGATGATGCTGTGAAAGTGCTGCACTCTATATGCCAGGAAATTTGGAAAACTCAGCAGTGGCCACAGGACTAGAAAAGGTCAGTTTTCATGCCAATCCCAAAGAAAGGCAATGCCAAAGAATGCTCAAACTACCACACAATTGCACTCATCTCACACACTAGTAAAGTAATGCTAAAATTCTCCAAGCCAGGCTTCAGCAATATGTGAACCGTGAACTTCCAGATGTTCAAGCTGGATTTAGAAAAGGGAGAGCAACCAGAGATCAAATTGCCAACATCCATTGTTTTTTGGTTTTGTTTTTTTGGAATGTGTTAGTTGCTCAGTCGTGTCAGACTCTTTGCAACCCCAAGGACTGTAGCCTGCCAGTCTCCTCTGTCTGTGGAATTTCCCAGGCGAGAATACTGCAGTGGGTTGCCATTTCCTTCTCCAAGGGATCTTCCCAACCCAGGGATCAAACTCAGGTCTCCTGCATTGCAGGTAGACACTTTACTGTCTGAGCCATCAGGAAAGCCCAACATCCGCTGGATCACTGAAAAAGCAAGAGAGTTCCAGAAAAACATCTATTTCTGCCTTATTGACTATGCCAAAGCCTTTGGCTGTGTGGATCACAACAAACTGTGGAAAATTCTGAAAGAGATGGGAATACAAGACCACCTGACCTGCCTCTTGGTATGCAAGTCAGGAAGCAACAGTTAGAACTGGACATGGAACAACAGACTGGTTCCAAATAGGAAAAGGAGTACATCAAGGTTGTATATTGTTAGCCTGCTTATTTAACTTTTATGCAGAGTACATCATGAGAAACACTGGGCTGGATGAGACACAAGCTGTAATCAAGATTTCTGGGAGAGGTATCAGTAACCTCAGATGTGCAGATGACACCACCCTTATGGCAGAAAGTGAAGAAGAACTAAAGAGCCTCTTGATGAAAGTGAAAGAGGAGAGTGAAAAACTTGGCTTAAAACTCAACATGCAGAAAACTAAGATCATGGCATCCAGTCCCATCACTTTATGGCAGATAGATGGGGAAACAGTGATAGACTTTATTTTTTTGGACTCCAAAATCACTGCAGATGGTGACTGCAGCCATGAAATTAAAAGACGCTTACTCCTTGGAAGGAAAGTTATGACCAGCCTAGACAGCATATTAAAAAGCAGAGACATTACTTTGCCAACAAAGGTCCATCTAGTCAAAGCTATGGTTTTTCCAGTAGTCATGTATGGATGTGAGAGTTGGACTATAAAGAAAGCTGAGCATTGAAGAATTGATGCGTTTGAACTGTGGTGTTGGAGGAGACTCTTGAGAGTCCCTTGGACTGCAAGGAGATCCTACCCGTCCATCCTAAAGGAGATCAGTCCTGAATATTCATTGGAAGGACCAACACTGAAGCTGAAACTCCAGTACTTTGGCCACGTGATGTGAAGAGCTGACTCATTTGAAAAGACCCTGATGCTGGGAAAGATTGAAGGCAGGAGGAGAAGGGGATGACAGAGGGTGAGATGGTTGGATGGCATCACAGACTCAATGGACATGCATTGAGTAAACTCCGGTAGTTGGTGATGGACAGGGAGGCCTGGTGTGCTACAGTCCATGGGGTCGCAGAGTCAGACACGACTGAGCGACTAAACTGACTGACTGACTGAACAGTTAATAGTACTAAAGTGTACTTGTATTTAAACTTCATTTCTGAGATTTCATACCCTCAGACCCAACAAAATTATTAAGACACACACAGAGCAGTGAAAAATTTTTAATGTCCCATGGAGAGCAGAATCACTTTTAGTTGAGAATGACAGCTTTACCCATGTGATAAAATCTAAGCTTCCATACTTGAAATGTGAATTATGTCTCCACTGCAACTGATTGCAAATCTTCTAAGAAAGATTTCAAAACATCTCTGTTGGAATCCAGCCAAATGACTGGAATGCCAATAAGGAGGGGATTATCTATCTCTGGACTAAGAAAAAGATGTTATCAAGGAATTCAACACAACTCAATCTAAAGCTGTGATCAACAGGAAAAAAAGGTAAAGCTGGTCAATGCCTATGTTCTGAAGGAAGCAGAAAAGTGTCTCTCAGACAGAGCCTACCTTACTAGGAAGCAACGTAACACTTCTGAGGATCATCTCAGGATCACTTTTGGTCATCTTAGCTCGTGCTGCAGCTTTCTCAGACCCTTCTCTAAGAAGGGTTTCTCACCCTTCTCATTCCACACATGCCCTAAGTTATCTCATCTACTTTGATCATTATAATAACCCCCTAGCACTGATGAATCCCAATTTCATATGTCCAGCTCAGATCTCTTCCCTGGGTTCTAAGTATGCACCTCCAGTTTTCAACTGAGCATTCCACTTATAGATCCCATAGATACATCAAAAACACATACCTAAAACAACACCCACACCAGAGGTATTTTAGCCACAGCTTCAGAGTAGGACTGTGCTAGGATCATGGTGGTATCCAGGCAGGAACAGATCAGTGGGCCTACAAACAGATCAGTGGGACCATGAGAACTAGAGTGTCTGTGACCTGCCTCCATGAACTCATGGGTTCACTGTTTGGGGATGGCTGGCCTGATAATTATGAACACACATGGAATGGGCAGGATCCTGCTCAAAAAGTTTCAAGGTAGCCCTGTGTGAAAAGGCTTCCATTTATTTCTTTAAAAAAAAAAAAATCAGGAAAGGGGCCTAGAAAAAAAAAATACTTAAAAACAAATGGTACATTTTGACATATTTGACATGGAAACATAATATCCTATTCCCAAGCCATGGCTTCAGGAAGTTAATATTTTGCACACCGTGATGCAAGTCCCACTGAAGTCAGACCACCTATCCTGACCCAAAGGCAGTGTAGCTGTAGGCCTCTGATTTGGTAACATGTGTATCCTGTCAAGTGGGTTCCCGTTCAAGTATTTCTTGGCCTTGGCACCTGGAAGCTGTAATGAAGAGCAGTGAGTCCTGACATGAAGCTGTAATGAGAAACAGTGTGTCCTGACATGAACACAGCTTGAGGCAGGCTGTTCTAGATGAAGCAGCTCAGCAAGGCACAGTGACCATCACAGAAAGTGTTGACACAGGGTCTTCTTAAAGACTCACCCAAACAGTAACGTAAGTTATTCCCAAGAGAGATGGCTGCATGGTTTGCATTTACTCCCCTAGCACTTCCATGATACCAAGGCTCTATTTCTTTACCAGTGGAGCTGTGATGGCAAAGTTCAAACAGATTTCCTTCTAAACAAAACCTCCATTTAACTGCTTAAAAGAACTGCCTAATAGAATTACAATGTATTTTTCATTGATCTCCTTTAAGGTCTACATTTTCATCACCTAGTGTAAGTAATGCCTGCTGCTGCTGCTAAGTCGCTTCAGTCGTGTCCGACTCTGTGCAACCCCATAGACGGCAGCCCACCAGGCTCCCCCTGTCCCTAGGATTCTCCAGGCAAGAACACTGGAGTGGGTTGCCATTTCCTTCTCCAATGCATGAAAGTGAAAAGTGAAAGGGAAGTCGCTCAGTCGTGTCCGACTCTTTGCGACCCTATGGACTGCAGCCTACCAGGCTCCTCCATCCATGGATTTTCCAGGCAAGAGTATTGGAGTGGATTGCCATTGCAACATTAAATACTTTTGGCTTTTTGTGTGTATCAAAACACTGTAGGAACTGTACTATGTAGAGCTCAGAAGCCATTATTATAGCTACTGCCTCATACTGGTCTGAGGGAATTGGCTCCCAGAAGAGTTAAATTACTTAACAAGTCACCGAGCCAGTTAGTAGAAGAGGTGAATTAAGAATTGGCCCTCTATTTTTTAGATAGTATCACAGCGTATATATGTCAATCCCAATTTCCCATTCATCTCACCACCACCCCCTTTCCATAGACAACAAATAAGAAGATACTGTATAGCTTAAGGAACCCTACTCAGTGCTCCATGGTGACCTAAGCGGGAAAGAAAGAAAAAAGAGGGGATGTGTGTATACCTATTGCTGATTCACTTTGCTATACAGTAGAAACTAGCACAACATTGTAAAGCAGCTATACTCAATAAAATTAATTAAAAAAAAAAAAGAATCCACCTTCTGCCCCCAACCCACATCATCACCTCATTGTCTAGCACATCTTGCACAGGGAGCATGTGGTGTTTAGAGAACATCCAGGTAGACACATCCAGGACTGGAAATGGAAAAGAAAGTAGAGCTCAGAGTTACCCACTCAGGAATTATTCATACTGAGTTAAGGACAGAGAAAAAAGAGTTATGAGGAATAGAAGTCAGATTGCAATTCTAATTAAGCATCTCATATCAAACTGTAATCAAATCACTGAAAAATTGTTTCAAAAAACAGAGACTTGAAGTGAACCAATAAAGAATTTCATGGCATATAAATGCTTCCATCAGTTTCATAGTTATTCCATTCATTCAATCACCTGTGAGGACAATGTCAAGGGCTGGGAGATATGGAGATGAATAAAAACTCGTGATATCAAAAAACTCACAAGCTATTAAGAAAACAAATGAATAATGAATTATTTGGCCGGAATAGAACTATATTTGAAGTTCTACAGGAGTGCAGAAGAGAGTACCCAACTCTTCCTAAAGTTTTCATTAGCACGGATTTTAAAAACAAAATTAAGTAGCCACAATTTTAATGCAGCACAGAGTCATAATTTGGTGAGCTCCCAGTCAAATATTTTACAGCAAGATGCTAGGAAGAATGGAATAATTCTTTAAAGATGGCGTAATACTAGCATTTGTCTCTTTCCTCTTTTCTGTTTTCATTCTGTCTCTGAACAGAAATGAATTCTTGGGTCACCACACCTTTGAAATACAGCCTCTGCTCTCGCTAATGGTAAAGTTGTCAAAATGGAAAGCAGGAGAGATTAATCCTGTGTATGATTCCTGAAGAGTGATTTTTTTTCGAGATAGGAAAAGTAGTTACATTCATTCCTAATGCACAGAATAAAATACTCTCTAGCATGGAGATAGATCAAAGAAATAAAAAGATATCTGTATGAAATTTTATTCAACATCTGTTCAGCCAGCTGGTTTCACGAATAATATCTGGCTATCACCCTTCCTTCCAGCTAGCACCAAACTGTGTACTATTGGGTCCTCTTGTCTCTGCACTCAGGAAAAACACAGACTGGAAACAGCAAGGGTCAAATGGAAACAGAAGAACAAACTAAAGATCTATAAGTACAATGTTGGAAAATAAATCCTTGCCTCCTTCTGGGGTAAATCCATCTCCATTCCCTCTGAGTACACCAACTATTTCCAAACAATCCTGGGAAGCAGGTAAGGAGGTATGATTAGACTAAACTGTGAACATGAAAACTAAGATCGAACCCAGGGTTAAACAGCAAATTAGAAACTAAATCAGATCTAAAACTTGGATTTTATTTTTCATTCTAGTTCAGAAATCTTTTTTCCACATCAACAGTTGGCAAACTTTTGCTACAGAAGGCAAAGTGGTAAGCATGTTAGGCTTTTTGGGTCGTCTAGTCTCTGCCTAGGATGGCCAGACTGTGCACAGAAAAATATAGAACACTAAGCTTTACAAGTACATCTCAAGCAAGGTTTATTGTTTATCTGAAATTCAAATTTAGCTGGGTTTCCTGTATATTGTCTGGTGATTTTATCTCTGTCACAACTATACAACTCTGGCATTGCAGCACACAAACAGGCCAGAACACATCTAGGCCACATCACTGGCTCTGTCTTTACTAGAGATGGTCCAGATAAAGGAAAAACCAAGCTTGCGTTACTGCTGTATTTGATTCTTAGATTATTTAGCAAACTGAACTTTAAATGTCATATCTCTCACTGAGGATTAACTGACTCAATTTAGGGGGAACGGTAAAATGCAGAGCATTTTCCATGAGATTTTGGGTTCACAAACTCATAGTATATTATACAAGAAGTCACTTCAGCATCCCTTCAGTCTCTAGTTTTGCACATTCAAGAAATGACATTCAAAGGAGTGGGTGACTGAGCCAAGGCCACACACTCAGTTCAGTTCAGTTCAGTTCAGTCGCTCAGTTGTGTCCGACTCTTTGCGACCCCATGAATCACAGCACACCAGGCCTCCCTGTCCATCACCATCTCCCGGAGTTCACTCAAACTCATGTCCATTGAGTTAGTGATGCCATCCAGCCATCTCATCCTCTGTCGTCCCTTCTCTTCCTGCCCCCAATCCCTCCCAGAATCAGAGTCTTTTCCAATGAGTCAACTCTTCGCATGAGGTGGCCAAAGTACTGGAGTTTCAGCTTCAGCATCATTCCTTCCAAAGAAATCCCAGGGCTGATCTCCTTCAGAATGGACTGGTTGGATCTCCTTGCAGTCCAAGGGACTCTCAAGAGTCTTCTCCAACACCACAGTTCAAAAGCATCAATTCTTCAGTGCTCAGCTTTCTTCACAGTCCAACTCTCACATCCATACATGACCACTGGAAAAACCATAGCCTTAACTAGACAGACCTTTATTGGCAAAGTAATGTCTCTGCTTTTTAATATGCTATCGAGGTTGGGCATAACTAGTTAGGGGCAAAAGTGGGTCTATGATTCAAAATTAAGCAATCATTTAGGTTTATTAAAGATTATTGTTGTCATCGGATTATTAGAACATTGGAATCTCTGTGTCTATAAATGTTTGTGTCAGCTTTGTTCGAACAAGTATTACCTACCCCAATAAATGTGAGGCATTAAAAGATACTTGGCATATAGGAAAAATTTACAGAAATTTTACCCCATTTCTTGTCTTCTGAAGTCTCCTTCAGGTCTACTCCTTGTTCTGGTCAGTGTGCCATGGCCTCCACTCTCTGGCTTACCCCTGTGCAGACCTGCTTCCAGAAAGAATGTGCTTCACCTTCACTGAGGTACTAGGAAAGTGTTTCAGCCCAGCAACAGATACTTTGTTTCCAATCACAAACAATAGTTTTGCCCCTAAAGTCACAGTTGAGCAGCCATCCTTTCTAACAACCCAAAACATACCTGCTTCCGTTCATCTGTAGATGGACACTTCAGTTGTTTCCGCGTTCTGGCGATTGGCAATAGTGCTGCAATGAACACTGGGGTACGTGTGTCTTTTTGAATGGAGAAAGAAGATGTGGTACATATATACAATGGACTAGTACTCAACCATAAAAAAGAAATGAAACTGGGTCATTGTACAGATATGAAGATACCTAGAGTCTGTCATAGAGTGAAGTAAGTCAGAAAGAGAAAAACAAGTATCATATATTAACCCATGTATGTGGAATCTAGAAAAAGTACAGATGAACCTAGTTCCAGGGAAGAAATAAAGACACAGATGTAGAGAGCAGACCTGTGGACACAGAGGGCAGGGGGCAGGGGGATGGGATGAATTGGGCGGTTAGGTTTGACACAAATACCGTGGGTAAAACAGATGGCTAGTGGGAACCTGCTACATATCCAGGGAGCTCAGCTGAGTGCTCCATGATGACCTAGATGGATGGGATGTGGGGGACCCAGTGGGGCTCGGGGAGGGAGGTCTAAGAGGGACAGTATATATGCACACATATAGCTGATTCACTTTGTTGTACAGCAGGAATTAACACAACATTGTAAAGCAATTATGCTGCAATTAAAAAACGTGACCTCTTTCATTACCTGTATGCATCTGTATGGCTTCAGAGGACACTATACAGAAAGAGCTGACTAAATAGGAAAAGATCAAAGCTTGGGGAGGTGTGGCCGAAAAACTGAACAACACCAGGCAAAGAGAAATCATGGATATAAATAACTAGCCACTATTTGCATGGCAAAAATAATGTTTGTAAAGGGACTTTTTGAGGAAGTGCCTAAGTATAGGCACAGGGATTTCTGGAAATAGTAATATTGCCCTTAAACAACAAAGTAACTTCTCAGAACAAGTGAGTGTTAAAAACAGTGTGGGATTCAGGGAGCTTAGCTGGTGCTCTGTGATCATTTAGAAGGGTCAGATGGGGTGGGGAGTGAGAGGGAGGTTCCAGACGGAGAGGATATATATACATCTATAGCTGATTCACTTTGTTGTATAACAGAAACTAAGACAACATTGTAAAACAATTATACTCCAATAAAACACCTGTGGGATTCATAAAAGAGAACCAGAAAAAAATCTTTCTGTAAAAAGAAAAATAAGAACCAGAATAAACACAACTCTCTCAGCTAAGAGCGAGTAATGAATTTGTTAACAAGGAATAATTAGAGATTTACACAGGGCCTCTACTGTGGAGACTCCCTGGTGGCTCAGATGGTAAAGCGTCTGCCTGCAATGCGGAAGACCCGGGTTCAATCCCTGGGTCGGGAAGATCCCCTGGAGAAGGAAATGGCAACCCACTCCAGTACTCATGCCTGGAAAATTCCATGGATGGAGAAGCCTGGTGGGCTACAATCCGTAGGGTCACAAAGAGTTGGACACAACTGAGCGACTACACTTTCTTTCTTTCTTTTCTTTCTTTCTACTGTGAATCACTTAAACTTCATGGTATATGTGTATATCCGAGATCTCTTTAGAGTAATATGTGTATATTTATGTATGTGTGTGTGTGTTTATACATTCTCATATAAGACATGTTAACTCATTCTCAACTAACTCTCGTGATGCCTTCATAATGTACCAAGGTAAAGAACCTCATCCAGTTCCTGCTTCATGGAAAGATGGATAGTGTGGACCCTACATGACTGTTACAGTCAAAATTGTTACTGCCCAAGGGTAATAAAACAAAATCAGCAGCATTTACAAAATGAAAAACCTAATTTCTGATCGGATAAACATACAGGACCATATCTTTTCTTCAATGTGTTTGATATTGCTAATGACATGACACCATAAACATGTCCAACATATGTTACATTTTGAAAGTAATTTTTTATTTCATTTTTAAATTTCCCTTTCTCTCTCCTGTGTAGTTGACTTTTGTCATTTCATCCACCCCAAAATCTAAGTACTCTTCATATTTGAGGGGAATTCCAATGTAGACGGGAGGCATCTCCCATTGCAGAATCAAAAGAGGAAAAATATCACCTGGGCATATCAAATTTTATGATGAAACCAGATTGTTTGGACAAATTCTGCCTCCTTTAAAATACATGGTCACTACAAATAGTAACACAAATCCTCAGCATTATAATCCGTAACTGCTTAGTAATGACCTGAACTGGAAATTTAAGTACCAACATAGTCTATAAAAATAGAGATGCATTGCTTTTATTTATTTATAGCAGAAATTTTACCTTTCTTTGAAAAGGTAATTTCAGCCCACCCAATATGATATTCCCAGACTGATTAATCCTAAGAATGAGACCCAAAAATGCCATCACAGACCAATGACTTAAGTCTTCCAAAGGCTTCTCACAGATGTGGGAGTCTAGTCGTGTGGACCAAGTACGGGCAAGAGAATCCAATGGTGGTGAGAGCCACAGCCTGAAAGATTTAGCAATATTGGGGAGGAATAAGGTGCTCCTTGTGCTAAAACAGTGTCTCAACTTACCCCAAAGCATGAACTTTCTGGTATACCTGCTGGTCTGAAATCATAGCAGGTTTTATTGCTTGATTTAAACTTTGGCATAGCTTGTACATAATACAGTTTAATATATCATGCTCATTTTTTAATTAAAATAATTTATAATTTTTTAAGTTAATCTCTAGAAGGATATTGCCTATAGGGTTAATGGCCCATCTTTGGGAACCCAGCCTCTCAGGTAATAAACACTAAGCTAAAATACCTTTTTGAGCTCACAGGAAACATCCCCAACCAGGCCTACCTGTGAATGACGGCAGAAAAAAAGAAATGAACACATCCACTCCAGAGGCTGATCAGAACCAGGAAATGTGTTACTTTACTCCCTCCCCATTTAGAATTAAAGAAGGCTGAATACTAACTCAGGCAAGATGGTTCTTTGGGACACTAGTCCACCATCCTCTTGGTCTGCTGGCTTTCTGAATAAAGTCACTATTCCTTCCTCCCGCCCCCTCAAAAACAAAAAAAAAAAGTACAAAACAAAAATAATGGCATCGACAGCAGCAAAGAGGATTCTAATATTAATACATGGGGTCCTACCACAATTTGACTTGTTTTGTCTTCTATGGTTTAGACCAAATTTGGATTCTGCAAAGTTCTTGTCAATTCTTTGAGCAATTCATGTCAATTCCACTCTAAAACCTTGCAATAAAATTTGATCTTGCTTAATCAGAGTGGGTTCTATTTTTTCATAATACAAAGCCTAAACTGATACAGCCTGATATAAAATATTAGTAATCATTCTAAAGCTTCAAGAAATTAATGTACACATGTACACACAAATTTATGACAGAAGGCTATTATTTCACTGTTTAAAAGAATTGAGGTTAAAAGGCATGGTTAATGTCAGATTCAGGGGTAGAATTTATAGCGGAAATTATACCTTTCACAGCTAAATCCTCCCCTAATACTTGCAATTTGTTATTAAAACTATAATGTATATGGCAATTAATTAGAATTTGTTATGTTTAACTTTATACTAGGTATTCTAAATAATAATTTGGCCTTGATCACACAGTTAACCTGTAGTCAACCAACCCTAATGGCTATCTTACAAATATACTTTCTATGTAGGATAATACATTTAAACTAACTGGAGCTCAGCTTTCTGCTACCTGGATTCAAAACTACCTTAATAAATATACTACATTTCAACTATCAATGATGGGTAAGTAAAAGAAACTACTTCTACTAAGGAATCAATTCAGTTAGTCACTTGAGTAGCTCAGTCGTGTCTGACTGTTTGTGACCCCATGAATTGCAGCACGCCAGGCCTCCCTGTCCATCACCAACTCCCGGAGTTCACTCAGACTCACGTCCATCAAGTCAGTGATACCATTCAGCCATCTCATCCTCTGTCATCCTCTTCTATTCCTGCCCCCAATCCCTCCCAGCATCAGAGTCTTTTCCAATGAGTCAACTCTTCGCATGAGGTGGCTAAAGTACTGGAGTTTCAGCTTTAGCATCATTCCTTCCAAAAAACACCCAGGACTGATCTCCTTTAGAATGGACTGGTTGGATCTCCTTGCAGTACAAGGGACTCTCAAGAGTCTTCTCCAACACCACAGTTCAAAAGCATCAACTCTTTGGTGCTCAGCTTTCTTCATAGTCCAACTCTCACATCCATACACAACCACTGGAAAAACCATAGCCTTGACTAGACGGACCTTTGTTGGCAAAGTAATGTCTCTGCTTTTGAATATGCTATCTAGGTTGGTCATAACTTTCCTTCCAAGGAGCAAGAGTCTTTTAACTTTATGGCTGCAATTACCACCTGCAGTGATTTTGGAGCCCAAAAAAAATAAAGTCTGACACTGTTTCCACTGTTTCCCCATCTATTTCCCATGAAGTGATGGGACCGGATGCCATGATCTTCGTTTTCTGAATGTTGAGCTTCAAGCCAATTTTTTCACTGTCTCTTTCACTTTCATCAAGAGGCTTCTTAATTCCTCTTCACTTTCTGCCATAAGGGTTGTGTCATCTGCATATCTGAGGTTATTGATATTTCTCCCAGCAATCTTGATTCCAGCTTGTGCTTCTTCCAGCCCAGTGTTTCTCATGATGTACTCTGCATATAAGTTAAATAAGCAGGGTGACAATATACAGCCTTGATGTACTCCTTTTCCTACTTGGAACCAGTCTGTTGTTCCATGTCCAGTTCTAATTGTTGCTTCCTGACCAGAATATAGGTTTCTCAAGAGGCAGGTCAGGTCGTCTGGTATTCCCATCTCTTTCAGAATTTTCCATAGTTTATTGTGATCCACACAGTCAAAGGCTTTGGCATAGTCAATAAGGCAGAAATAGATGTTTTTCTGGAACTCTCTTGCTTTTTCCATGATGCAGCAGATGTTGGCAATTTGATCTCTGGTTCCTCTGCCTTTTCTAAAACCAGCTTGAACATCTGGAAGTTCACGGTTCATGTATTGCTGAAGCCTGGCTTGGAGAATTTTGAGCATCACTTTACTAGCGTGTGAGATGAGTGTATTTGTGTGGTAGTCTGAACATTCTTTGGCATTGCCTTTCTTTGGGATTGGAATGAAAACTGACCTTTCCAGTCCTGTGGCCACTGCTGAGTTTTCCAAATTTGCTGGCATATTGAGTGCAGCACTTTCATAGCATCATCTTTTAGGATTTGAAAGAGCTCAACTGGAATTCCATCACCTCCACTAGCTTTGTTTGTAGTGATGCTTTCTAAGGCCCACTTGACTTCACATTCCAAGATGTCTGGCTCTAGGTCAGTGATCACACCGTCGTGATTATCTTGATCGTGAAGATCTTTTTTGTACAGTTCTTCTGTGTATTCTTGCCACCTCTTCTTAATATCTTCTGCTTTTGTTAAGTCCATACCATTTCTGTCCTTTATCGAGCCCATCTTTGCATGAAATGTTCCCTTGGTATCTCTCATTTTCTTGAAGAGATCTCTAGTCTTTCCCATTCTGTTGTTTTCCTCTATTTCTTTGCATTGATCACTGAGCAAGGCTTTCTTATCTCTCCTTGCTATTCTTTGGAACTCTGCATTCAGATGCTCATATCTTTCCTTTTCTCCTTTGCTTTTCGCTTCTCTTCTTTTCACAGCTACTAAGGAATGGGGAACCATAAATCATGTCACATATAAAATTATAAGAAAGTCAAATCTACATGCTGTGTTCTATTATCTGGGGGCTCTCAATTCTATATATGTTCACACATTTCATTATTTTTTCACCTTATTTTTAGTGATATTCATCTGTGCAGTATACAAATTTCCACAGCAATAAGCAAAGCACTGGCTAGAATTTTTATGGTGCTATCACTGAGCGTTGCATCCCGAAATTTAGTTTTATCATGCCCTGAAGCCTGGTTATTTTCCTGTTGTGTGGGTGACATCCCAGCCGAACACCAAATCTGTTCATTATTCAGTTAAACTGATTGGAGAGAAAACACTGCATCATCTCTATTTTTATAGACTATGTTGCTACTTAAGTTTCCAGTCCAGGTTGTTACTAAGCAGTTATGGATTATAATGCTGAGGACTTGTGTGACTATTTGTAGTGACCATTTTAGTAGTATTTTAAAGGAGGCAGAATTTGTTCAATCTGGTTTCACCCTAAAATTTAATATGCCCAGCTTTAGAATCAAGCAGTAATTTTTGGAAAATGGGATGTTGTTTTAAGTTTAAATGAGCACGCAGCTAAAATATTAACATTTTACATTACTTGATGCTCTATAAATTTGAAATGGCTTTTCTATTTTAAAGGCAATTTTGTAAATGAATGGAAAATTATATCCACAAATGATGCCCCAATACTTTTTTGTTAGTTTTTTAAATTGCTTTATGGCAAATCTGTGAGTCAGCACACACTGTATTACAAACAGTTCAAATTCAGAAACCACATCTCCTATGTTTAAAGAAACAAATGACTTAGAGAAAGACAAATATCATATAATATCACTTACATGTGGAATCTTAAAATATGATATAAATGAACTTATTTACAAAACAGAAATAGACTCACAGACATAGACAACAAGCTTATAGTTACCAAAGGGGAAAGACGGGAAGAGGGATAAATCAGGAATTTAAGATTAACAGATACAGACTATCTATAAAATAGATAAACATCAAGGACCTACTGTATAGAATAGGGAACTATATTCAATAGTTTGTAATAAACTATAATGGAAAAGCATCTGAAAAAGAATCTATATATAACTGAATCACTTGGCTGTACACCTGAAAGGAATACAACATTGTAAATCAACTGCAATTCAATTTTAAAAAAAAGCGAATGACTTAAAGTTGAAAATTATTTAAATATTCAGTGTCAGGATGAAACTCTTTTACTATCCCTCCATGCTTCATGTTTTATTGTGTCATAGTTGTTCTTAATACATGTTGTATTTTTTCCATTTTTAAACAAAACAGAAAAATGCACAATGCCCAACAAAGCATCAGTTTGATCACAGCTGAGCAACTACACATGAACAAAAGGTGATTTCGGAACACAGGACAGGTGAACTATGAAGAAACACATCCAATTTCTTAGAATCAAACAAAGGTGATCTGGGGATTAAATTTCACTGGAGTGCTCTGAATAAACCTGCAGAATGAACTATAAAACTATCATCTGGGAAATACGAAAACTAATGGTCCCAGTTATCTAGATGTTGGGGTACATAATTCAAAAAACAAATAAGAGAAGAAATGAGAGGATAATAAACTTCCATGGAAGAAAAATAAAGGCCTTTCAAAAGAAGCAGCTAAATTAAAAAACAAACAAAACAAAACAAAAAAAACGGGTTTTGGCAGCATATTCTTCACAAAACAATCTGGAAAGAACAAAAGTCCCAATTGAGGTTTGTTTTCTCGTAAGTAGCCTTTCTTTCTCTCTCTGAAGCAGTTCCTCTACCCAGCACTAGGATCACTGTTCTAAAGAAGACATTTCTATTTCATAACAGAAAAAGCAATTATACAAAACATTTATTTTTCGCTCTCAGCAACCTCTCTCCCTTTTTCTTGAAAATGTCTTTAATATCTTTGTTCCAGAAAGGAGAAATATAACCAGAAAATTAGCACAAGCATTCCGAATAAAGTATTTAATCCCCGGTATGAAGAAGGAAGAAAACAAAGTATGTGTCTAAGAAGCGTAACAACCTGCCCAGGAAATGTAAAAGTCCTGAGCAATGCCATGACTCAAAAGAAGAAGGCGGCATGTTTGTGTTGATTGTTAACGAAAGGGCCCCACAGTGAGAACTGTTATTTCCCAACAGGCTTTTTAGAGTTGTCACCTGTTCTTTCACCTTTGGGCAACATATCTACAAGCAAAACAGTTGTTACTCTGCATTCTCTCTGACACATTTTTCACGGTGACCAGTTTAGTAGCAACTAAAGCTACTTTACTGTAGCTTCTCTTGGAATGAAGCAAGAGAAAAGCCCATCATCAACAAGATGTATGATTTACTGCTAAATTATTCCCAATTAGAATGAATTGGCCAACCTGAGCCTGACAAATTGTGTTCATGTTAGCCAACCTCTCACCAGGCAGGGACCTTTCCATCCCGCACATATACGTCATATGCTTTTCCTTCCTGCCTGCAGGTCTTGCTTTCTCCCACACCCCGATCTAGAAGGCTGCTCCTCAAACCCCTATTGAGCTCTACGCTACAATCCCTTCAAGACTGGCAGCAATACTGCATCCTGAACAGCCTTCTCCTACTAATCCCACTTCACCAGGTAAATCTCCCTTCCCCTAGATGACATTATATTTATAGCACATTCAGCACAATTTTTGGCCTCAAAGAATTGGTTTTTATTACTATAACTTTGAATTCCTTCCAATGTTAAACTGCCAACTTTATTATTCAGCCTAGAATATCATAAAGGTCATCTCCAGATCAAATATTTCAAGCAACCAATTTTCTCCTTATCTTTATAGTTCTTGTCTTCTCTTTCTAAGAAAATGTAGAATGCTCAAGTGATACTTGATGAACTGAGTTTGGGGGTTTATTTTCATCTTCTAAATTTAAAATATAACTGTTTTGTTTTTAAATTTTAAAGAATTTATGATTTCTTATAAATTTACTGAAAGAAAAAAGTGAAAGTGTTAGTTGCTCAGTTGTGTCTGACTGTTTGCAACTCCATCATCTATAGCCTGCCAGGCACCTCTGTCCATGGACTTCTCCAGGCAAAAATACTAGAGTAGGTTGCCATTTCCTTCTCCAGGGGATCTTCCTGACCCAGGGACTGAACCCTGGTCTCCTGTATTTCAGACAGAGTCTTTATCACTAGCACCACCTGGGAAGCCTATAAATTCATTAGGTTACTTCTATCAATAAGATAGCCAAATGGTTGATTTATGTTCCAGATCTACATTAATAGAGATATACAAAATTATAAAATGTGTCTGGTTGTGCTACAGACTAAAGGAAAAATGAGGAAGAAATAAAGGCAAATGCTCCGAGGATGTCTACCCACTCTACAACTCCAGAGTTGAATCAGTTAAATGTTTAATGCAACTTCCATTCCGTAGTGAATGACCTTCCTAATTGGACTTTCCATCTAAATGAAAGACCATCCTCCTTTCTAGTGAGTACAACTGCTTGCCTAAATAATGATTTCTGACACACTTAACTTTCATTCCTTGTCTTCTCTTTGAATTTTGAAAACCTAATTAAGTTTCTTTAACTTGATTCCATCATAGACAAGGTTATGGGAGGACAAACTGAGAAGCACATTCAGAGGCCCTTGTCTTCTTTAAAAAGGTTTAATTTTTTTCCTCTTTCTCATCCAAAATCTATTTTCCCAGAGAAAAGTGACCAAACTCTCAGCTGATTCTCTATAATGATGAAGAAGCAAGACTTCCCCAGGCATAACAAAACAGGGCCTGAGAAACTTCCGGACTCATGAGCAGATGGTGGGAATGATAAATGAGATCAGAGTGGTCTCTGAAGCTATCCTATCCCAGGTGTCTCACTAAAGTTTGGGTATGATATGGTTCACTTATTAATGAAGTGATTACTCCATAACTGGAATATTGATCTCACCTGTTGGACCTTTGCCTGGGATGAGAACTGCATCTTCCTAAACATCCTCCATCCATCTGCTCTATTCTTTCAGTGCCTAACTTGACAAATGACTATAACTTATGGTACAGATAAAGTTCAGCAGATGCCATCTAAGCTCCCATCTTAAGCTTAACACTTTTTTCAGCTGATGCCCTTTTCTTAAATAATCTGCATAGACAAACTAGTGCTTTTCTTTCTCTCTTCCTCACATCCTTTTCCCCACACATACATTCTGACTGATACAAATAACTTCCTACTTATATATAATTTCTGTACAAATATCCTTACACAAAAAAAGAACTTTCCAAGAAGTCTGAACTCAAATTATTACAGATAGCTGTGGATAGTCAGGGACAGGCTCCAATGAATTGAGGCTTATCCTCAATTCCTCTCTATCATCTTCCTGAAAAATGGACACCCCTAAGAGAGAACACAGTCTTAAAAAGTATTCTGACAGCAGATCTTAACTTTCTACTCATCATTTACAGCCCATGCAAGAGAACACTGCTATATTCTTCTCCAACAGTCTGATTTCATAGAATTACAGAATCTTAGCCCTTGGGGAGGAACCTTGAGTAAGGAATCTACTCCACCTTTCTCAGCTCAGAAAAAGACTGTAATTCAGCTAAAGTGACTTCTCATGGTCAAACAGCTAGTTAGTCACGGATCTAGGACAAGAATTCAAGTCTTCTGACCTCAGCGCAATGCTCTTTCCACTATTTGTTAACAATATCCCATGCAAAGAATGAGTTGAGTAAAATAAATTCTGTTTATAAATTCCTCCAAACATAGCATTATCCCTGAGAAAGGGAAACAAATGCCTAGATATAAGTTAACCCAAGTTGCAGTTGCCAAAAATGCATAAATGTAAAACACTGCTGAGGCCATTCATCCATGATTGGGAAAAACAAAAAACAGTCAGAAACTATACATCATGGAAATCCCACAGATTTTAAGCTTCCCCTCTTTGGATGGAGGATGACATAATTACTGAAAAATTGCCAGGGGCTCATAAGCCTGAAAACAAATGTTATGAGATGATACTCTCATGAACATCTTATAGAAGGGAAATGATTGGACATCTCCCACCAGGAAACAGGTGAAGACGTCATGTGATCTAGTAAGATAAAGTCTCTCCAAGGTCTTACTCTTAGAATAAAATCAAATTAAAATCATAATGTGTCCACCCTACCTTCTGGTCTTTTGCCCATATCCCAGGATATAGGAATTTGCTCTCCTGTTGGGAGAAAGCTCTTCAGCTGCTCCTTTGAAAAGAACCAAAGCACCCTCTTCCTCCCCAAGTGTTCAGGGTCTTCGTGTAAGAACTTGGTCTCCTTACTTCTCTCACCAGAGAACAGGTGAGCTGGTGATAAAGAAGAGATTTGTGCCATTTCCCGTCATATATGACAGCCTGGAATTAGGATCAAATAGAAACCTAAAGTTTCTGGCTTCATGTGATCTGGGGAGATACTAAATCTTTCTAAGTTATGTTTGAAAACAAGGAGGTTGAACCAGCTAATCTTTGAGATCTAAAGCCATTCCTTTCTGCTTTCCAATCTTCTCCCCACCTCTTCTTCCTTCTCCCTCCCTCCTTCCTCTTCTCTCATCTTTTTTATTTTTTCATTTCTATCCCCTTCAGAGTACAAGAAGCTCAGTCTGTGACTATGGATGAGCTACTTTACAATCATTCCATATCAAGAACAATAATGATAACAGAGAACACTAACTTGAGCACCAGAATTCTCAGGGTCAGAAAGGGTCAATAAATGAAATTTCATAGAAACATAAGAGGAGGGGATACTTTGTAGGAAAGTTTCTAGGAAACTTTGTAGTTTAAACAATGCCCCTACTACACCTTGCCTACCATCTCTACCTCATTCAGCTTCCCCTCCAGTCAGGGCCCACTAAGAAAAGCATTTCCTACTTTTGTGGGCCAAACACCTCCTAAACATACCTGTTGAGTGATACATCTTAGTACTTCCTTCTAACTGTATAACAAATTTTCCAGGGATAATTTTCCAGGTATGTGTGGTGGAGAGGAGGCATCTTCCAAAACCACTCTAATTCTTTGTGTTAATGTTTAACCATTTCATCTACCCAGGAGACCAGTCATGCATTTCACACCCAGGCCTGGAACACAAGTCGAATGCATGGCATGGCTCAGAGACACAGACTTTAGGTTCAGACCAACAGGTTTGAATGGCAGCTCCTTTTGTCCATTATATCTGAAAGGTAGACAAGCTGCTGAACACTTTGATTCTCAGTTTCCTAATTTGTAAAAAGGAAAATATCAACTCATCTGCTTTTTGTGAGGTATCAAAAATCTGGAATATAGTTTACATTTAGTAATTTAGAGCAGCATTCAATAAATCATAGATTCATTAATACTATTATGATACATCCTAAAAATACTTGTTTTACACAAAGCAGAGATTCAATTCCAATGGGAAAAAAATATTTTTCTACATATAGTAAGTACAAATCCATGTCAGATGTTCCATGTCAGAATTCTGATAGTCAGAATGTGTATAAAATATTCATGTCTTCAGAGCACATGTACACACACACACACACACACACACACACACACACCCTTTAACTTTGATCCAGGTTCTCAATTCTCCATCAACAGAACTTATCACAGCCAGCAGCATTATCAAACTGCAAGAAACAGGTATATGAGAAAATAGTAACTACGTGTCTCTAGTATCCATGCCATATTGAGAACATATACTCCTCAGGCTTAGAGGATGCCATCAAGGTGACCCCAGCTTCTTTTGTGAACCCCTCAAGAGATCCAGAAGGAAAAAGAAACATCTTTCGCCCTCTTCTCCTGCCTCACTTAGAAGTCTCCCATATGAATTCTAATCCCATCTCACTGCAGTATGAGAGGAGAAATAAGCAAGTTTACTAAGAGACCCAAGTCAGCAGTTATGCTTTCCTATTGTATATTTTTCATACTGTACAATATATGTGAGGGGTTTGCCCTGACATTTCATTTGTGAAGTTAGCAACACCTAAAAAAATCTATAGATATAAGAAAGGCTCTTTTTCATCCCCTGAGAAACCAAGTGAGAAATTTTAACATACCCAGCTTTATTTCAGCAGAATCACTGAAATAGAAAGGAAAAACCTCAGGGTAGAAACAAGAGTTCCTCCCCAGCCCCCGCCACGGCCACCGCCATTCATAATTGTGTGCCTTTGACTTGTAACCTCTGAGTCACTACTAGATTTATGAAGCCCGCCATCCACAACCCCTCCTGAAGGAATATGCCCACCCACAGGCCCTGTGATATAAATGACCACATTTGTACCATGTGACCTACAGTCAACTGGATCAGGGGTTGTGTCTTTAAAAATATGGCGATCCATCCATAGGCTGGACTTCAGTCTTTGACCTGGTGGGAAAAGATGACCTGAACCAATTAAATTCCATTCTTCAGAATGCAGCACTGAATTCTGCTGAAACGTAGAGGTGAGGCAGCTAGTAATAGGGGTAAGAGCTAAAAAGAACATCAGGACATGTCAGTAAGGAGCAGTAAGGAGCCGCAGAGAACACTGCAAGATGATGGCATATATAAGCCGACATTTTCAGGGAATGAAATGTTCAAGAAAGCAGTGAGAGTGAAAGTCATCTGGTTGATGGGAGGGAAGGAAGGAGATAAACAGAGAAGGGACTGAGACTCACTCCATCCTTATATACCTTCTTCCTTCTTCCACCCTTCCAGGTAAGCCTCCTACTTAACACCTCACTTCATCCCTCCACTTTGCTTCTTTTGTTCTATTCACTTCCCCAAGCAGACCTCACTGGGCATGGCTTTAGATACCCCTCCATCACACGCAGTCCTTGAGCTAGGTCCAGGTTCCAAGGGCCATTTACCTCTCCAGATAAACATCAAAGGTCTGGACTGAAATATGAGATTTGATCTAGAGTGATGCAAAGCATGAAAAGTGAGGCAAGACACCAAAGAAGGAGCCAATGTGAACTTTATAGGCAGAATACCATTCTGACATTGCCACAGTTATTGAAAACCATTGGCAGAGCTGGAACAGTTTTTCATGTCTATGGTACTTTTATGTGTTCTTACTAGCCGTCGCCAGGCTGAATCATTCTAATTGTGTAACTTTTCCTCTTAAATATGTTTTGAATTCTAATGATGGTCATTTTCCAAGTTCAATTCTAAACCTTGGGATTTGGTAGCAATCGACCTAATCTTATGCTATGCTCTTCAATGATAAATTGAAAGAACAGAGAAATCTCAGGTTTCTTTTAGCTCTAATATCTACAAGTTAAGACGTACTAATCATTAGCTTGATAACTGGAAACAAAGCAAATAGAAAAAAAAAGACATCTTGATTTAATATCTGTGCTCTAAAGGAGGGTTTTGGTAGAAACTTCTTATTGGAGCAGGAGCTTAGGAAGAAACATGAGGATTTTTAATTATCTTTTCATAATATGTTAAATATGAATAAAATAAATTATATTTATCCAGAAAAAATATATATAAGTAAAAAGGAGGTCTTGGCAATGAAGTAAGGGCTTGAGATATGGTCTTGCCACGCTTAGTCACTCAGTCGCGTCTGACTCTTTGCGACCCCCTGGGCTGTAGCCCGCCAGGCTCCTCTGTCCATGGGGATTCTCCAGGCAAGAATACTGGAGTGGGTTGCCATTTCCTTCTCCAGGGAAGATACGGCCTTACTTACCCTGAAAACTGAAAATGTTAGTCACTCAGTTGCGTCCAACTCTGCGACCCCAGGGACTGAAGCCCACCAGGCTCCTCTGTCCATGGGATTCTCCAGGCAAGAATACTGGAGTATGTTGCCATTCCCTTCTCCAGAGGATCTTTCTGACCCAGGGATCAAACCCAGGTTTCTTGCTTTATAGGCATATTCTTTACTGTCTGAGCCATCAGGGAAACTCTTACTTACCCTGCTACTGCTAAGTCGCTTCAGTCGTGTCCAATTCTATGCGACCCTATGGACAGCAGCCCACCAGGCTCCTCTGTTCACAGGATTCTCTAGGCAAGAATACTGGAGTGGGTTGCCATTTCCTTCTCTGTTACTTACCCTAACATTTTATAAATATGGTCTCTAAAATCTGTCAACCCTCTGCCATGGGTATACTCAACAGTTCTCAATGAGTTCAAAGATAAGAAAGATCAGGACTTACTGTTTTGGATTTTAGATTAGGAAACAAGATGTCCTAGATACTTAAAGGGATTGATAACCTGTTTAAACATTCCAGTTAATCAAATGAATCCATCAAACTGATCAAACCCAAAGAACACGTAGCCATGTTGAAATATTCCCTGTTACAAGGCTTTAAAAAATCATCAAACACAAAAGAAAAAACAAAACACAAATATTTGTGAAGCCTAATTTTTAAGGGCTTTGTTACGTTGTCTATATCTCCAGGTTTATTGTCCACTCAAATGTTGAAGAGTTTAGAGTGGGAATGTGCTTTCACACGAGTGAGGGATGTCTGCTCACTCCAGCCAGCTGACGTGTATAGACAGAAATCCTGTGGAGGGTGAGGCTGAGCACTCAGGAAACTGCAGAACTGGGCCTGGGTACCCTGATGAAGCAGGACAGAGCTCCTGGTTACGCACAGCTTACAAAAAGATGAAAGAAACATATTTTTAAATGGCAGTCATGTAACTTCTTGTGGTAATGACAAGTTCTCACAATTCAAAATGGAGAATATGGGAAAAAATAAAAAAGCTAAAATTTAACAGCCATGAAAAGATTATGAAAACAAAATCTCTTTCTCTTTTTTTCTTTTTTTTCATCTTAAGGAAAAGTATGTCTCAACTCTACCTCTATATTCCAGAACAGGTCAGACCACCTCTGTGTGGAAAGAGGAATTGGCAACATAGAGGAGACATATTTTAGAAACTTGCAGTATATAAACGTCAAGTCAAATTAGGCTATTACTTTCCCCTTCATTGAACCATAATTCAGTGAGAGCTTTATTATGCAAATCCACTAGAAAGCACAGGTCTCTACATCTCTGCTAAATGCTGAGTGCAAGAGTGCCCCTTGTGTCATTCTAGTAAGAAAACATTCTATCTTGAGGACAGGAACCAGAGCTGATATAAAATTTTAATATGTTCATATTGCTTCATACAGTGATATCTTGAGAGAACACACAATAAATAACACTAGGAAATGGCACTGTTCTGCACCAAGTTAACCAGAAGGAAAATGTGTTCTGAACTCGGCTATAAAGCGTTAATCTCCCCAATCAGTCTCTAGCTCTATGGTTTTCAGTACACTTTGCTTATGCTCGTTTTTGTTGCTTTTGGTTGTGTATTTTATATCTGCTTCTTTTTTGTATTACCATGTGTATTATCCTTTGCAATTAACTACATTGCAAATTTTTCAATGTATACTTCACATTTATCAAAATATCTCAGTTAATGAGAAAAGATGTGTCACTAAAGATTTTCTTGTTTACACCGACACAAATGACTTAAGGGATTAATGTTTAAGCCTCCTTATACAACCAGTAAGTTATCTGAGCCATTTCCCAGGAGTTTAGAGACACTCTGAAAGACTTAAACCTTCTAACTACCTATGAAATGAACTCATCAACTTTATGAACTTGCCATAAAGCCCACTCATGTTCCTTAACTATAACATTTAATATAATCATTGCTGCTGATAAATGCTGTTCAAACAATGAGAATACAGCAGAAGGTCTGAAAATATTTATTTCTAACAAACATTAAAAGAGCCTCTTTGGAATATGCAATTCCAACCCAAAACATTTTATTTTCCTGTTAGAGTAATATCCACTTGAAGGAACTTAAGCTTGGTACAGTTGATGTAACTCTTTTTTCCAAGGTATAAAGAAAAACCAGGTCCAAACCTCCGTTGTCATTCTCCTGGGACAACCTGATTTGAGTTGAGCAATAGCCAAGGATGCTGCCAGAGCCACAACCTGAGCTCTTCCTATAACATGGCAAATGGGAGCATCTCCAAGAAGCAGAGACTCACATCCACCTTGCTGCATGGAGCCCTCTCCAATAGCCCCAGAATGGTGTGATCCAGACTGCTGAAGGATTCTAGAAATGACACATCCACTGGCCTTTCAGACCATCACTGAGCAACTCCATCTTGGGGAAAGGTTTTCTGTGGACCTTGCAAAGGATCTTTTCAATCTATGCGTGACATTGCGAGGCACATGACTAAAGCATCCTACCGGTCTCTGGTTCTTCCTATTTTCCCCACCCCTATTTACCTCATCTGGGTCAGGGTACCACGTTCCTGTCTTGCCTGGTAATCTGAACCACAGGCTGAGTTCACAGCTCCTGATTTTCACTTCAGCCCTAGATTGCTCTGAGAACCATTCAGTCGTGCTTCTCGCATACTACTTAGCACTTTCACAGAGACATCATTTGTAACTTGTTCTCTGGCTCCAAAGAGCTATAAACTATAAGCAAGAGGCCCTCCTACCTTCTGCCAGCTCCTGTTCTATGGGCCTTGAGCAGCTTTCCCACCAAGGAGCCAGAATCAGACCATGAAGAGCTGCGCTGTCCTGAGACTTCTACTCACATGACCCCATTCTGGTGGTTAAAAGGTAGCTCAGTGATAAAGAACCCACAACACAGAAGATGCAGATTCAATCCCTGGGTCAGGAAGATCCCCTAGAGAAGGAAATGGCAACACACTCCAGTATTCTTGCTGGGAAATCCAGCAAGATAGATAGAAGAGCCTGGTAGGCTGCAGTCCACAGGGTCACAAAGAGTCAGACACCGCTGAGCACACTGACCAGGACCCTAAAAATGGAGCACATAGTTTACCAAGACACGAACTGGGGGGTTTCTTTGGACAAAACAGGTTGGATTTCAGAGCCTGCCAATCTCTCAAGACCAGAGGCCCTGGCAGGAGAGAGGATATGAGGCTAGAACCCAAGGCAGTGCTGTCTTTCCCATTGAGGGCACGCCTCCTTGCCTCGGTCCTGAGCCAGTGCATCCAGCCTGCTTTGGACTTTGCTCCCTCCAAAGGAAAGTCCATCTTTCCTCTCTCTGTGCCTCTCTTTCACAATCAACCTTGGCCCATTTTTCGTTCAGACCTCAGAACTCATTCCACCAGCCAGACATGCCAACTTCACTCTTCAAGTGTATGTTTTAATCTTCTCTACATCTCTGCCGCTGTTGCCTTCAACCAGCCTTGCATCACTTCATACTTCCCCTCCTGTCTCCTGCTTGCTAGCCTCAAAACCACATAGCCAGAGAGTTTTCTACAGCACAAAACTGCCCATGTCTTGATCCTCTACATAGAAAACCCTGTCCGTCTCACTGGTCATCCTTTCACTTTGTACCAGAAAAAAACCAAGTTGTATATTGTACCCTGAAGACTTCAAGCTGACTGCTTTTCTCCACACCTGTGTTCAGGCTGTCCTCTCTGCCTAGAGTGTCCTGTACCCATATCCCCACTCCTGACTTGAATATTTCTTCTTCATTCCCCAAAGCTCTACTTGGACATCACCAGCTCCAGTGAGTCTTTTCTCAGTCTCCTAACACTAGAGAGAAGGTTGTGGACTCTTAACACCCAATGCCTCTCCCTAACAGTGTTGTATTGATCATGACTGTCTACTTAGGTATTTGTGAGCTTCTTGATGGCAAAGCATACATTATCTCTCTGAACAGGTGGCATACAGCAGCAACATGTAAAATGTTTATTCTATCTAAGATATTAGAAAAAAGAAAACGAACCTGAATATTCAAATACCTGAACAATTTTTTTTAAGATAGGACATACCAAGCAAACACATGGGAATAAATGGTTTTACAATCAAGGGAGAATCCGAAAGTTTCCAGGTAAGTGTTATGACTGAATTGATGGTACTATATGAATCCCTTATGAGAATGATTTAGCAAAACTTGGAGTCAAGAGTTTGGAGTCAATTAGAAAATAGAAGGTGGCTTGTATTGAATAGAGTGTATATTATATTTAAGTCAGAGTACTAGGAGACCTTAGATCTCACAAAAATGTAAACTATACTGCAGAAATAACCACTCTCTAAGCACAGAAATCAATGAATAAGAATGAATAAAGACCATAAAGTAACACTGTCTGCAATAACTTATGAAATGAGTCTTCTTTCAACCATAAGCAAGCAGCAGCCACTAGGGAAAAGCAGAGATCTCTATCAGCCCCTGAGTAGAAAAAGAATACCTTCCGGATAAAGGCTACAACCCAGGAGAGCCAGGGCTTCTAATAAGACACAGGGAGCTGCGCTCCTTGTAGCCCCACTAACTGTGCCCTGGGAATCCAACTCTGAACACATAACTAGAGTGGTTTCAATACTGGGATGAGTACTGTGATCTGGCTTCTGCATCCAGATTTTTCTGCATCTGTGTTTATCTACTTCAATCAGGCAAGATATGCAGAGACAACATATTAGAGAAGATATGATACAAAAAAAACAAACCTGCAGTTAAACAACAGGGATAGCAATAAAGTAGCAACCTAAGAAAAACATGAATTCTAGCCTTTCCTTTTCTTTCCTCACCCTCTCTTTGTTCACCTCTCCCCATATGAAGAAATGGAATCTCAGGAGACCCAGGTTTGATCCCTGGGTCAGGAAGATCCCCTGGAGAAGGGAATGGCAACCCACTCCAGTATTCTTGCCTGGAGAATTCCATGAACAGAGGAGCCTGGCAGGGTACAGTCCATGGAGTGGAAAAGAGTCTGACCCATATAGAATTCATCACATATAAAGAAATCCCTCTTTTTCTTTAATCTTTCTCTTTTCTTCATCACTCTTACACTTTTCTTCTTTTTAAAAATAAGGAGAAACTGAAAGGGAAAAAGTATGAGATTCTGTGGATATGGGAGTTTTCATAGGTTCATTGTCCAAATCTTGGGAATTTTCTCTGGCACATATACCCAAACATGTACCCATAACCTCCAGTTATGTCAACAACCATTACTTATAAATGTCTAGAGTTCTTCCCCCAAATCATCGCTCATACCACAGGAGCCTCAATAGCTATATTCAAAAGATCAACATGGACAATTACTATATTCACGCTCCCTAGGGGGTTGAATGGTGCCCCTACCACTGAAAAGAAACATTACCCAGAACCTGTGAATGTGACCTTATCTGGGAAAAGTCTTTGCAGATGGAATTTGGTTAAAGATCTTGAGGAGAGATCATCTTGGTCACCCTCAGTTCAGTTCAGTTCAGTCGCTCAGTCATGTCCAACTCTTTGCGACCCCATGAATCACAGAACACCAGGCCTCCCTGTCCATCACCAACTCCCGGAGTTCACTCAAACTCACGTCCATCGAGTCGGTGATGCCATCCAGCCATCTATCTCATCCTCTGTCGTCCCCTTCTCTTACTGCCCCCAATCCCTCCCAGCATCAGAGTCTTTTCCAATGAGTCAACTCTTCTTATGAGGTGGCCAAAGTATTGGAGTCTCAGCTTTAGCATCAGTCCTTCCAAAGAACACCCAGAACTGATCTCCTTTAGAATGGACTGGTTGGATCTCCTTGCAGTCCAAGGGACTCTCAAGAGTCTTCTCCAACACCACAGTTCAAAAGCATCAATTCTTGGCATTCAGCTTTCTTCACAGTCCAACTCTCGCATTCATACATGACTACTGGAAAAACCATAGCCTTGACTAGACAGACCTTTGTTGGCAAAGTAATGTCTCTGCTTTTCAATATGCTGTCTAGGTTGGTCATAACTTTCCTTCCAAGGAGTAAGTGTCTTTTAATTTCATGGCTGCAATCACCCTCTGCAGTGATTTTGGAGCCCCAAAAAATAAAGTCTGACATTGTTTCCACTGTTTCCCCATCTATTTCCCATGAAGTAATGGGACCAGATGCCATGATCTTCGTTTTCTGAATGTTGAGCTTTAAGCCAACTTTTTCACTCTCCTCTTTCACCTTCATCAAGAGGCTTTTTAGTTGCCACTAAATCCAAGGATACATCTAGAAGCCAAGGAATGCCGACTGCCCACAACCATCGGAAGTTCAAAGAGGAACACAGAAAGGACTCCCCATCAGAGCCACCAGAAGGAACCAACACTGCAGGTACTTTCCTTTTGGACTTCTAGCCTTCAGACCGGTAAGAAAACAAACTTGTTGTTCTAAGTCACCTGATTTATGATCACTTGTTACAGCAGCCACAGGAAACTAATAATGCAATAGTTATCAAGTCATCTATGTAACGCCTGTTTTACCAGCAAGCATTCTAGTCTTTCGTGGTTGGAGGGGCATATTTCTTAAATACTCCTGGAGATCCCTTCATTTCTTTTGGGGAATCTGAGAACAAGTGTTTTTGGTTACTCACTTGCTCTTTCCTGTTGCCACAGGCAAGGTCCAAATGATGCCATCCCTTGGCCCTAGAAAGTGGGAACTTCAGTTCTCCTGCAGATACTACTGCTGCCAGTATCAGACGACGTAATGCACAGAGTAATTTACAACTGCTAGCAGATGTGGCTGATTTCACTGTCCACATACTACATTGCACAAGTCCAAGGGGATCTATTTACTTTTTTTCCACATGAAAGGTAACCCCTGGGGGCTCTGTAGTGCAGTGAGTGGTCTTTCTCATGGGGCCCCTATAAAACCAGCCCCCTTACCTAGCCCCACCTGTCAGGTCCCAACTTCATTCCAACTGTAAGTCACTCAGTAGTGTCTGACTCTTTTCAACTCCATGGACTGTACCCTGCCAGGCTCCTCTGTTCATGGAATTCTCCAGGCAAGAATACTGGAACGGGTTGCCATTCCCTTCTCCAGGGGATCTTCCTGACCCAGGAATCAAACCCAGGTCTCCTGCATCTTCTGCATTAACAAAAGTATTCTTTACCATCTGAGCCACCAGGAAATCCCTAGAGTGAATTTAAGCAGCCTCACTGCAGTCCAGAATCAAAACAGCCATGAAGACCAAAACCAAAATCTCCCCCTTGACTCAGTTTAAAGCTTACCTTCTCAGGAGCCACCTCTTCTGACTCATAGTGGAGATACCTCACCTTTCCAAGATAACTTCATCTTCAACTCCATGTAGCCTCACCATGAAGCCCCCAAAGGCAATGGCATCAAAATTCAGCTGTTCCACAACTCTTCATTCCTCAGAGTTTGGGTTATTCAGCTTGTGATCACTCACCAAAGACAATAGTATCTGTCTCCATGATGACCACCATTAATTCCCTCCTTCCTGAACATGCATGTTAATCTCACAGTGAGAGGCCAAAAATATTCCTCCACCCCCTTCACTCTTGTCTGGTCTTTGATGCTTTGACCAACAGGAACTGAGGAGGTGAACACTTGCCAGCTCCAAGCCTAACCATTAGGAGAACTGGCACGGTTCACTTTAGAATCTGCCACCTGAGAAGCCATTGAGAAGTCCAGTTGTATACAAGGAAGCCTAGGCTAAGCTTCGTTTGGTCTGGTCCCATTTCTTTATGTGATGGTTCCTGCAGTGTGTGGTGAAGAGTAGGTTTAGCTATCTCTTCTGCTGTATAGACTTCCCTGGTGGCTCAGACAGTAAAGTGTCTGCTTACAATGTGGGAGACCTGGGTTCGATCCCTGGGTTGGGAAGATCCTCTGAAGAAGAAAATGGCAACCCACTTCAGTATTCTTGCCTGGAAAATTCCGTGGACAGAGGAGCCTGTTATCCTACAATCCATGGGGTCGCAAAGAGTCAGACATGACTGAGCAACTAAACTTTAAACTTTCTGCTCTATTTTTTTATCTCAGCTTTGGGGCTCTCATCAACCTTCAAACAAGATGCATACCTACATACCCTTCCATTAGAACAAACAGTAATTTACCCTCATAGCAATATCTAAATCCATACTTAGAAAAAAAAAAGTATTTCTTAGAAACATATGCACAAAAATGTACCTCTGATTCAACTGTACAAAATAGTTGCTATCACTAAGCCATTAAAGTACTTACAATGCTTACAAAAATAAAAAGTACTTACAAAAAACAAACGCTCAATTTATCCAAGTTACATGCAAACAGCAAGGACAAAAAAAAACTGCTTATAACTTAGCATAAACAAAAAAAGGTATTCTGAAAGTCTTGTTCTCCAATCATTTATAAGGGTAAATACCAGCTTGTTTCAAATACAGAGTCTATATTTATTGCTGATGCTTGACCAAAAATAGACATTTTTAAAAGAAGTAACAAAAGTTCACAAAAGCATCTGTTTTACAATCCAGTATGTAATTACAAATAAAAATGTTCAAAATCAGTAATGCATTTAGACAAAGGGTCTTTAAAATCCCAAATGTGCACCATTAAACTAAACAATAATAAAGAAAATCAACACCCCTACAAGAAAAACAGAGTTAACAAAACCTTCAAAACCCACAGGCACTACACTTAAAAAAAGATTTATTTCCCTTTAAAAGTACAAAATTAATATATTGTCCCTTTTCATAAGCTTTTACCTGAATGAAAGTTGTGACTTCATAAAATATTAGATTAAAAAGGAGATTCTAGGAATTCCTGGAAATAGAGACAATATTTAAATTCAACCATGAATTAGTAGCTGAAATATATAAAGATCTGGAAAAAAAGAAAAATATATGAAATCTAATAGAAAAATGGCAACCAGCCTATTCATGTGAACATATTAATCATGGCTCTGTTTAAGCCTTTGTCTAAGAAGATCAGTATCATCGGCGGATCTGTTTCTATGGTCTATAACTTAATTCATTCTCTTTCCCTTTCTGCTTCCCCCACCCCCGACCCCACATCATTTGTCAAGGATTAATAGTACGCCTTGTAAATTTTGGCTGAATGCCAGAGGTTGTACATGAGACTGTAGAGACTCTGAATAATGTTGTCTTTTGTGGAAAGGGTTTAGCCTTTTTCTCTGTAAGATGAAATAGAGGTGGCCACCTTAATCCAGTCATGGCCTGAGTGGTGTCATGGATGAGTTACAGTTTTGGCAAGGCTCTGTCTACCTCTGTATTTCTCTCCTAAGATAAGTGCCCCAGAGTTCCAGATAAAATGGCCCTCTTCCCTCTCTGTGTCTGGTACCCTAATCCTTGTTTTCTCAGCCTACAGGCCTGCTGAAAATGTCACTCTGTTCTTGAAGCTTTTCTGCTTGGCTTTCTTAGCCTCCTACCCTTTAGTATCAATATTCAACAGCTGTCTTGAGGGGAATAGAGGTAGTGTGTTACATTCAGTTCTCTACCCATTCCCTCTCAAAAGGATTCTGACTCCTCATGTTCTAAGTGATGCCTTTCAAGCACCACTGGACTTGTAGAAACTCTGCTGATTTTTCTCCCTCTTAGTAACAGTTCTTTTCCCAGATTGGCAGCATCGTCCCCACACCTGGAATTGGCAAATGCCGAAAGAAACATTCACTTCCCCTTTTCCTGGGATTTTGTCCCTCGAAATACTGACTGCCTTAAAAGTTCTCCAATGCCTGTAAATATGTTTTTTAATCTGGCTTTTCTAAATCCCTTAACCTTTGATAGGAGCCTTGGTCTGCTGTAAGCACTCAATCATACCTGGAGGCAAAAGCTCAAGCTCTATAAATAACACAGAGAGAATTGGAAATTTGGCATATTCATAGAAAGTCTATGAATGCCCTGTGACCCAGAGATCTCATTTCTTGCAAGTGTGCTAGTCATGGAATTGCTTGTGGCAGGGACCTGGGGGCATCTTAGATCATCATCACTTGGTCAATGGATAAGTACAAATGATGGACATACACTATAGGGTGCTGGGAGGCAGGGAGAAGTAATGAGCTCGACAGAAACACAGCTGACCTTAGACAATATGGGGGGTAATCCATGCATAATGTATATTTAGCCCCTCTGTATCTGCAGTTCCCCCACAGATTCACCCAACCGCGGACCCTGGAGTACTACAGTACTTACTGTTGAAAAATATCTGCATGTAAATGGACCCATGCAGTTCACACTCACATTTTTGAAGTCAGTTGCATAGCCAACTGGAGAAACCTCAAAAGTACAGAAACATAATAAAATTATTCAGTCTATAAAGTGAAATCAAGCATACAGACACACATACACAAATACACACGTAACATTATATACAGAAGAACATATACATACTTAAGAACACAAACACATTAGAATAAGTGTCTATGGAAGTGGCTCTCAAGCAGGAAGGGGAAAAATACAGGAAAATAATGAACAAACACTCGTAGAGATGGAATTATGTACCTGGCATGGTTCTAAGTACTTTGCATTGACTAAAATCCTGTCAACAGTGCAGGGAGACAAATGACATTATTATCCTTTTTTTATAGTTGAGGAAACTGAGGCATAGAGTGGATAAGCAACTTACTCGAGGTCACATAGCTAGTAAGTGGTAGAGCCAGAGGTGAAACCTGGGAAAACCAGAAGGAGAGGTTATGCTATGCTGCCTCTCCTGGGAGGCTTCAGATCAACAGCAGTACTGCTGCTAAGGAATACAGTGACTTCAACACTCCACCCCAGAGGTCCCAAAATTAATCAACTGACTACTTTATCTGTTACCAGATGAGAACATCTGGGTAAGGCTGACGGCATTGAAGGCTTCGATTTCTTTCCACCAGAAGCTCATCTTTCATGAAAAGTATTTTCCTTCAGCATAGAATCTAAATCATTTGAAGTTATATTCAGAGTTGAACAGTGATTATATTCTCATCAGAAGCATATGGTTTATATTGTATGCTTCTTTTACTTGAGAATCAAAGACATGATCTTTGGCTGCGTCAAGCCCTACAGCTCCCCTCAGAGAATGGGAACTCACAAGAACAAAAATAAAAGATACTATGGAATGTCTGGGAAAATATCAGAAAATTGAATGTACAGAGGAGTCCAGGTAGCTGGGCTTAGGTGGGGTTCAATACTACATATTGATTTGGGTCCTAGGAGAGATTCTAAAAATGCTTCTTAAGGCAGAAGGTTAAAAACAGAGGGTAATGAAAATAATTCTGGAGTTTCTGGCTTTGAATACACTGAAATCAGTAAACAGAATCCTAGACAAGGTGAGAAAGGAGAATGAAATCGTAACCACTGTTCAGAAGAAGAATCTGCCTGTTGACTAATTAAAGCAGTATTCAAAGAAAGGAATGCAAAAATAAGGGTGATGGAATGGGGGAAAAAGATGAGAGGTAAGAAAGACAGAATGAAGAGGAAGGGGAGGAAGTGTGGAAAGTAAGAAACAGGAGGGAAAGTAAAGAAAGTGGGAGAAGGAAGAGGAGAGGGGAAAGGATGTGAGCAGATGGAGGAGAGGAAGGGGAAGTTAAGATGCAAGAGCACAGGGAACAAAGTATCCATTCTGTTTCATAAAAATAACTTTCCTCCTTACAAAGTGGCTTGCACGTCTATTCCTCTGGGAAATCCTATCAAAGTGAAAACCAATTGCTTTTACTCTTCCCACCTCCTCTAACACACTCTCTCTCTCTCTCTCTCTCTCTCTCTCTCTCTCTCTCTCTCTCTGTCACACACACACACACTTTTTGTCTTCACTGTATTGACAGTCAAAGCTTAGATACAGATTTCAAGTAAATGGTACCAGATGTCCCCCCCACCTCCTGCCGATGTTATTCACATGCACACACATCACCACATGTGATATGTGGGCCATTTTCTTGTTTGCTGTCAGATCCAGAGCCTGTCTGTCCCCTCTTAGCTTTAGATCCACTGCAGCTTTGTATCCCCTTGCCCTCTACTTTCTGGCTTGTTAAATGAATAGGAGGCACTAGTGGACGGGAAGGGGAGAGAAGCCAGGGTAGGTGTCCCCACTCTCCTCACTGCAGGCAGTGTCTCTAGTGATGCCTATGCCTCTTCCTTGACCTCAGCTCCTGCCAGACACGCCTTCTCCAAGTTTTCAGCTGCAGTCCAGTGGCCCTGCCTCCTAAGCTCTAGTAGCCCTACCTCCTCCCGTTATCCCTCCAACGACAGATGCTCCATGCTTCTTCGGTAGTCAGCTCTGAGCTGACCTGCCTCCCCTTGTCTTCAGCTCCTAAATCATCTCTGTTTCCAGGTCCCCATCTGCAGTTCCCCCTACTGAGCACAGCCCAGATTTCCTGCCTGGAGCCTGTCTGACACACTTACAACCAAGATCAGTAGTACAGGGTGACACACAACCCACTCCTCCTGTTCCCAACTCTTTCATGTGGTGGGCATATCAACCTCCACCCCAAGGTATCCACTTCTTAGTCAATCCTAGGAACCTGTGAGTTGTTTTCTACATGATAAAAGGAACTTTATAGCTATGAATAAGTTATAGGTCTTGTGATAGGGAGATTATCCTGGATTATACAAGTGGACCCAATCTAATTCCAAAGTTCTTATAAGTGAAAGAGGGAGGCAGGAGGGTCAGAATCCAAGAAGGACATGTGATGGTGGAAGCAGAGGTCAAAGTGATATGATTGCTGGAGAAGGCCAGAGGCCAGGGATGCAGGCCGTATCTAGATTGTAGGAAAAGCCTAGAACATTCAAGCCCCTCCTGTTACCTTGATTTTAGCCCAGAGAAATCCATTTTGGACTTACCTCCAGAATTGTAAGATCATAAATTTGTATTATTTAGAGACTTCCCTGCAATGCATGGGAGCACGGGTTCAACCCCTGGTTGGGAAACAAAGCTCCCACATACCACATGGCCAAAAAAAGAAAAGAAAAAACTGCATTATTTAAAGCTACTAAGTTTGTTGTAATTTGTTTCAGCAACAATGGGAAATGAATACATTCTGCAAGGGTCACCCACCCTAAGGAGCACAGAACACTAAAAGAAACTGTGGACACTCCTGGGAGAAGCCTGGGCATCATGGGCTCATGCGCAAGCAAAAGGAATGGAAAAAGCAGTAACCCCGTCACTGAGGGTCAACAAGTCTCAACACCAGTCTCAATAGGCACATATGTGGGGGTCTTAACACAAACTAAGGAATGACAAGAAGTCAACTCAGAGCCAATATGACAAGAAAAACACCCGATTTTTCAATAATTGGATGTGACAATGTTACCAGAGCTGCCTGCTCCTCCACTTCACAGTGTCCTCTCTGTAAGGATGAGGGAGGGGAAATGCCAGGGAAATTTTCTGAGTTCAGTATCAGAAACCATTATGTTTCATCTATTTGACTAGTTTGATCTTGCTTAACAGATTCTGTGAAACGTGTTCAAGCCATGCTTCCCCTTCTCATTTGACTCTTAGCACATTTAAGGCTTAAATTATCTCACCTGTGACCACAGGCCAGGACTTGATGATATGCCTTCCGTGGACTAACCTCACTTCGACTCCACTGTCCTTTCCTACCTCTCTTCTTTACTCACACTTCTTATTTTAAATTTATTTTATCCTGCATACACATCAAAATAAAATTAAGACCCTTTTGACACAAGTTAGGATATGATAAGTGAATAAACAAATCAGTTATCTACATTGGATGCTACTGGCAAGAGAGAATGGAAGGAGAGAAGGACATGAATGAATGATACATGACGAAATGGCTAAGGCAATCAGAAGTGAAGCTGAGACTGGACAATATTGAGATAAACATATTTTCGGTTAAGTAAAGATATATTTTGAAGGATGCAAGTCAGACAAAGGAGGCAAGAGTTCTCTATCATCCCTCCACCAAATCTCCCTCGGCTCTCTGATCAGGACTGCAGACAGACAGGAAGGAAGAACTGCCGGCAAGTGTGATGAAGAGTTGGCAGCTGCTGCTGCTGCTGCTAAGTCGCTTCAGTCATGTCCAACTCTGTGCGACCCCATAGACGGCAGCCCACCAGGCTCCCCCGTCCCTGGGATTCTCCAGGCAAGAACACTGGAGTGGGTTGCCATTTCCTTCTTCAATGCATGAAAGTGAAAAGTGAAAGTGAAGTCACTCAGTCATGTCCGACTCTTAGCGACCCAATGGACTACAGCCTACCAGGCTCCTCCATCCATGGGATTTTCCAGGCAAGAGTACTGGAGTGGGGTGCCATTGCCTTCTCCGATGAAGAGTTGGAGACACTAGGAAATCCCAGGTGGGTGTGGGGCACTCACAACAAATGAACAGACGTACTCAGATGTGGTTCTTAGCACTGATCAATATTAGCCTAGGTATTTTTCCTTCTTTTCCTGATAAAGACAAGAACACACACACACTACAGAGCCTACCAAACTGCATATAAAACAGACCCGGAAATGTTCCTTTGGACTGCTCCATGTGATTCCCCACCTTCAATGAGATTTTGCAGGCCGGCTTTATATCTGGGTAAAAACAGCCGTGGTCCAAGCAACTGCTATTCATAATGATCATTTGATGATTTATAATAGGGAGGGTATAATCACTACCTGAATTAACAATATAGGCTGAAGGCATCAGGTAACTAAGCTTCAGACCAAAAATAACCTGACAGCAGGGAACATAATTGCCTATTTATACAAATGATTTGTGCACCCAGGCATTCTGTGTAAATAGATCATTATAGCCTTTTCCAAGACATTATAATCCATTAAGTAAATTAGACATGCATTACAAGTCCTAATGATACACCCCCGTGACCAAATACCTCCAGAAACATTTACCCAGTCCATCTCTCAGACCAGCCTAACTCAACATGAAGCCATCCAGCTGAGAAAACTGCCAGGCGGTTCTATTTTGAGAAGAGGTAAGAGCTGGGTCTCAAAGTTCAGGGAGTCGATACCTTCTTTGTGCTGCTGGGCAATAGGTGACTATTCAGAACCAACCCCTCCCTTTAATGTCACTAAACTATAAGATTTTTAATAACCACCAATAAAACTATGGACATGAACTTGAGCAAACTCCAAGAGATGGTGAGGGACAGGGAGGCCTGGCGTGCTACAGTCCATAGGGTCTCAAAGAGTTGGACACGACTTGATGACTGAACAACAATAAAACTTTCTCTTCATTCATTGCATAAAGATTTTCTTCTGAATGGCTTCAGTAGGTTTCATCTTTCATCCTTACTACTGTGACTCTTGATTGCCTAAGAATAATAATTCCCAGGCCTTTTTCTAAACAGTTCTGCCCTCATTATCTCTTGCCTGGATTATTCTGGTAGCTTCTTACTGGTTTCCTGGTCTCTGGTCTCTCTCCCTCCACTCAGTTAATGCTTAGCAGCAGATCAATTTTCCTTAAGCAAAACTAGTAAGTATACTTTGTTTTGCCACATATGCAAACACATTTTATCATTCAATTATTAATCTGAAAAAAAACTAGATAATTTCCCTAATTAAAATCAACCATGATGGTTTTAATTTAATCAACAATCCATGATGCCTCCCTGCTTACAACCAGGGTGACCTTGAGTTTCAACATGCCCTGGATAGATATAGCTTATATCCACTGTTCTGCTCAGATATGCAGATGACACCACCCTTATGGCAGAAAGTGAAGAGGAACTAAAATGGCTCTTGATGAAAGTGAAAAAGGAGAGTGAAAAAGTTGGCTTAAAGCTCAACATTCAGAAAACTAAGATCATGGCATCTGGTCCCATCACTTCATGGGAAATAGATGGGGAAACAGTTGAAACAATGTCAGACTTTTATTTTTTGGTGCTCCAAAATCACTGCAGATGGTGACTGCAGGCATGAAATTAAAAGACGCTTACTCCTTGGAAGAAAAGCTATGACCAACCTACATAGCATATTCAAAAGCAGAGACATTACTTTGCCAACAAAGGTCCATCTAGTCAAGGCTATGGTTTTTCCAGTAGTAATGTATGGATGTGAGAGTTGGACTGTGAAGAAAGCTGAGCACCAAAGAATTGATGCTTTTGAACTGTGGTGTTGGAGAAGACTCTTGAGAGTCCCTTGGACTGCAAGGAGATCCAACCAGTCCATTCTAGAGGAGATCAACCCTGGGTATTCTTTGGAAGGAATGGTGCTAAAGCTGAAACTCCAATACTTTGGCCACCTCATGCGAAGAGCTGACTCATTGGAAAAGACTCTGATGCTGGGAGGGATTGGGGGCAGTAAGAGAAGGGAACGACAGAGGATGAGATGGCTGGATGGCATCACCGACTCGATGGACATGAGTTTGAGTGAACTCCGGGAGATGGTGATGGACAGGGAGGCCTGGCATGCTGTGATTCATGGGGTCGCAAAGAGTCGGACATGACTGAGCAACTGAACTGAACTGATACAATTCTTAAGAGCATTCCTTTCACTCTCAAGAATGTCCCAGTTTGGACAATAATTTTACTGTTCAAATGTAGGGTAAAGCCGAAACTCTTTGGCTTAAAGTTCATACTTACCTATACAGAACAGGAATTGCTCTGGACATAAATGTGTTAAGCACAAGACTAGAATCCTAGTAAAATTTGAGGACCAACTAACCACCCTGGCCACCATTCACACCAAACTCTTCCAAGGCAAAGAATACTGCCCTTTAAAATCATGTACCCTACAGTCTCCAACTCAAGCAACTCCAGCATTTAATCGATGGGCAAACTGAGGCACAACTAGCTGATGATGGAGCCAGACACAGGCAACTGTGCCTCCTAACTCTTAACCCAGGGCTTTTTTTCCTTCTGCAAAAAGTGAGAATGTGAGAAACAGGTTTTCAATCTCAGTATCAGAAATACATGTTAAACTGAGCTGTTGACATTCCTCCATGCCCAGTAGGCATGCCAGCATTTAAGAGGACTCTACAAGTGAGGGATGCTATCTGTTCTTGTGAAGCAGTAAAGCTTTATGACTCACAAAGACATCACACTCACAACCTCAATTTCATTAACAGCTCCTATGCATTTAAGAAAGGAAACAAGTTGATTTTCAATTCAAAGAAATGAGGCAAATAGACTACCTATTGAATGAGAGAAAATATTTACAAATGCTATGTCCAATAAGGGGTTAATATCCAAAACATACAAAGTTCAAATAACTCAATATCAAAAAACCAAGCAGCCCAATTTTAAACAATGGACAAGAGATGTGACTAGGCAGGTCTCTTTTCCAAAGAAGACATGACATGGCCATCAGTTCAGTTCAGTTGCTCATTCATGTCCACCTCTTTGTGACCCCATGAACCACAGCACACCAGGTCTCCCTGTCCATCACCACTCCCAGAGTCCACCCAAACCCATGTCCATGGAGTCGGTGATGCCATCCAACCATCTCATCCTTTGTCATCCCCTTCTCTTCCTGCCCTCAATCAGCATATTGCCATTGGGCACATCAAAAGATGTTCGACATCACTAATCACTGGGGAAATGCAAATCAAAACCATGATAAGCTATCACATCACACCTGTCAGAATGGCCATCAACAAAAAGACAATATTGTCAAGGATATGGAGAAAAGGAAACCTTTATACACTGGGTGAGAACATAAATTGATACAGCCACTTTGGAAAACAGTATGGAGATTCCTCAAAACACTAAAAATTGAAGAACTGTACGATCCGGCAATTCCACTCCTGGTTACACTTTAAAAAAAAATACTAATTTGAAAAGAAACGTCCACCCCAATGTTCATAGCAGCATTAGTTACAATTGCCAAGATGCGGAAGCAACATAGGTGTCCATCAATAGATGAATGGGTAAAGATGGGGACTGTATATATATACAGTGAATTGCTGTTCAACTATTAAAAAATGAAATATTGCCATCTGCAACTATATGGATGTAAGGTACTATACTTAGTGAAATAAGACAGAGAAAGAACAAATACCATATGTTATCACTTATATGTAGAATCTAAAAACGTAAAACAAAAGAATGAATGTAATAAAACCTAAACAGAATTAACAGACATAGAGAACAAACTAGGGGTTACCAGTGGGGAGAGAGAAGGGGAGAGAGAAGAAAAAAGGGTAGCAAATTAACAGGTACAAACTACTATGTATAAAATAAATAAGATATATGGATATATTCTCAAAACATAAAATATACCCAATATTTTACAACTTTAAATGGAGTACAACCTATGAAATACTAAATCACTGTGTTGTACACTTGAAACTAATTTACTACTGTAAATCAAGTATGCTTCAATTAAAAAAAAAAAAACAACTAGGGCTTCACACTCCATGGCCCAAACAGAATTACAAATGGGTCTCCAGCTTCCTTGGTGTATTTGTTTCTTGCCTAATCCACAGGATCGGAGCAGGAGCTCAGCTCTCTATCCCGCCGTGATGTCTTTCTTTCTCCCCTTGCTTCTCTCCACCATGATTAGAGGTGAAGGGACCCACTTGAGTCCCCTTGTCATTCCTGTGCTGCTTCCAGGGTCACACTGACGGGAAGAATGATGACAAAGGATGGATCACCTCAGCCAAACTCCCTCGCAGTGTTTTTCCTCCTTCTGCTTTGAATTGTTACAGCCAAGCAATGAGAGTTTTGGGAAAGAATTAAAAGTATGAGGTAGGTGTAATGGTTAATTTTATGTGTCCACTTGGCTGGGCTACAGTCTCCAGTTGTTCAGTCAAGCAATAACCTAGGTGTTTCTATGTACGTAAAACTGGCCCTCTGTATTCACAGGTTCTGCATCTGTAGAATCAACCAACAACAGGGCAAAATGTTCAGGAAAAAAGATTCCTTAAAGTTCCAAAAAGCAAACTTGAATTTTCTGTGTGCCAGCAGCAATTTGGGCTTCCCTGGTAGCTCAGCTGGTAAAGAATCTGCCTGCAATGCAGGAGACCTGGGTTCAATCCCTGTGTTGGGAAGATCCCCTGGAGGAGGGCATGGCAACCCACTCCAGTATTCTTGCCTGGAGAATACCCATGGACTGAGGAGCCTAGTGGGTTATAGTCGTGGGGGTCCCAAAGAGTCGGACAAGACTAAGTGACTAAGAATAACAATTCACATAGAATTTACACGGTATTTGCAACTATTTACCCAGCATTTACATTGTATTAGGTATCGTAAGTAATCTAGAGATGATTTCAATCATCTTTCAATCTAGAGATCCCCTCATACACATGAGGGGATGTGTGTAGATTATATGCAAATACTATGCCATTTTCTGTGAAGAACTTGAGTATCCACAGAATTTGGCATTCATGGGGGATCTAGAACTAACGCCCCTCAGATAATGAGGGACTGTATTTTGCAGATGTGATTAAAGTCCATAATCATTTGACTTTCAGGAATGGAGATTATCCTAAATAATCTGAGGGCCTGACTCAGTCAGTTGAAAGTCCTGAAGAGCTAATCTGAGGCTTCCTGAAAGAAGAAAGTCAGCCTGCGGACAGCAGCTTCACCTAATGTCCAGAAGTTACAGGATAATCTTCCTGAAGGCCAATCACATGGATTTCAGACATGTTCACATTTCAGAGTTGCCTTATCAGCCACCACAATCACATAAGCATTTGCACAACCATACAGTTCTTTACAAGAAATCTCTTAATATAGAACTCTCACTGGTCTGTCTCTTGATTAAACCCTGACTGATAAAGTGGGGACAAAAACTCTTGGCTTTTCTTTCCTTTTGTTGTAGAATTACATAATGTCGTAGGCTTCCAACTGAAATATATTAGACACCTAGCCAGGTCCAGACTTTCCAGCAGGTAGTTAGAGCCCAGTGGGCACAGTCCCCTCACTGGAGTTCATCCCCCTCCCTCTTTTCTACCTCATCACTCAATCCTTTGACATGTGCACCTTACAGCTACATATGCATAAGGCTTCACAAAAGATGGGTTCTCTTTCCTGGCTTCACTTTAGAATCCTCTGATAAGTTTTAACAATACTGGGTCTTAGCCCCACACCAAACCACATGGACCTGAATCCTGGGGATGGGGTCTGGGCATGACTGTTTATAAGCTCCCAGATGACTAATGGTCTTCCCTGGTGGCTTAGGCAGTAAAGAATCTGCCTAAAATACAGAAGACCCAGGTTTGATCCCTGGGTCAAGAAGATCCCCTGGAGAAGGCAATGGCAACCCACTCCAGTATTCGTGCCTAGAGAATTCCATGGACAGAGAAACCCGGCAGTCTATAGTCCATGGGGTCACAAAGAGTCAGACACGACTGAGACTAAGCACATAGATGACTCAGTGTGAGCCAGGGTTGACAGGCACTGGCTTTGACTAGCCAGTTGTAATTATAACTGCATACGCAATTGCTCTGTCATGTCCGACTCTTTGCGACCCCATGGACTATAGCCCACCAGGCTCCACTGTGCATGGGATTATCCTAGCAAGAATACTGAAGTGGGTTGCCATTTCCTCCTCCAAAGGATCTTCCTTCCCAGTGATCAAACCATGTCTCCTGCATCTTCCGCACTGGCAGGTGGATTCTTTGCCATGGAGCTGCAGTGTCAACTAAAATCATTCTTCCCTAGATAATCTAGATAAGATTGTCTGAAACCTCCTTGTGGGTAGTCCAATGTCCTTGCTAAGATTTCTGCACATTTACTTGGGCACTTATGGTCCTATGGTAAGGTTGCCAGACTTAGAAAATAAAAATAAAGGATACCCAGTTCAATAGCAGAATGTCTCAATTTATTGAAAAAGAGTAAACATAGGACATTTGGGGCATCTTGACAAAATCAATACACACCTCAGGTTAAAGTCATGGAACACAAGACAATGTTCTATATCGAGAGAATGCCTGGCAACTCTGCGACCCATGGACAACCCCACAACCCACACTCTTTCTCTCACTGAATTGCTTTGATTTATTTAGTCTACTTGTAATTCTGTCTGTTCTGTCAGGATTCTGTGTACTTGAAGTCATACGTACATCTCACTTTCTGCCCTTAATTTCACTTTCTGCACTTGTGGGTAAGTGACTTTACTGGGGGGTTGAGAAGGAGGGTATTAATCTTACAGCAACACAACCAGCTGAAGATTGAATACGTGGTACACAGTTACGGTCACTTCACTTAATTATTTAGTCTCTTCCTCTTCTATCCTCCTTTTCCCCAAACCCAAATTCCCACTTTTTTCTGATGAGGTATGGTTTAGCAACTCTACAGTTGCCTTCTCACTTCTATCTGAGATGACTTACCAAGACACAGCCCTCAACAAAAACAGGCCCTTCTCTACGAGGGATTCTAGTGCCATCTAGAAAAACACTTATTCTTCACCTATTCCATGATTATGCTAATCATGAATATGCTAATCATTTGTTTTCTATACCAACAAATATTCCTTTGGGTCCTTACCATTTGGGAAACCATTTATCCTGCATCTCCAGTTTTTAATAAAAGAGAGCACTTCAGTTTTTAAGTCAACATTATCTTTCTAAGGGGAGCAATGTGAGCTAGGGAACTGGATCACCTAGAACTGCACAGTCCATTAGCCTGACTGGTTATCTGGAATGTGCCATGTTATTAAGTCAGCTTTTGGGTTCAATGCGGTTTTCCAACATGTGCTAATCATCACCATTACCTGGGCCTATTAAGGGCATAGTTTCCGACTCCCAGGCCAGACTTTGAGAATCAGAACCACAATGGAGGTGATTTGAATAATTAGCCAAGTTTAGTAAATGTTAGTTTAAGCACTTAAAGACCCTGCTAAAATATAAACAAAGACATTTTCCATATGGGAATGTGTTAGTCATTCAGTCTGACACTTTGTGACCCTGTGGACTGTAGCCCGCCAGGCTCCCCAGTCCATGGAATTCTCCAGGCAAGAGTACTGGAGAAGGTAGCCATTCCCTTCTCCAGGGGATCTTCCTGAGCTAAGGATCAAACTCAGGCAAATTTTCTGCCATCTGAGCCATGGAAGGATCCACATAAACTGATCCCATTAAGCAGTCCTGGAGAAAAGAATCAGTGACAGTTTGCTTAAATCTCTGAGTCTCATTCTCATTGGCTCACTGGCTAGGCTAGAATAATCTCTAAAGTTTCTCTCAACTCAAGAATTTTAGGATTCTGCACCACTAGATCCAACAATGAGGCTTCCAGACCACAATCCAGGGGGCTGACTCAGGAGAAGGAATAAAGCCAGAAGGAGATCAATTTTAAGAGGTCAAACAGTGAGAAAGGAAGCAAAGCCTTGTCAAAAAGGATACTTTAAACCGGGGAGTCCTGAGTCCAGTGGGAACACAAGAGACACTCAGGAGGCAGCTGTGACTAACAGCACAGATGGGGGTCTCCATGACACTGGATCACTGTGCCTTGGGACAGATAAATCCCCCCTTATCTCTTCATATAAAAATTAATGGTCAGATGTCCCTAATGTTCCTGAGCAACAGGCCAGCCTGCTCCTCTTCCCACTAAGAATTGCAGCACGGGTGTTAACAAGGGTGGGGTGTGATATCACTAAAGTACTTAACTAAGGGAGCAAGCCATTCCACCATCCCAAATATCCAACTTTCTGTTCAAAACACATTTAACAGGCCAGCAGTTAACGCAGAGGTGCAACAATTAGAAAATGATCAGCAGGCACTTGTTTCACTGTGCTGTACAGAGTATGTCAGAGTCAGGATTAGGTGTCCATAAAGGACACAGAGAGGGAAAGGGCTGCTTCCATGTCATTTATTCATCCTTTAAAGATGGCTGCAACAATACTGAATTCAGGTACGAAAGCTTCAAATCACTCAGGCAAAACTAAAGATAAATGACAAAATTTTTACCTATTGTTCAAATAGAACTAAGATTTTTCAAGAAAATCCAGACTACTGCCAGAAGTTTCAAAGCAATAACCGCAACTGTTCCAAAGAAATGCAAGCTAATGGTTCAAACACTGATAAGTAAGGCAATACTTCTATAATGTTAATTCCATATAAAGTGAAGAAGATGGGAAGAGGGGAGGAGGGGGATGGGAGGAGATGGTAGGTGTAGCATGAAGACTATTGAACTGTGAACCCTTTTTATAGAGAGGTTCCTAAAGAAGGGAGCAGGGGGAATGGAAAATAAAAAGGAGGTACGCTGTGTTCAGCCGAGAGGTTATTGACCACTTCAGATGGAGCCCCAGACCTGGTACATTAAGATCCCTGTCTCAAGAGTCCTGTGGGAGCAGGCAGAAGTTAAGTCAGAGTGAAAGAAGGACAGAACCAGGAGTTAGAAAGCCTGAGCTGGCTACCTTTGTAACTGTGAACAAGGAACCTGGCTGCCGTGCCTGTCTCCTTATTTATAGATTGAGCATATAAAGCCGAAGTCAATGTATGGTTAAAGGATTGGAAACACTGTAGGAGTCCATACAGGGTTCCCTGCTAGCTCAACTGGTTGAGAATCTGCCTTCAGTGCAGGAGACCCCAGTTCAATTCCTGGGTCAGGAGGATCCCCTAGAGAAGGGATAGGCTACCCATTCCACTATTCTTCAGCTTCCTTGGTGACTCAGACAGTTAAAGAATCTGCCTGCAATGCAGGAGACCTTAGTTCAATCCCTGGGTTGGGAAGATCCCCTGGAGGAGTGCATGGCAATCCACTCCAGTATTCTTGCCTGGAGAATCCATGGACAGAGGAGCCTGGCAGGCTCCAGTTCATGGAGTCGCAAAGAGTGGGACACCACTGAGTGACTAAGCACAGCACAAGAGTGCACACACTTACTAAAGTGTCTGATAGTAGCTGCTGATATGATCTGAAATCCTCATCGTGCTTTATTATCATTCTTATTTGCTAGAGGCCTTTTGGGTACATTCACAATACAAATTGTCAGATGTTTCCTCTCAGAGAAATTATGCATCTCCAGTAATATGTTATCAGACTTGCTTTTGCTAATCAAAGCCAACATAAGAATGTCAGAATCTGGAGACTGAGAAACAAGACCGACAAATTTTGATGACAGGAAAGTGAGAAGGAAGAATACACATGGAACACACTTTCTTCCTTTCTGACAAGGAAGAAAGGGAGAAGGGCGGCACATACAATGGAAGCCCGGCCGGGTTGCCCAGGCAACAGGAAGTCAGGCTGAGGACCCTGCAGAATCCCCGGGAAGAAGCCTCAAATCTGAGATAATGAGGCATTGAATAAAAATCTGCCTCTCTCACAAATGTGTCCCTGGTGAGTGCTTAGTAGTTTGCCCTTTTAAGGGCACTGACTCAGAAGCCTGGCTGCCAGGGCTTGAAACTCACCCCGGTCAACTTCCTAGTTGTGTAGCCTTGAGCAAGCCACATAACTGCCTGTGCTTTGCCTCCTCAGATGTGCAACAGGGAGAAGGCTGGAATGTACACCCAGGGGTGCTGCGAGCATTATACATACTTAGCGCTGAAGGAGGGAGAAGGCAATAGCACCCCACTCCAGTACTCTTGCCTGGACAATCCCATGGATGGAGGAGCCTGGTAGGCTGCAGTCCATGCGGTTGCTGAGAGTCAGACACGACTGAGCAACTTCACTTTCACTTTTCACTTTCATGCATTGGAGAAGGAAATGGCAACCCACTCCAGTGTTCTTGCCTGGAGAATCCCAGGGACAGGGGAGCCTGGTGGGCTGCCATCTATGGGGTCGCACAGAGTCACACACGACTGAAGCAACTTAGCAGCAGCAGCATCGAAGGAACACTGTATCAAGGGCCAGTCTTGTTACTAACATCATCATTTACTCAATAAGATCCCACATAAACCCTGAGTAAACATTTTAATTACTTATCTCTATCTGTTACTATTTTTTACTTCTAATTAATTTTATACTTTCACTAATTAAACCTCCCAGATTCATAGGTTAACAAGTCTTAACAATTTTGAACTCGGAGGGCTCCTTTATCTAAATGATTTTAAGTATTCACACATAATAGGTTAGCAATTGTTGAAAAAAATACACTAATTCAGTAAATTTTCTTAAAGTAGAATTACTGTTATTTTTGTAACCTGCTAGTGGCCTTTTTTAAGTTCAACCAATTAAAAAATACAGGGGAAAAAAAAGATTCCAAAGGTCACCTCCAATCCCTGTACCTAAAATAGCAAGCACCGACGTGACATGCATATGAGTCCAGGCATTTTCCAAGGTAAGTGATCCTAGAAGAAGTATTTACTGTGGGGAAAGTATTACAAATTGGGTTGGAGAAGGAGTGTGACTCAGGCTATTGGAATTTGATGAAACTCCCTCCAGAACACTCCCCCATTTTGTTTGTAGGCCGTGGCAGCAAAGAAAATCTAAATCAGCTCAGTGGACAAGATGGAGAGCCTACCACATTCGGTCTCAATCACACGTGTTACAGCTCCTCTCCTGAATGTCAGAATAATTCAAAAGCAGAACTCCCTGCCATCCACATCAGCCACAAGAGCTGCTCCTGACTTCAAAAGGAGGCCGCAAAAGGAGGTGTAACCGCAGCCCTGAGACAGCCTTGCCAAATACGGCCAATAAACTTTAAATCACTTGAAGCTCAGTTTCAAATAAATATGTTTCTAATAAAAGTGTGTTTTCATAGATCTTCACTGATGCTGACATTCTTGGCTTGGGAAGCGCTGGGGTTTTATCTCTAAAGAAGGCAGGCCTGAGAACAGAGTTGAGGAGGCAGGCAGGTAGCCATAGAATTATATGAACCAAGCTGCCCAGAAGTGTAACTCCTTTCCACATTCGTATATAAGAAAGGAGGGGAAGAACAGGAGTAGAATGTTTAGAATTATCTGTGTACAGGCAGAACCTCTTCCACCATTTTCGGTCCAGAATAAATAAATCATGTTTCTGCTATTGCACTGCTACATGTCTTCCATTAACCCATCGTTAAAAAGCATATAAAAATAATCCTATTTTTAGTAATGTGGTGTCCCAAACACTGTGTAGAAAATCGGAGTCCCTCCAGAGCTACACTCTCACATATCTCTCTAAGCAGTTTATATTTTAGAAACTTCTAATGAGACTATAAAAACTTTTTTTATAAACACTGGTAAATGTATCTGCCACAGGGTGGTTTTAAGTATTTTAATGACTGCATTAATAACTTACTCTGTTAAATTACCCTTTATTATCACTGATCTAAAGCATGTGCCTTAAAGAATATCTATACCAAGAGGATTATTTTAAACAATTCTCTCAAAGAAAGTTTAAGGAATTCATTTTAATAAGAGACTTAAAACTCACAAAGAACAAGTGATTATTTTGCCATATCGCTCAACATAAAACTTCAAAATGGTGACCTCTGACCATTGGTCAATTGATCATTGATTTTTATAGTTAGGTCCAGTAAAAGAAAGTGACTCTTGTTATGGGCTGAATTTTACCCCCCACAATTCACATGTTCAAGCCCTAACCCTCCATGTGACAGTATTTGGCAATAAAGCCAAAGTTGAAGATGAACTGAAAGTGTTAGTCCTTCAGTCGTGTCAGACTCCTTGTAACCCCATGAACTTTAGCCTACCAGGCTCCTCTGTCCATGGGATTTCCCAGGCAAGAATGCTGGAGTGGGTTGCCATTCCCTTCTCTGGGGGATCTTCCCAACCCAGGGGTCAAACCTGGGTCTCCCGCATTGCAGGCAGATTCTTTATTGTCTGAGCTACAGGGAAGGCCAAAGCCAAAGGTGAACGTGAAGTCACTCAGTCACGTCAGACTCCTTGTGACCCCATGGACTGTAACTTACCAGGCTCCTCTGCCCATGGGATTTTCCAGGCAAGAATACTGGGGTAGGTTGCCATTTCCTTCTCCAGGAGATCTTTCCAACCCAGGGACTGAACCTGGGTCTCCCACATTGTAGGCAGACACTTTACTATCTGAGCCACCAGGGAAGTCCTCGAAATTCAGGTTAAATGTGGTCCAAAGGTCCTCATCCAACAGGATCACTGTTCTTATAAAACAGAGAAGAGATAGCAGGGATATCACCCTCCTGCTCTCCAGACACAGCAAGGGGCAGCTACTACTAGCCAGGAGGAGGGGTCTTACTGGAAACTACCTTGATCTTGGACTTCCAGCAGCCAGAACAGTGAGAAAGTAAATTTCTGTTGCTAAAGTCACTAGTCTATGACGTTTTATTATGGCAGCCAAAGCTGACCAATACATCCCAAACAAGGAATTCCAAAACAGGATGGTAAATGCTATGAAAATGGAAGGAAGCCCAGAGGCTGCAGAGAATACAGGAGAAGCAACTCACATGGGATCAAGTCAGGAAGGGCCTTGCAGAGAAGTGACTCTTCAGCTGAAACTTATAGCAGTGTTTCTCCAAGAGTGGTCGGAGGACATCTGGGAGACTCTGAGACCTCTCAGAGGGGTCCTTGAAGTTCTGCCTTGAACTGTGTCTCCCCCAAAAAAGTTACTTTGGAGTCCTAACCCCCGTAACTCAGAATGCGGCTTCATTTGGAGATAGTCTTTACAGACATAATTAAAATGAGGTCATTAGAGATGGCCTTTGATATTGATTACACATTAAAATAACAATATTTTGGATATATTAGATTAAAAATATATTATTAAAACTAATTATATCTGATTCTTTTACCTTTTAAAGACTTTAGAAAACTTAAAATGACAGTGCTGGTCTAGCCAAACTTAGCTAGAGACTGAAGATCAATAGAAAATAGTATAGCTAAGCTGTTGTTTGGTTTTTTTTCTTAAATGAAGTTTGTTTATTAATCTCTTTAAGATTTTGGAGCTTAAGCAACTTTGCTTGGGACCACTCTTGCCACCAGTGAGCATACAATAGGAAGAGGGAGCATTCTCCTCCTAACTTTAAAAAAAGCATCTAAGCAACAGCTGAGGCCCTCTAGAGATAGCACCACTCAGAGACCAGGAGGATGGCATTGAGGCCTGTACATGTTGATTCAAGAACTTCTAACCACTACCCCCCCCAAAAAAAATACTAGCTGGAGATTACAAAAGGATCTGGGTTTCCTGTGTTAGGAGGCCAAGGCTTGAAACTAATGTGACCTTGTTCATAACCTCAGGCTAGTGACGTCAAAGGACATTAGAGGCACAGTGACTACTTCAAGAGTATACCTCTTAAAATGCTTTTAGCTGCACGTAAGGAAACAATTCAAAGTAGCATAAACAACAGGAAAATGTCTTACGTAACAGAAAATTCAAAGACAAAACAAGATACAGAAACTGTTGATCAACAGAGTTCAAAACTGTGAGCAAAAACTGTTTCTCTTTGTCCCTCCGTTTTTTCATTCCAATCCAATATACCATTCCAATCCTTGGAATGCTGTTTTGTCTGGGGGTTTTCTCATGGTGGTATAATTTCATTAGTGGTATTTGAAACTACATGTTTCATTTACTGCCACCCCTAGAGAGAAAGAGTAACTTTCCATGTCTCTTTCTTAAAAGCAAATAAGAATGTTCTCCACAGTGTCAACCTCAAATTGGCACTTGCCTGTCAATTACAAATTGGCACTTGCCTGTCAACGACAAATTGCCAAGAGCATTGTCAACAACTGAACAACAAGGGCATCTGCCTCTGTGGAGATTGAAGCCTGTGCTGCTGCAGCTGTTGAACTTCAACACTCCCTGAGGGATTTCAGGGTGGAGTGAGGTACTCTGTGCTCCAGTCTGGTAGAATCGGTCTTTAGTTAGATATTTTTAGGAACTGATTTCATGATCTTAATTCATGCATCTCTTCATATCTAGAAAAGCACTAAATCCCTTCATGATGAAATCAGCTCCTTGTGACTAGCAGAAAACCTTTTATAAAAATGAGTGCTTAATTAACTCCCCCTTCACCAAAATCTTACATATTGACCTTCCCCCTCTGCCTCTTTGGAGCAGTGTCTCAGAGCTATCTGAGGTGCTGTCTCCCAGGCTTCAGTCCCCATTTTGCCCCAAATAAAACTTAACTCTCAAGTTGTGCATCTTTTTTAGTCAATAACAGCTACCAGGAAACTCTCCTCCTGTCTCATTGGCCAGACTTGGGTCATATGCCCATTCTTGAACCAGTCACTGACCAGGGTGATAGGATTACACTTAGCCCAATCCGGTTTCCTTTTCCAGAGCTGAAGGGTAGGGTAGCATCCTCTGAGCAACTTGCCTTGCAAGAGGGTGAGGTGGTTGAACAAAATTCGTGTCCTTTTAGGAAGAAAGGGATTAAGGAATTCTACTGGGTAGGCAACCCATAGTGCAACAACTGTTTAAATAAGAAGGAGCCATCTGATAAGGGTTTAATGTCCAAAATACATGAAAAACTCATACAATGCAACAGGAAGAACCAACAATCTGACTGAAAAATGGGCAGAGGATCTGAATAGACATTTATCCAAAGGAGACATACAATGGCCAACAAGTGCACAAAAAGTGCTCACCATCACTAATCATCAGGGAAATGCAAATCAGAGCCACGTTAGATATCACTTCATGTCTGCTAGATCAGTTATCATTAAAAATACAAGAAATGACAAATGTTGACAAGGATGTGGAGAAAAGAGAACCTTTGCACACTGTTGGTGGAAATGCAAATTTGTACAGACATTATGGAAAATAGAATGGAGTGTTCTCAAAAAATTAAACGTAGAACTACCATATGATCCATCAATCGCATTCTAAGTATTTATCCAAAGGAAATAAAATCCTAACTTGAAAATGTATCTGCACCCTCATGTTCATTACAGCATTATTCACAATTGCCAAGACGTGTAAGTAGCCTAGATGACCATCAATATATGAATGGATAAAGAAAATGAGATACACACACATCCTGGGATATATTTAAGTCATAAAAAAGGAGAAAATTCTGCCATTTGTAATAATATGAATGAAACTTCAGGACATTATGCTAAGTGAAATAAGTCAAAGATAAATATTTATGATCTCAGCTCTATGTAGAATCAAAAGAAAAAAAAATTGAACTTATAGATGTAGAAAACAGATTGGTGGTTGCCAAAGATGGATGGTAGGGAGTGGGCAAAATGAGTGAAGGTAGTCAAAGTTACAAACTTTCAGATAGCAGATAACAAATCAATTCTGGGGATGTAATGTACAGTATGATGAATATAGTTTACAATATTGTACTATATATTTTAAAGTTGTTAAGAGATTAGATCATGAAAGGCTCATCACAAGAAAAAAAATTTTGTCTAACTATATGTCCTGATGGATGTTAACTAAAGTAATTGTGGTGATCATCTTGCAATATATACACATCAAATTATTATGTTGCACACCTGAAATTAATTCAGTGTTACATGTCACTTATATCTCAATTCTTTAAAAACAGAGAAAGAGAGAGAAGGATCCAATGGGGATAAAGTTAAAAACACAAAAGGGGAAATAATACTTCATAGCCAGTTATTCTCCTGAGCCAACTTCCCTCAGCCTCACATCAGCCCTGCAACTAGTTTGGCTCAGGGAAAACCACCTAATTTTAAGTGGCCAAAGCAATAGGTCATTGTGAAAGAGCATGTAAAAACAAGATTCTATTTCAAAGCTGAAGATAAAGGACTTCCAAAACATTTGTTTACTACTATCTGGACGACCTCTGCCTCTGTAAATGGTGAAGAATCAAATAATCTTTATTTTCTTGCTCCATTTCTAGCAGATATGCTTAACCCATCTTTGTGTTAAATCTCTTTGTCTTTACATATTCCCCAAGCTTTTCAGGCGACCGTAATGAGAGTGTATTCTCTTGTGATTATTTTCCAAGCCTCATTTGATATAGATAGGCCATAATCTAAGAGGAAGGAATTAGCTTGTAGGATCAGGGTTTGCTTTGTAATTGAGCAGGGCACAAAAGGCGTCCTTTAGTTACTGTTGTGTTTATCACAAAAACAGCTTAGGTTTTTAAACCCTTGGCATTAAATATTCTAATTCCCCCACATGACTCCTTCTGTAGTGGCCCAAAGGTCAAGACATACAGAAGGAACTGGAACTCCACAAAGTTGTCTCTTCAGGGAGCACAATGAAACACAATGAGCATACACAGTCAGAGCTAGTAATTAAAGGAAACAAATCATGCTGACAGGGCTCCAATCAGCCCGTGGAATTTTGGAGTTAGAAGAGAACTTCTAGTTAGAAGACAATCTAGCCCTCTGTGGCAGGCAAAATTATGCGCCCCCCGCCAAAATACTCAACGTCCTAATCCTGTGAACCTGTGAACCTGTTACTTGACATGGAAAGGGGTAATTTGCAGATGTTTTTAGGTTAAGGAATTTGAGATAAAGATTATCCTAGATTCTCTGGGTGGGCCCAGGGTAATCACAAAGGTTCTTACAAGTGAAAAAGGTGGGCAGGAGAGTCAGAAATGGTTTGTGTTGATGGAAGCAGAGGTCAGCAGCAATTGCTGCTGGAAGGGGGCCCTGAGCTGAGAAATGCAGGCAACCCATGGAAGCTAGAAAAGAGAAGCAAACTTATCCCCCTTATAGTTGCCAGAAGAAATGTGGCTCTGCCAGTACCTGGATTTTAGACTCCTGACCTCTATAACTGTAAGAGAACAAACTTGTGCTATCTTATGTCACTTATGCTTCCCTCTTTCATTTCTATTACTGCACTACAGTAATATTTTTGTTTACTATCTAACTAGATTCTGAGCATCTCCAGGGTATAAACCCTCTTTTCTTCTTTTCATCTCTAATAACACCTAACACAGACTTCTGACCCACAAAAATCATCTAGTAAATATCTTTTGTGTGTGTGTGTTAGTTGCTCAGTCATGTCCAACTCTTCACAACCCATGGACTGTAGACCACCAGGATCCTCTGTCCATGGAATTCTCCAGGCAAGAATACTAGAGTGGGCTGCCATTTCCTTCTCCAGGGGATCTTCCTGACCCAGGGAACAAACCTCTGTCCCCTGCATTTCAGACAGATTCTTTACTGTTTGAGCCACCAGAGGAGTTCAGATATCTGTTAGCTGGAAAGAACCCAGAAAATAAAAAATAAAAGAAGTAAGAAGGCCAAAGACATCTCCCATGAAGGGCTCCAAAAGCCCAGGCTCACTTCAATCACATCCTGTCCAGACAAATGGGAGGGGAGCCAGTTTTAAAGGCTGGGACACAGGGCGCAACTCTCTGAGGAAGGAAGGGCTCAGAGTCAAGGAGAAGGCCTCAATGTTTGTATAGCTATGGGGTCAAATGCTGCAGGAGCAATCAAAATGGTATCAGGAGGTGATGCTGAGCCTTCGAGTTTCTCTGCAGAAACGGATAATATTCTCCAAATTGCAGTGGCTTCCAGGATTCTCAGCTTCATCTGGAAAATAGACCAGTCCCTTTGGACATAACATGGACTCCATGAATCACCACTTCCCCCAGGGCTTTGTACTAAGCCTGAGTGCCTAACGCCAGTTATGCCAGGGCCCCCCCCCAAGGGTTTTTCAGATGCACCTTGGGGGAGACCAATTTCCGTCCTCCTGGGTGCTGGCTGTCAGGTGACCAGCCTGCCTGAAGCCACAGTCTCCTGCCCTATGGGATCAAGCCTCAGAGAGAAGCAGAGATGAAAGTGAGACCCAGGCAGGCCTGAGCCCTCAAAGGTCCCAGACGCTGCCCTGATTTATGTAGCTCTTCCTTGAATTCTGTGAACTATACTAATAACTCTGCCTGGGGCTTATTGTGCTTGAAATCAGCTGCCCTGTCACTGTTAAAGGAATGCCTGGCAAACACGCTGGGTGTATACACAACCAAGCAACACAAAGCTGGTGTCGTCTCCTGTGTCGCCTCACACCCCATTCTCTGAACGGGAGCCCCCCTTCCTGTGTACATCACTTTACATCTGCAGGCAGCTGTCCTCACCCTCCCAGGCCAGCCTCTTGGCCATGATGTGCAACTGCTGCCAAGACCACATCTTTAGTGGCCCCAAAGCCACAGAATATGGAAAGTCGTCAGCAGCAGGAGACAGGCGAGGGGGGAAATTTGGGGGGTGGGCTGCGAGCATTTCTTTCAATATAAATACTTCCTTTGCTAAAAACTGAGCTAATCAAAACTTTCTCCTCTTCTCCATTTCACCAGCTTTTGTTGTTGCTGTTCCAGAATATTATGTGGCAGATCATAGACACGAGCCAAACATTCATGAGGAGGTTCAAAGAGGGAAGGAGGGGAATTTCTTGAATAATACCCTTTTATTTGGTCAAGCAATGAATCCCCTATTTTGGCTGAAGCAGAGTCATTAACAAAGTTTCCAGCTTCTGAGTCCTGTTTTCATTCTTTCCAGCCTCTCCCACTGAAGGCTCCAGCCCTCAGAAAGGGGCCCCGTCCACTACATTATGTCCCTATGCCTCACAATGTGTTGAGTACAAAAGTAAATCAATCCAAAAACATTTCTGGGCAAACCATTATCACAGGAGGCACTCAACTCTCAGGGTTCAAAGCACTGTGTGAGAGACAGTCCCTGCTCAAGGAGGCAATGATAATGATGAAGGTAATGATAGCAACTAATAGTTACTGAGGCCGTACCATGTGCTGGGTCTGCTTGGAGGATCTAATCTAACGCTAGAAGAAACCAGAAGAGTATTATCTTCAGTTTGTAACAAAAAAAAGAAGAAGAAGAAGCTCTATACTGCTCTTATAGCTCCATAACAAAACAAACAAAAAAGAACCCAATTGAAAAATGGGCAATACTCCAAAGAAGACATATAGATAGCCAACAGGCACATGAAAAGATTCTCAACATCACTAATTATTAGAGAAATGAAAATAAAAACCACAATGAGGTACCACCTCACACCAGTCAGTATGGCCATCATTAAAAAGTCTAAAAATAGCCAATGCTGGAGAGTGTGTGGAGCAAAGGGAATCCTCTTACACTACTGGTAGGAATGTTAATTGGTATAGCTATTACGGAGAACAGTATGGAGGTTCCTTAAAAAACTGAAAATAGAGCTATCATATGATCCAGCAGTCTCACTCCTGGGCATACATCCAGAGACAATCAGAATTCGAAAAGATGCATGCACCCTTATGTCCATAGCAGCACATTCACAATAGCCAAGACATGGAAACAACCTGAATGTCCATCAACAGACGAATGGACAAAGAAGATGCGGCACGTCAATACAATGAAACACGACTCTATCACAAGAAAGAATGAAATAATGCCATTTGTAGTAACATGGTTGCAACTAGAGATTATCATACTAAGTGAAGTAAGTCAGAAAAAAATAGACAAGTACCATATGATATCACTTCAACGCAGAAATCTAAAATACAACACAAATGAACCTAGCTAGACTCACAGACACAGAGAACATGTGGCCATCAAGAAGGACGGTCGTGGGGGACGGACAGACTGGGAGTGTGGGCTTTGGAGGAGGGCATGGCAACCCACTCCAGTATTCTTGCCTGGAGAATCCCCATGGACAGAGCAGCCTGGCAGGCTACAGTCCATGGGGTCACAAGAGTCGGACACGACTGAGTGACTAAGCACAGCACAGACTCACAGACATAGAGAACATGTAGCTAGCAAGGGAGAGGGGTGGGAAGGAGGGATAGACTGGGAATTTGGGGTTAAAGTGAAGTGAAGTCACTCAGTCGTGTCCGACTCTTTGTGACCCCATGGACTGTAGCCTACCAGGCTTCTCCGTCCATGGGATTCTCCAGGCAAGAATACTGGAGTGGGTTACCATTTTCTTCTCCAGGGGATCTTCCCAACCCTGGGATCAAAGCCAGGTGTCCCGCATTGCAGGCAGACGCTTTAACCTCTGAGCCACCAGGGAAGCCGGGAGTTTGGGGTTAGGAGAGGCAAACTATTACATATACAGGGGATAAACAACAAAGTCCCATTGTATACCACAGAGAACTATATTCAATATCCTCAGATAAACCGTAATGGAAAAGAATATAAAAAAGAATATATACATATATATGTGTGTATAACTGAGTCACTTTACTGCACAGCAGAAATTAACATTGTAAATCAACTATAATTCAATTTAAAAAAAGAAAAAAAGACATAGAGATTCTAATAAAAACTGTCTTATGCAAGGTTTCATAAAACGTTAAGTAACTGGGACTCAAACTCAGGTCCGAATTCCAAGTCTCTGCACTTAAAACCTTAAGAGAGAAAAACTCTGTCACAGGGGGTAACTTACAGAGACATATGCATGCACACAGATTGCACAAATGGGGTGAAACGTTAACACTTAGAGAATCTGAGAGCAGAGATATGAGGTTTAATTGTACTGTATCTGCAACTTTTTATAAGTTTGAAATTATTTTGAAATAGACTATTTAACTAAAAGGTATGCCTAACTTGGGGCACTCTATGTTGAAATGGAGCTGTATTTTCATGTGTGCCAATATGACAGGAAAAAATAGTTGTCCTAATTTACATCTCCTTGTTAATGAGCATTAAGCTTTTCATAATTTTCTTTGCCAGTTTGTTTTCACTTTTAGTCAATTTTCTGTTTGCGACTTTCCACTTTTTCTAGTGGGTGTGGTATCCCACCCAGATCCCGTCTTATGAGCTGGAGCCATCATTTCCTAGCTGCTGGCAATAGTAGCAGATACATCTATCATGGAGCGTACCTCCACTCCGGGAAACTGTCTCATCCATGGGTACTCCCTTTTCCAGTGGGCAGCTGATAACAATGACTGTCTAATGTGGTAACACGAGGCCTGGCCCTCAGCCTGAACTTGGGATAACTCTGAAACCCATCGAGTTCCTAGTAAATTTGGATGGACCCTCAGTTGCAACCACTTTGTGAATCACCATGTCCCTCCTTGTCATCTGTCTGCCTCACTAATTTTCATGTGTATTTCAGATAGCACTCTCCAACAAGCCTTCTGCACACAACTCTCCAACTCAGAACCCGTTTCCTGGGAACCCAAGACAGGCAGAGCATCTTTTACTTATTGAAATGCAGTAAGAGTTAGGCTGGTCATCATTAAAACTTGCAAGTCCACAAATGTTTAAGAGAATTTAAACTGTTCACTGTCAATCCACTCACTAATAGTGTCAGTTCACTCACTAATAGTATCAATCCACTTGCTATTATCACTAACATCTTCTACATTACTCATAACTACATAACACTTACAGAGAACCTACCATGTGCTTTTCAATTGCTCTGGAGCCAAGAACTTGTCTGTGATCAGGCCCAGATGCATTACTTATGCAGTTACCTAATCTCTAGGTTTTGGGTTTCCCAGGTGGCACTAGGGGTAAAGAACCTGTCTGTCAATGCAGGAGACATAAGAGACATGGGTTCAATCCCTGGGTCGGGAAGATCCCCTGGAGAAGTAAATGGCAACCCACTCCAGTATTTTTATCTGGAGAATTCCATGGACAGAGGAGCCCACAGAGGTGGGCTATAGTCCATAGGCTTGCAAAGAGTTGGACATGACTGAAGCACCTTAGCACAGAGCCCTAGGCTTCAGTTGTCTCACTTATCATGTGGGGATAATATCAATTCCTACTTCATATGGGTGGTGATTAATTAGTTAAATAGTATAAAGGTGATATCTGCTATATAGAAAATACCATGAGGATGATCTTTACAACCATCCAATGAGGCAGCCTATTTTACTGCTCAGGACCATCAGAAGTACTCAGAGTTACACTAACTCTTGCATATACTTTAGTTTAAAAAAATAATGTACAAAAATACAAAATAGCTATCAGAAGTACAGGAAGTTACAGCTTTAGTTCATATCATGTTCCACAGTTCTACAGCAGTATATAATAATCTCCTTCAAATCTCATTCCAACCTAAATTGAGTATTCAAGTAAACAGCTGCAAGTAATTCAAGGCATAGTCGTAATATATACTAGGTTTTCCACGTGAAACTTGAATTATATAAAGACATGCTTGACATTATCTTATGTTTCAAGGCACCTATGACTCTACACTTTAAATCCATTTTATTAGGTTAATCGCAAACCCTGAAAATGTGGTGCTGCTGCTGCTAAGTCACGTCAGTCGTGACATACTGACAATTTGAGTACTTCTTGGTTTCTTCTAGAAAAGACATTTGAACGCAGTGACAGTGACTGAATAATTCCGGGAAGTTGAAGGCTAGGAATAAGGCTTCTGTTGCCAAATCAAGGGACTAAGAGAACAAACTTAGCATGAAAAGAGTATGATTTCAAACTTGCGTGTCAACTTTTGCAACTGATGCTTCTTCCAGTATTTAAACATAATGTGTATGGTTTATGCCCCAGGCATTCCTTTATACTTGAACCCCACGGGATGCAGAAAGGTAAATGCCAACCTATCACTCTAAATTTCAGCATTACAAATTTTCTACTTGAACGTTTTGGGGGAAAAACAGTGTTTCCCACACTGATTCCCTAGGAAATATCACCCTTTTGCAATGCCTCACGACCTGAGAAAGGTTTACTTACAGAATCATGTGTCTATTCAAGCTAGACTTGGTCTGGAAAGTGCCTCTTTATTTCATGTCACCAACATTTATAATGCTCATTTAAAGTAAGTATTAATTCATTAAAAGTAAGATAACTAAATAACACCCTTCCAGATTTCCCTGGTTGTCCAGCAACGGTTAAGAATTGTCTTCTAATGCAGAGGATATGGGTTTGCTCTACGGTTAGGGAAATAAGATTCCACTTGCCTCGGGGAAACTAAACCTACACTCTGCAACTACTGAACCCGGGCACTCTGGAGCCTACACCCCACACCTAGAAAGAAGCCCACGAGTCGCAACGATGATCTGGCGCTGCAGCTAAGACCTGACACAGCCAAATAAATAATAGAAAAAAATAATAATAAGACCTTTCTCTTTGCAAGTTACTTCTGTGCATCGTTTTCCTAACCTATAATATGCAGGTAATAACAGTACCTACCTCAGGGGCTCCTTGTGAGAATCAAATGACTTAATAAATGTAAAACTTCTAGAACAATGCCTGGAACACAATAAATACTATTTAAGTCTTAGCTACTACAATATTATAGATTATAGAAAAAGCAAGGGAATGCCAGAAAAACATCTACTTCTGCTTCACTGACCACACAAGAGCCTTTGACTGTGTGGATCACAACAAATTGTGGAAATTTCTGAAAGAAATAGGAATACCACACCACTTTACCCTCCTCCTGAGAAATGTGCTTTCAGGTCAAGAGGCAAGAGTTAGAACTGGACATGGAACAACAGAATGGTTCCAAATTGGGAAAGGAGTAGGTCAAGGCTTTATATTGTCACCCTGCTTATTTAACGTACATGCAGAGAACAGCATGTGAAATGCTGGGCTGGATGAAGCTCTAGCTGGAATCAAGATTTCTGGGAGAAATATCAGATATGCAGAGGACACCAATCTAATGGCAGTAAGTGAAGAAGAACTAAAGAGTCTCTTGATGAAAGTGAAAGAAAAGAGTGAAAAAGCTGGCTTAAAACTCAACATTCAGAAAACTAAGATCATGGCGTCCAGTCCCATCACTTCTTGGCAAATAAATGCGGAAACAATGGAAACAGTAATAGGCTTTATTTGCTTGGGCTCCAAAATCATTGCAGATGGTGACTGCAGCCATGAAATCAAAAGACGTTTGCTCCTTGGAAGAAAAGCTATGACAGACCTAGAGAGCATATTCAAAAGCAGAGACATCACTTTGTTGACAAAGGCCCATATAGTTAAAGCTATAGTTTTTTCAGAAGTCATGTACGGATGTGAGAGTTGGATCATAAAGAAGGCTGAATGCCAAAGAATTGATGCTTTCAAACTGTGGTGCTGGAGAAGACTCTTGAGAATCTCTTGGACAGCAAGGAGATCAAACAAGTCAATCCTAAAGGAAATCAGTCCTGGATATTCATTGGGAGGACTGATGCTGAAGCTGAAGCTTCAATACTTTGGCCACCTGATGTGAAGAGTTGACTTACTGGAAAAGACCCTGATGCTAGGAAAGATTGAGAGCAGGAGGAGAAGTGGGGGTGTGTGACAGAAAATGAGTCGGTTGGATAGCATCATCAACTCAATGGACATGAGTCTGAGCAAACTCTGGGAGATAGTGATGGACAGGGAAACCTGGCATGCGCTGTCCATGTGGTCCAAAGAGTTGGACACAACCGAGTGACTGGAAAACTACAACTTCATTGTTATTATTATCATCACCATAACCATCATCACTGCTGTTATTAAGTACAAGTTTTATTCCTTGTCCCTTATGGGCTTCCCTGGTGGCTCTGGTAGTAAAGAATCCGCCTGCAAGGTGGGACACCTGAGTTTGATCCCTAGGTTGGGAAGATCCCCTGGAGAAGGGAAAGGCTACCCACTCCAGTATTATGTCCCTTCTATATTCAAAGCAATTTTACTTATTTGTACTATTTTGTGAGTCAGTCTTTTCTTTTAATTCACACTGGCTTTTCTCCCCAACTTTATACACATTAATGAAATTTGACAATTACACTTACTTTCTGCCCTATTCATAATGTGACAGGCACTTACTATGAGACTTTCAAACACAAATAAAGCCTCACAATTTTTTCTGCAAAAGAGCAAAAAAAAAAAAAAAACTAATTCTATTTTGTTCTTAATTTGAGATATTTGTTCTATTCCTAATTGAAAAACTATAAGATGCCAAATCTGGAGAGATTTTAAAATATATTTCATTTTATATCTTTTCAAATTACTGTCAACTCAATGGACATGAGTTTAAGCAAACTCTGGGAGATAGTGAAGGATAGGGAAGCCTGGCATGCTGCAGTCCACGGGATTGCAAGGAATCAGACACAAATGAGCAACTGAACAACAAAATTACTGTCAGGAAAGCTCAGGGAAAATTACAGGGACTAATGAAACCAAACTTCAGTATCATTACTAGGGCTAATTGTAGCTCATTACCTAGAAAAAACAAACTTCATCTTCTAAATTCAAAATGCATAGTTTCTAAGTATTTTCTTTCACGTGAAGGAAATAAATGAATATAAATAATTCAAAGTCAATACCACTAAAAAGTCAATATTCTTCCCTTCAGTGAAAAATAATGATTTAAATGTAATATTTAAAGATAAGGAATCAGCACTTAAAGCAGATAATTGTAACTGAATTTTAAAAAAATGGAGTGGAAGAAGAGATGGGTAGGTGGCCAAAACAACTAGAAGCCATCTGTAACTGTGCCGACTTGTCCCCATGGTACAAGTGGTAGGTCCAGACAGTCTCAGAATGCTGGCTTGCTGTGCAAAGGTTGTAGGAGATGGAAGATAAGGGTCCTGGTGGCTGTGACACAAAAGCCTCCAGCCCTGCTTCTATTCGCTTGAACATGGAAATAAATTGTACCAGGGCCAGTGTGAGACAAAATGGTTAATTAAGCCCACCAAAGATGTCTTCAGCCTTCCCTTTTCAAACTCTTCTCAACTTCAGTGATCCAGAACATTTCTGCTTATAAAACTCTTCTTTCCTGGCAAAATGAGGAGAGGACTCATGCCGTCATTTGTACTTGGACTGAAGTTTATCTGCACTTCCTTCACCCTCTCATCTGAATTTCCGCCTTCAGGCCTTCTGTCTCTATTCATAGAAATAAGAATATTTGGCCTCTGCAAAAACAGTTTAAGAAGCTGTCATAGTTCCCCATTGCTTCTGTAACAAGTTATCATAAACTTAGTGGCTTATACATGTATTATCTTCTAGTTCCAGAGGTTAAAAGTTCAAAATAGACCATCGTAAGCATTAGGTTTCTTCTGGATTCACAGGGAGAATCCATTTCATCCTCTTCTGGAGGCTGCCCACGTGTCTTGATTCACTGCTGTATTAACCATGAACCACTCTGCTTCCATCTCCTTCTCTGATACTGACTCCTCCTGCTTCCGTATTATAAGGACCCTTGTGATTCCATAGGGCCTACCAGGGTAATCCAGGCTAATCCTCTCATCTCAAGCGCCTTAACCTAATCACATCTGCAAATATGTGGTCAGGGACAGTAACACGTTCACAGGTTTCAGGGATTAGGACGTGGGGGTCAGGGAAGACTGCTGCTGCTGCTGCTGCTGCTGCTAGATCGCTTTAGTCGTGTCCGACTCTGTGCGACCCCATAGACGGCAGCCCACCAGGCTCCCCCGTCCCTGGGATTCTCCAGGCAAGAACACTGGAGTGGGTTGCCATTTCCTTCTCCAATGCATGAAAGTGAAAAGTGAAAGTGAAGTCGCTCAGTCGTGTCCGACCCTCAGCGCCCCCATGGACTGCAGCCCACCAGGCTCCTCCATCCATGGGATTTTCTAGGCAAGAGTACTGGAGTGGGGCGCCATTGTCTTCTCTGTCCTAGTAATACAACTCCCAGTATATTGCTATGATACTGCTCTCCCTACCTTGGCTTAAGAACTGCCCCCACCTGGGGCTAGGATATACTGTTTAAGAAACTTTGGCTTGGAGGGGAGAGAAAAAAGAATGTTCATGAAAGAGAACTGCAGATGGAATGGGCATTAGTAGGAAGAGCATAGAGAAACCAGTTCTGAGACCTTTACGTTTGAATCTCTGATGAAAGGGAAAAATCACCATTAAAGTCTATTTAGAAAACTAACAACATTAAAAGAAAATTAAAAGTGAAAATTTGTTTTGGCCATGCAAACATCCTTTTAAATGTATTATGCCTTCATCAGAGAAGCTAATCTTCCATGAAAGTATCAGATCAATTTGGTTTTAAGTTTTCATGGGTTGCTATACTAACCACAGTATGACTTCCAGAGCAATGAGAATGGCTTTACAGCCCACAGAGAGTCAGAATTTCATGCTCTACTTAACTGTCACAATTTTCTCTGACCAGGTTTCACATAGTAAGACCACAGAGCCACATCTCTATGAAATGAGAAGGAATATTGCCAGATAACATCATTGAGAGCCCACTAAAGGCCAAGAGTTCATGAGAGCATCCCAGGCCATCATGGCTTCCTTTGGATAATCCCACTCTCCATCTCACATATGTGCACAGAGGGTAGGGAGGGAGACACCATCCATGTTCTGTTCTCAGTGCTGTGGTACAGACTCATTTTTCCTTCCTCCTTCCTCCTATAGGGAGCTATAAAACCTCTAAGCCCTGAAGTCCGAGCTTCTCTTATCCCACAATAGAATTATAGGTCTTTGTGTTAAAAAGTCTAGACTCCCAGAGGTTTTAGAGTTAGAAGTAGAAGAAGAGAAAAGAACTCAACATGGTGAGAAGGAAGGAGGGGCTCGCAATTTCCCATGTATTGAAAGGGGGAACAGGGATTTGGGGAAATCTCTAGAGAAGAAGGTACTCATGCACCATTTTAGATGCAGAGACAGCCAGTCATCCACTTCTGAAGCCATGGAGTACCGGAGAGGCTGCCTGTGGCTTAGCCCGAATTGGCAAGAGAACTGAGGATAGGGAATTATGTTGTTCCTTGATTAAAGACAACTCTCCTTACCCCACCTCCTTCCACTTTCTGACTGGGGTGGAAGCTTTGCTTCCTGCAGTATCCAGTCCACACTGTCCAGAAGGGTGGGTTGAGCACTGCCTGTTTCTCCTGTGGCTTAGCCTGAGTCAATGAGAGTGTCTGAGACCACACTGGGTGGAGTGGTGCCCCACAGAAGATGGAGAAGGAGACTCAACTGCAAAACTCAGAGGGAATGAGGCAAAGAACCACCAAAGGCCAAACCAAGGCCTTTCTCCATGCCTCGGGATGGGGGAGGTGGTGTGGGGCGTGGCTTATGACTCCTCTGCCAAACATTCCCTGGTGTGCGTGCTAGGGAATGACATAGATCCCAAAACCATGACTACAGTTAGATGTGGCAGTGTTTTGGCAAACGTAATCACGGATCCAGATTTATTTTAACTTGGGGGAAAGAAAAACAATATAGCATTTCTTGCACTTAGGAGTAAATTCATGTGTTTCACCTAAATATGTGTAGGAAACAAATTTTATATTTTGCATCTGTCCCACACATATATATATTATTTTTAAATTTGTTTCTCTAATGGAAAAAAAAATTTCAAAAAGAGAGATCCTGTGTAAAATATGGAATACAGATTACAATTTGTGTTTACATGAGAGGGAATAAAACCTACACATACCAAAAGATAAAGACAGGTACTTCATTTGAAGAAAAATCTGCCTACGAAATGAACTTTATTGAAAGAACTTAAAAAAATTAACTCACCCTTCACAGCTCATCAAACACTGCATTTCAAAAATGAGTACATAAGGAACGCTAAACAAGGCTTACCACATGTATCAAAGTAGATACTTGATTGATTCTGTTCTTTCTTCTTAGTTTTTAGATTTCATAAATCATTTCACCAAAAAGTTATAAACCTTTAAAGTCTTTTCCAGTGATTTATCTTTATCTTTCATAGATGATGGCTTTGCTCTACTTTCATATTTTTAAAAGAAACAGCTCAAAACATCTCAGATGTTTCTCTTTAATGTAATAAGGCTTCCTAGGTCTTATTTCATTCCCTGTTTTTTGTTGTTGTTGTTAAGGGAGTTGTTTTTTGTTTTTTTTTTTAATTATCAGATAGTACACAGTTACTCAAAATAATTTACCATTAATTTTCTATGAGGTTGAATTCACTGACTCTCAAGTTTATCAAGACTGAGTAATTAGATAAGTGATTAGAAGAGTCCTCTAGTAAACAGTGTAAACACGGTGCTTCTTTAAAAGAAACTATTCCCAGAAAATGCATGGGATTATTTCAATTAAATGTCTCCACAAACGGAATTTCCCAAACTGGCAAGCCTTGGCAAGCCAGCTACTTGCCCTGTCACCCACCAGAGAGCTGTGGTCCTGGGTGGGAGGAGGGAGAAGAGCAGGGGAAGAGGGGCAGGTGAGTGAGAGGAGTTGTATAGATACAGCACAATTGTGTGTTAAGCAGAATCTTGGTTAGAAGAAGAACACAAAAGCCTAATGAGGCACTGTGTGCTCGGTCACTTAGTCATGTCCGACTCTTTGCCACCCCGTGGACTGTAGCCCACTGGGCTCCTATGTCCATGAAGCATTAAGTTCCCTTATAAAATGATTCTTTCCCACAGAATTTATTTGTGGAGCAAGGTACTCTGTTCCACATCTAATTAGAGCAAAGCACTGTGGCACAAAGGAGTGAAAGATCACTGAAATTAACCAATCATGGTCTTGTCTCCTAAAGGACCTAACACCTATGAGAAAAAAAAATCAGTACACACTGTTTAGGAATATCTCTACTGTATTCCTAAAGCTGTCAATCCTGCATTATAAGCAAACTGCAAAGTGTATATATCATCTATATTTAATAAAAATAAGTGATATAATGAGCTATACCTCCATTTATAAATTGCTTTTTTTTTTTTTTTTTTGCTGTGCTGGGTCTTGGTTGCTGCACGTGGACTTTCTCTAGTTGTGGTGAGCAGGGGCTTCTCTCTAGTTGTGACAAGTGGGCTTCTCATTGCAGTGGCTTCTTTTGTTGTGGAGCACGGGTTCCAGGGCTCTCAGGCTCAACAGCTATAGTGCACAGGCTTAGCTGCCCCGAGGTATGTGGAATCCCCGCAGAGCAGGGATGGAACCAGTATTTCCTGCATTGCAAGGCAGATTCGTAACCACTGGACCACTAGGGAGGCCCCTACAAAGTATTTATACTTTTACATTCACTTTTTTTTATCCTTACAATAAACCGATGAAGTAGGAATTATTAAAATCCCTATTTTACAGAGGAAATTGAAGGTGAGAGAAATAAGAGCAGGGAACTTATACTCTTTCTGCCCTCAAAATAGAGGCTGTTGCCAGTGTAACTGCTGCTGGAAGACTGCTTGTGGGGAGCATCCTCTACTCCTGTCAGAAGCACTTGGCAGCATCTGCCCCCTGCCCCCCATCTGTTGGACCTGGCTGGGGTCTGCTGGCAACTCAGTGACCACCACTCCTGGGTGCTGCCAGTTTCAGTAGGCTGGCAACCAAGCTTGTGTACAGCCCTTCTCAGCAAGGCCACATCTCTTGACCCTCTCTCTTTGTGTTTCTAACTTTTGCTCTGACTGCCCTGTCTCAGCAAAGCATGAGCCATGTCTGCCCACATGATTCACTACATAGCAGCTCACTGCACACCTCACCTCCTCTCTGGGTCTCTTGATCAAACACGTGACACTGAAATCCAGGTGACAGTTGGTAAAGACCTCACTGCTGGTGATGCCATGACCAAAATACTAATAAAAGTGTAAATCAGAGATTCTCAGGCATTTTCATTCCTCATGATTTCCAACTCTACCAAATCCCCACCATTCTACACACACTACACACACACACACACACACACTCCTTTTGCCTCGATTGGAGAGCTGGTAATGCCACATTCATTTATTCATTCTGATTCAGTTCAGCCGCTCAGTCATGTCTGACTCTTTGTGACTCCATGGACTGCAGCACGCCAGGCTTCCCTGTGCATCACCAGCCCCTGGAGTCTACTCAAACTCATGTCCATCGCATCAGTGATGCCATTCAAACATCTCATTCTCTGTTGTCCCCTTCTCCTCCCACCTTCAAATCTTTCCCAACATCAGGGTCTTTTCCAATGAGTCAGTTATTCGCATCAGGTGGCCAAAGAATTAGGTAATTTATAACTCTGAAGTTTATAAAAATTATTTTTTAAAATCTTAAACACATATATGGCACCTACTGTATACCAAATGCTGCTCTAAGCACTTTATAAATAATAACTCATTTAATCCTGGTAATCCATGTTTCCATTTCACAGATAGGAAAAGAGGTCCCTTGCCCAAGATCACTTGCTAGGAAGTAGGGCCAAGTTTCTACCTCTCAGATCTATTTCCTGCATCCATCATTCGGCCACTATGCCCTATGACCTCCTAGTTGAGGCACATCACAGGAGATTTCAAGAAAACATGGATGAAAATGAATACTGCCATAGAACGAACTGAAGAACATGGCCTATCACACTGAGGAGAGAAGAGTGACCTCAAAAGACGGATAAGGTAGCAGTGCAGAGACCCTCCACTCACAAATCAAGCATCACTTGGGAATTTCAGGTTTCCCAATTTCCTCAACACTTTTCCTTCCCTCTCTATCCTCAATACACCAAAAATAACCAATGTGGAAACATCTCACCATCCGCTCTCCTTCTGGCTCATATGGGAGGGCTGATTTACAATACATTCTGCCTCCTAACTGTCCAGATATGCAGGGATTATGTGAGTCCACAAACAGAGGTAATGCTGTCACAAAATTTATAAACAATTGTTTTTCAGGCTGCAGCGCACAGATACTTCCCCTGAGCTCGCAAACAGAAAACAAAGCAAAACCCTCAGCACCTCTAGATCTCATCGCTCACACAACTGTTTCTGTAAGGGGTTTGGTGGTTTTGGTTTGGTTGTAGGGGGTTGTTTTTTGTTTGGGTTTTTCTTTTCTTGATTCACTTGATACTCAACCACGTGGTCTGCACTGACAATTAGTTTGATCCACACTCATCTGTAGACCTTTTGTGAGGCAGTATCACAGACTCTCAGTGTTTTCCTTAGATTCCAGTTTACTTTATGATCACTTACTGAAAGTGGTAGGGTTAGAGCTGAGGAATTTATGTTATAATATTGGTTCTTCTCTGGTCTAAAAAGGCCTAATTGTTCCCCATTCTGTGCTGCTGCAACTCCTTCCTTCACTGAGTTACAACTGGCCAGTATTTAACTATCTGGGTGGGCTTCTGGTAATAATTAAACTGCCTTCTCCATTAAATCCCAAGGACAGCAAACAGCGGGAGCAAAGCAGCGAGCGGGCAGGCAGTGACATGTCACCAGCATCCAGAGGACAGCTCGAAGGGCACTCGTGTGTTCTTTCTCTGTCCTTCAGACCATAAAACTATAAACATCTGATGATAAAGCATCCTTTAAAAACTCTGAATAGTTTATGGGCTCTTGCTTATAGCAGGGTCTTATTGTTTTTTAACACTTCATTTCTACAATTAGGCAGTGAATTTGGAAACACATTAAAGAGTCCTTCAAATAATACTATAATTCAAACCCCAATAAGGACCAGATTTGGAATACTTAACCCCGAACCACAGCATTTATAATAAAGAGAAAGAGAGAGAGAAAGCGAAAGAAAGAGAATTATGGAGGTAAAGCATGGATCACCGGCAAGAAAAAGTCCTAAAATGCAAAAACAAATACAACTTCTACCTCTCCAAGTGCTTCACTGTGATCCAAAAAAAAAAAAGAAAGAAAGGAAACATCCTTAGGCTCTTGTCTCCAATATCCAAAACCCAGAGAGAAGATGCATCAGTTAAAACTAGATTGGGCAGCATTATAAATAAAAAAGCTAGAAACGACAGTGCTGTGAACACACAAGGACCCTGGGGTAGACAGTCAAGGGCTAATCTGGTGAACCCATAATTAGGGGCCCAGGCTTCCACTCGGAGAAGGCAATGGCACCCCACTCCAGTACTCTTGCCTGGCAAATCCCATGGACAGAAGAGCCTGGTAGGCTGCAGTCCATGGGGTAGCTGAGGGTCGGACATGACTGAACGACTTTACTTTCACTTTTCACTTTCATGCATTGGAGAGGAAATGGCAACCCACTCCAGTGTTCTTGCCTGGAGAATCCCAGAGATGGGGGAGCCTGGTGGGCTGCCGTCTATGGGGTCGCACAGAGTCGGACATGACTGAAGCGACTTAGCAGCAGCAGCAGCAGCAGCAGGCTTCCACTCTGTGGCTTTCTCCATCCTCAGATTGCTAACACATGGCTTAAGATGGTTCCTTGAGTTACAGCCACTGTGTCTACATTCCAAACAGCAGGGAAAAGGAAGGAGTAAAGAAGGAACTTGCTCACTCCCTTAAAGAACACTTTGGACACCCCAGCATACTTCTGAATGACATTTCATTCTCCAAATTAAATCCCTGGCCACACCTTAGCACAAGGAGCAGAAAAGGTAGACTTTTACCAAGTAGCAAAGAGCCAGTGTTAAAAGACAACAGAACAAAATGGAGTTGCTGAAGCTAAACCTCATATCACCAAAGACTTGATTACAGTTTTGATTATTCCACAAATGGTATCGTAAAGCAGTCAATCAGAAATCGTCTGATCAGCACTAGCTAGCTACTCTGCCTGATAGACCCCTGCCATCCCCTGAAGGAAAGTCACCTTATAATAACCAACCCACTTTTTGCCTAGCATGACTTCCTTGTTCCTGCTTCCTCTGACTATAAAGGTTTTTCACCTGTACCACTCCTTGGACTGCCTTTGTATCTGCTAGATTGGATACTACTGAATTCAAATTTTTGCTCAAATAAACACTTAAAATGTTTAACATGCCTCAGTTTATCTTTTAGCACCAGCTTTGCAGGAAATAGAGGATGGATTTCGGGAGGCGGTCTCTGCAGGCTTCCCTTCTGGGATAGTAAAATGTGTCAGTGAAATACTAATATTATTTCTCCAAACATGGCATTTAGGCAATATTACATAGCAATCAATTGTTTTCTCTTTTCCACTCAGCCCTCTCTGAGCTGTACCACAGCTTCAATGCCCACCAGCACCATCCCCATATCTGACAATGTCCTTCAGGTTTTCAGCTGGGATATCTACATTGATTGTACTGTTTAGAGTCATGGAATTAGAAGATGCTTCCGAGAAAAAACTACCAAAACATCAAAAGGTGATCATAAATATGAGAAGTAACTTGTACTACAAACTAATAAGAGACAGAATTCACTGCTGAAACTGTTGCAGTGATGATCAGGGACAGAATGGAAAGCTGTCATGATCCTTATGTGTGAGGACAAGAAAAGCTGAAATTGTGGTACACATCAGACATACCAGCCCCGCTAGACTATGCTAATCCTTGTCCTCATTTAACTGTCAAAAGAACCCTACGACCCAGGTAACATTTTTTAAAAATACTTTATAAATAAGGAAATTTAAATTCAGAAAGGTTTAGAAATTTGTCTGAGGTCATACACACAGTAAATAGCAGAAATAAAATGAAAGACTTAGAAAGGACCATGAAGATTACTGACCAGTGAAGCAAGAGCTCTTGCACACAAAAACAGGCCATCCCATGAGGATCAGGGACCTTTGCTGGAGGGAAATAGCCAGGCTGGGGCAGCCCAGCAGAAGGAGAGTTCAATCACACCTTGAACTCCCTCTGAGCACCTCTGCTGATCTCCTGCAGATGCCCCTGTTACCTGAACCCATGCAAAAGTCCAAAGTCAAGACAGTCCTTGAAATAGGCTAAATTAAGTCAGCCTCCCAGAGCAGAAAGAAGGGTTGAAAGGGGAAAGCTGAATGTGGAAGGGCAAACAAGGTCCCAGCACAGAAGACAGGCCGTCACTGTCCTCTCTGTTACATTCAAGGACAACAATGGGCAAGCAATATAACCTTGCCCATTTTACCGTGAAAATTTCCCTTCTCAGGCTTCCCTGGTAGCTCAGTGGTGAAGAATCTGCCTGCCAGTGCAGGGGACACAGGTTCAGTCTCTGGGCTGGGAAGATCCCACACACTGAGAGCGACTAAGCCCATGTGCCACAACTACTGGGCCTGTACGAGCCCGTGAGCCACCACTACTGAATCTATGTGCTGCAACTACTAAAGCCGTGTGCCCTAGAGCCTGTGCTCCTCAATAAGAGAAAGCCAGCAGACAGCAACAAAGGCTCAGCACAGCCATAAATAAACAAATAAATATATATATTTTAAAAATTCCCTTCTCATTTTCCCACCCATCCCTTTAAGGCAGAGTAAGGATTCAGGGTGTGATCTACCATCCTCTTAGTACCAATATAAGAAGTTAGAACTTCAGCCAACTATATTTACAAGTTTCCAAAGCCTGATCTAAACTATGTTAGAGAGAGGCAACTGAATATCTTATTTTAAAATTATGTTTGGGGTGGGGCAGAAATCGCAGAACTCTTGCAGATAATTTCTGCCATAGTTTGAAGACACAATCAAGAATATTCTTCTTTCATATGAGTCATCTAATCAACAAAGTGTCTTCTACTTAGATCTCATGGTTTCCTTCATGGAAAGAGGATAGCAAGGCAGCAACATTCTGCAAGTGGCTGTTCCCTGACTTGCAGACATGCTTTTACCAAGATTTTCCACCTTAGGTGAGCAGGGCTCTGTTCCATCCTCTGTAAGTGATCTGTTTTTCCTTTATCCTGGGCCTTTTGCACACTATCCTGCCTGATTTCCTAGTCTTTTCTAGCTCAACACTTACTTCCCACCTACTCACTTCTTCAAGAAATCCTGTTTAAACTAACTCATTCCCCAAAGGACTTTTGGTTTACTTGAAATTTCCACAGCAATTATGTTCATCAGCAAAACCCTGTGGATACTTGATACCTATTAGCACTGTCTGAATTTTCCCTGAACTGAGATTTGGTGTATAGAGATCAGCCTCATTGTTTTTCATGAGGAGGTGCTGTTTCATCACATGAACTTTAGATTGTTTTTAATTAATTTCCTGCTGGTGGAAACAAATTCATTTCTTCCTTTTTTCACTGTTATGAACAATGCTACATTGAACAAAGTTATATATTTCTGGGCCCCTCTGGGAGTATTCTGTATGACAGATTCTAAAGACTAGATCTGATTGGTCAAAGAGTTTACCTATTATTTTAATAGATACTACCTTAAAAAAAAAGTGGTAGCCGTTTAGTCTCCTTCTTAGTGCATGAGAGTGTCCTCTTTCCTCTCCCCAACCCATCTTGCAACAATGGGTACTACCAATCATGAAAATGTCTCCTCAATAGGATAGCCAAAAGTGGTATTGGAACATAGTAATTTGGATTTTGATGATTACCAGTTAAATTGAGCATCTTTTAGTTGTTAATAGAGCATTTGTATTTCTCCGTCAACTTGCCACTCAACTATTTCCTACTCTTTTACTGAAATGTCTTTATCTCATTAACTTATAGATATTATCTATATAACACAGATTAAGCCTTCATTTCTGTCATGTATGACAAACATCCTCTCCTCCTCTCATGCATGCCATTCATTAGTTGGTTTCTTTGTGGATATAAATTTTGAGGTTTTATGTGGGAAAATATCTGAACCTCATATCTCTTCATAATTATAAAAAATGAGAACTTAAAAAAGCATAAAACGTTTTCTCCCTCTTTCTTCTTCTCTGCCCTCAGCATTCTATCCTCCCCCATTCCCCACCACCACCACCGCCGCCGCCACACACACACGTCCCTCCCTCTCCCTCTGTCCCCATCTCCCACTTCTCTTTATCCACATGGCTCTGAAATTTCTCATCCATTGTACTGAGCATTTTATGTACTTTTTCAATCTGGAAACACTCCCTCAAGTTTGGAAATGTTTCTTGGATTACTTTTGAAATGTCTTCCCCTCTCTATTCTCATTCTCCATTCTCACTTTCTGAAACATCTGGAAATTTTGAATTGGTCCTTAAAATTTTCTTCTCTCTCTAGTCTGTCTTTTGGTCTTTTTGCAATACAGTTTTTGGGAGATTTTCTCAACTTTGTCTTCCACATCTTCTACTGTTTTGAATTTGCTTCCCTGTTTGTAATTTTCAAACAATCTTACCTTTGTCCTTTAAATGTTTTGTTTTTATAGTTTCCTGATTTTCATATTATAAATGGAATACCATATTTTTCCAAGGGTATCAATAAGAGTACATTTGTTCTTTACTTTTTCTTTTAAGTTTTGTCTTCCTGCACAATCTGTTCTTCCCAAGTTTCTTTTTTTTTTTTTTTTTTTCAATTTTTTTTACCAGTCTCTGGCTTTCAGGTCAGAGATTTCCCTTAAACGTCTAGTGATTCTTACCATCCACTCACATTTAAGAGTGAAGTGCTACAAAGCTGGTGATAAGCTCTGTGCCTGGAGTTTTACTGTGAGGGAGGTCTGCACTTGCAAACATGTTAAATCCGTCTTTTCTTGGACCAGTTATGTACCATGCTAGAAAGGCATAATCCTAGGCAAAGAATCAAACAGAGGGGAAGAAGGCTGGTGGTCTTAATGGTCAGAGAGTAAGCTTTCACTCAACATTTTATATACTTTATTTTCAACATGCAACCACCCTCAACTCTAACTATTGCCCACCACCCCAGTCCAGACCTTCTGTTTATACACTTCAGACAGTAAACTTATAGCCACAGGCACTACCAGGAGGAGATAGGGACAGTCTGCGGCTGCATAGACTGAGTTAGGATCTAGGAGCCTACTACTAATAAACAAGATTTCAACCCACCACTCGGCCCAGCCCTGCCTTTGCCTCCCACTTCCAGGGGTACCTGGCACTGCCAATCCCTGAAACAAGGGACCATGCATATATCAAGTTTCTTTTCTTTCCCACTGCCAGTTTAAAAGTCAGCTCTCTCTGTTTTGTTGGATCAGCAACCTTCTGCTTTCTGCTTTCCAGATCACAAAATGTTGTTGCTGTTGTCTCCTCTCCAGGTCTATTTTCCCTTGTGGGATTATAGCTTTAAAAAATATTTTCCTATAATTATAATGGGTTTTGAAAGAGAGTGGAGGCTAGCAAATATGTTTGATTCACCAACTTTAACTAGAAATTTCTTAGTATTAAATTTTAATACACATATTTAAACACATTTTTCTATCAATCTCCAGTGTTAATGAGTATCTATATCTCATTCTCACACACATGCTCATATGCACATATGAAGAAGAAGACAAAAGAGACAAGAATCTTAGCACAGTTTGAAATTTCTTCTGTACCTTGCTTTGTCTCCTCATGTAAAATTATAATTAAATTCCAGATTATGACACATTAACTTTGCTTGTTATTGTTGTTTAGTTGCTAAGTCTTGTCCCACCCTTTGCAACCCCATGGACTGCAGCATGCCAGGCTTCCCTGTCCTCCACCGTCTCCCAGAGTTTGCTCAAGATCATGTCCAATGAGTCAGTGGTACCATACGACCATCTCATCTCTGCTGCCCTTGTCTTCTCTTGCCTTCAATCCTTCCCAGCATCAGGGTCTTTTCCTAATTTTGCTTAACTAACAGTATTAATGGTTCCTTTGCTCATACTGCTTCTTCCATTCACTTAACAAAGATCTGAATATTTTCTTTGTTTTCAAAATTATTTTAGCACCCTGTATTCTTCCGTCATGTAGCATACATAAATAGTGGGAGGAATGGACAATAAACAAACTAGCATGTAACTAAACATCAACATTTTATCTAGTTATACTTGTTCCGTAAAATAAGGCAAAGTGAGGAAATAGGGGAAAAAAGAAGGATGATATTTCACATAATGTGGCCAGGGAAGGTCTTTCTAGCAAGAGTTTGTCTGCACAGAGACCCACATCATGTAACAGTGCAAGCTTCACACACTAGTATTATCTAGTCCTGTTCAGCACCCATTCCCTCTCCCTTCTACCCTCTCCACTATATGACAGAGGCTGGAAATCCGCATTTCTTAGACTTCCTTGCCAGCAGTTTCTGCAAGCAGTTAGGGTCAGCCAACAGGGCTCATGTAAGAGTGTGCAAGGGAGGAAGTGGGCTCACGCCTCCAGGGTCCACTGGTCTTACTTTGTACCCCATCATCCAGAGGAAGTGGGTGCTTCGGAACGATGGACTAGCCTATTGAACGTGCAGTAACAGGACCATCTGGAGACAGCACTTTGCAAGGGTCAGGTGCTGTCCTACAAGCTGTCACCTATGGTCCTAGAAAATATGCAAGGGACAGTGTTGTTTCCACTCTGGTCACAATAAGTCCAGGAGGTGAGAATACACATAGCAGTGGCTTATTTATGAATACGACTTATAAACCACTCATGATATGTTCATTACCTTCCTCATGTATTTGGAGTCTGCCAGACAGAAGTATTAAGTCCCAGTAGTCCCAACAGGAGGTGTGACAAGTGTTCCATTGAATGAGAAGTTGCAACAGATCTCCTGGCCACTTAAGGCCTCTTATGCCACTGAACTGACTATCAAAGAAGGGGATTACTCTCCCACCTGGAACGACTATTCTGTATTATCAGAGGAAATTACGGTTGTTACTGAATGAAGAGGCAGAAAGATGACACATGGAACCCAGGGAATCTTTGGAGCACATTCTAGCTCTGCTCCAAAATAAGGTTTTAAAATAACCCAATATAAATAGGACCCCTAACAACTCAGATTCTAAATAAATCCAATATAGTTGGGGAGAGAGCTCCAACTTTTCAGGAGACAGTATAGTTACTTCTTCAGGTAAAAACATATCCTGATTAGCTAGCATTCTGGATGAGGACAAAAATAATATGAATGAAGACAGGAACAGAGTTCAACTACAGCCTTGTGACCACATAAAACAAAGACTGCAATAATTATGCATATTTTCTTTCTTATTTTTAAATTTATATATTTGTGTATTTTTGATCAATTTTCCTTTCTGTAATATTTTATATAATTTATTTTTACATTATATTCACCTTCTACCATAAAAAGAGTTCCTTTTTTCAAAAGGAATGTTAAGTGGAATACAATGAATGTGGGAAAGGCCATTCTGAAATACAGAAATGAGGAAGATGAAAAGGAACTAGTGGAGAAGACAGTGAAAGCCAGCCAGGGAGTAGAAGAAAGGAGTGTAGTGCTCTGGAAACCAAGGGAAGATAAGATACAAAGAAGAAAGGAGGGATTTTCCTTATAAGATACTGCTGAGGAATCCATATGAGATGAAAGAATTTATCATTGGATTTGGTCACTTGTTGATTATTAATGACCAGCTGAGAGTGGATTTTGTGGAATATGTGGTTCAAAACTTGACCATAAAGTGGATTTTTTTTCCTTTTTTTTTAATTATTATATTTTTAATTTTATTTTATTTTTAAACTTTACAATATTGTATTAGTTTTGCCAAATATCGAAATGAATCCGCCACAGGTATATCTGTGCTCCCCATCCTGAACCCTCCTCCCTCCTCTCTCCCCATACCCTCCCTCTGGGTTGTCCCAGTGCACCAGCCCCAAGCATCCAGTATCGTGCATCGAACCTGGACTGGTGACTCATTTCATACATGATATACATGTTTCAATGCCATTCTCCCAAATCTCCCCACCCTCTCCCTCTCCCACAGAGTCCATAAGACTGATCTATACATCAATGTCTCTTTTGCTGTGTGGATTTTAATAAGAGATAATAAAGTAGAAACAGTGAGCATAGATACCTCTTCCAAGAATGTCTGTTGTAAAAGGACAGGAAGTTATAAGAGTTTGGCAGCTGAGGGGAATACAGTATTAAAGGAGGATTCTTTCAAAACCAACAATATTATATTTTAGTAAGCTTTGGACAATGTTCTGGTGGAGAAGAAAGGTAATAACACAAAAATGAATGGGCAAAACCTTGGGAAGAAGTCACAGAGGAGGAAAGGGAATGGAGTCTAGCTGCAAAGTAAAGAATATGATGATTATGATGCAACAAGAGGCAAGACAGAGAACATAGTCACAGATACAGACAGATTAGGAGATAGAAATACTTGAGGGTATTTGTATTTCTTTTTTTATCTCCAACAAACTAAGAGTCAAACATATCAGCTAAGTATGGATGAGTGGGAAAGACTGGAGCGTTGGCTTAAAGAAGAGGGAATGAAACACTGATCAGAAAATGGAAAGGCAAACTTATTAGGGATCCATATTAGAAATTCTGAGTAATAATGACAGCATGAAGTTTCTGGTCAACAATATAAAATGAGACCAATTATCAGGGTCTTATTTTACTAGAGCTACATTCAGCTACTTAGATATAGAGAAGTTGTAGTTTGGATTTATCTGGCGGTTGAGGATTTTTTTTCAGACAAAAAACAAGAGTTGCAAAGGGGTTTGGGGTGCTTAGAAGTGTATAATCATGGTAGGAACCATGGAAGCTCTGTTAGAAGTAAGAATGGATGGCAGCAGCAAGCTGGTTGTAACACAGAGGGAAACTGGCAGGTTAAAAGACTGAAGGCCCCAAAAGACTGAAGGGGTCAAATACTGAAATGGAGAGACAGAAGACAGCTTGACATTGAGATTTCAAGGCTGATACAGTTGCTGCTTATGACAAGATCTAAAGGATGACCGTGGGAGTGGGAAAAATGACCACTGGAAATGAGAAACTAAGGAACGAACTGAATGATGAAATTTTTCTAAGTTATAACGAAGTGTAGAGAGGAAGGGAGCAAGTTTTCATTGAATGAGGAAGAGTCAAGTAGCAGCGGAATTTGTGCAACAAGGGAAATTCAGGCACTTCAAAATAATTAGGATTTTTAGGAAAGGGGAATATTTTTTGAGAACAGCAACCAGAGAAAAAAGAAAATTTACCCCAACTTCAAGCTTTGTGGTGTGAAGGGGTTTTAGAGGAAGAAACATCCTTTCAGGAAGCAGTCAAGTTTCAGAAAGAATAAGCAAAAGGGAAAAGAAACCATTTAAAGAATTTCTTTTTCCCAAATCTTCCTCCTTCTTAGATACATGTTTTTGTTTTAATGGCGTACATTCTCTGAAGACTTCTTCAGAGAAAGCCTGTAGACAGTAATATTGAGTTCTTCACTGTTTAATAAATGTCTTTATTTGCTCTCAAGCATATGTATTTTTCTGCGTAAAGAACTCTAAGTTCCAAATAAATATCTTAACCTTTCTATCACATATTTTTCTTTTTGCATATTTGGACTGAGTTCTGGAACATTCCTCCACTATGTCTTCCAGCTCATGAATTTTACCTTCAGTTGTGACCATCCCAACATATATTTCATCTGGTATTTGATTTTTGTAATTGACTCTTAGTATTAAATACCAATAATTTTGATTGTTTTTTTCATATCATTCTATTCTTGGTCCATGGTAGTAAAACCATCTAGAATTCTGAGAATTTTAACTTAGTTTATATGAAAGCTTTCTTTTTTTTGCCTTTTGAACTCTAATACCTCATGCATTAATTCTTTTATTTATTAAATTCAGTGTGGTGCCTCTCCTTTGCCTTCTGAGGTGGCTCAGCAGTAAAAATAATAACAATAAATCCACCTGTCAATGCAGGAGATGCAGGAGACACAGGTTCAATCCCTGAGTCAGGAAGATCCCCTGGAGGAGGAAATGGCAACCCACTCCAGTATTCTTGCCTGGGAAATCCCATGGACAGAGGAGCCTGGTGAGCTATAGTCCACAGTGGGTCACAAAGAGTCGGACATGACTGAGCACACACACACTCACACCTTTTCTTTACAGTATGGGCTTTCTTTGAGATTTTAGTGATTCCTGGTTAAGCATTTGCATCAGTATATGAGAATTTCTGTTTTCATGTCAATAAATAAACATTCTATTTACAACAGCTAGTCCTTTGTGGTTGCATGAGGAGGTGAAGGAATATTTGAAGTTGGGTGGAGTGCATGAGGAGACTGTCTTAAGTACAGGAATTCTTCAGTCCTCTCAGAGATGGTCTGCAGTTTACTATCCAGCTCTGTCCCTCAGGCTCGAATACCCAAGATGCGATCAGCCTGTAATTTCCAACTTAAAGAATTAGAGTTATTCTAGAAGCAATTACTGAAGTCATCTGCTCCATTCCTTCATCCATTCTCCTTTCTTTTCTCCTTGCAGAGATTTTATATTGCTTCAGTCTCCTTTTCTTCTCTATCTGTGAACACTCATTTTGGGAGTGCTCCTTATTGAGGCTATTTTGTTTTGAAGACAAGTCTCTGAGATGTATCTTAGGAGAAAATTCTACTTCTGGCTGCTGCTTAGTTTAAACTGAGAGAGGAGGGGAAAAAAGAATTTCCAAGTATAATTCTTTAGTGTCAGACTTTATTTTTCTGGGCTCCAAAATCACTGCAGATGGTGACTGCAGCCATGAAATTAAAAGACACTTACTCCTTGGAAGGAAAGTTATGACCAATCTAGATAGCATGTTCAAAAGCAGAGACATTACTTTGCCAACAAAGGTTTGTCTAGTCAAGGCTATGGTTTTTCCTGTGGTCATGTATGGATGTGAGAGTTGGACTGTGAAGAAGGCTGAGTGCCGAAGAATTGATGCTTTTGAACTGTGGTGTTGGAGAAGACTCTTGAGAGTCCCTTGGACTGCAAGGAGATCCAACCAGTCTCCTGGAGATCAGCCCTGGGATTTCTTTGGAAGGAATGATGCTAAAGCTGAAACTCCAGTACTTTGGCCACCTCATGAGAAGAACTGACTCATTGGAAAAGACTCTGATGCTGGGAGGGACTGGGGGCAGGAGGAGAAGGGGATGACAGAGGATGAGATGGCTGGATGGCATCATCGACTCAATGGACGTGAGTCTGAGTGAACTCTGGGAGTTGGTGATGGACAGAGAGGCCTGGTGTGCTGCGATTCATGGGGTCGCAAAGAATCGGACACGACTGAGCGACTGGACTGATCTGATCTGATCTGATCTGATGACAACTCCAGTCCCATCACTTCATAGCAAATTCATGGGTAAAAACTGGAAATAGTGGCAGATTTTATTGTCTTGGGCCTCAAAATCACTCTAGACACTGACTGCAGCCTTGAAATTAAAGGACACTTGCTCCTTGGAAGAAAAGCTATGATAAATCTAGATAACATATTAAAAAGCAGAGATATCACTTTGCCTTCAAAGGTCAGTATAGTCAAAGCTATGGTTTTTCCAGTAGTCATGTATGGATATGAGAGTTGGACCATAAAGAAGGCTGAGCACCAAAGAATTGATGCTTTCAAACTGTAGCACTAGAGAAGACCTTGAGAGTCCCTTGGACAGCAAGGAGATAAAACCAGTCAATCCTAAAGGAAATCAACCCTAAATATTCATTGGAAGGACTGATGCTGAAGCTGACGTGCCAATACTATGGCTACCTGGTGCTAAGAGCTGACTCACTGCAAAAGACCTTGATGCTGGGCAAGACTGAAGGGAGGAGAAGAAGGGCACAACAGAAGATGAGATGGTTGGATGGTATCACCAACTTGATGGACATGAGTTTGAGCAAGCTCCAGGAGTTGGTGATGGACTGAGAAGCCTGGTGTGCTGCATTCCATGGGGTCACAGAGAAGTCAGGCGTGACTGAGTGACTGAACAATAAATAAATAAACAAGAATTCATTATGGCTTCCCAGGTGTTGTAGTGGTAAATAACCTACCTGCCAGTGCTGTAGATGCAAGAGATGTAGGTTTGATCCTTGGATCTTGAAGATCCCTGGAGAAAGAAATGGCAACCTACTCCAGTATTCTTGCCAGGAAAATTCCATGGACAGAGAAGCCTATCAGGCTATAGTCCATGGGGTTGCAAAAAGTTGGACACTACTGAGCATACAAACACATCAAAATATAAAACTTTCATCCAAAGAATACCATCAAGAAAGTGAAAAAGACAACCCTCAGAATTAAGAAAATTCTGCAAATCATGTCTAAAATATATAAAGAACTCTTACAACTCAACAACAAACACAGTCCAGTTTTTAAATGGGCAAAGGATTCAAATAAATGTTTCTTCAAAGATATAGATACAAATGGGCAATAAGCACATGGAAAAATGCTCAATACCATTATACAATATTGTAAAGTTAAAAAATAAAATAAAAGAATTTTTTAAAAAAGAAAAAAAGTTCAATATATCTTTAAAAAAAAAAATGCAAATCAAACCACAATGAGACACTTCAAACTTACCAGGATGGCTATACTTTTTTTAAAAAGGAAAACAATCAGGACTGGAGAAACTGGAACTCTTGTACATTGCTGATGGGATTTATAAAATGATTCAACCTTTGTGGAAAGCAGTTTGGCAGTTCTCCAAAAAGTTAAACATAAGAGTTACCATATGACCCAGAAAATCCACTCCTAGGTGTATACCCAAAAGAATTGAAAGCAGGTTTTCCAACAGATGATTGCAGATGAAAGTTCCAAAACAGCGTACATAATATTGGCCCTTGAACTGATAAAGAGTTTCAACTGTTTACTGGATACAGTTTCAGCTTTACAAGATGAAAAAGTTTTAGAGATTGATAGCACAACAAAAATATACTTCATACTACTGAACTAAACCCTTTAAAATGGTTAAGATGGCAAGTTTTATATTATGTGTTACAGCTAAAATTTTAAAGTCCACACACTGACTTTAAACTCCAAATTTTAAACTACTCCATTTTAAGGAGCACCCTTAAAACATATCATATATTTAAATTTAAGCCAAAAATAAAAATTGGTTTCTGTTCAATAAGCATTTTTACATATATTCTTTTATTTGAACCAAGACACTGTATTATTGTTATCTTTTCAATAGCCCTTGTCTTAGTTTCCATTCGCTATCAAGGATAACAGCACCTTCTGCATGTTGGAGAGAAGTGAGCAGGAATAGGGTAATACATCCCTGTGCTCACTGTGTAGAACTACAGGAGCTAAAAGTTTCAGAAAGATTTATTTTTTGAGAAAATTATATTCTTGTCAAATCCTTTTTTCAATAAATTGAACAGGAGACCAAGGGATACACAGACTAAAATTTATCTCCAAACTTCCTTATAACCCTCCTCTACACACACATACTCCCTTCTGCATTGGACCACGTTTTGTCAGAACTCTTCACCATGATCCATCCATCTTGGGTGACCCTACACAGCATGGCCCATTCTTAAAAAGATGGGAATACCAGACCACCTTACCTGCCTCCTGAGAAACCTGCATGCAGGTCAAGAAGCAACAGTTAGAACTGGACATAGAACAACAGACTGGTTCAAAATTGGGAAAATAGTATGTCAAGGCTGTATATTGTCACCCTGCTTATTTAACTTATATGCAGAGTACATTATGCAAAATGCCAGGTTGGATGAAGCACCAGCTGGAAACAAGACTGCCGGCAGAAATATCAATAACCTCAGATATGTGGATGACACTACCCTTAGGGCAGAAAGTGAAGAAGAATTAAAGAGACTCTTGATGAAGGTGAAAGAGAAGAGTGAAAAAGCTGGCTTAAAACTCAACATTCAAAAAACTAAGATCATGGCATCTGGTCCCATCATTTCATGGCAAATAGATGGGGAAACAATGACAGACTTTATTTTCTTGGGCTCCAAAATCACTGTGGCTGGTGACTGCAGCCTTGAAGTTAAAAGATGCTTGCTCCTTGGAATAAAGGCTATGACAAACCTAGAAAATATATTAAAAAGGCAGAGATATCACTTCGCTGACAAAGGTCGATATAGTCAAAGCTATGGTTTTTCCAGAAATCATGTATGGATGTGAGAGTTGGACTGTAAAGAAGGGTGAGTGCCAAAGAATTGATGCTATTGCTTTCAAACTGTGGTGTTGGAGAAGACTCTTGAGAGTCCCCCTTGGACATCAATGAGATCAAACCAGTCAATCCTAAAGGAAATCTACCCTGAATATTCACTGGGAGGACTGATACTGAAGCTGAAGTGCCAATACTATGGCCACATAGTGCTAAGAGCTGACTCATTGGAAAAGACGTTGATGCTGGGAAAGATTGAAGGCAGGAGGAAAAGGGGATGAGAGGATGAGATGGTTGGATGGCATCACCGACTCAATGGACATGAGTTTGCACAAACTCTGGGAGATGGTGATAGACAGGGAAGCCTGATGTGCTGCAGTCCATAGGGTTGCAAAAAGTCAGATATGACTGAACAACAACACCACCACACACACACACCACCACCACTACAACATACCACACACTGGGGTCTTTGTAGAAAACCAGGTGCTACAAACTACAGTCCAATTATTATGACAATACAGTTGTCTCTAAGAAGATAAAGTCAATATACTTTCAAATTGCTCAAAAAAAAAAAAAAGAGCACTAATTGTTACACACAGTTTTGAATGACCTTTCATTTAAGATTATGGTCCACTGTTGTAGCACGTACAATAAGCCTCCTAGGATCAAAAAGTTAGAAGCAGTTCCAAAAGAATATTTTACCCATAAACATATCTTTATTGCCAAATAGCACCATACCACTTAAGAACATCAAGCCAGACCTATATGTTTAACTCCTTGGCTGCTTACCAATGTCACTTGGCAGCCAAGAAGGAGGACATTATAGGGACACTTGACCCTAGAAAGGTTCAGCAGAAAAGTGTTATTTCCAGGCTCTACTTGTTACTGTCAAACTTTCCTTATCCCCACCCTACCTCCCCTCTCCCCAAGCCAGCCAGACACCCAGACTACTGCATGCTCTCTCTTGTTCCTTCCTGTCTCCTCTGTCCCATCCTTCTCTCACTCACACACACCTTTAAAAACAAATGTCCCTGTGGTGATCATTGGACACCTGAAACTAATATTACAAATTCAGTTCAGTTCAATTGCTCAGTCGTGTCTGACTCTTTGCGACCCCATGGACTGCAGCACGCCAGGCTTCCCTGTCCATCACCAACTCCCAGAGTTTACCCAAACTCATGTCCATTGAGTCGGTGATGCCATCCAACCATCTCATCCTCTGTTGTCCCTTTCTCCTCCTGCCCTCAATCCCTCCCAGCATCAGGGTCTTTTCAAATGAGTCAGCTCTTTGTACCAGGTGGCCAAAATACTGGAGTTTCAGCTTTAACATCAGTCCTTCCAATGAACACCCAGGACCAATTTCCCTTAGGATGGACTGGTTGGATCTCCTTGTGGTCCAAGGGATTCTCAAGAGTCTTCTCCAACACCACAGTTCAAAAGCATCAATTCTTCTGCACTCAGCCCTCTTTATAGTCCAACTTTCACATCCATACATGACCACTGGAAAAACCATAGCCTTGACTAGATGGATCGTTGTTGACAAAGTAATGTCTCTGCTTTTTAATATGCTGTCTAGGTTGGTCATAACTTTGCTTCCAAAATAGAAAATGTTCCTTATACTCACCAAGATTTGAATGCCCTACTCAGATATGAGGGAGCTGAACCATGATTAGTTTTTAAAACTCTCATTCCCAAGGTATGATGTTTGCACATCTTGAACAGAGCTCTTTCCTCAGTTATTGCACAGTGCTGCCAGCTCCTCATGTATCTTCACAATCCTAAGTGAAATCAAGAAGAGGCTGCCCTAGCCCAGTGGCCACAGCCAGGTGGTCGTGGACTAATAAAAACACCAGTTAGAACAAGTTATCACATGCGGGTCAAGCCCTTTCATGATCCCAACCCTCTCTCCTGTTCTTGAAATTCCATTTCCAAAGACCAAGATAGAGGATAAATGCATCCACGACTGGCACCATTCCCTCCCTCAGGCCTCGCTGAGTATGAGACAGAGGGGTGACAGGGACTCCTGCGGCAGACTGACCGCGTAAGTGCTGATCATGTTTCTGAAACTCAGGAACCGACCCTATTAAGAGAAATTATATCTCTGCTTACAGCACATGCATGAAAAGTGAAAGTGAAAGTCTCTCAATTGTGTCCGACTCTTTGCGACCCTATGGACTATACAGTTCATGAAATTCTCCAGGTCAGAATACTGGAGTGGGTAGCCATTCTCTTCTCCAGGGGATCTTCCCAACCCAGGGATCGAACCCAAGTCTCCCACATTGCAGGCAGATTCTTTACCTGCTGAGCCAGCAGGGAAGCCCAAAATAACACTCTCTGGAACAGTTAGGCCACCACAACTACGAAGATGAAGAATGAAGAGATTGTTTTCAATGAGTCAAAAAGAGATTGGGCCTAGTTGCGTCTGAGCTCATCTCAGAGTTATCATTATTCCTAAATTTCTAGGTAGAGTTAATAGCAGAATATACCGCATCTGGGGAGCTTCACAGGTAACTCAGTGGTAAAGAATCCACCTGCCAAGCAAGAGAGGCAGGTTTGATCCCTGGGTTGGGAAGATCCCCTGGAGAAGGAAATGGCAACCCACTGCAGTATTCTTGGCTGGACAATCCCATGGACAGAGGAGTCTGGCAGGCTGTAGTCCATTGGGTAGCACAAGAGTCGGACAGGACTTAGTGACTAAACAGCAGCATTGCATTTGCCACCTTTACCCCGTGGGAGGTAAATTCAGATCAGATCAGATCAGTCGCTCAGTCGTGTCCGACTCGTTGTGACCCCATGAATCGCAGCACGCCAGGCCTCCCTGTCCATCACCAACTCCCGGAGTTCACTCAGACTCACGTCCATCGAGTCAGTGATGCCATCCAGCCATCTCATCCTCTGTCGTCCCCTTCTCCTCCTGCCCCTAATCCCTCCCAGCATCAGAGTCTTTTCCAATGAGTCAACTCTTTGCACGAGGTGGCCAAAGTATTGGAGTTTCAGCTTTAGCATCATTCCTTCCAAAGAAATCCCTCAAGTGCAAGGCAATTCTAAGAGGATGGAAGAGTGAAGAAGGAGAAAAGCAATTATTTGTAGATTTTATGTTACTAGAGTTTGGGTTTTGTTTCCTCTGAAAAAATATTTCCCCATTGCCTAGAGTAGATCCATTGTCTAACTGGGTCTTGCCCCACTCTGCAAACAGCTCATCTCTGTGTGTGGCCCACTTGGGATGGGTGGGAAGGGGTGGGTGAGGCATGCTACTCCAGCCATCTCAAGGGAACATTTTAAAGACCAAAGGCAGGAAGGCTCTTACTATTGAATAGTTTTCTTCCCACCAAAGATACACACAAAAAAATTAGAAATAAATGAATGAGAGGTACACTAAGACACTAGAACTTTTGACAACTCAGCTCAGGCCCAGGGTTCTCATTTAGCCATCTGCTTGGTCAGTATCCAGAGGCCTCTGGACTGAAGTAAACCTCATTTCTTTCTTCTCCACACCCTGCTTCTATCTTAGCGTTTGTCTAGTTTGAAAATAATTCTATTAAATAGAAGTTTCCAGCAAGGTCTACTAAGGTAACATTTCATTTAGCCTTCAGTGCAGAGTCTTGTAACTAAGCAAACTTGCTCTGCCTCCAAAAACCAATCCAAAAACTATTCTCTAAGAATTGGGCTAATTGAAATACTATAGTACGATGTGCAAAGGAGCATCTGGAGATTATAGAAGGTCCTATTAAGTGTTGGCAAGAGGCCCTTCGTGACACTCACTTGTTCATTGGCCCCCCAGCTTTGTTAGCTTCCCTCTTGTGACAGGCAGAATAATCACTCCCAAAGATGTCCACATCCTGACCCCTGACACATAAACATGTTGCTTTCCATGGCAAAAGGGGCTTTGCAGATGTGGTTAAGAAACTGGAGATGGGCCCACTCATATAATGCAGGAGAACCTCCTTAATCCACAAGAGGAAAGCAAAAGGATCAAAGTCAAACAACAAACAAAAGATGTGACAAAGACACCAGAGGTTAGAGTTATGTGCTCTGAAGATGGAGGAAAGGACCACAAGCCAAGAAATGCTTGAACCTCTAGAAGCCAGAAAAGGAAACAAAATAGATTTTCCCTCAGAAGAAACACAGCTTTGCAGACACCTTGATTTTGGATTTCTGAACTCTAAAAATATTAAAGAATGAATCTGCATTGTTTTAAGGTACCAAGTTTGTGGTGATTGGCTATAGCAACAAAGGGAAACTGACACTCCCCACCTCCTTCCACCTGTCCCCATTTTCATTCATTCAAGGACCTAATTCCAGCCAACTACACCTCCTGGCCATCGTGATGCTTCTAGCTCCATTCAGCAATGCGAAGAACAAGATGAGGTTGAGAAGATGGTAGAAGCCAGGGTATTACCTTCCCCTCTTCCTGCTCTGGACAAGGTTTCCAGCAATTGCTGGTTCCCTTTCTTGGTCTCCTGCTTCCTGTCATTAACCCCAGGGGTCCAGGCTGTAGAAATACCAGCACCTCACCTTGTCCCTTCAGCCCTACCTCTGGGTAGCCTCACCTTCCTCTGTTTACTTGTATAGCCCTTCTAACACCTTTGTAGTGAATTTAGCATGTTAAATTCCCTGTATTAAAGTATCTAATGTGGGTTATGTTTCCTTGGCTGGATCCTTTCAAGAACCAGCCCTGCTCCTAATGTCTGGTTATACTGTTTCCCTGTACTAGCACCGATGGTTCATCAGTGGCTGAGATGACTCCTACCTTTAAATTCTCTCCATATTTTTTAGATCATGGCAGAGTAATGTTGATGGCTTTCCAGGGGATTGACACTCTTTCCCCTCCCCTCGTGCCCTGCCTCTGTCAGCATAATGAATTGGATAATTCCACACAACCTCGGTTGAGTTGCAGTTTCATTAGTTTATGCAAATTGGCATAATTCAGGTGTGAATCAATCAGCCTCTTTCTATGATCTAGTGACCTAGAAAAATGAGAGCAACTATGTTCTATAAGGAATTCTTGTTCAATCAGACTAAATTTCATTAGTACGTTAGAAGGCACATTTTTCGGTATGTGAACTGAAAGATCATCCCTGTCAATTTTGTTTAGCTTTATTGCTGCAGCTGAGGCAATCAGACAAGGTTTTATTTAAGACATTGCCCAGTGAGGTCCTCATTTGGAACAATGCAGTATGTTATCAGTTCTTGAGCTTTATTTGCCAAGGTCTGGGAAATGGTGGTCTTCAGAGACATAGCACTGGTCCCTCTGAATAGAATCTCAAGGTGTATTTACTACCCTATGGCATTAATTTGCTAGAGCAATACCACTAACTGGGCATCTTAAACAACAGAAACTTACTGTCTCACAGTTCTGGAGCTAGAAGTTCAAAATCAAGGTATTGCCAAGGTTGGTTCCTTCTGAGAGCTGGCAGGGAGAATCTGGCAATCCTTGGTGTCCCTTGGCTTTTGGAGCATTGCTCCCATCTGCTTTGATCTTCACATGATGCTCTGTGTGTGTGTATATCTGTCTCCAAATTTCCCCTTCCTAAAGGGAGAACAGATACTGGATTAGAGCCCACCCCGACCTCATTTTAACATATCACCTCTGAAAAGACCCTGTCTCCAAGTAAGGTCACTTTCTAGAGAACTGGAGGGATAGGACTTCAACACATGAATTGGTGGGGGAGGGAGCAGGATTTAACCCATAGCACCTGTTCTCCAAGGGAAGACTTCTGGTCCTCATGGTTTTATTTCTGGTGGGCTGGGTTCACAGTCCACACGCCTCAACCTTTCACTTTTAGAGTGTTCACAGCTTTCTCTTGTTTCAGTCTCACAAATAAAACACATTGAACCCAAGGAACTATTTTTGCTCGTGTTAATGTTCTTTCCAATGGGAGTAGCAAGATTGACTTTGAGAAATTTTCTTATTAATTCAAAGGACACTAAGACATCTAGAGGATTCTGCTCTGCATTCTTTTTATGATTACTTGTAAATTAAGGATCCTGATGAACTAATGACATCTGGTTGTATATTCCTATTAATCAAGTGATGTCAGAGCAAAGGTAAGACATTTCCAAGACTATATACCAGAAGTAAGAACTGATAACAGACTGTACATGGAGGAAAACATCCAGTGTCACATTATTAAGGCAGGACTAGAACCACTCTGCTGTATGATCCTTTTTCATCCTAAGACTATATTTGAACAAGAAATCAAGTCCTTAAATAATGTATGTTTCTAATTTTTATTCATTCTTTAGTTAAGGGACAATTTATTTAGAATAATTCTTAGAAATAGAGTTTTCAAGAACAATAGTCTTTAAATTCTCTATAAGTATAGGACTAGACAATTTGAAGCCCAGAGAAATGTCTGTGTTAATAAGATTATAGGTGATAGGCATTGGTATACAAAGGCATGCTCACAGAACATACAGAACACATTCCTTCTCTCAATTACAGAAAAATAAAACAGAAATGTAGAAACATCTTCAACCTGATCAAAGTTGCTTTAGTCACAGTTCCTAAAGAACACATCCCTAAAGCAATCTGAATTTAAAGCCACTCGTCTCATGTTTAGAAGCAAAGAAATCAATCATATAAAAAGAGAAAGCAACCAGTAACCACTAGCTTCAGTCACTAAAGAAATTGTCATTTGCATTGACATTTCCTTTGTGATTCATCATCTTCTGAAAGTGTATGAGTAGTGTATACAAAGCAAATACTGAGGAGAAGGTATGATACTGAGATAAATGATTTCTGATTGAACCTTCACATCAGTTTTCTGGAACTGCAAGATATTTTATGAGAAACTTTACTGAGGAAAGAACATGCTGGGAAAAAAATGCATGGAAGCCCAGAATATTATTTCTCCACAGGTCCATTTTAAGCTAGCCACTCGATACCAAGGGCCAGCTGCATGGCTCAGGCACACACACTCCATAAGCCCACTGTATTAACAAAGCAACTCGATCCACTTCCACAGTGGGATTCTCACAGACTCCTTTCCAACTACAAGCCATGAAGTTGTTGTCTCCAGTTGCTCCTGCCAAGTCCCAGGCCGGTAATCTAAGCATCTTTAGAGCATACCTTGTTTTTCCTCTTATGCCTCAGTCATCACCACCTTGATTCATTTATCGTGTTAAAATATAGCAAGAATTTTTCACATAAAGCCCTTTTGTTAAGACTGAGAACTCTAGCATGCCAAGGGTCGTCAGCAAAAATCGCAAGGAAACAAACACTCCTTGTAAGAAATTTCAGTCTTTCTGTGAACCACACACACTAAAAATTAGTTGATTACAACTCTCAAATAGGAAACATTTTTATACCCTGTTTGGGAGGGAGGGAGGCAACCTGATGGAAATCTCTTCTCTGTTGTGTCTTCACTGTGTATTTAGTCGCTCCAAAGGATCAGATGTAGCAAAGAGTTTGGCAAGACATCTTTCCTTCCCGTTCCAATTTCCCACAGATTTTACAAACTTTGGCCCTTGAACACACAAAACCATACAATCCTATTACTGTAAACTTACTCTGCCTGAAAATTAATAGACAGAACAACTTTGTATTCCAGTCACAGTCTGGAATCGCAGTTCTTAAAATTTGGAATCAAGCTGAACACTCTAAGTCAGAACAAAGGATAGTTCAGTCCCTTATGTCTGGAAGAAAATTAGCAATAAGACCTGTAGTCTCCAGGTCCATATGGACAAGGTGGGGGTAAAAGTATGTAATTTCAGTTGCTTCCTTTCTCTTTCATCCCTGCCTCCATATTCATCTCATATTCATACTGTTTATATAAGCACATTTCCATTTCCAGAACCCTACCATGTCCTAAACTTGGAATTTAATAATGTATTTTAATCTAGGCGTTTTTCTTTTTGAAAACCAACATTTACTGGCAAGTATGATACTTATAATAATAGTATAAAGTTTACTAGAGGGCTCCAGAGTCAAACTACCCAGGTTCTAATCCTAATGCTAGCACTACTTACTATTAAATTGAAACATGAAATTGCCCTCTTTGCAGGCAGGGGGCAAAAAATGAATCATCACCACTTGACATAGTTCAGTTTAGTAGGATCTCTAAAATCCATCCAAAAAATTAGAAATAATAGTTGCTTTGAGTAATCAATGAGATAATAAGAGGGTTTTGGTTGTGTGAGTGAGTGTGTGTGTGTGTGTGTGTATGCTCAGTTGTGTCTGACGGTGACCCCATGGACTGTAGCCTGCGAGGCTCCCCTGTCCATGGAATTTTTCAGGCAAGAATACTGAAGTGGATTGCCATTTTCTACTCCGTGGAATCTTCCCGACCCAGGGATCAAACCCGTGTCGTGTGCCTCCTGCATTGGCAGGTGGATTCTTTACCACAGAGCCACCTGGACTACAAAAGAGGCAAATAAACAGTATGGTAAGACAGTGCTTCTCAAACTTAGGAATAACCTGGTGATCTGATTACAAGGCAGATCCTGATTCAGAGATTTGAGCTGGGCCCTAAGATTCTGCATTTCTAGTAAGCACCCAGATGATGCAGACACTGCTAGCCCAGGGCCAGTTTGAGTGACAAGTATTCCAAGATATTTCCCTTCTCTGATGAAAGGAGTCACTTGGGGTGTTTTGTTAAAAGTACTCCTTCCCAGGTTCCTCCCCTGGAGGCTTTCATTCAATAGGTCTGTGATGGGGCCCAGGTTGCTTATTTTTAACAAATACCTGAAGGTGAGTCTCATTGTTAAAAAAGTATGAGAATCACTATTGTAAATAATAGAGAGAGAAACAAAATTCTATGTGAATTAAGAATAGGAAGAGATTATCTCTAACAGAGAGGTCAAAAAATGCTTCCCAGTGAAGGCAACCTGTAAAATAGGCCTGAAAAGATGAGTGAGATTTGACTCTAGCAGGATGTGGAAGCAAGCATTCCAGAGCAAGACTAGAATGAGTGAAAACAGAACTAGAATACTTCGGTACACAGGGGACCATTGTGAGTCGTTCTATTAACTTGGAGGACAGGGTTCATGAAGGGGAAGCTCTCGAATACCAACTAAAGACATTAGAAACTTACTTTGAAAAACCAGAATGACAGTGACTATTCCTGAGCAGCGACATGATCAGAACTAGGCTTTTAGCACCATAGCTGTTCATGACTGACACTGGGCCAAGACTGGATGTAGAAGAATCATTGTAGATTCAGAAGCAGAGCCTGTGACTGGGAAGTTCGAGGGTTTAATGTGACAGGCCTGGGTGAGTTTTTGTCTCAGCTTCAAGAAGGGCAAAATGTCCATTTAAACATCTAGGTGTCCATGTGATATGTGATTTTCCAAGGTTTGTTTGTCCTCATCCTGGAGAGACTCATCAGCTAATGGCTCTGTAGAGCCCCACAGCGATGGGATGAAGGGAGAATCCTTTTCAATCACAAGATTAGTTCTTATCATCCACACAAATCTCAAGAAGCTTAGATGGTGTCCTCAGAGCTCACCCCAAACCTAACTTCTCTAAGAAGTTCCCTCTTGTCCTAAAAGAGCATTTTCTGAGGTCCAACCCACGTACTCCAGAATAGTCAGGGACGAAACGAGCATGTCTCAGGAGAGCCACAGTCTCTCAAGTACAAGTACACTCATAAAACATTCCCCCTTTTATTTAAGATAATGTGGCAAAGTATCTTACCTTTCTCCAAAGAGAGGATTCAGATGGATGGATGAATAGAGAAAATATCCTTAGGCATCACCCCACACCAACTAGCATGCTAAATTCTACCTTCTGCTGCTGCTGCTGCTGCTAAGTCGATTCAGTCGTATCCGACTCTGTGCGACCCCATAGACGGCAGCCCACCAGGCTCCCCTGTCCCTGGGATTCTCCAGGCAAGAACACTGGAATGGGTTGCCATTTCCTTCTCCAATGCGTGAAAGTGAAAATGAAAGTGAAGTCGCTCCGTCGTGTCCGACTCTTCTCGACCCCATGGACTGCAGCCTACCAGGCTCCTCCATCCATGGGATTTTCCAAGCAAGAGTACTGGAGTGGGGTGCCATTGCCTTCTCCGAAATTCTACCTTCAAATGTCTTCAAACTCCAGCCCTTAAGTTCTCCTCCACACCACATGAGTGGCCCTCCCAGAATTCTGGCTGCACCAGCTCCCTCTGTCCAGAATTACTTCCATCTAAGGGCTGGCCACGGTATCCATTGGAGGATGGCGAACGGTGGCCAGTTGGAGGGTCTCTTAAGTATAATACTGTTCTACAATTAGACCAGTTCTGTAAGGAACAAGGGAAATGGGTAGAAGCAATGGCAACCCACTCCAGTACTCTTGCCTGGAAAATCCCATGGACGGAGGAGCCTGGTGGGCTGCAGTCCATGGGGTCGCTAAGAGTCGGGCATAACTGAGTGACTTCACTTTCACTTTTCACTTTCATGCACTGGAGAGGGAAATGGCAACCCACTCCAGTATTCTTGCCTGGAGAATCCCAGGGACAGAGGAGACTACTGGGCTGCCGTCTATGGGGTCGCACGGAGTCGGACACGACTGAAGCGACTTAGCAGCAGCAAGGGCTGGGAAAATCCCCTAGAGAAGGAAATGGCAACCCACTCCAGTATTCTTGTCTGGAGAATCCCGTGGACAGAGCAGCCTGGCAGGCTACAGTCCATGGGGTCACAAAGAGTCAAATACGACTGAGTGACCAACACTTTCACTTTTGAGGGTCACTGGGGCCTCCAAGGCCCTCGTTAGCAAACTGCCTCCCAGCACTTTGGGGTCTGCCATCCCCGACACATTTGCTGCATAAGTGGTCGTGTTTCATCCAACAAGTCTCTGGGTCAGTATTGTTCCAGTTACAGGGAGTTTTTTATTCCCCTTAGTTCATAGTGTCAGATAGTCAGCCAAGGCGGACTTCTTAAGCACTTAAGTTATACCACCTCACACAGCTGTAAGCCTTTTCTCTTTAAATGACAAATGAAATTCAAGAGCTTTCTGAGAGGAGCTGGACTGGCCTGCATAAGGCGACTTGATTAAGATTTGTGTGTGTCCTGCAAGTTTTCTCAAAATAATAACAAAGGAAAACCCTTGTTTTGTATACAAGAATCTAGAAGAATTACAAAGGGAGTGGGCAGGGAGAAACAAAACCTTTGAGTAAGGCACTTGGTGGGCTTCCCTGGTGGCGCTAGTGGTAAAGAACCCACCTGCCAGTGCAGGAGACCAGGAGATGTGGGTTCAGTCCCTGGGTTGGGAAGATCCCCTGAAGGAGGAAATGGCAACATACACCAGTATTCTTACTTGGAAAATCCCACGGAAAGAGAAGCGTGGCGGGCTACAGTCCATAGGGTCACAAAGGGTCAGACACGACTGCGCACGCAAGGCACGTGGGGGACAAACAAAGGAATAATGGTTTCTCTCTTAAATTTGAAATCAGCAGTATTAAAGCTGCCTCCACAAGACCCAAATATACATAAAATATTTTTTAAAAAAACGTTGTAATTCACGTGCACTTAGATATTTTTGCCTCGAAATAGCCGGCACAGCCGCCTCTCAGGTCCTACGCACTCTGCTGTGTACAGTACTTCTGTCACAGCTAAAAGGCATTAAGTAGTCCTGAAATAGTACTTTGTGTTAAAGCTTTTATTCTCTTTAATACAAACATTCTCTTTTATTCTCTTTATCATAGCCCACTGCTCCCGAGGATGTTTAAGGCATTCTCAGCAATCCTGCAGATTCACCACAGACCACCTAACTTTTTTTTCCTAGTTAATAGGTTAATAGTTCTGTAAAAGAGAAGCAATTCCAGCTTGCCCCTCAGATAATAGCTACCATTCATTACGTACCTACTGCGCACTGGGCCCTTTGTATACAGTACAGCTTTACACTAGCCTGCCAGCATAGTTTTATTATTCCATCCATTTTACAGATGAAGAAACTAAAATTCCGGAGCTAAAGCACTTGCCCAAAGCCACTAAGTTCAAAACCAAGAAGTGAACCCATGCTGACCTAGTTCCAGGGCTTGCCACCATGCTCTCCCAAATGACAAAGGCATTAACCTATTTCTGAACAGTTACCTGAAGTCCCAGGTTAAAAAGGGGTGGGGGTGGTGGTGAATGGAGTCCACATACATACTTTAATAGTTGATCCTCATCGGTTATCTCCAACCCTTCTGAGATCGCACGCTTCCAAACTTCACCATAGCAAACTACAATTCTTTCTCTCAGCTCATTCCATTTTCACACTAGAACAGTTGTGCCTCTGTGGCCACTGTACAAATCCCATACAAATCAAATTAAGGTATTGGTAGGCAGAAGTTGGGGATTGCCCAGTTTCCTTCATCACAGCTGAATGTGGTAAGGGCTAACATTCACCAGAAAACAGTGACATAGAATCTAAGAAGTGTGCTGCTGCTGCTAAGTCGCTTCAGTCGTGTCCGACTCCGTGCGACCCCATAGACGGCAGCCCACCAGGCTCCCCCATCCCTGGGATTCTTCAGGCAAGAACAGCTGGAGTGGGTTGCCATTTCCTTCTCCAGTGCATGAAAGTGAAAAGTGTAAGTGAAGTCGCTCAGTCGTATCCGACTCTTAGTGACCCCATGGACTGCAGCCTACCAGGCTCCTCCATCCATGGGATTTTCCAGGCAAGAGTACTGGAGTGGGGTGCCATTGCCTTCTCCAAAGAAGGGTGTTAACATCCCCAAAGAGGACAAGCTTTCCACCCTAAAAACAACTATCGCAAAGTCAATTGTATGATTTTCCAAGCACTTTAATTTACATCACCAGGAAAAAAAGCAAGTATATAGCACTTTTTCTTAATCACTTTAAGACATGTTTTGTCCCATCAGCTTAATAAAATCATATGGCTTTGTTCACATGCATAAACTCAGATTTGAGAAAATACTAATGTATTTAATTCTTGGCCAACACTTGGATTCTCTTTTAGCTCCACATAACCGGGAGAGAAGGTCCATCTGCAGTATCCCCTCTTTAAACAAATTCACTCCACATTATGGAAGCCCTGTGAGTATGCTGATTTACTGCTTACACCAGAGTTTGGGGAAGCTGGCCTCAGGGCTAGAGGGCAAGCTGCATCACATTTGCTTAACTGCATGTTTCGGTTAACCAAAAGCCAGCTAATCAGAACCACAGGGTATTCAGTGAACTCCTTTACATCCATCTATAAAATAGATTCCTGAGACCAAATGAAATTTGCTGAACCAAGTGTGCTGCTCTCATTAGCTCATTACCCTTGATGTTCATTCATAAAAGATAATTTTGGTCAGACTAGTGGTCATTTAGGGGAAAATTCATATCCTAACAAACCTCAACAGTGGAAACAGTGTCAGACTTTATTTTTTTGGGCTCCAAAATCACTGCAGATGATGACTGCAGCCATGAAATTAAAAGACCCTTACTCCTTGGAAGGAAAGTTATGACCAACCTTGATAGCATATTGAAAAGCAGAGACATTACTTTGCCAACAAAGGTCCATCTAGTCAAGGCTATGGTTTTTCCAGTGGTCATATATGGATGTGAGAGTTGGACTGTGAAGAAAGCTGAGCACCGAAGAATTGATGCTTTTGAACTGTGGTGTTAGAGAAGACTCTTGAGAGTCCCTTGGACTGCAAGGAGATCCAACCAGTCCATTCTGAAGGAGATCAGCCCTGGGATTTCTTTGGAAGGAATGATGCTAAAGCTGAAACTCCAGTACTTTGGCCACCTCATGTGAAGAGTTGACTCATTGGAAAAGACTCTGATGCTGGGAGGGATTGGGGGCAGGAGGAAAAGGGGACGACAGAGGATGAGATGGCTGGATGGCATCACCGACTCAATGGACGTGAGTTTGAGTGAACTCTGGGAGTTGGTGATGGACGGGGAGGCCTGGCGTGCTGCGATTCATGGGGTCGAAAAGAGTCGGACATGACTGAGCAACTGTACTGAACTGAACTGAACTGAACTGAACAAACCTCATGATGACCAAATAGCATTCATATGAAAGAAGTGGCTCTACGTCAAGACCAGAGTCAAAAGTGGAATGCTGGAGTCTTATTGATTTCCAGGGCACCTTCCCTAACCACAGGAGCTGCACCCAAAAATTCATGCTGCAATTTTTGCCAGGCTAGGAGTTGAGACAGGGAAAAGCAGAGCACATTGTCTGTTTTCTATTTAGGGTTAGGACAATATTTGGGGCAAGGGGAGGAAACAAGTGGAACACAATGTGCTTGTATCTACTTTCCTCTCCTTTTGCCCACAATGTTTCTCTTCTGCAGTTTCCTTGATGATAGAATATCCTATCCTTCCTTCTTTCTGTCCTTCCTTCTCTTTTTCCCTTCTTTCCTCCCATATGTGCCTGGGCAGTTTCTATCTGTTGATAAGCTAAGGGAAGGAAGAAAGGAGGGTGAGGAGGGGAATGCAACCTTGGAATTAAGCTCTGGAAAACAAAATAAGCAGCCAACAGATGACTCATGTAGAGAGTTTTGACTTTAGTGTGCAGGTCTATAGAGAGATGTGGGTTTGAATCCCACCCAGAAGCTATAGATCAAGGAAAGGCTATGTCTTTCTTCTATCCCTCCTACCTCATTCCTAACCTAATTGAGACCATACCCACCCTCAGAGACTCTATAAAGAACAAGATGTGAACGCAAATAGCTGCGGCTCATCCATGATGTAGTCATTAGCTGCCTCACGTTTCCCTTATTTTCCACGGCAACTCCAGTACAGAATAATAAGCATAGAGTTGGAGATCTTCAGCTACCACATGGAAAAACCCAGTGGAGGGAAGGTTGGGAAGCCCACAGAGCAGCAGCCACATATGGAAGGAAATATGACTCTCCTCAGGAAAACGAGCGCCCAGGAGCAGATGCTGATTACTACACAAAGGCAGGGCAGACAACTCAGCTTTTGTTCTTGATGGTTTACTCACTACTCTGAGGTGACTTGCTGTATTTCTAGGAGTCAAAAAAGTCTAATGGTAGGGAATGAACTGGACTTTGAGTCACAAAAATCTTCCTGATGTGTTTGTTCAACTGTGATTCCAAAAGAGCTTTGTTTCCCCTGAAAGGAGACTTAGTCCCTTCCAGCAGTTAGGAAGATGAGATAATGGGCTCTTTTTTTTTTTTTTTACAGTCAAATTTTTCTTTTATTGAACTTTGTGTGTGTGTGTGTATATATATATACATTAGTAAACATAAATAAAAATTAAAAATAAAACAAGTGTTCAGTAATAGTCCTTAGTGGGCAAATTATATTAATACATTGTTTTGGAAAATAAAGGAAAAACATACCTATGTTTTAGTTAGTTGCAAAAATAAATGCTAACATTTTGTTTTCAAGCTTTCACTTCTGCAACTTGGTGGGATGATTTGGAAGAATGATAATGGGCTTTTAAATGTTTCACCAACGCTTGTCCCATAGGCCTCCTCCATCCATGTGACTTGTCCCTCGTAGCCACAGTGGACATAGGAGCTGATGCACATATCCACATACCCAGCTAAGAATAAATCAATAATTGTTTCATTCTCTCCATTCCCCCTGAAGCCTCAGTATCTCACCCCTGGAATACTACACCTGCTGGGCTGTCTTACATTAGAATACAGCAGCCCAATAAATAAGCCTAACCACTTCTTTAATCAGATGGTCTCCCTACTCAAAAACCTAAGTTCCTGCTTGCTGAAGCAAGTCTAAAGTCCATTAGCTGGGTACTTAAGGCTGCCCCTAATTTAATACTCCAATACGCCTTCCCAATCTTATTTCCCAATAATTTGCAAGATTCACTCCTAAGTGAGAATATGTGTGCATAGTCATGTCTGACTTTGTGACCCCACGGACAAGGGCCTGCCAGGGTCCTCTGTCCATGGGGTTCTCCAGGCAAGAATACTGGAGCAGGTTGCCATTTCCTACTCTAGGGTATCTTCCATGTCTCTTGTATCTCCTGCACTGGCAGGTGAATTCTTTATCACTGGGCCTCCTGCAAAGCCCAGTTCACTCCTGAACACCTCTCCGTTGTAAGCTACACACGTTGTGGAGTTTTCTACTTGTGCCTCTTTACTCCTCATAACTGTCTGAAATCCACCGTCTGTGTTAACCCTACTCCAGCACTGAAGCCCCATCACCCGGCAACTTCCTCTCACGCTGAAGACCCCTTCCTCTGAACTCCTACAGAATACATAGTCTGTCCCAGGTAGACTGCAATTAATTACTGTGGCAGAGAGTAATTTTCCCCCAAGTTTCTCATCATTCTCTTTTTTCTTTTAAGTAATAGCATCCTCTTTTTTATTTAAGCATAGGAGGCCCATCTGGGGACTACATGTCTTAATTTCTGTCTAAACATACAACTTAATGTGAGCTGAAATCAATTATACAACTTTTCTACATCTTATAAAAAAGATATTATCTTAAGTTTTTTGAAAATTTCAATTCTTCTTAAGCAATTAGTAGGACTATCACAGAGAAAATCAATAAGGATATAGAACATCTTTTATTTTTTTTTTATTTTTTATTTTTTTAATTTTACTGTGCTTTGCTTTAGTGAACTTTATAGATACATGTTTTTTTTTTTTTTTCCTTGTTAATTTTCTGTTTAGTTGATCTATCCATAGGTGTGAGTGGGGTATTAAAGTCTCCCACTATTATTGTGTTATTGTTAATTTCTCCTTTCATGCTTGTTAGCATTTGTCTTACATACTGCGGTGCTCCCATGTTGGGTGGATATATATTTATAATTGTTATATCTTCTTCTTGGATTGATCCTTTGATCATTATGTAGTGACCTTCTTTGTCTCTTTTCACAGCCTTTGTTTTAAAGTCTAATTTATCTGATACGAGTATTGTGACTCCTGCTTTCTTTTGGTCCCTATTTGCATGGAAAATCTTTTTCCAGCCCTTCACTTTCAGTCTGTATGTGTCCCCTGTTTTGAGGTGGGTCTCTTATAGACAACATATGTAGGGGTCTTGTTTTTGTATCCATTCAGCCAGTCTTTGTCTTTTGGTTGGGGCATTCAACCCATTTACGTTTAAGGTAATTACTGATAAGTATGATCCCGTTGCCATTTACTTTATTGTTTTGGGTTCGAGTTTATACACCATTTTTGTGTTTCCTGTCTAGAGAATATCCTTTAGTATTTGTTGGAGAGCTGGTTTGGTGGTGCAGAATTCTCTCAGCTTTTGCTTGTCTGAAAAGCTTTTGATTTCTCCTTCATACTTGAATGAGATCCTTGCTGGGTACAATAATCTGGGCTGTAGGTTATTTTCTTTCATCATTTTAAGTATGTCTTGCCATTCCCTCCTGGCTTGAAGAGTTTCTATTGAAAGATCAGCTGTTATCCTTATGGGAATTCCCTTGTGTGTTATTTGTTGTTTTTCCCTTGCTGCTTTTAATATTTGTTCTTTGTGTTTGATCTTTGTTAATTTGATTAATATGTGTCTTGGGGTGTTTCTCCTTGGGTTTATCCTGTTTGGGACTCTCTGGGTTTCTTGGACTTGGGTGATTATTTCCTTCCCCATTTTAGGGAAGTTTTCAACTATTATCTCCTTAAGTATTTTCTCATGTTTTAAAAGAACATCTTTTAAAACACTGTAAACCAGTTTGACCCAATTGATATTTATTGAAGTACTAAACCAAATAACAAACAAATACACATTCAGTTCAAATGCTTGTGAAACATTCACCAAGATAGACCACTTAGCTTGGCTATAAAAAGGTTTTAATAAGTTAAAAGGATTGATATTATACATAATATGTTCTCAGACCACAAGAGAATAAAAACATTTTTAAATACAGAAAATTTCCAAATATTTGCAAATTAAATGACACATTTGTAAGGTCTGAGGAGGCCTTACAAATAGCTGAGAAAAGAAGAGAAGCTAAAAGCAAAGGAGAAAAGGAAAGATATACCCATTTGAATGAAGAGTTCCAAAGAATAGCAAGGATAAATGAGTGATCAATGCAAAGAAATAGAGGAAAACAATAGAATGGGAAAGACTAGAGATCTCTTCAAGAAAATTAGAGATACCAAGGGGACATTTCATGCAAAGATGGCCACAATAGGGACAGAAATGGTGTGGACTTAACAGAAGCAGAAGATATTAAGAAGAGGTAGCAAGAATACACAGAAGAACTATACAAAAAAGATCTTCATGACCCAGATAACCATGATGGTGTGATCACTCACCCAGAGCCAGACATCCTGGAATGTGAAGTAAAGTGAGCCTTAGGAAGCATCACTATGAACAAAGCTAGTGGAGGTGATGGAATTCCAGTTGAGCTATTGCAATTCCTAAAAGATGATGCTGTGAAAGTGCTGCACTAAATATGCCAGCAATCTGGAAAACTCAGCAGTGGCCACAGGACTGGAAAAGGTCAGTTTTCATCCCAATCCCAAAGAAAGGCAATGCCAAAGAATGTTCAAACTACTGCACAATTGCACTTATCTCACACGCTAGAAAATTAATGCTCAAAATTCTCCAAGCCAGGCTTCAACAGTATGTGAACCATGAACTTCCAGATGTTCAAACTGGTTTTAGAAAAGGTAGAGGAACCAGAGATCAAATAGCCAATATCCACTGGATCATCAAAAAAGCAAGAGAATTCCAGAAAAAACATCTATTTCTTCTTTATTGACTATGCCAAAGCCTTTGACTGTTGGATCATAACAAACTGTAGAAAATTCTGAAAGACATGGGAATACCAGACCACCTGATCTGCCTCCTAAGACATCTGTATGCAGGTCAGGAAGCAATAGTTAGAACTAGACATGGAACAACAGACTGGTTCCAAATAGGAAAAGGAGTACGTCAAGGCTGTATCTTGTCACTCTGCTTATTTAACTTATACGCAGAGTACATCATGAGAAATGCCGGACTAGATGAAGCTCAAGCTGGAATCAAGATTGCTGGGAGAAATATCAATAACCTCAGATATGCAGATGACACCACCGTTATGGCAGAAAGTGAAGATGAACTAAAGAGCCTCTTGATGAAAGTTAAAAAGGAGAGTGAAAAAGTTGGCTTGAAGCTCAACATTCACAAAAGTAATACCATGGCATCCGGTCCCATCACTTCATGGCAGATAGATGGGAAAAAAATGGAAACAGTGAGAGACTAGTTTTTTGGGCTCCAAAATCACTGCAGATGGTGACTGCAGTCATGAAATTAAAAGATTTTGCTCCTTGGAAGAAAAGTTATGACCAACCTAAACAGCATATTAAAAAGCAGAGACGTTACTTTGCCAACAAATGTCCATCAAGTCAAAGTTATGGTTTTTGCAGTAGTCATGTATGGATGTGATAGTTGAACTATAAAGAAAGATAAGCGCTGAAGAATGGACGAAGAATTGAACATGGTGTTGGAGAAGACTCTTGAGAGTCCCTTGGACTGCAAGGAGAATCAACCACTACATCCTAAAGAAAATCAGTCCTGAATACTCACTGGAAGGATGTTGAAGCTGAAACTCCAATAATCTGGCCATCTGATGCAAAGAGCTCACTCATTTGAAGAGACCCTGATTCTGGGAAAGATTGAAGGCAGAGGAAGAAAGGGATGACAGAGGATGAGGTGGTTGGATGGCATCACCAACTTGATGGACATGAAGATGAGCAAGCTTCAGGAGTTGGTGATGGACAGGGAGGCCTGGCATGCTGTAGTCCATGGGGTCACAAAGAGTTGGACATGACTGAGTGACTAAATTGAACTGAACTGAATCGACACATTTCTAAATAACCATAGGTCAAAGAATAAATCAAGAAAGAGATTAGAAAGTATGTTTAACTGAATAAAAATAAAACATAATATACCATAGTTTGTGAGATGAAGCTAATAAGTGCTTATAGGAAAATATATAGCTTTAAATGCATATATTAGAGAAGAAAAGATTAATACCCATTAGCTAACAATAACCCTAAGAAGCTAGAAAAGGAATATCAGATTAAGCCTAAACTATATAAAAAGAACTAGATAATAAAGAGTAGAAATAACTGTATCATACAACAAGCAAATAATAGGGAAAATCAATAAAACAAAATGTTGGTTCTTTGAAAATATCAATAAATTAAAACATTAGGAATAGCACAGAAGATATGACTATAGATTCTAACATACTATAAGGGACACATAAGAGAATATTATTAACAACTTTATAACAAGAAATCTGACAACTTGAATAAAATGGACAAATTCCTCAAAAGAAATAAATTACTAAAACAGACACAAGAAGTGAATGAGTCGCCAGTCCAGGTTCGAGGCACATTGCTGGTTGCTTGGGGCTGGTGCACTGGGACGACCCAGGGGGATGGTGTGGGGAGGGAGGAGGGAGGAGGGTTCAGGATGGGGAACATGTGTATACCTGTGGTGGATTCATTTAGATATTTGGCAAAACCAATACAATATTGTAAAGTTTAAAAATAAAATTAAATTTAAAAAAAAGAAGTGAAAAAAATATGAATAATCCTATTTTATACTAAAAAATAAATCTACAATAAAAAACTTTCCTTAAAGAAAACTCCAGTCCCTGATATCTTCACCAGTAAATTCTATAAAATGTTTAAGGAAGAAATAATACAATCTTTCAAAAGTACCTCAAAAAAATTAAGGAAGAAACATGTCAAAATTCACTTTACGAGGCCAGCATAATCCTGATACCAGAAAGACATCATAAGAAAAAAAAAAAAAAGACCAAAACCCCTTATGATTATAGACACAAAAAGTCTTTACAAAATATTAGTAAATTGAATCTCATAATACATAAAATTGCTACAGATCTTCCTCAACTTATAATGGGGTTGCGTCCCAATAAACTCATCATGACTTGAAATGCATCTATTACATCTAACCTACCAAACTTCAAACCTGGGTCTCCTGCATTGCATGCAGATTCTTTACTCTCTGAGCCATCAGGGGAGCCCATTGATAAGCACAGCCTCCCCAAAATATGTTCAGGACACACACATTAACCTACAACCAGCAAAATCATCTAACCAAAGCTTATAATAAGGTGTTGAACATCTCACATAATTTATTAAATACTATACTGAAAGTGAAAATCAGAATGGTTGTAGTGGTAGAGAATGTGTGTGAGTACGATGGTTTTTTACCATTCTGATCCTGTGGCTTACGGGGAGTGGAGACTTGTAGGCACTGCCTACCATCATGAGAGAGTATGGCACTGCACATCACTAGCTCAGGAAAAGATCAAAATTCAAAATATAGTTTCTAATGAATGCATTTTCCTTTTGCAAATCAAACCACAGTACGTCAGAGACCACTGTACTATATCCTAACTAAGTTGGGGAAGGGGGTGGGGCGGGGAGTATTCCAGGATTACAATGCAGTAACATGTGAATATCAATCAGTGTAATTTAATACATTAACAAAATAATGAAAAAAACCCCATATGATCATCTTAATAGTTGCAGAAAAAGCATTTGAAAAATTGAACAACCATTTGTGATAAACACTCTCAGTAAACTAAGAATTGAAGGAGTCTTCCTCAACTTTATAAAGTAAATCTATAAAAGATCTACAACTACTATCATACGTAATGATGAAGAACTGAATGCTTTCTCCCTAAGATTAGGAATAAGCAGGATGTTGCTTTCACCAGTTTCTGTTCAACAAAGGCATACCTGCATACCTTGGAGATACTGAGGGTTCAATTCCTGACCACCACAATAAAGCAAATATTGCAGTAAAGTGAGTCACAGGAATTTTTTGGCTTCCCAGTATATATACTCTGATGTGCTCAGTCATGGTTGACTCTTTGTGACCCCATGGACTGTAACCTGTCAGTTTCCTCTGTCCATGGAATTTTCCAGGCAAGAATACTTGAGTGGGTTGCCATTTTCTTCTACACAGTACATATGTATATATAAGTTGTACTCACATTACACTGTAGTTTATTAAGTGTACAATAGCTTTATGTTTTTAAAGTGTATAAACCTTAATTAAATATATTTTATTGCTAAAAAATGTTAATCACCATCTGATAATGCAGTATTGTCACAAACTTTCAATTTATAAAAATACAAAATCTGCAAAGCACAGTAGAGTGAAGCACAATAAAATGAGGTGTATCTGTACAGACTGTAAAAGAAGTAAACATCTTTATTTACATAAGACACATCCATTTAAATGGAAAAGTCTACAAGTTTTATGTTAATAGCTATTAGAATTAATAAGTAAAATTAGCAAGTCTGCATTATACAAAGTCAATACACTGGTATTGTCTTCATACTGAAAGTGAAAGCGTTAGTCATGTCCAGATTTCTGTGACCCCATAGATTGTAGTCCACCAGCCTCCTCTGTCCATGTTATTCTCCAGGCAAGAATACTGGAGTGGATAGCTATTCCCTTCTCCAGGGAACCTTCCAGACCTAGGGATCAAACCCGGGTCTCCTGCATTGCAGGCAGATTTTTTACAGTCTGAGCCACCAGGGAAGCATCTTCATTATGGAGGGGATGAGAATATGCCACCCCAAATACGCCAGTTTGGCACAAGGATATTTTGAGATGAAGGCAATTGAGAAAAAGTAACCATAGGAAAAGCTTTCTGCTCTCCCGCCACTTGCTTAAAAGCAGGGCATAGATATCCCTTTGAGAAAATGTCCCCTTCTCCTCTTCTGTACCAGGAAGGTGACACCAATGTGAGTCTACATAAACAAACATTACTAACTAACCCTTATCTTTCATTAGTTCCCTTATAATTAACATACCTCCCACATTTACTACTTCTAGAAACCCAAACCCTTTTCCTTTGTCTAATCACTCTCCACAATTTATCACCCTTTGCTGAAATGAAACATAAGCCCCCCCAAAATAACTGCTTCTTTGAGTTTCACTTCTAATCTATAAGCTCCTGTGAACATAAAAATATTAATAAATGTGTATTCCTTTTCTCCCATTAATCTGCCTTTCCTCCATTTACTTCATAAACCCCAGTCACAAGTATAGAGGGTAAATGAAAGGTTTTCCTCCCCTACACTATATATGAGAAAACAATTTTTTTGAAAACTATATAACAATACATTTAGAAAAACAAAAACATGAAATACACAGACATAAATATACTGAAGATGTGTATCTGAAAACCACAAAACATTGCTGAGGGAAATTAAAGATCTTGAGATGTCAGGTCTCTCCCACCACTGATCTATATATTTAAAACAATCATAATGAAAACTCTAGCAGTCTCTTTTGTGAAAACTGAAAAGCCAATCCCAAAACCCACATGGAATATAGTGGACTTAGGACAGCCAAAGCAATTTTGAAAAGGAAGCACAAAGTTGAATGAAAACACTGTTTGATTTCAAAAATTATTATATAAAGCTTCTTATTCAAAACAGTGTCGTGTTTGTATAAGATTAAATATATAGGTCATTGAAATAGACCACACAAATATAGAGAGTTTACTTTTCAAAGAGAGCCAGGGTAATTCAATGAGGAAAGAATGGTCTTTTCAACAAATAGTGCCAGAACAACTGGATACCTATGTGTGTGTTGTTGGGGCGGGGGGGCGGGGGGGGGGCGGGGGAGGCGGGGGGGGGTGAGGGCGGGGGGACAGTGGGGATTACCTTTAACCCTTGGCTCTCAACAAACACAAGAATTAATTCAAATTGAATCATCAACTGAAATGTTAAGGCTAAATTGTAGTATTTTTAGAAGAAAACATAAGAAAGTACCTTTTGACACTGGGTTATATAAAGATTTCTTAAGCCACATAAAGCAAGAACCATGAAAAAAAGTTAATGAATTGGACTTCTTCAACATTAAAAACTTCAGTTCCCTGAAAGATCCCATTAAGTAAATGAAAAGACAAGCTACCTTGGAGAAGATATTTCCAGTTCATGTATCTGACGTGGACCTTGTATCCACGTTTTTCAGTATTAAGAAGAGAACCCAAGTTTTTTAATGGGTAAAAGATTTTAACAGATATTTCACACACAAAAACACATAAATAGTCAACCATCACATAAATGACATGCAGTATTTTTACTCATTGGGGGATGCAAATTAAAACTGCAATGAATGTCACTACACAGCTACTAGAATAGCTAGTCAAATAAAGAGTTAATAAGAAGTATTGATGAGGCTGTAAAGTACTTGGAATTCTTACATTGCTGGTGAGAGTGTCAGGCACTATAACCACTTCTGAAATTAGTTCAGCAGTCCTGTGAAGTTCAATATGTACTTCCCATATCATTGAGCAATTCTACTACAAAGTATTTTCTCAAGAGAACTACTTGTACACAACTGTTCATAGCAGCTATATTCTTAGAAGTCCAAACCTGGAAATAACCCAAATGTCCATCGATAGAAGGATGGATAAATAAACTATTGTATATTTACAACATAGAATACTACACAGCAATAAAAATGAACAAAGTACTGATACAACAAAATTAATGAACCTCAGCAAAAGAAACAGATACAAATGAGTATAGTACAAGGTACATTGCTGGGTTGTCACTAGCATGAAATTGAGAGTGAGTGTCTGCTTAACTTTGTATCTTAGGCACCTCATTTACGTCCCCCTTGTCCCAGCCTGAAAGTTCTCACTGTATAGTTCCATTTATGTGAAACTCTAGGACAGGCTAAACTAATCCATAGTGACAGAAAGCAGATCTCTGGCTGCCTCAGGCCAAGAGTAGATGGAATTTACTGCAAAAGGCTCAGGGGAACTTATGGGAGTGATGGAAATGTTCGGTGTCTTGATTGGGGTGATGGTTAAATGGCTGTAAACACGTGTCAAAATCCATTAGACTGTATGCTTAAAATAGGCACATTTTACTTTTTGTTAATTATACCTCTATAATACTGACTTTTTAAAAGAAGGCATTGCTCATGCTCTGCTCTGTCCCGCTGGCCTTGCTGTGAGCTGAGTGTGGAGTGGGCAGGGATAAGCCAGCTTCATCCACTGCAGAACAACAAGGAAAAGAAACCTGGAGCCCAATTCACCTTGAGGGCTAGACAATTGATTCCTGGAGAGGAATAAGCTTCTCTCTTGTTTGAGTCACTGTACTTTTGAGACATTAGATAAAACAGCTTAACTTGAGCCCCAACCAATACAATTACATGTAATTAAGAATTTTTATCAAATATTTTCCTGTGTATTAGCCTTATCTATTTGAAATAGACCATAAATTATTCATAAGGCAGGCCTAGAGGAAAATGAGTCTTTAAGCCCCTAATTATTCAGGACATACAGGCTCATCAGTTACAGACACACCCCATGCTTTGCTCTTGCCCACAGCACCTCATCTAATTGAACTCTGCAGAGGTGGCCCATACAGAGCCAGCCAGAATGTATGACTAGTTCTTTCTATGTCCCAGTAATATTCAACACTTAAGCAAATACTGGAGTCATTTCACAGTCTCCTGCTTAAAAAAAAAAAAAAGAGAGAGAGAGAGAAATTCTTTAAAGAAATAGCAGTACATAGATAATTAGGAATACATTAAGAATATTATGAATTCTTAAAATGGCTAATGATAATATTGAGAAATTCAGAGTCCATGTGACACCAAAATAATCAAGCAGTTCAAGAGAAGAATGTGACTAGATTATCAAAAGACTATACACACACACACACACATGCTATTAAATGCAACTTTTAATTCATTTTATTGATACTGCATAAACATATCAGTATATCATTCTTCCCACTAATTTATTAGAATCTAAATTCACTTATATTTTGGGACATTGGAAAAAATAAAAGTGATAAACCATTTTTATGATAAAGATGATAGCCATTTTTCAAAATGGCTAGGTCGTAGCAATAGTTTTAACATAATTTTATACCTCAAATAAAATACAATGAGATGAAGAAATGGGGGGTAAAAGTTAGTATCATAAATTGATGACTGGCTCCTTTTCTTCACTGAGTACCTGCTATGTGCAGGGTCTCATCCAAAATTCTAAACACATGAAGATATGTGGGCTGAAGCCCCTGTAGGTAACAGTGTTAAATCCTATGCTCAGTTTATAGCAGCAGCTGTCTGTTAACTTTGTTACTTTTGTTACTTTTTAAAACTGGTGAATTGGAATTTCAGGACTGGGAGACCTGTATTTTACTTAGAACATGCTGGTCTAAGTCCCTTTGTGGCATCCACCCTCATTTCCAGGGTTTTAAATTTCTATATATAACCTACTAAATGAGTAAAGGGATAACATTAGTTGAAAAGTCATGAAACCCCAAAGGAAATTTGAAATCAACCGTGTAAAATCATTAGATATTGTTTCATCAGAAACTCACAACTTTTTTCATTTAACAGAATTCAATGTAAAAAGAACATTTCCTATTTGAGTCCCATAAAATTTGACTTTAAAAAATTCAAATTTTAACCAGGATATATTTTAAATGTTCAACTTTTTAAAGTCAAAAATAAGCAAGACTTAAAATTCACTGATAGAAGACAGTCATTTCTTTCTCCCTCCTATGTGAATGAGATAACTACACTTACCCATTATTAGCCAACTTTAAATGAAGGAACACCAAAATTGAAATACACAGCCTGTCAATTCTTAAAATACCCTGTTTTCTTTAGTCTCATTTCTTCATTTTATCTCTAAGAACTTAACAAGAAATAAAGCTGCTGCTGCTGTTGCTGCTAAGTCGCTTCAGTCGTGCCTAACTCTGTGTGACCCCATAGATGGCAGCCCACCAGGCTCCCCCATCCCTGGGATTCTCCAGGCAAGAACACTGGAGTGGGTTGCCATTTCCTCCTCCAATGCATGAAAGTGAAAAGTGAAAGTGAAGTTGCTCAGTCGTGTCCAAATCTTAGCGACCCCAAGGACTGTAGCCTACCAGGCTCCTCCATCCATGGGATTTTCTAGGCAAGAGTACTGGAGTGGGGTGCCATTTCCCTCTCCAAGAAATAAAGCTACACCATGTTAAATCATAGGTGTTAAGAAAGATTTTGCTTTCTTAGAGATGTTACAGCCATGCCCCAGGAATAGTTTCCTTCAATGCAGTCCTTCTGCTTATAAGATGGAAACATAAGATGCAATTTCTGAGTAACTACAAGCAAGGTACCACACATGTGTCATCTTTAGGAGACAGGAGGAAAATAAACTCTCAAACACACACACACACACACATACATACCCTTCCACCACCTACTTACAAGATTTTCTTCTGAGATTGGCTAGCATTAAGATCCTGACAAGGTACCAAATTACTGGCAAAGAAATTCTTTGGAGTCATACATTGACAGCTCCTCTGGAGTTCTATAGAGTGATCCTTATCATGAGTGTGGCCTTGTATCCTTTCCTTCCATATTTCCTTGGGGTGGAATATATCTTCTCTGCGCAGACACAGTTAAAGAGGGAACTCTGCTTCTTGGCCACACACACGCACCCCTCTGCCTACTGCTTCATAAGTTACCTCTCACCTCCAAGTCCAAGGGAGGGAAACTGTTCATCTAACCCGCCTGAGTCCAGGACTTAGACTGGACCAGGATACAGGGAGTGCCTGGAAAGCAGGAGCCCTTCTGTTTTCCTGCCTCCGCATGGGTGACAAGTGAGGCCGGGCTGCAGGGCTCACCTCTTCCCCTACAGCTGCAACTAGTCAGCTCTCCTGCTCACTCTCGCTCACTCTCCATCTCACTCCACACCATCACTCCTTCCCTTCCACCTCCTCTACTCAAGATTATGGAGCTTTCAGATTCAAAAGCAACCACACAGGAGGCCTCACCTGGGCCTGGAGCCTCACCTATTCAAATACAACTTTTATAAAATGAGATTATTGTGTTCTTCTCAAATACTAATAAGATGGTGTATTAGCCAGGGTTCTCCAGAGAAGCAGATCTAATAGGACATATATAGACATATAAAGAGGAAATTTATTATAGGAATTGGCTCATGTGGCTAAGGAAGCCAAGAGGTCCCATGATCTGCCATCTGCAAGCTGGGAAACAGGAAAGCCAGGGGTGTAACTCAGTCCAAGTCCAAATTCCTGAGAATCAAGAGGCTAATAGTACAGCTCCCAGTCTGAGTCTGAAGGCCCTAGAACCAGGAGTTCCGGTGTCCAAGGTCAGGAAAAGATGATATCTTAGCTCAAGCAGAGAAAACAAACTTGTCCTTCCTCTGCCTTTTTGCTTTACTCAGAACTTCAGAGGATTGGATGATGCCCACCTGCATTTGTGAGGGCAATCTAACTAAGTCTACTGAACCAAATGCTACTCTTTTCCAGAGACACCTTCACAGACACACCCAGAAATAATGTTTACCAACTAACTGCATGTTCATCTCCTTAGCCCAGTACAGTTAATACATAAAATTAACCATCACAAGTGGTATTTAGTTTCCTATTTGGCTATTGTTTACTACTGTGTGCTCCCTCCACAGGGATCTCCCCCCAAAAAAGAAGGGTGATGATTGGAATTCCCAAATGCTGCCCTGAACCCCTGAGAGGAAACGTGGAACTTCCCGTTCTTGTCATTCTGCATTGACCAAGTTGCGAAGCAGACTCAAAACAACCATAATGTGTTTAGGTGAACAATAATCCGCAATTCTCAGTTACAACACACTGCCTCACTTGAATTCCATACACCTCTATGCATCTGGTACAATGAAGATTATCAACTCTGTCTGTAATAGCAACACTACAGCTAAGAAGAACTGTTGGCTCACAGAGTGAGTTTACAGAAGGGCCAGGACCAGAAGCTGAGACCTACACTTTGTCAGGACATTTCCCTCCAGGAACTGCTGTAGTCTCTCAGTGTTCATTTGCTTCTAAAAGGGACAACTGGAAAAAAAATTTTTTTAATAAAAAGCACAACTGAAACTGTATTTAGAAAACATGTCGGGGGGATTTTGTGGCAATTCAGACATAAGAAGAGTATGCCAGTATATGTCTGTGTGTACACGTAAGCTGGCAAAGGACCAGAGCATGAAAGGAATACACATTATTATTTGGCCTAGCACAATTTTAGTGGGTCTTATTACTTTTTGCAAATTATTCCATACCTAAGCTTGTCCATTCTCCTGTCTTTTGGAAATTTGCACAATAGTGATTGTCCTCATAACCTCTTTCTGTTGACTGGTCTCAGTTTAATACAGGGACTCGTACCAGATTTCCCCACCAATAGGAAGTAATTACAAATACTACCATATACAGTGATGTCACAGCCTTCTTTTCTTCCATAGAATAGACAACACACATCTAAAACAAAAAGATTTTGTCACTAGTAATAAAAAAAGTCCACTTGTTGGCTGTTTTCTCTTCTACCATACTTCTTATCTACCAAGTATTACTTTTAAACTAGAACTATAGAATTTAACTAGAGTACACCTAGTACCAATAAAAAAATGAGAAGAATTAAAAAGGAGGTCATCAGGCATCCTTACTGGTATTAAATAGACAAGTCAGCCCTGAGATGGTTGGCACAGAGATCAAACTAATGTTTCAGAATAAAAATAAATCCCTACTGTGATAAAATAAAAACAATTTTGGCTCAAAATCAGAAACTCACTATGGTTATTAATAGTAACAGCCTACACACAGAGTACAGCCAGACTGTAGCTATGGAGCAAAGGAACAATAACAACCACATTAAACAGACTTAGCAGGTAATGGAGCTTCAACCAGCTGGAGTGAAACCAAATGAACCTCCCTAGTTTATTCCCATGGAGAAACTCTTTTTGCCAAGTTCCCACATGACAAATGCTGCCCGGGATGACTACAAGACACAGACCAGTGTAAGTGTTGACAGACTCATTAGGTCTGGGGTGGCCATCAGATTGCTCTAATGAACAGGATATGTGTCCTGTTTGCTCACAGGTGTCATTTGGCTAAAGAATCTAACCAATTTGCATATGCTGGAGTCTTAAACAATGCTCTCATCAAACATCTGGGTTGATAGAGTTGTAAAATGAATTCCATGGTATTTCCATGAATTATGTATACCATCGCATCTTTTCATCAGTTGCAAAGCTTAGTTGTTTATAGGATGAAAAGGGGACTCTGAGTCCTGAGACCTTTGCCAAATAGTTGAGGTAACTTGATTCCTCCATCTGTTAAATGGTGATAACATATTACTTTACCCTGCTTGATTTTGTTTTGACTTTAACCAATTCATTTGTTGGGTTTTTTTCCTTCATTAAATACTTATGGGGTACCCGCTAATATGCTGGCCACTATTTGGGAGTATGGTGGGTGGAAGGCTAACGGGATTCAGCAATGAATAAACAGACAAATATTCCTGCCCTGTGGAACTTATACCAGCTGTGGGGGAGGGAGAGGACAGCACAACTAACAGTAAACACATAAACAAGCAAAAAGGATATGACATCAAAATGTTACAAATGCTATGCAAACAATTTTGTGTGAAGGGAGATAGGGATTGCCATGGTGATAGTGGCTTCCTGTTTCAAATGGAGGGATCAGGGAAGTCCTCACTGATAAAATGTCAAAAAAGTTGAAAACATCTCATTGTTTGTATCTTCCCAAAAGATAGAAAATACCTGGACAAGTGAAGAGTACATTTCAGGAACAACAAGGCAGTCCTCTATTCATTTTGAGCCCCCTGTTCCAATCCTCTCCTGAAGTCATAATGAATTATCTGAATGCTTATGAGTCAATATTGTATGTTATTTGGAATCAATCAAAATTTCATCCTCAAACACTGTTAGTTTTCCACTGGGGAGTATTGAAAGACACCATCATTTGAGAAGAGATCAGAAAGTTGAAATCTGGGGCTGTGAGGGTCCAGTCCCCACTCTGTTAATATTTTTGTAACTTTACACAAGTAGTTGTTTTGTTTATTTGTCTTAATGGATCTCAGAACATTTGGGTAGTGAGGTATATGACATGAAAGCCACAAATTAAATTAGAAAAGAACTTTTCAGTACAACTAATGAAAAAAAAAACTCTCAAAAGAGATTTGAAGAAGGTGAGTGAAGTAATTTATCAAGTGATGAATGTGAGACAAATCAAAACATTTAGAAGAGACTGCACACTAGAGAGGGCCAGAAGTATGAGGCATGAGTGAAGAAGAAAAAGAAAAATCATTCCCTTAATTAGAGCTAAAGAAGTTGGTCATACAGGATGAAAGAAAGAATGTAAACCAGAGCTGAATAAAAGATCAACTTGAAAAATCAAAACCAATGAACAAGCAAAATAATATGAAAACAAACTCACAGATACAAAGAACAGATTAGTGGTTACCAGAGAGGAAAGAAGGTGGACAAGATGTGTGAAGGGGTTCAACTAGTTGGTGATGGATAGTAACTAGACTTGTGGTGGTGATCACTCTATAGAGTATACGGATGTTGAACTATAATGCACTGTATCTGAAACTTACATTAAAAAAAATAAAGAACAAAGGATCAACTTGAGGATAGAAGAAACTCATGTCTGATCTAAAACTTCAGGGGATAAGGAAGCTCTGTTATTCTACCTAGGTAGGAAAAATAATGTGGTTCACGCAAAAGTCAAGAAAGAGAATTTGAGAGGTAAATTCACAGTGAAGAGCAAAGTTCTTCAAAGATAAAATCAAGAGGACCAAAAAGATAAATCAATATAAATGCTGCAGATAACCTATTATGCTTTTATGTATTTTCCAGCTTTTCCAGAAGTGACATTTAGTAGTCTTATAATCAGAAATATATGTGTATGTGTAAATATAAATACAATCTGAACACAAGACTGCAGTGCCAGAAGCTACAGAAAGCTAGAACTACAATCCAAATTAAGTCATGGTCCCAAGGCTGGTGGTTTGATGACTATCCATTTCTATTAGAAATATTTTTGAAGACAACTGTGGCTTTACAAAACATTCAGTCTCCTCAAAGGGCTGTTTCAGGTGTGAAAGATGTTTCTGCAGTATAAAGGACATGTGCAATTGCAAGTGGAGATACAATAGAGAGGATTAGCAGAAAATAATCAGAACCAGCATCACCACTAGGGCCAACTCTTCCAACAAGAAAGCTTTCATCAATGTCCTAGCTAGAAGAGATGGGTAGGTCACACCAAAATGACATTTTAAATCTGTTTTTAAAATTTGACCCACCTAACACTTCCAATCAAATCTTATCACAGCCTCAGTATAAACAGGAAAAAAAAAGGTCTGGATCAGCTGTGGTAGAAGAGCCTGAAAATCCACCTTCTCAGGGTATGCACACACCCATAAAGTGGCTCACCTGGGGCACCTCTGTAGAGTCCCTAAATTCAATGAAACATGGCTGGAAAGCATTGGCTATAAATCATACTGATATTCTAGGAGTTACATTTTCTGTCTGGAGGAGAACTTGTAAATATCTTCATGACTATATTCCACCAGACTCTTCTGTCCATGGAATTCTTCAGGCAAGAATACTGGAATGGGTAGCCATTCCCTTCTCCAGGGGATCTTCCTGACCCAGGGATTGAACCCAGGTCTCCAGCATTGCAGGCAGATTTTGTATCAGCTGAGCCACCAGGGAAGCCCTGTAAATAAATAAATATATATATATATATATAGCCAATGCTTTCCAGTCATTACATATATATATATATATATATTATGTAATGTACTGGTGTTCTGTGATTGATGGGGTTGCAAAGAGTCAGACACGACTTAGCGACTGAACTGAACTGACTGAATGTACTTATAGAAATATATACCCATATATTTCATGTATGAAAAATGAACTTATATTCAATTCAGTTCAGTCACTCAGTCGTGTCTGACTCTTTGCGACCCCATGGACTGCCACACGCCACACCTCCCTGTTCATCATCAACTCCCGGACACTGACTGTTCAATAATGCTGGTATCTCTCTGATGTCTAGAGCTCACTGGGGGTCATCTGACCCTGGATTCAAACATCCAACTTTAGGGTCACTGTGCTGATGAGAGCAGTTGGCTGTGGGGCCATTTTGAACTGGCTGCCTAACAGTCTAGCTGAAGGAGAGTCAACTAATAACACCCATCCTCTATAAAGGTGTTTCCGAGAACACATATTCAAGGATGGTCTGTGAAATCCAATGACCAGTTTACTTGAAAGTCTGAAAATAGGTTTTTTAAACTGAAAGAAGCAGAAATTAGAGCAAAAAAGAGGCCAAAATAAATAAAAATCTAGAATATAGTCTTTTGCCTAAGAACACTGTACATCAATTATTTGTTATTCTCTAGGTTGCTGAGTTATTTTTTTTTTTCTTTTTATCTGGTTCTCTTTTGCTTTTCTGCCTGGGTATTTGCCATTTAGACATATTTATCAAACAATCCACAGTGACATCTACATATGTGATTTTCTCTGAGTCAAGAAGTACACAGTCCACTGTTGTATACAGACAGGGTCTATTGAGATGTCTGTAAGAAGGGTAGATGAGAGTGATAAATGACGTACATTGGACTCTAAAACAAGCCCCCAAATCTCAACTCTAACTCAATAGTAATACATAATGGAAATGAAATCATAGCCATTTATTCATTTTATTTGACATGTTTTATGGGTTCAGGAAAATAAGAAGAGCAGATTTAGATCAGGGCTTTCCATGCAGACAAGTGCAAGGGGAAAAAAATGAACTGGTTAGCAGTACTTTATAAATCAATTCTTAAAACAAATGGAAAAATCCGCTCCATGCATTCACTCATTTAGGCTTATAAATAAGAACCAAGACGCCAGACAATTCTTCAGTAGGCTCTACACAACCTAGCAGAAATGTCTCTCAAGATTTCTGACTCTCACTTCTTCAAGAGCAAACAGGTTATCACCAATTTTCTAAGGTTCAAAACAAAGGCACACAGACCGGAGTTCCCTGAATTTTCAAGGAACAAGAAACTGAACATGTATATTACCATATGTGAAATAGACGACCAATGCAAGTTCGATGAGTGAAACAGGGCACTCGAAGCCAGTAAACTAGGACAACTCAGAGGGATGGGATGGGGAGGGAGGTGGGAGGCGGGTTCGGGACGGAGAACACATGTACACCCATGGCTGATTCATGTCAGTGTATGGCAAAAACCACCACAATACTGTAAAATAATTAGCCTCCAATTAAAATAAATAAATTAATTAAAAAAAGAAATACTATGTTTTAACAAATACTTGTCAAATAAAAGCATTGGAACTAAAAAAAAAAAAAAGAAGAAGAAAAAACTGAGCAGAGTTGGGGTTGGGAGAAATTGCTGCTGCAAATCCCTTGGAGGGAAATTCCCTCTCTATTCAAATTAAAACCAGCTAAGGTAGAGATCAGAATTTAAAAACTGTCTCAGGTACTAGGCAATAGAAGATCATTTTCAAATTCTCTAGGAATAAGCTTCTCCAGCTGCATAAACCCTTTATAAGTTTAGAGGTCTTTCAGACAATAGCTGGCTCCCATCCAAGCACTGAAATGACAAAAATCTACGTTTAATAAAGGCGGCCATGATGATGCCCTCTGGAAAACAGAGAGTAAAAAAGGTGTCTGCGGAATTCTGCAGAGCAGAGCTGGGTTTGACTGGAACAATACATTTTAAGGGTTTTATGACTCCAGTTACAAAAGGCAGTATCAGCAGGAGTTTCTGTCTGGGTTCTGAATGAGCACTAAGAACAGGCTGAGCTGGGGGTGTGGGGAGACGGGTCCCCCAGTGGAGGTGTGTGGAGATAAGGATATGGAACTGAACGTTTACCTAAATAAAGTATTACTGCACTCCTCACGTTCTGCCTCTCCTGGGGCCCTTGAATAAGTCTCAGCAAGAGACAAAAGGGGAAATGGTCATGTCTTTATTTCTCCAGAGGAGAGATGCATCTGATTTCATCCTTTAAATGAAATGTCCAAGGGAAAATAGGAAAAATGAAATGTTAAGGTTCACTAAGTTTTCCTCTAATGTCTCTTATGTTGCCTTGAACCTTTGTAGTTCAGTTTAGACTTAATCTAATATTCCAAGGATTTCTCCTGAGCTTTAATTCAAAGCAGCAGTATAAGCTCATGGGGGAAGGGGTAGAGGGAAGGGGAGATCCAAAAAATAAAAAAAAATCCTTATCATTTCATCTCATGAATATTGCATCAGTTTAAAAACCCTGTCTAGCCAGCTTATCTCCATGGTTGTCAGATTCCACAAGCCTATATTGAATGCAATTAAAGGAAAAAGTAAAATTCATGAAAACTATTTTGAAACAAAGGAGTATTCATTCAGAGCTTGGTGAGATGCCCTCCCTGACCACATTTCAGTCGAGCTCTTTTCAGCCTCCTTTTTCAACTAATCTTTGGGGATATTCTGAGCATCCTTTTTCAATATGTCTTTGGGCATATTCTCAAGAATCCAGTTTTAGCCAGAATCCTGCTAAGTCAGTTTAGAGATAATCTCCATCCTCAGTATGTGACCAGTTCTTCATCCTCCACCCTTGGTATCTGATCACCCTAGTTTGCCTTCAGGAAGAATATTGTTAAGTCAGCTTAGCCAGAATCCCCAACCCCTGGTGCTTCCTCTTGGTAATTTTCCATCCTCTAATGCCCACCTCCCTCTTTGGCTATCAATCCCCAGTTACCCATGCTGTATTGAGCCCATACTAAGTACTCTTTTCCTTTATTGCGATCAGATCAGATCAGTCGCTCAGTCGTGTCCGACTCTTTGCGACCCCATGAATCGCAGCACGCCAGGCCTCCCTGTCCATCACCAACTCCCGGAGTTCACTGAGACTCATGTCCATCGAATCAGTGATGCCATCCAGCCATCTCATCCTCTGTCGTCCCCTTCTCCTCCTGCCCCCAATCCCTCCCAGCATCAGAGTCTTTTCCAATGAGTCAACTCTTCGCATGAGGTGGCTATAGTCCTACATAAAATCTGCTTTTACCACTTTAAATCCTTTCCAGTCTGGTTTGTCTTTGAAAAGCTTATCCCTTCTATGAGGCTCATGCATAGGAACCTTGACTGTCTTATTTATTGACAAGGCCATTAGATTATTCACAGAGGAAGGAATTTTACTTCCAGTAGATGATTTTACAGCAATCTGATACAGAATGGTGTTATATGTTGAGAATTCACAGAATCTGATTCTGAGTTCCACAGAACCAGTTAATTGTTTTTGCTGGGTTTTAGAAGCAACCACAGAATCCCTGACACTGACTAGATAGGGCGCTATGAGATAAGAGCAAACAGGTAAGAACCCCTTAATCCCACAAGACTCTCAGACTCCATGGGAGAACTTCCTGCTCCTCAAGCCCTGATGTTTTTCTCCCTAAGAAATCTAGATTTAGCACCCCTGTGGTTAAACCTTTCCCTGTATTGAGACCCTATAGTGAAACACCAAACAATCTACAGAATCCCTACATACTAGAATCTTCCGTGGCTCTTATTTTACAGATGCGGGAACTGATAATCCCAAACACCACTCTCCAATGCTCAGTAATGTCTTTCAGAGGGGTGACGCAATACATGTGCAAACAGTTCCCAACAGTCAAAAATGAAAGGAAAGAGTTTAATTCCAAAATAAATTAAAATAACAGGGCATTCTAATAAAAAAAGATAAGCAATAAATTATTGTGTACCTTAGAAGCTAAAAGAAAACCAAGGTATTTGATTAAAATCTATCTTCCTTCCATCAGTTTAATGCCATAGTTAAAACTCCATGTTCTTTATCAGACTCTAAAGAGAGAATGATCATGGTTAATAGGAATTAGAAGACAGATTGAGAAAATGGTTAAGAAAGCAGGTGTTGATAGCAAATAAACAACTGACAAAGGATTAATTTTCAAAGTATACAAGCAGATCATACAACTCAAAACCAGAAAAACAAACAACCCAATCAAAGAGTGGGAAAAAGACCTAGACAGACATATCTCAAAAGAAGACATACAGATAGCTAACAAACACATGAAAAGATGCTCAACATTGCTCATTATTCAGTTCAGTTCAGTTTAGTTGCTCAGTCGTGTCCGAGTCTTTGCGACCCCATGAATCGCAGCACACCAGGCCTCCCTGTCCATCACCAACTCCCGGAGCTCACTCAAACTCATGTCTATCAAGTTAGTGATGCCATCCAGCCATCTCATCCTCTGTCGTCCCCTTCTCCTCCTGCCCCCAATCCCTCCCAGCATCAGAGTCTTTTCCAATGAGTCAACTCTTTGCATGAGGTGACCAAAGTATTGGAGTTTCAGCTTTAGCATCAGTCCTTCCAATGAACACCCAGGATTGATCTCCTTTAGTATGGACTGGTTGGACCTCCTTGCTGTCCAAGGGACTCTCAAGAGTCTTCTCCAACACCACAGTTCAAAAGCATCAATTCTTTGGCGCTCAGCTTTCTTCACAGTCCAACTCTCACAGCCATACGTGACCACTGGAAGAGAAATGCAAATCAAAACTACAATGAGATATTACCTTACACTAGTCAGATTGGTCATCATCAAAAAGTCTACAAACAATAAATGCTGGAGAGGGTGTGGAGAAAAGGGAACACTCTTGCACTGTTGGTGGGAATGTAAATTGATACAGCCACTATGGAAGACAGTATGTAGATTCCTTTAAAAACTAGGAATAAAACCACCATATGACCCAGCAATCCCATTCCTAGGCATATACCCTGGGAAAACCAATATTGAAAAAGACACATGTATCCCATTGTTCACTGCAGCACTATTTACAATAGCTAGAACATGGAAGCAACCCAGATGTCCATCGACAGATGAATGGATAAAGAAGTTGTGGTACATATACACAGTGGAATATTACTCAGCCATAAAAAGGAATGCATTTGAGTCAGTTCTAATGAGGTGGATGAACCTAGAACCTATGATACAGAGTGAAGTCAGAAAGAGAAAGAGAAATATAATTTTCTAATGCATATATATGGAATCTAGAAAAATGGTACTGAAGAATTTATTTACAGGGCAACAATGGAGAAACAGACATAGAGAATAGACTTATGGACATGAGAAGAGGGAAAGAGAGAGTGAGATGTGTGGAAAGAGTAACATGGAAACTTACATTACCATATGTAAAATAGCCAACGGGAATTTGCTGTATGGCTCAGGAAAGTCAAACAGGGGCTCTGTATCAACCTAGAAGTGTGGGATGGGGAGGGAGGTTCAAAAGGGAGGGGATATATGTACACCTATGGCTGGTTCATATTGAGATTTGACAGAAACAACAAAATTCTGTAAAGCAATTATCCTTCAATAAAAAATAAATTAATTTAAAAAAAAGAAAGCAGGTGTTGAATCTGACCAAATGACATCCTAAAGTAATAATAGAGCTAGTTTGCTGTTCTAAGTCCTTTACATGGGTTAATCTGTTTAATCTTACAACAAATTATTTGATAGGTACTATTATTAACTGTATTTCACAGGCAAGGAATCAGAGTTCAGAGGAATAAATAAGTTGCCAGAAGTTTCACAGCCAGCATTCTTGCCCAGGCAGGTTAACTGCACTCTTAACCACTATATTACACTAAATTACAAAGGAACGTGCAGATATGACAACTAAGACACTAATCTCAGGGGTGGAGAAATACATAAGACTAGGATAAAAGTCAAAAGGCTTGAAAAGGTCAAAGGTTCTTATTTTCAAAAACAGACAGAAGATTATGAAAATGATATCCCCACGAGTCTGACATCAAATCCCAGAAAATGCATTTCTAAGCAGATAGTCTATAAGCTTAGCAAAGAAAGTAGTAAATACTGAGTAGCAGCCCAGGCTCATTAAAGAGAAGTCATATCTTCTTATAGGATCACTAAAACAGCAGGCTGGGGAAATTCTGCAGACACAGAGTATCTGAGTTCAACAACACGTCAGCAATGTCTCTCTTACCTATTTTTAAATTCACAATGGATAAATGCAGTTGGTTAAAAATAATGTTCCCAAAGAGAGTTGACAAGTAGATATCTATCAAATAAGAAGGTCTTGAGTGACGTAGAACTTACAGTTATTTCTGATTTGTTCTATTGATTAGGATGGAACACACTTTTCAAATATAAAGAGATCACAAAGTTTGGAGGTATCACTAAGAGAACAACTAAGAGAATCAATATTCACAAATAATTTTGACAGGCTACAATAATATAACCAAATCCACAAGATGAAATTCAATGCAACAAATGAAACACACCTCACCTAAGTTAAAGAAACATAAGTTCCAGAATGAACGATTGCCTTGAAAACAGTTCCTGTGGAAAACGACTTCAGGGCTTGAGTAGATGACAAGCTCAAAATAGGCCCATAGCATGATCCTCCTGCTGAAAAAGCTAATGCAGTCCTAGGCCGTGTTTTTAAAATGTAGCTGTCATTCCCCTGAGCTCTGATCACACCCAGAACTAGATTTACTGGGATTTACAACACATTTGAGAGGTGCATTGGAATGTACCTAAGAGGAGACCTACCAGGTACCATGAAGGGTCTAGAAAACCACATCAGGAAGCATAGTTGACAGAACCTGTAATTCCGCATGCCCAAACACGTAACTGTGTATTCCCCTCACCCTGTTTGTTTCTCTTCCAGTGGTACCATGTTGGCTAATGACATGATCTGCCCACCTTTCCTTTCAACCTAGAAACCTATATATCACCTCCTAATCACCCATCTTACTACTGAGTTAATCCTTCAGTCCTGACAATTTCTATAATAAATTCTGTCTTGTCTCTCCATTCACTCTGACTTTTTTATCTTTCAACATCCGTTACTTAGACTATTGCAAAAGCCTCCCGACATGTCCACTCATTTCATTCCTGGGCCACTTTAACCCACCTCTTCACTATATGTAGTGTAATTTCATAAACATGCAAGCCAAACAGAAACGTGTTCCTCTGCTTTAAACCACACTGTCCATAATATGAAGTCCAAACTCCCTAGCATGGCCACCAAGGCCACCATCTGAACCATCTTCCCATGGCCAACCCCACTTCTTGTCGCTTCTCAGTCTATACCAGATTCCAAACATACCAAAGTCTGTGCGCTTCCCTTGAATATGACCAGCACTGTAGATTAGTTCCACCACCAGAGGAGTGGGTCTGGAGTGTGAGGCTCAGACCAAGCGGCTAAGGCTTGAACCATGGCCCCTAGGACTTTGAATCTCCTGCCACTGCTCTTCCAAATCCATGACCTCATTCCTGCCGAGGCCACGATCCCTGAGAGCTGCTCTCCGCCTGAGTGGGGTGAGGGGACTGAGGCAGACCCATCCCAAAGGGAAGCATCATCCTCTAAAGGGCCACTTTAGAGGTCTCTCCATCAGCCTGCCTGAAGCTTTCTTAGAACTGTGCTGCAGTAAGAGACCCTTCTTACCCAACCATCCCATTCATTCTTCAACACCCAGACCCAGATACCTCTCCTCGGTGAAGATTGCTTTGATCTACCCACAAATACAAGTTTCCCTGAGTCCCTCTTCTGGGCCAGTTCCCTGCACTCTCACTCTCACTGCATACTTTTGGATGGTATAAAGGGGAAAAAATGGCATGAGAAGCCTTTATTTAAAAAATAATAATAATAAAGGATCAAATATAACTGACTACTCTCCTCCTCCAACATGAAATTACTGTGCCCTGAAAATGTGCTTATTCCACAAGACCTAGAAACAACATAAATCTGCTCTGACCTGGCGGTCAGGTCTTAGAAGACAAGCAAATAACAAAACTCTTTTTCACTGGGCACCTGTAGCAATGGTGCATGAAGGTAGTACTTTTGTTTCTTGAGGCAATCTTAGAAACATGGTTTTAAAATATCATTTTTCTCCCGACAGCATTAATCCTAAAACATAAATTCTGATTTCAGCTCTCTTCTCTCTGACACTAATCCTGGGCCCAGCATGGACCATTCCTTAAATTTATAACATATGAAGCAACAGAAACCAACCTTAATCCTCTGCTCCAAGTTTCTAAAGAAATATAACATCTTGATTGATTGAAATACTTTCTCATTTTGGAGAGTGGTGTTCACCTCTGCGTGATTCCTGTTGAGAGAAAGCTCTTGTGAAATTTCTTTTCTCCCATTAGTAACCCTTTTCCTACATACCTAGGTGTGTTTCCTACCCCTAGATAAATTTATGTTCAAATGTAAAATGCTTCTACAGCATGTATAGCATAATGTCTCCCCAATATTATGATATCCCCATTACAAACAAAATATCATGTGAAATCTGAAATTATTTTGCATAGTCCCTTGTTTCTGTGGTTGATTTACTAATGTTTTCTCCTGTGTGTCCCATACAATTAGGTAGAGTTTCTGTCTGTTTTATTCAATTCCTAGCACCATAATAGGCTCTCAAATATTTATCAGTTCAGTTCAGTCGCTCAGTCGTGTCTGACTCTTTGCAACCCCATAAACTGCAGCACGCCAGGCCTCCCTGTCCATCACCAACTCCCAGAGCCTTCCCAAACCCATGTCCATTGAGTCGATGATGCGATCCAACCATCTCATCCTCTCTCATCCCCTTCTCCTCCTGCCCTCAATCTTTCCCAGCATCAGGGTCTTTTCAAATGAGTCAGCTCTTTGTATCAGGTGGCCAAAGTATTGCAGTTTCAGCTTCAACATCAGTCCTTCCAAAGAACACCAGGACTGATCTCCTTAAGAATGGACTGGTTGGATCTCCTTGCAGTCCAAGGGACTCTCAAGAGTCTTCTCCAACACCACAGTTCAAAAGCATCAATTCTTTGGCACTCAGCTTTCTTCACAATCCAACTCTCACATTCATACATGACCACTGGAAAAACCATAGCCTTGACTAGACAAGCCTTTGTCGGCAAAGTAATGTCTCTGCTTTTTAATATGCTGTCTAGGTTGGTCATAACTTTCCTTCCAAGGCGCAAACGTCTTTTAATTTCATGGCTTCAATCACCATCTTCAGTGATTTTGGAGCCCCAAAAAATATTTATAGGGTGAATGAAAATCCTAGAGAAGAGAAGCATCGTGACTCTCCAAACTGAGATAGCAAATACAACATGCTGCTGCTGCTAAGTCGCTTCAGTTGTGTCCGACTCTGTGCGACCCCATAGACGGCAGCCCACCAGGCTCAGCCATCCCTGGGATTCTCCAGGCAAGAACACTGGAGTGGGGTGCCATTGCCTTCTCCGAAATACAACATGAGAGTCTATAAAATCAGATGTTAACTATGTCCCATTCTATTTTTTCTAGGCAACATCAACATCATCATATTGAGGAGTTGAGGTGGTAGAGTGAGTATATTATAAAACTAAAATTAAGTCAGATTATGTAGTAAGCTGAATATCCAGTCCTCACCCCTGGTACCTCTGACTGTGACGTTACATGGAGAATGGACTCTGCAAGTGTGATTTGAGGATCTTGAGATGGAGACATTCTCCTGAATTATCCAGGTGGCCCTAAATATAATCATGAGGGACCATCTAAGAGGCAGGCAAAGGGAGATTTGACAGAAACAAGAGAGAGGTGATAAAGGTGGCGTCATTGCGTCACGTCTGTCATGGTGTGATGACAAAGTAAAGAGAGACCTGAAGACCTCATTGATGGTTTTGAAGATGGAAGAAGGGGCACACCGTGCCAACAAAGGTCCGCCTCTTCTAGGGGCACACCGTGGGTGAGGCTCACACTGCAAGTAATGAGGCTTTCGAAACTGGAAAAGGCAAAGGAACAGATTTTCCCCCAGGATCTCCAAGGGGGTGTGGCCCAGCCAACCCTTGGATTTAGTCCAGTGAAACTGATTTTGGACTTCTGACCTCCAGAATTATAAGAAATAAATGTGTGCTGTTTTAAGCCACCAAGTTTGCAGCAACTTATTATAAGAGTCATAGGAAACTGTTACATATTAAGTATCATCTCTTGGCAACACTTATAACATTGATGATTGTGAATATTTACCAAGGCTGTTATAAGTCCCTTATGTGTATTGCTGCTTTCAAATCTCACAGAGTATCTAGGAAGGAATTACTATTTACATCCCCATTTTATAGTTTTTTTCTATGTCATACAATTAACACAGTACAGAGATGGAATGTGAAGCAAAGCAGTCCACAAGTCATAGCTTGTTGCTCTGACCTCTACCCTTCAACGTTTACTGTTCATACGCCTCTTGTATTTTGATATGTTAGGGGGTGAGAAGCGGTGATGGGCCACCCAGAAATCACACCGTTAAAATATAATGTGTCTACTATCACTATATCATTCACTTCAAAGGACTGTTTCAAATATTTCCTGCTTAACACTTGGAAAAACCGAGTCATAAAGAGATTCAGGGTGTTCAACAAGCCTGTGGCAGGCTGGGAACAGAGCAACCACTGAGTGACTGACTCTGCTGTCAATCAATTATATCACATTTAATGTGCTTTCAATTCTTTAAAGCTCCTTCACTCCTTTTATCTCTTCTGAGCCTGTCAAGAATTCTACAAGGTGAGTAGAACAAGTGCTATGACTTTCATTTTAAAGGTGAAAAACTGAAGTACAGGAGTTGAGCAAAGTTCATACACTCGCTCTGCTGGTTTGTGTGATGACAAGAAAAGTGCTCAAGTCTCCTGTTTTCAGCTCTGAGCTCTTTCCACTCCTCCACACTTGGCCATCTCATAAATGGTCCAACATGAGTTTCCAACAAAGGTCCACCTAGTCAAAGCTATGGTTTTCCCAGTAGTCACACATGGATGTGAGAGTTGGCCTATAAAGAAAGCTGAGTGCCGAAGAACTGATGCTTTTAAACTGTGGTGTTGAAGACTCTTGAGTCCCTTGGACTGCAAGGAGATCAAACCAGTCCATCCTAAAGGAAATGAGTCCTAAATATTCATTGGAAGGACGGATGCTGAAGCTGAAGCTCCAATACTTTGGCCAGCTGATGCGAAGAGCTGACTCATTTGAAGAGACCCTGATGCTGGGAAAGACTGAAGTGGGGAGAAGAATGGCATGACAGAGGATGAGATGGTTGGATGGCATCACCGACTCAATGGACATGAGCTTGAGTAAGATCTGGAGTTGGTGATGGCAGGGAAGCCTGGCATGCTGCAATCCATGGGGTCACAAAGAGCTGGGCACAACTGAGCAACTGAACTGAACTAAACTGAGTTTCTGGGCTATTCTGTAAATAACTTCAGAAACAAGACTCATCACTGGAATGGGTCCTATCTAGTCCTGTAATACACATTGTGGGAGAAAGAAAACATGATCAACATATGGCTCTTAAGCATTTGAAATGTGACAGGTCAAAATTGAGATCTGTTGTATGTATAAAATGCACCCTCGATTTTGAAAACTTAGTATGCAAAAGAGAATATAAAATACCTTATTAGTATTTTTATTTGAAAGTGAAAGTCACTCGGTCTTGTCCAACTCTTTGTGACCCCATGGACTGTTGCCCAGCAGGCTCCTCTGTCCATGGGGATTCTCCAGGCAAGAATACTGGAGTGGGTTGCCATGCACTCCTCCAAGGGATCTTTGCAACCCAGGGACCGAACCCAGGTCTCCCACACAGCAGGTAGATTCTTTACTGTCTAAACCACCAGGAAAGCTATTAAAATAGTATTTCGGATGTATTGGGTTAAAATATAATATATTTTTAAATTAATTTCACCTATTTCTTTTTACCTTCCTGATACTTGAAAAGCTAAAATTAACTATATGACCCACATTTCACAGCTCTAGATTGTATCCCAGCCAGTGCAGAAAAGAGTCCCTTACCAGCATCCATAAGACAATCCCAATTCGAAAACCTCCAGAGACAGAAACATACTCAAGGAGCAGCCAATTCCATTTTTGGAAGTCTCTAATGGAAAGTTATTTTCCACTGAATGAAAACTATAGGTAAGGGAAGGGAAATCGCTTACCAAGTATATATCCCTGAGTGATAACGTGCCAACACAGGTTTGATTAAAACAAACATGCCACTCTAGGGCAGGATATTGATAATGGAGTAGGCTGTTTGCATGGACATGTGTAGGGGCAGGGAATACACAGGCAATCTCCATCAGATCAGATCAGATCAGTCACTCAGTCGTGTCCGACTCTTTGCGACCCCATGAATTGCAGCACGCCAGGCCTCCCTGTCCATCACCAACTCCCGGAGTTCACTCAGACTCACATCCATTGAGTCGGTGATGCCACCCAGCCATCTCATCCTCTGTCGTCCCCTTCTCCTCTTGCCCCCAATCCCTCCCAGCATCAGAGTCTTTTCCAATGAGTCAACTCTTCACATGAGGTGGCCAAAGTACTGGAGTTTCAGCTTTAGCACCATTCCTTCCAAAGAAATCCCAGGGCTGATCTCCTTCAGAATGGACTGGTTGGATCTCCTTGCAGTCCAAGGGACTCTCAAGAGTCTTCTCCAACACCACAGTTCAAAAGCATCAATTCTTCGGCGCTCAGCCATCTTCACAGTTCAACTCTCACATCCATACATGACCACAGGAAAAACCATAGCCTTGACTAGACGAACCTTTGTTGGCAAAGTCTCTGCTTTTGAATATGCTATACATACCTTCCACTAAATTTTGCTATGAAGCTAAAAATTTGTCAATTTTTTCACTACAATTAAAAGAAAAGAAGAAGAAAAGAGGTTGTGATGGCCAATTTTTTGTGCCAACTTGACTGGACCACAAGGTACCTAGCTATTCGGTCAAAACATAATCTTGAGTATTCTGAAGGATGTTCTTGGATGCACTTAACATTTGAATTGATAGACTAAGTTAAGCAGAATGCCCTCCATAATGTGGAAGGCCATCAGCCAGTCAGCTGAAGGCTGGACAGAGGAAGAAGCTGACCCTCTCATGTAGACAGGGAACTCCTCCTACCTGAGTACATGTGTGGGTACACTGGTCTCCTCTGGCCCCTGGATCAGACTGAATCAGTGGTGCTTCCTGGGTCCTGCTGACTACAGATCTTGGGACTTGTCAGCCTCCATAATCGTGTAAGACAATTCCTTATAATTAACTGTTGTAATTCCTTATAGTATACACTATTGGTTCTGTCTCTCTGAAGAACCCTCATTAATACATATGTCTATAAGAATTGCCATAGAAGATACTTTGATAAATGAAAAAACTTAAAGAAGACTCACATGAAGAGAGAGAGAGGGGAAGTAAGGAAGAGGAAGGAAGGAGGGAAGAAAGGGGGAAAAATGAAAACCAATAAGAATAAAAACAAAATATTTATCCATATAGTCTTTTTATATATATACAGAGTATCTCTAGAAAATAGACGCAGTGATGACCTCAGGAGGGAGAAAGAAATTAGAGGTCTGGGCAATGGTAGGGGTGGATATATAATGCAGTTTTCACAGGATGTCTTTTGGTACTCTTTAGTTTTTTTCTTTGAATGTGTCCATTCGAATAAATACATTTGGAATAAAAATCACTATGCTTTGACTAAGAATTCCTTACCAAAAAATCCTAAGAATAGATATTTTAAAGAAAACTCTTCAGCTTATGAGCTTGAACAGGGAGTAACTGGCCAGAGTTTTATAGCATGAAATATTTTGGTACCTTATACCATGAACTCGAGGCTCACTCCACGTCTGAAAGGACATCAGCAATGACTGAGACCGAGGGCTGAAGGAAGGACACCACTCCGACACTGCCTTCCCAAGATCACACCCTCACCAGGCCTCTCTCCCCTTCTCTACAGGAGGGGGATGGCAGTGGGCAAGCTGCAGAGCTAAGCTGCAGACAGGACCGTGAGTCCCTTCACCCTCCCCTCGGGCACAGGGGACATGAGTCCCCAGGAGGGTAGCCCCAGACATGGGGCTCCTCCTCCCCTGTCACGTACAGTGACAGCTAGAAGGGTGTCATTCATTGATGGCTGACACAGGATCAACTGAGAACCCCACGAGGCCAGCACCTAACTGGGAGCCCAAACTACTGACATGTGAGGGTCTGGGCAGGGCAGCCTATTTCACCATTCAAACTGGGCACAGAATCCATTCCAGAAACCTTTCCTTGCTTTCAAATCTAGCTCTGTGACACACGTGTAAGCACAACACCTTTACACACGGGTTTCCCTCCTGAGGAAATCTGTTTGCTCTAATCCACAGGAAATGACAGTGTTGAATTTATGAACCTGCCTCCTAAATTGTTCAGAGTGATTTGCTACAAGCCTATGAACATTTCTCATCCGCCATCTACCGTGATCGATAGAGATTCAGGAACTGTGATCACAGTGGGGAAGGTGAGGTAACCGTGCTGAGCGATCATCCAAGACCTCGAATACGTCAAGAGAAAAATCCCTGCTTCTCTTGGAGGGAGAGGGGCGAGGTACTTCTTTCACTGTCCTCATCAGGAGACAGGGTTTAGACGTCTCATACTTGCTCTTTGCCAACAGATGACTAACCTAATGGCTCTCAATTTGTTTCCTTGCCTGCAAAGAGAATAACGATGCCTTTCTCGTAGGCTAGTGATAAGGACTAAGTGAGAGAATATAGGGGAAACTGTTTAGTGCTCTGTCAGTCATTGAATTTAATTTCCTCTCACCTTGGAAGAAGTGCAGAAACGTGGTGCAGCATTCTGCATACAGAAAACAAGCGATATCTTCTCAATTCAGGAGCAGCCTAAAAAGCTTTTCATGCTGTCTCTATGTTTCAGCTAAACTCTAACTCACACACTTTCTTCTAATGTTACCTGGAAATTAATACAATAGAGGATCAGTATGCATGGTGCATACTAGAGTCCCAATCTCTAGTTTCCAGGAAATGTTGAAGCAAAGGAAAGTTTCAAGTAGTAACAATGCCCAGGAAGCGGTTGAGCACATCAGATGCTTTGACTCTTTCAAGTCTCTCAACAACCCCGACGTGGGTACTATTATTTTCTACCATTTTGCTGATAGGGAAATTGAAGCACAGAAAGGTAATTTGCCCCAGGTCACAGAGTCCATATGGTGGACTGGGATTAACAAAATGCTCAGTGCTTAATCATTAGGTTAAACTGCCCTCAAGGAGCCAGAAGACCACCAGCCTGAAGGTGAGAAGAGGAGGAGGCCAGTGTCTGAGGTCGGAAAAGAAATATCCCTCCTTTCCTTCTTGATCTTGCCTTTAATGTAACTCTACCTTTTCATTTCACTTCAGCCCAATTCTCTAACCTGTTGGCTCTATTATTTTTTTCTTTGCATATAATTTAATTTATTTTTGGCTGTACTGGGTCTTCGTTGCTGCACACGGGCTTTCTCTAGTTTGGGGTTTCGCTAGTTGCAGCAAGCAGGGGTTCCTATTTGCAATGCATGAGCTTCTCATTGCAGAAGCTTCTTTTTTTGCAGAGCATGGGCTCTAGAGTACAGGCTCAATAGTTGTGGTGCATGGGCTTAGTTGCTCCTTGGCACGTGGAATCTTTCCAGACCAAGGATTGAACCCATGTCCCTCGCATTAGCAGACCGATTCTTAACCACTGAACCACCAGGGAAGTCTGCCCCTGAATCTTTGACCCCTTAATTTAAATTAGGATTTTGGTTTTGGATGTTTGACTGGGGTCTCCTTTCCCCAGATTTTCTCTCCACATGTGCTTTCAATGCTTGCTTTTTCCAATTCACTGTTCTACAACACCTTCCAAGCTCTGCTCAACTCTGCTCTGGTTTCACGAGTCTATTCAGTCTCCCCCAGTTCTCTGTGGATTCTTGACCTTCATAGCTTTCTTCCAATATTCAGTTCAGTTCAGTTCAGTCACTCAGTCGAGTCCGACTCTTTGCGACCCCATGAATCGCAGCACTCCAGGCCTTCCTGTCCATCACCAACTCCTGGAGTTCACCCAAACTCATGTGCATCGAGTCGGTGATGCCATCCAGCCATCTCATCCTCTGTTGCCCCCTTCTCCTCCGGCCCCCAATACCTCCCAGCATCAGGGTATTTTCCAATGAGTCAACTCTTCGCGTGAGGTGGCCAAAGTATTGGGGTTTCAGCTTCAGCATCAGTCCTTCCAATGAACACCCAGGACTGGTCTCCTTCCGATATTACTCAGCCACAAAAAGGATGAAATAATGCCATTGCAGTAATATGGATGGACTTAGAAATTATCACACGAAGTGAAGTAAATCAGACAGAGACAAATATCATATGCTATCACTTACATGTGGAATCCAAAAAAATAATTCTTATGAACTGATTTACAAATCATAGACTCACAGCCATAGAAAAAAAATTCTTACACCTACTAAAGGGGAAAGAAGGATATAGGGATAAACTAGGAGCTTGGGATTAACAGATACACACTACTATATAAAAAATAAACAACAAGGACCTACCGTATAGCATAGGAAACTGTATTCAATATCTTGTAATAACCTTAATAAAAAAGAATCTGAAAAAGAACATATATATGTGTGTGCATTTGTGTATAATCGAATCACTTTGCTATACACCTGAAACTAGCACAATATTATAAATCAACGATACTTCAATTTAAAAAATAAAAAATCACCCCCCCTCAAAAAAATATAGTGAATCCTGCTCCTGTATGAAACCTTCCTCTTCTGCACTCTTCTGTGGGGAACAAGGTCATCCCTCTAGGTGTCCATGGTCTGCATTGCTTGTGACACATCTGCAAACTTTCATGGAGTGTCTTCTATATTTTGAAATATCCCATCTCACCTAACACAATGCCTTAGATACAACAGAAGACTGATAAGTTGAGGCTAACATTACTGTTCTAATCAAATATGCCAGCGGCATCAGCCATATCCACCGTGTCTCCCTTGGGTCAGTTAAAGGCCTACTGGGCTTCGCTAGTGGTTCAGCAGCAAACCATCCGCCTGCAACGCAGGAGCTGCAGGAGATGCAGGCTTGTATCCCTCAGTCAGGAAGTTCCCTGGAGGAGGGGAAGGCAACCCACTCCAGTATTCTTGCCTACAGAATCCCATGGACAGAGGAGCCTGGCAGGCTACGGTTCATAGAGTCTCAAAGAGTCTCACACAACTGAAGAGACTTAGCACAGCACAGCACATATTCACACTCATAAACCCATGCCTACACATGATCATTCTTGTTGCCAACAAAAAGCAATGCAGATTCCGTTGCGCACACAAATGGGCAAGAGAGCTGTTCCTCACACAGAGACAAAGAGAAGGAAATATGCAATATTAAGAGAAGGAGAAGAGAAGGGAGGAGGAAGGAGAATAGCCATGCTGCAACAGGAAGGGGGGGAGCTGCAGGGCTGAATTTGCGTCACTCTTAAATAAACACTCCCCACCCCAAGGCCTACTCAAAGAGAGAAGAAAGGTTTCAAAACATATTCTGAAGACACACTGAAGAAAACATGTCAGTAAATTTAATATTATTTAAATTCCTGCTGCATGTTCTGAGAGAGTTATAAAGTCACATCCATTTTTCATTTGCTTTTATGTACTTCCTGATTCATAAATACACATCTGTACAGTTCTGGAGGGGAAAAAAGTCAGGGTTTTGTTTAGATTATTTTGTTAGTTTTTGCTAATCATATCTAACTAAGAGGAGTTTTTATTTTTGATTAAAAATAAGTCAAAAGATTATTGAATGTGAAGCCAACTGCTGCTTTCCAAACTCACCAGACCATTGCTAACTCACCAAAGTCAGGAAGCAATAATAATTCCTTCTCTTTATAGAATGCCTTTTCTCCCCAGGAAACTTCAAAGCTCTTTTGCTGATGCTCAGGCTCTGCAGCTGCCAGGAAAGAAATGTGGCTCCACTTACCTCAAAGGGAGGGTCAGAAGCACATGGGGAACCACTCACCCACAGCGGGCATGCCCGCCGCTTCCACTTTATCAGAGCCCACACCCAAAGCTCTGGTTTGGGGGCAAGAAAACAGGAGAGGCAGCAGCAGTACCAAGCTACTTTCATCACTCACCCACCCAGACAAATGTCCTAATGACTAGATGAGTGACTAGATGCAATGTTGTGAGTCAGGTAATCATATCAATTACTGGAATGAATAGTAGTCAAACACACAAAGTCCTTCACTGCTGGAAAAACTGTCTTGGGCTAATCCTATCAACACTCCTACAAAAAAAGTTATTGTGTGAACAGAAAAGAAAAACAAAAACCTATGAACTCTGGTACCTCCTGGCATACATCCTATCTTACCATTATTGTTGTTTGGTCATTAAGTCGTTCCGTCACATCTCTTTGTGACCCCGTGGACTGCAGCACACCAGATTGCTCTGTTCTCCATTGTCTCCGGGAGTTTGCTCAAATTCTGTCCATCAAGTCAGTCATGCTAAGACCATCTCATCCTCTGTTGCCCCTTCTCCATTCACCTTGATCTTTCCCAGCATCAGGGTCTTTTCCAGCAAGACAGTTCTTCATATCAGGTGGCCAAAGTATTAGAGCTTCCGCTTCAGCATCAGTCCTTCCAGTGAATATTCAGGGTTGATTTCCTTTAGGATTGAGTGGTTTTATCTCCTTGCAGTCCAAGGGACTCTCTGCACCACAGTATTTTCCAGCACCATAATATCTTCTCAGACTCAACCCTATCCCCCTAGATAAAACAAAGTAACTATTATTTCCTGAATACCTAATATATGTGGGGCATTTCAGTCTTATGGTTCTGAATCCTCACAGCCATCTGGAGAGAGAGGTATTATTACTAATTTTTTAATAAATGATGACACTCAGGTGCAAAAAGATTTCATTTTTTTAAAATCAATGCTAGATATCTAAGGAGGAAACATTTCTAATAGAGCTGCAACCATCAGTTTGTCTTGGGAGATATAATTTCACTGCTGCTCAGTGTGGTGATGCCACAGGGGCCACCTCCAGCTTGCAAACCCAGGTCAGTTTGATTCCAACTCAATTGCTAGCAATGAAGCCTTTCTCCATCTTCATAGGTCTTAAGAGCATCCAGTTCTTTGGGTACAAATAAATGGATACAGGCAGAGCATCATACAAACTCCATTTCTGCTTTTATCCTCTCCATTTCTGGTTTTGCTCTCACAAAAAAGTCGAAGAAAAGAAGGCAAATTTGAACATATAAGCTAGCCATCAGCTGATGAGCCAGCTGAACGTGCACTCAGGTGAAACCAAGCAGAGGGTGGATCTGCCACAGTTTTACAGATGAAGAGACTGAGACTCGCAGAGATGGACCCTCTCACCCAAGAACAAAGAACGAGTTGCTGAGTCAAGAGGCGGAATGTCAACTTGAATCTCCCTGTTCCTATTGCACTTGCTCTTTGCAGAGGAGCCCACTGCATCCACGTTCATCACGACTCTTCCAGGCTTAGTCAACCTGTGGGGTCAGGCATTGAGCAGGACTCCACACTCTCCAGTGAGGTCTCATAATTAAACTTGAATTTTGACATCAGTCTCTAGGTTTACTGAACACCAGATCTGTTGATTTACATGGGAGCAGGAGTTGTTTCTCAAATGATCTGGTCTCTCCAGGGAGAAGAGGATACAGTCTTCTATCTAGGGACACCCTGTGGCTCATAGACTCTCCCTCCATGGGCTGTCAGCACCACTTGTACCACCCCTGAGCCTTCACCCTACTGAGGGGCCAGGTGGCTCAGAGTCATCCTTTGTTCATGCTTTCACGTCATTTCCGATGCCGGGTATATTCTGCGGATAGAAGTGATCCAGGCCTTTCAGTTTACTTCTGCCATTACTGAACCTAAGGTGACCTGTGAAGAGGCCTGCGTGTGATCAGTATAAATTTTAGAAAGACAGCCAGTCCCAAGGAAATTGTGGGCAGTGGCGGTCTTTCTGTCAAGTTTGCGTAGTTTTATTCTATAGACTAAATGAAGCATCAAAGTGTTAGCAGTTCAGTTGTATCTGACTCAGTTGTGTCTGACCCCATGGACTATAGCCCAACAGGCTCCTATGTCCATGGAATTCTCCTGGCAAGAATACTGGAGTGGGTTGCCATGGTCTCCTCCAGGGGAATCTTCCCAACCCAGGGATTAAACCCAGGTCTCCTACACTGCAGGCAGATTCTTTACCATCTAAGCCACCAGGGAAGCCCCATAGACTGAATAGTAGCCCCTTATTCTGAGGAGGGAGAGCACTCTTCTATATATAAATTGGAATTTCCAGAAAATTTTGGAATTTCCAGAAAAACAATGGAATACAACTAGCCTCTGAGGATGGGTGTATCATGTAGTGTCAAAGAGAGTACAAGAAGATCTCCGGCAGATGGAGAAAGGAGAGGAGCAGGGAAAGGAAAAGATACCATTGAAAATATAGAGATGAGAATGCACAAAATGCATGGCTTTAAAATATAAATACGTAGCCTGCATTCAGTTCAGTTCAGTCACTCAGTCGTGTCCGACTCTTTGTGACCCCATGAATCGCAGCACGCCAGGGCTCCCTGTCCATCACCAACTCCCGGAGTTCACTCAGACTCACATCCATCAAGTCAGCGATGCCATCCAGCCATTTCATCCTCTGTCGTCCCCTTCTCCTCTTGCCCCCAATCCCTCCCAGCATCAGAGTCTTTTCTAATGAGTCAACTCTTCACATGAGGTGGCCAAAGTACTGGAGTTTCAGCTTTAGCATCATTTCCTTCCAAAGAAATCCCAGGGCTGATCTCCTTCAGAATGGACTGGTAGGATCTCCTTGCAGTCCAAGGGACTCTCAAGAGTCTTCTCCAACCCCACAGTTCAAAAGCATCAATTCAAGAAAAAAATAATGACAGACATCAGTTCTTGTATCTGCTGAGCTAACATCCCTTTTCCTTTGCAAATAAATGCCAAAAGGCTAGCCCAGGCCCCTCAACATCCAAGACCAGTAGTTTTGGAACAGAGTGCAAGTTATACACTGATTATCACTTAAATTTCCCTATGCAAGTGAGCGATGATGCCTATATTTGATGAGAGTTCATTGCAGGACAGAGCAGCCTCTTTCTGGTTGTTTTCACAATGTTCCCAGGTTACAAACCACTCCCCTAAGAGGGAGATAGTGAAAGACAGATGAACCTGGTGTGATGCAGTCTATGGAGGCACAAAGAGTCGGATACCACTTAGCAACTGAACAAAACAACAACAGAGGGTCCCAGTCATTCTGATTGGAGCCAAGACATAGGCGGCTTAATGCCTCCCTTCCTTCAACCCCACACAACTCCATCGATGGCTCACTGGAGAAAGTCACACTTTTCACGATGTGAGCAAGGTCAGTAACTACTGGAGAAGTGACAAGTTCGGAAACCAAGCTAGGACACGGGCCCTCTGGCTCTAGCCCTACTCTTCTGCTTCCAGGGCTTCAGGCCTGGGAGAGGAGAACAGCCGACACGGTGTGAATTCCTAAGCCATGCCAGGCACATGCTGTGTGGCACTGCGTACTTTACACTAATCAGACGCCTGTATAAGCATATAAAAGTGTTATTCATCCCCATTCTATAGATTAGAAAATCAAGCCTCCACAAACTTATGGAAGATCAAACAGTACATTGTGGAGCTAGAATTCACACCCAAATTTTTCTAACTTCAAAACCAATAAATACCCTTCAAGTAAAGGGATAAAAAGGAATGGGAGGGAGAAAAAAAAAAAAGCCTTTTATGGAACAACACTGAGTCAACTGTAGTGATGTGGGTGTACCTAGAGCCTGTCATACCGAGTGAAGTCAGCAGGAGAAAACAAACACCAGGTATTAAGTCATGTGCTGTGCTGTGCTTAGTTGCTCAGTCGTGTCCACCTCTTTGCGACCCCGTGGACAGTAGCCCACCAGGCTCCTCTGTCCGTTGGATTTTTCAGGTGATAGTACTGGAGTGGCTTGCCATTTCCTCCTCCTGGGAATCTTCCCAACCCAGGGATCAAACCCGCGTTTCCTGTGTCTCCCGCATTGCAGGTGGATTCTTCACCCGCTGAGCCACTGGGGAAGCCCCTACACATATATATGCAATCTAGAAAATTGGTGCTGGTGAACTTATTTGCAGGGCAGGAACAGAGTGCAGATGTAGAGAGCAGACTTGTGGACGTGAGGTCAGAGGAGGAGAGAGCGGAACGAGCGGAACGAGCTGAGAGAGCAGCACTGCCATATATACATCACCATGTGTTAAGATGCGAAACAGAACCAGCGGAAGCTGCTGTATAGCACAGGAAGCTCAGCTCAGCGCTACGTGCTGACCCTAACGGGTGGTGCGGGGCTGAGAGGGAGGCTCTAAGGGACGGAGCGGACATGCGGACGCATGGTGGACTCACACTGCTGTGCAGCAGAAACGAACACTGTAAAGTAGCAATATTCCAATAAAAAAATACTCTTCAGTACTCTTTATTAAATAGAAACTGCTCTTCTATTTAAATATTAAGACCTCTCTCTGTTTTTCATCCCTATTAGCTCTAAAATACTATTAATATTCTGATTCCGGATAGAGTCCTAATAGTTGAGTTCTTCCTTTCTGTGATTCATTACTTTATTTTTTTACTGATATAACTGACACATAACATTATATTAATTTCAGGTGTACAACATAGCAATTTGAAATCTTTATATTGCAAAAATAGTTGAGTTCTAATAGGAAAAGAATTGTATCCACATGCCCTATGAACTGTTATCAAAGGAGATCAAAATAAATGAAAGCATATACAACTCATCAGGTAGGTACTGCAATAAAATTTTAATAAAAATGCATACTTTCCTCCTAAGGCCTTTGACATTTCAAGAAGTAGGAGGTATAAGGTGCCCCATGAATATGTAAATATCTGAATTATTCTGAAACAACTAATGCATTGTCAACCCACAATTCAGTTAAGTTTCCTTTTTTGGTCTGCAAAAAAAAAAAAAAAGCAGGTTTAAAGGAGGTATTCTAACAATCTTACTCAATTTTTCTATGGGTGTACATATATATATACAAATTGAAGAAACGGAGAGAGATGTCCACCCATCTGGCCAAATCCAGTGACGCATATTTCCCACTATCCTGCCTGTCCCCTCTGCAGCGGCTGATACAGGTAACATCACCCTCAGTCTTGAAACACTGTCTCCATCCCTATGCTGCCCTTTGGACATGACAACTGCTTCTCAGTGTCCTTTGCTCCTGCTCCTTCTCACTTCTAAATATCGAAATGTTCCAGAACCCCATCCTCTCTTCACATTATCCCTAAATTTATCTCATCCCGGCTCAAGACTTTAGTTGACATTTGTACTCACGGACCCAACATGCATATCTCTAGTTCACGTCTCCTCTAAGCACCTGGTCTATATATCCAGTCTCCTCCTCGACATCACCAGCTGGCCTCCATCAGGCATTTCAAACTTAACATATCTAAAACATCACTCCTAATAAACTGAATCCCTTTTCACATCACTGTTCAGTCCAGAATCCCAGGGGTCATTCTGAATCCTCTTTTTCCTCTAACCCCTTATTCAAGCCATCAGCAAACCCTGTTGACTCTCTCTTCAAAATGTGCCTCAAGTCCAAACCTTTTTACCACCTCCATTGATACCACTATGGTCCAAGTTCCAACATCTCCTGTTTGCACAGCTGCTAAAGCTTACTGGCTCTCCCAACTTTGACTCCTCTCTGCCTTCAGTCTAGTCTTGATGTAGCAGTCAGTCAGAACTCTTAAAGATGAATCAAATTATGCGATCCACCTTTGCTCAAATCCTTCATTGTATTCCCACTTATAATAAAACCCAATGGCCTTCAGTGCTTTACATGAGCCAGATCCTCCTACCTCTTAAAAGTGAAGTAGCTCAGTCGTGTCCAGCTCTTTGCAACCCCATGGACTGTATCCTACCAGTCTCCTCAGTCCGTGGAGTTTTCCAGGCAAGAATACTGAAGTGGGTTACCATTTCCTTCTCCAACCTCTTAGGCCTCATCAATTACCTCTCTCCCTTCACTCGCTCCAACCCACATCCTTGCTACTTCCAGAAATGCTTCAAGCTTATTCCTACCTCTGAACTCTGTACTAACTCTTTCTCCTCCTGGAACATTATGCCCCAATGTTCACATAGCCCATGCCTTCACATAACTCAGGTCTCTCTGCTCAAATGTAACCCCTTCTGAGAAGACTTTCCCAACTGTCCCAGTTAAATTCATACCATGAAACACAAACACCCCTAGTTCTATTCCTTTATCTTGCTTTAACCTCTTCAGAGCCCTTTACCTGGAATTATTTTAATTATTACTGTCATAACTATCTTATTATTTGTCCATATACATTTCTCCATAAATGGATTCATTTACCCATTTATTTATTCATTTATTCTCTGCTTTCCAATTAGAATGTAATCTCTCATCTGTTTTGTTTTGTTTTTTTTTCACTGCTGTATTCCACTGCTAACCACAGTCCTTGAAACACAGCAGGCACTCAATAAATGTGATAATTGAATACCTGAATTTTCTGGATGCCCAATGCCATTCTGTGATGCTCTGTTACTTTTCCCAATATAGCCTTTATCTTTAGTATCTTCCTATATAGTTGCCAGAAGTTCATTTTGTTTATAGTTCATACACTGAATTTTTATCCCTTCAATACCAGTTACCCACTTCCTAATTATGGCTAGACTTACTCCTCTATTTTTTAGATGCTACATCTCTGCCTTTTTTACCTAAATACTCTTGATCTCTGAGTAGTCCAAATACAGCCTATGTACCCTCAATGGCAAGAGTATTTTTATTATGTTCCTCTGGATACAAGTATAATCTTCTGATTAGGCTCTAGAGAGAAAACATTTTCCCTCCTTATCTCTGTCTCCTCCCAGCCCTCCTGCCCTAGACACACAAATCCTAGACAGCACTGCTGGGCTGATGTCACTTCCTGCATCGTGCTGTGGATCAGTCTATGTCTGCTGCTGTGTAAGCTGCGTAATCACAGAAGAAAGATAATGAGAAAACCCCACATGATTCTTCCCCTTGACTGGGGCTGGGGCAGAAGGTTATCACAGTGTGTATAAGAGGATGTGTCTGTGTTTTGCTGGGCCTAATGTGCAGAAATACAATTATAGTCAGATTGGCCCCAGTCTGGGAGTAGCAATTAGTAATGCACACCAACTAAAAAAATAAAAGACTATTCCAGTTCATCTTAAAAATAAGCAAACCTTTGAGAGAGGTATATTAGAAACCATTTCTAAAAGACATTGACAAACTTTTACTGCTAAACTATATTAAACAATTGAAAGAACAATATAGTTTTACCAGTCTAGAGTGAGACTTGATCACTGGAAGGCTTTCAAAAATGATTGAAAGCAACATTACTTTCCCTGTACTTCATAGAAACCATATTTGCATAATTGCATAAAGTGACTCAGAATTGACCTCACTCATGAAAACAGGCAACAGATGGCATTAAAATGTGATGGTGAAGGAAAATGCATTAGGGAAAGCATTTACAAAACCTAAGAGATCAGCCTATTTTTCAGAGTCCGTGGAATTTATAATTATTTGTTTGCTGCTATGTTCATTGTTTTGAAAGATGTGACCCAGAATTTTGTGAAGGCTCCCATACATGGCCTCTAATTTTTTTTTTACTCACTTACACTTGGCTAAGGAGAAAAAAAAAGCTTCCATAATCATTGTAGTCCATGCAATCAAATCTTTTTCATTTTTTATATCCCATTTCTATTATTATCTGTTCTGAGTGTAAATCCTCAGTTGTCTTCAGACAGCCAGCTCCAGTAGGACTCTGAGATTTCCCCCTCTCGAACTGGAATTCATTTGGAGCATCACAAATCTCAAGCCATTTTACTGAATGAATATTGGATATAAACAGGATTTTAAATCATGTGGAATGAAGATAGGAACTTGGATTATCAGAGAAACAACAAGCATCAAAGAAAAATGGTGTTTTCCTTTATAAAATACCCAGCACTGAAATAAAGAAAACAGCTGTTTCCTAAATGAACATACAGCTTCTCCTAAAATCATGAGTTTCCTAGGTAATACGAATACATAAAATTTTTTCTGAGAACTCTACATTTCCCTCCAGAGGCATCATGTGCATGATTCTTCAAGCTGATCATAGAAAAGAGACAGGGAAAATTATCAGCGCTATTTGTTTCCTAGGCAACCCCTGCCACATACCAACTATGTGTCAGACACGTATCCTGAGCTCTGGAAACAAAATGGTCTTTCCTGGGTTAGTAAGAAAAAGGACACACGGCCACTTTGTGACTCATATAAAGCACACTGTCTAAATGCACAGCTTCTATGGTAAGACAGTGCACACAGGGAGGTTCAGATGGTTTTACTCATCCATGGAGCACGCTCATCACTCATCAAGGCAGGTAACTTTCACTGGCCTCACGTACAGACTCTCAGCTGACATGTGGCCCATGTATGTGAAACGGATGCTACTGCTTCTCCTTATCTCCAGTCTGCCTGCTCCTGGCAAAATCCTAGCTGCTGCTGCCCCTAACTCCCAGAAGACAGCTCTAAGAAAGGCTCAGTTTTCCATGTGGCACCTAAATGGTTTCTGTAGGAATGTCTATTTCCCTAGTGGTTGCTGACATCAGAGCCATGCCCTCCCCTTCTCACCTCCCCCGCCTCACCCCTAGTCACCAGCAGGATCAGGAGAAGTCCGCACCTGGGAAAGCCCTCTTTATTTGCATACCTTCTCCCTTGGAAGACTTGTGCTCTTTGTCTACTTGGCTAGAAGGGGAGAGACTGGAGGAGGAGGGAGGGTAGGAAGAAAGGCATTATTGATCCTCTTAGAATCCTTATAAGGGTGACTGTGCCTTGAATTTTCTAATCTAGTGCTTAAAACTTTCTTCCCCTGCATAAGTAAAACACAACACATAAAATTACCAATATTCAATCTTTTTTGACATGCAAAAATGTCAGTTTCATATGACTCAATCTAATAATAGTGGCTTGATTCTTTGAATCTGTTTGTTCTGAAGTTCAGCTTTCTGGGACTTCCCTTGGGGTCCAGTGGTTAAGACTTCACCTTCCAATGTAGAAAGTACAGGTTTGATGCCTCAAGGCCAAAAGACCAAATTATAAACAACAGAAGCAGTATTGCAACAAATTCAATAAAGACTTCAAAAACAGTCTACATAAAAAAAAAAATCTTAAAAAAAATTTTTTTAATAAAGTTCAGCTTTTTAATGGTTCAGATGACTACTGCAACCTGCCACTTTCCTTTGTAACTTTGTTACTATGGGAATTGGGTTCTACATCCCTAACAACTGACCACAAACAAATTTTGGAACACAACCCATTTATACACTGAGGATTGCCTACAAAGGATGTTCTTTCTTAGGGAAGACAAGGCTGATGGATTGCATTTATTAGAATTACAGGCTAAGGAAACCACAAAAGGCTTACTTTGGGTCTCCAGATATCCCTCTTAGCCTTCTGGCTCCAAAACATAATCATAATCTAAGGTTGGCTGGTGGTGAGCCAGGCCATCCCAGGGAGAACTGGAACCAGGGATACAATCCACTCACGAGGCTGGACAAAGGCCATGGGTCTAAACATGGAGGCACAGAAGGGGCTGAGTAATCTGTGGCTGGATAGACAGGACACGTAGTCAAGAACAGTGGTGCACTGGGTTAACCTGTGGAGGTTTAACATTCCTGGTGCCTATACATTCCCCAGGAATCTTGATTTCATGGATCCAGGGTGTGCCATGGGCCTCCAAATTCTACAAAGTTTCCTAGGCAATTCTAATGAGCAGTCCCTTTTGAGAACCATTGTTCTAAACTTCAGTCCAAAGCCAGGAGAGAGATTTATGGGTTAAATAGTATTTAGAGGTCCAAAATGAGTCCTTGATCCAGGATATCACCCAGATAGGTGAGGCCAGTGGTCAGAAGTCCATGGCGCCTGGAAGCATGCAGGCTGCCAGGAAGTCAGGACGGCCTGAGGGGTCACGGGTGCCAGTCATGGCTTCTGGGGCAGAGGGGAGGGGTGATGGGGAGAAGGCCAGAGACCAGGTGCAAAACTCCCTCCCAAGACATGGCCACTGTCAAAAAAAACAAGGAGCTGAGGTTGATGGACAGGAGGTAGTGCCCTGAAACTGAAAGGGGAGGCAAGTCATTCAATGCTAACTTCTCAGCTTCTTCTATCCTTCTCCCTACAGTCCAGATGGCTCCTACAGCTGCAGGGAGAAGGCTTCATTAACCCAGTTGCAGGGGTAAAGACTGCAGGGGCAGATCCCAGTGGGTCTTTATAGTTTTCCCCACAGAATAAACAACCTACCTTCCTCCTGTACATCACGCCCCAAAGACAGAGCTATTTGCTTTAAACCCTGCTTAACACCTAATTCTTCAGAAACTTTTCCAGTCAAAGGGCATAATAGATGGTCCAGTCTCTTGCCTCAAGGTACAGTCATGCACAGCTGTACAGTTGGTACACTGCACAAAGACATCCACCTGAGAGAGGCTGAAGCCTAAAAGCATGTGGCTTGGTGCAGGGCTCTTTCTGCACAACTCAGTGTAGGCTAGCAGCAGCTCTGACTACAATGACTGATTTGTATCTATTCAAATACTTGCTGACTGAAAGATTAATTTGCTAACTCTAATCCATCTCCCTATCAAAATAGATGGATAAATGTTTTATTTTATACAACTCACCAGACATTCTACACTTAACTTCACACACATATATTTTCTTCCTAAAAAAAATGCTCATGAGACTAAAAAAAAAATCCATCCAGAGTAGCTAGGGAAAGCTTCTTGCTCTGCTTTTTCAGCCAATTTTACCCACTGACGACAGCAGAGAAAAGCATAAGGGCCCCTTGTTTTGCTGTCTTTGTTTCCCATGTCATGAGCAAAATTGCACAGGAATTATGAACAGTTAGCAAATGGTGTATAAGTGACCAAAAATTAAATGACAGCTCTATGAACAGAACCAGACCGGTCCCAGCAAAGCCAAGCTGCTGGAATCCTGGAACAAGAATTAGGGAATCAAGTTCTACCCCGGCCCTGGCTAACCCCAGTTCACTGCTGACCTTCGCTTGCTCTCACATCCCCAGCCTCCCAGGGTACACACAGGGCTTTGTGACCCATCCTGCACTGCCAAGACCATTGAGATGCTACTTGGATGGAGGCCACAAAGTCAAGTCACTGAGGGGAGACCTCTTCAGCTGTGTCTCTCCCTGGGATCCAGCTCTCTCTCTCATCTCAGCCACTGCTTGGATGCCAATCCTTGAACAACAGGATCCATGTGAGGAGAAATGGGTTGTAGGAAAGATTTCATTCTCCAATGGGACTGACATTCTTGACAGAGCTTAACCCAACAGTGTAGCAAAATTCTAGTAAAATGTGACTATGCCTTTAAAGAACAGATACCTTCTGTACATTTGAACTGGGCTTTCCCTCTGCTCTCCACACTACCCTTCCCCAGGCCACACTCAATAGGTAACCCTTTGATACCCTTTGCCCTGTGAGTCCATCACAGTTGCTATGTGCTCAGAGGAAGAGGACTCAAATGATCCCAAACGGACTTCTTTTTCTGGCCTCTGTCTCTTTCTTCACCAGTGAAAGCACCCCTTCTATTTTGGAAATCGTATCTCTTGTGAACATGGTCTGTCTCAGCTGACTTGGAAGTCAAATCTATTGTGAACATGCAAACATGGTTCTGTGTCAGCTGACAGGGTTCTCGGAACACACGTCCAAGCCCGATTTGGCTGGTTGCCCAGAGAAATACCTCCCTTCTCCAAAACTGGAACCAGCACAAAGAGGGAAAGGGTAGAGAATACACCTTTAGAATTTATTCATATTTGACTTCAAGTCTCACAGCCTTGTCTTCCTTCCACTCACTCACTGGAAAGCTCTGATAATGTAAGGAGTCTCTGGAGCAAATAGAAAAAAAGAAGTTCTTACTGTAGTGGAGTTTTTGATATGACTCCTGAGTCCTATCACTGTCTCAGTGAGCCTGGTTCGGGGGTCTTGTCTTAATAGGGGCCTCCTACCCTAGTGCCATCTTCCTCTGGGAATTTGCAATGTAAGACTGGCTGAAGGAAGAGCTAGATTTTGTTTTGTATGTTTTGCTTTGCTTGCTTTTGTTTTGCAAAGAACCAAATATTTGTCTTTATTTCTAAACTGGCCTTCACCTTGCTCACCTGGAAGAGACCAGGACCTGAGATAGACATCGTCACTCCCCACCCTTCCACTCGGGCCCCACCCCACCCCTGCACCCCAGATTTAAGAGATTCCAAGTCTGGACCAAGCTACTCCTAAAGCCCTTTCCAATTTGAGATTCTATAATTCTTTGAAAATTTTTCATCTACTAAAAAAAATTTTTTTTTTTTCAAAAACAAAGCTTTGCAAGTATAGCTTCTTATGGTGTTTCTTCTTTTCATGATTCACTTTCAGTTAAGTTGGTTCAAATCAAAAGGAATGAAGAGTAACAGAACCACATGTCTGTGGTCATTATTATTAATAGGAAACTCTAATTTTAAAACCTCAATCTTTTCATGGGGAGGGATGCATAACATCTATACTTGAACCATTAACTTTCTTTTCTACTTTATTTTTCTTCTCTAGAAAAATTATCCTCTAAGAAAATAAATAAAAGAATAAAATATATTTAAACTGTAAGTCAACAAAGGTCCATCTAGTCAAGGCTATGATTTTTTCAGTTGTCATGTATGGATGTGAGAGTTGGACTGTGAAGAAAGCTGAGCAATGAAGAATTGATGCTTTTGAACTGACTCTTGCGAGTCCCTTGGACTGCAAGGAGATCCAACCAGTGCATTCTAAAGGAGACCAGTCCTGGGTGTTCTTTGGAAGGACTGATGCTAAAGCTGAAACTCCAGTACTTTGGTCACCTCATGCGAAGAGTTGACTCATTGAAAAAAACCCTGATGCTGGGAGGGATTGGGAGCAGGAGGAGAAGGGGACGACAGAGGATGAGATGGCTGGATGGCATCACTGACTTGATGGACGTGAGTTTGAGTGAACTTCAGGAGTTGGTGATGGACAGGGAAGCCTGGTGTGCTGCAATTCATGTGGTCACAAAGAGTCGGACATGACTGAGCAACTGAACTGAACTGAACTGAACTGAAACTGTAAGCATATATGATTTAATTTATCCACTCATATAAAATTAAATGGGGAGGAATGCAAGCTCCAATCATTTGGAGAGACTTAAAACCACCCAGTTCAGTGGTTTCCAGCCAGGGGCAATTTTTTCCCGCAGGGGACATTTGGCAATGTCTGGGGACATCTTTATGGTCCTCCCTGATGGTGTAGCCATAAAGAATCCACTTGACAATGCAGGAGATGCAGGTTCGATCCGTGGGTCGGGAAGATCCCCTGGAGAAGGAAATGGCAACCCACTCCAGCATTCTTGACTGGAGAATCCCAGGGGATATCTTTGGTTGTCACAAATGGGGAGTCTGGGTAACGGTGCTTTTGACATCAAGTTGGTAAAGGCCAGAAATGCTGATAAACAACCTACATTCCTCAGGACAACCCCCACAACAGAGAACTATCCAGCCCAAAATTTCAATGCCACTGTTGAGAAACCCGCCCCACCCCCGACTCCAGCCCAGGTCTAAAAGTATGAATGACTCTAGAAATACAAAACCATTATTTTTCCATACAAAAGAGAAAAATCATTTTTTCTCATTAGTAAACAGTAGACTAAGTCAAACAGCCTCAAAAACAGCAGTAAATAAAATTTGACTGTAAAAACGTGCAGCCTCTGCCTTTAGTAGAGATGTGCTGTGCCACAGAGCTATTTCCCCGTGAGCCAGAAAGAACGCTGCTGCCACCTAGCGGATGAAAAGGGATCCTCAACAGCACAGCATTCCTGGCTCCAAGGGCAGGCGCCACAAGGTCTACAGGCATAGAATGAACCTATTTCCACGTTCGTAACACTGAAAAGAAAAAAGAAAAAAAAAACCTTTGGTTGCATGGCAAGCAATTGTTCACAACTTTTTAAAAATATACATGACTTAGAGTATTCAATTAATTAATTAACTTAGTGCCTTCAATTAATTTATTTTCTCCGTTTCACGTGTGTCATGCGAAATGGAAGGTCTGGTTTTCTGATAACAGGTGTTCGGTGGCTGTTTCTATTCTCACAGTTGATTGGGGGTGGAGAGGGGTAAGGCGGTCTCAGTGGCCCCAGAACTCTGGTAGGACCTTCCGTTCTACTCACGCTTTTCATTGGATCATAGCAAGACAGCAGTAAGTTCTCAGCAAATTATAAATCAAGGGAATTCCTTCGCTTTAAAAAAATATATATGAATTTTTAAAAATTAAACAGACTCTAATAAAATGAAAATTAAGAAGAACGAGAATATAGACAGAAGTCTTTCTCCAACCACACTGTCCTACACACACCTACACTGCGCCCCCGGCCCCCCGAGGAGAGTGGAACCACCTTCCCTGCAGTTTCCAGAGGATCAGACCTCAAGCTGGAGGACGGCAGTTTACCCAGAACTGTAGGCTCCCTTTTCATTCTTTTTGGTGTTCTTCCTCAAGCTCTACCAAGGCTGAAAGGACTGAGCTTTGACTATTTTCATGTGCCAAAGGTAGAAAGCTTCCAACTCCTTCACCATGGAGATTCCTAAACATCCAAATGAGAAAACTTATTGTGATCTTCACAATGTGCCTTTTGAATGGGTTCTGAACTCTATTTCTGTGTTTTTGGACAAAGAGATAGTGGTTGGTTGATTAATATTAGGACATTTTATGCTGACCCACCCAGTCCTTTTGTTCCCAAACCAGCTCATAGTTCAGGGTGCTTACATAAATTGAGATGGTTCTTCCTCCTCACTGTTTAAGGGAGCAGCCCTGTCCACCTCCTGCCTCTGATTTTGCTGGGGTCCTACAAATACTACAATCCTGAGCTTATTCTATTCAAGGGGGAAAGCCTTGAGAGAAACTACTATTAGAACAAGAAAAGAGAAACTTATGTTATAACTCAGTTATGATTGAGTAATTGAGCAAAATAAAAAATTGGCTATCTGTGTAATTATCTCTTTTACAGTCCCCAGACCAACCATAGATGGATGGATGGACAGAAGTGAGCAAGGAACAAAATTTCATCAGAGTTCCAGCATATTCATGAATTTTCTACAATCTTATGCTCCTAAACAAAGAATCTCATGCAATTTTACATGAAAAAAATCCTTTCTTAGACAAACACAAAATGTTATTTACAGTAGATATTATTAGTGTTTATATTATATTAAATATTAATGTGGGCTGTACAAAAAAATCTTCTATTTATGTATCTCACAGTTGTTCTGAAATCAAGTGAAGTAAAGACAGCTCTTAAAGGACAGTATGCATATATAAGATGTCATTGTTATTGTCAAATACAGTAAAACTGAACTGAGGCAACTTTTATGTCAGAGTCAGTTTTCCTGAAGGTGAGAGCATGTCCCCAAGGATAAGGATAAGGGTGCTTTTTCCTTCAAAGATCATATATTCTAAACTACCTCTTCCCCCTCCTCTAAAAAAGGAAACATGATTTGATAAATAGACAGAATAATTTGAAATTGGAATATCCCCCATTCAAGTCCAGGAAATTTGGTTCTTGTGTCTGCTGCTGCCAAGTCGCTTCAGTCGTGTCCGACTCTGTGCGACCCCATGGACTGCAGCCTACCAGGCTTCTCTGTCCATGGGATTCTCCAGGCAAGAACACTGGAGTGGGTTGCCATTTCCTTCTCCAATGCATGAAAGTGGAAAGTGAAAGTGAAGTCACTCAGTCGTGTCTGACTCTTAGCGACCCCATGGACTGCAGCCCACCAGGCTCCTCCGTCCATGGGATTTTCCGGGCAACAGTACTGGAGTGGGGTGCCATTGCCTTCTCCTCTTGTGTCTAGCCTAACTCATTGTTTCATCTTATGAAGATACCCCAGAATATCTACCGGAAGCTCTTCTTCATTTAATTATTTATTGTTTGTGTTTTATATGATATAGGGAGAAATGTTTGTGATGCATTAATATGCAAGGAAAATAAGAAATAAATTATATATTACAAAATATGTAGGAAAAATACGTGAAAATAACAGTAGTGATTATCTCTGGATGCAAGTTTACAAAGTTGCTTCTAATGAGGGTCCGATACTTTTTAAACTTTGGCTTCTTGTATCAAAGTTATATATGCATCTTTTAAAGGTTTGTAACTTTTTACTGTCTGAGCCACCTTTTAAAAACTAGATTTTCCTAAATGTCCATCAACAGAGGAATGGATAAGGAAGTTGTGGTACATATACATGTAATGGAATATTACCAGCCTTTAAAAAAGAATGAGATAAAGCCACTTGCAGCAACATGCATGGACCTAGAGACGGTTATACTGAGTGAAGTCAGCCACACAGAGAAAGAGAGGTATCATACAGCAGCCCTTTTGACAGACTCTAAAAAGAAATTATACCAATGGACTTATTTACAAAACAGAAACACACTCACAGACTTAAAGAATGAATTTATGGTCACAGGAAGGGATAGTCAGGGAGTTTGGGATCAACATGTACACACTGCTGCTGCTGCTGCTAGGTCGCTTCAGTCATGTCTGACTCTGTGGGACCCCATAGACGGCAGCCCACCAGGCTCCCCCGTCCCTGGGATTCTCCAGGCAAGAACACTGGAGTGGGTTGCCATTTCCTTCTCCAATGCGTGAAAGTGAATGTGAAGTTGCTCAGTCCTGTCTGACTCTTTGCGACCCCATGGACTGCAGTCCACCAGGCTCCTCCATCCATGGGATTTTCCAGGCAAGAGTACTGGAGTGGGGTGCCATTGCCTTACTTTAAACGGATAACCAGCAGGGGACCTGCTGTACAGCACAGGGAACTCTGCTCAATGTTCCTCGGCAGGCTGAGTATGAGGGGAGGTGGGGGAGAATGGATACATGCATATGTGTGGCTGAATCATTCTGCTGTGCTCCTGAAACTATCACAGCACTGTTAATGCACTATACTCCAACACAAAGTTAAAAAAAAAAAAAAATGGATTTCCCTGTCTCACCTCTTTCTATCACCAAATCCTTCTCCTCAGAGGCAATGAATAATTCTTTTAGACATTTGTTTTGAGTTTTGCCTCCTTATTTTTAAATAACATATTTATATAGCTATTTCTTAATGTTCCAGATTTAGATATTATCTGTGTCTTCCTATTAAGGAAGAGGAAGATTTAGCACTCTTGATGCCTCCATATGTTCATGGATTCCCTGTTCCCCAAACTTGGGTATCATTATATCATTAATTCTTATGGAATCATTATTCAGTATTTACAGCACTATGGCCATCTCAGGATCACCCACATTTCTACCTACATGTTATTTTAGTGTTACTAACAGTCTCTTTTCTTTGTTTACTATTCTATGTACCCGTCTCTCCAATCTCTATCAAATGAATAAATCTTTTCTCAATGCATCAAGCACATCAGGAATTCTAAACGCTTCATCCACCCCTTTCTAAGGCCTGTCTGGAGCCTTCTGTGCCCCATTCCCTCTGGATGTGTTGCTCTCCAAGCCTGTTTCACCGCTATTGCATCTGAATTTCCCTTTACCACCATCCTGGAGACATTTTTGTTTTGTCTTCTGAGTTTAGTTTCTGATGTTCTAGAGCCCCCGTTTTCCTCTTTCTGGGAATATATCCTCCAGTTTTCCTTGAGCACATATGCCAGTATGAACTAAGAAGAGGTAAATGGGAGATAAAATTTTGAGATCTTACATGTTTGGAAAAAAGCTTTATTGTTTCCTCAGATTAATTATGAGATTGGCTGGGTATGAAACTCTAGCTTGGATATCAATTTCTGCCAGAATTTCTCATTCTCTATTGAGAAGCCTGATGACACTCCAATTCTCATTTATTTGATTATGATCTGTGTTTTTTTCCCCCACCTAAAGCTTTTATGACATTTTCTCTATGCCAATATTTTTAAGTCTTACAATGACATGAGTTGTGAGAGAGGTTTTTCCGTCTATTTGTAACTTTAAAATTTCAATCTGGAATTTTACATGTTTCAGTTCTAGAAACCATTTTTTTTTCTTTATGGAAAAAAACAGTTGGATTTTCTACAATTGGATTAATCATTTTATTTTTTATCTAAATTTCTTTTCTCCTATTTTTCTGCCTCTGTATCATTTTATTATACTTTCTGGGAGATTTCCTCGACTTTACATTCCCGTTGTGTTGTTGACATTTTTATTTGTGCAATCTTGTTTTTAAATTCTCAAAGTTCTTTTTGGTGCTTTTAATATTTCTTTTTATATTTCTTTTTATGTCATCCTGTTGTTGGTTTACAGATGCAATATCACCTTTTATCTCCCTGAGGATATTATTCATAGTTTTACTTTTTGCAGGGTTTTCTTTTCTCTGTTTCTTGATTTTTTTTGGCGTCTTTCATGGCCCTTTTGTTCCCATTGTCTTCTCAGGGTCTGTTTTTAGAAGCTGTTTTCAGATGACTGGTATTCTTGGCTGTCACTTATTCTTCAGAAGTGAGACACTTGGTGATCATTTTGTAACATACAAAGACACTGAACCACTAAAAAATAAAAATGTTTTAGATAAAAAATTTAAAAGTGAGGCAATCAAACCAGCCTGGGGGCTCCTCATGCTTAACATGATACACTGCACCGTGGGAGGGACTGAGAAGTGTCGGAGATCTTCCCTCCACGGCTCATTTTACCCTCTACTCCCATGTCCAGGGGGCGAAAGCCTGGCTGGAAGCCTGCTTTTGAAGGCAAGTTGGGAAAGGAGGCTAAGGATCTCTCCGTGAACAATGTAGACTTTTACTTAATCCCTCAGTAGAGTCTGTTCCCCTACAAGGCATGGTTCTGCCATACAAATGGCTCCTATGCATTTGGCACATAAAAAATGTCAGTATAATGCAAAAGTCACACTAATTCACATGCAGTATTTCCTAAGCACAAGAGAATAGATCGTGGAGTGGAATTCCAAATGTGCCTGTATTTTGAAAATTAAAAACAAGCATTTCCACCTGGGCTCCCACCCAGAAGAGGCTGCACCCAAGCCCTGTGTGGCTTTGGACTCCAGGCAGGTTTTACTGCCTCTTGGGACTGACTTAAAATGCCACTTCTATCTACACTGCGTGAGTTACTAGCAGCCCTGCTATCATGAACATGTTGCCAACATTCCCACTCAATTATTTCTCCAACTTCGTATTACATACCAGCCACAAGAGGCCCCAGCCGCAAATACGCTGCCTGCCTTCAGAGTCCAAGTTATTTCCCTGAGTTTCAATTACTGTTTTTATTAATGTTTTGTATAAGTTTTGAGTTCTCTGCCCCACTCTTTTTTTTTTCTCTCTCTCCCATATGGCCTTTTATTTTTACAGTGCAATCTTGAAACCTATGGGTGTTTTCAGGGATCCCATCCTTACGGCATCTTATGGTAGACTTTTTCTCTTTTATCCACACCCCATTGGCGCTCACGTGACTTTGCAGCCCTGTCCATCAAGAGGTAGAATCTCTCTCTGTCCCCTTGAATCTGAGCTGGCCGTGCGCCTTGCTTTGCCCAGATGAATGCATGGAAGAGACACTCTGTCGCTTCTCACTCTCGGCCTCAAGCATCCCTTCAGGCTTCAATTTCAGGTTTCTCTCAGAAACCCACTCAGCCAACGGGAAAAGCCTGGGCCCAGCCTGCCGGAAGATGAAAGGCCCTATGGACCAGAGATGGGTCACTTCAGCTTTCCCAGCTGAAGATATGGGGCAAGGCAGGGAGGGTATCTTTGATTACCTGCTTTTGCTCCACATCTTTAGCCAATTTTCCTGTTTCTGACCCGAGTGCACCCCCAGTTTCAGAAGTACCTGGGGTCTCAGCATATTGAGCCTTGCCGCGTCTTTGCAGGAAGAACATTATTGCTTGTGGGCTCCTCTACACCCAGCTGAGGTTTCCGTTTCCTCAAGTCAGCTTACTTACCCCTCATTCACACCATTCCTGCTTTCAAAATGTTATTGCTGTATCCTCTCCTCCTCTCTTTGCCCTCAATTTTACTGTCTTTTACTTAACTACTGCAAAGTGTAGTGGTGTTTTCAGAGCATATGTAGCCAAACACGTATGTTCAATCTGCCAAATAAGATGAAATCTCCTCACTTCATTTTATAGAGAAGAACACTGAAGTCATAGCAGCTGAGTGACTTGCTCAAAGCCAGGGTGGTTAGTGAAACACCTGGAACCCTCCAGAGCCCTGGCAGCAGTCAATGGTCCTTCCTCTCTTCCCTGCTGCCTCCATGACTACATCAGGAAGCCCACAGGACTAAAGGTTTCCTTAGTTGATATAATTGCAGGTTTTTTCTGCACAGAACAGGAGATCCTGGTGTGCCATTGTCTGTTCCAGCCTTAAAAACAGTATGATCAGCCAGTTCACCACACATTCTGAGGTAAACAGTAAAAATATACTGTATATTGTGTAAATATGTGATCTCTGAAGTGAAGTGTTAGTCACTCAGTCGTGTCTAACTCTTAGCGAACCCGTAGACTGTACCCTGCCAGACTCCTCTGCCCATGGGATTCTCCAGGCAAGAATACTGGAGTGGGTAGCCATTCCCCTCTCTAGGGGATCTTCCCCACCCAGGGATCAAACTCCTACATTGTCAGGCAGGTTCTTTACCATCTGGGCCACCAGAGAAGCCCACAGCATCTCGGCTGATGACTAAACCATTGTTCACATAGAATTGTGAATTTTTTTTTTTAACCAATTACCTGTAAACACTCAGACACAATTTTAAAAATATTCAAAAAGCATTTAAAATTCTAACTACATAAACAAATGCTCATGCTCTACACCAAAACAAAATTGCAAACTACACATAGCATCCTCACTGGACAGACAAATGACTCTTGAACTGGTAAGAAGTAGCTGGAACTGGGTCCTTTAGAACAACACCAGCAACCTTTGCTTGGAGGCCAGGGGAGGCAGGCAGGAGGAACTACCCCACACCCCCCACGCCTCCCACACCCCCACGCCCGGGGAGCCAGGAGGAGCAACCCCACGCCCGAGGCCAGGGGTGGTGGCCGGGAGGACCAACCCCACGCCCAAGAAGCTGTGGCTGCCCGGGCGCAGGAGGGCCTAGAGGAGCTATCCCACGCTGAAGGTCAGGAAGGGTGGCGGTGAGGAGATACCCCTCGTCCAAGGTAAGGAGCAATGGCTGTGCTTTGCTGGAGCAGCCATGAAGAGATACCCCACGCCCAAGGTAAGAGAAACCCAAGTAACACGGTAGGTGTTGCAAGAGGGCATCAGAAGGCAAACACACTGAAACCATACTCACAGAAAACTAGTCAATCTAATCACACTAGGACCACAGCCTTGTCTAACTCAATGAAACTAAGCCATGCCCTCGGGGCAACACAAGATGAGCAGGTCATGGTGGAGAGGTCTGACAGAATGTGGTCCACTGGAGAAGGGAACGGCAAACCACTTCAGTATTCTTGCCTTGAGAACCCCATGAACAATAAGAAAAGGCAAAATGATAGGATACTGAAAGAGAAACTCCCCAGGTCAGTAGGTGCCCAATATGCTACTGGAGATCAGTGGCGAAATAACTCCAGAAAGAATGAAGGGATGGAGCCAAAGCAAAAAGAATACCCAGCTGTGGATGTGACTGGTGATAGAAGCAAGGTCCGATGCTATAAAGAGCAATATTGCATAGGAACCTGGAATGTCAGGTCCATGAATCAAGGCAAATTGGAAGTGGTCAAACAAGAGATGGCAAGAGTGAATGTCGACATTCTAGGAATCAGCGAACTCAAATGGACTTGAATGGATGAATTTAACTCAGATGACCATTATATCTACTACTGTGGGCAGGAATCCCTCAGAAGAAATGGAATAACCATCATGGTCAACAAAAGAGTCCGAAATGCAGTACTTGGATGCAATCTCAAAAACAACAGAATGATCTCTGTTCGTTTCCAAGGCAAACCATTCAATATCACAGTAATCCAAGTCTATGCCCCAACCAGTAATGCTGAAGAAGCTGAAGTTGAACAGTTCTATGAAGAACTACAAGACATTTTAGAACTAACACCCATAAAAGATGTCCTTTTCATTATAGGGGACTGGAATGCAAAAGTAGGAAGTCAAGAAACACCTGGAGTAACAGGCAAATTTGGCCTTGGAATATGCAATGAAGCAGGGCAAAGACTAATAGAGTTTTGCCAAGAAAATGCACTGGGCATAACAAATACCCTCTTCCAACAACACAAGAGAAGACTCTATACATGGACATCACCAGATGGTCAACACTGAAATCAGATTGATTATATTCTTTGCAGCCAAAGATGGAGAAGCTCTATACAGTCAGCAAAAACAAGACCAGGAGCTGACTGCGGCTCAGACCATGAACTCCTTATTACCAAATTCAGACTTAAATTGAAGAAAGTAGGGAAAACCACTAGACCATTCAGGTATGACCTAAATCAAATCGCTTATGATTATACAGTGGAAGTGAGAAATAGATTTAAGGGCCTAGATCTGGTAGACAGAGTGCCTGATGAACTATGGGATGAGGTTCGTGACATTGTACAGGAGACAGGGATCAAGACCATCCCCGTGGAAAAGAAATGCAAAAAAGCAAAATGGCTGTCTGGGGAGGCCTTACAAATAGCTGTGAAAAGAAGAGAAGTGAAAAGCAAAGGAGAAAAGGAAAGATATAAGCATCTGAAGGCAGAGTTCCAAAGAATAGCAAGAAGAGATAAGAAAGCCTTCTTCAGCGATCAATGCAAAGAAATAGAGGAAAACAACAGAATGGGAAAGACTAGAGATCTCTTCAAGAAAATCAGAGATACCAAAGGAACATTTCATGCAAAGATGGGCTCGATAAAGGACAGAAATGGTATGGACCTAACAGAAGCAGAAGATATTAAGAAGAGATGGCAAGAATACACAGAAGAACTGTACAAAAAAGATCTTCACGACCCAGATAATCACGATGGTGTGATCACTCACCTAGAGCCAGACATCCTGGAATGTGAAGTCAAGTGAGCCTTATAAAGTATCACTACGAACAAAGCTAGTGGAGGTGATGGAATTCCAGTTGAGCTATTCCAAATCCTGAAAGATGATGCTGTGAAAGTGCTGCACTCAATATGCCAGCAAATTTGGAAAACTCAGCAGTGGCCACAGGACTGGAAAAGGTCAATTTTCATTCCCATCCCAAAGAAAGGCAATGCCAAAGAATGTTCAAACTACCGCACAATTGCACTTATCTCACACGCTAGTAAAGTAATGCTCAAAATTCTCCAAGCCAGGCTTCAGCAATATGTGAACTGTGAACTTCCTGATGTTCAAGCTGGTTTTAGAAAAGGCAGAGGAACCAGAGGTCAAATTGCCAACATCCGCTGGATCATAGAAAAGCAAGAGAGTTCCAGAAAAACATCTATTTCTGCTTTATTGACTAATGCCAAAGCCTTTGACTGTGTGGATCACAATAAACTGTGGAAAATTCTGAAAGAGATGAGAATACCAGACCACCTGATCTGCCTCTTGAGAAATGTGTATGCAGGTCAGGAAGCAACAGTTAGAACTGGACATGGAACAACAGATTGGTTCCAAATAGGAAAAGGAGTACGTCAAGGCTGTATATTGTCACCCTGTTTATTTAACTTATATGCAGAGTCCATCATGAGAAACTCTGGACTGGAAGAAACACAAGCTGGAATCAAGATTGCCGGGAGAAATTTCAAAAACCTCAGATACGCAGATGACACCACCCTTATGGCAGAAAGTGAAGAGGAACTAAAAAGCCTCTTGATGAAAGTGAAAGTGGAGAGTGAAAAAGTTGGCTTAAAGCTCAACATTCAGAAAATGAAGATCATGGCATCCGGTCCCATCACTTCATGGGAAATAGATGGGGAAACAGTGGAAACAGTGTCAGACTTTATTTTTCTGGGCTCCAAAATCACTGCAGATGGTGACTACAGCCATGAAATTAAAAGACGCTTACTCCTTGGAAAGAAAGTTATGACCAACCTAGATAGCATATTCAAAAGCAGAGACATTACTTTGCCAACAAAGGTTCGTCTAGTCAAGGCTATGGTTTTTCCTGTGGTCATGTATGGATGTGAGAGTTGTACTGTGAAGAAAGCTGAGCGCTGAAGAATTGATGCTTTTGAACTGTGGTTTTGGAGAAGACTCTTGAGAGTCCCTTGGACTGCAAGGAGATCCAACCAGTCCATTCTGAAGGAGATCAGCCCTGGGTATTCTTTGGAAGGAATGATGCTAAAGCTGAAACTCTAGTACTTTGGCCACCTCATGGGAAGAGTTGACTCATTGGAAAAGACTCTGATCCTGGGAGGGATTGGGGGCAAGAGGAGAAGGGGACGACAGAGGATGAGATGGCTGGATGGCATCACTGACTCAATGGACGTGAGTCTGAGTGAACTCTGGGAGTTGGTGATGGACAGGGAGGCCTGGCGTGCTGCGATTCATGGGGTCGAAAAGAATCGAACACGACTGAGCAACTGATCTGATCTGAATGGCCCACAGACTAGTTGCAGGTATCTAGTTTCTGCCAATAGTCACCACTGACTATGCAGAAGAGCATGGTTTACATGTTGGGGTCACTCATGAGGTGCCCACGAGGGCTGCCCTTGTGCTCCCTGCCCTCTCCAGGGAGCATGTGCAGCTCTACCACAGGACTCCAGTGAGCAGCATCCCAACATGGGGTCAGAGGTGCAAACAGACCACCCTCTCTCCAAACCCCAGTAGTACAAGAACACTGCATCACGATCAGTAGGAGAAACCTCTGGCCTTGTATTTTCTGCTTTCTATGTCTAAATCAATAAATCACAAGAAACAACTTCATTTCCATCTCTGCTCAGAATATAGCCTGACACAGGATGACCAATCACTGCCCAGCTTATGGAATTCAAAACACTCACTATTGGCTGCAGGGTCTTTCACCAATTGTCCACCTCCCTTTTGTTGCTTAGTCACTCAGTCGTGTCCAACTCTTTCTGAACCCCGTGGACTGCAGCATGCCAGGATTCCCTGACCTTCACAATCTCCCAGAGCTTGCTCAAATTCATGTCCATTGAGTCAGTGATGCCATCCAACCATCTCGTCCTCTGTCGTCCCCTTCTCCTCCTGCCTTCAAGTTTTCCCAGCATCAGGGTTTTTCCAGTGAGTCAGCTCTTCACATCAGGTGGCCAAAGTATTGGAGCTTCAGCTTCAGCATCAGTCCTTCCAATGAATATTCAAGGTTGATTTCCTCTAGGATTGACTGGTTTGAGCTCCTTGCTGTCCAAGGGGGACTCTCAAGAATCTTCTCCAACACCACCATTCAAAAGCATCAATTCTTTGACGCTCAGCTTTCTTTATGGTCCAACTCTCAAATCCATACATGACTTCTGGAAAAATCATAGCTTTAACTATATGGATCTTTGTTGGCAATATGATGTCTCTGCTTTGTAATACACTGTCTAGGTTTGTCATAGCTTTTCTTTCAAGGAGCAAGCGTCTTTTAATTTCATGGCTACAATCACCGTCTACAGTGATTTTGGAGCCCAAGTAAATAAAGTCTGTCACTGTTTCCATTGTTTCCCCCATCTATTTGCTACGAAGTGATGGGACCAGATGTCATGATCTCAGTTATTTGAATGTTGAGTTTTAAGCCAGCTTTTTCCACTCTCCTCTTTCACCTTCATCAAGAGCCTCTTTAGTTCCTGTTTGCTTTCTGCCATAATGGTGGTGTCATCTGCATATCTGAGGTTATTGACATTTCTCCCAGCAATCTTGATTCCAGCTTGTGCTTCATCCAGCCTGGCATTTTGCATGATGCACTTTGCATATAAGTTAAGTAAGTAGGGTATATACAGCCTTGACAATATACAGACTTGACATACTCCTTTCCCAATTTGGAACCAGTCTGTTGTTCCATGTCTGGTTTTAACTGTTGCTTCTTGGCCACCTCCATTTAGCCATCCCTAACTGAACTTCCTTTTCTTAGCAGTATACATAGATTCCTGCCCCATATATAGAGTTTGCTCAGTCCCCATTAGGATCCTTGTCAGTTGGTAAAGAATCCCTCCTGCAATGCAGAAGACCCTGGTTCAATTCCTGGGTCAGGAAGATCTACTGGAGAAGGGATAGGCTACCCACTCTAGTATTCTTGGGCTTCGATGGTGACTCAGCTGGTAAAGAATCTGCCTGCAATGCAGGAGACCTGGGTTGAATCCCTGGGTTGGGAGGATCCCCTGGAGAAGGGAAAGCCTCCCCACTCCAGTATTCTGGCCTGGAGAATCCCATGGACTGTATAGTCTATGGGGTCCCAAAGCGTCAGACACGACTGAGCAGCTTGCCCTTCAGGGTAGCTCTGCTGCCTGCCCTTCGCCTCCTTCATAGTGAGGAGGCGCAATTGAGCAGAGCTGAGCTAGCATCCCAGAGTCATGGGAAACGCAATGATTGTTGTGCATATCCTTTACACTCTTGCTCTTCCTCTGCACTCTGTTAAAGGCTTTATAGGCATCATCTCTTGCCAAACCCAAGACAACTTTATGAGGCAGGTACACTTATCTTCAGCTCAGAGAAGAGGAAACAGACTTTGGGGACTTCTGAAATGCCCTAGTTTACAGACCTCATAAGCGTAGGGACAAACCCAGCTCTGCCAGAGTCTAGAGCTCTGTTCTTAACCACCGTGTTCTGATAGTTACTTAGAACCAGAGCAGGGCAGAGAGGTTTAGATTGCATGTGGTAGCAAATTGGAGCTTGGGAGATTTCAGTATACATGATTTAAGAATTTCCTGGCAGAATGGTTTGTTGTTGGAAGAGTTATTCAGCAGAGTTCTCTGGACCTTAATTAACTGTGAAGTGACCCAGGCCTGAACTAAGAGTAAAGAGCAGCAGAAATGAGAAAATGGAAATAATCTCAAAGAATACCCAATAGAATCTGGTGTCATACTGCTGCTGCTGCTGCTAAGTCGCTTCAGTCGTGTTGGACTCTGTGTGACCCCATAGACGGCAGCCCACCAGGCTCCCCCATCCCTGGGATTCTCCAGGCAAGAACACTGGAGTGGGTTGCCATTTCCTTCTCCAATGCATGAAACTGAAAAGTGAAAGTGAAGTCGCTCAGTCGTGCCCGACTCTTAGCGACCCCATGAACTAGAGCCCACCAGGCTCCTCCATCCATGGGATTTTCCAGGCAAGAGTACTGGAGTGGGTTGCCATTGCCTTCTCCTACATTATGATTAAAAAAAAAAAAAAAAGATAAAACAGTTGAGTCAAAAATGAACTCCAAATTAGAAAATGGAATGATTTTCAATATTTTGAAACCACTGGTGTAAACAGAGCATTTTGGAGAAGCTGATGAATTTGGTATTAAAGGTGTTTGGTTAGAACTTATACACAGAATATGTTGGAATGTTATCATAGCCCAATCAATCAAATACTATTTAAACACCGGAAGTACAGGTCAATAGGCAATAATTAAACAACAAAAGTCACAAAACCCTGTCGCTGGCCCTGTGAGAAATAAAATGTGGACCTGATCTAGAGAGTAGAGTGAGGGAGACAGCCATGCACATAAACAGCAGAAAACAGAAAAGGAAAAAACTACAACAGAAATCCAAGCTACGTGCTGCAGGACTTGAGAGAGGCAATAGAGTAACTCCTACTGGGGAAACTAGAGAAGGCTTTATGGGGAAACTGATGAGCTTCCAAGACTGATGGAAGGTCAAACGACAGAGAAGGTCGAAAGGACATTCCCAGTGGAGTAAGTAATAGCAGCAGGTCCAAGGGAGTGGGAGTAGCAATTAGTCCAGGAGCCTGGAACACAAGATTCCAGAATGGGGGAGGGAAGGATGGGAAATGTCAGGCTCGGGAAATAGTTGGAGCCAGATAATAGAGGGCCTTAAAGCCTGTGCTAAGCAGTTTGGACTTTGTTCTATAGCAAATGGGAGTCATCAAAAGCTTTAGAGCAAGGAGTGACAGGTTCATTTGTGAGTTATATGCTAATCTTTCATTTCCATAAATGAATGTTGGATTTATGTAAAATAAATAAAATTCTGCTTTCTCTCTCTCCCAAGTCACTCTACTTTCTTTGGCAAAGTTTGCCCTTAGGTTAACATTCCTGAATGTTTTTGCATTTTTATATTCCATACAGTACTTTTAATTAACCTTCTCTCTAACCTGGAGTACTTTTTCTTCCCTTTTTGGTTAAAACTGAAAATGTAACCAATGTGGACCAGAGACATTAATGAAATAATTTTTTCTCTTTTATTTTAATTCAGAAGTCAATTTCAGATACTCTACTAATTTGATTCAGATTCCATTTATAGCTGATACAAAAGGAGGACTTACTCTGAATGCTTCAACCAATGTTTTCCTTGAGTGAATTTTTATATTGCAGCATCTCTGGGTGCCCTTTTACAAATAACTCACAGTTTCAGAGGAAAAGGATCTGAAGAAGTGAAAACACATTCATTTCCTTCATAAGGACAGATGTCCTGCTTTAAAGAGGTGGGGGAAAGTCCAGAATGAGATAACACCATTTAAAAACTCAGACCAGTCTTTTTCAACCTGTCCAACCAGAACAGAGAAAATCCCAGGTGCCACCCCTCTGAATTTTCAAAGCAGCAACAGAGACAGTTAACCAAAAAACAGACTTGTAATGCATTATATTCTCGGCCATTTTCTTCTAATTATTGACTTAAAAATCCTTCCTTCTGTAAAACAAACCCATTCCACCCTATCCCAGCCTCAAAAACAGTGAACAGGACCTCCCTTTGTGCTCTACTGTATTTTGAAGTGAATTTCTTTTTAAACTCCTAAAGACTAAATATTACATTGGACAGTTGTCATGTTAATTAAAGAAATTTGGCTACATAGTATTTTTCCTCTCTTGCGGATACCAGCTCATACCCCAAACAACGAAGGGTCCCAGAGCACAGGCTTCCACCTGTCTCTTCCCCTCCCCACCCCTCCAAGATGCATGCTCCTCTTTGGCTTCTCAGAACACATTAAACTCACCTGTAAAGAGCCTGAATGAAGCTGAGTGGGAGCAATGCCACAGGAATGTGGGGGCTGGTGGGGGAAGGAGACCCTGTTAAAGGTGGCAGCTGCTCTTTAGCTGTACTTGGGCCCGGTGTTGCTTAATTCGTCTTTTTTTTTCCAAGAGAAGTGAGAATTTCAGAAGCTAATTGTTTTGCAAATATTCACAAGTAAAAATTTAAAAACCTTTGTAAGAGCACTGTGTGGACCAAAGAAGTTGTGCCCAGTCTGCACGCCTGCACTGCGCTGAGGGTCAGCCCCGATGAGCAATCCAGGACCTGCAGCAAATAGCAGGACCGTCTTTACCGTAACGTCTTCAGTGATATTTCTGCTAGGCTTTGTGACATAACTAAAGGGAGAGAGACCATAACAGACAGGTGTAAGTTTTCATATTTCATTGCCCTTACTTTCTTCTAGATTCCCTACTGTAAGTTCTGCCCCCTCATCTCCTATACTCCATCCCAAAGGGTCCTCTTGCCCATTCCTATCAACAGATAACATGCTGCCTTGCCATCAGCAGAAAGAACTAAGAAAACCTTAAGGAGGCCTTATTGTCCCAGATACCAGAAACGATTCCCTGGCTATGTCTTCTGAGATCCCCAGAAAGACCGCTTCCCTTGACTAGAGAAACAATACACCAAGTCATTTCTTGCCAATCACACCGTTTCCCCTGGAAAGTAAGTTACGGTGCTTCCAGACCCTAAGTGAGCTCCTCATCCTACGTCATCCCCTTCTACGTACTTGATCCTGGGCAGCGCATCCCCAGAGTATCAGCGCTCTTCCAGAGAGGAGACACTGCTACAGTCCAGCATTTGACAGTCATAATCCCATTGGGCAGACAAGGACTTATAGATGATCCTAATGAAAATGTGCAATAAATCAGGCATGATACTTGAGCAGTCACAAAGCCAGTTTCCCCAGAATGAATAAGCAGCAGCAAACACAAGCCAGTGACTGAAAGGTATTTTTCACATTTTGCTGTGACTTTTTATGAAAGACTGGACTCAGTAAATTAGCCTTAAGGACCCATGGTCTCCCCAGCCCCAGCCAATATCAGACCATACCTACATGTAGAGTTGTTTATTCTCTGTCTATAATATCTTCCCTTCAGGTCCTGTCAGGCCCCCACACTCAGTGAATGATCTGAGCTCCCAGGTGAATTATCCCCAACTCCAACTTATAATCTTTAAGATGTTCTGATCATTAGGGCCTTTATTTTGATCTGACATTTTATTATTCTTAAGTTTTGCTACCTCACCTCTGTAATCTATAGTTACTGTCCATTTTGGTTGACTTCTATTCTTGGCCTGCTTCAGAAACCATCAAATGGATTCAGTTACCCCAGGCTCACCGTGCTTCCTAAATCCCTTGAAAGCAGAAAGTCTTTGCCCCACTTTCTACCATTCACCACTGGCATGTCATGGTCAAGTGTGGAGGTTTGGAGACAATGCCATTTACGCTCTGAAGACTGACACCCGGAAGGCTTCACTTTGCAAATGGCTGCAATCCAAAGCATGCATTTACTGTAATGATTTGGTTTTTGCTATTTAGTGCCACATCCTGCAACTGCCTGATGAAATCACTTTTCTGCTATTTTCTTATTTTAGATCATAGATTTGACTCTTTACTTGTAAATGTCTTCCCTTCTCAGTCCAGGCATAAGTCACCATTTCTTTTTCTCCATTTAGAGAGTAAGAGGTCTTGATATTCTTATTAATAACTTGAAAGTGAAAGTGAAGTCGTGTCCGACTCTTTGCGACCCCATGGACTGTAGCCTACCAGGCTCCTCCCTCCATGGGATTCTCCAGGCAAGAGTACTGGAGTGGGGTGCCATTTTCCTTCTCTAGGGGATCTTCCCTACCCAGGGATCAAACGTGGGTCTCCCACATTCCAGGCAGATGCTTTAACCTCTGAGCCACCAGGGAAGCACCAATAACTTGAAAGAACCTGTTAGATTTCTCTATAATTATTTTTCGTTTTCGTCTTTTGACTTTAATATTCAACCTGGTCTCCACTCTACAATGGTGTTTGGACACTTTAAGATGATGTTTCCCAACAGGAATACAAAGACTTCACAGGCATGGTCCTAGCTGGTTGCCTGTCTCACTGGTTGCCAGTCAGAGGCCCCGTACACTTTCTTTCAGCCCATCTTCAGGCAGAGCTTGAGCTCTGGAATTGATCTGCTTGGATTCGAATGCTGACACTGCCTCTATCACTCTGTGTAGCTTTGATCAGTTTACTCATTAAACTTCAGTCTAATCCTTCTACGATGGGGATGATAATGCTAGATTTCTTGTGAGGACTGTCATGATGATTAAAGAACTGGCGTGTGTGAGGAAAACATTTAGCCAAGAAATTGGCACACATTCAGTGATCAGGAATCTCAATGTTTTCTGTTGCTCTCTCCACCTTTCAGAATCAGAGCACAATTGGAGCTTGCCTGATGTGAAGCAGTGGGTGAGCCGCGGTGAATATTGACATTTCCATTTGCACAAATTTCCCCTGCTTTTTCTCCTCCTTAGAATCAAGATATTTTCCCAAGGCTCATCTACTGCACATAGAAATCCATTCCTCCTCTTGACAACTTTGTTTATATTAATAAGTCAATCCATCTAGCCGAAAGCTGATCTATGGCGTATTTTAAAGTTAAGAGTTAAGAAAAACTGCCATAAAATTCATCCTGTTAAATATCACAGGGGAAGCCCTGTCAGCCTGAGGAGTGAATGCTGGTCTTGCTCACATAAAAATAGGCCAGCACAGGCCGGGGGCTGGGAGCTGTGGTCACTGTGCCACTAAAACAATTTTGTGCCCCAATTATTCTTCCAAGTGCCTCCCAGAACTAACTAGGTGACACCTCACCAATACCACCTCTTCCTCCCTCTTGCCCACACCTGCCTTAAAAAACAGGTGAGTTGGGTTTTATCTTGGGGAGTGCTTGTTGTATTTCGTAAATTTTTCCCATGTTTCTACAAAGTTCTATATATTAAAATAAATAAACAGTAAATCATTATAAACTCTTTATCAGTAAATGCTTTTCATGAATTTATCACAAGAAACTATTAAACCATAAAGTTAGATTTCTCTTGAGTGAACAATTATACTTCCCAATATATGATTAAGCCATTTTACCAATATGAAATATAAATATTGGATAGTATTTACGTATAAGATAAAAGAGTTTTTAACTTAAAAAGTGGTCATTTATATCTATCAATGAATAAATCAGCAAATGTAATGAAAAAAATCTCACTACCCATTCATCCATGTATTTGAGTAGGGAACACGGTAGCTGGCTTCGAATTTCAAATTGGGTCCCTAGGGTGGCAGCAGAAAGGGGCCTCATTCAAACTTTCAATCTCAAGTGGTTTGGTTTAGAGATGAGAGTCTGGGGATAGGAGATAATCACTGAGACAGGCCTCCATGGGCACATGGCCGAGAGACCCCTAGTCCAATTATCTGTGCACAGAGGGGAAATTACCTCCAATTCTAGAGTTCCCCTCACTCTGTCACCCCTTCTAGTAGGATCCACATTCGTGTTCCAAACCCTTGCTGACATTTCTATAGATACCTAATTTCAAATCATTATTGATTCTCTGATTTTTTTCCAAGTTCATACATGCAACATTCTCTACATGGGCCAGCAGCCTCCTGCTCTTCCTCTGAGACTCAGCATAGGGGTCTTCTTCTTCCCCTCACCCCAGATTCAAGGCCTTCTCCCTCCTTGTTCTTATCACCCCAAGCTCCTTCTCCCTATACATCAACCACAGTTATCTGTGTACTGGGGAATGATATTCAAAATAAGTCACAAGGACCGGTGCAGCCCAGGCAGTGCCAAGCAGGACACAAGCTGGCTGTTCCTGCATCAGTGCAGAGTGACCACAAGTCAGCCTGATAAGAGGGGATTTTCACCCATCAGGCAGTTAACCCCTTAAAAATAAGGGCTGTGTTTTATTCATGGGTACATCACCAGACCCCAGCACATGGGAGATGTTTAGTAAGTGTTTGTGGATTAAATCAGCTGAAGGTTACATGGAAAAGGCAGGGCAATGCTTCAAGTGACCTCAGTTGACTGTCCTTACGTGTCATGCCCCTACCTATCCCTTCCTGGGTTTTTATAGCTGTGTGAGAGTCAAACTAGGCCAAATGTAAAAGAATATGACATTCTGGGCTTCCAAAAGTTAATCTTAAAGACCCTAATAGGTTTTAGATTTAGGTAACTAAATGGGTTTCCCAGGTGGTGCTAGTGGTAAAAAATCTGGCTGCCAATGCAAGAGATTCAAAAGATGCAGGTTTGATCCCTGGGTGGAGAAGGAAATGGCCACCCACTCCGGAACTCTTGCCTGGAAAATCCCATGGACGGAGAAGCCTGATAGGCTATAGTCCATGGGGTCGCAAAGAGCTGGACACGAAAGAGAACTTCACTTTCACTTTGATCCCTGGGGTGGGAAAATCCCCTGGAGGACGACATGGCAACCACTCCAGTATTCTTGCCTGGAGAATCCCATGGTCAGGGAAGCCTAGCAGGCTAGAGTTCATAGGGTTGCACAGAATCGGACACAACTGAGCAGCTTAGCACATACAACTAAATATCTGCAAATTCCAGTCAGTTATGAAATCTATCACCTTCAGGAACTAGAGACCCCTTGGAAGGACTGGTGCTAAAGCTGAAACTCCTATACTTTGGCCACCTCATACGAAGAGTTGACTCATTGGAAAAGACTCTGATGCTGGAAGGGATTGGGGCAGGAGGAGAAGGGGACGACAGAGGATGAGATGGCTGGATGGCATCACCAACTCGATGGACAAGAGTTTGGGTGAACTGCGGGAGTTGGTGATGGACAGGGAGGACTGGCGTGCTGCAGTTCATGGGGTCGCAAAGAGTCGGACAAGACTGAGCAACTGAACTGAACTGAACTGAGAGCCCAGCTTTTGTAAACCCATCTTCCTATGTTTCACTCATACAAATTCTTACTACTTAAAAAAAATGTAACCAGTCCAACAGATGCAATTTTTAAATGACTGTCTAATTATAATATATCCCTCTGGTATTATTGGGGGGTTAATTAAAAGAACTTAATCTTATTTTAAGAATATATAATTAATGAAAATTTCTCTTGGGACACCAAGAGGCTAGAAGGTCTTCTAGCAAGTCTCAAGACAATTATGCAGTGCAGACTCATTACCAGCCAGCTCTCAGTTCAAAGGTGATTCTAGGAGACTGCTTTAGTAAATCTAGAATCTAAAGGTTGTTCTTGGTGTCATATGGGCTCCTATACTGACATGACTTTGTTTTATATTCTGGAAGAGATTCATATATAGGAACCAGTGCTAAATGCAATATTTTATTTTGTTTCAGTATTGTAGGATGTACATGCAATTTCTTACAGGTCTAAATAAGAAAAAAAACATTTCCAGAAGCACCGTCCTATAGCAATAAAATACTGTTTTAATCAAAAGCTTCATTGTGCTACATGAAACAGAAATACACAATACCATTCAGTGTGAAGGTTTAAGGGTGAATTCTTTAATTCTGTTGAACGAGGAATTGGATTTGCAGCTACAAAAAAACTAAGGGAAAAGATAGTGGGCGGAAAAAGAAGCAAAGCTATGGACTTTGTAGTGAAGCACACATTTTTCCAGGACTAGTTAGAAGGAAAGTGTCAAAGTCACATTATAGAGGAAAGCATTGGAAAAACCCAGAGAAAAACAGTTCTATATCAAATTGTAGACAAAGAAGAGGGTTTGACACTCACAACTTCATGTTACCATGATCCTCTAGGAAGTTCATGGGCAAGGACACTGCCTGATTCTGACCTTGAACTAGAGGATACATATCTGTCCAGGACTACTGGGCTACTGCTACCTCTTACAAAGTGACCATTATTGAGATGATTAATTAATTAATTAATTAACCTAAAGGAAGGTTTTAGATAACTTAGATATGGGCATGAAAAGTTTACTTTAGAAGAGTTGACAGAGGAGATTATATCCCACTTTGCTGTTGCTGCTGCTGCTGTTCACTCAGTCATGTCTGACTCATTGTGACCCCATGGACTGCAGCATGCCAGGCTTCCCTGACCTTCACTACCTCCCAGGGTTTGCTCAAATTCATATCCAACAAGATTGATGATGCTATCTAACCATCTCAACCTCTGCTGACCCTTCTCCTTTTGCCTTCAATCCTTCCCAGCATCAGGGACTTTTGCAACGAGTCAGCTCTTCACATCAGGTGAAAGTATTGGAGCTTCAGCTTCAGCATAAGTCCTTCCAATGAATATTCAGGGTTGATTTCCTTTAGGATAGACTGGTTTGATTTCCTTGCTGTCCAAGGGGCTCTCAAGAGTCTTCTCTAGCAGCACAGTTTGAAAGCATCAATTCTTTGGCATTCAGCCTTCTTTATGGTCCAAAACTCACATCCATACAACCTACTGGAAAAATCATAGCTTTGATTAGATGGACCTTTGTCAGCAAAGTGATGTCTTTGCTCTTTAAGGTGATGTCTATGTTTGTCAAGGTTTTTCTTCCAAGGAGCAAGCATCTTTTAATTTCATGGCTGCAGTCAACATCAGCAGTGATTTTGGAGCCCAAGAAAACAAAATCTGCCACTGCTTTAAATTTTTCCCTTTCTATTTTCCATGAAGTGATGGGACCAGATGCCATGAATGTTTTTTGAATGTTGAGTTTCAAGCCAGCTTTTTCACTCTCTTCTTTCACCCTCATCAAGAGGTTCTTTAGTTCCTCTTGACTTTCTGCCATCAGAGTGGCATCATCTGCATATCTGAGGTTGTTGATATTTCTTCTGGCAATCTTGATTCCAGCTTGCAATTCATCCAGCCTGGTATTTCACATGATGTATTCTGTATATAAGTTAAATAAGCAAGGTGACAATATACAGCTTGGTCGTACTCCTTTCCCAATTTGGAACCAGTCCATTGTTCCATGTCCAGCTCTAAATCTTGCTTTATGTTGTTCAGTTGCTCAGTTGTGTCTCTTTTCAACCCCATGGACTGAAGCACACCAGGCTTTCCTGTCTTTGCTTTTTAATACACTAAGTTTGTCATGGCTTTTCTTCTAAGGAGCAAGAGTCTTTTAATTTCATGCCTTCTTAATCTACATGCAGTTGCTTCTTGACCTGCATACAGTTTTCTCAGGAGACAGGTAAGGTGGTCTGGTATCCTCATCTCTTTAAGAATTTTCCACAGTTTGTTGTAATACACACAAAGGCTTTCATGTAGTCAACAAAGCAGATGTTTTCCTGGAATTCCCTTGCTTTCTCTATGATCCAACAAATGTTGGCAATTTGATCTCTGGTTCCTCTGCCTTTTCTAAATCCAGATTGTTCATATGGAAAGTTCTCGGTTCATGTACTACTGAAGCCTAGCTTGAAGGATTTTGAGTATAACCTTCATAGCATGTGAAATGAGCACAGTTGTGCAGGAGTTTGAATACTCTTTGGCATTGCCCTTATTTGGGATTGGTGAAAACTGACCTTTTCCAGTCCTGTGACCATTGCTGAGTTTTCCAAATTTGCTGACATATTGAGTGCAGCACTTTCACAGCATCATCTTTTAGGATTTGAAATAGCTCAGCTGGAATCCATCACCTCCAATATCTTTGTTCATAGTAATACTTCCTAAGGCCCACTTGACTTCACCCTCCAGGATGTCTGGCTCTAGGTGAGTGACCACAGTATCATGGTTATCTGGGTCATTAAGACATTTTTTGTATAGTTCTTCTGTGTATTCTTGCCACCTCTTCTTAATCTCTTTTGCTTCTGTTAGGTCCTTACCTTTTCTGTCTTTAATTGTGCCCATCTGTGTGTGAAATGTTCCCTTGATCTCTCAATTCTCTTAAAGATATCTCTAGTCTTTTCCATTCTACTATTTTCTTCTATTTATTGGCACTGTTCATTTAAGAAGGCCTTCTTGTCTCTTCTTGCTATTCTCTGAAACTCTGTATTCAGTCGAGTATATCTTTCCCTTTATCCCTTGCTTTTCATGTCTCTTCTTTCCCAGCTATTTGTAAACAAAGCCTCCTCAGACAACCATTTTGCTTTCTTACACTTCTTTTTCTTTGGGATAGTTTGTTCACTGCCTCCCGTACAACGTGCAAACTTCTGTCCATACTTCTTCAGGCTCTCTGTCTACCAGATATAATCTCTTGAATCCATTTGTCACTTCTACTGTATAATCATAAGGGAGGTGATCTAGGTCATACCTGAATGGCCTAATGGTTTTCTCTACTTTATTCAATTTAAGCCTGAAGTTTGCAATAAGGAGCTGATGATCTGAGCGCCAGTCAGCTCTAGATCTTGTTTTTGCTAACTGTATATAGCTTCTCCATCTTCAGCTTCAAAGAATGTAATCAATCTGATTTTGGTGTTGACCATTTGGTGATGTCCATGTGTAGAATCGTCTTTTGCATTGTTGGAAAAGGGTGTTTCCTATTACCAGAGTGTTCTCTCGACAAAACTGTTAGCCTTTGTCCTCTTCATTTTGTACTCTAAGACCAAACTTGCCTGTTACTCCAGTTATCTCTCGACTTCCTAAATATCCCATTTACCTAATACATAAAGGAACAAAGTAATGAACTCCCTTAATTGCTGTTTCCTTGTAAGATGTTACCAATATCCTATGTTTTATCATGATACACACATTACCAGGTTATCTATATTTCTATCTATTTTATTAGAAATAAAATGCAGACAAACTTCCTGTGAAATGATCAGGGCTTAATACATCCTAAAACTGAAGGAAAGCTAATACTATTTCAATTGGATACATTTTAACAATTACAGAGATGGTTGATATCATAATATGAATCTTGAAGATCAAAATGTTTTAAAGATCAATTCAAATATTACTTAAAATTTTATCTATTGCTAAACTTTGCTCATTGTTATAAAACAAGAATTATTGCACATAAATATTTTATAATCTGCATTTTATCTAATAAATCATTCAAGATGGTTGGACATTCAGCCCCTATGCAATCAACACGAACCCAACAAACCTAGCTCTATGAACAATACCTAATAAGCATAGAGCTTAATGAAATTTGGTTATTAGAATTTATATCAGGAAAGAAAATATGTAGTAGTTTATTGATTTTACTTGATCACTAATGTGCTAGAAGTCTCTTAAATATCTCTAAATTTTTACATGACACAAATGCATAATAATTACAGCTGTGAGGCCTCTCTTGGTCATACATTATTTTTATTCATTAAAACAGTTTCTATCATGATGATATCCTTTGGGGTTTGGAATCTAATGGGAAATAAAATCTTGAAAAAATTAAGTTTTCAGAGTCAAGAACAATGTATTAAGAATGGAAAATTAAATCTAGGGTACAGAAAATGGACCCAGAGGGCAAACTAGGGAGGAAATGCCCCTTTTGGCATTGTTACCCACACCTCGCTCCAGCTTTCTTTCATCTTGCATTTATATGCCCCAGTGCATCATCATAGTTATCCAGACACTGCACCAAAGCAAGCTGACAGCCTGTGTGGGTTGCCTAATTATAGTAACCTGAGATTCAGCCACTCGGTAGCCAATTTTCCCCTTATGAAGGAAGGTCTACTAATGATTTGTATCATCATAATTATTAATACCTCAAAGGCAACCCCACCCAGAAATGCTGAGAACTGGTGGGATAGGACATGGGAGGCGCCAGTGTGCACCTTTAAATACCTATCATCACAGCAGAGTCTCCCCTTTCTGCAGGCAGCTCTGAAGAGTTGTCAGCCTGTTCATTCTCTCTCTTGCACACCAGAGTCTGGTCTTTGCATTTAACTTCTGTTCACCCATCTGGAAGATTCTGGACAGGACCATGAGTGATGACGAGCTGTCTGCCTTGGTGGTGGATAATGGGTCAGGGATGTGCAAGGCAGGCTTTGGCGGTGACGATGCCCCCAGGGCTGTGTTCCCCTCTATGGTGGGGCGTCCCCGGCACCAGGGGGTCATGGTAGGCATGGGCCAGAAGGACTGCTACGTGGGGGATGAGGCCCAGAGCAAGAGAGGCATCCTGACCCTGAAGTACCCCATTGAGCATGGAGTGGTCACCAACTGGGATGACATGGAGAAGATCTGGCACCACACCTTCTACAACGAGCTCCGCGTGGCTCCAGATGAGCATCCCATCCTCCTCACTGAGGCACCCCTCAACCCCAAGATCAACCGGGAGAAGATGACTCAGATCATGTTTGAGGCTTTCAACACACCTGCCATGTATGTGGCCATCCAGGCCGTGCTGTCCCTCTACGCCTCAGGCCGGACCACCGGCATCGTGATGGATTCTGGGGATGGGGTCACTCACACTGTACCCATCTATGAAGGCTATGCCTTGCCTCATGCCATTCTACGTCTGGACCTGGCCGGCAGAGACCTGACCGATTACCTCATGAAGATCCTGACAGAACGAGGCTACAGCTTCACCACCACGGCTGAGCGGGAGATTGTTCGTGACGTCAAAGAGAAGCTGTGTTATGTGGCCCTAGACTTTGAGCAAGAGATGGTCAGCACTGCAGCATCCTCCTCCCTGGAGAGAAGCTACGAGCTTCCCGACGGGCAGGTGATCACTATTGGGAATGAGCGCTTTCGATGTCCAGAAGCCATTTTCCAGCCTTCCTTTCTGGGCATTGAGTCCAGTGGAATCCACGAGACAACCTTCAACTCTATTATGAAGTGCGATGTGGATATTCGCAAGGATCTGTACGCCAACACCGTGCTGTCTGGAGGCAGCACTATGTACCCTGGCATTGCTGAACGGATGCAGAAGGAAATTGTAGCCCTGGCACCCAGCACCATGAAAATCAAGATCATTGCTCCCCCAGAACGGAAGTACTCCGTTTGGATTGGGGGCTCCATTCTGGCCAGCCTGTCCACGTTCCAGCAAATGTGGATCAGTAAGCAGGAGTATGATGAGGCTGGGCCTCCCATTGTCCACAGGAAGTGTTTCTGACTGGGCTTCCATGCTAATGCATTGGCATTGTCCCCAAGTTCTAGATCATGGCGATAGTACTGCTTTTATCCACTTCCAACTGAGTCAAGGTAAATTTCCACTCTTGCTAGTGTGTACACTAGCAAACTCATCTGCATCCAAGCATTGTGGGCTCCCGCCCAGCTAACAATATATGACCTCTATCAACTGGGGAATTCTGATATTCTATTCTATTTTCTTTACCATGAGGGGTCAAAGAAATATAGACTTGCTTAAATGAAAATAAATGACAAGGAGTAAAGTGAGAAATGTCCTTCCAGAACAGATAACTAGAATTTTCAATCTTTAAATACTAGTTCTTGCTTTAAATATTTAACAATATCAGGCTGTACAACCTGTAAAAAAAAATGTGTATGTATTTAGCAAACATGCCTTCTTAGTTAGAATTTTGGTTTTGTTTTACTTCTTTGTATAGAGACAGTGAATTATATGGGTCAGTGATATTCATATTTATATAAGCACTGAGGAAATAGAATATCTTAAAATATACTGAAAAATCTGGCTATCTGAACAGCTAATGTGAATTTCTTAATTCCCCAAAAGTCACCATTTTGATAACTCCTTATTTTGTTTCCCTTATTAAATAAGCATAAAGGAACAGCAGCATTCCATTAATATTTATAAAGTTTATAATCAACTGAACTTTTAGCTCAGAGTAGAGTTCTGCTGATCAAATGTGTATTCTAATATCTGACTTATCAAACTTCACTATACTTGTAAAACAGCAAAACTGTTACAGATAAGGCCTATTAAAATAGAGAGGAAAATTGTAATATCATATTAATTAACATCATTATGTTACCGTTTGACAAAAATAATTTTATTTCCATTGCTTAGCATAATAGCATGTCTTGAGTTATTTCTATAGGTCATGATTTTGAATATTTCTCTTATCAAGGATTTAACTGTGGAAAAACATATCTGCAGCATTTTTATAAACTACAAATTCTAATACCAGTATAATAATTTCAATTTTATTATTGGAAGATTTTAGAATAATTCTATTTTATTATGTCCAGTAACAGGCAATATCTTTTATGTGAAGTGTCTCTAAGATATCAACATCTTACAAAGCATCTGTGTATCTTCCTATGTTCTCTAAACATTTTTAAGGAATTCAGTGGTGATTTTCAACCAATTTTAATTACTAGCACATTTATTTCAATCTATTCTGTGACTTCTCATTAAATGAATATCAGAGATATTTGTATTTTTCAGGGTTTTTCTCTGAAATTTTAGAATGTTTGGGGGGGAGTTGCTTATTAAGCCATTATCACAGTCTCAGGAAAAGGAATTTTCTTCTCTTTTCCTTTGGTTTGGGAAGCTTATACTTGTGTTTTAAATGTTAAATTGGAGTCTTTAAGCTTTCTTTTCCTTAAAAATTTTCAGAGCATTTGACTGTTGCTTATTTCCTTTAATCTGAAAACAGTTTTTAATTCATTTAACCAAAATTAACCTCCAAAGGCACTTTATTTTAGAAGACTTGAGTTTCCTTTCTTCTTTAATTTTAAATAAATGAAAATTAATTCACACCTACATTTCCTGTTTTTTCTCCTCAATTCTTCCCACAGAAATGTAGAATGATCCAGAGAGGATCACTTTTTTAAATTTATTTATTTTTTTAATGGAAGGATAATTGCTTTACAGAATTTTGTTGTTTTCTGCCAAATATCAACATGAATCAGCCACAGGTATACGTATATCCCCTCCCTCTGAACCTCCCGCCCATCTCCCTCCCCATCCCACCCCTCTAGATTGTCACAGAGCCCCTGTTTGGGTTCCTTGAATCATACAGAAAATTCCCATCGGCTATCTATTTTACATATGGTAATGTAAGTTTCCATGTTACTCTCTCCATACAGAGAGGATCACTTTTTATATGTGTAACCTATTCATTCATATAATTTTATACCTCATACATTTGACCATGTAGCATTAAAAGGAAATTAAAATTTTAAAAAAGGAAAAGGACTAGTAGATAAGGTTATAAATTCCTTGCAGTCTGCATTAAAAAGTTAAGTTTCAGTGGATGAACTGGTCTTCAGGTAATTACCAGGCAGAGTTAATAGCAATAATAATAATGGCTTGAATTTATACACTGCAACACTTCCCATTTGCAGAGTGGTTCTCAAAAACGTTGACCCACATTCTCAATTACTGGAAAAAACATATCTCCCCATTCACAGGAAAGTTCTAGGACATGTAAAATGTCAGAGAGAGAACTATTGAGCCCTGGATCATTAGCTGAAAATATGAATTCAATAATGCAAATAAATTTAAGCCGGAGATCTTCAGATATTCTGTTCATCAACACTGACTGACTGCCTGATGGCTGAATTCAATGAGGAAACACTCACAATTTTAAATTTTAGAATCAATGTCATCTTTTCTGGTAATGTAATTGGCTCATTATTCACCAGTGTTTCACCAGATGGCACAGCACTGAGAGAGGCTTCACAGATGAATTTCACACCGTTGTAAGTGGTTCCCACCCTTTCCTGATAAACCATGCTGAGCAGCAATCTAGGACTGGGGTTGCACCTCAGCCTCCTTAAAACTGTTATTTCCTGACCACAGGTAATATTCTTCTGAAAGTGCTCATGATGCGAAGCCATTACCTGCACTTCGTCCCTAACTTTCAGATGTGCTTTTTTTTTTAACAGTAAGATAAAGTCATGCTAGATGATGGATTGAGCCTTACATTCACAATTCTGTTATAGAGAAGAGGCTAGAACTAAGTATTACATTTTCCGGATAATCAAAAGCGTAATCTTTTGACGTGTCAAGAGCCTTACCACATTGATTCACTCATTTTGCAGCTGTAAATTCCATGGGGTTGCAAAGAGCCAGACACAACTTAGGGAGTGAACAACAACAAACAACAGATGCTAAAATTTACTAGGAAAGTATTTCAAGGACACTAGGGAATTTACGGAGAAGGCAATGGCACCCCACTCCAGTACTTTTGCCTGGAAAATCCCATGGATGGAGGAGCCTGGTAGGCTCCAGTCCATGGGGTCGCTAGAGTCAGACATGACTGAGCGACTTCACTTTCACTTTTCAGTTTCATGCATTGGAGAAGGAAATGGCAACCCACTCCAGTACTCTTGCCTGGAGAATCCCAGGACGGGGGAGCCTGGTGGGCTGCCATCTGTGGGGTCACACAGAGTCGGACACGACTGAAGTGACTTAGCAGCAGCAGCAGCAGGGAATTTACAATCCAGTAATGAGGGAAATTACATAGAGTGGAAAGCAGTATGATCTAATGATAGACTAGACATGGTCCATTAGCCTGTGATAATTCTAATAAGGACAGTTTAAGTCTGGGTGATGAAAGAAGGAGATCACCTCCAAAGAATAGATGGAGTCACTGAGTTAAGTCTTAAGGCACACACAAGTTGTACAGAACATAAAAACTTTCCTTAGATGGTTCAGGCACCATTATGATCACTATTTATTAGGGTTGGTAGGTGGTTAATTCTTATTTTGAATGTCTCCATTGGAACCTGCCAGAAACTGTAAGGAAGTAACATTTAAGGCTCAGCTCAGAGTCTTTTCTAGCCTTCCTTCCTCCTTTTCCAAGGAAAAGTGGTAAATTCCTCCCTTGTGCTCCCGCTGTATCATTTGCACACATATAGCATCATCATTATCATTGGAGAAGGAAATGGCAACCCACTCCAGTGTTCTTGCCTGGAGAATCCCAGAGACGGGGGAGCCTGGTGGGCTGCCATCTGTGGGGTTGCACAGAGTCAGACACGATTGAAGCGACGTAGCAGCAGCAGCAGCAACAACAGCAGCAGCATCGCACCTATAACATGGGTCCACACTCTCCCACCCTCACCCAACATTGAGCACCTGGAGGACAGAGATGGGGACAGTATTTGTCCACCTTTGAACCATCCAGGATTTTCCTAATGTTAGGCACAGATGATTAACCCAATAAATGTGGTTTGAATGAATAAACGAGTGAATTCATGGAATCTGATACACATCATGAACGTCACAGTCCTGCATTATCTGTTTTTTATCACTCTGTTCTTAGCTCCCGGAGAAGGCGATGGCACCCCACTCCAGTACTCTTGCCTGGAAAATCCCATGGATGGAGGAGCCCGGTAGGCTGAAGTCCATGGGGTCACTCAGAGTCGGACAGGACTGATCGACTTCACTTTCACTTTTCACTTTCATGCATTGGAGAAGGAAATGGCAACCCACTCCAGTGTTCTTGCCTGGAGAATCCCAGGGACAGGGGAGCCTGGTGGGCTGCTGTCTATGGGATCGCACAGAGTCGGACACGACTGAAGTGACTTAGCAGCAGCAGCAGCAGCAGTTCTTAGCTCCTGTCTTCTAGTGCCTGCCACTTTTGTTGTGTTGTCTTTCCTCTGAGGCATATTTTTTCTTTATCCCTTCTTTATCTCTTCTCTTTCCTATTCAGTTCTCCTATGCATTTCAACCTACAGAGCTGAATCTTAAAAGCTTTGGCTCACCCATAACATTTTCCCATTCTTCTAATTAATCAAAGGATCAATCAACCTCATTTTTTGGAGTGTGAGCTAGCTAAGTAGCTGCTGAAATTTTAGCCTAAAAAAAGAGAAGAAGAAAAAGGAAGGAAGAATGGATGAATGAATGAATGAAAGAGAAGTTTTTCAGTGAGTACAATAGTATATTCAACTCGTCTAATCTAGTCACATCCTTGCTGATACTTTTCTCTTTTTTTCTAAACTCCAGATTGCGCTAGAGTTGCGTTTCAGACATCTGACTCCCTAATAACTCAGACATTAGAATATATTGAAAAGTCTACTTTTTTGGTAACTATTCACAGCTTCCTTCCAAAATTTATAAAAGATTCTTTTCAAAATATGGTTTTTGATGTTAAGAACTAAGCATGCGGTTTGGCCAACACTGCTTCCAGATGTTGATAAGTATACTTGGAATGTCTGTAGGGATATACATGTCCATATCAGTAGAGAACCTGCCCATTAAAATTAACTGATACCTGAAGACTTCCTCTTTAAATATGAAGGATCTGTCTGAACTCTGTCATTTTTTTAAAGCTGATACCATAATTAATAAAAAACAATAGATACTCCTCAAGCTGCCTGCCTTTTTTTTCACGTCATTCCACATCTGCTGTTCTAATCATATTACAGTTTTAGATTCAGTTAAATCTAGTCAACAGATGTGCCAATGTGATAGGATGACAGATATTTTACCTAGACAACACCCTAACACCACTTGAAAAATGGAAAATCTTATTTAATTGGCTACTTGACAACATGTAAGTCAAAAGCCAAGTTGTTCTCTCTGGGACTGGGAATGAGGCCTTTGTAACTATATACAGACCATATGAAATAGCGTCTGGTAAAGAAGAGAGAGGACGTGATACACAGACACAGCAGAAGGATTTAAGTTCCTGTTCATGTCCCTTTCACGGAGGTGTTGCAGTAAGAGGGGTTTTTCTTAACTATTTTATAGGTTAGGGGTGAACAGGGAAAGCCAGATGCCAACAAGATATTTTAACTTCATGGCTCCTGCATATTCTTTATGACTCACTCAGAACATCCCCAAATATCATTCCTGTTCTTTCAATTGATAAATAGTAACTACTCAACATTGTCTATTTTTTCCATAGCTGGATCATGAGCGAAAAGCTGGCCTCAACAGTGACGTCAAAATTATGTTTACCAGTGACGATACTGGGATCTTCTAGGGCAATTCACAGTGTTCATAGTTCAAAAATGGAAGGTTTCCACAGAAATACAAACTTTTTATAAATCTTCAATTATGCAAGTAGTAAGAACTTATGATATGTGAAATCTACAATTTCTATATAATAAGTAAAATGACAAATGAAATCATAAATATGCCCCTACTTATTGTAAAAAATGGTATTCATTTAATCATTAGAATCAAAACATTACATCCTTGGCTAAATCGTCAATTTTATCAAAATGGAAGAAATTATCTACAGCAGAATAAATACAAAATGTACAATTTTCAATTTTTGATGGACTCAGAGAAACAACAGTTGAAACAAAGAAAAACTATATTAATTTTAAAAAGAGACAGTAAAGATAACAAGAACATTCTTCCCCTTTACCTGTCCTCTTTTATTAATGTTTGATACTAGGTATGGCTTAGCATCACTTACTGATTTGACTAATCAGCCAAAATTACAAATAATAAAAAATAAAATTATCAAATCTCTATGGTAGAATGGAATACAAATCAACAAAGATTTGTGACCAGTGGGATATTAGGAAAAAGGAGGAAAGGGAGAGGAGTTTAGACCATAAATGATGTGCATAACAATGCTCAAACCATAACCAATTTGAATAATCATTACTTTCATATTTGAGTCACTGTGGCCAAGAATTATAGCAAGTATGCTTGACTGCTCTTCCAACATTGGCCCCACAAAAGGACTCTGACTATACAGAGTCAAGAAGTCAGGATGCATATATTAAACAGTGATTGCTCCCTTTTTTTTTTTTTTATTCAGTTTTTGTCTTGACTTTTAGCTAACCAACAACTGAGTGTGTGCGTGCATGCTCAGTCATGTCTGATTCTTTGCAACCCCATGGACTGTAGCACACAAGTTTCCTCTGTCCATGGAATTTTCCAGGCAAGAATATTGGAGTGGATTGACATTTCCTTCTCCAGGAAATCTCAACCCAGGGATCAAACCCGCATCTTTTATATCTCCTATTGGCAGGCAAGTTCTTTACCAGCTGAACCAATTCAGCAAGAATTCTCTTTTGTGGTAACGTTAGTGGGAGGCAAGGTCCAGGCTCATACTCATTCACTAACAGTTAGAGCTTAGACTAAGTCTATCAAATGCTCCAATCAGAGATTTTAACACTGGCAATCTGAGAAAATGCCCTAAATATGCTAGAAATGTTGAAAAATTATTCACGGTCTCAGTGACACCGAGAGACCATCAATGACTATGGCAAGATCCCATGGTAGAATCCTAACCAAACTATTGCTTTGACATGACTTTAGTTAATTTTCTTATTTTCTAGACTCTTCACTTAGTGTCTGCCCATTTTTTAGTGGAATCTGAATTACTCATCATCCTCCAAAAATTTCTTTTCTGGCTTAAACCACCTAAAGGCAATTTCTGTTGATTAAAATCACGTATGCTGATTGAAACATAGTTTGATACCAGAGAATGAAATTGCAGGTAATGGACCCTTAAAGAAATGGGCAGATCTAGGATTGGTTATCTGGCTGAAAGCAGTAAGAATCCCTCTAGTATTCAGGAAAGAGAATATTCTAACTCACGGCAGACAGGAGAAACAGCTCATTAAAGTATCTCCTGGGATCACTTAAAATGAAGTCCTTTTGGACTTCAAGGCTGTGGGGGACCAATTTTTCAGTGTCATGAAACAACATAAAGGATGTGAGGAATTCCATGTAGAGCGGTGGATGGCTTCTTTTACTGGCTCTGGCCAGTTCAAAAAAGAGAGTAACACAGTCAAATCATGACCTACATCTCAAAGCACAGACTGAGCTAAAAGAATCTTTTTATCTCTTAGAGATATAAGGCTGCTGCTGCTGCTGCTGCTGCTGCTGCTAAGTGTCTTCAATCGTGTCCAACTCTGTGCGACCCCATAGATGGCAGCCCATCAGGCTCCCCATCCCTGGGATTCTCCAGGCAAGAACACTGGAGCGGGTTGCCATTTCCTTCTCCAATGCCTGAAAGTGAAAAGTGAAAGTGAAGTCGCTCAATCGTGTCCAACTCTTAGGGACCCCATGGACTGCAGCCCACCAGACTCCTCCATCCATGGGATTTTCCAGGCAAGAGTACTGGAGTGGGGTGCCATTGCCCTCTCCAAATAAGTACCTTAAAAACAAACTCCACTGATTGAATTCACAGACTCACTAGAATGTTCATGCTAAATATAGAGCAATGATGGGAAAAAATGGGGTCCAAAAATCAAAGTGGAGCTATTTAGGAGGTTTGGAGAACTAGGAGACTCCAAACATCCAGCCACACGCCCTTGTAGCCATAGCAACCTCTTTTCCTCATCTGATGAGGCCTTTACCATTTGTTTGCATAAACACAGATGAAACAGCCTTAGATGTTGGACGTATCTTGAAAGGAAAGGCTAATTTTATCATTTAAGGTCCTTATAGGTAAGATACAGAATACCCAAAGGGTTTTAACTGAAAAGGATTTATTTTATAACTGTTTACAAAAGTCTAGGTTCCAAGACAGCATTAGTGGTAAAGAACCCGCCTGCCAATGAAGGAGACATAAACAGAGGTAGGTTCGATCCCTGTGTCGGGAAGATCCCCTGGAGGAGGGTATGGCAACCCACTCCAATATTCTTGCCTGCAGAATCCCATGGAGAGGGGAGCCTGGTGGGCTACAGACCATAGGGTCACAAAGAATCGGACATGACTAAAGCAAACTGAGCGAGCAAGTGAGCGAGGTAGCTTTAAGGAACCAGTAAGGAATGACGAGGCACCCCATGCTAACAGCAAGAAACCATTATCATGACTAAGCCCAAAGGAGCAAGAAAAGAAAGACATGTGGCCTGAAACCAGTGAGAGCTGTCCAGGAAGCGGGCCACCCACTGGGAAGTATGGGTATAGAGGGATACAGTCCCAACCAGGACCCTGGCAAAAGAAGAAAGTAGGCAAAGGAAAAGCTCTGAACTCTCTCCTCTTTCACTACCCAAGATCCTGTTTCCCATTCACCTAAACCAATGAGAAGTCAGAGGTCAAAGGAGCTCAGTCCAAGAGATCAGTTTGGACTGTGCTCAGTGACACAGTCCAAAAGATCAGTTTGCCAAAGCACCAAGCAAGACAGAGAAGACAAAGAACCAATGGGAAGAAGCAAACACGTAACAACCTGCACACCCATTCTTCTCATGCCCGGCTCCACAGTCACCTCTATTATTTCTAGACCTAGAGTCAGATCCCAACATGACCTAGGGTACTCACTTCTGAAGTCAAAAATCTGGAGGAAAGGGCTTAGCTGCAAAAGAGGAACTGTGAAATTTTGCTAATCTCTTTAGACAAAAATCTTGGAAATCTGTGTACAAAGAGTGCTTTGCTCCTTGTAAAGGGAAAAATCTGATAAAAAGAGTTCTCTACCTAAGAGGGAAAAGCATAGTTTTATATCAGGCTGAAGTCATACTTATGAGTTTTCTCAGTGAGTATGTTGCATTAATGCGATAGCTTCAATAATTGATATCAGTTCCAATTGTGTGCTGCAATAATTGCTGGAAATTTGGACTAAGTGCTGAGCCCTATTAGATGAAGTTGAGATGCTGGAAATTCCCTTCTGTAATACTGAGGAAGGAATCAAAAAATTCTGCAAGATAGGAATAACCGATTAGGTTGATCAAATGCTCCCTCTCCCACACTCCCTAATTATGTTCTCCTAGCAAACCTGGAGTAATACCTTTCACCAAGACCTTGGGAAACAGATTGGAACGGAACCTACAATATTACTAAATTCTTTGTATTCGGTGTGCTGTTTGGTGGGGCTTGTTTCCCAGGTTTTCAGATGAGGCCTCACACCAAAGAAAGAATGACTATAACTTGAGGGTGATGTACTTCACATGGATTCATTAAGCAGATGGAATAGAATTTCAGTTGAAAGTGAACATTTGCTTAGAACTTTTAAAGCATCAACCACTCACATCAGTGAAGTCTGTTCTCTTTGAAAATACAATGTGAGAAATTTTTGACATTTGAAATTTTTATTTCCAGCCCCAGCGATATTAAGGCTTACCGCTTTAGGAAGGAAACACATGCTTTCAAATGTGATGAAATATCAGGCTATTCCAGGGAATATGCTTAAGTAACTTAATATGATTCTAACAAATCTTAAGGGAATAGGTAACCCAAACAATTCACCCTCCTTCCCTCAAAAAAGCTTCAGCATTTCCACTAATTCTTTAATTCTTTTAATATTGACCCATTATATATTGCCAAAACTAATATAACGAGAGATAACATATTTAGCTATACTTGATTTATTTCAAGAAATAAAGAAAAAATGATAAAAAGAAGCAGCTTTCATGAAGGATAATTCTAGAAAGACAAATAAGACTCCCATAAAAAAATCAAAATCCAACAAAATTAAGAAATAATTCAGCTGTCATCAGTAGGCTTTAAGTGACAAAACCAACTGAGCACTTGAAGTTGAAAGGAAAAATTAAATGTAAAGAAATTATATAAAGAAAGTTGACACTATATAAAACTCTTGAGTTTTCCATAAAAGTGCTCAAACCAGGTCAGGATTATCATTTTAATCTCTAAGTGCAGACAATTTCAAAAATGATTGCTCCTGAATTAATGAAGCTTTCCACTTCTTATATTTGCTAAGTGATTCGAATAAATCTCATCGCTATACTTTCTCAGAAATCTCAAGACATTTTGTCTCTCAGTTCTAAGTCAATATATACAGCTGTTCAATCTATCAAGACATTCCATGTCCCTGGCTGGAATAATAAAATGAGAAGTACAAGAAAGAATAATGAAACTGACTTCTGATGTCTTCTCTACTCTCTTATATGGGGTACATACAAAAATGCTCTAACTTCTTCATTTGGCTAGCATGAATCATTAAGAGCTTCTTAGAATTTCAATAAGTCCACAATAATACCAAACACATTTCAGAGAAGTAAAAAGACCCGTTTGTGAAGCCTTTCCGTGTCCTCCAAATCACAATGCAAGTTGTCAACACCTGAGCAGCTCCCTCAGTTATGTGTGCCATGTGTATTTCTAGAATTTAATGACTTCTTTTTCACAAGAGCTCCTATCCCTTTTAGAATGACTGCAGGTTACTAAGGTTTAGCTCTTAGTTTCGAAACAAAAGGCTGTGGGTGGAGGTAAACAGGAGGGTGGATGGCAGAAGGTGGATGTAGCTGTTGCTCCTTTCCTCTAGCCACACTGTTCCCGGGACAGTTGCACTCCTGGAACGCGGGTCTGATGGAAAGCCCTGACCTCAGGGTGGACTATCCATTTCCCACTTTCTCTTCCCAACTCTGTTCTGTCATGTCAGACACTCCCTCCCTCTTCAAATACCAGCTTCAGTCTGTTGTCATGTTCTCACAACTGCCACCAATACCAAAGCAGCCACTCTCTCCCATAACCTACAACATCATTTACTATCTTTTCCAGTCTCTCCTTTTGAATATGTGGCATTATTTGTTAGATAGTTGGTGAATTACAAAGTCCTACTTTCTGGACTACCCTCAGAAACCTATTTGGCTTGAACATAAACGTTTTAATTCCAGTATCACTTAAATAACTAAAATCCTTCCTGGGCTTAAGCCAGGTTTCTGATTGTGCTGAAAAACTGGTTCCTGTGCTTACAGATAGAACTGCTAAGATCTGGGTGTGTGGCATGTATGACAATTGTCACATTATGCAGGGGGTCATGTTATTTCAGAAGAATTTTACACTCATTATAAGAAATGCAATTTTTAAAACTGTTTCTGTTTTATGGCAGACCAAAAGGGTTATGCATTTTCTCTGGCACAAAGGTGTTAAACAGTTGCTGAACAACTGAACAACCATCCCACTAATGATTGTAGTGGGACATAGTAAAAGAAACACATGCTGTTTGCTGTTTAAGTGTTACAGTACCCGTGGTAAAGGTAACTGAGCCCTTGGCTGGGTATAATGGAAGCAATGACTCACCTGCCAAGAAGCTAACTCCACAGAGGCTGCCTCTGTCTATTTCTAGGGTTGACAGTCCCCATTGCCACCAAGCTCCTAAGTTCCACTTTGTTATTGCGTGTCCCCAGATCCTGGGGTTGAAAAGTGGTAGTTGGCACAGAGAGGCACACTCACATTGCAAAGGAATTTCATCCTAACCCTTACTGAGACAGCCTGGGACCTGGGACCGACTGGTATTAATGCTTACACCTGGATCCTCCTCTCCTGAAACAACAAAATACAAAGAAAGTTGGGGCAAATTCTGGACAAAAGCTACAAAAAGACCAAGAAAGCCCAACTGCCGCTTCTGAAGAGCAAAATCAGGAAGTCAGGAGCAAAAGCAGGGTACTGAGCACCCCTTGCACACAACATCACCGTAGGAGGGGTGGGCAAAACACCTAAGCCACCCCTCCCGCTCACCCACTAGGCACAAGCCCTAGCCTCACTCCATATGAGGAACAAGCTCACGCCCCTTCAGGGAGTGAGTGAGCAAGGGACCCTGCTGTTTGTTCTCCTTCCCTGCTGCTGCAGCAGGGCCCCCATAAAGCCTGGCCTGAATTTCTTGTCTGGCCTCTAGTCAATTTCCAATTGATTAAGGAAGACCAAGAACCCTGATCATTATGGCCACGACATGCTTTTCTCAGAAAAAGTATTTTGGATTCTTCCCTGCAGGTGAGCATCCCCCAGGAAAATTAATTATCGCTGTTGTCTCCCCAACTCTGGCTTCAAAAGGGCCGTTTCCCCGTTATCGCCTTGGCCGAAATAGTCATTAAACTCCCCTTGCAAGTCTGCAGCACAGTTATAGCACACATGAACTGCTTTGTAGAGGATTTAGTCAAGACTTGGGTTGGGGGGTGGGGGAGGGCAAGAAGCGAGTCAACATACAGAGCTGCACACAGTTAACTGATTGTGCTCAGTCGCTAAGTTGTGTCCAACTCTGTAACCCCAAAGAAGCTATTAGGGCTTCCCTGATAGCTCAGTTGGTAAAGAATCCCCCTGCAATGCAGGAGACCCCAGTTCATTTCCTGGGTTGGGAAGATCTGCTGGAGAAGGGATAGGCTACCCACCCCAGTGTTCTTGGGCTTCCCTTGTGGCTCAGCTGGTAAAGAATTTGCCTGCAATGGGGGAGACCTGGGTTCAATCTCTGGGTTGGGAAGATTCCCTGGAGAAGGGAAAGGCTACCCACTCCAGTATTCTGGCCTGGAGAATTCCATGGACTGTACAGTCCATGGGGTCGCAAAGAGTCGGACACGACTGAGCAACTTTCACTCTCACTGCACCCCCATGGACTGTAGCCCACCAGGCTACTCTGTCTACGGGATTCTTCAGGCAAGGGTACTGGAGTGGGTTGCCATTTCCTCCTTCAGGGGATCCTCCCAACCCAGGGATGGAATCCATGTCTCCTGCATTGGCAGGTAGATTCTTTACCACTGCACCACCTAATCAAGTTTCCCAATTAAGGCAGGTTCCTCAGAAGCACACAGCTGGTCCATTACCTCAAGTCCCCTTCACACCTGCCTATCCGCCTGGCTCACTGGTACGGCTGATACATAGGGGCTCTGTTTCTCCCTAAAACACAGCAGAGCACGTTAGGACTTCTCAAAATCTCAGTCCAAGAATGTGAAGCCATGGTGTGTGTTAGTGGGAAATGGAAAACGGTTTGAGTTCATCAGGAAAAAAAAGCAAAGCATCCCTAAGTCAGTGGATTAAGTGTGTGATTTGAGGAAGCAACAGGTGTTTAGGATGGGTTGGAAGGGGGGTATATTCATTTCCCATTGCTGATGCCACAAATTACCACAATTTAATGATTTAAACTAACACAAGTTTATTATCATACAGTTCTGGAGGTCAGGAATCTACGTGGTTGGCAGGGCTTCTAGAGGCTTCTAGAAGCTCTAGTGGGCTAAGTCACTTCAGTCACATCCGGCTCTTTGTGACCCACACTGTAACCCACCAGATTCCTCTGTCCATGAAATGCTCCAGGAAAGAGTATAGGGAGAATCCATTTCTTGCTTGTTCCAGCTTCTAGAAGCCACCTGCCCTCCTGGGCTCAAGGCCCTCTTCTCCCTCCAGAACCAGCAATCGCATCAGTCTGGCTTATGTTGCTGTCCTCACATCTCCCTCCTCTTCTGTCTCTCCTGATACCCTCTTTTTTATAACTAGATGATCCATATAATAACTATAAATTTCATATAACCTTTAAAAGTGGTGAATCACTTTTCTGTACACCTGTAACTTAAATGGGGCTTCCCAGGAGGCTCAGTGGCAAAGAATCTGCCTGTCAATGCAGGAGCCACAGGAGACATGGGTTCAATCCCTGGGTCAGGAAGATTCCCCTGGAGGAAGAAATGGCAATCCACTGAAGTATTCTTGCCTGGAGAATTCCATAGATAGAGGAGCCCGGTGGGCTATAGCCCATGGAGTCGCAAAGAGTCAGACACACTAGCTAGCTAGTTAACTTAAGTAATACTGAAGAGCAACTATATTTCAAGTAAAAAAGTAACTAGATGATCCACAATAACTTCCATCAAACATCCTGAACTTAATCACATGTGAAAAGTTCATTTGCCAGGTAAGGTAACATATTCACATGTTTGGGGGATTCAGTTCAGTACAGTCGCTGAGTTATGTCCAACTCTTTGCAACCCCATGGACTGCAGCATGCCAGGCTTCCCTGTCCATCACCAACTCCTGGAGCTTACTTAAACTCACATCCATCGAGTCAGTGATCCCATCCAAACACCTCATCCTCTGTTGTCCCCTTCTCCTCCCGCCTTCTATCTTTCCCAGCATCAGGGTCAGTCTTTTCAAATGAGTTAGCTCGTCACATCAGGTGGCCAAAGTATTGGAGTTTCAGCTTCAGTATCAGTCCTTCCAATGAATATTCAGGACTGATTTCCTTTAGGATGGACTGGTTGGATCTCCTTGCAGTCCAAGGGACTCTCAAGAGTCTTCTCCAACACCACAGTTCAAAAGCATCAATTCTTCGGTGCTCAGCTTTCTTTATAGTTCAACTCTCACATCCATACATGACCACTGGAAAAACCATAGCCTTGACTAGATGGACCTTTGTTGGCAAAGTAATGTCTTTGCTTTTTAATATGCTGTCTAGGTTGGTTAACTTTTCTTCCAAGGAGCAAGTGTCTTTTAATTTCATGGCTGTAGTCACCATCTGCAGTGATTTTGTAGCCCAAAATAATAAAGCATGTCACTGTTTCGATCTGGGGTATTAGGACATGGATATTTTGCAGGGGATGGAGAATTATTCTGTCTACCACATGGTGTTGTTCTTTTATTTGAAATCTCACACATAAGCTTCAGACACAGCGAGAACCAGGTACAGACAGAAGCATAAACCTGACAGGGAGGACACCTTATGAGTCCTACCTTCAAGTCCTACCTGAGTAAGGGAGAGTAGTGAGTGGACTCTTGGGTCAGGGCTTGTGCTTTAGAAGAACTCTCAAAACACAAAAATTGTCTTTCTCTTTTTAGTCCCACAAGAAAGATTTTTGAAAGTTTGATAACTGACTTGACTGAGGACAATTAAAGGAGAAGGAAGAATGGGCCACAGAAGCCCCCAGGCCAGGTGGCAATGGGGTCCAAGAGCCCTGGGGTATGATTGTGTCAGATGGTGGGAGAGGAGAAGAGGGTCACAGACTCTGCCTTTGCTTTTGTTTAAAGTGAAACAACAAATTATCTATTTGACACATCTGATTTGCCCCCAAATAACAGCACACCCCTGTCCTTCTTTTCTGTTCCCATGGTATCAATTTTAGAGGTGCTCAGAATGATTTGAAAAGCTCATGAAAAAAATGAGGTGAAGTGGAGGGAAACATGCCCTTTCCAGCTGTCCAGGAGCCTAACTCAGTCCAGAGTTCCATCCTGAGACCTGCCAGGAGTGCTGGGCACAGCTCCTACGGGTCCCAGCAGAACCATAGCACTGCTGGTTCCTGGGAATCAGAGCTGGTCCCCACTGGAGCATCCTCCAGTAGCTTCTAGAGCACTTGCTCTCAGTCCCAGGGAACAGGTTGCAGGGCTACAAAGTGGGAAGCTGCCCAGGATTGGGGCATAGTTTGGTTTCTAGTTTTTAAATATTTAGACATGTGGTGCATGCACACCTCCAGGTGAACTCTTGCTCCCAGTGCTTTAAATGTTAGGGGCAGACCAAAGGCACTTTTTCCTCCTGTCATCACTAAATCAATCACTAGAAGGATGTTGATGAACCTAAAAAGTGGAACATAGCCAAATCCTCCAAGCTATAGACACAGACCTAGCCAGGGAGGCATAAAAAACAACAGAACTGAGCAGAGAGGACACTGCTGGAGAATAAACATCTTTCAAATAAATCAAGGTGACTTCAGTCCTAGAAATGTAAAACAGTTTCTCTGCGCATCAATTTAATGAATTCTATTCTATCTGCAGAGTTCCAACCACATCATTTACGGTAAAGAAAATTGGGTTTACATTAACAGAATGTCCATAAAACTCTTTAAATCCAATCCTCTTTTATGTCACATGGTCTTCATCTCGTGAAGAATGTGGTAGTCTGGTTGTTTCAGAAGCTATTTCAGGAGAAACGTGTCTGGTAAAGTCCTAGGAGGCCAGCAGCTGGGCTGCCTTGGGAACTTTCATCAGCTGCTATTTCCAGTCCCTGCAATTTCTGTGCCTTGAGATTCATCTTTCAATAGGGAGGCTAACCACCCACAATCCACTGTTACAAGCCATCCTTTCTGACATTTCCAGTATAGATTCTCAGTTAGGAAAAAGTGCTACACTGATATAATAAAAATGTCATTCTAGGGAAATAATCCAAGAACGGACAATAAGAATATCAAAGCTGATCAGAAAGATCATCTTAACCAGAAATCTTCAACCCTTCAGCCAAGAAAATAAATGAGCATAAATGGTGGAGAGGAGAGGGGAAGGAACCAAACAGGACAATCACCTTTTGCAGATTGGGTGTAGATTCAGACAGCAGCTGGCAGCCAGGGGACCAGGTAGGTCTCACCTCCTCTCCTCCACCACACCAGTGGCCCATGACACACCTCTTTCCCATCCTCATCTTCTGCAACCCTGATGCTCAACTCTTATCTCCTTTCTCCATCTCCAGCTTTATTCCCTACCTTCAATGCAAATACGTGGACACCTCTGCCAAGTGTCTAAATGATGCTCCTGACACATCACAGGAACAAGGAAATAAAGAGAAAGCTGAAGTCCATCGCTTTTTCTTTAAAAAAAAAAAAAAAAAAAAATCACTCTCTGCATACAGGAAACGGTTTTTAAAACAATCAGCTCACAACATTCCACACTACCCTTAGAGAGCCCCCAGGCTCTTCTGAAATGTCAGGAGAACACAATCAAGGTAGTATAAAGTCCTTTCCTTTCCTAAACAATGTGATCTTTGTAAACCTAATACTAGGTTTCTGAAGTGCTCTGTAAAAGCCTCTGTCTCCTAACTCTCAACTTCAAGAGTGTAATAAAGCTGCTGGCCCCAGGCTCCTTTTTTTATTCAAGGGAACATTTTCAGAATGAACAGAGGGGTCTCTTCCATTACCCAGGCTCTACCTTATTCATCACCAACTCCACTTTGGAGGTGTGCTTGTCTTCCTCCTCTAGGAGGCCTCTTGGAGGCTCTCCTCCCTACCCACCCCAAATCTACCACCTCGGATTATAAATTGTTCCACCACTGTCTCGGAGCAATTCCCATTTTCCTGGCTAGACTGAAGGCTTGTCCAGAGTACAAAGCATTCCCCTCTGTCCCATGCAGCCTCCATCCTCGTGTACCCGCTACAGCAGAACCTTTCCAGGGTCCAGTAGATTCTGAATTGGCGTTTATTGCCTGACAACGTGGCTGAGATCTAACTCCCTCTTGGGAAGTGGAGGATTTGCAGGCACTGCACTAAGCAGAGATGCGTGCTACAAGGCAGCTCTGTCTACTGAACGACTGCAGGTTTCTGAGTCTGCCAGTCCTAAATACAAACCCTGACTCTGCCCCTCTTTGTAAGTTAGGAAGTTACTTTTTCTGTACTTGTTTCTTTGTCTGAAAAATCGGAATAATATGTGAATAATAATACGTTGTAGCACAGATACAACATGAATGAATTCGATGATATATTTAGCTGGAGGGGCTTCCTAGGTGGTTCAGTGATAAAGAATTCTCCTGCCAAGCAGGAGACATGGGTTTGATCCCAGGGTTGGGAAGATTCCCTGGAGAAGGAAATGGCAACCCACTCCACTCTTGCCTGGAGAATCCCAGGGACGGGGGAGCCTGGTGGGCTGCCGTCTATGGGGTCGCACAGAGGCAGACACGACTGACGCAACTTAGCAGCAGCAGAGTGAGATCCCAGAGGGCACAATCAAGTCATAAAAAGGATTTGCTAAACTGGCTTCAAAAGAGGATGAATGTTGGAAAGAAAAGACTGTTGAAATAGACAAGACTGAGTTGAACTACTTTGCACAAAAAAAGAAGAGGAGTTTACTTCGTGGGGGCTGAGAGGAGAACTGAGAGAGAGAGAGAAACCTGCTTGGATGGATGCAGTTGGGAGAAAGAGAACTCAAAGAACCTCCTTGTGGTGAAGTGCTTGAGAAATTTCATTCGTAAGAGCATTAATAAGCTGTTACTGCAAGTGTGCGGTATACACCTCTCTTCCTACCTCCCCTATGAAATCCTCAGTAACATCTACACCATTGACTCACATGGATTCCAGGGGGATTTGAAGAAGGCTTTGGGTCTACCTCTAGGTGGGCTCCAGTGAAGCAGAAGATGGGGTCTCTGAGCTTCACATTACATCCCAGAATTCCTTTACCAAGATCAAAATGTATCTTACAGTTGAATTACTGATGGAATATAGTTGTTTTTAATTTTCCCAAAAAATATTGTTCTAAAATCAATGTCATTTTATAATCAAGAAAATCCAAATAATTAAGAAGCTTCTGGCTCATAGCAGGTACCTAATAAATGATATTTTTCTCTCCTTTCCTCCTCATTTCCCCCATGGATATAGCAGGAGAGTGAGTGATATTATCCCACTAGGCTGAGAAGATTTATGAGAGGCATGCAATGGAAGACCAAAAAAATAGCCTCAGATGTTCAAAGCCATGGCTTGAACCCACACATGCCCCTTCTCGGGCCAGAGCTACTAGCTCGATGCCTGCTATTCCCAGTGCTGCCACATCCTTATTATTCAAATCACTACTGCTTCCATTTGGTTCCACAAACATATTTTAGCTAACCTCTTCCCTGGGTGGAATGGGAGCCCCCCAAATGAATAAAGTGCTCCATTGCCTTAAAAGAGATTACTAATTAGATGGACATGGCATGAACAAAAATAACTGGAAAGTCCAGCTGAATGTGTGAAGCCCCTGAAGAAAAGGCAAAAGCAGCACTGGGTGTCCTGAGAAATGAGACAAGATAACCAGTTTAGTGAAATCAATAAAGGCTTCATGGAGGAGGTGGCATTCAAAGCTGAGTGCAATTTTGACACACAGATTTGGGAGAGGATCGTGTAACACATCATGATGCAATTTTAACACTGGCCCTTACAACCATCACTGTCACCTCTGCCAGCTAGGGCCGGGCAGGCCTCTCACATTTTATTGGATTTGAGTGCACCTGCCACCTCAGAGCCTTCAGCTCTGCTTTTCTTTTCTTATCACCTACAGATCAGAAGCAGGACACAAACCACATATCTCATGACTATCATTAAAAAAGTTCTCTCTCTCTCTCCCTCTCTCTCTCTCTCTCTTTAGTCACTCAGTCATGTCCGACTCTTTTGACCCCATGGACTGTAGCCTGCCAGGCTCCTCTGTCCATGGGATTCTCCAGGCAAGAATACTAGACTGGATTGCCATTTCCTTCTCCAGGGGATCTTCCCAACCCAGGGATCGAACCTGGGTCTCCTGCATTGCAGAGAGATTCTTTATCAACTGAGTTCAGTTCAGTTCAGTTCAGTCGCTCAGTCGTGTCCAACTCTTTGTGACCTCATGAATCGCAGCACGCCAGGCCTCCCTGTCCATCACCAACTCCCAGAGTTCACTGAGACTCACGTCCATCGAGTCAGTGATGCCATCCAGCCATCTCATCCTCTGTCGTCCTCTTCTCCTCCTGCCCCCAACCCCTCCCAGCATGAGAGTCTTTTCCAATGAGTCAACTCTTCACATCAGGTGGCCAAGTACTGGAGTCTCAGCGTTGGCATCAATCCTTCCAAAGAAATCCCAGGGCTGATCTCCCTCAGAATGGACTGGTTGGATCTCTTTGCAGTCCAAGGGACTCTCAAGGGTCTTCTCCAACACCACAGTTCAAAAGCATCAATTCTTCGGCGCTCAGCCTTCTTCACAGTCCAACTCTCACATCTATACATGACCACAGGAAAAACCATAGCCTTGACTAGATGAACCTTTGTTGGCAAAGTAATGTCTCTGCTTTTGAATATGCCAACTGAGTTATGAGGGGACAAATAGTAAAAGCTAGAGATGGTATGGAGAAAAGAAGGTCTCCTACACTGTTAGTAGGAATGTAAATTGGGGCAGCCACTATGGAAAGCAAGCAAAACTAAAACTAGCATTTCCATATGATCCTGCAATTCCACTCTTGGGCATATATCCAGAGAAAACTCTAATTTGAAAAGCTACATGCATCCCAAATGTTCACAGCAGCACATTTACAATAGCTAAGACATAGAAGCAAACTAATTGTCCACCGACAGATGAATCGATAAAGAAGATGTGGAATATATATATACACAATGGAATACTACTCAGCCATAAAAAGAACAAAATAATTCCATTTGCAGCAACATGAAAGGATCTAGAGAATATTTCACTCAGCGAAGTAAGTCAGACAAAGAGATAAATATTATATGATATCACGTATATGTGAAATCTAAAAATAATATAAAAGATTATGTATACAAAATAGAAACAGACTCACAGGCATAGAAAACAAATTTACAGTTACCAAAGGGAAAATGTGTAGCGGAGGGGTAAATTAGGGGCATGGGATTAACAGATACAAACACGATATATAAAATAGATAAGCAATAAAGATATGCTATATAGCACAAGGAACTAAATATCATCTAGTAACCTATAACAGAAAAAAATATATATGTGTATATATATATATATATGAATCATTTTGCTGTACACCTGAAACTAACACAATATTGTAAATCAACAATACCTCAATTTAAAAAACACACATCTCAAAGCACGCACGGCAACCCCAGACTACAGTACTTCTCTGGGATCACTCAGAAGTCCTAATTGTCTCCTTCCTTCTTTCCCTCCAACGCGTCCCATTCTTGTCTCTAAACTTGTCTTCTCAGTGCTTCTCTTCTCTCTAGGTGCTTGTCCATCTGCTCCTCATCCACCAGTTAACTTTTTTCAAACCTTCCCACTAGCAACACTGGTGGGATCACAGTGAGCATAGCTGCCTTCCATACTTTCCTATGATGGCCAAGAAAATGTACCACCTACCAGAAAAGGAGTGGCTTTTTCCACTGGGACATATTCTAACCAAAGCATTCCCTTTCTCTTTCAGGATTTTGCAAGATAATTTTAGCCCAAAAACATTTTGTTTCTAACCAGTTTGTTTATGCTCTGTATCTATTGTATTGGTACAGTTACTGATATGTTTCTTTTTCCTGTTTATTCCTTAAAACAAATCTAACGTAAGCAGCTCTCACATGTGCCTGGAGGGCTGAGACCATGCCTGGCTCACTCGGTTTGCATAGTGCCTGGGTCGGAGCAATGAAGAGAAAAGCACTCCATTGATACTGTCTAATGTTTGTGGACTTACAGTAAATGTTAATTTAATATTTTCTAAAGCTTTTTTTTGCAACAAACTCTAGCCCTCGGCAGGTCTTCCTGAGGGGGGTCAGAATTATTGTCCTAATATTTAACCAAGGAAACCAAGCAGGAAGAGGTGGGAAGACTTATGCAAAGCTCCACAGTCTGGTGGTAAAAGACACTGGTAACTGGAGTTTCTGCCTTCTAGCCCAAAATTCACAGTGACAGGGGCAGTTCAGTGCCACGGAGCAAAGCCAAACCTGGAATCTAATCTAGGCTCTGCTGCTTGAATCTTTTATGAATGTGAAACTCTCCAAGCCTCAGTTCTATCATTTTTAAAATCATATAATGATACTTGAGAGGGATTGCTCAGGATTAAAGGAGGTAACAGAAGCATCTTGAAGGATTCTTGCTAAATAGTAGGCTCTCACCAAATACGAGTTGTCTTTTCTTTCTGGGCCTTGTGAGAAATTCCAGAGACCAATTCCATTTTTGATCCAGTTCCACGTAGGAGAAAAGAGATCAAAAATGGAAGATGGTGCCATGTGAGAGCCCCTGGGAGCCTGTGAGCAGAGCAGAAGCCACGGCGTGAACACTTCCAGGACACCCGGAGCTGGTGCTAGAACCATAATCACGGCTCCTGGTCTTGGGCCTTGACTACTGCTCATGATACACCGCTGGAGTCATTTTCTTTTCTCTCCACTGGATCCTTGATCAATGACAGATGTGGAGAAAGACAGTGGATACCAGCAGTAACCCAGAAGAACCATGCTTTCTAAATAGGAAAAAATCCAATGAAGATTGGTCCTCTCTGTGTGCATCTCACGCCCCTCAGCTGCCCCATGCTCCTCGCACTGTATAGACAGTGTCCCGAGCACAGCACATCAATTCACATCTAAGGCTCCACAGTTTAATTTGACAGCAAGCCGCCAAAGGCACACTTATTGCATCATCCTATGCCTGACTTCAGAAGCCAGCAACTCACCACATCCTGCTTTCTTCAATGGAAACACACTATTTCCTGCCTCTCTCTCCTGGTGGCTAATAACAAAAGACAAGGAGGCTTCAGAGGTAACCCATTACATCAAAAGCATCTAAGCCTAAATTAGATGCTTGCAAGCCCTGTGTTCTCAGCTTATGCCCTGCTGCTGTTTTCTCTGGCAGAGCTAGGGAAGTCATAAACACAGAGGGATTTCCCAGGCTCTAAGAATGGATATTAGCAACACAAATTTTGCCTTTTGCACTGTGTTCAAGTTCCTGTGAATTAAGCTCACCTTCTCTGAAAATACAGCAAAAAGAGTATTCAGCCAGTCACAGAAAAGACAATAGAATTCAAGCCACAGAACGAAAAGTCCTTTAGGAATGTATCTTGGAGAACTCCAAAGTCTAATTCAGAGTTTTGCTTATTTTGACCAGAGATGGGGACTAGCAATTATCACTTCATCCATTGTACCCTGCATAGGTTCCAAAGAAAATAAAGCAAAAATTCAGTACAATGATTTTTTTTTTCCATCTAGTCTTCTGTGAAAAATAAATAGCATGGTATCACAATAGGAATGAGTGTTTCTGGAGATTTTGATTGTTTTGGATCTATGGTCTGAAATCTTTACATTCCACAGGAAGGCTCTTAAGAGAGCCTTTCACAGTCTAAGGACTGTGAAATCTTTTAATTTGGTGTGACAGAATCATGTACAGGGAAACCTATCAAGGAACATTATCTAGCTTCTTGACTTACTTCAAATATGCAGATAATTCATTCCTTCTCCCCAGTTTTCCTCATTCCTTGGGTAGATCTCTTTTAACTGCCTCAAAATCCATCCAGCAGCTTACCAAATTCTCTCTGAAAAAACTAGACAAAAAACAAAACATGATTATCTTAGCTGAACAACCTCAAATATCTAATGGTGCTGGGTGCCCTAACAAGCCCCTCCAGTGATGCTCACAAAGTAAGACTCAGCTTCCTTCCCCTTAGCCGCAAGCCTAGCCCTAGGGGAAAATGATACCTTTACATGGTCCCCTCCTAAACCAACCCACCGTCATCACAGAAGTGCAAGCCCTCTACATCTCTCACCTAACCTCTTGCTCTAGACTTTCATTTGGAAGATTCACACCTCATTTCTCCCTACTCTAATCTAACCGCCACCACTTTTTGATTACCTTTTTGAACTCAGCTTTGATTGTGTCATTGGATTGCACAGAACCCTCCCTGGACCCACTCACTACTGAACTATAGATTCCTCAATAGCCATTTGAGGTCCCACGTGATCTAACCCTAAAACATCTCCCTCTGCCTCCTAAGAGGTACCTCCAGCCAATGTAGACTTCCGACAGTTTCCTGACACAGTGTCAGTAAGTATGCTTTTGTGACTACTTAAATGTTCAGAGTTCCAACTCAGATCATGCCAAATCAATAAAAGCTAGACATGACCTAAGAAATACTATTGGGTTGGCCAGAAAATTTGTTCAGGTTTTTCTGTACAATGCTATGAAAAACCTGAATGAACTTTTTGGCCAATCCAATATATTCCCTTGGGTTCTTCACTCTAGCCCATTCTTTCCTTTAAAATCATCCTGACAGTCCATTCTTCCTTCATGGTTGCTTGTTAATTCTTCTGCATTTGACAATTCTGCTTCCCAGTCTAACCTTTGAACTGCCATCTTCGATCGAATAGGTTATGAGTTAAATTTTGTCTCCCCCAAAAAAGATACATTGACGTCCTAACTCCCAGTACCTTAGAATGCAATCTTATTTGGAAATAGGATCTTTACAGAGGCAATGAAGTTAAAGTGAGATCATTGCGGGGGGCAGGGGATCGTAATCCAATGTGGCTGATGTTCTTCTAGAAAGGTGAAATTTGGACAGAGACAGGATAGCTAGAGGGAGGATAAAGTGAAGAAATGCAGCAAGAGACAGCCATGTGAATGGAGTAATGCATCTATAAGCCAAGGAACACCACGCATTCTCAGAAAACACCAGAAGCTAGAAAAGGCCAGGAAGCCATCAGAGAGAACAAATCCATCTGCCTTGGAGCCATTAGAGAGAACAAGTCCCTGCCACAACTTGAGTTCAGACTTCCAGCCTCCAGAACTGTGAGACAATAAGTTTTCGTTGTTTTAAGCGACCCAATTTTTGGTACTTTGTCAAAACGTCTATAGGAGACCAATGCAGAGGTTCCCTCTGCTCTCTCCTTAGGGCTCCTGACTACTCACTGCCTCTTCTCCTTTGTTTCTCTTATTGTTGCTCTTTCCACACCAGAAACTGGCTACCTCCAGGCTTTATATTCCTCATGCTCATTTTACTGTAACTTTACAATGTATATTTTAAAAACTACTCCAAAAGTTTTCTCCCATGTGGTTTAAAGAAACATTTAAGTTATCCTCAACATCCTAACTCAGATAGTACTGGCCCTCCCCTGGTGGGAGCATCTCCTCTACATCCCGAGTTGCCTTTTGAGAGAGAGAGAGAGGGCAGCTTGTCTGCATCTGCACCTGGAGGGTGACTAATCCAGAGGATTCTTTGGAAAATTCCAAGTAATTCCAAGATCTCCAGGCAGAACAAACTCACAGTGAGTCCTGGTTTTGTCTAAACTATCCACACTTAGTATCCTCTGCCTTTTGCAGGGTTGCCTCTTGTAACTAGTAATATCCCAGGATTACTCCCTGGTGGCTCAGAAGGGAAAGAATCTGCCTGCCATGCAGGACACTCGGGTTCAATCCCTGGGTTGGGAAGATCCCCTGGGGAAGGGAATACCCCAGTATTCTTGCCTGGAGAATTCCATGGACAGAGGAGCCTGGAGGGTTACAGTCCATGGTGTCGCAGAGTCGGCATGTTAGTCCATGTTAGTCGAGCAACTAACACACACAAGGATTACTCAAACATAAACCTAATGGTCTATCTATTTAGCAGACATGCACTGAGTGCCCACTCTGAACAAAGCACTATGCTAGACAAGAGGGAAAAGATAAGAGGTTGATTAACAAGATACAAGCAGTCTGTAAAGTTGCTTTGGTGAAAGAAAGACACACACAAAATACCATAATGGTTGCAGAGGAAGTGTTAGGGTGGAAGCAGTCCCTCTCCAGATCCAAAACAGGACCCCAGAGTAGAGTTGCTTTCAAGTCCCACACTGGAGGTATGTGTGGTAAACAGAATAATGTCCCCCTAAAAGAGGTCTACATCCTAATCCCCAGAACCTGTGAGTGTGTTACCTTACAAGGTAAAGGGGACTTGGAGGTTGTGATTAAGTTAAGGATATAGAGCTGGGAAGCGTAGAAGGCAATGACACCCCACTCCAGTACTTTTGCCTGGAAAATCCCATGGATGGAGGAGCCCGGTAGGCTGCAGTCCATGGGGTCGCTAAGAGTCGACAAAACTGAAGTGACTTAGCAGCAGCAGAAGCAGCATAGAGCTGGGAAGATTATCCTGAATGATTATCCATCCTTTTATCTACATGGGCCCAAAGAAATCACAGGGGTATTTATAAGGCAGAAGGAGGCAGAAGAGCTCAAGTCAGAAGAAGAAGCTGTGATGATGGAAGAAAAGTCAGAACAAAAGAGGTCAGAAGATGCCACACTGGTGGCTTTGAAAATGGAGGAAGAGGCCACAAGCCATGGGTTGCAGATGGCCTCTAGAAGTTGGAAAAAACAAGGAAACAGATTCTTCCTTTAAAGCCTCCAAAGAAATGTAGTCCTGCTGACCCATTTTGGATTTCTGACCTCCAAAACTATAAAGTGATAAATCTGTGCCGCTTTAAGCCCCTAAGTGTATGGCAGTTTCTTACAGCAGCAATAGAAAACCGATACACATGGTTTTCCAGGGGACAGGATGGTGGGTTTGAATGACAGGTACACTTTTCAACCTGTCCAACTACAGATACACCCTTGCCCTTGGACCTAAACACAAGAGCATCTCTAAGAGCTCTCCAACAGCCTCAGGTCATAAGGAATGGGACAGGGTGGCCCTGTGAACAGTTCATGACAGCATTTGTTCCAATCCCTGCAATGCCAGTATTGGAACACATGTCCTGGACTGAAGGATGCTGATAACAGAAGTGAAGTGAAAGTCACTCCATCGTGTCTGACTCTTTGCGACCCCACGGACTATCCATGGAATTCTCCAGGCCAGAATACTGGAGTGGGTAGCCTTTCCCTTCTCCAGGGGATCTTCTCAACCCAGGGATGGAACCCAGGTATCCTGCATTGCCAGCAGATTCTTTACCAGCTGAGCTATCAGGGAAACCTGATAACAAAAAGCTAATAATAGATAATAGAAAGATAATAGATAATATAAAGAGCTATAATATATTGACTATACATCACATGGTGGGTATTCTGCTATGCCAACCATATATATTATCTCTAATTTTCCCAATTACTCTACAGAGTGAGTAGTCATATTTCCGCTTTAAAAAAAAAAACAAAAAAACTGGGTATTAAAGAGACAATATGAGTTGCCCTAAGTTGTACAGATTTGAGCCCTAGTTTATCTGACTCTAAAGTTGGTTCCTTTCTGCCTCTAACCTAATGTCTCAGAGGGGCCTAAATCCCCTATGTTTGTGTCCTTCCAGTTCCTCAGGCTTCACTAGCTTGTGGTAACTCAATTTCACCAGCTTCTGTTCCCACCTGAATGGCACAAGCCCTCCAGACTCCTGTCAGTCTCCGTATCAGACCAGTTACATCTGATAGAACCCAGGGCAAGTCTCCTGAGTGCTCACTATATCTCTCACATCTTTCTCCCAAAGCCCGAGCATATTCACTTCTGGAAGGCCCTGGGAAGACAGCGACTCTTGTCTGATGCATTCACTAGTGCCAATAACCTCCGACAAAGCTATGACAAACCTAGACAGTGTATGAAAAAGGAGAAACATCATTTTGCTGACAAAGGTCCATATAGTCAAAGCCCTTGATTTTCCAGTAGTCATGTATGGATGTGAGAGTTGGTCCATAAAGAAGGCTGAGCACCAAGGAACTGATGCTTTCGAACTGTGGTGTTGGAGAAGTCTCTTAAGAATCCCTTGGACTGCAAGGAGATCAAACCAGCCAATCCTAAAAGAAATCTACCCTGAATATTTACTGGTAGGGCTGATGCAAAGGACTGGCCACCAGATGTGAAGAGCTGACTCACTAGAAAAGACCCTGATGCTGGAAAAGATTGAGGGCTGGAGGAGAAGGGGGCAATAGAGGACGAGATGGTTAGGTAGTATCACCAACTCAACAGACATGAATTTGAGCAAACTCCAAGAGATAGTGAAGGACAGGGAAGCCAAGCAAGCTACAGTCCATTGGGTCACAAAGAGTCGGACATAACTTAGCGACTGAACAACAACAATGCCCTGTGACAGCATGATGCCTGAGGCAGGGCTGCCCTGTCTTCCTGGCAGCCCTCGCCACTCTGTAGCCACACTGAGTTCTGTGCAGAGGCTCAGAGAAGAGCTTTCTCTCTGCTCTGTGCTTCAAGCCCCAAGCCAACACCGAATGAGACTCTGAGTCTCTCCCAAAACAAGCCCATCATCTGCCTGTAGCCCTCCCTCTATAAAATATGCTTTCGTTTGCTCATCACACTCCTTACAGAACCCCCCCTTTCCATATCCATCAACTGACCCAAATCCCTGCCAATGGGTTGTCAGAGCCACAATAGCATAAGGAACACTGAGACATGTAGATCATCTAAAACCCTGAATCAGAGCAAACTGGAATAAACTCAAACTGCTTATACAGTGTGTGCAATTTACATGCCTTTCACGTCTATTGTCACACTTGGCCTTCACAGTAGTTCTCAGAGGAAGTAATATCCTTTTGCTATAGAAGAACAATGTAAGACTTGAAAACCGAAGGGGCTTGTCCAGTGATGCTAATACATGGAGAAGCCAGGACTGAATCCAGGACTGTTATTCTTTAGTGCTGGCCCCGCTCCACCGCCCACAGAAAAGGCAGGGGCCCTGGGACAGCAAGTGGTGTGGAAAGCCTTGAGATCCGACACTGCCCTTGGGCTTGAGCAGACTGCTGGGGGCTTCAGAGCAGTAACGATTCTTCGAGAGAAAGGCTGTAACTCAACCCTTTCCCCCTCCAAGAACAGTAAGAGTGCCTGTCTCCCCAGGACAAGCAGGCATTCAAGGAGAGAGACAGACGCTCAGCCAAGCAAAACCTGCTGTGCGTGTGGGAGGAATATGAGGAGTGGAGCTTTTCCCACTTTACAGGAGACCAGCCTCAGGGGTCGTCTATCTCCTCCAAAGTGTAAACTAGACAAGGCAGAAAGGGCCCAGAACCCAACTGAGCAAAGAAACTTAAGAAAAAAGGAAAAAACAATCAAGACTGTGGGCTGGGTCTTTTATATGTTAAAAAAAAAATTTTTTGGCTCTCCATTCAGGCTAAAGTCTTGTTTTCTATGTTCACTAAAATAGACCTTGGAAAGATAATAAATATATAAAGAATAAAATGCTTTATCTGGAGTCTGCAAGCTTCCTCTAAATTAAACTCAGTGTGGTGAGGTATAAAGAGCCCTTTGTACAAACTATTGCAGTTTAAGTTTCTCCAAGAAAATCATTTCCCAAGTCTGCCTGATACTCTGCTCTTGTAGTCACAGAGACAAGATGAGGTCCCAGAAGTGCCAGATGGAAGAGGGGAAGGAGGAGGATTTCTCAGCCTCAGGTGGAAGCAAGAGGTGAGGGCAACCCAGTCTCTTGTCAACTCCCCTCTGGAAAAACCAAGGGGCATGTAAACACCACCTTCTCAACCAGGGGCTGTGTGACTGAATTTGAATTTCAGCCCAAAATGTGCAGTTCCAGAGAAGACCTGGCATTTTTTTCAGCGTGGCCTCTACCACATCTATGGGATTATCACAGGCCACCCTTGCACCCCCAGAACATCCCCACTGTAATCCTCCCCTTGGGCCCGGGGGCTGAGGAAGTGGGTTCTAGACTGGACATTCCATGAGTGCTTTATTGACTGCTATGTGCCCGAGACTTAGAGGAGCCCATGGCAAGACTGTAGGTTCTCAATAAATAAATACTGAAAGTATGGATGACTATGGACCTCAGCAAATGCACCTCAAGCCTCTGTGCTCCCTTCCCTCCACTTTCCAATAATCCAAGTGGCAGTCAGAGCTAACTGAGGATCCCATACAGATAACAGTTACGAGGATCTTTTCTTAAATTGAAATATATGCATGCTCAGTCACTTCAGTCATGTCTGACTCTGTGACCCCAGGGACTGTACCCCACCAGGCTCCTCTGTCCAAGGGATTCTCCGGGTAAGAATACTGGAGTGGGTTGCCATTTCCTCCTCCAGGGGATCTTCCCGACCCAGGGACCCAACCCACAGCTCTTACGTCTACCTACATTGGCAGGCGGGTTCTTTACCACTAGTGCCACCTGGGAAGCCCTAAATTGAAAGAGAGTTGATTAAAATATATTGTGTTAGTTTCCTATCTGGAGAAGGAAATGGCAGCCCACTCCAGTATTCTTGCCTGGAGAATCCCAGGGACAGAGGAGCCTAGTGGGCTGCCATCTATGGGGTAGCACAGAGTCGGACACGACTGCCGTGACTTAGCATGCTATATATATGGAGAAGGCAATGGCACCCCACTCCAGTACTCTTGCCTGGAAAATCCCACGGACGGAGGAGCCTGGTAGGCTGCAGTCCATGGGGTCGCTAAGAGCCGGACACGACTGAAGCGACTTCACTTTGACTTTTCACTTTCTTGCATTCGAGAAGGCAATGGCAACCCACTCCAGTGTTCTTGCCTGGAGAATCCCAGGGACGGGGGAGCCTGGTGGGCTGCCATCTATGGGGTCGCAGAGTCGGACATGACTGAAGCGATTTAGCAGCAGCAGCAGCAGTTTCCTATCATTTATAGGAAATACTGACACACTTCACTTAGTATGATAACCTCTAGGTCCATCCATGTTGCTACAAATGGCAATATTTCATTCCTCTTAATGGCTGAGTAATATTCTGTTGTGTATGTACCACATCTCCTTTAGCCATTCATCTGTCAATGGACGTTTAGACTGCTTCCATGTCTTGGCTATCTTAATAATGCTGCTTTGAACATTGGGGTGCATATATCTTTTGAATTAGAGTTTTCTCCGGATATATGCCCAGGAGTGGGAATGCTCAAACTACCGCACAATTGCACTCATCTCACACGCTAGTAAAGTAATGCTCAAAATTCTCCAAGCCAGGCTTCAGCAATATGTGAACCGTGAACTTCCTGATGTTCAAGCTGGTTTTACAAAAGGCAGAGGAACCAGAGATCAAATTGCCAACATCCGCTGGATCATAGAAAAAGCAAGAGAGTTCCAGAAAAGCATCTATTTCTGCTTTATTGACTATGCCAAAGCCTTTGACTGTGTGGATCACAATAAACTGTGGAAAATTCTGAAAGAGATGGGAATACCAGACTACCTGATCTGCCTCTTGAGAAATTTATATGCAGGTCAGGAAGCAACAGTTAGAACTGGACATGGAACAACAGACTGGTTCCAAATAGGAAAAGGAGTATGTCAAGGCTGTGTATTGTCACCCTGTTTATTTAACTTATATGCAGAGTACATCATGAGAAACGCTGGACTGGAAGAAACACAAGCTGCAATCAAGATTGCCGGGAGAAACATCAATAACCTCAGATATGCAGATGACACCACCCTTATGGCAGAAAGTGAAGAGGAACTCAAAAGCCTCTTGATGAAAGTCAAAGTGGAGAGTAAAAAAGTTGGCTTAAAGCTCAACATTCAGAACACGAAGATCATGGCATCTGGTCCCACCACTTCATGGGAAATAGATGGGGAAACAGTGAAAACAGTGTCAGACTTTATTTTTCTGCGCTCCAAAATCACTGCAGATGGTGACTGCAGCCATGAAATTAAAAGACGCTTACTCCTTGGAAGGAAAGTTATGACCAACCTAGATAGCATATTGAAAAGCAGAGACGTTACTTTGCCAACAAAGGTTCATCTAGTCAAGGCTATGGTTTTTCCTGTGGTCATGTATGGGTGTGAGAGTTGGACTGTGAAGAAGGCTGAGAGCTGAAGAATTGATGCTTTTGAACTGTGGTGTTGGAGAAGACTCTTGAGAGTCCCTTGGACTGCAAGGAGATCCAACCAGTCCATTCTGAAGGAGATCAGCCCTGGGATTTCTTTGGAAGGAATGATGCTAAAGCTGAAACTCCAGTACTTTGGCCACCTCATGCGAAGAGTTGACTCATTGGAAAAGACTCTGATGCTGGGAGGGATTGGGGGCAGGAGGAGAAGGGGACGACAGAGGATGAGATGGCTGGATGGCATCGCTGACTCGATGGACGTGAGTCTCGGTGAACTCTGGGAGTTGGTGATGGACAGGGAGGCCTGGCATGCTGCGATTCATGGGGTCGCAAAGAGTCGGACACGACTGAGCGACTGATCTGATCTGATCTGATCTGATGGTAGCTCTATTTTTAGTTTCTTATGGAATTTCCATACTGTTCTCCCTAGTAGCTATACCAATTTACACTCCCACCAACAATGTATGAGGATTCCCTTTTCTCTCACACCCTCTCCAGCATTTGTTATTTGTATATTTTTTGATGATGGCCATTCTAACTTGTGTGAGGTGATATTTCATTGTAGTTCTGATTTACATTTCTCTAACAATTAGCAATGTTGAGCGTCTTTTCGTGTGCCTGCCAGCCAGCTGTATGTCTTGTTGTTCAGTAGCTCAGTCGTGTCCAACTCTTTGTAACCCCATGGACTGCAGCACACCAGGCTTCCTTGTCCTTCACCATCTCCCGGAGCTTGCTCAAACTCATGTGCATCGAGTCTGTGATGCCATCCAACCATCTCATCCTCTGTCGTCCCCTTCTCCTCCTGCAGTTGATCTTTCCCAGCGTCACGGTTTTTTCCAATGAGTCAGTTCTTCACATCAGGTGGCCAAGGTATTGGAGTTTCAGGTTCAACATCAGTCCTTCCAATGAATATTCAGGACTATTTCCTTTAGGATTGACTGGTTGGATCTCCTTGCAGTCCAAGGGACTCACAAGAGTCTTATCCAACACCACAGTTCAAAAGCATCAATTTTTCAGTGCTCAGCCTTCTTTATGATCCAACTCTCACATCCATACATGACTATTGGAAAAATCATAGCTTTGACTAGACAGATCTTTGTTGGCAAAGTAATGTGTCTGCTTTTTAATATTCTGTCTAGGTTAATCATAGCTTTTCTTCCAAGAAGCAGTTCAGTTCAGTCACTCAGTCATGTCCCACTCTTCGTGACCCTATGGACTGCAGCACACCAGACTTCCCTGTCTATCACCAACTCCTGGAGCTTACTCAAACTCATGTCTATCGAATTAGGGATGCCATCCAACCATCTCATCCTCTGGCATCCCCTTCTCCTCCCACCTTCAATCTTTCCCAGCATCAGGGTCTTTTCCAATGAGTCAGCTCTTCACATCAGGTGGCCAAAGTATTAGAGTTTCAGCTTCAGCATCAGTCCTTCCAATGAATATTCAGGACTGATTTCCTTGAGGATGGACTGGTTGGATCTCCTTGCAATCCAAGGGACTCTCAAGAATCTTCTCCAACACCACAGTTCAAAAGCATCAGTTCTTCAGTGCTCAGATTTCTTTATAGTCCAACTCTCACATCAGTATATGACTACTAGAAAAACCATAGCTTTGACTAGATGGACCTTTTCTGGCAAAGTAATGTCTCTGCTTTTTAATATGCTGTCTAGGTTGTTCATAGCTTTTCTTCCAAGGAGCAAGCATCTTTTAATTTCATGGCTGCAGTCACCATCCAGAGAAGGCAATGGCAACCCACTCCAGTGTTCTTGCCTGGAAAATCCCATGGATGGAGGAGCCTGGTGGGCTGCCGTCTATGGGGTCGCACAGAATCAGACACGACTGAAGCAACTTAGAACCAGCAGCAGCAGCAGTCACCATCTGCAGTAGTTTTGGAGCTCCCAAAAATAAAGTCTGTCACTGTTTCCATTGTTTCCCCATCTATTTGCCATGAAGTGATGGGACTGTATGCCATGATCTTAGTTTTCTGAATGTTGAGTTTTAAGCCAAATTTTCACTCTCCTCTTTCACTTTCACCAAGAGGCTCTTCAGTTCTTCTTCACTTTCTGCCATAAGGGTGGTGTCATCCATATCTGAGTTTGTTGATATTTCTCCCAGCAATCTTGATTCCCACTTGTGCTTCATCCAGCCTGGCATTTCACACGATGTACTCTGCATATAAGTTAAATAAGCAGGGTGACAATATACAGCCTTGACGTACTCCTTTCCCGATTTGGAAGTCTGTTGTCCCATGTACAGTTCTAACTATACATTTATAACGGCATTTGTGGCATAAGATGGCAGAGTAGAAGGGTGTGCACTCATCTTCTCCTGCGAGAACTCCAAAATTACAACTCACTGCTGAACACCCATCGACTGGAGAATGTTGGATCCCACCAAAAAAAGATACTCCATTTTCAAGGGCAGAGGAGAAGACACAGCAAGACAGTAGGAGGGGCGAAATCATGTTTAGAATCAAACCCCTTACCAACCAGAGATGCACAGAGGGCTCAAAGAAACCTTGTGCACACCAGGACCCAGAGATCCCACAGAGACTGAGCCAGAACTGTGTTTGAGGGTCTCCTGCAAAAGTATGGGCAGCAGTAGTCTGCTGCAGGGTCAGGGGCTCTGGGTGAAGCAGACCTGGGTATGGCATAAGCCCTCTTAGAGGAGGTCACAATTAACCCTACCATAGAGCCCCCAGAACTTACACAGGACTGGGGAAACAGACTCTTGGAGGGCACAAACAGAACCTTGTGCACACCAGGACCCAGGAGGAAGGAGCAGTGACCCCACAGGAGACTGACCCAGACTGCCGTGAGTGTCCAGGAGTCTCTGGCGGAGGTGTGGGTCGACTGGCCTGCTGCGGGGTCGGGAGCACTGAGTGTGGCAGTGTATGCGTGGGACTTTGATTTGGGCTTTCACAGTTCATGAAACATTGATTCAAATGTCAGGTTATGAGTTTAGTTTGTTTCAATACTTGGTTGTTTTTTTGTTTGGTTTTGTTTGTTTTTGGCGCTTAAAATCTTGATGCCACATTAATGCCACTGTTTCGTCTTAGACCAAATGTGATTAAACCAAGCTGGCTGGCTTTCCTTTGTATTGCCTCTCATTCATTCTGACATTTGTGATACTTTTCCAACTGATCTGGCTGTTCTCCAGACACCCCTTCCACCTACCTAACCTATTCCTGCTGAATTTATGTTCAAAGGAAGAAAATCTGAGCTCTACTATCTCTCAAACTTATCTCCTGACTATTCACATGCAGAGACCCTGCTGCGGTCATCATAGAGATTTGGGTTGTCCCCAAACATGCCGGGTACATTTCCACACATGTCAGGTACATTTCAGCCTATGCTACCCACCCTGCCATGACTGCCCCTCACTTTCTCTTTACTTGTTGAGATCATGTACGTGGTGAAACTGGAAAAAGGTTAGGACTTGAAGTCATGTACCAGCTGTGTGGTCTTAGGAAGTTTAATCAATTGTGCCAAGCATCGGTTTCCTTGGCTGTAAAATTAGAATAGTCAAAATCATGATAATATTTTGCAGGATTGTTGCAGGGCTTAAACAAAGCCCTGCTATAAATTCTGAGTACAGTGTCTGTTGCTCAGTAGGATATACCAGTTCAACTCATTCTGCTCCTCTGATCCTTTGCTTCCTTATCCATAAAATGAGGATACTAATAACATCCTCCTGGTAGGATTTTGTAGTGATCAGATAGGACGTTGTTACCACCTTTTCTCCCCAACCTGACTCACAGCCAGATACCTTCCTGTGGTGCCTCTGTGGCCTCTCCAGCTGCCTGGGCCACTCCACAGGGATTCATTCAGCACAGACTGTCTTGAGACTTGGGGTTGTAGTCGTGTCAGGCTTTGTTTTAGCTTTCTCGTGTATTCTTACCTTTCTCATCTGACTGCAAGCCCCTGAGCCAGGAATGATGTCCTCTGGCAGCTCAGGTTCCCTGGAGCTTCACACACAGTAGAGTCAACCATTCTTGCCCACAGTTGCTGCTGCTGAGCTGGGCATGGTGGGGGTGGAAACACCAAGGGACACCAGCTCTGGCTAAGTGTCCATCTAGCTCAGAGGCCCAATGATCTGCTGGAGGCTACCTTTCCTTCTCACTCATGAAGTGGGAGCCATTTTGCAGATACTGCTGAGAAATGAGATCAGCAGAAAAAGCAAGAGAAGAATCTATTCGTTGCTCTGCTCTCCCATCAGTACCTTCCAAACATGTGTGGTAAACCATTTCTTCTTCCCTGGAGAAGGAAAGTGCAGGAGGAGATATGGGTCCTGACTCAGCAGAGCTGCTTCGTGTTTGAAGGCAGTGCATGTCCTTGAGGGTTCCACTGCTTTAAAACTAAATGAGGGCTTTAATGACCCCTCAGAGTGATAATTGCACAGTTCCCACAGAGCTCTCATTTCAGTGGTCACACAGAATTGAGCTCTCCCCCTTACACTGTTTTTACATCTGCCTGGTACAACTTTTTGCTCACTCCCTACTCGGCAGGGCAGGCAGGATTTTCTTGTCTGGAAGCTGCAGCCTCTCTTTCAAACACCCTGGATTTAAATTTAACAACATTCTCCCACATCCAATTTCTTCAGAACTAGTTCTTTGACATTGAGGAGAATCAGTTGAGAGTCAGTTTGCTAAACTCTAATGTCTATGTCCATCTTTCCGCACCACTCACCTTCACCTCCTCCCTCAGAGTGGAATGAACAAGAAACTGATGATAGCTTTCAGACAATAAAAGATCCAAGAGCAAAAACATCCACGTGTATACACTGAAAGTCAATTAAGTTCTTCTCGGTGTTTCCTTTCTCAGATAAGCAGGATTAGAGAAGTCCTACAAACTTGTGTGAACAGATTTTATCTACTAATGAGCTGGGCCTAAGAAGCATATAGGGAAGTTTGCAGAAGACAAGAAACCTGAGGCCTGCTCTCATAAATAAAGTTGGATGGGCAAACTTGGTCAAGTCTCAGCTGCTTCTCACTCCCCATCCTCATCAGTTTACCTCATGCACCAAGTGCAAAGAGAAACATCTTCCTTACCTGAGAGAAGGAGGCTTGCCAGTTGCTCTAGGACAGAGGTGCCATGGATGGCAACTCATGCCCATAGGTGAACTCTGGTTGCAGAAAACTGGCAATGGATGTAGCAACTTCTACAGCACAGAACAGAAATGAATTTTCTTCACTGTGATGCTCCAGGATGCCAGGTTCCTCCAGCATCTCCCCAGTCCACTAGATCCCTACAAGCATCATCTCAAAGCACCAGCCCCTGAGCTGAACACATGGGAAAACGTATCAAACTGCAACCAGGAGGATGCGACAGGACCCAAGCAAACAGCCATCATTTTCAGAGTAACTGCTGTGCTAGAATAGCTCTCTTCTCATTCAAGGATGAGCAGACAGAAAACAAAACCAAAAAACATGGGGACCATGAAAGAAAGAGGCAGAAGAAAGCAATGTGGGAGAGCTTCAGAAGATGGCGGAGGAGTAGGACAGAGAGAACACTTTCTCCCCCACAAATTCATCAAAAGAGCATTTAAACGTCGAGTAAATTCCACAAAACAACTTCTGAATGCCGGCAGAGGACATCAGGCACCCAGAAAAGCAATCCAACTCTTCGAAAGGAGGTAGGAAAAAATATAAAAGACAAAAAAAAGAGACAAAAGAGGGAGGGACGGAGCTCCGTCCCGGGAAGGGAGTCTTAAAAAGAGAGAAGTTTCCAAACACCAGGAAACCTTCTCACTGCCGAATCTGTGCCGAGCTTTGGAAGCACAGAGGGCAACATAACAGGAAGAAAAAATAAATAAACAATTAAAACTCGAAGATTGCGAGTCCTATGGTAACTCCCCCAGTGGAGAAGCAGCGCAGACGCCTGCAGGCGCCATTAACAAGCGGGGGCTGGGCAGGGAGGCGCAGCGCGGGCTGCATCGCTTAGAGTAAGAATCTGGCCTGAATACCCTGAGCACTATCTGAGCGAAATAATTTGGGTTAACAAACCAGACTGTGGGATATCTACTACGCGAAAAGCCAGCCCCAACCTAAGACCGCCAGGCCCGCGCACGGAACAAAGAATTGAACAGAGATAGCCGGCGGCAGACCTTCCCCCTCCGGTGATAGGCAGCCAGAGCCGGAAGGGGGCAATCGCAGCCCCAGAGAGATATTATCTATAAAACTGTAAGCAGGCTTCTTTGCTAACTAAAACTTCTTGGGGGTCTGGACGGTTAACATCTGCCTAAGAAGGTGCGCCGGTTTTGCGCCCAGATAACCGAGTGGCGGGGAGGCGATAAGTCGCAGCATTGGCGCTCGCCAAACACCTCATCACTTGAGCTGCTCGGACCTGGGAAGAGCACAATACTCAGGCCCAACTGAGTCTGCGCCTCTGAGGACTATCCGAGTGCCTGAACCTGAGCGGCTTGGACCTGGGAGGTACATGCAACCCAGGGCCAGCCTCGGATTGTTCCCGGCGGAACAACCTAGAGCCCGAGCAGTGTGGGCAGGGAGGCTACACGCGCAGTGAGCGGGGGCAGACCCAGTGTGGCTGAGGCACTGCGAGCGCACGCCAGTGTTATTTGCTTGCAGCATCCCTCCCTCCCTCCCCACAGCGTGACTGAACAAAGAGAAGAAATACAGTTCCACCCATCAGAACACTGACACAAGCTTCCCTAACCAGGAAACCTTGACAAGCCACCTGTACAAACCCACACACAGTGAGGAATAGCCACAATAAAGAGAACTCCACAAACTGCCAGAATACAGAAAGGACACCCCATACTCAGCAATTTAAACAAGATGAAGAGACAGAGGAATAGCCAGCAGATAAAGGAACAGGATAAATGCCCACCAAACCAAACAAAAGAGGAAGAGATAGGGAATCTACCTGATAAAGAATTCCGAATAATGATAGTGAAATTGATCCAAAATCTAGAAATTAAAATGGAATCACAGATAAATAGCTTGGAGACAAGGATTGAGAAGATGCAAGAAAGGTTTAACAAGGACCTAGAAGAAATAAAAAAGAGTCAATATACAATGAATAATGCAATAAATGAAATTAAAAACACTCTGGAGGCAACAAATAGTAGAATAACAGAGGCAGAAGATAGGATTAGTGAATTAGAAGATAGAATGGTAAAAATAAATGAATCAGAGAGAATAAAAGAAAAACGAATTAAAAGAAATGAGGACAATCTCAGAGACCTCCAGGACAATATTAAACGCTACAACATTCGAATCATAGGGGTTCCAGAAGAAGAAGACAAAAAGAAAGACCATGAGAAAATACTTGAGGAGATAATAGTTGAAAACTTCCCTAAACTGGGGAAGGAAATAATCACCCAAGTCCAAGAAACCCAGAGAATCCCAAACAGGATAAACCCAAGGCGAAACACCCCAAGACACATATTACTCAAATTAACAAAGATCAAACACAAAGAACAAATATTAAAAGCAGCAAGGGAAAAACAACAAATAACACACAAGGGAATTCCCATAAGGATAACAGCTGATCTTTCAATAGAAACTCTTCAAGCCAGGAGGGAATGGCAAGACATACTTAAAATGATGAAAGAAAATAACCTACAGCCCAGATTATTGTACCCAGCAAGGATTTCATTCAAGTATGAAGGAGAAATCAAAAGCTTCTCAGATAAGCAAAAGCTGAGAGAATTCTGCACCACTAAACCAGCTCTACAACAAATACTAAAGGATATTCTCTAGACAGGAAACACAAAAATGGTGTATAAATTTGAACCCCAAACAATAAAGTAAATGGCAACGGGATCATACTTATCAGTAATTACCTTAAACGTAAATGGGTTGAATGCCCCAACCAAAAGACAAAGACTGGTTGAATGGATACAAAAACAAGACCCCTACATATGTTGTCTACAGGAGACCCACCTCAAAACAGGGGACACATACAGACTGAAAGTGAAGGGCTGGAAAAAGATTTTCCATGCAAATAGGGACCAAAAGAAAGCAGGAGTAGCAATACTCATATCAGATAAAATAGACTTTAAAACAAAGGCTGTGAAAAGAGACAAAGAAGGTCACTACATAATGATCAAAGGATCAATCCAAGAAGAAGATATAACAATTATAAATATGTATGCACCCAACACGGGAGCATCGCAGTATGTAAGACAAATGCTAACAAGTATGAAAGGAGAAATTAACAATAACACAATAATAGTGGGAGACTTTAATACCCCACTCACACCTATGGATAGATCAACTAAACAGAAAATTAATAAGGAAACACAAACTTTAAACGATACAATAGACCAGTTAGACCTAATTGATATCTATAGGACATTTCATCCCAAAACAATGAATTTCACCTTTTTCTCAAGCGCACATGGAACCTTCTCCAGGATAGATCACATCCTGGGCCATAAAGCTAGCCTTGGTAAATTCAATAAAATAGAAATCATTCCAAGCATCTTTTCTGACCACAATGCAGTAAGATTAGATCTCAATTACAGGAGAAAAACTATTAAAAATTCCAACATATGGAGGCTGAACAACATGCTGCTGAATAACCAACAAATCACAGAAGAAATCAAAAAAGAAATCAAAATTTGCATAGAAACGAATGAAAATGAAAACACAACAACCCAAAACCTGTGGGACACAGTAAAAGCAGTCCTAAGGGGAAAGTTCATAGCAATACAGGCACACCTCAAGAAACAAGAAAAAAGTCAAATAAATAACCTAACTCTACACCTCAAACAACTAGAAAAGGAAGAAATGAAGAACCCCGGGGTTAGTAGAAGGAAAGAAATCTTAAAAATTAGAGCAGAAATAAATGCAAAAGAAACAAAAGAGACCATAGCAAAAATCAACAAAGCCAAATGCTGGTTCTTTGAAAGGATAAATAAAATTGACAAACCATTAGCCAGACTCATCAAGAAACAAAGGGAGAAAAATCAAATCAATAAAATTAGAAATGACAGTGGAGAGATCACAACAGACAATATAGAAATACAAAGGATCATAAGAGACTATTATCAACAATTATATGCCAATAAAATGGACAACGAGGAAGAAATGGACAAATTCTTAGAAAAGTACAACTTTCCAAAACTCGACCAGGAAGAAATAGAAAACCTTAACAGACCCATCACAAGCATGGAAATTGAAACTGTAATCAAAAATCTTCCAGCAAACAAAAGCCCAGGTCCAGACGGCTTCACAGCTGAATTCTACCAAAAATTTAGAGAAGAGCTAACACCTATCCTGCTCAAACTCTTCCAGAAAATTGCAGAGGAAGGTAAACTTCCAAACTCATTCTATGAGGCCACCATCACCCTAATACCAAAACCTGACAAAGATGCCACAAAAAAAGAAAACTATAGGCCAATATCACTGATGAACACAGATGCAAAAATCCTAAACAAAATTCTAGCAATCAGAATCCAACAACACATTAAAAAGATCATACACCATGACCAAGTGGGCTTTATCCCTGGGATGCAAGGATTCTTCAATATCCGCAAATCAATCAATGTAATACACCACATTAACAAATTGAAAAACAAAAACCATATGATTATCTCAATAGATGCAGAGAAAGCCTTTGACAAAATTCAACACCCATTTATGATAAAAACTCTCCAGAAAGCAGGAATAGAAGGAACATACCTCAACATAATAAAAGCTATATATGACAAACCCACAGCAAACATTATCCTCAATGGTGAAAAATTGAAAGCATTTCCTCTAAAGTCAGGAACAAGACAAGGGTGCCCACTTTCACCATTACTATTCAACATAGTTTTGGAAGTTTTGGCTACAGCAATCAGAGCAGAAAAAGAAATAAAAGGAATCCAAATTGGAAAAGAAGAAGTAAAACTCTCACTATTTGCAGATGACATGATCCTCTACATAGAAAACCCTAAAGACTCCACCAGAAAATTACTAGAACTAATCAATGATTATAGTAAAGTTGCAGGATATAAAATCAACACACAGAAATCCCTTGCATTCCTATACACTAATAATGAGAAAACAGAAAGAGAAATTAAGGAAACAATTCCATTCACCATTGCAACGAAGAGAATAAAATACTTAGGAATATATCTACCTAAAGAAACTAAAGACCTATATATAGAAAACTATAAAACACTGGTGAAAGAAATCAAAGAGGACACTAATAGATGGAGAAATATACCATGTTCATGGATTGGAAGAATCAATATAGTGAAAATGAGTATACTACCCAAAGCAATTTATAGATTCAATGCAATCCCTATCAAGCTACCAACAGTATTCTTCACAGAGCTAGAACAAATAATTTCACAATTTGTATGGAAATACAAAAAACCTCGAATAGCCAAAGCGATCTTGAGAAAGAAAAATGGAACTGGAGGAATCAACCTACCTGACTTCAGGCTCTACTACAAAGCCACAGTTATCAAGACAGTATGGTACTGGCACAAAGACAGAAATATAGATCAATGGAACAAAATAGAAAGCCCAGAGATAAATCCACGCACATATGGACACCTTATCTTTGACAAAGGAGGCAAGAATATACAGTGGATTAAAGACAATCTCTTTAACAAGTGGTGCTGGGAAATCTGGTCAACCACTTGTAAAAGAATGAAACTAGAACACTTTCTAACACCATATACAAAAATAAACTCAAAATGGATTAAAGATCTTAACATAAGACCAGAAACTATAAAACTCCTAGAGGAGAACATAGGCAAAACACTCTCTGACATACATCACAGCAGGATCCTCTATGACCCACCTCCCAGAATATTGGAAATAAAAGCAAAAATAAACAAATGGGACCTAATTAAACTTAAAAGCTTCTGCACATCAAAGGAAACTATTAGCAAGGTGAAAAGACAGCCTTCAGAATGGGAGAAAATAATAGCAAATGAAGCAACCGACAAACAACTAATCTCAAAAATATACAAGCAACTCCTACAGCTCAACTCCAGAAAAATAAATGACCCAATCAAAAAATGGGCCAAAGATCTAAATAGACATTTCTCCAAAGAAGACATACAGATGGCTAACAAACACTTGAAAAGATGTTCAACATCACTCTTTATCAGAGAAATGCAAATCAAAACCACTATGAGGTACCATTTCACACCAGTCAGAATGGCTGCGATCCAAAAGTCTACAAATAATAAATGCTGGAGAGGGTGTGGAGAAAAGGGAACCCTCTTACACTGTTGGTGGGAATGCAAATTAGTGCAGCCACTATGGAGAACAGTGTGGAGATTCCTTAAAAAACTGGAAATAGAACTGCCTTATGATCCAGCAATCCCACTGCTGGGCATACACACTGAGGAAACCAGAAGGGAAAGAGACACGTGTACCCCAATGTTCATCGCAGCACTGTTTATAATAGCCAGGACATGGAAGCAACCTAGATGTCCATCAGCAGATGAATGGATAAGAAAGCTGTGGTACATATACACAATGGAGTATTACTCAGCCATTAAAAAGAATACATTTGAATCAGTTCTAATGAGGTGGATGAAACTGGAGACTATTATACAGAGTGAAGTAAGCCAGAAGGAAAAACATAAATACAGTATACTAACGCATGTATATGGAATTTAGAAAGATGGTAACGATAACCCTGTGTACGAGACAGCAAAAGAGACACTGATGTATAGAACAGTCTTATGGACTCTGTGGGAGAGGGTGGGAAGATTTGGGAGAATGTCATTGAAACATGTGAAATGTCATGTATGAAACGAGATGCCAGTCCAGGTTCAGTGCACGATGCTGGATGCTTGGGGCTGGTGCGCTGGGAAGGCCCAGGGGGATGGTATGGGGAGGTTGGGAGGGAGGAGGGTTCAGGATGGGGAGCATGTGATTTTTTTAAAAAATATTTAATAAACTTAATAAAAAAAAAAAAGAAAGCAATGTGGGACAATGATTTACTATTTAGAAAAAGAATTTAGATAGCAATTGCTTTCTTTGTTAATAAAAACCTGATTATAGGAAATAAAAAGATAAAAGGATTAGACATAAAAATAAGTTAAAAAGAAACCTGCAGAGTTAAGGAAAGGATGCAATAAAAATGCTGCAGTAGAATTTAAGTCTTTAAAACAGCAGCATTAAGAATGCTGAAAATCAAATCATATGTAGAAGATAAACACAAGAGTTTCACCTAGAAGCAGAGCATAATGATAAAGAGAAGAAAAATATTGAGAAGGGAAAGAATCTGTATGGATAACAAAATATATGAGGGATTAGTGCTCTTTCAGATGGGACCAGAACAAGTAAATTAGAATATTATTTAAAGAGTGTCAAAGAAGAAAGTTTCCAGAATTGAATAAGGATTACCTTGACCAAAAGAGTATGGGGCTGGCACAAGAGGCCAGGTCATAAAAATGCCACGTGTTTCTGCCTTGTTGATTGGGAAGCTCACTCTTGAAACCCAGCCACCACTCTGCGAGAAAGACAAGCTGCCACGTGGTGTACGCGTTTTGGCTGATCGCTCCAACTTAACACCCCAGCCTCAGGCAATGTCAAATGCCAGCCACGTGAGTGAGCCTTCAGAGTGTTCCAGCCCCCAGCTCGCAGGTCACCCCCAGCTCTAAGTGCCCCAGAGTGACACTGCATGGGAAGACAAGCTGTCCCTGCCAACCTGCAAGTTCATGAGCAAACTCAATGATGATTGTTCTTGTGAACTGCCCTGTTTAAGGGGATTATTACAAAACAATAGATAACGTACACCAACCAATAGCTTTCTAACTGAGAGGAGTTCAGATATTAAGCACAGTGGCTCCCACACAGTGATATGTTCTGGCTGCCTCAGAACTGAGATGTGGACAGTGTGGGGAGCAGGGGTTTCATCTGGGCCTTCAGGTTCATGTCCTGCCCCCTCCCCACACCATATCATGGAAGAGGCTGCATTGCGCTGCTCTGGGCCCTCCAGGCCCTGGGGACATTCTATCTCCAGAACATCTCTGGTTATCTGAGAGACTTCCCAGCAACATCCTGGGGGTTGGAAAGATCTTTTAGACGAGTTTTCTATGCACACACACATACAACACTGCAAAGTTATTTATGTGAGTAACAAAGACAACCTTCACTATTTACAGCTCAACTTGGAGAGTTCTTTTCCAAGATCCAGAGGCCACTTAGGTGGGATAAACAAAGCAAGGTGGGGGGTGGAGGAGGGGGTTGTCCTGTGATATTTTTAAACTGACTTGAACTGTGGCAAATGGCAACTGTCCCAAGATGCTGGGCAAAGACAAGGGCAATGCAGAGCACCCAGGGATCTGAATTTTCTTGGCAACTTGCCTAATTCTTTGTGGTTCCCCAAGTCCTCCCTCGCTGCTTCCTGCGGGGAGTGGCTCCACACCTGTTGCGGGCCATTTCCACCAACAGGACCTGGGGCAACTCCACCTCCTGTCCCACATGGGCTGACTCACCTCTAATGTGCTCCCCGCCAAGACAGCGCTTGTGTAAGGCACACAACACTGCCATGTGACTTAGAGCGTGGGGGTGGAGAAAAGGACAGCGCTGAACCTTGTGAAAACAAAAACAAGGCGTTCACTGTGCAGAGGCCAAGTGTGTAAAGTTTACTCCTGCCCGCTGAGCGGCCACACGTTGTCCTGAAAACAGAGGTGCCCCCTTTATGGCAGACAATTAACTCCAGTGGAATTTAAAACCGAGGTGGAAGAGAAACAAAAGTCACCCAGTGTGGCTCGACAAACAGAGCAGGGACGGGTGGAAGAGACTTTCACCAGCCTCTCTGCCCTCAAGCTCCAGGATCATGTTGGTTCTGTGTCCCTTCGGGCCAACCCTGGGGTCAGGCCTGCTCCCCGACCCTGTCCTTCTCCATGCCCTCCTCAGCCTGCTGACCAGGACAGTCTTTGCACCTTTCCCCCAGCTGACCTTAATAAGGACAAGTGCATGCTTGCTTGGTCACTCAGTTGTGTCCAACTCTTTGTAACCCCATGGACTATAGCCCGCCAAGCTCTTCTGTCCATGGGATTCTCCAGGCAAGAAACTGGAGTGGGTTGCCATTCCCTTCTCCATGGGATCTTCCTAACCCAAGGATTAAACCTGGGTCTCCCTAATTCCTTATAGATTCTTTACCAGCTGAGCCACCAAGGAAGCCCCAGGGACAAGTGCAGAGGCCTGTTTTAATGCAAGGGTTTTACAGCAAATTCTAGGAGGAAACTGACAAATGGCATCAATAAGAATCAACAAAGGGGAGTAGTAGATGTCTAGAAATCTTATGGAGCTTTAACATCTAGGAGGGAGGTGGACCTCGGGCAGGGCTGCATGGGAGGAGTTGGCCGAGTCCACTTCAGAGACTCACAGAGGAACAAGCACTGACCAGGAGATCATCCTCTAACCTCCTTCTCTGCTCTGGTCTGTCACTTCCTCTGAGCTTCATTATGGTCTTCATTGTCAGATGACAAATTATATATGTGTATGTGTGTGAATATACATATATATAAATATAACAATATATATTATTACATTTTTAGATAATATTTCCACAAGAAACCATTGTTCCCTTCATCCTTCCCCCTTTCCATGTCAGGTTGGCATACTTTGAAAGCCCAAGGACTTTACATCTGAATGATCTATAATTCATGAGGCTGGAGGATTTTCCTGCTCTTTCTTGACTTTATTTCCTTTCCTCCTAATCCATTCTCTCTTTTCCCCCTTATCTGCCTCTGGTGTAGAGCATTATCTCTTTCTTCCCCAAAATATCAGCAGAGTTTTTTGAGCCTCCATTCCTTGCTTAGCATCTAGTCTCCCATGCCCTGGTGTTCTCCACCAGAATCCTACCAGTCCCTCTTCCTACGTCCTTCAGAGCAAACTTCATGTCCCACCAGCAGGGATTCCTGGGCCCTCCAGGTCTTCAGTGGTGCCATTACATGGAGTCTCCATTTAGACCCACATGCTTTCAGGAAGGTCTCAGGATTACATAAGGATTGAATTATCTAAGAACACCCACAGCCTGTAACACCAATAGAAATGTGGTAAAACATTCAAATGTAAGCTATGGTCCTAACAAAGGCTTTGCATTCAGTGAGTGAATCTGTCTGCCTACTATAGAAAAAAAAAACAATGATTTTAGCTAACACTTAATGGTTCTTTCTATATGCCAGGCACTTTAAATTCTAAGTTCTAAGCACTTTACATACATTAACTCATTTCATCCTGATACCTACTCTGTGAGGTTATTGTTATCCCCATGTCAGAGAGAAAGAAATCAAGGCCCAGAGAGATCAAGCAACTTGCGTGAACATCTCCTAGCTATAAATGGCAGAAGCAGGATTCAAATTTGGGCAATCTGGCTCCTGAGTTTGGACTTCTAGCCATTATGCCATACTGCCGATAAGATCTGGAAGAGAAGGATTGGGGGAAAACTTAAGATCACCCTTCCAGTAAAAAGCACAATAAACAGTCAAAAATAAGCAGGGGCACAGAATAGCCATATAATATGGGACTCCTCCACTTAAGTGTCTTTATCTGCAAAATAGGAAAAACTATAATAACTTTCAGGATAAATTTGAGAATTAACTAAGAGCAAAAGAGTATAAAGGAAAGATGTTTTAGGAACTTCACTCATTGCTCAATAAGAAAGGCCAAAAATAACAGCTGCTTCAACAAGATAAAAATTTATTCATCTCACACATTAAAAAAAAGAAGAAGAAGAAGAGGTAGCCAGTCCTAGGATGGTACTAGAGCTCACACTCAGTAGGAATCCAGACACCTTTCTTTCTCTATAATGCTTTGTACCACCCTCAAGGTTAGATCATGATCCAAGATGGCGGCTGCAAATCCAGTCATTATGTCTATTTTTTAGAGGAAGTGGGGAGTGAAAAGAGTTTTATAAGCCTGCATTAGTTGATTTTTTCCCTTTTAAGGTACCTTCCCAGAATTCCCACCCAACAACTTCTTACATTTCATTAGTTGGAACTTAGTTACATGACCATATCAAGCAGCAAACAAAGCTGGGAAATATCGTCTCACTACAGAGCCCGGTGCTATCTGAATTAAATCAGGGTTCTGCTTCTAAACAACAAGGGGATATGAAAATTGGTTGGGCAATAAGCAGCCTCTGACCAGAGAAGGGCTGTAAATTTTATTGAGAATCAACTCCCTGCCAGACACTTCACATAAATTTTCTCATTTAATCCTCATAACAACCCAGAAAGATTTGAAAATTAACATTACATTTACATATGGGATCAGAGAGAGTAAGCAACCCAGCTCCTCACAGGGGAAATATTTAAACAAGATCTAACTTCAAAACTTGAACTCTATCGACAACCATTCGGGCTTCAAAGTTTCCTCCAAGGAAAAACATTTCGCCAAATTCAAACACCATGTACATCTTCAAGATTTCTCTTATATTAATACTTAAAATCATTTCTCAATTTCTTCCCTAGAGAATGTGAAGGAATAACTTCAATTACTTCTTAAGAACTGCAGAAACAGAGCTACAAACCATTTCATTGGTAACACTCATGAACACCCACACACATGTGTCACACTGATGTATCTACACTTGAAGAGAATTTCCCAGCCTCTCTCTCCCCACAGGCAGAAAAGGTCATTTGTGCTGAAAGTAAACTATTGATGTGATTAATATCTAGGCCTCAAACTCCAGACCCCGTTCCTGCAGCCACAGATTGTTTATACCAGAAGGAAGTGATGGACTTTATGTTTTCTATGCTTTTGATCCATTCTGACAGGAGGTGTGGCAGAGAACACAGAAGCACCGCATCAGAGCCCTATGCCTGCTGGGTCCACTCCAGCAGTCAGGGCGTTGGAAGAGTGAGGAGGTGCAATGCAAGGGAGGAAGCAGCCAGAAAACAGGCTCTTCAACACTTTGTGCTCAGTCTCAGTAGAAGCCTCTATATGCCTGTCGCTTTCCTGTCTAAATGGAAAACAATCTCAACTTGTACCAACTGGGCATAAACTGTTGCTATTATGGTCTCTTCCTATGAAATGTCCCTCAGGACAAGTAGACTCAGTCCTGAAGGTGGGGCCCTCTGTGCTGTGCAGGCGTCCAGCACATCAAGACAAAAGCCTTTTCAAAAGCCCTAGAATACTACTCCCCCGCCCCCACAGTCATAGGTCCTTTGGAAGGATTTGGGTCTTTTCTTCCACTTCAGAGACACCACCTGTGATCTATTAGGATTCTTTCCCGAGAGCTGCTTTTGAGAAGAGAGAATGAGCACAACACAAAAGTGGACAAAGACAGCCTGGTGCTTAAAGGTGAACTTCACCTTTCCAGTTTTTCCTTTGGGATTAATCTTAAAATTGTTCATACACTTAACACAGCTTTTCTGAAGGAAAGAGAGTTTTGATGACTGAGGAAAGAGGTAAAAGACAAGGCTTGGAAGGGGGTGGTACTTTCAAAGCACAGAAACCATGAGGAAGGGGACAGGTGAAGGAGACAAAAGAGACATGGGAGAAGAGGCATCTGATAGGGCATGAGGGCGGGGGCGGGGGGAAGACATCTGGGAAACGAGAGAGAGAACAGAATGGAAACCGTGGACATGCTATCTTTCCACTGCACAGCATTCCCTAGAACAGACACTGAGCCATAACAGAGAAGAGATTCTCAAGGGCTGAAACTGTACCAGGGCTTACATGGACTCCTAGCAGTGATGCTGGAGAGCAAAACTTAACACAAGGAAATACAGGATAAGGGTATTTCAGGCCAATAAGATAGGGAAAGAAGACTGGCTGGAATTTTTCCTACGTTGAAGGCTTGTCCAAGGGGTTTGTGTGCTCTCTGTACCAGGCGGGAGCCATCCCCAACAGATGACATGAAGTCAGAGTTAAAGAGCCTCCAAACGGTGTTTTGGATGCCTTTCAGCACTTCTAGACCCTGGGTTCAATCCCTCGGTTGGGAAGATCCCCTGGAGAAGGGAAAAGCTGCCCACTCCAGTATTCTGCCCTGGAGAATTCCATGGACTGCATAGTCCATGGGGTTGCAGAGAGTTGGACATGACTGAGCGACTTTCACAGACCCAAGTACGTGGAGCCCTGCCCTGGACACCCACTGAGGCTATAACCAGTTTCCATGGGATAAGGAGTCTGCGTGGCCAAGGAGAGCTCGCATCCCTCTTCTAGACCACTCTCTGGGAGCTGAGGATCCTGGAATTTCTTGCCCAAACATCCCTAAGCCTGCTTACTGGGCCTCTTCCCAGAGCTGTCCTACTGAGAATGGGCTGCAGAGCTGGTGAATGCCACATAAGCCACAGGGGGCGCTAACTGAAAGGGACAGTGGACAGAACTGGGTTTTGGTACACCAGGCTCCTCCTAGTACTGGGTGGAGTTGATGCTGGGAAGGGTAAGAGATGGGTGATATCTGGGAACCAGATTTTGAAGGGTCAGAATGTAAAGCTGGCCTTCCAGTTCATTATTAAGATATATTTGTCAAATTAGAAAGATAAATAAAATAACATATCTTATTTAACATCTTGTAGCTTGACTTCTAGCTTCCAAAATGTAGGCACAGGATATATAGATTTCTATCTGTACTCTTGTCCTGGGCCCTGAAAGTTTGAGGGTGGACCCACCAGATTTCACTTAAATCTATTTGCTCAAGTAGGAGGAAAACAATAAAACAAGGTCAGGACATGATGTGGGGAAGGCAGGCCGAGGTGGGGGTAGGGGTGTCTATCCAGGCTGTCACCAACCACAACCTTTGCACCCTATAGCCAGAAACATCCATTCTGGTATTCAGAGTCTTCTTAAGGCTATTGGGCTAGAGTTCCATTAAATTTGAACACTCAGCAACCAAAGAAATTTAGGGTCTGATTCACATACAGGGAGATACAATAGGCAAGAGTTTTTCTAATCTTAAGCTACCATGAGAATTAAGGCAGAAAGAGTTCCAATACCCTGCTTCTGAATTGTTCATTTTCCATTGAGAGAACTATTTTTAACAGAACCCTGAATTATAAGAAGAAAACTCTCCACAGACCTATAGCTATGGAAATTCTTACACTCAAGGACCCACATGGTCACATTTTTCTGTGATTAGTACAAGGTTTTTCAGATAAGTGTTTGCTTGCATTGTAGAAACAGTTCCAAAATCAATAAGAAATGTTATACCTTATCGCTCCCCAGAAGGGAAAAACAATAAAGAATTTTGCAAACCATGTCTGGGAGGCTGAGCAAGACATACATTCAAGTCTAATGCAGAACAACCACAGCCCAGAGACAGCACATCAACCCTCACTGTGGGAGCCAGTTCTTCCAATCAGGGAATCAGTCCAGAGAAACCACAACACAGGAAGAGAAAACTAACAGATGATTCTGTTTTCCTCACCACCTGCATCCAACCCAAATAGGGGAAGGCATCAGGAAGCAAAAACCCTGTTAAAAGTTATGAGAGTCTATGGCTTCCTTGAGAACAAACTGGATTCTGCTTGAGTTATAACTCTTTCATCTTTTAAAACTGGATGAAGAAGTACATAGAACAGTAAATGGTGGAGAAGAGGCATCTCAGAGCATAGACCATCTGTTCTGTTCAGTTGCTTAATCGTGACTAACTCTTTGCTTCCCTGTCCATCACCAACTCCCGAAGCTTGCTCAAACCCATGTCCATCGAATCAGTGATGCCATCCAACCATCTCATCCTCTGTCATCCCCTTCTCCTCCTGCCTTCAATCTTTCCCAGCATCACGGTCTTTTCCAATGAGTCAGCTCTTCACATCAGGTGGCCAAAGTATTAGAGTTTCAGCTTCAGCACCAGTCCTTCCAATAAATATTCAGGACTGATTTCCTTTAGGGTTGACTGGTTTGATCTCCTTGGAGTCCAAGGGACTCTTCAAGACTCTTCTCCAACACCTCAGTTCAAAAGCATCAATTCTTTGGCACTCAGCTTTCTTTATGGTTCAATTCTCAGATCTATACACGACTACTGGAAAAACCAAAGCTATGACTAGATGGACCTTTGTCAGCAAAGTAATGTCTCTACTTTTTAATATGCTGTCTAGATTGGTCATAGCTTTTCTTCCAAGGAGCATGTGTCTTAATTGCATGGCTACAGTAACCATCAGCAGTGATTATGGAGCCCAAGAAAATAAAGAATGTCACTATTTCCATTGTTTTCCCATATACTTGCCATGAATTGATGGGACCAGATGCCATGATCTTCATTTTTTGAATGCTGAGTTTTAAGCCAGCTTTTTCACTCTCCTCTTTCATTTTCATCAAGAGGCTCTTTAGTTCCTATTAGCGTTCTCTCTAATGGTGTGTCATCTGCATATCTGAGGTTATTGATATTTCTCCCAGCAATCTTGATTCTAGCTTGTGCTTCATCCAGCCTGGCATTTCACATGATGTTCTCTGCATATAAGTTAAATAAGCAAAGTGACAATATACAGCCTTGATGTACTCCTTTCCCAATTTGGAACCAGTCTGTTGTTCCATGTCTGGTTCAAATTGCTGCTTCTTGACCTGCATACAGATTTCTCAGGAGGCAGGTAAGGTGGACTGCTACTCTCATTTCTTTAAGAACTTTACACAGTTTGTTGTGATCCACACAGTCAAAGGCTTTGGCATAGTCAATAAAGCAGAAGTAGATGTTTTTCTGGAACTCTTGTGCTTTTTCTATGATCCAACAGATGTTGGCAATTTGATCTATGGTTCCTCTGCCTTTTCTAAATACAGCTTGAACATCTGGAAGTTCTCAGTTCACATACTATTGAAGCCTGGCTTGGAGAATTTTCAGCATTACTTTTCTAGCATGTGAGATGACTGCATTTGTGCAGGAGTTTGAACATTATTTGGCATTGCCTTTCTTTGGGATTGGAATGAAAATTGACCTTTTCCAGTCCTGTGGCCACTGCTGTTTTCCAAATTTGCTGCCATATTGAGTACAGCACTTTCACAGCATCATCTTTTAGGATTTGAAACAGCTCCACTGGAACTCTATCACCTCTACTAGCTTTGTTCGTAGTGATGCTTTCTAAGGCCCACTTGACTTCACAATCCAGGATGTCTGGCTCTAGGTGAGTGATCACACCATCGTGATTATCTGGGTCATGAAGATCTTTTTTGTATGGTTCTTCCGTGTATTCTTGCCACCTCCTCTTAATATATTCTGCTTCTGTTAGGTCCATACCATTTCTGTCCTTTATTGTGCCCATCTTTGCATGAAATGTTCCCTTAGTACCTCTAACTTTCTTAAAGAGGTCTCTAGTCTTACCCATTCTATTGCTTTTCTCTATTTTTTTGCATTGACCATTGAGGAAGGCTTTCTTGTCTCTCCTTGTTATTCTTTGGAACTCTGCTTTCAGAAGGGTATATCTTTCCTTTTCTCCTTTGCCTTTAGCTTCTCTTCTCTCCTCAGCTATTTGTAAGGCCTCCTCAGACAACCATTTTGCCTTTTTGCATTTCTTTTTCTTGGGGATGGTCTTGATTTCATCCTCCTGTACAATGTTACAAGCCTCCACCCACAGTTCTTTAGGCACTCTGTCTTTCAGATCTAATCCCATGAATCTATTTGTCACTTTCACTGTATAATTGTAAGGGATTTGATTTAGGTCATACCTGAATGGTCTAGTGGCTTTCCCTATTTTCTTCAACTTCAGTCTGAATTTGGCAATAAGGAGTTCATGATCTGAGCCAGAGTCAGCTCCTGGTCTTGCTTTTGCTGACTGTATAGAGCTTCTCCATCTTTGGCTGCAAAGAATATAATCAATCTTATTTCAGTATTGACTATCTGATAATGTCCATGTATAGAGTCATCTCTTGTGTTGTTGGAAGAGGGTGTTTGCTATGACCAGTACATTCTCTTGGAAAAACTCTGTTAGCTTTTGCCCTGCTTCATTTTGTACTCCAAGGTCAAACTTGCCTGTTACTGCACGTATCTCTGTCTCAACTCCCTACTTTTGCACAGGCAAAAGTAATTCAGATGACCATTATATCTACTACTGTGGGCAAGATCCCTTAGAAGAAATGGAGTAGCCCTCATAGTCAAAAAAAGAGTCCAAAATGCAGTACTTGGGTACAATCTCAAAAATGACAGAATGATCTCTGTTGGTTTCGAAGGCAAACCATTCTATATCACAGTAATCAAAGTCTATGCCCCAACCACTAATGCCAAAGAAGCTGAACAGTTCTATGATGACCTACAAGACCTTCTAGAAATAGCACCAAATATATGTATATATATATATGTCCTTTTCATCATAGGGGACTGGAATGCAAGAGTAGGAAGTCAAGAGATAAAGCAAAACAAATGAAAATAAAAGTACTTACTAGTCAGGGGTAACAACACCATAGGGTGGTACAGCAGTTTGTAAAAACAAAAGAAAGATAGGTCACTTGTTGCCAGAGAGGCAGTCTGAACCAAGAAAGACAGTGGCATTGGGAACAGAAAAGTTGGATGTGAGTTTGAAAGACAAAAGTTTGAGCAAACTCCAGGAGATGGTGAAGGACAAGGAAGCGTGGCGTGCTGCGGTCCATGGGGTCACAAAGAGTCAGACATGGTTTAGTGACTAAACAACAGCAACAAAGGAAGAAAATTTTCACATTGCTTTGGGGGAAGAAAAAGGAGCTGCCCAAAATAATAGAAAACATTGATCTTGGGTGAACTGAGAAACGACACCACCAATAGAAGTGAAGATGTCTGGGAGGGATCAAGAAGAGTCAGTGTTTAGACATAAGTTTACGGTGGTGGCTGGATGCATAGGTAAAGCTGTACCATAGGCACCTGGACATTAGAGGCAGAATCCAAGGATAAGAACATAGTTTGAGCTTTGGATCTGGGAGTCATTCAAAATTAGGGTCAGATATATATACATGTGTAAAATAGCTAGCTAGCGGGAAACTGCTGTATAACAGGGAGCCCAGCCGGGTGCTCTGTGATGACCTAGAGGGGTGGGATGGGGGTAGCGGTGATAAGGAGGCTCAAGAGGGAGGGGATACGTATATTTTATATATATGTAGTTATGACTGATTCACACTGTTGTATAGCAGAAACAAACACAACAATGTAGAACAATTATCCTCCAATTAAAAAATACATTTAAAAAAAATTGGAGTCAGAGATGAAACCACAAAAGCAACCGTATGCTAGGAGGCAAAAGTGAATAAAGCTTAGTGGACTACGGGTTAAATCCATTGCTGTGGAATGGAGGAAGAAAATTATGCTGGAAGGGGGAGAAAAGAAAGAAAGGAGAGAGAAACTAAGGAAGGGAGAGAGGGACAAGGGAAGGAAGGAAAGAAGAGAAGAGGGGAGGAGAGAAAATGGTGTCTGGAGAGCTAGAAAGACAACCAGAGCAGGAGACTGGAGAGAGAAAGAGAGTTTCAGAAAGAGGAAGACAGCCAAGTTTAGGTGAAGGAGAAAGAAACCTGAGAAAATATGTAAAGCTCTTCATATTAGAGTTGACCTTTGGAAGAAGCACAAGCTGGAATCAAGATTGCCGGGAGAAATATCAATAACCTCAGATATGCAGATGACACCACCCTTATGGCAGAAAGTGAAGAGGAACTAAAGAGCCTCTTGATGAAGGTGAAAGTGGAGAGTGAAAAAGTTGGCTTAAAGCTCAACATTCAGAAAACGAAGATCATGACTTCTGGTCCCATCACTTCATGGAAAATAGATGTGGAAACAGAGTCAGACTTTATTTTTTTGGGCTCCAAAATCACTGCAGATGGTGACTGCAGCCATGAAATTAAAAGACGCTTACTCCTTGGAAGGAAAGTTATGACCAACCTAGATAGCATATTGAAAAGCAGAGACATTACTTTGCCAACAAAGGTCCATCTAGTCAAGGCTATGGTTTTTCCAGTTGTCATGTATGGATGTGAGAGGTGGACTGTGAAGAAAGCTGAGCACTGAATAATTGATGCTTTTGAACTGTGGTGTTGGAGAAGACTCTTGAGAGTCCCTTGGACTGCAAGGAGATCCAACCAGTCCATTCTGAAGATCAGCCCCGGGATTTCTTTGGAAGGAATGATGCTAAAGCTGAAACTCCAGTACTCTGGCCACCTCATGCGAAGAGTTGACTCATTGGAAAAGACTCTGATGCTGGGAGGGATTAGGGGCGGAAGGGATTAGGGGCAGGAGGAGAAAGGGATGACAGAGGATGAGATGGCTGGATGGCATCACTGACTCGATGGACGTGAGTCTGAGTGAACTCTGGGAATTGGTAATGGACAGGGAGGCCTGGCGTGCTGTCATTCATGGGGTCACAAAGAGTCGGACATGACTGAGCGACTGAACTGAATTTAGAGAGAAAATAGGGCTTCTCTGGTAGCTCAGCTGGTAAAGAATCCGCCTGCAATTCAGGAGACCCTGGTTCAATCCCTGGGTCAGGAAGATCCCCTGGAGAAAGAATAGGCTACCCACTCCAGTGTTCCTGGGCTTCCCTGGTGACTCAGACAGTAAAGAATCCACCTGCAATGCTGGAGACCTGGGTTCAATCCCTGGGTTGGGAAGATCCCCTGGAGAAGGGAAATCTTCCTGCAATGTGGGAGACCTGGGTTTGATCCCTGGGTGGGGAAGATCCCCTGGAGAAGGGAACAGCTACCCACTCCAGTATTCTTGCCTGGAGAATTCCATGGACAGAGGAGCCTGGCAGGCCCCAGTCCATAGGGTCACAAAGAGTCAGACATGACTGAGCAATTTTCACTTTCACTTTTGGAGAGAAAAGTCAGAGGGAAAGTCAAAGCTAACGCCAGGTAGACAAGTTGAAGTTAAGAACTGAGGAATTAGAATGTGCAGGTGAGTGCTACTCTTTTGAGAAGTTAGGCACAAAAGGGATGATAGCCAAGAGATCAGCAACAGAGACGTGTGAGTATGAGTCTAAGGAGAAGGGAAAACCAGTCAAGTACACAGCACACCGGAGGTGGCAGGGGCCCATTCTTATTTCAGGAAGACCAGAAATGAGCAGTCTACCCCACAGCCTCTGGGCACGCGCCAAACAACCCCCATGGTTGTCCATTCCTGCTCCCTGCTATCAGAGTAGATTAGACTTGAGTGTCTGGAATGTGCCTGGATTTTCTCAGAGAAATGAGCAATAGAAACACAAGACATCGTGATAAGCAACACATGCATATGAAACAAAAGTTGGCCAGAGCAGTTCCAAAGGTAAAGGTTGATCTTTATGGGAAGTGACTCAAACGTCCCCCTGGATCCATTGAAATGGGGCTTTAACAGACTTGAGTACAATAGGCTATCAACATGAACTTGAGGCACAGGAAACCTAATTACAACCACAACACGGCCGTTCGAGTTAGGTGACCCAACAATCTCTGAGCCTTAGTTTTCTTATCTGAGAAAAAGAGTAGTATCTCCCTGACCTAATGAAACACTTTATAAACTATAGAGGTCTCTACAAATGTATATTTTGTAATTCTTTTACTGCATCATTGAGAACAATAAAATTATGTTCTTAATGGTCCCAGAAATTTGAAGCATAAGTTTTAAGCTTTGTGTACAATGATAAAGTTGCATCAGAGTGGCACTGAAGGTTACTGAAATATCCAGGGGAAATTGTTTACATAGAGGTAACGTAGTGATCTACTTTTCTCTCTTTAGCCTGATGACAGTTTTAGATGAAACATTTTTATAAAGCACTTCTCTCAAAGTCTTACTTTCAGGGATATCAGTAGAGGAAAAAATAAAGTAACAAATCTGATTCTTCCTGCTGATCAGGGGACTTTAAAATTTTTGAACTTTTGCTTCCAACTGTTTGGCAAAAGAATTTTTTCATTTCATATTTTATGTGGGTAGAGAACTGACTAGCGAGAGACTGATTCAATCAAGCTGTTGTATTTTATGAGTTCATTTGAATTTCCTGACTGAATTATAACTCCTTAAGTCAATTTTTTTCCACTTGAATTTTGGTGTTATAAAATACATTTACGTAGAAAATATCTGGTCTCTTTAAGGAGGCATTTGGTGGCCAAAAATAGAAAAATTAATTTTTTAAGTTCAAAGAATCAGCCGTTTTTCTTTCTACAAAAAAAAAGAAAAGAGGAAGAGAGAGGGAGAAATTAGGCAAGGTTTAGGTATGACCAAATACCTAGATATGAAGACTGAAATAATTGATCCAAAAAATTTAAACAGGAGAATTGTTGTTCAGTCACTGTCGTGTCTGACTGTTTGCCACCCCATGGACTGCATGCAGCACACCAGGCTTCCCTGTCCTTCACCAACTCCCAGAGTTTGCTCAAACTCATGTTCATCGAGTCACTGATGCCATCCAACCATCTCATCCTCTGTCATCTCCTTCTCCTCCTGCCCTCAATCTTTCCCAGCATCAGGGTCTTTCCCAATGAATCAGCTCTTCACATCAGGTGGCCAAAGTATTGGAGCTTCAGCTATAAATAGGAAAAGAGTTAAAAATTAAAAGGAAATCATTTTTTTTCAAATATAAGAAGTCTCTTATTTAAAATGGAACACCAGTGATATTTTGGATGCATTAAGGATCAAATATTAATATATATTCTAGCTCTTTGCCAGTATCAAGAGCACAGTAGGTTTTCAATGAATACATGTCAAATGAGAACATTTTTAAGTGAACCTAAATTCTACCATGAGAAACTGAAGTTTTATATATACAGAAGAATTATTCCAAGTAGAATGGCAAAACTACCACATGGAATGAATTATTGAGATATATTATGGTGTCCAAGCACTTCACTGGGAAGTCAGATAAAAGGCTGGATCCTTAACTCTTTCTTGTGGTTGCTTTCAATTCTGTCTAAGACAAAACATTTCTAGACAACTTACCAAATCCTTTCCTTACTAGGATTCCATAAAATATCCAAAATTAAAGGTGAAATAGATTAAGGAAAGTAATCAGGCCAGAAAGATTTTTTCCCATAAATAATGCCTTGGTTTCACTGAGTTAGAATGCTTTGGACACACAGTAGACACAATGCTTTCAAAACGTAACACTTAAGAACATGACCATGCTTAGTATAAAGCCCGATGTGCTTCACTGGGAAGACAAAGGACTGTAAGTCATCTATATTTGGTCTTCTTTAAGATATCTCTTAGCTAGATCTCAGAAACATTTATTGAGGGTCTACTGTGTGCTCTTTTCATCCGCAAAATAACCTGGCAGAATTCAGAAATACAGGTAATTTACTCCAAAACATCTAGATATTAATTGGCAGAATCTCAATTGTAACCAAATATGCCTGATTCAAGGTTTATTTTAAGTACCTCTTTGTTACTGTAGCTATTTCTGTGTGACAAGAAAATCAGAGGCTAGTTCCTTCTCATCACCTCCAGCTCCTTCCACATGAAGGGAGAAAACTGCTTCATGTGACTGCTTGGGTCCATGGTTCATGGAATCAGCCTGTCTGTGAGCTGCACTGTGATCTGAGTGACCAATACAGCAAAGGTCTGTACACTACGGGCCCAGGGAACTGTGGAGACCTCCTCCCTCCAACAAGGTGTGGTTCCCTACGATAATACAGGCCAAAGAAGAGGCCTTGCCTCATGACTTGGTCATTTTTCTCCCCAGAGAGTTCGTCTACTTCTGGCCGCAAGGGGAGCTTATGTCTCCATTGAGTCCATCCATAGAATGACCTTGCATCTGTGTTTGCTGAGTCGGCTTGTATTTACTAGCTAATACTCCAACTTTGTCCATATGCCCAGGGGCCTTGGCAATAGGAGGTTTTTACCAGTCTAATAAATAATTATATGCAATATTAACTGCAGGCCATTCCTATTACATCGGGTCCCATTAAAATAAAAAGTGCTGATTCTTTTCCCAGAGCGCTGCATCTTGTGCTATAAAGTATTTCCTTATTAGGCAAAATAGGCAAATGGGTTTGGGTTTTTTCCAATACCTTCTTCCCTAATTCAAATAAAGCCTTTCTGTTGTAAAAACTCTTTGAAGATTTCATTACTACTTGTTGGTTATGAGTGCCTCTTCTGTTATAGATTTGAGCCAAGGCTAATGATGCTGAAATACCAAAGGAAAACCTTTTAAGTGGAGTATATCATCTTTCCAACTGCAATTAAAAACTCACATGTGAATATTTGCCTTTGAGAGTTTTCTGTCTGATTTCCCATGATGAAACTCCACATTTTCCCCAAGATCACTTTTGTCTCTGAAGTAATTTTTTTTTTAATTTAAATGTGTTTACCATACTCCTCCTTTTGTCCATTTTCATAATGAATTTTATTTTTTAAATGTAAAACACCAAATTATTGTTTTGCATGGTGCTTTCTGGTTGACAGGGCATTTTGTCAAACATTTTGTTGTTGTTCAGTCACTAAGTCATCTCCAACTCTTTGTGACCTCATGGACTGCAGCATGCCAGACTCCTATGTCCTCCACTAGCTCCTAGAGTTTGTTCAAATTCATGTCCATTGAGTCAGCAATGCTATCTAACCATCTTATCCTCTGCCACCCCTTCTCCTTTTGCCTTCAATCTTTCCCAGAATTGGGGTCTATTCCAGTGAGTCAGCTCTTCACATCAGGTGGCCAAAATATTGGAGCTTTAGCTCCAGCATCACTCCCTCCAATGAATATTCAGGGTTGATTTCCTTTAGGATTGACTGACTGATCTCCCAGCAGTCTGAGGGACTCTCAAGAGTCTTCTCTCACACAAAAGTATCAATTCTTCAGTGCTCAGCCTTCTTTATGGTCCAACTCCCACATCCATACATGACTACTGGAAAAACGATAATTTTGACTATACAGACCACTGACATCAAAATGATGTCTCTTCTTTTTAATATGCTGTATGAGTTTATCATAACTTCCCTTCCAAGGAGCAAGCGTCTTTTAATTTCATGGCTGCAGTCACTGCCCAAAATGATTTTGTAGTCCAAGAAAATAAAACCTGTTACTGCTTCCACTTTTTTCCCCTCTATTTGCCATGAAGTTATGGGACCAGATGCCATGATCTTGGTTTACTGAATGTTGAGTTTCAAGCCAGCTCTTTTACTCTCCTCTTTTACTTTCATCAAGAGGTTTTTGAGTTCCTCTTCCCTTTCTGCCATAAGGGTGGTGTCATCTGCATATCTGAGTTTGTTGATATTTCTCCCAACAATCCGGATTTCAGCTTGTGATTCATTCAGCCCAGAATTTCACAAGATGTACTCTGCATATAAGTTAAATAAGCAGAGTGACAATATACAGCCTTGACATATTCCTTTCCCAATTTTGAACCAGTCCATTGTTCATCTCTGATTCTAACTGTTGCTTCTTGACCTGTTTACAGGTTTCTCAGGAGACAGGTAAGATGGAATGCTACTCTCGTCTCTTCAAGAATTTTCCACAGTTGGTTGCGATCCACAGTCAAAGGCTTTAGCATAGTCAATGAAGCAGAAGTACATGTTTTTCTGGAACTCCCTTACGTTCTCCATGATCCAATGAAGGTTGGCAATTTGCTCTCTGGTTCTTCTGCCTTTTCTAAATCCAGCTTGTACATCTGGAATTTCCTAATTCACATACTACTGAAGCCTAGCTTGAAGGATTTTGAGTATAACCTTGCTATAATAGCATATGAAATGAGAGCAATTGTATGATAGTTTGAACATTCTTTGGCATTGCCCTTCTTTGGGATTGGAATGAAAACTGACCTTTTCCAGTCGTGTGGCCATTGCTGAGTTTCCCAAGTTTGCTGACATATTGAGTGCAGCACTTTAATAGCATTAATCTTTTAAGATTTGAAATAGCTCAGCTGGAATTGTATCACTTCCACTATCTTTGTTTGTAGTTATGCTTCCTAAGGCCCACTTGACTTCACACTTCAGGATGCCTGGCTCTTGGTGAGTGATTGTCCAGGTCATTAGGATCTTTTTTGTATAGTTCTTCTAGACAAGAACTTCTTGTATATTTTTGCCACCTCTTCTTCATCTCTTCTGTTTCTGTTAGATCCTTACATTTCTGTCCTTTATTGTGCCCATCCTTGCATGAAATGTTCCCTTAATATCTCCAGTTTTCTTGAACGATCTCTAGTCTTATTTTTCCCATTACTATCCTCTATTTCTTTGCACTGTTTGTTTAAGAAGCCTTTCTTGTCCCTCCTTGCTGTTTTCTGGAACTCTGCATTCAGTTGGGTATATCTTTCCCTTTCTCCCTTGCTTTTTGCTTCTCTTCTTTCCTCAGCTATTTATAAAGCCTCCTCAGACAACCACTTTGCCTTCTTATATTTCTCTTTCTTTGAGATTGCTTTGGTTACTGCCTCCCATACAATGGTACGGACTTGCATTCATAGTTCTTCAGGCACTCCGTCTACTAGATCTAATCCCTTGAATCTATGTATCACCTCCACTGTATAATCATAAGGGATTTGATTTAGGTCATATTTGAATGGCCTAGTGGTTTTCCCTAGGCCTAGTAGGTTTTCCCTACTTTCTTCAATGTTAGCCTGAATTTTGCAATAAGGAGCTGATGATCTGAACCACAGTCAGCTCCAGGTCTTGTATTTGCTGACTGTATAGAACTTCTTCATCTTTGGCTGCAAAGAACATAATAAATCAGATTTTGGTATTGACCATCTGGTGATGTCTATGTGTAGAGTCGTTTCTTGGGTTGTTGTAAAAGTGTATGTGTTATGACCAGTAAGTTCTCTTGACAAAACTCTATTAGCCTTTGCCCGGCTTCATTCTGCACTTCAATAATGACAAACATTACATCATTTAATTTTGCTTTATCCTTGCAAAGCCTCAATGAAGTAAATATTACTCCTGTGATTTTTCCAGATAAAACTGAGGTTCAAAAAATTGTAGTTCTATGCCCAAGATCACAAACTAATGTAAAGAGTCCAGTCCAGTTATTGATAGAAACTACCAATTGTACCTTAATATCAACTCTCTCTTTATTCATTGAGTAATAGAACCCTCTAATTCCAGCTGGCCATTATATTCCACTATCATATTCTACCCTGAAATACAGATTTCCTTGTAGTCGCAAGTATTAGTCGCTCAGTCATGTCTGACTCTTTGCAACCCCAGAAGCTGTAGCCTGCCAGGCTCCTCTGTCCTTGGAATTCTCCAGACAAGAATACTGGAGTGGGTAGCCATTCCTTTCTCTAGGGGATCTTCTCAACCCAGGGATTGAACCCTGGCCTCCTGTATTACAGGCATATTCCTGTAGCTAAGTATGACCAAACCATGATTTTTTTCCAATGGTATTTAAGGCATATGCAGCTTCCAGGAAGGACCTGTGAGAGGTATCATGTAGCGTTTTATACTTTTCTCTGCCCTACTAGCTACATTATGGAGATAATGGCAGGAACAGGAGCAGCCATCTTGGACCATGAGGTAACCCTGGCGTGGAGATCCTGCATAGCAGAGTCACGGACAGAAGAAACCTGGGGCCTACAGACTGTGTGGCATGCAGCAGCCATGTGTCCAGGACAGCCTACACCCTGACGTTAACATGGGAAAGAAATATTAGAGTTCGATGAAAGAGCAAACTTCTGCCTTGTTTAAGCTAGTGTTGTTTTGATTTTACTACTCCTTTAACTGAACCTAAATTTAACTGAGAACTAAGTCCTAACTGATAAGTAGTTTGACTCCTTCTCTACCATATGATGGACCCAAATGACTAGAGAGAGAAATGACCTGATGAGAGCAGGTGGCTTCCTTACAAATTGCCAACTGAGGTAGAAAAGCCAGGTGATTTCTGTGGGGCTTTTGACCAGCTAATTTGCATTAAAACTCATTTTGCTATCTTGGTCCTCTGGGGTAGAGAGGCAACTATATTAACATCCTCCCTCTAAACTAAATTATCCAGCCTCTTGTCAGCCTTCTCTAAGGAGCAATCCAGCGGAAAGGGAGATCACAGAGCTGAAAGTTACATCCTCTGATGTGATGTTTTAAAAGCTGCACTTACCTCTCAAATATCAGAAGCCTAGATCTTTACCAAATCATGCATTAAAGACCATATCTTAGACCGAAGACCCAGAGAGCATGGTCCTTCAACACGCTGGGGCAGCCCTGAGAGGGGCTCCCATTGTCTTCTATCCTGAGTGCGGGCTGGGGGTTTGCCAGCCGCATCCCAGCAGGCACTGATGGAAACCACATGAGCAAGAACACATCACAAGCCTGCGTTGGACAATGCATCCGAAAAAGCCAAACTCTAAAGCACAGTCCATCTGGGACCAGGCTGGGCAGCCTCTGTACCCAGGAGCTGGGAGAAATTTGGCAAAGAGCTGAGAACTCCAGATGGGAAGCAAGGGAGGGAGCAGGCAATCTCCACACAAACCCTCTAAATCATGGGATGGAGCAGCCATACAACCAGCCACAGACTCTGCCCACAAAACCAAAGCTTCTGAAGGTGCCTGCTTGGATAGAGCCATAGCCCTTATACGCAGGGTCCCTCTTAGCCCAGAAGGGGAGCCAGGGACTTGGAAGAGGATGAAGGACTTGTGGGCAGTCACATAGGTTGTTACATGCCAATGCTTTTGAAGACTGGCCTAAGCTCACTCCTCAGTCTCTGCATCCCACACAACTCAAATTTGAGGAAAAGGTGAGTGGGGTATACTTTCCTTCACATGAAACAAATGATCCCCTTCACCTAGCAGGTCTCTCTTCATCCAGTCCCTCTTATCTGGGAGTTTAGTCATCACCTCTCTCAGGAAACCTTTCTGATTCCTCAGGATGCACCAAATGCTTTCAAAATACTTTGTGCCTACCACTGTCCTAAATTTTATCATGTTCCGTTAAAGTAATGTGATTGCTGCTCCAGTATTTTCCCTATTAAAATTTAAACTCTATGAGGGCAGACTCACATATTCATCTCTGGTGCCAACAGCCTCATATGTTTACATGTTTTGTTTACATTGTCTAATTTAATCTTCACAGGCACTTTACTGTGCCAATTCTGTAAATGAGGAAATGAAGCATAGAGAGGTTACAGAACTTGACAGGTAAGCTATACAAGGGCCAAAGATGGGATTTAAACCCAGGAAGTATTAAACTCCCAACAGCACTTAATCACTCTGCCTTCACCTGGCAGGTCTGCTGTTTGCATCAACATCAGATTAAGAGTTGCATCCTCATTTTTCAAAGGAGAGAAAGGAGAGTTGCTTTGTGATGTCATTTACAGACCCAGAAAGCAAGGCTGCTGGTAGAGATGCCATATACGCCTCACTGAACCCCATACACCTCACTGAGCCCCCCACCCCTCACCATGGATGTTTGCACTCAAGTGACATTTAGATGCTAGTATCTGTATCTGTTGACTCAGGGGATCTTTTTTCCCAGAAATCCTCACTGCCTACGTGCAGAAGACCAGAGGGCCACAGAATTAAGACCTTTGACCAACGACTGTATGGAACTGCTATATAAAGCTCCCAGTTCCCTGCCCCGCAAGATGGGATCATTCCAAGGCATGTGTTTGCACCATTCCCCAGGGTTCACAGGATGAAGCTTCAGTTGTCCGCTGTTGTAGCAGGCAGAGTAGTACACCCTATGATATCACCTACTTTTCTCTGTATCATTCCCTGCTTCCCTACTGGTATCCTCTGTACTTCCCAAATACACAATTTACATTTTCACCTCCAAGCCAACCTCTGGGAGAGCCCAGCCACCGTCAGGCACAGCCCCAGAGGGCCCAATTCCCATTGCAGCTTGTCTGTGTGAACAGCGCCCCCTGGAATTCCGCCATGTGTATCCCCCAGCAACTGTGGGCGGTGACCAATCAGGGAAGGATTCTCTCAGCTGACCACCCTATCTTAATTAGCTATCCTCCACGAGGATTAACAGACATCTGTCATGTGCACAAAATATCAGTGTGAGGCCGGTGCCTGATGTGAACTTAGCAACAAGGGCAAGTGCACATGACAAGTCTCCCTGCCAACAACGTCTGAGTCCTCGGATCAGAAGGTGACGGTCACGTAACGTCGGTGGCCAGTATGGACGTCACTCAACAAACGCTCTGTGAGCAAAGGAGTGGGAGGAAGCAAAACCCTGAAGCCGCGAAGAAAGGCCACAGACGGCGTCATGGGGGAAAGTGCAGGATGCCTGCAGTGGGACTGTCCCGCCTAAAACAGAAATTTAACAGAAAGCAAATAATAGGTCAGAAGCGGCCTGTACATCAAACTTACCTTTCTCCAAAACTTCTATTATTCATGTTTCTGAACAGCAACTATCTCAATGAAAAATCTCGAAGTGTTTTCTAATACTGAGAGAGGAGTTCACTTCAAGATAGTAGAAACTATATACATAAAACCATAGTCCCTCTATAGTTTGTAGCTTTGTTTTTAAAAATTTCACCATTATCACAGGTGGCTCAGCCAGTAAAGAATCTGCCTGCAATGCAGGAGACTCAGGTTCAATCCCTGGCTTGGGAGGATCCCTTGGAGAAGGGAATGGCAACCTACTCCAGTATTCTTGCCTGGAAAATTCCATGGACAGAGGAACCTTGTGGGCTATATAGTTCATGGGGTCACAAAGAGTCAGACTCAACCGAGCGACTAACACTTTCAGTTTTCATTATCAAAATATTTATTCAAAGAGAAAATAATTTTCTTGGTAGGTTTCCCTTTATATTCTTGTTAGCTTATCTAAAATCAGGAAAGTGGGGACCCGCATCACAGGATTTTATGAGGAGTTAGTTAATGAGAATGTAGCCTAGCTACACAGACCTGATGGGGAGTGTGAAGGATGGTGTGACCATTGGAACTGCAAGTTTCAACACTTTGGTCTCAGAAATGCACTTTTCCCTGTTTGTATCACATGACCCACATAAGTTCAGGAATATTGACTGGTCACAGAGACACGTGGGCCAGGAGAGCACCACGGAGCACGCTAAGCAGTGTTATAGCTTCATTTGAAAGAAAGCCTTTCTAGACCACAGACCATGGGCCATTCCCCAGTTGCCAGAAACCAGCTCAACCTAGGAAGGGAACAGCTGTTCTATAGGTCTCTGTGTTGTATTTTATTTATATTAGTTTGACTTAAGTACACTATGCAACATTAATGTATATATTTTCGTTATATTTTCAGGTTAGACATCATAGAGCAAATTTCATCTGTTGAAGATGTCAAATTTGGTATCTGATACATTGATATAAAGCACATAGAAATTAGGATATCCCTTCTGTAAATTACAAACCACTAAGGTCCATATCATTCAATCTTATAGGCTTGCATTCAAATAAAACCACTCCCATCAATATTCACTTATTATATACCTGGTGGGTGCCTACTACATGCTAAGCCCCATTCTAAGTGACAGGAGTACAGCAGGAAATAAATAAAATTTCCTTCCCCTACAGAGTTTACATTCTTGTGGGAGGGGACTGGATAAATAAACACTATCTATTGCATAGCAGAGGGCTTTAAGTGCTATGGTAAAGCTGGAAAGGGAATAGAAGTGCTGGGTTACAGGTGAGTTTCAATTTAAATAGGTCAGGAAAATTCTCACTGATAACATGACAATCAAAAATAATTGAAAATATAATTTATATCTTAGCCTCTGAAAGAACATCTAAGAAGGACCCAAATGAAAAAGCACAACTGATTTCACTGATGCTCTGTTTCTTCATTTCTCTCTTCCTGCACGTGTGGGCACGCACACACACACGCACACACACTTTAGTATCTTCCAAGAATTCCTTTGAACTTCCATAATCTTTCTTTACCAACCCAGCCCGAGTGGGCTTAATTAAATGTAATTAATTTAGCTTAATTAAACTCAATAATTATTTATTGAGCATCTACCATGTGCTAGGAACTACGTTCAGTTCTGGGAAGACATGAACAACTGCTCAGAAGTGCAGGAGAGATGAACATAAAGTGTAGAATTATAAGGGTGGTACTGGAGTATACAAAAGGGGTTCCTAACCCAGATTGAGGGGCATGTCAGATAAGGCTTGCTGGAAGAGGTAATATCCAAGCTGAAGTGTTGAGTCAACTAGCTTAGTCCAGTAACAAAGGGGAGATCAAAGTCCCAGATAGAAGGCAAAGATGAGAAGGGTAATTCTTCTTACAATGATAATGTCCAAATCAGCATTTATTTAACAAGCTGTGCTAGGCCAGTCAACTCCACCACCCCCACTCCCATCCCCCGCCAATGACTCTTTTTTTTTTTTTTTTAATATTTATTTGGTTGCACTGGGTCTTAGTTGCTGCATGCAGATTCTTGTTCCCTGACCAGGGACTGAACCCAGGCCCCCTGCATTGGGATTGAGGTGTTTTAGCCACTGAACCACCAGAAAAGTCCCCAGTGACTCATTTTAACAGGAGTCCTCTCCAGTATTTTTAATATTTTTAATACTCCTCCAGTGGAGGAGTCCACTCCAGTCTTCATTTTAACAGGAGTCCACTCCTGTTAAAATGTTCTCCTTTGGATCCTTGTTTAGTACCTGTGGCTACTGCTGCTGCTGCTGCTGCTGCTAAGTCGCTTCAGTTGACCCTATAGACGGCAGCCCACCAGGCTCCCCCGTCCCTGGGATACAGGGTTAATAGAACCATTCTTCTTTCCAAGTGAGAATATGACTTTCAGTTAACTTTCCATGACCTTCAACAACTTTCTCTATCACCTGGCTGACCTGCTTACAACAGGGCCAAATCTGTTGCCAGGACGTACTGATGATGATAAAAATGACGTCTGGTTGGTAAGTCGCATCTGGACTAGGTACACTTAGGAACGAACAGGTAATGGGAATTGTTATAAGAGGCACTGGTTTGGAAGGGAGATTCAAGAAGGAGGAGATATACGTATACATGTAGCTGATTCACTTCATTGTACAACAGGAGCTAACATAATATTGTAAAGCAATTATACTCCAATTGAAAATTAAAAAAAAAAAAAAAGAGGTACTGGCTCCTGCAGGACAGTTCAGTTCAGTTGCTCAGTCATGTCCGACTCTTTGCAACCCCATGAAGACACGACTGAAGCGACTTAGCAGCAGCAGCAGCAGCAAGAAGATGGTAGCCATGCACAAATTCTTCATCTAACTCTCAAAACACTATTTCTTATAATGGCTAGCGTTTAGGAAGGATGAGAAAATAGCCATATAGTTTTTTTCCTGTAATTATCCTTTCAGCACAGCACCTACGCTAAGAATCCCACTGCTACTGCTAAGTCGCTTCAGTCGTGACCGACTCTGTGCGACCCCATAGACGGCAGCCCACCAGGCTCCCCCGTCCCTGGGATTCTCCAGGAAAGAACACTGGAGTGGGTTGCCATTTCCTTCTCCAATGCATGAAAGTGAAAAGTGAAAGTGAAGTCGCTCAGTCGAGTCCGACTCTTAGTGACCCCATGGACTGCAGCCTACCAGGCTCCTCCACCCGTGGGATTTTCCAGGCAAGAGTACTGGAGTGGGGTGCCATCGCCTTCTCCGAAGAATCCCACTAGTCATTATTAATTAAGAATCATCTTTTACCTTGTACTAAGGCCCTTCCCCTCTCTGAAATCTACCCTCTCTCTGTTAGCCCCTACCCCCGCACAAGATATCATTCAGTCATGCTACTTCTCACACCATGTTTCCCTCTGGTGGTGGTTTAGTCTCTAAGTCATGTCTGACTCTTGCGACCCCATGGACTGCAGCCTGCCAGGCTCCTCTGTCCATGGGATTCTCCAGGCAAGAATACTCGAGTGGATTGCCATTTCCTTCTCCAAAGGATCTTCCAGACCCAGGGATCGAAACCAGGTGTCCTGCAATGCAGACAGATTCAGACCAACTTAGCTATGAGGGAAGCCCATGTTTCCCTCTGGTCTATTTTAAATTCAACCAAAGTGGGCTTTCTCCTGGCTCGTTTTCCTACAATCATTTTCTCACCCTTTATTTATATATTATCCCTCTGCTCTCTCATCAAAATCTTGGCTCTCTACTGCGTTCCTATCTATTCAGATCACCTGTCACTCATTTTTATTCTAATATATCTCAACACTTTCCCGTGTCCTGGGAGCATGCTTCTCTGGATTGCCAAGCATTTGTTGTGCTCTGGGAATCCTTCCGGGACCAAAATTCACTTCTTAATGAAGGTTTTCTCATTGCTCAAAACTTTCTTGCTGTTCAGTCACTCAGTCATGTTTGACTCTGTGATCCCAAGGACTGCAGCACGCCAGGTTTGCCTGTCCTTAACCGTCTCCTGGAGTTTGCTCAAACTCATGTCCATTGAGTTGGTGATGCCATCAAACCATCTCATCCTCTGTTGCCTCTTTCTCCTCCTGTCCTCAATCTTTCCCTTCATCAGGGTCTTTCCCAATGAGTTGGCTGTTTGCATCAGATGGCCAAAGTATTAGAGCTTCAGCATCAGTCCTTCTAATGAATATTCAGGATTGATTTCCTTTGGGATTGACTCGTTGGATCTCCTTGCTGTCCAAGGGACTTAACTTTCTGGTTGCGTCTATCTGACCCCTCCTCCAAAATAGTGTAAATGTTAGGAAAAGAAGCCTATAAATACACAAGTTACAAAGCTGTCAAATGTCTTGAAATATCTAGAGTGAGAGCTATACACATACTGGAAAATTCACTGAGAAATCTGGGCTTGAATTTTGATTCCCTAAGAAGAATGGGACTGGGCAACTGGGAACCAGTAGTTTTCTTGCTAAGAAAAAAAAAGTTCTGGTTTTTAATACTTTTATTATTCTATTTTTAAATTATTAAAGTACGATAACACATTTATAGGAGACTTGGAAAACACAAAACAAAGTTACATGTAGTTCCACTATAGATTACAATTGTTTTTTAAGTAGATAAATTAAGATTTTTAGTTGGAGTTTCAATATCAAACTCTCAAAAATTAATAGAATGAGTAGACAGGAAAGTAGGATATCATAGACCTGACAAGCACTGTGAACCAATTCAACATAATTAAGACTTATACAGTTTTCACACAACCTCAGGATACAACTTCTACAGTCTATACCATAGACTATAAATCAGGAAACACTGGAATACATCCAGGGATGTAAAACAGGTGCAAACATTTTATGGTCCAAAGGTACTGAAATCATACAGAGTCTGTTCTCTTACCACTATGGAATTATGTTAGAAATCAATATCAAAAGATATTTGAAAATAACCCACATATTTTCAAGTTCAGTGTGACATTTACCAAGAGAGATCTTTGACTTAGCTCTTGAAAAACCTCCATAAAGTCAGAAGACTGAAAAAAAAACACAGAGGGTGATTGCAGGGAAGAAAGTATTTAAATGATAAATTAATATTAAAATGAAAAATTAATGTCAAGGTTACTTCTAAAACCCCATGTATTTTGAAATTAAATGTTCACTTTTAAGTTATGGGTGTATCTAAGAAGACATACAAGCCATAATAACAAGGAAAATGAGAAAATAAAAAATTGTTCTGCTTTTTAAATAAGATCAAAAAAATCCATAGGTAAAACTCTTTAGGTATGATCAGTAGATTAAAATTAAAAGTATATATCAGATATTCTATAGAGTATTATATTTTTATAAATATGGTGGTGGTGGTTGGCGGTTTGGTCACTAAGTCATGTCTGACTCTTGTGACCCCAGGGACTGTAGCCTGCCAGACTCCTCTGTCTATGGGATTCTCCAGGCAAGAATGGTGGGATGGGTTGCCATTTCCTTCTCCAGTGGATCATCCAGACCCAGGGATCAAACCCGGGTCTCCTGCATTTCAGGCAGGTTCTTTACTGACTGAGCTACAAGGGAAGCCCAGAATATAAATATATTTTATGTTTATTGATTTTCTACATCATTTTATTCTTAAGGTTTAGGAGTTTTAGCTAATAAGTTTTTAAATTCTACATAAAATAGAAGGTTAGACTTTATCCAATTCTTCCTCTCCCTGCTCTACAGATTCAGATTTGACAGTTTCATTGTGGGGTCAGGAAATCTTATTTTCTAATTAAGCTCTATGGATAATTCCAGAGCAGGCAGACTTGAAGCCCCTCTTGGGGAAACACTTCTTAGATGGATATCAGCAGCAAAATGTTTTGAATTTAAAGGTGCTAGTTATTATAACACTTCCACAGAAAGTCTAATATGTTTGCCCACCCTTCTAAAAGTCCAAAGATAGAGTCCTGATCCCCTAGAAGGGATAAGCACAAACAATATAAATTTTTGTCAAGGGATAAATGGAGCTTATTATCTCTTAATGGTAATTTTCCTTTTTCACATATAGAATAAACTGATTTCTGCTGCTGTTAAAAGAATGTATATATATATATATATGTATCAATAAAAAGTCTAGAATCCCTTTTTATGTAGTATCCTAGTTTCACACACCTTGAGAGTTTGGTCTTGGAAATTGTGACTCCTCATCACCCTTGCTGACACTAGAGATAATTATAACTACAGGAATTGAAAGGAAAAGTTTAACTACTGAAGCACTGAGGTTGCCATGAGTTCCACAGCTTTGAAGCAGTATCTGTTGTTGGACTTTTGGTTTGCTCTGTTTGACAACATTTAGACAAAACTGAGAAAGTTGAAAGTAGAAGAGACAGGATAACTAACACAGAAGAGCAGATGAGACTGCTCAAACAAACGAAACATGTTCTAGCTCCATGTTCTTCTCTCTATGGATTAACTTGAGGTATTCACCAGCACTTGTACTTCTGTCTTCTTGACTTGATTTAAAACACATTGTGCTAAGAATATGTTTACTTGGCCAGAGACAAGATTTCATTAATCACCAAAGAGCAATAAAACATTGCTGTTTAATGAGGTTCCAAATACACTATCATCGCTGAACTTAGCAACCGTCTAGACTATGTAACCACTTAACATCAGAAAGACATCAAAGAAGCTCCCCAAAAGAATGAATCCTTCATAAGGTTGAAGCCCCGCCTCAGGACTCAAGACCCCCGCTCTTTCCTCTCCATCATTAGTTTTACTCCAGTTCCTCAAGTGCTGCAAGATCTTTCCCATGTCCAGGTCTCTGAATATGGTGCTGTTTCTCCTGGAATGTTCACCTACTTCTCACTGGAGCCACTTTATCAGATCTCACATCAGTATCACTTCCTTCAGGGGAGGCCCTCCTAAGCCCCTCTCTCAGGCTAGTTTAGGAGACCCCACAGCCTTCTGCAGTCCCCTTCAGGGCACTACTACATTAGTGATTCATTACTGATGTGTCCAGTCCCTGCTGGACCCTATGCTCCATGAAAGGAGGGACCATCTCCATTGCATCTACACCACAGCCCTGAAACATAGTAAAATTCCTGGCACACTGTGATGTTCAACAATAAATAGATCAATCAGGGAAACAGATGGACAGTGAAGACACAATATGATTTAATACCAAATTAACATATGTCAATCCTCCGTGGGTTGATAGAGTCAAGAGTTAGCAAACACAAAAGCAGCCAAGTCTTCATGGGTCCAAACATAAGGGAGCTCTTAATTCTTTGACACCAAAAACCAACTTGGAAAGTTATGCCATTAAAGAACCATAAGATGATGATTTTTTAAAAAAAGACAAGAAATGACCAGCCATAACTCAATCTAAGGAACGCCCAAGAAGCTATGAGTGAAACACTTGGATTTGTTCTTTATTCACTTCCAAAATGCTGTGTAGGAGGCTTGGCATGCTAAAGCAGATATGATAGATTGAAAAGAAACGAGCATGAGCCCAGAATTAAAAATAAAGGCAAGTCAAGTCTTTAGAAAAGTAGTTTTCAGATGGACAAGAAATATGAGTGTTCAAAAGTGACGCTGAAAATATGATAAAGTCTAACTCAATTGAGTCGTCAACCATATGCCTTCAATGTGATAAGCATTTTGCAAGCCAGTTAAGTCCTCCAAACCATCTTACACAATTGGGACAATTATATTCTTCTTTTGCAAATGAGGTAAACTAGGTTTTAAATGGTTGAGTAATTTTCCCAAGGTCATATAGTTAATTAGTATGAGACCCAAATTCTTTTTTTTTTAACTTTTTATTTTATATTGGAGTGTAGCCAATTAACAATGCTGCGATAGTTTCAACAGGGAAGGGACTCAGCCATAGATATACATGTATCCATTCTCCCTTAAACTCCCGTCCCAACAAGACTGACATATAACAGTGAGCAGGGTTCCCAGTGCTATACAGTAGGTCCTTGTGGGTTATCCATCTTAAATACAGCAGCGTGTATATGTCCATCCCAAACTCCCTAACTATCCCTTCCCCTCATCCTTCCCCCGCTGGTAATCATAAGTTCATTTGGAACCCAAATTCTTAAACTTGCTATACTACAAACTACTCAAATCAAAAACTTTGCACTTCATTTCAGCTAAATGCACACCAATAGCTCCCCCTTTCAGTGACATTTCTGATGCCCCTACACTGCTCTCCTGAGCATTTCAGTGAAAATATAGAAGGACCCAGGATCTATTTTCAACACGTTTTCCTCTACTTTCTACCACCACCCACGGCTGCTGGCTCCCTCTGCCTTTCCTGCACACCAACCCCCACTGAATAAAACTATAGAACAGCTCTGCCAACAAGCATGTAGGACATAACCTTACGAATCTTGTTCTTTAAATCACATCAGGATCAAAGATATCGTTCTGAGAAACCTTACTGTTTGAAATCAAATCAGGAACTTCCAGGCCAAAATAAACCCGTTTTAACCTAAGACAGATGGAATGCTGAGTGTGTTAAGGCAACCCCGCTCTGCTCTAGGAGGCAGGCAGTATTCTTGTCGCCACTTCTGTTAATTAGAATCGTCTGTGCTTTCCTAGCAACATATATAAGCTCTGCTCAACACTACTTGGGGAGACTGCACTCCTAAAGTCAGGGCTCTCTTGCTTGGCAAGCATAATAAGTTGAGATTTGTTTCTCAGAATCAGAGGCTGTTAACATATCAGCAATGCTTTATCACAGCGTTTCCATGGCTGAGTGTTCTGCAAGCACTGGAGTTAGTCTTTCAGGGTTGGTGGGCCAATAACAGATAACCAGATATTCCACTCAGAGATTTTTCAGGTGCGGGATGGTGAACCCAGAAAATGAAAGATTGGTAAACAGTCTCAGTGCTCTAGATGTAAGCATGATACAGTCTGTTTCCAGTAACTCCTACAAACTTCATTGGCAAACCATCTCCTGCTGGCCAGTAGGTTCCTGAAATGATACCCCGGGCTGATTTCCATCACATACAGTCATGAAAATGGATTTATGTCTGTGTTTTAAGATTCCATTCAGTTCACTTCAAAATTTCAGTCTTGTCTTTGAGACAAGAATGGAAGTGAGGGGAAACACTGTGTGATGTGTTCCCATCCCTCAACTGGACACAGGATTAGGGCTTTAGGCTTTCCTTCCTACTCCTCTGGTCAAGAAAAACCTGACATCTGAAAAGTCAAACTCAAGATCTTTGTCTTTATCAGAAAAGAAAGTGCTTCTGGAGCATGTATGTGTTATGGAAGGCAGGAAGAAAGGGAAAGAGAGAAAGATGTTACATGCACTTCATTTTGCACATATCAACTTTCATATGTACATGGTTTCAGGAAAAAAACTCATGATTAACATTTCTGGATAAACATAGAGTCACTGACAATCATTTATGATGGCCCTGCACCATTGATGGTACTTACTGAGTGAGTGCCTGTTAGGCCTAGCCCTGAAACAGAAGATTAATTCAGGCATAAAGTCTGCTTGATTCAACAGTAAAAACATGTCCATGTATGCTGAATGTTCGATTACTCATATCATTGTCTGTTTGTGGCATTCACAGTGAAAGCAAATGATGAGTCCAACCCCACATGTAATTTAAGATTACATTGATTGAGTAGGGCTGAAGGAACTAAAAATAACATGGTATTTGTAACTGGGGAACCTGCAAGCGGGCCACTCAGATTGTTCACTTATAAGTAAAGAAACAACCATTAGAAGTGCTATTGGTTCCAATGAAAACAAAACTAACAAATTCGAAAGAGTGCATCCATGAAAAACATTGTTAAAAGAAAAGAAAGAACAGCTAAGAAAAATGTGGCCTGCACTTAACAAGCAATCCAAAAGTCCTGCTCAGAAGACATTTAACAACAGAATCTGCTTTATTCCTAAGGCATTATTCAATTCTGAGCTAAAAGTACATTTTGAATGATTCATTGACAACTGTGAAGAAAATGAATCTGGATTTGCAGAGAAATGAGTAAGGCAGATAGAATATGAATAGATACAGAAACACACACACACCAGATGTTGGGGAAGTGGTCTTGGGGACAAGCAACATAGCCAGCCCCAGATTTATGTCTTTTGAAGAACTACGGGAAAAGGAGAGCTATGAGGTAAAGTTCTCTGTTGGGGCTACATTTGACCCTGAGTCTTGGTTCCTCCCCAGCAAACTGGATCAGTAAAGAGTTGGCTAAAAATGTCAGGCCGTGAACGCTTTCTTGCTTTAAGGCTCTTGTTGCCATAGGAACAGTCACCCTCTATTTTCTGAAAGGTGGTTAATAATTAGACTTAAGAAAAGCAACTTCGATCTCAACCTTGAATTCAGCCCACTCCTTTTCTGATACTGCCATCCTGCATGTTATTACTGAAAATTCAGAATATCTTGAGAAATAATATCCAGGGAAAGAGTCTAGGTCCAGATTCCCAGAGTCTATCCAGACCCCTCAAGTATGGGTCTATGAGATATGACTACAAAATCATTATATTTGAGTGTGAGCCTGTGTTTCAGCAAACAAACCAGAACTTGCATAAAGAAATCCACGCCATGTCCTGCTATAATATCATTGTTTGAAACATTTCTAGAACTCCTCTTTTAATAGTACTTCCAGGGCTAGTTTAAAAGCCCCACTGGGAAATCTGTACCCAAACATTTAGACCTATCTTGTGCAATAAATACATAATTTTATGTCAGTGGCAAAAGTCACTGTGACTCCAGAGCAAGAAAGAATGAACTATTCTTGTTTAAACAAATAGGAGAAATAACAAACCATCCTTAAAAATTATGTCTATCTCAAAGTACCCAAAGTCAGAGCACAGTATGACCCCAAATTATTGCCTGGCCTCTGTGCCCCCAAGCTGTGGGTACTGAAGTGGGTTGCATAGTGGGGAAAAAAATTACATCTACACACACCCATCAAGACAGCTATTAGCAAAAGAAGAAAGAGGAGGAAAAGGGGGAGAAGGAGGGAGAGGAGGAAAAGAAAAGAACTGGCAGGAATGTGGGGAAATTAGACCCTCACACACAGCTGCTGCTGCTGCTGCTGCTAAATCGCTTCAGTCATGTCCGACTCTGTGCGACCCCATAGACAGCACCCCACCAGGCTCCCCTGTCCCTGGGATTCTCCAGGCAAGAATACTGGAGTGGGTTGCCATTTCCTTCCCCAATGCATGCATGCATGCTAAGTCGCTTCAGTCGTGTCCGACTCTGGGCAACCCCATGGACAGCAGCCCACCAGGCTCCTCTGTCCACGGAATTCTCTAGGCAAGAGTACTGGAGTGGGGTGCATTTCCTTCTCCTACACATGGCTAGTGGGTATCTAAGACAGTGCAACTGCTATAGAAGACAGCATGGGGATTCCTCAGAAAATTAACAACACAACTACAGCATGGGCCAGCAATGCCACTTCTAGGAAGATGTCAAAATATTGAAAGCAGGGACTTGAACAGATATTTGCACACCAAAGTTCATAGCAGAGTGACAATAACTAAAATACGGAAATAACCTACATGTCCATTGGCAGATGACTGGAATAAAATCTGATATATGCACACAATGGAATACTACTCAGCTTAAAAAGGATGCATGCTACAACTTGGATGAACCCTGAAGACATTACACTAAATAAAATAAGTCAGAGACAAGACAAGTATTATATTATTCCAATTATATGAGGTCTCTGAAATACTCACACTGAGAGAGATGAAAGTAGAATGGTGGTTGCCAGAAATGGCGGGGTGGGGATGGGGGCGGAAAACACAGCATTATTGTTTAATGAGTACAGAGCTTTAGACTGGGGAGAAAGAAAAGTTCTGGGGGTGGATAGTGATGACGGTTGTTCAATAATGTGAATGCATTTAATACCAATGGATTGTGTACTTAAAATGAGTAAAATGGTAAATTTTATGTTATGTATATTTTATGACAATAAAAAATTACATCTATAAAAGCAAAATCAGGGTCACCCTCTTTCTGCAAACCTGCCTGTTCTCAGCTTGGTACACACAGAAATTCTTCAGGACCAACCCAAATCTTTGAAGTCAGTTTTCCTGTTACTCTTAACCAGATCCTGGTTTGAATTAAGAAAAGAGAAAAACAACTTCTCACTGATGAGACTCACTCCCAAGTAAAGTTGTCAGATTTGTCAAATAAAAACAGGATATTCAGTTCAATTTAAATTCAGATAAACACTTTTTAGTATAAGTATGTCCTAAATGTTGTCTGGGACGTACTTACACTAAACATTTTTTTGTTGTCTACCTGAAGTTCCAATTTTCCCGAGAATCTTTATTTTCTCTGACCACCCTAGTCCTAAATGAAATAGCTTCTAGTTGATGACATCTTCTCTTGCCTTTACTTTAAATTCTGGCTCGATTTAAAGGACGCCACTGTCTGGGTCTGCCTCACTCAGGCACGAACCAAGCTGCTATCAAGCCTTCTAGTGCTGAGGCAGAAAATGAAGGAGGGATCTGGTCACAGTCATCTCCCCCCCATTATGCAACAGTCAATATATCTCCAAAATCCAACACTTCAGCCCCTGTCCTCAGCCAGGGGGTTAAGTACTCTTCCAGTCTACTGTGAGCTTATCTTTCCGTGGGGTCTGGAGCTCAGAGGAGGCTGTTAGATTGCATCAGTCCTCTCTAATCGGTCATGAGATTTGGAAATACCACATTGAAAAGCTGTTTACCGGACCATTTGTAGCCCTTCTTATCTAAACATGTCTGTGATGATTTCCAGCAACAGGAAGGCTATTTTAAAACTATCACTGCCAAGTTTATCTGTAAATACATCCTCTGGGTTATTAAACATGTAGTATAATTCTACAGTAAAATTCATAAAAAGGACCATATCATCCCCATTTTATACCTAAAGAGACAGAACAAGCACTGACTTTCTCAGTCAATAGTCCACTCTACACCCACTCTCTCCACTTGCCCTTCCATCTTCCTGATAAGTTTCTTTTCTTAAAATATGGTGCTATGAGCAGGCATGTGTGTGTTTCCCAACTTGACCTCACTTGCTTGTCCTCTTTGACCTGATTATTCTTACTGTTACATCAGAAAAAGGAAACATTCAAAAGCATAAAGAATAAAACTAATAGGGAACTGGTCATCAGGGCTGTTTGCCTTTCACTGCGTCACGCATGGGTCTGCTATTAAGGGAGGTCAAGGCTAAAGGAATACATACTACCCTCCCACCAAGCCTACTGTGTTCTTGGCTTCCTGGAACAGAAATGTGCACTCAATATAACAAGTACCTACAGGTTTTCCATCACATGAAAGGCACCACTAATTGATGCCAAGATGCAAGATTACTAAAACATGGATTTTCCCTGCCCACGGGGCACATAGAAGCCCATACAACCTGAAAGGGAACAAATTATAAGTGGATCCTTAAGGCATCTTAATTCAACTAGAAACTAAGACAAAACAGTTTTTTTTTTCTCTAGTTCCTGCGTTCAACCACACTTCATATTTCATACACATCATCTTTTTTGTTCACTTGAAATGATTAAAAGTCCAACTCTGTTTAAAACTCCAATCCCACATTGGATTCAAAACCTTCTCCATATCAGGGTTCAGGGAACTTGGTCAAGAAGAAGGTGAGATCAGGCCCTTTGCCCCCTCTCTCCCTCAAATCCCCTTGAAGGGGATGGGGGAAGTCATCTCATCCCTCCCCACCTCTCCCTTCTGAAGCCAGTCCCGTCAGAGTTCAGGGCTAGGAGACGCAGGGAGAAGAGTTCGCCTCAGCTGACAGCCTGTTGGTGGAGACCAGTGCCGCCATTCTGCTCTGCTTTAGTGTGGTTCCATCTACTGGTATGGTGGTTTTGATCAAAACAACGTGTGTGTGTGTATGTATATGTATGTGTGTGAGTTTGCCTATGTGTGTGTATGTGATGTGTGTGTGTTTACAAATGTGTGTATGTATGTATGCATATATGTGTTTCTCTCAGGCATTGTTCAGCTTCAACCCAGCCCCTCCTCACAACAGTCAGGTGGTTCCTCCTCTCAGCTGGTTGTGCAAGCATAACCTGACTCTTGAACCTCTGTGCTCCTTCCTGTGGAGTTACATGAATCACCGACGTCCCTCTGGAAGCCTCTGCAGGGCTCAGAGTGGTGAGAAGCATTCCTCATCCATGTTTTCCGTTCCCCCAAGAAATTATGCCCCAGTTCCTTCCCATCGTGCCTGTCCAGACTCCTTTCGTGGGGCTATCAGACTCAGAAGTCTCCAGATGAGAAGCAGCATCAGTCTCAGATTCAAGAACACCCCTTCCCTTCACCTGGGGACATAGGGCATGCTCTCCCCCAAGCCCCCTCAGCACACTCTCCTCTGTGTCAATGGTGGCTGCAAGTTGCTCCTCAGCAAGCATCCACTCAGGGAGCCGGAGGCTGATCTTTCTTTCTCACAAACACACTCACATCTGAGTGGTTTCCTTGGACCTAGGAGGGTGGTTGGAGCAGCCCCAGGTCATCCACCATCACAAGGAGGGGAGAGAAAGGCTCTCTCACCATGAAAATTCTGCCATGCCTCTGTGACTCTGCCCTCCCCTTCTGGTGCTCTCCTTACACAGACTTAGCCATGGCATGAGCAGAGGGGCATCAGGACTTTGTGTCCAGCGATGGATTCTTATTGGCCATCCTACAACATCAGGAAAATCCTCTCTCAACACCCCTGTAGCTCCTCCTAACCTCCTCACTGACACTCACCAGCTGGTATACTCAACTCTCCCTTAGCTGTATCTGCTTTAGTCCATTAATTTCATGCATTCGATCATTTTACACTGAGCATATACGGAAGGGGAGTCACTGCGAAATGGTGATGGACAAGGCAGATCTATGATGCAGTCCCTCCCCTTGTGGAATTTACAGTCAAAGAGGGCCAGCTGAACAAAAACAAACAAACTCGGGGAAAGGAAATGAAATAATTACAAACTGCATGAAACCCAACAAGGGAAACGAACAAGAACCTGAAATAGCACTGTTGGGTCGGAGATGCAGAGGCCTAACTGGACAAGACGGTGGGTGCTTTGTCATTCGTGTTGTCTTTTGAGCACACAGTTGCATTTTCCAGAGGTTCCATAACGTGCAACATGGCAACAGAGTGAATGCAGAAGCACTTATGAAAAGCCATTTGTCTTTTATTAAACCAGACACAAAAGAGACGTGCAAAATACGGAAAAGGATACCATTTCTGTCCTTAATTTTGCTTTGTAAAATAGAGTTGTTTTTATATTTATTTTGCAGCAACATGCAATAAGTTCTTATTGTTTTTTAACTAATTAATTGCTTTACTTTTTCTCCATTTTCATTTCCAATGTAGTTAAATATCAATAGATAAAACCCACATAAATGAAACTCTGGGGTTCTGTTATATGCCCCCAAATCTGTATGCTGATGCCTTAACCCTTGATGTTATGGTATTGGAAGTGGTGCCTGTGGGAAGTAATTAAATTTAAATGGGATCATGAAGGTAGGGTCCCTATGATGGGATTAGTGTCCCTATAAGAAAAAGAAGAGGGTGCAGAACCCTCTTTCTCTCTGCCATGTGAGGACCCAAATGGAAGGAGTCTGTCTACAACAACAGGACCTAAATGTGCTGGCATCTTGGTCTAGGATTTCACAGCCTCCAGAAATGTAAGAAACAGTTTTACAATAGTTTAAGCCGCCAAGTTGATGGACCTTTGTGATAGAAGCCCAAGATGACCAAGATGACACCCTTAATAATTTTTAATAGGAAAGGTGCCCTGACACAAGATTTGAGAAACACTGTTTTGATCCAATGGTCTTTTCTCAGAATGTATTCTATACACCTGACTCTCATTCATGATGATTTTTGCCTTCTGAAATTCACTCCTTTGGAATTCAGGATAATCTGGAGAAAGCCTTTCTTGACCATGTATTTTAAGTCTTTTTCTACTGATTTCTGTTCATCATGGTGCAGCTTCCCTGGTGGCTCAAATGGTAAAGAATCTGCCTACAGTGTAGGAGACCCAGGTCTGACCCCTCAGTTGGGAAGATGCCCTGAGAAGGAAATGGCACCCACTCCGGTATTCTTGCCTGGAGAATCCCATGGACAGAGGAGCCTGATGGGCTACAGTCCATGGGGTCACAAAGAGTTGGACACAACTGAGTAACTAACACACACTATTCATACACCTACTTCTTCAAAATGGAGTATTCTTTAGAGGTTTAGCCTATGTCTTCCTCTCTTTTATCCTATTTCTGTTCCAAGATTTCAGCTCCTACGTCTATGTTGTGCCTGCCCAATCTTCTTACCTTGCCCTGGACAAAGATTTTCCATATTCCCACTGGACATCTCTATCTGGATATTACATGGCACCTCAAATTCAACATGCTTCTAAGCTAATGCACAGTCTTCCTCTTGGGTTCTTGTTGCTGAACTTCTTAGATCAATTGCATCAAATGCATCATGATATTCTGGTTCAAAATTGAGAAAGGAGTACCTCAAGGCTATATATTGTCACCCCACTTATTAAATTTATATGCAGCATACATCATGCAAAATGCCAGGGTGGGTGAAGCACAAGCTGGAATCAAGATTGCCGGGAGAAATATCAATAACCTGAGATATGCAGATGACACCACCCTTACAGCAGAAAGTGAAGAGGAACTAAAGAATCTCTTGATGAAAGTGAAAGAGGAGAGTGAAAAAGCTGCCTTAAAACTCAGCATTCAGAAAACGAAGATCATGGCATCCAGTCCCATCACCTCATGGCAAATAGATGGGGAAACAATGGAAACAGTGACAAATTTTATTTTCCTGGGCTCCAAAATCACTGCAGATGATGAATGCAACCATGAAATTAAAAGATGCTTGCTCCTTGGAAGAAAAGCTATGACCAACCTAGATAGCATATTAAAAAACAGAGATGTTACATTACTGACAAAGGTCTGTCTAGTCAAAAACTATGGTTTTTCCAGTAGTCATGTATGAATGTGAGAGTTGGACCATAAAGAAGGCTGAGCACCAAAGAATTGGTGCCTTCGAACTGTGGTGTTGGAGAAAACTCTTGAGAGTCCCTTGGACTGCAAGGAGATCAAACCAGTCAATCCTAAAGGAAATCAACCCTGAATATTCACTAGAAGAACTGTTAGCTAAAGCTGAAGTTCCAACAATTTGGCCACCTGATACGAAGAGCTGACTCATTGGAAAAGACTCTGATACTAGGAAAGACTGAAGGCAGGAGGAGAAGGGGACGGACGACAGGGGATGAGATGGTTGGATGGCAGCACCGACTCAATGGACATGAGTTTGAGCAAACTCCAGGAAATGGTGAAGGAGAGGGAAGCCTGGCGTGCTGCAGCCCACGGGGTCACAAAGAGTTAGACACTAACAACTAAACAACAACAACAAATATTCCAAATAGTGGAAACTAAAACTCTTTCCTCACTCCGAGACACAGGCATTTACAGTATCCAGCCAGTTCCACTTCCCACAATGCCTCCCACATCTTTCTCTGCTGGTTCCAATAACCTCACCTTGGTTTTCATCTGGCATCACAGCACCACAGTTGCTTTGCAACTATTCCCCTGACCTCTAATCTCTCCCTTTTCTACCCATGCTTCAGGCCACCTCCAGACTTATCTAAAATTGCTAATCAAATCACATTACCCCTCTACACAAAAACCCATAATGTCTCCCCATTGCCTGGAAGAAAAAAAATCCTTGAAATGCTATTCAAGGCTCTGCCATCTAACTCAACTTTGTTTCCCCAAACATCCTATACTTAGGCTACACAGAGCCTTGCAATTTCTCCAAAATCCACTCATTTATTATTAACTCAAGGCTTCTCCTCCTTCAAGACTGCCCTTCTCTTTTTATTTTTTTTCCCCTTCTCTTTTTAAAAAAGCACATTTGCTTGAAGCAAAATGTCTGAATTCAAGTGCACTTGCATTCAAGTGTGATATTGGTCAAGTTATATCTACCTCAATTTCTTCACTTATAAATAGGGACAATAATTAAATGTACCTCTTAGAGCTTTTGTGAGATTTAAAAGATGATATATTGAAAAGAGTTTAGTTTCTGTCATTGCTATTGTTAATTTGCCTGTATTTATCAAAAATTACTCATTCTTCAAGGCCCTGATACATTGCACTTCCCCATGGAAACTTCCTCAATTGCTTAAGCCCAAACCATCATGAACTCCTCCCTCTGCCTCTCATCAATACATTTGTCACTCAAGTTACCAGATTTTCACTATTTTGCATTCTAATTAGTTCCTTGTATGTGCATCTTCCCAAAGCTTCCCTCTACTCCCTGACCCCCTAACATACACATTAGCACACAGGGAAACAAACTCCTATTAATTTAGGGCCATTTGTGGCTCCAGCTAAAAGTTTAAACTTAGTGCCTTATGATCAAGTAAAACTTGTTTTTTCAGACCTAAGCACCCCTGCAGAGAAGGCAATGGCACCCCACTCCAGTACCCTTGCCTGGAAAATCCCACGGACGGAGGAGCCTGATAGGCTGCAGTCCATGGGGTCACTAAGAGTCGGACATAACTGAGTGACTTCCCTTTCACTTTCACTTTCATGCATTGGAGAAGGAAATGGCAACCCACTCCAGTGTTCTTGCCTGGAGAATCCCAGGGACGGGGGAGCCTGGTGGGCTGCCGTCTATGGGGTCGCACAGAGTCGGTCACGACTGAAGCGACTTAGCAGCAGCAGCAGCAGCAGCAATCGCCCACTGCAGTGCTGTTCTCAATGAAACTTCAGGCCACAGAGAAGCTTTTCACTTTCTACTTTTCTTCTTATTGCTATGTAAGTGACTAGTTCTTCATTCCCCTGCTCTTCAAATTCACCCCTAATTACTCTAAATTCCTACTTAACTTTTTATAGTGTTTTTAAATGTTTACTTTATAATTCCCTGGAAATCATGGCTTTCTCTTAAACTTTTCAATTAAAATCTGTAAGAAGCATTTAATGATGACCTCCCCCCAAAAAATGGTTTGAGAAGCCCTACAATAATATCAATAGATATAAGATGAGCAACTACAAATTCTACATTTGAGCCTGTGAGATCTCCCAAGTTCATAAGATGTATCTCATCCAAGAAATATAAATTTTCCAAATAAATTCATGGTCTAGTGGTAAAATGTCTTGGATGTTAAAAAGTGCACATTTTGTTCATTTTTCATTAGGGTGAAATGGTCTGCCAAACTAATAAAATTGGGCTGGACTTTGCTCAAAAGATATTTTCACATTCCAATAAGGGAATAGACTGAAGCTAATGAAAATTTTGCCCAACCAAGGACTCTCTAGTTTCATATCCAGACCCTACACCTCCTGCTCTCAGCTTTGCTCCAGTAAATCCTTGGGAAGGTGAACACAAACTGAACCTTGTCATTTGCCTGGATGCTTTTTCTCCTCTGTAAGCATTTTCAAATTCAAAATAAGCTCAGTTTACAGGAAGTTGGAAATCATTCTGTTTGCTCCACACATTCAAGGGATGTGCATACAAATATTTACTGGACATGAAAATGTAATGTCCTAACACAAACCATCTGACTTCAGGAATTTGGATACATACAGCAATAATTAACCACAGATGAAAATTTTACACTCTCCGAGTTCCACATTTTGAACTTGGTCATGCCCTGCAGGGTAGGTGCTCACTAGGGGACTGTCGGGTTTTGGAAAAATATGTTTCACTGCTAAATTCTGTTTCTATAGCTCCACTGAAACACTGAAGAAAATATTATTCTCTGGAGTGAAGCGTGGTTAAAAATAGAAAGCAAATTAATAGACAATCTCTGGGATTTCCTGAGTTGAACTTTGATCCTGTCCAAAAAGAGGGTTATTGCAAAATCACTCTTCTTAGATAAACAAAGAAATAGCTACATGAAATTCAAGAATAGAAGTGCCATAGCAGTGGAAGTTATAAACGTCTTTGCACTTCCCAGATAGAGTCTGAACTTCATCTTCTTATGGTGGTGTTTCTCAGATTCCACATCTTAAATCATCTAGGTTATCCACATTCACTAATGATTCACAGAACTATGGAACTATGGAATCCAAACATCTCATTTTATAGATAAAGAAAAGTAGTAACTTGTCCAAGGTAATATTTCTAGTTACTTGAAATGTTGAGACAAGAACCTGAATCACCTTACCTTTACATCCCAGTTTTCCTGTTATTTTAAAACCAGGAATGCCACGACCCTCCTACCAGAATCATTGTACGTACCTTATGATCATCAAAAGTACGCAAAGTCTACAAATGACTCCTTAGAATCAGCCGTTTACATCATAAACAAGACATTACACTCATTTATATCCATGGTTGTCTTCTCTGTCCTGCATTCTCCCAACGAGTGTCAGGGGCTGACTGTCCCCTCTGAAGGTCACAGATTCCTCCAGAACCCTGCAGATAGATATTCCATATCTATCTACCCAATTGATAGACATTCCATAAGGAATTGTCTTAATCTGTCACGTTGCTCTGTGTAATGTTCACCTGTGTGACCTCACATACTACTTGGAAAGAAGAATGGAGTGAATTATTTTTAAGCAAAGCAATGAAGAGAGAGTTTAGAAAACCTCGCACTATCCAATGGATAAAAATAGCAACAGGAAAAAGGAACAACTCACGCTCTAGGGCAGACTCTCCTAAGAGAACAAAAATGGGCAGAATCTCCTGAGAGAACAATTGAAGAACACAATCCTGTTTTGGCAGAAGTGTCCCCAGTCGGAAACTCTTACAACCCACCTCCAGGGCATCACTATCACAGTCAGCTCTTCCCAGTACAAAGTCCTCATCCGTAATTATGAGGAGCTGGGGTTTGTTTGGCAAAACAAAAAGACCTTAAAATCTGTAACAAACTCCTCTGATGCTAACCACCACCTCTCAGAAATGTTACCCAAGTTCTAGATCCTTGTTCCTTGCTAGACATTCCTTTCTAAGTCCCCCATGGGCACCTCAGACATTACTAACACCACCGAATGCACCGCTTTCCCCTCCAAAGTACACCACCTTCCAAGTCTCTCCTGTTCTGAACTACCATTTATTGGACGCCTGCCTTATGCACGGCAATGTGTTCTGGACTTTACTCCAACGTTCATCTCAATCCACAAATCTTTTAAGAGTATAGAAATGGTATATTTCAGAGAGGTTAAGCTGCTTCTTAATATTAGCACTAAGCTGGCTGATTGTGTACTCAGACTCATCCTTGCCTTCTTTGCAAGAAGCTGCTACCTTCCTCTCAGGGGCACTAAATTCAACAATCCTGTCCCGGACGGCTGGCAGCCACCTTGCCTGACACACAACTAGAGAGAAACATTGAGAACAATGGAGCTAAAATATGAGGGAGAGGAAAGGATGAGGAAGGGGGAAGCAAAATCTGCCAGCATCACTTGGTGCTTAGATCGGGTGAGTGAAAGTCGCTCAGTTGTGTCCAGCTCTTTGCGACCCCATAGACTATACAGACTATGGAATTCTCCAGGCCAGAATACTGAAGTGGGTAGCCTTTCCCTTCTCCAGGGGATCTTCCCAACCCAGGAATCAAACCCAGGTTTCTTGCATGGCAGGCAGATTCTTTACCAGCTGAGCCACAAGGGAAGCCCCAGAATGCTGGAGTGGATAGCCTATCCCTTCTCCAGCAGATCTTCCTGACTCAGGAATAAAACTGGGGTCTCCTGCATTACAGGTGGATTCTTTACAACTGAGCCATCAGGGAAGCCCAGGTGCCTGTGGCCATTTCTCCTCTGTGTGTTCTAGTGATGTGATGAACAAATTCCTTTTTGTGCCTAGTGCCAGATGGCTTAAGTTCTGTCGCTTACAACCAAATGACTAACATATCCTCCTACTCAAGAAATCACTACAGTTTTTTTCTTTTCCTCTTCCTTTTGATATCCTGCAACTATGATTATCATATACCAGTAATCATGTATGGATGTGGTCATATTCCAATAGTCATGTATGGATGTGAGAGTTGGACCATAAAGAAGGCTGAGTGCTGTTTACAATAGCCAGGACACGGAAGCAACCTAGATGTCCATCAGTAGACGAATGGATAAGAAAGTTGTGGTACATATACACAATGGAATATTTCTCAGCTATTAAAAAGAATGCATTTGAATGAGTTCTAATGAGGTGGATGAAACTGGAGCCTATTATACAGAGTGAAGTAAATCAGAAAGAAAAACACCAATACAGTATATTAATGTATATATATGGAATTTAGAAAGATGGTAACAATGACCCTATATACAAGACAGCAAAAGAGACACAGATGTAAAGAACAGACTTTTGGACTATGTGGGAGAAGGCGAGGATGGGATGATTTGAGAGAATAGCATTGAAACATGTATAATATCATATGTGAAATGAATTGCCAGTCCAGGTTCAATGCATGATATAGGGTGCTCAGGGCTGGTGCACTGGGATGACCCAGAGGGATGGGATGGGGAGGGAGGTGGGAGGGAGGTTCAGGATGGGGAACACATGTACACCCATGGCTGATTCATGTGAATGTATGGCAAAAACCACCACAATATTGTAAAGTAATTCGCCTCCAATTAAAATAAATTTTTTAAAAAAGGAAAAAAAAAGAAGGCTGAGTGCTGAAGAATTGATGCTTTTGAACTGTGGTGTTGGAGAAGGCTCTTGAGAGTTCCTTGGACTGCAAGGAGATCAAACCAATCAATCCTAAAGGAAATCAGTCCTGAATATTCATTGGAAGGACTGATGCTGAAGCTTAATCTTCAATACTTTGGCCACCTGATGCAAAGAACCCACCCATTAGCAAAGACCCTGATGCTGGGAAAGATTGAATACAGGAGGAGAAGAGGACAATGGAAGATAAGATGGTTGGATGGCATCATCGATTCAGTGGACACGAGTTTGAGCAAATTCCAGGAGATGGTTAAGGACAGGGAAGCCTGGTGTGCTACAGTCCATGGGGGTCGCAAAGAGTCAGACACGACCAAGCGACTGAACAACAAAAACAATGATTAATGAAATAATACAAGCATATTGTGTTTTTCATTTATAATTCAAAAGTATCCAACATAAATAAATCAGTTCTAGGGGGCTTTACCACTGGTGGCTCAGTGGTAAATAAGGTGGCTCTCCTGCCTGCCAATGCAGGAGACACAGGTCCGATACGTGATCCGGGAAGATCCCAGATGCCACACAGCAACTAAGCCTGTGCACCACAACTACAGAGCCTGTGCTCTAGAGCCCAGGAACCTCAGGTACTGAGCCCACGTGCCACAGCTACCGAAGCCTGTGCACCCCAGAGCCTGTGCTCTGCAACGAGACAAGACACCACAGTGAGAAGCCTGAGCACTGCAACAAAGAACTAGAGAAAAACCCACACAGCAAAAAAGACCCGGCACAGCCAAAAAATTAAAGAAAGAAATACATAAATAAATAAAAAAAATTATTTTTAAAAAAATAAGTTCTGGGGTGTTTCTGTAAGTTTCACGGGGTTTTTGTTTAGCTGTTTTCTGTTTGTTTTGTCTTAACCCACTCAAACATTTATTGGTTACTGACAAAATATTAACTTATCTGAAAAAATTAATATAGTCCATCAAAAAGAAAAAAACTAAAAATTCCCCATTGGAATTTATTCCAATCTGTGATATAGTCTAAATGTTTCATGTTAATATTTTCCATCAACAATTTTAAGGCTGTAATATAATCACATCTAAACTTTAAAGTTGGATATATATAGATTTTAACAAAAATCAAGTAACATTTTAATTGTTTACTATTTTTCAAGTTATTTTATTAAAAAGAGGAGTGAGAAAGAAGGGAAGTAGGAAGGGAGGGAGGAGAGGAGAGAAAGAAAAGAATATACCTCAGAGGTCATATTAACTTGGCCTTCTCTGGTGGCTCAGTGGTAAAGAATCCAGCTGCCAATGCAGGAGACTGCAGGTTGAATCCCTGGGTTGGGATGTTCCCCTGGAGAAGGAAGTGACAACCGACTCCAGTATCCTTGCCTGGAAAATCCCATGGACAGAGAAGCCTGGAGGGCTACAGTCCATGGGGTCAAAAAGAATAGGACACAATTTAGAGACTAAACAACAGATATTAACTAGATAGGGACACATATATAAGGTAATGTGAAGTGAATAGTTAGCATTTGGTTTTGGAAAAAAGTTAAAACATATTTTTGTAAGTGAGGTGTAATTTTCTAGTTTATGAAAAAATATGCAATTTCCGTCAGCTAGAAATATTCCTCCCAAGTGAAAACCAGTACAGCCCTTTTCAAGGGCACTTTGGCAGTACCTATAAAAAGGCCACATGCACACACCCAGCATTCCCCTCTAGGAATCTGTTCTTCAGATCTGAGAACATTCACTGAAATGCTACACAGAAGAGAAAAATTGGTCATACCTAAATGTCCTTCAATAAGATTAAAGAAGACATTTACATACGTAACAAAATATTACCCAGCTATTCCAGGTATTAGCTGGAAAGTTATTTATATATATATTAACAAGAGCAATTTAAAGAGTCACATGTACAGCATGCTGTGCTGTGCTTAGTCGCTCAGTTATGTTCGACTCTTTGAGACCCCATGGACTGTAGCCTGTCCGGCTCCTCTGTCCATGGGGATTCTCCAGGCAGGAATACTGCAGTAGGTTGCCATGCCCTCCTCCAGGGGATCTTCCTGACCCAGGGATTGAACCCAGGTCTCCCGCACTGCAGGCGGATTATTTACCATCCGAGCCACCAGGGAAGCCCCATGTACAGCATATTGAAATATAAAATATAGGACAGTTGTAAAGCAACTGTGACAGCCTTGGAACTCTGGCGTCCGCCTGTCCCTCCTACAGCTCAGCCAGCAGGAATTTCATCAGGTTCCTCCTCTCTCCTGCCACTTCCCACCTCATGAAAACCTCTCCAGTCTCTTCCCACTGTTCCCTGGATACAGACCAGAATCCAAGCTGACATCCACACTCAGCTGCCCACTGACCATTTGGGAGGACTGTTTCTTCCTGCTGCTGGATGTCACCGCCCAGCCTTTGTGCATCGTCTCTCTGCCTGCCTCCACCTCACACTCCAGCCCCCTGCTCTATCTCTGTCCCTAGAAATGCACAGTGTCCTATTCATCTCCATTAGACAGTTCCTCTCCCCTCCAGACCCACCTCCACCCTTGTCCATTCTGCTCTCTGCCACAACAAGGTAAGCTGTCTGGGCCTAACTACCTTGACCCCTGGCTTCCCTTCATGCATGCATGCTAAGTTGCTTCAGTGGTGTTCAACTGTTTGTGACCCATGGATTGTAGCCCACCAGGCTCCTCTGTCCATAGGATTCTCCAGGCAAGAATACTGGAGTGGGTTGCTGTGCCCTCCTCCTCCAGGGGAAGATCTTCCTGACCCAGGGATCAAACCCACATCTCTCACATCTCCTGCACTGGCAGTCGGGTTCTTTACCACTAGCACCACCTGGGAAGCACTCGGGCTCATCGAACAGGAGGCCCCAGCAGGAATAGGAGGGAGGGAAGTGATCGAGGCTGCATCATTTACCTCCTTGGCTCGTTCCCTGCAGGTTCATTCCAGAGTAAAGAGTTCTTCACTCGGAGCTCCCAGCTCCTGTCCTGAGGCTCTTTGCTCGTGGGTTCTGAATCTGCCTCCTCACCCTTTCAGCCCTAGGGAGGGGATGGTCCAATGTTACCATCCCTGAGATGCTGCACCATCCCTTCTGACTTTTCTACACTCACCCACACCTTTGTAAAGAGTGCTTGTGTTAAGTTCTCCCAGACATTATTATTAGCATGCACCAGGACCTTGACTGATATATCATGCTTCATCTTGGCTTACATGTCATATCCTCAGAGATACAGAACCACAAACCAGATCACCATGTACAATATGGCACCCTGTTAGTTTATAGCACTTGCCATGGTTTGTAATTATATTGATTTCTGTATTTAATTCCTTTTACTCTCTCTCTCTTGCTCTCATTCTCTTTCTCCCCATGCCCTGACTAGACTTTAAGACCCTTAAGGACAGAGACCATGTCTTCTTATTCTCACTTGGGACACAGAAACTAGCTCAATGTTCCCTGCATTATGAAAAATAGTACTTGTTACAGACCCAGCTGGAGAAGGAAATAGCAACCCACTCCAGTATTCTTGCCTGGAGAATCCTATGGACAGAGGATCTTGGCAGGCCATGGTCCATGGGGTCGAAAAGAGTCGGACACAACTGAAGGACTAAGCACGCACAGACCCAGCATCAGCTTTGTATTGCCCTATCGGAGAAGGTGATGTCACCCCACTCCAGTACTCTTGCCTGGAATATCCCATGGACGGAGGAACCTGGTAGGCTGCAGTCCATGGGGTCACTAAGAGTCGGACATGACTGAGTGTCTTCATTTTCACTTTTCGCTTTCATGCGTTGGAGAAGGAAATGGCAACCCACCCCAATGTTCTTGCCTGGAGAATCCCAGGGATGGGGGAGCCTGTTGGGCTGCCATCTATGGGGTCACACAGAGTCGGACACAACTGAAGCGACTTAGTAGTAGTAGTAGTATTGTTAAGTAGCTAGTTAAACATGAATGGGTCCCGCCCCTCCTGGATGGTTCACCTTTTCCTCCCACACCTGGACACTGGTGGTCAGAGCCTGCCCAAAGATCCTCCCTCCCGTGGTCAAGGTCCAAAGCTAAGTTTCCAGCCATATCAGGATCAAGCAAGATAAAACCACCAGCACAGGTTGGCCCAGACACAACAAGACCTAAAAGGTGACTCAAGTTAGCCTTGCCTGGAAAGTCCCATGGGCGGAGGGGCCTGGTAGGATGTAGTCCATGGGGTCGCTAAGAGTCGGACAAGACTCAGCGACTTCACTTTCACTTTTCACTTTCCTGCATTGGAGAAGGAAATGGCAACCCACTCCAGTGTTCTTGCCTGGAGAATCCCAGGGACGGGGGAGCCTGGTGGGCTGCCGTCTCTGGGGTCGCACAGAGTTGGACACGACTGAATCGACTTAGCAGCAGCAGCAGCATGCTTTTTACACACCCTCTTCACTTGGCTGCTTATGAGTAAGCACCTGTGCACTAGGAGAAGTTATATAACCTAAAGCTGTCAATCAACTTGTCAGACAAATGACACAGGACACAGGGAGTGACCACCGCTCTAAAAAACCCAACCCTACCCATTGCAGGACTGCTGCTGGTTTCCACACGGCCCACTCTCAACCTTTCTTAGGAGTGTACTTTTGCTCTGCTTAATAAAACTTAATAAAAAAATATGCCTCCCCACTGAATTCTTTCCTTCAAGAAAGAACGGAAGAAACCACTGTTTGCCAATGACACTGTTATTGCTTATGTTCTTGTTGTGTCCTTTTCTCTCAGAAAGAAAGCACCTCTCATCTTGTATCACACCCTGCACGCAGAGGGAATGAACACATGTTTGTTGCACTAAAGGAGTACTGCAAGGAGCCATGTATTCATTTAAGAGGATGGTCTTTGACAATATTCACTTTGGCTCAGACTTTGGGAAAACATCAAAGATCAAATACATACTAAGCATAGTCAACAAACCATCTGGGAGGGAAAAAATACACTACTCTTAGAGTTACATTTATTTTCCTTTATGATGTGAAATTCTTTTATCTTTTGAAAATACACATGGACTTAATTAAGTTGAAAAGATTATATTTCCTTACTATGTACTTTCATAATGTCTTCCCCCAAATTGATTTCCTTCAGTAGTTTTGAATGTCATTATGTTAAAAAAAAAATTTATTTTCCTGAAACGAGTAAGGAAAATAGGAGTGAAATAACCCGGATATATAATTATATTCTGAAAGAAATTATAGCAACTGATGTGGAAAGATGAACATACCAAAGGTAGGGCTTTCAATGAGTGACAGATTAAATTTTTCAAAGCCTATGAGGTTTTTTATTGTTCTGCTCACTAGTAAATCCCTTTAAAAAGTGTAGCAAAGTAGATCATTATAAAGGGAATTAGAATAAGGCAGGTCATTGCAAAGCACATCTTTGTAAAGCAGCTTGTATGTTCCCATTGGAACATTATAACTTAAGATTGTGCCCTCCACTATAAAACTTGGTGCACACATGGTTTAAATAATATTAAATAAATCCCAATGTACTAATGGGTACACAGATTATAGAAAAATTAAAATTTGTAGGCTCATTAATTTGGTCCAAACTAATCATTTTGCTTAGAAGTTACAAAGAGTAATGAAGCATTTATTAACAATCATTTTGCTGTGTTTTTCTTTAGAATTTAGAACTAATGAGTTCTATGCATTAATTGTACACTCTATGCATGTTTAAAAAAAATTTCCAGAGATGTTACATAAATGCTCATTCTTGTTTATGTGCTTGTAGGCAGAGAGATTAAAATGTTATCAGTTGACATTACAACTGCACTAAAAGTAGGAATTCTCCTTTTGAAAATAACCATTGCCAGATGTAAATGTTCATATTTACATTAAGAACTTTAGTTATTAGAGTAGACTCATGGTACTGGTATTCATCTTCATCATTTCTTTTTCTTCCACAACGTGGTAGAATCTGAGGAGTAAAAGGCAAGAGAGAGATGTATAGCAAGTAGGTTAAGTGCCCAGAAGATTGGAAATAGAATAAGAAGAAATATTTGGCGGGCAATTCATACCAAAGAGAGGCAATCCAGTTTCTTCCACTTCATCTGACGTGGATCACAGATCTAACAAAGGGCAGAGATGAGGTAGAGAAGCAAGTCATCTGACACCTGGCCACACAGCCCTCTGCATCCTCAGTAAATGGCTGTCATCACCATTCCATAAGTGTTTGGTAGCTTCTCCCTGACCCTTCCTAAAAATTGAGATGCAATGGAGGATATAGGTGTGTGTGTCATTCAAAAGAAAATATTATCATCATAGATTTTTTTAATGCTAAAATGTCTCCAAAAACCTGGCATTCCTGCAAATTAACATCTAGGAACTATGCCCTTTTCTGTCATGAATTTTCCAGAAACTTCTCTGATTAGGGTCCAAAGATGGGACTTCAGAAATGTAAGTCATGTCCTCAAATATGCTTGCTAACTGAAGTCTTCTCCCACCCTCCCAAGACAACCAGGATGATGAGACCCATCTTAGGAGTCTCAGCATGACCTTCACTCTGAAACGGACTGCCACTCTTCCCCATCCCCAAACCCTTTTTAATTTCCTCCAAATTACTGAATCAAATGCCAGGTCATGACAATACGCTTCCAAATAGGAAAATGGAGGTGTAAGCACTAGAAAAGGACACAGGACATTAGCTGTCTTTAAAAAGAGCAAATTGACTAATGGCTTAATAAATAGGCTTCCTCTATTGAGTGAGGCAAAAATAAGTTGACTGACAATCCCAAGTTAAAAAGAGATTGTAATGGAACCATCTCCTGACCCTTAATCATAGCAGGTTAGGTCAGGAGACAGCTCTAATGAGCAAGAGACTGCAGGAATTAATGACTCTCAGTTGGCTGCTGGCTTAACCTTTTCGAGGTGTGCTCAAAACCATCCATATTGTAACCCAGGAGTTTGTGTCCCTGGGCAAGACATACAATCTGTCTCTAATTCTCACCTGTAAAAGAAAGTGACCTTCAGCAAACATACAAATAATTTGCGGAGTTTGTTTTAAATGCAAGTTACTGTGTCTTGTTCCAAGACATTTTGATTCAGTAGGCATGGTTCAGAAATCTTATTTTCTAGACATATAGTTCCCAAATTTCATTGCACAACATAATATATGAATGTAATTTCATTTTCAATTTTTAACATTCTACCTTTAATTCTTCCTTAATTTTTAAATGTTATGAAATGTGGAATATATTTTTTCTGTTGACAAACCATAAGCTAGGATGCAGATTTAAGCAATGTACATAAGAAGATAAAATATATTAATAACTTTTGACTCAGTAATTTTAATTTAAAGAATCTATTCTAAGAAAATAGTCCCAAGGGTAGATGGATTTTTGCACAAAGATGCTCATTAACACATTAATTTGATGAAAAAACTCAAAATGACAGAATCACTGAGTAAATTATGGTATATCCATAAAATAAAATACCATAAAGTAGTTAAAATTATTAGTATAAATAAATTGCAATGGTGGATTCTTTATGATACATTTAAGTTCTAATATTATATGATGGACAGGGAGGCTTGGCTTGCTGCGGTTCATGGGGTCACAAAGAGTCAGACACGACTGAGTGACCGAACTGAACTGAATATTACATGAAATGATAGCATTATACAAACATATATATGTACAGATATATATATACACACACATATATATAGAATAAATATTACAGTCTCTGTAAAAAAAAAAATTAGGGCTTCCTTGATGGCTCAGTGGTAAAAAAAAAAAAAAAATCCGCCTGCCAATGCTGGAGACATAGGTTTGATCCCTGATCAGGGAAGACCTCACATGCCTCAAGCAACTAAAACCCACACACAACTACTGAGCCGGTGCTCAGCAGCAAGAGAAGCCACCACAATGAGAAGCCCGTGCAGTGCAACCAGAGAACAGCTCCGCTCACTGCAATTAGAGAAAGCCCACGGGCAGCAGCAAAGACCCAGCACAGCCAAAAATAAATAATTTTTTGAAAAAAGTAATGCATAGAAAAGGTCAAGAAAGAAATACCTTAACATACTACAATGGTTGATACTGGTTCTTGTACTAATATATCCTTTTTTTATTCACTGTGTTGGGCGTGCAGGCTCTTCATTGCAACACACTGGCTTTTCTCTAGCTGTGGCGCCCAGACTTCTAGCTGAAGTTCTCAGGCTTACTTGCCCCATGGCGTGTGGGATCTTAGTTCCCTGATCAGGTATGGAACCAGTGTCCCCTAAACTGGGAGGTGGATTCTCAACCATTGTACCTCCAGAGAAGTCCCTGTACTAATGTATCTTTAATAAAGCCCATCAAGAGGGAAAAAAAATCCTACTTTATAAAGATCTTGAAACCAACTGTTTGATCTCCCACATAAGAACTGAAAGTGGGTTCTGAAGGACAAAGTTCTCCCACTCCAACCAAAGTACCCAATCCACACCTCCTCCCTGGTACCCTAGGTGCCATCCAGAACGTCACAAGCAAGCAAAGTTGCATGATACCCACAGTCAAGGTGATACTTTCTTTTTTTCTACCCTTTGGCCTAAAACTTATAAAGCTACTATCCCAGAGGCAAGATGCCCAGAGGGTCCATATACTTGTTTTGATAGGTTTTATTATTATTCAGGTATGGTAAGGCCAACAGATCAAGAGGGGACAGCCAGTGAAAAGATAGTTTATTATACTCACAGACCCCAAGAGAGGGCGCACACATCAGGCTACAGGGGGCCTGCTGGGTCAATCACTACGCCGAGGAAGAGTGGGGGAGAGTGGGCAAGAGCCTTCATTATGGCTTCTGCAGGAAAGAGCAGGTGAGGCAGGGTAAACAGGCTTAGCTAGTTTGAATAATTTCAGTGGGCTCTAGGGCACGGGGACTGTCCCTGATTTTCTGGTACCTGGCCATAAGGTGATTAGGGCTCAGACTGTGAGCCCAATAAGAGAAATGGTTAGAGTGTGGACTTAACCTCCTGTCTAAGAAGGAGAACTGACTGGCCTCTAGCCAGGGCCTCAAAACTGAGTCAAGACAACATTTAAAAGATTATATCACAAGTTGCTGAAAGAAGTTGCTGACATTCTCTAACATTACTGGTTAGGGGTGGGATGTAACCAGAGACTACAGCAATATTTAAAAGCCCCCCTTTCACCAACTCTGCGCTCCTCCAAATACCCTAAGCAACCTGTAGTAAGTCCTCTTTCTCCACTTTCTTCATTTGTCTCCAAAAAAGCCTAAGACAGAGAAAGCGGGCCCTGCTAAGTGGACAGATGAGGGACTCTACATAGACTCTGAAGGTATTCTGACATCAACATTCTCTTTCTAAAGAACTGGATAACTCAAATACTATGGAAAACAGGACATGCCTCATCCTGTTTAGTCCTCTTTCACCTGTTTATATCTTCCTTATTTTGCATCATCTTCATTGAGATGTCCATTTTTTTATATCATGTCCCTTGTTATCATGTTATCATAGATATTTTATGATTCTTTTACATACTTGTCCATACACTGTCTTTGCATACCAATTGCTCCATCAAAAAGTATTTTAAGAAGACCTGATTTGTTCTCAATATATAAATTTCTGAATTCCAATTTTTATTTGTTAATGAAAATAGCTTTATTATGTAGAACTTCCCCACCTCTCTCTCTGGGTCTGTATCCCATTCCTTCCAGTACCTGTGGGCCTATTTCCATCAACAGTAATGGGGACAAAAAGACATACAGCAGGCCAGTAGGCACATGAAAAGGATGTTCAACACTGATAATTGTTAGAGAAAAATGCAAATCAAAACTGCAATGCGGTATCACCTCACACCAGTCAGAATGGCCATCACCAAAAAATCTACAAACAAAAAATGCTAGAGAGGATGTGGAGAAAAGGGAACCCTCCTACACTGTTGATGGCAATGTAAATTGGCGTAACCACTATGGAAAATGGTACAGAGGTTCCGCAAAAAGTTAAAAACAGAGTTGCCACATGATCTAGCAATTTCACTCCTGGGCATATATCTTGACAAAACTATAATTCAGAAAGATACACGCACTCCTGTGTTCATAGCAATACTGCTCACGATAGCCAAGACATGGACACAACCTAAATGTCCGTCAACAGAGGAACAGATAAAGATGTGTAGATGATGGAGTATTACTCAGAGATTATCATACTAAGTGAAATAAACAAATACCATATGATATCACTTATATATGGAATCTAAAATACGACACAAATGAGTTTATCTATGAAACAGATCCATAGACACAGAGAACAGACCTGTGGTTGCTAAGCAGAAGGGAGACTTGGGGAGGGATGGACTGGGAGTTCAGGATCAGCAGATGCAAAGTATTATACATAGAGTGGGTAAGCAACAAGGTCCTACTGTGTAGCACAGGGAACTATATTCAATATCCTGTGCTAAACCATAATGAAAAAGAATATGAAAAGGAACATACGTGCATATAGAACTGAATAACTTTGTTATACAGTAGAAATTAACACAACATTATAAGTCAACTATACTTCAATAAGAAAATATTTTTCAAAACAAGTACCTTGGAGAGTTGGGCTTCCCTGGTGGCTCAGTGGTAAAGAACCCACCTGCCAATGCAGGAGACATGAGTTCAATCCCTACGTCAGGAAGATCCACTGAAGAAGGAAATGGCAACCCACTCCATATTCTTGTCTGGGAAATCCCATGGACAGAGGAATCTGGTGGGCTCTGGCCTATGGGGTCACCGAAGAGTCAGACACAACTAATGACTACATAACAACAGCTTTGGAGAGTTACCATATGGCACCAAGGTTGTTCACTGGTGACCCACCAACCACGGACCCTAATAATTGCTCAATGACACAGCACTTTTAAAAGTTGGACTTCACTGCCAACTTCTAAAATTAGAGGAATCATATAAAAATCTGTATTTTCTTCAGGTCCTCCAGAAAACTTAGAAGTTCTGGCAACACTGGGCTAGAGGTTAGTAATCCCTGTTCCTCTTAAATGAGGCATGTGTTTCTCTTATTTACATAAACTGCCTGATCATTCAAGGCATCTGGGTCCAATCTGTGAATAACAGTATTGATGCTAGTGTTATGTAGGTTTACACATACATAGAATAATATGTAACGATACTAATTCTGTGGGTGGTATATAAGACTGACAGGCAGCCTTTCTCCCATGTCACCATGTTCCAGATCTTATATATTCTGTCACTAAATATGGGAAGTCCTGCCACAGTCTGCCAAAGTATCTCCCCTGGCATTCATGACCAGCCCTAGGGACTAAGGGTTCTCTGCTCTGGGTCACCCCTGACTTCCCAGGCTCACTACCCCATCAACAGCTGACCACATTTAATATGAAACCAGCAGAAGGGTGAAAGGAGGCTGAGAGTATGAGAACTTTTTATCTCCTCTATAACCACATCTTCTCTGTTTCCTGATTCTTCTACCCTCTCCCACTTTTCCAATAAAAGAGTCACTTCTAGGCTCCCTTTCTAAGGGAGCCTTTACTTGTCACCAATCTAAAGCCCCACTCAGCACAATGCACTTACACATACTTAGTGTCTCATCTGCCACCAAAGTATTGTAATCAGAGAGTCGCACCTCGAGATTTTGGTGAGTTACGGGAGACCACCATTTGGCTGAACCACCTTCTTCTCTTCCCTAATACTGTCACCTGTTTCCTGCATTGGGACAGTTTCTCATTTTTCAGAGTTTAGGGGGAAAAAATAGCCAATAGTGAAATCAAGCCAAAGTGTTTGGTTACAAGGATCAGAAAAACAGAGTAATAGTGGATTACATTTATTCAGGTGGGGAGACACTTTCCTTACCTAATCATAAAAAATGTCTAGAGGTAAGAAAACCAAGGAAAGTTCTTTTTGTCTTTTTACTTGAATTTCGTTAGTGTGCTTTTTTGTTAACCTCATGGTTGCACTATGGCTACTAAACCTCCAGGCATCACATCCATGGTCCATGTAGGAAAAGAAGAAAAGATTGAAAGACTTCATCTCATGAAGCTTTTTCTTCTCCACACCCACCCTACCAAAGAAGGCCATTCACTGCAGACTTCCACTTAACATCTAGTTCATCAAAACTTGGTTATGTGGAAATACTTAGACCAAACTAACTAACCAAAAGGAACAAAATTCCCTTAACTGATTTCAATGTTTTATCCTGTATGCTGACAAAGGGACTATGTTCCTCAAGATCAACCTGCTATTCCACCTGCTCCCTGAATAAATCGGTTTCTGTTAATAGGAAAGAAAGGGGTTGAAAAGGCTCTTTTTTGGTCCGCAACAGACAGTGTCCACCCCATAAGCTAATGAAGACTGTGGACTGTGAGGAGCCCATGTAGTCATGCCTGAGTGACAACCCAAATGCATGCGTTTGGATGCTGTTTGCACACTGGCAGAGCACAGGGGTAAGTGAAGCACTGACATCTGTGTCTTGGTGTCCTAGCCTCTCCCCACTCCCTGCCACACACACACACAAACATATGCATGCACACTTACACGTGCTCATGAATAGTAGAGAGGAGACCAAGAAGCATGTGGTCATCTGGAGCCAGAGGTCAATGGGAGAAGGGGGACGATCCCTCACTCTCCAGGTGACCTGTATGCAACGCTTCCTGGGAGGGCCCCCAACTGCTCTGCCCTCTGTTGGGCAAGACCACATCCCTCTCTGAGTCTAGGAGCTCCTCTCAATCTTCAGCCAAAGACTCATGCTTCTTGACCCACACTCACTTCTCTTAGCCCAAAGTGTGTGCTGTTTTGCACAGCAGTGTGTTGAACAAAGTAAAGCTGGCTCCTGGCTTTGCAGGGGAACCCATTTGACTAATCACATGTGTTTTCACATAAAAGTTTACATTTAAACCATCAGAAATTTGTAATCATACAACTAATGGAAACCATTGATTTCTTTTCTAAAGTTTTCAAGATTACAAAGATCTTCCACAGCTAACAGACACAAAGGGAGTCCCTGAGTCCACTGGCAGTGTTCGAGTTTCCTGAGCACTCCAACTGTCCACACAGTCCTTTGAAGGTCACACCCTGTCCTAGGGTGAAGCTTGCAAGGCTGCGCTCCCAGAAATCTTAGGAAACCCTGAGACCTTAACAGAAGCAGCACACTAGCTCCTTAAAATGAAAATAGTGAACGTCAACAGCTTGTCACATTAGCTGTGTCCATGCAGGCCATGCAGGTTGGAAGTGAGTCATCATTCAGCTATTATTCTGGTACAAAAGTTAAACATAAAGACTCCACCAAATAAACAGTTTTTATAAAAAGGCCGCATGCAACAACAGTCCCTTCTTTGGCATCAACTCCCGGAAATGATACAATATGACTCATTAGCATAGAACAGCTCATATTCCAAACAGAGTGCAATTGCTCCCGGGGAACCCGTTCTTATCTCCCGGCCAAGAGGCCCCCCTGGGTGATGACGCAGCATCCTTTGCTGTGTTGTCTTGACCTGATCAGCTTTTGCCTTTGCTTCAAAAACTGAGCTGGATCGTTTCTGCTCTGCAAAGGTAATGGTCCTGTCCCACTCCCACTGCTTTCGTGAAAGCCTCATCCAACCCTTCCTCCCACAGCAGCCTCCCTTCCAGGAGGTCACAGCACTGGCCTGCCTTGTTTACTGCTCACCATTACGCACTATCTTCATACGGAATGTCCTACGTGTTATCTCTCCTGATAACTGAGACTCTTTCATTCCAAATTCTAACATAACGGGATTCACCACCAGGAGAATTTCGTTTCTGGTTTATATGAATTATGCAAAATGGAAATTACTTTGCTGGTGGATATTAGCAAAGGGGAGGGGAGGGATATAAGAAATGATAAAGAAAAGTAAAGCAGATGGGAGGAAAGGAATGGGAGTTCTATATGGACAATAACAGTTAACATTAATTTAGTGCTTGGTATGTGTATGGTATACTAAGCAACTTAACGTGTATTTAAACATCACACCAACCATGTGCTTCTCGATAAAGTACAGACGAGGATACGGAGACTTAAGAAGTGTTACAGGATCACCAGACAATCTCTTCTTCTAGACCCAGGGCAGACTATGCTTTTGAAGTAGATTGAATTATTGGCCCACTTCTTTTTCTCCCACTCTGTTCACACCCTTTGAACTTCTCCCCCTAGAGGTGGGGTTGGGCTAAGCCATATGACTGGCTTTGGCTATCATGAGCAGATGTAATGTAGCTGTTTGGTCTTGTCCTCCTTCAATGAGTTGAATAGTGTCCCTCTCCACCCAATTCATGTCCATCTAGAACCTCAGAATGTGACCTTATATGGAAATAGAGTCTTTGTAGATGTAATTAAGGATTGAGAGGGGATCATACTAAAATATGGTAGACTTGAAATCCAAGGAGAATATCCTTATAAGAAACAAGAAAGACACAGAGAGGAAGGCCATAGAAAATAAAGGCACAGGTTGGAGTTACGTTGCTACAAGCCAAGGAATACCTGGAGCCATCAGAACCTGGAAGAGGCAAGGAAGGATTCTTTCCTAGAGTCTTCAGAGGGAACCTAGCCCTGCAGACACCTTGATTTTGTACTTCCAATCGCCAGAACTACGAGTAAATACATTTCAGTTATTTTACACCACCCAATTTGTGGTATTTTCGCTAAGACAGCCCTAAAAAATGAATACACCTCCTATGTTTTTGCCATCACCATGAGATGAGGTTCTTCCAGATGGCAGCTGCTCTTTGAGCCTGGACCCCCAGCATGAACATGTAGCGAGTGTACCCGAGCCCAAGCCACCCAGACAAGCCCAACCCAGGTCAGCCAGGCTACAGCCAACCTGCAAACCCATGAGTGGTGCAAGAAGTGCAGGCTGTTTTAACATGTCGCAGAGTTCATGGCATGGGAAGCCACACTGTTATGCCTACGCTAACAGATAAAGTTTCTCAGGCTCCTGTGAGGCCATGTGGCTAAATCCTAGACAATGAAATGTGGGCCATGGTGATACAGACAATTCTACTTCCTGGCCCTCAAAACCTCCGCATAGAACCCTCCACGCTCCTCTCCACAGCAACTTCAGAAACCACCTCCTGAAGAGGGAAAAGCTGGGTGCCAGCATCACCTCGCTTCTCAGGAGCACCTGACTTTTTTATCTTTTAGAATAAGCTTCTACTGGACCTGGTCTGTGCTTTGAAAGTTTATCAGTTACAGCAACTAGCACAACTTTAACAAATAAAGGGAAGATGGGCAACTCATTCAAGGGTATATAAGTGAGCAAATGAGAAAACCAGGATTTGAACCTACTCTGACTCCAGTGTCCAGACTATTGCCAATTAAAACTGACTGCCTCCTATATTAACTGTAAAACCTTGGGAAAAGTGAAGGAAGATGCCTTCAAACCTGGCCCTTATGACATTTAACAACAGAAAAGTTACTAGGACCTGGGTGTGAGTTGATGGAAGTAGACTGGAGAGGTAGTGATAGGAAACCAGAGGCGTCGGAGGGCACAGGAATGAATGATTCCCAAGTGATGCGACAATAACTATCCTACACGGCCCTCACTTTGTGCTCAAAGGGCTTGCTAGACACCTCATATAATCCTCTCTACTACCCTGTAAATGGGTAATGAGGAAACTGCAGTGAGGAACTGAGACATACAGGAATTGAACGACTTGCCCAAGAGTACACAGCTAGTCATTGACGGAGCCAGAGAGCAAGCCTGGGCAGTCTGGCTCCAGAGTGGTTGTGCTGTGGGGATTCTTCAGAGTGATAAAAGCATCAAATCCTGGACAAGGACCAAGGATCTGGACGGGCAGATAATTTCTTAGCATTCTTATTATCCACAACATAGTTTAAAGTCACAAGTGGTGTGTGTGTGTGTGTGTGTGTGTTAGTTGCACAGTCTCATCTGACTCTTTGTGACCCTGTGAACTCTAGCCCACCAGGCTCCTCTGTCCGTGGAATTTCCCAGGCAAGAATATTGGACTGGGTTGTCATTTCCTTCTCCAGGAGATCTTTCCAACCCAGGGATCAAACCCAGGTCTCCTGCACTGCAGGCAGTCTTTATCGTCTGAGCCACCAGGGAAGCACTACAAATGTCTTGATGAAACTGCAAAGAAGAATGAATCTGACAAGTTTTACAAACAGGGAACAAATAGAGAAATTAATAATACAGCATCCATTCTTACATATTCATTTAACATGGAACATGCCATTGATCTTATCTTTATTTAGTATCAGGTCATTATTATTCTTGGAGAAGGCAATGGCACCCCACTCCAGTACTCTTGCCTGGAAAATCCCATGGACGGAGGAGCCTGGTAGGTTGCAGTCCATGGGGTCGCTAAGAGTCGGACATGACTGAGCAACTTCACTTTCCCTTTTCACTTTCATGCATTGGAGAAGGAAATGGCAACCCACTCCAGTGTTCTTGCCTGGAGAATCCCAGGGACGGGGGAGTCTGGTGGGGTGCCGTCTATGGGGTCACACAGAGTCGGACACAACTGAAGCGACTTAGCAGGAGCAGCAGCAGCATTATTATTCTGATTTAAGGCATAAAATCATATGTATAAAGGTTTTGCAAAGGCCTTGTTGGGCTGTAACCAGGGAAAACCAAGTGGCCTGCTTGTTTGGAGCTCTGTAGGCCGGCTGACAGCGACTGCAATGTAGGCTCTGCAATTAAAGCTAAATTACCTCAGCCAGTGACTTAGCCTCTAGAAAATACTATTTCCTCTTCAGTAACATACAGACAGTGAAAGTCCTATCATAATGTGTTGCTGTGAAAATTAACCAAGAAAACACACTTAGCAGCCTGTCTGGCATATAAAAAGGGCTCGATAAATATTTGCTATTCTTTTAAAGATGATTATTGAAATGTATTACCTAATTAGTAGACTCTGCAAGGTTCCTAAATCTAAAATTGCTTCCTACTGCACTTTAAACATTCATCAACTCCCCCGGGGATTACTTTAATTGCTTCCTAGAAGGACCTCCCCACCTCCTGTCTGTCTCTTCTAACCCATTTTTGTGAACCGCTGCCAGTTAATCTTCCCAGTTCATAGCCCCTCTCTCACACCACTCACCCACTGAACAACCTTCAGTGGCTCTCTATTGACTCCAAAGTTGCCCCCCGCCTCTACTCCCCCCTACATGTTATTTTACACTTCATGAGACTGGATATCTCAGTCTTTCTTAAACATGCCTCATGATTCCCTGCTTCCATCTCTTCTAACCTAGTCCATCTTTCAGGTCCCAGCTCAAATATGCTTTCTTCATAAGTTTTACTTTCCTCATCCCCTCAGCCCACTCAACTAATTATATGATCTTCCCTCTCTCATTTCCAAGACACTTCCTTTGTGCCTCAAAGGCAATGGCACCCCATTCCAGTACTCTTGCCTGGAAAATCCCATAGGCGGAGGAGCTTGGAAAGCGGCAGTCCATGGGGTCGCTTAGAGTTGGACATGACTGAGCAACTTCACTTTCCCTTTTCACTTTGATGCATTGGAGAAGGAAATGGCAACCCACTCCAGTGTTCTTGCCTGGAGAATCCCAGGGACGGGGGAGCCTGGTGGGCTACCATCTCTGGGGTCACATAGAGTTGGACCCGACTGAAGCGACTTAGCAACAGCAGCATGTCATGTATCATAATATGCCTTTTATCATAAGTATTTTGGCATTTGACTAATGCAGTCATACAATGTAAGCTTTTTGAAAGCAGAAAGTGTCTTCCTCAACTTTTTAATATATATATGATGTTTCATGTGCAGTGGATTACAAATAAATGTTCGCTGATTATTTAAGTTTAATATGCATATACTTTATCTCCCTTAACAAATCTGTTGATGGTGGAGTCCATACCTAACTATCTCCTTCATAGCATTAACCAGTATCCTGCACAGAACAAGTACTTGATAAATATTTGTGAAATGACTAATTGGGTAGATTGAACCTATGGGTGAAGGAATAGATAGATGGATGAAAAGATAAATAGGTGGGTGGATAGAGTCGGTTTACTTGTTATTCACTCAGTCATGTCCAGCTCTTTGTGACCCAGTGGACTGCAGCACAACAGGCTTCCCTGTCCTTCACCACCTCTTGGAGCTTGCTCAACCTCATGTCCTCATGTCCAAGAGTTGGAAGCAGGGAATCCAACTATCTTGTCCTCTGTCATCCCCTTCTCCTGCCTTCAATCTTTCCCAGCATTAGGGTCTTTTCCAGTGAGTTGGCTCTTCACATCATGTGGCCAAAATATTGGAGCTTCAGCGTCAGCATCAGCCCTTCCAATGAATATTCAGAGTGGATTTATACATTTCTCTGAAGTTCTTTGGCTAATAGTTCTTCTAGTCACTGTCCCAGTTGCCAACTCACTTTGAAAAGAGCAATACTCAGTGGGAGTAGCCATTAATGAAAATTAGGGTATAGTAGGAATTCCTGATTCACTTTTGACAAGCCTGGCACACGTATAAACCAACCCTCCTTCCTGAAAGGCTGACAAGCTATTCAGAGGGGAATGTCCTCCTTTTGAAACCTCATTTCATCCCACAGGCACCGAGGGTGTTTATTACTGCCTTGCTCTTGTTATGGAAGAAATCTAATAGAACAAATAAAAACTAATTCACAGTAACACATAGGTGTCCTCTCAAGGGGAGTTAAACTTTAAAACAGAATTACTGAAAAAGGATGGTGGAAATCCAAAGAAGTGACTCCCTAATCTGGCATGTTTAGTGCTGTTTCTCTCTGTTTCATCTGGACAACAGAGTGTAAAGCACTCTGAACCCAGCCATGTATTTCAGACATGCTAAGTCCGCAGAGGCAGCCTTTGAAAGGACTATTCCTATAAGGATGAGACAGACCATGGCCTGGCCTAGGATATGTTGTCACAGCGCTAGCCCAGCAAGAACCTGGACCTTGGAGACTCTGCTTGCTGAGTGGGGCAAATTTTTGCACTGTATACCCAAATAAGATATTTCTGGATGCCAGGGTTATTTGATTCTGTTATCTTCCAAGCTGGCAGACTTTCTACTTTTCAAAGTTGGCCAAGACCAAACTGTGGGCCAACTCCCTGAAATACAAAGGAAGCAATGAGACCAGTCTCCATTCAGATCTTATATCATGTGCATCCTTCAAACTGCTGATAAGCCATTGCAGGAGAAAAAGTCAAGTAAAGCAATCTTGAGCCAAATCTCAGCCCTCATTCTCACCCATCGTTCAACACAGACCAGTCTCTATGGTCTAACCTGACACAGCCATGATTATTGGGATCTGCTAAGCAAAATTTTGATACTAAAGGTTTTAATTAAGAATTATCATTAGGACATCTATGAAGATCATAGGAAAGTAGGGGTCCATTTTAAAACACTATACAGAAAAGTCTCTGTCCCAAGGTTAACTGGTCATCCTATTTTCCCATATCTTTTGGGGTAATTGGCATGGTAATTTAGAATTGTAGCACATGCCAAAACTCTAACATGCCTACAGAAAAATCCAAAGACGTTAAATACTCAGTGGAATTTTACTATTAATGTACTTGATTGCGTTCATGTTTTGGAAAATTGCCACTCTATATGTGTACATTCAGTCAGTTCAGTCGCTTGTCCGACTCTTTGCGACCCCATGAATCGCAGCACGCCAGGCCTCCCTGTCCATCACCAACTCCCGGAGTTCACTCAAACTCATGTCCATCGAGTTGGTGATGCAATCTAGCCATCTCATCCTCTGTTGTCCCCTTCTCCTCCTGCCCCCAATCCCTCCCAGCATCAGGGTCTTTTCCAATGAGTCAACTCTTCACATGAGGTGGCCAAGGTATTGGAGTTTCAGCTTTAGCATCAGTCCTTCCAAAGAACACCCAGGACTGATCTCCTTTAGGATGGACTGGTTGGACCTCCTTGCAGTCCAAGGGACTCTCAAGAGTCTTCTCCAACACCATGGTTCAAAAGCATCAATTCTTTGGCACTCAGCTTTCTTCACAGTCCAACTCTCACACCCGTACATGACCACTGGAAAAACCATAGCCTTGACTAGATGAACTTTTGTTGGCAAAGTAATGTCTCTGCTTTTGAATATGCTATCTAGGTTGGTCATAACTTTCCTTCCAAGGAGTAAGCATCTTTTAATTTCATGGCTGCAATCACCATCTGCAGTGATTTTGGAGTCCCAAAAAATAAAGTCTGACACTGTTTCCACTGTTTCCTCATCTATTTCCCATGAAGTGATGGGACCAAATGCCATGACTTTAGTTTTCTGAATGTTGAGCTTTAAGCCAACTTTTTCACTCTCCTCTTTCACTTTCATCAAGAGGCTTTTTAGTGCCTCTTCACTTTCTGCCATAAGAGTGGTGTCATCTGCATATCTGAGGTTATTGATGTTTCTCCCGGCAATCTTGATTCCAGCTTGTGCTTCTTCCAGCCCAGCGTTTCTCATATGTACTCTGCGTATAAGTTAAATAAGCAGGGTGACACGCCCGAGGTTAGGGGCAGCGGCCGAGAGGAGCTACCACATGCCCAAGATCAGGAGAGGCGGCCGAAAAGAACAACCCCACATCCAAGGAGCAGTGGCTGCGTGGGCGCAGGTGGGCCAAGAGGAGCTACTCCACGTTCAAGGTCAGAAGGGGCGGCCGTGAGGAGATACCCCTTGTCCAAGGTAAGGAGCAGCAGCTGCGCTTTGCTGGAGCAGCCGTGAAGAGATACCCCTCGTCCAAGGTAAGAGAAACCCAAGAAAGACGGTAGGTGTTGTGAGAGGGTGTCAGAGGGCAGACACACTGAAACCATAATCACAGAAAACTAGCCAATCTGATCACACGGACCACAGCCTTGTCTAACTCAGTGAAACTAAGCCATGCCATGTGGGGCCACCCAGGACAGGTGGGTCATGGTGGAGAGGTCTGACAGAATGTGGTCCACTGGAGAAGTAATTGGCAAACCACTTCAGTATTCTTGCCTTGAGAACCCCATGAACAGTATGTGTACGTTATGCTATAACTAACAACTCCCTATGAAAGTGAAAAGTTACAGTCACTCAGTCATGTCTGACTCTTTGCAACCCCATGGACCATACAGTCCATGGAATTCTCCAGGCCAGAATACTGGAGTGGATAGCCTTTCCTTTCTCCAGGGGATCTTATCAACCCAGGGATCGAACTCAGGTCTACTGCATTGCAGATTCTTTACCAGCTGAGCCACAAGGGAAGCCCAAGAATACTGGAGTGGGTAGCCTATCCCTGTTCCAATGAATCTTCCTGACCCAGGAATTGAACCAGGATCTCCTGCATTGCAGGCAGATTCTTTACCAGCTGAGCTACCAGGGAATCCCAGCCAAAGTATTTATTAACCAGGAAGTTAAGTAATATTTATAAAGTAATATTTCTATTAATGAAATTGCTTTTACAAATGGCATCTTAAATCGTCAAAACAACCATACAAGTTGGGGATTATTATTTTTATTATTATTAACACCATTATTATTTTATAGGTTAGGAAACTATGCTGGCCAACTTCCCTGAACTCACAGTAGCTAGTAAATGATGGTTTCTAGGACTCAGATTCAGGTCTTGTAACTCAGTATTCCATGTTCTTCTCAATGCACTGTGATTCTTCAACAAAATCTTCCAGAATTTTCCCATTTTTTACTAGACTGGTAGCCCTAAGGAGTCCTGCAGTTAAGATCTCTGGCAGTGACTATTACACTCAGGAGCCCCTAAACATCCAAAAATATGTTGATTAGTTCACTCTGCCTAACTCTGAGGCCCCAGTAAAGGCAATAAGAATTCTCTAAACAAGTGACTTTCTCAGAATCTAGACCATACATGCCCATTCATAGGACCTCGATCACTTTCTAGGGATAAGAAACATTTTGGAATATACATACACACATCACCCACATTTTGTATATCTATGTGTGTGAGAGTGTGAGAGTGTGAGAGTGTGAGTGTGTGTGTGTGTGTGTGTGTGTGCACGCGCACATGTGCCTATTCACCTCTCTCAAATACCACCAAACCTCTCAGGGGCTAATTGGGACCTAATTTGTGAGAGGTGTCAAACTATAATTTAGGGATCTCTGATGCTTATGAACCCCTGAACCCCACAATTACTTTCAATGACTAAACTGGAGGTGCTGACAGCCTTAAAATCTCTTGTTCCATCAACATCTCACTAAAACATGGTGGAAACTGCACCTGCAGCTTGGATTCCTTAATCTGTGTCACTGCTTTTTTGAAAAGCAATAATAAATGCCAATGGTATGAAGGGCAGAGATTATAGGCTTCTTTCTTCTTGTAGAAAGATATTGCCAACTACTGGCTGGAAACCAGTGGTGTGTCATTAGCTGGGATTGTTAAGCCATGGCCCTGCTAATCACTGTGAACTGAGGTGTTGGTGAGGGACTAGAAGCTGAGCCTGTGTGTGTTCTTCAAAATCCATTCAATCCGACGGTGAAAATTCACACAACAATACAGAAACAAAACTCATAAATTGCATCTAGGAACTCTTTTGCATAGGAGTCTACAAAATTGACCTGTTGACTGAATTCCTAGGGAAGTTGATAGGAATGGAAAGGATTGGGGGTAGGTATTCTAGACCTGAGCTCTCCAGCCATTTAAGAAAACAAACACACATATTCCCATATATTCCCATTAGAGGAGGTATATGGAAAATCTCTGTACCTTCTCAATTCTTTTGTGAACTTCAAACTGCTCTAAAAGTAAGTGAAAGCTGCTCAGTCATGTCTGACTCTTTGCAACCCCACAGACTATAGCTTGCTAGGCTCCTTTGTTCATGGGGATTCTCTAGGCAAGAATACTGGAGTGGGTAGTGTTCCCTTCTCCAAGGGATCTTCCCAATCCAGGGAACAAACCCATATCCCCTGCATTGGCAGGTGGATTCTTTACCACTGAGCCACTAGGATAGCCCCTTAAAAAATAGTTACATAAGCCTAGTGGCTATCATATGGAACAGTGCAATTCTAGAAGAACTGCATCACACTGCAGCCCTGGATAAGGATAGGACTGCTTGGAAATACAGTTGGGTCAGCCAGGGTTTCCCATCTCAGAGACACAATTCAAACTACTTTAGACAAGGAAGGGAAAGAGCAGGGATACTGCTCAGCCTCAAAGATTGCTATCAGAAATCAATGTCTCCATTTCTGCTTCCACATGCCAGCTTTGTCCACAAGCTTAAACTACAACTTCTAGAAGCTTCTGGACTTCAACAACATGCCCAGGTCAAAGAAAGTTCCTCTCCATCAATTTTGATGTGAAAGATCCCAGAGAAGCACTCTGATTGGGCCAGGCCGGGTGCCACATCTACCATGTGGCTCTGAGGTCAGTGTGTTATGTTGGAATCCTCTACTGCACTATGAATCTGAGATTCTGGGGCAGATTCCAGAACCTTCTGACTGAAGGGAAGACAAGGCTCATTTTCTAAAAGAAGTGGTGACACAGGCATGCCAGGCCAAGCACATTGTGGTTCCTGTTATAAAAATCAGGGAGGAGGGTCTCCCTACTAGACTGACTCCCACTGGAGCAGCCTCTTCCAGAGACCCATCAGCAAGTGCCAGCAGTTATGAAAAACCCACTGATCCTGTTCACCCAGAGACAGCTAGGGAAAGACGGGACTTAAGCCCAGGTACTGAAGCTCAGAATTCAGTTTTCCTTTGACTACAAGAGTGATTTTCAGTGGAAATGGTACCATACCTTAAAGAGGGTTTTAAGGTAAAGTTTTGATCATCACAATGATTAGGGGGTATATTGGCATTTAACAAGCAGGAGCTGGAGATACTTGATAAGCAGATATGTTTCTCTACTCCTTATGTACACTGTCAAATATGGGGAGAGCCAACAATATCCAGTTGAATGCTATTTCTGTTAAAACCAAGCATATTCATTATCTGTAAGTGCAAGCATCTGTCTCCTTCATAAACACTTCTAGTACAGCTGGGCCTGAGCATTTGCAAGTGTGCATCATTTTCTTTTAAACTGATTTCCTTTTATTCTCTATATTACAATTAGAACATCCTATTTTTTAAATTATGCATATTGAGCTTATATAACCTACAAATTTTATTTTAAAATAATAAAAGAGAAATTTTAAAATGTATTTAAAAAGTAGGCATTGTTGGAGTTGAGAATCACTGAACTACATCAAGCTTGAGGGGAGAGACATGAAGAGAGAGGTGAAGAAGGAACCAGAACCAGTGAGAGAACAAGCAATGATGAGTACAGACAGAGCTTGAATGTGGGCAAAAAGAGAAAGTCAAGAGAAGAAAGTTGCAAGGCCCTCGCAACTTTGAGAAAGGAAGTCATCTTCACGGCCCTGACATCTCTCCCTCCTCCTGTGAGTTCTCTCTCTTTCCCACACTCTGGTCCTTTTTCTCCTCCTTCGGTCCCCAATCTCCAGCCTGCGGATGGTGTGAGATGCCCAATAACAGCATTTCAGTGGCAGAAATCAACTACAAGTGACTATTATGAAAATTCCAAACCAAAACTTCACATGACTCTGCCCCTGGGCTGTGAGATGACAACCAGAGAGAAAAATGGAAGTCACTGGCCAGATGCAGAAACTGAGAGGAAACCCCTTCTAGAATACTACAAAACAATTTCAAAAGTTAGTTATGGAGACCAAATAGAAATATCAACATATGTCAAGCACAACACCAGTTAAAACGCAGACTATTCAATTTTACATGCCCTATCTATACCATGACAACGCTTTCAAAAATGCATAATGGACAGAAACTTGGCAAGGCAGGACTAAAACACTTTCAAAATACAAAAACAATTGCTATGAAAGTATGGAATTTCTTTATCACTTTTTCCTTTAAAATTTTTGTTATAATTACATATTTTGCCAAAAAATAAAAAAACACCCGTCCATTTCACTCTTCTACTTCCCAACGCAAAGCATCCTTCTTCCCATCAGTGTACTACCGGACTTGCCTAAACTTCCAAATCAAATGGGTCCTAATTTCCCTACAAAATATGCATGAGCTTTACTAGGAGATTCACAATTGACACCAGCTGCACCAACGTTTCAAATTAAAAACTGTTTTCCATAAATTTTTCTCAAAATGTTAACATCAGTCAAACCCCTCTGCCTCATGTTGAAATAAACCAGTTAATTTTAATAACAGGCCACAGCAACTTTTGAACATAATAAAAGCCTACAGAAAACATACACCACACATATGTATCTTACAGGAGGGTAAATCAAAGTTGAGTTTAATTTTTAATGTGGATAATGGTGGGGTTTTTTAATACTATATATAGGAATCATAGGAAAGTTTGCTCAAGCTTGTGCAGGAGACCTTGCAATGTGTGACTCAGATTACCTGCATCCCCTTAATCCTCAAAGAAATAAATATGTTGTTCTACTTGATAAATAAAGTAGGAAAAACCATTAGACCATTCAGGTATGACCTAAATCAAATCCCTAATGATTATAACGTGGAAGTGACAAATAGATTCAAGGGATTAGATCTGATAGAGAGAGTGCCTGAAGAATTACGGACGAAGGTTCATGACATTATACAGGAGGCTGTGATCAAGATCATCCTCAAGAAAAAGAAATGCAAAAAGGCAAAACGGTTGTCTGAGGAGGCCTTACAAATAGCTGAGAAAAGAAGAGACGCTAAAGGCAAAGGAGAAAAGGAAAGTTATATCCATTTGAATGCAGAGTTCCAAAAAATAGCAAGAAGAGATAAGAAAGCCTTCCTCAGTGATCAATGCAAAGAAATAGAGGAAAACAATAGAATGGGAAAGACTAGAGATCTCTTCAAGAAAATTAGAGATACCAAGGGAACATTTCATGCAAAGATGGGCACAACAAAGGACAGAAATGGTATGAACCTAACAGAAGCAGAAGATATTAAGAAGAGGTGGGAAGAATACAAAGAAGAACCATACAAAAGACCTTCATGTCCCAGATAACCACAATGGTGTGATCACTCACCTAGAGCCAGACATCCTGGAATGTGAAGTCAAGTGGGCCTTAGGAAGCATCACTATGAACAAAGCTAGTGGAGATGATGGAATTCCAGTTGAGCCATTTCAAATCCTAAAAGATGATGTCGTGAAAGGGCTGCACTCATATGCCAGAAAAACTCAGCAGTGGCCACAGGACTGGAAAAGGTCAGTTTTCACTCCAATCCCAAAGAAGGGCAATGCGAAAGAATGTTCAAATTACTGCACAATTGCACTCATCTCACATGCTAGTAAAGTAATGCTCAAAATTCTCCAAGCCAGGCTTCAACAATACGTGAACTGTGAACTTCCAGACGTTCAAACTGAATTTAGAAAAGGCAGAAGAACCAGAGATCAAATTGCCAACATCCACTGGATCATCAAAAAAGCATGAGTTCCAGAAAAACACCTACTTCTGCTTTATTGACTATGCCAAAGGCTCTAACTGTATGGATCACAATAAACTGTGGAAAATTCTGAAAGAGATGGGAATACCAGACCACCTGACCTGCCTCTTGAGAAACCTATATGCAGGTCAGGAAGCAACAGTTAGAACTGGACATGGAACAACAGACTGGTTCCAAATAGGAAAAGGAGTCCGTCAAGGCTGTATATTGTCACCCTGCTTATTTAATTTATATGCAGAGTACATCATGAGAAACGCTGGGCTGGAAGAAGCACAAGCTGGAATCAAGATTGCCAGGAGAAACATCAATAACCTCAGATATGCAGATGACACCAGCCTTATGGCAGAAAGTGAAGAGGAACTAAAAAGCCTCTTGATGAAAGTGAAAGAGGAAAGTGAAAAAGCTGGCTTAAAACTCCACATTCAGAAAACTAAGATCATGGCATCCGGTCCCATCACTTCATGGCAAATAGATGGGAAAACAAGGGAAACAGTGAGTGACTTTATATTGGGGGGCTCCAAAATCACCACAGATGGTGACTGCAACCATGAAATTAAAAGAAGCTTGGAAGCAAAGCTATGACCAATCTAGACAGCATATTAAAAAGCAGAGACATTACTTTGCCAACAAAGGTCCATCTAGTCAAGACTATGGTTTTTCCAGTAGTCGTGTATGGATGTGAGAGTTGGACTATAAAGATAGCTGAATGCCGAAGAATTGATGCTTTTGATCTGTGGTGTTGGAGAAGATTCTTGAGAGTCCCTTGGACTGCAAGGAGATCCAACCAGTCCACCCTCAAGGAAATCAGTCCTGAATATTCATTGGAAGGACTGATGCTGAAACTGAAACTCCAATACTTTGCCCACCTGATGTAAAGAACTGACTCATTGGAAAAGACCCTGATACTGGGTAAGATTGAAGGCAGGAGGAGAAGGGGATGACAGAGGATGAGATGGCAGGATGGCATCACCAATTCGATGGACATGAGTTAGAGCAAGCTCCAGGAGTTGGTGATGGATAGGGAAGCCTGGCATGTGGCAGTCCACTGAGTCACAAGAGTCAGACACGACTGAGCAACTGAACTGACTTGATAAATCATAGAAAATTGGATTGTCTAACTTTATTCTCCTTGACTTCTTCGTATTCCTCAAAACCTTGACCATTCTTCCTTCTTAAAATACTTCCTTTAGTTTTCACAAAACAGTACTGTTCCAGTCTGCATCAGGTCACTTCTTGTAAGCAGGGACAAGCAGGTCACCCCACAGGACAAGGAAGCAATGAGATGCACTGCTTCTCAAATTGGCATCCTGCCCAGTAAAATATCCAGTGGATGAGGCAGAACGTCAGTCTGGTCATCTTAACCATCACAGAGGGATGGTGGTCGGGCAAGGTCAGACACTTACCTCACAAAAGAAACTATACTTCCAAGAAGTCAGAGCTTGTTCCCTGATCAGTAATTATGGGGATTTTTCAAACTCGCTAAAGGTGGTGAAATTGAGTGTATTCATCAATTAAATCCATTACATCTATAACCTGCCTTCACTCTCAAGTTGTTTTTTACCAAAACTTGTATATCTTGCTAACTTCATGCTGCATAAATAAAAAGATGTTTGCCTGAGTATTTTTCAGAAATTTGGAGTCATCGCTGTCTACCTCAAGCTTAAACTGGTTAGGACTGGTTCAGCAACCCTCCAACTAGGCTTGCGCAAATGTCCCCTTGGTGACCTCTTGATGTCACAGGGCCAACACCTCCACCCTCAGGTGATGACGCCGCCATTTCTGCACATGCGTCCCAGGAAGAAGCATGTAGCTTAGTTGTGCCTGCGCAGAATGATGGTTCTCTTTCCTTCTTCTTTTCTTCAATTAGCTTTCCCCAACTCCCCACATGGGGATTTCCCAGGTGGCTCAATGATAGAGAATTTGCTTGCCAATGCAGAAGCCTCAGATTCAATCCCTGGGTGGGGAAGATCCCCTGGAGTAGGAAATGGCAACCCACTCCAGTATTCTTGCCTAGAAAATCCCATGGACAGAGGAGGGTGGCGGGCTGCAGTCCATGGAGTCACAGAGTTAGACAGGATAGAACACACACACACACACACACACCTCCCCATAACTCTGCTTTATCTCATAAACATCCCAGGGTCCTTGCCTTCCAGGAGGCAGATTTGAGATTGGTTGGTAGGTAAACTAACCCAGTTGGATAAAAGTTGTACCTGTCTGTAGTTACACCCTGGGGGTAGGGGGCAACCATCCCCTCCACCCCTGCAACTCCCCTCACATCTTTCAGCCTGAAATTCACCTGTTCACATGTCTCCTCCTGCCAAGTCCCATTTTCCTCAAAGTCCCACTCAACATCTTTCTCCACTAAGTTTTCTCTGACTGCCTTAGCCTGAGACACATTTTCCTCCTTTGAACTTCCTGCCTGATTTCTTTATTTGGCACTTATACTATGCTAGTTTTGTCTACTTACTTCTTCAAGTAAAGCAAAGCTCTCAGAAGCACCTCTTGGCCAGAAACTTGCCTGAAAATCCCATGGACAGAGGAACCTGGTGGGCTACAGTCCATGGGATCACAAGTGTTGGGTGTGACTTAGTGACTAAACAGCAGCTAGGACAGAAACTCCCTCCTCATTCTCTATAATCCCCATCGTTCAAAACAGTGGCCAACCAAAATCATAAAGATAATGCTGCCTGCTGTCACTTCTCAACAGTCCATTCCACACCATGATTATCCGAGTGAGAAGACTTAGAACCGAGTATGTGTTCTCATCCATCCCCCTGCTTCGCTTTGAGTCACAGGGTCAAACCTGCTAAAATTTGGCTTCTTAATCTTTAAACAAGATATACATACATCACAGGTGTGGCACACGGCTTGGTGAGTAAGTGGCCATGAATGCTTTGAGCTCCCCGGATGACAGAGGCCAGTTATCCCTGTTATTCTTCAGTGGATGTTGTCTCGCTCCTGGCATGTTTTGTGGGAAAAGAAACTGTTTTGATTCTTCATGTAACTCACTGACCCTTCTGGAGTTCACAGTAGACTCCATGCCCTCAAATAGGATGTAAACTCATTCGTAGATTGGACTGGTTCCCCCTCCTCTTCTTCCTGCTTGAGGACAGTCTCAGGAAGGAGCAGAGAAAACTAGCCACAAAAGGGAGAGTGGGCCTATGTGAAAGGACTGTGATGTTACATGCTAGAAAATTCACACAATGGCAATTACTAATTGTAAAGACCATTTTAACTTTAATTCATGACCTAGATTCAATCCCTGGACCAGGAAGATTCCCTGGAGCAGGACGTAGAAATCCACTCCTGTATTCTTGCCTGGAGAATCCCATGGACAGAGGAACCTGTCTAAAGCAACTTAGCACACATGCACAGAGCATGATGATCACTGAAGATACTCGATATGAACCCTAAAAACACTCTAAGTGTTGCAGCGTCTGAAGGCCTCTGCACATTAGAACAAACTAGAACTTCTCAATTAAATTAAGAAAGGTATGGACTTCCCTGGTGATCCAGTGGTTAAGAATCAGCCTTCCAATACAGGGGACATGGGTTTAATTCCTGGTTGGGAAATTAGACCCCACGTGCCACAGGGCAACTAAGCCCATGTACCACAAGAACTGAGCCCGTGCGCCACAAGGAAAGATCCCATGTGCTACAACTAAGACCCAACACAGCCAAATAAATAAATAACAAGAAAGGCAATGTAAAACCTGAAACTGTCCTTGATCCCTTGAAAATTTTCTTAGATATATTTGTTAACTACCCCGAACTTCACTTTTCTGTTCTTAAAAAAAAAAAAGGAAGAGTCCAAGCTCTTGTGAACATGATGGCCAAAAATGGTTTGAAAATGCCTTCTTTCGTTAAGAATTTTAAGAAATTTTCTTCCAATTTACAGTTATAGTTTTTGGGTTGATGATAATGAAAGCAGTTCTACCAGAGATGAGGATGATTTTCCCCAGATTTATTTAATGGGTTTTCAATTAAACTAACATAAATTTTATTTATTTATTTTTTTGTGTGTGTATGCTGATTTTTTTTTTTTTTTTGTCTCTGCTGTGGTTTCTTTTTTTTTTTTTTTGCACATTTTTAATTTTTAATGTCAAGCTTAAAGAAAAGTTCCAAAAATAATACAAATAATATCCATATAACCTCTGCCCAGATTTTTCACTTGTTATCATTTCACCCCATTTCTTTATTATTTGTCTGCTCCCCACCCAAAAAGTTTTTTTCTAAACTCTTGGAAGGCCTGCTGCAGATATCATGGTTTTTTCAGACTTTTGAAAAATTTAGACAGATGTTTTCACTTGAGGGATGGGTTTTGAGCTCTACTTTGTTTTCATTGTTCTGTTTTTAGTAATTCCTTAAGGGCAATATATATTTTCAAAGTGTTATGTCCGAAGATGTATTTTGGCTCTCCATTCAGGGTGACCCAAGGCCAGTATTTCCCATGATGCTTTCTGGTTTGAGAGTTTAAGAGAATTAACAGTCATAGACACAAATTAATGTTAGCAAATGCTGCTAATAAATTATCTGAAAATGAGAATTACTTGACTGAATATTTACTGTATTTAGTAAATATAATATTAACATCTTAAGGGATATTTATTTTAGTCCAATCATGCAGCAAAAGTTATTGACTAGCTCTGTGTTCTGGGCCTGTGGTTGGATACAGGACCCCACAGGCTAGTGAGAAAGACAAGTAAGTTTTGTGCTATAACTGACATAAACTGTAAATGCTAAAAAAACACTTAAGTTCTCTGTTGCTGCTGCTGCTGCTAAGTCGCTTCAGTCGTGTCCGACTCTGTGTGACCCCAGAGACGGCAGCCCACCAGGCTCCCCCGTCCCTGGGATTCTCCAGACAAGAACACTGGAGTGGGTTGCCATTTCCTTCTCCAATGCATGAAAGTGAAAAGTGAAAGGGAAGTCGCTCAGTCGTGTCTGACTCTTCGCAACCCCATGGACTGCAGCCTACCAGGCTCCTCCGTCCATGGGATTTTCCAGGCAAGAGTACTGGAGTGGGGCGCCATTGCCTTCTCTGTAAGTCCTCTAGAAACATTTTAAACTCCAAAGATTTGAGAAGAGGAATGGAGGAGAGAGAAAAGTCAGGGAAGACTTCCATAGTTCAGTGACTCCTCAGTTGAGCTTTCAAAACAAGTACTTGAAATATAGTAGTAACAATGATAGCACAACTATCAGCACAGAATTGCTCCTGGAATTTTTGCATTCACCTTCTCAAATGGCAACCCACTCCAGTAGCCTTGCCTGGAAAATCCTATGGATGGAGGAGCCTGGTAGGCTACAGTCCGTGGGGTCGCAAAGAGTCGGACACGACTGGGCGACTTCCCTTTTCTCATTTGTCTGGATAGGATCTCTACATTACAGAAGAAGAATCTAAGTCTTAAAAAGGGAAAAATTACATAGACAAGTATGTGACTGTTCCAAACAATCTCAGTGAACTAACCAAAGAAACAAGAGTTGAGGTACATTCAAATTTTCCCTAACTCATCCACCAAGACCAATTGAATTGAGGTCTTATTACTACACACTTCTGAAAAGGGAAAAAAGTCAAGGAGAAAGCCAAGAAATGTATTAATTGCCTCTTCATCACCACCCCTTCCCATGTTGTCTCATCTCCCACTCCCACCAGGACCCCAGAACAGATTTTTCAGTCTGAACACTTTTCCAGGGCAGATGTCTGAGCTTGGTCCTGTTTTACTTACTCAAAATGAAACATTCAAATCCAATATATATCCAATATCTTAACCTAAACTTTTTCAGAATGATGTTCACCCTACCTTTTCCAACCTGGAGGAGGAAATGGCAAACCACTCCAATATTTTTGCCTGGAGGATCCCATGGACAAAGAAGCCTGGCAGGCTACAGTCCATAGGGTTGCAAAGAGTTGGATATGACTGAAGCAACTTAGCATTTAGCACCACCTTTTACAAAGGCAAAATAATAATAACAATATTCTTTAGGAATCCCCCTACAGTGGTGAAAGTAGGATTTGACTCCAGCTCTATCTAGAGTCTTATATAAAAATCCATTATAAACGCATTGATTTTATGATATCCTAGCCACCTTTTATTTTGCATATGCATTAGCCCAATACCTTATTTCTTTTCTTACAAATTCTATTTCCCAAACACAATCAATTTGTGTATCTACCGCTGCTCCTTCACCGAACTCACAATCCTTGATATGACCATGCCAGAACTATTTACAAGCAAATACAAACTGCCCAACATTATATTGAAAGGTGGGAAGGCAAATTATATAAGAATAATGCTGCTAAGTCGCTTCAGTTGTGTCCGACTCTGTGTGACCCCAGAGACGGCAGCCCACCAGGCTCCCCTGTCCCTGGGATTCTCCAGGCAAGAACACTGGAGTGGGTTGCCATTGCCTTCTCCAATGCATGAAAGTGAAAAGTGAAAGTGAAGTCCCTCAGTTGTGTCCCCCTCCTAGCGACCCCCTGGACTGCAGCCTACCAGGCCCCTCCGTCCATGGGATTTTCCAGGCAAGAGTACTGGAGTGGGATGCCATCGCCTTCTCCAATAAGAATAATGTTGTTATGTAAAACTTTTCCAAAGCAAAATTAAATTACATTTTGTTCATAGATAACACAGATGTAGAAATATATATATTTTTGAATCAACAGAATGGTCAACACACATTTCAAGATAGTGGTTTCATGGGGGAAGGGAAAGTGCATGGCATGGAAAGGAAATGAGATGAGGGAGAGATTTACAAGGGAAGGGTCAATATCCATCAGTAATGTTCTAATTTTTAAGCTGAGTGGTGAGTACTTGAGTGTTATTTTGCTAGTCTTTACATTACCAACATTAACTTACATATGGAAAAAATTCATAATTTTTAAAGCAAGTGTTTATGTCAAGAAAAAGATCGTTTTTCAACCTTTACATCAAAGGATGTTTGTACATTAAAGCTTACATGTCACTTGTAACCATTGAACAAACAAAACAAAACAAAAATCAAGGGTATCATCTGGCCTTTCTGTTGATGATAACCTCTGAAGTTTCTTATCTCTTATATGGAACAGATAAAAAATCTCCCCAAGAAAAGCCACTGTGATGTTAAGAAGACAGAATCCAGGGAAGGCTCCGAGGTCTACTTGGTTATCCATTATCACAAAATAGCTGCTTTGAGAGCTGCTGAGACCAATACTAATTACTGCAGGAAGCCTGGCTGGTTATTTGCCCCAATTCTAAGGCATTAAAAAGGGAATATGAAATTTTAGAGGCTACTATCAACAGACAAGCCAAATGATACCCTTGATTTTTGTTTTATTTTGTTTACTAGACTCACTCAGCCATCTGCAGCAGATTGGACTGGGAACACAGCCATTATTTTATTCAGTTTTTTGTTCTCTGGCTTTAATAAATTAATGAGGTGTTAACCAAACTCACACATGATAGACTGCAGCAAATTCACAAAGCCTAAGGATCTGTATCTGCCCTACCAATCATTGTAATCCCTCTTTTCTCCCCCTCATTAGTACACAGAATGTACTGATGTGCCAAGCTACATTAAATCCATCACACATACAAACACTAAAAGAGAAATTCTCTGTGTGTTGAAGACTCAGAGTGCTTCTTCAGGGACACTGATAATTTTATCACTTGCCCATAATGACAATATTAGCCATACCACAGTTTCTAAGGGTGAACGATATAAAAAATTTGAGGGTGGGGAATAAGAGAAAAATCAAGAGTTCTGAATAGGATCTTACATAAGAGGAAAGATGGATTTGTTTTACTTATTCCACCCAGATCAAGAAAGCACTGAATTTCCTAATCACCCATGCAGACCAAAAAAAGAAAGAAAAAAAAAAATTATAGATTCTTTCTCGCTTAAAGCCATGCAATCTGGTCCTAGTGGAAAGAGAAGCCCTCGGATCAGACCAGTCAATTTCTAATTGGTTCTAACGAATTCTTCAACCCCCATAAAGACTGTTTCTCTTCTTGCCCCACAGCTCTCTCAAGGGACAGGCTTTCTTCTTCACATTTGGAAATAACTTTCCTACCTAGTGTTCCTTCAGTAATACAATAAAATAATAAAATTATTACCCTAATAACTTTTTCTTCTGTTTGTATTTAACACATACCTACTAAAATCAAAACATGATGTTTTTTGAGTTCTAAGATGTGTGCTTTAGAGATCAGTTTTCATGGAAGAATTATCTATCACAATCATCGATAGGATCAATAACCCATTTTTAAACACTATGAATTTCAAAATGATATGACAGGGATGAGAAAAAACTCTATCAAAGATTCAAAATTAACTTTTCATCCACATCACAACTGCTCTTAATAAAGTCATGATCACAAAATAGATGTCTACTAATAAGTCAACCACAAGGCATGTGTTAACACATGTTCATAGAAGTCCTGTGTATATGACGCAACAAACAAGCAGAAAATCCATAGGTGTCTTTCTGAGTCTCATGATACCCAGAAGGAGGAAAATCCATTTTCTATTTTATACAAAATATCATAACCTGAGAGCAAAAACCTCAGAAGAGCAGACTCAAGTTTGAATCCCTTGGACACGTACACACTGAAATATTTTAAATGGCCAACCAACAAGGGCCTACTGTATAGTCCGTGGGACCCTGCTCAATGTATGTGGCAGCCTGGGGGGAAGGGAAGTTTGGGAGAGAATGAACACATGTATGGGCTTCCCTTGTGGCGCAGACGGTAAAGAATCTGCCTACCATGCAGGAGATGCAGGTTTAATTCCTGGGTTAGGAGGATCCCCTGAAGGAGGGAATGGCAACCCACTCCAGTATTCATGCCTGGAGAAGTCCATGAACAGAGGAGCCTGGCGGGCTACAGTCCAGGGGGTCGCTAACAGTCAGACGTGACCGAGCGACTCACACTTTCCCTTTTGATACATGTGTATGTGTGGCTGAATCCCTTTGCTGTTCACCTGAAACTATCAAAGCATTGTTAATTGGCTAAACTCCAATACAAAATAAAAGGTTTTTTTTAAAGTTTGAATCCTTGGTTCTGATACTGTAAAACTTGAGGCAACCTACTTTCCTGCTGTGAGTCCATTTCCTCATGTGAAAAATGGAGAAAACAATCCTATATCACAGCATTTTTGAAGACTAAATGAGATGATACAGGTAGGGTCCTGGTTAAAAGTAGATGTTTAATGGCTGTACCCCAATACAAAATAAAAGGTTCAAAAGGAAAAAGTAAATTTTTAAAAGTGGTGTTTATCATCTCTGGGGTTTGTTTTGCTTACCCTCCCAACTTTCTAACCTCCCAGCTCATTTCCAAATTGTCATTCCCCAAACTTCTCTGTAGTGGTCAGGACTCTTGTAATCACAGAATACAAATATTCAACAAAAACCGGCTTAAGCAAAAAGAGACTATATATATAGGGACTGAGAAACTGAATATATAAATGGACAATGGTCAGACCATGTATCAAAAGAGAACTCTGATCCACAGCCTCTGTAGTAACCAGCCCAGGAAGTCAAACCATAGCCCCTGCAGCAATCAGCTCAGGACAAACTTGGTCAATAACTTCCAACTTCCCTAATTTCTTGAATGTGCTTTCAACTTAGGACCAACCAGAGAAAATCAGATATCTCCCCTAACCAATCAAACAGGATTCTCTGCTTCTCATTAGCCTGCTCCCAGTTTCCCTAAGCCAACAGTCTCTATAGTAGGGCACACATGAAGCCTTTCCAATTTCCACTGTAAAGCCTTCCCACTCCTCTGCCCACCCTGACTCTCTACCAAATACAAACACTGGTGACTGACTTCTTTGCCATAAGCAAGCTCTGAATACATAGCCTTTGCCTGTCTTCATTTGGGTGATCTTTGTTTATCTTACACCTTGAAAAACGTGGCTGGATCCAGCAGTTCAAGTGATGTGCCCCTAACTCTTTCTACCCCCATTGCCTACTTTACCCTTCCTCTGGGTGTCAGCATTCTTCCCCTCTCTAGGGTGAGGATTCTTCTATACATGTAGGCAAAGGACCAGGCTTATATGGTACAACTTAGGAACCAGAGCAGAAAAAGATCTTTACTTCCTCAGTTTCTCTTATTGGTAATATCATCAACCACCATTGTCACTGAGGCCAGCCGACCTCCTCCAGTCTGAATCCTGGCTTCAGCAGGGTAGCAGCGATGCCGCACAAAGCTCCAGCTACTGGTGAGCCTGCTCCTTCTCCAGCCCCAACACCACTCACCTGTCCCCTACTAACTGCCCCAGAGAAGGCTCTGGTCAAGGTAACCAATGACCAGTTTTCCAAATCCAGTGGTCTATCTATTTACACTCCTCACATTATCCAAATTGACTGTCCACTTTAACCTAGGAAATTACCACAACTAATCCCACAGCTAATTATCTTGCTTCTTAAGAAACTAAAAGCAATCAATAGAAAACTGCCTCATTTTCCTATCAGTAACTACCAAACTGGCTTCATCTGTACCATGTACTCAGCCTTATCTCAATGACAGAAAATGAACTGTACCCAATTCTATCCAAAAACCAAACCCTCCACTTGACAATCAGGCCCTCCCCTCTTACTTTCTCAAAGTCTTTACTATTAGAGTTAGTCCCTCCCTGTCCTACATCTTCAACTTTTCCTTTTCTATAGGATCATTCCCACCAGTGTATATGCATTCTGTAATATTTCTTTTTTTTTTAAGGCAAAACAAATAAAAAATCTTCCCTTAATCCACATCCCTCCTCTAATTACTGCCCCATTTCTCTCTTCCTCCAAATGATTACTTATGCTTCCTCTTCTTCAACCCTTTCCTCTTCCAAGCCACTCTAATGCAGCTTTTTGTCACCACCTCATCACCAAAACTATTCTTGTCAAAGTTGATGACCTTCACCTTGCCACATTCAGCATCAGTGCAGTCCTAGTTTACACAACCTCCAGCATCATGTGCACAGTTGGTCCCTCCATCCTTCTTCACTTTCTTCATCTTTATTCCATAAATTCATCATCTCATGGTTTCTCCCTAGCTCAGAACCTTTGCCTCACCCCCTCGTCTTGTAGTGCTGGATGATGCCCCAGGACTCCTTGTCTGTCCCTCTCTCCAACTCATGGAGACTCACTCCCTAGGCGAGGGATATGGGTCACATGCGAAATCCCACGACCCATAGTGGAAGAGTTTCCCAAATGAAGAGAGTGTTAGTGCCAGAAGGGAGGTGGGAAATCCTGCCAGGTAAGCCAAGGCAATTGTTCCCACAGCCCCCTACTAACTCAGCCCTCAACCACCCTTGCCACCCAGCAGAGGACTTTGCCTCCAGCTACAAGGAGAAAATCAAGGTGTTAATTTTCCCTTTCCTGCACTAATCTTTATCTCTTTTCCTCCAGTTCAAAGCTACCTCTCCATTTGTTCCCTTGGTCCTGTTCTTTCATTGAGATCTTTCCATTAGCCTCTACCCAACGAGTCCTCACCATCCTAAAAATGTTCTAGCTCCTGCCTGTATTTCTCCTCCTCTTTTTGGTCAAGCTGCTTAGAGGTACAATTCACTATCCAGACTTACTCCCCATTGTCCCCTCCATGCCATAGCCACCTTGCTCCTGTCCCCACTGCCCTTCTGTTAACTCACCTCCTCTGACCCACACCATTTTGGCATCACTATGTGCTCTTCTCTGTACATGGCATGTAAAGTGATCTGAAACAAATAGAATAACTGAATTCTCAAAGCAATAGGTCGATGCTGCCTAAAAGATAAGCCTGGAATAGAAGAGCAGAGAAATATGGTTCTAATTTTCTCATATTTTAGTTTAGAAATATATATACATAAACATTTAATTTTGATTAATTTTATGCTAAATATCCCTGGTAGAAATAATCAACTAAAAATAACTGACAAAGTAAAAAATGTTCATGGAAAACGTCTAACAGAATTTTTTTGTTAAAAAAAAAAAAACAAAAAACTGAGGAATTACTACTTTGTTGAAAACTAAAAATTGTCCTGTGAAAAATAATCAAAAGCATGTGAAACTAGCCACAACTAAAATTTTGCATGATAAAAATTTTAAGAATTAAATTTGACAGACACATCAACAATCCTTGACTAAATTTGGGTCTTTAATATTTTAAACAGGCAAATTGGGCTTGGTTGACATAATGACTACAAAATAAAACAATGCAACAACTGCGAACTGGTAAACTGTCTCTGTAAATTTCCCGTGAAAAAGAATTTCTCCAAAGGAAAATAATTTTGATGAAATAATAATGAAAATGGAAAATAATGGATCATTTTAACAATTATGAATATAAAATTGATTTAGGCTTTGAATTGGCTTTATAGAATTAGCTCCATAAAATATGCTGTCAGGAAATTTTACCAAAGTGGGGATAACATTATTTAAAATGTTACCTTCACAAAGAATGAACATCCACAGAATCAAGTTAGCAGTGTACTTTCAATTCAGGAAGAGTTTCTCCATCTACCACACTAGTTTGACCATTTGCATATTTTATTTATTTATTGCCAATTACCACCTTAGACTGAAATTACAAACAGAATGTCATTTAGTTTATATTACATTGGGCAAAGTAGTCATACATCTTTGCATCCACAGTGACTAATATAAAGCCTAGCCTTTGTAAATGCCCAAAGGTTGTCTAACAAAAATGAATTCAGTAAGTCAATATCTGAGGACAGGATTTTTCAAATTTGCTGTACATCAGCCTTAAGGATGTTAGAGTATCCCTGAGATTCTCTTGGTTTCCCATTTGTTTGCCACCTCATGGTTGATAAGTGTCTGCTGTAGCTGCAGAATCACATTCAAGTTCAAGGCAAGAATAAAGGGGTCACCTTGAACGGTTTCTTTTATAGCAAAAGCATTCCAAGAAGTTGTCCCATAGATTTTCAAGGATGCCCCACTGGCTAGAACTGTGTTTGAGGCCATCCCTAAATGTAAGAGTAAATGCTATCTTCTCTTGCCCCTGGTGAAAAGTGTAAAAAAGACTGAGAATGACTGTGGTTCAGCCAAATGACATCAGCCATATTGTGACCCTCAGCAAATCCTCATCTACCCTGTTCTCCGAAGAAGAAGAAGAATAGCAATACCTTTATATAGCACTAAGCATGTGCCAAGGATTATTCTAAATGCTTCACACCTATTAATTTATTTAATCCTTACAGTAACTCTTTGGGATTCTTTATCACTATTTTATAGATGAAGAAACTGAGGCATAGATAGGGTCAGCAGTTTATCCAAAGTCACTCAAAAAGTAACAGCGTCAAACACACAATTTGACTTCAGAGTCCATGCTCTTAACCCAAACACTCCGTGGATTCAAAAATAGACTCATGGTGAGTGAGTCCCTAAATACGTAGTCACTGTCCAAGGCAGCTGTTGGCAATCTTTACTGCACTATAACAATGTCACCTAGTAAACAGACCTTCAAATACCTACTTTATCTTTCAACCTCTCTTTGAAATGCAGCCCCAGCACGGGGTAACTTTTTTAATATGCATTAAAATTCAAAACTTGTCCTGCTGCCTGATTTATTTTGAGCCTGTTATCTTTCGTCATACACACTGGCACATGAACCCCATCCACATTGCAGGCATGACAGGAAAGTCTTGCAAATGAGGTCCCAAGACAACAGTAGCCATGTCTTTATTACAGGCCTGTCTTCCAAAATGGGGGACATATTCAAATTCTCACTGAGCCCCTGAGGCCTCGCTAATGACTAAGTCTATTTCTTCTAACTAGGATATGTTCAGAAAGTTCAAACATCCCCAGATAAATTTTCCTTGGAGCTGCACATATGGCAATGAAAAGAAAACAAGGCCAAATGATAAAAATAAGATTTACCTCCTTCAGAGAACCTAAAAAGTTTTCTCTTCCCTAATCACAGCCAAGTGATATTATATCTGAATTATTTCTTTGCATGGGAATTTTAATATGAAGAACCAAGAATTAATGTCATTATTTTCAATTGTTAAAGAGTTGCTATGTATTTTCAGATTAAGAATAACTTTTTTCTTATAACAGAAGCCATACGTATATGTGTGTGTATATATATTTTTATATATATATAAAAATATATATATATACATATTCATTGGAGAAAATTAAGCCAAAAAAAAGAGAAAAGAATTTTAAAACCCACAATCAGATCATTCATAGAAAACCATCATTAATATCTTGGTATATGATATATATGATATTCCCACACCTATATGGGAATATATTATATACACATATATATATTTCCAACAACACAACTCTACACATGGACATCACCAAATGGTCAATACTGAAATCAGATTGATTATATGCTTTGCAGCTGAAGATGGAGATGTTCTATAGAGTAAGCAAAAAACAAGACTGTGGCTCAGATCATCAGTTCATTATTGCTAAATTCAGGCTTAAATTGAAGAAAATAGGGAAAATCACTAGGCCATTCATGTATGACTAAATCAAATGCTTTATGATTATTCAGCAGAGGTGATGAATAGATTCAAGGGATTAGATCTGGTAGACAGATTGCCTGAAGAACTATGGACAAAGGTTCATAAAACTGCAGGAGGCAGTGACCAAAACCATCCCAAAGAAAAAGAAATGCAAGAAGGCAAAATGGTTGTCTGAGGAGGCTTTACAAATAGCTGAGGAAAGAAGAGAAGCAAAAAGCAAGGGATAAAGGGAAAGATATACCTAACTGAATGCAGAGTTCCAGAGAATAGCAAGGAGAGATAAGAAGACCTTCTTAAATGAACAATGCAAAGAAGTAGAGGAAAACAGTAGAATGGAAAAGACTCTAGATCTTTTCAAGAAAATTGGAGAGATCAAGGGAACATTTTATGCAAGAATGGGCACAACCAAGAACAGAAACAGTATGGGCCTAACAGAAGCAGAAGAGACTAAGAAGAAGTGGCAAGAATACACAGAAGAACTATACAAAAAGGTCTTGATGACCTGGATAACCATAATGGTGTGCTCACTTACCTAGAGCCAGACATCCTGGAGTATAAAGTCAAGGGGGCCTTTGGAAGCCTTACTACAAACAAAGCTAATGGAGGTGATGGAATTTCAGCTGAGCTATTTCAAATCAAGTGCTGTCAAAGTACTGCACTCAATATGCCAGCAAATTTAGAAAATTCAGCACTGGCCACAGGACTGGAAAAGGTCTTTCCTTCCTGATCCCAAAGAAGGGCAATGCCAAAGAATGTTCAAACTACTGGATAATTGCACTCATTTTGCATACTAAAAAGGTTATGCTCAAAACCCTTCAAGTTAGGCTTCAGCAGTATGTGAACTGAGAACTTTCAGATGAACAAGGTGGGTTTAGAAAAGGTAGAGGAACCAGAGATCAAATTGCCAACATTAGTTGGATCATAGAGAAAGCAAGGGAATTCCAGAAAAACATCTACTTCACTGACTACACTAAAGCCTCTGACTGTGTGGATCACAACAAACTGTGGAAAGTTCTTAAAGAGATGAGAGTACCAGACCACCTTACCTTTCTCCTGAGAAAACTGTGTGTGGGCCAAGAAGCAACAGTTAAAACCTTACATGCAATAACTAACTGATCCCAAATTGGGAAAGGAGTACATCAAGGCTATATATTGTCACCCTGTTTATTTAACTTATATGCAAAGTACATTATGCAAAATGCCGGGCTGGATGAATCCCAAGCTGGAATTCAGATTGCCTGGAGAAATATCAACAACCTCAGATATGCAGATGATACCACTCTCATGGCAGAAATTTAAGAGGGACTAAAGAGCCTGTTGATGAGGGTGAAAGAGGAGAGTGAAAAAGTTGGCTTAAAACTCAACATTGAAAACACTAAGATCTTGGCATCCAGTCCCATCACTTCATGGCAAATAGAAGGGGAAAAAGTGAAAGCAGTGACAGATTTTATTTTCTTGGGCTCCAAAATCACTGCTAATGGTGACTGCAGCCATGAAATTAAAAGATGCTTTCTCCTTAGAAGGAAAGGGATTACATACCTAGACAGTGTAATAAAAAGCAAAAACTATGTTGCCAAGCACTAAAGAATTGATGCTTTTGAACTGTGGTGCTGAAGAAGATTCCTGAGAGTCCCTTGGACTTCAAGATCAAACTGGTCAATTCTAAAGGAAATCAATGCTGAATATTCACGGGAAGGACTGACGTTGAAACTGAAGCTCCAATACTTTGGCCACCTGATGCGAAGAGCCAAATCATTAGGAAAGACCCTGATGCTGGGAAAGATTGGAGGCAAAAGGAGAAGAGGGCAGCAGAGGATGAGATGTTTAGATGGCATCACCAACTCAATGGACATAAATTTGAGCAAACTCTGGGAGATTGTGAAGGACAGGGAAGCCTGGCATGCTGCAGTCCCGGGGTCACAAAGAGTCAGACATGGCTTAGTGACTGAACAACAATAACAACATATGCATATATATAATAAATCCCAGGTGGTTTCCTATTAGGCTCCATATTAACAACTAATGTAATTAGATAGGGTTAGTTCTCAGCTTCCAGGCAGTATCATTGATTACTCAGCCTGGGGGAATACAGATGGGATTGAACTGGAGGCAGACTTTTAGCAGGAAGCTGATAAGAGCAAAAGAAGATAAAGGTACTGACTTGCAGGCAAGGATCCTTAATCATAGGCCAGACCCACCAGAGGTAAGGCCAATTCCATTTGTGCCCCGAGAACCAGTGACACTTGACATAGTGGTAGTATCAGGGACATGGATCATTTCAGGAATTCCACCTGATAAGCACATGGGTAACAGAATGGGACCAAGCCCTGAGACATGGTAGCACCAAGGCTACCAACACCAATGGGCTGTTGTCAACCTTCTGAGACACAAAACAGGGCTACCTCCCTAGCAAGACCGGGAACAGAGTAGGGTGAGAGTAGCTCGGAGATCCAGACAAGGGTAAGGCGGCATCAGGACGAAGAATGACTTTCAGGTTTCTGGTTTTGTGCAGCTGGATAGATTCTGGTGCGTTTTACTGAGAAAGGGAACTTAAAAGAGTCCAGCCTGAGAGGGGAAGTGGCAAGCTTACTTTTGCACACGTGAGCACGGGTGCCCTCTGGAAGATCCAGACACAAATGCTGAGAAGGCAGTTAAATAACAGGTGGATCTATGTATTCATGAACAGCTCTCTGGCCAAGGGAGACAACGTCCAAGAGGCAAGAATAGCCCTGCTCTGGGACTGGGTTGAGGGGTCCCCACTTACACTGTGGATCAAGTCCAAGGATATGCCTCTGTATCCAGGGATGTTAGTAATGATAGTAGTAAATGCCATGATTCCATATTTAGTGTTAATATTATGACAGCTAGAATTTATCAAGTATCTATTACGTGTTAGGCATAGGATTATCTCATTTAGTCCAGACACAATCCTCTAAGGTGTGAACCATCAACATTATTCTCTCCATTTTAGAAAGGAACTTGAGTCAGAGAATTGAAGCAGTACAACGTCACAGATGGTAAGCACAGAAGCAGGACCCAACCCAAGTGTGTCAGACCTCCAGAGCTGAGCTTGTACACCCTGACAGCAACCTGCTGGTAATAAACTCACAGGAGGGACTGGCAGTCTGGGCTCCAGGCAGAGTTCAGCCCAGCACAGGCGGACTTGCACCATCTGAGTGAGGAAGGCAGTTGAGGGAAGCCAGAGCTGGGAACTTAGCAACAGTGACAGCCTTGGCATGGGGGGACATTTGGCCAGATAAGTTAGGCCTTTCGTTGCTGCTAGTATTATCCTGACACAAATTCCTCCATTTTAGCACACTTGGGATAATGTGGAGATATATAGGCAGAGCCTAATGATTAAGCTAAAATAAGTGTCTCCCTAAATCAGTGGTTATTAAATTTTATATGCTTAAGACTCCATAGGGAGGTTGTTAAAATTCTGATACTACAATCCCACCTCTAGAGACTCTGATTCAGTAGTTCTGAGGTCAGTGTTTTTATAAGCACCAGGTGACCTGGTCTGGATGGTATTCAGATCATACCTTGAGAACCTCCTGGAAAAGCTTTCTCTTCTTGGCCTTTTATCAAAAACAGTTCCAGTGTCCCTGCTAATTCTCATGATGTCTTATCTATCTATGAAGAGGAAGGAAGTTTGCAATGACATGCAGCAACACTTACAGGAGGTAATAGCTACATCTCAGAATCTTTCACACTGCCTGTATCCCCGCTCACAGTAAAACACCATAAGGACCCTCTTCTCCACCACAAGGACCCTCCTCCCTATAGAGCAAAAAGATCTCTGGCATCTTCTGACAGGTTAAAAATGCTCAGAAATGATCAACAGTATTGGGGGAAATTTTTTCATTGATTCAAGAGAGAGAAATCTCAATTGATGACTTCAGTTTTTCAATAGCATAACCAGTTCTCTGACCCTAGAGATGAAGTGCCCAGAAACCAGAATTCCAAATGTCAATTCAATGACAGGCCCTCTTCCTGGTGGGTGGCAATGAGACAATCTGGGGTGGATGACAGGTACACAGTCCTTCCGTAGCTCTCAGGTGAACACATGACTGCATGGTGTGCTGACTCCCAGGTGTCTCTTCTGCTATTTGTCTGTGGGTTTTCCCCAGCTGGCATATATCGATTCCTTTTTTGTTGTTGTTGGCATATCATCACATAAGGTTGAAAACTTTGTACCTGAAAACACAGGTAACTTTATTTCATCTTTGTAACATGAATACCTATCCTAGTAGGTTCAAATACAAATTATGTCTACCAGTCTGCCCCCCACAAAATTCAAAGGTACAAACATATGAGGGCATTCAAAACTGAAAAGAAATAAGATGAGAGCAGTACCAGTGATCACTTACTTGGCTAACCAGAACACAGGGTCTTATACACAGTGCTCCTCAATGGTTCTCAAACCAATGGATTGCAAAAGGAGTCAGCACCCAGAAACTCCTATAGCAATTTGACAATGACATGCCACCCAGGTGCACAATTAGTGGACTCATCTTCTTGAACAAGCTATGGATCAGTCCGGGTATGGAGCTCACCTAGTGAATTTCAGGTTGGGTGAGATGAACATCAGCACAAGTATGTGAAGGATCGGAAAAAACCAACTTGGTCCTGTGTCTCAGAGGGTTTGATACTAGGAGACATGACACCTAGCAACACCGTGGAATAGTGAGGCTTCATCAGGGGACCTAACTCTAGTCTCGGAATGTAAGGGCCCAAATTTCCATTATAGCAGGTGGCTTTCTCCAGCTGCCATTTCTCAAGTCCCATTTACATGATTTTATGTTCCAGAAGCAGTGTTGAATACTTACAAGAAAACTTGTACAACCTTGGTTTGAAGACTATAGGTGAAGATAGGAAATGGCCTTATGAACCAGAAAGCAAATTCCTGAACATCAAGCACAGTCTTAGGCAGGAGAAGGAACCGACCCAGGACAGAAAACAAAAGCAGACCAAGATTAAGTGACAACTTTCACACCAGAAGTAAGCCAGAAGCGAAAAGGGCAAGCTATCCAAACATGCCTGTATCCTTGATAGAGTCATTCCCAGGAGCTATTCAACTTGTGAGAATTCTTTTTTTCACACTCACGACAGGGTTCAGAATGTGAGGCTTGGGGTCTGACTTTGAATCCCAGCTCCAACATTTACATGTGTGCCCTTGGGCAAATGATTTAACCCTGCTAAGACTCATTTTAAAGAGGAAAATGAAAATTTTTTCTTAAATGATTGTAATAATAATGGTCAGTAGTATTAAAGGATTTACTAAATGTGAATTACTCTTCTAATAATTTTTAATGTAATATTTCTTTTAATCATAACAGTACTGTGATAAAGGTATTATTATTATTATCATCCATTTTCATAGCTGAGAAAACTGACTGTCTCGATTACTTTCAAGATCTATAGTGCAAAGCAATTGTCTTTTATATTTGAAAAGCTAAAATGCATCATTTAGACTCTCAAAAGGCGACCTACATAGATCATCTATATTTCTCATAAAACCACAAGTGAGAGCAATTACTAACTACTCCAAGCTCCCTTCTCTATGATGTTTCTTACTGCCTATTTTTTAAGTCCCTGGAGGAAGGGAGAAGATATATGTTTATACTTACAAATTCATAGAATATTACTAAAGGAGCACATGGGAAAGAGGGAATGGTGAGTGTATCCAGTAAGGATCAATACATTGCTGAGGAGAGAGGGAGGAAGAATTATTTTCCACTCTATATCCTTTTGAATCTTTTCTAATTTAAAACCATAGACACATATAATAATTTAAAATTCATTTAATTTTTAAAGAAAGAATGCTCAGGATGATTTGGTGTAATGTGAAAAATATTAGACAAAGATCCAAGAGATCCGGATTCTATCGCTTATGTACTATGAGATCATGGCGAGACACTTTATATCTTCTTGGATTTCACAGTTGTAAAATAAAGAAAATAATGCCTCCCAAACCACCTCATTGGGTTTATATGAGGGTCAAGTAAGATTACAGAGGCAAAGCTGCTTTCCAGAGGACAAAGCATTACACAAATGTAAGATATCCTTATTGTTATTGGAATCCATCCTCCTCAGTTGTTTTGGCTCCTAGAACACAGAAGATGGAAAAGTTTGGCTTAGAGAATCAGGAGTCATCTATTAGCAGAGTAAATGGTGCAGGTCAAACCTCTCTCTACTTTATAACATGCTTCACTTCCCACTCCTCGATCCCCTCACCAAGCACAACAATATCCTGGAGATGTGACAGGAAGAGCTAAGAGCAGGAAGCCAGCAAACAAGAGTCCATTGTGGAGCTGACCATCCACAGGGATCTCACCCAATAGTTTTACTTTTTGGACCTCAGACCTCTGGAGTTTGAGAGCATCTATTCACTGGGGATGCCTCAACATCTTAGCACTAATGACAACTACTACTGCTAAGTCGCTTCAGTCGTGTCCGACTCTGTGCGACCCCATAGACGGCAGCCCACCAGGCTCCCCCTTCCCTGGGATTCTCCAGGCAAGAACACTGGAGTGGGTTGCCATTTCCTTCTCCAATGCATGAAAGTGAAAAGTGAAAGTGAAGTCGCTCAGTCGTGTCCGACTCTTAGCAACCCTATGGACTGCAGCCCACCAGGCTCCTCCATCCACGGGATTTTCCAGGCAAGAGTACTGGAGTGGGGTGCCATTGCCTTCTCCGATTAATGACAACACTTTGACCTAAACATCACCTCCCCATATCCTACATCGATAGATGAGATGAATTCCAAATGGAGAAACATACCATTGCCAATCAGAAGAAACGTGAAAGACCCAGCTCTAACTATCTGACCTCTCCCACCACCAAAGGGGGTTGTGCAAACAAGAGGAATTCCTCATCACAGATGGCCCTGTCATTAGATAGGACAACCCATGATGTCAGAGAAAAACACCAACCATGGAGCAGTTTTTGAACAATCTAAGGACTTCACACTTCTAGCGCAGGAGCTGAATGCTATGGGCAGCCACCCTCAGCTCCACTAAACAGCCCTCTTAAGTCTCTCAAAAGTTCTTATTACATGAAGACATTTCTAAACATCATCTGAGAGGTTCTCCTTTCTAAAAATTCACATATAACAGCACTGTAAGAAGCTATTTCGCTTTTACAAGCTTTGCCTTGTCAGAGTAAACCAATACTTAGTAAGCATTTATTGTGTATCAGACTCTTTCAGACATGTAATCTTGTTTATCCATTGAAATTTACCCCCAAAAAAGCATCAATTAACCCTGTTTTATAGTTAAGAAACCTGAGGTTCTGAGAGTCCTAACAGAATCTGTTCATAAATGTCCAGCTAAGTTCTGAATCCAGGTCCCAAAATACTAGATCCAGAGCTCCTTCTCCTTATTCTGATGCCCCCAAATTAAACTGACACAGAGTACTCTCCAACACTGAAACATTGTAAGTGAAATGTTTAGCTATACTATAGAAAGAGCTAAATTTAAAGCAAAATTCGAACTGTAAATCAGATCGTTCAAGTTAAGGCATAAGCTTAAAATATATAAAGGCCTGACGCAGTGCAGGCAATGGTTAAACTTCACCTGAATTCTGTCACATCAGTGCCAGAGGAGATTGTGGCCCCTCTTTGGACCACTGTACACTGTTGTGCCAGTTGCACACTGCATAATAGTAAGCTTGGATGTAGCCCCCAGACATGTCAGTATACATCCTCAGCAACTGTCCACAGCACTTTACTTTCTCTTGGATATCACTTGCAATTGTGACTATAAAACATTAAAATGTAATCCTGTTTGGAAAGATGAACTCCCCAAATTCCAAATCCAGGAAGTTTAATTATTATTTAAAGGCCCAATATGAAAAAGAAAACCCCCCCAAAATTAGATTTTAACACTAATTTTAAGCCTGGAGATTATCTACAATTTTCTATACAGAGAAGAGTTGGAGGAGCCAAAGTACACGAGATGTGGAAATGATCACATCACTGTTTTATTCAGATGAACACAAGGCCAACACACCACTTTCCAAATAAACCATCCTCCTTGTCCCAGTCCTAGAGCTCCAAACCCCCCAAAATCAAGCCCTTTTACTTATTCTAACCACAGGATATGCAAAAGAGGTCAGGGAGTTATATCATTATTGTCACATCTTTGCATTTATCTTCTGAAATTCAGGGCCGAGGAACTGAACCAGAGCAATCCCAATTTCTCACTTTCTATTGTTGTAGAGGATACTATCTCCCATGAAGATTACAGGAAGTATCTAGACTGGAACCATCAGGGTTCTGTGGGCAAGCAGATGGCACACTTGAAATAAGATACTGTAAAGAACATTTACTTACAAAGCTACAGGTATAAGGGGAACCACAGGGCCAATACAGTAACATGAGGCTTATTAGTAGCCAAGGTGTTAGGCCTAAAGAGGAGAAAAAGAAGTTCCTAGAACCTAGAAGGAGAGAATGTATACAGGCCATATCTTGAGAAGAGCTGTGACTCATGGATGGATGGATATAGCAATCCAAGCAACCTAACAGCAGGGAACCTGGGAACGAATGCTGGTCCTCATTCATCCCTCTCCTCTGATCTGCTGGGACTCCATACTGAACAGACACAACTGGAAGCCAGAAGATAGAGATACCCTTCGTGTGAACCATGTGGTTGGTGTTCAGTCACTAAGTTGTGTCTGGCTCTTTGAGACCCCATGGACTGTAGCATACCAGGCTCTTCTGTCCTCCACTATCTCCCAGAGTTTGCTCAGATTCATGTCTATTCAGCCTGTGATGCTATCTAACCACCTCAATCTGTGTTGCCCCCTTCTCCTCGTGCCCTCAATCTTTCCCAGCATCAGGGTTTTTTCAATGAGTTGGCTCTTCACATCAGGTGGCCAAAGTCCTGGAGCTTCACCTTCAGCTTCATCATCAGTCCTTCCAATGAATATTCAAGGTTGATTTCCTTTAGGATTGACTGATTTGATCTCCTTGCTGTCCAAGGGACTCTTAAGAGTCTCCTCCAGCATCACTATTTAAAAGCATCAATTCTTTGGCTCTCAGCCTTCTTTATGATCCAACTCTCATATCCATACATGACTACTGAAAAAAACATAGCATTGACTATAAAAACCTTTGTTGGCAAAGTGATGTCTCTGCTTTTTAATACGCAGTGGGATCCATATGGATCAGCTTCTCAGAGCAGAGCCAGGTCAGGGTTAGGGGAGGGAGAAAATGGGGGAGAGAGATAAGGGGAGGTGGTAGGAACCAGGTGACTAAAAAAGGAAGTCTGAAGGAGGCGTAGGCCCACCCTCTCCCGACCCCCTGCAGGCGCGGCCCCGCTGGGGTCCCCATTGTTTGCAGAGGTGGGGCAGTGCCCTCAGGGAGCAACCTGAGGGCCAGACTGCGGGGCCGGAAAGGGCAGCTCCCCCGCCAGTGTTTGGGAGGCTGCCCACGGAAGGCTGACACCCCCACAAGAGCTGTCCAGTCCTCTCGGCCCACGGGCTCGGACAGCTTTGGGTGGTGGAAGACTGGGAGCGAAGGAAAGAGGGTTTTCCTTGCCAGTGAATCGTGTAGAGTACACTGCCAGTCTCTTGTCTTCTCTTCACCATGGCTTCTTCTGATATCCAGGTGAAGAAACTGGAGAAGCCTTCCTCAGGCCAGGCTTTTGAGCTGATTCTCAGCCCTCGATCAAAAGAATCTGTCCCAGAATTTCCCCTTTCCCCTCCCAAGAAGGATCTTTCCCTGGAGGAAATTCAGAAGAAATTAGAAGCTGCAGAAGAAAGACGCAAGTCCCATGAAGCTGAGGTCTTGAAGCAGCTTGCTGAGAAAGGGGAGCCCGAGAAAGAAGTGCTTCAGAAAGCGATAGAGGACAACTTCAGTAAAATGGCGGAAGAGAAGCTGACCCACAAGATGGAAGCCAACAAAGAGAACAGAGAGGCACAGATGGCCGCCAAGCACATTGAAGAAGTGCGGAAGGACAAAGAATCCAAAGATCCTGCTGATGAGACTGAAGCCGACTAACTTGTTCTGAGAACTTTCTCCCCCTCCCCTTCCTAAATATCCAAAGACTGTACTGGCCAGTGTCATTTTACTTTTGCCCTCCTGACAAATATTCTAGAAGCTGATGTAGGACTGTATAGGTAGATCCAGATGGTATGATGTTGTTTTAGGGGCTAAAGGGGAGAAATGAAAAGTGTTTTACTCTTTTTCTAAAGTGTTGAAGTCTTTCTAATGTAGCCATTTTTCTTGTTGCATCTTTTCTACTTCAGTACACCTGGTGTGCTGGGTTAATGGCTAGTACTGCATTGGCTCCGTAAACATGTCTGTGAAATGAGTATGTAGTGGCTTCTTTCAAATTGTTAGATGCTGAGTATCTGTTCGCTTTTAAATCCCAGTTCTGTCCCGATCTTACAGACGCTACTGTACTTGAATGGTTAATAAAACTGCACAGTGCTGTTGGTGGCAGTGGAAAAAACAAAAAGAAGGAAGTCTGGCACAGCACCTGAACTATCTTTAGAATAAATGCACCTTAATAACATCTCCACCATGGTGTGATCACTCATCTAGAGCCAGACATCCTGGAATGTGAAGTCAAGCGGGCCTTAGGAAGCATCACTACGAACAAAGCTAGTGGAGGTGATGGAATTCCAGTTGAGCTATTTCAAACCCTAAAAGATGATGCTGTGAAAGTGCTGCACTCAATATGCCAGGAAATTTGGAAAACTCAGCAGTGGCCACAGGACTGGAAAAGGTCAGTTTTCATTCCAATCCCAAAGAAAGGCAATGCCAAAGAATGCTCAAACTACCACACAATTGCACTCATCTCACATGCTAGTGAAGTAATGCTCAAAATTCTCCAAGCCAGGCTTCAGCAGTATGTGAACCGTGAACTTCCTGATGTTCAAGCTGGTTTTAGAAAAGGCAGAAGAACCAGAGATCAAATTACCAACATCTGCTGGATCATGGAAAAAGCAAGAGAGTTCCAGAAAAACATCTATTTCTGCTTTATTGACTAATGCCAAAGCCTTTGACTGTGTGGATCACAATAAACTGTGGAAAATTCTGAAAGAGATGGGAATACCAGACTACCTAACCTGCCTCTTGAGAAACCTATATGCAGGTCAGGAAGCCAGAGTTAGAACTGGACATGGAACAACAGACTGGTTCCAAATAGGAAAAGGAGTACATCAAGGCTGTATATTGTCACCCTGCTTATTTAACTTATACGCAGAGTACATCATGAGAAATGCTGGGCTGGAAGAAGCACAAGCTGAAATCAAAATTTCCAGGAGAAATATCAATAACCTCAGATATGCAGATGACACCAGCCTTATGGCAGAAAGTGAAGAGGAACTAAAAATCCTCTTGATGAAAATGAAAGAGGAGAGTGAAAAAGTTGGCTTAAAGCTCAACATTCAGAAAACAAAGATCATGGCATCTGGTCATTTCAAGGGAAATAGATAGGGAAACAGTGGAAACAGTGTCAGACTTTATTTTTGGGGGCTCGAAAATCACTGCAGATGGTGATTGCAGCCATGAAATTAAAAGACACTTACTCCTTGGAAGGAAAGTTATGACCAACCTAGATAGCATATTAAAAACCAGAGATATTACTTTACCAACAAAGGTCCATCTAGTCAAGGCTATGGTTTTTCTAGTGGTCATGTATAGATGTGAGAGTTGGACTGTGAAGAAAGCTGAGCGCCAAAGAATTGATGCTTTTGAACTGCGGTGTTGGAGAAGATTCTTGAGAGTCCCTAGGACTGCAAGGAGATCCAACCAGTCCATTCTGAAGGAGATCAGTCCTGGGTGTTCATTGGAAGGACTGATGCTAAAGCTGAAACTCTAGTACTTTGGCCACCTCATACGAAGTGTTGACTCATTGGAAAAGACTCTAATGCTTGGAGGCATTGGGGGCAGGAGGAGAAGGGGACGACAGAGGATGAGATGGCTGGATGGCATCACCAACTCAATGGACATGAGTTTGGGTAAACTCCGGGAGTTGGTGATGGACAGGGAGGCCTGGCGTGCTGCAGTTCATGGGGTCACAAAGAGTCGGACACGACTGAGAGACTGAACTGAACTGAATAGCATCTCCATCCATTTCTGACTCTGTTTTTCATCTTCATGCACATGGCCCATTAACAGACTTCTAGATTTTACTCAATCTGTTTTTTTCGATTTTGAGGACAGAGATCTAAAGTCATCTTCACAATACAATCCACACTTAAGCCATTTATCCTTTAGCATATAGCCCCTGGGAAAATCGTATTTGAAAAGGGTATTACCTTTAAATAATAAAGGTCATATTTATTTTTATTTGTGGGAAAAGGTATGTTTAAGTCCTTTCAATTCTCCTTGAAGAAAGTGCTATAAATTACTCCCTCCAGCTTGCCCAGTAGGGCCATGAGACACTGTGATCTTGACCACTGGGAGTTTGATGGAAAATAGTGACATTGCTTGGGTCACATGTTCCTGTTTCATTAAACTTTCATTTGACTGCACTCTGATTTCTTCCTGGAATCACATTTTAAGTCCTCTCCTCAGTTATTCCACCAAAACTTGGAGGTAAAATGTCCAATTAACTCAGCTAAGGAGCATTGTCTGCCCAGGCATCAATCCACTCTCCATTCCACTCCAAGCCACTCAGGGAGCCCTTGGATCCCTCTAGAGCAGGGGTCCACAATCTCTGGGATCTGATACCTGATGGTCTGAGGTGGAGCTGATGAAATAATAATAAAGTGCACAATAAATGTAATGCACTTGAATCATCCTGAAACCAACCCTCCCCTTCCCAGGCTGTGGAAAATTTGTCTTCCATGAAACTGGTTCCTGGTGCCAAAAAGGTTGGGAACCACTGCTCTGAAGACTCCCATACCTCACCAAGCCTCAATGTATGTGGGCCCATAGTATGTGGGCCCAAGGGAGGGGGAAAGTTAAGGAACGCATCCTCCACCAGCCTAGGGGTGAATGCTATCCCTTTATTTGTTTCTCTGTAAACTTGACAGAGAGGTAGGACTAAGGTCAATAAATGAACCGTCGACCTGGAAACAGCACTCTAGGAAATACCATGTTTCACTGAATCTGAGATGTCTAAGAATTTGTAGGCCACACCACTATTTTATGAACCACTGAGAAAGAAAAAGTACCACCAATCAGTGACAGCAACTCCCTGCTTCTTTGAAATTGACTTATTCTAAGGGCTTTGAGAACTCCTTCTGCCCTAACGGGCATCACTTGCTCTGTTCAGGCAATTCTTTTGCACACATTTCAGTAACACATGTAACACAGCTCTAGCTACTTATGGGCTTTTTCTTTCTTACATCCCATAAAACCCTTGAAAACTATGAAATTGCAGCCATTCTGCCAAGATGAATATTTGCTTCACCAACATCAAAATTATGCCTCGTTGCTCTGTTTTGTGCCTTTGTGTACACAATTACTTGGTTCCAGAGCTGAATCATTATGTAAACTTTTCTGAAAATATTTTAAACAGCACTAAGTAGTACCCACAATGAGCATAACTCATTTAAAATGAGGATTCTGTGACCAGCAATGACCAAGTTCATACCTCCCCAGGAAACAGCAACCACTGCCTCGCTGGTGGCAAAAATAAAACCCACCATTTGTAAATCATCTTAATTTTGGAGATGCTGAAACACATGTGGGAAGGGGGCAAGGCACATCTTAGAATCATTGAAATATGATATATGTTTCAATATAACTATGTTTTACTGGCTAGTACTGTATAGTAAGGGTACATTTTGAAACATTTGACCTTAGAAGGTATGTGGGTTGGGTTCCAGCAGAAAATAGATGGCACACATAAAAAGGGGTGATTAAGGGAATTTCATGAAGATATTATTTAATCAAGGTATAAGTAGGATTAAGGAAAAACAACAAGCATCTCTGGCCAGCAAAACCAGAAGACTGCTATGACCTTTGGGCCTCAGAATGTAATAGAAAAGGGTTTACATGAACCCAGAGAGACCCTCAGTGTAGAAGGGAGTCATTTCAACAGGAGCCAAGGCCTTTGGTAGAGGAAGGCAGCTTCTTCCAGGCAACCAGACAGGCAGGGAGTAGAAAGCATAAATATAATGACCCTCTGTCTGTCTGTCCTCCAGTCTCCCGCCTTTGCCCACGCCACATCAGGGATGGAGGTCACCCACAGAGCCGGCCCCCCAGGCCAGGGGGCAGGGTAGACTTTGGAGTGGGGGTGAAAGAGAATACCCAACACTGAGGGTTCACCAGAAAGCCGAAAAGCTTTGAAGTGAGGGATTTTGTAGTTCTCTGATAACACTTTTATGAGCAAGGTAGGCGTTTCATAGCTCCTAGAAGAAAATGATTATGAACAGAAAGGACCTGAGATTTTGAACTTGATTGCCCATTTGCCTGAGTGTCAGATCAGATCCAAATTTGTGTTCTGAAAAAAAAAATCTTATTTCTAACTCTAGCTGCTTCATCTGTGTAAGACTGAGACAGGTAAATGGTAGCTAGACAGGTACAGACAAGCAGGCTACCCTCGCCTTGTCCCCACAGGCCGCGCCAAGTGACTTGGATGAAAACAACCAGTTAGAATGAGATGAGCTTAGTGGCTCAAAAAGCCGAATTTTTTTTTTTAATTGAAGTATAGATGGTTTACAATGTTGTGTTAGCTTCTGGTGTAAAGCAAAGTGGTTTTGTGTTTTTTTTTTGTTGTTTTTGGTTTTTTTTTTTTCAGATTCTTTCCCATTTTAGGTTATTTCCATTATAGGTAATTATAAGATACTGAATATAATTTCCTGTGCTATTCAGTAGGTCCTTGTTGTCTATTTTTTTTTTATTTTTTATTTTGTATTGGAGTGTAGCTGGTTATTAGCATTGTGATAGTTTCAGATGAACAGCAAAGGAACTCAGCCATACATGTACATGTATCCATTTTCTCCCAAACTCCCCTCCCATCCAGGCTGCCACATAACACTGAGCAGAGTTCCCTGTGTATACAGTAGGTCCTTGTTGGTTATCTATTATAAATATAGCAGTGTGTGCATGTTGATCCCAAACTCCTTAACTATCCCTTCCCCCAATCCTTTCCCCTTGGCAACCATTCCCTAAGTCTGTAAGTCCCCTTCTCTAAGTCTATAAGTCTGTTTTGCAAAATAAGTTCATTTGTATCATTTCTTTTTAGATTTATCTACTTTCACATAGTAGTATGTGTCTGTTAATCTCAAATTCCTAATTTATCCCTCCCCCTCTTTAACCTTTGGTAACCATAAATTTGTTACCAATGTCTGTGAATTTCCTTCTGTTTTGTCCACAAGTTCGATTGTATTGGGTTTCCCTGGTGGCTCAGACAGCAAAGAATCTGCCTACAGTGTGGGAGACCTGGGTTCGATCCTTGGGTTGGGAAGATCCTGGAGAATGGAATGGCTACCCACTCCAGTATTCTTGCCAGGAGAATCTCCATGGAGGAGCCAGGCAGGCTACAGTCCATGAGGTTGCAAGAATCAGACAAGACCACCACCACCACTAGACTGTCTTCTCCACTAGAATCAAAGTACCTCTGTCCAGCACTCTATCCTCAGTGCCCAAAACTCTACTGGGCAATAAATAAATGATGGAATTTGTCCAAGGACTTGGGGTCACTGAATGGACAGGACTTGCTTCCAAATGGTCTGTCTAGAGTCCTTCCTCTTCCCCCTTCTCCCCCACAACTCCCGGCACACAGGACTGCCTCTAAGATGATCCTCCCCACTCTGTGGATGGGGAATAGAGTGGCATTTATTTACACTTGTATCCCCAGTGTCCCCACCCAGGTTGGCTGAACTGAAAGAAAAGGTGCATGCCACTGAGCCAAAAAAGGAAAATTCTGCACCTTATCTCCAGTCCCAGCCATTCTAAGCTGGGTAGAAACTTAGTTCTGCTTCCCCACGAAGCAGGAGAAGCCACTGCTATTGGCATTCAGAAGACAGGGACAAAGGCAGCATCATTACCCGGAGGTGTCAGGCTCTGGACTTGTACCAGCTTTCCCTCCCTTCCCACATTATTCATCTTTCAGCTGAATCACAAAAAGAAACAGGATGTACAAAGCCACAAACAGCATCATCTCTTTCTCCTGGGGAATATAGCACCACTCCTTTTGTATAATCTCCTGAAGCTTTTATACATTTCCTTCCTCTGGTGCTGTTTTCTGCTTCTCCCAGCCTTTCTAACTCCTCCTTGATTTTCTTTCTGCCAGAGAATTTATTCACCGTGAGCACGTGCACACGTGTCTTTTAAAGCACAACACTGGCTGCATTCCCAGCAAGGGAGGAAGCAGCTTTGTGGCCCAACTAATTCAATAAGCTTCAATTATTCATGGAATATTTATTAGGTGGGAAGAAAGCAATGGTTCCACCACTTGTTATTAGCCCACAAATCTATCAGAGGAGTAAATTAATGTCCTGTCACCAAAGAAGTCTCCGGATCCTCAAACACAGGAGTGGCTAATGACAAAAGATTGGAAACTGTTTTACAGAGGGGTCATGACACACATCACTTATACCACAGAAAACAGAAAATAGGGTTGGGAGCCGAGGAAGACGCAAGCAGAGAAGTAGGAAAGGGCACACAGTCCCCTGAGCTCTCTTTATCCCAAAAACTTCAACCAGGCAGCCCCAGGGTCAGTTGTTTTATATGCTTTTATGAGACACTCAGGTACAGCCATTGGAGGAGACACAGGAGAGGCTCAGGAAAATAACATGCATTATACTCACAGGCCCTAGAGACAGGAGGCATGCCGCATCATGCAGGACCACATAGGAATTCACCAACGTGGTCTGGAGACAAAAGGCAGAAGGAAGAAGCACTTAGGCCACGGGGGCTACTGGGGTGTCCTTGGGAAAGGCAAGGTAAGGCAGGGGGAAGCAGTTCAGGATGGGCTGGTTTGAAAAACTTCTGCAGGCTTTGGGCTATCGGGTTGGTCCCTCGTTGCCTGGTACCTAGCCCTGGAATGGTTAAGACAGAGGAATATTGCCTCCAAGAATGTTTGGGCCAGAGAGAGGAGATGTGGCTCTGGAAATCAAAAGCATGCACCCAAGCTGAGCCTTTGCTATCTCTAAAAATCAGCAGTCTCTCCCCCACCAAAAAGGTTTTCTAAGATGTCAAAAATCATAATACACAGAAAATGTTTAAATATATTCATTGCACCAGCCTTCTAGTGGAACAGAGCCCAGCACCATCAAGCTCCATATATCTGCAGGGACAGAGGGAAGGGAATATCTGTACAGGCATCACCAGGATGCTCTCCTGTCAAGGAAGCGGACCCTTTAGAAATGGAAGTTGTGGAGCTCAGGGGCCAGAATCAGTCTGTTTTCTCAATCCAGGTAACCCAGACCGGTTGAATCAGGTCTCTGCTAAGCTCCTAAAAGGTGAAGAGAGAAAAAAAAAAAAATGAGACTCTAGGGCCATGGGACTTTCCTCTCCTTGGAAGCTAAATGAGTTCATTTCCCAGTGAACAGAGCCTGGAGATCCTGAGTCCACTTGAGAAGCAACCAATGAGGACTGAGTCCTTCATGAGCTCTTCAGTCTCAGGGGTGCACAGTAGCTAGTTTGGGATTCATGGTCAGTGGGATTTGACATGATGACATAAGTTTCATCAAGCACACAGGTACAGTGAATACACTGGTGGTTGCCAGGGGCAGGGAGGGAGTCAAAAGGTATAAACTTCCAGTAATAAATACATCATGGGGGTGTGATATACAGCATGGTGACTATCATTAATAATAGTGTATTGCATATTTGAAAGTTGCTAAGAGAGTGGATCTTAAAAGTTCTCATAACAAGAAAACACAATCTATAACTATGTATGGTGAGAGACATTATGGTGATCATTTCACAATATATACAAGTATCAAATCAATATGCTGCACACCTGAAACTAACATAATGCTATGTCAGTTATCATCTCAATTTAAAAAATAAATAAATAAAATGTAAGTTGCATTATTTTTCAGGTAAGGTGAAACTAACAGATGAGGAGATGACTGCCTTTGGAAAGATAGTTTGGTATACTCAGATTCCAAAAGGATGGCATGTCTGGTGGGACCACTCAGGGAAGAATTGGGGTCAGTTAGGAGGTAGATGGAGGTGGGGAAAAGTAGACAAGAGCTTTTTTTGTGATTTTGACAGGAAAGAATGAGAGGCAGGGTAAGCAGGCTTCAGGCTGGCTAGTTTGAAAGATTTCAGTAGGCTTTCAGTGGAGCGTAGTGGCTGCCCTTACTTGTCTGGTACCTGACGCTGAGGTGACTAGGACAGGCAGATAGTGGCCTGGGATATAAAAGCTCCATCAAGAGGTAACTGGGGTGGGCACTGGGCTGGATGGTTTCCATATGAAAGGCACCCTAGCCCCCCTGTCAATTACTACCTCTAGGAACAGGCCAACCCTGAAAAAGGCAGGCCCTCCAGTGTCAGCAAGACCTAAGACATCAAACATCAAAAATACAGAAAAATAGTTTCAGGTGTACAGCAAAATGATTCCGTTATACATATGCATGGATCAACTACACTTCAATATAAAATAAAAAGTTTTTGCAAATAAGTAAATAAAGTCCGAACTGTGGTATTGGAGAAGACTCTTGAGAGTCCCTTGGACTGCAAGGAGATCCAACCAGTCCATTCTGAAGATCAGCCCTGGGATTTCTTTGGAAGGAATGATACTAAAGCTGAAACTCCAATACTTTGGCCACTTCATCCGAAGAGTTGACTCATTGGAAAAGACTCTGATGCTTGGAGGGATTGGGGGCAGGAGGAGAAGGGGACGACAGAGGATGAGATGGCTGGATGGCATCACTGACTCGATGGACGTGAGTCTGAGTGAACTCCGGGAGTTGGTGATGGACAGGGAGGCCTGGCGTGCTGCGATTCTTGGGGTCGCAAAGAGTTGGACACGACTGAGTGACTGAACTGAACTGAATAAGAAATATACAGAAAATTAAAAGACGTGCTTGATATAATGTGTCCCCAGGCTGATTGCAGAAACCTGGGGAAGACTTCTCCATGTGAATGAAGGCCTGAATCCAAGGACGGGGCTGCGATCTAGGACTCCTGGAAAGGGTGATGGGGAAATCTACCTAGAACTTGAACTAGGCCTTTATAAGTAGAGTTGATCAGGAAATGAAAGTGGTAAAGAGATGCTGGGATAAGAAGGAGGCAATGGAGGGAAGTGAAGGGAAGAACAACTACCAAGTAGTGAAATGGTCTGAAAGTGAAGAAGTGAAGAGACCCTGTGGTCGCCTGTGATCACAAAAGCCATTCCTTTTCTCTGACTCTCGTTTAAATTAAGTATTGAATATATGCAAAAGAATATTAAAACATCTGTCTGGGGCCAATGGAAACAGCCCACTACCTCACAGGTGGTAGTGAGGATTACATGAAGGAATACTTAGACAATGGCTAGCACAGCGCTTGCACAGAGGAGGTGCCAGGGAACATCAGCTTCTTGCCACCCACTCCTTCCTCCCTCCTCTTTCTCTCCCTCAATCTTTCCCCCACATCTGCCTTTACCCAGTCCAACCTCTGGGTAGTCTGCCAGCCCCATTCTCAGAGATGCAGAATCCCCTCTGTCGGGAACTGCATGTTTGTGTTTCCCCCCAAACTCATGTTGAAGCCTAACTCTCAGGGTGATGGCATTCGGGTGGGGCTCTGGGAAGTACTTAGGTTTAGACGAGGTAATGAGGGAGGCATGTCCTCTTGTAAGACAAGGACAAGACTTGACCTCCCTCTCTCTCAAGCACGTGAGGACACAGCCATAAAGAGGCGGCAGCAGGTGACTGTCTGCAAGCCTGGAAGAGAGGTCTCCCCAGAACCCAACCAGGCAGGCACGCTATCTCAGAAATCTAACCTTCACCGTGAGAAATAAAAGTCTGTTGTTTAAGCCACCAGCCTATGGCATTTTGTTATGGCAACCCTCACTGATAAAGACATCCTAAACCTCCTGAAAGAATAAAACCCTTAGTTCCAAAACAGGAAAGGAAGATGAATGTGCCTTTGATGAAATACTTCTGGGCCATAAAGATTAGTAAAATGTCTTTCCTTTAATGAATTAAACTAGACAATTTAAAACCAGAAATCCCAGAATGCTGAGATCTCATAGGCTAATGATCTGAGAGGTTAAGACCCACATCAGCACAGACTGCTGGGGAACCAGATGCCAATATTTCTCAAAATGTAGCTCCTAAATCCCCTGGAGGAGGGCATTGCAACCCACTCCAGGATTCTTGCCTGGGGAATCCCCATGGACAGAGGAGCCTGGCAGGCTACAGTCCACAGGGTTGCAAAGAGCTGGGCACAATTGAGCAACTGAGAACACACACACAGACCACCTTTATCAGAAATTACAGAGTGTCTGTTATGAAAATCAGATGTCTTGTGTCAAAATAAAATAAAATACATAGAAACAAACCTAACCAAAGAGGTGAAAGACTTATACATTGAGAGCTATAAAATATTGATAAAGGAAACTAAACATGATTCAAAGAAATGGAAAGATACTCCATGTTCTTGGATTAGAAGAATTAATACTGTGAAAATGACTGTACCACTCAAAGCAATATACAGATTTAATGTAATCCCTATCAAATTACCCATGACATTTCTCACAGATCTAGAGCAAGTAATTCTAAAATGTATATGAAACCACAAAATATCTAGACTTGCCAAAGTAATTCTGAGGAAAAAGGACAAAGCTGGTATTATGTATTATATAATAGCATTTACATGTGGGATCTAAAAAGGCAATACAAATCAACTTATTTACAAAACAAAAAACAGACCCACAGATGTAGAAAACTAACTCACGCTTAGCAAGGGGGAAAGGCAGGTAGTAGGGGAGCACATAACTAGAAGTATAGGATTAAGAGACACACTGCTGCCTACTTGCCTGGCAAGGGAGATACCATGATCAAGAGACACACTGCTCTATATAAAATAGATAAACAACAAAGATTTACTGTATAGCATGGGGAACTATATTCAATATTTTATAATAACCTTTCATGGAGAAGAATCTGAAAAAGCAGATAGATAATCAGAATCACTTTGCTATACACCTGAAACTAGCATGATATTTTAAATCAACTATACTTCAATTTAAAAAAAATCAGATGTCTGCAACCTATTACATAGAATGCAGTAGTTGGGATCCTAGAAGTCTATATTTTGCAAGCTCCCCAAGGCTGTCTCATGAACAGTATGGCACACACTCTGACCACCACCAGCCCATCTCTACTGAATACTACAGACTGGGACATTGAAAACCTTTTCTAAACTCTTGCATTAAGAATGTGGTCTGCACTCCAACAGCATCACATCACTTGAGAGACTCTTAGAAATGCAGAATCTCAGGCCCCAGCCAGACCTCGTACCTCAGAGTGCATCTGTCCATTTGAGTTTGGAAACCATGCTCTGCTCCAGTGAATCCAGATTGATCCAGGCCTGTGAATGCCTTCAGGATCTGCCTAGGAGTTTCTACTGTCAAGATTTCAAAATCAAATTAAGCTACTCAGACAGGAACGAAGGGGAGTGTAGAATAGACAGAGAGGAAAATAATGTTTTCATGAACTGAGTGACCCACATATCCATTTTACACCTTTTGCAGAGACTACAGGGTGTCCCCTACTAACCATTCTTCTCTGCTTTATTTAATAGGACCCCTGGTGTTTAGCTGGTATTTGACTGCCCAACACAGAAACCACAGTATTCAGCCACCCTAAGCTGAAAGTGTGTTCATGGAAGTTCTGGCCAGGGAGATGTAAGCGAATGTATCCTTTGCCAGTCCTGGGAAGTGTCCCTATAGGAATAGGGCATGCCCTTCTTCATCCTTTCTTTGCCCCTGGCTAGTATGTAGACTAGATGGCTAGATGGCTAGAGCTCAAGCAGCCATCTGGGACCATGACGTGGAAGCTACATGATGAGAATGTGGTCCCTGGCAATATCATGAACTAGATATCTACCTCTTGACTTCTTAACTTAACTATTTTGTTTGTGCCATTTTAATTGGGGTTTTCTTTTACTCTCTGGTGAACCAGTTTTTATTTATGTCCCCTTTACACTATAGCCTGGTTCAGGTGACACTAGCTAAGTGACCCCTTTGTTCTCAGAAAGGCAGAGTATCTTGACTATAAGAAAAAAATCCCATTATTCAGGGGGATTTAGTACCATTCTGGGCTTGACTGTATCTCCCAGCCAGTAGCAAATGGAGAGGGAAAGGGGAGTCGGGAGCAGAGCATTAAGGACCTACCCTTTCTTCTACAGAAGCTATGCTTAACCTTTCTGTTGCCATAGATACCTCCAGAAAGAACATTAATCCTCTTGGAGCTCTTGCCAATATTTCTTTCTGCTTGTAGCTGGCAACTCTAACCTATATTTCTCTTACTGCAATTTAGACAAGTCCCTCTTCACCTTTAGAGGAAAAACAAGCACAGAGACTGCCTGCTACAAACAACCTTTCAATATAAAATCCTCTCTTCATCCATTAGATAAACTCGTATTTGAGGGTATATTATGTGCAAATTACTGTGGTAGGCATGGGACAGAATAAAGTCTTCCTGAAAGCTGTTTTTGATTAGTGTATTGTCTCTAAAAGCCAACTCCTCACTCCAGGCAACAGGCCAATTAATTATCTCAAAGCCAAGTTTGAGCCTTGCCCTTGAAAATGTTATGCAAGGATTAGACCCTTCTGCAAATCAGAGGGGGGAAAATGCCCTTTTTTTCCTGATACATAATTACCTTCCTTATGCTTCCTCTCAAACTCTTAAATGACTTTTCATGACACTCATATAAATTACCCTTCTTTCAATGACACAGGAGACATTCTCCAAAGGGATCTAATCGCCGTCTCACACTCTCTTGGCTCTCTCTCATACACACACACACACACACACACACCCTAAGAATACATGAAGAGCTGAGTGCAGTTTCTGGCATGTTCAAAGTGTTCAATAATTTTCCCCAAATCTGATTTCCTTGGTTTTATGCTTTATGTTCTATATTTTATCTCTTGCAACATACCATGTAATAAATACTTATATTAGTATGTATCATGACTATTTTATTCTTCTGTTTCTAATATTGCTGCAAATTACCAGTTACACTTATCTTCAGGCGATTCACCCAGAAAAAGCACTTTCATTCAGGGTACAAAGAAATCATATAGAATGTCTACCTGTCATTGAAATGTGTTTCTGTGGTCACATTTGAATGTGGAAGTGTCTCTTCTAAAACTGTTACAAGAAATCTCTTTGACTAAGTTGAGTCACGAAGCCATGAAGATCTGCACCAGAAGCAACTGCAAGGCTGGCTGGCTTCCCCAGGACTGTGGTTTGGGTTGAAAGGAAGAAATCAGACAAACACCCTGTTAATGGGGTGTGAAACGAGGATGCTTCTGCTAACCAGGAGGCAACCTCCTTTCAGGACACAAGCAAATGGGACTCCCTTCTTCACAGCTTGCTTCACTAAGTCCTTGACAGCTAATGAATTATTTTAATTCGAAAGGGCTTTTCCAGAACAAAAGATGAAGCAGCTATAGAGCATTCACATGGTGATAGGAAAAAGCATTAACTAAACAGAGAATCCTGCATTTAGGAAATAAGGAGTCCAAAATCGCCCCACCCCACCCCTGAGCCCCCCAAGGGTGTAACCCAACTCCCTTTCTTGGAGTGGCTGAGCTGGAGTAGACCAACATTGGTACCTTAAACTTGACCCGCTCACCCTGTGTAACGGTCTGAGGCAGAAGGGCACATAATCCAGTAGTGTAAGAAGCCTGAAGGTAACATTTCAGTGCAGGTCCCTCTATAGAAAAGGAAGCAACCGGGGTTAACTTCTAAATCCTGGGCTTTGTGTAAACAATTTAGACACACTTAATGGCATGTTTACTGAGAAGGAAATTTTCTTACTCATTTCTTTTTTACAATTCTGAAGTTATACGCATAATAAAAAGAAACAGAGCCTTTCCATTCATCTGGTTTATGCACTATTTTTTCTTATCCCTTTCTCTCAACATCCTGTTGGGCTTACTCTGCTAAGAAAGCCTCTTGCATATTTGGGGTTTGTGAGGGGAGCAGGACACGGGGAAGGGAGGATGTAGGAAAGCTCTTGATGAATTTGAACAGGAAATGTCTTTAACAAATGAAGTCTCTCTTCCCTTGCCTAATTCTGAAATGCCTCTGGCTCGAAAATCCCCCATATGCTTGTTATTTATGTATACCACGCAAATTCTAAACAAAGAGTTCCATTCTTGGTCCCCCTCCACACACCCTGGAGCAGCAAGAAAATTTTCCACCAGAGAGATATAGGGAGATCCGGAGCAGAACAAAACCAATGGTCACTGCACAAAACCTTCTGGGCAAAAGCCAAATCGAAGGTTGTGTATGAACCACACGGGGCTGATTAACCCTGCGTGATGAATTTGCTCTCTTCCAGCAAGTCCAAGCCTTTGAGGAGGTGCCTGGATCATTTTGTAAGGCTGCATGGCTTACACAGCTGAAATGTCTTGCCTCATAGTTTCAGAGGCTGGAAGTCTGAGTCGGAGGTCTTAGCAGTCTTGGTTCCTCCTAAGGCTGGGAACTCTGTTCTGTGCCTCTCCCCCAGTTCCTGGTGGTTCGCTACAATCTTTGGTAACTCTTGGCTTGTAGAAGCATCATCCTGATGCCTGCTTTCCTGTTCACATGATGAACACTTTCTGTGTCTATGTCCATCTCCCACATTTCCCCTTTAGGTAAGGGCATCAAGTCGTATTGAATCAGGACCCCCTCTAATGACCTCACCTAAGTACTTAACATCTGCAAAGACCTTATTTCCAAGTAAGGTCACATTCACAGGCACTGGGGGTTAGGACTCCCAACATGAATTTGGAAGACAGTACAATTCAGTCCTTAGTGGGGGCCAGTGTAAAGCACCTAACCACAGAGCTGAAAACTCTGCCCAGAGAATAGCCAGTGGGATGATCAGGTGTTAGCCTTCTCAAAACACCATGGCCCCTTCTGGGCTATGCAGAGCAGGTTTCTGAGCTGCAGGGATCCTCTGGGAAAAGCTAACTGCTGAAATGTGCTCTTCAAGAACAATTCAAGATGAGTGGCTCTCCCCATGCCCTGTGGTTCTGAGCACCAGTCTCATCTCTCTCTCCAGACAGGTGGGCAAAAATGAGGCTGAATCTGAGAGAGCCATGGGTCTGCTGGGCTTCCCCTACTCAGAACCAGCCTTTCTTATTGTTTCTTCTCTGGACATGCAGGGCAGTAGAGAAGGCAGAGGTGGGAACTAATCCTCAGCCTTGGGGCTCACTGCATGCCACTCTGATTCATTTCCCTCTAATCAGTCCTCCCTGCTTCCTTCTCCCCTACTCTCTTCAACCCAGAATACCAAGAATGCTGACCACAAGAAATTCAGCAGAAAGTGGTAAAGTGAGAAAGTAAAAAGGTTGCAGTCAGAAACGTGTTTGATGTCTCTGAGTCCCATCCCGTTTGGGAATCCACAGCCTCAGAGCCCCATCCATGCTGGCCAGTACTTAGGCACTGGGGACCCATAGATGTTTTCCTTCTGTGTTTTGATTGAACTTCCTCAGGACTCAGAGGAGCAGGCAAGCTATTTGTGGAGAATCATTTTCCAAGTCATTTATTTGTTTCCTTCTAAGCATCTGTGCCTCCCTCTGTTACCCAGCGCAAGTGGAGGACTCTAGAGAAAGAAGGGAGGGAAGCCAGGGGCGGGAAATGCATGGCCACGCCCAGGCCGGATGAGCCCTGGCTGAAGTGGTCCCTGACCTGCCTTCACACCTAAGGAGAAGGCACTAACGCAGGACAGAAGCTCTGGACACCAGCACTGCTGGGCAACCCGTGGGCTTTGCTGTTAGGTAATCAGGGCGCACCTTACTGTGTCACTACGGGACTCCCAAATGCCAGTTTCTTCAGAGAGAATGCCACCCACTCCCCCCTCCTAGGGGATGTAAGCCCAGGATGGAAGACTCCAGAGGCCCAGAGGAGGAAGAGGGAGAAGCCCATGCCATCCAGTTGCGATAGGAGAAGTGGGAGTTAAAACCCTCCACAAGGGCAGCAAATGTCCCCTGTCATGATTCTCCTTCTCACCTGGATATAGGTCAGTTGTCTGGTCTCTCCCACCAGAGCAGACCCTGGAAAGAGCCCAGCCCTGTGGCTCGGGCCAGCTCCTGGTCCTGCCCCACCTGTGGATCTTAACCACCGTTGACCCAGGTCCTGTCACCTCCTGGCTGAAGTGCTGTAAACACCTCCAAGTCAGAATGTACTGCAGGCTTTATCCTCTGTCCTCCCAGCTCCCTGCTCCAGCAAATCTTGTTTCACCCCATTTGCAATTAGTCCAACATCATGACCCACCCAGTGGGTGGAAAGGTAGACAATCAGTCTCACCTGATGAAAACATCTGACACTTCTTCTAGGATATCTGATAACTACAGCATGGGCAAGGTAGGCCTGAGAGCGTAGAACCCTGACCAATCAATTAAAATCAACCCTGGGGAAGCTGGGGGCTGTTTGGTCAATACATGTTGACTTTATTTTATACGCTCTCTGAAATAACGTATATACGCTCTCTGAAATAAATTAGCACCAGACTCCAAAAATCTGTTAAATTGCAGTCTAATCCATGAATTTAGAGCTTCCAGTTTGTCAAACTGCAACCGTGCAGGACCCTGTAGGGGCTCCTGGGGGTAAACCTCCATGCCTCTCGCCTCTTGTTTGTAGAAAATCTTTAGCTTCTGGGGCCTTCCCTGAGTTCCAAAGAGCAAGTATCAACACAATCAGAGAAGTGAGAAAATTCAGAAACAAAAGAAAACCATCAGGTAATACAAAATAATGATAGTTTAGCCCTGAAACAAAGTCAAGGAACTTTAGTTCCTCTGTAAGGGCTATAAGTAACATCCTTAGCCACAGCCTTGAGTTTTTTTGCAGAGACTAAAACCCCCATTGGGTGTGAGAAGTTAACTACATTGCTGACCAGAAGTACATGGACCCAGACCAGCTGAAACCAGAAGGTTGATGATGTTGACTCCCAATCACCTCACACCCATCAACTAGAAGAGTGCCCACACACTCATGAGGCACCTTGAGGCCCTCTCCCTCACCCTGTGCTTAGAAACCTCTCCCTGAAGCCACCAAGGAGTTCGGGTCTTTTGAGCATTACCACCTGTACTCCTTGCTTGGCCTTGCAGTCAACACTGCACCTTCCTTCACTACAAACTGGTGTCAACAGATAGGCTTTACTGCACACAGGCTGGTGGACCCAAGTTTGGTTTGGTAGCAGGATGTCATTTATTTAGCAAACATGATATTCACCACTCATCTGAGTCTTATGTGCTTTACAAATATTAAGCCTTTTAAATCAGCATAACTATATGAGGCCACTGAAAGTGATTTCATCCTTACAGAAGAGAAAAAGGGCATTCAGCTAGTAAGTAACAGAGCCAGGACTCACACCTGTGCAATCTCATAGAGTCCAGACTCCTGAGCACTGCATGGGGGGACCAACTATAGCTTTAATATGTCTGATGGTGCAAAAGACAGGAGGGGATAATTGAAATGGTACAGCTAAAATGGGGGTCTGGGGATGTGAACTCACTTATGTTTCCCTGTGAGGTGTTTACTGCACTTAAACACAACATTTCTCTAGCTTGGGCTCCCCAGGTAGCACTAGTCTAAAGAGCCTGCCTGCCAGCACAGGAGACTTGAGACAGAGATGCAATCCCTGGGTCGGGAAGATCCCCTGGAGAAGGACACAGCAACTCACTCCAGCATTCTTTCTAGAAGAATCCTACAGACAGAAGAACCTCTAGCTCAACCAGGCTGGCCAAAGACTCTACAAAACTGGTCCATTTTAGCACTGCAGTATGGCTGCAACGATCAAAGCGATGCCCCAGCTCCTAAGTAGGATAGTCTAGGACCCTGAAAGGTGCTGGGCTCCACTGTACCTCCTCTCACTGCTGACAGCTTTTCCCTGCTCTTCTCTGGATGAGAATTCTAATGCGCAAACAGAAAAATAAAGTCTAGCACAATTCCTATTAAATGGTATCTTCTCCACCTAAAAGAAAAAAAAGAACTTTCAGATCATTCATTTTCGACTCAGTCACCGACTTGCTGATTCCCAGCTGTAACAGGGCCCTCCAGAGGCCGTCTCCATTCCCACCTTTAGACTTGCTTCTTTTGCTTGCAAGTTGACTCTTTCCTCTCAGGGAGGGAGTCCATCATCCATAAGTTCATCGTTCTCATCGTTTGCTTGGAGAAAGGCCCTCCAAAGTGTTCCCTAGCAAATCCAGATCATAGCATCTGTCACATGTGCCCACACATTTGTTGCTTCTTGACAATGGAAGAAACCGGCAATTCCTGCTGCTGACTAAATTAAACTTAACAGCCCAGTTTATTCCAGCAGGTTCCTGGTAAACAGCACTGCAGCTGAAAAGGCTTATCCTGTTTACATTAGCATGAAATAGCCCCTGTTGGGGCTTCCAGAGCAGGGCCGACACCGAGCTCCCTGAAAGTCAGCTGTTTGAAGGCTTTGTGTTTAGACGAATGGTGTTTACGTAAGAAAGCCACTGTTGATGTGATCTTTTGAATCCACTCGAGGCATCTGACGTAGATGGACGCTGTTCTGTTTCATTACCTGCCAGACCTCCTCCAAGAGGAGGGTCATCCAGGTATGTAATGATTGGAAGCTCTCTGTTGACTAAACCTTCATACATGGTTTGATCTTCTTTAGCTTCTGCTTCTGGGTCAGGGTTTCCCATCATGAGCACTGTTAACATTTGGACCAAATCATCATCTGTTGTGCATCATAGAAGTCTGGCAGCAACCCTGGCCTCCCCCTGCCATCTGCCAATGGCACACCTCCCCTGAATCGTGATGTCCAAAAATGCCTGCAGATAATGCCAAATCCCTGGAGGAGGGCAGAATCACATCCCACCTGGGCTGAGACCACCACTGGAAGCTGAAAAGAAAGTTTTTTCTCATAAAGGCCAGAAGGAAAGAGACCATTTGGAGACAACTCAGTAATTCTCGGAGCATCCTCAGCCTGATCTCACTCTTCACGCGTCATCCATGTCCACAGGGAATTCTAACCGATCCTGCTACTGGAACTTGGAAACACAACTACTTAAAAGACTTTAAGAAAAGTGACCAGAAAATGGGAGGGGAGTCTGGGGGAGAGTGGAAACATGTATGTATGGCAGAGCCACTGTGCTGTGCATTGTAGATTATCACAACATTGTTAATCGGCTATGAAAGTGAACACACTCAGTTGTGTCCGACTCTTCTGCAGCCCCATGGACTGTAGCCCACCGCCTCTCTGTCTATGGGATTCTCCAGGCAAGAATACTGGAGTGGGTAGCCATTCCCTTCTCCCAACCCTGGGATCGAACCCGGATCTCCTGCATCGTAGGCAGATTCTTTAATCGACTATAGTCCAACATGAAATAAAAAGTATTTTTCAAAAATGTTACCATAAAAATAGGAATCCTCCAAGTGAGTATTCCATGCACTTTATGTGTCCAGCCAATGTAGTCTGCTCTCTAGAATCTTTAAAAACAACTGTCCCATCCAGCAGAACAAAGGAAGAAAATTCTGATCCATGTTACAACATGGATGACCCTTGAGAACATGATGCTAACTGAAGAAAGCCTGACACAAGAGAATACTGTATGCTTCCCGCTCATATGATGTATCTAGGGTAGTTAAATTCAGAGCCAGAAAACAAAATGGGAGTTACCAAGAGAAATGGGGAGTTGTTTGATGGATACAGAATTCCAATTTCACAAAATGGAAAGAGTTCTGAAGATTGGTTGCACAATGATGTGAAGGCACTTAACCCTACTGAACTATCCATTTAGAAATAGTTAAGACGGAAAATTTTCTGTAGTTTTTACAACAATAAATAAATAACAATAACACGTGTGTGTGTTAGTCACTCAGTCATGTCCGACCCCATGTGACCCCATGGACTAAAGCCAGCCTGGCTTCTCTGTCCATAGAATGCTTTAGTAAAGAATACTGGAGTGGGTGGCCATTTCCTTCTCTAGGGGATCTTCCCAACCCAGGGAATGACCAGGTCTCCTGCATTGCAGGCAGGTTCTTTACCATTGAAGCCACTGGGGAAGCCCCAGTTTTACAACAATAAATAAATACAATAATAATAATAATATAAAGTAGCAATACAGCAGGGGAAATACCTGTCACTAACTATCCTTATCTTCTAATAAGGCCAGAACAGATGCACCAGTATCCTGTGATACTCAGGTGCCTCATCCCTCACACACTTGGAAGCCCCAGTCTGATCCTGAACAATCACCTGAAGTCAGCCAACATCCTAACATACAATTGATGAGAACTGCTCTTCATCAACTCTAACTTGCTTCTCCAATAAATCTTTTTATGGTACTTTAAAATGAGTACATTTAAAACCATGTCCTTTCCCTTTCTGGGCCAAATTTCTGTAGGCAGCTCTAGTGAAACTTGGAACAACTGAATGCCTGGGAGTTAAGGAATGGGAATTGATACACTTCCAAATTGCTAATCAGGCCCCAGTGAAGCCGCAGCTGATGAAGTGTGGAGCTACATGGAGAAATCCTCTGCAAGGCTGATTCCAGCACAGAACAGAGCAGCAGGGGCACCTTGGGTTGAGAGGGATGGGACCAGAAAGAATGGGAGAGAGGCTACTGGTTGAATGCCACGAGAGTCTGGTCCTTCCCCAGAGCTCCCCAATGGCCAAGAAAGGTCTCCCAAACTTCCAAACTCATGTGCCCAGTGGCCATCTATAGCTTCCTGTTCTCAGATAAGCAGAAACAAACATGGAAAACAACACGAGATTCAGATGCTCTTTTGTGGTAATCAAAACAATCGCTCAGATCTTACACTGACTTCCTGGTGTGGGAACATTCCACAGGAGCAGAGAATGCTATGCTTGCTTCCTGTTTACAGGGCCCAGAATATTTCAAACCTGCCTTCCTCACCAACTTGGGTTCTTTAGCCAGTACCACTTTTATGAGGGTTATTTTACTGTTAAATCACATTTTGTATTCCCTTCTAACTTGCAGATAGTTTCTGATCTTCCTAATAAATAAAATATGTATAGATAAATAGGTAGATAATATCGAAATAAAGGCAATATTTTTCTTTTAAATATATAAAATTAGAAATTGCTAAACACATGTGTATAGCTTTATCTTAGTTCTCTGAGTCCACAATGAATATTTTTCACATTTTAGTGCTTCTGAAATCAATGTATACTTAGTAATTGATGTGTGGCACCTCATTTTCTTCCTAAAAAGCTATGATTAAATCAATGGTGTGACCCCAGGAGTCAAAGCAATGAAATACTGTATCCTGTCACTATGAGAGAGATCACATAACCTGACTCACAAACAGCTAGGATGCCAGGCACCAGGCTTTCGTGAAAATTGTGAGCCCACAGGGCACGTCTTGGTGATCGTGGGCAGGGCAATTCATATCTACCAACAATTGTCCTCTACATGATGATTCATCTGGAGTATGGATTTGATCTTAAACTGTCAACAGATAATTTTTATTTTATTAAATACTAACATGTATACCTTATATACTCATTTCCCATGGTGCTAAATATCTAAAAGAAAGATATTTTACATAAAATATAGAGGCTGATGACTCTCAAACTGTCTAAATCAAACATGCAAAAGTTTGAAATTCTCCAAAGTAAAAATGAAAATGTTCTGTCTTTGATTTCTAAGAAACTGAGAAATAGGTTATCTAAGACAAAAATAAGTCATGAATTTTAAAGTAATCTAGTCCATATTGACCTGAATATTATAAAACATTCAGATGAAGTTCATCTTCCTTTTGCTATAACATTCCTAATGCAAATGAAATTTCCAAGTTAGACTAAATTTAAAATATGTAAGAATGGATTCTATACTGCATTTGGTATGAGAATCTGACTCAACAATATCATAAAATTTAGCATACATGGAAAAATGGTCATAAACATGGCTTTCATAAAGACTTCAAACTCCAATGCATTTACAGAGATAGAAAAAACAAGCCTAAAATTTGTGTGGAACCACAAAAGATCCAAATACTCAAAGAAATCTTGGGAAGGAAAAGAAAAGCAAGAGGCATCATATTTTCTGGTTTCAAACTATATTACAAAGATATAATAATCAAAACAGTATGGTATTGGCATAAAAACAGACACACAGATCAATGGAACAGGATAAAGAACCCAGAAGTAAACCTATGTACATATGGTCAATAAATATACAAGAAAGAAGCCAAGAATATACAATGGAGAAAAGACAATCTCTTCGACAAATGGTGCTGAGAAAACTGGACAGCCACATGCAAAAGTATAAAACTGGACCACTGTCTTACACCACATACAAAAATTAACTCAAACTAGATTAAAGCCTTACATGTTATACCTGAAACCACAAAACTTCAAGAAGAGAGCATAGGCATAAATTCCTTGACATGAATGTTGGCAATGGTTTTTGGATTGACAACAAAAGCAAAAATAAACAAGTGGTACTACATCAAACTAGAAACCTTCTGCACAGTGAAATAAATTAACCAAAGAACTGGCAACCTATTTAATGAAATAAAATACTTGCAAATTATACATTTAATAAATATACAAAGAACTGGTAAAATTCAATAGCAAAAAAATGCTACTGAGTTAAAATTTTTTTAATGGACAAGATATGAATAGACATTTTTCCAAAAATGCATACAGATGGTCAACAAGTACATGAAAACATGCTCAATATCGCTAATTATCAGGGAAATGCAAATCAAAACCATGAAATATCACTTCATACCTATTAGACTGCTGCTGCTGCTAAGTCACTTCAGTCGTGTCCAACTCTGTGCGACCCCATAGACGGCAGCCCATCAGGCTCTGCTGTCCCTGGGATTCTCCAGGCAAGAACACTGGAGTGGGTTGCCATTTCCTTCTCCAATGCATGAAAGTGAAAAGTGAAAGTGAAGTCACTCAGTCGTGTCTGACCCTCAGCAACCCCATGGACTGCAGCCTTCAAGACTCCTCCGTCTATGGGATTTTCCAGGAAAGAGTACTGGAGTGGGGTGCCATTGCCTTCTCCGACCTATTAGACTGGCTATCATTAAAAAGATAAGGATTAACAAGTGTTGGCAAGAAAATAAAGCCCTTGTGCACTGTCAGTGGTAATGTAAATCGATACAGCCACTATGGACAACAGTATGCATTTTCTCAAAAAACTAAAAATATAACTACCATGTGTGTGCTCAGTCATATCCAATTATTTGTGACCCCGTGGGCTATGGCCCATCCTCTGTCAATGGGATTGTTCAGGCAGAATACTGGAGTGGGTTGCCATTTCAACCTCCAGGGACCTTTCCAACTCAGGGATCAAACCCATGTCTCCCATCTCCTGCATTAGCAGGCAGATTCTTTACTAATGAGCCACCTGGGAAACCCATACCATCCAGCAATTCCACTTCTGAGTAGTTATCTGAAAACACTAACTCAAAAAGATCTATGCACCTCGCCAATAACAGCATTATTGGCAGTAGCCAAGACAAGGAAACAACCTCAATGTCCATCGATGGATGAATGAATAAAGATGGTGTGTGTGTGTGTGTGTGTGTGTGTGTGTGTGTGTGTGTGTACAATGGAAGATTATTCAGTCATAAAAAAGAATGAAATCTTGACACTTGCGACCATATGAATGGACCTGGAAGGCATTACACTAAGTGAAATGTCAGAAAAAGACAAATACCATAGAGTCTCTTTTATATGTAAGATTAAGAAAATGGAGTTCATGTAAACAGGGAACAGATTGGTGGTTGCCTGAGGTGAAAAGTGTGGGTGAGTAAAATGGGTGAAGGAAGTCAAAAGGTACAAATTGCCAGTTATAAAGTGAATAAGTCACAAGGATGTAATGTACAGCATGGTGACTACAGTTAATAATGCTATATTACACATTTGAAAGTAAGAGATACTTGAATATTCACATAACATGAAAAAAAAATTGTAACTATGTATGGTGATGGATGTTAACTGGATTTTTGTGGGGATTATTTTGCAATATATACAAATATTGAATCATTACATTGTACATCTGAAAGTAGTATAATATTATGTCGCTTATACTTCAAAAAATACCTCACAACTTCTCAGTAAAAAACTTGAAAAAAAATTTTGCTTAATTTAAATATAGTTTTTTTATTCTTAACAAAAGATTCATTTATATAATTTTGTCCCATTATAAGAAAAACTTTAAATAAAATTTGGTTATTTCTTAAAACAATTTATTCATATTGATTTGATATTTGCTCTCTCTTATAATTCCCATACAAATTTTATTTAATAAGCTCTTTTGGTGCTTTTTCAGTTCACTATAACTTGAAAAGTATCCTTTAGCCAAATGAGATCAGAAACCCTGCCTTAATATGAACTATACAGTCTCTTGTTGATAGAATACACAGATGACACCACTCTTATGGCAGAAAGCAAAGAACTAAAGAGCCTCTTGATGAAAGTGAAAGAGGAGAGTGAAAAAGCTGGCTTAAAACTCAACATTCAAAAAACAAAGATCATGGTATCTGGTCCCATCACTTCATGGCAAATAGATGGGGAAGCAATGGAAACAGTGAGAGATTTTATTTTGGGGGGCTCCAAAATTACTACAGATGGTAACTACAGCCATGAAATTAAAAGACGCTTACTCCTTGGAAGAAAAGGTATGACCAACCAAGACAGCATATTAAAAAGCAGAGACATTACTTTGCTAACACAGGTCTGTCTAGTCAAAGCTATAGTTTTTCCAGTGGCCATGTATGGATGTGAGAGTTGGACTATAAAGAAAGCTGAGCCCTGAAGAATTGATGCTTTTGAACTGTGGTGTTGGAGAAGACTCTTGAGAGTCCCTTGGGCTGCAAGGAGATCAAAACAGTCAATCCTCAAGGAAATCAGTCCTGAATATTCATTGGAAGGACTGATTTGAAGCTGAAAATCCAGTACTTTGGCCACCTGATACGAAGAACTGACTCCTTGGGAAAAAACCCTGATGCTGGGCAAGATTGAAGGCAGGAGAAGGGGATGACAGAGGATGCGATGGTTGGATGGCATCATCGACTCAATGGACATGGGTTTGAGCAAGCTCCGGGAGGTGGTGATGGACAGGGAAGCCTGGCGTGCTTCACTCCATGGGGTTGCAAAGAGTCAGACACGACTGAGCAACTGAACTGAACTGGTTGATAGAATAGGCAGCCTCTGTGTTTACAGTTATTTGCTAATCAAGCATAGCAAAGGGTCATCCTAGTGGCAAGATGTTTGGGAGTATCATGTCTCTTTGAGGATTTTCCCGATACAAACAACTAGTCACTATGTGACACCAGAAATCAAGAATCCTAAAAATGGAAGGTAAGTTGAAACCCTAACAAAAACTTTTTTTAATGGAGAAAGAAGATCATGTTACCATGCTGTTTATCAATAGTTCATGACAGGTCAGGTGTCAACAATAAGATATGAAGGGTCCTGATGATGTCGGGTGGTCAGTTGGAGAGTATACTTGAGAAGGGTTTGGAAATGTACTATAATATAGAAAGGAGATTCCCCCGAGTGAACTTTGGTCAAATTTGAATCCTTTGAGCTGGCCCTACTCTCAGAAGTCCAATAGCTATTGTGAACCCCACAGGTCACCCTATGGGATTTGGAGCTCTACAAATCACCCTCTTCAGTATTTTTAGAGAGGGGTATGTGTGTGCTTTGTGTACCTGATGCTCACGTGTGAGGGAAGTAATTGTAGTACAGTAGCAGCAACTTACGATTTGTGACATCACTTTATTTTTTTTTAAATTTTTTTCTCCATTCTTTACTGTTAATTCTTTTTTTTTTAATTTAAATTTATTTATTTTAATTGGAGGCTAGTTACTTTACAATATTGTACTGGTTTTGCCATACATCACCATGAATCCACCACGGGTGTACACGTGTTCCCCATCCTGAACCCCCCCTCCCACCTCCTTCCCAGTACCATCCCTCTGGGTCATCCCAGTGCACCAGCCCCAAGCATCCCGTATCATGCATCGAACCTGGACTGGCGATTCGTTTCTTATAAGATATTATACATGTTTCAATGCCATTCTCCCAAATCATCCCCCCTTCCCTCTCCCACAGAGTCCAAAAGACAGTTCTATACATCTGTGTCTCTTTTGCTGTCTCGCATACAGGGTTATCATTACCATCATTCTAAATTCCATATATATGTGTTAGTATACTGTATTGGTGTTTTTCTTTCTGGCTTACTTCACTCTGTATAATCGGCTGCAGTTTCATCCACCTCATTAGAACTGATTCAAATGTATTCTTTTTAATGGCTGGGTAATACTCCATTGTGTATATGTACCACACCTTTCTTATCCGTTCGTCTGCTGATGGACATCTGGGTTGCTTCCATGTCCTGGCTATTATAAACAGTGCTGAGATGAACATTGGTGTTCAATGTGTCTCTTTCAATTCTGGTTTCCTAGGTGTGTGTGCCCAGCAGTGGGATTGCTGGGTCATAAGGCAGATCTATTTCCAGTTTTTTAAGTAATCTCCACACTGTTTTTCATAGTGGCTGTACTAGTTTGCATTCTCACAGTGTAAGAGGGTTCCCTTTTCTCCACACCCTCTCCAGTATTTATTGCTTGTAGACTTTGGAGAAGGAAATGGCAACCCACTCCAGTGTTCTTGCCTGGAGAATCCCAGGGATGGGGGAGCCCAGTAGGCTGCCATCTTTGGGGTTGCACAGAGTCGGATACGACTGAAGCAACTTAGCAGCAGCAGACTTATGGATCGCAGCCATTCTGACTGGCATGAAATGGACTTTAAAAGGAAGGGAAGCCAGATGGGAAAATGAAGCTCCATTAGTCTAAGAAAGATGCTTACTAAACAGTGATGCACTGAATCCCAGAAGTTCCCCAGAGGCCACTGGGTGAGTTGAGGGGATCAGAGGACAGAGGGAGGGGGCAGCATTCCTGGAAGGAGGCCACCCCTATCTCCACCAGAGCAACTCCACACGCACATGCTTTACATACAGGCCTCCACCTTAAATTTCACTTTGAAGAAAGAATTCAGCTTCTAGAAATTGAAAACCACTAGACTAACTCTCTGGAGAAGGAAATGGCAACCCACTTGCCTGGAGAATCCCATGGACAGAAGAGCCTGGAGGGCTATAGTCCAAAGGGTCGCAAAGACTGAAGCAACTTAGCACACATGCACACATGCAGACTAAGTCTAGATTCCTTTCCTGCTTAAACAATCTGCAATCCCATTAAGGGTGGCTCATCATTCATTGGTTTATTTAGCTGGCCAATATCCCTAAATTGGGGGCCCAGATATAATCCAGGCACACGGCACTAAGAAATAAAAATGAGTAAGACACAGTTTCTGTTATCAAGAAATTCATGACTTAATGGGATTCAACAACATATAAGCCAAAAAACAATTTCTGTACAGCATTCTAATAAAAGATTTAAAAGTTGAAATGGGAGCAAAAGGAAGTCTTTCCCTGGGAGGAGGGAGAGGAGGAGATTCAGAAAAGATTTGCAAGTGGGGCTTGACTGTAATAAACAAGAAGGAACTCTACCTAGCTCAAGCAGAAATGGGATTTAGCAAAACCTATAGCTAGAAAGAGTTGAAGAGTAGCTCACAAGATGCAGATCAGAACTGCAGGAAGCGGGGATTTAGGGGTTCAGAAACACAGCTTTCAGGGCTCACTCACTGATAGCAGACCCTCTGTACTCCAGAGAAAAATATACAATCGCCCCCCACCCCGTTACTCACAGGGGAATGATTCCAGGACTACTGTGGGTACCAACACGCTCAGATGCTCCAGTTCCTGACAGTCAGCCCTCCCTCCGTTTCTGTGAATGCAGAACTCTGGATGCAAAGGACCTACTGCACATGAGTGCCCAAGACCCAGCTTAGTGGCCAGAAGGGGAAAAGCGCCACCCTGCTCCACTCAGTGCTTCTCTATCAATTCAAGGAAGGGCCCGTTTTGCCTCTAAGTTCTGTGCCAGGGAATGCAGCACAATGACTGGCCACCTCAGGGTCCTGTGTGCCCTGCCCATCCCCCCACCCATCATCAAAGGAGTTAAAACCAAGGCAAAGAGGGATGGCAAAGCCTCTGAGTAGAACAGTCAGCACTGCAGGAGGCTGAAAACAATCCAGGCAGAGGAACTCACCTGTGTGAAGAATGACTGTCCCGCCCTCCCTCCAGCCTTCTTTCTGTCACACTGCGTTATACCACCCAGATCACCTAGAGCAATTTCTGTGAGTGATACATCCAAAGGAGGGAACTGGAGCCCAGACATCATTAGCCATTCATGTTCTAAGGCTACCATAACAAAGCACTGCAAACTGGATGGCTTTAAAGAACTGAAATTTGTCCTCTCACAGTTCTGGAGACCAGAAGTTCAAGATCAAGGTGTTAGCAGGGCCATGCCCCCTCTGAAACCTCTAGAGAATCTTAGCTTCTGGAGGTTTGCCAGCAGTCTTTGGCATGCCTCGGCTTGTAGATGCATCACTCCAACACACCATCTTCCCAGGGCATCCTGCCTGGGTGTCTGTGTCTTCACAAGGACATCAGTCATATTGGGCTGAGCCCAGTCCACTCCAGTGTGACATCATCCTAACTAATTCCATCTGGAAGGGTGCTATTATCAAATAAGGTCACAACCCAAGTTACTGGGTGTCAAGACTTCAATATATCTTTTGCACGGGGACACAATTCAAATCATAACAGCCATCTGCCTAACCAGACACCGGACTTTAGGGCAAAAACTCTGAAAGGAAAATCTTAAGCCTTTCCTACTTTGGGTGCACCTGAAAAACATCACTTGCCACAAGGTCAAAGACAGTAGATGAGGTATAATCTAACCAGAGAAACAGAGTTCACACTCCTTTCAGGAGTGAAAGAGTTCAGTTCAGTTCAGTTCACTCAGTCATGTCTGACTCTTTGTGACCCCATGGACTGCAGCACGCCAGGCCTCCCTGTACATCACCAACACCCAGAGTTTACTCAAACTCATGTCCCCTTCTCCTCCCACCTTCAATCTTTCCCAGCATCACGGTTTTATCAAATGAGTCAGTTCTTTGCATCAGGTGGCCAAAGTATTGGAGTTTCAGCTTCAGTATTAGTCCTTCCAATGAATATTCAGGACTGATTTCCTTTAGGATGGACTGGTTGGATCTCCTTGCAGTCCAAGGGACTCTCAAGAGTCTTCTCCAACACCACAGTTCAAAAGCATCAATTCTTCAGCACTCAGCTTTCTTTATAGTCCAACTCTCACATCCATAGATGACTACTGCAAAAACCATAGCTTTGACTAGATGAACCTTTGTTGGCAAAGTAATGTTTCTGCTTTTTAATATGCTGTCTAGGTTGGTCATAACTTTCCTTCCAAGGAGTAAGCGTCTTTTAATTTCATGGCTCCAGTCACCATCTGCAGTCATTCTGGAGCCCCCAAAAATATAATCTCTCACTGTTTCCATTGCTTCCCCATCTATTTTCCATGAAGTGATGGGACTGGATGCCATGATCTTAGTTTTCTGAATGTTGAGTTTTAAACCAACTTTTTCACGCTCCTCTTTCACTTTCATCAAGAGGCTCTTTAGTTCTTCTTTGCTTTCTGCTATAAAGGTGGTGTCATCTGCATATCTGAGGTTATTGATATTTCTCCTGGCAATCTTGATTCCAGCTTGTGCTTCATGCAGCCCAGCATTTCTTAGGATGTACTCTGCATATAAGTTAAATAAGCAGGGTGACAATATACAGCCTTGACATATTCCTTTCCCAATCTGGAACCAGTGTGTTGTTCCATGTCCAGTTCTAACTGTTCCTTCTTGACCTGCATACAGATCTCTCTGTAGGCAGGTAAGGTGGTCTGGTATTCCCATTTCTTGAAGAATTTTCCACAGTTTGTTGTGATTCACACAGTCAAAAGCTTTGGCATAGTCAATAAAGCAGAAATAGATATTTTTCTGGAACTCTCTTGCTTTTTCGATGATCCAACTGATTTTGGCAGCTTGATTTCTGGTTCCTCTGCCTTTTCTAAATCCAGCTTGAACAACTGGAAGTTCTCTGTTTATGTACTGTTGAAGCTTGGCTTGGAGAATTTTGAGCATTACTTTGCAAGCATGTGCGATGAGTGCAATTGTGCGGTAGTTTGAGCTTTCTTTGACATGAACTTTCATTGAGATCGGAATGAAAATCGACCTTTTCCAGTGCTATGGCCACTGCTGAGTTTTCCAAATTTGCTGGTGTATTGAGTGCAGCACTATCACAGCATCATCTTTTAGGATTTGAAATAGCTCAACTAGAATTCTATCACCTCCACTAGCTTTGTTCATAGTGATGCTTCCTAAGGCCCACTTGACTTTGCATTCCAGGATGTCTGGGTCTAGGTGAGTGATCACACCATCATGATTATCTTGTACAGTTCTTCTGTGTATTCTTGCCACCTCTTCTTGATATCTTCTGCTTCTGTTAGGTCCATACCATTTCTGTCCTTTATTGTGCCCATCTTTGCATGAAATGTTCCCTTGGTATCTCTAATTTTCTTGAAGACATCTCTAGTCTTTCCCATTCTATTGTTTTCCTCTATTTCTTTGCATTGATCACTGAGGAAGGCTTGAAAGTGTTAAAAAAAAATACATAATGCAAAAAGCTTATATTAACATGAAGTTCCAAGCTGGAATTCATGGTCTGTGCCTGCAGAGCCTACAGTTTTGACTGCCCCATAAACATCAGTGTTTTGCAATTTTCCTCATTATACAAGACCATACGGTACTTTATGGAAACATAAAATTGGTAACTCAGTCCTTAAGCCATATGTTTTAATAAGCAGCAGCTCATCAGGCATCATGTTTGCAAGTCTGCTATTTTGGGACTATTTCAACATCTCCCAGGGACTGTAAATGTCCTTATTTGCAGGAAACTGCACCCAAAGTAGAAGCAAAGTATAAGCCACAGCTATGCAATTGTGCTACTATGAGAATGTGCTCTTTGCAGGTGAGAAGGTGAGCCCAGGCAAGGTGATTAGGAAAAAACCTAGCAATGAAGGTAGCCCTCGGGAGAGAACAGGTGAGGGAATGCAGCCTCTGAGTAGACATCACTTACCTCTGATGCAAAGAACTTAGCTTTGTCTAAATACTGAGCTCACTGTCATGAGATCAGTTGTCTACTAGCTTGGGACTGCCCTTGTTACAACCTTGGCTCAAAGGTCAGCTTTACTTACTTTTTACAAAGAGAGAGAAGCATGAGAAGACTGAGGAAAGCAGGGGAGAGCAAGTTGCTTCTCCTTGTTTGTAAGAGCTTGAAGTCAATCAACCTTTTATTTTTCTGAAATGAGGAATAGTGAACTATCAAGTGACCTCTGCTGCCCTGACAAATGATAAATGCTTATTAAGCAAAGAAGGTCTGGTCCCCTAAAGTAGCATAACTTGGACACTTTCACCCGTGCACTTGCAGGGGTCTTATCACCCTAAATTCCACCTTAATTAGCATTTGAGGAAAACAGCTGCACCTTTTCCTGCTTTAAAGTGCAGAAGTTCAGGCTCTAAGACACAACTCAAGCAGAGTCTCCCTGAAGTAACTTTTTGGAATTCCCCTCTGAACTTTCACCCCTCAACCCAGTGGCTAGGTTGGACTAAATAGCCCCTTCTCCTTGTTCCCAAAGCTCCTGGGATATAGTGATTCCACTGGGATTTTTGAGTGTCTTCTTTCACTGCCACAATTTGGATGAAGAAGTACACAGTCAACTTATTCATTCTTGTCCCCTGCCTGCCCTGCCACAGTGCCCCACATCTCCCATTAGAATGAAAAGACAGAGACTATGTTGTATTTTCTTGTTTACTGCCAGTGGCTGGAGGTACCTGGCACTTTAAGAACCTCCAACACACAAAACCAATAACAACAGCAACACCTGAATTTATTCCATTGTGAGAATTACATACACAGTTTCCATGTGGGTCATGGCACTAAGCTAGTTGGGGAGAGAAACTAAGGAGCATAAGTCATAGTCTCACCTTCAAGAGACATACAATCTAGTTCAAGAATGAAGTCAATTAGGAATTCTCAATGTGTAATCCCCAAACCAACAGCATCAGATGGAAACTCTGAGAAATGCAGATTATCAAGCTACAGCCCAGACCTACGGAACCAAAGTCTTTGGGGGAGGTGGGTCAGGGTTGCGTCATAACAAACTTTCCCTGTTAGTGCTTCTGACAGTTCAGGAGGATAGCTGGGCAAAAAGAAGAATCTAGACTCTGCCAAGAGGTGGCTCTACTGAACCACCCAGTGCCTGGGGTTAGTTTCCTGCAAACTGAACTCTAGAAATAAGTGCAAGCTCCAGATAAACCTGCTTTCATTTGTAGCTGGACTGCAAGTCATTTGGGTGCCCACAGGGTCTCAGATCCTAAAATTAAATCCACAGGATCCTGATATGTACCACAGGCATCCAGCAGAGGCAAAAGAAAATTCTCTCTGGAGACAGATAACATTCTAGGCCTCAAATTATGTTTACAAATAATGTTTTCAAATACAACGTCCAGCACACAATCAAATATAACCAGGTCTCAAGAATGCAAGACACTATGAACAACAACCAGCTCAAACGACAATAGAAATGAACACACAGGTTGTCCAGATGATGAAATTACCAGACACAGATTCTAAAACTACTGTGACTCATGTGCTCAAAGAAAGAAAAACAAAACTAATCAGTTTCAGCAAGGAACTGGAAAAAGAATAAAACTGACATTGCAGACTTAAAAAGGACACAGGGTGAAATTCAGGAACATAAAAATACAATGACAAAAATTAAAAACAACATGCTGGTTTACCAGCAGATTAGAGAAAACTGAATACAGAATGCATGGACTGGAAGATATGTCAGAAAAAGCAGAATAGTATAATGATGATAATACTATAAACAAATAGAAACAAAAACAGTAAAATGAATGAAATACAAGAGGCATGGAGAAGAGACAAAAAAAAAAATCACAGTGAGAAAATCAAGAGTGTGTTTAACTGGAGGCCAGAAGGGGCCAGAAGGGGCCAGAAGACGACATGCTGCTGTGACATCCTAATCGGTCAGGTGAAGTGAATCTCTCTCACGGGCTCTTGGAACTGACCCTACAATCAACCACTAAGTGGCAGATGCTGTGTCTGGGAAGCGGGTGGGGTAGGGCGTAGGGGAACCACTCACATTTATCCATTTCAAATAAATACTTTTTCAACCAATACAATTTAAATGTTTAAATTATTTAAATGCTGGCTTTAAATAACAAATTCAACACCAGTGGTTGATTATCACATTATCCAAAAAGGAAACACTCCAGTTTGGAAGAAAGGCTCTGAAGGGGTTGGTTGGAAGTGGGTTAGCCGCTGAATGAGTGCACCGGAGACAGTGTCTGAGGGAAAAGACAGAGGAGGAGCCATCAGCACAGTCTGACACCGGGACTCAAGCCGGTGTCAGACTGGCTGAGTCCGAGAGGGCCTTTGCGAGGAAGCTGAAGGAACTGCTTTCAGGAAGGACACAGCAGACTGCTCTGTATATACGGGTGACAGGGAGCTCGGAGTTGGCAGTGGGCAGTCCCCAGTTCATCAAGGAACAGGGCTTGGCATTTCCTCAGGCAGGACTTCAGGAATGGGGCCTTCAGTTGGCAACTTGGGACCAGCAAACAGAGAGCTGGTTGCACAGCCTTCCAGGGGCAGCCTTCAGCAGGGGCAGTGGCCGTGGTGAAACAAGCGCCCTCCTGCATTTGCGGGGAACACACAACCCTGGGAAGTGTGAATGCTATGCTATGCTAAGTCACTTCAGTCGTGTCCGACTCTGTGCGACCCCATAGACGGCAGCCACCAGGCTCCCCGTCCCTGGGATTCTCCAGGCAAGAGCACTGGAGTGGGTTGCCATTTCCTTCTCCAATGCATGAAAGTGAAAAGTGAAAGTGAAGTCGCTCAGTCGTGTCCGACTCTTAGCGACCCCATGGATTGCAGCCTACCAGGCTCCTCCGTCCATGGGATTTTCCAGGCAAGAGTACTGGAGTGGGGTGTCATTGCCTTTTCCGGGGAAGTGTGAATAAGCACCCTTAGAACTTGAGAGCAGGTGAGGCGAGCAATGCCCCAGTGAGGTGCTGAGGAACCACCATGGAAAAGAAGATCCCCTAGAATTCGCTGTTGTGATTTATTTACTCTGGTGCATTTACTCTGTTTAGTGTACAGAGAGCCAGAGATCAACTGTTCATCTGACCAACTTTCCTCCCAAGGACTGAATGGGACATTTTAATACAGAAATACTGCCCAGCCTTTATTTTGTGCTCACGTCAAAACACTTCCAGTGAAAAAGCAACTGGGAAGCAAAACAGAAGCCACTAGAGAAAGCAGATCCACAATGTAAACAGAAATTTCTCACCCTTTTTTTGTTGTTGTTATATTTTAGGGAAAATCCAATGCAAACATGAGGCCAAGTTCTGATGGAGTATGGTAAAATGGTCGTGTTTAGAGGTCTTGTGCTATAGATTTCAGCTTTAGGCTGATGATAAGAATAACTCCATTATTTAAAACATCTCATTAGTATGTTCCTCCTTTAGAACATATCAAAACCTCAAATGTCACTGGAAGACCATTTATACTAAAAGAAACCGTGCTCTTAGTCTAAGAGAAAATTTGGGATCACTACAGAAAAGGTACATGGATTAAATGAGTTCTTGCTGTTTTTTAGTTTTGATGAAACAGTTTATTTTAGATCTAAACATCCCCCTGCTGTACTGTGAGCCTAAAATTGTTGTATATTTTAACTGGAAAGAGAAACTAGCCAAAAATAAAGGAGATAAACACATTGGCTCAATAGATTCTCATTTTCAAGCAAAACTACAGGCAAACTGTAAATGACGCAGAAAAAGCAAAGGCCTTAAATGTTGCATTTCCAACTTAGCTAAATGAGTATGTGTGAGAAAAGGAAAGTCTTGCTGTCCAGAGAGGACATCACGAGGCAGGTGGGTCTACCCTTACTCCCAGCTTGGCTCTTTCCCAGGGACTCTAATGGCCTCCTACGTAAGGAGCTAGCTGCCAACTGGGACTGATCACATTGGGCTCACACTTCAAGAGTCATAGCGATGGTCCTGCCTAAGCCCCCTTTATCTTCACAGCAACTCCATGAAGGACCACCATCATTACCCCTGACTATCTACAGGTGAGGACACCAAGGCACAGGCTGGGCGCCCAGCCACAGTCACGCGGTCGGCCCGGGGCTGCAGGCTGCCGGCCAAGACCTTCAGCAGTGCTTCCCAGAACATGGGCCACACACCTGTCCCAGGAGGAGGACTCTTTGTTTCTGATATCAACTGCAAGTAAATCCTCTGAGACTATTATAGAAACGTGCTCCAGAGTAATCTTATCTTTCTTAAAATCAGATCATTTTTAAGTGAGGCTTGTACTGGGTTTTTAATGTAATGTTTCACAAAGGTAAAATTTTCTTGTTAAACAAGTATCAATCTGTGATGGATTGGGAAAGACAAACATCATATGAGATCACATATATGTGGAATCTAAAAAAAAGACTACAAATGAACTTTTCTACAAAACAGAAACAGTTACAGGTGGAGAAAATAAACTTATGGGGGGAAGAAGAGGAAGGGATAAATTGCAAGATTGGGATTGACATATACACACCACTGCACATAAAATGGATAACGAATAAGAGTCCACTACACAGCACAGGGAACTCTACTCAGCACTGTGTGATGGCCTCCGTGGGAAAAGAATCTAAAAAAGAGTATCGATAACGTGTGTATTCACCATTTGAATCAGTTCTAATGAGGTGGATGAAACTGGAGCCGATTATACAGAGTGAAGTAAGCCAGAAAGAAAAACACCAATACAGTATACTAGCGCATACATACGGAATTTAGAAAGATGATAACGATAACCCTGTATGCGAGACAGCAAAAGAGACACTGATGTATAGAACAGTCTTTTGGACTCTGTGGGAGAGGGAGAGGGTGGGATGATTTGGGAGAATGGCATTGAAACATGTATAATATCATATGTGAAACAAATCGCCAGACAAATCGCCAGTCCAGGTTTGACACAGGATACAGGATGCTTGGGGCTGGTGCACTGGGATGACCCAGAGGAATGGGATGGGGAGGGATGTGGGAGGCAGCTTCAGGACAGGGAACATGTGTACACCCGTGGCGGATTCATGTTGATGTATGGCAAAACCAATACAATATTATAAAGTAATTAGCCTCCAATTAAAATAAATTTATATTAAAAAAATGTGTATTCCCTTTTCTGTACATCTGACACTAACACAACATTGTAAACCAAATACACCCCAATAAAATGTTTTATAAATAAAGATAAATATCTATTTGCTTTAAAATATAAAAGCAGGTCCTTCATCACAAAGATGGAGAAGACAATGGCAACCCACTCCAATACTCTTGCCCGGAAAATCCCATGGACGGAGGAGCCTGGTGGGCTGGAGTCCGTGAGGTCGCACAGAGTCGGACACGACTGAAGTGACTTAGCAGCAGCAGCATCACACAGTGGGAGGAAGACTGGTCCCAGAGCTCAGAGAGCCCTCAGGTTCAGGGCTAATGATCAGGACACTGGCTTCCCTCTGTCTCCAGCAGGAACTGCTCTTAGTGGCAGAGCTCATGTCCTGTGAAAGAGCCACCTGCCCACTGAGAATGACCACTGAGAAGACATGGGAGCTGGGGATGTTGAGAGTACAGGGGTTCAAGGCTGGTCATCTTAAATTCTCTTTGGTGATCCCTGAACTCTCCTGCTACAGTAGGTATGTCATTTTAGGAATAAATTGTGTTTCATATCCTGCAGAGATCCATAAGAATGTCACTGCAAGTGAACCTGAATAAGGTCATCTAATGCCTCTCCTTTCCCCCGAGAAATGAAACTATACGGGGACAGGGCACCGCGTCCCTCAGGAACAGCAGCAGTCGCTGTGGCACCTGCAAGCCTATTTCATTGGTCTATCTGATCCCAAAGGGCCTCTCCCAATAAACATGGTGTTTGTGTTCCCTTCTCCTTGTAAAACAGGACACAAATGCATCAACCCCTCTCCTTAGTCTAGAAAGGAGCATAGAAAAGGACCCTGAATATCTGAAGCAAGTAAAGGATTAACTGGAAGCCCCAGATGGATAGTCCCTTGGACCTGCAAGGAGATCAAACCAGTCAATCCTAAAGGAAATCAATCCTGAATATTCACTGGAGGGACTGATCCTGAGGCTGAAGCTCCAATCCTTTGGCTACCCAATGCGAAGAGCAGACTTATTGGAAAAGACCCTGATGCCAGGAAAGATTGAAGGCAGGAGAAGGGGATGACAAAGGACGAGATGGTTGGATGGCATCACCGACTCAATGGACATGAGTTTGAGCAAGTTCTGGGAGATGGTGAAGGACAGGGAAGCTTGGCGTGCTGCAGTCCATAGAGTCACAAAGAGTCGGACACTTGAGCAACTGAACAACAACCAGATGGATAAATGAAAGCCTTCCTGGCCCACAGCGGGAGGGATAAAAAGGACGGCACAGGACACACTAGGGTCAGCGTTCCTCAGACTCACAGGCTTTGTTTTCTTGGAAAGCCTATCCCAAATAAACCAAGACGGAGCTTTTGTATCTCCAAAGCCACAGTGCGCCATAAAACCTAACATTTACAGAGAAAGTAAACAACTGTACTGGGGAAAGCTTCAGCTGAGGCACTCTGGACCACAAGGAACATTTTTTGGTAGATGAGATGCATGCGTGTGAAGGGAGCTTTGGAGAGGAGTCAGCCGAGGCCAAGCCTATGAAGATGTGGGCTGTTATGGTTCATGGAAAGTGAAAGAGAAAACCCAGAGAGGTCACTCACCATGGACAAGCTAAAGCCCAACCTGGTCTCTTGCTACCTTTAAGACATTTGGCCTGAGAGGCAAAATTCCAACACTTCCGCTCAATAGAATTCGTGATAGCAATAATGGCAATATTATTATTAAGGTTTTATGGCTTTTTATAATTTACAAAGTCACATTATCTCATTTGATCCTAATCTTCATCCTGAGCAATAACCAGTAGAGATTTATAATCCCCTTTGGAAAGTGATCATGAGTAAAGAAGAAGAAACTCAAGACATTTTGCCAAGATTGCAGGGAGAGTCAGTGGCAGGGAAGTTCCTGGCACTAGAACATCAGCTTCTCTCTCCAGAACTTTTCATGCATCAGCTACTTGATTCTATGTCACTCATTTATCGGTTCATATGTCCTAAGGGGGGTTCATTTTGTCAGCTACTATCAGGTCAGGAGACTTAGAAAATAAATAAGTAATGATACTAATGTAACCTAACCAAGTACCTGTTACTATACAAATTTTAACTGTGTGTGTGTTTGGAATAGTTAATATAGTCTTCCTTCATTTTTTTTTACTGGATCTGAATTCCAAATGGACTCATGTAGACCTTTACATCAGCATTTTTTTTTACTAAATTTTTGGTGAATTAAAAATGAGTGAATGAATGAAAGAAGGTTAGAATACTTGCTATGATGCTCATATCCTGGTGACCTGACCAGAATCACCTGGAATGGGCTGAGTTCCCCTTCTTCCTCACCCCCACCACCCAAATACACATGCCAGGAGCCCAGCCCCAGAGACCGTGATTCTGTGGGAGAGGACAGGGTCTGGGGAGCTACTGGTTTCAAATCAGACGCAGAGGTGTGCTTCTAATTAAGAGTTACTATCTAAGCCAACAGTACATAGTTTTTAAAAGGAGGAAATAAAGGTCATTTCATTTAAGAAATGAGGAAATGAAGGTCCCATGATCTGCCCAACCTCACACAGCTCGTGGGCGCACACCACCATAGCCCACCACTCCAGGTCATGCTGGAACCGCCTTTAGAAGAACTAACCAGAAAACATCACATGGTACCAAATCCTCTGTGAGTCCAGATGAAGACCTCCTCTCTCTTGCCAAAAACAACTATATTTGACCACTTGAACAATACAAATGCAGCACATCTTTTTTACTTCAGTTTGGATGAACTATGCAAAGTTCTCGTTAAGAAGACATCTTGGGTAAATATGAATAATTCCTAGACTTAGCAGAGGAAACAGACCTCAGTGATTCAGAGCAAAATTTATAGACAAAAATATCAAGCCAAGTTAGCCTCTGAGTGTACAGAAGTTCCCTCGGGACAGTGCAGCGTCTCCTGGTCACCCCAGTGAACGCACCGTGGACTTGTCTCCTAGAGTCTTAGCACCTGTGAGGAGGTTCTGGGAGATAATGTGCTAACTGAGAGACCCACAGCTGGAGACCGGCTCTTCATCCCTCAAGATGCAGGAAGTGTACTTGTCAAGCTGACTGTTTCCAGAAGAGGTGGTGTGTCCTTGAGGATCAACTTTAGGAGTCTGTGAGAGAAGAGCTAGGAGGGTGCCCTGTAAGAAAACACTGAGCGAAGTATATGAATGTGCCTCATGAGAAGGTAAGGAGTTACTGGGCTAGTGTTAGTTGCTCAGTCGTGTCTGACTCTTTGCAACCTCATGAACTGTAGCCAGCCAAGCTCCTCTGTCCATCGGATTCTCCAGGCAAGAATACTGGACTGGGTAGCTATTTCCTTCTCCAGGGGATCTTCCCGACCCAGGAATAGAACCCAGGTCTCTTACATTGCAGGTTGAGTCTTTACCGTCTGAGCCACCAGGAAAGCATAAAGAAACACTCAGGTAAGGAAACATTGAGCATAGTATGTGACTGTGCTTCATGAGAAGATAAGTGGATACTGGGATAACATGGAGGGAAATATTGAAAAGATTGAAACTGCCACTCAGGTTAGAGCAGCTCTGACCTCGGGGCTGCCCTTTATAGAAGACAGTTATCACACACATCATATTTTTCAAGGAAACCGTCTTTTTTCGCCCCACTGAATTTTGTGCAGCCTGTCCTGTGAATGGCGATTTGCTGCCCCCTAGTGTCCATTTTCTTTTACTAAAATTCACAAATCATTAGTCTATTTTCCTTTCCCTCCCAGTCTCTTCAAAAAAAAATCATCCCTTGACTGTCACTACAGTAGCCAAATTAAATGATGACCAAGTTGACCTACAGACAAGGGCTTTCATATCACACCCGTGACAGATGTTCTGCCTCTCTTCCCGTCACCACTCACAAACCCGAGCCATCACTGGTGGGAAGGAACCCAAGGACCCGCACGACAAAGCCAGAACTACAAAGTCACCCTTGTGTTACTCCAACTGCGTCTATTTAAGGAGAGTGTAATTCTCTCCCTGAGGAAAGCCATCAGCGACCCCAGTGGTTCTCATATCAGGTAGGGCATCTAGGGGGCAGTGTTTAAAACACCTAGTCCTGGGACTTCCCGGCTGGTCCAGTGGTTAAGAATCTGCCTTACCATGCAGGGGACAGCTACTGAGCCCAAGCTCTAGAGCCGGTACGTAGCAACAAAAGATTCTGCGTGCCACAGGGAAGATCCCACGTGCCACAGCTGAGACCCAACACAGCCAAATAAGTAACTATTTAAAATAAAATAAAATCCTGAGTCCTGCAAGGCAGGGGTGCCAACCCCCAGGCCATAGACCAGTACTGTCTGTGGCCTGTTATGAACACAGCAGGAAGTAAACAGCGGTAAAAACCAACACCATCTCCCCCACCCCCGTCCATGGAAAAATTGTCTTCCACGAAACCAGTCCCTGGTTGGAGACCACTGCTGTAAGGGATTAATCTCCAAAATATACAAACAGCTCATGCAGCTCTATGTCAAAAAAAACAAATAACCCAATCAAAAAATGAGCAGGAGATCTAAGTAGACATTTCTCCAAAGAAGCCATACAGATGGCTAAAAAAAAAAAAAAAAACACATGGAAAGAAGCTAAACATCAGTAATTATTGGAAAAATGCAAATAAAACTACCATTAGGTATTACCTTACACTGGTTCAAATGGCCATCATCGAAATATCTAGAAATAATAAATGCTGGAGAGGGTGTGGAGAAAAGGGAGCCCTCCTACCTTGTTGGTGGGAATGTATATTGGTACAGCTACTATGGAGAACTTACAGTGGAATACTACTCAGCCATAAAAAAGAATGAAATAATGCCATTTGCAGTAACATGGATGCACCTAGATCATACTAAGTGAAGTAAGTCAAAACAAGGATATCATATGATACCATTCATTGATCTCTCTGAAATGTGACCCTTCCGTATCTACAGTTGCCACTTTAATCCTGATATCTAGACAGGAACCAAGGTCAAAGGAGACAGGGTCTGTTCTAAAATATTTTCTTTACAAAACCTCCTACTTAAAGATATTCTGCTGGTTCCATTTTGTGTGTTTTAAAGGATAATTTCCCCAGCTTCACACTAGACTCCTCTTTTAATAAACCTTCAAAAAGTGATGGCATAAAGGCACCTCGTTTTTGTGGCCAACTGAACGTGTATATTTCTCTTCAATTCTTTTGCAAATTGGCAAAAAAAAAAAACAGGAAAGGCATATGAGAGGTATAAATCGGCAGGGACAATGTTCCAGGGGAGGACATAACAGCAGACGTCCTGTTGGAGAGAAGAAAAGAAAAAACACACAAGAAAATTTCCAAGAACTGTAAAAAATTCCTCTTGCCTAACAGAATAAACAAGAGACTCATTCAAAGTAATATTTTCACAAAATTTCACAGGGCTAGATAAACAAACCTTTTGGAAAGAATTAAAGTGAAAGTGTTAGTTGCTCAGTCATGTCTGACTCTTTGAGACCCTGCCAGGCTCCTCTGTCCATAGAATTCTCTAGGCAAGAATACTAGAGTGGGTAGCCTTTCCCTCCTCTAGGGGATCTTCCCGACCCAGGGATTGAACGCCAGTCTCCTGCATTGCAGACAGATTCTTCACCATCTGAGCCACCAGGGAAGCAAAAAGAATTAAAGCAGGTCACATACTGAAGATCAGAAATCAGAATACCATAACCTTCTCAATTACAATAAGAGAGACTGAAAGGCAATGGAGAAATTCTGCAGGAAAAAGATTACCAACCTGGAAATACATAGCCCACCAAAGTGCATATCAAGAATTAGGACATGCTCAGACTCACAAGGAACTCAAAATAGTAACTGTGACCCTATCTTGAGAAGTTCCTAAAAGATGTGCTCTAGCAAAGAGGGAATAAACCAAGAAAAGGGAAACATGTAGTAGAAGAGAAACTGAGCCTATTACAATTTTAAGTGTTGACTGGAGCTACAGCCTATTCAAATTGGGCAGAGCCAAACCTCACCCAAAGTGATTAGGAGCACTTTGCCTATAGGAGCCAGGAATAAAAGACTTATACAGAGGAGGTGCAGAAGCAAGATTATTGATTGCTGAAGGAGGAAATGGCCCTCTCTCCAGTATTCTTGCCTGGGAAATCCCATGCACAGAGAGGCCTGGTGGGCCACAGTCCATGGGGTCGCAAAGAGTAGGACACAACTGCACACATATCCATACATACACACACAAAAAGGGTGAAATAATGCCATTTGCAGCAACATGCACAGACCTAGAGATTGTCATCCTAAGAAAAGAGAGTCGGACAGAGAAGGAAGAATATCATATGATATCACCTACATGTGGAACCTTATGCAAATGAACTTATTCTAAGAAACAGACTCACAGACACAGAGAACAGACTCGTGCTTGGTTATCAAGGAGGAGGTGGGGCGGCAGAGGGATGGATTGGGAGTTTGGGGATTAACAGATGCAAAGAATTATACATAAAATGGATAAACAAGGCCCTACCGTATAGCACAGGGAATTGTATTCAATATCTTGTGATAAACCATAATGAAAAAGAATATGAAAAATAATATATATATATGTATAACTGAGTCACTTTGCTATACAGTAGCAATCAACTATCCTTAAATAAAATAAATTTTAAAAAATTTTTTAAAAGATTGTTGATTGGCTATAGCTGAAAGCCTGGTCAGCTGTTTGTGGTGGGCTGTCCTTGGTTTTGATTTCTTAACCTTGAGGCATTTACAGGCTTAGATGTTGGTTTGCTCATCTTTGTAGGTACCAAAGCATTAGAGGCCCCTCCATCTGGTGGCCTCCTTGAAACTTAACACATGGGACCCAGACATGAGACTATTCCACAGGGTAGGGGTCAGAGGTAAGTGGGAGGGTCAGAGCTCTGCAGGCTACGAGCACAAGCAGTTATGCTTAGAGTAAAAAGACAAAACATGGATCAAGATATGCAATATATTTGGTAATTTGGGAAATATCATTGGTGTTTGACAAATCTGATGGTGTGCATGGAAAAATCAGTGATAAGTGCATGAAAAAAGCTAATCCAATGAAGCAATGACTCCAAGAAAACCTAATGTTTTATTTTAAAAAAAAAAAGGGTGGGGGGAAATTACTGCAGTATTTCGCTCAGCAGTGAAAAATATTGTCTACCAAAATAACATGATTATTGGGACTTTCCTGGCAGTCCAGTCAATTAAGACTCCACACTTCCAAGCAGGTGTGGGTTTGATCCCTGCTCAGGGAACCAAGATTCTACAGCCAAATAATAATAATAATGTGTTTATTATGTTTATATCAGGTAGTAGGGGAAGGGAATGGCATGAGGAGTACAAGACCAAACCTTCATCTAACATGTTATAAAGTCAGTAGCTAAATTCTCAGGTTAAGTGGAGAAATAGGACTTAATATGTAAATTCTGAGGGACATAGATGGGAAGGAGACTTTTCTCTGAATTCCTATTGGAAGGTTTTGAATCATGTGATGGTATTGCTTTTCTAGAATTATTACATTTTTTAAAAGACTCATCACATAGAATCTCTCTGGCAGGATATTCAATGAGCTAATTATAGTGGTTGCCACTGGTGAAAGGAGCTGTACTTTCTAAATCTGTACTTTGTTAGCGAATTATTAAAAAGATACAAATTTTTCCCCAAAGGAACAGAAACAAGAGTTGAAAATGATGGCCTCTTGGGAGTAGGACTGGAGAGAGTGAAGGGGTGGAAACGGTAAGGACCTTTTATATCATTTTGTGGTTTTATACACAAAAAGCTTTCTGTATTAATTTCTGGTATTACACTTTAAACAGTGTACATGTTATTCTATATGTAAACTTTTTTTAATTTTTAAATGGAAGCTATGGAATTGCTTCTTGAACACAAAGATTAAACACTGTATATTCTGTACCTTAAGGCAGGCAAAGGTAATTCTGAGCTTCTTCCTGTAGTCAGGAAGTTTCTAAACAGTGGAAAGCTCGCTGGCTCCCTCTGCTGGTAAGAGATACTCTTGTAAAAGTGTATTAGTCTTGTTAAGAACCTCTGGTAGGCTAACAAATTCATTAGATGAATAGTTTCATTTCTGTTAAAAACCCCATTAAGCTGTCTGACTATGTTCCACATTCACTGGTGAGGTCATAGAAGAAAAAATTTCATACTTTTCTTTGAATTCCAAAACCTTTCTTACCCTCAATCAATATTTTCACATACTTAAATAAAACCCTGTCTTCTGGTATTCAGAGAAGCTTTCCTCTTGTGGTAGAACAGTACAGAGAACATCAAATTGTAAAGTTACAAAATTTTCACCCTTGTCAGGTAAGTTCCAGGTGCCAAGTGGACAGAAACAAGCTCTCTGAAGGCTTGTTAGTCTTTGCTGTTTGACGAAACTTTCTCCATCACCTGCCTCAGATAGGAGGGCTCCCTGGAGAGAGTCCAGACAGATGGAAATCTACCTAGTCTCACCCACAGTATCTGGAGGACGTACAGAGTTGCAGAACACCTTTACAGATTTTCTTTATTTTTGAATGCCTAAGTAATATATGCTTGCCTTAAAAGTTAGACAATTTTTTTAATTTAAAAAAAAATTCTAAATGGCACAACTCTTTTAAAGAAAATTCCACAGGATCTATTTTAAAACTTTTTTTAAATTTTATACTCTATGATCGATCCATTTCACTATTTGGTGACTCTCCTATAGAAACAGGAACACATGTACAAGTCCACAAGAATGGCCGATGGGGCAGCTTGTAATTGCTAAAAAATGGGAACAATTTAGTTGCCCACTGGCAGAAGAATAGCTAAACAGATCATCTATTATCCATGCTATGGCATCCTACTTTGCAAGTTAGAAGAATAAGGTAGTTTACATATACTAACATGGATACATTTCTTTAAAATACTATGGAATTTAAAAGTGTATTGTAGAAAGATCCACACAACATGGTATCATATAGTTTTAATACGATAAATTCTCTCCATGATATAACCATGTAAATACACAGAAAATATCAGGAAGGCAACATCAGTTCAGTTCAGTTCCGTGGCTCAGTCATGTCCGACTCTTTGCAACCCCATGACTGCAGCACGGTAGGCTTCCCTGTCCATCACCAACTCCCGGAGCTTGCTCAAACTCATGTCCATCGAGTTGGTGATGCCAACTGTGATGCCATCACAGTTCAAAAGCATCGATTCTTCAGTGCTCAGCTTTCTTTATAAGTCCAGCTCTCTCATCCATAGATAACTACTGGAAAAACCATAGCTTTTACTAGACTGACCTCTGTCGGCAAGTAATGTCTCTGCGTTTTAATATGCTGTCTTAAGTTTGTGATAGCTTTCCTTCCAAGGAGCAAGTGTTTTTTAATTTCATGGCTATAGTCACCAGCTGCAGTGATTTTGGAGCCCAAGAAAATAAAGTCTCTCACTGTTTCCATTGTTTCCCCATCTATTTACCATGAAGTACTAGGACTGTATGCAGGTCAGGAAGCAACAGTTAGAACTGGACATGGAACAACAGACTGGTTCTGAATAGGAAAAGGAGTATGTCAAGGCTGTATATTGTCACCCTGCTTATTTAACTTATATGCAGAATACATCATGAAAAATGCTGGGCGGGAGGAAGCATAATCTGGAATCAAGATTGCTGGGAGAAATATCAGTAACCTCAGATATGCAGATGACACCGCCTTATGGCAGAAAGTGAAGAGGAACTAAAGAGCCTCTTGATGAAAGTGAAAGAGGAGAGTGAAAAAGTTGGCTTATAGCTCAACATTCAGAAAACTAAGACCTTGGCATCTGGTCCCATTCATGGCAAATAGATGGGGAAACAGTGGAAATAGTGGCTGACTTTATTTTGGGGGGCTCCAAAATCACTACAGATGGTGATTGCAGTCATGAAATTAAAAGACGCTTGCTCCTTGGAAGGAAAGTAAAGACCAACCTAGACAGCATATTAAAAAGCAGAGACATTAATTTGTCAACAAAGGTCCATCTAGTCAAGGCTATGGTTTTTCCAGTAGTCATCTATGGATGTGAGAGTTGGACTGTAAAGAAAGCTGAGCGCCAAAGAATTGATGCTTTTGAACTGTGGTGTTGGAGAAGACTCTTGAGAGTCCCTTGGAGTGCAAGGAGATCCAACCAGTCCATCCTAAAGGAGATCAGTCCTGAGTGTTCATTGGAAGGACTGATGTTGAAGCAGAAACTCCAATAATTTGGCCACCTGATGAAAAGAGCTGACTCATTTAAAAAGACCCTGATGCTGGGAAAGATTGAAGGCAGGAGGAGAAGGGGACGACCGAGGATGAGATGGTTGGATGGCATCACCGACTCGATGGACATGGGTTTGGGTAGACTCTGGCAGTTGGTGATGGACAGGGAGGCCTGGCATGCTGCGGTTCATGGGGTCGCAAAGAGTCGGACACAACTGAGTGACTGAACTGAACTGAATTGATGGTACTGGAGGCCATGATCTTAAGTTTTTTTAATGTTGAGATTTAAGCCAACTTTTCACTCTCCTCTTTCACTTTCATCAAGAGGCTCTTTAGTTCTTTGTGTCATCTGCGTATCTGAGGTTATTGATATTTCTCCTGGCAATCTTGATTCCAGCTTGTGTTTCATCCAACCCAGCATTTCACATGATGTACTCTGCATGTAAGTTAAATAAGCAGGGTGACAATATGCAGCCTTGACATACTCCTTTCCTGATTTGGAATTAGTCTGTTGTTCCATGTCCAGTTCTAACTGTTGCTTCCTGACCTGCATACAGATTTCTCAGTAGGCAGGTAAGGTGGTCTGGTATTCCCATCTCTTGAAGAATTTCCCATAGTTTGTTGTGATCCACACAGTCAAAGGCTTTGATGTAGTCAATAAAGCAGAAGTAGATGTTTCTCTGGAACTCTCTTGCTTTTTTGATGATCCAACCAATGTTGGCAATTTGATCTCTGGTTCCTCTGCCTTTTCTAAATCCAATTTGAACAACTGGAAGCTCATGGTTCATGTACTGTTGAAGCCTGGCTTGGAGAATTTTGAGCATTACTTTACTAGCGTGTGAGATGAGTGCAATTGTGCAGTAATTTGAACATTCTTTGGCACTGCCTTTCTTTGGGATTGGAATGAAAACTGACCTTTTCCAGTGCTGTGGCCACTGCCGAGTTTTCCACATTTGCTGGCATATTGAGTATAGCACTTTCACAGCATCATCTTTTAGGATTTGAAATAGCTCAACTGGGATTCCATCACCTCCACTAGCTTTGTTTGTAGTGACACTTCCTAAAGCCCACTTGACTTCTCATTCCAGGATGTATGGCTCTAAGTGAGTGATCACACCATCATGATTATCTGGGTCATGAAGATCTTTTTGTATAGTTCTTCTGTGTATTCTTGCCACCTCTTCTTAATATCTTCTGCTTCTGTTAGGTCCATACCACTTTTGTCCTTTATTGTGCCCATCTTTGCATGAAATGTTCCCTTGGTATCTCTAATTTTCTTGAAGACATCTCTAGTCTTTCCCATTCTATTGTTTTCCTCTATTTCTTTGCATTGATCACTGAGGAAGGCTTTCTTATGTCTCCTTGCTATTTTGTGGAACTTTGCATTCAAATGGGTATATTTTTCTTTTTCTTCTTTGCCTTTAGCTTCTCTTATTTTCCCAGCTATTTGTAAGTCCTCCTCAGACAACCATTTTGCCTTTTTGCATTTCTTTTTCTTGGGGATAGTCTTGATCACTTTCTCCTGTACAATGTCATGAACCTCCATACACAGCTCTTCAGGCACTCTCTCTATCAGATCTAATCCCTTGAATCTATTTGTCACAATTTTACACTATTTCCACTGTATAATTGTAAGGGGTTTGATTTAGGTCATACCTGAATGGTCTAGTGGTTTTCTCTTCTTTCTTCAATTTATTCTGAATTTGGCAATAAGGAGTTCATGATCTGAGCCACAGTCAGCTCCTGGTCTCGTTTTTGCTGACCATATAGAGCTTCACCATCTTTGGCTGCAAAGAATATGTAATCAGTCTGATTTTTGTATTGACCATCTGGTGATATCCATGTGTAGAGTCTTCTCTTGTGTTGTTGGAAGAGGATGTTTGCTGTGACCAGTGTATTGTCTTGGCTAAACTCTGTTAGCCTTTGCCCTGTTTCATTTTGTACTCCAAGGCCAAATTTGCCTGTTACTCCAGGTATCTCTTGACTTCCTATTTTTGCATTCCAGGCCCCTATAATGAAAAAACAGAGAAGGCAATGGCACCCCACTCCAGTACTCTTGCCTGGAAAATCCCACGGATGGAGGAGCCTGGAAGGCTGCAGTCCATGGGGTCGCTGAGGGTCAAACATGACTGAGCGACTTCACTTTCACTTTTCACTTTTCACTCTCATGCATTGGAGAAGGAAATGGCAACTCACTCCAGTGTTCTTGCCTGGAGAATCCCAGGGATGGAGAAGCCTGGTGGGCTGCCATCTATAGGGTCACACAGAGTCGGACACGACTGAAGTGACTTAGCAATAGCAATAATGAAAAGGACATCTTTTTGGAGTGTTAGTTTTAGAAGGTCTTATAAGTCTTCATAGAACCATTCAACTTCAGCTTCTTCAGTGCTACTGGTTGGGACATAGACTTGGATCACCGTGACATTGAATGGTTTGCCTTGGAAACAAACAGAGATCATCCTGTCATGTTTGAGATTACACCCAAGTACAGAATTCTGGACTCTTTTGTTGACTATGAGGGCTACTCCATTGCTTCTAAGGGACTCTTGCCTACAGTAGTAGATATGATGGTCATCTGAGTTCAATTCTCCAATTCCAGTCCATTTTAGTTCACTGATTCCTAAAATGTCGACATTCACTCTTTGCCATCTCCTGTTTGACCACTTCCAATTTACCCTGATTCATGGACCTAACATTCCAGGTTCCTATGCAATACTAAATACATAAGAAGGGAAAGAGAAGGGAGGAGAGCCAGGAGTGGTATTCAAAAGGGCCAACTTACAAAATATGGGTTCATTAATTACTTGAGTAATCAAAAATTAATGTAAAGATCATCATCTCTCCATTCTCATCCAATCCCACATCCCCCGAAATAATCAATCTTAAAAGTCTTCCCATAACTTGCTCTACTTCCATATAAAGACATACAAATATACATGCACACACATTGTTTTCTAATTTTCTAAAATAGGATCAGACTATACATAACACTCTGCAGTTTTCTTTTTTCACTTAGTAATATTTCAAAGATACCTTCCCAGGTAATATATAGAAATATCTCATGCTTAATAGTTTCACTATAATCCATAGTATGAATATATCATTGTTTATTCAAAATTCCCTTATCTATGAACATTTCAGTTGTTCTGGTGACTTTTTTGCTACCATATCACATAAGTGTATGATATATACACATGTATCAATTAAAGAGTTTCCCAGGTGGTTCAGTGGTAAAGAATCTACCTGCCAATGCAGAAGACACAAGAGATAAGGATTTGATCCCTGGGTTGGGAAGATCCCCTGGAGTAGGCAATGGCAACCCACTCCAGTGTTCTTGCCTGGAAAATTCCATGAACAGGGAAAGGGGATGGGCTATAGTCCATGCGAGTCACAAAGAGTTGGACATGACTGAGCAACTGAGCATGTAAGAACTAAGCAAGTTCATCTACCACAACCTCTTGCTTTACAGGTACAGAAGCTAAGACCCAAAGACATGAACGTATTTGCCCAAATCACACAGCACCTAAATAAATGAACTGGAAACTAGAACCCAAGTCACTTGCCTAGTATCCATTCCCCCCTTTATCTAGTAACAGCTCCCTGACTGAGGGGAAGGTAGTGAGTGGAATATTGGGCGCCCCCGCAAAAAAATCTGTGACCTAATCCCCAGAACTGTGAACGTGTTACCTCACATGGCAAAGGGACTTTCATGGTGTGATTAAGTTAAGGATTTTGAGATGGGGAGATTAACCTGGATTTATCTGGGCCAGAATGATAAGATTTCCAGCTTTGAAGGTAGAAGAGGGCCATGAGCCAAGGAATGCAGGCGGCCCCTAAAGGCTGGAAAAGGCAAGAAACACTCTCCCCTAGAGCTTCCTGAAGGAATGTAGCCCTGCTGACTTTAGCTCAGTGAGACTCATTTCAGAATCCTGGCTCCCAGAACTGTAAGATAATGAACTGGTGTTGTTTTAAACCACACTGTGCTAATTTGTTATAGCAGCGAAAGAAACAAATATGGGGAAAGAACCAGCTTCCTCCTACTCTGTAGTTATTTTAATTTCACTAATAAACTCAACATTCAGAAAACTAAGATTATGGCATCCAGTCCCATCACTTCATGAAAAATAGATGGGGAAACAATGGAAACAGTGAGAGACTTTATTTTCTTGGGCTCCAAAATCACTGCAGATGTTTACTGGAGCCATGAAATTAAGAGACTCTAGCTCCTTGGAAGCAAAGCTATAACCAAACTAGACAGCCTATTAAAAAGGAGAGACATTACTTTGCCAACAAAGATCCATCTAGTCAAAGCCATGGTTTTTCCAGTAGTCATGTATGGATGTGAGAGTTGGACTACAAACAAAGCTGAGCACAGGAGAATTGATGCTTTTGAAGTGTGGTGTTGGGGAAGACTCTTGAGAGTCCCTTGGAGTGCAAGGAGATCAAACCAGTCAATTCTCAAGGAAATCAGTCCTGAATATTCATTGGAAGGACTGATGCTGAAGCTGAAACTCAAATAATACGTTGGCCACCTTTTATGAAGAACTGACTCCTTGGAAAAGACCCTGATACTGGGCAAGATTTAAGGCAGGAGGAGAAGGGGACAACAGAGGATAAGATGGTTGGATGGCATCACCGGCTTGATGAACATGAACTTGTGCAAGCTCCAGGAGTTGTTGATGGACAGAGAAGCCTGGCGTCCTGCAGTCCATGGGGTCGCAAAGAGTCGGACTTGACTGAGTGACTGAACTGAATTGAACTGAATATACATTAGTCCACAACAAAGAAGAGACACAGAAAATTGCAGTATATACAAGATTTGACTACTTACAATACATTACAATAAATAGGGCATTTTATAAGCAATTCAGCATTGGATTAGAATCTTTCCAGGGATGGCTAATTCTAGTTAGCAGAAATATTACAAATCCATTGCTATTAGGATGACAGAAGGCTTTCATTGTTGCTATTGAGTACTTTAAGCTTAATGTTTTTAAATCTGAGTTTTCTGTGATTTTACATTGTAATCAATGTTTTTTAAGGAAAGTAATTTAAATCTAACAGTATTTACTTTGACCTTAGTTGAATTTTTATAACAAAGGTGAAACTTTTCCCCATACCTCATTTTTCTTTTTGCAAAAGTATGAATCATTTAGAAGCTTGGTACTATATTCCTCTTCACCAACTCTTCAGTTTAGATGGGGAATGTGGAAAAGTCAGCCAAGGGCATATTACCCAGGCTTGGGTAACCAGCATATGCCATGCCTCAGGCCAAGGTGACTTGGATCAGCAGGTCGACAATACTAGCCTATGAGAGCCAGACCCAAAGTTTGTACTGAAACTGTTTGTTAAACAGAATTTCTATTTTCCACTGGATTTTACCTGAAAGCATATAAGCTTGGAACTTCCCAGGGCTCCTATGAGAGGGAAGCCTGCCTGAGAACAGAACAGCACAGAGATGAATGATGGACAGAACCAAGAGATGCACGTAACAGCTCCCTCCCCAGTGCTGTTTACACACTTGATCAATCTGAGTATGAAGACAATTTCAGTCTGCTTTTCATTGTTTGTAGCCTAAAACAATTCTGCCTAGTTCACCAAATTCTCAGTCTTTTGTTATTATGATTCTTTCTGAAGAGAATTTTGAGCTATTTTTTCAGGCAACTGACATACTAGAAGATGATACAAAACCATAGAACTATCTACAAGCACAAGGTTAATAATTATTTAATACAGCATTAGCCAAGATGCCAGGGTCCTAAGTTCCTTTCCTCAAGTGTAATAAGGAGCATCACTTTCAGTTAAAAGCAGAATGAATTGAAGTTTGACACAGGAAAAAAAGAACTTATGGACTTCATGGTTGTAAGATAGGAACATGTTCTAAAATTAACAATGTTTTCCAGAAATCTCTAAGAGCATGCAAGCCAATTAGGGACAAATACCAGGGGGAACAGTAAGTACCTCTTGCTCTTTTGTCTGACCCTTGGAAAGAAAGTCATGGTCTAAACCAGCCTGTTGGTTACAGATATAAACCTGATAGAGCAGGGGTAGCCAGGTAGTTTGTAAATAAAGTTTTATTGGAAAAAAATCCACACCCACTTGTTTTCATATTGTCTATGGCTGCTTTCCCGCTACAAAAGTAGAGTTGAGTAGCTGTCCACAAAGCCAAAAATATTTACTATCTGGACCTTTAGAGAACATTTGCCAACCTTTGAACTAGAAAGTTGCCTTATTCTGGGTCAGGCTGGGAAATATGGCTTCATCAGAAGTATGGTTAAAGGCAGGGAAGCAAACTAACTGTCCATCAATTGATGAATGAATGAAGAAGCTATGATATGTATATACAATGCTGCTGCTGCTGCTACTAAGTCGCTTCAGGCCTGTCCGACTCTGTGCGACCCCATAGATGGCCTCCTACCAGGTTCCTCTGTCCCTGGGATTCTCCAGGCAAGAACACTGGAGTGGGTTGCCATTTCCTTCTCCGATGCATGAAAGTGAAAAGTGAAAGTGAAGTCGCTCAGTCGTGTCTGACTCTTCGTAACCCCATGGACTGCAGCCTACCAGGCTCCTCTGTCCATGGGATTTTCCAGGCAAGAGTACTGGAGTGGGGTGCCATTGCCTTAAAAAAGAATGAAATTTTGCCATTTGCCACAACATGAATGAATCTGGAGGGTATTATGCTTAGTAAAATAAGTCAGACAAAAAAAGACATACATATATTATCACTTATATGTTGAACCTAAAAAAATGAAACAGATTAATCAATATAACCAAATAGAAAAGAAGAAGAAGAATTAGACCAGTCTACCAGAAGGGTTAGACCTCACATCAAACCAAACACTCCCCGATGCTGGAGTGCCTATTGTGTGCGGTACTGTGCTAGTGCTGGGAGTGTAAAGATGAAGAGCATTCAGGCCCTGACCTCTAGGAGCTGAGGAGTCTTCTGTCTCCAAGAAAACACAGATACATAAACAAAAGCAGCACAGCATGACATGGGATTTGAGAGATGCATTTAAACAAAGCAACATGCAGAGAATGTTTGGCCAGTGCCTAATACCTGTTCAGTCGCTCAGTCATGTCCGACTCTTTGCAAACCCATGAATCGCAGCACGCCAGGCCTCCCTGTCCATCATCAACTCCTGGAGTTCACTCAGACTCATGTCCATTGAGTCGGTGATGCCATCCAGCCATCTCATCCTCTGTCGTCCCCTTCTCCTCCTGCCCCCAATCCCTCCCAGCATCAGAGACTTTTCCAATGAGTCAACTCTTTGCATGAGGTGGCCAAAGTATTGGAGTTTCAGCTTTAGCATCATTCCCTCCAAAGAAATCCCAGGGCTTATCTGCTTTAGAATGGACTGGTTGGATCTCCTTGCAGTCCAAGGGACTCTCAAGAGTCTTCTCCAACACCACAGTTCAAAAGCATCAAATCTTCGGTGCTCAGCTTTCTTCACAGTCCAACTCTAACATCCATACATGACCACAGGAAAAACCATAGCCTTGACTAGACAGACCTTTGTTGGCAAATAATGTCTCTGCTTTTTAATATGCTGTCTAGGTTGGTCATAACTTTCCTTCCAAGAAGCAAGAGTCTTTTAATTTCATGGCTGCAATCACCATCTTCAGTGATTTTGGAGCCCAAAAAGATAAAGTCGGACACTGTTTCCACTGTTTCCCCATCTATTTCCCATGAAGTGATGGGACTGGATGCCATGATCTTCATTTTCTGAATGTTCAGCTTTAAGCCAACTTTTTCACTCTCCTCTTTCACTTTCATCAAGAAGCTTTTTAGTTCCTCTTCACTTTCTGCCATAAGGGTGGTGTCATCTGCATATCAGAGGTTATTGATATTTCTCCTGGCAATCTTGATTCCAGCTTGTGCTTCTTCCAACCCAGCGTTTCTCATGATGTACTCTGCTGCCGGGGTCCAGCCCCGGCTGATCCAGGGGACGGCATCGGCGAGGATCAGGATACAATAGCTTCAATTAGATATTAATTAGAGATGTAAAGAGTAATAGAATGAGGATAGCTCAGCAGGAAAATTCAGTGGAGAAAAGAGGCTGAGTAGCTTGGTTTATGCGAGAAACCAATAAAACTTCAAGACAAGAAGCTTGCACCACTTACATAGGCCGCAGGCGTCCTTCCATTCTCCCGAAGGAGAGGAGACACTGAGGCCTCCTTGGTTGGATCTTAGAAGCCCAGGCATAATTAGTAAGCATGGCGGGCTCCACGCTCCAGATGGAAACTCAGCCAGAGTTTGAGAGAGAGAGAGACATGGGGAGACCAGTATTTCGAGGAACTGATCCCAATTCTTTATTTTCCAGAGTCTGTTTTTATACACTGAGATGTTATACAAAAGTCACGCAGGGACAGCAGTCCTGACTTTTATTAAAGTCAGGTGCTTCATACAAATGTATACAGAGGTCTTAGGGGTGTTACTTCATCTTCTGGCCAGGGGGGCCTGCTGACAATTTATGACCCTCTCCTTGTGACAGCGGTCAGTCAACACTTTTTTCTCCAGGGGTGATTATTCTTAAAACAGACGCCACCCAAATAAAATTACATTCCTATAGGGTGAGGGTGTAGTGGGTTTTAGTTAAGGAAAGAATTTACTTAGCCTAAGGTCTAACGTGATTTACATCAAAGGTTAATACTTATTTCTTCTATATATTCATTAATGTGTGTAAGGGCAGGGGATGTGGAGTCTTAGCAAACATGGGCTCAACAAATGAAAAACCCTTCACCAATACAATTTCTAATCAGCCCACTATACTTATACTAATGGTTTTCTAACTTTTCTAAGGTACCTGTTTTTAGAAGATTTAAAGCATCTCATGCCTCTCACAGTTGGGAGGCTGTGAGCAATCACATGTGGCCGGACAAGCCTGTCAGGCAGGCTAGAGAACCTTCAGAGGAGTTTGTAGGTTAAAACACTCTTGTCACGCCCAGGAGTTTTTATTAACTGGAGCTCTAAGTTAACTCCTCTCCGAAAGAGGTGGTAGGGTACAGCCCCCTGTAAAGTCAGAGGTGTAGGTGAGAGCACAAAGTAGTAAAGTAGGCAGGCTCTGGTTATGGGGGTAGATGCTCGAGAATTTCCAGGGGGACTCCTGAGGCTTGATCCCGCCTTTGCGTATGTCAAGCCTCCTTCCTCATAACCTTTGCCATGGGTGGAGGTCCTCCCGCCAGCTCCCCACACTCTGCATATAAGTTAAATAAGCAGGGTGACTATACAGCCTTGATGTACTCCTTTTCCTATTTGGAACCAGTCTGTTGTTCCATGTCCAGTTCTAACTGTTGCTTCCTGACCTGCATACAGGTTTCTCAAGAGGCAGGTCAGGTGGTCTGGTATTCCCATTTCTTTCAGAATTTTCCACAATTTATTGTGATCCACACAGTCAAAGGCTTTGGCATAGTCAAGAAAGCAGAAATAGATGTTTTTCTGGAGCTCTTGCTTTTTCCATGATCTAGCGGATCTTGGCAATTTGATCTCTGGTTCCTCTGCCTTTTCTAAAACCAGCTTGAATATCTGGAAGTTCATGGTTCACGTATTGCTAAAGCCTGGCTTGGAGAATTTTGAGCATTACTTTACTAGCGTGTGAGATGAGCGCAATTGTGCGGTAGTTTGTAAGCAATTAATAGATGGTAGCTCTTTTTGTTGTTCAGTTGCTAAGCCATGTCTGACTCTTTGTGAACCCATGGACTATAGCATAGCAGGCTTTCCTGTCCTTCACTATCTCCTGGAGTTTGCTCAGACTCATGTCTATTGAGTCAGTGATGCCAATGGACTCTGCCAGCTCTATGGTAAGGGCTAGTGGCAACCTCCTCCAGGAGGATTTGTGCCAACATGCCACACCTCCCAGGACTGCTGCTGCCAGTGCCTTCTGTCCCCACAGAAGGCCACGGCTGACCCACACCTCTGCAGTAGACCCTCAAACACTCACAGACAGAAGATGAGCACACATCCTTCTACTCTGCCATCAGCAGAAAACTGAATGAAAGATTTACCTAGCATGGCCCTGCCCACGAGAGCAAGACCCAGCTTTCCCCACAGCCAGTTGCTCCCATCACCAGTAACTCTTAACTTTTAAGAGCTACTTAACAATTTTTACTGTAACTCCCCAAATGCTCTGAGAGCTACCTAACCCAAACAAAGGTCAGAGGGTTTTCTCCAGTTTAGTCTCTGAAGCAACAGAGCAAGAAGGAATAGCATGACTCCAGGCGTGGATAATTAGCCTGTGAGTATGAAAAATACCTGTTTTGTCAGAGTGCAGCGAGTAATCTGAAAGTCCTAGGCTTAGCAATTGCAGAAGGGAAGACTCTCTTAAAGCATCTGAGACTCAACCATGAAGGATTCCTTGTGTTTCTAACATACAAAGAGCAAAAGGATGAAGAGAGAGACAGGCTCAAGAAAGAGTTTGTTTTAGGATAAAGAAACACTAAAAGGCTTGTAGGCACAGAGAAGAGAAAAGAAGGGAAGGAAAAAGAGACAAAAACAACGCCTTGAGAAGTAGGTATCTTCCTGTGCTGTGCTGTGCTAAATCACTTCAGTCATGTCTGGCTCCTGGCAACCCCACGGACTGTAGCCCACCAGGCTCCTTTGTCCATGGGATTCTCCAGGCAAGAATACTGGAGTGGGTTGCCATTCCCTTCTCCAGGGGATCTTCTCCACCCAGGGATTGAACCCGCTTCCCTTATGTCTCCTGCATTGGCAGGCAGGTTCTTTACCACCAGTGCCACCTGGGAAGCCCAGGTGTCTTCCTGCTGCTGCTGCTGCTAAGTCACTTCAGTCGTGTCTGACTCTGTGCGACCCCATAGACGGCAGCCCACCAGGCTCCCCCGTCCCTGGGATTCTCCAGGCAAGAACACTGGAGTGGGTTTCCATTTCCTTCTCCAATGCATGAAAGTGAAAAGTGAAAGTGAAGTCACTTAGTCATGTCTGACTCTTTGCGACTCCATGGACTGCAGCCTATCAGGCTCCTCCATCCATGGGATTCTCCAGGCAAGAGTACTGGAGTGGGGTGCCATTGCCTTCTCCAAGATGTCTTCCTAGGAAAAAGCAAAGAAGGTATTGCTTCAAAATCTGACCCCGTACACTGTAGGTAAGGAGAGACCAAAGGAAGAGACTGGTCACTCACTCCAGATGGGTAGGTGGCAGGTTTAATAAGCATGGAACTTATGTACAAGGCTGGTCCTGGGAGCTGTAAGATGAGCAGACCTACACACTGGTCGGCAGGATCTTAAAATGTATATAACGGCTTTAATGGGGTTCAGTCCTGTATTCAGAAAACTCAGATCATGGCATCAGGTCCCATCACTTCATGGCAAATAGATGGGGAAACAGTGGAAACAGTGGCTGACTTTATTTTTCAGGGTTCCAAAATCACTGCAGATGGTGATTGCAGCCATGAATTTAAGACGCTTACTCCTTGGAAGGAAAGTTATGACCAACCTAAACAGCATATTAAAAAGCAGACATTATTTGCCAACAAAGGTCCATCTAGTCAAGGCTATGGTTTTTCTAGTAGTCATGTATGGATGTGAGAGTTGGACTGTGAAGAAAGCTGAGTGCTGAGGAATTGATGCTTTTGAACTGTGGTGTTGGAGAAGATTCTTCCTGGGTGTTCATTGGAAGGACTGATGCTGAGGCTGAAACTCCAATATTTTGGCCACCTGATGCAAAGAGTTGACTCATTTGAAAAGACCCTGATGCTGGGAAAGATTGAGGGCAGGAGGAGAAGGGGATGACAGAGGATGAGATGGTTGGATGGCATCACCAACTCGATGGACATGGGTTTGGGTGGGCTCCAGGACTTGGTGATGGACAGTGAGGGCTGGTGTGCTGTGGTTCATGGGGTCTCAAAGAGTCGGACACGACTGAGCGACTGAACTGAACTGAACTGAGTCCTGTATAAGGACTGTCCAGATGGTCTCAGCCATGCATCGCCATCTCAAGGCCCTGTCCTTGGGGCAGCTCTTAGTGCAGGAAAGGCAAGCAGACACCTGTGCCAAGGACAGGGGATGGGGGAGGGGCCTCCGGCTGCCCGGGTCCAGCACGAAGGTCAACCAGCAGTCATGTCCTCTCTGTGACCTCCTCCAACACTCCATCTCTCAGACAGGCTCTTATAACCTTACACAGATCCTTCAGTATTAGCATTAGAGGCCCCTCCTCTAGTGGATCTCTGACTGTACTGGAGGCAGATCCTACAGCAGCAATAGAGGCACATGCAAGAGAAAACACAGATCAAGATAATGATTTTCAAATAAGTAATTTTTTCCACCAAGAGCTCCATGATCTAAACCACTGATCACTTAGTCCACTGGGCTGGGGGTCAGATCAACTGGGATGTTCACTTGTGTCTGCGTGTGATTTTACAAAATGATATATTAGCAGACTCATCAGCTATGAACACATAGCACTTCATCTGGATGATGGCACAGGTGTTTCTCAGTGAGGCAGTCATAGTGTCCAAGGCCATCCTATTTATTTTTTTTAATAGTTATTTTTTATTCGGCTGCACCAGGTCTCAGCTGCAGCATGCAGAATCTTCAGTTCTCATTGCAGCACGCTGGATTTTTTAGTTGCAGCATGCATGATCTAGTTCCCTGACCGGGGATCGAACCCCAGCCCCGTGCACTGGGAGCATGGAGTCTTAGCCACTGGACCACTAGGGAGGTCCCAAGGCCATCCTATTTTAAAGGACAGCTTTCCTTGTTAGAGGCATTTCAGTGTTGCATAAGAACAGATTTTGGTAGCTATCACTAAAGACTTGGTGAATTTCATCAGAGCTTCCCTGTGTGCTGTCGTGCCCTCCAGGCCAGTGGAGCAGCCAAATGATGGAACCAATGGAACAGAGACCACCTGGCCTTGAGGAGAGGGAGGCTGGCGGCATTAGGAATTTGATCTGATTGTACAGATCATACATGTTGGCCAGGGGAAGCAGCACTGTCTGACATGACATGAACAGGGTGGTGGGTCAGGGGCAGAGTTAGGGTTCAAACCAAAGCTTTCCCGACTCTAGTCTTAATGACCTTACCATTTCCCATGGTGGTTAGCAATCATCTCAGGCTTCTGACACTTTAACTTAAAACACGGCCTTCTCTCTTCGGCCACTTGCCAGCGTTTGACACCATCCTCCACCCTCCTCCCTGGCTCCAGCACACTTTTCTAGTCTTCTTGTGGCCACTGGCCACTTGCTTCACATCCCCTGCACCTGGTCTTCCTTTGCTTGGCCACACCTCTGCACATGCTCCTCTTCCGGCCCAGTTCTCTCAACACAAATCCTCATGAATTTCTTGCTGAGTTCAAATGAAATACTAACCTAAAGAAAATTTACAACATATCATCGTGACAAGAAAAGAGACAACAACCTGGTTTATAAGTGTCACCATTTTAAAGATTATTTAAGATTAGCCCCTGAATAAGAAAAGTTGTAATGCCTAAAACCTGATAGTTCTCTCATTGGTGAAGCACATTTGATAGAAGTTTTCTCAATTTAGCAATTCTAAAAATTTACAAGTCATGAAACTAAAGGAAACTTTGCTAAAATATCAGTTCAGTCCAGTCGCTCAGTCGTCTCCAACTCTCTGTGACCCCATGAACCACAGCACGCCAGGCCTCCCTGTCCATCATCAACTCCCAGAGCCCACCCAAACCCATGTCCATTGAATCAGTGATGCCATCCAACCATCTCATCCTCTGTCCCCTTCTTCTTCTGCCCTCAATCTTTCCCAACATCAGGGTCTTTTCAAATGAGTCAGCTCTTCACATCAGGTGGCCAAAATATTGGAGTTTCAGCTTCAATATCAGTCCTTCCAATGAACACCCAGGACTGATCTCCTTTAGAATGGACTGGTTGGATCTCTTTGCAGTCCAAGGGACTCTCAAGAGTCTTCTCCAACACCACAGTTCAAAAGCATCAATTCTTTGGTGCTCAGCTTTCTTTATAGTCCAACTCTCACATCCATACATGACCACTGGAAAAACCATAGCCTTGACTAGACAGACCTTTGTTGGCAAATAATGTCTCTGCTTTTTAATATGCTGTCTAGCTTGGCCATCACTTTCCTTCCAAGGAGTAAGTGTCTTTTAATTTCATGGCTGCAATCACCATCTGCAGTGATTTTGGAGCCCAGAAAAATAAAGTCAGTCACTGTTTCCACTGTTTCCCTATCTACTTCTCATGAAGTGATGGGACTGGATGCCATGATCTTCGTTTTCTGAATGTTGAGCTTTAAGCCAACTTTTTCACTCTCCACTTTCACTTTCATCAAGAGGCTTTTGAGTTCCTCTTCACTTTCTGCCATAACGGTGGTGTCATCTGCATATCTGAGGTTATTGATATTTCTCCTGGCAATCTTGATTCCAGCTTGTGTTTCTTCCAGCCCAGCGTTTCTCATGATGTATTCTGCATATAAGTTAAATAAGCAGGGTGACAATATACAGCCTTGACGTACTCCTTTTCCTGTTTGGAACCAGTCTGTTGTTCCATGTCCGGTTCTAACTGTTGCTTCCTGACCTGCATACAAGTTTCTCAATAGTCAAAGATAAATTTCAGTTAATGACATTAGAGGGAAGAGGGGATTACCTTTCTATTCCACTAAAAAACATAAGAAAATGGCATCATATGAAAAAGAGATCAGAGAAAAAGCAGCCAAAAACTGTACTGGGAGAAGTGTTATATAGAGGTATGTCTGGGAACTATTAATAATTTTAAAATATTATCTTTCTGGACATTTTCAGTTTGTAGCATTTGTCATCTTTTTAAAACTTATGATCTGTTGTGATTTGTTCTCATTCTAAATAGTCTCTTTTGTAATTTTGAATTTTTCTTAACGTCCCCCAAATTGCGTAAGTTTTAGACCACAAAACCTGAATCACCCCAACTAAGCTGAAATGGTATATTAGTTTTGTACAGGCAAATTACCACACACTTAGAGGCTTAAACGACACAGATTTGCCTTACAATTGTGTAGATCAGAAGTCTCACACGGGTCTCACTGGCTACAATCAGTAGCAGGGCTATATTCTTTCTGGAGGCTCCAGGGGATAATATGCTCCCTTGCTATTTCTGTCTTCTGAGGGCTGTGAGCCCTTCCTCCGTATTCAAAGCCAGTAATGACAGTCAAGCCCTCCCACATCGCATCACTCCGACCTTCAGTAGTCACAGCACCCTGTTAGCCTCCCGCCTCACTCTTCCATATTTAGGGAACTTTGTGACTCCATTGGGCCAACCTGGATAATCCAGGATGTCTCCCTATTTTAAGGTCAGTTGATTAACAACTGTAATTCCATCTGCCATCTTAACTCCCTGTTACTATTATGTGAGTAACATGTTTACAGGTTCCTGGACTCAGGACGTGGACATCTTTGGGACTTATTCTTCTGCCTTCCACAGAGGGTTGTCAGTCTGGACTACTGTGCACCAGACTTCTCCACACCCATCCCCAAAGGCCAAAGCCATCAACAAAAAAGAAAACAAGAATAAACCCCAGGAGGTGGGCAAGGTGTGCAGTGAAGAGAGGGAGAAGGAGAGAGGGAAAGAAGGAGGAAGCATTCACAAGCCCTGGTCACACCAAGTCCCTGACTCCGCCCACTGTTCTTCCTTGTCCTTCCGTTTGAGCAAGTTTGAGTTCAGTTTCTGTCACTTGCCACCAGCAGAACCCTGATTAATAGTACAGTCATTTATTGAGTCTACTATATGGAAAGCACTGTGAAACACTTCCCACGCACTTGCATTTTTTTTTAATCCTCATAACCATTCTGCAAAAAATATTAGTTTTTGCATTTTAAAAATGAATAAGCTAAGGCTCTGTGAGGGGAAATACCTTGCCCCCGGTCATCCACCAAGGCTCAAACCTAAGTCTGTTGAAAGATTTAAACAGACTTTATAGATGGGATTCGGGGCTTCTCTTTTGTGGGTCTTTTCCTTCTGGAATTTCCCCCTTAACTTTCTGTCCTGTGGTTCTTCAGCCAGAAAGAATACAGGTTTTCTGTTGGAGTTCTAGCTGTTCGTAACTAGGGCCTGACTCAGGCTAGATGCCAGAAAACAGAAATCTCAGACAGTGCTATCCATTTTTTCAGAGCCAACGTCCATCCAGGTGTTTCTGGATGGTCTCTTGCCTGTGCCCCTCTGTGTATCAGTCACTCAGTCGTGTCCAATTCTTTGTGATCCTATGGACCATAACCCGTCAAGTTCCTCTGTCCATGGGATTCTCCAGGCAAGAATCCTGGAGTGGGTTGCCATTCCCTTCTCCAGGGGATCTCCCCACCCAGGGATTGTACCCAGGTCTCCTGAATTGCAGACATTCTTTACCACCCGAGCCACAAAGAAGCCCTAGTCTTCCGCCCTCCAAATCTGATGACTAACTGCCTTCAAGACATTGCTATTTGAATATCTCAAATGCAGTCATCCTTATTCCCAGAATACACTGTTCCTTCTGAATTTCTGATTTTAGTGATGACACAACCATCTAAACCAAACACAGGGCCGGCGTCCTGGACGTCTTCACTCCCTTACCTACCAAATCCTACTGATTCTCTCTCCTTAACGTTTCCATTTCATTCCTATTGAATTGCCTGAGTTCACTTCTTTTCCATTTGTTGCCAAAATGCAACATTTCAAATTCACTCCCTACTCCTCAGTTTACCCCCTTCTCATCTTCTTTTCACACTGGCCAAAGTGGCCAAAGTGAACTTTCTGAAATGTGTGTACCTGCTCATATGACTCCCCAGTTTAAAACTTTTCGGCAGTTTGTTGCCTCCAAGAAAACCTGCCAGATGTTTATTTGAATAGTCAAGATCTCTGCCTGCCTCTTACAGCTATTCCTCCACACAGTCTTCCAATACCATCCACACACTAGCCCCGTTGTTGAAACATCCTTTCCTCCACCATCCAACTAACACTTAATTGTTCTGCAAGACAGGATCAGAATTTTACGTCTGCAGAGGATTTTCTGACATGCCTATATGCTTGTCACAGCACTTACGACGCTGCCTTGTTTTTAACTTTGCTGGCCTCTCTAGGAGAAGAGCTTCGTGAAGGACGAGACTCCCTTTTCAATATCCGTGTTCCCACAGCCCAGGATAATGGCTGATACATATTAGACTCTCCATAAATATTTGAACAAATAAATGAAATAAAATGTTTTAAAAATGGAAGGGTGGTCATGTTGTAAATATACTCTGTGGATGCATCTATCCTAGACTTTTCTCTATCTAGATAAAAATTTTAGTTCTTCCAAACTTTTAACACTTTGGTGAACTTCCACCAAAAACCAAACAAAAAAATCTCTTCAGTGTCCTCACATGGCATTCAACCTTAAAGCAAGTATAAAATTCTTGGTTCTTTCTACTACATTGACCATCAGTGTGACTGAGTGATCCGAAAGTCTTTTTAATAATTTGGGTATTATAAGGAACTCAATACACCTAAGGCATATCAGAACTGCCAAATTTGTTAATAATAACTGGGGAGATCACCCACATTTTCCATTTATGTAAGAGTTCCCTGAAAATAAATGTGGTCACCTTTGCTCTTTTGGTTACAAGTATGTGCACCTACAAAACCACAGAGTAAAAAAACTCATTTATTTTGGAACAGGTATAACAAGATAAAATAATTAAACTCAATTAAAAGAAAATTTTAAATATGCCAGACATTCGTAATATGAAATAATGTCTGCTCTCAAAAGAAATATAGACCCATAACAGGGTGAAATAACAAAGATTTGAATCAAAGGCAAGAGGTAATTTCAGAATATCAGGTACAAAACTCACCTCTCTCATCAGAGAAAACTAGCTGCAATGATCAGCTTTTCTTGGCAACAGGAAAGTAAGAAACCGTGGAGTATAGTCAATTGGTCAGCATCTTAATGCTAGTAAGAAACTATTCAGTAAAGAATATTATCATTTCAACCTGTATCAACATGAAATGGGACATAAAAAGTGGAATACAAGAATCTGTTTGACACTTGTAAGATAATTTGGAGTGGAAGAAAACTCTTATCAATCCAGAGAGGTAGCAACCTAAACCCAAATTAGGCTCAAAATTAAAAAATAATGCATGCAGTATTTTCCATAAGCTGCTTTGCACTACTATGCCTCTTGAGGGCACCAAAGATTTTTAAATACTTTGACCATGTTTTCTGATGAAATTAAAAATTCTCAAATTTTTTCAATGAACATTTATTGAAGACTGTTAATATGTTTTATGGACAAGGAGCCATAATAAAGATGCAAAGATAAACAAAACATGATCACTTCCTTGGTGACTGAGCTCAAGGTCTGGTGGGAGTGGCCTTAGCACTATTAAGATAATGGAGAACGTAATTTGGTGAACTAACTACTGGCATTAGGTATAAGCATATCTAATCTAGCCTTTACAGGGGTTCTCTAAGTAGGGGCCAGACTCCTGAGGCTATGACTCCCTTTTCAGGTTGGGAAAAGTCAGAATTCCTTTCACTGTAATACTAACATGTTTTTGCTTCTGTAACTTTCATTTTTCCATACATGTACAGTGGAGTTTTCCAGAGGCTACGTGACACATGATAGTGTTACTGCTCTGCTGACTGATGCAATGTGTATTTGTATATTGTAATTTTTTTTAGAAATTTCTAAGGCATAACTGGTTTAGGGTATGAATCCCTGCATTTTCAAAGATTAATTTTGTCCTCTGTTCTCCTACAGGGCTCTTGCTAGCTATCTTCAGTTATACTTGCTATGTTTTCTGCTAATTCATTAACCAATAAATCATGATTCTGAAGCCCACAATATTTTCTTGTAACTCTGTGGAAACAACACTACTGAGTATAATTTTATATTTTTATATTCTTTAATATTGAATATAAAATTCAATATTTTAAAATTCTTGAAACTGTTTTAGAGTTTTACATAAAATATTAGGGTAGCTTAATATTTTATATGAAAATTAACTATATATTTTTCTTATGTTTTAGCATAGATGCCTTAAAATAGGGAGATTGAAAGACTGTTTTTTTCAATCCACACTTGTGCCATCTACATTTAAAGATGTTGAAAGAGATGAAATTGACACCCATAGAAGGGTCCTATCTCATGGAAGGGAGAAGAATCTACATCTACTCCAAAGAAACCGGGCAAAACTATAAGCAAACAAAAGTACAATTAAAACTATCTTCCCCTTGGCTTTACAGATGTTTATAACTTGCCTTATTGTGCCTTATACAGGAGAATATTTTCATATAGTTTTTCAAATAGTTTTATAGTGCTACTTAAGTTGCAACATCATTTTGAGACCAGAGTTTAAAGAAAGTATATAAAGAGTTTAAAGAAAAAGGGATTGAGTTCCCACTGAGTTGTGTGCCGCCCCTCAAGTTCCTGTCTACCTTGAAAGTGAGAATGTCATTTGATGGAGGCAGGGTCTTTCAGACATAATCAACTAAGATGAATCATAATAGCTTAAGCCCTAATCTAATCACTGATGTCCTAAAAGAAGACAGATACTAGATACACAGAGGGAAAAGAACCATGTGAAGATGCAAACAGAGATTTCGTGTTACTTCTTGTTACTGCCACAAAGCAAGGAATGCCAAGCATTGTCAGAAAACACCGGAAGCTAGTTAGAGACAAGGAGGAACCGTCCCCTAGAAACTTCAGGAAGGGGATGGCCCTGCCAACACCTTAATTTCAGGCTTCTAGTCTCCAGAACTGAGAGACAATAAATTCCTGTTGTTAAAAGCCACCTAATTTGTGGCACTTTGTTATAGCAGCCCTATTATTTTTAACATGGACATGATGAGCTCTTTAAAAGCCAAAATAGCTTTAGGCATTTCCAGACTGGAAATGAAAAGGTCATCAAAGCATCTCACAGGTTTTTGTATTCCACTAACTAGAGAAACTCACACATTAGCTGAGAGGCATTTAATTTCAAGCCCTGATAGAACAGACAATATGGAATGCCTGAAAATTAAGTAAAGAAATCACAAGCGTGCTATTTTCCAATGATATGGTAATTTGTTGAATTAAAATTTTAGCTGCAAACATGGAGACTGAATTAATAGCTTATCTTTAAAATTGTACTTGCCATGTAAATGACTGAATTTGGGATTTGTTGTTTTGCTTATATTCACCTGGTATCAATATCAATTAATTACCAAAGAATATCTTCTTCTTTCATGTAAATGCTTGCCAACAAAAAAATTATTCAGTGCTTAAACAGTCAAACACTGAATGATTTCTTTAAAATATATAGTTCATAGTAGAACAATTGTGTTGAATGTGTACACCAATAGTACTTCAGCATGAATCGAGGTGGAGGCACCAAACAATATTAGTAATCATTGTATCTTTTCACTCCCAGGTACTAACAGTAAAGGAAAACAAAACAAAACACCAGCTTCATTTAAAAATGTTCTGCATAAAACAATAAGTTATTTTTACCAGATTTCAATTCTTGAATACATGTCTTTTTAATATTCTGTGTGATGCAAAGGGACACACACCTAAGGCTAAATATTCCAGGTCATGTTAGTCATAGAGTGCTATTAGAAAGCATGAGGCAAATGAATTACACAGAGCATCCAAGGGAGAAGCAGCTGAAGTTATTTATGACCTTGTAATGAGTCACAGTGAAAAATGGCAATTTAAAGAGCACAAGTTAACAAATTTCCCCTACATGAAACCACACAATCTAAGTCAAAAGGGCCATTTCAGTTATCTAGGTCAAGATTTTCCCAAATACAAAAAGCCCTTAATAATATCTATCAAAATTGGTCACCCAGCTCCTGCTTGACTACTGTCACTGCTCATACCTTCTCAAGGAAACCACTTTGTAAGAACTCTAGTAGGAAGATTTTTCATTCAGTGAGCTGAAACCTCCATCCCTCATCCAACATTCTCGGACTGGCCCTTAACCTAGTAGAAAGCACACTGAATTAGGAAATTAGACAGCCCCATTCATAATTTCCAGCGTACCCACGTGCTAGGAGGGTGACTTGAGGCAAATTACTAATCTCCTTGGATTTCAGTTTGTAAAAATAAGAGTACTTAGTCTTTTCAACTACACTCCAGCAACTGGTGTAAGGACCAGTGAAGAATATGTTTAAAACTACTTGTTAAACATAAAAATAATGTTTACTCATATGACACATTTATTTAGAAAAATACTTGCTAGATTTCTCAATAAGCTACATAGGGGAAAAACAATAGCAAAAGCTAATATTGCTGGTTGTTGACTACCTGCCAAGCTCTTAAAAGGGCTTTACATGTTTGAGAGGTTTTGTTAGTCTTCCCCCAAATTTTATAAGACAGCTCCAAATAGTATCCAATTTTTTACCTAAGGAAACAAGTACATACAAGTTAGGTAACTGGACCAACATTGCACAAAAACTATTTAATTAATCCCTCTTTTTCCAAGAGTCCTGCAAACTCTTAAAACCAGCCTTCTTACTTGCTCTCTACTTGCCTCATCTTTGGGGGACCCTTGCACACACATTTATCTTTTGCTAAAAATAGCCTGGAGTCTCAGCAATTGATAGATGGACCTTCTGAGACCCAAAAATGCCTGTGCTAATTAGATTCAACAAGATGAATGAATGCCTATGAAGAGTCACCCAGCCTGCATTGAGAGAGATGCTAGGAAAATCTAACCTCTCTTCATAATTATCTCCAAGTCAAAAACAACAGCTTGGAAATTTGCCAAAGTTAGCAACTGCAATTTCAGCAAAACTCCTGTCTACCAAATCAGTAGCTAAAATTCAAGGCAAACAACAAGTAATACTCTAGGAATTTTTTTATTAACATTACATCTTATAAAACATGTGATTTTTATTTTTTTTAACAAGCACACTGGAACTGGACCATCCAAATGACTATTGTTTCAGAGTAATCACATTGGTAGGCTGTACACTTCGGAAGACTCAGGAGAGGACCTGGACACACCAAAGTTGCTTAGATGTGCAAATGATTTTGGTGATATTGCCATTACTTAGATCATTTTTGGAATTCTTTTGGTTCTGTCCTCCAAAGTCAAGACATGTATTTATTTTAAATAATCTTTGATAGGAACACTTCTTGGCCTTAGAGGATACAGCTTAGCACTTTGTGAATTTCTTCCTCTCAATTGTGAAATAAACCACAGAAAATTACATACAACATATGAAGAATTTGAACAAGCTTTAAGTGTAAATTCAATTTATTTTTGGAAATAACACAAATACGTATTCAAAGAGATTTTTTTAAAACAAACGTTCAGATACTAAGAATGTATCTAAGTAAGCTATACAAAGAATCAGACTTATCTTCCCTGGTCTTAAAAATACAGATATTTAGGTAAAAAGAGCATGTCTCTCGAGGAAGGACCATGTCTTTATATGTTGAGTCTCCTCATTCACTATTCCTACATTTTGTTTATGGTAATTGTCAAATAATTTTCAACTATTTGCTTTTTAGTATGAGTTACTTTGGACTACCGGAAGCTGACTGTGGCTCAGATCATGAACTCCTTATTGCCAAACTCAGACTTAAACTGAAGAAAGTAGGGAAAACCACTAGACCATTCAGGTATGACCTAAATCAAATCCCTAATGATTACACAGTGAAAGTGAGAAATAGATTTAAGGGACTAGATCTGAAGGACAGTGTGTCTGATGAACTATGGACGGAGGTTCCTGACATTGTACAGGGGACAGGATCAAGACCAAGAAATGCAAGAAAAAGAAATGCAAAAAATCAAAATGGCTGTCTGAGGAGGCCTTACAAATAGCTTTGAAAAGAAGAGAAGCAAAAAGCAAAGGAGAAAAGGAAAGATATACCCATTTGAATGCAGAGTTCCAAAGAATAGCAAGGAGAGATAAGAAAGCCTTCCTCAGTGATCAATGCAAAGAAATAGAGGAAAACAATAGAATAGGAAAGACTAGAGATCTCTTCAAGAAAATTAGAGATACCAAAGGAACATTTCATCCAAAGATGGGCTCAATAAAAGACAGAAATGGTATGGACCTAACAGAAGCAGAAGATACTAAGAAGTGGTGGCAAGAATACACAGAAGAACTGTATGAACAACATCTTCACGACCCAGATAATCACGATTGTGTGATCACTCACCTAGAGCCAGACATCCTGGAATGTGAAGTCAAGTGGGCCTTAGGAAGCATCACTACAAACAAAGATAGTGGAGGTGATGGAATTCCAGTCGAACTATTTCAAATCCTAAAAGATGATTTTGTGAAAGTGCTGTACTCAATATGCCAGGAAATTTGGAAAACTCAGCAGTGGCCACAGGACTGGAAAAGGTCAGTTCTCATTCCAATCCCAAAGAAAGGCAATGCCAAAGAATGTTCAAACTACTGCACAATTGCACTCATCTCACACGCTAATTGGAGAAGGCAATGGCACCCTACTCCAGTACTCTTGCCTGGAAAATCCCATGGACGGAGGAGCCTGGTAGGCTGCAGTCCATGGGGTCGCTAAGAGTCAGACTCGACTTAGCGACTTCACTTTCTCTTTTCACCCTCATGCATTGGAGAAGGAAATGGAAACCCACTACAGTGTTCTTGCCTGGAGAATCCCAGGGACGGGGAAGCCTGGTGGGCTGCCGTCTATGGGGTCGCACAGAGTCGGACACGACTAAGCGACTTAGCAGGAGCAGGAGCAGCACACGCTAGTAAAGTAGTGCTCAAAATTCTCCAAGCCAGGCTTTAACAATACGTGAACCGTGAACTTCCAGATGTTTAAGCTGGTTTTAGAAAAAGCAGAGGAGCCAGAGATCAAATTGCCAACATTGGCTGGATCATCGAAAAAACAAGAGAGTTCCAGAAAAACGTCTTTTTCTGCTTTATTGACTAAGCCAAAGCCTTTGACTGTGTGGATCACAATAAATTGTGGAAAATTCTGAAAGAGACGTGAATACCAGACCACCTGACCTGCCTCTTGAGGAATGCGATGCAGGTTAAGCAGCTATAGTTAGAACTGGTCATGGAACAACACACTGGTTCCAAATAGGAAAAGGAATACATCAAGGCTGTATATTGTCACCCTGCTTATTTAACTTATATGCAGAGTACATCATGATAAATGCTGGGCTGGATGAAGCACAAGCTGGAATCAAGATTGCCAGGAGAAATATCAATAACCTCAGATATGCAGATGACACCACCCTTATGGCAGAAAGTGAAGAGGAACTAAAGAGCCTCTTGACGAAAGAGGAGAGTGAAAAAGTTGGCTTAAAGCTCAACAAAGATCATGGCATCTGGTCCCATCACTTCACGGCAAATAGATGGGAAAACAGTGGAAACAGTGTCAGACTTTATCTTTTTGGGCTCCAAAATCACTGCAGATGGTGACTGCAGCCATGAAATTAAAAGATGCTTACTCCTTGGAAGGAAAACTTATGACCAACCTAGACAGCATATTAAAAAGCAGAGACATTACTTTGCCAACAAAGGTCTGTTGAGTCAAGGCTATGGTTTTCCAGTGGTCACATATGGATGTGAGAGTTGGACTATAAAGAAAGCAGAGTGCCGAAGAATTGATGCTTTTGAACTGTGGTGTTGGAGAAGATTCTTGAGAGTCCCTTGGACTGCAAGGAGATCCAGCCAGTCCATTCTCAAGAAAATCAGTCCTAAATATTCACTGGAAGGACCGATGTTGAAGCTGAAGCTCCAATACTTTGGCTACCTGATGTGAAGAGTTGACTCATTGGAAAAGACCCTGATGCTGAAGGGATTGGGGGCAGGAGGAGAAGGGGACGACAGAGGATGAGATAGTTGGATGGCATCACCGACTCAATGGACATGAGTTTGAGTAAACTCCGGGAGTTGGTGATGGACAGGGAGGCCTGGTGTGCTGCAGTCCATGGGGTTGCAAAGTCAGACACGACTCAGTGACTGAACTGAACTGACTTTGTACAAAGGAGAGAGAAGAAGTTTACTTATTGAAAGAGAAAAATCATTCATTAGAACCTCATTTTTCTGGGGTCATTATCTAACATGGTATTATTGATGGGCTGCCTTGGGGAACTTCTCTTGTGCAAATCAGACCCCTGTTCAACCTTTCTCCCAACGTGCCGGTTTTAGTTTGCCTCTTCTATTGCTAACATGCACCCCTCAACCTAGATGACTTTATGTACGCAAACCTGCATGAGACATTGGCAAGCTTTCCCTCCTACCTGTCCCTGAGATTTAAGAAAGCATACATATGAACCTTGACGTAAAAAGATTTAAAGCTCAAGCTTACACTGAACCCCGTAAGGTTTCCTGAACTCAGTATGGGCCAATTCCCATAATTCGCCTACAATTCCCTTCTGTCCTCTGTGTGCCTTATAAATTATTATTCGTTAAAACCAAGCTAAGACATCTTCTGGAAAGCCTCCCCTGAGACCTCTTACCCTACCCCTAACTCTACACACTGCACATATTTTGAAAACTCATTTACATTAATTTATCCTACAAAGCCGTGATCAATTTCAGCACAGGGGTTATCTTTATTCTTTGTACTTTCAGCACAGGGCCTGGCCTAGCAGGCCCTCCTTTTACTGACTTTTCTATTTGTTTTAACTTGGGAAGTTCCAGATATAAGGAGTATTTACTGCTAAATAAGTCACTGGTCAAATTTAAATGTAAGCTAACAAGAGTTTATATCTCCACATTTTTTCATTCTCCATTTTAGATCAAATCCCTCTTATCTAGGTTGGATGACAGAGTATTTAAACCTGGAGCCAGTTAAAGACCATTTAGTCCTGTCTCTTGTGAGTTATGGCTGGGTTCAGTCACTGCTGCAGGAACTTACTCCTTATTCTTTTCTATGGATTTAGACCCCATGCGGTATCTGTGCAGTGGCTTGACTGCACTGTTTTGCAGCTTTACTAGCTGAGGAAGCTGTTTCCTATCATGAATTTCTGGGTTCAGATTCAATACACTAGTCTTACCTTTTTCCCTGTTAGAGACCTGAGACCTTTCCCTCACTCCAACTTGAGGAATAATTTTGTACTGTCCTCTTTTCTGTGCCAAACTGCTATTCTGAACATGCACTAACGAGAGATTATCCAAGTTGTTATCTGGGCAGTCATCTAAGCAGCCACCATACTTCAAATGAAGGGACCCAAAATCTAATGGGAACCTGATGTGTTGTAATAGTAACTTCCAGTACCAAAGAGTTGCTTCTCTCATGTTTAACAGATAAACTATTCTTCACCATAAACTGCCGCTTCAGAGAAAAATTCTAATTTCTACCGAAGGCTTTGCCTAAAGGCTTTTCCTTTAAAATAAATGGTTCATATTACTGTTGACAAAATAAAAAATGAAAAAAAAGTTTCTTTTTATGTTTATAAACACATGAAGTCCAGAATGCTGGCAGAGTAACAGAAGTCAGGAAAGAAATTACTGCACTTTTAGAGGAGAAAAAAGTTTGTACTTCTAAAACTCTCCATGTGTTACTAAAGTTTTTCCATTTTCTCAGTAGTCTCTACTTATATGGTATTGATAAATCTGCATTTCTTTCGATGTGATTCAGGATGCAATGTATTTTATCCTGCGTAGATACATTACTACAATCATCTTTACAAAAACAGGAAAAATATTTTAAAGGTTTTTTTAACAAGACAAAAAATCATCCAGGTAATGGTGCAAAGATCAAATACCACAATCCAACTTTTACTCATTTCCAAAGTTCTGGTCCTTAAGACTGAAAAGTTGTTGAGCAGTCACCAGGTCATATCCGACTCTTTGTGACCCCAAGGACTGCAGCACGCCAGATGGATTCCTTGTTGTTCACTATCTCCTGGAGTTTGCTCAGACGTGTATCCATTGAGTCAGTGATGCCATCCAACCATCCCATCCTGTCGCCCCTTCTCCTCCTGCCCTCAATCTAGCCAACTACTGCCCCTAGATAGCTAGTTTTATTGGAACACAGGACACATCCATTCATTCAGGTATTTTCTGACTGCTTTCATGCTATAATGGCAAATTTGAGTAGTTGCAACAGACCATATGGGGCTTCCCTGGTGGCTCAGATGGTAAAGAATCCACTTACAATAAGATCCCCTAGAGAAGTGAATGGCTACCCACTCTGATATTCTTCCCTGGAGAATTCCATTGACAGAGGAGGCTGGCAGGCTACAGTCCACAGGATCACAGAGTCAGACATGACTGAGCGACTTAACACTTTTCAACAGATTATATGGCCTAAAATATTTACCATCTGCCGTTTTATAGAAAGTCTGCCAACACCCAACTTAAAAAAAAAAAGTCCCCCATAAGGAAATTATAGATATCTTGATGGGTGGCATGAAGCCTTTACATCTCTATTTGGGCATAAAGATGGGCCCTATATGCCTCACTTCTCACTACCCAGGTTTTATCTATTCCACCAAATGACTCTCTGCTCTACAACTCACTTCACCAAAAATAGCAGTGCCATTGTCAGGACATTTCAGCTCAATTTTGAGGAGAAAGTACTAACTCCAAATAAAATACTTTTTCACCTCACCAAATCAGCTTCTTGTAAAGCAACTACTACTATTTCAGTACCCAGACTAACTGAAGGAGGCGTTTTAAGTGTGCTTAGTCTGCCAGGATTCTTTGCAACCCTGTGGACTATAGCCCACCAGACTCCTCTGTCCATGGGACTCTCCAGGAAAGAATACTGGAGTGGGTTGCTATTTCCTTCTCCAGGGATCGTCCCAACCCAGGAATCAAACCTGGATCTTCTGCATTGCAGGTGGACTGACTCTTCACCATCTGAACCACCAGGGAAAACACCAGTTAATTGCTAGTCTGCAAATCCCTCCTATCTTTAAAAAAAACCACATTCAGTTCAGTTCAGTCACTCAGTCGTGTCCGACTCTTTGTGAGCCCATGAATCGCAGCACACCAGGCCTCCCTGTCCATCACCAACTCCTGGAGTTTACACAAACTCATGTCCATCGAGTCGGTGATGCCATCCAGCCATCGCATCCTTTGTTGTCCCCTTCTCCTCCTGCCCCCAATCCCTCCCAGCACCAGGGTCTTTTCCAATGAGTCAGTTCTTTGCATCAGGTGGCCAAAGTATTGGAGTTTCAGCCTCAGCATCAGTCCTTCCAATGAACACCCAGGACTGATCTCCTTTAAGATGGACTGGTTGGATCTCCTTGCAGTCCAAGGGACTCTCAAGAGTCTTCTCCAACACCACAGTTCAAAAGCATCAATTCTTTGGCACTCAGCTTTCTTTATAGTCCAACTCTCACATCCATACATGACTACTGGATAAACCATAGCCTTGACCAGACGGACCTTTGTTGGCAAAGTAATGTCTCTGCTTTTTAATATGCTATCTAGGTTGATGATAACTTTCCTTCCAAGGAGTAAGCATCTTTTAATTTCACTGCTGCAATCACCATCTGTAGTGATTTTGAGCCCAAAAAAATAGTCTGCCATTGTTTCCACTGTTTCCCCATCTATTTCCCATGAAGGGATGGGACCAGATGCCATGATCTTCGTTTTCTGAATGTTGAGCTTTAAGCCAACTTTTTCACTCTCCTCTTTCACTTTCATCAAGAGGCTTTTGAGTTCCTCTTCACTTTCTGCCATAAGGGTGGTGTCATCTGCATTATCTGAGGTTATTGATATTTCTCCTGGCAATCTTGGATTCCAGCTTGTGCTTCTTCCAGTCCAACGTTTCTCATGATGTACTCTGCATATAAGTTAAATAAGCAGGGTGATAATATATAGCCTTGACGTACTCCTTTTCCTATTTGGAACCAGTCTGTTGTTCCATGTCTAGTTCTAACTGTTGCTTCCTGACCTGCATATAGGTTTCTCAAGAGGCAGGTCAGGTGGTCTGGTATTCCCATCTCTATCAGAATTTTCCTGTAGAAGGCGATGGCACCCCACTCTAGTACTCTTGCCTGGAAAATCCCATGGACGGAGGAGCCTGGTAGGCTGCAGTCCATGGGCTCGTGAAGAGTCGGACATGACTGAGCGACTTCACTTTTACTTTTCACTTTCATGCATTGGAGAAGGAAATGGCAAGCCACTCCAGTGTTCTTGCCTGGAGAATCCCAGGGACGGGGGAGCCTGGTGGCCTGCCATCTATGGGGACGCACAGAGTCGGATACGACTGAAGCGAGTTAGCAGCAGCAGCAGCAAAATGAATTTCTTACTTTTGACTTATATTTAAAAAGAACTAAGATCTTTTTACTTATATTTCTTTTTACAATAAAAATGGATTAATTATGAAAAAAGAAAAAGAATTTTCCACAATTTACTATGATCCACACAGTCAAAGGCTTTGGCATAGTCAATAAAGCAGAAATAGATGTTTTTCTGGAACTCTCTTGCTTTTTCCATGGTCCAGCGGGTGTTGGCAATTTGATCTCTGGTTCCTCTGCCTTTTCTAAAACCAGCTTGAACATCTGGAAGTTCACAGTTCATGTATTGCTGAAGCCTGACTTGGAGAATTTTGAGCATTACAAAACCATGTTAAAGCTGCATTAAAGTTGTAACAACAAAAGTAAATCCCTTACTGAAAAAATACTCTAATATCTAAAATGTCATTACAAGGGAACCTTACTACACTGTTGGTGGGAATGTCAATTGGTACAGCCACTATGGAGAACAGTATGGAGGTCCCTTAAGAAACTAAAAACAAGAGCTACCATATGATCCAGCAATTCCACTCGTGGGCATATATTTGGAGAATACCATAACTCGAAAAGATACATGTACCCCAATGTTCACTACAGCGCTATTTACAATAGCCAGGAAGCAAACTAAATGTCCACTGGCAAAAGAATGGATTAAAAAAATATGGTAAATACATATACATAGGTCTTCCCTGTAGCCCAGACAATAAAGAATCTGCCTGTAGGAGAACCAGATTCAGGAAGATACTCTAAGAGACTGGAACCAGAGTGCGTGTGCGTGTCTGTGTGTGTATCTGTATGTCTGTGTGTGTCCACTCCACTGTGTGTGTGTTGCTGCTTAGTTGCTATGTCATGTCCAACTCTTTGCATCCCCATGGACTGCAGCACACCAGGCTTCCCTATCCTTCATGAACTCCCATAGTTTGCTCTGATTCATGTTCGTTGTGTCAACAATGCCATCTAATTATCTCATCCTGTTGGCCCTTCTCTTCCTGCCCTCAATCTAGATAGTTATCTATATATTTAGATCTATATCTAAATATATAGATATCTATCTAGATATATACATACACATACAATGGAATATTAGTCATGAAAAAGAGAATGAAATCATGGCATTTGCAGTGACATGGATGGGCCTAGAGATTGTCATACTGAGTGCAAAGAAAAGAAATATACTGCTTATATGTGGAATCTAATAAAATGGTACAAATGAGCCTATTTACAAACCAGAAAGTCACAGATGTAGAAAACAAATTTATGGTTACCAAGGGGGAAGGCAGGAGAGTTGGGAAGGATAAATTGGAAGGTTGGGTTGATATATACACAACACTATAATAAAATACATAATTAGTACCTATTGTGTAGCACAGGGTACTCTACTCAAGGCTCTGTAATGATGTATATGGGAATAGAATCTAAAAAAAAGTGGATATATGTGTAACTGATTCACTTTGCTATTCAGCAGAAACACATTGTAAATCAACTATGCTCCAATAAAAAATTTTTAAATATTACAGAATCATAAACTTCTTAAAAGTTGATACCTATAATCTTAATTTTCTTGTGACCCAGACCTAGTAAGCTTGTCCCATGATCTAGTGTCCATTTAAGGGTAAACAGCTTTTAAAAAGTCATATTCCTCTCATCAAAATTCTCCACATTATCTCTGATCATCTTTAGCATCCTAGTAAAAGGATAAAACCTTGAGAGAAATAAACTCCAGCTTAAAATTATTTCTACAAAAAATGTCACTATTAAATGCAATTCTATTTTTAAAAATTTGAAAGTACTGAAGCCCACCTTTGTAATTAGTTGACAAGAATATGATTTACCACTAAAGTTTAATGACTGCATTTCAGAAAACTGGTAAACTTCTCCTTAGAGTAAAAAAAAAATATATCAAGTTTAGTTCATAACTGAGTATAATGTCAAATAAATGAAGTAGAAAGGAAGTCAGTTTAGTAAGAACTCAACCAGTTGTTTTACACCACATATAACCATTTAGAATAGTTTCTGTTTAATCTAACATGTAACTTTAAAAAATATGTACTACATGCTTCAAAATCACTGCAGATGGTGACTGCAGCCATGAAATTAAAAGATGCTTGCTCCTTGGAAGCAAAGCTATGATCAACCTAGACAGCATATTAAAAAGCAGAGACATTACTTTGCCAACAAAAGTCTGTCTAGTCAAAGCTATGGTTTTTCCAGTAGTTATGTATGGATTTGAGAGTTGGACTATAAAGAAAGCTGAGCACTGAAGAACTGATGCTTTTGAACTGTGGTGTTGGAGAAGACTCTTGAGAGTCCCTTGGATTGCAAGGAGATCCAACCAGTCCATCCTAAAGGAAATCAGCCCTGAATATTCATTGGAAGGATTGATGCTGAACTTGAAACTCCCAATCCTTTGGCTACCTGATGTGAAGAACTTACTCATTTGAAAAGATCCTGATGTTGGGAAATATTGAAGGTTACCTGATGTGAAGAACTTACTCATTTGAAAAGACCCTGATGCTGGGAAATATTGAAGGTAGGAGAAGGGGACGACAGAGGATGAGATGGTTGGATGGCATCACCGACTCGATGGACAAGAGTTTGAGCAAGTTCTGGGGGTTTGGTGATGGACAGGGAAGCCCTGCAGGCCGCAGCCCACAGGGTTGCAGAGTTGGACACGACTGAGCGACTGAACTACATGCTACTGGGATCCTGTTGAATTACGTGGTATTAACAGTAGTGATTAACAGCTAAAATTCATGAACACCTACTGTGTACCCAGGATTTACACTAGGTGTTAGTGATTCTCTTCATCCTTACGGTAATTCTACAGAAGAGATATTAACATCTCAAGAAGTTAACTATCTGGATTAAGATCAAAGCTCACATAAAGGGTAAAGCCAGGTTTCAAATCCAAGTGTGACTACTCTACCATACTGCATGTCAATACATTAGAATCTTTTTTAAGTTCTCTAGTAACACTAATGTGTAGACAAATTTGAGAACTACTATTACAGGGGGTCTTATGTATACCCAAGGGTTGGGTATACACTGCTGCCATTAAACATGCTACAGTAATGCCCTTCTAACATGATTTAACATTATGAATTTCAGTTTCAGATTAGGTTTCTACAAAACAAAGATTATAAATGGATAGGTAGAGTGAAATCTACAGGATAAATTAAATGTCAGCAAGTGATGAACTGCACAAGTAGTGATTAACTGCACTTTATATCTCATAAGGACAGAATTTCAATTAGAAAACCTTTTAAAGTAGATAAGTGAGTTATACATATTCTCAAGCCCTTAAGTAGTAACACTTTGGGTCCATGTGTCAGCAAATAAAACTACCTACTAAAATAATCAAAAGTTCTCTTGGGAGACCCATCATTTTTCTAAATTCTAGCATTCAGCCCTAAGGCAAATTTACATTAAGTAGCAAAATAGAATAATGGAAACTTCTTTACAGCCCTCGGAGATTTTAATGGATTTTGCTATTGCTTGAAATGTCCTGCTCACTCACTCCTGAAGAGCCAAGTAATGATTACAACCTCCAGAAATGTAACTGTTTTCAAAAGAAAAAATCATAATACCCACCTCTCACAATTAGTGATATTCTTATTTAAAAACCTAGCAATATATCCCTAGGCCTTCCCAGGTGGCGCTAGTGGTAAAGAACCCGCCTGCCAATGCAGGAGACATAACAGACGTGGGTTCAATCTGGTCAGGAAGATCCCCTGGAGGAAGGCATGGTAACCAGTATTCTTGCCGGGAGAATCGCATGGGCAGGTGGTACAAGTGGTCATAACCTGCCTGCCAATGCAGGAGACAGAGAGAGACGCAGGTTCAATCCAATCGGGAAGATCCCCTAGAGGAGGGCATGGCAACCCACTCCAGTATTCTTGCCTGGAGAATCCCATGGACAAAGGAGCCTGACAGGCTACAGTCCATAGGGCTGCAAAGAGTTGGACATGACTGAGGCAACTTAGCAGCAGAAGCAATATATTCCTAAATTTATATGGCAAAATAAAAACCTCACTTTAATGAAAAATTTCACAAGTACCTTTTCTAATCCAGGTAGCTGAATTCTAATAAAACACATTTAATAAAACATCTTTTACAAAGTTTTAGAGTAAGGGATTATGAATCATTTAGGCAGAATCTGAAGGTCAAGGTTAGTTATGTTTTGGGAGTCAGTAATATACACTTCCTACGTATAATCATAAAGGATAAATCAAATTCCTTATGATTATACAGTGGAAGTCAGAAATAGATTTAAGGGACTAGACCTGATAGAGTGCCTGAAGAACTATGGACAGAGGTTCATGACATTGTACAGGAGACAGGATCATCATCCTCAAAAAAAAGAAATGCAAAAAACCAAAATGGCTGTCTGAGGAGGCCTTACAAATAGCTGTGAAAAGGTAAGCAAAAAGCTAAGGAGGAAAAGAAAGATATACCCATTTGAATGCAGAGTTCTACATAGCAAGGACAGATAAGAAAGCCTTCCTCAAAATCAATGCAAAGAAATAGAGGAAAACAACAGACTAGCAAAGACTAGAGATATCAAACTACTGCACAATTGCACTCATCTCACACACTAGTAAAGTAATGCTCAAAATTCTACAAGCCAGGCTTCAGCAATATGTGAACCGTGAACTTCCTGATGTTCAAGCTGGTTTTAGAAAAGGCACAGCAACCAGAGATCAAACTGCCAACATCTGCTGGATCATGGAAAAAGCAAGAGAGTTCCAGAAAAGCCTCTATTTCTGCTTTCTTGACTATGCCAAAGCCTTTGACTGTGTGGATCACAATCAACTGTGGAAAATTCTGAGAGATGGGAATACCAGACCACCTGATCTGCCTCTTGAGAAATTTGTACGCAGGTCAGGAAGCAACAGTTAGAACTGGACATGGAACAACAGACTGGTTCCAAGGCTGTATATTGTCACCCTGCTTATTTAACTTATATGCAGAATACATCATGAGAAACGCTAGACTGGAAGAAGCACAAGCTGGAATCAAGATTGCCGGGAGAAATATCAATAACTTCAGATATGCAGATGATACCACCCTTATGGCAGAAAGTGAAGAGGAACTCAAAAGCCTCTTGATGAAAGTGAAAGAGGAGAGTGAAAAAGTTGGCTTAAAGCTCAACATTCAGAAAACAAAGATCATGGCATCCAGTCCCATCACTTCATGGGAAATAGATGGGGAAACAGTGGAAACAGTGTCAGACTTTATTTTCTTGGGCTCCAAAATCACTGCAGATGGTGACCGCAGCCATGAAATTAAAAGACGCTTACTCCTTGGAAGGAAAATTATGACCAACCTAGATAGCATATTAAAAAGCAGAGACATTACTTTGCCAACAAAGGTTCGTCTAGTCAAGGCTATGGTTTTTCCTGTGGTCATGTATGGATATGAGAGTTGGGACTGTGAAGAAGGCTGAGCGCCGAAGAATTGATGCTTTTGAACTGTGGTGTTGGAGAAGATTCTTGAGAGTCCCTTGGACTGCAAGGAGGTCCAACCAGTCCATTCTGAAGGAGATCAACCCTGGGATTTCTTTGGAAGGAATGCTAAAGCTGAAGCTCCAATACTTTAGCCACCTCATGCAAAGTTGACTCATTGGAAAAGACTCTGATGCTGGGAGGGATTGGGGGCACAAGAAGGGGACAACAGAGGATGAGATGGCTGGATGGCATCACTGACTCGATGGACCCGAGTCTGGGTGACTCCAGGAGTTGGTGATGGACAGGGAGGCCTGGCATGCTGCGATTCATGGGGTCGCAGAGTCGGACATGACTGAGCGACTGAACTGAACTGAGAGATCTCTTCAAGAAAACTAAAGATACCAAGGGAACATTTCATGCAAAGATGGGCTCAATAAAGGACAGAAATGGTATGGACCTAACAGAAGCATTAGATATTAAGAAGTGTCAAGAATACACAGAACTATACAAAAAAGATCTTCATGACCCAGATAATGGCAATGGTGTGATCACTCATCTACAGCCAGACATCCTGGAATGTGAAGGCAAGTGGGCCTTAGGAAGTATCACTTCAAACAAAGCTAGTGGAGGTGATGGAATTCCAGTTGAGCTATTTCAAATCCTGAAAGATGATGCTGTGAAGGTGCTGCACTCAATCACCCAGCAATCTGGAAAACTCAGCAGTGGCCACAGGACTGGAAAAAGTCAGTTTTCATTCCAATCCCAAAGAAAGGCAATGCCAAAGAATGCTCAAACTACCACACAATTGCACTCACCTCACACGCTAATGAAGTAATGCTCAAAATTCTCCAAGCCTGGCTTCGGCAATATGTGAACCATGAATTTCCAGATGTTCAAGCTGATTTTAGAAAAGGCAGAGGAACCAGGATTCAAATTGCCAACATCCACTGGATCATCAAAAAAGCAAGAGAGTTCCAGAAAAATGTCCACTTCTGCTTTATTGTCTATGCCAAAGCCTTTGACTGTGTGGATCACAGTTAACTGTGGAAAATTCTTCGAGAGAGAGGAATACCAGACCACCTGACCTGCCTCTTGAGAAACCTGTATGCAGGTCAGGAAGCAACTGTGAGAAATGGACATGGAACAACACACTGGTTCCAAATAGGAAAAGAGTACGTCAAGGCTGTATATTGTCACCCTGCCTATTTAACTCATATGCAGAGTACATCATTAGTACAGAAACACTGGGCTGGACGAAGCACAAGCTGGAATCAAGATTGCCAGGAGAAATATCAATAACCTCAGATACGCAGATGACACCACCCTCATGCCAGAAAGTGAAGAACTCAAGAGTCTCTTGATGAAAGTGAAAGAGGAGAGTGAAAAAATTGGCTTAAAGCTCAACATTCAGAAAACTAAGATCATGGCATCTGGTCCCATCAGTTCATGGCAAATAGATGGGGAAACAGTGGCAAGTGTCAGACTTTATTTTTCTGGGCTCCAAAATCACTGCAGATGGTGACTGCAGCCATGAAATTAAGACGCTTATCCCTTGGAAGGAAAAGTTATGACCAACCTAGATAGCATATTAAAAAGCAGAGACATTACTTTGTCAACAAAGGTCCGTCTAGTCAAGGCTATGGTTTTTCCAGTAGTCACGTATGGATGTGAGAGTTGGGACTGTGAAGAAAGCTAAGCGCAAAAGAAGTGATGCTTCTGAACTGTGGTGTTGTAGAAGACTCTTGAGAGTCCCTTGGACTGCAAGAAGAGCCAACCAGTCCACCCTAAAGGAAATCAGGCCCGGGTGTTCATTAGAAGTGATGTTGAAGCTGAAACTCCAATATTTTGGCCACCTGATGTGAAGAGCTGACTCATTTGTAAAGACCCTGACGTTGGGAAAGACTGAAGGCAGGAGAAGGGGACGACAGAGGATGAGACGGTTGGATGGCATCACTGACTCAATGGACATGGGTTTCGGTGGGCTCCGGGAGTTGGTGATGGACAGGGAGGCCTGGCGTTACGGTTCATGGGGTCGCAAAGAGTCGGACACGACTGAGTGACATTAGGACATTTAGGACATTAGTATTTAAACTTATCCTTAAGTAATTTTAAAATGCTTATGTAATCTTATTCTAACAAGAGTACAAACACTAGCCAAGAAATTTGAAATGTTTATAGATACCAAGCCCTTCAACATACTGTATTTTAATAAGGTATACCTGATGCTTTCAAATCTGATTTTTTTTAGCTCAACATTTCTATATTCATTTCAACTTTAATAAAAATATATTTATGGAAATAAGTTACCCTAATCCTGAATATAAGACAAGATACAGTTTTGGAAATGCTATTTAAAATCCATTAGTGTAAGAATTTTGCTCATTAAAAAAAGGCTGGGAAGAGGGGGTAGTAGTAGTAGTAAAAGGGGAAGATTACAATGGAGGAAACATAAAACTTCTCAGCGTGACATACATATTCAGTACCCTGACTCCAGCAATGGTTTCCACAAGGCAAAGATAAACTATATGCTTTAAATATGTAGTTTATGCCAATTTATACCACAATAAAGTGGTTGTAAAAAAGAACTTACCACAGAGAAACAGTTTGAAGCAATTAAAAGCAGTAACTTTTCCCCCCAGGCCTCCATGTCCTGGGTTTGACAATTTCACACTAGATGTACAATTTAACTAGTTTCCATAATACTCACGGGTTCCCTTTCAAACAATATAGTCCAAACTCTACCAGCTGCCCATATTTCAAAATCAAGTTTAAATCATGCTATGCTTTAAACATTCTATCAAAATAAAATACATCCATATGGCTCCATCTACTCCATAGCCAAACTGGTTAATGCTATCATTAAATACACAGAATAACCATACCATTGTATCTTACCACAATGGAAACATTCAATATCACAATATGTGAATGCACAATAAACAGTAACTGCTGAAAAATGAGACTTAAGGCAAAATTATCGGAAAGCAGAAAACGACAAAAAATTGAAAATTATAGAATCTTTTCAAAAAGCTATTTAGAAAACAATAAATTAATTTCAAACATAAACCACATTTTTCAGATCCCTTCGAGCTTGTGTTAGCAAATACAACTTGCATCTGATAAATTTTATTAAGCCATAAACCAAACAGTGCAATCTAAGGGTTCCAAAAACATTCGATACTGACAAAGCTTTGTTTCAGTTTCACTGTGGCTAATGCTACCATTCACTTTAAGTGATTAGACTGATTTATGGCATATTATATAATAAAAGCCTATTATAAAAGATAAATTTTAAGATATATTTAATACTAATATCCACTTTAATCCATCCTCAGAAGTTTTGTGGGGGTGAAACTTGTGTTTTGTTTCAATTTCCCCATCACCAGCAGTCTCAACGTGAACCAAAAAATCTGGCTTCTGGTGAAAGCTGGGGATCCTGCAAAGGATTTCTAAAATGGAAAACAGCAAAAACACTGCAGCTTTCTGAGAAGACATCTTGAGGATGTTAAACATTTTTGCTTTCAGATTATGCTCTTTACAATCAGAATATATTTAAACATGGAAACGGGGTGGAAGAAGCTAAAAGCAAATGTGGGTAAACAAAATTAGAACAGTCAAAAATACTAAAAAAAGGAGAACAAAATTACTCTTACAGTGAGCAGTAAAGAGAAAATTCTATAATTAATGTGCAAATGAAAAATAAAGTGTCTTTTTTTTTTTTTACCATTCATTTAATAAACTTGTTAAGCAGTTGATAATAAAAGGGCTATTTTAAGTAGTTTTCTTTTTCTAAACTCAAAAGTAATCACCATAAAGAAATAAATAAAGTATAACTTTGTTTTAAAAAGTGAATAAACCACAATGTGTTTAGAGACCAATATCTTGAACACTACAGAGAACGACAATATTCTGAAAATCCAGTTTATTTTCCATGTGGACAGATCCAGTCAGTGTGATCAGTTTTCTGCATGTGTAATAATTTATCAAAATAAGTTTTCCCACAGACTCTTTTCCATCAACTCTGAAAATCCTGGTCTTACAACATACCCAAATAAAGCTCTTGAAAATCACCTCCTTAAATTTGGAAGAAAGTGTGGCAAGTCTTTCCTGTTATATTTACTGAACTACAAATGGCTAAAGAGCAATTTATGTTTTAAAACGTGACTAGCACAACAGTTGAGTTCAGGAAATTAACGTTTTAGTGCACTTTGCTCCAGTTTTAGCCAACATGCTACATTGTCCTTTTTTGACGAGGGGGAAGGCTGGGGACAGCGCCACACAAAGTGGACTTGAGGATTTCCATTGTACGAAAAGATATGACTCTGCAAGCAGAACAGTGTAAGCTGCCTTTTTTCTTAAGACCTGGACATTTTAAGACAGAAGCTTTGCAAAACATTACACAATTTTTTTATTATTAAATGAGAAACTCTCATTTGTTACATCGTCACATTGCTAGTCAGAGAAATGCTGCAGTGATGAAGAAAGTCAATGTTGGATCAACCAAAGTCCTCATTTCTACAACATTCATTTACAAAGAAATAATGTTCAACACAGCCCAACACAACATTCTTGGTTTTCTTCATATTGAAGTCCCCCAAAAAATCATCTTCTAATGGGGTATTTTACTACATAAATTATAGTTCTTCATTTTTACAATTCACCCCAAACTGTATGAGAGATGTATCACACTAAAATTTCTAAAGCTGTTAGGAAATCCTTCACACATCGTCGTCATCTGATGTGTCACTGCTACTTGTCTCTGTGTCGTCATTCTCAATAGTGGGTTTGAAAGTGCTGTTTTTCCAGGGTCCAAACTTGAAGTCACAGATCAGGCCATTTTTCAAAATACCATTTTTCCTCAGACCATTCTTCTGTAACTAAAATATCAACAAAAATAAACTGAATAAATAAATTATCCTCCAAGAGTTACTACAAACTAAGAATCCTCTAGTAATTAAACATAATCAAGAACACAGTAAAGGTAAATAGAACTCCACAGATTATGGTATCATTTCTGAAAAACTAGCTATATAGGTAATTATAGATCAAACCAATATAACAAAATATTTCCTAGGAATAAATCACTACTCTTGGGAGAGCTGCATTTACAGCATACCAAACCATTTATATATATACACATATATATTCTAATGTTTTGGGGTGTGTGTGTGTGTGTGTGTGTGTGTAGAGAGAGAGAGAGAGAGAGAGAGAGAAAGAGACACTACTTATCAACCTATAGCCATGTAGATAGATATCTATACACCCATATTCACACAGCATTATTTACAACAGCCAAAAGGTGGAAGCACATCAAGTGTCCATCAACGGACGATGGATAAACAAAATGTGGTACATACACATATAATGGATTATTGTGTCTCGGAAAAAAGATATTCTGATTGACCCATGCTACAACATGGATGAACCCTGAAGATATTCTGCTAAGTAAAATAAGCCAGTCACAAAAGGACAAATACTGCATGATTTCACTTACATAAGGGGCTAAGGCAGTCAAATTCATAGAGACAGAAAGCAGAGTGGTTGTTTCCAAGGGTTGGGAGCAACAAGGAATGGAGTTATGGTTTAATAGGTACAGACGTTCAATTTTACAAAATGAAAAGAGCTCTGGAGGTGAGTGGTGGTAATATCTGCATAACAATGTGAATGTAGCTAAATGCCACAGAACTGTATGCTTAAAAATGATCTAAATGGTAAAATTTATGCTATTTGCATTTTGGCACAAATTTTTTTTAGGATGATGAATCTACTAATATAACTAATTTCCTCAAAAATTTCATTCAAAGCATGTGAAAAGTGTTTGGAAGATTATTAACATTAATAATACTTGAAAATCACTTCTGTATGACCAGAACTATTTTCAAAAAGTATAACGGATTTGAAAAAAAATTTGAAAAACTCCCTCAGATTTCCCTCAACTCTACCATACATCTAAGAAACACTCCCTGGTGGCTCAGTGGTACAGAATTCACCTGGCAACACAGCAGATCAGGTTTGATCCCTGGGTTGGGAAGATGACCTGGAGAAGGAAATGGGAACCCACTCCTATATTATTGCCTGGGAAATTCCATGGACAGAGGAGCCAGAACGGCTATAGTTCACTGGGTCAAGAGTCGGACACGACTTAGCAACTAAACAACATAGTTGCAAAAAAGCAACTATGCAGACATTAAAATATATATAAGATGTTATAGGATATCAAAATTCCTGTGCCAAGAAAAGGATAAAAGTGAAAGTACATTTGAGAAAGCTACTGTTGTGTTCTACTTATCACCAAGTCATTTTTTAAATGCCTGGAAAATGATAAATCAGACACATTCTTTACACTAATTTCTAAGTACTGTGGATCCATGGATTTAAAGAAATTAGCCTTGAAGACCTATTTAAAACAAAGGCAAATCTGCCCTATAATGTGATGCTCAACAAATCCCTAAATAAAACTATCTTACCCCTTAAAAATGCTTAGTTATATGTTGTTCTGATTAAGGAAGGGCTATTTTTAAAGTGAGCTTACATGATTCAGTTCTTACCTGTTCACTAATAACCTGGAATTCTCTCATTTCATCCTCAGTTAAGGGTGCACATGTTTCATCATTTTCACTGTCTTCTTGCCAACCCATCTCCTTTAACAATCTGGAAAGGGGAAATGAATACATTTAATTTAGAATTTCACCCAAATTAAGTCCATATTTTATATTATGTGCAAGAAAATATGATCCATTATACAAAGTCCACACAAAAGATGTTATGTGCAAGAAAATATGATCCATTATATGCAAGAAAATATGATCCATTTTTTATATTTTATATTTTGTGCAAGAAAATATGATCCATTATACGAAGTCCACACAAAAGATGTTAGGGTTTATGCTTTAAATATCTTTCTGAAAATGAATAGGTAAGATTATGCCCAATAAACTGTTTTAAATAATAAGATCAGAATGAAATGCCTAATTACTTTATCTTTGGTGTAAGAGGTTCTCTAAGGCTGGAAACCTGCAAAAGGTTCTTTAGGATAAAAACTGAAGAAAATTTGCTAAATTCTTACACTAAAAGTAGAAGCAATACACCTCCCCATTTTCTTTAGGGCCACTACAGTTCGTCATGTTCTTAGCTATTCATTAGGTTTTCTACTTTTTTTTTTTTTTTTAATAATTACATCCCTTAAGCACTTGTTACTCCTTTTTATACCTAACTCATTTTTCAAACTGAACCTGTCACAAACTGACTACTCTGTAGATCTTTACACACTGTCAAACAATCTCATAAAAAATCAGTGCTCAGAGACTTGAAATATACCCACAATTTCACCTAAAGCCTTTGACTATGTGGAGCATCACAAACTGTAGAAAACTCTTAAAAGAGATGGGAATACCAGACCATCTTACCTGTTTCTTGAGAAACCTGTATCCAGGTCAAGAAGCAACAGTTACAACCTTTTTATGGAACAACTGACTGGTTCAGGATTAAGAAAGGAGTACAATAAGGCTGTTTATCGCCATCCTGTTTATTTAACTTATACACAGAGAACATCATGCGAAATGGCGGGCTGGACGAGTTACAAGCTAGAATCAAGACTGCCAGGAGACATAGCAACAACCTCAGATATGCGAATGATAATGGCAGAAAGTGAACAAGAACTAAAGAACCTCTTGATGAGGGTAAAGGAGAGTGAAAAAGCAGGCTTAAAACTCAGTATTACAAGAATTAAGATCGTGGCATCTGGTCCCATCACTTCATGGTAAATAGAAGGGGGAAAAGGTGGAAGCAATAACAGATTTCCTCTTCTTGGGCTATAAGATCACTGTGGACGGTGACTGCAGCCATAAAATTAAAAGACAATTGCTTCTTGGCAGGAAAGCTATGACAAACCTAGATAGTACAGTAGAAAGCAAAGACATCACTTTGCTGATAAGGTCCATATAGTCAAGATTAGGGTCCTTCCGGTAGTCATGCATGGATTCGAGAGCTGGATGATAAAGGCAGAGTGGTAAAGAATCAATGCCTTCAAATTGTGGTGCTAGATAATGCTCTTGAGAGTCCCTTGGAGAGCAAGGAGATCAAGCCAGTCAATCTTAAAGGAAATCAACCCTGAATACTCATTGGAAGGACTACTGCTAAAGCTCTAATACTTTGGCTACCTGATGCGAACAGCCAACTCATTAGAAAAGACCCTGCCTGATGCTGGGAAAGAGTGAAAGCAGGAGAAGGGGGCACCAGACGATGAGATGGCTGGATGGCATCACTGACTCAATGGACATGAGTTTGAGCAAACTCCAGGAGACAGTGAAGGACAAGGAGTGCTGCAGTCCATGGGGTTGTGAACTCGGACATGACTTGGCAACTGAACACCACCACACTATACCCACATTTTATAGATCAAGAACCATGATCATGTAAGTAAAAAATTTTGCCTACTTGATAGCAAAGAAGCAGAATTCTGGTTTTCTGCCTCCCAAGTTAATATACACTACACCAAACTCTGTGGCCTCTGGACTAAACCCACACTTAGGAACAGATCATAACAGTGATCTGCACTGTCCCTTTTCATTAGCATTTCTTCTCATTCTCTTTCAAACTATTATCAAATCACTCTAATACCACTTTCACAATGACCATCCTCTGCCAAATATTTTCAACAGCTCCCCAATTCCTAAAAGAGCAAACTCCGTAACACACAATGACCACAAATTCAAATTCCTTAGAGAAAGCACAGCACTAGAAGTGGAAGACCTGGGTCACAAATCCTACTCTATCAAAAACTAGGTATAAGACAGAGCTCCTTCTTCATCTAAAGCATTCAGAGTTTGACTAGATCTCTAAGACCCTGTCTTTGCAATGTATCTCTAACTCAATTTAGGACTCCACACTCTTGTCAAGTTATGCTATACATCACCCCTAAAACAAACCATGCATGTATTCTATTCTAAACATCCTTTCATACCCCCATTTAAAAATGACTACCCAGTACCCTTGCCTGTATTGTCTCAGCCTTTAAGATTTAATTTAGGTCCCAATTAAAACTTTCTAACTGGTACTCAAGCCATAATGCTATCTAACCCCAAATCCCTTTGAATTTTTCTGGCACTCATTTCTATTAAATCATTTGGTACTTAGACAAGGTAACAATTACCTCTCTGATGTTGAAACTATCCTCAATATTTTGATGATATACTGAAATTTGTTAATAACTAGTAATATATATGCCAAATTATTTCATTTTAAATTTTAATTTACGCATTTGAACAAAAAAAGTCATCCATGAGAACTGTATCACTGATACCTAACTTTTTAAATCAAGCAACATGAGTACTTAAATATGTATGTAACTTAAGAAAGTTTACAGGGAGGTTCCTAGTGGTCTAGTGGTTAGGATTAACGCTTTCACTATTGTGGGCTGGGTTCAATCCCAGGTCCGGAAACATATCCCACAGCCCTCCCCCTCGCTCCCCGCCAAGAGATTTACAGAAAATCTGAAGCCATGGAAAATAAATAGCACTCAATTTTCAGAGAAACACATTACAATATGGATGAACCTTGAAAGTATTACTGAAAGTAGACTGGTGGTTACCCAGGAAAGAGAGTAACAATGAGGTGTAACTGTAAATGAGCATGGGGTTTCTTTATGGAGTGAAAGAAATGTTCTGAAATTAGACTGTGGTGACAGCTACACAACTTCAAATATACCCAAAATTAATGAACCGAGTAAAAAAATTAAGAGTGTATATAAATTATATCTCAATGAAGTTGTTTAAAAAAAATCAATTTTCCATGTAAAATCAAAAGTTTGGGTAGAGAAAAATGTAAAAACACTGACCTGTGTTCTGCTTCAAGTGAACTAGAAAGAACATCAGTCTGTGGGAAGGCTGAAGACCGAATGATCTGTTGGGAAATTACTGAGGCATTGCCATTCTCTTGTGGAATTTCATTTTCATCAAAGTTTCGGTTTATATCCCTTTCTTGGTGAGTACTATTGCTGTTATGCAAATTAAATGAGTCGTCATCCTGATTTTCGAAGAGTTAAAAAAAAATTAGAGAATAGTTATTAAAAAAGGAAACTTTAATAGATCCTGGTTAGATTTTCATGGATAAAACATAACTGTAATGTTTATATAATCATGTAGAAAACAGTTTCGTAAGATGTAAAACTAAGTTGTGAAGGCAACTTACTAACTTCAAGTATTCACATCTATTCAACCAAAAATTAAAAGGACAAAGGCAGGCAAGATGGGGAAAACCAAAAATACAAATATGAACAGCAATCTTTTAAATTTCATTTTTGCACATCAACTAGAGTAAGAAAAATCTATTAAGAAAGGAATTCATTATTTATGCAAATAGCTAACTAGGCCTTGCTTTCATAAATATGAAAATATTCAAAGATCCTAAATAATATCTGTCCAACTATTCGAATGACATGCTAATGTCAAGCCCAAGAATTACACTACAGGTTCAATTACCTTTTCTGAGCCTACATGGCTTTCATCTTCATGTTCCTCTTCCACTCTGTCCCTTTTCAATGCTTTCAAAAACTCACTCTTTTTATCTGTGCGCATTCGTGTCAGTTTGGTTAGACGAGGCTGCTGATTAAGTTTGTCAACAGGTGAAGAAGAATTTGAGCGATTACACTAAGAAAAAAATTTAGAATGTTGATAAATACATAGAGAACTAATATCAACATAAAGTTCACAACTATAATGACTTTCTATTTCACTTTCTTCACAATATACAAAATTGATTTTAAATTGTATTTTCTCCTATCCTTGTTATTTTTAATCTATCGCACTGAATGACTAAATATAAAATCTTTCTTATCTGAGAAACAAAGTCTGATAATACTAAGACCTATGATTCTAAATTAGGAGTTTTAAATACTATTTTATAAAATGGATCCTGAAATTGTTTAAATATTTTTATATATATTTTTTAAAAAGCAGTTTTTAAAACTGTGTTCCACAGAGTTCGAAGGTTCTAATAATAGTTTCCAAAACGAACTAGTATAATTATTTATGCACAGGTACACTAAGGGTTTATCATATAGAATTTCACAAGGGAAGTTTTGTGGAAGAGCAGAGGAGCGTGGTAAAGGGACTTGTATTGGAGTCCTTTTATTTTTCATATATTGAGAGTGGAATACAGAAGGAAAGAGAATGTTGGAATTCTGTGTCACAGGAATTTTAAGCCTTGGGAATACATCAAAATGCTTAACTTAGCAATAACATCTGCAGACTATAATGAATTGAAGCCACAATTAACCAGCTGGTAATGTGGGTCCTTCTAGCACAGCTCTAAAATTCTATGACTGAGAACTAGTCAATGAGGGGTTATAATATTCCATTATAGTACCCAGAACAATCTCAGTTATTACAATATAGTCACAAGTGTCTTTTGTCCCTGAACTGGTCAGGAAAGTCCCTCATCTAAAAGTTTCAGAAAGCTGGCCAAATGAGAAAGAAATGTGTAAGCTATTAAGTATTCAAAGTCAGTAAATATACATCTTTCTCTCTTCTTCCTCCTCTCCATCCTGAGTGTTGATACTAATAAAATGTCCATAATCCCCAAAAGAAGAGTATATAAATCCTGTTTTAGTCAAGGTTTAATCCTACATCATAGCATAACTTTATGACAAAAGTAAAAACATCTGTTTTCATAATTCTTTTCTTAAAAACTACTCTTTCTGGGGCTTCCCTGGTAGCTCAGTGGTAAAGAACCCACCTGCCAAGCAGGAGACGTGGGTTCGATCTCTGGGTTGGTTAAGATCCCCTGGAAAAGGAAATGGCAAACCACTCCAATATCCTTGCCTGGGAAATCCCATGGACAGAGGAGTCTGGTGGGCTACATCTATGGGGTCATGAAGAGTTGGACACAGACTTAGCAGGAGACACGGGTTCCACCCCGATCTAGAAGATTCCACATGCCGAGGAGCAACGACACGTGTGCACCACAACTATTGAGCCTGTGTTCAAGAGCCCAGGAGTTCCAACTACTGAGCCCACATACTGCAAACACTGATGCCTAAGCACCCTAGAGCACATGCTCCACAAGGGAAACCCAGGCACTGCAACTAGAGAGTATCCCCCGCTTGTCAAAACTCAAGAAAAGCCTGTACAGCAGTAAGACCCAGCAGAACCAAAAATAAATACTTTAAAAACTCCTTCTGGTTAATGGGTTACACATGTTTATTTTACCATAGAATTTTCTACACTTTAGGTTATTTGGACGTTGTGTTAGAAATTTTTTAAATTAATCCTCCTTAAATTGCAAAATTAGTTAGCAAACAGAGAGAAGTATCTGAATTCTAGAAGAACTAAAGTCTCTTACTTTAATGAATTTGTTCAATGAATCTATGCCTTTTGTTCAATGAATCTATGCCTTTTGTTCACTGTTAATTAAATTACCATGATTGAGATACCTTTGGCTTCTCAGGACTACTTTTCATTAAATGCCATACCTCTTTCACTGAAGTTGTTGATGGACTAAAATTCTTGGCAGTTGATTTAAAAGCATTAAAGTTGCCAACACCGTATGTAGACTCATGAGGGAAAGAAGTCCCAACTTTATTTTCTTTAGTTTGGCTTTTCCATTGTGTAGGCTGAAGAAAAAACACACAAACATTAATTAATGTGTATCTAAACAGATTACATAGAGCAAAGAGAGAACAAAATGAATAACTATAAAATAAAGATGACTAAATATGACTTAAAAAAACAATTATTTTGTATCTTAATCATTTCTACATGGTTCTCTCTTCTTTTTTTTAAACAAATAAAATCAAAATCTGGTATTCAGATAAAACATTTAACTACCTTGCCTTTTTTCCAACTTTTATAAACCTTAAGTTAGGTTTCCTTTGCCTAATACCAAGAGAACACAAGTGAGAGTTTCAAAAGCCTAAAACTGAAGATGAAGGACAGCATTTTATACCATTATTAAACACGTGGCAAACCCATCTGGCAAACACGTATTTACAGATTTCATTTACTACTGACTACTAAAACAAGAAAACATACACAGACAAACACACAAACCACTTAAAAGATAATTAAGGATACACAATGGCCCAACACTTTCCACTGAGAAATCAGCAGCCCATCAATACCCTCCCCACTTTGATGTGAATTTTTCAACATTTGGCCAAAGTAACTCAGTTGATATCAACCTGTAACTTGCATGTTAAACAATTTAGAACTTACTTTTGTAGGTGGAGCAGCAGGTTTAGGAACTAAGCCTTTATAAACACTTGGACCAGTCCCATTCTTAACTGGCTGTGACTGAAGATTTCCTACTACTGGGAATCCAGATAGTTGTAAGTCTTTTGTATTACCTTTCTTAATGACCAGCATCCTTTGAGTTCTAGATTTAGGATTCGGGGGATATTCTGTATAAATAAAGCACGAGCAACAGTTATACAGTTTAGATTTTAGCATAAAATTAAATCACCAAAGAAAAGCATATTCCAAACTTTACTATATTTAAAAATAACAGCTGCTTCTTGGATAAAATGACTAAGCTATGTAAGTATGAATTATATCCTTGCTTGAGAAATAAAGCTTCAACAATCATCAGACCACAGCAAGGAACTGAGCAATGTCAAGTAACATTCAGAGATGAATTCAGTTAGATAGTAGCCTAGAATGCTATGACCAAGCCAAAATTAATTACATTTGAGTATATTTTTAGATTATAAATTTCATCCTAACAAGCTCTTAAGACTTGAAATACAAGATACATTTTCCTCTTTTCTATTTTGAAAAGAGTTTTCCTAATTCTTTTTATTTCATTCATAAAATTACTACCAATAAGAAAGGATCTACAGTCCCTCTATTTCTAAATTCCTGCTTAATTTATGACGAATGAAAAAGGGAACTATGTTTTCACAATACCAGTTCATTCAAATATTTACTAGCCATCCAAACTAAACTGAAGGCATTGTGCAAGCTGTAGGGGATCCAACTCAATCTTTGCTTCTGAAGATTATACTAGAAAGATTTTCTCAAGACAACTGAATTTGCTAAAATATGAAATATAACTTCTAGAGTTTAATCAGTTAATGTGTAACCAAACAGTTAATGTGTAATTAAACAGGTGTTACAATGAGCACGTTCCCAACAATGGCAGTGACATGTCTTTCTGCCTATAGAAATACTCTGAAAGCCATCAGTTTCGCCACTGAAGAGTTTTGAAGAAAAGAATTAACTGGAAACAAAACTGCAGAAAATGTAAATTAAAATTAGTTTAAGATATGATCCTATGAAACAGTGAGTAATACAAATGTACATAATGATGGCCTACATCAAACAAACTTTCTACTGATTTATCTCAGAAACTAAACAAGGACTACTAGGGATACAGAGGCATTCTCAAAGTCCCTCTGAAACTTAACTCTTCAAACTATAGAGCTGATAAAGTAGTTCATTTATTGTAATGCTAAAAAAATAAAAGAACCTGAGAATTCCCTGGTGGTCCAATGGTTAGGACTCAGTGCTTTCACTGCACAAGCCCTGTGGTATAGCAAAAACAAGCAAACAAATGAAAAAACATACCACCCAAGAACCTAAAGCAACTGAGAAAAGATTCATCTTTCTGAAAGTTAAACACTGAAAGTTTATCTACTAGGGCAAACATTCCAACTTCTCAGCTACCTACAAAGGCCCAAGATATGAAGGCTAAGAAAAATATTTTCAGGCACACAAGGACACTAATTACATCACCAGTATATAGTTTTTCTGAAAAACTAACACACTGAAGTCAAAACGAAAATGAAGAATAATGTTCTTACACAGAGATCCAATGAAGAACATTAGAAATAGTGCTGAACAATTTTAAGTTTTACGATTACTTCTGGTAAGCAGAAGGTGACACCATAAATAAAATAATAAAAAGACTCCTGAAATTACCAATTCTTTAAATTAGAATATAAGAGAAAATCTTAACAGTCTAGTACTCAAAATCTAAGTTAATGAACCTCAAGAATCTGAGGGATGACTGACTGATGCTGGGAAATGCAAAAAATCTAAGTCTCTAAGGTCTGATCTCAGAAAAATCCAAGTGCTGAAGTAGGAGGTGGTCTTATCTGTGCACCACAATAAGTTCATATATGACTGGCAAAGACTTCTATTCCAATATCGTCAATTAAGCACACAAGTTTATCTTCCTTCCCTTTTAGATCCTTATGTTAAAATTATCATAATGAGTGTTAGTCGCTCAGTCACATCTGACTCTTTGCAACCCCAAGGACTGTAGCCCGCCAGGTTCATCTGTCCATGGGATTCTCCAGGCAAGAATACTGGAGTGAGTTGCCATTCCCTTCTCCAGGGGATCTTCCCGACCCAGAGATTTAACCCAGGTCTCCTGCATTGCCTGCAGGCAGGTTCTTTACCATCTGAGCTACCAGGAAGCCCCCCAAACTATGCGGGAGTAAACAAATACAGCAATGAAGAACAGGAGGAGGTTCCTCAGCAATGAATGATATCAACCCATATTTCTAGAGAGTAAATAAAGTAAAGAAACTTCAGCTTAGTGTGTGCACAAAGAACTCAACAGCTGAGGAGGAGACTAATTTCCGCTGTAGAGTGGATTGTAGAGTGGGACTTGGAAATGCCATATAAAGCAAAAGGAGGAAATCAAATCTTTTCAGACAAAAGTTAATCACCAAGAAAAGTAAAGTAAATCTACTAAAGTAAAATCTTTACTAAAGCAAATCCTAAACAATGCACTTTAGGGAGAAGTAAATGATTTCACATTGAAGGCTGAGGATACAAGATAAGAAATAATATTTTTGTACATAAGTCATCACTGATCAAAAATAGAAGACAGAAGAGGAGAACAGATAAGCACGCAGGGATGATTAAGCCTCAATATAATTTCTGAATACAAAGTTCACCTTTCCTAAAACTGGATTTCTAGATACCTAAGAAATACTTTCACAGTTTCCTCAAAGAGGTCTTTGGTGCAAAGAATGAAAGGAAATCCTACAAAGAAAGATGAAGCCTAAGAAATCAATCACAGACAAGAGGTAGTAAAGTAAAAGATAATAAATGTACCTAAAAGATGATGAAAGGGACTGGGAGGAAAAAGAAAGCAGACACAGTGCTGATTTACTTACTAAGCATTCATATTCAAGTAGTACAGAAATTAAGACCATGTGCTTTTGTACCAGATTTACAGAATTTTGATACCTGCTCCAACATCACTAGTTAATCTCATCTATAAAATGAAAAACAACAGTTCTTGTCTCAAGAGTTACAGTGAAATGGTCTCTTTAAAGAAAAATGTCCAGAAAAGTCATATACAATCTCCACTGTAATAGGTAACTGTATTTCAAATTAAAGGTGTCTTTTTGAAGAATTTTAAACCTAAAATTTAAACTGAACAACCACAAGAGTATAGAAGATGAGAAAAATTACAACAGAAATAAACAAAATAAAGACTAACCTATATATCTATGCTGAACACACTACATAAACCTGCCTGCTTAACAAGAAATGTGTCCTTAGTCTGATGGGCCAGGATGGCATGGCGGCCGCCAGCAGAGGTGTTCACCTGGTGAAGTGTTCCCAACTGTGTGTGCCACCAGTGTCTGTGTCCTCAGGGTGAGCTGCAGGCAATTCCCACCAGCCTTCCCTGCTGCTCTGGGAGACTCTCCAAGAGCAGCAGATGCTGGTTATTGAACTGCTGGTATCATGAAACTGGCTGACCAAAATTGAGAATTCAGACTTCAGAATCCCTACTTTTTGATAAGCGCTCAAATTAATGTGTTAAACATCAATACAAGAACACAGGAGCCAAAAAGACGAGTGGGGAAGAGGTCTGAGGGAGGGGGAGAAGGAAGGAAGAAGGGAAACAGGAAGAATGGGAAAGCTGGTTCTTGATGGTAATATCACATCTAAACAATAGCAAAGGTGATGGCAGCACTAGTAACTTAAATCTGCATCATTTCTATTACTTATAAACTGGCTTATCTATTCATAGATTATCTCTACAAATTCTCCTGACATGAACCTTCTGAGCTAGGTGCTGAATCTGTTGGATTCAAACAGTATCCAATAACTCCTTCTATATTTTCTTCACTTTATCAACTGGTAAACTTCCTGAAAAAGATTCAAACTGCTCATTTTTTTTTTAAAGAGAAAATCTATGCATTGATGAAAGACAGTAACACTTATAAGGAAGAATTAGTGACTTCGGTGACTTCCTTCTATAAATCATATATGCTTACTTATCAAGCTCATATAAAGCAAATATTCAAATTGCCTTCAAAATACCTAAAGGCAAATATGAGTTGTGGATTTTCATTTCATTACTTCCTTCTATCCTCACCAACAACTGTAATCTGATGATACCTGGCTTTAAATATTGTTTTATCATCTTGTTATTTCATGCTCTCCCAGTATCTTTGAATGTTGTGTTAAGTTTTGTTCCTTAAATACAAAGCCAATAGTGGAGGGGAGAGGCTCAATCTTTTGAAGAAAAATTAGAATTAAAACACTGCCACGTATAATACAAAGTAAGTTGGCCACACGCATAAGTCAGAGCTGACATCTCAATTCCTTATTCTCTTTTCTGTTTTCATGCTCTCCATACAGTTGGCTTATATTCTGAGTCAATCAGTTTTCACTTTTATTTTTGAATCTATCACTTTTCATCTTTTCGTAAATCTATAAGAATCTTCCTCACTTACTAGATTTGAACTTAATTAGCTAACTCATATTAAACAGCTGTTAACATGATCAAGGATACCAATTTAATAGACAACTTAATATTAACAATGCTTTTCTCATTAGTATTAGCATAGTGCTCCATCCTCATCTCAGAGACAAGAAAATTCACTGAGATTAAGTAACCTTCCCAAAGTCTAAATAACTAAAAAGTAAAAGACCTAATGTTAGCACCCAGAACTATCTGATAATGCACTTAACCACTATATTATATTACTGGAGAAAATGGATTAGAGTATTGGCTAGGTCAAACAGTTCAAAATGTATACGATTCTCAACTAAAATACTACTAGTAAGTCTATACTGAATGGTCAAAATAGGAGGCTTGAAAGTGTACACTACCAAGTCAGGGTCCACCTTTCCCCTCATCACAGTGATGACAATTACTATGTTTAGCTTCCTTGTAGTGATATAAGAGGCAACTTTACTGTGTGAATAGTAGTCAAGTGAAGGATAAATAGTATTTTAATTGTTTTCACATTAATTTGAAGAAGAAACTCAATCACATAAGACATAATAACATACAAATATCAGAAGCATAAGAATCGGTACCATAGCAATAAAGCCATCTGAACACTAATTTTAAAAGACAAAAAGATTTTAAAGATTATTTTTCTATAGATTGATATTATTTGAATATTGCTATTTTTGATATTTTATATAGTGTACAAATATTTTGTTTCACAGTAGTATGAGGCTTTTAGTCACATGAGTTTCACTAACATAATGTCAAAGAAGGGGCATGATATTCTTTCCTTTAACAAGGTACCCACATTACTCATATGAAAAAGAGCAGGCTTTTTAAAACAAAAACAACTTAACTGACGAACACTATTTCTAACTCTAACTCTTACTTATGTCAAGTCATCTAATCAAACTCTTAATTTTCCCTTCTCAACTTTGAACATGTGTTGTAGTTACCTTTTTCTTACTGTTAACAACTGTTTTCACCAGAGACACTGAAGGAACATAGACTCATACCAATATATAATCTACCTACAGAATACTTTTATATAGAGCAATCTGATAAAGATTATTCCCTTCTCTTAATCCCTTTACAAAGTCACCTTAAACACTTCACTTGTTTTCATGACCTAAAACCTCATTTAGTGTTATCATGTCACTCAACCTGTATGCTAGTGGCTAGTATCATTAGAATTCTCTAGAAAACAATCCATCTTTAAGAATTGGTCAACAATTTGCTTTAATTTAGAAGGCTAAACAAATAAAGTTCATAGTACTGTATCAAAAACAAGCAAAAATTAGGAAGTTCATCAAATTATCAAGGGATAAACACAAATGTAAATGCTGAGTTGCAACAAAACTAATTAATAGTGACTAAAGGTTTTCATTATTTAGTATCTTAAGCACAAAATGTTAGATCTGTTAATACTATGTTGCTAACATATTATGTCAACACAGAATAGCCAGTAGGACTTCTAAAAACACAAGTCAATTTGACAGTTACTAATGTCTCAAACTGCATACAAACACTTATCATTTTCTCTCTTTCTCACTACTCAAATCAATCACCCAGCTAAATTATTTTAAAATTCTCAAAGGAACAATGAAGTGCCTTGATTTTTTGTTTTAGATTTAAATTGCTAGATATAGGAGATAAATTTAGTATGAATCAAGCAACAGTAATCCTGGTTAAGATAAAAACACTACAAAAGTCAATTACAAACTACAAGGAGTTTCCAATAAAACTAAGTTCTAGGTAGAATTAAACATATTTAACAACAGGTTTAAACAGCTTAACTATTAATACTTCATTCAAACTATTTTTTTAAATTGGGATATTATGTTTAGACTCTTGCAATTTTTGATTTACAAAAGGACAGTTCCAGGGACAAACTGGTGGTATTTGTTTTTAATATATATTACATTTCCATTATTAAATTTTGACTTACCTGGAAGGAAGTAGCACTAGAAAAGTTCTACTGAAAATTTTCTGTCTTCCTCAGGAACAAAGCTATTTTAAATGTTGCAATGGGGATAACAATATTTGGGAACCCAGGGCATAAATTAAGAAAGGAATAGTGAAGTGTAACACAGTGAAAGTTTCATTGTATTCCTATGGGAAGTACTGGGAATTTAACAATTAATCAAGTCACAGTTTTTTTTCCTAATGCAGACACACTTTTTAGTTTACCTAAGACACAGTAAAGAGTACATCGTCCTTTTAAACATCTTTTCAACTAATGCTCAAAATCCTTAGACCAACTCTGAAACAGTAGTACCAAAATCTTTATATTAATACATTTTATGCTCAATATTTTCAAAAATGTATTTCTAAATCATTTCTAAAATTATTAACCAAGGATCAGTACCAGTAGTATCTATAGGTAGTTTTATATGACAATGCTCACTAACATTCTTGATTTTATTTACTTTCATTTTAATCAAATCCAAATTATTCCTAATTTCTTAAGAGATTTTATTTAACACCTTGCAGGTGGTTCTATATTCTTATGCAATCAGCTGTTCCCAGAAAAACTGAATAATAAGGAAACATACCTAAGAGAGGAGCTTGGGAGATTTTTTTGGTTGGGTATGTGTGTGTCTGGGCGTGTAGGCCTGGGGAGAGTGGTAGAAATACTAATTTGCAATACAGAAAAAACAATGCCATTCACATGGTTCTAACAAAAGTGTCTGACCACCCCCACCCCCACCCTCAAGAAGCCCTTAAATATATTGGGAGATCAAAAGAAACAAAATAATTCCCCCAGCATATCACCCCCAAATACAATAAAGAACAGCACAGGAAGTGGCAAAGTTTAAAATAATGCCTTTATCATTAGGACTATTATGCTGTCATAAGCCACGATCCTTTTGTTTTGGTAAATTGCTTATTTTCAACAGAAAAACACAAGAACGTGTGTACAAGTTCCAAAGCGGATGCATCGCCTCTGAATTTGGTATCAAATAATTAAATTTATTTTTCAGATATCAAATCTTCATATTTTAAATTATTCCATTATTTTAAACTTCACTTGAATCTCTAAAAAGCTAATTAAGTTACTCTAAGTGCAGTTTAATCTTCTGTAGATGCTATCAAATTAAACTTTCAGCAGTTTTAAAGAAAAGGGAGTCATTACCAGAAAAACTGTCAAGATTTGACAACCAAAAAGGCAAATAATTTCAAACATAGACTAGTTCTAGGCAAAATTTATACAATTACTTTTAATACTGTCTATGTAGAACCATTTTCATTAAGTAAAAAAATTATTTTTATAGCACACTATGATTAAAAGTACTTATCTTTCCAGTTAAGTTTTCAACTTTGAAAAACTATAAATTGAGTTAAAGTAAATTTTTTGTTTCAACAGATTATCAAGCTGCTCTCCAAATGATATCAATTCATTACATTTAACTTACTTTAAAAAAACTCATATCTGAATATATTTAATGGTACTAATATGTATAATTATCCAAATCAAGCTTTTCTTCTGTCCCCAATATCTTGTTTTTTTAAAGTGCTACCTTTTTTTTATAGCTTAGCACATCAAAAACAGGTATTTAAAAGATAAAGTTTAATTCTAGCCTACTATTTTAAAAAACACAAATGTGAAACCTAAAAATAACATTTTATACCCCTCAACAATAGATCAAAAATTACTTACCCCATACACCCGCAGCTAAAGATTTATTCTGATTTGGTTCTCTCTCATATTCAGGATTTAGAGATGGCTGGGAAAAAAAAGGTGGAATAAAAAGAACAAATGTTTAAACTAATCCTATTTAAGAAAAAAATTCCTTTTAAAAGTAATCTCAAGAATATACTGACAAATTTGACATAATGAACTCTTAACAACTAAACACTAATTATTCATAAACCTTACTTTCTACTTATTGTAACAATTAAAATGGTTAATATCTATACTCAAGCTAAGTTGAAAAAAACAAGGTAAGTGTCTTTAAATGCTCTCCTCATCCTCAATTACATGAAGAAAAACTGTTAAAAAAAAGAAGAAAGCAAATGTAGGAGAATGCAGTCTTTGCATCATTATGAGAAACCATCCTTTCTTAGCATAAGGTTAAGAGCAGACAAGAGGAAATCAGACCATTCCTTAATTCTTCTGTTAGGTTTGCATCACTGAATGCTTTAGTTAACAAGCTCATACTCAAAGCAAAGTACAAGTTTATTACTTCAAATAGTGATGCTCAGGTTATTAAAAGGAAACTGAGTTGAGCGCTGAATGTGTACTCTAAGATTAGCTTAGTAGATGTTTGCTCTTTAGAAAAGGGAAATTTAAACTTCTATGAAGAATAATATGACAAATTTATCCAAAGTTTAAAAAAACCACATGGTGAGACACAGGAATAAGTAGATGTAAGGAATGAAGAAGATTGGGGAATGAAAGAGTTATCTACAGAAAGTCTCACGAAATGTAAAGACTAAAGATACCTGAACCAAAATAAATAAATAAAAATTAAAAAATAATTGAACCTGTCAAGTGTGATCTCTGGAGAAAATGATATGTACTGATAAAATCTCCTGAGAGATTTGATGCTTAAATAGCACTTGTAGAAACCTCATTCGTATTAAAATTACAAGCAACTTACAAAATCCTCAGCCTCAAACTGCTTGCGTTCTCTCTTGTCGTCTTTCCTCCCTGTCTCACTGTCAGGTATGTTGTTTTCATGAAGTCCTTGGCTTTTTCCAGAATGGAAAATACTGCTACGAGAACGGGAACTTCCACCATGGTATCCCCCTCGATGATTTATGTTTTCAGTACCATTTCTTCCATGTGTACGCCATCCATTTTTTTCTTTCCTTCCAAAGTTACCTTTGAAAAATAATGGCAAAGTATTACAAATTCAAAGATGGTTATTCTTAAAGACTCAATCACAATCAAAACAATTCTTGCAAGAATGTGAACAAAATTCTTCTTAAACTCTACTATTTCTTAGCAACTTACCTCCATTAGGACGTCCAATACCAGAATCAAAGCCATCTGAAGAGTTGTGTCGTCGGCGGTTCACATCATAACGATTTTCTGTCCATGAAAAGTTTTCAGAATGCTTTTCAAAATTCAATGACGACTGAAACAAAGTATAAGCATACAGATAAACATACATATAAAACTTGACTAACTTTAGAAACTAGTAATTGGCTTAATTAATTCCCAAGAATTTTAAATGGTTAAGAAGAATATTTTATAATTATTTCAATGTGTTTGGTAACTGAAAACTTGTAAGAGGGATTCCACTGTTCATCTATTTTTTCTACTTAAGATAAATGACAGCACCATTCTTAAAGAGTTTAACAACTACATTCACCAGAAAACTTTAAAGGTAAAGCCACTGTAAAGGCGTCAAGACAAATATAGTACACTTCTTTTAAAATAAAACATAGTATCGTGTATTTCACATTCTTTGATTTAAATAGCTCAAGGTTTTCTTCAAGATCAGAAAATTATGGTGAATGAAGCTACAGTTCTATTTTAAGTTCTCTATAGATTTATTTCCAAACTGCTCTTCCCCAAAACAAGTGTTTTAAAAAATCTGTCAAAGGAAGAATGTTGTAAAAACAATTACTACAATTCTCTCCAGGACAAACAGAAAAGCTCCTCAGTTTTAATACAAACACACTGCACACACTCTTTACATTTAACTAGGCTCCTCCACATGGCCACTGTGGGACTTACTGGTGCAAGTTCCCCTACTGCTCTTGGCTTCATCCTCATGCTGCTTCTGTGCATGAAGGACAAAGCCCTTCATCTGTCTTCCACCAGCATCCATGAAACAACAGTGACAACCTGGCTTGCTAAGCTTTTAAGTAGGGTAAAAACCCAAACACTTCACAACCCTACCAGTTATGGTGATGAAGATACCATGCTCTCAAAGCTAAAACTTTCTAGAAAAACAAGGGTAGGGTCTCTTAGGCCAGACGGGGGCACAGGATAAGATTCTTCAGGACCTGGCAACAATTGTTCTCATCCAAATGATGGGTAGAAGTAAAGGTTCCTCACTGTTTAGCAACTAAGTAAGTGGCAAGGGGCAGGACTGAAACAAGATAGTCCCAATAGTGCTTTAATGATGAAACTCTCCTCTGAGTAAAAGGAAGAGATGTATTATCATGAGATGGGGTCCCATCTGAAAGGCAATACAGCTTCAGCCGCTGAAGTCAAGAGGTCACCAAAGCTGAACAGCAATGAGAATAGAGAGTTTGGGAAAGACTGAAAATATTAGAAGTAAATCTGTTAAGGCCAAACTGCTACTGACATTGGAAACAAAGAAAAATGCAAAGCCTAGCTTTCTGGAGTGGATGTATTCTGTGCTCTTTGTACTTTCTGACTCCTTTCTTCCCCACATCAAACTCAGCTGCTTTAACAAGAAAGTCAGTGTGCGCCAGAAGTTAAGGCAAGAAAGAAACAAACTCTTATAGTTCTCTTACACACAGGTACCCAAGTTACCATCCTACCCACTCCCATGGAGGGGAGACAGCATTAAGCACAAGAGTAACTCAAACTTTTCCATACAGGGCAAAGCCATGGCATTGTGGTACACGGGGGCATGAAAGGTCCCAGCCTGGGGTGTTTCCTGGGGCCAGGAGGTACATAAAAGAGAAATCAACACCAATCTTGGCTTGAGAAGCCACAAAAGAAAACAGCCTCCAGGCCACCCATGCAACCCCCAAAGGAACAGTCTCCCCCTCCACCCTGAACTTTCCCACATTCCATGCTAAAGAAATCATGAGCGGTCCTGAAAGCTTAGACTGTAACTCTGATATGCATATACATACTAAACTCCTTAGTCTAGGCAAGAATATACAACTGAGAAAAGACAATCTCTTTAACAAGTGGTGCTGGGAAGACTGGTCAACCACTTGTAAAAGAATGAAACTAGAACACTTTCTAACACCATACACAAAAATAAACTCAAAATGGATTAAAGATCTAAATGTAAGACCAGAAACTATAAAACTCCTAGAGGAAAACATAACCAAAACACTCTCTGACATAAATCACAGCAAGATCCTCTATGACCCACCTCCCAGAGTAATGGAAATAAAAGCAAAAACAAACAAATGGGACCTAATTAAACTGAAAAGCTTTTGCACAACGAAGGAAACCATAAGCAAAGTGAAAAGACAGCCTTCAGAATGGGAGAAAATAATAGCAAACAAAGCAACTGACAAAGAATTAATCTCAAAAATATACAAGCAGCTCATGCAGCTCAATTACAGAAAAATAAATGACCCAATCAAAAAATGGGCCAAAGAACTAAACAGACACTTCTCCAAAGAAGACCTACAGATGGCTAACAAACACATGAAAAGATGCTCAACATCACTCATTATCACAGAAATGCAAATCAAAACCACAATGAGGTACCATCTCACGCCGGTCAGAATGGCTGCGATCAAAAAGTCTACAAACAATAAATGCTGGAGAAGGTGCAGAGAAAAAGGAACCCTCTTACACTGTTGGTGAGAATGCAAACTAGTACAGCCACTATAGAGAACAGTGTGGAGAGTCCTTAAAACACTGGAAATAGAACTGCCATACGACCCAGCAATCCCACTGCTGGGCATACACACTGAGGAAACCAGAATTGAAAGAGACACATGTACCACAATGCTCATCACAGCACTATTTAACAATAGCCAGGACATGGAAGCAACCTAGATGTCCATCGACAGACGAACGGATAAGAAACCTGTGGTACATATACATAATGGAATATTACTCAGCTATTAAAAAGAATACATTTGATTCAGTTCTAATGATGTGGATGAAACTGGAGCCTATTATACAGAGTGAAGTCAGAAAGAAAAACATCAATATAGTATATTAATGCATATATGTGCAATTTAGAAAGATGGTAACGATGACCCTATATGTGAGACAGCAAAAGAGACAACAGATGTAAAGAACAGACTCTTGGACTCTGTGGGAGAAGGCGAGGGTGGGATGATTTGAGAGAACAGCATTGAAACATGTATATGACCTTATGGGAAATAGATCGTCAGTCCAGGTTTGATGCATGAGATAGGGTGCTCAGGGCTAGAGCACTGGGATGACCCTGAGGGATTGGATGGGGAGGGAGGTGGGTTCAGTTTGGGGAATACATGTACACCCATGGCTGATTCATGTCAATGTATGGCCAAAACCACTGAATACTGTAAAGTAATTAGCCTCCAATTAAATAAATTAATTTAAAGAAATAAATAAACAAACACCTTAGTCTGTGTGCCCATGGTGGGAATGGAATGGACCCTAGTATCCCAACATGGCTGATAAAAATTTGAAAAAATCTCAGCATTAAGAGTGGGAAATTAAAGTGATCCTGCAGGTGGAGCCACTAGGCCAATTCAATGTACCAGTGTGTTTTATAGTTGGTGCTAACGTTACATGCTTGTACTAAAAATGCTCTAGATTCTCCCATTCAGGAAATGTCACAGGTTGAAAGATGATTCCCATCCCCTTCAAAATGGTCTAATAAAAAGTACAGCTTCCAGAAGGAAAGAAAATAAAATCATATGTGGCTGAAGACTTGGCTCTGCAGTATTCAGAAAGACTATTTTCCAGTACAGCAATACCATCTGCCTGACACACACACCAAGTACACACTCCTTTTAAAAACTGAGTTCCCCTGGTAGCCTAATGGTTAGGATTCCAGGCTTTCACTGCCATGGCCAAGGTTCAGTGTTCAATCCCTAGTCAGCCAAAAAAAAGAATGTGGCTCCTGCCATAATGCTGAGCTCTTACTGAAAGCAAACTTAAACTAAGGACTAACCAATAAAAGAACCCAAGAGGGCTCTTGATCAAATGGAAATCATGTGTTCAACAACACAGCTGGCCTCGCCCTTGAAGTGCCAACCATAAATTTGCAGTATACTTTATTCCCCTTCCTGCCACCATGACAAGCCAGTGTTTCAATAAGCTCTCAAATCAGAAAAGTTCCCCTAAATGACTGAGCCTGGTTCACTGATAGTTCAGCTAAGTTAAAAGACGCTGGTACACACAGTAGCCACCCAGCCCCAACAACTCTGGAAAACCAAATGGTTAAGTGCCAATCACCTCAATGGAATAAAGCTATGATCCCTGCCTTAGATATTCTTAAGGACAAGACATTTTATATTTTTCTAACTCTTGTGTTGTTGCCAATGGCCTCATCATCTATCACTAGCCAATTAAAAACATCTCTTGGGGTCACACATGATGGGAAACTGCAGCTGCTGCTGAGACAATCTGAGTCATTTATGTTGATTCAGTAAGGCTTGCTATCTGATGAGAGTGAATGGCATTGAGAGTGACTGAAATTAGAATGCTGATCAAATCTTCAGCATACCACCTAGACCCATTATCACACCAGACATGGAACACACCCACTATCACAGACTGGTTACAAAAGAAAGGACTTTATCTTTCTGATGCAGAAACCTCTACTGCATGCCAGCTTGTGACTCCTGCCAAAAGCTGGTCCATCTGTCTCACTGTAAAGAACACCACATCACACGGAACTACATCAAAGATCTGACTTCTTCATGGAGTCCTCAACGGAGTTATATCACTACTGAAACTTTTTCAGGTTACATTATTACTGCTGCAGTCTGATGGGCTAACTCTGGTCACAGTATTGTGTCTCCTGAAATTAATTCACGTAATGGGTATATTCAGACCAGGAACAGTCCATTAAACAGTGCATCTTTTGTCAAAGGTCATCCTGCAATGAATCAATATTCAAAGTACTCAATGGATGTTTCATACTATTATTCACAAGTATAGACAAGCATTTTAACAGTCCCCTCAAAATTCAACTCAGAACCATTTATACTATACCTCTACACCCCTCATCTCTTCCCACATCTTAGTAAGATGAATGAATGCAGCATAACCAAAAGGGGATCATCTCCTCTTGGCCACTTCTTGTGTAGTAATCAGGATGACAGAAGTGGAAGAGTTATGACAGTAAAAAGACTTACACTAAAAATTCTGCTCTGATTATCCCTAGATATAATGTTTCTTTCTTTTCCCTAAGAACAACTACAGGCCAGGCCAACCCACAGGGTGATGGCTAACCAAAATGAAATTCAAACAAATCTAGTTTGGCCATCTGGATTCTCCTGTTGAACTGGCATGGTCCTAGACATGTAGACAACAGCCATTTGCTTGTGTACACTTCTCACAGAGTCCCTGCCTACAGTATCCAAAGCAGACGAAGGTGAGGGTGAGATATCTTTAAAATGGGGTCTCTGAAAATTATTTAAAAATGCCCCTGTCCCACTCACATCCAGTTCCCCTAGATTAAAATATCTAGGTACAAGGAGAGTTTTTAAGTGAAGTTAGAGCTATGGGAATGGGACACACTGCATACAGATTACATGGCTATACAGGGAGAGCAAAAACCCTAGCAATTGGGAGAAGAAACATCTTTAACACCAGAAAGCACAGGTACAAAGGAGAACAATTAATGATCTCCTTATCCCTTGGAACAAGGGTCCCCAACACGCCAGGCCACGGACCACTACAGGTCTATGGCTTGTAAGGAACTAACCCACAAGCAGGTGAGCAGTGGGTGAGTGAGAGAAGCTTCAACTGTATTTACAGCTGCTCCCCATCATTCACATTACTGCCTGAGCTCCACCTCCTGTCAGATCAGTGACAGCATTAAATTCTCATAGGATTGCGAACTCTACCACGAACCACGCACAGAACAGACCTAAGTTTCACACTCCTTATGAGAATCTAATGCCTAATGATCTGAGGTGGAGCTGAGATGGTGATGCTAGCACTGGGGAGCATCTGCAAATACAGATTACCATTAGCAGAGAGGTCTGACTGCACAGTGAAAGTTGCTCAGTCCTGTCCAACTCTTTGTGACCCCACAGACTATACAGTCCATGGAATTCTCTCCAGGCCAGAATACGGGAGTGAGTAGCCTTTCCCTTCTCCAGGGGATTTTCCCAACCCAGGGATCAAACCCAGGTCCCCGCACTGCAGGTGGATTCTTTGCCAGCTGAGCCACAAGGTATGGACTCCTGACTGCACAGAGACCATAATAAATCAACTGCTTGCAGATTATCATCAAAACCCTATCAGTGAATGTCAAGTCACAACAGGGCCGCATCTGGTGGCAGGCTTTATAGCAGCAATAATGCACTTCATCTCATGAGACCTGGAAGTCTCATCTTCTGCCAGCATCCATGACAGTAACAAGCTAGCTTATTACAGTTATCTTGAAAGCAGGATAAAATTTCAGACCTTTCAGACTCTGACATATAGCCAGCATAGTAAAATATGAATAAGAAACACAAAACAGGATTGAAAATATAGAAAGAAAACTGATATTATTTGTGAATGATTGATTTTCCACATTAAAAATTCCAAAAGCATTCAAGTAAAAATTAACCAATGTTGCTAGCAACAACATTAATACTTCAAGATACAATATATATGCTAGAAAGACTTAATAAGAAAGCGTTTTAAAATAGCATTTAAGGTAGCAACAAATAGGAACCTCCCTGGTGGTCCAGTGGCTAAGACTCCATGCTCCCAAAGCAGGGCACCCAGCTTTCATTCTTGGTCAGGGAACTAGATCACACATGCCACAACTAAGACCAAAAATCCTGCATTTCACAACTTAGAGCCAGCACAGCCAAATAAATAAGACTTTTACAGAAAGAAAAAAAAAAAAGGAACAGCTACTATAAAGCAATTGAATATGGTGGGTACATGTGTGTGTGTGTAGAGAGAGAGAGAGAGAGAAATACTTGGGTGACTGAAAAAGAACTATGCAACTTTATGTAAAACAGTTAAAGATGACACACAGACATACATACACACACACTCTCTTTCTCTCTCCCCCGCCAAACCAGTACTCCCCCCAGAAAGGCAGCCCATAAGAAATAATAAACAAAGAACGTGAATAGGCAATTCACAGAAATATAACCCAATGTCCAAGAAACAGTAAAAATACATTTCATAACAAAGACCGGCAAAAATGTTAACCCTGATAATCTGACAAAGTCTTGACAAGAGTACAAAGTAAAAAGAATAGTTATGTACAGCACGCTATGCTATGCTAAGTCACTTCAGTCATGTCCGACTCTGTGCAACCCCATAGACGGCAGCCCACCAGGATCCCCCATCCCTGGGATTCTCCAGACAAGAACACTGGAGTGGGCTGCCATTTCCTTCTCCAATGCATGAAAGTGAAAAGTGAAAGTGAAGTCGCTCAGTCGTGTCCGACTCTATCAACCCCATGGACTGCAGCCTACCAGACTCCTCCGTCCATGGGATTTTCCAGGCAAGAGTATTGGAGTGGGGTGCCATTGCCTTCTCCGATGTACAGCATACAGGAGTATAAATCAGTATACCAGATGGAAAAGAAATTTGGCAGTATGGAACTGAATTCCAGCAATTTTTCTTCTAACTATAGGTAAGAGCCTTGCCATTCAAAATGTGGTCCAGAGACAAGCAGAATCAACAATACTTTGAAGATTGTCAGGACTAGGACCCCATTAGAGATTTACTGAAATTAGAATCTGCATTTTAACAAAATCCCCAGGTTACTTTCATAGCCATTAAAGTCTGAGAAGGAGTCTAAAGAATTCTTATCTATGCATGCTAGGAGACAGTAAAAGAATAGTCAATACAGTATTCATTATAGAGTTCAGTTCAGTCGCTCAGTCATGTCCGACTTTTTGTGACCCCATGAACCACAGCACAGTCCAGTGAGTTGGTGATGCCATCCAACCATCTTATCCTGTCGTCCCCTTCTCCTCCTGCCCTCAATCCTTCCCAGCGATATAAACAATCTCAACTTAATGAGATAAACACAGTGTGATACAGAGGCAAAAAATAGAATACAGAGTTTTGAGGCTCCCCTGGTGGTTCAGACTGAAGAATCCACCTGAAATGTAGGAGACTCGGGAACAGTTTTTAAGGTAATTACAGCAAATCTGCAGATATCAACATGGGGGGAAATCTAAAAGATATAAATAACAAATATAAAAACAAGGTTCAGAATATAAATGTTAATCATTTATATTAATGTTCTATATATACAGAAAACTCTTTTGATACTCACATACCTAGTAACAATATAAGAACATGCACTGAGAATATCTCTGGGGAAAAAACGAAGACAGAAAAAGGACTGTGAAGAAGTCAACAGCAGACTTCAATTGTTTATTTCCATAAGAGACACAAAGATAAAACTGCAAAATGTTATGATGTGACTTATTCTCCATGTTTCTCTGTACGTTTAAATATTTTAGAACTATCCACATGGTTCTTTTAGAATTATTAAGACAAATATACTGTACGAAAATATATGCAGAATATGCAACAAACCCCTCAATATGAAAAGAGCTATTACAAATAAATCACTAAGAAATAAATTACATGAATAACATTTTGTAAGACAAAACTATGCTCAGTCATAATTAAATAATGCAAATCAAAACAATGAAGTGTCGTTTTTCATTGAATTTCACAAATATGAAAAAATGGGGCAACAGCCAGCATTGCCAATAGGGAAAAATCTGCCCCCCTCCATATAATTTTTATAGGATTATAAACTGGTACAATCTTTCTAGACAACAATTAGGCACTATCTACCAAAAGGTATAAACTTCCTAATTCACAGATTCTGCTGCTAGGAATTTCCCCTACAAATACATTCAAGAGATGGCCAAGCATTCCTGCAACTTAGTCCATTAATAGGTCCAATTAATCTATGTAGATTCACTCAATAAAAGATTAAGGCTGACAGTTGAAAAATGCAGGGAGTTAGGAGTGCCAACTCTATGTATGGTCAAAATCAGTATCCACAGATCACGGAGTTGTACAGTACATATATTTATTGGGGAGAAAAAATCCACATAAGTGGACATAAATAGCCCAAACCCATATTGCTCAAGGGTCAACTGTACACAGCTACTGCAGAGTGAAGACACCCATGTACTAACTACACAAATAGATTTTTTTTTTTTTTCAGAAATAGATTATTGGAGATGCTACCCTTGAAGGAAAAATAAAAGCAATTTCATTCGCTTACCCAAACCAAGATAAAATTATATTCTGATATATATATATTAAAACATCCCAGTATTTCACTTCTGAAAATTAGTCTATTTCTTAATAATCAAAAAAAGGAAGTTATTAAACATAAATATTTAAAGTCAAGCACACATATGTTCCTACACTAACGCAAGCACTTTGGGTCAAGTTACTTGTCTCTGTCAACCTCAGTTCCCCATCTGTTTACATGGATTGGGGCAAGTAGTGGTGGAAGAGCCGAACAGTATTTTACCTTTTATGCTTTTGTTTGCCTTCTTATAAAGCGCTTTACACAGTGACTGGTATACAGTAATGACTTGAGAAATATTAGTTACCACATTTTAAATCTTTTTCTGAATTTTTAAAAATAATAGCATAATTTTCTGATTCCCAGAATATGTGAATCAACAGTTAAAAACTACTTAGTAAACAAGAAGTTTCAATGAATTCAGCTACCAGTCTAAATTTTCTCATCCTTTCTTAGCCTAAAGTTTAAAAAGCACAGTTTCAATGCAAACTGATACTACTTATATTATTGAAGGCAAGTAATTACAATTCTATTTTTCAAACTGCAGGTGAGGTCTCATTATAAATAAGACACATAATTAGTAACAATTTGTTTTTAGCATTTTTTTTTTGATTGGAATAAAAAGACCCCAAGAGAAAGAAGAACATAGGTAAATGACTTTTTAGTTACAGCTATGTGAATATGAAAACATGATGTAAAATTTCTTACTGGGTCCTAATGAACAGTTCAAATGCCAGTATGTCTATTTCATAGACAGAAACAACCACATGCAGTTTAAAATTTCACCACATGATGGGGCTAAAATTCTGCACACCTTAGAAAACTGCTCAGGTGCAGTGTTGAAAACATTGTTAACCCTTAATTCAAGTACTCTTATCATCTCTTCAAATAATAAAAGAAAAGACTTAACACAAAGTTGAAAAAGAGAACCCAACAGTTATTTATGACTATCCCATTTATTCAGGAAAAGATTAAAAGGGCTCTGTCAGAAAACAAGAATTACAACTGAAAACCCACGAATAGTGATTTTGAGTGATACAGACAGCATTAACACCTAATGATGTGTGTATTTATTTATTTGTTAAAACCACTTTGCGAAAGGTCTAAGAAGGTAATTTCAAATATTGCTAGCTAAGAGTTCAAAGTGACATTATTTTCTGTAGGTAAGCTAAAATAAATTAGAATTAATTGAAAATTTAGAATTGGCAAAATCAAGACTTCGTTTCATGAGGGCCTATATTCAGATCAAATGTCTGGTTCTAGAAAACATTAAGAATTCCACCACACAAAACAAAGTCAATCTTAATCAACCTTAATCAACACTTCAATGAAGACAAGAATTATCCTCAATAATGTTTGTAACTAATTTTCCAGGTGCTGATAATTTTTATTGATATGTTTAAAAATGAAAACAAATCTTAACTCATTTCAAAGAGAAAAGGGAAACAAACGGAGGAGCAAGAAATTCATGTACTTCCAGGCTCTGAAGTAGGTCTGGAAAAAACTGAATCCAGGAAAAGCATAGCTGACAGCAACCAGGGGGGTGGGGTAGACATAAACAACAAGAGCAAAGCAAATTTCAGAGACCTAAATAGAAGAGGAAAGGCAGGCAAACAGAGTCTGTAACTAAGAAATGGTTTTCCCATTTCCTAACAACTGTGATCCCATTTTATAATCTATGAAATAAAATGTTTAATCATTTTACAAAATTCACAAATGAAAATACTACAAAATAGAAAATGCATCCTAGATTCTAGTCTAGGCTCACACTAATCATATGAAAAGAGGCAAGTCAATGAGCCTTCCAGAGAATCCATCTGCATAAAATAAAGTCAGTTCACACGCTGTTTCTCCAATGCAACTTTTCCAATATATTATGATCTGACAAGTCCTTACTGGGGAACAACTCTACAAATTTAAAATTGTTCCCATAAAAGCTGTTTCAGCAAACTGTTCTATAAGAACTGCTTGGACCCCCAAAAGGTCCTAGATGAATGCTTTAGCATGGTAGAGACTGATTAAAAGGTAAGCAGATGATTAAGACCTCCCTCTTGATTCCTTTGCACTATGGAAAAAACGAAGTGGAAGATAGTATGGAGCCAGATAGATTGATTCTAATCCATTTCAACATCCCTCTCAGCAAGGCTTATAAGCAGATGACAATTTCAAGCATGTCAAGCATGTCTTATACACTAAGTTCTGTTTCGGTTATATAAAATGAACATTTTAAAATCAGTGAGTCATCTGATATGTAGCAACACTGCAATGTTCTCATAACTCCTAAAACTGAGTAATATGCCAAAGTCTTATTATTTGAAAAAGAATTCTTCCAGTTTTAAGGAAAGACTTAAAAAACTTCTGATTTTTTTTAATGTTATCTATAGGAAAGTAAGCAAAGTTAGTTATCAGAAGAATAGTACACAGAGAGGTAAGCCGCAAAAGTAAAGTGCAATGTATTTAACTGGCTTGAATTGTAAAATGCAGAACTTTAGCACAAAAGATAACTTTTGAAGTAAATGGTTTAAGAATGTTGATGGTATACTGAAAATTGACATATATAGATAAACCAACACATTAAATATGAAATAATTTAGAAAGTTTAGGTGTTTCTCTGCAAAACATTAAGCTTTGGTTTAACTACATCTGTGCACAACATGAACTAAATAAAAGCAGATAGAAAGACAAAAAGAAAAGAGAGATGCAAGAAAGAATACCTTTGTTGATGATGGTGGGGTAGGAAAATTAAGCCAGGCTGGAGCAAAGTCATGCTGCGCCATTTAGGTCCAGTCTCTCCAACTCAGCGAAACAAGGTTTCAACACCTCATGGCAAGTCCCTGTCATACAAAAGCGGAAAACATTAGATCTATATAGTTCCTGGCCAAAGTATCTTATACCTCCTTTAAATTACAATGATCTGACTACTATAAGATTTCAATTATAATTCTAGAAAAGGCAAAAATATAGTGACAAACCAGATCAGCACAGTGGAGGGTAAAGGGCCTGGAGAGAAGGGAAATGACTACAAAGGGAAGAAAGAAATTTTCAAGGGTAACTGGGTATTTATCTTAATTGTGGTGAAGGTTATTATACAAATGTAGACACCTGTTAAAACTCACCAAATTATGCACTTAAAACTGGATAATTTTATTATAAACTACCTCAATGAAGCTTAGTTTTGAAATTATAATAGTCTTGAAACAGACTAGTTATAAAGTGTCTCCTGATGTGACACAATATGATGCACACAGCATTACCTATGTACACAGCACATGTTCTTCCCCCCTGGCCCATACAGAATCTGAATTCTGATCTAATTACCAATTTGCAGGAAATTCAACACAGATAATAAGTTAAAGGACAACTGAGGGAAGTAATCCCATCGAATGGAGATGACATGATATTCTACAGGTCAAATGACCTGGCTTCTTCAACAAATACATGGATTTCACAGACAGATCAATCAAATACATGTGGACCTTACTTACATAGATCCTTATTCCAACCAAATTCAAAAAGTGAAAATTATGAAACAGTCCAAAATTTGAACATGATCTGAATATTAAATGACTTTAAGAAATTATTAGTCACTGTAGATGTAACTGTTAGTGCAATGACGGTACAGTGGACCCTTCAATAATAAGGTCTCAAACTGTCATGGTTTGAGATACTTATATACAGATTTTTTTTCACTAAATATGTAATACAGCACTACATGACCTGAGGTTGGCTGGATCCAAAGATGTGGAGCAGCAAGTGGGGAGGGCCAACTGTAAAGATTTTTTGATTTCTCAATCAGACTTTTGAACTGCGTGGATGGACAGCACCCCAACCTCTATGCTATTCAAGGGTCAACTGTATATAAAAGGACATATACTGAAGTCTTTGCAATTAAATCCATGTATCTGGAACTTGCTTTAGGGGAAAAAAACAAGGAATATGGAAGTCACTGAAACAAAGTTGTCCGTGTGTTATAAATGTTAGTACAAGGTGGTACCTAAGTAGTCTCTCTACTTGCATGTATATTTGAAAATTTCCACAGTTAAAATGATTTTTAAAATTACAATCATCACAATGGGCATCCACTACTCTTCTACATTCTAAATTTAACTTTTTGGAAGCCTTTCTCAATTGCACCAAAAATTTCAAGTCACCAGCCCAATCTAAACACAGTAAATTCACAGATTTTTTTAAAATGGGGAAGAAGCCAACTGGGCAACTGTACTCATTTCAATATAGAGCTTAGAAATTAGTCAATGAAGAAATCAAATTTTCTGAACATTAATGTCTAAATTTACTAATGTCTTATAATTACAACTGCGGAATAATCTCAAAAGGGAAATTTTAAGAAGCAAAAGTATCAATACTACTGATAATCATCCTTTTTCAAAATTCTTTCAAATGTAAGTGCTATGGCAGAATTTAAGTCATACCAAAGTATTTCCTAAAATAAAAATTCTCGAGATACTACACAAAAACTCCACTTCTACTATCCAATGTACTGGAAAGGGGAAGGGGCGGAGTGAAGGTCAACAAACGTCAGATATAAGAAACAGAAACTGGTTAACTCACTAAGGTAAAGAAAATGTTTACATAATTAAATGAGCAGGGCTTCACTGGTGGTCCAGTAGTTAAGAATTTGCCTGTCAATGCAGGGGACACTGGTTGATCCCTGGTCCTCAAAAATCCCATATGCCACAAGGCAACTAAGCCTGCGTGCTGCAACTACTGAGCCTGCGCCCCTAGAGCCTGCATTATGCAAGAGAAGCCACCACAACACCAAGCCTGCACACAGCAACTAGAGAGTAGCCCCGGGAACCACAGAAAACCAAAGATTAAATGGTAAGTTACACACTAAACTTATTCCTAAGAGACACACCACTACTATTATCTCTTTCTGTGTGTCTTTATGAATTCTAATTTAAATCAATTCTTAAATAATAAAGCATAGATAGCTAATGGTATAAGTTTTCCTGTTCTGAAAAAAGGTAAAGAGCAATACTAGTTAATATCACATTTATGCCATCCCCTAAACAAGCCACCTTGATATAAGAAAAACTGAGCTGAAGGCATGCGAGTTCCTAAAATTTCTTATCAACCTAAATGCAGAAACTGCCAAAAGAATTTATTAATCCCCTCTCCTGGAGCAACTCATCTTCTCTTTTTGGGAGAACAAAAAAGAAAAAAAAAATTCAGCACCATACTCAGACACTGCCACAAACGCCTAAGGACCCCGTTATCCATTTTGTCTCAAAAATCATTTGCTTTCTTCTACTAAGTATTCTTTCCCCCTGTGAAGTTACGTATACACACAGACCCCAAGTTCTACTCATCCTCTTTGAGTTACTCACGGTGAGAGGTACTGCCAAGTGACCGCATGCTAATAAACTTGTTTGTTTTCTCTTGTTAATATGTCTTTCCTCAGTTTAATTTACAGAGCCCCAGCCAGAGAACACAGGAACGGAGAAAAGAAATTTTTCCCTGGTGGCTGAGGGGTAAAAGAATCCGCCTGCAGTGCAGAAGATACAAGAGACATGGGTTTGATCCCTGCGTCAGGGAAGATCCCCTGGTGGCAGGCTCAGCAACCCACTCCAGTATTCTTGCCCAGAAAATCCCATGGAGAGAAGAGCCTGGCAGGCTACAGTCTGTAGGGCTGCAGAGTCAGACACGACTTAGCGGGTGAACAACAGAGGAACTAAGATGCCACATGCTGCAGGGCAACTAAGCCTACAGTCACAACTACTGAGTCCATATACCACAAATAAGAGCCCAGGCACCACAAAGAAAGATCCCGCCTGCCACAACTAAGACCCAATGCAGCCAAAAATAAATAAATATTTAAAGGAAAGACAGAGTACCCTAACACAGATCCAATAAACAATGACTGGGAGAGTTCTTATTTCTTTCATTTTCATTCCCTTTAGGCTCCAGACACGTATCTGCAACAAAACACAAGCTGGACAAGGTAACAATGGCTCTTGTTTGAAGAGCTCTGACAACAGCCATATCTACGGACAGCTGAAATAAAACTATTATATTGCCTTGAAACTACTTTCTATAACCACTGAACCTTTAGTAAAGTCTTATGAAAGGCTGCAACCTGTCTCAGCTGTGCTATGAGCACTAAGTTGATTTCTTGCTTGCCTATGTGTGAAGGATTTGCAACCTTTAGACAATATACTGAGCCTGATAACTTCTTATTCACCATGGACTTTTTGCATTAAACTTTATTAAAATATTATTTCTCTCAAACAACAAAACACTAGGTGATTACAATCTGAGGGACAGAGACCTCAGAAACTACCCAAAACAAAGAATACAGACTTTCAGAAATAGTTTAGAAAAGTCACTAAATGAACACACAACCACAACCCAATAGTAAGCAACTCCAACGATGGGAAGAAAAAAATATTTGACTCCTAGAGTCTCCAACTTATTGATTCAGTATTCAAAATGCTTGATTTTCTAATAAACATTACAGAGCATGCAAAGAAACAACACAGTACAGCCCATGGGGCAGTGGGGGTGGGGGGGGGGGGCCGGGGGGGAGCTGTGACATTAGCAGAAACTGCCACTGATGAGAAACAGACATCAATTGTCTTAAATACAAAGGGCTAAAGGAAACCAGAACAATGTCTCAACAAACAGTATCATAAAGAGATAAGAAATACAGAAAAGAACCAAACAAATTCTGGAGCTAAAAAGTACGTTAACTGAAATGAAAATTTCACTACACAGTTTAATAGCAGATTTGAGCCAGCAGAAAGAAGAATCAGAGAACCTGAAGAGTGAAGAGGTCAATTAAAATTACCAGATTAAGGAGCTAGAAGAAAAGAAAACTGAACAAAAACCTGTGGGACATCATCGAGCATACCAACATACACATAACAAAAGTTTCAGGAGAGAAAAGAAGGGGGACAGAAAAAGAAATCAAGAAATAATGGCTAAACACTTAGCAAATTAGCTAAAAACACAAAATATACATATCCAAGAAGTTAACTGAACTCCAAGAAAGATAAACACAAAAAGATTCACACCAAGACACACAACCATCTAGTCAAAGCTATGGTTTTTCCAGTAGTCAAGTATGGATGTGAGAGTTGGACTATAACGAAAGCTGAGCGCCGAAGAACTGATGCTTTTGAACAGTGGTGTTGGAGAAGACTCTTGAGAGTCCCTTGGACTGCAGGGAGATCAAACCAGTCAATCCTAAAGGAAAACAACCCTGATTTCTGTATCTGTGGGTAAAACTATAAGAGCTAATAAACTCAGCAATATTGTAGGATACAAGATCAACAAAGAAAATTCAGTAGCATTTCTATATACTAGCAGTAACAATCCAAAAGGAAATGAATAAACAAGTCTATTCAAAAATTATCCAGAAATAAATTTAACCAAGGAGGTTTAAGATTTGTTCACTAAAAACTACAAACCATTGCTACAGGAAAATTTTAAAGATCCAAATTAATATAAAGACACGCTTTGTTCAAGGACTGGGAAACTTAAGTATTGTTAAGATAGCAATAACAGATTCAACATAACTTCTATTAAAATTCCAAAAACCCTTTTTGCAGGAACAGAAAAGCCATTCTCAATTCATTTGGAACTGCAAGGAACCCCAAACAGCCAAAACACTACTGGAAAAGGAGAACACAGTTACAGGACTCACAAATCCCTATTTTGAAACTTACTACAAAGCTATAATGATCAAAATGATGTCTTACTGGTATAGTGTAAGGGATAGATATATAAACCAATGGAACGGAACTGAGAATCCAGAAAAAGTCATACATGTATGGCCAATTGACTTTTTTTTTAACCAAACTGCTAAGACCACAACAAATGGATTTCAACAAGTGGATACCCAATAAACTCCTATTGATATCTATCAAAATGGATCAAAGACCTACAAAAGCTAAAATTATAAACTAGCAGAAGAAAACAGAAGTAAGGTTTCACTAATTTGGATTTGGCAATAGAATTTTAGATACAGCACCTTTGGATTTCACTAAAATTTAAAAATTCTATACAAAGGATATCATCTAGAAAGTGGAAAGACAACAAAATGGAAGAAAATATTTTCAAATTTTATCTAACAGGTGTCCAGTGTTCAGAATATAAAGAATTCTTGAAGACAATGTAAAAATGTGCAAAGGACCTGAACAGACATTTCTCAGCATCCCTCCAAGAAAGGGGAAAGGAAACAAAAGAGTAAAACAGTAAGTGTTAGACAACCCTGGTGGTCCAGTGGTTAAGAATCCTCTTGCCAATGCAGGGGACATGGGTTTGATCCCTGGTCCATGAAGATTTCACATGCCACAGGACAACTAAGCTCATGCGCCGCAACTATTGAAGCCTGCATGCCTTGAGCCTGTGCTCCACAATGCAAGAGAAGTCACTGCAATGAGAAGCCTGCCCACTGCAGCAAGAGTAGCCCCACCTCGCAGCAACTACAGAAAGCCCAAGTGCAGAAAAGACCCAGCACAGCCAAAAATTAATTAATTAAAAAACAAGTGTCTGTACACCCATGGTTGATTCATGTCAATGTATGGCAAAAACCACTACAATACTGTAGTTAGCCTCCAATGAAAATAAATAAATTTAAATATATATATATAAATAATATAAAAATGAAATTTAAAAGTATATAAAATAATAACAAGTGTCGTCAAATATATGAAGAAACTGGTACCCTGGTACATTTTTAATGGGAAGGTAAACTGATGCAAGTGCTGGGGAAACAGTTTGATAATTCCTCAGAAAGCTAAAAGCATATAGCACATGACTCAGTAATACCACTGCATTCAAAAGAATTGAAAATGGATACTTAAATACTTGAATGCTGATGTCCACAGCAGATCTATTTACAACAGCCCAGAGGTGGAAACATCTCAATGTCCACCTATAGATAAATGAATAAAAAACAAACCGTGTACGTATTCAATAGAAGACATATTCTCTTATGATTAACCATGAAAATATGCTAAGCCACCAAAAACATCCAGAAGCCAGATCACATGCTATACAATCCCAATTTTTATGAAATATCCAGAACAGACAAATTCAGAGATGAAAAGCAGAGACCTAACCAGGGACTGCTGGGAAGGAGGAATGGGACTGGCTGCTAAATGGATTCAGACTTTTCTTAGAGGGTAATGAAAATGTTCTGGAACTTGGTTTCACATCATTGTTAATGTACTAAATGACACTGAATTATACATTTTTAAATGGTTAATTTCATGTAACATGGCTTTCACCCCATAAAAATAAATGTGCTATATTATAACCCCCTGAATAAAACACTATGAATCCAGATATATATACAACTGAAAAATTTTAGAAGGAAGAGGTTATTTATACAATTTCTAAGTACCTCAAAAAAAAAAAAAAAAAAAAGGTTACTACAGTTTTGCAATGAAATGGCCTGGCACATAGCCTGGGAAATCCTTAATCAACAGACCAAAGTAAGCATCATCAGTAAAAGAACAAACTGAAATTGTGTGCCAATGAGCAAGACAGGGCACCATTTCACTTCTGTAATATCCTAACCAAAGCACAGCCTGTCTTCAACAGGAGAGGCACTAACTTGAGAGACATTCAGTTCGGTTCAGTTGCTCAGTCATGTCCAACTCTTTGAGAGACTCCACGGACTGCAGCATGCCAGGCTTCCCTGTCCATCACCAACTCCTGGAGCGGTGATATTATATGAGACACATTGTATGTACTCTAACAACTAGCTCAAAATCTTCAAGAATCAGGTTTTTTTAAAAATCATTTTTCTAAAATGATAAGGCTGTGACATGTTTATTCTGTATTTTTGCATCATGTTTTTAACACTTTTTAAAGTTTTTTTTCTTTTTTTTGATGTGGACCATTCTTAAAATTTTTATTGAATGTCACAATATTGTTTCTGTTTTATGTTTTGGCTTTTTGGCCCTAAGGCATGTGGGATCTTAGCTCCCCAACCAGGATGGAACCTGAACCCCCCTTTCTTTGGAAGGTGAAGTCTTAACCACTGGACCACCAGGGAAGTTTCATATTTTTAACTTTTGAAAAGTATATTCTGACATCTTATTCCACTGTTGTGTCTGCTTCACTACTGCAATACCACTAATGAAGTCTGATTAACATTTAGTAAGCGTAGGTGATTTCCAGATTTCCCTAATAAAAAGTAAAAGATCCTTTCACTATAGATTCTGACTCAGCGGTTCTTAAGGCTGAGAATTCTATTCTTGAGTACTTTAAGTAATGATAATCAGGAAAAGATGGTAAGTACTGTAATATTTACCAAGAAAAAAACTCTTGCCTAAGGAACATGGCCTCTAAACACAGGAAAATAATCTACTGCTCTACTGTTTTTTGCAGTTTCAGTTATGAAACAAAGTGTCTAGTATCTTTTCTTAGTTATCAAACTCTCAATTATAGATTAGACTCTCAAATATAAAACATCAGCAAATTTCACAAGAAATCTAGAGTATTAGAAATTTCCATCCTTTAAAAAGCTTCACATTATTGGCTTGCTTTAACCTTGAATTTTGTTAGGTTCCCTACCTCCCTCAGCTTATCTCTTATTAAGTTGCTCAGAACCTGTTTTACTTACATATAAAAATAAAAAACAAAACAGAAGAATTTTATGAGAATTGTTATTTGCTAAATTGCTACATGTGAAAATTGCTACTTTCACCCCTACAAAAAGAATTCTATTTAAGGAGAAAAAAAAAGACTGGAAACAGCATGCTTTCAATTCTTGAGATTTTAGATTACTAAAGGCTTAATACACAAAATATAACTGAAGTACTCCAAAACTTATAATGAGCTAACAATTTTCATACAAAATGTACCACTACAAAAAAAACAACCCCTACTCTATAAACAAATTTTTACTCACTGAGCTTCTCTGTCAAGCTCACAATACTAAACAGTTTAAGTCATCCCTGAATGAGATCTTTTTTTAAGGGCTGGTAAAGATACATTTTAATTTAGAATTATACTGCAAACAATATGGTCTATATAGGATAAAATTTAATTCAAATCAGCTCATTTACTAAACAGCCAATGTAAGCAAAAACAAGCAGCACTAAACACTGCTGAAGATACTAGATTTAAAAGGGCAGTCTTCCCTCTTTAACAGCTAACAAATGGAAACAAAGTTGCTGCCTCATATCCTTCATAAGTTAAGGTATAAGCAAATTATCCATCTGAAGTATTTAACCAAAGAAAAGCGCAAACTATGTGTGTGTGTGTATGTGTGTGCGCACGCGCGTGCACTTCGTCACTCAGCCCCATCCAACTCTTTGCAACCCCACGGACTGCAGCCCACCAGGCTCCTCTGTCCATGGAATTTTCCAGGCAAGAATACTGGAGTGGGTTACCATTTTCTACTCCAGGGGAATATTCCCAACCCAGGTCACCCCTTGACTGTGGACTAGTCTTAATAGCTTGCTTCTAATGAAAAGAATGTGGTAGAAGAGACTTCTAAGACTAGGTCATAAAAGGCACTGCACCCTTCTACCTACTTTTCTTCTCAGATCACTTCCTCTTGAAATGCAGAAGCCAGGCAAACAGTTGGACATCTACATATGCAAAGGAAATTTGAGTGCTCTAGACAACAGCCAGCAGCAACCTGCTAACCCAAAGAAGAACACCTTCTTAGAAGGAGATCCTCTAGGCAGCAGTGTCAAGCCTTCAAATGACAGCAACCTTTGAGATTTTTATGAAAGAAATGGAAGAAGCCAGAACCACTCAGCTAAACTGCTACCAAATTTCTGGCCCACAGAAAATTCACGTGCAAAAGTATTTTAACTCCCTTGTTAAAAGAATATACAGTTTAAGGGGAAAAAAAATGATGTTTTGCCATTAAAAAAATGCCAATATTGTTAGAGTTCAAATAAAGTAAACAGATACACTTTAAAAAATAAATGTGGCATCAGTTTATATATGTTCTCTGAAAGGGGTGGGGTGGGGCGCAGAATAGGAAGAGATAATTTACCCCCAGACTAGGTCCTTCCCAGGTGGTTCAGTCAAAAATCCGTTTGCCAATGCAGGAGAAAGCAGGTTTGATCCCTGGGGGTCAGAAGAACCACTGGAGAAGGAAATGGCAACCCACTCCAGTATTCTTGCCACGGACAGAGGAGTCTGGCAGGCTACAATCCATGGGGTCAGAGAGTCAGACACAATTTAGCAACTAAACAACAACAAAAAAACTACAGAGCCTGTTACGATATGAACTCAAATCTTCCTGCCTCAAAACCATGCTCATTGTTCATTATCAGTATATTTCTCAAACTTTTTCCCACAGAAGTTACTTACAAAATTAACAAACCTGCACCCTCCAAAATGTATTTTCAGAAAGTAACCAAAACAACTCGTCCTCAAGTCCTATTGTACAAACTCATGAAATTTCTGCACGGTACTTTATATATGTTTCAATATAAAAAATTTTAAGTTACTTATTCAACTAAAATAACCTTGGATCAGAGATGATTAGTTTACCTTAAGGTTTCTTAAACCGTGTGTTTGAGAAAACACTGCTATAACAAGGTAAAATCCCAAAGATGACTTAGTTCAACTGGAATATAAACATGAGAAAAAAAACAGAAAGATGTATAACTATGGTTAAATATAGATATATATCTTAGATACAACTGACAATGTTTCATATAATATAGAATATTTTTAAAAAACGGTATTATAAATTAGAATAATTACCAAGAAGCTTCTAAATTACCATCCCTTAAGATTTAAAGATCTTGTTATTTAAAATCTTCAAATTTATTTAGCCCAAGACACAAAACCATAATGTTTAATGTCATGTTTCAATTAAGTACAAAGCAGAAAACAAATTACACTCTCTGGCACTGACACAGGAAGGAAATGGAATTTATCACTGTTTCTCCTTGTCTGTCCCCACACCTTGGCCAGTAACATAATCCTAAAAAATAAAAAACCTGAAGGAATCATTTTGTGTGAATAATTTAGAGTAAGCACAGAATATTTCTAAACAGGTCTCTTAAAACCACTGGGGGACTTCCCTGGTGGTACAGTGGATAGGAATCTGCCTGCCACTGCAGGGGACATGAGTTTGATCCCTGGTCCAGGAAGATTCCACATGATGCAGGCAACTAACCCTGTGGGCCACAACCACGGAGACCGAGTGCTGAAACTACTGAAGGCCACGTTCCAGAGCCTGTGCTCCTCAACAAGAGAATCTCCCACAATGAGAAGCCTGAGCAGCGAAACAAAGAGTTGCCCCTGGCTCGCTGCAACTAGCAAAAGCTCGTGAGCAGCAAACGAAGATTCAGCACAACCAAAAATAAGTAATTTAAAAAACAACCACTACTACTGGGGGTTTCCTTTCTCAATGGTACTAAGTCATTCTGTTACAAACTTCTTTGAACTAATGAATCTAGCCAATAGACTCTCAACACATCAACCCAGTAATGAAAATGTCAACCAACACCACTCAACACGCCAGTATATCTAAAACCAAGTAGAGAAAGTACTCTGAGGACACTACGTACTGCCTTGAACAGCACACAGGAATGAGAAATCGGAACTAAATTCAGCAGGCAAAGGAAGCACCCAGAAGTTTTAAAGTTACAACTGTATGTCTGGAAATGTGCTTAGAAAAAACAAATCTGGTACAGTTTGTTGTAAAATAAAGGGGGCAGGGAGGATTCAGAAAATCACCTTGAGAGGAAAGGTATTGGTTCCCATTACCACTCACTCATAACAGAAGCTTTCAAAAGATGTTACTTAAAAAATTCCAATTTCAGTGGAAAAGAGCTAGCTTCCTTCAATTTTCTAAAAACTGTAATATAAAAGCCAAACTCAAAGCTCTCTTATAAAGAATGGAAGTAAAGAGAGCAAGAATAAGGAGATAGTACATGCAAATAAATGAAGTCAGAACACTCTCATACCACACACAATAACAAACTCAAAATAGCTTATAGACAAATATAATACGTGACACCGTAAAACTCCTAGGAAAGATCATAAACAAAACATTCTGACATAAATTGTACCAGTGTTTTCTTAGGCCAGTCTCCCAAGACAATAGAAATAAAAGCAAAAATAAACAAAAGGGACCTGATAAAACTTATAAGCTTCTACACAGCAAAGGAAACCATAAAGACAACCTACAGACTGGGAGAAAATATTTGCAAACAATGTGACCAACAAGAGCTTAATTTCCAAAACACACAAACATCTTCTACAACTCAGTAACATAAAACAAACAAACCCAAACAAAAAATGGGCAGAAGACCTAAATAAGATATTTGTCCTCCATATCTAGAGATATTCTTCTCCAAAGAAGATATACAAATGGCCAAAAAAGCACATCAACAGACGCCCAATACAATAATTCTTAGAGAAACGCAAACCAAAACAATGAGTTATCAACCTTACTTGGTCAGAATGGCCACTGTCAGAGAGTCTAGAAATAACAAATGCTGGAGAGGTTGTGGAGAAAAGTAAACCTTCCTACACTGTTGCTGGGAATACAAATTCCTGCAGCCACTGTGGAAAAGAGTACGGACGCTCCTTTAAAAACTAAAAGAGAGTTACTGTATGACCAGCAAATCCCTCTCCTGGGCATGCATATGGAAAACACAAAAATTCTAATTCCAAAAGATACATGCACTCTAATGTTCATAGAAGGATTATTTACAATAGCCAAGACACGGAGGCAACCATGGACATTTATCCATACAGATGAAAGGATAAAGAACATGTACCGACCGACACACACAGGAGTATTACCCAGCCATAAGAAAGAATGAAATACCATTTGCAGCAATATGGATGGACCCAGAGATTATCAAACTAAGTGACGTAAGTCAGAGAAAGACAAATATTATATATCATTTATATGTAGAATCTAAAAAACAGTAGTACAGATGAATTTACTACAAAACAGATTCATAGAAAAAACTTACAGTGACCAAAGGTGAATGGGAGGCATAAACTGGGATTTCGGTATTAAAAGATGCACACCACCATATATAAAATAAACAACAAGGATGTAAACCAACTATACTTCAAGTAAAGAAAAAAACAACAAAGAATAAGGGGGTATTAACGATGGAAATGATGTGCAGGGGGGGAGACAGAGGGAGACTGCAGAAACACAACCTATAGGTGGGTGATTGCAAAGGACTGGATGTGAAGACAGAAACTGGATGTGGAGACAGAAAGGGAAGATGAAAAACATTTCAAAGTTAGAAAATGAGAAGGACACAAACATTTGGGGGTGCTGGTAAACGGTGTTAATACAGGGTGTTCACTTGTGAACACACTGCATACTTAAAATTTTGTGTGCAGTGTCCATTAGTGCATGTGTGTTACAAATGAAAACTTTTTACCAACAGAAAACCAGAAACAAAAATTTCAAGAACTACTGGGCAACTTGCAGCAAATCACTAAAGGCCAATGATTTAATCACTCACTCCTAGGTACTAGAACCTCTGTAAAAACCCTAAAAGAACGGGTTTGCAGAACTTCCAGGTTGCTGAATGTGCCTACTTGCTGAGGCAGTGGTATACCCCAAACTCCAAAGGGACTATTCCAGACAGCACCCTATGTACTGCTTCATTTGGCTGTTCAGTTGTGTCTTCTAGAATATCCTTTACAATAAACCAGTAACAGTAGTGTTCTGTTGCATTCCGTGAACCATTACAGAAAAATATGAAACCTGGGGGATGGCAGGGGGGAACTGGTGGTGGTGGGAGGGGTGTCCATGGGCATCTCTACTTTAAAACCAAATCAGACAGAAGTGTGGGTAACCTGAAAATCTAGTACTTGAGATTCATATCTGAAGTGGGACCAGAAGGGCAGTCCTATGGGACTGAGCCCTTAACCTGTACAGTCTAAACTAACTCCAGGTGGTAAGTGTCAGAAAATCCGAACTGAATTCAATTGTAGAAAACCCAGTTGAGTATCCACAAAAAAAAACTGGAGAACTGCTTGCTGCTTGGTATACGAATGTACATAGAGTATGGAGCAGTACTCGAAAAGAACGGAATTAGGGTAGATTCTCCAAATAAAGAGCTAAAATGGGCACTAACACCACAAAGATATTTGGCTTTCCAGAGTCCTTCAACATAACAGCCATTCAAAAAGCACTGTTTACACACATAAAGTCCCAAAGAACTTTTTAATCATTTTTAAACGTGAAGTAATAACCAAACATTTTAAGACAAGTGGCAACAGCAAGGAGACCACTAAAAACCATGAACACAGAGGAAACACATAATTCAAGAAATAACTAGCAAAATGGAATTTTCAGAACCCCAAAAATACAGAACAACTTCTTGAGAGATAAAAACATTTCCACATGAAGGGGAAAAAAATCATACGGCATCAAACTACTTAAACATCTCATGCTATAAGACAACAAAATGGCAGTCAAGGTGCTGAGGGAAAAAGTATTTTGAATCATGAAAGCTATACTCAAAGTATCAAAAGTGAAGCAGATAAATACATTCTTAGACAAGCAATTCCTAACAACCGGGAGGAAAGAAAAAGAAGAGTGGGACTTCCCTGGCTATCCAGTGGTTAAGACTCCAGGGTTCCAACTGCAGGGGGTGCAGGTTTGATCCCTGATAGAGGAACTAAGACCCCACATGCAGTGTGGCGCAGCCAAAAGAAAAAAAGACTAAGACCAGTGACCAACATTTTCTAGTCACTTTATGGACAGTTCATAAAAAAAATTAACCATTAGGGGCTTCTCTGGCGGTATAGTGGTTAAGAAATTTGTCTGGCAATGCAGGGGATGAAGGTTCAATCCCCGGTCAGGAAACTAAGATCCCACATGCTATGGAGCAACTAAGCTCCCAGGCACCACAACTATGGAGCCGGTCCACTATGGAGCCCGTGTGCCACAACTAGAGCACCCAATTGCCACAACTTCTAAAGACTGAGAGTGGCTCAAGACTCCTGGAAGCCTTGAGCCCCACACAACTAGAAAACCCAGGCACAACAACAAAAATCACATACAATGCAACAAAGATCCTGTATGTTGCAACTAAAAACCCGAGGCAAATTAAAAAAGAAAAAAACTATTAGATGGGAAAAGATGTCCAGCTATTTTAATAACAAATTAAAATACTGGAACTACTCAGCTACCAAACTTACAAAACTCTTGGTTCAGTTCAGTCGCTCAATTGTGTCCGACTCTTTGTAACCCCCATGAATTGCAGCACGCCAGGCCTCCCTGTCCATCACCAACTCCCGAAGTTCACTCAAACTCACATCCATCGAGTCGGTGATGCCATCCAGCCATCTCATCCTCTGTCGACCCCTTCTCCTGCCCCCAATCCCTCGCAGCATCAGAGTCTTTTCCAATGAGTCAACTCTTCGCATGAAATGGCCAAAGTACTGGAGTTTCAGCTTTAGCATCATTCCTTCCAAAGAACACCCAGGGCTGATCTCCTTTAGAATGGACTGGTTGGATCTCCTTGCAGTCCAAGGGACTCTCAAGAGTCTTCTCCAACACCACAGTTCAAAAGCATCAATCTTTGGCACTCAGCTTTCTTCACAGTCCAACTCTCACATCCATACATGACCAAAGGAAAAACAGACAGACCTTTGTTAGCAAAGTAATGTCTCTGCTTTTCAATATGTTGTCTAGGTTGGTCATAAGTTTTCCTTCCAAGGAGTAAGTGTCTTTTAATTTCATGGCTGCAGTCACCATCTGCAGTGATTTGGGAGCCCACAAAAATAAAGTCTGACACTGTTTCCACTGTTTCCCCATCTATTTCCCATGAAGTGATGGGACCAGATGCCATGATCTTCGTTTTCTGAATGTTGAGCTTTAAGCCAACTTTTTTCACTCTCCTCTTTCACTTTCTGCCATAAGGGTGGTGTCATCTGCATATCTGAGGTTATTGATATTTCTCCCAGCAATCTTGATTCCAGCTTGTGCTTCTTCCAGCCCAGCATTTCTCATGATGTACTCTGCATACAAGTTAAATAAGCAGGGTGACAATATACAGCCTTGACGTACTCCTTTTCCTCTTTGGAACCAGTCTGTTGTTCCATGTCCAGTTAGAGTGGGTCCAGAAAAGCTTGTAGTTTAGAGTTAATTTTGCACCACTAATTGGAGCTAATCCTTTTGAAGATTTTGCCTATATTCTACTTACTGCCTATGCTCCAAATCTTAGGTGGGTTTTCCACTGAAGCTGATGTAAACATAAACTTTTCCTGACCCTACGTAAATCTTTGGAATTGGTACACCTACTCCTTTCTGGTGGTTGTATTCCCTGGCTTCAGTCACTTCCAAACATGCACATGCAGGTCCAGTTGTAAGTCACAAGCCTTGAGTAGATTCTTCTGAGTTCTCTCTCCACTCAACAGTTTCCTATTACTTTGCCCCACAAATTCTATCTACTTTGACCTTTCCAAATTTTCAGCTGTCTCCTCAACTTGTAGTAAGACCACCAGACTGTTTGAATTCAACCCACCACTCCCCCGCCCCGTGCTATAACCTATTACTTTTCTTCAAGCCATGAGGGCTTTTATAAGACTGACCACCTCCTGTTATCCAATGTATAAAAGCCTGCAACATACGTTTTGTCTGGCTTTTTAAATTTCCGAGATGAGTGGGTAAATCTGGTTATCTGGTTACCTGTTACTCTGTCATAGCCAGAATTTAAAAACTGCATGCCAATTCAATTTTACTATTACAGGATTTTCACAAAATTCAAAGTTTTACTTGTATAAATTTCCTCTTAGAACTTTTCTTGAAAGGATCCAACTAATTCCAGCTTGTTTCCCAAAGCAAAGTCCAATGACAAAACCTAACACTTAACAATATGAAATTCATAATCTTTAGCATTCAGTCAAAAATTATCAGTCACTCAAGACTTCCCTGGTGGTCCAACAGTAAAGAATCTGTCTGCCAATGCAGGGGGACACAGGTTTGCTCCCTGGTCCGAGAAGATTTCACACGCCGTGGGGCAACTGAACCTGTGCGCCACAACTAGTGAGACTGCACTCTGGAGCCCACATGCTGCAGCTACTGAAACCTGCACACCTACAGCCTGTGTTCCGCAACAAGAGAAGCCACGATGATGAAAAGCCAACGCACCGCACTAGACTAGCCCCAGCTCCCCACAACCAGAAACCTGCTTGCAGCAATGAAGACCCAGAGAAGCCAAATAAACAAAACAAAAATAATTAAAAGTATCTGTCATGCAAAAAAAAAAAAGGGGGGGGTGGCTCCCCCACAGGAAAATACTACCAATAACAAGAGGAAGAATCTACTTAAAGAGATAGCCAGATATGATGGATATGACAGCATTAGCAGACAAGAACATTAAACCAACTATTATAAAAATATTTACGGACAGGGAAAATAGGAACATAAAGGAAAAATAGAGAACATAAAATAATGCTTCTAGAAATAAAAAATGTAATATCTGAAGTGAAAAACACTGGACAGGATTAACAGCAGATTAGATAATGTACAAGAAAATGATCAGTAAGTGTACTAACAGGGTAGCATTCAAACTAGAAAGCAGTGGACAAAGACAGACTTTATAACTGAAATGTACAATAACAAGGTAATTCTAATATTTATGATCCCAATAACAGTGGTACACTTTCATAAAGCATAAAATACAGGTAATACAAGAAAAATACAGACGACTTGAACACATCTTGCTCACTCCAATACAAACCTAGTGGATAAAAAATTAGTAAGCATACAGAAGATTTAAACCATACTCATTTAAATTTTAACAGATTTTATGTATCAAATGCTAAACCCCTAAACACAGAAAGTATATCTTCTTTTCAAGCACCCATCTCAGGTCACCAAGAAATCTTTAATAAATTTCAAACATACCTACAAATGACATTACCTGACCAAAATTCAATTAAACTTAAAAAATAACAAAATCAAGCCTCTTCCACGTGCAATTTTAAAACAAAATAAAAAGAAGCAAAGTCACAAAACCAATAGTTAATAAACTGGAAAAGCTGAAGAACTATAAATCCAAAACTGCTGTGGGGTGGGGGTTCGGACAGATCAGTAGAGAAGCTACTAGCACAAATATATAAAATAAAAAATGACAACATTTAAAATCATAAACCATCTGAACAACTCTATGTAATTAAAGCTGAAAATATAGAAATAGACAATTTTTAGAAAAAGACAATTTACTAAAAATATCCCCAGTAAAGAGAAAATCTAAACAAATTACCATGAAAGCATCCCATTACTAAAAAAAAAAAAAACAACACAGACTAAAGTGTCCTTGAGAACGAAGATTCTAAATGTTGAAAAAAGGAAAATACACATGTAAGACAGAAGGCGATAAACAAAAACCCAGTGGTCCTAAACTTGAACTGGAAGTATCAATATGAACTCTACAGTACTGCAAAGTAAATAAATATACATTAAGACTGGTTTATAATTTAAATTGTGCTTTAAATATCAAGCATTCAAAATTCAACTCAACGTGATAAACAACTATTACCTTTCTAAGAAACTCTTCCATCCACGGATGAATGGATAAAGCAGATGTGGTACAAAAAAAAAAGGAAATCTTGCCATTTGTGACAACAAAAAAGAGTAGACCTTAAGGGCATGATGCTAAGTGAAATAAGTCAAGGAAAGGCATATACTATATGATTTTACTTTTATGTGGAATCTCTTAAAAAAAAGAAAAAAAACTAGAAAGAGATCAGATTTGTGGTTACAGAGATGGAATGAGGAACCCAATGGAGAAGCATAATCAAAAGGTACAAACTTCCAGTTACAAGATAAGTACTCAGGATGTTATGCACAACATGAGAAAATGGATGCTAACTAAACTTACTGTGGTAATCATTTCACAATATATGTTAAGTGAAAACATGCTGTTGTAGACTTTGAACTTACACAAATTACATATGTCAATTTATATCTCAATAAAACTTAGAAAAGATTAAAGGCATAAAAATTTTTCATAAGAAAAACCTTTATCATTTCACAAGTTATCAAAAGATTCAGCATAAATATATGCTATTCTATTAAACAAGCTTCCCATAAAGAAATATCTGACATTTGTTTTCGTATAACAAAAATGAAATCTAGGGAGTCAAAACTCCAAACCAACACTTTAAAGAACATCCTTCAAAAGAACACATAATAGTACGGAATGAATGAAGAACTGGATGGAGAACAGGAGAGAGGGAGGGAAGAATTCATGTCCTGTTTAGAGAATAATGGGCCTGATAATTTCCATTTCAAAGGCAAATCAATTTTCTAAAATTAGGAAATAAAAAATTAAACATTAAATATGCAGTTCCTTAATTACGGATTAAATGGCTTTTTAACTCCTTTTTTATTTAACATAACTCAACTTTAAAAGTCACAGTGACTTTAAGGCACCATAACATTAATATGTGAACAGAAATAAACCTCAGTGAAAGAAAGAAAAGTCCACATAGACAACACATACAGAAATTTAGTATAAGAGGAAAGTCTGGACAAGTCTCCTACTTCAAAGTTTACTTAAAATAATCAAACAGATTAACGATTTAAAGGAGAAAAAAGGCAAAGTCATTACAGAAAAAGTAAGAGAAATTTTTATTATCTCAGAAAAGGGAAGAAAGGCCTTCCTAAGTATGACACACAAGAAGAGAATAAAAACATATTTACATATAAACTCAAAAAGCATTCTATTTGATGAAAATCACAATCAATGTCAAATAAAACATCATTATACTGGAGGAGGGCAGGGAATACTTGTCACACAAAGCATATATAAAGGTCTTTTACCTTTATACACAAATGTTCCTATAAATCAACAGAAAAAGAACTCATAGAAAAGAGAGAAAAATGAGAAAAGGATATAAAGAGTTCACAGAAAAAGATCTTATATATAAAATCTTCATTCTCAGGAGTTTCCTGGTGGTCTACTGGTATTAATATGGAATAATCTTCCAAGATAATTCCTTAAGTAAAAAAGGTTAGATAGCAAGATGGAGGGACTTTCCCTAGTGGTCCAATGGTTAAGAATCCATCTTGCAATGCAGGAGACACAGGCTCAATCCCTGGTCTAGGAACTAGGATCCCACATGCTGCAGCACAACTAAACGTGCACACCACAATGAAACCCAACTCAGACCAAAAAAAAAAAAAAGCCAAGTGGACATCATGCTACTACTTGTATTAGAAAGAAAAATATCACGTGCTTATATATCTATAAAATCTCTAGAAAAATTCATAGAAAACAGTTTCTTCAGACAAGAACTATAGCTGGATAAAAGGAGGTGACTTTTCTATTAAAAAAAAAAAAAAAAACTCGTGTACGATTTGTAATTTGCACTAGGTGCATGTATTCAAAATAATTTTAAATCCTCTTAAGTCTGACTCAGCTTTACCAGTTCTTGACTCCTCAAACACTTTAATATAATCCATCTTTAATTTAAAGATTTGGGGAATTCCCTGGTGGTCTAGTGGTTAGGACTCTGCTTCCACTGCAGGGGGCAATCTCAGGGAACCAAGACCCCTCAGGCTACACAACATGGCTAAAAGTAAAAAATTAATTTTTTAGAAAATAATTCAGGGAACTTTTTAAAGGAACTAACTGACTTAGCAACAGCAACAACAGCAAACTGGTTATGAAGACAAAATATACAATAAATATATACATTCACACGCACACAATTTGTTAGGCAATCTGCTTAGGATTTTACAAGTATTATCTCATTTAGTTCTCACTATCCCCAGGAGGTTGATATTATCTTTTCTTCAAAGAAGAAGAACAGGTTTTTAGATGTGAAGTACATTTTGAAGTTCCCAGGGTCACAGTACTAATCAGTGGTAGCTCAAATTCTTAACCTCTATATACACCCTACACGTACTGTAAATAACCCAGGGTACATCAGGTAGAGACGGTGTGTTATATAAAATATTAGCTTTAAGTTTAACAAGTATTTCAGTCAGTCTCTATTTTCTGAGTTTTAAGTTTCTGCCTTACCTGTCAGGCACCATCTTGAGTTATAGCTTTATATCAAACCATAGAAAATACAGATCTCAATCTCCCAGACAAAAAGTCTTTTAGGTGGCAAAAAGAAGACAAATAGTCTAAACTTCTACAACAGTCACAACTTGCTTTCCACTAACCTAGCCAACTTTATCTTCAAATAAGACTCATTTTCTCATCAGATTCAATCCTTGGAAGGCCCTAATTTAAAGTACTAAGGTGAAAACATTTTTACTCACTTTTCTCCATTTCCACAAAGTGCCTATAAAAGGAACTCATTTTAAATGTAGATCAAAGACTACATAATGTGAAAGATCTAAACTATGAGTTAAAAAAAAACCCTAAGGCAACTAAGCTTGCATAGGAAAAGTCCTTAAGACATCTTGATAATCAAGTAGTTTTCAACCTAGCTAGTGTTCATGAAGCAATGATTTCATTACTCACCTAATGACATCTGCTACAGCAGCCTTAAGTCTACCATCCTACCAGAGTTTTATTAAATAAGCCCCCTTGGAAGGGATCTAAAAGATTCAAAGCCAAAACCAAACTGAGAAAATCTGCAATACTAAAAATAATTAAAGCTCTATGGACATAAATCTGCATTTGCCATCTCTGAGGACGAAACGTAAAAGGATTATGTTTCTTCCTTAAATAAAGACATCAGTTAATATAAATGAATTGTCATGGCCTTTCTGATTTCTGAAAATGAGCCCAAAATTGGCTACCCACGTATTTCAAGGTCACTTCTTGAAATGTAAAGTGTTCTATCTCCTTAAGCCTGAGAGGCCAATTCCACTAGATTTCAACCCCTCTGACTGAACATTTCAAAACTATGGAAATTTTTTTAAAAGGCCAGGATTATAATAAAAAGAAGTCTTTATCAAGCAGTCCCTTCAGAAAGGTTACAGCAAACCCAAAGTTAGCCTTGAATCTAGCAAGCAGACTAGAAGTTCATGTAACAATTATTTAAGTCTAGGCAGATAAAGCAGAGAAGGCAATGGCACCCCACTCCAGTACTCTTGCCTGGAAAATCCCATGGACGGAGGAGCCTGGAAGGCTGCAGTCCATGGGGTTGCTGAGGGTCGGACACGACTGAGCGACTTCATTTTCACTTTTCCCTTTCATGCATTGGAGAAGGAAATGGCAAGCCACTCCAGTGTTCTTGCCTGGAGAATCCCAGGGACGGCGGAGCCTGGTGGGCTACTGTCTATGGGGTCGCACAGAGTCGGACACGACCGAAGTGACTTAGCAGCAGTAGCAGCAGCAGGCACATTAAGAACTTTGCTGGTGGCTCAGACCATAAAGAATCTGCCTGCAATGCAGGAGACCTGGGTTTGACTCATCAGTTCAGAAGATCCCCTGGAGAACGAAATGGCAACCCACTCCGGTATTCCTGCCTGGAGAATTCCAGGGACAGAGTAGCCTGGCAGGCTATATATAGTCCATAGGGTTACAGAGTCAGACACCACTAAGCAACTAACACTTACTCTCAGGCAGATAAAACCACTTCTAAATGGTCAGACAACAAAGAAATTCACCTGTAAATAATCCCCTAACAAATTTTACCTAGCCCCCAGGCAGTTAAATAGAAGTTCTACAATAAAATACTGAGGGTGGTAACGTAGGTGGGGAATGGATTACATTATCTAAGATGTCTTTGCTCTACATTAACGCACGGAGCATATAACAATAAACAAACGAGACAAGGTACCTCTCCTCAGAAGTTTATGCAATAAAGATAGGTGAGAGGAGATAATTAAGAGACTGATCTGAACGTAATACAGTAACAAGAGAAATCAAAGGTTATAGGAAGGGGGTTGCCCACTTCACACAGAATGATTAGAGACAGTCATTCAGAACATAACATATGAGTCAAAACTCAGCTAAAAAAAGGAAAAAGAGGCAGAGCATAAAGGCCCAAAGACAGGAAGGAAAATGCCTGGTGTATTTAAGGAAGAAAATGCCGGAAGTCAATGGTCTAGGACGACAGTGACCAATGTTGCAGAGAAAAAGAAGGGACAATGAAGTTGCTTGTAGGCTATATCCTCTGCGTGTTATTCTTAGGTCCGATGAAAAGACCATCCTCTGGGAATAATGAACTATAAGAATGCAAGAATGACACAAAGTTACGAGGCTACAACAAGCAGTTCAAGTAAGAGAAAATCAAGGCTTGTAACAAGCCCAGTGACAGTGGAGCAGAAATGGATATATTTGGGAGAGCAAAGAGACTTCCTCCCATCTAGTCAATTGACTAGATGGGAGGGAAATAAATCAAACATAAGACTTGATTATTTAGTCTGAATAGGCGGATACTGTATCCATTTATTGAGCAATGGAAGCAGGGACAAAGGGGCTGGGAAAGACTCAAAGACAAGTTCAGTTTTGGATATGTTAAAGAGGTCAAGGTTGGTTAAATTACAAGCGTAGAATATGGGGAGGAGGCCTGGACTGGAGATTTAAATTTGAGATCTTTTGCATAAAGATGCCATTTAAAATTATGGTACCATATTGCAAGTTAAGCAATTACCTCAGAAGAGTGAAACGACTATGGCTCAACAATTTTAAACAGGTCATAAATGCAATCTAAATATACCTGGTTTCTGCTCAGTTCCCTACTTTCCCTTATCTACAATCTCCCTCCTGGCTGATCACATGATCCTCAAATACTACTATCTATATGGCCCAGCCATAACAATACTATGTTGCCATCATTTTACAATTTCAAAGCATTTAACATTCATTATCTCACTTGATTGTAATGATAACTTTGTGAAACAGGAAAAAAAAAACTAGTTTTACCTGAGCAGAAAATAAAGTCTTAAAAAGGCTGGCCTGGCCAACATTAAACAGTTATTATTTACTAGATGATATGAAATCAGCATTCAAATTTAAGGACTGTGTTTACTCTATATTCACAGAACTTCAGAGAAGACAAACTACATGAGTTTAGGAATCTTATATTATCACCTTGTTTGCTACTAAATGCCCAGCACCAATCAAAGTACAGGCACATAACAGACAAACATCTACCAGGCAATAAACATCTCTAGCACAGACTAACACTCAAATAAAAATCCCAGATCCACTGTTGAGTCAATATTTTACCATAAATAAGATGATATGCTTGTATCTTACTTTCTCATTTGCCACATGAAAATGTTGTCATTTATTTTTCAAGTACGCTTACGTATAAATTAGATAATATCTAACATCACAAGCTATTCAAAAGACAATTGCTCCATGAATTCAAGATGGTATTATTTTACAACAGGTCATATTTCATATCCCCACAAAAACAATTTCCCCTTTTAATCCAAATTTCCTATAAAAGATGTCAATCAGGTTTTAAAATAAAGCAAAAAGTCAAAAGCTACCATTTGTATTTATCAACTACTGCTTTGTGGAACTGACATATATCAGAGAAGCCACAATAGTTCCACATGTATAAAGTCAACTGACATTCAACAGAGGGATTTCAACATCATTCATGGGAAACAAAGTCTTTTCAACAAACAGGAGAGTAGGACATCTATATTTAAAAAAGAAAGAAATGAACCTCAACCCTTTCACAAGTAAAAAAAAAAAAAAATTCACTCCAAATGGATCACAGACCTAAAAATATAAACTACAGAACTTTCAGAAGAAAGCTAAAAAGGAGAAAATCCTATGAATTCGGGTTAAGTACAAATTTCTTATGACACAAAAAGCACAAATCATGAAAGAAACATAACCAGTTTTACTACAAGTTTTAAAATGTTTGATCTCCAAAGCATAGTTAAGAAAATGAAGACAAACCATAGATGGGAGAAATTTGCAAAATACATTATCTAATACACTTATAGCCAAAACAAAGAATTCTAACAATGAAACAAGATAATCTTTTAATGGATCAAAGACTTGAATAGACACTTCACCAAAGCACATTAAAAGATGCTTATCATGTTACTACACTGTATGATAGCTTTAATGTTGGCTAACTACCCATTCAACTACCCTAGCAGTAAATACTATTAAAGGAAAAATTAATCAACTTGAGGAACTTTTCTTCCTTAAAGGACAAGAGTATTTATTAGATCATCTGCTTCTTTTTAAGAAGGGCAAATAACCTGTAGAGTATGGTCTGGAAATTAGGGGGCAGAGAGGAGGGTATCTGATCATACTTATGCTATTATACATTCAAATACATTATCATAAATGTCTATTTTCTTATTACAGCTGTATAACATTGTGATATTACTATATGCATAGGCTATTTTATTTCAGGAGCACTTTAAAAAGTATTTGTCACAAACGGTTAGGAATCTGACAGAATTCTGTACCACTGCTCTAGAGCTGTGCTGTCCAATATGGCAGCTAGTGGCCATAGGCTGTAATTTAAATTTAAACAAAAATTAAACAAATCTTAAAATTCAAATCCACATCTGCACTAGATGCATTTCAAATCTCCATAATGACATATGAAGTCTTGAAGTGTTGGTCGCTCAGTCGTGCCCAACCCTTTGCAACCCCATGGACTGCAGCCCACCAGGCTCCTCTGTCCATTCAATTTTCCAAACAAGGATTACTGGAGTGGGTTGCCATTTCCTTCTCCAATGACACATAGCTAGTGATTATTATACTGAAAGAAGAGACACAGAATCTTACACCTTTTCACAAAGTTCTGTTGGATAGAATAAGACCTACTACTTAGAACCTTAGACTGCTAAGGAAGCTGATTGTAACAGAACAATGCAAATAATCCAAATTATGGTTCCCTCACTTAGTGAGAAGCTTGCATAAATTATTTAATTTCAGACTGACTTTCTTAAACCACTGAACGGAAATAACATTTATTTTACATGATAATTGGGGAAAACACTTTCTAAATTAAACTGCTATATAAACATTAGTAATGAGGTGATTCTAAAGGAAAATATTCCTGAAAAAGAACTTATGTGAGCATTTTATTAACAAGTCACAACTGTATCACATTAAGGAAAATAAAATTTAGTTGCTGCTTAAGAATAAAGTTTCTAAATTCCTGAAATAGAATAGAATTTTACTTTCTTCCTACTGTCATCCTAAAATTATGAACCATAATGGTTGGGAGTTCTAGGTTCTGGATGCAGAATGTACGGATTCAGAAATCCCACTTATAGGCTGTGTATCCTTAATAAGCAATTTAAAACCTCTGACTTCATTTTCTTACCTATAAAATGAGAATAGAACCTTTCCACAAGCTGCACCTATGAGGATCAAATTAGTTTATATAGTTAAGAAGCTTTGAATACTGCTTGAAACACGGTAAGCATTAACATGGATTAACCCACCCATTATGGTAGATGTTGATATCAAGAATAAAGAACTTCTATAACTCAACAACAATCTGGTTTAAAAATGGGCCAAAGGCTTGAATAGGTATCGCTCTAAAGGACACAAATGACCAATAAGCACACCAGACATCACTTATCACATTACTAATCATTAGGGAAATCCAAGCCAAAACCATAACAATATCACTTCACAACCATTAGAACACAATACACAGAAAACAACAAATGCTGAGAAAAATTTGAGGAAATTGGGACCCCTGTGCATTGTTGGTAGAAATAAGAAACGGTGCAGCCTCTATGGAAAACAATATGGTGGTTCCTCAATTAAAAATAGAATTACTGTATGATCAGCAGTTCCACTTCTGGGTATCTATCCAAAAGAATCGAAAGCAAAGATGCAGACAAATATTTGTACTCCCATGTTCACAGCAGCATTTACTACAGTCAAAAGGTGGAAACAACCCAAGTGTCCATTAACGGATAATGAATAAACAAAATGTGGTACGTACACATATAATGGATTATTTTGTCTTAAAAAAAAGGGTATTCTGATCGACCCATCGTACAACACAGATGAACCTCAAAGACATTCAAAGGAAATAAGCCAGTAACTAAAGGACAAATTTGCATGATTCCACTTATATGAGGTACCTAAAGTAGTTAAGTTCATAGAGACATAAGGAGAGTGGTGATTTCCAAGGATTGGGAGGAGCAAGGAATAGTTATGGTTTAATGGGTACAGAGGTTCAGTTTTACAAAATGAAAAGAGCTCCGGAGGTGAGTGCTGGTAATGACTGCGTAACAACATGAATGTACCTAAATGCCACACAACGATACACTTAAAAATAACTGAAATGCTGAACTTCATGTTATGCATATTTTGCCACAAATTAATTAGAACCCAAAAGTCTATTTTATTATAAACATACCTGATTTCCTTGAAGATATCCTTCAAAATATTTAAGAAGTGTTTCAAAGAGTACAGTATCAATAGGTAAGAGGTACCCAGAGTAGTCAAACTCATAGAAAATACAACAGTGCTTGCCAGGGGCTTGGGAGAAGGGAAAATGGACAGTTAATGGGTAGCGTTTCAATTTAAGATAAAACAACGTTCTGGAGATGGATGGTGATAATTGCACAATGTGAAGGTACTCAAGGTCACTGAAGTGTACACTCAAAAATGACTAAAATGGTAAATTTTATGTTTACCATGATAGAACAGTTCCTCATTACACAGATTGGGAGATTAGTGCAAAGGGGGCCGAAGATTTTACTTCTCTATCTCATACAGTGGCTCAAAAGGCAGAAAAGACTTATACCTGCTAAACTGATACAAATTTAGAATCTATTTTCTTCTCTAAACTTAAAACAACCTATTTGTGGGGGTGAAGACTTTAGCTAATTATATTGACAACATGTGGGTATCCTCGGTCACTCAGTAGTATCCAACTCTTTGCAATCCCATGGACTGCAGACTTCTCGGGTTCATGGAATTTTCCAGGCAAGAATGCTGGAGTGGACTGCCATTTCCTACTCCAGGGGAAATGTTTCCAACCCAGGGATCAACCAACGCACCCCTGCCTCTTGCATTGGCAGGCAGATTTCTTTACCACTGAGCCTCCTGGGAAGCCCCCATATTGACAACAACAGGTTGTAAAGAATTACCCCCTAGTTTTTTTTAACTATGTCCACAAAATCTTTTGACACAAGGTGGAACCTAATTTCTCACTCCTTGACTGTGGGCTAGACTTAATAGGCTGCTTCTAATGCAAAGAATGTGGCAGAAGTGACTTCTGAGACTAGGTCATAAAAGGCACTGCACACTTCTACCTACCTTTCTTCTCAGATGACTTCCTCTGGAAATGCAGCTGCCATGGAAACAGCTAAAGATCTACATATGCTAAGGAAATTGAGTGCTCTAGACACCAGCCAGCAGCAACCTGCTAGCCCAAAGAGGAACACCTTTTTAGAAGGAGATCCTCTAGGCACCAGTCAAGCCTCCAAATGACAGCAACCTTTGAGATTTTTATGCAAGACATAGAAGAAGCCAGAACCACTCAGCTAAACTGCGATCAAATTTCTGACCCACAGAAAATCCACGTGCAATAGTATTCTTTTAACTCCCCTGTTTAAAGAATACAGTTTTAAGCAAAAAAAAAAAAAAAAAGTTTTGACATTAGAAAGAAAAAAACAAGAACATACAGTTGACCCTTAAACATAGTCATTAGAACTGTGCAGGCCACCTTACATGTGGATTTTTATCAATATTAAATATTAGACTACTACACTATCCAAAACTGGTTCAATTTGTGCATGCAAAACTGCAGATATCAAGAAACGTCAGATATAGACGTCTGGCCTACTATATGCAAATCTTCCAATTCAAAGATCAGATCAGATCAGTCGCTCAGTCGTGTCTGACTCTGCGATCCCGTGAATCGCAGCACGCCAGGCCTCCCTGTCCATCACCAACTCCTGGAGTTCATTCAGACTCACGTCCATCGAGTCAGTGATGCCATCCAGGTGCCTATAATCCCCGTGTCATTCAAGAGTCAACTGTGTTATTTATGTTCACTGAAAGCTAACCTGTTTTTACTAGTATACATACATACGTAGAGACCAAAAAAATGACAATGTTTCAGTTGAATAATTTTCTAAAGGCATCTGCAAGGTACAACCAAAACAATCCATTTAACTAGAATTTTTAAGATCTTGCTTAAAAAAAAAAACAAGTATGGAACAACTTCTAAATATGATTTTAAAAATACATAACCTGGAAACTGAATTAACAGGTAGGAAATGAAGATGAAAACACTGCACTGCCCAAGTTGTGAACAGAAAGATGACTAAAGAAACTGGGGCTTCCCTGGTGGTCCAGTGGTTGGGAGTCCACCTGCCAATGCACGGGACATGGGTTGGCCTGGCCTGGGAGGATCCCACATGCCTCACAGCAGGAGCGCAGCTACTCCAGTGCTCTGGAGTCCAAGCAACACAGCTAGAAAAAATCTGCACACAGCAACTAAAACCAGCACAGCCAAAAATAAATAAATAAAAACTTTTTAAAGAAACTGAGTATGATCTCTTATATAAAAAGACACAGAAAACAGCAATTACTTTAAGAGATACAGCACATAAGCTTTAAGTATTCTGCTGGGTGGGACAGCTAACAAAAAGGGGAAAAGCAGGCAGGTAAAACTGAAAAGGAGATCCAATCATAAAAGGTCTTATCAGTAATTATAACATTTTGTGTCTCATGATCCTGCTGTTGAAACTGCTCTCCCAAAAAATACATGGAAGCACCTTCAAATACATCTATTTCAAAGACTTCTCAAATCAGTCTCCCATCCACATAGCCAAAAAAGAATTCATGTTAGGAGCCTCTCACACATGAAACATTAAAAGAGGAGAGGACATAAGATAATCTCTTTGCAACTTGCTCTTTCCGAAATATTCCAAAAACATTAGCTGAAAGGCTGCTAAAGTAACAAAACCAAGAACTGTAATTTAGGCAGATTTCTCTGGCCACAGGAAAAGACTTTGTAAACTCAACTAAGGACCTCCTTGGTGGCTCAGACCGTAAAGAATCTGCCTGCAATGGGGGAGATCTGGATTCGACCCCTGGGTTGGGAAGATTCTCTGGAAGAGGGCATGGCAACCCACTCCAGTATTCTTGCCTGGATAATCCCCATGGACAAAGGAGCCTTGTGGGCTACAGTCCATGGGGTTGAAAACAGTCGGACACAACTGAGCGACGAAGCGCACACACACAAACTCAACTAAAGTAGGGTATTTCCTTAGTCAAAGATCAAGCTAGGACGACAGATTAAACTGGAAATGAGGAAAGCGTGACTAGGATGCGGGTAATACTGTTAACAGAAACAAGAGACAGAAATAATTTCAGAGCCCATAATACTAGTTTAACATGTAAAATATATTAAACAGAATTTTATGTTACAAATAAAACTTTACCTGTATATTAATTACACCTCACAATTAACAAAAAAGCCTTCACATACATTATTTCCATCATTTTTATGAAAAAAGTAAAGCCAAGAGATTAAGTAAATATGTGCGTGCATGCTAAGTCGCTTCAGTCATGTCTGACTCTTTGCAACCCAAAGGACTATTTTTTTTTGCAACCCAAAGGACTACTTTGCAACCCACCAGGCTCCTCTGTTCCATGGGATTCTCCAGGCAAGAACACTGGAATGGATCGTCACACCCTCCTCCAGGGAATCTTTCCTGCCTAGGGATCGAACTCCCATCTCTTAGGTCTCCTGAACTGACAGGCAGGTTCTTTACCACTAGCACCACCTGGGAAGCCCTTAAGTAAATACCCAAGGTCACAAAGACCCTTTTCTAATATTCCAAATCCTAGATCAAAAATCTCCTAATTCCCCAAAACTACCCTTTTCCTACATCACTACCCCTAACTGGATCTAAATTGTTATCTAAACCCGTTTATTAAAAAGTGGTTGAGTTAAAGACAATTAGATAATCTGGCCTGTTTAGGTTCTATCCTCACTTGTAATTTTACTTTCAGATTAAAGGTTCCCATCCTTATTCCCTTCCCTTGTTGAATTTTATTTTCTTCTCTCTTCTGTTCACATTTCATAATCTGAAACCATATTTTAATTTTTAGCTAAACAAAGTTAGCACTCAAATAGCTACTAACAAATAGTAAAACAGTGGTTTTTCTTCTTTTAGCTGGTCTCCAAGCTCCACCAGTAATCATTGTTTACCAAAGAAAAGCAGTAAATGAGAAGAAAAAAACATCAGTGATAATGTTCAAACTGAATTAATAAACATAAAATCCACATGAAGACAGTATTAAACATGGCTAGTGATTAAGTTTAGGTCTCTCTAGTCCAGCTTGGAGACTTGGTCAAGACTCCTACACCAGTCTCAGTCTCTCTAAAACTTTTAATTTCTCACCTATACAACTAATAGTTTTCTCTACGATACACTACTATGTATCACACAATCATCATCTATAAATGTTAATCATTGTAATTGTTATTTTAGACCTATATATTGTTCAGGCACAGAGGTAGGGGAAAAAATGGGAGAAAGGGAGATAGAGGTACTTAGGGTGAGGGGTGAGAACCCAGCCATTATTTCAATTACTCTGGTACTGTATATTTCAATGCCAAGAAAATAATGAAATATTTATGAAAACACTCAAGTCGAATAAAGCTGCCCTTGAACAACTACTGTAAGCAAATGTTACTATTCAAGGATTAAAGTTAATTGTTAAAAATCCTGGTCACTAGAGTCATCTTTATCCTGATACTACTGCTTGGAGCAACAGGAGAAATTTAAAGAAAAATAATCACAAACAGTAAATCTTATGTGGTTCTTTTCTATAAAAAAAAAAAAGGCCATTCACTTCCAGTTCAAATTCTTAATCACATTCAAAATGTATGTTCTTAGATAAGTAACTTGAAAACCCACTAAGTTTGAGGAATATATAAAATACAGGCTCTCCGAAGCAAAGAAAAGGGCAGAAGGGGGGTTGTTCTCATCACAGGTTTATATAAACCAAAGTGGAAACTCAATTAGAAGTACTACACAAAGCTCTGACAAAGAACACAAGAAATATCCTATTCTTTTCTGACAGATTTATTTAACTCTAATCTCAATTTTGTATCAGAAAATAAAATACCACGTATATCTAAATACCTACCATCTTTTGGACTCTCCTACCTCTCCTGCTTTAAGGGAGCTAACAGGATTCAACAGCATAACAACAACAAGACAATAAATGAGCCAAATGACCAGTTATTAGGCTATCCTGGCAAAGTGTGCAAATATTATGGTATTTTTTAATTTCAGAGAGATAATTAAGTGAAAAAAAATAACCTTAACTTTAGCTACATTCGTCTGTTAATATAAACTGCTTCAAAAATAAATTTAGTCAATTTTTTAAAAACAAACACTTCTACTGAATGCCTATGACTCACTAAAAAAAATTAAATGCAGTAACAAATCATAATACCAGTCAATCCTCAAATAAACAATTAAAAGATACTCTTGTCAAAGGATTTTTATTACAGCAATTAATATTCACAGCTTTTTTTTTTTAACCAAGATTTGTTTATAACTTAAGGCAACATTACCTTCTGGAGGCAGAGAATGTATACTCTTTTTTTTTTTTTTTAAAGTTAAAGGTTCTTAGTGTACCTTCTCTTCCTCTCAGTTTCTGTTCCTAGTAATGACTTTTTGAAACTTTTTGGAACTTAAGGAACAATCTGAAATACAAAGCCACTTCAAAATGTGTTTCAAAAAATTTCTGTAATGGATAGGAATTGTTATCCCTTAAAACAATTTACTTCATGAAAGACCAGATTAAAAGTCAAGCCCTGTAATTTGTTTAAACAACTACCTAATTCTACACTGGAACACTAAACTGCATTCAGAATGTAATCTACACTCATATTTAGGAAGTAAAATGACTATTTGTTGATTTTTTTCCTACCTTTCTATTAATCCATAAAGCCATACTGACCATATGGATTTGTCTACTTCAGAAGTACAAAAACTTCAAATGTGAACAGTTTCATCTGAAATATTCTTAACAATTCTTTCTGCATTTCAATTTACTTAACAGTTCTTTTCAGACTGCCCAGGAAATTGAAGCCAAGGAATCGTACTGCAAGAAACTGAAAGGCTTCCAAAGAATAACACAGGATAAAGTTGACTCATTACAGTTTACAAATGAACATCTGATTTGCTCACCATATAGTACTTACAAATTCCAACAGGACTGCACAGGAAGGTGTTGGATTTGTCTCTGTAATCTTTATGTTTTCCAGTTTGTTTTTTTATTCTGTATCCTCTGAAATAATATCCAAGTTCTTTGAAGACACTTAACCTATGGCTATTTGACATAGAGTTACTTCAGTCAGCTACCCATACTTCTGTTTTAAAGTTTTCATATGGCTATCGCCAGAATTAGCCAAGTTCCTTGGATTTTAAGATTTTAAAGTCTTCTTTATTATTCCATGTACTTGTCACTGTTGTACTTATCCACTCCAGATGAAATAATCCAATTTATGAGTCAAAAAGAAAAAACAAAAAGAAAATTTCACATCTGAAGAGCATTCCTAAACATCAGCATAAACAAGAGACACACAGCTATCTCAATACTACCATGCTGCTGGGAAACTGCCACATCTTAAATTTCCACGTAAATAAAAGATAAAAGCAAAAAAACTCTGTATTCATTCAATGTCTTCATTTAGAAAAGCGGTCCCATTGTGACATGAAAAGGGCTGAGGTCAAAAATTCCTAAAACTTTTAATAAAGGTAAAAATAAACTGCCATGAAACTTCAGCAATATTTAAACAGTAATTTGAAACTGCCGAAACTACTCAGTACACAAATCAAACATATCTTACAGTTTTGGCTGAAGAACAACAACAGGGGAGGGGTTGGGGGGAAGGCAAAAATACCACCAGCTGAAAACACTTTAAACCAGTTATATAATCCGTTTGAACCAAAATACTGAAGAAATGCCTGGATCTCTTTTTAAGTAGCTTGCAGAACTGTTCACTACTATCAATTCACTTCAGAGATGATTCTTGCCAATTTTAATAAACTTCTGGGGTAAAATTATCCAAAAACATTGTAATTCCAAAATGGCCACTTGAAATATCCGGGGCCTTTTACACAAAACCTAGAAGATGATCTTCATATCTGAGTAATTCAATCACCTGTAAAAGTTATAAAAAAAAATTTAAATTACACACTGAATTTTAATTTTGAACTAAAAATCAATCCCCATCCTCAACAGTCAACCTCTGGAGAGAAATGCACTTCCGCACCCAAAAAAGGTCTACTGTATGAAAAGGACTTCAAAATATGTTGAGGGGGAGAAAAAACGGTGGGAAACGGTATTATGGAAGACAAGTGCTGATTCCAACTGGGAAGGGTGTGCGGATATAAGGTAGAGGGATTATATAAGCAAACCTTCCTATACTTTGAGTAAATGTTACAAACGAGCAAACAATCTTCTAAGAGATCTTCCGTATTTTCTATTCAAATCTACCAAAAGAAAACGCAAAGACAGGTGTGCTGCTACCGAGCATTACTAAATGCAACTTAGCGAATGAGGAATATAAAGAGAAAGACGCTCCCTCCAAACCAGAATGTCCAGAGGAAAGGGGCACATTTCCCCCATTCAGAGTAGGAAGGTAAGTGGCCGAGAAGTGGGACAAGAACATTCCTTAAATTCGCCCGAGGGTGAGACTTACCCGGCAGCCACGAGATGTGAGGGTTCCCATTTCCTTGAATTAAGAAAACAGGTTTCTCTCAACACTGAGGGGGTGGAAGGTACTGAGCCCTTCTCGTATACCACGTTAAGAGTGCTTTTCTCCCCAACCAGACCGAGTCCCCTCAGACCCTACAGGACTCAGAGGGGCAAGGCTGCGCTCGCCTCGGTCCACAGCCACGGACCTGGAGAGGCGGACTGAGCGGGTGCGCTGAGAAATCACCAAAGGCCACAACTCGGCCTCGACTCTCTCAACCCTCCGACAGCGGCAGCGGTGCAAAAGGAGGCGGGCGCCTGCGAGAGGCCGGAAGGAGGAAGACCGAGCACGAAAGGCGTCGGACCCATTCCCAGCCTCCGCCAAACAACACCCCCCACCCTCAAGCCGCCCGGGCTAAGCCACCCACCCCCTCCCACAACCGCCACCTCCGCTCCACCCGGACCAAGCCAATACCTAGAGGGGCCTCGCCGCGCCGTCCTTCCCTCTCTGTCCTCGCTCTCCCGCCACCCTCCCCCCGTCCTCGGGCAGCTTCACACCTCACGCCGCCAACGCCGCTCCCGACCCCTCAAACCTCAACGCCGACACGGGTACCCCCTCCCATCCCTAGACCCTGGCGCCGAGCGCAGAGAACGCTATTACCTTCTGCCACACCAGAGGTGCCCCTGGCCTAGGGGTGCCGCTGCGCTCGATCCCGGGAGGAGGTTTTCGGTACTTTGAATAATCCCCTTTTGCCGCTTTTCCCTCCCCCACAACCAGTCTCAGTCCCAAAATGGCGCCGACCCGATCCGCAATGTTCTGGGCCAAGTCTCGCGAGATCGTGGACGGTGGCGAGGCGGGGAAGAAACTAAAAGGGCTGAGGATAAGGGAGGGGAAAGGCGGGGCGAGAAGGAGGAGGGAGATAGGGTGTGGAAGAAGCGGTGCGAACAAACCTACTGGGCGGGGCAGCAGGAGGAGCGTCTCCACCAGAGAACCTTCTGGCCTAAGCAACCGCTCACGCCTCGGCCAAAGAAGCCCCGCCCGCTACGTCGAGCGCCTGGGGGAGGGGAAGAGGGCGTGGTTATGCTTAGGGGAGGGGCTTCGAGGAGGTCCCGGAGGCAGGGGCGCGCGGGGGGCGGTGGCTCCGCGCAGTGACGTCAGGAGCAGCTGGAGTCGGGGATTACCCCCTGCTGCTGACGTGAGGATGGTGAACAATCGGGAACGTTCGGTGGAAGGGGGAATTCCCCGCTGCTCCCTGAGGAGCCCCTCCTCCCGCCCTTCCCCGGGTCCGCGGCCGCCGGGGAGCCTGGGATGGTGGGGCTGCGGGAGGGCGAGAGGGGAACGCCGATTCGGGAGGCGGCCGCCCCGGCTCGAGTGGCTCGCGCCGCGGCGTCTACCCTGGCTGGATGTTCTGAGGAGCCGCGGCGCGCGCGAGGCGCCGGATACCTCTCTCAGGCCTGCGAGGCTGAGAGATCACATGCTCGGCGGTACACAGCCTTGCGCGGGCGGAGCGCCGGCGGAGTTGGCGCAGGACTAATCCGGCGCCGTGAAGCAGTGGATTCACTGTCGTATGCAAATACGAGAGTGTCGGGCATAAATAATATACGCGAAGCCAGTGACTGAGGAGACGAGACTCGCTGGTTGGGAACGAAGCCCAGATTCTCAGGGATAAAAGTGGCTACTGGATATGACCGTGTTAATTATCGTTTTTCTCTTTATTAAATCTACAGCAGGGTAGGATTATTTCAGCAGTGTCTCGGTCCCTCACAGCTCGTAAGATTCGGTATAATGAATTTTGTGGGCGTCACCGTTTTCTAATCGCGATACCTTTTTGCCTTGAAACTGAAGACTCACGTTGAAACCTGTGAAATCAGCCTTTCAAGGGGTATCGCGAAGTAAGAAAAGTAACCGTATTTCTTTAGGAAGTATGTGGGGAAAGGGTGTCTTAACGAGGGAAAAACCAGAGAAGAAAAAATCCTTGGCTCTTCGCCCTCCTCCAAGCCATGAAGATTTCATACACGGAAACTTTACGGTTCTTTTATGTGCATTATGGGGTTTGTAGTTTAATGAAATGCTTCTAAAAGCTACCTGAAAGAATGTTTGAATATAAACTCACCAAAAATTACACCTCCCAGTCTTTTCGTTTTCGTGAACACTTGGCAATTAATAATGCCTCGCTGAGTGCAAAGAAATGAGAATTAACACTTGCTGGATTCCTTGTCTGTGCCAAGTACTTAATTATTACTCTAGTCTCTGAAGTGGTGTTGTTTTCCTCTTTTTGCAGATGAGGAAACTGGTTCAGGTTACACAACATAGAATGTGGGTGCCACCACTTGGCTGTACCAGACTTGAACTCAAATGTGTTTGGGTCTTAATTCACGTTCTTTACACCACACCACATTGCTTCCATAGAAATAACTTACGTATTGGGACAAGACCTGCTGCTGCTTCTGTTTCTAAGCATGGTGTCAATTCAACAAAGGAAAATATTGATGCTTTGAAAACACGAATTGTACCTTTCATATGGCAAAAGATATAAAGCTGAAAACCCAATAGTGAATGGAGAAACAGTTGTAACATGGATGATGAAAGTGTTAATATTTAATTATATACAGTTGGTTACTATTCGAAATATCTAATAATGTTTAATTTACATAATAAATACATTAAGAGCTCTTACAAATTATTAAGGAACAGGCAACCATACTCTTTTAAAAAGGTCAAAGTACATGAAGAAGCCAGTCGTGTGTCAGTAATTATATGAAAAGATGTTCTACCTCACTAAAAATCAGAAAAAATGAAAAAATACTAATAGTGACCTACTGTACTACATTTCACCTAGCAGACTGGCAAAGATTTAAAAAGAATAAAAACTAGATGAAGGTATAAGGAATAGGCATTTGTGTATCAACAGCCTTTCTACATCTGAGAATTTTTATTAGTAAAAGGAAAGGTGTCCAACAACTTATAAAGATATCCATTGATAAATTGCTTATAATTACAAAAGCCATTTAAAATGATGATACACTTTTTGTAAAAAATGATAACATTAAAAGATGTTCACAGCAGACATTACTGAAAAGTAAATCAGTGACAGGACTGTCCATTTTCTGTCACCTAGAAAAACTTTACGTCAAAAGACTGTCTGACTGAATAGATATCAAAATGTTACCAATGTTTATTTCCAGGTAGAGAATCTTTATACTTGTTAAGGGCCTGTGTTACTTTTCCAGTCATTAAAAAACAAGCTAACTAAAAAAAATACAAGAATCTGTCTTCAACCAGTAATATGGTTTCCATTATTTTATTCATTTAGTGAAATGTAAACAAAGGATTTATCACATAATAGATTATTTTAATTTATTAGTTAGCATAGCATTATAATAGTTTGAAAAATTCTTTTTTAACCAATCCCCGTATAAGAAATAAGGGCTTCCCAGGTAACTCAGTGGTAAAGAATCTGCCTGCCTATGCAGGAGATTAAAGTGATGCAGGTTCGATCCTTGGGTAGGGAAGATTACCCTGGAGTAGGAAATGTTAACCCATTCTAATACTCTTCCCTGGAAAATTCCATGGACAGAGGAGCCTGCCGGGATACAGTCCATGGCATCGCAAAGAGTTGGGACACAACTGAGCATGCACACACGCTTCACTTTATATAAGAAATAGTGATAAATTTGACAACTCTTTCAGTGATTTTATAAATATTAGTCATAAAGAGATTAAGTAACTTGCTTCAAAATAATGTTAGCTCAAGTATACATGATGTGTAAATGAAGGTATTCATTCCAACTTATATGTAATAGTGAAAACCAGAAAACCTAAATGTCTGCCAACCAAATGTGTGTGTGAGTGCACGCACAGTGGTGTCCAGCTCTTTGCGACCCCAGGGACTGTAGCCTACCAGGCTCCTTTGTTCATGGGATTTTCTAGTCAAGAATATTGGAGCGGGTTGCCATTTCCTACTTCATGGTATCTTCCCAACTCGGGAATGAACCTGCCTCTCTTGCATCTCCTGCACTGGCAGAAGGATTCTTTACTACTGTGCCACCTGGGAAGACCCTACCAGCCAAGTACTGGTTAAAAAATTAATGTGCATACATATAGTAGAAAACAGCTGCTAAGAATAAGGTAGGCCAATATATGCAAAGATATTCAATATGTCAAGAGGTAAAAGTATGTGACAAAACTATATATATATATATATATATATAGCATCAGAATCTTTTTTAAAGTATGTATATAGCAATAATGAAAGAATAACTTTACTATTCATCAGATCAAGATTTTTTTGTTTTATTCACTTTTGTGCTATTTGAATATACTATTTTATAATAATTTGATGTTTAAAACTTAATTGCCAAAAATCTAAAGCAGTTGGGAAGCAAAATATTTCTGCAGGAAACCTTGAATCTTTCCAAACTATATCCAGTGTTCCTTTTCTGTGTTCCCATTATGCAATCCTGTGTTCATATCTATGATTACCCATTTTTACCTCTATCTTGATCCTGGAAAGTGTCTAGGAACTTCCTTATCATCCCTCTACATATAATTACAGTTGCTGATTTCCTTACTTGTCTCTACCACAGAACTCAAAGGTCCCTGAAAGCAGCAATTATGTTTTTCATGTTTATTCATAGCAACTAGTATAGTTTTGGCCACAGCATAAATATTTGTTAACTGCATGGCTTCCCCGCCTTATTCTTTGTTTTTGCCACATACTATTATACTTGTGGGCTTCCCTTGTAGCTAAGTTGGTAAAGAATCTGCCTGCAATGCAGGAGACCCAGATTCAGTCCTTGTGTTGGGAACATCCTCTGGAGAAGGAAATGATAACCCACTCCAGTATTCTTTCCTGGAGAATCCCATGGACAGAGGAGCCTTGCAGGCTACAGTCCATGGGGTCACTAGAGTCAGACACGACATAACATCTAAACCACCACCAATAACAATTTTTAAGTACAAAAGTTGTACATGCAGAACATTTGACAGATACAGAAGAGTATAAAGAAATAAAAATTACCTGTAGTCCATGACCCAGAAATAATGGTTCTTAAGTTTTATTAATGTATTCCTTTCAAGGATTTGTTCTTAGTATGTCTTTGTATCATCATATATGTAAAGCTAACCTTTATATCCCTTTTTTATTCCATATGTTCAAAACTTCCCACATTTCAAAAATTCTTCCTTTTGTCTACGGTTCATTTTCAGGATTAGCATAACATTTGATATCTAGTTTTATGATCTGTTTATTTTAACACAATAAGGATGGTCATTATTTTTGAGCCACTTTTCTAACCTACCTTTCCCTAGAAAAGGTCCCTGCTCCTATTAAGTTTCACTCAATTCATGATTATAAATTTAAATTTACCATGTATTTTCTCCTTTTGATGAGTTTTTCAGTTGTGACAGTGTTAGTCACTCAGTCATGTCCAACCCTTTGCTATTCCATGGACTGTAGCCTGCCAGGCTCCTCTGTCCATGGAACTCTCCAGGCAAGAATACTGGTATGGGAAGCCATTTCCTTCTCCAGGGGATCTTCCTGACCCAGGGATCGAACCCAGGTCTCCTGCATTGCAGGCAGATTCTTTACTGTCTGAGCATAGAACTAATTGCTGGAGAACTGACCACTTACTCCTTACTCAAAGCATATATGTAAATTGACAAATATTCTCTGGGCTCCAGTTATGGGTGGCCCAGTTTTGCTAATTGGCACTTCCACATCTGTGTTCCTCTCTTTGTTCTAGGAGATATGGAGGAACACCATTAGCTTGGGCACAATTGTCAAGAAAATTTTTAAATGTTCTCTCCAATATGTGACTTTCAAAACACAGACTCTTCTTGCATGGTATCTATAATTTAAAGCTATAACATGTAAATGCATGTAAATCACTGATGATAAAGTGAAGAAAACGCTTTGTAGAGTTTTTAAAAGTCTTAGAATCTATTTCAATATGTTCCTCTGTGATCTCTGAAAATGAAACATGAGGAGTTCTGGTGGTACAATAGCCACCATCCCCTGCACCTTGTTACTGACTGAGTGACTTTAGAGAAACTGAGTCAAGATCTGGGCTATTCTGCTACCTCTTGACTCTAGGTACAATCAATATGTGGGAAACTGCTTAGGAATATTCTCCATGATGAAATTTCCCTGGTTTTTTCCTCTTAGGTTTCCAAGTTCATCTTGGGGTAGCTCCATCCTCTTTTGGCTCTGAATATTCATTCAGTGAAAGGAAATCCATCATGTACTTTAGAAGGTTTATTGAATCAATAGCTTCCCAGTAAAAATGAGTGGCAACACTGCCCCCCCCCACCCCACCCCAGCAAATAATTCTAAATGTGTTAATGCCACTTGTAACACTAAGTCTAATTGCCTAATAAGCATATAGGGATACAGACTGGAGGCTAAATGGCCTGGTCAAAAGTCAGTCAAACAGATCTGGAAGTAAAACTAAAGATTTCTCATTTAAGTTTCAGAATTAAGTAATACTGCTAAGTCAATTCAGTCGTGTCTGACTCTGTGCGACCCCATGGACAGCAGCCTCCCAGGCTCCTCTGTCCCTGGGATTCTCCAGGCAAGAGTACTAGATCACTTCAACTTTGCTAAGACTAGAAGCTATGCTCAAACTAACCAGCTTTTAAAACAAAATCATAGGAATTAATATGGTAATAGTTTATGTTATCAGAGCATCTTTTATATTTTCACCCTTATCTTCCTTTTTAATTATGAAAACGATACAAGTTTATCCTAAAATCAAACAATACAAAAGTATATAAATTGAACAACCATCTCCTACTATATAACACAGAAAACTATGTTCAATATCTTGTGTTCAGTCACTCAGTCGTGTCCGACTCTTTGTTGTAGCCCATCAGGCTCCTCTGTCCATGGGATTCTCCAGGCAGGAATATGGAGCCAGTTGCCGTTTCCTCCTCCAGGGGATCTTCTCCACCCAGGGATCAAAGCTGAGTGTCCTGCATAATAAACTATAATGGAAAAAAATCCAAAAATACATATACATACCAACTGAATCACTTTGCTATGTACCAAAAACTTAAAAAAACTGAAAATCAATGATACTTCAATAAAACATTAAAAAATTTTAAAAACCTAATGGAGATAAAAGACGTTCATGGAGGACTTCCTAAGCATCCGTCTTCTGCATAGATGGTTCAGTGTATCTTAGGTCAAGGATCATTGTGAGAACCTAATGATGATAATGCACACCATCCCCGGGGGAAAAAAGCACATTTCTACATACATGCAAAAGGTATATGCTCTGTCAGAGGGTGCACAGTCAGTCCCCCGTAGCCCAGGTGACAAAGCTCTAGGAGAGTCAGGGGTGTCTCTAAACTAAGAATCTCAGTCCTACTTATAGAAAACAAACGTGGTTACCAAGGGGAAAGGACAGGGGATAGATAAATTAGGAGTTTGGAATTAACATATACACCCTATTATATATAAAACATATAAGCAATAAGGACCTACTACATGGTACAAGGAACTATATTCAATATCTTATAATAACCTATGATGGAAAATAATCTGAAAAAGAACAGGTATACACGTATGTATAACTGAATCACCTTGCTGTATACCTGAAACTAACACAACATTGTAAATCATCTATACTTTAGTAAAAAGTTGTTTGTTTTGAAAAAGTATATATAAATGAGAAGATCCTACTGTACCTCCAGAATGAAGATTTTGTCAACAGTTATGATCCTTGTAGATTTTTTCTTATTCATGTATGTATCATATCCATATATATTTTAATAAAATTGGTCTATACACATTATTCTGCAACTTGTTTTTTCAACTTAGTAATATATGGTCATCTTTCTTTGTCAGTTGCACTTAGTGCTAACTTAAGAATTGTATAATAATCCTTTGGAAGAATTTACCTTATGTAACCAGTACCTTATAGAAGAACATTTAGATTGTATCTAATTTTTTCTTCTATTAAACTGTATAGTGATAAATGTTTCTGAATTTAGAGAGTGTGTCTGGAGAGGAAGGAGAGAGAAGTGTTGGAAAATTAAGGTAATATGCCAGAGGGTGACTCATTGAGCCAAAGATGGTAGTTTAAAAGGACGATTTGGCAAAATTATTTATTGAGCATTTAAAATGAACCAGGTCCTGATTACTTATGATCCATGCCATTTTTCTTTAATAGTGTTACTATTTTTACTTTAATAGACTTGGATTCATCTGGATTCCACATAGTAGTGGAAAGATCATGGACTTTGAAATTAGGCAGACCTGGGCTTGAATACTAGCTCAATTCAATTCAGATTTAATTATATTTGGCACTGTTGTACATCTGTTGAGGATACAGAAATGATTAAGACACAATCAGTGCTCCGGATTCTCATAACCTGAGGGGCAAAGCTGACCTAATATCTGTTTTGTTCACTACTGTATCCTCCAGTGCCTAAAACAGTGCTAGCAATAGTAACCACTCAATATTTGTCAAATGAATGGATCACAAGACTTTGTGCCAAGTGTTATGTTAGAGGCATGCAGAGTGCTGTGAGGTGGCTTTCCAAGAAGAAACCTTTAAAAAACTGAGTCTGATGAGTTGAACATAATTCCAGGAGGGAAGGGCCTCCTAGTTAGAATCTGTTGCACAGTCAGAGGTACATGGATGAAAATAAGCCGGAGCAATGGGGTTACAAAGAGTCAGATACGACTGAGCGACTAACACACACACACACACACACACACACACACACACACACACACACGCAAGTCATTTCCAAAGACGCAGATGAAGCAACTGCCACCACATAGACTGCTAGAAACCATGAGGGAGGAAGGCAGAAAAATACGTGAGAACAAATCCCAAGGGCCTTGACTCTGTGCTAGGGAGATTAGGTGTTTATCCCGAAGCCTTTGGAGAGTCTTTAAGTAAGAAAGAAACATGTTGGATTCATGCTTTACAAAGAGCCTCCTTGTGATCCTCTGAAGAAGAGATTAGGAAAATCAAAGTCCACAAAGAGAAAAGCTAAAATGCTATGGCAGTCATCCAGGTGAAAGACAATGATGTCTTGAGATTGCTGCAGCCATTTTTCAGTTTCTCCTACACCCCGTAATTCTCCACGATCCTTCTAACACATCCTCCTCCTACTCCTCCTAAGGCGCTTCAGTCGTGTCTGACTCTGTGCGACCCCATAGATGGCAGCCCACCAGGCTTCCCCGTCCCTGGGATTCTCTAGGCAAGAACACTGGAGTGGGTTGCCATTTCCTTCTCCAATGCATGAAAGTGAAAAGTGAAAGTGAAGTCGCTCAGTCGTGTCCGACTCTTAGCGACCCCATGGACTACAGCCTACCAGGCTCCTCCATCCATGGGATTCTCCAGGCAAGAGTACTGGAGTGGGGTGCCATTGCCTTCTGCGTATAACACATCACAACTGTGTAAATGGTCATCACACAAACTTCCTCTTGGCTGGAACACAGGTGATCTCCCACTTTCTGCCAGTTCTTACAAGCTTTCAAGGTTCAACTTAAATGTCACTTCCTTAGGTAGTCATCCCTGAGCTCCTTGTTCCCCTTGTACTCACCCTTATAGCACTGATCATAACTATAAATTAAAGTTATTTTTATGGTTATTCATTTGATATATACCTGGCCCAGTGGACTCAAGATTTCTTGAGGAATTGAGTGAGTGGAGTAGGTGAATGGACAGGGAAAGATTTGAACAGATTCAAGGGTGGATGCAGAAAATGTTATGTTTAAATGTTTGTGAAGATGGGCAAGTAAAAACTAGCTTCTAATTTGGTCATCTGTGTTGATGCTGGTAGCATTTTCTGGGTTATGAAATCAAGGCAGAGAAACAAATTAGGTGGAAGATGGGAATCCCAATTCAGATTGAGACTTACTGTGAATTTGAATCTCAGATCACAAACTCCAGTGGACAGCAATGAGAACTCAGCTAGCTTTCCACAAAAAGCCCTATATCCCAGTTAATTTCAGAATCCCCCGTGCTGACTCCAATGATAACTAAGGCTACCAATTTTCTCAGTAATAATTATGCTGCTGCACTCTTGGAGTTATTTTACATCTGTTTTATTTGTGTCTTTTTTTTTTCCTAATTTTCTCTCTTTCCAGGCCATAAAGTCGCTAAAACAAAGTTGTCAAAGTTTGACATCTCTCAAGATTCCAACAAAAAAGTAAATTAGAGCATGAGTAATCTTGATTGGAAATAGAGATGATTTCTGATAAAAATTTACTAAATATTGGAATTAATAATAGGATACTTTAAGAAATTGCCATCTTTTAAGTGTCAAACTTGAAAAAAGTTTAAAGTGGAAACCAATCAAAAAAATATTGATGGAAGAGTGGGGGCTGGCCAGTACTCCTTTCTTTTGAAAACTTCTAGAATGTCTGTTCCGAAAGGGACCCATTCTGTGTTGTACGATTTGGGGCTGACCCCACCCCTTAGCCATTAGCCTCCCCACCCCTCAGTTACAGGTATGAAGCTGGATCCTATCCCTGCCTAATCGGAATACTATCTCCATGGCCACAGTGCTGATTTGAGGCACCTCTCTCAAGCTAGACTCATCAGAACCTTCTCTGAGACTTTTTTACAGGAACTATCAAGAAAACATTCTCTATTAGGGTTACTAAAAACGGAGGGAGGCCAAATCTGGAATTTCCAGTGCAGAAACTCTGGAATTCTCATCCTGCCTACTATGTGGCTCTTACAGGTAAACATAGTCAGAACCCTAACGTCCTTTCAGTCTTTAGACCTAGTCCTACCTGAAATAATGACCATCCCTAGGTTTAAGAGTAATGCAAACAAATTTTCTTTATTGCTTTACTAGTTTGCTTTACATTTCTGTCACTTTCAGTTTAGGAGTGTCTATGAATTTAGGGTCTTTGTCCTGTAGGCTGGCTGATACTATGCAATGTTTTCTTTCATCCGTGATATCCAAAGTCAGTTGTGAAAGACCTTCAGTTTCTGGTAAAGGAACTGGCCATCTGAAACCACCAATGGGGTAAGTGTAACAATTCCGGTGTTTTTCTCCCTTTTGTGTCAACACTGTGGCTAACCCAAAGAAGAATCAAATTCACTTATCCTATCTATAAATAAGTTTCCCTTTAAAGCAGGATTTCTTTTGTGGAAAATAAATTGAAAAGGAAGCAATTTATCCTATCCAATTTTCCTCTATTACCCAGGGCAGACACTCTTTTCACTTCCACAGAATGAAAAGGGCATCTGAGAAAGACTCTAGGAAGTCTCCCTACAGTTAGCATTCTTTTCTACTGTAAAGAATGAATTCAGCCAGACTTCTGGAGTGTAAAAGGAATAGGTGAAGGAAGGCAATCACTTTAAGGGGAAAAAGTTGGTGACTCAAAGAGTGAGAGAAAAGCATAACTGGAATAAGAAAATAAACTGGATAAGAGAGAAGAAAACTGAAACAGAAAAATAACCTTATTTAGAATTTTCTTTGTTGTTCTTTGCCTTAACTTACATGCAAAAAATTTATTTATCAATTCCATAATCATTCATCCATTAAAAACAAACAACAAAGTCCTATAAAGCCTATTCCGACCTAGGCAGAGGCTAAATGCTGAGGATGCAATAAGGAATAAGATACCCATAACACCATCTATATTTATAAAAATCAAAGTTTGATTGTAGGCAGGATTGAGGAGAGGAGAGAAATAGGTGAGGGAGATTAAGAGGTGCAAACTTCCACTTACAAGATAAGTCTCGGGTATGAAATTTACAGTGTGGGAAATATGGTTGATAATTATGTAATATCTGTGTATAGTAAGAGATGTTAACTAAGTTTAATATGGTGATAATTTTTAGCATATTATATGTAATATATAATATTTTATACACATATATTGTATAATAGTATAATCTAGTATTATAATGCATAATTATGTGATCTATTATATGTAATAGATTACTTGTGTATGTATCTTTATATATAAATTTGGACTGAGCAACTTCACTTTCACTTTTCACTTTCATGCATTGGAGAAGGAAATGGCAACACACTCCAGTGTTCTTGCCTGAAGAATCCCAGGGATGGGGGAGCCTGGTGGGCTGCCGTCTCTGGGGTCGCACAGAGTCAGACACGACTGAAGCGACTTAGCAGTAGCAGTAGCAATACTGAAAAAAGCAGTATTACACATTCTTTTCAAGCATATACTGAACATCACTAAAAATCATCAACTGGTCTTCCCAGGTGTCTTCAGATCAGATCAGTCGCTCAGTTGTGTCCAACTCTTTGCCACCCCATGAATCACAGCACGCCAGGCCTCCCTGTCCAACACCAACTCCCAGAGTTCACTCAGACTCACGTCCATCGAGTCAGTGATGCCATCCAGCCATCTCATCCTCTGTCATCCCCTTCTCCTCCTGCCCCCAATCCCTCCCAGCATCAGAGTCTTTTCCAATGAGTCAACTCTTCACATCAGGTGGCCAAAGTACTGGAGTTTCAGCTTTAGCATCATTCCTTCCAAAGAAATCCCAGGGCTGATCTCCTTCAGAATGGACTGGTTAGATCTCCTTGCAGTCCAAGGGACTCTCAAGAGTCTTCTCCAACACCACAGTTCAAAAGCATCAATTCTTTGGCACTCACCTTTCTTTATAGTCCAACTCTCATATCCATACATGACCACAGGAAAAACCATAGCCTTGACTAGACAGACCTTTGTTGGCAAAGGAATGTCTCTACTTTTGAATATGCTATCTAGGTTGGTCATAACTTTCCTTCCAAGGAGTAAGCGTCTTTTAATTTCATGGCTGCAGTCACCATCTGCAGTAATTTTGGAGCCCAGAAAAATAAAGTCTGACACTGTTTCCACTGTTTCCCCATCTATTTCCCATGAAGGGATGGGACCAGATGCCATGATCTTCGTTTTCTGAATGTTGAGCTTTAAGCCAACTTTTTCACTCTCCTCTTTCACTTTCATCAAGAGGCTTTTTAGTTCCTCTTCATTTTCTGCCATAAGGGTGGTGTCATCTGCATATCTGAGGTTATTGAGATTTCTCCCAGCAATCTTGATTCCAGCTTGTGTTTCTTCCAGTCCAGCGTTTCTCATGATGTACTCTGCATAGAAGTTAAATAAACAGGGTGACAATATACAGCCTTGATGAACTCCTTTTCCTATTTGGAACCAGTCTGTTGTTCCATGTCCAGTTCTAACTGTGGCTTCCTGACCTGCATACAAATTTCTCAAGAGGCAGGCCAGATGGTCTGGTATTCCCGTCTCTTTCAGAATTTTCCACAGTTTATTGTGATCCACACAGTCAAAGGCTTTGGCATAGTCAATAAATCAGAAATAGATGTTTTTCTGGAACTCTCTTGCTTTTTCCATGATCCAGCGGATGTTGGCAATTTGATCTCTGGTTCCTCTGCCTTTTCTAAAACCAGCTTGAACATCAGGAAGTTCACGGTTCACATATTGCTGAAGCCTGGCTTGGAGAATTTTGAGCATTACTTTACTAGTGTGTGAGATGAGTGCAATTGTGCAGTCATTTGAGCATTCTTTGGCATTGCCTTTCTTAGGGATTGGAATGAAAACTGACCTTTTCCAGTCCTGTGGCCACTGCTGAGTTTTCCAAATTTGCTGGCATATTGAGTGCAGCTGGTAAAGAATTCACCTGCCAATACAGGAGACGCAAGAGAAGTGAGTTTGATCACTGGATCCCCTGGAGAAGGAAACAACAGCCCACTCCAGTATTCTTGCCTGGAGAATCCCATAGACAGAGGAGCCTGGTGGGCTGCACTCGAGCAACTGAATACACCCATCCTCAGCATTTAGTGTTAGATCACAGGCAAGTTTCAACAATTACAGAAAAACTGAAATCCTGGTAGTTTGTTTGGGTCATTATAACAAAATACCATAAACTGAAAGTAGTCAAAGTGAAAGTTGCTCAGTCGTGTCTGACTCTTTGCAACCCCATGGACTATACAGTCCATGGAATTCGCCAGGCCAGAATACTGGAGTGGGTAGCCTTTCCCTTCTCCAGGGGATCTTCCCAACCCAGGGATCGAACCCAGGTCTCCTGCATTGCAGGTGGATTCTTTACGAGCTGAGCCACAGGGGAAGCCCACCTGGGTGGCCTTCCCAGAAGGCCACAGAAATTTATTACCCAAGTTCTAGAGGCTAAGTCCAAGATCAAGACACCAGAAGTTTCACTGTCTGCTGAGAGTCTGTTTTCTGGTTCACTGTGTCCTCATATGGTATAAAGGTCATGGTGATCATACTGAAATGTATAGAAATACAGAATCACTATATTGTACCAGGGATTAAATAGTGTTGTATGTCAATTATATTTCAAAACAAATAAACAAATAGACTCATAGAAGAAGAGGTCAGATTTGTGGTTATCAGAGGTAGCAGGTGGGGGAGGGGTAACTGGATGAAGGTGCTTAAAAGGAAGAAACGCCCAGTTATAAGGTAAATAAGTCCTAGCAATGTAGTGTGCAACATGATAAACATAATCAACGCTGCTGCATTGTCATCCATACCAGCCCCTGAGAGCTAAAGTATGCTTGTGTTAATTTATCCCTGTGTTTGTTTCTAAAGCACCTGGCATTTGACAGAGATGTTTTCCATCTGTGCTTTAAGAGAAATGCTGTGGTCAACTGCTCTGAACCAGCTGGCTCTGATTTAATCACAGAAACATACCTGAGCAGATGAGACCTGGAGGTATCCGAAAGTTACCTTTGCTTCATTACCATGCTAAGATCTCTGCCCAAGGAGGGATTTGTTCTCTGCTAGGCACAATTTGTACCATGTGCAAAGAATTGTGGAAGACTGTGTGAGCCCCAGCTGCCCCTGGCTGCTCAAGGAAATCTATCTCCACCACTTTCCTAGAGCCCTGATGACAGGTCTCCCTCCTACCCCTGAAAATTTCCTTGGGAAGAAGGTGTTTTTAGAGCATGAACTCTCTCTTCTCCATTCCTTGGTCAATGAATAAAGTTTCTGCTCTGCTATACCAAACTCCGTTTCCTTTGATTGGCATTTACAACTCCAGGCAAAGGACCCAAATTAAAGGATCATTGATCCATCAGGGATTGGTAAAGTATGTTATATATAAAAGCTGATAAGACAGTAAATCTTGAGAATTCTCATCACAAGGGAAAAATATATCTACACATCTATAAATATATCTATTTCTTTAATTTTGTTTCTATATGAGATGATGGATGCCCGCTGAACTTACTGTGGTAATCATTTCCTGATATTCGTTTTCATTTCAAATCATTATGCTGCATAGCTGAAACTTACAGAGCACCCTGTATCAATTATATATCAATAAAACATAGAAAAAAAAAGTTTAAATAAAGACCAGGTGAGTTTTAAAAAAAAATTGATTGTAGGAAGGAAAGAGAAATGAATAGCAAGAGTCCACTGTATCATTGTGTTGATGTTCTCCTAATCCCAGGAGGGTGCTTAGGCCATTCTGAAACCAACCAAGAAGGAAGCTTGGAGGACAGGACACTTGACTCAGACCTGAGGGTCTCAGTGTTGTGGTGAGCTGCTTTTCTGACAACAGAGTTAAGCAAGAGAACTCTGCTGGGAATGGCCTGAACCTGAAGTTTGGTGGGTTAGGGGGTGCATAAGTGACCCCAAAACCAGATGTAGACGTAGGGAAGGGAGCTGGACTTGGCCCAAGATGATCACCCAAAAGGGTGTGGTGACTTCAGCAAAAAGGTGGGTCGCCTGAATCCTAAAAACTATCAAAGAAAAACAAAGCCAGATGCTAGTTAAAGTGGTAAGGACAAATTTTAATTAGTATTACACTATTGCCATAGGCGGAGAAGGCAGTGGCACCCCACTCCAGTACTCTTGCCTGGAAAATCCCATGGGCAGAGGAGCCTGGTAGGCTGCAGTCCATGGGGTTGCGAAGAGTCGGACACGACTGAGCGACTTCACTTTCACTTTTCACTTTCCTGCATTGGAGAAGGAAATGGCAACCCACTCCAGTGTTCTTGCCTGGAGAATCCCAGGGACGGGGGAGCCTGGTGGGCTGCCGTCTATGGGGTTGCACAGAGTCGGACACGACTGAAGTGACTTAGCATTGTCATAGGGAGAAGATTCCAGTGTAAACTGAACCCAACTTTTAGTGGAATTTGTGCAGAGGTGGCTGGGCAGTTAAAGGGGAGAAAATGGAATAGGGAGAGGGGAGGGCCTTAGCAGAGTCAGGGAAGTGAAAAATTATAAAAAGCTAAAAGGGTGGGGTGGTGCCTGTGAAACCCATCTGTGTTTGTTAGTTGGCCCTTATCAAAGTCTCTTCTCCCACAGAGAGGGAGGCAAGGCTCTATCTTCAGGTGTTGGCCGCAACAGTCAATTCTTTTGGCAGCATGGAGTTTTCTAGGGAGGCACTTGAAGGGAGTGAGACTCATCCTAGGGATATGGCCTTGAGCTGTTAGAAACTATGTTTGTGTTTGTTCTAATCTTTGCAGGCCAAGGTTGAGGCCTACTCAAGAGAGGGCTCAGAAGTGCCTGGCTGAAATGTAGTCAAGAAGAGAAACTTCGTCAAAACTCATGTGAAAGTGACAGTGAAAATACTGCCCAAGATATTGTACTGAGACAGACAAGGGCCATTCTAGAGAGTTGAAGGGGCTTCCCAGGTGGCGCTAGTAAAGAAACTGCCTGCCAGTGCAGGAGACATAAGATACATGGATTAGATCCCTGGGTCAGGAATATCCTCTGGAGGAGGGCATGGCAACCCACTCTAATATTCTTGCCTGGACAGAGGAGCCTGAAGGGCTATAGTCCATAGGGTCGCAAAGAGTCAGACACGACTGAAATGACCTAGCACGCAGCAGGAGTAGAGTTTAAACATAAGGCTGCAAAGGAATAAGGGTTGTTTTCTGTTTACACTGGTCCAATTTTAATAGTTTAGTAAACTATTCACACGCATTCATCCAGTACCTCCTCTTCCAAATGTCCCTTTAGAATGAATCTATTTGCATATTCAAAGGGTAAGGTGCTTATGCAAGTGTTTATGCTTAAATGTAAATGTATAAGAAGTCTCCTGGTTTTCATGATGCTCTTAAAGGTCTATTGATCCCAAAGTAAAAAAAAAAAAAAATCTTACCCTAGGCTAATGGGTCTAAGCTCTACATATCTACACCCTCCTCCCTTTTTAAATAATAAGTGTTTTGTGTCACCCCCTTTACTTTAAAAAACTGGAAGTAATTTGTAATAAAACACACAGTTGGATGTGTAAATGCTTAGTCACAGTTTTACTGGAATGCATAATGGAATCGTCATATGTCTGTAGTGTTAAAAAATAAGACAACAGGCCCAAAATGGAATCAGTTATGCCAAGGCCCATGTTGCCAAACCAAAACCTAATTACAGTTTCTGTTCTCCCAGAAATGGAATCTTAAACTAGTTAATCAAGAATCATCTGATCAGCACCAGTTGGGTAAACTGCTTGACAGACTCCTGCCATCAACTGAAGGAAAGTAACCCTACAAAACAAAATGCTTTTATTTTTTTGCCTCCTCTAACTTCCTTGTTCCTTCACCCTTCTACGGATGAATCTTTCATGTTGTACAGCTCCTCGGAGCTCTTTTCTATCTGCTAGATTGGATGCTGCCCAATTCTAAGCATTTTTTGCCCAAACTTAAAATTTTTTATATAGCTCAGTAATTTCTTAACAGTTTCTGTATGTGGAATTTTTGACTGCAAAAGCTATAAATGCACACTAAAACAAGTGCATTATTTTGATTTAAAAAACATTAGCTGACATGTTACTACTGGTATTATTTCAAAAGTTCTGAATGTTTTTTGGTAACGTTCTGCATAAAAGGAGGTATAATTTTCCTTCAGTGTATTCAGTAGCTGCAGTCCCAGAAAATTCAACGTACATTAAAGTCAAGCAAGAAATATTTGGTGTTTATCTTTTAAAAGAAGTTACATTGATTACATTTAGCTTTACTAAATGCTATCTTTGTAACACTCAAAAAACACTATCACAAATTTCCAGCTCACCCTCAGGGGACTATCCTGCCTTTGGGTACTATTGCTCTGGGAGGGCCCTTTAAGGTCATCTAGTCCCACTTCTCCCTCTGGCCTTTTCAGTTCCTGCCTCCCCCTCCCTCCTACCTTTCCAGTTTAAGGGGAATTTCTGGATTAAAGAGAAACCACTTTGTAGTATTTTTCTTTTAGAAAAATTGAGAAGATCTTGACATCTGATCATCTTATACAGAAAGCCAAATCTTGATTATGTTTTAGATGCTTTGTGTGTGCTTGGTCGCTCAGTCCTGTCTGACCCATGAACTGTAGCCTGCCAGGCTCCTCTGTTGATGGGATTGCCAGGCAAGCATACTGGAGTGGGTAGCCATTCCCTTCTTCAAGGGATTGTCACAACCCAGGGATCGAACCTGGGTCTCCTGTATTGCAGGCAGATACTTTACCATCTGAGCCACCAGAGGAAGCCTAAAACTCCCCAAGTCACCCAGGTTCTCAACCCTCCCTTTTCAGTGATTTTGCTTTTAGGAGATTCTCTGTCTGTATTTGGGGACTCTCCTGCAGAAAATCCCAGAACCGTGCTGACTGACCTTATTACAGATTTACCTGTCTCCGTTTCAGGTCCCTTGGAGCAGCATATTTTCTCACGTCAGCTTCTCTCATCTTCGTCAACTCTGACCCCCAAACCCTCTAACCAATTCCACTCCAGCTGAATGTCAGCTGAATGTTTCTTGGTAAAGTTCCTACCTCAGTTCCTACTTCAGTGAGAAAAAGTTGTATAATCCTTCCATTTCCTTGCTTTTCTCACCTGCCAAAGCAACAGCTTTCTACAGTAGCATGCATCCTGGCACCCTGTTATGGAGGACAAGGTGGAATGCTGAAGGAAGGTTTCTACTACCAAGCAGGAGGATGCCAACCCAGCTGAGTCTGGTCTCCAGTGGATGAAATTGGAGAGAGAGAAAATGGAGTCCTATTTTAAAGCCAAAAGCCACAGTCCCTACCATGTTTTAGGACAGTGTTGCTGTGCCCAAGGACTGGGTGGGGCTGGAGGGCATTTGCCTGAGGAGCTTAACTTTCAGCAGCTTCTGCTTCCAGCTAGCTGGTCAAGCGCGATTTGAAACCTCCTTTCCTGGTGGCTCAGACGGTAAAGCGTCTGCCCACAATGTGGGAGACCTGGGTTCGATCCCTGGGTCGGGAAGATCCGCTGGAAAAGGAAATGGCAACCCACTCCGGTACTCTTGCCTGGAAAATACCTTGGACAGAGAAGCCCATAGGCTACAGCCTGTGGGGTTGTAAAGAGTCAGATGGGACTTCCCTTTCACTTTCCTTCTTGGACTTCCCTGGTGGCTCAGAGGGTAAAAGCATCTGCTTACATTGTGGAAGACCCGGGTTCGGTCCCTGTGTTGGGAATATCCCCTGGAGAAGGCAATGGCACCCCACTCCAGTACTCTTGCCTGGAAAATCCCATGGACAGAGGAGCCTGGTAGGCTACAGTGTATGGGGTCGCTAAGAGTCGGACACGACTGAGTGACTTCACTAGTCATTGATATTTTGCTTTCAGATGCCACCACTTTAACCTTCATAAAATGCTTAGATGGTTGGTCCATTTTCCCTTCACTAAGAAATGGGTTTTTTTTTTTTTTAGGATTTGAAATAGCTCAACTGGAATTCCATCACCTCCACTAGCTTTGTTCATAGTGATGCTTGCTAAGGCCCACTTGACTTCACATTCCAGGATGTCTGGCTCTAGGTCAGTGATCACACCATCGTGATTATCTGGGTCATGAAGATCTTTTTTGTACAGTTCTTCTGTGTATTCTTGCCATCTCTTCTTAATATCTTCTGCTTCTGTTAGGTCCATACCATTTCTGTCCTTTATTGTGCCCATCTTTGCATGAAATGTTCCCTTGGTATCTCTGATTTTCTTGAAGAGATCTCTAGTCTTTCCCATTCTGTTGTCTTCCTCTATTTCTTTGCATTGATCGCTTAAGAAGGCTTTCTTATCTCTTCTTGCTATTCTTTGGAACTCTGCATTCAGATGTTTATATCTTTCCCTTGCTCCTTTGCTTTCCGCTTCTCTCCTTTTCACAGCTATTTGTAAGGCCTCCCCAGACAGCCATTTTACTTTTTTGCCTTTCTTTCCCATGGGGATGGTCTTGATCCCTGTCTCCTGTACAATGTCACGAACCTCATTCCATAGTTCATCAGGCACTCTATCTATCAGATCTAGGCCCTTAAATCTATTTCTCACTTCCACTGTATAATCATAAGGGATTTGGTTTAGGTCATACCTGAATGGTCTAGTGGTTTTCCCTACTTTCTTCAATTTAAGTCTGAATTTGGCAATAAGGAGTTCATGATCTGAGCCACAGTCGGCTCCTGGTCTTGTTTTTGCTGACTGTATAGAGCTTCTCCATCTTTGACTGCAAAGAATATAATCAATCTGATTCCGGTGTTGACCATCTGGTGATGTCCATGTGTAGAGTCTTCTCTTGTGTTGTTGGAAGCAGCCATAGGACTGGAAAAGGTCAGTTTTCATTCCAATCCCTAAGAAAGGCAATGCCAAAGAATGCTCAAACTACTGCACAATTGTACTCATCTCACACACTAGTAAAGTAATGCTCAAAATTCTCCAAGCCAGGCTTCAGCAATATGTGAACCGTGAACTTCCTGATGTTCAAGCTGGTTTTAGAAAAGGCAGAGGAACCAGAGATCAAATTGCCAACATCCGCTGGATCATGGAAAAAGCAAGAGAGTTCCAGAAAAACATCTATTTCTGCTTTATTGACTATGCCAAAGCCTTTGACTGTGTGGATCACAATAAACTGTGGAAAATTCTGAAAGAGATGGGAATACCAGACCACCTGATCTGCCTCTTGAGAAATCTGTATGCAGGTCAGAAAGCAACAGTTAGAACTGGACATGGAATAACAGACTGGTTCCAAATAGGAAAAGGAGTTCGTCAAGGCTGTATATTGTCACCCTGCTTATTTAACTTATATGCAGAGTACATCATGAGAAACTCTGGACTGGAAAAAACACAAGCTGGAATCAAGATTGCCGGGAGAAGTCTCAATAACCTCAGATATGCAGATGACACCACCCTTATGGCAGAAAGTGAAGAGGAACTCAAAAGCCTCTTGATGAAAGTGAAAGTGGAGAGTGAAAAAGTTGGCTTAAAGCTCAACATTCAGAAAACAAAGATCATGGCATCTGGTCCCATCACTTCATGGGAAATAGATGGGGAGACAGTGGAAACAGTGGAAACAGTGTCAGACTTTATTTTTCTGGGCTCCAAAATCACTACAGATGGTGACTGCAGCCATGAAATTAAAAGACGCTTACTCCTTGGAAGGAAAGTTATGACCAATCTAGATAGCATATTCAAAAGCAGAGACATTCCTTTGCCAACAAAGGTCCATCTAGTCAAGGCTATGGTTTTTCCTGTGGTCATGTATGGATGTGAGAGTTGGACTGTGAAGAAGGCTGAGTGCCGAAGAATTGATGCCTTTGAACTGTGGTGTTGGAGAAGACTCTTGAGAGTCCCTTGGACTGCAAGGAGATCTAACCAGTCCATTCTGAAGGAGATCAGCCCTGGGATTTCTTTGGAAGGAATGATGCTAAAGTTGAAACTCCAGTACTTTGGCCACCTGATGTGAAGAGTTGACTCATTGGAAAAGACTTTGATGCTGGGAGGGATTGGGGGCAGGAGGAGAAGGGGACGACAGAGGATGAGATGGCTGGATGGCATCACTGACTTGATGGACGTGAGTCTTGGCTTGGCGTGCTGCGATTCATGGGGTTGCAGAGTCGGACACGACTGAGTGACTGAACTGAACTGAACTGAAGAGATGTGTACTGACATTTAAGAGTAACCTCTAGGTGGTTAAATTATGAGTAATTATTTTACTATTTTGTATCTTCCAGATTTCAAACAATAAACAGGTATTGTGGGGTTTCATTTTTAACTTTGAGATGGTAAAAGTACAGAATAGTGCAGACAAAAACATAATACTTATGTTTCCATAATCTTAAGTTCATCTATAACATTTATATTAATAATTTACCAAGTAATATAAAATGAGTAACAGTTACAGAATGGAAGCATGAGATGACACACTTATCTGACAGGCTCAAATCCGCCAGGTGGGCTTTCAGCATGACCTCCACTCTTTGTGCTGCTGGTTTTTCTTTTTTCTGGTTATAAATAAAATAAAACTTTATCTTGTAGAACATAAAAAGCCAGAATGACAGCGGAATCTGAAGAAAGAGATCATTACTAAATGACTACTTCTCTGAGTACACAGGTTCTTTTGGAATGATAGAAATGTCTTAGAACTAGATTGACTGCACAATTATTTAACTTCTTTATTTTTTTATCATTGTGTTTTTAGTCTTCCGGCTATGCCCCTCAGCATGTGGGATCTTAGTTTCTGAACCAAGGATTGAACCTGCACCCCCTGCATTGGCAGCATGATGTCTTAACCACGGGACCACCAGCGAAGTCCCGTATTTCACTTCTTGATTTGCATACAGTCTATCAACACATTCTACCTTCAGCTTTCTGATAAATAAGGAATGACTAAGAAGGAAAGAGAAAGAAAACATGAGTTGCCTTATATTTCCTTTTCCTTTTATGCCACCATTCACTTGGCTATGCAAGAAATTGGGCTTCTCAGGTGGCTCAGTTGGTAAAGAAGCCACCTACAATGCAGGAGACATGGGTTCGATCCCTGGGTTGGGAAGATCCCCTGGAAAAGGAAATGACAACCCACTCCAGTATTCTTGCCTGGGAAATCCCATGGACAGAAGAACCTGGCAGGCTACAGTCCATGGGGCTGCAAAGAATCAGACACGACTTAGTGACTGAACCAAGGATTATTGTTTCTTAGAACACCACTGCCTTTTTTTTTTTTTTTTCCTGTTTTGGAAACTAGTTCCAGTTCAAGCAGATAACCTGGGCTCTGGGGGCTTCATTCCTTACTCAGTCATAGATGCAGTATGCTATCTTGCCCTTGGTTTGAGTCTTATGGAACGTTCACACATTGTGAACCCATGGAAATTTTGTGACCATGGGCCTCACAAATTGTATGTGCAAACAGAACAGCAACAAGTAGCAGACACATCTATTGTACATATCTCTTCTGTTGACGCACAGGCTTCATTGTCTCAACAAATTTCTCTTGCAAAACACAAGTTCAAAGATAAAATTTTTAAGAATTTCAAGACTGTGACAGCAGAGCATTAGACTCTTTGGGAGCTCATTATCCCATGTAACTGTATAGGCTGTATGTCCAGGAAGCCCACTCACATTCCAGAGCTCAGATTCAGCCTTCTCAGCACATTGACCAGGTCCTGAGCAAAAGGAAGAGCCTGGGAAATTACTGTGATATTTGGTGACATCATTTGGAATCAAAATAAATTTTTAAAATCATTTTACTTCAGTATGGGATAGAATATTTAATAGAATTATGGGTCAAAAATTTAGATATTGCTAACTGGCAACTCTCTCCCTTAACTCCTGTCACTGTTTGATTTTCTAATTTCTGTTTCTTTATATATTCTATTTCTCTAGTTTAAATTGAAATATAATTGACTTTTAGTACAAAACACAGATCTTAAGCGTACAGTTGACTGACTTTTTACCTATATATCCAACTATGTATGTATAGGTACAATATGGAAAGTTCCATACCCAAGCAAATTCTCTTGTACCCATTAACAGTCAGTAGCCACCAATCACTATCCAAAGTTTGTGTTCTTTGCCTATTTGGCTTTTCTAGAACTTCACAAAAACAAAAGAAACAAAAAGTAATTAAAAACAACAACAGCAAGAAAATAATTTTAAAAAAGAGAAAACAGAGTATTCGTTTGTGTAATGTTTTTTAAGATTCATCCATGCTGTTGCAGGTAGAAATTGTTCATCCATTCCAGTGTTAATGGACGTTTGGGTTTCTCAAAATTCTCCAAGCCAGGCTTCAGCAATATGTGAACCGTGAACTTCCTGATGTTCAAGCTGGTTTTAGAAAAGGCAGAGGAACCAGAGATCAAATTGCCAACATCTGCTGGATCATGGAAAAAGCAAGAGAGTTCCAGAAAAACATCTATTTCTGCTTTATTGACTATGCCAAAGCCTTTGACTGTGTGGATCACAATAAACTGTGGAAAATTCTGAAAGAGATGGGAATACCAGACCACCTGATCTGCCTCTTGAGAAATCTGTATGCAGGTCAGAAAGCAACAGTTAGAACTGGACATGGAACAACAGACTGGTTCCAAATAGGAAAAGGAGTTCGTCAAGGCTGTATATTGTCACCCTGCTTATTTAACTTATATGCAGAGTACATCATGAGAAACGCTGGACTGGAAGAAGCACAAGCTGGAATCAAGACTGCTGGGAGAAATATCAATAACCTCAGATATGCAGATGACACCACCCTTATGGCAGAAAGTGAAGAGGAACTCAAAAGCCTCTTGATGAAAGTGAAAGTGGAGAGTGAAAAAGTTGGCTTAAAGCTCAACATTCAGAAAACAAAGATCATGGCATCCGGTCCCATCCCTTCGTGGGAAATAGATGGGGAAACAGTGGAAACAGTGTCAGACTTTATTTTTCTGGGCTCCAAAATCACTACAGCCATCTCATCCTCTGTCGTACCCTTCTCCTACTGCCCCCAATCCCTCCCAGCATCAGAGTCTTTTCCAGTGAGTCAACTCTTCGCATCAGGTGGCCAAAGTACTGGAGTTTCAGCTTTAGCATCATTCCTTCCAAAGAAATCCCAGGGCTGATCTCCTTCAGAATGGACTGGTTAGATCTCCTTGCAGTCCAAGGGACTCTCAAGAGTCTTCTCCAACACCACAGTTCAAAAGCATCAATTCTTCGGCGCTCAGCCTTCTTCACAGTCCAACTCTCACATCCATACATGACCACAGGAAAACCATAGCCTTGACTAGACGGACCTTTGTTGGCAAAGGAATGTCTCTGCTTTTGAATATGCTATCTAGGTTGGTCATAACTTTCCTTCCAAGGAGTAAGCGTCTTTTAATTTCATGGCTGCAGTCACCATCTGCAGTGATTTTGGAGCCCCCAAAAATAAAGTCTGACACTGTTTCCACTGTTTCCCCATCTATTTCCCATGAAGTGATGGGACCGGATGCCATGATCTTCGTTTTCTGAATGTTGAGCTTTAAGCCAACTTTTTCACTCTCCTCCTTCACCTTCATCAAGAGGCTTTTGAGTTCCTCTTCACTTTCTGCCATAAGGGTGGTGTCATCTGCATATCTGAGGTTATTGAGATTTCTCCCGCCAATCTTGATTCCAGCTTGTGCTTCTTCCAGTCCAGAGTTTCTCATGATGTACTCTGCATATAAGTTAAATAAGCAGGGTGACAATATACAGCCTTGACGTCCTCCTTTTCCTATTTGGAACCAGTCTGTTGTTCCATGTCCAGTTCTAACTGTTGCTTTCTGACCTGCATACAGATCTCAAGAGGCAGATCAGGTGGTCTGGTATTCTCATCTCTTTCAGAATTTTCCATAGTTTATTGTGATCCACACAGTCAAAGGCTTTGGCATAGTCAATAAAATAGAAATAGACGTTTTTCTGCAACTCTCTTGCTTTTTTCCATGATCCAGCGGATGTTGGCAATTTGATCTCTGGTTCCTCTGCCTTTTCTAAAACCAGCTTGAACATCTGAAAGTTCACGGTTCACACATTGCTGAAGCCTGGCTTGGAGAATTTTGAGCATTACTTTACTAGCATGTGAGATGAGTGCAATTGTGCGGTCGTTTGAGCATTCTTTGGCATTGCCTATCTTTGGGATTGGAATGAAAACTGACCTTTTCCAGTCCTGTGGCCACTGCTGAGTTTTCCAAATTTGCTGGCATATTGAGTGCAACACTTTCATAGCATCATCTTTCAGGATTGGAAATAGCTCAACTTGATTTCCATCACCTCCACTAGCTTTGTTCATAGTGATGCTTTCTAAGGCCCACTTGACTTCACATTCCAGGATGTCTGGCTCTGGGTCAGTGATCACATCATCGTGATTATCTGGGACATGAAGATCTTTTTTGTACAGTTCTTCTGTGTATTCTTGCCATCTCTTCTTAATATCTTCTGATTCTGTTAGGTCCATACCATTTCTGTCCTTTATGGAGCTCATCTTTGCATGAAATGTTCCCTTGGTATCTCTGATTTTCTTGAAGAGATCTCTAGTCTTTCCCATTCTGTTGTTTTCCTCTATTTCTTTGCATTGATCGCTTAAGAAGGCTTTCTTATCTCTTCTTGCTATTCTTTGGAACTCTGCATTCAAATGCTTATATCTTTCCTTTTCTCCCCAGACAGCCTTTTTGCTTCTTTGCATTTCTTTTCCATGGAGATGGTCTTGATCCCTGTGTCGTGTACAATGTCACGAACCTCAGTCCATAGATCATCAGGCACTCTATCAGATCTAGGCCCTTAAATCTATTTCTCACTTCCACTGTATAATCATAAGGGATTTGATTTAGGTCATACCTGAATGGTCTAGTGGTTTTCCCTACTTTCTTCAATTTAAGTCTGAATTTGGTAATAAGGAGTTCATGATCTGAGCCACAGTCAGCTCCCGGTCTTGTTTTTGTTGACTGTATAGAGCTTTACATCTTTGGCTGCAAAGAATATAATCAATCTGATTTCAGTGTTGACCATCTGGAGATGTCCATGTGTAGTGTCTTCTCTTGTGTTGTTTGAAGAGGGTGTTTGCTATGACCAGTGCATTTTCTTGGCAAAACTCTATTAGTCTTTGCCCTGCTTCATTCCATATCCCAAGGCCAAATTTGCCTGTTACTCCAGGTGTTTCTTGACTTCATACTTTTGCATTCCAGTCCCCTATAATGAAAAGGACATCTTTTTTGGGTGTTAGTTCTAAAAGGTCTTGTAGGTTCATAGAACCGTTCAACTTCAGCTTCTTCAGCGTTACTGGTTGGGGCATAGACTTGGATTACTGTGATACTGAATGGTTTGCCTTGGAAATGAACAGAGATCATTCTGTCATTTCTGAGATTGCATTTTTGCAATTGTACTGCATTTCTGACTCTTTTGTTGACCATGATGGCTACTCCATTTCTTCTGAGGGATTCCTGCCTGCAGTAGTAGATATAATGGTCATCTGAGTTAAATTCACCCATTCCAGTCCATTTGAGTTTGCTAATTCCTAGAATGTCGACATTCACTCTTGTCATCTCTTTTTTGACCACTTCCAATTTGCCTTGTTTCATAGCCCTGACATTCCAAGTTCCTACGCAATATTGTTCTTTACAGCATCGGAGCTTGCTTCTATCACATCCACAGCTGGGTATTCTTTTTGCTTTGGTTCCATCCCTTCATTCTTTCTGGAGTTATTTCTCCACTGTTCTCCAGTAGCATATTGGGCATCTACTGACCTGGGGAGTTTCTCTTTCAGTATCCTATCATTTTGCCTTTTCATATTGTTCATGGGGTTCTCAAGGCAAGTGGTTTGCCATTCCCTTCTCCAGTGGACCACATTCTGTCAGATCTCTCCACCATGACCCACCCGTCTTGGGTTGCCCCACAGGCATGGCTTAGTTTCATTGAGTTAGACAAGGCTGTGGTCCTAGTGTGATTAGGTTGACTAGTCTCCTGTGAGTATGGTTTCAGTGTGTTTGCCCTCTGATGCCCTCTTGCAACACCTACCGTCTTACTTGGGTTTCTTTTACCTTGGGCGTGGGGTATCTCCTAACGGCTGCTCCAGCAAAGTGCAGCTGCTGCTCCTTACCTTGGACGAGGGGTATCTCCTCACCATCGCCCTTCCTGACCTTCAAAGTGGGATAGCTCCTCTAGGCCCTCCTATGCCCATGCAGCCACCGGTCCTTGGACGTGGGGTTGGTCCTCCCGGCTACTGCCCCTGGTCTTGGGCGTGGGGTAGCTCCTCCCGGCCGCAGCCCCTGACCTCGGGCGTGTGGGCGTGGGGTAGCTCCTCCCGGCCGCTGCCCCTGGCCTCAGGCGTGTCATAGAGTGGCATATATTGTACTTGAGTAGAAATTGCAAGTGGGCTTCCCTGGTGGCTCAGAGGTTAAAGCATCTGCCTCCAATGCAGAAGACCCGGGTTCGATCCCTGGGTCAGGAAGATCCCCTGGAGAAGGAAATGGTAACCCACTCCAGTATTCTTGCCTGGAGAATCCCATGGACAGAGGAGCCTGGCGGGCTACTGTCCACGGGGTTGCAAAGAGTCGGACACGACTGAGAGACTTCACTTCACTTTGCCTAAGTAGTTATATAATTTTGCACTCTTGGACTTCCCTCGTGGTCCAGTGGTAAACAGCATGCCAGCGTAGGGGATATAGGTTTGATCCCTGGTACAGGAAGATTCCACATGCCACAGAGCAACTAAGCCCTTGGGCCACAAGCACTGAGTCCAAGCTCTAGAGCCCATGCATTACAACTACTGAAGTTCATGTGCCTAGAGCCCATGATCCACCACAAGCTGCTGCTGCTAAGTCTCTTCAGTCGTGTCCGACTCTGTGCAACCCCATAGACGGCAACCCACCAGGCTCCCCCATCCCTGGGATTCTCCAGGCAAGAACACTGGAGTGGGTTGCCATTTCCTTCTCCAATGCATGAAAGTGAAAAGTGAAAGGGAAGTCGCTCAGTCGTGTCTGACTCTTTGCGACCCCGTGGACTGCAACCCACCAGGTTCCTCCGTCCATGGGATTTTCCAGGCAAGAGCACTGGATGATCCACCACAAGAGGAGCCACCAAAATGAGAAGCCCAAGCACCACAACCAGAGAGTAGCCCCCACTTGCTGCAACTAGAGCAAGCCCTCTCAAAGCAGTGAAGACCCAGCATACCCAAAATAAACAAATAAATAAAAATTTAAAACTTTTAAATACTCTAGCAATGTATGAAAATTCTTTTCATTTTTCCTTTTGTTTTGCCTCCTTGCTTCCCCAGCTTCATAATCATTTCCATATAATTGAGAGGAAAGGTCTTAATTTAGGAACAAACTACGTACATGGCTAAGAAGAGAAGGATTTGAAAATCTGAGGGTCCTAAGCAATTAATTCTTCTTTTAAACAATTTATTTACTTTAATTGGAGGCTAATTACTTAACAATATTGTGGTGGTTTTTGCCATACATTGACATGAATCAGCCAGGGGTGCACATGTATACCCCCGTCCCAAACCCCCCTCCCACCTCCCTCCCCATCCCATCCCTCTGGGTTGTCCCAGTGCACCGGCTTTGAGTGCCCTGTCTCATGCATCGAACTCGCACCACTCATTCTATTTCACATATGGTAGTATACATGTTTCAAAGCTATTCCTCAAATCATCCCACCCTCACCTTCTCCCACAGAGTCCAAAAGTCCATTCTTTACATCTGTGTCTCTTTTGCTGTCTTGCATATAAGATCATTGTTACCATCTTTCTAAATTCCATTTATATGCATTAATATACTGTATTGGTGTTTTTCTTTCTGCTTATTTCACTGTGTATAATAGGCTCCAGTTTCATCCACCTCATTAGAACTGACTCAAATGCATTCTTTTCTATAGTTGAGTAATAATCCATTGTGTATATGTACAAAAGATGCACTCGTGTGGGTGAGTGAGTGTGTTTGTGTGTATGGAGGGAGCATGTGTATTTCATGTGTTCTTAGATAATTCATACTGCCAACTAACTTTAGGAACAAATATTTCTAAAGTTCCCACTCAACTGAGAACTTTAAAAACATCAAGCATATTCCCCTACTCTTCATATTTCAATTTAATCTTAAAATATTAGCCATTCCAGAATAATGCAAGAAATTATTTTATTTAAAACGTTCAGGTATTTATCAATGGTGATGATGTGCAACCTACAAGTGACATTTTTAGAAGAGATAACAGATAGTACCAGATAATATTATCTGTTTTTATTGAATTCACTTAATGTTTATTGAGATTCCCAGGTGGCTCAGTGGTAAAGAATCTGCCTGCCAATGCAGGAGACTCAGGAGACACAGGTTTGATCACTGGGTTGGGAAGATTCCCTGGAGGAGGAAATGGCTACCCTCTCCTGTATTCTTTCTGAGAAAATCCCACGGACAGACGAGCCCAGCAGGTTGCAGTCCATGGGATCACAAAGAGCCGGACACGACTGAGCACGTTCACACACACACAATGGTTTATTATTTTAGAGGACTCAGCATTTCTTTTTTTCTTCCATAAAATCTTCTTTGTTGGTGAAATAGCTACAACATTTAAGAGGTGAACATACAGGTAAGATAGCATTGTTCGATCTTATGGCAGCACAAATACACGGTTGTGATTATCCCACCTGTCCCAGGTCAGAGGGAAGTTGGGAGAAGGGGCTTTCTGGCCCACAGCAGTGGCTGAGGGACCTGTCCCAGAAGAGGGCAGCCAAGAGCTGAGGAGAGACTCGGCTGAGACCAAGGGTGACTATGAAAGAGACTCTTGTCCATTATGGAAGTTCCCAGAGTCTGGGGCCTGATGAGCTCCAACTTGACTCGACCAGGAATGACGGTTAGTAGTGGAAGCTAGGGTACCAGCTCAGGTACCCCAGAGTGAGATTAAGAGAAAGCAGAAGGTTGCTGGCCTAAATCAAAGTCAACTAAGAGATGATACAAGATCAAGCTCCACAAAAAGAACAGATCGACTCACAAGCTTTTTCTTTTTTTGGCTTTTTCTATTTTTTAATAAAGTATTTTTCCTTTAAAAATATTCACAGTCATTATGATACACTGGAAATTACAACAAAGGTTTGTTCTAAGGATGAATTTGGGGATGCTTTTAGGGCCTGAAGCCAGAAGATAGTTGTGATCTATCACAGTAGCAGGCCTTCAAGCTCCCTTGGAGTATGTTTGGGAGTAAGTAAGGGCTAATGCTTAGTTAAAAGCCACCCAGATGTTAACTGAGGCCTTCTATATTTAATAGACAGGACTGGCCTGCTTACTGTGGGAAGTCCAATCCCTCTCTGAGACTGCTGGCAATCTCTGGGAGAGAAGAGGCAAGTGCTGGGTATTACATTCTTGTGGTCACCCTCATCTGTGAAAAGCAAAGCATTTGGACAAATCTTGGCACACTTTACAAATGACCATTATTTCCCTCCTTCATCTTCCTTTCTCCTTCTCTTTTGCTTCTTCCTCCTTCCCCTTGTTACTGTGATGACCTCTGGTTATGAGTTCCTGCTTCCACTGGACACTGGTCAGTTAATAGATTGTTTCACTATTTCTTACTCAAGTTGTCATGTTCTGCACCAGGCAAATCCATCTGTGAATCTCATTTCCTTTCATAGTTGATACATACTAATAACACTACCACTTCCCTCTCCCCCTCAATACACACAGATGTGTATATATCTGTTAACATGAGATTTTTTTGTTTTATCAGAATTCAGTGCAAATTGAGGGTGACAAATGGAGTATGAGTATTTACAACTCAAAAATGAACTCCTACTGTCCACCTGAAATTATTACAACATTGTTAATCAGCTGTGCTGCTGCTGCTGCTGCTAAGTCACTTCAGTCCAATATAAAATAAATTTAAAAAAAAATGAACTCCTTCCACTTGAAAACTTGATTCTTCTTTAAAGTTCTTTTCCCAGGAATTGTTCTATTGGCTTTTCATCCATATAAGGGCTCAGCAACACACTAGCTAGCTTGTTTCTCTTCCTTTCCCCTGGGTGCTATTTCCTCAGCATCCTCTCCTTCCTGGCTTGCAGCCTCCCATGCAAATTCTTAATTCTTTATGCAGAGCACACAGTTCTGGCTGGGGTCTACTTCCAAGCTAAGGTCCAGACCCACTTTTGCATATCCAAACCTATAGAAATATTCAACAAAGCAAAAATGTTCTTGTTTGCCATGCTCCATTCTCCTTCTTGGGCTTCCCCAGTGGCTCAGTGGTAAAGAATCCACCTGCCAATGCCAGAGACGTGGGCTTGATCCCTGGGTTGAGAAGACCCCCTGGAGAAGGAAATGGCAGCCCACTCCAGTATTCTTGCCTGGAAAATCCTATGGACAGAGGAGCCTGGCAGGCTGCAGTCCATGGGGTCGCAGAAGAGTCGGACACGACTTAGCAACTAAACAACAACATTCTCCTTACACTGTGGTTGTAAATTTCATTTTCCACTTCTTTTTTGCTCCAGGCAAGTAGAGTGACTGTGTGGATCACAATAAATTCTGTGGAAAATTCTGAAAGAGATGAGAATACCAGACCACCTGACCTGCCTCTTGAGAAATCTGTATGCAGGTCAGGAAGCAATAGTTAGAACTGGACATGGAACAACAGATTGGTTCCAAATAGGAAAAGGAGTACGTCAAGGTTGTATATTGTTAGCCTGATTATTTAACTTATATGCAGAGTACATCATGAGACACGCTGGACTGGAAGAAACACAAGCTGGAATCAAGATTGCCGGGAGAAATATCAATAACCTCAGATATGCAGATGACACCACCCTTATGGCAGAAAGTGAAGAGGAACTCAAAAGCCTCTTGATGAAAGTGAAAGTGGAGAGTGAAAAAGTTGGCTTAAAGCTCAACATTCAGAAAACGAAGATCATGGCATCTGGTCCCATCCCTTCATGGGAAATAGATGGGGAAACAGTGGAAACAGTGTCAGACTTTATTTTGGGGGGCTCCAAAATCACTGCAGATGGTGAGTGCAGCCATGAAATTAAAAGACGCTTACTCCTTGGAAGGAAAGTTATGACCAACCTAGATAGCATATTCAAAAGCAGAGACATTACTTTGCCAACAAAGGTCCGTCTAGTCAAGGCTATGGTTTTCCTGTGGTCATGTATGGATGTGAGAGTTGGACTGTGAAGAAGGCCGAGTGCCAAAGAATTGATGCTTTTGAACTGTGGTGTTGGAGAAGACTCTTGAGAGTCCCTTGGACTGCAAGGAGATCTAACCAGTCCATTCTGAAGGAGATCAGCCCTGGGATTTCTTTGGGAGGAATGATGCTAAAGCTGAAACTCCAGTACTTTGGCCACCTGATGTGAAGAGTTGACTCATTGGAAAAGACTTTGATGCTGGGAGGGATTGGGGGCAGGAGGAGAAGGGGACGACAGAGGATGAGATGGCTGGATGCCATCACCGACTTGGTGGACGTGAGTCTGAGTGAACTCCGGGAGTTGGTGATGGACAGGGAGGCCTGGTGTGCTGTGATTCATGGGGTTGCAAAGAGTTGGACACGACTGAGCGACTGAACTGAACTGAACTGAACAGGGAGGAAGACACACTGGGAGAGAAGTGGAGCATCCTAGTGAAGAGATTAACATTTGGACAAAAGTATCTGTAGTAACATGGTAGTTTCAGTCTGGAAGCCCCAAACTTAGAGGAATTTGGTTTGTAGGGAATAACACATACTAAGCGCTTCCCTGGTAGCTCAGATGGTAAAACATCTGCCTGCAGTGTGGGAGACATGGGTTCGATCCCTTGGTTGGGAAGATCCCCAGGAGAAGGAAATGGCAACCCACTCCAGTACTCTTGCCTGGAAAATTCCATGGATGGAGGAGCCTGGTAGGCTACAGTCCATGGGGTCACAAAGAGCTGGACACGACTGAGCAACTTCACTGCTACTAATACATACTAAGACTTTTATCCAAAGCAGATTAAAGAAAGAGTAGAGACAAGACCCCCAAAATGAAGCTAATAGGTAAGATAATCAACCAATTCCATGTAATTATAGTCTTCACTTGATAGCCATGGGGTATTGGTTCCAAGAGCCCCTGTGGGTACTAAAACTTGGTGGTGCTCAAGTCCCTTATATAAAATGGTGTAGTGCAATTGGTCTCGGTATCCACAGATACAGAGGGCTGACTGCCCTAGGGGACCTGATAAAGCACATCCGTATTCCTGGTACCTGTGTTGTGGGGCCAGAAGAAAGGATGTGGAAGAAACCCCAACCTTGAAAAATCCATGTGAAAAGGATTTAAGTAAACAACCTAGCTGCTTGATATGGATTTGAAGACTCTCTGACACTCATGATGTAATCAATATTTCTTCCATTTTGTGAGAAAATATGTCATTAAATTAAAAACTTATTGCTCTCTATTACTCTTAAGGAAGCCACACTAATCACTCTGCAATTCCCCATAAGATAAAGTGTTCCTAATACAACAAGGGTAAAGAAAATATAGTGGTAGTATAACTTCACTGAAAATCTATGGTAACGATAGTATAGCGTTAGTGTAAGCAGACAGACAAAGCAGAGGAACACAATGGAGAGCTTAAAAATATAAACTTGATATTTGACAAATGGCAACCCACTCCAGTGTTCTTGCCTGGAAAATCCCATGGATGGAGGAGCCTGGTGGACTGCAGTGCATGGGGTCGCGAAGAGTCGGACACGACTGAAGCAACTTAGCAGCAGCAGCACCACCACCACAAAACAATCTGGAATGGATAGATAGATGGCTTCTTAGGGAGTATGAGAAAACTGGATCACTGTAGCGACTTCCCTTTCACGTTTCACTTTCATGCATTGGAGAAGGAAATGGCAACCCACTCTACTGTTCTTGCCTGGAGAATCCCCAGGACGGCGGAGCCTGGTGGGCTGCCGTCTATGGGGTCGCACACAGTTGGACATGACTGAAGCAACTTAGCAGCAGCAGCAGAACCACAAAACAATCTGGAATGAATAAATAGATGGCTTCTTAGGTAGTATGAGAAAACTGGATCACTGTACAAAGAAAAATTGAGCTTGATCCTGCATTTTTACTATATGCTAAGAGGATTCAAATTGGATTTTACAACTTATTAACGTAATAGAATATGAAAGGACTATCTTTATGAACCGGGGGAAATCTTTTTAAGCAAGACCCCAAAATATAAACATGAGATAAAGAAATAATTATTATCACTGCATAAAATTTGAAGATTTCTGTTCAATGAAGTATAAACTTAGACAAATGACTAAGAGGAGATATCTATCAGCAATGACTAAAATCTACAGGGCATTAAAACTAAAATATACAACAAGGACCTACTGTATACACAGTGAACTATACTCAATATTTTGTCATAACCTATAAGGGAAAAGAATCTGTAAAAGTATATGTGTGTGTGTGTTTTAAATCACTTTAGGTCTGTCCAACTCTTTGTGACCCCCCACAGACTGCAGCCCACCTCTGTCAGTGGGATTCTCTAGGCAAGAATACTGGAGTGGGTTGCCATTTCCTCCTCCAGGGGATCTTCCTGATCCAGGGATCAAACCCACATCTCATGTCTCCTGCACTGGCAGGCAGATTCTTTACCATTAGCATCACCTGGGAAGCTGTCATAAAAGTATATATGCATATATATATATATACACACACACATACATTCATATACAACTGGATCACTTTCCTATACACCTGAAACTAACATAAATATTTCAATTAAAAACAAAAAACTAGAGGGATTTCCCCAGTGGTCCAATGGTTAAGACGCTATGCTTCTAATGCAAGGGGCATGGGTTCAATCCCAGGTTGGGAACTACGATCTCACACGCTGTGCAGTGCAGCCAAAAGAGAAGCTAGAATATACGAAATCAGCAGGAATAAAATTGGAAACTGATTATAAAAATAGATAAAAGATATGAATAGGCAATTTGAAGCAAAGGAAGCCCAAAGGGCTAACAAATAATAAAAAGATACTCAACATCACTAGTAAGCTGATATATCAAAATTGAAGCAAAAATGATACACCAATTTTACAGCCATCAAATTGGCAAAAATTGGAAAAGATGGTGCATATCAGTTTGGCAAGGATATGGAGAAGTAACGTAAACTGGTACAGGTATTCTGGAAGGCATTCTGGCAGAATTCAGTAAAAATGTCAGTGCATGCCTCAGACTCACTTATCTCAGGGAATATACATACCAAAGAAATTCTTGCATGGATCTGAAGGAGAGTTATACAGGGACATCTGTTGCAGTGTTTATGGTAGAAGTATGCTAGGGGATGGGTACTTAAATGCAGTGAATGTGAAATGCTGTGCAGGTAGGAGCAAGATATATACAGCAATATGGGTACATCACAGAAGATTAATGCTGAGGGAAAAAAGTAAGAAACAGAACAGAAAAATAGCATATATCATTTGTGTAAATTAAAAACACAGAGATATACTGTATAAAACTATGTATTTCACAAGAACATATGCATATTTTATAATCTGTATTAAACACATTAGAGTGAGGAGAGGAACATGGGTTTGGATTGAGGTTAAAGAAACTAAAATAGACCAGGAATAAGCATTACATAAATGATGTTGATATTAAGCAATGAATTGAGAGGTATGATTAAATTTTCTATAACCGGGGTCTAATATGAAAGTAGAAGATAAATGATGAAAACATATGCTTACTGAGCAATAACCACCTTGAAAATATTATAGTAAAAGTGATAGATAATTACAACAAACATAGTAAAGATATATTTAGGAAAAACTGCATTACTGGATATTTAAAGACAACATGCACCAAAGGATTTTGGAAGGGGGAAAAAGAAAGCAAACAAATACCATAAATATGTTATTCTTTCTAAGTCATTTTATAGCTTAACATTATTCCAATCAAAACACCAATAGGATTTTTCTTCGAAGAAGATAAAGCTGATGGAAAGTTCACTAAAGTGTACTAAATAGGATAAGTTCTCAAAAAATAGCTTCAAAAAGAAGAGCAAAGAGAGGACAGTAGTTTTCAAGATGGCAAATGATAGTATGATACAACAAAAATTTATATAATGGCACAAAACAGATCCACATAAGTGAATAGAAATTTCAGAAACAGAACACTATTACATACCATAATTATAGAATTAAAAATATACTGCAAAATAAAGGCAAAGGAAAGAAAGATTTCATAAGACAACTAGATTATAATCTAGAGAAACTTAAGTGAGAACCATACCTTATATAAATACCAAAATAAATTTGAAGAATATTTTCTTTTTAAAATCAACTCTTGTAAGTAATTTACATATAGTGTTCCATTCGCTCTTAACAGTAACTCTGGTGATGGTGATTTAGTCGCTAAGCCATGTCCGACTCTTGCAATCCCATGGACTGTATCCTGCCAGGCTCCTCTGTCCGTGGGATTCTCCAGGTGAGGATACTGGAATGGGTTGCCATTTCCTTCTCCAGAGGATCTTCCCAACCCAGGAACTGAACCCTGGTCTCCTGCATTGCAGGCAGATTCTTTACCCACTGAGCTATGAGGGAACCCCCAATAACTCTTTAAATAGGCATAATTATTATAATAATTTTATAGACGAAAAACTGAAGCAAAGAAAATTAAAAAAAAATTTTTTTGACTATATTTTTGGTTGCTGTCTGCAAATATCATTAATCAGCCTAACACAAATGTCCCCAATGTGTCTTTATTCCTTTTGTTGGTTGGAAGGAAAGTCATTCTCTCCCAGAGGTTTTCTCCCTTCTATGCCCAACCTGTGAAGAAATCAATTTCTGCTGTCAATCCAAGCACTAATAATGACTATATAAATTGGCTATACCTTGAGGGAAAATTTACTGGAGATCTAAGTAAGATCTTTGGGAACTCTAAGACTTTCATTTAAATCCAGTCTTGAATACAAGTATTGTAATGGTATCCAGAATGTTTCTTAGGGCTGTTTCCAAATGAAAAAAATAGGTCTACTGAAGGTCCTAATAATGGAATTTTGTTCTGAAGACTGATTTTGGCAACTGAAGAAGTTTGTATGCCTTTGCTATGACGATTAAAAGAACCAATGCTATCATTTCTCATGAGATCCAAAATCAATGTTCTTTAAATTTTGTTACTTTGCTTGATTATTCTACTAAATTGTTTTTGTCCCCCTCAAATTGTGCTTTAAATCTGTATCTTTTTGGCCAGGAGCTATGTGAGTTGTATTTGTCTGTGCTTTCTATGGGACAGATACCACAGATAATTTTTTTAAGGAGAAATGACAGCATAAGAAGCACATCAGAGTTCTGTTAGCTCATGGCTTCAGTTTCCCATTGTGTATGTAGCTTTGCTTCCAGAAGAATTAGTTGCTTATAATTTAAAAATGCTGCTGCTGCTGCTAAGTCCCTTCAGTAGTGTCTGACTCTGTGCGACCCTGTAGATGGCAGCCCACCAGGCTCCTCCATCCTTGGGATTCTCCAGGCATACTGGAGTGGGTTACCATTTCCTTCTCCACTGCATGCATACATGCTAAGTCGCTTCAGTTGTGTCCGACTCTGTGTGACCCCATAGACAGCAGCCCACCAGGCTTCTCTGTCCATAGGATTCCCCAGGCAAGAATACTGGAGTGGGTTGCCGTTTCCTTCTCCAATAACTTAAGAATATATAAAAATAAATTTAACCAAGCAGGTATCAGTTATCACTGAAATTACAGTATGAAAATTATCTCTGTCTTTGGGGAGAACAATTAAAATGAAAGTACTGTGGTTAAAAACTAGAACAAAATTAAAAGAACTGGTAGAGTAAGATCAATGCAGCTAAAATATCATATGCATGGGGATTATAGCAAGGTACTTCCCAAGTTAAAGCTAATGAGAAACGAAATTAGATAGATTCAAGAATGTAATGGATGAGTTCAACCACTTGTACAAATGATATAACAAAGAAATTGTCTTTAATATTAACTGAAGAATTCAGAAAATATCTAAATCCAGTCAAAGAGTCTTGTGTTTCAGGAAGGCATGTTAACTGTTGTGACCCAGAAAATATCAGCTAGGGGTCAAAAATTCAAAGACCCAAAGAGAATATAAAGACTCAGGCAGTTAATATAAATATAAATCAAGATAAAAAAAAAAAATAGCAACCTACTGGGGACTTCCTTGGTGGTCCGGTGGCTAAGACTTCTTGCTCCCAATACAGGGAGCCCAGATTTCATCCCTTGTCAGGAAACTAGGTCCCACACACCACAGCTAAGAGCTTGCATGCCTCAGCTAAAGATTCCACATGCTGCAACGAAGTGCCGCATATTCTTAAAAGCCATTAAAGAATAGCAACCTACAGACTGACATATTTGCAAATCATAGATTCTATAAGAGGCTAATATCTAGAATATATTAAAAAAATCTGAGAATTCCCTGACAGTCCAGTGGACAAGACTCTGTGGCCTGCCTCTTTCCACCATCTTTCTGTGCCACCAGAATGGTGCACATGAATGTCCTGGCTGATGTTCTCAAGAGTATCAACGATGCCAAAAAGAAAGGCAAATGCCAGGTCCTTATTAGGCCATGCTCCAAAGTCATCGTCAAGTTTCTAACAGTGATGATGAAGCATGGTTACATTGGCGAATTTGAAATCATTGATGATCACAGGGCTGGGAAAATTGTTGTGAACCTCACAGGCAGGCTAAATAAGTGTGGAGCGATCAGCCCCAGATTTGATGTGCAACTTAAAGATCTAGAAAAATGGCAGAATAACCTGCTCCCATCCTATCAGCTTGGTTTCATTGTACTGACAACCTCAGCTGGCATCATGGACCATGAAGCAGCAAGAAGAAAACATACAGGAGGGAAAATCCTTGGATTCTTTTTCTAGGGATTTAATACATACAAATAAAATGCCTCAGAGGATTCTGGTGCTTCCTTAAGTCATTTTGAACTTTGTACAGCAGAATAGCAAGAGCGTCTTCAGGAGCATACAGCCTTTGTGTTAATTGGTGAATGCTGTTTCCTTGAAGTACAAGAAAGTTTTGACTTGGCGTAAATTTCACCATCATCCTTGTGGCTCATCAGAGGAAGGTGTGTCTGGTCCTGGATGGTTGACTCTGGTTTGGGGTCCAGATGGTGAAGCTGCCTCTTCTGGAGTCTTAAATTAACCCTTGAATGAGTGGTGCCTTTCCTATTTTTAGCCTGATAGAAATCACATTTCATGCCCTAACAATATGATAACAGTTATAGTTGACTATGTAAGTACTCATAAGGAAGCAGATAATTAGAGCCCTACAGCTCACTAAGACTCAAAGTAAATTTGGATGGCATATCGGGGACATGCCAGCAGTATGTGCTTAAAAAATGCCATTCTTTTTAAAAAACCAGTACTGTAAACCTATCACCAAGTGTATTCTGGAATTGGGCAGAATTAGTAAGAGCAGTGCTGTGCAGTAGGCATCTAACAAGAGCCACATGTGTATTCAAAACTTCTGGAAGCCACATTAAAACAAGGAAAGAGAAACTTTTTTTTTTTTTCTTAAAATAACATTTTGTGTTCAAAAGTTAAAATTTCACCATATAGATAATATGGGGGGAAAAAAAAAGACTCTGTGGCCTCACTGCTGAGGGCCCAGTTTCAATCCCTGGCTCGGAAACTAAGATCGCATAAACTGTGAGGCATGGTCAAACAAACAAACAAAAAACCTGTAACTCAACAATAATTTAAAAACACAAATAATCCAATTTAAAAAATGGTTAAAGAACTTGGGTTTCCCTTGTGACTCAGCTACTAAAGAATCCGCCTGCAATGCGGAAGACCTGGATTCGATCCTGGGTTGGGATTTCGATCCTGGAGAAAGGAAAGGCTACCCACTCCAGTGTCTTAGCCTGGAGAATTCCATGGACTGTATAGTCCATGGGGTCTCAAAAAGTCGAACATGACTAAGCGACTTGCACTTTCACTTAAAGAACTTGACTAGATATTTCTAAGAATGCCTACAAAAACCCAATAAGTACTTGAGAAAACACTCAATATTACTAATTGTTACAAAAATGTAAATCAAAACCACACTGAGATAGCTTTTCACACCCATTAGAATGGCTACTGTTTAAGAAGCAGAAAATAAGGAACGCTGGCAAGGATATGGAGAAATTGGAATTCTTGTGTATTGCTGGCAGGAATGTAAAGTACAGTCAAACAATATAATAGCTCATCAAAAAATTCAAAATAGAATGACCATATGATTTCAGCAATTCCACTTCTGGGTAAGTATATACCCAAAAGAATTGAAAGCAGGTACTCAAAATATAGGGTGCCCCTGATGGCTCAGAGGATAAAGAATCCCCCTGAATGCAGGAGACACGTGAGACATGGGTTCAATCTCTGGGTCAGGAAGATCCCCTAGAGGAGGAAATGCCAATCCACTCCAGTACTCTTGCCTGGAAAATCCTATGGACAGAGGAGCCTGGTGGGCTAAGTTCATGGGGTCTCAAAGAGTCGGACATGACTTAGCAACTGAACACGCATGCACACACACACTCATTCAAAATATCTGTACACCCATGTTCCTAGCAGCATTATTTACAAGAGCCAAAAGATGAAGGCAACCAAGGTGTCAATCAACAGGTGACTAGATAAACAAAATGTGGTATATGCATACAATGGAACATTATTCAGCCTTAGAAGGAGGAAATTCAGACACATACTGTCACAGTGATGAATCTTAAGGAAACTATGCTAAGAGAAATAAGCCAGTCACCAAAAAGTAAATATTGGATAATGGCATTTATTTGAGGTAGCTTGAGCAGTCAAACTCATAGAGATAGAAAGTAGAATATGGTTGCCAAGGACTTGAGGAAGAGAGTAATAACAGGGACTTGTTTTTTAATGGGTGCAGAGTTTCAGAACTGCAAGATGAAAAGAGTTCTGGAGATTAGCTGCCCAACAATGTGAATGTATTCAACACTACTAAACTGTCTACTTAAAAATAGCTAACATGACAAAATTTATGTTCTGTGTATTTTGCCACAATTAAAAACAGCAGCAACAACAACATTGTATCTGTCAGTAGACTTCAGTAAAGGAGAGACAATTGGAAGTGATAAATAAGATAATCACACATATGTATTAGCTGAGATAAGCTAATGTTAGAGGTTTCTTGGGTTTAGATAATTGTTGCTGCACAGGAATGTGGGTCCAGTATTGTCTAATGCTCTAGTTTTTTAAAATCTGAAATTTCATTAAAATACCCTGACACTTGTCATTAACCAATTTAAATATTTTAAAAATTCTGTGCAAAGATGAGCAAAATGTTGACAAATGTAGAAGCTAGGTGATGGGCATACAGTGACTCACTATATATCCCTTCTCCTTTTCTGTATGTTTGAAATTCTTATAGTAAAAAGTTAAATAAAAAAAGAAAGCCTATCTCGGCCAAATAAAATATGTCAGCTAGCCATGGGCTATAAATTATAATTACAGTGCTAAGCACTGTAGAACACAAGTTCCGTGAGGGCAGGGTTGTCACCTCAGTGACTTGAATGGTGCTGGGAACACAGTAGAAAGTCGGTCCATGTTTGTGGAAGTAATAAATGAAGCAAGGAAACATGCCTTTTAATAGTGCCTGTGCAGGTGTTGTGTTGGACACTTAACACTACCACTGTATAATTAATTGTGCTTTATTTTTTTCTAAAGAAATATTTAGCATATACAGAATGGTCTGCATTGCCTGTATAAAAGATCAGTTAAGAAAAAGAGTTCAGAGAGACTGGTTTTTTTTCCTATTGCTTCATAAACTTAGTGGCTTAAAACAACACAGATATATTATCTTAAAATTTTGGAGGTCAGAAATCCCAGTTGGTCTAGAATGGGCTAGAATCAAGATGTTTAGCAGGGCTGTGGTCCCTCTGGAGGCCCCATGGGAGAATCTATTGCCTTGCCTTTTCCAGTTTCTATAAACTGCCTGCAGTCCCTGACTTGTGGCTGCTTCCTTTATAGTCAAATCCAGCAACGGCTGATTCAGTCTTTCTCATCTTGTGTCACTGACACTGAGCTTTCCACCTGCCTCTTTCATGTTTAAAGACACTGTGAGTACATTGGCCCTCCAAGATAATCTGAAATAATCTCTCTCTCTCTTTTTAAGGTCTGCTGTTGCAGTCTGACTAGTGTTGCAGTCAATATGCCAGCAAATGTGGAAAACTCAGCAGTGGCCACAGGACTGGAAAAGGTCTGTTTTCATCCCAGTCCCAAAGAAGGGCAATGCCAAAGAATGCTCAAACTACCACACAATTGCACTCATCTCACGCACTAGTAAAGAAATGCTCAAGATTTTCCAAGCCAAGCTTCAACAGTATGTGAACCGTGAACTTCCAGATGTTCAAGCTGGATTTAGAAAAGGCAGAGGAACCAGAGATCAAATTGCCAACATCCGCTGGATCATGGAAAAAGCAAGAGAGTTCCAGAAAAACATCTATTTCTGCTTTATTGACTACGCCAAAGCCTTTGACTGTGTGGTCACAACAAACTGCGGAAAATTCTGAAAGAGATGGGAATAGACCACCTGACCTGCCTCTTGAGAACTCTGTACGCAGGACAGGAAGCAACAGTTAGAACTGGACATGGAACAACAGACTGGTTCCAAATAGGAAAAGGAGTACGTCAAGGCTGTATATTGTCACCCTACTTATTTAACTTGTATGCAGAGTACATCATGAGAAACACTGGGCTGGATGAAGCACAAGCTGGAATCAAGATTGCCAGGAGAAATATCAATAACCTCAGATATGCAGATGACACCACCCTTATGGCAGAAAGTGAAGAAGAACTAAAGAGTCTCCTGATGAAAGTGAAAGAGGAGAGTGAAAAAGTTGGTTTAAAACTCAACATTCAGAAAACTAAGATCATGGCATCTGGTCTCATCACTTCATGGCAAATAGATGGGGAAACAGTGGAGATAGTGACAGACTTTATCTTTGGGGGGATCCAAAATCACTGCAGATGGTGACTGCAGCCATGAAATTAAAAGACGCTTGCTCCTTGGAAGAAAATTTATAATCAACCTAGACAGCATATTAAAAAGCAGAGACATTACTTTGCCAACAAAGGTCCATACAGTCAAAGCTATGGTTTTTCCTGTAGTCATGTGAGAGTTGGACTACAAAGAAACCCGAGCGCCGAAGAATTGATGCTTTTGAACTGTGGTGTTGGAGAAGACTCTTGAGAGTCCCTTGGACAGTAAGGAGATCCAACCAGTCCATCCTAAAGGAAATCAGTCCTGAGTATTCATTGGAAGGACTGATGCTGAAACTGAAGCTCCAATACTTTGGCCATTTAATGCGAACAGCTGACTCATTTGAAAAGACCCTGATGCTGGGAAAGATTGAAGGCAGGAGGAAAAGGGGACGACAGAGGATGAGATGGTTGGATGGTATCACCAACTCAACGGACATGAGTTTGAGTAAACTCCGGGAGTTGGTAATGGACAGGGAGGTCTGGCGTGCTGCAGTCCATGGGGTCACAAAGAGTCAGACACGACGAGTGACTGAACTGAACTGAATTGATTAGCAATCTTAATTCCATCTATTATCTTTAATTCCCCTTTTACATAGAACACAACAGGACTTAAAGATTCCAGGGATTAAGATATAGACATCTTTGAAGAGGGAATTATTCTGCCTTCTCGGGGCTAAAGTGGGTATCATGCCTCCATATCTGAGCAGCCAAAAGGGCACACTAGCCACCGAGAGGATCCCCCTATAATGCAGACTGGTGTACCTGTATTCCATACATATGTGTCTGTCTTTAATACATATGTGTATCTTTCTTTCATAGACCTGTTTTTTGTTTTTTTTTTACAGCCTGATCACAGTACATATTAAAACCATATAATTTCCCTTTTATTAATACCACATTCAAACAGTTATATGTATATGTACTTATGCATATATATTTTCAAGATACAGAGTATTCTGTCCAGGCAATATTAATACATTCTCCATTTGGCAGTTGCACATTTAGGATGCTGGTTCTAGCTTTTTGTACATTTTCTGGACAATGAGAAGTTCATTCTCTTGGTATATACAAAAAGATGGAATTTTTGAACTTGAGGGCTCAATTCTAGATTGTGGTGAACACAGCAAAGTTCTGCCGTTATATGTGGCTATTCCCCAGTCACCATCTGTCTCTCTCACTGGGCATTTCTTATAAACAAAGCAAAGACATCATAAATGGAAAGTCATCTTAAATGGAAGTTGAAATGAGTTCTGACTTTTATACAAAGATGACATCATAGACAAAGGATAAAACAGCCTATCATGATATCAAAATAAAAGCAAGGACTTTTAAGGCCAAGAAGGCAAATGGAAAGACAGCCACAGAAGGCCCACTAGTTACTTGTCTTCTTGATGTATAACACACTGTGACTCTAAAGGAAGCACAAGGGCCAAGGAGTATACCAGGAACAACACACGAAGAAGATGGACAACGGCACACTGGTGTTTCCTATATCTGCCAAGGTCAACAAGCCTTGGATCAAGCATTCTCTGAAAAATCCTCACAACATTGACATGGCTGAAATTGACATCCTGATCAGGCTTGATGGAACATACATTCACCTGGCCCTTGATTCCCGTGACTTAGTGCTGCCAACAGGGACTTCACTGGTGGTCCAGTGACTGAGAATCCACGCTCCCAATGCAGGGAGCCCAGGTTTGATCCCTGGTCAGGGAACTAGATCCCACATGCTGCAACTAAGACCCAGAGAAGCCAAATTTTTGGCTGCACTGGGTCTTCATTGCTGTGTGTGGGCTTTCTCTTGTTGCTGCAAGCAAGGGCTACTCTTTGTTGCGGTGAGCAGGCCTTTTCCATTGTGGAGGCTTCTCTTGTTGCAGAGCACAGGCCTTCAGAGCATGGACTCAGTAGTTGTGGTACTAGGGCTTAGTTGCTCTGTGGCATGTAGAATCTTCTGGACCAGGAACCCATGTCCCCTGCATTGGTAGGCAGGTTCTTATCACTGTACCACCAGGGAAGTCCCCAAACTCTTTAATATGGGCAGCTCATAATATTTTGAGATATTAGTTTCAAATTTCTCCCCATATTTTGTTCTTGTTCTTTCCTCATTCAAGCAGATAGCTGTTTCTTCATTTCTGCAACAGGTCAGAAAACACAAGCCCATCAGATATCCTGTATATCTCCAAAATCTCAATCAATCCCATGAGGAACTGAGAGTTTTCCAGAAGTAGAAAGGAAAGAGTGTGTGGGACAAAGAGTTTGGATAAAGCTGTTGAGAGGGAGATGGTTCTTCATCCAGGGTGCAGACAGATGTCACAGGCTGCAGGGCAGACAGGGTGCATCTCTGGAGCTTGTTTGAGTAGCAGAGAGCCCCATGGTGGTCCCAGGCAGCATCTCCGGAGGATGCAGTAAGATTTCCAAGAGAAATGATTGCAGGGGACATGTAGGGCAGGGAGTACAAACTCAAATAGCTGTAGGGCCAGGAAGTTTCCACTAATCAGCAAAAAGGCTCTCCAGCACGAAGCCACTACTTAGTTCCAGCCTAGTGTTGTCATGTGAGAATGTGGAATCCAAATTACCATCTCTCTCAATTAAAACAATTAATAAATCTGGATGCTACAAAACAAATCTCCTGATTGTTAATGTTGCAGTTAATGCACATGTCTAAATGCCACTATGTGGGCCAAAATAAAATCATCCACTAAGTCCCATGTGTCAAGTGTGACAGGACTGCACAAAGCCACTGGACTGGAACAAGCTACTTGGACAGGAACAAGGGCCAGCTCCACTGTGGTCTGTGCACAGAGAGAGAGTCAGTGACCAGAGGCCCCTACTCCACCTCTGCAGCTTTGACTTTGTTGGCACTTTCTTTGTTGAATATACCTAGGTAAAACTAAAGAGTGACTGTTCATCTCTTGTCAGCCCAACATGATCTTTGAAGAAATAATTAAATTCATTCATGAAAATTAATGGATTGTGACATATCTTTCAGGTGTGAGTTCATGGGCTGAGATTCATGCCTGTTACACAATTAAAGGTATCTAACCCCCCTGTGGTTTAAAAAGACTTCCCTGGTGTCTCAGATGGTAAAGCATCTGCCTACAATGTGGGAGACCCGAGTTCGATCCCTGGGTCAGGAACATCCCCTGGAAGAGGAAATGGCAGCCCACTCCAGTATTCTTGCCTGGAAAATCCCATGGACAGAGGAGCCTGGTAGGCTACAGTCCATGGGGCCGCAAAGAGTTGGACACGACTGAGCGTCTTCACTCACTTACTTAACCCCCCTGTGATCAGGCCTATGTCCTACTTACAACCTCCTCTCCACTTCAGGCTCCGGTTAACTGAACGCACTCATATCGTATTCTTCGATGACAAAGCCAGAACAGTCATTCCCTTTATGTACCCTCACATTCTGCCCAGGGCTGCGCTTACTCTGGTCCTTCTCTTGGAATGCCCTTCCCCATCCTCATTTCTGCCTATAAAAACCTATCATCTTTTTTATTTAACTAGAGGATAATTGCTTTACAATGTTGTGTTGGTTTCTGCTATACAGGAATAGTTATGATATATAGTTATGTATATAACTATATATAAATATAGTTATGATATATAGTTATAGATATAACTATATATATATTCCCTCCCTCTTGAGCCTGCCTCCCGTCTCCCATCCCGCCCCTCTAGCTTGTCGCAGAGCACTAGGCCAGGCCCCTTGGCAGCTTCCCACTGGCTGTCTATTTTATACATGATGGTGTATAGGTCTCCTTCCCCTACTGTGTCCACAAGCCCTTTCTCTACATCTGCATCTCTATTCATGCCCTGCAAATAGAATTCTGGGCTTCTTCAAAAGGTGATAAGATATATATGAAACCTATCATCTATTCAGAATCCATCTTTTTCCTGTCTGTTCTCAAGAGCAAGTGGCCTTGTCTATACTGTGGCTCTTTAGGGAGGGGCCTTGCCTGACACTGAGTCATAAATGTTTCCCTTTGCTTTATGGATGAGCCTTGCCTTAAGATTTTTGCTTCTGCCATGGTCTCAGAACAGGTCTGAAAAATGATGGCTGACTGGACTTGAATCACACAATGTGTTGTGGCTTAGGAGATGCAGCCATGTGATTTTCCTTGGAGTTTGGAAACCAAACAATGAATTCCATTGTTTCTGCAATGGACACTGCCATGCGGCACGTAAGAGTCCTTTCAGAAAGGAAGGGCCTATTCCCCCAGCTGCCAGGGGTGTTGGGAGGAGTCAGCCCTGGGCTGTCAGCCTTCTTTGGTGATTGCTGGGACTTCAAGCAGGGCAAAGACTAATAGAGTTTTGCCAAGAAAATGCACCGGTCATAACAATCACCCTCTTCCAACAACACAAGAGAAGACTCTATACATGGACATCACCAGATGGGGGTCAACACCGAAATCAGGTTGATTATATTCTTTGCAGCCAAAGATGGAGAAGCTCTATTCAGTCAGCAAAAACAAGACAAGGAGCCGACTGTGGCTCAGATCATGAACTCCTTATTGCCAAATTCAGACTTAAATTGAAGAAAGTAGGGAAAACCACTAGATCATTCAGGTATGACTTAAACCAAATCCCTTATGATTATACAGTGGAAGTGAGAAATAGATTTAAGGGCCTAGATCTGATAGACAGAGTGCCTGATGAACTATGGAATGAGGTTCGTGACATTGTACAGGAGACAGGGATCAAGACCATCCCCATGGAAAAGAAAGGCAAAAAAGCAAAATGGCTGTCTGGGGAGGCCTTACAAATAGCTGTGAAAAGAAGAGAAGCGAAAAGCAAAGGAGAAAAGGAAAGATATAAACATCTGAATGCAGAGTTCCGAAGAATAGCAAGAAGAGATAAGAAAGCCTTCTTAAGCGATCAATGCAAAGAAATAGAGGAAGACAACAGAATGGGAAAGACTAGAGATCTCTTCAAGAAAATCAGAGATACCAAAGGAACATTTCATGCAAAGATGGGCTCGATAAAGGACAGAAATGGTATGGACCTAACAGAAGCAGAAGATATTAAGAAGAGGTGGCAAGAATACACAGAAGAACTGTACAAAAAAGATCTTCATGACCTAGATAATCACGATGGTGTGATCACTCACCTAGAGCCAGACATCCTGGAATGTGAGGTCAAGTGGGCCTTAGCAAGCATCACTATGAACAAAGCTAGTGGAGGTGATGGAATTCCAGTTGAGCTATTTCAAATCCTGAAAGATGATGCTGTGAAAGTGCTGCACTCAATATGCCAGCAAATTTGGAAAACTCAGCAGTGGCCACAGGACTGGAAAAGGTCAGTTTTCATTCCAATCCCTAAGAAAGGCAATGCCAAAGAATGCTCAAACGACCGCACAATTGCACTCATCTCACATGCTAGTAAAGTAATGCTCAAAATTCTCCAAGCCAGGTTTCAGCAATATGTGAACCATGAACTTCCTGATGTTCAAGCTGGTTGTAGAAAAGGCAGAGGAACCAGAGATCAAATTGCCAGCATCCGCTGGATCATGGAAAAAGCAAGAGAGTTCCAGAAAAACATCTATTTCTGCTTTATTGACTATGCCAAAGCCTTTGACTGTGTGGATCACTAAACTGTGGAAAATTCTGAAAGAGATGGGAATACGAGACCACCTGATCTGCCTCTTGAGAAATTTGTATGCAGGTCAGGAAGCAACAGTTAGAACTGGACATGGAACAACAGACTGGTTCCAAATAGGAAAAGGAGTTCGTCAAGGCTGTATATTGTCACCCTGTTTATTTAACTTATATGCAGAGTACATCATGAGAAACGCTGGACTGGAAGAAACACAAGCTGGAACCAAGATTGCTGGGAGAAACCTCAATAGCCTCAGATATGCAGATGACACCACCCTTATGGCAGAAAGTGAAGAGGAACTCAAAAGCCTCTTGATGAAAGTGAAAGTGGAGAGTGAAAAAGTTGGCTTAAAGCTCAACATTCAGAAAACGAAGATCATGGCATCCGGTCCCATCCCTTCATGGGAAATAGATGGGGAAACAGTGGAAACAGTGGAAACAGTGTCAGACTTTATTTTTCTGGGCTCCAAAATCACTACAGATGGTGACTGCAGCCATGAAATTAAAAGATGCTTACTCCTTGGAAGGAAAGTTATGACCAACCTAGATAGCATATTGAAAAGCAGAGACATTACTTTGTGAACAAAGGTCTGTCTAGTCAAAGCTATGGTTTTTCCTGTGGTCATGTATGGATGTGAGAGTTGGGACTGTGAAGAAGGCTGAGCGCTGAAGAATTGATGCTTTTGAACTGTGGTGTTGGAGAAGACTCTTGAGAGTCCCTTGGACTGCAAGGAGATCCAACCAGTCCATTCTGAAGGAGATCAGCCCTGGGATTTCTTTGGAAGGAATGATGCTAAAGCTGAAACTCCAGTACTTTGGCCAACTCACGTGAAGAGTTGACTCATTGGAAAAGACTCTGATGCTGGGAGGGATGGGGGGCAGGAGGAGAAGGGGACGACAGAGGATGAGATGGCTGGATGGCATCACTGACTCGATGGACGTGAGTCTGAGTGAACTCCGGGAGTTGGTGATGGACAGGGAGGCCTGGCGTGCTGCGATTCATGGGGTCGCAAAGAGTCGGACACGACTGAGCGACTGATCTCATCTGATCTGATCTGGGACTTTAAGAAAACTGTCTCTCTTCAGATCACCTGTCCTTTCAGGGCCGCCCTGCAGCCAATGACTAATAAATCTGGAGCATACAGACTCTTTCTCCCCAGCTTTGGATAACTCTGAAGGGCCATCAAGCTACAGGATAACTTTGCGTGGCCCACTGACGCCCTTGTTGGACCTGAGTATCTGCTAGATTTCCCAATCTCGCTTTCCACCTTCCTTTCCTCAGGTGTTGATCCTGAGAGCACTCCCTAATGGAAATCACATGCTAACTTCTGCCACAGAGTCTATTTCTGAGAAACCCAGCTTGAAAAAGTTCCATGTCAATTAGCTACTATTATCTTGTAAATTTACTGCTGTTCATTCAGACAACAGACACGTCAAATCCACATTAATTATGCTTATTTTGTAACATAAATTCAGTGAAAGAGTAAAAAGAAGGAAAGATGAAAACATAGAGTGGGAAAATAGGTAGTGATTACTGAATTGTAAAAGAACATAAATTAGTGTCACGAATTTAAAATTGTTTATTACTGTTTTGTTCCATAAAATAACTTGGTGTGTCAGTGATCATTTCAATAAAATTAACATTGTGTTCAGCAAAATTTACAGAGCATTCTAACAGTTGTGCCATTTGCTTTATGTTTCTCTCCTCAATTTTCTCCAATCGACAGCTCTTTGCCATGAAAATTGGGGTTTGGTTTGTTCCGGGAGCATCCTGGCCAAACATCTTTGGGGGAAAAAAATTAAGTGAATTCCCTTTCAGTAGCTTCATCTCTAAATGTGCTTGACAAACATAAGGAAGAAGACTCATCTATGTCAAGCAAGTGGGCAACAAAGATGCTGGCAAGATTCTTCTACCCTGTTTTGCTCTTGACTGTGAGCAGTAAGTAAGAGCAGAGGGAACGTGAAGGTGGCCCCCTAGGCTAATGGTGAGCTGGGATGTGCCAAAGGCCAGCAATGAGAGGCCGTGGAGCTACAGGAGGTGGACAGCACAGGAGAGGTCAGGGTGCCAACAGGAAGACTGAAAGCTCTTCATTATTAACATTTAAGGGTACAGGTTCTAGATTAGTCTGCTTGGATACAGAATCCTGGTTCTGTCTCTAGCTGTGTGACCTTGAACAAGGTCACTTAACTCCTTTGAACTAGTTTCCTGAAACTTAAAATAAGGATAAGGACAAGTCTTACTCTGTAAATTAGTCAGGATGAGTAAATGAGTTGTTACCACTAAAGCACCTGAAGCAATGCCCAGCTATGAAATTGCTTAATGAATGTTAGTGAAAGTGTTAATTGCTCAGTCATGTCTCACTCTTTGCGACCCCATGGACTGTAGTCTGCCCTGCTACTCTGTCCATGGAATTCTCCAGGCAAGAATACTAGAGTGGGTAGCCATTCCTTTTTCCAGGGGATCTTCCTCATCCAGGGATCAAACCCACGTCTCTCACATTTTACGCAGATTCTTTCCATCTGAGAAGCCCCAAATGAATGTTAGGCCTGGCCCTTCTAGACTGGGAGTTGGAGGCTGACCTCCCCAAGCCCCCAGGAATGAGCAAAGTGCATAGGAAACAGCATCAGCAATAGCAGAAGATGGCCTATCTTTTATTATATTATTTAATTCAACTGACATTAATTAGCGCCTAATAAATGGGGTGACCTGTGGGGACCCAAAGATAATTCAGACTGAGACCCTCTGTCCCAAAAGTCTAATGGCAGGTAAGGAGCATATGGTCACCTGGCTCCTGGTGCGCGGAGACCCATCCTTTGAGATTCACAGGGAAGTAAGGGTCAGGGTGACACTTCACCGGTGCATAGTCATTCTGTGCAGAAAGCCCGCCTTGCAGAGGCCACTGCTATAGGGCAAAGGGCATGGCTGTTGGAGTAAGACTGGCCTGACTTTGAATTTCATCTGCTTTGGGCAAGTTTGAGCATTGCTGAACCTCAAGTATTAGGAGCTTCATCTGTAAAATGGAATGGCATTTACCTTATAGGATTTTTGAGATAATGCAGATTAAATGCCTGCACAGATACTCAGTGAGCATTAATTCACTGAACAAACATTTGTTGAGTACCTATTCTTTAAGGTACTGTGCTAAATGATGGTGGTGGTTGTTGTTCAGTAGTTAAGTTACATCTGACTCTTTGTGACGCAATGGACTGAAGCAATAGTCTCCTCTGTCCTCCACTATCTCCCAGAGTTTGCTCAACTTCCTGTCCACTGAGTCACTGATGCTATCTAACCATCTAATCCTCTGTCACCCACTTGTCCTTTTGCTTTCAATAGTTCCTAGCATCAGGGTCTTTTCCAATGAGTCGGTTCTTTCCATCAGGTGGCCAAAGTACTGGAGCTTCAGCATGGTGGTCATATCAATCAAAGCAAAACATAACAAAACAAAAAGAAAAAAAGATCTGTATCCTAGGGTATTTTGGAAGAAACAAAAATTCAGAGAGTATGTCCAGAAAAGTTTGCTGATAATATATTAGAGTGCTTATTGTTGCCAAGAACTGTGGCAAGTTGAATGCTTTATACAGGTTAACTGGCTTAATTCTTGTATGATATGATTGTGTGTGTGTGTGTGTGTTGGTCACTCAGTCGTGTCTGACCCTTTGTGATCCCATGGACTGTAGCCTGCCAGGCTTGTATGATTAGCAGTCATGAATTGGTCACTGTGATAGCTTGTTATTGGCTTCCCAGGTGACTCAGTGGTAAAGAATCTGTCTGCCAGTACTGGAGACGCAGGAGACTCAGGTCCAACGCCTGGGTCAGGAAGATCCCCTGGAGGAAGAAACGGCAACCACTCCAGTATTCTTGCCTGAAGAATCCCATGGACAGAGGAGCCTGGTGGGCTACGGTCCACGAGGTCACAAAGAGTCGGACAGGACTGAGCGACTAACATACATGCACACATCCCTTGTCATCCGCATTTGACAGGCCAGAAGAGGCAAGACAAATAGATGGTATTCAGATGGAAACCAAGCAGGGCCCTGTGGGGCTCCCAGGCATGGAGGCCTTTCTGCCCCCCATTTCTTGTAGGCAAGACTTCAGCCTCCATGACCTTCCTTGAGTTCCAAAGGGCAGGTCTGAACAGTTGTCAATCAAGAGAAGGACAGCCAAGAAACCACCTGTGGCAAGATTGGAGGGACCAGAGAAGCACATCAAGATCTGAAGACCAACCACCTGAGATGCTGGGTCATCTTTGGGTTTCCCTTGTGGCTCAGCTGGTAAAGAGTCCGCCTGCAATGTGGGAGACCTGGGTTCGATCCCTGAGTTGGGAAGATCCTTGTGGAAGGGAAAGGCTACCCACTCCAGTGTTCTGGCCTAGAAGAACTCCATGGACCCTATAGTCCATGAGGTCACAAAGAGTCAGACAGGACTGAATGACTTTCACTTTCACCTGAGATGAGATTAAAGGAGTCCAAGCCCTGATCTTGTCGGAGATCCCACCTTTGACCCATTGTTACAAAAACCCTCATCAAGTTCTTTGGAGGTGAGACACAGTTTTACAAAGCAGAAGCCCCCGTGTCTCCCTTTGCCTGGCAAAGCAATAAAACTGTCCTTTTCTACTTCACCCAAAATTCTGTCTCTTAGGATTTAGTTCCACACCAGTATACAGAGAGGCTGAGCTTTCAGTAACAAGATTGCAGTGAACCTCATAACATAGGTCATGCTAAAGGCTTGACGCCTGTGCTGGATACTGTGCTTGTACCTCTCAATGCTCTCTCCACCCTGCTCAGTGCCCAGGAGGCAGACCCGTGAGGCCTGTACTATGGGCTCTGTGCCTGTTTTTCACTGGGCTTCAGCCACTGGTTACCCCAAAGAGGACAAAAGGATGAGCTGGGGTCAAGGCACTGATTCCCTTGATTTCCCCGCAGTGAGCTGACTGTGCTCCTCACTAAAGGTCATTGCTTTTCTAAAGGAGGCCAACTTCACATGACTCTCCGCTCTGGCTCCCAGTTAATGCTGCCTCCTCTCAAATCTCCATACATAAGGGACCCGCCTCCAGGCTGCCACCAGCACTACACTATCCCTTGTGGGTTTTCCCACATCCACAACTTTGTAAACAGTACTGTCAATGAAAAAGCTAATCAGTCCAAGAAATGGAAAATTTTATTTGAGTTAAAGTTAAGATGGAGAAACAGTGGAAACAGTGGCAGACTTTATTTTGGGGGGCTCCAAAATCACTGCAGATGGTGACTGCAGCCAGGAAATAAAAAGACGCTTACTCCTTGGAAGAAAAGTTATAACCAACCTAGACAGCATGTTAAAAAGCAGAGACATTAATTTGCCAACAAAGGTCCGTCTAGTCAAGGCTATGGTTTTTCCAGTAGTCATGTATGGATGTGAGAGTTGGACTATAAAGAAAGCTGAGCGCCGAAGAACTGATGCTTTTGAACTGTGGTGTTGAAGAAGACTCTTGAGAGTCCCTTGGACTGCAAGGAGATCCAACCAGTCCATCCTCAAGGAAACCAGTCCTGAATGTTCATTGGAAGGATTGATGTTGAAGCTAAAACTCCAATGTTTTGGTCACCTGATGTGAAGAACTGACTCATTGGAAAATACCTTGATGCTGGGAAAAGATTGAAGGCGAGAGGAGAAGGGGACGACAGAGGATGAGATGGTTGGATGGCATCACCTGCCTGATTGATATGAGTTTGAGCAAGCTCCAGGAGTTGGTGATGCAGAGAGAAGCCTGGTGTGCTGCAGTCCATGGGGTTGCAAAGAGTTGGACATGACTGAGCGACTGAACTGAACTACGATTATATCTGGGAACAGCCTCTCAGAAACCTCCAAGAATTGCTCAGGCCTGTTAGAGGTCAAAGCACAGTTGTGTAAGTTTTTGAGACACAGGGCTGTACATTAAATGATGTATTTTTGACAGTTTATATAATCCAGGTCTATAGTACAAAGCGGGTAGTGGGTCACGGGTCATCATGGCCCTTTAGAAGATTAAGAAGGAAGGTTATCTTCTAAGGAATTGTGACCCTGGATGAGATTAAGAAGGAATGTTATCTCCTAGGGAGCTCTGGTTAATGCGGATGCAGAATACACACTGACAGGAAGAGAGGACAAAACAGGCAAAGAAAATTTTTATCTCTAAATTTTTCTTATCTTGTCATGAAATATGAATTCTATTTCATCAGTCCCTTTAAAAATAAACCTATGCATTTTCCACTGCCACTCCCCCAGTCCAGGCTGTCCCTTCACTCGATGACGATATTGGTGTTCTAATTTGCTTTACTGTGTCTACTCTTTGAGGGAAGAGCATAAAAATGAAATGTTACCTTCACTCTGCTCTTGATACCCTGCAAGCTAGTCTCCAGATAACATCCAAGTGACTTTTAAAAATATGTAAATCAGATATCACCACCCACTACACTACTTCTGCAATGCTTCAAAACCCTCAGGTGTGTCCTGTGGCTGTAAATCCAGAGATCAAAAAACCATGAACATGGTGTGCAGAAAACTGCTTTTCCATTTTAGTCCATTTTCATTTCATTACGTTCACTGTGTTCCACCCACACTGACCGTCTCTCCATCTTTCAGTCATAGGCTCCTTCCTTACTCAAGGCTCCACAGCTTGGTATTTCCTCTGACTGGGACATTCTTCCTTTTCCTCTTTGTTTAATTCACGTCTACTTCTTCAGATCTCAGATCACCTTCGTTCCTCTGGAAGCCATCCTTGACTACCCAGTTAGGAGTCTTCACTTATTCAGTTCCAAGTGACAAAAAAAGAAAAAGAAATGAAGGAAGGAAAGAAGAAAGAAAAAGAGAGAGAGAAAGAAAGAAAAAAAGAAAGAGCAGTCACTCAGTGAAACTGGCGTAAGCAGGAAGAAGGCAATGAGTTGGCTGACACCTCTAAACTGCTTATTGTTTTATTGGTAGTTGATGTGATGCGAGGTCCATGTGTTTAACTGGTATCTTTGGACTCTCTCTTTCTTGGCTCTGCTCTCCTCAGTTAGCTTCATCCTCAGGTCTAGGCCTCATGTCTCAGGTTTCTTGCCTCATGCGGTGGCCACAGACGTCCCCGAATGCCTTGTTTTAACATTGCTGGTCGTTGAAGAAGTCTCGTTCTTAATGGTTCCAGAGAAAGTCCCAGTGCTCTTGTTGGTCTGAGTTGCATGAAGCATTTTTTAAAAAATTATATTTATTTTTAATTGATTGATGATTGCTTTACAATATTGATTTGTCATACATCAACATAAATTAGCCATAGGTATACATATGTCCTTTTCCTATTCAGAACCAATCTGTTGTTCCATGTCCAGTTCTAACTGTTGCTTCCTGACCTGAATACAGATTTCTCAAGAGGCTGGTCACGTGGTCTGGTACTCACATCTCTTTCAGAATTTTCCACAGTTTATTGTGATCCACACAGTAAAAGGCTTTGGCATAATCAATAAAGCAGAAATAGATGTTTTTCTAGAACTCTCTTGCTTTATCGATGATCCAGCAGATGTTGGCAATTTGATCTCCGGTTCCCCTGCCTTTTCTAAATCCAGCTTGAACATCTGGAAGTTCACGGTTCATGTATTGTTGAAACCTGGCTTGGAGAACTTTGAGCATTATTTTACTAGCATGTGAGATGAGTGCAATTGTGCAGTAGTTTGAGCATTCTTTGGCATTGCCTTTCTTAGGGATTGGAATGAAAACTGACCATTTCCAGTCCTGTGGCCACTGCCGAGTTTTTCAAATTTTCTGGTATATTGAGTGCAGCACTTTCATGGCATCATCTTTCAGGATTTGAAATAGCTCAACTGGAATTCCATCACCTCCCCTATATTTGTTCATAGTGATGCTTCCTAAGGCCCCCTTAACTTCACATTCCAGGATGTCTGGCTCTAGGTGAGTGATCACACCATCGTGATTATCTGGGTTGTAAAGATCTTTTTCATACAGTTCTGTGTATTCATGCCATCTCTTAATATCTTCTGCTTCTGTTAGGTCCATACCATTTCTGTCCTTTATCGAGCCCATCTTTGCATAAAATGTTCCTTTGGTATCTCTAATTTTCTTGAAGAGAGCTCTAGTCTTTACCATTCTATTGTTTTCCTCTATTTCTTTGCACTGATCACTGAGGAAGGCTTTCTTATCTCTCCTTGCTATTCTTCTGAACTCTGCATTCAAATGCCTATATTTTTCCTTTTCTCCTTTGCTTTTTGTTTCTCTTCTTTTCACAGCTATCTGTAAGGCCTCCTCAGACAGCCATTTTGCTTTTTTGCATTTCTTTTTCTTGGGGATGGTCTTACTCCATGCCTCCTGTACAATGTCACGAACCTCCGTCCATAGTTCTTCAGGCACTCTGTCTATCAGATCTAGGCCCTTAAATCTATTTCTCACTTCCACTGTATAATCGTAAAGGAATTGATTTAGGTCATACCTGAATGGTCTAGTGGTTTTCCCTACTTTCTTCAATTTCAGTCTGAATTTGGCAATAAGGAGTTCATGATCTGAGCCACAGTCAACTCCTGGTCTTGTTTTTGCTGACTGTATAGAGCTTCTCCAACTTTGGCTGCAAAGAATATAATCAATCTGATTTCGGTGTTCATCATTTGATGATGTCCACATGTAAAGTCTTCTCTTGTGTTGTTGAAAGAGGGTGTTTGCTATGACCAGTGTGTTCTCTTGGCAGAACTCTATTAGCCTTTGCCCTGCTTCATTCTGTACACCAAGGCCAAATTTGCCTGTTACTCCAGGTGTTTCTTGACTTCATACTTTTGCATTCCAGTCCCCTATAATGAAAAGGACATCTTTTTTGGGTGTTCTAAAAGGTCTTGTAGGTCTTCATAGAACCGTTCAACTTCAGCTTCTTCAGCGTTACCGATTGGGGCATAGACTTGGATTACTGTGACACTGAATCACAGTAATCTGTGACACTGTTTGCATTGGAAATAAACAGAGATCATTCTGTCGTTTTTGAGAATGTACCCAAGAGCTGCATTTTGGACTCTTTTGCTGACTATGATGGCTACTCCATTTCTTCTAAGGGATTCTTGCCCATAGTAGTAGATACAATGGTCATCTGAATTAAATTTGCCCATTCCAGTCCATTTTGCTGATTCCTAAAATGTCGATGTTCACTCTTGCCATCTCCTGTTTGACCACTTCCTAGCCAGCAGCCTAAGGAGCAAGGGACTGGCAGTAGTTAGTCACCAATTCCTGTCTGTCACCGGCTGAGGTCTGCTCCTGGGGTGTGCTCTTTCTCTGTTACATTTGACTTTCCCTGATGGTGCTTGCAGCCATGAAATTAAAAGATGCTTACTCCTTGGAAGGAAAGTTATGACCAACCTAGACAGCATATTAAAAAGCAAAGACATCACTTTGTCAACAAAGGTCCGTCTAGTTAAGGCTATGGTTTTTCCAGTAGTCATGTATGGATGTGAGAGTTGGACTATAAAGACAGCTGAGCGCCAAAGAATTGATGCTTTTGAACTGTGGTGTTGGAGAAGACTCTTGAGAGTCCCTTGGACTGCAAGGAGATCCAACCAGTCCATCCTAAGGGAGATCAGTCCTGGGTGTTCATTGAAAGGACTGATGTTGAAGCTGAAACTCCAATACTTTGGTCATCTGATGCAAAGAGCTGACTCATTTGAAAAGTCTCTGATTCTTGGAAAGAATGAAGGCAGGAGGAGAAGGGGATGACAGAGGATAAGATGGTTGGATGGCATCACCAACTCAACAGACATGAGTTTGAGTAAACTCTGGGAGTTGGTGATGGACAGGGAGGCCTGGCGTGCTGCAGTCCATGGAGTCACAAAGAGCTGGACACGACTGAGTGACTGAACTGAACTGATACATACGTCCCCTCTCCTTTAGGTTGTCACAGAGCCCCAGTTTGAGTTCCTTGAATCATACAACAAATTTCCACTGGCTTTCTATTTTACATATGTTAGTGTATATGCTTCCATGTTACTCTCTGCACTCCTCTCAGCCTCTCCTTCCTCTCCCCTGCCCTTGTCCGTTAGTCTGTTCTCTATGTCTGTGTTTCTGCAAATTGCTGCTCTGAAAATAGGTTCATAAGTACCATCTTTCTAGATTCCATATATATGTTTTAATATACAGTACTTGTTTTTCTCTTTCTGACTTACTTCACTCTGTATAATAGCCTCTAGGTTCACACACCTCATTAGATCTGACTCAAATGTGTTTTTTATAGCTGAGTAGTATTCCATTGTATATATGAACCACAGCTCACATGTAGCATTTTTGAACAAGTCACCATGGCCATGCTGCAGTACAGGCATTCCTGAAAGACACTGCAGGTCTGGTTCTAGACTTCCACAATAAAGCAAATATTGCAATAAAGCAACTTGTTAATTTTTGGATTTCTTAGTGCATATAAAAGTTATGTTTATACCATACTTTGGCCACCTGATGTGAAGAACTGACTCCTTGGGAAAGACCCTGATGCTGGGAATGATTGAAGGCAGGAGAAGAAGGGGTCGACAGAGGATGAGATGGCTGGGTAGCATCACCAACTCAATGGACATGAGTTTGAGCAAGCTCTGGGAGATGGTGATGGACAGGGAAGCCTGGCATGCTGCAGTCCATGGGGTTGCAGAGTCAGACACACTGAGAGACTGAACTGCACTGAACTGATACCATACCGTAGGCTACTAAGTGTGCAATAGCATTATGTCTAAAAAAATGTACATACCTTAATTTAAAAATACTTTATTGCTGAAAAATGCTAACCATCATCTGACAATGCTGAGTTCCCACAAGCTTTCAGTTTATTAAAAATGCAATATCTGGAAGCACTATAAAGTGAAGTGCATTAAAATGTGATATACCTCCACTTTCATTAGTCAGGACCAGGTCATGTGACCATTAGTGAAGTCAGTGTTGAGGTCAGTTCCACCTGAAGTGCCATTGGAAGATGAGGAAGAGAGTTTCTCTAGAAGAAAATTGAAGGGTAGTTTCTAGAAGAGGGAATGCTGAAGGGGTGAAGATAAACATTTACTCTGTTAGGTTAGAATCTTACTACACACTCTTATAGCATTATGGACTTTTCCCTCTGGTACTATTCACAGCTGTAATTTTATAGTTTTATTTGTGTGATGATTTGATTAATGTGTATTCTTTCACTAGGCTGTAAGATTCATTTGGACAAGTATGATTTTGTTTTGTTTTACCTTATTATTAAATCCCCAGTGTGTACCTGCTGCCAGTGGGAGCACAACAAATATCTTTTGAATAAATGAATAAACTCTGTTTGGATATGTGTTCTGGATATGTTTGGATAAACTATGTTTGGATATGTATTACATCATGGTGATTTTGGAGTTAGATGAATCTGAATTTCAGTGTTGACTCTATCACGAATTTGCTGTTAGAATAATTAATAAGTTGGCCTAAGATTTACTTCCCACATCTGTGAAATCAAAATAATTCATGGTTCATTGGACTATTTTGAGGATTCAATCAGGTCATGAATGCAAAGGGTTGGTATACTATAAGAACTGATTATTCTTTTCTTCCATCTGTTGCCAAGAAAACTGGTTATCCATACACCCATGGCAGAATTGCCGTATAGTTTACTCCCCAAACCAGACACTCCTTTAACTGTAACCATGGCATACATCCCAGTATTTTCTATTCCATAGGGCTCCACCCTTTAATCTGTTTCTGGAGAAAACTCAAGCTGTACTATAAGGTTCAGGGACCATCCTCCGAGTGACTGCAAGAGACAGCAAGGGACAAGTCTAGTCCAAGCAACAGGCAGTGGTGGGGTGGGAGGGTGGCGTGGGGTGGGGGTGATGGGCTGGTATGGCTCTTGTCTCTTCCAGTCGGCAGTGGCTCATGCTTGCGCTTGGTCGTGTCCAACTCTTTGTGACCCATGGACTGAAGCCCACCAGGCTCCTCTGTGCATGGGATTTTTCAGGCAAGAAAACTGGAGTGGGTTGCCATTTCCTATTCCAGGGTACCTTCCTGTCCCAGGGATTGATCCAGTCTCATGCTTGGCTTTGTACATACTCAGCAATCAAACTGATTACACAACGGTCTTTTACTTACAGTTTCTACTTCTCTTTGCATTTCTGCGCTTGTTTATAGCTTCATCTAACTGAGGGGGTCCATCCCACACCGAGTATCCAATCTGCTGTAATAAGCAGGGAAATGGGTAGGTTTCACACCAGCTTGGGTGCTAAGCACCACAGACAGCTGGTGCAATAGTCAGCGAACCGTGAGAACCTTCAGGCTGAGCGATGCTAAAGGAAAGTGTACCACACGCCGGGGAGGTTCCCACTACCTGGAGTGATGGAGTTATACTTGTTTCTCCCTCACTTTAAGGATATGGAGGTCAGTAGCTAGTAAAACGCCAGATCTGGATAAGAAGAGAACAAATTCCCTGAAAAGGACTGGTATAGATATTGAAGTGGGCAAGACAAAACACTGGAAAGCTGGCATTGTATCAGTATAAGGACAGAGCTATGAGAGGTTAAAGGTGCTGTAGGAGAGGAATAGAAATGACCTGAACAATTGCTTTGACCCAGTCTGGGCCTTGAAAGAGTTATCAAAGGAGACAGACATGAAAAATTACAATAATACAAAATAAAATTTTAATAAAAGTTTGTATAAAATTTTGTATGAGAGAGTCAACCTCTGTTTGGAAGAATTAGAAAAATGTTTAGTAAAGATTTCAAGAGCAGGGGACTTCTCTGGCAGTTCCATGATTAAGATTCTGCACTTTCAATGTAGGGGATATGGATTTGATCCATGGTTGAGGAACTAAGATCCCATGTGCCACACTGTGGGGCCAATAAAAAATTAAAATAAGCCAAATAAAAATAAAAAAGTATTTCAAAGACAGAAAAGTATTTGGGATAAACTTCAAGCAAAATGAGGTTTCTTGCATATCTGGTGGACAAGGGTGATCCAGTAGAAGTAAGAGTATGGGAGTAAGAGTATGGGGCCATACACGGCTAAGTGTTGGGCAGGGTATTTAGATATGGCTGAAAGTTAAGCTATGTTTGCAGGGATAGTAGGCATAGAGATTAGACATAGGGCAGAGTTCAAAGCCGGGTTATTCAGAGTTTGAATGTGGCAGCAGAACATTTAAGCTTTAGACTTGAGCTTTAGAGAAACTCAAATGCAGTGTCAGGATGACACATTGTCATTCCAGTCCCACATCTTAGAAAGTGACTCTCTGTGCAGGTAGTTGTTGAAGGCCTCAGATTCACAAAACAGGTGCTTTTCTCATGGGTCAGCCCCACGAGAGCTGATCTCTAGTCAATGGTTCAATGATTCACGGGTGCTATATTATTAGCAAGGTTGTCTGCCTAGAAAATCCCATGGACGGAGGAGCCTGGTAGGCTGCAGTCCATGGGGTCGCTAAGAGTCGGACACGACTGAACGACTTCACTTTCACTTTTCACTTTCATGCATTGGAGAAGGAAATGGCACCCCACTCCAGTGTTCTTGCCTGGAGAATCCCAGGGACGGGGGAGCCTGATGGGCTGCTGTCTATGGGGTCACACAGAGTCTGGACACGACTGAAGCAACTTAGCAGCTGCTCTGGTTTCTTTAAGACATAAAGCCAGTTGACCCTATATGTTAGATACACCCTTTTATATACCCTTTTATACCCTGCAGAAGGAAATGGCAACCCACTCCAGTGTTCTTGCCTGGAGAATCCCAGGGACAGAGGAGCCTGGTGGGCTACCATCTATGCAGTCACACAGAGTTGGACACGACTGAAGTGACTTAGCAGTAACAGTAGCAGTATACCCTTTTAAGATTTTACTTCTTAGTGTCAAAGATTCGAAAAAATTCAGAAAGCAGAAAGTTGGGTTGCAATGGTGAATGGATGCAACAGGAAGTGGAAGGCAGTGTTGCAACAGACAATATCTGCTACTTCTGCCTTTATTTTATTCTTCTAAGCTTTACTTTGGTAAGCACTTACTTGGCAAATCCTTTTGTTCTTCCACAGAACTTTGGCTCATGGGACCCCAACATCCTCATTTAGGCCAGGAAAAGCCTTCTGGTATACCTCTGACTTTACAGCTTACATTGATCTGGCACTAGACCTCAGATCTTCATTGCATTTGCCATGAGTGAGAGCTTTGAACACACTGCCTGACACAAGACATTTGGGCACTAAGTAGTTTGTGATTAGTTAATGTTTCACCCATGTTGCCAAGTACTTACACACACCTAAGATACCCTTTTCTATTTCATTCCTTTTTTATTCCAATTATTATTATTTTGTTAGAAATATGAGAGTAAGTTGCTGAGATCATGGCCTGTCACTCAGCTGGTAAATATTCATAAATTTTTTTATTAAAATGTAGTTGATTTACAATGTTGTATTAGTTTCAAGTATATAGCAAAGTGATTCAGCTACATATATATTCTTTTAATACATTAATATATATATATATTTTTAGATTCTTTTCCATTATAGGTTATTACTGGATACTGATATAGGTTACTACATGATACTGAGTATAGTTCCTGTGCTATACAGTAGGTCCTTGTCAGTTATCTACACTATGGAGTAGTGTGTATATTTTAAACCCAAACTCCTGACTTATCTCCTCCTCCCACTGATAGTAAATCTCAAGAACAAGAATATTCAGATAGAAAACTGCAGAGTGGGGACTTCCCTGGTGGTTCAGTGATTGAGAATCTGCCTTACAATGCCAGGGACATGGATTAGATTCCTGGTTGGGGAACTAAGATCCTGCACGCCTTGGAGCATCTAAGCCCTTGACTTGCAACTACTGAGCCCTTGTGCCGCAACTAGAGAGTCTGTCCAGCAACCAAAGATCTGGCATGACCAACAAAGATCCTGTGTGTTGCAGTTAATAAATTAATTAACTTGGGAAAAAAATCTAAACACTTAAAAATAACTGCAGGGTGATGATCTAACTCAAGAAATTTAATGTTGATAAAATACTATTATCTAATATATGTCCATATTCACTTTATGCTGATTGCTTCAATATTATCCTTAATAGCAACTCCCCTCTCCCCCTAATCTAGAATTCTGTCCTGTCTCATTACTCTGGAACACTTCTTCAACTTTTCATTGAAATCAAGGTATATTAATAATTTTTATGAATAAACACAACACAAATAATATAAGTAATGAGATGTGCTGGGGAGAATATTTTTGGTATCATTTCATAATAGGAGACCTTTGCAAGAGTCCATGAAAGAGATGATGAAGTTAAACCAACTAAAAAGATACAGTTTCTAAAATAGCCACAAAAGGACTCCATTTAGTGGGAGAGGTAAATGAGAAAGATTTGTGAAGACTCCCCAAAGTTTCTAACATGGTAGTCAGTGTGGACAATGATGCTGCACACTGCTAGAAAGAATACTGGGAGAAATCATATTGAAGAGGAAGAAGATCAATGAATTTCAACTATGTTGAGTATTAGGTGCCTCCAAAGTCATTCGAGTTATTTAATAGTAAGGTGACCAACTTATCTTAGTTTGCTTGGATCTTGCCTAGTTTTACCAATGAAAATTCATGTCCTGGAAGTCCCCTCATTCCTGGGCAAAATGAGACAGTTGGTCACCCTATAATCAGGAGGTTATTTGTGACATTAAGTCTATAGCTCAGAGAGTAGATGAAGTTAGTGACTTCATAGAGAGGGGCATATCCATGTAAAGGTTACAGTTGGAAACATTGGCAGGACTGAGACAATTCAGGGAGAAAAGACAGATGAGAAGGCTTCAAAGCCTAGACTGGAAGCTGAGACCCAGAGCGTCTCTCTTTCCAGACAGGCAATTTCCTTAGCCAAGCAATCATAAAACAAGCACGGATTTCCTTACTGTGTACAGGTTTCTCTTGCTATCCACAAGTAGAGTTCCTATGAAGCTTTTCCTAAATTGAAACGGCATAGAGCGAAGCAGCAATTACCTTACTTCACATCTTGCTAAGGGATGCACAAAATAAATGGAGAAAAAGCAAGGATGCTCACAGACAGTTCAAAGCTAGGGCGGCTTGATGCTGAGATATGAATGTAAGCTCCTGGGAATGAGTTTGGCGGTGTCACTCTAGCTGCTGAGGGCGCCCTGCTTGCCACAAAGCAAACGCTGAATGCTATTTTTGCTTTTTTTTTTTTCATGTAAAAGGAAATTGTCATCGGATTTCTTTCAGTTATTGAAAATCTGTACTAAGTGGCATAAACTGAAGGATAACTATATCGCATTATTTCTCATACCACTGCAAACTGTTCATAAACTTGCCATCAGGAACAGAAATGAAATCAAATTCATTATGCATCAAGGTGGTTATCATCACCCCTTCAATCTTTGACTTCTTTACTAGACTCAGTAGCAATTTGGGAGATGTCACTCCCTTTTTAGTATCACTCATTTTTCATTCATTCACTCATTTTCCCACATAATAAATATCCCAGCCCCTGGACTTCTTGGAGGAGAATTGAAGTTTAAACGCTTCCATGCCCAGTGCGGCTCACCTTCATGCCCCCGCCCAGTCAGGTCTACTTGCTCCGGGATTGCGCGCTCACCTGGCTCTCCCGGTCGTGTGCTTCCCCGGTCTCTAGGTCATGTGCACACACACGCCTATCCCCAGGTCACGTACCCCTGGGGTCTGTGTTACGTGATTCCAATCTCCAGGAGTTGTGTACTTCCACACTCCTATATCCGGGTCACAGGCCCCTTGGCCTCCAGATTACTCCTCCACCCCCAACTTCTGGCTCACGTGCTCCCCTACGCCTATCTCGGGATTACATTCCACGTAGCATCCCGGTCACGTGCGCCACCCCTGCCTCTAGGTCATATACCCTCCACCCTTCTCCAAGGGTCACGTGCCTCCCTGGCCTTGGGGCACACGCCATCCCCTCTCACGCCCCCCTACACACACATGCACATGTGCGCCCGAGCACACTTTCCCTGCTTCCAAGGTCACAAGCTCGCCTGGCCTCCAATCTCAGGGTCTCATGCTTCCTCCCCCACAACCCCTGTTAAGTGTTTCCGGGCACAAGGTCAAGTGCCCCTCCACACCCCATCTCTGGCTCACCGACTCCACATCAGTGTGGCCCAGCTCTGGTCAAAGGCATCTCCCCTGCTGACACCTGCATGCTGATATGTGCACCCTGGCTGCGGAGTCACCTGAAGGAAAAAGGCATATCTCTCACCCTGTTCTTAAATATTTTGCAGTTTTGAACTCAAAGACAGGCATTGCTGCCTGATGGGAGGGACGCTTGAGCCAGGATTGCAGGTCCCACCAGGACAACTGCCTAGGTTCCAGGGGATGGCTGGGTCTGCCACCATGTGGATCCCCAATTTTGAATTGCTAGCAAAACCCTTTGAATGACTCTTCTAAAGAAGAGACCATGACCCTCTAGACTGAAACCTTCGAGGATAAACATCCGGAAGACCAGTTCCATCCCTGCTGGATGGGACCTTGTGACAAACGCTAGTGAGAATGGAAAATGCGCTGCTAAAGAAAAACTGTGACTACGATCATCCAGAACTGGGCTAGTTCCGGAATCCAATGCTGACCTCTCACAGGGGGCAGATGAACCCTGACGGATTATAAGTTGCTTTCCTGAAACTGTGAGAAAGGCGCCAAGGTGAGTGGGTTTGCTGCAGTGTTGGATTTGCTCAAGTCAGACTCTTAAGAAGGCAATTTCAATTGCTTGCTGGGGTATAAGAAAGTCTGGTGTTTTGTTAGTCCTTTTTTTTTTTTTTTAAGATTTATTTATTTAATTAAAATTTTTGTTGCACTGGGTCTTCACCGCTGCGTGTGGGCTTTCTCTAGTTCCTTGCGGTTCACAGGCTTCTCATTGCAGTGGCTTTTCTTGTTGCGGAGCATGAGCTACAGAGTGCAGGCTCAGTAGTCGTGGCCCTTGGGCTTAGCTGCTCCTTGGCCTGTGGAATCTTAGTTCCCCAATCAGAGATTGAACCCAAGTCCCCTGCATTGGCAGGCAGATTCTTAACGACTGGACCATGAGGGAAGTCCTCTATTTGAGTTTCTCAGTATAGCCTTTTCTACAACATGGTCCATTTTTTGCATTAAGAAGTTCAGCAGAGTGGAACTTTGGTTGAATACAATGAAAATACATTTAAAAGCTTGCTGAGCTCTGTACCTTATAAAAATCATAAGAGCTATGATTTTTTATTATTTTTCAAAAAGAGTGCATATACCTGGACCTCGGTCTACCTCTAGATTCACTGTATTAATATATTAAACACAGCTTTGTCGTTTGTTAGTTGACTCACACTTCGGCAAAACTGTTTTGATTTATGTCAGGCATAAGTAATTTGTTGGTTCAGGGCCTCAGTTACAGATATGACAGGGCCTCAAAGGTCACATATATTGCATTCCCATTCAAAGCTGCTCCTGCTTTTGCTTCTGTACTTTAACCCTCTGAAGAAAACAGATGCTCAACTTGACACTTTGGTGTAGCACTGGAAAACCTTATATTTCCACAGCAGTTTCTCATACTTAACCTTATTTGATTCCTCCAGCTGTCGGGCGAATAGGTCAAGGGTTGCAATCATTCTCATTTCAAAAAGGAGGCACTTGAGACCCAATGTCACCAAGTGTCACAGGATGAATCAGTGGAGATATCAGCAGTGTTTATGAGACAGGTGCTGCTCACCATGCAAAGAGGGCTGCCTCCAGCCACATTTACACGTGTTCAAGTCTCTCCCACCACTCTCAGCCCTCTGTGCCTTTTCACACTTGAATTACTTTACTTTTTATTATTTTTAACTTTAAAAAGTTAACATATACCCAAGAGTAATGAAAATATATGTCGACACAAAGATGTGTAAAAAGGTTCAGAGAATCTTGATTTATAATATCTCCAAACCGGAAATAAATGTCTGTCAATAAATCAAAAGATCAATGAATTGTGGTACATCCATACAACGGAATACTACCCAGAGGTGAAAAGGACCAAACTGCTGAAAAATGCTATCACATGGGATTATCTCAAAAACATTATACTAAGTGAAAGAAGCCAGACACGAAAGAGTACATGGTGTATGCTTGCATTTCCATAAAACTAAAACTAATCTATCTCATGTCAGTTGTTGCCCAGGGCTAAGGAGCAGGTGGGGTTGATAGAAGCTTTTGAGAGTGATGGATATGTTTTATATCTTGATTTTGTAATGGTAGTTACTCAGCTTGTATGTATTTCTTGAAACTCAAGGAACTGAGTCTTAGAATGGTACATTCTATTGTATGCTAATGATTTCTTAATGAAGTTGCTTTTAAAAATTAAAAATATTTTGAAATAATAAATACAGAAAAATGTACAAGCCATCAGAGAACAGTGTTGGATTATCACAAAATAAAGTTGACCATCTTCCAGGTCAAAAACGTGAATATTGCTAACAGCCAAGAAGCCCCTCTCATATTCCTTCCCAGTTACCCCCCAAAGTAATCTCTTGACTTTAACACCACAGCTTAGCTATGCCTGTTTAAACTTTATATGAAACAAAACTCATATTTTGTGGCATGACAAGAAAAAATTTAAACATAAAGTTCTCTGCCCTTTGGCCTCCTTTCTCCCACTATGCAGTGTGTATCTGCATTTTAAGTATCAACCAGACCTTCTTTCCCACCAGCAAGAATACCTGCTCAACCATAAAGAGCAACATTCTCCCAGTTCCAACAAAATAACTCCTTAGAAGATAACATTCCTTCTTGATCTTATAAGGGACACATGACCCACCATGATGGCGATTAGATCTGAATTATGTAAACTGTCAATAATATGCCATTTGATGTACAGCCCTCTGTGTCAAGGAATTTATATAACTGTGTCTTGACTTCTTTAAAGTGGAACAGTTCTCAGAGCTTTCTGAGATGCTCTTCCAGGGTAATAATCCTTAAATTTAGTTCAAATAAAAATTTCCTTTCCTTTCTTAGTTCAACTGATTAATTTTTCATCAATATTTATGTAAGCAGAATTATGCAGTACGTAATCAATGTCTGACTTTTCTTGTTACTCATGTTTGTAAGATTCATCCATATTGATTCATGTAGCTTTCTATGTAGTATTTCACTGTATGTACATTCCACACTTTATTTATACATTACATTTTTGATGGGCATTGTGTTATTTTTTGAATATCAAAATATATTGCTATAGACAATTCAGTACATGTCTCGGTTAATTTTCTATTAGATATGTATCTGGGAATGGAATTGCTGGGACATAGGTATGTACATGTTTGGCTTTAATGCTATGCTATGCTATGCTATGCTAAGTCACTTCAGTCGTGTCCGACTCTGTGTGACCCCATAGACGGCAGCCCAGCAGGCTCCCCTGTCCCTGGGATTCTCCAGGCAAGAACACTGGAGTGGGTAGAGAATGCCAAATATTTCCCATATTTCTACCATTGTGCACTCCCACTAGGAGCAGATGAGTTTTCTTTGCTTCACATCCTTGTTAAAACTTTTGTTGTTGTTCAGTTGCTAAGTCATGTCCGACTCTTTGTAACCCAATGGACCACAGCATGCCAGGCTCCAACTCTTCTGTCCTTCGCTATCTCCTGGAGTTTTCTCAGATTCATGTCCCTTGAATCAGTGATGCTTTCTAACCATCTCATCCTCTGCTGCCCCATTCTCCTTTTGCCTTCAATCTTTCCCAGCATCAGGGTCTTTTCAAATGAGTTGGCTCTTTGTGTCCGGTGGCCAAAGTACTAGAGCTTCAGCTTCAGCAAGTTTGTCTGTTAGAGTTAAGTTTGTTGAAACGTAATACTGTGAATCATTTTAATTTTAAGCTGAATTTAAAGGTGTAGTCTAATGTTGGAACTTTACAGGTGGCTCAGTGGGTAAAGAATCTGCCTGCAATACAGGAGACACAGGTTTGATCCCTGGGTTGGGAAGATACTCTGCAGGAGGAAATGGCAACCCATTTCAGTATTCTTGCCTGGGAAATCCCACGGACAGAGGAGCTTGGCAGACTACAGTCCAATGGGTCACAAAGAGTCTGATATGACTGAGCAACTAAACACAACGAGTATATCACTAGAGCTTTAATTTGGATTTCTTTATTAATGAGTTCCAGCATATTTTCATATGTCACTGGCCATTTGTGTATCTTTTTATGTGAGGTGACTTTCAAGTCTCCTGCCCATTTTTTCATGGATATAAATTTTTAAAAATTGAGCTTTTTAATGGGAGTTTTTTTTTTCTTTAACATACCTGAGATATGACAACAAGCTTAATTGTTCTGTGGCACGTGGAATCTTCTTGCACCAGGGATAGAGCCCTTGTACCCTGCTTTGGCAGGCAGATTCCTATCCACTGTACCACCAGGGAAGTCCCTCCAATCTTCTTAAAAGGTTTTTGACTATTCTTAGCCATTTGCAATTTCATGTAAATTTTAGTATTACCTTCTCAAGTGACAAAATTCTTGTTGAGGTTTTGATTGAATTTACATTAAACTGAAAGTCAATTTAGGAAGACTTGACATCCTTTTAACATTAGACCTGCTAATCTAAGAACATGTTATATCTCTCTATTTTGTTTTTTTTTAAATTTATCCCAATAACATTTCATTTGCTGAATTTGCTACCACATATTTGATGTTTTGAAAGTGTAGAAAATTGTCTTTAAAAAAACTTATTTCTATTTGTTGCTTGGGTATCAAGATAGAATTGAGCTTTGTATATTGATTTCACACCCATCAATTTTATTTGATTAAAAAAATGATTTATTTGGCTATGTAGGATCTTTGTATGTGGGTTCTTTCATTGTGGCGAGCAGGCTCAGCAGTTGCTGCTTGTGGGCTTAGTTGCCCTTCGTCATGTGGGATATTAGTTCCCTAACCAGGGATCAAACCCACATCCCCTGCATTGAAAGGCGGATTCTTGACCACCAGGGAAGTCCTGTACCCATCAATTTTAATGAAATTTTATTAATTCCAATTTATCTATGGGCTATTTTGAATTTGTATGTTTAAAATTATATTATTTGAAATTAATCACACATTGTTTCAGTTCCAATCTTTGTAACTTTTATTTATTTTTCTTGGTGCTGTCAAAATCTTGGCTGTCTGTGCCCTGATGCCAAACAGAAATAGGGAGACAGAGTTATGGAGGAGAAAGGGGGAACACAGTAGGCTAGTGCCTCAAGAACTGGGATCCCTCTCCCTGGGAAACAGGGAGAGGTTATATAGTCAGTCAGGGCTATGTGATAAGGGTTAAGGCAGTAACAGTCTTGTGTTCTTTCTTCTGCAAAGTTTCGAAAGAATGGGCTTGCTGACAGGTTTATGACAGGGCGTGTGAAGAGTATCAGGTGGTTAGGTCTCCTAACCTTGATGAGATTCTCTGGTCCCTTTAATCTTGTCTCAGGTGGGTTCATGACTGTTCCTACCTTGAACAGCAACTGTTCTGTCTTTTGGAACTCAGAGAAGGTCATGAAGACTGAAGTTTTACCTGTAAGAAATGGGGGACGAAAAGTTCTCTGGGCCTGGGAGTCCCACAGGGCCCTGCTTGGCATCACTGACTAGTGCAACATTGAATGGAGAGCAGACATCCCTTTCTCATTCTTACCTCAGAAAGAAATCTTTCAACGTTTTACTAATAAGTATATAGTTGCTCTAGGTTTTTTTGTAGATATCAATTGTCATATTATGTAAGTCCTTTTTAATCCCTAGTTTTCTTAGAGTTTATTATAGACATATAATCGCAGATCTGCAGTCAAAGGCTGTTCCCACTATCCCTTATTTTGAATTATTTTAAAATAACTAGTTATTTTTTAATTGAAATTTTACACAGAACTGTCATATATAGAGGATAGAAGTTGAGCTTCTCCACTCACACTCCTTCCCCCTCCTCTTCTGGCTTCTGCTGCCCCTCCCCTCCCCCGCTTTCTCCTCCTCCTGCTTCTCCTTCCCCTCCTTCTCCTTCTTCCACCAAGCAGCAGCCTCAGCAGCAGCTCTATAGAACCATTGCATTAAACAAACTTGCTTTCTTCACATCCTTGCCTTGCTGTTTAAAGCTCTTGTGTGTGTATCCTCAGTCAGTCGGGTCCAGCTCTTTGTGACTCCATGGACTGTAGCCCACCAGGCTCTTCAGTCCATGGAATTTTCCAGGCAAGAATACTGGAGTGAGTTGCCACTTCCTCCTCCAGGGGATCTTCCTGACTCGGGGGTCGAACCCGAGTCTCTTGCATCTCCGGTACTGGAAGGCGGATTCTTTACCACTGCGCCACCTGGGAAGCCAAAGCACTTACATATGCAATTCAGAAACGTGGAAGAATAGGCAGGTAACGTCTGTGGAACGTTTACTCTGTACCAGGTGTGTTTGTTATTAAGGGTTTACATGGATTAACTTGTTCAATTGTCACAACCATCCTAGGAAGTACATACTATTATTAGAGATAATTTCTCAGTTTATTTTAAAAATTATTTTATTTATTTCTGGCTGTGTTAGGTCTTTGTTACTGTGCATGGGCTTTCTGTACTTGCAGCAAGCAGGGGCTACTCTTGGCAATGGGTGAGCTTCTCATTGCGGTGGTTTTCTGCCGGAGCCAGCCGGCAAAGTCGATCAGGTCCCGAGAACGTGCACGGCGGGGCTAAGAAAGAAACTAAAGCAAGAGACTACAAAGATGGGGTCGAGAGGTTCAGACACGTCACCACGAAGGGACGCAGTCTGACACCAACTTTATTCAACATCTCATATTTATACAGAAAAGCGTGAGAGAGACAAAACAGTTGACCTTTTTTTCTTGGTTAGCCTATACATCTTACAAACAGTCACAAGAAATCTTGAGAGCATGGGAATGGCTCCCTGTTATTATTTCTTACACCAGATAACATTTTTCTGTGCGTGAGAAGTTTGCACAGAACTCCAGGTGCCTGCAGTAAATAAGCGCCTAATCTCTGGGGTGGCGGGACAGAGAGCTATGTTTGCAAGCAAACCCTCAAGGACTGAGGCAGCTCCCAGAGCTGTGTCCTTCGGACAAAAGACCCCGTTCTCACGGGCAGCTCCCCGCAGTTTTCTTGTTGCAGAGCACGGGCTCTAGGCACATGGGCTTCAGTAGTTGTGGCTCACAGGCTTAGTTGCCCCCTGACTTAGTCCCTTAGTTCCCAGACCAGGGACTGAACAAATGTCCCATACGTTGGCAGGTTCACTCTCAACCACTGGAGAACTGGGGAAGTCCTATTTTCTCATTTTATAGATGAGAAGTCTGAGGCTTGGAAAGTTAAGTAACTTAGCTCAAGATCACATAACTAGCAAGTGGTGGATTTTATTCCATTATCTACCAGTCTTAATGGATAAACTAAGCTGTTCTCTAGTGCAGACACCTTTCATCTCCAACCAGTGTAGCTAGCCATGTTTGAAAACATCTCATGCTTTGAGTTCTAGGAACATCTGTTACATGTTTGCTTTTGCTTGCATAGCAGCACAGCTGGCTAAATAGGTGACGAAAGACACATAATGGGAGGTGGCAACAAGAAGTGCTGTTTATTATTTGAAAATTTGCATCCAGGATAACACATCCCTTCTAAAAATGTATTATTGATGCTAAATATATTATTCAGATGTCATCTCAGATGTGGTATTTGTCAGAAACGGAGAGAGCTGTTTTCTCAAAACACATCACACTCGATCCTAATATCAGAAGCTGTTTATGTTCATTCTAAATTACTTCGGTGGTTCAGTTTGGACCTTATCTATTAAGTATGCATTACCTTAGGTGAGTTATTTAGTTGTGTTAAAATATCTAGGGACGGAGATACTGATTTATGTTCCAAAACGTTGCAGTATCAATGACACAGAACTTGGTCTTTTTTTTCTTTTTCCTGGTAGAATTTCTGAAGGATTACTTCCTCTCTGTCTCTCTCTCCCACTCCCTTTGCCTCTTCTTTCCCTCTCCTCCTTTCTTTCACAAAAACCAATTATTGTATTTACTCCCAGAGATTCATTCTTCGGGTTTTGTTTGTTTGTGGCCGCACTGGCTCTTTGTCGCCGTGCTTGGACTCTGTTGAGGTTGACAGGCTCTGCAGCACGTGGGCTTAGCAGTTGCGGTGCACAGGCTTCTCTGATCGTGGTGCGCGGGTTTAGTTGCCTGGAGGCATGTGGGCCCAGGGATTGAACCTGTGTCCCCTGCGTTGGAAGACAGACTCTTAACCACTGGACCACAAGGAAAGTTACACATTCTTTTTGTTTAACACATCCTAACCTGGAGGTGTATAACGCTGTATATTTATTTATTTGGCTGCGTCAGGTCTTAACTGCAGCACATGGGACCTTAGTTGTACATTATGTAGAATCTTTCATTGCAGCGTGGCTTAGGCTCAGTAGTTGTCTCCCGAAGACTCCGGAGTGAGAGGGCTTCAGTAGTTGCAGTACTCAGGCTCGGTTGCTCATGCTGCTGCTGCTGCTGCTGTTAAGTCACTTCAGTTGTGTCTGACTCTGTGCAACCCCATAGATGGCAGCCCACCAGGCTCTCCCATCCCTGGGATTCTCCAGGCAAGAATACTGGAGTGGGTTGCCGTTTCCTTCTCCAATGCATGAAAGTGAAAAAGTGAAAGTGAAGTCGCTCAGTCGTGTCCGACTCTTCACTACCCCATGGACTGCAGCCTACCAGGCTCCTCCATCCATGGGATTTTCCAGGCAAGAGTACTGGAGTGAGTGCCATTGCCTTCTCCTCCGTTGCTCATAATTCTGTGCATTTAGGTGTTAGACTACAATGGCATTTTTCTATTTATTTACATTTGTGACCAACATTCTTCTCAAGACAAGGCAGAGAACTCTTCTTTCTGAGCGAGAGGTATGCTGATGGAAGCCCCCCAAAGGAAATTCCACATGACCTTATCCAGGACACAACCCCCCTTAATGCATGTGTCATTCTTGCTCCATTTCCTCCCGCCTTGGGCATTTCTAGTCTTTTTCACCCCTCTTCTACTCCTCTCTCTTTCCTTTACTCTGACAAAGATTCTTTTAGTTCCTCCCACTCTTTCTATCCTGAGTGTAGGTCAAGGCCAAGAGAAATAAAGTCCTAAAAAAATGTATCCGTTTATTACTTGATGGGAATGAGCAGGTGAGGTATATATACAAAAACAGTGCTTTGGGTGAAAATATGACATGGACGGAGGAGCCTGGTAGGCTGCAGTCCATGGGGTCGAGAAGAGTCGGACACGACTGAGCGACTTCACTTTCACTTTTCACTTTCATGCATTGGAGAAGGCAATGGCACCCCACTCCAGTACTCTTGCCTGGAAAATCCCATGGACAGAGGAGCCTGGTGGGCTGCAGTCCATGGGGTCACTAAGAGTCGGACACGACTGAGCGACTTCACTTTCACTTTTCACTTTCATGCATTGGAGAAGGAAACGGCAACCCACTCCAGTGTTCTTGCCTGGAGAATCCCAGGGACGGGGGAGCCTGATGGGCTGCCGTCTATGGGATTGCACAGAGTCAGACACGACTGAAGCGACTTAGCACTTAGCAGCAGCATGACTAATTCAGGCCTCTGCTGCTGCTGCTAAGTCACTTCAGTCGTGTCCGACTCTGTGCGACCCCAGAGATGGCAGCCCACCAGGCTCCCCCGTCCCTGGGATTCTCCAGGCAAATCTAGGCCTCTATCAGTCTTTAAAATTGGATTCTCCACAGACCACTGGCCATTCAGACCTTTCTCCTAGCTTTAGAACTATCTTTACTACTTAGATCCCTAAATAGTTCTGTATCTAATTATTTTAATGTTCTTTTAAAGAAAACAAATTGTTTTTGTTAACAGCTCATGTTAGGGTTTAACGGTTCTGCTTTGATCACAGGTAATTATTTTCATGAAACACTTGGATCTGTATTTCAAGTTATGCATACATGAGTAAGAGTCAGTCTCATTTGATTTTGTCTTCTCTGGCTGCACTTGGGGAATTAAAAAAAAATACTGCACAAGTGTCTAGGATGCTACCAAATAAAAATTATAGGGAAAACAAGACAGATTAGTAAATACAGAAAACTGACAGAAGGATACTTCTGGGTAGCAAATGAAAATCAAACATGAAGCTAAGTTTCTGGAGATGGGAGGTGGGTTATACATGAAGAAAACAAACTACTCAGCAAGAGGGGAAACCTGTAAAACAACAGAACCAGAGAGGGGGAAGAAAAAAATTTCTTCTCTGTTCTCTTAGAGTCTCCAGCTCAGCCTAAGAATTAAACTGGTCGAACAGAGTCAGACATGACTGAAGCAACTTGGCAGCAGCAGCAGCAAGACAGGTTAACAACAGGAAAACATAGGAATTTTATTAGAATTTTACATATACATGGGAATCTTCACAAGAAAATGAAAGCCCAAAGAAGTGACCCTTTAGAGAAAGAGACAATACATTTCTGAAGAACTGATAAGTCAGAGGTTTGAAGTGAAAGTGAAAGTGCTAGTCACTCAGTTGTGTCCAACTCTTTATGACCCCATGTACTATAGCCCGCTAGGCTCCTCTGTCCATGGAATTCTCTAGGTAAGAATACTGGAGTGGGTTGCCATTCCCTTCTCCAGGGGATCTTCTGGATCAAACCTGGGTCTCCTGCATTGCAGGCAGATTCTTTACCATCTGATCCACCAGGGAAGCCCAAGAGGTTTGAAATAGGGGCATACATTGTGGGGAAGTGACCAGAAGATACACAGGGGAAACCAGGGCAAGATGAAGGGTTATTCTAGTGAGTTCTGTGTGTGTTGTTGCATGCATGTGTGCTCAGTCATGTCTGACTCTTTGCAACCCCATGGAGTGGGGCCCACCAAGCTCCTCTGTTCATGGGATTCTCCAGGCAAGAATACTGGAGTGGGTTGCCATTTCATCCTCCAGGGGATCTTCCCAACTGAGGGATCGAACCCATGTCTCCTGGGTCTCCTGCATTGGCAGGCAGATTCTTTACCACTATGCCACCTGGTAAGCCATTCTAGTAAGTTTATACAGATCCAGTTGAGCGTCAGTTTCTAGTGATAAGGATGTTCTTTTCTTCCTGCTATAGGAAGGGTATTTTCTTCTCATGGGAGATTTTATGGCCTGTTTTTCAGGAGAAAAAGAGAGATCAGAGAGCCCTCCCTGCACCTGTTTTTTCTTAAGTGCCTTCAGTTCAAAATAGTCACTATGGCAGAGTGGCGTATTTTGGGATGGTGTGTCCTGAATTGTTTGGGGAGATGTCTGTGTGGAAGTCAGGGGATGTTCTGAATATCTGTTGCTCAATGTACCAAATCACCCCAAAGCTTAGTGGCTTTTTATAACGGTAGTCATTTATAATTTCTTATTGTTTTCATGGGTCAGAAATTTGAGTGACTTGATCAAAGGGTTCTGGCTTAGGTGTCTCATGAGGTCACAGTCAAAGGATGGCTGGGAGTGGTGTCAGAGACAGAGACACAGAGGAGAATCAGAAGAAAGGGAAGCCAGGCCTGAACCTTTAAAAATTTCCACCATGTATAGATGATTTGGCAGTGAATAATGAGAAGCTCTGATTGAGAGACTGAAAGGCAGTCAGGAGAGTGTGATGTCATAGTAGCAGTGGAAGAGAATGGCTTCAAAGAGGATCCCCAACAGACGCTACTGAGAGGGCCAGTATGATGAACACTGATGCACAGAACACATCTGATTTGTGGTATGGAACTTAAGGGGGACTGTTTTATTCAGGTAGTGGGGAATGGATTGAAGAAGGAATGGGAAACAAGGAAATGGAGACGAGTGTGGACACTCTTGAGAAGTTTGGCTCTATGTAGGGTGAGAAATGGGCTCCCCTGGTAGCTCAGCTGGCAAAAAATCTGCCTGCATTGTAGGAGACCCCAGTTTGATTCCTGGGTCAGGAAGATCCCCTGGAGAAGGGATAGGCTACCCACTCCAACATTCATGGGCTTCCCTGGTGGCTCAGATGGTAAAGAATACGCCTGCAGTGTGGGAGACCTGAGTTTGATCCCTGGGTTGGGAAGATCCCCTGGAGGAAGACATGGCAACCCACTCCAGTATTCTTGCTAGAGAATCCCCATGGACAGAGGAGCCTGGTGGGCTATAGTCCATGGGGTCTCAAAGAGTCGAACACCAATGAGAAACTAAGCACAGCACAGCACAGAGTGAGAAATAAGAGCTAGGCTCTTTCTCCTCAAAGGTTCATTCAAGGATTTGCAACATCAGCATCTCTTCATCTCCTAATTAGAAATTCAGCATCTCGGGCCTATTGCCAACATACTAAATTTGAATCTGCTGTTTAACAAGATGCCCAGGTGATTCTTATGTTTATGAAATTTTCAGAAGCACTGATCTGGGGTGGATTGTTTTTAATTTGTTAATGTATTTAAATACTGGTGAGAAGAATCCAGTAGAGAGGGAGGGATGGAAAATGAGAGAACATTCTGTCTGGAATTTCCAAGAAAAATGGTCCACTTAATATCTCCAATGTTGTGTCTCAATCTCTGGACTAGTGCTAGAAGGAGTAATCATAAAACCTGAAGTCTGATAGAGAGTGTTGACTTGAGGTGGCTACTTCAAGAAAAGCAAAAAACGGAAGTGCATCCTGATCCTTGAATCTAGTAAGAGAAAACTATAATTTAGGCTCAAACTTTGCAAACCTATTCCAAATTATGGAGAATAGCACATAATGTTTCAGTTTGTTTTTTTATTATGGAAATTTCCAAAATTATTCAGAAATGTAAAAAAGATTAACAATGTACTCTTCACTCAGTTAACAATCTTTTTTTTAACAAGCACTTTTATATTTTTTTGCTAGAATATTTTAAAGCAACACTTAGGCATCATATCATTTCCTCCCTAAATAATCCAATAGGCCACCCTAAAAATAATAATTTTTCATAACTAACAAAATAAAAAGTAATTTCTTAATGTAATCTAACACCCATTTCTTATTTATGCTTCTCTGATTGTCAACAAAGTTTTTTTTTTTTTCTTTCAGTTAGTTTGTTCCCAAACAATAACCATATAGTGTATTTGGGTATTATGTCTCTCAAGTATTTTTTGTTTGTTTGTTTTGGCTTGGCTTGCCAGGCCACTTGGCTTGCAGGATCTTGGTTCTCCTACCAGGGACTGAACTGGACGCCTGGCATTGAAAGCACTAAGTGCTAACCACTGGACCACCAGGGAATTCCTTCTCTCAAGCAGTTTTAATCCAGAACAACATTCCTCCCTTCTCTCCCCTACTCTTTTATGCTACTGATTTGTTTTAGAAACTGGTGAGCCGTGCTGTGGGATGTTCAGCAAAAGAATTTGAATGCATATTTCTTCATGGTGTGGTTTAACTTGTTTCTTTAGCTTCTAAATGTTCCGTGTGTTGAAAATTAGATCTAATCCCTTGAGAAGGTCTTTTTGGCAAGAATATTTCATAGGTAGTACTATGTACTTCATAATCCATCATATCAGGATGTACATAATGTCCAATTATCCCACTCAGGTTTTTTTTTGTTTGTTTTTAATTTTTGGCTGCACTGTGAAGGATGTGAGATCCTAGTCCCCCCTGACCAGGGATGGAACCCACATGCCCTGCATTGGAAGGATTGAGTCTTAACCATTAGACTTCCAGGAAGTTCCCAATTATCCCTCTTTGACAGATAACACAAGTGGATTCCAGCACTGAAAGCTTGAGTCTTTCATTATAAAGTTTCCTATTAATCATTTACTCATTTTTTAAATATCCACATATTTTTACCTTAATTAGTTATTTTATTAGAGGTTGAAAAATAATGCCTTTAAAAATTTTATGTGGAAAATGTAAAATATTTACAAAATTAGAGAAAATAATACAATGAATTTCCACATAGCTACCACCTAGCTTCACTATTTATCAGCACAGTGCCAATATCTATACCTTCCATTTCCACCACCCTAGATTATGGTTTTTCCAGTGGTCATGTATGGATGTGAGAGTTGGACTGTGAAGAAGGCTAAACACTGAAGAATTGATGCTTTTGAACTGTGGTGTTGGAGAAGACTCTTGTGAGTCCCTTGGACTGCAAGGAGATCCAGCCAGTCCATTCTAAAGGAGATCAGTCCCGGGTGTTCTTTGGAAGGAATGATGCTAAAGCTGAAACTCCAATACTTTGGCCACCTCATGCGAAGGGTTGACTCATTGGAAAAGACTCTGATGCTGGGAGGGATTGGGGGCAGGAAGAGAAGGGGACGACAGAGGATGAGATGGCTGGATGGCATCACTGACTCGATGGACGTGAGTCTGGGTGAACTCCGGGAGTTGGTGATGGACAGGGAGGCCTGGCGTGCTGCAATTCATAGGGTCGCAAAGAGTTGGACACGACTGAGTGACTGAACTGAACTGAGATTGTGTTATTTATTAAAACAAATCCCAAATGTCATAGAATTTTATCTGTAAATAACTTAAATATGTATTACTGAAGATGTAGAATTCTTTTAAAAAACTTAACTGTATTGTTCTTCTACCTAAATAGTTTTTAAAAGAATTCATTTATATCATCAAATAACCTGTGTTCGAATTTTTCTTATCCTTTTCCTTAAAAAAATTGTTCAGTTGTTTTGTCAGTATTAGAATCCAAATATGTTCCATTTATTATTGACATATGTCTTTATTTATTTTTTAAATTTAAATTTATTTATTTTAATTAGAGACTAATTACAATATTGTATTGGTTTTGCCATACATCAACATGAATCCGCCACGGGTGTACACGTGTTCCCCATCCTGAACCCCACTCCCACCTCCCTCCCCATACCATCCGTCTGGGTCATCCCAGTGCACCAGCCCCAAGCATCCTATATCCTGCATCAAACCTGGACTGGCGATTCATTTCTTATGTGATATTATACATGTTTCAATGCCATTCTCCCAAATCATCCCCCCGCCCCACCACAGAGTCCAAAAGACTGTTCTATACATCTGTGTCTCTTTTGCTGTCTCACATATAGGGTTATCATTACCATCTTTCTAAATTCCATATATATGCGTTAGTATACTGTATTGGTGTTTTTCTTTCTGGCTTACTTCTGTATAATCGGCTTCAGTTTCATCCACCTCATTAGAACTGATTCAAATGTATTCTTTTTAATGGCTGAGTAATACTCCATTGTGTATATGTACCACAGCTTTCTTATCCATTTATCTGCTGATGGACATCTAGGTAGCTTCCATGTCCTGGCTATTATAAACAATGCTGTGATGAACATTGGGGGACACATGTCTCTTTCAATTCTGGTTTCCTCGGGTGTGTGTGCCCAGCAGTGGGATTACTGGGTCGTATGGCAGTTCTATTTCCAGTTTTTTAAGGAATCTCCACACTCTTCTCCATAGTGGCTGTACTAGTTTGCATTCCCACCAACAGTGTAAGAGGGTTCCCTTTTCTCCACACCCTCTCCAGCATTTATTGCTTGTAGACTTTTGGATCGCAGCCATTCTGACTGGCGTGAAGTGGTACCTCATTGTGGTTTTGATTTGCATTTCTCTGATAGTGAGTAATGTTGAGCATCTTTTCATGTGTTTGTTAGCCATTTGTATGTCTTCTTTGGAGAAATGTCTGATTAGTTCTTTGGCCCATTTTTTGATTGGGTCATTTATTTTTCTGGAATTGAGCTGTAGGAGTTGCTTGTATATTTTTGAGATTAGTTGTTTGTCAGTTGCTTCATTTGCTATTATTTTCTCCCATTCTGAAGGCTGTCTTTTCACCTTGTTTATAGTTTCCTTTGTTGTGCAGGAGCTTTTAATTTTAATTAGATCCCATTTGTTTATTTTTGCTTTTATTTCCAATATTCTGGGAGGTGGGTCATAGAGGATCCTGCTGTGATGTATGTCGGAGAGTGTTTTGCCTATGTTCTCCTCTAAGAGTTTTATAGTTTCTGGTCTTATGTTTAGATCTTTAATCCATTTTGAGTTTATTTTTGTGTATGGTGTTAGAAAGTGTTCTAGTTTCATTGTTTGACAAGTGGTTGACCAGTTTTCCCAGCACCACTTGTTAAAGAGATTGTCTTTAATCCATTGTATATTCTTGCCTCCTTTGTCAAAAATAAGGTGTCCATAGGTGCGTGGGTTTATCTCTGGGCTTTCTATTTTGTTCCATTGATCTATATTTCTGTCTTTGTGCCAGTACCATACTGTCTTGATGACTGTGGCTTTGTAGTAGAGCCTAAAGTCAGGCAGGTTGATTCCTCCAGTTCCATTCTTCTGTCTCAAGATTCCTTTGGCTATTTGAGGTTTTTTTGTGTTTCCATACAAATTGTGAAATTATTTGTTCTGCTGCTGCTGCTGTCAAGTCGCTTCACTTGTGTCTGACTCTGTGCGACCCCATAGACGGCAGCCCACCAGGCTCCGCTGTCCCTGGGATTCTCCAGGCAAGAACACTGGAGTGGGTTGCCAGTTCTTTCTCCAATGCATGAAAGTGAAAAGTGAAAGTGAAGTCGCTCAGTTGTGTCTGACTCTTAGTGACCCCATGGACTATACAGCCCACCAGGCTCCTCCATCCATGGAATTTTCCAGGCAAGAGTACTGGAGTGGGGTGCCATTGCCCTCTCCTAGCTCTGTCAAAAATACTGTTGGTAGCTTGATAGGGATTGCATTGAATCTATAGATTGCTTTGGGTAGTATACTCATTTTCACTATATTGATTCTTCCAATCCATGAACATGGTATATTTCTCCATCTATTAGTGTCCTCTTTGATTTTTTTCACCAGTGTTTTATAGTTTTCTATATATAGGTCTTTAGTTTCTTTAGGTAGATATATTCCTAAGTATTTTATTCTTTTCATTGCAATGGTGAATGGGATTGTTTCCTTAATTTCTCTTTCTATTTTCTCATTATTAGTGTATAGGAATGCAAGGGATTTCTGTGTGTTGATTTTATATCCTGCAACTTTACTATATTCATTGATTAGCTCTAGTAATTTTCTGGTGGAGTCTTTAGGGTTTTCTATGTAGAGGATCATGTCATCTGCAAACAGTGAGAGTTTTACTTCTTCTTTTCCAATTTGGATCCCTTTTATTTCTTTTTCTGCTCTGATTGCTGTGGCCAAAACTTCCAAAACTATGTTGAATAGTAGTGGTGAAAGTGGGCACCCTTGTCTTGTTCCTGACTTTAGAGGAAATGCTTTCAATTTTTCACCATTGAGGATAATGTTTGCTGCGGGTTTGTCATATATAGCTTTTATTATGTTGAGGTATGTTCCTTCTATTCCTGCTTTCTGGAGAGTTTTTATCATAAATGGATGTTGAAATTTGTCAAAGGCTTTCTCTGCATCTATTGAGATAATCATATGGCTTTTATTTTTCAATTTGTTAATGTGGTGTATTACATTGATTGATTTGTGGATATTGAAGAATCCTCGCATCCCTGGGATAAAGCCCACTTAGTCATGGTGTATGATCTTTTTAATGTGTTGTTGGATTCTGATTGCTAGAATTTTGTTAAGGATTTTTGCATCTATGTTCATCAGTGATATTGGCCTGTAGTTTTCTTTCTTTCTTTTTTTTTTTTTTTTGTGGCATCTTTGTCAGGTTTTGGTATTAGGGTGATGGTGGCCTCATAGAATGAGTTAGGCAGTTTACCTTCCTCTGCAATTTTCTGGAAGAGTTTGAGTAGGATAGGTGTTAGCTCTTCTCTAAATTTTTGGTAGAATTCAGCTGTGAAGCCGTCTGGACCTGGGCTTTTTTTGCTGGAAGATTTCTGATTACAGTTTCAATTTCCGTGTTTGTGATGGGTCTGTTAAGATTTTCTATTTCTTCCTGGTCCAGTTTTGGAAAGTTGTACTTTTCTAAGAATTTGTCCATTTCTTCCATGTTGTCCATTTTATTGGCATATAATTGTCGATAGTAGTCTCTTATGATCCCTTGTGTTTGTGTGTTGTCTGTTGTGATCTCTTCATTTTCATTTCTAATTTTATTGATTTGATTTTTCTCCCTTTGTTTCTTGATGAGTCTGGCTAATGGTTTGTCAATTTTATTTATCCTTTCAAAGAACCAGCTTTTGGCTTTATTGATTTTTGCTATGGTCTCCTTTGTTTCTTTTGCATATATTTCTGCCCTAATTTTTAAGATTTCTTTCCTTCTACTAACCCTGGGGTTCTTCATTTCTTCCTTTGCTAGTTGCTTTAGGTGTAGAGTTAGGTTATTTATTTGACTTTTTTCTTGTTTCTTGAGGTGTGACTGTATTGCTATGAACTTTCCCCTTAGCACTGCTTTTACAGTGTACCATAGGTTTTGAAGGAGATCAGCACTGGGATTTCTTTGGAAGGAATGATGCTAAAGCTGAATCTCCAGTATTTTGGCCACCTCATGCGAAGAGTTGACTTATTGGAAAAGACTCTGATGCTGGGAGGGATTGGGGGCAGGAGGAGAAGGGGACGACAGAGGATGAGATGGCTGGATGGCATCACTGACTTGATGGACGTGAGTCTCAGTGAACTCTGGGAGTTGGTGATGGACAGGAAGGCCTGGTGTGCTGTGATTCATGGGGTCGCAAAGAGTCGGACACGACTGAGCAACTGATCTGATCTGATCTGATCTGATAGGATTTGGGTTGTTGTGTTTTCATTTTCATTTGTTTCTATGCGTATTTTGATTTCTTTTTTGATTTCTTCTGTGATTTGTTGGTTATTCAGCAGCATTTTGTTCAGCCTCCATGTTGGAATTTATAATAGTTTTTCTCCTGTAATTGAGATCTAATCTTACTGCATTGTGGTCAGAAAGGATGCTTGGAATGATTTCAATTTTTTCGAATTTACCAAGGCTAGATTTACGGCCCAGGATGTGATCTCCTGGAGAAGGTTCCGTGTGCACTTGAGAAAAAGGTGAAATTCATTGTTTTGGGGTGAAATGTTCTATAGATATCAATTAGGTCTAACTGATCTATTGTATCATTTAAAGTTTGTGTTTCTTTGTTAATTTTCTGGTTAGTTGATCTATCCATAGGTGTGAGTGGGGTATTAAAGTCTCCCACTATTATTGTGTAACTGTTAATTTCCCCTTTCATACTTGTTAGCATTTGTCTTACATATTGCGGTGCTCCTATGTTGGGTGCATATATATTTATAATTGTTATATCTTCTTTTTGGATTGATCCTTTGATCATTATGTAGTGACCATCTTTGTCTCTTTTCACAGCCTTTGTTTTAAAGTCTATTCTATCTGATATGAATATTTCTACTCCTGCTTTCTTTTGATCTCTATTTGCATGGAATATCTTTTTCCAGCCCTTCACTTTCAGTCTGTATGTGTCCCCTGTTTTGAGGTGGGTCTCTTGTAGACAACATATATAGGGATCTTGTTTTTGTAACCATTCAGCCAGTCTTTGTCTTTTGGTTGGGGCATTCAACCCATTTACATTTAAGATAATTATTGATAAGTATGATCCCATTGCCATTTACTTTATTGTTTTGGGTTCAAGTTTATACACCATTTTTGTGTCTCCTGTATAGAGAATATCCTTTAGCATTTGTTGGAGAGCTGGTTTGGTGGTGCTGAATTCTCTCAGCTTTTGCTTGTCTGTAAAGCTTTTGATTTCTCCTTCATATTTGAATGAGATCCTTGCTGGGTACAGTAATCTGGGCTGTAGGTTATTTTCTTTCATCACTTTAAGTATGTCTTGCCATGCCCTCCTGGCTTGGAGAGTTCCTATTGAAAGATCAGCTGTTCCTTATGGGAATTCCCTTGTGTGTTATTTGTTGTTTTTCCCTTGCTGCTTTTAATATTTGTTCTTTGTGTTTGATCTTTGTTAATTTGATTAATATGTGTCTTGGGGTGTTTCGCCTTGGGTTTATCCTGTTTGGGACTCTCTGGGTTTCTTGGACTTGGGTGATTATTTCCTTCCCCATTTTAGGGAAGTTTTCAACTATTATCTCCTCAAGTATTTTCTCGTGGTCTTTCTTTTTGTCTTCTTCTTCTGGGACTCCTATGATTCGAATGTTGGAGCGTTTAATACTGTCCTGGAGGTCTCTGAGATTGTCCTCATTTCTTTTAATTCGTTTTTCCTTTTTCCTCTCTGATTCATTTATTTCTACCATTCTATCTTCTACTTTACTAATCCTATCTTCTGCCTCCATTATTCTACTATTTGTTGCCTCCAGAGTGTTTTTGATCTCATTTATTGCATTATTCATTATATACTGACTCTTTTTTATTTCTTCTAGGTCCTTGTTAAACTTTTCTTGCATTTTCTCAATCCTTGTCTCCAGACTATTTATCTGTGATTCCATTTTTATTTCAAGATTTTGGATCATTTTCACTATCATTATTTGGAATTCTTTATCAGGTAGATTCCCTATCTCTTCCTCTTTTGTTTGGTTTGGTGGGCATTTATCCTGTTCCTTTGTCTGCTGGGTATTCCTCTGTCTCTTCATCTTGTTTATATTGCTGAGTTTGGGGTGTCCTTTCTGTATTCTGGCAGTTTGTGGAGTTCTCTTTATTATGGAGTTTCCTCACTATGGGTGGGGTTGTATCAGTGGCTTGTCAAGGTTTCTTGGTTAGGGAAGCTTGTGTCAGTGTTCTGGTGGGTGGAGCTGTATTTCTTCTCTCTGGAGTGCAATGAAGTGTCTAGTAATGAGTTATGAGATGTCATTGGTTTTGGAGTAACTTTGGGCAGCCTGTATATTGGAGCTCAGGGCTGTGTTCCTGTGTTGCTGGAGAATTTGTGTGGTATGTCTTGCTCTGGAACTTGCTGGCCCTTGGGTGGTGCTTGGTTTCAGTGTAGGTATGGAGGCATTTGATGAGCTCCTATCAATTAATGTTCCCTGGAGTCAGGAGTTCTCTGATGTTCTCAGGATTTGGACTTAAGCCTCCTGCTTCTGGTTTTCGGTCTTATTTTTACAATAGTCTCAAGACTTCTCCTTCTATATAGCACCATTGATAAAACATCTAGGTTAAAGATGAAAAGTTTCTCCACAGTGTGGGACAACCAGAGAGGTTCACAGAGTTACATGGAGAAGAGAAGAGGGAGGAGGGAGTTAGAGGTGACCCGAATGAGATGAAGTGGAATCAAAAGAGAGAGCAAGCTAGCCAGTAATCAGTTCCTTATGTGTGCTCCACAGTCTGGACCACTCAGAGATGTTCACGGAATTATACAGAGAAGAGAGAGGGAGGAAGGAGACAGAGGTGGCCAGGAGGATAAAAGGGGGGAATGCAAAGGAGAGAGACAGATCCAGCCAGTAATCAGTTCCCTAAGTGTTCTCCACCATCTGGAACACACAGAGATTCAGAGAGTTGGGTAGAGAAGAGAAGGGGGAGGGAGGAGACAGAGGTGACCTGGTGGAGAAAAAGGAGAGTCCAAAGGGGGAGAGAGCAGTCAAGCCAGTAATCTCACTCCCAAGTAAAAATGGGTACTGAAGATTGGGTTCTTAAAAGTACAAAATTGATAACAAATACCAAAAAGCAAAGATTAAAATTCTAGATTAGAGGTTGGATTTTCAAAAATACAATATTAAAAAAAGAAGAAGAGAAAAAAAACAAAGTCACAAAAGTTATTTTTAAAAATATATATATAAAGTTTGCTTTAAAAAATACTTTTTTTTGAAAAGTAATAGTAGGTTATAAAAATGAAAATTAAAGGAGTAATAGAGAACTTAAATTTTTTTTTTTAAGTTAAAAAAAAAGAAAAAGAAAAGAATGATCGTAAAAATAGTAAAAATATATCTAGAACTTTCTCTCTTGTTATTGTGGCCAGTGTGGGGTCAGTTCATTTTCGGATAGTTCCTTGGTCTGGCTTATATTTCTCAAGATCTATAGGCCCCTTCCTATGTAGTTGGTACGAACTACAGGGTTTTAATCTATTGCACCTGTCACTTCCAAGGTGGTTCCCTCGGTTTTAGTTTCTTCTGTTTGCTGGTCTCTTCAGTGTCTGATTTCTGCCCTGACACAAGGGGGGCGGTGGAGGACACTTTTTTTTTTTTTTTTAGGCTCACTTGTTCAGTCGCACTGTGGGGAGGGAGGGAAGCTGCAAACAAATAACACTGGCGTGTGCTCGCAGTGCCTCAGCCTCACTGGGTCTGCCCCCGCTCATGGTGCATGTACCCTCCCTGCCCACACAAGCTCAGGCTCTAGGTTGCTCCGCAGGTAACCGTCTGAGGCCAGCCCTGGGCTGTATGCACCTCCCAGGTCTAAGCCGCTCAGGTTCAGGCACTTGGGTAGTCCTCAGAGGCGCAGACTCCGTTGGGCCTGCGTTTTGTGCCCTTGCCAGGTCTGAGCAGCTCAGATGATGAGGTGTTTGGCCAGCCCGGTCACTGCAACTTAACGCCTCTCCCATCCCTGCGGGTCGGTTTTCTGGGTTTACAGCCGGCGCACCTTCTCAGGCAGATGATGATTCCTTTCGAAGACAATGGGCTGCTTTTCTGGGTGCCTGATGTCCTCTGCCGGCATTCAGAAGTTGTTTTGTGGAATTTACTCAGCGTTTAAATGATCTTTTGATGAATTTGTGGGGGAGAAAGTGGTCTCCCCATCCTATTCCTCTGCCATGTTAGGACTGCCCCTATTATTGACATATGTCTTTAGTTAATCTCTTTCAATCTAAACTTACCCCATTGTGCTAGATAATTTTATATGTCAACTTGACTAGGCCATGAAGTTCTCAGATATTTGGTCAAATACTATTCTGTTGTTTCTGTGAGAGGTTTTTTGGTTTGTTTGTTTTTGGTGGTTTTAACATTTAAATGAGTAGATGGAGTAAAGTAGATTGCTCTCTCTAATGGGGGTGGGTCTCACCCAATCAGTCGGTGGTCTGGATAGAACAAAAGGCTGTCCATCTCCTGAATAAGGGAGAATTCCTCCTACCCAACTGCCTTTAGGGCTTCCCTTGTGGCTCAGCTGGTAAAGAATCTGCCTGTAATGCAGGAGACCTGGGTTCGATCCCTGTGTTGGGAAGATCCCCTGGAGAAGGGAAAGCAACCCACTCCAGTATTCTGGCCTGGAGAACTCCATGGATCATATAGTCCATGGGGTCGCAAAGCTGGGTTATTTTTCCCCCTGCCTTTGGGTTCAAGCTTCTTCAGCTTCAGCTTCTCCTAGGTCTAGAACCTGCTGGCTTTTGGAGTAGAAGTATGCTATCAGCTCGCCTATGTTTCTGGCTAGCTGACTGCAGACCTTAGGACTTGTCAGTCAACCTGTAACCAAGTGAGCCAATTTCATAATAGTTCAGTCTTCTCTAGATCTGTGTGTCTGTCTGTCTGTACTATAGATTCTGTTTCTCTGGAGAACCTTGATTAACGCTCCCATAAATCTCCTTTTCTCCCCCCTTCTTTTTGCCCTTGTTGTTTTTTGTGTTGAAGAAACTGGGTTGTATTTCCACTGCCCACTGGAGTTCACATCCCAGTCTTGTCATTTGACATGTTTCTCTGTCCTTTATATTTCCTGTAAATTGAATCTAATGATTAACCAGATTGACATCGGAGTTTTTTAATTTCCAAGAGAGTTTTGTGAGTGGTGATGTGTGTGCTTCTGTCATGTGGTACGGAAATCCAGTTGTGTTCTTTGTGATGTTAGCAGCCTCACTGATGATCACTGACCAGATTAATTCATTAGAGATGGTAAGATGCTGATATTCTAATTCTGTTGTTCCTTTTTTCCATCTGTAATTCTATAAAGACCAAATTTAATCATCAAGTATTGGTTACTCTGAGGTAGTGTGTATAGGAAATACAGGAGTAATGATGAAATCTTTGCTCTGTTTACCAGTTTCCAAATATAATGAATCAGTTCACTAGCACCTTCCAAAAGTGACCAATTAGTTGGATTTTTTAAATTTAAATTTTAAATTTTTTTTGATTTTTTTAAAGTATCATTTTAAACACAAGGCTTACATACACTTGATGTGTTTTAATCTGTTGCAGTTATTAACCTCAGTAATGTTCAAATTTACCATTCTTGGCCAGTGAGAGCTTAGTCTAGAAGGTTCCTAAGTTCTTTTGATATGAACCTAGTAGCGGAGAAGGCGATGACACCCCACTCCAGTACTCTTGCCTGGAAAATCCCATGGATGGAGGAGCCTGGTGGGCTGCAGTCCATGGGGTCGCTAAGAGTCAGGCACGACTGAGCGACTTCACTTTCACTTTTCACTTTCATGCATTGGAGAAGAAAATGGCAACCCACTCCAGTATTCTTGCCTGGAGAATCCCAGGGACACTAGGAGGAGCCTAGTGGGCTGCCGTCTATGGGGTCGCACAGAGTCAGACACGACTGAATCGACTTAGCAGCAGCAGCAGCAGCAGCAGCAGCAGTCTCTGGAATCAGCCACTCCTCCACAGAAGCTCTTAATGAGGAATGATCTGTAGCGAACACAGTCTGGCCACTAGGGTTCTCCTCGCTCCATGTGAGCTCGGAGATCTCCTTTCCTTACTCTTGGACTGAAGAATTCCTATAGAAAGTCATTTTGCCTTACAGACAAAAATTTATCCAATGTTTAAGGGTTAGATAAGAAAGAGATTAGAGGTGGAGAGAGCTGGTGTGGATTCTGGCAGATACCTCCAGTTTATAATCCCTGTCAGAAAAATCAAGTGTTTCTGATCTGAAAATACCCTGGGGCAGAACTTAACTATGGCTTCCGTGGGGAGTGGGGACAATGTAAAGGGGACATCCCATAGTCTACCTAGGCCATCCTCAGGGTCTGCATGGCTTCAGACTGTGCCCACAAGCTAGTGTCTACTTGGGATGAAAAGAAAAAGGCCAAAGACTCCAAATTTAAAAATAAATATTTGTTGTTTCCAACAATTGCATGGCAATTAGGAAGCAAGGAAATGCTTACCAGCAAGTAGCCAAAAAACCATCACAGCCTGGTTCCTTAACACACCAAGATTATATGATTCATTTTATTCTCAAAAGGACAACTTGAGATCCTGTGGTCAGTGGGGATATTGAAGCCTTGAGACTCTCTCAGGTAAGGAGAAGAGGACATCCTGACACTTAGGAAGCAGAGATGAAATTCTGTGATATTCATCAGGGAAGAAGAAAGTGGACTTTATTTATAACTGTAAGTTAGAAAAGGTGAAAATGCTGCTCTATGTTATTCTTATTCATTTATGGCTGCTCTGGGTCTTCATTGCTGCAACGTGGGCTTTCTTTAGTTGTGACAAGCACGGCTCCTCTCTGGTTGCAGTGCATGGACTTCTCATTGTGATGGCATGGGCTCTAGGGCAAGGGTTTCAGTAGTTATGGCTCATGGACTCTGGAGGGAGGGCTCAGTATTTGTGGTGGATGGGCTTAGCTGCCCCGAGGTATGTGGGATCTTCCCAGACCAAGGATTGAACCTGTGTCTCCCGCATTGCTGGGCAGACTTTTAACCACTGGACCACCAGGGAAGTCCAAAAAAATGCTATTTTAAAAAGAGGCCGAAACATGTGTTTGAATAAGATCACAGTGTTAATCCCGTAAAATATTAAGGATTCATTTTGTTGAGACTTCAGCTCTCTTTCTGTCATTGCAACCATTTACTTTCTTGCAGAGGGACTGATTTTATCTTCGTTTATCAATCAGAACTTGCATCCGAGAACTGCCCCTTCACCCCTTCTCTGGTACACTGATTATATTGCCCCTTGCCAAGACTTTCTGATTAGGTGGCTCTTTTGCTCTTCTCATGAAGCAGGAAAACCAGTGTAGGCCGTCTTATAACCGGAAGGATCCCACTGTCCAGGATGCAGTAGGGAGTGTTTTAATAATGTTGGTCACCTCTCTTTCTTAGGTTTGATCTACAGTTAGATAGCCCAAATTTCAGATCCTTCTTCCTTATCTACAGAGCCATCTCATCAGAGGAGCTGTGATCCTCTTAGATCACCTCCAAGAACCCGGGTCTGAGGAATAGTGACTGACACTCATGCACCCGCACCATAGGGAGGGTGGGTTCTGGCATCGGATTGCGTAGGTTCAACTTCTAGCTGTCACTTACCAGCTGGGTGACCTCAGCCACGTATTTAACTCTGTTTCATGTGTTTTTGCATCCTCACCTCTAAAATGGTGATTATATTATTTCTCTGCCTTGTATGACTGCTATGAAGAATGAGCCAAACACTATGAAAAATTCTTAGCATGATGTTTTAAGTTCTGGTATATTAAAAAAAATGCTCGATGAATGATATGTTATAATTTTTTTTAATATTTGTTTATTTTTGGGTTTTGGGTCTTAGTTCACATGCTCTTCATTGTAGCTTGTGGGCTTTCTAGTTGTGGCACACAGGCTTAATTGCCCCCTGGCATGGGGCATCTTAGTTCCCTGACCAGGGATCAAACCCTAGTCCCCTGCATTGGAAGGCAGACTCTTAACCACTGGACCACCAGGGAAGTCCTGATAATTGTTATTATTATCCTTCATGTGGTAATGTAGTCTACTGAAGCAGAAACAGTTCAACATCCCTGGAGGGACAATTCCAGCCTTAGTCATTGTCACAAGTGCTGCTTTGATATTGGATTACATTCTTTTGTTTGAACGAATAACCTTTGTTTCTAGAAAAGAAGAGTTGGCTTCTCTAATTTTACTTTTCAGAAATCTTTAAGGGGCCAATTGAAGAGAAAAAAGAAAATGGATACTGTGAATGTAAGGAACACCTAAGGAGTTTACCTGGGAGTGAGAGGAGAGAATGGATATAAAATAGGTTTTCCAGAATGATCAGCAGGAAGATTCCTTAAAACAAGCATGATTATGGCCAGGGAGACAGGGATGAAGGATGAAAAAAGCAACCTGTGTCCCAGAATCTGGTGCAAGAAGAAAAGAAAAGTCAGTTAAGACTTTAGCATGAATTTTTTGTGTTTTTAGACATGATAAAATATATATAAGATCATTTTGTGTATTATGATCCATACATATAAGTCAGCTATAGTTAGATAACATTAATACAGTACAAGGAAAAGTTAGTGAACAATGTATTATTTTTTTATTCCTTATTGAGGTACAAAAGGAGGAATTTTGAAAAATAGTGTAACCATTAATTTTAATTTGTCTTCAGTTTCTGTACCCCAAATGAAAGGTTTTCTTGCCCTAACACCAGGGTAATAATTTTCTTCCAGTAATTGAGCCCACTGACAGTGGCAACATTCACATGAACTCCCTGCCCCGCCCGGCCACCACCCTGAAGAGGACAAAAAAAAGCTGCTCCTAAATACAAGGTAAGTCTCATTCAGCCCTCCTTTCCTTTGCTTGGTTCCTGTTTTGTTTTAGATAATAGACTAAGGATTTTTTGGTTTTGGTTTTGGTTTTTCCTTTGTTGACTCTTTCTAGGAACTCTTGAATCCTAATTCTAGATTGAAGCTTCCGGCCAGGGAGCACCATCACACTTTCATTCTTTGTCTTCTACATCAAAGACCACCTTTACTGGACTTTGTTATCATCTTGTTTGATTTTTCTGGTTTATTGCATTTATCTTTAGTCAGTGAGTTGAAACATTCCTTATGTACAATAAATCTCCCCAATTTCAGTGGGTTGCTTCTTGATGTTTTTAAGGTACCTATAGAGTTCTTTGTGGCTTCATTTTATATAAGAACAAACAACTACCACAGAGATGTGGGGCTTGACTAAGTTTACATATCATTAAAAAAAAGCCAGTCTTGCAGATAAGCAACTATTACCTTCTGTAACTTTAAATACATGTTATTTATATTTAATAACTGAATAAAAGATGCAAGGATAAGTTATGAGGATATAATATAACTTATTATTAAATATAATAAACACATTTTTGTTTCTAGGGTTTATATGAGATGAACATGACTACTTATTCATTTTGGTTTATGTTTAATGTGTTTGATTTCAGAGCTTTGTCTTATGAGTGAATGTTCATAGAACAATTTATACACTGGAATATGAAAGCATATATAGAATTTTTAACAGCTTCTGTGAATCCTTCATATAATTTTGAACTAAGTGGGAAACAAAAAATAGTAAATATTTTTCTTCTAGTTTACAGAACAGCAAAGACTAAAGTAACTTTTTAAATGATCTCATTAGTTTAAAAGTAGGGAATTAATTGTATAATTAAAACTGAAAACAGTTTGATTTCTGGTAGCATTGGGATTATGAATGAAATTTTCTTCATTTTATTTCAATTTATGTTAAGGCTGTATGGCTATTATATGTGACAAATAAATAAAATTAGCTATTGAAAAAACAGAGCATTATATATGATATATATATAAAGTAAATTATTTTTCAATTCTATGTTTAAAACATTGAAAACTATTAAAATGTCTCTATTTTTATACTTACATCTGAAGCTAATAATTTTAAAAAGATTGGTTATCATCATAGACAGTGTTAAACCAGGTAAAGAATCTGATTTGTCGTTAATAATTGACTAGTAGAAAGATATAGCTATTATCTAAAGAAAATGGTGAAGCATTTTAATTTAGTTGCATAGCATAGAATACAGTGAATTCTCAATTGGAACAAAATAAACCCACAAATAATCAGAGTTTTCTCCGGTCAATGTTTTAAGGAGAAGCAGGAAAAATTAAGAACGTATGTATACTGTGTGTCTATCTTCAAATTTCCAGTAGGTGTTTGGCTCCATTAGAAACTGAGGTCAGTTGTTTTGTCTAGATTTAGACAATTTTTTATAAAGTTTGAAGTTAAAGGTCAATACTGAGTTGAACAAAAATCAATTAAAAACACTGATGTCCTCAAAGAAAATCATTATTCTTTATTCACTATGAATTAAATAATATGTAGCAAGATAAACAGATGGGTTCCAAATTGGGAAAGGAATACATCAAGGCTGTATTTTGTTACCCTGCTTATTTAACTTATATGCAGAGTACATCATGAGAATTGCTGGACTAGATGAAGCACAAGCTGGAATCAAGATTGCTGGGAGAAATCTCAATAACCTCAGATATGCAGATGACACCACCCTTATGGCAGAAAGCAAAGAACTAAAGAGCCTCTTGATGAAAGTGAAAGAGGAGAGTGAAAAAGTTGGCTTAAAACTCAACATTCAGAAAACTAAGATCATGGCATCGGGTCCCATCACTTCATGGCAAATAGATGGGGAAACAGTGGAAACAGTGAGAGACTTTATTTTTGGGGGCTCCAAAATCACTACAGATGGTAACTGCAGCCATGAAATTAAAAGATGCTTGCTCTTTGGAAGAAAAGCTATGACCAACCTAGCAGCATATTAAAAAGCAGAGACATTACTTTGCCAGCAAAGGTCCATGCAGTCAAAGCTATGGTTTTCCAGTGGTCATGTAGGATGTGAGAGTTGGACTATAAAGAAAGCTGAGCGCTGAAGCATTGATGCTTTTGAACTGTGGTGTTGGAGAAGACTCTTGAGAGTCCCTTGGACTGCAAGGAGATCCAACCAGTCCATCCTAAAGGAAATCAGTCCGGAATATTCATTGGAAGGGCTGATGCTGAAGCTGAAACTCCAGTACTTTGGCCACCTCATGCGAAGAGTTGACTCATTGGAAAAGACCCTAATGCTGGGAGGGATTGGGGGTAGGAGGTGAAGGTAATGGCAAAGAATGAGATGGTTGGATGGCATCACCGGCTCAATGGACATGAGTTTGAGTAAACTCTGGGAGTTGGTGATGGACGGGGATACCTGGCATGCTGCAGTCCGTGGGGTCGCAAAGAGTCGGACACGACTGAGCAACTGAACTGAACTGAACATAAACAGAAACACAGAACCACAGCAGCATTTTGTCTTTGACATGGAGTAAAAATGAGAATTTTAGATGTAGCCTGTAGGCTCTACAAGATGTTTACTCTTTCAAAGCATGTCTCATTGCCTAGGCCAGTTTGGTTTAGCCAACATTACTATATAGGTCTTTTGCCTGGGGTAGACATTATACCAGGAGCTAGAGACTCCAAAATCTTTGAAGTTGATCATTTTCCCTCCTGTTCTCACTTCCCAGGAATCAAGCAATGGTATTTTGTTTGCGTAGCCATTTAAGCAAGTGTGAAACATTGCAGAAAAAGATATAAAACATAAAAGTCTGTTTAATGAATAATTAGAATAATGCAGGTATAATCACCCACAAGAAATAATACAAACAGTAGTGTGATCACTTCCCATAGCAAAGGATAAGATAACACTAGCATCCCCAGAACACCTACAACTAACTCCCTGTGACCTTTCCCCTTAATATCCCTTGTCATCTTCCCTAGAGGTAACTTCTCACTATGGTAATCACTTCTTTGTTCTACTTTCTAGTGTTCTTTTAAAACCATCTCAGTAGGTATTTCCTCAATAATACAGTTTAGTTTTGCTTACATTTGAACTTCATGTAAATGAACATTTTGTAAATCCTATCCATATTATTTTTTCTTGTTTCTGTCATTCAGCATTGTTAGATTCACCCATGTTGCTTCATGTAGTTGGTTTTTCCATTTTGATTATTCTGTACCATTTTTACTTACCCATTCAACTGATGCTGGAAATTAACATTGTTTTCATTTTGTGCCTCTTATAAACTATGCTTACTCTTGATATGTCCCCTGGTTCTCATATGTATACATTTCAGTCTTGAGTGTGTATAGCCAGGGGAGGAACTGGGTGGGCATATTGTTCACTTTATGTATCAGGCTGTTTTTCAGTCATTGTACCAATTCACATTCCCTCTGCAATGTATGGGAGTGCTCACCATAGAACAGGGGTGTGTGTGCTATGCTCCACAAAGCGTTCTTCAGTGGCTGCAGAAGAGGGCAGGGCAGGAGGTGGCCAGTTCTATGTTCCTACTTCAATTCACTCAGTGCAGCTGTCATGTTTCCATATTGAGCATCAGCAAACTTTTAGCGGGAAAAAAATTTGCATGAATTGAAAGGGATTGAAGATAACTGATCAGGAAGGCAAATTATATACCTAAAACATAGGTTCAGTAAATGTTTGTTGAATAATGAATAAATGAATGAATGACAAAAAAAATGAATGAATAGATTTTCAGAATTGAGGGCTGTAAGAGAATATCTGTGGGCTTCCCAGTTGGCTCAGACAGTATAGAATCTGCCTGCAATGTGGGAGACCTGGGTTCGATCCCTGGGTCGGGAAGATCCCCTGGAGAAAGAATGGCAGCCCACCCCAGTGTTATTGCCTGCAGAATCTCATGGACAGAGGAGCCTGGTAGGTTACAATCTATGGGATCACAAAGAGCTGGACATGACCGAGCAACTAACACATTCACAAGAGAATATCTAGCTCTTTCCAGCTATGGCCTCTGTTCACAGGCAAATGGGCTGTAGGGAAAGGTTATGTGAAGAGCAGGGATTTGTCTTGCTTGTATTTCTGTTTTCTAGTATCCAGAGAGGAACAGAGAGAGTCAGTGTGAGTTAGAAGAGAGAGCGGATGGAGACAGAGATATGGAAAGAGATTAGAGGAAGGAGGGAAGAAGTGAAGCAAAGGGGTCATTTTTTTCTCTACAAGTCATCCTCTTCCATTTTGCTGAGGGCATTCCCAGAGCACAATCTGAAAACCAGTGGCCACCAGAGAATCCCTTTCTTGGTCTCATCACAGCTCAGCTTCTCCACCTTTGAGTTATTTTGTTCTTGATGTTCCTTGGGAGCTTGGGTTTGTGTCAGTCTGGAGAACTTCACAACATCTCATTGATCTTACCAGCTTCCCTTTGACAGATTCTTAAAACTCCTTAAACGCAGCTGCAAGGACTTCCCCATAACTGGGTCTCAGGGTTGCTCAGGAGGCCAGGGGCTTCCAGAAGCTGTGTTCATCGTTGATGTCCTACTTGCTGATGCCCCTCAACCACAATTAGCCTGTAGTCTCTTTTAGTTCAGGCAACCCATATATAAGTATGTACGCCTGCTATATACTTTTATAATCCTTGATGCTATATTAACCAAAAAGGAAAACATTCAAGAATCCTGGGAGCCGTTTATTCCAAAAAATGATTTAACTAAAAGGAATGTGATCTTCTTAATAACATCTTTTCTGTCCTCATTTTATTCAGAGTGCTTACATAATTAAATTCTAATGGTGATGAAAGTGGTAAGCTACCTGAAAGTAATCAACACTATCTACTTTAACTTTTCTCTTTTCTTTAAGGCTCTATTTCAAGTTCTTTCACTTGTGGGTATACACATTTCCCAATTTCAATAGAGGCTTTTCTCCACTTTAGGAAAAAACCTACATAATTTTCTTTAAGGTTAACATTAATATGGAATTCAAACCCACTCATACAGTAATTCTATCATTCACATCTATGGCTATAATTGAGAATCTTGCATTATTTGATCTAAGGATAATCAAAGTGAATAGGACTATGGTCAGATCAAAGTGGGTTTTCAACACATGCAACAGCAAAACTAAATGGAGTAATTTAATACTGACTAATATAATATTCAGTATTCATGGAGTGCTTCCCTCGATTTCCTCAGACGAAGTTATTATTCCCTCTAATGGACAAATCTGAATAAAGAAACCATCACACACACACACAAAAGAAACCATCACAGACGCAATTGCGTATCAGTTTTGACACCTGGAAATTCTTACCATATGCAAACTACTTTTCAAAGACATTCATTCATTGTGTAATCATCTGTTGAGTGCCTATTAGGCCCTGTGTTTTGCACTGAGAGTACGAAAGCAAATTAAAAGAAAACCAGAAGTGATTGGTCCCTTACTGATTATTTGAGTGGCAAAGAATTGAGAGAAAGACTAGAAAAGAAGTGAGACAGCAATTAAAATTACTAGGTAGTGGGATACATGCTATGATTGAGGTAAATGGAAGGTGAAATGAGAATTTGGGATCAGATGGCATACAGCAATGATGGATGGGACTTGGGAAAACTTTCTAGAGTCCCTGAATCTGAAAAATTGTAAGAGCCAGGCAAAGGGAGATGGCAAGGACATTCTAAACAGAAGTGGGCAGGAAATGCAAAAATCCAGAAGTAAGTCTTTCTTGTGTCTTATGGCCCCAGAACTGCAAAAGGTTATTATGACTAGAGATTATATGAGGGCTGGAGAGTGATAAGAGATGAGGCTGGAGAGGTGAGTAGACACCATATCATAAAACGCCTATAGCCCGTTGTACTGGGTTGAGTAGTGTCCCCCTAAAAGGTCATGCTGGGTTAGAGTTCAGGTAGTCTTAGTGAGTCATATATTGGCAGAAAAATCAAGTTCACAGAGGGAGGAAACAGATGAAAGTTAAAAGAAAAAAAAAAGAAAAAAATTCAAGTGAAGTTGTGTTGGGAGATACAGAGTTTGAGGAAAGAGATTCCTTTGGGAACCAATTTTACCTGGAACCTCAGAATGTGAGCTTTTGGAAATAGGGTCTTTACTGATGAGGTTGGTTAAGGATCTCAAGGGGAAATCCTTCTGGATTAAGTGTGGGCCTTAATCCAATGACTGGTGTCCTTAGAAGAAGAGGAGAGGACCCAGACACACAGAGAAGGAGGTCACGTGAAGCTGAAGGCGGAGCTTGGAGTGATGCGGCTCAAGTCAAGGAATGCCAAAGATTGCTGGGAGACACCAGAATCCAGAAAAGAGGGAAGAAAGATTCTTCCCTAGAGACTTCAGAGAGAGCACGGTCCTGCCAACATATTGATTTTGCACCTTTAGCCTCTAGAACTTTGAAAGAATACATTTCTGTGGTTTTAAGTCATTAAATTTGTGCCAATCTGTTACATCAGCCCTGGGCAACTAACATAATCATAATAAGGAGTTTTAACTAACATACAGACATGTATGTCAGGTGTCAGCCTTGACATGTCCTATGACAAGATTTAAGTAAAGAAGTGACATTATTGGTACTTTAAAAAGGTCACTCTGGCTACATTGTAGAGGTTGGATGTGAAGAAAGAGAGACTGAATATGGGGATATGTTGGGAGGATCTAGGAAAGGGCAGCGTTAAGTTGTGAAGTGAGGAGGGGATGAAAAGAAGTGGCTAGATTTGTGAAATAGTATAAAAGGTAGATTTGGCAGAATTTCATCATTATTTCTTAGATATGAAGGATTTGTGAAGAGTAAAATGTCAAGAACTCTCGACATACAGTCTATCTTTCCCACAACTCGTTTGAAAAAACATCTATTCCTATCTACAGCTCCAGTTAAGGCAGAGGACATAGGCATGACATATTTGCACCATTTGAGTCAGTTTAGGTTGGTGCAATCTGAGTCTCTTCTGGTATGAACAGCAACATCAGAGAAATGCTGATGTGGGCTTGGCCTGAAAGGTCATGCTGCTGCTGCTGCTGCTTCTGTTAAGTCGCTTCAGTCGTGTCCGACTCTGTGCGACCCCCGTAGACGGCAGCCCACTAGGCTCCCCCGTCCCTGGGATTCTCTGGGCAAGAACACTGGAATTGCCATTTCCTTCTCCAATGCATGAAAATGAAAAGTGAAAGTGAAGTTGCTCAGTCGTGTCCAACTCTTCGAGAGCCCATGGACTGCAGCCTACCAGGCTCCTCTGTCCATGGGATTTTCCAGGCAACAGTACTGGAGTCTTAGTGAGCCATATATTATCAGAAAAATCTAGTTCACAGAGGGAGGAAACAGATGAAAGCAAAAAGAGAAAGAAAAAACTCAAGTGGGAAATACAGAGTTTGAGGAAAGATACTCTTTGAGAGCTGATTATCATTCTTACAAATGCCTTCCATGAGATTATTCTTAAGCATGTGATAAATTTTCTTTTGCAAAATCCAGTGGTTTTTCCATTTTGTAATCACACTATCTCATACTGTCATACAAGATCTCTGGCATGGATCACTGGATAGATGGCAGTATGATTTATCAAGAGGGAAGAATGGGAGGGAAAACAAGTTTTGAGGAAAAATAATGAGTTCAGATTTGGACACATTACCTTTAGGGTGCTTTTATAACAGGTAGACAAGTCCACTGTGGACACAGAAGATCTTATGAGAATGTTTTGGACTAGAGTTCAGCTCTGGAAGCCATCACCCCATAAATATTAATTGGCATCCTTTTCTTCCAAGGTAAGTGGAAAAAGAAGGCTCAGAGTGCTAGAAAGTCTGACATCTGAAGGTCTTCCATATTCCAGAAAGAGGAATCCACAGAGGAGGACAAGAAATAATAGCTAGAAACGTAGAAGAATAGTCAGAAAAAGTGTGAGGGTGGGGTGGGGTGGACTGTTAGAAAGTTGAGAAAGGAAAGTACTTCAAAGAGGGCAAGAGCATCGTCAGCTGCTGGGGTGAGTACGTAGTGTTTTTTAATTTATTTATTTTTTTAATCCAGGAAGAAGCCACTGGTGACTTTGGCAAGAGGAGACTTGAGGAAGTAATGGGAGCAGAGGAAGACTATGAGTGGAAACTACGGATGACGTTTTCAACGGGCTGGCTGTAATGGGGAGAAAGACGTTGCGGTAACCAGACGGGAACACAGGACAAAGGGAGGTATCTATTTGCCTAAGATGGCGGAGACTTAGACTGAGGGAAGAAAGCTGGTAGCATTTGATGCTAATTGAGAATCATTAATTAATTAATCAAGGTCTCTAGAAACGTTGCAGAGATAGATGCAGTGCCCTCTTTCATTGTGGTGAAAGGGAATGGGAATAGAGTTTTTTTTTTTTTTTAAGGCAAGAATGCAAATAAATTTGTTGACAAGAAAAGTAAAAAGCGGAGGAATTTTTTCCTGATGATTTCTAATTTGTCTCTGCATAGTAAAGTGAGGTACTGGAAGTTAAATCTGTGCTGAGGAAACATAACGGAAAGGTAATTTGGAACTGCAAATTACCTGAGAAATGCCTTATCCACCCTCCAGACTAATTCCAAATGTGAAACAGGTGTGAGTACTTAGGAAGTGACCTGTAGAAGGGAAAACAACTTCTGGGGTCATCAAAACTATATAAACTCTAAATGAGTTCTTTGTAAAGATCAGTATAAATGCAAACACAGATGTGTGTGTGTGTGTGTGCACACACATATGTTTACACGTACATATGTATGCATATGGGCTTCCCTGGTGGCTCAGCGGTAAAGAATCCGCCTGCAATGCAGGAGCCACAGGAGACTCAGGTTCAGTCCCTGTGTTGGGAAGATCCCCTGGAGGAGGGCATGGAAACCCTCTCCAGCATTCTTGCCTGGAGAATCTCATGGACTGGGGAACCTGGCAGGCTATAGTCCATAGGGTCGCAAAGAGTAAGACATGACTGAAGCGACTGAGCATGCCAGCATGTGGACACATACCATTTTAAGTTTGAAAAAGAAAATATAATAGAGGTCAAAAGAATTATACAAGAATATCTTGTGTAGTCCATGGTAATAAACTGAAAATGTGGAGGGAACAAATTTTTTTCTGGCAAAATATAAATAACTGAAAGTTAAAAAAAAACCCAAATACCAATATCATAGGAAGTATTAGACAAGTTAAATCTACTACTTAAGAAAAGGTTCCAGCCTGTCTTTTCTGTTTGAACTGTATTTTAGAGTAACTAAAGAGTTGATAAGGGAAGATTCTTCTTTGTTGAGGAATTTTAATTAATAAATGCAGAAGGAAGGATACAATAAGAAAGTCACCATTTTTATAAACCCTAATAAAACAGTGGCTTTAAGGCATGCTCATTAATGGCTGCTAAAACTATGGGGTGAAAGGTTGGTGGGGACTTTATAATGAATAGGTCAGACTGTCAATAGTGGAATTCATGCGCCAATCTCAGTGTCATTGTAAGTGGGACAACTAGGCATTCAGGACAATCATCGTGTGATGTAGTATGCAGAATACCTCGCCACAGATGAAGAATCCTCCATGAAAAAAAAATTGAGCTTAAATATAATCAAGCCTTTATCTGATTTTCAGTCTACAAAAAATGAGAAAAGAGGAACAAGTTAAGCAACACTAAAAGGAAACAATGGGCTTCCCTGGTGGCTCAGATGGTAAAGAATCTGCCTGCAGTGCAAGAGACCCGGGTTTAATCCCTGGGTCAGGAAGATCTCCTGGAGAAGGGAAGTCTAGAATCTGGAATATTCTGTAAGACAAATAATCATTTATTTCAACAAATGATATGGCAGGGCAGAGAGGGGGTGGTTGAGAAGGTAAGAGGGAACTTTTATAAACTGAGAGAATCAACATACAATGCTGTAGATTTTGTTTGGATTCTGATTCAAATAAATGAACCATAAAAGGATCTTTTTTAAACAATCGAAAAATTTTTTGTTAGGTGTAATAAGGTGGCTGTGGAAAGGACACTAGAGTGGGGACTTACAGAAAAGGAAATGGCAGTAGCAGTAACAGAGGAAAATATAAAACAGAAGAAGGGTATTGAATGAACCACTAAAGATAGTAGGTAATATACTGCAGAGTATGGCCAGTTCAGTTAGGTACACTTAATGTCTCAAAAATACAAATATCTTATTTGTTGATACTGTAATCCCATGTTCAGTAATTTTGTAATAGAAAATTAGTATAAAGGGATACATGAACCGGGATGTTTATTGTATCATTTTTTGGTTGTAGCTGAAATTAGGACTTGTATTACATCCATCAACAGGCAAATGACTGAATAGTTTGCAGTCTGTCCATATAATGGAATATGCAGCTATTGAGAAGACTTAACTTAGTGTTAAATATATTGATCTGGAAAGAAGTCCATGAAACAAGTGAAAAAATGCAAGTTTCAAAGTAAGGGGCATGGATTATTCCATTTATTGTAAAGCATACATATATAAGGAGAAGAAAAAAAATCCAATATGTGTATATTTCTGTGTCATTGTCTAGTTATCAGAAGAGAGATATAATATAGTTTTATATTTTATTATGTGATTTTATGTATGATTAAATATAAAATATTAATTGTGATGAACTAGCATGATTAATTGGAGAAGGCAACCACACCCCACTCCAGTACTCTTGCCTGGAAAATCCCATGGACGGAGGAGCACAGAGTCGGACATGACTGAAGCGACTTAGCAGTAGTAGCAGCAGCATGATTAATAGTGGTGAAGGAGGTACAAATTTGCTAACTAGAAAGAGAACTTGGAAAAGTCTAGGTTAGGAGGTGTGATGACTCCGGTTCTACAATTGTTTGAAAACCAACTGGGTTCAGCTATTGTCTGGGGCCATGGCTGCGGCTGCAGGACTGAAGAAGCGTTGGTCAGGTGATTCTCCTGGGGTCCATTAGCAAACCAGAAAGATACAAGGATCCTAACAGGAATCTAAGGAGTAAAGGAGAAATGTAGTTTTCAAAGTTACAATCCCAGCATCATGAAACAAGGAGAGTTTGGAACTGAGAGACAAGGGCTTAATAACTAGTACCACATGTTTGCACGTAATTGTGTGGATATGCAGAAAAATGTTAAATGATACAACTCAACCCTCAGTACCTCAGAGGTAAGAAGAGACTGGGAACTTTAAAAAAATAAAAAATAACAACTCCCACGTACTGAACTATGGATTACAGTGTGGATATACTATTTATGTAGTGATAATTTTTAGAAATACACATAACCAATGAAGCGGAAAAATTTTTTTAAAAATTAAAATTAGAAGTAGGAGTACCCTGGAGTGTGCTCTTGGGAGAGAATAGATCTGTTTCTTCACAGAGCTGTTAGTGTCCTTGAACCTGAGAGGCAGCTGCTTCAAGGGACTGGTTTGTACTGTTAAATACACAGCTAAATTTATGCTTAATTTTCAAATGTATCTACACTGTGGCAACTTCTTAATGATATTGAATCTGGATGATGGGCAACTGGAGGTTCATTGTGCTGTTTGTTCATGCTGTTTTTGTGTATGTTGACTTTTTTCTTTAAAATATTTATTTATTTGGCTGCATGGGGTCTTAGTTGTAGCATGTGGGATTTTTGTCGCAGCATACAGGATGTTTTGTTGCGGCTCTCTATCTTCTCTCTAGTTGTGGTACTCAGGCTCAGTTGTTGTGGCCAAGGGGCTTAGTTGCTCTGAGGCATATGGGCTCTTAGTTCCCTGACCAGGGATCAAACCCACGTCCTCTGCATTGGAAGGCGGATTCCTAACCACTGTACTACCAGGGAAGTTCCTAGGTTGATATTTTTTCCCAGATGAATACCAACAAAAGAAGATTCTGATAAAAAAATCATGATTTATGTTACAATCATAGCCCATGAAAGGAAGAAAACAGATGTATTTTTCCTAACTCCAAGAGATTTGAAGAATCCATTATACTTTTTGAATTAATTACAATAAGATCAGTTACAATTTGATGAGTTTAATTCAAGTTGAACTTCATGTAATAAACAATGAGGAAATAAAATTTCTCAAAACCAACAAGTAAAGCAAGCATCATTATCTTCAAAATTAGGGATAATTTTATAATAAATTATTGTAGTTAAAAATGAAGAGATAGCTGGTGAACTTCTTAAATGTACACGAGCCAGAAATTTCATCATAATAAGAAACATAAATCTGTCAAAAAGGGACTTTCACCCCCACCTGACTAATGTTTACATTTATAGTTGTCCTCAAAACATCTGATTGGTTCATAGAGTCTGCCTTTGATCTTTATCTCTCTAATAAGCTGCAATGATCAGCTCAATATTTTATAACCTTAAAATGTCTGTGTCAGCATCTCATCTGCCCAAGGTTCCTGTTATTGATATCCTGTTATTGTATTTATATATGGCACCTCTTCTTTTATCTGGAATTCAATTTAATCAAAGCAGAATCAAAGATATTTGGGTATTTTTATTTATTCCTTTCCTCTGCGTTAAGTCTGTAAATTTGAGAATCTTAAGAATGGAGGAGGCTTGGAAGAGATTATTATTATGTGAAGGAGACTGCCCATTTTTGTTGACTCCAGATAGCGCCTTCAGGATCGTCAGAGAACTAGTTAGTTTGGTTAAGTATCAGTAATATGTGTGCCCACAAGAGGCCAGGAAGTGGGTCCTAATCAGACTCCAGAGCCGTGTCTACCGGGATGTAGAAGGCAGACTGACCCTCAATGGCTGTGAAAACCCTTAGGGCTTTAAGACAATTCAGAGGAAATGTGGAGACTTCTCGAAGGAGATACTGAGGTTCCCTCTAACAGCGCTTATGGACTGTGGACTGCACAGTGCTGTGATCCTCCAAGCATGTGGGCCACCTCCAACCGAGTACACTGGTGAAGGACAGTCAGTGTCCTCTCCTGAGTCTGTGGTGTAGGGGAGCCAAGGACGTGGTAGAAGTTTGAAATAGCTGCCATGAGGAATGGGAGAAACATCTGACAGAAGTATTCACTGGAGAAGTTTTGGGCTGTGAGGAAGAATAATCCAAGGTTGGAGGACCTTAGCACATGATTTTCTCAGCAGCCCCAAAGCAACCTGCGTGCAGGGACTGAGAGGATGGATGGATGAAGTGATGAGAGCCATAGGGGCAAAGATGGTGAGCTCACGGGTGAGACTGAACTGATGCGACCTGGCCTCTAGCCTGAGTAACGAAAAGAAAGAAGACAGAAGGGAGGAAGGTTAGGGGGAAACACAAGAGACAATTCAGTGTGAGGGGGTTACTTGACTAGATCAAAGGCCAAGGGGTGGAGTAAGATGTGGAAGAACTAGAAGGCTGTGGTCAGTGAGCAATTCACTGGAATTCATTATATCACAGGTGGGGCACATAGATGTGCAAAGGTCCCCAGGTGTGCCCATGGGAGGAGGTAGTTGTTAGGGAACAAAGGTCAGTGAATATATCAAGCCACGGTGAAGCTAGAGTTTTGGATGACTTATCCATGTGTGTGTTAACACTGATGGCAAGTAGCAGAGAGAAAGACTCTCTGGTATGAATTTAAAAATACCAGAAGATTAATAGATAACAGGTCACTTTTATTTGTTTATTTTTTTGAAATTTTATTTATTTGGCTGTGCCGGGTCATAGTTGCAACACTTGGGATCCAATTCCTTGATCAGGGATCGAATCTGGGCTTCCCTTCATTGAGAACAGAGTCTTCACCATTGGACCACGAGGGAAGTCCCCAGGCCGCTTTTATTCGGGACTATCAGTCCCAGCCTCTGATCTCTAGCCACTGGTTTTTGGAGTACTGTAAAGGAATTAAAGGACCTTGGTCCTCTATTCTCTGAATATTCCCCACCACACCCACACCCATCTCCCCCCTCACACACACACACACACACACACACACACACATCCCAGAAGCCTCTCTCATTCTAAATTAGCAGAGAGTAGTGGAAAGTTCTTAAATATAAATCTCTCATTAAATCAAAAGAGAAAAAAGTGAAGATGACAATAATTTATGTGGTAGATGAATGGTTTATAGAATTACGATGAGTCAAGAAATCTGGATATTTATTGCAGGTTTACTTTGTGCTTAGCTTAGAGTTTAAGTGTAAGGGTTTTGGAGTTCAACAGTCCAAAGACCAGATATTCTGCTTAATAGCTGCGTGAGCAAAGCAAATTACCTCTGGAAACTTCAGATTGTTGTCTTAAAATTATGATCATACCGCCTACTTCATAGAATTGCTACGAGGATTAAATGAGATGTTCCTTATAAACTATGAAGTATTTGGGAGAGTAAGTGCTCAACCTCTGCTCAGTATTATCATCCTTCTCCTTCCTTGTTCCTGGGTTTTTTTTCCGCATACTCCCCTTTCCTCATTCCAGAATGAAGAGAAATTCATCCACCCGTGTGTCAGGGGATGTGATGGGTTCAACTTATACCAATACCAGAGTTGTTTCTCTCCCCAGCTTGTGGTTCAGTGATACTGGTAGCTGAGATCCACCACAGTGGGAGTATTTATACTATGGCAATTGTCAAATACTTGAGAATAGGGCTTTTGAAGGGTCTGGTTTTCCAGCACACGACTGCCTTTGGGTTTCTGGCTGGGTGTTTCCCTGTCAGCTCAGGAGCTAGATGGCAGGCTGGTGTGCAGCTCCTAGGCAGTTCCCAGCCTCTTGCAGATTTTCGTTAGTGAGACTCTGCTAGCATGAGATATCTGCTATCTTCTCCTGCCTCAGTGCCTCTATCACCTTCTGACTGCTGGACTCTGGGAAACATCACCATTGCCAGATCCCTGTATTTCACAGCCCTTTCCTGATGTCTCTACAGTGTTCACTGGTGTCAGTCGCTCAGTCATGTCTGACTCTGTGACCTCATGGTCTGTAGCCCGCCAGGCTCCTCTGTCCACGGGATTCTCCAGGCAAGAATCATAGAGTGAGTTGCCATTCCTTTCTCCAGGGGATCTTCCCGACCCAGGGATTGAACCCAGGTCTCCTGCATTACAGGCAGATTCTTTACCATCTGAGCCACCAGGGAAGCCCAGTGTTCACTTAGGGGACCACGAAATCTCCAGTGTTATCCCAGCTTATGCCTAGTTTTTTTTTTTTTTAATTATAATTTTATTTTATTTTTAAACTTTACAAAATTGTATTAGTTTTGCCAAATATGCCTAGTTTTTATCACAGAATTTAAATATTTTTGAAAGAGAGGGGAGGAAGGACTAAGAGCACTCCAGATCCCTCAAACACAGCTCCAATACGAGGAAAGTTTGGCCACCTAATTTTCTCATTTCTTCAGTTTTTTATTTTTTCCTTCAGAGGCAAAATGCTGGGCTTTTCCACCTGACTTTTTCCTTGCAAGTTTGCCATTTTCCCCAGCGGCCTAGAAAGGGAGAGCAATTGATTAAACTTTTCTAGGTGATTCTATCTGACTTATCCTTACTGGAGTTTTCCCTTTGCTTCTGGCCTATAGATTAATTGTCAGTTTTTGTTTTTATTTGGGTGTTCATCTTCTTTCTTCTTCTTAAGTATTTTGATCAGAAGTTGAAAAAGGTTATGTCAGAATCTGCTGGTTGAATGTCATTTTACACTGGAAATCATCCTAAGAGAAACTCAATTTTGCTTACAAACTTTATGTTTGTTTGGTTCCTTTTCACACCCTGCCCCTCTGCAAAGTTGTTATTAAATAGAATTATTTTGCATTATATTTCCTTACAGAAAGTACAGAGAGCAAGGACAGGATCCAATTCAATTTTGAGTTTCTAGGAATTTCTTGGACTGTACCACAGTACCCTGTCTAAAAATACTCCTTCAGTATCTGCAAATAAATGAACAGAATTATGATCCTTGAAGGAGAGCTCAGAGCCAGGACGTACTCAGATACATTAAAGTATGTTTTCAAAAATTACATTTTGGAACCATCTTACACTGTTGGAGAAAGCAATGGCACCCTGCTCCAGTACTCTTGCCTGGAAAATCCCATGGACGGAGGAGCCTGGTAGACTCCAGTCCATGGGGTCGATAAGAGTTGGGCACGACTGAGCGACTTCACTTTCACTTTTCACTTTCATGCATTGGAGAAGGAAATGGCAACCCACTCCAGTGTTCTTGCCTGGAGAATCCCAGGAACACTAGGAGGAGCCTAGTGGGCTGCCGTCTATGGGGTCGTACAGAGTTGGACACGACTGAAGCGACTTAGCAGTAGCAGCAGTACACTGTTGGAGGGAATGCAACCTAGTACAGCCACTATGGAGAACAGTGTGGAGATTCCTTAAAAAACTGGAAATAGAAATGCCATATGACTCAGCAATCCCACTGCTGGGCAAACACACCGAGGAAACCAGAACTGAAAGAGACACGTGTACCCAAATATTCATCGCAACACTGTTTGTAACAGCCAGGACACGGAAGCAACCTAGATGTCCATCAGCAGATGAATGGATAAGAAAGCTGTGGTACATATACACAATGGAATATTACTCAGCCATTAAAAAGAATACATTTGAATCAGTTCTAATGAGGTGGATGAAACTGGAGCCTATTATACAGAGTGAAGTAAGTCAGAAAGAGAAACACCAATACAGTATAATAATGCATATATATGGAATTTAGAAAGATGGTAACAATGACCCTATATGCGAGACAGCAAAAGAGATACAGATGTATAGAACAGACTTTTAGACTCTGTGGGAGAAGGCGAGGGTGGGATGATTTGAGAGAATAGCATTGAAACATGTATATTACTATATGTGAAACAGATCGCCAGTCCAGGTTCGATGCATGAGACAGGGTGCTCAGAGCTGGTGCACTGGGATGACCCTGAGGGATGGGATGGGAGGGAGGTGGGAGGGGGGTTCAGGATGGGGAACAAATATACACCCCTGGCTGATTCATGTCCATGTATGGCAGACCAATACAATATTGTAAAGTAATTAACCTCCAATTAAATAAATTAAAAAATAAATAAATCTTAAGAACATAAAAAAAAATTACCTTTTAACCTCAATAGATAAAACCTGTATGAATTTTTAAAATCCCCTCCAAACTAGTGGCTTTAACAAGAAACAAAGCCCCAGTCTGAGGATGTACTGGATACCATCAATAATTTCTGGCAGAGAAAACATTTTATCAGAAGACCTTTCTCTACCAGAAAGACCTGTATTTTAGGGTCATCCTTAGGAATGTGTTATACAGTTGATAGTGGATATTTTCTGAATAAGAAAGTGGGCAGAAGAGGCAGTGAGGAGGCTGACAGTGATTATTTACAGGCTGCTCTTATGCTGGGGATCTCTGTGGACTGTGTGTGGGTGCTGGGAATCAACAGGGGTGAGTCTACACCCCTCTTCCTGCCTCTCTTGTCAATGGGCAGTCTGGAGAGTGAGTAATATCAGCTTGATTTACTTTACCTGTATGCCGCCAGGTTGTGATTAGCTGTCACAGGGAGTAACCTCTCTTGTCTGAGTGAGTCATCAAGTTGTTTTATTTCTGGAGCAGTAATACCTTTCCTTTCCATGTGGGGAGAGTCAGGTGAGCATGAGTGTTGGGCTTTGTTAAACCAATCAGAATCCTTTTATATGGCAGGAGGCGCCAGCCTGGGTTCATCAGGAGCAAGGCATGCTAAAGTAAGCTCATTTACTTCCTTACAAGGGATTGTAGTAGAAAGGTGATAACTTTTGGTAATTACGTGTTGGTTAGTGAGACACCAGACAAACATATGATATCCTTAAACATGAATCCAGGAAATGTGATATGGAATATAATACAGTGGATTATGTAGATTTGATTTTTAGCTAATTTGATAACAGAGGCCAAACATTTCTAATTAATCAACCCATGTTGGCTTAAAGGGTTTTTTTCCCAGTGTGTGCAGTTTTATGCAGGATTCATGAATTATAGTTTGATAAGCTACCTCAACAAAGACAGATGACTAAAAGCTGAATGCATGGATTATAGGCTGGGTGAAAGAATCAAGATCTCAATAGACTACATGATAGACTTTCAAAAGATAAAATTTGGCACGGATTAATTAATGTCTACACTTAAATTTTAAAGAATTAACCTCACAAACAAAAGTTGAGGGAGATGTAGAACAGAACAAACTTCTTAAAATATAAACCAAAGAGTTTTGTTGATTTTAAGCTTATGCTACCTAATCGTTTGCTGCTGCTGCTGCTAAGTCGCTTCAGTAGTGTCCGACTCTGTGCAACCCCATAGACGGCAGCCCACCAGGCTCCCCCGTCCCTGGGATTCTCCAGGCAAGAACACTGGAGTGGGTTGCCATTTCCTTCTCCAATGCATGAAAGTGAAAAGTGAAAGTGAAGTTGCTCAGTCGTGTCTAACTCTTCGAGGCCCCATGGACTGCAGCCTACCAGGCTCCTCCGCCCGTGGGATTTTCCAGGCAAGCAAAATGAATTACTAGATTGTGTTATTAAAATTATAACAAAAGAGGAATGGAGGCCAGTCTTTTCTGTAATGATCAGAACACATTCATGCTTATTTATTACTATGACTCAGGTCATCATTCCAGAAATTATGGGAATCTAAAAATATGCCTGTTTTTTAATAACCACAGCAGAAGATAGGAATTGAGGTATCATAAGAGAGGTAAAGGTATAGGTGAATTCAGAGAAGCCAGGGATTATTTCTAGGAATAGAAATTAAGAAACACTCATTGAGGAGAAGGCATGCATATTAAAAGCTGGAGGAGAGAACACGGTCACATCTCTAGTGTCTGAATCTTATGGGGTGTAGCCATCAGATACATGGCACATGACTACAGAGGACCAACCTGAAGTGTCAGAAACAAAAGGAAACTAATCGGAAACCCCAAGTGTAGAAATGGTAGAGAGAGTAGGTGAGTTGGGCTGAGTTTGTCAGTGACAATAGTTTAAAAGAAGATTGGAAAGGTGAATTGGAGCCAGATATTTGTGCCTTGTTAATATCAATGGGAAGCAGCCACAAGTCTTCAAAGAGGTCCTTTCCTCTCAAACAAGGACTGAATTTCCCAGCTTTGTCTCTGCTCTCTGACCACCACATTCTAACTCTGGATTATTATTCTCTAGCTCGAGCCATTGGGGGTTCTATACCTTCTGTCTGTATTCTAGCCAAAACCAACCCAAATCCATCTGTGTGTTATTAATATTTGTAACAACTACAGTTCATGCAGAATGTGTTTGCATTTTACAGAAGTGATTTGAACAACTAATCAACCATAAAGGGAAGATAGAGTAGAAGGAAAAAGATTGAGGCAGAGAAAGAGGCAATGAAAGTTAGACTTAAAGTTGTACTTAGAGGAATATAGAGGAAGGAGCACTTTTAAGAGATACGTGTAATTACCTCTGGAGCAGGATCTTACTTACTAAAAACTATACACATCCCTGTTTGAGTTAGGAACCAGGTAAGAATGATCCCCAGGCTTTGCAGGTGGCTCAGTGGTAAAGAATCCGCCCGTAATACTGGAGACACAGGAAATGCAGATTTGATCCCTGGGTCGGGAAGATTCCCTGGAGAAGAAAATGGCAACCCACTCCAGTATTCTTGCCTGGAAAATTCCACAGACAGAGGAGCCTGGTGGGCTACAGTCCGTGGGGTCGCAGAGTCACACACAGCTTAGTGACTGAGCACGCAAGAATGATCACCATCTCCACAATAAATTAACTCCATCAATCAAAGTGGAAAATAATTAGAAGGTTAAAATTTGAAAAGGAAGAAGCAGAACTCTCTCTTTTTTTTTTACGCTCCCAGCCACATTATGTAGCATACAGGATCTTAGTTCCCTGACCAGGATCAAACCATGCCCCTTGCAATGGAAGCACCTAGTTTTAACCAGTGGATTATTTCCAGATTATATGATAGTTTACCTGAAAAAAATAAACCTCTAAAATTGAAAGCAAAATGAAACAAATTAATCTAAACTGTATATCAAGTTGATGATACAGCCATAAAGAAAAAGGGATTATTTCAACTGTCTTTAGAACAAGGACTCTGACTATATATCCTTAGTGAGATACACCATAATACTGAAAAATAGGGCAAAGCTATCTTGCATTTTACTTAGTAATAACTATGGTATTGCTCCTGATGTCATAGTTTTGAAACTAGCTCATGTGTATCACAGGGCAAAACAAAAAAATTATGTTTACATTATTAGGAACCAGTATTTTCAGTGTGAGAGAAGAGATATAAATATAAATCCAAAGAAATTTTTAAACGCCTGTGTCATTCTCATCAAACTAGACAGGGAACTTCGTCAATTTGCTAAGGCACACACAAAAACAACAACAGTCAGTGTGGCTTTAATGGTGAACTATTTAACATTTCTCCCGTAAACTGGGGACAAGACAATAATATGTATTTTTACCACTTCTATTCACATTGTACTGAAGATCCAGCACTAGAAATTGTACTAGAGATATTGTCAGTGCAATAAAACAATAAAAAGAAATAAAAGGCATTCAATTGGAAACGTGAACATGAAAGTCGCTCTGTCGTGTCTGACTCTTTGCGACCCCATGGACTATAGAGTCCATGGCGTTCTCCAGGCCAGAATACTGGAGTGGGTAGCCTTTTCCTTCGCCAGGGGATCTTCCCAACCCAGGAATCAAACCTAGGAAGAAGTAAAACTCTCTTTACTCACAGAAAATCCAATTGAGTCCACAGATAAGTGATATGTTTGAATTTAGCAAAGGTATCTGGATACAAGGTCAATAGGAAAAAATATTTTTACATATTAGCAACAATCAACTAGAAAATAAAAATGTTAAGACTACCATTTATGACAGTACAAGGTAGTAGATACTTAGGAATGACAAAGATATGCAAACTTCTACATTGAAAACTACAAAACATTGTCAAGAGAAATTAAGGAAGACCTAATTAGAGACACCATTTCAAAGATTGGAAAACTCAGTATTGTTAAGGTGACAATTCTCCTCAAATTTATCTATTAGATTTAATACAATTATATAAACTCTCAATAGGTTTTTTATAGAAATTCACAAGTGATTTAAAAAATTTATAAGAAAAAAGCAAAATATCTAAAACAGTTAATCTTGAAGAAGAATGGATTTGCAGGACTAACCTGCCAGACATCAAGAATTAATCTAAAATCTTGTTTACAAGAGTAAGTCTATGTGCTATTGGCACAAAGACAGACAAATCAGTCAATGAAACAGAATAGAGAGTCTGGAAATAGACCCAAGTATGTGTGTTTACTTGATTTCCAGCAAAGTCACCAGTGCAATCCGGTGGGAAAAGAATGAATGTCACTGGGACAATTTAATATTTACATGGAATAAAAAGACCCTGGTAACAGGCTCTTCATTATAATGTGCTCAAAAAGCAACTTGAGATTAAATCATATATATAAATGTGAGAGGTAAAACTGTAATATTTCTAGAAGAACACAGAAGATAGTATATTCATGGATTTAGGGTAGGCAACAATTTATAATTAGGACACCAATGAATTAACCATAAAAAAGAAAAGTTGACAAATCAGCCTTCATCAAAATTAAAAGCTTCTGTTCATCAAAAGCACCGTTTAGAGAGGGAAATAAAATCATGTATCTACAAAGAGAATTATACTGGAATATTTATGGCTGTTTTACTCATAACAGCCCCAAATGGAAATGGCTCAAATGTCCATCAACAGAAGAATGGAGAAACAAACCACATGTGTATTCACTTGGACAATTCTTTCAACTTTTTGGGCAGAAAAACACAGGAAAAAAACAAACACAATGGGGTACTAACCATGCTTTTGAATTATTCCTGGATATTTAGATCTGGAATGCATTTATGAACTGGCAAGGACACACATCACATTATATAAAATCATTTCTATTTTATCTTTTATATATAGCATGGCTGAGTATTTTTAAAATGAGTATACATATTTTAATAAATCATGAATTTCGCTTTATCATATGGTGTAAAAGAAAAAGAAACATATGTATATCCTGTTACTACAGCTACACCTACGTTCTATCCCATACAAACTTAGTATTTTCAGTGAGGTTTTTGGGGTATATGTGGAATTGTCTGACTTTTTCATAATTGCTCTTAGAATTCATCTTACCAAATAAGATACTTATCTGAAAGACTTGGGAAATACAGAAACAACTGTCGTCATCAGCAAGCGGGATGTATTTCTTTGCTATTTAAGTTGGAAATTTCTTACATTGCTAAAACTACTTCTAGAATTTGTTTAACGTAAAAACACAGGCAGTATAGTTCACAGAAGTAAATGTGCAGTGACTTGAAGTATTTAAAAATGAAGGTATTGCATGGCTTTCCAATATAAAATATACAAAGACAAAATTTTTAAAAAAGGAAGATAAGGATAAGAACTGACTGTGGGAGACGAGGCAATGACACCAGTCAGAGAAAGCACAGCGCTTTAAGGTTGAGTGAACCCGTGCCAACCGCATAGACAAGGCTCGAAATGCTAGCTTGGTCCACAGGCTCCTCTAAGAGGTTCCTTCCCTGAACCATCACAGAGGGGAGCAGCCCCGGGTGGGGCCCCTGCCTCAGCACTGCAGTAGGTTGTCCCAGAGGAATTGCAGTGATTTTTTCTGGACCCATCAGATGTCTCCTGGGGAGACTGGCACATTTCAAGAGATAGCCAAGCAGCTGGCAAATTGTGGAAGTTAAACTCACGTAAGAGAAAACATGCAGATGCCACGAAGAAGGGGAAGACATAAGTAATCCAAAGCCGTCAACGAGCAGAAGTCATGAGCGCTGGAAAGGATAGGGGGTATCAACTGACAGGAGTGAGAAGCAGAAACAGGTTCTAGTTGTGTCGACGATGCTCAGATAGTGCTTACAGCGTGCCAGAGAACTGTCCTAAGTATTTGTATATCAACTCACCTAATCCTGAATTTAAGGCAGATACTATTATTCTCATTTTCACAGATGAGAAACTGAGGCAGGAAAGCATTAAGTATCTTGGCGTCTGGTTCCAGGGGTCCTCCTTTTAGCTATTACACTGTTCTGCCCCACCACATGGTCCCACCAGGATGGGGGAGGTGGGGGTGGTGGGCGGGGGTGCTGCTGCAGAGGCAACCTGTGCACTGCAGCGTGGAGGGTTCGGGGCCAGCTCTAGAGCTGTTTCCGTATTTTTCCCCATGAGGCCTACCTGTGTGACCTCTCTGAGTTTTTTTATGAAGTCTAGCTGGAGGCCTGAGGGTCTTAATTCAAACCAAGGACACACTTGAAAGACTTACTTTTAGAAAATAGTCAGAGAAAGAATGGCCTCCAAGAGGGAGAGAGTTACAGTGAGAGTCAAGACTTGAAGAGCAAGCAGGGACCACATTAGAAAGGGCCTTATAAGCCATGTTAAGGTGTTTGAACTTTATCCCCCAAACAAAGGGTGTTATAGAGGTGTTGTCAGTAGGGGAGGTGGGGAAAGGATGATGATGAGATTTGCATTTTTAGCAAGATTCTCCTGGCTGACTTTGTGGAGGAGGGAGTTGGGAGAAGCCGGAGTGTTAGAGGCTGATGCAGTCTTCTAGGTGAGGGGTGATGAGAGCCTGAATTAGGGAGACTGGCAGTGGGGATAAAGAGGTGTGGGCCAATTCAAGAGATATTTAAGTGGGAGCTTTCAAGACTTGGTGATTTATTAGGTGTGAGGGATAGGGAGAGGAAAAGCTGAGAATGATAAGCTGGGAAGTTGGGTAGATGACAGTGCCACTCACCAAGATGGAAAACACAGCAGGAGAGAGTCTGTCAGGCAGGGCGGGCTTCAGGGGCACATGAACTGCACCGTCAAACAGGGCTCTGCTCAGAGGGGACGCGCGACTGGCTCAATGATCTGCTGCTGCTGCTCTAAGTAATATTGAATAAGGAATTTGACACTTTGGATTTGCACTAGGCCCAGGGAAGAATCCAGTGAAAAAAGAGGCAAATTCACACAAGAGAGGCCATAATGGATGGGGCCAAGTTTGGAGGGCAAGAAACAATTCAAACCAAGGACACAATTGAAAGACTTACTTTTAGAAAATAGGCAGGGTGTTTCTTTGGGACAATAGAAAATAATAATTTATTACATAAAGACATTTGGAGGTGACAGAGAAAACTTGATGGAATCTTCAGATGGTTTCCACATTCACAGTAAATCATGAAGTGAGGTGATTCAAAGAGAGTGAAAACTTGACTATTTCGTTTAGCTCCGAATAATACTTTTTAATGAGTTCAGAAGTTTTAGTGGAATATCAGTTCAGTTCAGTTCAGTTCAATCACTCAATCACATCCGACTCTTTGCAACCCCATGAATCGCAGCACGCCAGGCCTCCCTGTCCATCACCAACTCTCGGAGTTCACTCAGACTCACATCCATCGAGTCAGTGATGCCATCCAGCCATCTCATCCTCTGTCGTCCCCTTCTCCTCCTGCCCCCAGTTCCTCCCGCCCCCAGTTCCTCCCAGCATCAGAGTCTTTTCCAATGAGTCAACTCTTCACATGAGGTGGCCAAAGTACTGGAGTTTCAGCTTTAGCATCATTCCTTCCAAAGAAATCCCAGGGCTGATCTCCTTCAGAATGGACTGGTTGGATCTCCTTGCAGTCTATATGGAATTATTTTTTCACCTTTCTTTACAAGGAAAAAGTTATATAACCTCTTTATAGAAAAAGTTTTTCTATAAAGAAAAAAAGCAATTAAAGAAGAAAAATTATACTTATGATCTTGTGACCCTATTATAACCAAGATCAACATTTTGATGAATTTCCTTCTGGCCTTTTAAATGCATTTTTAAAAATCTTAATATACTCAAAGTGTATGAATAATTAATATCTGGCATTTTTTTAACCTTTTTTACACTTATGAGTCTTCTCACCCCTTCCTCCTGCCCTGTTACCCATGATGGCATATAAACTTAATATAGCAGCCATGGGAAGGGGGCAGCATAAAGTCGATAAATAAATTTATTATAATTAGACAATAAGTCTCCACTCATTCAACATTGGTTCCAGTTTTCCAATGATATAATAACTCCAGGAAAAAAGTACTTTCATACCTATCTTCTGCTTTAAGTATAGTTCTTCAGTTCTTCTGAGTATGGACCATTTGTCCAAAATAAATTTAATGGGTAGAATTGCTTGGTCATAAACTATAAATGGTTTCATGCTTTAGTAATATATAGCGTTAATTCAAATACAAATTATTTCTCTTCACCAATAATTAAAATAAAAACAACATATCTTTTTTGGCTTACCATCAGTTTGGCTTACCAAATTAGCCAAAAAATAATGATAATAAATGAAAATATTTACATTAGTCAGTTGTTATAAAGTTTCTTGTGAAGCAATGTGACAGAAAATAGCAGTGACCATAAACATTTTTCTATCCTGGTTGCAGTATATTTCAAAGTGAAAGTTAGTTGCTAAGGTAGTGTCTGATTCTTTGCGAGCCCAGGGACTATAGCCCCCCAGGCTCCTCTGTCCATGGAATTCTCCAGACAAGAATCCTGGAGTAGGTAGCCATTCCCTTTTTCAGGGAATCTTCCCAACCAGGGATTTAATCTAGGTCTTCTGCATTGCAGGCAGTTCTTTACAGTCTGAGCCACCAGGAACGCTCAATATATATTTCAAATATATTTCAAGGACATTGCCAAATCCAAGCATGTTTAGCACAGGTATTCAGGATTTTCCCTTCTGGAAAGAGGTGGTCTACGTAAATGTTCCAAACTTGAAAACAGTGGAAATGAGCAGCCTTCACCTGGCTATGATCATACTAAGTTAGCAAACAGGACATTATATTGGAAATTCTATGTTTAGAATTAACATAACAGAGATTTAGTTATTCATCAAATATAATGAAAAAGCAAGAAAATTTTTCTTTTCAGACATACAACTTGAGCAAATTAGATGAAATTTCTGCAACTTCAAAATTTTTTTTCCCCTGGGCTCTACGTTTGTCTTTTTCATTTCTAAATCAAACATAAAGTATTCAGGGTATACAAACATTAAATATATTTACAAAAATTTAAATTAATGTTATAAAATAAAAACATTTATGTATTTTACAGGCATTATTTTCTATAAAATTATTTTATATTTTTCATATGTAGAAATGATGGTTTTATGTATCAGCTTGGCTCAGTTATTGTAGACAGTTATTCAACCACACTAATCTAGGTATTGCCATGGAGGTATTTTGTAGATGTGGTTAACACCTACAATTAGTTGGCTTTAAGATTACCTTCAACAGTGTAAGTGGGTCTCATTGAATTAATTGAAAGGCCTTAAGAGGAAAACCTGAGGTTTCACAGTTAAGAAGAAATTCTGCCTCAAGTCTGTAGCTTCATTTCTGCCCCCGAGTTCTAGCCTTGGTGGCCGGCCCTTTGGATTCAGACTTGACAGCCTTGACAATCACATGAACCCATTCCTTGAAATAAGTCTCTCTGTCACTTGGACCTTGACTAATACATCATGTTTTTAATGTAAGATATTTTTTCTTCTAAAGTATTCAAGATTACTTATTAAAAGTACAAAGCCCAGTACAAATAATTCTAAATATAAAAAATTTAAACTCAAAGTATTTAAATAAGATTGTATTTTATTTGTTCAACATTTAGTTAAGTCTTATTAAGTACGTTTATAAAAATAAAGCCATTCACAATTCCAGAACTCAGTGTCTGTCTAATTGCACTGTGAAGAATTATTGTTATTCTTCATGCTTACTACATTCAGATCTGTTGCATCAGTAAGGTTCAGTTAGGAAAACAGAAATTACAGCAAGAACTTAGGAATTGGTAAACAGGTATCCTCGCACTAAAATACTGAAAAAGAGTCATGAAAGTAACATCGGCGCTAGTGGTAAACACCCCTCTTGCCAGTGCAGGAGATGTAAAGAGACGGGGGTTCAATCCCTGGGTCAGAAAGATCTCCTTGAGAAGGGCATGGCAACCCACTCCAGTATTCTTGCCTGGAGAATTCCTTGGACAGAGGAGCCTGGTAGGCTATAGTCCATGGGGTCTCAAAGAGTTGGACACAACTGAAGCTACTTAGCACACACAAAATAACATGAAGATAGTAGCTGCAGAAGCCACCAGCCTGGGGCTCGGAGAGCAGAGGAGAAACTAAAGCTCGGAGGAGGCACTGGATAGCTGAAGTGCAGACTTGGAACAGGGAGTCTTGTCTGGCCGGTAGATGCTGCGATGCTTGGTCTGGGACTGCCACCACAAGCAGGACATGAACCAGCTGTCGCTGCCACATTGAAGGGCTGTCGTGGAGATGATGCTGCTAGAAATACCCAACAGACACAAAAAGGAGCAAGTCTCTGCCTTCTCTGGCCTTGCCGTCTAGCTGCAGTCTTGCCTATTGGCAGAAACTAGGAGTATCACTTGCAGAGTCCCAGGAAGGGCCTCACACGGCAAAATCTAAGAGGTGGTTTGGGATCTGAGAGATGGCATTAAATCAAAAAGTGAAACAAACTTGTTTAGTGTTACAAAAATTTCCTCTGCCATTATACGTGACTGTTGTGAATATAATATTGTTAGTTCTCCTAGCGCAATGAACTGGAACACAAAAACAGGAAGGTGTGGCACTATTGGGAAATACTTCACGGTGGAAGAATTTATTGCCTTCAAGCTGAGACAGATTTGACAAGGTAACAAATTTGTCTTTTTTCTAACCTAAGAACTTGGGCTGCTCAGATCTGCCCTGAATTCCAGAGATACTGGCCTTCGGTGTCAGCAGTGGAGCAACCCGCAAATCTTCATGGCATTTTGACACAGCTGCCTTTTGTTTTGAGGAGAGAGGGTTAGCCAGGGGAAGCAGTATTCCTCTGGGGTCTGGACAGGAGCCCATGTTTAGGGTTAGAGGTTGTGCTGGGCCAGTGCTGACGGTCAGATGACAAGTGGCAGGCCTGTGCTCTGATATTCGTGTATGTGTTTATGGTATGCAGGGTTCGTGGTGCGCAGAGCAAGGCTAAAGCATGAAGCCCAGGGCAGAGGTACTTCTTGTCCAGATCTGAGAGTAGTATTGCTCAAGTGTGCCCTGGACCTAGAGATGACCATACTAAGTGAAGTAAATCAGAGAAAGACGAATATCATATGATGTAACATATGTGGAAACTAAAATATAATGCAAATGAATTTATAAAACTGAAGTAGTCTCACAGATATAGAAAACAAATTTATAGTTGCAAAGGGGAGAATTGGTGGAGTTAAATTAGGAGTTTGGGATTAGCAGATACAAACTACTATATATAAAATAAAAAAGCAAGGTACTACTGTATAGAACAAGAAACTATATTCAATAGCTGTAATATAAAACAATATGAAAAAAATTAAAAATTATTAATGCTGTGTCCATCTTAATGTTGTGATATATCAATACCATAATTTATTTAAGTAATTCTCCATTGGTAGACACATTTTTCTATTATAAAAGCCCTAATTAACACCTGTACTTCCATCTTTGTAAATTTGTACTATTATTTCCTTGGATTAAATTTTTTAGAAATAGACCTGTTAAGTAAAAGACCATGTATGTATTTAAGAATATAAATACATGTTGCTGAGCTGCCCTTAAGAAAGGTGATGCCACATGGTCAATTCTGCTCTGTACTGTCTCCTTTACGGGTTTTAATCCCATTGTCTCAGACTCATCTCAACTACCTTCATTTTTCTGAATCTGTTTTAAAGAGGCCAGTTACTCTGCATTCTTCTGAGGAGGCAAGCTTTCCAAAACTTTGTTTTCTGATTCCTGCAGGAAATCTTTTCAGGGGCCTGTGAGTTGTCTGAGTCTGATGCCCCTTCTCTTGTTTTGGTCTCTTTCCACAGGCTGGGCTTTATTATTTGTGACTCATTCTCCATATCCTCTGGAGAAGTGAGATCTATCAGAGATTACACTTGAGTATGCCTTTTGCCCCCAGCACTGCTCTCTCTCCTCTAGGGTGCTGGTAGAATCAACAGATCAAATCTACAAAGAGTGGCTGGTGGATGACCCTGCTCCTGGCCCAGTTCAATAGACTTCCATCACATGTCTCCTGGAATGGGAGGGAATCTGCTGTGCCAGTTCAGTGATGCTCTCACGCTCTGAACAGGTGTAGTTCATAAAAGGGTACACTCTCCAGCATGCACATCTCAAGGGCCCTTGCTTTCTCTATAGGACTCTACCTGAGGGGCAGTCACATCACAACGTAGCTGAGTGCTTGGTATCTTCTGGCTCTCTAATTATTATTATGATCCAAATGTAAAGACATTTGCATTAACAAATGCCATAAATGGCATGTCTCTGTCGATATAAGGAAGGAGCTAGGGTTCACAATGTCCACTGTGACTTGGCATTCCATTTGTCTGAATTCTAGTATCTTCTGGAGTTCTCAACACTTGGCCAGCATTGCCTGCATTCCTCGGAACAAGCTCCCAAGGCAAGTAGGAGGTAGGTGTTGTTGTCCGTGAACTTCACAGGTTAACAAAGGCACCGAGGGACCCAGTGACTCATCTGCCCGGTTGGTGGGCATCTGTGGTTCCCTTGCTTCCTCTCCAGTGTGTTTCCCTGTGGCAGTTTGCTGCCAGCCCGCCCATCCCCTGAGGTTAGTTGGGCTGTGGTGGAAGGTCAGTTTGGATGAGTCATTCAAACATTTGAAGTGCCTTGCTGCTGCTTGGAAAGTACCCTTAAAGCAGGCTGCCCTGCTGAGCATTTGAGGTGTGGTGCTGAATAAAACTGCATGCCACCCAGCCCGCCCGAAAGCCCTGTGTCATGTGTTTATCACAAAGACTTCATAAGTCTTAATCCACTTCATCCTCAACAACAGCTTAGTATGAAGGGCTTCTAATAATAGCAGCAGCAGATGAGCAGACACAATACCTGTCGTCCTGAAGGTGCTTTGGGAGACTGTGCACAGCTATTTCTGTGTCTGTCTGGTCATCACTTTAACCATGTATCTGGAAGCAGATGCTTATGGTGCAGCAGACAGAAGCATTTGGTATCCGGGAAGTCTTGCAGCTATACCTAAGGGCTTCAGTAGAGAATATAACTAGGTTCAGCTGATCCCATTATGCATGTCACCTGTCATGAACTTGCATTCCTGGGAGAATGGAAACCAGCATTTACTAAGCAAGTTTTAAGAATCTTTTGGTTTCCATGGAATGTAGAACTATAATGGGTCCAGCAGGTGCAGAGGAGAGCCAGCTGTGAAAGGGCAAATAGGTCAGGTAGCCTAAGGGCTAAGTTTAGTAACTCCCCAAACCGTCATTTGTTGTATCTATAGAAATGGAAGCTGGTGGGGGAGAGATAAAGAGGAAGGGAGGGAGGGAGAGAGAGAGAATGTCCTTATTTCTGTTTCAGAGAAGGGGGGATTTAAATTATTGATTGGAGAGATCATGAGGCTGGTGGGTTCACACAATTCACTGGCAAATAAAAATGAGGCTGAACTGACATGGAATCCAGGACGGTTGTGAGGTACATTAGTTCAGTTCAGTTCAGTCGCTCAGTCGTGTCCGACTCTTTGCGACCCCATGAATCGCAGCACGCCAGGCCTCCCTGTCCATCACCAACTCCTAGAGGTCACTCAGACTCACGTCCATCGAGTCAGTGATGCCATCCAGCCATCTCATCCTCTGTCGTCCCCTTCTCCTCCTGCCCCCAGTTCCTCCCAGCATCAGAGTCTTTTCCAGTGAGTCAACTTTTCACATGAGGTGGCCAAAGTACTGGAGATTCAGCTTTAGCATCATTCCTTCCAAAGAAATCCCAGGGCTGATCTCCTTCAGAATGGACTGGTTGGATCTCCTTGCAGTCCAAGGGACTCTCAAGAGTCTTCCCCAACACCACAGTTCAAAAGCATCAATTCTTCTGCGCTCAGCCTTCTTCATAGTCCAACTCTCACATCCATACATGACCACTGGAAAAACCATAGCCTTGACTAGATGAACCTTAGTTGGCAAAGTAATGTCTCTGCTTTTGAATATGCTATCTAGGTTGGTCATAACTTTCCTTCCAAGGAGTAAGCATCTTTTCATTTCATGGCTACAGTCACCATCTGTAGTGATTTGGAGCCCCCAAAAATAAAGTCTGACACTGTTTCCACTGTTTCCCCATCTATTTCCTATGAAGTGATGGGACCAGATGCCATGATCTTTGTTTTCTGAATGTTGAGCTTTAAGCCAACTTTGTCACTCTCCACTTTCACTTTCTTTTTTTTTTAATTATAATTTTTTTAATTTAATTTTATTTTTAAACTTTACAATATTGTATTACTTGTGCCAAATATCGAAATGAATCCGCCACAGGTATACATGTGTTCCCCATCCTGAACCCTCCTCCCTCCCCATACCATCCCTCTGGGTCGTCCCAGTGCACCAGCCCCAAGCATCCAGTATTGTGCATCGAACCTAGACTGGCAACTCGTTTCATACATGATATTATACATGTTTCAATGCCATTCTCCCAAATCTTCCCACCCTCTCCCTCTCCCACAGAGTCCATAAGACTGTTCTATACATCAGTGTCTCTTTTGCTGTCTCGTACACAGGGTTATTGTTACCATCTTTCTAAATTCCATATTTATGCGTTAGTATACTGTATTGGTGTTTTTCTTTCTGGCTTACTTCACTCTGTATGATAGGCTCCAGTTTCATCCACCTCATTTGAACTGATTCAAATGTATTCTTTTTAATGGCTGAGTAATACTCCATTGTGTATATGTACCACAGCTTTCTTATCCATTCATCTGCTGATGGACATCTAGGTTGTTTCCATGTCCTGGCTATTATAAACAGTGCTGCGATGAACATTGGGGTACACGTGTCTCTTTCCCTTCTGGTTTCCTCAGTGTGTATGCCCAGCAGCGGGATTGCTGGATCATAAGGCAGCACAGAGGGCAACATAATAGGGAGGAAAAATAAATAAACAATTAAAACCCGCAGATTTCGAGCCCTACGGTAACTTCCACTTTCACTTTCATCAAGAGGCTTTTTAGTTCCTCTTCACTTCCTGCCATAAGGGTGGTGTCATATGCATATCTCAGGTTATTGATATTTCTCCCGGCAATCTTGATTCCAGCTTGTGCTTCTTCCAGTCCGGCGTTTCTCATGATGTACTCTGCATATAAGTTAAATAAGCAGGGTGACAATATACAGCCTTGACGAACTCCTTTTCCTATTTGGAACCAGTCTGTTGTTCCATGTCCAGTTCTAACTGTTACTTCCTGACCTGCATACAGATTTCTCAAGAAGCAGATCAGGTGGTCTGATATTCCCATCTCTTTCAGAATTTTCCACAGTTTATTGTGATCCACGCAGTCAAAGGTTTTGGCATAGTCAATAAAGCAGAAATAGATGTTTTTCTGGAACTCTCTTGCTTTTTCCATGATCCAGCGGATGTTGGCAATTTGATCTCTGGTTCCTCTGCCTTTTCTAAAACCAGCTTGAACATCAGGAAGTTCACGGCTCACATATTGCTGAAGCCTGGCTTGGAGAATTTTGAGCATTACTTTACTAGCCTGTGAGATGAGTGCAATTGTGCGGTAGTTTGAGCATTCATTGCCTTTCTTTGGGATTGGAATGAAAACTGACCTTTTCCAGTCCTGTGGCCACTGCTGAGTTTTCCAAATTTGCTGGCATATTGAGTGCAGCACTTTCACAGCATCATCTTTCAGGATTTGAAATAGCTCAACTGGAATTCCATCACCTCCACTAGCTTTGTTTGTAGTGGTGCTTTCTAAGGCCCACTTGACTTCACATTCCAGGATGTCTGGCTCTAGGTCAGTGATCACACCATCGTGATTATCTGGGTCGTGAAGATCTTTTTTGTACAGTTCTTCTGTGTATTCTTGCCATCTCTTCTTAATATCTTCTGCTTGTGTTAGGTCCATACCATTTATGTCCTTTATCGAGCCTTCTTATTCTGGGGATGAGATAGGGTCTTTTGCCCAGGACTGCACTTTAAGTAGAAGAGTCTGAGATTAAAGTAATGGGGGCCAGAGAAGAAAGATGATGACAAGGAAGAAGAAGAGAAAATGTGAGATGAACTAGTTGCTTCAAGTTTCTGAAATGGAAACATATATAACATATAGAAACAAATGTAAACATATATAACAGGAAAACATCTATGACTCTTCCAGGAAAAAATATTTTTAAAAAAAAATTTATTTATTTTGGGTGCATTGGGTCTTCCTTAGGGCTTCCTTGATGGCTCAGTGGTAAAGAATCCGCCTGCAATGCAGGAGATGCGAGTTTGATCCCTGGGTCAGGAAGAAATCTTGGAGGAGGAAATTGGCAACCCACTCTGGTATCCTTGCCTGGCAGTTCCTTGGACAGGGGAGCTTCGTGGGCTACAGTCCATGGGGTTGCAGAGTTGGACACGACTGAGCAGGAGAAGCAGAGGCAGCAGGGTCTTTGCTGCTGCGAGCAGGCTTTCTCTAGTCGTGATGAGTGAGGGACTACTCTGTAGTTGCGATACGTGGACTTCTCATTTCGACGACTGCTCTTGTTACTGAGCCTGGGCTCTAGGGCATATGGGCTTCAGTACTTGTGGCCCAGAAGAAAGTCTCAATTCCATGATTTCACGCCATGAATAAATCCACCTTGTCATTCATTTTGATACATGAAATTTCACTCATGGATCCAAGTCTATAAACCTTTTCCTGGTTTGAAACTATTTGGTTCGAAGATTTAATGTAAAACCTGTTCTTTGCAGAGACTCATTTTGATCTTTATACTATGACAACTCAGTTTTTAGTCAACCACAGAAAGAGGAATAATCTTTTAAGAATGGGCCTGAAGGTAGAAAACCGCTGTAGCATTTACTGTGCAAGTCATACTTCTGGCGGGAAATATACTCAATATCAAGAGAATTACAGTGGGTAGGGAAGTATTGAGTTTCACTTCCTTCTTCTTCAGTCATAATTTTAGAGGAGTACTATGCCAAGCCATAAAACCAGAATTACACATCAAATCATGCTCCCAGGCTTGGGTATGATTTCAGGGATTTCTGGAGTGATAGTGAATATTTTCATTGACCTTAAGCAGCACTGTGCATTCCTTTTTTTCCCTCCAAATTTATACTGTGAAAAATCTCCCCCGTTCAGAAAAGTTGATGGAATAGTTGAGTGAACACGCATCTAACTCTCTTAGAGTCATCAGTGGTTAACGCTTTACCATGTTTGTTTTTTCTTTCTCTGAACATTTATTAAAAATAACTTGTAGATATGGCATTTTACTCTAAAAATATAAACATTACACTTGTTATGCCATCAGAAAGTGAGAATACTTGAACAAATAAAGTCAAGTCTTATTTAGAAAAGGGTGGGCAAGATGAATCGTTAGTATAACTTCTGGGAATGGAGGTTTCTAGCCCTTAGCTAATTCTCACACTAATTCTCTGATACCTGGGGCCATTTTACTCAGCATGCATAATAAATTTCATCTTGGGAGTTCTTGTTTCAACAATTTTAAAACAGACAAAGCAAATCCATTTTAATTCTGTACTTTCATGTCCATTTCCTTCATTGTTTACTTCAAAAGCATCTCTTTGTTACAATGTCCTCTTACACACACTAGAAGATAGAACTTGCTTTTTCTCCTCTCTGCATGCTAAGTACTGGAGTTATTTTGCAATATGTATTCGGAGCTATTAAGGAGAAAGTTAAGATCTTTCATTATTTTACCTGCGACTTGAATCATAATAAAATACTCACTTTTCAAGGTGAAAGATGTTAAACATTACATTAACACTTGCTGATGATTACAAAGCACTACTGTATGGCACATTATAATAATGGCTATCTTCTCCATAAAAATAATTATATTCCTTTAATGCACTCATAATATCTCTGCAGTTTTTAGCTGGTATTTTGTTCCCAACCCATCTTGTACACAAATACAGGACTTAGTGCCTGTTCATCAGTGGCTAGATTATAGAAGAGAGAAATTATTCATTAGGAAGCTACAGATGTCCTGTCTTTGTTTCAGAACACACCAGAGAATTTAATTCAAAGTTCTAAAAAATTTGACAGACAGATGGGATATGAACTTAATGAACCAGCTACAGAACAACACTCTCTTAATATGCCAGGCCCCTTTCTGGCACTTTCCTTTCTTTTTTTCAACCCCCAATTCCTCACACAGGTCAATGTGTTGTATCCATGGCATATCTCAACAATAATGGTCTAAAATTGGACGTAAGACATTGGAGTTGGACGGTAATGATATGAAACAGAATAAAAGCCAGCTGTTCTAGATAAAAGGTAGTTTGACTATATATTAAGCACCTGGGAACCTGGTTCTGCATTGTGTCTTGTTTAGCCAGGCATGCTAGTCCAGTGGTTCCCAAAGCTTAGGGTGTCTAAGGACCACTGAGTGTCAAAATGCTGATTCCTTAGTTCTTAGTCCTGGAGGTTCTGATTTGGCAGATCTGGAGTGAGGTCCAGGAATCTTCTTTCTATTCAGTTTTCTGGGTGATTGTGATGCGGGAACGTGCTTTGACCTATACTGTTTCCAGCACCTAAGATGACAAAAGAGTGGGTCATTGCTAACCTGAACCATTGTATGTAAACTGATTTAATGCTTGTCTTTGCTGGTGGCCATCCCCCCCAAGATTCAGAAAGTCAGAAGGAACAAGGGACCCATATCCTGCAACTAAGAACCACTGTCTAGGTGGCCTCTGAAATGGATACTTTATTCTTCTGTCAACCCTGAAAAAAACTGACATGACAGGACACCTGCCTGGTGGAATAGTTGACTCTTGAACAACACAGATTGGAACTGCATGGGTCCACTTATACACGGATTTTTTTCCAAGAGTAATACTACAGTGGTGGTTGAGTTGCTAAGTCGTGTCCGACTCTTGTGGCCCCATGGACTGTAGCCCGCCAGGCTCCTCTGTCCATGGGATTTTCCAGGCAAGAATACTGGAGTGGGTTGCCATTTCCTTCTCCAGGGGATCATCCTGATCCATAAATCGAACCCGGGTCTCCTGCATTGCAAGGGAGAGCTACAAGGGAAGCCCAGTACTACAGTATTAGTATTGACTGGTTGAATCCATGGATATAGAACAGTGGATATAGAGGAACTGCCAATAAGAGGGGCCAGCTATAAATTATACTTAGATTTTTTTTTAACTGTGCAGGTCAGCACCCCAACCCCTGCAATGTTCAACCCCTGCATTGTCAACTGTATTTAAACAAGCTTGTGTGTATAAATGTGTGTACCCAAAGCTCTTGTACCCAAGATTAGTCTTTTAAGGGTGTACCCCACACTCTTAATACACTTCTGCTATAATGTGATAATTGCTTTCATAAAAATCACCATGCTATGCACAGTAGTGCTATAAAGTCCATAGGGCTTATGGGGAAAGATGATCTTAGGGAGACAGCACTCCAAAACTTCACCAGTGACACATTAAAAAGATAAGAACCTAATAACAATGCTAGCACAATTTTGTACATGTTAAATGGTTAAGAAATGTATGAGTAACCTCTTTTCTGGCTGAAATCATGGAGGATATAGAAGAGAAGACTGCAGCCATGAAGTTAAAAGATGCTTGCTCCTTGGAAGAAAAGCTATGACAAACGTAGCCAGCGATTAAAAAGCAGAGACAGTACTTTGCAGGCAAAGGTGTGTCTAGTCAAAGCTATGGTTCTTCCAGTAGTCATGTATGGATGTGAGAGTTGGATCATAGTGAAGGCTGAGCGCCAAAGAATTGATGTTTTTGAACTGTGGTGCTGGAGAAGACTCTTGAAAGTTTCTTGGACAGCAAGGAGATCAAACCCATCAATCCTAAGGAAATCAACCCTGAATATGCATTGGAAGGACTGATGCTGAAGCTGAAACTCCAATACTTTGGCCACCTGATATGAAGCGCCAACTCATTGGAAAAGACCCTGATGCTGGGAAAGATTGAAGGCAGGAGGAGAAGGGGATGACAGAGGATGAGATGGTTGGATGGCATCTCTGACTTGATGGACATAAGATTGAGCAATCTCTGGGAGATAGTGAAGGACAGGGAAGCTTGGAGTGCTGCAGTCCATAGGGTCGCAAAGAGTCAGACATGACTGAGCGACTGAACAACAGCAATCAAAGAGAAGGGAAAAAGGGTTCCCACTATGCCAGGTACCATTAAGAAAAAGCAAAGGAATTTTGCAGAGCTGATAATCATGCACCTGAGAAATAAGTTTGCCCAAAAGATGCTTCAAAAGTCAAAGAGGAATCTTATCTATGAAAAAGCTAAACCTCATAATAAGGAAAATATGTAGATGTACAGAAGATTTGACTGGCCAAGATGACAAGAAAAGTGGGCAACTTTTATGTATTAATAACTCTAGAACCTGAATGAGCATTTGTCTTTAGGATTAAGGTATCAACAGTGTGAGCCCAAAGATCTGAGAGGTGAACTTTGTCAGTTCATCAATGGCATTTTGTTAAGCTCAACAAGGCTCAATTTACATGCTGAGGATTGAAGAGCCATATACTGTATGGCAGGGGTCCCCAAGCTCCAGAATCTAATACCTGATGGTCTGAGGTGGAGCTGATGTAATAATAATAGAAATAAAGTACACAATAAATGTAATGCACTTGAATCATCCTGAAACTATCCCCTCACCTCCCCAGTCAGTGGAAAATTGTCTTCCAAGAAACCAGTCCCTAGTATCAAAAAAGGTTGGGGACCGCTGCTGTATGGAATACCTGAAATAGAAATTAGTAAAAGAATTGATCTATAAGCATGATATAGCAAGATCAACAAGAAGCTAACTGTCCCAATAGACAGCACTTTGATTGCTTGATCTCTTGGTAAATAGGGCATCATCTGCCATGGAGGATCTGATTTATGAGACCCATACTGTTGGAAAATGCAAACATCTTCCTGTGGTTTTCCGGTTATCTTCTTCATAAGATAGAATGAAGAGAAAGCCCATGCATGGTGTAGGAGGTGGAGATGCTGGCAACAGGGGAGACTAGATCAACAGGCTTCTTTAGAAGGCTGAACTATGGTGTCTGTCATGATTATTTTTGTAATCTCGTCAGTTAGTAAACAATGACCACTTTCAAGTTGAAAAAAAAAGGAAATCCATAAATAATACAATAAATACAGCACTTTCTCTTAAAAAAAAGATTTGAAATTTGTTTGAGGAAGCAGACACTGGAAGGGTTGCAGCTTGTAATTCATTGTACTGTGCTTGGAAGGTAAATTACCTGAAATCAGAGGAAGATTCTAACAGCAGATGCGGATGGGCATAACTCCACATACACAGTAACCCGAGGTAGCTGGTAGCTATCTGAGGGGTATGGGTGTGCGTTTTGTGTATTCCCAGGTGCCTCAGTTCAGCTGGATGGTTTTCTGCTTTCACCAAGTGTTTCTCGCTGGAAGATCTTGCATAGGCCAAGGCAGATTTGCATTATACTCACTCATATATTGTTTCCTAATATATCAATCACATTGGAACCAATCTGTGCTTTCAAGATAGCATTATAGCAGATCTGACTGTACCTGTAAGGAAGTCACATCAAAAGTAACAGTTTCAAGCTGCCTAGACCCTGAGGGTAACCAGGAAAGCATTAGTGCCTTACAAGGAGCGTTGTCTGTCTAAGAGGGTTTGGGGACTGCAAATGTGAAGGTAAAGGAAGTGGTATTCTCTGCCATCCATATGGCCATGAAGGAACTCAGCATCTCATAGGTGGTATCTTATTTGAATTATTATAGACTAACCTAGATTAATAATTACCCAGGGGTAATTAGGATAGCTAGATAAAGAAGGCAATGGCACCCCACTCCAGTACTCTTGCCTGGAGAATCCCATGGATGGAGGAGCCTGGTGGGCTGCAGTCCATGGGATCACTAGGAGTTGGACACGACTGAGCGACTTCACTTTCACTTTTCACTTTCATGCATTGGAGAAGGAAATGGCAACCCACTGCAGTGTTCTTGCCTGGAGAATTCCAGGGACAGGGGAGCCTAGTGGGCTGCCGTCTATGGGCTCGCATAGAGTCGGACACTACTGAAGCGACTTAGCAGCAGCAGTAGATAAAGAAAAATAAGCATTAGAGTAATCTTCAGAGAACTCACATTTTATTTTTAGCTCTGTAAGTGTGTGCCCTAAGGCAAGTCCCTTTCTTTCTCCTGGATTCATTTCCTCATTTGTAAAATAAAGAAATTGGACTATATTTCATCTCTCTAAGATTTCTCTTGGATCCTTTATCATGTGACTCTGAGGCTTTCTATGTTGATTAAATGCAAAGAAAATGAACACTTTCTGACCTCTTCAAAACTCTCCTTGTGGCTCAGCAATTTTTTTTTTTCATCCCAGGTTGTCTTCTTTGGTTATTTCCCAAAGTGAAAATTCCAAATTGTTATTATTCTCAATCTCTGTTTCCACCAACAGATGGAATTTATTGAGGCAGATCAAGTCTGAGCTCATAAAGCTCTTTTATTTATTTTGTTAACAGCTTTATTGAAGTAAAATCGACATATACTAAGCTGTACATATTTAAATAATACAATTTGATAAGTTTTGACATGCGTATACAGTCATGACACCATCATCACCACCAGAATAATGAACATATCCGACACCCCCAAAGGTTTGCTTGTGCCCTTTGTAATCTGTACCTCCCTTCTCTTCCTCATTTGTCCTCCCCATGCCCAAACAACCACTGACCTGCTGTCTTTCATTATGGGCTAGTCCATATTTTCTAGAATGTTACATAAATGGAATCATCAATATGTATTGTTTTGTCTGACTCCTTTCACTCATTATAATTATTCTGAGATCCATCCACATTCCTTTTGTTAATAGAAAGGAGTTAAAAAAAAGAAGAAGGAGCTGGGTGACCGTCTATCATATGGATATGCCACAATTTGTTTATCTATTCACTTGTTAATGGGCATTTGGGTGTTTATAAGTTTTTAGCTATTATATATAAAACTGCTATAAATATTTTCTTAAAAGTCTTTGTATGGACATATGCTTTCATTTCTCTTGGGCAAATACTTAGGGGTTGAAAGGGTGGATCACATATGGTAATTGTATGTTTCACATTTTATAAACCACCCAACTGTTTTCCAAAGTGGTTATGCCACTTTACATTCTTATTCACATTATATGAAACTTCCAATTCTCCCATATCCATGTCAAAGCTTAGTATGATCAGTCGCTCAGTCATGTCCAGCTCTTTGCAACCCCATGTACTATAGCCCACCGGGCTCCTCTGCCCATGGATCGGTTGCCATTTCCTACTTTAGGGGATCTTCCTGACCCAGGAATCAAACATGTGTCTCTTGTATCTCCTGCATTGCGAGGCAGATTCTTTACCACTGAATCTACCTGGGAAGCCCAAATATCCAATATTCACTATTAAATATAGTGTTAGTCATTAGTTGTTTGTAAAGGCACTTTCTCTTTACCTCCTAAAGACCCAGATCGCCAGATACAGTCACACTGGAGTTTAGGGCCACAGTATATGAATTTGGGGATGACAAAATTCAGTCAATTACAAAACTGATGAGCCTTGATACCCCACCAGCTCTGTCTTTGAATCAGGGTGTTTAAACTATTTACAGGTGTGATTATTAATATAGTTAGATTTAAATTTATCATCCTGCTATTTTCCATTTCCCCATGTGTTCTTTGTTTTATCTGAATAAGGCTTCTATTATCTAAATAAGTCTCCTTTCTCTGAATAAGCCTTTATTTTATTTTCTGAGTTCCAACCAACTCCTTTTATTTTTACTTAATTTATTTTAAAATTTTTATAGGAGTATATAGTTGGTTTACAATGTTGTGGTAGTTTATGTTGTATGGTTATATATACACATATATCTACTCGTTTTTAGACTCTTCCTTCCGCCCATATAGGTCATTACAGAGTATTGAGTAGAGTTCTCTGTGCTATACAGTAGGTCCTTATTATTTATTTTATATTTAGTTGTGTGTGTATGTCAGTCCCAGTCTCCCAAGTTATCCCTCCCCTTCCCCTTCTGCCAGGTAACCATAAGTTTTTTCTTTAAAATAACTCACTGGTTTTTGTCCTGCTTTCAGCTATTAGGCTGAGGCTGGATTATTACTCTCTGGCCACAACCCATTCTTCACCTCAATGACCTACTCATCTCCCACTAGGTCATGAGGCTGATGGGCCAACATGCTTTACCTCTAAAACTGACAGAAATCAGACAAGGATAATACTCAAACATGTTGGAATATCATTTTAAGATTTTATAGAATTTGGTTACATTGGCTTATCCACCTGAATTTCCCACACCCTCCTTCAGACACTCTCCACATTTGCTCCTCAGCCGTATACCTGCTGCTGCTGCTGCTAAGTCGCTTCAGTCGTGTCCGACTCTGTGCGACCCCATAGAGGGCAGCCCACCCAAGCTCCTCCGTCCCTGGAATCCTCCAGGCAAGAATACTGGAGTGGGTTGCCATTTCCTTCTCCAATGCATGAAAGCGAAAAGTGAAAATGAAGTCGCTTAGTCGTGTCCAACTCCTAGTGATCCCATGGACTGCAGCCTACCAGGCTCCTCTGTCCATGGGATTTGCCAGGCAAGAGTACTGGAGTGGGGTGCCATTGCCTTCTCCCAGCCATATACCTAATTGTGCTCATATCCTTAATTACTTTATCCTCAGGATCTCTTCCCTCCTGCTTTACATTTGATCATGCTTTTCACTTTAAATATAGGTCTTCTTTCTCAGCTCTTTGTATGACGAAATCTTATGGACACTTAAAGACTCAGTTCTTGCTACTTTCTTATCAAATCTGACCTGGCCTTCTATCCCACTTCACCCACAAAGAAAAAGATTCCCTTCATTGGGTTCTCAGAATGCTTTGTAGGTGTGTCTGTTACAACAAAAACAAGCACTTTTCATATTATATATAGTAAGTTCTCGCTTGTCTGTTTTCCCCATGAAGTGTCAAAATCTTGAGGCTACAAAAGTCCATATATATATTTTTAAAGTCTCTTTCAGATTGTTCTTATATAAGTCAAAATTCTTAGTTGTGAGCAACAGAAATAGAATTTCAGTTTTGTTTCCTGTTTTTGCTTCCCCACTAGCTTTACTGAAGTGTAATTGATGAACAAAATTGTTGTTATGTTTAAGGTATACAATGTGATATTTTGATATATGTATACATTGTGAAATGAGTCCCACAATCAAATTATTTAACACATCCAGCACATCACATAGTTACCTTTTTTTGTGTGGGTGAGAATGCTTAAGGTCTTTTGTGGTTGCATTCTTCACACTTAGGTTTCAGGAGTGGCCCCACTAGTTTCAGAATTGATCAAAGTGGCTCGCTCTGCTTACATCGTACAAACAACTTGGCTTATGGTGAACACACTCTTTCCTATTGGGAGTCTGAGATTTGGGTATGAGCTAGGCAGAGTAAGCCTTATATTACCAAGCCCCCAATTAACATCCTAGGCGCTGAGTCTTTAATGAGCTTCTCTGGTGAACAACATATCACATGTGCTGTAACGAATCCTTGCTGAGGGGATTAAGTGTGTCCTGTGTGACTTCACTGGGAAGGGACTCTTGGAAAATTTTAACTAGTTTCTGCCTAACTTCACCCATGTGCTTTTTTCTCTTTACTGATTATGCTTTGTATCCTTTCAGAGTAATAAATCCTAGCCATGAGGAAAACTATATGCAAAGTTCTGTGAGTCCTCCTAGCAAAACATTGAAACTCAATGTGGTCTTGGGGACCCTTGGCATGGGAGACATCTCTTCAAGATAGTTTTATAATGCCTTTGCTAGAGCCCTAAAGATTTCATTGGTTCTGGAAAGTTTCTAGGTTAATCTTTTGGTTTGGCGTTCCCTCTTCCACAGGATTGTATGAATTTGTAACCTTGCACGCTTGTGGCACAGATTTGGGGTTCTGATTTCTGATGGATGGCTCTTTCCCTTGGTAGAAAGGGAAGCTTCATTGACACTTCCCTGGATAGTGGTCAGTGTCTTTGCATTTCATCGTCATGGGCAGAGAGCTTTGTGAGCCATGGCTTTTGTGGGAAGCCCAAATCTCACCTCTCATCCCCACGAAACCACCAGTGCCCCAGCTGTTGGCCTCTGAGGCTTATATTGATACACTAATCTTCTCTTGAGGGGTTTGGCTCAAAGTCCTGTTTTGTTTCTCTAGTACCTGGGAGTTACTGTTTGTTGCTTTCAGGCTTAGAATGTATTAATTTTTATTTTTTTGGCCACACCCATGGTATGTGGGATCTTAGTTCCCCAACCACGGATCGAACTTGGACCCCTTCCATTGGAATCATAGAGTCTTAACCACTGGACTGCCAGGGCAGTCCTGTATTAAATTTTTTGTTAGACTTTTTTTTTTTTTTACCAGCAATATTAATGCTTATGTGTTAGTTGCTTAGTCATGTACAACTCTTTGCAACCCCATAGACCATAGCCCACCAGGCCCCTCCATCCATGGGATTCTCCAGGCAAGAACACTGGAGTGGGTTGCCATTTCCTCCTCCAAAAGGAACTATAGAAAGAAAGAAAGTGAATTCCCTCAGTCGTGTCCGACGTTTGCGACCCATGGACTGTAGCCTACCAGGCTCCTCCGTCCATGGAATTTTCCAGGCAAGAGTACTGGAGTGGGTTGCCATTTCCTTCTCCAATTAATGCTTAAGGGTGATCCTATTATATCAGTCCTGTGCAACTTATTGCCTAGAAATTGGAACTGTATCTTTCTCATCTTGAGTCCTCTGTAGCATGGAACCAGACAAGGTATGCAGAAGGGATGAATAGATTGAATGTATGAATATATGGGTCATATACCAATGTTGCTGATCTTCCTCACCTCTAGATTTGTTTCTCTATAGATTTATATCCACAGAAATGAAGTCTTTGGTCATAGCAAGTCTCCTTGTTTATGATCTAAAACAAAATGAGGAAACTAATGTGAAAAATCAAGAACTTTCCTAGTTTGTGCACATTGCCCTTCCCAGTCAAGATTATAAAAATTGACCTGAGTATATAAGTCTAAGCAGTAGTAATGCTCCCAACCCTTGAGAATACAGCAGAAATAAACTCTGGCTCTTGGCATTCCACTGAGGCATCATCTCAGAGGGACTATGGTGAGTCTCCCTATTTCACTTAAGGGAGCAGAGAAGGTTCTTGGACCCTTGGAGGGATGGGTCATGGAATTCTGTCATTTAATAGAGGTCTCTCACACTACATTATGTGGACAATGCAGAGTCACTTGTGGAATGATAGGAATCAGAAGAATCTTGTCTGGGATCATCCACAGTCATAATTCTTCTAATTAGCTCTATCCAGGCTACCCTAGATACTATGCAAAAACGGGTTCTTAGTTTTCCCAGTTCTGGATTCATGAAAGTGACACTGGCCTAATGACTTGCTGGGACTCTGGAGACAAGGGTGGGCTAGAACAGACAAGACTGATATAGTGGGTAAAGAGACAAAGGGAAGAGCTAAGCAAATTTGGGGTAAATAGTAGAGGTAAATACTAAACTTCTGGAGCCCAAGAGGTGAGTGAGGGCTGGGACTTCTGTTACACAATCTCAGACCACGCTATATACGTGTCCATCATAGTAATTGTTGTCACCACAGCAGGATAATCATTTGTATAGTCATTTGTTAATTATGTCCTTCACATAACAGTAATTCCAGTGAGGAGAAGGACTATGTCTGTCTTACTCATCCCAGGATCTATACTGTCAGACACTGACTAAATATTTGTTGAATAAATGGAGTCATGAAATCAACCTATGTTGGGCCTTTCCCCCCAATCTTTTCCTGAATCAGATTGAATTTTGTATGGAACCTCCAAACTCACTGACCACCCACAGTCCCATTAATAAGCCCACTCCCCACGTCCCACCCCCAGTTTCACCACTATTTATACAGCTCTGATCAGCTGCCTGGTCAAAGCAAAGGAGTTAAGCTCTTTGTTTCGTTCCATTTCCTTTTTTATTTTCATTTTGGTTTCACTTGGTTTTATAACTTCCAAATAAAGTTAGTGAAAACATCCAAGATGCAGAAAAAATAAAAACAAACACCATTATACCTATAGTTCTGTAGTGGTATCTCTGACACGCAGTAACCACAGAAAAGAAATCCGAAACTTTCTCTCTCTCTCTTTTTAACCACGCACCATTGTGCCAGTCAGTCCCCTCAGGCCTTTAAAATTTGACCCAAGTGGCAAATGAACAACCTTTCCTTTGTGGTTAACCTCATTAAAAAACGGGGCTTTCCAGGTGGTGCTAGTGGTAAAGAACCCACCTGCTAATGCAGGAGACTTAACAGACATGGGTTTGATCCCTGGGTCGGGAAGATCCACTGGAAGAGGAAATAGCAACCCATCCGTGGACAGAAGAAACCTGTAAATGGATTAAAGATCTAAACGTAAGACCAGAAACAATAAAACTCCTAGAGGAGAACATAGGCAAAACACTCTCTGACATACATCACAGCAGGATCTTCTATGACCCACCTCCCAGAATATTGGAAATAAAAGCAAAAATAAACAAATGGGACCTAATTAACCTTAAAAGCTTCTGCACATCAAAGGAAACTATTAGCAAGGTGAAAAGACAGCCTTCAGAATTGGAGAAAATAATAGCAAATGAAGCAACTGACAAACAACTAATCTCGAAAATATACAAGCAACTCCTACAGCTCAACTCCAGAAAAATAAATGACCCAATCAAAAAATGGGCCAAAGAACTAAATAGACATTTCTCCAAAGAAGACATACAGATGGCTAACAAACATATGAAAAGATGCTCAACATCACTCATTATCAGAGAAATGCAAATCAAAACCACTATGAGGTACCATTTCACACCAGTCAGAATGGCTGTGATCCAAAAGTCTACAAATAACAAATGCTGGAGAGTGTGTGGAGAAAAGGGAACCCTCTTACACTGTTGGTGGGAATGCAAACTAGTACAGCCACTATGGAGAACAGTGTGAAGATTCCTTAAAAAACTGGAAATAGAACTGCCTTATGATCCAGCAATCCCACTGCTGGGCATACACACTGAGGAAACCAGAAGGGAAAGAGACACGTGTACCCCAGTGTTCATCGCAGCACTGTTTATAATAGCCAGGACATGGAAGCAACCTAGATGCCCATCAGCAGATGAATGGATAAGAAAGCTGTGGTACATATACACAATGGAGTATTACTCAGCCATTAAAAAGAATACATTTGAATCAATTCTAATGAGGTGGATGAAACTGGAGCCTATTATACAGAGTGAAGTAAGCCAGAAAGAAAAACACCAATACAATATACTAATGCATATATATGGAATTTAGAAAGATGGTAACAATAACCCTGTGTATGAGACAGCAAAAGAGACACTGATGTATAGAACAGTCTTATGGACTCTGTGGGAGAGGGAGGGGGTGGGAAGATTTGGAAATATGGCATTGAAACATGTAAAATAACATGTATGAAACGAGATGCCAGTCCAGGTTCGATACACGATACTGGATGCTTGGGGCTAGTGCACTGGGATGACCCAGAGGGATGGTATGGGGAGGGAGGAGGGAGGAGGGTTCAGGATGGGGAACATATGTATACCTGTGATGGATTCATTTTGATATTTGGCAAAACTAATACAATTATGTAAAGTTTAAAAATAAAATAAAATTAAAAAAAAAAGAAAGAAACCCGTGGGCTAAAAATCTTAAAAACATAAGTACTGAGGTATATGAGTTTTTGAATTTTCTATTTAAAATTCACTGCTACCTATTTACAATGAAGTATATAACTCCAAGCCACCACTGACAGAAGTCATATTTGAGTACAGGTGGTGCAGTGGTAAAGAATCCGCCTGCTAATGCTGGAGACGTAGGTTTGATCCCTGGGTCAAGGAGATCCCCTGGAAGAGGGAAACAGCAACCCACTCCAGTATTCTTGCCTGGAAAATCCCATGAACAGAGGAGCCTGGCGGGGTATAGTCCATGGGGCTGCAAAGTGTCAGATACAACTGAGCACGCACACACAAGTAATATTTGCTGTAAGTTGATAGACATTCTTAATTTTAATGTTTGAGGGCAAGAGTGTGATTTAACTCTGTAAGACATAGTCATAGTGACAGGGTAAATAACATTTGTATTTAAGGGAATTTAGGAGAAGGCAATGGTACCCCACTCTTGCCTGGAAAATCCCATGAATGGAGGAGCCTGGTAGGCTGCAGTCCATGGGATCGTGAAGAGTCAGACACGACTGAGCAACTTCACTTTCACTTTTCACTTTCATGCATTGGAGAAGGAATGGCAACCCACTCCAGTGTTCTTGCCTGGAGAATCTCAGGGACGGCGGAGTCTGGTGGGCTGCCATCTATGGGGTCGAAGTGACTTAGCAGCAGCAGCAGCAGCAGTGCGACCATTCAATCCTGTTAAAGAATCACTATCTATAACTTTGAAAAATGGTGTTGTTTGGAATACCAGAATTTGTGGCCACCTCTGCCTCTAATTGGGAACATTTATCAGGGCTGATGTACTTTATAAATCTGACTGGAGAAATTCGCAAGATGGCTTTTGTTTATACGTTTATTGAATATCTACTGTGTGTCAGGTACTACTTTCTATACAATATGTGACTCAAAGATTCTTATCTATTGCTATAAATAATATATATATATTTATATATATACACACACATACAAAATCTATAGCATAAGCCATAATATGATGTATCAAAAGAGAGGTAAAGTGCTAAAGAGAGTTCAGAGAAACCTGGGAAATAATTAAGGAGAGCTTGCAGTAAAGGTGGCCTGAAAAATGAAGAGTATTTCAGCAGATAAAGAGGAGCATCAGCATAGCCTGAGGAAGATGAAGAAGGTTCACTGGGGCTGGTGTGATAGGTCCACAGAGGGGAGAGGAGGATGTACATCTGGAAAAATGGGGTAGGGCCAGAACACGTAGGGTATTGAATACTAGTCTAAGGAATTTGAATGTAATTTCCCATTGATAGTAATAAGCCACCGAATAATTCTGAACAGAAAACAAACAGGAAGGCTTTGATTAGGGCAATAGCGTGATTGATATTCTACATTTAAGTTATTGCTTTTCAAATCAGGTGGATCTCTAAAATCACGTTAGGGAATTTACTTTTTGTTGTGTTTAATTTTTATTTTTATTGGAGTGCAGTTGATTAACAATGTTGTGTTATTTTAGTGGTGCCGTTATACATACATATATCTATTCTTTTTTGAAGTTCCTTTCTTGGGGATTTTATTTTAAAATGAAAATTTATAAGACATTTTGCAAGTCCTGATTCATTAGAGTCTCCTGGATATCCTGATTTTTCATTCAAAGTTAACTTGTTCCCAAGACAGGCAGCTCTTCTAGTGATGGTGACAACTGTGGAGTCCCCCAGCATCCAGGGACAGCAGAGCCTTTGGCCATGTTCAGTTTACAGCAGCTGCAGCAGTGGCCCCCATCCAGGACGATATGATCATAGAAGTGAGCCCACCTGTTTGACCCACCTTGGTTCATATTCCTTTCCTGAGCTAGGTTCTTCAGATCTCCTGATAATGAATTCCTATTCTATTTAGTTACCCATGATCTTTGTCTACTGTTTGCTCTCAAGTCCTGTGGCCAGTACTAAAAACAGCTGGAGTTTTCAGGAGCGTTCAGCCGCTGTTCATTCCCTCCCATTTCTCCTCTAAGAGAGAAGAAAATACATAGATGATCCCTCTGTCCCCTGGGAGGAAGCCTAAGTGCTGGGTAGCAGTCTGTCCTTGACCATGAAGTACACTGGAAAAGGTCTTCAAGTGCTAGGATGGGAAAGTGAGATTTAGGTCAAGTATATCCATCACCCCTCCCAAACCCCATTGCATTGCTGCCCTACTTGAAATAGATTCATTTAGTGTGGATTACTTGCCTCAGATCAGATCAGTCGCTCAGTCATATCCGACTCTTTGCAACCCCATGAATCTCAGCATGCCAGGCCTCCCTGTCCATCACCAACTCCCAGAGTTCACTCAGACTCACGTCCAAGGAGTCAGTGATGCCATCCAGCCATCTCATCCTCTGTTGTCCCCTTCTCCTCCTGCCCCCAATCCCTCCCAGCATCAGAGTCTTTTCCAGCGAGTCAACTCTTCGCATGAGGTGGCCACAGGACTGGAGTTTCAGCTTCAGCATCATTCCTTCCAAGGAAATCCCAGGGCTGATCTCCTTGCAGTCCAAGGGACTCTCAAGAGTCTTCTCCAACACCACAGTTCAAAAGCATCAACTCTTCGGCACTCAGCCTTCTTCACAGTCCAACTCTCACATCCATACATGACCACTGGAAAAACCATAGCCTTGACTAGATGGACCTTTGTTGGCAAAGTAATGTCTCTGCTTTTGAATATGCTATGTAGGTTGGTCATAACTTTCCTTCCAAGGAGTAAGCGGCTTTTAATTTCATGGCTGCAGTCACCATCTGTAGTGATTTTGGAGCCCCCAAAAATAAAGTCTGACACTGTTTCCACTGTTTCCCCATCTATTTGCCATGAAGTGATGGGACCAGATGCCATGATCTTTGTTTTCTGAATGTTGAGCTTTAATTAAGCCAACTTTTTCACTGTCCTCTTTCACTTTCATCAAGAGCCTCTTTAGTTCTTTACTTTCTGCCATAAGGGTGGTGTCATCTGCATATCTGAGGTTATTGATATTTCTCCCGGCAATCTTGATTCCAGCTTGTGTTTCTTCCAGTCCAGCGTTTCTCATGATATACTCGGCATATAAGTTAAATAAACAGGGTGACAATATACAGCCTTGACGAGCTCCTTTTCCTATTTGGAACCAGTCTGTTGTTCCATGTCCAGTTCTAACTGCATGCTTCCTGACCTGCATACAAATTTCTCAAGAGGCAGATCAGGTGGTCTGGTATTCCCATCTCTTTCAGAGTTTTCCACAGTTTATTGTGAGATTACTTGCCTAGTCAATCAATATTCCTCTCAACCTTCTAATGCTTTGGTATTCTAGTCTTGATGCTCTAGCCTACAACTTCTTCTCCTAAAGTTAATTCCTCAGGTTTCAGGAAAGTTGCAGCTGTGAGGCTGCCAAGACATTTTGGGAAGCAAGCAGCTGTCTACTACAGGTTTTAATTCTTTCTACTTGGTATCAAAGGTAACTTGTGTCTTTTTAAAATCTCTGTTCCCCTTAAATAGATTTTAGGAGGAGATGCCATCCCTTAGCTTAGCTGTGGACCTTCACTCCAAGACAAGAATGTGTGGTGTGAGTGTGTTGCAGAAATCCGTCTGTCAAGAAACCAAGCCCCACACTTGGAGAGTTGGCAAACTCAGGTTTATTACACCAGCGGCACCTCAGGTCCCAGAGCAGTTAACACTTCCAGCTCTGAGCCCTGAACAAAGGAGTTACAGAGTTTTTATAGACAGTGCATAACACCAGACTTTAGTGGGCAGTGCTGACTGTTAATAGGTTAGTTCAAACGAGGGGTCTCCAGAGCGTGAACAGCCCTTAGGACACAGCAGTGGGGGATGCCTGACCTTTACACAAACATGGTTATGTAGGATTACAGGGGTTGGGTAATTGACAAGGGTGAGTGGCGTAAGTTTCAACTCCTAGCATTGTTGCAAGTTTCTGTCTTTCTGAAACTGTAAACCTATCTGACTTTGCAAGGAGCTAGCTGAGTAGCAGAAGCAGAATGACGCATGAGGTTATTTCTAGCTGGGTGCAAGTTTTTAAATGTTCCACTTCATGAGAACACGGAGTCCAGAGCTTTTGTTTTGAAAATGGGCTTTCTTCTCATTCTTACCATTTGCTAGATGTCAGGAACTCTCCGAATATACATTTTATTTTCAAATCAGCTCATTTATACTTTTTGGAAGATCTTCATTTTGACCCTAAAACTCTGTATGTTATGTTTTTCCTCCTGGTGAAACTAAATGGGTTACCAAGCACAGCCTGGAGAGGTAAGCAAAGAATGTGTTACACACACAGAAAGTGAGAGGCTATGGTCTATTTCAGTAGGAAGCATGTTCTACAGAACCACAGGAGTCAGATTTTATTGGAAGATGATTGTGTAGCAAAGTTCAAGGACTTCTGTATCCTACGCTTGACACCACATGGTCATGGCATTGGAACCTTATGTACAACGATGGGGAATGATACCAGATTTCACCTGAAGCAGTGTTTTCATGTTTCAAAATTATCTGATTGCTAGTAATGTAGATTTCTAGGCATCACACCAGGACAGCAGATGAGTAGTATCCAATTCTAGGTAAATTGTGTACACATGTGTATGTGTGTGTGTGTTGGGGGTAAGGTACTTGGTCATTTTTTTAATCAGAAAAATGACTTTAATAAAGACATAACAGGTAAATCCAAAGCAACTAATAATTAGTATTGGTAAGTGGTATCAACATTAACATTTTTCTTTATTAAATTAAACTTTTAAGTTTTAGGTAATTATAGATTCTCATGTAGTTTTAAGAAATAATAGAGAGATCACATATTCCTTTTACTCAGTTACCCCTAAATGGTAACATCTTACAAATCTATGGTGCAGTATCACAACCAGGATACAGATGAGATACAGAACCAAACATTTCCATTGCTACAAATATCTCCTGTTGGCCTTCTGTAGACACAGTTACACTCTACACGCCTACCGGGGCCCTTAACTCATGGCTACCACTGTTTTCAATTTCTCTAAATTGACATCCCATAAACATTATAATAGAATCATAAAATATTTTTTAGGATTGGCTTTTTTCACTCAGCATAATTTTCTGGTGATTTGTCCAAGTTATATTAATAGTTCTTTTTTTTTTTTCCTTTTTGTTGCTGTAGAGTATTATATGATATGGATGAACCACAGCTTATTCAGCCATTCATCCATTATGGAATATCTGATTCTTTCCAGTTTTGGACTATTATGAATAATAACTACTATAAATAATTGTGCACAGGTTTTATGTGAACATAGTTTTTCATTTCTCTGGGATAAATACCTAGGAGTGCAACTGCTGAATGGTATGGTAATTGCAGGTTAGTTTCTAAAGAAATTACCAAACAAGTTTCCAGAATGGTTGTATCATTTTACATTCCCAGCAGCAATGTGTGAGTGATCAGATTTCTCCACGTCTTTGACAGCATTGAGTGTTGTTAGCATTTTGGATTTTAGCCATAGTGATATCTCACTGTGTTTTGATTTGCATTTCTCTAGTGGCTAATGGTTGTTGAACATCTTTTCATGTGTGTATCTGCCATCTGTGTATCTTCGTCAGTGAAATGTCTCTTCCTGTCTTTTGACTACTTTCTAGTTGGATTGTTTAGGGTTTTATTTTTTACTGTTGAGTTTTTAGAGTTCTCTGTATATTCTAAATACTAGTCATGTTACCAGAAGTGGGGTCTGATAGCTTGCCACTTAGAAGTCAATGAAGAGGCAAGGTTGGTGGAAAGGAAAGTTTAGTTTATTTCAGAGGTTGGCAGTGGCGTTGAGGGGAAGGGACTTGTGTCCAAAGGCCAACTCCCCCCACTAACAATCAGTGGGCAAGAGGCAGAGGGAGGTGGCAACATGCAGAAACAGCACAGTCAGCTCAGACAGTCATTTTGAAATCAGTCATTCGATGGTCTGATTAGCATCATCTTGATTAATTGGGGTACAGTTAGTCTTCAGTTTCCAGGATTGGTTTGTTCCCATTTTTTGAGGCCAATTCTCAGAATTGTGGCAGCTTTTTTCATGGTTCTGCTCTTGTTGTTATAGAGATAACTTCTCCCACCTGGTGGGGGTTTGAGTATCTACAAAACAGTTCAAAGGATATGGTTCAGAATATTATCTATAGCCCTGGAAGAGGAACTAAAAGTCCTTGACTAAACTATTATTATTTGATCTCTTTTGACTGTTTTCCTTTGTTTCTGCATGTTATCACTTATCTGATTAAATTTATTCTTTGAGTAAAGTTTTTCTACAGATGAAAGGCAGGCAGAGGACATGAAGGGAAAAGACCATAGATGGGGTCCTGCTCTGTTTCGGTCATTGGTCAGGTATGCAAATGTTTTCTGCTGAGCTATTTCTTATCTTTCCATCACCTTAACAGGATCTTTCACAGAGCAAAAGTTTTTAATTTTGATGAGGTTTATCAATTTTCCTTTGATGGATCATGCTTTTGGTGTCAAATCTAAGAATTCTTTGCCTAGCCATAGATTGTGAAGATTGTCTCTTTTTCTTTCTAAAGGTCTTATGCTTCACATTTAAGTCAGTGACCCAATTTGAGTTAATTTTTGTAAAAGATATGAGGTTGGAGTTGAGGTGGTTTCATCTATCGATGTCAGTTGGTCTAACACTGTTGAAAAATCTGTCCTCCTCCCTTGAATTGCTCCTGCACGTTTGCTGATCATGCTTGTGTGGGTTCTTTTCTGGATTCTCTATGCGGATCACACGTTGATCTATGTATTTGTTCTCTCACCTGTACCATGCTGTTTTGATTACTGTTGCCATATAGTAAATTTGGAAATCAGATCAGATCAGATCAGTTGCTCAGTCGTTTCCGACTCTGTGACCCCATGAATCTGGAAATAGAGTATACTGAATCCTCCTATACATTTGATTTTTCTGGCTGCACTACATGGCTTGTGGGATCTCAGTTCGCCAACCTGGCATTGAACCCAGGCCACAGCAGTAAAAGTCCCAATTCCTGGGGATCTCCCACTCCTATTATTCTTCTAAAAAAAGGTTTTAGCTATACTATTACCTCTATATATAAATTTTAGAATAATCTTTTCTGTATTTACAAAAATGTTGCTGGGCTTTTGAATGAAATTATGTTAAACATTCATATCAACTTGGAGATAATTGACATAGTAACTACGTTGAATCTTTCAATCCATGAACATAGTGTGTCTCTCCGTTAAATTAGATTTTCTTTGAATTCTTTAATCAGCCTTTTGTAGTTTTCAGCATGTGAACCCTATGCATGTTTTGTTAGATTTATATTTAAGTATTTCATTGGTTTTAGAAAAATTGTTCAGATCTGTTCAGTTCAGTCGCTCAGTCATGTCCGACTCTTTGAGACCCCATGAATTGCAGCATGCCGGGCCTCCCTGTCCATCACCATCTCCCGGAGTTTGCCCAACTCACAACCATCGAGTCGGTGATGCCATCCAGCCATCTCATCCTCTGTTGTCCCCTTCTCCTCCTGCCCCCAATCCCTCCCAGCATCAGAGTCTTTTCCAATGAGTCAACTCTTTGCATGAGGTGGCCAAAGTACTGGAGTTTCAGCTTCAGCATCATTCCTTCCAAAGAACACCCAGGGCTGATCTCCTCTAGAATGGACTGGTTGGATCTCCTTGCAAATGACATTATATTTTTAATTTCAGTATCCATGTGTTTATTGTTACTGTATAGAAATACTATTGATTTTTGTGTGACTTTCTTCTATCCTGAGATCTTGATGACCTCACTTGTTAATTCTAGGAGGTTGATTCCCCCCTCTCTTGGGATTTTCTTTGTAGACAATCATGTAAATTGAGATAGTCTTATTTATTCCTTTCCAATTTGGATGCTTTTTATTTTCTTGCCTTGCCTCATTGCACTGGCTAAAATTTCTAGTTTTATGTTGAATAAGAGGGGTGAGAGCCAACATCTTTGCCTTATTCTCAATCTTAGTGTGAAGGCACTCAGTCTTTCACTATTCAGTATAATTTTAGCTATAGGTGTTTTTATAAATTCTTTTTATGAGGTTGAGAAATTGTCCTTTATTCCAAATATGCTGCTGCTGCTGCTAAGTTGCTTCAGTCATGTCCGACTCTGTGCGACCCCATAGACAGCAGCATGAATCAGTTTAATTTCACCAAATTTTTTCTATGTCAATCGATATGATCATAATCATATTTTTTTTCCTTAGCATGTTGGTATGGTGGATTACATTGATTAATTTTTGAATCTTGAATCTACCTTACATAGCTTAAATAAATCCCACTTGGTCCTGGTGTATTATTATTTTAATACATTGATGGATATGATTTGCTAAATTTTTGTACCTAATATCTAGACGTGTGTTTGTTAGGTGAGGGACGTGGTCATTCATAACACACATGCTAAGTGGCTCTGATGACTATGGCCTCCAGACCATACTTTGAGAGACACTGAGTTGAATTACAGACAGAATCAGCTGTAACAACCAGCTAATGATTTAGGTCAGACAAGAATAACAGGACTAAGAGAAATAGATCATTAAATAAGACAGGCCTAGATCATGAATTTAGGCCCACATAATGTCCAGAAGATGAAATCAAAAGAGACTGAGTAGAGTACAGTTCTCCTCCAGACAACAGAATGGGCTGGGAGCTCACACAGAGAAAGAAGATTAAAAGAATCTAAAAAAGATATATAAAACCACCCTGTATTAGCACAGTGGCACCCCCAAATTGTCCTAAGATCAAAGGTCTACCAGCCAAGTGAAATAGCACCAAAGAGAAAGGTCAGTGTCCTATACACTCTAGTTCAGTTCAGTTCAGTTCAGTTCAGTTCAGTTACTCAGTCGAGTCCGACTCTTTGTGACCCCATGAATCGCAGCACACCAGGCTTCCCTGTCCATCACCAACTCCCGGAGTTCACCCAAACTCATGTCCATCAAGTCACTGTTACCATCCAGCCATCTCATCCTCTGTCGTCCCCTTCTCCTCCTGCCCGCAATCCCTCCCAGCATCAGTGTCTTTACCAATGAGTCAACTTTTCGCATGAGGTGACCAAAGTATTGGAGTTTCAGCCTCAGCATCAGTCCTTCAAATGAACACCCAGGACTGATCTCCTTTAGGATAGACTGGTTGGATCTCCTTGCAGTCCAAGGGACTCTTGAGAGTCTTCTCCAACACCATAGTTCAAAAGCATCAATTCTTCGGCACTCAGCTGTCTTCACAGACCAACTCTCACATCCATACATGACCACTGGAAAAACCATAGCCTTGACTTGACGGACCTTTGTTGGCAAAGTAATGTCTCTGCTTTTGAATATGCTATCTAGGTTGGTCATAGCTTTTCTTCCAAGGAGCAAGCATCTTTTAATTTCATGGCTTCAGTCCCCATCTGCAGTGATTTTGGAGCACAAGAAAATAAAGTCTGTGTCTGTTTCCACTGTTTCCCCATCTATTTCCCATGAAGTGATGGGACCAGATACCATGATCTTCATTTTTTGAATGCTGAGTTTTAACCCAGCTTTTTCACTCTCCTCTTTCTCTTTCATCAAGAGACTCTTTAGTTCCTCTTTGCTTTCTGCATATGTGTGGTGTCATCTGCATATCTTAGGTTATTGATATTTCTCCCTGCAATCTTGATTCCAGCTTGTGTTTCATCCAGTCCAGCATTTCACATGATGTACTCTGCATATAAGTTGAATAATCAAGGTGATAATGTACCGCCTTAATGTACCCCTTTCCCAATCTGGAACCAGTCCCTTGTTCCATCAAGTTACCTTAGAGTCAATAACATGTTTTGTGTGGAAGGGCCCATTCCTATGATCTCTACCTGACCACTTACAGCTCTGGTGACTAGAGAGACCAGAGTGCCCCTAGAGGTCAAGACTGGTAGTGCGGACAGCTCTCACACCTGCAAATGTTTTCCTTCCCACTGGACCCGAGAGAGTGGTACAAATGAGAGCTTTGCAAGGCTGGAATCAGGGACAGCTGTGGTACCTGCACCTTCCTACTTGAGATATGATTCCCAAAGCAGAGCAAAAGGGTATTGGGAAACAGAAAAGCCAACAGTTGTGCTTGTCATGTGATAACAGGACTGAGATAACTCTATCACAGTTCTACACAGAACACAGATGCAGGGTTAAAAACCATGAAAAAAATGTCAAAAAGAAGAAAGGCTATGGAAGTGGATCCGTAGTCACCTGGATACAATAGAAAGAGCTCTTCAGAATCATTGCCTAAGAATTAATAATAACCAAATCACTGCATCATCTCTAACTTACAAAATAATCATTGGTACTATATAGTAATCACTTACTTTCCCTGGTGGCTCAGATGGTAAAGAATCTGCCTGCAATGTGGGAGATCTGGATTTGATCCCTGGGCCAGAAAGACCCCCTGGAAAAGGGAACAGAAACCCACCCCAGTATTCTTGCCTTGAGAATTCCATGGACAGAGGAGTCTGGCGGGTTACAGACTATGGGGTTGCAAAGAGTCGGACACAATGGAGTGACTAACACTTTTATTTTTTCACTTTCACGTGTCCAAGAATTTGTAGTGTATTATATATGCAGATGACACCACCCTTATGACAGAAAGTGAAGAGGAACTAAAAAGCCTCTTGATGAAAGTGAAAGAGGAGAGTGAAAAAGTTGGCTTAAAGCTCAAGATTCAGAAAACTAAGATCATGGCATCTGGTCCCATCACTTCATGGGAAATAGATGGGGAAACAGTGGAAACAGACACAGACTTTATTTTCTTGGGCTCCAAAATCACTGCAGATGGTGACTGCAGCCATGAAATTAAAAGCCGCTTACTCCTTGGAAGGAAAGTTATGACCTAGATAGCATATTCAAAAGCAGAGACATTACTTTGCCAAGAAAGGTCCGTCGAGTCAAGGCTATGATTTTTCCAGTGGTCATGTATGGATGTGAGAGTTGGACTGTGAAGACAGCTGAGCGCCGAAGAATTGGTGCTTTTGAACTGTGGTGTTGGAGAAGACTCTTGAGAGTCCCTTGGACTGCAAGGAGATCCAACCAGTCCATCCTAAAGGAAATCAGTCCTGGGTGTTCTTTGGAAGGAATGATGCTAAAGCTGAAACTCCAGTACTTTGAGCACCTCATGTGAAGAGTTGATTCATTGGAAAAGACTCTGATGCTGGGAGGGATTGGGGGCAGGAGGAGAAGGGGATGACAGAGGATAAGATGGCTGGATGGCATCACCAACTCGATGGTCGTGAGTTTGGGTGAACTCTGGGAGTTGGTGATGGACAAGGAGGCCTGGCGTGCTGCAATTCATGGGGTCACAAAGAGTCGGACACAACTGAGCACTGAACTAACTGACTGATATATACATTATTTCAAATCTTTGTGTAATAGATAAAATATCATGAGCACATTAAGCAGATATATTTTGGCCTTGGTAATCCCTGGAGCCAAGTCATCTTACTGTCTCATTTCCAGAAGTAGTCTTGACACATTGAGGATGTAGAGGTTGATATCATGGCATAAAGCAAATATCCCTTCCATCAAATGGTCAGACCATGCAGCCATCTGCCCCAACAAACAGGGAGGACATAACATAGAGAAAATGAAGAAATGATCCACAATGAGATATTATCTCATGCTTGTCTGAATGGTTATTATCAAAAAGATAAAAAAATAACTAGGGTTGCTGAGGATGTAGAGAAAAGGGAACCTTCCCACATTGTTGATGGGAATGCAATTTGCTACAGCTACTGTGGAAAACAGTATAGAAGTTCCTCAAATAATTAAAAATAGAACTACCATGTGATCCAACTATTCCATATATGGGTATTTTTCTGAAGAAAATGAAAACACTAGTTTGGAAAGATATATGCACCCCTATGTTCATTGCAGCATTATTTACAGTAGCCAAGACTTGGGAACAACTTAAGCATGTTCCCAAGCAACAGTCCATTGGTAGATGGATAGATAAACAAGATGTGGTATACATACATAAAATAATACTATACAACCATCAAAAAGAAGGAAATCTTGCCATTTCCTTGTTAGGAAAGCTACGACAAACCTGGAAGTGAAAGTGTTAGTCACTCAGTTGTATCCGACTCTTTGCGACCCCATGGACTGTAGCCTGCCAGACTCCTCTGACTATGGAATTCTCTAGTCTAGAGTACTGGAGTGGGTAACCATTCCTTTCTCCAGGGGACCTTCCTGACTCAGGGATTGAGCCCAGGTCTCCTGTACTGCAGTCAGGTTCTTTCCCATCTGAGCCACTGAGAACAGCGTATTAAAAAACAGAGATATCACTTTGCCAACAAAGGTCTGTATAGTCAAAGTTGTGGTTTTTCCAGTAGTCATTACGGATGTGAGAGTTGGACCATAAAGAAGGCTGAGCGCTGAAGAATTGATGCTTTCGAACTGCGGTGCATGTATCCTTTTTGACATATCTTTCTCTGGATATATGCCTAGAAGTGGAATTGCTGGATCATACGATAGTTCTAAGTTTTTAAAGGAACACCCATACCGTTCTCCATAGTGGCTGTGCCAATTTACAGTCCCACCAACAAGGTCGGAAGGTTCTCTTTTCTCCTCACCCTTTCCAGCGTTTATTGTTTGTAGATTTTTAATGATGGCCATTCTGACTGATGTGATATTTCACTTAATTTTGATTTGCATGTCTCTAAAGATTAGTGATATTGAACATCTTTTCATGTACCTCTTGGCCATCTGTATGTCTTCTTTGAAAAAATGTCTATTTAGGTCTTCTGGTCATTTTTTGATAGGGTTTTTTTTTTTTTATTGAGTTGTATGAGCTGTTTGTATAGTTTGAAAATTAACACTTGTGGGTCACACCATTTGCAAATATTTTCCCCCAGTTTGTAGGTTGTATTTTTGTTTTGTTTACTGAAATCCACACTTTTTGACCCTAGGAGATTTTTATTTATTTATTTTTTTTCCTAGGAGATTTTTAAAAATAGAAGGGATGTACAGAGAATTTCCTGGCAGTCCAGCAGTTAGGACTCTACACTTCCACTGCAGGGGCACAGGTCGACTCCTGGTTGAGTAATTAAGACCCTGCAAGCAATGTGGCAAGACCAGGGAAAAAAAAAGAAGAAAGTGTACAAAGTGAAAGATAGAGACATTTCTTTTCTTTGCTCTCAGGTCTGACACTTGGAATAGGTTGGGAAATACCCAGTGGACGTTAGAAATATTTAGGAATCTAAAGACTAGTAGGCTCATGACCTCCTTCTCCAAGTGTTTCCTGGGCTGGGATTCTCTCCTCATGCTAGGGGGCAGTTGTTGGGTGACAAGGCTGGTTGAAAGAAGCTGTGGCTCACTGGGACCCTAGAGGAAGGGAGCCAAGGGAGTAACATCCCACCCTCACTCTCTTCTTTCTGTCCGATGGTCTTTCAGAGCTTCTCACTGGCCAAACACAACTGGAAACCAGTAAGCAGCAGAGCCACAGGGATGGTCCATAGAAATCAGCCTCAGGGCAAAAAGCAGGGTAGATAAGGGGATAATGTGAAGGGCATGTGGAAGACATGTGGCACCCCTGCTTATTTTATCATGTCTCTCTCTAGCCTCCTATTTCCAACACACACACACACACAATAATCCAACAACTCTCAACTAATGCTCTTCTATCTTGTATCGTAGTCACTGGGGCTGACTGTTTTTGCTGTCTAAAGTACTCTTTCCTTCACCTCACACATCTTTCTAGTCTCAGATTAGGCATTATTTCCTCAAGGAAGCCCTTCTTGGTCTCCAAGCCTGGGGTGCATGCCCTCCTATGTATTTCCACGATAATTGTGGTAAATGTATTTAAGTACATTCTATGGCAAGCACTGTTCTAAGTAACACCTAACATGTATTAACTCATTAATTCCTTATAAACTTATCAGGAAGGTACTACCATTGTCTTCAATTTACAGATAAGAAAATTGAGACCCAGAGCAGTTAACTGATTAGGGTCACACAAGTCATGAGTGATGGAGTCTATATTTGAGTTTGCGCAGACATGACCTGGAGCCAAGCTGTTAACTACTGTGCTAAACGGCTTCTAGTTCCAAACTGTACTTATGCCCAGACCTGGCACAGTGCTTGGTGCACACAAGACATTAAGTAAATACTGGAAAATTTAGTTAGCTAGTTAATTAATCTATGTAGGACAGGAGTCCTAAGTCAGCTTTTTCTTTTAGAACATCTGGGTGAGAAGGATTTATTACATAGCTTTTGTTTTGTCCCTATCAGATACTTACGTGAGATTGTATTTTAATGCCCATGTTCTAGCTAAGAACTTCTGATACATAAGAATTTATTTTCCTGGTTGCTCTTGGGAGTTCTAGTGTCCATATGATGAAGGATCTGACAGTACAGTTTCTGCAAAAACCATTAATGGCATCCACTTCAGCAATTATATTTATCATTTCCCACCTGGGAATTCAAGCCCTATCTTTTGTTCACATGGATGTGCAGTAACTTATGGATCTGCTGCTGTGTCTGACGCCACAGTTTCTGCAAAAACCATTAGCGGTGTCTGCCTCAGCAATGAGGTACAGGAATCAGCTCTTGGAAGAAATCAAAGAGAAGAGGAAAGTGGCAGCTATGCAGATGAGTTGTGGGAAGATGGTCTAATATACAGGAAGGAAGCAACTCTAAGGGGAAAAGAAAAAATAAGTTGGATTTGACTGGATGAAGAGTGAAACTGAGATATTGTAGAAGTGAGGAGAGTCAAGAAACTAGAATTTTCGAGTGTATCTTCCATATGACAGGCACCATGTTTTAAATAACAATTCATTTAATCATTATAGCAATCCAGAGGGAAAGTTTTCAGTTTACAGATGAGAAAACTGAAAGTCAAAGGGGTTAAGTAGTTGCCCAAGTTTATGCAGAAAGAGTCCATGGTGGAATTCAAAGCCTGTGCTCTTTCTACTGCTCATAGCCCTCATGGCACATTGCCTAGAACTTCAGTGTCTAGTAGAGAGGCCAAACATCACTCACTCACTCCTTAGTTTAAACATGAATATTTACTGAGTGTTGTGCTAATTGCTGGGGATATTATAGTGAAGAAAGCACATCATAGCTTCAAGGATCCCATCCATCACTGTGAACCATGCAATTATAGGATACTTTGGGGGGAGAGCAAGGACATCTAACCCAGTCTTGGTGGAGTTAGAAAGTGACATTGGTCTTAAGGAAGGCTTACAAAAAGAAGAGAATTCAAATGGAGCCTTCAGAGACTGGTTGAAAAACTAGGGATTATCAAGGAAAGGAGTGGGCAGTATATTCCAGGAAGAGGTTATAGCTGCTCCAAAGGCCTAGATATTCCCAGAACTGCAAGTAGCTCAACTGCAAGGAGTAGGATGACTGCAGGGGATAAAACAGGACAAATGTGTAGAGCCTTGTGTAATGTATAAAGGATCCTTGACCTTGTCTTGAGAGCCATGAGGAGACAACGGAGTGACATTATCAGATGTGTGTTGCGGGGGGGTAACCTGGCTGTGTGAAGAATGAGTTAGCAAGGATAAGAATGGAGACAAGAGGAGAGCTTGAACTAATAGAGTGGCACTCGGGAATAGAGAGATTCAGAAAATATCAAGAAGGCAGAATCAACAGACTTGGTGGCTAAGTGGCTTTGAGAAATGAGGGAGAGGGAATTCCCTGAGGATGCCACAGTTTCTGGTTTGGACCACTAAGAGGTGAAAGGTGTTGGCAGTCACTGAAATAGGAACTATAGGAGAAGGAACAGAATTTGGGCAGATTATGTTAATCTTAATATGGGACATCTGAATGGAAAGACCCAGTAGGCAATTGATTGCATGTGTCTAGACCTCAGGATGGAGCTCTAGACTGAATAGAACAATTTGATTAATTGATGTTCCCAAACTTGGCTAGAAATTAGAATTCTAGAAGGCTTTTTACAAATAAAAAATACTAAAAAAATCAAATACTAAATCAAAATTTTCACAAGGTAGGATCTAAATGCATATGTTTTTAAGAGCTCCATCAGGATTCTCACACCCTGCCAAGGCTGAAATTTATTGATATGTATGCTAGTGCCATGAAAGTGCATTATTCAGACCTTCTTCAAGAGAAACCACTATGAGAAGCATAGATGAGTGACAGACCCAGCCAATCCTGCTTTGGATCCTGCACGGTGTTCACATCAAGGCCATACTTTACAGTCAGCCACAGGGCTTAACAGGCAACTTTGATTCCAGGATTCTCTGTAGAACTGGTTGGAACTTTCTTAGAACTTGTTGGCAGCCTGAGACTCTTCCTACCCAGTCTTCCCTCCTTCCTTCTCTTTTTTCCAAGGTATCAGAATGACATCATGATCTAAATATTTTCCAGCCTATTTCTGCTCCCTCCCCTGTATCCTTTACCTATGTTTACCCCAATAGATCACTTGAACATTTTATCACATCTTGGTCAATGGTTTTTGGAAAACCTGAACTGACACAATATGGATGATAATTGAAGGCACAGAAGTGATGAAGATCACCCAGCAGAGAAGCGAAGAGAGCCAAAACAGAACCTGAGGTTCAGCTGCATTCAAGGATGAGCAGAGGAAAAGCTGGCTAGAGAAGACTGAGAATTGGTCAAATAAGGAGGCTGGAAACCAAGAGAACATGACTTCATAGAAAAGAAGAGAAAGAGAGCTTCTAAAAGGGTGACACAGTTAAGATGGTTAGATGCTACAAAAGTCAAATATTTAACAATAGGGGTTGGAGATCTCAGTGAGAGTCACTTCAGTGGCATGAGATGCCAAGATTGCAGTCGCCATGGGATATCATTGGAAAAGACCCTGATGCTAGGAAAGATTGAGGCCATGAGGAGAAGGGGGTTACAGAGGACGAGATGGTTGGATGGCATCATAGACTCAATGGACATGAATTTGAGCAAACTCTAGAGAGCAAACTCTCCTAGAGTTTGTGATTGACAGGGGAGCCTGTGATTGACAGGGGAGCCTGGAGTGCATGGGGTTGCAAAGAGTCGGACATGACTGAGTGGCTGAACAACAAAAGGAGGAAGAAATATTGAGTACAGACATCTCTTTTGTAGAGTCTTGTCCATGAAAGGGAGAAAGTAAGTCTGGGTATATATGTAGTTGTAGTTCAGAATGGGTTCTTTTTTTTAAAGTTGGGAAACAATTTTTTTGGATTGTATCCCGCTAATGGTGCCCATGGATTAGATATGGCGCACAGAAGGTAGGTGGTTGCGTTCTCCAGGTTTGGCATTTGCTGGGCATATGTGGTGGAAGGACAAAAGAAGAAGCTGATGGAGGAAACTGGATAGACAGTGGTAGAAGTAATGGACTATGGGGTCTAGAGTGGAAAAGGAAATGGCAACCCACTCTAGTATTCTTGCCTGGAAAATCCTGCAGACAGAGGGGCCTGGCAGGCTACAATCCATGGGGTGGCAAAGAGCTGGACATGACTTATCAACTGAGCATGCAGTCTAGATTAGATAGAAAAGGAAATGCAGAGAAGATGAAACAAGAAAGACGAGGACAGTGGGACAAAGTGGGAGAAATGTAAGGGTAGGAGATTATGATACAGTTAATAGGAATGTTTGAAAATTTTAGAGGTGGAATCGTTTTAAGAGGTGGTGAGGTCTAAGATGTATCAACTGAAGTAACTGAAGGTGATGGTATGTGGAATTGAGTAGGTAAAGAAACAAGACACCGAAGTGCTGAATGGGTCTTTCATGTGGAACATTGAAGCAACCATTGGTGGTGATAAATGGGGAAAGAGGGAGTGAAAAGTCAGGGGAGAGTAAAACCAGGTGATGGGCCTTAAAGGAAAAGAGGATGGAGAAATAATGGCCTGAATGCATCATTGTTTATGGAGGATGCTGGCAAGCTAACCTCTTGACCTCAGGGTACATCATGCATGGAAGAGTAAGAGCAAATATTCAGAGGGTGGCAGGGCAAGCAGTTTCCTTTGCGAAAGTCTGGGTTTCAGTTTAGGCAAGGAGATCTAGAGAATACTTTGTGATGTTGAGTACAGTCCATGTATAGGAAATAGGGTTTCCCAAGAGCATGATGGGTAGATTTAGGAGAGGAAGGAAAAGCAGTGGTTGAGGCAAGAGAAAGGGAAAACAAAATACTCTGGGGCAGAGAGTTTAAGAGTTGAGAGATGACAAAGCAGTTTCATCGGGAGTGGTGTCCAGTGTTGACATTATGCACTAAAAGTAGGGTATCTGGAAACCTTAGTTCCCACAGTAACTTTATGAATAGGAAAGACTTGGGTTTCTATAAAATGTCAGGCATGGTCCAGATAGATTACATATTTCCAAGGAAGCTCTGGTCTACATGAACCCATGAGCAATGATATTATCATGGCTTCTGTCTAAGACATTATGGACTGTGAGATTATGCATTAATAATAGCTTTTTTTCTTTAGGGAGGAGAAGGAAAGACTATATTAATCATACATCTTGATTTGAGAAACATGACAATAGGAACTGTATGCCTTCAAGTTAAGAAAGTATGAAAGAAAGGTGGTTCTGAATAACTTCATCATATCCCTGGTTGGTAGAGGGAGAGATCAAGTCTCATCAGAACTTACTGTATTTCTTAAATGAATAAATGAGGAAGGTGTTGAAAGATGACTATTCAAAGAGAATAAAAGGAAGTGAGATGGCAGTGCACTCTGAATGATGTCACTAAGAATTTCCTAACACTGATCATTCTAGTTTGGGCTAATTTTTGTTAATCATCAAGCTGGATTTATACAAAAATTTGGTGCCTGCTCCTGAAGGAATCTCATAAAACATTGTGGATTTTCATTCCTTTGAAATGGGTTTCCTGGCTGTAAGCCAAAGTCTTGCTAACCTCTCGAATTCTCTACCAGAGTGACTATTCTTTCATATTTCTCCTATAATTCTTATTTTTTATTTACCCAAAGACCTTGTTTATGCTTAGAGCAAGTTTCATTTAGTCTCTATTTAGTCCTTCTCTGAGGCTTACTTTTTTAAATCCTCAAATAAGAAATTAACCTAAGAAATTTCCTAAGTTTTCCTCCATTCTATTTACATATCAGAATAAGCATAATCTTGAAGTGTTTTGTATGCTCTGAGAGGCAAAACCAAACCCCTAGTTGGTGTAATTTACTCAAATGCCAGATTCTCCTGGGGAAACCAAGCTCTCTTTATAACTTGATTCAAATAACTACTTTGATTCTCAATGGCTTTTTATGAAATTACCATGTGCAACCTAAATTGGTGCAGCTGAATTAAATAAATATCAGAGCTTAACATTCTTAATCGCAAACCTTCAATTTAACCAACCATTTATTATCATCAAAAAGCAATCAATATGTTGATTGTGGTGACATGCAAATGGAAATAGAATTATTAGTAATTACCCTATATTTGTGGTTCAGTGTGATGGAGAAATAACTGGAAAGAAATTGTAAAGCACACTCCAGTTAAAGGACTGGTTGCTATGTTTTAGAGCAGCATGCTATATTGATTGTAGTCTTTAAATAAATTGAATAACATAGGTTGCTGTCAAACATGTGAATTATTCATGAAGCAGAGTTTGGGAACACTAAAACAGACCCTGTTTATGAATATTCAGATGTGTTAATGTCTAAATGACTGACCCAGCGCTCACCAATTCTTACATGAAGAAAAGGTCTCAGAGACAAAAAAAAATCTATTAGGCAAACTCACTCACTTGGATCACTCACTTGAAACATACCAGTGTGACAGATGAGGAGTGAAGTCTGAACCCCACATTAGAGAGGCATTCAGTCAACGAGGGAGGCACTGGGGGTCTTCTTTAATTGAGAACACTCGGTGACCTCTAAGTTTTTTTCCGCAGATTCCAGAGACCTTCAGAGAAGGCAATGGCAGGCCACTCCAGTACTCTTGCCTGGAAAAATCCCATGGATGGAGGAGCCTGGTAGGCTGCAGTCCATGGGGTCGCTAGGAGTCGGACACGACTGAGCAACTTCCCTTTCACTTTTCACTTTCATGCATTGGAGAAGGAAATGGCAGCCCAAGCTCCAGTGTTCTTGCCTGGAGAATTCCAGGGACAGGGGAGCCTGGTGGGCTGCCATCTCTGGGGTCACACAGAGTCGGACACGACTGAAGCGACTTAGCAGCAGCAGCAGCAGCCAGATACCTTGGACTTTCTGTGATCACATTACCTGGTGTGACCCTTTAAATTCTTCCCATTGATATTTGTGTCATTGCAACACACCTTTGTTTGCTTTTTCAATCCTGGTTATGAAAGGATGTGAAGAAATTACAGAACATTCCATCTTTGGAAAATCCTAAATGATGGTTTTCTTTTCTCTGAATAAGTTCCCAGTGTAGCCTCTCAGCTGTATGTTTTAACTTATGAGGCCTCCATAGGAATAAAATCTTCATTTCCTGAATACTTTAGAATCATTGAGTCCTTGGGGAATGGGATACTTTAGTAAGAGATAAAATAGAGAATGTGTGTGAGTTTATCAGAGTATGCATGGCTTCCCAGGTGGCTCAGTGGTAAAGAATCTGCCTGCCAGTGCAGGAGATTCAGAAGACTCAGGTTCAATCCCCGAGTTGGGAAGATCTCCTGGAGGAGGAAATGGCAACCCACCCCAATATTCTTGCCTGGAAAATCCTATGGACGGAGAAGCCTGGCAGGCTACAGTCCCTGGGGTCACAAAGGGTCCGACATGACTTAGCACACAAAGCACAGTGGCGGGGGCAGAGGAATCAGACTATGCAGAGGGAGTCTTATAGGGAGGCACTGATTTGTGACTAAGTAGGGGTGACCAGCCAGTGCAGTTTGCCTGGGACTCAAGTGGTTTCCGGGACACGGGACCTTCAATTTTAAAGCATGGGGTGGTCGCAGGCAAAGTGGGATGCATTGGTCGCCCTACCAGTTGTACCAGTTTGACCAGAGAAATCTGCGAAGTGAGACTTTCAGTGTGAAAACTAGAAGCGCTCTGGGCAAACCAGGACTCTTTTTCACCCAACAGAACCACAGCATGAAATGAAGAGATTTGGGGTGGGGGTGGGGAGGGGGAGGGATCTAGTTGTGTTGATCAAGTTCCTAAAAGACTAATCTACAAAACTGAAAACTGTGTGTGTTAGTTGCTCAGTCGTGTCTGATTCTTTATGACCCCGTGGACTGTAGCCCACCAGGCTCCCCTGTCCATGGAATTCTCCAGGCAATAATACTGGAGTGGGTTGCCATGCCCTTCTCCAGGGGGTCTTTCCTACCCATGGATCGAACCCAGGTCTTCCGCATAGTAGTCAGGTTCTTTACCATTTAAGCTACTTGGGAAACCCAAGTAATTTACACAATAATATAAATGTTCCTGTAAGTGGAATTTTATGCATACCATCTAGGATACACTGTCCCATTGTCAACATGGCTGAATTTTTAAATAGAATCTTTCAGTTGTGTGAGTCAGAGGGAGGCGAGGGAAATTCTGGAGTACTAATCCCCAAATGTGATTGCATTCTCAATCACTTTAGGAGCTTTTTAAGAGTATGAGCCCTACTTAATAGAGATTTTCATTTTAGACATGGCTGGGATAGGGCTTGGGGACTGTATAAGTTCCCAGTGACACCAGCCAAGTTTAGAAGCAATTGGTTGGGGAAGTATTTCATCCAGGCCATGGTGGAACATGATGAATTACTCTTGCTCTGCCATAGGGTACACTTCTTAGATGAGCATGATTTTCATGTTCCATGTGATGTTATGAGTAAACTGCCTCTCAGCTCCTGGTGTCAAAAACCTTCAGTTCACTCATGAATCTGACACAAACTGAAAACTTCAACAAGTCGCTTAGACGTCCTGACCATCTGTTTCTTCCTCTGTTGAAAGAATATAATGACAGAAGGTATTTCATAAGACTTGTTACACAATTAGGTGATATAATGTGTGTGATAAATTTACAAGCCTCTGAGCCACAGAGTTCAATGAATATTTGCTAAAATTATGATTTAATGTCTCTCCCTGAATGGTGATGAATAAACTGCCAAATTCTTACTTTTAGCTCTTTCTTTTACTGAAGTCTCTGAAAATAATATCTTTCTATTAATACATTCTTTCTTTATATGAGTGCTTAATATTGTTAGATTTTGGGTTAAAATATTTGACTCCGTTAATGTTTAAGAGACTTCCCAGGTGGCACAGTTTTAAAGAATCTGCCTGCCAATGCAGGAGATGCAGGTTCAATCCCTGGATTGGGAAAATCCCCTGGAGCAGGAAATGGCAAACCACTCCAGTATTCTTGCCTGGAAAATCCCATGGACAGAAGAGCCTGGAGGAATATAGTCCATGGGATCACAAAGCATCAGATATGACTGAGTTACTGAGCATATTAATATTTGTGCTAAAATTTAAGATCTTATGGTACAGTCATGTTTCTTAAGACCCAATGCATTCTTATGAGCCCAATGTATTCTGGGTGCTATCTTTAGCCTATCTGCCATGTACTGGATTGAAGTCATGGATAGCATTAAGCCATTCTGTTCTGGCAACATGGTCATGAGTTGGTGGTTGAAAAACTAAGTCCTAGAGTATAGAGCATAACTGAGAATGTCCTCTTTTGCAATATCCATTTGATTCTCTCCTGTTCATTGCTCAAAAGGTAGGAATTGGATATAATTTATTTACTGCGGTTGGCTTTGCGTGCATGCTCAATCGCTAAGTCGTGTCCAACCCTTTGCAACCCCATGGACTGTAGCCTGCCAGGCTCCTCTGTCCATGGACTTTTCCAGGCAAGACTACTGGAGTTGGTCACCATCTCCTTCTCCAGGGGATCTTCCTGACTCAGGGATTGAACCCTTGTCTCCTGCATTGGCAAGTGGATTCTTTTACCACAGCGCCACCTGGAAAGCCCTGCTGGGGCTTGGGCTTGACTTCAGCTAGGTTAGTTTCATTTCCTCATTTTCTAGTTCTTAGAAGAATACTTCACTCACACCTCTATATAACAAGTAGGTAATAATTTGATTACCAAATTATTTCCTTTTTCCCCTAGCCATGTAACTAAGGGCTTCCCTGGTAGCTCAGCTGGTAAAGAATCTGCCCGCAACGTGAGAGACCTGGGTTTGATCCCTGGGTAGGGAAGATCCCCTGGAGAAGGAATAGGCTACCCACTCCAGTATTCTGGTCTGGAGAATTCCACGGACTCTATAGTCCACGGGGTCACAAAGAGTCAGACACAACTGAGTGACTTTCACTTTCAGGTAACTAACTGTTTCTCAGTTTTTAGACCTGGTATTATGAGCAAGATCTGGCCAGTAGCACTGTTGTGAGTTACATGGGGACTTGTCGAAGAAAACCTGTGCGACCCTACAAATTCTCTCTTCCTTCACCTGCTGACCTAAAGCAAAGGATCTAGGAAGGCTGTAGATTGAAAGTGCCTTGTCACTGCTCAGAGAAGAGCTGCCTAAGAAAGCTGCCAAGATGTAGGGTTTATCTGTTTCATCAGTTAGCCTGTTCTGACTTTTCAGGTAGAAAGGAGGGGCTGCAGATATTTATGACAAACATTTGGCAAGTAGCATTTTTGGTTTCTGATACTTTTATTCTTTTTAAAATGAAATGTTTTAAAAAATAAAGTTATGCAAGTCCTCATATATTTATCCTAGAAAATTTAGAAAGCAGGAAGAAAGTTAAAATAAGCCATAGTTATATTGCATATTCTCTTGGACTAGTTGTGTATATAGATAAATATTCCCATAAAAATAGCTTATCTGTCTTTAGTGTTTTATAACTTCCCTATTATTTAACATTTAAAGTAAATACTGTTACATTTGGATCATCATTTTTAATGATTGTACCATCATTTATTTAGTGCCCTCTTATTGAGCATTAAAATTGTTCTCAATTTTTCCTATAATACAAATACTGTTTTGAATATCTTTGTATGTTAATCTTTGCTCACATCTTTATTTTCTTAAGTTAATTGAAGTGGAATTGTTCTTATAACTAGTTCAGAATTGCCAAATTTCACTGGCCTTGATCAAAACCACACCCATATTTTAATTTCATAGATTGTAAGTATGATCAAGGACTTGCTGACTTTAAATCATCATACCATGGGCAACAGAAGAAGGAAATGCTGAGTCTCATTACTTAAAATTACCATCTCTTGTCATACAATAATTTGGGGGAAAATTTATTGCACCTGAAATTCCTTGGAAAGTTAAATGTAAGCCTATCCTAGGGTAGGTAGACTCTTTGCCATTCTTCCATACTTTCCTCTGTCAGAGGTCTGCCTGGAAAGATGCAGTTAAATACTGAGATACACATTAATGGAAGTGCTACATTTAACATTCTATAGAAATCATTCTGATAAAGGAGGCTTTTACTCTCAAATTTGTCTGGGAAATTACTTGGTTAGAAAAAAAATTGTTAAAATTTGATTATTTTAACTACTAACACCAGAGTTAGATGAAAATATGAGGGCTTGGGTATGATTTTTTTTATCTTAGGATAAGCTCATAGAATGTTGTATAAACTGCAAGTCATTCCATTGGAAGATTTTAAAATCTCATTTGACTGATGGATTTCACAAATCAGTTATCTCAGGGCAAGAAAGGCAATGGTATTCATTTTTTAACTTCAGAAGGGAGTGCTTGCTCTCCTGGTAACACCTCTCTCATCTCACTGACGTTGTGCAACCACTCAGGCCACACACAGTTGCAAAGGCTCTTATCTTCTACCTGCGGATGACTGTGTGCCATTGTCAAGTGATCCTCTTTGGAGGCTGAGTGACCTTGCAGTGAAAGCCCTTCAACAGCTGGCTTCAAAGACGAAGAACAGTGCAAGTGGCTGAAGGCACAGATAACATAGATTGTGTGCTCACTTGTTGGCATAGGCAAGAGATATTTTTGGAAATACAGTGGCCAAGAACAGGCTTCTCTAAACATTTTTTTTTTATCAGGACTAGGCATATTTTTAAAAACGTATTTCCTATGGCAACACTAGATATCGGTTTAAATCATTTGGATGGATGGATAAAATCCTAAGACACAATGTATGTGCTTCACAGAGCCCAGTTTCATAAGGTGCCCTTACTGTCCAAAGGGTAACAAAAGGGACTGGGCCATTTGCTTGACAAAGTCACACAGCCTCCACATCCGTGTTCCCTGTGCTGCTCAGGCACCAAATCACAGTTGGTAAGACGACTGCACCTCATCAATATCTTCTCTAGGTGGTATGTTAATGGCCACGTAGAAAGTGTCACTCATGGTGGTATGTTTGTTTAAATAACAACCTGCTTTTCAACAATTCAAAGACAAACAGATTTATGTTTTAAATCCTTGGAGTGTGAAATATTGAAAAGAAATTAACCTAAAAGCACAGCCTAAAAAGCTGTGCTTTTTGTGTTGGCATTGGCCCATTGAAAAAGAAGTAACTGTTTCTGGTTTCTTGGCTCTTGACTGTAGAAGTAGCCTTCCCCATGAAGTTGATAGCCATGTTCATTTTGCTGTTGCTTCAGGAAAAGTTGTTTTAACTGTGGTGAGAGTTTTCATAATAGAGATTACGTGTCTTGAAATGGAAGTCATCTAAATTGTTCCTGATTAATGAATATCTCTCTCAGGATCTTCTTTGAAGCACTAAAATTGGCATTTGACACTGGTTCCTTTTCTCCTGCGGTCTGAGATAAACCATGCCCACATGCTCTACTTTGTAGGCTTAGGACTGTACAGCAAGGCTTGGTTGGCATTAGGATAGAGAAGCCAGGAACCTGAACATAGGGCAGACCCATGGCCCATACCCCCCACATTTGACATGGGCGCCTAGTATGTCTTTTCTTTCCTGCAGTCAGACCATCTGACTAATTTCCTAAAACTGGTGGTTTGCCCTTTGCAGAAAATAATTATGTTCACTGATTAATTTACATTTTTATATTAACTATTTTGAATTCTGGAATTTCAGTTACCATGCTGAGCCATAAGATGTATGATATTGGACAAGTCATATTGCCACTTGGGATCTAATTTCTGCCACTAAATAAGATCACTGGTTGAACTCTAAGGTCTTTTCAAGCAAAGAAGGGCCCAAATCCCTCCAAACTCTATGATCATAATCAAATTATCTGATTATAAAAATATACATTCAGCCTACACAGCAAGGTAGGTATTCTATTGGATGCAGGTAACTTCAGATTTAATTCCTTATCTTCTAGGAGCTTATGTCTCAGGCAGGAAATACCAGAATTGGGGCTAAGATATCTGGGGCATATGAGGCTTGACAGATCTTCCCGGGTGATCTTGGTACTCACTCCCTCTATCAATTGAGAACTTGATGTTCATTCTGCAAGGTCATCCATGACAGGCCACTGGGACACATTATTCTCCTATACTGGCTGGATAAAATCTCGTGGGAAGTCACCCCCTCTGCATAGCTGCAGTTGCATCACTTCTACAGACTGTGTAGTACACGCGTAGGTACTGTATTAGCCAGTGCTGGGGTCGCTGGTCTTTCAGGAGCACAGGATTTCATTTGCATCCAAGCATTAGTTATAAACTCTGTGAGTGATTCCATTTCTTTTGTAGTGTTTGGGAGTAAGCACGAGGGAGTTGTCAGAGAAAGGGCTGGCTGAATGAAGCATCTTTTTTTTTTTAATTAATTTATCTTTTATTGAAGGATAATTACTTCATAGAATTTTGTTTTCTGTCAAACCTCAACATGAATCAGCCACAGGTATACATACATCCCTTCCCTTTTGAACCTCCCTCCCATCTCCCTCCCCATCCCACCCCTCTAGGTTGATACAGAGTCCCTGTTTGAGTTTCCTGAGCCATAGAGCAAATTCCCATTGGCTATTTATTTTACATATGGTAATGTACATTTCCATGTTACTCTTTCCACACATCTCACCCTCTCCTCCCCTCTCCCCATGTCCGTAAGTCTATTCTTATGTCTGTTTCTCCATTGGTGCCCTGTAAATAAATTCTTCAGTACCATTTTTCTAGATTCCATATATATGCATTAGAAAATTATGTTTATCTTTCTCTTTCTGACTTCACTCTATATCATAGGTTCTAGGTTCATCCACCTCATTAGAACTGACTCAAATATGTTCCTTTTATGGCTGAGTAATATTCCATTGTGTATATGTGCCACAACTTCTTTATCCATTCATCTGTTGATGGACATGTAGGTTGCTTCCATGTTCTAGCTATTGTAAATAGTGCTGCAATGAACAGTGGGTACATGCGTCTTTTTCAGTTTTGGTTTCCTCAGGGTATATGCCTAGGAGTGGAATTGCTGGGTCATATGGTGGTTTTATTCTTAGTTTTTAAAGGAACCTCATACCATTTTCCATAGTGGCTGTATCAGCTTATATTCCCACCAACAGTGCGAGAGCATTCCCTTTTCTCCACACCCTCTCCAGCATTTATTGTTTGTAGACTTTTTGATGATGGCCATTCTGACCGGTGTGAGGTGGTATCTCATTGTAGTCTTGATTTGCATTTCTCTAGTGATGTTGAGCATCTTTTCATGTGTTTGTTAGCCATCTGTATGTCTTCTTTGGAGAAATGTCTGTTTAGGTCTTTTTCCCACTTTTTGATTGGGTTGTTTGTTTTTCTGGTATTGAGATGTATGGGTTGCTTGTATATTTTGGAAATTAATCCTCTGTCAGTTGTTTCATTTGTTATCATTTTCTCCCATTCTGAGGGCTGTCTTTTCATCTTATAGTTTCCTTTGCTGTGCAAAAGCTTTTAAGTTTAATCAGGTGCCACTTGTTTACTTTTGTTTTTATTTCCATTACTCTAGGAGGTGGGTCATAGAGGATCTTGCTTTGATTTATGTCATCAAGTGTTCTGCCTATGTTTTCCTCTAAGAGTTTTGTAGTTTCTGGTCTTATATTTAGGTCTTTAATCCATTTTGAGTTTATCTTTGTGTATGGTGTTAGGAAGTGTTCTAATTTCATTCTTTTACATGTAGCTGTCCAGTTTTCCCAACACCATTTACTGAAGAGGCTGTCTTTTCCCCACTGTATATTCTTGCCTCCTTTTTCAAAAATAAGGTACCCATAGGTGCATGGGTTTATTTCTGGGCTTTCTATCTTGTTCCATTGGTCTGTATTTCTGTTTTTGTGCCAGTACCATACTGTCTTGATGACTCTAGCTTTGTAGTATAAGTCAGGAAGGTTGATTCCACCAGCTCCATTCTTCTTTCTCAAGACTGCTTTGGCTAGTCAAGGTCTTTTGTGTTTCCATACGAATTGTGAAATTTTTTGTCCTAGTTCTGTGAAAAACACCATTGGTGATTTGATAGGGATCACATTGAATCTGTAGGTTGTGTTTGGTAGTATAGTCATTTTAACAATATTGATTCTTCCTACCCCGGAACATGGAATATCTCTCCATATGTTTATGTCATCTTTGATTTCTTTCATTAGTGTCTTATAATTTTCTGTGTACAGTTCTTTTGTCTCCCTAGGTAAGTTTATTCTTAGATATTTAATTCTTTTTGTTGCAATGGTGAATGAGATTGATTCCTTAATTTCTCTTTCTGATTTTTCATTGTTAGGATATAGAAATACAAGTGATTCTGTATATTGGTTTTGTATCCTGCAACTTTGCTAAATTCACTGATTAGCTCTAGTAATTTTCTGATACTGTCTGTAGGGTTTTCTATGTACAGTATCATGTCATCTGCAAACAGTGAGAGCTTTACTACTTCTTTCCCAATCTGGATTCCTTTTATTTCTTTTTCTTCTCTGATTGCTGTAGCTAGGACTTCCAGAACTGTGTTGAATAATAGTAGATACAAAAACAAGACCCATATATATGCTGCTTACAAGAAATCCACTTCAGACCTAAAGACATAAATAGACTGAAAGTGAGAGGATGGAAAAATACATTCCATGCAAATGAGAAGCAAAAGAAAGCCAGAGTAGCAAACCTCATATCAGACAAAATAGATCTTAAAATAAAGAAGATTACAAAAGATAAGGAAGGACACTACATAATGATCAAGGGATCAATCCAACAGGAAGACATAACAATTGTAAATATCTATGCACCCAACATAGAAGCACCTCAATACGTAAGGCAAAGACTAACAGACATAAAAAGAGAAATTGACAGTAACACAATAATAGTAGGAGACTTTAACACCCCAATCACACCAATGGACAGATCATCAAAACAAAATCAATAAGGAAACACAAGTCTTAAATGATACATTAGATGAAATGGATCTCATTGATATCTTCAGGACATTCCATCCAAATGCAGAAGAATACACCTTCTTTTCAAGTGCACATGGAACATTCTTCAGGATAGACCACATCTTGGGTCACAAATCAAATCTCAGTAAATTTAATAAAATTGAAATCGTATCAAGCATCTTCTCCAACCAGAATGCTATGAGACTAGATATCCATTACAAGGAAAAAAACTGTAAGAAACACAAATACATGGAGATTAAACAGCACATTTCTAAATGACCAACAGGTTACTGAAGAAATCAAAAGGGAAATCAAAAAATTTCTAGAAACAAATGACAATGAAAACACAATAACTCAAAACCTATGGGATGCAGCAAATGCGGTTCTAAGAGGGAATTTTATAGCAATACAATCCTACCTCAAGAAACAAGAAAAACATCGAATAAGACAACCTAACTTTACACCTAAAACAACTGGAAAAAGAAGAACAAAAAAAATTAGTAGAAGGAAAGATCTGAGCAGAAATAAATAAAAAAGAAATGAAAGAAACAGTAAAGATTAATAAAACTGAAAGCTGTTTCTTTGAGAAGATAAACAAAATTGACAAGCCTTTAGCCAGACTCATCAAGAAAAAAAGAGAGAAGAATCAATCAATAAAATTAGAAATGAAAAAGGAGAGATTACAACAGATGATGAAGAAATACAAAGGATTATAAGAGACTATTATGAACAACTATATGGCAATAAAATAGATAAGATAACATGTAAAAAATGGACAGATTCTTTAAAAAGTTCAATCGTTTAAGACTGAACCAGGAAGAAATAGAAATTATGAATGGAGCATCTTTTGACTTGGGCCCCTCTTTACTACACATCCCATGGGGGAAGGAAGAGTTGAAAATGACAACTGTTGGCTACCAGTATGCAGCTGCCTCACATATCTCTTGCCATTCATTGAGTGGGGAGCTTCTGGGCAATTTGGGGCTTGTTACTCTCCTTTACTTCTTTACCAGTCCCCCTCTAAGAGCCACAGTAGGCCCCTGTGTACCTATTATACCCGTCAATGCTTTGAAATTGTCCTTCTTCATACATACAGACACATGTATACACACACACGTGTACACACACTCATATACACATACATACACATATAACACATATCTGTATGATGACTGCACACTGCCATTTTCTTAGCCTCATCAGTCTTTCATTTGTCAGTTCACTGATTCATTCACTGACTTATTCATTCATTTGTAGATCAGCATCAAAAAACTTTACACCCAAGGATGACTCAGTCCTAGCACAGAATGCTTTGGAGAGCATCCTGCAGCCTCTCTCAATACCACTTACTTTTCAGTGTCCTTCCAACTTTGACTTCAGTTAGAACTGGCCCTTTTCCCTCCTCTGTTCTTTTTGTCCAATTCTCTCTCCCATTTAGACACCTCTGATGGACTTTATTTAAAGAGAATGCTCCCAGGTTTAGGAAGTTGGGGCTGGCTGCCTAGAAGGAGCTCTAGTGGCAGGTGCAAGGCAGCAGGGAGCAAAGAAGTCGACTGAGAATCAATTGCAGAGAAGACTAAATATTTAAAATCTCAGCCTAGAGGGTTTCGCAGGTTTTCCTTTATCGCTTTGGTAGTAGCTCTGTGGTGTGGCCTGTGGGGCTACTCTGAGGGCAGCGCATGCAAAGGGAAGGTTCTGCAGCCCAGAGACTCCAGCGATCAGGGTACTGAGCTCATAGTGGGGCAACAGAGGCTATCAAGGATCCCACTGCCGACTGACAGTTGACAGTCCCCCACCTCTTTCATCCAGTCTGGAGCCTGGTTTCTTCCTTTTTCTCTTCCCAGAAAGCAGTCTTTCTACTACAGCTCAGCTACGGCCAACCCACACAGAGGTCCATAAGCAGTGCCTAATTTGTTCCTGAATTCTCCGTCTTCTTTCACAGGCCCCCATCTCTTGAGTCTGGGCTTCTGTACTGGAGCCTGTTCTCAGTAACCTAGCCGTGTCCCCATCTCAGAACAGGAGCCACCCTTGGCCTTGCCAGTCCAGATCCCAGGATCAGAATATCTTCCATGCTGACAGATTCCTGGCTGGGTGTCCCTGACTTCTAAGGGTGCTCCACCTCAAATGCCCCACTGCTGTGCTTGCTGGGCTCCTCTTCCTTCTCAGCTGCCTGCTCAGCTTTCTCCAGCCACACCCGCCCTGCAATGTGCACAGAGCTGAAATTCCCTGCAGCTGCTGGTTCCCTCTCCCTCCTTAGTGTTTGACCCTGAAGGACAGAGACAGTCCAAGTCTCGCTGTCTCCTTTCCTTCCATCCACACTTGAATATTGCCAGGCCTGGCTGAATCCCATAGAGTTACACAGAGGACAATTATGCATGAATTAAAGATTATGGCACTTACTATTCCATAGATCCATGTCACAAAAAGAATGGCTAAAACTTGAATGAGCAGAGAAATTTCAGGGTCACATGCAAATCTTCTCTGAGTAAAACATATCAAAGCAAAAAACAAACAAACAAACAAAAAAAACACAACTAGCTGTGTCATAGTTTCACTATTTCCCAATTTTACCTTCTGGGATGTGACTATAAAAGTATCCTTAGGGTCTACCCTATGCAGCTTCCTTTCATGCCAAACCCTCTTATAATGTGATAATGTGATTCTTATTACTCTATCAAAGTCATTACCATGTGTCTTCAGAGGACCTGCTTAGTAGCCTGGTACCTTAGTTGAAGGGCTTCCCGGGTGGCTCAGTGGTAAAAGCAGATAACAATGGAAACTCCCAAGCAGAGTCTACTAGAACAACCCATCAGATTCTCCAAGGCACTCCATTTCCTCCATGACCTACAAGGATGGATTCTAAGGATACGTGGAATATTTAAAGCCAAGGACTCTGGATGGCCTGTGCACTGCTGCTCCTGTGTGTGTGTGTGTGTGTGTGTGTATGTGTTAGTCACTCAGTCGTGTCCGACTCTTTGTGACCCCATGAACTGTAGCCCTCCAGGCTTCTCTGTCCATGGAATTCTCTAGGCAAGAACATGGAGTGAATTGCCATTCCTTTCTCCAGCTGCTCCTATATGTTGAGTTATATGCTTGAAAAGAAATTATCTTTGTTCTCAAACCTGTTTGTGCCTATTGTGCTTGTTACAATGTCACAATTTGATTAGTTAGGACATAAATGTTAAATATGAGTATGAAGAGTTGTTTCTAAGAAAATTAAGTGGAATGCTCTGGAAAGATATCACAAAAAATTTCTGTCAATTAAATATGAGTAAAAACAATTGCTAAAGGAAGAAAAACACTGTAAAAATAAGAGATATAAATTATTGATATACCTTGCTGCTAAGTCGCTTCAGTTGTGTCCGACTCTGTGCGACCCCATAGACGGCAGTCCACCAGGCTCCCCTGTCCCTGGGATTCTCTAGGCAAGAACACTGGAGTGGGTTGCCATTTCCTTCTCCAATGCATGAAAGTGAAAAGTGAAAGTGAAGTCGCTCAGTCGTGTCTGACTCTTCTCGACCCCATGGACTGCAGCCCACCAGGCTCCTCCATCCATGGGATTTTCCAGGCAAGAGTACAATCCCAAACTGGAAATTATTGCCAATGTGTTATAGATTGGATTAGGTAATAAAAAAGATGTGAAGACTAGTCAAAGAAAAAGCCTATATTCTGTATGAAGATGTATACACAAATATTTGTATATTTTAAGTTAAAATAACATACATATGGAATTTTATGTTTCTTCACCTTAAGTTAATCTACTTATCCAAATTGCTTCAGATGGAGTTGGGTTCTCTTATATTACTCCCATTTTAGAGATAAAAAGTTGAAAGAAAGATAACTTGCCTAGATGTCCACAGCTTGGAGATGGTAAGCCTGGAATGAAGTCTGAGTGTTTTTGGCCATGGTTCAAGCTTTTGACCATGATATGAGATGTTAATAAATCTCCCCTTTTCTAGAGATGCTCTTGATATTAAAATGAATGATTTTGTTCCATTAAAGATATCATGGAAAAAGTTACTAGATGGTAAATTGGGAGATGTTTGCAAAGTCTAAAATCAACAGGGGCTATCTAGGATATACAAGGAATTCCTTAAACCACACCCCCCCCCCCCCGCAAAAAAAAAAAAAAAAAAAAACATAAAAATGAGCCAAGAATGAAATGGGCAATTTATAGAAGAGGAATCCCTAAAGACTAAAAAACATGAAGAAATGACTGGTAACTTTAGTAATCAGATAAAAGAAATTTAAAACAATGAAGAGGTATTGTTCTATGCTTGTTAGATGGGCAGAAATGAGCAGATAATGCCGCTGAGAGAGAGATATGAGAAGATACAGGAATCTCATGTGTTGCTGTAGAGAATGTAGATGGGAGCAACCCCTCCAGGCAGATATTTGGCCCCAGCTTAGGACCCAACAATTTCCATCCTAGATGTACATCCCTAAGAAATCTTTACACAACTTTATTAGGGGACACGTATAAGGATGTTTGGTACAGCATTATGGATTAGCCTGGCTCTTCAAAAAAGAGGTGGCAAGATGCGGGTTAAATCATTTAAGTCTACAAAGATGTTATTGGGGGATATGCCTGTGAGAGAAAATGCGGAGTGTTGGGAGGACATAGCATAATGCAAGTCTGATCCCAAGTGAAGGAGAGAGGGAAGGTAGGCTGGTGGAAGTGTCCTAGATGATTGCCACACAGTCTAAAGAAGGTGCTTTGAGTCCACCAGGAAGTCCTCAAGCCAAAATCAGCTGTGAGAAGAATCCCATGTCTCCCAGGAATGGGCTTGTCTTAGTGTCCCTGATGTACTTAGTCACTGACTGGGAGCAGCCAGGGAGCAGTGTGACCTCGGGTGAAACACAGAGCTGGATTTCAGAGTACAGCAGCTGGGGCCTCTGCTCAGTTACCCTTTCTGAGGTCTGAGGTCTGTGAGGAGCATTCTCATGAATGCCACACATTACTGAGGGTAGCAGAGAGAGGAAGGCAGCCTGTATGTCAATCATGGGTAAAGTAGTTAGGTAATATGTAGTGGACACACACCAGTGAGCAAAGATATGTACCTAACAGTGCGGATATGTGGATTGGTCTTAGAAACAATGTGCTTAATGAAAAGAAGAGGAAGAAGAACCAGAAAGAGATGTCCAATGCAATAATATTAAAATTAAGAATACTTACATACAAAGCGATAACAATCTGCAAGTACACACACACAAATAAAAAAATGTTCATTATGTCCACTAGAATGGTGGTTTGAGTGAAATTTAGGAGTTAAAAGGAATAAATATAAAGGAATATATCCCTGCAAAAAGGTCTTAGATGGGTTCGATGAGGATAAAATATCTTGAACCGAGTATGGGTAATTCAGCTTCCTAACTCTGAGGACCTAAATAAACAAATAAGCAAGGTACTCACCACCTGCCCTCTAAAAAGACCTGAATACAGAAGCAGCCTTTTAGAGCCTTTTTAATAGCAACTATAAAGGCAGTCTTCTGCTGTAAAAATGGCAGCTCACTGCACGGTTTAAATTCAGCTCATCTCATCTGTGCCCCCTCTTGTAGCAAATAGAGACCAACAGCAGCAGCACACAGCGGCGACTTTGAACTGCCTCAGGCCACCTGCCTGCTTGCTTTTTCTCTGTGGCTAATTTTTGGGTTTCCCATTTCTGCCCTGGCCCCCTGTTTTGTTTCATTTTTCTTGTAAGAGCTTTACTAAAACGTAATTCACATCCAATACAGTTCGCTCATTTAAAGTGTACAGTTAAATGACTTTTGGTAAATTCAGAGTTGTGCAACCATCACACAGTTAATTTTAGAATCTTTTCAACACCCCCAAAAGAAACACTGTACCTCTTAGGCAACAACCCACAACCCCCTTCCATGCACCACTTTCCCCTTCTCACTCTAGGCAATCACTAATTTTCTTTCTGTCTCGATAGATTTGCTTATTCCGGACATTTCATATAAATGGAATTAAACAATACATGGTTTTCTGTGACTGGCTTCTTTCACTCAGCATAATGTTTTCAAGATCTAGCCATATAGTATGAGTATCAGTGCTTCATTCTTTTTTGTTGCCAGGTAATATTCCATTGTATGGATATACGACACTTTGTTTATCCTCTCTTCAATTGATGAACATTTGGGTTGTTTCCACTCTATGGTGGTTATGAATAATGCTGCTCTGACATTTCTGTATAAGTTACTGCATGGACACGTGTTTTACTTTCTCTTGGGTGTACACTTAGGAGTGGAATTGCTGGGTTACGTGGTAACTATGTTTAAGCTACTGAGAACTGTCAGAATGGCTTTCAAAGCAGCTACACCATTTTATTAATACATTCCCACCAGCAGTGTATGAAGGTTTTAATTTTTTCATATCTTCATCCACAGTTATCTGTCTTTTTTATTACAGTCCCCTAGTTCTTCCTATTGGCTCTTGGCTCCCTGACCTCAATTGTCTTGCTGCTCAGTGGTGAAAAAAAATTCACCTGTCAATACAGGAGCCTCAGGAGATGCAGGTTCTATCCTTGAGTCGGGAAGATCCCCTGGAGGAGGAAATGGGAACCCACTCCAGTATTCTTGCCAGGATAATCCCATGGACAGAGGAGCCTGGAGGGCTACAGTCCATGGGGTTGCAAAGAGTTGGACACAACTGAAGTGACTGAATATACACACATCCTTGATTTCAGGGCTCTTTAAGTTTTCTTACAAAAGGCATCTACCATCACAGAGGTATAACCAGCTCTTGGCTTCCCCAGCTAAGGAAAAGGGATTGCAGATAATGAGGTTTTTAGATTCCACCCTCAAAGTAAAAGAGTAGAGAAAGAGGAAAGTTGAATGTGACTGACAGATTCCTTAGCTCTTTTCTTTCTTTTTTGTTCATGTTGCTGGAATGACAAGCTGAGGGTTGCAGGAGGGGCTGACTTGTGGGCAGCAGTTATTCTAGAATTCCAACCTGAGAGTGACAAGGATGAGAGCGTGGTCAGTGCAATTACCAATTTACGGGTAGACTCTCATTGCCTCCAGTCTTTTCATTTTCTGCAAATGCAAAGATAAGAGAGAGGAGGGTCAGCATTAGGCTTGGTTATAATAAATCAGTTTTTACTGACAAATACTTACAATTGATAATGTTAATTGTTCCTCTTATCAACAGCTTCTCTTTTATGGCTGGTTTATTTAGAAACAAGTGTTGACATTTGTGGATTCCCTGGTAGCTCAGCTGGTAAAGAATCCACCTGCAATGCAGGAGACCCCGGTTTGATTCCTGAGTCAGGAAGATCCACTGGAGAAGGGATGGGCTGCCCACTCCAGTATTCTTGGGCTTCCCTAGTAGCTGGTAAAGAATCCTACTACAATGCAGGAGACCTGGGTTCCATCGCTTGTACTACTGGCATTCGATCAGTTGGTGTTTGTACCAGGCTGTGTTCTAGGCTGAAGAGTCCTAGTTCAGGGTGATACAGATTTCAAGATTACCTCAACTAAATGCTGTCAGCACAATGAGAAAAACCATTAGAAAAGTCATGGATTGTGTTTCTGTTTAACCCTTTATTCTGAGGCTGGGATCATTGAAGTAGAGGTTTTTTCCTTGGAAAACTGACTTGGGTTTGGATCTCCCAAATATATTTGAATTTCTCCGTAGGAAAATAGGCCCAGTGAGTACACTTTGAAACAGTAATGCTTCTATATACAGCAGAAGCCTTACTTAACAACCATTTAGACTTGCAAAATAGATTAAAGCCATTAACTAGGGCAGTGTTTTCTTCCTTACTATAGTCATTAACCAAATTGCTAGCTTTAGTTGTAACACAGAAAACCATGCTTAAAGATACCTAGACCTACTGTTTTAGCATTTTTATTTTAATGGGCATGACATGGAAATACATTCTCAACTATTTTAATTTCATAGAATTCAGGTATAAATTTTTAAACATCAGTTCTTTTTAGGTGAAATTCACTTACATCTTAAGTGAATTTCATTTTAAGGCCCATTTTAAGGGCCTTGATTAATGTGCTATACATTTGTGGAAGCACTACCATAATCAAGATACAGAAAATTTCCATCACCCTTTCCTCCTGCCCTTTGCTGTCAATCTCCACCCACTTTCTGGTGCCAGGTAAACACTAATTTACTTTCTGTCTCTAGATTAGTTTGCCGTTTTGTGAAATTTATTTATTTTTTCATTTTTTTTTTTTTACTTTACAATATTGTATTGGTTTTGCCATACATCAACATAAATCCGCCACGGGTGTACACGTGTTCCCCATCCTGAACCCCCCTCCCACCTCCCTCCCCATCCCATCATATAAATGGAACCAGAGTGCTTTTGAGATTCATCCATGTTGTTGTATGTATCAGTTGTTCATTTATTTTTACTGCTCAACAAGATGAATGTATAAAGTAACATTTATCCTGGGAATGAAAATTTGGTCAAACATTGAAAATCACCATGTTACCAGAATAAAGGTGGAAAACCATATGATCATCTCAATGTATGAAGAAAACGTACTTGACAGAATTCAACACTCATTTATGATAAATACTCTCAGCCAACTAGTAATAGAAGGGAATGTTGATAAAGAGCATATATTGGAAATATGATGAGACTTAATGGCTGTATTATTTATCTATTGTTGTATTAAAAAAATCCCTAAACTGAGCATATTAAACAGTAAATACTTATCATCTCACAATTTTTGAGGGTTAGGGATTTGGGAGCAGCTTACTAGGGTGGGTCTGCTTGAGGTTCTCTCATGAGGTTGCATTCAAGACATCAGTGAAGGCTGTAGCCATCTGAAGACCTGACTAGGGCTAGAGGATTTACTAACCTTAGGTTCTTGCTCACTGTTTGTAGAAAGCCTCAGGTCTTTACCGTATGGATCTCTTCACAAGGCTTCTTGAATGTTCTCATGTCTTGGCAAGTGGTTTCCCCTGGAATGAGTGATCCAGGAGAAAGAGAAAAGAAGGAGGAAGCCACAATGCCCTTTATGATCTGGTCTTTTGGAAGTCATATACCATCATTTCCACCAGAGTCTATTCATTACAAACAAGTCACTAACTACAGCTCACTCAAGGGGGAGAGGTATTAGGCTCAACTTTTTGAAGGGAGAAGTGTCAGAGAAATCATGACTATATTTCATAATTACCACAAGAGTAAAAGAACTAGATGCCTTACCCCAGGAATATCAAGAACAAGGAAGGTAAGTTATATAAACATATGTTTTTTTCACCATTGTCCTGGAGGTCCTAGCCATTGCACTACAACAAGAAAAAGAAAAAGATAATTTTGATTAGAAAGGCAGAAGTAAAACTGCCTTAATTATAGATGGCATGTTTGTGAACAGAATATTCTACAGATTCTATGAAAAAGCTACTAAAACAAGTTTAGCAAAGTTGTAGGATACAAGGTCAATATATAAAATTTAAGTTTTTATATACTCTCAACAATTGTAAAATGAAATTTTTTAAATGTCATTTAAAATAGTTTTGAAAATACATAAAATATTGATACTTAGGGATAAACTTTAATAAAGGATGTGCAAGACCTATAAACTGAGAACTATAAAATATTGCTGAAAGAAAGACAGACCTCAATGTATGGAGAGGTGTGTCATGTTCGTGGATTTGAAAACTCACTGTTGTTGAGATGTCATTTCTTTCCAAATTGATCTACAGATTCAGTGTAATCTCACTGAAAACATTGGTAGGCATTTTGTAGAAACTGAGGAACTGATTCTAAAATTCATATGGAAATAACAAAAGATGTTGAATAACTAAAATGATTTTGAAAAAGCAAAGTTAAAGAGTTTACCTGATTTCAAGATTTATTATATATCTTATTACTATAAGTCATTGAGACTGTGGAATTGTCTTAAGGATAGACATACAGAACAATGAAACCAAATAGGAAGCCCAGAAATAGGCACTATATGTAATAGTGTTAGTAGCTCAGTTGTGTCCAACTCTGAGATCCCAGGAACTGTAGCCCATCAGGCTCCTCTGTTGATGGAATTCTCCAGGCAAGAATACTGGAGTGGGTAGCCATTACCTTCTAAAGGGTCTTCCCAACCCAGGGACCGAACCTAGGTCCCTTGCATTGCAGGCAGTTTCTTTACCATCTGAGCCACCAGGGAAGCTCTATATAATGTCTATATAATGTAATATAAACATCTCAGTTGATTCAGTTGAATATGTATATATTATATGTATCATATATGTAGTTGTTCCCAGGTATCTGAGAAAATGGTTCCAGGACTGTCTACAGATACCAAAATCCACAGATGCTCAAGTCTGTCATGTAAAATTGCATAGTACAGTCTGCCCTTTGTACTGATATGTTCCACATTGATAAAGTCAACCAACCTCAGATTAAAAATACTTCTTTAAAATTTAAAAAATTTCCAAAAAGCAAAACTTAAATTTGCTGTACTTTGGTAACAATTTACATAGCATTTACATTGTATTTACAACTATTTACATAACATTTACATTGTATTAGGTATTATAAGTAACCTAGAGATGATTTACAGTATATGGGGAGGTTTAGTTTATATGCAAATGCCATACCATTTTCTATAAGGGATTTGAGCTTCTGTGGGTTTTGGTATCTAAGGGGGAAGTCTTGGAACCAACCCCCAATAGATACCAAAGGACCACTGTACTCGGCTGATTTTTGACAAAGCTGTCAAGTTATTTCCATGGGGAAAGCTTTTGTACAAATGGTGCCGAGACAACTGTATATCTATATAGGAAAAATTTATCTTTTATTCACATCAAATATAAAAATCAAATTAGATCATAGACCTAAATGTTAAAGTTAAAATTGTAACATATTTGGGAAAAAAAGATATGGGAGAAAATCTCTGAGAACTTGGAGTGGGCAAAAATTACATAGTGGTGCTAGTGTAAAAAACCTGCCTGCCAATGCAGGAGACATAAGAGACATAGGTTTGATCCCTGGGTTGGGAAGATCCTCTGGAGGACAGCATGGCAACCCACTCCAATAGTCTTGCCTAGAGAATCCCATGGATAAAGGAGCCTGGTAGGCTATAGTCCAAGGGGTCGCAAAGAGTCAGACATTACTGAAGCAACTTAGCACACACGCAGTCACAGAACCATTTAAAAAATGGTTATATTGAACTTTACCAAAACTAAAGTCATCTGTTCTTTAAGTATAAATATAACCAAGAGAAAAGCAGGGATCGAGGTAGAGAAGGCTGTGTGCTCACCAAATCCTCAGTGCGTGAAGGGCAGTGGCCAGGAAGTCAGTAAATGACATTGATGGGAGTGAAGGTTGTATGACTGAGTGCTAAGATTCTCAGAAGGTGGGGCACCTTGCTTATATCAGAAGAGCAAGGACACAGACTGCCCCTCGTGACTCTGAGGTATGTATAGTCTGAAAAGATGAGAAAGTCCTGTGGGGAGAGGGGAGGGGCAATCAAGGAGAGGGAGTAGATTTCAGGTATGGCAGTTGATAGAGGGACATGCATGGTGAGTGACTCAGGGTGTAGGGGTATGTTGATTACAGAATATAGCTTCTGGGGCCTTAGTGGAAGGATTTGGAAAGAAAATGAGATAGGTTAGAAAGAAGGAGTCTTGGGGAGAAAGGATAGAAGATACGTGTTTTAGACTATGATTATAAAACAAGTGTTCTTGCCTGGAGAATCCCAGGGACGGGGGAGCCTGGTGGGCTGCTGTCTATGGGGTCGCACAGAGTTGGACACGACTGAAGTGACTTAGCATAGCATAAGACAAGAAGGAAAAAGTCCAGGAAAATCTAGTCCTCTCATTCTCCCAAAGCAGTAGTCATTTTCTCCTTGAATACTCTCATAAAATATTTTTGAAAAACACTTTATTTTTTTTTACCTTTGTTAAAATATAACTTTTCTAAAGTGCACAGATTTTAAGTGTATGGTTCAGTGAATTTTTCCATAATTATACACTGACGTTACCACCACTGAGATCAAGATGTAGAAAGAACATTTTCAGCACCTTAGCAGGTTCCTCATGCTCCTTTTTTGTTGATACCTGCCCTCTCTTGGCACCCTACTCCAGTACTCTTGCCTGGAAAATCCCATGGACGGAGGAGCCTGTTAGGCTGCAATCCATGGGGTTGCTAAGAGTCGGACACGACTGAGTGACTTCAGTTTCACTTTTCACTCTCATCCATTGGAGACGGAAATGGCAACCCACTCCAGTGATCTTGCCTGGAGAATCCCAGGGATGGGGAGCCTGGTGGGCTGCCGTCTATGGGGTCACATAGAGTTGGACACGACTGAAGTGACTTAGCAGCAGCAGCCCTCTCTTACTTATAGATAACCTCTATTCTGGCTTCTATCACTTTCCTCTCACATTTTTTTAAATTGAGGTATAGTTGATTAACAATGTTGTGTTAATTTCTGCTCTACAGCAAAGTGATTCAGTTATACATATATGTACATTCTTTTTATATTCTTTTCTGTTATGGTTTATCTCAGGATATTGAATATATTTCCCTGTGCTATACAGTAGGACCTTGTTGTTTATCCATTCTATCTACAATAGTTTGCATCTACTAACCCCAAACTCCAAGTTTATCCCTCCCCCACCGCCTTCCCCCTTGGCAACCACAATTCTGTTCTCTATGTCGGAGAGTCTGCTTCTGTTTCTGTGTCATTTGTGTCATATTTTGGATTCCACATAAATTACATCATATAGTGTTGGTTTTTCTCTTTCTGACTTACTTAGTGTGATAATCTCTACTTCTATCCATGTTACTGCAAATGGCATTATTTCATTCTTTCCTAAGGCTGAGTTGTATTCCATTATATATATGTGCCACATCTTCTTTATCCATTCTTCTGTCAATGGACATTTAGGTTGTTTTCCATGTTTTGTTGTTGTTGTCCAGTTACTCAGTCATGTCTGGCTCTTTGCGATGCCATGGACCATAGCACGTCAGGCTTCCCTGTTCTTCACCATCTCCCAGAGCTTGCTCAAACTATGTCCATTGAGTTGGTGATGCCATCCAGACGTCTCCATCCTCTGTCATCTCCTTCTCCTCTTGCCTTCAATCTTTCCCAGCATCAGGGTCTTTTCCAATGAGTCAGTTCTTCGCATCAGGGGCCAGAGTATTGGAGTTTCGGCTTCAGCATCAGTCCTTCCAAAGAATATTCAGAACTGATTTCTTTTAGGGTTGACTGGTTTTATCTCTTTGCTGTCCAAAGGACTCTCAAGAGTCTTCTTCAACACCACAATTCAAAAGCATCAGTTCTTCAGTGCTCCGCTTTCTTTATGGTCCAACTCTCATATCCATACTTGACTACTGGATGGACCTTTGTTGGCAAAGTAATGTCTCTGCTTTTTAATATGCTGTCTAGGTTGGTCATAACTTTTCTTCCAAGGAGCAAGCATCTTTTAATTTCACGGATGCAGTCACCATCTGCAGTGATTTTGGAGCCCAAGAAAATAAAGTCTGTGACCATTTCCACTGTTTCCCATCTATTTGCCATGAAGTGATGGAACCAGATGCCATGATCTTAGTTTTTTGAAAGTTGAGTTTGAAGCCAGCTTTTTTACTCTCCTCTTTCACATCCATCAAGAGACTCTTTAGTTCCTCTTCACTTTCTGCCATAAGGGTGGTATCATATGCATATCTGAGATTATTGATATTTCTCTCTGCAATCTTGATTCCAGCTTGTACTTCATCCAGTCCAACACTTCCCATGATGTACTCTGCATATAAGTAAATAAACAGTGTGATAGTATACAGCTTTGATGTACTCCTTTCCCAATTTGGAACCAGTCTGTTGTTCCACGTCTGGTTCTAACTATTGCTTCTTGACCTGCATACAGGTTTCTCAGGAGATAGGTAAGGTGGTCTGGTATTCCTCTCTTTAAGAATTTTCCACAGTTTATTGTGATCCACACAGTCAAAGGCTTTAGCATAGTCAATGAAGCAGAAGTAGATGTTTTTCTGGAATTCTCTTGGTTTTTCTATGATCCAGTGTTGGCAGCTTGATTTCTTGTTCCTCTGCCTTTTCTAAATCCAGCTTGAACATCTGGAAGTTATCTGTTCATGTACTGTTGAAGCCTAGCTTGGAGAATTTTGAGCATTACGTTGCTAGCATGTGAGATGAGTGCAATTGTGTGGTAGTTTGAGCATTCTTTGACATTGCTTTTCTTTGGGATTGGAATGAAAACTGACCTTTTCCAGCCCTATAGCCACTGCTGAGTTTTTCAAATTTGCTGGCATATTGAGTGCAGCACTTTCACAGCATCATCTTTTAGGATTTGGAATAACTCAGCTGGAATCCCATCACCTCCACTAGCTTTGTTCGTAGTGATGCTTCCTAAGGCCCACTTGACTTTGCACTTGAGGATGTCTGACTCTAGGTGAGTGATCATACCATTGTGGTTATCTGAGACATTAACATCTTTTTTGTATAGTTCTTCTGTGTATTCTTGCCACCTCTTCTTAATATCTTCTGCTTCTGTTAGGTCCATACTGTTTCTGTCCTTTATTGAGCCCATCTTTGCATGAAATGTCCCCTTGGTATCTCTAATTTTCTTGAAGAGATCTCTAGTCTTTCCCATTCTATCATTTTCCTCTACTTCTTTGCATTGATTTCTTAGTAAGGCTATCTTACCTCTCCTTGCTGTTCTGTGGAACTCTGCATTCAGATGGGTATACCTTTCCTTTTCTCCTTTGCCTTTCTCTTCTCTTCTTTTCTCAGTTATTTGTAAGGGCTCCACAGACAGCCATTTTGTCCTTTTGCATTTCCTTTTCTTGGGGATGATTTTGATCACTGCCTCTTGTACAATGCTATGAACCTCCATCTGCAGTTCTTCAGACACTCTATCAGATCTAATCCTTTGAATCTATTTGTCACGTCCATTGTGTAATCATAAGGAATTTGATTTAGGTCATACCTGAGTGACCTAGTGGTTTTCCCTACTTTCTTCAATTTAAGTCTGAATTTTGCAATAAAGCGTTCATGATCTGAGCCACAGTCAGCTGCAGGTCTTGTTTCTGCTGACTGTATAGAGCTTCTCTATCTTTGGCTGCAAAGAATATAATCAATCTGATTTCAGTATTGACCATCTGGTGTTCATGTGTTGATTTGCTTTTGGTGTTGGAAGAGGGTGTTTGCTATGACCAGTGCATTCTCTCAGCAAACTCTGTTAGCCTTTTTCCTGCTTCATTTTGTACTCCAACACCAAATTTGCCTGTTACTCCAGGTATCTCTTGACTTCCTATTTTTGCATTCTAGTCTCCTATGATAAAAGGGACATATGTTTTTGGTGTTAGTTCTAGAAGGTCTTGTAGGTCTTCATAGGCCGTTCAACTTCAGCTTCCTTGCGTTAGTGGTTGGGCATAGACTTGAATTACTGTGAATATTATATGGTTTGCCTTGGAAACAAACAGAGATCATTCTGTTGTTTTTGAAATTGCATCCAAGTACTGCATTTTGGACTCTTGTTGACTCTTTCGTTGACCATGTTTTAACTATTGTGAGTAGTGCTGCTATGAACATTCGGATGCATATATCTTTTTGAATTAAAGCTTTGTCTGGATATATGCCCAGGAGTAGGATTGCTGGATCATACAGTAATTCTATTTTTATTTTTTTGAGGAACCTCCATACTGTTCTCCACTGTAGCTGTACCACCTTACATTTGCACCAACAGTGTCATTCTCCTCTAACATTTTTAAGTTAGCATGTACATTTTTCTATTATAAATCTAAATAATTGAAAAGGATGTCATTTCTGGCATGTCATATATTGTACCTTGACCTGCAGATTTAGCCGATTTAGTTTATGGAAACATCTGCTATATAGTTGAAATGAAGCCAGTCCTCATTGTCAGACCCATTAACCAGATTGAATTTTCAGTTAGAAAAAATCTAACTTCGTTTATCAGTTAATACAGACATATTCATATGTCTCCCTGTGATCAATTTATCTTACTTTGAGATGCTAACTCCAAGACATATAGTTGTATGAATAACTTTCAGAGATTTGTCAGGAGTTTCGCACCCTGAGAACTCTGAGCAGTGCACGAGACAAGGCACTGCGGCTTTTGTGTTTTTATGAAGCTCTTTTGCTTTGCACCCAGGAAATTGTCTCACAGTTCTTCCTCACAGGAGAGAGCCGTAGACTCAAATTGTCCCTTATTGGGTGCCTCACAGGTTTTTATATCAGGGAATGTATATTTGGGACTTGGGAGAAAGGCCATTGTAAAAGGGAGGTTGGAAAGGAGAATTAGCAGACTGTGGAAGGCCAAATTTAGGAAACATTACAAATATAATTGAAGATAAGTAACAACTTAGCCATAAAGAATCCGCCTACAATGCAGGAGCCTCAGGAGACGTGGGTTCGATCCCTGGGTCGGGAAGATCCCCTGGAGAGGGGCATGACAACCCATTCCAGTATTTTTACCTGGAGAATCCCATGGCCAGAGCAGCCTGGCAGTCTACAGTCCATAGGGTCGCAAAGAGTCATACACGACTGAAGTGACTTAGTACAGCAAGTCATGGCAAACAGTCGGCTAAGAGCAATCTACCTGCTGACCCCAGGAAGCCTGTGTGTACCCTTAGGGTGGGGTATTCTCAGTCTCAGCACTGATCTTTTTGATCATTTAATTATTTGTTGTGCAATTTGTCCTATGCATTGTATTCAACAACATCCTTGACCTTTGCTTACTAAAGTGCCAGTAGCAACCCCTTTGCCCCCATTGTGACAAGCAAAAATGTCTCAAGATATTACCAAGTGTCCAGGGATGGGGGCAAAATGGGTCCTGGCTGACACTCACTGCCCTAGCTTTCATCATTTTGAGGACTGCTGTCTTGGGAGGTAGTGGCTTCAGAGAACTAACCGGTAGCCTGGAGAAGGGTCCACGGTTGTGGTGTGGGACCCAATTTTCCTCCCCTTTTGGCCCACAAAAGTGGAACTTGAATCTTATTTCCAAATAGGCTGGGTGCAGCAGAAAGGGAGCCAGGACCAACCAAGTGGTCCTTCTTGCAGCGGTAAGCAGACAGCGTTGACAGTGGTCTTTACCGTTGCTTCTAGTCTGTGGGACAAAGGAGAGGGTGGGGAACATCTGTAAATGTGGTTTGATGACAGCATCAGAGATGTCCCTTAGAAAGTCCAAGAAATAACTGAATAAAATTTTGGAGGCATAGGGATCTTTTAACAGAGAAGGGTAAATGTTAGAAAAATTCTTTCTTTACACTTAAGCCATTTTTAAAACCCCATTCAAGTGTGGTCTAGGGCAATACTACTCAAAGTGTGAATCCATAAACTGTTACTGGTTTTTGACTAGACAAGGAGTTTGAGCCAAAATATGAATCAACACACTGCTTCCTTCATTGAGAATCTCTTGCTATGAAAGAAACGTCAGCTGATTTTAGTGCTTAATGACTTTAGTGCATAGTGACAAAGTTTATTTACCTTCTGGCTCCAGTTCCTTGTCACAGCAGCAGCCTACACTTAGAGCAGCAAGGAAAATGAATTAAGGTCTTCAGAGGATCATGGAATCAATTTTGGGACTTGCAACCTTTGTTTTTTTTTTAAAAAAAAACAAAAAACTAAAGACTTGTAAAGATATCAGAGTCCATGCAACTTGGAAAAAGTTTTGTTTAACGAAACTTTTGTTTTAGTTAAACCTGTGGAAGTATACACACAGGTGTACTGTATTACGATGTAAAAACATGTTTCTTTTTTTATTTTTTAAATTATGAAAGTATGATAACACACAGGAGACTTGCAAAATCCAGAACAAAGTTACATATAATTCCACTATATAATACAATTTTAAGTAGATGAATTAAGATTTTTAGTTGAAGTTTCAGTATCAAACTCTCAAAAATTAATATAATGAATAAACAAACAAGTAGAAGGATATAGTAGACCTGAAAATCACTGTGAACCAATCAACATAATTAAGATTTATACAGTTTTCACACAACAGTAGGATACAAAGTCTATTCAAGTTCCCAAAGAGTATAAACTAGGAGACGCTGGAAAATATCCAAAGAGATAAAACAAGGGGCAAAAATTTCGTGGTCTAAAGGTATTGAAATCATACAGAGTTTGTTCTCTTGTCACTGTGGAATTATGTAAAAACATATTTCTAACTGTGGATATAGGCCAGGAAAGGTTGAAGAGCGCTGATCTAGGGGAACATGAAAGCACAACTGTGTTGATTTAAGGGAAGGATTATATCCTCCCTTGAACTGCTCTATGTGATAGGCTCCAGCTTCTATAGGCTGCATTTCCTAGGCTCCTGAGTCAGCTGGCTTTTTCCCTGAGTTCAGGTAAGGGGAAGCACTGGCAGGAAATTGGAGTGGAAGAGAAAAGCCAGGGTATTTGTCCTTCTCTCTTTGTTCCTGGGGCATCTCCAGCATAGCTGTATCTTCATTATGATTCCCAGATCTTTTTCAGTTATGCATCAGCAACAGGTACTGCCACTGTTTGGTCCATATTCCTCAGTCTACCCTGGAGGCATCTTCAGAAGTACCTGTACACACCTGCTTTCTGCATCTCTCCACCTAAGGTTTGAGCAAGCTCGGGGAGTTGGTGATGGACATGGAGGCTGGCGTGCTCCAGGGTGGACTTGGCCCTCTTGAAGGAAGGGCAGGCCAAAAGTGCCCAGGAGTGACCTTTAAGGGAGGTGGGATAAAATTGGCAGATAAAATTCCAGCTTCCTCACCCCTCAGTGGGACAATTCTGATGTAATGCACATTGTTTCTAAGAGGGTTAGAGCACAGATTAAAAAGAGGAAATGAGGTTCAGATAAATTAAATGACTTCTCTAAAGTCACATGTGCTAATGACATTTGAATTCAGGGCTGTTTTTTTTTCTACTGTCAACTATTCTATAGCTGTGTTTTTTTTTTTTTTTCTAAATTTCCTTCAAAGTAGAGTTCCCTGGCCTGTAAAATTATTGACTTTGTAACAATTTCTCCAAATTAACCTATTTTGTTTTCTAGGCCAGTCTTTGTTGTTGATTTAGTTGCTAAGTTGTGTCCAACTCTTTTGAGACCTCATGACTTTGGCCCTTCAGGCTCCTCTGTCCATGGCATTTGTCAGGCAAGAATACTGGAGTGGGTTGCCTTCTGCAATGGATCTTCCTGACCCAGTGATCAAACTCATGTCTCCTGCATTGGCAAGAAAATTCTTTACTAATGAGCCACCTGGGAAGTCCTGGCCAATCTTTACCCTGTGCTAGTCTGTTCAGTTCAGTTGCATCTGACTTTTTTAAACCCCATGGACTGCAGCACGCCAGGCTTCCCTGTCCATCACCAACTCCCAGAGTTTGCTCAAACTCATGTCCATCAAGTTGGTGATGCCATCCAATTATCTCATCCTCTGTCATCTCCTTCTCCTCCTGTCTTCAGTCTTTCCCAGTATCAGGTTCTTTTCCAATGAGTCAGTTCTTTGCAGCGGGTGACCAGAGTATATTAATTTCACTCTATATCCTTCCCTTGAACTGCTCCATATGATAACCTTCAACTTCTGTAGGCTACAATTCCCGAGCTCCTGGGTCAGCTGGCTTTTCCCCATTACCTGAACTTTTTCCCAAGTTCGGGTAATGGGAGGCACTGGTTGGAAATTGGAAGGGGAAGAGAAAAGCCAGAGTGTTTGTCCTTCTCACTGCCCCTGGTGGTGTCCTCAGCATAGCTGTATCTTCCACTGTAGCTGGTCAAGCATACAGTAACGCCAGTTTCTGCCAGTGACTGGCCTCTGGGCTTTGGGGACATTGACTCTTCCTTTTGTCTCTCCAGCTCAGAAGTGGTAGCACTTTCTGCTTTTGAAAATTTATGGATTGCTTCACAGTCCTCTGTTTGGCATCTCAGTCAAATCATGACCTATATAACCAATTCATGGATTAATTTCCTTTGTTTTAAATCTTAGAATAATTCACAGTTGGAGCCACTTGGTATACTTTCTAATTTCATATTTCATAAAGAGTGATGATGAGTCCTCTGAACATGATGTGTATAATGAAGGAGCATGTTATTGATTAAATGATATTTAGCTCCAAATCAGCCCCAAGATTCCTCGTCAGTGTGTGTCTTTAATTAACAGGGTTAGGTTTTGTTGTTGCCGTTTGTTTGTTTTCAGCCTCATTTTCTATTAAGTGTACAATAGCATTATGTCTTTAGAATGTATATACCTTCATTAAATATTGTGCTGTGCTTGGTCGCTTCAGTCCTGTCCAACTCTTTGTGACCCTATGGACTGTAGCCCATCAGGCTTCTCTGTCTATGGGATTCTCCAGGCAAGAGTACTGTACTGGAGTGGGTTGCCATTTCCTACTCCAGGGGATCTTCCTGACCCAGAGATCGAACCCGCGTCTTTTGTATCTCCTGCATTGGCAGGCAGGTTCTTTACCACTAGCGCCCCCTATTGTAGTCATGAAATTAAAAGACGCTGTTTGGAAGGAAAGCTACGACAAACCTAGATAGCATATGAAAAAGCAGAGATTTCATTTTGCTGACAAAGGTCCCTATAGTCAAAGCTACGGTTTCCCAGTAGTCATGTACAGATGGAAAAGTTGGACCATAAAGAAGGCTGAGCACTGAAGAACTGATGCTTTCAAATTGTGATGCTGGAGAAGACTCTTGAGAGTCTCTTGGACTGCAAGGAGATCAAACCAGTCAATCCTAAAGAAAATTAACCCAGAATATTCATTAGAAGGACTGATGCTGAAGCTGAAACTCCAACACTTTGGCCACCTGATGCTAAAAGCCAACTCACTGGAAAAGACCCTGATGCTGGGAAAGATTGAAGGCAGGAAGAGAAGGGGGCAACAGAGGAAGAGATGGTTGGATGACATCATCAACACAATGGACATGAATTTGAGCAAACTCTGGTAGACAGCGATGGACAGGGAAATCTGGCATGCTGTAGTCCATGGGGTTGCAAAGAGCTGGACACAACTCAGTGACTGAACAACAACAGCAGAGTAAATAAGGTTTAAGAAGAAATCTGCATTAAATAAAGGAAACATAATAAACTTTTAGACCATTTTTAATACATATTAAATCTCCCTGTCTTATATAATTTCAGTAAAATATGAAGTGTGGCATGAGGAATGGAGTGCTTTGGCCCTTGTTGGAATTGTCTGACATCAGACTTATGTTGTGGAGTGTACGTAATGAGGGGGAAAAGAATTTTTATGTAATGACTTTCTTTTCTCTCTTGACCACTGTCAAGGAATGCATTGCTCTTGAAGGAGAGTTCTGGAAAGAGCAAAATAAAGAATTAGCAGGAAATATTAAAAACTATTTAAGCAAGTATATTAAATTAATCTCAATGCCTATCTGTAGGCCATGTTTTGAGAGGAACCAAATGTTTTCAGAGACCTCCACATTTCTATGAACACTAGATAAAAGCTACAGGTAAAAATCCTTGTATGGTTTCATCTTATAATGTTTTTCCATTTCCTATTAAAAACAAAATGAAAGGCTAACTTCTGGACTGATTATTTTTAGCAACATATACCTTTCTCTGTTATCTAATACATAAGAAATTTTGAACACAAATGAAATTAATGAAGTGTTTCTGATTTTTTTTACTGATAATTCTTTTTTATTCCCAAAGCAAATACTAAGGTTCAGTACATACATGTACACATGTTTGCCAAAGGAATATTGTGCCTTTTATCATATTCCTTGTAATAGAAATAACTTATCCATTTTAGCTACGCATTACATTGATGGCAACCCACTCCAGTATTCTTGCCTGGAGAATCCCATGGACTGTCGCCTGTCCAGCTCCTCTGTCCATGGGGAGGCAAGAGTTGGATACGACTTAGCAACTAAACCACCATACTGAATGATAACAACCTTAGTAATGAGGAACTGCTTATTGATTAGTCTTTTTTTAAACTTATAAACTGAATAAATTAACTCTATTAGATCTTACATCATTTTAATTTTGAATTGCCTCCTTTTGGTGGTACGATAATGTATCTTATCGTACATGGTTTATAATTTATTTCTCTGTGGTTTTGTAACATGCTTCAAGATAAGATTTAACATGCTCATTAGGATTGAAAAAGGAAGGCAGGCTTTTTCTGAAAGAAAGCAAGTCTGACCTGGAACTTTGTTTTGACAAAGAAGACAGTCTTTGCTAGCTGGGTATGTGGAAGATATATTCCACAAACTGAAAGGGCTAAGTTCACAGCTCTAAGGTTTTTAACAAAAATATATTTAAAACACATAACACAATAAAAATAAATAAGTTTTATTTAAAATACTGTATTCAGAAGAAAGTGTTAGAATTAAGAATATTTCCATTTTACCTCCCTTTTCTGAGTGTGTTAGGTTAAACAGATGCTCCTAAGTGGAAAAAAAAATCAATAAAACTGTTACAATTAAGGGTCATTTGATAAATCTTGGCAAAGTCTTTTCTTGTGTTCATCAAAATTAAAGTGAGTATAGTGCAGGACTGTAAGGGCTAGGAAACAAATGCTTTTGTAAGTCAAGTAGCTTTTAATTCTTTGTTTTCATTAAAACTGGAGACAATCAAAATACCAGTGTAAGAGCATTACAAATGTTTGCTAGATCATTGCATGCTCTGTTACTAAAAAGTTCAAAGAACTGAGTGATGGCTTAATAATAAAACTCTTCCATTCTATCTTCTTATTGTATAAATATGGGTTCTCAGAGCTTGCTTCTACACAAATAAAAAGAATGCGATTGTTCTTTATTCTCATTCTAGCATTAAGAAATACTTATCCATAGGTACATGAACTAAATTTTTTTTAAGGTTCAACTCATTAAGATATTGATTTCCAAGATAATTTGTATTTTTGTTCAATAAAATTTAATCAACATTTATAATACATTCATATTGTTTTGATCAATTGTGAATTAATAATAGTTGTATTGATAATCCAGAGGAAAGTTACTTAATTTTGAGTGTTGACTTATAGAGATATTTTTGTGGCAGAGAAGGATACTACAGATCACAACAGACTTTTAGGCATAAAGCATACTACACTGTAATAGAATTTTTGGAGGAAATAGAATGAGAATATGAGTTGAAGGAGAAAGAAAAATCATATGAAATCTCCTATTGTTAAAGAAGAATTAGGTTCTTTTTTTACAGAATGATGGAGATATAAAATTACTATGGTGTTTAAATTCTACTGCATACATTTTATAGTGTTATATAATAGCTTTGTTTTTAAATGACTACCATTACAATACGTTGGAAAGAATATCCTTTGCAACTATTGAAATTTTTGAATAATTTTATTTATTTATAGCTGTGCTGTGTCTGTTTCTGTTCAGGCTTTTCTCTAGTTGCAGCGAGTGGGCTCGGAGAAGGTGATGGCACCCCAGTCCAGTACTCTTGCCTGGAAAATCCATGGACAGAGGAGCCTGGTGGGCTGCAGTCCATGGGGTCGTGACTGAGCGACTTCACTTTCACTTTTCATTTTCATGCATTGGAGAAGGAAATGGTAACCCACTCCAGTGTTCTTGCCTGGAGAATCCCAGGGATGGCGGAGCCTGGTGGGCTGCTGTCCGTGGGGTCACACAGAGTCGGACACAACTGAAGCGACTTAGCAGCGACTTAGCAGCAGCAGCAGCAGCGACTGGGCTACTCTCTAGTTGCGGTATGTGGGCTTCTCATTCTGTGAACAAGAGGCTTCTCCTGTTGTGAAGCACGGACTCCAGGGCATGTGGGCTTAAGTAAGCTCAGCATGTGGACTCAGTAGGTGTGGCGCGGGCCCTGGAGTGTATGCTCAGGAGTGGTGCACAGGCTTAGCTGCTCCACGGCCTGTGGGCTTTTCCCACACCAGGGACGGAACTCACGTCTCCTGCAATGGTAGGCAGATTCTTTACCACTGGATGACCAAGGAAGCCCGCAACTGTTTAAATTTATAATGAAAAAATTAGATGTCAACTTGGATATCTGGTTCGGTCCCTGGGTCAGAAAGGTGCCCCTGGAAAAGGGAATGGCAACCCGCTCCAGTGTTGTTGCCTAGCAAATCCCCATGGACAGAGGAGCTTGGTGGGCTACAGTCCATCAGGTGGCAAAGAGTTGGACATGACTGAGAGACTAACACTTTTGGATATGTGAAAAGGGATACAGTTCTTCAAAATTCTTTTGAGAATGTCCCTTAAGGGACAATACTGAGTTATAAGATCTCACAATTGGGTTGCCTTACAAAACTATGTTAGCCTGAAAACATCTTCTTGTTATAAGCACAGCCTTGACTCATGGGTCCGGTAGATTCTCCTGTCAGTGGACCAGGTTCCTTTTGCTTTGTAGTGAACTGAGGATTCATTCTCTTTTTTTCATCTCTGTGAAAGCTGTTTTCTTTTTTTTAATTACTACATAGACCATCTCCCTTCTGTTCGCAATCTTTGTTTAGGCAAAGCTGACTACAATCAATTAGCTTTCTCAGAGAGTAGTCATTCATTCTATCTATCCATCAAAAAATATTTGAGTTTCACACATGATAAATGGATATATTTAGAAAAATGCAAGAAGTCTGATGTAATAGAGACCTGAATTGTTGGTATTAATCTTATCCAAAGCCATCTTAAGAGGTAAGGTTAAGAGATAGTCTAAAAGTCTGCAAACTGGAAGCTCACAGTTCACATGATTTATTTAACATTTATTTGTCCTACATTGTGTTGGACGGTTTTTAAATTAGTTGATAAAATTTAAAAATCAGAAGATTCACATAATCAGTTTTCCAGCTGTTTTAGAGCACCTGTGAACACTGGGCCCACATTCTCACAAGGCAGAAGCCAGTCTGCTGAGACTGAGTTAGCTGCTGCTCTGTTCGGGCAGGGTTACCTCCTCCGGGTTTGCTGCTGTCCCTACTTTAATCTTCACAGTATTCAGCTTCACTCATTCATTGCGCCTGCCTGACTAGCATAGGCACTTGAGATTGAGACTTTAAGTTTGGATAGTCTATTATTTTCTCTTGGGTTATTAATAGATGGAGTCTGTGGAAAGCTAAATATTTGTATTGCATTACCGTGGCCCTATTAAAACTGCTTTCAGTAGGTCATACATTTATAGGGTCCCCTCAACTTTCACGGATGGTCACTACAAGAAACAGTGTTGTAAACCCCACTAGTACCCTTTGGGGATCTGGTAGAGGGTATTTCCCTTTACATTGCTATGTAGCTCAGGCAAGGCATTTCGTTAAAGGTTCTGAAAAGCTTTGTTTCCATGGAAGAATTTGTACATTTCTTCTCAAGGACAATAAGAATCTCAAGGACAAGCAACTTATTGTATTTATGTTTTTGCTTTGACTCCAGAAAGTTCTAAGCCAAATTCATGGCTTAACTCTCATGTTGCAAGTCACACCTCATTTCTTGCATATATTCTTGTTCTAACTTCTTCTCTGAATGTTCATCTAATCTAGGCTAATTATTTTCACTGGTCCTCATTTTTTATGCAGTATTTACATTTTCTTATTTTATTGTATGTATTTATTGTAAGACATCTCAGACCACACATTTATAATCTTTTCTTGATTTATTTCATTTCTAAATATGGCTGGAGGCTCTATTACATTTTGGTTCTCCTTAGGAAATACCCTGGTTTCAGGTTTGAGTTTTCCTTGCTCTAGTTCCCATCTACCACATATAAAAATTACTCAGTTAAACTATAAGCTTTGCAAGGACTTTTGCGGTGATCCCATAGTTCCCAGCATCCAGTATAGGACTTACTTTCTATATGCTATCTGTTGTGTAGTGACAGTATAATAATGACAACAGTAAAAAGTAATTTTTTATTTCAACTCTCTAGAACAAGGGGAATTTTTATCTGTACTGACTCCTGGAAGTCATGTCATCAAAAAGAATGAAAGATCCATGTACAAATAGACTTTACATACTTTATCATAAAAGGAATATGTTATGTAAGACTGGTGGTAAACTTTTTCTCTGGGGATTAGGAGTGGAAAGTGGCTCTGTTTCTTTAAACTTCAAATTAATTTAACTTCACTTATCTTTCTATGAATCCTTATTTAATACCTTGGACATAGGCTACATAAATTATGTACTAGTATAAAGAGAATATAAGCAGTCAAAATTACAAGTGTCTACCAAAAATCTTCACAATTTAATAAAAAGAGAATCTGCAGACACTACTAAGTTTATGCAAGTGTGTGAGTCTGTATATTTCACAGACATAGCAAAATGGAACCTAAGGCCAGATTTATAGTTTGGATGGGCCACATTTTGCTACGAAGAAAACGTTTCTTCTTATTGTTAAGTATGACAAGGCAGGCTGTTGGAGATACTTCATGACTCTATCTTAGCCCCATTCTATGGTGGCTCGGCCTGTGGTCAAAAGCTCAGGGCACTGTTTAATGGCTCTGTCCATGGGATGTGCTCATTGTCACATTTCTAAAGTTAATCACTTGCACTTAATTTCAAGCCATTTTTTACTTTGAAAACTCTAAATGCCTCATTGAGGACAGAACATACAATGTGTGCCAAGCCCTCTGGTTTCAAAGTTCAGATGTTTTTGAGTTATTTGACTGGACAAAAGGTCGAACCATATCTTTCACAGTAGGGAAAGTGTAATTTTCCATGTCTTTATGATGTTTTGAAATGGTTGAAGTGACTTTTCTCCTAAAACTTCTATAAGTAAATAACTTTTACCAGTGGAATAACTCTAATTTTGAGATGCCTTGCTTAAAAATGTTGGAAGTAACCCTCTCCACTCCTATCTGTAATCTATTTTCCAGCAATGGAAGGGAGAATCGAAGGCAACCCCAGATTATCTTTCATGTTCGGACAAAAAAAAAAAAGGAAAGTTGAAGCTTCTAAAAAGTCTCTCAATTTGTGAGATTACAGCAGATAACCTCAACTCTATATTTTCATATTAGTATTTCAGCAAAAGTTGATTAGAAAGGCCCTGATGTCAGAGATTACACTCTTGTCCAAGCCTTCATAGGGTCCTGCCATACTTCTCTGTGTTTGCATCTCACTTATCCAGGATCTTACAGTTGACTTCTCTTTTCCACATTATCATCTTTTTTTTACTTTGGTTTCCATACATATCATTATTTCTGTCTCCTGCGTCAAGACAACTGTGTGCCAAGTGAACTGTGTGCCAAGTGAACTGTGTGCCAAACCGACTAGGAATGTGGGCTCAAACTTCTTGCAAGATTTACCTTTGTGGGCTACCATCCAGTAGCTGGTGAGTATTTTTGCGTACTTTGCTCAAAGTTGTTCTGCGTGAAAACTGACCTGCCAGGAGTTACTTAGGCATCCCAATGAAGACCAAACTGCTATAAGGTATGCTTAGGAGAAGGCACACCTCTTAAACCTTGTCTTCCATCCTTAACCCACCCACGTGCCCACAGGTCTAGCTTCCCATTTGACCCTAAGCAAGTGTTTGAACTTTTGGGACGGAAGTGGGAGGTCGAGTTCATAAGACTGGGCTCAGGACTCTTGATAGACTGACTATTTCTGCCCTTCCCCAGGTCTAGGGAGTGTGTACCTCTGGGTCATTCCTGTTGGGGGGGGGGGGGCGGTCCGGGATTAACCCTATCCCCAAATCAACCTATTTGGTGATTAACAACCTCTAGTACTGTTCTGTTTTTTTCGCGCGTGCAGTTTTTATTTTATAAGCCTCTTCTCTGAATCGTGGAAGTCTATTCACCATCACTTCTTTGCCCTATTGCCCTATCTTCCAGAGTCTGTTTGGCAAATGACCTCTTCCACCGTTTATTCCACTGATCACCGTGTACGCTGATCAGCTCTTCCCATTTCTGCAGGTCTCTTAGGGGAAACCGCAAAATGCCTGGTCGCTGTCCTCTCTTTCTGGGCTTATTCACGTCCATCAATCAATCCATTAATTTCAGTCCACCTTCCACAGGGCTTCCTCTCGGCCGTCGATCATCTCCTCTCTCCTTACTTAGGGAAGTCTGTCGAGTTGTCCCTGCAAGTCTCTTGTTCATCTCCCCCACGCCCACCCAGACCGGAGGGTCTGTCAGTCGGTCCGCAGACGCCCCGACCGGCTCTTGGGCCTCGACTGACTGGACGTGAGTCTGTCCCGCGCCAGCGTTTCCATCCGTCCCCCGTCTGCCTCCAATTCGGCAGGAACTTTACTCCAGCCGAAAGGGGAAGGGCGGGTGAGCGCTGGTGCGGGTCGAGGCGCCCGCAGCGGGCGCGGGGCGCGGCAAGGGGCGCCGGGCGGGGTGGGCTTGCGAGCGGGCTGGGGGTGTCGCGGGCCGCCCTGCCCTATAAGGGGCCGAGCCGCCTCCGCCGCCGGGCGGGTGCCGGGCGGACCGCGGCGGCGGCGGCGGCGGCGGCGGCTGCTGCGATTGGCTCAGGCGCCCCATCCGGGGACTGGGCTCGGCGCTGCTCGTTCGCCCTAAAGGTACCAATATGGCGGAGGTGAGCAGGGAAACCGGGCAGGAGCGGCCGGGCTGGAACGGGCGCCCGGCGGTCTCCCGCGGTCCCCAAGCCAGCTTGGGGGATCCCAAGCCTTTCCCAGGGCCCTGCGGGGGGCGGCGTGGCGTTGTGGGGCCGCAAGGCGGCGACGGGCGGCGGCGGGGCCGGCCGGGGGGCGGGAGCGGGCGCGGGAGCGGTCTCCCTCCGGGACTAGGCCGCGGCGGCTCCGGCCCCGACCCGGCCGGCGACGGGGTCGGACCGGAGGCGGCGGCCGGCGGCAGCTAGCCCCGGTCGGGGGACGCCGCCGTGCCGTGCCGCCGAGCAGCTTGCGCGGGCCGCTGGAGCCTCCGCGCCGCCTCCCGGGGCCGGGGTGGGTGGAAACCGGCCGAGCCCCCCCCCCCCCCCCCCCCGCCCTCCGCGGCCGGATCGCAAAGCGGGGAGCGGGCTGCGCCACTGCCCTGCGGGAGGAGTGTTTTGTGCCCCCGGCCCTTTGGGTCCGGGCTGCGGGCTGAAGGAGTCTCACGCTCCACTTTGCTCCGGCGCGGAGGCGAGCGGGATGCGCGGCCGCTGGGCTTCGGTAGAGGCAAGATTCCCCGCCCCGCAGCCCTGGAGGTGCGGGAGCCCCTGGGGGTAAACGGGGAGGACCAAGACCCTCGACGCTCTCTCCACGGGCTCTCGGTAGCCCCACTTTCCTTCCGTTTAAGGGGGTCGGCAGGGCGAGCGGAGCTGCCCTGGACGTGTCCCCCGGGACTAGTGAGCTGGGGCGGGAGGATGGGGGGCGGGTGGCGCAGCAGAAGCCCCTTGGCAGGAGCCCCCTAGGTCGAGGAGCTCGCTCTTGGGCTCGGGGAGCGACTAAATACTCCGGGAGGATACCACTGTCTCTGGGACTGCGGATCCGCATCTCTAGACGCGGGAGAGAGGATGGGGGGCTTACGCTCTTGGTTTGGGGGCCAGTGTCCGGTTTCGAGCTGGCCTACGCTCGGGGATAGAGGACAGCCCCGGAGTTGGGGCTACCGGGCCCCAAGGGGGTGGACTCGATGCAGGGGGCGAGTCCCTTCCAGGAAAGGGTGTTGCCTTGCGAGGTGTTGTTTGGGGGCCGTGGAGAGCCGGTGGGATTCGGGGGACTACTGAAATGCTAGGATATGGGGGACTGATGCTGCGAGCCGACTGTTCTGGGTTCTGCTTCTCTGCTTTGTAACTTGCTGAGCTCCAAGGGGCGGCTTGGAGTTGCCTGTTAGACACCGGGCTTCGTCCCGGGTCTGCGAGTTTGTACACTGGGGACTCGGGGAGGAAGGCGAGGCAGCCAAGAGGGGCCCGAAGGGGGCCAGGAGCGAGTGGAGCGAAGCTACGTCTTGCACTTTTGGCAGCTGCGGAGGAGCGCTGGGCTCCGCCTCCTCTGCGCCCTGTTGCCGGCGCTGCCTCTTCCCCTGGCTTCGCGATCTAACCGCACGTCTTCTTTTCTCTCCTAGGCTTCTTTTGGAAGTTCGAGCCCAGGTTTGTTCTGTTCTCTTACCTTTTCAGTGGGCCTCAGCGGGTGGTGATGGGGTCCCAAAGATCTATTGCTCAGTTCTTTCAACAAAAATTTGTTTTGCGAATTTTTCATCATTTGTTTTTAAGAGCTTTCGGTGTTCTTTTTGGTAATTAAGTTGTTTGAGGAAGGAACAACTATTCTGTCTCATAATTCCTCTCTCTTTTTCCTTGCATGTTGAAAAAAATACTTTGTTACAAAGCTGCTAACTGACATGTTCTTTTAAAGTAATATATCTAATTCTCACATACCCTGTTTTTAATTTTTCTCCAAGCCTGAAACAATTAATCCCACATCTATCCCAAACTTTCCTCCAACTTCAGCAGTTTAGATTTTAATTTCTTTGACAATTCGTCTCTCTAATTTGTCAGGACTTTGGGGTTGCTTATATTGATATTAATCACTTCTCCCCCATCTCCCCTTATTTTGTCTCATACATTTTTCAAAATTGAGAAATGCCTGTAGATTGTGTTAAATTGAAAACTGATAGTTAGGTAAAGCTGGCCTAATTAAAAGAAACACATACTTTCTGAGGTTGGTCATACAGAATTTTTGAGGTGAGACAACATCAGACCATCTAGGACTGTGTTTCTCAACTGTTTTGGTGTCAGAAGCCCCTGTCGGGATCTGATGAAAGCAAGGGACTCTGTTTCCAGAACTCTGCATATAATTTGGGGTTTGTGGAACCCCTGAAACCTATCCCATGGTAGAGACCTTTCCTCATGTGCTAAAATGTAAGGAGCTTTGTTTCAGTTTTTCATTCCCTTTCCAGCCCCTTTTTGGCTGCCTCTTTTCCCTCATAGTCTCCAAGAAAAGTGCCTCTAAACTAGTTCAACCCCCTTATTTTACACTGGAGGAGATTTAAATAACTCTGCTGAGAGTTACCTAGTTAATAGCAGAGTCCGGATGGGCTCTCAAGTCTTCAGTTACCACATGTTGCCTTACAGTGAACAGACCGTTTTCCTTGCATATTACTCTGTGTATTTAGTCAGTCTTCAAGGTCTCATTTGATTATCATTTAAGGTATAAAACAATTAACACCAAATAGAAGAAATTTGTGGCTATTTTGAAAATAGCTTTTGAAAATAGTCTTTACTTTTAAATTGTTTTTAAGTTTGTTTAATTTTGAGACAGACGTTTCTTTGTTAGAACTGATTTCAGGGAAAGAATATTTATGTACAAAATGCCAAACATCTGGATGATAATAGAAGTTTTCCATTTTGCATCACTGTGTTTAAGAAGTTGCAATCTAAATAAAAAGCAAGAGACGGTGTGATTTTTGGAGTTTAAACAAACTTATAACTTATTTTTAATCAATTAGCCAATTTTTAAGAGAATTTTAGAACCAGAAGAGACTAGAGGTCATCTAAGCCAACCCTATATATTTTACAAATGAAAAACTGGACCCAGGCCCAGAAAGTTTAAATGACTTACCTCAGGTCCCAGAAAGCCAGGGACAGGGCCAAGAGTAGACTCTGAGGCCCTTCCATTTCTGGCCCTTATTGAATGAATGCTTTCCTCAAGGGGAAACCTTGAAGTGAGCCAAGCGATGTGGATTAGGAAGAGAGTAGAGCTCAGCGGTCAAAGAGGTAGAAAAGAAGGAAATGGCAAACTACTCCAGTACCCTTGCCTGGAAAATCCCATGGATGGAGGAGCCTGGTAGGCCACAGTCCATGGGGTCTCAAAGAGTCAGACACAACTGAGTGACTTCACTTCACATTTCCTACCTTACACTTTGGCATACCCCAAAGGTATCCAGGAATTTCTCCAAAAAAGAAAATTCGTACTGGTTGATGTTCTGCTTTTCTGCTGTTTAAGAAGTATTCATCTTTCTCTAAAATTAACTTAAACCACCTATATGTCAATAGATTTTTTAAATCAGCAGGTTAAAATCTTTCAGTGTGTGAAAAATAACATCATAATGCACACCTCCTAAAAACATTTTAGAGAAATTATTATTTTCGGGACTAACGACTAGAGTTCTCTGAACTCAGAGCCAGAAACATTGAATTGTCACTGATTTTGAAAAATCTTTGGTATAGTTCAGTGCTTTGGTAATGATCTCAATGTCCTTCAGTGTTTGAAGTTTTAACATATTAAAGGTTGAGTAAAAACACATCAAACTTTTTTGTGTTGAATATGCTTCCTTCCAATTCTCCCTTTCTCTACTCTTGAGATTCTGCTGCTGCTTTTCTTTCCCCTCTGAGAGTCATTGGTCTAGTTGAATTACATATTAGAGTAAAACAAATGGAGAAAACTCTGTTTTTCATAAATTTGACCTTATTGTCTTAGAATTATAGATAGTATTCATTTCTCCACTTGGTTTTCAGGGTATCCTGTTGACTTCAGAATTGCCATTAAAAATCATTCATTGCCATCTCTTTTTGGCCACATCTCAAGGCTTTCAGGATCTTAGTTCCTGATCAGGGATCAAACCTATGCCCCTGGCTGTGGAAGTCCTAACTGCTGGACCGCTAGGGAATTTCCAGGCACTGCCATCTTATAAACAAGTTTGAGTTGACCAAAACAGCTTGCAATGGGATGTATCTTCCAAAGCCCATAGATAGGATTTTCTGTATTCCCTTCACATAATCTTAAGTACTTAGTAGTAGTCCACAGAAAGGCATTCTCATACGGGTTAGTTTTGGGGAGCTTGAAATACTGTTACAGACATGAAACGTGAGGTGGTGCCTTTCAAGACTCAATTGCTGTGTGGCTGCCTCATAGAAACTTGGGTTTGTTCTAAAAAACCAGGTTTCTGTTGTGATTTGAACTTTTATTTGAGAGTGAGAATTGAGTAAAATTAATATTCCCTTCTGAAGTTTTTAGCCTCAGTGTATAGCAGATTCTTGTGAAGTCTTCTATTCATAACCCTTTTGACATTTTTCTACTGCTTTTAGACAAACGTATTAAACTAACTGATAAGCGACTTTTCTGTTAGAACATTTTTTTAAAGACCACTCCATTTAAATCACTTTGTTGCTATTAAAAGTCATGTTCTCATGGATTGGACACCTTATAAAAGTGGTTATAAACTGGCTTTTTTCTTTTGCTGATTTAAATATCTTTTCAGAAACTGTATGGTCTTAACTTTATAGCTTGTGAAGTACATAATAAATGCATTTAATAAAGCTCATATATAAACATTAAAAGGAACTGGCAGTAGAACACAAATTATTTTCTTTTGTAAATAGCCTTATGAACTTGTAAAGTGATTGAGTGTGTTTCTTTCTAGTTGGGTCTTTGTCTTCTGAGGATCATGATTTTGACCCCACTGCTGAGATGTTGGTCCATGACTATGACGATGAAAGAACTCTCGAAGAGGAGGAAATGATGGATGAGGGTAAAAACTTCAATTCTGAAATCGAAGACTTAGAAAAGGTAAAGGTTTTTACTTCAGTACTGGTTGATGTTCTGCTTTTCAAGAAGTATTCATCTTTCTCTAAAATTAACTTAAACCACCTATATGTCAATAGATTTTTAAAATCAGGTTAAAATCTTTCAGTGTGTGAAAAATAACATCATAATGCACACCTCCTAAAAACGTTTTATAGAAATTATATATATATATATTATATATATATATTATATATATAGTTCACAAACTTATAGTGAAGGTTTAACACAAACATAGTAAAAATTTTGAATTCTATTATAAATTATTTTACAACCTATCTTAAATAAAAATGGTATCAGAATGACCTACTGTATAGGTCAGGGAACTATATTCAGTATCTTGTAATAACATATAATGGAAAAGAATCTGAAAAAGAATATATATATTTGTATATAAGAGTATGTACACACACACACACGTATATATAAATAAGTGAATCACTTGAACGTACACCTGAAACACAACATTGTAAACCAACTATACTTCAATTAAAACAATAGTATCAGCATATTTACTTTTGTACAGAATGTTACTGATTTTCTTATTTTGAAGAATAGCCTAATAAGTACACTTTCATTTAATTTTTAAAAATTATTTTTTATCTCTTAATCTGTTTTTTTTGGTGGAAGGTGGGGTTGTTCCTTGGTGGCTCAGACTGTAAAGAATCTGCCTGCAATGCAGAAGACTGGTGTTCAATCCCTGGATTGTGAAGGTCCCTTGGAGAAGGAAATGGCAACCCACTCCAGGATTCTTGCCTGGAGAATTCCATGGACAGAGGAGCCTGGCAGGCTACAGTCCATGGGGTAACAAAGAGTCAGACATGACTGAGTGACTAACGCTTCTGCTTTGCTTCCAACCATTTTTAAGTTTATACCAGCACAATGAAGTAGGTACATTTACAGATGAGATTATTGAGATCTAGAGAACTGTAGGAGAGTTCTAAATCCTAGCCCAGCCTCTTGGCATTGTATCACACTGTTTTACTGAATTAGTAATACCCTCTATCCTACCCTCCAGTTATCTTTTAAAAAGTTGGTAGGGTAAATGTAGTTTATAACTTTTAAAACCCCCAATCAGTTTAGGTTCAAATGAACTGATTTTTAAACACATACTTATAACCAGAAACTACAGAGAGAGGCCTCCATGAAAGAGGATTCCTTTTATTTATCTATAAATTAACCTTATTTGCAAATTTCTAATCAACCCAGAATAACAAATTTTTCAGGAATACTACTGAATTTTTCGTGTTTCTTTTTCTTGAAGAAGGCAAAACACATTCTTGTATGATCTCTTCTGCTTTTGTGAGGCAAAGCTGGGCTATTATTGCGTTTCTTCCTTCATCTTAACACACAGGCGTCTTCAGGGCCTAGACCCCAGGCTTGCTCCTGAAGAGTTGAAATTTTCTAAAGATGTTCATTTCTTTGACAAATTAATGCAACATGGTTGCAGTTTTAATCATTTAAAAAATCGTATATCTCCTATAAAAGCCGAACAGATTTGGGAATATAGAGGTAAAATTGCTAGGAAATACTCAAGAAGAAAGGTTTTGCCTATTACTTCTTTCAGGGGTGATGACAGTATGTTGCCTGTTGATAAGAAAAGATGCCCAATATTCTCAAGGTCTGCCTTGATATTTTCCAGGCAGTTCCTTTCTACTTCTCATGAATGGGTAGCCTAGAATAACTGAGAATTATAATCCAACTAGCATTATCACTGAACCAGGGATTGTGGTGGGTCATGGGATTGCAAAAATTAGCAGTTTGACAGTGTTTTTGGACTCAAGCAGCTTACGGTCTAGTGTGGGGTGACAAATGGGAACTAAGATTTTTTTGATGTCCTCCGCTAAGAACCATAAAAGCAGTAAGCAGTGAGCGCTATGGGAGAAAGGATTTATGTGTAGTAAAAGATGTTTAGTCTCATGTGGAAGTTCGTGGAAGGCTTCTTCTTACTTCTCTCCTGTAGTTTTTTAAGTCAGGATACTGCTCTGGGCATGAGCAAAAGTCCTAGGTGGTCTCATGATGCACCTTCTTTAATTGTGTGTTTGCTGTTAAAGATAGGGAGACAGCAATCTAGTTACAGCATGATATAAGAAAATAATACAAATGCGCTTTAGCCATGCAAATAGATGTATTGTCACTAAACTAGTATGAATTTAAAATTTCTTTTAATGTGTTAAACATAGTTACTACTTGAGTATGGGTAATCTGGTAGAGATCTATGGACCAGTAAAATTTTGTTTTTCAGATTTGTAGGTTTTATTCTTCCAGAGATTATAGTAATATCTGCTTTAATCTGTGTTTAATGAGTTTTAAAAGAAAATTAGGGAAGATATAGAGAAATAATCAACAGCAAAGAGTTACTTACTTAGCTATTCATAGAAATACCTAGTTTCTAGTCCTGTGATTTTCATTTTGTTTAGTAAACTCCAGTAATTAAATCTTTGCTTTGTAATGATACCTATCACTGAATTTGTAGATTCAGAAAAATTATAGGTCTTTAAATATTTCAGCTTCTCTTTAGGCAGTTTTTCTTCTTGGCATTTTGTCACATTCTTGGAAATTGGGACAGAAAAATACAGGTGATTTTTAAATAAATTCTAGTGAAGGCCCAAGTGCTGTGTCCCTGCTCAGAAGGCTCATCCTTCTCTCATTGAGCAAGGCACAAGAAGAACTGTTCTAAGAGTGGCTGACTGCTCGCTCCCTCTGAACTGTGATTATCTATAGTAGAGCATAACTGTAGTGCTCACGTGCATGTGTGCTCAGCTGTGTCTGACTCTTCGTGACCCCATGGACTGCAGCACTCCAGGCGCCTCTGTCCATGGGATTCTCCAGGTAAGAATGGAGTGGATTGCAATTTCCTACTCCAGGGGATCTTCCCAACCTAGGGCTCGAACCCATGTCTCTTGAGTCTCCTGCTTTGGCAGGTGGATTCTTTACTACTGAGCCACCTGGGAAGCCCATAATTGTAAATGTGATCTCTATTCTTTATTGATGTTTAATGAAACGTGAAAATAAAAGAAATAATAGTTAGAGACACATATTTAAAGAGTAAGGATCATTTTACTTTTAAAGAAATTTAAAATTATTTGTGTACAATTTAAAATAATGTATTAATCTTATATTATGCAACAGTGATTCAAATGTTGGTACATGGTAACAGTCCTAGGGATTTGATGTTCATGTTTTAAAAAATTAGAAGTTTTTATGCTTACAGTAAATACATTTGATAGTTTATAATCTATATATGCCCTTTATTTTGGTTCTTAAAAATTTTTAGTATGTTGTATGTTATGGAAAATAAAAGAGGTACAAAGTTAGTTTTCTTATAGTGGCACTTTGGTAAGTATAGAGAATAGATTGTATGACAAGATTTTAGTTACCAAAAATACTAAAATAAGGTTTGTGTTATATTGTACTATTTTTTAACTTATTCATGTTATTGTTTCCTGATAGGTTTTAATTAATAATCCTAGAATTAGACCTAAAACTTTTTCAAAAGTAATTTACATTCCTGCTTTTATTAATATAGAGATTTCTACTCTGATTTTCATTGTAAATTGAGAGAAGTAGAAAAACGTCTTTTCTACCACTTAGCCTTGGGTTTAAGTCCTTATTTATTTGTTTTTAAAGCATTTTAGAAAGTTACATGTATTCTGTTCTGCAGCCTGTATTTTAAGGTATCAGACTGGTGTTATGTTAAAATTAGTTTCTCCCTCACTTAGACAATGTCATCGGCCCTATCTAGCAACGCTGTCAGGTGTGTCAGAGAAATACTAGCGTTATTTCCTTGCTTAGAGGCCTTGTTGATGGTAAGATGTACTGTAGATTCAAAAAATAGCATAGATGGGAGCAGAGAGGAGCCTTGCTATGAGAAATCTGTACATTGGTAATAGGATGCATCCTGATTTCTGGTATGTGAGGCTGTGCATCAGAGGATTAAGGAAATAATGTGTTTTTCTGTTTACAGATAGGAGATAGAGATGAGAGGGGTTAGGTGATTTGCCCACAGTAGTAGTTAACAATTAGGGAGTCCTCTGTCTCTAAATCGGAGAAGGCAATGGCACCCCACTCCAGTACTTTTGCCTGGAAAATCCCATGGACGGAGGAGCCTGGTAGGCTGCAGTCCATGGGGTTGCTAAGAGTCGGACACGACTGAGCAACTTCCCTTTCACTTTTCACATTCATGCATTGGAGAAGGAAATGGCAACCCACTCCAACCCACTCCAGTGTTCTTGCCTGGAGAATCCCAGGGACGGGGGAGCCTGGTGGGCTGTCATCTCTGGGGTCACACAGAGTTGGACATGACTGAAGCGACTTAGCAGCAGCTGTCTCTAAATCATGTGCTCTTCCTGTTAGAAATCCTTCAATTTATAAAACAGTTCATTTATAATAAGTATGACTGCACTTAAATGGGACCCTTGAAATTTAAATAGATTCAACAAAATGCCTTAGAAATAAAGTCCTCATCCCTAGAATATGGTGCTAGATCAAACTTCTGAGTTGATCTCAACACCATGGATCCTTAGAGACTTGGAGATTTGCTAATTCAATTTTGAAAACATTGCTTCTATGCTTCAAAGGACTAAGTGATTTATTAATAGGCTCTAATAAAAAGTTCATTTGTAAAGTACTTCAGAGACTGGATTAATCTTTTCCAGTTTTGCTTTAGTACAAAGTCTTAGTACAGATAATTTCTGTGTTTTAGCACCAGCCCCTTCTCAGGGTCATTGTAGTGTCATCCCTTGACTATTATAATGAGCTTTCCACTAAGATGGCCACTTCCTCCTTCAACAGATGATCATACTTGTATCTTTATAGAGAAAGTAGAATTTTCATGAATAACTGCTCAGATCTTCTGTTTGCCCCACACATGCAAACTTAGCTTTTATGCTTTTTCTTTGTCCCCTCTCATTCCAAAAGTATCATCCACAGTCCAGGCTCTTCCTGAATTTTCATTCTTTTAGTCTTCAGTTTATTCTTCTGCCCGCCCGCCCCCCCCCCCCACCCCCCGCTTTTTTTAATTTCAATGTGGAATCCTACTGATACATTTCTCACATTTGGAAATTCTCCTTTGACCCTGTGTTGCCTTCTTCATTCACCTTTTATAATATATGTATTGTCTCTCCACTCATTCAGTCCTCAGCTTTGCTTCTCCCAACAGATTGTAAGGTCATCAGTAATTCCTGATTGACAAATACAAAGAATTCACGTCTCTCTCTGTCTTACTTTATCTCTCTTTGATATTTGACCTGAGTGACCATCTGTGGTTTCTCCATTTTTGCTTCTTCCTTAACTTAATAATCCTGCATTTTCTCTTAGTTCTACTTCTACCCTCTGACATCTCTCTCCATTGTATTTATGGGCTTTACTTTATTTACCCCTATTTTAATTGATGAATATCATCAATTAAACCCTGTACCCCAGGGTTCTAATTTTTGTCTTTCTCACTCTCTCTGCCTTTTCTGGATGACTCATTCAAGCCCATTGCTTCAACTTCACCTTAAACCATCATCTACCATCCCACTTGTTTGTCTTTTGTTTTGGTCTCATAATTGCACTGTAGCTATTTAACCTTCTCAGGCCAGAAATGGGCAATCAACTTAGACTACTGTGTTATCTACATTCCCTCTATCAAGTAAGTCAAGAAACAGATTCTTATTTCTTAATTTTGCTTGGATAATTCCCTTCTTTAATTTGGGCTCTTATTCTTCTACTCCCCCAGGACATTATTTTCAGAATGAAAATCATGTCCAAAATTTTCCAGACGTGTCCCATTGCCTATAGGGTAGTGTATCTGAAAACTTCTTCTAATAAAACATAGATCCCCTTCTCTTTACTCTCCCTGAGTGAGCTCATCTACTCCTGTGGCTTTAAATATCATCTAGATGTTAATGAATGCCAGATTTATATCTTTAGCCCAGCCTGATCCTCCGAGCTCCAGGCTCTCATCCAGCTTGACTTTTCCACTTGGATGTTTCATAGTCCTCTCAAACTTAACTTGTGACAACTGCAGAACTCCTTAATTCCTTCGTCAGCCTTCCTGTCCTTTAGTCTTTTCTGTCTCAATAAAAGTCACCACCACCTAATTGCTCAGATAGAAATCAGGGGAGTTGTCCTTCTTTCTCCCTTTTACTCCATAGTCCGTTTGATTCCCACCTCAGAATGTATCTCACCTATTTGCTTGTTTCCAAGTCTGTATCACTAACCCAGCATGAGTCTCCCAAGTGATCTCCCTGCTTTTCTCTTATCTCTCCACCTTCCACAATTTTTCTTCATACAGCTGCTCAGGATTTAAGAAGAAGTAAAGTCATGTCACTCTAGTTTTATAAGTCTCCAGTGGCTTCCCATTGCCTTGGGAGTAAATTCCAAGTTTCTTTGCCGAGAAGCCTTTCGCGATCTGCCTCTGTTTCTCTTTCTAATCTCCTCTTGAACCCTGCTTCACTCTACTCTTCGTGTTCTGGCCATTGGCTTAGTGGAAAACCACAGTCAGGCCTCAAGTGTGTTGTTTCCTTTGCCTGGAATGCTCTTCACAGGATTGATTGGTCACTTCTCAGATTTCGGCCCTCAGCTGAAGGTCACTTGTCTTCCTCTGCAACCCCACGACAATGGGCTCTCCACGTAATTCTGTATCTCAGGACTGTTTCTTTTGCACTCATGATAATTGGCAGTTCTGCATTTGAGTATTTTCAGTATCCTCCCTCGTCTGTAAGTTGTAGAAGACCTGTGTTTCATAGCACCACCTGCCTCCGGGCAGTCACTACTCAGTCAGTGTTTCTGATGACAAGCCACAGGTCCCTAGTATACAAGCCTCATCTGTCAAAAGCTTTTTCGTCTTTCAAGACTTCTCTCAGTCATTATCCTCTGTGTGACACTTCCATATCGTATGCTATTAAATCCTGGAGTGTAGGTCTTCCTTCCCACCATTTCATAGCACCAGTTCCAGAATTGATTATTGCAGCTGTCATGGTGTTTTATAATTGTTAACTTATCAGTTCCTTCCACCAAGACTGAATTCCTTGAGAGCAGGAATTTTTTTGGAAATTTTCTTTTTCTATAGCTGGTAGTCTGCCACACGGTTCCTAGAACCCATTAAGTGCTATATTGATGGTAAGGTGGACTATCAGTGCATGATGAGTGAAAATTGCCATCTCCCCAGTACATGGAGGGAATCTGAAACTTTAAAGTTTTAGAGAAATATCGCTAACAGGTGGTTGGCAAAGGCTGCAACCCAGTCTCATAAGTAGTGTGAATGAAAGGGAATGGGCTGTGTGGACTTTATAAGGAGCAGGACCAGAGAAATTCTCATCGTGGTTCTGGCACCTTCGAGGCATTCTTCAGAGAAATAATTCATGGTTTTCCCATGGCATGGGTTAACTTCTGTTCATCCTGACCATACAGCTTAATTTGTGCTGAATTTGTCCATGCTTCCGAAGCAGTTTTGACTGATTTCAGTTCCAAGCTGAAAAGATTTCATGGATGGCATGGTCATTGGAAAGGTGCTTGTCTCCTATTGCAAATTTACAAGTTAGCCTTTTGTCATATACCTTATTCTAAGCTCATAACATGAACCTGTTTCATTCAGGCATAGTGCAGAATGTAAGTTCTAGACTGCAAAAGTGTGTTAGTCACTCAGTCGTGTCTGACTGTTTGCGACCCCATGGACTGTAGCCCACCCAGTTCCTCTGTGCCTGGAATTCTCTGAGCAAGAATACTGGAGTGGGTTGCCATTTCCTTCTCCAGGGAATCTTCCTGACCAGGAATCAAATCCAGGTCTCCTGCTTTGTGAGCAGATTCTTCACTGTCTGAGCCACCAGGGAAGCCCAGCTATAAAAGTGAGGGCCAGTTCTTGGGGTCTCCAGAACCTGTGTCCCCTGTGGGCTGTGGGCAGCGTCACTGGTCCTCCTTAGCTCGCTGTTGTGGTCAACTGGGCGTATTTTGCATACTCTGCTTCACATTTTCATGCTGTTTGCTTCATAAGTTAGATGTGTTTTTTTAAGGGGAAAACTGAACCGTGAGCAAGTTTTAAAAGCAAATCTCTTTATAGATGGACATAAACATCTTCAAAATATTTAAGAAATTAGCTAGTTCATCGATGTATGGGTTCATAAAATTTTTTTTTTATTGGAGTATAGTTTCTTTACCGTGTTACATTAGTTTCTACTGTACAGTAAAGTGAATCAGCCAGACATATACATGTCTCCCCGCTCTTTTGGATTTCCTTCCCATTTAGGTCACCGCAGAGCACTGAGTAAAGTTCTCTGTGCTGTACAGTAGGGGTGTATCATTTTGAAGTTATTTAAATGATAGTTATAAATGGTTCTATGCACTTTGTGGTTGAATTAAAATATTTTTAAAAAGGAAATACAGCACTTATTTTCAGATTAGTGGAGGGGAAAAACAGTGACTGCCTCTATATGGCTTCGCATAAGCATTCATAACACAGGCAGCACTGCAGCGAGTATGTAATTTTATCAAAGCAGCATCGCCAGTAAGAGAGCTAGAGTGCCTGGAATTCAGATGCAGAACTAAGCCCCAGCTTTCTCATCTGTAAGCTGGTGGTAATGCAAACTTCATCAGAAAGTTGTGGGGGAAAAGATAGCTAGTAGAGAATGTAGATACAAGTAGTAGGAATATCAAAAGATAACTGTGTTTTGAACATTGATATATAAACAATAGTGTTCATAAATGTTCAGCCAAGGTGCCTTATTAGGTATCTTCCTATTAATACAAAGAATAAATCAAGTGGTCAACTGTTAATTGCAGGGAAACAAGCTAAAAATTGTATGAAGTCATTCTTCAAGGTGAATATAGTAATGAAAAGTGGAAGAAAAAGTATGCCCTAAAGCAAATATTTGACAAAGTCTTTAAAAAGTAAAATGATGCTGGAAAATGAAAACTAAGGTGTTAATTGCTAGATTTTTGTTCATATATTGATTACAGCTCTTAGCATTTGATCCTGTTTTCTGTATATTGTACAAAAAACAAAACTAAAACTTGGTTTTTGATTTGGTGCTGCTCTTTTGATATATGTGCTTTGTGAACATTAATGGCATCGTGGTTTATCTGCCGTTCAGCATTGTGGCATCTACTGAGTTCATGTTTGTTCTCTGGCTTGAATAGGAAGGAAACATGCCTCTAGAAGATTTATTGGCATTCTATGGCTATGAACCTACAATTCCAGCTGTTGCAAATTCCAGTGCAAATAGCTCCCCAAGTGAACTTGCAGATGAACTACCAGATATGACACTAGACAAAGTAAGTACAAGCATGTAGAAGAATTCCAGATCTATTACCATTGTCTGCTTTTATTAGTTTCTTTAAAGTACTTCGTAATTCTGAATTGTAAACTTCTTGTGGACTGTTGCTCTTGTCATTTTGGTGACTGATTTGAATATTGTTTGGCTTTGATCTCACTACTTTAAAACTAGTAATAACTTCATAATAATTTGAATGTTAGAGTTTTCTTCCATAACTTTTTATCTTTCCTGTGTAGCTGTATTATATCTACACTTAGATTTTGCCCTAACTTCTTTTGATCCTGTGGACACATGAATGCATTGATTAATAGATCCCCAGAAGTTTTCAAACAAGCTGGCTTAGGCATGGAGAGGTTGGAGAGAAGTTCTGTTTTCTTGGGCTCTGGGAGTGACAGCGGCCATAGCAGCCAAGACCTCAGTGGTACGTCTTTAACATAGGCTGGTTGTAGGGGTGGCCAGTCCCTGGTGAGAAAAATTCATAGTCATGGTCTCTGCTGATGGATCCCTGGGAAGCTTTCTTCAACTTTCAGGTCTTAAGCAGGGAGAGGAATCCACATCTTGGAACCTCTTCCTGTGAGTTGTGTTGTCTCCACTTTTCAAAAGTGATGTTAATGTACCAAAGACCTTAATGGCCATAGGCATTCAGCAAATATTGAGTGCCTACTGTGTGCCAGGCACAAGGATGACTATATACTTACATAAAATTAATTCAGAACTGTTTCTTTCAAAATTATATCGCTAGTCTGAGTGGTACATTAGTTGAACTTTTTAAAGTTATTGAAAGAGTGGAGTTTGGAGACTGTTTTGTTTTAGTTATTTAAGTTGGCAGAAAGTTAATTTTAACTTTTAACTGCTTAGAAGTAAGATTATTTTTGTTGTAAGTTCACTAAAAATTTGTCACTTCAGATAAATTCTCTGTATACCCACAAATTGGGTAGATTGTTTGTTATATCATAAATATGTAATAGTATGGATCATTAGATATTATATATACTTAAGTAGTAAATGTTATTAAATAATTATATACATGAAGTAAATTATAGAATTTCAAATTTACTTTTCTCAAACCTGAGGCTTCAACTATTAATAGTTCTTATCTGTATTATAATACCATCATGTTTATGAATAATGTTATCAAGATTTTTTTTCAATATTGATGGGATATAATTATTTCTAACCCTAGTGTCGCATTCCTCTTCTTATAGGAGGAAATAGCAAAAGACCTATTGTCAGGTGATGATGAGGAAACTCAGTCTTCCGCAGATGATCTGACTCCATCTGTGACTTCCCATGAAACTTCTGACTTCTTCCCTAGACCTTTACGATGTAAGAAATCCAATCATTACTGAGTAGTAGTAGTAGCACTGATACTCTGGCTTGAGTACATTTTGTTACGTAATATAGTTTTCATAAGAATATTTTAAGTGTTTTACTTAATTGAAATAAAATACTATTATAATCTGAATAAGATTATAACTTTTTTTTTATTGGGAGAGATGTAAACTAATATGCTGTTTAAAAATGAAAGCATTTGTTTGGTTTTGCAAAGCTGTTTTCTTTCTCAAGACTCATCTGTTGCTAAGGCAACCAGTCTTGGTTCAGCCATGAAATTTTATAGACATTTTTTAGGTTTCTGTTAAAAAGCTCCTACTTTCCTGGTTTTGAAAATTGCTATCAGTTGCCAACAGTATTTTTGTAGTTTTAGTGATTGATTTAATGCTTTCCTTTTAATTCCTTGGTGTTATCTTTTAATGTATATCAGCAATATTTAAAAGGTCTTTGGATTGAAATAATTTCTTACATGCAGTTTTGCTTATTTCTCAGGTATTTTTATGGTTGAAGAACTGTTCAGTTAACAAGTTCCAATACAATACACTTACGTGTGCAAAAAGACTATTTTTATGAACTCATTGTGCTGCTCTGTGATTGTCTCTCTCTGGATTAATGTAATCAGTGTAGTCCAGGGCTCTGCTTTCTCCTCTTGCCTTTCCAAACTGTATGATCGTATACCAAATAATTATAATGATAACAAGCATTTTCTTCATGTTTTCAATGTCTTAACTTGTGTAAAAATGAGACTAGTACAAGAAGTTTAGTGTATTTGTGCCGATCTCATTTACTCTGCAAATTTTTATCACAAAATATCAGCCACTCTTTCAGGTGCTGCAAAGAAAGGCAACAAAACCCTTTTTAAAGATTTAATTTTCTTCTTTTAAGCAAATACTACGTGTGATGGAGATAAAGACTCAGAGGTTGAAGATGTTGAAACAGACAGTGGTAACTCACCTGAAGATCTGAGGAAGGTATGTTAAGTTACCATTGCAGCTTTACATCATTTGGCTTAAAGTAGCTTTTAAAAACATTTCTGAAATAATTTAAGGTAATTTTGCAAGATAACTTTAGACTTGTAGTAACTGATGAATGAATTGGAACTTTTTTCCCAGTATTTATTTTTATAATAAGTTGTTTCTACTTCTAAATTTTTCTGAAGGAAATAATGATTGGTTTACAATATCAAGCAGAGATTCCACCTTATCTCGGAGAATATGCTGGTAATGAGAAAGGTAAGAAAGGCTTTTAATTTTGATAATATTTGGTAAGCCAAGTTATCTCTCAATATGTTTACTTCAGTACCTGATTGTATACTCATCTTGTGAATGTAAAGATAGATTTGGAGTAGGGGAAGAGTTAGCCTGACTCAGGAATATATCAGAATTAACCATGAGACTCAGAGAACCGCTGCCCACCTCCTCCGTCCCCCCGCCTCTTGCGGTGCGGCTTAGTGTGCTACGCACCTGTTAAAATAGTGGAGCTGCTCTTAATGTACAGCTCTTTGGCCTACACCCAACTCCAGTGGGAGCTGGTAGCACTGTATCACCCGAGATAATGAAAACAGAGGGATAAAATCTTTTGGGGAAGAAATGCTTAAGAAAAATGAAGCTGGAAGAAGTTCCCTTGCCCCAGCCCTGGAAGGATAGAATGTAAGGATTCAGGGCTTCCCTGATAACTCAATTGGTAAAGAATCTACCTGGAATGCAGGAGACCCCGTTTGATTCCTGGGTCAGGAAGATCTGCTGGAGAACGGATAGGCTACCCACACCAATATTCTCAGGCTTCCCTTGTGGCTCAGCTGGTAGAGAATCCGGCTGCAATGGGGGAGACCTGGGTTTGATCCCTGCGTTGGTAAGATCCCCTGGAGAAAGGAAAGGCTACCCACTCCAGTATTCTGGCCTAGAGAATTCCATGGACTGTATAGTCCATGGGGTCACGAAGAGTCAGACGTGACTGAGCGACTTTGACTTCACTTCAAGGATTCTGCTGCTTTTGTTACACACCCCTATTTAAGTGTAATCAGTTTTCCTCACATTTTTGATAGATTCTAACTATAGCTAGTTCTGAAAATGTGGATGGATGAGGTGGTGGGAAGTAAAAATCCAGGTACACTTTCCTAGCTCAACTTGGAAACCACATAGATTTGGCCCTGGGCAGAGTACATGTTCAGCAGCAGCCAGTCCTCAGATGAGACATGATGGAGGTGATATTTGCTCAGTTCTGCACCTTCAGAAAGGAGCATATACCTTCTCTCTCTTAAGAGGAGATAAACTCAAACTATTTTACCTATTTAAATTTTGACCAAAGAATAAAGAAACTGGTTCCAGAAGCTTACCTCAAAAGTTCAGTCTGATTGCTTCATAGGCACACTTTATTTTTAATTTCCAGCTCATTGGGAGTAGTAGTGCCTGCCTTACACAGTTGTGAGTGTAAAGCACTTATTATGGTCTCCGCTATATAGTGAGCTCTCAGTAAATTACTTTCATTAGCTATATTTAGTAATTATTATACACTTAAAGAATGGATTGAAGTTGGAGCAATGGGATAAATACTTGGGCCATCTGTGTGACTTTATAGTGTGGAGTGGAAGCTTTGAGAATGGCAGCAGTGTTTACATTAATAAAATATACAGTTTGTTTTAGTGATGTTTGCCTATTAAGTATGAGCTTATTTAAAAGGTGGAAACTTTGCTTCTCTTACTGTTTACCATTCTTTTCCATTTTTCATCAGTATATTAAAGGGAAGATAGATCTTTCCTAGTTATTTCATTACTGGCTGATATTTTTATTTCTGTTGGTTTATTTTCATTTTTTTGCAATTTTTAACCTCTAGACATTTCATAGAGTCATTTAGGGAGTTAAAGAGAAATTTTCGGTAAAGTTATTACTGAATTTACACAGGTTACTTTTACCCCCTCATTAGAAGAATGTAAGATACCACTGCTGGGTTTTATATTAGACTACTTAGAAAAGTCTCCATTAGACTACAGAGAAAGCCTCTAATTTGGTAAATCCAACCACCAAAAAAACTTGCTTGCTTTAGTCACTGGAATACTTGATCCTTAATAAAGTTTAAAAAAAATTGTTTTAAACCTTTATTGATGAAAGACTCAGCTTGCCAGACGATCAGATGACCAGGGTCTTCAAAGTTAGTTAACTTGTATAGGAAGAGGGAGAACAGTTTGTGTACATCTTGTAGTGTGTTGATACATTTAACATGTTAATGGGATGTTCTCTATCAGTGTATGAAAATGAAGACCAGTTGCTTTGGCGTCCTGGTGTGGTTTTGGAGAGCAAAGTTAAGGAGTACCTTGTTGAGACCTCATTAAGAACTGGAAATGAAAAAATAATGGATCGGATTTCTGCAGGAACACATACAAGGGACAATGAACAGGTATACATCAATTTTTGTTGAAGTAGCAGCTAACTAATGTAGTATCTTCTTAATATTCTTACATTTGATTAAAACGTTTTTAATGTATGAACTGGCTGTCTCTTTCTGATTCTAAAACTTGGAAGATACTGGTTTAAAAAAACCCCAGGACCTAATGATAACCGTTCTGTGTTATTTCATGTCTTCTGGCTTTTTTTCCTTTATACACACATATATTGTACTTTAGATACCATTTTGTATCCTTTTAATCCCTTAATCTCATTTTATTTGCTATTTAGATTTCTTTAATAGTTCATTCTTGGTGACTGTATATTCCATCGTATATTTAGACATTCTCTATGCTTGGACTTTGAGATTTTACAATGAAGTTACTTCTTGGATTATTCTTGAACTTTATTAAGGAAGTGGTTAAAGTTAATGTCTATTAAGTGTGTATAAATTTGCTTTAGGGTTATCTGTTAAGTACTGTGTACTTGTAGGTGCAGAGCAGTCTCCTGAGGGTATGTGGGATAAGCGTAGGAGTATGGCTTATCAGGGTTTTTTCTCTCTGGCATTGTTTTACCCCTCTCATATACCTTTTCACTTGTTATTGCTAGTCTAGTTAATCTTGATTAATGGGTGCCCAGAGATAGGTGGACTCAAACTTGAATTTCCAAATAACATAGAGAAGCCATACTAGCTGAACTTAAGAGCAGTTTTGTCAGCTGTCAAAAGGAAATCCTGTTGGATTTTTCTACTGATATTTTGTTAAAACTGTAAGTTAATTTTGGAAGAATTAGTACCTTTAAAACATTAAACCTTCTATTTGAAGAGCATGATCTGATTCTCTGTTTATTTGATTTTTTTTAATCACTTGAATGTTTTTGTTTAAATATCACATGTGTCTAATTGATTCCTCATTGTCTTGAAATGTGTGCATGTATTTAGCTTTGTAAATGGGATCTCTAGTATATTTGTATTTGTATATTATTGATTTAGAGAAATATATAGATTAACATTTTTTTTCTCAAGCTATTGAAACTAGTATAATGATTTTTCAGTTGTTTCTCTTAGGTTTTCTAGTCTTAAAATTATTATTAAATTAGACTTTTTTTTTCTTTGTTTTTTTTTTGTTTGTTTGTTTGTTTGTTTTTTTAAATTAGACTTTTATTCCTTCCTCACCGTTATTATATCTCTTATTCTTATTATATGTCCTACTACATTAGCCATAACTCTGAGAGACTTTTGGTAGTAATGGTGGTTTGAGGCCTGCTTTTGTTGAAAGAGCTTCCTAGGTGGCCCAGTGGTAAAGAATCCTCCTGCCAATGCAGGAGACACAAGAGACTCGGGTTCAATCCCTGGGTTGGGAAGATCCCCTGGAGAAGAGAATGACAACCCACTCTAGTATTGCCTAGAAAATCCTTTGGACAGAGGATGGTGGGCTATAGTCCCTGGGATCTCAAAGAGCTGGACACAGCTGAGTGAGTGACCACAGAATACACCTCAGGTTTTTACATTAAGCATAATACCAGCCATGGTTTGATGCCGGCTGTTTTCTTAGAATAAGATAATATCTAGCTACTTATAACTATTACACTTTTTGTCTTTTTAAAAATAAAAATAGGTACTGATTTATTTGAAGCTTTTTTAGCAACTGTTGAGATTGTTTTTAATGGTTGATTATTGATGTATTGATTATTAACCTATTAATGTGTTAATAGGTTTACTCATATACTTGCCTTTCTTGACACGTACTTGACAAAGTAGATTATTAGTTAACTTTCAATTGAGTTCTGTCTGCTGCTATTTAGTATATTCATAATTCGAAACAGATTTAATGGGAGGAAATTCTAATTTTTAAAAAATGGTATCTTCCATAGTAGATGGAAATAACTAAGACCATTATCAACTCCAGTCATTAAAATATCTATCCTTCTACTCTAGGCCTGCTGCTGTTGTCTTTTAGTAAAACTCTAAAAGTCAGGGAGTAGGTGGTAACAAGAGACAAGACCATGAGTCTTAACATAAACATTTAAAATAGGAGAATTCTACCAGCTCAGAAGATCTAGCAATTAAAAAAAATAAAAAAGCGAGGAATGATACTGGTAGATGACTTCTGAGCAGTAGAGTGAGAATGAAAAAACTCCTGGGATACCAGAGTCAGTGTATACTGCTGCTAAGTCACGTCAGTCGTGTCTGACTCCGCGTGACCCTATAGACGGCAGCCCACCAGGCTCCCCCGTCCCTGGGATTCTCCAGGCAAGAACACTGGAGTGGGTTGCCATTTCCCTCTCCAGTGCATCAAAGTGAAAAGCGAAAGTGAAGTCGCTCAGTCGTGTCCGACTCCCAGCGACCCCATGGACTGCAGCACACCAGGCTCCCCTGTCCATGGGATTTTCCAGGCAAGAGTACTGGAGTGGAGTGCCATTGCCTTCTCCTGAGTCAGTGTATAGGATAAATAAAATATCTAAGCAAACATACGCTTCAGATGTCCTAAAATTAGCATTTCAGCTGGTATTTGTCAGGATTCTTAAAATGCACATGTTTTTGTTTGTGTGTGTGTTTGTTTTGAATGCTGCTAAGTATGAACTTTTGGTTAATTTTGTTGAATATTTTTTTTTCTCTTTCCCTTAGGCATTATATGAACTTCTCAAGTGTAACCATAATATAAAGGAAGCAATCGAAAGATACTGTTGCAATGGCAAGGCATCTCAAGGTAAGAAGCACTTGGGATCAAGAGAGGGAAAGGACAGGGGCTGGTCTTTGGGACCAGAATAAGCAAAGTATCACAAAGGACGGCGTAGTCTTGTCACACTTTTGTGTATCCGTGTTCATCTTCATAGCAAGTAATTTTTTCCTTTTCTTGCCTTCTATTTTTAGACATACCAGAGATTGTTCAAATACAAATTAGTTACCCCCCTGTCACCTCCAGAACAAAGCAGACCCCAGAGATGACAGTATATCCAAAGTAATTAATAAGAATGATTTTATGGTTTCATTGGGGGAAAAAGTTGTTTTTTCTTTCTCAAACCAGACAGGAAATGAAAAGGAGATTAAAAAATTAAAAAAGAAACATATAATATATTCCAAACATGTATAGTAAACATGCAAGAAGTATATTTTTAGTAATCATGTAACTATTATTATAGTGCTTAGGTTTTGATTTGTGTATGTCAAGGAAAATGGTTAACTTTAATTTCAATATTTTTGTCATATAAATGGATTGCATGCACCACAGCTTTCATTAAGTATGTAGAGTGAAATAATGCTTAATAATATAATATAAATAAACTTGGAAAAATATAAAAGCTGAAAACAATGCATCAAAACTTGTGGATGAAATAGTCTATTGAAAGGTTTCCTTGTAGTAGCTGCTTTTCTGAAAAAATTATTTTAAGCTCTCAAAACTCTGAAATGCTAAGTGCATTTAATTTTTCTTTAGTTTAAGGTTTCTAAGATTTTCTTTTTCAGTCAAACTGTTTTTCACCTTTGTGGTGGACTGCTGTGAATGGCTTTGGGGACCAGGCCTCCACTGTGAGTGGGGCACTTCAAGTCTCCTCTGCTTCAAGTAGATTTAATGCATCAGTATTAATATCTGCTGGGAAGTTGAATGGGACTTAGTCTTTTGAGAGCATAAGCTGTTTTTTATTCCTTTTATATTTCTGCAGTATAGCACTCTGCAAATTGACTTTAAATAAATATGTGTTGATTATTTATGGTCTGTAATTAAAAGAGACCATAAATGATTTTGATGTAAGACCGAAGTAAGGCTTTTCTTTCCATAGAGGAAATAGCATTTTATTTTTTTCTAATTAAAAATGCTCATTGTTTAAAAAAAAAAAATCAGAAAAACAATGAACATAAATTGTAGGGAAAAAAATAAATTCTTGTCTCATTATACAGAGAAAAAAACCCAATGTTTATATTTTGGTAGTCTAAATTTTTTTAGTTAGGATTAAGGACTTGTATGTGTGTGTGTGTAGAAGTTTATAGTTTTTTATTAGGAAACCATACTGTAAGTAAATTAGTGATTTGTATATATGAGTTTTGAGACCAATTTGTTTTGTTTTAAATTTTCTTTAGAAGGAATGACTGCATGGACAGAAGAAGAATGCCGGAGCTTTGAACATGCACTCATGCTTTTTGGAAAAGATTTTCATCTTATACAGAAGAATAAGGTAAGTTAGACAAATTAGACATAAACAAACAGAAAAATTGCTTAGTGATTACAATGAATATAAGCAACTAATTTATAAGTCACTTGGGTGGGGGGGGGAAGCTATAACTTGTTAATGCTCCCATGCTATTAACATATTGGTTACTTTCTGATCAGTCTTTCTGTAAATTCAATGTCATGTCATCTAGTCGCTCAGTTGTGTCTGACTGTTTGTGACCCCATGGTCTGCCAGGCTCTTCTGTCTATGGGATTCTCCAGGCAAGAATACTGGAGTGGGTTGCCAGTTCCCACTCTAGGGGATCTTTTCAACATGGAATTGAACCCATGTCTCCTACATTGCAGGCAGATTCTTTACCATCTGAGCCACAAACCCAATACTGCTCTGAAATATAAAATCTTTAAAAAGCAGTAGGCCTAGAATATTGAATAGCAATAGACATTGAATATCCAGTTAAATATTTCAGAATTCTAGTTTCCTTAGGACAAAAAGAAAGTATAAACAAATCATATTTTAATGAGAGATAATTATCTCAAGCTTTTTAGAATATATACACACTTTTAAAAAAATTGACTTTATTTTTTAGAGCAGTTTTAAGTTCATAGCCAAATTGAGAAAGTAGAAGTCCCATGTATTTCCTGCTCCTGCACATACATGGCTTCTTCCTCCATCAGCATCCCACACCAGAGTGGTATATTTGTTACAGCTGATAAATCTACATTGTCATATTTTTATCCCCTAAAGTTTATAGTTTACATTGGGATTCACTCTTTGTGTTATATATTCTATGGATTTTGAAAAATATATGACAATACCTATCAACCACTGTAGTATCCTACAGAATAGTTTCAGTGACCTAAAAATTGTGTCATATACTTGGAATCATACAGTATGTAGCCTTTGCAGATTGGCTTCTTGACTTAAATAATATGCATTTAAAGTTCCTCCATGTTTTTTTGTGGCTCATTTCTTTTTATCACTGAATAATATCCCATTGTATGGATGTATCAGTTTGTTTATCCATTTACCATTTGAAGGACATCTTGATTGCTTTCAAGTTTTGGAGACTTATAGTTAATGTGTTTATTGAAAGGTATACTTTATTTCTTGGTTTAAAATGCTTGTTCCTATATTATGATCTTATAACAAAGCCACTAATCACAATAGAGGTTCTAAAACTTCCTTATTGTGTAATTAAGCAGGGGAGAAAGTGTTTATTGGGTAAAGATACGGAATTTTTTTCTGTACATCTGAATTCATACCTTTAGCTGTGTATAGTTAGAGAAACCCTAGTCTGGATGTGGAGCCAAGTTGAATGAGGCTCAAATTTTATTATCATTTTTTATTTTCTACCAGACTTTGTTGCAGCTAAGAGATGCATGATAGAGGAAAAATCTTGCCTTTAGCTGGCAATCATCTTAAATTCCAGATGCGGTTGAGTACTGATCCCTTTACAAATGGAGTCTCTTTTGGGTCATGGAGCCCTTTGATAATCTGATGAGGCTGCACCCTTCTCCCTAGAAAAGTGTACTTGAATGACATTTTGGGAATTACTATATCCCATTGAGGCTCATTCATGGATCACTCAGGGTTAACAAGTACCCTTGGTACAGTCAGAATCATGGTGAAAGTTCAGTGAAGAAAAGTAAAGTATGTCAGTGTTTTAAGATTTTCAGTAAAGGTGTAAGATAATTTCTGGATGCACATTTATTATTATTATTACATTCTGATTTAAATAAAAAGCCTTGTGCTTTTAAAGGTAGCCTCATTATTAAATAGTGTGAAAATAAAAACAGTTTACTAGTAACATATTCAGAATTTCATAATTAGAAAGATAGAAAATAAGACCCATGGGTGTTAAAAAAAAAAAAAAAGTTACTAAAAATGTGTAGAATTTTTTGGTTTTTAAAAAAAATTCAACTTTTTTTATTAGGTGAGAACTAGAACAGTTGCTGAATGTGTAGCATTCTACTATATGTGGAAGAAATCTGAGCGTTATGATTACTTTGCTCAACAGACAAAATTTGGAAAGAAACGATATAACCATCACCCTGGAGTTACGTAAGTACCCTGGGCTTGACTTCAGGGATTTTTGTTTTTAACTGTGATAAGCAGTCACAGCATTATTTGGGTGTGTTTTTTAGGGACTATATGGATCGTTTGGTGGATGAAACAGAAGCTCTGGGTGGGACAGTAAATTCTTCAGCCTTAACTTCTAACCGACCTGAGCCTGTACCTGATCAACAGCTAAACATTCTCAACTCTTTCACTGCCAGTGATTTGACAGGTAAGAACATTTTTTAGTGTAATGTGGGACAGAATTATATCCTCTTTGTCACATGATGTAGGACCACTTACTGAAACCATTTCTCATTTCTTTTTAGCTTTGACCAACAGCGTAGCGACCGTCTGCAATCCAACGGATGTGAATTGTTTGGATGATAGCTTTCCTCCACTGGGCAACACGCCCCGTGGACAAGTCAATCATGTGCCTGTTGTAACGGAGGAGTTACTCACCCTGCCCAGCAATGGGGAAAGTGATTGTTTTAATTTATTTGAGACTGGATTTTATCACTCAGAGCTGAACCCCATGAACATGTGCAGTGAAGAGTCAGAAAGACCAGCAAAGAGATTGAAAATGGGCATTGCTGTTCCTGAATCCTTTATGAATGAGGTTTCTGTAAATAATTTGGGTGTAGACTTTGAAAATCACACACATCATATCACCAGTGCCAAAATGGCCGTGTCTGTGGCTGACTTTGGCAGTCTGTCTGCCAACGAGACCAATGGTTTCATCAGTGCCCACGCTCTGCATCAGCATGCCGCCCTGCATTCTGAATGAAGCGAGTGAAGGGCCCAGAAACAGTGGGTGTGCAGTACCAGTACCAGGAAAGTATCAGGTTTGCTTAGTCTTTCACTGGAAGTTTGAACTTTTTTCACTATGACATCAGTGATGTCAGTATGTATAGAACTATATCTTGATTTATCAAGAGTATTTTCATTTTCAATCCATAAATGTGGAAATGAACTATGATCAGCAGAGTTGGGAACTAAGATTGAACTCTGTGGTGCAGCTTTAAGCTCTGCTTATCTCTTCCTCATCCCCAATACCTCTTCCCCACTCCCTTCTTTTTCTATTCTTTTCTGTTCCCCACTGCCCTCACTCCCATTTTTAAAACCTGTAGACAGAGGCCACCAGCTCAAAACCAGCACAGATGTTCTGAACTGAATGGAGTGGCTTCTATTCGTGTAAATTCCTTTTGCCGTAATGGATGCAGTGGAATAACAATGTTTACAGGTACCGATCCTGATCCCTGCTCAATGTAGCATTTTTTGGTTTTATTTTCTTAATTAAATAAAAGCAGGGGTAGGTTTCTTTAAACTGCACAAACATGCAAGGATTTTTTTAAAAATGGAAACTTCTCTCATGTTATTCAACTAGAGCACTTCAGTTTACAAAACAGCAAGTCCATCTTTATAGAAGCCAGCACGAGGAACTGCGTGCAAATTATGAAGACGCTTGCTTGGATCCTGTTTCAAAATTCTAGACCAGGGCTACCTTACACAGAATTGGTCATTTTACTGCCAGAAGACTTCTGTGTAACTTCATTTATTGGCTAAAAAATTGGCATTTGAAAATACGGAATTTAGATGGGGTTTTGTCCACCATTATCAAGATTGTAATCATAAAAACCATACCGGTCGTTGCTAACTTCGTTTTTCCTGAGGCAGTTGACTTGCAGGGCACAGTCGACAAAGCCAAGGACGTTGCCACTTAGACTGGTTTACATTTGGGACACTTTTTCAGTTGTTGTGTAGTGCTGCAGTTCAAATGTTAATATTTAGGTGGGATTTCTAGATCCTACACATAATGCAGTAGAACCTTGAAGTACATTTAAACTTTTCTGTTTAGCTTGGACCAGTTGGCAAGAAAAAATGTGAGTTTCTATCTGAAATACAATGGTACGTTACCACTTTTAAGTTCTAAAAAGTGATTGACGTTCAGATGCGTCTCAAAACTCACTTTTATTTTTATTCTAAACATTGTGAATGAGAAACCATTGTCATAAACTCTGGCCATTTTTGCTCTGTAGACATGCATCTTTAAGTTATAAGGTGAATTCATGCAATATGTAATGCAGTGTTAGGATGTGATAAGCTTTGCTTTTATAGTTCAGTTAAAACACAGAATTTTCCTTTTTTTTTGCACCATCTTAATTAAAATTTTCAATTTCTACTAGTTGTCTTGCTTTGCCAAAACTTAGATATTTGGCTACATTGCTGATATTTTTAAGTATAAGTCGCTTCAAGGTTGTGCTGATGAATAGATAGAATGTAGTGACCTTAGTGATGGAAAGGGAGGGTATTTATTATACAAACTGTGAACTGCAATGACATCCTTTGTTTTGGATGATTTGTATTCTTGTTTTTCTTTGCAGCATTTTAATGAAGATTGCTTTGAAGTGTTTACGCATTAGCACATTTACTTAAAAAGTTAGTTTAGCACAGTGGACGAAAGTAGTTAAATTAATAACTTAAAGTCAGTCTCTAATTTATACATCTAAAGTCCGCATTCCTGTATGCACACAGTAAATAATGGGTAGCCTGGGCTTTTTGTTGCTTTCAGATATTTTTATCCAAGTTATCAGCTTCATATTGCTGTGGTGTTGTGCTAAACTTTGAACCTAATTTCTTTTGTTAAAAATGAATACATCTATAATTTAGTAAGATACCGGCCACAATCTTCCATTGTCATAACTTTAATTTTTACTCTGGGTTTACAGTGGCTGGTCTGTATAAAACAATTTACACAAAGATGACTGAATGCTAATACCAGTTGCACTTAATGAACATGCCCATTCTCAGTAGCTGATGCAGTAATATATTCAGTTTATCTATGCATTGCTGGGATCTTGATATAAGATGGAAACAGTGTTTCTTATCTAAAGTTTTGATTATCAGCAAGTTGAATGGACACTTTAGTTATTTAAATAAAGATTTTTGACCAAAATCCAGAAATGATATGAGAGAAAAATAAATTCCAGCTAGTTTAATAGATTTTTAAACACCAATCTGATTTTAGCCTCTTAGAGAGTGCTAACTAGCTGGTAACGTTTACTTTTAATTCCTTGTTAAAATGAGGCAATAATTTGCAAGATTTTTGTATATATATGTAAATTCTTCATATCTTTTTAGATCTAATTCAGTATTTTCTGACTGCTTCCTCCATGTATGATACCATTTTTGTGCATGCTTGATGTGACATTCATAAACTGTACCCCTCTGGCTTTATTCATGTAAAATAACTATTTATTGAATTTCCTTTTAAATCTGGGTTTACTGGGTTTTTTTTCCTCTCCGTTTAAGCATCTTAACAGAGAATTTGTTACTGTTTCTTAGAAGAATTGCGTTTGAGAGCGTGAAAATAACTGATTTGCAGTCTTATGAAGAAACAATAATGCCTTTATTATTAAGTGTTAAGCACAATTCTTATAACAAACTGTGATAAATTCTTTTTTTTCTTTGCCATATTATTTTCATATGAACAAACCAAAAATCCACGGTGAGCAGTTGCAGTGTTGGCTGATGTGTCTTTTTATGTACAGGGGGTTTGAAGAGGACAGCGGATTCATTTAGAAGTGAAACTGGTGCTGTGATTATAGCAATACTTTACTTTTGTTAGTTGTACTCCACTTTTTCATGCTAGCTTTTTCAGTGTTTAGTTTTCCTCTTGTTATGGTCAACTGCTGAATTTACTTGAAGGATGTAGAATACTGTTTAAACAATACTAAAGTCTGTACAATTAGGTCAAAGAACTGTGCAATTGTTTCCTTTTTAATTTTTACAATTGAGGGTCATAATATTTGAGAACATCAAATCTAATAGAGCATAGTAAAACTATTTAATTTAACCAAAGTCTCTAGTAAATATTTCAACTTTGAATGTAAACTAATGAATCAACCTGACCACCAAGGAGATTGTTTGCCCAGAGTTTCAAAGCACATTGTCTACAAATGGAAATTGAAATAATTTATAAAAATATTGACAGTACTATGTTTTTTAAAAAGTTCTTAATTTTTTCACTGAAAGGAGGAAACTGTTAGTTTTATTGTTAAATGTGGTAGATATTAAAACTCCTTTTAGACAACCAGTGATTCCAGTTGTCCCGGTTTGAAATAAGTACGCCGTGAGTATGAGATTGATTAGTGACAATCAGAACAAGTTTTAGTATCAGATGTTCAAGAGGAAGTTGCTATTGTTGCATTGATTTTAATATTTGTACATAAACACTGATTTTTTTGAGCATTATTTTGTATTTGTTGTACTTTAATACCTGGTGTACAGTTCCAGAAATAAAAATCTGGAAATCTTTTTTTTTCTTGGTTCGTGTGAGTATTTGCCACAAATAGATTTTTATTTAATGACTCTTAAGCTATAACACATGGGCAGATATTTAACACTGTTAAGTAGGTTTTAGATGTAGTAAATTATTTGATAGGTAAATACAATTGATAGGTGAAATAGTTTTCTTTAAATCCTCTAAAATAAATGTCCATCTATCAATACAATAAAATTCTAGCTATCTAAAAGTGAGGATTATATGTACTTTTAGTTTCATTCAGGAAATACTTATTGAATGTCTGTTACGTTTCAAACACTGTTCTCAGTAACTGTTGTCATTTAGGGAGACCTGAAATCTGAAATTTGATTAGATGTTATTATTTCATAGAATATTTGTAGTAAACTAGTCTTCCTTATTATAATGTTCATAGTTTGGTTCAGTTCAGTTCAGTCACTCAGTCGTGTCTGACTCCTTGCGACCCCATGGACTGCAGCATGCCAGGCCTCTCTGTCCATCACCAACTCCCAGAGTCCACTCAAACTCGTGTCCCTTGAGTCGGTGATGCCATCCAACCATCTCATCCTCTGTCATCCCCTTCTCCTCCCTGTCTTTAATCTTTCCCAGCGTCAGGGTCTTTTCAAATGAGTCAGCTCTTCACATCAGGTGGCCAAAGTATTGGAGTTTCAGCTTCAAAATCAGTCCTTCCAATGAATATTCAGGACTGATTTCCTTTAGGATGGACTGGTTGGATCTCCTTGCAGTCCAAGGGACTCTCAAGAGTCTTCTCCAACACCACAGTTTCAAAAGCATCAATTCTGCACTCAGCTTTCTTTATAGTCCAACTCTTACATCCATATATGACTACTGGAAAAACCATAGTCTTGACTAGACGGACCTTTGTTGGCAAAGTAATGACTGCTTTTGAATATGCTGTCTGGGTTGGTCATAACTTTTCTTCCAAGGAGCAAGCATCTTTTAATTTCATGGCTGCAGTCACCATCTGCAGTGATTTTGGAGCCCAAGAAAATAAAGTCTGTGACTATTTGCATTGTTTCCCCATCTATTTCCCATGAAGTGATGGGACCGGATGCCATGATCTTAGTTTTCTGAATGTTGAGCTTTAAGCCAACTTTTTCACTCCTCTTTCACTTTCATCAAGAGGCTTTTTAGTTCCTCTTCACTTTCTGCCATAAGGGTGGTGTCATATGCATATCTCAGGTTATTGGTATTTTTCCCGGCAATCTTGATTATAGCTTGTGCTTCATCCAGTCCAGTATTTCTCATGATGTACTCTGCATATAAGTTAAATAAGCAGGATGACAATATACAGCCTTGATGTACTCCTTTCCCAATTTGGAACCAGTCTGTTGTTCCATGTCCAGTTCTAACTGTTGCTTCCTGACCTGCATACAGATTTCTCAAGAGGCAGGTCAGGTGGTCTGGTATTCCCATCTCTTTCAGAATTTTCCACAGTTTATTGAGATCCACACAGTCAAAGGCTTTGGCATAGTCAATAAAGCAGAAATAGATGTTTTTCTGGAACTCTCTTGCTTTTTCAATGATCCAGTGGATGTTGGCAATTTGGTCTCTGGTTCCTCTGCCTTTTCTAAAACCAGCTTGAACATCAGGAAGTTCACGGTTCACGTATTGCTGAATCCTGGCTTGGAGACTTTTGAGCATTACTTTACTAGCGTGTGAGATGAGTGCAATTGTGCAGCAGTTTGAGCATTCTTTGGGATTGGAATGAAAACTGACCTTTTCCAGTCCTGTGGCTACTGCGGAGTTTTCCAAATTTGCTGGCATATTGAGTGTAGCACTTTCACAGCATCATCTTTTAGGATTTGAAATAGCTCCACTGGAATTCCATCACCTCCACTAGCTTTGTTCGTAGTGATGCTTTCTAAGGCCGACTCGACTTCACATTCCAGGATGTCTGGCTCTAGGTGAATGATCACACCATCGTGATTATCTGGGTTGTGAAGATCTTTTTTGTACAATTCTTCTGTGTATTCTTGCCACCTCTTCTTAGTATCTCCTGCTTCTGTTAGGTCCATACCATTTCTGTCCTTTATTGAACCCATCTTTGCATGAAATGTTTCCTTGGTATCTCTAATTTTCTTGAAGAGATCTCCAGTCCTTCCCATTCTATTGTTTTCCTCTATTTCTTTGCATTGATCACTGAGGAAGGCTTTCTTATGTCTCCTCGCTATCTGGAACTCTGCATTCAAATGGGTATATCTTTCCTTTTCTCCTTGGCATTTCGCTTTTCTTCTTTTCACAGTTATTTGTAAGGCCTCCTTAGCCAGCCATTTTGCTTTTTTGCATTTCTTTTTCTTGGGGATGGTCTTGATCCGTCTCCTGTTTGGTAGACTCCAGAAATAACTTCCCCAAGTCTTCATCTTCCCAAGCTAAATATCTCACTTTGGCCTAATTTCACAAGTTTGGTCCCCGTATTTCACTTGTTCTGACCAGAGCTTTTTCTGTCTAGTTCCTTTCTTAATATGCAGTGATCAGATGGCACGTAATGTCGGTTTTGTACAAGGACAAGAGGACATCTTTGCTTCAGTTGCTCATCGAAAATCACATTTCTTCATTCACAGATACCAAAGAGCCTTGATGAGCAGGCCTCCCTGGTGTACACATACACAGAAGTGCCTTCAAAGTGGGGAGAAACACCAGTGTTTCTTGGCTGAATACAGTGAAGTGTGCAGCCGAGTGCCATATGTGAGCACAGCCCTTTAGGCTTTTAGGGGAGGGAGGAGAGCCTAGTGAGAGCAGAGTAATCTAGACACTTGTAGACCTTAACCCATTCCATCCATCCATGGTTTGCTTTTCCAGCATGCTGCTTCTCTTCCTTTTTCAAAGGTTGCATGGTATCTGTAAATTGGGTAGTTTGTTATACGCACTTCCATTTTTAATTTAAAATAGTCTTGGGGTATAGCACTGTTTAGGATTTCCCACCCAGGTAAGTGATCTCTATTCCGTGTTCTCTTTTCTGTGGCTGGCTGGGTTCTCTGAACAAAACTGCACAGGGTCACTGAAGTCCTAGTCCTAGATCAGAAATGCTCACATTTTTCAAGGCTTAATATACTATAGCTGGCATTCGCTTCAGTGAGAGACAAGCTTCATAGTATACCTAGATTTTTATGAGATTGTTTTTACACAAGTAAAGCTAACACTGCCATGAAGTTGTAACCAGGTGTAGAAATAATAAAAGCATTTCATAAACATGTCAGAAATGAAATAAGTCATTTATAAATCTTGAAAAGTTATTCCAGTAAGGAAAAAATGATTTTTTTTTTAATAGCAGTGTTTTCTTTTTAAAAAATAACTTCATCCCTCTAGTCCAGACCAAGTCATCATACTGGGCATTTTATCAGCAGGAACTGTTTGAATCTTCCAGGACCCTTCACATAGTAGGCATTCAGTAAACGTTTGATGAATTTGATGTTTGTTTCACTATATTACACTTAAGCTGATGGTAACTTTCCCCCCAACTTAAGATAGAAAAACTTTTAAGACAAAAGTTAAGAGTATAAAGAACAATCCTGATCGAACAATTAATGTTGTGCCATATTTGTACTCTATGTTATACGCATTTTTTAAAATTTTATTTTTAAACTTTAGATAATTGTTAGTTTTGCCAAATATCAAAATGAATCCGCCACAGGTATACATGTGTTCCCCATCCTGAACCCTCCTCCCTCCTCCCTCCCCATACCATCCCTCTGGGTCGTCCCAGTGCACTAGCCCCAAGCATCCAGTATCGTGCATCGAACCTGGACTGGCAACTCGTTTCATACATGATATTTTACATGTTTCAATGCCATTCTCCCAAATCTTCCCACCCTCTCCCTCTCCCACAGAGTCCATAAGACTGTTTTATACATCAGTGTCTCTTTTGCTGTCTCGTACACAGGGTTATTGTTACCATCTTTCTAAATTCCATATATATGTATATGCATTTTTTAATGAATTATTTTTAAAAAGTCTGACACTTCACTCCTAAATACCTAACACTGCCGCAGAAGTTAAATTTCTGTATTTAACATAAAGTTCTGGATAATAGGATCTTCTTGATCAACTAGCTTGGCTTATATATATATAGAATGTATAATTTTATTTTTGGCTGTACTGGGTCTTTGTTGCTGCACGAGGGCTTTTCTCTAGTTGCGGCAGGTGGGGACTACTATCTGGTTGCTGTTCTTGGGCTTTTCATTGCGGTGGCTTCTTGTGTGGAGCACAGGCTCTAGGGTGCTCAGGCTTCAGTAGCTGAGGCTCCTGGGCTCTGGAGCACGGGTTCAATAGCCTGTGTGTTGCACAGGCTTAGCTGCTCCGAGGCACGTGGGATCCTCCTGGACCAGGGATTGAACCCGTGTCTGTTGCACTGGCAGGTGGATTCTTTACCGAGCCACCAGGGAAGCCCTTGGCTTTTTAACAAAGTGAGTTCCCCTTGTGGCACAAATAAAAGACAAATGAGGCTGAGAAAAAGATGCTCCCATGGACTTAGGTGCATAGACATCATAAACGCTACATAAATGAATGGGGAGCATTAGGGGTTGGCAGTTGAGGACTGTAAATTTCAGTAGCTTAGTTAGGCAAGGTGACGGAAAGAGCTATATGGCTATTGCGGGGGAGGTTTTTGGAGGCAGAACTAGTACAAAAACCCTGAGGTGGGAGTGTACCCTGCAGTCTCAGGAGTGGCAAGGAGACAGCTGAGGCTGTGTGGAGAGAGCAGGATGTGAGATCAGAGGTAGTGAAGGACTCGGCATATATTCTAAAGTAGGAGTAATCAGAGTTCTGAGCAGATGCCAGCAGGATCTGATTTGTGCTTAAAAGAAATCACTCTTGGCTGTCTATTCTGAAAAGGGGGCAGGAATGGAAACATGGAAAGCAATCGGGAGGCTACTGAAATTACAGTAAACTTAAGTGAGAAGAGCTGTTGGTGTAGCAGTAAAGAGGGTCAGAATCTGGTGGTACAGGTGCCATAGAGAGGCCCATAAATAACGCACTCCCTATCCAAGTATGGAGCTGAGGGTTGGATGCAGGAGTCAGGTTGATGGAGATCAAAGTAACTCCTCCTAATAGAACTGGAGAATGTGGCTTCAGAGCTGATGCCAGGCCAGCTCACTTGATACTCCACCTCTGAACTAGACTCACTCCTTTCCTGGCTGGGCTGACTACAGGCTACTTGCCACCCAGGGCTGAGAACCACCCAGAACAGACTACTGGGAGAGTCCACAGAGAAGGAACTAGTGGGGTTGGGGCCATGGTGTCTAATTCTTGTCTAAAAATAATCTCAGAGAATCATTCTTCCTCCAAAAGGTGGAGAGAGAGGCAGAATTACTAATGGAAGCCCACTAAACATGAGACGTGGGGAACAGGTATTCCTCCCACCACCACCTTTTAACTATATTTCCATGCCAAAACAATCTCTCTTACAGTCTCTTAAGCTTTGTAGGTGTGCATGTGTGTGTAAATGTTCAAATAGAGAAAACAGTATAATGACTCCCCATTGCCCCCTTAACCAGCTAAATCTTGAAATTACACACAAACCCCAATTAACTCATGCTGCTGCTGCTGCTGCTAAGTCGCTTCAGTCCTGTCCGACTCTATGCGACCCCATAGATGGAAGCCCACCAGGCTCCCCCGTCCCTGGGATTCTCCAGGCAAGAACACTGGAGTGGGTAGCCATTTCCTTCTCCAATGCGTGAAAGTGAAAAGTGAAAGTGAAGTCGCTCAGTCGTGTCCGACTCTTAGCGACCCCATGGACTGCAGCCTGCCAGGCTCTTCCATCCATGGGACTTTCCAGGCAAGAGTACTGGAGTGGAGTGCCATCGCCTTCTCCAAATTAACTCATGACAACACAACAAATATTTTTGGTCTTGGTTTACTCTGAAAAAATTAAGTTTTTGTGGATATTAGTACACATCAACAGTGTAAGAACTGCTGATGACTTGGCTAAAATTTGATAAACTACTAAAGATAATCAAAAGAATAGTTAAAATTATAAGTTCAGGTGGTGGCTTTTAATTTAGTAAGCTACTGTGTACTTAGGTGAAAACCAAATTAACACTAGAATTGCATTACAAATTTGAAAGTGTAACGAAGCAAATAGGTTTTATGATTAATTAAAATACTAATATCAATAAAAACAAAATTCCCACTCCAATTAGGTATCAAAACATTTGTTCTGCAAGTGGAACTTACAAAAAACATTTAGAATTAACTCAATAACTGAGTAGTAAACATAGTTTCATAGAGTTAGCTGACAATTGTATAGTAGTTTGAAAAAAGCTCTTCTCCTTGTTCAATGTCCCTGAGTGCAACAAGAATGACACAGCGCAGTGGGCTGAAAACAAAGAGAAACATAGTTAGCAGTGTTAACAGATACAAGCTCATATTTTTAGTACCATCAAGATGGATTTCATTGATAATTTTATTCAGATTCCTTACTATCATCTTAATTTATGTATTTGATTTCCATAAGGAAATAGCTCTCATTGCTGATGGAGGCATTTTAGAGTATATTTATTGTGCATCATTTAAAAAGCCCACAAATCAATAAGTTTATACAACTGACTACTTCTTTGAAAATGTTTCTATGTTCCCATCCTCAAAACTGGTATCATAAAAAGCATTTTAAAATGACATTATAGTTCAACACTTCAAAAAAAATTATTGTATCTTTGTATTCCGCAAAGCTGGAAATGTTACTTAACATTTATTGGAATTTAAAAAAAATACCTTTAATGGACACAATAAGACATATGCATACCTTCAAGTTCCTACTCTTCTAACTTTTCCTGTACTTGCTGAACAGCAATAATATTATGCCCCAGAATGTCAGGTGAAAAAAACTTCATTGTTAAAACACACACACACACATACATATAGAAACATAAAAGTTATCAAGTACAGGGAATTGTCTAAGTTTTAAATATCATTCATCATCAAAGGACAATTTAATTGGACCTGTATAAAATAAAGTTTGCTAGCAACTGGCAGCTAAGTGAAAGGATATAAAGGTAACGTCTTCTTACAGTATTGTTAATAAAAAACTCTTAAATATACAATTACTTATATTTAAAAATTGTTACTTGAGTATTCTCAGTAGACTTTCCACTTAATGCACAAAAAATAAATGTTACATTAAAAATACACATATTCTTGGGCTTCCCTAGTGGCTCAGTAGTGAAGAATCCACCTGCCAAGGCAGGGGACATGGGTTCGATACCTGATCCGGGAAGATCCCACATGCTGCAGGACAACTAAGCCCATGCACCACAACTGAGCCAGAGCTCTAGAATCTGTGAGCCGTAACTTCTAAGCCCACGTGCCACAACTACTGAAGCCTGTGTGCCTAGAGCCGCTGCTCTGCAGCGGGAGAAAGCACTGCGATGAGAGGCCTGTGCACTGCAGCTAGAGAGCAGACCCTGCTCCCTGCAAACAGAGAAAGCCTGTGTGCAGCAAAGAAGGTGCAGTGCAGCCTAAATAAATATGTATTCTAATCACTTATATGTGGAATCTAAAAACTACAACATACTAGTGAATGTAACAACAAAAAAGCAGACTCACAGATACAGAGAACAGACTAGTGCTTCCCAGCGGGTGGGAGGGGAAATACAAGGGTAGGAGAGTAAGAGGTACAAACCTCTGGGTATAAGACAGGCTACAAGGATGCAGTGTACAACATGGGGATGTAACCAATATTCTGTAATGACTGTAAATGGAGAATAACCTACATCAACACATTTTATGATGAACATAAAAATCTAAGTTATAATTTTTCACTAAAAAAAACCCCCAAACTCTCTAGTTTTTTCTTAGAAAATATATATCTATTTTAAGGCACAGCATAAGACAGAAGATAGGAAAAATTCCGAGAAGAACTAACCTTTGTTTGTCATAGCTGTAGGCAATGTTTGGAAGATACTGCTTCAGTTCTATAGGGAAAACTGCAGGCACATCAAATTCCTGATAACAGACATTAGCTGCTCTGTCTAAGAACAAGTACAAAACGTTTAGAAACAGAACCATTTTATCAGGTCATGGAAAACAGTACTGAATTATGGCACTTGATGTATAGTTTTCTAAATTACCAGAAAATGCTCAAATTAATAATCACTCTTATGTTCCAGGCACTGCAAGATTATATAGATACATATATTTGCATGTTTTATTATTTACTTTTTGAAGATTAGGAAACAGAGGCTCAGAGAGAATAAAGGTTACGTAGAGGAGTCAGGCTTCAAGTTCATGTCTAACACCAGTCTGTGTTAAATGTAGTCAGATGATCAAGCCTTATAGGAAAATAAAGCCCTAGAGAAGATTGGTAACTCATAAACTTAGTAACAGAACCAGTGTAGTGATTAATCTATAAGGCTATGTTGAGGAACTGACAAAATAATCTCTAAGTTAACTAGTAAAAAATAACTAAAAGAATAGTGATCAAAAGGGCAGTTATCAATTGCCTTATTTATTGCAAAATCAGAATAAAAACAGTTAAAGAATTCCAATTAACATATATCATTATCTCCCCAAATTCTCTGGTTGACATCAGCCATTATAAAATTTACTTCAGGGCTTTCAATAGCTGAGATATTAAACTTAACTGCCTCTGGCACTCAGTCATATGGCAAAGGAGGAACATTACCACTGCTGTATTTTTATCTCACAGCCCCAGGGTGCCAACTTACCATTTGAACAATTGTTCACATACTGTCCTATAGCCAATGGATTATGAATTTCTGATGTTAGCCATGTACTATCACTCATTTTTAAAGGGCCAAGTTGATCCCTCCCACTGCAAGATCTGAAACAGGTGAAAGCATTAGCTAAGAGACTGTTCCTCTGTACCTTAAAATTCAGTTAACCCTCGGTGAAATTTTTCTTAAAAACTTTTTTTTTGTTTTAACTTTTTAATTTTGTATTAGGGTATAGCTGATAAACAAACAATGTTGTCATGGTTTCCTGTGAGCAGAGTAGGGACTCAATCAAACATATACATGTGCCCATTCTCCCCCAGACTCCCCTCCCATTCAGGCTGCCACATAACATTGAGCAGAGTTTCATGTGCGATACAGTGCTGGCTATCCGTTTTAAATAGAGCAGTGTGTACCTGTCCATCCCAAACTCCCTAATTATCCTTTCCCCACATTTTTACCACCCCCCCGCCCCCCCCCACAACCCCCCAGCAACCATAAGCTCATTCTTGGAAGTCTGTGTTAAAAAAACTTATCTAATCAATTGGACAATTAACTAAATAGATTTTTTTTTTGGTCAATTTCCTAAATTGACTTTTTCAGAAGAGTTTAAGGTTCACAGCAAAACTGAGGAAAAGGTACAGATGTTTCTTAGGTAACCCCCATTCCCATACATGCACAGCCTGCCCAGTTTTCACCATCCCCAACCAGACTGGTATGTTTGCTTCAACTGATGAGCCTACACTGACACATCATAATCACTGCAGAGTCTATAGTTCGCCTTACAGCTCACTCTTGGTGGTGTACATTTTATGGGTTTGGATACCTGTATAACGAGAGATATCCATCATTAGGGTATCACAGAATATTTTCACTGTCCTAAAAATTCTCCATGCTCCACCTTTTGACCTCTCCTCACCTCCCCAGACTTTAGCACATGCCAATCATTTTATAGTCTCCACAGTTTTGCTTTTTCTAGAATGTTATATAGTTGGACTTTATATATTATGTAGCCTTTTCCAAATTGGCTTCTTTCACTTAGTAACACGCCTTTAAGTTTCCTCCATGTCTTGTTCTGGCTTGCTAAATAGATTTTTATTTAAAGTGCAAATGCCAGTGGTCAGAGTCATTGTGGTATGGTTCTGTCTCCTACAATTAAATTTGAACATGGTACCAACTTACCTATACACGACTTTTGATATTCCTTTGTCATTTCCATCAATGAGCACCCCATCTAGGCATCTAAAAATAAATGGGTTTCCAATGGACTGGAAAAAGATTGGCTCATACTTCTGATATACTGTACCTAATATATAAGACAAACACATATTATAGCAAGCTATAAAAATCATAACCATCATGATAAAGGACCTTTCTCTGGCACATAAACAGAACATGGAAGAATTTGCTTTAATTTCTCTACCTTTTTCTAATGTTTCCATTCTCCAGTCTAGACTATCACATTCTCTTTGGCTACTTCCCTCATTAAAAAGTGCCCAATAGCAGAAGGAACACAGAACCAACTTGTCCACACAGTCAAATAAAATACAACTATTCTGGTTAACAAAAAATGTGAACATCACATTTTAGGCTCGGTTTCAAAGTTGTGTTTTTGTTTTTATTTTTTAAAAGAGTTCTGCTACTGCTACTGCTAAGTCACTTCAGTCGTGTCCAACTCTGTTCGACCCCATAGACAGCAGCCCACCAGGCTCCCCCGTCCCTGGGATTCTCCAGGCAAGAACACTGGAGTGGGTTGCCATTTCCTTCTCCAATGCATGAAAGTGAAAAAGTGAAAGTGAAGTCGCTCAGTCGTGTCCGACTCTTCGCAACCCCATGGACTCCGGCCTACCAGGCTCCTCCGTCCATGGGATTTTCCAGGCAAGAGTACTGGAGTGGGGTGCCATTGCCTTCTCCGAAAGAGTTCTATTTGACATCTATTAAAGAGACTTTTAAGAAATGTGTTTTACATTTCTTATTTTATTTTTAATCAATTTTGTTATTGATTTTTATTATTTTGTTATTAATCAATTAGTGTAGATATATATGGGAATAGATGAGGCTGGCATTCAGGTTGTTTTCCCTTTCATTTGCAATGAAGGAAAGGAGAGAATATTTACAGGGTGCTTCCTATGTTGCAGGCATGTTGAAAGTGAAGTTGCTCAGTCGTGTCCAACTCTTTGCCACCCCATGGGCGGTAAGCCTACCAGGCTCCTCCATCCATGGGATTTTTCAGGCAAGTGTACTTGAGTGGGCTGCCGTTTCCTTCTCCAGGGGATCTTCCCAACCCAGGAATCGAACCCAGGTCTCCTGCATTGCAGACAGACACTTTACCATCTGAGCCAACAGGGAAGCCCTGTTAATCTATTTATTAAATTTATTTCAGTATTTATTTGTTTGTCGCTGGCTTGTTCTGTTTATTCTTTATGGAGTTAGGATAGTTGTGAAGGAGGAAACTGAGATGCCCCTGTTTAGGGACATAGAATTAAGAAGATAGTAGAATGACTTCTTAAAAAACAGGTCTTTTGGACATTCACACATATTTATACTGCACCAAATAATACTTTTAACAAATAATATATTCTACTGAGCAGTCCAGTTAATGATCTTTTGCAAAGAAACTGCTTTACTTTTCAAGTTTAGAAATAGCAGGAAGATCTTTACTCAGTGATTTACAGATTTAAATTTAATCTTTATATTTTAATCCACATCATTTTTTACCTTTAATTATTATCTAACCCAAACTGACTTATTCTCTAGTAATTTCTAAGTAATCAGTCTTATCAAAGTAGGCCATACTATACTTGCCTAAATTTAAATATTGATTAGAAAAATTTCCTTAAAAGAAAAATGCATTTATCTCAAAATGCTCCCAGATACTTTCTAATACATGAGATAATTTACAAACAGTTAATTTCCAACTCAAGATTTAAAAGTCCACGGAAATCATATCTGTAAGGAAGGACTACAGATGCAGACATAGAGAATGGACTTGTGGATATGGCCGGGGAAGGAGAGGGCGGGACAAACTTAGCGAATAGCATTGGAACATATATATTACCATATGTGAAAAGATATCGAGTGGAAAGTTGCTGTGTAACGCAGGGAGCTCAACCTGGTATTCTGTGACAACCTAGAGGCGTGGGGTAGGGGTGGTGGGAGGGAGGCTCCAGAGGGAGGGGACATATGTATACCTATGGCTGATTCAGGTTTTGTATGGCAGAAACCAACATGACACTGTAAAGCAATTATCTGCCAATTAAAAAAAGCCTGTGGAAATCCGTTTCCAATACAACCCCTTACTCTAAGGCTTATAGGGTTAGGTATTTTGTCGAACTTGTATTTATCCGTATATAAGAAACTCTTGGTCAAGTACTAATTATGTCATTACCGGGATACATAGATACAACCGCGCCTTTCCGTACCAATCCTTTAGTAACGAAGACACCTTTTCCAGCAGAAATCAATGAGCTAGGTGCTCGGGCAACACTGAAACCCAATGTCTTATAAAGAATTTCTTCTGGTGTAAAGGTATTTTGCTGCTGATGTCTGTATTCAAGCTGTTTCACCCTTGGATGCTGAACTGACAGTAGGTCTTGATATTTTGATTTAACAGGTTCTGGAAGCACAGTCAAGATATCTGATTGTTTACTGAAATCATTTACGAATAGAGCCTGGAAAACTTTCAGTAATGTTCCTAGGACATCTTCATCTGAGATAACTTTGTCTTTGGATTCTTCTGGAACATATCGGAGAGTCCTGAAAATGGGAAAAGTTTCTATTCACTACCCTTCAACTGATAAAAGCCAGACTGTCTTGATGTCATCAGGGTTACTGGCCTTTATGAAGATAATTCTCATGTGTTTGAATGGCATAAAACTAAGAAGTTTGGAAAAGAGTTTTGGGGGTTCAGTTCTAGTAACCTGACTCCCAACAATACTTACACAGGTCAACAACAGCTAATACTTATAAAAGGCCCATTCCATTCCAAATTCTACTGGGTCCTTAGTTTCATTATCCCATTTTTGCAGACAAGGAAACTCAGGCTTAGAGATGTTAGGGAACTTGCCCAACGTCCTAAAGGTGGTATACGGCAGAACAAGCAGCAGAAAACGGGCTGGTTTCCAGTACACCTAAAGCCATTATGTCTTCAAATTGCAGGGGCCCTTTTTACACGGGTGTAGCTTCAAAGACACATTTAACATTATATATATCGTCAGTCTCGCTCTGCTTCTGGTGCAATGGCAACCCACTCCAGTACTCTAGCTTGGAAAATCCCATGGATGGAAGAGCCTGGTAGGCTGCCGTCCATAGGGTCGCTAAGAGTCGGACACGACTGAGCGACTTCACTTTCACTTTTCACTTTCATGCATTGGAGAAGGAAATGGCAACCCACTCGTGTTCTTGCCTGGAGAATCCCAGGAACAGGGGAGCCTGGTGGGCTGCCGTCTATGGGGTCGCACAGAGTCGGACACGACTGAAGCGACTTAGCTGCAGCAGCAGCTTCAAAGACACATTTAACATTATAAATGTCGTCAGTCTTTCTCAGGAGTACTTTAATGATCACTTTTAAGTATTATTTTACTTCTTGTTTTACTTACAAGGAACCAATTTCCACCTCAGTTTGATAGTAGTAATGATGCATCTGAATTTACGTTTCTGTAGTACGAAACTGGGAGAGCTCTTTGGCTATTCACCAGCCTTCAACCGAGCTAGTCTGCCTATTTAAGTGAGCATCACGTTAACTTCTTCCAAGCAGGCAATTTACTAAAGCCAGTATTAACACTGATCCTACGGCCTTGACTCAGCTAGATCGCCTTCTTTAGGCGCTGAATCCGTATTCTAAACCCAATACTCCGACTTGCTTTTAGTGGCTTTTTGCTCGTTTTTATACATCAGCTACTCCAAGCTGTTACCCTCACAGCAGAGCTGCGTTGTTTTCTCCGTACAAACTACAGAGCTGTAAAAATGAACTACGGTTTGGCTTTTCCAAGGCACTTCAAGCTCCTAACTTTGCCTTAATAGAGAGAAGGCCACGCACCTTCACGCCTTGCAAGTTATTTCCGTTTTTCAAAAGTTCCTATTTTTTGCCCAAACACAAGCACCCAACCTCTGCAGGCACTTGACTTAAAACTCAGGCCAACGCCCGCGGGCAACAAGGCCCGAAGCCCTCGCAGCGCCGGGAACGCTGGGAAATACGCCTTAGGCCCCGCCCACCTAAAAGCCCCGTGCTGTCTTCGGGCCCCCAGCAGGCCTGACTCAGCCAGCCACCGCCTCGCCCACCTGGGGCCTTGCCCACTTCGAGCCCCGCCCACTCAGGTCCCGCCCGCCTCGGGCCCGTAGGCCGTCTTAGGCTCCGCCTGCTTGAGGCGCCACTCGCCTAAGGCTCCGCCCACCTCGGTCCGCTAGCGTTAAGTCCTGTGGGTCGCGGTGGCGGCGCTGGGAGGTAGGAAAACGGCCTGGGTCGAGCCGCCTCGCCCTCTCACCTCGGGTTGTGGCTTAGGTTCAGCGCGATCCAGGGTACGAAGCGGTACCTGTAACGGCGCCATCGCTGCCAGAGGCCCCGCATCAGGCGGCCCGGCATGGCTGTACCGTGGCGCCTGGACGAGGACGGCGCGGGAGAGGTGGGTCGCGGTCTCGGGCCCGCCCCGACCGAGGAGGAGCGGAGGCCGCGCCGTCCCGCCCCTTCGTGGTCTCTGCCCTCTTCGCTCCGCTTGGCTGTCCTGGTGCCCCTTGGCTCCAGTTGCCGCTTCTCCGTGCCTCCGCTTTATTGATGCCAGCTCGCTGAAACAGAGGTTCGTAGAGCTGTAGGAGGGCCCCTTATTTCCTTTTCCTTTCTCCATTCGCTCGTGTATTTTCACACACGAGACTAACTCAGTCATCTTCAGATCAGCAGATGGTCATTAAGAAATAGATATATTGCCGTTTCCTCAGAATGAAAAGTCTGCTTTCCAGGAATTCTTTGCCTCAAAGTGAGGGTGAATCCTAACCTGAAAGTCTAAATCGAACTAGTCAGATCTAGTGAAAATTCAGGGAAATTCAAGTAGCCTTACGACTAACTTGCTGTATTCCAAATAGTAATAAAAAGAAAAAAAAAATACGTCAAAGTTTCTTTTTCACCCTATTGTAATAGGGTAATTGGCAAACTCCGGAGGCTCTGCTGGCAGGTGTTGTGTTTGGTAAATTGACACCCTCCAGAGTTAACCTGATTTGCTAAATGGAGACAATTCAGTTCCAGGATGTGTAACAAATGGCATTCAGAGAGTAACTTTAAGGTCTCCAGACTTAAAAGGAACCAAAAAGAACTGGTTGGTCTCAGGCCGTATCAGCCTGAAGGCGCCCGATCTCGTCTGATCTCCAAAAAGAACTGGTTGACTTCTTACCTGTAGTGATATACTTATCTTTAAAAGCAAAAAAGCAGTTTTTATATACATTTCCAGTGGTTTGATATTTGTTATCGTAGGTTTAATCATGGAGGTGTACACCGAGTACAAAGCACCATTTTGCCCAGACCTTATTTATTTATTTACTTTTTTGAATTATAGTTGACATACATTATATTCGTTTCAAGTATGCAATATAATGATGTGATATTTATATGTATCGCCACCATACTATAGTTAACATCTGTCACCATATATAGAAAATTTTTTTCCTGTCATGAGAACTTTTAAGATGTACTCTTACTGACTTTGAAATGTGCAGTACAGTTTTATTAACCGTCATCTGCTTGCTGTACACTACATCCCCGTGACTTCTGTTTCTATGAGCTTGTGTTTTTGTTTTCAGTTCTTTTTTATTTTTGATTCCACATACAGGTTAGAATATACGCTACTTGTCTGTCTCTGTTTTATCTCACTTAATAATGCCTTTAGGGTTCATCCAGTTGTTGCAAATGGCAAAGTTTCATATTTCTGTTATGGTTGAGTAGTAGTCATTGTGTGTGTGTGTGTATTTACTGCATCTTCTTTATCCGTTCATCTATTGATGGGCACTTAGGTTGTTTCAATAATAATGCTGCAGTGAATGTGGTGCAGATAACTTTTTGAGATTATGATTTGGTTTCCTTTGGAAACAACCAGAAGTGGAATTGTTGGATCATATGGTAGTTCTAATTTTAATTTTTTTGAGGAACAGCCATACTGTTTTCCATAGTGACTGCATGGATTTACATTCTCACAAACAGTGCACAAGGGTTTGCCTTTCTCTACATCCTTCAGTTCAGTTCAGTTCAGTCTCAGTCGTGTCCGACTCTTTGCGTCCCCATGAATTGCAGCACGCCAGGCCTCCCTGTCCATCACCATCTCCCGGAGTTCACTCAGACTTACCAACACTTGTTTTCGGCTGTCTTTTTTATAATAGACATTCTGACAGATGCAAGGTGATAACTCATTGTGATTTTGATTTGTGCTTCCCTGATTACTTCGTGTTGTTAGCGTCTTTGCATGTACCTGTTAGCTATTTAGATATCTTCTTTGGAAAATTGTTCAGATCTTTAGCCCATTTTAAAAATCAGATTGTTTTGCTGCTTTGATTTGTATGAGTTGGAGAATTCCATGGACTATAGAGACCATGGGGTCACAAAGAGTGGGACATGACTGAGTGACTTTCACTTCACTTCATATATTTTTTTGGACAATACCCCCCTTATCAGATTTGTGGTTTGCAGATCTTTTTTCCCACTCAGAAGCTTGCCTTTTCACTTTGCTGATGGTTTTCTTTGCTGTACAGAAGCTTTTTAGTTTGATGTAGTTGCACTTTTTTATTTTTGCTTTTGTTGCCTTTTCTTTTGATGTCAAATCCAAAAAATCATTGGTAAGAATGAACTTACTGCCTGTGTTTTCTTTGAGGAGTTTTATGATTTCAGGTCTTATACATTCAAGTCTTTAATCTATTTTGAGTTAATTTTTGTGTATACTGTAAATCGGTAGTCTAGTTTCATTCTTTTTCATGTGGCTGTCTAGTTTTCCCAAGATCGTTTATAGAAGATATATCCTTTCTCCCTTGTGTATTCTTCTCTCCTTTCTTGTGAATTTATTGTTGTAAATTTATTCATGTGCATGGCTTTATTTCTGGGCTCTCTGTTATGTTTTTTTGATCTGTGTGTCTATTTTTATGCCAGTGTCATTCTGTTTTAATTACTATAGCTTTGTAATATTTGATAACAGGCAGCATGCTGCATCCTGCTTTGCTCTTCTTCAGTACTGCTTTGGTCATTTGGGATTTTTTGTGGTTCTATACAAGTTTAAGAATTGTTCTGTTTCTGTGAGAAATGCCTTTGGGAAGTTGATTGCATTGACAGGGATTGCACTGAATCTGTAGATTGCTTTGGGTGATATGGGCATTTTAACAATATTAAGACTTCTAATCCATGAGCATGAAATGTCTTTCCATCTATTTGTGTTTTCTTCAGTTTATTTCTTTAATGTCTTGTAGTTTTCACTGTCTAGGTCTTTTGCCTCCTTGGTTAAATTTATTCCTAATTTTTTTTTTTTTAGATGCATTTGTAAATGTGGTTGTTTTTTAATTTGTCTTTCTCCTTGTTCTTTATTAGTGTATAGAGATGCAACAGATTTTTGCATGTTGAAATTGTTCCCCACAAGTTTACTGAATTTATTAATTTAACAGTTTTTTGGTGGAGTCTTTAGAGTTTCTTATATTTTGTATATTCAGTTTCTTTTATTTATTAAAGATATATTTTGGAGTCTCCCCTTAGTTCGTAAAAGTATACTTCATTCTTCTGTCTGTTTCTAAGGTTTCACCTTCAAGTTTAATATTTACTGTAGTTTTCTGGTAGGTATAATTTATAGAGTTTAAAAAGTTCTCTTCTGTTTTTTATTTGTCAAGAATTTTTGTCTGAAGTTTTAAATGAATGGTGAATATCAAATACTTTTCTTTGCTATTTATTGAGATGATCACATAATTTTTCTCTGTTCTCCCATAAACGTAGTAAATTATAATATTGTTGTTGTTTAGTCAGTCAGTCGTGTCCAATTCTTTGCAATCCATGCACTGTAGCCCTCCATGGGATTTCCCAGGCAAGAATACTGGAGTGGGTTTACATTTCCTTCTCCAGGGATCTTTCCCACCCGGGGATCAAACTCAGATCTCCTGCATTACAGGCAGATTCTATACTGCTGGGCCACTGGGGAAGCCACACTGTCAAATGTTGCACCATCCTTGGATTCCGGAGATGACACTACTCAGTTGTGAATGACACTTTTGTCACACTCTGTCATTTAAAATATTTATTTATTTATTGGTTTATATATTTTTGGCTGTGCTGAGTCTTTATTACGGCACGCAGGCTTTCTCTAGTTGGAGAGAGCAGGGGCTCCTCTTCCTTGTAGTAGGCAGGCTTCTTATTGCAGTGGCTTCTCTTGGGGCGCACAGGTTCCAGGCACTGGGCCTCAGAAGTTGCAGCACGTGGGCTCAGTAGTTCGGGCGCCCAGGTTCTAGAGGGCAGGCTCAGTAGTTCCGGTGCATGGGCTTAGTTGCTCCGCAGCATGTGGAATCTTTCCTAACCAGGAATCAAATGCACATTGGCAGGTGGATTCTTTTTTCAGTTTCATGGCTTGTTTGTAGTTTTATTTCAGATTTTGGTATTAGGCTTATGCTGACCTCCTGAAATGAGTTCAGAAGTGTTCCTTTCTCCTCTACTTTCTACAAAAAAAAAAAAAAAAATAACTATCAGATTGGTGTTTCCTTTATTGAATGTTAATAGAATTCACCACTGAAACCATGGGCTTCTAGTTTTCTTTGATAACGAATTGAGTTTCTTTTGAAGATTGTAGGGCTATTCAGAATTTCTCTTTCATCTTAAGTTTGATAAGTTGTATTTTTCATGGAATTTGTTCATGTCATCTAAGTCATCAAATTTGGTAGTATAAAATTGTCCGTAAATATAATCTTACTGTCTTTTTAATGTCTATATGATCTGTAGTGATAAATTCATTCATAATTTTGGTGATTTGTGTTTTCTTTTTTCCTTCATCATTGTAACTGGAAGTTTATGGATCTTTTCAAAGAAATAGCTTCTGATTTTATTAATTTTCGCTGTTGTTTGTCTATTTTCTATTTTGTTCATTTTATTATTTTATATATCCTCCTCACTTTGCGTTTATTTTGCCCTTATTTTTCCAGCTTCTTGAGGTAGACCTTTGGCATCAGTGTTTTTAGATCTTTTTTCTTTTCTAATGTATGCATCTAAAGTTAAAAATTTCCTTCCAAGCGTTATGTTAGCTGAGTCCTGGGAATTTTGATATATTGTATTTTCATTAGCATTCAGTATAAAATATTTTTAAAATTTCCCTTGTGATTTCTTTTTTGATTCATGATTTAGATGTGCTTTTAATTTCTAAATATTTGGGATTTCCCTAGATATGTTACTGTAATTGGTTTTTAATTTTTTTGTCATTAGAGAATAAGTATGTTTTCAGTTCTTTTAAATTTATTAACTTGTCTTATGTCCCAGAATATGCTCTCTCTTGGCGAATATACCAAATGCTGTTGAAAAGAGTATATGCTTTATAGCTTTTTGGTTTAAAGTTCTATAAATATTAGGTCATAGTGGCTGCTATTGTCCTTTAGATCATCCGTGTCTTTAATGATTTACATAAAATTTTAAATACAGATAAATGAGAAACAACAGACTGCCAGACAGTTTTCTAATATAAAATATATGATGATCAAAAGATTAGTATTGGCAGGCATGGAGATGTGCTGTTGTCCAAAACTGCCCTCTTCTCTCTGATTCTTTACCCCTGCTTCCTATTGTTTTCAGTCTCTTGAAATACTCTACCCAGTTAAAGATATGTGTGCTGTGTTTTTTCATTTAAAGCCCATTTATGCTGTTAATCACAAAAATGCCATGTAGGAAAGATAAAGTTTATTATCAATATCCTAAAAATCCACAAATAGTGCATGTGTCCCTAAATGGATTCTAACTTCCAGAATTAGTTCAGAATAAGATTTCAACAGATAATCCATTGAGCACCTGCTGCATCTGAAGCTCTAGTGTAGGAGACAGATACTAAACACATAAATAATATCAGACAGTGATGAGTGCCCTGGAGAAAATGAGGTAGAGTCCTGAGAAGAGAGTGGGTTGGAGGACTTCCTGTGTGTCGTCTGTTTCCTCCTGGGACTTCACTCTCTTTATAAAGGTCACTTGGGGGTGGGAACTGGTGTAGCAACATTGGATAGGGTAGTGGCATGTATGACTGAGACCTAAATGACAAGAAGACGCAAAACTTGGGAAGATCTGTGGGGAGAGTCTCTGGATAGGAAATGCAAAGGCAATGAGATGGGTAGGAGCTTGCTATGTTCAAGCAGGGAAAAGAGGGCCACGTGGCTGGAACATGATAGTAAAGGAGACGGGAAGGATGACGTCAGGGAAGAGGCCAAACCATGTGGGGCATTGCAGGTTCAGGGAAGGATTTGAGTTCTTAGTGCAGTGGGAAGTCTTTGGAGGGTTATGAGCAGAGAAGTAATAGGATTTGATTCTTGTTTTTAAAAGACCAGTTTGAGTATTTTATGGATAATAGGTGGGCTGTCACCATACATGGAAGGTTAATTAGAAGGCTAATATGAAGCCTCAGGTGAGAGATAATGATAGTTTAGACTAAGTGGTAGCTATGGAGATGTAGAGAGTGAATGGATTAGGACTATATTTTGGAGGAGCTGACGGGACTTGCTCATGAATGGATGTGGGAGGGTGAAGTTTTAAAATACCTGTGAGAAATGTCAAGTAACTGGTTGAATATCCACACCTGGAGCCATAATCAGAGATAAAATTAAGAGTCTTTAGCCAGAAGACTTGAAGAAGAGATGGCAAAGAATGTAGATAGAGCAGCAACCATGAGTTTTGCAAGATATAGGCCTGTGATGACTTGATCAAAAGCAGTTTTGGGAAGTTTGAGTGTGTTGAGAAAATGTGAGGTGAAGTAGGAAAAACAAATGTACACAACTCTTTCAGTGAGTTTACGAAAAGGGACGCCAGGAAATAGGGCCAAAGGTGAAGAGAACTTTTGTAAGATGAAAGATCCTATAGTGTCCTTGTGTGCTGATGAGAATGATCCAACAGAACGAAAGAAATTGATAGAGATGTATGACTAATTTCCAGAATAAAGTTCTTGAGAAGGTGGGAGCTGATTCAGAGGGTAAGTAGAGAGGTCCTTTGACAGGAGCATGGACGCATCTTCATCTGAAGCAAGACAGAAGGCAGAGATTATGGGCTCAATGGAAGGTGTGTTGGGGGATTTGGTTGGAGAAAGTTGAGGGCTAAATTGTGATGGTTTCTAGTTTCTCATTGACCTATGAGGCAAGATCTTCACTGAGAATAGTTACAGTAGGGTAATATTGGAATTTTGAAATGAGAAGATAAGATTTAAAATAGCCCAGAATTAGAAAGCCAGTCTTACAGGGAAATGCAGGAGGGAATTACTGAACCATTTAAAATAAACCCACCAATGTTTTTCTGCTCTTGGACAAGAAAAGAGGGGTTCTCTTTCCACCTTCAGAGGGAGTTAAAATTACTCTGTTTGTAGTAAGTGATGAAAAGATTGAGTTTATGTTGACAAACTAGCAGATAGTCAAACCTTTTATGAATGCCTGGCAGTTTATCCACTTAATATTTTTTTATGGTCAGGATCAGTAAATAACTTAGAGCTTTGACTGTATCCAAGAAAGAACTGTTTTTCAAATTGTTGGAGGACAAGCTTATTTTGCATGAGTCCTTATTTCACAGTTCTTTGCTGGAAGAGAGTTGATGTTTAAAGTTGGTGGATATTCTGGAGCCTACTTGAATAGCTACATCATCTAATGTGGGTAACATAACTGGCAAATATTTATTCACTGATAACTGTGTGCCTATACATCCAATATTATGGTCTAGTTGGAAAAACATAATTATAAATATTAAATAATAGTTACCACAGAATTTGAGTATGAGTTACTGGAGTAAAGGAGTGCTTCAAAGAGAAGTAGATAGACGAGAGGTAGAAAGGAAGGGAAGGCATAAACCAGCAGTTCTCTAAGTCCTGCCTAGTGACACAGGGGTCTCTACGACCATTTTAGAGATCTGCAAGGTCAAAACTATATTCGTAATAGTACTCAGAGGTTAATGTCTTTATTCTCATTCTCCCACTAGGGTACAGTGGAGTTTTCTAGGGGTCACATGATACATGGTGAGACAGATTGAATGCAGAAGTAGGTGTGAGTATCCAGCCATCTTTTATAAAGCCAGAAATAAAATAGATTTGCAAAAATATTAAAATACCATTCTTTTCACTATTTGGGGGAATTTAGCTATTTTTCAAAAAGATACGTTATACATATTATAATAGATTTTTTAATTGTTATTTTTAATGAATAAGTAAATAAAGTTTATCAGTTTTAATATGATACACTAAATATCAATAGATATAGCTCCTTGGGGATTCTCAGTAAAATTTAAAGGATAATGGGGTCTGAAGACAAAAATGATCAAGAATTGAGTGTTACAGCCACATATTATAATGCAAATTTTTAAAAGGAAAGTTGTGACAAGGCATTTTATTAACTTCAGATATTGAAGTTAATGTCAGTTCTGTGAATGACGGTAGTATATTGCATATTGATAAAATTAGACACAAAGTATTTTGAAGTCATTTTGTGCTTTAGGATCTAAAATACTGTGTGAAATAATTATCATGAAAGTGGTTTTCCCAGGGCGAGGCCTATCCAGATGTGTTGACCCCTGCAACTTCCCCAAATGGCGAAAACTCAGCTGGATAATTTGTGGTAGTGAAGGACTGTGTTCATACTTTCCCTTGGAAAAAAGAAAGTAAAAGAAAAGAAAATACTGCATGAAAAGGAGAAAAAAAATGGTCTCTGTTAGTTTGTGAATTAGCAAAACTCACCTCTTTCTCCAGGCTTCCCAGGTGGCACTAGTGGTAAAGAACCCGTCTGCCAGTGTAGGTAGCCGTAAGAGAATCAGGTTTAAACCCTGGGTTGGGAAGATCCCCTGGAGAAGGGCATGGCAACCCACTCCATTATTCTTGCCCAGAAAATCCCATGGACAGAGGAACCTGGCAGAGTGCAGTCTATAGGGTCGCAGAGTTGGGTACAACTGAGCATGCTTGCACACAACTGAGCACGCACGCACAACCACCTCTTTCCCCAACCACTTTGCTGCTATCTAGTTTGAGAGCCATTGGCATGAGCAAAAGTGCAGAAATGGGAATGAATACTGTGGGGTCTACTCAGAATAAAAATTTCCATTAGATGTAGTAGGAAATGAAATAGGCAGAGTAAGATCAGACCATGATGAAATCGTGAGATAGGCAGTAGGTAGTCATTGAAGGTTCTTAAGCAGAGCACTAGCATGTGGGACTAGTTTGAGAAGCTCAGAGGAACAGTGGTTGGCAGCTGGGTGAGAGTCTACCAAGAGCAGGTGGTCTTGAGAACAGGAAACCAGGAAAGAAGGCATCATGTGTCTTTTTAAAGCCTTTCTTTGGTTGTAACTATTAACGCTTGTCTCAAGGGGATGGCAGAATAGTATTGTTCTCTAAGAAAATGGATAAACATTGAACTTAAGGTTTTGATTGGAAAAATGGAATTATCAGTGAATTGCCTTGAGTTTTTTCAGTTTTCTAAAAGGAGCAGTGAGATTTATTCTTGAGAAAAACGTGGTGTAAAGTTTGATTTTCAGTTATGTGTCAGTCAGAACACTGCTGAGATCATCCTTTCATTAAAGAAAACGTTTACTCTGGCGCCCTCTTCTGGATGTTGTGTCAGTTCAGTTCAGTACAGTCGCTCAGTCGTGTCCGACTCTGCAATGTTGTGTGATTCCCTAAATAATTCTAAACGTCGTCAGTTAGTGAAGGCTGAATTGCCACTGAAATACAGAAATCCCGTTACAGGGGAAAAAAGGGAATAAAGGTAAAATGCAAAAATAAATGAAACCAAGTTGAAGAATATACAAACAAATATGTTCCCAATTTTTTATTTTTAAAATTTCTAACCTATAGAAAAGTGCAGGGAACAACCATATATCTTTTATGTAGGTTCATCAGTTGTTAACATTTTGTAATAATTCCTCTCTCTCTCTCCACACACACACACACACACACACCATATGCCTGTGCACTCATGTCAGAACGACGTTTAAAGTGAACAGTAATTCACTATCATGAATATAGCTCCTATTTAAATTTTTCAGATTTCAAAAATACCTTTTATAGCTGTTTGTTCGTTTATTATTTGCTTTTAAAATTGGGTCAAAGTTAATCTAGTCTAATCTGTCCCTGTTTTTGTTTTTCATGACATGAAAATTTTATGGGTACCAAAATTGAATCAGCAATTTAAAAACTCCCAACAAACAAAAGTCCGGGGCCAGATGGCTTCACTAGTGAATTCTACCAAAAATTTAGAGAAGAGTTAACACCTATCCTTCTGACACTATTCTAAAAAATTGTAGAGAAAGGAACATTTTTTTAACTCATTCTGTGAGGACACCATCTCCCCGATACCAAAACCAGACAAAATATCACAAAAAAGAAAATTACAGGCCAGTATTACTGATGACATAAATGCAGAAATCCTCAAAAAAAAAATCATTATCAAAGCAAATCCAACAGTACATTAAAAGGATCATACATCATGATCAAATGGGACTTATCTCAGGGATGCAAGGATTTTTCAGTATCCACAGGTCAGTCAGTGTGATATATCACATTAACAACTTGAGGAATAAAAATCATATGATCATCTCAATAGATGCAGAAAAAGTTTTTGATAAAATTCAGCATCCATTTATGATAAAAAACACTCTCTAGAAAGTGGGCATAGAGGGAGCGTACGTCAACATAATAAAGGCCATGTATGACACACCCACAAATAACATTATATTCAGTGGTGAAAACTGAAAGCAGTTCCTCCAAGATTAGGAACAAGACAAGAATGCCCACTCTTGCCACTTTGGTACCACCTGCAGCAGTCAGAGTGAAACGAAACATCAGCCCAAATTGGAAAAGAAGCAAAACTGTCTCTGTTTGCAGATGACATGATAGTCTTCGTAGAAAATCCTAAAGATGGTACTAGAAAAATACTAGAGCTCATATTGATGACTGTGGTAAAGCTGAAGGATACAAAATCAATATACAGAAATCTGTTGCTTTCCCACAGACTAACAATGAAATGTCAGAAAGGAAAACTAAGAAAACAATGTCATTTACCATTGCATCAAAAAGAAAATGCCTAGGGATGAAGCTACCTACAGATGTACAGGACTCATATTGGAAAACTATAGGACAGGGAGGAAAGAAGTTGAAGACAACACATGAAACATATGATGTGTCTACCATGTTCTTGGATTGGAAGAATTAATATTGTTCAAAGGACCATATTACTCAAGGCAATCTGTAGATTCAGTGCAATCCCTAGCAAAATACTAATGGCATTTTTCACAAAACTAGAACAAAGAGTTTAAAAATTTGTATGGAAACATAGAAGACCCCCAATAGCCAAAACGATCTTGAGAAAGAATAATTAAGCTGGAGGAATCACACTCACTGACTTCAGACTGTACCATAATTACTACAAAGGTATAGTAATGAATACTCTACTGGCACAAAAACAGGCAGGTAGATGAATGGAACAGAGTGGAGAGCCCAGAGGTAAACCCATGCCCTTACATTTAATCTACAACAAAGGAGGCAAGAGTATACAGTGGAGAAAAGACAGTCTCTTCAGTAAGTGTGCTGGGAAAACTGAGCAGCTAAAGAGAGAATGAAATAAAAGAACGAAATACCATTCTCTAACACCATGCTGCTAAGTCACTTCAGTTGTGTCCGACTCTGTGCGACCTCACAGACGGCAGCCCATCAGGCTCCCCCGTCCCTGGGATTCTCCAGGCAAGAACACTGGAGTGGGTAGCCATTTCTCCAATGCATGAAAGTGAAAAATGAAAGTGAAGTCGCTCAGTCGTGTCCGACTCTTAGCGACCCCATGGACTGCAGCCCACCAGGCTCCTCCGTCCATGGGACTCTCCAGGCAAGAGTACTGGAGTGGGTCGCTATTGCCCTCTCCATAATCAAAAGTAAACCCCAGATGGACTGAGAACCTAAATGTAAGAACATTTCCTAAAGGGAAAAACAGGCAGAACACTCGAACGTAAATCATAGTATCATCTTTTCGGATCCATCTCTAGAGTAATGGAATTAAAACCAAAAGTAAACGATTGGGACCTAATTAAACTTAAAAGGTTTTGCACAGCAAAGGGAAACCATACACAAAATGAAAAGACAGCCTACAGGATGGGGGAAAATATTTGCAAACAATGTGACTGACAAGGAATTAATTTCCAAAAATAAATAAACAGCTCATACAGCTTAATACAGAAAAACAAAACAAAAAACAGCTCAATCAAAACATAGGCAGAAGACATAAATAAGCATTTCTCCAAAGAATACATATAGATAGCCAACAGGCACATGTAAAGATACTCAATATTACTAATTATTAGGAAAATGCAAATCAAAACTATGATGAAGTATCACCTCACACCAGTCAGATTGAGCATAATCAAAAAGTCTACAAGTAATAAATGCTAGGGAGGATGCAGAGATAAAGGAACCCCCCTACCCTGTTGTTGGGAAATGTATCAATAAATTGCTTCAGTCAGAATGGAGAACAGGCACTTTTCAAACTGCTGCATTTATACTGGTCTCCAGGGCGAGTGAGTCTGCATGTGAGCCCTTTAAGAGAGATATCTCAGTTCTCTACAGCCCTTTGGTCCAGGGTCCAAGCCAGAACCTTCTGGGGGTTCATCTCTTCCACTGCAGGTCCCAAGGCTTGCGGGACCCGGTGAGGGGCATGAACCCCTCCCTCCTCAGGGAGAAGCTCTGCATGGTTGACATCCCTCCGGACCGTGGATCACTGCTCCGCGGGTGGGGTTTTAGTAAGCCCACTCCTTGCCTCTCCTGCTTGTCCCAGGGTGGCCCTTTTATCATTTATCGTGAAGGTGCTGGTCAGTGAGTTTTCAGGTCTTTTCTAGAGGAAAGTGTTCTGAATGTTGATTTGGTGTGGGAGGTGAGTTCCAGATCTTCCCACACTGCCATCTGGGACCACCCCTGGCCTTTATGTTTCTGTTTTCTCCTTATCTTACTTATCTGTGGTGTCAGGGTAATGCTGGGCTCATAAAATGAGCTTGGGAGGTTCCCTCCTCCTCAGTTTTTTAGAAGAATTTGAAAAGGATTGGCATTAATTCCTTTAATGTTTGATAGAACTCCCCAGCGAGACCATCTGGGCCCAGGCTTTTCTTTGTTGAGAGGCTTTGGGGTACAATTCAGTCTCCTTGTTATTGGTCTGTTCAGATTTTCCGCTCCTTCATCACTCAGTGTTGGTAGGGATATTATCTTCTATTGATGTTGACTTCACTCTCCCCTCATACTTTCTTTTTTGTAAATATTTACTTATTTATCTGGCTGTGCCAGGCCTTAGTTATGGCGCGGGCTCTTTCATCTTCTGTGTGGCTTGTGGGATCCTTCAGTTGCGGCATGCAGGATTTTTTTTTTTTTTCCTTAGTTGCGGCATGCGGGATCTAGTTCCCTGACCAGGGAGCTCGGAGTCTTATCCCCTGGGACCACCAGGGAAGTCCCTCCCCCTCATACCTTCTTATCTAGATACTGCAGTTGTCTTCTGACTTTCTCTGCCTCTTCTTCAGCCAGCCCCATTTGATTCTTTCTTCAAGATACTGCTAGAATGATCTTCAAAGAAATACATACATGGCCATGCTACTCCCTACCAGAGGTTTCCAGTATTTCCCCATCCTTATTATTTCCCTTCCTTTTCTCTCCCTTTCATCCTAGTTATAGCCCTCATCCTCTGAGTATGTCTGCGTAGATGTTGGGAGAGCTCATTAAGCAAATTGATTTTAATGGAAAAATAACAGTCATCTCAAAAATAAACTCTACTACGAATTTCAGCATTGTGGGAAAAAGAACTCTGGGACATGACTCTTGCATCATCGGTTTAGCCTCACTGTATTTCAACGAGGCAAAGCTGAAGGGAGGGCTGTGGGGTAGGGGTCATAGTGACTCCAGGTTGATGCAGAGTGGTGAGGTTGGCTTCAGTTGTGGGTGAAGTTCCTCTATCACGCGGGCTTTGCTGCGCCACTGGGATGGCACATTTGAATGCTGCATGTGCATAGTGGGCTTGTCTGGTAGCCCAGGTGATAAACAATCTGCTTGCAATGCGGGAAGCCTGGGTTTGGCCCCTGGGTCGGGAAAATCCGCTGGAGAAGGGAATGGCAGTCATCTTGCCTGGAGAATTCCATGGACAGAGAAGCCTGGTGGGCTACAGTCCATGGGGTTGCAAAGAGCTGGACATGACTGAGCGACTCACACTTTAATTTTCATGTATAGTTTGCTACATGGTAATTAGGCTTTAGTGGTAAGCATTTCACACTAGTGCTTAAAATCAGACATAATTTTCTCCTCATAGGTTAGTTCTCTAGCATTTATAATCAGCATCTCCACTTTTCCCTTATGTCATGTATCTCAGAAGACAAAAGTCCTGGATTCAGTTTCCCAAAGCTGAGATTTAACTCTCATTTTCTACTTCTTTTTTTATTTTACAAGCCTGGACCCAGCTCAGAAGTCAAAAGCAGCTAGTCACAGGCCAGATAAAACATGTGAATTTTGTTTAGCCTACAGTTCCTTATAAAAATGTAAAATTAGCTTCCAGTGTGTAGACATTAAGAAATTGCATGTAACATCTAGATCTCTCCAGCTTCTTTTGAAAATTTACAGGTTTTGGCAATAGTGGACTTTTTTTCTTCAGTTCCAACATGCTAACCATTGGCCCTCTTGGACATGAATTTGGCCTGAACTCACAGGTCAGCCAAAAGCTCTGTTAAGGATATTCTAGCCCCACAGTATTCTAGCTGATCCCAAGGCTAAAGCATTTGAGTCTGTGACTCTTGGGTCACTTCATTCACAAAACACATATCGTGCATCCATTGTGCCTAGCACTGTACTGAGCCATTTATATAGGCTCTCTTCAAAACTGTTGGTTTCATCTTATAGATGCAGAAATGGAGGTTCAGAAAGTCAAACAGGAATTACACTACTGGGAAGTGGCAGAGCCAGATTTGACCCAGGTGATGCTTCAGGCTCTGTGCTTACCGTGTCCATCATCATCACCTACTTTAAAAGGCCCATCCTTTCCTTGCTTGCGGCAATTCAACATGTGACTTTTGCTTATAGCAAAATTTTAAAAATGACAAACCTATAAATTGTCACAACATGGAAATACGGCAGTTTACATACATTTCTGTTTGTCACTGTGTTCTCCATTGATTGCAGTACTTCATACATTCTATAACAAGAGTTACTACTATGTCAGTTCACAATTGCATTCTTTGGCATTTCCATATGGGCATGATACCCCAACATTTTTCTAGATTCCATGTAACCTGCAGATTTGACCATTTTTAAAAACTGTTAATATCATTTAAATAGAACGAAGGAACAACAGAATTATTAATTCCTCTGAAACAGAAAGCTTTACTCAAAGTTAGTATTTTTCTGAAATGACTGAAGTCTGCCCTTTAGGAACAATATTCAGAGCCTATTTAAAAGGTGTACATTTAAAACCAAGCTATTACAGAAAGTTTAAAACAAATGTAAAGACACAGGATGGCTTCTGAACTCAGTTTTTCAGTGACATTACCTATCTTGCAGGGTGATCATGTGAAAAACGACTACTGAGCAGAAATACAAAGGATGAAAGTAGGAAACAACAACACACAATAAAAACAAGATACAATGGAAGACTAAAACCCTGGGGTCAGCCAAATGAGTTCCCTGGTACACCCTGAATTGCAGAATGATTGAAATTGCCTTATCTCCTCACTTGTGAAACAGAACATAATCACTGTGTTGCAAAGTGTCCCTGATAAATAGTAGCTGGTGAATAAATCTTCTCATTCCCAACAATTTTAACATAGGAGGATGGTTTTTATGTTTTTCTGTATCATGATCGAGTCCTATGAACAGGATCAATTAAGTTTATCTGTTGCTGTCTGGGGACAGTAATAGTGTTTATATGCAAGTTTATGACATGTAAAACCACATAAGGAAGGTTTTTTTAAAAAGATGTAATTTTCAGCTAATGTTTTTTAAGAAAAATTTGTTAAAACACTTTCATTTTGTCAAAAAAGCATTTGATGTTGATAGTGGGGGAGGCTATGCAATATGTAGGATCAGGAAGTATATGGGTAATTCATGAATCTCCTGCTTAATTTTGTTGTGAACCTAAAACTACCCTGAAAAAGTATACAGCTTACCTTGCCTTTAGGTTACTTTCCTTACGGGTTACATAGGTGGGTGGAGAACTTAGTCAGTCAATTTGTTGTTGCTTAGTTGCTGTGTTATGTCTGACTCTGTGACCCCATAGACTGCAGCAGGCCAGGCTTCCCTGTCTTTGACTGTCTGCTGGAGTTTGCTCATATTCATATCCATTCAATCTGTGATGTTATCTAACCATAGCATAAGTCAATATATTGAGGCAAATGGAAGCCAGGTTTCTTACTGTCCAGAAAAGGAGTTACAGATGTGCAAAGAGGGAAGTCTCGAATGAATCTGGGTAGTGGTAGACTGAAATTGAAAACTGGTATGAACTTATGGTTTTTGTGTATGTGTGTGTGTATTTTGCATATGTATGCATTAAAACTATATAATCTAGCTTTGTCTACCAAGAGGGCGTGGGAGCAGTGACACCCCAGAGCAATGAGCATATCTAGCACCGTTTTTTATCGGTGGAGTCAGGGCTCTGGAAAAATGCTGATCCCAAGGCTGAAGCAAACACACAAGATGGGTCTGAAAGTATAGAAGTGGTCAGAGAATAATGGGTGGCTTGTCAGTCCAGAGAGAAGCTAAGCTCTGAGAGGCTCCCAATAGCTAAATGTGACAATTTGAGTAAATCTGTGATGACAATAATGACTTCTGTCTCACTGAATAGGAATCCACAAACCCATTTTGATATGTGAGTAATAAAGAAGAGGTCTTTCTTATAGCAAAATGCCCATTAATAAATATATGGGGCTTCCCTGGTGGCTCAGCCAGTAAAGAATCTGCCTGCAAAGCAGGAGACCTGGGATCAGTCCCTGGGTTGGGAAGATCCCCTGGAGAAGGGATAGGCTATTACCCACTCCAGTATTCTTGCCTGGGAAATCCTATGGACAGAGGAGCTTGGTGGGCTACAGTCCATGAGGTCATAAGAGTTGGACACAACACACACACACACACACAAAATACAGGTGTGCAGGAACCAGAAAATCAGTGTTTGGCAACCAACCAAAGTAATAATTCAGATAAGACAGCTAAGAGCAAAGAGCTAAAGTTGGATAAATAGCAATGTATTTATTTAGTCTCAAAGTATCACCTCTACAAAATAATATAAAGGTAGATATTAATTATAAAGGGCAAGAGTACTGTGGTGAAGCCTATCAATCAGATCATCCAGTTTACATCAACAGCAAGGAGACAAACTGACCTTGTATGCCTCCTGATATGAGACACTGAAAAGAACACGGCCTGCATCACCTCTGAGATATTCCTGTCACAGATACTCACTCTGAACTGAAGCATGCGGAAGCACTGAATGGAAACTGAACGACTTTTACAAAACAATAAATTAAGGTGTGAAGGTCAAGGAAGAAGGAATAGTTCTGGATTGACTGCGACTCAAGAAGCATAACTAAGAACAAAGCTGATCTTGGTTCGGATCCTTTTGTTATAGAGGATATAACTAGACCGCTGCAAAACCTGAGTGGGTGGGGCTTTTGAGAGTGAATGGTATATGTGAGTGCTTTGTGGTATTCTTAGGACTCTTTTTTAAGAATGGAATTATTCCAAAATAAATAAAAGTAACAACCTTTGTTCAAAAACTTTTATTTACTATAAAGACAAAACACCAAAATAGGTACAAATACTATAAAATTGGTTCAATGGGGTAAAAATTTTAATTAAAATATCTTTGATATATTTAAAATAACAAAGAATACATTTAAGCCAAATTTTCTTAACCCAGAGATTCTTTTTTTGTAACATTTGCTTACACAGTAAGGTGCTAATAGAAGTTAGCCCTTAAGCCCTGGAAGTCTTAGGAATCATAGTCATACAGCAAATATAATTTCATTGTGAAAGTGAACTTTGGTAGAAGAAAAATCTATAGGACACCTGAGGTAGTAGAAACTGGGATAAACAGCAGTAGACGTTATTTACAACTTGAGTACCAAATAACATTAAGAACACAAAAATAATTACACATGACAATTTTCAGTCCAGCTTTGATCCAAAGAAAATAAGAATATTACATCACATTTGCATTGAAAACAAAACAAAAAAACAAAACACCACAATTACCAGCAAGCTGAGGGAACTGCAAACAAACTCAAACAATGGATTTTGACATCTAGAGGCAGTTTGAGTTTGAAATGTGGTGGGCATGGTGGTCTACAAAGTAATACTGATTAGCTGAGGTTCCTCAGTTTATACAGTTTACATCTCTGTCAGACACAGTATTAATCTGACCAATGATCTTCCAGTACATAAAATGGCAAGAGTGCATCCTTTAAAGCTTGCACATGAGAGACTTGGAAACAATCTTATTAGAACTGTGAAAATTCTAAAGTAGTCAAAAAAAAAAAAAGGAAACACAACACATTTAGAGCTACCAAACTTCACATTTCAGTACTATTTTTAACTCTTCAAATATTGCCAATCTTCCAACCAAAGGAATGTAAAATTTCACTAAGAAACACATTCATTTATATAAAAAAAAAACTGCCCTGTAAACTTATCTTGTAACTTATTTTACTTCCAATTTGTGTTGTACATTTAAAATGTACTCTCTATATAGCTTATTTAGTTTATCCTGAGTCTTTGAGAATAACCAATTCTATTTAACTCTGCAACAATTCAACTGGCTTCTGAAGAGTTAAAACTTAACATCTCAAAAAGTTGTATTAAATACTTAAATCAGTACTTGATTTAAAAAACTCACAGAAAAAGGGTAAAGGAGCTGCCATTTTCCTTCAGGATTCCATGCATCTGAATTCAGTTCAGATAAAAACCATTAGAGAACTGTGCAAAATCCAACGAATTAGTGTGTAAATGAAATTTCAAAGTCACTTTTCTTTCTGAAAATATTTTCCAAGTTTGAAGCAAATTTATTGTTTGGAAACACCTGTTTGTAGTTGCATAATTAAATTAATTTTTCTTTAGGTATCTCAGCCAGGCCTACTGTAAAGAGATGATACATGGTGGAAGGAAAATAGCAGTTAACATTATCAGTGGTGATGATGAATGACGGATTATTACATACAGAGTAAGACCTAAATGGTGTGAAGTTTCCTACTAAAGAAACATAATTATAAAATTCAAATACATTTCAAGGTCATCTTGATCTTGGTTGTGAGCTGCATCACAGAGAACATTTGATTTTCACTTAATTTATATTTAACCTGCATGAGAAGAGCAGTGACTGACTCAATGAAGGTAGTATTTTATCATATTCCAATTTTAAAAACAAAGTTTTAAAATCTGTATTTTAAAAAACTCTTGCAACAGCAAGATATTTAATAAACTCTAGTTCACATCTAGTTCTACTTTTTTTGTGTGTGGTTTGAAAAGGTCACCTTTCCCTGAATATTAAACAAAAATGAAGGTGAAATGAAAGTATAGAACCGTAATTTCCAAAAACGAAATGAATGGGCCAACAGTAAAATGCACAATGAACCACAACTGCCCAGGCATTAAAAAAAAAAAGTCAATTGTGGGTCATAAAGAAGTGGTCAACTTTTCAAAAATATATTTATTTACTGCTACTTATAGCATATTCTGACCTAAAAGAGGCAGATACTGACTGTTTGCCAGTGACCAAAAAAAAAGAACAGAACTGCAGAACCCCCTGCTTGTGATCACGATATGAAATGGAAGAATAATTGAAACATTAAAACAGATCCTGAGCCCCTCAGCTGCTAATATTGCTGAAAAAGTGCTCCAAAAAATTATGCTCTGTTAATTAGTCATGCAGACTTCACTGCTTTCCTGTTTACTAAGGGCCAGTTCTTTGAAAGGCACGGTTTACAGTTTCTGCACAAATTGTGGACTTTTGCATACTAAGCTTAGGTACAGATCATGATTTGTCAATCACATACTTAGGTAAGGGTTCCCCACTGATCTTGTTCATAGCTGTTCAGTGGCATGAAGGCCAGCAGATCATCAACGTGGTTCCCCACAAAAGTTCTTTTCTCTTGTTGAGCATCCTGTCTCTGTAACAGTTTATTTGTATAATTGGCTACCACGTAGTACGGAAGACTGGATGCTTCAGTAGCTCTCTCGATGGAGGTCTGTCCTGAGGTTGAAGTTCTAAACAACGAAGAGCCACATCTCGTAAACCAGGAGACAAATGTGAAGGAATTGATGGAGCAGTAGTTGCACTGGCAATCTGTAAGAGAAAACACTACAGTGTTAAAGCACTCCAGAACTAGAGCTTGTGATACACAAGTACTCGTGCATATATTTCAATACCTGTGCCTCCTATACAGAAGAATTAAAACAGAAGTGGGTGGACTTTTTCCTAACAAGGTGTCTATGGTAAAACTCCTGAATCTGACCAAATACTTCCTGATGAGATGGGAGTTGCAGTCCTCTTTATGGTCTCAAAGGAACAAGGCCAAGGTGCATCAAAAGGATTAGGCAGGTATTCACTCAAATCAGTTCTGCTTTCCTCATATTCTCCAAAATGGTTGTCCTCTTTGCTTCATTGCACTTTTCCTGTGTTTTTTTGTTTGTTTGTTTTAGCACAGAGAGCTATTCAGAGTAAGACTAAACCTAGCCAGTCAATTGACTACATCAGAAACACAACTGCACTGATTTTTTCTCCCCAGGGGACTGAGGAAATTTTTCAAGAATGGGGAGACCTGGAGGAGGTTACAGCAGGTGAGAGGTGCTGGCAGTCAGCTCAGAGGACTCACACTAGCCACTCAGCAAGAGAGGTGATTGTGGCTTAAGTGCTTTACTCAGGCCCAGAAGCAATTCTGTTTATCCTCATAAGGTGACAGGAATAATTCATGAAGTAGGTGTTATTATTACACCCATTTTATAAACAAGAAAACAGAGGGCAGACAGAATAATTTTCCTACTCACACGGCTATTAAAGGATGGAACCAGGTCTGTACGACTCCAAAATCCAAGCTTTTAAACAAGCACAGGTCTAACTCAAACACTAAAAACTCAATCATTACATTACTCTCTGGTGGAAACGGACAAAGTTAATTTGAGAGTTGTCAGAAGGGTAGAACAGCCTTGGCCTCTGCCTCAGGTATGAACTTTTTAAATACAGTAAATAATACAAATTTGTGACAGTACAATACATAAAGAGCTTCTGGTATTTTCATTTAAAAGTTTGGTGTGTGTGTGTGTGTAGGTACATATTTCACCCAGGGGCAGTGATTCAGTATCTGCTAATTCAGTGTTCACAGTGACTTTATAACGCATGAGAACTGACTGTGATGCTGCCAACATTCTCTGCAGCATATCAACTCCTAGATACACATATACTTATTTCTAGTAAGATATGCTTTCATGTTAGATTGATAGTGAAGAAGAATCCATGAAAATTTGCCTGTTGCCAACTTTAGCAGAAGTCATTTTTATCTCATGATTACCTTAAATATCAAAGCAAGATGATTGGAGTGTTTTTCTGCATTCCAAGGTGGTTTAGCACAAGCCATTTCTATAATAGCACAGCCAACGCTCCATACATCACAGCTCCTACCATACTGCTGACCTCTTAGGACCTAAAATAAAGCAGAGTTAACTTGGAAATATGACTCACTAGAAAAAGAGAAAGCCATTCTTTATTTATGGGTTCTGGTTTTTCTACTTCAGAGAAAAACGGGTACAAAGAGCAATTCCATAGACTATCTGTGATTTTATTAATAAGCTTAATTAATTTCCCATGTGGCACAAATACGTTTTGGAGAACTGTGAGCTTCTAAAGCAGAGTCATATCAGAATTTCAAAGCCACCTCAGTACACTTAGTAAACTCAAGGGGACAACTAGTGATCACTGTGTATGAACATGAAGAGCTCTGAACACAACGGAAGAGACCAGAACACAGTTATTTTGTATGTACTTTAGGTTTGCCAGGAAAAAAGTGCTATAAATTACCCAATAATTCTTTTTTAGAAATAGGCATTAATAGATTTGCCTAGGAGAAGGCAATGGCAACCCACTCCAGTACTCTTGGCTGGAAAAACCCATGGACGGAGGAGCCTGGTAGGCTGCGGTCCATGGGGCACTAAGAGTCGGACACAACTGAGCGACTTCACTTTCACTTTTCACTTTCACGCATTGAGGAAGGAAATGGCAACCCACTCCAGTGTCCTTGCCTGGAGAATCCCAGGGACAGGGGAACCTCGTGGGCTGCCGTCTGTGGGGTCGCACAGAGTTGGACATGACTGAAGCGACTTAGCAGCAGAAACAGCAGCAGATTTGCCTAAAGGCTATGGAAAGGCAGGTATTAAGGGCCTGAAGATCAAGGATATCATCAAAACCTTAGTTTTAGGGCTGTGGACTTCCAGTTAGTAAGCACATACAGGATAACACTGCAAAATTATTTAGTGTAACACTGCCACACAGAGCTCCAAAATATTTTCTTTCATCACACTCAGAGTTGCTTCTCACCTCAGGTGCCATAAATGCAATTGTCCCCAGTAACTGTCCCTGAAACTCTCCTGCACCGGTTCCTTTTGATGCCAGCCTGGCTGCAGCTCCAAAGTCAGCAATTCTCAGTCTCTGACCTGTGCTGTCAATGAGCAAATTGGCACCTGCCAACAGAAACAGCAAATAACCTTCTATGTTAAAAACAACAGATTAAAAACTCAGTAAAATGCTACTAATGAAATAGGACAATGACAAAAGAAAGACCCCATGTCAGAGAAATCTACTCTCCTTCCCAGTTCACTTCATTAGTAAAGGTATATAGTTCTCCGCAATGTAAAATAAATAAAATCCAAAGCCTCAGAGGGAAAATGGGGTAAAACATCAAGGCATTAGGAATAAAAGCAGAGATTTTGTGAAACTTTAGTGTTAAGCCTTTAATATAATGATTCCTAGCAAAATCTTTCCTCAGAGTTCAATTTTTAGTGTAGTTTACACTTTTAAGACAAAGTTCTGTTTAAACATACTGACCCAGATAGACCAATTCAGACTTTATACTGTAATTTCATAATTATAGCTTAATAAAAAATTAATGTTATAGAAAGGCATTCATGTCAGAAAGCCAAGTTGCTTTTTTTATCTGGCCATGCCACCCAGCTTACGAGATCTCGGTTCCCCATCTACAGATCGAACCCAGGCCTCGGCAGTGAAAGCGTGAAGTTCTAACCACTGTACCACCAGGGAATTCCCCAAAGTTGATTTTAATAAACCAAACTGCAACAGATTTGAGAGGTGCTTTCTTAAAAGAAGTTTATAATATCCCAGTTATTTTAAATAAAACCAAGAACAGAAACCTTTGGGGAAGCAGTACATCATGAGACCAAGATGGGGGAATCAGAGACCTGTATTTTGTACTCGGTTTGCCACCAATTAGCCGTAAGACTGTGTAAAAGTCACAGCTTAAGGAAGGCAGGATATATTATCCTAAAAGTTCTTTTCACTTCTGGTAATTCTAATGATTTACTTAGGAGAAATTTGAGTACTCAGGAGAGATTTGGAGGAAAAAATCCCATAGTGGAGCTCAAGTTAGAAACTATCAACAAAGCTCCAAGTTTTAAAATGACATTTGTTTTCTGCTTATTGGTAATAAGCAGATAGTAATGAAAAGAATTCTTACCTTTGACATCTCTGTGAATGATCTGGTTTTCATGGAGATATGAAAGGCCACGAAGTAATTGCTCAGTATAGTTAATAACTACCGACTCCTTGAAGGCTCCATATTTACTGAGCAAATGAGCCACAGATCCCCCTAAACATGTAATAATAATCATAATTTTAAGCCAAAGTTAAATGGTTTATTATATACTTTGATTATATAAGCTTGCAGTGCATGAGCTCACATTTGAAATATTTATCATCTGCATCAGAAGTGAAACTGATTTAAAAACTAACACATTCCAGTAATCTTAAAGTCTGTCAATTAGGAGACATTTTCATGGAACCCGCATGAACTGGTTTTCTGGAAAGTCAAGATTTCAGAAACCTTTAAAAGTTAACAATTTTAGATGGAACTATTTCTCATATGTACAATTCACCTCTTTTTGACCAAGATACACAAAATGCCTTTCTTATATACTTAAGTAAACAGTGAAATACTTAAGTAAAAAGAATGGGAGGAGCCAGAAGAACCCAGAATTAGGCTTCCTATCTCACTCAGTAAGCCTCTTCTAGAAGTATTTATAGTCAACACATATACAACCATCAACCACCTACAACCAACATCAGAGAATATAGTAAATAACTGATTTGTAAATAGAAATATCCTCTTCAAACACAAAAGATCTAAGAAGTTAAACCAAGCACTTTTGTATTCATTACACCCCAAGTCATTTATTTTACTGTATATATTTTACTGTATTATGCTGTGTAATACAGAATAAAACTCTGCTTGTTAAAGCAGATGACAAGGTTCAACTTTATGCTTCAGTGCTAGTATACGTGTAAGTTTTAAAAGCTGTATCTTCATTTCATTTTTATAGTTATGTTAAAATATCTCATGCTGCTGCTACTGCTGCTAAGTCGCTTCAGTCGTGTCCGACTCTGTGCGACCCCATAGACGGCAGCCCACCAGGCCCCGCCGTCCCTGGGATTCTCCAGGCAAGAACACTGGAGTGGGTTGCCATTTAAATCTATCCAATTAAAGATGGCCAACTGGACATATATGGATCTTATCACAGAAGGTTTGAATAATTATTCCTATAAAACAATGGCACACAATCATTTTAAAAGACACACTGTAAAAGTTTAAAAGATAATGCATATTTTATTTATATTTAAATGAACAAAATATTTACAGTTTATACAACTGTACTGTTAGAGCAATTTGCTTTTAGAAACCTATTTAATAAAATAAGTGTTCATTAAACTTTTTCCTAAATTTAGTATCAAGCAAAAGTTAAATCTATGTATTCTTTTCTATTTAAAACATGGACATACCTGCCATCCATTCAATGAAGAGATTATAATTGCTCTTCTCGCATGTGGCTCCCAACATCCTAATGATGTTTGGATGATTCAGATGGCTCATCATTCTTATCTCTTCTCTTAATGCTTCTACTACTTCTTCTTGCTCAGAAGATGTATTTCTGACATATGTCACCTGTTTCAATAAACATATAAAGTTCTGAATCCTGATGAGTTTTTATTTATAATTTTCATTAACAATCTGATATAAAATGGAAAAACCCAAATTAGCTTATATATCAATAGGAGATTGCATTTATTATGCTCATGGATGCAATGTATATACTTGTTTTAAAAAAACCAAGTCAAAGTCGTCTTAGATAATAAGACTATCTTGCCGCTGCTGCTAAGTCGCTTCAGTCGTGTCCGACTCTGTGCGACCCCATAGACAACAGCCCCCCAGGCTCCCCCGTCCCTGGGATTCTCCAGGCAAGAACAATGGAGTGAGTTGCCATTTCCTTCTCCAATGCATGAAAGTGAAAATCCGCTCAGTCGTGTCTGACTTGTAGTGACCCCATGGACTGCAGCCTACCAGGCTCCTCGGTCCATGGGATTTTCCAGGCAAGAGTACTGGAGTGGGGTGCCATTGCCTTCTCCAAAGACTCTATCTTAAGCAGCAGTAAACTATCAGGAGATTTGATAAAAGGCTGGGGCACAGCCACTCTTTCAAAACTGTCAGAAGACAGACTAAAAAATGAGAAAAGACCAATCATAAGAACCAACATGACTTGAAAATGAAAACTTGACTGTTATCATATATTGATAAGCATGCTCATTATAAAGAGTAAACCATAGAAATCCCAAGGTGACACTGCACCAGTAATTTGGCTGAAGGGAGTATAAAACCATATCTCTAATAAATATGAAAAAGCACAATAAGAAACACAACCTTTGTAAGGCCCATCTGGATACCACATCTTATGGTAATCATGCTTCAACTTTCAAATAGACTCATGATGCTTTTGGTGCCCTGGCAACATCTAATTTTGAAATTCAGGTTTCTGAAAACTTAAAGAACTAAAATATATACACACGGGGATATACCCTTTGTTTTTTTACTTTACTCATTTTTATAATTTTAATCATTTATAAGCTCACTAGACATTTACCTGTTTAACAGCCATTAAAGTTCCAGTTCCCACATCTTGAGCCTGATAACAAGAAGAGAAGGCGCCAAGGCCTATCTGCTGACCTTTCAGCCATTCACTGTCTTCTCTATAAGGCTGTTTTGCTTTGGTATGTCCTGGTAGAGTCTCTGGTGTCTACATAATAAATGAAAGCAATCTTTTTACTGTTAAGAGTATGAGTTTGTGAAATTAGCCTAGCAAAATATTACTCTTGTTTAGTCTGGCTTCCCAAATCACCTATAAACTTGACCTCTGAAAGGACAGTGTTAGTAACCAATGTCAAATGCATAAGTGATTCACCATTGTAGAATCAACCAGAAGCGCCTCTGAAATAGGCAACAAGTATTTATGTTCAAGCAGTAACGCAAAAATTGTTGTACAATTAATTCTGTGTGAAAAATCTGCTTCTTATAGTTAACTCACATTAGAAGCCATATTTCTGAACTAGATTTATTTTATTGCATGGTCCAAGGAAACTCTAACCACTTAAAAGACTCCATACTTACATCTTGTTGAATAATGATGATATCTTCTCCATTTTCAACCTGAAGTTGAGGAACTACGGGGAGGGCATCCTGAGATGCTGACATTGCCATGGCAATCGCTAAAGCTTCTTCTTCTTCAGCTTCCATCTTTTCTTTGCACTTTTGATTATGATTCACATCATCTTTGTAGGTATCATCATTTTCATCTTTTTCAGGAGAGAGCACAGCAACTTCTGACTTAAAAGTTACTGTTGTGTCACTTGAAGGCATAGACGCTTCAAGAAGGTCCTCAATACTGGAGTTGAGCTCTGTATTGACATCTAATCTGCATTTCTCTTCTACTGGGGTGAACACTGTCTCGTCACTGGGTATAACAGCATTACTGCTATTGCTGCTACTGCCAAAGCTGTCATCACATTTGGAACTACTGTTCAAATCAAGTGTCATGCTATTTTTTGAGGCATCTCCCTGTTTACTTGTATTACTTGGGGTAGGTCGAGATGGCTTTGGCCTGTGTATATTACTAGAGGGTAGGGGTCTTGACTGAGTGAAGATTGGGGAAAGTTTATCTGAGTCTTTGTTTTCAGAACAGTTTCTTTGGAACTGTAGAGAAAACTTACGCTGTGTTTGAGGAGATGCAGAAGGCATTTTGCAGGGAACAAACCCCTGAGGTCTCTGCTTAGAGAGATCTGTCCCAGTGCCAGATGGTACAGATGGGGTTGATGAAGAAGGGGTTGACAAGGCTGGGAACATTAACTGGGAATGAGGAGATGCAGGAGACGCGTTCAGACACTGACTGTGGGGTCTGCCCTTTGTTTGAACCATTGGCTTTGGTTGCTCCATTGTTGTTGAACTAGGAAGTCCTACTGAAATGCTGGCCAGTCGGTCAGAAATGTCCTCTGAACTGGCACTCAATTTTGTAGCACACAGTCCTTTTCCAGTTTTCTCTAAATGGTCCATGCGTTCAAAGGAACTATTGTCCATGGCTTCTGGATAGCTGTTAGGGGCAGATGCCTGCAAAAAGCGGTCATGTCGACCATCCAAAGTGTCTTCTACGCCCAGCTGAATGGCCTCAGCAATTTCCACCTCATCTGCAATAGCCATCAAACGACGCCGCATCCTGGTAAAATGAGTGGAACTAGAAACGTTCAGCATTTCTAACAGTTTTGAAAATACATGGGGTACTGCAGTAACCATTCTTGCAGAACTCAAATATATCCTTCGGGAGAGTTTACCAACCATTGAGTGGGAATTATCAATGGACTGCAAAGCAAAGGTCAGGAGGGACAGCAGCTTCTTATACCTGAAAGAAAAAGCACATTCAATTATGAAACAAGTTAAAATTACTGCAAAGTGTATAGAAGTAAAAGGGTACTACTTTACAGCTTTTACATTTAAAAAAAAAAAAAAAACTGCTTCAGTATAAAAGATCTATATATTTTATTTTAAATAGCCTAGACTTTAGGTGTTTGTCAATCAAATATTTGAGTACTGGTAACCTGTATGTGCTCTGAAGTTTCTGAGTCTCATTAATCTAAAATGTGTCCTTCTTGGATAGGTAATGGTGGGCGTGGGATGGGTTAGGTAAGAAGAGGAAAAGAAACACATTTTCAGAAGAAAAATTACCTGACTTCAACAGGCTCAGCTTGTGAAATATCAGTACTGACAATATGAGGGTAAAATTCAGCAGGAAATTCCAACAGCAGTCTATCTATGAGACAGAGCCGGCCCAGGAGTTCTTGCCAGTTGTTTGATTCAGTTTGGTTTCCAAGAATACAATTTAAGACATAATCAACACCACCAATACCAATGGATCCTACAAAAAGGAAAGCAAAAATAACTGAAAAATAGTGATATTAAAACCTAAAAATATGATCAAGTTACGTTTAATAAAAATATTCTAAATTATATTAATTTTAAGAATTTATCTTTCAGATTAATTCCTATTTTAAATGTTGGCTGACCAAGTCAATTTATAAAATTACTTCAAAATCCTGCAACGGCCATATTAGAGATGAGATTAGACTGTCTAAGGAAAATGATAAAATATGCTATATTAATTTTAAGTGAAAAGTTATTACCAGCTTTAAGTATTTCTCTGCCAACTGCCAACTCTCCTGCTTGGCCTTTGCACAATTCCAATAGCGTTGATATAGACAGCTGACTTGTGCGACTAAAAATGAAAGGAAGCAACATCAGACTTGAGTCTTGGATAAAATACATATTAAAAGGAGAGTAGTAATGTAACGCCATGTGAAAAGGTGGGACAAAATGTTTTTCAGGACTATCACTAGAATTGCATCATTGATGTCACTATCAGTCATAATATTTATTATTAGCTCTAATTTCTTAAATTTTACCTTATTCTCTATGTTAAACACAGAATCTTCACTACTGGTTCTTACACAAGTATTAATTTAAATATCAAACCATATAAAAGGCTTATTTTCATTATCATATATTGTTAAAATAAGAAAGAAGATTCCAATATTTTGATTTCTGGATTTCTGGATTTTCACTAAGAATTGTTAAATTAAAAACAAAATCTTCCCATCTAAAACTTTATATTCTTTTTATATAGCCAGAGTGACTTCTAAATATCATAAAATCTCTTTACCATATTTCTTATAATGTTCCATCATTCAAGTGACCAAACAACCTGACTTTAGAATTTCAGAGTGGACAACAAAACAATTGCTATAAAAGCACTGAAATTCTCAGGGGAAAAAAAACCAAAACCCCAAACCAATATGATATTAAGAAATGAAATTACTTTTCTAGGCATTTTACAAATATGTTAATTTTTCTCAGATATTTATAGTGTTCTCTCTAAGCAACAAGAAAACCTCTAATTCTTACAATGTGTAGTCTTGTGCAGAGAGAAAATGGAGGTGAAAGACTTGAAAAGATGACAAACAAGTCAAAGTTAAGTGCTGAAATTGTGAGACCCTCTACAGACTATGTCTGTAGAGATTTATGTCTGTGTGATTTAGGGAGGAAGACAAAGTTGGCCTGGAAGAGCTCCAAAAGGAGGTAACTGCAGGGGCAAACTAAGGGACTCAGTGCTCCTAACCACCTGGGATCTGCTGGGACATGAAGAGATTAGAACTGCCCAATGTGTTGACTGGGTTATGCTTTTTGTATGAAAAATGGTCTTTTCCTCCCACTTTATGGAAAGGGGAAAAAAAGGAGAGAGAGAGAAAGAACCAGTGGTCTAATAAAAGCATAGCTCGTCATGTTCCTTTATCACCATACCTCATTTCTCTACTTTGTGTTTTATACCTCCTATTAGGGCTGTTCTGTCCCTTGCTGATTTTTAAGGATATTGCAGGGATATATAGAATTATTGTTATTTGACATAAAGTGTCATAGAGTAAAATTCCATCACAAAATTATGAAGTTTTTTTTAAATCTTTTTTTTTGGTCCTGATAATACAAACCATGTGTAATAATTTTATTGGTTCCTATCCTGTGTAATTCATTCTCTAAAATGAGATTATACCTCATATATCAGCTATTCTTATCAACTGGATTTCAGTTTTAAGCATATTACTTTAAAATAAAAGAATCACAATAATGTGGAGGTCCATGCAGTTTGTTATCCTGTTTTTCACCTGCCATTAGTTCTTCTTTCTAGTCCTTAAGAGCTTTAAACGTTACATGGTAATTTCAAATCTCACATTAGAAAACAATATTCCAGACCTCATTTAATAAGCATGTATCCTACACTCAGCAGGTGTGAGGCTCCGTGCTAGGCTTTTAGGACAAGCGGGTTTGAATCAGTTCATTTATAGGGCCTTACCTATTGACGTCTGCACACTTGACTAGGATGGTGTCTACAACTGGCCGGAGAAGTCTCTGCAGTTTGATTCTTTCTGCCAGACTATGGCAAGGAGTATATACTAGCATGGCTCTCAACGTTTTCTGGGGGAAAAAGACTGAAGGTCAGTTTAACTACACTTAAAAAGCATCAGAGACAATGGCCTAGTCTGAGACACTTTGAGAAATAAAACAATGATAGGAATAGATTATGACCCATAAATAAGAATCCATGAGTTGATACAAATAAAAGACTGAATAAATAGGGAACTCTCAACTATTTTTTGTAATTTTTAAATGTCTGAATTAATTTCAAAATAGTTATTTTAAAAAGAAAATGAGAAAAGGAGCCAATCTGAAAGAGCCTCTAATGGCTAAAGCTGGAATAATTTGGGCAACAAAGTAAATGATGACAGTACTGAAATATAACCCAAAGAATAAAATAAATACCCATAAGTCTATGGTGACAGAAATGAAAAACTGAATAAATATATAAATAAGACAGATCTTTTTCATAAAAGAGTTACAATTAAATACTACAGAAGGAATATGGGAAATAGAAGCTCATCATTAGGATACTACAGTAATGATTGCTGTAGGCAAGATAACTCTGTGGCTAGAAACAGAGTTTTTACATAGTCTCAAAGTATCTGCCCGAAGACCCTTACTAAGAGTGAATTCACAGCACCCAGTAGATATCCCCGCAAGCCAGTGATGAAGGATGATGGCATCACCAACCATAAGACACACCAATGTGATGCACCCCCGATACTGAAGCACTGAGAAAGGCACATCACCTCTGGTGTTCTTACAAAAAATGCATAGTGTGATCATGAGAAAATACCAGATAAAACCAAACTGAGTGACATTCTTCAAAATAACTGGCCAATACACTTCAAAAGTGTCAAGGTCTACAAAAGACAAGGAAAGATTGAGGGACTGTCCCAGATGGGAAGAGATTAAGGGGGCATGATAACTAAATGACATGTGAGATTGTGGATTGGATCCTAGAAGAGAAAAAAGACATTAATGGAAAACCCGATGAAATCTGAGTAAAGTCTGTGGTTTTAGCTGTAAAGGACACAGTTGGGACAGCTGGGGATATTTGAATATGGACTTTATAGTACATAATAATATTGTTTTAATGCTAAATTTTCAGAGCTTGCTGACTGCATTGTGGTTATACAGAATAATGTATCTGTTCTTAAGAGATAATTAGAGATACATGCTAGAGTATTGGAAGTGAAATGTCATGATGCCTACACACAACTTTCAAATGGTTCAGCAAAAAATTATATATGGGGAGAGAGGAGAAGAGAAAACAAAGAAGGGCAAGAGGAAGGGGGAGAGGGAAAGGAGAGCTCTAAGGGCAGGAACCACACCTGCCCCCACGGTGTCTGGCACACTAAGTAACCGTAGAGGAATCGGAAGACAGTATCATTCAGAGCCCCTCTACTCTAGGAGCTCACAAGTGCACTGGGGCACCATCTGAACTTGGTAATAAACAACTGGATGGTAAAGCGGTATACCAAACAGTTCAGTATGTCTGAAGCTCTATGCTGGAAAACAGAAGAAAGAAGTAATCTTTATTCTACAGCATGCTGGTCTTTATTCTATAGTATTCTGTAGGATGCTGGGTCCCTCAAGATGCTAACATGAAAAACAGACCATGGTAAGATAAGTCTGGGAGATAATGCATCTTATGCTATGATTAGATTCCTAATGTATATTAACTTATAAAGCTTCCTAGAAGCCTTTCAGTGAATAGACCCATTTAACCTCATGTGACTCTGTGCTTACCAATTTTAACTGAACACAGACTCTTTCTTCAGGGAACTTCTCATAACCCATCCAGACTTCCACAGAATATGCTTTAGGAAATGCTGTTGAAGAAACAGAAACCTCTAAAGGTTTCTGAGCTGGGGAATAAAGTGGCATTTAAGGAATAATGATGGCCACTATATTCAACTTTGCTATAATGCACTAGACATTATGGTTAGAGGTTTCTATTTCAAACCTGAGAGATAAATATTTTCATTATTTTATAGGTGAGGAAGCTAAAATTTAAGAGTCCTAAAGTTACACTGCCAGCACACTGGAGAATGGGAATTTGAATCAAGTTCTCTCTGATTTTGACCAGACAGCCTAGGCTAGTCCCAGTTTAACTAGCAAATTATTCAAGTATTCCAGTTGGGATGGTAAATTATGAGTTCACTCCATTTTGACTCCAAACTAATGTTCATAACCCTACGCCATACTGCTATTCAAAAAGATTTTACAGGCATAGTTGTTAGAGGATGGATTAGAAAAAGAGTAAGAGTGGAAGTTTCCAGGTGGCGCTAGTGGCAGAGAACCGGCCTGCCAACGCAGGAGACAGAAGAGACTCTGGTTCCATCCCTGGGTGGGGAAGATCCCCTGGCGGAGGGCATGGCAACCCACTCCAGTGTTCTTGTCTGGAGAATCCCATGGACAGAGGAGCCTAGAGGGCTATAGTCCATTCGGTCACAAAGAATCAGACAAAACTGAAGTGACTTAGCACGCATGGAAGAGCAGAAGCAGAGAGATGAATGAGTTTTCAAAAGATCAGGTAAGAGTTATTCTGAAGCACTGGTTCTGAACTGAGGGCATTTTTAACCCTCAGGAGACACTGAGCAATGCTTGGAGACACTACTGGTGGTTATGACTAAGGAGAGGAGAGGGTTGCCACTGCCATGTAGTGGGTAAAGACCAGGAATGTCGCTAAACATCCTGCGACGCATAAGATGCCTGTCTCAATGTCAGTAAGTGTGGAGGCTGAGAAACTGTTCTAAAGATGTACATACTCATAATTTTAGCTTACAAAATTACAGAACAGCCTCCTTGTCATTCTGTCTCACCATGAAACACAGCTTCTAACAGATTAAACTAGAAAAACTCAGTAATTTATGTTACAGAGCCCTCTTTTGTGAAAAGGTTTCTGAATTTCCATACAATGTTTATTAAAAATCAGCTCTTAATGTCTAATACTAAATTTTTTATAAAACCAAAGGTAACTTTGGTTACTTTGCTATCCCATAAAATATTTTCAATCTGGTCGTGTGTAAGGTAAGGCAAACAAAGATATGAACAGCTAACTATTGCTACTTTAGAAGAGCATATAAGAAAACTTGACCAGATTAAAATAAGTAGAATCTAGATGAAGATGCTAAACGGAAAATTCCAATTTCCTGGGATTATAAAATAAAAACAAAATTTGGATTTTCCAAAATCAAATTATGTAGTTTTACTGAATCTTAAAAATGATATCTGCAAGCTGTCAAGAAGGAAAAAAAGAAAACAAACCAACAACCCAACGCAAACCCAAAAAAGGTACAGTTAGAGAATAAAGCTACTTACTAAAGCAGCAACGTACACTTTGTAGACAGGGTCAGCACAGACCATTGACAAAACGTTGCAGCATGCCTCCACCACATCTCCTGAGATACTGGTCTGGGAAGACCCACTGGTGGCTCCAGCACTTGGACCGCTTCCGCTACTGCTCCCAGAATTTCCAGTGCTCTCCCCATTTGCCAACAGCAGAGCCCCACTAACGTCGTGGGAAAGACGTCTGAGAGCCATCTCTCTTACATTCCAGTTTCTAGAAAATAAGCAGCCAACGAGTTCCATTCCAAATACCTATAGTCAAACAGACAAAATGAATTCAATGTGAAGAAAAACTAAAGTGTTTTGAATTAAGTATGACTTTTGATTACTAAAGGAAAATAGGACATTTCTTAAATCTTCACCATACTATAAAATTTTCAAATGTGTCCATAAGAACCTACTCAAATTTAACTAGTAATTATCAAAAGTCCTTAACATTTATTAGCTCCAGTAAAACTAAGAGTGAACACCATTAAGTAATCAGATAGATATATATATATTTCTGTGCTCCTGTACTTAAACTAAATGTATCTGTGAAGAACCCCAAATTTTTATTTTTGTTAACATAGTTTGCAGAGAAAAAACTGAAGCAAGATTTTAAAAGACCAAATCAAGAAAGGTACTAGAGCAAGGTGTTTAAGAAGTTAACAGAATTTCTCTTACTTGGTTAATTAGAAAAAAATACAATGAATAGAGTGGAAAAACCCAAAAGACTAAAAAACAACAACTGTGTTCAAATCAGCAAAGGATAATGAAAAATACGTATAATAATTGAAGTGTATATCATTATAGTAATTACTACCACTTCTGCAAAGCCAGAAAGTCCTGAAAGAAGGGGTGCATGGTCTTGACATTATGGATCAGTTAGCTAAAAGTAAACAATGTCTAAGATAACATTATATGAAAAATTTCTAACTATTAGAGACTGAATAAACATGATTTGGGGGAAACAAATAATGACAGTTTTTGTGTGTTCTGTTTTAGAATGATAGTAAAGGAGACTTAAATCAATTAGAATCTAGTGAATTGATTGTATGCCTAGCACTGTTAAATGGGGCTTCTCTGGTGTCTCAGATGGTAAAGAATCTGCCTGCAGTGTGGGAGACCTGGGTTCGATCCCTGGGTTGGGAAGACTTCTTGGAGGAGGGCATGGGAACCCACTCCAGTATTCTTGCCTGGAGAATCCCCATGGATGTAGGAGCCTGGCGGACTGCAGTCCCTGGGGTTGCAAAGAGTTGGACAGAACTGAGCGACTAAGCACAGCACTGTTAAATAGCATACCACGAGTCTTATGTCTTATATGATACTCCTCCTAAAAAAACAAGAATATATAGCTTAGTCCAACCTACAGCTTAAGCAAAACAAACTAGACCTCTGCCTTGAAAAAATGGCATCCAAGACTCAGTATCAACTTGAGAGTTTTCCTGAGGAATCATGAAGGGGCAGGTGAGGGGCTATGTTAAATACCATTAATGAATTAGATAAAATATTTATTAAGTCTGTAAATTTTATTAGAATCCTATTGGGTTGTTAACATGCTAAGAAAAGAGAATTCTAAAGCTTCAGGACTATAACAGTCACAAAAAGAAAAAGAGAAATTCTACTGTTGTATGTATAAGTGTAATGAGTTAACCTGTGTCTGCTTACAAATTCAATAGAATTTACCAGATTATCAAAAACATTTTATTTCACTATAATCTATTAGAGATATTGTCTGGTTTTGGATTATACATTTTAAAAAATAATAGACTAAGCAGATAACAACAAAGAAAACCATTAGAATCCAACCAACCAACTGAAATTCTGATCTACTAAGGATGAGAAAGCATTTAAGCAGAAGAGAAGGTAAAGGAATGGAAACTACTCTTACAAATAAAAATGACTAATATACAAGGTAAATGCCATATATTTTTTCTTATTCATCCATTCATTAAGTATTAAGTACCTGACATATGCCATGAGAATACCAATTGGAGAAACGGAGTTTAAATGGCAACAAGTGAGAAAAATAACAAATTCTTGGCAGGAGTGGGATTGAACACTGGAACAAGTTGGTATTAAATGGTTCTAGTGTCTATCCTTGATTAAGGATATTCACTTTTATGTCCCTTAGTCTAGAGGTGGGAGGTGAGACTGCAAAGAATTTTTAAAGTTCCAGCTCTATTATAAGTGGCATAGTATTAATATACATGCGTGCGTGCATGCTTAGTTGCTCAGTCGTGTCCAACTCTTTGTGACCCCACGGACTGTAGCCCGTCAGGCTCCTCTGTCCATGGGATTTCCCCAGGCAAGAGAGAATACTGGAATGGGTTGCCACTTCCTTCTCCAAGGGATTGTCCCCACCCAGGGACTGAAGCTGCATTTCCCACACCGGCAGGCGAATTTCTTACCAATGAGCCACCTGGGAAGCCCCAGCAAAGTATTAACACCAAAGGTCAAATTAAAATTTTCAGTGGAATACAAGTCATGATGGAAGCAAGCAAAAGTACTTTCTTAAATTATAAACTGGGGAGACAACTACATTAACTAGCCTCAAATGGTTCTTTGAGGCATGAAGAACAAGAACTACTTGCCTGAATCCAAGGCTCAGCTAAATCTTTGTAAGAAGGAGGGATCTGCTGAGTCCCGTAATGAGTAAGGGTAAGACTGCCCTCCTGATTCCTCCGCTGGGACCCAGCCAAGGCATGCTGCTGGGTGGTCTGCTGCTGTGGAGCTCGCAGGGGAGAAGGGGAATCCACAGGGCTGGACAACTCGTGGCTGAATGAAAAGTGAACAGAGATTGCTAAGAAGAATTAGCAGATTTAAAGGACACTGTGAGAGCATTTTTATTCTTTATTAAACATATCCAAATCATTAACGCATAATTATTACCTGTAGAAATCGTGGGATCTCCACTTTGACCTACAAAGGGGACATATTAAAGGTTCTCTATTTCTTCTACATTCTTCTGCCCCTGAAAAATTATGGGAAAAAAACTTACAAAAACATAAATGTTTAACATTTACTATTTATGTAATAATTATTCATAATGGCTAGTATAGGGTTTATATATGGAAGGAGCCTCAAAACTTATATAACGTTTACCTAAAGGACGTTTACCTATAACGTTTACCTAAAAGGAAAACGCAGTAGGCTAGATTATTCTGATGCTCGTAATTTTTGCAAATGCTATTAGTTATGTAACAAGTATCTTATTTACTGTTTTCCAAAACATCCTGCCCACTTGATAATCTGGTCACATCATGCAAACCTTGCTTTGACGTTACCCTCTCTGGCACGCCCTGCCCAGGCATTCTTCCATCCCCTTCCCTCCAGGTGCACCCACCAGATCGGAACTGTTTCTAATTCTGTGCACGCCTTTCATTACCAGGGGTCACACTTTATAACATTTCTTTGCTCACACAGCTCATCTCCTAACAGATCTAAAGTCTTATTTGTTGAGAAGTTCACACAGGGCCTAGTTATGTACTTCTTTTCGCCCCTCACCAGTGTCGCCAAAGGCCATGTTAAAATCCTACATCATACAGTTAGCTGTTAGAGGAACCGTGCTGACTAAGCACAGGGAGAAAAGGCGCCACGTACAAATGGACATGCAGTGGTGGTGCAGCTTGTTCCTGCAGCCGTCTTCACACACTGTAAGACTTTCTTCATCAAGCATGCCCAACAAGCAAATAGGACACATCTGTTCCTCTTCATCTTTTATACTATAAGGAAGGGGACACAAAGGCATTAACTACAAAAGAATGTTAACAGAATTAAAGCCATATGCTAAAAACAATTTTGGTTTCTTCACACTATGAAAAAATTCATTAGAAATTCTTGTTTAGGAGCGTTGTGTACATAAACTACTTGAGAAGTATTTTTGCCAACAAAGGTTCGTCTAGTCAAGGCTATGGTTTTTCCTGTGGTCATGTATGGATGTGAGAGTTGGACTGTGAAGAAAGCTGAGCGCTGAAGAATTGATGCTTTTGAACTGTGGTGTTGGGGGAGACTCTTGAGAGTCCCTTGGCCTGCAAGGAGATCCAACCAGTCCATTCTGAAGGAGATCAGCCCTGGGATTTCTTTGGAAGGAATGATGCTAAAGCTGAAACTCCAGTACTTTGGCCACCTCATGCGAAGAGTTGACTCATTGGAAAAGACTCTGATGCTGGGAGGGATTGGGGGCAGGAGGAGAAGGGGATGACAGAGGATGAGATGGCTGGATGGCATCACTGACTCGATGGACGTGAGTCTGAGTGAACTCCGGGAGTTGGTGATGGACAGGGAGGCCTGGCGTGCTGCGATTCACGGGGTCGCAAAGAGTCGGACACGACTGAGCGACTGATCTGATCTGATCTGATCTGCTGTTATAATATACAGTAATTTTGAATGTGGTTTAACCTTTCCTTGCTATGAATATAATTCAATAAATGAACTAAATCTCAAGAGATATATGTATCACCCAAATTTTGTTAGTGCACCTTTTGAATAAATGAACTACCCTAAGATCTATGTATAAACATACTACATGCCAACACTGTCAAGATTTCAAGTATTGGAAGGACTGTAGAACTCATCTATTCCCCATCCTTAAGTATGAAGGCCTATTTCAGACACTTTTGGTGAGTATATAATCTGGTCCAACTTTCCTAGAAAAAAATCTAGAAACAACTGTTTTTTTGATCCTCTGAGGCATTTTATTTGTATGTATTACATCCCTAGAAAAAGAATCCAAGCATTTTCCCTCCTGTGTGTTTTTGTCTTGCTTCTTTATGGTCCATGATGCCAGGTAGGATTGTCAGTACAGTGAAACCAGGCTGATGGGACAGAAGCAGGTTATGCTGCCATTTTTCTAGATCTCTGAGGTGGACATCAAATCTGGGGCTGATCTCTCCTCCCTTGTTTAGCCTGGCTGTGAGGTTCCCAACAATTTTCCCAGCCCTGTGATCATCGATGATTTCAAATTCACCAATGTAACCATGCTTCATCATCACAGTTAGAAACCTGACGATGACCTGGATGATGAGCATGGCCTAATAAGCATCTGGCATTTGCCTCTCTTTTCAGCATTATTGATACTCTTGAAAGTATCAGCCAGGACATTCAAGCACATCATTATGGCAGCATGGAAAGAGCTAGAAACAACTATTCTTAATGTACACAATCTTTCAATTAGACTTCTAGGAATATACCATAAGGAAATAAAGATACAAATAATAAAGATATATGTGTGGGAATGTTCATTACAGTACTACTTAGCATAATGAAAAAAAAAATCAACCAAAGGAACATCAAAAGGAGGTTAAAAAAAAAAGTACACCCAGACACTATGAAGCCTTTGAAAAGGATCAGAGATCCATACATAATGACAAAGAAAAATATTTATAATGTACTATATGATGAAAAAATAGCAGATAACATGACAGAATTCTAACTTGTACAGAATGGTTTCATTTATGGCAAAACTGTAACTCTATTATGTGTATTTGACTTATATGATAAATATAATTATACTGTATATACCATTCCCATTATATACAAAGTAAGTATGATATCAGTAAGAAAAATATTAGCAGTAGTAAAACAAGCAAAGAAGATAAAAAGGCAGCTGACTTAAGAAAGACCAATAGTGAATAAACATAAAAAGAGAAGTACAAAATACATGTTATATTAATAAAGCTCTTATTTTATTTGTCTTTGGCGGGGGTGGGATAATCTGACTGACAAAAATTAAATAGGTTGATACTGATAGGAAAACAGGCTCTCATATACACTACTGGTGGGAGTGAAAAAATTTAAATTTTTAGAAGACTTTGCTAGTATTTCTTAAGATACTAAACATACATATCCATGACCTAAAGAACCTGTTTTCTAGAATGCTTTCCTTCAGAAATATTTCAAGTTAATAGAAAATCCATTGCATTTAATTAGGCAAAAAAAGAAAAAAAATAGAGCTGTTGTAAAGAATCCACCTGCCAATTCAGGGGACACAGAGACACAGGTTCAACCCCTGGGGTGGGAAGATCTCCTGAAGTAGGAAATGGCAACCCACTCCAGTATTCTTGCCTGGGAAATCCCATGAACAGGAGCCTGGCGGGCTATAGTACACGGGGCCACAAAGAGTCAGAAGTGACTGAGCATCTGAGCACAAATGTCCATTAATTATGGCAATAGCAAAATACATTGTGTTATATCCATATAATCTTACATGGCTGTAATAAGAAAGTAGTATATATTTTTGTACTGAGGAAAATGTTCTTGATATATAAAGTGAGAACATTTTTTTTTATTTAAAAAGCAAGTTGCAGATCAAATTATGTCATGACTTTATATTTGTTTAAAAATAATAAGATGAGAAGTATTGGGAGTAACGCAGCCATGCCCCATGCTGTCTGTGGCTACTTCAGCTACAGGGAAGAGCCGAATAGCTGTGACAGAGGCCCAGTAACCCTCAAAGCCCTAAGTATTTAAAGTATAAAAATGTTACCTTAATACCACCAGTTAAAAACCATTAAAATTTTTACTCATTTATTTAAGCACCTGTAATACCTTTTATATATAAAAAATGGGTTCATGCATGACAGATAGTATAATCTGGATTTTATTTCATACCATTCAATAGTCTTCAAAAGCATAATTTTAATGGCTGCATGAGATACTCATAATATGGGTATATCTTAACCATTCAGTTGCTGGATATTTAAGTTGTTCCAAGTTCTTCACCATAGTACTGTGAGAAACAGCCATATATGTAAGTCTTGGGCATTTTTCAGATTAAATTTTTTTTCTTAAAAAAAAAAAAAAATTAATACATATACTGGATTAATGACTATAAATATTTTCAAAAGTCACGTTACTTTTTTCCAGAAAGGCTATACCACTTTACATATATAGTAAAGCATATCTTATAAGAACTGAACTGTCTCATTACAATCTATTAATTCTGTAAATTAATCTGATATATATATATAATATATATTTTTAAATAAGCATTTTCTTAGTTTTTGATTGCCTGAAAAATTTTCATATGTTTGTTAGCCCCTTGAAATTCTTCTGTGAAAATTCTTCTCATGCTCTTTGCCCATTTCTGTACTGGATCACAGGTTTCTATTGTTTTGGTGGTACAGTTTTGTTAATTATTTTTTAATATATTCAATCTGTCCCAATTCTGTTTTTCAGTGCTTCTTATATACTATTTTTAAATTAATATAAAATGTGATAAGATCTCCAGATAAATTTTTTTTCTTGATTTTAGTCTTAAAATATTTACTTTAGACATAAAATTCTGTGATTATATGAAACATTAACCTTCTTACCTACACAGTATACTCTTAGTTAAGATTACAACTTCTTCAGTTTCCCCCCTTGGATACAATAAATCCAAATAAATAAATTAAAAGAAAAAACCCACGAATTATGGCAGCCCATATTTAGAGGGTGCCTTTTTCATCTTAGAGAGAGAGAGACACTTTCTACTGGCTACCTGGTTTTAAGCATTAATTTCTTTTCCAAAATAAAAAGCTACAGAAATATGAATCAAAAGGAAAAAGGCTCTAGAATAAGTTTGGGTAAGGAAGCTTGAGAAATAAAGCTAATTTTTTCCATTTATTTAGAAGAAATGAAGGCTAAGAGAAAGAGTCTTCAACCACAAGTCAGGAGGGTTCGGTTCTGCGTCTGTTCACATGACCGGTTCTGGTTTTACTTATCACTGAACCATGTCAACTTGGAAATCTCTAATGTCCCCAAAAAACTCATAAAACTCTCATTCTAAAATCAATCCATTTAATAAAAAATAAGAAAATTCAAACATTTACTTTTTCCATAGATAAAAAAACACTTCTCTCTCAGTTCTTTACTTCATCATGCTCTTGCCTGATACCATCACTTTCTATTCCTCAACAATACGACACTATCACTTAGACCAGTGCTTCAGACTGAAGTTCCTGAGAACACATAGGAGGCGCCCTTCTAAAAAAAGGAGTACTCTTTTCTGGAGTAATTTTTAAGAACCTCATTTTTTTTTTTTTTCATTAAAACCAATAAAGAAATTTTGGAAAAGAAAGAAAACTGGCATGACTTTTTATGATAATACTCTTAATTTTTTCCACACCTGTCATATTGGTTTACAACTCAGATCTTTCAGGATTATGAGTTTAGTCTTATCAGCAATTAGGCAATGGAAAAATCTGAGAAGCAACACAGATTTTAATTAATAACTATGATTAATGGGTATTGTATCTCTTAATTACAAATGATTAGTCTCTCTGTTCGGAAGAGCCTACTTATGTTCTCACATGTAAAACAGGCTGTAATGAGGATTCCCTGAGGACTATCTATGAGAGAAGCAGTTATACCATGAAATTTAAAAATCCTATATTTGAAAGTGACTACAGCCATGAAATTAAAAGACGCTTACTCCTTGGGAGGAAAGTTATGACCAACCTAGATAGCATATTGAAAAGCAGAGACATTACTTTGCCAACAAAGGTTCGTCTAGTCAAGGCTATGGTTTTTCCTGTGGTCATGCATGGATGTGAGAGTTGGACTGTGAAGAAGGCTGAGCACCGAAGAATTGATGCTTTTGAAGTGTGGTGTTGGAGAAGACTCTTGAGAGTCCCTTGGCCTGCAAGGAGATCCAACCAGTCCATTCTGAAGGAGATCAGCCCTGGGATTTCTTTGGAAGGAATGATGCTAAAGCTGAAACTCCAGTACTTTGGCCACCTCATGGAAAGAGTTGACTCATTGGAAAAGACTCTGATGCTGGGAGGGATTGGGGGCAAGAGGAGAAGGGGACGACAGAGGATGAGATGGCTGGATGGCATCACTGACTCGATGGACAGTGAGTCTGAGTGAACTCCGGGAGTTGGTGATGGACAGGGAGGCCTGGAGTGCTGCGATTCATGGGGTCGCAAAGAGTTGGACACGACTGAGCGACTGATCTGATCTGATCTGATATTTGAAAGTAATTTTGGATAACCACTTTGCCTTGTACATAATTTATAAATAAATTACAGACATATTCTTTACACAATGCCTCAAGTTTGTTATCTCCTAAAGTGGTAAAACCTACCTAATAAAACAACATAAAAGGTGCTTGGCACAAAGTGAAAATTGATGAACAGTAGCCACTTACTTTATACCTTAATTTTTCTTATGAAATGGACATTTATTATATTCTGATATTTCAGGTGCCATTTTCAACACTGTAGGCTTCAGGACAAAATATCCAAATATACTTTGATGACTTTTAATATTTTTTACCCGTGATTTTTAACTTGAAAGCCAAGATTCAATAGTTAAGTCATTTTAAAGCAACGTAACAAGTGTGTGTGTGTATATATATATATAAATAAACCCTAAAATTAAAGAGTAACACTGCATAATGCTGTTAATTCCTTAAAAAGTACTGACCTGTTTTCTGAACTGGATGTAGACGTGCTAGATGACGACAATGTATGAGAATTTGACATGCGTGAAACAAATTTCTGGATGGTGTTACGAGACGGGGCTTTGATCCTTGAGCTACGCCTACTGTGGTATTTCTGGAACAAACTCTCAACCTAACATTGAAAAAAGACAGCAACATGACATTTGTGCCATAATGTACAGATAATGAGTTCTCTAGGTTGAATTATTTGGCTTTTATTTCATAAGTTTTTCACAAAGCCAATTTAAGAGCTTCAAAAATAAGAATACATATAGTTTACTATGAACAGTATTTTTATAGGTCAGTGTTTACTTTTTTTCACTCTAGAAGAAAAAAACTAATTAGTCAATAGCTTATAAGAGAACTATTTACAAACATCAAGTAATCCTTAAATACATTCATACCTCTGAAATGACCACTGTCTACTTAAATTTAAAGCTTATGGAAAAATTTCAGGAGTATCATAAAAATTAGTTGACAATTTTACTCCAAAGCATTTATTTAAAAAAATTACCTCAAAATTCTTTAAAGTTTTTCTCCATAACATTGGGTCTGAAGGTTCTAGCTGAAATACCCGGAGCATAACAAATAGCAGATGAATACAAAATGTTCCACGCCCACAGCTGCAGTTCTAAAGAGTTAAAAAAAAAAACCAAAAACCTCTACTTTAATAAATCCGTGTTCCACTACAACTCCTAGGGTGATCCCTTTAAAAATATTTGCAAGTTTATTATACTAAACTTTCTATTAATTTCTCATTATCTTTATATAATAAGATATATAAGGATATGCAAGAAAAGCCTACAGCTATCTCCATGAATTAATCTCTTATTTTTGGTTTATTAAAAAGACCAGGGGCTTTCCTGGTGGCTCAGTGGTAAAGAATCAATCTACCAATGCAGAAGATAGGGGTTTGATCCCTGGTCCAGGACGGTCCCATATCCCTCGGAGCAACTAAGCCTATGCACCACAACTAGTGAGCCTGGTTCTAGAGTCCAGGAGCCGCAGCTACCGAGGCCACGAGCCACGGCTACCAAGGCCTGCACACCCTACAGCCCATGCTCTGCAACAAGAGAAACCACCACAATGAGAAGCCCATGCGCCACAATTAAGAGAGCAGCCCCTGCTCGCCGCAACTAGAAAAAAGCCCAAGCAGCAACAGAGACCCAGCACAGCCCTAAATAAGTTATAAAAAGACCAAATTTGTATTCTGAAGTATATCACATCATAGTAAAACCCTTTATAAACACATTAAAGAGTTTACAGTTCCCCAAATATTTTAACTCTCTTTAGATTACAAAAGAGAATTACATACTAATTTAAATTTAAGAATGTCACAGTATATTGAGTTAGTACCAGATCCTAATAAAATGTAAAACAGTGACAGCTCCTACCTGAGGCCCGATAAACACCCGGTATTTGTTGTCTGGGCTGTCTCCTCCAATCAGGAAGGAGTTGGGTCCTATCTGCTGCAGTAAGTACAGCCTGGCCCGCATCACTTTGTTCACACGGCGGTTTGTCTCCTCCGGGCTGTATGGTGAGAAGCCATCTGGTGAAGGGGCTCTTCGAGGTGGTGTGATTCTCCCACTCTGAAACTTCACAATATTTTAAAAATTAGGTAAATTGCTCCTAAGACGTTTACTCCTCCACAAGAAAAAAAAATGACCTAAAAAAGGTCACACCAGACCTTTTTTATATTCACCCCAAAATGCCTCAATATATAATATGATGGGACAAAATGTGTTTTGCAAATGCATTTGTCTGACATATTGCTATGAGTAAATTTTTAAAATCTGTCATCCCTAAAATAATAAAACTTTGGCCAAGAGAGACAAACATATGGTAATTTTACAAATTATAAGTATTTGACATCTTTGAAAAGTTTTATGTAAACCAAAATAAAAAGCATAGAAAATGTGCTTCCTAAACAGGTAAAATGACTTGTTTCTAGTGATGAAAATTAAGCATCCAATTTCCTGGCTTCCACTTAAGGGATCACTAAATGTGCTTCCTGTGACTGGTCATTTACAAACAGCTCCATGGAGTTCTCTGTGGAGGAGGAGTGGTAAGTGACTCTTCCCAGGTTAAGACATCTCACTGGAGGCTGCTGAAAATGCTCCTGTGTGAGGGTGATGTGTGTCACTCACTCCACTTCACTGACTCCCCTAGAACTTGGTCTTTCCATCACTGCCCAGTGGAAAGTCTAGTTCTTTTTGATGCCAAAAGAAACAGGTAAAAGGTAATAAAAGCTGGTAAGAAAATGAAGTGGTTGGAAGCCTGCAACAGGGCTGGTGGGAATGTAAAATGGTGTACCTGCTTTGTAAAACAATCTCATTTTGTAAAGCTTTGTAAAGCAATCCCACTTCTATGTATATACCCAAGAAAAATGAAGCTATGTCCACACAAAAATGTGTACAGAACTGTTCCCAGTAGCATTATGAAGCCAGAAGTGGAAATCAAATGCCCACCAACTAACGAGTAAATAAACAAAATATGCATATCCATACAATAGAGTACTATTCTACAATTAAAAATGATACAAGCTATACCGTGGATGAACCTTGAAAGCAGGATGCTGAGAGCAAAAAACCAGCCACAGAAGCCTATACATATTATAGGATTACATTTATATACAAGGTCCACGCAAATTGTATATAGTCAGGAAGTAGATTGTATACAGGTTGCCTAAGTCTGGGGAGAGACTGCTAATTAGTCTGGGGTTTTCTGCTGGAGTGATGAAAATATTTTAAAACTTATTGTAGTGATGGCTACAACTATGTAAATATACCAAAACTCAATGAACTGTACAATTAAATGCGTGAATTGTACACTATATGAACTGTCTTAACAAAACCATTATTTTTTAAATAGGCAGTTACTAAGAAGTAAAACAAAACCCAAAACAAGTACACATGCATATACTATTGGACTTGCTAAGTATTCACACTATGGATATGCTCACTAGATGTGCAAAATGATGCATGCATAAAAAATATTTTTGCAAGATTGCTTTTAGTAATGAAAAGTTGAGAAGGAACATAAATGTCCACTAGTATGTAGTTCAAAGAAGCCATGAATGATCTTTATCCAGATAATGAAACGTTAGGTAGCCGTTAGCATGAGGAAGTCACCTTGTCTAATATATATCCCAAAGAGGGTGTAGGGGGAGGGGAGACACAATTCTTTATTTGCGGTAGACTTTCACTTTGATGACCCCATGGACCACACCTCCCAGTATATTTATATACCCAACCACACTGATTCTGGGATTTGGGCATGTAACTAGATTTGGGCAATAAGGCATTAGTAAACATAATCCAAGTGGTGGCTTCATAAGCGCATCCATGCTGGGATTTGCTCTCTTGAATCACCTTTTTTTGTTCTTTGGCTTAACAGAAATGTATAGTCTCATAGTTCCAGAGGCTTGAAGTCCACAATCAACGATCAAGGTGCTGGCAGGGTTGGTTCCTTCTGAGGGCTGTGAGAATCTATTCCACCTGCTTTCCTAGCTTGAAACACTTGTTACAGCCCAATTTCCGTGTTATGAGAAAGAAAGGCCAACAGCCCCCAGCTGTTCCAGCTGAAGCACTAGACAGGGGAGTGAAGAAGCAGCCTTGGATATTCTAGCGTCTGCAGATGCCACAGGAAGCAGACATGAGCCACTCCTGCTGAGCCCTGCCCTATTTCAGATTTATGAGCTAATAAATGATTGTTCCTATTTCGAGTTTTTTAAAAAATAGCTACTTTAAATGTGTGTCCACATAAAGCTGATAAATACTGTTGAGAATCTTGGGCTTTACTGTAAATTTTATTTAAAATTTACTTTCTGAAGCGTTTATGTGCTTTAACAACCTTAGGTGTGAGGAAACCCAAATCTCCCCCTTCTGGTCACTATACCACAATTATTTTGCCATCACTCATTTGCTTTTCAAGGTTAGAAAGTTTTAACTCGCATTCCTACCAGTAGTAATCTCTCTGTCTTGGAGGGTCAGGACCTATCTTTTTACAAATCTCTTTGATGTCTGGCTCAATACGGAGACTGAATCAGAGTACTGAATCTCAATACTGAGATTCTCATCCATCCTTCTGCGTTCAGTCTGCTGTGACATGGTATTTTGGTTGAGTACATGAAGAGAATCTGGCCTCACATAGATATGTATTTGGGAAATCCTTTTCAAATAATAATGAATATTTGTCTTTGATACTACATCAAAGAAATGGTACATCTTCTAAAAGTTCATATATTTCATGGCACAATATACAAAAAAAAAAAAAAAAACCCACAAGTGATAATACTATTGGCCTATTAAAAGTCTAAGTACTGAGAAGCTATCAAGCTGACAGTGGTTGGATATGAGTTTTCCAAAACTCTAATTTTTGCTTGAAATCTCAAGTTTTACCACTAGTGAACAAACAGATGAGTTGTTTTCCTTGAAGTGAGTCTTATTTAATTCTTTGTAAGAAAAATGTCTGTCAAATACCCAAGTGAGGAATACAGTTTCTACCGTCGTAGCTTTAATTCAGGCAAATGCACCAGCAGCTTTACTCACCACTATAAATGTCAATGCAGTGCAAGAGGCAAATAACATCTCAGTTTTATTACAGAATTAGTTTTGACCTAATGGATCCACAGAAAGCATCTGAGGGCAGGTACCCTGAGCCAAGGGTCTGTGGGCACACTTTGGGAATGTTGCTCTAACAGATGGTTTGCCAATCTTTCCTGTGTTATAAGTATGTTTTAAAATTGTAGAAACTTAGCACATTTGCTAAAACATTAACTTACGGGCACCGGAGAAACTCTTTTTCTCCTTACTCCTGGAGATTCAGATTTCACTGTGCGACCTGAGGGGGAGCTGCCAGGGGAAGGGCTGCGTCGGCCTTTGGGAGCTGAGGAAGCAGCGCTCGCTGGGCCCTCTCCTTGAGACTCGGCTGCCAAGTTATTAATTTCAGATCCATCTCCTTTAATAGGGATTGGTTTTACCACCTAAATTAAAATGCCAGTATTTTATTACTTAAAAAATTAAAAAAGAAGTAAATGTGAACATAAGATTAAGACAAGAACTGTTTTTAAAAATTATGCAATATTATACAAATACAACAGAAAATCTATCAACTTTTCTTTATTAGTTTAAGCTGTAAGTGTAAGGCTATTTTTAACCACACAGATTTCAGTCATTTAGGCTCCATCAATTGAATGTTGATAACATTTACATAATGCATTTTAAAATGTTGTCATACATGAATTTAAAAGATTTAGAATTAAGATCCTTAGATCCTACCTTAGAGATAAAACTTCAAAATAAAATTGGAAAAATCATTTTTCTTTTTTAAGTACAGTACAAATTGCTAATTAAAGGATTTTAGAGACACAGACATTAGAGGGCAGTGTTGCTTTAAGCATTACCTCTCCCACTCAACCAGAGGGATTACTCCTTAGAACAGTTTAAGTTGCTTAATGAGCACAGCATTAGCTACATTTTGTTCAAATGTCTAGAAAATGTCAAAGCAAATAAAACTGCATTGCATTTAAAATGAAGGGGGGAAAAAAGTTTACAAGAGGATCTATTTATGCTTAATTTTCCACTTCCTCCTATGCTTTCTTCCTTCTAACAGGTAACTCACCACAGGGCCTCTCCTGTTTCTCCGTTCCAGCCATTCGTGCTTCCAGGCTGGCATACAGGTGGCCTTCAGTTTCTCCCTGATCATTCGTTCTTCTGGGCGATCGTCCATCTTGTGCAGTCCCTTGAGAGTTTCTTTATTCTCCATCTCACGACTGAAAACAGAAGGAAAAATAAGGAGAATGAAATTTATATGTGAAAAATAATTTTCAAGAACAATATGGTTTTACTTCATACTTTCAATGGACTTGTAGCTAAAAAGATAACTGCTAAAATCCCCTAATGACTTAAGCAAGATATGAAAATATTATTATGAATCATACTATGTTGTTGAATTTACACTGTAACATGGAGAGTGTTAAATGCTGCCTGATAACACTAGTTTAACAATGTCTTTAAAAAGTAAGGTTCTATTTAGAAGGTGCAGGCTTACTAGTAATCTTACTGCAGACCTTCCTTTGTTTCTAGGTAGTTAATATAAAGCATCTCGAGACATTAGGCACTGCATTAACACATTCATGAAAACCGCACTGTTTCTAATTACACCATTTTAACAAACTCAAGTATATGACAGACAAATATTTAAAGAGCATTTTACTACTATTTATCCCAGGAATTCCAATAACTTAAGTCAATACAGATAAAATCTGCAAAGTATGCTCATTTGCGGAAATAAGTTAAACATTTAATAATCTAGGTGAAACCTAACCACATCTTCTAATCCACAATATTTTTTCAAAGTCTAAATAATTAAACTTGTTTTCTCAGAAAATAATATGGTACTTGGGGTACTCCATATATAAATAGTAAAAAATTGCCTGGTAGAAACATTTTGACCTTTACACCATAATGTATTGTGGAGTTATAATAAAATATCCAGGAAGCTGGTAACTTTTGAGAACTAACTCTACAAAGCCGAATAGGTAAAACACCCACTAGCTTCAAAATACACTCATATCCACACACGGATATACGAAACACACAATACATACAGGCATGGATTTTAAAACCTGGTTTTATAAGGAAAGAGTTAAAGCAACTGCATCCTGGGAGAAGCAACAATTTAAAAAATACTCAGTTAACTTCAGTAACTATTTTGGAAATTCTGTAAAGCTACAGTTTTCTGTGTGTGTTTTTTTTTTAATTATACTGATAGGAAAAGGAAATATTCAAGGAAATACCAGAGATAATAACTGCAAGCTTACCAAAAAGTCAAATTCAAACTCCTCTACGAATATTCCAGCTAATCATTACTATAAAGCCGCAGTATTTGCAAAGCAGCAGCAAACAACAACAAAAAAACCAACAATAGCAACAACAACCTCCCCCCCGCCCAACAAAACCTACTTAAAACAGGCACTAGAAAGGAAATAACAGTTAACTGGTTTTACTTAAGCATCAATACTATGGAGGGAGTGGAAACCAGGGTGTTAAATACCTCTGTGCCTGAAACTGGCCTAGATATTTTTACTAATGCAAAGAATACATAACATCTGAAACTTGCAGAGGGGCATTAAGACACACCACATAGGAAAATATCTCCACTACACAGGCATAAAAACTGTCACAAAGGCAATATGGGAGGGAGGGAGGGAAGGAGAACGCTGATTTTCTTTAAGTATTTGACTGCTTTTCCGCTCTGAATATATCATAAAGTGTAAATGTTAGAGGCAGATCAGAGGAAGAGGGAGGGATGCAAGGGGAAGGAAGGAAGGGAGGAAAAGGAAGCGAAAAAGAAGGGGATAGGGACAGAAGTGGGGAGAGGGGAAAAGGGAGAGAGAAAATGTTTTCTCAAAAATTCATCCTGCTCAGTCGATCCTTACCCAGGGAAACTCAAATTTACAGGCAAGCAAATTCATGGGCTGACTGCACACTAAAAATTCATTTACAACTCTCTGGTATGAAAAGCACTTTCCACCCAATAACAATGTTGCAAGGCATGGCTTAAAGATTCCCAGGCTAGTACTCAAAACGGAAATCACACTGTAGAACCGCAGTTCATTTTTACACCAGAAGCTCCTGCAACCGTGCAAAGTACCATCTTTCCCCTGGTCCTAGATCTCTCCTCCCCAAATTTGTTTCATGAGCATCTCTTCTCAATTCTGTATTTTCAGCGTCTTTTCCCTAGTACCCACTCAAACACACAGAGAACTCTGCTTATCTAAACAATTCAAGGGGGTATGATTTTCCTCTTTCCTTTCCACTTGTTTGAAAATACTATAATCTTTCAAACGAATTTCTTATTTCTATCCTCTATTATTTATATTTAATACATAATATTAAATATAAATATTTAAACATACCAGTGGTTCAACTTTTGCACACATCTAAGATTATCCCTTTAGAATAAATACCCGAAATGGAATTGCTGGGTCCAAATGTACACAAATTAAGACTTCGGTTAATACAGATTATCCTCAAGAACACATACTTTCAGTCACAATGCTCAGGTCAGATTGTCACCTTCAGTTCAGTCGCTTAGTCGTGTCCGACTCTTTGCGACCCCATGAATCGCAGCATGCCAGGCCTCCCTGTCCATCACCAACTCCTGGAGTTCACTCAAACTCATGTCCATCGAGTCGGTGATGCCATCCAGCCATCTCATCCTCTGTCGTCCCCTTCTCCTCCTGCCCCCAATCCCTCCCAGCATCAGGGTCTTTTCCAATGAGTCAGCTCTTCGCATGAGGTGGCCAAAGGACTAGAGTTTCAGCTTTAGCATCATTCCTTCCAAAGAACACCCAGGACCGATCTCCTTTAGAATGGACTGGTTGCATCTCCTTGCAGTCTAAGGGACTCTCAAGAGTCTTCTCCAACACCACAGTTCAAAAGCATCAATTCTTCGGCACTCAGCTTTCTTCACAGTCCAACTCTCACATCCATACATGACCACAGGGAAAACCATAGCCTTGACTAGACAAACCTTTGTTGGCAAAGTAATGTCTCTGCTTTTGAACATGCTATCTAGGTTGGTCATAACTTTCCTTCCAAGGAGTAAGCGTCTTTTAATTTCATGGCTGCAGTCACCATCTGCAGTGATTTTGGAGCCCCCAAAAATATAGTCTGACACTGTTTCCACTGTTTTCCCATCTATTTCCCATGAAGTGATGGGACCAGATGCCATGATCTTAGTTTTCTGAATGTTGAGCTTTAAGCCAACTTTTTCACTCTCCTCTTTCACTTTCATCAAGAGGCTTTTTAGTTCCTCTTCACTTCTGCCTTAGCTGGTCTCAATTAGCAGCAGACTCCTGAGGGGCCTTCTTCACTTTGAACCTTACTCCAATCTAGGCTTCACAGAGCAGCCAAGGTCACTTTCCCCATTAAAACCCTCTGGTGGCTTCCCCCTGGGCTGAGAGTAAAAATCCAAAATGTTATGGCTTATGAGGCCCTGCATCATCCAGTCTTACCTCAAATGAAGTCACCCCCCCTACACTCTGTTTCTTTCACTGACTGGCTCCATCTCTCCTGCTCAGGTTTTTTGCACAAGCTGTTTCTTGTCTCCTTTTTACCTCATTAATTTATACCCACTCAGTGGCTTTTCTTCAACTCCTTACAGACCCTTCCCACTCTCAATTAGGAACCTCTAGTTCCAGTCTTCCACAGCTCTGTACTTTTTCTTTGAAGTGTTCACTGCTGTCGGCAAACCTATAAACTGCACTGCCCCCCAAACTAAGCTCAGTGAAGGCAGAGGACCAGTGTTTCCATCCATGGCTATATACCCAACATCTAATAATGCCTGGCTTACAATCGGTATGAAAACAAATACTAAATGAATGATCATTTGTTAACATCTTTGGCAGTTCTGAGGACCTTCCTAGTTTTAAAATTTAATGATTACTCATGTTACTTAATCTTTTTGCAGTTCTGCACTTAATATAAGACTCAGTCTGTAACTGAAATGTTATTCAGTGGAACAATTTTCGTTGTTCCTAAATTGATCTGCAAATTTAAACCTGTTTTTTCTAATATCTTTGTAAGTAACAGTTATATACTATTAGTTCTAAAATGTATATTTTTTCATATTAAAAAAAATTATCCAGCCTAAGGAAGACAGCTAGGACCCTCTGTGTGTCCTTCCAGCACTCCAGAGCTTCAGCATTTCCAAGCCTTCCACGGGGACACAGGTCCTGGGCCCAGCCACCACCTCCTCCATTAAACTCGTATAAACTTTCCACTCACTCTTAGTTCAACTTTCTCATGCCTGTGCCTCACATTTTCAGTTCAGTCGCTCAGTCGTATCCAACTCTGTGACCCCATGGACTGCAGCACGCCAGGCTTCCCTATACCAACTCCCAGAGCTTGCTCAAACTCATGTCCATAGAGTTGGTGATGCCATCCAACCATCTCATCCTCTGTCATCCCCTTCTTCTGACTTCAGTCTTTCCCAGCACCAAGGACTTTTCCAATGAGTCAGTTCTTCACATCAGGTGGCCAAAGTATTAGAGCTTCAGCTTCAGCACCACTCCTTCCAATGAATATTCAGGACTGATTTCCTTTAGGGTTGACTGGTTTGACCTCCTTGCAGTCCAAGGGACTCTCAAGAGTCTTCTCCAACACCACAGTTCAAAAGCATCAATTCTTCGGCACTCAGCTTTCTTCACAGTCCAACTCTCACATCCATACATGACCACTGGAAAAACCATAGCCTTGACTAGACGGACCTTTGTTGGCAAAGTAATATCTCTGTATTTTAATATGTTGTCTAGGTTGGTCATAGCTTTCCTTCCAAGCAGCAAGCATCTTTTAATTTCATGGCTGCAGTCACCATCTGCAGTGATTTTGGAGCCCAAGAAAATAAAGTCTCTCACTGTTTCCATTGTTTCCATCTGCCATGAAATGATGGGACCAGGTGCCATGATCTTAGTTTTCTAAATGTTGAGATTTAAGCCAATTTTTTCACTCTCCTCTTTCACGTTCATCAAGAGGCTCTTTAGTTCTTTGCTTTCTGTCGTAAGGGTCGTGTCATCTGCATATCTGAGGTTACTGATATTTCTCCCAGCAATCTTGATTAGAGCTTGTGCTTCAGCCAGTCCAGTGCTTCTCATGATGTACTCTGCATAGAAGTTAAATAAGCAAGATAACAATATACAGTCTTGACGTATTCCTTTTCCGATTTGGAACCAATCTGTTGTTCCATGTACAGTTCTAACTGTTGCTTCTTGACCAGCATACAGACTTCTCAGGAGGCAGGTCAGGTGGTCTGGTATTCCCATCTCTTTCAGAATTTTCCACAGTTTATTGCAATCCACACAGTCAAAGGTTTTGGCATAGTCAATAAAGCAGAAATAGATGCTTTTCTGGAACTCTCTTGCTTTTTCCATGATCCAGCAGATGTTGGCAATTTGATTTCTGGTTCCTCTGCCTTTTCTAAAACCAGCTTGAACATCTGGAAGTTCACAGTTCACATTCTGTAGAAGCCTGGCTTGGAGAATTTTGAGCATTACTTTGCTACCGTGTGAGATGGGTGCAACTGTGCGATAGTTTGAGCATTCTTTGGCATTGCCTTTCTTTGGGATTGGAATGAAAACTGACCTTTTCCAGTCCCGTGGCCCCTGCTGAGTTTTCCAAATTTGCTGGCGTATTGAGTGCAGCACTTTCACAGCATCATCTTTTAGGATTTGAAAGAGCTCAACTGGAATTCCATCACCTCCACTAGCTTTGTTTGTACTGATGCTTCCTAAGGCCCACTTGACTTCGCATTAAAGGATGTCCAGCTCTAGGTGAGTGATCGATCACACCATCATGGTTATCTGGGTCATGAAGATCTTTTTTGTAGTTCTTCCGTGTATTCTTGCCACCTCTTCTTAATATCTTCTGCTTCTGTTAAGTTCATACCATTTCTGTCCTTTATTGTGCCCATCTTTGCATGAAATGTTCCCTTGGTATCTCTAATTTTCTTAGAGATCTCTAGTCTTTCCCATTCTATTGTTTTCCTCTATTTCATTGCACTGATCACTGAGGAAGGCTTTCTTATCTCTTCTTGCTATTCTTTGGAACTCTGGATTCAAATGGGTGTATCTTTCCTTTTCTCCTTTGCTTTTAGCTTCTCTTCTTTTCTCAGCTACTTTTAAGGCCTCCTCAGACAACCATTTTGCCTCTTTGCATTTCTTTTCTTGGGGGTGGTCTTGACTCCTGCCTCCTGTACAAGGTCACGAACTTCCATCCATAGTTCTTCAGGTACTCTGTCTATAAGATCTCTTAGTTCAACTTTCTCATGCCTGTGCCTCACATTTTAATATCTCTGAAATCTGAATGCCTTTTTAAATCAAACTGCTGTTATAATTGGCAGGGTTTTTAAAATTTCTCCATGGTATACAAAATAATGATATAACTTACAACCAATGGAATCTTAAATTCAGTAAAATATAAATTCTATTCCACTTGCCCGCGGGGGAAAAAAAATCGTACCTACTCAGCTTCATTTATCTCTGAAACAAAAACAAAATTGGGAAGAAAAACAAGTTTTTTTTACATATTTATTGTTTTAATCTTCACAGATCAGACATAAACAGGGTTTTTCTTTTACCAAGTATGTGTGCATGTAAACCTCATTAATTTCCGGAAAGGTTTCATATCACTGTAGTCACTATTACTGTTACAGTGAAGTACTCCACTAATTTATACAATTAATCTGCTCCTTTAATTCTTATAATGAAAGTCACCATTTAAAAAACTTGTTTAAGAGTGAAGTAAGCCAGAAGGAAAAACACCAATACAGTATACTAACGCATATATATGGAATTCAGAAAGATGGTAACAATAACCCGGTGTACGAGACAGCAAAAGAGACACTGATGTATAGAACAGTCTTATGGACTCTGTGGGAGAGGGAGAGGGTGGGAAGATTTGGGAGAATGGCATTGAAACATGTAAAATATCATGTAAGAAACAAGTTGCCAGTCCAGGTTCGATGCACGATACTGGATGCTTGGGGCTAGTGCACTGGGACGACCCAGAGGGATGGTGGGAGGAGGGAGGAGGGTTCAGGATGGGGAACACATGTATACCTGTGGTGGATTCATTTTGATATTTGGCAAAACTAATACAATTTTGTAAAGTTTAAAAATAAAATAAAATTAAAAAAATAAATAAACTCTATTGAAAAAAAAAAAAAAAACTTGTTTAATCCTGAGTCCCCAAGCAAGTATCAGCATAGACTTCTGACGATGACTTGTTATAAAAACAGAATCAGATTTGACAGTGACCTGCCAATACAATGAAGAGCACAGGCTTCAGAGTCAGATCGACGGGTGTTTGGGCCTGTTCGAGTGTCTTCTGTGTTGAGTTAGTGTTTTCATCGGCTCTTTGGGGTTGCAGGGGAGAGAGATCGTTAGGGGTGATTTCAGTGCACAGCGAGGGACCCGTGAAGTTTCTCCCCTGCAGCGCGTACACGTGGCCTTTGGAGAACGTGGTGATCCACGCCCCGGGGAGACACCAAAGTAGCTTCAGTTGACTGACAGCATGGACGGGGGAGCCAGGTACAACACTTGTGTTCACTTTTATTGCTTCTTCCCCTCTCCCTGTCTCTAACCACATCTTCCTTCTGACTAACTTCTCTCTCTTCTCCCTTGTTTCTGTCTCCTTGCTCCTAGTTACTGCTTTGCTATTTTTGTCTATTTGGACGCCATTCTTCCCACAGTGATACTCTCCAGGTATCCCGTATTCAAACTCCCATAGAGAGAAGGTCTGGTTAAGATGTACAGCACCGTCCAGTGCAGGGGGTCTTTGGATCAGGGCACATTCCTGCGCCAGCCAACTGTGAACTGCAAGATGGGTTTAGATGTGTAAAGCATGGTGCCCCGGGTGTCAGAGACCGCTGGGAAAGGAAGGCGGCTATGACTGGGCAGGCCCTCTGGCCTCATGTCGGGTGCCTCTGTGGCCTGTCCAGGACACTTGGCGCTGATGACAGAAGAGTGAATAAGATGTGGTAACCCGTCCCGGAGGAGCTCCCAGTGTGATGAGGGAAGCAGGTTCTTAAAAACTAGAGTTTATGCTGTATGATAATTAATACTATTAATAGCATCCTGGGAGGGAACGGCTAACTGCTGTAGAACAGTGGTAGGAAATTCTTTACTGAAGGCATATGAGATTTCAAAAGGTATATTCCTATCAGGAAAAAAATCCTCAAAGGCAGAGAGACATGAAATATCTTGGTGTGCTTAAGAAGAGGGTGTTTTAGTGCCATGAGAAGAAGCCAGTGGCTGGCATGTAAGAGGTTCCAGGAAGAGGGTCTCGTACATGATACGAATGAATATTAGAGTTTTAGAACCAGGGAAAATCATCTCCCAAAAGACAAGAGGAGGGAGAACTACAGGAGTGACAGTCTAATCAACAGTGCCTGGTACCAGATAAATGGAGGACTGAGTGGCTTCACTGAGAAGAGGCAAGTGAAGCATCTCGTTTTTTTAAATATTAGCAGGTAAATTCTGTAGGTCTAGAAAGAGACTAAACTATATAAACCTAACCTCAGGGGAGAAGGTTTTTTTTGAAGCTCTAGGTCAGTTACAGATTCATTCAAAAAAAGTAAGAAACCTCATGTTTTTTAAATAAATATGAAAGGAGGATAAAGCTTAATCTGTAACAATGTTAATCTGTTTAGATTAGTTCGTGTTTAAAAAAAAAACACTTTCTTATTATAACTATATTAATTGATTAGATGATGAATCTCAAAAATACTGGAGTGGGTTGCCGTTCCCTGCTCCAGGGCCTCTTCCCAATCCAGGAATCGAATCTGGGTCTCCTACATTGCAGGCACATTCTTACCATCTGAGCCACCAGGGAAGCCCACTTTTCAAAATCCTGTAATTTTTGGTGGAGAATAATTATAATCTTAAAACTCAAATGGGGTAATATTTTATTAGAAACAAATCCCTGATACCAGATAGATTTTTAGTATGTATAAGACAATTCAGAATAATTTTTAAGTGTGAATCAATCAAAATAACTAAGGTGGTATTAAACTGCTTATATTATAATCATTGTTGATAATTAGCTATTTGTTGTCTTTGTTATTTAACCCCCATATTATTCCACCCTTGATGAGTTAACCAGAACATGAGCTTTTTGAGGATGAAATTTTGTGCCTGTATCCTTCAAAGGACTAACTGGGAAGGTTTGCAGGCAACACTGCAGATAGTTTTTGTCCCCTGATAAAGATTTCTGGTAGAAATTCAATGTATTATAAGACTCATTATACTGTGGACAAGCTCATACCAAGAAATCAATAGTCCTTTATCGTACTAAAGTCAGCATATTTACTCTGCACTGAGGGAAAAAGAAAGTTACTAGTTTCTTTCGTTCTCAGAGCCAAATGCTCCTGAGCACAACCTGAAATGAACTCTTAGGGGGCCTAGTTTTCATAATGCGAGCTACTTTTACATATTATGTTGTAATGCTGCATTACATAAAGATGGAAGGGTTACTCTTAACAATGATTTTATTTAGTCCTCCTTGCTCAGAAGAGGGAAAAGGCCAGCAGTTGCCATTGACCATATATCTCTGGAGAAATTATCTTAAGGGAAAATAGAGTTGTTTTACAACTAAGATACAGATTTTTTTGGCCTCAGATCTAGGTCTCCAAATTTTAAGCACTTGTAAAACACTAAGTTTCCTTTCGCCCTTGAAGTCATTCACATCTGAATTTAAATCCTGTGTTTTTTGCATACAGACTTTATTACCTTGGACACATAACGTAACCTCCTGGTTTGTTGGTTTGTTTAATCTGCCAGTGGGATAGTAAAGAGTCTCATCATCGGGACTTCCCTGGTGGCCCAGTGGTTAGGACTCTGCTTCCACTGCAGGTGGCGCAGGTTTAATCCCTGGTCAAGAACTAGGATCCCACAAGCCCCATGACTAGCCAACAATAGAGAGTCCCATTCTCATGAGAACTGACTGAAGTGACCCGCTTGGAGCTGTTAGCTCAGTGCTCTGTCCATGGTAAGAGGTTGCTGGCCTCTGTTGTTACAGCCTTTATGCGTCACCACACTCTCCTTATCCTTACCAAAGTTTCCTTCTCTTGCTTTTTACCTGGCAACTTAAATTTTAAGGATCCCAGAGTGGTCTGGTTTTGTTTTGGGAGATAGTTCCTCCCTTGCTCTCCCTCTTGCTCTCCCTCTTTTCGGTAACAAAGCTTATGGGTTTTAGTATATGAATTCCTGCTGCTAAGAGAACTTCACAGGTAGGCATCAACTGGGTGGCTCTGAATTGTGCCTGTCCCAAATAATTCAGTGTGTTTTCCAGGGTTTTTTGAGATTGCTTAGACACCAAGAGAATTGAGAGTCTAAAATTATCCATAATCTAAACTGTTCTGGAAATCTTTATGTATACTAAGGTTCAGTTCAGTTCAGTTCAGTCACTCAGTCGTGTCCGACTCTTTGCAACCCCATGAATCGCAGAACGCCAGGCCTCCCTGTCCATCATCAACTCCCGGAGTTCACTGAGACTCACGTCCATCGAGTCAGTGATGCCATCCAGCCATCTCATCCTCTGTCATCCCCTTCTTCTCCTTCCCCCAATCCCTCCCAGCATCAGAGTCTTTTCCATGCGGGAGACCTGGGTTCAATCCCTGGGTCGGGAAGATCCCCTGGAGGACGGCCTGGCAACCCACTCCAGTATTCTTGCCTGGAAAATTGCCATGGACAGAGGAGCCTGGCGGGTTACAATCCACTGGGTCACAAAAGAGTCAGACACAACTGAGCAACTAAGCACAGCACGGTATAAGTTGTATGAAATTAACCAAAATTAAACCAAAAAATTAGTGGATAATCACACTGCAAATACTCTCTAGTTGACCTATGCCAACCTAGACACGGAAAGTGCCAGTTTTTCAAGGGTAAGTCCTTTCCCTGGGCCACACCCTGCTGCCACAAACAAAGCACCCAGAGGAACTGATGCCATGGGCTTGATAAACAATCAACGATCTGGAGTTAGCATAGCTGGTTATCACTCCTAATCAATGAAGATCTGGAAAATAACACTGCAGATGTATCCAGCACATGTAATAGACACATACAGCCTGTTTAACCCATAACTTCTACCAGAAATGAGTGCCTCTGGGGTATATAAACATTTCAAAGAGAACAGAAAGAATATTCAAAAGGTTTACTACTTTTAAATTAGCAATTCATAAAAGACTGATTTAACAATCACTGTATAAATATAGTAACAGGGAATTTACAAAACGCAGAGCTAATAGGCAATATTAAGCCATTTTTAAAGGTGGCAACTCTGTGGAAGCTTTTTTTGATGAAGTTTATGGAGTAAACTGGGCTTCCCTGGTGGCCCAGATAGAAAAGAATCTGCCTGCAATGTGGGAGACCGGGGTTTGATCCCTGGGTTGGGAAGATTCCCTGGAGAAGGGAATGGGAACCCACTTCAGTATTCTTGCCTGGAGAATTCCATGGACAGAGGAACCTGGTGAGCTATAGCCCATGGGGTCGAAAAGAATCAGTCATGACTGAGCAACTAACACATATACGGAGTAAGCTACATGCCTCCAAGTCTCCCTTTAGAGAAGACAAGAGAATCAAAAAGAAAACTGTATTTTAACTGCACAGCTCTTCTATACTATATGTTTTTAATATACATGCTAGAGATGCATGAAAATATTTAAAGCAATTAATAAAGTCTACAGAATGAGTGAACTCCACAGAGAAGTAAATACTCCTGATAATTTTAAGTCAGTGTGCTACAAGCTCAGACATCATTAAAACAAATGTTTTTTAAGGTATATAAAATATCGGTAACTAGCAATTAGGACACTATTATGATCAACAGAGACTTAAGGGAAGAAAGAAAAAAGATTCTAGTTTGTTTTCTTTCATGAATCTTATTTTTAATTTTTCATTTAATTCTGCTCAAGACTATTTAATGATTACAAGAAACCTTTCTTGATCACAAACATTCGTTAAGAATAGTCAAATGATAAGACTGTCTTGCAGGTTTTATCAAAGTAAAGTAAATCTTATAAAATTGACATATGAGCATTTTGGATGACTTCAACAGCCTCCAAAGTCACGGACATATTTAAGGTAAAACACCAAGGCTAGACTTTCAGGTAGGTAAATCTGTGCTGCTGTGCTTCCATAGCGTCCGATTCGTGCAACACCATGGACTGTAGCCTGCCACACTCCTCTGTTCATGGGACTGTCCCAGGCAAAAACACTGGAGTGAACTGCCATTTCCTTCTCCAGGGGATCTTCCCAGATAGTGAATAAATAACATCAAACTAAAGGGGCTATGTTTCTTGTGGCTGAGAACCCAGATAAACAAATAAAAAGTCCAATGTAAAGTGATTTTCTAAATCATTTCTTAATACCTACCCAGTCCAAGAAAAAAAATAAAGCAGCAATGCAAAAACTTGGTTAAGATGTTTCCTTGGGGCATCCATGTCTCTCAGAAATGTAGCTAGTGGATTCCATTAAAAGCCACTACCTCCAAGTTATTAATGTACCAGAAACAAATCAATTTAATCTGTATTACTGATGTAATCACTCAGTAATGGAACCAAGATGTTCTATCAAAATCTGGAAAAAACAATCATTCTTCCTTCTAAACGTGCTAATAGATAAGTATAAAAATCATCCAATATAAGTATGAAACTAATTAGGTAAACTTTATCAAGGTGGGGGGATAATACAAGATAGTAATCATAGGTACTGACAAGTGTGTAGCTGACCAGTAAATGTCAGAAAATGTCAAACTGCAATAAAAGTTAAAACTCGTTAGAGGAAAAGATAATTCAGATAGCTCAAATATACAGCAAAATTCAAGGGGGAAGTAGCTATGTATAGAAAATCAAGGATATGCAATGACTATTAAAATTGACAAGAATTTTAAAGAAAAAGGAAATAAGATGAATAAAGTCAGTAATCAAATTAGATTAGTAAGGAAATTAAAATCCTAGAAAATTCAGCAATTTGAAATTAAAAAAAAAAAGGCAGCATTATTTTTAAAGAAACAGTCAAAGAGAAAAACCAGAGAAGGTGAGGGCAGGTGTCTTTTCAAGTTAACACCCCTCCTGTGTGGGCAGAAAAGAAAACAAAACCAACTGCAGTGAAACCAACATGTTGTCAGTTCTGTAATGTCTTAAGATTCAACTTCAATGAAATTCACTCACTTGTCTCAAATTATGAACTGAAATTTGACGACGATATTTATGCAGACAAATGAAAACTGTAAAAATGGTCAGAACTGGAGAGAAATACGAGTTTCATGATTTTATAAAAGTCATTGTCTCACAAAATATATGAATACCTTAGTGACAGAAAAACAGTGAGTGTAGTTCTGTTACCATGACAGACAAAACAAAATGGACTGACAAGTTACTAGCTGTCACTGGAATATTTACAACTTAAACTTAATATTGTACAAAAATAGTTTTTTTGGGGGGTATTCATCAAAGTAACCACTTCTGTAACAAAATTTATAAATACTATAATACTATTCTATCCACCTTCCCATGGGGTAAGAGTCACACAACTCTTCTCACTCGTGAACTGAGAAAATCTACAGGCTTAATGCAAACTGTTTTTTGAGAGCCAATGCTTACAGTGGGAGTTTAAGTATGGTTCCACTTCTCATCTGTTCCTCTCCAACAAAAACCCACGAAAGCTTCAAATACTTTTCACTCTGTAAGCTTGTATTCTTTTAATATTCAGTGCTAAAAATTCCACTGTTTATTCCTTCCTTTGTTGTGTCCTTGATAACTGACGAAGAACCTTTAGAAACTGTTAAAAAAAAAAAACACTGGGATGTGTGAGCATCCTCTTCCTTAATTGTTGAATATAGATCAGTAAGCAAGGAAAAGGATGCTAATTTTTTTACAGTATTTTGCTAAATGTGTATTTCCTTTCAAGAATTCCCCTTTCATGCTACTTGATGAGTCTAGGGTTGGGAATGTGTAAAAGACAACTGATGCATAAACTAAGTGAGCTTTTAGAGAAGTATATTAGAAATCCCTATACACTACTACCATGGGGCCGCTTTCAGCAAAGCCGTGTCCTGTCCTCCGCCAAGGGCACTGGCACACAATCCGTGGCACAAGGCAGGCATCCAGGGGAGAAAGATGGCTGCTCCTTCGCCATTTTGGTTTTCATCAAAAAGATCCCAAGTTAGTGTTATGGTGAGCTCTTAAGTATGTTTCTCTGGAACATTCTCCAATGGGTATGTGACTACATTTTTACTAAGCCAATTATCTTGAAAGAAATGTGACCACTTGGGTTTGAATATTCTAAAGATCAAATGAACAAAACTAGTAGTTGGGAAAGTGGTATGTTACCGCACACTTTCCCCTTTCACAGTTGAAGAAAAGTAAAGTTAAAAATGTAACATGAACTACTGTTGTTGAGTCGCTAAGTTGGGTCCAACTCTTCTGCGACTCCATGGACAGTAGCCGCCAGGCTCCTCTGTCCATGGGATTTTCCAGGCAGGAATACTGGAGTTGGGCTGTCATTTCCTTGAATACCTTCTGTATTAATAAAAACCCTTTGGTTGTTTTTAATGTTCCCAGATTAATGGAGAAGGCATATAGTGCTGAAGTAGAGCACAAAGCCCTCTTATAGCCTGTGCTAGGAGAATGATCTCTTTCAAACCCCATGGAACAGCTAGTACTATTTCTACAGTACTTCTTTCTAGCTGGTGGAAAGGCACGTTAACTGGGATGCTCAGAATGAGGAAGAATAACTTCCTGACAAATGTCGCTTTTCTTCTCTATGCTTTTAATGCTAGAAAACCATTCTGTTCAGTGAATGCTGGCATGCCTACTACGTGTAAGCTCTGAACTAGGCAACAGAGATGCAAAGTGGGATAAAGAAAAAAGACAGGATCTCCATCCCTTTAGGCGCTTAGTCTAGCAGAAGAGAGAAAACGTGCCAGCACTGCTACAATAGGAGTATTTTAACAGATCATAAACAGCTGCAAGGATGGAGTGGATCTCCATCCTTAATTTTTTGTAGCAGAGTCCTGGAAAGACCTACAAAGGAGGTGATGCCTGAATAGTTTTTAAGGAAAGAAAAGGACTAGCAGGCATGAAGCTGATGAAGGTTAAAAGATTTTCTTGACAAAAGAAACAGCTTTGGTGAAAATAAGGTCCAACAGAGTACTAAACAATTTATGATTCTGTTTAGGAAACACTAGATAAAGTTAAACATATTCATTTAAAGACAAGTTCATCATACTTTTTCAAGAAGGAAAAAAAAAGAAGGTAACAGTATTTCTCACACTAATTTGGCACAAAAGTCCTTATAAGCAAAACACCTTTGACAGAGTGGCGGTCCTTAGAATATACTGTGAGAAATCTGTACAGGATCATCTCTATAGCCTTTCTGGCTCAAATTAGTCAATAGGTCTAAGAAGAAAAATACAGACAAGAAATTAATACCAGTTAATACTGTTTCAATGGTGGCTTTTCAAGCTTCCATAAAATTCAGCAACTGCCTTCAGTGAAATTAAGCCTCTAAAAATCAAAATATGGGTGATAAGATTATTTGACAGCCAGCCAGAGATGAGTAAACTCACCTGGTACGAACTCATCCTAAGAGCAGTGGATGTCAGACAATTCAAATTTGGCCTAGTCTAACCACTAGCAGAGACCAGTGTGTCAGTCGCTTAGTTGTGTCTGACTCTTTGCCAACCCCGTGGACTCCAGGCTCCCCGGTCCATTGAATTCTCTAGGCAAGAATACTGGAGTGGGTTGCCATTTCTTACTTCAGGGCATCTTCCTGACCCAGTGATTGAACACAGGTCTCCTGCATTGCAGAGGCCAGAGTCCGTCACTAAGATCTGCCCCAGGCCCATTGTATTCACTCTGCTTAAGATTTAAGCCTGGAGAGAAGACAAAGATCAGCCAAGAAAAACCCCTGACAAGCCATTACTTTAAAAATCTCTACACGCCTAGAGGAAGACCCCAGAACTTGAAATAAAAAAGGGGCCTGGGGAACGGCCCTTGCTTCTCGCAAACCCCTGGAGCTCTGGCATTGCGGAAGCACTCACACGTCTTCAGAGCTGATGACAGCGCTTCCGCAGTGACTGGTGGGGAGCAGGTCAGGGGAAAGCAGAGGCAGTGAGACGCGTGTGGCCGAAGGAGGCAGTGCCATCCAGACACTGTCACTGTTGTTTTTCAGTCGCTCATGTGTGTCCAACTCTTTGCGACCCCATGGACTGCAGCACGCCAGGCTTCCCTGTCCATCGCCACCTCCTGGAGCTTGCTCAAACTCATGTCCATTGAGTCGGTGACACCATTCAACCATCTCGTCTTCTGTCATCCCCTTCTCCTCCTGCCCTCAATCTTTCCCAGCATCAGGGTCTTTTCTAATGAGTCAGCTGTTCACATCAGGTGGCCAAAGTACTGGAGCTTCAGCTTCAGCATCAGTCCTTCCAATGAATATTCAGGACTGATTTGCTTTAGGATTGACTGGTTTGATCTCTTTGCTGTCCAAGGGACTCTCAAGAGTCTTCTCCAACATCACAATTCAAAAGCATCAATTCTTCCACACTCAGCCTTCTTTACGGTCCAACTCTCACATCTGTACATGACTACTGGAAAAACTATAGCTCTGACTAGACTGATCTTTGTTGGCAAAGTAATGTCTCTGCTTTTTAATATGCTGTCTAGGTTTGTCAGAGCTTTTCTTCCAAGGAGCAAGCGTCTTTTAATTTCATGGCTGCAGTAACCACCTGCAGTGATTCTGGAGCCCAAGAAAATAAAGTCTGTCACTGTTTCCACTGTTTCCCCATCTATTCACCATGAAGTGATGGGACCAGATGCCATGATCTTAGTTTTCTAAATGCTGAATTTTAAGCCAGCTTTTTCACTCTTCTCTTTCACCTTCATCGAGAGGCTCTTTAGTTCCTCTTCACCTTCTGCCATAAGGGTGGTGTCATCTGCATATCTGAGGTTACTGATATTTCTCCTGGCAATCTTGATTAAAGCTTGTGCTTCATCTAGCCCAGCATTTCGCATGATGTACTCTGTATGTAAGTTAAATAAGCAGGGTGGCAATATACAGCCTTGACGTACTCCTTTCTCAATCTGGAACCAGTCCATTGTTCCACGTCATCCAGAGAAGGCTACAGGGAACTGCCCAAATCCGTCCACTAGTACATGACAGGTCCTCACTGGGGAGTTTAGAAACTACGGGGGTGTCTATTAGGGGCACGGATGGGGCAACAGCCACCCAAACCAGTAAAATCTCAGTTGTATACTCAGCAAAATCAAAAGGGCTTCTTATTCAAAGGAGATGGCATAACTTGATGTACACGTTCCTGGGATAGGGGAGATAAAGAAGCTGTACCACAAGTGTCATCAAGACATATGGCATGGTGATCAGTGATGAGAGTTCTGGAGCTAGAAGGCCTGGGTTAAAACCCAAGGTCTGACACGGACCAGCTGGATGGCTTTGACCCAAGTTATTTAACCTCTCTGTACCTCAACTTCCTCACCATAAAAAGAATAATACCTACCATAGGATTAAACACGCGTACAGGTAAAGTGCTCAAAAGTAAGTTCACCCCCCTAATTTGCTTCCAGTAATTTCCTTTTTCTGTAAAATGGCGATAATAGCCAATACTTCTGATGTACTTCCTATGTACCTTGCACTGTTTTAAACCCTTTGCATACAGTTATCATCTCAGTTTTACAAAGAACGAACATGGATGAAGCACTTAAAATGGCGTCAAGTGTATGGTGAGCACACACTAAATAACTACAACCACCACCATCCTCATTATTACACTGCTGCTGTTCCTTACGGAGCCCCTCGTCCGTACCGGGTACTATGCCAGGGGCTCCATGAAACCTCTCACAAAGCTACAAGGTAAGACTCAGTGTCCACACTGTGCAAACAAAGAAACTCTGCTGGGAAGATTAATAAGTCTGACTAAGAATCCACAGTAAGTGGGAATTCTGAGTTTCCAAACCAGGTTTCTCCGGCTTTGAGGCCCTGTGCTCTTCCTCCTGGTCTATGTTACTTCAGTTTCCCTTAACAATATGTTAGTTGAAAAGCAGATAACAATAACAAAATAAAACTATTTTTTCTGGTTTCAGGAGGAAATAACGCTGATTAGAGACGTCTGGGATGTGAAGACTGCTAACAGGCTACAGGGGCCCATTACCTCTGGGGAGCGAGGAGGACGAGGGTAAGAAGACAAAGGAGGCTCCAGCTGTGTCTAAAGCACACTCATTTCCTTAACATCCAACTGCAGCAAATATGATAAAATATTAGCATTTCTTAAATATGGGTAAAGATTTTATGGCTGTTCATTATATTATTCTCTGGTATTTTCCCTCTGCATGGCTGAAATATTTCCTTAAAAATAAACATGTGCTACTGAATTAATAACAGGATTGGGAAGTCATAACTAGGCCATTAACCAGCTACAGAATCTTTTTTTTTATTTTTTAACTTTACAATATTGTATTGGTTTTGCCATATATCAACATGCATCCACCACAGGTATACACATGTTCCCCATCCTGAACCCTCCTCCCTAGCTACAGAATCTTAAGTAATCCCCAACCTTTCGGGAATTCAAGAATTTAACCAAATCAGATCAGACTACAAGATGTTGTTTCAGGGACACCCAGAATGAACATGGTTCATTTATTAATTGCTCTTTAGTTGTTAATTAATGGTTAATTAATTGTTGCTGTTTAGTCACTATGTTGTATCCCACTCTTCTGGGACCATGTGGACCATAGCCTGCCAGGCTTCTCTGTCCGTGGGATTTCCCAGGCAGGAAGACTGGAGCTGCCATTTCCTTCACCAGGGAATCTTCCCGACCCAGGGATTGAACCCACATCTGTTTGACAGGCGGATTCTTTACCGCCGAACCACCTGGGAAGACATCGTTCATTAATGCTACAATGTGAATACTACAGTTCTGCAAGGGAGATATAATATCAAAAAATATATAGCTCAACAGGATCCACAGACTCTGTTAATTCTGGAGAGTACCTTCCAATAGTTTATTTGCATAAAATATTCTTTGTACATCTATAATTCAGTGCCTCCTGGTGTTTTAAAATGTGAGAATCCTTTTCAACATTACCATTACCATAGAACAAACGTGGATCCATAGACTCTGTGAAAACTCAGGCTGGAAATTACTAAAACTTTTGGACTCAGTTTCCCTAATAGTCACTATGGTAAAATCAATTCAAGTCTAATTACTAAAAAAGGGTGAGTATTATGTACAATGGACTGTATCAGAGCTCTCTCAGAAAGCTAAAACAACTGTCAGGAGAAACAGTCAAGAAAGGAGGGCCCAAAAAACATGGATTTACATGGATTTTTTTTTGACACTGAAAACATTAACTTTCCTAGTTGGTTTTTTTTTTTTTTTTTTAAAGAAAAGAACCACAACTTTCTCCTCCTTAAAGAAACATAATCATTCTGCATATTTAAGTGCTTCAAGTCAAAAAGCTGTGAAGCAGGAGCCAGAAATGAGAAATGAAGCATGGTGGCTTTCTGGCCAAGCCTCAGCTTCAGCTGTGACAGCGTCCCAATATGAATTCTAACTCCCCCAGTCCAGAGCTCTCTGCCGCCACCAAGCCTGCTCTTCCCATAATGCAGTCACTGCAATTTATTTTCTTATTTATTTTACTTTTAAGATCTACTCTCTTAGATGCAATTTATTCTTTAAAGTGAAAAAAAAAAAAAGTAATTCATCTTTGGTGAATTACATTTGATACTTAGGACATAAGCTTGACATATTTGGATTAGACAACTTAAAACATTGTATATGGAATGATACCTTACACTGTAACTTCGGCAGATGGTGAGGGACAGAAAGGCCTGGCGTGCTGCAGTCCATGGGGTCGCAAAGAATCAGACACGACAGGGCGACTGAACAACCACCACCTTACATTATATACTGTTTTGTTTTTGACCTCAGGATTTTAACACAAAATATCATCCCTCAGTGGGCTATATTATTAATCTGTCTACCTCAGCAAGTATAAATCAATTTAGCATACAGTTCACCTCCTTAAAAAAAAAAATCACTCCCTACTTGCACAGTCCAGTAAACAAGTGGAAAAGCTGGAGACAGTTGATGCCTTTAGTTCAGTTCAGTTGCTCAGTCGTGTCCGACTCTTTGTGACCCCATGAATTGCAGCATGCCAGGCCTCCCTGTTGCCAATACACCACTAACGTGCCAATAAACTTCAAATGATGACCATATAAATTCCCAAATGAAGTCTTTTACTTCTGATACTGGTGTGTCTGCTTGTGTTCATGTTCTCAACCTTCCACAGATAAGAACTACCAAAAAGCACCATGTAATTTACTCTGCATCCGGTGTTTGGGATTTGTAACCTCAGGAATCTCCCCAAGTGACCTATGGCCAAGTTGTGATCAGTCTCTGTACTAACGTCCCCGAGGAGACTGAGGTCTCCCCAGTAGATCCTGACCAATGTCGTATATTCCTCAATCCCTTTCAATTATTCCTGGGAATAATTCCTATTCACTGAGTGTCCACACACACATCTTAAAACAAACACAAACCCTTTCAGCTAGAGAATACATTAAAATAATGGGAAGGTTTTGAAACTTGCAAAGTGCTGAATCATGCTTATATTTAGGTTTTGTTTCTGCAACTGGTTTTGGAGGGCTCAAACTCCCTCTAAGAAAACTAGCCACCCTAGGTTAATCCACTAGAAGACAGGATCAAGAGTGAATCTAACTGCTTTATTCACTGTCAAAAATTATTGCAGTTAATTATAGCATACAGTTGAAGAAATCAAAGATTCAAAGGGAAACAGAACACTCTAGGAATGGAATGAGAGAAGATAAAATCTTCATTCAATAGGTGGCACTCTTTCCTTAAAAATGTAACAGGCAATTGTTAAAAATAACATCTGCCCACTAATAACTTGAAAGAGAAGGCACATTAATTCCAATATCCTGTCCCAAATACGGTCTGAATCATTATATTGTCTTCTCATTATATAATGTCATTATATAATTGTATATATAATGTCATTATATAATGACATTATATAATGTCTTCTCATTTCAATGGACTGTAGGTATTCTTAAATATGCTTATTTCTTTTCACTGCATCAAAAGCTACAATTTAGAAGAACCAAAGCATTGTGTTTATTTTAAACTGGTGGGTTTTGATGTAAAATTTAGCCTGATATATGATTCAAAACACATTCTTCCTAACCATTTTCTGATTTTTAAAGAACTTCATTATAAAAGAATAATCTGAATGGAAATGGGGAAAAACTATACTTGTAATATATAGACTGTATTATTTTTTTTGTTTTAAAACATGACAGTCTTTCATAAGCATGCATATGAATATTCTTTTTAACTAAAATAACTGACTAAATTCATTATCACTCCAGCTGATACTCAATCTCAAATTTTTAAGTTGAAAAATAGAAACAATGCTGACAATTGATAAAATGTGAGTTTAACCTAGTATACAGAAGAAGCAAAAAATAGAGTTTGCCTAATTTTCCTTAATTAGAAAAACTTGTTTAGGTATATCCTGTTCCCATATTATTTCTCAAATTCTATCTAGGGTCACCCCTCCCTTGAAGAAACTATCCCAGAAGCTGCCTTCGGCTTTCCCCACTGGTCACAGCCCCTCTCACTCAGTGGGCAGTGGGGTGGATGCCTTCCTCTGTCCCAACTCAGCAAATAGCACTCTGCTGTAACGGCTTCTTGCCTGACTGCGAAATCCTTGAGAGCAGAAGTGAGTCTTAACTTTATGTTCCTTGCCCTAGCAGAAAGCTTGGCATATGGCAGAGTCTCAATAATATGTACTGAATAAAGGAACAGATTGATCTCTCCCCTTGGGCTGTGTTTCACTTCAGGGCAAGGCCTCTGTCTTACTCATCCTCCACTTGAACAATACTGACTCTGCAATGCCTTTTACTTGTGTGTGCCAGGCTGTAAGACAGCAACACCTCTCCAAGATGAGTCTCAGGCCAGAAAGATCTCTAAGATGTAAATAAGCTTCGCTGAGGCCTTTGTGTAAACCAAGTCCCCACCACTAGTTTTAGGATGCTGCAGTAAGAGAGAAGAGCTGGGAATACCAGCTGTAGTAAGAGTGACGGATTTCATCTCCAGTAAAACACAGAGATGGCCAGAAAAAGAAGCCAAAAACCAGGAGCCTAGAACACATGTACTTCAGCGGAAAACCTTTCCATAACTTGAGAACTTGTCTATGTCTCTAACTTAGTTACCGCCTACTCATTTTCCTGCAGTTAACAAGAAGAAAAAGGTTTGAAGAAAACCTCAAAAGATTTTGTGCCTGGGAGGGAAGAGGCAGAAGTCACGAGACTATACCCTACACTAGGAAGCAACCTGAAAGGAGAAAGGGAACTAGATGAGGAGCTCAATGAATGGGGTGTCTCCGGGGAAGGTAGAGCGCTCGAACCCCAAATCGAGACTCCTTAAATCTGGATTCTCCTAGTTTGGGCAGGGGGCATAGTTGGCAGGATCCATTTGAAACCACCACGTAACTACGAAAAATAGAGCATCTACTTCTAGAATGTCAATTTTATTCCAACATTTGGGAGAGGGGATGCAGTGGCAGTTTGAGGTAAAAATATAAATACAACTAAAACATAAAATTCAAATGAATTAAGGTAAACTGTCAGAGTAGCGACTTGAATCAATTTTGTTCAGTGCTCCAAGCAAGCATTCCCAGAGTGGCAGGCTGTGTACCACGCTCCCGGGCCCTTCCTCTTCAACAGAAGTCTGCCGAACGAATGTTATAAGCTAAAGCAGCTCTTCTCAACAACCTTCCCATCACAATTTGACAATCACTACAAATACGGTGAAATTTCAAAAATTTGTTTAGGGGATGTAATTTATCAATGGCACAACCACTGGCCATATATAAGTACCAAGTCACCCTCTACCTGAAGCAAAAATAAACTGTTTGAGTGCTGAAATATTAGCCATATCGCTACTATTTTCCATCCAACAAAGTCTACTGGTTATGCAAGATAATAAGCAGCATTTACAAGGATATTTCTAAATATGCCCTATTTTCTAAAAAGAAATGATTTTAAAACTTTGATTATTTTATTATTACCAACAGAGTATGCTGGATTAACTCCCCAGAACTAATCACCACACCCATGCCTTCAACATCAAAATCTGACTGGCTACCAGTCAGGGACACATGCTGCCTAAGCTAAAATGGGACCCGGAGAGTATTTCTATGAGGTAACTGCGGGTGACAATTAGGAAGAGGGTGGAGTGAAGCAAGAGCCACCTGCAAGGCTTGGACAGAAAGCAATCTTTGGATCCCTTGGGGCAGGAAGGTCACTTACGTGTTCACGTCACCCTAAGGGAAGGCCACAAAGCATGAAAAAAAGTGCAAGTAGAAACCATGAAATGGGTTCCAGGATTACTTACAACCATATTTTTGTGAAGACATAATCTCTATAGGGGCAGGGATTTTTGTCTTTTCCATCACTGCTATATTCCTAGTGTAGCCAATTCTTAAAAAACTTGTCAGGTGGATAAATGTTTCTTTACACCCTGAAAAATAATAATTTAAACACAGAGAAAACTCCTACCAATGTATTTCATAACTATGGCAAATTTAATCATGGACTGGCTTTCTAGTCACTATGCAGTCAAGCATCCTCCAAGCCCCCTCCCTGAGAAATGTCAGTATTTCAGGAAAGAACACTCACCGCTTCAACAACAAACTTCCCTCCTTTGCTCCACTGTCTTCAGCCTATAAGCATTCTCCCTTCTTCCTGCCTTAAAATAAAACCCAACCCGGGCAATCCCAAAATGCTTCCCTGCTTTTACAAATCCTTGGGGCTTCTGCCTCTCCCCTACCCTGTCCTCCTCTGGCTTCTCAAGAGGAGCCTGTGCTTTCTCACAGCCCTGTCATCCCTTAGGGAAGTTCAGTGGCTCTGATGCCCAACACTCCACTAAAACTGCTGGCCTGGGGACGGTGGCGGCAGCCCTTGCATCCTGCCTCGTGGCACTGCAGTCGCTGACCGTCTTCTCCTTGGATGAAATCCTCTGCTCTGCTTCTCGGGTGTCATCTGCAAGATCTTCTCTGCTCCCTTCCAGGAAATCCTGGCACTCCTCAGAGTGAGGGATCTGAGCTACAATTCCCCACTGTCCTTTCACTGACTTGGAGATGGGCCTGGGCCTACCTATCAAGAAATTAAAATGTTCTTAGCCACTGTGAGATTCTGAGAAACCCAAGACTGAGCTGAGCAAAGGTACCATTAATGAGAGACACTGTGAGAAGCCAGGAAACTTCAATCCCAGAGGCAGAATTACTATCAATGTAATAAGAAATATAAAGATAAGCATATTTCACTTCCTACAAGCTGTTTTCTTAAAGGCTATATATAAATATAATACACATAATAACATTTTCAGGTGTCTCACACTGAATCATTCTTGACTTTTTGGAGAGGATGTCAACACAAGTTTTTATTATGAGGGCTTTCTTAAGTGCAATAGTATTTCTCTTTTTTTCCTTCACTGCCTACATCATTTGTGCCCTAAAAGGATGATCAATCAGCAGCATTCATGAAGTTGTCTAATATCCACCGTGTGCATGGAAACGGTCAAACTCAGGTGGAAATTACAACTACTCAGTTTTCTCAAAGAGCTTCTCATGAAACTAGCTACTGATAATCAACAACTGGCTAGACAACACAACAGAATCATCCTGTTACCTACCCAGCTCTTATCTGGGGATAACTGAGTTCCTAGAACAGCAGTATACATGTGGTATATCAGTAAACATTACTGAGTTTGGAATGATAGTCTAAGTTTCCATAAGCAGCACATACATAAGACTTCTGGGACAGCAAACACATTACTATTGTTACTTAAGAAAACAAAACAATGGAACATTAGAGACGCAGTTAAGGGCAAAGATATTTATCTTGCCTTAAAGGAGATTTCAGTGTTACCTGAGTGACCTTTCTATAGTTAAACTCAAAGATAATCTCCTTTGTTTGTTGGGGAGATTACTGAATTCTCTCAGAGCCACTAAGCTCTTTTAATTATAGAAGAAGATGCCTGCTGAAGACAAAATATTGATAGGCAGGCATTCATTAATCTATATTACCAGTAGAGAACAAACATCAGTAAGAGAAAAAAATGAACTTAAGTCCATTTCAGCGTAACTCTCTATTGGATGCTGGCCTTAGAAAGTGGTACCTTCACTCAAATTAGTAAACAGGCACAACCAACAATCAAAACACACCAATTAAAAGAAGGCCAAAGTCTAAATTGAGCTTTAATTTAAAACCACTGGAAATGAAAACTAGCTATTATTTTCATGACTCATTTATAAAGAGCTCTAATAGCTATGTTCAGTTGTAAAGAAATAAATCTTGAATGCCTGAGCTACCCAAGGCAGCTACCTCCAAGCACGCACTGGGACACGCAGGTGTGAGCCTAGGAGAAGGCCAGAGGAGGGGGTGTGTGCATACCCGGAGCAGAGGGTCAGGAGCTTTCACTTTCTTACTACTTCACTTGGTTTCTGAGGAGTACATGGGAGCAGGGCCAGTTCACAGGGTGAGGAGGGATCTGCGTGCCAGCACTCTGTAAAGCCTCCACGAGTGGTAACACTGACTGTGCACTCCAAGTAGAGCTCCCGTTCTGCTGGCAAAGGTTTGCGCATGAACAAGTCCAACCACATCTGCACCCTGAACCTACTCTCTTTCCCAGCACAGTCAACATACTGAAGTCTAAATTTGTGTTTACAACTGGCCTTATTTTATAAGAATGTCACATAACAATGAAAAATGTTAAAAAAATATTTCACTGATGCTTTTTGCATATTTTTAAAGACTTAAACAGAATTTAAAATATCATCATTAGGTATGATTTTTTACTTCAATAAAAGACAAGAAAATGAATAATGGATAAAGAAATGTATTCTCTGATGTAACTCAAACTCATCTCCTGATTTTAAAGAAATAGTAAAATATGCATAAAAGATTATCATAAGGTTAAAGAGCCATCTTGGAGTCAAACTGTCAGGGATCACACCCTGGCTTCACCCACCCACTAGCTGCCAAGTTACCTCATCTCTCAGGGTCCCTGTTTTCTCATCTGTAAAATCTGAATAAAAACCGCATTTAGTTTACAAGGACAGGACTAGGCTTAAAACCAGACAAGCTATATAATGTACCAGTGTACCTCCTCAGAGGAAATTAACTATTACCGCTATTTCCAGTAAGACAAGCACAGCAGGAGAAAGCAGCGAAACGAGGATGGACTAAGGTCAGCCAGGCATGGGTACCCCAGCCCCGCACTACACCGCAGTGCTCAACCTCCTGACAATTATGGGACCTCTCTAATGCCACTCTGAGTCAGAGCTGGTAATTTTACCGTGACCATAAATTCTAGTAATTTTTACCCTTTAAAAGTACTTTCATATCCCACCATCTCATTCAATCTTCTCAAATTCTGGTAGCAGGAAAGGTATCACTATTTCTAGTTCACAGATGAAGACAGTCAAATTCAAAGCAGCTAAATAACTTAACTCAATGTCCTGCAGAAGTGGTAAGACAGCCCTTGGGATAGGAATGATGAGCCTGAGCCAACAGCAACACTGAGTCCACGACAATAAGCAGCTGGAAAGCAGGTTAAATACCTTTAAACTAAAGACAGCTGGCAATTCCCTATCCCATAGGGCTAAAAGAGGAAAAGAAGGAATCAAGTATGTCCAGAAGGAACTCTTGAATTTGAACTGCAATTTGAGTAGGCTTTTCAATTTAACTGACACAGTAAAGAAAACCGAAGTTTTATATCAGAATAATTTTGTTTTTTCAAGTATTATCCATACTATCTCACCTTCAGGTAGTGCTACTTGACTCAAGAGCTCAAAGAAGAATTCTCATGGAATTCATTTATTTCTAACTTTTTTTATTAGCCCTACACAAGCGATCACAGATATATCTTGAAATAGACTAGAACGTTCATAAGGTTCTTACATTAAGTTACAAATCAGAGGTTGAAAATATTTTAGGCCAAGGTCTTCTGTGGTCCATCTTCCTCTCAGAATCTACCTACCTTGGAAAAAAACCTGATTAGGTTTCACAGTTCATTGGTTCTAGAGATCGATTCTAGCCACCAACACCACAACCAGCCCTTCCTGCTCTCTGTCCCATTCCTAAGCTGGTATCCGAAAATCCACCTCGTGGCTGCTTCTATGCTCCAGCAGGCAAGAACAGTTCAGCATCCTTTTGTTGTTTCATTGTTGCTGTTGTGTGTTTAACTGGTTTCCCTGGTGGTGCAGTGCAGTGGTAAAAAATCCGCCCACCAATGTAGGAGACACAGGTTTGCTCCCTAGATTGGAAGATCCCCTAGAGAAGGAAATGGCAACCCACTCCAGTATTCCTGTCTGGGAAATCCCATGGACAGAGGAGGCTGGCAGGCTACAACCCATGGGGTCGCTAAAGAGTCGGACACGACTTACCGACTGACCACCACCGACAAACATCCTTCTGAGCAAGCCTTATTCAGGAGAAGCAGCTCTGAGAGACATCTGAAATGATCCATGCTGAGGAATTCACCCTGCTTCAGCTGCACTAAGCAGCTGACCATTCTGCTGCCCAGGATCCAAGGTGAAACTAGTGATGTTTCACATCCCAGACTTACAGGAGAGATTCCAAAATAGTCACCGGGCTGTGGGGCAGAATCTAACACTCCAGCAGCTAAAAGTATGCATGTCACCGTTTCCCCCATGACAACCACAGGGGACATAATCCTGGACGACAGTTGGCGATGGCTGTCACAGAGCCACAGTGACCATAGCCTCTGAACCTCAAATTCACATATGTGATCCTAAAAAGCCAAAATCTTATCCCATTTTCACAGGTAAGAGAGCTGTAGAAGACAGACCTGGAATGCTGAAATTTTAATGGCTTGTGGAAAGAAGACAAAATATTCTATTTGAAAAGATTTGGCACATGTGGCTGCCTAAGCACATGGTAAAGAATGAATCAATGTTTTAAATATGCTATTCCTTAAGGAGAAACTTTTTACCAAAGCTATGTATTATTCTCAATATTCACAATGCAGACAATCTCCATAGTACACAGAAACAAATCCTAGATTAGGCACCTAAAAAATAAATAATTGGTAGCATGCAATTTTCTATGTCTCTGGGCTAACTTTTGCAACAGATTTATAGGCCAGGGGTAAACCAACAGTGTAAGGACAGGAAGTCAGCCTAGGAGTAAAAGTATGATAAGAGATACACATTCCATCCCGGGTTGGGAAGATCCCTTAGAGAAGGAAGTGGCAACCCACTCCAGAATTCTTTCTTGCCTGGGAAATCCCATGGACAGAGGAGCCTGGCGGGCTATAGTCCATGGGGTTGCAAAGAGTCAGACATGACTCAGCACAGACGCATATACATAGGTCATCTGAAGTGTCAAGAAGATTTCATAAAAAATGCAAAGCATTATAAATAGATAATTTATAAAATGAGATTTATTTTTAATAAAGAACAGAGAAATACAGGAAAAAGTGTGAATGCATTGGCACTATAGGAGTTTTGCTACAGAATTCAGTGTAAGTTGCTTATCGAAGACTCTAATAACAAGTTACAGTACAACCTGTCAGCATGGAATGAAGAGTCAGTACTTTAGAAAGATGTGTGTGTTTGGGGGGCTGGGGCAGAGAGAGGGTGGCATGTGTGTGTTGGGCGCTGGGAGGAAAAAGAAACAGAGACAGAACACACACACACACAATTTCATGGCTCAGTGCATGGCTGACTATATTCTCTACTTATGTAAGAAATTTCCACTAACTTATTTTTAGTAATTAAAATACATTCAGTATTTTGGGGAACCTTCAATAAGAATAAAGCAGTCTATTACACATGCAGTTCTGAACATATTTCAAATTGCTTAGAGATGAGCTGACTTTAGACACCAACAGTTTTATATGCTATCACCAGAACTTGGCCTAGGAGGTCTAAGAGAGAAGAAAAATGAAGTTCTTGGGCATAAACCTTTTTCTCTTTGATGCCAAAACTGCCTTTACAGACCTAAGTCCCCAAAGTGTAGGCTTTGTTCTCATTTGTTTTTGGTATTATTTAAAACTCTTCTAGCAAATCTTCTTGCAGTGGAGGGTTATGTTCCACTATCCACTTACAAAACTGCAGGATGATTCCAGTTCGCATTGTGCAAATGACATGCTAACTGGTGACAAAAACTATAGCAGCTATCAAAATCAATCACAACCAGCTAGAAGAATGGTGCTAAAGCATCAAGACGCAGAAGGACTTTGCTCTACTTCTTATCACAGCCTTCGTGGTGGGAGCATGCAGTGTGTGTGTGTGTGCTAAGTTGTTTCTGCCGTGTCTGACTCTCTGCAATCCTATGGACTGTAGCCTCCCAGGCTCCTCTGTCCATGGAATTCTCCAATATTGGAGTGGGTTGCCATGCCCTCCTCCAGGGCATCTTTCTGACCCAGAGATCGAACCCACGTGTCTTCTATCTCTGGCACTGGCGGGCGGGTTCTTTACCACTAGCGCCACCTGGGAAGCCCATCATGCAATAAGTGCTCCCAAACAACTGAAGAACTGTTACGACAATTGGGACTTGAGAGCCGTGTGAGTTTTGATAGAAGCAGGAAGGGTCAAGTATTCTTCACTACCAGGAAGTTAAGACAAATAGTTAATTACTGTTGGAGGTCCCTGTGCTCAGCACTGAATTATGAGCAGGTTCAGCTGTGTAGATGAAGAACAGTGGTGGGGGAGAGAGTCTGCAGGTCTGAATATGCTTCAAATTGATGTAACCACGATTAAATCAGTCAAAAAGTTCTATTCCAAAACTATTTGATAGTCAAGATTTTCTAGAACTTGAGCTCCAAATTATTAAAGATTAAAAAGAAAAAAAAGATTGATAGTGAAATTCATACTGTTCAGTAACTGCCAACTCTCTACAAATTACATGAAAATAATCTACAAAACAGAAATCTGAATTTTCACAATTAGGAAACAATACAATTCAGCATCATTTTTTTAAAGCTATTTTAGTTTAAAAAAAAAGTTTGTATACATATGTCTATTTACAAAAAGGTCTTTATAAACATAGGAAGAAAGTCAAAGGACTGCTTTGCTTATTAGAGATTATCCCTAGAGAATATCCTTTCCTTATGTAATTAAAGTTAAGGGGAAAATGTTTTTAACAGCAGTCAAGTTACCAGAATTGAACTTTCCTGGTGGCTCAGATGGTAAAAAATCTGCCTGCAATGTGGGAGACCCGGGTTCAATCCCTGGGTCAGGAAGATCCCCTGAAAGAGGGCAGGGCAACCCACTTCAGTATTCTTGCCTGGAGAATCCCCATGGACAGAGGAGCCTGGCGGGCTACAGTCCATGGGGTCGCAAACAGTGGGATAAAACTGAGCGACTAAGCACACACAAGTTACACATATTTGCTAAACACAAACATGCAAGTGACCGTGCCCTAACTTATTTTTTCCATTTTTAAAAATATGTTCTCCCAGCATAGTTGTATGCTTTTTAAAAAATAAATACTTATCATTTAATGTCAGTTAATAGATACGACTTCTCTGTTTTCTGAGCCTTCACTGCTTTTCATTTGCATTTTTTATAGTTGATACCCAGGTTTAAAACTCCAAGAATTAGTAGGTTCAGAAATCTAATTGTTTCAATAATCAGAACTAAATTTAGCCATAAGAAATAATTTTCAAATTAAATTTTTGGAATATTATTTGCCAGAGTTTGAAGGGAACAAAAAGATTATGTGAGCCAACCTCTTCACAGATAAGAAAGCAACCCAGGAGACCAGCCTTAGGTCTTCACAAAGTGATGAAAACCCTAATCAATGTCCTACCGATGACATGCTTTATCCCACATTACATAATTTTGAAAGTTGCGTTTTCCATTATTCTAATAATTTCAAAATACTAAGGAAACTATATTGCTCTCAAGATGCTGCATAATCTACACAAACTGCCTTTGTTAAATTAATGGTAACTAGTACGGGAACTGTCAGTGTCTTTACATCATCCTCATCTGTACAGCCAAATGTTTAAGTAGGTAGTCTTCATACTTACTTGCAGTTATATTACAAAAAGTTTTTACTGAGTGCTTCTCTGGGTTAAGAACAGTGCTTCATTATCTTATCTAATCACCACCACTCACTCCATTTTCGAGATGAGAAATTTGAGGTTCGGAGAGATTAAGTGACTTTCTTGGAGTCCAGTGACAGGTGAGTGACTAAAGAGGCTCTGCCTCCTTGGGCCCAGCATCCTTGCGCTGCCCCTGAAATGTAATCGTGCAGTTTCAAAACCACGTTCAGGGACCAGGGTGGCTGGAATTCATCTGCCTGAGAACACTTCCCTGTGAGCCTCTGAAACTATGGAGAGCTACTAGAAATCCAAGAGCCACAGCTCCTAGACTGCGGCCTCAGACATAGACTGTCTTGCTCCAGCTTTGATGTAACTCCTCTTTTGGGCCTCCTGACCCACTTCCTAGGGCGCTGGAGTTACCTGTCAAACTACAAAGGCTTTCTATTTTGTCCCAAGCACTGCGAGCAGCATGGAGGCAGAGAGCCCTGCGTGGTTCTCCGGCTTGGTTGCTGAGCCCTGCCCCAACCCAGACAGGGCTACCTGAACTACACTCACAGTTCTCCGTATCAGCACACAACCCTCCATGGACTTCCAGGCCTCTGTGTGTTCTCCACACACCCCTGCCTCTACCCCCAGGCCATGAAGTCTCTCTCCAAGTCCCTTTCACCTGTTTAACTCCTCTGCACTCTTCAGGACTTAGTAGTCCTCCCATTTCCCGGAAAACCTTCCTGTACCCTCCCATTCCCAGCAGACTGGCCAGCCCCACCCTTGTCTCCAGGCAGTCTGTTACCTCGTTAAACTTCATGGGCTTCCCCACAGCTGGGTCCCCAGCACCTTGGCGCCTAGGTCACAGCAAGTCATTCCAAGAGTGCTCATGAAGCGTGACCCCAGCCGGGTCAGGAGTGATGACAGCACTGACAATGGGCACTCACCCTGGCGTGTTTACTACTCTGCCTTTCCGTTTTTCTAGAAAAACCACCCACAGACCAGACAAAAAGATCTGCAATGACCCTACAACTGATGTGCTTGTTTTCCTACAACCCATGAGCTCCCCGGCACCTTGCCATGGAGGCCAGGCGGCGGATAGAAACCTTGTGACGGATGCACCTAGGCCACAATCAGCCTCTGTGCTCAAGCGCTGAGCGTATCTGTTCTCTGACTTGAGGGGTCTCGGATTACTCTGGGTGACAGCAATCCCGTCGTCCCCCTGGAGCCACAGAATACTGGTGCCAGGACCTCCTGCGGACACCAAACTCTACAGATGCTCAAGTCCATATACTATAAAACCATGTAGTACAGCCAGCTCTCGGTACCTGCAAGTTCTGCAACCATGGAAATGGAGGGTCGACAGGACGTTGCCTGGCACCAAAATATTTTCCCAAGACTGTACCTCTGAAATTTTAACACAAATTAAAAGAAAAATCTGATTCGCTTTACCATAATGTATTATAATTTTAAAAGAATTTTTCTTTTTAAACATTTGTTCAGTAAGACATGACCATATATGTGATGACAGAGGAAAAACTTTTTAAAAAGATTTATGAGGAGTTTTCCTTTAAAAAAAAAAAAAATTTATTTACTTATTTATTTGGTTGCACCTGATCTTAGTTGCAGGATTTTTACTTGCAGCATGCAGACTCTTAGTTGCGGCATGTGGAATCTAGTTCCCTGACCAGGGATCGAACCCAGGCCCCCTACGTCGGGAGTGAGGAGTCTTGGCCGCTGGACCACCAGGCAAGTCCCTAAAAAGGCCTAAAAGTGGCAAAACTAATTCAGATACCAAGGAACTTTAAATCAAAGAGTTCAGTAGAATTCACAATACGTATCGACTTCTGGGGAAACTCTGGGAGACAGTGAGGAACAGGGAGGCCTGGCGTGTTACAGTCCACAGAGTCACAAAGAGTTGGACACAACTTAGCGACTGAACAACAACAACTAACTTCCGCAAATAGTCACATTTATATTTAATACAATAGAATACCAAAAACTGTTCATTGCAGGGGGAATAGAAACATATTAAAAATTACCTCACAGCAGAGACAACATAAGTATTCTAGACAGAAGAAACAACATTTAGCGCACTGAGAGAAAAGAAGGGTCAGCCAGGGAAACAAAAGTGTGAACCCAGCCCTGAACGACTGGAGCAGGGTGTTCAGCAGGGGGAGCTGAGAGGGGCGCAGAGCCAATTACCACGCGCTTCTGAACTGCATTAAGGAGTCTGGACTTTATTCCTGGGATGAAGAAAAGTTTTTTTTTTTCCCCTCTGAATTCACTTATTTAAAGATAGAACACAGCCATTCAAAATCGTAGAGCACAATATCAACACAGTTTAAAGCTAGGGAATTAAGTTGAATTGTTGTATTTAATTTACATTAATAAATATCTTAAAAGAAGCAAAAGTAGGTTTTAAGATTTATTAAGACGCTAATGACCCAAGTAACTAAGAGAATCTAAGCTGAGAGTGATATTGTGTGATTTTCAGGTTGAAACATTACAGTAACATATATTTCAATTAGACAGCAGCAAATACAAAAGCATCTTCTGAACTGTACAGTATACTGTATGGAGGAGTTCATTCTATAGCATTTCATCATTCTCCTGGCCTCAGTTTGTGCATAGACGGCATGCTGGACACCAGCAATTCACATTACATAAATTATCCACCACTCACAAGGTATGAAATCTATATTATACATGTATAATATAGAAAAAATGTATATTATATACATGTATAATACGCATGAATGGAAATTATTCTTGAATGCCAGAAACAGTGCCAATTCTTTCTGACAGACTTGGGATTTCCCACCTTTGCCACTGATTAACGATCTGAACTGCCTGTGTTTCGGTTTCTTCATTTTTAAAATGAGAAGTCTGGGCTAGATTTTTGTCTACTTTAGTGTCAAGATCAGACTTCCATAGTAGAAACCTCATTCTAACTGCAGTGAGTGACTGAGGAGAACATGTCCAGGAGCCAGAGGCTGGTTAGGAAGAAGTTTTGCAAGAATTGGGAGGAGGTGACAGAGGCCTGACCCTGGGTTAGCAGCTGTGGGGGTGGATTCCAGGGCTAGCTGACAACTGACAACAATAGAACTAGAGACTGATTGGATGCTGAGGGTGAGAAGACCAGCGTAAGAGCACAGCCGCTCCGGAGGTGGTGGCAGGAATTAAACCAATGGCACCCCAAAGGACCGGGAGGATGGAGATTCTGTTTGGGTGTGTGGTGGCTGCAGCACCTGGCTGAGCTACACCTCCTGGAGAAACTATCCCAGAGGCAGGGGTGTGCAGGGTTCTGTCACTGAAGCCAAGGCATTTTAGGCACCAAAATATTATAAAAATGATTCACCAAAGACACAACTAATAGTCTTCTGATGTATCTTTTTCTCTCCAGTCAATGACATTCTTTAAGGATCTTTGTACAAAACTTGAAATGTGATTATTTAAGAATTTAGCCCTTTGTGCAAGAGTAAGATCTGAAATAAAGAAATGTATTTGGGAACGTCGAAATATTTGAAAATTTAGTATGTGATAAAGGGGATACATTTAATCAATAAACAATGCTGGGAAACCTAGCCAATCATTTGGAGAAAATAAAGTTAGGGCCTTAAACTTCAGATAGATCAGAGACGATTTCTTTTTTAATCTATACAAATAGTATTAGAAAAGACTGGTGGATTTTTATAATCTTATGCAGGGAATAATAATAGCTATTGCCTACACAGCGTTCATCATGCCCCACGCACTGCTTACAGTGTTTATACAAACACTTTGTTCTTGCAACAATTCTGAAGCAATATTTTCATTTTAGAGTAAGACCATTCAGAAAGAGAGGGAGAGAAAGAAAGAAATGAAATCTGAAGGACTATTTAAAGCCTCTTTATGGAATGACAGTATCGTTGAAATTAATAAATCATAACACAAAAGTAGAGGAAAACATTTCCAATAAATGTGGAGCTAATGTTCTAATACATAAAGGATACTTAAAAATCAATAAGAAAAAAATAAGCAATTCTCTCTCATGTGAAAGTCACAAAAGAAGTAGAAATTGTTAATAAATACAAGTTGTACCATGACGCTAAAAAGCTAAGAAATGCAAATTAACATAAGAAACCATCTTTCATAGACTAATATCAAACACTGGCAAGAATGTGAAGCAACACGCACTCTCACATACCACGAGATGAATGGAAGCTGACACAATGTTTTACAGGGCAATTTGGCTGCATGAAAATTTTAAATATGCATAACCCTTGACTCAGCAGTTTTACTTCTGAATATTTATTTTACAAAACCAAATGCACAAATATCTGAAAATGTATATACAATGGTAGTCACTGCAGCGTGATAACTACCAAACAATAAACAATATGTCTACAAAGAAGAGACTGGTTAATGAGACAACCAGACGATGGAATGCTATGCAGTCATGAAAATGACAGCTCTACGTTCATCGTTAATAAACAAAATGCTGTTAAGAAAAAAAAAACTGTATAGCAATCTATGTAGTACTGTTCTTTTGTTAAAAGATAAATAAATGTTTAAAACAAATTGTTTTGTTGCTTTCAAAAGGACTGTCTAACCATTTTATTAATAAGCTTAATCTAAAAATTCTGAATTCAGAAAAATCACAAGGACCTTATATAACAGTGTAGAAATGCCAGTGTGCCAGAAAAACTGAAACATATTTTCAAATTTCAAAATAAGTTTATACTGACATTAAAAGTTTTTTAGGAACATGAGTATCTACATTAATTAATAAGTCACATCTTTTTTTTAAATCTAAGGATCAATGAAAATAATCTGATTTATTACTTAAGAAGAATTTAAGAATATCAATAAAATCCAGATAATAAATAATAGGTATAGCCAATTAATTATTTTGAAAGAGGACAAAAAGAAATGTGAAATGTCTTTCTCAAAACACTCAACATCTTAAGACATGTGAACATCAAGAATCCAAGCTTTTCGCAAGCAGCCATCTTATTAGACCAAAGTCCTCACAGTAATTAAATAACTTGGTCAACATTGCAAAGCTGGGCTTACTGCCTGACTTCTCACAGTCTAGCTAGGAGAAAGGGCAGTATATATTGGTGGTGGTGATTAACTATTAAGGCATCTTTTTTAATCGCAGGATATAAAATGACTCAGGCCAACAAACAGAGCAAAAAACTCTGCCACACAGCCAACCCACAGGACATTGGTAAGGAGCAGCATCCAATTTTATGTAATTCTAAAGAACACTTCATTTATTCAGCACCAAGGCTACAGGACCACCTCTTCCAGATAATTTAGATGTTTACCACTTTGAGGATCAAACTACTTGCTACAAACTATCAGAGACAGAAAACTTCCTTAATGTGTTACAAGTTTTCTAACTTGGTTGACTGAATGGAGGGAAATGCAACAATCTTGTAAGCCACAGTCATTATCATTACAGAAAACAAAACCAATCATATAATCTTGATCACTCTCATTTTACAAATAAGGAATCTGATACCCCAAAAGTAATGCAGGAAAGTGCTGTGATTTAATAAATTCATAATCTTAGAGGTGATCCAGATGTGTGGAACCAAGCGTTCCAACACTAGGCCGCCCCCAACTGCCATGTTCCAATGTCCTCTTAGCAGGTCCCTTTCTCCCCCCTTCTTCTCACCTGTCAGGGCTCTGCCTATACTCTGCCTTTAGGGAACCTGTCTCTTGCTCTAAGTATCGGTCTTCTTACTGGCTGCTTTTAATTGCTGCACATATGTTGCTGCTGCTGCTGCTAAGTCACTTCAGTTGTGTCCAACTCTGTGCGACCCCATAGACGGCAGCCCACCAGGCTCCCCCATCCCTGGGATTCTCCAGGCAAGAACACTGGGACACCAAATAGACAAGACTACAAGAACAATAAAAAAAAAGTCAGCAAATCCTGAGTGAATGCCCCTGGAACTCTTCTAAGTGTAAAATCAAAGAACTTCAAAGCACAGATTTTGTTACAGGCCCTTTGGCAGTTCAGAGCCTTCTTTTCTTACTTCTTGGTACTAAACCATGTTCCAGATAAGGGAGGGTTTAGTTACCACCAGTAAATTTTAAAACGTTTTCTTTAACGGGGGGTCTTGGTTCCTGAAATCTCACATAGTACTTGTCTAGCAAATCTTTTCTTTAATGCAAATGTGAACTATTTATCCCAAGTTGAATCATTATCAGTAGCAAATTCATAAATTTTGGATGAAGTAGGGTAATTGGGACAAAAATCCTAAACATGGTATCCTAAATTCAGATAACATTCCGAGAACTCAGAAAAAGGAATCATTGTATTAATGCATAACAGGTCCAGGTGTATATTTATTTATATACATATGCACATACACACACACGCACGCATGTGTGCACACACACACACACACTTTCAACTCCCTGGTAAGAGCAGAACTAAATACACAGAGCAAACACTTCTTACAGCGTATTATCATGCAGTATAGCTCTTTCCTTTGTACCACATTAAGCCATCCTACTTCACCTGTGGCATTTGGTGTGTCTAATACCTCAGATACCTCCTAATGAATCTATCACATACTGAATATTTGGAAACACCAATCATCTAGGGTTTTGCCATTTAACTCCATCTCAGCTAAGTCTTGATTACATCTGACCAAAGGGGAAGAACAGACAATCCACTGGTTTGATCTTGCAACATCATAACTACCTGCATCCATTTATTCAACAAATTCTTACTGAGGATCTACTCTGGGCCAGGCATTTTGCTAGGTTCTGGGTTCCTACCCAGCCAAAGGCTCTGCCCACTTATGTCCTTTCAGTCTTCAACGGAAGGCAACCATTCACCAAATGAGACAAATACAAAATCAAAGCACTAACAGCAAGGACATGGAGCTAAAAAGGCAGTCTAGGAGATTAGGGAAGGAAGGCTTCCCTGAGGAAGCCTCAGTGAGCTAAGATCTGAAAAGGGAGGAGCTGACTCAGAACTGGGAAAAGTGCTCCAGGACAGAGAGCAGGCGGTGCCACAAAGGCCAGATGGCAGAGGTGGTGTGCTGAGTCAGGAAACGAAGGCAGTCCTGCTGAGAACAGGGTGTGTGTGATCAGAGATGGGCCCAGAGAGGCAGCCAGGGGCTAAACCAGGCAGGGACTCTGTGGGACATCTTAAGAATTCCCTGATCTTTATCCAAATGGAAAGCATCTGAACGTTTTAAAATTCAATTTAATTTTACTTTTCTACAGGAAAATTGCTACACTCAGATTTACATTTTAAAATGATCACTCTGGTCACACAATATGGAGAACCAACTGGAAGGGAGGAAGCAGGAGAGAGGGAGCAAGTTAGGAGGCTACTATGTTAGTTCAAATGAGAGATCACGGAAACCTGGACTAGGAATATGGTAACAGACCAAAGCACCAGCCTCTGATATGGAACTGAAGACTAGGAGTTGTCAAGGGTAACTACTAGGTTCTGGTCCTGCCACTTCATGAGCAGAGAACTCATGAGTATGAGTAGGGCAAAGTGTAGGGAAAATCCTAAATTTGGTTTCAGATGCCTGAGTATGGATGTGTTCTGTAGAGAGGTGTGGCATCTACGAGAGGTCATGGCTAGGAAAATAAACTCTATACTCATTTATGAAAGGTCAAAAGTTGACCTAAAGGCATTAATGAGACTGGGGTGGGGGTGGAAGACAGGAAATGAGAGAAGGCCTGGACCTGAGGATATTCTACTATTAATGCTGAAGAAGCTGAGGAGCCATTAAAGAAGGGCTGGCAGGGTTAAGAAGACAATCAGGAGGGCCTACCCATCAGCACAAATAACTAGACACTCAAACCCCAGAAACCAAATTTTCTCAATATTTGACAGTTTACACATGGCTCCAATTACTTTGTAACCACACTGAGTTATTCAACTAATTCTGTAAGGTTTACATTATATAAAATTGGTCAACATTATTAATCACTGCTTGCTAAATACCAATTACTGCTACAGAATACCAAGGAATACACCAAAACTCATAAGAAATAGTTCCTGCCTTCAAAACTTGCCTTAAACTAGATTATGATTAAAATCACATCACATTAAGTCATGAGTTAGTGTCTTCTGATACACTTATTTAAAAATTAATTCATCCTAACACTTTGGGAAAATTAATTCATCCTAATGCTCATCTTAATGCTCTTAGATAAGACCCTGATGCTGGGAAAGATTAAAGGTGAAAAAGAAGAGAATGAGATGGTTGGATGGCATCACCAACTCAATGGACATGAGTTTGAGCAAGTTCTGGGAGACAGTGAAGGACAGGGAAGGCTGGTGTGCTGCAGTCCATGGGGTCACAAAGAGTGGGATGCGACTGAACACTCACGTGCATCCAACATTCATGGGTGCCAGACTCTAGTCTAGGTGATGGGCAATGGCATAAAGAATAAGACAGAGTTCCTTGTCTGTTAGCAATTGATATTTAGCATTCAGAATGCTGTAAGACCAGTTTCAAGATTATTCGATGCTGCATCAGTTGAATGGTTATTTAGGCCATAAAGGAAGGCAATAATCCCAACTATTTATCAAGAGTACAATCTCTACCCCCCACCCTGATATCTACCCTCTTCTTACTCCACATACACTCATCATCATGCTTACTGTGACACTTAGTTAACACACGAACTACAGCACTGTGTAAACTCCAGGCACTTGCTTCAGTCTTTGAGAGGACTGAAGGTCTCATCAGTAATTCCCAGGTGACAGACTGCATTTTCAGAAATACACGCTTGGTGTGTCTTAAGAACTTAACAGTTCTTGGCTCTCTATAACATCTCAATCTATTTAACCAAACTAACCAGACTGGTTATTTCGAAGGATTCTATCGCTAACAGTATAGAATTCCTTTACATACCAAACATACCTAAACCAACCCACAGGCCAGAGCAAATGAAGCAAGGATATCTTATTGATTATCTTATAGTCTAGAGCATACTTTGTATGTTTCCCAAAGTTAGTTCCCTAACTAGCAGAGTTACTTTTACTAATAATAAAGCCTGAATTTTAAAACCAGTGTTGGCAGATCCTCAGTTTCTTGCTCCTATACCCCCTACTTAATTTTCTGTTCAAGAAAGAAAAAAAAAAAAAAAATCACATCTGAACTTGCAGTTCCCTACTCATACCTTTGAAGAGTACAGGCAGAAATAGTTTGAAAGTAATCTGTATCTAAATTCCTTTTGCCACTGCTGTGGAAATAGAAAAGCTACAGTATACATCTGTCCTAAGAAAGGGAAAGAGACCAAAGGGAAAGAGCAAAAACTAGCAGACCAAAGGTACAAGCAGAAAGCAGAACAAAGCTTCCACCTTTAACCACTGCCCTGGAAGGTCAATTATTCCTCAGAAAGCTAAGGAAGTACTACTGAATTCACTGCAGAGATACCGTGTGAAATACTGTCTGTGGGTGAGAGTCACGGCACTAATCCTTATCTAGGTGCTCCTTTCTATTCCCATGACTCTCAGAACACTTAACATGGCAGTGTGACACCTCTTCATAACACAATCTGCCAGCAGAAACAGAGGCTGTGCACTGATGACATTTTTCTCTACCACCCAGAAAATCACCTCGCAGAGGTTCATAAAAGTTGGATGAATGAAATCTAAAACAAGTACAAACGGACAGGATCTGACTCTACTGGAACAGTTTCCATGTGTGATGATTAAAATGAATGTGTGATATTATATTAGCTTCTTTATTTCCTTCTACTTATAAACTGCACAAACCAAGAAACCTAGGAAACACTCAACACTCATCAACCATTCTCCCTGACTAACACAGTGAAGTGACCTAAGTACAAATCGTTTATTCTCCCTGCCTAACGTGATGAGGTGATCTAAGCACAGTTTACCTGTATTACATGTACGAAGCCAGGTTACAAACACCATGCTTTATGGACACGTCAGGAGACAAACGCATTGCCAATGGCACTGGGTAGAAACCTGTCATTCTCACATTGACTCTGGAAGGACAACTTCCGTCTTCAAATCATTAATCTGGTCATTAATTTGTAAAAGAAAGTGGAGACAGCAGAGAGGGATGGAAAGAAATGGACTGTGCAGTGAGACCGTCAAGGACTGGAATCCTAGCCTGTTTTCCAGTCGTGTGATCATGGGGCTTTCACATCACACGTGAGTTTCTCTTGAAAACAGAAATTACAACACACTGGAAGGCTGCAGACATGATGAAATGAGCTAATATATAACTTGCCTGACACACAGAAGGCAAGAAAAGTGACTATATAAAAGTATTTCTACTTGATCAATGAACATGTTTATTAACCACAGCAAAAACCCTCTTATTTTCTTGCAAGAACACCCAACTAGCACAGTCAGCTTTGCAGTGAGAGCATTTATAAATGAACATTTACTTCAATTCTGTTTCTGATTACTTCTTTCGCGTTTCAAAATGTTCTTAAATTATTTCTTAAAAACAACTGGGGATGATTCTTAATAGTGCATATTTCCCTCACATTAATCTTTTTTACCCATTTACATTTTAAAGTAACTCTAATTTTCAGCTTAGGATATAAAAAGAGGCCAGGACTGAAGAAAACAACCAAGTCTAAGGAATATACCTGGTATATCTGATATAGCAAGGCATTTCAAGGCTGGAAGTACAAAATTCTGCAGCTCTTAAGGAGCCTCTGGAGACTAATGCTTCTCCATGCCACATTCTCCTATTGCCTTCCTCAAAGAAAAATAACCCTCAACCCAAGAAGACTGGATACAAAATGCAAAAGTTGTGCCTTCCAACTCAGAGAACTTCTGAATGCCCCATGTTTTTCCTCAGGGGAATCCATTCCCTATTAACTGCCCCAGCCACCCCAGCATTTCTTCTGGAATGCTCCCAGCAACTGTCAAGGGCTGATCAGCAGACAGCCTAGGCAAGCTGTAGCTGGTTCTTTTGCTCTTGTTGAAAGCAAAGAACACTCCTTTCATTCCATATTTTGAAATCTTCCAAGTCAGTAAGTCAGCAACCATTTCTAAAACGTGCAACATATGCTTGAGGAACTATAGGAGATGTGAAAAAGAATATCGATGAACAGAGCTACTTCCTGTTTTTTTTTGTATCTAGCAAAATGGAGTTATTATAGCATATTGGAAATAATGTATTAAGGAATGTTGGTTAACCAGTCACTCATGCCAGAATCAGATATGAAAAGAAAACTAAAGTTGGCAACAATTCTAGTTCTAATATTTTTTTCCCTTTCAAAACTATATTTAATAATCTTTGAAGAATGCATTCATTTTCTTACCTGATTCAAAATAAAACTTGGAGACAATTCCTAACTACAAAACTTACAAATTCATGTAAGACTAACTTCTGTAACTACTTCTGTCATTTTATAAAATCACCAATTAAAAAAAAAAAAAAACTTATTTTGGGGCAATAATTTTCCTACACCTCCTTTAGTAAAAACTCAGTAAATTATATTTTTAGTCCAGAAGCTTCTAAAAGGAAGTGAAAGCTGAGGGCTATATGAGGATATAAAAGCAGCCTATGAAACAGCTTCAGTTTTAAGGAAAAACTAACATTAACAAGTACAGCATATCTTGTTCTTTCATGGGGCCAGCAAATTGATAGTTAGGTGTTTTTTTTTTTTAAGTTACAAAAATAGGATGGAGTAATTATATCTACCAAACTCACAATAGCCTGTTCAATGGAGAGTAACACTGTAATTTCTCTTCAAAGACAGTAAATAGGAAGAAAAAGCCCCTAATTCTGTAATAGAAGGAAAAAATCCCAAACCCTTGGGCGCCACTTACAGGCAAAAAAATTTCACTGATTTCAGTTACTAACCTGAAAAAGACGGGTGGACTTAAAATCTTCTATTTTTAATATCAGTATTATTTATATTATTTACACTACAAAATTGTATTTTCCACAATTTCAATTTCTACACCCAAAGATCAAAAACTGAAGAAATTATGAAATTTAAAAACTTTAGGAATTCTCTTTAAAAAAAATACGACAGGTCTTAACAGATGGGTGTCCAGATGTACAGTACTACTGAAACATAAAAATATTTCAAAATCTCGATGTTAGATGATCCTACTAAAGTATGAATGTACCTATTATCCAAAAAGTAAAGTTCAATTGCAATTTTACTGCTTACAGTCAAAGTGCTTATACCAACAGATTCAAATGAATTTCAACCCCATGAACAAGGCAATATGGAAAAAACTATTTCAAAAGTAGAGGAAATCAATATTTTACTATAAATGAAATGTTTATATTATTTGAGATGAATAAACAGCATTCTGGCCAGTGAAATTCATTTAAAAAAATGATTTTGCCCATTAGTCTATTATTTCATATACTGTGCAATTATAATCCACCCTTTCCAAAAAGGGGAGGGGGAAAAACTAGGTTATAAAATGCAAAAATTAAACATGGACTACTCACTCCCTGAATTCTATCTGCTTTCACTTTCGTCCTCTTATTTTGTGTGGAGACAGCACTAAACATCTATACATTAATTTACAGTGGTTCCTCTTCTACTATATTCATAGCTCGTTAAGATGGCTAGAATGCTGAGGCTTGCTAAATTATTTACTGCATCCCAAAACTTAGTATCATGGGAATAAGACAAAATTCACCTCTCAAATTCAGGGTTTAATATCTTTAACTGGACCTCACTTGTAGTAACAATCGCCTACAACGAATCTTTCCAGTCAAGTTCTAATGCAATCTGCAAAGGAGCAGTAGAGAAACATAACCCTTGTAAGACTAAGCTACATGTACAAGTGCACACAGAAAACCAGCACAGTCACAAGTCTCCGTTCCTCTCAACATTGCCATGGCACACTGCGGACCACATTTTTAGGGTTCCCTCCCCCGCGAAGTGGGGAAAGAGAAGGGGGCAACTTCTAAGTAGCAATCAACAAACTGCGGTTTTAAACAAATAATCAAGTTGCCCCCAAAAGTGCCAAATCACTAGATAATTAACGAAAGCCAATGATTCCTACTGTCAAATTCGTTTCACAAGGGAAACCAATACAAGGCACTTTAAAACATTCAGAATAAAGGTCAGGAAACCCTACAGGGAAACGGGTGACTATCACAACATTTCCAGCAACTCAAAACACCCCTCAAACCTGTGCTCTGCATTCACTAGATTTTAAAACAAACAAACACAAGGACTATGGCTGTCACATTTAAAAGAATTTCCTCACACAAAAATTTCTAGTTGCCAAAGAGCCAGGCCAGGAACGGCTGGCCTGAGTTACCTTGCACATACCGTAACGCGCAGGCAGCCTAGGGCCCCGGAGCACACCTCACTGGGTCCCCTGGAATCCCGCGGCGGCCCACGCAGCTGCAGGGAGCAGGAAGCACCGCACCCGCGCCGCGGTCCCCAACCACGCCGGAGAGGCTGCGGGGAGTAGGCACTACCGCTTTGCAACTGAATGGCTGACACATCCGGTCCTGGCTCTTACACCACTCCGCCAAATGCAAACTTCAAAGGCCAAATTCAAACTCCAAACAGAAGTCACTCAAGTCTCCGTGGTGCGGTCTGTATTCCCCAGGACACTAGGAGTCCCTTGGGGGACGCGATTAGAAAACTCTCAGTCCTAACACCCCGCAAGCCCCCGAGAGCTTGCAGCCCGTCAGCCCGCACCGCTTTGACAGGCGTTACAGAGCCGTCCACCCGGAACCCCCTGCGGCCGCGCTCGGGGCGCGCCGCCTCCGTTCCGGCCCGGCCTCCGGTACCTGCCTAGAGGCTCTGCCTGTCACGGCCCGGGGAACCCCACCGCTTTCTGCGCCGCCGCCCTCCGGTCCCCCAACCCGGCCTCGGGCAGGGCTGCCCACCTACTTCGCCCACCTACACCGCCCGCCCGCAGGCTCAGGCCTCACCCCCGCGCCCCCCGGGACTCAGGTCCGGGGTCGCCGCCGCCGCCGCCGCACTGCTGCTCGCCTCTTCCAGCCTGACCCGGAGGGCAGCGCCAGGGTCCTGTTCCGGGGCTCCTCGGAGAGCCCCGATCCCAGGAGCCCCACAAAGCCAGCCCGGCCCCCCACACCTTATCTCAATTGGTCCAAGCAGCGCGGCTCGCACGCCTGTCACATGTCTGCAAACAATAACAAACTCTCCAGCACGTCCCCGCCCCGGGCCCCCGTCCGGTCCCCCAGGCCAGGTCCGGGGCGCCGCCCGAAGCTGGAAGGGTCAAAGGGGGTGCCCGAGGGCTTGGGTCCCGGATAGCCGCGCGCAGCCTTGCTCTGCGGAGCCCCGGGACGCCCTGCGCGATGCTGGGGTTCATTCATTGCAATAGCCCGCCAGCCCCCCAAGTCCCCGCCGCTCCCCGGGCCGCGCTGCTCACCCAGCCGGGGCCGCCGCAGTCGGCTCGGCGGCGGGCGTCCGCTTCTCCCCCGGCTCGGCCCCCGCGGGGCTCTGGGCGCCGCTGTCCGGTGCGGCCGCCGGCTCGGCAGGGTGGGCGCCACCGCGGCTCGCGGCTCCGTGGGGCGGCGGCACCGCCACAGGCTGGAAACCGCTCCCGCCCGCCGCCGCGTCCGGGGGCTCCGGCGACGGGGAAGTGGAGGAGGACGGCGGCGAGGCGGCGAGGAAAAGCGGCGGCTCGGGCAGCTGGTCCAGCTCCACACTCCGCACTTTGCGCAGCTGCCGCCGCCTCCAGTCCGCCCGCTCACGGCCCCCACTGCCCGCCTCCCGCAGCAGCCCCGCGGCAGCCGCGGGCGCGCTGCTCGCCTTGAGGGCCCCTCTGCCGCCGCCCGCTTCGGGGCTCGCCGCCCCGGCGCCCGGGAATCCCGAGGACGAGGCGCGATTCCCCGCCGCCGCCGCCATTTTCTCTCGCGGGCTACATTCGCTCGGCCCCTGCGAGGGAGGGAGGGGGCGGGGAGAGTGCAGGGGGCGGAGGGCGGGCTCTGCGCCTCTAGCGTAGGGCTGGCTGCGCCAGCTGCGTGAGCGCGGCCCTTCGGGCCCCCGGCCGGGACTGACGGACGGGAGGGCGCGTGGGGTTCGGTGGGGGGAGGACGGCAGGGACGGCGAACCGCCGGTTTTGGTGGGGAGTGGGCTCTTAGCCCCGCGCGCGGGCCGCCGAGGTGGCTGCCGAGGTGGCCGCTGCGGGGGCGCGCTAGGGTTCGCGCGCCTCACCCGCCGTGCCGCCAGGTAGTCCCGGGCTGCACCGGCGAGAGGAGGAGCCCCTCGGCGGCGGAGCTCCGCTTCCTCTCCGCCGCAATCTCGGCCCGGCTTGGCCGGCGCTCGCCCTAAGGGAATTGCAATTCGAGCTTTGATGGACGGTGCGTTGAAGGGGGCGCAAGCCAGAGGGTCTGCAGTCTGTCATTCGCATGCCCGTTGCAGTGGGCGTCGGGGAACCCGGGCGCGGACTGACCTACCCCCGCCCCCGCCTCCACTCCGCGCGGGACGCGCAGGTGGCGCCCGGGGCGCTCGCCTGCTGCAAAGCAAAAGAAACCCAGTGTTCAGCTGACGTGATGCCGCGGACCCAGAACACAAGTTTATATATAAAAAAAGCTTTCCTCATCTTTTGCCCACCCCCAGATCGTGCTACAAATAAAACAGAAGTTTCTGGAATATCGTGTTCCAAACCTGAAATCCCAGGTTTGGGACATCCTCTTCACCCACTGTTTCGCCCCCAGCTAGAGGGAGACCGAGAGGACCGGGCAATGGGGTCGGGGTGGGGGGGGGGTGGTCGAGGTGAATCGTTATAAATCTTTTTCCTTTTTTTTTTTTTTTTTTCCTCCGCTGTCTTTGGGAAAGGCAGATATGCAGGACCACAGCATGTTTGGGGAAGGAACCAGGAAGTCCTGGCTGCTGTCATCCTCCGCCAGGTTCTGACCCTCCCCGAGCCCTATGCCTCTGGCTGCACGTCCCTCTTCCCCGCAGGGTCGGGCTGCAGTCGGGTTCCCTCCGCCCCCACCCCCGCGGAGCCCGAGCTACCCAGAACGGCGTCACGAACCCTGCTAGTCCCTGAGGGCGTCTGGCGATAAGGTGCTTTGGAATGGAAAAGCACCATTTACATGTTAATGATTTTAGACCTTTCTTCTGGCTTCCCTGTCGCCTTTACTTCTCCCCTCCCTTCTTTTCCTCCAGCCGGTGTGTCAGTGCTGAGAAATCTCCCTCAAGCCCGGAACCGAGTCCCTAGATTTACTTTGTGAAACAGAGATTAAGGCGGGGGCGGGTAGGGTCGGGGAGCGTCGTGGAGGGAGAGAGCTGCTCAGGAAGAGAAAGGAGAGCGCTAACTTGTCAGTGTTCATATATTTAGACAAAAGTCTAAACTGTCTACAAAATAATTCCTTTGATTTCTTGGAAACAGATAAAATGAAAACCTCTTTCTTGGCTATAAATGGTAACTGAGGAGGATGGTGATATCCGAGGGATTTTTAAAGCGGGTTCAGATTTCATATTAGCTCTGTGTTAACTGCTACGAAGTCTGCCATAAGCTAGTTTTAGTTACATCCAACGGTACAAATTTTGAAACTTTAGATAAATCTGTTAGAATTTGAAGTCTACAGTTAGGCTATGATTATACAGTCTTTTAATGGTAGCCAAGTGTATCATCCAAAGCAAACAGTAGTTATTTCCTAGGTCTTCCCGGATTGTTACACCCACCAAAACCTACGTTGGGAAGGATAAACTTCTTTCTTATTTAGATTAGAAAACCTTTAAATTTAAACACATGTACTTAGTTAACTGTAAATGAGAAAAGTAGGTAGATGCCTTTAGCTTTTCAAAATTGTTCCAATTTTGAAGTTTGGCCAGAGTAGCAAAACAGAACGGGATCCAGTAAAACATTTACTTCAGCCTCTTCATTTGTGCACAGTGATGAAAACGGGACCGAGTGAGAAGAGCACAGTACTATCAACTAGCCACAGTCTCTGGCCTCCATCCATCACACCGCCATGGCAAAACCTTAAGTGCTGGTCTTTCACCTGGTTTTTGGTGCTTTGAGTGATTTCCCCCTTTAATCTTTTGTGTATATATTCGAGTTGTCATTATGCACCTTGCCCTGACAAACTTATTTTTTAAGGAAGAATTATAAAGGATGTGCTTGACTGAAAAGGGTGTTCTTCCTCCATCATATGTTGATATAAAGTCTTCTTTGAAGAAACTTTAACCTGTTGAATTGCTACCAAAATTTTTGCGTCTTAAGCGTGGTTAAAATTCTGTCTCTAGTTTGGTGCTGCTGGGTCCTGCTTTATATTACTGCGTAAAGATATATGTCAAATTGCCTTAATTTGATTTCTTTAATGACATAAAGGAGACTTGTGACTCTTCCAAGTTTGCTTGTACACTGAAAATTCCAGTTCCTATTTCCAACCTCTTTATTTCTATTCTCTCTCAGACACAAATGTTGCAGTAATTTCATTTATGCTATGACAACTTTGGTAACCTTTACGTCAATATTTTACAGATCACTGCTTCCACATGGTGCTTCTGGGAATCACCTAAGTCATACTTCAGTTCCTGAATCTCACTCATTTGGAGGATCCAGTTTAATATTGGTGCATTTCCTTCTTGTGCATAAACACTGATGTAGAATGAACAAATTTAATAGGCACTGGCAGAAATATTTCAGTCTGTATATCACTCACCTTGTGTTTCTTAAATACCTATTATGCACACACAAGCAATTTTCTTCTCTTGAGATATTGTTTGTTGTTTTTCATATTTACAAAAGTAAAACAATCCATTTGCAAATTTTTTATTAGTGGGTATTCATCAAGTTGACTCTGCTAGAATTTCAGATCCATCTGTGTGTGGGGTTTCACTCCCCTGTGAAATCTTTGTCTTAGGTAGACATAAAGAGTAAGAAGATAACCTTGAGAATAGAGTAAAAGCTGGTATCCTATCAGAGTTATAAATATTATTATGGAATACTTGCAAGAGAGTTGGGGTGAGAACTTGGTTTCTCTGTTCTCTGTCCATATTTCCAAGTGTTTCCAGATGTCCTGAGTCAGGAAATCTTGTCATTTATGGGATAGTTGACCTTTTGCAAGTACACTGTTCAGTCAGTTCAGTTGCTCAGTTATGTCCGACTCTTTGCGACCCCATGAATCGCAGCACGCCAGTAGGTGACATTATAGTAGAAAGCTTCTTCACCAACCTCCACTTACTGACTCATCTAGTAACAGATACCTGTCATTCCTGGTGTGGTGTGCAGCAGGCAGAGGGATGCTGCAGCATAATGAACGCTCATGATACCTGCTCACTTCTGCTCCCACCATTTGAGTTATGGACCTCAGCGAATCCACCATATTTGTTCCCAAATCTGACTATAGCTGCTGTAACTGTCCTTATAGAATTTAATTAAGTCCTATTAAACATGACTATGTAAGTGCAAAACAAAAAGTTATTCCGATGAAAACTAAGTTAAATGCCTTGAAAGAATGAGTGCAAGCGAGACACTGAAAAGAGTCTCTGTCAAATCAGTTATGGATATGAGGATTGTGAAAGAGTGGAGAAAAAAGCATTCAATTCTATAAGAACTTTGTACATGTCTCTCAGTTTTCACTTTGCTTGAAAGACAGAGTGAAAACTGTAGACCATGAGAAATGTGAGAAAGCCTCTGGATAGTGGACCCATACTCAAAAGACCAAGGCCCTCCACCCAAATACTGGTTAAAACCCCCAAACTATACAAGACAAAACCCTGTTGCTTATGTTTTAATCTAAAGGAAAATAGTTTATACTATATATACGTATGAGATTCCTTTTTATTAACCAGCCATCTAAATATTTTGCTTATATTTGAAAGTATTTAAAATCAGAAACTAAATTTTTGTAGTGAATAATGAAAGCCAGCTGAATCGGGATTTTATATTTAAAACTGCAACTAAGGAAATTTGATTTATCTCACAGTTAGCCAAATTCTACTTACCTTTGCAACTCTGAATGATTCTTTGAATTCTGTTGAACCCTGTTGGTTGCTCTTTTTTGGTGTATAAGGCAATATTCTTCTGTTTAAGTTTTATGGCTTAATCATGACTATCATTTTTCCAAAAAATATATATATATATATTTGAAGACTTCGTACATTTCTCCAAGGTCCTTCTGTAATATTCAGTTTCTTTCTTTGAATCAATGTCCTTGTTGGTTTTCTCTTCTTTTGTGGTCCACTGGTCCAACTCTGCTAAGTCCTATGCTGACAAGACCTTACACATGATCCAGGAAGTTTGGTGTCCCTTCTGGTGGTTTAGTCAACTTCTTCATCTTTTGCAACATTTGTGCCTTCATTTTGTAATTGATTTGCATTGTTTTGGGGTAAAAACTGCTAAAGAAGTATACAAAAGTGATATCCACTAGAGCAGTGCCGTCTGATAAAATGTAATGCAAGCTGCAAATGCAAGGCTCATATGTAATTTTAAATCTCCTAGTAGCCACATTAGAAAAACTAAAAAGAAGCAAGTGAAATTAATTTCAATAATGTAATTTATACAGTATATCCAAAATATTACTTTTTCAGTATGTAATCAATATATAAAATATTACTAATGAGATTTTGTCATTATTTTTTTACTACATCTTTGAAATCCAGTGTGTTTTTTACTCTTCAGAACATATTGAACATCATTTGAGTCACATTTCAGATGCTCAAAAGGCACATATAGACAGTGACCAGTGTTACCAGACAGCACAGCCCTAGAGCCATTATACCTAAAACTTAGGAGTTTTATGGACCATTAAATGTCTGGTTAGGCCTCCAACTCTTTAGTGGTTCCATATTACATAGAATATAGAGTGCAGATTCCAGATTTCTTTTTTCATTCATTCTGTATAATTACAAATATCCACATTTGTATGTTCATGAAGTAACAAATCACAATAGATATAAATTAGTAACATGTAGGTTAGCATATTACTCTTTCTACCTCCAACAGCTAAACTTTCAAATAAATTTCAGGCACCCTTGTCCGTTTCTTTCTTAACTACAGTTCTGATTCTATCACGTCTACTCAAACTCTTTAGTGGTTCCGTGTTACATAGAGTCCAGATTCCTTCTTTCTTTCATTTATCAAATATTAAACGCATTTGCTCCTGTGTGCTGGGCACCACTCAAAGTCAAGAAATGAGATCAGCATAGACCTGCCACCTGCCTTCATCACACGCCCAGCCTACCACCGTTGACTGCTGGGTTCTCAGCACAGTTCACCCTGTCTTGTACCTGGGCTCCTACCACAATATCTGTTCCCCAGGTTGGGAGCAGGTCATGCTATCTTTTCCTCCACTCTAACCTATGAGCCCTCTTCTTCTGAAAACTCTTCCTTAAATCCACTCCACACCCAAACTCTGGCCACCACCACCCCTGGGCCTGGCCCATTCTCAACCTTTGAAGGGGCAGGGTAAGTACACATGAAGGCCCCATAACAACATTTTAAATTAGTTAAAAGTCAGAATGTAAACCAACAGTGGATAAAATATATTTTAGGCGTCTACCTTGATATATATACTTTCATAAAGACAAAACTGAACACTGTGTAAAGTTGTGATTTTTTTTACATGACTGGCAACAAAATATTAAAGACAATTATATTTATATCTGGTGTTCCATTGATGGGCTAACTGGATGAGGACTAAAGATATATCAAATTTTTAAATAAAAAATATTTAAAATTGAATTTAAAATTTAAAAAAAATTTAATTAAATGTAATCAAGTATTTTATTAGGATCAAACTATTTGCAATCCTAGCATTCAATATCCATATGGTTGCCAATGTAAGGAATAGCAACATACTTCACATGATTTGTCTATACCTACACAAATACAAATCTAGGTCATATACATTACTTAATATTGCAAATTTTTTCTTAGCGTTTGTGTGTTACTGTTGTGAATACTGGCCCAATGAGTGAGTAGCCCAGGACCCACGAGATAGGTCAAAAAGAAAAGCAAGGACATGGACACTCGGACGCCTAGGATATGACATGCGGTTGTTCAGGAATCCATTGCATTCCTGTTATCAGAGGGACAGATTTGACAAGTTAGCTTATTTTTCTCTTCTCTTATTGAATACATCTACTAGTAAGATTCTCCCCAACTATAAATTAATGTTGATCTCCAACATGGGCAGCAGTATAGCCACAGACCTTCTCGACCTGTCAAGACTAGGGGACAAGGCGTGTGAAACAATGCATCTCTGGATCCTGAGAGGCATCGATCTCGAGAACAGGAGTTTAGGGTTATGCATCACGCTAAGCCAGCACCGCACCCAAGACCCAAGTGACCAGGGCAGCTGTGTGTTCTTTAAAACATTTGTTCTCCAAATTTGTGACACATGGTGCACTTCTATCCTCCTGCCTACGTCTGAAGGAAGTACTTTTAAGCACCTGCTAACAGGCAGGCCCCTTCTGGGTGCTGGGGGTACAGAAAGTGAGAAGATGCCTTTTCCCTAGAACTTCCAGAGCCTGCCTTGCATGAGAGCCACTTGTGTCCACGTCAACATTTTCCACCGGCTAATAAGACCCCAGAGGGAGGGACCATCTCCTCTTCATCATCCTTGCCTCCCCAGAGCCCCTAGCTCAGTGCCTTGCATGTAGTAGATGCTCAAGTAACGGGGGTTGACTTAGGTCGCTGTGTCCTGTGCTGTGCTTAGTCACTCAGTCGTGTCTGACTCTTTGTGATCCTATGGACTGTAGCCCACCAGGCTCCTCTGTCCATGGGATTCTTCAGGCAAGAATACTGGAGTGGGTTGCCATGTCCTACTCCAGGGGATCTTCCTAATCCAGGGATTGAACAAGGGTCTTCTGCATTGCAAGCAGATTCCTTACCAGCTGAGACAGGTCGCTACCAAACACAAGCTATCTAAGACTCCATAGGATCTGAGCATCAATCACATTTGCTCCCTAATGAGGAAGAAGTTCTCTTTCCTGAAAGTGATATGAGTTCATTTGCAAATGTAACTGTGCACTTTCTTTAGAAGAAGGTGATAATTAATTTCTATATGCATTCTAATTAGCTCTTATTGGCAATAATTGAAGGGAGAGAGAGAGAGAGAAGGAGGGATGTAAAGAGAGAAGGAAGGGAAAAGGGGAGAAAGAACTGAGGAGTGGGACTCCGAAATACAGAAGAAGAGAATGACAGAAAAGGAGTCATATCTGTAACATGAAACAAATCTGAAAGTTTGTAGGAAGAGGATCTTGGAAAGTTTCCAGGAAGCATAGGAAGTTAAAAATTATTAACAGTTATAAATTATTTATTGAGCATTTACTATATGGCAGTATGTGATAAGTACTTCATAGACGTTAAATTTTTTAAAAACTTTTTATTTTATATTGGAGTGTAGCCAATTAAAAATGTTGTGATAATTTCAGGTGGACTGCAGCCATACATATACATGTATCCAGTCTCCCTCAAAGTCCCCTCCCATTCAGGCTGCTACGTAGCACTGAGCAGAGTTCCATGTGCTATACAGTAGGTCCTTATTGGTTATCCATTTTAAATATAGCAGTGTGTACATGTTGATCCCAAACTCCCTAACTGTCCCTTCCCCCATCCTTCCAAGAGGACATGTAGGTGGCCAAAAAGCGCATGAAAAGATACTAAGCATCACTAATTATTAGAGAAATGCAAATCAAAGCTGTAATGAGGTATCACCTCACGTTGGTCAGAATGGCCATCATCAAAAAAAATCTACAAACAATGAATACTGGAGAGGTTACAGAGAAAAGAGAACCCTCCTACACTGTTGGTTGGAATGTAAATTGGTTAAATCACTATGGAGAACAGTATGGAGGTTCCTTAAAAAACTAAACACAGCGCTACCATATAACCCTGAAATCCCACTCCTGGGCATATATCTGGAGAAAACCATAGTTCAAGAAGATACTTGCACCCCAGTGTTAACTGCACCACTGTTTACAATAGCTAAGACGTGGTAAATGGATAAAGAAGATACGGTTCAGTTCAGTCAGTTCAGTTGCTCAGTCGTGTCGTAATCTTTGCGACCCCGTGAACTGCAGCACGCCAGGCCTCCCTGTCCATCACCAACTCCCGGAGTTCACTCAAACTCACGTCCATCGAGTCAGTGATGCCATCCAGCCATCTCATCCTTTGTTGTCCCCTTCTCCTCCTGCCCGCAATCCCTCCCAGCATCAGAGTCTTTTCCAATGAGTCAACTCTTCGCATGAGGTGGCCAAAGTATTGGAGTTTCAGCTTTAGCATCATTCCTTCCAAAGAAATCCCAGGGCTGATCTTCAGAATGGACTGGTTGGATCTCCTTGCAGTCCAAGGGACTCAGGAGTCTTCTCCAACACCACAGTTCAAAAGCATGAATTCTTCAGCCCTCAGCCTTCTTCACAGTCCAACTCTCACATCCATACATGACCACTGGAAAAACCATAGCCTTGACTAGACGGACCTTTGTTGGCAAAGTAATGTCTCTGCTTTTGAATATGCTATCTAGGTTGGTCATAAGTTTCCTTCCAAGGAGTAAGCGTCTTTTAATTTCATGGCTGTACATGTATACAATGAAATATTCCTCAGTCATTGAAAAGAATGAAATCATGTCATTTTCAGCAACATGGATGGACCTACAGATTGTCATACTAAGTGAAATAAGTCAGAGAAGGAGAAATGTTGTATGACATCCTTTACATGTGGAATCTAAAAAGAAATGATACAAACTTATTTACAAGGTAAGTTAGGGAAGGGATAATTAGGGAGCTTGAGATTGCTATGTACACACTAGTATATTTAAAATGATAACCAGCAAACTCCTACTGTATAGCACAGGGAACTCTGCTCAGTGTTATGTGGCAGCCTGGATCGGGGGGAAGTTTGGGGGAGAATAAATGGATACATTTATATGTATGGCTGAGTCCCTTTACTGTCCATCTGAAACTATCACAATATTGATAATTGTCTATGTCGTTTAGTTACTAAGCCATATCCGACTTTTTTGTGACCCCGTGAACTGTAACATGCTAGGCTCCTCTGTCCATGGGATGTCCCAGGCAAGAATACTGGAGTAGGTTGCCATTTCCTTTTCCAGGGAATCTTCCCAACCTAGGAATCGAACCCACATCTCCTGCATTGGGAGTTGGATTCTTTACCACTGAGCCATCTGGGAAGCCTACTAATTGGCTATATTCCAATATAAAATAAAAAGGCGGGGGGAAAGAATTGTAACATGGAAAGACTGATCCTTGTGATATATTCACACTGTGGACACAGCATGCTTTTAAGTACATTAAGAAATTAAAGTGTTTTTGCAAAGTTAAAAAAGAAAAGTGAAAAATACAACTCATGAGGTGAGGGAAACAGTCTTGATTTGGGGACTCAGTTTAGTACTGCTCTGCATTTGCTAAGAGGACACCTTCACTGACTTCCATCTCTAATTAAATTATAAAGAAAAGTAATTTCTAAGATGAAAAAGTAAAAGTGTCAATGTAGTAATGGCTCTAAAACACAGGAAACGTCTGCAGAGAGCCCTCCCCAAACACATATTTATTGGTAATTGCAGGATGCATCTGTTGTTTCAGATGATTTAGTGGTGGAGTGTCTGCAGGACCAATTGTAGGAGAAGATGGTAAGATATGAAAGCTTCAAAGGAAGCATTTACTCTCCTCAATTTGTCACCTACAAAATAAGTCATATCCTACCCTAGTCTGAGAGAGGGAAAGGTAAACTAAGAATGAGTTTTCTTTGAGAAGCACTCCTAATGTTGGGGGAAACCACAAGACTATCTTCTTTATTACTAGAGTCATTTAAATGGGTGGGCAATGGACAAGAGTTTGAGCAAACTCCGGGAGATAGTGAAGGACAGGGAAGCCTGACGTGCTGCAGTCCATGGGGTTGCAAAGAGTTAAACACGATTTAGTGACTGAACAGAAACTGTTGTTATAGCTCATTAGCACATATGAAAATACTGGAGTGCCAACTCATTTTAAGATATCAGTGGACCAGACAGAATAAGACCTTGGAAATAAACACTTCCTCTTATTTTAAATCACTTGATATCTCGGAGGGTCTCAAAGTTTTGTTTTTGAAGAGTCATCTCCTTTAGAAAGAGCTAGTGACAAAGTCAGTTGAACTAATTCCAAGAAGATTTAGGTTTTTTAAATTTTTCAGACACTAAAATTTTCAGGGATGAAAATTATATGGGAATATCATTGGAAATCAAAATCTTCTGAAATATAAGGACATTTCTAAGCCAATTTTAAAATTGTTATCTTTTCCTAAAAGGAATTATCATCCTGAAACAGCTGACTGCATGTTGGGTGGTACTTAAGGTTCTGCATTGAAGGCTGAAGAGACTCAGGACTTTGCAAGAGTGTTGTCTGCAACCAGTATTCCTCACTGAGTGTCAGGCCCAGGCCCAGCTCTGCTACTCACGTGGCAGTTACTGATTATCCTCTGGTCTCACAGAAGAGAAAAATCAGCTCCCAAACAGTCTGGCCTGTCCCAGACCCAAGCTGTTAGTATCTTTAGAGGATGAGCATATGTTTGGAGTGGCCCTTCTAATTCAGTTGATTTTTAGCCCCTTCTCTTGTATCTCTTTCTTCTTCCGTGGATGTTAATTTCATTTTATTTAAAGGGAAGTATTTCAGCATCTGTCATAAATTTTCATATTAATCTAACAATAATGCCAGCTTAGGTGACTGCCAGGAGACCATCCCTGATGAGAGGATGACATAAACTTAAATCTGTTGGATTCTCTGTAAAAAGCTCCAAATGTTTTAACCCAGGGAATTTGCCACTGGATTCATTGCCTCCCTTATTAATGTACACAGAGGAGCCTGAAGCTATCTGATGAGCTTCCTAGTTTCTCAAAGAAGGTTTTCCTCCCTTTTTTATTGACATTGTAATATTTCATATTCCTATTATTTTTGCCTGCATCGGTACTTTGCCAAAAATGAGTTGATTGTTTTTAAGGGAGGAGGAATACTAGATAATCCAGAGAACAAAATAAATATATAGAAGAAAATTATTTGTGGAAAGAGCAACATTAGGGACGTACTCATTCCTGAGAATGAGTGATTTGGGATCTGATCCACCCAGCGCTTGCTGAGACTTCCCTCATGAGGCAGATGTTTTACGTTCTGTCACCCTATTTCTCGCACGACTCTTTTTCGAGACCGATTTCTTCCTCCCATTTTATAGACTTGGAAATGGAGCCTCAGGGAGAACTTTTCATCCTGCCCCAAATCACTTGGCTGGCAAATTAGCAGGATAGGCTACTAACCCTAAATTTGGTATTCTTCCCACTCTATGTCACTGCTTCCAGGAAGAATAAAGGTATTCTTGTATAATAATCAGGCGGCACTTAATCAGTCAACCAGTATTTATCGAGTGCTGATAAGGTACCAGGCATTTGAAGGTTTTTTGAGCAACCATACCGTAATCACTCACAGTCCTCGGCCAGTGCTATTGGGAGCAGTAGCACAAGATGTCCCAGCAGTTCATTGGAGCTGGAAGTTTAGCTGGTGGTAAAAGTAATCAAATTTCTCAGAATGATGCTGAGTAACTCAAACAGGGACCATGCCTGCCATGTCACCTCATTAGTGTTAACCCTTCAACTCACAGAGGTAGCAGGGTGACACCAGAGAATGTGGGACCAGAGCAGATTCTTATGCATTCAGTGAGATCATTCAGCAGGCCCAGTAGGCATTCAAGATACTCAAATGCTGATATAATACTTTCAGTTTTGTGTTTTCTCAGTTTTGCACACTGAATACTTCACACTCACCTTGTTCAGTGAAGTCTGTTTCAAAGTGCAGCTCTTCTTTTTCTTCTAAAGATGCTCACATGGATGAGAAAGAAAAATAATCTAAAACAAAGGCTCCATGAAAACACTTTGCTTTATAATGTCCTCGTAACTGAAGGAATGCTAATCAAAGTTTCTCTTTAAAATAAGTTTTGGGTTGACTCCAGTATGGAAAATTCCAGCTGCAAAGAGCATCATCTCAGAGATTTGTAAGTCCCAGATATTTTCCTTATTCTTTATCTTTGACTCCAGTCTTTTCTGTTAGCATTCAGTGTGTGTGCATGCGTGCTAAGTCTCTTCAGTCATGTCGTGTCCAGCTCTCTGCGACCCTATGGACTGTAGCCCACCAGGCTCCTCTGTCCATGGGATTCTCCAGGCAAGAATGCTGAAGTGGGTTGCCATGCCGTCCTCCAGGGGATCTTCCCAACCCAGGACCCAGACGTTGAACTTGTGTCTCCTGTGGCTCCTGCATTGCAGGTGGATTCTTTACCGCTGAGTCACCGGGGAAGTCCTAGCATTCAATAGGTTTGGTACAAATCCCTTGGAATTGAACGAATGGAGTTGGTTAAAACTGAACAACAGTGTTGTTTGGTCATCAGCCAACAATAGCACATAAAAATATTGCTGTTCAATTCTTAACTTTAGAAAAGTCTTTGAGTGAAATGTCACTTCTCCTTCCTGAAGTTCCATTTACCAAGTAATTAAAAATTTAATTGAACTCAAAAGGGCAGAATAGGCCTTCAGCATTTTACACTTGAAGTATAACCAGCATCTAAATTGTTTAAATCTGTGGTAAATGAAGGGACATTATATGATAGCCCATGATATACTTTAAAAAAATTATTTTTCCCTCTAATATTTATATGTCACTGAATTATAAATAATATCCTAAAATAGCCAGATGACCTGAAAACCCTGTCAAACCAGCCCAAGTCTGGTTTTTCTCAAGATGGTGGTAAATCAATGTTGCTGTACTTGACAACCCACCATAAGAATCTGTGTGTAATCCTTTCTTTCCTACGTGGCCCATCTACATCTTCTTTTCACTAGCACCATACCCCTCTTAGAAAAGCTTGAAGGATTGATGACTTGATTTCAGGATAGGAGAGGCAGTGAAAAATAGCATTTGGTTTATTAGTGGAACAAGGGAAAGAGCAATTCTTACAGTCACCAGATAGCAAGTTCTAGCAGTGAAAAGTGGAACTGGTAAATTTAGTAGAGGAAAAGGACGAGCCCCACTAGTGAGGCATCTGGTGGTCAAGGCAAACTCCTGCCCTCAGCCCCTTAACTAGCTCCACAGGTACCCACCAGGTCATGGCAGCAATACCAGCAATTTGGATCTGCAAGATCTCCCAACAGCCTCACAGCAGAATTTAGAGTATTAATAGACAGAATGTTCCCTGTTTCATTATAAGTGGAGAACTGTATCCTGGAACACTGAGTTAGAATTATATCCGTTATTTTCTCCAAAATAGTATTACGCATGTTAGTCTGGTGCTATAGGACTATTAACCTTGTACTGTGTATTCAAAGTTACAACAGGTTTTCTGTTATGAGGTTTTCTAAACTGCAGGTCATAACCAATTGAATGCTTGCAAAATCATTTTATTGTGTTGTAACCAGTTTGGAAAAAAAAGAAATACAATAGAAAATACCAGAGTGCATTGCCTGAGGTAAGAGCAATGTGAATCTTGGGGGTGTATGTGTGTGTGTGGTCACACTGTAAAGTGCAAATGTGTATTCCTTACTGTAGGTTACAGTAAAAAAGGATTCAAGGTCATTGATTTGGGGATTGTAGGACCAAACCAATGTTCATAACTTCCAGTTCTAGATGTTGAATCAGGCGCATGCAGCAAAAATCAATTCATTGACAGTGAATTTGCCATAAGCCAGTTCACCAAAAATCAATTCCACAAATGATTAATGTACTGAATGACCAACTCATTGCCTTACTGGGGACTTTCCTCACTTTTCAGCTTCCTTGAAGCATTGCTATAACCCTATAGCTAGAGACTTGTTAGACTTGTTAAATAACTATCAGTCTCACAATTTAGATACCTCTATCCCTTTCTGCTCTTAGCTATGTGGATGGCTCTTACGTAACAGCTGCAGTGTTACCATAACTAGCTGCAGTGAATTTCTTGACAAATTTTAGCAAATTTGTCATTTGATAATTTGATCATTTGGTAAATTTACTTAGAGCAAACTGACCTATGGCCTTCTCCTATCTTCTCTACTTAGGAAGTTCTTTTCCAGTCATTTTTATTCGTAAGGACCTCTTTCTTCTCTGATTGCTTTTACACTCTCTGAACCACACTGCACACTATCATGTGTTGTGGTATTCTCTAATTACCTCTACCATGTGATGGTATTATACCATGTTGGTATGAACAGGTGGCACACACACACACACTTTGGAGCAAGGTTGTCCAAGTTTCAGCTTGACTCTGCAACTTAATACTAATGTAACCTTGAACAAATTACTTAATCTCCACATGCATTGATTTCCTCATCTGTGAGATGAAAATAATAGTACCTTGTAGTATCATTAAGAGGAATGAATGAGTTAAAATAGGAAAAGCACTTAAATAGTGTCTGGAACACTGAGAGTACTACATAAGTGTTAGTTGTTCTACTTCTATATGCAACAACATATATGAAGTATTTATAGGTAAAGTAATTTTAGAAATTATAGACTTAGATTTCTTTTTGGTTAACTGCTATTAACATTTAAAACTGGCTTTTATTCAACTAATGTCATCAATTGACCGTGGATCGTTTGTAGAGACTCAACTATTCCCTAGTAATGTGGAAGAGAGCATTGGAAAGAGGTATAGAGCAAAGGAGTTTATAGAAAAGCCTGTTATTAATGCATTCACTCACTCAGTTTCAGCTTGAGCAGTTCGACTGGAATTATCAGAGATAGAGCAATTCTCCTAAAGGTCTCAAGAGTTTAAAAAAACAATGCAAAGAGACGAGATCTGCTTTAAGAAGGAACTTGGAGGAAGAAGGAAGAACTGCCACCTTCACAGAAGGCTTTTGTTTGGAAGCTTTGCCTCCGTCAGTTCCAGAAAGAGGAGTTTTGGTGTTTACATCAACCCAGAGAATGACAGGACACCTCCACAAAGAGGAAAAGACAGCTTTTATGTAAAATTATCACTAGGTCTTTGTTTCAAAATCAACTACAAAAGGGATATGTAGATAAAAAATAAAATGCTATGAATAAAAAATATGCCGCCTTAACAAATAACAAAATTGGAAAAGTCAAACATTTCAAAACAGTTTAAATAGCAACAGTAATTAAGACATTGTGGTATTGGCATAAGGACAGGCATCTAGATTAATAGAAGGACCTGAGAATCCAGAAGTAAACCCTCACATTTAGAGTCAGCTGATGTTTGTTAGGGGCTTCCCAGGTGGCGCTAGTGGTAAAGAACCCACCTGCCAACACAGGAGATGGAAAGACCTAGGTTTGATCCCTGGGTCCAGAAGATCCCCTGGAGGAGGGCATGGCAAACCATTCCAGTATTCTTGCCTGGAGAATCCCATGGACAGAGGAGTCTGGTGGACTACAGTCTGTAGGGTTGCGCAGAGTTGGGCACTGAAGTGACTTAACACACTCACGTGATTTTTGACAAGAGTGTTAAGAAAATTAAATGGGGAAAGAATAGTATTTTCAACCAATGACTCTGGGATGAGATAGTTATGTGCAAATGAATGAAATGGAATTCCTACCTCAGAATATGTGAAAGTGAAGTCGCTCAGTTGTGTTCGACTCTTTGCCACCCCATGGACTGTAGCCTACCAGGTTCCTCCATCCATGGGATTTTCCAGGCAAGAATACTGGAGTGGGTTGCCATTTCCTTTTCCAGGAGATCTTTCCAATCCAGGAATTGAACCCAGGTCTCCCACATTGTAGGCAGACGCTTTACTTTCTGAGCCACCAATATATGAAAATTACCTCAAATTGGATCAAATGTAAAAGCTAAAATTATAAAACTCTTGTAAGATAACATAGGGGTAAATCTTTGTGACTTTGTGTTTCATAATCATTTCTTAGATGTGATGCCAAAGGCACAAGAAACAAAAGAAAAAATAGATAATTTGTACTTCATCAAAATGCAAAGCTTTTCTGTTTCATAGGACATTATTAAGAAATTAGAAACTCAACCCTGACAAATAGCTTGTATCTAAAGTATATAAGAAGAATTCTTCCAACTCAGCAGTAAAAGACAGATAACCTGATTTCAAAAGGGACAAAGGATTGAAATACACATTTCTCCAAGGAGGATATAAAAGTTGTCAATGAGCACATGAAAAGATGCCTAAGAATATTAACTATCAGGGAAATGCAAATCAGAAACACACTGAAATACCACTTTACATCTACTACAATGGTTGTAACAAAAAAGAGAAATAAGAAGTGTTGGTGAAATTGAGAAGAGATTGCTGATGGGAATGTAAAATTGTGCAGCTACTTTGAAAAAGTTTGGTAGTTCCTCCCAATGCTAAATATAGACATTCCATATGATGCAGCAGTTCCATTCTTACATTTCCACCCAGGAGAACTGAAAACATATGTTCACACAAACACTTGTACATGAATGTTCATAGCAGCATTATTCATAATAGCCCAAAAGTTATCCATTCAATTGGAGTGGATAAAGCAAAATATAGTAAATTCATACAATGAAATATCATATAGCCATAAAAAGGAATGAAGTATATACCTATTTGTGCTGCAATATGAATAAACCTTGTTAAGTGAAAAAGTGAGACACAAAAGAAGATACATTGTATGGTTTCTCTGATGCAAAATGTCCAGAAGAAGTAAATCTATCCAGACAGAAAGTAGATTCATGGTTGTCGAAGACTGGCAGAGAGGCGATGGGCAGTGTCTCCCCAGTAGGTTCAGTTTCTTTATAGGAAAATAAGAATATAGTAATATATATTGTGGTGACAGTTGCACAACTCTGTGAAGGTACTAAAAACCAATGATTTGTTCATTTTATTTTCTATTATTTTGGGCTCTCATGACTTTTTAAAAATCATTTGCTGAGCATTTTCAAACAAAAATTACAGCTTAGAAAAATTAGACTATTTCATAAAGTGGAAGCATCTATTAATAGATGATTTTAACTGGTACAGAGACAGCATAGTTGGGGGAAAGAACTAGCAAACCTAATGCATCTCTGTTCAGATGCTATAACTTAGAACAGAATGAAAGTAGGCCTTGTTGCTAGTCTTGCATCAGTGCAGAGAAGATTAATCCATTTTAAATGGTTGAACTGTATGGTATGCGAACTATATCTCATTAAGGCTGAGACAGAGTTAGCATGCAGTTGAAACAATACTACCCATTTTGTAAGAGTACATGCAAATGTATCCATCCATATTAAGCACATCAAATGCGTCCCATTGGTAGAGCAGAAGTTTTCCCATGAGGTGCGCAAGGCACTCAGCATTTTGGTTTTCCAACCTCAGCTTGTTTACTCCAATCTTTCCCCTGCTTACAACCTCAGTTCACAACCTTGAAGATATGTAAATACCCAGACAGTCTGACCTAGTTTGGTCTTAACACTGGAGCAACTCTTGCCCAACTGGTCTGTGTGGCTGGCCCGTCCTTCAGTGTTTCCTGGTTAAATAGTGAAATTTTCGTATAGCAAATTTTGTTCTGCAATAATTTCTTCCTTTTACAAAAGCATTATATTTATTTAGATTGGACTGCTGATCATGCATTGCCTCTGTCTGCTTTTGTGTTTTTTTGTCTTATGCAATTTATGTTTTAATGTGTGTTAGTTTTTCAGTCACATACTTAAGCTTTTTCTTCTTGACCAAATTATAAACCTCTTAAGGGCAAAACCTTTATGCCTTTAAAAAAATTCCACACAGTAACTGTTAAGATTCTTTTCATATCACAAGGACTTAATAACATTGATTAATTAACAGATTGATTGGCGGTGTTCTTGGATTTACTAAATCAATTTGGTCATCATTGTCATTCAATAGCTAAGTCATGTCCGACTCTTTGTGAACTCATGGATTGCAGCACGCAAGTCTCCCCTCTCCTTCAATTGAGTCAGTGATGCTATCCAACCATCTCATCCTCTGCTACCCCTTTCTTCTCCGGCCCTCAATCTTTCCTAACACCAGGGTCTTTTCCAATGAGTTGGTTCTTTGCATCAGGTGGCCAAATTTTGGAGCTTCAGCTTCAGTATCAGTCCTTCCAATGAATATTTAGGGTTGATTTCCTTTAGGACTGACTGGTTTGATCTCCATGCAGTCTAAGGGACTCTCAAGAGTCTTCTCCAACACCACAACCTGAAAGCATCTGTTCTTTGGCATTCAGCCTTCTTTATGGTCCAATTCTCACATCCATACATGACTACTGGAGAATCATACAAAAAAGAGGACTTTTTACAAAAATATCTCAGGTAGTTCTGTATATTTGTTTTAAAAAATCAAATTTTTAGTTTAATGTGAATTTTAATTCATATACTTTTTAATGTCTTCACATAACTTGAAAAGAGTTGACATGATTTGTAATGTAACACCTGGACATTTCTCCAATCACCTCATTGGATACTGTGCAGAATGTCACAGATAGACAGTCTCTGCTCTCAACAAGTTTGCCAAAACAAGTTTATGAAAATATAAAGTAATATGGCACAAGCTTAAAATTAATTAGCTCTATCTTCTGTTCCAATTAACCTTATTTTTGAAACTTAAAAAAATATATTTCTACATGACTTTTATTTGGGGAAGTCTGTAGCATTGGCTGCGAAAGACATCTCAAGACAATCTTATTTCAGTAATTGCACTCTGTCAATCACAACAAAAGCAGTCCTGAAGCTGAAGAGTATAGTTTTTTCAAAGGTTCATGTAACATATGCAGAAGGTCATAGGTCTAAACTGCACAGGTGTCTCACATTCTAGTTTTGCATCAGAGGATGTGAAGTGAAGTGTTAGTTGCTCAGTCATGTCTGACTCTTTGAGACCTCATGGACTGCAACCCACCAGGCTTTTCTGTCCACGGAATTCTCCAGGCAAGAATATTGGAGTGGTTTGCCATTACCTTCTCCCATGTCAGAGGATGGGAGAACATAAATGAGCATCTCAATGTTGGGCTTCAGCCCTGTGGTACTTAATCATTTAACTGCTTGAAAGTGAAAGTGAAGTTGTTCGGTAGTGTCCAGCTCTTTGCGATCCCATGGACTGTAGCCTACCAGGCTCCTCTGTCCGTGGAATTTTCCAGGCAAGAGTACCGGAGTGGATTGCCATTTCCTTCTCCAGGGGATCTTCCCGACCCAGGGATCAAACCTGGGTCTCCTATATTGCAGGCAGACACTTTACCATCTGAGCTACCTGGTTAACTACTTGAGTGTTTGCTTTTTCAGTCTAGAATCTGATTCCTGAAACAATTGTGAAAACTTAGAACCTCTAGTAGCTTTTTCTAGTCACTTCTAAGTTTTAAAATAATGGGTTGCTTTAAAGAACCCTTTAACTTAGCTGAGACAGCGTGCAACAGCCCCACAGATTATGATGTGTTCAGAGTACCAGCAGAGCAAAAGTATTCTTTCTCTATAAATAAACAAGTTAACTTTGACGTGTGCTGTGCTGTGCTTAGCTGCTAGGTAGCATCTGCTTCTTTGCGGCCTTGTGAACTGTAGCCTGCCAGGCTCCTCTGTCCATGGGGATTCTCCAGGCAAAAATACTGGAGTGGGTTGCCATGCCCTCCCCCAGGAGATCGTCCCAACCCAGATCTCCCACATTGTGGGCGGATTCGTTACCGACTGAGCCACCAGGGAAACCTAAGAATAGTGGAGTGGGTAGCCTATCCCTTCGCCAGGGGATCTTCCCAACCTGGGAATCGAACTGGGGTCTCCTGCATTGCACGTGGTTTCTTTACCAGCTGAGCTACCCGGGAAGCCCAACTTTGACATAGTTTTCCAGAACTTCACACTCAAAAATATAGAAAGGAACTCTTAATTTTAGCATACATGAAAGTTTTGTGTCAAAGTAGAAATTTGAATTATCAATGAGGTAAAAGGACTCCGTAATCTTTTCAACGTTTGTGGTGTCCAAAGGGCCCTGACTCTAAGAAGCCGTACACTATGTATACAAAGTCAAGTGCCAAGTTTCTAACTCCCTCACATAAAATGGATAATCTAATTTTTGCAGGTGAAATTGAGATAACATTTTGGAAGCTGGACATAGGAAAACTTCGTCTTACCAGAAAGAAACCAACTGAAATTAAGGTCCACAGGTACCTCAAAGCTGAAAGTTGGTTATCCTATTTCAAATATCTAAGAATCCAAGTAAGTCCCTCAAATCCTCTTAAAAAGCCCCCAAGCACTAGACAGTCATTTCTGGCTTCATTCAAGTGGTCCATTCTAGATGGATTCTTTGGGATAAAGAATTATGTTCTTTCTTTATAGCCTTCAAGTCCATTTCCACACCACATAAAGATGGAGAAAATGCTCTTCTCTGGTATTTACCCTTCTCCAAAAACAACTAAAAAGATTTTAGTTGTATATATATATTTTTGTTTTCTTCAAAATGTATAGATATTTGACATCATAGTGACAATTGACAAATGTGAAGTTACTTTTCTATTATTAGTTTTTAAAATTTTATTTATTTATTTTTAATTGAAGGATAGTTGCTTTACAGAATTTTGTTGTTTTCTGTCAAACATCAACATGAATCAGCCATAGGTTTACCCATGTATTATTAGTTTTTAAGGAATGTGTTTCTCATATATAATTAAGGAGATGTAAATGTAGCTGATGACTTCACTTAGAAAAAATTTGAGGAATACATATAAATGAAGCTCTTATAAAGCTTCATTTTGTTTCTTCAATTATTAAACCATGTAAAATTATAAAAATCAGTGGCAATAGTAAAGCATTAGATAATCACTAACCAGTTTTAATATGTGCTGATATTTCATTGCTCTTGCTTCAAATATTTTTTTGAAGAAATAAAATTATATGATAGATAAAGATGAAAGCTTCCTTTTTTAATTCCCTTCCCTGAACCCCAAAAGTAATCTCTATCCTGAAGTTATTTCATATTTTTATGTTCTTAACATGTGTGTTTGCACCCATAAACAAGATTCAATATTGTTTCATGGTTTGTAAAAATTTTTATAAATATCTCTTAAAATGTTGTTTTTGAGATTTAATCACTTCGATGAGTGTAGAGCTATCTCATGTATTTTAAGACTCTGTGGTGTTCTACAGTGTAAATATTCTTCAATTTTATTTTTATCTATTGTCCCATCATTGAATATTTAGATTACTTCCAATTTTCCCTTTGTTAAAGGATGCTACCTGGAATATCGTTGTATAGCTTTTCAGTGAATATGTGAAAGAGGGAAAGTTTGGACTTACAAAGTAAATAATCCAGCCAGCTTTGTTACTTAAGGTCAGCTGGAGTGAAGACAGGCAGCAGAGAGGGTGAATCTGCATTTCTTGCTGCTGCTGCTAAGTCGCTTCAGTCGTGTCCAACTCTAGACAGTTTAATAGGCTAGCTCCATCCAGTAGAGCAAATGGAGCCCATGGAAGTCAGATAAATCAACTCTCTAATTAAAAACTCACTTAAGGAGTGAGAAGAAAGGCAGTGTTACTACAGAGACAATTACTACAGAACAATATGGTAGGAGATTTCCACCATATATTTAAGTCTTCATTTTTATCTGCAATAGATGTTTATAATTTCCCCTATGAACATTTTAGACTTTTTTTTTCTGACGAAATTAACATTTTTCCAAGAGCTAAACTTATCATCTTAAAGTAGCCCATAGAATCTCTTAGAATTTAAAAAGTCTACTTTTCAAAAGTAATGAATGCTCATTTCCCCATTCCTAGTTGTGGTCTGGGCTTTGTTCTTTCTCATAATAAAGTTTAACTATTTTTTAGTCTTTTCAAAGGACTTTCAAAAAACTAGAGCTTGGTTTTACTGACATTCTCTTTGGTTTTCTGTTATTGATGTTTGTTCTTACCAAATTATTTCCTTCTGTCTACTTTCTTTGAGATTATTCTGTGATTGTTTTCCTGATTTCTTGAATTGAAAACTAATTCATTAATGTTCAAATTTTCCTCAGTATATGTGTTTGAGTTTATGTATTTGTGTGGATCACAACAAACTATGGAAAATTTTTAAAGAGATGGGAATACCAGACCACCTGACCTGCCTCCTGAGAAACCTGTATGCAGGTCAGGAAGCAACAGTTAGAACTGGACATGGAAACAACAGACTGGTTCCAAATAGAGAAAGGAGTACGTCAAGGTTGTATATTGGTCACCCTGCTTATTTAACTTATGTGCAGAGTATATCATGTGAAATGCTGGGCTAGATGAAGCACAAGCTGGAATCAAGATTGCCATGAGATATCTCAAAAACCTCAGATATGCAGATGACACCACCCTTATGGCAGAAAGCGAAGAAGAACTAAAGAGCCTCTTGATGAAAGTGAAAGAGGAGAGTGAAAAACCTGGCTTAAAAGTCAACATTCAGAAAACTAAAACCATAGCATCTGGTCCCATCACTTCATGGCAAATAGATGGAGAAACAGTGGAAACAATGGCTGACTTTATTTTGGGGGGCTCCAAAATCACTGCAGATGGTGATTGCAGCCATGAAATTAAAAGACGATTGCTCCTTGAAAGAAAAGCTTTGACCAACCTAGACAGCATATTAAAAAGCAGAGACATTACTTTGCCAACAAAGGTCCATCTAGTCAAAGCTATGGTTTTTCCAGTGGTCATGTATGGATGTGAGAGTTGGACTATAAAGAAAGCTGAGTGCCAAAGAATTGATGCTTTTGAACTGTGGTGTTGGAAAAGACTATTGAGAGTCCCTTGGACTGCAAGGAGATCCAGCCAGTCCATCCTAAAGGAGATCAGCCCTGGGTGTTCAGTGGAAGGACTGATGCTGAAGCTAAAATTGCAATACTTTGGTCACCTTACACAAAGAACTGACTCATTGGGAAAGACTCTGATGCTGGGAAAGATCGAAGGTGGGAGGAGAAGGGGACGACAGAGGACGAGATGGTTGGATGGCATCACCGACTCGATAGACATGAATTTGAGAAAGCTTTGGGAGTTGGTGATGGACAGGGAAGCCTGGCGTGCTGCAGTCCATGGGGTCGCAAAGAAGCAGACACGACAGAGTGACTGAACTGAACTGAACTGATTTTCCTCAAAGTTCTACTTCTCTGCAGCCTACGTGTTTTTTCCTCATTATCCTTTATTTTATAACAGCTTTACTGAGATATGATTTACACACCATAATGAAAATATACAAGAGTTAATTGCTCAGTCGTGTTCGGCTCTTGGCAACTCCATGAACTAAGCCTGCCAGACCCTTCTGTTCATGGAATTTTCCAGGCAAGAATACTAGAGTGGCTTGCCATTTCCTTCTTCAGGGGATCTTCCCAACACGGGGGTCAAACCTGAGTCTCCTATATTGTAGGCAGATTCTTTACCTCTGAGCCACCAGGGAAGTCATACCATAATATTCACCATTTAAAAGTAAAAATGCAGTGGTTTTCAGTATATTCACAGTGCAAGCATTACCAGTGTCTAATTTTAAGACAATTTTATCACCCCAAACAAAGCCCATATCTATTAGTAGTAGGTCTCCATTCCTTCCTACTCCCTACTCTTGGCAACCACTAAACTACTTTCTCTCTCTATGGATTTGCCTATTCTGGACATTGCACATAAGTGGAATACTATAATAGATGGTTTGGAGACTGACTTCTTGCCCTTAACTATATTGTTTTCAAGGTTCATCCAAGTTGTAGTATGTGGGAGTATTCCATTCCTTTTTATTTATCCATCCTTTTATTTTTTATTCCTTTTTATTTATAATATTAAATAACATTTCATTGTATAAATGTGTCATGCAGTATTTATCCATTCATCAGCTGATGGGCATTTGAGTTCTACCTTTAGCTCTTATGAATACTGCTATTGCAAACATTCATGTACAAATTTTTGTGTAAATATATTTTCAGTTCTCATAGGTATATACTTGGGAGTAGAGTTACGGGGTCACATGATAGCTCTGTTTAGCATTTTGAGGAACTGCCAAGCTATTTTCCAACAACATGGTTGCTTTGTTTTACACTCACAGTTGAAATGTATCAGGGCTCTAATTTGTCCATACCTTTACCAACATTTACTGTTACTGGTTTTTAAAATTGTAGCTGTCCTAGTGAGCATGACATTTCGTTGTGGTTTTTGTTCATAGTTCTCTATTGGCTAATGATATTGAGCGTGTTTTCTTAGGCTTATCGGTCCTTCATTTTCCTCTTTAAAGAAATGTCTATTCCAGTTCTTCACTCATTTTTAAATTGGGCTGTCTTTATATTGTGCAGTTATAAGAAATTCTTTCTGGTTTCAATTTCCTTTGCACTGAAGAACAGTCTTTAGTGGCTCTTTTGGCCAAGGACTTGGGATGGTAGACTCTCCTTGTTTGAAAATGTCTTTTTTTTTTTTATACTGACCTTTTCTCTTTCTGTCTTTGGGTGACTGTGAGCTATTCTGGGCTGTGGAGGGGGTTTTCTCGCAGGGGGTTTCATTTTTGCTTCTTCTGGTTCAGGGAGTTTCAAGTATCTCACTTTGGGATTTCCACATCCTCCAGTGTCAAGTCTCCACATTCACACAAGGCCCACTGGGGACTGAAATCTCCCACATAATCTTTCTTTTTCTGCTCAGAACCTGAGGAAAAGACCAACTTTCCTTGGCAAGAGAGCAGTTTTTCTAATCCTCCTGTCACTGTGGGTGAGGGGTGTCTCAGCTTTATGAAGAGTCTCAGTTTTAGGTCCCTGCTTCATTGGGCCCAAGTCACATCTCTGTTCCCATGTAGGTAATAAACCCCACCCCCTGGGATATGCTGTGGCATTTGGTTACTGTTCCCCTTGTAGGTTCCTGTATGCCCGTATCACTTAAAAAAATTCTTATTACTGTGCTGAGTCTTTGTTGCCATGCAAGGGCTTTCTCTAGTTGCAGCGAGTGAGGGCTCCTGTCTAGTCGTGGTGTGTGGGCTTCTCATTGTGGTGGCTTCTCTTGTTGCAGAGCACGGGTTCTAGGTACGCGGGTTTCAGGAGTTGTGGTGCGTGGACTCAGTTGTGGTGCGTGGATCTAGTTGTCTCACGGCACGTGGAATCTTCCCAGACCAGGGATCGAAGCCATGTCCCCTGCATTGGCAGGCAGATTCATATCTGCTGGACCACCGGGGAAGTCCTCCCGTCCCATTTTTTGCATCTTCAGATTTTCTATTATTTCTTTGGTGTTCAGTTTGTATTAAGCATTTCTACATGCTGTAATATGAGAGATTCTCCAGTACCACAGTCCTCCATGTTCCTGGAACCAGTTTATTGCTTTTATACTGTTAAAAGGGACTTCCCTGGAAGTCAAGTGGTTGAGAATCTGCCTCCAAATGCTGGGGACATGACTTCAATCCCTGGTCAGGGAACTAACACCCCACATGCTGTGGGGCAACTAAGCTCATGAGCTGCAACTGCTGAGCCCAGACACCCTAGAGTTTATGTGCCACAACTACTGCTGCTAAGTTGCATCGTGCAAAACTAAGGAGAAGAAATACACTAACTCCCATGGTTTGAGGATAAATATCAGTTTGAAGCTTGGGTAGCTTTTGCTGTGACAAAGTCTATTGCTAAAAGAAATGTAACCACTTATGCTGAACTAAGACTGGATTGAAAACTAGATATCTCAACTCCACTTTTTAGAAGGCAAGCCCATCATTCATTCATTCACCTATCCATCCCTCAACCTCCCCCCTCCTCCCTAGTGATTTCCAGGCTAAGTTAGTAATGAAATAGCTTCCTGCTGACTCCAGAGCACAAGGGCAGATTTGCCTTTTGTTTTGTTCTTTTCATGAGAGGAAGTGTGAATAAGGCTCCTAAGAAATATTATTTCCATGAACAAAATTCCCATCTTTTCTTCTTTCACCTTTTCAGTTTCTCTAGGGTCAAGAATTGGAAGGCTCATGGGTGGGACAGTACTCCTGTCTGAAGAGGCTTGAATAGCATCAGCAGGATATTTTTTCCTATGTGTTGGTTTAGCAATGAAGGAAATGGCAACCCACTCCAGTGTTCTTGCCTGGAGAATCTGGGGGATGGGGGAGCCTAGTGGGCTGCCATCTATGGGGTCGCACAGAGTTGAACATGACTGAGGCGACTTAGCAGCAGCAGCAGCAGCAGCAGCAGCAGCAACATCCCATTAGGAAGAAAGTCTGAGAGTATCTTTGTTGGTAGGATAGCTTCTTGTCCCTATTTCAAGCACATTTAAATTTCAATGACTAGTAATTTTGGGTAAAACTACCAATTGATCTATCCATTTTAAAAATCTTTTTTTCTTTCATATAGTCATCCATTCAACAAGTGCTTTCTAGATGTGAGGCACTGTGCTCAAAGCCGTGATGCAAACATAAAAATACTTCAGTCCCCAAACTCAAGGAGTTTGCATTCTCCTGGAAGAGAGGAATACTCTAAGCAACCATTTTAATACGGTAGGATACATGCCATTATGCAGGCATTCTGGAAACAAATGCATTGGAGCCTCTGTCACTCGCTAGTTAGAAGGATAACAACTTGCCAGGCTTTCAGATTTTCAGGTTAGCTGGAATCTAGCTCTAGACTGCCTCAGTTTAAATCACATCCCTTTTTGTAATTATCTGGCCACAGACAAGGTACGTGACCAGTCTGTTCTCAGTTTCGTCATTTGGGAAGTGAAGATTACACCTCTTGCATAAGGCTGATACCAAGATAAAACAAGTTAATATACATAAAGCACTAGAATTAATGATATTTAGCAGTATTTATCTATACTATGTAAATGTTAATTTTAATTATCATCCTTTATTTTCAAGATAGAGTTAACATTCCCTTACAGCAGTAGACTATCTGTAGACTATCTCTGAAGACTATCTGTTAAAGTAAGAATAAACTGCTAAATTCTTATCCCTTTTCAATTTCTATTTTTGTTGCCATAATATATAATGTAATATATTATCAGAGAATATACATATATAGTTTATTAATGAATGAATAAACATACATAGATATAGGGTTAAATGTTAATTTCTTCTTGCTGGCACTCAATCAAAAGCTTAGAAATAATTGCATTACTGAAATATATGACGTTCTTATCTACAGATGAGAACTGCAGTTTATAATTTATAACGAATGCTTTACATAAATCAGCTCAAGTGCCAAGAGGATCCTGAGCATATCAGTAACTATGTGCTTTTCATCAACTCCTGATTCTCGCCGAGTCCAAGAGGACAGAACTGAGTGGTGCAGAGAGGCATACCAGGGGAAATAACTTGAGAAGTCCATCCTACCTTGCACCCTTGAAGAGCCGTTTGCTGAACTTTGCAGGGCATCGGAGAAGTTGACTTGTATTTTGCTAGCCTATGAGGTAATCACATACACTCAGGGGTCGTATGGCAATGACATACAAAAATAGAAAGTTCATTGGAATATAAGTTAAATATATCGTTGGCTAATGTTTTCTCCAGTGTAATGGTTAACGAATGATCTTTTTTGGTGTTTACTTTTCTGAAACTTTAAAAGTTCTATGAGACAAGAATATAATAACATTTACCATGGAAAGCAATCTGGTCTTCCTGTCTACATGACTCATTTTCAGATTTTCTTGTGAAAAAGAAACTGAAGATGCTACCCAAACAACAGCTGCTTAGCTATAAATTACTAAAACAAGCCTCTCATTCAAGATTACTATTGAAAATCTTTATTTAGAGCAATTTTAAAATTCATGAAGGATTTTACTTAACATGTTCATACTTGATATAGCTTTTGAAGTCATTTAGGGAAATTCTGGGAATTACTCAGGAGCAACTGCTTTATTCTTGGCTGAAAATTTGAAGATTAATTTAAACAAAAAGGAAAGTCATGTTTGCTAGAAATTCCATCCATATGTTAGGAATTCCATAAGCTCACTACATATTTAATTGGGGCTTCATAAAAACCTACTCATTGAAAAATAAAGCATATCAGGTGGAAAGAATATTATGATCAACCTCTCATTGACTAGAAAGATAACCACAGTTTAGGTGGTGGTCATTAGCAGGAACCTTCAGTTCAGTTCAGTCGCTCAGTCGTGTCCAACTCTTTGTGACCCCATGAATCGCAGCACGCCAGGCCTCCCTGTCCATCACCAACCCCCAGAGTTCACTCAGACTCACGTCCATCGAGTCAGTGATGCCATCCAGCCATCTCATCCTCTGTCGTCCCCTTCTCCTCCTGCCCCCAATCCCTCCTAGCATCAGAGTCTTCTCCAATGAGTCAACTCTTCCCATGAGGTGGCCAAAGTACTGGAGTTTCAGCTTCAGCATCATTCCTTCCAAAGAAATCCCAGGGCTGATCTCCTTCAGAATGAACTTCTTGGATCTCCTTGCAGTCCAAGGGACTCTCAAGAGTCTTCTCCAACACCACAGTTCAAAAGAATCAATTCTTCGGTGCTCAGCCTTCTTCACATTCCAACTCTCACATCCATATATGACCACTGGAAAAACCATAGCCTTGATTAGATGGACCTTAGTTGGCAAAGTAATGTCTCTGCTTTTGAATATGCTGTCTAGGTTGGTCATAACTTTTCTTCCAAGGAGTAAGTGTCTTTTAATTTCATGGCTGCAGTCACCATCTGCAGTGATTTTGGAGCCCCCCAAAATAAAGTCTGACACTGTTTCCACTGTTTCCCCATCTATTTTCCATGAAGTGATGGGACCAGATGCCATGATCTTCGTTTTCAGAATGTTGAGCTTTAAGCCAACTTTTTCACTCTCCACTTTCACTTTCATCAAGAGGCTTTTAAGTTCCTCTTCACTTTCTGCCATAAGGGTGGTGTCATCTGCATATCTGAGGTTATTGATATTTCTCCCAGCAATCTTGATTCAACTTGTGCTTCTTCCAGTCCAGCGTTTCTCATGATGTACTCTGCATATAAGTTAATTGCCAACATCCACTGGATCATCAAAAAAGCAAGTGAGTTCCAGAAAAACATCTATTTCTGCTTTATTGACTATGCCAAAGCCTTTGACTGTGTGGATCACAATAAACTGTGGAAAATTCTGAAAGAGATGGGAATACCAGACCACCTGACCTGCCTCTTGAGAAATTTATATGCAGGTCAGGAAGCAACAGTTAGAACTGGACATGGAACAACAGACTGGTTCCAAATAGGAAAAGGAGTACGTCAAGGCTGTATATTGTCGCCCTGCTTATTTAACTTATATGCAGAGCAGGAACCTTGGAGGCATACAAATTATTAGCTTGTGAAATTTTGTTCTTAGCTTAAAAACAAACAAACAAACAACCCTATTCTTTTCACCAAAGCTTGTTTTTCCAAATTAAGTTTTTTTCTCCTTTGGTTCTGTTTTGTATTTCTTGATTTTTAGGAGACAAAACTCCAAAGCAATTGTCTTAACATAGTGTCTACTCTGCATTTTGCACAGCCTCATGCCTGCCTTGGGCAAGTCATTACATGCTCCTTCCTCAGTTTCTCCATCCACAAAACAAGGATAATCACGCCTACCTCACCAGCTTGCCGAGTGAGTTCATAAGCTAATGTTGGTGGAGCATTTCTAAAGATGGAATGTTCTTTTGATTGAATGTGACTCCTTTTGATTTGTATAATTTGGGGCACACTCTAAATTTTTAAGTGAGGGTAAATAAACCGTAAGTTTCTCTTCTTTTGATTGTGTATGAGGTGTGCAAATCAATGTGATTTGGTTGACGGCTTACACCTATTTAAAGGCCTTGGATAGGGCTACCAACCTCTGAAAGCAGGAACAATGTCAGGTCAGCTGCAAGAGGGGTCACTCTGATATGTTGGTTTGTCCCTGTGCTTCTGTCTCTGGGCTTTTGGTTCATGCAGTTTACCTGAGTAGAGCTATTGGACTTTTCCTGCCAGATTCTGCCTTCCCAAATCTTATTCTGTGGATAAGATCTTTTCTGCCAGGCAATGTGACTCCCTCCTCATGTTCAAGAGTATGTAACTGGAGCTCTGGTCCCTGCCAGGGAAAGAATGTTCCAGACACTGTCTGGTAGCATTTTGTGGGGCCAGTGTAGGAGTAGTAAGTGACCACAGTTTGGACCTCTTGGGTGATACAGCAAGGAGTTAGAGGCAGGAAGTAACCCTGAGTGGGTCTAGCAGGAAAGAAGTGTGTTTCCTGGTCTCAGCTCTGCAGCTGTGATGGGTGAGGTATTCTTAAGCTTTGTGGCTGATGTACTTAATATTCTGTATGCATGGATGCTCTAAAATGTGGAGTGTACATCTACTAGCCTGGGCAACTAGAGTGTGTTACGAGACATGACAGGCTAGTGGCTTGTCCTGGGTCATGGTGACTGGGATGATGGTCCACCCCAGGGCTATCCTTCTTGGTCTTAATATGAGTGGTAGGTGATGGGATTAGAGGAAGCTCTTTCCATGCCAGACTGCTGGGGAGTCAAGAGCTGGCTTGGTGGGAGGTGGGTCGATGTGTGTACATGCCCTGGGTCTGCTAAGACTTGGACCTATCACTTGAGATAGGTGCATGAGGAGGAAGGCTTTTCGTTGGCTGGATGCTTTGTGATGGCAGCCTCCTTCAGCATCCTCTGTTCTTCTTTATAGGCTCCCGCATCCTATACAGCTACTGGCTTCTCCATTTTGAAGCAGCCCCCTTCTCGGGGATTTCCTTGATACAGGTGCAGGCCTGAATGCCTACTGCTCCCCACCCCCATCCAGCTGAGCTAGTTCTAGAGTTTGAGGATCATTGGAGGACCACCTAAAGATTCCTTCTGGGTTCTTTTTCCATTGTCTCTCCATCCTATCAGTCAGAGAGAGGACCGTTATTGGAGATCTATCTACTGTTTGCTAATATATTAGGTGGAGCTGGTACACACTCTCATGGCCAAAGAAACGTTTCCATCACTTGGTTGCTGACACTGGCCTGAACAAGCATATCCACACCTAATGGCAAGCGGGATACAGGGCTGCTGGTTATGTCCTGGCTCCTCGAGCAGTGCCTTCTGTTTCACCTGCCTACCTGCAGGAGCCCTTTGTCCCTGAAGTGGGTCCCCAGGCCAGTGTCACTGGTAGCTAGGGCCTGGCCAGGCTAAGTGTCCAGCAGAGAAGCTCTGTCATCTGTAGGATCACAAGGTGATACTTCACAGAGCTGCTTGCAGAGAGTGTATTGTTGCATCCAATTTCCCTTCCTATCAGGAGATACCTGCCTCTTCCACAGAGGTCAGTGGTCCCTTTGAGGTCAGGCTTTTCTATTTGATGGTCCAAGATGATGAACACAGTGAGTGTGTGTTGCGTGAACACATCCCTAATAGAAACGTGTGGCTGCTTTTGAGCAGCCTGGAGCCTCCCACTGGCCCCACAGCCACTCAAGTTTTGGGACTCTACTGGGGACTCGGATTAGCCCTCATAGCGACGAGAGCTCTTTGAAGTTCTTTGGTATCTATTTCTCGAAGCACAGTAAGAAGGATGGAGCTATGAGAGTAACTCCTCCTTGGATGCTTGTCTTTGACAAGAGCAGAGGCCCCTCTAGCGCTATTCTTACCCCAGCACTGAGCGAGCCGGGCCCACTGTGTGTCAGGACGTCTGCATACTGCTCCAGACAGTGAGTTGGCCAGGTGTAGTGTCACCTTGGGGGTCACATAGGAGAGGAAGGAGGAGCTAGCATGGGTGTGTTTGCCCTTGGGGTTGGGGGAAAATCTTTGCTAGTGTTAAACAGGGCTCCGCTTTTGGACCCTTTCAGTCTATTTCCCTCCACTTCTCTGTCTCTGTCTCATAGGCCTGCAGCTGGGCCAAAGCTGTCTTAAGCCTCAGATGGTCAACTCCTCCACACCTAACATTCCTAGCCTCTTTGGAGTAGGTGAGGACTTGATCCAAGGGAGCACTCTGCATGGGACAGCCATGGCGGAGGACTCCAGGCCTTAGCTGCTAGTGAGTGTCAGCTGGGAGTCTGGGCACCACTGGACAGGGAGGACACTGCTGGAGACTGACCCTCGGTGACAGAGAACTTTGACCTCACAGAGAGATTGCATGCTCAGTCCTAACAGTCGTGTCTGATTCTTTGTGACCCTATGGACTGCAGCCTGCCAGGCCCCTCTGTCCATGGGATTCTCCAGGCAAGAATACTAGAGTGGGTTGCCATGCCCTCCTTCAGGGAGCTTCCCAACCCAGAGATCGAACCCGCATCTCCTGTGTCTCCTGCACTGCAGGCAGATTCTTTACCCACTGAGCCACCTGGGAAGCCCCCCAACAGACAGATTGTCTCTCATTATCATTTGAGTGACTTTCTGCCTCAAGATGGGCTTCCCTTGTAGCTCAGTCAGTAAAGAATCTGCCTGCAATGCAGAAGACCCGGGTTCGATTCCTGGGTTGGGAAGATCCCCTAGAGAAGGAAATGGTAACACACTCTAGTATTCTTGCCTGGAGAATCGCATGGACAGAGGAGCCTAGCAGGCTATAGTACATGGGCTTACAAGAGTTGGACATGACTTAGTGACTAAACCACCACCATCACTGTCTAAAGATGGGGTAACTTAGTTATATTAGCTCTTTTGCTATCCTTAGAAATCTTTTATAATCTATATAATAATTATTAGAATCTGTAATCATTTTGTGAGTCTCATGCTCTCTTTTGAGGTCCTTGAGTGTCTGAATCAGAATGAGTGAATATATTGGGTCTCAAGTCTTATTGTCAAGGATCCCAGAAAAGAGAAGCAATTCAAATCGCTCTTTGAAATGTTTATCCTTTACAGTGTTTACTCATGTCTTCTGGTTTTAGGTTCTGAAACCTAGCTACAAAAATATAAGGAAGTACTCCAGTGTGGCTATAAATGCAAAAATTACTTGTTAGATGTTGGTGCAGAAGAGAAACTGAAAGTTCAAGTTGACATTCCGCATTTACTCAGTACCTTAATGTTATCTGATCAGTTATAAAATTCTAGGAAAGGGGAGGAGTATACATCACTTACAGTTGGAAATCTTAATATAGCTGCATTCACGTTCTCAGCAGATGGTCATAGTTTTCCATGTCAGCCTGCCCCTCGCAGCATGATTTATGGAGTTGGCAATATGGAAAAAGGGTGCTTGGGATGGGGACTCAACTAGAAGACAGAACAGCTTCTGGCTCTTGTCTTTTCCAAGCTCTGTCTCAGAGCTTGGTATTTCGTAAAGCAGATGTACTAACTTGTTTGGTAGATATTTTTTTCGTACCTCTGCCAGTGAAGTTCTAACACATTTGTGGAAGTAGTTTGTGCTATAAATGTAAAGAATAGTAAAGTTTATGAATGAAAGGCCTGCCTTCCACCACCAATCCTATCCCAAAGTCATTACCATTAGGCCTGATGTGTGCCCTGCCAGACTGCTTCCTTTGCATAGGAACATAGTTCCAATTAACCAAGTGTATTAATACTATTGGTGGATACTCAAAAGGTATTTAAAGTTATATGCCGTTACTGTGCTATGATCATTTTTTCAAAAGTTGGAATATAGTTACTTTACAGCGCTGTGTTAGTTTCTGCTGTACAGTGAAATGAATCAGCTACAGGTATACATATTTCCCCTTGCTCTTGAACCTCCCTCCCACCCTGCCCCTAACCCACCCCTCTAGGTCATCACAGAGTACCAGTCATAAGAGGCTTGTTTTCTAAAGAGAATTTATAATACCCTCATAATATGGAAGCAACATATGTGTCCACAGACAAGTGGCTAAAGATGTGGGATACATATACACACAATGAAATATTAGTCATGAGAAATGAAATCTTGCCATTTGCAATGTCATAGATAGATCTAAGGGGTATTATGCTAAGTGAAATAAGTCATACAGAGAAAGAAATACTGTGTGATATCACTCATATATTCAATCCAAAACAACGAATGAACAAGCAAAACAGTAACAGAGGCATAGATACAGAAAACAAACTTATGGCTGCTAAAGGGGAAGCTGTGCTGAGAGGGGAATGAGTGAAATAAGGTGGGGCAGTGGTGGATGAAAAGGTACAAACTTCCAGTTGCAAAGTAAGTGAATCATGAGCATGAAATGTAAAGTGTGGGGGAAATAGTAAAATGCTATGTACTGTCTTTGTATGATAACAGATGGTAATGAGCCCTATCATGGTGATCATTTTGTAACATAAGAAAATATCAAATCTAATATCATGCCTGAATCTAATATAAAACCAATTATACTTCAATTAAAATTCAGAATACTTCTTAAAAAATTTTTTTGGGGGGTGGGGATTAAACTGAGGATATGAAGAGAAATTGCAGTGTCTTGTAGCATATTTTGCAGACCTTTGGGAAAAGGTATATCTAAAAAATGCACACAATGCACTATTTTCTTCTAAAATATGATCTTCATTCTTTGCTCCTATGTATCTTACAGGGGAAAGAAACATACATTTTTCCCTCTGGGTTCTACTTCTGTGTCTGTCTTCTGTCTGTCCCCTTTATATCCATCTTTGTTCCTTGAAGGCATGTCTCTCCTTCCCTGCTTAGTTTCACTGAGCTTTGCAACAGCAGCCCATCCATTTTCAGCCACAGTCACATCCAGTGATCTCTCGCTGGCTGGTCAAAACTCAGAGCAGGCTGGCTCTGGGCCCCATTCTGTCACACCCCATTAGATTTTGAGACACCATTTTGCCCCAGGGATTGCATCTAGTTAAACTAAACTGTTCAGAACAGTCTTAGAGAATGATTATCTGGGGAGGCTGGAAAAGAAGGCAAAAGAGACATCTTGGAAAATATAAAGAAAAATAGTACCGGAAATGAGAAGAGCTAGGGGCAGAGGTTAATTCTATCACAGCCCAACTGGTGCATCTTGCTTTGTATCATCTGAAATATCTCCTTTGACTAGCACTTTACAGGCTGTCTGCTGGTAACTGCCACTTATTTCACAATCCTGAATTCAAGGGTGCCCATGAGAGAAGAATAGAGTATCTATTGAAGGCTCCCACATGAAGCCCATTGTGCTGTCCCCTAATTTTAGCTCAAATCCAGGCATGCTGACATATTTTAAATGGGGGATCTGTGCACAAGCTCACTCACTGCTGACAAGCCATTCTCCTGCTTTGTGGAAATCTCCCATTTCCCTTCCCCACTGTGTCTTTGGTCAACAGTTATAAACTCTCTCAGACAGCTGGTTGTGTATTAAAGTCTATTTATAACAGTCAACGGACAACTGCATGTTTATGGGGAATCGTGGCAATTTTTGCTTAGGAAGGACAATCGGGGCATTTCTTCTGGAGTGGAACGGATTCAGCCACTGGACTCCACAAACATTGCCTCGCTTGTCTTCTTACATTCTGTGGACTGAGGTTACCCTGGGTGTTAATGGTGAATTCAAACCCCGCACAGACTGCTGGTTCTTCAGTCAAGGTTCTGGGGGACTGGACAATGGAAAGCATAAAACAATAATACTTTGTGAGGAACAAAGAAGTAAAGACATATAAAAGTACCCATAGCTCTGAGGAACAGCATACTCTACTCAAAACCTGCAGTAGAGTTCATGAAACCATAGATTTTTTCCCCCTCTCCTATGGCTCTACTTAAATATTAATATTACCATGTGATAGCTTGATGGCATTCAAAAAATTCTGTATTCTGGTGGGTCTTGAAGTGCTTTTTTTAATTTCAGAAAGTTTAACAAGTAGAACATAATACAACTAAAATCTACTGGTCGTGAGTGGGCAGGGAATTAAATATGCTAACAGGAGAAAATCTGTTTGGATTCCTAGAGCATGTCTTGCATAGTGTTTTTCTACTAGTTCTAACTTTATTGAGATGGCTTCTCACTTCCCCAATATTTTTTGAATAATAGAATGGGTAAAATGATATTTAATTTAAAAATAGAATGTATTTGGTTTTGAACATAAGAATATAGAAGAATTAAAATGGACACTGACCATATGGTCCTCACTGACCATAATACTTATTACACTATAAAGAAACTGTCACTAGCATATGGTTAGAAAGCTCAACAGAGTAGCTTTACACTGAACGTGAAATGAAAATTAAACATAGTCATCGTTCATGATTATCAGTCCAGGATTAAAATGTGTATCCACTTACTCATCTATATCTGTGTTCTTAGAAGAGTTTTAAACAAGTGTATTTAAATATTGCAGCAACCTGGTCCACCATGTGGTTGTCTGACCCTGATTTCAACTGATTTCACATTATCTGTAAAACTGAGCACATCTCCTACATTTTAATGTGCCTTCTCCAGAAGATGCTTATGTGTACCAAAAAAAAAAAAAAAAAATGATGCTGAGTGACTTTTAAAAGTTAATAAGAACTTCTATAATTTGTAAACTAGGATTTTAAAAAGCCAATTTGGTAAAGAAGCAATCTTGTGTTGCTGGAACAACTTGTTCTAATTTCTGTACTAATCGGGGACTGCTTTCCAGAAACAGCAGGATAAATCCTGTTCCTTCTGCTCAGTGAGGCCTCTTTGAGATTTGGTTCTTGGGCATTTTTCTTTTGGCCTCTGCTGCAGCAAAAGGTAAATTAATAATGAGGTGCAGATGAATCAGCCAAAATCCTTTTAAGAGAAGCCTGTACTGCAATATCGTGGTTTCTGTTCTCACATTCTGCCTAAAGTCTTGGACGTTTCTGGGAGGCAAAACTGCAAAACCTTCTGTCGAGGCTGGAATCGGTTTCGGGTTGCTTAGACAAGATTATCATTCTTATTCCTGGTTCTCACCAGAGCCAGGGCTGAAGGTTGAGCTATTGAAAGCTTTTCTTGTGGCCACGTAGATATTAAACTGTCATAGAAGAAGGGGAGAGAACAGTTAATTCATCTCAAATAAAAGCCCCTTTCTGTGGGTTTATCAAGTGAAAAGTAGTCAACGTTTTACATTGACTGATGTCTCTGTGAGATAATTGAGGTGGAGATAAACAATTAACATGGGAGGATAAAGACTTACGTAGGTCAAACGAAGTATTTTCAGAATTGTATTTCATATGTGAATATAGAACGTGCCAGAGGGAGTGGTCAGAAGACGCAACAGTGGTATATCATCTAAAGCAGACAAATCTTGTTTTGTTAGTTTGGAGCCACATTTTAATATTGTTTTACTGGGGAAAAAAATTCAGGGTGATTTTTCCTTTCTAGCAGTTAAAAGGTCTGAGATTTTTAAGAACTGAACACTCTGAGGAATAAGGTCCTTGTACTTAGAGTGCTCCATAGACTAAGTAATGTAACTTTTAGAAAACAGAAGCTGTCGCTCCTTAGGGTCATCCAGCCCCCAAGATAGCCTGCCTATCCAGAACACACTTCTAAAAGCCAGAAGCATCCCTGCCAGCGAATTTTAGAGGCAAGAGAGGTTTGACAAGTTTTCCTTTCTTCTTAAAAATCACTGATAGGGTAGGTTCCTAGGAACGATGAATGGTGATTATGAGCTTTTTTTTTTTTTTTCTCTCTCTCTCTCTCTGTTTTTAATTTCCTTTTCCACAGAGAGTGGTTTCCCAAGCACACTGAAACAAACAAATAGAACATACTTTCACCAAAGCTTTCTAGGAAACTTTGAAAGGGTGGTGGTGGAGGGGGGGAAGTGGATTATTCAGGAAAGCGATTTAAGGTCACTGGTGGCAGAGCAAAGAATCAATGAGAGAGAGAGAGCAGAGCAAACCAAGGACAAAAGCCATAGGTTCTGCTGGATGGAGGGAAAATCTCAGGAGCTGAGGGGATGGGGAAACTGCTTGAGCACCCCTTTGGAAGCAGAGGGGGCCCTTGGCAAACTTGAGGGCAGTGCTTCTCTCTGCTGGCTTAGTTGGGCCAAGATGGGCCTGGGGCCAGGAGGGCATAGTAAATTAGAACCTCCATAGAGAGATTAACCCTGGTTTATCCATGGGAGATGTGTTCTAAGCCCCCACCGGATGCCTGAATCAGTGGATAGTACTGAACCCTATATATGTTTTTTTTTTTTCTATACGTACCTATCTATGGTAAAGTTTAATTCATAAATTAGGCAGAGTAAGAGAATATCTGAGTTTCCGGCATCACTATTCTTGTGCATTGGGGCCATTATTAGTAAAGGGTTACTTCAACACAAGCATGGCCACCCTGCAAGAGTTGATCTGATAACCAACATGGCTACTACGTGACTACCAGGTGGGGTGCTCTGGACAAGGCCTGATTCATGTTCGCAGTGGGATAGCATGAGACTTCATCATGCTATTCAGAATGATGTGAAATTTAAAACTTATGAAGTGTTTATTTCTGGAATTTTCTGTTTAACATTTTTAGGCCGTGGTTGACCAGGGGAAACCATGGAAAATGGGAGACTGTTTAAAGTCCTTTTTCGGTAATTTTAATGTGGAGCCATGAAATCAGCTTCTGAACAGGAAAATAGTATTGGGTTGGCCAAAAAGTTCATTGGGTTTTTCCATAAGATGTTATGGAAAACATGTATGGAAAAACATCTTTCCATAACATCTTATGGAAAAACCCGAATGAACTTTTCACCAACCCAGTATCTGTGGGCCATGAAGGAGTGACTATTCCGAAAAGATGTCGTGTATTCAGCATGGAGACCCTCCTAGGAGGTAACCTTGGGTAACACTGCAGGTAATGCCTACACCATAGAATTTTCTGGGAAGATTATCCTTGTGATTGAGCTCAGAAGTTTGGAATCAAACACTGGGTTCAAATCCTGGGTCACCCATTTACCAAATGTATGCCCTTGGGTAAATTGCTTAATTTCCTTAAGCCTCCGTTTTCCCACTTGTAAAATGGGTGTAATAATATGTGTCTGGAGGATTTAGTTCTGTAGCCGCTCTGAGCATGCTGCTTGGCATATTAAAAACATGTAAAAACTGTTTGCCTTTTTCTTCCTTTCTCTAAGTGTAAAATACTTCTTGTTGTTATGTCTTCTGCTGCTGCTAAGTCACTTCAGTCGTGTCCAACTCTGTGCGACCCCATAGACGGCAGCCCACCAGGTTCCTCTGTCCCTGGGATTCTCCAGGCAAGAACACTGGAGTGGGTTGCCATTTCCTTCTCCAATGCATGAAAGTGAAAAGTGAAAGTGAAGTCGCTCAGTCGTGTCTGACTCTTATGCCTAATAAAATGTGTAAACACCTGAACGTTAACCTTTCTTCCTGTTTCCAAGATTTCTGTTAATGCCATGGAATACTAACAGACTGTGGAACATTATTATAGCATACATACTATAAATGTATAAGGTCGGCTGCTGTTGCTTTTTTCATTTTCCAGTCTTTAAAACCTTTCATCATAAGGTGAGCAGAATATGGTCAAGGACTAAATGCCAGTTGTCTGGTTGGGATTCAAGTCAAATCAAATGTAACAACCCTTTCTAGAAAACAAGAATGACTTCACCACCGCCTAGATATTAACTGAATGTGCTAAGCACATCACATGGACGGCCCAGTTCAACACAGTATCACTTTGAGGTCATTAATAGATTCGCCTCAGTTTTTTTGATAAGAAAATGGAAGTTTACAGAAATCAAGTCATTTGTCCAAGGTCAGAGAGCCAGCCTGAGGCAGAGAAGGAGGAGTTCTATTGATAACTCAGGCAGGCTGGCTGGGCATAGCTCTGCCTGTAACCTCTGTGTATAACAGGCCTCACTTACTGTGGATGAGTGTCAAGTTCAAAGTCTGCTAACAAAGGCCTGCTATTGTAAGAGAAAAGGGAGCCCCAAGAAGTCTTCTCCTTCATGTTAATAAATAGCAGCTTTCCTCATTTGTGAATTGCTGTTAAGTGTCATAATTTTTACCCTATCATTTTGGGCCTGGTAGGTTTGCCCCTGTGTTTATATTGTTTGTGTGTACTTACATATCTCTGCAAACTTGTATGTGAAAGAGGGTTAAAGGCCATGAGATTGCTCAGAAAAATTATATCAACTTTAGTTTTAAAGATTTATGTTCTTACAAAACAGGTACAAAGATAAAAACAACAGCATTTACAATATCCTAGCCTGTTTAAAAATGTACCTTTACATATGGAAATCTTATTAGTTCAGTTCAGTCGTTCAGTTATGTCCGACTCTTTGTGACCCCATGGACTGCAGCACGCCAGGCTTCCCTGTCCATCACCAACTCCTGGAGCTTATTCAGACTCATGTCCATTGAGTTGGTGATGCCATCCAACCATCTCATCCTCTGTCATCCCCTTCTCCTCCCACCTTCAATCTTTCCAGCATCAGGATCTTTTCCAATGATTCAGTTCTTCGCATCAGGTGGCCGAAGTATTGGAGTTTCAGCTTCAGCATCAGTCCTTTCAATGAATATTCAGGGCTGATTTCCTTTAGGATGGACTGGTTGGATGTCCTTGCAGTCCAAGGGACTCTCAAGTCTTCTCCAACACCATAGTTCAAAAGCATCAATTCTTCGGCACTCATCTTTCTTTATAGTCCAACTCTCACATCCATATGTGACCACTGGAAAAACCATAGCCTTGACTGGACAGACCTTTGTTGGCAAAGTAGTGTCTCTGCTTTTTAATATGTTGTCTAGGTTGGTCATAGCTTTTCTTCCAAGGAGCAAGCACCTTTTAATTTCATGGCTACAGTCACCACCTGCAGTGATTTTGGAGCCTAAGCAAATAAAGTTTGTCACTGTTTCCATTGTTTCCCCATCTATTTGCCATGAATGATGGGACTGTATGCCATGATCTTAGTTTTCTGAATGTTGAGTGTTAAGCCAGCTTTTTCACTCTCCTCTTTCACTTTCTTTTTTTTTTATCAAGAGGCTCTTTAGTTCTTCTTCGCCTTCTGCCATAAAGGTGGTGTCATCTGCATATCTGAGGTTATCGATATTTCTCCCGGAAGTCTTGATTCCAACTTCTGCTTCGTACAGCCCGCCATTTCGCATGATGTACTCTGCATGTAAGTTAAATAAGCAGGGTGACAATACACAGCCTTGATGTACTCCTTTTCCTATTTGGAACCAGTCTGTTGTTCCACGTCCAGTTCTAACTGTTGCTTCCTGACCTGCATACAAATTTCTCAAGAGGCAGATCAGGTGTTCTGGTATTCCCATCTCTTTCAGAACACTCAGTTAAAAATGCTAACATTTTGGCAAATTAACTTCCAATCATCTCTATACGCATATTATGTGGTCATACAGTATTTACAATTTGAGGAACTCAAGTTCTTTTCCTTTTTATTTTTTGGTTAGTATATTGTAAACACTTAATGATATTAAACACATTTAGGTATTATTTTAATGACTACATAATAGATCACGTATACAATTTACTTAACTATTATCCTATTTTTCTACTTTTTTTGTGATCATTAATGAAGTATTAAACATCTTTGTTTGTGAGCCTTGGTCTATATTCCAGAATATTTTCTAGGTTCTTAAAATTCCTGGGTTAAAGTGAATGATCATAATTCGGCTATCTGTTGCTATGTAACAAACTGATCCTAAAATGAATAACTTAATTTATTTATCATTCAGGAGTCTCTGGGTAGAATGGTTTGAACCTGGCAGTTCTTGTTTGGGATTTCACGCAGTCAAGTGGAGGCTGGGCCTGGAGTCACTGGGAGACTTCACCAGGCTGGACATTCAGCAGAGCTTCCTCATGTGTGAGTCTAATGTCTGCACTCTCCTCCACCACGTGGCCTGTCCAGTGAAGTGGAGTGGCCTGGATTTGTTCGTCCCACTCGGGGTCCCAGAGGTGGGAGGAGAAGTGGTCAGTTCCTTCAAGGCTAGGGCCCTGGCTGGCACAATGTCATTTCTACCATTCTCTTCAGAGCAGTCAGAGGCCAGCCCCAATCCCAGGGTAAGTACAGCTAGATTCCACCTCCCAGGCGGAGAGTGGCCAGTGCCTACGGGGAGAGTAGAACTGATGGCAACCCTCTTGGGAGTTAAGTTAACCACCCACCACTTTTGAAAACGTGCTAAAGTTTAGTTTGGTAGTGTTTTAAGCGTTAGAAGTGGCTGAATGCTTACAAAATTCCGCAGAAAGAAATTTCAGTCAGAAGAAATCTTGCTAATGCCCCTTGAAGGAGGATGAGTGGAGGGCAGCAGGCCTGTTAAGACTAGCCCTCCTCCGCAGGTCTGGATGTATGCCGAGGGCTCTACTGGGATGGAGAATGAGGAGTTACTGTTGAGTGACTTGCCAGCCCTCAGGCTAACACTGAACTTTCCCGTTTTCTGAGATTCAGCTTGGGCTGTCCCCAGCCAGTCCACGCCTCAGGGGCCCAACTGCAGCCTGGCCAGAGGTGCCAGGCAAGAGGGTGTGGGGAATGCTGGCAGGGCAGTGTCCTGGGGCAGCCCTCACTGGGAAGGGATTTGAGATAGAAAGGGCTGTAGGGGAAGGAATGACTAACTGAGACAGATCTTCTACTCTGCCCTAAAGACTCTGCATCCACAGTGCTTGTCAGCGCTGGGCTTGACAGCCAGTACTGCCTTTCTGGGAAAGGTTGTCATTTTGCTTGGTGTGAACCATCCACCCAATGACCAGAAATCTAGAATTCCACTCTGGTATTGTGAGGCTCTGAAATACTTCAGGAAGGAGAAAAGTGAAGACTTGTTCTTGACCTGCCTCAATCGCTCCTCTGTCCCTCTCTTGGCACTCTTGAGCTTCCCTCCTCTCCACCCACCCCTGCCCATCCCAGGAGGTAATCCCTCCATCCTTAGCCTTCCAAACCTCCTGGGAGGCAGGCAACAGACAATAGAAATGAGGAGTGTGGCTTCTGGAGTTCACTGCTCAAGTTCATAGGCTTGTTCCACTCACTATTAACGGCTGTGACTGTTGGTAACTTGTGCAGCTTCTCTGCCCCTGGGTTTCCTTATCTGTAAGAGGGGGATTTAAAGATAGTCTCATTTCGTTTGGTTGTAGTGAGGACTGAATGAGTTAACTCACAGAGTTTCTGAGAACTGCACAGAGTAAACACAAAGCATTAGTTGTTTTAAATTTGTGTGACTTTTTTCACACTATTAATTTTTAATTTTTTAAATTTCATTTTTCAGAGCCGTTTTATGTTTACCACAAAACTGAGTAGGAGGTACAGAGCTTGCTTTTATATCCCCTGCTCCCAAGTCTGCAAAGCCTCCCCTCCCTCACTCTCAACATCTCCCACCAGCCTGTTGCACATTTGTTACAATTGATAAACCTAGAAGTGAGTCATCATAATTGCCCAGAGTCCATTGTTTACATCAGGGTTCAAGCTTGGTGTTGAACCATCTGTGGGGTTTACCAAATGTATAACCTGGTATCATACAACTTAGTTTCACTGCCTTCAAATCCTCTGTGCTCCATTGTATCACTTCTAATTGCAGCTTGCCTCAAACTGTACACAAGAAGACATTTCTTAGACGTGCTTTGCTTTTACTTCTAAACTAACTAAAATTGCATGGTTTTTGTGACTTGTTCTATTTCACTTGTTCTATAGAGTCAAGTGTAGCACAAGGCAAAAGTATACTGAATACTTGGCTAGGTGGGCAGATGAATGAGTGAAAGCCGTGGGTGGGTTGAAAGAACCCAGATTTACATGAGATATGTTTTATTTTTTATACTTTGTTACTTTTCATGTTTTCTATGAGCATCTTATTTTTTTAGTCAGCAGTAAACACCACCAGGGATGGAGTTTTTTGTGACTTAAAACCAAACAAACAAAAACTCTGTTCCTCCTTCTCTGCTCACTGATTCTTAGCCCTGGTTCATCTTTTTGGAAGTATGCACCATGTTATTTCTGGGGGGAGGCACTGAATTTTCTGGTTAGCATTCACTTGCGTAGTTAAGGGCACAGACTCTGGAATCAGATGTGAGTCCAAATCTTGATTCCTCCCTGCCTTGCTGTGTGAATTTGAGCAAGTTACTGCTTTGTGCCTGCCTTGCCTCATCTGTATAACAGGGATGATGATGGTAACATACTCGAGGAGATGTGTGAGGATTACCTGAGTTCATATGTATGAAGCGCTGAGATGGTGATGGGCACATAACACAAGCTCTTGAAGCCTTAGCTCATGTTGGTTACACCTTAAAGCGGTTTAGGACACCCAGGGTCAGCCCAGAAGTTTCTATTCCAATTTAGAACTGTCCAGGGTCTGTGTGTGCCTGCCTTTTTTACTGCCACACCCACACACTGGCCTGAAGAAATAATACTGTGACAAAAGGAGCAACATTTTAAATTTTTGTACACATCTAACTTTAGGCTTCTGCTAACTTATGAACTAAAATTCTCTTGGAGTATAATAAACATATCAATAAGTAACTAAAAATGTAAAGATTGATTACATGCTACATTGTAAAGGGGAGAATCTGCTTGCTCCTTTGATCCCTCTTTCATCCTTTAATTGCATAAGCAAAATGTGATAAGCAAGACCAGAATGAGAGTTGAGCCACTGCTGAGAGTGTCTGGTTGGAGGTGGTCCTGGCAGGTGCTGTTACCCCATACCCCAGGGCATCCTGGCACAAGATATGAGAATGTGCATGACTGGAAGATATCACCCTTTTGGCCAAGGCACCACTCACTAGACCCTTCTTAGAGAAACGTGCAATGTTTTGTGTTGTGGCTTGTTGCAATCAAAGTAAATCCTGAAGTTTAGGGCAAATCTAAACCTCTTTGGTTATGATTATGCTTCTGTTAGCCTGAGGTTTCCTTAAAGCTCCTAGATTGAGCAAGGTTTGATTTGATCAGTCTCAAAAGAAAATGATCCTATTTACAAGAAATGGCTGACATGTCTTACACAAAGTAAACTTCATTTCACAAACCTTTTTGAGCAGATACAGGACTTCAGGCACTGAGGTAGGTGCTGAGGATAGAGTGGCGAACAGGTTATTGAAGTCTCTCTTCTCAGGGAGGTTCCAGTCCAGCTGAGAGTCAGAGTCTGACTTGTGAATCAACAAGGTCCAAGGCCTCAACGCCGAGAGAGAAAACAAAAGCCCACACCTTTTGTCGTTTTGTAAAACCACGCAATGCTTTCCTGTGACTCCAGGTCAAATCTCAACTAGGTGTGTTTAATCAACTCTCTCTTCTTCCTCTTCTCTTCACTAACCCTCCTTTCCAAGTCCTCCTTTGACACACTGGCTTTCTGTTCAAAATCTGGGGATGGTGTTTTTGGGCTGGTGGATAATATTAATATAGATATGCCAGAGAAACAGGAAAAATATTATATATTTATATATATGTGTGTGTGTATACATGTATATGTGTGTGTGTGTGTGTACGTATATATATATATATATATATATACTATTCTGTATGTTTATGGTTTATTGTAAGGAGTTGGCTCACATGGTGATGGAGGCTGGGAAGTTCCAGAGGCTGCAGTTGGCAAGCCTGGAGACCCAGGAAAGCTGATGGTATAGTTTCAGTCTGAGTTTGAAGCCCTAAGAACCAGGAAAACCAATGGTATAAGTTCCAATCTGAATTGAAAAGCAGGACGAGACCAGCGTCCCAGTTTGAGGAAGCTCAGGCAGAAAGAGCAAATTCTCTCTTACCTGCTTCTTGCTGTCTTCAGACCCTCCAGGGATTAGACGAGGCATTCCCAAACTGTAGAAGGCAATCAATCTGCTTTCCTCAGTCTACTGACTCAAATGTTAATCTCACCCAGAAACACCCTCCCAGACACATACTCACAGACACACCCAGAATATTACTTAACTGGATCTCTGGGCACACCGTGGTCCAGTAGGTTGACACATCAGATTAAGCCTCACAGTGGAACTTAAAATGATAGCTGCAAAGGAGGCTGGGAAAATAACTATCTGGCTTTTAAAACTTACACAATGAGATATTCCACAATCCTGTAAAGAAAGGGTTAAATCACTGGGTGATTGAAAGGAATGGCAAAAGTGTCCTTCAAGCTAGAGCCCAGTGTTCTTGATTCCAAGTTCAGTGCTTTCTTTACTACACTGTGGTTGTCCCATTTCCACCCCCTTTGCTTTTAGAAAACAGGGTGGTGGGGTGAGAGCCCTGAGAATTCCATTCTTCAGAGTGTATTTAATTATTTCTACATTGGAGCAAATGCCATGGAGTGATGTTTTTTCATGGGAATTGAAGTCCCATTCTTTTTGGCAGAAAGTCCTAACTATTTTTGGAAGTTGGAAAAAAAAATTCAGAGAATCTGGTTCACTTTTGGTCATGTACAGTAATGTTATTTTTATGTATCTAGGACAGTGACATTGTCAAAGCTTACTTTTCATTGGCTTTCTGGGAACACAGGATGGGCTAAGAGGTCAGGAACCAGGGAGGAGAGTCACTCACAACTGGCTGAAATTCTGTCCTGAAGGGATCCTCATTCGCTAGCAGAAGCCCTCACTCCCTGGGTGCCTGGGCTTGTTTCCCTTCAGAGACTACCAGGCCCCTCTCCAGTCATCTCACTTCCTTTCAATTCCAGCTAGAATGTTCTCTAAGATTGGGTACAAAGTGCTTTAGTCCAAGAATCAGGACGTCTGTATTTGAGTTGTAGTCCTGTCACTTAATCACTGTGGGTGTTGAGCAAGTTACTTACTCAGCATCTCAGTTTCTTGATCTGTGAAACCAAACTGTTAGATTAGATAATCCATAATCAGGGTGTTTTGGCTATGAATCAGAGTGCTGCGCTGTGCTTAGTCGCTCAGTCCTTTCTGAGTCTTCGTGAGCCCATGACTGTAGCCCTCTAGGCTCCTCTGTCCATAGGGATTCTCCAGGCAAGAATACTGGAGTGTGTTGCCATGCCCTCCTCCAGGGGATCTTTCCAACCCAGAAATTGAACCTGGGTCTCCTGCATTGAAAATGGATTCTTTACCATCTGAGCCACTAGGGAAGCCCAAGAATACTGGAGAGGGTAACCTATCCCTTCTCCAGGGGATCTTCCTGACCCAGGAATAAAACAGGGGTCTCCTGCATTGCAGGCATTCTTTGCCAGCTGAGCTACCAGGGAAGCCCATGAATCAGAGTATCCAAGTATATAAATGACTTTTAAAATAAGGAACATATTCTGTCAAAATCAAAATCTGGACTTATGCTTATTTCATGGATTGGTTCGATAGCTCAAGGAACTATCCACAGATATCAGCTTTGTCTTACTGCACTGTCATATTCACAATGATGTCTCTCCTGACAGCAGTAAAGAACCCGCCTGTCCATGCAGGAGACCTAAGAGACACGGGTTCGATCCCTGGGTTGGGAAGATCCCCTGAAGGAGGGTTTGGCAATCCATTCCAGTATTCTTGCCTGGAGAATCCCTAATGGACAGAGGAGCCTGGTGTGCTACAGTCCATAGAGTTGCACAGAGTTGGACATGACTGAAGTGATTTAGTATGCCAAGGGTTCAGGTCCATCAGATCAAAGAGGAGAATTTACTGTTACTTGTGAGTCTTGTGAGTCTTTTTATTAGGGCAAGAGCCTTTCCTAGAAGACCCCCATAGATTTCCTCTTAGGTCTCAAGCCATAGCTCCAAAGGAAGATGGGAAAATATCTGAAAAATCTTTTCCATCCTCAGTATTCTGTGGTTCTTCGGTTCCTTGACAGCCTTCATCAGTGAATACAAGCGTAAGGCTTTGCTGCTGTTTCTTGAGTGCTGGGTCTTGTGTGACTTTGGAAAGATAAAGAACAGTGGCCTCCTTCCATGAAAGGTACACAGAGCAAACCTTAGCAATATTCTTCAGAACGTGTTTCATGGGGGAAGTAATAAGTTGTTTATGCAAGTAATTTTTCTCCTCTAAATACAGAAGCATCATATATAAATAGACCTAAAATATATGCTTCTTATAAAGTTTGTGTTTTTACCTAATTTCTCTTTCTGTCTTGCCTCCTAACCCTGGGGCAATGTTAGAAATATCCCATTTACCCCAGCCGTAGGTTGGATTTCCTAGAATCAGACACGAGTCAGGGATTAACACCTGTAACATCTGTAGTATAATTCTCCCACTGAGACTTGTTATCAGTTCCACATGGCATCCTCTCCTATTATGGATACTTCCAACATCATAGTGTGTGCAGATCACATGGCCCTAGTTAGTGGTGGGGTTACTTTTATCATAGGCTAGACCTGCTGCTCTGGGCCCCACAAAAATAGAGTAGCTTTTTGGGTCCCCCAATATATGGACTGACCAAGTATCCCTCGATGTGGGATATACTCTCTCAAGAACCTCAAAAGCCTTCTCAGGGCTTGTGCTTCCTTCTTAATAGGGTAACTGTTCTCTTTCCTGGAGACTTGTCCACGTCTTCAATCAGTAGGTTCTGAAAAGTGGCTCAAGTCCAGAAACTGGGCAAGAACTGTGACTTTTTACTGGGACGAGTGCCCCCAGTCTCCAGTCATCTATCCTTAACATTATCTACTGATACAAACTGAGTAGTACCCTTGCCCCTCATCTATGATTTTGGCCCTGTGGATGTTTTGCTCTGAGCCGCGTTGGTTCCTGCAGTCATCACAAACCCCTGGCTTCTGGCATTTAAGGGCTCTACCTGGATGGCAGGTTTTAAGGTGCTTTCATTTCCTTTGCCTCAATAAGCTCAGTTCTGTAATGGTACCTCCTACCTTGGTCAACCCTGGCCTACGAGGGGAGCCACCTCTAAGTTTTCACCCCTCTTGCTAGTGTATCCTTGTTGTTCAGTCGCTAAGTCACGTTTGACTCTTTTGCAACCCATATGAACTGTAGCCCACCAGGTTCTTCTGTCCATGGATTTTCCAGGCAAGGATACTGGAGTGGAATGCCATTTCCTACTCCAGGGAATCTTCCCGACCCAGTGATCCAACCCAAATCTCCTGCATCGGTAGGCAGATTCTTTACCACCACGGCTTGACAGATGGTGTGTTCTTTGGGCCATCCTGTGGTAATCTTCTAATGAGTCTTCTGGTTGTGTTTAATATATCCATTCCAGCATGGCCACTTCCCTGGGCTTCTTAATCCCTTCCTCCATCAACCACCATGGTAATTCTGGATTCAACTTTACTTAGCATGTCCAACCACCTTTTCCAAACTTCTGGGAGCCAAGATACTAGTAAGTTTACACTATCTCCTGGTTCACTCAAGGTGTTGAATCCTGTTTCTCAGAAAAATAATCCCAAGTAAGCGTACCATTCACTATCCAATTTTATGTCTCAGCCCTCTCGATCAAGGACCTCAGAATCCAGTCCTGCATATCCTCCCACGGACCTGCCAGCAGACGCAGGTTAAGTTTTGGTGCTTCTTTGTGGTACTGTTCCTGTTAGTCCCTTTCCTCCCTTATCATCTTAGCACTGAACGATCTTTGGGTGACATGACTCCAGGTCTCCCACAATCTTTCTCTCAGTTTTTTATTTATTCTAAGCATCAAACAGTAATTTCCTGAAGAAAAACATTGCTGGTATTTGCTAAGTTTGCTGAGAGTCCTGGAACTTCCTCCAAGGGACGAAGTCAGTCAGGATAGATCAAACAGTGCTTTGGTAATATAACTCCCCAAATCTCACTGGCTTCATGGAACAAAGATTTATTTCTTGCTCAGGCTGGGGTTTAACTCAGGTCAGGAGGCTTTACTCAGCATGTCCTCTCCAGTGAAAGACTCAAGGATTCAGACTTCTTTCCTTGTTTGATTATGGTATCTGAACGTGGGGTTTCCAAGACCTCCATGAAGGAGAAAGAGCAGGCTGGAGGATGGAAGTAAATGTTTTTACTGACCAGAGTAACAAATGGCTTAATTATTTTCATCCATATTCCCTCAGTTCTCAACTTGTCTGCAGAAGAAGCCAGACAATGCATTCTTTCTGTGTGTTCAGAAAGATAAATTAGTATAGTGAACATAAGATATTTTCTTTGTAACAGAAACCAAGCTCAAAAATTCCCTATCCTCCTAAAAAAAAAAAACCTCCCCATTCCATATTTGCATAAACTTCTCATCTTCTCCAATTCCATATTTGCATAAACTTCTCTTATTTATAATTGAAGTTCCAAAGAAATGAATGCCCTTATTAATGACTGAGATTTGGGAAACCAGGTTCAATCTGTGAGTGTGTATGTAAGTGACCATCTCTGAGCACACTCCAAAATTAAATATAAATTAGTGGAATTATTTGTGTGTCCTCTCAACACTATTGATATAGCCAGCTGAGAGTCTTTCTTTCATTATACCAAGGGGATGACTCCTTGTTCTTCAAAGTCAACTTCTAATTCTTCAAGTTCTATAGAGCCCTGGTTGATAGGGCTGTTTGAGGGCATGTGTGAGATTGCATCTCTTTTTGCAGATTCGGGAAATAATAGGGGAAGGGGCAGCCTGACACTCTCTGGGTACAGTGAAACAAAACAGGATTTGTGCATTATTGATATTTCTGTGACTTCTTTTTCTATCTATGGACTGGAAAGTTGTAGGAACATTTTAGATATGTTCATTGTAATCTGGGGGGGATGTTTTACTATTTTAAGTTTTTACACTTTGTAGCATTATAGGTAATTTTAGAATCAAAGAGGCATGAATTTGAGCCATAACACAAGCACTTAAGTTTTTTTGGTAAATTGTTTACTCTTTCTGAACCTCATTTTCTTTGCGAGTAAAATGGGGTTGATAATACCTACCCAAATAGTTGGGAGGAAAATGCAATAATGTACATACAGCATTTAGAACAATATCTTTGGGATAAGTCTTGACATATAAGCTATAATTATTATTTTCTTGCATCTATTTTAGGCTTCAGTAAGGCAGGGAGCAGGCCTTACACCCCCCACAATGGCTAGAATAATGTCAGGAACACTAAAAGCACTGAATCAATATTAAGATGATTTAAGATATCTTCAGGAGTGCTTTGATTTTTGCTGTTAGAAATGCCCTGTACAAATTCAAGACAGAATAAGAATCACATATTCTTTTGAGGGTATGCTGTTGATTCCCTGTCAATAGATTAAGCATTTGGAAGTGGTTTGATAGCAGTGTGGGTTGTTTTTTTTTTGATTGAGTCAACTCTGCTTGCTGTCGCCCTTTGTGAACCTATGAAGGGCAGGATGCAAGATGGCAGGCTGGGGCGAGTGAAGAGAAACCGCTATCAACAGACACAACTGTGTTACAATGTCCTAATAAAGGGCTAATTAGTTGCTATTGATAATTCAGGTATCTATAAGGAGCTAAATGCCTGGGTGAGAGATGGAAGTGCAATGACAAAAGCAGAAATATAGGCAGCAGAAAGCATCACTGTTCCAAAAATATTCCACCCAGTATGAATGCTATCTGCACTGCAGGAAGGTTAATTTTATTTCTACCTTTAATTGAATGAAGCCTTAAGAACACTGGGGCTTCGGCTTAGTTCTGTCAGGGTATATTTAGTACTATAAATCAAAATCCAACAGAAGCTCTTTTTATAGAACAAAGATAGGGTGAACAAAGCCACTGGGTTCACAGATCAATTCAAAGTAGCATGTTTTATATCCTGGCTATTGTAAATACTGCTGTAATTAACATTGAGGGTACATGTGTCTTTTAGATGGAGAAGGCAATGGCACCCCACTCCAGTACTCTTGCCTGGAAAATCCCATGGATGGAGGAGCCTGGTGGGCTCCAGTCCATGGGGTTGCTAAGAGTCAGGCACGCCTGAGCGACTTCACTTTCACTTTTCAGTTTCATGCATTGGAGAAGGAAATGGAAACCCACTCCAGTGTTCTTGCCTGGAGAATCCCAGGGACAGAGGAGCCTAGTGGGCTGCCCTCTATGGGGTTGCACAGAGTCCGACACGACTGAGGAGACTTTGCAGCAGCAGCAGCAATGTCTTTTAGAATTATGGTTTTCTTAGGGTATATACCCATGGGATTGCTGGACCATATGATAGATTTCTTCCTTTCTTTTTTTTTTTGAAGAATCTCTCTACTGCTCTCCATAATGGCACTATCAGCTTACATTCCCACCAGCAGTACAAGAGGATTCCCGTTTCTCCACACCCTCTCCAGAATTTAATGTTTGTAGATTTTTTTGATAATGGCCATTCTGACCAGTGTGAGGTGATACCTCATTCTAGTTTTGATTTGCAGTTCTCTAATAATAAACGATGTTGAACATCTTTGCCTGTGTTTATTGGCCATCTGTATGTCTTCTTTGGAGAAATGTCTGTTTAGGTCTTCTGCTCATTTTTTGATTGGGTTGTTTGTTTTTCTGATATCAAGCCATATGAGCTGATATATTTTGGACATTAATCCTTTGTCAGTTGCTTCTTTTGCAATCATTTTCTCCCATTCTGAGGGTTGTGTTTTCATTTTGCTTATAGTTTACTTTGCTGTGCAAAAACTTTTAAGTTTAAATTAGGTCCAACGTGTTTATTTTTGTTTTTACCATTATACCTGGAGGTAGGTCAGAGAGGCTTTTGCTGCAATGTCAGAGAATGTACCACCTATGTTTTCCCCTAAGAGCTTATAGTTTCTGGCCTTACATTTAAGTCTTTAATCCATTTGAGTTTATTTTTTAGGACACATATACTTTTTAAAACAATTTTTTTAAGCTTTTTTTTTTACCATAGAAAACCTTTTCTTGTAAACTTTTATTTCCTTTCTTGTGGCTAACAGATACTTAGTGTTCCCTGTCATTATTACTCTCCTAATTAATACTTCAGATATAATCAACAATATGTATAAAAAATCGGGCTGAATTTTTTTTGGGGGTATAACCACTGACGTAGGAGAGAAAACATTGGGCTGATAGTATTCACATCTATATCTTATCCACTGATTTATCCAAGTCATCTAAGCCCTGGGTGCCTCAATTTCTCCATCTATAAAGTGGAAATTGCTTACAGATGTTAAAAATATAAGAAGAATTGCTTATGGATAAAATTATGTAGCACTGGTAAAATAACTTTTCACAGTGCCCCTTAAGTATTTTCTGTTCACAAAAGACATTGTATACACCCATTCCCTCAACGGTTTCTTCTTGTTACCCAAATGAAAATCTCATCAGAACCCATAGAGAGAGAGATGCCACTTTTGAATAATAAGATTACAAGTTTTAAAAACACAACATTACAAAGGAAGTGATTCACATCAGAAACAGATATTTTAAACCCGAATTCTTGGATTCTAACCTCAAGATAGAATCCAAGAATGTCCAACCTCAAGATGTCTGTTCAGATAATGGGTTCCCAGTTTGGGGTACGAGGAGGCGAGCAGCTACTTTGTTCCTCTCTTGAAACTTCATTGTCCATTTGGGACTGGAGCGTGGAGGTGTGTGTTGAAAGGGATCTAGAAGGATAATGAACAAAGAAGTCCCACCAACTAAGCCACAATGATGGGAAGGGGCCCCAGGGCTTAACAACGTCCTCTTTGGAAATGCCCAGCACACAGATGCAGCAATCTCCATGCCAGCTCTCTCTTGCCTGAGGCCCTTTGGAATGCCAGATGCCAGGCTCTCTTCCTTCCCAGAGGCTCCCAGCATTGCTATGGCCTGCCGGATGTGGGGCTGAGGCCCCGGCTCTGAATCAACTAGGTTAGGTCTGTCGTTGAGATTCCTACGTTCTTCCAATCTCATCTCCCTGACTCCCTGCTGCAGTTCGCCTCTCCCCACATTCATGGTTACTGTCATCGATCTCTTAGACAATGACATAGAAGCACAGTGACAGTTTTTCAAATGAAAGTGGCACTGCAGCATAAAACATTTGGTCCTCATCACGAGTCTTCTTCCTTGTAGAACATCTGCTCAGTAACCACATGCTACAGGACTGCAGAGTCATTATCCCTAAAGAACACACATTCAAGCAAGACAAGTATTTATGTGGGCTGGAGTCCACTCTGGTGGTTCTCAAAGTGTGACTCTGGAACCCCTAGGGGTGTTCCTGAGAACTCTGCAGGGAGTCTGCAAGTTCAGAGCAATGTTTTATTAAAAACTTGCCTTTTCAACCACATTGACATTGGCACTGATGACACAAAAGCTGTGGTGGGTAAAGGTGAGAGTGCCTTAACAGGAATCAGAGCAGTGGCACCAAACTGCACTAGCTGTGTTCATTCTTCACCATCATACAGTTAGTATGACTTTTTCATATTCTGTGTGATGATATGGGAAGCCTGCTTTATGAAGCACTTCTGTCATCAATGACAGCATGTTGTCTTGGAAAAAAAAAAGAATGTATGCAATTGTTTGAATTAGAACTTTATTTTGGAACACTATTTTTACTTGAAGGAATGACTGACAGACAAATCATGGATATTCAAATCCGGGTATTTGGCTGACATTATTTTCCAAAGTAAACAAAGGGAAAATGCCACTTTCAGGAAAACAAATGGTATTTTGCTAATGATAAAATCTGAGCTTTGCCAATTAAAAATAAGTTTTAAATACTCTGAGATTTGAAGCAAAAATTGTAAGTCTAATACTGTGTCCATCACCGAGCTTGATAGCGTCCCAACGTCTAGATTTTATGAGAACAGTGTTACTATATATTAATATGTACATTTTTGTTATCGCATAAAGAAATGTCTAATAATTTGGAAGATTTGCATAATTTTAGTGAACTAACACTTCCTAAACAATGTGTAGTGTTACATTATAACATAGGTAAAAGATCCATGAAAGTGCATAAAATCAATGAATTTTAATGTACCAGTATGAAAAGTTTATTCATGCAGCTTTAAATTCCACATTGCAACTAATCTTCAGATGGTATAATATCAAAAAAGGAATATCTACAATTACCAGCAAAAGTTACTGATGTTCCTCTTTTCCGGTTGTATCTGTGAATGAGTGTGGAACTTTTTCATTACTTCAACCAAAAGGTGTCAGAACAGTTGTTCTGAACTCAGCTGTATTATATTAAGCTAGACATTAACACTGACAAAAATGTGAAACAAAGCCACTCTTCTCACTGATTTTTTTGTTTTGCAAAATAGTTTTTTTTTTTACTATAAGATTATTTATATTAACATATAATGGGTTTATTTTTAATGAATAAATATTAAAAATTTTTCTGTTTTAATTTTTACATGGTAAATATTGATAGATATAACTTGCCTAAAAACAAGCTCTTTGGGGTTTGCAGTAATTTAAGAGTGCGAAAAGATTCCAAGACCAAAATTTTTGACAAGTCTATTAGAATAATAGACTATTAAAGTAATAGTCTATTAGAATAATCTATTAGATCTAATAATCTAATAATACTAATAATAATCTAATAATACTAATAATATTCTAATAATACTACTAATAATACTATTAATTCAATAATCTATTAGAATAATAGTCTATTAGAATAATCAGTTGAATTTTACAAGGTAATCATGAAGTTTGGAAATATGGTGAGTATAATAATAAATGATCTTTGTTTTACAATATCTGTGTTTCCTATGTTTCCTCATCAGTTAAGCACTGACCAGTGCTCTGTGTAAAATTGCCATGAGCCTGTGCATTAACCCAGTATTTCCATCAATCTCTGCTCATGCATCTGTGGTGAGTGGCCTCGAGATGATTTCTGACTCTGCTTTTCATTAAATAAACCAGTGCCTTTAGCATAACCCCAAAGAAGTAATTAAGGTAGCTCAATCTGTAAATAAACTAAAAAATATAGTATGTTCCATATGTCATGGCCTTGCTGTAGCTTTGACTCTTCTCAGGATGCAATTTTTATCTGCCATTTTCTCTCTATATTTGTGAGGTTAAAGAAAATTAACGGAAATGTACTTTAGGCCAACAAAGGTCCGTCTAGTCAAGGCTATGGTTTTTCCAGTGGTCATGTGAGGATGTGAGAGTTGGACTGTGAAGAAAGCTGAGTGTCGAAGATTGATGCTTTTGAACTGTGGTGTTGGAGAAGACTCTTGAGAGTCCCTTGGCCTGCAAGGAGATCCAACCAGTCCATTCTGAAGGACATCAGCCCTGGGATTTCTTTGGAAGGAATGATGCTAAAGCTGAAACTCCAGTACTTTGGCCACCTCATGTGAAGAGTTGACTCATTGGAAAAGACTCTGATGCTGGGAGGGATTGGGGGCAAGAGGAGAAGGGGACAACAGAGGATGAGATGGCTGGATGGCATCACTGAGTCGATGGACGTGAGTCTGAGTGAACTCCACGAGTTGGTGATGGACAGGGAGGCCTGGCGTGCTGCGATTCATGGGGTCGCAAAGAGTCAGACACGACTGAGCGACTGAACTGAACTGAACTGAGCTGAACTTTAGGCCCTGTAATTGCTTTTCTTCTGTTTGATATTTTTTGGTCATGTTTGTAATTGCTAATTTGAAAAGAATGATCACTCATTTTCCTGTATTGTTAGGAAGCCTCCTGGTCCCCTAATCTTAAGATAAATACATCTTTCGAGCCTTCAGATCCTGAGAAATATGTGCTCTGTGAATCCAGAAGAGTCGGCCATTAGCCTCTGACAAGCAAATTGCCCCTGAATTACGTTTAATTGAGGAATGTCTTTTTGAAATAGTGACTCCATCAGTAAAACCTATAATTTAAGACTACAATGGGATTGAAATATATTGGGCTTTATGTTTTCTGACTTGATACTATCAATATTTTTGAGCTCTTTCCTCCTTTAACCTACCCAGTGTGTGAGCTCTCTGACACTCACACGGCAGGTGGATAGATGATTCTTGATTCAGCATGACCTCCTTTTGAACTATTAATATTTCCCATGTATATAGAGTTCTTCTACTTGCCAATGAAGTATCAAGCCCAGGAAGGAAGAACCTAGTTTTTGTGCAGAAAGTAAGTCATTTGGAAGGGAATTCAATTGCCTTAGAAACAAAAACATGCTGATACCATCCAAGCCCCAGCTTTTTATTTCCTGGCCCACACTATAGCCAGCCATTCTTCAGAAAGAAACTTCAGCACACCCTTAGATTTTAGCCCTCCTAATATTAACTACCTTGAGTGGCTAAACTGAGCTGAGTAATTCAATTGAGGTTCTAGTGAACTTTTACTTAAATATTGCAGACTCTGCCAAATATCAAAACATTTTTGACAGCAATTAGTAGCAGGCCCATATGTTTCTAATGACTGCTCCAAATGAGCATGAATAAAGACAGGAGGAGAATGACTGCTGTAAGAAAGGGGCATGCTTCCAACTTACTGGAGTTCTACTTAGTATTTTGGTGCAGCCCTGTTTGACACCATTCATGACTGGGATTCGCAATTACAATTAACACTAGCAATTGAGCATCACGGTGGAAAGAAACTGCTACTTACTTTGTGGCTTTGGATATATTTTTTTTATTTTCTGAATCTGTGTTTTCTGTGGGTTTTTTTTTTTTTTTTTTTAAAGGTAGAGTTGAGGTTGTTGTTCAGTCGCTAAGCTGTGACCTCACGGACTGCAGCACGCCAGGCTCCTCTGTCCTCCACTATCTCCTGGAGTTTGCTCAAATTCATGTTGGTACAATATTATAAGTTTCAGGTGTACCACATAGTGATTTGAGTCCGTTTTCTTAACTGTGAGTTGATGATAGTCATACCTGTCTCACAGGGTTGTTATAAGGATTTAATGAGAGAACTCATGTGAAGCGGGTAGAACAAGCCTTGGCACAGAGGAAGGGCACCATAAAAGTTAGCTGTACATATGTATTATTATAATTATTCTGTTTGGAAGAGCAAACAACCATTGACCTAGGATATTTGTCAACATTTTCAGTTTGGACTAAAGACAATTCATGCCTCCAAAAGCACAGGCTGATGAAATATTAGTGAATGTTACACATAGCCTTACGTTATTTAAAACTTTCCTGGATTTGAAAAGAAAACAAGCTCATAGTGGGATGATTATGCTTGAATTTGCTTACTCTTAATCAACTACACTCACTCAGAGAATCTCACCATTTGATTCTGGGGGTTCCCAGGTGGTGCTAGTGGAAAAGACACTGCCTGCCAGTGCGGGAGACATGGGAGGTAAGGAGAATTTGATCCCTGGGTCAGGAAGACTCTCTGGAGGAGGGCATGGCAACCTACTCCAGTATTCTTGCCTGGAGAATCCCATGGACAGAAGAGTCTGGTGGGCTACTGTCCATAGGGTCGCAAAGAGCTGGACATGACTGATGTGACTTGGCACACACGCATGCACCACTTGGTTCTTAAGAGGAGTCCAGGAGGCCAATGGTTAACTGGAGGATACAAAGGATCTCTTTTTGGCAATGGGGTGGATCACATTTAAGCCCATTCTGGGAGTATTATCTCCTGAAGCTTTAATTCACTTAACTAGATTAGCACCTAGCAGCCCACCAGACAGAACAGATCCTAAACAATTCTGGCAAGAAATCTTCTTTTGGGGTTTTTTTCAGTTCTGGACAGTTAATCAGTCTTCTTATGGTAGGTGAAATTATTAGCTCTCAACCTAGGATTATCCTGGAATTTACAAAATAAAGAGCCGGTTTAAGGACCATATAATTAAGTGAAGTAACTTGCCATCAGTGGAAATGTATGCTAAAGCAATTCCTATTTCACAACTCGTTTGGGGAAGACGGATTAGTATGTCCTAAAGTATGCATTTATTATAGATTTTGACAGCTGAGTCAAAGTTTCCAGTTTTGGATTTTTAAACATGTAGTCCTTGTGAAGTATCTTCAATAATTGTTAGGGTTTGTTTACTTTTGCTTTACAGTAATCTATCCAACAAATTCTAAGATGACAAGTTTTTCACCTAAGAATAATCAAATCTAGCTTCAATTGTCTATCTAGAAGTACATAATTAAGAAAACTTTTAAATGGAAGATAATGTATGTAGAATGTTATCATTCTTTCTGTCCTTGCTACTGGAAATGTATCTGAGGGCAGAACTGGCATCACCTGCGAGCTTTTTAGAAATGGAAACTTGCCTCAGCCCAGCTAAACCAGAATTTGCATTTTGGCACTAGTGGTAAAGAACCTGCCCGCCAGTGAAGGGGACTTAACAGACAGGGTTTGATTCCTGGGTCGGGAAGATCCCCTGGAGTAGGAAATGGCAACCCTGTCCAGTATTCTTGCTTGGAAAACTCTATGGACAGAGGAGCCTGGCAGGCTACAGCCCACTGGATCGTAAGAAGTCAGATATGACTGAAGTGACTTAGCACACGACCCAGACCAACTGAATCAGAATTTGCATTTTAATAAGATCTCTAGGTAATTTGTATGCATGCTAAATTTGAGAAGCATTGTTTTAGATCACAGGAATCTAATCAAGTAATTAGAGAGCCAACTTTCAGCCTCTCGTACCTTATTACATATTCTCATCATTCTACCTGCAAGTGAGGGTCAGAATAATTTTAAGAAAACTGTTATTTTGAAGTTTATAAAAATTAACAGCTGAGACAATTCAAATACACAGAAAAGTACAGAAACTAATGTAATAGACCATCATTAGATCTACTGAGTTTTAAAAAGATTTTAACTTTAGCATTTTGCCATATTTGATTCATCTCTCTCCCACACTAGAAAAAAATTATTGTGATAAGTATACATAACACAAAAATGATAGGTTTAACCCTTTTGAGTGTATAGTTAGCGACATTAAGTACCTTTACATTGTTATGTAACAGCACTTTCCATATCCAGAATTTTTCCTCTCAAACTGAAATTCTGAACCCATTAAACAACAATTCCCCCGGCCTTTGGTAACCACTATCCAAACCTACTATGTTGTACACCTGGAGAAGGAAATGGCAACCCACTCCAGTATTCTTGCCTAGAGAATCCTGTGGATGGAGGAGCCTGGTGGGCTGCTGTCCATAGGGTCGCACAGAGTCGGATACGACTGAAGCGACTTAGCAGCAGTAGCAGCAGCATCCAAACCTAGACAGCACATCACTTTGCCAATAAAGGTCCATATCGTCAAAGCTATGGTCTTTCCAGTAGTCATGTGCAGATGTGAGAGGTGGCCCATGGAAAAGGCTGAGGGCAGAAGAACTCATGCTTTTGAACTGTGGTGCTGGGTATGACTCTGAGACTCTCTTGGACAGTAAGGAGATCACACCAATCAATCCTAAGGGAAATCAATCCTGAATATTCACTGGAAAACTGAAGATAAGGCTCTAATACTTTGGCTACCTGATGCAAAGAGCTGACTCATTAGAAAAGACCCTGATACTGGGAAAGACTGAGGGCAGGAGGAGAAGGGGCGACAGAGGATGAGGTGGTTGAATGGCATCACTGGCTCAATGGACATGAGTTTGAGCAAGGTCTGGGAGATGGTGAAGGACAGGGAAGCCTGGCATGCTACAGTCCATGGGGTGGCAGAGAATTGAACATGAATTAGCAAATGAATAACAATAACATCTTCCTTTATGATTTGGTTCTTCTAGGTAACTTACATAATTGGGATCATACAACATTAGTCCTTTTGTAACTGGCTTATTTCATTTAGCATAATGTTTTCAAGAGCTACTCATGTTGCAGCATGAATCAGAATTTCATTCCTTTTTAAGGCAGAATAATATTCCATTATGTGTGTGTACACATTTTTTTAATCCATCTGTCCGTCAATCAACAATTTGGTTGTTGCCATCTCTCAGCTGTTATGAACATTAGTGTGCAAGTAACTGTTCAATCCTTGCTTTTGCTTTTTATTGAGGGATACAAGGCAATGCCAAAGAATGCTCAAACTGCTGCACAATTGCACTCATCTCACATGCTAGTAAAGTAATGCTCAAAATTCTCCAAGCCAAGCTTCAGCAATACGTGAACCATGAACTTCCAGATGTTCAAGCTGGTTTTAGAAAAGGCAGAGGAACCAGAGATCAAATTGCCAACATCCGCTAGATCATGGAAAAAGCAAGAGAGTTCCAGAAAAACATCCATTTTTGCTTTATTGACTATGCCAAAGCCATTGACTGTGTGGATCACAATAAACTGTGGAAAATTCTGACAGAGATGGGAATACCAGACTGCCTGACCTGCCTCTTGAGAAACCTGTATGCAGGTCAGGAAGCAACAGTTAGAACTGGACATGGAACAACAGACTGGTTCCAAATAGGAAAAGGAAGACGTCAAGGCTGTATATTGTCACCCTGCTTATTTAACTTCTATGCAGAGTACATCATGAGAAATGCTAGGCTGGAAGAAGCACAAGCTGGAATCAAGACTGCCAGGAGAAATATCAATAACCTCAGATATGCAGATGACACCACCCTTATGGCAGAAAGTGAAGAAGAACTAAAGAGCCTCTAGATGAAAGTGAAAGAGGAGAGTGAAAAAGTTGGCTTAAAGCTCAACATTCAGAAAATGAAGATCATGGCATCTGGTCCCATTACTTCATGGGAAATAGATGGGGAAACAGTGGCTGACTTTATTTTTTGGGGCTCCAACATAACTGCAGATGGTGATTGCAGCCATGAAACTAAAAGACACTTACTCCTTGGAAGGAAAGTTATGACCAACCTAGACAGCATATTAAAAAGCAGAGACATTACTTTGTCAACAAAGATTCGTCTAGTCAAGGCTATGGTTTTTCCAGTAGTTATGTATGGATGTGAGAGTTGGACTAAAAGAAAGCTGAGCGCCGAAGAATTGATGCTTTTGAACTGTGGTGTTGGAGAAGACTCTTGAGAGTCCCTTGGACTGCAAGGAGATCCAACCAGTCCATCCTAAAGGAAATCAGTCCTGGGTGTTCATTGGAAGGACTGATGTTGAAGCTGAAACTCCAATACTTTGGCCATCTGATGTGAAGGGCTGACTCATTTGAAAAGACTCTGATGCTGGGAAAGATTGAGGGCAGAAGGAGAACTGGACCACAGAGGATGAGATAGTTGGATGGCATCACCGACTCAATGGACATGGGTTTGGGTGGACTCTGGGAGTTGGTGATGGACAGGGAGGCCTGGCGTGCTGCAGTTCATGGGGTTGCAAAGAGTCGGATACGACTGAGCGACTGAACTGAACTGATATACTTAGAAGTGGAATTGTTGGATTATTTGACAATTCTAAGTTTAATTTTTTGAGGAGCCAACATGTGGCCTTTCACAGTGGCTGCACCATCCTACATTTCTACCAGGAATGCATCAGGTTCCAGTTTCTCTGCATTTTCCCTAATATTTACAGTTTTGTCTTATTTTTTAAAATAACCATCCTGATGGATTTGAAGTGGTATCTCATTTGTCTCATTTGCAGTCCCCTATGAAGCGACTTAGCATGCATACATACATTGGAGAAGGAAACGGCAACCCACTCCAGTGTTCTTGCCTGGAGAATCCCAGGGACGGGGGAGCCTGGTGGACTGCCGTCTACGGGGTCGCACAGAGTCGGACATGACTGAAGCAACTTAGCAGCAACAGCAGCAGCAATGATTAGTGCTGTTGAATATGTTTTTATGTGCTTGTTGCTCATTAGTATATCTTCTTTGGAATACTATCTATTCAAGTCCTTTGCCCATTTTAAAATTGGATTTGTTGTTGACTTGTAAGCGTTCATTATATTTTATAGGTATTTATCTCTTATCAAGTATATGAGTTATAAATATTTTCTCCCATTCTGTGAGTTGCCTTTGCACTTTGTTGATAGTGCTATTTGATACACAAAATTTTAAATTTTGATGAAGAATAATTTATCTTTTCTTTAGTTGCCTATGCTTTTGATGTCATATCCAAGGAGTCATTGCTAAATTTGATGCCATGAAGCTTTCCCCCACACTTTCTTCTGAGAGTTTTGTAGTTTTCATTCTTGTGTTTAGGTCTTTAATCCATTTGGAGTTAATCTTATATAGTTAGCTTTATATATAGTATAAAGTATAAATCCAACATCATTCTTTTGCACATAAATATCCAGTTTTCCCTTTTCTTCCATTGAAAAGACTATCATTTCCCCTCATTGAGTGGTTTTGGCAACTGTGTTAAAAATTATTTAACCAAATAGGCAGAGATGTTTATTTCTGGGCTTCCTTTTCCAATCTACTGGTTGATATGCCTGTCTTTATGCCAGTAGCATACTGTTTGGATTACTGTGAAAAGAATTTTAAATCTATCTAAAGATGAAAAGAAGTATAAGTAAAGCTCTCCTCATCTCTTTCACCCTTCCCCAGAGATAAGCATTTGTGATGTCGATGTGTGTAATTTCTATGAATGCTTTGATACATTTATTTCATGTTTGTAGGTACTCATAGCTTATTTTTTATGCTTTAAGTTTTTGCTTAGATAGTAGTGCTATGATCTGAGTACTTGCGAGACACTTCCCTCAAATGCACGTGGAAATCTTAATCTCCCAGGATGATGGTATTAGAAGGTGGAGGCTTTAGGAAGTGATTTCATCTAGAGGGCAGAGCCCTCACAAATAGAATTAAAGTGGCTCCAGAGAGGTCCCTGGTCCCTTCCATGTGAGATCACAGTGAAAGTTTGGAAATCTGCCACCTGGAAGAGGTCTTTACCAGAACCTGGTCATGCAGGCAGAATAATCTTGGACTTTCCAGCCTCCAGAACTGTAAGAAATACATTTTGGCTGTTTGTAAGCTACCCAGTCTGTGGTTATATTGTTGTAGCAGCCTGAATGAATTACAACAATTAGCACACTCAACATAGTCTTTTTCAGTTTGCTTCTCTTCATTCAACAATATTTTGAGATTTATCCATGGTGAAATGTGTACATCAGTCCATTCACTGTATTCATTATCATTCTTCTGTATTCACCCTGAGTCAAAACACTTAAATCCATTTCTCTCATGAGGGCCAGTTAGGTTGTTTCTAACTTTAAAAAAAAAAAAAACAAAAGCGGTACTGCCATGAACATTTTTGCATGCATCTCATAAAAACGAGAATTTTTCTAGGTTAAAGAACTAGAAGTGGAACTGGTATCATAGAGTGGGTTGGGAAATGATATTTTTAAATAACGTAATCTGGACACGCAGGACTGAAGATAAGCAGGAAGGCTCTACTTATGGGAACTATCACTTGTTACTTGGTTAGATTGTATGTGTCATTTACACTAGATTTATTCTAAGGGCTGATGCTTTTATTGTAAAGATCTGATGATAGATGAGTCTGACCATCTGTCATCGTCGTTTGGTTTCACGGCTGAAATCTTTGAGGAAGCAGGCCTTCTAACGGATCACTGCCATCCTTGACCTTACAACGTCCCAAAGTAGATCGGTACTTGTTAGACAACTTGAGATAACAATATTCTGTATCCACTCAAATGGGTTTCAGACTCTTTAAAGGCTAAAGAGGCATCTTCAATTTTGAAAAATACTTTTTTAATCAGCAATCTGAATTAAGATAGAGAGGATGTTATAGAAATGGACAACTCGGAGACTGTTGTCAACTGATATCAGTTATCATCTTACTTCTCCAAAAATGTGTTTGGCAGAGGAACTGACTGAAGGATCTTAATCTTAGCCTTTAACATGAAGTTACTGTTTTGGATGCTGAGCTGGCACACGTGACTGTGCTCTCACTTGGATGGTTGGTCAAATAATAAGTGATCAACTATGCACCCACCTTTAGAATCAGCCTCAGCCATGGGTTCCCTGCAAGACTCATTTTAAACTTCATTAAACACCTTTCTGTTAAAATCACCTCACACTGGTCAGAATGGCCATCATCAAAAAGTCTACAAATTATAAATGCTGGAGAGGGTATGGAGAAAGGGAATCCTCCTACACTCTTGGTGGGACTGTAAATTGGTACAACCATTATGGAGAACAGTATGGAGGTTCCTTAAAAAACTTAAGAATAGAATTACTATATAATCCAGCAACTCCACTCCTGGGCATATATCCAGAGAAAACCATAATCCAAAAGGATACATGTACCCCAGTCTTCATAGTAACTCTATTTATAGTAGCCAAGCCATGGGAAGAACCTAAATGTCCATTGACAGAGGAATGGATAAAGAAGATGTGGCATGCACGTGCATGGAATATTACTCAGCCAAAAAAGAATGAAATAATGCTGTGTGCAGCAACTTGGATGGACCTAGAGATTATCATACTATGTGAAGTGTCAGACAGAGAAAGATATATATCATATGATATCACTTATATGTGGAATCTGATTAAAAAATAAAACAAACTTATTTGGGATCATTGCTGATCCCATCCCACATCAGGCTGTTTTTCATCCCACAAATAGGTAGACCTGTCCATGATGCAGAAGACCATCTTCAGAGACAATGCCTCTGTTTGAACTAGAAAGCATATTAGCAAGGTTGCTTGTTTGAGCCAGAAGGCCTGGAATTGAAGCCTGGCCTGTCATTCACTATTTGGATGGTCTTGGGCAAGTCTCTCAGCTTGTATGAACTCTCAGTTTTCTCATCTACCAAAAGGTGATGACAAACCATGCGTACTTCAGAGGACTGTTACAAGGATTTGACAAGATGGTGCATGGATAGTGGTTGAGGAGCTAGAAAATCTGTAAAGTGTCACCATCAATGTTTCCCTAGTGGTCACTGAATGCTCTGAGTGAGAATAGTGCACTGCTACATACCGATTATGTTATAGGTATGAAATGTCACGTTCTGTTTCTTCTCTTCTCTATTTTCTATGAGATTTTAATTTTAATTTTTGCCCACTTCAGTTTTCCTAACCATGATGCAATTCATGGACCTAACCCAGACAGATTTGATAAGGAATTATATTACAAATTGGGGCAATGACCTTGGGAAAGCAATCTGTCTGAGGAGTGGAGGTTTTTGTATTTTTGTTTGGCTGAAGTTTAACCAGTTGTTTCAATAAGACATTCAAGGGTTTTGAGATCAAGGCTGTAAAGAGTCCCCAACTGTTCATCCTGTGAAATCCAAGTATTTTTAGGTCTTGGCTGAGGGCTGTGCTCGGATTATAACCAGTTACAGCAATTTTTGCCTAGGCATGGATTGTGATCCTGACAAATATAAATTGTATTAATCCTTGATGTTATTCATTAGATGTGATGAACGCAAAGCTCTCGTGAGATGAATGATACATGTATCATATAAAACATGACAGAGGATAAAAAGCTCCACTGGCACATTTTGATATAGCTAGTCTGGAGAAATCAAATTTGCCAACCATCCTCCCCCACCCACACTCACCAGCAAAGATCTATGATTCAAAACAGGATTTCCTGTATGCTACCAGAAGCATCAGTGACTTTTTTTTTTTTTTGGTCGGTTTTTCCTTTGGGCCTTGCAGTCTCTTGCACACATTTTTCCTGAGCACCACATATGTTATACACAGGTCCTGCCTTTCAGAAGGGCACCTGGCCAAACCAGCCCGCTCTCACAGGTCTATGGGCGCTCAGCAAAAGGGGCACCTCCTAATTTGCATCAAGTTGTATGGCTTGCAGAGGCTCTATCTTCTCAATGTCTGTTTTATCTGCATTCTCCCCATCCCCTAGTTTCCAACCTCAGGCTTTTAAGCTCCCTCAACGTCCTTCTAGTAACCCTCTTACCTTCTGTGCCTCTCCAGCAGTCCCCAGGCCATTCCGAAGCTCCATCGCCCTCTTCTAAAACCAATACCTCTTATATATTCAAGTGTATTTTTAATAGCATCATTCAAAGCACATGAGATATAACCAATTTTGTTGGTTCGGTGTGTTGATTTTCATTACTACAAAAACAAAAAGGAAAGCTAGGTTGAGTTGAAATGTAAAATCATCAAAAGCAAAACAGGAAACAAATGTTTGCTCAGCCAACCATTTCCTGCTGAGGACGCTGTGCAGAACGTGGCCTGTGAAGGGTTCACTGTGCAGCCTTAAACAGATTGAAGTGATTCATGGGGGGAAGTAGCACCCAAGCCAAGGCCTCGTGGAAGGTATGTGGAGCTCCAGACCTCTGAGCTCCTGTGGAAGGGCAGGCTCTGAAGGCCCCTGTGTCTGTGTGGAGGGGTTGTCTTTGGAAGCTATCTTTTTAACAGGATGAATGTGAAAGCCACTGGGAAGGGAGACAAAAAAAAAAAAGGCAGCACAAACTGCCACTTGAGCTTTGCTTCCTGCCCATGTCGCTCTAGCTCGTTGCTGATGGTTATTCTTAGGCCTCCTTTGCTTTCAAAGGTTTCCTCTTTTCTATTTTTGGTAGCAGAATATGGATTTAGATCTGCGTTACTCCTCTCAACTACTAATCCATGCCCCAAAGAGAGTAGGGCTGCTGCTTCTTGTTAGCGATCAGTTCTCTTCTTTTCAGCACCTCTAAATGATTTTTAATATTAAGGACACAGATTTATGGGAAGGAGTCACTGAGTTTTCAAACTGATTTGTAGTCTCCTAATTTGCACATTCCTTTCTCCAGCAGGGGCATCTCAGAGATCATCTCCGGTAACGGGGGCTTGACTTCGTGATGAGTGAGAGAATCCAGGTTGGTAAAACAGATAGCCATCCAGTGACGAAAAAGTAAGCAAGGATGCTTTGCCTGGGAGTAACACGTAACTGATGAAGCACAATCCCACTATGGAAGGAAATAATTGATGCCTATGCAATATAAGATTAGCCTAATCTATATGGACTGCGACAAAAAGCTACAAGTTTTTGGAATGCTCCGGAAAGCTGAGGACCTTGCCCTGTGCAAAGAAAGACACGTTGGGTCAGAGCAACATTTCTAGTATCACAGGTGTTTAATTTCATGCTCTCTGATTCTAATTTTTGAATCACTTCAGTTTCTCCTGATTTCACGACCACCTAACTTTGCTCGAACATGAATAATAATCTTGCCTGGGTTGTCTTTTATAGCCAGATAACTCAACTTTTCTATTTTTAAAAGAAAAGAAACATCAAGCCCTTGAGTCCTCTCCTCAAAGTATGGGTCCGCCTCCTTGGCTGAAGGCAGAGCTGGGGCCCAGGAATGCTGCCCCCTGAGTCCAGCTGCCTCTGCCCACGTGGTCTTCCTCAGGGTGTCCCTCAGGGCTTTAAAAGGGTGACAATCTTCTGCTTGAGGAGGATTACCACGGCAAGCTGTAAACCGAAGCATCAAGCCGGCTGCCCCACCACCCCAAGGTTATCCACACACGTCTGGTTTGACCTTCACAACCCTTTAGAAACCAGGAACCCACACTCCACGAATATTCTACTTGTGCCATAGATTTTATTTTGTTTTGCATAGAGCAAAATGAACAGAAACATGTTGGGGTTGGGGGCAGGGGTGGAATTTTGAGAATTAATTCTAGGCACTTTACAGATGGATAATTTGACAAGGAAAAAAAAAATTCTAGGTCACATAGTGCGTTTCCAGCACCAAAGATGGTATTTTAAAATATATTTTACATAATGGGTTCAAGCAGCAGGCAGCATTATCTGCTAAGCGGCTGTGCTGACAGCGAGCTAAAAAGCTACATAATAGAGTTAAAAAGAAAGCCTTCCCTGAGTTTTCTCCAGAGCATTTTTACCCTGAGGAATTTTTTTAGGGGTTATTTTAAATGTGTCCCAATGTCAGACTTGTTCAGAAAGAGAGCATTGTGTATCCCAAGAGAATGATGCTTTGCTGTCCTTTTTTTTTTTTTAAAGTAGAGCAAAATGCTAACTTTTAATAGATCATCTAGTCTTTTCTGTACAGAGTATGTCCTCCCTCAGAATTCCTATGCAAATATTCAAACTCCCGGACCGGGAAAAGGTTAAAAGGAACTGAAAAAGTCTATAGTGCCTCTTTCTGAGACGTACTCCAACACTTGGCAGGATGAGGTGTTCATAGCAGGTGCTGGATTTGCTATAAATGGACAATTTATAAACAGAGCTGACAACTGGGAAAACAGAGCAGTGGGGAATGCTGGCATTCCAGGGGCCAGCGGTTGATTTCCTATCAGATGGTCCTCAGCATGGAATTATTGATAGCCGCTGCTCTGAAAGAAAGCCAGTTGGCTGACGCATAAAAGGGTTGTGCCTCAATGCCTGCCTGATCTGCTGCTAGATATTTTAAATAGGTCAGTGCAAATTAGCTTCTTCAGGTTGGTAGTTCCTTAATTAGCAATTTAATTGCAAAGTCTCCCCCCACCCCACCTTGAGTGAATCTAACGCTCTTCCCTCTCTGTAAGGCCTGATCACTGGGACCCGGGAGAAGTCGGACTGAAACAAAAGAGGAGCCTGAGGGCGGCGGCGGAGGACTCAGAACAGTCTAGCACCCAAGGCCAACACAGAAGCTGGCTGAGGCAGGCCCTCTGTGCCTGCGAGGGCAGTGTCCTTGGCCATGTGTCCTGGGAGAGAAAAAAGCGGGCCTTAGAGTGGGCCTTAGAGTCTTAGGAGCTCTTAGACTTCCCTGCTGGCTCAGACGGTAAAGCGTCTGTCTACAATGCAGGAGACCTGGGTTCGATCCCTGGGTCGGGAAGTTCCCTGGAGAAGGAAAAGGCAACCCACTCCAGTACTCTTGCCTAGAAAATCCCATGGACAGAGGAGCCTGGTGTCCATGGGATTGCAAAGAGTCGGACACGACTGAGCTACTTCACATTCTTTAGAGCTCTGAGCCCTGCCATTTCTCTTTTGCTGTTTGTCAAGGGCTGCCAGTACGCTGGGGCATTCCTGAGACCTCTTAGCAAGGTTCTGCTTTCCAAGGATTCCCATGGTACATTCCAAGAATCACATGGTAATTTCCAGTGTTGTTTTTTCTTTTTTTAGGAAAAGTTTCCCCCCATTGAAAAGTTTGGTGGTGGTTCCAGGCTAGTCGGCACTGGCTGGTGTTCCTCTGGATACCCTGCACCGGGGCAGAGTTCTGCTCAGGGCTAGTGGAGCGGCCATTCCTGTTCGTTCTAGCTGTGTGAGTGGTTTTTCTCCGAGACGGTTGTTTGGCAGGGTCTCTACTTTTCTGCCAACCACACCCTATTTTTTCTGTCCAGAGGAAACCAGCCGAGGGCCTGATCCTGCAAAGACCTTTGACTTCTTTACAAAGAGTGAAAATCACGTAGGCCCGAGGTTCCGTTTTTGAGCTGAGTGAACATTCTAGCACGAGGGTTGGCCTGGACTGGACGGGCTGGATTGAAGCACAGGGCCCTGGGGGAATGTAGGGGAGGGATGGTTTGGTGCTACCTCGTGGTGAACACACCTGGATTCAGAGGCATCTGAGGCAGTGAGGCGGCTGAGGCTTTTCTTAGTGGTGGGAAGGCTTGTCTGTCAGTGTACACGACGGAGAATCTGGCCTCCGGGAACCTCAGCTTCATCCCTGTGGTGAGCTCTCTGTAAACAGGTGACAAATCTTACTGAGCATCTGTTTACAAAGAACTGCCCCAGGGACAGGAGGTACAAAAAAGTACAGACATTGTGCTGCCGGCCAGTTTCTGATGAGCTGAAGGAGAAACGCCATATTCTTGTGAAAAGATAGTAAGTTGGGAGCAGCAGGGCATGTATTAATGGAAGCTGTAGCTGGCAAGGGAAGGTTCTAGAAGTGTCCAGGAAGGTGTAGGGGCTGGTAGCTGAGGGTAGGATTGACAAGAAAGATAGGACTGAAGCAGGACCTTGGAAATTAGGAGTGTTTTGGCCACTGGAAATGTGAAAGGGAGACTTTCCAGGTGGGGGATTCCATCCTGAGAGCTCTGGTGGAGCAGACAGCTCCCCCTGGCTTGGGAGGAGAAACAAGAATATCCTGGGAGGTAAGGCTGAAGGATCACACAGACCTGGAGGTCAGACAGGGTTTGCAGTTTCTCTCGCTCAATGTGTCTGATCAGGGAGGTACGTGAGGAGAACAGGAGGTCAGGAAGGTGAAGGCGGAGGAGATAGTGGTACCCACTGCAGGAGGACCTCACCGGGTCCCCTCTCAAAGGGGCCAAGGCTTAGTCCGCAGAGGTCTGTGGACTGTGAGGGGAACCCTGCCAAGCTGCCATGCATCAAGGGGGCCCTCTTCCTCCCTCTCAGCCCCTGCTCACCATCTGACGGGGTGAGGGCCACACAAGCTTCTGCTCATGGAGTTTCCCCACAAGCCCAGAGCCAGAGTGAAACAAAGGCAGATTCATTTTTTTGTTGTTGTTTAAAGTTCACTGCTTGACTCCTGGATTCCCATTAGTGTTGCCTTGATTGATTTCAGGCCTTCCTGGGCATTTGGATAATTGCTTACTTTCATAGCAAACTCAGAAGGTCATCTTTGAGATCTGGGAGCATCTGCTCAACTTGGCAGACAGTTCAAGAAAAAGCCACAGATCTGGGGTGGAGATGGAGTCTGCTTCGCTCAGGAAGAGTTCGCCTACCCACCCCCCTACCCCTGGGAGGAAATGAGGGTGAAACCCTCTTTTCTGACCCTATCCCCCATTTTCTGACATGTCAATATATGGCCTATAGAAAAAACAGCTTGGGCATCACCTGGGTAATACTTAAAGATACAGAATCCGAAGCTCCACCTTAGACCTACTGGGTTGGGATCTGTGAGTTTTGAAAGATCCTGAGGGATTCAGCCGCACGTTAATAGTTTGAGAAGGGCTAAGGTTCACCTGAAGAGCTTTTGAAACATTCCCTGGCATATTGCCTACCCCAGACACATTAAATCAGAATCTCTAGGAGTGAAGCCCTGATACTGATGATTTATTTTTAAGTTTCCAGATGATTCCATGAGCAGCCTGAAAAACATTGTTCTGAGCAAGCTGCTCTGTTTGCAAGAAACCAAATTCCCCTGAAGTTTTAAAACAAAACGCCACTAACCTTTTAGTCACTGACCCAGACGGAGTGAAAATAATGTTAACTAAGCTCAATATTCAGAAAACGAAGATCATGGCATCTGGTCCCATCACTTCATGGGAAATAGATGGGGAAACAGTGGAAACAGTGGCTGACTTTATTTTTTTGGGCTCCAAAATCACTGCAGATTGTGACTGCAGCCATGAAATTAAAAGATGCTTACTCCTTGGAAGGAAAGTTATGACCAACCTAGATAGCATATTGAAAAGCAGAGACATTACTTTGCCAACAAAGGCCCATCTAGTCAAGGCTATGGTTTTTCCAGTGGTCATGTAAGGATGCGAGAGTTGGACTGTGAAGAAAGCTGAGCACTGAAGAATTGATGCTTTTGAATTGTGGTGTTGGAGAAGACTCTTGAGAGTCCTTTGGACTGCAAGGAGATCCAGCCAGTCCATTCTAAAGAAGATCAGCCCTGGGTGTTCTTTGGAAGGAATGATGCTAAAGCTGAAACTCCAGTACTTTGGCCACCTCATGCAAAGAGTTGACTCATTGGAAAAGACTCTGATGCTGGGAGGGATTGGGGGCAGGAGGAGAAGGGGACAACAGAGGATGAGATGGCTGGATGGCATCACCGACTCAATGGACATGAGTCTGAGTGAACTCCAGGAGATGGTGATGGACAGGGAGGCCTGGTGTGCTGTGATTCATGGGGTTGCAAAGAGTCAGACACAACCGAGCGACTGAACTGAACTGAAGCATTATATCCAGAAGCTGGTTAGGAAATTCCTTGCCAAGATCAGATGTAACCACTGGGTTCCCTGAAAGTGTCAAGACTGGAGCTTGATAAAATTCCTAGTCTTGAGTATTCTCTCCTGGCTTTGGAGGGTGGTTCCATGTAGAACCTGGAAGACAGTTGTCCCTGTTGCTAAACTTGATATCTAAGGAGACAGTTCCCAGGCCTGTGCCCCAAGGAGCCATGTTCCCTGTCTACTGATAGTGGAAACACACTGATGAATTCAGAGGTATTGATTTTTCATGCACATGCTCACTTTCAGGAAGCACAAAGATTTAAAAGCAGTTTTCTACTAACCGTCAGTGCTAGGGTAGATGCCAAATGTTAACAACCATGGTACTTATCTCAATACATTTGCTTTCCCATTGGGGCTTTTCAATTACTTAATGCCGGGGAGCTGAGAACCTTCACTGGTAAATTTCAATGAATCTCAGGGCAGTCCCTCATTTCCCTATTTCACACTCCCCCCGCACATTTGTTATAATATCAAGGATCTTCCACTGATAAATTCCAATCCAGAGCCATCTTGATCAAGGCGTGGAGGGTATTAGCAATTCTGTTTCCTCTTCCTGACTTACACCTGGCTCCCCCTGATCCTGGGATGGTAGTGGGTCTGAGCATTGTGGTAAGAGCTGTGGTCTTTCTCCTCATGCTTACTTTTCAACCTTGGAATTAGGTTTGAAGTGTAACTTGATTAACTGGAGACAATATGTACTCCTTAACCCTTTCCAGATTTTTTTTTTTCTGAGCTAGATCCTGCTTTGCACCAGGACATCCTAAATTGGTGTGCTGGTACTTGTTTGTCTGGGGTCTCTAGGTGCTATGTCCACTCAGCATCAGAGCATTATGCATACTGGTATGTGCTGAGTTTGAGGTCATCTTGCCCCTTTGCACAATATAGTTCTGGCTGCTGGCTGCTACCCTTGAGGGCTCACTTTCTGCCCAGCCATGTTCCCTTATCTTAGGCTCCTTCCTCCCTTGGTTTTCCCTGGGCATTAGGATCTCAGCATAGCTCACTGCTCCTGCACCACTCAAGATACCACAGTAGCAGCACCTTCTCAAAGAAGACTGTGGGGACAATGCCACCAGGACCATCATCCTCAACAACAACAGTAACATTATTTTTTGCTGATGAAAGTGAAAAGTGAAAGTGAAGTCACTCAGTTGTGTCCAACTCCTTGCCACCCCATGGACTGTAGCCGCAGGCTCCTCCGTCCATGGGATTTTCCAGGCAAGAGCACTGAAGTGGGTTGCCATTTCCTTCTCCAGGGGATCTTCCCGACCCAGGGATCAAACCCGGTTCTCCCACATTGTAGGCAGATGCTTTACTGTCTGAGCCACCAGGGAATTTTTGCTGATAAGGAAACAGATTTGGAGATGAACCAGATAGGGGTGGTGTGACGATTCCAACTGTCTCACTTCTAGTCTGAAACATTTAAGGTTTCTCCGTTGTAACACTGCAAGTCAGAATGACCGTGGAAAAAACTTGAATAAATTGAAATCCAGCATTGGTGTACACCAAAGTGGCATTTATGTTTGGCTTTGTGCTTAGTTCATTATATATATTTAATATATATGCATGTGAGTGTGTATATATCAATATATTTATAGAAACATACTGAAATACATGCATATGTATACACATATCTTAGAGAAGGGAATGGCAACCCACTTCAGTATTCTTGCCTGGAGAATCCCATGGACGGAGGAGCCTGGTGGGCTACAGTCCAGAGGGTCGCAAAGAGTCAGACATGACTGAAGCGACTTAGTACATACATATACACAGATATATATATATATATATGGATGTACACACATATACACAAATGTATATATATGGGTGTACACACATATGCACAAATATATGTGTGTGTGTGTGTGTGTGTGTGTGTGTGAGTGATAGTCGGTCAGTCATGTCTGACTCCTTACAACCTGTGGATTGCAGTCTGCCAGGCTCTTCTCTGTCTATAGAATTCTCTAGGCAAGAGGAGCCTGGTAGGCTGCAGTCCATGGCGTCGCTAGTCAGACACGACTGAGCGACTTCACTTTCACTTTTCACTTTCAGGCATTGGAGAAGGAAATGGCAACCCACTCCAGTGTTCTTGCCTGGAGAATCCCAGGGACGGGGGAGCCTGGTGGGCTGCCATCTATGGGGTCACACAGAGTTGGACACGACTGAAGCGACTTAGCAGCAGCAGCAGGCAAGAATACTAGAGTGGGTTGCCATTCCCTTCTCCAGAGGATCTTCCTGACCCAGGGATCAAATCTGGGTCTCCTGCAGGCAGATTCTTTACTCTCTGAGTCACCAGGGAAGCCCATGTCTCTGTGTGTGTGTGTGTGTGTGTGTGTGTATACACTGAGAGCAGAGTAGGTTGTTTGTGAAGTGGGCACCAAGTCCAGGAATAGGCCCTGTGGCTTCCACTAAAGGTAAAGAACTGCTTGCTAACTGCCCTGTGAAGCTCCTAGGCTGCCGGTCCAGATGGCTCCTTCAGGGACAGCAGAACACTTATTACTCTCAGGGAGCATATTCATGAGGAAGATCAGAGGATCTGAGACATCATTGCTGTCTATAAAAAATTTCATAATTTGCGCCTTGCTGTGCTCCTAGGCAGTCTCCTTCTGGTGCTTAAAGATGGTATGCCTTCTGTCCAGACAAGTAGCTTCATGGGCTATTAATTATGGAATTAAAAGTCTAAGCCTTCTCATTTTAAAAGATAATAAAATGTTTTAAGGTATGTTGCTTATAAACCTCTTTTATTTTCTATCTTTCCATTTATTCCCATTTTATTGCCTTTTACTGTGGGCTGGCTGACTGGCCAAGCCAAGCTAATTACTGCCCTATTGTTTTTGAAAGACTAGGTAACACCAAGACTATTAATGAGTCCATAAACTGTGGCTACAGAAGAGCCTGGCTGCTTTCTTCTTGCCCTGTCTCTCTCGTTAGATGTGTTGTTCTGCTATGGCAGATCTGAAGGAGTGGGCACCGAGATGCTGGCTGTCAACATGACTGAGGGCCCTGGTGGATTAAGAAAATATCAGAAGGGCAGAGACTCCAGGGACCAGGAGAGTGAGACGGTCAAGGGGAGCACCATAATGGGAGAAAGGAAAGGGGGAGAATTCCAAACGGAGAATTCCACCCTATATTCATTAGAAAAGTGTCCTGGCTCTGATCAAGACTCATGGCCTACCCCAAAGTTGAGTCAGTGTTAAGTTGACTCTTACACACGCCTGAATTAGAATGAAAACCGGCAGTTACACGGTGTCTATGGAAAATACACATGCTTCAGGGTCAGGGTAGGTCTCTCTTCCTATCTTCTCATTAAATCTAACCCATTTTTTAAAGTGAAATAAAATCTTGTAATCATTGACTCGTTGTTTTTAAACTTTATAAAGACTGATCATCTGGTTTTTTTTTTAGAGGAATAATATAGTGCTTAACACATTGTCGTCGTCATTGTTCGTTGCTCAGTTGTGTCTAACTCTTTGCAAACCCGTGGACTGCAGCATTCCAGGCTCCCCCGTCTTTCACCATCTCCTGGAGCTTGCTCAAACTCACGTCCATTGAGTCAGTGATATCATCCAACCATCTCGTCTTCTGTCATCCCCTTCTCCTCCTGCCTTCAATCTTTCCCAGCATCAGGGTCTTCTCCAATGAGTCAGTTCTTCACATCAGGTGACCAAAGTATTGAAGTTTCAGCATCAGTCCTTGCAAGGATTGATTTCCTTTAGGATTGATGGTTTGATCTCCTTGCTGTCCAAGGGACTCCCAAGAGTCTTCTTCAACTCCACAGTTCGAAAGTGTCAGTTCTTTGGCACTCAGCTTTCTTTATGGTTCAGCTCTCACATCCATACATGATTACTGGAAAAACCATAGCTTTGACTATAAGTACTTTTGTCAACAAAGTAATGTCTCTGCTTTTTAATATGGTGTCTAGGTTTGTCATAGCTTTTCTTCCAAGGAGCAAGCATCTTTTAATTTCACAGCTGCAGTCACCATCTGCAGTGATTTTGGAGCCCAAGAAAATAAAGTCTGTCACTGTTTCCATCGTTTCCCCATCTATTTGCCATGAAATGGTGGGACCGGATGCCATTATCTTCATTTTTTTGAATGTTGGGTTTTAAGCCAGCTTTTTCACTCTCCTCTTTCACTTTCAATTGAAGAGGTTCTTCAGTTCCTCTTTGCTTTCTGCCATAAGAGTGGTGTCATCTGCACATCTGAGGTTATTGATATTTCTCCCAGCAATCTTGATTGCAGCTTGTGCTTCATCCAGCCCAGAATTTTGCATGATGTACTGTGCATATGGTTAAATAAGCAGGGTGACAATATACGACCTTGATGTACTCTTTTCCCAATTTGGAACCAGTTCCTTGTTCCATGTCCGGTTCTAACTATTGCTTCTTGACTAACACATAATGGTATTTAAACAATAATAGAACAAATGAATTGTTGCTTTCTTGATAAGAATTGCTTTCCCTTTTTGCTTTCCCTAAGAGTTATGTTGGCTGTATCTTTATTTTTAGATTTATTTTTAAAATAAAGTGTATTTTTTCATTATAAAAGTAATATAGTACATACAGAGTAAAAAAATTTTTTTAATTATCCCAGGTCTCACAAACCACCTCTGTTAATATTTTTGTGTGTTTTCTTGCAGATTTTTCTGTCAATAGGTGTTCTGGGTTTGTTTTTTGGTGGTGGGGGTTGGGTAAGTGGAATGTAAGATATACACAGTTATTTTTTAATTTCATTGAAATTGGTTTGGAGGCTTTTGCCATCATTTTGGGAGTCCTTGGCATGTTGTAAATATCTGTTCTGAAAATTTAGAATAATAGAGTGAGAGCTGGAACAGAAAGAATGCTCTTTGTTAAAGAAGTGAGATGTAGAGAGATTTGATCTCTCATTAGCTGAGTGTAGAATCTCATCTAGGCCTCTCAGTCCGTCTGGGAGTCCTTCAAATAAGAATCCTCATAGTGTAGTCACAGCAAGGGAGGTAACCAGAGAAAATTAAGAATGGCCTGCAAAATATCTTGATGTGAAATAAGCTGATTCCTTGGAGAAAATGAAGTGACCTCAAGTAATAGCAAAATGTTCATAAAAGTGCATGCTCAAGAGATGGAGTCCTGGATCCAAGTGCTAGGTCCACCAAATACTAGCTTAGTGGCCTTAAGTTTCTTTAATAATTTCATCACTGAACAAATATTTATTAGCCACCAACTATGGGCCTAGTACTCTTCTGTGCTGGGGATATAGCCGTGAACAAAGCAAAGCCCATGAGGCTAATAAGCAAGAACAGTAAGACAAACAAGAAAGATGTAAATGTATGATGCGTCAGGCTGGAAGTAAGTGGCAGGGAGAAAATAAAGCAAGATGAGGAGGAGATTGAAGGGAGTGCCAGGGAGGGATTTCTATTTAAGAAGGAAACACCTCACAGATGACATTTGAGGGGAGATCTGAAGGAAGTCTTAGTATCTTTCAGTCTCAGTTTTCTAATCTCTAAATGGGATAGTATCTCCCTCACAAAGTAGCACTGAGAATTAGAGAATGCATTAAAGCAAAGTGCTCTATTTAATGGCAGCCATAGTAATTTGTTTCCTCCTCTGTTAAATGGAAAAATTAAATAGATTTGTAAAGGCCTGGGTGGAAATAACACTTCTGTGATTATTGGTCTTTGACTTATGTGATAACACATGCTCTTGTTGGACCTAATTCTTACTCTCTGTTCACTTTTAGCACATCTGCCAAACTGCCCACCTGGTGGGCAGGTGGAGATCTTAACGCACAGCTGAGAACAACTAAGCCACACATGAAGGATGAGAATACACGGTTTAATTTCCTATGCAATGCAACTTTTCATTGCAACCTTTCAACCAAGGTTCTATCTAGAGGGGGAAATTAAGATACTTCTGTTCAGATTTATAAGGAAGTTTCAGTGAGTACAGATGAACCCTTACTTGAAGGGATAACATTAAAACTGGTTAAATTTTGAGTAGACAAAGTGTATAGTGGTGTTTATGATGAAGAAACTGAAAAAAAAAAAAAACAGCTAAGGGCTTTGCTGGGTTGGCATTTCTAAAGTTAATGCTTTATTTAAAAACCATCATTTCAATATTTCCATGGTTCCACAAGACTCTGGAGTCTCTGTGTTTTTCAGCCATTTATTGTATTTGAAAGTGGATTAAAGTGCTTAAATCTGTATGAAAATGTTCTTTTATCAGGATATGTGTTCTTTAAAAAGTGATAGAAAATTAATTGTCGTCTAAAGCAAGCATTTGGAGAATTCCTCCCGTGACTTTTGAACTTTATTTTGAATGAGAACTGGTTTCCCTAAACCCTGTGTTATGCCTTTGGTCAGCAGCATGGGTCTAAACCTCACTGAGAGGTAGTTACATCCATGAGTGTTTTGACTTCTTCATTGATATTATGCTAGATCTTTTCATTATTATGCCAGCAAATTTGGAAAACTCAGCAGTGGCCACAGGACTGGAAAAGATCAGTTTTCATTCCAATCCCAAAGAAAGGCAATGCCAAATAATGCTCAAACTACCACACAATTGCATTCATCTCACACACTGGTAAAGTAATGCTCAAAATTCTCCAAGCCAGGCTTCAGCAATATGTGAACCGTGAACTTCCGGATGTTCAAGCTGGATTTAGAAAAGGCAGAGGAACCAGAGATCAAATTGCCAACATCCGCTGGATCATGGAAAAGGCAAGAGAGTTCCAGAAAAACATCTATTTCTGCTTTATTGACTATGCTAAAGCCTTTGACTGTGTGGATCACAAGAAACTGGAAAATTCTGAAAGAGATGGGAGAATGGCATTGAAACATGTGAAACGTCATGTATGAAACGAGATGCCAGTCCAGGTTCAATGCACGATGCTGGATGCTTGGGGCTGGTGCACTGGGACGACCCAGAGGGATGGTGTGGGGAGGGAGGAGGGAGGAGGGTTCAGGATGGGGAACACATGTATACTAATTAAATAATTTTCTATTAAAGAAAAAAAAAGAGAGATGGGAATACCAGACCACCTGACCTGCCTCTTGAGAAATTTGTATGCAGATCAGGAAGCAACAGTTAGAACTGGACATGGAACAACAGACTGGTTCCAAATAGGAAAAGGAGTACGTCAAGGCTGTATATTGTCACCCTGCTTATTTAACTTCTATGCAGAGTACATCATGAGAAACGCTGGACTGGAAGAAACACAAGCTGGAATCAAGATTGCCGGGAGAAATAGCAATAACCTCAGATATGCAGATGACACCACCCTTATGGCAGAAAGTGAAGAGGAACTCAAAAGCCTCTTGATGAAAGTGAAAGTGGAGAGTGAAAAAGCTGGCTTAAAGCTCAACATTGAGAAAACTAAGATCATGGCATCCAGTCCCACCAGTTCATGACAAATAGCTGGGGAAACAGTGGAAACAGTGTCAGACTTTATTTTTCTGGGCTCCAAAATCACTGCAGATGGTGACTGCAGCCATGAGATTAAAAGACACTTACTCCTTGGAAGGAAAGTTATGACCAACCTAGACAGCATATTCGAAAGCAGAGACATTACTTTGCCAAAAAAGTTTGTCTAGTCAAGGCTATGGTTTTTGCTGTGGTCATGTATGGATGTGAGAGTTGGACTGTGAAGAAGGCTGAGCGCTGAAGAATTGATGCTTTTGAACTGTGGTGTTGGAGAAGACTCTTGAGGGTCCCTTGGACTTCAAGGAGATCCAACCAGTCCATTCTGAAGGAGATCCGCCCTGGGATTTCTTTGGAAGGAATGATGCTAAAGCTGAAACTCCAGTACTTTGGCCACCTCATGCGAAGAGTTGACTCATTGGAAAAGACCCTGATGCTGGGAGGGATTGGGGGCAGGAGGAGAAGGGGACAACAGAGGATGAGATGGCTGGATGGCATCACTGACTCGATGGATGTGAGTCTGAGTGAACTCCGGGAGTTGGTGATGGACAGGGAGGCCTGGCGTGCTGCGATTCATGGGGTCACAAAGAGTCAGACACGACTGAGCGACTGATCTGATCTGATCTGATCATTGTTGTGTGGGTGCTCAATGGCTTCAGTCATGTCCGAGTCTTTGCGGCCCCATGCACTGTAGCTCGCTAGTATCTTCTGTCCATGGAATTCTCCAGGCAAGAATACTGGAGTGGATTGCCATTTCCTTTTCCAGGGGATCTTCCTGACCCAGGGATCAAACCCACGTTTCCTGCAGCTCCTGCATCGGCAGGTGGATTCTTTACCGCTGAGCCACCTGCGAAGCTAACTCATAGTCAGTGTCTGTTTGAGAACGCACCTTCCCTGACCATTTCTTTCTTGGCCTCTTCACCACGAGCCCTCCTGGAACACCAGCTGGTCTTTAGTAGCTAAAAATGATTTGAACCTAAAGGTTTTTCAGCCTGTATTTGTAGAAATTTGTAACAGAAGGAGATCTCAATACATTTGGGCTACTTTTTTTTTTTTTTTAAACTTAGTGAATCTAAGGGGAAAAGAAAAAAAGTGCTGTTTTCTCAGTGGTACTAGAAACACCTAGTGTGCCTCTCCCATAGCAATTAGCGAGGATCCCCAAGACAGAAAACAATATACAGCCAAGACACAAGAAAGACATGAATTTTTTTGGTTGCTTGATCTTTGTATCTGGTCAATTTTATAGTTTGATGTAGGAGTAAAGGCAGGCTTGCACAGTGAAAGCCTGTGATGTTTTAACTTCTGTAGCAGCAGCAGGTTCATATGATACTTCCTGTTTTCCTTTTAAATTTATTTTATTGAAGTGTAGTTGATTTACTGATGTGTTAATTTTTGCTCTACAGCAAACTGATTCAGTTATACACATACACACATGCACACACATTCTTTTTTTTTATTCTTTTCCTTTATGGTTTATTACAGGATATTGAATATAGTTCCCTGTGCTATATGGTAGGACCTTGTTGTTTATTCATTCTATATATAGTAGTTTGTATCTGCTAATGCCAAACTCCCAATCCATCCCTCTGCCTCCCATCCCACTGCTGACAACCACAAGTCTGTTCTCAATGTCTAAGAGTCTGTTTCTGTTTTATAGATAAGTTCATATGTGTCATATTTTAGATTTTATATGTAAGTGATATCATATGATATTTGCTCTTCCTGACCTACTTCACTTAATATGATAATCTCTAGGTCCATCCATATTGCTGCTGCAAATGGCATTATTTCATTCTTTTTTTTAGTAGCTGAATAAGATTCTATTGTACATGTATATCATATTTTTTTTATCCATTTGTCTGTCAGTAGACTCTTAGGTTGCTTCCATGTCTAGGCTATTTATTGTGAATAGTGCTGGTATGAACATAGGGGTGCATGTATCCTGTTGAACTAGAGTTTTATCCAGATATATGCCCAGGAGTGAGTTTTCTGGATCAGGTGACTTTATTTTTAATCTTTTGAAGAAACTACTTCTGTTTTCCATGACACTTTCCTGCTTAATGTACACTTCAGTGTGATCTACTAGCCTTAGTCATGGATTTTGTGTACCCGGGATTTATAGTTTCACAATAATTCCAGATTGCTTTTCTAGCCTTATTAGCATAACCATTAATTACACAAAGAGGCGTGTGGCTAGGGACAGAGGTCACCAGTAATGTGATTAGGAGGCCCACAGTGCTTCAACAATTTTCATGGATTAACATATGTCTTTTTAGTGTCTCTTGACTGAGAAATAACACAATGTAAAAAAAAAAAAAAAAGCTATTGTGGGTTCAGTTACATGGCCTCTTTTTGAAAGCACTTAAATACAACGGGTTATGAATTTCAGTTATACAGCCTCTAAAGATGGAGCCTGCTTTCCATCTTCTGACCTGAGCTCCATTTCCAGACCCCTCCCTAGAGGGAACTGCTATTAGTAGCGTAGCTTGTATCCACCCTTAACTTTTCTCTGCTCTCATATACAGATGTGCATCTATAAAAAGACTATAAAAAGGTACTGCTTTTTATGTGTGGTATATGCATTTTTAACAAACTACATCATTCTGTATTATGCTGCAACTCAACACTGTCTTGAAAGTTGTTTCATGTCAGTTTACGCAGAACCACACTTTTTTTAACCCCTAAGTAATATCATAGTTGGGCTTCCCTGGTGGCTCAGACAGTAAAGCATCTGCCTGCAATGCGGGAGACCCGGGTTCATTTCCTGGGTCGGGACCATCCCCTGGAGAAGGAAATGGCAATCCACTCCAGCACACTTGCCTGGAAAATCGCATGGATGGAGGAGCCTGATAGGCTACAGTCCATGGGGTCGCAAAGAGTCGGACATTATTCATTGCCCTATTATTGGTCATTACGTTTTCTCTCACATTTTGCTACTATGAGAACTATTGCACAATCATCCTGTGTTATATATCTGTGTGTGTGTGTGTGTGTGTATGTGTATGTGTATATACGTATATGTAATCTCCTTGGGATTATGTGGCCAATATCTCTGAATTAGGCACCAAATAGATTTACTTGGAGTTTTACTTTTAAATGAAGTTACATTTTATTACTTAAAAAATTTAGATATAATTGAAACACAATAGGATATATGTGTTAAGGCATTGTTTATTGAGCCTGAAGACAGTTTCTAGTGCCAAAAGTTTGAAAGACTTCAACCTTTTGATTAGGAATCTCTGGTAGACTGGATCTGAGCCACAATTCCAGAATGGAAAGAACACTGGCCTAGTTGTCACCAGTCTTATTTCATCATGAATTGACTCTATGGCTTAATACATCTGAATTTCTACTCTCCTCTAAAATCGGGGAAATATGTTTACTGCCCTGTCCTGATGAGTTAATGAGAAAATTACATAAAGGTTTTTTAGACTGTTGGTTCCAGCAACATGACAGGCTATTGTAGAAGCTCTGTACACACAAAAAACACATAACAATAATGAATTTTTTTAATGAAATAATGTCATTTTCAGCAACAGAGATGGAGATTATCATACTATGTAAAGTAAGTCAGATAGAGAAAGCAAAATATACGATATTGTTTACATGCAGAATCCAAAAAAATGATACAGATGAACTTATTTACAAAACAGAAACAGACTCACAGACTTAGAATTTATGGTTACTGGGGAAGAAGGGTGGCAGGGGGGGAATAGATTGGGAGTTTGGGATTGATATGTATACACTGTTACATTTCAAATAGATAACAGCAAGTGTCTACTGTACAGCACAGGGAACTCTGCTCAATATTCTGTAATGACCTAAATGGGAAAAGAATTTGAAAAAGAATCCATACAAGTATACGTATAACTGAATCACTTTGCTGTACACATGAAAGAAACACAAGATTGTTAATCAACTGTACTTCAATATAAAATAAAAATTTTTTAAATAAAATAGAAATTTTAACATAAAATGTTAAAAATAAAAAGCTTTACTTGGAAGGAAGAAGGGGAAATCTCCAGGTATCAGAAAAAAAAAAAAAAAAAGAGGGAATTCAAAACTAAGATGATAAGCTCCTGAGGAGCTGTCATCATGGCCCAGAAGAGAATTAGACTTTGATATATGCCCCAAATGCCTAGGGAGATGGTAGGGTTTCAATGTCTAAAGACCTGTCCTTGGGCTACTCCAGGCTGCTGAGATCCTAGCCTGAAGCCAGGGCTATGGATGCCTTCCCTTTTAGTAAAAGGTAAACTTTAAAAATTCCGAACAGGCCCAGGGAAGCTCCAAGGAAGCTCAGGAGTACCCAGGGTCCTGGTGGAAAAAATACTTCTCGTGACAAATTGAAATTCTATGTTTTTGTCGTTGTTGTTTAGTTGCTAAGTCGTAGCCAACTCTTGCAACCCCGTGGACTGTAGCACGCCAGGCTCCTATGTCCTCCACTGTCTCCCAGAGTGTGCTCAAACTCCTGTTCATTGAGTTGGTGTGCTGTCTAACCATCTCATTCTAGAAATTCAGATTTACCCTACCTGCTTCTTGGGGACCACCAAGCTGAAAAATCGATATAGGAACTTACTGTAGACTAATGAAACCCCTAAGGCTTCCTTTAGAGAAAAAAATATAAATAAGCATATTTCTACAATCCACAGCATACAGAATCCATTCACTCACATACACACACACCACATATCACAAGATGAAACAGAATAAAAATTAGGAAAATGTATATCCCGGGAACTTATTAAGGCAATATGAAAATTAGGATACTATAAAATAAGTACACTTAAAATAAAGGGAAATCATAATAATGGAACTGGATACTTTAAAATGCAGGCTCATTTGAAAGATATCATGTAACTCTTTAAAAAGAAAAATTACAGTTATTGAAAACTTGTGCTTTGTAAATACGATGAAAGTAAGGCTTATTATTTTAAAACATAATTATTAGTGACTGAATGGGGTAAGTAAAGCAATGATGCATGGTATAGCATAATAGGTCACACCAATATGCTATAAATGCATTGACTTGTTACAATTTTACACTCATCTAATTTTAAGGATAATTTTTAAAAAAGAAAGAACAAGTTCTCCTTATCCACAATAACCTAATCCACATAGATAATAACCCCAAGGCACAAAATAGAAATCGAATCCAAAGTCTTTCAGAAATCTTTGGACCTGAAGTCTTTGAACTCGTTATACTTTGACTTTTTGTTCCAGTTTTAGCAAATAAATTTGCCTGTGGGAATGAAGGAACTGTACCTTGTAAATATAGAGTAATTCTGAAGGCCAAGGGAAGTGCTGTAAAAGCTGAACTGTAAGCCTTAGAGACATCTTACATCCCACCATAAGAAGGAAGGTAATCTTGTTTTGCCTCTGGGATTTGGCATGGCTGTAGCCTGAGGAGCTAGACCCTGCTTGTCTTCAGCAATAAAGTTGTCCAGTGTGCTTAGGGTGCGAAGAAGCACCCTCACTGAGGGTAGTGCTAATAAAGCTGTTGCTTATTTGCCATGCTTAGGGGACAGTGGGGACAGGAAGAAACCCAAGGAATTTTTTTCTATATACTAGGCAGTCCAAAGACTCTTCTGAAATGTCTGTTTTTGTTGATGTTGGTGCTGGTAGGAACTTCACACTCCTCCTCATTCACTGTTGAAAGGTTTGCATGGTTTTTTCTTTTCTGCATGGTTGTCAAGTGTTTTCCTGCTTTTCAAAAATAAGACTTTCCCTGGAATGCTCATGTTTTTGTTTCTACAACATTTGCAATGTTGAGTTCTAAACTGAAAAGAAATATGAACTTTGCTAAGTATCAGAGAATATTTATTAAGATATAAATTCCTGTCTGATCTTTCTAGTCCATCTCCTTCCCTTAGGAATGGGTTTTGTTGTTGTTGTTAATATTACCTATTAGTGAGAATAATGCTAAGTGATTTATTAAAATAAGATGCTATGCTAGGCTAAGTCGCTTCAGTTGTGTCTGACTCTTTGTGACCCAATGGACTGTAGCCCTCCAGGCTCCTTTGTTCATGGGATTCTCCAGACAAGAATACTGGACTGGGTTGCCATGATCTTCTCCAGGGGATCTTCCCGATCCAGGGATTGAACTGTCTCTTAGCTCTCCTGCATTGGTGAGTGGGTTCTTTACTACTAATGCCACTTGGGAAGCCCCAAAATAAGATGAGAAAGCTCTAAATTATCATAGGAAAGATAACTTTCCTAGAGATTAGGAAAGACTCTCCTAAGGGAGAGACCCTACAACTTCGATTTTTTAGAAGGCTTTAAAACAAATTAGCTTAAAATGTTAAACTGATATACCTAGCTATTTAGAGTTTGGTTGTGTCCCAGGTTGAATAAAAAGTCCTGTTCACATAAGAACAACTGAAAGTAAGACATACATGATCCATTTTGAAAATAGTTGAATTCATGTTTAAATCACAACTTGTTTGCAGAATTAAAGACTGTAGACTCAAGTGGGATCTTGGAACAAAATTCAGTTTGACAGTGCAGGATGACCAGGGAGGGAGGAACCAATGCCCGGATGGAAACATTTAACTGTAAGTAATTTTTTCTGAGCTTCTTTTGATAGGAACCGAAACATATCATGGTGCCGTAAACATGATGCCAAATCGGAATACAGCCCCATCAACAGATGCATACCTTAATTTCATTCCATGTGTAGGAATGGTCTTTGGAATGGTAGCCCCATTGTAAGCAGGGATAGGGAATGGCAGACAGGAACAGAGAGCCATTTCCCCTTCCCAGCTGACACTCTCCGGGGCTTCCTTCTGTCCTCCAACTTGCTCTTCTTGGCGTCACTCCTGCTAAGAGCTTCATCCTCTTCCTGCTTCTCTTTGTTTCTAACTTAACCTCCTTGAGGCTCAGTTTCCTCATTTGTAAAAGCCCCAGTGCCTGGACAGTGGTAGGAATTTAGGAAACGTTGATTTCCCTGTTTACTATCCACTTAAGTGGTGATATTATAATAGCAAAATGGAGGAAAATAAGACAGGAAGCTGATTCTCCAATAGATTTCTCTAATATTCCTGAGGTCCCTCATGGAAGAAGCCTAGTCTCTACTTCACCCTTTCACTCTTCCTTCTTGCTCTCCAGCGGCCCTGATATTCAGGAGGGTCACTGGAATGGAGTGTTCCTCTGAAATGTAGATGCCTGTTTTCCTCTAGATCTCTGTATTCTCTAATCCCACTTTGTATCCTCACCGCCGCCGCCCTCCTTGTCTTTCTATAGAATGCTAAAATTGTGGATGGACTTGGCAGGGAAGCTTTCACTTTTTCTTAGTATTCTTGGAAGCACCAACTCCTAGGCTAACTTCAAAAAAGATTTTAAATTTTTTTAGAGGAAAAGTAAGGCTTAAAATTTTTGGAAAGAGGGCAAGTGTAGGGAGTCAAGCTTGAGGAATGTCCACAGATGGTAATGGCAGAAAGTTGAAGCAGGTAGATCACCCTGAGGTGCTCAGAGCAGAGGGTCTGGAAGGTGAACCTCACTGAGAAGGCTCTGAGGAGCAGACACACTTCCCTGGAGCCCGTGGGCCTTTTTTTTTTTTTCCCCCAGGACTTTGCTTCTTTGAATGTTCTGAGATTGCTCTCTGGAATCCTTACTGCTGCCGCTGGGTAGTTGGGGTGAAAAGTGAGAAAAAAGTCAGTGGTCCCACTAAAGTACTCTGAATTAATGTTCTCCCAGTGTGATTATTTGGAGAAGGCAATGGCAACCCACTCCAGTGTTCTTGCCTGGAGAATCCCAGGGATGGGGGAGCCTGGTGGGCCGCCATCTATGGGGTCGCACAGAGTCGGACACGACTGAAGCGACTTAGCAGCAGTGTGATTATTACACTGTTATATGGTACCCCTTGGCAAACCACTTCAATATTCATGCTTGAGAGCCCCATCAACAGTATGATAAGGCAAAAAGATATGACACTGAAAGATGAACTCCCCAGGTCGGTAGGTGCCCAATATGCTACTGGAGAAGAGTGGATAAATAGCTCCAGAAAGAATGAAGAGATGGAGCCAAAGCAAAAACAATGCCCAGTTGTGGATACGACTGGTGATGGAAGTAAAGTCCGATACTGTAAAGAATATTGCATAAGAACCTGGAATGTTAGGTCCATGAATTAAGGGAAATTGAAAGTGGTCAAAAAGGAGATGTCAAGACTGAACATCGACATTTTAGGAATCAGTGAACTAAAATGGACAGGAATGGGCAAATTTAATTCAGATGACCACTATATCTACTACTGTGGGCATGAATCCCTTAGAAGAAATGGAGTAGCCCTCATAGTCAACAAAAGAGCCTGAAATGCAGTACTTTGGTGCAATCTCAAAAATGACAGAATGATCTCTGTTCATTTCCAAGGCAAACCATTCAGTATCCCAGTAATCCAAGTCCATGCCCCAACCAGTAATGCTGAAGAAGCTGAAGTTGAACAGTTCTTTGAAGACCTACAAGACCTTCTAGAACTAACACCAAAAAAAGATGTCCTTTTCATCATAGGGGACTGGAATGCAAAGGTAGGAAGTCAAGAGATACCTGGAGTAACGGGAAAGTTTGGCCTTGGAGTACAAAATGAAGCAGGGCAAAGACTAACAGTTTTGCCAAGAGAATGAACTATTCATAGCAAACACACACTTCCAACAACACAAGAGAAGACTTTACACATGGACATCACCAGATGGTCAATAATGAAATCAGATTGGTTATATTCTTTGCAACCAAAGATGGAGAAGCTCTATACAGTCAGCAAAAACAAGACCAGGAGCTGACTGTGGTTCAGATCATGAACACCTTATTGCCAAATTCAGGCTTAAATTGAAGAAAAGTAGGGAAAACCACTAGATCATTCAGGTATGATCTAAATCAAATCCCTTATGATTATACAGTGGAAGTGAGAAATAGATTCAAGAGATTAGATCTGATAGATAGAGTGCCTGAAGAAATATGGATGGAGGTTTGTGACATTGTACAGGAGGCAGTGATCAAGACCATCCCCAAGAAAAATCAATGCAAAAAGACAAAATGGTTGTCTGAGGAGGCCTTACAAACAGCTGAGAAAAGAAGAGAAGCTAAAGGCAAAGGAGAAAAGGAAAAATATTCTCGTCTGAATGCAGAGTTCCAAAGAATATCAAGGAGAGATAAGAAAGCCTTCCTCAGCAATCAATGCAAAGAAATAGAGGAAAACAACAGAATGGGAAAGACTAGAGATCTCTTTAAGAAAATTAGAGATACCAAGGGATATTTCATGCAAAGATGGGCTCGATAAAGGACAGAAATGGTATGGACCTAAAAAAAGCAGAAGATATTAAGATGAGGTGGCAAGAATACACAGAAGAACTGTACAAAAAAGATCTTCATGACCCAGATAACCATGATAGTGTGATTACTCACCTAGAGCCAGACATCCTGGAATGTGAAGTCAAGTGGGTCTTATGAAGCATCACTATGAACAAAATTAGTGGAGGTGATGGAATTCCAGTTGAACTATTTCAAATCCTAAAAGATGTGTGAAAGTGCTGCACTCAATATGCCAGCAAATTTGGAAAACTCAGCAATGGCCACTGGACTGGAAAAGGTCAGTTTTTATTCCAATCACAAAGAAAGGCAATGCCAAAATGTTCAAACTGCTGCACAATTGCACTCATCTCACATGCTAGCAAAGTAATGATCAAAATTCTCCTAACCAGGCTTCAACAACAGTACATGAAGCATGAACTTCCACATGTTCATGGTGGATTTAGAAAAGGCAGAGGGATGAGAGATCAAATTGCCAACATCTGTTGGTTCATAGAAAAAGCAAGAGAGTTCCAGAAAAACATCTACTTCTGCTTTACTGACTATGCCAAAGCCTTTGACTGTATGGATCACAACAAACTATGGAAAATTATCAAGAGATGGGAGTACCAGACCACCTGGCCTGCCTCCTGAGAAATCTGTATGCAGATGAAGAAACAACAGTTAGAACTGGACATGGAACAATAGACTGGTTCCAAACTGGGAAAGGAGTACGTCAAGAATATATATTGTCACCCTGCTTATTCAACTTATATGCAGAGTACATCATGTGAAATGCTGAGCTGGATGAAGCACAAGCTGGAATCAACATTGCCAGGGGAAATATCAATAACCTCAGATACACAGATGACACCACTCTTACGGCAGAAAGTGAAGAGTAACTAAAGAGCCTCTTGATGGAGGTGAAAGAAGAGAGTGAGAAAGTTGGCTTAAAACTCAACATTCAAAAATTAAAGATCATGGTATCTGGTCCCATCATGGCAAATAGATGGGGAAACAATGGAAACAGGACAGACTTTATTTTGGGGGGCTCCAAAATCACTGCAGATGGTGACTGCAGCCATGAAATTAAAAGACGCTTATTCCTTGGAAGAAAAGCTATGACCAATCTAGATAACATATTAAAAAGCAGAGACATTACTTTGCCAACAAAGGTCCATGTAGTCAAAGCTGTGGTTTTTCTAGTAGTCATGTATGGTTGTGAGAGTTGGATTATAAAGAAAGTTGAGTGCTGATGAATTGATATTTTTGAACTGTGGTGTTAGAGAAGACTCTTGAGAGTCCCTTAGACTTCAGGAAGATCCAACCAGTCAATCCTAAAGGAAATCAGTCCTGAATATTCACTGGAATTACTGATGCTGAAGCTGAAACTCCAAAACTTTGGCCACCTGATGCGATGAGCTGACTCATTTGAAAAGACCTGGATGCTGGGAAAGATTGAAGGCAGGAGGAGACGGGGACGACAGAGGATGAGATGGCTGCGTGGCATCACTGACTCGATGGACATGAGTTTGAGCAAGCTCCAGGAGTTGGTAATGGACAGGGAAGCCTGGTGTGCTGCAGTCCATGGGTCACAAAGAGTCAGACATGAGTGAGCGACTGAACTGAACTGAGTGTGGCATGTTATGCCTCTGGTTCCTTGTCAGCTACCACTTAGAGCCTATTTCTCTGGGAGAATGTTTCATGTGCGCTCCAAACAACCAGGTTGAAGCCAAACACAAGGAATCAAACATTGGGAATAAAAGCTGTTCAAAAGTTAAGTCCTACTGATAATGCAGTCAATTATCCAGATTTTTCTAGATGACCAGATGGTGTCATGCTAACAAGTAACATCTAATGGGATAAAAGGTTTCAGATGTTTGCAAGTCAACATCCAATAGCTAGCAAAGTGCCATCCCAGGTCATGACTTGACTAAGTCAGCCTACTGTAATATCTAAAATCATAAAAAATAAGTTATCTCTTATTTAAAGGAGATAAACTTTATTTGATTGTAGATATGGCTGTTTTGAGAAATATAGCTGGCTTAGGCTTCCTTGATAGTTTATACCAGCAATAAATCTTTCCTGATGTTCTCAGTCTTAGTATTTTCAATTTAATTGGCTGCACTTAAATTGTCTGATCTTGAAAAACAATAGGAAAGTGCATTAAGATGAATGCAATCAAATACAAATGGTTCAAAGTTACATTAAAAAGGGGGAGCAATCCATATATCACTCCATTTAATGTACTGTGCTCAATGTCAATGGCTGAATAGAAAGAGTAATTATAGTCATTTAAAAAAATGTGTTTCCAGAGAATATTTAATGACTTGAGAATAGGCTGCCATCATATTGAGTGGAAAAAAGCAGATCACAAAACTGTACCTTGGAGTGATCCCAATTTTATAAAATAACTGACTATATGTACAAACATTTGCACAATATAAATATGTGCATATATACATACAAACAAAGAAAATTAAAAGAGTTGATGTATGGCAAAACCAATACAATATTGTAAAGTAATTAACCTCCAATTAAAATAAATAAATTTATATTAAAAAAAAGACGAATTCAATAAAGACAAAGATTAGCAGTGGTAATCAGGTGGTGGGATTAGGTATAATTTTAATTTTCTTCTTTGTGTTTTTTTTCCTGTATATTCTATAATAGACAACTTTTATTTTTATAGAAATGTTTTTAAAGAAAAAACACTGTAGGACAAATGAAAATGAATGTAATCTAACCCTAAGATGAAAATCCCATTGCAAAGGAAAAAAATACTTTCACGGAAGGAGAAAGGCTACTGAACAGGCAGGGGAGAAAAGAATTAAAAAGATGGTCACAGGGTCGGAAACATACACAACTTTCACGGCATCCAACCTCTGCAGAGCTGATTTTCTCTGATTTCCGGAAGGCAAGTTTCTGAACTAATCGAAAGAAAGATGGCATTTGCTCCTGAGAGGTGGCCCATCCGGCATTACATTTGTGAGCAATATTTGTTTCAGGGTTGCTGACTGTACAGGCTGCCTATGGACCACTTTTTGGGCAGCTCTCCTGAGCTGGTTTTGTGAGGTGCTGCCCTAGGCTTTCCTGGTTTCCTCGGTGCACCAACAGGCACGCTGGAAGACCCGAGTCTGATTCTGTCAGGATCCACGGCCGTCAGCCTCCTTTCAGCCTGGACTGGCCTCCAGACTTGACAGTTGTTCCACATTAACCTGCAGTCGGGTCTCCCTTTTTTGTTCGCAGATATTTCCTTTTTCAGCTTATTTAGATTCTCAGCTTTCACCCTGAGATCCAGACGCTAGCCACACGGTGACATTGCTCTGAAGTTGCCCCAAATGCTGATCCCTAAAAAGAAATGTGCACCTCTCCTGTCTGGGCCTGCCAGTCACACCCAGTAAAGTCGTACTTTTATGTCAAGTCTGGCTTTTCAAACAAGAGCAAGAAATTGAGACAAGGACAGTTTCAAGGTTGGGTTTAGAGGACTGTGCTATGCTTTTTTGGCTTGTTTCTGAGCCAAGATCTTAAAGAAAAAAAAAAAAAAAAACAGTGTTTGCAAAGCAGCTGATAAAGTAACTACAATTATTTTGGTGAAATAATTTCTTTGAACATAATCTCTAGCATAGATTCTGTGCTCTAGGCATGAAAGTAAATCTTTGTTCCAAACACGATTTTTCAAAAGAGATAATGCATGTAGGTGCTTAGCCTGTATAGTTAGCACTTAATAATTATTAACTCCTTGTGGTTAGCTGAAACACTAGGGCTGTAAGTTGGCAGCACTGGGCTGTGGTTCCTCTGTGTTAGAGAACAATTTTAATTATGGCAGTGGTGCTTTTGATCCTAGACTAGAAATCTGTCTCAGCTGTAAGGTTTTTTTATGCTATTCACATTTTAAGCTCCTTACAGAAAGCATTTTCTCTTGGGTTGCTGTCAGTTTCTTCTTGCTTTATGTCTGTTAATATTTGCTTATATATTTGGTTGCTCCTATGTTGAGTGTATATATATATTCATATTCTTCTCTGATTAATCTTTTAATCATTATTAATGTCTTCTTTGTCTCTTGCAATTCTTTACTTTAAAATCTATTTTGTCTGATATAAGTACTGCCCTGGCTTTCTTTTGATTTCCATTTGCATGGGATAACTTTTCCCATCCCTTCACTTTCAGTTTCTGTGTGTCTTTAGATCTAAAGTGAATCTCTTGTAGGCAGCATATATACAGATCTTGTTTTTGTATCCATTCAGCCATTTGGTGTCTTTTGGTTGGATTATTTAGTCAATTTACATTAAATTGTTAATTAAAGTATTAGTAACTATTGATAAGGCTTCCCTGGTGGCTCAGAGGTTAAAGCGTCTGCCTGCAATGCAGGAGACCTGGGTTCGATCCCTGGGTGGGGAAGATCCACTGGAGAAGGCAACGGCACCCCACTCCAGTACTCTTGCCTGGAGAATCCCATGGACGGAGGAGCCTGGTGGGCTACAGTCCATGGAGTCACAAAGAGTCGGACACAACTGAGCAACTTCACTTTCACTTTCAACTATTGATATGTATGTTTTTATTGCCATTTTATTCATGTTTTGGTGTTTTATAAATAACATTTTCTCTCCAGAATATCATTTAAAAAGTTCTTGTAAGTGGGAGAGAAAGTATGATGGAGACTGTTTTTTTAGAACTGGAATTCTGTTTTTGTTTTGTTGAAGTACAGTTGATTTACATTGTCGTGCCAGTTTCTGCTATATAGCAAATTGACTCAGTTATACACATATATACTCTTTTTTTTTTTTTTTTTGGAGTATAATTGCTTTACAATGTTGTGTTAGTTTCTTCTATACAACAAAGTGATCAGCTGTATGTATACATACATCCCCTCCCTCTTAAGCGTCCCTCCCACTCGCCCCAATTCCACTCCTCTAGGTTGTCCCGACGGAGAAGGCAATGGCACCCCACTCCAGTACTCTTGCCTGGAAAATCCCATGGATGGAGGAGCCTGGTAGGCTGTATTCCATGGGGTTACTAAGAGTCGGACACAACTGAGCAACTTCCCTTTCACTTTTCACTTTCATGCATTAGAGAAGGAAATGGCAACCCACTCCAGTGTTCTTGCCTGGAGAATCCCAGGGATGGGGGAGCCTGGCGGGCTGCCATCTGTGGGGTCGCACAGAGTCGGACATGACTGAAGCGACTTAGCAGCAGCAGAAGCAGGTTGTTCCAAAGCACCAGGCTGAGCTTCCTGTGCTATACATTAGCTTTCCACTAGCTATCTATTTCACACATGGCAGTGTACATATATCAGTACTTCACACAGATGAAGGAAGATACTGAAGTCTCCTTAATTCTGAGCCCCAATTTTTTCTTTACAAAGCAAGTCTTTGTTAGACCAGAAAATTATCTTTAAAGGATTTGGGGGAGGGGTCAAAAACCTTGCTTCTTCATCTCATTTCCCCTGTTCTTTATAGGTCCATGCATTATGGCACTGATTGTATTTCATTGTTCTATACTTAGAAGGGGCATTTTCTTCTATCTCCTACCACTAGACGTGAAGGAAGGCAAAGCCAGATACTAACCCAGGACATGGTTTCTGGAGGGTGTATATATGTGTTTGTTTTGGTATACAAATGAAAGAAACTGTAAATAGAACTTTGTTACACTGTTTTCTTTAATCATTTATTTTACACAGGCCTCTGAATCTTCTTAAGTATCTTGGTCACTAGGATTATCATACCAGCTTGGTCACTAGGAATATCATACCATCTTTTAATAACTTGGTGGGTTGTTTATATAAGTTGGCTTGATCAGCACACATGTGCTTCCCTAAAACACAATTTCCCAGCTACTGAGGACTAGCTGTACAGGGCTATGGAGTTAGTGTCAGAGTTCAGCTATCAGGTTCTGCTATCTAAAACCTCATACTTTTATGGAAATAAATGCATTTTGGTACAGGATTTGATAATATTTTGACTGGTGACATACCACTGGGCTTCCGTGGTGGCTCAGTGGTAAAGAGTCCACCTGTCAATTGATCCCTGGCTTGGGAAGATCCCCTAGAGAAGGAATGGCAACCCACTCCACTATTCTTGCCTGGGAAATCCCATGGACAGAGGAGCCTGGTGGGCTACAGTACTGGGGTTGGATACAAAAGAGTTGGATACAACTTAGTGGCTGAACAAAAACAAAAAGAATATTTAAAACTTAGGTACCCAAGGCAAAGCAGCAACAAACAAAAACTACACTACTTATAAGTCCCTAGAAGGATTGCAAACAGTCAAGGAATGATCCTTTGATCTCTATGTTTCTATGGATAGCACCAGTTGACTTTTGAGTAGAAGGCTCCCAGAGCAAGGCCACATAACATAGATACTCGGGGATATAAAGCTTCCTTCAGGGGCGAAGTTGAAGAAGTTAGCAACTGTGAAATCTCTTTCCTGGCAAGCTCTAATCTGGGGCTAACAGCACATAAAAGGTCTCAACGGTTTACAGCAGAGTCCCTAGTCATATTATTTTTAAAACACAGAGCAGTTAACAAAATTTAGAGTAGGTAAAGTGCACAACTGTGTGATTTTGCCTAATTCAAATGTTAACCTCTAATCTGGGTCTTGAGGGCAAAGCAGAAACATGATGAATGTTGATAATCTGTCTCCCCAAGAGTTTCTTTTTTTAAACTCAACAGGAATCAGCTAGCTTTGCCTATCTGCTCTCAGAAAGGAAAGATGGAGTTGTTAATTTGCTAAATACTTTTGGATAAATTCCCAACTTTGTTTTAGACAACTGGACCAATTATGAACTACTTGGAGAGCACTTCACAGAACAAACTGGTAGAATAAAACATCAGAGTTTTCCATTCTCATTTAGGGATTTTGGAATAGGCCCAGGAGTTAGGAGGCCTGGTGTCAATTTCCTGCAGTGTAGGGGTGGGTGTGACTTTAACAGGAAGTGTTTGAATTAGACCCAGCTTTGTAGAATACCTGTCACTTTCTAGTTGGGTGAACTTGAACTTAAGTAAGTAAGTAAGCTTTTGAAGCTGCAGATTTTTCATCTAGGAGGGTGCTTGGGAAGTATCAGTTGTGATTGAATCCTTACTTCACTAGGTGGTTAAGAGAACTAAAGGAATGAATTCATGAGTGGCATTTAGGACAGTGCATGGCTCAAATGTAGCATATGGTCAATAAGGGGTAATTATTTTTCCTATTACTAGCTGACGGCTTTGCACAAGTCATTTTATCTGTATTAATCTCTCTTTCCTCTACCTGAAACACATTTCATGGAGTTTTGGGGATGAGAATTAATGGAAAGAATTTATGAAAGTGCCTGGCTCATAGTAGGTCCTTAATATAATGAAGAAAAAAGACAAATGGAATTTGCCCCTGGGTATCTGGGGTGCTCAGATCTTCTAAACAAGGAGTTTTGGATCGTTCACTCTTTGTTCAGTCCTTCGGTTATCACTACTCAAAAGTGGAGATGGAATGCAAAGATTCGACCAAGAAAAGGAAGATCCACCACATGTGTGGACAGTAAGTGAAGCCACTCAGAGTGAGTGGATTAGGAAGCTGGCCTTAAAGGCTTTAGTTTAGTTATTTAGCAGGGCCTAGCAGAAGTAGCTTTCAGTCTAAACATGTCAAATAAGTAGGAGAAAAGAAAATATCATTGTTCTTTTGGTAGTTTCTACAGTTTCATTAGGAGCACAGGCTGAGCATATAGCAGGCAACAAATGAATGTTTGTTGATGACACACACTATTGGTCGTACACCCAGTGGTTATTCTTTTTTTCCCCTTGGTGATAGAAACCTGGTTTTGATCAGGCAACAAAAGGCCCAGCCCCAGAAAAGTGACTCATGGTTAGTCTAAATCAATCACAGCAATTGTATTCTTTCCCAGTGATTGGTCTAGAAGTGGTCATGTGACACAGTTCTGGCCAATAAGACATAAAGAAGACATCTATTGACTATTTCTGGGAGACGTTTTTTCTTCTGAAAAGATAAATATTCATCAGGAGATGAATATTTTTTTAAAAAATTTTGCCCTCATCCTATTGAGGCAGCAGTAGAGGCAGACTTTGAGGGGAAATTTTGCCAATACAGTGAGAATGGCAATGCAGAAAGATGGGAGGAGCCTGACTGCTTCATGGTATCTTTGAGTTAAAAACCAGCCCCAAGGCCAACACACTTATTAAGTAAATATTAATAACATGTATTCTTATGGTTTTGTTGTTGTTGTTCAGTCACCCAGTTGTGTCTGACTCTTTGCGACTCCGTGGACTATAGCATGGTCTCCCTGTCCTTCACCATCTCCAGGAATTTTCCCAAGTTCATGTTCATTGCATCAGTGATGCTGTCCAGCCATCTCATCCTCTGATGCTGGGAAAGATCAAGGGCAGAATGAGCATCAGTGACTTGTCCAATGAGTCGTCTGTTAGCATCAGATGACCAAAATCCTGGAGCTTTAGCTTCAGCATCAGTCCTTCCAATGAATATTCAGGGTTGATCTCCCTTAAGATTGACTGGTTTGATCTCCTTGCTGTCCAAGGGACTTTCAGGAGTCTTCTCCAGCACCACAATTTGAAGGCATCAGTTCTTTGGTGTTCTGCCTTTTTCACGGTCCAGCTCTCACAACTGTTCATGACCATTGGGAAGACCACAGCCTTGACTATATGGACCTTTGCCAGCAGAGTAATGTCTTTGCTTTTCAATACACTGTCTAGGTTTGTCATTGCTTTCCTGCCGAGAAGCAATCATCCTCATTTTTCATGGCTGTAGTCATCATCCACAGTGATTTTGGAGCCCAAGAAGAGGAAATCTGTCGCTACTTCCACCTTTTCCCCTTCTATTTGCCATGTAGTAATGGGGCCAAATGCCATGATCTTAGTTTTTTTAAATATTTAGTCTTAAGCTGGCCCTTTAACTCTCCTCCTTCACCCTCATCAAGAGGCTCTTTAGTTCCTCTTCATTTTCTGCCATTAGAGTGGTGTTATCTGCTCAGTTGGTAAAGAATCTCATGGTTTAAGCCACTGTTAACCAAGTTGTCTGTTAATTAGGATTAACCCTGGTAATAATAATAATGAGAACACTTAGGGTCCTTACTATGTGCTAGGAACTTACTAAGTGCTTTGTATGTATTCCTTTAATCCTCACAATAACCCTAAAAGATAGTTATTATTATTATTATCATCCCTGTTTTATATCTGAGGAAATAGAGGCACAAAAATATTAACTTGCCCAGTGCTACAAATACAGTAAATTGCAGAGTTAGCATTTACATCTAGTTATTTGGCTCTACTGACTACTATATTAAGCTATGTCAATGTAGTTCAAATATTTATATAAAACATATAAAAGTTGTCAGATTGAATTGCCTTTTGTTGGCCAGAGAGCAAAAAGAAAACACATGAATAATAATTTATTAATATAATATTAGGAATGTAATAGCCAAGAGCCTATATAAAATGGCTATTACATACATCTACTAAATAAACATACTTTTTCCTATATCTTCAAAAATATGTACAAATGTAACCAATGTACAATGTATCAGGAAGCATGTAGTGAAAATGTTATTGTATGGGGGAATGGTTCACTAATGAACAAATAATTTGAAATGGTCCAAAAATTAAAATCATAAAAATTAAAAGACTGGATTTCACTCAGTAACTATGCAGAGTCCTGAGATGAAAAATTGAGGAATCTATCATTGCTTCAGCAAGTGATACTCCTAAGTGAAATAGTACAAGCTTGGAAAGAGCTATTTGTACATCTTTTTGAAAGGATTTGTACTGAAAATGTACTTCAAATTCATTTACTTACAAGGTGATTTTTCATGAATAAAGCTAATAATAAGGTATCCTAATAATAAATCTTGGGCTTCCCTGGTGGTTCAGTGGTGAAGAATCTGCCTGTAATGCAGGAGATAAAGAGAATGTGGATTCGATCCCTGGTTCGGGAATATGCCCTATAGGAGGGCATGGCAACTCACTCCAGTATTCTTGGCTGCAAAATCCCATGAATAGAGGAGCCTGGCAGGATACAATCCATAAGGTCACAAATAGTCATTCATGACTGAAGCAACTGAGCTTGCACACACACACAATAATAAATCTAACATGAAAATGAGACTTTTTCTCCTCTGCCTCCTCTTTTTCACTCAAAGTAATGATATAGAGACTTCCTGGTGGTCCAGTGGTTAAAACTTTGCCTTCCAATGCCGGGGGTGCAGGTTCAATCCCTGGTCAGGGAGTTAAGATCCCACATGCCTTGTAGCCAAAAAACCAAAACCAGAAACAATATTGGAACAAATTCAATAAAGACTTTAAAAATGTTCCACATTAAAAAAATCTGAAAAAACTCTTATAGGAATTAGGAAGGAAAGAATTGCCGTTTGCTATCTTTGTATACATGTTGAAATGGGATTCTAAAGAGAAGAGAACAAATGAATTGGAGTATTAGTTCCAATGTTTGTTGTGACAAGTAATAGAAAATCCAAATCAAAATGACTTAAACCATGAAGAAAACTAATTATCTCACTAAAAGACATGATGTAGGGACAAATATAGACCTTATATTATAGAATTGTATTGAAAGGAAAAAGAATGAGTTCCTGTAAAATCCTTGGAGGAGGGCACATAGCTATCATTCAATAAATATTAGTTACCATTATCTCATTGGCTAGATTAGACAAGAACATGTCTGTACCAATCACTGAAAAAGGGAATGGCATTTTCATGATTATCTTAAATTCATCTTTTTTTTTTTTTCTTGAGCTGGTGAGCTAGGGATGGGGTCACCTTGTTGACAGAACCCTGAATAATCAGGATTCTGTCAACAAAGAAGTAGGAAAATGACTGCTGTTTGAGAACAAATAGTGCCAATACAACTGTGTTTAACACTACTGGGTAGAAGACCTTTTAAAATGCTGTGTTATGTTTAGGTGTATTGACTGTCTGAGGAGTCCAGGAAACCAATAAGACCAGTGTGAAATTAGAAGAGGCCCTATTGACTTAGGTACTGTGCATGCGTGTGGGGTGGTCAGTTGCTCATTTACATCTGACCCCTGGCGACCCCCGTGGACTGTAATCCACCAGACGCCTCCATCCTTGGAATTTTCCAGGCAAGAATACTGGAGTGGGTTGCCATTTCCTGCTCCAGACTTAAGTACTGACCCACCCCTAAAATATGGGAGGTCACATTGTGAAAATTCATATGAGAGTTCAATTTGTGAAAATTCATGTTCACAAATTAGGCTCCTTTGTTAATTTGGTTTGGAATGACCAGAGTAAGTCTAGATTTGGAAGCGGGCAGAAAATGCACCACTCAAAACCTATATATTTGTCATATCAAGGGACTGCCCCTAAACTGACTTAACAAGTTGGAGATCTTAGCCTCTTTTCCCCCAACAATGACAGTCTCTAACCACATGTGGCATTTGGCTAAACTTAGTCTCTTGCGTCGGAGAAGGCAACAGCAACCCACTCCAGTACTCTTGCCTGGAAAATCCCATGGATGGAGGAGCCTGGTAGGCTGCAGTCCATGGGGTCGCTAAGAGTCGGACACAACTGAGTGACTTCACTTTCACTTTTATGCGTTGGAGGAGGAAATGGCAACCCACTCCACTGTTCTTGCCTGGAGAATCCCAGGGACGGCAGGGCCTGGTGGGCTGCCATCTATGGGGTCGCACAGTAGACACGACTGAAGCGACTTAGCAGCAGCAGCAGTCTCTTGCATTATTCCAGTCCTTTGTGCTGATCCCAACGGCCATTCTTATTATCCCATTATTCAACACTCACCTTTATAGTTGCTTAGTTTAGAAGCAAAAAGAGGGAAGAGCCTTCTACTCAGGGACTTTTGTTACAAGGAAGGGAAATCTACTTAAGCTGGTTCAAGTAAGCTCATTGAGGGATATTACCTTAAAATACAAATAACCTTCATGAAGTCCAAATGTCACCAGACTCCACAAAAACTTTGGGAAAGTGAAACTCAGGCTACTCTCTATCCTTTTGGGACCCTGTGGTAACTTACACTAATCTTTTTGTATAGGCCCCAAACGGCACCTGGTGTTAATTCTATACTATTTAGCATAGTCTCTCAGTTCAGTTTCTCTCCGCTGACTCAGTCTCTGGTCCCAATTTTAAATTCCTGAGACATAAATTTGATTAGTTTAATTTACCAAACCAGATGCTGATTATCATGGAGATGAATTTGTGACTCCATATGTAAATATACTCTATTGTAAATGGATGGAAAGTGAATTATTCAGGATATGTGACAGATTATGATAGATTAAGCACTGAATTGAGAGCTTAGAAACCCAAGTTCTAATTCTGATTAAGTCACTAACTGTTTGTATCATCTTACTTCTGCAAAAGATGAAATCGAAATAGGTGTTCTCTGATGTTCTTCTTACCCTAATATTCTGTAAGCTGTCATCTCATAATCTGTGACATAAATCCTGAAGTTATCAATTTTTTACATTGACTATGTTGTACCGGGGCTTCCCTGGTGGCTCAGAAGGTAAAGAATCTGCCTGCATTGCAGAAGACCTGGGTTTGATCCCTGGGTTGGGAAGATCCCCTGGAGAAGGAAACAGCAACCCACTTCAGTATTACTGCCTAGAAAATCCCATGGACAGAGGAGCCTGGTGGGCTACAGTCCATCAGGTCACAAAGAGTTAGATACAACTGAGCGACTAACACACACACACACACACACACACACTGTATCTAGATTGATTCCTTATACCTAGATTGATTCCAGTTCAAGAACTTTAAACTTATTAAAGATGTTTTACACAACCTGCTCTGAAGTGCTTACTTCTAGGAGTACTTTCTATTGAGTTCATCTCTGAGACCTGAATTTTTATTTACAGCCAATTTAGAAGATGCTAGAGAAGTTATCGGAGAAGGCAATGGCAACCCACTCCAGTACTCTTGCCTGGCAAATCCCATGGACAGAGGAGCCTGCTGGGCTGCAGTCCGTGGGGTCGCTAGGAGTCGAACATGACTGAGTGACTTCACTTTCACTTTTCACTTTCATGCATTGAAGAAGGAAATGGCAACCCACTCTAGTGTTCTTGCCTGGAGAATCCCAGGGACGGGGTAGCCTGGTGGGCTGCCGTCTATGGGGTCGCACAGAGTCGGACACAACTGAAGCGACTTAGCAGCAGAGCAGCAGAGAAGTTATATCAGAAGAAAATCCAGGACTTCTGGATGAGGGTACATTGAGTAAGATGCACAGTAGGAGTCTATTAGAGTGTTCATTGTTATTTTGTTAATGAATAAATAGTAAATGTTCAATATTTATATCTTGCTAAATCTATAAGAACTTATGAACATACTCATTACTGGTATTGCCATATTTAATAAGATTCATTGTAACCAGTTCAACATTGTGCCTACCTGGATGCTATTTTGAACATAGAAATAGTTCTTTTTTTTTTTTTTTTTGAACAATAGAAATAGTTTGAACATAGAAATAGTTTTTTTCATATTAAAATAGGGTTAAAATTGAATGGCTTACTAGAATTCTCTGCTTCTACAATAACACAGGATTAAGAAACATGTGGATGGAATTATAAAAGGTTTAAAGCAGAAAAAAATTCATATGTTTAATTGTAAGTGGAGAATTTCAAGCTAGACAGGGTGCCTCATGAGGGGGTGATGCGCATGGAAACCACGTTTTAACAGTCACGGGAGAAAGGTTAAGAGCTGCTTGGACTGTCTTCATGTAGGAGAAGATGGCATTTCTTTCTCCAGTGGGAAGTCTGGGTGGGAAAGCAGTATAGGCTAGTGGAGACACGTGAGGGCCCTGGAGTGAGACATCATCCTGGGCGTGTCCCTACATCTCTGTGCTTTGGCTCCCTGTCTTCATTAGGCTGTCCAGAAGTAGACCCAGTTTCAATGCAAATATTGGTAGGTGATCTTCAGAAAACACTGGTAGGGTGATGAGGAAGCGAGCAGATGAAGGGAAGATGGCCAAGGAAAACGGAGTTATCAAGTGTGTTACTACTGTGGGACCAGAGCTTCGCCCCACTGGGGAACTCTGAGAACCAATGTAGACCACCCACTGCAGAGCCAAGCCACTTGAGGAGTGGTCCTCTTGACCACTGGTTGAAAGATACTTCTAAGGCGGTGTTAATTCTCTGGCACTTCTGGCCAGATATAGTCCAGGAAACTCAGCTCTGGCCCAGAGATGCAGGTGTGGGCACAAGGGAGTCTGCCAGCTTGCACCAAAATGAGGAGTCTGGAGTGGATGGGCAAGCACAGGCAGCATCTGCTACAGTCTTCACCTAGAAGACAGAAGTGATGATTGTATTTACCAGAGAAGGTACTTATGAAGATTAAATAGTTCATGCCAAGCTCTTAGTATAGTCAGTTCAGTTCAGTACTCAGTCATGTCCGACTCTTTGCGACCCCATGAATCACAGCACACCAAGCCTCCCTGTCCATCAGCAACTCCCGGAGTTCACTCAAACTCATGTCCATCAAGTCAGTGATGCTATCCAGCCATCCCATCCTCTGTCATCCCCTTCTCCTCCTACCCCCAATCCCTCCCAGCATCAGGGTCTTTTCCAATGAGTCAACTCTTCGCATGAGGTGGCCAAAGTATTGGAGTTTCAACTTTAGCATCAGTCCTTCCAATGAACACCCAGGACTGATCTTCTTTAGGATGGACTGGTTGGATCTCCGTGCAGTCCAAGGGACCCTCAAGAGTCTTCTCCAACACCACAGTTCAAAAACATCAATTCTTCAGCGCTCAGCTTTCTTCACAGTCCAACTCTCGCATCCTTACATGACCACTGGAAAAACCATAGCCTTGACTAGACAGACCTTTGTTGGCAAAATAATATCTCTGCTTTTAAATATGCTATCTAGGTTGGTCATAACTTTCCTTCCAAGGAGTAAGCGTCATTTAATTTCATGGCTGCAATCACCATTTGCAGTGATTTTGGAGCCCCAAAAAGTAAAGTCTGACACGGTTTCCACTGTGTTCCCATCTATTTCCCATGAAGTGATGGGACCAGATGCCATGATCTTAGTTTTCTGAATGTTGAGCTTTAAGCCAACTTTTTCATTCTCCTCTTTCACTTTCATCAAGAGGCTTTTGAGTTCCTCTTCACTTTCTGCCATAAGGGTGGTGTCATCTGCATATCTGAGGTTATTAATATTTCTCCTGGCAGTATTGATTCTGGCATGTGCTTCTTGCAGCCCAGCGTTTCTCCTGATGTACTCTGCATATAAGTTAAATAAGCAGGGTGACGATATATGGCCTTGACGTACTCCTTTTCCTATTTGGAACCAGCCTGTTATTCCACGTCCAGTTCTGACATTCCTATTTGGAACCAGTCTGTTGTTGCATGTCCAGTTCTGACTGTTGCTTCCTGACCTGCACATAGGTTTCTCAAGAGGCAGGTCAGGTGGTCTGGTATTCCCATCTCTTGAAGAATTTTCCACAGTTTATTGTGATCCACACAGTCAAAGGCTTTGGCATAGTCAATAAAGCAGAAATAGATGTTTTTCTGAAACTCTATTGCTTTTTCAATGATCCAGCAGATGTTGGCAATTTTATCTCCGGTTCCTCTCCCTTTTCTGAAACCAGCTTGAACATCTGAAGTTCACGGTTCACGTACTGCTGAAGCCTGGCTTGGAGACTTTTGAGCATTACTTTACTAGCGTGTGAGATGAGTATAGTACTTGGCATATACTAAGCATTCAAGGTTTCCCAGGTGGCGCTAGTAGTAAAGAACCTGCCAGCCAATGCAAGACATGTAAGAGACATAGGTTCGATCCCTGGGTCGGGAAGATCCCCTGGAGAGGGAAATGGCAACCCACTTTACTGTTCTTGCCTGGAGAATCCCATGGACAGAAGAGCCTGGTGGGCTATAGTTCAGTGGGTCACAAAGAGTTGGACATGACTGAAGCAACTTAGCATGCACGCAATGTTACTTTATTTAATTTTTAAATATTATTAAAATCAGATCAATTTGTTTGATGAAAAGTGATGAAGAATCTGCCTGCCAATGCAGGAGATGTGGGTTTGATCCCTGGGTGGGGAAGATCCCCTGGAGAAGGAAATGGCAACCCACTCCAGTATTTTTGCCTGGGAAATCCCATGGACAGAAAGGAGTCTGGTGGGCTACAGTCCAAGGGGTCGCAAAGAGTCAGACACCACTTAGTGAATGGGCAGGCAGGCAGAGATGCCAAGCAGCAAGCTGTCTGGTGATAACACTTTGCTAGGTCAAGGGAGGAGAGGAGCAGAAGCTACCCATTGTCAGTGATCTGGGAAAGCATCCTTGCCCTACGTGAGAGGCCGGGCCCAGGGCCTCTGTGGTGCTCTCCTACTCTGAGTTTCTGTGGTTACTCAGATCTGAGCGGCTGCAGCAAACATATCTTACGCCCTTGGCGTGCACCCTCAGCTCACACAATTTCTGCTGTAGCTGTGCTGGACAGGCCCCGTTGTTGCTCCTGGGGGCCCATCCTGAGCACCTGTTACAGCACCTCTCAGCTCCCAGTCTTGGGGTTTCTTCAAGACAGGGTAGATTGGATGTGGAGGGGAGTTAGTGCCCCTGAGGGAGGGGATTTTAAAGGAAGACCCAGTTTTTACCTTCTGTCGGATGGTGGGACCCGGGGAGAGGTGGTAGAACAAATGAAGTTAAAATATACTTGCTAAGTTAGAGCTCCGTTTAAGGTGCTCTGAGTGGAGCTGGGGTGGAGTGGGGATGTTTGAGAGAGGGGAGCTGAATTGTGAAGGAATTCAGGCATCAGAGAAACAGGCAGAGAGAAGGTGGGGGTGGGTTGCATTTGGAGAGGCCAGGAGGAGCACAGGTGAGGTGGAGGGAGGGTAGGGCCTGGAGTACAGGGAGCAGGGAACCACAGGACATGGAAGAGAAATATAACCCAGGTCCTATGACAAGGAGATGTCCTGCAGGCACGGGACGCCTCTGAGACTTTTAATTAGGAGAGGGACTGGACCAGGTCCGTGCTTTGCTGCGTTTGCTCTAGGGGCAGTAGGAAAAGTAGACCTGAGAGAGGAGATGTTAGACAGGCAGTTCCAGCAACGGGGAAGACAGATAAGGACAGCCTGACCCAGGGCCACGGAGCAAGTGCGGGCTGAAGCGATTTGCATCATCAGTCCTTTTAAAGGACAGAAATAAGGAGGCGAAGGAAGTGAACAGAGGGAAGCAGCAGAGGGTTAGAGGCCACAGGAAAGCGTTTAAGAAGAACTGCCGTGTCAGTTGCTTCCTCAGATGGTTTGCAGATGAAACAAGCCTTTCTCCCAACCACCGCCCTTGACATGGGCCCTGGAAGGACAGCTCTGCATCTTCCTTCTAAATCCGCTACTAACTTACACCTGGATTCATTTCTGGAAGCTTTTAGTTCAAATGAACCAACATCAGTATCTTGTTCAAAGGTCTTTGGATTGAGTATCAGATTCCTTGGTTGTTTCTTGGCGTGTGGGGCCCTTTCCTACATGGTACGGAAAGATGCCTTGGAACAACATGTGTTGGAATGTGAGGGAAATAATGTGGACTGATGCCAGCATTTGCAAGCATGATGAATGGGTTGGGGAAAGACTCTTTCCAAGTTCATCCTTCTCCTTGGAGATTGGGTAAAATACCAGGTGCAGTATAAATAGAGTCCTTTAGGGAAAAGGGCTTCCCTGCTGGCTTAGAGGGTAAAGCGTCTGCCTCCAATGCGAGAGACCTGAGTTCAATCCCTGAGTTGGGAAGATCTTCTGGAGAAAGAAAGGGCAACCGACTCCAGTACTCTTGCCTGGAAAATCCCATAGATGGAGGAGCCTGGGAGGCTGCAGTCCATGGGGTCGCAAAGAGCGACTTCACTTCACTTTAGGGAAAAGTCAGGGAAGGGGGCCTCTCCATTACAGATGAGCTAAAAATTGATAAGTACTCCCTGCAATTATGCAAAGACTAAAAGACAAGGCAAGGGAGAGTTCTTTGCATGTGTGATCCATAGAACCCCAGAAACCCATATGTAACAGTTTATGATTAGAAGAGAGCAGAGACATCAACCCTTGGAAGCATCTTTGTGATACATTCCAGAGCAATACTGTTGCATTTTATTCTTAATGAAAAATGACATTATGCAGTAAAGGGAAACTTGTCTCAGTGATCCACTGATTTGTGTTTAATGATAGTAACTTCATTCTTGGATCTTGCCATCCCCAGTTTTCTTAGATTGCACTATTTTATCTCCAGATGTGCTCAACATCTTGAAAATTACAGCAAGTAAACTGAACGTGTGATACTTGAATACCACTTTGTAATACGCGCTTGCTTATTGTGATGTAAAAAATATCATTTTTATGTATCTTAAAAATTGTGCATTTGATGTAGAATATTATGGTCTGTTGCCCTGGTGGGTCTTCAAGTCACTGCTGGCTCTGGTTCTGCTAGTTAATTCTGCAGGGCTTCTGGCCCTGTTTTCTAACCTGGGGTACTCAGTGCATTTGGGGCATGGTAGATGGTAACTCAATGGTAAAGAATCTGCCTGCAGTACAAGGGCCTCAGGAGACGTGAGTTTGATCCCTGGATTGGAAAGATCCCTTGCAGGAGGGCCTGGCAACCCACTCCAGTATCCTTGCTTGGAGAATCCCATGGACAGAGGAACCCTGGTGGGCTACAGTCCATGAGGTTGCAAAATTGTCGGACACAACTGAAGTGACTTAGCACATGCACAGGCAAAATTAAGCAGTAAAAATGACACATCGGTTCTCTATGAGGACGTAGATGGAGGATGGGGGTGGGTAGGTGGGAGGCGGGTCCAAGAGGGAGGGGATATGTGTATAATATAGCTTGTTCACTTCGTTGTACAGTAGAAACTAACACAGCATTGTAAAGCAATTATTGTAGTACTAGTTAGTCGCTTAATCGTGTCTGACGCTGAGACCCCATGGACTGTAGCCCACCAGGTTCCTTTGTCCATGAGATTTTCCAGGCAAGAATACTGGAGTGGGCTGCCACTTCTTTCTCCAGGGGATTTCCCCACCCAGGGATCAAACTGGTTATACTCCAATTTAAAAAAAGCAAAAGCCAAAAAAAAAAAAAAATCAGCACATCTTCTTGTAGTATGTTTATTTGACCCAAATTGAAAGAATACAGATACATTAAGGAACAGATGTAAAATGCATTTGTATTTCAAAAATGGCGTGAGATCATGAAGAAACTTTGTATCTAGAGCTAATGCTCAAAAACACCTTCTGGCCCTCTAAACTTTGTACCGCCTCACTTCTGCCCCCAGGTTTGCTCACACTCTGCTCTTGTTATAGGTGCTGCAGAGGAGGAACAGTATTAAAGCTCTAGCCCTGGAAAGATGCTGGGACTGGAGTCAGATTAGCCTTGTCTTGTCTTGTCTACTTAGTAACCATGTTGCCATAAACAGGGGCTTTTATTAACTGTTCTGTCTTACTTTTCTATTATAGAATGGAGGTATCCTTCCCTATTCCATAAGGTTGCTAAGATTGAAAAGTAATTTGATTACTAGTATCAAACTGAATTTTTGTCTTTAGTGAACTGAGTATAAACTTAAAAATCATTTCATTTAGAAAGCAGGCTTTTTGAAAACTGGGCCTCAGGTTTTCTGTGTGCTGCTCTGTAATTTTTACCTTGGTTTATTTCATAATAATGTTGTGGGCTCTTTTGACACAAAAACCCTTTGCATATTAAATACAGTGAAAGATTTTTTTTTCCCTTCCACAAAGAAATACATCTCAATGCTCACTCCTTCAGTTCATTCTGCTGTCTGTTCAAACGTCACCTCATTGGAGCAGCCTTCTCTGACGAACATATCTGTCCCTACCCACCCCCCACCCTGCCCCCACCACCGACCCTCCACCAGTACCCTATCCTTGCTTGTTTATCTTCTCATATTGTGTACCACCCTCTGAAGTGCAATTATATTTCTGATGCTTGTCTCTCACAAAAATAAACAGCTTGACACAGAAGGAACATGTTCCCACCACCTACCCCTATACCTTTAGTGTTTAAAACAGTACCTGGCTCACAATAGGTCCTCTAAAAATAATTGTAGAATGAAGCAAATGATATTTGGGGTTTTTATCCCCCTTGATACATACTCCTTCAGGTCTGTTATGTCCCCATATTTGACAGTGACATTAAAAGAAGATATTTCTTTGCTAAATAATACCAGTGTTGTAACTCTCATAAGAAATGGCAGCTGATGGATGACTTCAGAGTAGATGATGCTGCAGGAAGTGGTGGGGGCTGTGTGTGGGGAAGGCAAGGCCTGCCTACCCTGGATGGTGAGGTGGAGGTCAGAAATTTAAGCTCTGGACTCAAATTTCCATGGTTCAGGCCTAGGGTTGTCATATCTTCTAGTTTCTTTTAAAGAGGACAGAAATCTCCATTGATTTTTTTCTTTTTTAAAAAATTAATTTATTTTAATTGGAGGCCTATTACTTTACAATATTGTAATGTACATGTGTCCCCCATCCTGTTTTTACATTTTTTAAATTTTAGTGCCACAGGTACTTTGTTTTTAGTTACCATTGTTTTTTATTTTAAAAATTAATTTTTATCTCCATTGATTTTGAAATGTTGATTCAAAAAAAAAAAAAGAAAAAGAAACTTTGCAGGGCAAACACAATACTTCTTTGAGGTTGCTTTTGACCCCTGAGGTACATACTTTTCAGCCTCTAGGAAGCCTCAGAGATGGAATAGGACACATACATGTGGTTAAAAGGGTCCTGATGGGCTCTGGCCCTCAGTGATGGCCTGTTGGGCCAGGCAGGAATTTATACAGCGAGGCAGGGACCTGGGATGCCAGCCCTAAACCTCCAATTCAAAGTTAGCCAATCCCAAACTACCCGCCTGGGTTGATCTCATCTTACCATGCTCCCTTCTGCAACTCTTCACCCACTTCCCGACTGGTACCCATTTGGTTTTCTCTGTAAGTTTATTAGTCTCAGACCACTTCACATGCATATTCAACCTCTTTTGCGCTCTGACAGTATCCTTTAAAGCTCCCAACATGGCATTGGTATCTCCCTTGCTAGAGGGTAAAACACCTGAGGATTATTAACAGCTGTGCATTAATACTGATCTTTCTGCCTCAGCGATGCCTAGTGAAGAAAACTGCCTGTGCATCTGAGTAAGAAATGTTGGTTTGAGCTCTACCAGGGTAGGCATCTAGTCTAGTTAGTTCCTAGAACGGTGTCTTAGAGTGGTGTACAATACAATAAATATTGATTGCATGACTGTCTTCCTCAGTACACATCTGTCAGTTGAGCAGCCTTTATTGACACTGAATTTCCAACATCCACCCCTTCTTCCACAGTTTCAATCCCTCCATGGTGAAGTGGAGAAGGCCTATTAATATTGATAGATAAGAACCATTTTCTTTAAGTGATATGAGCAGAAGGTCAGCATGAAGAACGATTTTCTACTTGCAAATGTGATTTTTAATGTTGGTATTTATTAGGAAGGGTATAATTGTATGCAGTGCTCATGTTCCACGAACTAAGTTAAAAGAAAGTCTTCAGAATTGAAAACAGTTCTTTTCTATTTGCTACTTTGCAGCCTGCGGGATCTTAGTTCCCAGACCAGGGATGTAACCCATGCCCCCTGCAGTGGAAGCATGGAGTCCTAACAACCAAATGACCAGGTAAATCCCAATCAGTTCCTAATTTAATAGCATTTGTTCTCATCACAGGAAAGTGTAAGTGACGATGACCAGCACTTTCCAAAGTCTGTTAGTCCAGCGGCTTAATCCAGGTAACCAAAAGTCACGCACAGCCACCAAGGGTATCCCTGAGCGGTCTCACCCTGTGGTGAGACTTAGCCTATGTAGTATAGTTAGCCTCGTAGTGTACTTAGTAGTAACTTAGCCTATGGAGGCTTGCCCTGCTCCTTGCAAGATTTCTTCATCTCTGCCCATTCCCCCCTCCCCGACCCCCAACCCACAGCAAATCCACTTAGCAAGTGACTTTCAATATCAGTTGAACTGCTGGGAGGGAATTTTTCCTTTAATGGAAAAAAAAAAATCCTCTTCACACAGGTGCAATGGCCTGCCTCAATGAAGAAAGGCTACCTGGATGCCCACAACAGAACCCAGTTTTGTACAATAACCTCCCGCTGCAACGTGAGGCTCCAGGTAATGTGATCCGTTTTCACACAGCCTAGTGTTAGCATGCTGCTGCCACTCACTGTAAAGGTTACTATCTCTCTTTTATTGTCATTACAAAAGCTAACTGCAAAACCTGAAACCTTGCTGGGAAATTGCCTAGCTGCACAAAGAGCACAGAGACCCTATCGTTTCAGGGTTCAGTTCTTTCTGAGCACTTTTATAAAGGAGTTTTTGTCTGCCTTGCAAGGCTCCAACCACAGAGAAGCTGGAAATCCAGGTTAGCTGCAGGCTTAGAGGGTTTCAATGGAGGAGGTGCTCTTGGGTGTTTGCATACAGGTGCTTTACAACTTAAGTCACAAAGTTAATTAAAACTGCAACCCTGATACATTTTAGATAATGGGGAGGGGGAGAGGAGAAAGACAGAGGGAGAGAGAGGGAGAGAGAGGGAGAGAGGAGGAGAGTTTCCGGCTGAAAGATGTCTCCTGTTTTTGCAGATCCTATCAGCTTTCCTTGAAGGAGATGTTACAGGGTGTTCATTCTCCTGTTTGCTTTCAGCACCCTCGGGCTCAAGGTTTGAATTCTACGATCACAGTGTGGAGGGTGTTGGGAGGTGTTTATTTTTATCCCCACTGCCAGCATCATCACAGTGTGTGTGTGTGTGTGTGTGTGTGTGTGTGTGTGATCCAAATTCACACTCCTCACATGCACAGGACGGAAGCCTGAGCCAGCTGCTTTCCCCAAGGCTGAGATATAGTTAAGGTTCATGTTTTGCCTCATTAAAAAAGTGACGGCAGAAATGTGTGAGTGAAACCTGCCCTCACGGTAACTTACCTAACAAACTTGAGACGTGTTCCGAACGTGTGATTTGTTGTTCAGTGTGAGCCCAAGATGCAGAGTATGAGTGTGTGTGTGTGTGTGTGTACATGAGTTAGCTGTTGCAGACACACACAGCAAATGCTCTCTAGACCGGCACTCCCTGTCTCCTTACTAATAGAAGCTGGCTTCCCAAGGCTGCAACGGGTTCAGCTCAAAGATCGAGTTTCCCCTGGGGTGGGTGTGGCCGTGTGACCAGGTTTCGGCTGACTGGACTTGGGCAGAGGATTCTGCGGGACTTCCAGGAAGCCTTCTGCAAACGGAGGGCAGATACTTTGGCCCTTCCCATCTCCCTGCCACCTGGAAAGCTGATATGAGGCTGTTGCCCCAATTAGCCATGCTGGACACCACGGTGCCCTTGAAGACAGAGCTGGGGGTTGAGCTGTGGAGCAGGAAGAGAGAAGGTGCCTTGGTCCCTGAAGATTTTGTTTAGCTGTCACACCAGCTCTGACCTGCCTCCTCTGGTCTTTCCTTAGGAGAGAAAATTCCTTTGTGTGTTCAGGTCATTATTTTTGGTATCTGTCACAAGTAGTCAAAAGCAATTCCTAACCGATATATCAACTTGAGGTTTTACATTAACAAGGTCTGATTCGATGGGTGAATGAGCACAGAGGACAGGGAACAGTGTCTGGCGCCAAGGGTGTGTGCAAAAAGCGAGCTGTTAATGCCCCTTTGGGGAATTATTACACTTACCAATCATCTCTGAGTTTACACTTTAATGTGGGGAATACCCATTTTAATTCGGCTTTGTGTTAAAATTATAAGGGTTCTAGAAAAGTGTCAACTCAGCTTGGTTGTCCTAACTGACATATTCAGCCCACACAATTTGAATGTGTGTTAGCTTCTTCCTTCATTCGTTCAGGAAATGTTTTTTCAGTGCCTGTTATGGGTGAGGCACAGCTTTAGATAATGGTGAAGGTCCAGGGGGTGGTTACATAAAGGAAAATGAGAGGAAGACTCTGGCTTCAAACATTCAGACCAAGAAAGAATTAATAAATAGTAATAATAGCTAATGTTTACTGAGCACTGATGGTCAGCTGCAGCATTTTACCTGTATCGACTCATTTTATACTGCCACCAGCCTTTTGGGGTACACAAGTGTTATTATTTTTCTAATTAAACTAGGAGGGCTCTAGAGGTACAAATAAATTCAGTAACTTGTGCAAAGTCATAGTGATGAAATTGGAAGTTGCAAATGGTATTTATGTGCTCTTAATCTCTGAAGTGAAAATGAAACTGTTAGTTACTCAGTCATGTCTGACTCTTTGCCACCCCATGGACTGTAGCGGAATGTGCTCCTCTGTCCGTGGAATTCTCCAGGCAAGAATACTGGATGGGTAGTCATTTCCTTCTCCAAGGGATCTTCCTGACCCAGGATTGAACCTGGGTTTCCTGCATTGCAGGCAGATTCTTTACCATCTGAGCCACCAGGGAAGCCCCTCTTAATTTCTATACAATAATTATAATAATTGAGCAATTTATTGAACCCATTTTATGTGCAAGACCCTACACTGTATTGTAGGGCAGTGGTTCTCAAAGTGTAGTCCTTGAGCCATCTGCTGCAGTGTCACCTGGGAAGTTCTAGAAATGCAAATCACTGGCCTCACCCCAAACCTGTTGCATCAGAAACTCTGGGGTAGGGCCAGTGGGTTGGCTTTAATAAGGCTTCCAGGTGATTCTGGGGCCTGCTAAAGTTTAAACAACTGCTGTGATAGGGGATGAATAGATAAGTGAGATTTATTTAAGTTTAAAAGAGGGTATGTGCATGTTAATCGCTCAGTCATGTCCAACTCTTTTCGACCCCATGGACTGTATGTAGCCCACCAGGTTCCTCTGTCCACGGAATTCTCCAGGAAAGAATACTGAAGTGGGTAGCCATTCCCTTCTCCAGGGGATGTTCTCAACCCAGGGATCAGATCCAGGTCTCCTGCATTGCAGGCAAATTCTTTACTATCTGAGCCACCAGGAAAGCCCTTGGAAGAGGGTAAAGCAGGTATAAAAACAACTATAATTCAAGGCAGATAAGATGCAGAAGGACTAGAATCCTCCTGAGTTTTAGTTTGCTGAAAGATTTTCTTATTTAAGAGAAGCTAGAATCTAGATTTTAATGGGAAGTCTCTCAACTTTATAATTGGAGCCAAAATAGATTAAAAAATTATCTTTGGATTAGGGGCCCAGCCTACTCCATTATGATTACATCTGCAGTGACTCTATTTCCAAATAAAGTCACATAGTTTGGGTTAGGACTTCAACATACCTTTTTGGGGACACGATTCAATCCATAACATTCACTTTTAGATACTGTAATTCAATAGCTCAGGTCTTTGTTTCCCTTATAAGTCAAGACTAATTCATTAATTTTTCCCTTGTTCCTTTCTATGGGAATAATTAAGAGGATATGATATACCTTAATGACATTTTAGAGTCACTGTGTAGATATATGAGTACTTTAAAATCAACTGAGACTTGGAGCTAATGGTAAGGCAAATGACCTTTGCCCTCTGCTAAGACAGAACACACAAAATTAGAAGATAACTTGAGAGACTTGTGATTTTTGAGACTTGGGTGAAGAAAGGCTACTTTGCTAGAAATCCAAATAGTCTGTCTAGCTTAAGATGAGGTCAAGGCCCAATGGCTGTAAAGGGCCCTTTGAAACACTTTCAGTATTTGACTAGGGTCTGGCTAGCCATGGAAATGTAGGGAATTTTAGATATGAGATGATGAATCCAGAAAATTTACAGACATTCAGATAAGATTCTACCTCTCTATGTAATTTGTACCCCAAAACTAATAGGAAAGTGACATAAAGGTCAAAAGATAGGCTCATATGTTCTCAGAAGGTCCTCACTCTTCAAGAACTAGAAAAAATTTTTAAAAATTAATTTGAACTTATTTTTAAGACATAATCTTTAATTGCATCCTTCTAGATTTTTGCATATATTTTCCCCTGTCTTTTGTGTGTGTGTGTCCCTGCGTGTGTAATTTTTGTGTAGTTGAATCCAAAGTTAACCAGCTTAAACCTAATGACTGAATTGACATTCAGTGTTCACTGCTTTGGGCTTCCCCAAGGATTTCTAAATTTAGAGTACAGTACTGTTTAGCACTATCCACATTTTCATTTTTCCATTTTCTAATGTTTGTTTAAAATAACATAGGCGAAATGCATAAGAAAGGTTTAGTTTCACACTCTCCCACCCCCGCCTTTTTTAGTTAAAGAATTATTTTTCAAAGGAAGGCCAACATGTGAAAATAGACTTCAGGGGAGCTGCTGTGATTGAATCAAGAAGGGTTGAGGAGTATCTTCTGGGCACTCCATCTGGGCCCCCTTAGAACATCATTTGAAAATCACTCCTACGAAATAATTGCAGAAGGAAATGCTGAAGTCCTAATAAAATGGTTATACTGCTAATTGTTGGCCAAAAGCTGGCAGTGTGGCACAGTAAGTACACACTGAAGTGTACATTTCTCAACTCACCTATTCAAAAAACATTTTTTGTGTGTCCCAGGTGCTGTGGCTGTGTGGAATATCAATAGTGGTATATGAAATATAAATTAAGGGCTCAGGAATTCCCTGGTGGTTCAGTAGTTAGGGCTCTGTGCACTCATTGTGAGGGCCCAGGTTCAATCCTGGGTGAGGGAACTAAGATCCCACAACTCACGTGGCAAGCCAAAAAAAAAAAAAGGAGGGGGTCAACATTTGGCAGATATTGCTAGTCGCCTTCTGTGATAGCCCACCTCCAAGCCAACCAACCCCTAACAATCCCTATCTCCCGGTATACATGCTGGCATGTGAGCCTCTCTTAGCATGTGCCAGGGTGTTCTGTTTGTGACCAATAAGATATAGCTCAAGTGTAGAAATAGCACTTCTGAGATAGGTTCTAAAAGCTGTGACTTCCATCCTGGGCCTGGTCCGTCTTTTTGTCTGTCTGCCTCTGTCTCTTAGATCACTTACTCTGGGGGAAGCAAGCCTCATTGTGAGCAGCCTTATGGATAGGCCCACGTGGTAAGGAGATGACGTTTCCACCCAATAGCCTAGGAAGAACTGAAACCTATCAGCAGCCATGTGGCTTACCTTGAAGTGGACCCTGAGCCTTCAGGTGACTGCACTCCTGGCTGACAGCTCAACGGTGTTTTCATGACTGACTCCGAGACAGAATCCCCAGGTGAACTGCTTCTTCACTCTTCTTCCTCAGAAATTATCTGGGAAAATACATGGTTATTCAGTTCAGTTCAGTTCAGTTGAGTCGCTCAGTTATGTCCGACTCTTTGCAACACCATGGACTGCAGCACCCCAGGCCTCCCTGTCCATCACCAATTCCCGGAGTTTACCCAAACTCATGTCCATTGAGTTGGTGATGCAATCCAGCCATCTCATCCTCTGTCGTCCCTTTCTCCTCTCATCTTCAATCTTTCCCAGCTCAGGATCTTTTCAAATGAGTCAGCTCTTTGCATCAGGTGGCCAAAGTATTGGAGTTTCAGCTTCAACATCAGTCCTTCCAATGAACACCCAGGATTGATCTCCTTTAGGATGGACTGGTTGGATCTCCTTGCAGTCCAAGGAACTCCCAAGAGTCTTCTCCAACACCACAGTTTAAAAGCATCAATTCTTCAGTGCTCAGCTTTCTTTATAGTCCAACTCTCACATCCATACATGACTACTGGAAAAAACCATAGCCTTGACTAGATGGACCTTTGTTGGCAAAGTAATGTCTCTGCTTTTTAATATGCTATCTAGGTTGGTCATAACTTTCCTTCCAAGGAGTAAGGGTCTTCTAATTTCATGGCTGCAATCACCATCTGCAGTGATTTTGGAGCCCCCCCCCAAAAAAAATATATAGTCTGACACTGTTTCCACTGTTTCCCCATCTACTTGCCATGAAGTGATGGGACCAGATGCCATGATCTTCGTTTTCTGAATGTTGAGCTTTAAGCCAACTTTTTCACTCTCCTCTTTCACTTTCATCAAGAGGCTCTTTAGTTCTTCTTCACTTTCTGCCATAAGGGTGGTGTCATCTGCATATCTGAGGTTATTGATATTTCTCCTGGCAATCTTGATTCCAGCTTGTGCTTCATCCAGTCCAGCGTTTCTCATGATGTACTCTGCATATAAGTTAAATAAGCAGGGTGACAATATACAGCCTTGACGTATTCCTTTTCCTATTTGGAACCAGTCTGCTGTTCCATGTCCAGTTTTAACTGTTGCTTCCTGACCTGTATACAAGTTTCTCAAGAGGCAGGTAAGGTGGTTTGGTATTCCCATCTCTTTAAGAATTTTCCACAGTTTATTGTGATCCACACAGTCAAAGGCTTTGGCATAGTCTATGAAGCAGAAATAGATGTTTTTCTGGAACTCTTGTTTTTTTAATGATCCAGCAGATGTTGGCAATTGGATCTCTGGTTCCTCTGCCTTTTCTAAAACCAGCTTGAACATCAGGAAGTTCATGGTTCACATACTGCTTAAGCCTGGCTTGGAGAATTTTGAGCATTACTTTACTAGCATGTGAGATGAGTGCAATTGTGTGGTAGTTTAAGCATTCTTTGGCATTGCCTTTCTTTGGGATTGGAATGAAAACTGACCTTTTCCAGTCCTGTGGCCATTGCTGAGTTTTCCAGATTTGCTGGCATATTGAGTGCAGCACTTTCACAGCATCATCTTTTAGGATTTGAAATAGCTCAACTGGAATTCCACCACCTCCACTAGCTTTGTTCATAGTGATGCTTCCTAAGGCCCACTTGACTTCACATTCCAGGATGTCTGACTCTAGGTCAGTGATCACACCATCGTGATCATCTGGGTCATGAAGATCTCTTTTGTACAGTTCTTCTGTGTATTCTTGCCACCTCTTCTTAATATCTTCTGCTTGTGTCTAGGTCCATACCATTTCTGTCCTTTATTGAGCCCATCTTTGCATGAAATGTTCCCTTGGTATCTCTAATTTTCTTGAAGAAATCTCTAGTCTTTCCCTTTCTGTTGTTTTCCTCTATTTCTTTGCATTGATCGCTGAGGAAGGCTTTCTTATCTTTCCTTGCTATTCTTTGGAACTGTGCATTCAGATGCTTATATCTTTCCTTTTCTCCTTTGCTTTTCGCTTCTCTTCTTTTCACAGCTATTTGTAAGGCCTCCCCAGACAGCCATTTTGCTTTTTCGCATTTCTTTTTCTTGGGGATGATCTTGATCCCTGTCTCCTGTACAATGTCACGAACCTTTGTCCATAGTTCATCAGGCACTCTGTCTATCAGATGTAGTCCCTTAAATCTATTTCTCACTTCCACTGTATAATCATTAGGGATTGGATTTAAGTCATACCTGAATGGTCTAGTGTTTTTCTCTACTTTCTTCAATTTAAGTCTGAATTTGGCAATAAGGAGTTCATGATCTGAGCCGCAGTCAGCTCCTGGTCTTGTTTTTGCTGACTGTATAGAGCTTCTCCATCTTTGGCTGCAAAGAATATAATCAATCTGATTTCGGTGTTGGCCAGCTGGCAATGTCCATGTGTAGGGTCTTCTTTTGTGTTGTTGAAAGAGGGTGTTTGCTATGACCAGTGCATACTGTTGGCAAAATTCCAGCAGCCTTTGCCCTGCTTCCTTCTGTACACCAAGGCCAAATTTGCCTGTTACTCCAGGTGTTTCTTGACTTCCTACTTTTGCATTCCAGTCCTCTATAATGAAAAGGACATCTTTTTGGGGTGTTAGTTCTAGAAGGTCTTGTAGGTCTTCATAGAACCCTTCAACTTCAGCTTCTTCAGCATTACTGGTTGGGGCATAGACTTGGATTACTGTGATATTGAATGGTTTGCCTTGAAAGGCTTAGAGCCAAAAGTTTAGGGGGTAATTTGTTATATAATAGTAACAGATAGCTGTCCTTGGGATTCTCCAGGCAAGAATACTTGAATGGGTTGCCATGCCCTTCTCCAGGAGATCTTCCCAACCCAGGGATTGAACATGCTTCTCCTGCATCTCCTGCATTGCGGGCAGATTCTTTACCTGCTGAACCATCAGAGAAGCCCAGATAGTTAATGCATGTAGTTAAAATCTCTTTTTCCTTTTTTCCTTTCTAACAAGTCTCAGATTTCTTTCAAAGCGTCAATGTGCCCAGTACATAAACCAGTCAACCAACCAACCAAACAGAAGTTACCCAATAAGAAAGGTAGGACTCAATTTACAGAATCAGAATATCTTTGATCTTGGCTGCTGAAATATAAAACAAAATAAAAACTTCTCGGTTGTATTTTAAACTCATACTTAAAACAAAACACCAACCATTTTTGACTCCTTCTCTGGGGAGCTTGAATGATGAGGAAATAATCAGAAACCATTCCAACAGTTTGACCCTCCCCTGTCTGCATCCCAGGAATCCGACTGCTGGACTTGGCCAAGGATAAATGGAACTTGAGTTTCAAAACCTTCTCACCCAATACAATTTCAAATCTGTAGCCTTTGAAGCCTGTCAAGAAGCGAAATGTAGCAAACTGAATTGAACATTTACCAACAAGTGTTTAGGGAATTGTCTTGACTTTTTGGGCAAGAAACTGTTCACAGATATGATTTTTAAGTACCCTCCTTTTTATCCTCTTCAGTAATGGGCTGCCCAAAGTCTGAAGCTCCCTTATCTGCCCAGACATTCTTTGATCCACCCACTTTATACAGAACAGGAAAAAGTGTTTGTTTTGGTTTTGTTTTTGAGCGTTGTCACACCCTAAATGGAAAATTTTTAGATTGTATATTAGACTAGACAAATTAAAAACATCTAAAAATAACACCTCAAAATGTGTTTATAACTTATTGTGAAAATGAATAAAAAGTGGATTCAATTTTGGATTAAAAAATGAACAAAAATTGTTTTATTGAAGAAACTCCTTTCTTCTCATATTCTTCTTGTTCTCTTCAATTCCTTCCCCAGCTTCTCACTGTCAAATTATAATTAATCTATTAAAATCAATAATGTCTTTTCAAGTCAACTTCAACTTCCTGTAACTGTTAAAAGTCTTCTATATTAAGTCTTTCAAAAATAATAGCAGCTCAGCTATTTTGATAGTAAAATATTTTGAGGCACAGGAGATCAAGAAAAAATGTAGAACAAAAGAAGAAACTGCACAAGAAATCATGCAAATTAAATTGATTTCTAGCTGTGTAGTAATCATAAAAGAAAGCAAAACATATCTCCCAAAGATGTTATTATCATATACCAAGTCATTTTGTTTTAATAAATGAAAAAAGGAATGTGAACTTTTAATCAGTTCTTTGGCATTTTCCCAGTAGGTGGTTATGTAGTGCTAAATTCTTAATATTGGAAATATTAAAATTTTTGGAGTTAAGCTATATTGAATATATGATCATATTTTAACAAATACATAGGAATGAAGAAGTTTAATATGTACTAGGATTTCTGAAAACTAATCTTAATTGAAATGAGGTAGTAATATAAATTATGGTTGCTAGATGAGGACTCACATTGTTTTACCTTGTAAAGGGAACATCAATCCTTGATACAATCTTTTTTTTTTTTTTATCACTTAATAAAAAAACCTCTCACATTGATTATTCTTTGTTTGGCCCAGAATCCAAGTTCAAGTTCTATAATTCTTGGAGGTAATTCTTAGAGCCCAAAGTAAAAGGATAGAGCATTTCTAGAATGTGTTGTTAGAAGCATTAATATGGCATATGGGTGTTGTTTTTCAAATGTAGTTATGAAATTTTACCTCTGCATTATAACCTGTGTTATAGTTTCTGACCTTCTATGATGGACGCCTGTTGATCTTGAGCCACACTAATGCTCTCGAATGGCTCCATGTGGGCTCTCTAGCTTGGTTCCTCCTACCACAGATCTATAACTGCCTTCCCATGTGGCTCAGATGGTAAAGAATCTGCCTGTAGTGCAGGAGAGCTGGGTTTGATCCCTGGGTCAGAAGGATCCCCTGGAGAAGAGAATGGCAACCCACTGCAGTATTCTTGCCTGGAGAAGCCCATGGTCAGAGGAGCCTGGCAGGCTACAGTCCATGGGGTTGCAAAGAGTCGGACATGACTGAGCTATGTTAGCATAACTGCCTTATCACTAATTTGTGAAGTGGCTGCACAGGGTTAAAGCCTCAAGCTTTGTCCTGGAAGAGAATAGGTCTATTGGTCTGTCCTGAGGACAGACCCCCAAATATTTCTGTGCTGCAATGAGAAGCAGAGTGCGGGTCTAGTCTCCTGGGTATGTCAGCTTGGGGGGCTGGAGGGGACAAGGTCAGAAGCAAACATGTTTAGAAAAAGGTCCCCATTTATCCACTTCCTGATGTGGTTTGTTTTCAGAGTATTGTCAAATGCTTCCCTTCTCCCTAATGACTGAACTGAAGAGCCAGCAGGACAGAGGTTTCTGTGTTAAGACATGAATGTGAAGTCTTACTGTATTTTGAGAGCTTAAGGAAAAGCTAATGGGAACTTTCCAGGGAAGATGGTGGGTGTTATTAACATGGAATATGTATGAGAATTCCTAAATGAAGGCTTTATAGGGTGGAGTTGGAGGCTAATAAGACTCCAGCTGGTTGGGGGTGGGCAGGGTGTGGGACCGGGTGGGGGTGGGGAGAAAGGGTAGGGAAGAAAGCCTTCTTTTGGACTCTGGGCACTCCGTGGGCCTGTTTAAAGGGCCTAGAATGAAGGCTGGTGGGGAGGCTAAGCAAAACAGGAGAGGTGCTAGAGAAACTAAAATGGGAACCTGTAGCTGGAGTTAGAAAGTACTAGTTTTTTTTTTTTTAAAGTAATTCCTGAAGGTAAGGGCCACGTGGGGAAGGACCTGTGGATTGAAAGGAAAGTAACCTGTAGCAGTCCCAGGGAGTACCCTCAGTTTTGAACCTGTGCCAAGCCATGGATGGGTATAATGATCAGCTTGGCTCCCTTGCCTGCACTCCTCTAACCTTTGCAGCTAAGGCCACACTGTCCACTCAGCCCGAGGCTCTGGGTCCAACCCTGTTTTTACAAAGAATCTAGAACTGAGAGCTCTAGTCTATTACCACCATGACCACAGTAACCTGGCTTCTCTTTCTGCTGCAGGGTCTGCTCCTACTTGTAACAGGATAACAGGCCTTTTGTCTTATTTCCTTTTTTTTTTTTTTGTCTTGTGCTCAGCCTGAGGGATCTTAGCTCCCAGTTAGGGATAGAACCCAGGCCTCCTGTAGTGGAAGTGCAGAGATTTAACCACTGGACCTCCAAGGAAGTCCCTGTCTTATTTCCTTTTGACTAAGCCTCTATCTTGGGTCCTAAGAACTGCCTCCTTTTCTTACAATGATATTGCTAACATTTAATTGAGTATCAGCTGTTATGCTGATCCTCATACTTACTATCCCATTTTGCAGATGAGAAAACTGAGGCTCAGACTATTTTGTTTTGTTTTGTTTTTTCACCTGTTCCAAATGATGGATCAGAGCCAGGGTTCAATCCACACAGTTTACTACCAGAGCCCAATTATGTACCCACCATGCCACTCTGCTTCTTCATCCTGTTTCTACAGTCTCTGCCTTGATTCTTTGTCTGCCACTCTGATTGTACCAGGATGGGCCTCCAGGTATGTTCTTCTCTTTTTAATCTTGCTGTTGAACACTTTCAGCATGTCTGCCTATTTCATCTTTCTTGAGTGATATCTAGCTCGGTGATCTGCCTGCTTTCTAGATCTTGACCATTTTCATGTTCTCTGGTCTTGTTGTTTATAAAGAATGCTGGTGGTGGCCTCTGTGATCTCCTAAGAGCCATGAACTAAAGAGCCTCTTGATGAAAGTGAAAGAGGACAGTGAAAAGTTTGACTTAAAACTCAACATTCAGAAAACTAAGATCATGGCATCTGATCCCATCACTTCATGGCAAATAGAAGGGGAAACAATGGAAATAGTGACAGAATTTATTTTGGGTGCTCCAAGATCACTGCAGATGGTGACTGTAGCCATGAAAGTAAAAGACATTTGCTCCTTGGAAGAAAAGTTATGACCAACCTAGACAGCCAACAAAGGTCCATCTAGTCAAAGCTATGGTTTTTCCAGTAGTCATGTATGGATGTGAGATTTGGACCGTAAAGAAGGCTGAGCACCGAAGAATTGATGCTTTTGAACTGTGGTGTTGGAGAAGACTCTTGAAAGTCCCTTGGACTGCAAGGAGATCCAACTAGTCCATCCTAAAGGAGATCAGTCCTGAGTGTTCATTGGAAGGACTGATGCTGAAGCTGAAACTCCAATACTTTGGCCACCTGCTGCAAAGAACTGACTCATTTGAAAAGACCCTGATGCTGGGAAAGATTGAAGGTAAGAGGAGAAGGGACGACAGAGGATGAACGGTTGGATGGCATCACTGACTCAATGGACATGGGTTTGGGTGGACTCTGGGAGTTGGTGATGGACAGGGAGGCCTGGCATGCTGCAGTCCATTGAGTCACAAAGAGTCGGACACGACTGAGTGACTGAAATGAACTGAAGAGCCATTACTGAATACAATTCTCTCTTACTTAACTTACTCTTCAGTAAAGTCTAGTTGTGCAGGTGTAGTCACTGCAGATAGACTGGAAGCAGAGTTTGGCTGGATAAGATGAGCACTCAGGGTGTGCAGTTGACTGGAGCATGGATCAGGCCTTCAGTAGCTGCAGTTAGAAATGAGTTGTGTGGGTTTGATGTCTAGATTAGCTGGGGAAAGGACCTCTTCCCCTTTAGTGATGAATTGGGGTCCCTTATTGGGGTCCATGACATGGCTTGAGGTGTTCTATGTTTCACCTTGAGCGTTGCCAATCTTTACACATGGTGCCTGATGCTGCAATCTGACTTCCTGTTTTGGTTAGGGCAGAGATTCTCAACCTCCCTACCCATCACAGCCACCTGCAGAGCTTCTGAGAACCGCTGAATTCTCTACTCTATCCTTGGAAGTTCCGTTTCAGATGAACTAGGGTGACCTCCAGGTATTTGCAGTTTTACCAAAATGTGTTGCTGAGAATTCTAATGCACAGCCAGAGTTGCTAGCCACTTCTGTGCTGGGTGGTTCTTGACCTGAGGGTATCACCAGTGAATAGGAGCAAAGCATCATGACCCAGGAAAGAAAGAAGTCTTTACTGTTGTTTCTCACTATGAACCCTGAATATTGTGGAATGTAAATCTGATCAAAGAAGGGCCAGGTAGGTTCCTCAAGTTGTGTGGAGCTAGAGGAAGCATACAATGGGGTAGAAAGGCGCTGTGATCTGGGGCTTAGATAGGATGCTGGAGGTGGAAGACTCCTCTCTGGGACTGGGAATTACTCAGGTGTAAGGTGATGGAGGGAAAGTTTGTGATTCTATCCTAATGTGGCTCCTAGTTGCCTTGAGTCCAACAAACTGCCCAAGTATGTTAAACTCTAAGTCCATCGGAATTGCAAAGGCAGAAATGCTGAGGCACAGCCTGAGAAAAGGCCAAGTAAGCGCAGGGATCATCATTTAAAACGTAGTGATCTTTGCACGCTGGCTATGATGACTCACATTTGATGCAAAAGCAAAAGAAAACCAAATACGTTTTGAACAAGATTTTAAGACACACTTATGGGGTCAAGGATTTTTCTAGCAGCAAGATGTCTGTGATGTTTACTTGGTTTTGCTCAGATTTTTTTTTTTTAACATTTTCAGTTCCTGTTTCTTAGCTTTTATTTTTTTAAGCCTGTGTGCTTAAAAGGGTCAACCTTAGGTTAAGCGGTGTATTTTTTTAAATCAAAGTTTGGAAATAAAGCAAACTGCTGTGATTAAAACGGTAGTCAGTCTCTGATCACTTTCATGTCAGACAAGGGGGCTCTGCCCATCCAGAGTTCTGTGCTTATCAAGGCAGCAGTGTGTGCTTTATCTTGTTGGACCTCATCTTTAATGAGGGAGTGGGGATTGGTGACCTATAACCACAGAATAAAGGCTGACAACTCTTGAGCACTTACTGTATGCCAGACACTACACTGAATTCTTTACATGATTATTTCATTTATTTCTTACCTTGACCCTAGGACACAGGGACTATTATTATTATCATCACTGCTTCTGTTTTAGAGACTAGGAACTGAAGCTTAGAGAAGTTAGGTAACTTTTTGAAGGTCACACAGCTGGTAAGTGATAGAACTGGAGTTCAGATGCCAGACTTGTATTTATAATCACTATGCTTATATTATCTCCCTAAAGAACTTTATCACCACTTTGTAAAATGAATCTTGCAAGGCCAGCCCTCTGTGAGCCTATTTCTTCATCTCTGAGTGATGAGATGAATGGTTACACCCAATCATGACTGGCCAAAAGGCTAAACTTATTCCAAATGTAAATAACTGGATAAGAGGGACTGAGGTTCGCTTTTCTTGAGAATGCAAATGTATGACTGTGAGCTGGAATTAACACTACAAAATGTAACCAGTTTATTTTACTTCAGAGCAATTTGCTAGTACCCCCTATATTCATAACAGCGTTCTCATAGTAGCCAAGAGGTAGAATCAATCCAGGTGTACATAACAGGTGAATGGATAAACAGTGTGTGTTATATACTTAAAATGGAATGTTACTCAGCTACAAAAAGGAAGGAATTCTGACATGCTACAACCTGGATGAACCTTGAGGACGTGACGGTACATGAAACGAGACAGTCACGAAAAGACAAATACTGCATGATTCCACTTATCTGAGGTATCTAAAGTGGTCAGAGTCACACAAACAGAAAGTAGAATGGTGATTGCCAAAGACTGGGAGAGGGGGGTGGGGAGTTGTTTAGTAGGTACAGAGTTTCAGTTTTGCAAGATGAAATAGTTCTGGAATGGGTTGCACAACAATATGAATATAATTTACTAAGTGGCACATTTAAAATTTGTGACAATGGTAACAAACAAATAATATTCCCCTGTAATAATCAGTGTACTGAAAATAAGTCTTCAATCAAAATAACATTACTGTCACAGACCTCTAAAAAACATTTATGATGTCTTGTTATGTGAGGAATTGCATACACAGATTTTCTTTTTTTGAATATTAACTTATTACTCTGAGTTTATGGTGCAGCTCTCAGGGTTAAGGGCCTTCCCTGGTGGCTCAGAAGGTAAAGAATCTGCCTGCAATGCAGGAGATCCAGGTTCAGTCTCTGGGTTGGGAAGATCCCCTGGAGAAGGGAATGGCAACCGACTTCAGTATTCTTGCCTAGAGAATTCCATGGACAGAGGAGCCTGGTGGGGTACAGTCAGAGGGTTGCAGAGAGTCAGACATGACTGAATGACTGACACTTACCAGGGTTAAAGGAGGTGATAATTTTACCTACAATATAGGGAATATGTAATACATTTAAGGCAATTAGCATAATAATCACACAATAAATCTTAATTATTTTTATTGCTCTCTGGAAAAATAAAACATTTGGAGAAATTTAAAAAAAAGAAACAATTTGCTAGTTATTTTGAGAAATATCTAGTTTTTCCAATTTAATGACACCTAGCCATGTATAACCATCCACCAGTCCTCTTTCAGCTCTAAAACTCTACAAACCTATGATTACTACCTATGATTATACCATTGACTGCATGGTATGTTTCTGAGGGACTATGGCTTTTTCATTACTGTTCATACAGGCAGGATGGGAGTCTTTATGATATTTGCACAAAGCAGTATCCCATACTGATTCTAGAGCAACAGCAGACAGGGACCAGGAAGGATTTTTCAGGCTGGGTTTTGTCCGTGGTTGGCTTTTTGTGGAGAAGGCAGTGCAGTGTGGGCAACTGGGCTGTTCTTCCAGTTCTTAGTGCCTGAGGGGCATGCTGCACAGCCCAACAACTCTCTGAGCAATTTGCTTTTCTCATTTGTGGAAACATGGAGAATCCCAGGGATGAGGGAGCCTGGTGGGCTGCCATCCATGGGGTCACACAGAGTCGGACACGACTGAAGCGACTTAGTGGCAGCAGCAGCAGGGTTGGATTGAATGAACATTGTCTCTCGTCATCCTGTCACTGATCCTTCTATAGACATACCCTCAGGAATTTAGGGGGACTGTCACCAATCGGGTCCTAGATATGCCCCCTTAAAGTCACATAATTAGAAAGGGCTTGGCTTTATAAAGTTTTACTTGGATGAAGAGAACTTGTCAATTAAGCTTCAAGACTTGTCTAGATTGTATAAAAGGGCAGCATATGACAACATGAGGACCAGAACTGCTTTTTGGATAATTTAATACAAAATTTTTTTGCCTTATCATACTGTTCAAGGGGTTCTCATGGCAAGAATACTGGAGTGGTTTGCCATTCCCTCCTCCTTGGAAGGAAAGCTATGATAAAACTAGACAGTGTATTAAAAAGCAAAGACATCACTTTGCTGACAAAGGTCCGTATGGTCAAAGCTATGGTTTTTTCCAGTAGTCACGCATGAATGTGAGAGCTGGATCATAAAGAAGGCTGTGTGTGTGCTAAGTGGTTTCAGTCATGTCTGACTCTTTGCAAACCTATGGACTGTAGCCCTCCAGCCCCTGGGGATGTGATATGGGCACCAGCAAATCACCAATCATCTTTTCTACCCTTTGTTCTTGTGGCTTATCCAGGAAAGGCAGTGTAGGGTAGTGGTTAAGCCTATATGGGTGAATCAGAGGGTCTGGGTTTGATCCTGATTCCACTAAGTTTACGAGGCACATGTTCTTGAGCAAAGTCTTGTTTATTTCATCTGTGAAAAGGGGCTTTTGAACTCTTCCTTGAAAGTGTGGGGATGGATTATACTATCCAGATAGAGCACTTAGCAGTCAGGTTTGACTTTCCCAGGGTATCACAATAACTTAGAATGAGTTAATCAAAATTTTATATAAGCTTTTTAGTCAAAATCCCAAATAAACTCAGACTGATATGTTAGTACCAGATGGGATTAATGGACTTAATTAGATGACATGAAAGTGAGACTCTTCACCCATTCATCTAGGATGGATTTGGTGGATTCTGTAGAAGACAATCCAGATGACTTTTTTTCCCCTAATACATATTTATTTCCACCTTTCTCAGGAATCTGCTACTTTCCACTGTTGATGACATTGTTTTAAAAAACCATATCCCAATGAGACACAGGACATGAAGAGTTACCCTGGAGGTATGGCTACAGGTGCCTTCAATCTTACCTCCAAAATCATTCTTGTTGTGGAGAAGTGCCTATACCTTAAGGAGACACACTTGGCCTTTTCTACTAGATTTTTGGATTTTGTTTATTGTGCAATAACCATTTTTCCTGCATTTCCAGGGAAAAGTGAATCTGGAGGGGCTCATTAAGAATGGGTAAGGCTAATGTCAGGCTTCCCAGGTGGCTGGGTGGATAAAGAATCTGCCTGCATTTCAGGAGATGCAGGCAGATGTGAGTTCGATCCCCAGGCTGGGAAGATCCCCTGGAGGAGAGCATGGCAACCCACTCTAGTATTCTTCCCTGGAGAATCCCATGGACAGAGGAGCCTGGTGGGCTACAGTCCATAGGGTTGCAAGGAATCAGACTTGACTGAAGAGACTGAGCACGCATGCATGCAAGGCTATCTTTATGGCCATAGACTCCTTGCAGAAACATCACGGATGTGGCCACAGGAAGCCAGGGATTGATGTGAAAAGCCCCAATTTAATTTTGAACCTGGAGTCCAACCATTTTTCCTACATTAGGAGTTTTCATAATGGAAATTAGATATGAGGTATTTTATTAATCAAGGAGCATTGTTGCATTATGCTACTACTTTTGATTATAGTGGGTGATTGAGGGACTAGGACCCCAAGAAGGGGGAGAAAAGTTATGGTCCTGCACAGCCTGGGAAGATGCTGCTTCCCACACACACAAGAAGTGTGTCTCCTTGTTGAGTTGTTCTGCCATTTGGTTTATATTTCTTTGTTCTTTGATTGAGGACTAGGAGCTCAACACACAGAATTCAAAATAAAAGTTAAAGGACATGGAAAAGACTGAGAAATTCCTGAGTATGTGGAATGAAACATTTGAGTGTGGGTTGTCATCTTTAATCAATGGATATATACATTTTAGGTTAAGATAATAATATTTACTTGTAATTGTAAAATTTCTCTACTGTTGGTTTTTGTGACTGAAACTTTAATCCTAATCTCCATATCTTCCCCTTCCACAAAGTCAGTTTTTTCAACATCACAATTTTTGACAAATCAGATTATTTTCAGGAATCTACATATCCCATTAGAGCAGAATAAACAGTACTCCTGAAAGCCTTGAGAGTCCAATTCCAAATTACTATGAAAGCTTCAATCTGTTCCTTGATTTGCTTTGTTGTTCACAGTGATCCTGCCCAGATGCTTATCACCATTTATGAGCTGTGTTACCATCAGAGTGTGTTAAAGTTTAGTGGTGACTTGCTCTGTATCCTTGTGTTGAGAGCTGCTGTTTTCCTAAAATGCACACTCACAGACCTGGATGTGATGTTTGTTTCTGTCCACCATCTGCTTTTAAAGTAAAACAGAGAAACAGAAGGCATTGGAAGAACAGAGGTCGGGGGAGCCATGACTCCCATGGTGGGTGGTGCTGTAAGGGAATTTAATTCTGGTGATTTTGAGCTGCAGGTGGGAAGACTGCATGGAGTGATGAACCACTGGAGAAGGTTTGAGCCTCTGTGGTGAGTTCAGCACTGTGGTAGGGGATGCGCAAGAAAGCACAAGAAGTCCGTCTCTCATGACATTTGAATCTGGGTGGGGAAACAAACCATGCCTGCTTGGGGAAGGCTGAAGCCCCTGTGCAGTGCTCTGTGACAGTGAGTTCATACAAGTGATGGGTCCCAGGAATTCAAAGCCAAGAGGCTCTCACCATGGGCTGTTGGGCTGGAGCAGCATGGTAAATCATGGGGATTGAACTGTCAGGCACAGACTAGAGAACCAGGGAACAAATTTCCTGAGAATTATTTTTCAAGAAGTGGTATGGTCTGGAATCTTAACTAAATGAGTTCATCCTACTGAAGGTGGAAACCAAATCTTTGTGCATGGGGTTGTTTCAAAGAAAAAAAGAGAAACAATCACGCCTCTTGTTTTGCTTTATCTGCTACTGGCATGGTACCAGCATGACACACAGAGGATTTTGACTTCTTCAGATGTCTTTGGTTACATTGTCCTTCTACTGATAAGGTTTAAGATTGGAAATACTGCCTTTTTTCTGACAAAAGCGTTTTTTCCCCCTATGGCCAGTTCTTCTTGAAATGATAGTTCCTTCTTATTTATCCGTGACTGGAAAACTCTGACTTACATAGGGCTTCTTTGAGAAGGACAGCAAGTTTATTCAGAGGAAAGTCCTCAATCCCTTTATTTGGTTTTTCTTATGTAATATTTTTCTTCTCTTGCCTATGTTTTTACCTGTTCTTCCCTTCTGTGCTTTTGCTCTGCTTGGTGGGATTGTCTATCTTGGATTTTTAGCTTCTTCTGTAGTTCTGGTATTTAGGAGAATTATCTTAGAATTCCTCATGTATGAGATAAAGCTTCACTTTTCTACATTTACCTTGTCAAATCTGAAGTTTTTGGTTCAATGCAAAATGGTACAGTCACTTTGGAAGAGAGTTTGGTGTTTTTTCTTTTTTTGAACCAAACATACTCTTCCCATACAATTCAGCAGTTGTGCTCATTGGCATTAACTCCATGATTTGAAAACATATGTCCTCACAAAAACCTACATATGGGTGTTTATAGCAGCTTTATTCATAAGTGCCAAAACTTGGAAGCAACTAAGATGTCCTTCAGTAAATGAATGAATAAACCGAAGTACATCCAGTCAACAGAATATTATTCAGTGCTAAAAAGAAATGAGCTATCAAGCCATGAAAAAACATGAAAGAAATTGAAACGAATATATCTAAGTGAAAGAAACCAATCTGAAAAGAGCTGTGTACTGTTTGATTGCAACTATATACTATTCTAGAAAAGGCAAAACTAAGGAGACTATAAAAAGGTCAGTGATTACTAGGGGTTAAAGGAAAGGGGAGGGATAAATGGGTGGATCACAAGGGATATTTGGGGCACTGCAAAGACTGTGTGATAATGCTATAATGATGAATACATGTCATTACACACTTGTCCAAACCCGTAGACTGTACAACACCAAGAGTGGACCCTAATATAAACTATGGGCTTTGGGTGATAATGTGCCAATGGAGGTTTATATCAGTTGTAACAAACAGAATACTCTTGTGTGTGGGGGGGTTGTTGATAATGGGGAAGGATATGCTTTTGTAGGAACAGGAAGTAAATGGAAAATCTCTGCATCTTCCTCTCGGTTTTGCTGTGAGCCTAAAACTGCTCCCACTGCTGTAAGAAAATAAATCTTTAAATATGAAAAAACATCCAATAATACCACTGACTCAGAGAGATTTAGTAATAGACTCCTGCATAAGCTTTAAAATCATCTTATTATTTGTATCTGTATGCAATGCCTTCCCTAGAATTTCTTAATTCGCAATTTTACTTTCTAAAAAATTTCTGGCTAAATATTTTTTCAGCAACTGATTGTTTTTTTAGAAAGAAAGGGGATAATAAAGATTTTTTTTTAAACTCCACTATGAAAGTAGTATATTCTGCGCAGCTCTGAAGTAGTTCAGGAAAAGAATCCTCAAATGGCAAGACTACAACTTGTACTGTCCCTCCCACAGTTTATTGGAGGGATGCTTAAAAAGCAGTGGCTTGGACGGTAAAGAATCTGCCTGGAGTGCAGGAGACCCAAGTTTGATCCCTGGGTTGGAAAGATCCCCTGGAAAAGGAAATGGCAATTTACTCCACTTTTCTTGCTTGGAGAATTCCATGCACAAAGGAATCTAGCAGGCTACAGTCCATGGGATCCCACAGGGTCAGATACAACTGAATGACTAACAACTTGAAAAGTATCTATAGATGCATTAAATTTAATATTAGTAGTTAACAAGCTTTATTTTGGTTTTAGACATCTGAACATGCAAAGTATGATAGGTTTTAGGTTATAGATTAAATATAGGTTATAGATTAAATATAGGTTATAGATTAAATATAGATTAAATATGAAATATCGTCACTCCTGGTAGACCTAAGAGAGGGTACAGGTACAGGGGGTGTGTGTATCTATCTGTGAATTCATGTATCGTGTACACATCTGTCCAGGGGGCTCGAGGTGGATGTTGGCTGTGGACCCACAAGGAGAGATGCTGAGGGAGGGAAAGGAGTGGATCAGTTTGCAAACTGGACTGAAGAAATGAATGCGGCAATGACAGGCCCTCTGTCTTCAGAATGTATGTATACCACTGGAGAAGAGGTTCTGTGACTGAGCTGCACGATAGGTGTCAGAAAAAATGGGCAATTGACTTAATCTCCCTGACCTCCAGGTCTTTATCTTTGCCATGAAGAAGTGAATTTTCAAACTTCTCTTTTTTAAGAGTGGTGGTTTTTTTTTTTCCAGTTTTGAAGTAAAAGATAAAATATCCATATAGAAAAATTTTGAAGGATGAGGAACAAAGCATTATTATCATCCCAGAAGTTTCCTGTAGTTCCCATCTTGAGTTGTGATTACAACTTTATCTCATCCCACAGAGGAAATAGTCTTCAGACTTTTGTGAAAATCATTTATTTGCTTCTTCCTAAGTTTTATTGCCCGGAGAAGATGATGGCACCCCACTCCAGTACTCTTGCCTGGAAAATCTCATGGGTGGAGGAGCCTGGTAGGCTGCAGTCCATGGGGTCGCTAAGAGTCAGACACGACTGAGCGACTTCACTTTCACTTTTCACTTTCATGCATTGGAGAAGGAAATGGCAACCCACTCCAGTGTTCTTGCCTGGAGAATCCCAGGGATGGGGGAGCCTGGTGGGCTGCCGTCTATGGGGTTGCACAGAGTCGGACACGACTGAAGCGACTTAGCAGCAGCAAGTTTTATTGCCTGTATGTACATCTTTAAACAGTATAGATTAATATTGTTGGTTTAAAAATTTTACATGAATGGAATAATTCTATGTGGTTTTTTTTGTGTGTCTTGCCTTTTTCATACAGCCTTATGTTTGCAAGTTTCATCCAGGTTTTGGCACAAATTTCTGGCTTATTAATTTCTACTGCTGTATGGTTTTCCATTGTACGAATTCACCACAATGTATCAATCCATTGTCCTAAGGATGGACACGAGTTGCTTCTGGTTTGGAGCCATTATGACTCTGTATGTGCTGTGAACGTTCCAGTAGTGCTGTGAACATTCCTAGACATGCAGTCTGGGCACATAGGTACAGATTTCTCCAGGAGACTTATCTAGGAGCAGAATTGCTGGTCAAAGGGTATGCATGCCTCAAACTGTTTTCCAATGTGGTTATTATAGGTCTTTTCCTAATGCGGGAGACCTGGGTTTGATCCCTGGGTCGGGAAGATCCCCTGGAGGAGGAAATGGCAACTCACTCCAGTATTCTTGCCTGGAGAATCCCATTGATGGAGGAGGCTGGTGGGCTATAGTCCACGGGGTCACAAAGAGTAGGACATGACTGAGAGGATTCACTTCACTTCACTTCACTTCCTCCCTAAACAAAACCTGACACATAAGTCCAGGAAATAAAGCAGATGACAGCAGAATTCTGATCGAAGCAGGGTAAGTGGCCGTCCCAGGGTTGGCTTTCTCTGTATAGTACTCTGTTGGTGCTCTCTTGTTGGTCTAACACAACTGTTCTCCAACATTCTATTTGCATCCATATTCTCTTTGTTGCTTTGAAAGACAATGGTTTCTAGGGATTTCCCATTCCAAGAGCAAAGAGAGATCCTGATCTTCTGATCTCCCAAGCAGTATCTTTACTCAAGGTTATTTGAATTTGGAAAGCGAAAACTCTACTTTTAAAATCAGTGTTTCCTTAGATCCTCCCTAAAGAAATCCCTATTCCATATGGAAAAATTTTTTTAAATGCACAAGATACTCTTTCTGGGCCTATCTGTCCTTATTATGATTCTGAATTAGCTTGACTTGAATTGAGAAATTACATCCAACAGTTACGTAAGAGAATAGTTGAAAGCAATTGGATTAAAATATTTGAGCAGGTTAAGCCCAGAGAGGGTGAATCAAAATACTGAGTACTGCTGGGGGTGTAAGGAGGATGTTTGTACAGTGTCTGATGTACTTTGAGGTTGACTGTCTCGTTGTCAGGAAGCCATGGTGGTGGTTTAGGGATTTAGAGGGAATTCATGCTGTTAGGCATTATTATCTCTATCAAAATGCAAAACATCGAAATGGATACTTTTCCCAATGCTGTCCTTTGCCAACAACGTACTAGCAAACCTGGATTGAGGCTGGAACAGTCGGAGCAATAGACAGGCCGATGCATGTAATGCATATCATTAAAAATAGTTAGCACAAAGAAATGGTTGTTATTGTTCTATATCCAAGTTGGACTTAGTAACTAATTAAGTGTAAGTTTCTTCTTCTTCTTTTTCTCCCCCCCATGGCCATACACAGTTTTTGAATTCTTATAACACAAACCATTTTAAAGAAGAAGTTAAATACAGAATGCATTGAGTTTGGTAGAGAAAGTTTAAAGGTCTGCATTTTCCCACCAAAGCTATTTAATATCAGCTGCAGAGTGGGTGTGTGTGTGTGTGGAAAGGTTGTGACCTCCCTTATTTTTACAACCATTGCCATGATTTCATAATACTGGCAGCAGTCACCCAGAGTGAAATAGACTTTATTACAGTAATTATATGCCAGAATGTGGGTATTAAAACAGAAAAACTTTTCTACTGATAATAAATGTCAAGGGAAAAATGACTTTACCCAACAACCAGCCCTTCATCAGTGTTTTTAATATATTAATGGCCTCAGTGAAGATGGAGATATGTCCACAGGGTAGAAGTTTAGACTCCATATAGCTTGTCTTTTTTTTTTTTTTTTTTTGCCTTATTTGCAGAATGTTAAGTAGGGTAGTTGAAAGAGAGAGGCATGTTTTAACAAGTTAGGTTTATTTTTCTCCAAGGCATAAAGTCAGATATGTTGTTCACTTGAGCAGATATAGCTATTGTTTTTGCAGATAAATGAATTATGACCATAGCTGAATTAGTCTATTGTTTCTGGATCACTTCATTGCTTTTCCCTGATATGTTTTGGTGGGTTTTTGAGAGCTGGGAGAAGTAATGTGATATGAAAATTTTATCTTGAAATATGGTAGTCTTCAGTTTTAATGAGGTGGATGAACCTAGAGGCTATTATAGAGTGAGGTAAGTCAGAAAGAGAAAAACAAATATAGTATATTAATGCATATATGTAGAATTGATGAACTGATTTGCAAGGCAAGGATAGAGATTCAGACATACACCACAGACTTATGGACACAGCAGGGGCAGGAGAGGATGGGACAAATTGAGAAAGTAGGATTGAAATATATGCATTACCATATTTAAAATAGATAGCTAATGGGAAGCTTCTATATAACACAGGAAGCTTAGCCTGGTGCTCTGTGACAACCTAAGAGGGTGGGATGGCAGGAGGCGGGGGGATGTGGGATAGAGAATCAGGAGGAGGGAAGGAACATATGTATACCTAAGGCTGGATTCATGTTGATGTATGGTAGAAACTAACACAATATTGTAAAGCAATTATCCTAAAATTAAAAATAAGTGAATTTAAAAAAGAAATGGCTCAAATAAAGACAGTAAAAAGTCTAAATATGTATCAGAAAGTGTAACTTTTTGAAAATAGCCATATCTGAACTATAGGCATGTAGTTACTAAATTATACTCATCAAGCATTACTTGTGGCATTTTTCAATATATCTCTGAAATAATAAACATGGTCTAAATGTAGAAAGTTTACATCAGGAAAGCAGTTAACCCAGTCTGCAATTGAATTTAGTGAAAGGTTGATCAATTCCAAGAAATGCTAAAATTATAGCACTTTTTAATCTTCTATTTTAAGAGACTTTGAAGTGGGCAGCTGGATCTTTCCCCAAAGTGTGCTATTAGCTGGGAGAGAGAAAACAATATATGCAGAAAGCTAATAGCAAAAATCAGAGCAAAATATGGGTTCCTAGTCTCCATCATGTAAGAGTCTAAAGGTCATACTTGGCTTGGATTTTTGGTCAGTAGGTCAAGCCATATACACCATTGGAAGATGACCTCCATTCCATTTTCTCTGAATAGTGTTTCCTCCTGCTTATAGTTGGTGCTTAACAGATTTCGAGGGGTGATGAAGATGACTTTCAGTTTTGTGTCTGCTCTAGCCTTCTGCATGGCTACATGGAAGGATCTGGCTTCAGAATCTCCTGGATGAGTTGTTGATGGTGACCTGGGGCAGCATCTCAGAGGAGCCCTAGGCCTGCTGAGAGGCATCTATCACTGACGCACAACAGCCTTAGGTGCTTGCCACGCCCACTCAGTTTCATTGCTCAAAATCCAGACTAGTCCTCAGAACAGGAGACTGATTCCTCTTCTGTGTTTTGTGTTTTCTGCAGTGGGTTTGTCTTTAACAATGAGCCATTCATGCACACCCGGGGAGCTACCCAGGACCAGGGAGACGGCTGCAGGCCCTGCAGGCAACTGGCCATGCTCCAGTCCAGATATTCTTGGGAATGTGGAATTATTTGAATCAAAGGGAAATAAATCTTTTGCAAATGTTAATATAAATGACTGTGGGAAGGGCTTGGTGCTAAAAGAGAAGCTGAGAATTCTTGGTGCCTACTGAGTTATTTTTTGGCAGGCAATACTACTAGGTTGCTATGGGAATGATGAAGACAAAATAATAGTCATATTTTTAATGATTGCTCTTACTTGTGTCATCTTCAACTGCCCTAGATTGAAAAAAACTTCTGCTAAAATCACTTTGACTACTCCTGTGTCATGTTTTGTTCCTTTTTCTTTTGTACTTAAATTTGCAAACATCTCTCTCTAAATCAGTTTATGGGGCCAGCTGGACCATATTCTATATAAGCATGAAGGAACCATTACTTTTGAAGTTTATACCTTTCATTATATGCTTTCTGTGACATAGGTTTCAATTAGAAGGGGTGTACCTGAGGGAATCTGAAATTCTGTGCTCTTTTCTTATGGGGAGGGAAAGTGCGGCGTGGGACAAAGGCCAGCTGACCTGGGCCAGGTCTCCCCTTTGCCATATCTAGCTGTGCCAACTCAGGGCAAGCAATAAACTTTTCTGAACTAAGTTCCTGCCTTTGTAACATGGTGTTCATTACAGCACCACTGAAGGGTTGTGGACCCTATAGAAAATGTATGTAAAGTCTTATTACAGGGATCATGAATAACTGGCAAATAGGAGGCCAGTTCTTCAATGTCCATGGCAGGAATCTTTTTTGTTTTTAATGTCATGTGGGATCTTTCATTGCAGCACACAGGTTCTCTAGTTGTGGCACACAGGCTCCAGAGTGCACGGGTTCAGGAGTTGTGGCGCACAGGCTTGGTTGCTCTGTGGCATCTTATCTGGAATGTGGGATCTTATGTGGGATCTTATCTCCCTGACCAGGGATCAAACCCCTGTCCCCTGCATGACAAGGTGGATTCTTAACCTCTGGACCACCAGAGAAGTCCTGCAACTCAATCCTTTACTTTAAGCTAAGAAGCAGTCTCAGACTCCTCAACACAATGACCTAAGTAGCTACTATCAGGAGAAGGCAATGGCACCCCACTCCAGTACTCTTGCCTGGAAAATCCCATGGACGGAGGAGCCTGGTAGGCTGCAGTCCACGGGGTCGCTAAGAGTCGGACCCGACTGAGCGACTTCCCTTTCACTTTTCACTTTCATGCACTGGAGAAGGAAATGGCAATCCACTCCAGTGTTCTTGCCTGGAGAATCCCAGGGACGGGGTAGCCTGGTGGGCTGCTGTCTCTGGGGTCGCACAGAGTCGGACACGACTGAATCGACTTAGCAGCAGCAGCAGCAGCTACTATCTATCTATCAGAGTTGGCAAGCAAGGTTTGCCAAAGCACAATCCTTGGAATTTGATTGACACTCAATAGGTGGTAGTTCTTAATTATTACTATTCTTCTGTTATTACTATTAACAGGAGGCTGTGGATGTAATAGGGACACAGAAGATGTAGGTTTGATTCCTGGGTTGGAAGATCCCCTGGAGAAGGAAATGGCAACCCACTCCAGTATTCTTGCCTGGAGAATCCCCAGGACAGAGGAGCCTGGAGGGCTACAGTCCACAGGCTGCAAAGAGTCAGCCACAACTGAACTACTGAGCACGCATGCATGTAGATGTCACAGCAGGAGACACAGGTAGCTACTTTTTGCTTTGCCTATTATATTCATTTTGCATCCAGAGCCAGCAGCTTTGGATACGCTGACAGCTCACCTAACTTGGGGTACTGGTCTCTGATCTTTGTATCTCTGTTGGTCCCTTCCTCCTCTTTCTTTGCTGGTTCCTCCTCATCTCACAGACCTCCAAACACTGAAGTATCTCAAGGCTCCTCTTTTATTTTTTTATCCACCTTCAGTATGATCTCATTTGATCTCTTGGCTTTCAATATCATCCAGATGCTAACAACATCAACATTTGGATCTCCAGGCTGGATTTTAGCTCTGAATTCTATTGTATATTCAACTGCATACTTAAAACACATCTCTAATAGGATGTCTGTAATATGATGTATCTATTAATTGGGTACCTAAAAAGCATCTCCACTCTAACAAGTTGGTATTAAACTCATGATTCATGATCCCCTCCCCTGCAAACCATAACCACTGTTCCCATAGTCTTTCTCATTTTAGCAAAAAGCAATTCTTCCCAAGAGCTGCTCAAGAGGAAAAGCTCGAAGTCATGGATTCTTCTCTTTTCCTCATACCCCATGTCCAATTCACCAAGAAGTCCCATGGCTTGAACCTCTAAGAATCTTCCTCCTTCTTACCATCTCGACCACTACCATCATAGTTCAAGCCATGATCATCTCTCACATGGATTACTGTCATAGCCAATAAGAGACTACAATTGTTTTTCAGCATGTACGTCGTGTGATTCTTTTAAATGGAAGTCAGATCCTGTCACTCCTCTGTTCCATACCTTCCACATCTTGACATCTCACCTTCCATACAAAGCAGAGCCCCTCCATTGCTCTAAAAGACCTCACGTGATTGGCACCAACCACTTTCACACACCATCCCCTTCCACTGTACCTGCACCCATTCTGTTGTAGCCACACTGGTTTTCTTGCTGTTTCAAGTAGATCCTCTTCCTGCTTATGTCTTTGCACTATTGACTCTCTGCTTGAAAAGTGCTTCCTCCAGATACAAACAAAACTTGCCTTCTCATTTCTTTCATCCCAGGTTATCAGCAAGACCATCTTAAATATAAAACATAGCAACCACCCTCCTTACCCCTTCAGTCAACACCTCCTGTCCATGGCACTTATCAATATCTGACATATTATGGCTTTACTTGTTTATTTAAAGTAAATAAATGGAATGATGCTTTGGATTTCAAGTACTGAGAACAGACGTGTCCCTTTAATTACCAATCTTACCTTCCCAAGGTGGTCTTTCCCCTTCTTGCATTTCCCAAATCCTACCTATTCTTCCAGACATAGCTGAAATCCAATTCTTATAAGTAAGACCTCTGACCTCCACTCCTGTCAGAGGTGTTAGGTCCTTTCTTAAATTCCCAGAGTTCCCACCATCCAGTCCTTGGTTCATTGTTTATGCAGTTTGGACACCTTTTCCACTGCTGCATGGAATAAGTATCTGAGTATTTTACTGTTCGGCTTTGTATAAGCTTATATTTGAAATCCTCCACTGGATTAGACTATACACTGGTTTGGAGTGAAGAAACTAATCCCTTGGGTAACTCAAGGCCTTGACCATATCTGATACTCAATAAATGTGTATTTCTGTCAGATTTTATTAACTTGCCAATGAGAATAATAGACAAAAATCATGAATTCTACCCTGAGGAAGTATATTTACTCTGTATTCTTAGTATTTTTTTTATTTTCTTTAATTTCTTCCCCTCAAAGAAATTAGCTGTGAATTAGGTCTCCGATGGTGTCTGCAAAGACATTAGTAACATAAGCTCTTTTGTGTGGGTCTGGCTTAAAGATTTTCAGGGAGAAGAAATCAAGTTGAGAAGGAACAAAGAAGAATGTGTTTTGAGAGTCTTAAAGGGAAGTGGTCAAGAAAGTCAGTGTTTCAGGAACATATTTATGATATTTCCATTTATGGTAGGGTAGCAGCATAGTGAGTCCAGTAAAAGATGTGTTTGTAATTTGTCTCTTGGTAATTGACATACCTCCAGAGTGATTCTAAAAATGTTATGTTCCCATTTCATTTGGAATTAAATGTCATAATTGCCATGTATTCATTCTAAGGCTGTTAGGATGTTGAAAATCAGAACAGAGATTCATGCGGGGTAAAGAGAGACCAACCCCTGATGTGGGCGGGTAGCCAGCCTCACAGGAAACCCATTTCTGATCATTGTGCTCTGGAAGGTGAGGTGGAAGGAAGGGCTCTGGATGTGCAGAACTTGTGTCCCCCTTCCTTGAAGGCCATGGGCAGTGATAAAAGAATTACTCATCACAGAGCTCTGTTGAATTGTCCACTCAGGTCAGTAAATACTGCCATTTCCACTGGCTCAGTTTGTGGGAAAAAAGAAGACAGTCAAGAAAGAGGGAGAGAGTGGGTGGGAAGGGAATTTTGTAATTTGTTATAGCATATTCCCCTACCCCCAATATTTTATTGTGAAGATTTTGAAATATACAGAAAAGTGAATGAATTACACCGTGAACACCTATATGCCCACTTAAATTCTACAATGAACATTTTGTTAGAATTATTTTATTACCTATCTCTTCATCCCTCTATCAATCTGTCTCAAGAAGAGCATTCTATGAGTTTTGACAAAGGCTTTCACCTGTGTGACCCAAACCCTTATCCAGATATAAAATATAGTCTTCACCTCAGAAAGTTCCTCAGGCCTCTCTCCAGGGAGTCCCTGCTCCCACCTCACTCCCAGAGGCTACCGCTTTCCTCTATTTCTTTTTACCGTACAGTAGTTGAGTTTATTCTAGAACTTTTCGTGAGACTTCTTTCATTGAAATTTTGAAATTCATTCATATTGTTATGTATATCCATTTATTTTTTAAACTAAAATAATCTCTATTCATTTTCACATTTTCAGAGAATCAGGTTAACAATATATTTAGAAAGTAGTAGGGAAAAAGGGAAAATGAAGGTTTTTTTTTTAGGAAATAGTTGAAAAGGACCCTAATGACAGCTGTATTGGCCCTTAATTTTCCATATGAAGTGATAGAGGACCAGTGATGGCTCAGGGTTATGTAGACTAAGCTGAACAAGAACCCAAGTCTCTTGATTTGATGCTTGAAACAGTTCGGGAGCAGCTGAGTGGGGTGGTTGTTTTGAGCTGAAGCCATGTGAGACTCGAGAGTTTCAACAGAGATTTGCTTTAGAGGATGTGAAACTCCACTAACCTCATGTGACAAGAAATCCTCCGAGGCCTTGGTGTGGAGCCAGGGTGGGGAAGTCTGATGCGGCTTCGGGTTACCAGCTCCAAATCTGAACCACTGGCTGAGGGTGACTTTCTGATTTGCAGTAAAATGAGACATGGGACAGGGGAGCTTTTCCTTAGCAGCATACACAGGCAGGTTAATGCTAAAGGAACAAAAAGCCAAGAAAGGCGTCTTCAGCCACATTGTCCTCCCATAGGAAAGGACGTGGAGCTGAAAATAAAACACCGGGGGCAGGGGGTTGGCGGCGGGGTGGGGGGCGGGGGTGATACCATGCTACAGACAGAGCCTTTGTCTCCAATTCAGCCCAGAATGACAGTGACCTGGTGGTGCCTGCCTGCCAGCTGTTGGCTGGCCTTTGTGAAAGTCCCCGATGTCCAGGCCAATGCTTAGTGGGCAGGTATCCATAGCATGAAGCCAACTGGCACTGCCGCCACCTTTGTTGGTGAAATGAGCCCAGTGTCAGGGAACTAAGGCTGCTGGGCCACTCTGGCTACCAGCTGGCAGGTGCAAGCCCCAGGGGCAGGTGCCCTAGGGAGACAAGGCTGGTGTTGCCATGGTAACTGATCAAAAAAGGCCGTTTCTCCTTCAAGGTCGGTTTGACCTCTTTTCTGCCTGGGGAATGTGGTGAGGAAGAAGAGACTGTGGCAACTCTGACTTGTGTGTGAATGCATTTCTCGTCTGTTTTGAATGCATTGCTTCTCATTGGATCTTATTAGTGTCGCCTGCTGGGCAAATCTGGGGACTGGTGGATCTCTTGGGGGATGTTGTCGTGGCCGGAGATCAGGTCACCAGAGATGTCCCAGGAGAGACAGTCCAGTGTAAACCAAGCAAGACTGAACAAAGAATTCCAAAGGCGTTTGTGAAGGGCAGCCAGTCAGGTTGGACGGGTTCTTTGGGCTATTCTGGGATAAGAGATTAGTGCTGACTGTTTGCGGCTTGTCACCCTAGATGTCCTTTGGCCAGCCTGTCCTGGGCACAGGGGTGAAGGGACCCTTGTCAGCTTGCTGGGTGCCTCAGCAGTTTGACACAATGAGTTCATTGTAAAGAAGCAAACTTTCCTTAGCACCGGTGTCCTTCTCTCTGTAGCTCTTACATGCATGCCTTTACCTCAGGCAAACACAGATTCTGGCTTGGATAGAACAGTTTTGTTTAATGTTTGTATTTCTGTGTCTCAAACTCTGGTTCTGACTCAGGTCACTAGGTTGTGGCAGGAATTTTCCCATTTCCCATCTCGTGTGTGTGCTCACATGATGAGCTTCACTTTCCGTGCCCGTACTTAGGTTTCTATTAGGAGAAATAATAGTGTTATAATGGTGGTGGGGGGCTTCCTGAACTCCTGGAAATTTTTACTCCTGTCTTCCCACTGGGAGGCTGTCAAAATTATTCAGGTAGGGTGACACTCTGACAGTAGGAAATGCTAGTGACTCTTGGTAAATCATGGGCTAATTGCTTGCAAATATAACCATGGAAATAAGCCTCTGTCTCCTAATGTGTGAAATGAAAAGATTAGATTGAAGGCTCTTTAAAACTTTGCCAGCTAGTTTTCTAAGATTTTTCATTTCAGCATGGAAAAGAAAAGCTCTGAATAGATTCAACAAGTAACAAGCTGACCTAACTTACAAATTTTTGCCCTAGGTCCTATATTTAGTAAATATTTATAATTCATCTATTAATATAGGCACTTGGGATACAGAAACAGGAAAGCAGCATTTTCTATCATTTTCTTTCTTGGAGGATCTCATGGTCTAATGGGGAGGGATAGCAGGAAAAAATTATTCTCAAATTTGGCAGAAGTTTGGGGACTTCCCTGGTGGTCTAGTGGTTAAGACACTGAGCTTCTAATACAACCTTGTTTTACAAGTTCGGTCCTTGGTGGAGAACTAAGATCTCACATGCTGCGTGGCGTGGCCAAAACACACACACACACACACACACACACACACACACACTGACTGGCAGTTTTCAAAATTCTGTTTGGAAAAGAGTTAGCTTTTGGTTTGGAAAAGCACTTTAATGGGCATGTTTAATGTGGAAAGATGAGCCCTTCCCTCTTCTTCTGAACTGGCAAGGTCAGGACAAAGGGATGTGAAACATTTGCCTTAGATGCAGAAAGAAGGGGATGCCAAAAAACTTAGTGATCAAGATAAATACTATTAGAATGTAACACTTAAAAAATAAAAAAGTCCATGATGAACAAAGGGTGCAAATTTTAAAGGAAGAGAGAATCTGATCCTGCAAGTGTATAATCTTATCTCATTTTCCTCACCCTAATTCTGGTCCTGGTTCCAATAAAACTTTTTATTTAGAAAGTAATCCAATTTGACTTTTTAAAACCATTGCAGTAAAATATCTCAAGATTTAGACAAGAGTGTTACAGAGTTTAGGGTTTTGGAGGTTTTTCATGAGAAGGAGAAGGCCCTTGAGGGCATGGGGTTCCTGGAAGATGGTGGTGAGCACAAACGAGAAATTCTTCATAGTAGAGAATGACTGATAAATATTTATGAAAGAATGTTTCGAAAGGGTTTGACGTTGTTCCTTACACTGTGCTGCAACTACCCACTCTGTCCCCTACCCCTCAGTGAGATGTCTGATACATACAATAATCCACAGATTCATACTGCTTTGAGAAAGAGGAAGGAAGAAGGGTGGTGTCCAGCACGGGAGGAAGTGGTCTAGTGAGAGGAGGGCAGATGGAGGAACCAGGCAGGATGAAGTAAGGCCCAGCTCAGGAGAAGCTTCATCCCCTGAAATCCACTGGAGAGAAAATGGAAGGAGTCTGGACTTTGCAGATTCAGCCCATGCACTGAAATATTGCATGCTTTGCAATATAAAGGAAAGAGAAACCTCAGGTAACAGACACTGGGGCTGCACCTGTAAATCAAAAACTGTGTGACTGTACTGGATCTTTGGTTTATCCCTCCAGGTCCACTCACCCAGGTCCACTCACCATCTTTCTCTCTGCTTTCTTCCTGGGAGGCTTCCCTCTACGGGTCACGTTACAGGGCTTTCTTGCTCCTTGGCTTCCAGCTGGATTTGGCCCTTGACAAACACCAGTAGACTTTTGGAAGAAGCCAAGAGAGTGAATTTGCTCCTTTCCTGAGGGTTTGCTATAGGCTGGTTCCAATTCCTGCCAAGAATTCCTCTCATTCCTTTGCCAGGCTCTGAGAACCACTCCTTCCTGTTACCCTTTCAGGCTAGAGTTGGTACCAGCCCCCCCTGTTCCCTGGGGATGCACTATCTTTTGTGATTTCCTTCCATACTGCTTCTTTGTAATAAGCTGATACAGACCCTGACTGATACAGATGTGAGAAGTATTAAAAAGGGTTGTACAGAGTATTATAGTTTGGAGGTGGAAGAAGCAACCAATTGCTCAGTGGGAGGAAGATGGGTGGGCACAGAGGGCTTCACAGGTGATGTCTGAGCTGAGTCTTATGGAATGAGATATTTTCTCTGAATTAGGTTAAACCTCAGCCTGAAAACAGTCTTACATCTGTCAGGCAGGTGTTGGTGCATGCAAATCTCAATGGTCTGCATGGTCTTAAAAGACAGTGATTATCCAGCGGGCTTAAAAAGCACAGAAAACTGAAGCAATAAAATAGCAAACACCCATATTCCTGTAACTCCTATTGATAATCTGGCATGCTTTCTTCCAGATTTTTTACAGAGTTGAAATCACACTCTGTATAGCATTTGGATCCTAGTTTTCTCTAACATTACATAATAAGCAATTTTCCTAAACTGAAAGGTGCTGCGAATACCTGCTCAGAGGCTGCTCCTTTTAGAGGTAGCACAATAACCTTAAGGAACTGAATGCTATTACATCATATTGACATACTCTGACTTTTAATAAATAATGCTCCAGTAATTTTGCATTTTTATATCATTATTTCTTTTTGCATTTTTATGTCATTAAAACTTTTTACTAAATTAAAAAAAAATGATACTAAAAAACCTGACTACAGGCATACCTGTACTTCAAGATGGCTGAATTACTGTAGTGTTTTGGTGGGTTGTTTTCTTTTTCATAATACTGAGGAAGATTGAGTTTTCTTTTGGTGGGTGAGGAAGAGAGGAAGTGGTAGCTGGGACTCCATTCTGAGGGTATGCCCAGGAACTTGGCCAGGTAAGGATTCCTTACGAATGGACATTAGCAGCAGTGACGCCCGAGTTAGACTTTATGATGTACTGTATAATTCCTTTCCAAGTTTTCCACACCTTCAGCATTAGTCCATGCAACATGGACTTCTGTTGACAGCGACTGGAGAGAAGAGGCAAGAACAGCGAGTGTGCAAAGGATAAAGGGTTGTAAAGAGTGGACAAGAGGGTCAGGGCTGATTGGGAGGATTCTGGACCAGGGGTTTGAGGAGAGAGGTGACGGGCTCTCCCCCAGGGGAAGCATCCTGTAGCTGATTTTCTGAAATATTGGGCTGGCCCTTCTGCAGTTCTAAGAACTATATCTGGATATCAAAAGAAAGAGCAACCCGAAAGCCGGATGGACTCGTTATATGTCATCCCGACAGGAGGCACTTAGTTGTTTAGTCATGGCTGGCTCTTTGTGACCCTTTGGACTGTACCCTGCCAGACTCCCCTGCCCATGGGATTCGATAGGCAAGAATACTGGCGTGGGTTGCCGTGCACTCCAGTGGGTTGCCATGCACTCCATCCTCTGGGGATCTTCCTGACCCAGGGATCAAGCCTGTGTCTCCTGTGTCTTTGCAGGCGGATTCTGCATCAGGGAAGCCCAATAGAAAGTAACAGGGAAACAAAGGAGGGGATGGATGAGGAGATAGTGTGAGGAATGGATTTGGTGACATTGTGTGGGAAGACACTGGGTATTACAACTAGAAGAGGGAAGTAAGATTTTACCAGAAGAGTTGTCACAAAATGAGTGAGAAGAGTATCAGTATCAATCAGTTCACTTCAGTTCAGCTCAGTCGCTCAGTCGTGTCTGACTCTTTGCGACCCCATGAATCGCAGCACGCCAGGCCTCCATCACCATCCATGTCCATCCAACTCCATGTCCATCACCATCTCCCGGAGTTCACTCAAACTCATGTCCATCGAGTCAGTGATGCCATCCAGCCATCTCATCCGCTGTCGTCCCCTTCTCCTCCTGCCCCCAATCCCTCCCAGCCTCAGGGTCTTTTCCAGTGAGTAAACTCTTTGCATGAGGTGGCCAAAGTACTGGAGTTTCAGCTTTAGCATCATTCCTTCCAAAGAACACCCAGGACTTATCTCCTTTAGAATGGATTGGTTGGATTTCCTTGCAGTCCAAGGGACGCTCAAGAGTCTTCTCCAACACCACAGTTTAAAAGCATCAATTCTTTGGTGCTCAGCTTTCTTCACAGTCGAACTCTCACATCCTCACATGACCACAGGAAAAACCATAGCCTTGACTAGACGGACCTTTGTTCATAAAGTAATGTCTCTGCTTCTTAATATGCTATCTAGGCTGGTCATAACTTTCCTTCCAAGGAGTAAGCGTCTTTTAATTTCATGGCTGCAATCACCATCTGCAGTTATGTTGGAGCCCCCCAAAATGAAGTCTGACACTGTTTCCACTGTTTCCCCATCTATTTCCCATGAAGTGATGGGACCAGATGCCATGATTTTCGTTTTCTGAATGTTGAGCTTTAAGCCAACTTCTTCACTCTCCTCTTTCACTTTCATCAAGAGGCTTTTTAGTTCCTCTTCACTTTCTGCCATAAGGGTGGTGTCATCTGCATATCTGAAGTTATTGATATTTCTCCCGGCAATCTTGATTCCAGCTTGTGCTTCTTCCAGCCCAGCATTTCTCATGATGCACTCTGCATAGAAGTTAAATAAGCAGGGTGACAATATATAGCCTTGACGTACTCCTTTTCCTATTTGGAACCAGTCTGTTGTTCCATGTCCAGTTCTGACTGTTGCTTCCTGACCTGCACATAGGTTTCTCAAGAGGCAGGTCAGGTGATCTAATATTCCCATCTCTTTCAGAATTTCCCACAGTTTCTTGTGATCCACACAGTCAAAGGCTTTGGCATAGTCAAAAAGCAGAAATAGATGTTTTTCTGGAACTCTCTTGCTTTTTGAATTATCCAGCAGATGTTGGCAATTGGATCTCTGGTTCCTCTGCCAGTTCATGTATTGCTGAAGCCTGGCTTGGAGAATTTTGAGCATTACTTTACTAGCATGTGAGATGAGTGCAATTGTGTGGTAGTTTGAGCATTCTTTGGCGTTGCCTTTCTTTGGGATTGGAATGAAAACTGACCTTTTCCAGTCCTGTGACCACTGCTGAGTTTTCCAGATTTGCTGGCATGTTGAGTGCAGCACTTTCAGAGCATCATCTTTTAGGATTTGAAATGGTTCATTCCATCACCTCCACTAGTTTTGTTCGTAGTGATGCTTTCTAAGGCCCACTTGACTTCACATTCCAGGATGTCTGTCTCTAGGTGAGTGATCACACCATCGTGATTATCTGGGTCATGAAGATCTTTTTTGTACAGTTCTTCCTGCCACCTCTTAATATCTTCTGCTCCTGTTAGGTCCATACCATTTCTGTCCTTTATCGAGCTCATCTTTGCATGAAATGTCCCCTTGGTATCTCTAATTTTCTTGAAGAGATCTCTAGTTTTTCTCATTCTGTTGTTTTCCTCTATTTCTTTGCATTGATCTCTGAGGAAGGCTTTCTTATCTCTCCTTGCTATTCTTTGGAACTGTGCATTCAGATGCTTATATCTTTCCTTTTCTCCTTTGCTTTTCGCTTCTCTTCTTTTCACAGCTATTTGTAAGGCCTCCCCAGACAGCCATTTTGCTTTTTTGCATTTCTTTTCCATGGGGATGGTCTTGATCCCTGTCTACTGTACAATGTCATGAACCACCTCCATCCATCGTTCATCAGGCACTCTGTCTATCAGATCTAGTCCCTTAAACCTATTTCTCAGTTCTCCTGTATAATAATAAGGGATTGGATTTAAGTCATACCTGAATGGTCTAGTGGTTTTCCCCACTTTCTTCAATTGAAGTCTCAATTTGGCAATAAGGAGTTCATGATCTGAGCCACAGTCAGCTCCCAGTCTTGTTTTTGCTTATAGAGCTTCTCCATCTTTGGCTGCAAAGAATATAATCATTCTGATTTTGGTGTTGACCATCTGGTGATGTCCATGTGTAGAGTCTTCTCTTGTGTTGTTGGAAGAGGGTGTTTGCTATGACCAGTGCGTTCTCTTGGCAAAACTCTACTAGCCTTTGCCCTGCTTCATTCCATCCAAATTTGCCTGTTACCCCAGGTGTTTCTTGACTTCCTACTTTTGCATTCCAGTCCCCTATAATGAAAAGGACATCTTTTTTGGGTGTTAATTCTAAAATATCTTGTAGGTCTTCATAGAACCATTCAACTTCAGCTTCTTCAGCGTTACTGGTTGGGGCAGAGACTTGGATTACTGTGACATTGAATGGTTTGCCTTGGAAACGAACAGAGATCATTCTGTCATTTTTGAGATTGCATCCAAGTACTGCATTTCAGACTCTTTTTTTGACCATGATGGCTACTCCATTTCTTCTAAGGGATTCCTGCCCACAGTAGTAGATATAATGGTCATCTGAGTTAAATTCACCCATTCCAGTCCATTTTAGTTTGCTGATTCCTAGAATGTCGGCATTCACTCTTACCAACTCCTGTTTGACCACTTCCAATTTGCCTTGATTCATGGACCTGACACTCCAGGTTCCTATGCAATAAAAGGCTGAGCACCAAAGAACTGATGATTTTGAACAGTGGTGTTGGAGAAGACTCTTGAGAGTCCCTTGGACTGCAAGGAGATCCAACCAGTCCATTCTAAAGGAGATCAGCCCTGGGATTTCTTTGGAAGGAATGATGCTAAAGCTGAAACTCCAGTACTTTGGCCACCTCATGTGAAGAGTTGACTCATTGGAAAAGATTCTGATGCTGGGAGGGATTGGGGGCAAGAGGCGAAGGGGACGACAGAGGATTAGAGGACTGGATGGCATCACTGACTCGATGGATGTGAGTCTGAGTGAACTCCGGGAGTTGGTGATGGACAGGGAGGCCTGGCGTGCTGCGATTCATGGGGTTGCAGAGTCGGACACGACTGAGCGACTGATCTGATCTGATGCAATATTGCTCTTTACAGCATTGGACCTTGCTTCTATCACCAGTCACATCCACAACTGGGTATTGTTTTTGCTTTGGCTCCATCCCTTCATTCTTTCTGGAGTTATTTCTCCACTGATCTCCAGTAGCATATTGGGCACCTACTGACCTGGGGAGTTCCTCTTTCAGTAGCCTATCATTTTGCCTTTTCATACTGTTCATGGGGTTCTCAAGGCAAGAATACTGAAGTGGTTTACCATTCCCTTCTCCAGTGGACCACATTCTGTCAGACCTCTCCACCGTGTCCCACCCGTCTTGGGTGGCCCCACATGGCATGGCTTAGTTTCATTGAGTTAGACAAGGCTGTGGTCTGTGTGATTAGATTGACTAATCAGTCAATCTAATCACACAGTATCAGTATCAGTTGATAAATTGAGCAGGGTTTGGAAAGGGAAAAAGGTAAGCTGTGTAGAAAGAAGTAAAGTTCCCTTGATAAAACTGAAATGTGGCAAGGTAAGCTATGATCCAACTTATTATTTGTAATAGGTGGTTATAGGAAAGGGATTAATATTTCAATGGACTTGACCTCCCAAAATAACAAAATTACTTGGGTTTGTTTCCCTTTGGGTCTTCACCCCATGATTGGACTCGTTCAAAACCTGAAGTTATCTGTGCATTTCTTTTTCAGTGAAAATTCTTTTCCATTAGAAACCTGAAATAAGTGACTTATTTATTCTCATGCTATTATCCAGCCATCTTTCAGCTCACACTCAGCCTCTGTTTGACATGAAGCTTGGGAATGGCTTAGAAAAAGCATCTGATTGAGACATTTTTCACACGACTTTGCCAGAAGGGGTTTCTGCATTCAGCCTGGGAGGCTTCCACCCTGAGAACTGCCTTAACTGAACATTCAGATATGATTGCAAGAACTTTGGATGTGGAATTCATAGTAGTTTCTGAAAATAATTTATAGAGTGGTTCTCTTTTTCCTTGGGAAATGAAAACATAGCACCTCTTAGGGAAAGGTTTGGAGAAATCTGGGAAAATGCAGGCATAATGTTTTGATGAGCCTTTTATTGTCATATCGATTGGATAAGCTTTGGTTTGGGAATCTATCTTAGAAAGAAGCATATCGGATTTTGGCAAGAAGGCTGTTTTAATAAAACATAATCTTTAAAGCTCAGAGACCCACTACTTACTGCCTAAGCTAGGTTAAAGGGCCATTGCTTCTGCTACATCCTTAGAATCTTATGTTTGCATAGTATAAAACCAGTACTGACCACCCCTATCCAAAATCAACTAAAGAAAAACATAAAAATACTTCCTTCTGTCTAATAGTACAGTATTCTTTTATGTGAGGTGTCTCTGGGCTGGAAAGCAGGAGTGAGTTCTCAGCATCCTGAAATCTATTTTTCTTGTATTAACACAGCATTGAAAGGTCTCTAACACTGAGTTCAGGACTATTCATCTGAGCTTGTCAGTGTTGCCTTCGCTTTTCTTAATAATTTGATTGCAAATAGAGGACACCCATTTGGATGTATGTAGATTACATAAATTTGAGGATAAATTCTACTACTCTTACATAAATGCTACAATCTGAATCAATATTTCTAAAAGAAGTCCACATGTTAGATCGATGGACTGAGACAAAAAGGATAAAATTTTATAAGAAATGAACATTAGATCTTAGGTTGTGCTCTTGTTTGTGCTTAGTTGCTTAACTGTGTCCAAATCTTTGCCACCCCATGGACTGCAGCCCGCCAGGCTTTTCTGTCCATGGGGATTCTCCAGGCAAAAATACTGGAGCAGATTGCCATGGCCTCCTTCAGGGTATCTTCACAATCCAGGGATCGAACCAGGGTCTCCTGCATTGCAGGTGGATCCTTTACCATCTGAGTCATCAGGGAATCCCAGATCTTAGGTTAAAATCATTCAATTGACTGGAGATGACTGGCTTAACAGATGTCCATGGGAAAAGTCTCATGAGTTTTATCCCCAGGAAGTTCAGTGGGAACTTGCAGTATCACATGACAAGCATCAACTCTTAGAGTGCATTCATGAGTTAGAATTCTCCTATCAAGGGTGGGCCTTTATTTTAACCCTGGCCAAACCTCGCCTGAATTCCGTGTCTTTAAAAGGGTCCAAGACAAAAATTGAGTGACTCTATCCTGTGGGAAACTGTTGCAGGAATTTCAGGAGCCATGATTTAGCCCAAAGAGGAAAACCTCAGGAGGAGTCCTGAATGATTGCTGTCTGGAAAGATTTATCAGAAAGGGTGAGGGTTTTCTGGAATTTGACAGTCTGGCCCTGGGCTAAGACTGGGATCAATGTCTGAAGATTGCAAGGGAAATCCTTTGAGGGTTAAAATAAAGGAAAATTCTCTGATGAATAAGATTTGTTCAAAAGTGAAATGCCCTGGCATGGAAAGAGGGAAGCCCCCTGGTCCTGCAGAATGAGGCCAGAGATCAACCTTCTGGCAAGGAGGTTGTGGGGAGATTGAAGCGTGAGGATGCATTAGGTTGCCTTTCAGAGTCCGTCCGTTGCTAAGTAGGCAAAGTTTGTCTCTGGAGCTGTCCCGTCTCCCCTTTACCCCAGCGGCTACTTTGGGAATGACAGGATCACCTGCATCCCACCACAGTATTGATGACGTATAAGACTTGAGGTTTTGAGAAATTGACACTTCAATAAATTTCCACCAAATAGTGTGGAGCACTTCGTTTCGTGCTGACTTGCTTTTCGGCTTCCTGGGTGGTGCTAGTGGTAAAGAACTTGCCTGCCAGTGCAGGAGAGTGGGTTTGATCCCTGGGTTGGGAAGATCTCCTGGAGAGGAAAATGGCAACCCACTCTAGTATTCTTGCCCAGAGAATCCCATGGACAGAGGAGCCCAGTGGGCTACAGTCCTGATGGTCATAAAGAGTCGGACATGACAGGAAGCAACTTAGGACAAATGGACACTTGCTTTAGCCTACAAACAAAGGCAGTGTTACAAGAATGGGAGATTTTTACATGCAAGAAGAAGCTCCTGGAGGGAGACATCTAGGCAGAGGTCAACTTGCCTAGATGAAAATATAAAATCACATCCTTATATTCCATGGAGGTAGGAAATTGCAGACAATGCATCCTCATCTGCCTATTCTGGACAGTATGCTGCTCTGTTTCCTCAGGACAATAGCAGTCATTACCTAATGGGTGCTGGAGAAATAGATTGCTGTCTACCTTTCCTTTGCCTTGTGATGGGATCAATAAGATTAGTACAAACAGTAGCTGTGATCTTGGTGTTTGATAGAAATTTTTTAGCCACCTTTCCACTCTAGGTCATCTTAATCTCACCTTCAAAGAGGGCTATAAAGATGGATTATTTGAACATAGCTGCAATCATAAACTCTCAGCTCATTCCTTGTCTCTCTTCTCTCTCTAAGCCAGCAAGGAGAGTGGAATAGGGAGGGTGTCTACCCTGCAAGAAGGCAGGATACCAAATATTTGCAGGGTGAAGCGACACCATCCCAGGAGATGGGAGAAAGGCCTGGAAGGGAGAGGAGAACTGAGGAGTATTTTTCTCTTCCATCTAGGAGGCTCCTGGGGACCTCTTTCTGAACCCAGCATCCATCCTGCTGGTCTCTTAGCAGAGATGTGCAGGGGTCCTTTAGAGGAATCCTGCAGCTGCTGGGGGCTTGCAGAAGATGGGCAGTGTGTCTCCCGGTCCTTGTTAGCCCCACAAATGGCCCATTGAGGGGGTGCAGGAGAAAGGAGAGGCATCCAGGGCTGGCCCCGGGGTCCCTCAATGGGGGCACTGTTCAGGCTTGGGTGGAAGCCAGCGCCGATACCACGCTGGTTGTTAAAGCCTCATTCTTTCCAAGGAGGCGGCTGGAAAGGCAGCAGAGCAGCTGAGGCTCCAGAAAAGGTGCTTCTCTTGTTCTTCCCAAGGCTGGCCTGACACACGAGAGGAAGCCACTTCCTTTTCAATTATTTCCTGTTGTTCATCACATTTACATCTCAAGCATTTTTCCTCTTCCTTCTTACTCTCTGTTTTATTACTCAAGACCCCACACTGATGGCTTTTCCCCTTCTCCCCCCTAGTCTCAACTGAAACTTAGAAATGATGTAAAAAGTTTCTCTGTTTTGTACCAGTCTCCTTGGGCAGCCCATCAGGGAAGCACCCCCAGAATATCTCCAGTTTGGCTGTTAATCTTGAGCCCCAGAATAGCTCAAAGTCTCTTTCAAAATGAAGAGTATAGCTTTGGAGATAGCAAAGTCCTAGATGTCCGCTGCAGGAAATGTGCTGTTTTCCCAGCCCAACATCTCCATTTCTCTGTTTTAAAACACCACCTCAGTTTTCCTTTGAGAGCCACACTCAGCCCATGGATGTTGATGGGATTGATTTGACCATGAGGTTCCCTGGTTTCAGGGTGGGCACAGCACCCTGGCCTGATCTTCTATCCTCCTGGCTTTGTGTGGGGATAGCTGGGACCCAGACTGGGCTACAACAGAGTCAATCCTGAGCAGAAACATTTGGGAGAAGTATCAGGAAAGATAGTCTCCATTTCCACTGAGGTCCTGGCTATGTAGAGTCCAAGTTGGGAACTGTGGTGATCACCTTTGCTTTCATGTGGGAAGAGTCACTGTGAGAAATCCATAGGCTGCAGAGGAAAACTGGGCCAGAGTGACAGACCCCGGCTAACATGGAGAGTAGACTGGATTCAGCTATGCCTGAAGCCAGCATCCTGACCTATCAGTTATGCTGATCAGAACATTTATTTTTATTGCTTTGTCTCATTTGAGTTGAGTTTCTGTAAACTAGTTTCTGTTAACTCATTTAGTTGCAACTAAGAGAGTCCTAACCAATGCTACCTTTTTTTCTGCTTCCTATTCCTTGTTCTTAAATCTGTTTCTCACTTTTATTGTATAATCATAAGGGATTTGATTTAGGTCATACCTCAATGGTCTAGTGGTTTTCCCTACTTTCTTCAATTTAAGTCTGAATTTGGTAATATGGAGTTCATGATCTGAGCCACAGTCAGCTCCTGATCTTGTTTTTACTGACTGTATAGAGCTTCTCCATCTTTGGCTGCAAAGAATATAAACAATCTGATTTTGATATTGATTTAAGGGACTAGATCTGATAGAAAGAGTACCTGATGAACTATGGACGGAGGTCCATGATATTGTACAGGAGACAGGGATCAATCCATCCACAAGAAAAAGAAATACAAAAAAGAAAAATGGCTGTCTGAGAAGGCCTTACAAATAGCTGTGAAAAGAAGAGAAGTGAAAAGCAAAGGAGAAAAGGAAAGAGATACCCATTTGAATACAGAGTTCCAAAGAATAACAAGGAGAGATAAGAACGCCTTCTTCAATGATCAATGCAAAGAAATAGAGGAAAACAATAGAATGGGAAAGACTAGAGATCTCTTCAAGAAAATCAGAGATACTAAGGGAATATTTCATGCAAAGATGGGCTCAATAAAGGACAGAAATGGTATGGACCTAACAGGAGCAGAAGATATTAAGAAGAGGTGGCAAAAATACACAGAAGAACTGTACAAAAAAAGATCTTCATGACCCAGATAATCACGATGGTGTGATCACTCACCTAAGCCAGACATCCTGGAATGTGAAGTCAAATGGGCCTTAGTAAGCATCACTACAAACAAAGCCAGTGGAAGTGATGGAATTCCAGTTGACCTATTTCAAATCCTAAAAGATGATGCTCTGAAAGTGCTGCACTCAATATGCCAGTGAATTTGGAAAACTCAGCAGTGGTCACAGGACTGGAAAAGGTCAATTTTTATTCCAATCCCTAAGAAAGGCAACGCCAAGGAATGCTCAAACTACCGCACAATTGCACTCATCTCACACGGTAGTAAAGTAATTCTCAAAATTCTTCAAGCCAGGCTTCAACAATATGTGAACTGTGAACTTCCAGATGTTCAAGCTGGATTTAGAAAAGGCAGAGGAACCAGAGATCAAATTGCCAACATCTGCTGGATCATCGAAAAAGCAAGAGAGTTCCAGAGAAACATCTATTCCTGCTTTATCAACTATGCCAAAGCCTTTGACTGTGTGGACCACAACAAACTGGAAAATTCTTAAAGATATGAGAATACCAGACCACCTGACCTGCCTCTTGAGAAATCTGCACTTGGTATGCAAGTCAGGAAGCACCAGTTAGAACTGGATATGGAGCAACAGACTGGTTCCAAACAGGAAAAGGAGTACATCAAGCCCATCTATTGTCACCCTGCTTATTTAACTTATATGCAGTTATAATATAAGAGAAATGCTGGACTGGATGAAGCACAGGCTGGATTCAAGATTGCCAGGAGAAATATTGATAACCTCAGATATGCAGATGATGACATCCTTATGGCAGAAAGTGAAGAAGAACTAAAGAGCCTCTTGATGAAAGTGAAAGAGGAGAGTGAGAAAGCTGGCTTAAAACTCAACATTCAGAAAACTAAGATCATGGCATCTGGTCCCATCACTTCATGGGAAATAGATGGGGAAACAGTGGCAGACTTTATTTTTTGGGGCTCCAAAATCACTGCAGATGGTGACTGCAGCCATGAAATTAAAAGATGCTTACTCCTTGGAAGGAAAGTTATGACCAACCTAGACAGCATATTACAAATCAGAGACATTACTTTGCCAACAAAGGTCCGTTTAGTCAAGGCTATGATTTTTTCAGTAGTCATGTATGGATGTGAGAGTTGGACTACAAAGAAAGCTGAGCACCCAAGAACTGATGCTTTTTGAACTGTGGTGTTGGAGAAGACTCTTGAGAGTCCCTTGGACTGCAAGGAGATCCAACCAGTCCATCCTAAAGGAAATCAGTCCTGAATATTCATTGGAAGGACTGATGTTGAAGCTGAAACTCCAATACTTTGACACCTGATGAGAAGAGCTGCCTCATTTGAAAAGACTCTGATCCTGGGAAAGATTGAAGGTGGGAGGAGAAGGGGACAACAGAGGATGAGGTGGTTGGATGGCATCACTGACTCAATGGACATGAGTTTGAGTAGAATCCGGGAGTTGGTGTTGGACAGGGAGGCCTGGCGTGCTGCAGTCCATGGGGTTGCAAAGAGTCAGACACGACTGAGCAACTGAACTGAACTGATTCCTTGCCCAGGCTACCCTTATTCAGTTCTTTGCTACAGTATCTTGCAAATTCCCCAAGCACTGTACCACCAGGGCTTCCCGGGTGGCCCTAGTGGTAAAGAACCCACCTGCCTGCAGATGCAGGAAATGTAAGAGAAGTGGATTTGATCCCTGGGTGGGAAAATCCCCTGGAAGAGGGCATGGCAACCCACTCCAATATTCTTGCCTGGAGAATCGCATGGGCAGAGGAGCCTGGTGGGCTATAGTCCATAGGGTTGCACAGAGTCAGATACGACAAAAGTGACTTAGCACATGGTATGCACGTTCCAGTGCTACGATATACAAGAACTGTCCAAAATTTCAGCCTAGAAGAAAACAGGAAGACTCATTTATTTAGTTCTTCTTTGACTAGATGGGGTAATAGGTACTACTGGAATCTCCACCTATGTTTTGGGTCTGTGGTAAAAACCCCAGATTTGCCCATCCATTCAGCAATCATTAATTCTGTCACTACCATATGCCACAGAATTGCTTTAAACACTTTACACAAGTAGGTGGTATGAGTGCAAAGAAGTAGAGTAGGCTTCATGATGAGAATCGACACTTGCTTGCATGGGGAACCTAAGGAGAGAGTGGCCAGTTCTTATGTTAGCAAGAAGAAGAAAGACTTCCAGGAACAGGTCATGCTTGAGCTGTATTTTCAAAGATGAATAGAGATTTTTTTAGCTTCAGTAAAAAAAAAAGGTAAGGGAGAGGAAGACCAATCCAGCCCAAAAGAGAAATGTCAAATGTAAACCGTTACTTGACTTAAAAATCTACCACATAAGAGAACAAGATGGTGGAGGAGTAGGTGGATGTGGAGTACATCTCTCTCCATGGATACGTCAGGAATACATCTTTAGACAGACGTGCAGGCAGGACACCAGCTGAGAGCAGGCAGGAGTACCTGACCAGTACTTTGTTGGCAAAGTAATGTCTCTGCTTTTGAATATGCTGTCTAGGTTGGTCATAACTTTTCTTCCAAGGAGTAAGTGTCTTTTTATTTCATGGCTGCAGTCACCATAATAGACATAAAAGGAGAAATTGACAAGAATGCAATAATAGTATGAGACTTTAAAACCCCACTCACACCAGGGGACAGATCATCAAAATAGAAAGTTAATAAAGAAACACAAGTCTTAAATGATACATTAGATGAGATAAATCTCATTGATATCTTCAGGACATTCCATCCAAATTCAGAAGAATGCACCTTCTTCTCAAGAGCACATGGAACATTCTTCAGGATAGAGCACATTTGGGTCACAAATCAAACCTCAGTAAATTTAAGAAAATTGAAATCATATCAAGCATCTTCTCTGACCACAATGCTATGAGACTAGATATCAGTTACAAGAAAATAACTTTAAGAAACACAAACACATGGAGATTAAACAACATGTTTCTAAATAACCAACAAGGTGCTGAAGAAATGAAAAGGGAAATCAAAAAATTCCTAGAAACAAATGACAATGAAAACATGACAACACAAAACTTATGGGATGCAGCGAAAGCAGTTCTAAGAGGGAAGTTTATAGCAATACAATCCTACCTCAAGAAAAACATCAAATAGACAACCTAACTTTACACCTAAAGCAATTGGAAAAAGAAGAACAAAAAAACCCCCCAAATTAGTAGAAGGAAAGAAATCAAAATCAGAGATCTGAGCAGAGATAAATGAAAAAGAAATGAAAGAAACAATAGTAAAGATTAATAAAATTAAAAGCTGGTTCTTTGAGAAGATAAACAAAATTGACAAACCTTTAGCCAGACTCATCAAGAAAAAAAGAGAAAAGAATCAAATCAATAAAATTAGAAATAAAGAAGGACTATTAGAAATACAAAGGATTATAAGAGACTATTATGAACAATTGTATTGCAATAAAATGGATAACCTGGAAGAAATGGACAGATTCTTAGAAAAGTTCAATCTTCCAAGACTGAACCAGGAGGAAAAAGAAATTATGAACAACCCAATTACAAGCACTGAAACTGAAGCTGTGATCAAAAATCTCCCAAGAAACAAAAGCCCAGGACCAGATGGCTTCACAGGAGAATTCTGTCAAACATTTAGAGAAGAGCTTGTGCCTATCCTTCTAAAACTCTTTCAAAAAATTGCAAAGGAAGGAACACTTCCAAGCCTATGTTCATTGTAGCACTATTTACAATAGCTAGAACATGAAAGCAACCTAGATGTCCACTGACAGATGAATGGATAAAGAAGCAGTGGTATGTAAACACAATGGAATATTACTCAGCCATAAAAAGGAACACACGTGAGTCAGTTCTAATGAAGTGGCTGAACCTAGAGCCTATTATACAGAGTGAAGTAAGTCAGAAAGAGAAAGATAAATATCATGTTCTAATGCATATATACAGAATCTAGAAAAACGGTTGGAGAAGGCAATGGCAACCCCACTCCAGTACTCTTGCCTGGAAAATCCCATGGACAGAGGAGCCTGGTGGGCTGCAGTCCACGGGGTTGCTGAGTCAGACACGACTGAGCGGCTTCACTTCCACTTTTCACTCTCGTGCATTGGAGAAAGAAATGGCAACCCACTCCAGTGTTCTTGCCTAGAGAATCCCAGGGACGGGGGAGCCTGGTGGGCTGCCGTCTATGGGGTCTCACAGAGTCGGACACGACTGAAGTGACTTAGCAGAGAAAAATGGTACTGAAGAATTTATTTACAGGGCAGCTATGGAGAAACATATACAGAGCATAGACTTATGGACATGGGGAGAGGGGAGGAGAGGGTGAGATATATGGAAAGAGGAACATGGAAACTTATATTACCATATGTAAAATATATAGCCAACAGGAATTTGCTGTATGGCTCAGGAAACTCAAACAGGGGCTCTGTATCAGCCTGGAGGGGTGGGATGGGGAGGGAGATGGGAAAGAGGTTCAAAAGGGAGGGGATATATGTATACCTATGGCTGATTCATGTTGAGGATTGACAGAAAACAACAAAATTCTGTAAAGCAATTATCCTTCAATAAAAATAATAAATTAAAAAAAAAATCTACCAGGTTCAAGAAAGAGAAGGCAGTTCAGTCATCTGTGTTTAGCACATGCCTGACTGCTGTATTATACTGTGTAGAACACAGAAGTCTTTGGCCATACTCATCCCCTTCTTCCTTCCTTTCCAAAATTCAGAAAATACATGTAAATTTCTCTTGCTGGTGAGCAAGGCCATAGAGATCTTAGAGTTGGTTGTGGTGGATACATGTGGCATACCAATTCTGGTCTCCAGCTTCGAGTTAGTTGTGAGGGGACAGCGGTGTCAGTAGTAACAGCATCTCCCCGTGTTCAAGATCAGAGTTAAAACTGTATACCGTTGAGATAAATGGTCCAGTGATGGATCCTTGACTTCCTTGTCAGTCCTCCCAACAGTTTTGTAAGCACTCCATTCCCTTCACTAAATCCCTTTCAGTTGGAAATAACATTATGAATGTGTTCCGTTGTCTGGACTCTGACTGATGTGATTCCCCACGGTGAGGTAGGGAAGGGCCAAGATCCACTTTTCCTATGCTCCACTGCATCCCTAACAGCAAGCACAGATCTGGCAGGAGCAGGTTCTCAGTTTTTGACTAAGTGTATTGAAAGTTATGAGATGAATGTGGACATACATACGCATATACATATAGTTAAATAATTCAAAAGATGTCATAAGGCTATATATGGTCAAGAGCCACCTTTTCAGTAATGAGTGTTATATTGTCATAGACTAGTGGTTACTCTTGCCTACAGTGTCCATGGAAGATTCAATGCATGCTAAGTTGCTTCGGTTGTGTCCAACTCTGTGCGACCCTTTGGACTACAGCCTGCCAGGCTCCCATCCTTGGATTTCTCCAGGCAAGAGCACTGGAGTGGTTTGTCGGGTCCTCCTCCAGGGAAGATTCGATGGAGAAGTCTTAATATGGAGAGATTGGATTCTGAGGGATACGTAGAAATTGGATAGGAAAAAAAAAAAAAGAGTGGGGCATTTTAGAATGAGTCCTTACTGCTAATATCACTATCCACTGATGACTAATATGTACTTGCTCCTGAAATGAGGATTAAGTTCCCTTTGAAATGCATATGGGGTTAAAAGTGAAGGGAAAAGGTCTTGGCATGATGTTCCTGGGTTTTGCCAAACCCTAATGTTGTGTTTGGAGCACTTCTCTGCCCTGTAGACCGCAAGAATTCCCCTGTCCCCATCCCATACCCACATCAAGCTTGTTTCTGAATCTTCTGGGAAGCCACACATTCAGCAGTCAGATGTCTGATCCCGCTTCAGAACAAGCTCGTGTTCAACCAGCAGAAATTTCCATTGGAAGCTTTTGCCCAGCATGTTGGCTAATAGCCTCTGGTCCCCCTGAGTTCCAGAAGTGGGTGAAAGGTTTGGCGGACAGATATCTATTCATCTTACAGAGATCACAAGGATAGTGACATGATTGACAACTTCTCTACCTGCCAGTCAAGCTGGTCAGTGTCATCAGAAGGCCACAAGGTTAAGGAGCTCTTCTTTACATGGGAAGCAACACAATCAACACAAGTTTCTCATTTCATGGTTTAGCTATAACAACAAGTAATTAATGCCTTTCAAAAACGGAATATAGGGAAATTTTGGAATTGTGTTAAGAAAACAAGCAAGAGTTTACAATAATTTGTAGTCCAGACATCAGATTGACTGGGAATAATGGATCACAATAAACTGTGGGAAATTCTGAAAGAGATGAGAATACCAGACCACCTGACCTGCCTCTTGAGAAATCTGTATGCAGGTCAGGAAGCAACAGTTAGAACTGGACATGGAACAACAGACTGGTTCCAAATAGGAAAAGGAGCATGTCAAGGCTGTATATTGTCACCCTGCTTATTTAACTTCTATGCAGAGTACATTATGAGAAACGCTGGACTGGAAGAAACACAAGCTGGAATCAAGATTGCCGGGAGAAATATCAATAACCTCAGATATGCAGATGACACCACCCTTATGGCAGAAAGTGAAGAGGAACTTAAAAGCCTCTTGATGAAAGTGAAAGTGGAGAGTGAAGAAGTTGGCTTAAAGCTCAACATTCAGAAAACGAAGATCATGGCATCCAGTCCCATCACTTCATGGCAAATAGATGGGGAAACAGTGGAAACAGTGTCAGACTTTATTTTTTGGGGCTCCAAAATCACTGCAGATGGTGACTGCAGCCATGAAATTAAAAGACGATTACTCTTTGGAAGGAAAGTTATGACCAACCTAGATAGCATATTCAAAAGCAGAGATATTACCTTGCCAACAAAGGTCCGTCTAGTCAAGGCTATGGTTTTTCCTGTGGTCATGTATGGATGTGAGAGTTGGACTGTGAAGAAGGCTAGTGCCGAAAAATTGATGCTTTTGAACTGTTGTTGGAGAAGACTCTTGAGAGTCCCTTGGACTGCAAGGAGATCCAAGAAGTTCATTCTGAAGGAGATCAGCCCTGGGATTTCTTTGGAAGGAATGATGCTGAAGCTGAAACTCCAGTACTTTGGCCACCTCATGCGAAGAGTTGACTCATTGGAAAAGACTCTGATGCTGGGAGGGATTGGGGGCAGGAGGAGAAGGGGATGACAGAGGATGAGATGGCTGGATGGCATCACTGACTCGATGGACGTGAGTCTGAGTGAACTCCGGGAGTTGGTGATGGACAGGGAGGCCTGGCGTGCTGCGATTCATGGGGTTGCAGAGTCGGACACGACCGAGCGACTGAACTGAACTGAACTGAACTGAATCAAGTTAATCAGAGATGCGGTTGTTGTATAAGACAGACAACAAATGTCTGTAGAAGCTTTTCAAGGTTGCAAAACCTGTTCTTACATCACATTCAGGTTAACAAAAGGAGTTGATGAGTGAAGCAAAAGCTGTGTCTTCTCTACATCTTCTAAGAAGGCACCAGAACACTTAAGAAGATGAATAGCTGAGGGCTGGGCTGTTTCTCTGGACCCTCAAACTTTGTTTGACTGATGTGAATTCTCTCTCTCTCCTGTGTTTAAATGAAGTCACGTTTGTATACCAATGGCTTAAAATTAGGAAACTCCTAATTATAGGGGAGAAATATGGGAATCCATATTACTGCCATATTTGTAAGACATTGCTTTGCTCTTTAAGCTAACCCGCCATTCTATTGGGCTATTGATTACATTTCTTAATCTCTCTAAACTTCAGTTTCCTCATCTGTAAAGTCCTTGTTGTAAGGTTAAATGAAAAAATATTGCTTAGCTCAGAACCTGACATAGAGTAGACCCTTAGTAAACATCAGTCACACTTAAGCTGTTATATCAACATATGGAAGGCTATCAGTTCAGAGAACTGTGGAGAGATGAATTGCTGAACCCTGATAGATTAGAGATCATAAATCTTGGAATGACTTCTGGTCTTGGCCCCTGGCTTGTTGTGTAACTTCAGTTACTTGTTAAGTCCAGGGGTGGGGAGAGACAGGACTTGGCATGACAGCAGGTTATATGATAAGGGTTTGGAGAGGGTGTAATTGACCAGAAGCTCCATAGGACATAGGTAGATTGCTTACCAGAGTGACTCAGTCCGAAGCTGAGTAGGTTTGTAGGATCCATAATAGGGAGGTGGTGGCTTGAGCAACAGGCTTTGAGAAGAATAGGGACAAGCTAGTGTATGAATGGGATGATGAATATTCTTTGAACAGTATTTCCTGCGGTCTAGTAAAGGACTGGGGAGCCTGATGCGCTGCCGTCTGTGGGGTCGCACAGAGTCGGACAAGACTGAAGTGACTTAGCAGCAGCAGCAGCAGCCCTCCCATGCAGAAGGCAACAGCACCGCACTCCAGTACTCTTGTCTGGAAAATCCCATGGACGGAGGAGCCTGGTAGGCTGCAGTCCATGGGGTCACTAAGAGTCGGACCTGACTGAGTGACTTCACTTTCACTTTTCACTTTCATGCATTGGAGAAGGAAATGGCAACCCACTCCAATATTCTTGCCTGGAGAATCCCAGGGACAGAGGAGCCTAGTGGGCTGCCGTCTATGGGGTCGAACAGAGTCGAACACGACTGAAGCGACTTAGCAGTAGCAGCAGCAGCAGTAAAGGGATGGAGAGATAGATTTGGGGAAGTGAGGGAGAGGGTAACTAACTCAAGCTTCCAGTAATTTGAGGGTTGTTCCAGGTTAAAAGACGCTTGTTCCTTGGAAGAAAAGGTATGATAAACCTAGTCAGCATGTTAAAAAAGCGGAGACATCACTTTGCCAACAAAGGTTAGTATAGTCAAAGCTATGGTTTTTCCAGTAGATAGATGTGAGAATTGAACCATAAAGAAGGGTGAACACGGAAGAATTGATACTTTTGAACTGTGGTCCTGGAGAAGACTCTTGACAGTCCCTTGGACAGTAAGGAGAGCAAACTGGTCCATCCTAAAGGAATTCAACCTTGAATATTCATTGAAAGGACTGATGCTGAACCTGAAGCTCTAATACTTTGGCCACCTGATGCAAAGAGCCAACTCATTAGAAGAGACCATGATGATAGGAAAGATTGAGAGCAGGAGAAGAAGGGGGCAACAGAGGATGAAATGATTGGATGACATCACCAACTCAATGGACATGAACTTGGGCAAGCTCTGGGAGATGGTGAAGGACAGGAATGCCCAGCGTGCTGCAGTTCATGGGGTTGCAAAGAGTCTGACATGACTGAGTGACTGAACAACAACCACCAGGGTAAATGCTAAGACTACTGGGTGGAAGTCCTGGGGAGTCATTTTCAGCTCTGTTGTCAGTTGGGATGAGAGTGGTGGAACCTTCTGGAAATTAGCAGTGGACTGGGCTATTTTCTAATGCAAACTCGCTAGAACTTTTAAGTTGGGTAGGCTGGTTCCCAGGGAAGCTGAGGAAAGTTCCTGATTAGTAGCATTTGGGAGGGATTCTTAGTATAGTCTTGTGGGTGGAAGTGATAGCCAAGGAAGACTTTCCCAGGAAAAGTGCCCAAGAAGGAGTAGACATTAGGCAGACCCAGTTTCAGATTTGGGTGGGAAGAAGAACCAGGAAGGAGAGAGAGCAGGATGAGAGGTGGGAACTGCAAGTGTAGCTGGCATGAGTGTGATGGAGAGTGATAGTGTGGATTGCAGATCTTTCAGGGCTTTTTGTATTATCTTCAGGAGATAGGACTTTATTCTGAGGGTATGGGAAGCCCCAGAAAGACTTTAAGCAGGGGAGTGACATGGACAGATGACGTTATACAAGGATTACTCTCACTATTAAGAGCCTAAATAAAAAAAGAAATCAGCCTTTACTGAGAACCCACAGTGAAGCGGGTACTTCAGAAAACTGGTATCATCCCCCACCCACAATCACCCTCTGAATGCATGTCATAATCAAGGGCATTGAGGATCAGAGAGGTTAAGTGATTGTCTCAACACTGTACAGTTATTAAGTGACTAAGACTCAAAAGAAAATGTATCTCATCTCAAAGTCTATGGTTTGTTCCACTTCAGTAAAAATAGAAAAAATGGCTTTCTTGAAAACGTAATCAAATCTCAAATCCTAGAAAGAATATTACTTGTCTATTCTATTCTGTAAGACTGTGATACATACACACCCGAGGGTGCCTCAGTTCAGTTCAGTTCAGTTCAGTCGCTCAGTTGTGTCACTCTTTCCGACCCCAGAATAGCAGCGTGCCAGGCCTCCCTGTCTATCACCAACTCCCAGAGTTCACCCAAACTCTTGTCCATTGAGTCAATGATGCCATCCAGCCATCTCATTCTCTGTCGTCCCCGTCTCCTGCCCCCAATCCCTCCCAGTATCAGAGTCTTTTCCAGTGAGTCAACTCTTCACATGAGGTGGCCAAAGTACTGGAGTTTCAGCTTTAGCATCAGTCCTTCCAAAGAACACCGAGGACTGATCTCCTTAGAATGGATTGGTTGGATCTCCTTGCAGTCCAAGGGACTCTCAAGAGTCTTCTCCAACACCACAGTTCAAAAGCATCAATTTTTTGGCACTCAGCTTTCTTCACAGTCCAACTCTCACATCCATACATGACCACAGGAAAAACCATAGCCTTGACTAGATGGACCTTTGTTGGCAAAGTAATGTCTCTGCTTTTGAATATGCTATCTAGGTTGGTCATAACTTTCCTTCCAAGGAGCAAGTGTCTTTTAATTTCATGGCTGCAATCACCATCTGCAGTGATTTTGGAGCCCAGAAAAATAAAGTCTGACACTGTTTCCACTGTTTCCCCATCTATTTCCCATGAAGTGATGGGACCAGATGCCTAGCTGTGAACAATTCCCCTTTCACATGACCTGCTGCTATAAGACCTTCTTTCTTCTGGCTGGTGATAGACAAGGGACTAACTGACACTCTTTCCCAGGAATTTGGGACTGGGATTCTGAGGCAGCCAGTTTGTCTTTCTTCTAGCTGGACACTTGGTTTACTAAGGTAAACCACATCCCCTCATATGGTGGAGAAGCAAAGGAAATGGGCAGTAGAGAGAGAAGAATGCAGATGTATAAGCAAAGAGGAGACACAGAGATGGTCCTCCTCAGACTTCCCATTTCCTCTTACAGTCTGTCTAAATTTCCTGAGACCCCCAGTACCGTCATGACATACTTCTCTTGGTTTAAGCTAGCTGGAGTTAGTTTCTGTTCAAATGGGAAGAAATGGATTCATCAGAGTTCCTGAGAGAGCTGAGAAAGGCAGACAGTGAGAGAATGTGGACTCCGCTGCCTCAGGGGCTGAAAATGGTGGAGAGACCAGCTATGCCTTCTCATCGTGCCCGAGAGAGTTACTAACCTTGTGAAATTCCTGGGTTTATCATGAGACCAGAGAAGACAGTGGGGTCTGAGAACATCCTGGTGTGGTATTCCGTTGAAGCATTGCACAGGGAGGTTGTGGGGCCCAGGCAAAGAGGAGAATGAGGGATGGAGGCAGGACAATTGTGGGGAAGGGATGGACCTATTTCAAGCCTCAGAAGGCAGGTTTAAGCCAAGGTTAATAAGTCTAAGAGAGCAGAAAGGCTTGAGCAGATATCTGGTTTATAATTGAAGTCAGAGGCTTAACTAATATAATACTGCCAAGTTCTATTTATTTTAGTTTTTAAAGTTTATTTTTAATTGGAGGATAATTGCTTTACATGGAGAAGGCAATGGCACCCCACTCCAGTACTCTTGCCTGGAAAATCCCATGGATGGAGGAGCCTGGTAGGCTGCAGTCTATGGGGTCGCTAAGAGTCGGACACGACTGAGCGACTTCACTTTCACTTTTCACTTTCATGCATTGGAGAAGGAAATGGGAACCCACTCCAGTGTTCTTGCCTGGAGAATCCCAGGGACGGGGGAGCCTGGTGGGCTGCCGTCTATGGGGTCGCACAGAGTCGGACACGACTGAAGTGACTTAGCAGTAGCTTAGCAATCGATTTACAATGTTGTGTTGGTTTCTGTCATGCAACAACTTGAATCAGTCATAAGTATACATATGTCCCCTTCCTCTGGATATTCCCTCCCACCCCCCACCCCATCCCACCCCTCTAGGTTGTCACAGAGAACCAGGTTGAGCTCCCTGTGTTATATATACAGCAACTTCCCATTAGCTATCCATTTTACATATGGAAATGTATATATTTCAGTGTTGGTGGGATGAATTAAGATATTGGTATTTTATTTTATTTTTAAAGAAGCAGTGCATGAAAGTATTCTTGTAAAAATCTAAGTTATAAATATACGTGGAGTTAAAAAAAAGGAAAGCACCCCCATCTTCATCACCAAGTATTTAAGAGTGAAATTCCAGGTGGAAGCTGGCCAAGCCCTGAGGGCGCAGTGTCCCTGGCCGCAAGAAGCAGGCGAGAGATGAGCACTGTTCTTCCTCCTGGGGGATGCATTAGCAATGTTTATGGAAGGATTTGCTTTTAGTTAGCATCCAACAAGCATCAAAAAGGTTAAAAAAGGCGCATGTTCAGTTGTGTCTGACTTTTTGCGAGCCTATGGACTGTAACCTGTTGGGCTCCTCTGTCCATGGAATTTTCTGGGCAAGAATACTGGAGTGGGTTGCCATTTCCTACTCCAGGAGATCTTCCTTATCTAGGGATTGAACCTTTGTCTCTTTCGTCTCCTTCATTGGGAGGCAGATACTTTAACACTATGCCACCTGGGAAGCATATGTGAAGCATTATTTGCTATCTCATAAAATACTTTTGTTTATTTTTTGAGAGAAAGGTGCAGGGATTTCTTATATATTCCCTGCCCCGCCCCCCACCACACCTTCAAAGTCTCCTCCATTATCAACATCTCCCACCAGAGTGGTACATTTGTTACAACAGATGAACCTCCATTGAAACATCCTAGTCACCCACAGTCCATAGTTTAAATTCATTCCTGGTGGTGTAGATTCTAAGGTTTGTACAAACGTATAAGGACATGTATCCACCATTACAGGGTCATGCTCTGTGCTCCACCTTTTTCTGCCTATCCCCACTCCCAACCCTTAGCAACCACTGATCTTTTTACTTTCTCCATAATTTTGCCTTTTCCAAAACATCGTATAGTTGGAATCATATCCTGGAGCAGGATTCTCAGCCTCCTCATCTCTTCCCCACAGTGGTATAGGCAAGAGAGAGAGGCCCCTGTGCCCACCAACCTCCGTGGTGCCCCGCTCCTGTCCCCACCCAGACTAGCCCCTGCTTCAAGGAAGCAGGTGGAGCTGCTGCTGCTGCTGCTAAGTCGCTTCAGTCATGTCCGACTCTGAGACCCCATAGATGGCAGCCCACCAGGCTCCCCGGTCCCTGGGATTCTCTAGGCAAGAACACTAGAGTGGGTTGCCATTTCCTTCTCCAATGCATGAAAGTGAAAAGTGAAAGTGAAGTCGCTCAGTCGTGTCCGACTCTTCGTGACCCCATGGACTGCAGCCTACCAGGCTCCTCCGTCCATAGGATTTTCCAGGCAAGAGTGCTGGAGTGGGGTGCCATTGCCTTCTCCACAGGTGGAGCTAGTGGCGGCTTATTCCCAAAATCCCAGTTTGTTGCCTGGCAACCAAGCCTTTTTCAACTGTTTCTGAGTGAGTCATTGGGAAAGGGACCATCAGAAGTTTGAATTTTTGTCTTTTGACAACTATTCTGATACGGAGTTTTCTCTATACTGATATATTGATTATAGATATATCTCTATATGAAGGTTTTCCTCAGTTTGAAGGACTGGCCAGTTGGGACTGGCTGGGTGAACCTTTTCATATTTTTCATGTTCATGGGATTTTCATGGCAAGAATACTGCAGTAGTTTGCCATTCCCTCCTCCATAAAGAGGCTGAGCACCGAAAAACTGATGCTTTCAAATTGTGCTAGAGAAGACTCTTGAGAGTCCTTTGGATTACATGGAGATCAAACCAGTCAGTCCCAGAGAAAATCAACTCTGAATATTCATTGGAAGGACTGATGCCAAAGCTGAAGCTCCAATACTTTGGCCACCTGATGCGAAGAGTCAACTCCTTGGAAAAGATCCTGATGCTGGGAAAGATTGAAGGCAAAAGAAGACAGCAGCAGAGGATGAGATGGTGAGATAGCTTCACCAATTCAATGGACATGAGTTTGAGCAAACTCTGGGAGATAGCGAAGGACAGGGAAGCCAGGTGCGCTGAAGTCCATGGGGTCGCAAAGAGTCGGACACAACTTAGCGACTGAACAATAACAACAGGTGGACCTTGTGTTTGTCTAGGGGAGATCTGGGGCATCAGAAAAGTGTTAGCAACCAGCACAGGAGGTATCGCCAGAGTTCAGTTTATTTATTGATTTAAAAATGAATGTTTTAAAAACTAAGACAAACAAAATTTTTAGACAAATATAAATAAATAAAAGCCTCTCTCTTTCCTTGCCCCCAGTCCCAGTGAAAATTTATGTCCCCACTCCTAATTACGTGTCGAAATCCTAACCCCAACGGTGATGGTATTAGGAGGTGGGCCTTTGCAAGATACTTAAGTCATGAGGGAAGAGCCCTTATATTAGTGCTCTTACACAAGAGAGACTTCAGCCCCTTCCACTGTTGAGGACACAGCAAGAAGGAGGTACCAGCTATGAAGCAGGAAGAAGACTCTTACCAGAAGATGACTATGCTGATGCCTTGGTATCCTTGGGGATGGAAATTGATGATCCTTGGGAGTGGAGGTTGATATTTCTATGCCTCTTACAGCAGGTTTTATTAGATAATATTTCTCACTGAAATGCAAAGAAGAGGAAGGAAAATTTGCAAGATGTGAATGCTATGAGAATGAACTATTTGGAACCCTGGCCAAATTCCTGCATTTGACCTCTGTCCTTTGCTATTCAGAAGTTGGTTTTCCAGCTTTGGCTTCACCCTTCTTTTTTTTCCCCCAGGTATCTGACTCTTGGACATTTTGCATCCGACGCTCTTTTCTACCAGAGGAAAAAGAGGTTTATTACAAGCCAAGCCGTCTTGCCGTTTACTAACCACTGAAGATTTATTATGGCGACGCGCCAGCGCTAATGTACTCAATTCAAGGTTTGGGATTACATGTAAATCTGGGGTCAAGCTAACAACTGAGAATAGAGATGGGAATAAAGATGGGAGGGGAGGAGCAGGGTGTGGCAGAGCAGGGCAGTGGTGGGCGGTGGAGGATGGGAAATAAACAGAGGAGGCTGTGAGGTGACAGTCTTATGGGCTCAGCTGCTGGAATCACCCCTACTGTAGAAACAGTGAGAGTCCTAACAGAAGAGAGGCATTAGTCCCTAATAGCTGGCTGGTAGAATCTGTGAGGCAGTTAGTTACCCAGGCTGGAAATAGGGGGGTTAAAAAGTTGGGAGACGTGAATGAGAGAAAACTCTTGCCCTGCTGAAGAGGGTGGAGGGCTCAGCGCACGTCCTGGGGGTTGTTGTGAATGCAGACTTTCTCCAAGCTGATTAAACGGAATTAACTCCACAGCCTGGGATCTTACAACCTCCTGTTGCTCTCATCTGTCCAGACCCTTGTTCTACCTCTTCAGAGCCTCCTGGAACCCTGAGGAATTTATTAATGAGGTCCAATTACGGGAAATTTCAGGTTTTTAATAAACTTCGGATGCACAGCTGAAGGGCTCGGCTCAACCCCCCTGAGAAAATGTACATTACACAAGATTTCAGATGAACTGCACACTTGATCTCCATACCGATTCTCCCATCCAGCCCTCTCTCCTCTTCCCATCATCCATAACATCTCCGCCCTTGCTCTCCTGTTTCCTTCCCCTCTGGCCTCATCTTCCCTCCCCCAGGTTTCACAGAGCACTGTGGACTTCAGCTGCTCCTTATTTTAAAACCAGCAGAACACATAGAGCCCTGCTAACCGATGGACCTGGTTGGAGTCTGTCCAACCCTCCCAAGCTCTAATTTGTGGCTTTCTTTCCTAGGTGTACTGGAAAGACTTTTCCTGGCCATTTCCACCCTTGGTGACTGCTAGCAAACAATCTTTGTTTCCTCTTTGAGGATATTTTTGAAGACAGATTAGAGGCTTGGGGGGAAAAAAAAAAAAAAAAACACTCGGAATAACTCTTTAAACAGGTTTTCCAAACACTAGAGGAAGGAAACAAAGGAGGTGGGTGGGAGCATCAGCCCTGAATAATGTTTTATTCCTCATCCTGTGTTGCCTGGGGCCCTGCGCGGCTTGGGTTCTCCTCAGCCTGTGGAAACTTTGCGAACTTCCGGGGCTTGGTCTCTGCAGAGGCGGCTCTTCACCCTGGGAGAGACGGGCCCTCCACCAGCTGCTGTGGGAATGGCACATCTGGCATTCCGGCAGCCACTTCCTCTCCAGGGAGAAGCCTGGGCTCCACCCTGTGTGGTTTCACAAAGTGATGCTGGGGCTCCTGGGAAGGGCAGGAGCGGCTGTGAGCTGTGAACATCCTCCCAAACTCCTGTGGGGTCTGCAGGCTCCGCTCAGCTGATTAAACAGTTTGCATCTGGGGCAGACATTTAAAGGGACCATTGCATGGCATGGCCAGATTTTTCATAGAAAGTCCAGTTTAAAAAATAAAGAAAAAAGCAGCAGCATAGAGGTAGACTGGAATAGTGGTCTTCAGAGGTAGTAGCCTCTTAAAGCAGTCCCCATCCACTCTAGTTGGCAGGGATCTCTTCAATATACCTCCATTCTTTTGGTTGCAGGTGACGGGAAAACAACGTGATCAGTATAGATTGAACAGATGAGGGCATTTACCAGCTCCTGAAATCACAGTGGAACTATAGCTCATGTGAAAGTCGCTCAGTCATGTCTGACTCTTTGCGACCCCATGGACTGTAGCCCGCCAGGATCCTCTGTCCATGGGATTCTCCAGGCAAGAATACTGGAGTGGGTTGCCATTTCCTTCTCCAAGGGATTGTCCCAACCCTGGGATCGAACCCAGGTCTCCTGCATTGCCGGCCAATTCTTTACCATCTGAGCTACCAGGGAAGTACAGAAATATAGCTGGGTCTCAGGAATGAATGGAGACTGGGGTGTGCTAAATCGGGGCTGTACTGGTTCTCAAGAGCTGATCATTCAATTTTCAGGAATTTTGTGAGCACAAGCACTGTTAAAAATTAAATTATATAAACTCGTGAAAAAATTGAAATAAACACAAATGTAGTAAATTCGTAAAACTCATCACTTTCTGATAATTTTACTGCTCTTTGCTATTATCTCTGCTCTTGACATTCCTTATATCTATTGTATGTGTCTGGTGGAAACACTATAGAATGGTGAGCTATTGCTCATCCCTTTCCAACTCTGTTTTTCTGTGATGTTAAGTTCGAAGCTTGAAATTGGCCATGGTGGAAGCCTTTGCACCATAGAAATTCTCAAATGCTACAAATCTGGGCTTGATCTACTGCTTTGTTGTTTGTCTAGAATCTAGACTGAAGGATACGCAAATTAAATTTAAAAGTAAGTAACATTTGTAGTTGTTACATTGTGAATGGCATTCAAAAGAATGAGAATATAATTCCTTCCATTTTTGAAATCTATTCTCTGTGGTCTTTGATCTAGGACAGATCTGCACATAGCCACTTACTTGGAACATATATCATTAGTTGTGCCTAGCCGGTAGGAACTTTATTTTTATTTATTTAAAAATTTTTTAAAGTTTATTATTATTATTTTTTGGCCATGCTGCGAGGCATGCAGGATCTTCATTCCCCCACCAGGGAAATTGAACTGGTGCCCCCAAGAGTGGACGCGCAGAGCAGTAACCACTGGGCAGCCAGGGAATTCCTAGAACTTGGTTTTTATTGCCTGTGTTTCACTTGGAGGAGAGACAACCATTATCCTCTCCACTGTAGTGCATCGCTTTTCTTGGTGGTGGGAGAGAGATTTGTATTATCTTGGTGCCTCTCAAATCACACCATTATACTTGTATATAATACCACACCATTATATGTGTCTCTGTGTGTGTATGTGTGTTTATCCTCATTTGGGCTTCCCTGGTGGCTCAGACAGTAAAGAATCTGCCTGAAATGTGAGAGACCTGGGTTTGATCCTTGAGTCAGGAAGATCCCCTGGAAAAGGGAATGGCAACCCACTCCATTTTTCTTACCTAGAGAATTCCTTGGACAGAGAAACCTGGCAGGTTACAGTCCATGGGGTCGCAAAGAGTGAGACACGACTTTCACTTCCACTACTTTTCACATATGCTCATTTATACCATAAACATTTAAAATACACTCATTTAATGCTTAAAACTAAATGCTTTTCTTAGAAGTGTATTGCTTTTCTTGTTGGTAAGAGAGAGACTTGCAGGTTATCTTAAAGAGAAAGTCAAAGTGTTAGTTGGTGACCCTCAAATTCCAAGCCAGTATCTATCTCCAAAGAGTCAGACAGCAAACTTGATGCGTGTATATTTGCTCTCCTTCAGAACCTTCAGCTTGCAGTCTTTATTATCACTATTTTCCACTGATGCTAGTAGACAGACTTCGCCCTCTTTCCCAACTTGGGTCACGAGGAGAGTAGTTCATGAAGTTCTTGTTCAGAATCCTGCTTACAGATAATATTATCTGTAAAGCTCCTTGATGGAGAGCGCTTCGGCTGGGATGGTGTGAGTTCTCCATGGATTGTCCCAGCTGGTGGGGTGAGGCAGGGCGAGGCGGGGCAGGGCGGGGGAGCTGATCCTACGCAGGTCAAGCAACCCAGGACTACTGAAGGGAAGGGGTCACTGAATCCATTACTCTGCAGAGATCAACCCAGTCAATCCTAAGGGAAATCAGTCCTGAATATTCACTGGAAGGACTGATGCTGAACCTGAAGCTCCAATACTTTGGCCACCTGATACAAAGCGCCAACTCATTAGAAAAGACCCTAATGCTGGTAAAGATTGAAGGCAGGAGAAGGGGATGACAGAGGATGGGATGGTTGGATGGTATCACCACCTCAATTGACATGAATTTGAGCAAGCTCCGGGAGAGGGTGAAGGACAGGGAACCTGGCATGCTGCAGTCAATGGGGTCACAAAGAGAAGGACACGACTGATCAACTGAACAATTACAACTCTGCCTCCACACTGTTTCACTGAAACCATTTAAAGGGCAGCGTACAAATGGAAGACTTTAAAAAAACATAATTGTGTTGAAGTATACTGAGCGGCTTCCCTTTCCCTTCTCACTTTCACGCATTGGAGAAGGAAATGGCAACCCACTCCAGTGTTCTTGCCTGGAGAATCCCAGGGACGGGGGAGCCTGGTGGCTGCCTTCTATGGGGTCACACAGAGTCGGACACGACTGAAGTGACTTAACAGCATACATTCCAAACTTTATCTCACTCTTTCCTTCTTCTTACTCAGTTTTCCAGGCATATGCAAAAAAAAAAAATTTATTTTGTTTTAGATATTGAAGCTTGCTAAAACTCTCCATCTTCTCTTCTGAGTAAGACTTTTTTTTTTTTTTTAATAAAAATGTTTTAAATATCTCCCACAATGATTTCAAGGCATCACTTTTCAGACATTTGGTTTTTGGTTTTATGACAAGTTGCTCAATTGTGTCTGACTCTTTGTGACCCCATGGACTGCAGCATGCCAGGCTTCCCTGTCTATCATAAACTCCTAGACCTTACTCAAACTCATGTCCATCAAGTCAGTGATGCCATCCAACCATCTCGTCCTCTGTTGTCCCCTTCTCCTCCCACCTTCAATCTTTCCCAGCATCAGGTGGGAAATTTTCAAATGAGTCAGTTCTTTGCATCAGGTGGCCAAAATATTGGAGCTTCAGGTTCAGCATCAGTCCTTCCAATGAATATTCATTTCCTTTAGGATTGACTGGTTGGATCTCTTTGCAGTCCAAGGGACTCTCAAGAGTCTTCCCCAATACCACAGTTCAAAGCATCAGTTCTTTGGCATTCAACTTTCTTTATAGTCCAACTCTCACATCCATTCATGACTACTGGAAAAATCATAGCTGTGATTAGATGGACCTTTGTTGGCAAAGTAATGTCTCTGCTTTTTAATATGCTGTCTAGGTTTGTCATAGCTTTTCTTCCAAAGAGCAAGCGTCTTTTAATTTCATGGCTATAGTCACCATCTACAGTGATTTTGGAGTCGAAGAAAAGAAAATCTGTCACTGTTTCCAGTGTTTCCCCATCTATGGGCCATGAAGTGATGGGACCAAATGCCATGATCATTGTTTTTTGAATGTTGAGTTTTAAGCCAGCTTTTTCACTGTCCTCTTTCACTTTCATCAAGAGGCTCTTCAGTTCCTCTTTGCTTTCTGCCATAAGTGTGGTGTCATCTGCATATCTGAGGTTATTGGTGTTTCTCCTGGCAGTCTTGATTCCAGCTTGTGCATCATCCAGCCTGGCATTTTGCATGATGTACTCTGCATATAGGTTAAATAAGCAAGGTGAAAATGTATAACCGTGATGTACTACTTTCCCAATTTGGAACCAATCCATTGTTCCATGTCTGGTTGCTTCTTGACTTGCATACACGTTTCTCAGGAGGCAGGTCAGGTGGTCTGGTATTCCCATCTCTTTAAGAATTTTCCACAGTTTATTGTGATCCACACAGTCAAAGGCTTTGGTATAGTCAATAAAGCAGAAATAGATGTCTTTCTGGAACTCTCTTGCTTTTTGTATGATCCAACAGATGTTGGCAATTTGATCTCTGGTTTCTCTGCCTTTTCTAAATTCAGCTTAAACATCTGGAAGCTCTAGGTTCACGTACTGTTGAAGCCTCCTTTGGAGAATTTTGAGCCTTACTTTGCCAGTGTGTAAGATGAGCGCAATTGTGTAGTAGTTTGAGCATTCTTTGGTGTTGCCTTTCTTTGGGATTGGAATGAAAACTGACCTTGTCCAGTCCTGTGGCCATTGCTCGGTTTTCCAAGTTTGCTGGCATATTGAGTGCAGAACTTTCACGGCATCTTCTTTTAGGATTTTAAATAGCTCAGCTGGAATTCCATCACCTCCACTAGCTTTGTTTGTAGTGATGCTTCCTAACCCCCACCATTGACTTTGCATTCCAGGATGGCCTGGCTCTAGGTGAGTATTCATGCCACCGTGGTTATCTGGGTCATTAAGATCTTTTGTGTATAGAACTTCCGTGTATTCTTGCCACCTTTTCTTAATATCTTCCACTTCTCTTAGGTCCATACCGTCTCTATCCTTTATTGTACCCACCTTTGCATGAAATGTTCCCTTGATATCTCTAATTTTCTTAAAGAGATCTCTAGTCTTTCCCATTCTATTGTTTTCCTCTATTTCATTGCATTGTTACTGAATAAGGCTTTCTTATCTCCTTGCTATTCTTTGGAACTCTGCATTCAGATGAGTATATCTTTCCTTTTCTCCTTTGCTTTTAGCTTCTCTTCTTTCCTCAGCTATTTGTAAGGCCTCCTCAGACAACCATTTTGCCTTTCTGCATTTCTTTTTCTTGGGGATGGTCTTGATCACTGCCTCCTGTACGATGTCATGAACCTCTGTCCTTTCAGCTTTTGTGACAAAGGGCAGCTCTAATTTTTCTAAAGTTTTAAAAAAAATGATTTGGCCTCAGTGAAATTTTTGTACTTTCTTCCTTGCTGATTTCTCTGAATTTTAGAAAGTTTGTGGTCAGTGCTCCATGGTTTGTTTCTGTTTGTTTCTTGTGTGGAGAGTTCTTTTCTACCCTCAAGCAAAGTATAAGTTATGGAAAGCAAGGATAATAATGTTACTTTTCTGTCCCTTAACATCTGCTAAAGTGCCAGAAAAGTAGTTAACATTCAAAGTGACCTTGTTGATTTGCTGGCTTATTGGCTGCCAGCTGTAAGAACTCTTCTTCTTCTAGTGTCTGGACACTTCTGACATGCCACTTTTCATGAACTGACAATGGGAGAAATCAAATGAAGAAACTTATTAGGATTGTCAACAAAGTAATGGTGTCTTAGCTCTGAGCAATATTCTGAAGTATCTCTTCTGAATGAAATTCTTGACTGTTATATATGAATGTTTAACATCTGTTTTATCTACTCACAAGTTCCCTCAACTCCTGTCCTTACTATTTGGTCATTACCATTGTGGACAAAGAATGTTGCCTGCCATTCCAGTAAACATGAATGTTGCCAACCATTAAGATACAAAAAAGAAAAAGTAAGAAAAAGACTTCTTTAGTCTACTGCTTAAAACTCCATGCTTCCACTGCAGGGGGCAAAGGTTTGATCTCTGGCCTGGGAAGTAAGATCTCACATACTTTTGGTGTGGCCAAAAGTTTAAAAAAAAATTAGCTACTGCAGCTTCCAGCCCTCCCCACCCACACTAGCGTGCCATGAGGGGAGTTCAGGATGGAGAAAAACCAGAGTGCTGGCCCTGTATAGTAAAGATGTCTTCAGAGGAATAATTTCAATGAGCCCAGACTCTTGCAACTTCCCATACATAGAAAAGCACTAAAATCTTTAATTTGAGATGTCTGCTTTTTTTGTGATTAGCAGTCATCTTTTGATATTTGACTACAGGTTTGTTTGTTTGTTTCAGCAAAAACTCCTATATATCCTGGTTTTCCCCTAGCATCTTTGAAACAGGTTCTCAGAGCTATGTAAGAGGCTGTCTCAGTAATGTCCCTGAATAAAACATTCTCAACTTTTAGGTTGTATGTTTTGTCAGTTGACACCATGTTTTGAATTTGCTGAGGTTCTAAGTAAGAAATGTTACTATCATGGGCTTCCAAGTAAATTTATCAAATTAAAATTTTTTTAAATCCATGGATTAAGGATGACTTTTTACTTTATAACTCATGACTAATGAATAGTTTGGCTGAGTTATGATTTCAGTAGAGTTCAGTACAGTTCAGTTGCTCAGTCATGTCTGACTCTTTGTGACCCCATGGAATACAGCACACCAGGCCTCCCTGTCCATCACCAACTCCCAGAGTTTACTCAAACTCATGTTCATTGAGTTGGTGATGCTATCCAACCATCTCATCCTCTGTCATCCCCTTCTTCTCCTGCCCTCAATCTTTCCCAGCATCAGGGTCTTTTCCAATGAATCATTTCTTTGTATCAGGTGGCCAAAGTATTTGAGTTTCAGCTTCAGCATCAGTCCTTCTAACGAATATTCAGGACTGATTTCCTTTAGGATGGACTGGTTTGATCTCTTTGCAGTCCAAGGGACTCTCAAGAGTCTTCTCCAATACCACAGTTCAAAAGCATCAATTCTTTGGTGCTCAGCTTTCTTTATAGTCTCACATTCAAACATGACTACTGGAAAAACCATAGCTTTGATTAGATGGACCTTTGTTCGTAAAGTAATGTCTCTGCTTTTTGGTCATAACTTTTCTTCCAAGGAGCAAACGTCTTTTAATTTCATGGCTACAGTCACCATCTACAGTGATTTTGGAGCCCCCCAAAATAAAGTCTGATACTATTTCCATTGTTTCCCCATCTATTTGCCATGAAATGATGGGACCGGATGCCATGATCTTAGTTTTCTGAATGTTGAGCTTTAGGCCAACTTTTTCACTCTCCTCTTTCAACTTTCATCAAGAGGCTTTTTAGTTCCTCTTCACTTTCTGCCATAAGGGTGGTGTCATCTGCATATCTGAGGTTATTGATATTTCTCCCAGCAATCTTGATTCCAGCTTGTGCTTCTTCCAGCCCAGCGTTTCTCATGATGTATTCTGCATAGAAGTTAAATAAGCAGGGTGACAATATACAGCCTTGATGTACTCCTTTTCCTGTTTGGAACCAGTCTGTTGTTCCATGTCCAGTTCTAACTGTTGCTTCCTGACCTGCATACAGGTTTCTCAAGAGGCAGGTCAGGTGGTCTGGTATTCCCATCTCTTTAAAAATTTTCCAGAGTTTGTTGTGGTCCACACAGTCAAAGGCTTTGACATAGTCAATAAACAGTAATAGATGTTTTTCTGGAACTTTCTTGCTTTTTCGATGATCCAGAGGATGTTGACAATTTGATCTCTGGTTCCTCTGCCTTTTCTAAATTCAGCTTGAACATCTGGAAGTTCACAGTTCACGTACTGTTGAAGCTTGGCTTGGAGAATTTTGAGCAGTATTTTACTAGCATGTGAGATGAGTACAATTGTGTGGTAGTCTGAGCATTCTTTGGCATTGCCTTTTTTTGGGATTGGAATGAAAACTGACCTTTTCCAGTCCTGTGGCTGCTGCTGAGTTTTCCAAATTTGCTGGCATATTGAATGTAACACTTTATAATTCAAGGTGCACTGTTTTGTTTTCAAATAGTTGAAAGGACTAAAGCATTTGCCTTCTAAAAATAATCCAAAAAACCCCCATAAAGCATGGTAATACATTCAAGTGTCTAACAAGACAATTTTAAAAGAAGTTTTTTTCAATAAATCTCTGTAACTAATAACTTCATATTTGGTATTTAACAAGGTGATAAAGTTCATGACAGTATTCTCCTTTGTTTATAAATATAGGATATGATGGGATTTGGGAAATTAACCCAAGTGTACTGAAGCAGCACTTCAATAGATCTTTCATACCCATGAATTAGCATTTATGTGAGATAATATTGGACTTGTTCTTATGGAAAACCCAAGTTGGCCTGGGTAGTGTGGGCACTGGATATAGACTTCTTTCACAGCAGGACAACTACACTAGCATTTACTAAGTGCCTACTCTGAGCAGTATTCCCATAAAGCTATTAATCAGATAAAATATTGGTTTCAAAGATCCATTGAAATTAGGATATAAAGGAAGATATGACTTTAATACCAATTGTGTGCGTGCATGTATGTGTGTGTGCTCAGTTGTGTCGACTCTTTGCGACCCCATGGACTGGAGCCTGCCAGGCTTCTCTGTCCATGGACTCTTCCAGGCAAGAATACTGGAGTGAGTTGCCATTTCCTACTCCAGGGGATCTTCCCAACCCAGGGATTGAACCTGAATCTCTTGCATCTCAGATTATTTTTTTAATAACCACTGCACCACTTGGGAAGCCCCCTTATACCAATAAAGTGTAAGTGTTAGTCACTTAGTCATGTCCGACTCTTTACAACCCTATGGAATGTAGCCCACCAGGCTCCTCTGTCCCTGGAATTCTCCAGGCCAGAATACTGGAATGGATTGCTATGCCCTTCTCCAGGTGATCTTCCCAACCCAGGGATGAAACCTGGGTTTCCCACATTGAAGGCAGAATCTTGACCATCTGAGCCACCAGGAAAGCCCCAGTAAGGAAGTATTTATTGAGGATTTACTGTGTACCAAGAACTGTAGTATCACCTTACACTTGTGATTATAGATGAGCAAACTGAAGCTCAGAGAGGTTAAGATGGTTTGTTTAAAGCCAGGGTTTGTAGTCAGGTCTAACTCCAAATCTGAGCTTTCTTTTGCATCTGATTGCCTCCGATGTGACTGAAACCACTATTTCTTGTTCTGATAGGATACTTCTCCCCTTCATTCACTGGAGATGAGATTATGATCTGGGAAGGAGTGTCACTCACAGATATATTGGGTGGAGAGTGAAGAGCTCCGACCTTAGCAAAGGCCAAAATATCCTGTGGATGGGAATTGTAGTTCCTTGACTTACAGGAATTTTGAGTGAATTGGCATTGGTATTTGTAAGAAGTGCTTTGAGCTTTTCAGATGAAAGGCTTTAGGTAAGTATTAAATGTGGCTATTAGAGACTGGCATGGAATTTTATATGAAGGAGAGTGCTTACTAATTAAAAGATAGCTACTCATTTGGAGATTTGTTTTCTAGTTTAATCTCTTATTGGTTCTATAATAAGGACTAGAAAAGTGCCTAAAGTTTTACTACAAAGACTCAAAAGCTAAGTTTGCATGTCCTGGATGATAGACTTAAGGTGCTTAAAATAATAATAATAATAGTAATTATAATAAATCCTGTTTACACCTTGTCTTTGCTTGAAGGGCATCAGAGTCTCTACAAATTTTAGCCTTTAGTAACTATATTTGTTCACTGGCCTATGACTTATCTGAACATCTGAGAACACTTTAGCAATAATAGGAACTGACAGGACCACAGAATTAATTTGACATCATCTCCATTTGGGGAATACCTGTTGGGGAGAAGAGAGGAAAGCTGAAATTTTTTTATGTAGCTTGGGTGGCCACAAATCTTCTAACTCCTTTTATCTTCCTAGCCAATCACGGATCAGCCCTGGAGGGTATTATTATAAAGTCCCCCAGGTTAATGTTTCCCTTTGTCTATTGTTTATTTTTAAATGACCCAGGCAGTGGCTCAGAAAGGAATGCAATTCTCATAAAACATTTTCCCACATTAAACAATTAAAAATTATTTGGAGGTTGGGGAAGAGAGAGAGGGAAAGCTAGAGAAGGAACTTGGAGTTTTAGAGAAACTACTGTAAAAACTTGATTGGTATTTTTCTTTTGTGGTTATAAATAGAAAGTCAAGGACATGTTAAATGCCATGGCCAAGGTTATAGAGTAGATGGGAGTCACTGAACAGGGACAGATATGGACTGATTGGGTCATGATGTACAATAGTACCTGCTTTGTTAAAAGCCATAGTTTGATATTTATTCTGAGACCCTAGCTTCAAAGACTACCCATAGATAGCATCTGCCAGCCTCTTCTTTCTCTCAGCTGTTTCCACTCCTTCTTTTAATTCTCACTTTCACTATTCAAAAAGGCAGAGGGCTCCTCAGTTACCTCCCCATGCTATTAATTAATGTAATGATTAATTACTGCACACATCAAATTAATTAATTGATTAATGTAATGTAGCTGCTGTAATAATCTCACCCCAAATGTATACTGGCTTAAACCCAATAGACTTGTTCTCTTGCTGATGTAAAGTCTGAAACAGATATCCTGATTGATAAGGTTGCAAACTCCAAGCAGTGATGCAGAACTTGAGCAACTTTGTCTTGTGGCTTCACCATCTTCAACATGTGGCTTCCAAAGTCACTGGGCATGAGTACCCATCCTCTAGATTGGAAATTAGCATGGAGGAACACAGCTGGAAGGTCTTCATGTGCCTGGTCTAGGAAAGACCAACATCATTTTGTTTTCCATTAGTTTGGCTACAGTTTGGTACATGGCCATACCCATTTGCAAGGGAGTCTAGAGAATGTAGTGTGTTGCATGTTTAGGAAGAAGAAATGGTATTGTTATCTGACTAGAGTGCCTGGCTTAGGCACTTTCTCTTGCTTTAATTCTGGGGTTTCTTTTCATCTTTTTTTCTTAACAGTCTATAAAATGTCACATTGATGACATTATGCTAATTAGATCAGATGAACATGAAGTAGCGTCAGCCATCACCCCAAATGGGCTTTAGGCTGATTCTGCCCCTTAATCTCCAGATGAAATGTAAGCTTCGGTGTATGATCTCTCAAACCCTCTCAAGCTGTCTCACTCCAGTTCTGGGTCCTCAGCCACCATTTAAGTAATACCACTTGCAAAACACTCATGAACTTGCAGAGAAATTTCTCATGTAAGAATCTCATAAGCAATCTGTTGGGTTGTTTGTTTGTTTTTTAAATTTTTGGCCACACTATGAGGCATGTGGGCTCTTAGTTCCCTAACCAGGGATCAAACCCATGCCCTCTGCATTGGAAGTGCAGTCTTAAGCACTGGGCCATCAGGGAAATCCTGTAAACAATCTGAAAGATAGGCATCATTCATGCCTGTTCACCCATATGGAAACAGATCCAGGGAGAAAAGTGACCTTCCCCAAGTCACACAGAAAATACAGGATAAAGACTTCAGCTCAAGTTTATATAGAATAAAGGCTTCAACTCAAAGCCTATCACTCCTGTGAGTTTTTTAGAGCCCTGTTTTTTCCATCTAAACCATCAGTTGCAAGTACTTAATCCTGCTGTCTTCATTTCCCCCACGGCTCCAGCCTTTTCCCTCCTCTGTTGTTTCTGGCAAAAACTTAGAGCTTCTTCATGCCCTGCCGTCATATCTTGAAATTCAAGACTTCGCCAGATGGAATGGAATGCCCGTGGAACAAGCGTATGCCGCAAGGCTGAAACTGAAAAGATTTGTTGACTGGTTACTTATTTCTTTTTCTCTAATGTAGGAAAAGTAATGTGTGTGCAGATTGTGGAACTATGGGCATTACATAAATAAGCAGAAAGAGAGATAAATTTAAAAAAATTATCTTACCACTCAGCTAACAGTTTTTGAGTCCCAGCTAGAAAAACTTTCATTTGGAGCTGTGAACAAGTTAAAGAATAAATGAGAGCCTCTGCTCTCAAGGAACTGTAGAATAACAAGGGAGATAAATCTAAGGTCTAGATAACGATGATAAAACATGGAAAATGATAGTGCCAGCAGGAAGCAAGAGATTCACTAGTTACTTCAAATGATGACTAATAGTATACTCAGCTGGAGAGGCCGAAGACTGAGTCAGTGAAGGAAGTGAAAAATCTGAACTAGTCTTTACATTCATTAAAATAATTATTAACTTGACAATTAATCTAAGCACAACCTACTGGCCTACTGCTAATATATGTCAAAGAACATTATATGTGCAGTCCTCCTCTTGAGAGAGTTTATTATCTAGTAAGAAGGAAAGCCACCCCACCAGTGACTACACTGTAAGTATTAATGACAGTAAGGATAAACATTATAAAGTATAAGGTGTAGAAGAAGGAAGAATAGGGAGATACAGCATGGTTTGCACCAAAGGAGTAAGATTTGAATATACTCAGAGGGGGTGTTGAAGAAGACATCAAGATGGAAGGAGGAAAGTTATGAAACTACACAGTTAGACAGTGTCAGCTAGGGTGGAGCGGACAGGAGGACAAGCATTAATACTAGCCTCCCCTATCCCAGAGGCTCCTTGGATGTCTGGAATCTGAATTTGATTTGTTAGAAAGTGAGGAAACCCATGAAGGTTGAGGCAATCAAGGAGAACATGTATGACCCATACTAGAATGAAGCCACATAAGGAGAAATGACACAGCCCTTGTTTTGTCCATCAGATCACTCTGGTCCATGTGAGAGGCAAGACAAGAGAAGATCAGCGGCAGAGCAGGTGGACTCATGGTACCTTTCCGTGGAAATCCTCTCTATGATCCATGACTGAAAGTCCTGTCTATTTGATCAACTCACAACGACAAGTGCTAGAAGCAGGAGCTTTGAAAGTGGGTCAGGAAAGAGCGGGAGGGATGTATCTTCACATCCGTGTAAATCTGCAGATGAAAGGGGAGTGCTTCCCAGCGCATCCCAGGGCAGTGCAAGGAACAGCCAAGAGGAACACTGCTGTTTGTTTTACATCTTGGACAGGACAGAAAGGAGACCTTTCTCTGGACCCTGAATGTTTTTCTTTCTTTGTCTTCCTCAGGTGGAGCAGTTTGGCTGGGCCCACCTGGCTCTGTTCCGCCACAGTGGATATAGCAATTTTGAAGTGAGACTATTTACTCAGTGCAGAGAGGCATGCCCCACCAGAGGGAACATCAGCAGGTCTCCCTGCACAGTTAGTTCTTCCTGAACATCTTCATTAGCAAGATTACACCTGGCACACAGATCCTATCTACTTGCTGCATTCCACCATCCAGATGGTTAACAATAAAGGCAATTATTATGCAGCCGTTAATCTTGTCAGTTACATTTTAACCCAGGCAGTGTGTAAATGGAAGCTCTATCTGCTTCTATATTTTTCCTTTTCTTTCTCTGCCTCCTTTTCCCCCGGAAAATAAAAAGTGATTGCATGCTATCATTTTCTCAACACCATCACCACTTCCATTTTTCCATTTATGGAAACAATCACACCAATATGGAAATTTCTTTAACATAAACATTGATTTCATCTTTCATGGTTTTGTGATTTCTAATGCATACAACACTCTAGAGGGTGACCAGAAAACCAATTTTTTTCTCTTTTTCATAAATATATGATTCCTTTTTCATTTTAAGCTCTCCAGCTGAAGGACCAGATTACTATAAAATACCATCCTGAGTACAATAATCAGTAGAGCAGGCATGTTATTAATGCATGTTTTGTAGAATGTCTGTTTATAAGCAACTATTTCCCATTCATCTTTGTCTAGATAGATGCCACCTAAAGACGGCCTTGTACATTTGAAAACCAGTAGCAGTTACCTTTTTGGTTAAAGTTGATTAAAGAAAAAAAATGTGAAGAACAGTTCAAGAAGCAATTAGACGTAGAGCTGTTCAGGGCAGACGGTGAAGGGGTCAGAGTTTTTCTTCATTGCCTCTAGCCTTTCTTTTTCTTCCTTCAGTGCCCTTGACCTCTCTTTCCCCTCCTCTTTTTCCAAAACCAGTTCTAGGAAATGACCCATATCAGTTATTTATCCCTTTATGTGAATTAATGAGTCCAGAGAATGCTTAGTCCTGCTTTGTTTACCCTGAAAGCCTTATCTTTACTTACGGAATGAAAGGAATTTCAGGTATTAAATCACAACTCAAAGTTCAAGTTTTCAAGTTCTGTTCACACAGAGGTCTGAAAAAACAATTTCTTATTGGAAACAGGGCAGTTTTTAGCGGGCTCCCATCCCAGACTTTAGAGGTGACTGCTCTCTGCCTTCCCCTTTGTGGAACCACTCTCAGAGAAGAGGGTAGGAGGTTGGGGTGGGGAGGACGAATAGCACAGGGAGATTTCTAACATGCTGTTAGAAATAAGGTGTTTGGAAAAAAAAAAAAAAGAAATAAGGTGTTTGGGACCGTTTCCGGTGAAGCCTCATGAGTTGTCAGTGAAGCAGGAACGTGAAAAAGATTTGTCACGGACCATTTTTGTCTTTGGGACACAGCAAGAAAATCTCCAGGAGGTGTCCTTGTTCAGGGCAGCCCTGCTACCTCATTCTGGCAAGAAACCCATAGTGAGATCTCGCTTACCTAAATTACCACATTGTTTCCAGAGAGTTGGGAAATTTTCGTGTTGCTGGGCATGAACCTGCAAGCTCATTTTCTCAGATTTGGTCTTGCTCATAGGGTAATACAGTGCGCTTTCTAGAAAAGGGCTACACTTGATGTTTTGTCTCAGTTCTGTCTCTAAACGTGAAAGTGTTAGTTGCTCAGTCGTGTCCGACTCTTTGTGACCCTGTGGATTGTAGCCTGCCAGGTTCCTCAATCCATGGGATTCTCCAGGCAAGAATACTGGAGTGGGTAGCCATTCCCTTCTCCAGGGGATCTTCCTAATCCAGGGATTGAAACTGGGTCTCCCCATTTCAGATTCTTTACCATCTGAGCCACCATGGAAGCTAAGGCTAAGCGTAGTCTAAGGCATTTATATTGGGAGCTCAGTTTTGGTAAAATGGAGTTGACTAGTGAATTACTGAGGTTTCTTTCACCTCCTCCAATAATCTGATGATCTCTAAAGTAAAATTAATTGGTGTAACTTGATATAATGTTATAACAAAATGCTTAGGGTTAGAACTCTGGTAAAATATTAGAAGCCAAAGATGTAAGGGATAGGGGCCATTTTCCATTGATTGTTGCCTCTCAAACTAAAGTGATTCCAGGGTAAAGAGAAGAAACAGAAGCTATTGGTGGCAAATTAATACTAGCTGCATCAGCAATAAGATTGTTCAGAGAAATACTTTTACAAAGGGTAGGAAAGAACAGATCAAATCTGGGAAAGTAAGGGAGAGGCCAGTTTCTTTTAACAACAGTGGTTTGAGCTGACAAACAGCACAAGCTCTTCTTTGGTGAAATGATTAAACTGAGACATGGGAGAGTTCCCTGAAAAACCAAGTCATAAGTCAGCACCAATCAGATGGTGCTGAGTATTCATGAGTATTTATTTCATGGCTGATCAACTGTTTGAAAAGTACTCTTAGCAGTCTAGATCTTCAGGTTAATGGCACTGGATCTCATGAAGAAGTGGAAGGATCATAGACAGAAATTTAGAGAAAGCTAATGATTTCAGAGTATATAAGGATTTTGGTCTTCAGTACTATCATGGATACATTCTTTAGTAGCGCCTCAGGCTAAAGAATGGTGTTAGTGAATCCGAGGTCCAGTGTGGAGGTCCATGGGCCAGTCTTATCTTATTCAGTAAGGATTGACTAAATCTCCCGTGTCCTTAGGATTTTCCCAGGGAAGACAGAATGAAAGACAAGATACATTCACAGCATTGGAGGAATGCAGAATTTAGAAGAGACTGCAAAAAGACACTTAGAGTGGGTAACAGGCTTGGAAAATTTTACCCTTACAGTTAAAGACTGTATCAGCCTTGATAAGCCACCTCAAGAATAGAAATTACAGGAGAGACTGAATGGGTCTGTTGGGTCACAGTCAACTTGTCATCACTCCAGAGCTTGTGTATTTGAGGGGTGGGGTTGTTTGGTGACATCAGTCCATACATAAAGACTCATGCATATTCTAGTCAGAATGTTGATGGCTATTTTTTTCTCATTAATGAAGATAAAGATTTAGTGATGAAATGACTCTAGCAACTGGGTCCAAGTTCCTCCAACTTCTAAAATGACCAAATAAAGATGAGAAAGGGATTCTATGACTAAAAGTGACAGAAATCTGTTGATCTGCCAATATTTATTGAAAATCTATTCTGTGAAAGGCCATATGCCAGTTTTTGGATTCCTTCTATGCTCTCGACTCTCATAATCCTGAGATTTTTGAGCCGTGTATTCTGATGCTCAGAAAGATCTGCCCATGGGCTGTAGCATAGAGTTGCATTGGCTTTTCAAGCACAAGCTGGTTTTAGAAGTCAGACAATTGATGGAAACTTGCATCCCCTCTCAGTGCCCCCTTACCAGCAGGCAGGGCTGTCTTTTTTTTTTTTTTTTTGCCAACCTGGAGTTCTGTAGTTAGCAACTTAAGAAGGTGTAAGTGTATTTGGAATATCTCCTTCTCTTTTTCCTTCCTATCATCTTTATAGGTGAACACTTGTAAAAACACACACACACACACACAAAAGAAAATCCTTGTATTTTACAAGTATGTTTAAAAACTATTAATAGTTTATTAAGTTCTTTTTTAAAACATTGTGACCAAGTTTCATTTATTCCAAGAATTCTATTATACATAAATTATCACATTAACCAAAAAAAAAAAAAAAAGAGAGAGAGAGAGAGAGATAAAAAATCCATATGATCATAAGAATAAATGTGGGGAAAATTGACAGAAAAAAATAGCACCTATTCTTGATATAAACTCCTCGGGAAACGAGAAATAGAAAGGAAGTCCTTAACTTGATAAACAGCATGTACAAAAACTACAGCAACATCATGCTTTGTGGGGAAACATTGAGTGTCTTGGGTTAGGGTCCTCAGAATTAGAGATTGAGATAGGGAATCCTGAATGAGAGTTTTCAGGAGAAACTTGACAGAAAGGGAAGGAAACAGGATAGGCAGGGGAAAAGGTTGGACAAAGATGTTCTTTCAGCTAATGCTAGCCTCAGCTCGTGAACAGGGAACTCTGAAACACCAATAGCACCACAGAGTTAGGTTGAGGTAAGGAGGCAGGTCTTCTTGGTCCCCCGTATCTGTGAGTCTTTGGCTGCAGCCCACTTGAGGGCTAGGCATAACCTCCCACATATTTGTGTCCAAGTGGTTGCCACTTGTCAAGGACAATTCTCAAGAGCAAAGTGCAGCTGTGAGCTGATAGCAGCCCTTCCCCCTCCAGCACATGGGAGAAGGTGCTCCTGCCCAGTAAATGGGGTCTGGGTGGAGCACCAACAGAGTTTACTCGATTGACTTTTTATATTAAAGATAACTTCATCCACCTGAAGCTAGGAAAACCTTAATTTTAACTATTTCTGGGGTTCTGCTTGTTTCTCAGGTTAGTATCATTTTCTGTCTTTAGAACTTCCCTAAACATTTTCTGTAGTGTAGTTCTGCTGGTAACAAACTTAATTTTTCCATATTTGAAGAAGTCTTCCTCTTTCATTTTTGAAGTAAGTTTTCACTGGGTATAAATTTTGGGTTAATTGTCCCCCTGCAACCCCCATCCCCTAGCCCAGCTCAGTATCTTAGAGGTATCTCTCTTCTGGCTTGTGTAGTTTCAGATAAGAAGCTTACTGGCATTCTTATCTTTTCTCTTCTGTATGTACGGTTTCCTTTTTCTTTGACTGTCTTCAAAATTTTCTCTTTATATTTAGTTTTAATCCACTTGATTATGATGGGTCTAGATGTGTGTGGGTGGTATGGGTTTTCCTTCTCTTTCTCTTCTTTACTTTGTTATTTTAATATGTATTTTGGTGGCAATCCTCTGAGCTTCTTAGACCTGTTGCTTATATATTTCATGATCTGGAGGGAAATTCTCAGTCTTTATCTCTTCAAATATTTTTTATACCTTACACAAGTTAGACCCATAGTTCTGATGGCTCTATAATTTTTGCTTTTCTTCACTCACTTTTTGTCTCTTTGTTTTTGTTTGGGTAGTTAACCATTTTTTTTAAAGTATAATTGACATATAATATTATATTCATTTCAGGTGTACAATATAATGATTTGATATTTGAATATATTTAGAAATGACCACACATGGTTACAGTGTTTCATTTTCTTGTGATGAGAGTTTTAGGTCTATTCTGTTTGTAACTTTCAATGCAAACAGTATTATTATTTTTTCTTTTTTTAAAATATTGAAGTGTAGTTGATTAACAGTGATGTGTTAGTTTCAAATATACAGCAAAGTGATTTCATATATATATATATATATATATATATATATATGCATATACACGTTCTTTTTCAGATCATTTCCCATTACAAGTTATTACAAGATATTGTGTATAGTTTGTGTGCTCAAGAGTAGGTCCTTGTTGCTTACTTATTTTATATATAGTAGTGTGTATATGTTAATCTCGAACTCCTAATTTCTATCTCCCCCCACTCCACTATCCCCTTTGGTAACTACAAGTTTATTTTCTATGTCTGTGAGTCTATTTCTGTTCCATAAATAAGTTCATTTGTATCACTTTTTGATTCCATATATAAGTGATACCATATGGTATTTGTCTTTGTCTGATTTACTTCACTTAGTATGATAACCTCTAGGTTCATCCATGTTGTTGCAGATGGCATTATTTCATTCTTTTATAACGGCTGAGTGATACTCCATTGTATATTTGTACCGCATCTTCTTTATCTGTTCATCTGTCAGTGGACATTTAGGTTGCTTCTATGTCTTGGCTGTTATAAATAGTGCTGCAGTGAACACTGGGGAGCATGCATGTATCTTTTCGAATTGTGGTTTTCTCTGGATATATGCCACAGCCTGGGATTCCTGGATCATATGGTAGCTCTATTTTTTAGTGTTTTAAGTAACCTCCATACTGTTCTCTATAGTGGCTATACCAATTTACATTTCCACCAACAAGTGTAGGAGAGTCCCCTTTCCCTCACACCCTCTCCAGGATGTACTGTTCGTAGACTTTGATGATGGCCATTCTTACAAGTGTGAGGAAATACCTCACAGTGGTTTTGTTTAGCATTTCTCTAATGTTAGGCATCTATTGATGTGCTTTTTGGTCATTTGAATGCCTTCTTTGGAGAAACGTCTATTTAGATCTTCTGCTTGTTTTTTGATTGGGTTGTTTGTTTTTTGATATTGAGCTCTGTGAACTTTTTGTGTATTTTGGAGATTAATCTTGTTGTTTGCTTCATTTGCACATATTTTCTCCCAGTCCTTCGGTTGTTTTTTTTATTTTTGTTAATGGTTTCCTTTGTTATGCAAGAGTTTTAAATTTTAGTTAGGCCCCATTTGTTTATTTTTATAGGTTTTTTGTTTGTTTGTTTTTATTTCCACTGCCCTAGGAGATGAATCTAAAAAGATATTGCTGCAATTTTTGTCAGAGTGTTCTGCTTATGTTTTCCTCTAGGAGTTTTATAGTAGCTGATCTTACATTTACATCATAAATCCATTTTTGAGTTTGCCTTTGTATATGGTGTTAGAGAATGTTCTAATTTCACTTTTCTATGTGTATTAATAGCTGTCCAGTTTTCCCAGCACCACTTATTGAGGAAACTGTCTTTTCTTCATTGTATATTCTTTGCCTCCTTTATTGTAGATAATTGACCATAAGAGCATGGGCTTATTTATGGGCTTTCTATCCCATTAAAATGATCTATATATCTGTTTTTATGCCAGTACCATACTACAAACAGTATTATTAATTACAACTGGCATGCTGTTTGTCTTATATCTACAAGGGTATTTTTTCCTTTTCAAAAATTTCACATATAAAAGAGATCATATGGGATTTGTATTTGTCTGTCTGACTTCTTTCACTTAGCATAATGCCCTCATGGTTCAACAAAATTTTGCAAATGGAAAAGTTTCATTCTTTTTTAATGACCTAATAATATTCCATTTTATAAATTTGGGGAATTTTTAATGACTATTTTTATAAGTTTACTAATGTTTTTTCCACTTAGTTCCTTTGGTTTATTGAGTTTATTAATCATCCAGTTAAAGGCATTCTTTTTCTGTTATTATTATTTTTTACTTTTAGCACTTTCATTTTTTCCCCCTATAGTATTGATTGCTCTGCTTAAGATTTCCATCTGGATTTTCATGCTGTTCACCTTTTCTAGTAGAATCTTTAAATATATTAATTAGTGATTTTAAATTACTTCTCTGATAGTTGCAACATCTGGTTCATCTCTAAGTCTCTTCTGTTGGCTGCTTTGTGTTTTGAAAGTGAGTTATTATCCTTAATATTTTGGTGTATTCTCTAATTTTGATTGATTGCCTGATATAACAGATCTGAGGTAAATATTTGTATGACTAGAAATGGACATGACACTTCCTTTGTTAGGCCATCAGTGGGGGAAGAGGGTGATAGTGTTATTCAGTCTAATCAGGAGTTGACTTTGTGTTTGTTTTTTTTGTTTTGCTATAGTTACCATGGGGAAGCAGTGGAAACAGTGGCAGACTTTATTTTCTCGGGCTCCATAATCACTGTAGATGATGACTGCAGCCATGAAATTAAAAGACACTTGCTCTTTGGAAGAAAAGCTATGACCAACCTAGACAGCATATTAAAAAGCAGAGACATTACTTTGCCAACAAAGGTCTATCTAGTCAAAGCTATGGTTTTTCCAGTAGTCATGTATGGATGTGTGAGTTGGACCATAAAGAAGGCTGAACACTGAAGAACTGATGCTTTTGAACTGTGGTGATGGAGAACACTCTTGAGCGTCCTTTGGACTGCAAGAAGATCCAACCAGTCAATACTAAAGGAAATCAGCCCTGAATATTCATTGAAAGGACTCATGCTGAAGCTGAGCCTTCAATACTCTGGCCTCCTGATGGAAGAACTGACTCATTTGAAAAGACCCTGATGCTGGGAAGGATTGAAGGCAGGAGGAGAAGGAGATGAAAGAGGATGAGATGGTTGGATGGCATCACCAACTCAATGGACTTGAGTTTGAACAAGTTCTGGGAGATAGCAAAGGACAGGGAAGCCTGGAGTGCTACAGTCCATGGGGTCACAAAAAGTTGGACATGACTGAGTGACTGAACAACAACAACAACGTAGTTACCTTCAATATATCACTAGCTTCAAATTCCTCTACTACTTTGCGGTGGAGGTTGAATTACTGGAAGAGTTTTTCAATGTTCTTGCTCCATCTGCAGCTTTAAACCTTCCTGTATCTCAGAGGCTTTTCTCTCTGCTCCTGATCTTCAACCAAGAGTAGACTCTGCTTCTTGTTATTTGGTGCCTGTTAGTCTGGTTGTCGGAGAAGGCAATGGCACCCCACTCCACTACTCTTGCCTGGAAAATCCCATGGATGGAGGAGCCTGGTGGGCTGCAGTCCATGGGGTCACACAGAGTCGGATACTCCAGCAGCAGCCTGGTTGTAGGAGCAAGCAATTTCTTTGTTGTCCTGGTTCAGTTTTTGTTTTGGAGAAGTCCTGTGGCCCCTGTACCTTGGTGGGGGTGGAGGTGAGGTGTCTTTAAAAAAAACAAAAAACCTTTCCATGTGGAAAATATGTTCAAACTGATTTAACAAGTGAAATCTTCAACACTGAAGCCAAAGGAGCTTCCAACATTAGCACTGTGGTGAGACCAGTAAAAAGACTTCTTCAATAGGCTGTCTCTGTCCTTTTGTTCATTTTGCTGTTGTATAAATGTGAAGCAACAGTGTGGGGCAATGATACAAAAGTCCAAGGAAGACCATTACATATAAAATAATACAAATGGTACTGCTGCAGTTGTGGGACCCAGTGGTACTGGATGAGGAAATATTCTAGATCAATGTTGGTACTTTGGGGAATTTGGTTTGAGGTTAAAGTGCACAGGGCCATTTCTGTGGCCAACAGACCTCTGGCCAACAGACTTCTAGTTTTCTTGGAGAGGAGGGATTAATAGTAGATAGCAAAGATGGGCAAAAAGAGGTACGGAACATCTTTCATGTTGGTGATGGGGTCTACCCTATTAATCAATATGTTGCAATCAGAGAGAACTCTCTAGTCTGTCTTTCTTTTAATTATTTCATGATCCAGCTTAATGGAGGAAAGTACCATGTCTGTTTGCCTCTTCATGGAATAGGAGCTCTTTTACTCTTTTATAGAGCTGTGTTGTGATGTCATTAATATTATATTTTTAGTGCTTTGTCATAATAGGAAATTATTGGAAGCAGCCTAAATGCTTGAAAATAGAGGTTTAGTTAGAAATGTAATATTCTGTATCTTCTAACATGTAAGAAGAATTATTAATGACTTGGGAAAGTACTCATTGCATAAGATTAATTGAAAAAAAAGTTCAAAAAATGTGTATATGCAGTTGTTTCTTAACTGTGAAAAAAAGATAAAGTTTGTTTAAGGAAAAGGCTAGAATGAATCTACCAGAAAAAATTAAAGTCATAAATTCTGAGTAGTGAGATTATGGGTGATTTCCCTTCTTATCATCTTAATCTTAATGTCCCAGATTTTCTTTTAATGAGCAAATACTACTTTTAAAAACAGAAAAAGAAAAAAGTAATAATGTAAATGTGACATTTAGCAATTACTAAGGACTAGAACAAATGGCATTATTTGTTATTTAGTGATTATCTTCATGGGAAAGCCCTTAATGTTTGTACAGGTATGAGAGAAAGCATACTATTTTTGCTTCAAATGTTTTCATAGCTGTTTTACATAATGACATTAACCACATGATTCATCAATTTTGGATCCTGTTGCTATCTTCAAAGTACACCATTTATACCTTTTACATATACAAAGAAGGAATTAAATGCTTTCTGTGTTTATGTCTTACCTTTCTCTTCTTTGGTTAGAGGCCAACTCTGTGTGATTTAAATAATACATGTATTTCTGTTTTTAATAATTTAGGCATTAGGAAGCTCTTCTTTCCATCCAGACTAAATACCTTCAACTCTTTCTTAGGTGGAAAAGCAGAACAACCAAAAGCCATTTCCTAATGGGAAACGTTTCTAGTGAGCCCCAAAGAGTATTATAGAGACTTTTCTTAGATTTTGGAGACACAAGTCATCAGTAGCTCTAGAAGCATTTTTCTTTTTTTAGGGAACGCTCTAGAAACAACTCACAATAAACTGGAAAATTCTGAAAGAGATGGGAATACCAGACCACCTGACCTGCCTCTTGAGAAACCTATATGCAGGTCAGGAAGCAACAGTTAGAACTGGACATGGAACAACAGACTGGTTCCAAACAGGAAAAGGAGTACATCAAGGCTGTATATTGTCACCCTGCTTATTTAACTTATATATGGAGTACATCATGAGAAACGCTGGGCTGGAGGAAGCACAAGCTGGAATCAAGATTGCCGGGAGAAATAGCAATAACCTCAGATATGCAGATGACACCACCCTTATGGCAGAAAGTGAAGAGGAACTAAAAAGCCTTTTGATGAAAGTGAAAGAGGAGAGTGAAAAAGTTGGCTTAAAGCTCAACATTCAGAAAACGAAGATCATGGCGTCTGGTCCCATCACTTCATGGGGAAACAGTGTCAGACTTTATTTTTTGGGCTCCAAAATCACTGCAGATGGTGACTGCAGCCATGAAATTAAAAGACGCTTACTCCTTGGAAGGAAAGTTATGACCAACCTAGATAGCATATTCAAAAGCAGAGACATTACTTTTCCAACAAGGGTCCATCTAGTCAAGGCTATGGTTTTTCCGGTGGTCACGTATGGATGTGAAAGTTGGACTATGAAGAAAGCTGAGCGCCGAAGAATTGATGCTTTTGAACTGTGGTGTTGGAGAAGACTCCTGAGAGTCCCTTGGACTGCAAGGAGATCCAACCAGTCCATTCTAAAGGAGATCATTCCTGTGTGTTCATTGGAAGGACTGATGCTAAAGCTGAAACTCAAATACTTTGGCCACCTCATGCGAAGAGTTGACTTATTGGAAAAGACTCTGATGCTTGGAGGGATTGGGGGAAGGAGGAGAAGGGGATGATAGAGGATGAGATGGCTGGATGGCATCACTGACTTGATGGACATGAGTTTGAACTCTGGGAGTTGGTGATGGACAGGGAGGCCTGGCATGCTGCTATTCATGGAGTCTCAAAGAGTCAGACACGACTGAGCGACTGAACTGAACTGAACTAGAAACAACTAACACAGTGCCTGACTTGTAGGAAGTTCTTAACAAATACTGTTACTATTATTGACATTGATTTTAAAAAACCACTACTAAATTATTGTGTCTGTGGACACAGATGTGTACATAGAACATAATGATGTCCTATAGGAGATTTGATTTGGGCAGTCTACTTTTTGCAAGAAACAGATCAAGGATTTCTGCATTACTTTTAAAAATTAAATTATTAAATAAATTATTTAATTACTAAAATTCAAAGGTTTATTTACCTTTGTTTTTCCAAATTCTGATAATTATCTTTGTTTCATTAGGGCTTTTTTCCCTCCTGAGATTTTTATCTTGTTTTTCATTTTGAACATATTCCTATTTCCTCATTTTGCTTGACTCTGTGTTGGTTTCTCTGTAGTAGACAAAACAGCACCTCTCCCAGTCTGGAAGGAGTAGGAAACGAACCTCATCATTCAACACTGCCCTAGCTCTTGATTGTCTCTCAAATCTTTGTGATGGTCCAAGCCAATTATTTCATTTTTAATGGCTTCCAGTAGTTGAGGTTGTGCCAAAACCTGTCAGTGTAACAAACAGGAGCATCTAGATTCACGCACCTAGATTCAGGCTGACGGAAATCCAGACCCTTGGGTAGCAGCTTTTAAAATATGCAAATATATATACAGTCCTGCAGGCCCCCCAAGCATAAGCCCCCAGGCCATCTGGAAGGTGATCTGGAAGGTACCTTCAAGGGGCTCCAGACAGTGGAGTGTATAAGCTCCCTTCAAAGAGATGTCAGCAAGCTGTAGGAAGGCATAGGGAGAACAAAGATGGCGCTCACAGCCTCTCCTCTGCGAGAACTGAGAGGCACTCTACAGGCCTCTTGTTGTGTGGCAAAAAGGAAGTTTGCGCCTCAGGTCAACGGTCCAGGCCGAGCAAATGGGCTTCCCTCACCAAAAGACTGGGCTGCTGTTTCAGTTAGCAGCCTGAAATGTGCCCTGAGGTGGTAGCTGCCAAGAACTGTCTTTCCGTTTGTTGCAAGCCTCTGGGACCCAGAAAAGCAAGCCCACCGTGGCCACCAAAACCAGGTAGTCGGAGTGTCCCCTCCCCAGCAGATGCAAAACCTGGGCCCCAGACATTGTAAATATTCCCCTCCTAGAGCTATTCATGGCCTGGAGTGTGGACATGGCGCCCACGCTGGAAGTGGAATTAGAGAGGGAGTGTATAAACTTAGCCCACAGAAAAAAAGAGGACAGAAAGAAAGAAAAAAAGCCTTGTATTAAAACAACAACAACAAACAAACAAAAGTTGGTGTTCCCTGACTAGCGTGAGGATTGAAGATGGCACCCCACAGCCATGAATTCCATGATTGCCCTTCAGGCGAGATTAGCAAAGGGGCCTCATTCACCACAATGCGAACGCCTCTGGGTCAGCCCTAGGGTGAGTGAGCCCACAGCCAGCCCCTTCAGGGTGCTTTCTCAGATTTCTGTTACCTGGTGGGCCTTGGGGCACCTTTGGTTTTCAAAGCTAAATGTTTTGGGGCTTGTCTCTCAGGTACTTGTCTTAAAAGTTGGGGTAACTGCTGTGGGGTTCAAACAGTTCCCTCCTCAGGGAGAAGCTCTGGGTTTTGAGTTCCCTCCTGACTGTGGGTTGCCTCACAGCTGGTGGGATTTTGGTGAGATTATGTCCCAGACTTTTCTACCCCTTCCATATGGGTGTTTCGTCTGATTGTTTGCCTGATGCATAGAATCAGTCAGTTTTTAGTGTCTCCCCAACCACTGCTCCCCCAGGCACTTGTTCTATAATTAGCTGCAAATTCATTATGTCTGTGAGTGGATGTGAGCCCAGATCCTCCCCGGTTGCCATCTTGAACAGAAACCTGTGTTTCTAATACCTATTTCATATACTGGAAGGACATAAACTTTAGACATCATTCATTTGACTTGAGAATATTATAGGAAGAAAATGAGAGATGCATGGAGATTCATGATCCCTTTTATTTTTTCCCCCCTTAGTCAAGGGATCGAATCCTGTATGCCACATTGTTAATTTCCCCTTATGCAACAAAATTTGAGGAATAACCTCCTTAAAACCTGTTTGTTTTTTTCTAATAACTTGGGTAGGCTGAGTTTCCCCAGTATCATAAACTGTTTCTTAAGAATTCCTGTGCATTAATTTTTGTGGGACACACTATTAGAAACAAAAGAAAAATATTTTCTGGATAGAGTCAGCCTTGCATCACAGATAACAGTCAGTCCAAGTCAAGTTCTAATTGAAGGCATTTCTGCATGACTAAAAATAGTGCAAAAATGCACTTTTTCCCTCAAATTTATTTGCTTTTTGGTAGGAATTGTGGTATGTTGGTAAGTAAGTTAATTGCTGCCAAGACTTAAAAGTTTTAAAAGGAAAAATACAGTATTTATTACCTGGGGAGTTTACAAGTCCATCCATGCTTCTGTACGGTGGGAGAATTTAATATGCTCTAGTTGTGACTGAATTACGGAACAGATAAGTGACCAAGTGCCCTGCATTCATTTTTTTCCGGGGGAAGCTTCTTCCTACTTCCAAGGAAAGTCTGGATGATCTCTCTGCAGAAATCTCCCTACTTCCATTCTTGCCTTCTTGGGGCGCGTTCTCTCCACAGAAGATAAAGTAAGGCTTTAGAAAGAGAAAAAAAAAAAAAAAAAAGGATGATTTCACTCTCTTGTTTAAAATTGTCCCAGAGTTACTCACAAGGCTTAGAATAAAATCCAGAGTCTTTACCCTAGCCCTCAGAAAGCCCCATAACCCATTGTTTGACATTCGCTTGGTCATCTTCTGCTGTTTACTCTCATCTGCTGTGCTGTAGTCTCAGTGGCCTTCCAGTGATTGAATTTGTTCCTGCCTTAGGTCCTTGTCTCTACCTACTCTTTCCATCAGCAATGTTCTTGCTGCCTCTCTTTTCTTAGCTGCTTCCTTCCTTCAATCAGATTTCACTTCCTCAGAGATGCCTCTTCTGATTATCTATTTTACAAGATGAGCTGGTAGCCACTTGATCCTTCTATTTCTTTCAAAAATTATTTATTTGCTTATTTATTTAGCTGTGCCAGGTCTTAGTCACAGCACATGGGATCTTCAATCTTCATTGCTGCATGTGGGTCTTTTTTTAGTGGCAGCATGTGAACGCTTAGTTTTATGTGGAGTCTAGTTCCCTGACCAGGGGTTGAACCTAGGACCCTTACATTGAGAGAGTGGACAGCCACTGGGCCCCCATGGAAGTCCCTATCCCTTTGTTTTTAATCTCTGCATAATCAGTTCAGTTCAGTCCAGTTGCTCAGTCATGTCCAACTCTGCAACCCCATGAACTGCAGCATGCTAGGCCTCCTTGTCCATCACCAACTGCCAGAGTCTACCCAAACCCATGTCCATTGAGTCAGTGATGCCATCCAACCATCTCATCCTCTGTCATCCCCTTCTCCTCCTGCCCTCAATCTTTCCCAGCATCACTGAGTCAGCTCTTTGCATCAGGTGGCCAAAATACTGGAGTTTCAGCTTCAACATCAGTCCTTCCAATGAACACCCAGGACTGATCTCCTCTAGAATGGACTGGTTGGATCTCCTTGCAGTCCAAGGGACTCTCAAAAGTCTTCTCCAACACCACAGTTCAAAAGCATCAGTTCTTCAGCACTCAGCTTTCTTTATAGTCCAACTCTCACATCCATACATGACTACTGAAAAAACCGTAGCCTTGACTAGATAGACCTTTGTTGACAAAGTAATGTCTCTGCATAATACTTTTTACTATAAGCTACTTCTCTTGTTTGTTTTTTTATTGTTAACCTCCCCTTCCTGCCTGGAATAAAAGGTTCTTGGGTATAGGGACTTTGTCTAGTCTTATGAATCTCTAATCCTACTGCCGAGTACAGTGCCAGGCACATAGAAGTGCTAAGTTGCTTCAGTCATATTTGACTCTTTGCGACCCTAAGGCCCTCTGAAAATGTGGAATAAATAATGTTCAATGAAGGGAACAGTAAGGTCATAGAATACCATTATGAGGATTAAATAAGATAATGTCTATAAAGTGCTTAAAGTAGGAAAGTGATATATAATATACTTAGCAGGATTTTCTTTGCTTGTTTGTTTCAGCCATGCCATGTGATATGCAGGATTTTAGTTCCCTGACCAGGGATCAAACCTGTGCCCCCTACATTGGGAGCTTAGAGTCTTGGCCTCTGGACTACAAGCAAAGTCCCAAAAGTGATATATAATATAGTCAATAAGTGATAACTACTGTTGTTGTAATTATATTTTGTAATTTCTTCAGTTATTTCTCCTCTGATCTTTATAATTGGGAAGTTCCCTGCAATCCAACTCTTTTGCCCACAGTGGTCTAATTTTCTTCTTTGTTGGCCACAGAGAATTGTACTCACGAGGTATTACAAAATAGCAAGTTTAGCCCTTGGCATTCACCTTTTAAATTAAATAATTCCTTCTTATTAAGTTAAATAATTCTAATTCCATGTATCTTTTCTTATACTTGGAGAAATGACTTAAGAAAATCCTTGTGTTGTCCTTGTCAGAGCCCTGTGCCAAGGCTACTGAATGGAGCCATCACCACATACTAATTAGAAAATTCCTGTACAGCTCTCATTTGTCCAGACATAAAAGAAGTTGCCCACAGAATTTTCCCTTGAAAGTGACAATTTCGCAATAGTAGTTCCACCTACTCTTAAGGGGCAGGAGTTCCTTGAATAGACATTCTTATATGCATTTTGAAAAAGACAAATGAGATAAATAAGGGGCCTGGTCTTTATTCAACTCTAAGTTTATGAACTATTTTTAGAGAGCTCCTTCCATAGCACCTGAGGTTCCTGTCATAAGACCATAATAATTGAAGTTAGAATCTGTGAAATTATTTCATATCCAAAGTGAATACTGTTATATTCCAAAGGGAAATTAGAAGTGATCTGGTCTGGGTATTTCAGCACATGCAGAAGGTTCTGATTTTCTGGGTTCCTTTGTGTTTCATTTAGACCCTAAGGATGGAAAGCACTATGACTATTTAATCTTTCTTTTGATTCTTTGTGCGGGATTCTATCTAAGGACTCTTAATTTTCATAGCAAACTGGTTATTTCATGAAAAAAGAAAAAATGATGTACAAATATTTCCTCAATACATCAGAGGAATTGGTGGGATTTTGAAACTATCTGAACAGTTTATGTTATAGAATTGCAGAATATGAAAGGAATTTGTCAGTTCACTCTGGGTGTGGCCAAGCTTACTCATATTTGGCTGTTTTCCTAAATTATTTCTCAATATGGAATGTACATTTGAAGAAAAGAGACAAAATAAGAACATGTAAAGACATTACAAATGCCAATTTATCCCTTTGTATGTACACTTTTCCCTCCTTCATAATAAAGTCAATTGTGCTTTTTCTTTTTACTCCTGGTAGAAGTTGTGATATTAAGGCCATCCTAAATCTGAAATACCATAGAGCAGAGGTCCCCAACTTCTAGGATCTAATGCCTGATGATCTGAGGTGAAGCTGATGTAATAATAATTGAAATCAAATGCACAATAAATGTAAGGCATTTGAATCACCCCAACACCTTCCCCCCACCCTCGTCCATGGAAAAGTTGTCTTCCACGGAACCAGTCTGGTCCCTGGTGCCAAAAAGGTTGGGGACTGCTGCTATAGAGCATTCATGACTGCAATCTAGCATTGCTGTCTTGTTACAGAAATTTAAATTACATTAGAGGCAACAAAAGAACAATATTAATACTGTGAAGCACCAAAATCAGTGACATAAAGGATAGGATTGAGAAAAATCACAGAAGTGGCTAAGGAAAAGGCCGGAGTTTCAAGAGATTAGAAATTAAGTTATGGATATGAAGAATAGCCAGTGGGGATCCAAGACACAGAAACAAACTATTCATGGACAAGAAAAGAGAAAAAAAAAAAAGATTCAAAGATATACTAGAAGAAAACTTTCTTAAAATTAAAGAAGATCTGAGTCCTTAGATTTAAAGCATTTATGGTGGTCCAGGAAAAATTAATAAATTATAACCACATTTCAAAATGCATTCTGGTGAAGTTAAGTAAAGGAAAACAAAATTCTACAATGTCCACAAACAGAAACAGGTCACTGTTATTCCTATTCTCTCGCCATTTCCATAAACTTGTAACTACAAAAACAAAAGCAGTCAAATGGTTCTGACTAATTTCTGATTCTTCAGGAGCATTTTCTGATGGAAGACAATGAATACCATCTGTAGAATGTTATCGGGGAAAGAATGTTGAGTGTCACCCAGCTGAGGCGTCATTCTCATGTGAGGCCAGTACCAAAATATTCTCAGGAATGGAATTATTCACAAACCCTTCCTGGAAAATTTCTTGAAAATGTAACTCAGCTAATCAGAATAAAAATAATAATAGTGTAAAAAGAGACTAGGGTGTTAGTCACTCAGTCGTGTCCAACTCTTTGGGACCACAAGAACCATAGCCCACCAGGCTCCTGCATCCATGGGATTCTGCGGGCAAGAATACTGGAGTGTGTTTCCATTCCCTTCCCCAGGGGATCTTCCCAACCCATGGACTGAACTGTTTCATTATCAGATTCCTTACCATCTGAGCCACCAGTCGCTCAGTCGTGTCTGACTCTTTGTGACCCCATGGACTGTAGCCTATCAGGCTCCTCTGTCCATGGGATTTTCCAGGCCAAGAATACTGCAGTGGATTGCCATTTCCTTCTCCAGGAGATCTTCCCAACCCAGGGATTGAACCCGGGTCTCCTGCATTGTAGGCAGACGCTTTACTGTCTGAGCCACCAGGGAAGCCCATAAAAAGAGAAAAAGAAACCAAATTCATAGATGAAGTTAAAAAAACTGGGGGGAAAAACACAATTGATTTAGCTTTAAAAGTAAGGGCAACGTTTTAAATTGCAAGTATAGAAAATCTTGTACTGACACCTGCAATAAATAAATATTTATTTATTAATTTTTTGGCTGTACTGTGTGGCTTGTGAGATCTTAGTTTCCTGACCAGGGTTTGAATCTGGGCCCTTGGCAGTGAAAGCATGGAGTCCTAACCACTGGACTGCCAGTATATTCCCTAAATGAATATAAAGTATGATTCAGCTGTTGGTAAACTAAGAATAATTAGAAGCCAGAAACAGAAGAAAGAGTGATTCCACAGGAGGATGTGACCTTGGAGTAGTGTGTCTGTCTGGTACAACATCTCCTTATGCTGATCCCTGGTGGATTTTGCCTAGATTTTAATGGGCCAGATGTTCTCAAGGGGAGCAAAAACTGGAGCTTAATCAAGATAAGGATAAATTGAAGAGTTCTGCATAAATCGGAGACTCCTAAAAGATGTCAGCTTCATTAGGTATAAGATCAAAGACAAGGAAGAACTATTTAATTAAAAGTACGGGTACCATTGGTTATCCTTATGATGGATTTAAAAATGGAAAATGCTTTCCTCTTCAAAGAGATTCATGACTTAGAAACGAAAAGGCAAAATTTAAGAGCTTTCAGTAAAAATACAGACTATATGACTTCAGAATAGAGAAAGATTTCACATACAAGACAAAAAAAAACTAACAATAAAGGTAAAGATTAATACATGTATAATTATAATTTATATACAATTTAACATAATTATTATATTAAACATATATATTGATATGGGCTTCTCTGGTGGCTCAGACAGTAAAGAATCTGCCTGCAATGCAGGTGACCTGGGTTGGATCCCTGGGTTGGGAAGATCCTTTGGAGAAGGGAATGGCAATTCATTCCAGTATTCTAGCCTGGAGAATCCATGGACAGTGGAGCCTTGGGGGCTACAGTCCATAGGGTCACAGAGTCTGACATGACTGAGCAACTAATACACACATACAATTTAACATTATTATATTAAACATATATATTGATACATTGTTTAGGGAAATACACATGTGGTAAAACTATGAAGGAAAGCAAAAGAATGTTTAATGCTTATTTGGTGTAGCATCACCTCAGCACTGGGGACCAGGAAGGGGAACACAGGGCCCTCAAAGCTCAGGGTATAGTAGAGGGGGCCTGGGTGTCATTTTATTATTCTTCATATATATAAATATGTATATATGTGCATATACTTGTATGTCTGTCTTATCTGTATCTGTGAGCTAACTGGGATCAACTGGGCAGTTCTTGCTTGGGGTCATTCATGTCGTTGCAGGTAGATGTTGGCTGGGGTGGCCCATTCAAGGTGGCTTTCCCATGTGGTCAGCAGCTGGTACTGGCTATTGTTTGGGAGTCCAGCTGGGACTGCCTACCAGGATGCCCACATGTGACTTCTCATGAGGTTTGCGCTTCTCTTAAGTGTGGAGGCTAGTACACGAATGAGTGTTCTTTAAGTCTCAGGGTATTGTCAAGCTCTAATGAACTAGCCTCAAAAGTCACATGACTTCGTTTCTGCTGTATCTATTGTCCAGCTTGGAGAAGGAAATGGCAGCCCACTCCAGTGCTCTTGCCTGGAGAATCCCAGGGACGGGGGAGCCTGGTGGGCTGCCGTCTATGGGGTCGCACAGAGTTGGACATGACTGAAGCGGCTTAGCAGCAGCAGCAGCAGCAGCATTGTCCAGCTAATCACTAAGGCCAGCTTCAAAGAGAGAATCGGGATACACATCTTGATGGGAGAGGCAGTATGTACGTGCAGGAAGGGAAGGCATTGGTGGCAGCCATCTTCCATTTTGGGGGGGTATTTGCCACCCCACCTACCTGTTGCCTGCTTATTGAACCACTCAGGGGACAGCCACTCTGTCCCCAGGAAAGGTGCAAATCTGCTCTATTAGATCTTGACTTTAAGATCTAAAAGTCAAGTGGCCATATAATGTGTGCTTCTGACTGTTTTTTTTTTTTTAATTGTCATTTCTTTTTCAAAACCAGCTTACTTCTGGCAATCTATAGCGATTTACTTTTACAAATGACTGGCTTTGATATTCATCCTTGAACTCATCTGGACAGTGGAGGTGGCTTTGAGGAATGATAGCCAGCATCTGTTCCCCCTCACCCCCAACCCCTTTTTGAATTGTACCTTGCCGTTCTTGAATTACAGAAGATTTCACCATGTTCACACGCAGGGTTGTGTGGGTGGTTGGAGGGGCTGTCACTACACTGGGAAAATGCTTTGAATTTGAAAGAATTTTGCATTTATTTGAGGGCTTTTGTGAGTTTGAGCAGTCCAAAGTGTCCTTGTGTACAAGCCCTGCCTTTGCTTAACTCCTATTATTATCTTGCCTTGGAAGGTCATGCCAACTGCTTAATTACATGGAGAGTTATGAAACAGCTAGGGCACCAGCACATTATTCAAGTGTGGGTTCCTAAAGGAAAATAAACTCTTCTTCCTGCACTGAGGACAGCTGCCAATAAACCAGGCATGTTTGTGTGTTCGTGGCCACATGTATACCTTCCTTGTATAAAGGGATTCCATGGCTGGCAAAAATCCTGGATTCACCTTTCCTGACAGCACCAGTAGTTACAGTATAATAGAACGGTTTTAATTCAGAACAAGATTAAATCTGAGTACTTTGAGTCAGACTTCTCCTTGCATTGAATGTAAACAATAAAACCTCTTTATGAAGGCTTTCCTACTTTACTCAGAAGTAGGCTAATTCATTTCACATATACCTGTAATCAAACATCAGGCTTAATAAAAGTGTACGTTTATTAAAGAGATGATTATGTAGGTTAAGTTTCCCATAGTCCACCTGCCCCTCAACTATCAACCTTCAGAAGAAAACTAAGAAAGCCCATGTTCTGAGAGGTTCAACTAGTTAGATTCCTGTTTTGGACCAACTCTCACCTTGGGAACACATAGATTTGGCATTTCAAGCATTGCCTTTGTTTTACATGTGTTTAGGCAGAAGAACGTGCTAATTCTAAAAGAACTCTTTGCAAAAGTAGATGCTGAAAGAGAAACAGAGCAGAAGCAGATCCTTTGAGAAAGAGCTCCTCTCCTGAAGAAGTGTTTTTCACAAGGCACTGAGATAGCCAGGAATTCTTGCTCCTGCAGGAAACAGCTTGCCCCGTTGCATAGGGTGGGGCCCTCTCTTATTTCTCTAAACACTTTCGGAGGAAAAAAAGAAAAAAATCAGGCTCAAATGCCAAAAGACTACTTTAACCCTCCAATCCCAGAGCCCAAGGTCAACCAGAGGTCACACATGTAGTGCTTAAGTCAAAAGGTTGGCATGCTTTCCAGGCAGTATCTGTTCCTTCTGAAATCTATAGCAAAAATTGAAGCCATGGAAACGCTCCTCACTCATTTTAAGTCAGAGCTACCTGTGATTTATTAAGTGGTATGAGGTGCTGGTCAGGGCGTGAAGTTAAATATTAAAAAAGAAAATCAAACTTCTGCTCCCACCTCTACCCCTCCTTCTTGAAAACTAATTTAGGCCATATCCAAGTTTTTATAAAGACATTCCTAATACCATTGTGCTGTAAATCCTGTCTGATCCAACCTTCAAATATTTATGTAAACTGAAATATGTCTGAAAAGAAGTCAAAACAAAACAAATATGTTCCTCATCTCGTTACACAGGTCCCTCCTCCCTCATTTACATTCAAGTGTAAACCTCTCCAACTGGTTCCCAGCTGTTAGGGCTGGTTAATTAGTGATAATTGCAGAGACTATTTCTTTGAATGTGCTGATGGCCTTATGTCTTGCAACCAATTTAGCCTGGAGTTTTCAGCATGTGTGAAATGCTTTGGTAGCAGTTTTTAAAAATTATTACAGATAAGGGCAGTTGGTTTAGTCTCCGTACAACGTGCCCTAGCAATAATGAGTGCTTTTAATACAGCTACAGGTTGGTCACGATATGTTGTTCCTTAAGCTGTGAATTTGGGTTTTACTGTCATTAGAGTGAGCTGTTTCTCCTGGGATCATTTTGGGTGAAGTGCTTTAACTCCGTTCCAGATGCAGTTTGCTAATGATAATTTGCGTCACTTGCAAGTTGTAGCAACCTCAGGATCTCATGGTCTATCTTTTGGCTCCTGATACCATGTAATTAGAGAGAGTGGAAAACAGGAAAGAATTTTAAAGTGACTGTACTCACATTACAGTTCTGAAACCCAGGGAAAGAAAAGAGGAACCATTATTTGTATTAACGAAGGAATACTCTTTGGAAGTTACCTGGTAACCTTTTTTTTAACTTTTTATCTTATATTGGAGTATAGCCTATTAACCTCCAGTGTTCTTGCCTGGAGAATCCCAGGACGGGGGAGCCTGGTGGGCTGCAGTCTATGGGGTCGCACAGAGTTGGACACGACTGAAGCGACTTAGCAGCAGCAGCAGCATAGCCTATTAACGATGTTCTGATGGTTTCAGGTGGGCAGCAAAGGGACTCAGCCGTACATATACATGTATCCATTCTCTTCCAAACTCCATTCCCACCCAGGCTGCCACATAACACTGAGCAGAGTTCCCCGTGCTATACAGTAGGACCTTGGGTAACCTTTTGATATAGGAATTAAAAATGAAAGTTAATGGTTTTTGCCCTCACAAAATTGATTTGTTTATGCGGTTTTTATTGATTCATCCAACATTTATTGAATACACTGTGCTATGTTTAGAGAGATGAGAACAAAAAAGAGTGGGTGGGGCACAGATCCTGCTTCAGGGGGTCACTCACATATCGTATCTTATTTGAGAATTACTGTAATCCTGTGGGGTATGCAGAGCCTGTGTTCATCACCCCACTTTATAGGTGAGGAACCTGAAGCTTGGAGAGGTTAAGTGACTTGCCCAGGATGACATACCTAGTGAGAGCCAAGATGAGGCACCAAGGCTCTGACTCCAAGTCTAGTCTTTTTTCCTTGTGTGTATTGAGGTCTTAATGGTAGGGAAGTAGGGAAAATGCAAATAGGCCTGTGAAAACAAAACAGCACAGCTACATGTCACCTACCTGTTTAGAGTTGCACACACCAGAACTAGATCTTCTGGGCAGTGAATAGTGCAGATAAATAGGGAGAACTCTGGGGTGCTGGGAGTCCCTGCAGGCTTCACCCTGAAGCACATTCCATGTCTCTGCTACCTCCTTATCTGTGCCCAGACTCCAGGACCCTGATGTCAGCAGGGAGAGTAGCCCCTTCTGTCTTTGCCATGCCCCATCTAAACTGTACTGAACAAAGCTTTGAAGAGACTAGAGTCTGTGTGAGCAGGATACTACAGATGAAGTGAATGGCATGTGACACCTAAAGTCTCACAGGAGGATGATGGCAAATGATTTTCTTGTCTTGAGCAGAGATCTGGAGTGAAGCAAGAGATGGCAGTTTTAGGAGTATTGGGCCAGAGTGGTAGCGCTGGTGGTGACAGCTCTGTGACCAGGATCAGGCCTTACTGGGCATATGACTTCTGCAGACAGTACTTAGGTTTGATGCTCTGCTGTCATCATCTTGAAATTTTTTAATAATTTTTGAATAAGGGGCCAACATTTTCATTTTGTACTTGTTGCTGTTCAGTCTCTCTAAGTCATGTCCGGCTCTTTGTGAATCCATGAACTACAGCACGCCAGCTTCCTTGTCCTTTGCTCAAACCCATGTCCGTTGAGTCAGTGGTGCCATCCAACCATCTCATCCTCTGCTGTCCCCTTCTCCTCCTGCCCTCAATCTTTCCCAGCATCAGGGTCTTTTCAACTGAGTCAGCTCTTTGCATCAGGTGGCCAAAATATTGGAGTTTCAGCTTCAACATCAGTCCTTCCAATGAACACCCAGGACTGATCTCCTTTAGAATGGACTGGTTGGATCTCCTTGCAGTCCAAGGGACTCTCAAGAGTCTTCTCCAGCACCACAGTTCAAAAGCATCAATTCTTCGGTGCTCAGCTTTCTTCACAGTCCAACTCTCACATCCATACATGACCACTGGAAAAACCACAGCCTTGACTAGACAGACCTTTGTTGGCAAAGTAATGTCTCTGCTTTTGAATATGCTATCTAGGTTGGTCATAACTTTCCTTCCAAGGAGTAAGCGTCTTTTAATTTCATGACTTCAGTCACCATCTGCAGTGATTTTGGAGCCCCCCAAAAATAAAGTCTGACGCTGTTTCCCCTGTTTCCCCATCTATTTCCCATGAAGTGATGGGACCAGGGCCATGGTCCATTATCTTAGTTTTCTGAATGTTGAGCTTCAAGCCAACTTTTTCACTCTCCACTTTCACTTTCATCAAGAGGCTTTTTAGTTCCTCTTCACTTTCTGCCATAAGGATGAAGTGATGTGAGCCCTGCAAATTCTGAAGTCTGTCCTGACCACGTGTTTTACTTCATTGTTTATGCTCCTTTAGTGTTTGAATATTAGGCAGTATTAGTACTATTGAGTATCAAACCCGTTTGAGTATTGGTATTGAAATTTAGTAGAGACCACATATACTCTTCAGGTTGCACGTTGAACCCACTAGAGAAGGCGAGGATGAAAGAGGGAAGAGGGACATATTTTTCTTTCACATCAGGTAACAGAAAATAACCTTAGCCTGGTGGAATAACAGAAGGGAAAGTACTAAAAGTACTCAATTACTGGTTTTGTTTAAACCTAGTAAGCTGTAGCAGTGAGTCTCTGTGTAGCGAGAAGAGAAACACACTGAATTGAGTTATTTGACCTATGCTTTTCTTACAGCGTGTTCAATATCCAGTATAAATAGAGACTTCTTATCTTGAATCCCTTGAATTTCTGAGATATCAGAGGAGTTGCATAGAATGGAATGCAAGAGATATTTGGCTTAAGAGTTCTATAGAATAGACTTTTAGATCAAGATACATGTAGAGACAATCTGAGAGATTTATTCAGATACTTGGAACTTGAGTGGTAGGGCAGGTATTTGTTTAACTTCAATTAATAGGCAACAGAAATTGATTCAAGTTTGTAAATTTTCTTAGGGAAGTGCTGGGTGATGATTATGATGATAGAGAAATAAATAACAGCAATTGCAACAACAGTCACAGGTTCTATTTAGTGAGTGTTTTCACAGGATAAGATGGTTGGATGGCATCATTGACTCACTGGACAAGAGTTTGAACAGACTCCAGGAGATAGTGAAGGACAGGGAAGTTTGGCATGCTGCAGTCCATGAGGTCACACAGGGTCGGACATGACTTAGTGCCTGAACAACAACAACTTACCGAAGGACTTTTCAAGTATTAACTCACTTAGAGCTTATTATTGTTATGAGGTTGCCACTTATATTATTCTAATCTGACAAATGAGGAAACTGGCACCGTAGAGTCAAAGAACTTTGCTCAAGGATTCACAATTGGAATGCTTTGCTGTTGGATTTTAACTGGCTGTCTGGCTCCAGCAATAATTTCAACTGAGCTGTTTTGCCTCCTAATGTATTTCTGTTAATGCTCCTCCCAACAAATGAAAATATACATAAAAAGACATTTTGCTGTGGTTTCAACTCTTAGAACCTAAGTCTTCATCAGCACTTGCCCCACCACTAATTCTAACACAGTTGGTTCAGGGGAGGGTTGAAACAAAGTAAATTTGGGTACTTGCTGATGTGGATTCTGATTGTAATGAGCAACTTGTGAGAAGGAGGGCAGGACCAAATGGGGAACTGTGAAATGTGGTCATCGTTTTTGTCATTGACTCTTCTCCCTGTAAAGTTGCTTGGAGTGATGGGGGTCACACTACCTTCGTGCACAGTCAGAAGACAGTCCTGGCTGACTTGTCCCAAGTGGTCAAGGAGGGGGCGTGTTGAGTTCTTCGTGACTCATCAGTGCTCTCTAAGTGGGGAATCAGGAAATGGCAAGTGCATCTACATTGGTGAGACCCAGCCAGGAGTCAGAGGTCTCCACTTCTAGATTTCTAAGGAGTTGCCATTTCCCCATCTGTTTTAGGACCATGAGTTCTGCTGCGTAGGTCTGCTTAATGGGCTGATGTCCTTTAAATAGGTGCACAGTGTACCTCTGTTGATTTTTCTGAGGACTGCTGCTCTATCATCCAGTTCAATCAGCTTAGCTTTGCACCATTCCATATAAAGAAACAGGTATTGAATTTCACTGGGACTTCATTTTAGGCTTATCTTGACCTTTATCCTTATGGTCTCTTAGCTTTCAATAGGTATTCAGCATTTAAAATGCCTGCTTTTAAGTGGAATGTTTATTCAATCTCAGGTACTAAAAGAAAGATTGGCAGTCCAAACAGATTTGAAAACAAAGAGGGAGAGTCAAAACAAATTTGAATAAAAGTTTGTTTGTGATTAATGTCTTTGAGTTTAGGCACTCAAAGAGTGCTTAAGAAGTCATTCTAACTTCTTTGCTGTCTGAGATTGGAGGGGAAGGAGGGGTTTTAGGATTGGATTGTGCTCTGGGTCACCGAGCTGCTCCTGCCTGAGACCTCCATTCTTTTATTTTCCTGCTTAGAGATTAGTTCTTTTTTGCAGCATAAAGTTAGCAGGTTTGGGAAAACAGAGTGGGTCTACCCTTTTGTCTTAGGTGGGTTTAGGAAGCAGACCCTGAGAAGAGGATTCCTGTATAAATGGTTAGTGATAAACTGCTCTAAGGAGAAACCAGGAAGGGAGGGAAGCAAAACCAGGAGAGAAGCAGGACAGGTAAGGCTTTTAGAAATAAGTGAGAAGCCACCCTTAGCTGGGTCCCAAGAGGAGTGCTTAAGTCTAAACTATACTGCAGTTTGTCCTAGGACTGGGCAAGAGAGCTGGACTTTTACTTTCCTGCATCAGGCATTCATTAGCCATGAGGCCTGGGTGGCAGGAATGTAAACTCCCAGGCACTTCCAGCTCTGGGTGCTTCCAGGCCAAGTGAAACTGACATTCAGGGTAGGCCTCTGCAGAAGATGGCAAGTGAGAGCAGTGGAGCACAGCAGAACTTGCTATAGACAAGGGCTTCCTTGGTGGCTCAGACAGTATAGAATCTGCCTGCAATACAGGAGACCCAGGTTCAATCCCTGGGTTGTGAAGATCCCCTGGAGAAGAGAATGGCAATCCAACCCACTCCAGCATTCTTGCCTCCAGAATCCCCTGGAGAGAGGAGCCTGGCAGGTTATAGTCCATGGGGTCGCCAAGAGTCAGACACAACTCAGCGACTCACACTTTCGATTATTCCTTTGAGCGTGGACCTTGGATGAAGAGGACGGTTGTATACCTAAGGGCTCGTGGAGGGACGCTATGCAGAGGAGTTCTGGAAGGGATGGAATAGGCAAAATATGCTTGAAAGCATGAAAAACAGCGAGAACCCCCTCAAATCATGAAGGTGACAGGGTTTGGAGTGCATCTCCAGAGTAGGAGAACCAGTGCTCTGCCTGTTGCTGGCAGCTCAGAGAGGTGGTAGGACCACTAAGGGGAAGGCTCCAGTTTTCATTAAGGATCCAGCCTTGACACAGAAGCAGGACAGTCACTTATTTTTCAATGGTTAATGAGCATCTCAAGGCTGGTCACAATGGAGAAAATCTGGAGGCTCTTCCAACATTTTCTGGGCACAGTTCAAACTCCTGATTGCCCTAGATGAAGAGAGAGATCCAAAATAGGGCTCCTGATCCCATTTTGGGTAAGAATTTTTGATAAACCCAGGGTATGTCTAGAGGACTGTACATTGATCCTTAGAGATTTCAGTTGAGCTCCTATAACTATAACCATTACTTTCAGCAAGTGGGACTCACAGGATTTACACAGAACGTGTGTATGTGTGTGTGTGTGCACGCATGCAGTTGCTAAATCGTGTTTGACTCTTTGCAACCCCATGGACTGTAGCCTGCCAGGCTACAGTCTGTCTATGGGATTTTCCAGATAAGAATACTGGAGTGGATTTCCATTTAATTCTGCAGGGAATCTGCTTGACCCAGGGATCGAACCTGTGTCTCCTGCTCAGCAGGCAGAGTCTTTACTATTGCGCCACCGGGGAAACCCTATGCAGAACGTAGCTAATTTCATTTCTTTTGAACACAGCTAATTTCTCCAATCCAGAAAGCTGGACCCTCTTGGACAAGTATGTTGATCATTCCTAGTCAAAAAACAGTCTCAGTTTAGTAATTATTATGCCCAGTCCAATGTTGTAAGAAAAATGTACATTTCCTTCCAAGGTAAGACATCTCCCTATCACTGCTGCCCCATCCCACATGCGGATCTCCAGTGGAGGAGGAGGAGGATGAGGAGGAGATTTGCTTCTCCATTGTGTTGCCTTGTGTTTCTCAGCCCTTCTCATCCACTCTCTGGGCTGCCTCTGGCTCTTCCTGTGTTGGAAGTAGGGGAAGGAGAAGAGAGAAGGAAGCAGGAAAGTTCTTACTTAACCAGCACTGTGAGATGTATCAGAGCCTGCAGGTGGCTGTGGCCAGCTCTTTTGGGGGATCTTTGTGAGTCCTGCAGTTGCGGTCTATTCATTCTGGAGGTGGCTTTGTAGTTCTCTTGCTGCTGGCTCACAGTTTCTCACCTTGGGACTCTTGATGGCCTGCCTTCCTATGGCATCACTTTGCCCCTCCAGACAGCCCTCTTGGCTAGGATGTGAGATGATCTCAGGCCATCTCTGTCTTTTGTGGCTGATATCTAATCCACAAGAAACACTCATGTCTCTTCTACTCTGAGTGTCTGGGAGCACTGTTCCATCATGATGCAACCATGCTCCTTTATTCATTGTGACAGCAGCCTGCTAGCCTTTACTACTTGCCCTTCACATGTCTCAGCCCTGAGACAGACATCAACCATATTCAGGGCACATGGGTCAGTCTCTTAAGTGGACCACTTATGCCCCTTTTCTTGACTTCAGGTCCAGGGAAAGCACTCTGACCCCTACCCCATGGGATGGGCATGAGACCCAGAGTGCCGCCATTGTTCTCTCCCCAAATCCTCCTATCTTAAATGACCATTCATCTTTCAACTGAGTGGGGTTTGCTCTTAATGTGATAAAGGGCTAATAAAAACTAGTCTGTACATACTGCCTTTGCAAACTCTATTCCGAGCATCGCATCTCTTTTGGAGTGTGGTATCTATTATCTGGTCCAATGAGGCTAAAAGACTTCTGTCTTAACACTCAGTCACATTGTACAAGAGATCAATGAAGAAATGTTACAGTTATTGATTCTGTCATTTTTCCAGTGAACACTGAGTACTTTCATTGTGCTGATACATTTAGACTAGATGTACGGCTCCATGTGGGCTGCCCACGTGGCTCAATGGTAAAGAATATGCCTGCACTACAGGAGACCCAGGTTTGATCCCTGGGTCTGGAAGATCCCCTGGAGAAGGAAATGGCTACCAACTCCAGTATTCTTACCTGGGAAATCCCATGGACAGAGGAGTCTGGTGGGCTGTAGTCCATGGGGCTGCAAAAGTGTCAGATGTGACTTAGTGACTAAAACAACAACAACATGGCTATATGTAAGCATACATATTATATAAATATGAAGTCCCTAGTATGCATAAAGAGTATAAGTTACTATCAGTTGTATATGTTGAGTGGTAGTTTTGTGGGTATTGAGTATGAAATAAGTATGTGAGTTAATAAAGAGGACCCATGGATTAATGATGAGAATGTGTCATAAATCAAAGATTATAGCTTACCCAATTCTGTGCATCCAAGTTAAAAAAACTTAAAGTTCTTTGGGGAGCTCTGAGTCCAGACCCTAACTACAATAATCACCAAGATTTGTCAAGTATGACCGTGTGCTAGACACTATGGTAAGTGTCTCACAAACAGTATCTCATTCAGTCCTTTCCACAACCCGATGAGGTTAAGTACTGTTTTTTCCCCCATTTTACAGATGAGGAAACTGAATCCCAGTAACTTTCTCAAATTCCTATGGCAGACTGTGGAATCAGATTCAGGTCTGCCTGACAGCCAACTCACTCCCATTTCTCAGATGGGAACTGTCCATGTTTCATCAGGTGTGCTACAGGCTAGCAGATAGGACACATTGGAGTGGAAAGAGCTTTGCAGTCAGTCAGAGCTGGTTTCTGAGTTGGCTGTGTCATTTATTAGCTGCATGGTTTGGGTCAGGTTCCTTAGTCTCGACCTCTTGATCCCACCTATGAAGTAGAGAATAATAATATTTACTGTTCAGGGTTGTGATATGAAGTAATGACTTTGAAGCAGTTGGTGTCTGGAGGCCCTCAAAAATCATATATACTATCATTTCCATTCTTACTCTTCACCTGAAGATGTTTTAAGAGCACATAAAAGGAGACAAGCCAGGCTTGGACCACAAACTACAGTAATCTAGGACTTTTTGGTTTTGGCTCCAACGATCTAGGACTTATCCTTACTAGGGATTGTTCTGTTGTGGTTCTGAAGTAACGCTGTGTAGCCGAATCACAGAGCACACTTGGGGAAATGCTCAGGACCCCAATTTATTTTGGACTCGAACTTCTGAATATGGCATTCTTCTTCCCTCTGGAAAACATACAGTCTTCAGTACTCCTGGATCGTATATGGTGGTATTAGGCAAGATCTCCTTTTGGTAATAGAGTGGTTGGATTGTGGCTGGCTTGGGCATGATAATGCTGTTGAGTCTCTCTGTTAGAGATCAAAGGAGAGAATCCTGGCAAGTATTCCCCAGTGTTCTCAGCTGACACTGAAGGAGTAATAGCTAGAGAGGGCAGATTCAATCTGCTGTTTTTCCACAGAGCCATACAACCTTGTCTTCCCTATTGTTGCCCTCTGGCATCTGAGATGGTGGCAGGGGCATAGCTACATAGAACTTGAGTTGTGATAGTACAATTGCTGCTTCTAGCTCTGTCCCCAAACTTCCAGCTGTTATAAGTCTCTGGTTTAGAGCAGGAAAGCCAGAAGAGTCAGAAAAGAAGGAGCTGGGCAAAAACAACAAGGAACCGCCACCCCAGGCCTTCATTCTCACACTTCTCCATCAATAGTATTTGGATATTAGAGTTGGGCTGTGACATCTCTGATACCTAATCAGCAGGCAGCTTCCTGAAGCCCCCTTCTGTTCCTTCGCCACATGGCTCCTCTTCTTCCCCTCACTTAAGTTATTCATAGAACCTCTTAAAGATCTAAGAAACTAATTGTGAAATACCTTCGTGATTACAGTTCAGACATCTAATTAGAAGCAAGGAATTAAGCTCCCAAATACCACAAAATGAAAGCTTGAGATTCTCCTAACAAAACCTCTGCTTTCCACGAATGGGGGCTGACTCATCCATCCACCTTCTGCTCCCCAGCCCTTGTCTTTCATGCTGAAGTCAGCCAGTTTCTTCACCTGGATTTGGAAAACTGCTGAGGTCTGGTTCAGCTTCATTCCAAAATGGTCTGTCAATAGCAGGGACCTGGAAAGTAACTGCCTGTTGCAGAGAAAACAGGAGAAGGGCACATTCCTTGAGCTTGAGAGTCTCATGAAGACTGTCAATTCTGTGTTTCTTCTCATGACAGCAGACTAAAAGTGGACAATGAAATATTAAGCAGAAGGAGTATCTTGCTGTTGTGATTTCATTTAAAATGTATCTAGAAGACTGGGCGATACTGAAGTATGTGACTTATTTCCTTCTATGAGTTGAGATAAAGTGGTTCTAATTTTCTTGCTGTTTTTCTGGCTTTAGGGCCCTGTGAAAGAATGTTTCTTCTCTTGCTTTTGGTGGGAATTGGATGTTTGTCGATTTAGCATATGCTTAAAATATTTTGGCTTTGGAAAACTGCACTGATAGCCTTTTCCCTCTCGTCAACACAAATCGCATTTTCCTCTAGCTCTCATAGCTTGTGGCTCCAATACAACATTTCTCATATTCTACTTTATTCTATGGTGACTTATATGTCTGCTTTTCTCATATATCAGATATGCAGTTCCATGTGTGGAAGAACTGTATCTTATACATCTTTGTACTCACCTGAGTCCAGTCTGGTACATTATGGAATGTAGGCATTCAATACATCTTAAGTTAAGTTGGATTCTGAAAGATCATACAGAAGGGGGAACTCTGAGTGACAGCAACAACCATCTTTGTAGCAGATGCGCCAGGGTTCAACTATGGACAGCCTGTACAAATGGACATCCCCCTGCTTCTCTCTGCCTGTGGGTATTCTCTGGCCATGAATGTGAGCTTGAAAGCAGATAGATTAGACTGCAAGTGCCGAGAGTATTGCCTGAGGAGCAACCCTCAGCCAAGGAGGGACAGGCCTGGCTAGATAAGTAACCCTGCTTCCTTACCTTCATGCTGAAAAATGTTCTATGCAGTTTCTCAGAGGGTTACTATAGCAGGAAGTTCTGGTTCCCCAATAGCAGTTGCTGTTTTTTTTTTTCTTTCTTTTTTTTTTTAAATTGAAGTATGCTTGACATACAACTTTGTGTTAGTTTCAGATGTGCAACATAATGATTTGATATTTCTATATATCGTAAAGTGATCACCACACTAAGTCTAGATAACATCTGTCACCAAACATAGTTACAGAATTTTTTTCTGATGAGAACTTTTAATATTTACTCTCTTAGCAACCATCATATATGCTATACAATATTATTAACTATAGTTGCCATGCTATATATTATATTCCCATGATTTGTTTATTTTATAACCGTTAAGTTTGTACTTTCTGGTGTCTTTTACCCATTTCACCCACACCCCACCTCTGACAACCACAATCTGTTCTTTTTTGTTCAATTTTTATTTTATATTGGAGCATAGTTGATTAACAATGTTGTGTTAGTTTCAGGTATACAGAAAAATGAGTCAGTTATACATATATGTGTATCAATTTTCAAAGATTTTTTCCTGTTTAGGTTATTACAGAATATTGAACAGAGTTCCCTGTGCTATACAGTAGGTCACTACTGTATTTTAAATATAGTAGCATATACATGTAAAGCCCAAACTCCCAATCTTTCCCCCTACCCTTCCTTCCTGGTAACCATAAGTTCTTTTCCTAAGTCTGTAAATAAGTTCATTTGTGGCATTTTTTATTTAGATTCCACATATAAGCCATATCATGTGATATTTGTGTTTCTGACTTACTTCACTTATTATGATAATCTTCAGGCCCATCCATGTTGCTGCAAATGGCATTATTTCATTCTTTTTAATGGCTGAGTAATATTTCACTGTATTAGGTGGGCCAAAAAGTTCATTTGGGCTTTTCCATAAAACCTTATTGAAAACTCAAATGAACTTTTTGGCCAACCCAATATATATGTACCACATCTTTATTCATTCATCTGTCGATGGACACTTAGGCTGCTTCCATGTCTTGGCTATTGTAAACAGTACTGCAATGAAAATTGGGGTGTATGTATCCTTTCTATTTTTTTCTCTGATACATGTCCAAAACTAAAAATAGAGCTTCCATATGGTCCAACCTGTGCTCTATAGCCATGAACTTCCTTTCTTTTTGCTGCTGCTGCTGCTAAGTCGCTTCAGTCGTGTCTGACTCTTTGCGACCCCATAGACGGCAGCCCATCTGGGATTCTCCAGGCAAGAACACTGGAGTGGGTTGCCATTTCCTTCTCCAATGCATGAAAGTGAAAAGTGAAAGTGAAGTCGCTCAGTCGTGTCCAACTCTTAGCGACCCCATGGACTGCAGCCTACCAGGCTCCTCCGTCCATGGGATTTTCCAGGCAAGAGTACTGGAGTGGGGTGCCATTGCCTTCTCCGTCCTTTCTTTTTAAATTCCACATATAAGTGACAGCATACAGTATTTGTCTTACTCTGTCTCACTTATTTCCCTTAACATAGTGCCTTTGAATTCCGTGCATGAGTTTGCAAATGGCAGGAGTTCAGCAACTTTTATACACACACATGCACTCCACATCTTCCTCATCCATTCATTTGTTGGTGGACGCTTACATTTTTTCCATATCTTGGCTATTGTAGACAATTCTACAATGAACATGGGGGTATATATATCTTTTTCAGTTAGTGCTTTTATTTTCTTTGAGTAAATACCCAGAATGAAATTGCAGGATCATACTGTAGCTCATTTTAAGTTTTTTTGAGGACTTTCCATACTGTTTTCCATAGCAGCCATACCAATTTAGATTCTCGCTTATAGGACAAGAATTCCCTTTTCTCCACATCCTGGCCAACACTTATTTTGTCTTTTTGATAATAATCATTCTAACAGGTGTGAGGTAATGTCTCATTGTGCTTTTGATTTGCATTTCCCTAATGATTAGTGATACTTAGCATTTTTTCATGTATGCCATCTGAATGTCTTTGGGAAAATGTCTATTCAGATCTTTTGCTATTGTATTAGTTCTTTACATTTTTGGATATTAACCCCTTAACAAACATGTGATTGCAAATATTTTCTTCTTTTCTTCTTGTTGGTTTCCTTTCCTGTGCAGAAGCTTTTTGGTTTGATATAGTCCCATTTGTTTATTTTTGCTTTCGCTGTCTTTGTTTTCAGTGTCAAATCCAAAAAAATTATTGCCTAGACCAATGTTAAGAAGTTTACCACCTATGTTTTCTTCTAGCGGTTTTATGGTTTCAGGTCTTACATTCAAATATTTAATCCATTTTGAGTTAACTTTTGTGTATAGTGTAAGATAGCGGCTCAGTTTCATTCTTCTATGTGCGGTGTCCAGTTTTCTCAACATTATTTTTTTAAGAGACTGTTGTTACCCATTGTATATTTTTGGTTTCCGTTTCATAAATTAGTTGACCATACAGGCATGGGGTTATTTCTGGGCTTCCTGTTCTGTTCCCTTGATCTATCTGTTTTAATGCTGATATGACAGTAGTTTTTTTTAACGTATTATTTTAATTGAAGCCTAGTTGGTTTAAAACTTTTCAGGTTTTATTTAAAATTTATTTCAAATTTGATTTAAAAGTTTAAATCACTTTTCACAGCAAAGTGATTCAGTTATATATTTTAAAATTCAGATTCTTTCCCATTATAAGTTATTACAAGAAACTGAATATAGTTCCCTGTGCTATGCAGTAGGTAGGTACTTCTTATTTATCTGTGTTATATATACTAGTGTATATATGTTAATCCCAAATTCCTAATTTATCCTTCCCCTCCCCTTCCCCCTTTGGTCATCATAAGTTTGTTTTCTGGGAGTCTGTTTCTGTTTTGTAAAGAAGTTCATGTGTATCGTGATTTTAGACTCCAGATATAAGTGATATCATATATTTGTCTTTTCCTGACTTGCTTCATTTAATGATAATCTCTTGTTCAGTCTCTAAGTCATGTTCTTCTCTCTGTGACCTCATGGCCTGCAGTATGCCAAGCTCCCCTGTCTTTCACTGTGCCAGAGTTTGCTCAGATTCATGGCCATTGAGTTGGTGCTGCTATTTGACTATCTCATCTTCTACCACCTTCTTCTTCTTTGCCTTCAATCTTTCCCAAGATCAGGGTTTTATTCAGTGAATTGGTTCTTCACATCAGGTGACTAAAGTATTGGAGATTCAGCTTCAGCATCAGTCTTTCCAGTGAATAGTCAGGGACAATTTCCTTTAGGATTGACTGGTGTGATCTCCTTGCTTTCCAGGGGACTCTCAAGAGTCTTCTCCAACATCACAGTTCAAAAGCATTAATTCTTCTGCACTCAGTCTTCTTTATGGTCCAATTCTCACATTCGTACATGACTACTGGCAAAACCATAGCTTTGACTATATGCACATTTCTTGGTCAAGTGGTGTTTTTTTATTTTTAACATGCTGTAAGGTTTGTCATACCTTTCCTTCCAAGGAGCAAGCGTCTTTTAATTTCATGGCTATAGTCACCATCTGCAGTGATTTTGGAGCCCAGGAAAATAAAAAGGTACATAAAACAGGATTCTGTGAATGAATCTAAAACTTTTTGGAGCTTTTGAATGGGGGAGAGTGAAATTCTACTTCTGGTCAGGAAATAGAGTTGATGCCTCAGAGAGGCGCTCAGAATAGAGAAGTAGAAGTTCAAGCTTAGACCAGTACATGGGGGGTTCACTAAGGAATAGAACCATACTCTGTTTTAGACAAAATGACCAGAAGAGGAACATGATATAGGGGAAGAAAGGGTTTCCAAACTCACAATACAGAAATCTTCAGGAGAGGAGTAAGAAAGAGGCACTGATCATGTGCCACAGGAGGATTAAAGCCTGGATTGGCGAGGACACTTGATCCATATTTGAGAGTCCCTTGGACTGTAAGGAGATCAAACCAGTCAATCCTAAAGGAAATCAATCCTGAATATTCATAGGAAGGACTGATGCTGAGGCTGACGCTCCAATACTTTGGCCACCTGATACAAAGAGCCAGCTCATTGGAAAAGACCCTGATGCTGGGAAAGATTGAAGACAGGGAGGAGAAGGGGATGACAGAGGACGAGATGATTGGATGGTCTTACCGACTCAATGGACATGAGTTTGAATGAGCTCTGGGAGTTGGTGATGGACAGGGAAGCCTGGTGTGCTGCAGTCCATGGGGTCGCAAAGAGTCAGACACGACTGAGCGACTGAACAACAAAAAGGGTGGGGGACAATGGGTAGAAGAGGATCTTGGGCTGCATTCCAGGAACACCATCTTAGGCTTGGGTGTCAAGCCCCAGTGATCTAGAACTTGTCTGGTTTTGGCTGCTTTATATTTATTTCTTAGTAAAAGTATGTGTATGTTACTTGTATCAACTGAAACATAGGGCCAAACTGTGAAACTAGTGTTCTTCTACGTATCTGTCAACACAACATCTTAACACATCCTTAGTCTTATGACTGGCCGTGACACAATCCCAGAGCCAGGGACGTGTGATAAAAGAAGGGAGAAGACCAACAGACAGAATGGAACAGATCTGCTGTGTGCATATGTGTTCCTTCATGAATAAACTTTATTTGGTTACAAGATCTGTTCCTGGAATCAGTTTTAAGGTATTGTGTTAGGTGTACTTTCGGTGCACAGATTTGAAAAATAATGGCAAATCCCTCCTCTAGGTTTGACAGTTTGGTAATTGGTGAGTTGGTTTCTTTGGAAAATGAAGCCAGGTCCCTCCTAAGGCAAAAATAAAACAAAACATTATTCATGAGCATGCAAGAGCAGGTGGATGGTATTGGAAGATCTCGGTTATAATTCACCAGATCTGGGGCCTTGGGCAAGTCTCCACCATATGCGTCTTCCTTCACCTGTAAAACGAGGGGTTGACAAGCCATCCTGAGTAGATCTGGGACCCCAGATAAGATGATTGGGTCTGGAGAGGCTGGATTCAGGGCTGGCCAGAAGAGGCCTGCCTATGTGGGCATATTCTTTGCCCAGAGCTTTGATTCAGCACATTTAGTTGTTTTGGCCTCTGCTGAGATGAGGAGGTAAGAATATTTCTGAAAGTCCTTCTACTTGAAACGATTCGGGGTCTGATACAAGTTCAGTTTATATGCTTCCTTTCCCTTCTCCTTATCTGTTTCTTTTCCTGTGTTCCCTCAAAAAACAATCAACTTTGGTGAAGTGTAAGTGAATAGCTTTGGTTTCAAGATAGTTTTTCCTTTTTAAATATGTCCTGTGGAGAGTGGTAGAGGGGAAAAGTAAGCTGGGTTTGAACAAGGGAAGTGAGAAGCCTGTGTGGGCCACCTGTTTTGTCTGACCCACACCCATACTCTGGGTTTCTGCACTTTGGGAGCTCTTCTCAGATGCTCTAATATATTTTTGCGCTATGATGGCAGGGCGTGGTAGATTCTTTCACACATCTAACTGGACTGTTGGCCATAGGAGGTTACACAGACTTATTATAAGGTGTTCAGTTCAGTCACTTAGTCGTATCCGACTCTTTGCAACCCCATAGACTGCAGCATGCCAAGTCTCCCTGTCCATCACCTACTCCTGGAGCTGCTCAAACTTATGTCCATTGGGTCGGTGATGCCATCCAACCATCTCATCCTCTGTTGTCCCCTTCTCCTCCTGCTTTCAATCTTTCCCAGCATCAGGATCTTTTCCAGTGAGTCAGTTCTTTGCATCAGGTGGCCAAAGTATTGGAGCTTTAGCTTCAGCATCAGTCCTTCCAATGAATATTCAGGACTGATTTCCTTAGGATTGACTGTTTGGATCTCCTTACAGTCCAAGGGACTCTCAAGAGTCTTCTCCAACATCACAATTTAAAAGCATCAATTCTTCTGTGCTCAGCTTTCTTTATTGTCCAATTCTCACATCCATACATGAATACTGGAATAATTCATAGCTTTGACTATACAGACCTTTGTTGGCAAAGTAATGTCTCTGCTTTTTAATATGCTGTCTAGGTTGGTCATAACTTTACTTCCAAGGAGCAGGCGTCTTTTAATTTTGTGGCTGCAGTCATCATCTGAAGTGATTTTGGAGCCCAAGAAAATAAAGTCTGTCACTATTTCCACTGTTTCCCCATCTGTTTGCCATGAACTGATGGGACCAGATGCCATGATCTTCATTTTTCGAATATTGAGTTTTAAGCCAGCTTTTTCACTTTCCTCTTTCTCTTTCATCAGGAGGCTCTTTAGTTACTCTTTGCTTTCTGCCATAAGGGTGATGTCATCTGCATATCTGAGGTTATTGGTATTTTTCCTGGCATTCTTGATTCCAGCTTGTGCTTCATCCAGTCCAGCATTTCTCATGATGTACTCTGCATACAAATTAAATAAGCAGGGTGACAATATACAGCCTTGACGTACTCCTTTCCCAATTTGGAATCAGTCCATTGTTCCATATCTGGTTGTAACTGTTGCTTCTTGACCTTTATACAGATTTCTCAGGAGACGGGTAAGATGGTCTCATTTTCTCATTTCTTGAAGAATTTTCCACAGTTTGTTGTGATCCACACAGTAAAAGGCTTTAGTGTAGTCAATGAAGTGGAAGTAGATGTGTTTCTGGAACTCTCTTGCTTTTTCCATGATCCAGCTGATGTTGGCAATTTGATCTCTGGTTCCTCTGCCTTTCTAAATTCAGCTTGAACATCTGGAAGTTCTAAGTTCACGTACTGTTGATGCCTCCTTTGGAGAATTTGGAGAATTACTTTCCTGGTGTGTAAGATGAGTGCAATTGTGCGGTAGTTTGAACATTCCTTGGCATTGCCTTTCTTTGGGATTGGAATGAAAACTGACCTTTTCCAGTCCTATGGCCACTGCTGTGTTTTCCAAATTTGCTGGCATATTGAGTGCAGTTCTTTCACAGCATCATCTTTTAGGATTTGAAATAGCTTAGCTGGAATTCCATCACCTGCACTAGCTTTGTTCATAGTGATGCTTCCTAAGACTCACTTGACTTTGTACTCCAGGATGTCTGGCTCTAGGTGAGTGATCATACCATCGTGGTTGTCTGGGTCATGAAGATCTTTTTTGTATAGTTCTTCTGTGTATTCTTGCCACCTCTTCTTAATATCTTTTGCTTCTGTCAAGTCCATATAAAGAATTCTTGGTCTATTCTGTGCTCAGTCCCCTAACTAGAGGTATATGTTTCACAGTTACATGCAGGGAATTTTATTCTAGGCCAGCTTCCTGCTGCCCACAACCAAGTTCTTGTACTTTTCCCCAACTCTGTTCCCCATACTTTTCTCTGTCAGTTTCTGCACTGGCTTAAGTGAATAAGTATTACTTTTTAAAATTCCCTTTCCCATTCACTTCTCATGGGCCCTAGGGGTATTTGTTGTTTTTGTTGTGTTTGTGGTATACTGAGAAAGATGTTATATATGTTTTCAGTTCAGCTCAGTTCAGTTTGTGATCCCATGGACTGCAGCAAGCCAGTCTGCCCTGTCCATCACCAACTCCTAGAGCTTGCTCAAACTCATGCGCATCAAGTTGGTGATGGCATCCAACCATCTCATCCTCTGTCGTCCCCTTCTCCTCCTGCCTTCAGATTTGGAAAACATAGATGAGCAGATTTAAGCTATTTGCCTAAGGCTGAAAAGTGGAACCCCAACTACAGCTCCACCCATTATCATCATTTTGGAAATCAAAGCCCCAGAAATTGATGTGTGTCTTGAGTCTCTGTGCTGCGTCCTACCCAATCTAGACTCTGAATCCTTTTCCTCCTTAAACTTTATACCTATGAAGCTAGCTTCCAGTTATCTAAGAAGTCATGGTTCTATACTTTTCTCAGACCCTTTTCATAGGCTACTGACTATGATTTTACAATCTTGGTGAAACATAAGCAACATTCAAAGCTCTTAGCAATGAGTCTTGTTATGCTGGGAGACAAGGAGGAACCCTTTGGCTTATAGTTGGTCTACAGAAAATAGTTTTGAATTTACTATTACTACTGACATAGTTGCATAATTATATAAGAAGATAAGTTGATCAATTATAACCATTAAGATGTATGATTCTGAGCCCCGTTTTCCTACCAGCAGTGGCCAGAGTGGCCTCTTTGGTTATGTTTTGTCTATTTTAACCGTGGAACCACATGGCAATTTTGTTTTTTCAATGTATTTGAGCACCTACTGTGCTCTTGGCACTAGAGTCACCCAAATACTTATGATACACCCTTGCCTTTAAAGGAAAGCAGACTTGACTTTTCCTATGTGCTGATTTTAGGGGACTTAGAAAATGGGAGTTGCTGTGGGTGGTTGTTATTGTTAATGTTGGAGGTAGCATTGTTTTTAGGATTCTAATAGCTCTTTCACTGTGACCCATGATTATAATAATGCTCACATTTGCATAATACTTTGCAATGATTTTTCATATTTAATTTCATTCGGTCTTCACAACAATTCTGTGAGGTAGGTTGCCAGAGTATCATTACCATTAATTTACAGATGAAGAGACTGAAGCAAGGAGAGGTCAATAGCTAGCAAGTGTGGACCCAGGTCTCAAACCCTGATCTTGTGACTGCTAATTCAGAAGTCTTATTGCCAGTCTGCCTCCGTCAGAAAAGAGTGAGGAATACCACAGTGAACCCACTGAGGGCAGAGAGCTTATCTTGGTTTCCCCAGGCTCCTCCCTGCTCTAGTCCCTACCACATTGTCTGGTACACATCAGGCAATAATAATGCAGGTTTATTGAGTGAGGTTGGCAGGAGAAGAAGTGGGTGACAGAGGATGAGATGATTGGATGGCCTCACCAACTCCATGGACATGAGTTTGAGCAAACTTCAGGAGATGGTGAAGGACAGGGAAGCCTGGCATGCTGCAGTCCATGGGGTTGCAGAGTTGGACATGAGTTAGCAACCAAACAACAGCAATTGAGGATCAAGAACTTTGATGAGGGAATAAAGAGATGGCCACCTTTATATCACAGAATGTAAATATTCTGATGATAATCTATTCAGCTTTGTTCTGGCCCACTAATTTGTACTGAATTGCCCATAAGTATTTGTTTGTATGGAACATTCATCGCACAGCTGTCTAGGGCATTCTGGGGTAGATGGGAGCCTGAAAATAATGCTGCCAACTTTGCAGAACTGTCCACTCACATCATAGCCTGTCTTATCTTCAGTCCTGTGACAACTTTGAGGACTCCGTTAAAGAATTTGGACTTCGTGACTGCTCCAGAGCCCAGCCAAGTAAACAATTTTAATAATCTCCCTGTGAATGTCATAAAGGCAGGGAGTGGGCTGGGGTTGTCAGCACTGTCTTTTCACAAATACCACTACAGGGGTAAACCAGGTACTTGCCTGAAAGTTCAGAGTAAGAAAATGCTACTCTTGTTACCATCTTCCGAAATCACCTTCAGCAGAGGAAGTCTATTTTAACCTAAAATGGGCATTTTTTTCCCATCTGAAACCACAGTCGGTCAACTTCAGGAAACCTGGTTAACTTCATGTAGGTGACATCTGATGGTTTTTCCTTTTGTCTGAGATGAATTTTAATTTTCTTTAAGACACAACATGGAAATCCTTCAGTGGGTGTCCGCTGACCTGAGCTATCCAACTAGTATTCAGAAAGTATAAAATCTATTTCATATGAGTCTGTGTTCCCATTCTGCCTCATCAGCAAGGAAGAAAGGGAACAATTATTTGGTGATAATTACTCTGACGGCAGTAATCTCTGGCAGCTGCTAGAGAAGAGACATAATTGCCTCCTACCACCCCCTAACTGTTTAGAATAGAGCTCTGAAAGCTTGATAAGAGGAGCTGAAGATGTGTGAACAACCTCAAAATAACTTTCTATTCACTTCCATCACCCAGGCTTTAATTAAACACAATTCATACTTCTTCAGAGGCTTGAGATGTTGTATGTTAGAGGACTTCATAAAGGGGAAGGGCCATACAAATGGTAGAGGTTACTATACATTGTGTATGTCCTCTTATCCAAGTCAGGGGCAGGGTTGTTGCTCTAGAAGCCCACTTTTTCTTCCAGTGGGGATGAGACAGGATTGCAGAAGAATTAAATTTTATTCTGAAAATTTGGGCAGAGTATTTTAAAGTGGAAGATATGTGAGTGCAGATAGAAGATAAAATTTGGACAAGTACCACTGAAAGGGCTTTCTTTTTCATGCCTTCTACTTCTTTTTCCCATGTAAATGAACTCTTCCATCAGCCTTTCTACAAGGGAATTTTCAGTCTTTTACCATTTTTCTGTGACATTTAGCTCTCTCTCACTGCAGGATTTGGAAGTAGAACCCTGCTAATGCACTACTGTAATTTTTCTAGCAGTTCTCAAAATGGCAAAATGGGATAAAGAAGGAGGCAGTTGGAGGCAGGCTCTTGGTGACAGATTGAATTGGTCTGCTTTCAATGTTATAAATAAATATGCCTATTTTTATATGTTGCACACAAGCTTTGGGTGCATTTTTAAACATCTGATAAAAATGTTCCGGTATAGACATTCTTCTGCTCAGTCTAAACCGCTTCATCAAACACTCTAATCATAAATTGCCAGAAATTTTCAGAAAGTCAAAGGGCCTTAAGAACACATTTGAATTTATTCAATAAAAGCCAGAGGCCAGTTAGGACAGTTTTTGTTGTTGACCCCTTTCTACTTTTTTTCATCCCTACCCCAAGCCTAAAACTCCACACATTCTACTGGTCCTGATTCCTACAGAAGTTGTAACATATCCCTTCCATTTCTGTCCTCCTCCTTCATCCTATGATTCCATTTCACTGATGTTGCTCAATCTGTTATTGTATTTTCTGCCACATCAATTTTATGATATGGCTGATGGTTGAGGGTTAAGTGAGTGTGGCTGTAAAGAACAAGTTTACCTCATGAGCCTTGCGAACCACAGAACACTGTTGTAGGCTTCTTGAAAGGGACGTGAGGATCCGTGGGTATATTGGCATGTAGGTTGACTGTTCCTGCCCCAAGAGTCTACCTCTAAATTGGGACTGTTGATTTATCAAAGTAGGAATGTGTCAGAGTGTCTGAAAAAAGTGCCTTACTCCTGCCCTGCTGAGTAATGCCTCAAAAAAGCACTATCTCTTAAAGTTGTTTTATAGCTGTGACAGAATGAATCTGCCTTCCTCTGACTGTCCCTCAGAGGATGACCTCTGGGATAATTCCTTACGCTTCTGATGTTCTAAAACAACCCTTCTCAAACTGCAATGAGCACCTGAATCCCTGCAGATCTTGTTAAAATGTGGATTTTGATTCTGGGGTGGGGTCTGAGGCTCTGCATTTCTTTTTTCTTCTTTTAATTGGAGCATAGTTAATTTAGAGCGTTGTGTTAGTTTCAAGTGTGCAGCAAAGTGAATCAGTTATACATATATATTCTTTTTCAAAATTTTTTTTCTATTATTGGTTATTACAAGTCATTGAGTTTTCCTTTGCTATTCGGTAGGTCATTGTGTTTACCTATTTTATACGTAATCATGTGTATATGTTAATTCCAAACTCCTAATTTCTCTCCACCCCCCACCCCACCATCCTCTTTGGTAACCATAAATTTGTATTCTGTGTCTGTGTTGAGACTGCATTGCTAATAACTCCACTGATGCCAGTCTTTCTGGTCCGTGGGCCACACTTTGAATTGCTCCATGAGATGCAGCTATGGATAGATCCCCTATCTGGGACCTACATTAAGTCCTTTGGGGGTCCATCCTGAGCCTTCGATGTAGGAAGTGGGCCTCCTTCAAGTACTTTAAGAAACCTAGAACTGTTGAATTTAAACAATCATTTTGTTGACTATTTAAAATATAGTTATTGGCAGAGCATATTTCAGAAAAAAGTCTTATGTATTTTTCTGCTTAATGCATTTAAGCATATGACTTGCTATTTAGCAACATCAGTCATTTCCACCTTTTTAGTATTGCTAATGTGCATTCTTTTGGTCCACAGAACAAGTTATCTTTCTGGGAAACACTTGTTTCTTGCTGGGATGACTAACAATGGCATTCCCTTGGTACTGACAGTGAGCCCACAAATAGATCTAGAACAAATATTAGTTGGTGGCCTATGGTCTTCTCCCATCTCACTCCACGTGTCACTTGGAGTCATTTCTCTGTCTCTTCTCTGTAAAGGATGAGTGAGGGACTTACAAGTAATTTTTCTTTATCCCCCCTAAAATGACTCCAATTTCCAATGAGTGTGTGTCTGTCAGAGGGTGGGAGGTGAAGGTAGGGTTCTCTATGTGTTCACCTGCCTAGAAGCTTTCTGAACAATGTCCTTTTGGGTTTTTATGGAGGCTGTATTTCATAGGCATGGTTGATTACATCATTAGCCATTGATTTTATTAATTTATTAGTCATCGATTGAACTCTATCCCCAGTCCCTCTCCCCTCCCTGGAGGTCAAAGAGGGTAGAGCTGAACGTTTCAACCCTCTAATCACTTGATTGATCCTCTTGGCAGCCAACCCCCATCCTTAGGTGAGGTCACCACAGTAACATAACAAAAGACCACATTATAGCTCTCATCACTTAGGAAATTTCAGGGGTTTTAGGAATTCAGTGCTGGGAACTGTGGAAGAAGGTCAAATATATATTTATTATATATCATAATATTCCCCCCCCCCGCAAAGATAGAATCTGTACCCATGTGTGAGAATTGGTTAGTAGAATCAACTTCTACAGTTCAAAGTATAAATAGAAGAAAGATTATCCCCATGACTTAAAAAAAAAACATGCCGAATTTTCCTTTTCCTTCCTTAGTCTCTGAAGCAGTGGGAATAGACTCCAGATTGTAGATTTCTGGAAAAAGGACTCTTCCAGCCCTTCCTCTTCCATTTACTCCCAAGCTCCCTCTATCTCCTTCCCCAAGCACAGGCCAGAGAAGCCCCAGAGGGGTGCTGGGAAGGTGGGGAACTCTAGGAAGGCTGTAGAGTTTGTGGTCTGCGTAAGTGGGAAGGGTAGTTGGGGAGCGAGGGAAGATCCATGCTGTTATTCCCACAGCTTGTGGACTAGGAGGGTGGTCCCGTCAGACTGGAGGACTGTGGTGGGCAGGGAGGTTTTGAGTTGAGACTTGTGAGTGGGCTTGGAGAAAGGCTATGTGGGGGTCCAGTATGGAATGAGGTTGGAGCCCTTGACACAAAGCAGCCACTGTGCTGGTGCTCCCCACACTACCTGATGGAGTCCTTATCACAACAGTTCCGTGAAACTGGTCCTCATGGCTCTTTTCTAGGGAGGAATCCACAGCTGAGAGAGGTAAAGCAAAATGCTTGGGCCACTGAACTAATAAATAGCAGAGCCCGTCTTTGAACCCAGGTCTGTGTTACTGTAAATCCCTTGAAATCTTGCTCAGGAAAACAGAGCCTTATGGGAAATAGTAAGACGTTTTGTAATTTAAGGCAGGTGAATGAGATGTCAGGCAGGCTAAGCTCCAGATGCCAAAACTGGTTCTGTTTATAGTTTACATTAAAAAAAAATGTACCTTTATATTTTTTAATATCTTACTTAACACATCTTACTTAACAGTATATTACTTAACACATCTACTGGTGGTTGAGAGACCCTAGTTTTTGCAGAAAACGAATGAAGTGCCTCTTTAGAATTCCCTTTGTGCTCTGCAGAGCTGGATTTCTAAGTGTCACGTGGTCTGCAGCTAGCTACAATAGCACCTTTTGGAGACAGTGATGTGGATGGCACATCCCTCAGTGCCAGGGGCCAGGGCCTCCCACAGGATGTTTTAAAGAAGATCATAGAAGGCAGCTCAGTTTCTCTGTGGCCAAACCACAAAATGTTAAGGTTTCCTTAAAGTCCCGAAATCCCAAAGGGTGTAGGCAATCCCTTTGAAAAAATGCTGAGCTCTGTAAAATGCTAAAGGGAGGAACCAGATCCCCTGGAGGTATAGACACCATTTATCTAGTGAGGGAATTTGGGTGGTAATTGAATTCCTTAAACATTCATTACTTGGAATTGGAGCTTACAGGTGTGGAAGTTATCTATGTCAGTATCACTCAGACCTTCCTGTGCAGACGAATCACCTGGGGATCTTGTTTCACTGCAGATTCTGTTTTCTTGGGTCTGGGGTGGGGCCTGAGAGCCTCCATTTCCCAGACCTCTCAGGTGATGCTGGTATTGCTGGTCCATGGACTTGGAGCAGCAAGTATTATGCTTCCCTGCACCATCCATGTTTCTCTTCTCTGTAGTTCAGTTGCTAAGTTGTGTTCTACTCTTTGTGACCACGTGGACTGCAGCACGCCAGGATCCTCTGTCTTCCGCTATCTCCCAGAGTTTCCTCAAATTTTTGTCCCTTGATTTGGTCATGCCATACAGCCATCTCATTCTCTGTTGCCCCCTTCTCAATCTTTTCCAGCGTCAATATCTTTTCCAATGAGTTTGCTCTTCGCATCGGGTAGCCAAAGTACTGGAGCTTCAGCATCAGTCCTTCCAATGAATATTCAGAGTTGATTTTCTTTAGGATTGACTTCTTTGATCTCCTTACTGTCCAAGGGACTCTCAAGAGTCTTCTCCAACACAATTCAAAAACATCAATTCTTCGGTGCTCAGCCTTCTTTATGGTCCAACTTGCACATCCATACATGACTACTGGGAAAACCGTAGCTTTGACTAATATGAACCTTTGCCAGCAAAGTGATGTCTCTGCTTTTTAATATGCTGTCTAGGTTTGTCATAACTTTCCTTCCAAGGAGCAAGCATCTTTTAATTTCATGGCTGCAGTCACTGTCCGTAGTGATTTTGGAGCCCAAGAAAACAAAATCTGTCACTGCTTCCACTTTTCCCCAACTATTTGCCATGAAGTGATGGGACTAGATGTCATGATCTTAGGCTCAATCAAGATTCACTTACTTTGTGATAACTTTCTTGAGGGAGGCAGGACAGACAGCAAAAAGGAAATTTGCAGAATCTTCTGAGTAGATCTCAAGGAATCTGTGTTGCAGCATGGTATGGATGTCAAGAGGTGTCATGAGAGCCCCAATAAAATGTGGCAGTGGTTTGTAGTCAAATAAGCTTCAAAAGTGTTGGGCTGAAAAATTCAACAAATTTCATTATCTCATGACTTCTCAGAGCCTATAATTGGCTATTGTGCCTTGTGACTTTCACAGGGGAACTTTCCTCAAATTCATTTGCCCAAAGAATACTATTTTGGGGACCACATTAAGAGCAGAATGTTCACCAGGACTGGCTGTTTCAGACATTGCCATAGGTGACCACACGAGAGGAAAAACTCTTGCCTAACATACTGTGTAAACATGGAATTGCTCTTATTCTCCATAGGCTAAGAGCAACTAAAATAAACTTTCGAAATAGCCCTGTGGCCCAACTCGGAGCATTGTTCTTGGTAGAGAGCTTGAGACTGATTCCATACCATCCTAGGAATTCTGAGCTTTCCATTTGCTTTTTATAGCTTTTCTGCTTAAATGAATAAGTTGGTTTTTGCTGCTTGCGGCTTAGAATCCTGACAGACACAGGTGATGAGTGGAAACTCATCACTCAGCTTCAGATAACCCCAGAGAACATTTTTAACCTGAATTCAGATTTAATCTGAAGTCTGAATGTGAATTAAATTCACATTTAATCTGAATTCTAGCGTGGACTTTTGGGTTTATGAAGAAAGGTTTGTGTGGGCTGAGGGTCAAGGTCAAAGATGCCCTGGGAGCCCTGGTGAGCTGGTTAGGTGACAAGAGAGGTAAAGAAATGAATATTACCGAGTGGGCACTTACAAAGTGCAAGCTAGATGCTTTTATCTATATTTTTCTTAACATAACCTTGTGAAATAGATATTGTTATGTTCATTTTGCAGAAGGGGAAGCTGAGATATGGGGAGTGTAATTAACTGTCAAAATAGTAAGTTTTCGAGCTGGCATTCCAGCCAAGTGCTGTCTGACTCTGCTTATCACTACATTAGGATGTTTGGTCCACAGTTATTGACAGAGTACTTTCCATGTGGCAAATATGATGATAATCCTAGGCTATACCTGCCTTCACGGATTAAGATCTGCTACAGGAGATTCACACTAATGTAACTGCAAACTAGGAAGGATTAAAATTCGAAGGAATTAAAATGAGAGTAGGTAGTAGGGACGCCTAGGGGCTTCCCTGGTGGCCCAGCAGTAAAGAATCTGCCTGCCAATGCAGGAGACATGGGTCCGATCCCTGGGTTGGGAAGATCCTCAGGAGAGGGAAATGGCAACCTACTCCAGTATTCTTGCCTGGGAAATCCCATGGACAGAGGAGCCTGGTGGGTTGCAAAAGAGTTGGACACAACTTAGTGGCTAAACAACAACAATAGGGAAGTCTGGCCTCAATATATATGTGTGAAGGGGAAAAGTTTTCCCTGAAGAGGTGCCCTTTGACTGGGTAGGAGGTAACTAGGTTGAACGGAAAGAGGGAGAAAGGCTTTCCTGATAGGGAGAATTAAATACAAGACAGACACATCCCATGCTTGTTAGAACCCTGAGATTTCCTGCAGTATAGCACACTGCTTCTGTGGATTCAGTGATCATCTGCTCTATTAAAGATGGATACAGGAGAACAATGAAAGAAAAAGAGTCAGAGTTTCAAGGCTGGTATAGAAGACAGAAGAAAAACCTTATTCTTGGTACAAATCCTGGAACCACCAGTTTGCATAAGACCTGCCTTATTCTATCATGGGAAATAAGTATCCTGCTGATTTCTGAATGGTGAATGAAAAATAGGGATGAACACACGATGCCCACCCCTATTCCTGGCCACAACAGTGGTAAGGTTTTTGCTGGTGTCGCAGGGAGGCAGGAACCACAGTGAGGGGAGAGAAGGTGCCACAAAGTCTGGGGAGACCTGTCAGCCACTTCTGCATGGACTTAGGATAGAGTCAGATGAACTGAGCTGCTGGATTCCATTTCTCTGGACACTGCCACTTTCCATTTCTCATCTGGGAAATGCTCCTTGCCTAGGACGTGTTATAGAATGATACTGGAAATATTATTCTTATTTTACTTAAAAAAACCTGAAGTCCAATCAGATATTTGCTAAACGTTAAAATCTTCAATCTCTGTCTACGAAAATCATGTGACAGATAAGGCTCAGCTTCAAAGTCACCTCCTCCAGGAACCCTTCCTTGATCATGTCAAACAGCAGTACGTCTTACCCCCTTGGACCTCCCAGTACTCTGAGGGCACTGTTCTTGGGGCACATACCAATCATGTCTGTGTCGTATGGTAGTTATTTAGGTTCATGTCTTCCCAACCCATCTCAAGTCTGAGTAGAGGAACTATGTATCACATGGCATTGTAATATCCAAAGTGCTTTGTGCACGGGAGATGCTCTCTGAAAAATCTGCGAGCAGAATGGAAACTAAAATTTGATTTTCAGTAAAAGCTTGCTCTTATTTTTTCACCCATTCAAGTGCCTATTAAAGTACAGAGTACATTTTGGAGACAGTTAAAAATAGAATCAAAAAGATAGATCTTGGTATATATGCCCTGGTTTACTGCACGGAATAATTAAGGAAAGGAGCCTCTCCCGTAAGTCTTTCAATAAGCCACTGAAGAAAAACATGAAATAGGAAATCTGGATTCAAGTCCTGGTCCTGCTATGTGCCTGCTCTATGAGCTCAGGCAAGTCACTTGACCTCTCTGAACTTGGATTTTCTTATTTGTAACGTGTGGGAAGTGCTATATCTAACTTGTGGGATTTCAGAGGGAACTCAAGAAATAGCACAGAGGTGCTTTACCTCCTCTTCCTCCAGGGTACTTCTGCGGTGGATGCTAACGGACCAGGGTGGGGCGGAGGACCCTGGCATCCTGTCTCCATTCTCTTTCTGCAGCCGGGAGAGCACATGTAAGCCAGTCGTGCCCCTTGTACACTTGGACTTGGAGGCTGGTGCCATATCTCTCTGCTTCCGTGCAAGTGTGTCTTGAACTTATTATGTCCATTGGTGAATTAACAGGCAGGACAAGTTGTCCATTTCCTAGTCACTTTCACAGAAGTCAGTTGGTGTCATAAATTATTATTACTCATTTGTCCTCTTGAAGTGGGTCTTCATGTGGAATGAAGACACTAATCCTCTCATAAAGGACTGCACCTACTTGTGAGGAGGAATTTTCTGTGAAAAAAAACACACATGGGTCCGGGTTTGTTGGTAAGGGCAGTAGCCAGGCCCACGTGTGGTGGGGTACGAGCTCTGTAGTCAGCAGCTGTGGCTGCAGCTTGGGAAACTGCACACTTCACTTGGGTTTGGAAAAAAGCATCTTGCACAGTCATTCCGAAGAGGAGCCTCCAGGGGACACTCCCCCAGTTGGGTATTCGGCTCCAAGCCTGGATCCAAGCTTCCCCCTCTATCCCTGGTGTCTGCGATTCAGAGAAACCCAGACATGCCAGGAAAAGCTTGTTTGTGGGGAGCGTGAGTTAGGGGCTTAATCTATGAGGCTAGCCAGAAATCCAAAATAGAGGAGGGGGCAGATTCCAGGCAATTGTCTCTCTCTTTTTTTTTTTTTTTTTTAATGCTGAGCTTTGAGAATAGTTTCAGCTTAGGATGAGGATTGGGTAAGTTCTTGGTTTCAGAGAAGATACTTTTAGGTATGTGGGGAAAAAAATAGGAGAACTCAGATGCGAAGTCTGCCTTCCGTTGGTCGGGGTCCGTCTGGGCTGTGGTGTTGAGGGGGTTGAGGCAGCCACTGTTGTTTCTGTTGCTCTGGCAACCAGAGGAGAAATACACTACGCCCAGTGCAGGTGCACTGGGTTGAGTGGGCCCGTTTCCTCCCAACAGCCCTGGCCGGCCTGGAATCAGTGACCTCGGAACTCCTCCAGGATGGCTAGCTGAAAGTTTTGGGGTGTGGAGACCAACATGTGGAAACTCTGAATTCGGGAGGCTTTGCCTACGGGGGCTGCCAGCCGTGCCCCGATGGGGCCCTCTCTGTCAGCATGGGAAAGCTGGATCCGGGGTTTGGAAGGGTCAACAGGATTGCCTGCCTTTCCCTGCTTGGCTTTCCTGCCTCTGGCAGCTGCAGCCCCGGCAGTTGCATCCTGCATCCCGTTGAGGAAGCGCAGTGCAGGGTCAGACCCAGGTCTTGCAGCTCCACCCTGGAGCTCTGCTGAAAAGCTGAACAGTAGGGGAGGTGTCAGGCCCCCTCGCTATGATGCCTGCCCTTGCTGAGCCTATGGATCCTCACGGAGTCACTCTGCTGTGCACACCCCTGGGGCTGTCCCTTGTAAGGGGCTCGGGGTGACAGCTTCTAGGGTCAGACACAGGTTCTATGGGGGTGGAAACAGTCAAACCTACTGCGAAGACTTGTGAGGAGGAAGTCTCTGTGAAAAGTAGGTAAGGTCACACCTGGCACTTAGCAGGTACTCAATAAATGGGACTTCTGCTCCTTGCCCAAGTGCCAGAATTTAAGGCGCGTTTATATCTCTGAACCTGACCAGGTGATGGGGTGGTAAAGAATCCGCCTGCCAGTGGGGGAGATGCCAGAGATGCAGGTTTGATCCCTGGGTCAGGAAGGTCCCCTGGAGTAGGAAATGACACCTACTCCAGTATTCTTGCCTGGAAAATTCTGTGGACAGAGGAGCCTGGCAGGCTACAGTTCATGGGGTTGCAAAGAGTCGGACATAGCTGAGCATGCACAGCTCAGTCCTATGCCTCTCTGAACTCACTGCTGGGACCATCCCTTTACCAAAAGTTTCAAGACTGAGGGCATTCAGCCAACCCAGTCCATCAGCAAATCCTGCAACTTTCTCTATTCATATCTAGAAACTTCCTCCTCCTGCCACCTCCACTGTTACCACCTGTCCCAGCACCACTATCTCTTGCCTGGATTATTGCAGTTGCAATAGTGAGACACAGAGGTTATTGGAACAGGCAGGAAGATGGAAGGGAAGTAATTGAAATAATTTCCTCCAACAAGCCCCATATGGGAATGGAAGTTAGTGTCTGCCCATAAGGAGGTGAAATAGAGGCCCCTCCTGGGGGAAGGGAAATGTCTCCCGTCAGGACACTCTCACATGGTCTGGCAGCTTCCAGGGAGGTGCCAGTTTCCCTTGTGACTCTCTGGATCCTTTCCTCTCCCTCGTAGTTTGCACTAAGACCTGCTGTAGCGATAAGAGTAGAAATTCACTTTACGTGAGAAACTATGAGGCCAGCAGGAAAGTAAAAACCCTGCCAATGCCTGCGACCTCTAATCTTCTCAAACTGAATAGACTCAGAGTTGCATCTGGAGTTGTGTGTGTTTGGCAAACATAAGGTGGAAACCCCTCTGAAAAACATCTGACAGGAATTGCCTCTTCACAAAATGTGAAAAGAAGCTCCCACCCAATTATTAAGAGGCTGCCGAAGAGGAAAGAAAAAGTTTGTGCAGCTAACACAACACGCGGCTTGCCAAAATCATCCTGCCCTAATTCTCTTGTCAGCAGAGTCGCTTTTCCGAAGAGCAAGTAACTCGTGATTGGGCTGCTTGATTCTTCTGGCCACTTCTGCTGTGCACCCTCCCACCCCACCCAGGACCCCCTGCCTGGACCTCACCCGCCTGTCCGTGTTTTCACTGGTGGGATATTCTCTGGGGCTTGAAACCTCAGAAATTCCATTGAGAGCACAATGATCCAGGCTCAGGATGTGAATGGCCACGAATGTCACATTGCTTATCGCGCTCTGTGCAACACCCAGCAGCTGCTGGCGTTTAACGAGGCAGCAGCACAGGGTTCTGAGAACAGTCCTGTGTGTGCTTTGTTTGTGCATTTTGCAGCTGATTTAAGAGCAAGAAAGGAACAAAACCGATCTGATGCCTTTACTCCAGAGATCATCCACATCCTTCCTAGGGCAGGAAGAGCAGGTGACTGGGACACTGAACATTTGGCAAGCTGGTGGCTTTCCTGCATTGGCATGCTTCGCCGGGGTTTTCATGAAAAGACAATGACCTTTACAGAAAACAACGACCTTTGCAGAGATCTCTAAACCCTGGCAACTCATCAGCAAGTTCAGTTCCAAAAGCGTTCTTCTTGCCTTTCCCAACAGACTTGAACAACTAGAAAGAAAGGAAGGAACTTGAAAAAATCACCCAAGTTTTTGGCAAACCTTAGGCGCTCTTTTCCCCCACCCTGTAATTAAGGCAGAAGTAAACAGTAAGAGAATATAAAATTGCAGCTTGCTATGGTAATAGATGCCCAGGTGGAACTGCTGCTTGTACAGACCTGTGCCTTGAGACAAAAGGGCAGCCTCCCTGGGGAGCACTCCAATGGGTCCCTAGATCTGATATATCAAGATTAAGACATGAAAATTTGGAGCAGAGTGACAAGAAAGGGTGAGTCACCTGGGTATCATTTGAAAAAAAAATTGTTTTTCCTTCTCTGGACCCCTTCTTGTTTTAGGAGGTCACCTCCTGAATGGTACTGCCTCATCTCAAAGAGCCTGCTGGGTCCAAGGAACCCAAAGCACTTCCTGCTGAGCAAAGTGTGTATGAGGACTTTCCATCAGGCTGGCTTGGTCTGCGTGCTGCCTCTGGCGACTCACCAGCTGAGTGACCCCACTGAACTGCTTGCCTTCTCTAAGCTTCCATTTTCTCAGCTCTAGAAAGAGAACAGTATTTACCTTGTAGAGTGCCTGTGAGGCTGAAGTGAAACAGTGTAACGTGCCTTCCACCTGAGAACCACCTAACCACTGGCGTTGCATATGCCAATAGTTCATTTCTTCCTATTGGTAAGTGGGACTCTCTTGTGGCTCTCCTGCAATTTGTTTATCCATTCAGCTGTTGTTTTGACGTTCGCGTTCCTCCCTGTTTTTGGCTATTATAGACAAAGCTGCTACTATTTGTGTACAAGTCTTGTATGATCAGTTTTCCTCTTCTCTTAGGCAAAATCCTTAGGAATGGCTGGATCATAAATAAGTGTATGTATAGCTTTTAAGGAAAAGGTCAAACTAATTTCTGAAGTGGTTGCACCACTTTACATTCTCACCAGCAGGGTATGAGAGTTCCAGTTGCTCCACAACGTTGGTATGGTCATTCTTTCTTATTTCATCCACTCTAATAGGTTGTGTAATGCTGATTCACATTTGCTTTGTGTTGCACTGAAAAACAGGTGAACATTCTGCACCATTCATGTGTTGCATTCGTACCATTCATTTACTACATACTGAATATGCCACAAAACTCAAGTACTATCTGAAGACAAACAGTGGTGACATTTAATCCTCGGTGCATAGTTGGTTCTATCTGACTCGGAAGATTAAATGAATTTCAAGCAGCAGCAGCCTAATGACTCAGTGCTGTTAGCCCCCTTAATTTTCTTCCCATCTCTCCTACTAAAGCCAAATAATTGCTGTGATTTCATTACTTCACCTATGAAGCCGATAATTGTTTTCCTGGTCAACATCACCTTCTGCTCTTATTACTAATACTAACAAATATCATGAGATTAGCAAGTCTACCAATTTTGCCCTGTTTATAATAATGAGTTTAGTGAAAATTTGTTCATTCCTTTTTAGGATCCGAAAGAGAAGACCTATAGGAAAAATTTAATTCTAATCTTAGTTCTAGGAATAGCTTTGTTTTTCTTGAACAAGTGGTTTGTTTTCATCTGATAGATGCTGGGAATAGTGGTGTTACTTTTTTCACATTGGTAGCCAAGAACCCAGAGCCAGATTTGTCTTCTGTTCCACAGCAACTTGATAAGATTTATCTTATATATTTCGTAAACTAACTCTTGCCTGACTCCAGCTTACCTTCCTATTTAATTTTCTATTTGCTTTATTTTCCATACTCATTAAAAGATTTTAAATGGAAGTGATTTTATTTTTAAAAAATATGTGTTTGTAGTCAGAATTCAAAGGCATAAATTGACTTTTCCTTCACTCCTCTGCCCCAAAGTCACCTGGTTCCTTCCCCTGGGGTAACTGCTGTTATTACTGATTTGTTGCATATCTTTACTTATAAGCATATTTATAAGGTGGCTAGCATATATTTGTAAGCAGTTTGGTGAATGAGTTAGAGTTCGTAGGGTATAAGCAGTAACTTTATTTCTGCTCATTCCCTGGCTCCTGAAATTTACTCTCCTGTTTTCTTGCCTGCCCACAGATGAATTCTCTGGTAGATCTCTGGTAGATCCTTAATTTTTCTTGTCACTTTCTGGTGTTAACAGATGGCTCCGCTTTCACTAAAAAGTCTGGACTAATATGGAATCAAAACATCAGTCTCTGTTACCAATGCAAACATCTCCCCTTCTCCAGCTGGGGCCTGGCTGTGGCTCAGATGTTCCCAGGGGTGTCGTCTGCCTTCCACCAACTCCTAGCCTTGCTCTTCTGCTGCTCCTCCATGCTCATCTTGTGACCTCTGGCTCTTCAGGGGTGGTGGACTGGGTGGATTACACCTTTTCTTTGAGGAGCACCTTTGGGCTGTAGCCTCTTCACCTGTAGATGTAGAGAAGTGGGTGTGCCTAGGAGACTGGAGTTTTATATCATCCCCCTTTCCCTGAGTGGGGCTTCCCTGGTAGCTTAGTTGGTAAAGAATCTGCCTGCAGTGCAGAAAACCCGGTTTTGATCCCTGGGTTGGGAAGATCCCCTGGAGAAGGAAATGGCAAACCACTCCGATAGCCTTGCCTGGAAAATCCCATGGACAGAGGAGCCTGGTGGGCTACCTACATACAGTCCATGGGGTCGCGAGAGTTGGACACAACGGAGGGACTAAGCCAGCACATTTCCCTGAGAGCCAATGACTGAATGGAACAGAATAACGAAAGCTTAGCCCCCTTGCTGCGAAACAGACAAGCTCTGAGAGGTAATTTATAGTCTAGAGCCCCCAGTGGGAGTAGCCTGGGAGAGTGGGACTATGCCTGAAATCTCATAGTCCCTTCCCTTCTCCTTCCCGGTCAGATTTCCCCCACCCTCTTAGCAGATTCTTTGATGCACTCTTTGATAATCACTTACTTTCACAGGAACCCACATTTCAGGGTAGGCTTCTCCGGAAATAACCTAAGAAAGCAACTGCCCAAATAGTGACACTCTCATGGGACACTGTCGAAAGTCCCTCAGTATTCCCTCACTAAGGCCCCTCCAACCACAGCTCTCTTGCCTTACCACAAAGTCTGCTGGGGCAGAGCTACTTACAACACTCTCCTCAGGTCCTGGCTTCCAGGGTCCACCCCTTGGACTCTGGGTTGGGGTCTTTAACTCTGAACAGAAAGAGGAAAACTCAGTGTTGAGTCATCATCACACATCTTCTCTTCTTCACCTTAAAAATATTATTAATTATATACACATGCTCCAGATTTGTACCTTCCACTGTATAAATAAATACCCACATTTGTTCTAGTTGTTCTCCTTCCAGTTAATTGGATGAAATACACAAAACAACCAGTCATTCTTTAATGCGGACGTTTTAGTCTTTTGGTTGGGTAATATTTGTTTCTTGTAGCTTTCACAGATGAAAAGCTATGGCCAATGATCTCTTATATTTTCAGAAAAGTTTACCCATTGATTTTACACTTCCGTTGGTCGATAATAAAATTCTTAGGTCACACTTTATATTCCTGAGGAATTTTTTGGCTTTGCTTTTCTGTTTTCTAGCACTGATTTTTTTTCTACCTCTGTTAAGTGACTTGATGGTTGTTTGTTTATTTTTCCAGGATACTAAAATGGTTCTTTAAAAAAATTTTTGTAGCCAAACAGTTGTGCTGTGTTTTTTACCCCCCCTAGGGACAAAGATATATCTTTCAATTTGTAAATTTAAGTAAATCCTCTTTAGCTTTTATAACCAAAGAATAAATTTTGTTATTCAAAATGTTACACTCCTTGGATTGGCTGGTAGAGCTGGATTTAAAGAATTCTGTTGGCTCTAACTCTCTAGAGAAGGACCCCCTCATCCTGGGGGGCCCCCACCTGAGCAGAAGTCACTTTGAACTGTATCTTGAAATATTTTACTGTCCCATTATTGGATTCTCTTTTTCAGGGGTACCAGTTCTGCTCATGTTTTCTGATTTAGTCTCTTTCATATTCATCATCTTTTTTTTTTTTCTTTTTTAAACTTAAAAAAAAAAATCTGCTTATTTCCAATATGCTGTTTTACTCATTTTCTTACCATGCATGCGTGTGCATGCTAAGTCAGTTCAGTTGTGTTCGACTCTGTGCGACCCTATAGCCTGCAGCCCGCCAGGCTCCTCTGTCCATGGAATTCTCCAGGCAAGAATACTGGAGCGGGTAGCCATTTCCTTCTCCAGGGAATCTTCCTGATCCAGGGATCGAACCTGAGTCTCCTGCATTCCAGGCAGAATCTTTACCGTCTGAGCCACCAGGGAAGCCCATTTTTTGTGATGCTAGAATGTTTTTCTTCCACTTCTTTTCTAAATTCCGTCAGTTCTTATTTCGTCTACTCCTGTCTTTTTATGTTTTCCCTCAGTGCCTGTATCTCTATTCTGTGTTATTGGTTTGCAGTGGCGATCTTGAGTATTTTCTCTTTGCTAAGGAGCATATCACTGTGTCATCCTTGCTTTCTACCAGTTCCCAGGAATCCCTAAAATAGTTGAACTTCCCAGGGATGCTGGATTCAAGTTCCACTCAAGAAGCAACAAGGACCAGTAGGCTTGTGAGCTGGGCAGAATTTTGTCCAAATCCTGACTCTGCTACTTACAAGTTGGGTTATTTTGAGGATACTGGTGTTTCTGAGGCTCAGTCACCTCATCTGGAAGACAGATATGATATTACTTCATAGTGTTGTTGTGAGGATGAGATAAAATTAATAATGCAAAAGGTCTAGCTCAGAGTCTGGCTTTCATAGGGTACTTAATAAATGTTCCCTTTCTGTTTTGTTTTTTTCTGAGTAAACTGATGGATAGGTACAAGCTATTTTGCCATAACAAGAAGAGACTTTGTCTTAAAAGCTATTTAACTATCACACTAAAGCACCCATTACAGTGATGGTAGTAGAAAATATTGATTGAAGGCGTACTATTTTCTAGGAATTTTGCTAAATTTATTACATATATTCTCATTTAACTATTCACCCTCTCCACGAGGTATGTCATGTCATTATGCTCGTTTTACAGTTGAGGAAATTGAGCCTTGAGTAATATCTTGCTCAAGGTAGCGACAGAGCCAAACTCTAACTTCAGTGACCAGGTCTTAGTCACTATCAGTATTGTTTACGTCTTCTGATCTTTCCATGTGTTAGGAGCAATAGCAGAAGCAAAACTGTGTGAGTTATTATGCCTGGTTTTGGGAGGCCCATAAATGCATGTGTACCTGTTGCACAGTTTCATAAAAACACAATTAGGTCCACATGCCTAGTACTCAAAGTAAGGGTTTTGTATTGTCGGATAGAATGAAATTTGAGACTTAGAAGATACCTTCTGCTCTAGGGATTAGATCCTTGAACTAGAATTTTTCATCCTTATCCTTCTATTTCTTAGATGGCCTAGTAAAAGTGAGTGAACTCTAAAGCACTTAGATTATTGGGTTTTCTCAGAATGTGGGTGTGTTAAAAATGTACCTGGAGTTTGTTCAAATCAGGTATGGTAAGACACACGGACACAAATGATTGTCACGAAGAGAGAGTTGTGTACTTGCAGATCTGTGGAAACATGAGACCTAGCACAGCAGGCCATGCAGGGCCACACAGGAAGCAGGATGAATCCGGAGGCAGAGAGGGCAGGGCAGAGCATGGCCCGAGCCTTTACTGGTTTGTTTTTTTTGGTGAGCGGGGGGGGGGGCAGGGGGGAGAGAAGAATGAATGAGGCCGGGAAGGTACACTGAATAATTTGGATAATTTATAATTTAGGTAGATTCTGGGTTGTAAGAGTGGTTGGTCCCTAGATTTCTGATATCTAGCCCTGGTGTGATTTAAAGCAGGGGGGAAATATTGGCTTGGTGTGTGAGAATTTGATAAGGGTGATGCTTAGGGGTGTAGATTCTGAACTGGTTGGCTAGTTTATTAAAGGCTTGCTTCTGGGGAAGTCATTTGCTGTCTTTGGGAGACAGCTAGCACTAGCAGGGGCAGTCTCTTAGGATCAATGCCCCAAACACCAGAGCATCAAGATTGTAGAAAATGAGAAAATTTGGTGAATGCCTCGGGCATCCATGCTTGTATGTGTGTGAATACTGCAAAGAAATGAGTGGTGTCTAGTGCCCTTCTTGGGAGTGGGGAGGAGTGGAATGAAAATTGGAGGGGAAAATTGGACAGGTAATGAGGACTTCATCAGAAATAATAAGCTTATTCTGGACTGTTTATCAATTTTTTTTTAATTTGAAAAATGGGATATTATCTGTGTTGTCAAGAAAATTCCTGTAAGTATCCAGAGACTAAATGTTGTATTCTAAAGGAACTACAGAAAAGCAGTACATTGTTGTAATTCATTATTTAGCAAGTCAACTTTAAATTGCTCTAGAAATGTGTTTTGTAATTGGACAGTTTTTTTTTGTGTGTGTGTGTGTGTGTGCATGTAGCATACACAAACAGCAAGTGAAAAAGTACAGAATCTTAAGAGCTGTATCGTTTGGGTTTCTCCAGACTAAACAAAAAGTTCCAAGTATGGTCAGATAAAAAGATTTTTCTGAGCCTCCCTGTCTCTCACCCCACCTTCCTATCAGAGGGCTGAGTTTGCAGTACAGAAGTGCTGGACCAAGGGCCTTGAACTGTTTCTATTCGTGGTATGTCTCTTGGCTTTGCACAGAGTGCAAGAACTCAACCATATCATGGAACAGGTTTGTTGGAATTCAGACAGTGAGTGTTTCCTCTAGATTACAATTGATTCTTTCCATAAAAAATATTTTTCTAGGCAAGCAGTTTCATAATTTATTAGCTTCAAGGACCTACAAAGTCAAATGGAGAGAATCTTTTATTGGGAGAAAATAAGCAGGCGTGTTTCAAAGATGCAGACCAGGGTCATTTGGGGAACTATCATTTGGCATCATTGTGGGACCCCACCACGGGTGCAGTATGAATGCCATGGGAACCAGAGCCACTCTGCCCACTCCATAATCCACCTCACGGTCTTATGTCCTGGAAGCCAGTGCACCAGTGTGAACAGGTTATTCTAAACACACATCATGTGGCTGCTACTAAGTCTTTTCTGCCGTGTATTAGGCCAGCTGAGCTCCTCAGATCTATTTTACTGCTTTGTCTTTAGACAGCCCAAGGACCCAATAAAGAAGCCTTCAGCAACCTTGCTGAAGTTACACTATTTTCTCTTATAGGTCTGGAAACACTGCAGTACTTTGTGAGTGGGAGCAGGGCTCCTCATCGTTGTTCTGGAGGCTCGTTCCTTGGAGCTGGCTTTGAGATCTGCAACAGTATGTTCGGCAGGACATGCATTCAGATGTTCTGTATCCAGCCTTCTTGCTCTGTCTCTTCTGGTTCCGAATTTAATTTAGGCACCAACATTCTAAGTTTATTACGGGCAATGTGGACATGGACTCTGTGGAAATACTACCTCTTTGCTTTCCTCCTTCCTGTCTTTCTAGTTCCCATTCCGTCTCTGCCATTTTCTCCTTCTCTCTCCTCTTTCTCCTACTCTCTCTTCTGTGGATATCAATTGAGCACCTGCTGGGTACTAAGAAAGGCCCAAAGATAAACAGGATGAAGCCTTTATACTGAGATACTCAATATAAAGGAGAACTTTATAACAAATGATGATAAAATGGAATGCATTCAAAATACAAGTACCACATTGTGCATGCCCCTGTTCCTTGTCCCCTATATTCTGGCAGTCACCATGTCCTGCCAGACTTTAAGGATTCCTCAGATCTCTGTCTGGGTCTTTTCCTCTTCTTCCTCTATGTGCTCTTCCTTGAGGATATAATTCAGTCTATTACTTCAGTCCATATTATATGCTAATATCTCCTGAACTTGCCTCTCCAGCCCAGATTGGCCCCTTTTCTGCTCCAGGTCCATAGCGTTAGCACCCAGCTCAGTGACCGAGACACAGGGGAGAAGCATCTCTATGGCCAAGGGCATGCAGGAAGTTGCAGGGGGATGCATGAGACTTTGTTGGCTCACAAGTGCAATCATTAATGGGTAAACATAGGTTTGGACTCCAGGACCCGGGAAGGTATTTGTCAAGAATGCTTTCTTCTTCACCTTGGCCTTCACAGGTGAACTTTGGTGCCCTTAAGAAGAGTAGGTTTCTTTTCTTTTTTTTCTGGAGTGTTGGCAGGATTTGGCCACAGCTAGTGGTTGGACTTCCCAGTAGCTCAGATAATAAGGAATCTGCCTGCAATGCAGAAGCCCTGGGTTTGATTCCTGGGTTGGGGAGATCCTGTGGAGAAGGAAATGGTGACCCACTCCAGTATTCTTGCCTGGAGAATCCCATGGACAGTGGAGCCTGTTGGCCTATAGTCCGTGGGGTCACAAAGAGTCAGACACGACTGAGCAGCTGGCACTACAGTACGCAGTGGTTGAAAGTGCTTCCCAGGTGGCTCTAGTGGTAAAGAACCTGCCTGCCAATGCAGGAGACATAAAAGAATGGGTTTTATCCCTGTGTCGAGAAGATCCCCTGGAGGAAGGTATGACAACCCACTCCAGTATTGCCTGGAGAATCCCATGGACAAGGAGTCTGGCAGGCTCCAGTTCATAGGGTTGCAAAGAGTTGGACATGACTGAGATGACTTAGCATGCATGCATGCATGCATGCATGCAGTGGACGGAAGTTTTCAGTGGCCCCGTTCTACATTCCAGAGGGCAAGGCTGATAACACCTCCTGTTCTGTTTTACTCAGGCCAACTTGCCTAGAAAGACAAACAGCCCCTGACTTCCTCTGTTCTGTGAGACATGACTTTTCTCAGCTAGGAAAGGCACTACTATTCAGATGATATGCTAAGAATCCTTAATGCCAAAGGCACTTATATATCTGACATTGGTAACTTGAGATCTGACTTGCAGACCAAATGCTGTAACTTGATTTTCTCTCCCAGTATTCAGTTTCTACAAGATAAATACAAATTTTCCTGAATGTTATTTCTCAACCATCGGGGCCATCTTAACTTCATTCTAACCTTTTTAAGGTAATATATAAAGCTTGTTTTAAAATAATTAATCTTATTGGTGGGACCATAAGTGGTTATACTTTCTTCAAAACTTGTCTGAGGTTTTTGATCTCTTCAATTAATTTATGTTAACTTATTAATAGGAAAAATTTACAAATTATCTTTTAAAAAATAAAAAGGACTTATTCAAAAAGTGATGATATATGGTATAAATGTATGAGTATACTCAACTGAAAGAATTATGATGACTATAATGAGATTGAAAATTATGTGGGTTTCTGTTTCTTTTTCTTTTTTTTTGCCTGCACAGCACAGCTTCTGGGATCTTCGTTCCCTGACCAGAGATTGAACCCTAAACCACCATGGAATTCCCTCTCTTTTTAAAAGATATTTCACAAAAAAAGTCTTATTATAAAAAAACGACTGTTGTCTCCATTAAAGCATTGCATGGGAGGCTTGTCACACATTCCTGTAATGCCACCATTGCTTACCACACTTAAAAAAATAATTACACTTTTGAATTGCAGATATTTTTTTAATCATGCTTTTTAAGGGTGGTTTTGGTTTTGATTGTAAGTTGGGCCAACATCTTTCTTAACTGAAAAAAGTTGTAATTATAAAATAATGAATTTTATTTTATCTATCACTGTGTTAGAGGCCACTGATGAAGTAGCTCTAGAGATAGTTTCAAAGAGGAGGTTTTGTTGGAATAAGTATCTTCCTAGTTACTATTTCAAAGGAATTAATGTTTATTTAAAATTGGTATGTATTTAGTATAATTTCTCTCTCTTTCTTTTTAACAAACTCTAGGGTATTCTGCATACATTCTTTTAAGGGTTTGTGCTGTAAGCTGATGGATACATGTGTGTGTTTCTCCTAAAATGTTTAAATAGAAAAATATATAGTTGTAAAAATGACCAGAATACGTATTTTTAAAATTTGGTATTTCTTGGTGAAAGGTTATAAATGTTTGAGGTAAGAGAAGATGTCATCATCTTTAGAAGCTGAGGATAATGAGACAGTGAACAAGGAACAATACAGCGGGATTCACCCAAATTTTATACATAACACTGCTTCTCTGCATTGAGGCCTAAAATTCCTGAAAAAAGAAACTTGGTCGTTGGCTCCTTTGGATACTGTATCGACTGTCCTTGGTGAACACCAGTGACAGGCTGCTTGTGCCTTTGGCAACAAAGCATGGATCTAGTTCTGTTTCATAGAATACAAAGCTTGGAAGGTATTTAGAATTTCCTTGAAGACAGTGGTACCAGAAACCCTCAGCTGGTGCAGACTCTGGGAACTTACCAAGCCCTCTCCCCACCCCCTGTTCCCATGTGCTGTGCTTGGAAAACCTGTCATCCTAAACTTCCTCCCTGTATCTACAGCACTGGCTCTGACCCCGCCCTCCACTAGACAACCCCCCTAGATGCCATCAGTTCTTTGTACTCTGAAGGGAAGAAGTGATTCCTATTGAATTGTCTCAACACCTTTGAAGGTGGTTTGGCAACCTTTCGTTTATCAGGATGAACTCCCCCTCTTCCCATGCTCCACCACATCTTCTGTCAGACAGGCGCATTACAAAAAGGACAGGAGATTAAATGGGGGCAAGGCGCTCCCATCTCCACACTCACTCACCTGTCTGTAGGTGAGATGCCTTCCCCTGCATTTCTAGTTCAACCAGACACTTGTATACATGACTGAGAGTTGACTGTCCTTCTGTGTTTCACGCAGAAGCCCAGGTCTGTCATGGGGCAGGTGCACTCTAGGGATAAACGGGTTGTTTTCCCATCTGTGGCTCCACAAATACAATTCTGCTGTTCGGAGAATATAGTGAATGCTCCACAAATAACAGATGAATAAGTGATTTTTGAGGGATAGGTCAGAAGATATACTTATCTAAACAGGACATGGTAGAATGTTGAAGTTTTTTGGAGGGGTCTATGAAAGTAGGGCTTCCTTGGTGGCTCAGTTGGTAAAGAATCCACCTACAATGCAGGAGACCACCTGCAATGTAAGAAATCTAGATTTGATCCCTGGTTCAGGAAGATTCCTTGGAGAAGGAAATGGCAACCCACTCCATATTCTTGAAATCCCAGAAGAGGAGCCTGGTGGGCTACAGTCCATGGGGTCTCAACTAAACTGCTACCATGGAAGTAGAGTGGGAAATTCTGACTTACTAGAAAAATTATTTTCAATTTTGAAAAACATTTTCAATATTTTTTCCATTTCCAACCCATATTGAGATATAATTTCTAGATTATAAGTGGCAGGCACGTACAATGTACATCTCAAAGACTTTTTACATACTTTTTACCCATGTGGCCACCACTGGTGGTGGTGGTTTAGTCGCTAAGTTGTGTCCAACTCTTGTGACCCCATGGACTGTAGCCTGCCAGGCTCCTCTGTCCATGGGATTCTCCAGGCAAGAGTACTAGGGTAGGTTGCCATTTCCTTCTCCAGGGGATCTTCCCAACCCAGGAATCGAACCTGGGTCTCCTGCATTGCAGGCAGATTCTTTACCAAATGAGCTACAAGGGAAGCCCGGTCAGCACTGGATTAAGATATAAAACATTTTTAGCACCCCAGAAAGTTCCTACCCAACTTCCCCAGCCTATGGTAACATTTATTCTTATTTTCATCTCCATGGGCTTGTTTTGCCTGTTCTTGAAAGCCATAGAATTCTAAAGTTGTACTGATTCTAAAATATTGACTGTGTTGCCTGCACTGTAAGGTATATCCTTGTAGCTCATCTATTTTATACAGAGTAGTTTGTATCTATTAATTTGTAATAGTAGTAGTAATTTGTATCTACCCCTGTTGTGCCTCTCTTTCCTTCCGCCTCTGCATTTGATAACTGCTAGTTCTCTATATCGGTGAGTCTGCTTCTATTTTATTATATTAATTTGTTTTATTTGTAGATTCCACATATAAGTGATAACATACTGTATTTGTCTTTCTCTGTCTGACTTATTTCACTAAGCATAGTACACTCCAGGCCCACCCATGTTGTTGTAAATAGTAAAATTTCATTCTGTTTTATGGCCAATAGTATGCCTTTGTGTGTGTGTGTTTGTATATGTATATTAATATATATACATTCCTTGTTGGCTCAGACGGTAAAGAATCTGCCTGCAATGCAGGAGACCCGGGTTTGATCCCTGGATTGGGAAGATCCCCTGGAGAAGGAATGGTTACCCATTTCAGTATTCTTGGCTGGAGAGTTCCATGGACAGAGGAGCCTGGTGGACTACAGTCCATGGGATCACAAAGAGTTGGACACAACTGAGCAACTAATACTTATTTACTTACACACACACATATATATATGTCACCTCTTCTTTATCTACTCACCTGTTGATGGGCATTTAGGTTGATTCAATATCTTGGCTATTGTAAATAATACTGCTTTGAACATTGGGGTGCATATATCTTTTCAAATTAGTGTTTTTGTTTTCTTCAGCTACACACCCAGGAGTGGAATTGCTGGATCATATGGTAGTTCCATTTTTAGTTTTTTTGAGAAACCTCCATACTGTTTTTCATACTGTAACAATTTATATTCCCTTCAACACTGTATAAGGGTTCCCTTTTCTGCACATTCTCAGTCTCTACATTCTCGTTAATATTTATTATTTGTGATCATTTTTATAATGGTCATTCTGACAGATGTGAGGTGATATCTCATTGTAGTACTGATTTTTATTTCTCTGATGCTCAACATCATGAATTATCTTTTCATGTGCCTCATTTTCTGCCCATTTAAAAAAATTTTTATATCCAATTGTATAAGCTGTTTGGTATCTCTAATTTTCTTGAAGAGATCTCTGCTGCTGCTGCTGCTAAGTTGCTTCAGTCGTGTCTGACTCCATGCGACCCCATGGACTGCAGCCTACCAGGCTCCTCCGTCCATGGGATTTTCCCGGCCAGAGAAATGGAGTGGGATGCCATTGCCTTCTCCGGAAGGGATCTCTAGTTTTCCCCATTCTGTTGTTTTCCTCTATTTCCTTTCATTGATCACTGAGGAAGGCTTTCTTATCTCTCCTTGCTATTCTTTGGAACTCTGCATTCAAATGGGAATATCTTTCCTTTTCTCCTTTGCTTTTCACTTGTCCTCTTTTCACAGCTATTTGTAAGACCTGCTCAGACAGCCATTTTGCTTTTTTTGCATTTCTTTTCCATGGGGAGGATCTTGGTCCCTGTCTTCTGTACAATGTCACGAACCTCTGTCCATAGTTCATCAGTCACTCTATCTATCAGATCTAGTCCCTTTAATCTATTTCTCACTTCCACTGTATAATCATAAGGGATTTGATTTAGGTCATACCTGAATGGTCTAGTGGTTTTCCCTACTTTCTTCAATTTAAGTCTGAATTTGGCAATAAGAAGTTCATGATCTGAACCACAGTCAGCTCCCGGTCTTATTTTTGCTGACTGTATAGACCTTCTCCATCTTTCGCTGCAAAGAATATAATCAATCTGACTTCGGTGTTGACCATCTGGTGATGTCCATATGTAGTCTTCTCTTGTGTTGTTGGAAAAGGGTGTTTGCTATGACCAGTGCGTTCTCTTGGCAAAACTCTATTAGCCTTTGCCCTGCTTCATTCCATATTCCAAGGCCAAATTTTCCTGTTACTCCAGGTGTTTCTTGACTTCCTACTTTTGCATTCCAGTCCCCTGTAATGCAAAGGATAGGATTGCATTGAATCTGTAGATTTCATTGGGTAGTATGGTCTGCTGCTGCTGCTAAGTCGCTTCAGTCGTGTCCAACTCTGTGCTACCCCATAGACAGCCCAACCAGGCTTCCCCGTCCTGGGGATTCTCCAGGCAAGAACACTGCAGTGGGTTGCCATTTCCTTCTCCAATGCATGAAAGTGAAAAATGAAAGTGAAGTCGCTCAGTCGTGTCCTACTCTTAGCGACCCCATGGACTGCAGCCTACCAGGCTCCTCCGCCCATGGGATTTTCCAGGCAAGAGTACTGGAGTAGGTTGCCATTGCCCTCTCCAGTATGGTCATTTAAACAATAGTAATTCTTCTAATCCATGAACATGGTAAAATTTCCCAAGTGTTTGTATCATCTTCAGTTTCTTCCATCAATGTCTTATAGTTTTCTGGGTACAGTTTTTTTAATTACTTCCTTAGATTTATTCCTAGATATTTTATTCTTTTTCATGCCATGGTAAATGGGATTACTTTCTTAACTTCTCTTTCTGACAGCTCATCATTAGTGTATAGAAATGCCAACGTATTTCTGTATATTAATTTTGTATTCTGTGACTTTGCCTAATTCACTGATGAACTCTAATAGTTTTCTGGTGATGTCTTGAAGATATTATATATAGTATCATGTCACATGCAAACAGTGACAGTTTTACTTTTTCCTTTCCAATTTGGATTCCTTTTGTTTCTTTTTCTTGTGTAATTGTTACGACTGGAACTTCCAATACTGTGCTGAATAAAAGTGGTGAGAGAGGGTATCTTTGTCTCATTCCTGATGTTGGAGGAAATGCTTTCAGCTTTTCACTGTTGAGTGTGATGTTATTAATCTGTATTATAATAAGCTGTAGGATTATCATATATGGCCTTTATTATGTTGAGATATGTTCCCTCTATACCGACTTTCTGGAGAGTTTTTATCATAAATGGATGTCGAATTTTGTCAAAAGTTTTTCTGCTTCTATTGGGTTGATCATAAGATTTTTATTCCTCAGTCTGTTAATGTGATGTATGACATTGATTGATTTGTGAATATTTAACCATCCTTGCATCACTGGAATAAATCCCACTTGATTATGGTATATGATTCTTTTAATGTATTGTTGAATTTGGTTTGCTAATATTTTGTTGAGAATTTTTATATCTTTGTTCATCAGTAATATTATTGGTCTGTAATTTTATTTTTCCTAATATCTTTGGTTTTTATGTCCTAATATCTTTTGGTTTTCAGGGTGCTGCTGGTCTTACAGAAAGTGTTTGGAAGCATTCTTACCTCTGCGATTTTTGGAAATAGTTTGAGAAGGGTAGGTGTTAACTCTTCTCTAAATGTTTGATAGAATTCACTTCTGAAACCAACTGGCCCTGGACTTTTATTTGTTGAGGGTTTTTTAATTACTGATTCAGCTTCATTACTGGTAATTGCTCTGTTCATATTTTCTATTTCTTTCTGGTTCAGTCTTGGGAGATGGTACGTTTCTAAGAATGTGTCCATTTCTTCTAGGTTGCCCATTTTATTGGGATATGTTATTCATAGTAATCTCGTATGATCCTTTGTATTTCTGTGGTGTTAGTTGCAACTTCCCCTTTTTATTTCTCAATTTATTGATTTGGGCTTTCTCTTTTTCTTGATGAGACTGACTAAAGGTTTATCAATGTTTTTTAAAATCTTTTTACAGAACCAGCTTTTAGTTTCATTGATCCTTTTGATAATTTTTAAGTCTCTATTTAATTTATTTATGCTTTAATCTTTATGATTTCTTTTCTTCTATTAACTTTGGTATTTATTCATTCTTTCTTTTCTTTTTCCTTTAGGTGTAAATTTAAGTTGTTTGTTTGAGATTTTCCTTATTTCCTGAAGTAGGCTTCTATTGTTATGAACTTTCCTCTTAGAACTGTTTTTGCTTCATCCTGTAGATTTTGAGTTGTGTTTTCATTTTCATGTCTCCAGATTAAAATAAAAATTCTTCAGTGATCCATTAGGTTTTAATAGAAAGTTGTTTAACCTCTATGTGTTTTTGCACTTTTTTCCCTTTTGATTTCGGACTTCATAGCATCGTGGCAAGAAAAAAAAGCTTGATTTTATTTCAGTTTTCTTAAATGTGCTGGCCTACAATATGATCTATCCTGGAGAATATTCCATGTACACTTCAAAAGAATGTGTATTCTGCTGCTTTGGGATGTAATGTGTTATACATATGTGTTAAGTGTATTTGGTCTAATGTGTCATTGAAGACCAGGGTTTCCTAATTGATTTTCTGTCTGGATGGTCTGTCTATTGATGTAAGTGAGGTGTTGATGTTCCCTACTATTATTGTGTTAATTTCTCCCTTTATGTCTGTTAATATTTGCTTTATGTATTTGTGTTCCTGTCTGGTGTGTGTACACACACACACATATATATATACACACACACATAATACAAGTGTTACGTCTTCTTCTTGAATTGATCCCTTTATTGGCATGTAACGTTCTTTACCTATTGTTATAGTCTTTGTCTTAAAGTCTGTTTTGTCTACTCTAAGTATTGCTACCCTGCCTTTCTTTTGAATTCCATTCACATGGAATAACTTTTTCCATTCCCTCACTTTTAGTCTGCGTGTGTGTCTTTAGATCTGAAGAGAGTCTCTTACAGACAGCACTATTATGGGCTTCCCTTATGGCTCAGCTGGTGAAGAATCTGCCCACAATGCAGGAGACCTGGGTTTGATCCCTGGGTTGGGAAGATCCCCTGGAGAAGGGAAAAGCTACCCACTCCAGTATTCTGGCCTAGAAACAGTCCACGGGGTCACAAAGAGTCGGACATGACTGAGCGACTTTCACTTTCACTTTCACATATGGGTCCTAAAGGAAATCTGTCCTGAATATTCATTGGAAGGACTGATGCTGAAGCTGAAACTCCAATACTTTGACCACCTGATGCAAAGAACTGACTCATTTGAAAAGACCCTGATGCTGGGAAAGATTGAAGGCGGGAGAAGGGGATGACAGAGAATGAGATGGTTGGATGGCATCACCAACTCAATGGACATGAATCTGAGTAAACTCTGGGAGTTGACAATGGACAGGGAACCCTGGCGTGCTGCAGTCCATGGGGTCGCAAAGAGTCGGACATGACTGAGTGACTGAACTGAGCTGAACTGATATGAGTCTTACTTTTATTTCCGTTCAGTCATTTTGTTTCTTTTGATTGGAGAATTTAGTTTATTTAAGAAATTATTAATAGGTATAAACTTATTGACATTTTGTAAATTGTTTTTAGGTTTATTTATAATTCTTTTTTGTTTCTTTCTTCCTCTTTGTTCTCTTCCATTGTGATTTAATAGCTGTCTTTAGTATTATGCTTGCATTTCTTTCTCTTTTTTTGGTGTATCTCTTAAAGATTTTTGGCTTTTGGTTACCATGACATTTTAAAAATAGTAATCCCTATATATATATGGGTATATATATATAGAGAGAGAGAGAGAAAGAGAGTGAGAGAGACTATTTTAAGTTGCTGATTTTAAAATTTTGAACACATTTTAACAACGCTGCGTTTTTACTCCTCTCCTCCCAAGATTACTAGTCTTTACATCATATTTATATCTTTGTTTTGTGTATCCCTTAACTACGTATTGAAGATATAGGTAATTTTACTACTTTTGTCTTTAATCTTCCTGCTAACTTTGTGTATGACTGATTTATTACCTTTCATCTATCTTTGCCTTTACCAATGAGCTGCTTCTTTCTGTAATTTTCATGATTCTAGTTGTGGCTTTTTCTTTTTCATATAGGGAAATTCCTTTAACATTTCTTGTAAAGCTGGCTTGGTGGTGTTGAACTTTTTTAGCTTTTGCTCACTTGTAAAACTTTTGATCTATCTAATCTGAATGAAAGCCATGCCAGGTAGAGTATTTTTGTTTGTAGTTTTTTTTTTAACCTTTTTTTTTTTTTAATCACTTTAAAGGTATCATGACACACCCTTCTAGCCTTCAGAGTTTCTGTGGTAAAGTCAGTTCATAACCTTTGAATATTAATTTAATAATGAAATATACTTTGTGTAGTGAGAAAGAACATTACACAATTTAACAAACTGGCTGCTTTTTTCAGAAGATGGAATTCTTTTTAGGGAGAGAATTGCTTTTTTAAAAAAATGTTGTGGATTTTTTTCTGGAAACAGAATCAAATATAATCTTTCCAAACAGAAACTGGAAAGAGAATCAAAAGACTCGAAGAGAACTAAATTGCTCTTTGAATCAAATAACAGAAAGTCATTCTGGTGCTTTGAGGACTAAAGAAAATGGGAGTACGCCCAACCTGGGGCATATTATGAAGATAAAAAAGACTCCAGAACCATTAGAAACCAGAAGACAGTAAGAGGCAGACTGTGGTTTAAGTGGATCCTGAATGTGGGGCCACCATTTTTTGCACTAAGAAGAAAATGATCCCACTTGCTGAGGTAGTATCTAATATCTTTAAAAATTGGTTATAGAGTATCTTAGAGGGTGGAGAGTTGGGTTATAGTTGGAAAACAAACAAGCAAACAAACAAAATTCCCATTGTTTTTGTAACAAAAATACCAAAGAGGACCTCTATAGCACCCACAGTTCCTTCATTGTGGGAACTCTCTTTGAACTGCCACATTATCATATAAACATAGATAATAGTTCTATATTTGATCCACTTACTCAGGTTGGACACTTTGCAATTCATCTGGGTTTACAGAAGTTTACAGAAGTCACACAATATAGATCTCAGAAGTTAGTCTTTTCTTGGAAAAGCTTATACAATGATGTGGTAGGCATTTTCTGAAATGGCCCTAATTGATCTCTGTCTCCTTGTTATTTCCTCCCCTGTACAATCACTTCCCCTTGTGTGTAGGCTGAACCCAGTGACTTATTTCTAAGGGACCGAATGTGGCAAAAGGGAAAGGCAGTCACATCCAAGATTGAGTAATCAAAACCTGTGACAGTCCCTCATGCTGTCACTCCATCTTCTCTCTGACCTGCTCACTCTGATGAAGCAAGCTGCTGTATTCTGACAACTGAAGACCCACCTCACCGAGAAACTAAAGCCTTAAACCCCGTAGCCCATGAGGAACTAAATCCTGCCAATTTAGTAAAAGTGGATCCTTCCCCCATTTACCTGTGAGATGACTGTGGTTCCAGCTGACACCTTGACTGCAGTCTTGTGAGAGACCCAGAGCCAGAGGACTCAGCTAAGCCTCTCCCATATACCTGGCCTACAGAAACTAGAATAATTGCACAACAACAGATATTTAAGACAAATGATAATTTTAATGACTACCATTCCTGAGTGTTAACTACATGTTAGGCACCAAGTATTTTGGTTGTGATTTCTTTTTTTAGTTTCATAATAATCCTATGAAGAAGAGATTCATGTGCTCATTTTATAGATGGGGAAACAAAGTCTCAGAGTAATTTGCCAAAATTACAAAGCTAATAAGTCAGAATTTAAATCTGTGTAGTCTTATTCTAGAACCCGAATGCTTAAATGATACGCTCTGTTTGCTATATGAGCTAATCTCTTTCATCCTGAGTACACTTTCCATTGACCTGACTGCTTTTTCAAGTGGAACTATACTGCTGTTTTTGAGTAACTCCAAACCTGAGCCTGTGGTCACCTTGGAGACAGGCAGGCAGAAGGCAGAGAAGGCACCAGCAGCGTGTGTGAAAAGCCTATTCCATATAGTTGCATTCTTTGAGTTGGAGCTGTGATTTGTCTTAGCAGTAGAAAAGTAGGAAAGCAAGCAAAAATTCCCAGAGAAGGGTTGGGGAAGGAGGATGATTTGTTACTTTAGCTTTTATGTCAGCATATCAGATTGTGAGGATGAAAACAAATTAAGTTCTATCTGAGAGCACATTGGGCTCCCCTGATAGCTCAGTTGGTGAAGAATCCGCATGGAGTACAGGAGACCCCGGTTTGATTCCTGGGTTGGGAAGATCCGAAGGAGAAGGGATAGGCTACCCACTCCAGTATTCTCGGACTTCCCTTGCGGTTCAGCTGGTAAAGAATCTGCCTGAAATGTGGGAGACCCGGGTTTGATCCCTGGGTTGGGAGGATCCCCTGGAGAAGAGAAAGGCTACCCACTCCAGTATTCTGGCCTGGAGAATTCCATGAACTGTATAGTCTACGGGGTTGCAAAGAGTCAGACACTACTAAGCAACTTTCACTTCACTTCGCTTCACTGAGAGCATATTGTATCATCTCAAATATATCTCATTTGAAACCTACTAAGAAAAAGAAAGTTATACTTAAAATATTGTGATGTAAAATGAGTATTGTGAGAATAGATCTCCTGAATTGCAGGTGGATTCTTTACCAGATGAACTACCAGGGAAGCCCTAAAACAAGTATTGTGAGAATAGCTATATTTCTTAAAAAAGATATTTCGGAAGTAGATTTTATCTCTTTTAATGAAAAAGTAGTTGTTACATGCTTGATATATAAAAACATGAATAGAGCAATTGAGAAAATTATAGAAAATAAATATCACCCATAATCCTACCCATTGGCAGTAACCTGATTGACAGTTTTTACTGTTTTGTAATATGTTTCATCTGTTGGTTATGGACATCTTTTCACGTCAATGACTAGGTCAACATCACTGTTTTTGATATTCTGCCGTACATATGTTCCATTATTTATTAAAAATAATCCCCTGGATATTTAAGTTGCTTCCAATTTTCTGTAATAACTCTATGAGTGATAACTTTGTACAGACATCCTGTCTGTACTTGTGTTTGTCTCATGATTTCTTGATGTGAAAGAGTTGGGTCAAAGAGTTTGCATATTTTAGATTTTTATAGGCCTTGCCAAATTGCTTTCCAGAAAGGTTGTACCAAAATTAATTCCCACCAACAGTTAATGAGTGTGCCCACTTCCTACACCCTAACCAGCAATGAGCATTAGCATTCTTTTAAACCTTTGCCCATCTGATAAGTGAAAAATAGCATCTTGTTTTAGTTTGCACTCCTTTAATTACTAGGCAAATTAGGCATTCTTGCTTATTGGTTGTTTGTGTTTCTTCTCTCATGAATTATCTTTCTATGCTATTTGACCACTTTCTCCATTGTATTGTTAAAATTGTCTAATTAACATGTTTATAAATGCAGGAATTTACTACTTTCTCTTTTCCATATGCTGCATTTTACCCCAGTATTATATCTTTCAACTGTATTAATTTTGTTGCTTGGTTTCTTGCTCTGTTAACATTTGGAATTTTTATGTCATCAACTCTATCCATCTTTATATTTATAGTTTCTGACCTTGTCATGCCTGGAAGGGTCTTTCCTTCTGGCTATATTTTACAAAGTCTGAATGACCATAAGGAGCAAACATTTTGGGGTGGATTTGGAAAACAAAATGTGAAAGATAATAAATTATAAAACTACTCTTCACTCTTGTAGGTTTCATGTTTCCCCCAGGGACCTCTTCATTTGCCGTAACTTTGATTATTGACATTTAAAGAAAACACCTCAAGAACTGTCATGTATAATATGTTGACTAGAATACACATACCTGTGTAAAGTTCAAAGTTTCTCCTTGGCTACATTCTTCAGTAACAAAAATTAAGTAAATAAGTTGTGCATAAGTATAGTGGTTTATCTCATTATAATTCTAGTAACAAAAATATATTACAAAATGACTTATTTTCATGTTATGTTCAGTACATCACAAGGTTATTTAACATACATAATTTATTTAATGTTTATAGTAACACTGTAATCTATTATTATCTCCCTTTTACAGATGAGGATACTGAATTTCTGGGTGGTAAATGACTTGGCCAGTTTCATACAATCAAATGATGGCAGAGTCAGGACTCAAACTTATGTCTCTTAAATAAAAATTCAGTGCTCCCACCAGCTATTAAAATAGTAATTATGATCTTTTTAGCTGCTGGATGGAGTCAATGGCAAGTTCAGAATTTAGTTGCTTTTCTGGAATTTTAACAACTTTCATCTTACACAAGCAGCTTCTTAGGTTTTAATCTCAATTTGGACATTGCAGTGGATCACATATGTTAGGCTATGATTGCTGTCCTCTTCCTGGGTGAAGACTGTCTATAATGCAGGAAGGCGATGGCACCCCACTCCAGTACTCTTGCCTGGAAAATCCCATGGACGGAGGAGCCTGGTAGGCTGCAGTCCATGGGGTCGCTAAGAGTTGGACACGGCTGAGCAACTTCACTTTCACTTCTCACTTTCATGCATTGGAGAAGGAAATGGCAATCCACTGCAGTGTTCTTGCCTGGAGAACCCCAGGGACGGGGGAGCCTGGTGGGCTGCCGTCTATGGGGTCACACAGAGTCGGACATGACTGAAGTGACTTAGCAGCAGCTCCTTTATTTAACATACTTATTCAATGAAACCCTCCATTCTTTGGTACGTGACCGTCCATTGTGTTTCTGTAGTGGTAGAACAGGTTGGCAAGCACTTCCTTTATTGATAATGTAGAAAGACCTATCTTGGAAGATCAAAGTTGGCATATGATTTTACATGTGAAGCATCTGCCTTTATAGAGTTGAAAGTATTGGAAAGCACACAACTATTTGGTCTGAACACATGCCTTCCCATATGGTGAATTCTGCCTGGCTTTCTCCTTCTCCACCCCTTCCCACCAGTGCCTGCCATCGCAATTCCCCTTCATCATTCATTCATTCATCTATTTCCTCATTGTACATCTGCTGAACATTTCCTACATGCCAGTCACCTTGCTTATTGCAGGAGAAAAAAGGTGGTTAACGTGGCTTCTCTGTTCTCGAGTAATGAGACAAAGCAGCCAAAACTTAAATAATGTGTGAGATCAGCCTTGCTGCTGTTAGGTGCTGCTAATATTACATCGGTGGCCTAACACTGAACAACCCTAAACTTGCATTTGTCCACCAAAGTGGGAAGTCCAGCCTTCCCCAGCATTTTCTTTCCCCTAAAATGCCCCAAGTATCTCCAGAGTTATTTGTTGTTTCAGAAGGGTTACATCGTATGGAATGCTCTCATGTCTTTCTAATAAATCTAGAACTTAGTTTTGATACATAGAAGAAATTTGTGAATGTTGGATTGGAGCTATGTATCCAAGAAGTGGGCCACATTCTGTGCTCTGTTGTTGCTGTTGCCAAACCACCAACCCTGAAACAAGTAGCCATTCACTTGAGCCGAGGGACACAAAATAGCCAGTTTGCCTGGTGGCTCAGACAGTAAAGCGTCATCTGCCTACAATGTGGGAGACCTGGGCTCAATCCCTGGGTCGAGAAGCCCTCCCGGAGAAGGAAATGGCAACCCACTCCAGTATCGCATGCTGGAAAATCCCAGGGATGGAGGATCCTGGTAGGCTACAATCCATGGGGTCACAAAGAGTTGGACACGACTGAGCGACTTCACTTCACTCCTGTTTTCTCTATGCCTTGCTCATTGATAGACCAACCCTCACTTCAGTCCTCACCTCTGAAGAGCAGAAACTTTATTCCTTCCACTAATTTCACTCTAAACAGGGATAGAACTCGTACACAAACCCAGGTGCACATTTTCTTCCTGGGTCAACTCCCTGACTAACCCCAACGGCCGGTGTCAGCTTGGTCCTATCTAGTGGAGCTAGGTTAGGCCTCTCTGTGCTTGAGAGTCTAGCCCAGTTTCCTCAGACCCTAAGAAATCCCTTTCCCCTTGGGTTTGCTGCTTCTTACCCCAGGAGTTGCTTACTCCCTGATGAATGACACAGAAGCATGTACTCCCTTCAGAGTGACCTACCTTTTCCACCACCCGTGTGTGGTATCTTCCCAACTCCGACAAGCAAGAGCAACATACATTGAAATTAGCCTATTGCCCCTAAGTCTAGATTATTTATTCTTACCCATGATCACCTCTTTGTATTTCGGTGTGATCCATGTTAACAGGAACACAGCCTGTCCTTCACAGAAGAGAGAGTGTTTAAGTTGACTCTTAAAGGATGAGTGGGTGTTTCCCAACATCTCTTCATATCCCAACAGCAGCAATGGGGACCTCCCCAAGAGAAGGGACAGAGGATAGGAAATTGTATTAAAGAATCCTCCTGTTCTTGCTGTCACATCTGAGCCTTGACCTGTTGGAATTGCTGTAGCTGTTATGTCTTTTCTTACATCTTATTGGCTGTCTATTCTCCAGCTTGAACTTTGGTTCTCAGTCCTACTCTGTGATTGAGTGGGGCTACTGAGAGTCACAAAGTTTAGCAATAAAGATCATATCTCATCTGTGTTCCAACGGCTTCCCATCCTCCTAGAATGAAGTTCTTACATGATAAGGCACTTGTCTTCCTCTCTGATACCACCTTTTATTACTTTCCCCTTGCTTCTTATAGTCCGATCACACTGATCTGCTTGCTGTTCCTCCTGCATGCCAAGCATGTTGCCAGCTTCTAGCTTTTGCACTTTCTATTTCTACTACCACTCTGTCCCTGAACCAGTTTTTCTCCTAGGTGTCCATGTGGCTTTCACATATCACTAAGTCTTAGCTCAAATGCCATTTGCTGAGATGGGCTTTCTTTGACCACCCTAACGATAATGATTTTCCATTCTTTAGCTTGATTTATTCTTCTCTGTGTTGCTTATTGCTGCCTAATATTAAATGATGCATCTGCTCATTTGTTTGCCTTTCATCTTTCTATTTTATTAGAATGGCATTTCCATGAAGGGGGTGGCTCCCTTTTGTATTACTGTATCCTCAGCACCTAAAATAGTGCCTGACACATACTAGGTATTTAGTAAATATATGCTGAGTCAATAAATGAATAAATGAGATAATCTAACTCCAATCCCTTGAGAAAAAGAACAGGGTACAGGGCAGAGAGACCTTGGCCATAGGAAGAGAAAACCAAGAGAATATGCCTTGCAGTTCTGTCCCTCAGCTACAGGGGCAGGAATGATCATTTATTGGCTCCAGAAACTTAAATGGCCGTTAGTGCAAGGGACCCAGGGAACAGATCATTGCACAGATCTTTGCTTTTTACAAAGTGGCTTTCAGTGTGCTCCATGTAGTCTAAATTGAAGCTTTAGTTTTCACACTATGGTTTGTCAAAGGCATGAGACCAGAGCAGGAATATTGCCAGGTCCCACTGTATTCAAGCTAAGGTCCCCATGCAAGGAAAGTTTGGGAGTAAGGATTTAGATGTCCAAACCCTTTCTTTTTGAAAGGATGACTTTTCTCTTGTTCAGACTTTCCATCAGGTTAGAACTTCCTGAGCCATGTAGAGTTTCTTGCTTAAGCCTGACTGCTCCTCGTTGGCACTGCAAAGCTCTTGGGAGTCTCCCTGCCGCTCATTTGCAGGAAAGACCCAGGGCCACTCTTCCAGTTCACTGCATACCAGCTGCCCTCTCCGGACTTGGGTCTCCCTGCGAGTGCTCTGTACAGCCCCAGTAACTTTCTGTGGTTGGAAGTCCTGTTTACTGCTCACTTGCTTTCACTGTGGCCAGTAAATAGAGTGGGGCCCTCAGGGCCAGTCATGCTCCATTAGCTATGTGATTTGACATGAGGATCGGTGAGACCGGTTGGACAGCACGGACTTGGGTAACAGCAGATAACACATCCCTTCCCCTCCCCTGAGATGCGATTCCAGTTGTTCCCACAGTATGTTTTCACTGTACAGTAGACGCAAGAGCTCCGGCTAGTGTGAGAACTGAGGCTGGATAAGAAAAACACAGTGATGGCACTGTTCCTGCGGGGCTCCCATGCTATTTTCTCAGCATTAAGAAAACCCAACAATATCTAAACAACTGACCTCGTGGTGTGTTGGTAGGTTTGCACAATTCCCGAGGGTCATGTTAGCCTATGCATTTCAAGGGGAAGATCAAGAGGGCTTTGGAAAAAGCAAGACTTGAGTGTGTTTAAGACTTGAATTGCATATACAGTCTCCCTGAGCCAGAGAGCAGTTGCTGAACTGAGGCCAGGCACAGTTAAGATATGCCGAGGTCACATTGACTGAAGCAGCTCAACTCTTAGCAGCATATAGAAGCTGTTGTTGTTGTTTTGGTTTAGAATATATTTGTCGGAAATATCCTTGGACTCTTCAGTTGCATCAGCTGTTGCATCAGCGTCTTTGTTGCTTTGGAAAATATTAGTGAGAGTTGCTCAGTTGTCTGTCGGCAGAGAGCAATCATTCCTCATCAGCTGGGGTGGAGTTCCCTGGTGGCCTTTTTTTTTTTTTTTCCGCCTCGTCCACACAGTATTCCCACATCTCCCTTCTCATGTTGTAATCTCTCTGGTAACATTAAGCCTGTGGACTTTTCTTAAGTTTTTGCTTATAAAGACAGTATTTAGAAATTGTTTATAAAGTTATTTTTAGTGGAAACTCATGCAATGAGCTCCAATTGTCACCTTTCCAAAATTCCAGGAAGCTCGAAGGGCATTCTGCTAAAATTACAGGGACCAAAGTCAGGGCAACTCTTCTCTGGGGTGCTGGCACTACCCTTGGCACTGCCACTAAGCCTGTTGGCCACCTCCAAGACCGCTGAGTAAGGCTCCTCCACTCTGAGCTACCTATTGATTAATGAGCCGGGTCAAGAAGTAGATATTGTATGAGGCAGAAACCCTGTCTATTTTGATCAGAGTTGACAGAACCCAGTGCTTGGAACAGTGGTTGCCATATAGTAGGTGCTTAATAAACATGTACTGAGTGAATGAGCAACGCCATCTATGAACTGTCCCATTTTTATTACTGATGGAGTTGAGACCATTAATTAATAGCTGTTTCTCTTGCTGTATGTGCTTGTTTCTCTTGGTTACAAGGATATGATCTTCTAACACCATTTCAGGGATAAACAACACAGTGGTTAAAGTACAAGCTCTGCTAATCTATGGTGTTAGAAATCAGTTGGGGTGGAGTGAGCAGTGACTGAATGGAGCCATAATAATAGTAACTTTCTGGAAATGATGTGGGTGTGTTCGCGTTGTGAAAATTCATCAAGCATACACTGTGAGCACTGTTTTGTATCTGTATGTGTTATTCTTCATTAAGAAGTTTGTTTTCTTTTTTGACAAAGATAGACTTCGGAGCTAATTGTGTAAGTTCACATCCTGGCTCATCCATTCATTTTGTAGCGGGATAGCTTGTGACAAGTTACTTAACATTTCTGTGTCTCACTTTCTTCCTCTGTAAATCAAGAATGATAATATGTCTATATCACAGGATTGTTGTGAATCAAAGAGTTAATCCACAGTACTCAATAAACATCAATTGCTATTGGTTATTACTTTTCAGAAGGTGAGATATTTCAAACCTGGTACTATCACAGACTTGGAAAATATCATTGGGGGATCATTGGAGTACTCCTCTCCCTCCAGGCAGGACCATTTCTAATTTCTCAAGATCTGTGTACTTCTTAATGGTTTCTTTTCATATATTTGCTTTTAGTTACCCACCAAGTAAACAGACTCTAGAGACTGAATAAGGTTTATGATCCACTATAATAATACTTGCTTTCCACATTTTTACCTAGAGAAGCTCTATGAATCACAGAATTGTAGAACCAGTAAAGGTCTTTGAAAATACTTGATCTAAAAGATCTTAGGAAACACTTTAATTATCAATAAATAAAATGAAAATTAAAGCACAGGTCCTCAGTGCATTGTATGTGCTTTAAGTGCTCAATAGTCACGTGTGGTTACCATACCCGACAGTGCAGATGCAGAACTTTTCCATCAGAGCAGGATGTTCTGTTGGCTAACACTGCTAGATCAATTTTCTCATTATATCCATGAAAGTATTGAGGTCTAGAGAGATACGATGATTACACCAAAGTCACACAGCTTGCTCAGGACAGATTTAGACTACAGTTTAGATTTCTTGCTCTCTATGCCAAGGTAATTTCTATCTGGCCACAATCACACCTGCAGTTCCACAGCACTTCCCCTCTGGTGCTTAGTTTGTAGGAGGTATATATTATTTATCTGTTACTTCTGGGGACATAATTTTCATGATTCCATGTCCCTGAGTTTGAAGATACAATGTGTCTCTATTTTACCAGTTGAGAACTATTTCCATTTTAGAGTCTTTCCTCCTAAGAATCTGTGGGGTATACAGTCATTCACACATAAAGCACAGCGGGCCATAGTTAGTTAATAATCACCAGGATTTACTTAGCATTTATTATGTGCCAGTCACTTCTTCTAAGTGCTTCATATTTATCTGAAGGATGTAAGTGAAAGAGTATGTTGTATGCCTAAGGTTTGTATGCCAAAGATTTGAGCCTCAGGCAGACTTCTCCCGAGCCCCTGCCCTTACCCACTGTACTTACTGAGCAGCTGCCCTGTGGAGAGCATTATATATAGCCTTGGTGAAGGCTGAGCATGACGAAAACATCCTGCGCTGTGTGCTGTGCTTAGTCACTCAGTCGTGTCAGACTGGAACTCTGGGACCCCATGGAATGTAGCCTGCCAGGCTCCTCTGTCCATGGGGATTCTTCAGGCAAGAATACTGGAGTGGACTCCCACACTGCAGGCAGATTCTTTACCGTCTGGGCCCCAGGGAAGCCCAAGAACACTGGAGTGGGTAGCCTATCCCTTCTCCAGGGTATCTTCCCAACCCAGGAATCGAACTGGGATCTCCTGTATTGCAGGCGGATTCTTTATCAGCTGAGCTACCAGGGAAGCCCGGAAATGTCCTAGCTTTCCAGAAATCAGTAGTATAGTTATGGGCTGGGTGTGGGAAGAGAGAGTAGTGTATCCATGCACATGATTTATGTATACTTTTAATATTTATAGCCACACAAATACTTGTGGATTTGGCCTTCTGCATGTCTAAATTCACTCCCTTTCTTCTCTCTCTCTTTCTCTCCCTGTTTTTTTTTCTTTTGGTGAAATATCAAAACCCCCATAGCAGACATCTTCAGTGATAAATGCCCTTCAGTTGACAGTTGTTCCCGGAAAGTCCACCTTTACTTGAGTCTTCTTAAGGACTCTAATTTATCTGGATGTGCTCCTGAGAAGCCATCTTGTTGACTTGCCAGGGCTGCAAGTGAATGATGGGAGGGGAGCGGAGAGATCACTTAATGTTTTGATTGTAGTTTAAGCTCCCCACAGGAGTTTCTTAGGAAGGTCCTTGAGTTAACTGTGTTTCTGACAAGAAGGATCTTTGCACAGATTCACTAAACATGAATAGAGGATTTTTTTTAAAGGAGTAGATAGATTTAGCAGTTGGTTTCACAGTTTGGCAGCAATCATTTTCAATTTCTAAAAAATATTCTTGCCCACACTTGCTAGTGAAACCACATTGGCACCCAGCAGGCAACAGCAGTATTTAAACATGCTGGGACTGGCTCCACTGAAACAACAACAGAGCGGGCTTTAGCTTCTCAAAGCCTCCTGACTGTGCCGTGTAGGGTCTCTTCCAAGATTTCAGATATTGAATGAATAATGTACCAGGTTGCAATTACCACTGTGAAGTGGTCCAACCATATAATGCTATTATCAAGATACTAGTAGAATATAACTTCTATTATTCACATTCCATCTACTTTGAAATTCGAATTGAAATTGTTTGTGCTAGCGTCTTCTGCATTTGGGGAAAAACCTCAGCTGAGGTTACTGATAATTCTCAGAATGTGTTCTAGGTCATGGGTGAGTGGGACAGAGCTTCTGAAGAAGCCTCTTCCCCATACCAGGAAATAGCCCAGGTTAAGCTGATTGTTCAGCATATGTTGCTCTTTCCTGTCTCTTCTTTTTTAGGCTAGAAGGTAAATCTTGCTGGTTGTTATAAAGAAACTGAGAATTGGAGTAGAGGTTGCTAAAGCAACTGACCTCCAGTTAGCAAACCCACTAGCTTCCCTGACACTCACCACTCGCTCTGCACAGGATGCTATCGTCCACTTTCTAGCAGCTAGAAGGCTGCTCTCTGGTATACTCAGTACTTTTGCTCCTATCAAGATTTAATGAACCAACCAGTTACCTGATCCTGACTGTTCTAAATGTGAGAACCCCAACTGTTCTCTTGTAAATTCAGAATCCTTTATTTTATTTTCTTACTCTATTTCATTTGCTATGTTAGGGAGAAACCTACTGGACCTAGAAAGTGGCACTGACCTAGGAAAGTCCCAAGTTATCAGGAGAAGCAAGACAGACATTACCCAGCAAGTGTGGCTAAAGAAGAATCAACCTAATTGTCAGGCTGAGCCAGGAAGATGGTGCTGGCTGGGTATCCGCTCAAAAGGAGGACAGAGGATATCAGTAAGAGCATGGGTGAAAAGGAGGGCTGTTGTAAGAATCCAGAGACACTGGGATGGAGCACCAAAACTGGTCAAGGCACATGATTCAGAACTGAGCTTGTAACGGGATTGTGTGGGTTGGGATGCCCTTTGCTGGGGATGTCCCACTTAGAAAAGGCTGAATTGTGTGAGCTAGTGTACTGGCCTCAAGGACTTACTTCAGGAGGACATTTAGGGTGTACTTATTGGGATGTCTCCAGTATGCATGTTGGTTGGCCTGAAGCAACAGACTGATGGTTTGGTATTGTGTGCACTGTTTGCGGGGTTAGACTACAGAAAGTTCCATGGTGGGGGTGTAATGTTCAATCCTAGAGATTTTCAGAGGAGAGAGAATCTTCAGGAACATGGGGAATAGCAGTCATTGTTTCCAGGGAAGAAAATAAGAGCAGGAAAAACGATGATGCAGAGATAAAGAAACCAAAGTGTGGTCCTTAACCTTTGTTAAGGTTTGGATTTCATAAGAAATGGATAGCTAAGCAAATAACTGAAAAATTGTCCCAGATAGAAAAATCTGCCCAAGGGTCTTAAAAAGGCTTGAGTGAGAAGCCCATGGATGAGTCCCCAGAGAGATAAGAAAGCTAGGAGTGCCTCTGGATAGAGCATCAGGCAGAAGCCAGAAGGAATCCAGCCCAAGGATAGTCTCTTCCTCTTGAGCCTCCCCAAGTGAGGTGGGGACAATGGAAAGACTGGAATTGCAAGGTAATGACAGCTTTTGTATAATTAAAATTTTTTGTAGTAGGAGTACTAACTAAAAGTTGGGAGGCTATATATTAGTTACATGATTGTGTGGTGCCTCAAAGTTCTGATATAGGGCTTCCCATGTGGCTCAGTGGTAAAGAATTTGCCTGCTAATGCAGGAGACACAGAAGACACGGGTTCTATCCTTGGGTCGGGAAGATCCCCCGGTATAAGAAATGGCAACCCACTCCAGTATTCTTGCCTGGAAAATCCCATAGACAGAGGAGTCTGGCAGGCTACAGTCCATGGGGACTCAAAAGAGTCGGATACAACTAAGTGACTGAGCATGGCATAATTCTGATATAGGAGACTATGCTAGATAAATTACTATTTCTTAGGATTAAATATCTAGGGAATGTAAAGAAAAAAGGAGAGGAGGCAATATAAGTTCAGTATCCTCTTCTGTTCAAATTCTGCTTTTAGGCACTAGCAAATGGTTCTCATTTGTATAATTAAAGATAAACATTAGATTAAGATAGGTTAGATAATAAAACTTTATCAAAATCACTAGTTTCTCAAGTAAATAGTAGGATGTAAATTTCCACCTATATGCAAATTCTACCTTTTAGCTTTTAACTTAGTTCTCTGAACATGAGAAGAGTCAGGTGAAATTTTACTGATGTTAGACTAGGGACCAAGGCTCAAACAATGCTTTTTGCCTACTGTAGTATGTAAAAAAGCATAATTTAAGTCAATAATTGGCATTTTCAATAGAAATAGAAGCAAAGTTATTTATTATTTTATTAACGGTTCTTTGCCTTGGGTGCTAATGAGTTCTAATGGTTTTAACTGGGGGCATAAAAAGTGTGAAAATTCACTTCAGACTTATCCATTAAGACTTGTTCAGTTGCTCAGTTATGTCTGACTCTTTTTTACTCCATGGACTACAGCGTACCAGGCTTCTCTGTCCTTCACTATCTCCCTGAGTTTGCTCAAACTCACATCCTTTGAGTTGGTGATGCCATCCAATCATCTTGCCCTCTGTTGTTCCCTTCTCTTCCTGCCTTCAATCTTTCCCAGCGTCAGGGTCTTTTCCAATGAGTCGGCTCTTTGCATCAGGTGGCCAAAGTACTGGAGCGTCAGCATCAGTCCATCCAATGAATATTCAAGGTTATGAAGGTGAAAAAGGAGAGTGAAAAAGCTGGCTTAAAACTCAACATTCAAAAAATGAAGATTATGGCATCTGGTCCCATCATTTCATGGCAAATACATGTGGAAACAATGGAAACAGTGAAAGACTGTTTTCTTGGGCTCCAGAATCCCTGCGGACAGTGACCGTAGCTGTGAAATTAAAAGACACTTACTCTTTGGAAGGAAAGCTATAACAAACCTAGACAGTGTATTAAAAAGCAGAGATATTACTTTGCCAACAAAGGTCTGTATAGTCAAAGCTATGTTTTTCCCAGTAGTCATGTCTGGTTGTGAGAGCTGGGCAATAAAAAAGGCTGAGCGCCAAAGAATTGATGCCTTTAAACTGTGGTTCTGGAAAAGGCTCTGGAGTCCCTTGGACTGCAAGGAGGTCAAACCAGTCAATCCTAAAGGAAATCAACCATTAAGACTATAGTTAAAATATTTTGAAGACTTGCATCTACAAATGATTCTGACCTTCTGCAGTTCTTCTGTCAGCCATACTGTTTTGCAAACTGCGTTTCTACTTGCTTATCACCTTATCTTATATTATCCTACTGAAGAGTAACCATGGGGACTGTTAGGAATTTATGTTTTACCTTCCAACCCCTGATTGCGATAATGGAATTTTTCTAGGGAAGAGAACCATAAAAGAAAGCACCTATCTTTCTCAAGAGAATAGAAAGCCTTTAGGCTTGCAAGGGTGACTCATTATAGACAAGAACAATTAACTGGAGTGAGAATGGGAGAAACTAGAGGGAAAGATCAAACAGGCATAGAGGAAGAGTGGACATGCTTTCCTTGCCTAAAGACCCTTCTGGAGGGTCTGATGTGGAAGAACGGCAGAGACATAGTGAAGAAGCAAGGCACTGAGTGAGGTCCTGGGCTGGAAATGGAGCTCAGGGATAAGGTAGTTGCAGAGGCTGATGCTGATGCTTGTGCCTGGGCAGGATGTGAAAATCCTTGGCCCTCTCTGAGGTTGTGTAAGACTCAGGCAAGGGTGGCTATTTTTGTTGGCATGATACAGACTTAATGATTGTTCTTTGGGTTTTCTGATCATTACACCTCCTTCCACAGTGCTGTGGTAGCTCTGGGGCTGACCAGGTAGCAATGTTTTGGTGGATAAAGCTCCACCCATGGTTTTGAGAGAGGAGGGAGTGGTTTCAGTTCTGGAGGTTCCATAACTTTCTGGGAACTGGGGCTTCATCAGATACTTCACTAATTTCTTCTGAGTCTTTCACATGACCTTTCCAAGGGCATGGTTTTAACTAAACATCAGACGAAAGCTAATTGGGTTGTTTTAAAGTAATTACTGGGCAGAATCACTAAGGTTTATCTGGCCATTATGTCATTTATACAACATGGCTAGTGAGCGGCTGCTCACAACTCTGAGAAACGGAAGAGGGACTGTGTCTTCACTGAGGCCACTTTACGAGCTCAGACCACCCAGGCGTTCAAACACACAGAGGATTAAAATATTTAGGGCAGATTTTGACACAGTGAACCCTGTTCAAGCAACACCATCTTACTTGTGTTTATACTGACGAAGACCTCCTTTTTACTCCATTTCCCCCCTATTTCCTAAAATGCGTCATTAAAATGACAGAACTTGGCTTAGCTTGAAACCAAGGCTAGACCTTTAGAATCTTTGATTTGAAACTAGGATTAAATAAAGCATTTTTTACTTCCATTTAATATAAACATGATGTTTTGCCTCAGCTCAAACCAGATCTATCTTCCTTTTCAAAAGCCTTTATGGACATATTTATGAACAATAAATATGTGGGTGTCTTATTTTTTTAAATTTTATTTTATTTTTAAACTTTACAAAATTGTATTAGCTTTGCCAAATATGTGGGTGTCTTAGAATGTCGTGTCCTGTTTACTTGTGGATACAGATCTGCAAGGCTACTTACACAAACTGAGATTTATCCTATTAGAATGTCAGCTCCTTAAGAGACTGAGTCTTTTCAATCCCATTGTGTCTAAACTGACAGTTATTTTTTCTTATGTATTTATTTTTAATTAAATGATAATTGCTTTACAATATTGGCTTGGTTTCTGCCATATATCAGCATGAAGTAGCCATAGGTATACATATGTCCCCCTTCCTCTTGAACCTCCCTCTCATCTCCCACCCTGCCCCAACCCTCTAGGTTGTTACAGAGCCCCAGTTCGAGTTCCTTGAATCATACAGCACGTTTCCATTGGCTATCTATTTTACGTATGGTAGTGTATATGCTTCCATGCTACTCTCTCCATTCACCTCCTCCTCTCCTTCTTCCCCCTCGCCCATGTCCGTAAATCTGTTTTGTATGTCTGCTTCTCCATTGCTGCCCTGCTAATAGGTTCGTCAGTACCATTTTTCTAGATTCCATAAATGTATATGTGTGTGTGTGTGTGTGTGTTAATATATGATATTTGTTCATGAGAAAGGAGTGGAAAGTGGGAAAAGAAGGTGATACGTGAGTATGATACTCTAGATCTTGGACAGCTTTCATTGCTCTTTTCCTGCTCCTTAGACAGATAAATACCAGCTTTCCCAAGTTCCCTCCTCTTCTACACTCTCCAAGGCTGGAGACTGTCAGGGAGCAGAGGAAGTCAGAATCTCAAGAAAGAAGCGGTAGGTTTGCTTTAGAATAACCGTCTGATTCTTCCTTTCTGACCCCAACTCTGGCTTTATTTTTTAATTTAATCAAGACTCAGAAGTTGCTTTATGATTTTATAGACTAATTGCCTCAATAGAAAAGTTCCCTGAATGAAAAGTATTCCAAAAAACTTTTGAATAGGCTTCCATTCTGCCTTTGTTTTCCAGAGAGGCGTTCAACAATGAGAAGAAAAATGACTCGGTGGAAACCTTGTCTTAGTCTTCTTGTCCTTGTCCCTCAGTTGGTGACATGGGACATGTTCTCACCTTTATTAAAAGGAATCTGTTGAGGATATATGTGAATATGTAGGTAAAGTAAGTCCTTGTAGAACCTATAAAAATGTTAGAAAAATATTACGGAACACAGTAAAAGCATAATATTCTCATGGTTGCAGAATATTAGTTTCCATAAATGGGAAAAAGATATTTCACTGAATAAATGGGTTGTTTTTACCTAGTTGCCTAGGGATGGACAAAATGCACTGCCATAAAGGAGTGCCAATTTCTTCTCTGTATTCCCACGTCATTTTGTCAGCTGCTGCCCTTAGCTCACCTGGGTTGAGTTACCTGTGTAGGTCTGTCTCGCTTACAGATTACCGAGGAGGGGGACTCATGTCTGCTCTTTCCTACTGTCTTAGGAGCAGGGAAGTCCAGCCTAATATAAGCATAGTAGATGCTTGTTAAAAGTTTACTGAACTGAAGCAATAACTTCTCTGTTAATACTGTGGCTCATTAGCTCAGGTGGACAGCATGGTCTGTGCTCGATGCTGGACAGACTTGCTATTCTAGGCATGTTGATAATTGTCTTCACTGTATGTGGAGAACAGTGGATTCATTGACAGCATCTATAATTCCCTGGGGATAGCTTCAAGTGGATTCTGAAAATCAAGTAGAGATATTCCTTCACTCTTACATTTATTTATGTATTCAATAGAATAAGTACAGAATCATGAAGCAATGGCTGTAACTTAACCTTTGCATACTTTTTATCATGTGTTTGAGTTAACTCTTTTCTTTGATTTTTAAAAATAAAATTTCTTAGGAGAATCACACTTTAATGGTAGAATATTTAGAAAGTGTAGAAATGTAAAATAAAGATGAAAGAAATCCTACCTGCAAATATTGTATAAATATTATTTAGTTTGTTATATTTTCTTCAAGTCTGTTTATATGCATATGCAATGTTGGGCAACACATACACACTTACTTTGCACCCTTCTCTTTTTACTTAACATTTTATCATGAAGATTCTTGCATGGAATTAAAAACTTTATAATTGTAACATTTAGTAATGACAGTTGAGTGCTTGTACCATATATTACTGGCATTTCCTTGTTAATAGACATTGGGAATTTTTCTACTTTTTGGCTCCGTAAATACTTCTGTAATAAAAAAATTTTCTTTGTATTTTGCTTAATTTCCTAATGATGGCTTCTCAGAAGTAAAATTGGCTGAGTCAGGTTGCATGAATATTTTTAGGGCTCTTGATACATATTTCCAATTGCTTTCCAAAATGTTTATACCAAATTTTATTTCCGCTAACCAGAATGTATTCTAAAACTACAGTGGTATGGAGAGGTTTTGAAAAATCACTCTGGACTCTCATTGTGAAATTGTAGAGAACAATTTCATATGTAGGAACTCTTCCCTGAATCCTTCCAATAAGATTCTGGTCCTAAAACCCATTAGTTAGCTATTTAGTTAGTTAATCATCTACTTTTCCCCCCATCCATTGATTTGAATTTAAAAGGGAGGATTTTGCCATAAGTTTATCAAATGCTTGAGTTTATAAGAAAAAGGACTCCTAAGGAAGCTGTTTGGTCCACTGTGCTGCTGCTGCTGCTAAGTCACTTCAGTTGTGTCTGACTCTGTGTGACCCCATAGATGGCAGCCCACCAGGCTCCCCTGTCCCTGGGATTCTCCAGGCAAGAACACTGGAGTGGGTTGCCATTTCCTTCTCCAATGCATGAAAGTGAAAAGTGAAAGTGAAGTCACTCGGTCGTGTCCAACCTTCAGTGACCCCATGGACTGCAGCCTACCAGGCTCCTCCATCCATGGGATTTTCCAGGCAAGAGTACTGGAGTGGGGTGCCATTGCCTTGTGTACAGTACTAGGGAATTGCAGGCATATGTGTTTCTTTCTCTCCAATCACCACAGTATTAGCTCCTGAATTAAAAGTCTAGAAAAAAAAATCCCCTAGTAGCATTCCACTTTGAGATCTCTGGAAGACCAGTCCATCCACACAGATAGTGGTTTTGTTTATTGTCGTTGTAATCCAGTAAAGTCTTAGTAATGGAAAAAGGCCTAGAACTTTTTTCATCTCTGCATTTTTTGCCAAGGTATTTAAGTCCATCAAAGATTAAGAGCCCATTTCCAAACACTCTCTGGAGATTTTATTCAAGGTCCTTTCAAGGAGAATTCAGTGTCCTTATCTATAAGATGAAGTTGATGGTCCAGATAAAAATTTAAGTTCTTCTCAATGAAAACAATATTCTAGGTCTTCAATTGTTTTTTCTAAGGGGGATATTTCTGGAGGTTTCAGATTTGAGAGTTAGACACACAGTATTTGACGGAGGAGAGGGCACTCCATGTCTGGAAAACACTTGGTTTACCTAGCATTTTGACCATCAAGAACAATGGCATGGGGCTTGAGGTAGGGAATAAGCATTCATAAAGGTAGAAGACTTTCTTCTTGGAAGGTGGGCATGTTGGTCATCTCCCCAATCTAAACAGAGATTGAGAACATCCTTTCAAAAGATAAATGACGGCCCAAGACATCCCATGTTTGGTGGTGGTTTGAATAGGACTGCAAAACCCGTGGCATTTACTTCTGTGCCCAGTAAAGAGGCAGGTGAGGGCACATGGAGGAACTCAGTATCAATGGCACCATCAGGGTTGTTGATTAAAATCCAGCCTTTGAGACCTAAAATGGCAGTCAGAGAAAAGAGCACAGTGTGGAATATCTAGTGAAAGAATGGTCTGTAACATCTGACAGGCTCGAATAATATGTACATGGACACATCACCGAAGCGCTATTTTGAAGCTTGAAAGAGGATAGACTGAACAATTAAAGAAAGTGTGGCATATATGTGAAGCCCTCTGTTGTTGATGTGCAACAGGGCAAAATGACTAGACTCAAAATAGGACAGTAATAGCATAGGGTTCTCTAAAGGAGTTTCCAGGTCTTTCTCTGAAAATGCCGTCTCTAAGGTTGTCCTGCACCACCTCCCTTTCCTCAGCGCACCCTCCCTGTCCCGCCCACACACACACACACACACTCTTTGCCCCTTTGGAGAAACCATAGAGACAGAGCACTTGCTTAGAAAGACCAAGAGTCTGATCCCCAAAGATAAATTTTTGTTTTTAAAACTCTAAGCAAAAAGCCTCACACATAGTAAGTGCCTAATATTGATGTAATCTGCAGAAGAAAAACATAAGAAGGGTCATTTATCATGGCTTAAACTCAAAACACAACAAAACCGTCTATAAAAAATGAACGTAAGTAAAAGTATGTACAAAAAGAATCTAGTGTTTAAAGAGTTTGGCCTCAAATCCAAAATAATCTGCCTTCTCTTGAGGTTATAAAAATGCCATTAGCTAAAAGAACCAGCTTCCCCCATTCCAGATGTGGGTCTTTCTTATCTATCAAAGAACACCTCTATGAACGTGATTTGAGAGTCCCTACATTCCTATTCCAGTAGTCATGCTCTGAGTGGGCTAGGAGCAAGACCGCTGCACAAGCTGATTTTTCACTGGATGACTCTGAAGAGTTGTCAGAAGGATTTGATTTGAGTGAATGTGCTATAACTGAATACCAAGGCATGAAGTTCACCTGTGATGGATGGGTTCAGGGGTCAATGCCAGCTTCACTGGGTGTGTTATGGCTCTTGCAACATGAATGGATTCATGCTGCAAAGTTTGACAGCGGTGGCGCCAGAAGATAAAAATTACAAGATCATTTATGAAAGCCGGTCTTGCTGGAAAAGCAAGAGAACACGTGGCTGGCCAAGATCTTTCAAGATCAGGCAGGTACTAACAAGGGCTTCATCTTGGATATTCATTCCCCTCTAAAATAGCAGCAGTTAGGCACACTCACAGCAGCAAATCAGGCCAACCACTCTGGCCATATGCTTGGCCTCAGGTGCCTTCAGGCCTAGCTTTAACAGAAGACTGATGGCTCAGCAGCAAGGCAGCACACCATGAGAAGCAGTGCCTATAAAGAGGCTGTTTTCCTACTATCCATCACTCTTTAAGAGAGGAGAGTGTTGGCAATGAACTGCCTTGAGAAGCATGTTAGCTAGTAAGAAGAAATTTGTTGGGACTCCCCTGGTGGCCCAGTGGCTAAGACTCCACACTTCCAATGCTGGGGGGGCCTGAGTTTGATCCCTAGTCAGCACTAGATCCCACATGCCATGGCTTAGCGTTCACATGCTGCAACTAACGATCCTGCGTGCCACAACTGAGACCTGGCAAAGCCAAGTAAATAAATATTTCAAAAATAAAATTTATAAAAGAGGAAATTTGTTAAAGGAAGACATCCCAAACTGGCGCAGCTTACCAGGGAAGTCTATTCTGGGGCAATATAAGAAAGATATAAATTGAATATAACTTCATAAAGAAAAGATTTAAGTACTTGAAGCTTAAGGAAAAAAAAAAGCCTTTTCTTTTTCTTGTGGATAATCTGTGCAGCTATTATCTTTTCAGGTTTATGAAGCTATTAATCTCACATTTTCACATGAGTAATTTGGTCTTCTTTTTTCTTGCTATCATGCTGTAAAGAAGACCTGATAGTGTGTTGGCATCATAAATGTCTTTTCCTGATTGAGAAGTTCAGCATTCAAGAACTACTATCTTTCTCTCTAGATTTGATTATATGGAAAAGGAGGCCTCCAATTCCTGAAAACTTGAATTTTTACGTTTTCCTGACTATGATTGGTCTGCTTACTCTGTCCTTTAAGTAGCTAAAAAAGTGAGGGTCACATGGTCAGAAAATACGTCTTCTTGAAGTGAGCAGTTAATGAGTCTTAATCTGACCTTGTGTGCGCAGGGGAAATCTTGGCCGCAGGAGGGCCATGCTGGACCCACTTCTGTAGTAACTTAGGCTTCTTTGTCCACACCATCCTCACCACTCCAACTTCTGGACAGCCTCTCAACTCTTCCCAGTCATCCCGTAGGCTGTTCCCTTACTCACTCTTTAAAGAGATAGCCTAGGGAAGTCAAAAGAACAAGGATTGGGAGCCAGGATCCAGGGCTCGAGTTCTCACCTTGGCACCTGTTGGTTGTGTGGCCATCGGTTCTCTATGTGAAGTCTTAGGTGGCTTGTCTGTGAAATTGGAATCTTAACTCTGTACTTTCTAAAGAGCTTCAAGTTTAAATTCTCTGTGACCCAATGCTTCCAGGTTTGTCTATGTTCATGGACTGCTTCCTTTTCCTGCCCCTTGCCCCTTGCTCTGGGAGTGATGATGGACAGGGAAGCCTGGGGTACTGCAGTCCATGTGATCGCAAAGAGTCAGACACAACAGAGCGACTAAACTGAACTGAACTGCACTATTGGATCAGGAGAACTGACTTAACCAAAGATGGATTTTCAGAGACAGCAAAAGAGAAGGCTGGGGGTGGGGATGAGGGTGCTCTGTGAGGTGTGCTTGAGATGACCAGACATTTGGGCATGGAATTGATTAAAATTTCCACCACGTCACAGCTTAGAGGTTGGGAGGGCTGCTCTGCCCTTTACATCCATGCCTCATGCTGCCATTTGTGATTTCTCCTCTTCTAGGCTATCCTGGATGCTCATTCTAATTTGATTCCACATGAATAAAAATGTTGAGAGGAGGCCAAGTTCACAGTAGGATTTTAGTCAGCCCTTAAACATTTCTCAAGGATGACACATATTTCTGCTTAGGCTTGTGGGATAATGCACAGTGTATTATACATAATTCTATTTTCAGGAGCTTACAATCAAGTTGGGGAGATAAGACAGGTATGCATGTGTGAATTTTACCTTTACATTTCAAATAGAATTATGAGTCACTAATCCTAATTTTTCTTGGGTTGATTAAAAAATTCCATAGCTGCCCCTAAGGAGGGTTTATTCCTGACTGTGGTTCAGAAGAAATCAATAAAGGCTGGTAGAAGTTATGAAGATGATGTGAATTCTGACTTTGAGTTCTTTTGCTTTTCTTCTGGGGGAAAAAAAAAAACACACACACACAACTGGCTTCATTCATCAAACATTAAGATGTTCTGTATGCCAGGCACTTTTTTAGGCCTGAGATAAAAAAAATCTTAAGAGCCAGGTACATATTTTGATTTTGATTTGGTCATCCTCTTTATTTATGTGAATTGGGAAAGTCATTCCTCTTCCTAAGCCTTAGGTTTTTCCTCTCACAGTCAGGGATAGAAGTGCCCCATAATGTTATAAATATTTAATTATGTATATGTATATATGCCTAGTACTTGGAAGGCATTCAATTAGTGGTAACTTGGGCTTCCCTGATGGCTCAGTGGGTAAAGAATCTGCTCCTGCAATGCAGGAGACCCAGGAAACTTGAGTTTGATCCCTGGGTTGGGAAGATCCCCTAGAGCAGGAAATGGCACCTCACTCCAGTATTCTTGCCTGAAAAATCCATGGACAGAAAACCCTGACAGGCTACAGTCCAAAGGGTCAAAAAGAATTGGACAAGACTGAGCAACTAAGCACAAATAACACACAATAGCACCATTCTTAAAAGATACAGTCCCCAGCTCCAGGGATCCAAATGTAGCGGTGGAGACAAGCATACAAAGTTGTCATCTTATGGAAACCCTGGCCTGGTGTCAATGGAGCCTCACTGGTCACGCTTGGTGCCAGGTGAACACGGGTCCTTGCTTTTCTGCGTGTTTTGTGTTAGGCTGTTTACTGCCTATGGCATTTGTAACAGATTGGCCAGTGTCCACAGCAGCAGGGCGTGGTAGCCTTTTCATCATCTTCCTGTATGATTGCCAGCGAAGAGAAGAGGTGCAAGGTTGTTTTTTTTTTTTTGCCTCAGTGCAGAATTCTTTTTAATGCAATCATTTTAAGTGGCTATTTCAAGACACTTGCTTTCTTCCAGGAATTCACAAGCCCAGTGGATGGGCCAGATAAGAGAAAGTGGCACTTCTCTTAATGTGACACTTCTCTTAATGAACTCTTTTAGCACCTACTGGTTCTTTTTTTCCAGTGCAGACCTACCCTGCAGGGGGCTGCAGTGACATTACCGTATAGAGAGGATGGACCTGACATGGCCTATCGAGTTTTAGGCTAAGTCCTCTACATGCATAATTCAATCTATCATACTATTGTAACCTCCACTTTACAGATGAAGAAACAGGCCTGCAGTAGAAATAATGTGTCTGTAGTCACACAGTTTAGAAGATGGGGAGCCAGGGTTTAGTTCTGGGCCTAACTCAGCAAATTCTCACCCCTGGACTTAGTTGGGAAACGTAGAAAACTTACATACACCTGCTTAACCTGCCTACTTACATAGGCCTCAACTCCAGTCCCACAGATTCTAATTTAATTGGTAGCCTGGGATTGGGTCCTGGTGTCAGCATTTAAACTTTCTTGTATGGTTCTAAAATGAAGCTGTGTTGAGAACTTTTGGCTTAACTCCAAAGTCACACTGTACCATGTTTCTACACCCAAATAGCAGATTTCCCCCCATTAAAGTATCAAGAAGTGCTTCCCAAACCATATTTTAGAAACAGGAAGTCTTTGGACAGGTTTGAACTTTGGGGAAATTTTTAATTATTTCCCTTACTCCTTTCAGTGGATAAACATTTTTTTTTATGCTCCTGTGGCCCATAGAGCTCCGAGGGAATAGTTGTTACAAAGTCCAAGGAAAGAAAGCGATCTGAGAAAATCTTGGATCCTCGTTTTTTGCGTGTCATTTATCAGTCAGAAATGCTGGCTGATTGCCATCATTTCTGGAGGAAATTTTGGAGGACATTTCAGCCTTTTCTCACCCACCTTGTTGGTGATTTCCTCTTGGGTCTCCTGAACTTTGGTTGAATTTCTGTGGCTCATGTGGTTACCACAGGGGACGGTGCATAGTCCTTAGAGAACAAGAGCTGCAGGCTGTCTGGATGGTCATTTGACTTAGCATGACATGTCCTTGGAAAGAGATCCAGTCATTGACACAGTCCAAAAGAGTAACTGCTTCCAGAGATACTGTAAAACTCAGTTCCAACAAAAATCTCCTATCAGTGTGGTTGGGCTCTAGCTCTTAGCAACTGGCCCTTAATGTGCACGAGGGCACTTGATGGTGGTTATTTATGTTCTTTGCCATTTCTAAGAATTTTTTTCTACATTTAGGAGGATTTTGAAAAGCCAAATGTTTTTAGCTAGAAGGCAGTATTTCTAAATCTTTGGAAGATTATAAAGTGAAATATACTCTTGGGGCTTAGAAGTAATTTCCAACTGGGCATCAATGTATCTATTAGGAAAACTCTTAGAAGTGCAAAAACAGTATGTATAGTATTTATTTTCATTTTTTAAGAATTGACATAAGGATACATAAAATATTATTAACAAATTTTTATTGCTAGAGAATAGGATGAGGAAATGTGGGAGATGTTTATTTTTACTTGACATTCTCCTATAATAATAACTACAACATTGGTGCAACTGATATTTCCTTCTTTCTTTGTGCTTGGTCATATACTATTTCCCATACTGCATTTATCATTCACTATACAGAATAACTTTATATGATAAGTACTACTGTTCTAGTTGCGATGCACTCAGCTATAAGGAACACAAGACTGGCTTAAGCAGCAGAGCGTGTTACCTTAGACAATAAGAAATTCTAGGCTAGAATGCCTCCAGGCATGATAAACTCAGGAACCTCAAGATCTGATATTTCTTTTTGCTCTGCCATTGTTTGATCCCTAGGTTGGGAAGATCCCCTGGAGAAGGGAAAGTCTATCCACTCCAGTATTCTGGCCTAGAGAATTTCATGGACAGTATAGTCCATGGGGTTGCAAAGAGTCGGACACAACTGAGCGACTTTCACTTTCACTTTCTGTCATTGTCAGCATGGCAGGTGATTCTTAAGCTCTGCTTGTGGCCTCAAGATGACCACTGTGTCACATCTACAGGTAGCAGCATCCAGTCTCTTTCCCAATGTGTCTCTCATTATATACCTTTCCCAGAATGCCCCCACTTCCCAAGACAGTATACACAATGCTTCACAGGCCCATGCCTGCACCAGCCTTCCCACTGAGAGGAGAAAGGGACCACCGTGGTTGGTTTCACTGCCTGCCTGGAGCATATGGAGAAAGAAGGTAGAGAATTGAAAAAAAGTTAGAGTTGTGAAAGCAGACTTGAGCCAGTGGAAAAGCATTTTCAAAGCCCCCATCCAGACAGGGCTACTACTAGAAGCATTTGTAAGGAATTTGCATTGATATGCATTAAAATTGCCCTAGACTTCCTTAATGACCCTAGGAATTGTCCCCTTATCCTTGTCACCAGGATCAGAATTCTGTTACGAGGAAGGACTGGGTTATATTACTAACTGCCTTCCATGCTACTATTATCCAAATGTTTACAGAGGGTAAGAAAGGTCTGGTAAGTTCCCCAAGGACACATGGTTAAAGCATAGTAGAGCTGAGCCTTGCAATTAGATCTTACACCAAAACCTATCAATGCTTTTAAGTAAAATTTAAGGATCTTATGTTAGTCAATGATTCATGATTCAGGTAGTGTCCAATCTAGCAGATAGAAAAAATTCCAGAAAGCTGTACAAAATGAAAGACTTATAGGCAAAAAGGAGCAGGAACAAGGAACTTATACCAGAGGGGGAAAAACTGGTTATTGCAACATTACTTTCCTGTAAGGGATGGCAGGAGTCTTATCAGGCAGAGCAGCTAGCTAGTGTTGATCAGGCAACTCCCGACTGACTGGTTTAAGATTCTATTTCTGGGAAAGCTGAAATTGTAATGAAGTCTTGATTGGGTGCTGTGGGCTTCCCTGGTGGCTCAGAGTGGTAAAGAATCCACCTGCAATGCAGGAGACCTGGTTTCGATCCCTGGGTCAGGAAGATCCCCTGGAGAAAGGAATGGCTCCTCACTCCAGTATTCTTGCCTGGAGAAGTCATGGACAGAGGAGCCTGGTGGGCTACAGTAGGTGGCATTGTAAAGAGTTGGACACAACAGAACGACTAACACTTTAACTCTTTTTTTCTGCTTTGGTGATGTGGGGCTTAGCACAAGCAATTCCATTTGGGCCTGTTGTCTTTTTTGAACACCACTCAGATAGACTGCTGCTACTCTGTGCTATCAAACACTGCCTCTCTCTCAACATGTACTGCTTTAAAAATAATTAAAACCATTTCTTAAAAAGAATTATGCTTACAAGCCTGTTAATTCTAACCATGGCTCCTCTAGTCTAGAAATTTGGGAAAACCACCTAAACATTTTGGACTTAGTTTCTTTTATTGTTAAAATGAAAGTGCTCAGCTAGATAAGAGCTATCTTTCCTAGCTTAAAGTTCTAGAAGTATATTATTCTCATGAAAAATCATTCAGAGTGGGGATTTCATTTTGTTATATGGCAAAACCAATACAATATTGTAAAGTTAAAAAAAAAAAAAAAAAAAAAACTTCAGTTGTACAAATAACATCATCCATGAAAAACCTGGAAGAAAGTTCGGGAATGAATGTTACTTTTTTGTATGAATTGTACTTGCTTATTTGCCACCAGTACAGATGGTGGTGTGTAACCCTTCACTGTGGGGGCAGGAGGTGGCACTGATTTCCTAGGGTGGTTTTTCTTTTCTCTTCTCTCTATCATGGTACTATCTCTTCCAAGGACCCAGCCCACCAGCCACAAATATGCCAGGAAGCCCATCTGCTAGTGGCTGTGAGCTAACAGCTGTTCCACAGTACCCATCAGAAACCTTGACTGTGTAAGGAAGGACCATCCAAGTGAGCAGATGAGGGTCCTTGTATCTAGGACCTCTGCCCTCTAGAGCAGATGTATACCGCTTGCCTCCCTGTGACCTCCAGCAGAGATCAGCCATCTCAAACTGCTTTCCAAGGACTTGGAATAAGATGAGAGTAAAGATAACTATCTCACCCACCATTAAGAGCAGAGTAAAGGCATAGACAGGAGAGACAAAGAAAGGAGATGGCTCTGCATATGTGTGCACTTTTCTCCTTTGTAGAAAACAAGGAGCAATATATAAAGATTTGAAAGCTTTATTTAGACCAATATGAGAAATTGAAATTGAAATGAGAGGTGCATCAGCAAGGCAGTATTAAACATTTGCTGAGGAACTTTTGATGTTGAAATACCTGCAAACTTTACCATTAGACAAATATAATCGTGTTTAACTTTTCAAATTCTAGAAAAGGTAAAACATGTTTTTTTTAATATATTATTATTTATGTACTTATTTGGCTTCATCAAGTCTTAGTTGCAGCATATGGAATCTTGATTGCGTCTTGCGGGATCTTTCATTGTGGTGCACAGACTCTCTAGTTGTTGCGCTGGGGCTCCAGAGCATGCAGGCTTCAGTAATTGTGGTGCATGGACTTTAGTTGCTCCATGGTGTGTGGGATCTTAGTTCCCCAACCAGGGATGGAACTCGTGTCCCCTGCATTGCAAAGTGGATTCTGAACTACTGAACGACCAGGGAAGTCCCACTAATACATGTTAATTGATAAACAAATATGTCTTTAGAACCAGTTTATCCCAGAGCTAGGTATGCATTGTCTCAATGCCAAAAATAATCAAAAATTAAATAGTTAATAGCAGATAACAAGCAAGACTTGGTGTAAACTTTATCCAATTTATTTGATTCCCTCATGTTAGAGCCAATAGGGGTCAAGCACATACCCCAAGAATTAAAAGAAAAAAGTATCCATGTTTGTTATTCTGCCAGCTATCATTATGGAGGAAGAGACCCTGTGCATGGAGAGAAAGTTTAAAAAACATATAAGAAACAACCCACAATAAAATTATTATTGCTAATGCAATTTAAGGAGATGGTTCTCTCATTCTCTCACAAAGGAGGGATTTGGTGAATCCTTCATCCTGAGGGACTGGGAGGGTTTGGACTCTTGAGATGAGAGTTACAGGTAAATTTCTTTATCTGAACCCTGAGCCAGGCACAGTTCTCCATGAGATGTATTTCACAGTAACAGATAAGACTTGCAGTTGAGTCAATTCATGAATAGTCATTCCAGGAGACTTAAAGTATAAGCATGTGCTTTAGGATTAAATTATCCAGGTAGTTGCTTTGATTTCCATTTTACTTCCCATGTAAATTAAAGACAAAATTCTTTAGGTGACAGAAGGAATAAGATATGTACCAAATCCTAAGATGTGTCGACATTCTCATAGGCTGATCAAGACTTTGGATTCTGGCCCTCTTTGAAAGTCATGCAAAGTTCTCCTTCAGACAAACCAGGGTGGTCCTTCAAAGACTGGAGGCAGCTGCCATCCAGAAGGCCCTTTTGATTTGCAGAATTCCAGACACTTACACCTCTTAATACAGCACCAAAGACAGCTTGGCTGCCTCACAGCCTCCAATGTGCTGGTACAGCTGTGAAGGAGCTAACTTTGGCAGCCATAGATCATGAATGCTTCATCTCAGCTTCTCTCAGAATAGCTTTCCATCAGGAAGATTTTCACATCTCTCAAAACAAATGTAGAAAGAAGGGAAGCAAACATTAATGGAGGCTTTAAAGAAAGATAATATTTTGACTCTTTGGGTTTTGAAATATGGCTACAGTGTATAGAATTGATCACTTCTGCTTTTTGGGATGTTAGAGCAATAGATGGGGAGCTGAAGCAATTTGGATTCAGGGTCCAGCCTTGTCTACAGTTCATGAGTCATTTAGTTTAGCTTCTTTGACCTTGGTTTCCTCATCAGTAAAATGAGAGGGTTTGCCCAGATGATCTTTGACCTAATGAGTCTATGAAAAGTGAATATTGGAAGCACATGTTCACCTTCTCCAGTTACCAGCTGTGAGATGTGACTGGAACAAATGGCACTAACTGTCGAAACGTTTTGGGCTATAGGGGAAGCATTCTGAAGTGGGACAAGGGCACCTCGTGTTGCAACCTGGAGCCTGTCAACTCCAAGGCTGGGCCAACCTTTGCTTCTGCCTCCTATCCCCACTAATTCTAGCTGAACCAAGAGGGACACACCTAAGCATTAAAAAAAACAACAACAATATATTTCAGAGGCTTTATGAACAGTTATAAATTAATGCTTGCCCCAAAATTTGACTTTTATTTCCTGCAACTGATCTAAGATTGCTGTCTAGCTCACAGTCTCATGGATGACTCAGTCTCCCAACTTAAATGGTCTCCTTTGAGTAAACACTGGGCAATGTCACAGTTCAAACCCTCAGGACCATTTTTCTTTCCTCAAGGCAGCCCCCTTCTACCCTTCCTTTTTCTCTTCTGGTAGGCAGAAGCTTATTCTTCTTGCACACAGCAGTTGGGAGAGGGGTTATTGGACTAAACCGTTCTCAGGATCCTCTCTGATCTCTGCTGAGATGTGCCTGACCCACCTGGTCATTGGCAACCTGTATTAATGTCTACAGATGTGTCTAATCCCACCTGGACTTTTGAGACCTTATGTTAACATCTGGTACTTTGCCGTTAATTCTGTATTTGAAGTATGGACACTTTGTGGATTTATTTATTTGAACTCCAAGTTTTGTTTGATCCAGTAGTTTTTTGGCATATGTTCTTCAGCTTGGGCAATAGGAAATTCTGGATTTCCTACATGCGATCCCCAAACTTGGAGAATCAGAGATGCTCTATTGTGTTCTCTCTCTTACCAAATTCTTCCATGTAAAATTTCTAGTCTACTTCAGCCTTCCCTAACCAACTCCATAATGGTTCGGGACTTCGGTGAGGTTGTCCCCTCCCAGATTTCTAAGTGGAAAACTCACTAAAGGCCCCTGCCACAATGGTTCATTGTGAAAAAATGTGGTAATTAGTGGTGACTGGCATAGACGGGGAAGATGGAAGTGTTCTCTATTTGCCATCGTAGCTTCTGCCCTTTATAGCATAGTAGCTCTTGTCTTTGAATTGACATCATTTCCCAAGTGAGGCTGGTAAATATATATAGGACATGACCTAGAGAAGTGGTTCTCAAACATTATCATGCAGTTAATCGCCTGGAAGACTTGTTAAAACAGACAGCTGGGCTCCACCCTCTGTTTCTGTTCTGTAGCTCTAGAATGGAGCCTAAGACTTTGTATTTCTAACAAGTTCTTAGATGATACCGATGCTGCTATTCTGGGACCACATTTATATGAAATCTTTAGGTTCTGTAAACAGATTGTGGTAAAAGAAATGCAATTTCTAATACAATTTTGTGCTTGGAAATATAATAAAGATAAATCATTTTTCAATATGAGAGATATTCCTGGGGTCTGACTCAATGGACATGAGTCTGAGCAAGCTCCGAGAATTGGTGATGAACAGGGAAGCCTGGTGTGCTGCAGTCCATAGAATGGCAGGGAGTCGGACACGACTGAGTAACAGAACTGAACTGATTTAAAAATTAATGGATGAGCCTTTGTATTATTACGTTAAATATTTTCTAATGATTTCTATCTTTTCCTTTGACACATTTTTTTTAGGTTACAAACCTGATCCACCCTACAGTGAAGGTAGTTATAGCCGAGCTGGGATTTTGGATTATTAAAGGAGTTTTTTCCAGTTTTACATGGTGTGTCTGTTATACCAAGGTTTGCTCTGAGTTCAGATCCAAGCACCTCTGGGCTCACTGCTTTGGTGGTCTGGTATTCCCATCTCTTTAAGAATTTTCCACAGTTTGTTGTGATCCATGTAGTCAAAGGCTTTAGCATAGTCAATGAAACAGAAGTAGATGTTTTTCTGGAAGAGGGATCAAGAGAGAGCAAGGGCCAGCCTATCTATGGCTCAGGCTTAACATACTGTTTTTTTCTTATATTGTTTCTGGTCTTGTATCACCTGTGTTTCAAACACAAACTTCTGTTGAACCTTTTTTAAAAAATTGATGGCTTTATTTTCAATTTAGTTAAGTTCAGTCACTCAGTCATGTCTGACTCTTTGTAATCCCATGGACTGAAACACACCAGGCTTCCCTGTCCATCACCAACTCCCAGGCCTTCCTCAAACTTGTGTCCATCAAGCATTTGAGCATTGCTTTGAGCGTTTCTCATGATGTACTCTGCATATAAGTTAAATAAGCAGGGTGACAATATACAGCCTTGATGTACTCCTTTCCCGATTTGGAACCAGTCAGTTGTTCCATGTCCAGTTCTAACTGTTGCTTCCTGACCTGCATACAGATTTCTCAAGAGGCAGGTCAGATGGTCTGGTATTCCCATTTCTTTCAGAATTTCCCACAGTTTGTTGTGATCCATACAGTAAAAGGATTTGGCATAGTCAATAAAGCAGAAATAGATGTTTTTCTGGAACTCACTTGCTTTTTTGATGATCCAGCAGATGTTGGCAATTTGATTTCTGGTTCCTCTGCCTTTTCTAAAACCAGCTTGAACATCTGGAAGTTCACAGTTCATGTATTGCTGAAGCCTGGCTTGGAGAATTTTGAGCATTGCTTTATTAGCGTGTGTGATGAGTGCAACTGTGTGGTAGTTTGAGCATTCTTTGGCATTGCCTTTCTTTGGGATTGGAATGAAAACTGACCTTTTCCAGTCCTGTGGCCACTGTTGAGTTTTCCAAATTTGCTGGCATATTGGGTGTAGCACTTTCACAGCATCATCTTTCAGGATTTGGAATAGCTCAACTGGAATTCCATCACCTCCACTAGCTTTGTCCAGTGATGCTTCCTCAAACCTCTTAGTCACCCTGATAACACTATGATCAGCCTCAACATCAAGGATCTTATTGAGCTGCTTTTCCTTCTGTCTGCCCAATTCTGCCCACCCCTTCAAGGAGCAATTCAGACACTAGCCTTTCCTGCCTACCCTACATGGGATCTTTTCCACTCCACAGGTTCACATAGAAATTTACCCATTTAACTTCTAAGAATACTTATTAAACATCTAATCCTGTGATTACTCTATGGATGCTTATAGTATGAACAATAGTAATAATATCAGTAATAATAATGATACTAAAGATTGCATAGCAGTTTGTAGTTTGTTAAGGACTTTAACTTATCTTATTACACTTAATATCTTTTTTATTTAAAAATATAAGCTCCAGAGAATAAAAATTATTTCTTGCAGGTCACTGGCACTCGTTACTAAGAAAGCCTTGGCCATTATATAGATATTCCATGAATTCTGCAGGAATAAATATGCAGAATAGTGAGTTTCCCTGGTAGCTCAGCTGGTAAAGAATCTGCCTGCAATGCAGGAGACCCTGCATTATATTCGATTTCTGGGTCAGGAAGATCCTCTGAAGAAGGGATAGGCTACCCACTCCAGTATTCTTGGGCTTCCCTGGTGGCTCAGATGGTAAAGAACCCACCTGCAGTGCAGGAGACCTGGGTTCAATTTCTGGATTGGGAAGATCCCCTGGAGGAAGGCATGGCAACCGACTCCAGTATTCTTGCCTGGAGAATCCCATGGCCAGAGGAGTCTGGTGGACTTTAGTCCATGGGGTCTCAAAGAGTCAGACACAACTGAACGACTAAGCACAAGTGTGCTGGCCTGATACCAAGCCAGAGGCAGGATTTTAAAGTTTTCCCAGAAAGGAAAAAGTGATTCCAATAGGGCTAAAATATGGAAATGGTTAAAGGACAAATGATAATAAAAATGCAACTATTACTGCTGTATTTATAGTTGTTGAACACCCTATGAGATCTTTCATGTGCTTTATCTTGTGTACTTTTCAACAGAACTCTATGAAGTAAGCACTATTATTTAGTAAGGCACTCTCATTATCAGCTGTCAATGAGGAAACTGAGGCTCTAAGAAGCTGTACAACTTATCTAAGACATAGCAAATAAGTGCAGAGCTAAGACTCTATTATGGAGTCTCTCCATATTGAAAGAGAAATTCCACCAAGGGATTACTGGCACATGATGGGGATAACTAGAGTCTTAGAGGTCATAACTATTTTTCTGAATCAGGAAGTGTTTCCACAGGCAATATTCCTGTTTTCATTGGAACACTGTGAGATTTAGAGTCACTTGTGAATTTCCTCCTTTGCGTCAGGGAACATTCAAAGGGAACAACCCAACGGATACAGATGGGCTCCACCAGCTTCCTAGGCCAAGGTCTTCTCATTCTTTGCTTGTTAGGAGTGGTCAGGTGGGCTGACTGCTGTCTCTGAATGTAATACCTTCCTTGTGGGGTAACCAGGAGAACAAAAGAGAATCTGACCATCTCGGATTAGAGCTTTAGGAGGAAGGTAAACCACCTCATCCAGTCAGCTGCCTGCCCTGTATAATATGTCACTCACACGTCAGCTGGCTCAGTACGCCAGGTGGCTCAGTGGTAAAGAATCTGCCTGTCAATGTAGGAGCTGAAGGAGATGTGGATTTGATCCCTGGGTCTGAAAGATTCCCTGGAGGAGAGCATGGCAATCCACTCTAATATTCTTGCCTGGAGAATCCCATGGATGGAGGAGCCTGACAGGCTACAGTTCATGGAGTTGCAAAGAATCAGACATTTCTGAAGCAACTGAGCATGCACGCAGACACAGAATTTTAACTACTTCTCCAAACTCCTTGACAGCAGTACTCAGATTAGTGTCTGATTGAATAACTAAGTAGATAGTGTGTATATGCTGGGGCTGGGAATCTTGGGGACCATCCTAGAATTCTGCCTATCAGAAGAGTAATCTAGGAGGAACTAGATTCCCCATCATGCTTCATTCAGAGTTGCCTCATTTTGATGGGTTTTCTATATTTTGCCTTATAAATTTTTCAATGAATAAGCAGTTATTTGATTTAGTAATTACATTGCTGTACCCTCTCCCTACTCTGTTCCATGACCTATACTAACTCCTGCATTTCACAGATGGGGAAGCTGAAGCTCAGAGAGGTTATGGTATGTCAGGAAGACCCATAGGTGGTTAGTGATGGAGTTAGAACTGCATGCCAGGCATTCTGACTCTAGGGCCTCTGCTCTTTCCACAGCATCATAGCACTTTACCCTGAGAAGGCTGCCTTCATCCTTTCTCATCATCACCTACCCTTAATTTTGCATTAACTTGGTGAGTCCTCTCCATGATCCCTGAAAAGTGGTATTATATTTCCTTAGGTTCTGTCTAATGCAAACCAGCATGAGTACTTATCTCTGAGTTGGGATACTGTATGGAGTGATTATTAACATTACTGGGAGAGGTAATTAATTTCCTGTAAGAGTATGGGTATTCAGAGGGTGCTTGCATGCTTCTTAGCTCCCCACAGGGTTCCTTTTCCTGCTCAGAGTCTTTCCTTGTGCACAGCAAGTGCTCCCACACAACTCAGGAAATGTTAGGAGCTGTGTTGAAGATACGGTTTTAAGGGCAAGAAATTTAGGAGAACATCGTGTTCTGTAATCTTTCTCTTAAGTCCAACCTGTGCCACACACACAAGCAGAGGCAGTGCCAACAAGCAGCCATTGACATGTTTCACTGATCTTAACTCCTCAGGCATTGATCAGTCAATGGTTCCACTGGTTAAAATGTACCTACCATTAAGTCTGCTCCCTGAAGAAATGGGGTGACTGAGGCAAGGAGCATGAGAACAGGAGTCTTTTCCAAACTCTGGGCCATCATATGTAGTGTTGCTGTTTCCTCCTATCAAAATACATTACCCCCCAAAGACATGAAAATGGGCAATCACCAGTAACTATTGCTCTATAAAGATTCAGCTAAGGTTGTGCAGTAATCACTGACTCAATGGATATGAGTTTGAACAAACTCTGGGAGACAGTGAAGGGCTGGGAAACCTGGCATGCTGCAGTTCATGGTGTTGCAAAGAGTCAGACCTGACAGCAACTGAACAACCACAGTGCCCATACTAAAAACAATGTCTCTCAAAGTTTTGGATTGAAAACCACATTAGGAACTATATAGCCTATAACTCTATGGCATTAAATTCAGTATGCTATATTTATGGATATACATAAATACATATAAATGAAAGGAAACAGTTTAATGAAATAATACCCTTTGTTCTTAGTCACTCAGTTGTGTCTGACTCTTTGCAACCCCATGGACTGTACCCCGGCAGGCTCCTCTGTCCATGAGGATTTTCCAGGCAAGAATGCTGGAGTGGTTTGCCATGCCCTCTTCCAGGGGATCTTCCCGATCCAGGAATCAAACCCAGGTCTCCCGCATTGCAGGCAGATTCTTTGCCATCTGAGCCACTAGGGATGCTATTTGAAACTATTTTAAAAATATTGTTTGAGACCTATTAATGGTTGTAGAGTGGTCAGGAAAAGGGCTCCTGGACCTTCCTGGAAGTTTAATGATCATCACTGCCAATCTACATTTGCCCTGCAATGACCATTATACATGGGTCCTGAAGATTAAAAGTATCCCTGAGAAAGGAGAGTAGTATGTCAGGACTTGAGTTCCAGAGCTCTAGTTCATGTGTGCAATGCAGATGCCACGATTTATCTTGACTTTATGTATCATTCAATTATTGAATACATATCTAGTGAGTATGACTATATTCAAGATGGTAGGCATAATGAACTCAATGATAACTCTACTGAGAAACTACTTTAAATTATTATCTTAACTAATCCTCTTTATAAACCCTGAGAGGTGGGTATTATCATTATTTCTATTGCTCAGATGATAAAACTAAGATTCAGAAAGTGATTGACCTGCCAAGTTGATCATAGAGCTGGAGCCCATTGACCAAAGAGCAGAGCCCATTCCCTCATCTACAGTCTAAGCATTGGAAACAAGTAAAAGCACAAACAGAAAACTGACCCAAGTTTACTGATAATCCAGAGACCACCTGGGCAAGGTTAATCAATTACTTGCAGAAAAGCTGTGAGGACTCAGTGGGGGATGGAGAGGAAGTGGTTTCGGGTACCCTTCTGTCCTTCCCACCTCCCAGTGGCCTCAGCTGTTGCCTCCTGACCTCTGGATCAGAGGGTGGAGTTGGAAGGGCAAGCAGGTAGATTGCCCAGAAGGGGATGAAGGATGCAGAGCATGTTTGGGCAGAAAGCAGTAAATCAACCAGGCTGATGTTTCCCTGGAAGTTCTCACCCTCTACTTTGTACCTCCCTCAACTAATCTAAACCTCCCAATGATATATTTTGTAAATTGTGTTCAATTGGCATCCAATTAACAGCAAGCAATTTGTGCTATTTATTTTACAGACCTCTCTGATTGCTTTCTTCCTTTACAAGTGTGTATATGTGTTAATTGCTCAGTCATGTCTGACTCTTTGCGTCCCATGGACTCCTGCACTGCAGGCAGATTCTTTCCCATCTGAGCCACTAAGGAAGCCCTCCTTTACAAGGTATCTTACCAATTTACCTTCAAGGCCCTAAGACTCAGCATACAGGGCAGGGAAGAATCTACTCTGAGTAGGAAAGACTGGGTCCTGTCTTGGGACTGCCGTTTAAAAGTCATTTGACTTTCTTTATTGAGATAGTCTTCCCCGCAATATGGGAGACCTGGGTTCAATCCCTTGGTTGCGAAGATCCCCTGGAGAAGGGAATGGCTACCCATTGGAGAATTCCATGGACTATACAGCCCCTGGGGTCACAAAGAGTTGGACTCAACTGAGCGACTTTCACTTTTCCATCTATAAAGTGAAGGTAATAGTAACCACCTTCTGACCACACAGATTTTTGGATGCTGGTGCAAAAGCAGTTTTGCAAAATATGCATTAGTCTTTGGAGGAAGAAGCCATTCTAATGGCCTCTAGTTACAACACTGAGTGGCCTAAAGATATTAGTTTATATATTAGTATGTAGTGTTTATATATATAATAACTCTGTAAGGGGGATTGTTGTTAAGATAGGCTTTCTGTTTTGAAAGAAAGCTTTTACATTGTAGAAACCCCACCTCCAAACAAACAAAAAAAAGAAACCCCACCTCCAACATAAGTTGACTACTTCAGCCACTGCTGGCGCCTAACAGTACCAGGAAAAATAAAAATAAAAAAGATTCTGCTGAAATCACAAACATTCTCCTTTATCACCCGTTTCAATGTGGCTAGAACACAGTGGAGGGGAGGAGAGTGGCATGAACTGAGGTGGGAAATGCGGGCAAGAGCTTCATCTTGCAGGGCTTCGTATAGATCACAGAAGGACACAGGACACTATCCAAGGGCAATAAGATGCTAAGTAGTTAAAGCAAACGCGTGCTCTTTTCCCAGCAGGAGTGTGAGAGTGGGAGGCAGCTTGAAAAGAATGGGGGACTCCTCCATGTGAGAAGCCTTGCCAGGTTGACAAAGCTAATGTAGCAACCCTAAGGCCACCAGCTACCTGATAACACTGGCCTTTCACTCTCCTCCACCACCCCATGGGGAAGATGTGATGCGCAGGGACAAGGAAGACATGGGTACATGTGCCAGGAGCCCGAAGCTGAGGTCTTCTGCTCTGACCCTTTCATGACCCTGGGATCTCTGTGGACCTGCTTCCTACCCAAGGGGAAGAGAAGAGAGCTGAGAAGATGTGAAGGAAGAGACCTAAAGAGCTTCTCATAACTATTCCAAGTTCTCAAGGTAAATGAGAAATCCTCTGTGGTAGCGAATAAATGTCTCCCCCTCTCAATGTCCATGTTCTGATCCCTGGAACCTGTGAACATGTCTCCTTATCTGACAAGAGAGACTTTGGAGGTGTGATTAAGCTAAGGACTTTGACAGGGGAGATTATCCCAGGTTATCTGAGTGGCCCCTTAATGTAATCACAAGGGTCCTTATCAGAGGGAGACAGGAAGGTCACAGGAGAATGTAGATGTCGAGGACTGAAACGAGAGGTCAGAGTGATGGGAGCAAGGAAAAGAGGTGGTCTCTAGAAGCTGGAAAAGGCAAAGAAATGGATTCTCCCCTGGGGCCTCCAGAAGACACCAGCTCTGCTGACACCTTGATTTCAGACTTCTGGCTTCCAAAACTCTAAAGGAATAAATATGTGTTGCTTTAAGCCACTAAGTTTGTGATAATTTTTTTTTTTTACAACAGCTTAAAAATGTAATGTATCTCCTCTCCTAGGCTTTTTCCTCAAACTTCTCAATCTCTGTCCCTTAAACTCATGCACTCTTAGGAAGGCTCCAATCTTTGGGGAACCAGAGTGTGGGTATTGAAGCCTGTCAGAACTAGCTCTAGTCCCAGCTCAGTCACCTGCCTGCTTGGGTAGCCTTGGGTGAGGTCAGTTATTGACCCTCACTCTCCTCTTCTGTAAAGTGGGGAAGATAATACCTGCCTTGTAGGGTGGTTGTAAGGCTTAGAGCCTATGTGGAAAGGCACTGGCCCTGACACATAACTGGCCCTCATACAGGGTACTGGGAAACTCCAGGATCTGGCAGGTTCATAGCCTTTATTGCCAGGGGCTGAAGCATCATGGCCTTCAGTTGAGATAGGCCAGTATTCTCTACTGGGGGTGGGCAGGCAGAAGGCCTGGTGTATAGTCCGTGAGCAGGGTGAACTGGTCTCAAGAATGCAGGGCCATGCTCTGCCCCCCACCCTGTCTCTTTTTCAGGATACCGTCTCATCATTGTCCTTGTTCAGCCAGCATGGACATGCCAAGTCTTTCTGTCCTGCAGAAGTCCATGTGCCATGAGAAGAAGGACACAAGGGTGGGAAGATCACGTTGGAGGCCCAGTATCCTGGACGTGGAACCCTGTAGGGCTTTGGTTGTCTACGTTCCTGCCCCCGAGGATGCCCTCTTCTCAGGAAAACACAGAGATGTATGTGAGAGGGGAAGGGGACTCTGCAGCCCTCACTTTGGTCCCTCGATCTGAGTGACTTCTATGGCATTAGAAGCGGTGGCAGCTGGACATGTCCAGAAGGAAACTTCCCAGTGGGAAGGCTGTTACCTTTGAGACAATATTGTGTAAAACCAAACCAAACAAACGTTGTCTGAACGTCACCCAAAAAACTGACTTAAAATGAACTTCATGTCCAGGAACATATCACCTGTCAGAAAAACAAGTGCCATATAAGGCATTCCATTAACCAGACATGGCAGGCGGGCACCCGGCACACCTTTCTGCCGTGTGACTCATCACCAGGAGGGAGTTCAGTCAGAACAAGGACAGATTGTTCCGTGCTGCCCAGCCTAAGGCTTTGGGGGAGGGGAATGCCCTCTTCCACGAGACCCTTCCCATCTTCTCAGGGCCAAGCTAGCTTGTCCCTCCAAAGACAAATGCTGACTTCTCCTTCTACCTTGAAAATGCAACTTCCCCACTGAGAAAACCTAATGCTACAATCTAGAATCTCAGATTCAGGGATGCCCTTGAAGTCCATAGCTTTACATAATGTTACCCTTGAAGAGAGGGTGCTCCAGCAGGTAATTTGTCCAAGGTTACACAGCTGGGCAGTGACGGTTCAAGGGCTAGCTCTGAGCCCTCCTAAATCCTGCCTTGTGCTCTTGCCCTCTGGTAGTCTGAGCTGTGACTTTGGATCGTTTAGCCATCAATGCTAAAATGAAATGGTACTTAGTTGATCACATTAGCCAACTCTTCCCTATTGGAGAGGAGGCTCAAAGAGCTGAAGATAATTTCTGAAGCTGGGGAAAGGTTTGAGAGGGGGGTATAGATGCAGGGGTGAGAGACCGATGTGGCTCTAGCACAGTCAGAGCCTGCATGGCCCTGTGCCAAAGCCAACGTGGCTCTGTGCCAAAGCCAACTTCTCCCCTTTCCCCAAGGCCTGTCCTGAGCTTATTGAGTGGTTCAGCTTTGACTCTCCTTATTCTCAGGCTATCTGCTATTCTAATGACTGCTTCAAAGGAAACACATCTAGATTCTCTACTTTCCAAAATTTTCAGAGGAGGGAAGAACCTTAGGTACCATCTAGTCCAGCTGACTTGCTCTTTACAAATGAGTAAATTGAGGCTCCAAAGAGATTAAGAGACTTGTCTGTGGCTGCTGCTGCTGCTGCTAAGTCGCTTCAGTCGTGTCCGACTCTGTGCAACCCCATAGACGGCAGCCCACCAGGCTCCCCCGTCCCTGGGATTCTCCAGGCAAGAACACTGGAGTGGGTTGCCATTTCCTTCTCCAATGCATGAAAGTGAAAAGTGAAAGTGAACTCACTCAGTAGTGTCCGACTCTTAGCAACCCCATGGACTTCAACCTACCAGGCTCCTCCATCCATGGGATTTTCCAGGCAAGAGTACTGCAGTGGGGTGCCATTGCCTCTCCACTTGTCTGTGGCAGTGCTGTCTAACAGAACTTTCAGGGGTGTTGGGAACATTCTATCTCTGCACTGTCCAGCATGGAAACCGTTAGCCCCCTGTGGCTACTGGGCACCTCAAACGCAGCCAGTGCTACCGAGGAACTCAATTTGTTGTTGTTGTTCAGTTGCTCAGTCATGTCCGACTCTGTGACCCCATGGACTGTAGCACACCAGGCTTCCCTGTCCTTCACCATCTCCTGGAATTTGCTCAAGCTCATGTCCATTGAGTCGGCAATGCCATCCAACCAACCATCTCATCCTCTGTCATCCCCTCCTCCTCCTGCCTTCAGTCTTTCCCAACTTCAGGGTCTTTTCCAATGAGTCAACTCTACTACATTTTTAATGTTATCTAATTTTAATTAGGGGCTTCCCTGGTGGCTCATATGGTAAAGAATATGCCTATAAGGCATGTGACCTGGGTTGGATCCCTGGCTTGGGAAGATCCCCTGGAGGAGGGCATGGAAACCCACTCCAGTATTCTTGCCTGGACAATTCCATGAACAGAGGAGGCTGGCAGGCTACAGTCCATGGGGTCTGACACAAGTTAATTTAGATTTCAGTAGCCACATGTGGCTGATGCCTGCCGTATTGGACAGCATAGGTGTAAGGTCACAGAGCTGGAATGCAGCACTAGGTCTCTTTGATTTTAAATCTCTATTTTCACTCCTTCCACGTGGAGCTCTAGGTAGAGGTAGAATTTTTCAGTGGAGCAGGAGACTTAATGATGCCAGATTCCTGGACAAAGTTTATGGGTAAGCAGTAGTGATTGGAGGTATCCTATGAAGTGTCAGTGGTAGCAAAGAAGATATGTCTTCCTAGTAGTAGAATGTGTAGGCTTGCCCGGGTGGGAAAGGAATAGAGAAGTTCATTGATTCATTCTTTCTTTAAACAGGTGGGAAAGGAATACAGAAGCTTATTGATTCATTCTTTCTTTAAAGAAATATTGAGTGTCCCCTATGAGTGAGTGCTAGCCACTTACAATGGTGACTTGACATATTGCCTGAGTTTCCTAAAGATGAATGATTTAAAAATGCCACATGAGTTCAGTGGTGAGAGAACCGTTTGCTGCTGGTGAAAGTCCTCAGCTTTCTTTGGCAAACACTCTATGTCATGCTACAGAAACGCCTGCCTGTATAACCTCACTCAGTCAGTACTGATGGTCAGTCTGTGCTGACTCAGGCTCTGCATCCAGGCTCTCAGGCAAATGATGGTCAGTATGTGCTGACTCAGGCTCTGCATCCAGGCTCTCAGGCAAATGGAGTGGTTTCCTCTGGATCTAGACTGATGTCTTTCCATGAATTCAGCCAGGAGGATGTAGTTAAATCACATCTGGGAGGATAATCACATGGGTTGTTTTAATTTAGTTTAGGATTAAAGTCTAAGCTCTACAGAAAACAAGCCACAGCATTACTCTGGCATCTGTATTATGTAAACTGGCTTCACCCCTTCATGGGTGACAATGAGTTCTCTATAGGCTACCTGGAGGATAGTCATTATTTGTAGTCCTTATTCAGGACTCTTAACCTGTCCTTGTGCATGTGTGTGTATATATGTACACATCAGGAGAGTAGTGATAGCTAAGACATAGTTTTTTTTTTTTTTTTCTCCATCCTAAGAGAACTTAAATACAGTCTGAAAGAGACATAAGTATACAAATACTAAAATTCAAAGAAAAGTGATGTAAGAGGTAGACAGACCATTAAGGATTAGGAACCATTCACTCTGGTTGGACAGAATCAGAAAAAAAAATTCACAATTGTATCCTTGCAGGTGGCTCTTGAAATAATCTGTCAAATGAAGATGGAGGACGGCATTTCAGGCGAAGAAATTGGCAGAAGCAAAGAATTTGAAGTGAGAAAGTTCAGAGAACAAGAAATAGGAAGCTACATTATTTGATTAGAACATGGAAACTGCAGATTGGGTGGTGCTAGAAGGAAATGGCAACCCACTCCAGTGTTCTAGCCTGGAGAATCCCAGGGATGGGGGAGCCTGGTGGGCTGCCATCTATGGGGTCACACAGAGTCGGACACGACTGAAACAACTTAGCAGCAGCAGCAGCAGAGACCCAACAGGAGATAACCAGGGGCCTGATTGTCAGGTTAAGGAATTTGGAGTACTCCTTGTTGTCAGTAGGGAGACATTGAAAGAGTTTGGGCCCTGACATAATACAGTGAAGATAGTCAATGTCAGTCTAGTGGCAGAAGAATGAATCATGGTAGGGAGAACAGTTAAGAGGTAATTTCTACAAGCCAGGGAAGAGGTTGTGTGGGTCTGAGCAGAGACAGAAGCAAATAGGTAGTTATTGTGTAGCTCTTAATCTGATTGAAGGGAAAGGACCAGAGTCAAAAATGATGTTGAGATTCTAAGCCTCAATGATCAAAGAGATGGTGATAGTATCAACAGAGATGAAGTCAAGAGGAAAGACTGGTTTAGTAGAAAAGCTGACCATCTTGATAGAAATGTCCAGCAAATATAACAATCTGAAGGTAGGCATCAAAGGTGGATATCAGGTGCTAGAGAATAGTGGGATGGAGATGTAGCTCTTAGACCTGAAGAGGAGGTTGTCCATCAACTAACCATGTCCCTGAGAAGACATGAGGGCCAAGGATAACCCTTAAGAAGTGATGGAGGCGACAGATGAAGGAAAGGAGGTTCAGTGCAAGACCAGGGAACAAAACACTTCAGAACCAAGGGAGAGAAGTGATATAGGGTGGGTTAGTCAGAAAGTTTGACTCCTGTTGCTGGAGATTCATTGATAAGCAAGATAGACATGGTCTTTATCCTCATGGAGATTATCATCCACTGGAAAAGACAGGAGGATCAAGTAAGCAAAGAAACTAATCAATAACTACAAATGATATAAGCAATGAAGGAAATAAGCTGATGCTGTGATAGAGAATATTCGGGGGGGGGGCGTATGCTTCTTGAGGGGAAATTAGGAAGACCTCTTTCAGCAGGTGTCATTTCAGCTGAGGTGGGCAGGTGAGAAGAACCTGGCCTTGAAAGAGGAGTGGGGTGGGTTCTTGGAAGAGGGAAGAGCATGGCAAAGATGCTGAGGCAGGAAAAGCGTGGCAGAGTGGAGATGAAGGCAGATGGCCAGGGTAACAGGATCCTGGAGAATGAGGAAGAAGGGGGCATGAGATAAAAAGGAAGGGTAGGCAGGGGCTAGATGTAGACCTGGGAGTCAAGTATGAGCTTTATGTTTTTTATTTTTATTAAAAAAATTATTTTGGCCACACTGTGCAGCTTGTGGGTTTTTAGTTCCTTGGCTAGGGATTGAACCTGGGCCATTGGCAGTGAGTGAGAGCATGGAGCCCTAACCCCTGGATCCTCAGGGGATTGCCAAGATGTGAACTTTAGAGGAAGAACCAAGATCAACAGCATGAAACTGAACACAGAGTTTATGGAGAGTGAGGATTGGGAGAACGCTGGATTCTGCTACAAGGATGGAATTGGTGATATTCAAGGGACAGAGAAGAGAGGTGGTGATGTCAGTTTGCAGCGCTGGGGAGCTTGAAGCATCTGGGGACCTTTTCTTGAAGGAGTTTGGTAGTGATAGGTGGCAAGGAGACAGGACATTCTCAAGGATGCCAGCCAAGACCATACTCATCTTAGATACTTAGTCATACTGAGAGTCACAAACCAAGGTTTGTTTATATCAGTGTAGCTGGACCCATAAAGGAGAAATGGAACACCTGGCCTGCTCAAGCTGTTCCTGAAGTCCCCTAGGAAGGTGTAATAGGAAGCCAGCATTCCTGTAGGAGATGAAGATGAGAGCAGGAGTCACTAGCAGGCTGGCCAATTTCTAGTCGAGTGTCTGGTCTTTGCAGCTCACAGCTGATGGCAAGGCCCCCAGGCTTTGGGGATGGATTAGAAAAGCCCCAGACCTGGTTAGCCATCTAGGGAACAGACTGTGCGATCCTGACTATCACTTCACACAGTGTGCTTGATTAATAGGTGTTGACAATTGCAGTGTAATTTTAATTACACTAGGCAGTGTTTCATAATACCTCTGTCAACTGACATATTGTAAAAGGCCATGAAGTTTTAATAGCTGGATGTTTTAAGAAAGCTCTTAGCTTTTAAACCTTAGCTGAAGGAGGCTGAGTGAGATCTGGGATATAATTATAAGGGTTGAGAAGTGGCTGTGAATACTATAAATGCCAAATTAAACTCACCAATATCCAAGGCCTGCTCAGGGAGCAATGCTGAGTCAACACCATGCCTGCTGCCTTTGGTCTTTGAACTTCCTGGGACAACGGGCAGGAGCCAGGTCTCTGGTTGCAAAGGCTTTCCTTGCTTCTCCTGCAAGGCCCAAGTTTGTGTGCCAGGGTCTTTGAATGGAAATCCAGGGAGAAATTGGTGGGAAAGAGACAAAGGAGGCTCGTCGCTAGTATACCCTGGTCCACCTGGAGCAGCGTTTCTCAAGTCCGCTGTGTGTCGTCTGCATCATCATGGAGCTTTGGCCAGGACATAATGACTATTATGTCTGGACCAAACACACCAGAATCTTCCATTGAAGATTTACAATGTTGTGTTAATTTCTGCTGCTTCTCATTACAGTGGCTTCTCTTATTGCACAGCACAGGCTCTAGGCACACAGGCTTCATGAAGTGAAGTTGCTCAGTTGTGTCCGACTCTTTGCAACCCCATGGACTGTAGCCTACCAGGCTCCTCCATCCATGGGATTTTCCAGGCAAGAGTGCTGGAGTGGATTGCCATTTCCTTCTCCAGGGGATCTTCCTGACCCAGGGATCGAACCCAAGTCTCCCGCATTGCAGGCAGACGCTTTAGCGTCTGAGCCACCAGGGAAGCCCTAGCCCAGCACCACTTCTGGGTTGTGCTCATAGGCTCAGAAGTTGTGGCACATAGGCTTAGTTGCCCCAGGGCACGTGGAATCTTCTGGACCAGGAATTGAGCTGAGTTCCCATTGGCAGGCAGATTCTTTACCACTGTGCCACCTGGGAAGCCCTCAGCCAAAGTGAGGAATCAATAACGGAGAATCTGGCTGCTAGAAGTGTGGTCAAGGCCCAGCAGTATCTGCCTCCCCAGAGAATTTATTAGAGGTTTAGGGTCCCATCCCAGACCGGCTGCAGCACAATCTATGTTTTAATGAGATTCCTGGATGATTTGAATGCACACTTAAGTCTGCATAGAGTGGGCAAACCAGACATAAATAATGATTAATGGCTGGATGGGGCGGATTGCAGAGGGAGAAGACAGCCTCTATCACAGGAAAGCTACATGGGCCAGATAGGCAAGGGCCACCATACTTTGATCTGAATGCTCACTTTTGTTATTAGACTAAGGGATTAGACACTTGTAAAAAAAAAAAAAAAAAAATGCATTTTCCCAGGCTCCATCCAGGCTTACTGAATCAGAGACTCTGGGATGGAGCCCATAAATTCTCAATTTTTAACAACCTGTCTTAGTCATTCATTCTGAAAACTTCTTCTCCCAGATAGTTCTTACCCCAGTTTCATGTTAAATTACCTGGGATTTTAACCCAGCCCTCTTAAGTCTTCTGCTGTTCTAGGCCCTGGAGTCTGAGATACCAGTTCCCTTTGGAAGCATAATCCCACGATGTCTGTCACTTTGGGCACTGCTATCTCTACACTTCCCCATTCATTTGCTATCAAGTGTTTTTTAATTTTTGACATGAGTTGTGAAAACAATGCCTTTACCCAGAGGATTTACTTTGATGCTGGACATTTTAAGCACTGTGAAAAAAACCTTCAAGTCACAGGGGTCCTAAAGCCAACCTACTCCTGCCTAGCATTATAGCCTCACCTTTGTTCCATAAGTGTTTCTTGTTTTTGTAACAGTAGGTCTGTGTCTGAAGCCTCGTTCTGCCATTAGTTGAGTGTCTTTAAGCAAATTATCTAACCCCCCGAGACTATTTCTCCAACTGTTAAATCAGGACAATTTTACTTACTTCAAGAACTGTTCTGAAAATTGGAGAGATAATGAAACTCAAATACATATTTAGTTAGTACCTCAGTAAATGACATGTATTATTATTACTTAGATTATTTCATCTGGCAATGAAATCCAATCAAACTAAAGGAAGGTTCATATCCTTGAGCATCCATAGGTATGATTAAGGTAAGGAGGGATCTTCTCCTTCCTCATGATAATTTTTGAGAGGCTGAGTGTACAATCACAAATTTTATCTGAAGTAATAAATAAGAAAATAATAAATAAAAATTTTTTTTCTTGAAAATAAGAAAAAGAAAATACCATGAATTCTTTCAGAGCTAGGTTTGGCTTCCTATGGTCTGGGATATTTTGCAGCTCTACAGAAGTGCTGTTATCATGTAGATTTTTATCTGCTAGAGATACAAGTAGTTTCTGTCCAATAGAACAAACACCCTAAAAGTTCAGTTTATAGGCCTATTGGATGTTAACCAGTTCTATATCTAACCCAGCAATCTTATCCCAATGTTGCTTATATATACAGGGCCTGCTCTTGAAGCAGAGTTAGCTGGCTAAAATAGTTGACATGCATTAGTTTTGTACTTGCTTGAGAAATGTGATTTTACCTTTTTGAAAATTCTTTTGAAAGTATCTGCTTATATGCAGTTTGTCTAAAACTTGACCTTTGGGAATATTAATTTAAGGGAGGTCTGATCTGGGTTCCCGTTACAGGTCTGGTTTTCCTGATGGATCATGCACAGGAAAAAAAGAAAGGGAAATCCAAAGAGATAGGAGTATTTGTACTTTGTGAGTTATGATTTTATTTCTCAGCTCTCTTCTTTAACTTCTGCAGGATGTTATACATATTGTAAAGACAGTATATATATCATAACTAGATACTTATGTGTCTGTGTCCTGTTTACAATGGTGAGTTTGAGGGGAAAAGTGATTGTGTCCCATGAGTCTCAGTATTCCCAAAGCCTGGCACAGAATTTGACGCTTAGAAGCAAAGAAACACCTAAGTGAAATGAACAAAGCTTTCCAAGTCCTTCCTTCTCTCAATGTGGTCATGGACCAGAAGCCAGCAGCTGGGAGCAATCAGAATGCAGAATCTCAGGGCCTCCTCCATACCCATTGAATTGGAATCAGCATTTTAATATGACCCCCGGGTGACTGTGCACTGTCCCGGGCCACGGTCAGTTTGGGAGCAGTGGCTCTGCTATAAATGATGAATGAGATTCAGACAAGGAAAGTTGAGGCAATTGTCCCCAATTTGTAGCAATTCAGCAATGAATACAAAATTGAAATCATTGCCTCACGTATATTTCCTCTGAGATCAAAGTGGGACAGATTGTGCTCTCAGGATGGAATTCCAATTGGGTCAATAAAATCTATAACCTTTGGATGGTGGAGCCATTAAGCCCGGTTTGGCAGGAAGGATGTTGCCTTCTTTGAGAAAAACTCTACAAGTGAAGACTTTTCTACCCTTCTTAGATCTGACTTGGGCCCTCAAGCCTTTATTCAAGATGAAGGTCTGACTCAATTTCTGTTGGCTCCAAGCCCAAAGCAACTGGAAGGTCAAGTTATCCCTTTGTGGATCTGATGGTTAATCATACAATTTAAATCTCTATTTGTCACATCTAGAGCTTAAGTTGTCAGGAATATTTGCCCAATATCCTTAATGAAAGAGCCAAAAACGAAGGAAGAAAGACAAACAGAAACTTTGGGAGAGTTTCAGATACAAAAAGGAGAGAGAGTTGTCTACTTGAAATACGTGATACCTTGAAGAATCTAGAGTTAAAGAATAGGGGTCTTCAAAAATATTTGCAAAGAGATTTAACTTCAGTTTCCTATCAGAAAGTAATGGTTTTTCTTTTTTGTCTGAGCCACGCTTCAGTTGTTCCTGATAACGTCATAAGCCTAACTGTAAAAGAATGAGAGTTTTATTTACTCTCCCAACAAAGAGATTAAACAATTTAGCAACTAGATAGAATCAGCATAGCAGAGTCTCGTAGCTAGAGGAAGCCCTCTGGATCTTTTCATTCAGGGTCTGTGATCCAAATGCTTTCAGGAACTGAACAAGTGAAGCAAGCACGAGAAGGCAATCAGCTGGATGATTTTAGGGGTGGTTAAGACTGTGGGAACTGGAGAGTGAATGCTTAGAAAAGTCATTCGCATTTCTAAAACAATATTGGCCAAACAAAACACATCTGTGGGCCTAAGATGATCTACTTATTTATATTTAAGAAACCTGAGATCCGGAAAAGCTAAATTTTCTGCCCAGGATCACCTAACTATAACTGAAGCCCGGAAACAAATATTCCATCTGTGACAGCTCCTCATGTTTGCCCATGGAGGGGACATTCAAATTGTCTTTGTATATACAACTCTGTGTGTGTCTGTGTATTTAAAAAAAAAAAAAGGAAGAACAGGTTCAATTCGAATAACTGGTTATTTGGAAAATATCTAGTTGCTAACAACAGAGAGAAAGCAACAGCTCTGAACCCCTCAAGCCACCACAGTGAGAGACTAAAACAAAGTAAACCAGCCGTCTTTTCTGCTATCTGGCACCCATTTTTACAAGGCTATAAATAATGTATTTACAGATCTTGGATATTTTTGAAACAGTCATAAAAATATGTATGTTTTAAGAAAAAGACTCCTGGGTTTAAAATTTAATTGGCCAATTATTTGGAGAAAGACCACATGTTCCTCTGAGAACATGACATTTAGTGGCTGGAGCTATTATCTTGGTCAGCTTGCTCTGCCCTAGTCAAAGCCACAGTGTACCACCAGCCCGAGTCTAGTAGAAAGCACAGGGTGGTGTTTCCAGTCTCCTGGTCAGTTATATCTTGGGGCCCTCCTGTGCTCTCTTTCTCTAAAACATGCCAGTCATTAGTAAGAATCACTTTCTATGAGGAAGTGAGAAAGAGGCAAGTAACAAAGCCAACCAGAGCCCTTTGGGATTGCCCTCACACAGAACCATAGTCATTTGATGGACCCAAGAGTCCTCTGTTTCCTTTTGTTCTATGTGTATACAATATGGTTTTGCTTTCCCTGTGCCAAGTACTTTCTGTGCATTTTTTCATTTAATCTTTACAAAAAATCAAATGTTAGTACAATTGACATGCCCATTTTACAGATGAGGAAGATCAGTTTAGTTTTCATGATTTGCTTATGTAGTTGATTTTGAATTCAAATGCAGACCCATCTCCCAGCAGAAAATGAGCTTTTAGGTACTAATCTCCCTACTTTAGGCCAAGCACCCAAAGGTAAACTTGACTTCATGGTCTGTGTTTGTGTGTTTGTTTGTCTCTGTGCTTTTGCTCAATGTGGCTGTCATCCACGAATAAATCAGAACAACAGTCTTTGGCCAGGGCTTTGAGCTCCGAATGTGGAGGGTGTCAACCGTGGTTCCAGTTCTAGGGAGAGGTTGGGCATGTTATTTACCAAAAATCCAGTGCTTAAAAAAATTTGGTTTTAGAAGCTCCACTGGCAAGCCAGTAGAAATAGATGTTTTGCAGCACTAGTGTCTGAAAAGCAAAATTTCAAAAGCAAATCCCATTGTTCTACTGACTGCAGTTATAAAATCAGAGGCACATTCCTACAGGCTGGAACGGAAAAAGCCAGTCGACCATTCACTGGGTTGAAAACATTTGGCAAAACTGACCTAGCCCGGCCCAAGGGAGGGCATAGCTCTGAAAGTTACATCGACCTCTCTTGACCCTGAAATCTCCATTTCAAGGTGAGCTCCCTTCCTTCTCTTCCTTTTTCCCTTGCCTTTCATCAAACTTGTGAGGGTCTCTGACTGGAGTAGCTCTTAGCACTGGTTCCATCTACTCTGACTCTTTACAAAGTTGACTGCTGGAGCAAGGGCTGCAGTATCACACTTCAATCTGGGTGTCCCTGGTGGCGCAAATGGTAAAGAATCTGCCTGCAATGCAAGAGACCTGGGTTTGATCCCTGGGTTGGGAAGACCCCCTGGAGAAGGGAACGGCAACCCACTACAGTATTCTGGCCTGGAGAATTCCATGGACTGTATAGTCCATGGGGTTGCAAAGAGTTGGGCACGACTGAGCGACTTTCACTGAATCTGGGTATATTCATCCAATGCAGGTGTGTTCTATTGGAAAAATTCCATATTCCAGACTTAATGCCTTGTCTTACAAATTCTATAATTTCAAACCTTTACATCACATTGGCCTGAGATAATACGTCTTTGAAGCAAATGCAGAATTTTTAATAATTAGAACTTTTCATTCCATTAATTGCCTTCTGAGGCCATGTTTCTTTTTTTCTTACAAACTTTGAAATTGTTAGGGCAGTAGGGACGGCTCGTAGGTGACCCTATGCATTAGCAACACTGGCACACGGCAGTGGCTCAGTGATTACTGGTTTTCAAGAGATGTTAAACAAGTAACATGGGAATTCTTCAAATCTGAGATAGAGGCAAAAGACAGGGAGACTGGTGAATGGGGATATTTAACCCCTCAGTGCACTTCTGTACCCTATCCCCTGATCTTTGTCATGCTTATAGGGCAAAGTGGGCCTGGCTTCTTTTTTCTCTTTTACCCTACTCCTAGGAGTTTCATGTGGTGGGCTGGCTCAAGGCCATATGTGATGGTGAAATAGAAAGGCTGAAGGGAATTTCCTTTGAGTGGCGATGTATTATCAAATGCCAGAAGAAATGTGTTCGCACCGTGTAGAGCACACCATGGACTCTCACAGCAACGCACAGACGAAGGATCGGCTTAGCATTCAATATACTGATTAAAAGCAAAAGGGAGTTTTTGTGCCCATTGCCCATCTCTGGGGAAGGTAGCATTTTGACACCTGAATCCCCTCCTAAGGACTTGATTTTTAGGGCTACAGGAAGTTACAGGTTTGACCAGATGCAAGAAAGGGCCCTTCAAGTGCCAGAGCAGGAGCCAGCCAGGGCTGCTGAGCGTGGCCTTGCCTCATCTCGGAGCTGGCAAGACCTCTCATAGGGAGGGCAAGTGGTGGTTACCAAGACAGAGTGGGTGGGGTGTTATAATCCAGTGCCAAGAGTTTCTAAAACACAAACAGCTGTCAAGTAAGAATGACAAGAGCCGCAAAGCAGCTGCCTCACCTCCCACCCACATCTACCCTTGGTACCCTGTCGCAGCAGAGCTCCCTGGCAGAGCTGCTCTTGGCCGTGGGCAGTCCAGGCAGTGGGACAATGCTCTTTCTCTCGTTTCGTGACTGGATGCTTCTCTGAGTGAACTGTAACAACAGGCTGAGCTGACTAGCGCAAACTAAAATTAGGACAGATGTTGCTAGAGCTGAAGGCAGCGCAGCCACAACTCACGGAGGAGGTGAATGGAAGAAGGAAACGTTCTTTCTCGGTCTCACTCTGTTATCTCAACCAAGGCTATTTGGATTACATGTTGGTTGATCACACATCCAGTTAACTCCTATTGTGCCTTTTCTGTCTTAAAGCATTGTGACTTAGAAGATAACTAATACTTTGGTTATTAGTCATAAATCATGGAGTATATACTTTTTTTGCTAGTTGGTAAGGAAGTGGGAATAAGCTAGAAATACGCAGAATTTGGGTTTAGGAGCTAAGACAACTTCTTAGGTGAATAACAGCCACAAAATTATATCCAAAGGATGCGCTAAGCTTGGTTCCATTGGTGTTAACATCAGCCTGCAAATAGAGGGGCAGTCGCGGGGTCTGTCTGCTCAGTGTGCAAATGGCAACATTATGATTTCAAGAATCCCCTGGATTAGGAGCAGGACGTCAGCCAGCGACTGGGGATTTAGAAAGCAGAATCTCCTTTGGTGTGAAGAACATTGACCAGAACCAGGCCAGAGGTAAGAACAAAGAATCAAGGCAGACACAGGAATACAAAGTAGGCAAGTACAGCTTAGGTTAGCTCTGGGTAAAGGCTTAGTTCCACAGGCATGTAGGTCCAGAGGGTTCACCCTAAGAGGAGCCTGCTGAGTTCATGCCAGACATGTGACTTTATTTAGTGTTCACAGTGGGCACCAAAAGTGGATGTTATGTCCCTGAAGGTGGGGAGACAGCCAAAACTCAGAGAATTGAAGTGACCCGCCTGAGATTATAGAGCCGGGATGTGGCAGAGCCAGAAATATCACCCTGATCAGCCTGGATGTGAGTTCAGTGCTCTTTTCACTACACCGGGGTGCTTGAAAGATAAGGAGTGGTTTAGGGTGACGAGCCGGGGAAGGGCACAGGTACAGAGAAAATGGAGAGCATGGTGCCTTCTGGATGGGGCAAGTCGCTGCGTAAGCCTGTAACAGAAGAAGCCTGTGGCAGAGTGATAGAGACTAGACTGAGAAGGCAGGCAGGCAGAACATAAAGAGTCCTGAAAACCGTGCTGAAGACTTTGTACTCTAACCCTTAGGCAATGAGAAGATGCAAAAGAGTGACAGCTTCCAGTTTATAGTGTATTTTTTTATTTTTATTTTTTCCTCAGGTGATGTTTCTTTATTTTACATTTTTTTAAAAGGTTTTTATTAGAGTTTAGTTGCTTTATAATGTTGTGTTAGTTTCTGCTATAAAGAGAATCAGTTACTGTACACATATATCCCCTATGTTTTAGATTCTATTCCCATTTAGGTCACCACAGATCATTGAGTAGAGTTCTCTGTGCTATACAGTAGGTTCTCATTAGTTACCAGTTTTATACAGAGTAGTGATATTGTTACTATTCAGTGACTGAGTCCTGTCTGACTCTTTGCGACTCCATGGACTGCATCATGCCAGGCTCTTCTGTCCTCCACTATCTCTTAGAGTTTGTTCAAATTCATGTCCATTGAGTTGGTGATGTTATCTAACCATCTCATCCTCTGCCACCCCCTTCTCCTTTTGCCTTCAGTCCTTCCCATCATCAGGGTGTTTTTTAGTGAGTCAGTTCCTCACATCAGGTAGCCAAAGTATTGGGGCTTCAGCTTCAGCATCAGTCCTTCCAATGAATATTCAGGGTTGATTTCCTTTAGAATTGACTGGTTGGATCTCCTTGCAGTCCAAGGGACTCTCAAGAGTCTTCTCCAGCACCACAGTTTTACAGCATCAATTCTATGGTGCCCAGCCTTCCCTATGGTCCAACTCTCAGATCTATACATGACTACTGGAAAAACCATAGCTCTGACTACATGGATCTTTGTCAGTGAAGTAATGTCTCTGTTTTTTAATGTGCTGTCTAGGTTTGTCATAGCTTTCCTTCTAAAGTGCAAGCATCTTTTAATTTCATGGCTACAGTTCCCATCTGCAGTGATTTTGAAGCCCAAGAAAATAAAATCTGTCACAGCTTTCTCTTTTCCCTCCATCTATTTGCAATGAAGTGATAGGACTAGATGCCATGATCTTAGTTTTTTTAATGTTGAGTTTCAAGTCAGCTTTTTCACTCTCTTCTTTCACCCTCATGAAGAGGCTCTTTAGTTCCTCTTCACTCTCTGCCATTATAGTGGTATCATATGTGAAGCTTAATCTTCCAATTCATCCCACTCCCTCACCTTGGTAATCATGTTTGTTCTCTATGTGTATGACACTATTTCTGCTTTGCCAGTAAGTTCATCTGTACCGTTTTTCTAGATTCCACATATAAGTGATATATGATATTTGGTTTTCCCTTTCTGACTTATTTCACTCTGTATTGCAGTTTCTAGGTCCATCCCTGTCTCTGCAAAAGGCACTATTTTCTTCCTTTTTGTGGCTGAGTAATGTTCCATTGTATATATGTAGTACATCTTCTTTATTCATTCCTCTGCTGATGGACATTTAGATTGCTTCCATGTCCAGGCTATTGGAAATAGTGCTGAAATGTACATCAGGGTGCACACATCCTTTGGAATTATGCTTATGTCCAGATATATGCATAGGAGTAGGATTGCTGGATCATATAGTAGCTCTATTTTTAGTTTAGTTTTTTTTTTGTTTTTTGTTTTTTTTTTATGGAATCTCCATACTGTTTTCCCTAGCGGCTGTACCAATTAATAGTCCCATCAACAGTGTAGGAGGGTTCCCTTTTCTCCACACCCTCTCCAGAATTTATTGCTTATAAATTTTTTTATGATGGCCATTCTGACCCGTGTGAAGTGATGCCTCACTTTGGTTTTGATTTACATTTCTCTAATAATTAGTGATGATGAGCATCCTTTCATGTTTTTTTTTTTTTTTGCCATCCATATGTCATCTTTGGAGAAATGTCTGTTTAGATCTTACCCCGTTTTTGATGTGGTTATTTATTTTCATATATATTGAGCTGCATGAGCTGTTCATGAATTTTGGAAATTAATCCCTTGTTGGTTGCTTTGTTTGCAAATATTTTCTCCAGTTCTGAGGATAGTCTTATTGTTTGTTTGCTTATGGTTGCCTTTGCTGTGCAAAAGCTTTTAAGTTTGACAATTAATAGGTCCCATTTTAAAAATTTTATTTGTATTTTTCATTACTCCAAGAGGTGAATCAGAAAAGATCTTGTTGCAATTTATGTCAAGGAGTGTTCTGCCTATGCTTTCCTCTAAGAGTTTTATAGTGTCCTACCTTTAGTGATGTCTTTAATCCATTTTGAGTTTCAGTTCGTATTTTAGTAGGATCATTTTGGCAACAGAGTGGTGGTTGGATTCTTAAGGGGAAGAAGGGGTTGGAGAGAACAAGAGATCCCGCCTCAAGAGTCTAGTCTAGAGAAGAAATCTTTCAAACATGTGAATAAGACCATATTAATCTTCTTTCTTAAATCCTTAGATTCCCCATTGCTTTCCAGATAAAGTACAAGCTCCTTGGAAAATCCCACAAGTCTTTCATGCCAGTCCTTGCTACCTTCCCAGCCACCTCCCCTGTGCTCCCAGCTCACTCAGTACCATGGTTCCTTGGAAATTTGCTGTTTTCTTTGCTTACAGTGGTTCTCTCAAGCTTATCAAACTTACTCTCAAACTTCAAATTCCAGTTCAAATATTATCCTATATAGGAAGGCTACCCATATGACCTGAAAGGGCTTGATTCTCCCTTATCACACAACTCTTTAAACATGCCTTTATGAATATGATCTTTACCTTGTTTTATAATGTTTCCTTTCTTCTCTGTTTCTGAGCTACTTGAAGTCAGTGATTATGTCTGGTTCATCTTAGATTTTCATCATTTAACTTGGTAATTGGCATGTAAAAAATGCTTTGAAACCAGCACTTTGCTCCCAATATTTATAAGGCTGGAGAAAAGAATGCAGTTAGAGGCCTCAATCCCACATGCTACCTCTATTTTCTCTCAGCCTAACACCCCAGCTCCATCTTGAACCACAGGCAGTTTTGCACATATGTATATGGACAATCTAACCCTTATGTCCAACCTCCATCCACACCCTTCCCCACTGTAAACGGCCACTTCTTAGCCACCTTCAACCCTATATATGTGTTTCCATTGATGCAATAGTCTTGGAAGGACAGATCTGGGGCAGAATCCCTCCTAGGCAGACTTGGACCATTTAGATGGGGAACCTGCAGTATTGAGCACAGAAACAGAGCCTAGAAAGGGGGTACATAGGCTTATAGTGGCTGCATCTCTTTGACCCTATGTACTCTTTGACATCTGACTATGGATGTGACCAGAGAAAGGACAGAGCAAAACCTTTTAGAGCAGCGGTCCCCAACCTTTTTGGCACCAGGGACCAGTGTCATAGAGGATAATTTTTTCACAAACTGGAGTGGGGTGGGGAGACAGTTTCAGGCAGTAACGCAAGTGATAGTGAGTGAGAGGTGAAGCCTGGAAACGTGGACTTGGTAGCCACCACCACATAGGTGGCAGTTGGAACTATAGGTGTGGCCCAAGAAGAGAGTATAGACTGAGAAGAGACTTCAGGAACTGGCAAAGAGAGTCATGAAGAAGACTAAAAGGAATAGCCAGAGAGAGACGTGGAAATCCAGGGGATAGAGTGTCATGGAGGCTATAAGACACAACTGTTATAAGCAACAGTTTATAAGCCAGTTTATAACAGCCTATAAGCAACAGTTTCAAAAATGATGGAGAAGATCACACTACTAACTGCCAAATCAAGTATGGGAAGGCTGAAGAGTACCAATGGCATTTTAATAAATAAGAGGTCATTGGTGACCTTAGTGGAATCCATTTCAGAGGAGGAATGACTGCTGAAGACATGCTATGCTGTATTTAGAAGGCCAAGTGAGGGAAATGTCAACTTAGTTTGTCTTTCAAATATGTGACTATGACCATTTATGCATGGAATGGCCAAAATATTAACATATTCTGATTTTTGTAACAGAATCTTGATGAGGGGCGATATTCAAAATATTTAGCAACAGGAAACTATGACCCTAGCCAGGGAGAACAGGTTAAAGCCACAGAAGCACACACTGCTGAGATCAATCCTGCTCCCAGCTGCCCAAGAATCAGCTGTCTGAATCCTTATTCTCACATGATCAGTTCACCCTAGCCAGTGAGTGTGTAGCAACAACAAAGCAAGCTGCCCCTTCATGCACAGAGGGTGACCTAGAGCTGGGTGAGTGTTTTCTCAAACATCTGCCAGCTGATGGGAGAACACTAAAGCTGTTTCTCAAACTTTTGGTGCCAAGATTCTCCAGCAATTTTAGGGGAAAAAAAAAAAAATTGCATCAAGGATTTAAAATTTTCTTTTCATATCAGCAAGAGGCGTGTTATCTTCTGTCTTTCACTAAAGGTCTATATTTGGCCTCATGATAAGTCGTGTGTGCTTGCAAACTCAGTCACTTTGGTTGTGTCTGACTCTTTGCAATCCCATGGACTGTAGCCCACCAGGCTCCTCTGTCCATGGGATTCTCCAGGCAAGAATACTGGAGTGGGTTGCCATTTCCTCCTCCAGGGGATCTTCCCGACCCAGGGATCGAACCCAAATCTCCTGCATTATTGGCAGGTGGGTTCTTAACCACTGAGCAACCACGATAGGTAGAGCCATGCTCAAATGCTGCTTCTAGACTGGGCTTCTCTTCTCAGTGGCAGTGTCATTCCTGAAGCCCCGATGCACAATTCCTGTTTGTCTTCAGGGAGCAACGTCTGTCCATTGCTTCTTTCTGAGGAGCAGAAGAAACATTTAGTGGCCCCCATGCTATCTCATCCTAATCCTTCTAACATCCAGATCTCCAACTATCCTGGCTCCCTAGCTTCCCTCTCTCCACTCCCGTCACCCACCCGGACCACTCAGAACAAAAGAGTCCTCTTCTCCCTCTGGAACTGCTGCTTGAGAACTCCAGGCCCATTTCCTTCTGTCCTCAGCCCCACTTGGAGCCTCTGAGGGAGGCAAGAGGAGACCTGAGAGGGAGGCCAGCCCCACCCAGGGGCCAAACGACTGAGCCGAGTGGGAATCCAGCTTTGACTGGAGGCCCATGAAGAGTGGAGCCTACTCCTTGTTACCTTTGGGGCAAATGTAATTAAGAACTTATTGAATTTCTGTTTCAGACTTCAATTTAAGAGGTTTGAAATTTGTTAAACGTGATCTGCCGCAGGCTGGGATTCTGAGTATAAATAACATCTTGAAGTTTGCGCTGTTGCTGTTTGATTACAGATTTTGAGGTCCATCCATTGAGTTCATTTTAGATCAGAAAATAGGCCTCTGATACTCCACAATTAGGAGACAGAGTGGCCCCCGACCCTCAAAATAATTAAAATGACAAGCAAGCCAGGTTGAGGAAGATTTGGTTACGCTGGGCAGTTTTCCAAGATCAAAAGTAAAACTGCTGAGATGCCAAACCCTAAATGTCATCATCTTTATAAGCAACTTCCCATGCAGATGATTATTCAGCATGTACGAGCAGGTTCGTATCATACGTGCTGTTACCGGCGTGAACTTATTTTTGGCAGCTTTATGAAATGAATCCCCTTCTCTTTCTCTGAAACAGGTTTCCTGACTTCCTCTATCTAAGAGAAACCCACCCCAAGCCCCAGAGTATACAGAAAAGGGATCATGCAAAATTAGCTCTAATGGATTAAGGATCAGGATTTGGGAGGGAAAGAGTGAAACCTGATTTTGGTAATCTCTGGCTTGTTCTTGGTTTTAAAACAATGCCTCCTTAGACAGCCAAATTCCTCAGAGTGGTTGAGGAGCTGAATTTTTCTCCCTACCATGGATTTTCCTGGAGTCATATATTAACAGGACTTCAAAGCCTTTTTCTGAGCAGGTAAATTATAATAGGTATAATGTGAAAAGAACCAGCAGAATGGAACAAGTCAAGAATCTGGAGGTTATGTGGTCAGAGAACAAATCAAATAGTTAACATGGTTTGGATCACTTAATTTTTTGACCATGTGCTCTTGTCTACAAGTCCCTCCCAACCCTCCCTTGGAACATTGTGACTTTTTCCAATTAAAATACAAACTCAGCTATGTTTGTATTTTTTCCCATACCTGTCTGTCCCCATTTCTCTGTAGATTTGTTCATCTGGAGTAGATGAGATGTCAGAAATTACTAAGAATGGGATGGTTCCCTGTTTAACATGCTTATTTGGCTGGGCTAAAAGTTAACGTACAGCACCGTATCAAGGGCATGAACATGACATGCACCCTCTCCCAGGCAGCCTCCTCTGGGAGAGTGGCCTGTGGCGGCAGCATCTCTGAAGGAGAAAGCTTAGAGGCTGGGTGAGGTGGCAGAGAGCTCTGTCTCATTGGAGTTCAGGGCTCTGAGTAAACCACTTCCAGAAGAGAGATGATCTCCTGGTATCTTACATGTTTCAGGAGCCAGGAACAAGCTTTAATAATTACTTAATTATATCCCTGCCTACCCAGTTCTGTCTCTGAATCTAGGCTGCTTCAAAGGGCCCAGCATGCAGGTGTTCGGGGCTGAGCTGGTGGGAACATGCTGTGGCCGCAGGAAGGGGTGAGGGGAACCTGGATTCATGAGCCATTCATGTCTCTGCTCTGTTCAACCAGCTGTGTGACCTGCGGTAGGTTGGGGCCCTGCTGTGGGCTTCAGTGTCCTCCCAGTGAATTGGGACGTTCTGAGGAGTAAATGAAATAACACCTCCCCAGAATGTTGTTGGAGAATGTGCCTCGCTCGCTGTTCTCCCACTTCCCGTGTCAGACTGACCTTCACAATGTTCCTGAGTCCTGGAGAGCCTGGAGACCATAGAGGGGAACATCACTGTGGAAAGACAGACCCCAAATCTTACTTGTATTTATGTTCAGTTCAGTTCAGTCGCTCAGTCGTGTCAGACTCTCTGCGACCCCATGAATCGCAGCACACCAGGCCTCCCTGTCCATCACTAACTTCCGGAGTTCATTCAGACTCATGTCCATTGAGTCAGTGATGCCATCCAGCCATCTCATCCTCTGTCGTCCCCTTTTCCTCCTGCTCCAAATCCCTCCCAGCATCAGAGTCTTTTCCAATGAGTCAACTCTTTTCATGAGGTGGCCAAAGTACTGGAGTTTCAGCTTCAGCATCATTCCTTCCAAAGAAATCCTAGAGCTGATCTCCTTCAGGATGGACTGGTTGGATCTCCTTGCAGTCCAAGGGACTCTCAAGAGTACTCTCCAACACTACAGTTCAAAAGCATCAATTCTTCAGTGCTCAGCTTTCTTCACAGTCCAACTCTCACATCCATACATGACCACTGGAAAAACCATAGCCTTGACTAGATGAACCTTTGTTGGCAAAGGAATGTCTCTGTTTTTCAATATCTAGGTTGGTCATAACTTTTCTTCCAAGAAGTAAGCGTCTTTTAATTTCATTGCTGCAGTCACCATCTGCAGTGATATTGGAGCCCCCAAAAATAAAGTCTGACACTGTTTCCACTGTTTCCCCATCTATTTCCCATGAAGTGATGGGACCGGATGCCAAGATCTTTGTTTTCTGAATGTTGAGCTTTAAGCCAACTTTTTCACTCTCCTCTTTCACTTTCATCAAGAGGTTTTTAGTTCCTCTTCACTTTCTGCCATAAGGGTGGTGTCATCTGCATATCTGAGGTTATTGATATTTCTCCCAGCAATCTTGATTCCAGCTTGTGGTTCTTCCTGCCCAGCGTTTCTCATGATATATTCTGCATATAAGTTAAATAAGCAGGGTGACAATATATAGCCTTGATGTACTCCCTTTCCTATTTGGAACCAGTCTGTTATTCCATGTCCAGTTCTAACTGTTGCTTCCTGACTTGCATATAGGTTTCTCAAGAGGCAGGTCAGATGGTCTGGTATTCCCATCTCTTTCCGAATTTTCCACAGTCTATTGTGATCCATGCAATCAAAGGCTTTGTCATAGTCAATAAAGCAGAAATAGATGTTTTTCTGGAACTCTCTTGCTTTCTCGATGATCCAGCGGATGTTGGCAATTTGAGCTCTGGCTCCTCTGCCTTTTCTAAAACCAGCTTGAACATCTGGAAGTTAAGACTGTCTTAATCAGTGTTCTTCCACATACAGGAGGTTACCATCAAACCGTTAAAACCTGTCTATGGGGTTCCCTACTTGGGGGAACCAAAGTAATCAAATGAGAGTTGGGGAATGCAATACTGAATTTTCAAAAACACTTCACAGCTTTTCTCTGGGGATTGTCTCCAGGACCGATTTACCAGCCACCTACGGACATTAATCACACTTTATTTTTAGCTCAACATATCATCACCCAGTTGGGTTATTCACCTTGACAGTAAAGTACTTTTGAGAATTTCTGGTAACCTATTTTTGAAAAGAAGTATTTCCAGTACTGAAGAAATTCTAAACAAGGTCACCAAGCTCTGAAGAAAATTCCCAAAGAAGAATTCTGAATATTTTGAGTGATGGTGGCAACTTTCCAGGGGAGAGAAAGCATTCATTATGGGGAGTTTGGGGGTCAGAAAAACCTGAGTTTGAATCCCAGATCCTCACTTTCTAGCTCCTGGATGTGTTATTTAAACTGTCTGGCCATTGGTCAGTCATAGTATCTACTGAGCTTGAGGTTCAGGTGAGGACTCAAAAAATCATGTGCATATATATACATATGCACACATATATATATATACACACAGTAACTTATTTTTATTGAAACTTCCAGTACAACTGTATTCATTTTTATATGTGAACAAAATATTTAAAATAATAATTTTGTTTTCACTTTTACTAATTTTAGTTCATGATAAATAATAACTATATTAATTTATTTAATCCTCACAATAACCCTATATGATAGGTACTATAATTAGCCTAGTTGATGTGAAAACTGAGGCACTGAAAGATTAAATAATGTGTCTGGTGCTGGAGAAGACTCTTGAGACTCACTTGGACTGCAAGGAGATCAAACCAGTCAATCCTAAAGGAAATCAGTTCTGAATATTCATTGGAAGGACTGATGCTGAAGCTCCAATACTTTGGCCAGATGTGGAGAGTCGACTCATTGTAAAAGACCCTGATGCTAGGAAAGATTGAAGGCAGGAGGAGAAGGGGGTGACAGATGATGAGATGGTTAGATAGTATCACCAACTCAATGGACATGAGTTTGAGCAAGCTCCAGGAGATGGTGATGGACAGGGAAGATTGGTGTGCTGCAGTCCATGGGATCACAAAGAGTTGGACATGGCTGAGTGACTGAACAGCTAAGGTCATAGAGCAAACCACTTGCAGAGTTACGATTTCCAAACCTGGGAATCTAGGTCCAGAGTCTCTATTCTTGGTACAACATTGTACTGTACTTATTAGAACATCAGTCATTTATTATCACATTTTATATATTTCTCAGGTATGTGTGGGTTGGAGAGTATGTGTGTGTCTGTGTGTGTGTCTGTGTGTGTATGAGTAAAGGAGGGAATCCAAGATAGTGAGGTGGGTCCCCAGGCTGCATGACAGCCTCTCTTTCTGCCGTTGCTCTGGTTGTACCCACCAATCCAAATATAGAAGGGCTTTTCCTTAGGAACATTCATGGATACAAACAAAGCCAAGGGCCAGAGCAGAAGCCTATAGACTGTCTATTCCTCGCGGCTTGAGCTGCAGTCTCTCCTGTGTTCCTTAGGACTGAAGAACACAATTTCTGAACCAACCTAGTTGCAGGTACAGGCATAGCTATTGTTCTTTATGTTGTTGTCTAGTTGCTAAGTCATATCTGACTTTTTGCGACCACATAGACTGTGACCCACCAGACTCCTCTGTCCAAGGGATTTCCCAGGCAAGAACACTGGAGTGGGTAGCCATCCCATCCAGGGGATCTTCCTGATGCAGGGATGTAACCTGTGTCTCCTGGATTGCAAGTGGGTTCTTTCAGGCTGAGCTATCAGTGAAACCCATTGTTCTTTATAGCTTGTTATCATTTCGAACCAATTTCTCATAACACCCAGTTTTACTGATGATGATGTGGAAGAAGAAGAACTTGCCAGAGGTCACCCAGTCAGTAACCAGAGAAGGATATTTAGCCAGTTTTCTTTCTACAGCATTGCACACATCTTCCCTTTTTGGAGAAGTGAAGCTGTCTCCTAATTGACTAGTTGATGCTAGTGGACTCTATTTTTGTTTTCATTTCCACCCTCTTTCCAGAAGCCAAAATGACTCTAAGAAAGGTGAAGAATGTGAGGCAGAGAGCAGCATGGCATCAAAGAGAAAGGGAAGGAGCAGCAAGACCTGTGGCCAGGTGGCTGCTCTGGGTGGAGGCCCTGGCTGCTGACCCTGGAGGTCCCGTAAGCAGCCAAGAGACCCATTTTTTCCTACACGACTCCCATTGTTAATCTCAGGTAGACACTGACTGACTGCAGGAGCAGAGCTCCCAATGCTCTGTGCAGCAGTGATCTTAACATAGCACAGGAGAAGCACTCAGTTCTCAATTCCACGAGGTGGCTCCCCCAGTGCAGCCTAGCATTGCCCTTCCCCATGGAAAGAGGTAAACACACAATGCAGAGGAATGTTATTGAGTTTCCCAGGACACTGGGCATGTTCTCTGCCTAGCTGACTGCAGGTCAAGAACCTACACTCATTCCCAAGTTCATGGTATTGTTTCCTGATTCTTTAGCCCGAAAGTCTATCTTCCCAAGGAAGGAAAGAAAGCTAGCATTTTTGCTTAACCAAATATGTAGATTTAGAGATGGCTCCGTCCTGGGCACCATGTACCTGTTAGGTGACCAAGGAACTTGTCTCTATTTAGATAAACTTAGAAAGTGTAGCCGGAAGGCTGTGTGAAAATATTCCAAGTGGAAACAGAGCTTGTTTATATAAATTTTGTCCTAGAAAAAGATCTATTGGGAAAGCAGTGGCTTGGAGCTGTAAAGTACACTTTTCTTTAACTCTGTTGATTATGTTCAAAGTTATTTTGAGTGAGTGAAGTCGCTCAGTTGTGTCTGACTCTCTGCGACACCATGGACTGTAGCCTACAACACTCCTCCATCCATGGGATTTTCCAGGCAAGAATCCTGGAGTGGGTTGCCATTTCCTTCTCCAGAGGATCTTCCTGACCCAGGGATCGAACCTGGGTCTCCCACATTGTAGGCAGATACTTTACCCTCTAAGCCACAATGTTATTTTAGTATTTTTAAATTAAACAGTGCAATTTGTTATGCTCTTATAAATTCTCTCATTTTCCAAAAATCTCATCTATTCATCTTGTCTACTTAGGTGAACTCTTTTGGGCGTATGAAAAGTCCCCTTCTTTCCCTTATTTTCTATTCATCCGTCATATAACTGTAGTAAATAATTATTTTTTGACCATCTTTCATCTGAAGCGCATTGCTCTCAGGAAACCCCTATCTTGTGTGACAGAACCCAGTTCCTCTTATTAAAGCTGAAAATTCCAGACACTGGATTTCTCCCTTACAGTTCCGACATAGACATATGATCCAGCTACTACCCATCAGCTGGTGTCTTTGCAACTACGATTGTTAGGAAGGAAGGAACATACAGAACCCAGGCTGGTGGTGAGCACTGGATACTGCAGCAACTACTCCAACTCCTGGAGACAGTAGTGTCAGTGATTCAAGCGTCAGTATCCAAGAACTGCTGCTGCCAGAGCTGACAGTATAAGCTGTAATGTCCAGACTCAGGGTGATGGCTCTGCTGTCTTCCCTGGATGAATCCTGCAGTGGAATTTATAGTAGCATTCCTGGCCGCACAGTCTTCAAGACTATTCTCTGGACCCCTAGAAATTCTTTGAGTTACCCAATGTCCTTTCAATAAATTCCTCTTCTTAAATTAGCTAGAGCCTATTTATGATGCTTTCAACAAAGCATCCCAAGAGATACAATGTTTAAGCAAACACTCAATAAATATTTGCTAAATGACTAATTAAGAACTTCTGATATTTCTCCAAGTCCTAATGAAATTCAACACCCTCCTAAAGAAGATGTACACAAATAGGGGTGGAGAATTGGATGTAAAGTATTTATGGAACAAAGAATAGAAGAGATTTGTTAGAGCAGCAAATTGGCATTGAAGAGCAGTGGGAAATGAGGCTGTAAAACTAGGTTGGGAAGATACTATGGAGGACCTTAAAAAACCAGGCTAAAGAGTTTGGGACTTGTCTCCAGGTATGGGGGTGTCTATGCAAAATTAGAAAATTTGGAGTAATGACTATCATTTATTCCAGACTGTTTTTAGCACAATATTCCCAACATATTAGTTGTAGAATCTACATGTAGAAAATATTAACAAGGACTTCCCAGGTAGCTCCATGGTAAAAGAATCTGCCTGCAAATGTGGGAGGCGCAGGAGCCACAGGTTCAATTCCCTGGGTTGGCAAGATCCCCTGGCGGAGGAAATGGCAACCCACTCCAATATTCTTCCCTGGAAAATCCCATGGACAATGGAGCCTGGTGGGCTGTAGTCCATGGGGTCTCAGAGTCAGACATGACTGAGTATGCACATACAATAAGGAATAAGGCATCTGTAGCCATAGATGTTTGGGAACTAGTAGATCAGTTAAAATTTGGAAGGTTTCTCTACTTTCCTCAGAAGATGAATTTCTAAGAGAGACTGTTCAGTAAGCAGCACTTCTCAAACTTACTAGATATGAGTTTTACTCACCTAAACATGTTGATCTGGAGTAAAAAATGGGAATTCATTCCAGTATTCTTGCCTGGAAAATTCGATGGACAGAAGAGCCTGGTGGGCTACAGTCCAGGCGGTTGCAAAGAATCAGACACAACTGAGCATACATGAACAAAACGTGTTGATGTGAGAGAACCCCAGCCAGGGGTATTATCCGGGTTTCCAATATCAATCAAGTTACTTATTTGAAAAAAAAGTTCTGTAAATCAATCCAAATAAAGAACATCTAATTGGAATGGAAAAAAAAAAGATAAGAATTGATCATTGCTTCTTGTGGCTGCATCCTGGCTTCAGGCTGAATCTCTCTTTAGTTTTAATGTAATTGTTCCCAAGGGCTTTGTGACCTCAAGGTTGACACCCTATCACAGTGACTCTCTCAAGGGTATGTAGTCATCAGCTAATGGCTTTAATAAAGGAGAAGTTAAGCAAGGCTCTGAGCATTATACATGCTTTTTAGACTTCATTTTTTAGAACAGTTTTATGTTCATAGCAAAATTGAGGGAAAGGTGGAGAGATTTCCCATATACACTCTGTTTTCATGCCTGAAGAACCTCCTCCATTCATTGTTACAATCAGTAAACCTCCACTGACATGTTGTAATAACCCAGTGTCCATAGTTTATGTTATGGGTCACTTTGGTGTTTGAATAAATGTATAATGGCATGTATCCACTACTACAGTATCATACAGCCTGTTTTCACTGTGCTAAAAATTCTCTCTTTTGTCTATCCCTTCCACACCCTCAACCCCTGGAAAACACTGAATTTTTTACCTTCTCCATAGTTTTACCTTTTCCAGAATGCCATATAGTTGGAATCCTACAGTATGTAGCCTTTTAAGATTGGCTTCTTCCACTTCAGTTCAGTTCAGTCACTCAGTCGTGTCTGATTCTTTGCGACCCCATGAATCACAGCACGCCAGGCCTCCCTGTCCATCACCAACTCCTGGAGTTCACTCAAACTCATGTCCATCGAGTCGGTGATGCCATCCAGCCATCTCATCCTCTGTCGTCCCCTTCTCCTCCTGCCCCCAATCGCTCCCAGCATCAGAGTCTTTTCCAATGAGTCAACTCTTCACATGAGGTGGTCAAAGTATTGGAGTTTCAGCTTTAGCATCATTCCTTCCAATGAACACCCAGGACTGATCTTCTTTAGAATGGACTGGTTGGATCTCCTTGCAGTCCAAGGGACTCTCAAGAGTCTTCTCCAACACTACAGTTCAAAAGCATCAATTCTTCAGCGCTCAGCTTTCTTCACAGTCCAACTCTCACATCCATACATGACCACTGGAAAAACCACAGCCTTGACTAGACGGACCTTTGTTGGCAAAGGAATGTCTCTGCTTTTGAATGTACTATCTAGGTTGGTCATAACTTTCCTTCCAAGGAGTAAGCGTCTTCTAATTTCATGGCTGCAGTCACCATCTGCAGTGATTTTGGAGCCCAAAAAGATAAAGTCTGACACTGTTTCCACTGTTTCCCCATCTATTTCCCATGAAGTGATGGGACCGGATGCCACGATCTTCGTTTTCTGAATGTTGAGCTTTAAGCCAACTTTTTCACTCTCCTCTTTCACTTTCATCAAGAGGCTTTTGAGTTCCTCTTCACTTTCTGCCATAAGGGTGGTGTCATCTGCATATCTGAGTTTATTGATATTTCTCCCGGCAATCTTGATTCCAGCTTGTGCCTCTTCCAGCCCAGCGTTCCTCATGATGTACTCTGCATAGAAGTTCAATAAGCAGGGTGACAATATACAGCCTTGACGTACTCCTTTTCCTATTCCTCCACTTAGTAATATTCATTAAAGATTCCTCTATGTCCTTTTGTGGTTTTTTTAGATTATTTCTTTTTAGTGCTAAATTATGTTCCACAACGTTGATGTATCACAGTTTACTTATCCATTCATCTATTGAGGAACATCTTGGTTGCTTCCAAGTATTGGCAATTATGAAAAAAACTGCTGTGAACATCTGTGTGTAAGTTTTTGTGTGAACACATGTTTTAAATTCCTTTGGGTACATACCAGGGAGCTCAACTGCTGGACTGTATGGTAAGAATAAGTATAGTTTTTTAAGAAGTTATCAAACTGTCTTCCTAAATGGCTCTACCATTTTGCATTCCCACCAACAATGAACAAGAGTTCCTGTTTCTTCACATCCTCACCAGCATTTTGTGTTGTCAGTGTTCTGGATTTTGGCCATTCTAATAGATGTTTAGTGGTATCTTGTTTTAATTTGCATTTCCTTGATGGCATATGAATTTTGGATAACAATCCTTTATCCTTTATTTAATCCTTTGTTGTTTGCAAACATTTTTTTTTTTCCCAGTCTATGGCTTGCTTCTCCTCCTCTTGACATTGTCTTTTGCAAGAGCCAAAGTTTTAATATTGATGGAGTCCAGCATATCAATTATTTCGTTCATGGATTGGGCCTTTGGTGTGTTATCTAAAAAATCATTGCCATACTCAAAGTCATCTAGGTTTTCTCCTCTTCTAGGAGTTTTGTAGTTTTGAGTTTTATGTTTAGGTCTGTGATCCATTCTGAGATAATTTTTATGAAGGTTGTAAGTTCTGTGTCTAGGTTTCTTTTTTTTTTCTTTTTCAATGTGGTTGCCAGTTATTCCAGCACAATTTGTTGAAAAGACTGTGTTTGTTCCATTGTTCGCCTTTGCTTCTTTGTCAAAAATCAGTTGACTATATTTATGTGGGTCTATTTCTGGGCTCTTTATTCTGTTGATTTATTTGTCTGGTATTTTGCCATTACTACACTGTCTTGGTTCTTGTGGCTTTACAGTAAAATCTGAAGTTAGGTAGCATCAGTCTTCCAATTGTATTGTTCTTCTCCAGGATTGTGTTGGCTATTCTACATCTTTTGCATTTCCATATGAAATTTTGAGTCAGTTTTTCATTGTCTACAAAATAACTTGATTTTTTAAAAATTGGGATTGCATTGAATATATAGATCCAAAAATAAGAGACAGAGACACTGAGGTCTTAAGTGATTTGTCCAAGGTCATATATCTTGATTCAGTACTGGAGTCAGATAAGCTGATTCTACTGGTCAGCCCTCTGAAATACACTGGCTAGTAAATGAGAAGGGACTCTTCTCTGAGTTTTGTTCTCGAAGTTTCAGGAAGTAAATCTAAAGTCTGGATTGGAGCTGGGCCAAGGAGAGAGTCAGGCCTCTGTCTTAAAACAGGAGGTCTCAGGAGCAGTGCAAAAATAACACTGGCCATTTACACCTGGCTTAGGGTATAATGCCAGCCTTCCAGAAGTATAGAAGAGTCTTTCAGGTAAAAATTTTGGATGACATATAAAATATTAGAAGTTTCCTTAGTATTTTGCATATGTGAGTCTTCATCTCCAATGATTTGGCACCTGCCATTAATACTCTTTCCCATCGTAAGTGGTAACCTCATAAGGATGGCATTTCTCTCTGCTGCTGCTAGAAATGGCCAAGGTCACATTCCAGAAAAGGATGCTTGCTTTGCGAAGCATGCCATTCCTGAAGAGAGATAGAGAGTTAATGTTTGAAGACATTGTCAACTTCATTAACAACTAGCAAACCTCCCTATCTTTCTGTTGCTATAACTTTGATCCTTTCCCCAGAAAAGTGATAATAAAAAGATGAATAAGCCAACTCAATTAAAGAACAATGGTTTTATAGAGTTTAATCTTGTCTTTTCAAGACTAGTGTTTGTATTTGGGGACTGGTGGATTTTATCTGCCATCTATCAAGTGTCTATTTTTAAAACTCAATGTGATTTATTCAAATCCTGGACATTCTTTGTGCTTGACAATGCTGGGAGTTAAGGGAGATGGCAAAAAAGAAAAAAATCAGGAAGGATGTCACTTGTGGGTTTCATTTAGTTTTGTTGACACAGCTTAAGTCAAGAAACGCTTGAATTTTAGAGCCAGATGGGAAGTTAAGGGTATGTATCCAAACCACCCCTCCCTTTACCCAACTCAGGAATCCATTGTACAATAACTCTAACACATAGTTCTACAACTATGCTTGTATGTCTGCAGTGACAGAACACCTAATATTTCAGGTAGCTCAGTTTTCATTCCAATCCCAAAGAAATGCAATGCCAAAGAATGCTCAAACTACCGCACAATTGCACTCATCTCACACGCTAGTAAAGTAATGCTCAAAATTCTCCAAGCCAGGCTTCAGCAATATGGGAACCATGAACTTCCTGATGTTCAAGCTGGTTTTAGAAAAGGCAGAGGAACCAGAGATCAAATTGCCAACATCCGCTGCATCATAGAAAAAGCAAGAGAGTTCCAGAAAAACATCTATTTCTGATTTATTGACTATGCCAAAGCATTTGACTGTGTGGATCACAATAAACTGTGGAAAGAGATGGGAATACCAGACCACCTGACCTGCCTCTTGAGAAATCTGTATGCAGGTCAGGAAGCAACAGTTAGAACTGGACATGGAACAACAGACTGGTTCCAAACAGGAAAAGGAGTACGTCAAGGCTGTATATTGTCACCCTGCTTATTTAACTTATATGCAGAGTACATCATGAGGAACGCTGGACTGGAAGAAACACAAACTGGAATCAAGATTGCCGGGAGAAATATCAATAACCTCAGATATGTAGATGACACCACCCTTATGGCTGAAAGTGAAGAGGAACTAAAAAGCCTCTGGATGAAAGTGAAAGTGGAGAGTGAAAAAGTTGGCTTAAAGCTCAACATTCGGAAAACGAAGATCATGGCATCCAGTCCTACCACTTCATGGGAAATAGATGGGGAAACAGTGGAAACAGTGTCAGACTTGATTTTTCTGGGCTCCAAAATCACTGCAGATGGTGACTGCAGCCATGAAATTAAAAGACGCTTACTCCTTGGAAGGAAAGTTATGACCAACCTAGATAGCATATTCAATAGCAGAGACATTCCTTTGCCAACAAAGGTCCGTCTAGTCAAGGCTATGGTTTTTACAGTGGTCATGTATGGATGTGAGAGTTGGACTGTGAAGAAGGCTGAGTGCCAAAGAATTGATGCTTTTGAACTGTAGTGTTGGAGAAGACTCTTGAGAGTCCCTTGGACTGCAAGGAGATCCAACCAGTCCATTCTGAAGGAGATCAGCCCTGGGATTTCTTTGGAAGGAATGATGCTAAAGCTGAAACTCCAGTACTTTGGCCACCTCATGTGAAGAGTTGACTCATTGGAAAAGACTCTGATGCTGGGAGCAATTGGGGGCAGGAGGAGAAGGGGACGACAGAGGATGAGATGGCTGGATGGCATCACTGACTCGATGGACGTGAGTCTCAGTGAACTCCGGGAGTTGGTCATGGACAGGGAGGCCTGCGTGCTGCGATTCATGGGGTCACAAAGAGTCAGACACGACTGAGCGACTGATCTGATCTGATCATGCCATTATTAGAACAATTCAATTGTTTAAAAAGCTATTTTCTTTTGTTGAACAAATCTGACTCTGTAGTGTTCCCCCAGTGGCTCTAGTTCTGCTTGTGGAATTCAGTTCAGTTCAGTCACTCAGTCGTGTCCAACTCTTTGTGACCCTATGAATTGCAGCACACCAGGCCTCCCTGTCCACCACCAACTCCCGGAGTTCACTCAAACTCATGTCCATCGAGTCAGTGATGCCGTCCAGACATCTCATCCTCTGTCGTCCCCTTTTCCTCCTGCCCCTAATCCGTCTCAGCATCAGGGTCTTTTCCAATGAGTCAACTCTTTGCATGAGGTGGCCAAAGTATTGGAGTTTCAGCTTTACATCATTCCTTCCAATGAACACCCAGGACTGATCTCCTTTATAATGGACTGGTTGGATCTCCTTGCAGTCTAAGGGACTCTCAAGAGTCTTCTCAAACACCACAGTTCAAAAGCATCAATTCTTCGGTGCTCAGCTTTCTTCACAGTCCAACTCTCACATCCATACATGACCACTGGAAAAACCATAGCCTTGACTAGATGGACCTTTGTTGGCAGAGTAATGTCTCTGCTTTTGAATATGCTATCTAGGTTGGTCATAACTTTCCTTTCAAGGAGTAAGCATCTTTTAATTTCATGGCTGCAATCACCATCTGCAGTGATTTTGGAGCCCCCAAAAATAAAGTCTGACACTGTTTCCCCATCTATTTACCATGAAGTGATGGGACCAGACGCCATGATCTTTGTTTTCTGAATGTTGAGCTTTAAGCCAACTTTTTACTCTCCTGTTTCACTTTCATCAAGAGGCTTTTTAGTTCCTCTTCACTTTCTGCCATAAGGGTGGTGTCATCTGCACATCTGTGATTGATATTTCTCCCAGCAATCTTGATTCCAGCCTGTGACTCTTCCAGCCCAGCGTTTCTTGTGATGTACTCTCCATAGAAGTTAAATAAGCAGGGTGACAATATACAGGCTTGATGTACTCCTTTTCCTATTGGGAACCAGTCTGTTGTTCCATGTCCAGTTCTAACTGTTGCTTCCTGACTTGCATATAGGTTTATCAAGAGGCAGGTCAGATGGTCTGGTATTCCCATCTCTTTCAGAATTTTCCACAGTTTATTGTAATCCACACAGTCAAAGGCTTTGGCATAGTCAATAAAGCAGAAATAGATGTTTTTCTGGAATTCTCTTCCTTTTTCCATGATCCAGAGGATGTTGGCAATTTGATCTCTGGTTCCTCTGCCTTTTCTAAAACCAGCTTCAACATCTGGAAGTTCACGGTTCACGTATTGCTGAGGCCTGGCTTGGAGAATTTTGAGCATTACTTTACTAGCATGTGAGATGAGTGCAATTATGTGGTAGTTTGAGCATTCTTTGGCATTGCCTTTCTTTGGGATTGGAATGAAAACTTACCTTTTCCAGTCCTGTGGCCACTGCTGAGTTTTCCAAATTTGCTGGCATATTGAGTGCAGCACTTTCACAGCATCATCTTTCAGGATTTGGAATAGCTCAACTGGAATTTCATCACCTCCACTAGCTTTGTTTGTAGTGATGCTTTCTAAAGCCCACTTGACTTCACATTCCAGGATGTCTGGCTCTAGGTGACTGATCACACCATCGTGATTATCTGGGTCATGAAGCTCTTTGTGGTACAGTTCTGTGTATTCTTGCCACCTCTTAATATCTTCTGCTACCGTGCGCCCAGTGTCAGGGCTGGTGGCTGAGAGGAGCTACCCCACGTCCAAGGAGCAGAGGCTGTGAGGGCGCAGGAGGGCCGAGAGGAGCTACTCCATGTTCAAGGTCAGGAGGGGCTGCCGTGAGGAGATACCCCTCGTCCAAGATAAGGAGCAGTGATTGCGCTTTGCTGGAGCAGCCGTGAAAGAGATACCCTACGTCCAAGGTAAGAGAAACCCAAGTAAGATGGTAGGGTTGTGACAGGGCATCAGAGGCCAGACACACTGAAACCATAATCACAGAAAACTAGCCAATCTGATCACACAGACCACAGCCTTGTCTAACTCAATGAAACTAAGCCATGCCGTGTGGGGCCACCCAGGACGGGAGGGTCATGTTGGAGAAGTCTGACAGAATGTGGTCCACTGGAGAAGGGAATGGCAAACCACTTCAGTATTCTTGCCTTGAGAACCCCATGAACAGTATGAAAAGGAAAAATGATAGGATACAGAAAGGGTAACTCCCTGGGTTGGTAGGTGCCCAATATGCTACTGGAGATCAGTGGAGAAATAACTCCAGAAAGAATGAAGGGATGGAGCCAAAGCAAAAACAATACCCAGCTGTGGATGTGACTGGTGATAGAAGCAAGGTCCAATGCTGTAAAGAGCAATATTGCATAGGAACCTGGAATGTCAGGTCCATGAATCAAGGCAAATTGGAAGTGGTCAAACAGGAGATGGCAAGAGGGAACATTGACATTTTAGGAATCAGCAAACTAAAATGGACTGGAATGGGTGAATTTAACTCGGATGACCATTATATCTACTACTGTGGGCAGGAATCCCTTAGAACAAATGGAGTAGCCATCATGGTCAACAAGAGAGTCTGAAATGCAGTACTTGGATGCAATCTCAAAAACAACAGAATGATCTTTGTTCATTTCCAAGGCAAACCATTCAATATCACAGTAATCCAAGCCTATACCCCAACGAGTAAGGCTGAAGAAGCTGAAGTTGAACGCTTCTATGAAGACCTACAAGACCTTTTAGAACTAACACCCAAAAAAGATGTCCTTTTCATTATAGGGGACTGGAATGCAAAAGTAGGAAGTCAAGAAACACCTGGAGTAACAGGAAAATTTGGCCTTGGAATATGGAATGAAGCAGGGCAAAGGCTAATAGAGTTTTGCCAAGAGAATGCACTGGTCATAGCAAACACCCTCTTCCAACAACACAAGAGAAGACTCTACACATGGACATCACCAGATGGTCAAAACCGAAATCAGATTGACTATATTCTTTGCAGCCAAAGATAGGGAAGCTCTATACAGTCAGCAAAAACAAGACCGGGAGCTGACTGTGGCTCAGATCATGAACTCCTTATTGCAAAATTCAGATTTAAATTGAAGAAAGTGGGGAAAACCACTAGACCATTCAGGTATGACCTAAATCAAATCCCTTATGATTGTACAGTGGAAGTGAGAAATAGATTTAAGGGACTAGATCTGATAGAGAGCTTGTGGAATTAATGTGGGATAAATTCTACCCAAGAAGGGTGAACACTATAGGAGAGTAATGCTGATCATGGCTCTGGAGCCCTGTGGCCTGAGTTCAAACCCACATGCCTCCCCCTCTTCACCGAGTACTTGTGTCTCAGTGTCCTCACCTGGAAAATGTGAATTTCATCAGTGCCTACCTCATAGAATGGGTATGAGGGAGAAATAAATGGGTTTCTATGTGAAAGAAGTGAGAGCAATACCTGGCACTTGTTAGGCACTCTATGAATGTTAGCTACTGACAATGTTATTTTTATTATTTTGCCTTATATACCACTTCTTTTCAGAAAATAGTACTATTTAGAGTACTGTAGTGAGAGTATTCTGAGGCTTTGGTGAAGGCCATGATTGATAAGTAATGTCTGCCAAGGGTAGAAAAAGGGAAATGATGTCACATATGCCAGATATTTGTGATTTGTGATCCAGTTCTATTTTCTCATGGCAGTCCTTCAAATATCTAATGAAATAGACATTTTCCTGTCTTAGCCTCCTCTCTTCTGAGACAAAACTCCTGGTAGAAACTCTACTAATTCTGTAAGCTGCCAAGAGACGGGCCCTCAAGGCATCCTTGAAATGGCTTAAAATCAGAGCAAGGAAGAACATCGTATCTTGTTATTTATTACCTTATATTAAATGCCTCTGAATATCCAAGACTACCATAATTATTTGAAATCTCTCCCAAAGCATTGACGTTCCATTGCTGTTGGCTTGCAGCATGTTATGGAGGGAACCTTAGACTAAGGAGTTAGGGTATATTATGGACTGAATTGTGTCCCCTTAAAAATCTGTATGTTGAAGCCCTAATCTCCAGTGTGAGTGTGTTTGAAGATAGGATCTTCAAAGAGGTAATTAGGTTAACTGAAGTCTTAAAGGCAGGACCCTAATATGAAAGAACTGTATTTCCCAGTAGAATACAAATCCCCAAGAGAATCTCAGTTTTAAAAATGAGGGGAAAAATAAAAAAGAAGCAAAGACAGGTACCTCTTTCCTAAAGATCCTGAACCTTGTTTAGCATTTCGCATAGAGAATCCTGAAATCATAGGGAATTTTTGTTTAGAAAGAGCCTCCAAGGTGGCCGGTCTAACCATCCATTAAATTCAACGTTCCTAATATTTACTGGGGCCATATCAATAATAGTCATCATCATTATTATGTATATATTCCCACTGGGAGTTCTGAAAGGATTAATGGTGGCTGAAATTACAATAACATAACTCCCAAAGAATCTGCCTGCAATGTGTGAGACCCAGGTTCAACCCCTGGGTTGGAAAGGTTTCCCTGTAGAAGGGAATGGCTTCCCACTCCAGTATTCTTGCCTGGAGGATTCCATGGACAGAGGAGCCTGGTGGGCTACAGTCCATGTGGTCGCAAAGTCAGACACGACTGAGTGACTAACACTAACAGCAAATTATTTAATTATTTTCTACAATATCTCAGCTAAGTTGTCTTATAGTTTCAACAAAAGTATATCCATCATTAAATGTCTTTCCATCTGATTAGAGTCAGAACCTTAGAGTTGGAATGGTCCTTCCAAAATCATCTAGCCCATCAGTACCACTTTGAAAGTAAGGAAATTAAAGTCAAGTACAATTCAGTTGTTGTCTTGGATGCCACAGCTAGTAAAAGCAGAGTTTGAGTCCAAATTCCCAAATCCTGACTCTTGCCCAAGACCCTCTATGGGCCTCTGTTCTGTGAGGTCCACCCATCCCTGGACAGTCCCAGATCGTGTCCACATATTCTCATCCGATTGTCTCAGCTCTTGCTTTTGTAGCCATATTGACAGCATGAACCAGTCAATTTGAACAGAGCCACCCTAGGATGAATGGTTGAAAATGGGTCTATTGGTTGGAATGGGTTTTGTCTTGGACTCTATTATTAATATAAAAGATATTTTTTATTCCCTCTTTTCTGATTTTGTTATCAATCCCAGGATACTAGAAAGACCCCCTTATTTGTCAGTCTTTGCAATCAGTAGGACTCAATCACACATTGAAGGCTGGCTTATGTTAGCGTAAGGGACAAATCTGCATCAGGAAAAGGAAAGAAGAAATGCTCCTTTATCTACTGATCAAGTCCCGAGTGACCTTTAGTCCAGAATTTAGATCTTCTGTTTCAACACACTCTCCACCTGTGTGTTTTTATATGGTACCAAATTACCTCGAATTTTAGAACTATTCAGAGACTGGTTGTTTGATTAACCAATTTATAAAAATACTTCTCTAAAGGAACAAATCTCATTTTCCCCTCTTCTATCCTGGTAGTCAATAACTTCCACATTCCACACCACACTTGATTTTCCTGATCCCCCATCATGGCCTAATACAAATCCAATGGGAAAAGGGATAGAAAACGGGGAAACAGAAAATACTGAGTGAAGGGGAAGAGAAAAGAGAATTGAGAATTCAGATACATTGCCAAGTTTTCTCTTGAATCCTAATCTTGGTCCTCATGCTTGGAGGGTCAGAGGAGCTTTTGTTTGTTTAAATGGCTAAAGTAAAACCCTACCCTGTTGGTTGGGAAGCTAAGCAATATTCCAGCCTGAGATGAAAGTAAGGTAAAGTAAAGGGGGGTGACAGGGTGGGGAGTTACAATGAATTAAGGAAAACACATGGTCTTCCGAAAAGGAAACAGAGTTATGAAAAGAGATGGAAAACCCAGTTCTTCCAGGATAACGCCTTTTGTTGGACCCCAGCGGGAAGCTGAGACATGAGGAAGCTGGAAGGATGTGATGGACGCCCAGGTTACCTGACAAGAGGAAAGAGGGCTGAAGGAAAGGCGAGCGGTGGGGGAGGACAAGGGGTCACGTTTTTCTTGGCATTGGAATCTCTTCAAATGAGCTATTTTTCAAAAGTTTCCAAGGAGGATCCTCTACCCGTTTCCAACCTCCATTTGGGATTTGAAACCTACAGGAAACAAAGCCCCTTCCCATGACCTCTTTCTTCCTCTCTAAATTAAATCTGAATGTGGAGGGCTGGTTACACAGTCTGGAGCCTTTTGCTGTGCCTGGGAGTGTTGCCTCTCCCTGATATAGTCTCAGAGGTGGTTCTGCTCCCAATTAGCTGTTGTTTTAGCAAGTTCACGGCAAGTTGTTTTGGTTTTTGGCAAGTTGTTTAAAGATTTGGCTTTCAAGCTCTCCCATCTGTAAAATAAGGAGTTTGGATAAGGATCATTGGTTAACTTTGGGGGTTTTTTTTGAGAGGGGACATGGGGTAGACTGAAAACTCTACCACTGCTGTCCAGAAACAGTCACCTAGGCCTATTCACACATCCTTTTGCACGCTACTTCGAGAATTCCTGGACCCTGCAGTGAACAGTTCTCCACTGTAGTTTTCCTTCTTGCAGGAGGATTACACTTCTTCACCCCACTGAACCCAGGCACCAGCCAATGAAGTGTGAGCAGACGTGCTGGGTAACACATCTGGGTTGAAGAATTAACAGCAGTGTTCTTTTGCCTTCTGCACTGAAGCCTATAAAGTTCCTGATGGTGGCTCCTCCATCAGGTCCAGGAATGAGGATGACAGTGGTCTAGGTGTAAAGGCCCCAATCAACCTTGACTTAATATGAGGCATGAACAAGCTTTTATTGTTCAAGCTTCTGTGGCTTTAATCTACTGAGATTTTTGGAACTGTTTGTTTTCACAGCATAATTTAACCCATCCTGGCTGATACAACTTCTGAATCGATTCACCGACCTTGGAGTTTTCTGTGGGCCCCGTGTTATCAATCCCAAATCTAAATAATATCTTAACTATTTCTATTTCTGAAAGCCAAAGAGTCTGTGAGAAAAACTTAAAAATGCAAATTCAGATTCTTAAGTCACCTGAGTTCATAGGGAGTATCTGTTTGGTCAGGAGTGTCTCATTTTGGAGTCAAGTTATCAAATCCACAATTGTGTGGATGATTGGAATGAAAGGCTCACTGGGCCCATCTTTAAAAGGCAGTGAGGTGTTGACCAAGGTCTCAGGGCACATCTACCTGCAGCAGAGAACTGAGGGGTCATTCCAGCCCTTGGTGTGCTATGGACACTCTCTAGCCACTATCTCACATGCAGAAGAAAAATCAAGAAAACAAATAAAAGCATCTTCTGACAGCTTCAGATGACCAAAGAAATCAAGAAGCAGGATGTCTGCACTTTGTTTCTATTTATGGAATACAAAGTTTAAACAGAGCTCCCCATTTAGAATTCATCTGGCTATTAAAATTGCCTTCCAAGTGGTTATCTGCAAGGAAGTCGGCATCATTTAAATCTTTCCCTGTAGTAAGTTTGTACTTAGAGATGTTTCACATGGGTTTAAATCGCTGATCAATTTTACCTTGTCAAAACAGAGAACCATCTGTCAAAAACAGGAAGAAGCTCATTAGTGGGAAGCAGGAGATAATACAATAGAGGGGAGAATAAACAGACTACCCTGAAACAAGGAAATGAGAGCCTATTCAGGAAGCAAGGGGGAATAGGAGAAAATGCAATGGTAGTCATAGTAGACCAAAAACTAGTGGGTCAGCTATACCGACCCTAGCAAGTGATACTGAAAAAGAAAAAAAGAAGGGAACAGGTGCAGTTTAGGAGATAAAAGATTTTAGTCTAGATAACAAAATAGGAACTTAACAATTAAGTTCTTAATTTAACAATTCAATTAAATCCCTTAATTGTTAAGGGATTTTACAATTTATATGTATAAAAAAAAGAGCCCAGTATGCCTATAAGAGTGTTGCATTGAGTGGAAGTCAGGAAGCCTAGAGTCTTGACCTAAGACTGCTCTGGCCTTTTGATCTGAGCCTCAGTGTGCTTGTCCATAAAATGAACAGTTTGAGTTAAGAACTGTTTCTAAAACAGTATTTTAGAAAATATTGTTCAGTGACTCTTCATCATCACAATACAGAAAGTTCTAGTATATACAAAGCTTAACATAAGGATTAATGTAAGGATAGATAATTTTTTACTTGAATAAATGTCTAGAGTAGCTATTTATGAAATTTTAGAAACTAGGACGCTCCTTGGAGGGGGAGGGTGACCTTTAAAATTTAGATAGAATTCATCAGATAGAGGGTTAAGAGACCAGGAGACCTGTGAGGTTTCTTCTAGCTATTTCAGACAATGTAAAGATACTTTGTTCTTGTCTTTTAAACGAGACTTTCACAATGACTGGTCCCTAATAGGTGGAATGCAACTATAAAATTGTTGATTTATGGTCCTTGTAACTAAAGGAAGATGGTACTGTCAATCTAAATAAAGAGGTAAATTGAGACAAGTTTGTATGACCAAAAATTGAATTTATTTGAGAATAACAGTTGAAATGACATTCAGAAAATGCATGCTGTGTGAGCTATGGCGGGTCCACTAAGGGTTTGGAGTGGGCTGTATTTATGTGTAAGCAGTGTAAAAGGGGGGAAGTCCAGCCAGAGTCCAAGCAGTAAGTTCATTGGCTGGAAGATGAGGAGAGATTTTTGGTACATGCTCATTGGTTAGGGGATAAACATAGGTCTTCTGTAAATCAGATATTTACCAGAAATCTGTCTCTCCGTTCTTTAATTCTATTCTTCTGAGGGTACATGTGTGAAAGGACCATATCCTCTGATTCTATTTTAAATTGAAAATCCTCTCATAGTACAAAAAGAAATCCAGCCGAAACAAGGCTCTGGGCGTGATCATGTCTTACTCACAGAAACTGGTGGGTAGTAGGATCAGTATCCGCGGTCCTCCGGCCTCGGCCTCGCCACAGAACCGGGGTGTTCGGAGGCTGGTCAGCATCAGCAGCCACCCAAGAGCAACTGAGAGCTGATTTTCTTCCCTCCGGGTAAAATTCTTCTTTCCTCTCTGGAAGATGCTATGGACCTTACTCTACATACTGGATAGAAATATGTCTGATCAGGAGTATCCTACTCTACAGGCTTCTCTGGTGGCTCAGTGGTAAAGAATCTGCCTGCCGATGCAGGACACTTGGGTTGGATCCCTGAGTGGGAAGATCCCCTCGAGGAAGAAATGGCAACCCACTACAGTATTCTTGCCTGGGAAATCCCATGGAAAGAGGAACCTCGTGGACTACAGTCCATAGGATCACGAAAGAGTCAGACACGACTTAGTAACCAAACAACAACATCCTACTTCACAGCAGTTACTTTTTTAAAAAAACAGAAGAGGAAAAATCCCTTAATGCTACCATATTTCAACGTGAGGAAACTGCAAGGTGTGAGCCTCTGATTAGCCACTGATTAGAAAAAAATGTACAGCCAGGGGTGGAACTGAGTCCGTGGGACTTGTCCTTTGGAAAGGCTCTGCTAAAGGGTTAATGCTAAACAGAGAAAAGGAACTCATCTAAACCCTCAAAGCCATAGAATTGTTCCTTTAGTCCTATTTTTGGAGGTGACTCCTTTACGGCCGGACTTCAGCCAAATAGAGGCATGTGGGGTTCCTTCCATACCTACCTTTTTGGTGTTCTCTGCAGCCAACTCTCACTCTCGGTTGATCAGCATCTCTTCGTAGGCCTCCCTTTCTGGGAATTCACATTGCATACTTGGTGTGTCCTAATGTTTTTTAAAATAGTAACACTTTTTAAATGTGAAAAAAATGCCAGTGATTGCCATTTAATGGTAGTTCATGGTCTGGGGCCTGATAAGTGAGTAATCAGCACAGCAGATTAACCAGTTTCCTCCATTCTAGATACCACATGTTTCCCATTTGAACGTTTCTGAAGATATGTCTTATAATGATTGATGTATGGATCTAATGTGTTAGAATTTTCCCTGCCCGCCCCTGCCAAAAAACCATTGACTTGATGGGACTGGAACTAAGAGGACATAAGAGAAAGAAAATATCAAAGTGGAGTCCAAGTAATAATAAAAATGTCATTATATTACATGTAACAGAAAACGCAGACTTTGGATTTTAAATGTCATTTATTTTTTCTAGATTATGCTATCATGTCATTCATAATTCAAAATGTACATTTGAGATACAGCAAAAGTCTTCCTTTGAATTCTGTCCCCCAACTGCCCAGTTCTCCTACTTGGAAGCTGTGTTGCAATTTTCTTGTATGTTCTTCCAGAGATAGTTTATATGTCAAGAAAGTTTATGTAATTATCTCCTTATTTATTCAGATGATAGAATGCTATACTCACTTCCCCATTTCTTGCTTTTCTTTCTATGCAAGAATATGTCTTAGAGATTACTATGTTGCGGTACATCAAGAATTTCCAAGTTTGCCTTTACAGCTGGGTAATATTCCATTTTATAGGTGTGTAGTGATTAGTTTAGCCTCTTTCCTAAAGAGAACACCTAAGTTGTTTCTAATCCTCTGGTATTACAAACACTACTGTAGAGAATGACACTGTATTCATGTCATTATGTGCAGGTGTGAATAGGATCAATTTTAGAAGTGAAATTGGTATGTCTGAAGATATGTGCATCTGTACATTTGCGAAATATAGCCTATTTGTCCACCATCGAAATGTGCTATTTTATATTCCTGTTAGTAATATATGAGAATGCCTATTTCTCCATATCAGGTCAATAGAGTCTATTATCAAACATTTTTATCTTTGCCACTCTACTAGGTAAAAAATGGAATTGCAATGCAATTTTTAAAAATCTTAATTGAAATATGCTTTATTCATAAAGGTACATTTATCATTAGTGTACAGCTGAATAAGTCTTTGCAAATTAAGTGCATCACCTAACGAACACCCAGTTAAGAAACAGCATAGACCCTACAACCTAGAAGTCCCCTTTGTACTTTCTTCCAGTTCATGTAGTTTTTGCATTTATCTTGGGTGAAAGTAAACTTTTTAAAAACTATGCCATTTTATTTTGAAATAACTTGAAATGAGACTTACCAAAAGCATCATTTCGCGTGCTTAAACACCATTTACATTTCTTTTTTTCTGAACTGTATGTTCCTATCTTCTGCCCATTTTTAGATTAGGCTGTTGGTGTTTTTCTCTTTGATTTGCAGATGTGATAAGGAACTTTCAGGCCACAGTAGAAAAGATGTGAGCACTATGCTGGAATTTATGAACTGTAGTTGACCCCTGAGAGTGGACATTCAGCATTCGGAACTCCAGAAAACCAGTACAGAGCGAAGCAGCTCAATACCTGATATAATTGGCCAAGGGAGGCTTCTGCCCTGGACCAGAGTCTAAGCAGCCCGTCACCTCTCTTTTGTTTAACTTGCAAGCCTGACTGCCCCCAGCCCATCCTCCCCACCCGACCCCACCCCTGCAAAAAAAAAAAAAAAAAAAGCCTGGAGCAAGTGGATTGTCTGTCCAGTGGGTGATTCATCCTCAAGTATCAGGCTAATGTTTTTTGGGTAACCAGTTGAAAATCCAGCCTGGTCAAGGGAAAGACCTGTTACACAGCAATATCTGAGAAGACTCTCAGGAAACATGTGGCAAGAAACCCCTTCTAGAAGAGAGGTGCCATTCATGAATGAGCGGCTGACCGGGGTGCCCCCAAAGTACCCCATCGTGTGCTCTGCTGCCACAGAAAGCAACAGCGTCAGTCTTTGCCTGGATGCTTTGCTTCAGAAACAGTGTGTCCTGGGGAGGACACACACAGGAGGGGAGTTTCCCTTCAAAACAAAAGCAAGTAGGAGTTTTCTGTTGTGTTTTTTTCCCCTCTTCTTTGCCCCTGACTGGACAGTAACCTCGCACCACATGCCTTCCAGCAAACACTCATCACCCGATAAATCATGTGACCCCTTCTGTTTATTTAGAAGTGCTTGCCCGGCTGGGGCCTCTAATCCAGACCCTGATCTGTAACCAACTTCAGAGTGGTTTTCCCTGGAAAGGGAACTTCTGAAGACCAGATGAGGCTACCTATTCATTTGCACAGAGGAGCTCCCCCAAGTCATTACCGGGCTCTAGAGAGAAACAGCGAAAACATCAGACAGTTTACAAAGCTGCCCAAAAATGTCTTCCAGAGAATACCAGCCCTGTTCAGTTTCTGCACAATATGGAGTAGCTGGAGAATATCTCTTCTCAAAAGTAATATTAGGTTCCTTTTCAAAACTTTGCTTAATGCTTCAGATTCTGGAATCAACAAAATGCAAATGCAAATACTTTTGCTGAGTGCTTTGGCAAAACCTCTGACTGAGCAATTTTAACTCTGATTTAAAAAAAAAAAAAAAAGGCTACTTATAATGAGAGGGAGGTGGAGGCTGCTTTTGAAGAGATTAAATGCCTGGCTCTGAGTCCCAAGCAATATATCTCTGAGTAGACCCAGGATCTTCCAAGATCAGAATCTCCTGGGCTGAGCACAGAGGAGGTTCCCCAGGCCCTATCCCAGGCCCCAAGAATTAGAATTGCAAGAAGTTGGGCTCCAGAAATATGCTAAAAACAGACCAACAAAACTAGAAGTACAGCTGCAAAAAAAAAAAAAAAAAAAAACCTCTCCAGGTGAAATGTTATGCTTGTTGACATGGGACAACTCTGCTTCCAAAACACCATTTCAGAGACCTAGAAATGGCCTCACTGGCCCATGGACAACTAAACTGTAGTGTGAAAAACTTCTGGAGGGGACAGAACCTTCACTCTGTAATCTACCTTTCCAGGTGTTTTTACCTCCTTTCAATCTACTTGCTGGCTAGGTTTTCAAGGTAAAATGGGCACTTTATTCAGTTTGAAATAAAAAAAAAGTCCTCATCCCCTAGCTTGTCCTTGGAGGGCAGAAGTCTTGTGATTGGATGAGGACGCCCTGAGAATGCATCAGTATAACACAGGTATAGCTGTGCAGATGCTGAAAGGAGTGAAGTGGGAGGAGGAAGTAGAGACAGTGAACTGAGGCTCTTAGGCAGTTGTTCAAGTAAGCCATTACTTCACATTTCCAGATGCCATTTTAAAGCCTGTCGAGCCCTCGACCTCAGACTCAGTTTCTCACCTCTGAGGAAATGAATTAGGAACAGAATCCACTCAGGAATCAGACCTGCCTATTACTAAAAACCTTGGGAGTCTTGGCAAAAAGGTCACTGCAGCATTACCACTACTCAGGAGCTCCCTCTAGGCTCCTAGAGGCTGCCCCTGAATAGAGAAATCAGGGCTCTGTCAGCAGAGAAGAGGGCGGTGGCTGCTGCACAAGACATAGAGAGTTGACATCGCGGCCACAGGGATGGTACATTATCTTTGGTAGGGAGTTTCCCCCTCATGCTGCTGCTGCTGCGTCTCTCAGTCCGACTCTGACTCTGTGCAACCCCGCGGACTGTAGCCCACCAGGCTCCTCTGTCCATGGACTCTCTGGAGTGGATTGCCATTCCCTCCTCCAGGGGAACTTCCTGACCCAGAGATCAAACCTGAGTCTCTTTAAGTCTCCTGCATTGGCAGGTGTGTTCTTTACAACTAGCACCACTGGGAAACCCTCCTTCCTTATGGCCAAGAATAAATGTCCTGCCCTAGAGAGAAGAAGTTCATTTGATTTTAGAAAATAAGACGAACATTTCTCATCTGACTGCCTTGTTTTGTTTCATTGTCTGGAGGTAAATTCCTGCCTTGTTCTAAAGGTAGAAGTTTAATTTGTCTCCTAGGATATGAGACCTTTGCATAAAATCTGGGTTTGCCAGAAAGGTCCTTTCTCTGGAATTCTCCAGCAGATCCTCCCTACTCATTTTTTCCATTTGCCCCTCTGCTGCAAGAAGCATATGTTCAGCTGGGGCATACCCACATGCACTGGCATTTTTCACCAAGGTGTTTCCAGTCCTATCTAAGTGAGCTTCCCAAATCTCCAAGCTGAACATTGTTTCCTTTTTTCCTGAAGCAAATAAAGCCTGAGCAAAGAGTCCTGTGTGCTCAGCAACTTTGGTGTGTTAGTTTGTCTTCCAATCTGGCCTCACTCAGGGTGCTTATCTCTTAGAAAGGGAGATTATTACCACACACACTGGGCTGGAAACCGCTTCGCTGACAGGTTTAAGAGTCTTAACAAAATAAACAGCAGAAAAGGCAAAACTGTGTGCAAAATGGCTGCATGTGGGAGGGAGGCTGTGGTGGGGGTGAACATTGGCATTTCCTTCCGACCAACCGCTTGTCTCCCTGTATAGCGACAGCTGCTAAACTGACAAGCCCTTCACCATACCTGCTGATCTGGTTTATGATTCACGTCTTGAAAGAACCTTAGTGTGTTTGTGGTTATTCTTCCTGTTTTTCATACCCAGAAAGCAACACAAATAATAGCATCATGCCTTTGAGTTTCTCCTCATCTTTCTTTAAAGGGACCCAGTTGAAGACTCTTTTCCTTGGATTTGACAGAATCTGATCTATGACCAGTATTTGCAAGCAGCTTGAGGAGTCATTTACTTCTCTTTCTCCCTTCCTAACACCTCATAGTACAGGACTGTTGCTGCTCTTCAGTCGCTAAGTCGTGTCCGACTCTTTGCAACCCCATGGTCAGGCCTCTCTGTCTGTGGGATTTCCCCAGGCAAGCATACTGGAGTGGGTAGCCATTTCCTTCTTTAGGGATCTTCCGAACCCAGAGATCGAACCCGTGTCTCCTGCATTGCAGGCAGATTACACAGAACCACCAGGAAAGCCTATGAAAGGCTGGGATTGGGGGTGCTATAAACAATGGTTGCAAGGAATAAATGGGAAAAATATATTTAAAGCACTTAGCATAGGGCCTGGCACTTTCATAAATTGTAAATCGTAGCTATTTATGGTTATTATCATTGTCATCATCAGTTCCCCATACCAGAACATTGCAGAACATAGAGGTTTTGATAAAGGTTACTTTGAACCTCTTTTCTGAGAGGGTGGGTCTTGAATCCATGACAGTGTATTTACTTGGTTATGGGTCTCAGTCCACTTAGTTATCATAGACATGGGATGAGTCACAGATAAATTCTCGAAAAGGGGGTATGCAGCACAGTAGGGACACCCTTTGGCCTCAGCAGCTCTGGTAAATGCAGTGTTTTCTTCCCTAATTTTGTTTTCAAAGGGGCTCATAAGGGAGCGTTCAACCACAGTCACACTGTTTACTTTTTACTACCAATCCCATCCTCCCCAGCTATCACCAAAAAATAAAATGAAGATAATAGACAACATTATGTTTAAAGATGGCTTTTGCTTAAAACTACTAACCCAGTGTTAGGGAAGCAGCTGAGCCAATGGAGAGACCTGTAGCCTGTCTGACACAGATTCAGATACCAGCTTGGCCACTTTCTGGCCGTGTGACCTGCTTGACATTTGGGAGCCTCAGTTTCCTCATTTATAAAATGGAGATAACAATGCTTACCTAACAAGGTTTCTGTAAAGGTTAGAAACAGTAAATGTGTCTGACTTTTTGCAACCTTATGGACCATAGCCTGCCAGGCTCCTCTGTCCATGGAATTCTCCAGGCAAGAATACTTGAGTAGGTTGCCATGCCCTCCTCCAGGGGATCTTCCCAACCCAGTGACTGAACCTGCATCTCTTAAGTGTCCTGCATTGGCAGGCCTGTTCTTTACCTCTAGTGCCACCTGTGAAGCCCAAAGAATAAAGCATACCTACTAAAGAATTTGTTTAGTTGCTAAGTCATGTCCCACTCTTTTGCAACCCCATGTAGCTTGCCAGACTCCTCTGTCCATGGGATTTCCCAGGCAAGAATACTGGAGTGGGTTGTCATTTCCTTCTCCGGGGGATCTTCCTGACCCAGGGATCAAACTGTGTCTCCTGCACTGGCAGGCAGTTTCTTTACCACTGAGCCACCAGTGAAGCCCACTAAAGAGATTAGGTGCTCAGTAAAAATGGTAGCTGGTTCCAGGGTTCTTTTTGCTTTTCTGTCCCACCCACGTCTAAGGATAAACGACTTCTCAAAGCATATTAATAGGTATGCTTATAGTGTGCCAGGCAATCCTCTAGGCCCAACTAGTTTAGTCCTCTCAACAATACTATGAGGCAGGTGATATTATTACCCCACTTTACAGATGAGGGAAATGAGGCATAGAAAAGCTAAGTATCTTCCCTAAGACCCCATAGCTAGTAAACATCAGCAGATATTTTCTCAGTCAAAGTGATGTCTGAGTTCCAGCTCTGGGCCACTCTACTAGGATACGTCTTTTGGATGACCCACCTCGGGATGGAGGAGAGGACAGGCTACAGTCTTCCTTTCCAGAGGGCTTGCTGGATGGCCTAGGGACCTAGACCTTGCCTCTGGATGAAGTCAGAAGGGCCATACCCTCTTACAGGGACTTCCTATTGCTCTTCTTCGGACTAAGTCTAGCAAAATCAATACTATACCAATGACAGTTTTTTGTTTGTTTTGGGGGGTTATTTTGGACATGCCATGCAGCATGTGGGATCTTGATTCCCTGACCAGGGATTGAACTGATAACCCCTGCAGCAGAAACATGGAGTCTTAACCACTGGACCACCAGGGAAGTCCTACCAATGACAGTTTTAAAACTACTTTTGGAAGTGGAAACAAGAGTCCACCATGGAAGTCCAGGCTTCTGCAATAAGAGCTCCCTGTCTCATTTTGGGGGGCCATGTGGCTTAGTGGAAAGCCTCTTAAAGTAAACAGTTTCTATGGATGATCAGTTTTGGCTGTGTGACTGCTCTGTGAAAGGAGATTAATAAAATTTACATCAGAACACAGAACTTGCATTGTTCTAAGAATGAAATGAGATGATGCACAGAAAGGTCCCTGAACAGTGCCAAGACTACATGGATTTTCAGTGAAGGAACATTGTATTCTGCACTTTCAGCCGTCTTGCACAACTTCTAGAACAATTTATCTTAAGAAATGATCAAGAATTTTGGACTGCCTGTCTCAAATTAACAATCTATTGGATTGCACATCAGACATTTTGCTCTATTCCTCCTGCCTTGAACCTTGTCCCTAGACCTGGTTTCTACCACCTCTAATATCTGCTGTTGGCCAAACCTCTTCCAGGAAGGCTTGGCAACCACCAACTCTTTAAACAATGCTCTCCTGCCTTCAGGGGCAACTTGGAAGAAGAAGTTGGCCCGGCAGGGGAAAAGTTTGGATGTAAAACTAGAAGCGTGGCCAGGCCTTAAGTTCTGCATCTTATGATGAGCTAGGGACATGACTGTCTCTTTACCATTTGTGGCTCAAGCACCTCATCTATAGAATGGAGAGGTGGCTATATTAGAGTAGCTATCACTGAGGCCACTTCCAACCCCTCCTCAGACGAATGACCTCTTTCCCCAGTGAGGTCCCCAGCACCCTGAATTCACTGACTTGGGAGGGCCATGACTTTATGGCTCAGCATTACTAGGTTTTCTGGAGAGAGAAGCAGGAGGAAGAGAAAAGCAAAATGGCGCACCAAGATAAAGCAAAATTATGAATCAGACTCTCTCTCCAGGAAAAAGAATAAATCTCCTCTGGACTTCCTGTAGCAGCAAAGAAAAGCCTTTAATTTCAGAGCTAGAGTTATTTGTATATTGTCTCAATGTCCTTTCACAGAGAGCTCATCGCAAAAACAATAGCAAAGGCAAACGAAAGACAAGCTATTGTTTTGTTATATTTATATCTCTAATGTAGGAAACGGCATGAAATATTGGTAAAGAAACTCAGTAAGTCTCTGCTCCAGGGTACACAAAGGCAGCAGGGCCAGATGTTGGAGGACATGATCCCCCTGAAAGAGCAAAGGAGAAACATGTTGAATTCCACAAGGGACAGTGGTGGGTGGGAGTGGGGGGACGGGGAGTATTCACTCAGGTGCTCACGAAGCAAGCAAGAAGCTGTGTAGCAAACAGCCTTCTCTTCATCGGTGCAGATGCCACTGCCTGACGGCTGTGGGATCGTGGACATAACTGTCATCTCTCTGTCCCTCATTTTCTTCATCTATGAAATGGGGATAAATACAATGCTGCACTCACAGGGCTGTGGTGGAAATTAACCACTTAATATATGTAAATTATATAGGAATGTGCCTGGAAAGTGTTACATACTCACTATTAGCTGCTATTCTTATTATATATAGGTCTGTGGAGGAGGTCTTCTCACAGTCTGAGAGCTATAATGATAAATACCCACCACCGTTTTAGGGAGACCATGTGGTACAGTCAAACTCGTGTTGGTTCCGCTACTGTGGAAACACGGGGGGGGGGGGGTGGGATTCTGGGTCCATCTCTTTCCAGCCCTCACTCTGGGCAAGGCTGAAGAAACCATGGGTCACGGTGGGTCAAAGTGTAAGGTCTCTGAGGAATATGGTCTTACTCTAGGTGTTCTGTGAATACAGTATTGTCCTGCCCCGTGGGGCCCCTTTTAAGCCTCTTTCTCATCATTGACACTACCATCATCATTGTGATCAGCCAGACAGAAGAAGAGTAAACATTTGTCATTTTCATCCTCCTAACACCTCCCCATTCAGTTTTATATTTCTCAGAGAATGACCATTAGGGTTTGAAAGGACCTGAATAAACTGATTCTTCAAAGATGTAAGAGTTTTGTTTTTTCTTTTTAGATGGAATTCATATAATATAAAATTAACTGTTTTACAGTGATCAGTTCAGTGGTATTTAGGACATTTACATGTTGTACAGCCACCACCTCTATCTAGTTCCAAAACATTTTCATCACTCCCAAAGGAGACCCTGTACCCAGTAAGTAGTCACCTCCCATTCTTCCCTTCTCCTTGACCCCTGGCAACTACTGATCTGCTTTCTATCTCTATTAATTAACATGCCTGGATATTTCATATGAATGGAATCATACAACATATGGCTGTTTATTTTGGTCTGTCTTCACTTGTCATAAAATTTTGGCGGTTTATTCATCTTGTGGAATGTAGTTTATTTCGTTTTATGACTGAATTATATTCCATGTATGTATACACTACATTTTGTTTACTGTTTGTCACTTGATGGATATTTTGTTTCCTTTTGCCTTTGGCTACTACGAGTAGTGCTGCTGTGAGCATGGATATACAAGTATTTGTTTGAATACCTGTATTCAGTTCTTCTGGGTATATACCTGGGAATGAAATTGCTGGGTCATATGGTTACTCTATGTTTAAACTTTTGAGGAACTACCAAATTGCTTTCCATAGATGTTGTACACTTTTTACGTTCAGTAGAGAACTTTAGTTTTGAAAAATAGTTCCGGTGGTTGAAATTTTCTCTTTTCTGATCCAGATTGGCCAGTGAGGTGGAAGGACTGCCCAATGGGTTGGAGGAACAGTAGCTTTAGGGACCAGATCTCTCTGCTGCTTCTTAGTTGTAATAAGACACTAACTCTGCTCTTGGAAAAGATCATTCTACTAAATCATTAGGGAAGTGGGAGGGGGAACATGGGAGAAGACACTGAACAGGATGGACTGGAAACAAGAGGCCATTTTATAGGCCATTATGTGTAAACGGCTTTGAATCTGAATCATTTTCTTGACAAAGTAACATATTATCCTTGTGTATTTATTGATGGTATTAATTGATCACAGTCTTGAGGTCTCCTGGGAATTTGCTGTCTGAAGTTGTATTAAAAGCAATTGAAGGGCAGCGTGTGTCAGAACCCCCTCTTGGGGGGCAGTCCTTCCAGGAGCACCTGTTGTACTGGTCAGTGGGTGGGGCAAGGAAGTTACTGTATTAGCTAGAAGAGCAGGACTTGAGGGAGAGCGGGGAGGGTCAGGACCAGGGGAGCTCCATGCTGCCATTAGATCGGAGGGGTAAGGGCAGAACGTGAACGTGAAGTCGGTCAGTCATGTCTCCCACATTGTAGGCAGACGCTTCACTGTCTGAGCCACCAGGGAAGTCCTCAAGGGCAGAGTGGAAGCCAAAGAAATAGCAAGTCATCAGGGGTCGGGATGGCAAGTTTACAATCTAATAAGGCAAAGACAAAGAATTCTGGACGAGGCATTAACTGTGATGGGGTTGGGATGTGCCAAGCTCATTCTTCTCAGGGACTTTTTTTCATTGAGTTTGGGAACAGAGTCAGAGACAGAATCTGCGCAGGCAGTGAACAGCCATTCTCCACAGGTTCCTGTGAGAACATATTAAACAAGTGTGGTGGCTCAGACAGTAAAGAATCCTCCCGCAATGCAGGAGACGCAGGTTTGATCCCTGGGTCGGGAAGATCTCTAGAGGAGGAAATGGCAACCCACTCCTATATTCTTGTCTCAAAAATCCCATGGACAGAAGAGCCTGGTGGGCTACAATCCATGGGAATGCAAAGAGTCAGACACGACTGAGTGAGTGACTGACACACACACAGGGAATGAATGAACTTTATCCAGATGTCTGCAAAGATACTGATCTCAAGAATAAATTATAAAACTTGTGACCCAGCAAATGCAGAATCTCCTTTCTCTGAAAATAGTCACCATAGTTCATATACTTGTCTATGTTGTCCCAAACCGTACCAGGAATTGCTGGATTTCAAACAGATCCTCAATTTATTCCTATGAAGGAGCTACTTATTTATCAGTTTGCTGAAGCACTGTAGTAACAATGTCCCATAGTGGGTAGTCAGGTATAAAAAATCCTAGAAGTTCATTTCGGACCAAAAGTAGCTACTGCTGTCACATCTTTCTCTGCTAGGAACTCCACCAGAACCACAGGGTATGTGAAATCTTGTGGGGGTGTGGGGGGATTGGAAAGGTCCCAGGAGCCGACTGGGGATTCTTTGGGATAACTGGAGGGCAGTCCCTGATAGGTTACGGAAGTCTTACTCAGCGGGGTTAATGTACTTAGGTCTCCAAACGGCCACAGAGCACAAGGGATCTTTCCTGCAACTTTCTTTATTCCCAAGTCAAGAAGCAACTCTGTTCCTTGGAGTAGAGCCATGTTTATAGAGGAGTCTACTCAGAGACCTTGTGCTCTTAGGCATACCTCATCCCACTCTCCAAAGTGCTTCTCTGTAGGTGCTAAACTGGAGGAAATTTCCTCTGGAGACCGCACCAGAACCGCATAGCTCTGTTAATGGCAGCATATTGAGTAGGACAGGTTTGGAGAGGGGATCCTGGCATCCAGGATCAAGAGATGTGGGCTCCTTGGAACCCTCTGGAGTCAGTGAGCTCACCATAGATAGTGTCTCCTGTACCAGGGCATAGTAACAGCTGAAGATTTGACCCCCTTTCACCCTTTCTTCCTTCTGTGGGAGCTGTGTGCAACTTGGAAAGTAGATCAAGGACATCCTGGCTCCCAGCTGACTGCCCCACCTGCAGCCTGGAGGCCACGCCCCTCCCCAGCCAGCAGGCAGAGGTCCCCAAGTTCACAGAGCTGGTGCTCCTTCGCCTGGATTTCTGCTGTCTCATGGACTGCCCTTTCCAGACCATTTCCTCCATAGGCAGCTCTTTCCAGGGCTCCCTCAAGACTCAAATCCAAGTGTCGGAGTGAAAAAGTGAAGGCATACATCTTAGAGCAGCAGGGACCAGCTGCTGGGTCAACTCCCCTGAAAACAGGGCTTCCTGGGGAGCGCCTGGACCGTCTCAGAATCCGCCATCTGATTTCCTGCCAGTGTTGCTAGTTGTCTTTTTTTTTTTTTTTTTTAAGATAACATGAAAATAAGATGTTGTCATGTGATAGAAAGGGATGGGGTGGAAGGGGGAGAGAAGTTAACTAGGAAGGTTCTCCCTGTGGCCAGGGAAGTTAGGGGGTAAATTTTAGGAACTCCCTGAAAGCTTTTTATTGTATTTACCAGGCCACCCTGCCAAGGGGAGATGAGAAGTCTTTGCGCCTGATGCACGATTCAAAGCCCGGGTGCTTAATAGGGTGACACAAATGTCTGTGTTTCTTTTTGCTTTTGACCAAAAGCCGTAGGGAGGGGCCGCCCCTGGGGACGGTAGGAGAGAGGCTTGCCAATGGGTTCAGTCGCCACCAAACTTGTTCCCAGCCCGGGGGCCCAGTCTACGGGGCCGGACGGGGCCGGAAGGGCCTTGGGCTGCAGCCGAGCAGCCGAGGGGCGGGGAGGGGTGGGAGAGGGCACCGGGACGGTTCCCTTCCCTTCCCGCCCCGCCCGGCTGGGAGAGATACGGAGCCCGAGATTTGCTAGCGTGGGCTCGGCTTGAATCACGCCTTGTGATGCTTTTGCCAAATGAAACTGTGTGTTGGGGTGAGGGGGTGGGGGTGGTGTCCGGCGATTCCCTGCCTCCCCTCTCCTTTCCATCCCCCTTCGCCGCTCTTCTAGGCCAGGGAACGGCGCTCGGCAGAGGTCAGCTGGCTGCCTTTGTGGCCGCTTCCCAGGAAGGAAGAAGCGTTGTCTGCAGATCAGTTTATCAGCTGGCTTTCCTGTGCCGAGCGCCGCCGTTTTCCGGGGACAGCCGCCACCCCCGTGATTCCCAGCCGGGACTGCCGGTGGTGCGTGAGAGCCGGATAAATAGGCCATTGTGAGGCCGCTCAGAATCCAGGTTCCTTATCAAATTATCCACCAGCGAGAAAGACATTCCGCCCCTACTGGCTGTCATCTCGGCTTCTCTTTTCTGTCTCTGCAATTATAGCCATTTGAGTTTCTGTTGTTTTCGGTGTGGGATTCCCCCCTCCAGTTTTGAAGCGACTGTATCCAGAAAGCAGTTTACTTGTGCATACTGTGGGAGGCAGGACTCGGGGGCGTGGCTCCTAAGAGCGTTTTCTCTGGGGTTGGGTTTACAGCCTCAGCTTAGATTCTTTGGCTTTCCTCTGTGTCCTTTCTACTTCCTCCCCGCCCCAGCCCCCACACAACCCCCGAGCAGCCACATCATTCAGCACCAACTGCAAGTCCCAGGGAGACAGTTCTGTAAGGCTTTAGATCCAACAGGGGTTTTCTTCTTGTTGTTTTGGAGTTTTGTGAATATTATTTATTTTTATTCTTAGATAGCCTTGAACTGCTTTATGGACACTAAAGATTTGAAGGAGAAAAAACACTATGAAACTGGTTATCCGGTGGAGGCTAGGAGGAAGTACGATAGTCTGAGGAAGGCTAATGCTGAGGTGGTGGTGGTGTCTGCCTTCTGGTTTAATGCTGCAGCAGTAGGCCTGACAGTAGTCGGGCTGGATTGGAGATCCCCAGTTCTTGACTTACTAAATAGTCCTAAGCCACCAGAGCTGGTTTTAGGGCCTCTGACTCTTGTGGTTGCACAGTCTCTTGCTCAGAGAGGAACCCATGCTTGGTTAGTGTTCTGCTGTTATCATCCTAAAAAGCTTAATTTTTGAAAAGGACTCTGCCTTTCCGCTTTCCACTAGGATTTATAAATTATGTGGCTAATCCTGTGGGTAGGAGCATAAGTTCATTTCAATAAGCTTGAATAATGGTTTGAATAAGTTCCCATTTGAGGGAAAATGCTGGAGATGATTCTCTTAGTTTTCAAAATATCTACTGCAATGGTTCTGATGGATTAGAGAACATTCTACAAAGTAAACTCAGGTCTCTGGCATTGTGGCATCTGCAGCCAGCTGTGCCTGCCCATTGCCAGCACAAGAAAATGCATCCAGGCGAGACTTGCTTCTCTCTGCCTGCTCACAGTTCTTACTTTGCTGCTGCTGCTGCTAAGTCGCTTCAGTCGTGTCCGACTCTGTTCGACCCCATAGACGTCTGGCAGCCCACCAGGCTCCCCCCGTCCCTGGGATTCTCCAGGCAAGAACACTGGAGTGGGTTGCCATTTCCTTCTCCAGTGCATGAAAGTGAAAAGTGAAAGTGAAGTCGCTCAGTCATGTCCAACCCATGGACTGCAGCCTACCAGGCTCCTCCATCCATGGGATTTTCCAGGCAAGAGTACTGGAGTGGGGTGCCATTGCCTTCTCCGGTTCTTACTTTAAGAAACTTAAAATGTACACTTCTCAGACACCTAGTGATTTCCATGGCAACCCACTCCAGTACTCTTGCCTGGAAAATCCCGTGGACGGAGGAGCCTGGTAGGCTGCAGTCCATGGGGTCGCTAGGAGTCGGGTACGACTGAGCGACTTCACTTTGATTTTTCACTTTCATGCATTGGAGAAGGAAATGGCAACCCACTCCAGTGTTCTTGCCTGGAGAATCCCAGGGACGGGGGAGCCTGGTGGTCTGCCATCTATGGGGTCGCACAGAGTCAGACACGACTGAAGTGACTTAGCAGTTAGCAGTGGCAGTGATTTCCATGATAAGTCGCTCTTTTGTGGGGTTATCACTTCTCTTTCCTTTCATCCGCTCTGAAATTCCTGTCTTCCACATCTGGAGGTCAAAGCAGCATTGAAAATGGACTCATCCTATCAAAAGTCTCCCACAGTTTTAGAGACTGTGTTTAACATTTTTAATACCTAAACGACTTTTGGGAAAATACTCTGAATCTGGGACTTGGCCCTCCTGAGAGACTGGGTGGGGTGTGTGGGGGGCGGGGGAGGGGGGGAGAGTGGGAAAATTCATAATAAATAAACAAAATGCTGTTTTTCTAGAAATAATGTGTATAAGAAACAATTGTCTTGGCTTAATGATTTAAATATTCCCTTCCAGAGCATACTCAATCATTTGCTTACACCTCGTTAATTTATGACTTTACTTTTCATTCAGTAAACAAAGATTCTATAAGACTGGTACTAGGAAACATTGTGATTCAACAGTGAAAGAGAAGGGGATTCAGAATAGTGACTCTATAAACAAGTAACACCTCTGTTTACGAGTGTTACAGGTGCTAAGATAGGAATATGTATCAGGATACTTTAGGGCCACAAAGGAGTTATTAGAGTCAATTCCATTTGCTCACCATTCGTGAGTATATTTTTCTTCGCAAACCTTAATATTATTACTATTGTTAATAAACAACAAAGAATTGACATGTGTTAAGCGCTATACAAGCACTTTCTCAGTTGTCTCAAAATATGATGAATTAGTTCCATTTAGAAAACCCATTGTATAGAACTAAGGCTGAGACATGAAATAAAATGTTCAAGGCTACATAGTTCCTAAGAAGTAGAGTCAGGATTGGCTATAGCTCATCTCCTCCAAAGTCTGTGCCTTTTCAAGGAAGGCTATGCTGCCTCTAACACACAGCCGTAGCATCATGTGCAATCACAGTTTATACAAAGTGAAAACCACAAAATACACTGAGACAACCATCTCCAAAAGGGACCGCTTTGTTCTCTCCTTACCAGTAAGATCATGCTTTTTAATTGCCTCAGGTATTTATGAGTGCCAGTGCTGTAAATGGCTCCCATGAAATGAGACTAAATTCCTAAATGTAGGATGGGTGCAGAGCAGTTTGCCATTCCTTTGTTGTTGAGTCACTCAGTTGTGTCTGACTCAGCAACACAGTTGAGACAGGACTGTAGCCCACCATGGGACTTCCCAAGCAAGAATACTAGAGTGAGTTGCCATTTCTTCTCCAGGGCATCTTCTCAACTCAAGGGTCGAACGTGAGCCTCCTGCATTGGCAGGCAGATTCTTTCCTGCTGAGGCTCAGGGAAGCCCCATTGGATCCAGGCATGGAATGCTACCGTGGGTTTCCCTGGTGGCTCAGCAGGAAAGAATCCGCCTGCCAACGCAGGAGACGCAGACTCGATCCCCAGGCCAGGAAGAATCCCCTATAGAAGAAATGGCAACTCACTCTAGTATTCTTGCCTGGGAAATCCCAGGGACAGGTAGGGTCTGGCAGGCTACAGTCCATGAGGTCTCAAAGAGTCAGACACAACTTAGAGACTAAACAACAACAGCCATTCCCTTGGGAGGGGATTTTGTGGGCATTCAGGAATCTGTGAATTCCACCATAATGGAAGATCAAATCTCCGTGTCTATAATCAGTTCTAGAATTTTCATGTCAGATGTGCAGGAAGCCAGCATTTGAGGCTCATTTCCAGAAATCCCTTTAGGCTGGTTGGCTCTAGTGGCTCCATCAGAACCACCTGAGTTTGGGACTTTACAGACTTCCTGGTCTTACACACCACACTGCAGCAAGGAGAGGGTGGCAGAGGCTGGCGGTTTAGGGTCAGAATGGGGCTGAGGGTGGAGCAGAGCTGAAGACGTGGCCAGGATAAGGTCACGGAGAGTCAGAGTGAATGCTAGAAATAGAATTCAGGTCTAACACCTTCCCGTCTGCAGGGAACGGCCTCCAGGTAACCTGAAACAGGGTTAGCTTGGGGCAAAGCAAAGCAAAATTGAAATTTTTTTCTTTCTTTCTTCCTTTCTTTTCTACTGGACTCTAAAGACAGACTCCTTGGCTGGGCGATAAATGTTTTCACTGGGGAGAGGCCCTGTGTGGCTAAATTCAGTTCCTCCCACCCTGAGATAGTCCCTTGGTCTAACCTTGACCTGAATGTTTAACAAAGCTGTGAAATGGAAGGCAAGACTAGAAAAGACCAGCAAACAGAGAAATAAAAGAATCATTCATTGTAACACTGTGAAGAGCTCAGGTATTTGATTGCCAGACTCTCCATTCTTGCTTGGGCCCAGTTTATGTTTGGACTTTTTAAAAAGAGTATTATTATTATTATTTGAGTAAAAAACATAAATGATCATTCCAGTGGAATCTGGTAACATTTTTTATTCTACATAGCTGGTGAATATTGACCTCTAGTTAACTGGAAAGCCTCATATTTGGAAAGACATCAACAAAGTAAGTTGTGTAAACAAAATCCCTACATATATAAAAACAATTGTTTGGGAAACAATATGACAACTTTATACTACCTGTCTTGGAATGGCTAGGTAACCAGGGAAACTGTGTGGAGGGTATCTTTGTTCTTTAATTCATTCTTTGTCAGGCAGTGAATAGCTGTGGTTTTTTGTGCTGTGAGAAAAAAAGACAAGCTTGTCTGTCCTCAGTGTGTGAAGCCTGTGCTTAATCACTCAGTCTTGTCCGACTCTTTGCGACCCCATGGACTGTAGACCACCAAGCTCCTCTGTCCATGGGGATTCTACAGGCAGGAATACTGGAGTGGGTTACCATGCCCTCCTCCAGGGGATCTTCCCAATCCAGGGGTCGAACCCAGATCTCCTGCATTGCAGGCGGATTCTTTACCAGCTGAGCTACCAGGGAAGCCTTATGATGATGCCCCAGGAAGATCAAAAAGGAAAAGTACATGAACTTGAGATTCAGATGTATCGGGGGCTACATGATGGACTGATGGGGCTAGGAGCATAAGCTCCCTCCCTGAGCTTCTTTGCTTTAGGAGGAGATAGTCAGCAAGGGTGAAGTTTGTATTCAGTACTGGGGGCTTCTTGGAGGTAAAAATGAAGTGATAGTCGCTCAGTTGTGTCCAACTATTTGTGACCCATGGAATTCTTCAGGCCAGAATACTGGAGTGGGTAGCCTTTCCCTTCTCCAGGGATCTTCCCAACCCAGGAATCGAACCCAGGTCTCCCGCATTGCAGGTGGATTCTTTATCAACTGAGCTACAAGGGACACCCAAGAATACTGGAGTGGGTAGCCTATCTCTTTTCCAGCAGATCTTCCTGATCCAGGAATCGAACAGGGGTCTCCTGAATTGCAGGCAGATTCTTCTTTACCAACTGAGCTATCAGGGGAAGTGAGGGAGGGATAAAGAGGTCAAGCCAATGACTATTCTCCAGGCTCACTGCCTGGGGTGGGGATGAGTCCTTCAGGAAGAGGGCTTGTCAGCTTCAAATAAATGTGGAGGGAAGCCCTGCTCTCTAGTCCTGCCTGGATCACAGTGAGAGCAGCTCATCTGTCAGGAGAGGTCACAGACTGGCAGTGTTTCCTAGGTGATGGCGCCCAGGGTGAGGATCTCAGTATTGTCCATGGGAGCAGGTAGCAGCAGTGGAGGCAGTGGTGAGCAACCCTTTGATGGAGATCTAGAGCAGGAGAATAGAGGACAGTGAGCCCATGTGGGACACTGTTTATTGACTTACCACTGGAAGAGACTTGAAAGTGATTGGAAGCAGAGGTGCCTATTCATTGTGATCACTGCAGTGAAATTACATTGTGATCACGCTGTATCCACACGCTGGTGAGGCCCAGTGAAGAACTGAATACAGAAGACTAATTCCAAGCAATGCCAGAGAAACCAGGGTGGGCTCTGCCAGTCCCTTCAAATTCAGAGTTTATGATTTTATAAAATAAGGACTATGAAAAAAATCACAAGGGAAAATCAGAGAAGAATTTATTCAAGGTGTGTATCAGACATCAATTTGATTATGCCCCTCTCCACAGCCTCTCTGATTTATGTCGACTCTTTCAGGCTTGCCTGACTCTGGCTCCAGAGTTATATATTTTACCACAATGAAAACAAATAGAAGCATAGGTAAAATTTCTCAATAATGACCAATAGTCTGAAAATTGATCTGAAACCAAAACAACTTTATTGTCACAGAACTCTTAAAAATGTTTGTAGTCTTTCTTTATATGAGGAATTGTGAACATAGATTTTGTTTTCTTGAATGTTAACATTACCTGGAGGTTATGAAAAGTGTTCTTGGTATTAGCAGCACAATAATGTTGATGTACTTCACACACTGAACTGTATACTTAAAAATGGCTAAGCTTTTAGGTTTTAATGTTATATGTATTTTACTAGGGGCTTCCCAGGTGGCTCAGTGATAAAGAATCTGCCAGTCAATGGCAGGAGATGCAGATGTGGGTTTGATCTCAGAGTCAGAAAGATTTCCCTGGAGGAGGAAGTGGCAACCCAACTCCAGTATTCTTGCCTGGGAAATCCCATGGACAGAGGAGCCTGGTAGGCTACAGTCCATAGAGTCACGAAGAGGTGGACACGACTCAACGTCTGAGCATGCACTCACATATTTTACTACAATCACAAAAGAAAGGGGAAAGGGGGGCCTTTGGAGGCTTAGAAATTTCTCAACTGAAAAAGGACACCTAAATGTACCCAGGGATTTGGTAACTATATGCATTTTGGGAAGCCAAGAACACCTCTCTGTTCTTGCCCTTTATTACATGATGAAGCACGTTTGCAGCTTCCATATTTTTCATGGAGAATTAGAAAGGTGCTTTGTTACCCTTCACCACTGACATCCAAGGTCCTACCTTCTAGGGTTTCTGATTGACAGCACTTCTCAATCCTTATGCACCAGGTGGTCCTCAAGACTAGTTCTCATCAGAGTGAACAGGCTTCACCTGAGAACATGGCACCTTTTCCACATGCTCTCTCTGCTCTTCTGCAAATGAAGAGGCTTGGAAAGAATGAGAAGAAGGTGGGACATTGTATAAGAAGAATGAGCCTGGATCCCCCAGTGACTGCATGGAACAGAGTTTTACTGCAGCCTTGCATGGGACTAGGGCAGGAGTGAGAATTAATTTATGTTGCATTAAGCCGCTGGAATTTTACTCTTGTCAAGGAGTTAGCCTCCTCTGACTAACACAACCATAAAAGGTATTACAGACACAGGATGTATATTGATGCACCTGTAAGCTGAGGAAAGGTCAGGGTAAGCAGGGGAAATGGAGATTACCTGTTTAATGATTCTCAGGTGTAAGCGTTTCACGTTGCTCATTAATCATGTGGCAAATATGTTTAAATAAACATAGACAGGCAATTCCTGTTCAACAAATATCTCAAGGGAAAGGGGTTTTGTTGAGGCTTGGACCAGAATGTTAATACCTCCTTTTGGGCTCAGCATAGCAATTGTGACAGAAATCAAAGGAAAAGATTTCCCAGGGAAAGATGAAAATACAGCTTGAGAGGAGAGGATCAGGAGCCCCCAGTAGAAGAGTTGGTTTCAGAGTTCCTGTTCTTTCAAGTCTAGGAGATTTAAGATATTTTTCTAAAATGAAGATTAATGCTGACACCAGACAATGGAAATTAAGGCCCCTTGACCCTCAGGAGTTCCCCAAGCAGTGGTTTAGCTGTATTTTTCAAGTATACCTGGGTTGAAGATCAGCCTACTGCCCCATCGCCAAGAATCAGAGGATTAAGGGCTGTGGTATTTTAAACATTCCACATATCTTTGGTTCTCCCTAAGAAGTACTTTGAGAACATATAACCAAAACTAGGGGCTTCCCTGGTAGCACAGCTGGTGAAGAATCCATCTGCAATGCAGGAGACCCCAGTTCACTTCCTGAGTTGGGAAGGTCCCCTGGAGAAGGGCTAGGCTACCCACTTTCTTGGGCTTCCCTGGTGGCTCAGATGGTAAAGAATCTGCCTGCAATGCAGGAGACCTGGGTTTGATCCCTGGGTTGGGAAGATCCCCTGGAAGAGGGTGTGGCAACCCACTCCAATTTTCTCGCCCAGAGAATCCCCATAGACAGAGAAGCCTGGCAATCTACAGTCCATGGGGTCGCAAAGAGTCGGACACAACCGAGCATCTAAGAACAGCACAACCAAAACTAGACGAAGACCAATGCTAACGTACCACATGTTTATCTCCTCCATTTCTTGTCTTCTGTAGTGTTTTCTTCAGTGTGGTTACATTTTAAAGTTATAAGCCAGAGCTACCACTGAATGGTAATCATGATCGCAAGCTGCTGTTTTTCGGAATTGTAATCTCTGTAAGCAATGATCCAATGTTACATTAAGAAATGCTGCTGGAGTGAGGGTTGGGAACAGATGCTGCTACAGATCTGAACACAAGGCAAAGACTGTTTACACTCCATCCCTGTCCCCTCCCATCTCATCAGGAGCAGGACCCTTCTTTTCCAGGTAGAAGGAACTCGTGCCCCATCAATATTGGTGTTTGGTGGGGAACTCTGATAAGAGAATCTGTGCCTATCTGGGGACTGGAGAGTGTCAGTGCCTTGGTTCCAACAAGCTGCCTTCCTATAGTCAGCCCAGAGAAGAGCAGAACCCACCCGGCACACTCCTTCTTGGCTCACAAGCCCCCCTTTCAAGTGACTTCCAGAAACACTTCCTTAATTCATTTAACTCTTGGGAAAAAAAGAAAACTTAGACAGTAGGTTCTAGCGATGATAGTTTCAATCCAAAACAAAGAGGCTGTGTGTCAGACCGTGGGAGGCAGAGATGCTGATGCCTAGAGGTTGCTCCTGGGCTGCGGAACGGAGGCCGAGCCAGCTTCTCCTGTCTTGTCACTTGGGTTTCCCCACTTGCCAAGAGGAGCAAGCCGCACTCTTCTCCTTACCTCCCCCTTACTTTCCCTTCTGACGAATCCCAGCCCACATCAGGGCAGACAAGTGGGCAGGCCCTGTGGGTCAGAGTTGGGTGAGTCAGGTATCTGAGTGACCTGACTCTAGGAAATATGAGGGTGGTGCAGAGGGAGGGAGCGGAAGTCTCAGGAGTGTCCCGCCAGTGCAGGGTGCAGTGAACCGTGATAAAGTAGAAATACTGAAGCAGGGAGACCACTGAGTGCCGTGCAGCGTGAAAGACCCAAGCAATGGGACTGGAGTCTCCCATCAACTGGCTCTGTGATCTTCTCCTCCTTGAGTTTTTGTTTCCTGGAGACTGGACAAGCACTATTTAAACTCGGCTGTTTGATAATTCCTTGTGAGCTAATTTTGAACCCTTTGCTGTGTATGGGTCTCGTTCTGCCCATGTCTCACGGTCACATGTTCCCTGGCCCTACAGAAGTCAGCAGGGAAGCTCATGTGTGGCTGTTGCAATAGAATCTGCTTTTAGACGCTATTATTTTTCAAGCATATTAAATGGATATTTTGTCTACTGTTTTTCAGTTGTTTTAGCCTAAAAGTATATGCTGTGGAGTTGCACTTAGCCTAGGACATGGCCTGTAGTATGGATGGAAAGATGAACTCCATAAAAATGATAAGATCTCCTGAAATTATACACTGGTGTACATATACATTTATATGTGTGCATATATACAAGTGACGCTAGTGGTAAAGAATATACCTGCCAGTGCAGGAGACTCAAAGGACACAGGTTCGATTCCTGGGTCGGGAAGATCCCCTTGAGGAGGGCATGGCAACCCATTCCAGGGTTCTTGCCTGGAGAATCCCATGGACAGAGGAGCCTGGCTGGCTACAGTCCATGGGGTTGCAAAGAGTTGGACACGACTGAAGTGACTGAGCATGCACACGTACAAGGACTCACATGCATATATGTATATGTGTGTGTTTGTGTGAAACTGGGTTTAAATAACATACCACTTTTTTTTTTTTAGAAGTTCCTGTGTGTTTTTCTCTGTGATTTCATTACAATTTTGTTATGTTCTATTTATCTCCATTACTTTCTGGCCTCGTTGCCGTCCCTGTCTGTATCGCTGCTCAAAGCAGAATTTTAAGAACACCTTAAGGTGTTTTTAAATGAAGCCAGTAAACAGCTTTAGCCAACACCTCCAGCGTGGCAGGGTGACACAAGCCAACACAAACAGGGAGTGGGAGGTTTGCTGACAGCTCTGGGCACGGAGACCTCAGGACTGGTTTGGTGAGGCAGACTCAGAATCAAGCAGTGACTCGTGGAGAAGCCAGGGAGGGCTTAATCGTGTTGTCTCTTGTACAAGCTCCCTGCACAAGGAGAGGAAATTCTAGAAGAGGCTGAGCCCTCTTTTAGTCAACGCAGGAGAAGAGACAGGCACGACCAGCCCAGCTGGGGCAGGAACGTCAGTACACAGATGCTAACTCAGCGCCTCCTGTGTGAGGTCTCAGGCCGTGCTGGGTCCACCTTTCTTCTTTTGTGTTGGGTGTCTGGGAGCTGTAACTAAAACTCCGACATTGTCCTGTGTGCTAGTTATGATATAGATTGGGCCACTGTGATGACAAGGTTCCCAAACAAAGTGGCTTCAGTAAGAAAAGAATGGTTCTTTCTAATATATAAGCTCTGGTATCCTGTCCAGAGCCGGCTGGTACCTTGGGGACCCTGCTTGTAAAGTGTCTTGCTCCACTAAATGTTCTTCACTTATCCTATTAAAAAATGAAGCTATTCCACAGCCATACAGTAAGCCGTGGAAAAATAAAGGAAATAGAGACAATCAAGTACTCATTGCAGGGGGCGTTGGCAATATGGTATAGAGGTTACATGAAGCTTTATCATACTCATTATCATTGTTTCCTCTGCAACTTCCTAGACTGTGAGCTTGGCCAAGTTACTTCTCTGTGCCTAATTTATAAAAAGATGATAATAGTGTCCACTTTGCAGTTTGTTGTAGGCTTGTCTGTATTCATGAGGTAATACATGCAAAGTTCTTAGAACAGTGCCTAGACCACAGTTAGAGCCCAACAGTGGATACTGTTGATACCCTACCTTCATAAACTTCAGATGAATATTTATTGCAAGCATTTGTGACTCTGTCTCTAGCCTCCCCCTGGCCTCTCAGGGTGTGTTCTGCTACATGCAGGGCAGATCATAAGTGCTGAGAATGTAAAAGATAACCAGTTGTTCTCAACCAGGAGGCTGAGCTGTCTTCGACAGCTTTCTTGTCTCTTGAGAGACGGTCCTGAGATGTGTTCTCTATGGTTCCACAGACGTCCATCCCCAGGGTGATGGAGCCCTGGTTTCCCACGTTAGAAACCAGCTCATTGACGTATTCTGTATTGCTTCCTTGCTTCCCATGGTTCATCTCCCCACCCTCCTGGTCTTCCTGGCGTGACCACCCAAATTAACTACTTGCATTCAGGATTAGCCACACATTCCTCTTACTACACACTTTTGTCCAATCATGATGATCTTAGGATGCACTCTGATCCTAACAGCCCTAGCTTTTCCCTTTTCATGCACCTCTAGCTCCTGATGTTCCTTTTCTCACTTTAACATCTGCACCAGGATGAGATAAATGCAGATTCCACATTCCTCAAACCTCCTCCCATGCCCTCCACCCCCCACACCAAGGTATATACTAAATTCCATGAAAACCACAAAGGAAGTGGAATATTATGGCAAAGAATAGTCAATGTCTTTGGGGCTTGCCGCCCTGCCTAACTTCCTGCAGATTTTTTCTGATTTCTCTTGGGGACTGCACATATGGCATATTGCTTAGAATTGTGCCTGGGTTGTGACTGCATTAAATCTGAAACATGGGGAAGGACCCAGGTACACAGCTCTACATCCTGTTGTGAAGGATAAGCATTCTCTGCATTTCCTCCCTGGGGCAGGGAGAAGATGGAAGTGTTTTTCATGAAGACAGGAAATACCTTCACTACTACTTGGTGAGCGAGATGGAATTATCCTAAAAGAGCAGGTCCATGGGGTGAGGAGAAAAGATATTTGGGCTGGATTGTTAATGAAATGATTAAACAATAATGCTCTCTGTGGCCACACCCTACTATTTTACACAATGGGGAAAAAAACAACTTGGCAAAATAAAATCAATGTTGGCTTCTTTAAAATATGCAACCATTTCACTGTTACACGTGTGCAAGTCCCAGTGCCGAGAAACCCAAAGATAATACAGGTAGTCCTCAAATGGCAACCCACTCCAGTACTCTTGCCTGGAAAATCCCACGGACGGAGGATTCCTGGTAGGTTACGGCTCATGGGTCGCAAGGAGTTGGACACGACTGAGCAACTTCGATTGGTTTCACTTCACTTCAGTATATGTGAATTTCAGTCACCACAATTGAGTTTAAATAAAACCAGTCCCCTCTAGCAACATGGTTCAGATTTCAGTCACCCTGGTATCTGAACTATGGGTAGTTGCATGAAGTACAAAGTGTGCTGCTACCTCATCAGTGCACATGTTTAGGGAGCTCATCACCTCTTCAATATGCACCTCACCATCACAATCATGTCACTCCTTTCAGACTCTGTTAGTGATTGGTCATTTGTATTGGTAAACTGTGCATTTGTTATTCCGTTTACCCACAAACAGCAAAATGTGTTGTTGGGTTGCCGCCTTGTCTTCCAGTGATCACCTATGTGCCATTTTACACAAACGGATAACCAATGGAATGAATTGCCAACAAAAATGAAAGCGAAGAAAGAAACAAAAGCTGATCATTCAGGAAGGAAAATTCAAATCGAATGTAAATTGCGTTTAGAAAATCCAGCTGAGCATGGGAATGTGGACATTGGAGCCACTCTGGTAAGTGACCAAAGACCAAAGGAATTTAGGAATTTATTGCCATAAATGCAGAAAATGAAAAAAGATGATGTCTCAGGAGAAGTGACACCACCACCAAAAAAAAAAAAAAAAATCCCTCCCCTAGCCCTCCCTCCCATGCACACACATTAAAAGGACTCTTGGATACATCATGGTATTAAAAGTACAAAGGATAAAATGGTGGAAACATCCAAATTTATGAAAGAGACTGGCAATCTACCAAGGCATAGAAAAGGTACTTGCTCTGTATTTTGTTACATGACGAGAAGGCAAGCGCTGTTCTAATTACTCTACATGACATTTTTACAAAGAAATAAAACACTTTAGTTCTCAACATTTCCAATCTATTTGTGTGCTGAATATTTGCTTTATTGTTTTTTCGTTTCTATATGCATTTAGACCTGACAGTGAGAGAGCTTTTACCATTGTCCAGGAGCTTTGCATATTTTATTTGGTTTCACTGGATCTTAGTTGTGGCATGTGGGATCGAGTTCCCTGACCAGGGATTGAAACCAGGTCCCCTACATTGACAGCTCAGAGTCTTAGCCAGTGGGCCACCAAGGAAGTCCTGAATTTTATTTCTAATTCTTGTAACGTGCTGTTTGGTAGATATTGCTATGCGATTTCATGGATGAGAAAATGAGGCTCAGAGGGCCAAGTAAGTTTTCTGAAGCTCTAGCTACTTACATACATCTGTTTGATAGTAAAATCTATGCCTCCTTGCCAAATCAGGGTCCTTTATTTGGCTGACATTTTTTATTCACATTATGAACTAATGAATAATTTTCTAGCTTTCTGTGTTTTAAAATACTTAGAAACACAGACTAATAATGATCACAAACATGGTTAATAAGAAAACAATGCAAAATTAATATGTCATTTAATCACCCTCAGCCTCAGTAGCTATTGACTAGCTCATTTTATAGGGTGTATATTGAGTCCCTTGGACAGTAAGGAGATCAAACTAGTCAATCCTAAAAGAAATCAGTCCTGAATGTTCATTGGAAGGACTGATGCTGAAGCTGAAGCTTCAATACTTTGGCCACCTGATGCGAAGAACTGACTCATGGAAAAGACCCTGATGCTGGGAAAGATTGAAGGCAGGAGGAGAGGGGACGACAGAGGACGAGATGTTTGGATAGCATCACTGACTCGATGGGCATGAGTTTGAGCGAGCTCCGGGAGTTGGTGATGGACAGGGAGGCCTTGCATGCTGCAGTCCATGGGGTCTCAAAGAGTTGGAGACAACTGAGCAATTGAACTGATATCAAAGTTTAAATGAGATAGCAGATAAACGCACAAAAATCTTTCTAAGTTATTAAAGGAAAGGTGCCCAAGTTTTAAATGCTCTTTTCCTAATATCTCAAATAAAAAGTTTTATTTCTTTTAGTTATTTATGAGTTCCCATTTTTACTTTAAATATTTCACAAGAGTTAAAAACTTTCAATATAATGAGTGCTTTTTCACTCACAGATTTTAATGTCTATCTCAGTTAAGAAAAGGCGGAGGAGGGGAGGCTCATTGTTTTGCCAGGTTGATATGGAAAACCTAACACTCATCCAGCATTCTTTGGGAAAGGAAGTGGAAGTCTCCTGTATTAGATATTTTGGAAAGAAAGCAGCACCAAATAGGCTGGAAAGCACCAAATAGGCTGGAAGTTCCAAATGGGCGCTTTCCAAAAGCACTTATATTGATTCTTGTTGAGTCCTCATGGAATTGAATAGTTGCCTCTATTATTTGTATTCTGAGTCTGACACTACTATCAGTGATTTTCTGAGGATTTGGTGGTGATTTTTTTTTGCTACATTTGGCCGTGTGTGTGTCTGTGTGTGTGTGTTAGGAGTATCACCAGATCCTAAGCATTTATGGAAAATTGCCTTCAGGGGCTATTAACTCTGGACTCTCTCCAGGCTGCCAAGGTTCGTCCTAGATGGCTCCTTCCGACAGACGGACAAGGGGCGGTTCATCCTCAAGGATATTTCAGGTCACTATGCACCTCATTGGTTTATTTGGTCCCAGGGGCGACCTGAAAGTACCCACAAAAATTTAGACGCTGCAGCCATCTTGTTCTTTCTGCACCAAGAGAGACCTTCTTAAACAGCTTCTAGGAAAGAAAGTAGAAGTGTTTGGCTGGGACAGCTGCAGCTTGACTTTCTTACAAAGTTCAAAGGGTTATTTGGTCAGTCACGCCCTGCCGCAACCTGCTTTTGTGCAGCCACAATTCTAACTATAGGACTGCCTGCCCCCCAGATCCCTTTAAGGAAGGTGCCTTCAGAGCACAGCTCTGCTGAGGGGAACTTTCTAAAAAGAAGTGACCATTTTCCTCTTTAAGAGGGAAAAAAATGGCATGGAGTCAAACATCAGTAAGTATACAGTTGGTTCTATTTACATGACACACTTTGAGTCCTGCCTTATATGCTGAACAATAGTTATCTCCCCTGCACAGGCTGTAGCTGTGAAGTGTGGGTGCTTCAAACTTGCCTACTGGAAACCGGGTCCAGGGCCCTTTCTCTCTCAGCTGTAATAACATTCACTGTGATGTAAGTTCCACCAACATCTTTCAACCCAGGAGGAAGTTTGGTTTGGCTGATTTAAACTTAAAATAGGAAAAGAAAAGCTTGTTTTCTTATCCTTCTAGACTAGCCTGCAGTTTTAAATTAAGTTGTTGTGATCACCTATATTTATTTATATGTGGAAAATGCTATCTCACACATTGATCACAATCTTTCACAGGCTTTGATAAGATTACAGATGATCTAACCATGTATGCTAAGTCACTTCAGTGGTGTCCAGCTGTTCGAGACCCTGTGGACCCTATGGACCCGCCGGGCTCCTCTGTCCATGGGATTCTCCAGGTAAGAATACTGGAGTGTGTTGCCATGCCCTCCTCCAGGGGATCTTCTGGACCCAGGGATCAAACCTGCAACTCCTGCACTGCAGGTGAGTTCTTTATGGCTGAGCCACTGGGGAAGCCCCAGATGATCTAGGAGATTATTGTAAATTGTTTCCATGCATGCTTATTTATTTTCTTATTTGACTCTTTCTCTGTGGATCACACTCAATCTTATATGTAGGAATATGCCCAAGTGACAGGTTAAAAGCTTGTGTAAAAAAGACAATTTTTGGAGAAAGTAGAAAAACAATATCCAACAATAAAAGGACAGTTGGGATAGTTGTGTTCAAGAACGGCAGAAGCTTGTGAACTTTTTCTTACAGTAGCAGATAGCCTAATTTTAGGCTTGTAAGCCATTTGATCTCTCTCACAACTACCTGACTTTGCTGTTGTGGTGCTAAAGAGCGTAGACAGTGGTCTGTGGTTGAGGCTGGGATCCAATAAAACTTTATTTACAAAACCAGGTAGCTGTTTGCCGGGTCACAGTTTGCCCATTTTTGAATTACGGTATAATCCATTTGATGCGTGCATTTGTTATGTTGCTTTAAGCTCAAAGTAAGGGAAAACCCAAGTAAAGAGGCCTTAAAAACCATGTTAATTCACGTAAGAAAATTATCTCATGTAAGAAGAAGCCTCATTATAGGGAAGTCCCAGGGCTGGTTAGTTAAAGCAGCCTAATGATGTCATCCAAGGCCCAAGTTTGTCCCATCCTTCTTCTCTCCCATCCTTGGCTCATTGGCTTGTGTCCCAGCTGCACAGTCACAAATGGCTGCTCCAGTTCTAATGCTGTATGTAGGGGCAACAACATCTGGAAGAAGAAATAAGACTCCCTCCCACTATGTATTTCCTTTTAAGAGTAAGACAGTCTTTCCAGGAGGACCCTTCCATTTGATAGACCACGTCTATTTAACCAGAATTGGGACAGAACATTTCAAGAAGGGTTTGATTTACATTAGTTGCCTGCAGACACCAAACATGGTGACATAAAACAATAGAAATGTATTCTGTCCAGTTCTGGAGACCAGAAGTCCAAAATCAGCATCACTAAGGCAAAATTAAGGTGTCATTAGGGCCATACTCTCTCAGGGTGTTCTAGGGGAGAGCCCATTCCTTCCTTTTCCACTTTCTGGTGGCTGTTAGGATTCCTCAGCTTGTGGCCACATCACTCCAACCTTCAAATCTCTCTTTGTTCCATTTTCAAATCACCTTCTCTTCTGTGTGCCTGAGTGAAATCTCCCTTCGCCTGCCCTACCCCTTGTTTAAAATATGAATGCTTCACAAATTTACATGACATCCTTGTGCAGGGGCCATGCTAATCTCTGTATTGTTTCGATTTTAGTACATGTGCTATAGAAGTAAGCTCCACCTCTTTCTTGTAAGGACACCTGTGATGGCATTTAGGGCTCACCCATATAATTCAGTGAAACTGACTTCTCTCAAGATGCTTAAATTAATCACATCTGAAAAGAGCCATCTTCCAAATAATGTAACATTTACAGGTCCAGGGATTAGGATCTTATGACTTTGGGGATCATTATTCAGTCAGCTTCCATCTTGGAAAACTTTGTCAAAATAAAAACTTTGTTAAAGTAACAGCCATTAAATCAACTACCAGCAAGAAGGAACTACCATGATTCTTTTTTAATACTAGTCAAGATTTACTTAATTCAAATAATAGAAGTGTTGGCCTAAAAATGTTGGAAATCAGGCATGGAAAAATCTGGAATATGACTGTTATATAGGCAAACATCAGTATCTGCTATAGAATACTCATGTGCAACTATTGTGTTTAGCAAGAGCTTACAATGACTTAAGAAAATAAATTTTGTAAAGTAATAGGAAGAAAACCTTTTATCTATAGTATGGTCACAACAGAGAATGAAATTCTCTTGTGCATTAAAAAGATGGAGACAATACACAAGACAATACACTAGTGTTTTCCTGGTGGTGTGGAAGTTTGGGTTATTAACTTTCTTTTCTCTTTTTTGTATTTTTGAAAATTTTTATGAAAAGTATATATATATATATATAGAGAGAGAGAGAGCTTAAATTAAAAATATTTTAATAAGAAAGCAATAGTATTGTTATATGATAATAGTGTATTTTTAAAACATAATATCAGTTTATTTTGCATCATGTCACTTAATTTCTCTATCTCATTTAGTTTACTGTATCAAAATTATACAGAATAGCCACAGACCCCGGCTACCCACTCCAGTATTCTAGCCTGGAGAATTCCATGGACCATAGAGTCATGGGGTCGCAAAGAGTCGGACACGACTGAGTGACTTTCACTCACTCCACTCAGACGAATTCTTCTGCTTTCAAAAAGACCTAGAGCCCTTACCTTGTCATTAGAGTTATCTTTCTGAAACATGGGTTGTGAGATCCACCATGCGTGCACATGTGCTAAGTCGCTTCAGTTCTGTCTGACTCCTTGTGACCTTATGGACTGCAGCCCGCCAGGCTCCTCTGTCCCTTGGGATTCCCCAGCAGGAACACTGGAGTGGGTTGCCATGCCCTCCTCTGAGATCCACCTTGCTTCTCATCAAAAATATTTAATGTCTTTTTGTTGCTTTAGAAAATGTCTTTTCTTTTCTAACTTTGGCACTTGGAGTTGTACCTCACAAGAGTTGTAGTTTTCAAAGTCCCCGACACCAGATGCCCCCTGACTCAGTCATGTTCTTTTTGCTCTGCCTTGACCGTTTATGGTCTTTCTCAAGCCCATCTCTACTCAGGGGTTCTCCCTGTGGTCCCAGATGGAGGAGCAGCTCAACTCCACCAGGGATCTTATTAGAAATGCAAATTCTCAGACCTCCTGAATCAGAAACTCTGGGGGTGAGCCTCCTCATGCAAGTCTTCACAAACCCTCGAGGTAATTTCGATATATGCTAGAGACTGAGAGACTCGGGGTTAGCTAGCTTTGTCCTGCTGCTGCTGCTGCTAAGTCACTTCAGTCGTGTCCAACTCTGTGCGACCCCATAGACGGAAGCCCACCAGGCTCCCCTGTCCTTGGGATTCTCCAGGCAAGAACACTGGAGTGGGTTGCCATTGCCTTCTCCAATGCATGAAAGTGAAAAGTGGAAGTGAAGTCGCTCAGTCATGTCCGACTCTTAGCGACCCCATGGACTGCAGCCTACCAGGCTCCTCCATCCATGGGATTTTCCAGGCAAGAGTACTGGAGTGGGGTGCCATTGCCTTCTCCGAGCTTTGTCCTACTTTGTTTATTATTGCATTCTTACATTTGTGGCAATCAACATTACTAGAATCACCATGGTATTATTCATCCTAGAGAATTAATTTGTAAATCAATTTTACAACTATATATTAGGCCAGCAATTGGCCTTCTAAATGAATAACATACCTATATTCCTATGATTTTCTTGCTATATCAGTCATTTTTCCTGTAGGTAAATATTTCTTAGCTTGTTTTTATGTATTTTATGCATATGAGTCAATGACAGGGCAAGGATGAACACTCTTTCTTAACCATCCTCTGGATCACTTATTCTAAAATCATCAAATGCCTACTTTGAGCAAACATTGTCTATGATTCAAAGCCATTCCTTCAGCTGCAGTTCATTGAATAGGCCTAGTAATACATGACCATTCCTCTGTCTCTTCTGTTTTCCTCAACTAAACCAAAAACATACCCGGAAGAATCATGGCCATTCTGTCTAAAGACCCAACAAAGAATCCCCCACCAACTTTGCTTGTAGTTTTATAACCTCAGGCAGACCATCTTTCCCTAGAGTCTTACATTCATCATTGTGGAAATAGAGATGGTAGAGGATTTTTTCTTTGATTATATGGATTCTCATGTGCTAAAATCTATGAGCTTGATAAGGGAGGGTTTGGTTCAGGTCCTACTTTTTCCTCCACTGTCATCTGAAGGAACTGTGTTTTGATCTCTGATTAACACCTAATCCCATGGCTGGCACATACGTGTGTGTGTGCTCAGTACTCAGTAGTGTCTGACTCTTTGCAACCCCACGGGCTATAGTCTGCCAGGCTTCTCTGTTCATAGGATTCTCTGGGCAAGAATACTGGAGTGGGTTGCCATTTCCTCCTCCAAGGGGTATTTTCAACCCAGGGATTGAACCCATGTCTCCTGCATTGGCAGGTGGATTCTTTACCACTGAGCCATTTGGGAAGCCAGCTGGCACATAGTGAAGGCCAAATAACCAATTATGGGATAAATGGAAGAAACAATGAAAGGGATGATGGAAGGGTGGAAGGATAGAAGGAAGAGGGGAAGAGTGAGAGGGAGGAGGGGAAAAGGATAGGAGGGAGGGAGGAAGGGAGAGAGGAAGAAGGCAGGGAGTTGGCCACCTGTGGATCAGACACAGCTTCTGATGTGGGGAAATGCTTAGGGAAGACAGGTAGAATTGGAACTCTAATACGTAGTCTCGAATACCTAACCTGTGCCGACAGCTAACTAGCTAGGTATGCTCCAACAGTAAATTAACCATTGGTTCTCTCCCTGGAGGATGTTTTCAGCAGCTCCTGCCAGGTGCAGAGGGTGAGGCCTCTGAGAGTCCGAGAAAAGGGCTTTGTGAATTATAAAGCAAAATGCAGATGGTAATTAACTAGCACATCACAAGCAAGGACAAGTCTCCTGAGCAGTCCCAGGAGAGACTGTTTTGCCTTTTTTTGGTCTTTTGAATTCTCAAAATTGTCCTCAGCTTATACAAAATCAACCTGAAATGATCTGTGATTAAAATTTCCCCTCTGAAAATCTAAGCGACTTGGGACTTGTAGGAATTGGACCATTTGTAGATAATTTATGAATAATACTCGCCTTTCAAATAGCCTCTGTCTTCCCAAAGAGCCCTCTGTCCTGTCAGTGGGACTGCTGCCAAGGCCGAAACTGCTAAACTGGGCCAGAGACACTGAAGTCACTGGTGTCTCTGATTCTTCTAAGAATTTGGGACACTTTATTGAAGCATTTGTTTTTCCTCATATAAAATGTAGGCTAAAAAGTTATTAGCTATCTTTCTGTTGGGAAAGGCTTTCAAAATTTTAATGCCTGTGATTCACTCAGCTTTTGCTTCGTCTTGTTGTTGTTGTTCAGTCCTTCAGTCGTGTCTGACTCTTTGCAGCCCCATAAACTGCAGCACACAGGCTTCCCTGTCCTTCACCATCTCCTGGAGCTTGCTGCAACTCATGTCTATTGAGTCAGTGATGCCATCCAACCATCTCATCCTCTGTCACCCCCTTCTCCTCCTGCCTGCAGTCTTTCCCAGGATAAGGGTCTTGTCCAGTGAATCAGCTCTTCTCATCAGGTGGCCAAAGTATTGGAGCTTCAGCCTCAGCATCAGTCCTTCCAATGAATATTCAGGGTTGATTTCCTTTAGGATGGACTGTTTGGATCTCCTTGCAGTCCAAGGGACTCTCAAGAGACTTCTCCAATTCCACAGCTCAAAAGCGTCAATGTCAGTTCTTCAGTGCTCAGCCTCCTTAATGGTCCAACTCTCACATCTATACATGACTGCTGGAAAAACCATAGTTTTGACTATATGGACCTTTGTCAGCAAAGTAATGTCTCTGCTTTTTAATACACTAAGTTTGCTATAACTTTCCTTCCAAGGAGCAACTGTCTTTTAATTTCATGGCTGCAGTCACCATCTGCAGTGATTTTGGAGCCCCCCAAAATAAAGTTTCTCACTGTTTCCATTGTTTCCCCATCTATTTGTCATGATGCCATGATGCCATGATCTTAGTTTTTTGAATGTTGAATTTCAAGCCAACTTTTTCCCTCTCCTCTTTCACCTTCATCAAGATATTACTTTGTTTACTGCTAAAATAATGGAAACTCAAATCAAATACTGAGCAGAACCCAACATATCCTGGTCACGGTAATATTCAGGGGCTTGAAACAACGACTAAGCTCTCTGCTCCTTTTTCACAGGATTCTGTGAACATGAAAGGGAGTCAGTAACACCATCTTTTCCTCTGCCTTTCTTTCAGGTCAGTCCTGACGGGCACAGTCTTAGCCTGTGTTTGCATGTGCCTCTGAAAGGCCAGATCAGCAGTATTAAACCAAACAGTGGCACTCTGTGGTACCAAACCAGACAAGACCACGCAGAGTTGAGTTGCCTGAGGAATGATGCCTGTTCTTATATGTCAATTGGGTTGTCATGGTTTTTTTCCTTGCCTCTGCTGAGCTGGAGTGATGGAAGTCTCATGGTTGTTCACACCCTGGGATTATGATATATTTTATTAGCTCTCAATACTGCTCAAGGAAAGGTAAAATTTTTAAATGGTCAAGTTCAAAAGAGAGCACTGCTAGCTGTGATCTCTGTGTCTCTGGCAAAATTCCACCAGGTCCACTCCCACACCCAAAATGCACATGCAGAGCCCTCCCCGGCCACTGGCTGGGCGTGTCTGAGTTCACACATATTCCTGCAACTGGCTCTGTGGACTGGAGGTCTTTATGTTGCTCCTCAAGGATCCACTAATGGCAAGTGATAAAATGGATTGCCTGGTGCAGAAGAGAGTCAGATTGACTTAATTGCCTAAGAAACAAGAAATGTATTAAGCAGGGCTTTTATGGTGTGGAGGTGAGAGCTTTTACATTTCAGAAGATATACAGCATAATATACCAAGCTGTGCCATTTCAAATATAATGGGCACGGTGTAATGTTGAGATAGAACACCTACCCATTGCTGAGAACATTGTTTAGCTTGGAAAACATCTGAAAAAGCAGCTTCACAGTGGAACTCTTCTCTGCTTGTCTCTAAATCCCAGAGAGTTGTTCTCTGTGTGGTGTCCATCTTCCCTCTTGTTCCCCTTATGTTCTATAGCATTGGCTTTCTAAAGGCTGGAAAGAAAGCTCCTAGGGATGCGTATCAGCATTCGTAGGAGGAAATACATGTATACTTTGAAACACTAGTTCATATTGTAACAGAATGCCGTAACTTGAGAACCAATAATAAGGCCACCGTTCTCATAATACAAGCAAAGAAGGTAAAGTTTGATAAATTCTCTTTGCTGAGGTGAATCTGCATCATGAATCTTCAGAGAGGACACCCAGTTGGGGGTGGAGGTCTCATCTGCCTTGGTGGCTCATGTCAGACTCTTCTTGGGTGGTCAGACATAACACTTTTGTTTATAAAATAGGAAAAGAAAAATGTCTAAGGCTCAGAACAATTCTGGGCACAGATAATAACGGGAAACCCCTGTATCTTTCCAGTAGTATCAACTTGAGGTGACTGAGCTGGGACACTGAGCCCCCTGCCAGGGTAGGAGCCACATATTCAGGGCCTGAGTTCCAGGGTCAGGAAGAGAAAGTTAAGTGTTATTAGTGAAGACAGCCGTGGCTTCAACAGCACAGGCTTTGCCTTCATTGCATGGACAAGTGTTTGCCCTAGGAAAATGGAAGAGAAAGAGGATTGTGGGCAATGAGTCCAGCAAGGGGCCTCAGAAAGGGGCCTGGCCTGCTGAGCTGTATTCAGGAAGGAGGCTGCAATGAAAGTGAAAGTGTTAGTTGCTCAGTCGTATCTGACTCTTTATGACCCCATGGACTGTAGGCTGCCAGGCTGCTCTGTCCCTGGCATTCTTCAGGCAAGAATACTGGAGTGGGTTGCAAATCCCTTCTCCAGGGGATCTTCCTGACCCAGGGATTGAACCCTCATCTCCTGCTTTGCATGCAGATTCTTTTGCATCTGAGCTAAAGGGAAGCCCCTCAAGAATATGGAAGTTCCTCAAGAAACAATTGTGAAGTGTGTGGGGAGGAAGAGGGACAGAGGCTGCTTCCTCATTTTCCCTGGTGGTGCCCTGGGCAGGGGGTAGGGGCAGAGGTCCCACCTGAGCACGCAGACAGCAGAGTTAATCCCTGTTCAGCAGAAAGGCAGCTCTTTGCAGGTGACTTCATGCTGTCATTTTATAAGACCTTCTGAACCTACTCAAGGGTGTTTAGTCCCACAGTCTTCATGACCAGTGGCTCTAGGGAGCATAAAGAGTGAGTCAGGTAGGAGTAATGACAAAGAGGACGGTCAGTCATAGCCAGCAGGTCTGATAAATGAGTTTTAACAGTGAAAAGAGGAGAAAGCCTAGTGAGTGCAAATGCCGCAAGAATCACCATGTGCCACAGCTGTGGATGGGGCCGTGCCCCCGTGGTCCTCCCTTGTCCCACCCACAGTTGTGGAAGAGTTGGTAGGACCCTGTGTTGATGAAAGGGTATAACCTCTGAGTCACACTCTGAAAGGGTAGCAAGCAGCACCAGGGGAGACCAGAAGGGTGGCCCTGAGAGATGGCGCTAAGAGCTGAGCGTGGCCCCAGCCAACATACAGCAATGCAACTGAGACTTCAGTCTTCTAACCAACAGGAACTAGTGGTCTTTCAATACTCTGCATGAACTTGGAAGTGAACTCTTCCCCAGAGCCTGCAGATAAAAGCCCATCTAGCCAACACTCTCATGTCAGCCTGTGAGACCCTAAATGGAAAATTCAGCTAAGCCCACCCAGACTTCTAACCTATTGAATTAGAAATAATAAGTGAGTGTTTTAAGCTACTAAATTTATGATCATTTGCTGTGCCACAGGAGAAGAATACTATAACAGCCATGCTTACACGTTTGTAACTGCTTTCACACTGTACCTGCAGAGTTGAGTAGTAAAAACAGAGACCTCACGTCTACAGAAACTAAAATATTTACTATCTGACACTTGACAAAAAGTTTACTCATCTGTGTATGCGTGCTAAGTTGCTTCAGTTGTGTCTGACTCTTTGCAACCCTATGGACTGTAGCCAGCCAGGCTCCTCTGTCTGTGGGATTCTCCAGACAAGAATACTGGAGTGGGTTGCCACATCCTCCTCCAGGGGATCTTCCCAACCCAGGGATCAAACCTGCTTCTCTTAAGTCTGCTTGCACTGGCAGGTGGATTCTTTAAGCCTCTTATTCATCTGTCCTTTAATCAAAAATGTAATCTCATGTCAGATGTATTTAGTGAGAGTTTTATACCTGACCAAGGCTTGCAAGAAACAAGACTTACATCTCAGAACACTCAGTAAATATTCCTTTCATGAAAATGAAATAGGCCAAAAAACTAGAAGCTGTCTTAAAGACCTGTTCTCCATTCCAGTTTTTAAAAGGCCGGGTAGGTTGGGGTGAGGTGGGATGGGTGAGGGGGAGAGAGAAAGAGCACACATATTTTCAGAGGAAGAAAACCAGGGTGATGTGTACCATATGCATATTCGTTTTCCATATTATGAATTTTTATAATAGTTAAATTTTGTGTAACATATGGTATTAAATTAATAATAATTATAACCATATGATTATTAAAAGACATATTGTGCTCCACCTTGCCATGCATGCTCTGTGGTGCAGTGGCCTAGAGAAAAGAAGGTATGAAAACTATTGCTTTGTTTTGATTAGAACTTGAATTCACTCAACTGGTTCCTTTTTTTCAATTTGTGTGTGTGTGTGTGTGTGGTAAAAGTCACAAATATAAAACATACTATTTTAACTATATCTACCTGCACAGTTCAGTGGCACTAAGTACATTCACATTGTTGTGCAACTCTCACCACTATCCATCTCCCGAATTTTTCACCTTCCTAAACTGAAACTCTATCCTCATTAACCACTAAGTTCCCAAAACTCCACCCCTCATGCCGGGCCCTGGCATCTACTATGATATTTTCTGACTCTGAATCTGACTACTCTAGGTACCTCAAATGAGTGGAATCAACCAGTATTTGTCTGTACCTAATGTATATTGGGATGTATTTTTAAGGGTAACAATATATTTCGTTATTAAGGGTAACTTCATTCTGTAATATTAATGCATATATGTGGAGTCTAGAAAAATAGTACACTTGAACCTATTTGCAAAACAGAAATAGAGACAGATGTAGAGAACAAACATACGGACACCAAGGAAGAGAGGGGGGATAGGATAAATTGGAAGAGTGGAATATATATGCATTAATACTACAGAGTAGAGTAAGTCAGTAAGAAAAACTCCACTGATTCTTGACTCTCCTTCCCTTCATGGTACCTCTCTTCTTTCACAATAGAGCAAGTCAGCATGACGCAGTTCTTCATTCACTATTGTTGTTTATCTAGAAGAGTAATTATCAACCACTTTAGAGCTACATTGACCTCTAACACACACACACACACACACACACACACACACACACACAAAGATATGGTATGATATGTATTTAGCTAAATTGAATTAAAATTCATATGATTCTGTAGAAAAAATTGAAGAGGTGTACTGGTGTCCTCAGACTGTCATAACCAATTACCACGAGCTGGTTGGTATAAAACAACATGAATTTATTCCCTCACAGTCTTGGAGACCAGAAGACTGAAATCAAGGTGTTGTCAGAGTTGGCTCCTTCTGGGCAATCTGAAGGAGAACCCATTCCATTGCTTTCTCCAAGTTTCCGATGTTGTTCAGTCACTAAGTCGTGTCCGACTCATTACGACACCATGGACTGCAGCACGCCAGACTTCCTTGTCCTTCTCTATTCCCTGGAGTTTGCTCAAACTCATGTCCATTGAGTCAGTGATGCCATCCAGCCGTTGCATTGCCAGCAATCATCAGAGTTCCCTTGGCTTGTAGCTGGATACCTCCAGTCTCTGCCTCCATCTTCACGTGGTCTTCCCCTTTTCATGTCTGTGTCTCAAATCTCTCTCTGCCTTTCTTTTTTAAGGATGCCTGTCATTGGATTTAGGCCTACCCTAAATGCAGGATGATCTCATCTAAAAATCCTTAATTATACACACAAAGACTGATTTGCCAAATAAAGTCACAATCACAGGTCCTGAGGGTTAGGACTTAGAGGTATCTTTTTGGAGGCCCCAGTCCAACTCATTATAGAAAATATTTGCAAATTCCTGTACTTAATACTGAAAACTTTCCCTCTATTTCTTAACTAGCAGTTGAAATCAACAAAGCTGTCCTACATTGTAGGAAGAATTGTTTTGCTTTTTATTACGAGGTTTTAGGAATACTCAGCTCCTCTCCCCAAATGCTGTGAACATAGATTGGACAATTCCTCAATGGCAAAGCAAGTGAGAAATGCCAAAACCTTCACCACTATCCTATATGAGTACCCCCCCTTGTCTTGTGTCCTTTTCATCCATGTGGACAAAACCCAAGTTAAGGCAACATTGGGAGATGTATCAACAAGCAAAGTAGTTATGCTCAAATATTACATCCAGGATAGAACCCTGTGGAGTTTTTCTGTAGGTGGGAAATTGTGCTTTCTAGCAGAAGAGTATGGGTCTCTCTGGGAGAAAGTCCACGCCACTGATTGTCCACTTGGCCTTGGGAAAATTCAATGCTGTGATCTGGGTTCTCTCTCTGTAAAGAAGGCATGACAATGCCTTGCTACCTTACCAGGGTGTTGTGTGAATTTGCTGAACATCCATAAGGCTCCCTGAAAATGAAGAGGCTTACATAAGTCCCTGGTATTATTCACACAGCAAACGTTTTCCCCTGAGAATAAAGTAGTAAATGGTACCATTGTGCTGCTGGTGGAACGTGTTCAAAAGTTTCCGTTCACAACTAGTAGATCAAGTTGTGGGTGGCTGTATGGACTTTCTGTGCTCACGCCAAGCTCCTTCCAAAACAGCAGCACAATAGACTATCCTGGAATGAAAAGCTGTACTGTGAGAGACGGCCGAATCACGGCATCGCATCACATAGGACAGTCCTGTGTAGCCAGTGACTTCACATGCACCTTTTCCTTACGGCAGAGGGGAACAATAGCAGAAGCAGCGGCCACATGGATATCCAATGCAGCAGCTATTGAGCAGCAACTATCTTCTTCCACCACATTGACAAACTTCCCAAGCCTGTGGATACTCACAACAGGGGCGGGAGCTGGGGGGATTATAATTATAGCTCTTCTTTCTTTTTTCCTTTCTGAATTCTTAAGCCAGGAAAAGCCAGCATTCTGAATCAGATGGTGCACAGGTTAAGGACCTATTCTCTTGAAATACAATTCATCTGGTTGGGAGTGTGTGGGAACAGTCTGGATAGAATACTACTGGCTGGCATCAGAGATAAGAGGGATCTCCTTTCCACCATTATAAGCTTTGGAAACACTCCAGGATGTGATGCAGGGAAAATGGCCTCTTTCTTTTGGGGACTTTCAGCCTCGGGATGCCACATCTGAGATGACAGATATTTTAATTCAATGAAAAGATGATTAGCTGCTAAAGATATTGCATTTATTTATTAAAAGTAATTATGTTTAGTGAGAAATATTTGGGATCACATTAACAAACTTCCTTGGTTCAAGGAATTTATCATCCTTTTGATGATAAATATTCTCACAGTAAAGAGCTGAGGTGGAATCACAGAATCATGGAATTTCTTAGCCGTGAATTATCTATCTTGATATTAAACTATTTGATAATTTTTTAAATCCCATGGACAAGCTTGCATTTTTTCCCCCTCTTTTTGTTCAGTTCAGTTCAGTTCAGTTCAGTCACTCAGTCATGTCCAGCTCTTTGCAAACCCATCGACTACAGCACACCAGGCTTCCCTGTCCATCACCAACTCCGGAGTTTACTCAAACTCATGTCCACTAACACAGTGATGCCATCCAACCATCTCATCCTCTGTTGTTCCCTTCTCCTCCTGCCTTCAATCTTTCCCAGCATAGGGTCTTTTCAAGAGTCAGTTCTTCGCATCAAGTGGCCAAAGTATTGGAGTTTCAACTTCAGCATCAGTACTTCCAATGAATATTTAGGACTGATTTCCTTTAGGATGGACTGGTTGGATCTCCTTGCAGTCCAAGGGACTCTCAAGAGTCTTCTCCAATGTCACAGTTCAAAAGCATCAATTCTTCAACAAAAAATAGAAAAGAAAATCTTTCTAAGTATTTAAGCCATTAAGTTAGTTAAAACCTTTAGACTGTAATGCAAAGGCTATGGAGAAGGATTGTGCAACCTCAGGGTGCATTGGATTCCCTCTGAGTCTCTCTCCCCCATTTTTCTGTCATATCCTGTTTTCAGAGAACCTTGCATTCATTTATTCAAGTGCCTGTTTAGTATTCATTAGACAGTGTGATAAGTGCTAAGGGTACAAAATGATGCGTGCACCACCACTGCCCTCATGGAGCCCCTCACCTGGCGAGGAGCAAGGTGATGGTTATCATGATGGAATCAAGGTGAGAGCTGGAGTCAGTGAAGGAAATTTCATCATGACTAAGGAGTCCCTTGCCTTAGGCCTTAACTTTCAAGGTCCTGGCACCTTCTTTAGACTTGTCTGTTCTCCCTGAAGTCATTTCTGCTACACTTGCCATGAAAGCCATGACCTGAGCCACCATCACAGTGGTTCCCTCAAGTTCATATGAGCTTCAATCACATCTTGGAGGATGTAGAGCAGTGCAGACCCACTAGGCAGAGAGGGGTTCTGATCCTACCCTCTTGTTTCTGGAAGAGCACACACAGAGCCTGGAGGATACTGCATGATATTTCTGCCTGACTGGGTCCATATGCAGGCAATTCAGCAGCTTCCAAGGTTTCTTCATCAATGTGCTTTTGGGGACCCAAAGGTTGCACAGTGCTAATCTATGGTGACCAAGTTTAGAGGCTGTGAAGGAGCTCTTTGCCTGAACAAGGCCAAGCATGCCTGTGAGCCTGAGTAATGCAATCATTTGAACAGTATTATATGCCAGCCTTCCCGTAAGCTTCCAGGAAGCAGACACCAGTGTCTCTGTTGCACTCCCTCGGGCTCAGACCACAGGCTGCCTGCCCCTTTTGTGTTACTCCTGTGGCCATCTGAGAAAATGAGATGCAGAGAGATGATTTGAGGAGAGGGTGTCATAGTTCCCACTTGGTTCCCAAGCTGTGGGTCCTTCCTTCAGCAGTTTCGTGGCAGACCCTGTTGGTTACTCATCCTATATCCAACTCCCCGTCTTCTTACCAGTTTTGTTCAGGATAGCAACATGCCTGGTTACCTGCTTGCTTTCCTCACTGCTCTCACTGCTGGCAGAAACTTGTGACATTACCTGAGCCAATAAGATGTGAGCTGAAGTCATCTTGGCACTGGGAAAGTTTTTGCTTTCCTGATAGAAGGGGACCCATGTGTTTGGTACCACTTTTCCCATCCCCCTCTTCTTTTTTGCTTTGGACATGTGCATAATGTCTGGAAGATAGCAGCCATCATGTAACCATGAGGCAACAAATGCAAAGACAAGCCAAAACTCTAAGAGAGGTGGAGCAGAAAGATCTATTCAGTCATTTATTTAAACTAATACTTGGTGTCTATCATGTGCCAGGCACTGATATTGTTGCTAGACATACAGAAGTGAGCTAACGCACAAACACCCTTGCTTCCTTGAAGCTTACGTTTTAGTGGTGATGAGAGAGAAAGACAGTTAATTATATTCACATACAATAGTAAAGGATGTAGTATGTCACACACAGCGGTAAGTACTATAGAGAAAAGAAAAGCAGGCACTCACCCTGTGTGGGACCTTGAATGTTCATGTGAGGACTGTGAGTAGAGGTGTGATATTGTCTGACTCACATTTTAACAAGATCTCTCTGGCTTTGCAGAAGTCAGAATAGATTGTATTGAGAATAGATTGAGAAGGGGAAGACTGAAAGAGCCAAGGCCTCTGATGGCATCAGTAAACAGATAAGACAACAGATAAGTCCCAGTAACTATCTGCTTCCAGAAGTCTTGTTATCTGTGGGGAACAACCCTTATTTCTTCAAGCTACTTTTAGTCAGGTATTCCATCACCTGTAGCCAAACTCATTCCTAACTGATATGAACAGGTCTCATCATTTATTGAGCACATAGTCCGTGCCAGATGTTGTGCTAGGTCCTTGGGATATAAATATGAAAACACACGTAGTTCTTGTTATTGAAGAGCCTTCAAGGGCCTTATGATTCAATTGTGAGGTATAAATAGCTGAACAAGTGCACTGCAATAGGCCAATTGCTTTAGCAACATTTGTCTGGAGGCTGGATTGACTCTGGAGGAGAGCCTTAAGCCAAGTGAAGGAGTCAGGGAAAGCTTCAAGAAAGCTGAGCAGGTGTTCTCAGGTAAACAAGTTATTAACAGCAGAGGGCATTCCTGTCAGGAGAAACTAACTGCATGTACATACAGAACATGGAGTGTTCCAGGACACGTAGATAGATCAGTATTCTTGGGAGACTGGGAAGGTGAAGAGGGGGAGGACAGCAAGAAGCAATGGGTATTTAGGCAGGATGTGGGCAGGAGAGATGATAGAGGGGTTCATACGCACTACAGAAGAATATGATTTATCCCTCAAACGATAGGGAGGCAGTGGAGTGATCATCCCGGCAGCAAGATTAAAAATGACTTGTAGGGGAGTGAGACTAGAGATAAAGCCAATGCAAGAGTCCAGGAAACAGGCGATAACGACCCAAGCCAAGGCAGAGCTAGGATGGAGACGAAGGGATGCAGAATTGTTGGTCTTGTGAAATAAAAGACTAGGAGACATTCCAGGAGCATCCAGCACGTTGTATGTACCTCTGCATGAAGAGACCGATAATATTCTTGGCATAGAGATCATGTCAGGAGACAATGAACAGCTTTTTAGCGGACTACAGTAAAGCATGACTGGCTTTGATAAAAGCCCATGGAGATTGTGTCTGATGAGCTGATGTCAGGAGATTCCACTCAGCCAGCTTTGTGGAAATCAGAGAGTGGCTCCTTACACCTCGTCTGGGCTGTGCCTCCCTCCCGCAGTGCGCCTTCGTGTTTCGTCCCGTTTGGATACCAGTTACTCTAGAATGTCTCCTGTATTCATCAACATTACTCTGCATGGGTAATCGTAGTAACAACTACCATCATTGGAAGACTACCATAGGACAGAAGTGTTACCTACAATTTTTAAATTTTCTTAATAGTCCTGATAAGAAAGTGTTATTAACTTGAGGCCACACAGCTAGTGAGGCAGAGTGTGATCCGCATCTTGGGCTACCTTACAAAGCCTGTGTTGCTGTCACTATGCTGCAAGGTTATCCGCTTCATTATAACCCATTGTCCACTCATGACCCAGGGCTCTGTATTTTGCCCTCAGTGACAAAGCCCAGGAAAAGTGTGGCATTTACAAAAGACTTTCATATATGGTGAAGAGAAACTTTAAAGTGGGTTTTGCCTGATGTTCATGAAAGGGTTTGAGTTTTTCAGGGCTCCAAAGCTTTTAAAGGACTATAGAGTATGTACTAACAAAAAATTTAAGGAGCAAATTACTTATTCTGATAAACCATACTTTACAATACAGAATAATCCAGGTGATTAATAAAAATTATGTAACTTCTTCAGAGAGAATGGAATCAGGGGGGTTGCTTCAATTCCTGAACCATAAGGATGAGTAGAGCTTCTTGGGAATAAATGTCCTAGAACCTAAATGTGGGCAGGACCTGCAGGTGATTATTGGGGATGATGGATGGATAAGATCAGATTTTGTCCCTCGTTCAGTGGTGGTATCACATTACATATTCAGTAATTAGTCTCCTAAGCATCTACTCTATTCGTAATGCTGCTTTTGGTACTGGGAAGATGAGAATAAATGGAGAGACAAGGTAAAACTCGAAGTCATGGTCTCTCTTGAGACTTTGGGGAGAAGTGAAAGACATTTATCCATGCCCTCCAAGGTTAAAACACTATCAGGTATCTCAAGAGTATTACTCTGGATCACAGTTTAATAGCTGGGCCTCAGAGACCACTTTGTCCAAACTTTACAGTTTACTGACAATGAAGTTAAGTCCAACAGAGTTTATGGTTTGCCTGAGGTCAGAAAAATAGCTGGTATGAGAGCTACCTCTGCCAAGAGTCTGCTTAGATTACTGTTATTTTTATTTAATAATTAATTTTAAAAATATTAGTACATTCACTTGAGAGGAGAAAGAGAGAATCTTCTATTTAACTCAGGAAAAACACCACCAAACCAAAGAGATCTCAGCCTGTCATTTGGAAGGAGCTGATCATGGAGCGGTGTGAAGTGTGTGCCAGGATCTGCATTATAGCAGACAAGAGCCAATTTCTAGAGCGGGTAAAAACTCCAGGCAGCCTGTGGTGGTCAGTGGCCTACAACATGCAACGGTGCTCTCACAGGATGGGCGGGAAGTAGGATATTGGCTGTGGGCCGAGATATTGTCTCCTCCCTTGCTCTTGCCTGTCGTGTTTCTCCAACCTTCCTTTCAATCTGTGAGTTTCCCAATAACCTTTCTGTTGTAAAAATCTGCCACTATACCTTTACCTCTAAGACTCCTTTAGGTGCACCCTACAAATTTTGATCTATTGTGTTTTACTTTTCATTCAATTCAAAATACTTTCCAGTTTCTCTTGTGACTTTTTCTTTGACTCATATGTTATTTAGAACGTGTTTAATTTCCACTTATTGGGGGATCCTAAAAAATATTTTTCTGTAGTTGATTTTTTAAAATCTAATTCTGTCATGGTCAGAGAACATACCTTCGATGATTTCAATTTTTAAACTGCTGTTTTAGGTGAAAAAGAAAGAAAGAAAGAAAGTGAAGTCACTTAGTCGTGTCCGACTCTTTGTGACCCCATGGACTGTCGCCTACCAGGCTCCTCTGTCCATGGGATTTTCCAGGCAAGAGTACTGGAGTGAGTTGTCATTTCCTTCTCCAGGAGATCTTCCTGACCCAGGGATTGAACCCGGATGTCCCGCATTGTAGGTAGACGCTTTACCGAAATGTTAGATCAAGCTGGTTGATAGTATTACTTGGGTCATCTACATCTTTACCAATTTTCTCTCTGTTTGTTCTACTGATTACCGAGAGAAAAGTGATTAAAAAAGACAGCGCCTACGGATTTGTCTATTTCTCCTTTCAATTTTGTCAGTTTTTGTTTCATGTATTTTGAAGCTGTCTCATTAGGGGCATACACATCTATGATTGCAAAGTCTTTATGAATCAACCTCTTTCTTACAACGTAATATCTATTCATCCCTGGTAATAATTCCTTGTTCTTAAGTTTGCTTTGAATGATATTAATATAGGCACTTCAACTTTCTTTTTATTAATGTTCGATAAGTGTTTACTTCTCTTCCTTTACTTTTAATTTATACATGTCTTTAGATTTAAAACAGGTTTCTTGTAAGTAGCATATAGTTGAATCTTGCTTTTTTTTCTTTTAATCCAATCTGACAGTTACTGTTCTTTTAATTGGTATGTTTAGAACACTCGTATCTAATGTTTTATAGATATGTTTGAATTGACATATGACTGCTTTTAGATTTATGACTACTTTATCTTGGCTTTGAAAATGTTTTTTTCATAGGAATTTTTTCTCTATTTAGGTAAATAGATAGATGATGGAATGAATATTTGTGTCCCTCCCATAAATGCATATGTTGAAATTCTAACCTCCAATATTATGGTATTTTAGAGGTGGGACTTTGGGGAGATACTTAGGTTTAGATGAGGTCATGAGGATGGGGTATCCATGATGGAATTAATGTCCTTATAAGAAGAGGAAGAGAGACCAGAGACCATTCTTTCTCCACTATATGAGGACATAGCAAGAAGACAGCAGTCTGCAAACCAGCAAGAGGGCCCCCATCAGGAATTGAATCTACCAGTACCTTGATCTTGGACTTCCCAGCTGCCAGAAATATGAGAAGTAAATGTTTTTTAAGCCACTCAGTCAACAATACTAGGTTATGGCAGCCAAGCTGACTATATAGATAGATTCATATGTACATACATACATAGTTTTTATTATTGTTTTAAATAATAAAGCATTACCCTTAAAACCAGAAATTTCACTTCTCAGTACCTTTGCTAGACAAAACACTGGCACATGTGCTCAAAAAGATACATACAAAGGAATTCATCATAGCATTATTTGCAATAGTGAAAAAATTTTAAATAATCCAAATTTCCAGCTTTTGAAAATAATCAAATTATCTACTATACATCCACTCCATGGAAGAATGGATAAGATTCTTTTTATGCTTCCATTAAAAAGAATAAGATCATAAATAGGTATTGATATGAAAAATGTCTTCAGCATATATTCTTAAGTGAGAAAAGCTAGTTGTAGCACAATGTACAGAAAGTGACACAATTCATGCCTTAAAAAAAACTCCCACCAAAACAAAATATATGCTTTCTTACTTGTGAATATATATATATATGAATGTATATGCTTTAGAAAAAGTCTAAAAGGATACATAGTGGATGAATACTAAGGATACACAATGGGGGAGCATTGTAGGTTAGGAGAGTAGGCAAAGAAAGGTTTTGAGTCATCCCTATTGTTTTAATTTTTATCAATGAGAATCTATTATATAGTTAAAATGAATCCATTATTATTATGAGTGGTAATTAGAATTCAGAAAACTAAGATCATGGCATCTGGTCTCATCACTTCATGGAAATAGATGGGGAAACAGTGGAAACGGTGGCAGACTTTATTTTTGGGGGCTCCAAAATTACTGCAGATGGTGACTGCAGCCATGAAATTAAAAGATGCTTACTCCTTGGAAGGAAAGTTATGACCAACCTAGATAGCATATTCAAAAGCAGAGACATTACTTTGCCAAAAAACTTCCATCTAGTCAAGGCTATGGTTTTCCCAGTAGTCATGTATGGATGTAAGAGTTGGACTATAAAGAAAGCTGAGCGCCAAAGAATTGATGCTTTTGAACTGTGATGTTGGAGAAGACTCAAGACTCTTGAGAGTCCCTTGGACGGCAAGGAGATCAAACCAGTGCATCCTAAAGGAAATCAGTCCTGAATATTCATTGGAAGGACTGATGTTGAAGCTGAAACTCCAATACTTCGGCCACCTGATGCGAAGAACTGACATTTGAAACTGACATTTGAAACTGACATTTGAAAAGACCCTGATGAAAGATTGAAGGTAAGAGGAGAAGGGGACGACAGAGGATGAGATGGTTGGATGGCATCGCCGACTCAATGGATATAAGTTTGAATAAACTCCAGGGGTTGGTGATGGACAGGGATGCCTGGCGTGCTGCAGTCCATGGGGTTGCAAAGAGTCTGACACAACTAAGCGACTGAACTGAACTGAACTGAATTAGAATTACAGCTTGAAAAGAAGGAGGGGAAAATGAAAGGAATATACATAAGTCAGAAATGTTTTTCTCTTTAAGTTTCATGTTTTATTCATTTCATTAACAGTAGTAGACTTGGGAGAGGAAAGCAAAGATTGTCCTTCTGCCTTTTGTCCTACAGTGGGAACAGCAAAAACATGGTGAGTGTCCGGGGAGTGCATACTGTGTCTCGGGTGTGTCCCTGTGTGTTTAGTTATACTCATTCATGCTGAGACATTGCTTTTTTGCCCATAAAAGGAGGAATTACAACATCAGATCTGGATTGTTCTCATTTCCAAACAGCCCCACAGTGTCAACATAAGACTGTCAATCTCTTGTTCTCTCCCTCTCTCACAAACATTCCCTGGAACCCAAGCCAATAGGCAAAACAGATGTAGGCAGGCAGTGTTTTGACAACACTAGAAACGCCTGTGATTAGGAGTCAGGAGAGCATAAAGGTGATTAATAAGCTCCTAAGAGAACAGGGAGTGTGCCTCCAGGAGAAATAGTCGGATGGGTAGCCCTGCTTGTATACACTCTCTCATACCCAAACAAGGACACAGGTTCTCAGGTTTATCCTAAGCAACTTCTTGTTGAGTGTTTCTGGTAGCATTTTCATCATGGCATGGCAGATGGGGTAGAAGGTTCCTGGAGGATAAGGAGGAGCTGTAGGATGGCAAAAAAGTGCCAACATCTCCCTTCCACCATAAACTACATAATCTTCAAGCAATAAAGTGGATGTTGGTATCATTTATACCAAGAGACAAGCCTTCTCTGAATTTAGCAATCAGCCACGGGATGTGGATTCTGACAATATAATTACTAGTTCTTAATTTATGAGACAGAAAATCTTTGTTTAGCTCATTGCACATCAATCAAGGTTGCCCTTGGGTAATTTAATTATGTGCCCATCACTTTACCAAGTGGTTGTGTCTTTGCTGTAAATATATTCTCAACTCTGAGTAGTCTGAACTCCAAAAGGTTGTATCTCAGTGAAAGAATGAACAGCGACAACCACAAAAAGCCCACCAACTAGTATAGGGAAGCTTGTGTTTCTCTGCCAGAGTTCCATGAAGAGACCAGTTTCCCTGATGATTTGTACTCATAAGTCCCTACTTCGTAAGTTTGAGGCTAACTATTTTTATACCTATGCAGGCTTAGAAACTCTGGATGAGAAATTATGTTAAACATTAGTCTTGGGCATGTGGTATACCAGGGGTACCATACAGAAGCAAAAGGAAAGCCCGTCTACCCAGATTCACAAATGAAGTTCTGTTGAAGATGAACTCACAATCCAAAATTAGACTATCAAGGAAACAATCCTCTAAGAGTTAGAATTAGGAACAAAGCAAACAACAGAATTAGGACCTAAGAACTTCAAATAACTTAATAGTTTGATCAATAATGTGATCAGCATGAATAATTTTGTGATTAAGGACATGAAAAAAAAAACCCTAACCACAAAAAAAAAGACACATTTAAAAACAAGAATGAACGAGATGGAAAAGATAAGATTAGATCTCTACGTCTTCTTACATACAAAATAAATTTCAGTTTTATTAGGATTTAAATGTAAAAAAAGACAAACTTTGAAATTTTTAGAAGAAAACATAACAGAATGTTATATTAAAATAGCAGAAACTTTCTTTTTTACTTTAAGTTCATTTTCAGTGTAATTTTATTTCTTTTTCTAGTTTTGGCTGTGCTGGGTCTTTGTTTCTGTACAGACTTTTCTCTAGTTGTGGAGAGGGGTGGCTGGTCTTTGTTGCACTGCACAGGCTTCTCATTGTGGTGGCTTCTCTTACTGTAGGGCACGGGCTCTAGGAGACTTAGGCTTCAGTAACCGTAGCACATGGGCTCAGTAGTTGCAGTTCCTGGCTTCTAGAGCACAGGCTCAATAGTTGTGGCTCAAGGGCTTAGTTGCTCCCTGGCATGTCAGATCCTCCTGGACCAGGAATCAAACCTGTATCTCCTTTACTGGCAGGCAGATTCTTTACCACTGAGCCACCAGGGAAGCCCAAAATAGGGGTAAATCTCATATAAAAATCACAGATCATAGGAAAGATGGAAAACCTGAACTTTTTTAAAATGAAAAACTGTGGAAAAAAAAGATGCTGTTAAACAAAGAAAGAAGAAATAGTCTGAAGAAGATAATTGCACTCTATAAAAATAAACCTTCCAATTTAATAAGTAAAAGACAGTCCAATTGAAAACATCTATTTCTGCTTCATTGGCTATGGTAAAGCTTTTGACTCTGTGGATCACGACAAACTATGGAAAATTCTTATTGTGGGAAATTGAGACCACCTTACCTACCTCCTGAGAACCTGTATGCAGGTCAAGAAGCAACAGCTAGAACTGGACATGAAACAGTGTGCTTGGTCACTCAGTCATGTCCAACTCTTTTCAACCCTATGGACTGTAGCCCACTAGACTCCTCTGTCCATGGGGGTTCTCCAGGCAAGAATACTGGCGTGGGTTGCCATGCCCTCCTTCAGGGATGGAACAATGGACAAGTTAAAAATTGGGAAAGGATTACATCAAGGGTATATATTGTCACCCTGCTTATTTAACTTCCATGCAGAGTACATCATGTGAAATGCTGGGCTAGATGAATCACAAGTTGGAATCAAGACTATAGATGGCCACGCTAATGGCAGAAAGTGAAGAGGAACTAAAGAGTCTTTTGATGAGGGTGAAAGAGGGAAGTGAAAAAGTTGGCTTAAAACTCAGCATTCAAGACACTAAAATCATGGCATCTAGTCCCATCACTTCATGGCAAATAGATGAAGAAAAATTGGAAATAGTAACAAATTTTATTTTCTTGGGCTCCAAATCACTGTGGATGGTGACTGCTGCCATGAAATTAAAAGACACTTGTTCCTTGGAAGAAAAGCTATGACAAACTTAGTGTATTAAAAAGCAGAGACATTACTTTGCCTACAAAGGTCCGTATAGTCAAAGCTATAGTTTTTCCAGTAGTCATGTAAGGATGTGAAAGTTGGACCAGAAAGAAGGCTGAGCACTGAAGATTTGATGCTTTTGAACTGTGGTGCTGGAAAAGACTTCAGAGCATCCCTTGGACTGCAAGGAGATCAAACTAGTCTATCCTAAAAGAAATCAACCCTGAATATTCATTGGAAGGATTGATGCTGAAACCGAAGCTCCAATATTTTGGCCACCTGATACGAAGAGCCGATTCATTGGAAAAGACCTCAATGCTGGGAGAGATTGAGGAGAAGCGGGGTACAGGGAATGAGATGGTTGCACTGCACCACGGACTCAGCGGACATGAATTTGAGCAAACTCAGGGAGATAGTGAAGGACAGGGAAATCTGACATGCTACAGTCCATGAGGTCACAAAGAGTCAGACACGACTTAAAGACTGCACAGCAATAACAACAACCAATTGAGAAGGATATTAACAATTCACAGAAGAGGCAATATAAATGGTCAGTAAATATGTGAAAGATGCTTCAGTTCACAAGTAATCAGGGAATTACAAACAACAACAAAAATTACCAAGATGTGAGGAAACAGGAGCACGTATGCATACAGATCAAACATATATTGGAACCACAACTATGGAGAGAAATTTGGCAGCATTAATGAAACTGAAAAGGTACATTGCATCTCTCCACAAGAAGACAAGTGGTGAAAACCTATTCAGTTAATCTGAGAAATATAAAAAAAGATAATTCACATTGATGTGCATTGAGAGGACTGTTTCTCTGAATAACTTTTTAAATACCTGCTATGCCTGCCAACAAGAAAAGAAAAACAACTAATAAAAATTACGTATTTCAGAATAAGTGGGCCCAAGAAGAACTTCTTTGGAAGTAAAGATGTTGTTATGTAGTCATTTGTGTTTAACAATGAAAGAGCACAAAATTTAGGGGCACAAAGAGAGGAGCCAAGTAGTTTATGAAGTCAATATGGAAAGATGAAATAAGCCTGCTTCAAATATGTCTTCCTCTGCAACCAAATTTATTTAAAGGTGCAATATTAAAGTCAGATTCTGCAGTGCAGGCTAATCATGTGGTTCTTGAGATTTTAGCTGTAAGATGAAACTCAAATTCTTGTGAAGAGTAGCAGCAAGAAAATTATATTTTCTGATTTTTTTTAAAGTTCTGTTGCTGTTGTGTGTTTGTATTTTTTAAAAAATATTTATGTATTTGACTCTTAAGCCTCTTGTTTTTCTTGAATTGGCCCATATGCAGAGGTCTGTTCAACAATGCCCTAAGTGCAATTGTTTTGTGATGAGGATCAAAGGCTTAAAGAGGGAGGATTCATCCAACCCAGCAGTGTTGGAGGCAGTGAAAGTATTTTCAGGAGCAGTGGCCTTTTTGTTTAGTCTCAAAAATGTCTCCCCAGCATCCACCACCGTGATCCTGCAGTCTGCCGTGGATTCGCCTATATTTAAGCCTAATTATTATAGGCATGGCTTCCCTGATAGCTCAGTTGGTAAAGAATCTGCCTGTAATGCAGAAGACCTCAGTTTGATTCCTGGGTCAGGAAGATCCACTGGAGAAGGGATAGGCTACACACTCCAGTATTCTTGGGCTTCCCTTGTGGCTCAGCTGGTAAAGAATCCACCTGCAATGTGGGAGACCTGGGTTCGACCCTGGGTTGGGAAGGTCCCCTAAAGAATGGAAAGGCTACCCACTCCAGTATTCTGGCCTGGAGAATTCCATGGACTGTATAGTCCCTGGGGTTGCAAAGAGTCGGACGTGACTGAGCTACTTTCACTATTGACTATTGACTATTATAGGCACATAGAAAATAAAAACTCACCCTAGTGATTTTGGGGAATTAACAAACCACTGCCCCTAAACCTGTGCACACTTCTACCTTTGAAAGAAGATACATCTGGTCTGTGTGGCTAACTGGGGATTATTTACTGGGTTTCACTAAGGGAACATATGGGCCCAGGGTAAGGTGCCTTCTCTCCCTCAAAGAGCCAAGACCTAACATGTGTGCATGCTAAGTTGCTTCAGTAGTGTTCGACTCTTTGTGACCCCCATGGACTGTAGCCCACCAGGCTCCTCTGTCCAAGAAATTTTCCAGGCAAGAATACTGGAGTGATTTGCCATTTCCTCCTCCAGGGGATCTTCCCAACCCAGGGATCAAATATGTGTCTCCTGCCTTGGCAGGTGGATTCTTTACCACTGAGCCACCTGCAAAGCCCCCAAGACCCAGGCTGAGGTCTTATTTGATCTGGTAAGAAGGTCAAAAAGTTTAAATAAGGAAACTATGAGGGAGTGGGAGAGTTTACCCAGGGTTTATGATTTTATTCCTCTACTTGCAATATTTTTTTCGCAATTGGTGAGTAGAGTGAAATGTGGGGTAGACTCTCTTTATATTCATCCTGATAACTGATTAAAATGATTGCCCTATTCTAGTACAAATTAAATGGGGTTGAGGTCTTGGATTGACATTGAAGTGACAGCTGCCCTTTGAGACCTTGGTCTTCAGTATTTCCCTGGTTTTCAGAGGGGTCAGTTCAGTTCAGTTCAGTTGCTCAGTCATGTCCAACTCTTTGCAACCCCATGAATCACAGCATGCCAGGCCTCCCTGTCCATCACCAGCTCCTGGAGTTCACTCAAACTCACGTCCATCGAGTCGGTGATGCCATCCAGCCAACTCATCCTCTGTCATCCCCTTTTCCTCCTGCTCCCAATCCCTCCCAGCATCAGAGTCTTTTCCAATGAGTCAACTTTTTGCATGAGGTGGCCAAAGTACTGGAGTTTCAGCTTTAGCATCATTCCTTCCAAAGAAATCCTAGGGCTGATCTCCTTCAGAATGGACTGGTTGGATCTCCTTGCAGTCCGAGGGACTCTCAAGAGTCTTCTCCAACACCACAGTTCAAAAGCATCAATTCTTCGGCGCTCAGCCTTCTTCACAGTCCAACTCTCACATCCATACATGACCACAGGAAAAACCATAGCCTTGACTAGACGGGCCTTTGTTGGCAAAGTAATGTCTCTGCTTTTGAATATGCTATCTAGGTTGGTCATAACTTTCCTTCCAAGGAGTAAGCATCTTTTAATTTCATGGCTGCAGTCACCATCTGCAGTGATTTTGGAGCCCCCAAAAATAAAGTCTGACACTGTTTCCACTGTTTCCCCATCTATTTCCCATGAAGTGATGGGACCGGATGCCATGATCTTAGTTTTCTGAATGTTGAGCTTTAAGCCAACCCTTTCAGTCTCCTCTTTCACTTTCATCAAGAGGGTTTTTAGTTCCTCTTCACTTTTTGCCATAAGGGTCAGAGGCAGATAATTACAAAAAGGGAGTCTTCTTATTATAATAATGTCAGGCCTGGGAAGAGGGAGGTAGAAGATGTTTATGGGCCTTTGAAAGGAAAGAGTGTATCAAGTCAAGCTCTTCAGGCTGATGGGAAACAGAGGCACGCTTTCAGGAGCCCTCGAACTATAAAAGGTGCCTTTGATGCCCGCTGCCTCAGGAGTGGCTGCTTTGGACACTGGATGTGCCCAGGTGGGTCTCAGCACACAAAGAACATCAAGTGGACATTTTAAGGAAGGAAGCAAGGTGCCTTCTTAAAACTTCACCATCTAGAAATACTTTACAACTGTTTCATAGCCTTACCAACTCCCACTGCCTGAAAATGCCTCAGTTGGTAATACCTCCTGTTCTGAGCCCACTCATGGTGGAGTGGATATGGGCTGCCCTTTCTCACCAGTATCTCTAGGATTTTCTTCAAGATCACAGTATCTGAACATGCTAGAGCTAGAAGGAAACTTAGTATTCTTCAGTCTAAAGGAAATTTTTCAGTGAGGAACAAGGCCCAGAATGGTGAAGTGATTTGCTAAGCTAGTCACTGGAAGAGTCAGCTTCAGAAACAGTTGTCACAACAGTCTTTTGCTGGTCTCCCTACCTAATATTGTTAAAGGATGAAGGGTGTCCTAAGTTTGAGAGAAATCCTTGTCTTCCGTCTCAGGTCCCCAAAGCCTCCACTGTCCCTATCACCTTTCAATGCCCCAAATCATTTCCAACCTATTAAAGAATACAACTGACTTTAAACCCCACATAACAAGAGACCTAGTAAATCCCTAGGCCATGAGAAAGTGCTGGGCAAGAACAGAACCACATACCCATAGACCCAGCACTCCAGGTAGCACAGTTACACCTCTGTGCAGTTTAATTATGAAAAAACTCTCTATAATTGAAACATAGGGTTAGATTATTCCTTCTTCTAAGAGCAAATTTTCTCTCGTTGCTTGGTACGTGGGCTTTCCCTCATGGCTCAGATAGTAAAGAATCTGCCTACAATGCAGAAGACCTGGGTTTGATCCCTGGGTCAGAAAGATCCCCTGGAGAAGGGAATGGCTACCCACTCCAGTAATCTTGCCTGGAAAATTCCATAGACAGAGGAGCCTGACAGGCTGTAGTCCATAGGGTCTCAAAGAATAGGATGTGACCTAGAGACTAAACAACAACATAAAGAACTGGGAGACTAACACTTCCACTTTCTCCCAGGCATACTTAGAGAACTTAACTCATGAACTCCTGAAGCCAGAGCAGACCTCTAGGTATAATGCAGGAAAGCCCACTCAGACTTCATGAAAATTTCCCCTGGGGAGGGGGAGATCCAGGAACTCTTAGAAAGGCAGTTTAGCATTAGGTTGGAATGGAGTTTCTTGCTGAAAGTTCTGGTTCTCATCATGTTTTTCTCAGTGTTTATAAAATATGCATATTTTATGTGTTTTCAGCTTTAAAAAATGTCTTGATGGCCTTCAGGGGCCTTGGGCAGTGTTGTTTATGTGCCTTTAAAAGGCAGATCTCTCAAAGATAGGGCTTGGCTAATTAGAGCCAGAGACCAGGCTGAAGCGGGGCTCCTGTTACTCCTCCTGGGCTCCCCCACCCCTCTCACCCTCTGCTGTCCCGAAGAGGAAGGATAAAAGTATGAGACTGTTCATCTATTTGCCAGTCTGTGGTATGTGGGAATGAAATCACTGATAAATACTGTTAGATAGTCATCACAGATAAAAAACAAATACCTCTATACCCAACAATTAAGATAAAAAATGGGCAGAAGAACTAAATGGACACTTTTCTGAAGAAGACATACAGATGAACAATAAACACGTGAAAAGATGCTCAGCATCCCTAATTATTAGAGAAAATGCAGATTAAAACTACAATGAGGTATCATCTCACCCCAGTCAGAATGGCCATCATCAAAAAATGTACAATAATAAATCTGAAGGGGATGTGGAGAAAAGGGAACCCTCTTTCACTGTTGGTGGGAATGTAAATTGATATAGCTACTGCAGAGAACAGTATGGAAGTTCCTTAAAAGACTAAAAATAAAGCTACCATATGACCCAGCAATCCCACTACTGGGCATACACCCTGATAAAACCATAATTCAAAAAGACACACACACCCCAATGTTCATTGCAGCACTATTTATAGTAGTCAGGACATGGAAGCAACCTATGTGTCCACTGACAAATGAATGGATAAAGAAGATGTGGCACATATATACAGTGGAATATTACTCAGCCATAAAAGGAACAAAATTGGGTCATTTGTAGAGTTGGACCTAGAGACTGTCATACAGAGTGAAGCCAGAAGGAGAAAAACAAATACCATATATTAACGCATTATGTGGAGTCTAGAAAAATGGTACTGATGGGCCTATTTGCAGGGCAGGAATCAAGATGCAAATATAGAGAGATTTGTATGGACACAGAGGGAAAAGAGGGGTTGAGATGAACTGGGAGATTGAAATTCATACACATATCTCCATATATATACACTACCATGTGTAAAGTTGATAGCTAATAGAAAGCTGCTGTAGAGCACCAGAAGCTCAGCTTGGTGCTCTGTAATGATCTAGATGGGTGGGATGAGACTGGGGTTGAAGGGAGGCCTAAGAGGGAGGGGATATATTTATACATATAGCTGATTCACTTTGTTGTACAGCAGAAACTAACATGACATTGGAAAGCAACTATATCTCAATTTTTTTAAAAAAGACACTGTGGTCATATACTGTTTCCCAATTAAGAAGAGTTATACAATTTTTCCAAAGGACTGAATTAGAAATAGATTTTACAGCCTGTACTTACCATGCCACACTACTTCCCACTGCTCCTCAGTGCCAGCCCTGGGATTCTCTTGTGTAGGCCTCTTCCATTTCCCCCTCTATGATGTGCTCGTTCCTATCTCTGCCTTCCTTGGGCTTCTTACTCCTACTTGGATGGAGCACCACCACCCCCGCCCCCTCCCCGTGCTCTGCCAGCTTCCCCTTCCCAGTCTGGGGAAGCCAAGCTCTGCCTTAACTCTAGTCCACTTCCCTGGAGCAGCTCCCTAGCTGGATGCTGTCTCAGCTACATCTGTCCACATCTACAATCTCAACCCCTCACTACAGTAGAGAGCCGCTGGCTGTTGTTTTAGTCATCTGATCTTTCTTTCCATCTTCTTCTGAAGATGTCACCTCTTCACTCTTTGGGGAATTGTGCATCACCCATTCTATGGGGTTTCCCTGATGTGCATTCCAAGAATCCTCATTTCTAAGTCTTTCCCACTCTTTTAGTGGCCTCTGCAATAGAATGAAAATCGCTCAAGAAGGCAGGGCTGTGTCTACACACCCTTTTGTCCTCCATGCTCACCTTGCTACCTGGCACATAGTAGAAACCCAGTGGGAAATATGTACAGTAGGAAATAAATAACCAGGGTTAGAGCTTCCTGACAAGCGAAAAAAGGACAATTAATTATTCAGGTGTATAAGACAATATGGGCTACCCACGTGGTGCTAGTGGTAAAGAACCTGCCTGCCAAGGCAGGTTAGACTTAACAGACACAGGTTTATTTCTTGGGTCAGGAAGGTCTCCTGGAGGAGGGTACAGCAATCTATTCCAGTATTCTTGTCTGGAGAATCCCATGGTCAGAGGAGACTGGCAGGCTGCAATCCATAGGGTCGCACAGAGTTGGACATCACTGAAGCGACTTAACATGCATGCATAAGACAATATGCGATGTAAGTAGAGGATGAGTTGGTTAGATAGCATCACCAACTCAATGGACATGAATTTGAGCAAACTCCAGGAGATAGTGAAGGACAGGGAAGCCCAGTGTGGTGCAGTCCATGGGGTTGCAAAGAGATGGATATGACTTAGCGACTGAACAAGACAAAACTTCACTTTTACATAAAAAGGTCAATGCTGTTCTTATCCACACATGTGGGCATTTTTTCATCTCTCTACTTCCGTTTGACCATGATTATGAAATCTTTACTGCTGAACCCCTCTGTAGACCAGACAGTCTAGGAGGAAGTCAGAAGCTGTAGTAGACACCCCGGGCAGAACTTCTTTGGGAAACAAGGGGAATTGCCAGGAAGGGAGGGTTGCAGACAAGGGGCAGGGGCAGGGAGGAGGAAGTATGGTGGGGAGGACAACCTTGCAGTGCTCCACAAGCAATCTTGAGACACTTAGAAGTGCCCAACCAGAATCTTCAAGCACAGAGAAACCACTCTTAGGCCTTCCTTTCAGTAGCCTACTTTTTGTTTACATTTTCCGGATAATTATGTATTTTCAGTTTCGGGTCACTGAGGCAGAGAGCTTCTCGTCTTCCCATTGTTTCCCTGGGGATGCGTTTGGAAGAACTATGAGTAGCAGGACAGGGCTTCTCTCTCCTGACCCTTCCCTACTTCATTTCCATGCTAGAGTGGCCCATGGGATCTTTATGTAAAAAATTCCACACTTTTTGGGATGGAGTCTCAATTTTCTACAAACCTTTCCTAAAGAAAAACAAAGCCAAGGAAGGAATGGAAAAATCTCAGATCACCTGCCCTTCGGGGGATGATTTCTGCTGGCTCAGAGGTGACCCTGAGCTAACATGTGAGTCACTTCAGTGTCCCCTAGTCTCCTTAGGGGGCCCATTTCTCCTCCCTCCGCTTCTACTCACCTTTCTTCAATTCCCAGAACTCTCCTGAAGGCTCTAATTTTCCTTTTAAATGATGGGGAAATAGTAATGTGTCGCTTCTCCAGGGTACTTGAAATTTAGAAAGAGACAAATCCTTAATCCAAGGGAGTGAGTCTCTAGGTGCGGAATTTAGGTACCAGGAGGAATTTTTCAGTGGTAAGAGCACTTTTCAGAGTTTCTGAAATCATGCCATGTCTGTACTTGCCAATCAGCCTATTTCTGACACCAGCCTTCCTTATGGAATGTGACTAAGTATGATTTTTATTATTTCTGGGTCCTATAACTTCTCAAGCATCCTTCCCCACCCTAAATCGAGCTGTTTGGTGGCCAAACTGTCTTATTTTCCCAAGAAAATACAATAACCCCTGGAAATGTCAAGTCTTTAATTTTTTTTTTTTAACTAAATAAGAGTTTTTCAGAGTAGAAATTGTTCCTTGTTTATACTTAAGTTTCCAGTACCTAGTACAGTCCATGGCTCATAGTAAGTGCTCAGTAAATGTTGAGTAAGTTATCAACTAAAAAAACACATACACACACACACAACCTAAAAGCTGAGAATTTGGCAGACAAAACTGAGAACTTAAGCCCAGGACACAGCCTTTCAGATAGATCGGAGAAGCTGTTCCAAAGGGGTAAGGGAGGAGCCAGGATACATAGGAGTTTTTGCAACAAAGACCAGGTAGTTGGAACCTCACAAGATACTATTAATTAAGGAAAACCAGATATCTCAAGGAATTTAGTGCTTGTCTATATATGGAAAGATATGAAAGTCTGGGCTCACAGAAGTCTTTCCTTTGATACCCACCTCAGCTATCTGGGGCCAGCATCCTGTGCTTTCCTATCCTTAGTCTCCTCAGGGTGCATTGTTGGGGGTGGGTGTGGCTGTGGGACTGAGGGCGTGGCAGCCAGAAGTCTATTTGTCTCCTTTCCGAGTTCCCTCAGGGCTCACCATCTGGGATAGACACAGTGACTTGATGGTTGCAACATTCTGTGTTTACTGATATGGCAGGCCACATTCTTTTTCCCATTGATACCAGTGTAACTATCACTTGCTCAGTTTTGAGCAGATGCTGTTTACTGGTCATCTGCATAAGCAAAACAGACTGGTATTGGTTCTTTAACAATTTGTTTGCTCTTGAGTGCAAGAAACAGAATACCTACCTAAAAGCTGCTTAAATAGAAGGGCTTATTTTCTCTCTGGTTCAATCCCTGGGTCAGGAAGATCCCCTGGAGGAGGGCACAGCAACCAATTCCAGTGTTGTTGCCTGGAGAATCCCATGGACAGAGGAGCCTGGCTGGCTACAGTCCATAGGGTCGCAAAGAGTTGGATACAACCCAAGTGACTTAGCACACACGAATTTTCTCTCCACACTCTTCCAAGGCCTGATGAGGACATCAAGGAGTCAGGTCTTCCCCTATTCCACTGCTCATTCCTCCGTAAATCAGCACCCTCTCCTCTCCTGGTCCCAGCATGGCTGCCACAGCTCCAAGTGCTACCTCCTCAGCAACTGCACGCAAGGCGGAAAACAAGGAGCAGGGTATTTTCTGTCATTTGTCAGGAGGAAATTTTTCCCAGAAGGCTCAGGATACTTCCCCTTACTCCCGATTGGCCCAAAGTGGATCACATGATCCCTCTGCACTAATCATGGTGCAGAGGAGTGGAATCACACTCAAAGGCTTCCACAATCTGAGCCTTCCCTTATCCCAGGGAGCAGTTGCTCTTCCTTGCTACTTTGACTCCCAACACCTGAGCAGAGTGGACAAAAGGGGGATTGTTTGTCTGCTAAGCAATCAGGAGTGTCAGCCCAGACTCCATTTCCTTCATAGCAACAGTCCTCTCAGTCTTTCGACCTATAGGGATAAGTCTAAGTTGTCTACTTCCTAGGGCAGATATCCAGTTAATAGAGAAAGAGAAGATGTTATGAGATGTATTCTCATTTTTGATCCAAAACAGCAAAACAGCCTGTTTTAAAGATAAACAAACTGTTTGAAAACATTTTTTTTTGGAGTATAGATAAAACAACATTGGCATGAGATAATTGATTTTGATGGGTAATGAGAGTAACAGTATATGGAGATTTAGTATATTGGTCTATCTTTTATAAAAAAAAGCAAAAGTACTCATAAAAAGAAGGATTTTTAAAAATTAGTGATAATAATAAAAATGCTAAATGATTTATGCCAAATTTCCAAGTTGATATAAACTCTTCAGTATATAAAATGAAAGGTTTAGAGTTTTAAAGAAGCACTGGAAGGTAAAAACAAATTCTCCAGATGTGCAAAGATGTTCTTTTAATTTCGATTTTGTAGCTTTTGGAACATAAATATTAGATAATTAGGAACTGCAGTAATTCAGAAATCTACAATATGATTAAAACGTGATCATTTGGAGCACTGGGTTATGCAAAGAAATACCATAAGGCAGAAGAATAGGAAAAATATTTACTAACCTTTCAGTTAGCTCAGGTTAGAGGAAGCACAGGAATCCAACTACCGAGGTCTGGTTTAGACTTTCACCTGAGACCTGAGATGTCATTAAAGAATGTGTTGCTAAAGGCGTACAAGGAAAAGAACATGGTTCTGTACAAGCATGTAAGAAAAGGAGCTGACCTAAACCCAGGCTTTCTCTGGGAAATGCTGGCTGATGTAAGATCTAATGAAGCAGAGGAGTGAAGCAGGTGCTGGGTGAGGAGGAGGGAGCAGGGCACAGAAGTGAGAGGGAGCACCATGTGCACGAGTCCTGGGTGGGAGGGCCAGTGGGCCTCTCCAGGAACTACCCAAGGCCCGGGTGGCTGCAGGGCCTGGGTGGAGGAGAGAGAAGTGGGAGATGAGGCTGCTGAGGAGAGCAGGGATCAGACCACATGGGCCCTGGAGGCCAAGCTGAGAGAAGCAGAGGCCCAGGAGTGAAGGAGAAAGGACTCTTCTAAGGGTAGATTCAACAGACCTAGGCCAAGAAGAGAGAAAGCCAGTCTTGGTCTATTCAGGCCACCGAAACAAAAATGGCTGCACATTGATGGCTTAAAAAATAGAAATTTATCTTCTCATAGTTCTGGCATTTGAGAAGTCCACGATCAAGGTGCCAGCCAATTTGGTTTCTGGTGAGAGCATCTTCCTGGCTTGCAGATGGCCTCTTTCTTATTGAGAAAGGAGAGAAATTTAGAGAGAGAGAGAGAGAGAGACAGAATGAGAGAAAGCGAGCTGTCTGTTGTCTCTCCTTATAGTCCTGTCATTAACGCCATCCTGGGGATCTCATTAACTTTAATTATTTCTTTGGTTGTCCTATATCCAAATACAGTCACATTTTTGAGTTAGGGCTTCAGCATGTGAATTTTAAGAGGACACAAGTCAGTCCATCACGGCCAGTAAGGGAATCTCTATGATGATACACAGCCAGTGGGTTCTCTGAGTAGTTCTAGGCCTGAATCATTTCCTGTGTTCTGGGCATGAATTCCACTCTGACATGCCTCAGCCTTGATAAAGCTCTGAGATCACTCTGTGTGATGGTCACCTTGAGTGAAGCTAGAGTACAGTGAAATAGCTGGGGTGACAGAGGAGCCAAGGAAAGCCTCTGAAGCAATGTTAGGGGATAATCAGAGCCTCTTCCCCGATGGATCTCAGGTGTAACCGGGAGGTGCCTGAATGCCAGCCATCAATGCAGTTAGTTGATTTGGTTGTTGATAAAAAGGGATAACTCAAGAAGATGAGAGCACCAGAGGACAGTTGTATGACAACAGTCTTCTCTAATTCTGTGACTAGCTTCTTTGGATATTTGCTGGAAAGTACGGTTTATGGGAGTTATTTCCTCTAAGCTGTGGAATGCATTTATTATTTCTCCTCTTTTATGCATCAGATACATCTGTTAGGCCTACCACAGAATAGGAAGTCCTAGTGTAAAAAAGTGATGTGAATATTATGGAGCAATTATTCTGAACCAACAGAGGAGGCTAATTAGCCTTCTGGGAGTGACCTTTCTCAATTACAGGACTAATAGCTGTCCCGGTGTGCATGTTAGTTGTAAAATGTCTCTGGAGAGAGATGATGATTAATTCCCCTAGAGGAAAAAACGCATGCAGGATCAGAGACTGTTGGCAGTGGGTGGGGCCTTGAGACCACCTAGGGCAGCCTCCTTCCCTGGGAGCTGAGGGCAATAAACCAGGAAGAGTTTGTGTTTGAGTCAAGGTCACAGCCAGTCAGTAGGACAAGAGTCCAGGCTTTCTGGGTCTCAGTCTCTGCTCTTTCTACTAAACTTTTTCTATCTGTATCAGATAATTGCACAGGGTCTAGGAAATCACGCCCCCCGCCCCCACCATCCACCCAGAGCTCTTTATTCCAAACCTCTGTTTCCTCTTGTCCAGAGGTTTTCTTTTCTTGACCTAAATACCACAATGAAAAAACCCAAAAGTTGAATAACCTTGTGAAAACCAGAAAGAGAGAAACTACACATGGAAGGAAGATCAAGGTCAATGGAGGTTACCATAAACTAACTTGGGCTCCAAATAAAATAGGCACAACTTTAATGTTTCCCTTGACTTGTTTTTCTCATCCCTTTTGGTGTTATTATATTTTGCTTGGTTAATTGCATTTTTTGTAAGACATTCTAAATCTTTTATGAAACATGGTTGAATGAGCAATTATGAGAAAGAAAAATACATTTATGGACAAAGAGCAAGAAGTATAGAAGGACAGAGAGGCAAGTCGCTCTTTGCATGGAAATTGGGTGTAGTCATCATACACATCACCCTTGGGGGCGAAGATAGTTGCTGGAGCCCTGATTTCCTTCTGGTTTCCTATTTTCTTGCCATTTATATGGTGCACAGAGTCATTTATCACATTTGCAGGTCACACTTTCCAGGTCAGTCTAGTTCGGTCAGTCATTAGGACAATACTTCACTGTATACATAGAGTGGGTTCTGTGTGTGTGTGTGTGTGTGCGTGTGTGTGTTCGTGTATGTGTGTGTGTACTTGCAGGAGACCTGGGTTCAGTCCCTGGGTTGGGAAGATCCCCTTGAGAAGGGAATGGTTACCCACTCCAGTATTCTTGCCTGGGAAATCCCATGGACAGAGGAGCCTGGGAGGCTACAGTCCATGGGGTCACAAAGAGTCAGACATGACTAAGTGACTAACACTTTCAATTTAGAAACCTAAATAGTCCTGTTAGAAGGGGAAAAGGCTTTTGCTGGTGGGGATGGCTGCTTCGCTGGTGGCTCAGACTGTGAAGAATCCACCTGCAATGCGGGAGACCTGGGTTTGATCCCTGGGTTGGGAAGATCCCCTGGAGGAGGTCATGGCAACCCACTCCAGTATTCTTGCCTGGAAAATCCCCATGGACGGAGGAGACTGGCGGGCTACAGTCCATGGGGTCGCAAAGAGTCAGACATGACAGAGCAACTAAGCACAGCACAGTATTCTATATATGGTCTTAAAAATATGAAACTAGTTCAAGAGGTCAAGACGAATAGACAAATGGAATGGAATGGAGATCTAAGAGGAGAGAGAAAGACCATAGAGTATCAGGGAACTTGATCTATGATAATGGTGTTAGTCCAGATCAATAAGAAAAAAAAAATTGATTGTTTAGTGATGTTTAATAGGAAATTTGGGTCACTATATAAAAAAAGCAAAACAAGATCCATTCTTTATACCGATATAAAGTGAGACTCCAGTTGAATGAAAGACCTAAATGTGAAGATAATACCCTACAGCTAGTAGAATAAAATGTTAAGATTTTGTGTGCATGTGTGGATCAGCACGGGGGAGGGCATTCTAAAAAGACCCAAAGCCCCAGTATAATTTATATAAAATGAAAATACATGTAAAAAACACCAGATAATTTACAAAGACACATAATTTCAAAGATAAGTATCAAGCACATTCAGGGTATAGCTTACAATGGGGATGGGCTTGTTAAGGACTGCCTGGAGGATATTTAAAAATGAAAGGAGAGGGCTTCCCTGTGGGCTCCGTGGTAAAGAATCCGCCTGCCAACGTAGGAGACACAGGTTTGATCCCTGGTCCGGGAGGATCCCCCATGCCTCGAAGCAACTAAACCCATGCACCACAGCCACTGAGCCCACGTGCCACAACTGCTGAAGCCCAAATGCCACGGACTCCGTGCTCTGCAACGAGAGAAGCCACCGCAGCGAGAAGCCCACGCACTGCAACTCGAGTGTAGCTCCTGCTCGCTACTAGAGAAAAGCCCACACGGCAACAAAGACCCAGCACAGCCAAAAAAAAAATTAACGTTTTTTTAAATGAAACAAGATCCGAGCATGTTGTGAGTGATGATGATTTTAATGTCCAAACGAGCTGATGGTTTAATTAACGCTCTATTTGAGGTCGAACACAAATATGTAAAATAAAATGAAGTCACATAAAATAAAGCAGGAGGAGGAGAAGGGGACGACAGAGGATGAGATGGTTGGATGGCATCACCGACTCAATGGACAGGCTCCAGGAGATGGTGATGGACAGGGAAGCCTGGCATGCTGCAGTCCATGGGGTTGTAAAGAGCTGGAGCAACTAAACAACGACAAAATAAAAACAAAGTTGATGAAAGATCTTAAATATTCCCTTTAATTCTAAGGTCTGCAAAAAAGTAAATATTTGATGACAGGTTCATCTGATCCCCGCCCCATTTTTCTCTGTGGTTATTTACTCCATTATTCGTAATAATTTGGGGAAAAAACCTTCTAATTTGGGAGGCAGCAATTCCTAGTTATCTTCCAGTACTACTCACTCCTTCTTCTATAGTAAAAGTACCGTGTATTATAGCTGGACATGTGGCTATCTGAAATGAAGATGACATTTGAAGACTGCCTTGCAGTGAGATGCAGCCATGGGCCTACTCAGTGAGGTGTGAGGAAAAACAATATTTCTCCCATCAGCCATACATAAGGATTTTTTCAATCTTCACATCCTACTCCCTAATACCTAGCATTCTCCAACTGTCTGACTTTAGCTTGTCCTGGGTTATATAAATCCAGGCACAGACTAGCTCCTTAACTTTAATCAACAGTTAACCTCTGTCCACATCATGAATAGCACAAATACACTTGAAACATCAAAAATACCTTAAGTATTTCGAAACCAAAACTCACAGACTGATAAGAATGCATCCTTGGGGTGAGTTACCCCTGCAGAGACAGAGCAGAAGGGAAAAAGAGCCAAGACAGATTTGTCTTAAGTGGCCATTGCTCTGGACTGGATTCAAAGGCTCTGAAGTTGTAATTCCAGTTTGGGCACTAAATTCCCACTGGACCCTAAGCAGATCAGTTCTTTCCAGTCAGTAAAGTGGAGAGAGTAATAAAGGCCTCTCCTCAGGGCAATGAGAAGTAAAGTTTGTGAAGCATTTTGAAAAGAATGCCGCTGCTACAGTTTGCAAAGAGGAAAGCACTCAGGAGCAGAGGCCTTGGGCTTAGCAGGGACAGGAAAGGTCAGCATATCCCAGCCATGCGCTGATCTAATTAATCACCGGGCAACCCTGCCACTGGCCAGATTCAGATGTCTGTCTCTCTATATAATGTTTGGAAAGTACAGGCGAATATGAAAGAGTCTCAGTATCTGCCGAGAGGATAAAATTTAGTACCCCTGTGAATCATGCAAGTGTGCCTGTGCCTGTGTGAGTGTTGTTGCAGATTCATAATACATGTCAATATGTGTCTCTCACCTTAAGAAATTCTTCTCAGTTTTTTCCTGTACTTAAAGTACACTCAGGGCAGCTGGTGGCATTGGATTAGTCACAATATTAATAATCACTAATAAAACATAGCAATGATTGCAACTTTATGTGTGACCCCTGACAGAGGCATCTATCTCTGAACTAATGTGAGTCTATTGCTTTCTGGAAAATGTATATTCATGTTTTTCTTATTGTAGAATTCTACAGCCTTGCCTTGCTATTTTGTTGTCTTCTCCAGAACATTTAGTGTACTATATAAACTTCATTTTTTTCGCTTTCACTTTTCTTTTGAATCTGAACTATTAAATTCTGGAATGTCCTCCCACTTTAATGGCTGTTCTTTGCAGGACAGACCTCTGGGATTTTCCTTTCCCAGTGAAAATCATATTTCTCTTTCACCGTTCCATTTAGAGAAACTTTCCATAGCTATTCTCTGGAGAGAAAGAATTTTAATCATGTGTAATCTGCTCATATTCTATGTCTTACCAACAGAATGACTTATCTTCTTTTCTAGGGATAAAACTGAATTCAAAGACATTCTGGTTTTATTCAAAGCATTCACAAAAGGAAGACATTAATTATGGTTTCTACAGTTCTTTACTATTAAGCAAAGTTCATGTGCCGGTGGGTCTACTCCTGTGAGCTGACGAAACACAAAAATACCAATCACACAAAAATTAATAAATGAATTCATCAAAGTAGCAGGATACAAGATACACATGCAGAAATCTGTTGCATTGCTTTACACTGACAATGAAATATCACAAAGAGAAAAAATTTTTTAATCCTTTTAAAAATCATATCCAAAAAAAAAATTTAGAAATTAAACCTGACCTAGGAGGCAAAAGACTTATATGTTGAGAACTACAAAACGTTGATGAAAATAAAGATGATTTAAAGAAACAGAAAGGTAGTCCATGCTCTTGGATTGGAAGAATTAGTACAATTAATATAATGGCCATACTACCCAGAGCAATCTACAGATTTAATGTGATTCCTATCAAATTACCAATGACATTTTGCACAGAACTAGAACAAATAATCCTAAAACATATGTAGAATCACAAAAGACCCAGAATTGTGAAAGGAATTCTGAGGAAAAAGAACGAAGCTGAAGGCATAATCCTCTGATACTACAAAACTACAATAATCAAAACAGTGTGGTATTGGCATGAAAACAGATGTATAGATCAGTGGAACAGAGTACATAGCCTAGAAATACACCCACACACCTACAAAGGAGGAAATTAATTAGTCTTCAGCAAAGGGGGAAAAATACACAATAGAGAAAAGATGATCTCTTCAGTAAGTGGTGCTGGGTGAACTGAACAGCTACATGCAAAAGAATGAAATTAGAACATTCTGTAACATCACATACAAAAATAAATTTAAAATGGATTAAAAATTTAAATGTAAGACTAGATACAATAAAACTCCTGGAGGAAAGCATAGGCAAAACAGTCATTGACATAAATCACAGCAATAGTTTTTAGATCCATGTCCTAATAATAGAAATAAAAACCAAAATAAATAAGTGGTACCTAATTAAACTTAAAAGCTTTCCATAGCAAAGGAAACCATAAACAAAAAAACAACTTACAGACTGAAAGAAAATATTTGCAAATGATGAGACTGATAAGGGATTAGTTCCCAAAATATACAAATAGCTCATATAACTCAATATCAAAAAATCAAATGTCAGTGAAAAAAATGGGGAGAAGTCCCAAATAGGCATTTCTTCAAAAATGACATCCAAATGCTCAACATGAAAAGGTGCTCATCATCACGAATTATTAGAGAAATGAAAATCAAAACTATGAGGTATTGCCACACCACACCAGTCATAATGGCCATCGTCAAAAAGTCTACACCTAATGAATGTTGGAGAGAGGATAGAGAAAAGGGAACCCTCCTGCAGTATTGGTGGGAATGTAAATTGGTGCAGTAACTATGGAGAACAGTAAGGAGGTCCTTAAAAAAACTAAAAATAAAGCTAACATGTGATCCAACAATCCTTGGACATATATCTCAGTTCAATTTAGTGGCTCAGTCGTGTCCAACTCTTTGCAACCCCATGAACTGCAGCACGCCAGGCTTCCCTGTCCATCACCAACCCCCGGAGTTTACTCAAACTCATGTCCATTAAGCCAGTGACGCCATCCAACCATCTCATCCTCTGTCACCCTCTTCTCCTCCCGCCTTCAATCTTTTGCAGCATCAGGGTCTTTTCCAATGAGTCAGTTCTTTGCATCAGGTGGCCAAAGTATTGGAGTTTCAGCTTCAACATCAGTCCTTTCAATGAATATTCAGGACTGATTTCCTTTAGGATGGACTGGTTTGATCTCCTTGCAGTTCAAGGGACTCTTAAAAGTCTTCTCCAACACCACAGTTCAAAAGCATCAATTCTTCAGTGCTCAGCTTTCTTTATAGTCCAACTCTCACATCCGTACATGCTACTGGAAAAATGATAGCTTTGACTAGACAGACCTATGTTACATATATCTGGAAAAGACAAAAACTGTAATTGTAAAAGATGCACACACCCCAATGTTCATTGCAGCACTATTTACAATAGCCAAGACATGGAAGCACCTAAATGTCCATTGATGGATGAATGGATAAAGAAGACGTAGTACATATAATCAATGGAATGTTACTCAGCCTTAAAAAAGAATGAAATAATGTCATTTGCAACAGTGTGGATGAACCTAGATATTGGTGTACTAAGTGAAAGATAGGTAAAGACAAATATGATATCACTTTTATGTGGAACCTAAAAATATAATACAAACGAACTTATTTACAAAACAGAAACAGACTCACAGACATAGAAAACAAACTTACGGTTACCAAAGGGGAAAGGTGGGCTATTACATAAAATGCATAAATAACAAGGACCTACTGTATAGCACAGGGAACTATATTTAATATCTTATAATAATCTATAACAGAAAATAGTCTGAGAAAGAACACATATATTCATATATACACATATATATGTATACTTGAAACTAATACAACATTGTAAATCAATCATACTTCCATTTAAAAAATATCCCAATAATATGAAAATGCTTCGTAGCATTAGCTGCCCCCAAAGTAAGGTGAAATTTACAAAACATGCAGATAATAATATCTGTCAACTGCTTATACCAGAAGTTATTGAATCTTAGTGGAAGATAGCTAATTTGTGATCATCTGAATGCTCAAATAAATTTATTTTTCTGTATTTTAAAAAATCCTTCTTATTGACGGGGTATCAAAACCAATTCATTCATTCAATGAACATTTTTTAGGAAAGTACTTTATGCTAGATAGGGAACTTCAGCATAGAAATAAAAACTCTGTAAAAAGGATCAAGTGGAAATTGTAGACCTGAAAATGTAGTCCAGAAATGAATTCATTTAATGTGTTTACATGACTGGACCCAGGAAAAGAAAGTATCAGTGAATTTGAAGATAGTTCAATAGAAATTATCGGAATGAAGGGCGAAAAAACACTGAGCAGAATGTTCTAGATGTGTGAGACATTATCAAGTTGTCTAATACACATTTAGTTGGTGTTACAGATAGACAGGAGGAAGAATGGGGCAGAAGAAACATCTGTAGAGGTAATGAGTGAGAACTGTCCAAAGGTGATGAAAGATATTGCCCCGCACATCAAAGAAGCTCTCAATTTTCTATTCACTCCAGAATAAATCTCAAGTTAATAGAGTATATAGTCAGGCTCTTGTTTATCTCTCCATTTTCCTGCAGATTTCCCTCATCTAAGCCACTCCAACTACTCTTTCAGTTCTTTTCCCAGATTGTCCCCTGTGTGGTACATTTACATATTAACATTTTAATTCAGGTGTCAGCTTCTCAGAGAGATCTTGTCAGACTATTGTATCTAAAGTTGTCAAACCTCAGCCCCAGTTCTCACCTGCCTATTACTCTCTGTTTCATTATTATGAGTTTTTTCATAGCATATGTAATTATTTGAATTTATCTTAACAATTTACTTTCTGACTTCATTATTTGATTTCTCCCCACATTGGAATGTAAGCGTTCTGAAAGCAGGAAGCATGTATCTCTCATTCAACTGCATCACCTGAAAGCTTCAAAAGACATCTGGCACATAGTAGGAGGAGAATATATATGGATGGTTGGATGGATGGATAGATACAGATATGTGTAGTATAGTGTGTGTGTAAAATAGAGATACTGAAGGTTTCAGGACTTACTGGGAAGATTCTGAGTAGCTTGGCTCACATCTACTGATGCAAATCATTCCAGCTAATCTTCACTTCCTCCCTCTGGTTCTCATGTTGGCAGGATAAAAGAATACAATATTTTCACAATGTGTTTTTACCACAGCAAACATGTAAGGTTACCTCACCCAAACAGATGTTCATCAAAATCAAACAGAAAAAGGAATAAAAAGCTTGGGATGTGTGCCTCTATGGGGTCGCACAGAGTCAGACACGACTGAAGCGAATTAGCAGCAGCAGCAGCAGCAGGCTTGCTGCCTGTCAAATGAGGCAGACTTCTCTTAGGTCTGAAACCAACTTTTACGTAACTGACTTTTCAATCCTTTTTTATTGACTACTTCTACTCAGAGATGAGTTGGAGTCCAAAAAGGAAAAATACACTATTTAAATAGGTCTCTATTAGCTCTCCTCCTCCATCATCTATGTTAAGAGATAAATGGGCCAATTTTAAAATATTCCCATCAAAGTTAGAAAATGGAGATCTAGAGAGATTAGATGATTTTCCAAGATCACACAGGATAATACCTAAGCTCCAGGACCTAAAATTATCTCGTAACATTTTTCTGCCAATGCACATTCCATTGACAGAACACATTTTTAACCTCTAAGTCTTGGGTTATCTCCTAAGAATGTTTTCACAGATAATTAGGGAAATTGAAAGTCAGTCTATTTAAGATCTCTGTTGGAGAAAGATGGAAATAGCAAGATGTTAACCCTCTTGAAATTCACATCTACCTCTGCTTTCTGAGTACCTTCCAGGCTTTTTATCTTGTTTTCTTTCAGAGACCAGGATACCAGACAGCTATTTCTGTCATTTCTTACATTCTGTTCATTGAATGGCCTGGTGTTTTTAACCAGCAGCCCACGCAGCTGGTATATATAATTTGAGGAAATAATTCCCAAGTCCACTGTGAAAGCAGAGAATTGAAGAAGGCATATTAATAAAGTACTTGCTTTAGATGCCATCTTACTGTTCAAATCTATCTTGAGTTTGTTCAAATCTACCTTAATATTTCTGAAACCTTAATAACTGGCATTGTGAAACTACCACCCTCAACATAAACTTTACTTCTCTCATTTGTCCCACCTAGCAACTTTGTATCTTTGTCAAACTTTTCATAAAGGGTGACATGAAACCTTTTGGCTTCAAGGAGCAGTAGTGTGGCTAGATAGATAACATGGCATTGTCCCTACTCATGCTCTAAGTCCAGCCTGACATTTTTCCTGGGTGAAATCTTGCCAAGTGCCTTGTCTAATGACAACAGTGCTGGGCACACGAAAAGGAAATAGTGGAAACAGCCTCCCATTACATATCAGTAGGGAAGATAACTTACAAACATTAATGTGAAGATATTCACTCAAAAATCACTTTAGTTCAGTTCAGTTGCTCAGTCGTGTCCGACTCTTTTTGACCCCATGAATTGCAGCACACCAGGCCTCCCATCATCAACTCCAGAGCTTACCCAAACTCATGTCCATCGAGTTGGTGATGCCATCCAGCCATCTCATCCTCTGTCATCCCCTTCTCCTCCTGCCCCCAATCCCTCCCAGCATCAGGGTCTTTTCCAATGAGTCAACTCTTCACATGAGGTGGCCAAAGTATTGGAGTTTCAGCTTCAGCATCAGTCCTTCCAAAGAATACCCAGGGCTGATCTCCTTCAGAATGGACTGGTTGGATCTCCTTGTAGTCCAAGGGACTCTCAAGAGTCTTCTCCCACACCACAGTTCAAAAGCATTAATTCTTTGGCGCTCAGCTTCCTTCACAGTCCAACTCTCACATCCATACCTGACCATGGGAAAAACCATAGCCTTGACTAGATGGACCTTTGTTGTCAAAGTAATGTCTCTGCTTTTTAATATGTTGTCTAGGTTGGTCATAACTTTCCTTCCAAGGAGTAAGTGTCTTTTAATTTCATGGCTGCAGTCACCATCTGCAGTGATTTTGGAGCCCTCCAAAATAAAGTCTGACACTGCTTGCACTGTTTCCCCATCTATTTGCCATGAAGTGATGGGACCAGATGCCATGATGTTCGTTTTCTGAATCTTGAGCTTTAAGCCAACTTTTTCACTCTCCACTTTCACTTTCTTCAAGAGGCTTTTTAGTTCCTCTTCACTTTCTGCCATAAGGGTGGTGTCATCTGCATATCTGAGGTTATTGATATTTCTCCCAGCAATCTTGATTCCAGCTTGTGTTTCTTCCAGCCCAGCGTTTCTCATGATGTACTCTGCATATAAGTTCAATAAGCAGGGTGACAATATACAGCCTTGACGTACTCCTTTTCCTATTTGGAACCAGTCTGTTCCATGTTCAGTTCTAACTGTTGCTTCCTGACCTGCATATAGGTTTCTCAAGAGGCAGGTCAGGTGGTCTGGTATTCCCATCTCTTTCAGAATTTTCCACAGTTTATTTTGATCCACACAGTCAAAGGCTTTGGCATAGTCAATAAAGCAGAAATAGATGTTTTGGAACTCTTGCTTTTTCGATGATCCAGCGGATGTTGGCAATTTGATCTCTGGTTCCTCTGCCTTTTCTAAAACCAGCTTGCACACCTAATTTTGGGTGAGATTCTAGAGAAATAAACAATAATAAAATTCAGTCTCTGCACTTACGGAGTTCATAGTGAGGAAGACTTTCTCAAACACTCCAAACTCAAATGCTAAAAGTGAACATTTAACTATACAGTGTTTTTGAAAGTCCTTTGAAATACGTATTAATAAAAATGCTAACAAAATGTTGTTCAGTTGCTAAGTTTTGTCCTATTCTTTGCGACCCCTGTCACAAAGAGCAGCACTCCAGGCTTCCCTATCCTTCACCATGTCCTGGAGCTTGCTCAAACTCATGTCTGTTGAGTTAGTGATGCCATCCAACCATCTCATCCTCTGTTGTCCCCTTCTCCTCCTGCCTTCAACCTTTCCCAGCATCAGGGTGTTTTCCAGTGAATCAGCTCTTCGCATCAGGTGGCCAAAGTATTGGAGCTTCAGCTTCAGCATCAGTCCTTCCAGTGACTATTCAGGGTTGATTTCCTTTAGGATTGACTGGTTTGAACTCTTTGCAGTCCAAGAGACTCTTGAAAGTCTTCTCCATCACCATAGTTCGAAAGCATCAATTTTTCAGTGCTCAGCCTTCAACCAAATATTAAGACGTTTTAAATACTATGATGAATGGGAACCAACCATGAAACATCTTTAAAACCTCTTTATTAATTAAAAAAACCTTTTTTTCTGATTTTTTCCTTTATATTATCTAGAAGGGGTTTCAGAATACTGAGATTCTATGAGGTTCTAGGAAATGGAAGGATGGCCAACTTGAACTGAGTAGTATTAACATACAGCTTCTGGAACATAATATCCATGTAAAACTTTTTGCTGAGTGAATGAGGGAAGGAATTTGATTAATACACAGATGGCATGGAATGTGGGCTTCCCTGATAGCCCAGTTGGTAAAGAATCCACCTGTAATGCAAGAGACCCTGGTTCGTTTCCTGGATCGGGAAGATCTGCTGGAAAAGGGATAGGCTACCCACTCCGGTATTCTTGGGCTTCCATTGTGGCTCAGCTGGTAAAGAATCCACCTGCAATGCAGGAGACCTGGGTTCGATCCCTAGGTTGGGAAGATCTCCTGGAGAATCTACTCAATCCATTATTCTAGCATGGAATATAAGAAGATGGGCTGTTGCAATGGAGTTTCATCGACTATAAAAATGCACGGCACAGGTTTTCCTTCTTTATTGGGGCTATAATCTCATGAACAAGCTAAGCCCCATTCTGATTGCTCTAAATCAAGCAGAGGATTTATGGTACAGACTAGGAGCTTGAAAACCCTTCAGAATTGATATATGACAACTTTCCATCTGACCTTCTTTTAGCAGAAATATCTCTAATTTTTTCTTCCTTTTTTCCACTTTTCTTTTTTTCAATTGTTGAGTCTGATGCCTAATTTAGTGTGCTCCCTTTGTGTATAGTTATGTGCTACTCTAGGGGCATGGATATATTTAATTAGTTCAGTGAATAAATCTAAAGAAATACCATCTTATTTTGGCAAAAGAAGAAAGGTGAGAATGACAGTGAATCCTAAGGACAGTGATGTGAAGAGGAGCTGCAGGGAAGGTTAGATTTACCATGTGATGCCATATCTAAGGAATTTAGTTCTAGACATAGAGTTCCTTCTTTGGGCATACTTGCTAGAGTCTCCACTAGAATAGTAGTAGACATTACTGGGCATCAATCTTCTAAATTCTAGAGATATATGGAAAGATCAGATGAATTCAGAAAAATATCCACTAAAACCATGAAATCCCAAGAGGGATAAGGACTGAGTGTGAGAAAACATTTCTAGTTGTACAAATTTAGATAGTCAAGGAAAAAGAAAGAATGAAACTACTTTAAAGATCTGATAAGGTTCTTTAAAGATCTGATAATGTTAAATGCTTTGGAAAGAGGGTTAAGATATATCTAAAGATTTAAAAGTCCCCCAAAGCTAGTGGATAATAAAGGGAAGAATGAGTTGACAGTGACCATCAAGGCATATTTCAGCCTTGGATTGCAATCTCTAGCTCCCAGGAATGGGTCTCACAGAAACTACATAGCTCTCTGGTTTTGAAATGATGCAAACAATGGCCTAAAAAGACATTCCTGAGAAACAGATGATAACTGGCTGTCAGTTAAGACGAGGAACCCAAAGCCCAGGCTGGTGTTTTAGTTGTGCAATCCACCTTCCTGTGAAACTAAACTGGGGGATGAGGGGTAGGTTAGAGGCAACAATGAGAAGAACTCTGTCTATAGAGAGGCCACTTCCCAAGCTCTCACATCAGAATGCCATGGTCTGGACTTCCCTGGTGGTCCAGTAGTTAAGAATCCATCTACCAATCCAGGGCACGCAGGTTCAATCCCTGGTCTGGGAAGATTCCACGTGTCTTGGTGCAACTAAGCCCATGTGCACCGAAACTACTGTGCCCAGGTACCCTAGACGCGTACCACAAAAGGAGAAGCCCCAGCTGTGAGAAGTCTGCCCACCTCAACTGGAGAGTCGCTCCCGCTCACCACAACTAGAGAAAGTCCTTGTGCAGCGACAAAGACCCAGTGCAGCTAAAAATAAACAAATACGATTTCAAAAAGTAAAGTTGTAAAAAGAATGCCATGGCATTGACTGTTCCTCTCTCTATTACTGTGGGCAAGGTTCATCAATTGCTGGGCTTACTTTTTTCCTTGGTAAATGTGGATTCTGATTAGTTCTTGTCTCAGTTTTGTTGGGTGATTGCATTCTGTCAGCAACTCAGAACATGGTGAGTGAGTACTCAGGAACAGTTGTTAATATTGATGCAGCTGCTGCCACCTTTCAATCAGATATTTTAATCAACATTTCATTACCAAGGGCTTGAGAAGAGTCAGCAGAAGAGTAAATCAGTGTGGCACAGTAACTGAAGGGCATCAAGGGCTCTCCAATAACGCTGCTGGCAGAGATCCACAGTGAGCCAGCCTCGGGTGAAAGACAATTGACCTCCATCACTGAAGAATCATATCTGGTCAGAGACCCCAGTGTAAGGAGTCAAGCTAGAGGGGAAGTGTCTCATTCATGGAGAGACTAGGAAGGATGACTGACTCTCCCCTCCACCCCCAGCTGTCTTTTATAGTCAAAACATCAGCAGCAACCTTCTCGGAAGGATATGATGTGGATCCCTTGTGGGCAGAGCATTCTGGATCAGAGAATCCTGTGGACTGAGGGTGATTCTAAGTGAACAAAGAAACCATAAGATTCTAAGACATGATTACTCCAAAATAAACCAATATTGCCAAACATACTGAGGTTGCTTAAAGGAATCCAGCTTAGAATACAAACATTTTCCTCTTCTAGGAGCAGCAGCCTATAACTCAAAAAAGGGAAACGATCTTCAGTATTATTTCTTTGTCTTCAGCTCTGGGTTCAAATTCTGTGTGGTGTTCAGTTCAGTTCAGTTGCTCAGTCGTGTCCAACTCTTTGCGACCCCATGAATTACAGCACACCAGGCCTCCCTGTCCATCATCAACTCCCGGAGTTCACTCAAACTCACGTCCATCGAGTAGGTGATGCCATCCAGCCATCTCATTCTCTGTCGTCCCCTTCTCCTCCATCCCCCAATCCCTCCCAGCATCAGGGTCTTTTCCAATGAGTCAACTCTTCGCATGAGGTGGCCAAAGTACTGGAGTTTCAGCTTTAGCATCATTCCTTCCAAAGAACACCCAGGACTGATCTCCTTTATAATGGACTGGTTGGATCTCCTTGCAGTCCAAGGGACTCTCGAGAGTCTTCTCCAACACCACAGTTCAAAGGCATCAATTCTTTGACACTCAGCTTTCTTCACAGTCCAACTCTCACATCCATACACGACCACTGGAAAAACCATAGCCTTGACTAGACAGACCTTTGTTGGCAAAGTAATGTCTCTGCTTTTGAATATGCTATCTAGATTGGTCATAACTTTCCTTCCAAGGAGTAAGCGTCTTTTAATTTCATGGCTGCAGTCACCATCTGCAGTGATTTTGGAGCCCCCAAAAATAAAGTCTGCCACTGTTTCCACTGTTTCCCCATCTATTTCCCATGAAGTGATGGGACCAGATGCCATGATGTTCGTTTTCTGAATCTTGAGCTTTAAGCCAACTTTTTCACTCTCCTCTTTCACCTTCATCAAGAGGCTCTTTAGTTCCTCTTCACTTTCTGCCATAAGGGTGGTGTCATCTGCGTATCTGAGGTTATTGATATTTCTCCCAGCAATCTTGATTCCAGCTTGTGCTTCTTCCAGCCCAGTGTTTCTCATGATGTGCTCTGCATACAAGTTAATAAGAACCATCAATAGTTAAACCTACTGCACCTTCTCAAGCTCTTTTTCTACCATCTTTTAATGTCCAAACTGAGTTTACCTCTTCAGGTCTCACACTGTTCTTCCCCTCAGTCTTGGCTAATCTCCTCCTCTACCTACAAAGTCCCTCTGTTTTGTCATCACAAGTCAATATCCAACCCATCCTTGTCCAAATCACAGACACTTTATCCCCAAAGTGTAATCTGGTACACTAACTGACCCCTGTGCCCTCCAAGTTTTTCATCTATATCTCTTTCATGGAATTCACTTTCTCCTTGGTATTATAATTATTTGACTAAATAGAAAATGCAGCTTCCCTCCTACACTATAAACTCACTAAAATCAAAGTTCACTTCTGATATATCTGTAACTTAACTCACTGAATGTTTATTAAATACCTACTGTGTGTCAGGTGTTTGGTTGGTGCTTTGCCTCCTTCATAAGATCTATTAGTTGCTGGAATATGGTTACTAAATAAATGATCAAGTGAGATAATTTACCAGTCTTAGACTCTTTCCTTTGACCTTTTTTTCTGTTTACCTTCCAAATAACAGAAGTGAAGTCGCTCAGTCGTGTCCGACTCTTTGCGGCCCCATGGACTGTAGCCTACCAGGCTTCTCCTTTCGTCGGATTTTCCAGGCAAGGATACTGGAGTGGGTTGCCATTTCCTTCTCCAACCTTCCAAATAGTCCCTATAAAAAATCGGTCCTATAGTAGAATACACACACACACACACACACACACACACGCACGCACTACTGTACCACACCTTACTCTAATTAGAGAAGTGATACCATAGTTTGGGGACTTCCCTAGAGGTCCAGTGGTTAAGACTGCGCTTCCAGTGCAGGGGGTGCCAGTTCAATCCCTGGTTTGGGAATTAAGATCCCACATGCCATGGGGGCATGGCCAGAAAATTAAGGCTTCCCAAATGGCACAGTGGTAAAAAAATCCTCCTGCCAATGCATGAGACACATGAAACTCAGGTTCAATCCCTGGGTTAGGAAGAACCTCTGGAGAAGGAAACAGCAACCCACCGCAGTATTCTTGCAGGGAAGATTCCGTGGACAGAGGAACCTGGCAGGATATAGTCCATGGGGTAGAAAAGAGTCAGATGAGACTGAGCACAAGCGCTGTGAAACACACCATGGTTGAATTGGTTGCAGCCCCAAGATGAACAAGATCTGCTAAAACAGAAACTACATTCTAACTACATTAAAAGGGTATTTTTATGTCCTTTTGCAAAAGGGCATTACTTGGTTGTTGCCTCTCCAACTAAACTGTAAGCTCCTTTCAGGTACAAAGTAACTTATACTTTTCTATCTGATGTCTTGTATATGGCAGGAACTCAGTAATTTTGTGTGTGTGTGTGTGTGTGTGTGTATGCATGGCAAATTTGAACTTGTATTATGCAGTAATTTTACACCATAAGAAATTCACCACGTTCTAAAAAACTGGAATAAGACATTTGGGGAGCTTAACTCAGTTCTGTCATAGATCTCTTAAAGTAATTGGTGTTGGTTCTTTGGCTGATTCCAGGTTAATTTTAAGGAAAAAAATTCAGATGTTTTAGGACTACCACAATAATGAAGACTTATAGAGCTTAAACACTGAAAGTAGTTAGGTAGACCTCTTCAAAAGAAAATTACCCTTGTTCCTATGTTTGATGCCTCTCCATAAGGTCTCAATTTTTCATTTTTAAAAAAGATGATGCCATGAAAATCCAAAGCAATTGAAATGAATTATGAATCCTTTTGGAGTAGGAGAAGGGAAAATAATTGTTCCCCAGGAATACATTTTTTTTGAAGTTCCTCTTTCTATTTGAAATGCTTTCTGACTTGACAACTTGCAAGAATTGCCCAATCGCATGGGTTTGTGCTTCTGCAGAAGACCAGTTCTGCAGCATAGGGGAAGAACATTTCTTGCAAATTAGAAAATTATTTGGTTCTGTTGCTGACCCTACTCAAGACTTGCTCAATGACTTGCAAATGCTAGTTCTTCTTCCTCTCTCTTTCCAATGTTTCTGTGCGTGGACATGGATAAAATATATCGTATAAAATTACTGATGCTAATTACAAAGTTTGAGAGTCCTTAATATGACTAGAGACGCATCATAATCCAGGTGCTTGTTAATCAATAAATTCAACCTGTGATACCAAGTTAGACTTCTCAGAGTTGTCAAGTTATAATTTTTAAAAAAGTTAAAAGCATATCTCTTATACCAATATACAAATTGTGACCGTCTTTTTATTTATTAAAGTTACTGCAAGGTGATCCAACCAGTCCATTCTGAAGGAGATCAGCCCTGGGATTTCTTTGGAAGGAATGATGCTAAAGTTGAAACTCCAGTACTTTGGCCACCTCATGCAAAGAGTGGACTCACTGGAAAAGACTGATTTCTTTTGGAGGGATTGGGGGCAGGAGAAGGGGACGACAGAGGATGAGATGGCTGGATGGCATCACTGACTTGATGGACGTGAGTCTGAGTGAACTCCGGGAGTTGATGATGGACAGGGAGGCCTGGCGTGCTGTGATTCATGGGGTCGCAAAGAGTCGGAAACGACTGAGCGACTGATTTGATCTGATCTGATCTGAATGATAGAAGTAGAGAGATGACAAAGCTGACTCAAAGAGGAATATGAGAGCCAACATGTGGAAAGGAAAACTCTGAAATAAGATCGCAAATTTAGACATCAAACTGGTTAATGTCCAATGAGGCAACAAAGCCATAGCCATGGGAGTTACCTTTTTTTCTAAAAACCATTTGCAATGTATCAGTTTTCTATAACATCTAATTTTATAGAGTCTGGGCCCTAATTATTATGACAGACAGTGTTACCTTCCCCTAGGGTGTAGGATGACTCTTAACCAAGCATATTAAAAGGACACACAGAAGTCTTTTTTATTTATTTTTAACAACTGGATAATTTTTCTTGATGAATATTAAAGAAAGATGCAAGAATGCACAGACTTTCCTGGCAAGAGTCCTGTTTTTCTATTTTTATTAAGCTGAGTTAGCTGGCAGTTGTTTTTCATGGTTGAGACTCTTCATAAATACAATAAAAATAGGAAAACTTTGTTGAGATTTCCCTTACTTCACAGAAGCTGCCTCGCTGTAGATATTAACACAAAAGCAACCAACCTAAAATTAAACAGGAAATTGAATCCAACCAGCCTTACAGCCCCATGATCTCTCAGATGTGCTGCCAGTGACATCACTCAGTATTATCTGAGCAGATGCCCTCCCCAGTGTTTCTTCATCCATTCACGTCCCCAGCACAACAGGCTCCAGGGACTCCAGCCTCTCCTTTACGGACCCAGTCAGCCTGTTTCTTCTGAATTACCCGACTTACCCTTACTGCATATCTTGACCCTGTTTTGCTGTTCTCTCTCGTTCTATGGCTGCATTAAAATGGCAGTGCACTCTAGTATTCTTGCCTGGGAAATCCTATGGACAGAGGAGCCTGGTGGGCTGTCCCATGGACAGTCTATAGGGTTGCAGAAAGTCAGACACGACTGAACAACTAAACAACAATTATACTGTAGAAGGCAATGGCACCCCACTCCAGTACTCTTGCCTGGAAAGTCTCATGGACGGAGGAGCCTGGTGGGCTGCAGTCCATGGGGTCACTAAGAGTCAGACACAACTGAGCGACTTCACTTTCCCTTTTCACTTTCATGCATTGGAGAAGGAAATGGCAACCCACTCCAGTGTTCTTGCCTGGAGAATCCCAGGGACGGGGGAGCCTGGTGGGCTGCCATCTATGGGGTCACACAGAGTCGGACACAATTGAAGTGACTTAGCAGCAGCAGTAGCAGCAGTAGCAGCAGCATGGCTAGTATGATAAATCAATACTTATTGACTTGATATGTTTAGAACACTTTCTTTGTACAAACCCCAATTCCAGTCTTTCATCTATTTCTCTATTCACAGGGACTGACCTGATTGTCACAAATATATTCCTGGGACCTTAAATTCTTATAACCTGCTAGTCCTTTCATGATCTGTCACTGAGGCAGAGTACACCAGTCCCTTTAAACTAAAGATCAGATCTGAGCCTTTTCTCAAAAGGCTTAAAATAAATAGGACAAAGAAAAAAAGAAAAGCCAGAGAGATACACTGACCCACCTTTGTTTTTTTTGAAAGCAACCCAGTTGTATCTGACTCTTTGCAACCCCATGGACTATACAGTCCATGCAATTCTCCAGGCCAGAATACTAGAGTGAGTAGCCATTCCCTTCTCCAGGGGATCTTCCCAACCCAGGAATCGAACCCAGTTCTCCTGCATTGCAGGCAGATTCTTTACCAACTGAGCCACCAGGGTTTGTTCTTTCAAGTCTGTGCTTAAGAGCATACATTTAAGACACAGAGAAGGTTTAAACCCAGGACGTGCTCACAAAGCAGCAAGTAGTTGATGGCCACAGGGGTGGGCTTTTTTGGGGTGGGCATCTTTCACATTCCCTGGGGATATCTTTGCTCTCTTTTACATCCACTAATCTTGTTTTCAAGACGTCAGTCTCAGTTCCTTAAGAAACTTCCAGTGGTTTTCCATCTTGCAAACTCCTGTAACACTCACTGCATGGAGCAGCCAACTGGTCCTTGATATGCTATCCACATTCTCTGGGTTGTAAGCATGAATCATAGCTCCTTGTACCATCTTGTACTTCTTTTTGTGCAATAAATCTCACAACTCCATGTTGGAGCTCAACACATTAATTTAAGGCAAGGACCGGAGTATGATATTAGGAAAAGAAGGATGAGTTTGGGAAAATGGACTGCATAATAATGAAGCAAAGACAGGTGAAACCAAGGAGGAGGTTAGGAGTGACTGTGAAGTGTTGAGGAAGGGATTCATTGGGATGGAAAGAGAGTCCCACATAATAGAGAAGAGTGGAAAGGTAGTTTTAAAGGGATCACATGAGCTTGGGAGAAATATTAGAACCCACTCCAGCATTCTTGCCTAGAGAATCCCATGGACAGAGACAACAGCCCATGGGATCACAAAGAGTTTGACATGGCTGAGCTACTGATCATGCCTGCATGCACGTACAGTGTTTGGTACTGTGTTAATGAGCCCTTAGTGGTATTTGATGAAGAAGCAAATGAGTAAATGAATGAATAAAATTTTCTTTTTATCTACTTCCCTCAAGCTCACTATGATTTCTATTCTGAGATCTAACGTTGTGTCTATTCTACCATGCTCTCTCCTCTTCCTCAACCCCCTTTCTGTTGCTTTAATTCATTTCAGTTTTGCTTTAGAGCAGGGGTCCCCAACCTCTGGGCCACCGATCAGTACTTCCTGTCAGATCAGTGGTGGCATTAGATTGGTGCACTTGAATCATCCCAAAATAACCGCCTCCCCTCTCTGGCCCCCGCTGGCCCATGGAAAAACTGTCTTCCGTGAATCAGCCCCTGGTGACAAAAAGGTTGGGGACCACTGCTTTCAGTTCAGTTCAGTTCAGTCGCTCAGTCGTGTCCAACTCTTTGCGACCCCATGAATCACAGCACGCCAGGCCTCCCTGTCCATCACCCACTCCCAGAGTTCACTCAGACTCACGTCCATTGAGTCAGTGATGCCATCCAGCCATCTCATCCTCTGTTGTCCCCTTCTCCTCTTGCCCCCTATCCCTCCCAGCATCAGAGTCTTTTCCAATGAGTCCATTTTTCGCATGAGGTGGGCAAAGTATTGGAGTTTCAGCCTAGAGGGTGTTATAATCTCTCTCCATGTATTCCTCTACCAGAAAGTCTTCATGACTTGCTGTTAAATGGTATAATAGACAAATTTCACCATGTAAAATTGCATAAGCATGTGGTTTTAACTATTAATAACAGATTGATTGCTTTTCTTTGGGCTTCCCTTGTGGCTCAGCTAATAAAGAATCTGCCTACAATGCAGGAGACCTGGGTTCGATCCCTGGGTTGGGAAGATCCCATGGGTTGGGTTGGGAAGATCCCCATGGACTATACAGTCCATGGGGTCACAAAGAGTCAGACACGACTGCATTTCTTTTGGTCTAACTTAACGTGTGTACAGAGTTCTTAGAAAATACTCTCTAGATCCCTCAGAGCTGACCTAAACTGGAATCTGATTAATTATGTTGCCTTGGAGGAAAGATGATTCCCTTTACACCAAAGATTACTTTAAAATTTAAAAAATTTAAAATAAGTCATAAGATGTTCCTATTTAGTATGAGGAAAAGATATATTTTTAAAAATCTATAGTTTTTTAAAATATAAAAATGTGATAGATTTCCATCCCCCCTCCCCCCAAACTCCACTATAGAATTCACACATCTAAACTTCTAGGACAAGATCTATACTTTTAGGAAAAGTTCCAAAATATTTTCAAGCAGGAGTTAAACTACATAAAAATGGACAAGTGTGAAAATGTCTATGTGATTGTTTGAAAATACGATTCAAAATTTGTGATCCACGGCGTGGTGATTTTTTAAAATGCCACAGATGAAGCACATTATTCAGTCAATTAAGGATGTAAAGAGGCCTGCTCCAAATCCTTTGAGTGCCTGTCTATAAAGTTTACACTTTAATTGGTCAAAGTCAGCCTAGTGCACACTTCAGGCCGCCTGACTGGTGAATTGTCTTTGACGAAGCATTTCCCTAGGCACCTGGAACAATGCAGAGTCCATAGGAGGACCTCGATAAGAATCACTGGAAAGCTGAATAGACGTGACTCAGGCATGGAGAAGTAGTGGGAATAAAATTGCCAGACACTGCATCTAGATTTGGGCAGGCAGTCCCAAACGCTTGCTATGCCGGTGCCTTCTGTGAACGTTCATACTCTAGTGTGAATGGTTAATAATTTTTACAAGTGGGCAAATGATTCCCTACCCCACCATGCAGGATCCTTGAAGTCAGGTCTCCCTCAGTTTCTGCCCCCAGACAGCAGGCCTGAGAGGAGAGCTGGCACCGCTCTGCAGGCCAGCTTTGGTTCTGCCACCTGCCCAGCTGTTATTCACCCATCTCAAGTCTCTCTGGAGAAGGCAATGGCAACCCACTCCAGTACTTTTGCCTGGAAAATCCCATGGATGGAGGGGCCTGGTGGGCTACAGTCCATGGGGTCACTAGGAGTCGGACACAACTGAGCAACTTCACTTTCACTTTTCACTTTCATGCGTTGGAGAAGGAAATGGCAACCCACTCCAGTGTTCTTGCCTGGAGAATACCAGGGACGGGAGCCTGGTGGGCTGCCATCTATGGGGTCGCACAGAGTCAGACACGACTGAAGTGACTTAGCAGCAGCAGCAGCAGCAGCAGCAAGTCTCTCCATGGTCCTGTGATGGGGCTGAAAAGAGGAAAGAGTCTAAGAAAAGAAAAGAAAAAGTTGTGGGAGAGTGTGGTATAAAATGAGAGGAAGCGTTTGCTTCAGGTCAGGATAGGTGGGCTGAGGGTGAAAATGTTACCTGTGCCATTAACATACAGCAAAATGCAACCCACTCCAGTATTTTCTCCTGGAGAACCCCATGGACAGAGAAGCCTGGCAGGCTAAGTCCATAGGGTCACAAAGAGTAGGACACAACTGAAGCGACTTAGCACAGCACAAAATGGAAGTCTGAATTTTTTATTTTCTCAGTAGTTCAAAAAACACGTTTGGGAAGCAACTGTTCTTCCAGAGGTGAGACAGACAATTCACACTAAAAGATTCTTTCTTAGTGAGATGAGTTTGTGTGTCCTTTTTAAACAAATCTGTTAAACAACAAGCTTAGTAATGCAACCTCACAGACAGAAAACAACAGCCAGCCACAACAACAAACCCATACAAAACCCACCAGCAGTGTATTTCCTTCCACCCATCCTTTTAGCCCCTTTGCGTGACAGAGCAGCCAGCTGCCTGGAGGAAAGGACTCTGGAAAGTGGGGACTTCCTCCCTCAGCCCCAAGGATAGCATCATATAGGAGGGGGCAAGAGGTGGGGGTGCTCGCTGTGTTTTCCAGCTCTGCACTGCTCATCTGGTCCAGCTCTTTGGCAAAGAGGACACCGACGGGGACCTCGCAGTCCCTCGACTCAGCACAAAGCTTCCTTAGATTAGTGCCCAAACTAATTTTTATGACATGTCGTTCCAGTAAGGGGACTGCTGCATTTCACAGATGGGCTTCCCCAGATAGGGGCTGTTGATTGGCCGAGTTGGGATCTGGCTGGATTAGGGAAATTTAAGCTGACAGCTGGTCTTTTTTGCATGAGCGCATAAAGCCCTTGTTGTTGGAGGAAGCGATGGGGGCTGGTCAGACCCCCCCTGGCCAAATAGGACAGTTGCTCTTTGCAGTGGCCAACACTTCCCAAGCTAAAATGACTTTTTGAAAATAAGGATTGTACAAATACAGTTACACTGTACATGCCCAGATGATCTCAGGCCCTGCCTAAAAGACCAAAGCAGAAAACAGTCCAGTGGAACGTGGGGTGGCAATACAGAAACAATCCAAAGAAGCTCACATCTAGTGGAAATGCCAGAAGTCCTAATCACGAGGAACCTGGCTTCCCTGTAGCAGTGAGTCACTCCGTGTCTTTGCTAGAAGATTGGTTCACATGATCAGTGGGTATTGAGCAGGGATTTAAAAGGTTTATTTGCCCAAGGAAAGACCAGGCAGTGTTGGGCAATAAAAATATTAATACAAGCCTATGTGTGTATGTGTGCATGTGTGGGAACATGTGCCAGGTATTAATTGCATTAAGTGCTTAAGGTGCATTAACTCATCCTATCCTCACAGCCACCCTGTGAGGTGGGTACCATTATCTTCTTTTTATGGAGGAGGAAACAGGTTTAGAGAGATTAGGTAGCCTGTGGGTTACTCTGAGAGCCTAACCTGTCTTAGTAACAGTGTTTTCAGGTCACAATTCATTTAAGATTATAAAATCCATTTAGTGAGTGGCCATTAGGCTTTGGGCTTTCCTGAAGGCTCAGTGGTAAAGAATCCACCTGTCAGTGTCGGAGACATGGGTTCGATCCCTGGGTTGGGAAGATCCCCTTGGAGGAGAAAATGGCAACTTACTCCAGTATTCTTGCCTGGGAAATCCCATGGACAGAGGAGCCTGGCGGGCTATGTCTATGGGGTCACAAAAAGAGTCAGACATGACTTAGCGACTAAACAACAAACAACAAATTAGGCTTTAGAAAAACAGAATAGAAAAAAATAAGTGCTCTCTCTACATGCAGTAAAAATAAGAATTGTTTCATTATCCTTTTGATTCAATTATATGTGTGCTTCATGTCATCGATTGAAAGATAAAATGTAGTAGCTTGATATCTAAACCACAGGTTAGTTTTGCCTGTTTTTGAGCTTTGTGTAAATAAAATGATGTAGCATATAATCTTTTGTGTCTTTGTGTCTGGCTTCTTTTACTCAACATTATTTTTGAGAGAACAATGTGGCTGTAGTCTGCTCATTCTTGTATACTGTATGACCACACATGACTTTTTAAACCAGTTTCCTGTGGATGATATTTGGGTTTCCAGTTTTTTAGTATTACAGATAGTACTGTTGTGAACTTTCTAGCATGTGTCTTTTGTTAGATATATGTACATATGTACATATCCCCACTGGGTAAATATCAAAGTAGTTGTACCAAATTAAATGTTTTTCTCACAGTGAATTATGGTCAAAGAAATTTGAATGACATTGACTTGTGATTTCTATGGTAAAATGCTTTCTTTGGGGTATAAATACAGAAATGTTTATATATACATAAACCTACTCCAATCCTCTTTTCCTTTCTGCTCTGACCCTCCATCTGTAAACCTGAGCAAGGCTGAGGAGGTGGGCTATCGCGGGCAAGACTGCAGTTTCCAAAACAACTTCAGAGCAGAACAGAAGGAGTGTGCCTGCATGTGAAATAGCTGGTTTCCCAGTAACAGGTCCTACTCTCTATGATGAGAAGGAACCCTCTCAACAGCCCTGTGACACTCACTAAACAACCCGTGGCCACCACGGACACCAGGGAGACCACCCTGGTTCCCTGGCCACTGCCGAGGCTTCTGAAGCCCACCTGATCACTTGGAGCATCTGCTTCCCTGCAGAGGCAAGACCTCAGGTGGGAGAGAGCACCGTCTACCATTCACCTGGATTGGGTAGGAGAGACAGCTGTCTACAATCCACCTGGAAGGCAGAACAGTGGGTGAGTTTTTCATGCTATTTGTTAACAGAGTAAAAGAGATACTGAAACTGTAGCCCTAGAGAGAACTGTCATCAGAAAGAGGGAAAGACAGAGGAAACATAAGTAACTTACACAGCCCTGGGACTTGTAGTCTGGAGACTGCCCCTCTCTCTTTGTGTCTTTCTCATGCCATCAGTAATGAGCCCACAGAACATCCTTCTCTCTCCAAAACCATCTCTTGCTGGTAGAGGGACAGCCCATGACATGCCTTCTGAAGATCCTGCTCTCACTTCCCTCCCAACAGAAACACCCAGGGTGGACCTGCCTAACCTCGCTAAGCGCCCACACCAAGAACTATCTGTAGGGGCAGCCTCTTCTGTGTCCCTGTCTTATGCAGAGTCTTTTCAGTGAGCCCACAGGGAGCTTGAGAAGGAGATGCAGGGCCAATGCGTGTGCTGAGGGCTGCTTCTGTGAGCCTGACGCATCCCAGAGCCAGCCTTTATTCTAACTTCCACAGGAACTCCAAATGTACGAAAGGGATCTCATTCTTCCGCTTCTCCCAGAAACTGCATACCAATCTCTGTCTCTACTATGTTCTGCATTTAGAAGCTGCCTCCAATCACAGAGAGTAGTAATAATACTGCAGGGCAGGGCACATCACCCATAAAATGAAAATATTTAGAAAGTTGACTTAAGAACAGTAGACCCTGGGACTTCCTTGGCAGTCCAGTGGCTAAGATCCTACTAAGAGCCAGCACAGTTAAATAAATAAATATATTAAAAAAAATAATAGTAGACTCTAGCCATGTGTGGCATCAAACACTTGAAACATGGCTACTCCAAACTGAGGTGTACTATACGTGTAAAATACAGAGTGGATAGCAAAGGGTTACATTAAAAATGTCACATATCTCATTAATAGTTATGTTGTTACATGCTGAAATAGTAAAATCTGGGATGTGTGTTAGTAGCTCAGTCATGTCTGACTCTTTGCATCCCCATGGACTGTAGAATTCTCTCCATGGAATTCTCCAGGCAAGAGTACCAGAGTAGGTAGCCATTCCGTTTTCCAGGGAACTAAAGAAAACATATTATTAAAATTAATTTCATCTGTTTTGGTTTACTTTTTAAAATGAGAATGAGGATCATTTTAAATTACCTAGGCCCCATATTATATTCCAGAGAAGGCAATGGCACCCCAGTCCAGTACTCTTGCCTGGAGAATCCCATGGACAGAGGAGCCTGGTAGGCTGTAGTCCATGGGGTCGCTAAGAGTCCGACCCAACTGAGAGACTTCCCTTTCACTTTTCACTTTTGTGCATTGGAGAAGGAAATGGCAACCCACTCCAGTGTTCTTGCCTGGAGAGAATCCCAGGGACCGGGGAGCCTGGTGGGCTGCCGTCTATGGGGTCGCACAGAGTCGGACACAACTGAATCCACTTAGCAGCAGCGGCATATTATATTCCTTGTAAATAATGCTCCTCTGAAGTCAGACTACTTGGTTTCAAGCTAATTGCTTACATTCTTTGTGTCTCCATTCCCTCCTCTGAAAATAGGAATATTCATGTACCTCCCTGATATTGCTGTTAGGAATGTGTTCATATACGTAGAGTGAGAAAAACAGAGCCTAGCATGAAATAAATATTCCCTCATCTTATTAATAGTATTCTTCTTCACTTCATCCCTGGTCCTCTATGAGACAAAAACTTGGCAGCTTCAGTAGTTGTTTTCCTACTCTCATCTCCAGGGAAGCCCAGTGTAGCCAGCTTCAATCAGCACAGGTGGAATCAGTCATCTGCCCTCAGGAGATGCTTATAAGATTAATGATTGTATGCCCAGGGATGCCTGTCTTTTGATACAGATGTCATACACAGACAGGGTTCACGCTGCCCTTTATGATGAGCAGATCCCGAGTAGATGCTATGATGAGTAGACCCTGACCATACACTTTCGATGAAACCAGATTGTGCCCTAGTACCCCAACTCAGAGGATGCTGGGAAGAATTTTCCCTGTGGTGTTAACTGTGGTGGTGAAAATATGCCCCCATTTCTAGTTAAAATGATTATTACCAGTGTTTTTAATTTATCAGAATACAGAGGTCTTAAAAAAAAGTCATGATTAAATTTGGAAATAGATATACACATTAAGCAAGAAATTAGAATCCATCTGGAACTTAAGAATATTTAATCTAAATCTTGAGCTTACATATAATAGTCTGTTAAGGATTTTCAGCTCCTGAACTGTATGTAAGACCCTTGCTTTGGGCTACAATGGTGCCTGTTGTTCTCAACTCATTGAAAAACAAGTTCTGATCTTTTCCTTTTAAAGTATTCTATTTCCAAATGCTTGTCTTGTTTAAAAAAGAGAGAGAGAGAAAGAGGGGAAAAAAGCATATCCTGGTGCCATGAATTGGAGGCTGCATTTTTTTTTTTCAGTAAATAGCGCATTATTTACTTTCTAGATGTGTAAATGAGTAATGAGTCCCTGAGAGGAAAGATAGTATTGAAGAACAAACAAATTCCATGGGTGAGATTCATAAGAATTTTAAAAAATGATTATAAACTTATACTTTCAGCTAATAGTAAGGGTTTTGTTGAAGGACAAGAATGCTGAATTGAATTACACAACTGGAAAGAGAGAAATACATTTCCATAATTCATTTTGAGTTACAGAGGCTTTATTTCTATGTTCTGTTGTTCTGGTTTCGAAAAAAATCAAATTATAAGAAGAATGATTCTGTAAAAGAGGCAAAGTTCCTTTCTATAAGATTTATAAAGCTGAGCTGGTTTTTTTTTTTTTTTTCCTTCCACTCTGGGCATCACAGATTGCTTCTGTGATCCTGGTAAAATAGCTCCAGAGGCTTATTATAGTAACAGGCATGGCTGATTAATGTGGTCAGGGGATGTGGTACCTTCCCTGGGCTCCTGAGCCCTTCAGCTCCAGGGCCCTTCCCTGGGCTCCTGAGCAAGACTCACACTTCTTGTGCATCCCCTTGGCCATTAAGTACTTATCAGAGATCCAGTTACTTTAGATCGGGGCCAAAAGGCAAATCTAGATGAGGACATTGAATTGGACACCGTTCTTAAAACTTTAAAAATTAAAAAGTCCACGACAACTCAAAAAATTGTGTCATTTATGCACAGAAAAAGGAAGGCCTAAGGGAAATGAAGATAGATTTGAGGCCTGATTTAAGTGGAGGCAGAGGGTTGAAGAAATGACCTGTTTGGGTCCCATCCACGCTTATAGCTTTATTACGATCAGTGTAGTACCATTATCTTTACTGATTCTAAGGTGTCACCACGGAGAAGGCAATGGCACCCCACTCCAGTACTCTTGCCTGGCAAATCCCATGGATGGAGGAGCCTGGTAGGCTGCAGTCCATGGCGTCGCTAAAAGTCAGACACGACTGAGCGACTTCACTTTCACTTTTCACTTTCCTGCATTGGAGAAGGAAATGGCAATCCACTCCAGTGTTCTTGCCTGGAGAATCCCAGGGACGGGGGAGCCTGGTGGGCTGCAGTTCATAGGGTCGCAAAGAGTCGAACACGACTGAAGTGACTTAGCAAATAGCACAGAAAACAAATTCTAGTTCATTTTGCTGCTCTGAGCTTGAAAAGCAGAGAGAGAATCAGAGGGGAGGGTGGCAACTGTTCTTGAACTTCTGGTGGATCCTGCTTGCCAAGCAAAGATCCATTCTAATTGGGTTGTTAATTGCAGGTATGATTGTCCCCAGTGCTGTGCCAGAGACATTACATGTTAATAGCAGGAAGTGTACTGTGATCAGAGGAGCAAATGTGCATGTAGCTCTGAAGCTGAGTCATTGCTCTTCTAAAAAAGGAAGATTCTAAATATACTGAAAGGAGGAGCACATTGCTGGGTAATGGAAACGTTGTCTTTTTGCAGGTCGTCTTGCGGGGCGGGGGGGAAGGCAACTGATTAAGCAGTGGATCAAAATATAAGCGAAAGACTTGCCCACCAAGGGCAAGTTAAAAGGCAAAAATGGAGTGAACTAAAATAAAAATAGCTCCAGCCCAGAGATCAAGAGGACTATTTTGTCCGGGGGAAGAATAGAAGTGGTCCGTTTACACTCCGCCAAGCCGCTGGTTTCGAGTGCATCTTTGTGCAATAGCTGAGGGCCTGAAAGCCTTCATTATTAAGAAGTTAATGCTTGACAGCAGCCGACTCCACCACAGCAGAATTGCCCGCCTTCCAAAGACAGTCTCCTATGAGTCTTGGGATAATTACTCAAATCTCCAAATTATCCTTCAGGGAACAGAATGAAACATGCAGAATCAAAAGCAGATTTGTAGCTGAGATTATGAAAAAAGAGTGGGCTCGTTTCCATTTTAAAAAATGATTATTTCTATTGTTGGAACCACAGAGAGGAAAGGGAAAAAAAAAAAAAAAAATCCCAGTCTATAGACCAAGTAGGCAATAAATGGCTAGCAGCTGTATAGCCCCAGGGACAACTAAATCAGCTCATATACCCACAAGGCAGTTTTCTCTCAATTTCCAAATAAAACTCCTCAGATCAGCTTGCTTGAGAAGAATGGGGATGCTGAAATGGAGGTACCCCAAGTCTTGTTACAGAAGAATATTTTCACTGGGCACCATTTCCTAAAATAGCTGAATGTGCCCAGTCAAGCCACCTACTATCTACCGAAAATAAAATAACTACTTACAAAGCATTTCTCCCTCCATATAGACACATTTATTTCCTAAGCCTACCTCCCATTTTAGGAAGCAAATTCATTTTAAAAAATGTTTTTGCTGAGAATCACCACCACCGCCAAAATCTTTTTTTGTTTTTGAGAAAAAAATTTTTATTTAACCCAATAGTTTATGATTTGTTCCATTTTGTCTTTTTAAAAAACATTTATTTGTTTTTCACTGGAGGATACTTGCTTTATCATATTGTGTTGGTTTCTGTATCAACGTGAATCAGCCATAGGTATATACATATGTCCCCTTCTCTTGAACCTCCCTCCCACCTCCCACACCATCCCACTCCATCCCACCCCATCCCACCCCTCTAGGTTGTCACAGAGCCAACAGACATGGAGAACAGATTTGTGGACACAGCAGGGTGGGGAGGAGTGGGGGGAGATGAACTGAGAGAGTAGCATTAAAACATATACAAAATTACCATATATAAAATTAGATAGCCAGTGGAAATTTGCTGTATGATGCAAGAAAACCTTTCATTTTTATTTTCCCTGCTTTTTTCCCCATCCATCATGCCTGTCAGAGATTCCCCAAACTTTCTAATGGAAGTATTTCTCAAACAGAGGTAGGTCCTTGAGCGAGTTCTTGAAGGGTGAGGGAGGCCCACAAATCATAAGAAAATTAAATAATTTTAAATTTGGTGATTTTCATACAATGATGATCATAAATTTTACTGTGATCTATTAAGAGAACAAAACTCTCTTCTGCAGTGGTAATTTGCAACTGCAAGGCAGCTTCCTGGAAGAAGGCTTCGGTTGTTTAAGTCAGTGTTTCTCAAACCAGGGTCTATGGATTTATTCTCAGGGATAGAAAAAAAGTTTTATTTCTTTAAAAAGACCCTTGTGGTTCAAATTTTGAGAAAGTGAGCTACAATGATGTTAAAGCTGTTTCACAACTGCATGACCTTCAATCCCATCAGAACACACCTGCTATTCTGAAGCAGGTCAGTTGGGTTCATTGAAAGGACTTGGGGCATTATGAAAGACTTTTTTTTTTAATCAGATCTATAGGTGTCTTTTCAGTCCTGGGTTGAACAAACTATGGATAAAATAGTAGCATAATGCCTGGCACAGAATATCCATGCTAATATCATATTTAGTTTTATTTTTGGATCCCTTTATCTCCCAATCTTACCTTCTCCCCTCCAAAACAGAAATGGGTCCTGCATGTTTACAGAGAAAGAATCTGAGAGATCCAGTGGGATCTCTGTACAAAGTATACAAAGTTTGCCAGATGTTAAAAACAATATTGAACTCCTGTCAATTTCTCCAAGCTAACTGCGCCAACTGCTAATGAACTCACTTACTCACAGTGGACTTTTTCCCTTTTAAAAAAAAATTGTAGTAACATATATACATCATAGAATTTACCATTTAAACTATTTTTTAGTGTATAGTTCAGTGACATTAAGTACATTTGCATTGTTATGCAACTATCACCAACATTCATCTTCAGAACTTTTTCATCTTCCCAAACTAAAACTCCATCCCCCATTAAACAATGATTCCCATTTCCTTCTCCCCCAGCTACTGGCAACCATCATCTACTTTCTGTCTCTATGAGTCTGACTACTCTGTCACAATCTTTGTTGAACGATGCAGAACCAGGAAAATCATATGGTTCTTTCCCATGATTTTCTACAAACATGGGAGATGTCTAAACCCCATTCTTGGGCACAGTCCGTTAATACATCTGAAATATTTCCCCACCATTGCCTCCTGAATTCTTATGTTGGTCCAACCAGAAGGACTGATCTGTTTGCAAGGCTGTGCTACCTCTAAATAACCCATGCAAGAAGTGCCCTGTATACCAAGACAAAAATGGAGCTGCTTTTCCTCAAGCTTGCAGCAGCTGTTTACAGTTGTTCTGCCCTAGAAACCCTGGTTATGTTGGGTTGTCATCTGATATGGGTGGACAAGAGATCCCAGTTGCCTTTTCTTAAAGCCTAGGTTTCAAAGGATTCCTCTTGGTCCATGTAAATCTGAGAACTGATAAGAAGGGTACCCCCATGTTCTTTGTTTTGGAAATGACCTGTTGGATGGAGGGCTGTTTGCTGACTGACAGGCAGAGAGCATCTGGAATATCTGAGAGGGCATGAATTTCACTTTTACTTATTCTTTGCCAATGATTATTGAAGGTCATCCTGTTCTGTGCTAAAATCTGATTCAAAGAGACAGGATGACATAATCCTCCTTCATAGTCAAGATACACTAGATGCAAACCAGGAGGTAAAAAGCTCATATTACAGTCAGTGAAAAACAAAGAGACACAATTTTCTTATACTTAACGGACTTTAAGAAAAGCTATGACAAACCTGGACAGCATATTAAAAAGCAGAGTCATTATTTTACCGACAAAGGTCCGTATAGTTAAAGGTATGGTTTCTCCGGTAATCATGTAAGGATGTAAGAGTTGGACCGTAAAGAAGGCTGAGTGCCAAAGAATAGATGCTTTCAAATTGTGGTCTGGAGAAGACTCTTGAGAGTCCCTTGGAAAGCAAGGAGAGCAAACTAGTAATCCTAAAGGAAATCAACCCTGAATATTCACTGGAAGGACTGATGCTGAAGCTGAAGCTCCAATACTTTGGCCACCTGATGCAAAGGGCCTACTCATTGGAAAAGATCCTGATGCTGGGAAAGATTGTAGGCAAAAGGAGAAGAGGGCATCAGAGGATGAGTTGGATATCATCACCAACTCAATGGGCATGAGTTTGAGCAAACTCTGGGAGATAGTGAAGGACAGGGGAGCCTGCTGTGCTGCAGTCCATGGGGTCACAAAGAGTTGGACGTGATTTAGTGACTGAACAACAACAAATGGACTTTCATTTCTTTTTATATCATCTGGTTAAATGAACACCCTTCCAAAGACCCTATACTTAAACTTCCCTATTCTCATATTACTTTTTGTTATTTGTTCTTGATCAACAGAGAAGGCAACCAGATTTAGTTGGTGGAGGGAGGTAAATTGATTTCAGGAGAAACAACAGAAGAGAGAAACTGTAAAGGAAGCAGAACCATGTGTATTTCCATTTTCCTTATACATTTTATAAATAATATGCTGACTCATAGGGGAAAATGGGGGATCTTAGATAAATTGACTCATTATAGAGAAAATCTTGTAGACTAAGAAATAAGATCCATTTAGTTATACAAAGCCTTGGATTAACCACAAGGCATTCATAGAATATGCTGGGTTGGCCAAAAAGTTAGTTCAGATTTTTCTATAAGATGTTATGGAAAAACCTAAATGAACTTTTTTGACCCAGTATTTCACTTAACCCCAACTTTGCTTCAAGAGCAATAGACTAGAATCTGAAGACATAGTTCCTAGCTTAAGTTTGATCACTAACTTGCTTTATTACATTGTTCCAGTCAAAGAGCCCCTCTGAACTTCAGTTTCCCTATGGCTGTAACAGGGAAAAACAACAGCTGTCATTGAATTAATATTATGTTCAGTTCAGTTCAGTTCAGTCGCTCAGTAGTGTCCGACTCTTTGCGACCCCAAGAATCGCAGCACGCCAGGCCTCCCTGTCCATCACCAACTCCCAGAGTTCACTCAGACTCACGTCCATAGAGTCATTGATGCCATCCAGCCATCTCATCCTCTGTTGTCCCCTTCTCCTCCTGCCCCCATTCCCTCCCAGCATCAGAGTCTTTTCCAATGAGTCAACTCTTCGCATGAGGTGGCCAAAGGACTGGAGTTTCAGCTTCAGCATCATTCCCTCCAAAGAAATCCCAGGGCTGGTTGGATCTCCTTGCAGTCCAAGGGACTCTCAAGAGTCTTCTCCAACACCACAGTTCAAAAGCATCAATTCTTCGGCGCTCAGCCTTCTTCACAGTCCAACTCTCACATCCATACATGACCACAGGAAAAACCATAGCCTTGACTAGATGGACCTTTGTTGGCAAAGTAATGTCTCTGCTTTTTAATATGCTATCTAGGTTGGTCATAACTTTCCTTCCAAGGAGTAAGCGTCTTTTAATTTCATGGCTGCAGTCACCATCTGCAGTGATTTTGGAGCCCCCAAAAATAAAGTCTGACACTGTTTCCACTGTTTCCCCATCTATTTGTCATGAACTGGTGGGACCGGATGCCATGACCTTCATTTTCTGAATCTTGAGCTTTAAGCCAACTTTTTCACTCTCCACTTTCATTTTCATCAAGAGGCTTTTTAGTTCCTCTTCACTTTCTGCCATAAGGGTGGTGTCATCTGCATATCTGAGGTTATTGATATTTCTCCCAGCAATCTTGATTCCAGCTTGTGTTTCTTCCAGCCCAGCGTTTCTCATGATGTACTCTGCATATAAGTTAAATAAGCAGGGTGACAATATACATCCTTGACGTACTCCTTTTCCTATTTGGAATGAGTCTGTTGTTCCATGTCCAGTTTTAACTGTTGCTTCCTGACCTGCATACAGATTTCTCAAGAGGCAGGTCAGGTGGTCTGGTATTCCCATTTCTTTCACAATTGTCCACAGTTTATTGTGATCCACACAGTTCACATATAAGAATTTACTATGTATTCCTTCACATTCTTTATGTATTGTTGCCATATATTCCCCCATATTTTATAAACCCCACAATGCATTTTTATTATTTATGCTTTCAAAACAGTTACTTGTATTTCAAATAAGTTGAGGAAAAAACATTATTTATATTTACCCACATAATCATCATTTTCTGGCAATTTTCACTCCTTTATATAGATCTGAGTTTTCAGTTGTTATCATTTCCCGTCAGCCTAAAGACCTCTAATTAGTATTTTTTAAATAGTGCAGGTATGCTCTGACAAATTATCTTAGATTTTATTTATCCAAAAATGTCTTCAGTTTCACCCTCACATCTGAATGATCTATTCACTAGATACAAAATTCTGGGTTAATAGGTTTTGTTTTGTTTTCTTTTTGGCACTTAAAGGTATTATTCCTTGTATTGTGAGTTACATTGTTTGTAATGAGGCATTAATTGCCATTTGTATTGCTATTACTCTTTATGTAATGTCTTTTTTTCCCCTGAATGTTTTCCACATTTTTTTCTTTTCTTTGGTTTTCAGCAATTTGACTATAGTGTGCCTAGGTATAATTTTCTTTGCATCATCCCATTAGAGGGTTGTTTAGCTTCTTGGATTCCATTCTTGGATCTGTGGGATATTTTTCAAAATTAAAAGTGTCTTCAGCCATTCTTTTAAAAATTTCTTATTTTTATACAATTTTAAAAGTTACTTTCCATTTATAGTTATTACAAAATATTGGATATGTCCCCTGTATTGTATAATGCATCCTTTAGCCTACCTTGGAGAAGGCAATGGCACCCCACTCCAGTACTCTTGCCTGGAAAATCCCATGGACGGAGGAGGCTGGTAGGCTGCAGTCCATGGGGTCGCTGAGGGTCGGACACGACTGAGCGACTTCACTTTCACTTTTCACTGTCATGCATTGGAGAAGGAAATGGCAACCCACTCCAGTGTTCTTGCCTGGAGAATCCCAGGGATGGAGCCTGGTGGGCTGCCGTCTATGGGGTCGCACAGAGTCGGACACGACTGACGTGACTTGGCAGCAGCCTACCTTGTGCTCAGTGGTTTGTATCTCCCAGCCCCCCACCTTATACTGCCCCCCATTTCGTCCTCCCACTAGTTTGTTCTCTATCTGTGAGTGCTTCCTTTATGTTATATTCACTAATTTGTTGTATTTTTAAGGTTGCACATATAAGCAATTATCATACAGTATTTGGCTTTCTCTGTCTTATTTCACTTAGTACAATGCCCTCCAAGTCTATCCATGGTGTTGTAATCAACCATTATTTCTTCACACATTTTTTCTTTTCTTTTAAAAAATTTATTTCTTTTGGCTGTGCTGGGTCTTTGTTGCCGCACCAGCTTTCTCTAGTTGCAGTGGCCGGGAGCTACTCTTTTTTTGGGTGCGTGGGCTTCTCAATGCAGTGGCTTCTCTTGCTGTGGAGCATAGGCTCTAGGGTCGTGGACTTCAGTCATTGTGGCCCTTGGGCTCAGTATTTGTAGCTCCTGGGATCTAGAGCATAGGCTCAGCAGTTGTGGTGCACGGGCTTAGTTGCTCCATTGTATGTGGGAACTTTCCAGACCAGGGATAGAACCCATGTCTCCTGCACTGATGAGCTGATTCTTTACCACTGAACCACTGGGGAAGCTCAAATACTTCTTCAGTTCAATTATTTGTCTCCACTTTTGTTAGGACTCTAATTACAATATATTAGATCCCTTGATATTATTCGGTTATTGACATTCTTTTTTCCAATTGTTTCCTTCTTTCATTTTTACTTCAAATTATTTCTGTTGTTTAGTTTCCAAGTTTATTAATCTTTTCTTGGGCAGTGTCCCATTTAGTGTTAATTTTATCCAGTGATCTTTAACTTTCAGGGACTGTAGTTTTTTGGCTCCAGAATTCCTTTTGGTTCTTTTTAAAGAGTTTTTATTTCTATTTCTAAAGAATTTCCACCTCTTTACCCAATATAATCACCTTTTCCAGTAAATGATGGAACATATTTATAATCGCTGTTTTAGAGTCATTGTCTACTTACCGTAATAACTATTATCTGCAAATCTGTTTCTAATGACTGTTTTTCTTAAATATGTATTACATATATGTATGCACTTCTTTCGGAGAAGGCAATGGCACCCCACTCCAGTACTCTTGCCTGGAAAATCCTATGGATGGAGGAGCCTGGTAGGCTGCAGTCCATGGGGTTGCTAAGAGTCAGATACGACTGAGCAACTTCACTTTCACTTTTCACTTTCATTCATTGGAGAAAGAAATGGCAACCCACTCCAGTGTTCTTGCCTGGAGAATCCCAGGGATGGGGGAGCCTGGGTGGGCTGCCATCTCTGGGGTCACACAGAGTCAGACACAACTGAAGTGACTTAGCAGCAGCAGCAGCAGCAGCATGTACTTCTTTCCATGTAAGATAATTCTTAAATAGATTTTTGGCTATTGTATTTAATGCACACTAGATATCAAAGTATATCTTTGTTTTATTTATTTCCTAAAGAGTACAAGAATTTCTTCTCTGATGATAACCAGAAGATGGAGTTGGTAATTCAGATTTCTCCTTGGGCTGTACTGGGTCATAGCTTTAACAATATTGAGTTTACCTGTGTTTAGCCCAACTTCTCTTATCTCATCTGCTGACTGTTTGACCTGTCAGTAGATGAGTTGGATGAGGACTGGGTGAAGTTTCAGATGTTTTTAGTTTGCTTTGTATTAAGCTCTAGCAGGGCTCCAGAATGTGAAAGCTATACAATATCCCTCTGCTTACCAATCACTCCCTCGGCTGCTCTTTTTCTCAGCGAGCCTCATGATGAGGGGAGTGTCAGGAGAAATGTTGATCCTAGTGCTCTGTCCTTGCATCTGGGGGACCTTCCAGACTCCAGTGCTTCTAGCCAGACCCCACTATCCCAGAAAGCTTGACCAACGTCCCTCCATCCATAAAAAATCTCTCCATCTATACCCAGATTCTGCCTGTACCCACAACATGTACATGCCTAAGGTATAGAAGCTGTCATGACCCTCTGCTCAATTTAAAAAAGGTTTATTTCTCTTGGGATTGAGTTATCAAGGCATCATTGCATCCACCTCTCTTCCCCTGCCCTGAAGAAAAATATAATTTTTACTTTGTCTGGGTTATTTTGTTGTTATTGAAGGGGTGGTGGTCTTTACCATCTGTCTCTACCCTCACCAGAAGCAGAAGTCTCCAAAGAAATAGATTGTTACTTAGATTGCTCTGGACTGGCACATCACTCTGCGATCCCAGAGGCACTCATTTGAGAAGTCTGTTTACTCTCAGCAGGGAGCTGTCTTATCTGTGTACAGATCAGAGTATTACTTCAAGCTTTCTCCTGTCTGATTTGTATCTCTGGCCAAAGCTACCTTTTGTATATCTTTCCATATTTTTCCTTCATAAAACTGGTCTCTGACTTTTATAGCAAGAAGATTTATAGTAAGTGTATATGCTTCTTTAATTGTAAAAGCCCATGGGAAATCTGCAAAGCTAGGTTTATGCTCTATCAGAAACAGAGGTTTATTGCTGTGGTGGAAAAACAGGTTGACTGTCTGCTTTCCAGAGATACTATCTTCTGGGCCTGAAGTCACTTTGAGGGCATACCCTGAGACCTTTATAGGCCTCCATCTCTTATGTTCTAATGTGGGAGTTTGCATTAAATGATCTCTAACTACCTTCCGCTGGAATCAAGATTGCCAGGAGAAATATCAATAACCTCAGATATGCAGATGACACCACCCTTATGGCAGAAAGTGAAGAGGAACTAAAAAGTCTCTTGATGAAAGTGAAAGTGGAGAGTGAAAAAACTGTCTTAAAGCTCAACATTCAGAAAACGAAGATCATGGCATCCGGTCCCAACACTTCATGGGAAATAGATGGGGAAACGGTGGAAACAGTGTCAAACTTTATTTTTCTGGGCTCCAAAATCACTGCAGATGGTGACTGCAGCCATGAAATTAAAAGACGCTTACTCCTTGGAAGGAAAGTTATGACCAACCTAGATAGCATATTCAAAAGCAGAGACATTACTTTGCCAACAAAGGTTCGTCTAGTCAAGGCTATGGTTTTTCCAGTGGTCATGTATGGATGTGAGAGTTGGACTGTGAAGGAAGCTGGGCGCCAAAGAATTGATGCTTTTGAACTGTGGTGTTGGAGAAGACTCTTGAGAGTCCCTTGGACTGCAAGGAGATCCAACCAGTCCATTCTGAAGGAGATCAGTCCTGGGTGTTCTTTGGAAGGACTGATGCTAAAGCTGAAACTCCAGTACTTTGGCCACCTCATGCGAAGAGTTGACTTATTGGAAAAGACTCTGACACTGGGAGGGATTGGGGGCAGGAGGACAAGGGGACGACAGAGGATGAGATGGCTGGATGGCATCACTGACTCGATGGATGTGAGTTTGAGTGAACTCCGGGAGTTTGTGATGGACAGGGAGGCCTGGCGTGGTGCAATTCATGGGGTCGCAAAGAGTCGGACATGACTGAGCGACTGAACTGAACTGAACTGAAGACTAAAATTGGCTTGACCTGGTCTTAGACTGGCTAGGTTGTCCCAGCCTTCTAGTACCTTTTTTCTTCTCTAGCCCGTGGATACAAAATAGGAAACAGCCCCAAAGTCCTGCCAATAAAAGCTCTTGCCAGACCAGAGTCAAATCGAGAGATATCAATTGTTATTTTCTGGTTTTAATCTCTTTGTACAAGAAAACATCCACCTAAATATTCTAGCATCCCTTGAATATTTAAAAATATTATTTTTGCTTAAATAATCAAAATAATTTTTGATATCATAGTAGTAACACAATAGTACCCCTAAGATACCGTGCAAAATCTTAGGTGCATTCCTCATAAGAGGCCCTTCAAGGAAGCTGGGGAGTTGGAGTTGCACCCTTAATAGTTCAAGGAATTTGTCACTGTTACCAACGGCTGTACTTTCCCACAGACTTCCCTTTCTCCCATGAATCTTTAATTCTGTTGGGACTTTAATATCAAGTAACAATGACTCTTTAGAAGTTACTTACTGAGCTTTAGATTTTGAAAAGCACATGTGCACACCTATCTCATAGACTGATGACAGTCTTTTTGTGATAGGATACTGAATTTGGCTCTGGATGTGGTCCAAAGTGACATTGCTCATGGAATTCAACCAGGTCAACAAAATCGAAGTCCTGATTCTGTGCTGGAGTGTCAGTGACTGAAACAGCTTTCAGTTAAAATTTGACTGTGGCTTGATTCCTTGCAGAACGTGAGATTTTTTTAGAGATATTCTGAGTAAAGAAAAGTCTTCCAAAGTCAAATGTCTGTGGGAAATGATCCTCCTCCTCTCTTATACAATCACAATGGATGCTAGCATATTTATTGATGGCTTTTCAATAAAGAAAATTATTTACCTTTTTTTTGTTCAGCCTCACAGTTCCCCAAATTATTTGGCTATAATAAAAATTCTTTCTACTATGGAAGCACTGGAATCCTCTGAGATTAAGTTAACCTGACAAACCTTGAACAGAAAATCACATGCGGAAGTGAGGCCAAATGTGTTCTTACCAGACTCTCTCCCATGTGTGAAGGTATTCCTTGTTCAAGCACAGGAATAGACTTGGAACAGCAGAGAGGCTGTGTCAGATAGATATACTGCCAAGAGATGCTGCGGCTCTGAAAGCTTGCCCTCATCTCTCTCTGCTCAGTTAACCTTGGTGACACAAGCTTGGGGCTGCATTTTTCTCATACGTATATGAATTAATAGAGCCAAGATAAACAAAATTCCAAATGTAAAGGAAAAAATTCATGAGTCCCTTGCGGCTCTTTGCCTGAAGCAGAAGTTCTATACTTCATCACTTCTGTAAGTAGCCATTCCCACCTGGCCTTCCCAGGGGAATAGGAAACCATTTTGCTAATTGTTGTACCCTGTAATTCAGGAGATGTAATTTATGAGCTGTTCCAGAGGCCAAGGACAGAATTATCCCAGCAGAAAATGCAGTGCTGTAAGAAAAAACAGTGTTGAAATCCCCTCTCTGAAGCAAAAGGAAAAAGCAGATATTAAGACTCTTAGAGTCTTTTAACAAAATATATTAAATGCACATGTGCTGAGGTGATGGGTAATGTTAAAGTTGGTCTAAGTTGTCTATGGATATTTGAATGTTTGGACTAGTTGGGTTCTTTCCCATGTCACTCTCCCACAGTTAACCTTGACTCTCTTGTTGACCTAACCTGAGCCTTGCATACTTTCTACAGCAGGAAAAGTTTAGGAATTTATAAAAAAGTAAACAAGACTCTGAGATTGGTTACTGTAATAGTTACTTTCCTGTTGGGAATTTTGAATCTAAAACAAAACAAGGAGATCAGGCTTGTATATGGTCGCTAGCTTGTGAGTCTACAACACAGTGTACATGCAGGCACTGAAAAGGAAAACTGGCGGAAATGGGGCACATTCACAGTATTCAAAGGGCCAGACTGTTTCTAACACGTGCTTTGCTGGACACATATCTTGAAGTGAATTACGCATATACTGACAGAGTTAAGTTGCTTAGATAGAAGCAGTTTGGAGAGAAATGGAAAAGGTGAAATAGAGAATGTGTCCATAAACACAGTTCTTAAAAATTACAGACTATCTTTTTTATCTCCATTAGGTAATGATTTAATGAAATTTTTAATGCTAACATGGTCCAAGAATTATTTTTAAAGTATAGAATTTATATTACCTATTGCAAAGAATCTGTTTAGTCTTAAGAATGCAGAATGGCTATTTTTATTTCGACAAAGATATAAGCAATTAAACTTTGCCTCTTTGCAAATACAGATGGGTATTTAAGTACCTAATTAAGCCTGAGTACAGGGCAAGCTACTGAGAGATGTGCAGGATAAAATTCATCGGTCCATTGAGATTGCCTATTTTGATTACAGGAATCCTCTTGCTTTGTTTGTAGTCACCATTCTTACTATGTAGGAAGGCCAAACACTACTGAATGATCGACTGGCCTTAAATAGAAATGGGTGAAGTAAACAGTCTAGTTCTGCTATAAAGTAATTCTTCCCCTACAAAATGAACTCTCTCCATCCTTTAACTGATGTCTTTAATTCTATGGGTTTGGGTTAAGAAATATATTACTTTGGATTAAGACATTAATCCCTATTAAAAAGTAAACAGAAGAGCTATTACAGTATATTAAACCTTTTATGTTGATCGAAAAATAGATTAATGTATCACAATAAACTCTTTCCACTACTGAAACTCAAGGAGAATGAACGTGCCAGATCCTTTCCCGAAATCAGGCTTTGAAGGGAAAAGTAATGTGATCTTTAGAACACTGAATGCCAAGGAACTGCCAGCAATAGGAGATCAGAATATCCAAGACCATCTTTCCTAATTAATAGCATTCTTCCAACAGTGCTTATTGTAAATACTCTCCCCCCAACCCCAATTTAAAGGGTTAACTCTGGAAAGTTTCTGGGCTTGTGTTTGAATTTTTAGAACCATCATATTCTCAAATCTTCGCAAATAGAAGCGCTATTCTCCCCTGAGAAACACTTTAGATCCTTTCAGCATCACTCTGTGCCTAAGGTTTTCTGTACTTCCGGTAATTGCCATTCATTCAACCAATGCCTAAGCATTGTAAGAGTGTTCTGTAGCCCTCCTGCCTGGAATGGGAGGACAGTGGGAGAGACAATTCATTAACAGTGCATTGCTGTCTTTATGGCCTTGATGTGTAGTCCTCTCTGAAATGATCATATATGGCTCTTTAAATGTTTATTTTGTTTTGTTTTGAAAGTGCATTTAAAAAATTTTTTTAATTGGAGAATAATTGCTTTATAATGTTAGTTTCTGTTGTACAACAATGTGAATCAGCTGTATGTTTACATGTATCCCCTCCCTCTTGAGCCTCCCTTCCACACCCACCCCCATCCCACTCCTCTAGGTCATCACAGAGCACTGAGCTGAATGCCTTGTGCTCTACAGCAGCTTGCCTCTAGCTATCTATTTTACACACTGCTGCTGCCGCTGCTGCTAAGTCGCTTCAGTTGTGTCCGACTCTGTGCGACCCCATAGACGGCAGCCCACCAGGCTCCCCCGTCCCTGGGATTCTCCAGGCAAGAACACTGGAGTGGGTTGCCATTTCCTTCTCCAGTGCATGAAAGTGAAAAGTGAAAGGGAAGTCGCTCAGTCGTTTCCGACTCTTAGCGACCCCATGGACTGCAGCCTACCAGGCTCCTCCATCCATGGGATTTTCCAGGCAAGAGTACCGGAGTGGGGTGCCATTGACTTCTCTGATTTTACACACAGTAATGTATATATGTCAGTGCTACTTTCTCAGTTCATCCCACCCTCTCCTTTCCACCACCCCTGAATGTGCATTTTTAATTAAATTATTGTGACTTAATGAAAAAAAATGCAAAGGTTTTCCTAGGACCCATTAACAATAAGCAAACAAATGTGATATTAAGAAATTTATTTTGAAATTTGGTTGTATACACTTTGATATAAATTTAACCTCATAGTGAGTTATTCCATGTGCATTGTTCATGAAAAAATTTGGGAAAGACCAGAAGAATTTTCTTGCTTACTGACCTGACCCAGGCACCTCTGAGAGGAAGTTACAGTCTCAGATTCTTCATTCCAGGTGGGGACACCCAGGAGTCCTTTTGTAAACTTCCCTGGTCTAGAATTCATTTGACAAATGTGGTTCTCATCTATGGAAAGAATTCACACCTATGATGAATTTTTTGTTTTTTAAAATATCAAAAATCCAGCCTTAATGGTAAACTTACCCTATGCTGTTTTCAAGATGGCTGCCTCGTAGGCAGCTGGAGAGAAACTGAGTGATTCGTACAAGCCAGGCCATGACCCTTGACTCACCCTGGTCCACCCAAACAAGGTTTCATGGAGGAAAACCCCTTTTATACAGCGCCTTTAACCATGGTTTATCAGTAGAGATTAAATTATAGAACCACTAACTGCATCACCAAATTTAGTCAAAGTTCTTGCAGTGAACTTTCTGATTCAACAGTACTGAATTTCATTTTGTTTTTCCCAATTAAAAAACAGCCTCAACCAAAACAAGAGAGACAGAGGATGTCAACCACTGAATCTTTCTAATATCTGGACAGACTTCAAATGACTTTTTGGATTATAAGGTGTATGTATACAGTTGGCTTGATTTCTGTGTAAGTAGATGTGGTGTTTGTTTCTCAGGTGGCGCTAGTGGTAAAGAACGTGCCTGCCAATACAGGAGATGTAAGAGACATGGGTTTGATCCCTGGGTCAGGAAGATCTCCTGGAGGATGGTATGGCAGCCCACTCCAGTTTTCTTGCCTGGACAATCCCATGGACAGTGGAGCCTAGCAGGCTACAGTTCACAGGGTCACAAAGAGTTGGACACGACTGTAGCAACTTAGCATGCACCTGTGTCTTCAGAACACCATTAACTCCACTGAACATATTTGTATTTTTCTTATTCAGTGCTTCCTGAATCAGGCTGTCCTGGCTTGAAATGATTCCATAGTCTCTTAGCCTTCCATGCCTGCAGGGGCGCCCATTTGTATCTTCTCTGCCTTTCCCTGGACATAATTCTTTATTTTAGCATCATGGATGCTGCTGACAACTCTTAATGATTATTCTTGAAGACAAAACTTAAATTACCCAAATCAGCCCTCCCTGAGGCTGGCAGGTACACAGTGCTGTTACAGCACTTTGGGGATATACAATCTGCTGTGAATAGAGCTTTTTCAGCTGCTCTGGCAGGGCCACCTGCCGTCTGTGCCCCACTTCCTGCCAGGAAGCTCTGAGACCTTCAGCAGCCAAAGCCAAGTGATTAGAAAACTGGTAGCATTCGTGCCAGGAGCTCAGTCTCTGTGGGTTTTGTTTGCAGCCATAGAAAATCATGAAGCCCCAGAAAAGAACTGCAGAGGCTGTTCTCCTTATCCAAAGAGAAGTGTTCTCCTTATCCAAAGACACAGGGAGGAGATTCTGCCTGTACGAAGGTAGTGAAAAAAGCTTGTGGTGAATATTTCTTTTCCCAGACCTTCACAACTAGCATTTGGCCAATAAGTTTCTCAAAATAAACAAACACTTTTGAGCTGCTTACACATTTAGTAATGAAAAGGGAGACAGAAGTATCTTAATAAGACAAACCTAAAAGTTAAGAAAACAGACCAAATTAGCAATGAAAAATTGGAAATTAAAAATTTTAAATACCACTAAAAATATGGAACCATAAGGATAAATCTGATAAAAATGTGTAAGACCTGTGCAATAAAACATGCAAAACATCAGTGAGAAAAATTAAAGATCAAAATAAATGGAAAAATGTATGGTATTCATGCATCAGATGATTCCTTACAACTAAAATGTCCATTCTCCCTAAAATAATCTACAGATTCAATGTGATTCTAATAAAAATTCCAATAGACCTTTTATAGAAATGGACTGAAATTCAAAAATTTATTTGAAAGCACAAAGCACCTAGAATAGCCAAAGCAACTTTGAAATAAAACAAGTTGGAAGACTAATGCTAACTGATTTCAAGATTTACAAAGCTACAGTATGAAGATATTGTAGCAATGGTGTCAAGATAGATCAATAAGACAGAGTAGAATGCCCAGAAATAGACCCACTCGCATACGGACAGCAAAGACACAAAGAAAATTCAATGGAGAAAAGTGTTGAAATAGTCACATTAAAAAATATGAACTTTGACCCACATTTTGCACAATATATAAAAGTCAGCTCAAGTGGATCACAGACTTAAAAGTACAACTTACAAGTACAAAACTTCTAGAAGAAAACACAGAAAAGATATTTGTGACCTTGGGTTAGGCAAAGATTTTTTGGATATGACACCAAAGATATGATCAATAAAAGAAGACACTGATAACTTAAACTTCATAAAAGCTAAAGTTTGTGCTCCTTAAAAACACATTAAGAAAATGGGCGCTTCCCTGGTGGCTCAGGGGTAAAGAATATGCCTGCCAATGCAGGACGTACAGGTTCAATGTCTGATCCAGAAAGATTCCACATGCCTTGGAGCAACTAAGCCTGTGCACCACAGCTATTGAGCCTGCGCTCTAGAGCCCAGGAGCCACAACTACTGAAGCACGAACACCCTAGAACCTGTGCTCCACAAGAGAAACCACTGCAATGAGAAGCCCACGCAACACAACCAGAGATAAGCCCATGCAGCAACGAAGACCCATCACAGCCATAAGTAAATAAATCAATATTATTTTTAAAAATGCAAAAAAAGATGTAATAAGTGATAAAATTTTTTAAAAAGAAAATGAACAGTCAGGGTACAAACTGGAAGAAAATTGTTAAAATATATATAATAAAGGATTTGTATCAAAAACATATAAAGAACTCTCAAACTCAATAAAAAGAAAATAAACAACACAATTTCAAAAAATGTACAGGCGACTTGAATAGATTATAAGGTCCAAAATGTTGAAAAAGAAGACCATTGTCATAGTCATTATGAAGAAGAAATGTACCCACATTCATCCCATTGGCACCACTGTCCAGAATAGTTGCTGCCGGAGCAATAACAACAAGCAGCTCTGACTTGGGAGAGTTTCCACCCCATCCGCTGTCTCACCTAAAGGTCCTCAACCTTTCCAAAGAAGATACAAAGGCAGAAATGAGCACATGGAAAATCGTCAATATCATTAGTCGTTAGGAAAGTGAAAATTGAAAGCATAGTGAGCTACCACTGCACACCTACAAAAATAGCTAAAATTAATTGGACTGGCTGTACCAAATATTGATAAAGATACAGAACTAAAAGTTTCATACATTACTGGTTAGAACGTAATTCAGTATAACCACTTTGGGAATAGTTTGCCGTTTCTTTAAATGCTACACACCTGTGTTCATAGCAGCACTGCTTCATACTAGCCAAAAGGTAGACACGAAACGTCCCTGGGTACATGAATGGATAAACACAGGGTGGTATATGCATACAATGGAGTATTATTTGGCCTTAAAAGGAAAGAAATTCTGTCATATGCTACAACCTGAATGAAACTTGAAGACGTTGTGCTAAGTGAAATAAACCAGTCACAAAAATCATACTGTATAATTTAAAGGTATCTAAAGTAGTAAAATTTATGGAAGCAGAAAATAAAATAGTAGGGGTTGTGAGGAGGGGAAAAGGGGAATTGTTACTCAGTGGATATGGAGTTCAGATTTGCAAGATGAAAAAGTGTAATCTATTTTACAACAACATGAATGTTTAACACTACTCCACTGTGCACTTAAAGTGGTTAAGATGGTAACTTTTATGTTGTATACTTTTTACTAAAATATGAAAAGTGATTTTAAAAAAGAGTTAAGTATATATTTACCATATACCAAAACCATTCCACTCCTAGGAAAAATGAGAGTAAAGACTTGCATACAAATATTCATAGCAGCTTATTTGTAATAACCAGAAACCAGAAAGGATCCCAAAACCCATGAATAGATGGATGGATAAACAAATTGTGGTGTAAATATAAGGATTTATTGCTGGACTTGCAGTTCTCTTCCATTGATTTATAAGTCTGTCCTTATGCCAGTACCACACTGCCTTGATTACTGTAGGCTTGTAGTAAATTTTGAAACTGGGGGATGTGAGTCCTCCAACTTTGCTCTTCTCTTTCAAGATCGCTAGCTAATCTGAGGTTGTATTCAATCTATGTATCAATATATCACCAAAGATAGAAATCCAATAGTCTCTCCCCAAAACCTCTCTAAATAAATGCGTCCTTTCACTTTTGATTATTTTACTGATACATTTTCTTTTCACTTCGTCCCTAAAGTCTGGTTAATTCTCTTCACAGGCTTAAAAAACTTTCCTACATTGACTTTTAGCTTTCTTGTTTGACATGATTTATCTCAGCTACTTTCATATTTCATTAAAAACCTTGCCTTTAACTTGGAGTCATTTTTGGTTTCTCTTGGAATCTGTCACAATAGATGAAAAAAGAAGATGTTAGTTGGTTCTGGTTTTCCTGGTGGCTCGGATGGTAAAGAATCTGCCTGCAATGTAGGAGACATGGGTTCAATCCCTGGGTCAGGAAGATCCCCTGGAGAAGGAAATGGCAACCCATTCCAGTATTTTTGCCTGGGAAGTCCCATGAGCAGAAGAGCCTGGTGGGCCACGGTCCACGGGGTTGCAAAAAGTTAGAAACGGCTGAATGATGTCTCTGTAATTACAACCATCTGAAGCCCACTATCAGCATTTTTTCCTTCTTGGCTGTGTCGTTTTGATTTGAGACTTTTGAAGACAAGGATAAAGTAGAAAGAGATATAGCAAATCCAGCTCAGATTGTGTTGCGTTACCAGAGCATCCTGAGAATGCCAAATGTTTATGTGCTGACCTTGGCCTTGCACAGGCTTGCTTTGTCTTCCTAGAGAAGCCTCTTGACAGCTGGGGGCCCTCAAAGTCAGTGGCCTGCAAAGGGAAATGATGAGATGAGGAGACCTCGACCTGTGGAGACATTCTCTTAATAAAGGAGCTGTTCTTCCTTCATCCATTCGGCCACACTGTGCGCAGAGATCCCAGTGCAAAGCAGAGTGCCTGATCAGGGGCTGGAGCAGCAGAGAAGCAAGCCTGGGGCGTAGGAGAGAGTGAGGGGTGGAGGGAGGGCTGAAGGGAGCCCCAAGGATGGAAAATTAGCCCTTGTAAGGCATGTCTCCTCCCCTGCCTCTGCTGTGTTGGATTCCAACCAGAGCCACCAGGCAATGGTACAGAGATGGGAGGGCTTGTTGTTGGCTGGAGGTCACCAAAATAGAAGATTCAAGAATCCTAACTTGCAAGGAGTGATGATGAAGTCCAAAACATTTAAAAAGAGGGCCATTATCATAGTCGGTGTCAGGAAAGAACACACCCACACTCAGCCTATTAGTGCCATCACCTAGAACAGCTGCAGCAGAAGCAGTGACAACAGGCAGCTCTGACTTGGCAAAGTTTCCACCCCATCCATTGTTCCACCCAAAGGCTCTCAACCTTCCCAAGGCAGGATTGCTCTTGTCCTCACTCTCAGCCTCAAGGAGGGAAACAGCAGCCCAGGCTATGGCTGACAGCTTCCCTCGGGAAAGATCGACTCTGGGCCGTCTGAAACATAGAGTGCTTTCTTTCCCTGGAGCTGTCTACCTGCCAGGCTTCTGCCACGCTCACATCTGTCCACTCTGTGCCCACCTTAGAGAGCATGCTGTCTCCACTCTGTACCAGCTGATAGCAAACCTCAGAAGCTGTTCTAAGTCGGTGCCTGTCCTGCTGCCCAGCACTTTGCTCGTTTTAGGGCCTCAGTTTCCTCAGTGAAGAGGTTGGCCTAAGTTGATTGTAAGATTCTTTGCACATTGGGTGTCCCAAGAGATTCGTATGCACCAGCTTGGTGTCTAGTACCAGTTCTTGCCTGGCTACTCCAAAAACCTTGATTTACACTCTGAGCTTCTGACCTGCCCCTGCTTTCCCTCCCAAACATATTCATCCTGTACCTTATACCTTCAGGGTCTTACTCAAACCATTCCAGTTACTTAGTACCTATGCTTTCTCCATCCTATGGAGCCTATCAGTGGGTTATCCAGATAAGAAGCAAATCAGAATATACAAATTAATACTTTTCTGAAAATTATGTTTTTGAGAACAGTGCACATTCTGATCACAGTGCTTCACTGAGTGAAAAGCAATAAATTAAAGATACTTCAAAAAATCCAGATGGATTTATTTGGATATTTGTTACGGGCTTCCCTGGTGCCACAGACGGTAAAGAATCCTCCTGCAATGCAGAGATCTGGGTTCGATCCCTGGGTTGGGTAGATCCCCTGGAAAAGGAAATGGCAACCCACTCCAGTATTCTGGCCTCTGAAATCCCATGGAGGAGACACCTAGCGGGCTACAGTCCTTGGGGTCACAAGAGTCCGACACAACTGAATGACTAAACATTCAGGTCAGAATGCTAAACCTCAGATCTCAGTTGTGGCTTTTCAAACAGACAAGTTCTAACACGAGCTGAGAATGCCAGGCATATCCATACTCAAGATATAGACAAGAGATTGGAGTGGATTTGCCACTAGTGAAATGCAGTGTCCTAAATCCTAGAACTAACACTGCAGACTGAAAATGGAATGTGGTCCCTGGTCATGCCACTTCCAATAAACTTCAGGTTTAAGAAATAAGCAGCAAATGTAAGCTGAGAAGGGAATGGGAGTCGGGGATGAAGAGGGAAAATATATGATTCTCTATACCTCTGAATTTCCATGCAAGAAAGAATCTTCTGTACTTTATTTCATTAATCTAGTTAAATATTTCTGAGAGCCATCCAGATACCAGAGTGTTCTAAGAAGCAGAGAAGCAAACAAAAATTCCTCCTCTCATTGATCAAGCATTCTAACTGAGCGAGGGAGAAAATAAACCCGTCACATAAACAGAACATATAGTATGGTAGAAGTACTGTGGAAGAAATGCAGAAGGAACAAGGTATAGGGAATGTCAAGGACATGGCTATTTTAAGTAGGGTTGTCAGAGTAGGCTTGAGTGAGAAGGTGACAGGTAAGCAAACCCCCAAGGGAGGCGATGGAATGAATTGTGTGGACGTTTGGAATAAAGTGTCCAGCAGAAGAAACAACAAGTGCAAAGGCCTTGAGGCAGAAACATGACATCTGAGGATCAGCGAAGAGGCCAATGTAGCTAGGTCAGAGCATAGAAAATCAAAGGGGAGCCTCATAGTAAATGAGGACAGTGAAATAATGAAGAAACAGTTTATGCAGTGTCTTGAAGCTTTTGAAGGTACATGGCTTCTGCTGATGAAATAGGGGGCCTCTGAGAGTTTAAGTGGAAGAATGATGTTATCTGACTTAACACAGGATCCCTCTGGCTGCAAGATCAGGAGTTGACTGAAGTGGGCAGAAGCAGAAACACCAATGGTGGAGACTGTCGTAACACTGCAGGTGAGAGACAGTACGGATTTAGACTGGGGTGAAGGTCAAAGAATTGATGCTTTTGAATTGTGATGCTGGAGAAGAGTCTTGAAAGTCCCTTGGACCGCAAGGAGATCCAGTAATCCTATAGGAAATAAACCCTGAATATTCATAGGAAGGATTGATGCTGAAGCTCCAATATTTTAGCCACCTGATGTGAAGAGCCAACTCATTGGAAAAGACCCTGATGCTGGAAAGATTGAAGGCAAAAGGAGAAAAGGGGGCAGAGGATGAGGTGGTGAGATAGCATCACCAACTCAATGGACATAAATTTGAGCAAACTCTGGGCAACAGTGGAGGACAAAGGAGCCTGGCATGCTGCAGTCCATGGGGTTGCAAAGAGTCAGACATGACTTAGTGACTGAATAACAGCAAGGCAATGATAGTGACCAGAAGTACTAAGATGTGGGATATGTTATGAGAGCAGAAGTGACCGTCACTAGCATTAGCAGCTAGATTAGACAAAAGGAGAGAGAGGGAGGGAGACACAGAGAGAGAAGCAGGGGAGAGAGGCAGGAAGAGAGAAAGAAATGGGAAGGGGAGAGAGAGAGAGGGAGAGAAAGACAGAGAGGTTGAGAAGAATCAAGGCTGACTTCAAGGTCTGTGGTGAGAGAAGCTGAGGTGGGGAAATGTCTGGTAGGAGCAGCTTTGAGGAGAGCGAGGATCGGAAACTCAGTTTTGGACTTTAAATCTGAAACATCTTTTAAACTTTCAAGTGGAAAGTTTCAATAGGCAATTAGATGTATGTGCCAATGCCTGCAAGGCATAAAAAAAAAAAAACAACTGTATGTTAAAAACAGTTTTATAAAGAGAGACTACTGTGGAAATTAGAGGTTGAATAAGTGGTAAAAAAAAAAAAAGTATTAATTTGTTAATTACTTCTTCAAACACTTGATTATTCATTCATTTGTTTACTTAATATCCATGTGGCCCAGTTTCTTCATGGAATCACTTTAAAATAAGCACAGGTTAGCAACTAAAGGTAAGCTTAAAAAAGAACCAGCCTGTACTTTTGATTAGGGAAGAGCTCCCAGAGGACCCATGGAGTATCACCCACACCAACAACTTTCCTCTCTTGCTCCTAGGGACAGGAACACACACTCAGAAAATGAGTTTTCTCTCTCCCATGGAGACTTCCTGGTGAACAAAATTTCCCATTTTATTGTATGATACAGTGATAAAGACATAGTGAACTAATATTTGCAAGTCACTCAGAACTGCTATGGAGATATGCAGAGAGTTACACTCCAGAACAAGTTTCTCAAGCAGGCTATACATTAAGATCACCTGGGGATATTTCTGAAAGTATTAATGTCCAAACCCATCCTAGATAATCAGGTTTAATTGATCCAGAGCAGGCTTGGTTTAGTAGTTTGTAGAAACTCCTCCTGGTGATTCTAATATATCTAACTGAGGTTAAGAATGTGTAGTGTTAGTCGTTCAGTCGTGTCTGACTCTATGTGACCCCGTGGACTGTAGCCTCTGTCCATGGAATTCTCCAGGCAAGAACACTGGAGTGGGTAGCCGTTTCCTTCTCCAGAGGATCTTCCCAACCCACATGTGGGACCCCTGGGTCCCCCACATTGCAAGCAGATTCTTTTAGTCTCCAAGCTACTAGGGCAGCCCTAAGAATGTGTGCTGTAAGCCAAAACTCTAACCTAGTCTATCTGTTCAGCTGCTGAAAGGCAGTGATTTTAAACTGAAATTGAAGAAATAGTGAATAAAATGAAGTGGGTGGTAGAAAGGTGGAGCAAGGCAAGGAGAACGAGGCAATTCTCCAGGCAATAACAGTAGCCAGCAAAGACATGCTAATACCAGAAGTGAGCAGCCTCTATAACCATTTTAGTTATTCTGTGGGGTGAAAGAGAGTTATGCTCCAAAGGAGAACGTTTACTTCCTAATTTTCCACAAAGGCATATGAGAAATGGTATAAAGAGAACACACTGTCTTATAGAGCTGGCACTGTTGTGGGAATCATTGGGTACTTAGATAACCAAAGGAATAGGGCTTTCACTTCCCTGGTAGGTATAGATTGAGTTTACAATTTAGCATGCGTTAACTACTGTGTTTTTGACTACTTTATCCATATCTTGGGATCACTTAGAAAGAGTATCAGTGAATATAATTCTACCTGGAATTTATTGGTTTTCAGAGACAAGGCTAAGATCCCCCAGGGAAAGTCTACTGGAACCATTACATCAAAATATGTAAATCCTGAACAGTTATCCTATTTGGTGAGAAAAAAGATAGAAAATGTAATGTTAACAAAAAATAATGCAGGATTGGACCCTCATGTTACTGGAAACCTACAGGAAAGAATGGCCTTTACTGAGCTTTTTCCCATCTTCTGAGGAGCAAAGGCCATATCTCAGTAATTATTTTAGCTCTCTTAGCCTTAGAGCAATGTTTTGTCCACAGTATAATCATGTCTGGGGCCCAGCCTGATTAGTGCTTGCATCTTACTTCTCCCAGTCCTAAATATTATTTTTTTATCCTCTGCTTTTGTCCTTATCTTCCAATTGCTATTGGTTTGGGAAGATTAACGGAGAAGGGGATTAACAGATTTTGTTTCGAGCATAAAGTCTTAATGGTCTTTCCAAAGGATTTTTTTTTACAATGTATTTCACATTTTTCCTGATGACAAAAATAGTCCTTGACAGGAAATATTTGTCTTATATGCCTATGGTAGTCATGATGGAAGAAGTGAGAATGGCCTTAAATTCTTGCACCATATTGTGTCTTTTCTTCAACTACACATGGTATTGGGGGACAGGGGAGAGGAAATGGAAAGTCGTTAAAGTAATGTCAACTTGGGGAAAAAGTTTCCAATGTAAACATATTTTTGAGTTTTCTTCTATACTCTGAAATAAATTATTTGAAACCAATCACTGTGTTATAACAAGCTATTGTTTGACAAGGATAAAGAGAAGGGATTTGTGTTCAAATTGAACCTGAAATTTGGGGCCATAAACAAACCTTAGAAATGTGTGGTGATCTTCAGAACACTAATGATGCCAGTTCTTTGAATCTGTGTAGTCAATACAATGTATATATTGAATTCATATAGTTAATATATTTTAAAGAAGCTCACCTTTGTATACACCCATATGCAAGCATTAACTTCTAATCGGTCATCTTCAGGTAGGAAGAAGATATTGATGGAGCTGTTTTCACTGAAAAATATTTGCAAAGAAACTTTGATTTGAAAGTAGTGGAAAGTGATTTTTATATTTTGTAACTATTTAGATACCTATTATAAAAATATAGGGCTAGAGATGAAAAATAATGAATAAGACATAATCCCTGCCCTTGAAGAGCTCTTATATGAACTGAATCTTCAGTACAGTTCAGTTCAGTCGCTCAGTCGTGTCCGACTCTTTGCGACCCCATGAATTGCAGCATGCAAGGCCTCCCTGTCCATCACCAACTCCCGGAGTTCACTCAGACTCACGTCCATCGAGTCAGTGATGCCATCCAGCCATCTCATCCTGTGTCGTCCCCTTCTCCTCCTGCCCCCAATCCCTCCCAGCATCAGAGTCTTTTCCAATGAGTCAACTCTTCGCATGAGGTGGCCAAAGTACTGGAGTTTCAGCTATAGCATCATTCCTTCCAAAGAAATCCCAGGGCTGATCTCCTTTAGAATGGACTGGTTGGATCTCCTTGGAGTCCAAGGGACTCTCAAGAATCTTCTCCCACACCACAGTTCAAAAGCATCAATTCTTCGGCTTTCTTCACAGTCCAACTCTCACATCCATACATGACCACTGGACCTGAATCTTAGAGGATGAGAAAAAGATAGCCAGAAGGAAGGAAGGGTGTTCCAGATGGTGGAAACATCATTTTCAATGGCACAAAAATGTGAAGAACTCTAGAAACTTCCAGGAATGAAGAGCTCTTTAGAGTAAATGGAGCACATGACTGCAGCAGGAAAAGATGGTATTTGAGTCTTAGATGATAAATGGAGAGATAGAAGAATGTGGTAGTTGACAGCACAGAGTCCAGCCTGGGTTCAAACCTGGATTCCTTCATTGACTAACTACTTATCTCTATGCACCTCATTTCCTCAGCTTTAAAATAGGGACGATGATACTTCTTGGGTACTGAGAATAGTGCCTGGTATGGTTTACCCAGCTAAGACAACAGGAGTTCATCATGAAATGATGACGACCAATGCTAAACCAGTGTCACTGATAAGGAGAGGAGAGCCAATTGCAAGAGATGTTTCGAGTGTATTTGAAAGGTTTGTAGAGTGATTGGACTAGGTGAGTAAGAGAAAACAGGAAAGAGTAAGTCAAGAATGACCATCATGTTTTCAGGTTGAGAAATCCTAGATGGTAGAGCTTGTGATTAAGATCAGAATATAGAGGAAGGAAGAGAGACATTTTGGTCATGTTGTGTTTAAGATTCCCATATAACAACTAGCTGGTGCGAAATAAGTCACTTCAGTCATGTCTGACTCTTTGCGACCCCATAGACTGTAGCCCACCAGCCTTCTCTGGCCATGGGATTCATTAGGCAAGAATACTGGAGTGGGTTGACATACCCTCCTCCAGGGGATCTTCCTGACCCAGGGATTGAACCTGCATCTCCCAAGGCTCCTGAATTGCAGGTAGATTCTTTACTGCTGGGCTACTGAGGAAGACCCAATAACCAGGTTGAGCCCTCTGTTAGGTAATTAGTATTAAGAGTATGGGGTTTGGGAAATAACGGGTTTGACCATTCTGAGTTCAGAAATGATACTCAGAGAAACTTTAAAATGAGAGTGTGTAGAGCCTGTTTTCTCATGCTTAGTTCTACTCACATTTGAGGACAGAGGATTCTTTGTGACAGCAGGGGTGTAGGCATCCTATATATTCTAGAAGATGTTTAGCAGCATCCCTGGCTTCTACCCTCTTGATGCCAGTGGTACTTTCCTCCTTAGCTGAGATAATCAAGAATGTCTTTAGATATTACTAAAGGCCCTCCAGGGGCGGGAGTAGGGGGGTTATTCCCTGTTGAGAACCAACGACATAGAGTAACGACGGTAGAGAATGAAATCTGGGCAAATTATACACATGCTGAGCCTCAGTTTCTAAGTACATTAATTGCAAATAATTCTAACAATAGCACAGATACTATTGTGAGAAGCATTTTGAAGCAGTCAAGTACTGAGCAAATGGTACTTGTGATTAGCCAAAGTTGAAAAACTTGTATGTGACACAGTTAAAAGAGTAGGAGTTTTAAACTCCCTTCTCGTTATGGGAGTGTTTGGGGCCATCACTAAAGATACTCATCCATCTCCACTCATGCCAGCAGTCACTCTTCACATCACAGGCAAACACTTGGTTTCACATGGCAAAGCAGAGGGCCAAACATCTTACACTGTTTTTACACAAGGATACACTGGCTATTTGTTAGATGAAATATTTCGAGTCCCACTGTATTCTCACTTTCTCTATTCTTTCTGCTCCTCCCCTAATGGAGAAAACTGTTGCTAATGTCAAATAACATATTTGTGGCTGTTCACGAATCTTGGTTGTCACAATTACTGGACATGAGATCTGTGGTATCATATATTTTGGTGTTACTCAGAAACATTTTTTAAAGAGCAAATGAAAACTAAGTCAGACCCCGGGTCCTGGTTTTCAACAGTAGTAAATAATTCCTTGTATTCTCTTTTGCACTAGGCACTTATACCACATGTACTCAAGCTATATCTCAAAGCCTGGGCACCAAATGGCTCCCGTAAATCAAGTGAACTTGCTGTAGAAAATGACATAATCTCTGTCTAGAAACACTTCCCCACAGTCTTTTGCTTTAGGGAGTAATCCATTAGCAAGACTGAAACATTGCTCCACTTATTTTATGCCTGCTTCTCCTCTTGGCTGTATCTGAGATTTGTTGGGTATTTTTTTATTTTGGTTTGCTTCCTCTTCATTTTCCCCTCCTCCCTCTCCCCCACCAAACAATCTCGAGAAGTAAAAATTTACTGCCTGGAACCAAAAGTCACCGCTCAATCAGTTAACAAAATCTGGTTTCCAGCTAAGGGTGAAAGCAACTGGCTATAAGTGCCTCAACCTGCTGATCCTGCAAAGGCCCTCACCTCCCACACCACCAGCCTTCCAGTGGAAAATTCCTGGGCACAGAAGGGTCAGCCTACAGACAAGGAATCAGCCTGCCATGCTCCCCTGGGCACAAGGACCTTGGCATCTGGCCAACCACTGTCATTAAAAGTAGGGGCTTTTATGTTAGTTTTTCTTAAGTTCATGATTCGGGCAGCTCTTCATTATGATGTGATTATTTTTTTTTCTCCAAGGCCAGGCCTCCACCCTCACATCTTTGGTGGAATGTGTTAATAATTTGCTCTAGGGAGATGAAAGCCTCTTTGATACAAGTAGAATAAACACATGGAACACTGCTCAAAGGTCTAATTTCCACAATAGGAGCCCAGTTTAGGAACTGAGAGTTGAATGAAGAGAACAGTTTTATTTCTGAGTCACTTTTCTCCTGCAGAGTCCCTCCTTAGCCTCTGAAGCTCTTCCCTGACTTGTCTAGCTGAGAACAATGCCGACACCTACTGTAGAACTCTCCAGACACTTGGCAACTGATAAAGGCCATCAGTAACTGCTGTAAATCCCGAAACAAGTCCTGAGACAGACCATAAAGGTAATATCTTTCTGGATAGAAAGAAGAGTTCAGAGTTTTTCCAGGTGCTAAATGAAGACTGGTTTCATGATACCATTACATAGTGGAGTGGGAAAGATATTACCAAGTCTAACCTGTTCATGTAATAGATGAGAACACGGATATTCAGGGAAGGTATATAACTCATATAGGTCTTTCAAATTCCAGCACAGTTTGTCCTTAAGACCTGTGTTGTTATAGTCTCATGACCCTCAAGGAATGGTGGAAGTAAAAAGCCAAAAACCCACTTTTCAGAGCTTCTGTAACCCCCTTTTCTGACCTCCCTGCATTTTGGGTGTCCCTCCCACCAAACTCTGAACACCACTCCAGGAGTTCTTGAACCCTCTAGAATCCTGCTCAGTTGCTTGGTCTCAGTGATCTGGCAACTTGGGGCATCTCACTCACAGTTCTTCAAAGCCTCTATTCCATGTCTTGAAGACTCTGCTTCCTGAAGCCAAATGAATGCATCAAAGGGCATCCCCAGTGGGCCGGGACTTAATGGGCTACTCCTCTTAGACCTCTCGCAATTCATAGGAATACCTCATAGAAAGTCACTTGAACATCCTGAAGCCAGCCTAGAAAAGATTTGAACAAGGATGTATTTCTTAGTTCCCTTTGCACTTCAGGCTTTTTCAAGTTTCACTTTGGTATACAGGTTTGGGTACATCAGAAGAGTTGGTTTGTGCGCAACTCGTGGTCTGATGGAAGTGGGGTGTCCACAGGCTAAGGTCTGGGAAATGCTATCAACTAGGTTTGACCTTACAGAGCTACTTATCTTCCCTTGAGTTCTGCCTCACCAGACAATTAGATGGAGATAAAACCTGCTCTAACCAATTTCTCAGGAGTGATGTGAATATAATTAAACAATAGATATTAAAGTAGTTCTTTAAGTAAATGGATGGAAAGAAGTCCAATATCTTTATAGTATATTTTTCATCTAATAATTTTACGAATTTTACACAGTAGATAAATAATCCTACACACAGTGGCTATTTCATTAATGATAGACTCTTACTTTAAACTTCCTTTCATGCAACATGAATTCATGTGCATATTCAACATTACTATGATGAATTTTCTATGTAAAGGTTTATAAGGTTCTTGCTTTTTATTGCTTTTTTGAGACACCCAAGTATCCGCTTTCAGCCTTGTAATTCAAAGGTCATTCTCTCATTTCTTTTCCAAAACTTGAAACATGACAGTGATCTTCTTTTTATCCAAATTTTGTAGCTTTGATCTTTGTTATCTCAACCTTCAAAATATATAGTTTTTTTTTTTTTTTTTTATCATCAAAGTCATAAAACATGTTTTGGCTCAGACACCTCAAGCGAGATTGAGTTCATTTCTTCAGTTCCTCTGTCAGATTCCTCCTCTGTAGCAATTTGCGTATCCTGAGGCCACATTCCTGAGAGATACATCCTCCTCCTCACCTCACATCCTCCTTATCTGTCTCCCTCCACTCAATACAGAGTCCTTTCTAGAACACACAGTTCAAGGATTAAAGAAAATCCCTCTTAATGGCGAATATTTCAATTCTTTAAGGCTTCATTTCCTCCCAAAGACAGCATTTAATTTGTTTCTGAGTTGACGCCCTTTCCAAAGCGGAAATGTCCCTGAGAAAAATCAGCAGTGCTTTTAATCTACTGGGAATTAGTGGCATCTTGCCCCTTAATATTCGGCAGTGAGTACCGTTTAAAACCTCTCCTTGAAAATCCTTACCAAAATAAGCTCCTTGGCAATTTATGTTCAACAAAATGTTAATATTCTTAAATTCTGCCCCCCCAATCATATCATCGTTGCATGTCCTTTGAGAATAAACTTCCTTCCTCCATGATCTACAATATGCTGCTCTTCTGGGAAAACACCGTCAAAGCCTTGGAAACCTATGGTGCTGGGATGCAAAACAAGGCAGAAAGAACAGAGATTAAATCATTGAAAGGATACGACAGAGATGGGTAGCTTTCCTTCAACCAACTGCAGTTTCCTTTCAGGCACTGGGTGAATCAGCATCATTTTTTTTATGTGCCACCTCTACCAATGGCTGTCTCCTCCAGAATGCTAAGCAAAGAGGTGCCTGGTTTCTAAATTCAGCTTGGTGAGCGTCAAGCTACAAATTAGCTTGTGATTAATTAGTGATCTGCCCATAAATAGAGCCACCACACTGACCTCCAAGGAGGCTGTGTGAATTCACTCTTGCTTTATAGCTTGCTTAAAAGGGACAAAGCATTCTGTAAAATGTTAACAAAGTTCAGCATTGGGGATTTACAACCGTTTACTCAGCACCGTTGCTCCCACCGCTCTGTCTTGTCAATTGCCCAAGCTGTGCCCTTGTCTCATCCTCCCCTGACCTGAAACAATACAGAAACGTCAATATAATGACCCTAATACTGGTTCCTTTGTGTTTATATCTTTGCTTTTTCACCCAAAGTTTCTTGAATGCACAAACTCACAAAGCCAGGAGCCCACACATCTCTGGAATATGGAACACGGGCTTATCAATGCATACAAGGCAGAATGTATTTTCCACATGTGGCATTGCAAGAGTTAAGTGATTAGCCTGAGACTAGAGAGGGAGTAAACTGTGCCAGGATTCAACCTGTTCCACAATAGTCTTGTCTGTGATGTTATCTCCAGAGGTCATCTCCTGTAAAGCACTAGATACTCATATCTTTGATACTCACTGCTAACTGCTAACTGGCTGGGGCTTTCCACCATGAGGAAATGGCAAAACAATAAGCATTCCTTTTTTTGCTGGGGGGAAGGCCTTGTCTCACAGGATATTAGTTCCCTAACCAGGAATCAAATCCGTGCGTCCTACTGTGGAAGCATAGACTCCCAACCACTGGACCACCAGAAGATTCCCTAATAGGCAAGTATACTTCAGTGAAAATAAATAAAATTTTAAAATCTAAAAAAGATAACAAACTTGTTGTTTAGTCATTAAGTCATGTCCAACTCTTTTGCAACCCAATGGACTGTAGCCCACCAGGCTCCTCTGTCCATGGGATTTCCCAGGCAAACATACTGGAGTTGGTTTCCATTTCCTTCTCCAGGGAATCTTCCTGACTCCTGTCTCCTGCATTGCAGGTGGATTCTTTACCGCTGAGTCACCAGGACCCCAATAAGAAACTTACTAGTGGAAAAACAAAAGTAACTTCATCTAAGAAACCTATGTCCCTGAAAAGAGGAAAGATCCATACGTGAAATAGTAGATCCAATCAGTACTCTATTTAGCGCCAAAACAAACTGCTTACTTTGTGAGTGTTGTGGAGTTCCCAAGAAAAGGAAATGAATGGGAGCCGAAGAGGTCTGGGAAGATTCATAGAAGAGTGGGCTTGATTTTCAGTCGTTCAGTCGTGTCCAACTCTTTGTGACCCCCTGGACTGCAGCCCGCCAAGCTTCCCTGTCCTTCACCATCTTCTGGAGCCTGCTCAAGCTCATGTCCTTTGAGTCAGTGATGCTGTACAGTGAGCTGGCGGGCAAAGACGAGTTCTAGCCAGGAAGAGCCACTGAACATACCAGTCTTTACAATAGGCTGACAAAATTTACATAACCTAGATGGAGAAAAAAAAAGAAAGAAATACGTAAAGATGAAAAAAAAATTCCTTTTTCTTTAAAAATTTTTTAAATTGTATTTACTTTTATTAAAGCATAGTTGCTTTACAATGTTGTGTTGATTTCTGCTGTAAGAGGAAAAGCTCCTCACTGTCAGTGTTTGACTGGAAGCACTTGGGTTCACAGGAGCCAGCAGGCATTTTCCTGAATGTATTTTGACACATTCCTCCTCTGTGCCACGTCAGAGATTTGGCCAAACCAGATGAAGAGAGTTAATGACATTCGCTGTCTCTTTCCTGGGTTGAATATATTTGCATTTGAATATCAAATTTGAAATGTGCAAAATAATCCCAGAGAGAAGATTCATTAAATACTGTAAACCTTTGCTAATGAGGAAGTAGTGCCCGAATGGCCCTTTTGTTTAAAAATAAGACAGAGCTAACTATGCTGTAATTATTACTTTAACCATCTTTCTTCCTACCACCTCTCTTTCTCACAACACTGTAAACGATATTATCCCATTGCCCTAGGCTGCCTATACTACTGCTACTACTACTAAGTCACTTCAGTTGTGTCCGACTCTATGAGACCCCATAGACAGCAGCCCACCAGGCTCCCCGGTCCCTGGGATTCTCCAGGCAAGAACACTGGAGTGGGTTGCCATTTCCTTCTCCAATGCATGAAAGTGAAAAGTGAAAGTGAAGTCGCTCAGTCGTGTCCAACTCTTAGCGACCCCATGGACTGCAGCCTTCCAGGCTCCTCCGTCCGTGGGATTTGCCAGGCAAGAGTACTGGAGTGGGGTGCCATTGCCTTCTCCTGAGTTTGAGTAAACTCTGGGAGGTAGGGAAGCCTGGAGTGCTGCAGTTCATGGGATCGCAGAGTCAGACAAGACTTAGCGACTGAACAACACAAGTAGAACAACACAAGTTTCAGTACATTAGAGAAAATTAATTCAATACTTTGCTAACTAAAATCTGGATGAAAATGCCAGAAATATTAAAATATGCCTCCTCAGATCTTGAAGCAGAGGGAAGAGAGGAGATGCTAAATTGCAAAAGGACTGCCAGGACAGAGGACCAGACATGTGCTTAGTAGAAGTAGGAGGCCAGAGAGGAACAATCCAGAGAGATGTCTTGGGCAAGGGGAAAGCACATGTTCCCTGGACAGATTCTCCACAGCCCCGCGTACTGTCCTGGAAGTGTCAGGGGCTGTGAAGAGATGCCTGGACTTTTACAGGAACAGGCTAAATCATGAGCTCCTGGGCAGGACTACAGAATCCCCCATGGGCTCTCATGTCCCCAAGATCTCCCAGGTATTCGTGGATGCCAAAAATTCCTTTCACAATACAATCATTTAAACAAACAACAACCAAAAAAAGGCACAAAACACAAGTACATAAACGGGTGTGGTCTTGCTGTATGAATAAGTTCCAGGCAAAGCATTAGGTTAGCCAAAAAGTTCATTCAGATTTTTCCATACCATCTTAGAGAAAAACCCAAATGAACATTTTCACCAAACAATAGAAGCCATTCCCACAAAACGTCTGGTGCCAGAGCCTGTCCTATGAAAGAAGAAAGGAGTGATGAGGACAAGAAGTTACCTGAGTATCTTAAGTGGAAGAAGGAAGCCCTGGGAAGAAAAAGGAAGGCAGATCCTTGTCAGAAACTTCACAACTCTTCCTGGGGGTGGGTAGGTGTCACATTTGTCCTTAAACCCAGGCACAGACAGAAGTGTGCCATCACACAGGCATAATAAGCAGTTCAGGCCTGTGATAGGTAAAATCTGGTTTTCTTCTAGACATCACCAGGAGTGACCCAGCATGATTCTTATATATGAATGATGTCTAAGTGTTGGCATTTTAACAGTTAAATCTACTGTGTTAACTTGGGCAAAGTTATGTAAATGTGTGCCTCAATTTTCTGATTTCTAAAATGCGGATCAGAACAGTTCGTATCTCACAGACTTGATGGGATTAGTAAAGAAATTAACACATATTTTGGCTTAGCATAGGGCCTGGCATGTGGTAAACACTCAATAAATGTTGGCTCTAAAAAGCTACTTCATGTTCTCTCCAACAGGTATTTTGCAAGACTTTGATGACATATGGGCTTCCCTGGTGGCTCAGATGGTAAATCGTCAGCCTGCAATGCAGGAGACCTGCGTTCGATCCCTGGGTCAGGAAGATCCCCTGGAGAAGGAAATGGCAACCCACTCCAGTACTCTTGCCTGGAAAATTCCATGGACGGAGGAGCTTGGTGAGCTACAGTCCATGGGGTCACAGAGTCAGACACGACTGAGAGACTTCACTTGATGACGTATCATGGTAAAGGAAGTGGACAAAGTCTCAGCTGTATCTCACCCCATTGGCACATCAACATGGGAACATCAAGTCACACCAACATGGAAGCAGAAAAAGTAAAGCCCCTGAAATTGAACTTCAGAGATACTGGAAAGTTTTCTAAAAGTGTTGTTTTCAAAAGCTTGAAAGTACCATGGTGTAGTGGCAAAAATAGCCATTGGCTTTGGAACTAGTAACATATAATCTTGAGTTCTAGCTTAAATCATTATTGAGTCCAAGCTCACTTTGCTTGCCATATGACAGGCCAGTTAACCAAGAGAAAAGGTGTTGAGGCAAGGAATACTGACTGAGAAGATGGCAAACTAATGTCTCAAAATAACCATCTTTTCGAGGTCTGGATGCCAGGGTATTTTATAGAACAGAGATGGGGGGAGGTGAGGAAATAAAATTAAAAAACCATTAATATTGCAAATATCTCCTGGAGTGGCCAGCCTCCGGGAAGGGATGTGTCAATTTCTTCCTTCCTGTAGCCATCCACAGATGGACAGGGTCCTGAACAAAGGTATTCTGGTTTAACATTCAGGCAGGGGGCAGGGTTCCCTGAAGCTAGCCATTATATACGGACAGTATCCTTTCAGTAAACAAAAGTAACAGGAAGCAAATGATAAAGTAAAAGAAACAGATCCAACATGGAGTCAGTTCTTGCCTGTAACAAAATACTTAATTCATCTTTGAGCCTCCATTCTGCCATCCTTAAAATGGAGATGATATCAGCACCATCTCGCAGGACTGCTACAGAGATTAATTAATGTAATCACATACAGCATTTAGCAGAGGATCATAAATACTTGGCACAGAGTGAGAGTTCAGCAAGGGCTGGCTGCCAGTAGTGGTAGAGGAGGTGATAGTGGCGGACAGGTTTGCTTTACAGAACATTTTCAAATCACGTTTGGGAGATGGGCTGCTGCATTCAGAAGAGCACAGGTCATGGAGATCTAGTTCAACTCTTCCATTAGGATCCAATGAGAAGCAGGCTACTCAGTGCTAAAATGTCTGTCATAATTGCATATGTGTATATCAGTTTGTTTTGGACCTTCTGCAGTGTTTGGGGTTTGGATGTTTCCTGAAATTCCATTTTAATGGGATGACTGTATCACTCAGAGTGTTCCCAATGAAACTATACTTCAGTTCATTGCTTTCCTGCCATACCCAAGACACACACACACCGCCATCCAAGACACAAGAACCAAATGAAGTGAAATCCACTCACACTGTAGTCCAGAAGTACAGATAGGGTATAAGGCGCCACTCCTTTACTTTGTCTGTAGCTAATCTGACTTGATACCCTTGCTACTGTATTGTTAAGAAAACTTTAACATTTAGTCCTATCTGATTTAACACTTAGTCTTAGCCTATAGTTTAAACAGTGCCTTTAAACAGTTCCATTCTTGGACACAAAATCTCAGTCTTTCAAAAGACTTCCTCCTTTCCTTCCTATTATGTCTCCCTCCTCTTCTGTCTTTTCCTCCTTAGGTGGCAGATTAGAAGGAAGACTAGGAGGAGGAGATTGCTATGGCTTACCTGACCTTAAAAGCAGAAAGGAAGGGACAGAGCCTGGCAGTGGGGTCCCCTGCTGTTCTGGTCTCTGACACAGGGCCCTTGTCCCCCTGGGGGTCTGTGGCCAGAGAACTGGTGACTGGGTCTCTCTCAGGTTGGTCAGGACCTAGTGCCTTCACACCACTGACCACCTCTGTCAGCACTGCCTGCAGACCCTGAGCCCCCCGAGTCTCCATAGCATCTTCCATCCAGGCCTTGGCTCTGCTGCAAAGGCCCTCATGCAAAGGGCCCCAGGAGGCTCACAGGCTTTTCCTCACCACACCTCAGAGCCTCCCCTACCTGAGCACTCTGTCCTGCAGACTAGGTTAGTGAAAGCCAGACAGTTAGATATTTTCTGGAGCCCTCAAGTAGAAACATGAGCCTTTTCTGCCCTCAGTGTTCCCTCCACCTACTCAAATACTTCCTAGGCCATAAAGGTCCTTTCAGTTGGTTCTTCTCTACCATTCCTGCACCCCCATCAGGAGCAGGACCCTCTCTTGCATCCTATAACCTGCATCCTATCAACCTTCCATTAAAGCAGCAAATGCATGGCCTTGGTGTTCTGAAAAAATGAGGGTTTTCTACCCTATGGGAAGAACCAGTAGGGTCCCTAGTCTTGGCTTCTTAAAGGAGAGATTTTTAAAAAATATTTTTTAAATCTTCTCTCAAAACAATAGCCTTATAAATGGGTACTATTTGAAGCTCAAGAAGCTGAATATTATGAGAACTTTTATACTTGGAAAAGTTCAATTTTTAAAATCCAACCCCTCCCATTTCCCCACCCCTCCCATCACCACCCACATACAAAGATACCATCACTATTTGAGCATGCCTATGGCCAAAAGGAGTAAGGAATGATGTCCAAAGGCAAGAAATGGTATATTCATATTTTCCAAAGTTTTGAATGACACATGGCAGGAAGTTACCAAGCCTTCCTAAATTAACTAACCCAGCCCCAATGAGATTTCAGAGATTATGTGGAAACTTGGTGTACATAGTCACCAAACACCTAAGTGTTTGTTTTCTGTAACATGAAAGCAACGTAGGAAATTATGCAAACCATTTGGAAAGAATGTGTTTCTTCTGCAGAATGGGCCCTTTCCTTTCCAGATCTAACTTTTACTTTTAGGTTCTTGTTTATGTTCAGAAAAGCCTTCAGTATTAGGAACACAATAGCCACCAAAACTTATTTTTAGAAAGAACACCACCACCCTATATTCCATGGCTTTTCACTCAGCTTTAACAAGATCCTATCTATTACATTAAATCTATTCATGGGCTACCCAAACACCTGATTCACAGTCCTTTGTCAATAACTTGTCTAGAGATAACTGTAATCCACAGGAAAAAAATTGAATGAATCATGAATGAATTTCTGATATACATGGGCCCCAGGGTAAAAATCAGTCCAGACTAACCCATTGCTAAAATTCATATGTTGATGCTCTAACTCCCAATGTGATTGTGGTTGGAGATTGGGCTTTTAGGAGGTGATTAGGTTAAGTGAGGTCATAATTACAGGGTCCTAATAGAGTACATTAAAAAGCAGAGACATTACTTTGCCAACAAAAGTCTGTCTAGTCAAGGCTACAGTTTTTCCAGTGGTCATGTATGGATGTGAGAGTCGAACTGTGAAGAAAGCTGAGTGCCGAAGAATTGATGCTTTTGAACTGTGGTGTTGGAGAAGACTCTTGAGAGTCCCTTGGACTCCAAGGAGATCCAACCAGTCCATTTTAAAGGAGATCAGTCCTGAGTGATCATTGGAAGCACTGATGCTAAAGCTGAAACTCCAATACTTTGGCCACCTCGTGTAAAGAGCTGGCTCATTGGAAAAGACCTTGATGCTAGGAGGGATTGGGGACAGGAGGAGAAGGGGATGACAGAGGATGAGATGGCTGGATGGCATCACCGACTCGATGGACATGAGTTTGAGTAAACTCTGAGGGTTGGTGATGGACAGGGAGGTCTGGCATGCTGCAATTCATGGGGTCGCAGAATCAGACACGACTGAGCGACTGAACTGAACTGAACTGAATCAAGTATAAGAGGAGGAATAGAGAGAGACCTCTCTTTCTCTACTTTACTAGCACCAAGGAAAGGCTGCGTGTGGACTTTATGAGAAGACAGCCATCTGAAAGCTAGGAAAACAGTCCTCACCAGAAACCAAACCCTGTTGGAAACTTGATCTTAGACTTTCCAACCTTCAGAACTGTGAGAAAGTAAATTTCTAATGTTACCAGTCTATGCTATTTTATGGCAGCCAAACAGATTAATACACCAACCAAGATGCTGAATAAGAAAACTCTCAGTATCATCTTCATGGATAACCCTGAACATCAAATTAGAGGGCTGTGTGTGTGTGTGTGTGTGTGTGTGTGTGTCTGTGCACGCGTGTGCCTGTGTGTGGAGAGAGAGAGACAGAAGACATTTTGCTCTGAAGTATGCTCCTGGATTTGTAAACATGTTTACTGAAAGCAAAGTTTCCATGGTTTCTACTGCATCTTTATTTTGGTTGATTGGAGAACAGAAGTGTATTCTTGAATACAGTTGGAGAATATGTGTTAGCCTAGGATCAAGTGTTGTTCACAACTCTTTTGCAAATAATCGCTATGAAATTTAGATAATTTAGTTTAAAAATAAGAAATACAGGGAACTACTCTTACAAAGGATGCTGATAGTAGGGAAACTCGTTCATTGATTTAAAAAAGAAAGATAAAAATTGGAAAATCTCCCTTGCCTTTATTTTAAAAAAGTGTGTACATTGTTGTACATTTAGTGGAAACTGGTACTTTCAGCTCCCTTACCTTTAGTGAGCCTTACACAACCTGAGGATGCAGCTATCATGTTGCCTCTGCCATGACCTAATCACTTGACCTTGGACAAGTTCCTCCAACTTTCTGTGACTCAGATTCCACACCTGTAAAATGATGACAATATTAGTAACTATATCTACAGTTGTTATGAAGATGACATGAGATAATATATGTAAAGTCTATTAAAAAATCTGATACAGAGTAGAAGCTCAGTCAATAATAGACATGTTCATGTTATCATTACAATTATTTTTAGCATAATTGTTATTTTATAGATCTGACAGCTAAGTCTCAGAGCAATCAAGGATTTTGCCTAATATGTGCCAGATCCAGAATTCAAATCCAAAACCACCTAATGTCAAAATCCATGCTCTTAAATCACCTACCACCTTATCCTTATCCTGTCTGCAGCCATGTAGACTCAAGCAAGAAACCCAAAGCTGAAGAATACTCAGTTGACCATAACTCCTAGCTTATTCAAGGGATGAGTCCTTGCTTATTGGAAAAGAGCTGGACCATGTCCCTTTCCTTTCAAGGGTGAGCAGCTTGGATCACTGCCTCGGAGCAGTAGCGCCAGTCACCTTAATCTTTCTGTCTTGCTTACAGCCTCCAGTCTCCTCACCCCACCTCCTACATGTCGATAAATCAAAGAAATGGCAGCAAAGTGAAAAGACTAAACATTTTTGTAAGGATCATATGAAAAGGGATTTTTCTTTTCATTAAATATTTGATAACAATATCTTAGGCTTTCTGATATTACTTTCCATATTTTGCACCGGATGAAAGTGTATGACTCATAGAAATAACCAAGAGAGGAAAAGAAAATGAGTCATCTTGTCCAGCCCATTTGGGTCTTCCTGCCGCTGCGCTCCTGGGCACAGCATCCCTGAGGTCCAGATCAGACAGTCCCACCTGCTGCAGCTGGGGATGCATAGGAGAAGAAGGGGGTTTCTTCTGGAGACATTTGGATTCCCAGAAAAGGAGTTAGTCCAGGAAAGTGGAAAGTATCGGGGCCTCAAGGAGTTACCCTGTAAGTTTTCCAAAAAGCATTTTCTGCTATCAGTTTAGAGGTTTCTTGTCCACATTTCGTCACTTTCAACTCCCAGGTATACCCCCACTGCTGGCTAATCACTCCTTGAGTGCTGTGCACACTTCAAAGAGTTGCCAGCTATGGAACTCTCCTCCCCATTCAAGTAAGCCGAGGTACTGATATTTGTGTATCTTTCCAGCAGATAAATCTCTGTTCCCTTGATTGTTTTTATTGCTCTATTGGAACCTGTCCAACATGTATCCTTCTGTTACCAAAGTGCCAGTTAAGCTCATACTTCTGGATTTAGTCTGTGGAGCTGGGGGGAAGAATTGTTTCATCCTTCAGCGCACTTTGCCTCAGGTCTTTTCAAACTTCCTTCTTTGAGTCATCTACTCAGTGAACGACATTTCAAACCTAAGTGCCCCATCCTTTGTCTTTCTACCTGAATCTCTCTCATTGTGCTACTTCTCTGCATTCACTCCCCGGTCTTCTCCACTCAGACTTTGGTACCTCGGGGCCTTTAACTTGAATTCTTGCAGCCCTGATTATCTCTCAAATGGACTTTGAGCAGATTGATCAATATGAGCTTCAGTTTCCTCATCAGGGACAAAGGGATAATAATGCCCAGGTCCTTGTACACACTACTATATTTAAATAGATAACGAACAAGGACATACTGTGTAGTAGAGGGGACTCTGCTCAATGTTATGTGCCAGCCTGGATGACAGGGGAGTTTGGAGGAAAATGGATACATGTGTGTTATGGCTGAGTCCTTTCACAGTTCATCTGAAACTATCACAACATTGTTGAAAGGCTATGCTGCTGCTGCTGCTAAGTCGCTTCCGTCGTGTCCGACTCTGTGCGACCCCATAGACGGCAGCCCACCAGGCTCCCTCATCCCTGGGATTCTCCAGGCAAGAATACTGGAGTGGGTTGCCATTTCCTTCTCCAATACAAAATAAAGTTTATATAAATATATAAAAGAAAAAGCAAAAACAACAACAACAAAAAATAATTCCCATGTCCTAGTGTTGGGTGAGGATTTAGAGCCTGGTAAGTAAGTTGGGGTTTTGGGGTCTATTCAGTCTGACTCTCTCACCCTCATCATCCAAAGGTCTCTTTTTCTCCAGGGATAGCTCCCCCTATCCCACACTACACCCTCTCAAGGTAACTTTTTAAAAATTTTCCATTCATATATTCTCTCACAAGGGCTTATTTTTCTTTGTCTTCACCAAGACTTACAATTCTGTCTTTATTCCCAGGTATCTAGGACTGACTCAATTGCAATATTGCACCAACAGTTTATTACTCTCAGCCAAATCAATAATAGAAATCAAAAACAAAGTCATTTCTTCCATTGGTCTTTTTTTTTTTTTTTTTAAATCCACTGAAAACTTCTCTCCATGGAACTTACGTAACCAAATTCACGTGAACTCTAAAGGCATAGAAAGACGGCCATTGTGTGCTTAAGTAATTTTACCAGAAACACTAAAACACCCTCCAGGTGGTTTTTAAAAATAATACTTTAATCTCTGCTCAGTTAAGAAAAAAGCAAACAAGATAACACTCTTCATATAATATTGTACATTCATTCTGTGTTAATTGGACTAAGGTATGTTTATTTTTTTTTTCAGCTGTCTAGGGTGTTAAGAGGTATTTTCTTTGCAAACAATTTGTTCAGTTTTACTTTTGATAATCTAGTTCCTTCTTTTTAAAATTGTGTACAAACTTTTCTAACACTCAACTCTGAGATATTTATAGGCAGAGTTCTCCAAAGAAGCAAAGCAGTTATACTGGTCATTTAAAATTCACCCTCACCAAACCCCCTCAATATAACTTGATTTTCCAAATTTTGATTATGGGACTAGTTCAAGTTCAACCAGAAGACTACAGGGTAGCCATATTGGAATCTGCTTTTTATTTAAGGTTTTTTCTTTTTTTTTAATAGCTGTATTAAATCTACCCCCCCACCCCCTCTCCCAAACAGCCAATATTCAACACCTTGAAGTAGATGATATTCTTGTAAACTGTTCTGCTGTCAAACTAAGGACCATTTTGTTGCTTGAGACCTGCTTTTCTGTGGAGGGCTCTTAGTCCATAAAAAGAATCTTAAAATTACAAGTCCCAAAAGCATTAATCCTGGGAAGAAATGAAAAGCAAAGGTTTCACATTCTACAGTGTTTCTAATAGATTACTATTCCTATTCAGAATATGAATTATAACTAAACAAATGACTAGACTAAAAAAATAAATCTCCATTCTCTCATAATTGGACACTAGCCATTACTTCTGCAGAGAAGGGGAGTTTTAGGTTGAGTTGGTTACTAGCTGTCACCCCCATCTAAAGCATAATTAATAACTACAGGCCCAAATCAATCCACTGCAGTCATTGTTATTAACATATTAATGACAAGATATAAAACATAGAAAAGGTAAAATCGTCATGCAGACCAGAGAATTCAAGTATAAGCTTGTTATGGGGCCAGACAGATCAGTGAGTGAAACAGCCTGGAAGGTGAACTGGATAAGGGAGAAGCTGCTGCTTTGTTCTCACCATTTACTGTCAAGTAGAAATGCTGGCCAGAAGATCTGTTAGATTTCTGATTGTTTGAGAGAACCCCAAAAGAGTAGATTTTTTTTTTTAATGTGAACTCTTTCCATAGTCAAAATTTTAAACTAACTTGAACTTTTAAAGGATTTGCTGCAGCCAAAAGGAATTGCAATCAGGGGCAACCTTCAGCTTTCCTGCCACTAATATATGTGATCTTTAATTTAAATCATATAACAGACTCTACCTAGATGCTCACCAAACCTGTTTCCTCTTCTTTCTGAGCATGCAGCTGAATTATATTTCCCAGTCTCCCTTGAAGTTAGCCCCAAAGAATGTGGGTGAAGGCAGTGGCCAGCACTGCCAGGCTCGGTCCTCTACTGTGTCTCCTCTTCTCTGCCAGCCAGATGCAGGGGAGCCAGGAGTACCCCCGGGGTCATGGAAGATGGCAGAACCTCCATGTCAGGGGCCCAAAGGACTGCATGGAGGAGGGCCTCCCTCCTCAAGCCTTCCCTTAAAGAGACTTGCACTGGATGGTGATGAGACCAAGAAATAAACCTTTTGAAAAGCCCTTGAGGGCATTCCTCAGTGGTCCAGTGGTAAAGAATCCGTCTTCTCACGCGGGGAACTTAGGCTCGATCCCTGGTTGGGGAACTAAGATCCCACCTGCTGCAGGTACCTAGGCCTGCTCACTAACCCCCTCCTGGCAGCTAGAGAAGCCTATGTGCACCAATGAAGACCCAGCACAGCCAAAAAAAAAAAAGCTCTTGAGATATTGGGGCTTAGCTGATCTTGATTGTCGGTAGAGTTTCTCCTTTTTATGTGTCAATAGTGATAATTGTTAGCCCAATTTGATCTTTAGGAGAAGGCAATGGCAACCCACTCCAGTACTCTTGCCTGGCAAATCCCATGGACGGAGGAGCCTGGTGGGCTGCAGTCCATGGGGTCACTAGGAGTCGGACACTACTGAGCAACTTCACTTTCACTTTCATGCGTTGGAGAAGTAAATGGCAACCCACTCCAGTGTTCTTGCCTGGAGAATCCCAGGGACGGGGGAGCCTGGTGGGTTGCCGTCTGTGGGGTCACACAGAGTCGGACACGACTGAAGTGACTTAGCAGTAGCAGCAGTGAAACCTCAAAAACAACAAAATTATTTTTCACATCATGCTGAAGTGGTAGAAAAAGAAATAATACTAAGATTTTCATGCCTACTTTGTTTTCTGAGATTGCAAATGGGCATACGTTTTGTATCCAAACTCTTTATTAAGAAACTCTACTGCTAGAGAAAATAAGTCTTTCCTCTACAAAAAGTACTCTAATAGCACAGACAGGAGGAGTTAGAGATAGCTGCATTCCACAATCATAGCCTCAGGCCCTTTCTTCCATCAGGTTATCTGTCATATTTATGGTTGACCTAAAATCCCATCTCTTTGAATAGCCAGAATGGCCATGGAAATTTTAGTGCTTCTTCCCTCTCCTTCCTATATTTTAGTTTTTCTGTCTTCACTTTCTTAACTTTTAGATGTTTGAAACTCTTGTTTTTCACATTCACCCTAGCTAGAAACACTAATGCATTAGAAAAATTTTAACTATTCCTATTTGAAAATCACTTCCTCTTTTGGAAGCTTGAATAATTTCTAAATCAGCAAGGCATGCATAACAAATAGGGGAAATACTGCAGAATGCAGTTTTATGACCCCTCTGGTTCATTCTCACCATGGAGAATTCCTTTCTCAAAAGTGGATACGTCCGCTCGAACATAGTAAGATAAAAGAACATAAGAAAGCAGCCTTTGTAATAATGACATATTTCAAATGATTTAACATACTGGCCATGTACATATATATCGGAACAAAATACTTGCAGAATTAGAAATAAAGTTTGAAACTCATTAGTGCTGTATTCCTGTGACTAAATTTGGCACCAGATGACCAATTATTAAGAAAGTAGCATAAAGCAGTACTAGTCTACTAATCATAATCACCCTAAGTCGACCGTTGGTACTGATAGAATGTCACATCCAGCTGTGTCCATAGTGCCAAAGAAAATGCAGTACTTGGAAAGAGTTTAGAGGAGAATTACAAATTTGATTAAAGGGAATGATAACAAGACCTACTTGTAGAAAGAAAATCTGTAAAGTATCTAAACCACAATTTCCAAGTATCTAAAAGGCTTTGCTTCTTTTTTTTTGTAGGGGGAGGGAAGGGGGAAGAACAAAAGATGGATTCAATTTTCACTCTTGAAACTTGAGTTAGACAATGGGCTAGGAAGTGCCTCGGGGGAGGGTAGGAGGCATCCCTGTAGTTTATCTATCGTGCAGTTCTGAAGAGTGTATCTCTAGGAATACTGCTCTTTGCTCATCATGCAACCTACCTCTTAATTCAAATTACTCTCTACTTCTTCTAAGGGTAAGCCCCTCTCCCTAAATAGTTGAGTATTGTTAAAAGGGAGTTGCCCCTCCTTGCCTTTTCCTTGTTAAGTCAAAGATGGGCAGAACTGATAACCTAAAGCTAGGAAGAATTAATGATAATCAAAATAGTGGCAAATATTTCATGATTCCTAATTAGATTTTGTTTATCATCCCAGTGGATACTGAGCATGACCTTACAAGGTAGGGCTTCAGGGCAAACACCATTATTCTCATTTTACTGATGCAGAAATTGAGGCATGAAGAGGTTAAGTAATTTGTTTAAAGTTGTGGAGCTAGGAGCTAAAACCAGGCAATGTGATTTTAAAATCACTTAATCTTACTACTATACCATATTGGCAATGGTACATAATCTCCGGGAATGGGAAGTGTCAACCAACTCTACACTTTAGGTTATTTGTGAACTAGGTTTGTCTCTCCAAAAAGACCTTGGATGGGAGACCTTTATAAGATACAGGAGGCTGAAGCATGAAAAGGTTTAGTGTTTAAGGCACTGGTCTAAAAAACTGGGCAAAATATCAAGCAATGTCCAGGAATTTAGATTAGTGGTTAAGTACTGGGAAATTGCCTCGGGATAACACAGATCAGAGACAAAGCGTGGATCAAATAAAAACTGTGTGTCTTATAATTTTGTTACCATCAGATCAAAAAGCCACACTTTATAATTCAGAAAGTTGTGGGTTTTATATTTCCCTTGATTATTCTGTTTTTTGGCTTTTCATAACTTTTCATAGAGGCCTTATTATCAGTAGACAATAAGAAAGTTCATCAATTATTGTTTTTTTCTGAGATCAGAGTAAAAGGAACAAGGCAAAGATGGGGATATTGGTGATAAAACAAAGGAAAAGCGGTTTAGACTTTTAGGGTTGGCCAACTGTGAGAAGGTAAATATATGGGGAAAATAATGGACGATATGAACTAGTTTGTATGGTTTGTGTAGACTCTCTGTGCCATCTTGTCTCACAGAATGAAGTCGTTATCAACTTCCTGGTTTGGAAAAGTAGGAGGAACACCTTCACAAGGGAAATTTATGATCTGCTTTCAGGCAGATTGGGAAGGGCAGTGAGCTTGTCCTGTATCTGCTTTTTCTTGACTGCCTTCAGCTCAAAATAATCTCGTGCCAGAGAGGCAGGTTTTGGGGTGATATACTCTGAACCGCTTGAACCTCTGTTATAGATCTATTAGAACTGAACAATGTTGAACTTGCCAATCAATAAATACATGTCTCCTATTCAATTAAGTCTTCTTTATTTTAACTCAGTGATGTTTTGCTGTTTTCAAAACAAGTATTGTAGATTGTTGTTAAATATGTGCATAATTCAAGGATTTTTCTTTTTTATTATAAATGGGTTCAAACTGACTTTGACAGGCTTATCTGGTGGCTCAATGGTAAAGAATCTGCCTGTCAATGCAGGGCACACAAATTTGATCCCTGATCCAGGAAGATCCCACACGCCTTGGGGCAACTAAGCCTGTGCACCCCCACTATTGAGCCTGTGCTGTAGAGCCTGTGAGCCACGATTTCTGAAGTCCACGCACCCTAGCGCCCATGCTCCACAGCAAGAGAAGCCACCACAGTGAAAAACCCGCACACCCCAACTAGAGAGTAGCCCCGGCTCGCCAGAACTAGGGAAAAATCCACACAGCAACAAAGACCCAGCATAGCCAAAAATAAATAAATAAAAAATTTTTTTTAAAAAGAAAACAAACTGATTTTGTATTGGTGGAGTCTCTTTCTGTAAAATCTGTTTCAAGGAGTACAGGAATTCATAATTCATTCCTAATTGTCAAGAAGAATATTACTAAAAATTCGGTTACCACATTATGTTCAAATATAAAATTAGAATAAAATGAAAAATCAATCTAAGGCAATCTGCCCTTAAAATTACATAGATTTCCACCACCCCCTCTTTGATTCTTGCTGGCAAATAAAGACTTTTTTAAAAAGTAACTGAAGAGAAAATATAGAATTAAAATTATAGAGAATCAGCTCTCCACAAGTCACACTTAGGGAAAGCAAGAACTACTGCATATTTTATTTGAAATGGCTTACTCAGAGGGAAAAAAAAAGCAGATCACATTCATAATTATATTTCGCTTAGAATAAACTTAACATGAGTTCGTAGGATATGTTTTCGATATCCTTCTGCGCAGCCATAAATTTAGGTCTGGGATTAAGAAATTGCCACCAAAAATTCCCCAAAGTTAAAAGCCAGAAACAGTGAAGAGTATTTTGTGCTGTGTCCATACATGTGATACAGTGGTAAAGAACATGAATTTGGAGACAGAGAGCAGTATTATTACCTTCTCCATAAAGTTCTGGTGACTGTTGAATGAGAAAATGTGTGAAAAAGTCTTCAGATAGTGCTAGGAACATAGTAAATGATTAGTAAGAGATTGAGACTATGATAACATTCTTATTTATGAAGGCAATGAAGTTTGTGATGATGATTGTAATCAGTTCAGTTGCTCACTCATGTCCGACTCTTTGTGACCCCATGGACTGCAGCACTCCAGGCTTCCCTGAACATCACCGACTCCCGGAGCTTACTCAAACTCATGTCCATCGAGTCGGTGATGCCATCCAGCATCTCATCCTCTGTCGTCCCCTTCTCCTCCTGCCTGCAGTCTTTCCCAGCATCAGGGTCTTTTCCAGTGAGAAAGTTCTTTGCATCAGGTGGCCAAAGTATTGGAGTTTCAGCTTCAGCATCAGTCTTTCCAATGAATATTCAGGACTGATTTCCTTTAGGATGGAATAGTTGGATCTCCTTGCAGTCCAAGGGACTCTCAAGGGTCTTCTCCAACACCACAGTTCAAAAGCATCAATTCTTGAGCACTCAACTTTCTTTATAGTCCAACTCTCACATCCATACATGACTACTGGAAAAACCATAGCTTTGACTAGACGGAACTTTGTCAGCAATGTCTCTGGTTTTTGATTTGCTGTCTAAGTTGGTCATAACTTTTCTTCCAAGGGGCAAGTGTATTTTAATTTCATGGCAGCAGTCACCATTGGCCGTGATTTTGGAGCCCAAGAAAATAAAGTCTCTCACTGTTTCCATTATCTTCCCTGGTGACTCAGACGGTAAAGCGTCTGCCTACAATGTGGGAGATTCGGGTTTAATCCCTGGGTACAGAAGATCTCCTGGAGAAAGAAATGGCAACCCACTCCAGTATTCTTGCCTGGAGAATCCCATGGATGGAGGAGCCTGGTGGCCTACAGTCCATGGGGTCGCTAAGAGTCGGATATGACTGAGCGACTTCACTTTCACTTTCACATGACTGTTTCCATGTTTCCCCGTCTATTTGCCATAAAGTGATGGGACCGGGTGCCATGATCTTAGTTTTTTGAATGTTGAGTTTTAAGCCAACTTTTTCACTCTCCTCTTTCACTTTCTTCAAGAGGCTCGTTAGTTCTTCGCTTTCTGCCATAAGGGTGGTGTCATCTGCATATCTGGGATTATTGATATTTCTCCCAGCAATCTTGACTCCAGCTTGTGTTTCATCCAGCCTGGCATTTCACATGATATATATAAATATAAATAAACAGGGTGACAATATACAGCCTTGAATTAACTCCTTTCCCAATTTGGAACCAGTCTGTTGTTCCATGTCCAGTTCTAACTGTTGCTTCTTGACCTGAATTCAGATTTCTTTGGAGGCAGGTCAGGTGGTCTGGTATTCCCATCTCTTTCAGAAGTTTCCACAGTTTCTTGTGACCCACACAGTCAAAGGCTTTGGCATAATCAATAAAGCAGAAATAGATGTTTTTCTGGAACTCTCTTGCTTTTTCAGTGATCCAACGGATGTTGGCAATTTAATCTCTGGTTCCTCTGCCTTTTCTGAATCCAGCATGACATCTGAAAGTTCACGGTTCACATGCCGTTGAAGCCCATCTTGGAGAATTTTGAGCGTTACTTTGCTAGGGTGTGAGATGAGTGCAATTGTGTGGTAGTTTGAGCATTCTTTAGCATTGCCTTTCTTTGGGATTGGAATGAAAACTGACTTTACCAGTCCTGTGGCCACTGCTGAGTTTTCCAAATTTGCTGGCATATTGAGTGCAGCACTTTTACAGCATCATCTTTTAGGATTTGAAATAGCTCTACTGGAATTTCCACTAACTAACTGGAATTTCCACTTCCACTAACTTTGTTCATAGTGATGCTTTCTAAGGCCCACTTGACTTTGCATTCCAGGATGTCTGGCTCTAAGTGAGTGATCACGGTATTGTGGTTATCTGGGTCATGAAGATCTTTTTTGTATAGTTCTTCTATGTATTCTTGCCACCTCTTCTTAATATCTTCTGCCTCTGTTAGGTCCATACCATTTCTGTCCTTTATTGAGCCCATCTTTGCATGAAATGTTCCCTTGGTATCTCTCATTTTCTTGAAGAGCTCTCTAGTCTTCCCCATTCTATTGTTTCCTCTATTTCTTTGCATTGATCACTGAGGAAGTCTTTCTTATCTCTCCTTGCTATTCTTTGGAACTCTGCATTCAAATGAGAATATATCTTTCCTTTTCTCCTTTGCCTTTCTCTTCTCTTCTTTTCTCAGCTATTTGTAAGGCCTCCTCAGACAACCATTTTGCATTTTTTCATTTCTTTTTCTTGGAGATGGTCTTGATCATGGCCTCTTATACAATGTCATGAACCTCCATCTATAGTTCTTCAGGCACTCTGCCTATTAGATCTAATCCCTTGAATCTATTTATCACTTTCACTGTATGATATAAGGGATTTGATTTAGGTCATACCTGAATGGTCTAGTGTTTTTCCTTACTTTCTTCAATTTAAGTCTGAATTTGACAATCAGGAGTTCATGATCTGAGCCACAGTCAGCTCCCTGTCTTGTTTTTGCTGACTGTATAGAGCTTCTCCATACATGTATAGAACAAGTCTGTTCTGATTTCTCCCACCAAAAACCTTAATTGAGGCAAGAAAAACAACCCACAAACACCTTTAGATTTCAGTAGTCAGCTGGAAAGGGATGGGGTGTAGAGACATGGGAGGGATTGATGATGTAGAAGCAAACAAACAATAACTCTTCCTCCTTGGACTACAACTTGAGAAAGAAAAGCCCAGAAAAGAGCAAATAAAGGCCAGATCTGAGACTCTTTCTAATCTATAACAATAGTAAGAAGCAGAATCTTTCTTAAGGGTCTTCATTTCTGGTCTGTTGGATCTCAAAGTCACTATTCTCCTTCATTCAAGACCCAAAATGAAGACTAAGAGTTTTCCTTAAAAATATAGCTCATCAGGCTTCCCAGGAATTAGGAATCACCCAGGAGAAATGGTTCACCTTCACTTAAGGCTAACAATAAGCCAATGGTTTATATCGAGTGTCCAACATACAAAGACTAGAGGATGAATCCGAAAGAGTTTAGGGAAGGCAATGCATTTGCTGTAGTCTTTACAGGAAAAGCTGTGAACAAGATCATGTTTTATGTAGGCAAATTTAGCCCCTTTTAGTATGAAAAATGGCCTGCCATGCAACATAAACAATCTTCCATACAGCTACTTTTAAAAGTTCATCCATTTATCTTTCATCATTTTTATTACTGCTGCATTTTATTGTAAACATTATGAGCAAAATCATTTACAAGGAACAGAATAAAGAAAGTAGCACTCACTCATGAGAGGCAGTGATGAAATGCTGATACAAACTTTGTGTGTGAGTGCAAATATTCACATCTTTCATTATCTGTCTTTGCATGTTCTAGGTTAATGGATTTCCTTGTGTAGACAGACGTTCTATCAGAGATGCTTGTCACTTTTTAACAACTCTCAGTTCTTTCCTGAGTCAAGCAGTGTGCCAAGTACAGGTCCTGACATATCCTACTGCTTTTATTTCAATTTTCTTTCATTTAATTACGTTGACTTGAGCATCTCTTTGGAACCTAAGGAAGACATGCTTTTGGCATCTAAACCATTTTTTATCACACACACTTAGTTTCAAGTCAATAAAAATCTTAACAATGACTATAAAATGCTAGCTTTTCCCATACACCCCAACCTAAACTTTCAGAAAACCTAGGGAAAAAAAAAAAAAAAACTGAATGTAGGCTCTGAGCCCATCATAGCAGAAAAATCATTCAGGATTGAAAACCAGCACTTCTGAGCATGGCATGCCCGTGGGGTCTGTGAGCAGCTCGACCTCCCGTGTTCTCTGCTGCCTAGTGCTATTTCTCCTGACTCATGACCACTCTACATCTTCCAGAGGTCTTCTACTCCCCTCCAGAAACCTGGGGCTTTCCCAGAAGAATCCTGTGAGTTGGCTCCAAATTTATTTTCACACCCACCACCCACCATTGTCAGCTATTTACGAATGCCTACTGTGTTGGAGGCATTATGCTAAGTACCAAGGATACAGTAAGACATAGTCACAGGTGGGAGAGGCACAAATGACACCAGAATTATAATACTGTTCTGAAGTTTCTTACGTAGGGGTGTGTGTGTGCTCAGTTACTCAATTGTGTCTGACTCTTTGCCACCCGTGGACTATGGCCCGCCAGGTTCTTCTGTCCATGGAATTTTCCAGGCAAGAATACTGGAGTGGGTTGCCATTTCCTACCTTCATAGACTAGGAGGTCAGCATGTGTGGTGTCAGCCTGGAGGTGTCAGCCAGTGGTGCTGTTTGACAAACTGTAAGTGACTGTATGATTGAATGAAGAGAGATTTAAGAGTGGAGACAGATGAGATAGGATAACAGGTCATTGGTATGGGGACTATATGAGTTATGGGAGGTGATCAGATGCAACTTTATTTTTCCTACCAATGACCCTTTCAAATCTATTTAGTGGAAATAACATAAATGTTCCACTCATAAGATAATGAGTAAAGGGTGATTTGCTCATATGATATAATATAGCAATATAGAGTCGATTTCATCTTTATATCTATCAAAATGCATAAATCTTAAATGTGCAATAAAGCAAGTTGCAGGTACCACTTATTTAACTTTTAACACAGGATTACATATTTTAATAAAAGCATAAAAACATGACCTAAATAAGTACATACCTATATATGGGATCAATAACAGTGTTATAAACTGTGAAGCATCGACAGAGTAGATGGAGTAAAAAACAAAGATGATGTCATTTTAAGTATTCTTTTTAAAAAATATGTCAAATAGATATTCCAAAATGTGAACAGTTCTTAATTCTGGGTGATAGACACATAAGTATTTGTAATTCCATGTATAGTTCTCTATTTTGAATAATTTAAAAGTGTTTTATATTGGGGGAGTTTAATGTTTAGAAAATAAAAAATACTTAATAGTTACTCTGACAACAGGACAGAGGATAAATTAGAACAAGTAGAAAATATAGGCAAGGAGATTGGTTGGAGGCTACTCAAGAAAGTGTTAGTCACTCAGTCATGTCTGACTCTTTGCAACCCCATGGACTGTAGCCTCTGTTCATCTTGAGTAGCCTCTGCTACTATATGATGTCTGAAGTTCTGACCTGAGGGTGACTATGATAATAGAGAGAAAAAGATGACTGTGAATAGTACTAAAAAGGTAGAGTCTGGGGACTTCCCCGGCGATCCAGTGCTTAAGACTTTGCCTTGCAACGCAGGGGTGCGCATTCCATTTCTGGTTGGAGAGCTAAGATCCCACATGCCTCCCAGCCAAAAACCCTAACCATAAAACAGAAGCAATATTGTAGCAAGTTCAATAAAGACTTATAAAAATGGTCCACATCAAAAAAGTTATTAAAATTAAAAAGGCAGATTCTATTGGACCTGCCAACTGAGTCCGGCGGGGACAGGGAGTGGGAAGGAGACACAGGGTTCAGGAGGGAAGCCACGTTTTCTACTTCAGGAGCCTACTGAATAATGGTTGTACAGTCACAGGCAACTCCTGAGCTCTTTCGTCACTACAGGTCAGTTTCTATTTTCTAGAACCGTTTATAAATGGTATGCAGTATGTACTCTTTTTGTCTAGCTTCTTCTTCTCAACATAATTATTTTGATATCTACCCCTGTTATACAAAATCACTGTTTATACATGAAAGTGAAAGTGTTAGTCACTCCGTCATGTCTGACTCTTTGCAACCCCAAGGACTGTAGCCTCTGTTCATTGGATTTCCCAGGCAAGAATACTAGAAGTGAGTAGCCATTCTCTTCTTCAGAGGATCTCCCCAACCCAGGGATCGAACCCAGGTCTTCTGCATTACAGGTGGATTCTTTTCCACTTGAGCCATCAGATAAGTATATATAAATAGTTCATTCTTTTTTATGGCTTTGTAGAATGTTAGATTTTATTGATTGCCAGTCTCCCTAGACTCTTCCTTTCATGCCGAGCTTCTCGCTGTCATATCACACAAGATGTATTCTCCTCACCTGCCCACTGCCCTCCCACATCAAAATCTGCAGCTTCTTTCCTTCCCTATGTCCTCTTGTCACTAACTAATGGGCAATGATAAAATTAGAGGAATTTCCTGGTGGATTGTACAATGCTACATAAACAAAATATTAAATGCACTATATTCTCAAGGGGGTTGGATGAGCTAATCTTCAAAGTCCCATCCTCAAAAATTCTCTGATTTTCTGCATTTCTGTTGAGTTCACAGTTTCACAAATGAACTGTCACTTCTAATATGGATTAGCTAAAGAAACAAAGACCACCAGAACAAGTGAGGTAAGACTAACTAAATGAACACCCCAGTTACCATGCCAGAGTTGCCTCCAACTTCATCTCTCAGTTGGCCTGTGCAGATAATAAACAAACAAATCAATATCAATGGCCTACGGTCTACATAATTGGCATCTTGCCATTCGCAGAGCTACCATATGGATCAAATTCAGCTGGTAGCCTGAGGACTCCAGGACTGCCTTAGAAAAATAACTAGTCTGGCATATCAACATCTGGGAAGTCTGCAGAAGCCAGATTCCAGGAAACAGGCACTGTGACAGGGTTACAGCATGGATGCCCAAGGGACTGAGAAGCCCTGAGAGAGCTGTTTCAAGTAGCTGCTTAGTGATTGAGTACCATGAATGCTTTCACTTGGCAGGGAGAAATTACACGACCTAAAGATGTCTGGGTGGCATTCAGAGTTGATAGACAGTAATGAGCGCTGGTTTAAAAAAGTATTTTAGTGTGCTCACAACTGCTAGACTTCCTGAGAGACATCTCCTTTCTGTGTTTATATGTTTACACCTGTATTAAGAAAGGAAAAAGAGCACAAAGCGAAGAGGGAGGGAGGGTGGGAGGAAGGGAGAGTTTCTACCTTGCTTGTCTGTTCCCAAAGACTTCTGTATCATTTAAAAACTAACAGTAGCTGATCTTCTACTACATACACACCAGGCTTTTTGTCATGGGCTTTACAAATATGAGCTCATTTAAGCTTCACAACAACTACTTGAGGTAGATAGTATTTCCCTGACTCTTAACATGCTAAAACCAGGCAAGTTCCAGGTAAACAGGTACAAGTTAGTTCTCCTAACAAAAACCAAAAATTGAAAGAAACCTTTCTCTATGTGGGCTTCCCTGGTGGCTCAGATCTGCTTGCAAGAATCTGCTTGCAATTCAGGAGACCTGGGTTCAATCCTTGGGTTGGGAAGATCCCCTGGAGAAGGGAATTGCTACCCACTCAAGTATTCTTCCCTAGAGAATCCCGTTAACAGAGGAGCCTGGTAGGCTACAGCCCATGGGATCACAAAGGGCTGGACATGACTGAGCGACTAAGCACACACGTTTTCTCTATGCTCTTAGAAAGCTTCTCCATGTTAAGTGAAAGGACATCATAGTATGCAGAGACGAGGCTCTGAAAAAAACTGGGTCCTTGTTTCCACCGCTAATAGCAGCTAGAAGACTTTGAGCAAGTCACATGACCTCTCTGGGCCTCATTTGTTTCTTCCTTAAATGATGACGGTAGATTGAATAAACAGTCCTCCACCCTCACTGCACACTCGAATCATCCAAGAAACTATGAAAAAATATTGATGTCCAAACCCCACCCCTGACCAATTCCTGACCGATGGAGTCTCAGAATATATACGGTTGAGATAAACTATCTGGCTGGACTGCAGGGAATAAAGTATATATGTCCCTACATCCTAGAGCTAACAACTGAGTGGGAGAAACAAAAGGCAAACAAATGTACACAGCAGGATGGTAAGTATTAAGTAAGGGAAAGAATAGCATTATGAGAAAGAATATTATGGAAAACATGACTTTAAATGGGCAGAGGGGAACTGAAACTATCATTCCAAGTGTTGGAAGAATACAAATGGGAGATGGGCCAGGCAAAGTGCAGAGGAAAGAGCTTTCTAGTCACAGGGAACATATCTTACTTGGTTAGATATATATCAAACTTGGTCATTTCCATGTATGTTGGTGTGTGTGTATATATATATATGAACATGAACAATTTGCTTCAAGATTCAGATCCAGACCACAGAGGTGCAAAGGAGAGTACAGAGTGATGGGGAAGAGGCACTAGGTTGGCCCAGTGGGGGTTCCAGAGCCAGGACACGTTGAGGATATTAGATGTTTATCTTCAGTACAACGGCAATAGCAAACCAGGGATTGGTTTAGACAGGGGAGTGACACATTCATATTTGTCTTTTAAAGATCATTTGTGTTTACGTGTAGAAAAAGGCTTGGTTGGGGCTAAAGGAAAAAGAAGAAAACACTTAACACATTTTTATAATAAGTGAGTGAAGCTTTTGTTCTTTGATGATGCCAAGTTTTAGCAGAATTCTGGGTACCTGTGGAGATTAAATAAAGAACAGAAGAACAGGAGACAAGAAATTTGACAGAATGCAAGTGACAGAACTCATTAAAAATCAGGAAATTGCTTTATACTGAATTAAGATGCGTGCCTTTGGCTTACTCTATGCTATTCTCTTCTAACTGGATTTATTTTGCCCCACAAAAGCATACTGAAGTAGCCTGCCCCCATTCCTATTCTCTCTTCCATTGTGTCTCTTTTTCCTGGTCATTGTTTTTGTCTCTATGCCAAGGCTTAGGGTGGCATTCAACCTTGGAGTTCCCGTTTTCATCCTTGCACAGGTTCCCATTGTGCACCAGAGCATGGTTGGAGGGAAACTCTGATCGTGTAGAGTTTGGCCAGGCACTGATTTTTTAGCTTTTTGTCCCCGCCTTGAGTAGCTGGTCCATTGGCTTCAGTCCATTTCCTAATGGAGAGGTGTCAGCTTCACAAAGGCATCACCTCAATTGGCACTAATTACCACGTTTCAGAGCCATCATCACTCAAAGACTCAAGACGAAAGGTCAGCAGGAAAATGAACTTCCACTCACACCTTCTGGGGTGGTCTCTGGCTTCTGACCATGCAGAGAACAAGGGCTAATGGGGAACAGACCTTTCTGCCTTTCTGCTCTTAGGCTCCATGTTTTTTGAGAAATCTACCTTTGGTTCACCAGTCCTCAGCTCATGAGATGACTGAACTCACGGCAGAGCTCAGGCTTGTCAGGATTCCGTCCCTGTCCCAGTTTCCCAGTGATTCCTGGTCTCTCCACTCCAACCTTCATTGCCAACCTCCAGAGGCTTCTAACTGCATATGGTCCTGGTAAAGGAGGTAACAGTGGGGCTTCCCTGATGGTCCGGTGGCTCAGATTCCATGCTCCCAGTGAAGGAGGGCCCAGGTTTGATCCCTAGTGGGGGAACTAGATTCCACATACCACAACTTAAAGCCCCCACAAGCCGCAATGAAGATCAAAGATCTCATGTGCCTCAACAAAGACCTGGTGCAACCAAATAAGAATACATTTTTTTTTTTTGAAGAAAGGAGGTGTCAAGGCCCCTCCTGGTGTGCAGCGACAGTAACAGCCTCAGCCAGAGGCACAATGAGAGAAGAGAAGTAAGTGGTGATGATTTTTGCTCCTGAAATTAAGTTCATTAAGACAAGCATTTGGCAATCTTCATTAGTATATCAAATAAAATGATGGAAAAACATCAGAACTGTTATCAAGATATGAATAAATGTTTACAGAGAACAGACAAGCTGGAAAGTACCTTAGGTATCAATTTATGTAATTCCTGAAACTTTCTTTTTTTTATAAGTTTTATATTGTAAAAGTAAAATATACCCATCAAAGATTTGGGAAATGATGGAAAAAGTGCTCCCAAAACTAAATTAAATGATTTATACAATAGTAGTCTTACTATTCAGAGATAACTACTGTTAACATTTTATTTCCTTCTAATAATAAATGCAGTTTTCTTTCTATGACTGGATTCATGACTCTGAAATTAGAAATACCTCCTCTCTCTACAAAGAGAGTACTTTTTTTTTTATTATGACCAGATGATGACTTTTATTATAAAATACTGAGATGAATCCAAAGGGTCTCCCTTTCCTTTGAGTCCTGTCTCATTGCAATGCTAAGCGATACCCAGCTACTATCCACACCAATTCCTTCCTCTACCCAAAGATGGGCCTATTCAACTGCCCCCCACACACACATCTGTGGGTGACACATGGGTTGCCTTCTACTGGCAGCTGAGCGAAAATACTAGAAAGCAGTCATGCTCTGAGGCATGTGGGATCCTCTTGAACCAGGACTGGAACTGGTATCTTCTGCATTGGTAGGTGGACTCTCCAGTACAGAGCCATCAGAGAAGGCCATGTAGTCTGTGCCTTTAACCATCACAGAAGAACTCCTATAGAGATGCTCACAGCATCATGGTGATACTGAAGCTGCAGAACATTCTAGCGTTATAGACAAAAAGGAGGAGGTTCCAAATAAAAAACTGAGAATGACTTAGAAATTCAGGTTTTAACTCAACTGTGAGATAAAAACCATACTTAGAAAAAATGAGTGAGATAATTACTTAAAGTCATGCTTAATTCCATTTTAAAACTAGTATCATCCATTGCAATGGAAAATTATATTATATAACACTTAGGCATATCTTTTTTCATGTTTTTTGATTGAAAAAAGAATAAATCGATTAGAAAAGCATGCTGAGTTTGTCTTGGCTAATTCCCCAAGGGAAGGCCATAACCCAGGCCTCAGATTACAAACTATTAGAGTCAGGTAGTGGGAACACCATGGACTTGGGATTTGAAGTCCTGCTCCAACATTTGCTAGATGAGTTATTTACTAGGTGAACCTTGTTCGTCTTGAATTCTTTACATAGGGAAATGGAATAAAACCTCCTTTGCAGTGTTTTCCTGAGGATTAAAAAAGACAGTGTCGGTAAATGCCTGGCAACAGAAGTTGGTTAAGAATTGATAACTTTTATCCTCTGTTCCTCTTCATGACAGTTCATTGAATTTGAAACATAGTACCCAAAGGGGGAAGAGCATCCTCACACCTTGTAGCCGAGGCAGTGCAAACCCTGTCACGGTGGGCATGGTAAGAGGAGGATGACTGCAAAGGGTAGCAAGAAGTAGTTCATCTCTCCCTCAGCACAACGGCCCTACCCGCCCAGGCAGGGAGCAGCAGCTCAGCCAGCAGGCTGGGAGCTGGCTGGCCTTCTCAGGCCAACTGGGATCAGATAAAAGCAGAGCAGAGAAGGGAAGAGAATCTCTCCCAAATACTATGCTAATCAGCTTCTTTTAAAATCTCTGAATCTTCCCAGGCTCACCCTGAGTCTCCAGTCTATACCCTGGTGTCCCGTGGGGATGCAGATGAAGATAGATAATTGGAAATATGACTCAGCTACGTTATAATATTACAGATTAGAGGTTTGATACAGAAAGGCTGCAGGGTGGTTGAGAATAAAATAATTATAGCCCCCCAGGATCCTGCCTCTGACATCTCCCCTTTGAAGAGCCCAAACAGCCTTGCCAATATTAATGGGCTGCTCATCCTTGATCCCAACATTGCTAGAAATGGGAAAGGGACAAAAGGAACAGAGAGGCTCTTCCAGGGCCCTAGTTGGTGAACACCAGTTACTGGGCTCCGAGGAGCACTAACAGCCATGGAAAGGCTCACAAAGTTCATGCCTCCAAATTTCTTGTGGAGACAAAATTGATCTAAGAGCTAAGTGGCAGACGCCAAGTTATAGTGAAGTATTTAGGCTTCTCCTGAGAGCTGAATTATGATTGTAGCAGAGTGAAGCTTGATTTTTTTTTTTTTAGACTATTAAGAAGTGCTGCTTGAACTTTTCTGAGAGAGGAGGGTGCAAACTTGCCTGAGAAACCCAGGGACCTGTGAAGGAAGGCACTAAAGCTCCAATACCTCCTCTCTGAAATTCAGTTATTAAAATCTGAGGTGAACTAAGGGTCAGTGGGTGACCACAGCTGCGATCCGGGGACAAGGAAGCCTCTGAAACAGAACTAATACTTTGAGAGAAAAATGAGAAAGGAAGAAGAGCCGCCTGACCCCAACTCCACCCTCCCTTCCCCCCAACTCCACCCTCCCTTCCCCCCAACTCCACCCTCCCTTCCCCCCAACTCCACCCTCCCTTCCCCCTAACTCCACCCTCCCTTCCCCCCAACTCCACCCTCCCTTCCCCCCAACTCCACCCTCCCTTCCCCCCAACCTCCACCTTCCCTCCCCGAAGCTGCACCTCCCCTCCCACTCCACCACCCCTCCCCCTCTTGCTTCCTGAGCCAACTGGTTGAAGGGAGTAGCAGAGAATCTTGTCCTCTAGGCGGCAGTCTGGAGCCTTGAGATGTGGCTGCGAGGGCGTCTAAAATGGTGCCGCTGCGGATTAGCTCCAGGTTGGTGTGTTACCCTCCGGACTCAGAGTAGCACCAAAGGGTGAGAAGTGAATGATTTTCCTTTTTTCTTCCTGAAGAACTTCTGCAGCCTGAGGGATCTTCACTGAATCTTGGTGGATAGGAAGCAGAGCCCAGCCACACCACCACCTTGCAGGACATGGGGCTGACGGGTCTGCACCTTGTTGGCTGAAGCTGCGTTCAGTTTGCATAGAAGCTTAATAGCTGAGGGAGTGTTCGTCTCTGCCTGGATCTGCTAAGAAAGATTGGTTTTTCTGCAGATCTGAAGAGCAGTGGGCTTGAGAGTTGTATTTTCTGAGGCCAGCTGGGGAGCGGGCGTTTCTATCCCCAAACTACAAATAGTTTAAACGTTAAACTCAATACGCATTAAACCGCTTCAACAAAGGAGGAGACGGTGAGCGTTTCTGTGGTTCAGAGCTTGGGCTCTGTGGTTAGACACACCTGATTTAGAATTCTGTTTCCATCACTGAGTAAATAGCTCTGTGTCCTTGACCAAAGGCTCGGACTCTCTCAGCTCTGTTTCCCCATCTGTTATTATCCTCAAATGGGAACAATAATGATACCTATCTCGAAGAGTTGTTATGAGAATTAAATAAGGTAAGTCATGCAAGGTCTGTGGCACCTAGTAAGCCTCAGTAAGTGTTAGATGTAACAAACCCATCTAGGCACCAAGGTCATTCCATGAGAAGAAAACTGAATTCGAAAAGTCCCTCCAGTGGACTCAGCAATTTCTGTGTGAGTAATAGTGAGTATACTTCACCAACGCTGAGAGAATCATGCTGAGAAATAATGAGCAGTTTGGTGAGAAAAAAGCAAGTGAGTTTGGGACAGGCCCAGAACATCCTGAAGGACTTGGATGGCGAGAGGATTTAGACAGAACTCAAGGCGTCCTGTTTTCCAAAACAACTGTGCCATTTGGGGAATAATTTTTGACTCTCCCTAAAGATTTTCAGTTTTGTACAAGGACATTCCCTGTTTTAGTTTTTCCTCCATTTGTTTCTCCCTTCCCCCCAACCTCCCCAGTGGATTGCTCCTTTGCGTCTTTCCATTTAAATTCTCATTTGAAAATAAAAATGTGTGCAGCTGTTCACTTGGTGTTTTGGTCCAATATGCTCCACTTCAGACACGGGAATGCCTTCCTGTGAAACGTGTCACAGAAGGAGAGGCAACGCCTCTCATGATGGTGGTGGAAGAGATAAAACTTCCTACATTAGGAATCTTCTTGACAGGCCTTACTAGGCCTGAGTCCAAGATGAAGCTGAGAAAAAATGAAAAGGGATTTGGTTGACAAAGCAGATGACAGGCAGGGAGAGCCAGTGAAAGGGAATTGGCCAATGGCAAAAGGGGAATTGGCAGGGCTTTGTGAACCCCTTGCTGAAAACCCATAAACCTCAGATTGTCCGTTTGGCGCATCGGTCCTCTGAGGCACATCGTTTTTGCCTGTGGAAGGTGCCTGCCAGGAAGCTGCACCTCAGGGGGCGCCTTTGGAAGAGTGGGTCGGGTCTGGATTGGTGCCCAACACCAAGTGGACGGGGATAAGAAGAAACCGCTTACAATGAGATCTCTTGAGGGCCGGGAGATGGGGAGCCACTCCTGTGGCTGACACTTGTGAGTCAGAGTGATGGGAAAAGAAGTTGAGAAACAGGAAGAGGACGGGATGCTGGGGAGGGAGGAGGTGGGAAGTGGCACTGTTTATTCAGTCAGAGACTGTCAGGGCCTGCCTCCTTCTGTGACGGGTCCCCCCCTTGCAATTACTCACCCGCTCTTTTGAAACTCAAGTCCGCCTTCTTCCAGGTGAATAATACACTCCTCTGGGTGTCCTGAATGAGCATTTACCCTCAGGAATAAACTCTCTCTGGAGGAAAGTCTGTGTTTGCGTGCAGGATTGCCATGGGCTGATGCTGGGAGGGATTGGGGGCAGGAGAAGAAGGGGAAGACAGAGGATGAGATGGCTGGATGGCATCACTGACTCGATGGACGTGAGTCTCAGTGAACTCCGGGAGTTGGTGATGGACAGGGAGGCCTGGCGTGCTGCGATTCTTGGGGTCGCAAAGAGTCGGACACGACTGAGCGACTGATCTAATCTGATGCCTGAGAGCAGGACTGATCCTCCTGCGGTGGGAGAGCAGGACCTCCTCTTAGAGCCCTCCAGGGCTTCCTGAGTGGCCTTTTCCTCTTGTCTTAGTGTCGTACCTTTTGGTGCCAGGCATCCAGAACTCCACTTCCAGCCTTCTCTTGTGGGCCTCCCACTCAATTCTTTCCTTCCCGAGAGCGTCCTGGCTTACGACCCATATTTCCAGCTTCTCCCCTACCCAGATTTGCTTGACTATGTTTCCTTTCCATGGAGAATTAGCAGAGAAAAGTGCGTGCTAAGGTGTTAATAACCAGCAATAATTCGGTGTGATAAACTCAGTCAGCTCATAGTGCCCTAACCGAGTGCCCCCTAACCTTTTCTCATGTCTGGCACACAACAGAAAATGATAATAACATTCCCGTTCTTGTTCTTTAGTCCCTCCGTTGTGTCCAACTCTTTAGCGACCCCATGGACTGTAGCCTGCCAGGCCCCTCTGTCCATGGGATTTCCCAGGCAAGCATACTGGACTGGGCTGCCATTTCCTTCTCCAGGGGACCTTCATGACCCAGGGACTGAACCCACAGTTGGCAGGGGGTTTCTTTATCACTGGGCCGCCAGTGAAGCCCACCACTGAGGTAAATTAAAGTGAGAGACAACGGGTCACAGATGGCTTGGCCACAGTTCTACCCACACCTCCCCGTCAGCCCTGCCTGTAAGGACTGAAGGACTTGGTATCTCCCAACTTGTGTAATCCTTTTGTGCACGCCAACTGGGAAGCTCTGTTTTAACCCAGTGGTTTTTCAGTGGCCTTCAATGAGCCTTAGCAGTTTGCAGATGTGTCTCAGAGGGAGTAAGGGGCTGACTGGATGGGTCGTCTACTTCAGTTACAGCATCTCTGCTTTATATCTGCTTTATTAGGCCTCTGAATAAAATTTGTTAACGATTTCTTTCTTTTTTTTTAATTTTTATTTATTTTTTTATATTTGGCCGCACTCAGTCTTCATGGCTGTGTGTGGGCTTTCTTCTGCTGTGTGGGCTTCTCATTGCAGTGGCTTCTCTTGTTGAGGACCACAGCCTCTAGGCACTCAGGTTTCAGCAGTTGCACTTCATGGGCTCTAGAGCACAGCCTTAACAGTTGTAGCACATGGGCTTGGTTGCTGAACAGCATGTGGGATCTTCCCTGACCAGGAATGGAAACTGTCCCCTGTATTGGCAGGCATACTCTTAACCTCTAGACCACTAGGGAAGCCCCTAACTTTTTATTAAATGGGAGAATGTTGGCAGCTTAAAGGAGTTAGAAAATCACAATCTTAAAACCAAAAAATAAAGTCTTTAATGGTTGAAGCTTGGGCAACCATGCCAGAGTAGTGAGGGATGTAGTCTGAGGACAGAGAGGTTTTCTGGGGCCCTTCATCAGTATCATTCAGGCAATATAGTTTATTCCATACTCACCTCCACTGCTGCTGCTACTGCTAAGTCGCTTCAGTCGTGTCCGACTCTGTGCGACCCCATAGATGGAAGTGAACCAGGCTCCCCCATCCCTGGGATTCTCCAGGCAAGAGTACTGGAGTGGGTTGCCATTTCCTTCTCCAATGCATGAAAGTGAAAAGTGAAAGTGAAGTCGCTCAGTCGTGTCTGACTCCTAGCGACCCCATGGACTGCAGCCTACCAGACTCCTCCACCCATGGGATTTTCCAGGCAAGAGTACTGGAGTGGGGTGCCATTGCCTTCTCCACTCACCTCCACACAAGCCTGCATATCTGTGCAGATCTTGCCCCTCTGGCTTTAGGGGGTTTGTCTCTTTCAAAAAGCTGATGCTTGGAAAAAAAACATCCTAACACCAGCTAGATGAATGCCAGAGACTGCCAATGTCTCAGCTTAGTGAAAGCTGTTCTTGCCTTTGCTACCTTTTTTACTGCACCTTGATTTATTTCTGCCATTTTTTCAGAAGCCATGCAACATCTAGGAGATCAAAGCTGCTGAAAGAAAGCCTAGCAAAATGAAATGCATGTTGGTCAGCTGAGCTATTTCATAAGATTGAGGCATTGGTTCATTTACTATTTTATTGTATTATTTTGTTGTTATTACTTTATATATTTCCACACCTGCCTCATTCCAAAAAAGACTCAAAATGGGAAAGATTCTTTGAATCGTGTTCTTTGAAAGGGATTTAATCTCAAAGTTTAGGTTACTTGGTGTTTGATGAATGACAGTTTCAAAAATAAAGTTTATGGTGAAATTATTTTAAGATTTCAGTTGCCTGATTTTAATTTATAACCTTGTGTTAAAGTATCAATTAGAGTTACAGTTGTGTGTGTGTGTGTGTGCATGTACCTGTGTGTGTGTGTTTTATTTATATTCCATATTGTTCTTGAAAAGGCTTGACATATCTTACAAAGAATTTGAGTCAACAAAAACAATAGTTTTATACTTTAGGGAGAATGTCTTTTAAAAACAATTAGACTTTTACCTTTCAGCCAGGATTCCCCAGTAACGTTTTTTCTGTAAATCAATGGAATTTTGATAACACACTTGAAATTTATGCTTCTTCACTGTTAGATGTTTCTCTACTAGAGTTTTTCAGCAGCAGCAGAGGAAAGTGGAGGTGGAGAACTGAATCAAGTTTTATTTCTTGTAAAATAAGATTTTACAATCAAGATTTATTTCTTGTAAAACAAGTCAATCTCCAGCAAAGACAGCCTGTCCTTCCATGGGACTCAGTACCTACTGAAGTAGGACTCACAAAGCAAAAAGTCAGCTGGTCAAGACTTTTTTTCTTGCTTCCAACTCTGTCTATACCTCAGTATAAGCGTTGTGATGTAGTTGTATACACAAGTTACTCTATCTTCTAAGAGCAGTTAGCCAGCATTTTTTTTTTAATTTATTTATTTTAATTGGAGGCTAATTACTTTACAATATTGTAGTGGTTTTTGCCATATATTGACATGACTCAGCCATGGGTGTACATGTGTTCCCCATCCTGAACCCTCCTCCTACCTCCCTCCCCATCCCATCCCTCAGGGTCATCCCAGTGCACCAGCCCTGAGCACCCTGTCTCATGCATTGAACCTGGACTGGTGACCTATTTCACATATAATGATATACATGTCAATACCATGTTTTGGAAATCTACCCTCCAAATGTGGTTAACCAATGGGTGAAGAACCCTCGCCAGAATCAAGATCTTTAAGATAGTAACTTATTTATTTCATCGAAGTATAATTAATTTAAAATATTGTGTTGATTTCTGCTGTTCAGCAAAGTGATTCACTTACACATAAATACACATTCTCTTTTTATATTCTTTTCCATTATGGTTTACCACAGGATATTGAATATAATTCCTTAACTATGCTGTAGGACCTTGATGTTTATGTATTCTATATATACTAGTTTGCATCTGCTAACCCCAAACTCCCAATCTATCCCTCTCTCATGTTGGACCTCTTGGCAACCACAAGTCTGTTCTCTCTGTCTTTGAGTCTGTTTCTGCTTTGTAGATAAGTTATTTGTGTCATATTTTAGATTTCACATATAAGTGATTTCATATGGCATTTTTCTTCTCTTTCTGACTTACTTCACTTAGTATGATAATCTCTGGGTCTGTTCATATTGCTGCAAATGGCATTATTCCATTCCTTTCTATGGCCGAATAATATTCCAGTGTGTGTGTGTGTGTGTGTGTATCATATCTTCATCCATTCATTTGTCAATGAACATTTAGGTTGTTTCTATGCCTTGGCAGTTGTGAATAGTGCTGCTGTGAACATAGGGGTGCAAATATCTTTCTGAATTAGAGTTTTATCTGGATATATGCCCAGGATTGGGATTGCTGGATCATACAGCAACGTTATTTTTAGTTTTTGAGGAATTTCCATACTGTTTTCCACAGTGGCCGCACCAACTTACATTCCCACCAGTGATGTAGGAGGATTCCCTTTTCACCACACCCTCTATAACATTTGTTATTTGTAAACATTTAAGTGTTGGCCATTCTGACTGGTGTGAGGTGGTATATCATTGAGTTTTGATTTGCATTTCTCTAATAATTGGAGATGTTGATCATCTTTCATATGCCTTTGGACATCTGTAGGTCTTCTTTGGAGAAATGTCTATTTAGATCGTCTGCTTGTTTTTTGAATGGTTTGTTTGTTCTTTTGTTGTTGAGCTGTTTGTGGTATTTGTATGTTTTGAAAATTAATCCCTTGGTGGTCACATCATTTGCAAATATTTTCTTCCATTCCATAGGTTGTGTTTTGTTTATAGTTTCCTTTGCTAGGTCACTTAGTATCATAAATAAAGTTAACTGTATGTACACCAGGAGGCCAATTGACTAGCATAGAAAATGTTTGAAATAGTTTTTAATTGGTGAAATTAGTATTCAAAAATGTGGCTGGTTAGTAGTTTCATGCAAGAATGACTGCCATGTCCTGAATGATGTATTAATACCTGGCAAGCTGACAAATGTTTGTATAGCCAAAGCTATTATTTTTCCAGTGGTCATGTATGGATGTGAGAGTTGGACTGTGGAGAAAGCTGAGTGCTGAAGAATTGATGCTTTTGAACTGTGGTGTTGGAAAAGACTCTTGAGAGTCCCTTGGATTGCAAGGAGATCCAACCAGTGCATCCTAAAGGAAATCAACCCTGAATATTCACTGGAAGAATTGATACTGAAGCTGAAACCCCAATACTTTGGCCACCTGATGCAAAGACCGGATTCATTGGAAAAGACCCTGATGCTGGGAAAGATTGAGGGCAGGAGAGAAGGGGGTGATAGAGGATGAGATGGCTGAATGGCATCATCTACTCAATGGGTATGCATTTGAGCAAACTCAGGGAGATAGTGAAGGACAGGGAAGCCTGGCATGCTGCAGTCCATGGGGTCACAACAACAGTCTGTTGTTCACAGACTGAACAACAACAAATTGGCTTGGATGGATTCCCATTCCATGCAAATTTCAAGTCCACGCTTCAAAGTCCAGAAAGGACCCACTTTCAAACATCCAGAGTTTATTTAGATAAAGATGGTAAACTTATGATTGTATTTTTCTTCCCTTAAAATTAAGGGTCTCTGATTGCCTTATTTGTCCCTGAAGACCCTGCTACTGTGGTTTCTAGGACATTTTCTAAATCCTTATATATAAATTCTGGGACCCTGAGAGTTGCCTGCTTGAGCAGTAGCTGTGCTCCTTTTCTGTGCCATTTCCTTATAAAACATTGGGTTCTAAACAGGTTGCAGTAGAAATCTGGAGCCACTGAGGGAAGAGTGGAAACTGGGTAGAATGTTCCTCCACTGTGCGGGCTGTGATGGGAAGCACTGCCCAAGTTTTGAGGAGAGGTCCACTGCAGGATTTCTTTTGAGGTATCAGGCTTATCAAGTTTATTTTCAAAGAACACAATGCCATTCTGAGTTTTATTGGTATTTAAATGAGGGTCAACCACTGACTAATTGTGTCGGAGACAGGTCAAGCCAGAGCCTGCTTTGGGCAAGAAGTTGGAAAGATGACTAGAACAATGAGGGGGAATTGAAAGGCCTGTTGAGAAGCATCAGCACAGAAGCATCAGCATTACTGGCAACAGTAATGGTTTTTCTTTTATTCTCCTCTCTGAACTATGTGGAGCATTGAAGACCTTGAACAGGACCCTTGGCCTAGAGTGGATGAGCATCCTCCCCAGGGCTGCAGGGCACTGCATCAGAGAACCCCTAGGGGGCAGCACTCAGATTCAGATCTCAGTGAGACTCAGCTGCAGGGCTGTGCAGGCATCCAGGGACACCATCTCCTGCTTCTCACGTAGAGATTAGTGCACATGCTAAAATAAGAGTCCTTGGAAAAGACCCTGATGCTGAGAGGGATTGGGGGCAGGAGGAGAAGGGGACGACAGAGGATGAGATGGCTGGATGGCATCACCGACTCAATGGACATGAGTCTGAATGAACTCCGGGAGTTGGTGATGGACAGGGAGCCCTGGCGTGCTGCGATTCATGGGGTCGCGAAGAGTCGGACACGACTGAGCGACTGAACTGAACTGAAAGATAAGGAACATTTCTCAAGCAGTAATAAGGTCTTGAATACAAAAAAAGCAGCAAACCAGAACATTCCAACAAGAAAACAAGAACAGACTAGTGTGTCCAAAAGAATACAAGCCAGGTTTCACCGTTTATATTGAGAACAAACTGGATGATTTTATGAGAATCCTAATGTATAATAATCATAATTGGATTATAATTATATTTAACATTTGGTCCTTGTTCCATATGTGATTCAGTCATTCTCTGTCATTTTGTCATTTTTATGAGATCTGGTCATGAAAGTTCCGTAAGCATCCTGGGTTTACTTACAGAGCACGACCTGGAATGGTTGTCTCCTCCCTGCTTATGGAAGTGAACATTCTGGGGATACTAGCTGAACAGACCTCAGAGCATTTATTTCTGGATCTTCCTCACATCTCACATTCACCAATTTTAACTCTATTCAGAGAATTCCTTTCGTGGTCCTGACCAGTCTGAAAAGTAAATGACCAGTCACTTTAAATAGTGTGTGAATTTTATTAAAAGAGGAGATGAATCTTTAGATTGCCTTTGGGAAAGTTTCAAGCTGGGTGATTTCTGACACAGATTGGTTCTCTTCCCTGTAAAACCTGAAGGTATCCTATAGCTCAGCAATGTTTGGATCCTCACTTTAATTGCCTAGGATTCAGATGTGACCTGGTGCGCTCAGTCTGAGACATCTGGGTGAATTCACACATCTGTGAAAACCCCAGGCCTTGCCTGATTTCTGCTGATTCTGAGTGACTGACACCCTCCTGGTCTCTCCTCCTGCCTCTGGCTTCTGAGTCCACATGTGCTGTCTCTGCATCAGCCTCTTCCGACCCAGCAGTAATTCTCAGCCCTTTGCCATTTTATCCCCAAAACTCGCTAAGCATTTCATGAGTAATACATTGTACTAAAGGTTTGAGACTCGTGGGTGAAGAGTGCATGGGTAGGTCATGTTGCATTATTAAAGGTGTGACTAGGTCCCAGTAATTCTCTTTCCTATTCGCCTCCCCACCCCATTGTCCCTGGAAGCTCCATGATCTGCTCCCTCCATTAGCCAAACTAACCCAGGTCCTCTTAGCTCCTAGCTCTACCCTGCTACCAAGGACCCGCAGAACAAAGTGTCATCTGTGTAAAAAGACCCGGGCTCCTTAGAAGATAGCTAGAAGTATAATAACATCAACAGTTCATTTGCATGTATTTACTAATGTATTGAGATCCAGTCTGAGTCTCTGCCTGCATTGAAAGGCAGCACAATGTTTTAGGAAAGGAGCTGAATTTAGAGTCAGTTTCTTGGGGTTAGAGCCAGCAGCACCCCTCAGTAGCCATGTGGGAAAGTCAGCAATCCATTTCAAACCTCAGTTCATCATCTGAAGAGTGAAGATGTTACTAATATTTTGAATTGTTATGCTGATTCAAATAGTTTTGAAATAGTTTAAGCAGTGCACTCTGGAACACAAGAGCAGCAGTGCCCATGACATTCATTCAGCTTTTCAAGACTCAGGAAGCTGCTGGCATTTTGGGTACTGCGCGTCCTGCATTGTGCAGATTCTAGGTAACACAGACCGACTTCATTACATTCCAAATAACATGCCTGTGGAGAAACACTGTCTGAACACAATGTGAAGATAAAGTATGTGGCCTCTGACCTTCCACCTTTCACACAAAATGGAGGTGGATTGATATATAGTGCAGATGATTCTTCAGAAAGAGTTTCCTCATTCTGGGTTATTTAGACCTGTCTTTGTTCGAAGGTGATAGCTTCTGTGGCATCCAATGGCATCACCAAAATTTTAATTACAATCTTGAGCTTTCTTCTATAAGGAGTGCTTCCACTTAGGATGTTTTTGTTTAATCTTTCAGTTGAAACTACATTATATCCTCCAGAAGACAAAAAGAAGGAGAAAAATTATGGAATAGAGGCCACAGGAATTTTCCACATGATGAAGATACAAGGAAGCAGGTGATTCCTGCGTTGATCAGCTATTGATGTCAAGTATTAATAGTTGCCTTTTTTTTAATCCATGTGAGTTATTTTAATAGCTACTTCAGGATAGTCCATGATATTATACAAAAAGGAAGATCTGAACATTAAAGCTGATGGCAGGATTGTATGCATGATGTCCACAAAACAAAAAGCAATTTAAGTCGTCTATTCTCAATGATTGCTAATCATACTACAGAGAAAATTACAATATTAAAATATGTCATTATCAATGAATTAATCTTCCTTAGAAAATCTGATTATTACAGGTAAAATATAGCATTTAGAACTTTCATTTTAAATACAAATTTTATTTTAAAATTTTAGAATTTTTTCAATGGGAATTATAAAGGTAAATGATAAAGAAAATTTTACATTCAGGTAATATCTCTTAAAGCATTATGAAAAATAGTTTTTATTTTGAAAATGATGTCAGGAAAGAGTAGCTGAATTCCCCTAAAACTAGTTATGCAATTATCATTTTGGTAGCATTAATAAGCAAACATGTTTACGGTTTAACACTGCAGCTATCTGTCAAGTAATTAGGAAGAATAAATGTTGCATGTGCATTAGGTTCGGAGAAGGCGATGGCACCCCACTCCATTACTCTTGCCTGGAAAATCCCATGGACAGAGGAGCCTGGTGGGCTGCAGTCCATGGGGTCGCGAAGAGTCGGACATGACTGAGCGACTTCACTTTCAATTTTCACTTTCATGCATTGGAGAAGGAAATGGCAACCCACTCCAGTGTTCTTGCCTGGAGAATCCCAGGGACGGGGGAGCCTGGTGGGCTGCTGTCCATTGGGTCGCACAGAGTTGGACACGACTGGAGTGACTTAGCAGCAGCAGCAGCAGTGCATTAGGTTGAACATTACTTACATATACTTTTAAATATGGAGTTCTTTAATTTAATTTTTTGATAATTTGGACTACACACTTAAGTCTTGTTGTAATACTTTAAAACAATTTAGAAACATTTTCCTCAACATCTAGCCTTGAAAACCCATTCTAATGCCTTTATCAATAGTCACTGTAACCAAATGAAATTGGTATTTTGGGGCCTTAATGTAAAGTTTAAAACTTCACATATTCAAAGCTGTGATGAAGTGACTCCATGTTTCCATTTGTTTATATGGTCTGAAATCACAGTTCTGTACAGTGGCCATGTTTTTTCTCTCCACAAAATATATGTTGACAGATGAGAAGAACCGGCTTTTGAAATTCATCTTGACATATTGAACAAATATCATCTGCATCTGAACACTGTCTCTTGCTGGCAGCCACTCCATAACTTGGTCATGTAAAAAATATTGGCAAAACCTGTCTTAAAATTCTTAGACGTCAAAAAAATCCAAAAGGTTTAGTATGAGGTAGAATAAAACCATCAATATTCCAAGAATCCATCTAATTATGTTACTAAACTCCCCATAGCTTATAAGGTAATGAAACCAAACTGGTATGGGAACAAAAGTTTGATAATACTGACACAGTTCTTCTAAAAGCATATGCCAGTAATTCTAGGATTTAAAAGGCATGATGCAAGAAGGCATTTTAAGTAAATAGGCATTTTAAGCCCATGAAGAGGAATGTCAGAATGAAGCCTGTAATTCCAACGAACCAAAGTACTTCCCAGAAACTCTAATGGACTATGGTAGGAGTTTTTAAAATTAAGCTGTAATGAAGTGACTGAGAATAAAATGTGTAATACGAAAGAATGGAAAATCCTGCTAAGACTACCAGTAACCAAACACACTGAGCACCCTTCTGAGCACCCTTCTCTTAGAAAAACCCGGTTTACAATGCTTTCATTTGCATATATGAAAGTTGTGAGCAGTCCAGTTCCAAGAGCAATTCTCGTTACATGCTGCATAACAAGTTTTACACCCAGAATCAAAATATATGGAAGACTTTTTTGCAATCCCTTGAAGAGGTATTTGAATTCTGAGAAGGAGCTACAGTGATCTCCAGGCTTGCTTCATTGTGGGAGTGACTCCATAACTGGCTGTGTACACATCCGTGGGAACAGCTATGGACTCCTGACCTTCTAGTAATATCTCTGGAGCTTAGATTTTCAGCACACTCTTTAGGTATGGAGTTTAACTGAATATGAACATCTCCAGAATAAAAACAGGAAGCTTCTCCTGTCACTCTTGTTTGGGCACGTTGGGAGGCTGAGGCATCCTCACTGACTACAGTTCCAGAAGGGCTGCGCAATTGGCTAAAGTTGGTTTTACATGAGCCTTGAGATCCAAATTTCTTTACTTCTGGGTTCTGCCTCCTCTTGTGACACTGAGTGGACTGAGGCCCGGGCGTCGACAGCAGGAACAGTGGGAGACACCCTGAGGCTTTCAGGCAGGGCCATCACCATCAAAGCCCACTACCAGCATCTCAGCCCTGCTTGGCAGCCCACGTTGTTGTCTTTCCAATGCCAGTATTACCCAGTTTGGGCTTCCCAGGTGGCGCTAGTGCTAAAGAATCTGCCTGCCGATGCAGGAACTGTACAAGATGCAGGTTCGATCCCTGGGTCAGGAAGATCCCCTGCAGGAGGGCATGGAAACCCACTCCAGTATTCTTGCCTGGAGAATCCCATGGAGAAAGCAGCCTGGCAGGCTACAGTCCCTAGGGTCGCAAAGAGTCGGACACGGCTGACGGGACTTAGCATGCACATACACACGTTACCCAGTATAAATAACTGTTGAGCTAAAGGAAGGACAAATTTCACTACCTTTCCCATCCTTCTCCCTCAGTTCTTGATAAGCCAGGTAGACATAAACAGGGCCCAGATCCCCAGCCCCCAGACCTCCAGGAGCAACGCAGTTGTGATCCTCTAGCTCTCCGTCTGCCCATCATGTTGTGGAGAGGCCTACCATCTGTAGACCTGACTCCTGGGTTACTGTCTGGTCCCCCACCTTCACTCTGCCTTTATTCTCAGGCGTAGACTCATGGCTACTCTTCCTGCCATGGAGGGAGTCCAGGTGAGGTCGGGCAGGAGGATGGGTACATATTGCCCTTGGGCCAGAAGCTAGATGAAAATGTGCATTCCTCCCATTGACTGCATTCCCGGGATTTAATGAGCTGTTTTGAAAGATGCTTGATGAAGTGATATTTTCTCACAGATATTTCATGATTTATGTAAGGAGAAAAAAAGCTGGCCTCTGTGGGCTTCCAGAGGAACCTGCTTCAGATGAGGGTTGGGGGCCGTGCTGACAGGAAGTAACGAGATTTGTAAGCCAGTGTGATTCTGTCTCCAGTCAACAGGGTGAACCCTAAGTTTTGTTCTTAGATCACGTCTCTGATGACTTTGACAATGTCACTTCCCCCTCTGAAATCTTCAGTAACCCTGTGTGCTGACAGAAATATTCCGATTTCCTTTCACTTTAATCCAATTTTTCCATAATTTGAGTCCAACCTGCTCCTTTGGTCTTCTCTCTTGTTTCTCACTTCATAAATCTTACACCTCAGGTCCCTTCAAAAACAAAAAATAAGCAAACAAAAGAACTTGTCCTTCCCTGAAAACAGGTTCTCCAACTAGTTCAGCTGCTAATTAATGAGCAATGGGACCCTGGTTAATCATTAACATCCTCAAGTCCCAGCAGCATAGCTTGTAAAACCCAAGGGCAAGGCTTGGTCTAGTGAATTTCTCACATGTTGCCCGGGTATATCTAACACGCATCAAAGTCTGTGAATCTCTGGACCAAAAGCCTCCTCCAACTCTGATTTTCCCACACCTTAGCCATGCACGGCAATTCTCTACACCCATGTGTTTATTTAATAAAGTACCTTCTGAAATGTTTTGCTTTCCCTCTGATTAACCCCAGCGCATCTGTGTGTACACGTGCATGCATGCATGTGCACGCACACGCGCGCACACACACACACACACACAATCAGTGTCCCTTAAGATGACTTTCAATGCCACCTCCTTTAGAAAGTCTTGCCTGAGGGCTGAGCTTGCCTTCTTAAGCTCTTTGGTCAACACCTTGACCACAATCAGTCCTAGTTCTTAAGTGAGTTTTGTTTATGGTATCATTAGTAGATTGTAAACTTTCTGAGCATAAATGTCCCTTCCTGTTCATCCTTCATTTTCCACCTTATTCATGGGAGCAGCTCTTGAGAGTAGGTTGAATAGAGTTAAACTGTCCTTGAGAGACATCTTAGCAAAGGTGACTTGTTGGAGGGCCTTGGGAAGATTGCTGATGAAGGTGAAGGTCATGTGTCTCTCTATCATATGACCTGACCAGTCACATTCTCTGCCTCTCTCGGCATGTGATGGTGGACTCAAGAGAATAAGAAAAGCTGCAGCTGTTTTTTGTCAAAATCAGATGATTTTATATCTGTAATCTTGCAACCAGAGCAGTTGAGCTGATATACTTAATGACTCACTCTATACAGACGAAAGTCTGTTCTTGAGAAATGAGGAGGGGGAACCATTAATCTTTTATAAAATAAACAGAGCGGTAATTACACTTGGATCTGAAGAGTACAGACCCTGAGCTGGAACGCGGCATATAGGGACCCGCCAAATTCCATGACCAGTGAGGAGCACCCGGGTGATAATTGATTGTGGGATCCTTTTCCCTGTGGTCTCTGAGGGACTGTCAGAGTATCACCAGTTTTGAGAGGGCCCTTATCAAAGGAACTGCCTCAGCTTCGTGAGAAAGAAAAGCTTGTCATCATCTAAGGCCTTTGGGGAACTTGCTTTTCTAAGCTTGCTTTGAAGCTTTGGGTGCCCACTGGGTCAGCATTTTGCTTTGGGTTGCCTATCCCTGTGTCACACCCATGCCTTTCCCACCCACCCACCCCCATACACAAGTTCCTGCTTCTCCCCGAGGCATGCGGGAGAGAGGCTCTGTCCTTGGCTTTCCCAGTACTCACTTATTCCCTAATCCCTGAAGACTGCCCAACATACCCCTCAAGGTCATGAAACATCAGCTTTCTCTGCTGACAACCAGGCTCAGCAGTCTCTTTCCGACATCCTGCTTGACTTCTCAAGGGCACGTCAGATGTTGGACTCCCTTTGTTGCCTTGGCTTCCAACCCAATTCACTTCTGCTTCTCTCTTCTAAATTCTTCTGATGCCTCTTCCTTGCCTGTCACTTAAACACTAGCATCTCCACACTTCTTTCTTAGGTCAGCCTCCTTTCTCCCACCTCATTCTCTTTTTTTTTTTTAATTGAAGTATAGTTGATTTACAATATTGTGTTAGTTTTCACATCTATAGCATAGTTATTCAGTATTTTTGCAGATTATATTCCATTAAGGTTATTACAAGATACTGCATGCATGCTTAATCACGTCCAACTGTTTGCGACCCCTTGAACTGTAGCCCTCCAGGCTCCCCTGTCCATGGAATTTTCCAGGCAAGAATACTGGAGTGGATTGCCATTTCCTACTCCAGGGGATCTTCCTGACCCAGGAACTGAACCCAAGTCTCCTGTGTCTCCTGCATTGGCAGGCAGATTCTTTAACACAGGGCTAATAGAAGATAATGAGTATAATTCCCTATGCTTATCTATTCCTTGTTGCTTATTTATTTGATATATAGTAGTTTGTTTCATTTAATCCCACACCCCTGATTTGTCCCTTCACACTTCTCTCTTTGCTGTGGTAACCACAAGTTTGTTTTGTCTGTGACTCTGTTTCTATTTTATATATACATTCATTTGTATTATTTTTTAGATTCCACATATAAGTGATAAATACAGTATTTATATTCACATTGCTGCAAATGACATTATTTCATTCTCTTTTCAGTTCAGTTCAGTCACTCAGCTGTGTCCGACTCTTTGTGACCCCATGAATCCCAGCATGTCAGGCCTCCCTGTCCATCACCAACTCCCAGAGTTCACTCAAACTAATGTCCATCAAGTCGGTGATGCCATCCAGCCATATCATCCTCTGTCATCCCCTTCTTCTCCTGTCCCCAATCCCTCCCAGCATCAGAGTCTTTTCCAATGAGTCAACTCTTCGCATGAGGTGGCCAAAGTACTGGAGTTTCAGCTTTAGCATCATTCCTTCCAAGGAAATCCCAGGGCTGATCTCCTTCAGACTGGTTGGATCTCCTTGCAGTACAGTCAAAAGCATCAATTCTTCAGTGCTCAGCTTTCTTCACAGTCCAACTCTCACATCCATACATGACCACTGGAAAAACCATAGCCTTGACTAGATGGACCTTTGTTGGCAAAGTAATGTCTCTGCTTTTGAATATGCTATCTAGGTTGGTCATAACTTTCCTTTCAAGGAGTAAGCATCTTTTAATTTCATGGCTGCAATCACCATCTGCAGTGATTTTGGAGCCCCCCAAAATAAAGTCTGACACTGTTTCCACTGTTTCCCCATCTACTTCCCATGAAGTGATGGGACCAGATGCCGTGTTTTCTGAATGTTGAGCTTTAAGCCAACTTTTCACTCTCTTTCATTTTCATCAAGAGGCTCTTTACCTCCTCTTCACTTTCTGCCATAAGGGTGGTGTCATCTGCATATCTGAGGTTATTGATATTTCTCCCAGTAATCTTGATTCCAACTTGTGCTTCTTCCAGCCCAGTGTCTCTCCTGATGTATTCTGCATATAAGTTAAATAAGCAGGGTGACAATATACAGCCTTGATATACTCCTTTTCCTATTTGGAACCAGTCTGTTGTTCCATGTGCAGTTCTAACTGTTGCTTCCTGACCTGCATATAGGTTTCTCAAAAGGCAGGTCAGGTGGTCTGGTATTCCCATCTCTTTCAGAATTTTCCACAGTTTATTTTGATCCACACAGTCAAAGGCTTTGGCATAGTCAATAAAGCAGAAATAGATGTTTTTCCAGAACTCTCTTGCTTTTTCCATGATCCAGCAGATGTTGGCAATTTGATCTCTGGTTCCTCTGCCTTTTTAAAACCAGCTTGAACATCTGGAAGTTCATGGTTCACATATTGCTGAAGCCTGGCTTAGAGAATTTTGAGCATTACTTTACTAGCATATGAGATGAGTACAATTGTGCAGTAGTTTGAGCATTCTTTGGCATTGCTTTTCTTTGGGATTGGAATGAAAACTAACCTTTTCCAGTCCTGTGGCCACTGCTGAATTTTCCAAATTTGCTGGCGTATTGAGTGCAGCACTTTCACAGCATCATCTTCCAGGATTTGATATAGCTCAACTGGAATTCCATCACCTCCACTAGCTTTGTTCATAGTGATGCTTTCTAAGGCCCACTTGACTTCACATCCCAGGATGTCTGGCTCTAGGTGAGTGATCACACCATCGTGATTATCTGGGTCATGAAGATCTTTTTTGTACAGTTCTTCTGTGTATTCTTGCCACCTCTTCTTAATATCTTCTGCTTCAATTAGGTCCATACCATTTCTGTCCTTTATCGAGCCCATCTTTGCATGAAATGTTCCCTTGGTATCTCTAATTTTCTTGAAGAGATCTCTAGTCTTTCCCATTCTGTTGTTTTCTTCTATTTCTTTGCATTGATCACTGAGGAAGGCTTTCTTATCTCTCCTTGCTATTCTTTGGAACTCTGCATTCAGATGGGTATATCTTTCCTTTTCTCCTTTGCTTTCCACTTCTCTTCTTTTCAAAGCTATTTGTAAGGCCTCCTCAAACAGCCATTTTGCTTTTTTGCATTTCTTTTCCATGGGGATGGTCTTGATCCCTGTCTCCTGTACAATGTCATGAACCTCCATCCATAGTTCATCAGGCACTCCATCAGATCTAGGCCCTTAAATCTATTTCTCACTTCCACTGTATAATCATAAGGGATTTGATTTAGGTCATACCTGAATGGTCTAATGGTTTTCCCTACTTTCTTCAATTTAAGCCTGAATTTGGCAATAAGGAGTTCATGGTCTGAGCCACAGTCAGCTCCTGGTCTTGTTTTTGCTGACTGTATAGAGCTTCTCCATCTTTGGCTTTAAAGAATATAATCAATCTGATTTCGGTGTTGACCATCTGGTGATGTCCATGTGTAGAGTCTTCTCTTGTGTTGTTGGAAGAGGGTGTTTGCTATGACCAGTGCGTTCTCTTGGCAAAACTCTGTTAGCCTTTGCCCTGCTTCCGTACTCCAAGGCCAAATTTGCCTGTTATTCCATGTGTTTCTTGACTTCCTACTTTTCCATTCTAGTCCCCTATAATGAAAAGGACATCTTGTTTGGGTGTTAATTCTAAAAGGTCTTGTAAGTCTTCATAGAACCATTCAACTTCAGCTTCTTCAGCGTTACTGGTTGGGGCATAGGCTTGGATTACTGTGATGTTGAATGGCTTGCCTTGGAAACGAACAGAGATCATTCTGTCATTTTTGAGATTGCGTCCAAGTACTGCATTTTGGACTCTTTCGTTGACCATGATGGCTACTCCGTTTCTTCTAAGGGATTCCTGCCCACAGTAGTAGATATAATGGTCATCTGAGTTAAATTCACCCATTCCAGTCTATTTTAGTTCGCTGACTCCTAGAATGTCAATGTTCACTCTTGCCATCTCCTGTTTGACCACTTCCAATTTGCCTTCATTCATGGACCTAACATTCCAGGTTCCTATGCAATATTGCTCTTTACAGCATCAGACCTTGCTTCTATCACCAGTCACATCCACTACTGGGTATTATTTTTGCTTTGGCTCCATCCCTTCATTCTTTCTGGAGTTATTTCTCCACTGATCTCCAGTAGCATATTGGGCACCCACCAACATGGGGAGTTCCTCTTTCAGTATCCTATCATTTTGCCTTTTCATACTGTTCATGGGGTTCTCAAGGCAAGAATACTGAAGTGGTTTGCTGTTCCCTTCTCCAATGGACCACATTCTCTTTTATGGCTGAGTAATAGTCCATTGTGTGTGTGTGTGTGTGTGTGTGTGCGCGCGTGCATGCATGCGTAAGCACATGCGTGTGTTGATCACATATTCTTTTTTTCAAACTTTATACTTTTTTTTTAATTGAAAGATAATTGTTTTACAGAATTTTGTTATTTTATGTCAAATCTCAACATGAATCAGCCATAGGTATACATATATCCCCTTCCTTTTGAACCTCCCTCCCATCTTCCTCCCCATCCCACCCCTCTAGGTTGATACAGAGCCCCTGTTTGAGTTTCCTGAGACATACAGCAAATTCCCATTGGTTATCGATTTCACATATGGTAATGTAAGTTTCCTCTTCACTTTCTGCCGTAAGGGTGGTGTCATCTGCATATCTGAGGTTATTGATATTTCTCCCAGCAATCTTGATTCCAGCTTGTGCTTCTTCCAGCCCCACGTTTCTCATGATGTACTCTCAGTTCAGTTCAGTCGCTCAGTCGTGTCCGACTCTGCATATAAGTTAAATAAGCAAGGTGACAATATACAGCCTTGACATAGAGGATAGTGAAAAAGTTGGCTTAAAGCTCAACATTCAGAAAACGAAGATCATGGCATCTGGTCCCATCACTTCATGGCAAATAGATTGGGAAACAGTGGAAACAGTGCCAGACTTTATTTTGGAGGGCTCCAAAATCACTGCAGATGGTGATTGCAGCCATGAAATTAAAAGACGCTTACTCCTTGGAAGGGAAGTTATGACCAACCTAGACAGCATATTAAAAAGCAGAGACATTACTTTGCCAACAAAGGTCTGTCTAGTCAAGGCTATGGTTTTTACAGTGGTCATGTATGGATGTGAGAGTTGGACTGTGAAGAAAGCTGAGCGCCGAAGAATTGATGCTTTTGAACTGTGGTGTTGGAGAAGACTCTTGAGAGTCCCTTGGACTGCAAGGAGATCCAACCAGTCCATTCTAAAGGAGATCAGTCCTGGGTGTTCATTGGAAAGACTGATGCTAAAGCTGAAACTCCAGTACTTTGGCCACCTCATGCGAAGAGTTGACTCATTGAAAAAGACTCTGATGCTGGGAGGGATTGGGGGCAGGAGGAGAAGGGGATGACAGAGGATGAGGTGGCTGGATGGCATCACTGACTCGAAGGAAATGAGTCTGAGTGAATTCTGGGAGTTGGTGATGGACAGGGAGGCCTGGCATGCTGGGATTCATGGGGTCGCAAAGATTTGGACACAACTGAGCGACTGAACTGAACTGAACTAAATGTAAGTTTACATGTTACTCTTTCCATACATCTCACCCTCTCCTTCCCTCTCCCCATGTCCATAAGTCTATTCTCTATGTCTGTTTCTCCATTGATATCCTATAAGTAAATTGTGCAGTATCATTGTTTCAGATTTCATATATTTGCATTAGAATATGGTATTTATCTTTCTCTTTCTGACTTACTTCACTCTGTGTAATAAGTTCTAGGTTCATCCACCTCATTAGAACTGACTCAAAGTTGTTCCTTTTTATGGCTGAGTAATATTCGATTATGTATATGTGCCACAAGTTCTTTTATCCATTCATTCATCTGTAGATGGACATCTAGGTTGCTTACATGTTCTAGCTACTGTAAATAGTGCTGCAATGAACAATGAGATATATGTGTCTTTCAATTTTGGTTTCCTCAGGATATATGCCTAGGAGTGGGATCACTGGGTCATATGGTGGTTTTATTCCTAGTTTTTTAAGGAATCTCCATAGTGACTGTATCAATTTACACTCCCAACAACAGTGCGAGAGCATTCTCTTTTCTCCATACCCTCTCCAGCATTTATTGTTTGTAGATTTTTTGATGATGGCCATTCTGACTGGTGTGAGGTGGTATCTCATTGTAGTTTTGATTTGCATTTCTCTAATAATGAGTGATGTTGAACATCTTTTCATGTGTTCGTTAGCCATCTGTATGTCTTCTTTGGAGAAATGTCTGTTTAGGTCTTTTTCCCACTTTTTGATTGGGTTGTTTGTTTTTCTGATATTAAGTTATATGAGCTGCTTGTATATTTTGGAAATTAATCCTTTGTCAGTTGTTTCATTTGCTATTATTTTCTCCCATTCTAAGGGTTGTCTTTTCACCTTGATTATAGTTTCCTTTGCTGTGCAAAAGCTTTTAAGTTTAATCAGGTCCCACTTGTTTACTTTTGTTTTTATTTCCATTACTCTAGGAGGTGGGTCATAGAGGATCTTGTTTTGATTTTTGTCATGAGTATTCTGCCTATGTTTTCCTCTAAGACTTTGATAGCTTCTGGTCTTACATTTAGGTCTTTAATCCATTTTGAGTTTATCTTTGTTTATGGTGTTAGGAAGTGTTCAATTTTGTTCTTTTACATGTAGCTGTCCAGTTTCTCCAGCACCATTTATTGAAGAGGCTGTCTTTGCCCCCATTGTATACTCTTGCCTCCTTTGTCAAAATAAAGTACCCATAAGTGCATGGGTATTTCTGGGCTTTCTATCTTGTTCCATTGGTCTTTATTTCTGTTTTTATGCCAGTACCATACTGTCTTGATGACTCTAGCTTGGTAGTATAATCTGAAGTCAGGAAGATTGATTTCTCCAGCTCCATTCTTCTTTCTCAAGATTGCTTTGGCTATTCGGGGTCTTTTGTGTTTCCATACAAATTGTGAAATTTTTTGTTCTAGTTCTGTGAAAAATGCCATTGGTAATTTGATAGGGATCACAATGAATCTGTAGATTGCATTTGGTAGTATAGTCATTTTTCACAATATTGATTCTTCCTGCCCAGGAACATATAATATCTCTCCATCTGTTTATGTCATCTTTGATTTATTTCATTAGCATCTTATACTTTTCTGTGTACAGTTCTTTTGACTCCTTAGGGAAGTTTATTCCTAGATATTTAATTGTTTTTGTTGCAATGGTGAATGGGATTACTTCCTTAATTTCTCTTTCTGATTTTTCATTGTTAGTATTTAGAAATGCAAGTGACTTCTGTGTATTGATTTTGTATCCTGCAACTTTGCTAAATTCACTGATTAGCTCTAGTAAATTTTTGATATTATCCGTAGGGTTTTCTACGTACAGTATCATGTCATCTGCAAACAGTGAGAGCTTTACTTCTTTTCCAATCTGGACTCCTTTTATTTCTTTCTCTTCTCTGATTGGTTTAGCTAGGACTTCCAGAGCTATTTTGAATAATAGTGGTGAAAGTGGACACCCTTGTCTTGTTCCTGATCTTAGGGGGAATGCTTTCAGGTTTTCACCATTGAGAATAATGTTTGCTGTAGACTTATCATATATGGCCTTTATTATGTTGAGGTAGGTTCCTTCTATGCCCATTTTTTGAAGAGTTTTAATCATAAATGGGTGCTGAATTTTGTCAAAGGTTTTTCTGCATCTATTGAGATTATCATATGAGTTTTATCTTTCAATTTGTTAATATGGTGTTATCACATTGATTGATTTGTGTACACAGAAGAATTCTTGCATCCCTGGAATAAGCCCAACTTGATTATGGTGTATGATCTTTTTAATGTGTTGCTGAATTCTGTTTGCTAAAATTTTGTTGAGGATTTTTGCATCTGTGTTCATCACAGATGTTCAAAATCTGTGATACTGGCCTGTAGTTTTCTTTTTTTATGTGTTGCCTTTGTCTGGTTTTGGTATCAGGGTGATGGTGGCCTTGTAGAATGAGTTTGAAAGTGTTCCTTCCTCTTTGATTTTTTGAAAGAGTTTTAGAAAGATAGGCATTAGCTCTTCTCTGAATGTTTGATAGAATTCTCCTGTGAAGCCATCTGGTGATTTCTCCTGTGAAAGCCATCCGGGCTTTCATTTTGGGGGAGATTTTTGATCATAGCTTCAATTTCAGTGCTTGTAATTGGGTTGTTCATAATTTCTATTTCTTCCTGGTTCAGTCTTGGAAGGTTGAACTTTTCTAAGGATCTGTCCATTTCTTCAAGGTTATCCATTTTATTGCCGTATAATTGTTCATAATACTCTTATAATCCTTTGTATTTCTGCATTATTTGTTGTAACCTCTCCTTTTTCATTTCTAGTTCTGTTGATTTGATTCTTCTGTCTTTTTTTCCTTGATGAAATTGGCTAAAGGTTTGTCAATTTTGTTTATCTTCTCAAAGAACCGGCTTTTAGTTTTATTAATCTTTACTATTGTTTCTTTCATTTCTTTTTCATTTATTTCTGCATGGATCTTTATAATTTCTTTCCTTCTACTAATTTTGGGGCTTTTTGTTCTTCTTTTTCCAGTTGTTTTAGGTGTAAAGTTAGGTTGTCTATTCGATGTTTTTCTTGTTTCTAGAGGTAAGATTCAGAGAAGGTGATGGCACCCCACTCCAGTACTCTTGCCTAGAAAATCCCATGGATGGAGGAGTCTGGTGGGCTGCAGTCCGTGGAGTCTCGAAGAGTCGGATACGACTGAGCAACTTCACTTTCACTTTTCACTTTCCACTTTCATGCATTGGAGAAGGACATGGCAACCCACTCCAGTGTTTTTGCCTGGAGAATCCCAGGGACGAGGCAGCCTGGTGGGCTGCCATCTATGGGGTCACACAAAGTTGGACACGACTGAAGCAACTTAGCAGCAGCAGCAGAGGTAAGATTGTATTGCTATAAACTTCCCTCTTAGAACTGCTTTTGCTGCATCTCATAGGTTTTGAGTTGTGTTTTCATTGTCATTTGTTTCTAGAAGTTTTTGATTTCCTTTTGATTTCTTCAGTAACCTATTGTTTATTTAGAAATGTATTGTTTAATCTCCATGTGTTTGTTTTTCTTAAAGTTTTTTTTCTTGTAATTGATATCTAGTCTCATAGCATTGTGGTCAGAGAAGATGCTTGATATGATTTCAATTTTCTTAAATATACTGAGGTTTGATTTGTGATCCAAGATGTGGTTTATCCTAGAGAATGTCCCATGTGCACTTGAAAAGGTGTATTCTTCTGCATTTGGATAGAATGTCCCGAAGATATCAATGAGATCCATCTCATCTAATATATCATTTAAGACTTCTGTTTCCTTATTAATTTTCTGTTTTGATGGTATGTCCAATGGTGTGAGTGAGGTGTTAAAGTCTCCTACTATTATTGTGTTACTGTCTTTAAATTAAAGACTTTTTTTTATGTCTTTAAAGACAATTTCACTGTCATACAAATTTTTCCTTTTTTGTCTGTTAGTGTTTGTCTTATGTATTGAGGTGCTCCTATGTTGGGTGCATAGATATTTACAATTGTTATGTCTTCCTCTTGGATTGATCCCTTGGTCATTATGTAGTGTTCTTCCCTATCTCTTGTATATTCCTTATTTTAAGGTCTATTTTTTTCTAATATGAGGGCTGCTACTCCAGCTTTCTTTTGCTTACCATTTGCATGGAATATATTTTTCCCTCCTCTTACAAGTCTATATGTGTCTTTAGGTCTGAAGTGTGTTTCTTGTAGATAGCATATATATGGGTCTTGTTTTTGTATCCATTCATCCAGTCTGTGTCTTTTGGTTGGAGCATTTAATCCATTTACATTTAAAGTAATTATTGATATATATGTTCCTAGTACCATTTTCTTGATTGTCTGGGGTTGATTTTGTAGATCTTTTTTCTTGTCTTGTATTTCTTGACTGTATAAGTCCCTTTAACATTTGTTGTAAAGCTGGTTTGGTGGTACTGAATTCTCTTAACTTTTGCTTCTGTGAAAAGCTTTTTATTTCTCCATCAATTTTGAATGAGATCCTTGCCAGCTACAGTAATCTTGGTGGTAGATTTTTCCATTTCAGTACTTTAAATATATCCTGCCATTCCCTTCTGGCCTGCAGAGTTTCTACTGAAAGAGCAGCTGTTAAACATATGGGGTTTCCCTTGTATATTACTTGTTGCTTCTCTCTTGCTGCTTTTCATATTCTTTCTTTGTGTTAGGTCTTTGTTAGTTTGATTAGAATGTGTCTTGGTGTGTTTCTCCTTGGGTTTATCATGTATGGCACTCTTTGTGCCTCTTGGACTTGATTGACTATTTCCTTTTCCATTTTGGGGAAATTTTCAACTATAATCTCTTCAGAAATGTTCTCATACCCTTTCTTTTTCTCTTCTTCTTCTGGGACCCCTATAATTCAAACATTGGTGATTTTGACATTGTCCCAGAGGTATCTGAGACTGTCCTCAGTTCTTTTCATTCTTTTTACTTTATTCTGCTCTTCAGAAGTTATGTCCACCATTTTATCTTGCAGCTCACTGGTTCTTTCTTCTGCTTCAGATATTCTGCTATTGATTCCTTCCAGAGTATTTTTAATTTCAGTAATCGTGTTGTTTGTTTCTGTACGTTTATTCTTCAATTCTTCTAGATTCTTGCATTTTCTCCATTTTGTTTTCAAGGTTTTTGATCATCTTTACTATCATCATTCTGAATTCCTTTTAAGGTATTTTGACTATTTCCTCTTCATTTATTTGGACTTCTATGTTTCTAATTTCCTTCATTTGTGTAATATTTCTCTGCCTTTTCATTATTTTTTTAACTTATTTTGTTTGAGGTCTCCCTTTCCCTTTCAGTGTTGAATTTTTTCTTCCATTTGATTTCTGTTCTCCTAAGGTTGGTCCAGTGGTTTTTGTAAGCTTTGTATAGGGTGAGATTTGTGCTGAGTTTTTTGTTTGTTTGTTTGTTTTCCTCTGATGGGCAAGGCTGAGTAATCCTGTCTGCTGATGATTGGGTTTGTATTTTTGTTTTGTTTGTTGTTTAAATGAGGCATCCTGCACAGGGTGTTACTGGTAGTTGGGTGATGCTGGATCTTGTATTCAAGTTGTTTTCTTTGTGTGAGTTCTCACTATTTGACACTCCCTAGGGTTCTGGTAGTCTAGGGCCAGTTCTGGTAGTTCTCTGGTAGTCTAGGACCTTGGAGTCAGTGCTCCCACTTCAAAGGCTCAGGGTTTGATCTCTCCCTAGGATGCCCTCCAACACTGTGCTGATCTCTGGACCTGTTGTGGGGCAGCTCAGATTCTAATCTGGTCTTATTCCTGTGTGTTCTTGACTCCAATGCTCACAACTATCAGAACTAGTGCATTTTCTTTTGTGGGAACTCTCAATGTCATTTTATCTCTTCCATAGACATAGAGTCTGCCCAGTTGATCATGTGGATTTAATCTGCAGCTTGTTCAGCTGGTGGGAAGGTTTTGGGTCTTCTTCCTTAGCCACACTGCCCCTTGGGTTTCAATTGTGCTTTTATTTTCACCTTTGCAGGTAGGTCATCCACTGGTGTTTGCTCGAGGCTGCCCTGGAGGACTTGGGTTTGGCCCTGTGAGGGCCAGATGTGGAGGTTATGCAGCTGCTTGGGTTGCAGGGGTTCTGGCAGCACCAGGTTCTCAGGGGAGTTGGTAGCTAGGGCAACAGAAAATATAGTGCTCTAGAAGGGTATGGCAACCAGTACTGGCCAATATACTCCAGTATTCTTGCCTGGAGAATGCCCTTGACAGAGAAGCTTGACAGACCACAGTCTACAGGGTTGCAAAGAGTAGGACATGACCGAAGTGACCCTGAGTGCATAGATGCAAGCCTTTTTTTGCCTGTGGCAGCTCTGCCCCAGTGAGAGTTGAGCGTGAAGGTGGTGCAGCTGCTTGGCCTGCGGGAACCCTGGTGGCACCAACTATGCAGGGACATGGACTGCCTCTGCCACAGGAGTTACGGCCCTATCAGAGTCTTTTTTCTGGCCTCTTGTAGCTGTTGATCAGAAGGCCTCTCTGGCCGGTCTTTCTTCGCAGATCTGCCCATTCAGGCACTTAGAGGGCTCCCTTGCCTGGGGTCCTTCTCTGTTGTTCCGTGTGTCAGGCACACAGAGAGGTCCTTCTGGCTGGGATCCTACTCTGTAGGTCGGTGTGTCAGGCACTTAAAGGGGCACCCTGGGTGGGGAACTACTCTATAGTTCTGGGCATCAGGCATTTGATGGGCCAGCCTCTCTATTGTTCAGCTGCCAATGCTGGTGTGTGGGGTAAGAGGGGCTATAGTGATGGCTCCAGCCCCTACACATAACTCAGCAGTATCTCCTTGCTTCCATGGCTGCCCAGCTTTCCTCCACAGGCAGTTCCAACCACAATCTCCTCTCTCATATCCCCACAATCAGTCTCTTCACAGTCAACAGTAGCCTTCACCCTGGGATTGCTCCACAATCCCTAAACTCCAGCTGCCAGCCACTGAGCCTTCCAGGGGACCTGCATCCCTGTCTGGGGTATGTATGATTGTGGCAAGGACTATCTGATTCTCTTTCCATTCTCTTTCCAATCAGCTGTTTCACTCTTAGCCTTAAATGTTCCTCCTGCGACTAAGACAGTTGCCCTGATGTGGGGGTCAGACCCCTGCTTCAGTTCCCCCACCCACAGAGGGCAGATCCACCCCTACTAACACTCCTGTTTTTCCCCCTAGTTCCTTCATCCTACCAAGTTTTGCGTGGTTCTATATATTCTATTCTGCTGGTCAGTTACTCCTCTCTCAGCTGGTGTTCTGCGTGCACTTCTGTGTCTGAAGGTGTATTCCTGATGTATCTGTGGAGAGAGATGTACTCCACATCCACCTACTCCTCCGCCATCTTGCGCTCCCTAAACTTTTTATTTTTTATTGGGGTATAGGCGATTAACAATGTTGTGATAGCTCCAGGTGAACAGCAAAGTGACACAGCCATATACATATATATATATATCCTTTCTCCCCCAGCCCTGCCCACCCACCCCCAGTCCAGCCTGGCACACAGCATTGAGCAGAGTTCCACATGCTACACAGTAGGTCCTTGTTGGTTATCCATTTTGAATATAGCAGTGTGTACATGACCTTTACAAACTCCCTAACTATCCCTTCCCCCGGCAACTATAAGTTCGTTTTCTGAGTCTGCAAATCTCTTTCTATTTTATAAGTAAGTTCATTTGTATCATTTCTTTTTAGATTCCACATATAAGGGATGTTATACAATATTTCTCCTTCTTTGTCTGACTTACTTCACTCAGTATGACACTCTCTAGGTCCGTCCATGCTGCTACAAATGACATTTTTCATTATTTTTAATAGCTAAATAATATTCTATTGTATATATGTAGCATATCTTCTTTATCCATTCCTCTGTCAATGGACGTTTAGGTTACTTCTATGTCTTGCTATTGTAAACAGTGCTGCTATGAAAATTTGGGTGCATGTATCTTTTTGAATTACTGTTTTCATTTTTTCTAAATATCTACTCAGGAGAGGAATTGCTGGGTCATATAGTAGTTTTATTGGTAGCTTTTTAAGGAGTCTGCTTACTGTTTTCCATGGTGGCTGCACCAATTTGCATTCCCACCAGCAGTGTAGGAGGGTTCCATTTTTCCACATCTTCTCCATCATTTATTCCCTGGTAGCTCAGACAATAAAAAATCTGCCTGCAATGCAGGAAACCCAGGTTAGATCCCTGGGTTGGGAAGATCCCCTGGAAAAGGAAATGGCTATCCACTACAGTATTCTTGCCTGGAGAGTTCCATGGACAGAGGAGCCTGGTGAACTACAGTCCATGGGGTCACTTAAGAGTCAGACATGACTGAGGGACTAATACTTTCTCCAACATTTGTTATCTGTAAACTTTTTGATAATGGCCATTCTAACAGGTGTAAAGTGATATCTTGTTGTGGGTTTGATTTGCATTTCTCTAATAATTAGCGATGTTGAGTACCTTTTCATGTGCTTATTAGCTCTTTGTAGGTCTTTGGATAAAGTATCTATTCAAGATAATGTTATTTATTTCCACATGACCTTGATGCTAAGGTTTCTCAGACCTCAACCCTCTCACAACTACAGGATCTTTTTTTTAATGCCGTGATGGACATCATTTGGACATTCTATTTCACAATCAGCATTTCCAAATCTAATGGATTATCTCTGACCCACCCCACCCACCCGTGCCTCTTCTCATTGTCTCCAGGATCCATTTTCCATTTTCCCTGTTTCTTGTGGTAGCACACAGTCATCCCAGTCACCTTGTACTCTAAATTCTGAAATATGTGTGACTCTCGACTTCTTTTCCATTGCTTTCTCTGACAGGTCACTATTTACCGAATTCTTTAACTTTAATCTCATAGATTCTGTATCTGAATTGTCTCTAGTAAGACTCTTCTTTCCACATCTATAACTATAGTTCAGCCTCTCATTATTTTTGTCTCACAATAGCCCATGACTGACAATCCTCCTTCAAATGCTGTTAAGTTAAAACACCCTTGACACCAAGATTCAGGGGAGCGTCCCTGTTTGGCAGCCCTTCACATGTGTTATCACACACAATTGCTGGCAAGTAAAGTGTATCCTCCTGCAACTCCACTTGGAGGGGAGAGCTGGCAGCTGGTACCTGGTTTCACCTGGATTTCTTTCCATGCACTTTTCTCTATGGATTTTAATCTGGATCCTTTCCCTTTAGTAAACCGCAACTGTCAGCATCACAATTTCTGAGTCTTGTGAGTGCCAGCAAATCGTTGAGCCTGAGGGTAGTCTTGAGGCTTTCCAAAGCATCACATCACGTGCAGACTTCAGAACTTTAACTTATAAATTGCTGGTGACTACTTCACAACTGGTTACAGCCCACCAGCAAATCCTAACATGTGGGTTGTACTCTGTAAGGGGAGGGAATATGCCTTTCTTTTTATTCCCTGATGATTCCATGCACACAAAGCATCCTTCTCATTTTGATTTTGCCCCCCAGATAAGTCTGTCATTTAAAAAATGAACTGATTTTTGGAACTTTCAAGAAGTCTGGCCCCTGATTTATGGATATCTCCTGATAAATCAGTAAGATGACTTCTGATTATGACTTGGGTTACCGTAAGATTGCCACATGGAGAAAATTCCCTGAAACAGGCCAAAGAAAGTTTTTCTGCCAATGGGATGGTTGTATATTTTATTTAATTAATTTTGTTTACATCCTTGAGTCTCATGCAAACTAAGGTTTGTTTTTATTGATGTGGATAATTCTTATCATGTGATCACCAGGCACTGCCAATAACGAGATTCTGAGCTTTTGAGGGAGGGGTGGATGCTCACATGAAGCTACCTAATTGAGGGCCTACAACTGAGTGACTGAACTGAACTGAACTGAATGTGAGGGCATGTTGGGCCCCAGTCGTCCTTCCTTAGACCACAGCACCACTATTTCTATCTCCGTTATATCTCTCGATTTCTACATAACTCATGTCTCTTTCAAAAAATGATATAATCTTGAAACAAGTGAGTTTTGCTAGATGGTTCTTGTCTCCATGTTCAGATCACTCTGAGAGAATTGAACTTATTTATTCAACAAAGGTCCGTCTAGTCAAGGCTATGATTTTTCCTGTGGTCATGTATGGATGTGAGAGTTGGACTGTGAAGAAGGCTGAGCGCCGAAGAATTGATGCTTTTGAACTGTGGTGTTGGAGAAGACTCTTGAGAGTCCCTTGGACTGCAAGGAGATCCAACCAGTCCATTCTGAAGGAGATCAGCCCTGGGATTTCTTTGGAAGGAATGATGCTAAAGCTGAAACTCCAGTACTTTGGCCACCTCATGGGAAGAGTTGACTCATTGGAAAAGACTCTGATGCTGGGAGGGATTGGGGGCAGGAGGCGAAGGGGACGACAGAGGATGAGATGGCTGGATGGCATCACTGACTCGATGGACGTGAGTCTCAGTGGACTCCAGGAGTTGGTGATGGACAGGGAGGCCTGGCGTGCTGCGATTCATGGGGTCTCAAAGAGTCAGACACGACTGAGCGACTGATCTGATCTGATCTGATTCAACAAATGTGATTTACCCCAGATCCCTATAGCTGGACAAAAAGATAATATGAGAGTTTTTCCTTATAACATTGTGCCTTGCCAACTATTCTCCTGGTGCTAGAAAACTGATCTTTTTCTAACTCTAGCAATTCTGTCTTCTGGGGTACACTTCTCAAACTTTAATGTGCCTGTGAGTCACTTGGAGGTTTCTGTTAAAATTCAGGCTCCAATTCCACAGATTTGGGTGGGGCCTGGCATGTTGCATTTTTTAAAGGCCTCAAGTGATGCTAGTGCTGCTGGTGCACCACACTTTGAGTGCATGGGGTAGAGCAAGTCTCTGGGGAAACAGACGTAGGTAAACCAGGTGGTCACTTATACCACTGGGATTGAAGGGACAGAAATTAAGACTTCAGTCTGCTGCCAAGTATCCATTCCACAACCTGTCATTCTACCATGATGGCTTTATGCCTTTGTCTGATGAAATTTTCCCAGCCCCAGGAATCCTATGTTAAAAAGGAATAAATACTCTTTGATAAAAACATATACTATGTCCAGCTATTACCTTAGCAGGGATCCCTTGAAGCTTGTTGAAAACAAAGATGGCAGTTGGGCTATGAGAGAGGGTGCTGACTTTTCAGCAGTTCAGAAGGAGATGCTGTTCAAAAGGAAGGAATATCAGATAGGAATGCTTTTAGTTGCAAATGACAGAAAACCCAATTAAGGGTGATTCAAGAAATACAGACATTTATTCATCTCAGCAAATAAGAAGTTCAGCAGTTAAGTGCTCAATCATATCATCAAGAATTCAGGTTCTTTCTGTCTTCTAACAACCAGTTTCTTTTTAAAAAGTGTATTTATTTATTTTAATTGGAGGATAATTACTTTACCATATTGTGATGGTTTTGCCATACATTAATATGAATCGGCATAGGTCCCCCCATCCTGAACCTATCTCCCACCTCCCTGCCCACCCCATTGCTCCAGGTTGTCCCAGAGCACCAGCTTTGTGTGCCCTGCTTTATGTATCAAACTCGCACTGGTTATCTATTTTATATTTCAATGCTATTCTCTCAAATCATCCCACCCTCTCCTTCTCCCACTGAGTCCAAAAGTCTGTTCTTTACATCTGTAACAACCAGTTTCTTCATCTTTGGGTATTCACTTTTTAATCCTTGTGTTTATTACATCGTGACCCCAAGATGGCGGCTGCAGTTTCAGGCATCACTTGCACTTTGAAAATAGAAGGAAAGGAGAACAGCTTTGCAAGCGACATCTGTGCCTTTTACTAGGAGAGCAAAATTCTTAACAAAAGCTTCAAGCCTTCCTTAAACTGGAAAGGGGGATGGGGTTACCCTGGGCTTAGAGTAACCATGACTCACTCTCCTGAGGTTAGGAGGGGGCCTGCCTTTCCCAATAACTAAGCAAATCCACCTAATATATGATTGGGGAGTGCAACGTGGGTCAAACAGCACCGAGCAGACTATGAGCAGTGCCTGCCCAGGGAAGAAACCAGTTGATATTCGTGAGGAAGGCAGCAGAACATCAATACTCAATTTCAGCAGTGCCTCCATTCGAGCCAGGTGCAGCCTTCCCACACTTATCCTATATCTCCCCATGACTTAACTCAGACAAGAATCTTGCCCAAAGCCACATAGTTTGTAACTGGACGATTTGGGGTTCTAGTGAGCTCTCTGATTCCAAAGCTCTGCACCCTCACACTAATTCTTCTGCAGTCAGGTAAGGGTCTTGCTCAGAGTGGTCACCTTGTGAGTTTTAAAAACTTGTTCAAGAGCTCTGCTTTGCTGAAAAAGTCTCTACACCTCCTCCTTTGGAATTGCCTTTGACCAGTTACTGGTCACATATACATGTATGCACATGCGCATACATACACACACACACACACACACACTGAGAGAAAAGGCTGTGTTACTTTAAGGCAGTTACATCTCAGAACCACAAAGTTCCAGATCTGCATTATCAAACATACAGCTCTAACTTGGAACACATATTACTTTTCCCCTTTACCTCTGCCTCTGTTTCACTAGTCATTGTTATCATCTGTCTCTTTGAAAATTATTACAGGCTTATTGAGAAAACTTTAGAACAGAAACAAAAATTCACTGTAGGGCTACAGTCAAGTGTTCAGCATTGTATTTGCCTTCTTCAGTTTTCTAGTGATTTTCCTACACTAGATCTCTATTCACTCCAGATACAAAAAGCTTTCCACTATTTCACTGGGTATCTTGTCTGATGGGAATCCAACTCAGGCAATTATAGGATTCTAGTGGAGGACACCTCATTTGGGCTAGCTTGCCAACTGATTTGTTTCTGCCTCCATTGATTAAATTTCTTTTGAGATGCCTCCAGCAATTAGGCACTCAGACCCTCAAGCAAGGATCAGTGCTAGGACCCCCAACAGAAACAGATGTCTGGAAACATATCCTATGTTTTAAATTTCTGCCTGGTGGGGAAATTACTTGGCTTCTGTTAGTGTTGTTGGTCTTTCTTGGCCTGTGTACACCTGGGCTGGGCCGTCTGTCCCCTTTTCTGAGCTGCAGCCAACTGTTTGCATAGAAGAGTATGTCCCATCCCCTGGTGCAGTTCTCATAAACACTCATCTCATACACATCATCCAATCCACATGCTAGATTTGCTCAGCCTTTCAAGAGAAATTAAAAATATAAATAATGCCTTTTCTAAAGTGCTGATTTCGGGTAAAAGGAAAAAGGGAAAGATGAGCATTGGAGGTGGAGAGAGGAAGGAAACCAGTTCTCACTTTGTACTGGGAACAGGCCTAGCCCTTTTGGCGTACATTATATCTTTCCACCCTCATAAGCCATTATATGGCATTATTCTTTATATTTTTCAGATGGAGATATTGAGGTTCAGAGAGGCTGAAGAAATTAGCAAGGTCACACAGCTTATAAATGGTAAATCTGGGATTTGAATGGTCTCTCTGAGTCCAGAGCCTCTTTCCATTCCGTCTTGATGTTTTGGATGTCTAGGACACTATTTTGGAAAAGGAATGGAAAATAAACTCCATCCTTTTCTTTCTCCTAGAGATTTCAAATTGTCTCAGTGTCTCCTGCAATAACATATAGATGATGATCACTGGGGCAAAACCACTGCTTCAGCATGCTGTGGAAAACCAAGACATGACATTTTTAATCCTTTAGCTGCAAAGATTGGAGCATGGGAATATAGTCCATGAAGACACAGGCCTAACATGAATGAAGATAGCCCTAGCTATTCCTTTCCGATATTTTGTTTCCTATGTCCTTCTAAACAAACTTCCCAGGCTCTAAACTCAAAATATTCTATTCCCTTAGCAGTTCAGGGGTTCAGCCTCTGATCTGGCCAGACCTCTGGCCCAGCTTCAAGTTCCCTCCTCCCATACACAGGCAAAGAGCCAGAGCTCTGCTGGTCTGGGAGTCCCAAAGCCAGACGCAGAGGCAGCCTGGGTTTTTGCAGCTTCCCCTCACACACTTAGGAGCATCCTTCTCTCCTCTACCCTTACCTCCCTTTCAATTACATTTTCTGACACTATAGCCTTCAAGCCAGCAGCAGCTACAGCTATTCAGCAGACCTGGCTCTAGAAATGAGTTGTTTGGGAAAAGCACTGATACTAAAAACAATTATTGTTGTGTTTCACCTTTCTATACCTCCATCCTATCATCTAGACTCATTAGCACAAGATATGTACCCATACTATACACACACATACAAACACACATACATAATTCAGTTTTATATGAATTAATTTTATGAATTGAGTTTTACATGAATCTTTTATATGAAGATACATAATTTTTTGTATTGATGTCCGTATCAACAATCCTAGGCCAAGCAAGTCTTCTGTCCTCTGAAGAAGCCCTTTGGATATTAAGTCTAATTTGATATGATGAGATTGGAGGTTGTGGAGAGAACTTATAGAAAACTCCTTGTGACACTTATCAAAAAACTGGGTCAAGTCCTAGCCCTCCACTGATCATCTAAATGGCTGCAAATCTGTCTGATCTCAGATCTAAATCTGAGCTTTAGCATCTTCCCCTTTTCTGTGGAAACTGCAATCTCTCCTTAACACTGTGTGGGAGAATTAAATAGAATAACTGTTGTATGGGCTTCCCTGGTAGCTCAGCTGGTAAGAATCCACCTGCAATGCAGGAGACCCTGGTTTGATCCTTGTGCTGGGAGGATTCCCTGCAGAAGGGATAGGCTACCCACTCTAGTATTCTTGGGCTTCCCTGGTTGTTGAGATGGTAAAGAATCTGCCTGCAGTGTGGGAGACCTGGGCTCAATTCCTGGGTCGGAACGATCCCCTGGAGAAGGACATGGCAACCCACTATAGTATTCTTGCCTGGAGAATCCCCATGGACAGAGGAGCCTGGCGGGCTACAGTCCATGAGGTTGCAAAGAGTTGGACATGACTGAGTGACTAAGCACAGCACAGCACATTGTATGGCAACTATGATCATTATTATAATGATGAATATTTCATGCCTGGTCACTAGAGGTGGTAGGTCACTACTGTCCTTCACCCTTTTGTTCTTTTCCATTTCCCCTATAAAACTCTGAAAAGCATGAACAGTACAGATTTGCTCCTAGTTCCCATGGAAAGTACCCAATTTTCCTTTGGGGGGGCATAGTTGTCGGTCAGAATCTGGCACAGGATGATACCTGAGGTAGAGTGGATGGGGAGGTAGGATTTCCTCGTGATTCAAAATCATTCACTGTTTGTGCTACCAGAGAGCATTTTCCTATCCTGTCCTTCTTCTTCCCAGATCTTCCACTACATGGCCTGCTAGGTAAAGTACAGCTATATGGGCAAGAAACAAGCAGACTTGTAGCAGTGACTAAACTTGAGGCACCATCTGCACACCCCCTGCCCAGCCCCAACCGTCTCCTTGGTGATGGCAGAGAGGGCCCCACAGAATACACATCCCTGGCAAAGGAAGGAAAGAAGCTGCTGGCATGGACACAAAGACCCTCATGGAGATGGCATACCTTACCAGAGTGTGCCCTCCTGCCAACCTCCAACATTATTTTAGGAGATCCTAATTTGATAGCTGCTAAGTGGCCCCAGGACATCTGGCCAGAAAATGAACAATAAGCTGTTCTGTGGTTCATCCACACCAGCCATACACAGCTATCGAGGACCAACGCAAGCCAGTCCTCTCGGCTACAGCAGGGTTCGCACCAGGGGCCAAAGGACAAGAGTGGACACAGACAACTCTGTTGACTGGAGATCCACACAGGATCAATGTGCCTCCTGTTCTCACTGTGAGATATGGATGGGAAACTCCACACTTCTAGGTGGAAGAGGCTAGGCTGAGTTTCAAGGGTTGCCATGTCCTACTCCAGAGGATCTTCCCAACCCAGGGATCGAACCCAAGTCTCCTACACTGCAGGCACATGCTTTACCATCTGAGCAACTAGGGAGAGCATATGTAGCATGCTTTGTTATAATTTAGCTCAAAGTTTGCATACATTGAGGCTGTCCCTTCCACACTGCTGTTCTTTGAATTGAAACAAGGAAGAATCTCAAGAGCAAGACCAAGAATAAGTGGTCCAGATGCATCCTTAAGACCCTGCAAAATCCCCTGAAAATAAACTTGAGTCTTATTCCACATTAGGACATAAAAAAAGTACAAGACATAAGTGCTGCTCTCAGGGCATACATCCCTGAAGTCAGATAGGGAATGCACACCAGTAAGAGGAGGAGCAAAACAGCCTCAACATGTGGAAACTTTGAGCTAAATTGTTTCATTAGTTCTCCTAAAAACTAAAAACAATCGCAAATCAAACTGAGGTTTCATCCTGCCCAATAATTGGCCAAGACACCTAAAATTTTCAACATGAAGGACAAAAACACCTGGGGAATGAATGTTCTAGATTGAAGGAAATCTAAGAGACATGAAGACAAAATACAACATTTGATTTTATAGTCACTCCTAGATTTTTTAAAAGAAAGCTACAAAGGGCATTATGAGAACAAGTGAGGAAATATGAAGACAGAATGAATAATAGATGATAGTATTGTATTGGTGTTAGATTTCCTAATGTGATATTTTAATGGGACTTTGCAGGAGAATGCCCTTGTTCTTAGTGGGAATAGATTGAAATATTTAAGGATCATTGTTGTTGTTTTGTCAGTAAGTCATGTCCTACTCTGTGATCGCATGGACTGTAGCCTGACAGGCTCCTCTGTCCATGGAATTTTCCAGGAAAGAATACTGGAAGGGTAGCCATTTCCTTCTCCAGGGGATCTTCCCAACCCAGGGATCAAACTCGAGTCTCCCGCTTGGCAGGAGGATTCTTTACTACTGAGCCACCTGGGAAACCCATATTTAAGAGTAAAATGTCACTAACTTACAAATTGTTCAGCAAAATACTACCAATGGTGATGATAATGTTAACTCCCACCCCAACCCCAACCCTGCCCAACACACATACACATACACACATGCTCTTGCCCGTAATAGAGAGAGAAAGGAGGTCAAGATTAAAAGATGCTCAAGAGACATAAACACAATGCTTGGGCCATGCATGAATTCTAAATGCAACAAACTGACTACAAAAGGGTATTTTTGAGATTACCTGGGATTGAACATGAATTAAATACTAGAAAATATTAAGGAATTGTCAATTATTCTGCGTGTGAAAATAGCACATTGTTGTTATGTAAAGAAAGCTTTTATCTATTAAAGAAAATAAAAAGCTATCACATTTTACAAGCAAAATGATATGTTGTCTGGGATTTGCTCTAACATAGTGTAGAAAAGAAAACATAAAGATGAGTGAGATGAAATAGAATATGAGATAATTGTTTAAGCTGGGTAAGGGATACATGGAAATTCTTTGCACTGTTTGCCTCTCAGCTTTATGTCCAAAAATCTTAAAAATAAAAAGTTGTTTGAAAAATCAAAATGCATGCAGTGGGGTGCTAGAGAATATAATCATTCCTTTTAAAAGATAGGGATAAATCATTTACAAAGAGTTGAAAATTTATAAATTATGTTTAGGAATTTGAGGTTGGGTGTATATGGTACACACACACACTTTTTAAAAAATGCCCCAAGACACTGTTATCCGCATACCAACACCAGAAGTGACATGTGATAATCAGTCCTTTCCCATTTGATAGTTGATGGCATAGTAGATCAACAGCAGCCTTCCAAGTTCAATATTTTCTTAAATTTACTTTATGTTAGAATCGTTCTCCCTCGTTCCAAATCCGTCCATCTTACCCACTCCCTAAGACAAAGTATATGAATATTACTCTCCAAAGGGGTCCAGCACAGATATTTTTCACTCCTGTTTGGTTAAGGCAGGATTGCAGCAATTGGATAAGTATGGACAGTCTCACAGTGAGTCTGTGGTTGGGCTAAGACTTGGACCTTGGACCCTAGACCTCTGCTCTACCCATGTCCTTTCTTGACCATTCATAATGAAGGCGGCTCTAGTCTCTATAGTAACCAATCTGCCTAAAATAGGAATTATGTGGGGAACAAAACATTTAAAGCCAATGGGATCCATTCATACCCAAACAATGTCCATTTAAGGGCTGTTACTCAACTTGGCGTTTTGAATGGTCTCCCATCATGGGCTCAGGGAAAGTGTGTGTAGTGGGGAGGTGCTGTATGGTCCATTCTATACAGGATCTTGCATGCTATTATCCCCTTCCCCATCCTTGAAACTTTTCTTTATGTTCTAGAGTCATAAGCCATTAAAGCAAACTTTTGTTAATGCAGTTATATGGCTACAAGAGTGAGACAAAAGTGAAGTCTTATTGGCAGAGGAAGCTTCCCAAACAAGAAATGGGAATGAATGCAAATCCTTCAGAGAAACCTGGCAACTTCATGCATTACCTGCCATGTACAAGGTGGGGCTTTGAATAGTTCTCCTACCAAGTCAGCCTCCCTGGGTGGGGGTTGAGCGGAAGGTGGTCTTTGGGAAGGAAGTGGAGCCAGAGCTGACATGGTACAAAAATGGGGGAGTAGAAGATTCCAGCACCTTACAATGAGCACTTCCTCAGAGGATTTGTGAGGATTCAACAGGGATGCTCTCGAAGTGTATTGATGCGGATTCCACATAATTAACATTATTTCACTGTCATTACTTTTATTGCTTCCATATGCCAGCCATAACTTTTGGCTTCCACACTAGAAAATATCCATCCACTCTGCCTCCATTCGCCATCCCTCATTCTGGAACAGTTTTTGACTCTAAAATACTGCATAGCGTGGGGATCATTCTCACCTATCCCTATAAAGACACCCAGCATTTTTATTTGGAATCTTCCCAAATGGAAAAAGACAAGCAGTGACATTCATTTCTCTTTTGATCTTTTTTCTTTCTTCTATTCAAGAAACATGTACTGGCTAGAAGCCTGGTGCCGGGCCTGGAGTCTAGTTTCTCACTAGAATACAAGCACCTCAAAGTGAAGGACAAGTCAACAGTTGAACTGCAGTGCAGCTAAGCTCACCAGACCCAGCAAATAAAAATGGATGTTCAGTTAAGTTTTAAATTAAGGTGCATAACCAATAATGCTTCCCAGTTTCTGTAGTGTAGTGGTTATCTCGTTTGCCTAACACTCAAAAGGTCCCTGGTTCGAAACCACATGTGCAGTCTCTCCTTGGGCTTCCCCGGTGGCTCAATGGTAAAGAATCCGCCTGCAATGCAGGAGACACAGGTTCAATCTGTGGGTTGGGAAGATCTCCTGGAGAAGAAAATGGCAAGTTGTTCCATTAGTCTTCCCTGGAAATTTCTATGGACAGAGGAGCCTGGTGGGCTACAGTCCATGGGGTTGCAAAGTGTCAGACATGACTGAGCGACTAATACTACATAGGACTGACAAATAACTCAAATTATTCATTATTTATATGAAGTTCAAAAGTGACTGGGCATTCTGTATTATACACATCAGAATAGCTGCTGCTGCTGAATATAAACAGAAAGGACTGTGGGAGCACAAAGGCATGAACAATTCCTGTGCCCTTCACAGAGGAGGCAACATGAATGAGGCCTTAACATAAGAAATGATGTTTTACAGGAAATAAGAGGAGGAAGGACCTGCACCTACCAGGGGCCTGAAGGATAAACCAGGTCACAACATTTGTGACAAGTGTAGGATAGCTAGAGCATAGATGTCCTTAGGGAGAAGTGGCTTGAGGTCAGCTAAGGAGACTGGATATTACACAAAAGGCCATACTGCTGCTGAGTCACTTCAGTCGTGTCCGACTCTGTGCAACCCCATAGACGGCAGCCCACCAGGCTCCCCCATCCCTGGGATTCTCCAGGCAAGAACTCTGGGGTGGGTTGCCATTTCCTTCCCCAATTCATGAAAGTGAAAAGTGAAAGTGAAGTCGCTCAGTCGTGTCCGACTCTCAGCGACCCCATGGACTGCAGCCTGCCAGGCTCCTCCATCCATGGGATTTCCAGGCAAGAGTACTGGAGTGGGGTGCCATAGGGGTCCTCCAAAGATTTTATGCCTACAAGTGGCAGGGTCTGACTTTTTTAGGATAAAAGAGAATGAACCATAGGAAGAGAGGGTTAAAAGGAGCAGTGAGCAGGCTGTAACAGTCTTTCAAGGAAATTTCCTGAGGACTGAAACTAGGTCAATAGCTCTGGAGATGAGAAGAGAAGGTAGACTGGAGAGATGATTACTCAGTTAGACGTGTGAGTCTGTTGATGGATAAGGCAGTTTTCCATGATAAGTGTCCCTCTGCAGTGTGTAGCTTGGGAGTCTGGGAGACTAATAATGCTGTATGTAGCTCCCAATGGGATGATGTATTGATACACATTGACTCCAGTCTAGCAATTTAACAGCAGTTAGTTAACATTAGGAACCTACCTTTCAGGGTTTGGGTTAGGGTTAGTTTCAGAGGTAGTTAATTAGCAATTGATAATTCCAATAAGGAATCAATACTTTTCAGAAGTGGTTACGTAGCACTTTGGTGTGTCTAAATCCACCCAAGTAGGTTTGTGACTTAGCATAAGGGATAAGTGATAAGTTAGGAGGAAGAATCTGGCTAGCCCAGCTTCAGCTTCCTGCATCTTCTCTGTCCTGCATCTTAAAAAAAAAAAAAATTATTTCTTTGGCTGTGCCAGGTCTTAGTTGCATTACACGGGATCTTCCGTCTTGGTTGTGGCACGTGGGATCTTTCAGTTTTGATGTACCAACTCTTGGTTGCAACTTGTCGGATCTAGTTCCCTGATCAGGGATCAAACGTGGGTCCCCTGTCTTGGGAGCACTGAGTGTCAGTCACTGGACCACCAGGGAAGTCCCCTGCATCTACAACTTCATAAAGAACCTGACCTTCTAAGACTGGCCCATTCTGCCTTTTAAATATCTTTGCATTTGTTTCTCATGCTTATGAATAAATATTAACACATCTGCCAAAACTTGATCCACGACTCACTTTCATATAATGTACTCCCATTTTACTATGCCATTCGTTTTAACAATCTCACTGGTAGTGAGGGTGTGAATAAGTGATCTTGCAGATCATTAGATAGAAAGAACATTAGATATTTGTTAGATGACCAAATTGGCTTAAAGTTATTCAAAATAGATGCTACTAGAAACTGACTCTGGGCAGAAGCTAGGAGTTTCCATTAAAGATCATGGAACTCCACTTGTACCCGTGCCCTGCGGGTTGTAGCCTCATTCAGAGCAGACCTCAGGCCACACCTCCAGTGGGGATGCCCCTTACTCAACTCTCAGGAAGCCAGATTTAACCGATGAAGTTCAGCTATAGGAACATGATCACACATACAATTTTTCTCAAACGACTTAAAAAATAAAATCTATCCAAGCATTCCATCACAAATGTGGGCTCACAAATGTGGGCTAAAATAGAAGATTTTACTGTAAACCTTCCAGACGTTCAGACTCCACTGTTATTTTTGAAAAGGCATTCCAATAACAGATGCCCCTTCAGTTGGGGCATGGTTTGATAGAAAGCAGCAGGCACCATTTAAAAGGAAAAAATAGCTCTCTTGAGGCACGTCAAAACAAATTAGCGGTGATGCTGAAATTATTTCCTGTTGGATTTAATAAAGTTAACAAGATAAGTAAATATGAAAAACAGCAGTAGGAAGCAGGGAATAATTTCCTCCCTAACACGGAGCTCTTTCAGACATTGATAACAATAGATCCGGACTTCCGTTTCTCTATTTTTATTTACCACAATACCCTCGTTCCATTTCTATTTTTCAAAATGTCCTTCAAGATTTTTTTTTGAGATGAAGTTATTTATGATATTATGACTGTTTTGAAATCTGTGATTCAAGTGTTTTTGCTGCTTTTCATGTTCTATTTCCACATTAAGTGTTATTGTTTAGTCGTTAAGTTATGTGGACTGCCAGACTCCTCTGTCCATGGGATTTCTCAGGCAAGAATCCTGGAGTGGGTAGCCATTTCCTTCTCAAGGGGATCTTCCTGACCCAGGGATCAAACCTGTGTCTCCTATATTGACAGGCAGATTCTTTACTTCTCTGCCACCTGGGAAGCCCTACATTAAATATAGAACCACCAAATAAACTGTTCAAACAGTCATTGGGGAGAAGATTGATGCTATTATTTAAAGAGCATTTACAGACTGTATCTTTCACTTAACTAAGTTTACTTGGTCCTAATTAGCATAAATAATCAAGACAGCAGAAAGTGAAAGAGATACAGTCCCTTCCCATAGTACCTTCCAATCTGAAAGCAAACTTCTTCAAAGACAGTTTTATTTTTGCTTACAGGCATTACTCCCTTAGCTTATGCACAAAGGGCCTTAGAGATTTAGGAAGGCACAAGGTCTTGAGATCATCAGACTTCTTTCTAGTCCCAATTCTTTCACTTTTATTTAATCACTTTATCTCTTTAGTCCTAGTTTTACCATCTGAAAAACCAAAAGGTGGAATCCTTGGGACTTCCCTGGTGGGGAAGTGGCTGGCTCAAAAATCCCACTGCAGGGGGCCTAGGTTCGATCCCTTGTCAGGAAACTAGATCCTACATGCAGCAACTAAGACGTCATGCCCTTCTTTAGGACTGGGGGAAGTTTAGTTCAGTTCAGTTCAGTCACTCAGTTGTGTCCGTCTCTTTGAGACCCCATGGACCACAGCATGCCAGGCCTCCCTGTCTATCACCAATGCCAGAGTCTACCCAAACTCATGTCCATCAAGTCAGTGATGCCATCCAACCATCTCATCCTCTGTCAGCCCCTTCTCTTCATGCCTTCAGTCTTTTCAAGCATCAGGGTCTTTTCCAATGAGTCAGCTCTTCATATCAGGTGGCCAAAGTATTGGAGTTTCAGCTTCAACATCAGTCCTTCCAATGAATATTCAGGACTGATTCCCTTAGGATGGAATGGTTGGATCTCCTTGCAGTAGGGGACTCTCAAGAATCTTCTCCAACACCACAGTTCAAAAGCATCAATTCTTCAGCACTCAGCTTTCTTTATAGTCCAACTCTCACATCCATATGTGACTACTGGAAAAACCATAGCTTTAACTAAACGGACCTTTGTCATCAATGTCTCTGCTTTTCAACTTGCTGTCTAGGTTGGTCATAATTTTTCTTCCAAGAAACAAGTGTCTTTTAATTTCATAGCTGCAGTCACCATTTGCAGTAATTTTGGAGCTCAAAAAAATAAAGTCTGTCACTGTTTCCATTGTTTCTCCATCTATTTGCCATGAAGTGATGGGACTGGATGCCATGATCTTAGTTTTCTGAATGTTGAGCTTTAAGCCAACTTTTTCACTCTCCTCTTTCACTTCATCAAGAGGCTCTTTAATTCGTCTTTGCTTTTGCCATACGTTTGGTATCATCTGCATATCTGAGGTTATTGATATTTCTCCTGGAAAACTTGATTCCAGCTTGTGCTTTATCCAGTCTAGCATTTCTCATGATGTACTCTGCATATGAGTTAAATATACAGCCTTGACTTAACTCCTTTCCCAATTTGGAACCAGTCTGTTGTTCCATGTCTGGTTCTAACTGTTGCTTCTTGACTTGCATACAGATTTCTCAGGAGACAGGTCAGGTGGTCTGGTATTCCCATCTCTTTCAGAATTTTCCACAGTTTGTTGTGATCCACACAGTCAAAGCTTTGGCATAATCAATAAAACAGAAGTAGATGTTTTTCTGGAACTCTCTTGCTTATTTGATAATCCAACAGATGTTGGCAATTTGATCTCTGGTTCCACTGCCTTTTCTAAATCCAGCATGAACATCTGCAAGCTCTCGGTTCACATACTGTTGGAACCTGGCTTGGAGAATTTTGAGCATTACTTTGGTAGCGTGTGAGATAAGTGCAATTGTGCAGTAGTTTGAAAATTCTTTGGCATTGCCTTTCTTTGGGATTAGAATAAAAACTGACCTTTTCCAGTCCTGCGGCCCCTGCTGAGTTTTCCAAATTTGCTGGCATATTGAGTGCAGCACTTTCACAGCATCGTCTTTTAGGATTTGAAATAGCTCAACTGGAATTCTATCACCTCACTAGCTTTGTTTGTAGTGATGCTTCCTAAGGCCCACTTGACTTTGCATTCTAGAATGTCTGGCTCTAGGTGAGTGATCACACCATCGTGGTTCTCTGGGTCATGAAGATCTCTTTTGTACAGTTCTTCTGAGTATTCTTGCCACTTCTTCTTAATGTCTTCTGCTTCTGTTAGGTCCATACCATTTCTGTCGTTTGTTGAGCCCATCTTTGCATGAAATGTTCCCTTGGTATCTCTAATTTTCTTGAAGAGATCTCTAGTCTTCCCCCATTCTGTTGTTTTCCTCTATTTCTTTGCATTGATCACTGAGGAAGGCTTTCTTATCTCCCCTTGCTATTCTTTGGAACTCTGCATTCAGATGGGTATATCTTTCCTTTTCTCCTTTGCCTTTCTCTTCTCTTCTTTTCTCAGCTGTTTGTAAGGCCTCCTCAGACAGGCGTTTTGCCTTTTTGCATTTCTTTTTCTTGGGGATAGTCTTGATCACTGCCTCCTGTACAATGTCACGAACATCCATCCATAGTTCTTCAGGGACTCCGTCTATCGGATCTAACCCCTCGAATCTATTTGTTACTTCCACTGTATGATGATAAGGGATTTGATTTAGGTCATACCTGAATGGTCTAGTTGTTTTCCCTACTTTCTTCAATTTAAGTCTGAATTTGGCAATAAGGAGTTCATGATCTGAGCCACAGTCAGCTCCTGGTCTTGTTTTTGCTGACTGTGTAGAGTTTCTCAGCTTCTCCATCTTTGGCTGCAAAGAATATAATCAATCTGATTTCGGTATTGACCATCTGGTAATGTCCATATATAGAGTCTTCTCTTGTGTTGTTGAAAGAGGGTGTTTGCTATAACCAGTGTGTTTTCTTGGCAAAACTCTGTTAGCCCTTGACCTGCTTTTTTTGTACTCCAAGGCCAAATTTGCCTGTTACTCTAGGGTATCTCTTGATTTCCTACTTTTACATTCCAGTCCCCTATGATGAAAAAGGATATCTTTTTTAATGTTAGTTCTAGAAGGTCTTGTAGGTCTTCATAGAACCGTTCAGCTTCTTCAGCATTATTGGTTGGGGCATAGACTTGGATTGCCGTGATATTGAATGGTTTGCCTTGGAAACGAACAGAGATCATTCTGTCATTTTTGAGATTGCATCCAAGTACTGCAATTCAGATTCCTTTGTTGACTATGGGGGCTACGCCATTTCTTCTAAGGGATTCTTGCCATAGTAGTAGATATAAGGGTCGTCTGAGTTAAATTCACCCATTCCAGTCCATTTTAGTTCACTGATCCCTAAAATGTTGATGTTTACTCTTGCCATCTCTTGTTTGACCAGTTCCAATTTGCCTTGATTCATGGACCTAACATTCCAGGCTTCTATGCAATATTGCTCTTTACAGCATCGCAGTTTTACTTCCATCACCAGTCACATTCACAACTGGACTTTGTTTTTGCTTTGGCTCAGTCTCTTCATTCTTTCTAGAGTTATTTCTCCAGTAATCCCCAGTAGAATATGGGGCACCTACTGACCTGGGGAGTTCACCTTTCAGTGTCCTAACTTTTTTCCTTTCAATACTGTTCATGGGGTTCTCAAGGCAAGAATACTGAAGTGGTTTGCTATTCTCTTCTCCAGTGGACCATGTTTTCTCAGAACTCTCCACCATGACCCGTCTGTCTTGGGTGGCTCTACATGGCATGGCTCATAGTTTCATTGAGTTAGACAAGGCTTCCCTCATAACTCAGTTGGTAAGACAAAAACAACAAACAAGACTACTACTACTTTTCAGAGGACTATAAAATGCTATGACTTTTAGAATAAGAAATAACTTTAGATATCAACACCCACCCAATTTTTCAGTTAAGAGAACTAGGGCCCAGAGTGATAAACCTGCCCAGCATCATAAGACTAGTTAGGGACAGAGATAGAATAACACTTAGCTACATTTTCCTGAGTCTAGACTTTTTTCTTTCATACCTCAGTACTTCCAAGTATGTACAACTTTATTTCAAGTTGCTTTCAAACACTTAATCCATCATGCTTTGTGATATGTATGGAGGAAGGGATGACTATCTTCTACTTGTCTGACTTGTGAGAGTAGTATTTCCATTTTCCTCATATACATGATGCTGAATAAACCTCACTGTATTTTGCATCACTGTCATCTCCTCAAAGCCTTAAGCCACAGGTAAGAAGTTTATTCAAGAAATTAATACAAGACTAGCTGGATCATTGGTTTTGCAACCCTGGATCTTCTTAAGGCCAGGAACTCAGTAACCTTCGACCACTCACCCACATGACAACACTCTGGGCTCAGTCACCACCCAGAGCTCCTTAGGAACCTCTGGCCATCCCCCATCACATCCTTATCCTGCCCTCCCTGCTCTTCCAGCTCATGGGTACCACAAGTCCCTTGTTCTCTGTCTTTTCCCACCCATCAGGCTGCTCCAGTCTGAACTTTTCTCATCTCTCATAGATGCCAGCCCCCTTGTGCTGCAGTTCTTCCACTGCACTTGTCCCACAAAGCCCCAAAGCAGATCAGCAGCACTGCATCCTGCCTGGGCTGCACTTTGGACCCTGGCTGCTAAGGCCACTGTGGCACTGTGGTCTTCAGTGTCGCTCTGCCCGTCGGTTCTTTGATTTGTCCACTGTGAGCCCAGTCACTGCCTCTAAGTCTGAGGCTCAGCCTTCAGGAGCCTTTCTTCTCCTTCTCTAACACTGCATCTGGTCCCCTACTCTACCAAAAAAACCCCGAGGCAGTCAGGAAGATCCCTTGCTGCTTCCTGCCTGCTTCACCCTAAACATGCTCACATCCACACTCATCCTTTTTCACTTTGCCCTGGTTTGTACAACTGAGGTCTCCCTCCTTGTTCAGAGTCCAGTCTCTCTCCTGAACCACATTCTGTTTTTCTACCTCTCTCTATGACTCCCCCATCCTGTTCCTCTCTCAGGGCTACTTCTGTGTTCTTACAGGAGAGTTTCTCCAGTCCTGAGAGACCCATCTCTCAGCCAGATGGTCCTCTAGCTTCTGTCGAATCTCTCTCTGCCAACCCCATGCCTTCTCACCCAAATGTCTCAAAAATGTGGCCTACATTTATTTTTCCTTCTTCCTCATTGCTTATTCCTCAGACCACAGCAATCTGCCTTCTGCCTCCTCCCTCAGCTGAAAGGAATCTCCCAAGGCCATGAATGACTTCCTGTCTGCCAACTGGATACTTGCCCCTCCTTACTCCAACAAACCCTCTGCTTGGGTTGCATTGATGATTACGCACTTCTTCTCAAAGCTCCCTTGACATATGTGATTATACACTATCATGATTCTCTTCCTGACTTCCATTCATTCTTTCAGAAAAGGATTTCTTTGATTCCTGTTATGTGCCAGGGTACTGCAGGGATCTAGAGGTTAGGAAAACAGACACAAGGTCTGTCCTCGTGGAGCGTACTATCTAGTGGGAGAGACAATGTAAACAAGCAAACACACACACACATAGTCGATTCTCATGATTTACAATCATTATGTTCTATAAAGCCTCTGCAAAAACTGAATTAGCAAATATTATTAGTCATTGTTCTTAGGGGAAATTCAGGGTCAGGTCCCTGCAAGCAAGCCTCTGATAACATTTTCACTAACTGATCAACACAGAGTCTTGGTCTATGTGTGTTTCTCCTTAAAAACCTTACTCAATATATATCTTACAAATAATAAACTATATGCAGTATTTCTTTAGAATAAAATACTAGCTGAGAGGAATTTAAGGTTTTCCTCTTCTTGGCTCATATATACCTCCTGAGTCAGGGTCTCTGTTCATTAAAAGAATTTTCTGAGCTGCTGTCTCATTTTACTCCAGCATTCAGGACCAATGGCCCAACACTGATGCTTTTATTAATTTCCTAGATATGTTTTTTTCTTTCTTTCTCTCCACCTCTCCCTCTGGCACACACACACACACACTTAGCATCTTTCAACTCAGGTCAAATTATCAGATCTTATGTCTCATTATTATCCTATAAATCATCTTGACATATTTATTTCTGCTTCTCCAACTATAATTTATAGGGTACTCTGATTAAATTTGAACCTGACATATCAGATTTTCCTGAGAGCCAGGATGAAATCGCATCAGCCAGAGGTAGCGATGAAGATTACTGTGGAGTCAGTGAGAGGTTGAAGTGCAGAAACAAGGGTGAGCTCCAGACTCAGACAGACCTGGGATAAGTTTCTTTTTTTTTTTTTTTTTTGGCCGACCAGGATTTGAACCTGGGCCCTGGCAGTATGAGCACAAAGTCCTGAGCACTCTACTGCCAGAGAATTCCCAGACCTAGGATAAGTTATGACTCTCATTTGCTCACTGAGACCCCAGCTCTGGTACTCAACTTCTCTAAGCCTTAATTTGCTCCCCCATAAAACGGGAGTAAAAGTACCTCTGAAGGATGCTGTGAGGACTAAGTATATGTTCCATGTAAATTGCCTGGCACATCATTAAGGCCCAACTGATGCCTTTCTCCCGCTTTAAACCTGTTCAGTTTTCAACAGCATCCTGGTGTCCACTCGACCCATAGTGATGTTCTGGGCTCACTGAGTACAAGCTGGTGTTAAAAGCATCTGACAGTGCTGCAGAGGAGGAATCTTCATGGCTTGAATACAGAGTCAAAGACTTAGAAGAGCAAGCAAGATCTTGGAAAAGCAAGGGACAGGGACAAGTATGACAAGACCATTTTTAGCATCTTAGAAAGGGGAAGAGGGGGTGATGATAAGACAGTGACGGAGAAAAAAAGGGCTGGGAGGAAAAAGAGGAGTAGGCCTAGTGAGGCCATCAACCAAAGTGGAGAAAGGAAATGGACTGTCACCACCCGAGCCATCATCCCTCTGCACCCAGGAGGAGCCAAGTGCCCCCCACCACCCCCAGATTCAGCTCATAAGGAGTTAATACTACAGGGAAAGACCTAGGCAGTCATGGGTCCCTGGGCCCCAAGTGGAGAGGAAAGCCTGCTATAAGGTGTATAATCATGGCTGGACTGTTGAACCTGAGGGTGCAGAGAGAGATGGGGCAGACGAGAGCATCCGGAGCAGTGGAGACTCCACCTATCAAGCCTGGCTGGACTGAAAGTCCAAATTCCAACTGATTTGAATGTAAGGACCCATATGTAAGTCAGAATGACGTGCCTCCTCCACGGGAGCACTTGTACTTATCCTTGCACGGCATACAAATACTGCTTAGTGCACATGTAGGCCGTGAGGGCCCCTTGCAGTGAGGTCTGCACTCTGCAGGGATCCCAGCCTAGGGATTTAGAAACCCTGGTTCAGCATAAGGTGCCACTCCAAGAGAGAGAAGGGCAACCCCACCCACCTCTCATAGCCCTGTCTTCAGTTTTAGAAGAGGGAGAGTTGGGGTCAGCATGTCAACTTTTCTAAGGGAAAAACTGTCACTTCTCTCTTCCTCTGTGTCCACAATGGCAGAACCTGACCCACGTAATTACATTCTTGCCTCACTTGGTTTCACCTCATTCATCCCCCTCCCCATTTCCCCTGGTGCCAAATTCCTCCTCCTGATGAGTCAGGGATTAAACATGCTTGGCATCCTTGCTGAGTAAATAGTATTTGCCCGCAGTGATACTGGTCAGTGACAAACTGCCTTTGCTCTGTGATAAGGAAGTGTGAGCACGAACACTGACTGTTCAGGACCAACATGGCCAGGACAAGGAGCAGGGCTCTGGTCCTGTGTGGACGTTGAACTCATGTCCTTGGCCTTGCTTATATTCTGCTCTGACTAGCTAGGCGGCTTGCACAGAAGGGAGGGTGAAAACAAAGAAGGCAAGAAGAGAGAGAGGCGGAGAGGGGAAGCGGACATGCTGATTTGGTGAATCTTCTACCACTTGATCACACCTGTGCTGTTGGGTGATCGCCCCATTAGAGCTTCCCAGGTGGCACTAGTGGTAAAGAATCTGCCTGCCAATGCAGGAGACTGCCAGTGCAAGAGATGTGGTTCAATCCCTAGGTCAGGAAGATCCCATGGAGGAGGACATGGTAACCCACTCCAGTATTCTTGCCTGGAGAATCCCATGGACAAAGGAGCCTGGCGGGCTACAGTCCATGGGGTCTCAAAGAGTCGGACACCAAGAAGTATATACACACAGAGAGAAATCAAGTCACTTGCTAAGTTTGCAAGCAGCAGAAAAGCTAGAGTTTGAACTCTCATTTTCTTGGTGAGAACCTGTCATTACTGGGGCCTCTGGGAGACCTGCCTCAGATATAATGCAGTTGCAAGGGGCATCAGAGAGAATCGGCCTTTTCCGCCTCAACTTGGCGTCAGGCTTCCTCGGAGATGGGGTCTGTAGTGTTTCAGGGGAATCATTGTGCCTTAGGCAGCAGGAGAAGAGGCGTGTCCCCTGGAGAAGTGGACATGACAGTGCCCCACTACCCCTGTGACTCTCCCTGGGGTGGGGGTAGGGGTGGGAGGGCAGATATGGGAGGTTCTGCCAACCCTGGTTCCTGTCTTAACTCAGAAGACTGCAGGGTCCTCTCTGCCATGCAGGCTTTGTTCTCTCCTTTCCACAGCTTCAGAAACTTCTTTGAATATTTTTTAAGACTCAAAAACTCTCATGGGTCAGTCACTCCCAAAGATTCCATTCACGTTTGAGCCCAACATTTTGCACACAGGGTGACCAAGGTTCAGAGAAGTCAAAGGACTTCCTCAACGTCACACAGCCCATGAGAGACAGAACCAGGGCCACAGCCAAGGCACCTGACTATCGTGTAGTCATCTAACAGATACTCCTTGAGTGCTGAGTATCCACTAGGCAGCACTCTGGGCCCAGGTACTGGATGTTATATTAGAAACATACCATGCTGCTCTCGCTGGTGCTCCCTTGCTCCCCTCTTCTGGGTGTTTTCTATTCCCAGCCCCAGCGTCTAACCCCACGACCACCAGGGCCACTCACCGTGGCATTCCTAGAGACTTAGCCACGGTGCCTTTGTGTGCTGCCTGGAATGCACGTTACGGGACTTGCTGATTTATAGCCTCGTTGCCTTTCAAAGAATTCCCTGGCCTGCGCTAAGTCAACAGATATGAGAAAAGGCTTGTTAAAATTCTGTCACGGGAGCCAGTTGTTCCTTGTGTTAGCAGGATGCTTTCTTTAACCCCAGCCCCTCGGGCCTGTAACAGCACACCCTGGTTTTACAATGAACTGCTCAGGATCCGCGTGTCAACATGGAAACTCCCTGCAGTATAAATTTATTGGATGCCTACCCAGACTTGCCACTTCTTCCAACAGCCCTGTGTCTTTCTTCTCCCATTTGCTACTTTTTTTTTTTTCTTTTTACAATGCTGTACTGTCTGAAAGGTTTCCATGATTGTGGTGGCTTGTTTTCTATTTTTACACTCTAGTCATTCTGCTTGCCCACTGAGAATGGTGGCCACATCCTACCTGTGCATGTGAGCTTTCTAGAAAGGAACTCTTCATTCATTCATCCACCCATCCAGTCAATTAATTCTGACCCTGTTCTGGGAGATAAGGATGCAGCCATAGAAAAAGATCCTGTTTTTGTGGCTGTTGCCAAGATGCTCCACCCAGATTCCCCATCAGGAGCACACTGCTCATTCCCCAGCTGCCTGGAGTGCTGCAGGAAGGTGACCCACAGCTGAGGCTTCCTAGGACTTGCCCTCTGCCTAAGGGGGTTGTGTCACCCACCATCATGCCCATTCCTGGTGCAGCCTACATCCCATGACTGGTTGCTATGTGGATTCAAAGGCCCAGCCCCTTTTGTCTCTATTTGGGACTCCCCTGAAGCACTGCCCTAGCTTCAGGGCTTCCCCCTCAGCCCCCAGCGTTAGCTGAGACCTAGGTTACAAAGGCAGCCCCACTCTCCTCCCAGTCCTGTGTCCTTAGTCCCCAGTGGTCCCTGTTCCTGAGAGCAATGGCCCTGCACACAGTCTCATCTCAGAGCTTTTTCCCAGTAAATTCGTCCTACAACACCTGCCGTTATGACGTTTATATGATGGAGGACAGAGATAGCAAATAAACACAATTAATAGCAGCACACTATGTGAAAAGTGACATTGCTATGGGGAAAAAGTGGAGTAGGGTCAGGGGGTCAGGGATATAGAATGGAGAGATCATTATTTTTCATTTTTGGTAGAGTGATCAGAGTAGCCTTTCTGAGAATGTGATGTTTGAACAAAGACTTAAAAGTAGCAAGCTACATGATCAAAAGCTTCTGGATCCAAAAGAACAGCAGAACCAACAGCATATCTGTCTGTATACCTATACATATTGAGGTATGTATACACACACACACACAAAGAGATTTGTTTCAAAGACATGGCTCACTTTGGATTTGTTTGCTGCTTACTCTTGATTAGATTCAGGTCTGATTATCCAGTTTTAGCAGGGTGATCACAGATGTGACACTGATCTTCTCACTGCATCCCGTAATATGACACATGCTGTTGGTCTATTCCGTCACCAGTTGATGTCAACTTAGAGCTCTTGAGTAGTATGGTATCTGCCGGGGCTCTCTACTCTAGAGTTACTCTTTTTCCCTCTCCAGTTAATCAGTGTTTTGTGGAAAGTTATTTTGAGACCACGTAAATGTGCCATTCTTCATTTGACTTTCACCCACTACTTTTAGTACCTATTCATACGTTTTGCCTAAAATAATTTCACTACCTGTCTCAAATTATGCTTTTCTAGTTCCATTAATTCCTTCCACATTTGTTAGCTAGAATTATACTATAGGGAGGAATATTCTCTTCCCATTGTGTGTTCACTTACTTATTTACATTAGGATAAATTAATGGATGTCTATTGTAGTCAGTAGGCTATAATTTGATATTATGATTTCTTTGACACTCAACTCATCCAGTCTGGACCAGATGCATCCCTCTGAGCTATCTTCTGTGTCCTTTGGACATGTATCCCTCACTGTTTGATTACTTGCTTGTCATCAAGAATAATGAGATATACTAAACTTGCCTTATATTTTTCCTATTTCATCCTTGGAATCAACCATTCTCCAGAGAACCCTGTGTCCTTTTATTGGAGAATGGTGTCCAGAAACCAAGGTCTGGGCTCTAGGCAGGCTCATCATTACTGGGATTTTAGTATTTCCAAGCTCAATCAGGGACAGAGCTAGGAACTATATGGGCTTCTCTGTGGCTCAGCTGGTAAAGAATTTGCCTGTAATGCGGGAAACTAGGGTTCAGTCCCTGGGTTGGGAAGATCTGGAGAAGGGAAAGGCTGCCAACTGCAGTATTCTGGCCTGGAGAATTCCATGGACTGTATAGTCCATGGGTTGCAAAGAGTTGGACAAAACTGAGTGACTTTCACTTTCACTAGGAAATATTTATATTTATGTATATGCATGCTTATTAAGATATAGATGTGCATACATACACAGAAATGTACATCAGTATTTATTTTTGCATCTGACTCCCCATACTGAGAACTCTAAAGTGAAAGTGTTAGTCACTCAGTCGTGTCCAGCTCTTTTTTGATCCCATGGACTGTAGCCCACCAGGCTCCTCTGTCCATGGAATTCTCCAGGCAAGAATACTGGAGTAGGTAGCCATTTCCTTCTCCAGGGGATCTTCCCAACCCAGGGATTGAACCCGGGTCTCCCGCATTGCAGGTGGACTCTTTGAGTCACCAGGGAAACTTCCAACCCTAATCCTACACCACACGGCTCTTTTCCAGCTTTGTCTCTGTATTCATATTCCCTTCTGTTAGTGAGAAGCCTGGCTACCTAGCTCTAGTTACCCCATTATATTGACTTGTCTCCTCAATCCTCCTTGTTCCCTGCTTTTTTTTCTTTATGGACATATAGTTGATTTAAAATGTTAGTTTCTGGTGTAAAGCAAAGTGATTCAGACACATATACATTGGGATCCTAGGGGGCACTAGTGGTAAAGAACTTGCCTGTCAATGCAGGAGACATAAGGGACACAGGTTAGATCCCTGGGTCAGGAAGAGACCCTAGAGGAGGGCATGATGACCCACTCCAGTATTCTTGCCTGGAGAATCCTGTGGACAGAAAAACCTGGCAGGCTACAGCCTACAGGGTCACAAAGAGTCACACATGACTAAGCGACTTGGTGCAAGCACACACACACATATGTATGTATGTATGTATCTATGTGTGTGTGTGTATATATACACACAAATACACACACACACACACACACACACACACACACACACACACATGCCCTACCCTGGTTCAAACGGTGAAGAATCCTCCTGCAGTGTGGGAGACCTGGGTTCCATCCCTGGGTTGGGAAGAGCCCCTGGAGAAGGGAATGGCTACCCACTCCAGTGTTCTTGCCTGGAGAATTCCATGGACAGAGGAGCCTGGTGGGCTATGGTCTACGGGATCACAGAGTCGGACATGACTGAGCGACTTTCACTGTCATATATATGTATATATGTACTATATGATATCTAAAAATATATATGTGGAATCTCAAAAATAATACATATAAGCAGGAATAGACTCACAGACATAGAAAATAAACATGGTTACCAAAAGGGAGAGGGAGGAGCAAGAGGGACAAATTAGGGGACAAACTACACTAGAGTCCTTGCTTCAGAGTATCCACAGGCTTCACTTTGAAAGAGCTGACTGCCCTTTATCCCAAACCAGCAGAGAGGTTCTTGTTGGAAGCAAGTGGGATGGGAAGAGAGCAAATATAAGAAGATACAAAATCAGCAAATTTCTTGAAGTCAAAGCCAACCTTTACGGTAAAGCACCTAAGATCAGCCGCCTCCTGCTTTCATGGTGCTGCTCTTCCCGGAGAGAAGTTTGAACTCTAGGGGAGTTTCAGCAGGATTTGTAGGTCTTGGGGTTAAAGGTGCCCAACTGCACACCCAGCCTGAGCTCTAAGACATAGAGCACCTCTGTCCCCTGCTGGCTGCTAGGTGTGTTGCATCTCCGGGCTGGTCAAGGCCCCTTTAGAGCACTGCCCAGTTCCTATCTGCAAAGGATTCCTCCTCGTGGGTGCCTTGCTAATTCTGTTTTTGTTCTATGGTCAGCATTTGCTACCTGGTGCCATCTGTTTCTTAATGGCAGTCCTTACATTTTTAAACCTCTTCATCTCCTTCTACTCTGGCATGATAGGTATTTCTACTGACTTTATATTGTATATGGATTTCATTTCACTTGATCAGAAAATGAACCAAGAGAAGATTTGAGGTTACCTGTGTGGCTGGTTTTGATTTCTCTCCTTCTGGTCCTTTGGATGACAGACACCAGGTCTTGCTCCTTTGTTTATTAGAAGCCTTTCAGTGACCTATTCTCTGTATGCACCTGAGCACATGCTTTCTTGTGGTCCCTCTGACAGAGCAAAAGAACCAGCCACAGCAACAAAGCAGCAGAGGCCAAGCCCTAACTTTCTGTAAGAAAGTCAGGCCAGTCAACAAAATCCCAGGACAGCGGGCCACAAAGCCCAGTCCATAATCAGGATGTTCCACCTACTGAGCACGCTCAGGTGTCTGATCCCATCCCTTCACTTTGGTATTTCTATGGTACCTCTCACCCTGGTACCTTGGTAACCGGACTCATGGATTAGACTGGGCAAGCTGGGGAAGAGCAAAGTGCTTATAGGTGAGGAGCGGGCCTTCCAGTGCATTTACCTGCACAGACTGAGCAATCGCCACTGATTTCTGACCTTGCCAGGCACTGAACAAACTACAGTTGTGCACCACAGGTATTCTTCAAAGGAGATATTTTTCAGTGCTCTGCAGTAAATTAATTTTTGTTTTGGGATTGAGACCTGAATCTAATCGTTAATCCTCTTCGTGGAGGGAAACTTGTGTTGCTGTTGCTAGCTTAGTTTTCTCTCCCCATTTTATATCGTAACTCAAGGACAATTGCCTCCACCAAACAGGAACAGTCTTGTCTATGTATTACATTCAAAAACAAAATCCAGGGTTTCTTAGTTCAAAGAACTGCTTTCTGCTCTTATTTCTCACAGCCAGCAGAGGGACCCCAGGGTAAGGCTCAGAGCCAGTGTGAGATCAGGCTACTTGGTTGTGGAGAAAGATTCCTAACTCTCTAGAGAAGTGACATTTCACCCTAGGGTTTCCCAGCACAGATAAAACAGGCTTGAGAAATAGAGCTGAGTCTCCTGGGACCCAGGTACACTCATCTCTATTTGGGACTGAGAAGAGCTTTACAACCACATCCACTCTGGCCAGGGAAAGAGAAAGCAGTTTAGTGCTGCTTTGGAGAATCATGAAAACTAGAAGAGAAAAGCAGCCATATCCTGGACCTAGGCCATATTCATTGCTCATGTCACTTTCCCCACACAGAGCTGGTGTGGGGAAAGAAGACATGCAACTCAATCTCATGATGCTCTCTTGCTAAACTGTGCAAATATCCTATTCCTCATCAGTACCATTTTGTTGTGTGCTTAGTCATGTCCGACTCTTTTCAACCCCATGGACTGTAGCCTGCCAGACTCTTCTGTCCATGGGGATTCTCCAAGCAAAAAATACTGGAGTGGGTTGCCATGCCCTCCTCCAGGGGATCTTCCTGACCCAGGGATCGAACACGGGTCTCCCACATTGCAGGTGGATTCTTCACTGTCTGGGCCACCAGGGAAGCCCAAGACTTCTGGAGTGTGTAGTCTATCCCTTTTCCAGGGGATCTTCCCTACCCGGGATTCGAACAAGGTCTCCTGCATTGCAGGCAAATTCTTTACCAGCTGAACTACCAGGGAAACCCAATACTGGAGTGGGTTGCAACACCCTCCTCCAAGGGATCTTCCCAACCCAGGGATCAAACTCAGGTCTCCCACACTGCAGATGGATTCTTTACCAGCTGAACTTCCACTTGTCATATTTTTCTCCTTTTTTCGCTTCTTCCCTGTCCTACAGATAATGTGAAATTGTATAGAAAGTAATCTTTTGACTCAAATAAAATATATATTTCAGTCATACAGACTACTCTGTGTGAATTTTGAATGGCCAGTGTCTAGTCAGAAATAATAATAATAATATAATTTATTGTATTATTATAATAAATGTATATTATAATTTATTATACTATTATTATACTGTGAAAACTCTGTAGAGATTTTTGGCATGCAGCAATGGCATCTTCAACCAGTCTCTATGTAGCTTTGCTAAAAGTTAACTTGAGGATTACTTTTACTTCTTAATATGAAGTAAGATTGATGAAGCATTAAAGGTTGTGGCACACTTCTCTTGTTTGGAGAACGCACAAGGCAACACCAGGGCCACAGAGAAACATAAAAGATGGTCCCTGAATACAAGAAGCTGACTGTGTTCCTAGGTGGAGGAGGAGACATAATCCGAAAAAAGCAGTAAAGAAATATCAAGTAAACTAGTGATAATACTGACAATCATAATAATCACTGTGTATGGAGTGCTTACTCTGTTCCAGGTATTGTGCTGAACACTTTATATACATTATTTTGTTAAATCTTCAAAACAGCTTTATGGACTATTACTATTCTCATCAGGATATGATTCCAGAATGAATACATCCGAAGACCATGTCTTTACATATTTGGTGATCTGTACTGCCTCATAAGAGCAGTGGGAATTCTAAGCGGGGAGATCAATGTGGCTAGAGAAAGCCTTCTTGGAAGAGAGATTCGTGGAGAGTGAGTGTGGTTGGAGGGGATGGGGAGGGAAGAAGGAAAGGGAATGACGTCACACAGGCAGAGATGTGAATGGGCCCAAAGCACGCTGGGTTCCCGGAGTCAGCCTGCTGCAGATGCGGTGTGCACGGACATGAGTGCGTGGGACCTGGTAGTCACAGGAGACAGCACACTGAAGCTAGGTTATGGGAGGACCTCCTCGAATAACGCCTTTAGAAACCTGGGTTGAAGAAGGTAGAGTTGGAGCCAGGACAGACAATAAGTAGATCACTTCAGTGAATCTCCATATTAGATGACGAAGATGAGTACTTGAGCTGCAGGTGGGAAATGACAACCAGAGGTGAAATGTTCCCAGTGACATCTGCCTAAATTCCGGCTCCAAGCACTTCATGTTCTAATCCCTATGAGAAAGTATCAACCACTCATATATTTTGCAACTTTGGTCTGGTCACCTAAAAATAATAACCGTCTCTGACAGACACTTAAGAAGTCTTTTTCATATACTTTTTATTCTCACAACAAAACCTTAGGAATTATCATCATCACCATCATCATTATCATCAGTGTGTTACCAAAGAGGAAACTGAAACTCAGAAAGCAAGAACTTACTAAGAGCCTCTTAAATACGAAATGACCAAGTCAAAAGATCAAACCCAGATCATCCTCCTCCAAGTCATTCCCTGATGTACTCTACAAACACCCAGCACTCTGCCTGATGTTGTGTTCCCAAAGATAAGTAACTCATACCCTCTGCTTTAGGAAGCTCATGGCAATTAAGCAAGTAAAACCATAGAATTGAGAACTGTAGCTGCCAATTATCTATCTTAAGCATCTTAACATTTCTAACTGGGATGGATGTGTGTCAAATACATGAGAGCACCTTTCAAAAGTAAAAAGGTTAATTCAAATGCAGTTTACTTCATCCCTTACTTCATGCATGAGAGCCGATGCATGTAGAAAGCTTCTCTTTCTATAGACTAAAAAGTAATGAGTCTGATTTCTATAGTTTTCCAAGAAAATTTTTCTCACGACTCTTGTTGCTTCCTCACAAGTGAAGAAGGGAAGCACCGAATGATACCAACCTGCCACCTGCTGGAGCAGAGGAGAACTAACCCAGCGTTCCAGGGAAAGCTGGTGACCAGTGTGGACCAACTAACAGCGGACTATTCTCTCCTGCAGATCTTAGAGCTGAGTTGACACGCTGCAACAGCTCCTGCCGCTCCTCTTTTCAATAGATTAAACTTGGTGAAACAGAACACCAGGAAGCTTTCAGGAAAGGAAGTTACAAGAGATTTGCAAAGAGTGGAGTCAGACAGACCTAAGCACAAATCTAATCTGGCCGCTTATTAATTGTGTCACTTTGAACATTATTCAGCCTCTCTAAACCTCATTTTCACTGTCTGTATATGAGATTGTGTGTGTGTGTGTGTGTGTGTGTGTTGTGTGCTCAGTCATGACCAACTCTGCAACCCCATGGAATGTAGGCTCCTCTGTCCATGGGATTTCCCAGACAAGAATACTGGAGTGGACTGCCGTTTCCTTCTCTAGGGAATCTTCCTGACCCTGGGATTGAACCTGTGTCTCCTGCATTAGCAGGCAGGTTCTTTACCACTATGCTACCTGGAAAGAAACTAAATGAGATTACTGGCAATCAAATACAAGTTGACTGAGCAAATGAATCAAGAACATGCATGACTATATTTTTGTTGCTAAGATTAGAAAAAAATATATGTACAGTATCTATCATATAATATGACACCAAATCAATAAAATGATAGCCATGAGGTATTATCAATACTGTAGAGATTCATCAAGGAAGAGAGAAACTGTTTTAACCAGTTGCCTTTGTACACTTTTGATAGGACTTGCCATCCTAATGGCATGTGTGTCTGTGAGATAGAGACTTTAAAAACAGGTCTTGGGAGAATTTTTGGAGAAATAATCCATGGATTATTGTATTTATTCCTTATAACAACCTATAACTGAGATACCATTATACCCCACGTTGCAGATAAAGAAAATGAGGTTCAGCAAAATTAAGCGTAGCAGACACCAGTGGTCATTTACCCAGTAACCTCCTTTCTTGTTGGCAGCATTTAAATTTAGTTCATTTGTGTGTCTCTTCCGAGGTGTCTGTGGATTGTACACAGATTCGGGAGGAATCTCATAACTAGAAACAAAGGATCTAGTTATGTTCAATAATTCATGAGATAAGGTCTGCCGGGGGGCTTCTGGGAAAAGATTACTAGCTAATAAAAAGAGATACATAAGAGGATAGTTTTCTTTTTCTTCCATTGGATGTTGTGTCTGACTGTGACTCAGAGAACCAAGAAAAGTAGCTTAAGACAATACTGATATATGAAGACGGCAGCGTAGAAAGAAAGTGTCTATCTGAGTTCTTCATGATGTCATCAAGACATTGAATTAACCAACTCTGTGGCTTAGTGATAAAGAATATGCCTGCCAATAAAGGAGACACGGGTTTGGTCCCTGGGTCAGAAAAATCCCCTGAAGAAGGGAATGACAACCCACTCTAGTATTCTTGCCTGGATAATTCCATGGACAGAGGAGCCTTGTGGGCTGAAGTTCATGGGGTCAAAAAGAATCAGATGTGACTGAGTGACTTAGCATTCACCCTAACCTTAGATCTTGGATGAGTTTATGAAAAATGAATTTGAGGTAATTTTTGTTTAATTCTCTCACACACAAAAAATCATTCTGTATTACACAGCTATACTGGAATATCTGGCATCATACTAACCCTGACTTCAAACGCAATTTTAAATGTGAGACAAAGTACATAAAGCAATTGCCTGAAGGCAGGAGACAGCAAACAAACACAGCAAGGAAAGCTCATGTTTATCTGACATATTTTCCTCATGTTATCTGAACTATTTTCCTAAAGACATTTACAAATTTAAAAATGGGGATATAGAAAACAACAGACTGGGTGAAAAGGCAGAGAAGTCAGAGTTTGGAGCAGTTTAGAGTTTGCTATTGGCGAGTGAAGTCCTAGGGAAAAAAAGAGAGGGAACCTAATATTCTGCATACGCAGTTCCCTAAAGTTATGGGTTCCTAAACTGAGCTTTCACAACCTGAGACTGAGAGAGAGAGAGAGAGAGAAGAAAGCACCTGCGTAGCTAAAGAGCTGATCAGAGATTTCTACCAGGGAGGCAAAGGTTGTAATTAAAGCCTTGCTAAAGGGGGAGTGTCTTGGTAAATATCCCAGGCTTTAAACTGAAATCTCAGAAGGGTCATTCCCTAAGAGTAAGAACCATTCCTTAAGAATAAAAATTGGACTTCACTGGAGGGCCAGTGGTTAAGAATCTGCCTGCCAATGCAGGCAGACATAGGTTGGATCCCTGGTCTGGGAAGATTCCACATGTCGTGGGTCAACTAAAGCCCACGTGTCACAAGTACTGAGCCCTCTGCTCTACAACTACAGAAGCTGGCACATCACAGAGCCCATGCTCTGTGACAAAGAGAGGCCACCGCAATAAGAAGCCCGTGCTCTGCGACTAGAGAGTAGCCCCTATTTGCCACATCTAGAGATGGCCCGAGCACAGCAATGAAGACCCAGTGCAGCCAAACAAAAATAATTAAATAATTTTTTTAAAAAGAATGAAAACCAATCCATAAAAAAACAAAGTAAAAAGTTAAAATAGATAAGCCCAAGAAGCATTCAGTTCAGTTCAAAACCCATAAAACTAAATTTTTACGACACTTGACTATTTGCCTGCAAGACGAAAACAACCTTGGAAGAAAATATCATCCAAAGTCCCTGTAATTTTTCATTTGGGACATCTGGCATTTAACCAAAAATTACAATGCCTACAAAATATAATAAAAAAAATTTAAAGGTTGAATTACTGAAATCCAAATGAAAAATATATTTAATGGAAAAAGATTTATAGGCAAGTTATATATTAACATTAACTGACAGGGGGTTTAAAATAACCATGATTAATATGTTCAAGAAAATGTAGGAAATGGTAGTCAAAATAGAAGAAAAGTTGAAGAATTTCAACAGAAAAATAACTCTATTTTAAAAAGAAGCAAGCAACTAGATAGTAAAATTTTGAAAGCACCAAAAGCATCAATTATGTAGAATAAATCAAATGAAAAATGACCAGGAACTCACACTGAAAACTACAGAAAGTTGCCTACGAAAATAAAAGAAGACCTAAATAAATGAAAAAAAAATATATCATGAACATGGAATTCAAAGACGTAAGATTGTTGTTATCAGCACTCTTCAAATTCATCTATAAATTCAAAGCACTCCTAATAAAAATCTCAGCAGCTTTTTTTTAATTTCTGGAAATCTGAAAGCTATTTGTAAAACTTATATGGAAATACAGAGGACTTATTATAACTAAGGCAATCTTGAAGAGGAAAAACTAACCAAGCATCAAAGCTAGACTAATTTTAAAAGTATGGTCTTAGTAAAGAATAAACAATAGACCATGGAATAGAATAGAGTTTAGAAAGAGGTCCACATGTATATGACCATCGCTTGATTTATGACAAAGGCATTACAGAAATTCAGCGGAAGAAGGATGGTCTTTTGAATAAATGGTACTGGCTCATATGGATATCCATATGGGAAAAAGGAAACTTGACCCTTTCTCACACCATACATAAAAATGAACTCAAAATGGATCATATACTTAAAAGTCCCTGGTGGCTCAGCAGTAAAGAATCTGCCTGCATTGCAGGTGCTCAGCCCTGTCTGACTCTTTGCAACTCCATGGACTGCAGCATGCCAGGCTTCCCTGTTGCTCACCATCTCCTGGAGTTTGCCCAAGTTCATGTCCATTGCATCAGTGATGCCATCCAACCATCTCATCCTCTGTCACCCTCTTCTCCTGCCTTCAATCTTTCTCAGGATCAGGGTCTTTTCTAATGAGTCAGCTCTTCGCATCAGGTGGCCAAAGTATTGGCACTTCAGTGTCAGCATCAGTCCTTCCAATGCATCACACAACACAAGGGTTCAATCCCTGGGTCAGGAAGGTTCTCTGGAAAAGGAAATGGCAACCCACTACAATTCTTGCCTGGAAAATCCCATGAAGAGAGGAGTCTGGTGAGCTGGAGTCCATGGGGTGGCAAGGGTCGGACATAACTTAGGGACTAAACCACCACCACCATCACTTAAAAGTATAAGCTAAAACAATAAAGCTTCTAGAAGAAAATATAGGAAATACCTTCAAGACCTTGGGGGTAGGCCACAGTTTCTTACACAGGGCACAAGAAAATATTGATAAGTTGATTTTAATTAAATTAAGATATTCCATTCAATGGACAACACTATTAAGAGAATGAAAAAAGAAAACTTGAGGCTGACACTTGTGCATGCACACATACAAGCACACACACACACATGCACACACACACATGCACACACACACACACACACAGACACCTGGCAAAGCATTTGTATCTAGAATATACTCTTCTCCAAAAATTCTATAAATGAATAAGGAAAAGACAGACAACACAATCTTTAAATTGGGCAAGAATCCTGAGCAGGTACTTCACAAAAGAGAACATCAAAATGGCCAACATACAACTGAGAAGATTTTCGGCATCATTACTCATAAGGGAAATGCAAATTAAACCACATCTTGATACCATATGTTGCTTGTAGTCCCAAAATATCAATGTTTCTCCTTGAAAAAGCAATTGCAAAACCACAGCTCTGAACACAGAAAGTGAATTAGAGTATGTGTCAGTAATTATAAACAGCCTAGTTTAACTTGAAGAGTGAGGTTTCTGTTGAAAGTGCAGTGAAATGAATTTTAATACCCCATTATAGTCATATCGGTTCCCTTGCCAGCCTAGTACAAAATGTAAAAAGCTATAACAGAAACCTTGCTCTTGTTTTTAAACATTACTGTACACAGTTAATGAAATATGTTCAAATTCACTTTATGATATTCAAAGTTGTGGTTTCTCATTGCTTTCTCATGAAGGAACTTTAGAGAAACAAGGCTGCACAATCTTTCAGAATAACCTCTCCAAGATGTGGGAATTTAGTCCCATTAGATGTGCTAACATTTCAAGAATATGTCTATTTACTGAGCAGTGAGAAAGTCTATTTATTACAGAGCAGCAAGAAGAACTAGCATGTGGAAATACACAACATTTACACGGTCTGGGACTGAGACATGGAATCGGGTAAGCTGTGGACATGAGAAGCGGTTTGCACACATGTCCACTGTCACTCTGGCCCCTCAGTGCCCACTGCACTTCTCCATTGTCACTGGTTCTCAAAGTGGTGATCTTTATGATGTCTTATCGCACATAGTCGGACACGACTGAAGTGACTTAGCAGCAGCAGCAGCATGTCCTATTTCAAAAAGAGACTGTTTCCATTACCCTATGGTTGGAAACTACTTTCACGTTCTTTAGTATTGTGTAAGGGAACGTGCATGGAACGGAGAAACTAAAGAGCCAGTGGAAGCATGGGTTAATTCATTGTGCATCACTTAGCAAACCAGTACTCTCTGAAAACTGCAAAATGTCTCAACAATATCTGCTCCATCCTGTCACATGCTGCAACATGGTGAACTTTGAGGAACTTATACTAAATGAAATAAGGCAAATATTGCAAGTACTTAAAGCAGTTAAGTTCATAGAAAAAGAAAACAGAACGGTGGTTGCCAAAGACTGAGAGGCAGGGGAAGTGGGGATTAATGTTTAATGGGTATAGAGTTTAAGTTCTGCAAGACGAAAAAGTCCTGGAGATTTGTTACATAGCAATGTGAGTATGCTTAACACTACTAAACTCTACACATCAAAATGGTTAAGATAGTAAACTTTATGTTTTTACTACAATTAAAAGTAAAAGAAAAATGTTATAAAAATAGAATATCTGCTCTCTGGGGTCTTCCAACCACAAGTGATTGTTCTTTCCTTTAAACCCCTGGAGTTCTCAAGTTAGGGTTCAAGACTCCTCTGTCCATGGGATTTTCCAGGCAATAGTACTGGACTGGATTGCCATTTCCTTCTCCAGGAGATAGAATTAAGGAGTTGCTTAAAACCTGAATAGAAAACTATTTTCACTAACCTCTAACTGAAGGCAGCATTTACTTGTCACAAACCACAATGGCAATAGATGCAATGTGACTGTCACCAACAGAAATCACAAATATTCTCATATCATATATATCCTGTAGATATCTCATAATACTGGTTATGTTCAGTCCAACTTCAAAATTACTACAGTTATCAAAGCTACTACTAAATCGTGCTATGTAATGTGTCAAAGCAGATGCTTATATAAACATTTTAAAACTTTTTTCACTATATTGCTATATAATTGGTTTCCTTTGCAATTCTATACTTGTTATCTTCATCATTTATCCTAATAGATTCTATAGATATAAATAAATTCTAATAAAGTCCATAGTTGAAGAAGAGGTGAATAAAAATGAAAACAGGACATCAGAAGAGGAAAGATGGGCAGGGACCACCAGAGACAAAATGTAGACTTAATTTATATCTATCCATGCATAGAACATTGAACTTTTAAAAAGAGAATATATTTCTCATTTCTGATGACTGAGGGGGCTAAGGGTGCAGTTGGTCAGAGAATAGCAGCTAATTTACAAATCACATTGGGATAGTGAGTCAGCCCAAGCACTCAGCTAGTGCCCCATACTCACTTATTGATTAGGATTCAATGAATGATCTCCACTAACTCAACTATTTGGTTTTTCACCAAATAAGAGAACTTAAGAATTCTGATTTGGGTCTCTGCTTATCCATGGCAAGCATAGAATTTTATAGACAAGAATGTGTCTCATGCAAACAGAATTATGTAAACAGAACTTAAAGAGGCTGATTACCTCTTGTGGAGCCTACCCTTGCCAGAAGGGGATTCAGAGATCACCAGAATCACTTCTTGTTTCCATCAAATATTTTTAGTAGGCTAATAATGAAAATCGCTTCACTCATAGCTCAGTCTATCAAGCAAATAGCTAAAACCTCTCCCAGTGTGCTTTTTGTATCTTGAATTATAACGAAGAGAACATGACAATAAAATAACAATGATATTCCTAACCCATAGAATTTTTGTTTGTTTATTTAACTGAGTAAAGGGAAGCTTTAGCTTGTTTGGAGAGTCAGAGATTTATTCAGATTCAGCCCTTGAAAATTACTGTTTTGTCTCCCTAAACCTAGCCCTGCTAAAAATTTCATTGTGCAAATTGAGTTCTCTTTTTTCTCCTCATTTCTCAGTTTGGATTTCAATAGAATTTCTTTCCCTGAGGGAAAGAGAGGGAAGTGTCAGCATATAAGCTCTGGAAGCTTAAGTCCTGAAGATAGGTGAAATATTCCATCAAGCTAAACTTGCCTAAAGGCTGATCTGTTGCTGCATGTATAACTCCTTTAGCAAATCTCGCACAGACAAATAGGACAAATTAGGCCAAGGAAGGATTCAGGCATTATTTCACTCAGAACCATATAAGTTGGGTTTACTTGGTACCAAAAAGATGGTCATATTAGGGACCCAAAGTCTACCATCAAACTAGCTGTTTAACATAATGTAGACCAAATAAAATACACAATGACTAACTAAAAATTTAACTTTCTGCTCTGTAATCTTAATATAAATCTGTTCACCCTAATATCATTTTCAGGAGGAAGACAATATATTTTTTAAAAATTGTGTCCTAAAAATATTGTGAAACCAAAAAAGGGATTACTGATAACATACAGCCTTTGAAAACTTATCTGGGACAACTTCATGTGAAAACATCCTTTTTGACAGGATGTAAAGGAAACCCCCAAACCCTTGATGTCATCAGATTGTTGATGCTGCATTCATGCATCACAGTGTTGCCTCAACCAGCCAGGCAGTAATCCAAACTTCCTTATTCTTCTTCCTACAAATAAAAGAAAAAATGTTTTCTCTGATGATTAATGGTTTAGTTATCAGCTCTCTGGTTCTGTTTGTAGAAAGACTATGGTTAAGATAACTTTTTGTTCTAATCTGATTTACGATTCATGACAGGGAGAATTCAAGGGTTAAAGTTCTCCTGAGAGGAAAAAGAGATTACAGGCAGAGTTAGAGAGAGAGAAGATATATAGATCATGCCTGAGAAATGCCAGACCATCTTCAAGCAGCAGAGGATTCCATCTGAGCCCCATCTCTCTACTCAAGGGTTGGATCTGAGTCCTATGGCCAACTTTATCAACCCTTCATCCCCCTGCCTTAATCTCCTTCAGAGATAGTGTCCTTCCAAAGCCCTCGGGTATATTCATTCCAGCACGTAGAAGCCTGAGTTATAAGCCCGGACACCCACCCCAGTTCAGGCTCTGTCAGAGTCAGACCCAACTTGGACAGCTGGTGTATTAGCATAAAAATAAGAAGGCAAGAGTCCTGAGTACCTTGCTGGGCAAACAATTCATTTCAGTTCAATAAGTATTGATAGAGCATCTGCCACGTGTAGAGCAGGAGACCTTGAGCCCACATCCTGTGATCCCAAAGTTCACCATTATTTCTTCTATACCACACAGCCGAGGCTAAACTACTAAGGCCCCACCTCTACCCCAAAATAACGCTGGATGCTCAAGTGGTAATAGCCCTGAGAGTTGAGTAAAATATTATTTGAGCCTGTATGTTTTTCATCGCAAGTGTTCCCAATCAACTCCCTCAGTCACTGGAAACCCGAATGTGGTCACTGGTGAAGTAGGTCCTAACAGGTCTATAAGAACAGGTGTTATCAGAGTATCTGCACAGTAGAGCCTGTACTCAGCAGCTGTAGAGCTGAAATTGCAAAGGACCAAGGAGATCTTGGGTACTCAGGAAGGAAAGAGCAACTGTAGACTTTCCTCCACCAAAAAGAACATCAGGAAAGGAAGAATAGACCTGTTTGAAGAAACATCACAGTTGGGACTTCCCTGGTGGTCCAGTGGTTAAGAATCTGCCTTCCAATCCAGGGGACATGGGTTCAATCCCTGGCCTAGGAGGATTCCACATGCTACAGGGCAACTAAGCCCGAGTACCACAGCAACTGGGCCTGCGCTGCAGAGCCCACGAGCCACAACTACTGAAACCTACGCGCCCTAGAGCCCATGTTGCGCAACAAGAGAAGTCACTGCGACGAGAAACCCGCACACTGTGACTAGAGAGTAGCCCCTGCTTACTGTGACTAGAGGAAGCCCCACACAGCAACAAAGAGCCAGCACAGCCAAAAATAGATAAATAATAACTAAAGTTAATTTTAAGTATATATGTGTGTGTGTCTATATATATATGTATATAAGAAACATCATAGTTGTGCTTTCCATTGTGTTATCTTGCATTTAAGAATTGAAAGATGTAAGCATACATATAGGCTAAGAAAAAGAATTTTGAGGAGAGGAAAGGATAAAGTTGCAAAAGAGTTGGAATGATTGATGGAAATAATAATAGTAAATGTACTGTAATAAGAGAATTACTATGAAAAGCATTGCTCTCAGAGCTTGACATATTTAAGTGAACTTAATTCATTCCAAAATTTTATGAGAAACTTGCTGATATTATTCTGATTTCACAGATTAGAAAATACGACCTAGCTTAAACAGTGTCAAGTTGTAAGACTTGGGTTTGAACCTAACCAATCAGGCTCCAGAGTCCACACTTTTAATGGTTGTGCAAATCTGCTTCTCTAGAGAAAGTTTTTACGTAGGATGAGGTGAACTAATGATAGCCTAGCAGAAGGATATAAGGAGAGGCTAGGGAAAGAGCTAGACATTTAGAGGCATAGGAGAGAAAAGTTGAGGACTTTAACATGGAATGGCTAGGCTGATTCTTAAGGTCCCTTTTATTCAAAATCATGCTGTCAGCACAAACACATCAAAGGAAATCACCCCTCACTTACTATGACAGAGTAATTCGTTTTCCAATTAATCTACCAGCTACAATTATTTAAACAAATGTATGAAAACCTGTGACGGGGCCACAAATCGATAGAACTTACATGTATTCTGTTCCTGTCTGTTCTGATTCACACATACTTATCATTAGACATCCTAAGGAGGGACATTCGTGTCCTGGGATCTACCTTGAGATTGTTCAATTTGGATTCTGATGTTTCCTGTAGAGAGGATCAAAGGTGTTGGCGCAATGGACTCCAAAAATTCTGAAAGTATGCTCAATGTTTTCATTGGAGAGGTGAAATAGAAGGCATTGATTCATCATGGAATGTGGCAGAATATGGTCACACCTTTGAGAGACTCTAAATCTTGAGAACTCAACTCCAGAATATTTTAAGAAGGAAGCTGGTGTGGAATATCCAGCGCTAAATGATGTGTTTCAAACAAGTGCTAGAGGAATTCAGAAAAGATAGCTAAGATAGTAGTAATTAACATTTATTGAGCTCTTTTAGATCCTTTAGGTATGATGGTAAATCAGTGCAAAAACGGAAAGAAAAAAACAACTTGTAGCATTTGCCAGTTTCCTTGGTGTAAATACTCCCATCACAGCCAATTTCGAGCTACCAAACGCCTCACAGAATTCCTGAACATCTTTCAGTCAGCTCTAAAGGGCCAGGAGAAACTGGCTCAAGCACAACCTGGTTTTGTTATCCCATCTCATCCTCACAACAAGCTGTTAAGGAGGGTACCATTATTAGCTCCAGTGTACATATTAGGAAAAATACTCAGAGGTTTAATAATTTACACAGGTGCACAGAGCCAGAGCAAAGCAGAACTCTGAGGGAAGCTCAGATTGTATGGCTCTAATAACATCTAGCCGTGGGCCTACTCTTTACTGAAAAACAGCAATGGCGATTCAAGGCAGTAATGATTGCTAGTCATTTAACCAATTTCCACCTTGGTTCACTTCTATTACAGATAGATTTTCTGAGACCCCTTGGGGACTTTAGATTTCTAGGTTTTTACTCTTCAGTAGAAAATCTCTGTGCAAAAGCCCATAAGTGTATATTTTACTTAGTATTTGAAAAGTATTCTAGCCCTATGCTACCAAAGGATGGCCCAACTACCAGCATCATCTGGGTACTTGCTAGAAATACAGAATTTCTGGCTCCTACCCAGATCTACTCAATTAGGATCTATATCTTAGGACAACTCCCAAGTGATATGTGTGCCTGTTAAAATTCAAGAAGCTTTACCTACAGGATCATACCGGGGCTCTCATCTACCAAGAGGGTCTCACATTGTGTGATGTTCTTCTTGCAGTTGGCAGAGACTGGCACGGTTACAGCAATGCACTTGATCTTGTCCTGTCCCCTTTGTGGCCACAGACTATGGTCACAAAACGGAGAGACTCCACAGAGTGAGACTTTGGCCTCATTAGCAACATTTCTAAGAAAACAGCTACAGGTTTCTCTTCCATTAACCTGCTTAGTAACCTCAAATTTTTGTTTTTCTAACTCTACAAGAAACTTTGGAGAGCCAAGTTCAACTAGATGTCTCACAAGGATTTCCTCTCAGAAAAATTAATGCAAAGAAAAATATCTTCTAAACACTCCAGAGTCTGCCAGGAAGGGGAGGAGGGGAGCAGTTAAGATTGCTGAAGCCAGGCCGCCTATGACTTGCCAATTTAATTCAAACCACAGGGCTTCATTTGAACTTGGCCAATAATTCATGAGTTGAAAATAGAAGGAAAGAATATGTGGCCAAAGTTATAACTTTTAAAAAATACTTTTGAGATGTTCAGCAAGTTCACATCCACAGATATTTAAAGGCAACGGGAGTTGGGTTTGTATTAGATTTTATTTTCTGTATTTTCCCAAATCCATTGTATTAATGGAGGAATAGCCAAAATCCAGATGCAACTGAATGTAAATCCTCAATCTTTCCAGTTGAGATGGAATCTAAAATTGAAATAAATGCAATTTAGAGAAAGAAGCATTTCAAAAATATATATTCTAGATTTCAAAAGACCAAAATTATTCTAATGTGTGAACACCTGTGGTAATAATAGCAATGCCTACCAGCCAGTACTAGCTTCAGTTCAGTTCAGTTCAGCTCAGTCGTGTCTGACTCTTTGCGATCCCATGAATTGCAGCACACCAGGCCTCCATGAGAAGGCAATGGCACCCCGCTCCAGTACTCTTGCCTAGAAAATCCCATGGATGGAGGAGCCTGGTAGGCTGCAGTCCATGGGGTCGCTAAGAGTCGGACACGACTGAGCAACTTCACTTTCACTTTTCACTTTCATGCATTGGAGTATCAAAACCCACTCCAGTGTTCTTGCCTGGAGATTCCCAGGGATGTGGGAGCCTGGTGGGCTGCCGTCTCTGGGGTCGCATAGAGTTGGACACAACTGAAGCGACTTAGCAGCAGCAGCAGGCCTCCCTGTCTGTCACCAACTCCCAGAGTTCACCCAAACTCATGTCCATCGAGTCGGTGATGCCATGCAGCCATCTCATCCTCTGTCGTCCCCTTCTCCTCCTGCCCCCAATCCTTCTCAGCATCAGAATCTTTTCCAGTGAGTCAACTCTTCGCATGAGGTGGCCAAAGTATTAGCTTAAATACATCCAGCTCGAATAACAAGGTGAGCAACTCCTTTACATTTTTCATCTGGGCAAGGTAAGCTAGCAAACCTGTCTCTTAAAGAGCAGAGGAGCAGCATTAGTCAATAGAAAAGAGGGATTAAAGGAAGAGCATTCTTCATGCCCAGTTATGGGGAGGGTCAATCATTCAGAGATACTTCCCCAGCCATCTGGTGACCAAGAAAAGCACCCAAGCCCTCTGAAATGCCAGGAAGCCACAGAAGGGCCCTCCTAAATCATCCCTGAACTGAAAGTTTCTCATAAATGGGGGTCTCATCTCTATTTTGGTCATCACCATGTCCCTAGCACCAAGACCATTGTCTGATACACAGTTAGTGTTCATTAAATATTTATCATATAATTGATGAATAAACTCATTGCTACAGATTAACTTGAGCATGCTAGAAATGCCCAGTACTCACCAAATTCCCATCATGATGTGCGTGAGAAAGAAAAGGTTATAGTAGTTTGGAAACTAAAAATAAAAGGAAAACAGGACAAAGCCAGAGATGGGGTGTCTACACTACCCAGGAATGCGACTGTGCTTACTGGATAGAGGACAGAGAGAAATACTGACTCTGCAGACAGAGGCTTCCATCACCTACTTCACCATTTTGCAAAAAGTTGGGTTTGTCCATTTGGGCACTTAACATTTAGTGTTCAGCAAAGCAGTATCTGGTACTGGCTACTGATTGTGTGCGTAGCATTGTTTTGGTGCTGTGAGAGAAGATCTGTCTTTCAACTGCCTTCTGGGAATGTAGAACTTGGTTGAGAGTATAAAACTAACCTGATTATATCACAGGCAAATATCAGTCAGAGAGGTGTCCATATGTAATGTATGACTGAGTGCTAAATAGGGTAAGGCTGAAATTTTCCAAGTCTTTTTCTCAGACAATTTCAACCTTACCCTATTTGTAATTAAAGAATATTCTCTCTTTGTAATTAGACAATATTTTGAGTTCTTGATATGTTGAGTCCCTGACACATAGTATGTGTTAAATGTTTGTTTGGAGGAGTAAGACCAAAGTGATATGAGAATTGTCCTAAGGATAACACACACTCATATTTTATATGCAGTATATTTTATAGGGAGAGAGTTCATACTGTTGTTTATGAGAACTGGGTATAGTTGGAAATCTAAAGTGATAGGCATCCTCAGTTTTTAATAGTGTTCTTCCAGGATTTTATAAAAAATAGAGTTCAGAGTAAAACAGTGGAATTCTTAAGTATATGGGCTTTCTTGTTGTTGTTGTTTAGTCACTTAAGTTGTGTCCAACTCTTTTACAACCCTATGGGCTGTAGCCCACCAGGCTCCTTCTGTCTATGGGATTTCCCAGGCAAGAGTACTGGATTGGGTTTCCATTTCTTTCTCCAGGAGATCTTCCTGACCCAGGGGTCCAACCTGCATCTCCTGCATTGACAGGTGGATTCATTACCACTGCGCCACCAGGGAACCTCATATGGACTTGCTTATTAATAGAATAGGCCTTAATTAGCTTTTGATCAGTATCCAGATTTTAAAAGAACAGATTTAAAAGTGCTTTATAAAGTCCTTGACTCCAAGGACAGCATCAAGGACTCCTTTATCATGTGGTCCACTGTTCTTCTCTACAGTTGAGAATATTCTTGAGCAGCCACTGCTTCTTCATCCCCAACTGTGTGGTTGTCGTAGAAGCATTCAATCAAGGTCAGGGAGCTTCCAGGTGAGAAGGAGATGAGGGGCTAGAAGTGGCAAGAAGAAATATATCACCAAGAAGAAACTCCAGTTCCACAGAGACCTAGGCTAAGGCAGCCTGTGCATACATGCGTGCGTGCATGCGTGTGTGCTCAGTCACTTCAGTCATGTCAGACTCTTTATAACCCCATGGACTGCAGCCCGCCAGGCTCCTCTGTCCATGGGATTCTCCAGGCAAGAATACTGGAGTGGGTTGCTGTGTTCTCCTCCAGGGGGTCTTCCCAACTCAGGGATCGAACCCAAATTCTTTACCACTCAGCCACCAGGGAAGCCCAAGGCAGCCGGTAGATTGATAAAAAAGAAAGGTGATGCTTGAAGAGTGGGTGATTAACTCCTGGGTTACATAATAGTGATGGTAACAATGAAAATGATGATACTGGCTTCTCTGGGCTCTTCAGTCTTCCACGATCTTCAGTATGGCCATGTTTCCTTTCCTCCTTCTCTACCCTCTTTCAAATTGTGGCCCATTAGTCCTGCTGACAATAAGAAATATGGCTGAGCCAGTCAGCTAACTAGACTTTCCTAAAGATTCTTCCAAGATCCTGTAAAATAGCACAGGCCAATAGAAATAAAGTGCAGGCCATATGTGTAATATTAATTTTCCTAGTAAACACATGCATAAAGTAAAAAGAAGGTAAAATTAATTTTAGTGATTTATTGTATTTAACCCAATATGTCTAAAATATTATTGTCGTAGTATGTAATTAATCACTGACTCAATGGACTTGAATTTGAGCAAGCTCTGAGAGATAGTGGAGGACAGAAGAGCCTGGGGTGCTGCAGTCCATGGGGTCATCCATACAACAACCCTATGAGATAAATATTTTTTATCCTCATTCATAACTGTGGTTAAGTAATTTGCTCAGTCTCACAAAGCTAGAAATGTGCTAAGGTAGAACTTAAACTCAGAGCTGTCTGATGCCCAGGCCCGTCACTGCCTGCATGCTGCCATTGTAGCTCCTACTTCCTTAACATGAGCTCATCCTGGTGAAGGCTCTGGTTTCACCTGAATAAAATGTAGGAATACCTGAAACCTCTCTGGAAGTTCACCCTCAGTTTACAGCACTATCAGAATATTATTGAAACATGGCAGCACATCTGAAATTCACAAATACATGGGTTTTTGTTTACACAGGAAAATGTCAAGGTTATCAGAAGAACTCACCAGAAAGTTCTTAGGAAGAAAGTACTCCAATATGCAATGGTTAATTGAGTTCTAACGCAACATTGTCAGTGAACAACAAATCATCAACTTTGGCAAGGGGAGTCCACCAATGAAGTCCTTCATTCACTAAATATTCATTAGTACTCCCTTTGTGCCTCACCACTTCAGTGTTCTTGCCTGGAGAATCCCAGGGACGGGGAGCCCGGTGGGCTGCCATCTATGGGGTCGCACAGAGTAGGACACGACTGAAGTGACTTAGCAGCAGCAGCAGCAGCAGCAGCAGCAGCAGCAGCAGCAGCAGCGTCTGGACTGGGGTCACACAGTGGACAGAGTAGCCAAGGGTCTTTATGAAGTTTATCCTCTACTGGAGAAATGTCTTAATCTGAGTTTTCCCAGAAGAAGATCCTGGGACAATGATTCCAATGCAAGTGACTTATTGAGAAATACAAGAAATATGAGAAGGAAAGGTGGATGGGTGGATGTCATACAGGAGGGGAATGGCAGCCCATTAAAAGAATGTTATTAAATCAGTTATTGCAGGTGGCAGCAGAGCTTAATCCGTAAAGGGAAATGTTGGGAAATGGTGTGAAACGGCACATGTCAGAATCATTATATCTAAACCGAAAGCAGTTAGAGCTTATAGACCAGCTCCCAAGAGTCACTGGTTGAGGGCCGCTCTGGGCTGGGGGAGGGAATGAAGAGCTCCCTGGCATTTCTGGCCTAACCCCCAGAGCTGGCAAAGTGGCCTTCAGCATTCTGGAAAAATGCCCTCAGTCCAGGATGTAGACTCAGGCATTTAAAAGTCCATTGAAACACTCTGAGAAGTCTGGGGAAAGACAGCTCAGGGATACAGATAATGAAGACATAATGAAATGCACAGTAATTACAGATAGTGACAGTCACAGAAGGAAAATGAAGACATTTTATTAACTGCAATTGGAGTTGGGCAAGGAGTCAGCTTACACAGAATTCAGAGTTTGGGTAAGGCCTCTCTGAGCTGAGACCTGGATGGTAGGAAGAAACCATCGTGGTAAGAGTCAAAGGAAGAGAAATTTAAACCAAACTTATGCAAAGTGTGAGCCACCACTGGTGCGAGCTTGGCTTGTCACCAGTTCAATACAAGATATGCTAAAAAACTGAGAGTACTTATAAACATAACCATTTAGAAATAGCTGCAGTAATTAAGCATTGCCACACCTCCAAGCCTGTGGTAAGGGGCTTGTCTCCACAGTCGTGGTGTAGACCATTTTGAGTGCTCTCGCACTGGTATGGAAAGTCACACACAGTAGAGTAGTGGTAAATACATGATATTTTAAGCTTAGTTTGTTAACTACAATCTAAATGTGTACACAAATATAAGAAAAATAAGCACTTATTTATTTTTCTTTCTTTCTTCTCTGGCAACCATCTGTTTGTTTTCTGTGTCTATGAGTCTCTGTTTTATTATGTTTGTTCATTTGTTTTGTTTTTTAGATACCACTTGTAAGTGAAATCAGTACAGTATTTGTCTACTTCTGTATGACTTATTTAACTTAGCACAGTACCCTCCCAGTCCATCATGCTCTCTCAAATGACAAGAGTTCATTTTCTATGGCTAAGTAATATTTCATTCTGCATCTATATCTTCTTTACCCATCCACCTATTGATGGACACTTAGGTAGTTCTATATCTTGGCTATGCAATGAACACAGGGGTACATGTATCTTTTCAAATTAGTGAGGTTTTTTCCTTCAGATAAATACTCAAGAGTGATATTGCTAGATTATATGGCAGTCCATGGGGTTGCAAAGAGCTGGACACGACTGAGTGACTGAACTGAACTGAACTGATGGTAGCTCTATTTTTCATTTTCAAGGAATCTCCATACTGTTTTCCACAGTGGCTATATCAATTAACCTTCCCACCAATAGTGCACAAGATTTTCCTTTCTTACACATACTCACCAACATTTGTTACTTACTGCCCTTTGGCTAGTAGTCATTCTGACAGACGGAGAAGGCAATGGCAACCCACTCCAGTACTCATGCCTGGAAAATCCCATGGATGGAGGAGCCTGGTAGGTGCAGTCCATGAGGTCGCTAAGAGTCGGACACGACTGAGCGACTTCACTTTCACTTTTCACTTTCATGCATTGGAGAAGGAAATGGCAACCCACTCCAGTCTTCTTGCCAGGAAAATCCCAGGGACGGGGGAGCCTGGTAGGCTGCTGTCTATGGGGTCGCACAGGGTTGGACACAACTGAAGAGACTTAGCAGCAGCAGCAGCAGCATTCTGACAGATGTGAGGTGATATCTCATTGTGGTTTTCATTTGCATTTCTCTGATGATTAGTTCGGAGAAGGCAATGGCACCCCACTCCAGTACTCTTGCCTGGAAAATCCCATGGATGGAGGAGCCTGGTAGGCTGCAGTCCATGGGGTTGCTAAGAGTCGGACACGACTGAGCGACTTCACTTTCACTTTTCACTTTCATGCATTGGAGAAGGAAATGGCAACCCACTCCAGTGTTCTTGCCTGGAGAATCCCAGGGATGGGGGAGCCTGGTGGGCTGATGTCTATGGGGTTGCACAGAGTCAGACACGACTGAAGTGACTTAGCAGCAGTAGCAGATGATTAGTTATATTAAATACCTTCATGTGACAGTTGGCTATCTGTATGTCTTCTTTGGAAAAATGTTTGTTCAGATCCTCTGCCATTTTTAAGTCAAGTTATTTGATTTTTTTTTTATGTTAAGTTGTATGAGTTATTTTAATATTTTGGAAATTAATCACTTAGATATATTTTTTGCAAGTATCTTCTCCCATACAGTGGGATAACCTTTTCCTTTTTTGATAGTTTCCTTCACTGTGCAAAAGATTTTTAGTTTGGATAGTCCCATTTGTTTGATTTTACTTTGGTTTCCTTTGCCTGAAGAGAGAGAGCTAAAAAAATATTACTATGACCTTTATCAAAGAGAGTACTACCTATGTTTTCTTCACACTTATTTATTTTTAAACTTGCTATTTTCATTCATTTTAATTTTTTCAAGGGTGTTTTAAAACATTTTAGGATAACATTATTATTTAAATTACAGAAATGTATTTTATATTGCTTATTCTTTGAGGTTTGTTGAGATATGATTTAGCAATATTCACCCTATTGAAATGTTTATTTCTCTGAGTTTGTGAAGTGAATAGAGATTGTATACCATCACCATAATTAAGATAGAGAGTATTCTATCACTGCAGAAGTTCTTTCTGGTCCCTTTGTACTTTTTTCCCTCCCCTATGGAAAACACTCCTCTGATTTCTATTTTCTTTGTATCTTTTACAAGGATTCCTTATAAGTGGAGATATGCAGAATGTAGTGTTTTGAATCAGGCTTCATTCACTCAGTCAAGTGCGTTTTTAATATTCCATCATTCTTTGATGTATAAGGACTCAATTCCTTTTCATTGCTGAGTAGTATTCCAGGATATAGGTGTACCACAGCTTGTTCATTCATTTACTGGTTGTTGAATGTTTGAGCTGTTTCCAGTTTGGGGTGAAAATAAAATGCTATTAACATTCACAAATAGGTATTTGTGAAAACATATGTTTTCATTTTTCTTAAGTAAATGCCAGAGACTTGAATTTCTGGGCCATATTTATCTTTACTTTTTAAGAAACAGTCAAACTTTTATAAAATGGCTGGGTTATTTTGCATTCCCATCAGCAATGTGTCACAGTTCTAGCATCCTCACCAGCAAACAGTATGTTTTTAGCTTTTCAAAGACATTCCAGTAAGTGTGTAGTAGTATTTCATTGTGATTTTGATTTAGCCTTTCCTAATGAGCAATATGAATTGTGAACTTCCTGATTTTAGAAAACACAGAGAAACCAGAGATCAAATTGCCAACATCCATTGGATCATAGAAAAAGCAAGAGAGTTCCAGAAAAACATCTATTTCTGCTTTCTTGACTATGCCAAAGCCTTTGACTCTGTGGATCACAATAAACTGTGGAAAATTCTGAAAGAGATGGGAATACCAGACCACCTGATCTGCCTCTTGAGAAATCTGTATGCAGGTCAGGAAGCAACAGTTAGAACTGGACATGGAACAACAGACTGGTTCCAAATAGGAAAAGGAGTACGTCAAGGCTGTATATTGTCACCCCATTTATTTAACTTATATGCAGAGTACATCATGAAAAACGCTGGACTGGAAGAAACACAAGCTGGAATCAAGATTGCCGGGAGAAATATCAATAACCTCAGATATGCAGATGACACCACCCTTATGGCAGAAAGTGAAGAGGAACTCAAAAGCCTCTTGATGAAAGTGAAAGTGGAGAGTGAAAAAGTTGGCTTGAAGCTCAACATTCAGAAAACGAAGATCATGGCATCTGGTCCCATCACTTCATGGGAAATAGATTGGAAAACAGTGGGGGCTCCAAAATCACTGCAGATGGTGATTGCAGCCATGAAATTAAAAAATGCTTACTCCTTGGAAGGAAAGTTATGACCAACCTAGATAGCATATTCAAAAGCAGAGACATTACTTTGCCAACAAAGGTCTGTCTAGTCAAGGCTATGGTTTTTCCAGTGGTCATGTATGGATGTAAGAGTTGGACTGTGAAGAAGGCTGAGCGCCAAAGAATTGATGCTTTTGAACTGTGGTGTTGGAGAAGACTCTTGAGAGTCCCTTGGACTGCAAGGAGATCCAACCAGTCCATTGTGAAGGAGATCAGCCCTGGGATTTCTTTGGAAGGAATGATGCTAAATCTGAAACTCCAGTACTTTGGCCACCTCATGTGAAGAGTTGACTCATTGGAAAAGACTCTGATGTTGGGAGGGATTGGGGGCAGGAGGAGAAGGGGACGACAGAGGATGAGATGGCTGGATGGCATCACTGACTCGATGGACATGAGTCTGTGTGAACTCCGGGAGTTGGTGATAGACAGGGAGGCCTGGCGTGCTGCGATTCATGAGGTCGCAGAGTCGGACACGACTGAGTGACTGAACTGAACTGAACTGAATGAGCAATAAGGCTGAGCTTGTTTTCATATACTTACTTGCCATTTATATGTTTTCTTTGGTGACATCTTTGTTCACATCTTTGTTCTTGAAAATTCTTGGTATATTCTGGATGAAGTGAAGTGAAGTGTTAGTTGTTCAGTCTTGTCTGACTCTTTGCAACTGCATTGAGTGTAGCCCACCAGGCTCCTCCGTCCATGGGATTCTCCAGGCAAGAATACTAGAGTGGGTTGCCATTCCATTCTCCATGGAATCTTCCTGACCCAATAATTGAACCCAAGTATCCTGCATTTCAGGAAGATTCTTTATCCACTGAGCCACTATGGAAGCCCATATTCTGGACACAAATCCTTTATTAGATATGTTTTATAAATATTTTCTTCCTGTTTGTGTTTTGTCTTTTCATTTTCTGACCTGCATCTTTTAAAGAACAAAAGTTTTTAATTATGACAAAATTTAATCACAGTGGCTGCTGTGATTGAGGAAATGATTTTTTAAAATTTCATTTAATTTTAATCAAACTTAAAAAGTCATATGTAGCTAGTGACTACCATATTGGATGGCACAGCATATTAATGACTAACTGTACTTTCAGTGAACAATGTGTACATTTAAAAAGTTCTTTTATTATTCCTTGTTTGGATTACATTTATTGATATAACTTAATGCCTGTTGAATCTAATAATAAAGATTGGGTCTTGCCTTCTATAAATCATTTTTTCTTTTTAAATTATTTTTATCATATTTTATTAATGCATTAGTTTCATGATGGTTTGAAAATTTTAAAAACCTGGTTCTTTACCACACCCCTTCATAGCTCACAGCCTTATCATGGTGAAGGGGCTTGAGTAACTCAGTGAAGCTATAAGCCATGCTATGTAGGACCACCCAAGACAGACGGGTCATAGTGAAGAGTTCTGACCAAAAAAAGTCCCTTTGACTGCAAGGAGATCAAACAGTCAATCCTAAAGGAAATTAACCCTGAATATTCATTGGAAGGACTGATGCTCAAGCTGAAGCACTTTTGGCCACCTAATGCAAAGAGCCAACTCCTCTGAAAAGACTCTGATGCTAGGAAAGATTGAAGGCAAAAGGAGAAGGGGGAAATAGAGGATAAGATGGTTAGACAGCATCTCTGACTCACTGGGCATGAGTTTGGGCAAACTCTGGAAGATAGTGAAGAGAGACTGGCGTGCGGCCGTCCATGGGATAGCAAAGTTGGACATGACTTAGCTACTGAACAACGGCAACTTTTACCATAGGTAGTCAGAGAAGCTCTGAACTAGAGAGATATCGTACATGGGCAAAGGCCTGTCTTCCTGGGGAGGGTATTCCTCATTGTTAATCCACCGTGGCATGCTGAAGAAGGAAGTGACAAATGGGGTGAAGGAATGAAAGACTATTTTAGAAAATGTGGTCAGAGAAAGCCTCGATGTAACAGCAACATTTGAACTGGGGAACAAGCATTCCAAGGGAAGGGAAAAAATAGCAAATCTTGGGAGTTTGGGAAAGGGCATGGCATGACCCAGGAACAGAAAGGAGACCAGTGTGGCCGGATGTGAGAACAGAGGGAGGGTGGTGAGAGATGATCTGGAGAGGGGGCGCAGAGCCAGATTTTGCACAGTCACACAGACCTCCTCTTTTCCCTCCTACGTTACAGATAAGGGTTAGTGAATCACAGGCACCCGATATCTGTGAAAAGTGTGTGAATATGTCTGAATAATGGCCTTATTCAAAACACACTTGACAAAAAACAACCAAATGTTATCTTACACTTGGCTCTGGTTGTACAGAAAAAAATCATCTCTATGTCTGCAGCCTGAGAAGTGGACTGAGCAATAAGAACTCTCACAGGAAGCTAGGGGGTAGGGTACCCATACCACAGATTACGACAGGCTCAAAAAGTTATGTAATTTGCCCAAATCACACAGCTAAAAAAAAACAAACTCGTGTCCTTTATACTCTGACACTTTTCTTTAAAATGAGCCCCAAGTAGCCCTTTTACAAACATGGAATTGTCTGTATTTTCTTTTGGTTTTGGTAATGATATAAATGGGCACAGAAATGTCACATTATAGAGACTTGCACCCATTTTGGGAAGCCCCCTTCTGTGTTAGTTTCTTGAAGCTGCTGCAACAAATTGGCACAAACTTGGTGGCTGAGAATATAGAAATTTATTTTCCCACAGGTCTAGACCAGAAGTTCAAAATCAAGGTGTCAACAGTACCATACTATCTCTGAAGTCTCTAGCAGGCAATCTGTTCCTGCCTTTTTCAGCTTTTAGTGGCTTCAATTGTACCTTCTTGGCCTGTGGCTGCATCACTGCAATCGCTGGTCACTTGACTTCACTACGTTTGTCTCTTCTAGGGACAACTGTCGTCGAATTCAGGGCCCACTCAGATAATCTAGGAGTTCCCAGGTGGTGCTAGTGGTAAAGAACCCACCTGCCAATGCAGGAGATGTAAGAGACAAGGGTTCGATCCCGGGGTCGGGAAGATTCCCTGGAGGAAGGCTCGGCAACCCACTCCAGTATTCTTGCCTGAAGATTCTCATGGACAGAGGAGCCTGGCAGGCTGCAATCCATAGGGTCACAAAGAGCTGGACACAACTGAAGTGACTTAGCACACACAGATAATCTAAGATGAGTTCACCTTGAGCTCCTTAACTTGATTACATAGGCAAAGACCCCTTTTTCAAATAAGGTCACATTCACAGCTTCTGAAAATTAAGAAGCAAATGCATCTTTGTGGTGGGGGCACCATTGAACCCACCACACCCTCCCTGTGCCTCAGCCTGAAAATTCTCGCCAAGCAGCCAGCGAGACTCATCAGACTCAGTTCACTTCTCTTCTCCCAGGGATCTCTGGTCTACATTGCCTGCTGTCTGAAAAATATCATTTCAAATATTTTGCTTAGTTTTCTAATTCTTTGAACTGGAGAGTAAATCCAATCCCTATTCCTGCAGTGTAGCCAGAAGCAGAAGCTACACCCAAAGTGAAGTTCATTGAGCCTGGAAAACTTTCCTATCTTGCTTACAGCTGCATCATTAGTGCCTGTCAAAATAACTGGAGCATAGTAATCTTTCCATAAACATTGATGAGTTAATGAACAAATGAATTAAAAGGAAGTTAATCTAAGTCCTTAATCTTTCTAGTGTTTGGGACCAAGCAGCCACAACTCCTTTTACCTCAGTCAGTTGGGTGAGTTTAGGCCATCTCTCCTTAGCAGAATATCCACTAGCTTATGCCAAAATGTCTTCACCAATTCACTCTTCAGTCCCCAAAGTCTGACTTTCACTTTTAATGCAAAAAAAAAAAAAACACACAGCACTGGGAAATTTAAGAAGTGCATCTATGGAGCACATTTTGGGTAATGATTTATAAGAAGTAGGTTTTGCCTGCTTTTTAAGTAAGATGAACACAGGGCATTTGCGGGGGGAAGACTGATATGAGGACGGTGAGTAAGTCATAGTATTGTCACAAGGAACTCAGGCCAGACACTGTGTTGATGGGGAAAATGTGAGAGGCAAGAGATAAGAAAGAAGTTTGTGTATTGAAGAAAACTGTTGGTTTCTGCTTTTATTTTTATAGTCACACACTAACTAAAATTTTTAAATTATTATCATTATCAACAGCATTTACGAGAGTATCTTCTAAGTGACTGTTGGACTTCTCCAAATATCTGATTGTCTTGAATGTAGAGCTTTGTTTGTTTTGAATTTATTATATCAGATTTTTAATAACAAATATAAAATAATAGGCTTATTATGATAAGCCTAAATATACAGATGTAGAAGAAGAACAAGTTAGAAATCTCCTACTGCAATTGCAATCCCCTGAAAGTGAAATTCACTCACTCGTGTCTGACTCTTTGTGACCCTATGGACTATATAGTCCATGGAATTCTCCAGGCCAGAATACTGGAGTGAATATCTGTTGCCTTCTGCAGGAGATCTTCCCAACCCAGGGATCAAACCCAGGTCTCCCACATTGCAGGCGGATTCTTTACCAGCTGAGCCACCAGGGAAGCCCAAGAATACTGCAGTGGGTAGCCCTATCCCTTCTCCAGGGGATCTTCCTGACCCAGGAATTGAACCAGGGTCTCCTACATTGCAGGTGGATTCTTTACCAGCTAAGCTACCAGCGAAGCCCCTGAGGGAACCAATGTTAACAATATATCTTCATACACCTTCCTCTGTTCCTATGAACATACATAAACATATTTATATATACAGTAGGTGGTTTCTGGTTTAATAAAAATGTAAACAAATGAAATATATAACTTTTTCCATTTGTTAATAGAATCATCCTACCAAATAAATTCACATAGATTTACTTCAGAGTTTTAAATCTAGAGTATGAATTTGCTACCATTTATTCAAGCTGCTCCTCAATTGATACACATTCAGGTGATTTTGAGGCTTTTTTCCCCACCGCGTATAATACTGCTCTAAACACCCTTGAGATTGCACACTGTTTTAATTTTATCGTTATGGATATCTGAGCCCTGAAATGCAACCTTTCAAACGCCGCTTCCTTCCCCCATCCTCCCTGTCATTTGGAGAACAGAATTGAAGGGAGACTAGAGATGAGTGGGGAAAGCCTGTAACAACTCCATACAGCACATGGGCAGCAGCCTCCTGCTACAATATTTACGTGCTATTCCATTGAGATGGCACTCTGCTCACATGACCCAAATGCAGTTCTCACTCCTCCAAGAACACAGCCGAATCCAGACTGCATTGGCAGCTCTGCACATGCTCTGTTTGGCCCTGTGAATCCTCACTCACCCATTGAGATTTCTTTTGGTTTAAAGCAACACACCAGCTGCTGAATCTCCGTGACCTCCAGTATTTTCCTGGCCCAGATCCAAGGCAGGTGGCCCTCCATGAACACCATTTTTCAGGGTTTGAGCTTTTTTTCTCTCTCTCTTTGTTGGGGGCTGGAGAGTGTTTAATAACTTACACACGGGGATAGCTGATGAGTGAGACCATAAGTAAGTCTTTTTCCTGTCAGGTATTAGAGGAATAACATTTACCTATTTTCATTATTTGCCTTGACAACGACCTGCAGCTCTAATGCACACTGAATTCTCAAACAGAGGGCTTGGCAGGGGCTGCTGTATCTGACTGTTGTGTTGACTGTAACGTGTGAGACGGTGTGTTTTCCTCTCTAGAGACCTGGATCCTTTTTGCCATTCTGATGGTAGATGATGAGACAGGCAAACATGGATTTCAGTACTCCATCTGTGTTTGATCAACAAAAAGGTAAAAACGCTGCTTTAACTCATCCTTTGGTTCTTTGCATCTTTAGTTCAATGTAGGGATTTGCAGTTTACAGGGAGAGTGTGTGTGTGTGTGTGAGATGTGGAAAGAGGATTTCACATAGGAAACAAACCTGTTCTAAATGTTCACTTCTCATTTGATCAGCATTTGCAAGGGAAAAACAAGCTTATGGTCTGTTAGTCTTGTTAAAGTGCTCCTACCTACAAATTTTAAAAATTGGGTTTCAAGCGCACCAGTTATTTCAGATAGTACCATCTTTATTCTCATTAGCTTTTTGTTCAGATCTTTAAAAATACATACATTTAATAAGTAACATAAAAGAAAAAATCATATATATATTTCAATCTACTAACCCAATATCGCATTGCTATAGTTTTATAAATATCTCTTAATTCCCTCCAGGAATAGATGTTGCCCAAATTTATCTTGCTGCTGATACATTATCTCCTCTGAGGTTGTGTAATGACTTATCACTATGTTATTATTTGCAGTGAAAGGATATATTTTTCTGATTCCCAGTTTCCAATGTGGAGGTAATTTTCCACAGGAAAAAAATTACTGTGAAATTCACCTATTCTTATTAAAAAAAACATGTATTCAGCCATACAGTTTATGCATGTACATTCTGCATATGAAGTTTGTGTGTGTGTGTGTGTGTGTGTGTATATATATATATATCTATGTGTAATCATGCACCTTCTCTCTGTAAGTACAGGAAATTTCCATTCTCTAAGTGTAATAAATATTTTTAGAAGATTTTTTAAAAATATCTGTTACCTAAACCACTTGCAATAACATCTGAGTATTCCTCAGAATGCTAAGATCCTTTGATTATTTAATTGTTTTGGCTATACAGTGAAAATGGTGGTCCATGAAAGACTCATTAAGAAAATTCTTTTTTCCCCCCTTTTCCTGCTCTAGGCCATAGTGTATTTACTACCTATTCTTCAAGCTACATCTGGTTTCATGGGTGAATTATTTTAGTTCAGTGCTTTGTCAAGTTACAGATTTACATTTAGATTTCTGAGTAATTACCTTATGCATATGCTTGTGTGTATCTTCAGAATGTGCCGATTCACACAGAATTTGGATATGAGCACTGTAGACAAAGTGATTGTTACAGCTGTGCCCACTGCAGCCTTTCCCTTTCTTTGTACTACTGATGGCAATCAGCAAGAGTGAAAATACGCTGAAATCCAAAGACCTCAAACTGGCTAAAAAATGACATTATTGAATTACGTAATCCAAACAGGAACACAATAGGTTTATTTATTAAGATTAATTTGAGGGAGCTAGAACTGAGTATGAAGAACTAACCCTTCATAATGAATTCATCTATTCCAGTATTGTGGCTCCTAACAAGTCTGAGCCCAGAACACAGTTAAAATGTTAATTTATAATATTTATTTTCTTATAGCACCTTTCATGTGAGCAACTCGTGACTATTTCCCCACCGTAGACCTGATTCTCCCCCTTGTAAGCTAACTCTTTCCCTGGGACTTCCATCTTTATTTCTCAATCATTTCTCTCCAGAGGTGTTGTGGTATGGTGGAAAGAGCACGGGCAGAATAGGTTGGAATTGTAGAACAACTACTTCTTACTGTGTGACCTTAGTAAGTTACCTGACCTCTCTGGGCCTTAATTGCCTCAGCAGTAAAATAGAAGAAATGATGCTTACCTAGCAAGGTTGTTGTGAGAATCTAAAATAATGTATAAAAAGCATCTGTCACTTTGCCTGATGTACATTAGGAAAAAATTGAAGTTGCTCATTCATGTCTGACTCTTTGCAACCCCATGTACTGTAGCCCACCAGGCTCTTCCGTCCATGGGATTTTCCAGGCAAGAGTACTAGAGTAGGGTGCCATTTCCTTCTCCAGGTGATGTGCATTAAGTACTTTCAAATTGTGGCTGTTTTTGTTATTATTATTAACTTTATAATTATTAAACCCTGAACTCACCTCTCTAACTCTGGCTCAAATTTAGCAGTCTTCAGGACAAATGAGGATTTAGTTAAGACCAGTTGACTAGATTACATTAATTTTTTTTTTTTTTTTTAGAACTCCAGGGTACCATTTACAGCAACCCGCAGAATTACAGTTAACTGAATGATAGCTGAATAGTTCTGTTATCATGTTAATCCTGTTATCATGTTAAAAATATATATCCTGTTATAAAAATATATATCTGGTTATCATATAATTCTGTTATCATGTTAAAAACATGAAAGGTCATAACAGATTTAGACAATTGCATAGATTCTAAATATTATATTGTTGGGTAAAACCAGGGTGAAATGATTTTCTCTTGAAAAGCTGAGTGTGGTTGGTGCTTTAGTAGAGGATTTTCCTGGAATTCCTGATATCTGGGGAATCAAAACGCTAGTGGCCACTGGCTTTACATGCAGATGTGGACAAAAGACATTACATCTGGAAAGATCTTAGAAGTCGTGTAAGACTGCTGCAACAGCAGTGCCTTTATGGAACTGGCATTTATGTATAACTTTGTGTCCTGTTTTATTTTACCTTCAAAAGAAAAACATATTAAAAACCAAGGAAATCCATGGTGTTCTCCACAAGTGGTTGACATTTGACTGCTTGTTTGAATTACATATGGAAACTCATTGACAGTGTGAGTTGTTCCTGGGGTTGGCTTGCTTTTTTATTTTGTTTTTATTTTTGATTTTGAGTCATTGCATCTTCTTTCAGCTGTTAACCATCAACGGGGCAAGTAGCTGGGGAGGAAATAGTGCATTGCTGTTTGTAAGCTTTTTTATTATGATTATTAAAGACCTGACTTTCTTTTCTCATCACAATGAGATTATCAGATCAGATCAGTCACTCAGTCATGTCCGACTCTTTGCAACCCCATGAATCGCAGCACACCAGGCCTCCCTGTCTATCACCAACTCCCAGAGTTCACTGAGACTCACGTCCATTGAGTCAGTGATGCCATCCAGCCATCTCATCCTCTGTCGTCCCCTTCTCCTCCTGCCCTCAATCCCTCCCAGCATCAGAGACTTTTCCAATGAGTCAACTCTTCGCATGAGGTGGCCAAAGTACTGGAGTTTCAGCTTTAGCATCATTCCTTCCAAAGAAATCCCAGGGCTGATCTCCTTCAGAATGGACTGGTTCAATCTCCTTGCAGTCGAAGGGACTCTCAAGAGTCTTCTCCAACACCACAGTTCAAAAGCATCAATTCTTCGGTGCTCAGCCTTCTTCACAGTCCAACTCTCACATCCATACATGACCACAGGAAAAACCATAGCCTTGACTAGACGAACCTTTGTTGGCAAAGTAATGTCTCTGCTTTTGAACATGCTATCTAGGTTGGTCATAACTTTCCTTCCAAGGAGTAAGCATCTTTTAATTTCATGGCTGCAGTCACCATCTGCAGTGATTTTGGAGCCCAGAAAAATAAAGTCTGACACTGTTTCTACTGTTTCCCCATCTATTTCCCATGAAGTGATGGGACCGGATGCCATGATCTTCATTTTCTGAATGTTGAGCTTTAAGCCAAATTTTTCACTCTCCACTTTCACTTTCATTAAGAGGCTTTTGAGTTCCTCTTCACTTTCTGCCATAAGGGTGGTGTCATCTGCCTACCTGAGGTTATTGATATTTCTCCTGGCAATCTTGATTCCAGCTTGTGTTTCTTCCAGTCCAGCATTTTTCATGATGTACTCTGCATATAAGTTAAATAAACAGGGTGACAATATACAGCCTTGACGTACTCCTTTTCCTATTTGGAACCAGTCTGTTGTTCCATGTCCAGTTCTAACTGTTGCTTCCTGACCTACATACAAATTTCTCAAGAGGCAGATCAGGTGGTCTGGTATTCCCATCTCTTTCAGAATTTCCCACAGTTTATTGTGATCCACACAGTCAAAGGCTTTGGCATAGTCAAGAAAGCAGAAATAGATGTTTTTCTGGAACTCTCTTGCTTTTTCTATGATCCAGCAGATGTTGGCAATTTGATCTCTAGTTCCTCTGCCTTTTCTAAAACCAGCTTGATCTATCTAAATGAAATGTAACATTGAAAAAAAAAAAAAAACTTGGTCACATATAAAAATCACCTAGCCAGTTTTTGAAAATGCTTATGCCTGGGTCCCATCACTGGATATTCCAGTTTAACTGGTGAGGGACATGGCCTGACAAACCCCCCAGGAAGTTCTAATGTACAACAAATATGGAGAAGCACTCATTCCATCTATCCTCCTAACTTCTCAGATGGGAAAAGTGAAGCACAGAGAGGTTAAAATGTGGGCCCGCTTATGAGAATGGCACACAGCTAAGTAGTAATAGGGGGCTTCCCCGGTGGATCAGTGGCAAAGATTCCCCCTGCAGTGTTGGAGACGCAGGAGACACAGGTTCAATCCCTGGGTCAGGAAGATCCCCGGAGAAAATGGTAACCCACTCCAGTATTCTTGCCTGGAGAGTCCCATGGACAGAGGAGCCTGGCAGGCGACAGTCTATAGGGTTGCAAAGAGTTGGACATGACTAAGTGAGTGAGTGATAGTCACTCAGTCATGTCCAACTCTTTGCGACCCCATGGACTGTCACCCTCCAGGCTCCTTTGTCCATGGAATTCTCCAGACAAGAATACTGGAGTGGGTTTCCATTGGCTTCTCCAGGACATGACTGAGCACCTGAACAATTAGTAACAGAGGGGACTGAGACCCAGGTGTTCACTATCTAGACAACAGACTACGAGGTTTCTTTTCCAGGCAATCTCTGGTCTTAATAGCTACTTTGAGGTGGGGGTTGGGCTCGGGTAGCTTTGGCCTATGGTTGCCCAGAGAATGGTCAGCAATGAGCACCTGGAATATACTAATGCATAATGACCTTTGGGCTTTGCAGTTGGCTCTCGTGGTAAAGAACCTGACCGCCAATGCAGGAGACGTAAGAGACCTGGGTTTGATCCCTCACTGGGGAAGAAAATGGAGAAGGAAATGGCAACCTACTTCAGTATTCCTGCCTGGAGAATCCCATGGACAAAGGAGCCGGGCAGGTTACAGTCCATAGGGTCACAAAGAGTTGAACATGACTGGAGCGACTTAGCACGCACACATGCACAATGACCTTCAGAGCTCAAATCAAAATCAGGTAGATTTGGAGTCCTTCCAACTGCATTTTTCTATTTTTCTCGTTGGTAGAGGTAAATAAGACAACCCTATGCCAGGGTCTTGGGAACAGATGGATATTTGCTCTAGTCCAGTCTCAATCCTCATCCCAGTTGCGTGAACTTGGACACACTGATGATCTTCTGGTCTGTAAAATGTGGGTAGTGTTCTACATTCACAGGGTAACTGAGAAGCTCAAAGATTGTGTTATCTGTCTGACCAAGGGGGTTCAGGCCACATCTCTGGCTTTCTCTGTGAAGCTGTGAGGAGGAAGCCTGGGTCTTCACAGCTCTCCACTCTGGCTTTGTGCTTCCTGCTCTCACCATGGCAACATCTCTCTGGTTCCACATGCTCCCAGCTGTCTTCCCTCTCAGAGCCCACACGCAGGAAGGACCTGTAGTAAAATCATTTACTACAGAACGCAGAGGCTCCTACTGAAGCTGAGACTTCAGTTAAGTAACTGAAGACGTTTGCATGAGGAGGAACCCAGGGCTCCGAGAGAAAATCAAATTGAGAAGGGTGCTCCCAAGGGCCTCACCCAGCACAGCCCAGCCCAGCCCAGCCCAGCCCTTCCTGGCTCTATGAGAAATGTCTGAGCACGGTGTTCACAGGGGCCTGTCGGGGCAGTGCCCCACCCTCACAGGTTTCTCTCTGGTAGGGTTGCTGAGAGAATGTGGGGAGGAGCTCAGCCCTGCAGCCCAGATTAGTGCAGAGTGTCCATGTTCTAGGGCTGCTGTAACAAATTACCACAAATTGGGTGGCTCCAAACAACTGACATGTAATCTCTCCCAGTCCTGGAGGCCAGAAGTGTGAAATCAAGATGTCAGCAGGCGGTGTGCTCCTTCTGGAGTCTCCAGGGAAGAATCCTTCCCTGCCCCTTCCAGCTTCTAACTGTTTGTGGCTTCATCACTGCAGCCACAGTGATGGCTTCATCACAGTGTGGCTGAAGTGATGCAGCCACGTTACTTATCACTTCTGCCTCTGGCCTTCACGTGGCCTTTTCCTCTGTGTGTGTGTCTCAGAGCTCTCTCTGCCTGGTTCTTATAACAACACATGTGATTGCATTTAGGGCCCACCCAGATATGCCAGGATAAATATCTACTCTCAAGATCCTGAACTCAGGCTTTCAACATGTGAGGTCATAGCCCCCCTTTTGCCTTCTGAGGTAATAATATTCACTGGTCCCAGGGACTGAGACATGGAGATACCTTTAGGGCCCCCAATCAGCCTGCTTTATGGCATGAAAAGAGGTCAGATTTCAAGTTCCTTCTCAGATGTATGCAGCCTCCTCGCTGGGTTTTTGGTAAAATCCACTCCTATTTAAGCTAGAAGGAAGTTTGGCATTTGGGAGATGGGGTGGAAAGAGTATGAGATAAAGTGGCAAAATTGAGATCCAAACCTAAACCTGCATACTTCAAAACCCTTCTTCTTTCTACTGCAGTACTCTTCCTTTATCAACCATATATTTCAAGGAAGACATAAGACATTAACAAAAATGAAAATGAATGAAGCCTATGTTTTTACAAGCAAGCTATTATCCCATTGTTTTGTGGAATTTTATGCTCCCACGTACAGATGTCTGGTTTTAATTTCCAACTTTTCATCCAAAATGGGAACTCTAAACAAAATGAACTTAGAGTGCCTAGATAATGCGCTTTGCTGGAAAAGCAAAAGTTAAAATTCTGCTGTGACAATCAGATGCCTCCAAAGGAAGAATAAGCAAATTTTCCCAGGACTTGGGGAGGGAGTAGAGAAAAGGCAGTCAGAGGAGACTGGAGAGAGAGGGGACAGTTTGGGCTCATCACAGACCTTGAACGCGATGAAACTGGGAACAGTGAGCTGAATTTTGTGATAGGTTTTCAGATTGATGGTCCAGACAAAGGAAGATTTGATGGCAAATGACCATTCCAGAGTTTTAAAAGGAGATTATCTGTCATCTTTGGGAAAATACTCAACCTTCTCCCTCTCTTGGTCAAGAAAGAGGAGCCTAAGGAAGAAGAGATGGAAGAAGAATCCTTTTTCCAATCTTCTTGCCCATTCAAGACCTAACCCAGGCAAACGTATTAACAGGAGGCTTGCCCCTCTCCCTCCTCTGCCTCCTTTGTGCGGTCTCTCTGCAGTACGCAGGAACCTCTTTCCCACCCACCAGCTCCTGGGAAATGATGTGATACATCAGTCCACTCCTGGCTCCTTTGCTGGACCTAGCTAGAGGGAAAGTGAAAGTTGCTCAGTCATGTCTGACTCTGCGACCCCATGAACTATACAGTCCATGGAATTCTCCAGGCCAGAATACTGGAGTGGGTAGCCATTCCCTTCTCCAGAGGATCTTCCCAACCCAGGGATAAAACCCAGGTCTCCCACACTGCAGGCAGATTCTTTACCAGCTGAGCCACCAAGGAATCCCAGCTGGAGGGAAGCCCCTGACTGATCTTATCCAAACAATTACTATTCACAGCCTTAGCGAGCCAGGAAACCGACAGTGATTCAGTGAGTGAGGGGTGTGTTGTCATTGTCAGCATTCTCTACCACAGGACAGCCGCAGTGTCCTCCAGAATAGGGCCTCCGGCCTGAGTATGCATCGCAAGAAGGAGAATCTGAGACTGGTATGCAGAGGGAATAAAGGCCCCCCTGGTGAGCCAGATCTCCTGAATCAACCCTGATATGGTGTCCCACAGCTTGGCTAGATCAGCTTCAGAAGGCAAACCCTCAACTTAGCCCCTTGTCTGGAAGTCAGCTGGGTCACCACACTGAGCTTTTCCTACTATTCATTAACATTCATTATATTATTCAAAATCTTCATCATCTCTGTTCATTAACTTCACATTTCATTAGTTACAGCTGTGTTGAGCAACTGATTTCGTGGATTTTCCCGCTGAGGTAACCATTTGGATGCAAGGATATTTTAAAGGAAACTGAAGGAAAATCCACCAAAGTTGTAACTAGTTTTATTACAAAAATAATAGAATAATGAACATTTCAGTCATCCCCAAATATGGGATAAGGTGAGAAGGTAAGGGCTAGATACACTGAGACCCAAGACTGGTGTAAAAAATGGGTGTGGGCTCTATACTGTCTTGCACAAAGACCACATCCAACCATACTTATCAGCCTAATATATCCCTGAGAGGGCATGGCAACCCACTCCAGTATTCTTGTCTGGAGAATCTCCATGGACAGAGGAGCCTGGTGGGCTACATCCTTGGGGTCTCAAAGAGTCAGACACAACTGAGTGACTAAGTACACACAAGCCTAATACACAGGTTCGTGTTTTTAGTAAGGGCCCTCAAGTTTGTTTTCTCTATGTAAAAACTTTAAATATCATTTGCTTGTTGATGAGGCCACTCTTATTTTATTGGGTTCATTGGGGGAGGAAATGAAGAGAAATGTTCCAGTCTACATGGGAAATATTTCCATTTCTAAAAGTAGCCTCAGAATTTAAAAATATACACATGTAATATTTAATAACATTCTGATGCTTTTCTAACCTTTTGTTTGAAAACAATTTTAAACTTAAACATTGTAAGAATGGTAGAAAGAAAACTGTATATCTTTTAACCAGATTCACCTAATATTAACATTTTACCCCATTTACTTTATTGTTAGCTCTTTCTCTGTCTCTACATCTCTCAGTCTTTGTGTGTTTATCTCTCTGTTTCTGACTCTCTCTCTGCCTCTTTCTCTATATGTATGTATGAATATGAGAATTTGTGTGTGTACATGAATGTATGCTCTTTTGTCTCATCTGCCTGCATTCCAATTTTGTCTATTGATCCAATAATGTCTTTTACAGCATGCCCCCCTCCCAGCCCCAACCCAGTGCCAGATCCAGTCTAGAATACTGCTATAGACTTTGTCTTTTATGACACTGACATTTTTTACTTACAGTCACTCTCTTTCTTAATACCAAGTTCCTTCTTGTGGGTTTGTCAACACTTCCTCACAACTAGATTAGATTATGCATCTGCAGACAGAACACCACATGGGTGATTTAAATTCTTTTAGAAGGTTATTTGAGGTTACTGGTGTTGCACTGTTAGATATCAGCTGGTTCTTATGGAATTCTTTAAATACTCAGGTTTCTTTCTATATGTAAAACTAGTGTCACCTTCTTCAAAATATTCCAACAATACAAAAAAGAATTCAGTATACAAAGTGTTGTATTCTCTTAACTAGCACAGAGCTCTGTTCTTCCGAGGTTCTCTTGGCCCCAGCCTGTTCCCAGCTTCTCAGCTGCCAGTATGGACCCTAGCAATTCATCTTCCATGTGGGTATAGAGAATAGCTTCTATAGGGAAACAGAGATCAGGACAAGAATATTAACCAGTAGCAATAATCAGAAGAAGAACAATAACTCTGGCTTATTAAGCAGCTCCCATTTATTCATCCAGATACTGTGTGAAACTTTCATGCCTATCATCTTGCTTGATCCTCAACACAGCCCTTGAGAGAGATTCAATTTCTAGTCCACCTGAGGTTATATGATTTATCCAAGGCCACATATGACAAAAACAAAGTTGCGATTTTAACTCTAGTTTCTGACCCTCAAGCCCTCTTCACACTCTTACTTGCCATGAAGTTATACTCTCTGCATTCTTATAACGCACCCCATCAACCCCTTCATGACTCTTAGTACAAAGGAAAATAAAGGTGATGGTGGCTAAATTTGCTCAAGTTTCCCCAGGGCTGGGCTTTCATTTGAAATGAGCTCTGCACAGTGAGTTCAGCTTAGTGACAGGTTGACCTCTTCCATGGTAAGTGTGGATCCATGGCAATCTGCCCTTAGAGCAAAGAAAGATACCAGCCTCCTAGGACGAGGAGGCTGAAAGGGGAGAATTACCCTGGAATATGAGCTGTGGAACTCATGTGATAAGAATTGGGAATTTGCAAGGTCAGGGCTTGGCTTGCATCACAGAAACTTTTGAAATCAGGTTCTTTATCATTTTCCTACTCAACATGTTGATTCTGTGCAAAACAGGTTAACATTTCTCCAAGACATAGTTCAGTAAACCCTCATCCTATAATCAAGGTCACAGACAGCAGTTGATAAAGAGGAAAAATAATTATTTTAACCTTGACATCTTAAGCTTTGATCCTGGGTGACCCTGAGATCATTTCTCTGTTCTCTAATTCACAACAGTAAATCAGAACACAATCTGGTGTTTGTTTTAAAAAAAAACAACTCCCCAGACAACTTTGGGGAACAAAGAGCCTTATTTTTTTAAGAACCGTGAGATGTATATCTGAAATTCATACTTGAAAGTGAAAGTGAAGTCAGTCAATCATGTCCAACTCTTTTCGACCCCATGGACTGTAGCCTATCAGGCTCCTCCATCCATGGGATTTTCCAGGCAAGAGTGCTGCAGTGGATTGCCATTTCCTCCTCCAGGGGATCTTCCCGACCCAGGAATCAAACCGGGGTCTCCCGCATTGCAGGCAGACGCTTTACCGTCTGAGCCACCAGGGAAGTGCTATTCAAAAATGATGTCCTAGAGTTTTGGCAGCAAGTCGGCTGACTCAGCATGACCACTATGGAGAGGCCTAGAGGTGGGCTTAGACGTGTCTACTTTCCGGCGGTCACTGCCAAAACCAGTTGAAGAAAGGATCCTGGAAGTGTTTTGTCTTAGAATAGTAGTCATTTGTAGAACTGAAAGAAACTCAATGAACGTATAATTCTATGTGAAAACAGAAACAGAAGGATTAGCTATGGTGCAGTAGAGTGAACTGTAATGGCCACTGGGGTCAAACCAAACAGTTCAAATCCCAGTGTTGCCACTCTTGTTACCGACCCTTTCCTGTCAGGCTCCAGCAAGGGTCCTTCTGACCAGTGCCATTGGAGCCAACAGAATGGGACTAACTTTAGTTCAGAAGTAAAAGAGAATTTTATTCTTTGATCAAAGAATGGAGAGGTGCAAGCTCAGGCTCTAGAGCAGCAGTCCCAACATTTTTGGCGCCAGGGACCAATGTCACAGAAGACAGTTTTTCCACCCACAGGAGACAGGGGACAGTTTGGGGATGATTCAAGGGCATTACATTTATTGTGCACTTTATTTCTATTATCATTAATCAGCTCCACCTCGGATCATCAGGCATTAGATTCCAGAGGTTGGGGACCCCTGCTCTGGAGGACATGTTCTCCCCACAGGCCATAGGCAGGGCTGCTTTATAGGGATCTCAGCAGCGGGCAGCGGGCAGAGCTCTCACAGGGGAGCCACACAGCTGCGTGGCTCAGGCTCCAGATCACAGTGCCGGGAGCAGTGTCTCTCTGCACAGGGCCCACTGCTGCCATCTTGAATTGAGCTGTTGTGCTCAGGGGCGGGAGGAAGAACTCTGAAGTGTCAAGTACCAGTATGAGGCCTCTGTGCAAGGCCCACTGTGATCAAGTGAAAACAGACTAAGCACAAAGGAAAAATAAAAACAGACTTTATTACCCAAATTCTATCCTTCTGTAAATTGGTAATGGGCACGGCTGCTGCTGCTGCTTACCGCATGACCTAGCGGCTTAACATCTCTATATCTCACTTTCCTACTTGTAGATTAAGATAGTGCTACCACAAAGGACTGTTTATAGAGACAGGATTAATGAGTACATGCAAGGCTCCTGCAACCACTGCTGGCCCATAGTAATCACTCAGCAACTGCTAGAAGTGGTTATAGGGTTGTTATAAAGATGGTTATAACAATCTTCAGAGCATGGTTATAAAGATTTAATGGCATAGTACATACAAAGCACTTGGAGCCATGCCTGGTCCAGAGTAATCATTTAGTGAATGCTAGTGATTCTTACAAATGATCTCCCTAAGGTCACATGGACAACTGGTCTTCCCTGTTCAAGAGACCATCCATCAGTCAAGTTATCTTCCCCTCTATAATGAAGTCATAGCCTAGTACTCCTTTCTAAAAATTATTTTTTAATTTTTATACAATTTTAAAGGTTAATTTCCATGGTGGCTCAGACAGTAAAGAATCTGCCTGCAATGCAGGAGACCTGTGTTCAAACCCTGAGTCAAGAAGATGTGCTGGAGAAGGGAATGGCTACCCACTCCAATATTCTTGCCTGGAGAATTCCGTGAACAGAGGAGCCTTACGTGCTATAGTTCACGGAGTCACAAAGAGTTGGACGTGACTGAAAAACTAACACACCATTATTACAAAATATTGTAATAATGAAAACAAGAGAAGGAACCCAAAAACAATTAAGGAAACAGTAATAGGATCACACATGTTGAGGTACCTTAAGTGTAAATGGATTAAATGCACCAACCAAAAGACAGACTGGCTGAGCTGATGAAAACATGTGCGTGTATGCACTTCCACTGACCACATCACTTTGCTTGACCCCCCAAATTGAATGTAATTATTTTATATTGTTAGGTTAATAAAAAAAAAAAAGAAACATTAAAAAAAAAAAAAATATTGGCAATATTCCCCATGTTGTATAGTACATCCTTGAGCCTGCTGCTGCTGCTGCTGCTAAGTTGCTTCAGTCGTGTCCGACCCTGTGCGACCCCATAGACAGCAGCCCACCAGGCTCCCCCGTCCCTGGGATTTTCCAGGCAAGAACACTGGAGTGGGTTGCCATTTCCTTCTCCAATGCATTAAAATGAAAAGTGAAAGTGAAGTCGCTCAGTCGTGTCCGACTCAGCGACCCAATGGACTGCAGCCCACCAGGCTCCTCCGTCCATGGGATTCTCCAGGCAAGAGTACTGGAGTGGGGTGCCATTGCCTTCTCCATCCTTGAGCCTATCATATATGTAATAGTTTGTACCTCCGACTCCCCTATTTCTCCTGCCTTACACTGGTAACCACTGGTTTGCTCTCTGTATCTACGAGTCTGCTGCTTTTTCATTATACTCACTAATTTGTTGTGTCTTTTAGATCCCGCTCGTAAATGATATCGTACACTATTTGTCTTTCTCTGTCTGACTTATTTCATTTAGCCTAATGCCCTCCAAGTCCATCCATGTTGCCACAAATGGCAAAGTTTCATTCCTTTTTGTGGCTGAGTAGTATTCCATTGAATGTATACACCACATCTTTTTATCCATTCATTTGTTGATGGACACTTAGATTGCTTTCAGGTCTTCGAAATCGTAAATAATGCTGCTATGACTATTTCAGTACATGTATCTTTTTGAAATTAGTGTTTTTGTTATATTTGAATATAAACTCAGGAGTGGGATTCCTGGATCGTATGGCTCTGTTTTTAGTTTTTTGAGAAACTTCCATGTTGTTTTCCACAGTGGCTGCACCAATTTACATTCCCACCAACAGTGTAGGAGGGTTCCCTTTTCTCTACATCCCTGACAACATTTGTTACTTATGTGCTTTTTGATGATGGCCATTGTGATGGGTGTGAAGTGATACCTCATTATGGTTCTAGTTTGGATTTCTCTGATGATTAATGATACTGAATATCTTTTCTTTTGTGTGTGTATGTGTGTGATTGCTTTTATAAACAAATTTTAGGCTGGAATAAGGGGCTCCTAGTTCATCATGTTGGCAATTGTCCTCACTCCGGTAGGCACTTGAAGTGTGCCTCCCTTAACACCTGGTTGATGTGGGAGTAATGATCTTGGCATAGTGCATCCATCTCATATAAGGACTGAGGGGTACTCATGCTTGGCTCAACAATGATCTGGTTTAAGCTGGACACGACTGAGCGACTTCCCTTTCACTTTTCACTTTCATACATTGGAGAAGGAAATGGCAACCCACTCCAGTGTTCTTGCCTGGAGAATCCCAAGGACGGGGGAGCCTGGTGGGCTTCCATCTCTGCGGTCGCACAGAGTTGGACACGACTGAAGCGACTGTACTCACTCACTCAAGCTGCTTTCTGGACCAATTATTCTGTCTGGGGAACTAACACTGCTGCTCCTGTTACTGGCACTGCTTGAATATGCACACACTTTGGTTCTTCTTAGTTGGCCTTCCTTTTGTTTTTCATTGCATACTGAGATTCCTGGAAGATAGTTTCTCTTACACTTTTTGGGCTGGAGAGAATGGTGATTATCTTCTTTATTATCATTCCTTTTTCTTTCCTTCTTATTGTGCACTGACTATGTTCCTAATTCCAATAGCATGTTGGTAATTGGGCCCTACATTCCTATTTAGGATAAGAGAATGCATTAGTACTAACTGAAGTGGCCCTGACAACATTGGCTGAAGAAGCAAAATGGGATGGTGAGGACCAGAGATGGGCCAGTACAGGCCGAAGTGACTCTGAAAAACCGTCCTGGCATGGCAGACTTCCTTTAATCCTGGCCCAGAATTATAGAAACCTTCATGTACCTTCATGCATCTTTTCATGTACTTGTTGGCCATCTGCATTTCTTCTTTGGAAAAATGTCTACTCAGTTTTTCAGCCCATTTTTTAACCAGTTTTTTTTTTTTTTTGACGTTGAATTGTATGAACTGTTGTATATGTTTATATATGTTGGATACAAATCCCTCATCAACCATGTCATTTTCAAATATTTTCTCCCATTCAGTAGGTTGTTTTCACTTTGTTGATGGTTTCCTTTGCTGTGCAAAAGTTTTTAAGTTTAATTAGGTCCCATTTGTTTAATTTTTGCTCTTATTTCCTTTACTTTAGGAGACAGACCCAAAAAATTATTGCTGCGATTTATGCAAAGAGTGTTCTGCCTATATTTTCTGCTAGAAATTTTATAGTATCCGGTCTTACATTCAGATCTTTAATTCACTTTGAGGGTTTTTTGTTTGTTTGTTTGTTTTTTGTATATGGTGTTAGAGAAAGTTCCAATATCACTATTTTACACGTATCTGTCCAGTTTTCCCAGCACCACTTATTGAAGACTGTCTTTTCCCCAATGTATTTTCTTTCCTCCTTTGTCATGGATTAACTGACTGAAAGTGAGTGGGTTTATTTCTGGGCTTTCTATTCTATTCCAGTGGTCTAAGAGTCTATGTTTGATAGCACCCCTTTTTACTTGGAAATTGGAAAAGGCAGAATTTGCCTAGCAGAAAAACCACATCAGAGGGAAAATAATTCACCAGGAAAGCTCACAGATCTTGGAGTACTTCTACTTTCCCTTTCCTCTTTTTATGGGATTCTATCTTCTCAATCTAAGACTTGCCTTTTAGACATAACTCATTCCATTGCTTACAAGCCAGTCTATGTGTGAGCTTCTACTTTCCATGCTGGTGACAGGCAGGTTTCTAGACTTTCTATGTTGTTCTAGGGACTGATCTAGTCTTAAAGCATAATCTTACTTTTTAAACTATTACAGTTTCATAACATTTCTTTATTTGATAAGAAGAATCCTCCCTCAATACTTTTTTCAAAAAATTTTGTTGGTTTTTTACAATTTGATGAGGGTGGTTCCTCTTTTTGCTTGTTTCTTCTTTTGGTATAATAATACATTCACATGATTTCAAGGTATAAAACAATATATAGCGAAAAATCTCCCCTCACACCAACCCCTCCAGCCATCCAGATGCCCTACTGGAAGCAAAACATTGTAAGCAGTTTCTTATGCATCCTGACAGAGAGATTCTGTAAGGTGAGCAAATACTTAAGTATATTGTTTTTTCCCTTCTTTAAAATACGTTATCCATTTGTTTTCACAAATGAAAGTTAATATCATTTTTCTGCACCTGCCCCCCACAAAGAACTGTTGGAACTTTTATTGAAATGACATTAAACTTAAAAATGGATCTGTGTAAAAATTAAAATTGGTTATGCTATTTAGATCACCTGTCTGGAAGCATGGCATGTATCTTCATGAATCCAACTCTTTTCTTAGTTCTGTAGTTTTCCTTATTTAGATTCTGAATATTTATTAATGGGCATTTTATATTTTCATTTTAATGAGTTATTTTCAATGAAAGGAGTTAGTTTCCTCATATTTAATAGAGGAGAACTATTTAGTTTCATATTTATTTTAAAATCTGGCTAACATTAATTCTAAACATGATGAAACCAGATTGACTGGTTTCAAATCCTGCTCTGACATTTAATAGTGGTACAACTTTGGGGAAATTATTAAATTTCTCTCTGCTTCAGTACTCTCATCTGTTAACAGGGGTAAAGATACTACCTACATCATAAAGTTGTTGAAACAAATAATAATTTAAAGGAAGCTGTTAGGACAGTGCACAGAACATGAGTCATCTTTAAAAGTTAGCCTTCATTAAATTCTGATAATTGTCTTCTTTCTTTATGACTGTCATCTCATTTCTTTTTGTTTCATATATTACTGAGTTTTCCAGGTGGCTCAGTGCTAAAGAATCCACCTGCCAATGCAGGAGATGTGAGTTTGATCCCTGGAGAAGGAAATAGCAACCCACTCCAATATTTTTGCCTGAGAAGTCTCATGGACAGAGCTTGGCAACCTATTGTTCATGGGGTCACAAAAGAATCAGACACAACTGAGAAACTGAACAACAACATTACTGCATTAGATAAAGCTTGTCTTCTTTCTTTCTCTATTGTTTTACTATTAGGGGTGATGTTTGTAATTGGTTAGAAATAGATGTAATCATATTGAGAATGAAATCTTTTATTCCTAGTTGTTAAGCAGTTTTAAAGAAGATATCAAATTTTATTAAATGCCTTTCTATTCTTTATTTATGTAATCCTGTATTTCCCCTTTGTTCTACTGATGTGATATAACTTATTAATAGGCACTGGAAAACTTAAAACATCTATATTCTAGAATAAACTCTGTCCAGTCGTGGTGTATTATTCTTTCAACATCCAACTGAATCTAATCTGACAGAATTTAATTTAAACCCTAGAATTCAGAATTTACAAATTGGGTCCACATAGGTGCCTGAATGCATGTGTCTTGAGCAGTGTATATTAGCCTTAGAAAATAAATTAGAAAAATTTCACTCTCTTTCTGAGTTTCAGTATGTTATTTGTTCCTTGGTCATATGACATTTATCTTAATGTTTTAAAAGAATTCGCTAATCCCCATTTTAGAATCTTTATGCTATTATCACTAATGTCAATTCTCTCTCTCTCGGGTGTAGAAGCAGCTCTTTGTAGATGCATTACCAATTTTCAGTTAATGTGTAGATTTTATTTAAGTATGAACTCCAGCACAATAATGCCTGTCAAGGAGATTGCTGAGCTACACAGCTTGTGAACAGTTTGGTATAGGCTGCTGTGAGTAAGAGAGAATGGCATGTGGAATATTGTCCAGCGCCAGGGAAGATCATGAGTTCACTGAAACACGTGAAGGTTTGCCTCCTGAGCCAACAGGCAGTGACAGACAATAGTGCACATTGGTCAGAGGGTCCATTCTCAGGCCTGACAGCCTGCAGGCTTATCTGAGCTTCACTGCTCACTACTACCTGTGTGACTTTGGGGAAGTTACTTTCCGGCTTGGTGCCTCAGTTTCCTCATCCATAAAATGGGAATCATTCTCATAAGTGAAAGTGAAAATCTCTCAGTTGTGTCTGACTCTGCTACCCCATGGACTATACAGTCCATGGAATTCTCTAGGCCAGAATACTGGAGTGGGTAGCCTTTCCCTTCTCCAGGGGATCTTCCCAACCCAGGGATCAAACCCAGGTCTCTCGCATTGCAGGTGACCCATGCAGCTGGGCCACAAAGCATTAAATGAGTCGATTTCTACAAAAGGCTTAGCACAGAGCCTGGTAATAATAAGCATGGTATAATCATTGACCATCATTATGATTGCTCTTCAGACAGTGACAGAGGCCCCTTGGGGACAGGCAAATAACAGTGGATGCTTTCACAGTTTCTGGGGACATTGTTGTGCCATGGAAGTGATTGTATCAATGTTTTTGCTAACTTTAGGATTGTTCTGAGTTTAATTCCTTCAAATAGGCTAGCAAAAATTCTAGAACTCAAAACCGTACAGGAAACACTAAACAAGCTAAGAACCTTGACTATAGGCAGACAACAAGACTGTATGGAATGGGAGTGAGGTGCACTTTGGCCACTTTTCCACATTCATGCGTGTACCACTGCAGAGAAATGGTTCTTGGATCCCTGTGTTCCAGGCTTCAGTTCCAATGAGTGGGCTGTAGGAGGCACCTCCTCCAAGGTGTTAACTATGTGTTAACTAGATGTAAGGTTGCCCTTACAAACAACTGAGGAAAAGGAGAATTATCTGATATTGGGGGAAAAGGTAATTATGGCACACAAAAATAAAGTTTAAAAGTTCCATATGTAAAAATAAATAAATTTTTTAAAACTTAAAAAAATATAAAACACTTGAGGATTAAAAAAAAGGTTTCATATCAATTATACTTAAATGTTAACAGAGGGTTTCCCTGATAGCTCAGTTGGTATAGAATCCGCCTGCAATGCAGGAGAGCCCGGTTTGATTCCTGGGTCAGGAAGATCTGCTGGAGAAGGGATATGTTATCCTCTCCAGCTTTCTGGGGCTTCCCTTGTGGCTCAGCTGATAAAGAATCTGCCTGCAATGTGGGATACCTGGGCTTGATCCCTGGGTTGGGGAGATCCCCTGGAGAAGGGAAAGGCTACCTATTCCAATATTCTGGCCTAGAAAATTCCATGGACTGTATAATCCATGGGGTCGCAAAGAGTCAGACACGACTGAATGTTAACACTTAAGTATAAGGTTCCATGGGTTATGACCTTTCTAATCATAAAAACAATGAATCATCAATGCAATATCCATAGGTTTTGACAATGTATTTTTCAAAATCCAACAAAACAAACTGAGGACTTAAGTGGCAAACAGGGAAAAGTAACTGCAGCCTAGATAACAGATGAAGAGTTAATATCCTTACTGAAAACAGAGCTCTTTCAAATCAATCAGATAAAGACAAATGCCTTAAAATAATATATAAAGGACACCTATGAGTAATTCATGCAATGGCCATAAATATATGAAAAACTTCTCTCTCAGGAACAGTAAAAGAAATGACCTTTGGAAATTATGTACTCGTTTCCTTCTTTCAGACCAGCATTGAAAAAAAAGAAAATAAAATAATGCAGTGTCAAGAATGAGGCGAGGGCTTCCCTGGTGGTCCAGAGATTAAGAATCTTGCAATGCAGAGGATGCTGTTTCAATCCCTGCTGGTCCAGGAAGATCCCACATATTGCTGGGCCACTAAGCTCGAGTGCTTAAACTACTGAGCCCGCTTGCAGCAACCACTGAAGCCCACGCCCTAGAGTCTGTGCCCTGCAAAAAAGAAGCTCCGGTGATGAAAAGCCCGCATACCACAACGAGAGAGTGGCCCGGATTCTCCACAGCTAAAGCACACATACAGAAATGAAGGCCCGTGCAGTTAAAAAAATAAATAGTAAAAAAAAGAATGAAGTGAAATGTTTGCTGTCAGGCCCTGCTTGAGAGGGTGAGTTGGGTCAACCTTTCAGGAGGGCAATTTGACAAAGAGTCAAAAATTCATTGCTTCATAAGTTCACTTCTAGAAATGTGTCCAAAGAAAATAATCGAAGATTCACAGAAAGACATATGTGCAAGAATGTAATAGTATTATTTGGAATAGCCACAGAATTAATAATTCCCTCCAAAAGTGAAAGGATTTAAATGTTTAATATTAAGAGAATGATTAAATCAATAGCGTTAAGTCCAATCAATGGAATTTTATGCCACATTTTACAAATAATATTTTCAAATCTTACCTTAGCATGGGAAAATATTTACGATCCAATAATTAAATGTTTGGGCTTCCTAGGTAGCACTAGTGGTAAAAAAAAAATCTGCCAGCCAACACAGTTAACACAAGAGACACAGGTTCAATCCCTAGGTCAGGACAATCCCCTAAAATGGGAAATGGCACCCCACTCCAGCATTCTTGCCTGGAAAATTCCATGGGCAGAGAAGTCTGGTGGACTATGGTCCATGGGGCCACAAATAGTCAGACACGTCTGAGCGAGCAACTGAGCACACATTAAATGTTTAAAAAAGAGAAAACATCAAATGAAAAATCAGCATGATCTCTATTTTCTTTGTAAAATGTAACTCTGGCACTATGCTAAGGACTATTAGTCACTGGGTGTTACAATCTTAATATATCTCTATATCCTCAGATCAATAGAGATTATATTAATCATTCCCCAGAAATACACACAAGCCACCATACAGCAGCTTAAAAAGTTATCAACCCTTCTTCAGCTGTTAGGCCTGCCTCCAGTCTGATATGGGACCTGACAAGCCAGTCATTACTCTTGATCTGGTCCCTTTTTGATTCTTTATTTTGTTGTTGTTGAGTTGTATGAACTGTTTGTTTATTTTGGAAATGCAATTGCCAGTTGCATCATTTGCAAACATTTTCTCCCTTTCCATAGGTTGTGTTTTTGTTTTGTTTATGGTTTCCTTTGCTGTGGTGTCACTTTTTTTAGACTTCACAATATTATATACTCACAGCTAGATGGCACAGTTTGAATCAGCCTTAGGTAATCATATGCCCATAATATATGAGAGCTGAAGAAAGCTACTTATTTAGTTCAACTCTACCTGAAATGCTAGTGATATGCTTTATACAATTATTTAAAGGAGCAGAAGACTCTTTTCCTAATTCTATTTCTAAGGATTGGGAAGGATGAGACTTCATTTCCTATATCTACTTCTCTTCAATTTGTCAATTGGAAAATAATATGATAATTAAATCAATTTATCAATATATACAATATTGGAGAAGGGTATGGCAACCCACTCCAGTATACTTGCCTGGAGAATTCCAACAGAGGAGCCTGGCAGGCTAGAGTTCATGGAGTCACAAAGCGTCAGGCACAACTGAGTGACTAATCCATAAACACAGACTCAGTGTATCCAGCACTTTCTATCTACTTCTACTATCTAACGTTCACGATAATTTTTTCTGCCATAAGAGGAAAGCCATACTGACAATATTCTAGTGAGGTCACATGAAGGGTGATTATTCACCAGTTTGGGTTTTATTCTGTGCCTTTTATAAAGCGACAAGCCCAATATAGTAAGTGATTCTTGATTCCATTTCAACTACATTAAGGAATCCATGAGATTATTGTGAGGAGGGAGAAAGCAGAGTCCAGACAATGAACAGCCACAGGAGCCCAGATGACAGAAGGGAATTGTATCAGGGCTTCAGGAGCCATGGAATCTCAAGGACTGCAGAGAGATTGATTCAATCTCTAAACCTGGACCAATCACCCAAACTGCATTTGTTTTCTTAAAATATTTTCAGGCTATCAAGGCTCTTGGGGCAGTTTTACAAGTGACCACAGTGGAGGGCCAATAGGAGGATGCATTTTAAAGAACCCAAGGAAGACCCACTTCTCCAAATCCTTTTCAGCCTAATTGTCACTGTCCGTCAAGAGTAAGTGATTCATTATTTGGTTCTACACAGATGTGAGAAAGACACATAGAATCTCAATCACAGAGGGAACCTTAGAGCTCAACCTTCTAGTCAATACAGACATCTCCTCAAGAGCATCCCAAGATATGCTTGATAAGAACCTCCTTAGACATGGGTAGTGAGAAAGAACACATACAGCACAAGATAATCCTTTCCAATTATGAACAGCTCTAGTCATTAAAAGTCTTGATTTTGCCAATTTCTATCCACCATAACTCGCTCTGCCCTCTGGGCTTCCATGGTGGCTCAGCTGTTAAAGAATCCACCTGCAATGCCAGAGACCCTGGGTCAAGAAGATCCTATGGAGAAGGGAATGGCTATCCACCAGTATTCTTGACTGGAGAAGTTCATGGACAGAGGAACCTGGCAGGCTACAGTCCATGAGGTCACAAAGAGTCAGACACAACTCAGTGACTGGATCAACTTTCACTGGATCTGCAGAACACAAATCTAAACTCTCCTCTAGCTTTTCCGATGTTTGAAAACAGCTCTCTTGTCCAACTGAGTCTTCTCTTCCCCAAACTGAACAAACTCTGCTTCTTCACCTATTCCTCACCTTTCAAAGTCCCAGGTTAAAATGGCAAATTCCTGACATGAACATCTCCCATTTCTTGAAAGTAAGAGAGGTGAGTGGTGTCATACGTTTGATCCAGGTGAAAATGAGGAAGACTGAAAGTACAGTGGTCAAAGTAACATGTGGATTATTCAGTTTCCAAAAACCAGCTAGGCTAACACAATCCTTCATAAAAGTCATTTAAGACTTATACTTGCCTACTTACAAAGAACTTCTTAACACAACATTGTTGACATCAGTGAGATTTACACAAGGCTCTAATGGGTGAGAAAGCCCATTGAACATGAAAACTATACCAATCAATCAATTCATTCATTGTACATACACTAAAGGTCCTATGTGTTAAAAGTTGAGATCTTTTTAAGAACTAGTATTATTAAAATGGGGTCTTCCCAAGTGGTGCTAGTGGTAAAGATCTCACTTGCCAATGCAAGAGACATAAGAGACCCAGGTTCAATCCTTAGGTTGGGAAGACTCCCTTGGAGAAGGAAATGGCAACCCACTGCATATTTTGCCTGGAGAACCCCATGGGCAGAGCGGCTTGGTAGGCTACAGTCCATGGGGTTGCAAAGAGTCGGACACGATTGGACTAATTGAGCACATTATTAAAACGAAGTTCCTTTTATGAAAATGCTTTCTAGATATTCATCATTACTGAAGTTCAACACAGACATGCTTCTTAGAACAGCAAATTCCATTTCCCAGCACTACCCCCCACCCCATGTCCAATAGAGATGCTAACTGTGGAATGGAATTCGCAGGTCAGAGGAATCACCCAGAGAAACACAGTGATTTTGAGATTCACAACATGTGTTGCATCACAAGTTTGGTTATGAAGAAAGGTCTGATTGTGGCCAGATATTTACCCTTGAGATAATATTGTTGCAAGACTTCCTTCCCACAGAATGAAATCCCTTCTTTTCCACTCCCACAGCAAGAAGGTTGCTTTGAATATCTTTTCTCAGCTGGTACATGCAGAAAGCTTGGAGCTATTTTTCTCTTTAAAATGTTAGAAAGAAACTCTTTTTTTGTACTCCCATATGACTGGCACTTTATAAAACACTCTTAAAACCTCAGCCAATACACCCTGAGGGACTAAAGGAGAAAACAGGCAAAATAGCAAAGTGTTTCAGCTGACAAAATCTCTACAGTCTGTTGAGCAAGACTCATTATGGGGAAAGAAGACAGAGGTTCCTATCCCTATCAAAGTAGCAATAGTGAGGGCTTCCTTGGTGGCTCAGTGATTAAGAATTCGCCTGCTAATGCAGGAGACATGAGTTTGATCCCTGGTCTGGGAAGGTCCCATGTGCTGTAGGGCAACTAAGCCTATGTGCCACAACTACTGAGCCCACACACCCTAGACCCTGTGCTCTGCAGCGAGAGAAGCCACCGCAAGGGGAAACACGCGCACCCCAGCTAGAGAAAGCCCCTGCTCCCTGCAGCCAGAGAAAGCCTGCACAGCAGCAAAGACCCACCACAGTCAAATGAGTAAACACATACTTTTTAAAGTAGTAATAGTGATAGCACATGATTATCAACATAATTTGAATACTTTGTGCCAGGCATTGTTCTTTATGTGGATGAACCCATTTAGCTCCCCAAAACAACCCTGTGAAGTAAATACTGTTTTTACCCATTTGACAAGTGAAGAACGGGAATAAAAGAAGTTAAGTAACTCACCCAAGATCATACAGCTAGCAGGAAACTGGCAGTGCTAGGATTCAAAATCTGGAGGCTGGGTTCTTACTATTTTTCTATATCACTTCCATATCTGTATGCTGTGTGTCACATGAGGTATAAGATGAGTCACATGAAACTCATTTGAGTTCAATGCCAGCAACTGTATCAGTGACCTTAAACTTGTTCCTGCATGGCCAGAGTATTCCCAGCTGGCTTTTAATTCTATCCAGCAGAACTGGCACCATCCTGGCTCAGAGCCCAGGTCAAGGCCCAGAGAGACTCTTATCACCAGTGGGTGGCAATATTGTTACATGGAGCCATTGGGGTGTGATGAAGGCCTGACATCTTCCCTGAAAGTGGAAAGGCCTCACCACTTTATGGACAGATCACTCCAGGTAGCCCCCCAAAGACAATGTCTCAACTGTCCCCAAAGCACCTAGGACAATCCTCCAGGAGGATAGATGGGTCTGGATTATGAGAAGGCCCAGGAAACTATTCATTCAAATCATTTTTCCTCAGTCCTGCCATAATATGCCTGGTGTATCTCAATAATAAACGACACACTCCTTTTCGCATTAGAGCATGTCTTCCTCCTGCTTCCTTAGGAGCAGTGACTCTCCAATCTGTGTACCTGCAATTTCACTAACCTAGGGTAGATGTTAAGTAAATGGATGAATTAATAACTCTCAGTTCTTCAGATGCAATCAATTCCACTCTAAAAAAACAATCTAAGAAATAACTGTGGAAGCCTCTATAGTTGCCTAAAATGAAGCCCGACTTCACTGGTGACTCTAGGCTTGGTTTAGCCATCCAGGGATCTTCAGAATAGAATGAACCCAAGAAATCCTCCCAACGCCCTCTGGTCTGGACATTTGAAACTGCAGTACCTGATCTGTCTTTACATTGACCTTGTTCCACAAAACAGTCTCAATTTAAGCAGAACAAATGCCAAGCTGACCTTGGGGTAATTCCAATAAAGTAGGTTCAGTAACTGATGCCATCAAGGACTTTTCCAAGGAAGTCCACAAGAAACCAGGAATAGAGCCTTTATGTGAAAGAACCCACATTTGTGTAAAATCTGAGAAGCTTTGACTTTTTGTTTTTTCCCCCTAATCCAAAACATTTCTAGCAGACTGTCATATGTCTACAATCCTATTATTAAAAAGTTGGGCCCTTGAAATTCGGTAGATAATGTATGACACATGCAAAAAACTGTTACAAGGTTTTTAACCATGAAAAATGAGGGAAACAGATGATTTTTTAAAAAAATCTACCCTTTTAAGTAAAAATTAATAAAATTTAAAATATTTTCCTATTTTTTAAAAAATTTGCTAGGGTATTTATAAAGGTTGGAATTTTTAAAATACATGTATGTCTTTCCTTTCTCAGCACTTTGTCAAATATCAAGGACTTGTTTTCTCACTCAGGCGGTCACTCAGGCCGTGTCTACCCTTCTAGTAGTAACACATTAATATAAATATAATATATTTATAATCTAATTAATATAAATATTAATATAAAGCTAGTAAGACTCTCTTCTCTCTCATCATTTAAAATTTGGTTTATTTTGATGATTATTAAAAATATCTAAGGGCTTCCCAGGTGGCTTGGGGGTTAAGAATCAACCTGCCAATACCTGCCAATTCAAGAGATGTGGGTTCGATCCCTGGCTCAGGAAGACCCACTGGAGAAGGAAATGGCAACCCAATCCAGTATTCTTGCCTGAAAAATCCCACAGACAGAGGAGACTGGAGGGCTACAGTCCATGGGATCTCAAAAGAATCAGACATGACTTAACGACTAAACAACAACAAACTATATAAATTCATTGTGGAGAATTGGTAAAATATAGAAAGTACTGAATAATATGTAAGAAATTATCTCTATTTTTGATGCATAGTCTTCTTGTCTTATATTTTTCATTTATATACACATATACAGATAATTTTTTATACATATATAATCTACATCTGTTCATGGTAGCTCAGTTGGTAAAGAATCTGCCTGCAGCGCAGAAGACCCGGGTTTGATCCCTGGGTCAGGAAGACCCCCTGGAGAAGGAAATGGTAGCTACTCCAGTATTCCTGCCTGGAAAATCCTATGGACAGAGGAACTTGGTGGGCTACAGTCCATGGGGTCACAAGGGTCAAACACGACTTAGCGACTAAACCACGTCTGTTCACATACTTCATTCTTTCTATTCTTTAATGTCTGTTTTCCATTTTCTCTATTTCAGTCTCTTTCCCTCTGTGAATTATAGAGTTTTTATTTATGCATCTATATATACGTCTATCTGTTTAACTCTCACACAGTTGGAGAGACAAAAGCCATTCAAATCATGCTCCTCCTCTAAAGTTAAATGGAAAAAAAGATAAACAGATGATAAATAGCTGATTGATAGATAAACAGACAAAAAAATAGATAGTAGATAACAAGAGGATAAAGAAAGAAGGAAAGAGAGAAGGAAGAATGTATGTATCGTTTGTTTATGTAGATCTTCTGCATATCTTAAATGGCTTTGTGACTTCTGAAAAGAATTTTTCTTGCCTCTATTTTAGATTCCATCAGGACCATCAGTTGTTCTTGTCATACTTGTTATTTCTAAATCACCCTTCCTCATATCTACAGAAATTCTTTGTACTATCTCAGGTTTAGGCATAATTATTTGCATTGATTGCAATTTAAATTGACTGTTTCTACACAATTTCCTTGGAAGTTCGTTCCTTTCCTATTTCCTAATCATTTTGTAATTTAGTACATTATCTTATGAGCCAGTGGTAAAGAATCCGCCTGCCAAGCAGGAGATTCAGGAGGCACAGTTTCAATCCTTGGGTTGGGAAGATCCCTTGGAAGAGGAAATGGCAACCCACTCCAGTATTCTTGCCTAAAATATCCCATGGACAGAGGAGCCTGGTGGGCTGTAGTGTGTGAGGTCATAAGAGTTAGACATGACTGAGCACACACACATAGGACTAGAAGAAATTCTGAAATACATTCTGTTTTGCCTCACACATCTTCCCTTCCCCATACCTTGTGCATCTCTCTGTGTCTGAATTCCTTCTGAAACACACCCCCTTGGTGAACACCTAGCCAAGATAGACATCTTTAACAACAAAAGTTCACGACTACCTCTTGAGGTGACCCAGGACATTTTTACAGTGCTCTGACAATTAAAATACCCTCTGTCATTCTCACCATTGCTATTTCTAACTGCTGGAATTTCACAGGAAAGTTTAACCATAAACTTCTCTGCCTAAAAGCTCTTTGAAAAATAATTCTGTTTATAGTAGCATCAAGCAGAATAAAACACTTAGGAAAAAAAGTCAGGAAGGCAAAAGACTTACACATTGAAAACTATAAAACCCTGTTGAAAGAAATTAGACACCAATAAATGGAAACATGTCTTGTGTTTCATGGATTAAAAGACAATGTTGTTAAGATGTCAATACTACCCAGAGATTTACAGATTTGATGCAGTCCCTAACCAAATCCTGGTGATGTTTTTGTAGAAGTATAAAAATCCATCTTAAAATTCATGTGGAATTTCAAAGGACCCCAAATGACCAAAAAGAAAAAAAAAACTTACAAAAGCAAAGCAAAGTTGGAGGTCTCACACCTCCTGATTTCAAACCATACTGTAAAGCTGCAGCAATCAAAACAGTATAGTACTGGCATGGAGACAGACATACAGATCCGTGGAATAGAACTGAGTCTAGAAATAATCTCATACATCTGTGATCAACTTAGGAGGCAACTGAGGAGTCAACACGGGTGCCAAGACCATTCAGTGGAGGGAAGAATTGTCTTTTCAACAAATAATTCAGAAACAACTGGACAGACAAGTGCAAAATGATGAAGTCAGACCCTTAACACCATCTACAACAAATACCTTAAAATGGATCAAAGACCTAAACATGAGACCTAAACCTATAAAACTCTTAGAAGAAAATGTAAAGGGAAAATTATATTGAATTTGGCAATAATTTCTCAGATGTAATAACAAAAGCACAGACAATGACAGACAGACAATTTGAACTACATTAAAGTTAAATGCTTTAATTAAGACACTGTCAACAGTGGTAAGGCAACCCACACAATAGGAGAAAATGTATATAAATTATATATCTGATAAGGAGTTAATATCAAGAACATAAAAAAGAATTTCTACAACTGAACAGAAAAAAAAAACAATGAAAAATGGACAAAGGACTTAGATATTACTCCAGAGAAGATATACAAACACCAAAAAAACATGAAAAAAAAAAGAAAAGATGCTCTGCATCACTAATCATAGGGAAATGCAAATCAAAACCACAAAACATTACTTCACACCCATCAGGCTAGCTATTATTAAAACAAACCAACACAAGAAGCAACAAACAGGAAATAACAAGTGTTGGTAAAGACGAGGGAAATTGGAACCTTTGAGCACTGTTGGTAAGAATATAAACTGTAGGAGCCACATTGGAAAACAGTACGGTGTTTCCTTAAAAAAATTAAAAATAGAATTACCATGTAATCCTGCAATTTCACTTCTAAGTATATACTTGAAAGAATTGAAAGCAGAATCTGAAAAAATTATTTGTATACCAATGTTTGCAGCAGCATTACTCACAATAGCCAAAAGGTGGAAACAACCCAAGTGCCCACCAATAGATGAATGAATAAACAGAATGTGTTACATACACACAACAGATTATTCAGCCTTTAAAAAGAAGGAAATTCTGAGACATGCCACAATGTGAGTGAATCTCCAGGACATTCTGTTAAGTGAAATAAGCCAGTAACACAAGGACAGACAATGTTGATTCCACTTAAATGAGATATCTAGATTGATCAAATTCATAGAGACAGAAAATGGAATGGTTTCCAGGAGACGGAGGGGAAGGAAGAGTGGAGAGTTTTTGTCTAATGAATACAGAATTTGAGTTTTGGAAGATTAAAAGAATTGTGGAGATGGATAGTGGTAATATACATCATCCTGCTGAACTCTACACTTAAAAATGGTTAAAATGCAAACTTTATGTTATAAATATTTACCACAATTTTTTTACTTGAAAAAAATCCTCAAATAAATGAAGGCCACCAACATGGCCTCACAAAGGAATCTCACAGCCATCGCCTTCTGCTGTTCATCCTATTACATAAAGTCCAGTCATCCTCAGGTCACTCTCCTCTGAATATCCTTCAGCTACCTGCCTATAACCCATTTAGTCCATGGGCCATAGACCTCGGCATGACAATGACCAGCTGGCTAAGAAGAGAAAAAGCCAAGACTTCCCTGGTGGTCCAGTGGTTAAGACTCTGTGCTCCCAATGAAGAGGGGCTGGGTTTGACCCCAGTCTAGGAACTAGGTCCCACATACCACAGAAAAGATCCCGCATGCAGCAACGAAGATTCTGAGTGCTACAAGTAAGGCTCAGCACGGTGAAAAAAAAGGAAAAAACCCACTAGCTCCTACACTTCTGTTACTAGACTATTATTACTACAGCCAGAGACCTACTAGTTGATTGTCACGTTGTTAATTCCTATAGCGTTAACTGCCCAACTACTAAAGTCTATGTGCTTTTCTAATGTGCCACCACTAAAAACCTTTTGTCAGTTAAACTCTTTCAGTGATTAAAAAGAAAAACAAATACATGAAATCTGTGCAAAAAACTTAAGCAAAAACAAGATATGTATTGGTTCATGTAAATGTTCCCAAAATGGTGCTGGCTTAAGGTATGGCTTGATTCAGGGATTTAAACAATGTCACCAGGTATCAATTATTTTCTTCTCTTAGAGCTCTGCTCTTCTCTTGTCTTCATTCTTAGGCCCTCCATCCATGAGATGTCCCCCATAGCTCCTGGCTTCAGGGGTGGTAGAACAAAACTTGCTCCCAGCAATCCCAAAATATCCCACGGGCTTTCATGGGCTCTGACTGGGGCACAGCCCTGAACCAGTCTCTGTGGCCAGGATAGTGCTGGTGTTGATTGGCTTAGTTCAGTCCCATGTGCCAGCCCTGAGCAACTGGTTAACTCCATGGGCTGAAAGAGGAGAGGAGATAGTCCATAGAGGATAATAAGGTTAAGGTCACCAGCAGGGTATGTTGAGGAACAAAAACTACAAGTTCGGGCTTCCCTTGCAGTCTGCTGGTTAAGAATCCCCCTTGGAATACAGGGAAGACGGATTTGTTCCCTTGTCTGGGAACATGCTTCGGGACAACTGGGCCCATGTGCCACAACTACCGAACCTGCACTCTAGAACCCACAAGCTGCAAATGCTGAGCCCCCAGGCAGCAGCTAACTGAAACCCTTATGGCTAGAGCCCGTGCTGTACAAGAGAATCCACTGCAATGAGAAGCCCGCGCACTACAACTGGAGAGTAGCCCCTGCTCTCTGCAGCTAGAGAAAGCCCTCGCACGGCAGTGAAGACCCAGGGCAGCCAAAAATTAACAACAACAAAAAAAAACACTACAGGCTCAAAGTGAAAGTGTTAGTCACTCAGTAGTGTCAGACTCTTTGCAACCCCATGGACTGTAGCCCACCAGGCTCCTCCGTCCTTGGGATTTTCCAGGCAAAAATACTGAAGTGGGTTGCCATTTCCTTCTCCAGGGTATCTTCCCGACCCAGGGATCGAACCTGGGTCTCCCAAATTGCAGGCAGATTCTTTACCATCTGAGCCACCAGACAGGTTCAACTACCATTCAGTTAGTTCAACCGAATATTTTATGGACTAAAAGATATTACCTTTAGTTTATCTCTATTAAACACAATGTTGTTAGAATCCTTCTGGTAAATTATTTGGAATTCTATTCTATCAAGCAATGCATTCTTTGTTTCTCTCAGCTGTGTGTACATAACAGTGTGATGAATGTGCCTTACAGATTTTATTACACTCAGTGATGAGTACACATTTATGTATCACATTTATACATGTGATATAAACAGGTTATAAACACCATGTATCTCAGGCCACCACCATGACCTTCCTTTTGAAGTGACATCTCCAGCATCTTTGGTATCAAGTCGTACAACCTGACACCAGGCCCATCTTTATGCTTAAGTGTTGGCCCTGTTTCTTGTGTCCAAAGATATTATGAACGATCCTCACATAATGTCTGTGCTCCTGGGAGGGCTTCTAGTAGAGAGTGAATGTTCTATGCAATCTATGCATCCTTCATCTAGCCATCATCAGAAAGACCTTTTTCTTTACATCCTCCAGATTCCAAATGTTCTTGAAACATTCACACTCTCAAGAAAAAGCAGTAACAGTAGTAGTAGCCGAGTATATACAGCATTTACAACACACTATGCCCTGTTCTTGGAGAAGGCAATGGCAACCCACTCCAGTACTCTTGCCCGGAAAATCCCATGGACAGAGGAGCCTCGTAGGCTGCAATCCATGGGGTCACGACTTCACTTTCACTTTTCACTTTCATGCATTGGAGGAGGAAATGGCAACCCACTCCAGTGTTCTTGCCTGGAGAATCCCAGGGATGGGGGAGCCTGGTGGGCTGCCGTCTATGGGGTCACACAGAGTTGGACACGACTGAAGTGACTTAGCAGCATGCCCTGTTCTAAAAGCATATAGGGTTAAATATTAACTCATTTATTCCTCACAGCAACCTTATGAGGTACATGGTTATTATCATCATCATCTCCATCTTGAAAACAAGGAAACTAAGACCCAGAGAGTGTAACTGGCCCAAATTTACACAGCTGGTTAGTACAAACCAGGAATTGAACCCCACTGTTGCAGATCCAGAGTCCTTACACTTACACAGAAGTGGCACTTGCCTTTCACATCCGTCACCACTCAGTCCTAGGCTTCAGTCAAATGTGAGTTGGCTTTGAAAGCAGCTCCTACAGTAACAAATCTGCCATGGTTAAATTAGGGAGCAGCTACTCACTTCACAAGGCAGTTTGTTGTCGCAAGTGAATCATTTTCAGTGACAAGCTTCTCCTGGAACAGGTCACCTGGTTAAAAAGTCATTAGTGACTTCCCAGAAGTACTGGGACAAGGAAACCAAGCCAAAGGTTTAGGACCACTGCCAGCTAAAGATCCATTAGAACTATAAAGTGTCTCTAGCATAACGTCCACATTAGTAGAAAAACACAATTTTAAGAACTTTTCTAATACATGTATATTTTCCCTGAACCATGACCACGTGTGGGAGATATGAAGTAGGGGGCCTCGGCACAGCACTTCACAAGAGGTGTCCTCATAAACAAAACTTCTCTCTCAGCCCTTCCATTGCTTCCCTGGGGTCACGACCCACAGTTCTCTTGTCACTTTTGGCAATACTATTAGTTGGTTCAAACATGCAAAAAGGTATAATCCAAGTGGCTAAGAAGAGGAGGAGAAAGAGACGGGGCATTTCCTCTTGCCCTCCCCTAGTACAGAGTCTAGCAGCAGCTGCTTCTCTTTCAGCAGGAGGGTCCTTTCCCCAGAACCAGACTTCACTGGGCTCACAGGTAAAGAATCTGCCTGCTAGCTCAGGGGATGCAAGAGATGAGGTTCAGTCCCTGAATCAGGAAGATCCTTTGGAGGACAAAGTGACAACCTACTCCAGTATTCTTGCCTGGAAAACTCCCTGGAGAGAGGAGCCTGGCGGGCTACAGTCCATGGGACCACAAAGAATTGGACACAACCGGGCAACTGAGCACACATCAAATTCAAAGGAGATGCATATAGCTCTGTTTCTGTTAATTAAAAAACTTTTATTAGAATACAATTGCTTTACAATATTGTGTAAGTTTCTTCTATACAGCAGAGTGAATCAGCTATATGCATACATATATCCCCTCTTTTGTGGATTCCCTCCCCATTTAGGTCACCACAGAGCACTGAGTACAGTTCCCTGTGCTCTACAGTAGGTTCTCATCTCATTAGTTATCCATTTTATACATAGCATCAATAGTGTATACGTGTGAATCTCAATCTCCCCATTCATCCTCCACCCCCCCTCCCCATTGGTGTCTGTACATTTGCTCCCTATGTTTGTGTGACGTAGCTCTGTTTCTTTTGGATTCACCATGTCATGAAACCCCAGATGGTTCAAATGAAGGGCTTTTGTGAAGGGACTGCATGCAGAGATGAGGCAGGATAGAAAAGACAATGTTTGTTACCACTGGGAGCCCAGTGAGGTCTGGTTCTGGGGAAAGGACCCTCCTGCGGAAAGAGAAGCAGCTGCTGCCAAACTCTGTACTAGGGGAAGGCAAGAGGAGATGCCCGATCTCTTTCTCCTCCTCTTCTCCTGCCATTGCCGCCCCTGGACACTGAGGGCCAGGAGGCCTGGGTGATGTGCTCAGTAATGTTAGCTCGCAGGATTCAGAGCAAGAAGAAAGGGTAGAGAGCCCATCTAGAGGGCAGAGAATAAGGAGCACATTATCTCCTTCAAAGGTGGGTAAACTGAATCACTGAAAAGGAAAGTAACATATTTCAGATCAAAAAGGGAAACCCAGACCCAAGATAAAGGCTCCACTTTCCAATCTGTTCTCACTGGTTTCAAGTAGTCTGAATGCTTGGAGAGAATCATTAAATCTCAGAGGACAGCTATTCCCTCAAGCTCCTCCCCATATATGATGACGTTACAAGGCAGCCCACTGGGGCCCACCATTCTTCAGAAGTAGTTAAGTTGTGTGTGATCAGTATGACTCAGCCTTCTGCCTAGATTCGCCAGAGAGATTTTCATGAATCACTTGTGTGGGTGACCCCCTGGGTGCTGTTACTCTTTCAGTGAATTCTCTCCACATACTAAGTTTGTCTCTGTTTGATTCATGAAGGTGATTCATCTGAAGAAGTTGACCTGACCATGGTTTATCAGGCAGCGTCTAATGGAGATGTCAGTGCTCTGACTGCTGTGATTCGGGAAGACCCTTCCATCCTAGAATGCTGTGACAGTGAAGGTGAGCTATTTATTCATTTTGGATCCTACAGAATATCCTGATCTGTCCTTTCAGAAATGGCCTCCAGAGGTGAGCAATGTTAATAAAATGATATTTGAAAGGCTACTTTGATACTGAAGGGTCAAGGAATATCCTGCCTGTAACCATGTACAGTTCCCTCAGTATTTCATTTAATGAGAATCATGAACACAAATCTTCAAACTCTTTTATATCACCTCTTCTCATAAAGCTGTTCAGTCTGAGTTTGTTTTCAGCTTCTTTGTATGAGTGACAAAAGTAGATAGGCCAAGTAGATGACATTAGAAGAAGTATATGAAAAGAAGAGGCTATTTTTGGTAGCAGTGGATGTTAGGGAAAGTGTGATTATTAAAGCCAGAGAGCTAGGATTTCTGCTTCTGGGAAGACGGGGCAGAAGTAGGACTTTTTTTTAATTCTTTCTGCTAAATACAACTAAAAATCCTGAATATTGTATATAGCATAAACATAAGAACACTCTGGAAGGTAGAGAGAAAATAACAGACTAGCTAGGACCTTGAGACCCAAGGAATGACACAGTGGTGAGTTTCCTGGGCTTCCTTTTTGCCCCAAATTTCCAAGACTTAGAACTGAAGAAGCTGACAATGTAGAAATGTCAATGGACAGAGAGCAAAAAAGCCCCCAACAAAAGCCTGCCCTCTAGTCAAAGAACCAAGAAAGGGATCACATAGCAAGACAGAAAACAAAATTTTAGACAATAATGAGTCTACTCCACCAAACACTCCCACCAACCTCAACCCCATTCATTCTAGCAAAGACCAAGCTGGGAGCCTGCACCTCCACCTTCACCTGGTAATGAAGTCCCCACGTTGCCAACACTGAGGCAGTGTCAGGGGATTCCTTCTTCAGAATTAGGACTCTCACCACCACCCAGTAATGAAGAGTCTTCTCCCTTAGATGTCAATTAAGGCTAAGTAAGGGACTTAGACCTCTAATCTTACCTGGCACTACTGAGGTGGTGTCCCCCCTTCATTTCCCCTCTGGAGCAGTATCAGGAAAAAACAGCTAAAATAGAGGATTTAAGCAAGACTTAGGCAGCTCATAATGCAATACTCCAAATGTCCAAGTTTCAAAGAAAATCACTTGACATACCAAGTATCAATAAGACCTCAAACTAAATGGAAAAAAACAATCAATAGATGCCAACACTGAGATGACAGATGTTAGAATTATCTGGCAAAGATTTTCAAGTAACCATGGAAAAATGCTTTAACAAGCAATTACAAGTATGCTTGAAACAAACAAACAAACAAAAAATAGAAAGGCTCAGCAAAGAAATAACAGATATAAAGAAGAATCAAATGGAAAATTTTTAAACTGAAAAATACAATAATTACAATTAAAAAGTTAATGGCTAAGCTCAGCAGCAGAATGAGGAAGCAGAGGAAAGGATCAGTGAAGTTGAAAATAGAACAATAGCAATGAGGCAATCTGAACAACTGAAAGAAAAAAGAGTTAAAAGATGAAGAGGAAGACTAAGAAGAAGAAAGAGGAAGAGAAGAAAAACAAAAAGGAGGAGGAGAGGAAGAGGTGGCAGCCTCAAGGACCTATAGAACTATAACAAAGAATTTATCATTGGTTTCTCTATCCTAGTATTTCTGGGAAGTAATTAATCCTTTTTAACCAGTTGACTTGTCCTAAGAGGAGCTTAGAATTCCCTTATCATGACAAAAAAATGTTTTGTAAAGTGTATGGTTGCTCCCTAATTTATCCATGGTAGTTTTTTCATTCATTTGTTTTTTAAAGAAGAATTACTTATACATCTGCTTTGGGGTTAGAAGTTGGAAATGAGAGAAAATAGAGAAAACCAATGAACCAAGAAACTAATTCTTTGAAGAGGTCAATAAAGCTTATAAACCTCTACCAATAAGGACAAAAAAGAAAATGAAAGAGATCCAAGTTATTACTATCAGGAATAACCCTGCCAAAAAAAAAAAACGAATAACCCTGCAGACATTTAAAGGATAATAAGAAAATATAGCAAACAGCTCTACACATGTAATTTGACTATTTAGATGAAATGGAGCAATTCCTCAAAAAAGATAAATGACCACAGTTCGCCCAATAGGACATTATTTGAATAGTTCTATAACTATGAAGGAACTTAAATTCATAATTTTAAAATTCCCAGAAAAAGACATCATCAGGCCTAGATGATTTCACTGGAGACTTTGAGAAACTTTTAAGTAAAATTAACACCAACTCTACACAGTCTCTTTCAGAAGAGGAGGAAACTTTTCTGAGTTATGATTATGAAACTAATATTACTCTGATATCAACAAATGACAAAGATGATATAAAAAATAAACCTATAGACCAATACTCCACATGAATACAGATATAGACAGACATCCTTAGCAAAATATCAGCAAATAGGGATTTTTCTAATGGTCCAGTGGTTAAGACTCTGCACTTCCAATGCAGGGGGCACAAGTTCAATCCCTGATTGGGGAACTAAGATTCTACATGCAGTGAGGTACAGCCAAAAAATAAAAAGTAAATAAAAAATTTTAAAAACCAGCAAACAGAATCCAGTAATATATAAAAAAGAATTATATACCATGACCAAATGTGGCTTGTTCTAGGAATGTAAGTCCATTTCAACCCTTGAAAATTTAGGCTTTCCTGGTGGCTCAGTAGTAAAGAATCTGCCTGCCAGTGCAGGAGACATGGGTTCGATCCCTGGTCCAAGAAGATCCCACATCCTATGGAACAACTAAGCCCATGCACCACAACTGTTGAGCCTGTGCTCTAGAGCAGCAGCAAGAGAAGCCACTGCAATGAGAAGCCAGTGCACTCCACCTAGAGAATAGCCCCCTCTTGCCACAACTGGAGAAAAGCCCATGCAGCAGTGAAGACCCAGCATAGTCAAAAATCAGTTCAGTTCAGTTGCTCAGTCGTGTCCGACTCTTTGCAACCCCATGAATCACAGCACACCAGGCCTCCCTGTTCATCACCAACTCCCGGAGTTCACTCAGACTCAAGTCCATTGAGTCAGTGATGCCATCCAGCCATCTCATCCTCTGTCATCCCCTCTCCTTCTGCCCTCTATCCCTCCCAGCATCAGAGTCTTTTCCAATGAGTCAACTCTTCACATAAGGTGGCCAAAGTACTGGAGTTTCAGCTTTAGCATCATTCCTTCCAAAGAAATCCCAGGGCTTATCTCCTTCAGAATGGACTGGTTGGATCTCCTTGCAGTCCAAGGGACTCTCAAGAGTCTTCTCCAACACCACAGTTCAAAAGCATCAATTCTTCGGCACTCAGCTTTCTTCACAGTCCAACTCTCACATCCATACATGACCACAGGAAAAACCATAGCCTTGACTAGATGGACCTTTGCTGGCAAAGTAATGTCTCTGCTTTTGAATATGCTGTCTAAGTTGGTCATAACTTTCCTTCCAAGGAGTAAGCGTCTCTTAATTTCATGGCTGCAATCACCATCTGCAGTGATTCTGGAGCCCAAAAAAATAAAGTCTGACATTGTTTCCACTGTTTCCCCATCTATTTCCCATGAAGTGATGGGACCAGATGCCATGATCTTCGTTTTCTGAATGTTGAGCTTTAAGCCAACTTTTTCACTCTCCACTTTCACTTTCATCAAGAGGCTTTTGAGTTCCTCTTCACTTTCTGCCATAAGGGTGGTGTCATCTGCATATCTGAGGTTATTGATATTTCTCCCGGCAATCTTGATTCCAGCTTGTGCTTCTTCCAGCCCAGCGTTTCTCATGATGTACTCTGCATACAAGTTAAATAAGCAGGGTGACAATATACAGCCTTGATGTACTCCTTTTCCTATTTGGAACCAGTCTGTTGTTCCATGTCCAGTTCTAACTGTTACTTCCTGACCTTAAAAAAAAAAAAAAAAAAAACTTGAAAAATTAAGCAATGTATCATTTTAACCAGCTAAGAAGAAAACCCACGTGATCATATCAATTGATGCAGAAAAAGCATTTGACAAAATTTAGCACACATTCATTATTAAAAACTCTCAGAAAGATAGGAGTGGAGGGGATCTTCCTCAATTTGATAGATAGTATCTACAAAAAACACTAGAGCTAACATTTTACTTACTGGTGAAAGACTGAATGCTTTACCCCTGAGATGGGCAACAAAGCAAAAAAGTTCATTCTTTCTCATATTCAACATAGCCCTGGGAGTTCTAGCCAGTGCAAAAAAGCAAGAAAAGAAAAAAAAAAAAAAAAAAGCATACATATTGAAAAAGAAAACTGTTCCTTTCTTTGCACAACTTGATTGTCTACATAGAAAATACTAAAAAACCTATCAAAAACTCAAACTAATGAGTTGAGCAAGGTCCCAGGATACAAAATCAATATACAAAACCAAATTTATTTCTATTAATATATACTAGAATATATACTAGAAATGAACACATGGACATCAACATTAAAACCACAATACCAAGTAAAACCACTCAATAAAAAATATTTTAGGTGTGAATAAAACAAAATACAGACACCCCAAACTCAGCAATTTAAACAAGATGAAGAGACAGAGGAATAGCCAGCAGATAAAGGAACAGGATAAATGCCCACCAAACCAAACAAAAGAGGAAGAGATAGGGAATCTACCTGATAAAGAATTCCAAATAATGATAGTAAAATTGATCCAAAATCTTGAAATTAAAATGGAATCACAGATAAATAGCGTGGAGACAAGGATTGAGAAGATGCAAGAAAGGTTTAATAAGGACCTAGAAGAAATAAAAAAGAGTCAATATATAATGAATAATGCAATAAATGAAATTAAAAACACTCTGGAGGCAACAAATAGTAGAATAACAGAGGCAGAAGATAGGATTAGTGAATTAGAAGACAGAATGGTAGAAATAAATGAATCAGAGAAAATAAAAGAAAAACGAATTAAAAGAAATGAGGACAATCTCAGAGACCTCCAGGACAATATTAAACGCTACAACATTCGAATCATAGGGGTTCCAGAAGAAGAAGACAAAAAGAAAGACCATGAGAAAATACTTGAGGAGATAATAGTTGAAAACTTCCCTAAACTGGGGAAGGAAATAATCACCCAAGTCCAAGAAACCCAGAGAATCCCAAACAGGATAAACCCAAGGTGAAACACCCCAAGACACATATTAATCAAATTAACAAAGATCAAACACAAAGAACAAATATTAAAAGCAGCAAGGGAAAAACAACAAATAACACACAAGGGAATTCCCATAAGGATAACAGCTGATCTTTCAATAGAAACTCTTCAAGCCAGGAGGGAATGGCAAGACATACTTAAAATGATGAAAGAAAATAACCTACAGCCCAGATTATTGTACCCAGCAAGGATTTCATTCAAGTATGAAGGAGAAATCAAAAGCTTCTCAGACAAGCAAAAGCTGAGAGAATTCTGCACCACCAAACCAGCTCTCCAACAAATACTAAAGGATATTCTCTAGACAGGAAACACAAAAATGGTGTATAAATTCGAACCCAAAACAATAAAGTAAATGGCAACGGGATCATACTTATCAGTAATTACCTTAAACGTAAATGGGTTGAATGCCCCAACCAAAAGACAAAGACTGGCTGAATGGATACAAAAACAAGACCCCTACATATGTTGTCTACAGGAGACCCACCTCAAAACAGGGGACACATACAGACTGAAAGTGAAGGGCTGGAAAAAGATATTCCATGCAAATAGGGACCAAAAGAAAGCAGGAGTAGCAATACTCATATCAGATAAAATAGACTTTAAAACAAAGGCTGTGAAAAGAGACAAAGAAGGTCACTACATAATGATCAAAGGATCAATCCAAGAAGAAGATATAACAATTATAAATATATATGCACCCAACACAGGAGCACCACAGTATGTAAGACAAATGCTAACAAGTATGAAAGGAGAAATTAACAATAACACAATAATAGTGGGAGACTTTAATACCCCACTCACACCTATGGATAGATCAACTAAACAGAAAATTAACAAGGAAACACAAACTTTAAATGATACAATAGACCAGTTAGACCTAATTGATATCTATAGGACATTTCATCCCAAAACAATGAATTTCACCTTTTTCTCAAGCGCACATGGAACCTTCTCCAGGATAGACCACATCCTGGGCCATAAAGCTAGCCTTGGTAAATTCAAAAAAATAGAAATCATTCCAAGCATCTTTTCTGACCATAATGCAGTAAGATTAGATCTCAATTACAGGAGAAAAACTATTAAAAATTCCAACATATGGAGGCTGAACAACACGCTGCTGAATAACCAACAAATCACAGAAGAAATCAAAAAAGAAATCAAAATTTGCATAGAAATGAATGAAAATGAAAACACAACAACCCAAAACCTGTGGGACACAGTAAAAGCAGTCCTAAGGGGAAAGTTCATAGCAATACAGGCACACCTCAAGAAACAAGAAAAAAGTCAAATAAATAACCTAACTCTACACCTAAAGCAACTAGAAAAGGAAGAAATGAAGAACCTCAGGGTTAGTAGAAGGAAAGAAATCTTAAAAATTACAGCAGAAATAAATGCAAAAGAAACAAAAGAGACCATAGCAAAAATCAACAAAGCCAAAAACTGGTTCTTTGAAAGGATAAATAAAATTGACAAACCATTAGCCAGACTCATCAAGAAACAAAGGGAGAAAAATCAAATCAATAAAATTAGAAACGAAAATGGAGAGATCACAACAGACAACACAGAAATACAAAGGATCATAAGAGACAATTATCAACAATTATATGCCAATAAAATGGACAACGAGGAAGAAATGGACAAATTCTTAGAAAAGTACAACTTTCCAAAACTCGACCAGGAAGAAATAGAAAACCTTAACAGACCCATCACAAGCACAGAAATAGAAACTGTAATCAAAAATCTTCCAGCAAACAAAAGCCCAGGTCCAGACGGCTTCACAGCTGAATTCTACCAAAAATTTAGAGAAGAGCTAACACCTATCCTGCTCAAACTCTTCCAGAAAATTGCAGAGGAAGGTAAACTTCCAAACTCATTCTATGAGGCCACCATCACCCTAATACCAAAACCTGACAAAGATCCCACAAAAAAAGAAAACTACAGGCCAATATCACTGATGAACATAGATGCAAAAATCCTAAACAAAATTCTAGCAATCAGAATCCAACAACACATTAAAAAGATCATACACCATGACCAAGTGGGCTTTATCCCAGGGATGCAAGGATTCTTCAATATCCGCAAATCAATCAATGTAATACACCACATTAACAAATTGAAAAATAAAAACCATATGATTATCTCAATAGATGCAGAGAAAGCCTTTGACAAAATTCAACATCCATTTATGATAAAAACTCTCCAGAAAGCAGGAATAGAAGGAACATACCTCAACATAATAAAAGCTATATATGACAAACCCACAGCGAACATTATCCTCAATGGTGAAAAATTGAAAGCATTTCCTCTAAAGTCAGGAACAAGACAAGGGTGCCCACTTTCACCATTACTATTCAACATAGTTTTGGAAGTTTTGGCCACAGCAATCAGAGCAGAAAAAGAAATAAAAGGAATCCAAATTGGAAAAGAAGAAGTAAAACTCTCACTATTTGCAGATGACACGATCCTCTACATAGAAAACCCTAAAGACTCCACCAGAAAATTACTAGAACTAATCAATGATTATAGTAAAGTTGCAGGATATAAAATCAACACACAGAAATCCCTTGCATTCCTATACACTAATAATGAGAAAACAGAAAGAGAAATTAAGGAAACAATTCCATTCACCATTGCAACGAAAAGAATAAAATACTTAGGAATATATCTACCTAAAGAAACTAAAGACCTATATATAGAAAACTATAAAACACTGGTGAAAGAAATCAAAGAGGACACTAATAGATGGAGAAATATACCATGTTCATGGATTGGAAGAATCAATATAGTGAAAATGAGTATACTACCCAAAGCAATTTATAGATTCAATGCAATCCCTATCAAACTACCAACAGTATTCTTCACAGAGCTAGAACAAATAATTTCACAATTTGTATGGAAATACAAAAAACCTCGAATAGCCAAAGCGATCTTGAGAAAGAAAAATGGAACTGGAGGAATCAACCTACCTGACTTCAGGCTCTACTACAAAGCCACAGTTATCAAGACAGTATGGTACTGGCACAAAGACAGAAATATAGATCAATGGAACAAAATAGAAAGCCCAGAGATAAATCCATGCACATATGGACACCTTATCTTTGACAAAGGAGGCAAGAATATACAATGGATTAAAGACAATCTCTTTAACAAGTGGTGCTGGGAAATCTGGTCAACCACTTGTAAAAGAATGAAACTAGAACACTTTCTAACACCATATACAAAAATAAACTCAAAATGGATTAAAGATCTCAACGTAAGACCAGAAACTATAAAACTCCTAGAGGAGAACATAGGCAAAACACTCTCTGACATACATCACAGCAGGATCCTCTATGACCCACCTCCCAGAATATTGGAAATAACAGCAAAAATAAACAAATGGGACCTAATTAACCTTAAAAGCTTCTGCACATCAAAGGAAACTATTAGCAAGGTGAAAAGACAGCCTTCAGAATGGGAGAAAATAATAGCAAATGAAGCAACTGACAAACAACTAATCTCAAAAATATACAAGCAACTCCTACAGCTCAACTCCAGAAAAATAAATGACCCAATCAAAAAATGGGCCAAAGAACTAAATAGACATTTCTCCAAAGAAGACATACAGATGGCTAACAAACACATGAAAAGATGCTCAACATCACTCATTATCAGAGAAATGCAAATCAAAACCACTATGAGGTACCATTTCACACCAGTCAGAATGGCTGTGATCCAAAAGTCTACAAATAATAAATGCTGGAGAGGGTGTGGAGAAAAGGGAACCCTCTTACACTGTTGGTGGGAATGCAAACTAGTACAGCCACTATGGAGAACAGTGTGGAGATTCCTTAAAAAACTGGAAATAGAACTGCCTTATGATCCAGCAATCCCACTGCTGGGCATACACACTGAGGAAACCAGAAGGGAAAGAGACACATGCACCCCAATGTTCATCGCAGCACTGTTTATAATAGCCAGGACATGGAAGCAACCTAGATGTCCATCAGCAGATGAATGGATAAGAAAGCTGTGGTACATATACACAATGGAGTATTACTCAGCCATTAAAAAGAATACATTTGAATCAGTTCTAATGAGGTGGATGAAACTGGAGCCTATTATACAGAGTGAAGTAAGCCAGAAGGACAAACACCAATACAGTATACTAACGCATATATATGGAATTTAGAAAGATGGTAACGATAACCCTGTATACGAGACAGCAAAAGAGACACTGACGTATAGAACAGTCTTATGGACTTTGTGGGAGAGGGAGAGGGTGGGAAGATTTGGGAGAATGGCATTGAAACATGTAAAATATCATGTATGAAACGAGATGCCAGTCCAGGTTCAATGCACGATACTGGATGCTTGGGGCTAGTGCACTGGGACGACCCAGAGGGATGGTATGGGGAGGGAGGAGGGAGGAGGGTTCAGGATGGGGAAACAAAAAAAATTAAAAAAATTAAAAAAATAAAAGAAAAAAAAAGAAGAAAAAAAAAAAAACAAAATACATTCAAGACTTACGTACTCTAAACTATAAAATGCTTATGAAAGAAATTAAAGATCTAAAATAAATGGAGAGATCATGTTCATGGATTAGAAGATTCAATATAGTAAACATGAAATGCTCCCCAAATTCATATACAAGTTTAATGCAATTTCTATCAAACTCAAGTAAGACATCTTTTGTGGATATAGACAAAATTATCTAAAATTTATATAGAAAGCAAAGAAACTAAGAGAGTTAAAACAATTTTGAAAAAGAAGAATGAAGTAGGGGAGTATTCAGTTCAGTCGCTCAGTTGTGTCTGACTCTTTGCGACCCCATGGACTGCAGCACGCCAGGCTTCCCTGTCCATCACCAACTCCTGGAGCTTACTCAGACTCATGTCCATTGAGTCGGTGATGCCATCCAACCATCTCATCTTCTGTCGTCCCCTTCTCCTCCTGCCCTCAATCTTTCCCAGCATCAGAGTATTTTCAAATAAGTCAGTTCTTTGCATCAGGTGGCCAAAGCTTTGGAGTTTCAGCTTCAGTATCAGTCCTTCCAATGAACACCCAGGACTGATCTCCTTTAGAATGGACTGGTTGGATCTCCTTTCAGTCCAAGGGATGCTCAAGAGTCTTCTCCAACACCACAGTTCAAAGGCATCAATTCTTCGGTGCTCAGCTTTCTTTATAGTCCAACTCTCTCATCCATACATGACCACTGGAAAAACCTTGTCTTTGACTAGACGGACCTTTGTTGGAGAAGTAATGTCTCTGCTTTTTAATATGCTGCCTAGGTTCATCATAACTTTTCTTCCAAGGAGCGAGCATCTTTTAATTTCGTGACTTCAGTCACCATCTGCAGTGATTTTGTATCACTAATCACCTCCAATAAGTGTGTGCTGTACCTGTCTGCCTAGTTGGCATTGCTTTCTAAAGATACTTCCAGATTCTGCATTGTTCAAACCAACTCAGGTTTAACCCTGCCTGTTATGTCCCAAATTATGCTGATTCCCAAGGTAGTAATAAACAAACTTTATCATCTGCACAAAATGTTTTAATCAAGCAATTACAGCAAGATTACAAAAGATTTAATAGGGTCTAAAAATACATAATTTATATTAGGCTGGCTAAAAAGTTCCTTCAGTTTTTAAATAAAAACTCTCTTATGTATTTTCTGCTGACTAATTCCAGACACTTTTCATCAAGTGCTGTTTTCAGTCGGTCTATCTGAGAGCAATAGAAAGTGAAAGTCAAGTCATTCAGTCATGTCCAACTCTTTGCAACCCCATGGAATGTAGCCTACCAGGCTCCTCAGTCCATGGAATTTTCCAGGCAAGAGTACTGGAGTGGGTTGCCATTTCCTTCTCCAGGAGATCTTGCCGACCCAGGGATCAAACCCAGATCTCCCATATTGCAGGCAGACACTTTACCATCTGAGCCACCAGGGAAGCCCTGGGAGCATTAGTTGGAATTAATTGTTTGGTTTTTCCAGGAGCTCATAATAGAGGACGTCCTTCCTATCCCACCGTATACATGTCACCTTCTTTGGATGAAGACTGGCCTGTGGTGTGGTTGGTGGTGGTTCATTTCACTTGTCCCATAATCTTTTATGTTCCCACATTATTGTACAGAATCCACTTGTCATTACCCATCACAATTTGCTTCAAAAACAAAATGTTTTTGTTATGTTTAAGTAGAGAATCACATGCAGAAATATGGTCAAAAGTGTTTTTTTTGCTTAACTTATGTGGAATCCAAACATCATAGTGATTAACATAACCAAGCAGGTGCAAATGATTTTCCATACTTGATTTGGATATTTTGATATATCAGCTACCTTCTGTGTGGTATAATGTTGATAGTTCTCAGTTAATGTCTTGGTTTGATCGTTATCAGCTTCAACTGGTCTACCCAACTGTGGAACATCATACAGCAAGAAATCTCCAGCATGAAACTTCACAAAATACTTTTGACATGTTTGATCAGTCACAGCACCTTTCCCATACACTGCACAAATCTTTTTTTGAGTTTCAGTTGCGCTTTTATCTTTGTTGAAATAATAAAGCATAATATGCTGAAAATGTTTTTTTCTTCCATCTTCAATATTAAAATAGCTACAAAAATTCACCAATTTTGATAATTTTTTTAAATGCACGCTGATGTGACAGCTATCACAGTACAACCAAACAATTTGTTTAGAATGAAGTTAGAAACAAGTAAGCACTACTAGAGACAGCTTATAGAAAAAAAAAAAAAAACTTTTGGCCAACCCAATATAAATGCAGCAAGAATCATCATCTCTCTTCAACTCAACAGCTGAATTTGTGTTGAGGGTAGTTCATCTGCAAAGAGCATAATAAATGAACAGGCAAATAAAGTTGACTCATAAATTTCACAAGCCAAACATTTTTAAAAGCTGTTGAAATGTCTCATTCCAGGATGTACACCCTTAATGCATGCGGTTTCTGGACGTCAAGTGGACACAGTGAAGCTGCTGTTGAAGATGGGAGCCAATATTAACACACAGGACGCTTACGGCCGCACGAGTCTCTGCCTGGCAACCTATCTGGTACCAACTGTATCTGTGGCGGGTGTGAAGGAGTGGGGTGGACTAGATGTGTTGTTACGGGGCCCCCACTTGCAGAAGAGTGATCTTCAATTTGTGCAGCTGGTCAATAGAAATAGAAGTTAAGAAATTTTGCCTTAATCATCTCCAGCATTTATATAATCACTTAGAATTGGTAACATGGATTTAAGTCATTTTGGATCTTCCTAATAAGCCTCTAGGAGCTTCCCTGGTGGCTCAGTGGTAAAAAAAAAAAAAAAAATCCGCCTGTCAATGCAGGAGATGCAGGATCGATCCATGGGTAGGGAAGATCCCCTGGAGAAGCAAATGGCAACCCACTCCAGTATTCTTGCCTAGAGAATCCCATGGACAGAGGAGCCTGACAGGTGACAGGCTATAGTCCATGGGGTTGCAAAAGAGTCAGACGTGACTAAGCAACTAAACAACGACAACAAGCAAACAGAATACACTGAAATCAAGGCACACATCTTCTAAAATTCAAAATTTCACATTTCTTGGGCTAGATAGCCACTTAAGAGACAGGGAAGAAGTTCTCTAGATCACGGTGAGGTGAGCAGTGAGCTTAGCGAGTTGCCACCGTTGCATACTACTCTTTCTGGGAACGCATTCTACAGGGTTGCATAGGATAGTATGCCTGCATGACAGCACGGCATTATCCTCTACTGTTGACACCACCTCTGTTGGAAGCCCAAGGCAGGGCCCCTCACTGGCTCTTCTGAGTTTCCCTGGAGGTGAGAATAGACAGCGTCTTAGCGATTACACTGTGAAGCCCGCCACTCTCTCTGGCAATGTTTGAATTAAAGTATTAAAGAGAAATTTGACAAAGGGAACATTCAGAAATTGTCTCAGTCACAGAGTCAAACTCAATATACAAATAAACTTACCATAGAGGTGTAGTCCTAGGCAAATTTCTTCACCTCTTTACACCTCTTTCCTCATTTGTAAAATGTAGTAAAAATAATACCCTAAGTTGGTCACAACTGAAGGAGAACCACATGCAGTCACCCAGCACATAGTAGTACAAAACCCAGTTTTTTGGTTCTAAATAATGACCGTGAGATTCAGATGTAGTCAATAGTTCTCTGATTTCTTTTCTGAGGAAGAAAAAAAGAAAACCACATACATAGTTCCACGGACTGTTGCAAAATGATAAAAATGCTTAAAATCCTCCTCCATCAGAAGATTTGTTTTTCAAAAGCTATAAAACTTTGGCAACTCTAAAATTTGGCAACCCTGAAATTTGTCCAGTATGCTTTTCTTTTGGTCTCCTGCTCATGTTTTTCCTTTTAATCAGAGAACTTGATGATTTAGGCATTAGGAATTAAAACCAGATTTAATATCTTAGTAAACTATGACTCAAGACTGAAAACTATTTGCCTCTATTTAACACTCAGATATTATTGGTCAGGTCTACAAAGCCATATTCAATCTTAGAACCTATGAATTTTACTGTGTTTTGTTGAAAGTTTTTTTTCTAGACTTTTCAGAACTGAAAGGTCTTATCATTAGCTTTCTTTGTTTTCCATGCATTTAGTAACATTTTTATTACTACCAGTATTGCAAGGGAAAATATTCAGTAATCTTTCTCTTGTTACTGGGTAATCTTGAGGCTTAACTATACAAGAATGGAATAAAGCAGGGAAAGAAATAGAGTTTTATTATATTATTATTCATAATCATAACTGAATTTACTTATAAGCTTATTCATTATTAGGTGAGAAACCCAAGTGATTCTGGATGAATGTTGGAGGTAGTCTCCTTGGCATGTGAGCCAAGCTCAGTTATCAGCAGGGTTGGGACAGTTACTTAAAGTATTAATGAACAGAAAGGAAGGACTAGCCTGCAGTTATATTTTCCCTTTGAAATCAGAGGGAGAGTGGAGAAATGACCCAATTTTAAGTGCTAACCAAGGAGGAGTCAAGCATCAAGATGTGGCAATATCAGGTCTCAATCCGGTGAATTTGTAGGCAACAGAGAGTTCACAGGAGAGGTCTTGGGGAATTCAGAGGTGGATAAAACAACATTGGGAACACATAAGAGGGTGCTGGTAATAGATCCATATTCGAGAGCAGAAAGGGCAGTCAGTGGCTGACAGGGCCCGAGCCATTGGAGTAGAGCTCAGTTTAGAATTCTAGGGATCAGAAAAGAGACTGACTAGAGTAACAAAGATATTATCTTTGGGGTTTCTAGAAAGAGAACTTGGAAAAGAGGATGAAGGGCCATATTTCAGATATAGGTGAACTGAGGCATAGAGTGAAGTCTGGGACATAAAGACTTAGGGACTTCTGTAGTGGTCCAGTGGTTAAGAATCCTCCTGCCAAATCAGGGGACACAGATTCAATCCCTGGTATGGGAAGATTCCACGTGCTGATGGGCAACTAAGCCCATGCACCACAACTGCTGAGTCCAAGCTCCACCACTGCTGAAGCCCTCCCACTCTGGACCCCATGCTCCACAGCAAGAGAAGCCACCTCACTGAGAAGCCTGCACACTGTAGCTAGAGAGTAGCCCCACTCGCTGCAACTAGAGAAGCCCTTGTGCAGCAACAGAGACCCAGGGAAGCCAAAAATAAATACATTAAATTAAATAATGACATAGGAGCCCAGTTTTGAAATCGGACAATGGCATCCAGTTTTGGAATTAGCATGATTTGAAGTTAAGCCCAAAAGGGTCTAGAGTTGACTAATCATCCTCATCACTTGCCACCTTTGCCTCTGGAAACTGAGTATAAAAGGGGAATGAATCTCAGCGAGTGGCCCTAGAATTGGGGAGACAGAGGCAGAAGACTCTAGGGTCCATCTGCCCCAGACGTCCTCCAGAAAACTCAAGAATCCACACCTCAAGACCTTCAGTCCTCTGCTGTCTGAATGGGAGGTATGGGCCTTAACCAACCACTTCAGGTCAAATAGAATATGTTTTTAGCCAAACCAAAAGAAGAGAGGGAAAGAAAACTGGAGAAAGTTTGTTGGACTCTGTTACTATGTCATGCCGGATTGTGTTATATAACATTGCTTTTGCTCTTCCAGGGATGGCTGGAAGGCTGTGTGAGTCTACTCAGAAATGGTGCCAAGCACAATATCCCAGATAAAAATGGCCGTCTGCCACTGCACGCTGCCACCGCTGAGCCTGACGTGAGGTACGTCTGTAGCCAGGTTCACACGACGTTCAAACTGGGATGCATCCAAGTTGGATTAGAGGCTCACCTAATCCAACCCTTGTAGCAAATAAAAACAAAATCTATCCATTTCTTTGGCATTTGCAGCACACAGGACCACATCTCAGTGAATCAAAATAGCCTGGAATAATCTCAACTCTAATATCACTCTCAATTTGACTTTGATAAAACCCTTTTCTCCTAGTCTCTGATTTAATAAGAAATGCTATGTGTCACCATCTGAATTTGTATATTCATTCACTCAGTCAGCCAATGATTAATTCAATATTTATTGCATGCTTAGAGTGATTATTATGGACCAAGCATTGCTCTAGGCCCTAGATTCCCACTTGAGCAAGACAGTGGCTCTGACTTCACAGATCTTACTTTTGGGTGAAGGAGTTAAGTGACACACTAGCAAACAAATAAATAGTATAATTTCAAGTAGTGATGAGGGCTATGATGGAAATCAAACAAGGTAAGAGAACATTACTGCCTGAACTCAGAGTCATGCCAACATTTAAGGGCGGTGTCAGCTACAAATTGGCACTTGTCACTGGCACTTGCCATCTATCTCTGGGTATTTCCCAACTGGCACTAGTGATAAAGAATCCACCTGCCAATGTAGGAGATGCAAAAGATGAGGGTTTTATCCCTAGGTCAGGAATATCCCCTGGAGTAGGAAATGGCAACTCGCTTCAGTATTCTTGCCTAGAAAATTCCATGGACAGAGGAGCCTGGTGGGCTACAATCCATGGGGTCACAAAGAGTTGGACATGACTGAGTAACTGAGCACACATCTACCTCTATAAAGATTAAATCATGTGCTGCTATAGCTGCTGATTTTCAAATCCCAACCCCACCCCTCTCCCACCCACCCCTTACCTCCCCACAACCAGGAAAGGAGTTCAGGAGTCCAGAGCAGAAATGAGACATGTTGTGCTCAGGGGAAAACTGACAGAACAGGTCTTCAGATGGTTAGATATTTTCAGGAGCCAATGTTATGAGCCCAGTTCTTATATCTTCTCATATCTAGAAAAGCACTAAAATCCTCCATGGCGATGACTGCTCCTTGTGACTAGCAAAAGCTTCATGAGACTGGAATAAACCTTCTGGAAAAATGAGCACTGGACTGCATATATTCCCCCCTCCCCAAAATCTTGTATATACGCTGACCTTCCCTGCTTCTTTTCTGGAGTAGTTTCTCAGAGCTACCTGAGTTCTCCCCAGCTGCAGTCCTCATTTGGCCCCCAAATAAAACTTAATTCACAAGTCTCATGTTGTGCATTTTTTTAAGTTAACAGCTGGAAGGAGGCAAAGATCCAGCAAAGGAGACTGAGAGGGCAGGGGGGAACCAGTGGGTTAGCAGGAAAACCAGGAGTGTGTGATCCTGGAGGCCATGCAAAGGAAAGTCCTCACATAGTTACTTTCTTGTAAGATGATTGTGCAACAAAGGAAAAAGCTTTGCCGGACAGTCCTCTGTACTGAGTGGCCTGGATCCCCAATCTTTCAAAAGCCCCTCCTAGCAGCTTGATAACAAAGTTTCCCAGTATGGAATCAGCAACACTCCAGGCAGTTCCTGAACCTTTGCTGACAGAGCAGATCTCTGACAGGAATTTCATATCCCAGAGCTAGGCAGTAGGCCAGCATCGCAGGGGCTGCCTTCTGCTGTCTCCTCCACACCCTGTGTCCAGAAGTAAATTGAAGCCTGTGGGGGTTGAGGAGACCAAGGCCCCTTCCAGGTTGAGAGGTGACAGGGTTTCTTCATTTCAGTCTGGTTTACACTAAAGTAAGAGGACTTGGGAAATTCCAGGACTATTCCCAACCAAGTCTTGCCTCTTATTATCATTGGATCATATCCAGCAATAATAAAAAACTAAGATTTACTCAAAGCCCAACAAAACAAGGAAGTTTAGAGAAGAAACAGCAAGGCCAGAGCTAACAATCTGTGGACATCAGAAAAAGATGACTACCTTTTGATGAAAAAAGAATGACTTTACCAGACAACCCACAAAAATATTTAGTCACAAAAAAACTGTTTTCCCAAGAGTGTGTGTGTTAATCACATCTGCAACCCCGTGGACTGTAGACTGCCAGGCTCCTCTGTCAATGGGATTTTTCAGGCAAGAATACTGGATTGTGTAGCCATTCCCTTCTCCAGGGGATATTTCCCAAGCAGGGATTGAACCCCGGGTCTCCTGCATTGCAAGCAGATTCTTTACCATCTGAGCCATCATTTTAAAGACTACTCTGCATTGCTTTACTCCACTTAGGTGCCTTTTACCTATCTCACTCAGAGCAGTCATTTCAAAATCTACATAACTAATTTTGGAAAATGAACACCTGCTTTAGTTATGGTAATCATAGCTGTTGTAAAAAATAAAACCCAAGTCTTCAGTATATATATATATATATATATATATATATATATATATATATATATTTTTTTTTTTTTTTGGCTGTGCTGGGTCTCTATTGTTGCACATTAACTTTCTCTAGTTGAGGTGAGCAGGGACTACACTCTAGTTGCGGTTCAGGGCTTGTTATCATAGTGGTTCCTCTTGTTTCGGAGGATAAGCTCTAAGGTATAGGCTCAGTAGTTGTGGCTCATGGGCTTAGTTGCTCTGTGATATGTGGAATGTTCCTGGACCAGAGATCGAACCCATGTCCCCTGCTTTGGCAGGTGGATTCTTAACCGCTAGACCACCAGGGAAAGGGAAAGTGAAAGTGTTGGTGGCTCAGTTGTGTCCAATTCTTTTTTTTTTTTTTAAACTTTATATAATTGTATTAGTTTTGCCAAATATCAAAATGAATCCGCCACAGGTATACATGTGTTCCCCATCCTAGATGGGGTCCAATTCTTTGCAACCCCATGGACTGTAGCCCACCAGGCTCCTCTGTCCATGGAATTCTCCAGGCAAGCATACTGGAGTGGGTTGCCATTTCCTACTCCGGGGGATCTTCCTGACCCAGGGATTGAACCTGGGTCTCCTACATTATAGGCAGATTCTTTACCATCTGAGCCACCATAGAAGCCTTGCTGCTGCTGCTGCTAAGTCGCTCAGTCGTGTCCGACTCTGTACGACCCCATAGACGGAAGCCAACCAGGCTCCCCCATCCCTGGGATTCTCCAGGCAAGAACACTGGAGTGGGTTGCCATTTCCTTCTCCAATGCATGAAAGTAAAAAGTGAAAGCATTTTAACATAATATAAGTTTATTCCAATGTAGGTTTCCTGGACTAGGAGCAGGGGAGGTGGCTCCCCTCCACAGATGATTCAGAGATGCCAGCTTGTGGCTTCATTATTTCCTAGGATCACAGAATCCTTTTGTTCAGCCTGCAGACAGGGTAAGAGGAGAGTAGACAAGCCTCACTTATTTCTTTAAAATCTCAGCCTGTAAATGACACAGTTCACTTCTGCTCACATTCCATTAATAAGGATGAGTCATTCGGCCAGAAGGAGCACTAGGGAACATAGTCCCTGACCAAGAAAGAATCCACATCCTGGCAATGACTCCAATCCAAGAAAGGGGGACAAGAATTTTGGTGTGAAGCTGGCTGTGCCATTAAACTATTGCACCTGATGCGTGAACTAAGCCTTTGCATCAAAATCCTCAATTTGGTCAATAGAGTAGGCTTATCATCTGAAATCACTGCAATAATATATTCAAAAACAATCTAAGCATACTTCCTCTTTTGTGGATTTGTCAGACTAGTTCTTATTATGACTCTAGACTCTCTAGGACTTACATTACATCACTGTAATTGGGAGAACACAGAGCTGTGGTTTCCCCTTCTCATGAAACTGTCCCAAATGACCCAGTCACCACCTTTGGAAGAGCTGAAGCCAAAAAAATAAAATTTTCTTTGTACTAATGATATAGTTTTATTGTCCTAGATGGACAGTTTGCTGATTCTGGAAGATAAAATCTGCTTTAATTATGGTAATGCTAGCTGCTGTAAGTAGTAAAACCCAAAGGGTAAGATTAAATGTTCCAAAACCAAAATTAGCATTTCTGATAAATGTTATCCAAAAATGAATTGGGTTAAACCTTAACAACTATTGAGAGAAGAAAATTATACAATGTAAGAGTTGTGAATTAAGTTTTATTTGGGGCAAAATGAGGACTATAGCCCAGGAGATAGCATTTCAGATAGCTCTGAGAAACTACTGCAAAGAGGTAGAGGGAAGGTCAGTGTCTATGTGATTTTGGTGAAGGGGGAGTACATACATTAACCACGTATTTTTGTAGAAGGTTACTGCAAGTCACGAGAAGCAGTTGTTATCCTGAAAGATTTTAGTGCTTTTCTAGATATGAAGAGATGTAAGAATTGGGCTCATAAAACCTTCTTCTGAAAATATCTAACTCCATGCAGGCCTATTCTGCCAGTTTTTTTTCCCCAGAGCACGGGGTGGCTCATTCCTGATCTCCACCCTGAACCCCTTTCAGGGGGTTAAGTCAGCAATCTCAGCAGTTTGGACTGAATCTTTGTAGAGGAAGATGGCAAGGGCCAACCTTTAGTTTTGTACAACCGATATAACAAATCAGCTGACTTTGTTACCTAGAGAACATTTCAAAACTAGCTTGATTGAAAGGATTTCTTATGGAATTACATTGCTTAAAACTAGATACTTTTATCATTGTTTTATTGAGAAATCTTATGGCTGTGGAAGAGTTTGATAACATCTGCTTTAAATGTTTCAAGGCAACACTAACCAAGCCAAAGAACTTGGGCTTGAACATAGCCCAAGAACATAGCCCATTTATGTGTCTGCTTGAACTCAGAATCACTTTCTAAGAAAAAATCTTAGTCTGCCTTACAGGCACTTTTTAATTCTAAAATAATAATGCAGAAGGGAGTGACCTTCCATTAAGTCATATAAATCTGTTAACTATTTAATTTTCTAAATGGATACAACTTTAGGCCAGCTTGTCTGACCATTGAAGCATAGAGGTCTATAGTTATAACAAGCATGATGATGACAAGCAACACTGATTATTTATCATGTTCTGAGCAAAATTCTGAGGACTTTCTATGTGCTATCTCATCTAACCTTTACCACACCTCTGCTGCTGCTGCTAAGTCGCTTCAGTCATGTCTGACTCTGTGCGACCCCATAGATGGCAACCTACCAGGCTCCCCCGTCCCTGGGATTCTCCAGGCAAGAACACTGGAGTGGGTTGCCATTTCCTTCTCCAATGCATGAAAGTGAAAAGTGAAAGTGAAGTCGCTCAGTCGTGTCCGACTCTTAACAACCCCATGGACTGCAGCCTACCAGGCTCCTCCGTCCATGGGATTTCCAGGCAAGAGTACTGGAGTGGGGTGCCATTGCCTTCTCCGTTACCACACCTCTATGTGGTAGGTAATATTTCTATCCCCATTTTACAGAGAAAACTAAGGCATCAAGAAGACAACGAATTGCCTAATGCTTGTGTGAAGATAAGTAACCTGCCAACGGGTCTGCTGTGCTCCTGGAGTCCACTGCTGTGGATCCTGTTGAATTCATTTTAATGGCCACACTTTGTCATTAAGCCCTCAGTCTACCCTGAGAGGCCTTATGCGAAATAGTCTTATGGGACTTCCCTGGTAGTCCAGTAAATAAGATTCCGCTCTTCCAGTGCAGGAGACACAGGTTCAACCCTTGGTCCAAGAAGTTCTGCATACCATGTAGTCAAAACAAAAAAAGAAACAGCCTTACAGAACTCCTTATTGTCTGACTGTCAGGAAATATTTTGTTCTGTGTCCAAAAACAATCTTTTCAGAAAAACCACACAAGAAAAATTTCTACTAAAGGAGGAATTCCTGTGCTTCTTCCAATGAATTATTTTTACTATGTGGACACTGTGACTTACGATCAGGTTTCTCTCTTTATATATTTAGAAAACTCAAAACCCAATTTGTGTCTCACCTCTGGCATGCACATAGGACCATAATTATGTGTGCTCTATCCTGCCCTCGTTTTCTCTCTGCCTACTTTCCTCTTGTGATCTTGTCTTACTATATGTATCTGAAAACCACCTAAAATCCTTTTTTTGGATGGAGGTAAAGGGTGGGCAGGAGTGCCAGCCCAGGCGTCAGACTGGCTGAGGATGAATCTGGCTCCATCTCTTATAGACACGATTATCTTGGGCAAGTTAACATATTAAGGTCCAGCTTCCTGTTTTAGAAAGTAGGAGTAATACAGTACTTACCTCCTAGGTAAGGAGGCAGAGGTAAACGAGAAAATATGTGAGAAAGCACTGAACAGCATCAACTGTCAGTGTTCACTGAGCGTTAGTGATGATGATGAGAGTGAGGATATTGATGATGATGAAAGACAGAAATAAAAAGGTGTAATTGATCAGCACTAAAGAATGAAACCCCGATACCGCCACTTACCAGCCTTCACCCTTCACCTTCACCTTTTCCACCTTAGCACACACAGGTCCACAAAAAATACAACCACACAGGTACATGTACACACAGTCCTGTACTCACTGACAGGAGCACACGTTTCCGGTGAATTCATCAGGGTATGAACAGCACTCCCGTTTGTTTTAACCTTGGGACGTAGAGCATTGCAAGATTTTAGAACCCAGTGGACATTAAACTCAACCATTAGCTCCTCTGGAACTCCCTTCTCTGCCTTTGTCAGTGTACATACATGTATATTTTCCCTCTAATCATAAGCATATGTGCTGGCCACATTGTGGACTTGTACTCAGGCACTCAGACTCCTTTTAAAATCTACTCACCCCTAGATTTCCAAACAGCACACACTCCTTCCACTCGGTGCTTGCTGGAGACTATTTAGGGTGAAGTCTCAAACTGAAGCAGCTTGTAAACTAGCCAAGGGGACACTTCAATTAGCCCTTTGCCTCCAGAGAGATTTTGGTTCTCTGATGGAAACAACTCGCTAGCAAACCAACCAGTCAATGTGCAGCCTTAGCCAAGCGATAGCTCAGTGGGGAGTCTAAGCTCCTGCAGGGAGGAAGGACCTATAATTAAGAACACGAGGGCACGCTGGATGGACAAAAGCAAAGGAGCACAAGTTTCATCTCATGAGTTCCCTTCCTGCTTTGAATACTCCACTCCTCAGCAGGTCTGAATTTTCTCCCTTTCAGCTCCCCATGGCTCTTCTTGCTTCCTTGGCTAGGACATTCAGAGGGCGCCGATGTGAAAGAAGGGGCATGATCATTAACAAAGCTGCAAAGAGCATGCAGTTCTGTTTGTACAATGTTGTGCATGCTAGAGTTGGAAGGCAAGCATCGATTTCCTCTGAAAGCAGTCACAGGGCTCTCTGAAAGTCATTTTCATCGTCTCCATGGTTACCAGCATTTTTTTTTTTTTCCTTGCCAAAGTGCCGGCAGCTCTGCCTCTTTTTATTCTCTTGATTGCAGCTAGAGGGAGGAAGGAAATCATTTCTTCGGGGTCCTGCTCTCTAGTTTCGAGATGATGCATCCTAATCTGCAGTGGATATTTCATGGCAGCTTACTCCCACCACTGGGCATATTCCGGGACAAGAGCAGACGGCAGCCTTGGGGACCCTTTTCCTCAGTCATCCCCAGGCTGAGCCAGCTTCAGGACTGTGAGACCAAGGGGCCAGCAAAACAGAGAAGCTCCAGGAGACAAGCCTCCCTTCTTTCCAGGATACTTCTAACTGAGCTCTCCCTGGCCAACAAGTCACCTCATGGCAATCAGGGGACCCCAAGATATAAGGGGTAGGACCTTTTTGTTATAAGAAATCAATCATTATATAGAATTTATTATAGTATATAAAGTCCATTCTAAGAGCCTTATGGGCATTGACTCATTTACAGTTACAACAGATCTTTAGAAAAGAGGTGTTATGTTTATTTTGCAGGTAGGAAAATGTGCGCACTGAGAGTTTCCTAACGAGTCCAAGGTCTGGCTGATTGGTGAGGGAGCAGGGGATCTCACAGAGGCAGTCTGGCCCCAGCCTCTGTGCTCTCGTCACCCCCACTCTGCCTGTCTGCTGGGACCTGGGTCTGCTGTCCTGACAGCTGGGAGGAGGTGGGCCTGATGCTGTGGCTGGAGATCTGAGAGACGGACAGAGTTTTAGCTAGTGGTAGTAGATGGACTTGGGGGTTATGGGATAAATACTCCTGGGTCAGCTTAGCACATAACAGGAGCGCTAAGAAAACAAAACTAAGAGGTCTGCAAGCCCACTGGTCATTAAGACAGATGTGGGACAAGTGTTTTGCAGACTGCCTCTGAACCACGGAACAGTATAGAAGCACCAGGCTGAAACCAGACACCTGGGTTCTGTCCAAGCTGGATAACCAAGGCAATGTGTGCTGGCCTTGGCAAGCAATATAGTGCACTGGGTCATTTGTTCTCATAAAATGGGAGAGAGAGAGAGAATACTCATCTATAAATCTGTACCAGCTTTAAGATTGATGAGTCTTAGTGACTTAGGAATCAAATGGAAGCAAGCGGAATACATTTGCATATATCACTCAGAGTCATGACAGGGAAAACATGAAATAGGGATGACTAAGAAAGTTTAATGAAAGGCTATTTGAAATTAGGGCTTCCCTAGTGACTCAGATGATAAAGAATCTGCCTGCAATGCAGGAAACCCGGGTTCGATCTTTGGGTTGGGAAGATCCCTTGGAGAAGCGAATGGTGTATTCTTGCCTGGAGAATTCCATGAACAGAGGAGCCTGGAGTGCTACAGTCCATGGGGTCACAAACAGCTGGACACGACTGAGTGAGTAACACATTTGAAATCAACTAACAAGAGATGGTGACAATCTCCACCCCACTCTCCTCCTAACGCAGGAAAATGTTTCACCCTGAGCTCACAAGAGGTGAGGAAGGAAGCTCTTACTGGAAACTGTGTTGTAGTTGTAATTGGAGTGCAGGAGAGGGGCCACCTGGCAGGAGCCCAGGCCTTTTGTAGAGGAAAAACAGTCCTTGTCAGAAAGGGAAGTGGCTCCTCTCCTTCCTCCTGCAGGTTCTCCCACTGACCAAACCCAATGGAAGTCAGAGGGCAGGAGACCTGCATGATGACATTGTTGGAGGTCAGCCTTCAAAGCAGGAATCTGCAGGGCAGAGGCTGGATCTGAGAGGCAAACAGAAATATCCAGGATAGGGCTCACCCCGTGATCTTTGGAGGCTCACCCAGGATGTGAGAAGAGTTCTTGATCTCCCCACCCCCATTCCCATCTGGGTAGAGTTCACTTCTCCCAGTGTGATCACGCTGCTCTGGAGCAGCCCCAGAAAAGCCTGTCTCACTGCAGATGATCTCAGTCTGCTCAGGGTCAGCCAAGGATAACCAGACTGGACACAACTAACCTCCTGCTCCTTCTCACTCTCCTTCACTCAGCACTTACACCACATGTACCCTAGACATCAGACCAGGGCCATCAATGAGACACAGAGAGAGAGAGGAAGGGAAGAGAAGAGAGAACAGGGGAGGGGAGGAGAAAGGAGGAGAGAGAAAGAGAAAAAGAAAGAGAGAAAGAAAGATAATCACCAGTTACCCTCCCCTCATAAAGAAGCTGTAAAGGAAAACATAAAAAACAATGTTAACTATAATGCAATTATTTTTGTAGCATCTTCCCACCTGATGGAAGAATTCTAGAATTCAGAAAGGATATGGCACATTTATTTTATCAATATAGTAAAGTAAAAAAAAATAATAATAATAAAGGTACAGATATATTCACTCATAAAAAAATAATAAAAATAAATATGCCATTTTCAGTCATAGCCACTGTTCCTTTAAAATCTGTATACTAGGATCTGTATACTTTAAAATCTGTATACTTTACACCTGTTGCATTATTTAACTCTCACCACCACCATCACTGTTATTATCCTTTTTACAGCAGTGAGGACCAGAAGCTCAGAAAGGTCATACAGTGGTGAAACCAGATTTAAATCACAGCATTGTCCTGGCTCCCCCAAAACAGTGATAAGACTAGATTTAACACAAGGAGCCCAGTCCGTTGCTCTGTGATGACCTAGAGGGGTGGGTGAGGGGAGGGAAGGAGACTCAAAAGGGAGGGAATATATGTATAATTATGGCTGATTTACATTGTTTTAGAGCAGAAACCAACACAACACTGTAAAAATTAAAAAAGAAAAAAAGCCAACCACCACTTAAGCTTCCTATTTATATCACCCTCACTGAAGAAGTCTATCCCCATTTAAGTACTCTTTGTAATGAATGCAGCATGATCAATCCCTCTGATCAGTATTAAGCAATTTAATACTTAGGACCTTAAGTGTAACCTAAGCTGAGCAACAATGAAAATCTGATTCAGCAGAAAGACAAGCCATTTTATTCTTCAAATAATTCTTCCAAAATAATTTCTGAATTTTTAAATTGTTTCCACATAGACAACAGTTTATTGTCTTGGTGAGTTTAGTTTGCTGTTGGGATGATCGTAACAAAGTACCACAGGCTGGGTGGCTTAAACAACAGAAATTTATTTTTTCACAGCTCTGAAGACTGGTAGTCCAACATCAAAGTGCCAATAGGTTTGGTTTCCTCTGAGACTCTCTCCTTGGCTTTCAATTACCATCCTCTTGCTGTCTCTCCAAATGGTCATTCCACTGCAAAAGTGAAGTGAAAGTGTTAGTCACTCAGTCATGTCCAATTCTTTGGGACCCTATGGACTATAGCCTGCAAGGCTGCTCTGTCCATAGGATTCTCCAGGCAAAAATACTGGAGTGGGTGGCCATTCCCTTCTCCAGAGGATCCTCCCAAGCCAGGGATCAAACCTGGGTCTCTTGCATTGCAGGCAGATTCTTTACCATCTAAGCCACCAGGGAAGCCCACCACTAATCAAATGGGATTAGGGCCCACTGGAATCATCCTTCATTTTAACTTGTATGTATGTGTGTATATGTGTGTGTTAGTTGCCCAGCTGTGTCTGACTCTTTTGAACCCGTGGACTATATGGAATTCACCAGGCGAGAGTACTGGAGTGGATTCCCATTTTCTCCTGCAGAGGATCTTCCTGAACCAAGGATTGAAGCCAGGTCTCCTGCATTGCAGGTGGATTCTTTACCATCTGAGCCACCGGGGAAGCCCCCATTTTAGCTACCTCTTTAAAGGCTCTGTCTCCAAATACAGTCACATTTTAGAGCACTGGGGGCCTTAGAGGGGCTTCCCAAGTAGCACTAGTGGTAAAGAACCTGCCTGCCTATGCAATAGACACAAGAGACTCAGGTTCCATCCCTGGGTCAGGAAGATCCCCTGGAGTAGGGCATGGCAACCCACTCCAGTATTCTTGCCTGGAGAATTCCATGGACTGGGGAGCCTGGTGGGCTACAGTCCATATGGTCGCAAAGAGTCGGATACAACTAAGGCAGCTGAGCATGCACACACACTAGGTTAGAGCTTTAACATATAAATTGGGGGGCCGGGGACACAATTCTATGACAATGAATATTCATTGATTAATTCGTTCAGCATCTTCCTCAGTAGTTTCCAAATTTGATTGTTTACAAGAATTTCCTGAACAGTTTATTTAAACAGTAGAAGCTGGGCTTCTCTCCAGCCCTACTGAGTCAGAAACCTTGAATATACAACCCAGGTATTTGTGGTTTTTAAAAAATCTCCTCAGGGAATTCTGAGATGGAGCCTGGGCTAAAACTTCCAGGGTTAAGTATTCTAGAAAAAACACTGTGCTCCAGGCATGCCTAAAATGCTGTCTGCATATTAACTCATTTAATCCTCACCCTGAGCTATAATGTAGGCACTTTCATTCCCCCCATTTTACAGATGAGGATGCATAAGCACAGAGAAGTTAAGTTACTTGCCTGTGGTCACAGAGTTGGTCAGTGTCAGAACTGGAATGTGAACCCAGGCAGTCTGGCTCCAGAGTCTGGGCTCCTAAGTACTAAACTCAATTGCTTCTCTCCCACAGATGGAGTGTTAACCTCAGTCAACCAAGTATGTGGCCCAAGTGGGATAAGAATTTGAACTTGGGAATCATCAGCAGTTGTTTCACACTGATAACTACGACTGCATGCTTAGATATTTTGTGTTTTAGAAAGAATAAGCAAAATTGTAAATGCTGACTGCCTCCAGGTATAACCTATACATTTAGAAGGTATGACACAGGTTCCAAGTGGTGAAGCAATTTGAAAGCACTTGAAGTTTATGGAAAACGAATAACGAATAAGCACTAGACAACTTTGCTTCTTAGAGTGAACACAAAGGGATACCGGTCTGGTGAATAAGGTAAGCCTGAGGATTTGCTTTCTGCATTCCCTTTCACTCTTCAGAAGCACTAAGATAGGGAGGAAGGGAGAGAAGAGACAGAGGTCTTCCTCCTACCTGCCTTCCTGGGCCTTCTTACCAATCACCCTGGCTTCTTTCCTATAGATCTCTCCCCTAGTAAATGCAAAGGGTGTCCGGTCATTTGGAGGCCTTCAGCAGATTGTATTTCTAATGTCATGTTCTCATACAGGTTCTGTTCTTTAAAGACACTTCTGTTTTTCTTTACAGGCTCCTAACCGTCCTGGTGCAACAGTCAAACCTCAATGAGATTAATCACCAGGACAATGAGGTGAGCCTGCCCATGCAAGAAATTGTTGGACATTGTGCAGGTTAGAGTAGAAGAAGGGTTTTCTGAACCACAGAGCTTCCTCTCTTAAAGGTGCAAGGAGGAGATGGAGCAGGTTTGTGTTTCTACCCTGAGAGGGAAGCCTGTGTCTCTATTATTAATTCTCAGGCAGAAATTTATCCCACTGCGGATAGCTTTTAATCGGGTAGGATTTATTGCATTAAGTATTTAAGCATTTATCTACCACTGAGATTTTGTAATTTCCCTTTGGACATTGAAAAATAAATATTGCTCTTTCCTGTCTTCTCGAGAACCAAAAATTTCGATGGCTGCTGATGCTCTCTCTTTGAGTGGAAGACGACAGATAGATAATAACTCTAGGCTCCCTGATCCAGAAGCCACACTATTAATGCCAATGATCACAACTGCTGTTTCCTTTACGTTGCAAGGCAAGCCTGTGCCAGGTGTCCAAGAAGACAGAGCAACACTCTCAACAAAGTTCCTGAGGGAGGGTAGATCAGACCAGGCAGAGCTGCCCCAGAGACACTGAGGGGCTTGTATCTATTTAAATTAAAAAAACAAAAAAAAAAAAACAAAAAAAAACCAGGGCTGGTTTTTATTAGCCAGGTTAATTTCTTTAACCAGCTTCTTAAAATGGATTTAAATATCTGATTTTTAATGGAATTTTTAAATGTAAACTTAATTTGACTTTACTAAGAATGTCTGATAACTTTAAGAAAGCCTGATAGTATTGAAAACGTATATGCCCCAAAATGTGAAATAACTCTGTTTTCAAGGAGACCGGCTGGCTATAGACAGAGTGGGAGGGAGCCCCCTACCAGGGACTGGGCCCCTACCTCGTATTTCTCCTGGGCTGCACCTCTTGTCTTCCTTGAGCCTTTGAATCAAAGGCCTCCTTCCAACTGGCTTGGCATTAATGAGCGCATCAAAAGTCCCCACTTCACAGTCTGGGTCTGAGGATGGACACCTCTCTGACTTGGTGGTCACATGCTGCTTCCACCTACCCCTTGTCTTCAGTAGTTTAAAACAAAACCCCACATGAGAGAATATTGCACTGTTTTAAACTTCTGCTTTAAAAATGAGAACCAGAGATGAGAAAGTGCCCTTCGTGTGAAAGCAGGGAGCCTGGGGGCTTGCAGTCTGTGTCAGCTGATGAAGAACTTCTAAACTTTGGGCAACTTGCCAACCACTTCTTACACCTTCAGCTTCTTCCTTCACCCCCACCCCACACTGGGACTTATTAAATGAAAGGGGGCAAATTCAGTCATTTACACCCTAAAGTTAAATTTCTCTTATAGACATCCAACTTTCTGTCCCCAACTCAGTGGAGCTAAACATCCCCTAGCAAAGTGACAGTTCCCTATTTTTCCCCACCCTGGGAGGCCCCTGGCTGGTTGGTGAGAATGAAAGTAGACAGAGATCTTTCTAACAGTGGTAGTTGTAACACTTTCCAGACAATATGTGGTTAATATTGGAAAAGTCTGTAGTTCCTTTTTGTGCAAAGCAACCTCCCAGAGAAGACTCCTCTTGGTCTCACACCAGCATTGGACCTATTGGCTTTTTTGAGCAGATGCCTAACAAGGACACTTGCCTTCGGTGTCATAGCTTCCTCTTCACGCCATATCACAGCATGTCTGAAACCCATCTGAATCCAACTACTAATGCTTGCCTGTGTTTTTCTTTAGTATATATGTTGCTGTGTGTGCACGTTAGTCGCTCAGTCATGTCTAACTGTTTATGACCCCATGGTAGCCCGCCATGCTCCTCTGTCTATGGAATTCTCCAGGCAAGAATACTGGAGTGGGTTGCCACTCCCTTCTCCAAGGGATCTTCCCAACCCAGGGATCAAACGTGGGTCTCCTGCATTGCAGGCAGAGTCTTTATTATCTGAGCCACCAGGGAAGCCCATATATATTGCTGGTGTGAGCCAATCCATAAAAATTTGCAAGGGCTAAATTGCTCTTTGCCATTGGGAAATAAGGATAGTTCTGAAATGGAAAGAACACAACCCAGGCTTTCCTTTCCATTTATTACCTTGGTAGAGTTCCTGCATTTGGCTTCTCAGTGTTCTGAATAAGCAGTCACCTTCGGCCCCACCCCCACCCCATAATCACTTTTCCAATGAGTTCCAAGTAGAGTCTCCATTATATATGAAGGAGTAACAGTTAAAACACACACACACTGTACATCTGTTAAGTAGCAGGAAGCGAAACAGCAAAGGCAAAAGAAATCAGGGAAAAGGTAAGCTAGTGCTGGCGAAGCATTATGGCTTCCTGATGACAAGAGGAAAGAGCAAGACATATCCCCTACGGAGTTTGAATAAAATTATTTCTCAAGAATAACTAAAGGACTCCCAAGCTTGTCATAATAATGCTTAAAGATTAAATGATCAATTAACAGAAATCTAACTTAATTGAGACAGACTGTTAACTGAAACTAAAGAATGGAGAGGGGGAGAGAAGGAAAAAAAAAATGTTTTCTGCAGCCATCCTCTAATTGCTCATGTAAAACAAAACATAATATGTACCACTTTATATCAGAGATGACTGTCACTCTAGAGGCTATCCTGTTCTGAGCTCAGTGACTTGAAACATTTTTTGTACTATTAGTTTTTACTTGAATAAGTAATACACGAACACATTTGCTTCTTAAAAAGTTAAATATTACAATACTAGAAGTCCTTGATTACTTCCACCCTACCACCTTGGCCCCCAGGTAATTGTTCTTTTGTGTATATACATAGTATGTATATACATGCTTTCTCAATCTTTTGTATGTATTACCACATCTTCTTAATCCAGTCATCTATTGATAGGAACTCATTGCTTCCATGTCTTGGCTATTGTAAAAAAATACTGCTATAACATTGGGGTGCATGTGTCATTTCAAATAAGTGTTTTCGTTTTTTCTGGATATATATACCCAGGAATGGAGCTACTGGATCATATGGTAGTTCTATTATTAGTTTTTTAAGGACCCTCCATTCTGTTTTCTGTAGTAGCTGCACCAATTTACAGTCCCACCACCAGTGTACGAGGGTTCCCTATTTCAATTTTTAGTATGCATGCGTGGTTGTTCTTCAAAACAACTGCATCAATTTACAGCTCCACTCATAGTGTAAAACTTGCTTACCACCGTTTTCTTGTTGTTGGATTTTCTTATTATTGTTTTAATTTGCATTTCCCTAATAGCCAATGAAAACGAGCATAATTTCATAGGTACAGTGGGCATTTTTAGATCTTCTGTGAATTGCCTGTTTATTTAGATCCTTTGTCCATTCACCTTTTCTTACATATTCATAGGAGTATTTTTTTTTTTTTTTGACCACACCACACGGTTTTCAGGATCTTAGTTTCCCGACCAGGGATCAAACCTGTACCCTCTGCAGTGGAAGCGCAGAGTCTTAACCTTTGGACTGCCGAGGAAGTTCCCATAGGAGTTTATTTTATATTCCGACCAATCCTTTGTCTGCTATTGAATTGCAAATGCTTTTTCATAGTCTATTCTTTATTTTAGAACTGTTTGTGATGTCTTTTCCTCTACAGAAATTTTAAAATATGATATAATCAAGATGATCGTTCTTGTCCATTATTGTTTTTGTTTTTGGTATCCTTTTTAAAGGTCTTTCCTACCCCTAGGGACATAACTACATCATGCTAAATTTTCTTTTAGTTTGTTACGAGATTTTTTTTTTTTAATATGTGGTTTCATTTCTGAACTCTGTTCTCATTCCAACGATCTATTTGTTTTTCTTGTTTCATTAACCACACTGCTTAATTATAAAGTGACTTGTTTGGAAGCTATCCACACTGCAGGATTTAACACTGTGGGAAAGGCACCCTGGGTCAGATGGCCAGATGTCCTGTGCCTTTGTTCTTTGGGACCTCAGGGGAATCTCTGACAAAGAGAGGGGCTTGTCTGTTGCAGCCACAGAGAATTAAGTTGCTAAATTCCTGGAATCTAACCTCTCCTGCTTTCGTTTTAGCTCTGGCAGGAAGAGCACCCCATGAAGAGGGACTATAAAATATTGGCATCTGCATTAGAATTTTGAATGCGTTTATCCAGAAAAGCATTGTGATGCATGGTATTTAAAATAGATAGTTGATCCTATATTAATGCACATTCTGGTATAAGTAGATTTTTATGAGTGGCCTGACTGTCCAAACTTACATTACAATAGCACTCACAGAAAATAAATCCAAGTTGCAAAAACAGATGTGAATCTTTGGATATAATTCTTAGCAATAAAATCTAATTACAACATTCCCAAGATTCAAGCACAAGCAAGGACTGTTTGTTAAAAAAGGCAAAATCAATAGAAACAGTCCTGATTTTAGAAATCTTTTTGCTCTACAGCTGGCAGAAAGTAAAATAATAAAGTCAAAAAAATTTAATGCACCAGAATTTTTATTCTAAAAATGAACACCTTAACAAATAAGAGACCCGTGCTACTTAGGAGCTCTCACTTCCTCTCTCCTCAGACCCTCCTTTCCCCGTAAGGTCCTAGAGGCAGATCATGTATTTTTTTATCTCTATATCCCTAGAATCTAGTTCAGTAACTTGCACATAGTAGAGTGTCCCTAAAATACATATTTAGATAAAGAATTAAATTATTAAATTCAAGAAATAGGCATATGATTTTATTTTATTGTCCTTTCCCTCTTTGTTGTGTTGACTCAACTCAATGAATGACTCATTTTATTTACCAGATTTGACTCCCTGTGACTTTTAATTATTTCCAAATCTACTCTCAAAAAAATAAGATTTTATATCATTTGAGAGCTTCAAAAATGTATTGTAGATTTTAGGGCAGGAGTCCTTGTCCATTTTCACGACATGGACACATCTGGCATACTGGAGAAGGCTGTGGATCCCTTCTCAGAAAAATGTTTGAAGTTACATAATATAAAATACATAGCATTACAAAAAATTATATTGAAAAACAGATACCAAAATATTTTAAAGAAGAAATTTGCAATATCTACATGCAAGCTTTTTTTGCTAATGCCTTACTAATCTTTGTGATCTATAATTGTAAGTTTTTACCCACATAAATTTGAAGAAAATGGCTTTCATTACTGCATTTCTTATCTTGTTTTAGAAGTTCTTTTAGACTCTTTTAAATTATATCCTTTATTCCATTTTTTTGTACACAGAAGACCCTCTGTAACTTTTGTGAGGGGTAGTCACAAAATTAATAGTATGTGAATATAAAAATGTCACACAGAGCTAAACTGGACTCCTGTGAACTTCTAGATCCTTCAAATGACCTAGAATTGTTTTGCTGATCTCGCAAACACCTGCTAGAATTCTATCGCCTGGTGCACCAAGATGCGGGATGAACGAAGCAGCCAGCCACATCACACGTTTCTGTCTCTGTGCCTTTTAGCATCTGCAGGAGCTGGTCTAAAAGTGCAGTTCTGAAACAGAAAACGACTGAACACTGAATCAGATTTCTGCTTCATAAAGCACAAAAGTTACAGTGGTTTTGGAAAAAAAAAAAGAAGTTCTGAGAAGACGATAGGACTTAAAAGCCCTTAACTGAAATGTTGGTGGCACAGGCTCAAGGCACAGAATTACTCATGTGCACCAGAGTGTGTTCCAAAGCCAGCCTGCCATGCACACAACAGCTATCACACACAGCTGTTTCTATCAACAATCTCGAAATGGCTCCTAAGTCAACCAAAACTTAACATCTCCCTCCGAAACTTTCTAGAGAGCTATGTTCTTAAATGAATGTAAGTTACTCTTCACTCAGAGCCAGCATACCTTCTTTTTCAAAGAAGTAGAATTCTACTGTCACCAGGGCCATCTGGGTATGTGTTGCAACATATCTTCCAGAGACTCCTAGACTTTCAGCTCTCAGATTCTTTGAAGGCCCAGTTGGGTCCTCAATGTGGGGCGTCACACTTTAGACACAGGTGGCTGGCTTGCATTCAGCAGAGTCTGGTGTTTTATACTCCCTGTGAATCCAAGGGAACCTGGATAACCTGCGATTCACTGATTAACTCTTCCTGTGAACGTTTCTCAAATACATACCATGTTCTTGGGTATATCAGTAGTGAATAAGCCACAGCCTCTGCCATTAAAGTGCATCACAGCTAAATCTTAATTCTTGTCACAGCTCAGGGCAGACACAAATTGCCAAGCTGGAAGTCTGCCCCTTAAATGGCCACCAGTCTTAACATAACACGACTAGGATGTGCTAGCAGTGTTAAAAAAGCTGAAAGGAGGAGGACACAGTTGTAGAAAACAGTTCCTGAACAAAGTGTGTTGTGCAATACAAAGAGTTGCATTTGAGCTGATTTTGAAAGTTTTGGTTTTCATATTACTAACTCTAAGAGGGTGTATTTTTATTTCTCATTAGCCCAACTGAAAACAATAGCAACAGGAAATTTCTCTTGACTTGAATGAATGTTTGAAGGCTGTTTGTATTGTAAGATAAATATACAACATATTTATATTATATATTATAATGTATTATTATTTAGAGACTAATTGAGTAATTCAGGTCTTGACTTGGGGCCACTCAGAGGATCAACAGTGATTTATAACACTGATCCCAAATTCTAAGGTAGAGGATGGGTGGGAGGGATTATATATATATATATATATATGTATATATATTTTAATAGCTTACTAAACTAAATATTTGCCAGCTGCACTTTCAGAAGAAAACTAGAAGTGATGCCAAATGAAATAAATAATAATACAGGGTGGCAACCCTTATGCTTGAGAATCACCATTCTCAAGTGAGAAGATCCCAAATCCAGCTAAAATCACAAAGAAAAAAAATTTTCTAGTATCTGAGTTCATTTCCAAAATGAAATCTACTAGCTTGATGTGTGGAACAAGCAATTTCCTCCAGAGTGGGAGGGACCCCAATTTGAATCCCAACCTGTCTTATACCCAGTCAGTGACCTTAGGGAAATCATTTACCCTGTGTTTCAGTTTCCTCACCTGTAAAATGAGTCTAAAAATACCTGTCTCTCAGGATCGTTGTAAAGATTCAATGAAGTGAATGAACTTGGCACCAAGTAGGTATATGAAAAATAGTAGTAGCCCTTTGCACTGGTTTTTAAAATATGCAGGAGCTGATGTTTTTTTGTTTTCATTTTTGTTGTTGTTGTTTGGTTTTTCAACAGGGAGTTAAGGACGGGTGGTGGTTGCTTTAAGAGAAAAACTCTTAAAGCCTAGAAACTCTTTAGGAGACAAGGATTAACAGTGTCCTAACAAGGATTAAATTAATTCACAATTTCATGCTGAATTCTCACCTGGCTAAATCAGTCTCTCTGCATATAGTGATTGCCATCTACCTCATTTGGAGGACTCATCAAGAATTCTAACAGGTTTCAACAGGTTTCAACTGAACAGTTGATAACAATGATTATAGCAGACAAGTTCATTTTCTATAACGAAGTCATGTTCTGTCTTTCTTGTGTGAATGATTTTAGAAAGCAAAGCCAAATTTTACAAAAGCAAAAAAATCCGTCAAGAAGAATAAGAAGTCGCTCATTCATTTAATAAGCTTTTGCTGAGCGTTTACAATGTGCCTGGCACCGTTCTAGGTTCCAGGGCGGAAAAGGGCCCTGCCTTCATGAGCTTATACTCCAGTAACTCAGAATCGTCTCTGCTGTCTGTAGTCTTGGAGCTGGTGGCACTTTATAATGAAGCCCATGATTCTAAAGCAAACAGTACTCAGCTCTGGGAAAGGGGTAATCACTGCACAATAAAAAGAATCTGATTCCCTGGAGTCCAAATTTCTAATTCCAGAGGGCCAAATTAAAAATAAAGACCCACTGAAATGCTTTGAGCTATTCTGAACCCCAAGTAAATATTCAGCTGCAGGAATAAGAACAAGAAGTTCCACTGTTGTTAGACGGTCATTATTCTCCATATGGAACCAATTTCTTGAAATATCTTTAAGAGTATCTGGAGGCTCAGTTTTATATGACACTTGAAACTGGAAAGCAGGCCATAATGTAATGATTTAGAATGTGGAACTGGTCAAGGGGACTTACATTCTAATCTCACTGCCCCACAAACCTCAAACCCTAGATTCAGTTTTGTGCTCAGTCACAGGCTTGAGAACTTCCCTAGAACTCAACTTCCTCTTGCATAAAATGGGAAGGACAGTGACACCTCTCAGAGTTGACCAACTGCTGTAGCAAAAGCTCGAAACCTCAGTGTCCGACATAATAAAAGCTTTTTCCTGCTCGCTTCATTGTTCAGTGCTGGTTGATGAGGTGACCCTGTCCTGCCTCATCAACCAGGGTCCTGGACTTTTTAATCACTCGATTCCAGCATCTTCTTGAGACTTAGCCTCCCCTCTATTCAGTTGCCAGGTGAGGAAAGAAAATATCTAAGAGACTACACAGTTTTTATTTCCTAGGCAGGCCTTGGAGGAGTGGGGGCTTCCATTCTTCCATCCTCCCTACGCACACGGCAATGGTCAGGACTCAGTCTCACGGCCGCACCTATCTGCCGGGAAATTGGGGCATGTAGACTGAGTATGTGCCCTGGAGTAAGAGGAAATAGAATTTGGTGAGTACCACAGACTTCACCACAATATTTAATCCAAAAGCTTATTTGGAGGATTGAGATGATATACAGAAGAACTCATAAAGCTCTCTCAGTTCAGTTCAGTTCAGTCGCTCAATCATGTCCGACTCTTTGCAACCCCATGAATCGCAGCATGCCAGGCCTCCCTGTCCATCACCAACTCTAGAGCAATACATATTCATGTATTATCTGTGTGTCAGTCACTCAGTCGTGTCTGACTCTTTGTGACCGCATGGACTATAGACTGCCAGGCTCCTCTGTCCATGGGATTCTCCAGGCAAGAATACTGGAGTGGGTTGCCATTCAATTCTCCAGGGAATGTATTATCTGGAACATTATTAATGTATTATCTGGAATAATAATAGCTCTGCCCTTCTAGCTAGGCTGCAGCCCGTCTCCTCCACTCAGCTCATCTTGGATAGGCAGAGAAGGCCAAGGTGGTAACACTGTATTATATGCAGAAACAACTGCAAAAAGAGAAATCTGTCCACTTCCTTTGCTCCCTTTACCAGGCATCTTAATCTAGAATCATCTCAGATATATTTCATGTAATTGTGAGCTATATGCAGTGAGAAGAGGCCATCTTTTCATAGTCCACTCTCAAATACTACTGGTTCTTTTTGGCAAATGTTTCCCAGCAGAAGTTCATTTTATTATGAAACCATACCTAACGTGTGACCTTAAGCTAGGAAAGAAGGTGGAATTCACCAGATTGGCTCATCCAGACCTGATTTCCAGGCTGCCACGGAGTGATTTCTTCTAAACAGTGTAAATCAGGTCATGTTAACACCTGCTTAAAATCCTTCCTGTCTTTCTATTGACTTCAGAATAAAATCCAAATGCCTTATATAGGTTATTCCCCATCCCATGCTCCAAGAATCAGCCGTGCCTCTTTCTCCAGCTGCATCTCGCATGGCTCTCCTCCTCTCCCTATTCATTCATTCATCCATCCAACTGCTTTTCATCTAGCCTGGGTCAGTCTCTGGGGATACTTTAGTAAACAGACAGTGTTCTGGTCTGGTGGTGGGAGATGGCATCCCAGCATACTCTGATCACAAGTGTCTGCCTCTGTGACTTGCTCTCTGGTCTCTACCTTCAGTTTACCTCGACTCCCAGAGGCCCATGTAGAACAGTCCCTACCTCTGGGGTGGTTACTCTGTCATGGCACCCCAGGTGCATTCTTTATAGCATTCAACAATCCTGAAAATCCTTTGGCTTGTTTGTGTTACTATTATTTGTGTTTGTGCTATTATTTGCATTTATTATCTATCTTCCTCTACCACGGTGGAATTCCCACGAGGACATGGATCTCATTGATCTTATTCCCTATAGTATCCTTGACACCTGTTTGCCTGACATCAAGTAGGAACCCAAGGAGTTGAATGAATGATTCAAGAAACAAGTGAACTGACAGGCAGCAACCAACGCATCTGGCGATGCCTTCGGGCCTGGGGAGAAAGTGTGTACTCCACTTTCCTTCCTAATAGCCTGTGCTCATCTCGGCCCCTCTGACTGTGGTTTTGCAGGGGATGACAGCACTCCACTGGGCAGCTTTCCACAACCGGCCTCAGCACACCCAAATGCTGCTGAAGAAGGGGGCAGACCCCACCCTTGTGGATAAAGACTTTAAAACAGCTCTCCACTGGGCAGTCCAGGTGAGAAATTAGCCAGTGGGCTTGTCTCAAGTGTAAATGGTGTAAAGCAATGTTAACAGTTCTGAGTAGGTCAGACCTGTAAGGCACAGTCCCAGCATTGATATGGGCTTTATATGTATGATGGACTTCCCTTGTGGCTCAGCTGGTAAGGAATCTTCCTGCAATGCGGGAGACATGGGTTTGATCCCTGGGTTGGGAAGATCCCCTGGAAAAGGGAAAGGCTACCCACTCCAGTATTCTGGCCTGGAGAATTCCATGGACTGTATAGTCCATGGGGTTGCAATGAGTTGGACACGACTAAGTGACTTTCACTTCACTTCACTTATATGTATGACAGAGCAAGCAGGATATATGCATGCTGCCCTCCTCCCTCCATCCATACCCAGAGGGGCAACAGCAGACCGGTCACTTTGGAGCATTTGGGTACATCAGTTGCTGAGAAGAAATCCTGCCAAGGTAAAGAGGGGGAGGAGTTACAGAATATCAGGCAGAGCCTACCTTGGCTATTACACACACAAAATACACATATATACATACCTCACTCTCTCCAGCAGTGCTTGCTGAGGGCTCACAGTGCTCCATGATAATTCTTCGAAGAATTACTAGGAAGTCCCTTCAGAGTCTTTGGACCATGAAGCTCTTCTTCCTTCCAAATCCTCTGAAGCAGAATAATTCCAGGTGACCCTGAGTTCTACTCTGAACCCTGAAAACAGAGGCTCATGGCACCCTACCTCGCTATCCCAAAAGGGAGTCTGTATCAGTACATATAACTGGAGAAAACATAAATCTACAGCCCAAAGAGAAGAAAACTGAGACTGAGGTGAAAGAATGACCATTAGTAACATTTATTAAGGTGTTGTCTAGGGAAATCTTTCAAAGGGATTGATTAAGAGTTATCTGTTCTGTCCTTGAGAGCAGTACTATGCATCCTTTGAACAAAACTGCCAGCCTCTTCTGTCTTTTGATGCCTGATGTAGACATCCCCACTGTTTATTTCCATCAGCCCTATAAAGGGACCCCTGCTGAACTGCGGTCAGCATCCCCCTGATTCTATGCGCCCTGACAGTAGTTTCACTTAGGTGTTTTCACGTGCCACACATGGCAGAGAAGGGCACCTGGCACTTTCAGGGTTGACATGTGGGCCTGAGATCAAGGGGAAATAGAAGTGATTTGGAAACTACTCTGTTTTTGTTCTTGCAAGCTTGGCTTCAGTTACTCTGTAGCAGGGCCAGCCCTGGCAAAACTCTGAAATGAACAAAGCTTGTTTTTGTCATCCCACCTGCCCTTAGCACCCTCCTACATACTTTCAGTATTTAATCAGCTGCCTCGCCCCCCCATGCCAGTCCCTGTCCAGCACCCAGTCCTCTGGCCAGGGGTCACCACTGCAGCAGTGGCCCCAGGGCAATATGGCTGGGCAAGCAAGAAACATCCCACGTGTGTTGGTTCTCAGCTGGGGTGACGTTTGGTATCGGAATCAAGCATTTTCTGTATCTTCACTCTCATCACCCCTGTTCTCTGATTCCATCGATCTAGGATGGGGCTCCTGTACGTGCATTTAACAAAATCTCCCCAAGGAATTCTTACCTGTACGCCGCCTCTGCTCCACCTTCATCCACTGCACCCACAGTTTAGAGCTACTGCTTGGGATGCAGGCTTGCAATTGAATCAGCAGTGCTTGTAAAATGACAAATTCCCAGACCCCACTCCAGATCTAATGAGTTGGGCTCTTTGTGGGTGGGAACCCCTGTTTTTATCCTCCAAGAGGCAATTTTGCAAAATCAAAAGAAAAATGTCCTCAGCTCAGAGGATCTGAGTTTGCGTTAACAGAACCGGATTTGTTCTGAGAAAAGTCACCAATGCCTGCTTGGCTTAACTATTGGTGTATCTTTGGGGTATGAATGAGACTGTGTACATGAAGTGATATGTAACATTCTATGTAACTGGAAGAGATTATAGTTTTTATTATGGTTTCCAATTTCCTCTATGAAAGCTTAGTTAACATACTATCTACATAATCTTTGTCTCTACTAAATGGTGTGGTTTTTACCTGCTACATTGATTTTAATCCTGCCTGCACATTAGAACTTACCTGCACATTAGGACTTCCTGATGGCTCAGAGAGTAAAGCGTCTGTCTGCAATGCAGGAGACCTGGGTTCGATCCCTGGATTGGGAAGATGCCCTGGAGAAGGAAATGGCAACCCACTCCAGTACTATTGCCTGGAAAATCCCATGGACAGAGGAGCCTGGTAGGCTACAGTCCATGGAGTCGCAGAGAGTCAGACACGACTGAGCGACTTCACTTCACTTCACTTGCACATTAGAATCAACTGAAGAGCTTTAAGCAATACTGATACTCAAGCCCCACACCTATTTTCAGTCAATTATTCTGGGGTGCAACCCAGGTGTTAGTATTTTTGTAAAGTTTATCCCTTCCTCTAGGAGCTTGTAATGCCCAGCTAGGGTTGAAAACCACTATGATAAATGAATTCATATCTTGCTGCTGCTGCTGCTAAGTCGCTTCAGTCGTGTCTGACTCTGTGCGACCCTAGATGGCAGCCCACCAGGCTCCCCCGTCCCTGGGATTCTCCAGGCAAGATCACTGGAGTGGGTTGCCATTTCCTCTTAGCTACTCCTACCTAAGATATTTGCATTCTGACCTGTGATTTTGTAAACTAACTATAATGCCTCACACATGTTCATACTCATTAACTTAATAAATGCTTAGCGAGCACCTACTTTGTATGTGGCATGGGAAGGGGGAGAGATTAACATGACAGATCCCTTCTAGGATGCCCATAATCACATGTGATATTGCATGGGTGGGTCTGTGAGGATGTTAGCATACGTTTTTCTGAGGAAGGTGTCCACTATTTCTTCAACTCTTCAATGAGGATCTGTAACCAGACTCCAAAAGATTTAGAATCTTACTCTGGAGGAACCATGCACACTCTCACTCCCTGTGGTTAGTACTAAAATTCAGAAGTGATGTGCTTTGACCTTTACTCTTCAGAGAAGACCAAGGGTAATTCCAAATGTCAGCCAAAACCAGGATTACAAGTGCCTCCTTTAGCCATCTTCTTCATTTATAACACCGGGAAAGCACTCTGCTCCTCTTGAAGTTTTTCCATATGAATAGGTCTATTTCCTGTTGTCATTTATTCCTTTCATTTGAACTTAGGGCTTTTCTCTGTGACTATATGAGACCATACTTAAAGTGACAGGACTTTGGGTTAATAAAGCCCCTGTATTTGACCCAGGTAATCAAAGCAGTAAAGATTTGAAACACTGGGCCCGGAAAGTAAGGCCTTCCCAGGTGGTGCTAGTGGTAAAGAACCCGCCTGCCAATACAGGAAACATAAGAGGTATGGGTTCAGTCCCTGGCTCTGGAAGATCCCCTGGAGAATGAAATAGCAACCCACTCCAGTGTTCTGGCCTGGAGAATCCCCATGGACAGAGGAGCCTGGTGGGCTACAGTCCATGGGATCTCAAAGAGTCAGACACAACAGAACAACTAACACTGTCTTGCAAGCAGGCACTCCCAGAATGTTTGACCTCTGCCCTCATTTCTCAGGTCCCTCCTGTGGGCCCATTGCCCTCATTCACCTTCCCCATCTGCCCAGGAGACTCCACTGCTTGGCTCTCTCTGGGCTAACACTGAGCAGAACCCTGTCCCTGTCTGCATCCAGTCTGCCCTGATGAAATCTCAGTCGCTTCAGGGAATGTTCCCACCTGTTTGTGATGGGACTCACTTATCAGGAGTCTACACAGGTCTCTCTCAGCTTCATCTCCCTCTCACTCCTCAACACTGCAGAAATCATAGATCTTTTTTTCATTCTCTTTTCCTCAGAAAGCCCATCGGTTCCAACGACTTCAACTACCAATCTACTCAGAATTTTCTCAGGTCAAAATCCAGCACTGACCTCTCTCTTGACACTAGGCTCACATTTCCAGCTCTACCAGGCATCTTCCCATCATTTCCCATGGATGTGTCAAAGTCAACACGTTCAAACTGAATCCACAGTCTCTCCTTCCCATCACATTTCCATCCTCCCAGCAGTCCAAGACAAAGGCCTCCAGGTGGCCCATGAACACTCCTTCCTTATCATCATTCACGTCCAGGTGGTTGTCAAGACCTCTTCCTTCCACTCCTCAGGTCTCCCAGTTGCCTCTTTTCTATTCCCACTGTATAGATCAGGGTCCTAGCACGAAGCAGCCCACTTGGATGGGATTAATTGAGCATAGATTCATAAAAAGGCTATTTACACACAACCACAGGTTGCCATTAGGGAATCTAGGCCTAAAAGAGCCTGGAAGGGAGAGGTTACTAAGACACAGCAAAAGTTGTAGCTGTAGGAGAGGGCCCAGGACAGAAACTGTAGCCCTGGATGGAATAATCAACTTGTGATCTAGCAGGGAGAGAACTGGACGATAAATGCCCCAGTCACTATTTCCTCCTCTGTCCATCTCCTGTCAGTGCCACTCACTGGCCAATCCCAACTAGAAGCCAAAGGGCCAAGGAGCCCATTTAATGCAACTCATACATGCTGAGAGCAGGTTGAAAAAAGGGAGTTGACCAGGAAGAACAAATGGAGATGATGAAGTACACCCACCATCACTGCCTTAGGTCAAGCCTCCCCTATCTCTCACGGGAACAGTTTCAGTCTCTGTATTTCTACTTCAGCGCTTTCTTTCTCTACTCTATTCTCACATTACCGCCAGGTGCTCTTTCTACAAATCACAAAGGAATGTACTCACATAACCGTTACCGCACCAAAACAATTATGGTCACCCTTGGTTCTTGGCTTGAAAACCTGCAGCAAGTGCTGTTTTTTGGTAAAGAGCAAACTCTTTGATTTCCACTGACTGCTGTGAACAACCACTCCCCACCCCACCCTACTCCCTGCCTTTCCTCTTCAATCTGTATAGACATTAATCCAATCATACTAGAATATTGATAATCCCCTCAATACATGAGAAAGATTCATCCAACCTTCCCCTTGGTCATCCTCTTCCCCTTTGGTGAAACATTTCTTTCTACTTTAAATGGTATATACTTAACCGTAATCGTATTGATTTATTTGGCCGTATCAGGTCTTAGTTGTGGTATGCAGAATCTTTCTTTATGGTGTTCTGGCTCAGCAGTTGAGGCTCAAAGGTTAATTTGCCCCACCACATGTGGGATCTTAGTTCCTCAGTCAGGGATTAAACCCGAATCCCCTGCATTAGAAGGCAGATTCTTAACCACTGGACCATCAAGAAAGTCCCAATACTTTTTTCTTCTTGCCTTCCCTGTCTGATCCCTTCTAACTGCAGAATTTATACTTGTTCCTCCTTATTTCTCAAGGCTCAACTAAGTTTACCCTCGTTGCTGAACTCCCTTTTAGAATTTTCCCCTCTGTCTAGTACTTCCTTCCTTCTATTGCTGGTGTTACTATCAGTGGGTTGCCTACATCTCCTCTTCTAGACCACATGCTTAAGTAAGCATGCCTTACTCATCCAGATGTCTCTCAAGACCCAAAACAGACCTTTGTGAATCTTTGTGAATACCAAAAAAGTTTTCACTGAATTCAGTTCAACAAGCTTATCCATCGAAAGCCACTGGAATTGGAATCAGTGCTTTATTGGGTTCTTTCTGTGATATACCATTTTCAGCTTAATCGAGACCTCCAGGAATGCATTGCCTTAGTATCAAGGAGTTTTTCCTAATGATATGTAATCTAGGATAACTATGATGACAGGTCAGCGAGAGGGCCAAGTATCTACTGCCCCTCAAATCTCACCTCTAGCTCCTTCCTCCTAATCCTAGCTAATGTATTTAGAAGCTTCCTCAGTAGGTACTCTTCTTGCAGTGCATTTTTCAAGGGTGGGTAGAAAGAAAAGAACTGCCCTAATGTAAAGCAACTATTTCATGTTTGTTCATTCAGTATGTGATTAAGGAAATTATACACACACCCCTGGAGCTCTGGAATGTAACCATGAAGCCACCAGTGTCTGAGACTGATTTGGTCCAGCATGAAATTCTCCTCCTTCCTGTGGTGGCCAAGATATGTGATCACTGTTTGAATTGTGTCAAAATTCTATAAATATACTTTAAATATATTCAGAGTGCCAAAGGATAATTATAAATGTCATAGGCCAGTGGATCCAGACCATAGATGAAAGAACCTTAGAGCTGGGAGGGACCACACAAAGTCATTTAATGCAACCCCTCTGTTCACACGTGGAAAACCAGTGCACAGGGAGGTTACCATTGTCCAGGCTCAGCCTACACCCACAGGTGCCCAGACCACACAACTCCCAGTGCTTGATTAAAGGACATAAGCCCAGAATAATCAAAGAGAAAGTCAAATTTACTAAATCAGCTCCCAGTACCTTGGAAGCAAAGATGGAATTATCTTAAAGGATAGCCTAAATTAAAGTGACCTGCATGTGTCAGCTCCCCAGGGCTTGGCTGCAGAGAGGGAAGGAGATGGGTAGACAGCCGAAAAATAGGAACTCACCTAGGAGTAAACACAAGTAAAGAAAGAAGTGAAAAGATAGTGAAAGGTGGGAGACAGTGAGAAAAAGAGAGGAAAGCTAAGAAAAGAACGGGTGTAATTCTAGTTTGGCTTTGCCCATAGTTTGTAAGGCTTGTTTTATTTATTTATTTATGCTATGTTCAGCCAATATTTATTACAAGTTACTCTTTATTAGGCTCCATTTCAGCAGAAAGACAGTGTTTCTACACATGACCACAGCAAGGAAGGAGGTTTCGTGGGGGTGTTTTCCATATTAATCATTAGAACACCTGTGAAATGATGTAGTTCAGCAGCTGAGGGTCACAGTTCCTCATTGCCTCTCCCCCACCATTTCTATCTTACAGTAGCCCTCCAGGGGGGTCAGCCCCAAGTTTTGGGATACAGAAGACTCTGGTATCAGGCCAAGCAGAAAGCCTGGGTCCAAACGGGCTAACTATGAAGAGGGTCCTGACTCCAAGCTAGGATATTGGGCACCTTTCTCTTCTAGTCAGGCTTCTCTGATAGCTCAGTTGGTAAAGAATCCACCTGCAATGCAGGAGACCTCAGTTCAATTCCTGGGTCGGGAAGATCTGCTGGAGAAGGGATAGGCTACCCACTCCAGTATTCTTGGGCTTCTTTTGTGGCTCGGCTGGTAAAGATTCTGCCTGCAATGTGGTAGACCTGGGTTTGAATCCTGGGTTGGGAAGATCCCCTGGAGAAGGGAAAGTCTACCCACTTCAGTATTCTGACCTAGAAAATTCCATGGACTGTGTAGTCCATGGGGGTTGCAAAGAGTTGGACACAACTAAGCGACTTTCACTTCACTTCCCTTCTAGTCAGCCACAAACCCTCAACTCTCATGTGTTCACAGTCTATTGGTTCACAAGCTAGTAGGTTTTCCCCTCCAGCTCCATTCCAGTCTAACACATTTTGGCTCCAGATGAACTTAAGGGCCAGCGTTCTTCTCACAGCACAAAACCACCTAGCCCTTTAAAAGGGCCACATGACCTAAAACCCTTTCCTCTCCTTTGTGCAGTCACTGTCATGTGACAGACTCCTACTTCCAAGAGAAGGGCGGAGATCGGGGTTCCCTTCCTGAAGAACCCACCGTAGAACTAATTTCCCCAACACGTTAACAAATAAACAACTAATCCTAAATCTTGCACTAAGATTTCTCGGGAAGTCACTAGAATAAAAAGGGTCTACAATAAGTATATTGAAATCTTGTTTTTTATCAGTCTCTGATAACAAAATTCCTGTATGTTAATCTAACTTTCTTCTTGGCAAGGCTTCTTATGAATTCTTCTCCTTCATGAGGTGTAAAGAGAAAATGACTAGGACTCAGTGGTTCCCGGCAGCCTTTAGGTTACATGGAGGCAATTTCATGGATTACCCACAGACAAAAACAACACAATAAAAGAAAAAGAAACCCACAATCTCATTTGGCCACCCAATGCAGAATCCTGCTGCTGCTACCGCTGCTAAGTCACTTCAGTCGTGTCCAACTCTGTGCGACCCCATAGACGGCAGCCCACCAGGCTCCCCCATCCCTGGGATTCTCCAGGCAAGAACACTGGAGTGGGTTGCCATTTCCTTCTCCAATGCATGAAAGTGAAAAGTGAAAGTGAAGTCGCTCAGTTGTGTCCGACCCTCAGCAACCCCATGGGCTGCAGCCTTCCAGGCTTCTCCATCCATGGGATTTTCCAGGCAAGAGTACTGGAGTGGGGTTCCATTGCCTTCTCCGAATGCAGAATCCTAGAGCTCCATAATAAGATCTATACAATATTCTTACCCTGTTGAAAAATATTCCCACCAAATGGAAACTCAGTCTCCAATTTTCCTAGGGCCCGTTGTGGGCAACACCCATTTCTTCTCTCCTGGTGCTTCCTGGTGTCTGTGACCGAGGCTTCCCAGGCCTGGAGATTCCACCTGATGGAGGTTCAGCTCAGTTTGCGAAGAAGAGAATGTTGTTGGCAGGAGACCACTGAGCTGGGGCCTCTATTCATAAACTAGGGACCTCTCTTTGTTGTTGTTGTTGTTTAGTTGTTCAGTCGTGTCCAACTCTTCTGAAACCCCATGGACTATAACCTGCCAGGCTCCTCTGTTCATGAGATTTCCCAGGCAAAAATACTGGAGTGGGTTGCCATGCCCTTCTCCAGGGAATCTTCTTGACCCAGGGATCAAACCCGTGTCTCCTGCTTCTCCTGTATTGCAGGCAGATTCTTTACCACTGAGCCACCAGGGAAGCCCTAGGGACCCCTCTAGGGCTCTCTCAAATTCTTATGAGGATGCACCATGGCAACCGTCCTAGGCGAGGCTTTTAAAGCACCAAATGTGGGAAGAAGGTCTCAGTTGGTAAGACACACTTCACTGCTACTGATGCTGCTGATACCAACAGCAGTTTTTACTTTAATTCCTCCCATGTGAACATGCAGGATCAAATAAATAAACCATTTCTTTAACTGAAGACAAAATAGTATAACAGTGAAGTGTCAGGGCTCTGCAGTCAATCCCAGCCTTGCCACCTCATGGCTGTGACATTGGACAATGAATCTGCCTGTGATGCAGAAGACCTGTGTTCGATCCCTGGGTTGGGAAGATGCCCTGGAGAAAGAAACAGCAACCCATTCCAGTACTCTAGACTGGGAAATTCCATGGGCAGAGGAGCCTGGCAGGCTACAGTCCATGGGGTCACAAAGAGTCAGACACGACCGAGCAACTCACTGACAGACAGAATCCCTCTGTGCCTCCAATTTCTCCTCTATAATATGAGGATGATAAGAGCACCTATCTTATGCTACTCGTGCCACGGAGATGTTGTCAGGATTAAACAAGCGGGAACAGGCTGTGCTGGGCACAGAACATTCACTCGGTAAACATCACCATCACCATTATTCTTGGGAGGATATTATTATAAAAACAATGGTGATGTAAATGAGGGTGGGATTTGGAGACAAAGGAATTGTCTGAAAGATTCAGGACAAAGGCATTTGGGAGGAAAGGGGTAAGCGGGTGAAATTTCTCTTATCCAGATAAGCCATGTAAGAGTCCAGCTCGCAAGGGAAATGCTGACTGGGACTGTCTGCTCAGGAAGTCAGAAGGGGCCCACTCAGATGTGCCAGACTATAGCCCACCCCTACCCCGCATCTAAGCTGGCTACTTCCAAAATGGCTCCTGCATGGGTCAGGCAAGGAGGGAGGAAGACAGTATGTAAGATCCGGGTTCTGTTTTTTCCGTCTGTGCTTGACGCTCCATCCCACACAGAAGGAGAACCCGTGACAGGCTGTTTTGCTGTTTAGAACACTTTGGCAAGCTGAATTCCTTTACTCTTCCAGGAAACTGTAAACAAAATCAATTCATTGGGTGGACACTCTTTTTTGCTTCTATTTTACTTCTCCAGTGGCTAGTGCTTCTTAAAAGGGGAGAGGGGCTTCTTGATTGTCTTAAATATACATATGTCAGACACCTCAAAATATGTTTAAGTAACATTAGGTGAAAGAATCTTAGAAAAGCTGATAAAGCAGGCATGAAAGCTTAGATGTGTTCACTGTAGCAACCTTTTGATGACAGGCATGCCGTGGAACTGAACTCATTGATCCAAATTATTTAAAAGTCATTGTGAGACAAAGGAAGGACAGAGGGAGAAGAGGATGTAGGGGGAAGGTGAGACGGAGGGAAGGCTAAAGTTGGCAGGCAGGGACTAGGTTATGGGTGTGTCCTCAGTCCCCCGGCAGGGCTCTGGGGATAGACTCAGAAAGGATCCCGACGGCAAACCAGAGCCCTGGGCACCTGGGAGGGCTTGCACTCATGGGGAGGATGCCCAGCCCAAGGGAGTGTGAGTGCGAGCCCGCTCAGTCACTTCAGTAATGTTCCACTCTGCAACCCTAAGGACTGTAGCCCACCGGGCTCTTGTGTCCATGGGATTCTCCAGGCAACCCAGGAGTAAGCTGCCATGCCCTCCTCCAGGGACCTAGTGTGACACTAAATAGCAAATAAAAATCTTCATGACAGGTCAAAAGAGATACCACAGAAGAAAGGAACACGTCATTCCTCTGGCATGTGAGCAGAGGGCTCCACATTTTTCCTGGGCCCCACAGATTATGTAGCTGGCCAGGTTATAGCATTTAAAAACCACTCAGCACTCTTCCTGGGGCTCAAAGTTGAGAGTTTTGCTGCCCTCAGCCTTTGTTCCTGCAAGAGCTTTCAGAACTGGTCCATGCAGCAGCTGTCCCCAGTACAGGGGGCAAGCACTCCAGGGTTCACTGTGTAGTGGTTCTCTGAGAAGCCATGCTGAGTCACAGGATATCCGGAGAGTTCTTGGTGCAAACAGGGAGAGGGGAGGGAAAGGAAGAGGAAAAGCCAAAATGAATGGGTTCTGTTCCACGGAATTGTGCAAACTGACTCAGAGGTTCTAAAACACAACCCTGGGGTCAAATAATCAAGTGGGAAGAATGCCAAAATAAATGTTACATACTTGGAAAATGTATTATGAGATGGCTGTTGAACAGCATTTGGAGTGTATTAGAATTGTAGCTTTTAAAAAGTTCAGTACTCCCTTTCAGCCCAGGGACCCTGAGTCTGGCATGTGACCTGGCTCCTGGCCCCCAGAACTACAGCTTACCTCTCCCATTTCTTTAAACTGCTCCTCATGCCTCCTAGGGGAGAAGGCAATGGCACCCCACTCCACTACTCTTGCATGGAAAATCCCATGGACGGAGGAGCTTGGTAGGCTGTAGTCGATGCGGTCGCGAAGAGTGGGACATGACTGAGCAACTTCACTTTCACTTTTCACTTTCATGTATTGGAGAAGGAAATGGCAACCCATTTTCTTGCCTGGAGAATCCCAGAGACTGCGGAGCCTGGTGGGCTGCCGTCTATGGGGTAGCACAGAGTTGGACACGACTGAAGCGACCTAGCAGCAGCAGCAGCATGCTTCCTAGGAACCTCCATTCTACCCATAAGACCTGCCGCCTAGAGATTCAGGGTGTCTGTGGATTCATTGAGAAAATGCAGATGAATTATTATTATTATAATATTTACTCAAATATCAGTAGAAAACTGAAAGATAAGACTTTCCACAGTGTGAGACAGAATGACTATTTTATTGGCCTTTGAGGATTTATTGTTATCTTAAATTGCAAATGCTTATGTAGTGCAGGCATGCTAAGCTGCTTCAGTCATGTCCAACTCTTTGTGATCCCATGGAGCCTGCCAGGCTCCTTTGTCCGTAAGATTCTCCAGGCAAGAATACTGGAGTGGGTTGCCGTGCCCAGGATCTTCCCAACCCAGGGATTGAATCTTAGTCTCCTGCATCTCCTGAATCAGCAAGCAGTTTCTTTACCACTAGAACCACCTGGGAAGCGCTTACGTAGTGCTTTTTTGTATTTTTCAGTCCAGTGAAAAATAACATGCACAATATTTACTTACTTGCTTATTCAAGCTAAAGAGATATAGGACACTCTCCTGGAAGAGCTGGTGATTTTTAAGGTTGGGACAGGTTGCTAAAAAAACTATAGAGCAATCTCATTCCAAAGATAAGATAAAAACTTATAGATCTACACAGAAAGAGGGATCCGATTTAAATGGTTTCCTGAAGCTCTTTCCTTTTCATACTTGTTTTATTTCTTTATTGATTAGCTACTAAATTATGACCCACTTCTGTTTAAAAAAGATTTTTGACAATTAAATTACATGCAACTTCTAGCAATTTGACTATTACCAGATCATTTTAGTCATCATTATGCCACTAGTCAGTATTCATCATTGTCATTTTGTTAATATTAAAATTAATTCTGCCAGCTTCTCAGGGGTCAACCTCTACAGTAAGCAGGATACAAGAAGCATATATTTAATGAGGAAGTTATCTAGGTAGCCCACCCATCATGCTAGCTCTGATGTCAGTCAATTACACACATTTATTTTTTTTAATATAAATTTATTTATTTTAATTGGAGGCTAGTTACTTTACCATATTGTATTGGTTTTGCCATACATCAACATGAATCTGCCACAGGTGTACATGTGTTCCCCATCCTGAACCCCCCTCCCACCTCCCTCCCCATCCCATCCCTCTGGGTCATCCCAGTGCACCAGCCCCGACCATCCTGTATCATGCATCGAACCTGGACTGGTGATTTGTTTCACATATGATAATATACATGTTTCAATGCCATTCTCCCAAATCATCCCACCCTCGCCCTCTCCCACAGAGTCCAAAATACTGTTCTATACATCTGTGTCTCTTTTGCTGTCTCGCATACAGGGTTGTCGTTACCATCTTTCTAAATTCCATATATATGCGTTAGTATACTGTATTGGTGCTTTTCTTTCTGGCTTACTTCACTCTGTATAATAGGCTCCAGTTTCATCCACCTCATTAGAACTGATTCAAATGTATTCTTTTTAATGGCTGAGTAATACTCCATTGTGTATATGTACCTCAGCTTTCTTATCCATTGTCTGCTGATGGACATCTAGGTTGCCTCCATGTCCTGGCTATTATAAACAGTGCTGCAATGAACATTGGGGTACATGTATCTCTTTCAATTCTGGTTTCCTCGGTGTGTATGCCCAGCAGTGGGATTGCTGGGTTGTATGGCAGTTCTATTTCCAGTTTTTTAAGGAATCTCCACACTGTTCTCCATAGTGGCTGTACTTGTTTGCATTCCCACCAACAGTGTAAGAGGGTTCCCTTTTCTCCACACCCTCTGCAGCATTTATTGCTTGTAGACGTTCCTCCCTGGACTTCCTTGGTGATCAATGGTAAAGAATCTGCCTGCCAGTGCAGGAGACTCAGGAGACACTGGTTCGATCCCTGGGTGGGGAAGACCCCCTGGAGGAGGAAATGGCAACCCACTCAAGTATTCTTGCCTGGAGAATCCCATGGACAGAGGAGCCTAGTGGGCTACAGTCCATAGGATCCAAAGAGTCAGACCGGACTAAGCACCCGCATACCTTAAGTCCTCCTTAGTTCACTAATTATGGAAGACAACTTAGCTCTTACAGGAGACAAAAACCCCTGCCGGGACTTGAGACAAGTTGGTGGGTTTAATAAAATGCATTTTATTTTAGTGTGTGTTAGTTTTGAATTTTTTTTTTTTTTGCTTTGAATTTTTATCTTAATTTGCATAGACAGGGAAGAGCACTGGATCATACATAATGAGCTTTTTTTGACTCTGTTTTTCCAGAGTGGAAATAGAATTCTGTGTTCCATCATTCTGAGCCATCACCAGGGTCCGTCCATAATCAACTACGACGATGAGAGTGGCAAGACATGCGTGCACATCGCTGCAGCAGCAGGTTTCTGTGACATCATCAATGAGCTGGCAAGAGTCCCTGAGTGTAACCTGCAGGCTCTGGATGTGGACGACAGGTATCCGTGGCCACGCTGTCACCTTTTCCAAATTTTAATCTCAAAACAAAGAAGATGTTTAAGGAGTTATCTTATATGACTGTGTCCTTACTGCCAGTAATATTAATATTTATACCTGGGCTTGTGACAATAAAAACTGCTCTATATTAGTCAGGACAGGAAAAACCATTGTTATGAAGAGAAACGCTGTGACTGTATTGTCAGACTTTCCACTTTTTGCTAACTGTTCTCAGAAGGCTTTCTGTATATCAGCTTCCTGCTATATGCACTTTTTGTTCTTAACAGTAAGTCTTATTTTTTTCCTTCATTCCTGGATTATGTCATAAAATCAACAAGCTCTTGTTATCCAGAGAAGAGCACAATAGAGGCTTTGTGTTCAGAACTAGACATGACCTTACCAGGGTTCTGTTTTGGTTTTCTTTAGTCATTAAAGATGTATTTACATAGATAAGGAAGCTGAGTCCAGAAAGGTGAAGAGACTAGCCTAAGAGGTAATTAGCAACTAAGTGAAAACTTGTTCAATCTGAGTCCAGCTCTTTGCGACCCCATGGACTTCAGCACGCCAGGCTTCTCTGTCCTTCACTATTTCCCACAGTTTTCTCGAATTTATGTCCATTGTGTTGGTGATGCTATTCAGCCATCTCATCCTCTGTTGTCCCCTTCTCTTCCTGCCCTCAATTTTTCCCAGCATCATGGTCTTTTCCACTGAGGTGGCTCTTCGCATCTGGTGGCCAAAGTGTTAGAGCTTCAGCCTCAGCATCAGTCCTTCCACTGAGTATTCAGAGTTAATTTTCTTTAGGATTGTCTGGTTTGATCTCCTTTCTGTCCAAGGGACTCTTAAGAGTCTTTTCCAGCACCACAGTTGTAAAGTATCAATTCTGTGATGCTCAGACTTCTTGATGGTCCAACTCTCACATCCATACATGACTACGGGTTTTGACTAGACAGACCTTTGATGGCAAAGTGATGTCTTTGCTTTTTAATATGCTGACAGAAGAAGTGAGAACAACAATCCCATGGCCTCCAAAATGAAAACCCAATCACAGAAAACTACCAAAATGATCACATGGATCACAGCCTTGTGTAACTCAAAGAAAACTTGTACCTTTGTCTTTTAAATGTAGAGCTTTTCACCTACTGGCCCTTCATCCATAATCAACTATTAGAATTTTTCAATTACAATGCTTATCTAACCTTTGCTTCAGTTAGGCATAGACTCAATGAAAATATAAGAATAATATAAAAACAAATAAGACTGTTGAAAACAAGTATAAGGCTTGTACCTTATATATAGTTTTTTTTAAACCTTTTTCTATTGAAGTGCAATTTAGCCACCTACTTCCATGATTTTAGATTCCCCAAGAAGCACTTCCTACTACTTCCTGATACCTGAAACCCTTATAACACAGGAGAAAGAAATCTTGGGTTCCATGTAAGTCTCAGAAGCTGGAGACAGTTAACAGGATGACTTTAATTAAAATTAATATATAAATCATTGAAAGTAGACCTTTTCTGAAGAGTAGATATTGAACTTGAGCAGGTACAAAAGTAGAAGGATTTTGTTACATGAAGAGAAAAGGTGAATGATCCAAAAAGAGAAGAAAAAAACACATGTAAGGCAATGGCACCCCACTCCAGTACTCTTGCCTGGAAAATCCCATGGGTAGAGTAGCCTGGTGGGCTGCAGTCCATGAGGTTGCTAACAGTTAGACACGACTGAGCAACGTCACTTTTCACTTTCATGCATTAGAGGGGGAAATGGCAACCCACTCCAGTGTTCTTGCCTGGAGAATCCCAGGGATGGGGGAGCCTGGTGGGCTGCCGTCTATGGGGTCGCACAGAGTCGGACACGACTGAAGCGACTTAGCAGCAGCAGCAGCAGCAGGGGGACTTTCCTGGTGGTCCGGTGGTTAGGATACCTTGTTTCCAATGCAGGGGGTGGTGGGTTGAACTTTGGTCAAGGAATACATGCCATGTGGCCAAATAAATAAAAGTAGAAAAATATATACATTTTTAAAGAACACATTTAGGAAAAGAGGGCTAGAAAAAAGTTTGCCTACTTCAAAATACTTCTAGAAGCAGCTCTAATACAGTATTTCCCACTTGAATTATCACATGCTTCAGTTCAGTTCAGTTTAGTTGCTCAGTCGTGTCCGACTCTTTGTGACCTCATGGACCACAGCACACCAAGCCTCCCTGTCCATCGCCAACTCCCAGAGTTTACTCAAACTCATGTCCATTGAGTCGGTGATGCCATCCAACCATCTCATCCTCTGTCGTCCCCTTCTCCACCTGCCCTCAATCTTTCCCAGCATCAGGGTCCTTTCAAATGAGTCGGCTCTTTGCATCAGGTGGCCAAAGTATTGGAGTTTGAGCTTCAAGATCAGTCCTTCCAATGAACACCCAGGACTGATCTCCTTTAGGATGGACTGGTTGGATTTCCTTGCAGTCCCAGGGACTCTCAAGAGTCTTCTCCAACACCACAGTTCAAAAGCATCAATTGTTCGGTGCTCAGCTTTCTTTACAGTCCAACTTTCACATCTATACATGACCACTGAAAAACCATAGCCTTGACTAGATGGACCTTTGTTGGCAAAGTAATGTCTCTGCTTTTTAATATGCTGTTTAAATTGGTCATAACTTTCCTTCCAAGGAGTAAGTGTCTTTTAATTTCATGGCTGCAGTCACCATCTGCAGGGATTTTGGAGCCCAAAAAAATAAAGTCAGCCATTGTTTCCACTGTTTCCCTATCAATTTGCCCTGAAGTGATGGGACTGGATGCCATGATCTTTGTTTTCTGAATGTTGAGCTTTAAGCCAACTTTTTCACTCTCCTCTTTCACTTTCATCAAGAGGCTCTTTAGTTCTTCACTTTCTGCCATAAGGGTGGTATTATCTGCTTATCTGTGGTTATTGATATTTCTCCCATGCTTAGGAGAGAAAATTTAGTTCCCCCAGTCTCAGGGAAGAAAGTATATCCAAAGAGAGTAAGAAAGTGCAAAAGATGGGGCCCTACAAGGGTTCAAAGTGAAGTAAAATCTCAAGACGGGTCTAGTTTCTGCTCCGGAGCTCAGCTCAGCCTGCTCTGCATTTTGTTTCAGTTTCTGCATCCTGCACTGGATAGCTCTGCCTTCACATTGACACTGTAAGCTTGTGTCGGTAGAGAATTTTTCAAAATTTTCATAGGTTTAAGTATTGAAGCATTTGCAACAATTGTGGCTTCACTTCCCGTCTTTTTTTTCCAGATAGAAAGTTTTTGAGAAAAGGGAAGAAAAATAAGGCAATGATTTTAAAAAATAAAAAAAAAAAGAGGATGAGGGAAAATATGAGGGAACTAGTCCTCCTAAATTATTAAAACACATCATAAATCTATGACATTTTAAAACATGTTGGTCCTAGCCTAAGATTGATGGTACAGAACACATAACTCATAAATAGCTTGTATAGCTTAAAGGGCCCAAATTTCACCAGTCTATGAAGTCATGCTTTCCTTTAGCACCCAAGTCATTTATCTTCAGGAAGGAGAGTCTTTAATCAAACTCTCCTCCCTACATACTTATGGGAATTATCTAGGGAATGTTTGCATTTTCCATAAGTGGTTCCTTGGCTTCTGACACCTTACCAACACTGCATTCTTGTACCTATCATCTCCTGTCATTCAGAGACTGCCTCCTCAGCCCACTGCTTGTCTCTGATGAATTTCTTCTGAATCATGGGCCCTGGTTCTCCAGCTCCTTACTGTGATAACTGAGTCCAATCTGCTGTGTTTGAAGACTATCCTGAAGCATAGAGATAAGAAAGGGACTGCAGCTTACATAACTTGAAACTGGATACTACATATTGCCCACAAAGGCTTTATGTGTATTAGTTAGAAGTTATCTATACTTCTCTTGTTTCTGCAAAATAATTTTTTCCCTGAGTCCTTCTGGACCTCTTCTTCCATGCTGATGTTCTGAATGATCTCAGGTTGCCTCAGCCTGCCTCGCTTGAAGCAGGGCTTCAGTTCCTGGCTAGAGATTGAGGTTGGGTTGCAGCAGTGAGAGAGCTGAATCCTAGCCACTAGACCAAAGATCAGGGACAAGGCCCTGGCCCTTCAACGTGCAGAAAAATAATTCCCACAAAGATAGAAAGTAGTGGAATAGGTAAAGTATTTATTAGGAGGAAAAAGAGTACAGTATATGAGGACAGACACACAGGCGGACTCAGAGGAAGAATTGCACCCTCAGGGCAGTTCACGTTACTTATATGGGGCATTTCCTCCAGGTTTCCTTGGCCAATCATTTTAATTTGCCTGGTTCAGAGTTCATATCTGTTACATCTCAGGATCCTCCCATGTGCACACACACATCTCTTAGCCAAGATGAAAGAGGTCTATGGGTGGGTGGCATCAGCATCACTCCTGTTTTGACCTCCAAGAAGCCTTTCTTTGCATGTGCAGTTGGGAGGTCTCCTGACTTCAAAAAATGAGAAATATGTGGGCTCTTATCTTCTGTGTGGGCAGGGCCCAGCCTCCTCTCTCAGTTGTCCTGATATTGATAGTTTGTAGTTTCTGTCCACAGGGAATGACTCTCTAAACTTTACCCTGGGGACCATCTACCTCCTGCCTCAAGAGAAATTAATAGTCACTCTTCAGTTCAGTTCAGTCGCTCAATCATGTCCGACTCTTTGCAACACCATGGACTGCAGCACGCCAGGCTTCCCTGTCCATCACCACCTCCCAGAGCTTGCTCAAACTCTTGTCCATAGACTCAATGATACCATCCAACCATCTCATCCTTTGTCATCCCCTTCTCCTGCCTTCAATCTTTCCCAGCAACAGGGACTTTTCCAATGAATCACTTCTTCTCATCAGGTAGCCAAAGTATTGGAGTTTCAGCTTCAGCATCAGTCCTTCCAATGAATATTCAGGACTGATTTCCTTTAGGATTGACTGGTTGGATTTCCTTGAAGTCCAGGGAACTCTCAAGAGCCTTCTGCAACACCACAGTTCAAAAGCATCAATTCTTCGGTGCTCAGCTTTCTTCATAGTCCAGCTCTCACGTCCATATATGACTACTGGAAAAACCATAACTTTGACTAGATGGACCTTTGTTGGCAAAGTAATGTTTCTGCTTTTTAATATGCTGTCTAGGTTGGTGATAGCTTTTCTTCCAAGGAGAAAGCATCTTTTAATTTCATGACTGCAGTCACCATCTGCAGTGATTTTGGAGCCCCCCCCAAAATAAAGTATTTCACTGTTTAAATTGTTTCCCCTTCTATTTGCCATGAAGTTATGGGACCATTAGTACAGTCACTCAGCAATTGTCATAAAGGAATATTTCACAATGTGCCAAAGAGAATTGTCGCCTGTTGATAAACCTGACTGCGTTGATGTTCAACCCTCCATCTATTGAATTCATTGGCAATATATTCGCTAATCAGGAGGGTATAATATGGCTGGTGCCTCATCTTGTTTCATAATAAATATTGTCTGGAGACCTCTCAAATAGAATGGAATGAATCATATCTTGTACAAGCTCAAATAGGCAGTGCAATTGATGACAATGTTGAAAAAATACATGGTCCTATATTAAGTGTCCTCAAATTGCTGTCCATATTATAACATGAGGAGGATGCTTGATTGACACAGGACACAGTCACCCATGGGGACTCTGGTCATACTGTGGACATGGCTGCTGCTGCTGCTGCTGAGTCGCTTCAGTCATATCCGACTTTGTGCGACCCCATAGACGGCCTCCTACCAGGCTCCTCTGTTTCTGGGATTCTCCAGGCAAGAACACTGGAGTGGGTTGCCATTTCCTTCTCCAATGCATGAAAGTGAAAAGTGAACATGGCTACACTCCCAGTACTAAGTCCTGAGCCCCTTCAGACAGATAGACCCAACTGAGTCCTTCTCTGTCTTACCCACAGACTGCCTCCATGTCTGAGAGACTTCTTGGCTCTCCAGGGGTGGTCATCTGCCAGGGGTCAAGCCCCAGAATGAAGCCAAGGAGAGGCCTCCCATGCCTTCTTTTCCTGCCCCAGGATTGATCCTCTCCCAGACTGACTGACAGGAAGAATAGCCCTTCTCTTCATGGGAAACCCCATTCACAGGAATGTCATCTATCACCATTCCCCGCTTTAGCCCCCCAGGGTCCCACTGTCCAGACACACCACACAGACATCCCCAACCACCTACTTCCCAGCATCTCTGCCAAAGAAGCAAGGTTCAGGTCCCCTTTGTTCTTGAGTCCAGTGGTCCTTTATGCTCTTATCACCTTCTTGTCTCATTTGCCTTGATAGTTCTTTCTACAGCTGGGGAACTGTTTTGCTCCATATTTGCTCTCAGTTCTGGGCTTGGCTTTTGGAAACAGGAAGACACTATTTCTCTTATCTACCCTGCTATATCCCTCCCTTCAAGTTGGGCATAAAGTCAACCATATCCTTATATGGAGGAAAGGGGACAGGTAGAAAAGTATGTATACAGTTCAGGATCTTAAAATTTGATCCCACTGCATTAATAAATGGTGTTGAGAAAAGCTGGCTATGTAACTGGAAAAATGGTCAGATTGGCTCCACACCTCACCACACATATCAGAATATACATTCAGATACATGTGCAGTTTTGTTTAAATCCAAATAAATCTAGAATAAAATATTAGTTTCCTATTTATTTACATTCAGTAAATTTACTTTTTTTGGATGTATAGTTCTATGAATTTTAACACATACATAGATTCATGCAATCACCACAAGGCAGATCCAAAACAATGCCATCAATTCCAACACCAACTCAGATTGTCCTTCTATAGTCAAGGCTTCCCCCATCTCCAAGCTCTGGCAGCCATGGATTAGTTCTCTCTTTTGGGTTTTGCCTTTTCCAGAATGTCATGCAAATGGAAATATACAATATGTAATCTTTTGAGATTGCTTTATTTCACCTGGTAGAATGCACTTGAGATATATCTATGTTCCATATACCAGTAGGCTATTCTTTTTACTGCTAAGTAGTATTCCATTTTGTGGATAAATTATAGTTTGTCTATCCACCCATTGAAGAATATTGGGTTGTTTATACTTTTGGATGGTTACAAACAGTACAGCTATAAACATTTGTGTACAAGTTTTTGTGTAAATGTCAGTTTTCATTTCTCTAGCTATAGATATAGACATGAGATTGCTTGGCCATATGGTAAGTATGCTTAACTTTAGAAGGAATTGACAAACTATTTTCTGGTGTGGCTGCTTCTAAAAAATGTATAAAAGTTCCAGTTGCCCTGAATCTTCATCCATACATGTATTGCCAGGTTTTGGGTTTTTTTTAACTTTTTTTTTTCATTGAAGTATAGTTGATTTACAATGTTGTGTCCATCTCTGCTATCAGCAAAGTGACTCAGTTATACACATATAGAAAGCCTTTGTTTTTTTTTAATTTAGCCATTTAAATAAGTATGTAGTGGTATCCCATGTAGTTTTAATTTGCATTTCTCTGAATGAAAAATGTTACTGAGCATCTTTTCATGTGCTTGTTTACCAATTACACACTTTCTTTGATAAAGTCTTCAATCTTTTGCTAGTTTTTTAAATCGATTTGTATATATTTTTTTTTATTGTTCAGTTTTTAAATACTTTACATACTCTCTTTGTTGGATGTGTAATTTGCAAATATTTTCTCCCAGTCTCTGGCTTTTTTTTTTTTTTTTTTAAGAAAATGATGGTTTTGCCACTTATCAAAAGTTTAAACACTGGTGAGTATGTATCTACCTTCTGGCTAATGAAGAACTTTCTAAAATATAAAAGCATGAAACAAATAAAAAATGAAGAGGTAAATAAATGTGGTAATTTCTTAAAATTTTTATGGAAAACCACTAAAAAAATTAAAAGCTAAGTAACAAATTAGAGGAAATGTTTTCATAAACCTAAGTAGAAAAAACCCAATACCTTAAATATTTTAAAAGCTTAAATGAGTTAGTAAGAAAAGCTAACAACCTAATAGAAAATGGACATAGGGCATTAAGGCTCATTTCAATGAAGAAACTAAAATGTCAAATAAAATGTATTTCCAAGGTTCTTCCTCATGTTATTTAAAGAAATGCAGATTCAAACAACACTGAAGTACTAATTTTGCCTACCAAGTTGGCAAAGATTTTTAAAGATGTTGATAACACTTCATATTAGGAAGGAGTAGGAACGCAGCTGGTAGGAGGAAAAATTGAGTCAGTTTTCTTGGAAGGCAATCCTGGCACTATGTATAAAGAGCCTTCAAATTGTTCATATCCTTTGACCCACTACTTCCTTTTTGAGGAAATTCGCAGAAAGACCAAAGAAGGGGAAAGGCCGCAGAGTATCAGAATTAGGGGAGAGGCCTCTGCACACATACACCATCACCCTGAAACTCCATTTAGTGCATACCATTTCCACACTGTAAGTAGCAACAAGTCTGTCCTGCCAGGACCCAACTTTGAGCAGGAGCTGTTGTCAGCTAGGTCATCTGTATCATTCATGTACTCAGACACTTGTGCTATCCCCCTGTGGTCCCCCAGGACACCTCTGCACTGGGCTGCAGCTGCAGGGAAAGCAGACTGTGTGCAGTCACTGCTGGAGCTGGGAATGGACAGCAACCTGCGAGACATCAATGAGAGCACGCCCCTGGCCTATGCCCTGTACTGCGGCCACACGGACTGTGTCAAGCTCCTCTCCCAAGAGAGCAGGTGAGCGCACCAGGAGGCACTCATTTTTTTCTTCGTCTCAAAGATTTATAAAATTGGATGCAATTGTCTAAACTGCCAAAACCAGCACAAAACGATCTATAACTTAATAATTGTGTTTGACATTGCCAACTACAAATTGGTACTTGCCATCTACCTCTACAAGGATTAAACAGTGTGCTGCTGCAGCTGCTGACTTTCAACAGCCCTCCCCCCCCCCGCCGCCACTGAAAGGCGCTCAAGGTGGAGAGCAGAAATGAAGCTCTCTGTGCTCTAGAATAACTGACAGAACAGGTCTCTAGATAGTTAGATGTTTTCAAGAACCAATTTTATGAGCCCAATTCTTGCATCTCTTTGTATCTAGAAAAGCACAAAAATCTTTCATGGTGACAACTGTTCCTCATGACTAGCAGTTCAGTTCAGTTCCTCAGTCACGTCTGACTCTCTGCGACCCCATGAATCGCAGCATGCCAGGCCTCCCTGTCCATCACCATCTCCCGGAGTTCACTCAAACTCACATCCATCGAGTCGGTGATGCCATCCAGCCATCTCATCCTCTGTCGTCCCCTTCTCCTCCTGCCCCCAATCCCTCCCAGCATCAGAGTCTTTTCCAATGAGTCAACTCTTTGCATGAGGTGGCCAAAGTACTGGAGTTTCAGCTTCAGCATCATTCCTTCCAAAGAAATCCCAGGGCTGATCTCCTTCAGAATGGACTGGTTGGATCTCCTTGCAGTCCAAGGGACTCTCAAGAGTCTTCTCCAACACCACAGTTCAAAAGCATCAATTCTTCGGCCTTCTTCACAGTCCAACTCTCACATCCATACATGACCACTGGAAAAACCATAGCCTTGACTAGACGGACCTTTGTTGGCAAAGTAATGTCTCTGCTTTTTATTATGCTGTCTAAGTTGGTCATAACTTTCCTTCCAAGGAGTAAGCGTCTTTTAATTTCATGGCTGCAGGCACCATCTGCAGTGATTTTGGAGCCCCAAAAAATAGTTTTCCACTGTTTCCCCATCTATTTGCCATGAAGTGGTGGGACCGGATGCCATGATCTTTGTTTTCTGAATGTTGAGCTTTAAGCCAACTTTTTCACTCTCCACTTTCACTTTCATCAAGAGGCTTTTTAGTTCCTCTTCACTTCCTACCATAAGGGTGGTGTCATCTGCATATCTGAGGTTATTGATATTTCTCCTGGCAATCTTGATTCCAGCTTGTGCTTCTTCCAGCCCAGAGTTTCTCATGATATACTCTGCATGTAAGTTAAATAAGCAGGGTGACAATATACAGCCTTGATGTACTCCTTTTCCTATTTGGAACCAGTCTGTTGTTCCATGTCCAGTTCTAACTGTTGCTTCCTGACCTGTGTATAGGTTTCTCAAGAGGCAGGTCAGGTGGTCTGGTAGTAAGCTCCTGCAAAAAGTATGTGCTTGATTGCATGTACTTCCCCTTCACCAAAACCCTCCCAGCCACCTCTGCTCACCACTCTGAGCAGTTTCTCAGAGTGATCAGAAATGATGTCTCTTGGGCTATAATCCTCATTTTCCCCCAAATAAATAGTGACTCACAACTCTCATGTTGTGCATGTTTTTTCAGTTGACACCATTATCTAACAATGATATGTCCTTGAATCTGTGGAGCAAAATGGTAGTAGTAAGCCTGAATGTATCAGCCTAACATTTACTGAACTCTAATCTCTTCTGTTTTCTCCCTTTCCACATCCATTTAAGCAATATGCTAATTGCTCTTTTGCCTAAATCAGCATTTCTCCAACTCCTTGTTCTCAGGACCCATTTATACTCAAAAATTATGGAGGACCCAAAAAAGCTTTTGTTTATGTGAGTTACACCTATCAATATTTATGGCATGAAACTAAAACTGAGACACTTTAGATAAAATATTTAGTTAGTAATTTAAAGTGATAATAATCCTTTATAAGTTAAGATTAATACCATATTTTTACTTAAAAATAAACTATTCTTCAAAACCAACCAGAAAAAGTGTAATGAAAAGAGCAGCTTTATTTTACTTTGCTCTTCAAGTCTCCTTGATAACTTTATAGAAGTTTAATAGAATACAGCGGGATTCCCACATCTGCGTCTGCATTCAATCTATTGCAACATGACTGTTTTGACTAAAGGGTATGAAAATAATCTGGCCTCACATAGACACATAGGTAAAAAAGGGAGGTGTATTTCAATAGACTTTTCAGATAACTATGGATACTTTTCCTCGGATAGTACACCAAAACTTGACAAGTAGTATTAGGTTGGTACAAAAGTAATTGCAGTTTTACACTGTTGAACTTTGCCATTTGATATTGGGATACATTCTTAAATAAATGTGGTTATGTTATACAACATTTTAATGTGCATTTCTCACTTTATGTCTTTTTTCTAATGACTTATTATTTGCTGTTTCTTTTATATTTATTTTGACTATAGAAACGTTGTTAGACAAAAAGCAAATTCGAATGATTTTTTTATTCGAGTTAAAAATGGGTTGCAAAGAAGCAGAAACAACTTGCAACATCAACAACACATTTGGGCTAGGAACAACTAATGAATGTATAGTGCAGTGGCGGTTCAAGAAGTTTTGCAAAGGAGATGAGAGCCTTGAAGATAAGGAACACAGTGGTCGACCATCAGAAGTTGACAATGAGCAACTGAGAGCCATCATCAAAACTGATCCTACAACTACATGAGAGGTTACAAAGAATTCAATATTGACCATTCTACGGCTATTTGGCATTTGAAGCAAATTGGAAAGGTGAAAAAGCTCGATAAGTGGATGCCTCATGAGCTGACAGGAAATTAAAAAAAAAAAAATTGTCATCTTGAAGTGTCATCTTCTCTTATTCTATGCAACAAGGAACCATTTCTTGATCAGATTATGACATGCAAGAAAAGTGCATTTCAGATGACAACCAGTGGTGACCAGCTCAGTGGTTGGACCAAGAAGAAGCTCCAAGATCAGATCAGTCACTCAGTCATGTCCGACTCTTTGTGACCCCATGAATCGCAGCATGCCAGGCCTCCCTGTCCATCACCGACTCCCGGAGTTCACTCAGACTCACGTCCATCAAGTCAGTGATGCCATCCAGCCATCTCATCCTCTGTCGTCCCCCTCTCCTCTTGCCCCAATCCCTCCCAGCATCAGAGTCTTTTCCAATGAGTCAACTCTTCGCGTGAGGTGGCCAAAATACTGGAGTTTCAGCTTTAGCATCATTCCTTTCAAAGAAATCCCAGCTTCCCAAACCCAAATATGCACTAATAAAGGGTCATGGTCACTGTTTGGTGGTCTGCTGCTCTAGTGATCCACGACAGCTTTCTGAATCCCAACAAAACCATTACATCTGAGACGTACGCTCAGGAAATCAATGAGATTCACTGAAAATGGCAATGCCTACAGCCGACACTGATCAACAGAAAGAGCCCAGTTTTTCTCTATGACAATGCCCAACCACATGTCACACAACCACCGCTTCAAAAGTTGAATGAATTGGGCTACAAAGTTTAGCCTCATCTGCAGTATACACCCGACCTCTTGCCAACCGACTACGACTTCAAGCATCTCAACTTTTCCTAGAGGAAATGCTTCCACAGCCAGCAGGAGGCAGAAGATGCTTTCCAACGGTTCATAAAATCCCAAAGCATGGATTTTTATGCTACAGGAATAAACAAACTTATTTCTCATTGGCAAAAATGTGTTGATTTTAATGGTTGTTATTTTGATTAATAATGATGGGTTTGAGCCTAGTTATAATGACTTAAAATTTATGGTCTGAAATCACAATTATTTTTGTACCAATCTAATAGTTTCCCAAAGATCAGTTGCAGTGTGGACTTTGTCACCTTATCCGTGAACTTTTTGAATTCTGTTACATTAAAATCCATTCATCTCTCTAGCACCTTAAATGTGTCTTATACCTATGCATGATTTTATATCTTGCATTGGTCATTTGAAAAACATTGGTTTGCTTAGTTATGAAGATCTTCCATTAAATAATACATTTCATTTTACAACATTAGAAAAAAATCACATTTATTAATGTCACCACTGATCTCATCAGAAAAGGTTTTATGTATCAGGAAGCTATCAAGCTCAAAGTATGCATACAAATTTTCCAAAATTTCTCAGTTTTGCATGAAAGCTAGATTTTTGTCATTGGCAACAATTACTGTCAATTGTTTACCTTGAAATGACAGACTCACTCTGTTCATTTTTGAAAAATCAAATGCCCTACTCCAAATAACCATAGCTTGCCTAGAAGCCATTGAAATGATGGTTCATGAGGGGAAAAAGTATCTAGTTCAGCTCAAACAACTCCACAAATATTTTACCTCAAAACACCCATCACGTATTAGTATAGAGTTGTTGTTTAGTCCCTCAGTCACGTCCAGCTCTTTGTGAACCCATGCACTGCAGCACTCCAGGCTTCCCTGTAGTTCACCACCTCCCAGAGTTTGCTCAGACTCATGCCCATTGAGTCGGTGATGCCAGTATATAGCAGAATTGCTTATGAGTACTTTCTATTTTATCCAGGAAAAAAAAAAAGCATCTCAAGGATCAATATTTAGTAAAATGAGTAAGTTTTACTGGGCATTATTAAATCAAATGGCAGTTTTGTTTTAATGAAAGTCTATTGTTACTACTGGAGAAGGCAATGGCACCCCACTCCAGTACTCTTGCCTGGCAAATCCCATGGGCCGAGGAGCCTGGTAGGCTGCAGTCCATGTGGTCTCAAAGAGTCGGACACGACTGAGCGACTTCACTTTCACTTTTCGCTTTGATGCATTGGAGAAGGAAATGGCAACCCACTCCAGTGTTCTTGCCTGGAGAATCCCAGGGACGGCAGAGCCTGGTGGGCTACCGTCTCTGGGGTCGCACAGAGTCGGACACGACTGAAGTGACAGCAGCAGCAGCATTGTTAGTACTACCTTGATTTGTGCCAAGGAGCCCATTGTTTTGCCCATTTGCTCTCTTGCATGCTTGGTGTAAAAAGCAGTCCAGTGAAAAAGACAACATCTTGATATTATTATGAATACGGTTTTAACTTCATGAGGCCTGTCGGAGACCTCACCTCCAGGGTTCAATGGACCACACTTTGAGACCCACTGGCCAAAATCACAACCTTACTAGGAAAAGGAAATTGATTGTAGAAGATGCTAAAGTAGCATTAGCATTTACTTACTTTAGTTAGCACAGGGACATATTCTATATGGGAAAACTTGCAGGAATGCTAGAGATCTGGGGTTCTCTCTCTGGTAGTGTCAGGAGTGCAGAATCTGTGTTTCATATTTCATAAAGCCTTTTGGAAGGTGAAAGGAGGAAGATAAAAATTCATCACAGGAATAAAGATTCAATTATACACTGTGTGACCTACAGGAAAAAGAAAAAATTTCATTATATGTGGCCAAAATGAGGAGTGATACTTTCCAAACCACAGGTTACAATATCTCACTGCAAAGAGAAATGTTGCAATATTGCTTTTAGGGCATGCACACAGGTCCGGTTTCATCATTAACTCATACCGCAGAAAGCACTAATCAATTGTGGCCTCAAAAGAGAATAATACAGAAATTTCCAAGCAAAAAAAACAGCATAGTGCCTCAGGGAAACTCCACACAAGAAGAGCCAGCCGGACAGCTGCAGATCTTTTTCCCCTGCAGAATTTGCCTGCCCATTGGACATTGCTCACTTTTTTTCTGCTGCCACGCCCAAATTCTGGCATACACACTTCCTGTTCTGCAGCCCAAGCCCAGACAAAAGCTTCTCTCCTTGGCTTCTTTTAGTATGTTTTATTTTAAGTGTTTTTCAATAGGAAATTTAGTAAAAACTCAACAGGAAACAAATAACACACAAACTGTAAAATGGGCAGGCTTCCTGAGGTGGATAATGTCAGAGCTCTGCCCTTATCTCCAGGGAGCCTTTACAGAGAACACCTGAAAAAATCAGACTCCCCTCCCCCAGCTCTGCAGCCTCCACCCAGCTGCTAGCTAAAGCTTGAACACAACATGTGGCCTTTATTTCTTTGACTTAAAGCTGGCGCTTCTACTGACTGGCCTTAAGAAGTGAGTAAACAGTAACCCCTGAAGGTATTTGGTATTTTCAGCTTACTTGATCCCCTGGCAAAAACAAATTTTGAAAGGATAGTTCCTGAGGGAACAAGCAAAATCTAACTAAGAAATATTCTAATTATGGACAGTAGACTGACCATGCCAAGGAAGGGGGTGGCATGTGAGTAGCTTTTGCACATCACCTTTAACTTGAGAGGGCGCTGAATGACTTTGAATGATCTCCTTCCTGGAGATGGAATAGAGGGAGGTATGTTGTTTGATGACTGCTGTTGCGCCACTTCCTGTTCTCACAGAGCATCCTTGTTTTATATCCTATAGAACAGAGCCTCCTAGACCCCTTCCTGCCCAGAACAGTAGGCCCCAGAAGAAGGAGGGACGATTCGGCATGCTCAATCAAATCTTCTGCAAGAACAGAAAGGAAGAGCAGAGGGCCTATCAGAAGGACCCCAGCAGGGACTGGCACAGGGGAGAGCACACCTCGGAAGTCGATGACATCATCACCACCTTTGACAGCAACGTGGATACCAACTGCCAAGAGCAGCCTGATGAGCAGGTGGCTATGGTTGACTTTAAGAAGAGGACCTCAGAAAACTCAAAATATCACTTGCCAGAAAAGAAGCCTCTGGCCCGTAAAGGGCTTCCACCAATCAGAACACAGAGCCTCCCACCCATCACCCTGGGCCATAACTTCCTGACAGCCTCCCAGGGGGCCACTTCCCATGCTGGCCTGAGCTCTGGTACTCATCATGCGGCTCAGCGATCTCAGAAAAGCCGAAGTGAGCAAGATTTGTTGAATAACAGAACTGGCTGCCAGGCATTGCTAGATAACCCTTGGAAAGGTGATTCTCACCCGGTGTTCTATAAAGCCTGGACTATGTCTTCATCTGACAAGCTGCTAGACAGGTTGCTCACCAGCAGATCTGGCCACCAGGAAGTATCAGGGCCCCCACATCTTCCTCATCTACATAATCCTTCATCAGGTAATGTCCTTCCTCATTCCTGACAGATTCTGTACAAGAAACATGTCATACAGTCCTGAGTGAGGAGGGAGAGTAGATAGCTTGGAGGACTTCCCTTTAGTCCACTGGATTCAGGGTATCTAGGCTATGTAAGGAGAAGGAAATGGCAACCCACTCCAGTGTTCTTGCCTGGAGAATCCCATGGACGGAGAAGCCTGGTAGGCTGCAGTCCATGGGGTCGCACAGAGTCGGACACAACTGAAGCGACTTAGCAGCAGCAGCAGCAGGCTATGTAAACAGTCTGCTTTTCCAACCTGAGGACAGTCATCAAGTAGAAGCATGTGCCTTCTCATCTTATCCCATCCCACCAAATATGTGTGGTGACTGGCAGGTTGGAGCAGGAATGTTATTATTTCCACCAGCAAGGATTCTTAAGCAGGGATCCTTGCCGATATCACCTACAAGGGGTTGATTTGTTTGTGTGACTGTTTGCTTTTAAATCAGGTGTTCAATGCCCACTCTGGGCCCACTGAACCAAAATTTTGGTGAGGCAGAAGGGAAAAGAGTAATGCCTTCCACGTGTATGAGTAGAAAGGGAACATTTCACACATTTATGGATCAAGACTCCAAACACGTCAAAGGATTGATTACCTGGCAGATTACCTGTGTCTGCCCGCAGCTATGTAGCCCCTCATCCGAAGCAAACTATGTTATTAATTTTTCGCTTGTCCTTCCGGAAGTATTTTATACATATTTAAGTATTTGTATATATACATATATATATACATTTTAAATAAATAAGCACATCACACTAAAGAATCTATATTTTTGTACACATACAAGCAATATATATGTGTCTACTTTTCACCTGTTTAAACAAACATATCACACTAAAACTTTTATTTGTATTTTTTAAAATCACCCACAGGGGATTCTGAGGTACAGTGGAGACTAAGATCTATTGTTCTAAAGTGCAGGCTTCAGAACAGCTGCCAAAATCAGGTCATTACTATAACAGCTTATTTTGTTATGAAGTGAATTAATCACTAACATTTAAAAATCATGAAGTTTTTACATAAAAGTTTAAATTTCTAGCTTCTCTTGAGAAATTGAAAAATCCAGCAACACTAAACACAAATACCTTTTGGCAATAATTGGCTAGATCTGAGTAACCAGTATCCCTCTGGACACCACTTGGACATCACTGTCCCCAGTTTAGCCCAGTCCACACCACTCTCTAGTCTCTGTCCATGGAGTGTCTGTTGTTCTTTAACAATAAGTTTCTGTTGCTTTTCTTATAGTGGGGTTAAGAGGGAAAATGATGTTTCTTGAACCCATGCTTCTTTCAAAAGTAGAAAAGTGAAAGACCAAGAGGGTGTATGTATATTTTAAGAACTAGATGAGATCAATATATCTTTAGAGGTAAGAACTATTCCTTCCCATTTAATATGCAGCATGAGCCTGGCTCTCCTCACTCATTTACACGTGCCTGGTGTCTGAAACCTGTGAGGCAGCTTAAGACTTCTCTCATACATATTCATTTGTATTTAAATGTATTTATTTGAATAAATACCTGACAGCTATTTCCTGAGAAGAACTTCCCGCAAGGTCTTACTTCCTCCTCAGAGCACTGGAGTGTGGGTAGTTTCCCTGTGTTCTGTGGAGGGTAAGGAAGCAAAGATATTGGTTTGCTGTCTTTTAACACTTTGATGGCCTCCAGGGCCTTGACTCAGCCTGCTTTCTGGAGTTAGTCCTGTCCTGGCTAATATCTCCTTTTTGGGGAAAAAAAAATTTATTTTTTTTTTTTTTAATTTTGAGTCTTGTTCTTTTTCTGTTCCCAGGACAGCCTGGGGCTGTTTTTTCTTTATCAGTTAGAATTGGTTCATCTGTTGTAACAGAAACCCAAAGTAACAGTGGTTTAAGCAACATAGAAGTTTATTCCTCTCATATGAAAGAAGTTGAACGTTATGGTTCCCAGTGCTTGGTGAACCATGATTGCTGGGGACCAGCCCCAGCTGATCCAGGGTATTCGAAAGAGAGACGGCCTAGGCGACTATTTATATGCTAATTAGAGATATAGAGAACAATAGAATGAGGATAGCTCAGTAGGAAAATTCAGTGGAGAAAAGAAGCTGAGTAGCTTGGTTTACGCGGGAGACCAATAAAACTTCAAGACAAGAAGTTTGCACCACTTACGTAGGCCGCAGGCGCCCTCTCGAATAGCGGAAGGTGCCTCACCCTAGACACCTTCTCGAGTGGGTCTTAGAAGCCCAGGCATAATTAGTAAGCGTGGTGGGTTCCGCGCTCCAGATGGAGACTCAGCTGGAAGTTAAAGGGAAGAATGACATGGGGAGACCAAGCGCTGGTGAACAAGGCCCGTAGCTTTATTTTTAACAGGGGCTTTTATACCCTAAGTTACACATAGAGGATAATAGGGGATGCAAAGTCAGCAGTCTTTGATTCTTATCAAAAACCAAGGTTTCTTTCCTGCAAATTTATCGTATACAAATGGTTTAAGTGATTTACATCATCTTCTGGCCAGAAGGCCTACTAACATTTTATGACTCTTGACAAGGACTTATCAACAAAGACTTATTTTCTCTAAGAGTAATTATTTTAATGTTTGGCACCATCTTCCAAAGATAAAATTGCATTCTTATAGGGCGGATGTGTAATGGGTTTACAACAAAGGAAAGAATTTATTACCTTAAGGGTCTAAAGTTACTAACACCAAGGCCACTACTTATTTTTTCTATATACCAACTATTAATTAATACACATTCAAGGATACAATTCAGGGGATGTGAAAACTTGGCAACAAGCATTGACTCATCAATGAAATCCTTTACTAGTTTATTCTGACAGTTTTTAACTCTCTGAGAGGCTCTAAGCTATTTGAATATCTTAAGCTTCCCGTGCCTCTGGAGGCTAGGAGACTGTAAACAACCGTATGCATAGCTGCAGGAGTCCGGGTAAACTTGTCAGGCGAGTTAGAGAGCCATCTGAGGGGTTTGGATTTAAACACTCCTAATTGCCCAGGAACTTTATTAATTGGAGCTGTAAATTAACTCTTTGACAGAGAGTGAGAGATGGTGGTAGGGGACAGCCCCCAGTAAAGTCAGAGGTGAGAGCACAAAGCAATAGAGTAGGCAGACTCTGGTTTTTTGGGGGAAAATGCTCGAGAATATTCGGGGGGACTCCTGAGGCTCGATCCCGCCTTTGCGTATGCCGAGCCTCCTTCCTCATGACCTTTGTCACGAGCGGAATGCCTCCCCGGCTCCCCGCACATGATCCTTCCGTTTGTATTCTCTACAACTTAACCTATGGCTTTCATTCTTTGGAGAAAGAGAAGGAGAAAGGAGAGAGGGGAGAGGAAAATGGATGTCCCCAAACTGAATTATCTCCCATTAATAAGTCATCTCCCATCGCTTCTAGGCCTTTTGGCTAAGATCAAGTGTAATAAGTTATTGACCATAAGTCCTAGAGTCTGCTCCCATCTCATTGGCCAGAACTTTGGTCACATGACTGCCTATCTGCAAGGGAGACTGGGAATTGTTGTGTTTTAGTTGATCACATGACTCTACCTCCAAAACTGGATTTTCATTTCTAAGAGAAATAAGGGAGTAGATATTGAATAGAGAATTCATAGATTCTGTCACATGTGCCATCTAAAACTTTCCGTATTTTGTAAAATAAAAGAAAATTCAATAAAGTTGGTTTTAGGATTGATTTCACTTTTCCAGTGAAGTAACTTGAAAAGTCCCTAGGGGCAGGAAAGCAGAAAAGAACTAGCAGAATTCTCCAAGGGAATGTTAAATGATTAGCTGTGCCTGGATCAAAGCTTTTATTTTTTTCAACCAATGTTTTTGAGTGCTGATTATAACTAGGAGCCGTTCTAGGTAACTGAGTCATGATAAGATAAATATCCCAAGAATCTTCAGTCTATAAATGAACTTCCAGGAACATGGATTTTTCTAAGTTGATTATACAACTCACTTTAAATTGATTTTCTTCTCATGTTTACATATGAAAATCATAAGGGTTTTAAATGGAAAGGACCCTAGTCTTCACTCATTCTTTAAATGATTATTGAGTGTCTATTATTATAATTTATCAAGAGGCAGCATATCCAGTGGTTAAGAGAAAAATTCTTTTTTTTTTCTTTTTTTGGCTACCACATGGCTTATAGGATCTTAGTTCCCCAGAGAAGAACTGAACCCGGGTCAATAGCAATCAAAGACCTGAGTCCTAACCACTGGACCACCAGGGAATTCCCCGAGAGGTCTTTTAAAGTCACATTTTTGTTGTTGTTTTGTCAATAAGCCCTGGCTCTCTTTTACTTGCTGTTAATGAATCTCTCTAAACCTTTGTTTCCTCGTGTCAAAAATGGGACGAAATACCCAACTTTTAGGGTTGTGAATTGATAGTAAGGTTAAATAAATTGATACATTTATAATACTTAAAATAGTGACTTTAACATAGTACTATACAAATACACACAAATTTGTGGGCTTTTTTAAAAACTATGTGCCAGGCCCTACACTAAGCCCAGTGCCTTAGACACAAGCTATAGGTGATGACATTTAACTGCCTTTTTGCTCTCAGATCTAATCTCTTACTTCTAACTCTATTCTGTATCTCTGGAAACTATCCCTCCCAGGCTCCCTGGAAGCTGCCTCCAGGTACTTTTGCTAAAGTGCCAGGAGGCATTGGCAAGAGTACAAGCAGGAGAAAGAGGAAAACCAGTGTAGTTCTCCTCAATGTCCCTCTGCTTCCTATGGAATTTCCAGTAGGGGTTTCACTCCTCCTACTTCCTCCACACAGCCCCTCACTTGTAGTTCTGGCTCCCACTAGCTTCTGGACCTTGGTAATACCAGCTTTTTCTCTTATACTCCAGACTAGAAGTGGTTGCATCCTCCTTCTGTGGTTAATTTCTGGATGTCCTTTAACCTTGTCATCTGGCTTCTCAGCTTTTCCACCACCAGTATAACGAAATTTCCATATGAAATTGCCTCTCTTTCAGAGGCCTAAAGAGGTCTCCATTTTCCTGAATGAGCCCTGATGGATAAGGCAAGACATGTCATCTCTCTGAGCTACAATTTTCCTACTCTCTGGATACACAGTCTGGGGCCGTTTTGTTTCATGAAGGCCTTTCCAGTTATAATGTACATAGCCTAGAAAAGTTAAAACAACTTGTTCAGTCTTAACAACTAATGAGTGACATATTCATAACTTTAACCCAGATCTCCTAAGAAGTTACCACACAGCCTCCTGGTGGCTCAGAGGTAACAGTCCACCTGCAATGCAGGTAGATGTGGGTTCGGTCCCTAGGTTGGGAAGATCCCCTGGAGGAGGAGATGGCCACCCACTTCAGTATCCTTGCCAGGGACAATACCATGGACAGGGGAGCCTGGTGGGTTACCGTCCACTGGGTCACGAAGAGTCGGGCTGCTCACATATACAATGGTGTGGAAGTGGTTCAGTCGCTAAGTCATGTCTGACTCTGCAACCCCATAGACTGTAGCCCGCCAGGCTCCTCTGTCCATGGGATTTTCCGAGCAAGAATACTGGAGTGGGTTGCTATTTCCTCCTCCAGGGGATCTTCCCAACCCAGGGATTGAACCCACAAAATAAGGGCTTCCCTTATTTCTGTCTTTATATCTCAAAGTCCAGTTGATAGCATGCTTACCAAATTATTTACGATGTGATTTTCTTAGAAACTACACCATCCTCCCCCAAAGAAAAATATTTCTGCCTTATGGATTTTATTTTTGCAAATATTTTTAACCCAATTTGAGTTTTTTTTTTTTTTTTAATGACTACTGAAACTTCCAGACTACAGTTGGGAGAGTTCACTTAAGTGGTTTAAATTGTTAGTTTAGGCGGGTTGAAACTCAGCAGATTTCTGCACTGAGCTCCCATACTTGATGTGAAAACCTAATGTGGTAAAGCAATTGGGTACTATAAATCATGCCACTGCACCACTGGCTTGAACTTGGATCGTCTCTCTCCCCTGGATTTTTTCTTTTCCTGCCCTGGGTTTAGTAGAAATAATATGGGCTAGCAGTGATTACTACCATTTGAATTCCTGGAAGCTAATATCCTGTGCTGACTTCAGCAACCCTGAACATTTAGCTGTAATGATTATTGCTTAACATTTATTGAGACCTGTCAATGGGCTAGATGGAGAGGATGGGGGATAAGGCACTTAACCAAAATGAGGGAATTTGGAGCACATCAGCTTAATTCATTGCAAGCAGCTTTCAGAGAAAATGGAACAGAGAGTTCTGTGGTATTTGCTACCAGCCTGGTTATTTACAAGTCATCACAAGGAACCTAAGAAAGTGCTTGCTTCCTTTCTCCCTCAAGAGAGAACTTTCTTCTCCAGAATTTTCTAGACTATCCCAGCAACAACTCCCTCTCCTCCCTGCATAGGTCTGATGTCATGACCACCACTGTTTAAACCCATCAGCAATGGGTTTAACCCACTCTAGTACTCTTGCCTGGAAAATCCCATGGACGGAGGAGCCTGGTAGGCTGCAGTCCATGGGGTCGCTAAGAGTCAGACACGACTGAACGACTTCACTTTCACTTTTCACTTTAATGCATTAGAGAAGGAAATGGCAACCCACTCCAGTGTTCTTGCCTGGAGAATCCCAGGGATGGCGGAGCCTGGTGGGCTGCCATCTATGGGTTCACACAGAGTCGGACACGACTGAAGCAATTTAGCAACAGGACAAAGGCCAGATTCTTCAGCTGGCAAAGTCCTCCCAACGTAGCCTGGCCTCACTTACCTTTCTCAACTTCTGCACCTCCCATTTCAATCTTTCCCCCTGCCCCCTCCCCTTGAACAGTTCCTTGAATATCTCTAAGCTCTTGAGGAACCCATACCTTTTACTCTACGACGTCTTTGCCCGTGTTTCGTTTTGTTTTTCTTTTAACCTTTCATCCACTGAGTGCTTGATAGAGTCCTACAATCTTTTAAGAACCAACCCAAACTTGCCTCCTATGCAGAAGGCTCCTCACTGCTGTAGGAGGTGTGGCCCGTTTTTACTATCCATCATGAAAGAATCCTTCCTCTGCCTTGTTAAGCCTTCTCAGGGGCAGTGAACCACAGACTTCCCCTTCAACAGCACTGCAGGAGAGGAGTTTTTAATCCCCATTTTAGAGATGAAGAAATTGGAGGATTGGAGTGGTTACCCCACCCGCCTAAGGTCATAAGGTAGCTAGGAAGTGGCAGAGCAGATGTTTAAGCAAGGTCTGTGGGATTCAAGACACACTGATCTCTCTGGGCCCTTCTTTCCTCTGTGATAGCTTCACAGCACTACTCATGGCCTTCAAAAGTACTTTATCTGTTTCTATTCCCATCAGCCACTTTGAGCACCTTGCCTTCTCTTTGTACTCTAGTCTCTGGAATGCAAAGAGTTTGCAATAGATGAGTGCTGAATATATTTGTTATTATTATTAATCTTCATTCTCTTCTATTTCCTCATTTAACTGTGAAAATTTTTTCTGCCTTTTTATTCTAAGACAGTGGTCATCCTCCACAGGCTGGACACCCCTTGAAAGCTCCCGCAGCACAGATAGATCTTTAAACTATGCACATTCTACCTTGTTCTTCAAAACTGAGCAAAATGTCAGGGTGGCAAAAAGTTTAACTCTCCTCCCACCTCCTCCCAAATCACTGCTGAAGTCCATCTCTGCCACTTCTCCCATCCTATCTATACCATTTTGGCCTCTAAGGAGGCAACATGGTGTGCATTTTAGGTCCAGACAGACCTGGGTTGGGTCCAGATTCTGTCACCTCCTGTCATATGACCTTGAGCTCCATTCAGAACTCCTCCAAATCACAGTGTCCTCATTTGGAGACTGGGCATGATAGTACCTCTCTCACAAGGGAAAGTGATTGTTAGGATTAAATGAGATTACATATATAGAAACTAGTCCAGTGCTTGACCACAGTAAGTGCTCAATAGTGTTACCCGTAATTATCATCTCATTTTTGGTTTTTCAAATTTCTGCTCCAGTGTTCATGGATAAATAATCGAATATGAGTTGATACAGGTTTTACTGTAATTCTACTCAGGAATTTTTTTTTAAAACAATGGCTTATGAGCTTCCCTCATGGCTCAGATGGTAAAAGCATCTGCTTGCAATGCAGGAGACCCAGTTCCATCCCTGGGTAGGGAAGATCCTCTGGAGAAGGAAATGGCAACCCACTCCAGTACTCTTGCCTGGAAAATTCCATGGATGGAGGAGCCTTGTAGGCTACAGTTCATGGGGTCAGACAGGACTGAGCGATTTCACTTTCACTTATGAGGTTATTTAACCTTCAAAGTTCAAAGGAATAAAAATATAAAGGCAAAATGTATACCCAGGAGACTGGAAATTTTGCTTAATATTCATCAAATGACACTGTTCAGATGACCACCCCTAAAAATCTACCACTGGACTCACCGAAGCAGATAGGGGGTGGATCTTTTCCCCCTGTTCTAAGGACTGCTTTACCCAAACAGAAGACTTAAACCCTATGGGCCTCACTATAGTGACTCTTGTTCCTACTAGACTGCTAAGTAAAAGGTTCCTACTAGACTGCTAAGTAAAAGATCAAATGAATACATGCCCCACTCTCTAGGAGATCATATTTAAAAATGCCACATAGTAGCACTGTAATAATTGCTAATGTTTATTATTTACTTTATAAGCTAAATGCTTTACCTTTGTTCTCCTAGTTAATCTTTATAACAACTGGAAAAGACAGAAAGCTATTATCCACTTTTTACATATGAGGAAGTTGAGATTTAAAGAGAGAACATCACTTGCTCAAGTTGGGAATTAAGCCTAATCCTGTCTGATCCTGTTGTTCTTGTTCATTCACTCAGTTGTGTCCAGCTCTTTGAGACCTCATGGACTGCAGCATGCCAGGCTTCCCTGTCCTTCACCATCCCTCAGACCTTGCTCAAACTCATGTCTATTGAGTCAGTGATGCTATCCAACTGTCTCGCCTGTCTTCAACCTTCATCCCCTTCTCCTGCCTTCAACCTTACCCAGCATCAGGGTCTTTTCCAATGAGTAGGCTCTTTGCATCAGGTGGTCAAAGTATTGGAGCTTCAGCTTCAGCCTCAGTCCCTTCAAAGAATATTTAGGACTGATTTCCTTTAGGATTGACTGGTTTGATATCCTTGTAGTCCAAGGCACTCTCAAGAGTCTTCTCCAACACCACAGTTCAAAAGCATCAATTTTTGGTGCTCAGCCTGCTTTATGGTCCAACTTTCATATCCATACATGTCTACTGGAAAAACCATAGCTTTGACTAGACAGACCTTTGTTGGCAAAGTAATGTCTCTGCTTTTTAATATGCTGTCTAGATTGGTCATAGCTTTTCTTCCAAGGAGCAAGCGTCTTTTAATTTCATGGCTACAGTCACCATCTGCGGCAATTTTGGAGCCTAGAAAAATAAATACTGTCACTGTTTCCATTGTTTCCCCATCTATTTGCATAGAGTGATAGGACTGGATGCAATGATCTTAGTTTCCTGAATATTGAGTTTTAAGCCAACTTTTTCATTCTCCTCTTTCATTTTCATCAAGAGGCTCTTTAGTTTTTCTTCATTTTCTGCCATAAGGGTGGTGTCATCTGCATATCTGAGGTTATTGATATTTCTCCCGGCAATCTTGATTCCAGCTTGTGCTTAATCCAGCCCGGCATTTCTCATGATGTACTCTGCATACAAGTTAAATAAGCAGGGTGACAGTATACAGCCTTGACTTACTTCTTTCCCAATTTGGAACCAGTCTGTTCTTCCATGTCCAGTGCTAACTGTTGCTACTTGACTTGCATACAGACTTCTCAAGGGGCAGGTCAGGTGGTCTGGTATTCCCATCTCTTGAAGAATTCTCCAGTTTGTTGTGATCCACAGAGTCAAAGGCTTTGGCATAGTCAATGATCAGAAGTAGATGTTTTTCTGGAACTCTTTTGCTTTTTCTATGATCCAACAGATATTGGCAATTTGATCTTTGGTTCCTCTGTCTTTTCTAAATCCAGCATGAACATCTGGAAGTTCACAGTTCATGTACTATTGAAGCCTGGCTTGGAGAATTTTGAGCATTACTTTGCTAGTGTGTGCAATGAGTGCAATTGTGTGGTAGTTTGAGCATTCTTTGGCATTGCTTTTCTTTGGGATTGGAATGAACACTGACCTTTTCCAGTCCTGTGGCCACTGCTGAGTTTTCCAAATTTGTTGGCATATTGATGCAGCCCTTTCACAGCATCATCTTTTAGGATTTGAAATAGTTCACCTGGAATTCCATCACCTCTACTAGCTTTGTTTGTAGTAATGCTTCCTAGGCCCACTTGACTTCACATTCCAGGATGTCTGGCTGTAGGTGAGTGGTCACAGTATTGTGGTTATCTGGGTCATGAAGATCTTTTTTGTATAGTTCTTCTGTGTATTCTTGCCACCTCTTCTTAATATCTTCAGCTTCTCTTAGGTCCATAGGATTTCTGTCCTTATTGAGCCCATCTTTGCATGAAATGATCCCTTGGTATCTAACTTTCTTGAAGAGATCTCTAGTCTTTCCCATTCTATACGTTTTCCTCTATTTCTTTGCATTGATCACTGAGGAAGGCTTTCTTATCTCTCCTTGCTGTTCTTAGGAACTCTGCATTCAAATGGGTATATCTTTCCTTTTCTCCTTTGCCTTTTGCATCTTTTCTTTTCTCAGCTACCTGCCTCAGGCAACCATTTTGCCTTTTTGCGTTTCTTTTTCTTGGGGATGATCTTGATCACTGCCTTCTGTACAATGTCATGAACCTCCGTCCGTAGTTCTTCAGGCACTCTGGATGTAATCCCTTGAATCTATTTGTCACTTCCACTCTATAATTGTAAGGGATTTGATTTAGGTCATACCTAAATGGTCTAGTGGTTTTTCCCTACTTTCTTCAATTTAAGTTTGAATTTGGCAATAAGGAGTTCATGGTCCGAGTCACCGTTAGCTCCCGGTCTTGTTTTTGTTGACCGTATAGAGCTTCTCCATCTTTGGCTGCAAAGAATATAATCAATCTGATTTTGGTATTGACCATCTGGTGATGTCCATGTGTAGTGTCTTCTCTTGTGTTGTTGAAAGAAGGTGTTTGCTATGACCAGTACGTTCTCTTGGCAAATCTCTGTTAGCCTTTGCCCTTCTTCATTTTGTACTTCAAGGCCAAATTTGCCTGTTACTCCAGTTATCTCTTGACTTCCTACTTTTGCATCCCAGTCTCCTAACTTTTGCATTCCAGTCCGCATGTGTTTAATAAATGTTTAATGTTCAGAGAAAAATCAGTGCTTGTTGATTTCTCTGATGTAAGTACTCCCACCATTGCTGATGTCAAGCCACTAAGTGTGATGTCAACCATCTCACAAAATTCCTGAAAATTGGTATGCACAGCTCCAGCATAGCACTACTGGTCATTTAAATGATATATTCCAGGTCTCCAAAATGCTTTCATTTACCTCTCATCTTCCATCTCATGATTCTCAATCCTGGATTCATATTAGAATCACCTGGAAGCTGAAACAAATCTAGCATCCTATCCAGCCCCTGAGATACTCATTTAATCAATGTGGTTGGTGTTTAGTCAGAGTAGCATCTTTTTTTTTTTTTTTTAACTCCTCAGATAATTTCTCAGTGCAGCCAGGACTGAGAAACACTGATCTTGAAGATTATGTCCTACTCATCACCCACTCTTCAACACAGATTCACGAATACATGATACATTAATACCCTATTTTATTTTTCAAACTTTTAAGTTTTGTGCAGTATATGACCAACTGAGCTTGGTTTTTTGTTTTTTAATTTGTATTTATTTTGGCTGCACTGGGTGTTTGTTGCTTTGTTGGAGTTTTCTCTAGTTGCCATGAGTGGGGTCTAGTCTTCATTGCAGTGCGCTTGCTTCTCTTTGCAGCAGCTCGTCTTGTTGCAGAGCACAGGCTCTAAGTGTGGGTTTCAGTAGCTGCAGCACACAGGCTCAGTAGTTGCGACTTCCAGGCCATAGAGTGTGTGGCCTCAGTTTGCTCTAGAACTCAGGCTCAGTGTTGTGGCGCCCAGCCTTGATTGCTGCGGAGCATGTGGAGTCTTCCCTAACCAGGATTCAAACCCATGTCCCCTGCCTTAGCAGGTGGATTCTTATCCACTGTGCCGCAGGCGAAGTCCCTAATTGTGCTTGTTTATAATTTTTTTAAAGCTAGTTTACTCAAGAAATGATTTTGGATACATTTTTCCTTTCACTTAAATGGTGACTGGCATGTGATAGAAACGGAATATGGTGTAGTTATTTTGTTGTTAACATCATAAATTTCACGATCTATAACAACTTGTATGATTCTCTAATCCACTGGATTTTATAATTTGCACTTGGTTGAGTCTCAAATGATTGACGCAAATTATGTTTGTCCCCAGGACAAAATTTTCAGCATCTGTCCCCAAACAGACCCAAAATCAGGGATCTTCCTTATACTCGGAACAACCTAGCTCCCCTACCAGACCAAAAATGTAAGTATTTTCAATCTTCCTCAGCTTCCTTTGCAAATAGTAGTGCTGTTATTAGGACTAAATGTTATTTCGGTTTACTTTCATTTTTCCAAGAGAACATCAAGTACCAAAACTTGAAAATTATAGGAAAATAGACTAGAGACAGTCTTTAAAGCTCCATCCAAAATGGTAATGCTTATTTAAAAGAAATACTTGCTTCCTTGAGGAATTTTTATGTTTGGACTATAAAGACAATAACAGAAGTTTATTTTGCTATGTACTATTTAATGTCTTTAATGCTTCAAAAATTATTCTAAGACTGGCTTCCTGGCATTGTTTTCCTTACTATGTTGGACAGATAGAAATGTGTGTTACCTCTGTACTCACAGGCTCTGCAGTCCTTGGCAGAAAGGAATAATCAAGTATAATGTTCATCAGGTTTACTTTTGGCATTATTTTATACAAAACTTCTCACAATATAAACTGTTAATATATTCTATTCACCAAGTGATCAAGTTTGCCTGTGTCTAAGTATTATCTGGGGTGCTTGTTATAAAATGGATTCCAGGGCCCCACGCTCAGAAATTCTGAGTTTGTGTATGCTTATGTCTGTACTCTGAGACAGTGTAGATTAGAAAACTGATTCAGAGAGGTCACATGACTCACCCATTATTATTTAGGCAGTAAGTTGCAGAGGTACAGTCAGCTGCTTCAAGAAACAAATAATACTCACTGGATTCTAATTTCCTTTCTTCCTGTTCTTCCTATCCCAACACACTGGTTTATAACACATGCACAAGCACTCGCATGCACATGTACACATATACTCTCTACATCATCTTAATTGCAGAGATTAGATGATTTAGAAGCTGCTTTATTTAAGACAAGTCCCTTACCCTTTCTTTACTTCAGTTCCTTCAGCCTGTAAGAGTGGTGCCACCTGATAAGATTGTTGAGAGGATTAAATGAGGTGACACATGCAAAATCCTTGGCAACCATTTGCACAGAGTAAATATCCAATATATCTTTTCTGCCCCAGACGGCTGTTCAAATGGGACAAGTCAAGAGTTCTAGAACCTTTTAGTTAAAAACCAAGAACCATGGGGTCTTAGGACAACTCTGTCTTTTTTTTCGGATAAGGAAAGGGAGAAGTGGAGATTGTCCAAAGTCACACACAGACTTAGTAGCAGAAACCAAGACCTCTTTCTTGACAGATTATTTTCCTTGCCCTTACTAATTTGTCTAAAGAGAGAGTTTTGGATGGTGTGAATTCAATCACTGAATGAAATTCAAGTCTGACCTTGTCTTTAAGCAGAAATGTAGTCACAAAGACATCTAAGGAAAGAGTCACTTAGCCTTAAATCCAGTATGGCCTAGAGAAGCCAAAGAGAGGGGATTTTCTTTGGCAGAGCCCAGCAGCTTTGCTTTTCATGATTAAATTTAAGGAGACAGGAAAAGATAAAGATCTTTGACCGACTATAGCTCTATGAAAAACAAATGGAAAGGTACAGTGCCTGTCCTGAAAGAAACCTGAGAACCTTTTGAGGTTTGCATAAAAGCACAGTACAAACATCTTGGGGCTTATTTAGGGCCTTGTGCTGACTTGGCTTTCAAGGGCTGCTCCACCCAAGGAAAAGAGAACTTTGCCAGGCACGCACAGTCTGATCATGTTTTCACCAAACTCAGCCCCACCTCGTATTGCACATATTTGACTTCCCTGACTGGAGCTTCCTAGGTTGCTCCAGTGGTAAAAAACCTGCCTGCCGATACAGGAGACATAAGAGATGCAGATTCAGTCCCTGGGTCAGGAAGATCCCCTGGAGATGGGCATGGCAACCCACTCCAGTATTGTTGCCTGGAGAATCCCATGGACAGAGGAGGCTGACAAAGAGTCAGACACGACTGAAGCAACTTAGCATGCACACACAACATCCCTGACTACGTGTAAGCTTGATAGGTAGATACACATGACTATCTCCTGAAGTTAAGCTCTCTGCAAGAAAAACTTCTTAGAAGCGCCTGTATTCCTTCAGATATAACACAGTTCTTCTACCACCATTCCATTCCTAAGAGAAGAAAACCCTGAAAGTCTTTCCTTCTATTCTTTCCTCCCAGTTCTGTCTGGAGAACCTCTACGGACCAACCGAGTGCTTCCTGCTATTCCAAGCCAGCGGGGACACAGTCCACCAGCTGAAGAGAGTGAAAACTCTGCCAGTTCCACCAATGATGAAAACTAGCTATGGGTCACTGATTGTGAAAATATAGACAAGATCTATTTTCAACTGTCAAAGAACAAGATTACTCTAGTTCGTAAGAACAAAGACTGATCTAGTAAATTGCATTCTATAAGCCATTCATGGTTTTATAACTCAAAGTTCTTTGTTCCGCATAAGCACTTAGAATCTTTGATTGTGTATATATTGTAAGTCTGTGAGTTTCTGTGACCTCTACAAGCCTAAATAAAAAGTCACAGTATATTATCAGCAGGGAACCTTAGTTATGTTTGGTTTGTTTTGTGGCATGTTTGCTGATTTTTTTTTTTTTAATGATTTTCTGTTTTTAAAAAATGTATGCTTTGCTGAATAAAAAAGAAAGCACATTCCACATGTGTTATTTACATTGATTGCAATTCCACTTTGGGTTAACAAAACTTAATTAAAATTAAAACAGTAAATTTCTTTCATCAGTCAGTGTTTATGGCTTTTAAGTGTACAATCATCTACAAAATATTTTCCAACACTGTCAGTTCCTGGCTAGAGATGAAATCATTCAACAATGTTTATGTATCTTCTTTGTTATAAGATTATTTCCACCTATTGTCATTTTCAGATATGATTGTTTGTTCTAATAGAGAAGATTATGTGAGTTAGAAAGGTCTACATCTTGACCCAATGGAATGAAATAGATATTTCTCATGAATTCCTCAAACACTCTACATATTTAATCATTTTTTTTTCTGTTTCAAAATAATGGTCTCTGTCTACTCAAGATATTCCCACTTATGACGTAGCAAATTTCAAAAAGACTAACTACAGATCTCCTTACTAAATGGTTTGTGTATTCTTTGGATTAATTGAAAGTTCAAAATTTAGCCATATAAGATCATACTCACTCCATGTTATTACCAAGCCTGCCTGTTATTCAGCAGGCTTGGTAGTAGTACATTTTCTATTCTGTTAGTATTATTAATATTTATTTAGGGAGGTCAGACTGTGCCATTAACTAGATAGAAGCTCCTTTGAGGCCAAATCATAGTAACTTGGCTTTACACATCTAGAAATGTGTACAGTAACTGGAACATACTTAGGCACTCAATCATCTTTTTTTCTTTAGGAAAGAAGGAAGGGAAGAAAATAGAGAGATAGAGAGGTAGTTGGCAAGGTAGAGAGATGTAAGAAGTGATAATGAAAGAAGTTACTAGTCCATAGTCTCATTTTGCTAACGATAGTTATATGTATCAGGGATTATAAAAAAATAAACCTATCAACCTCCCAAGCTAGACAGTAGCTAGAGGGAGAGCAGTTTCTGGTGCAAATGGAAGAGCTCCCAGGACAGATTCTGAAGGATTTTCTTTGTGTGTGTGTGTGGAGAGGGGGCTATTTTTGTCTTTGAATAATCATTCTTTGTAAATATCAGGCTATTCAGTTGTGTCACTTAGCTACTTGTGAATCCATGAGTGGATACCTTGGCCCTACACTGCCTCCACTAGCCAGGATAGTCTAGTCTCTGCTTCAGTAATAAGCAACTCCAGAATCTCATTGGGTAACACAATATTTTTTTTTTTCTCATTCACAATACATGTCTCATTTCTAGCTGGCAGAGTTGGCTGATGTAGATTCCCCTTCAGCTTGCACTTCCTTAGTCACCAAAATGGAGAAAATCCGAGGTGAGTCTCAGCACTTCCTCCCACATTTTATTTGCTAAATTAAGTCATATGGACATGCCTAACTTCAAAGCAGATATAGAAATGCAATCCTTCTGTTTGCGTCAGGAAGGGAGAAATTCAACTCTTTATGAATTATCCGAAAGATTACCACACTAACCAAAACTCAGGCCCTAAGAGATCACCAAGTGGAGAGTTAAGAGGTCAAAACAATAAAAGAAAACAAAACACCCTTTATAAAACCCAACATCCCCCAACACTTGCACTTACATATATGCACATGGAATCTTCTAATGTTGGGCCTTTCCATCCAAGTTGATTTAAGAATCTTTGCTTAGCTAAAAAGAAGTAACATGCTGCCTATTACCACCTCTTTAAATAGAGCAACTATCCTTTTGCCTGTAGATAAATTTGCTTGCTTGGTGTAGGATATTCCTCAGCCAATATTTTACTGACCATATCAGATAGAGATATTCACCAATTTGTGCCTAATTTTTTTCAAGCAAGTTTTTCTTCTAAAATTATTTTTTGTTCTTCTACCACTTATATTCCCCTTTATTGCAAAGCACATAAAAATAGTAACTTTGCACACATTATTTCATTTGGATCCTTACAACAACCTGTATTTTCCAAGTACCGACAAGGTACCAACACAGAGAAGTTAAATAGTTTGCTCAAAGTCACAGAGCTAATACCAGCATATCTTGGCAACATTGCAGATCCAGCTCTGCAATAAAGTAAATAGTGCTCTCATTTTTCCTAGTCTGTGGACCACCAGCAATTGCAAGATGATTTACCATTCGCCAGAGATTTAATAATTAACACGCTATTTCCTGGTTTTTACATATTAATATTAGGGCTACCTTTGTCCTTCTAGTAACAACTATGCCAGAATAACATGGCTGACAGGAAACTCTTCAGCTTTTCATACAATTTACTGACCTCCTAGATTTGACCTCTGGAAATATCCTGGAACTCATTCAGCTGCCCAAAAGACCAAGGTTGGACTAAAATGGAGGTCAGAATGGGAATGTATTTGCTCTGAAGAACAAGTTTTGATAGAGACCTACAGTTTGTTGACAGTATTCATTTACCAGTATTAATATTTTTATCTCAATGTCTAGGGAGTATGTGATTCTGATAAAATTTTCTGATTCTAAAATAAAATTTGCCCTGAAAGCAATGAGTCTAGCTACTGCATGTGAGAGCGGTTATCATGTTCCTTTAATTTAGTGTTTGGCTTGAGTGTTATATTTCATGTTGATGGGCTTCCCAGTTGGCTCAGTGGTAAAGAATCCGCCTGCCAAATCATCAGCCAAAAGAGACAAAGGTTTGATCCCTGCCTGGTCCAGCAAGATCCCCTGGAGGAGGAAATGGCAACCCACTCCAGTATTCTTGCTTGGGAAATCCCATGGACACAGAAGCCTGGCAGGCTATGGTCCATGAGGTCACAAAGAGTTGGACACAACTAAACAACTGAACACACACACACACACACACACGGTCAAATATGTTCCATCTTAATTACCTCATTTAAGCCTATGGTGGATTCCAAAGGGTTATTTTCAAAAGACCATCTTTAAGGCACAAGGATACACTTGCTTGAAGACATGTATCAGTACAGTTTAAAGAGTACAGTACAGTTTAAAGAGGGGCAAAATCAAAATCAATGGTTATGTTTGTTTTGGGAGGAAGTGCTATATTTCTAATCAGTCATTTAGTGAGATTTTCTAAAATCGTATTATGTGTCAAGCTGTGACCTAATAGACTTGGAAGGGATAATAAGCTGGAGTAACAGAAATCTATTTATATTGGCTTAATTCTAGGGAGATGAGAGCCTTGGAATTAAGTGTTTACTGGAAAAAATTACATCTGTGTTAAACCAGGTAATTACTGAAGGAAACTAAGGAAAATGAGGAGGGTGGGGAACTATACCTTCCAAAAACTAATTTAGCAAAAATTACTGGGTTGGTGGGCTTTTTGTACAAGTGTTAACTGTAGATCCACTTTGCTTGAATGACAGATAGGCTGAATAAATAAATTCAGAAAGGAGGCTATGCCAAAGGTATGCCACACTTATGAAGTTTCTAAAACAGGAATACACTTGTTGGGGAATTATGTATGTGGACTATGGGACTAGAGACACTTCACTGCTAAGCCCTACTCTGCCATTTGTATTGTATTGAGCCAAACATCAACTGCAATTTAAAGTATAACTTAAACTGCTGAGCTAGATGACAAAAGCAGGGTTTCTCAAAGTATGTAAGAGAACAGAAAACAGAAGGTGAAGCCAATCAGCGTTATAGTTTATAGCTAGAAGGAGCCTATTAGAGGAGTTTTGTCAGATCTATATGAAAAAGCCAAGCAAACCTTTGAATTCAAGAAAAGCTGAAAACCAAGGCACTCTTCTCATGTGTCTAAATAGTTCACTCAACGAAATCAATCCCAGTGTTCTCCGAACAAGTGACTTGGGGCAAGGTGGGAGGGGGGTGTATTACAAAGGAAAAATGAATTGAAGAGGTTTAAGATATCTTCCCTCAAACTTTGAGAGCTAGACCATTAAATCTCCATCTTAGGAAGCTTAGCAAGCACCACCTTCCCTTTGCCATATCCTGTCTTCATCTATGGACAAAGATCAAGCTTCCATAATGCTCTTTGTATGATTCTAATAAAGGCTTACAAAGTGAGTAAGATTTTGCTTCAATGAATGTGCTAGAGTTAGCTCTTACCAGCTTGCAAGATTTGATTGTTGAATCTAACATTCAGGAATTTGGTGAACTGGTTTTTCAACTATTGGTGGCTTGAAATTGGCCATGGTGGGAACATTTACACCATGAAAACTGGCAAGCACTACAAATCAGGGCATGCATTTTTTTTTTTTTGAAATGTAGTTTACCAGTACACCACTGGATATAACATCTGGGGGAAGGGGGAAATCTTTCAGAATTAAAAGCACATAAGAAAATGTTTCTTCTGCAAAGTGCTTAATTGTTTCTATTTGGTCCACAGCTTGGGAGAGAGCTTCAGGTGGTTTCAAAGGTGCCTCCTGACTGCAGTGTGCATGTATGCTCCATTGCTTAATCATGTCTGACTCTTTGCAACCCCATGGACTGTAGTCTGCCAGGCTCTATGCACATGTGTGTGCAGTGTGCATGTGTGCTCAGGATGTGAATGTGTTCTCAGTCGCTCAATTGTGTCTGACTCTTTGTGACCTCACAAATTGTGGCCCACCAGCCTCCTCTGTCCATGGAATTGCCAAGCAAGAATATTGGAGTGGGTTGCCATTTTCTACTCCAGAGTATCTTCCCCACCCAGGGGTCCAACCTGAGGCTCCTATGTCTACTCCATTGGCAGGAGGATTCTTTAACACTGTGCCACCTGGGAAGATCCCGGGCATGCAGATCCAAAAGGTTCTTCTCCAGGATCATGGCAGCTTCCACAGAATTCAGGGTTTTACCAGGAGGTCTTGGGACCTCCTGGAAGAGGGCAAAACTATGGCATTGGTTTTTTGCATCTGTAAGAGATTCATGGAGCCCTCAGCATCTCCTAAGCCAAATTATGGAAGAAGTGATTCTACAGCCATGTCATCAAGGTCAAAATAGATGCGTAGAGAGAGGTAAATGTAGGAGACTTGCAGATGCAGGTTGACCAGGCCATTGGTGTGGCCTGCACCTCAGAGGAATAATTCTGACACATCTAGTAGCTCATGGTTGATCTGCAATAAGGAACTAAGCTCAAAACCAGTGTTAGTTGATGATGGAGGCAGACAATGGACAAGAAGATGGTTCCAAAGGTTGTGCCTAGAAAAGAGGATGGAGGATGGTCAGAGGCTAGGAAAAGACACATCCCCTGGTCTGTTCTGTCCAAACACTGTTGAAGCAAGAGATTGCATGCAGAACTGCAGGGGTACCTCTTTGCTAACACTGATTTTACCTGTTGTTGTTTAGTCACCGAGTTGCATTTGACTCTTTGTGACCCCATGGACTGCAGCATGCCAGGCCTCCCTGTTCCTCATCATTTCCCAGAGTTTGCCCAAGTGCATGTCCATTTAATTGGTGATTTTGCCTAGGTTTCACTATATTAAATTATAACCTTTAATATGATATACTTTAATCCGAGTGTTAATGAAACTCAGGTCATATATGCATGCATGAATGACTCAACACAGCAGAATGGGATTCCCCTCAGAATTCATCCTGAGCCAAATCATACCTGAATGAATATTCTCCAATAAATGCTGTCTCTCCCTCATGCCTTGTGAGCCTAATTAACAGTTTACAGATGAATTTAGTCAGTTTTTCTGTTCAGGTTCAGTTCAGTTCAGTTGCTCAGTCATGTCCAACTCTTTGCAACTCTATGGACTGCAGCGCACCAGGTTTCCCTGTCCATCATCAACTCCCGGAGCCTACTCAAACTCATGTCCATCACGTTGGTAATGCCATCCAACCATCTCATCCTCTGTCATCTCCTTCTCCTCCCACCTTTGATCTTTCCCAGCATCAGGATCTTTTTCAATGAGTTGGTTCTTCTCATCAGGTGGCCAGAGTATTGGAGTTTCAGCTTCAACTTCAGTCCTTCAATGAATATTCAGGACTGTTTCCTTTAGGATTGACTGGTTGAATCTCCTTGCAGTCCAAGAGACTCTCAAGAGTCTTCTCCAACTCCACAGTTCAAAAGCATCAATTCTTTGGCGCTCAGCTTTCTTTATAGTACAACTCTCATGTCCATACATGACTACTGGAAAAACCATAGCTTTGACTAGACAGACCTTCGTTGGCAAAGGAATGTCTCTGCTTTTTAATAGGCTGTCTAGGTTGCTCATAGCTTTTCTTCCAAGGAGCAAGCGTCTTTTAATTTCGTGGCTGCAGTCACCATCTGCAGTGATTTTGGAGCCCAAGAAAATAAAGTCTGTCACTGTTTCCATTGTTTCCCTATCTTTGCCTTAGCTTGTTGTGAATCAATAGCCATTCATTCTTTCAACAAACATTCTTTGATGCTTGCATTGGAGTAGATGCTGCAGGAAAAAAAAAACAGACATACAAAGTATAAAAGATATAACAAGCTCATATGACGTTAAATGATAAGGATTTTCCTATATTTCTTAGAGAAAACATGGTTATTATTTGAGCTATATACTCTCTGTTTTGATTCTTTATCTTTTTGTGATTTGAAACCAGTACATTATCTTCTAATAAAACCACGTCTTGTCTCAACTTTATTTCACTATTTTTATTCCTCCTAGAGTCACTCTCTGAGCCTAAAACTAAATAAATAAAAAGACTCTAGACATGAGTAAATAAATTTGAAGGAAAAACTGAAATGATAACTCATAGTATCAACATTGTACCGCTTTAAGATCCTGACACTAAAAACCAGAATCTTTTTTTTTTTTGAGTAAAAACTAGAGTCTTTTTGTAGGTGGTACAAGGGGTCAGAGTATGAAGAAATCTGGACTGGTTCTTATAAAGTGGTAACCTTACTGGTTAGGCAGAAAAGAAAACATATTTGACAAAACAGCACCAATATCAAAAGTTTTGGCATTGCTGACTTTTTCTTCCTCAAACTGATACTTCATGCTAATTTAACCACATTTCTTCATCAGTAGACCTATTCAGGAAAGAGAGTCAACTTCAGAAACTCTGTGGGAAGTAAAGAATAAGATTGGGGTAGGAGGTGATGAAGCTGATCCTTTTGCCAGCCAATCCTGAACCCAGTCAGGAGTGGAGATTAGAGTTTCTTAGGGTGGAGGGGCAGGAAGAACACGATCCACCAATTTTCCTTTACAAGAATTACACTAGTCGAAAGTGAGAGCTGTTGATGGTACTCCATCAATGGGCAGTGTTTTAATGAGTTATCCATTACTTTCTCTCTCTTCTCTCAAACCTTGTAACACCCACAGCTCACAAGAAGCAAAACAAACTGATTTCTGTGTTCTCATTTCTCTTAACCATTTACCCATCCTGTGTCTGGGCTCTTGGACTCTGGAAGGGGGAGAAGGAAAGAAAGAGGTGAGGCCTAGACCCATCAACTTTCAGTTTCTGATAATGGAGAACTGGCTGTGTGTAGCTCAGACCAATGTATGCGCACACACAGACATGAAGCATTGGGTAAAAACAATCCACCTCTTGACAGGTTCTCAGTTAAATGCTGGTTCTTACAAGAAATGAAACTTAAAACATAAAGAAGCTTCTCGTGTGTTTTATCTTCAACACTTGAAAGGTAATTTTACAAATCATAATAATATAATAGAATGTAATGCTTTGCTCTAATTTTAGTTACTTTAAAATTTCACCAACATGAACATAAAGCTCCAGTACTTTGACCAACTGATGTGAAGAGCCGACTCATTGGGAAAGACCCTGATGTTGGGAAAGATTGAGGGTAAAAGGAGAAGGAGGTAGCAGAGGATGAGATGATTAGACAACATTACTGACTCAGTGGACATGAATTTGAGCAAACTCCAGGAGATTGTGAAGGACAAGGGAGCCTGGTGTGCTGCAGTCCATGAGATATCAAAGAATCGGACATGACTTAGCAGCTGAACAACAAACAACAATGTGAATATGTGAGTAATTGCTTTTTTCCAATTAAACTGTATCTGAAGAATATGTCTTCCTGACAATTTTTAAAAGAAAATGAATTAATATGATGAAGAATGGCCATTTAGACCCAAAACACATGCTTTTATAAAATATGCTAGTCCTTCCAACTTTGCTAGTGTCTTTGATGGATGAAAAGAACTTGTTAAAATAACTTTACTCTTTTAATTAAAAATTCATAAAAAGTGGTGATAGAGAATAATCTTTAATAAATGCTGTCTTGTTCTCATTTACCATTTACCAATTCCCTTCTGCTGCTAACAGTTAAGTGGAAAAAAGAAGTTGTGAACATGCATTAGGTGCACTGTTCCAGTGAGGGAACTACAGCTATGAAAAAACAAAATGCCTACTCTCATTGTCTGTGAGGATGCCAACCCAAATTCTCCAGATTGCATTTATACAGGTAAAGAAATTATGAACACTGTTAATTATCTTAGGTTCTGTTTTCTGACTTTATCCCTTCAATATTCCAGAAAGTCCATAGAATCTGATTCCCAATTACTGGCATTGCTGCTGCTAATAGCCCAGATTCTGCTAGTTTCCTCTGAGAATTGATACAATAATAAAAGGAGGGGGAAATAGAAAAGCAGAGGGCACCACTCCACTTAATTTAGAGTGATTCTTTAAGTGGGCAATAAAGACAAGGTTTCATTAGAAGGAACTTTTCAGGAGGTATTTGATGGCAGGCAGGGGACTGGAGGCCAGAGTCAGGCATAAATAAAGGAGACTTTTACAGCCGGAGGGTACATGGTGGAGGAGAAAGGAATAAAAATCAGGGACAGATATAGCCACCCAAAATTTCAGCAAAGAAGAGAACAAAAAAGAAAAGGAGAAGCAGGTGGAGGTCAGTGGAGGACACTGAACATGTTATAAAATTACATTTGGGGACTTCCTTGGTGGGCCAGGGGTTAAGACTCTGTGCTTCCACTGTAAGGGCCATGGGTTCCAGCCCTGGTTGGGGAACTAAGATCCTGCATGCTGCATGGGGCAGCCAAAAAAAAAAATGACATTTGTAGTTGAAGTCACAATAAAAGAAAGGAGAAGTGATACAGCTACTGCTCTCTGGCATCCTCTTATCAGATCTGGTCTAAGTGTTCTCATTCATGATCAGCACTGAATATTGCTCAGGCATTTACCATGTACCACCATTGTTCTGAGTTCAGTACATACTTACAGGAGTCATCTTGTTTAACCCTCACAACAGCCTGAAAAGGTAAGTACCATTGTTATGGCTGTTTTACAAAGAAGGCGACACAGCTGCAAGTGGCAGGGCTGGGATTCCGGTGCAGACAGCCTGGATCGAGAACTGTGGTCACTGTATTTGGATTCAGATCACATCCAGCAAATGGCTCCAAGAGAGAATAAACTGATGGGTAGTCATTCAATTAATTCAGTCATTTTATTATATTCTGTTCTAAGGGCAGGAAGGTTTTTGTTGTTAAATCTCTTTTTTCTGGAAAAGTTCCTTGTCATCTATAGCTATAAAGGAAAATATCAGCAAAACAACAGAGTGGTTATTGGCCTTGCTTTAGAACTAATGTTTCTTCAGAATTCTTGGTAATCAGCAACCCAAATGGGAAACCTGCATGTTCTTACAGGCCAGGAAGGCTTATTAGCCCAGAGCTGGTACAAGCTGAGTCTCCTAGTACAGTCAACCTGAAACTGTGCTGGGGAATCCCCAAGGCTGAAACAGAGCTCTTTTGCTCAAACCTTCTTCTCCTTCAATCCCCAGGCCATTGAGATGCTGGACTCCTGGGTTCTATCAATTCATATCGCCCAAGGGATTTCTCCAGGGAAGTTCCACACACACTTGTTACTGCTTTCAGTGTTTGTCTGAATATGCAAGACCCTGACACACAACCCACCTCCAGACAATGGCCTCTCTGCTCTGAGACTAACCACTCAGTCACTGCTGCTTCTTCAAAACCACTGAGGGCTTAAGAGAAAGGGAGTGCTACTAGCATCGTTAGGGCTCTATCAACCATGGAATGCTCGCCAAACTGCAATAGAAGATGCCTTCTCTTCCCACCTCCTTCCAGTCGTATTCTACACATAAGTGATTCCTGAGTAGTAAGGGAGAGGCAATTTGGTGAGGTTAAATGGAGAACTCAGAAGGAAATGTGACTAATGGAGTGTGGCCATAGCCTACTGCTCTCTTTTCCTACCTAAAAGTCCTTGAAAGACCCCCCGCCCGATTGGCCTCTGCTGCTAGAGTGGAGAGAAAAACCCGAGGATGCAGAACCAACACTCTATGGAAAGGCTGACATCTTGGAAGCCTAAATCTCTGAACCAAACATTCTCTGAAGGTAAATAGGAATGATCTTGTCTAAAACAAGGGCAATCTTTGGACTCTGTCTTTGGCCTCCCAGGCTGGGCTCTTGGTCAAGCACTGTAGTTATTTAAGCTGGCAGATCCCCAGTCAACATTAAAAAAAAAAAAAGCAATCAGCCTTATGTTCTTTTCAGAAACAGTGAACCAACCGGTATCCCTAGTGCCTCCCCAACACCAGAGGCTACTTCATTCTGCTTTACAACGGTCTAATGCATGTCCTTAAGACAGCGGTGTTGTTTCTAAATCTTCTATGAGTGATTATCAATACCAAAAAATCTTAGAGAACTTTGGAACTGAAAGAGATCCTAATGAAACAATTTTCCTATGTACAGAGTGCTTTGGACTAGAATATCTCTAAATGTCCTTCAACTGTGCAAGTAAGTCTATGATTATGTATCTGTGATATGTCCATACACAAGAAAAGAGGCCATAAAGTATTGAGCTGAATTTTTTTTTAGCCAACATTCTAAATGTGTATGTAACCCATTTTTCTAAGGAGTCGTCATACCAGAGTATGAACAGGAAAGCACTTTTCATCTTGCCCACCACTCCATAGTAAACACGGACCACTGTTTCAGGCCCTAGATAAAAACTCAAGCAGGTCCCGTAGGTGTTCCAGGCCCAAGAACAGCCTGTCATTTTAAAAGTTCAGAACAGTTTAACATCGAAACTCCAACCCAATTCTTATCTAAATTTCTAGATCAAGTTGTCTTCAAGGTTGAGAGCCTGCAACCGAAAACTAGGTGTTGTTGGCTTCTTCTCTCCTCCTTTATCCACCTTTTCTCCAACTCCCTAGCAAAGTTTTAGACCCCTCAGGGTCAGAGTCAGGGAAAGAGAGTGGAGGCACGAATAAAGAAACAGTCTAGGAAGACGGATAGAGTTGCGCTCCGGCCTCTGCCCTCTGGTGCTAGCCGTGGTGCAGCTGCCTCTTTCCCCAGTGGGACTTCTTAAAGCTTATCTCACTCTGTCTCCATTGCCATATCTCCCTACCTACCCCAAGATTCTGATCACCTGCCTTTCTCTTAGGGTCCTTTCTCTACCCTAGGAAGCTCTCTTGGACAGGATCCATTTACCTTGTTCCATTCAGGCTGCTATAGCAAAATATCACAGACTAGGTGGCTTATAAACAACAAAAATATATTTCTCACAATTCTTGGGGCTGGAAATCTGAGATCAGGGTGCCAGCATGGTTGGGTGAGGGCCTTCTTCTGGGTTGCAGACTAGTGACTTCCCACTGGTACTTCACATGGTGGAAGGCGCCAGGGAGCTCTGTAGGGTTTCTTTTACAAGAGCACTAATTCCAGGCATGAGGGCTTCACTCTCCTAACCTAATCACTAATTACCTCCAAAAGGCCCCACTTACTAATACCAACACCCCTGACTAGGTCATGGGAGTAGAGCCCTCATGAATGGGATTAGTGTCCCTATAAAAGGACCCCAGAGAGCTCCTTTGCACCATCTACTGTGTGAGAACATAGGGAGAAGACAGCCATCTCTGATCCAGGAAGCTGGCACTCACCAGACACCAAAACTGTTGGCACCTTGATCTTGAACTTCCCAGCCTCAGACCCATGAGAAACAAATTTCTATTGTTATAAGCCACCCTGCCTCTGGTACTTTTTTACAGCAGCCCAAGTGAACTAAGATACCTTTTCTCCCTAGTCTGAATGGTGGTTTAAGGAAGCATTAAATAATGCAATTTCTTCTCTATGAAGAAGAAATGGAATAACTTAGTCCAGGAATGCCTGGCTCTTCCTATGAGGCCTTTGCAAAATGTTCTATGACAAATGTGGGTAGACTCGTGGGTTGGCAACTGCAAGTTCAGAAATGCAAGATACATTGTTTTTTTCATCCTCTGCCAGATATGCTCAAAAGCTCAGACATGTAAATATCTGTTTGCTCTAGTAAACCGACAAAAATTCCACTCACTCATAAGTAATGACATCATCAGTCCCCACAATGACCTCCTTTTTCCCCAGTACATATTAGCAATTGCATGCCTACAAACAAACCAAAAGATAGATTATTAGCTCACTATTCATTTAATTATTAGAGATGGGAAACACATGGTCCAACTCAACAAGTTAAAAGACAGTCTCGAAACAAGCACATTTTTAAGTGGTGATGATTTGGCATTGACATTCCCAGGCATCTAATGAATGGCTATATGCATGTGGCCAAAATATATCATGGATAATCCATCACCCTGAGGTCAGTGTTGCTTCAAGCCAATGATTAGTCCTTGGGGGTTTTATGCACCAATCTCTACAAAAATGATCTCAGCTTTAATCACCACTGGAATAAAAGAAAAGAAAAATGAAAGTGAGTTTATTTAAATGTCATTTCAATGGAAGAATAAGGAAGTGGTTTGGCTTCTTTCCTTACCCCTGGAAAATTGCATGACACACAATTAGTGCTCAATGAATGCTATTCCTGATGACGAAGAAAGTGTGAGGACAATCATCTTAGTGTTCTCAGGACAGACAGCCTCACTGAAGCACTCTTGTCCACAAGCACTGGTTGGAATCACAGTCATTTATTTAGCAACTATTTATGCCAGCACTGGGCAGGGTGTTGGAAATGGTCCAGTTAAGGAGACATGGGGCTGCCCTCAAGGTGCTTGGAACAATTAGGGAAACAAGCAAGAAGACAGGCACTGACAATAGAGTGCGGTGAGATTTTTGGTGGAGGGACTCTATTGCCTCCCGGAGCACCTGAAACTCAGAAAAGGCTTTAATTAGGGACTTACGTCTCTAACCTGGGATCTAAGAAATAAGCTTGAGTTAGCCAGGAAGAGGAGAAGGAACGGAGAAGGCAATGGCAACCCACTCTAGTACTCTCGCCTGGAAAATCCCATGGATGGAGGAGCCTGGTAGGCTTCAGTCCATGGGGTCGCTGAGTCAAACATGACTGAGCGACTTCACTTTGACTTTTCACTTTCATGCATTGGAGAAGGAAATGGCAACCCACTCCAGTGTTCTTGCCTAGAGAATCCCAGGGACGGGGGAGCCTGGTGGGTCGCACAGAGTTGGACACGACTGACGTGACTTAGCAGTAGCAGGAGAAGGAAAGGGAGTCCAGGAACTGCACAAAGGCTAGGAGTTGAGAAAGGGCATCCAGGATACTGGAAACAGTTCAGTATGATGGGGTGGGGGTAGGGACGATGAGGCAAGAGACCAGGGAGGCTCACCAAGAGCACAAGATGAAGGTCCTTGAAGGGCATGCAGGGAAATCTGGACTTTGTCCTAACATCGTCAGGATAATGAGGCATCATCAAAATGGTGTTAAGTAGGGAGAGCAGGTTGTACATGCCCTGATGCGAATGCACAGAAAGAGCTCCAGCTGCAATATGAAGGACGGAAGGAAGAGGACAAAAATGGAGTCAGGGAGACTAGTTGGGAGTTTGCTGCATTAACCAGGTGAGAGATATAGTAACTCAAATGAACACAGAGGCATTGGGGATAGATAGAAATAAATGGATTTTAAATATTTAAGACGTAAAATGAATGGGTCTTGGTGATTGACTGGATCTGGGGTATGTGGAGGGAGGAGCTGAGGGTGACATCAGGATTCTGACTAAGACAACTCAAAGATGATGTCGCTATTTACTAAGAAAGGGAGCACAGGGTGGGGTGGGGAGGGGTGGGGCATTGGGGACAGGCTCAAGGGTGGAGATGATGAGCTCAGTTTAGGAAGTTCCCAATCTAAAATGCCAATAGGATATCCATGTGGAGATGACAGCACATTACTGAATTTTCTGTGTCTTCTATGATGAACAGAAATAGAACCCACAAAGGATTCTAAGAAATTATAGTGGAAAAGATGAATATCACTAAACCAAGGGAAGACAGTTTCAAGGAGATAGTGCTCACTAGTGTCGGATGATGCTTAAAGCTCAAATCAGATAATGTCAGGGAAAAAAAACCTTAAAGTTTATCAACAGTGTTATTACTTGTCTGGGTAGGAGAAGCAGCAGAGGATGTTGGAACAGAGGCTAGATTTCAAGAATTTCAGAGTGAAGGATAAGCAAGTGGTGATGGTGAGTATAGACACGTGTTTTAATACACTTGACTGCAGCCAGAGAGAAGCAATAAGGAAGTAAACTTCCCCAGTGGTAAAGAACCCGCCTGCCAAGGTAGGAGATACAGGTTTGATCCCTGGGTCAGGAAGATCCCCTGAAGAAGGAAACGTCAACCCACTCCAATATCCTTGCCTGGGAAACGCCATGGACAAAGGAGCCTGGCAGGCTATAGTCCATGGGGTCTCAAAGGAGTCGGACACAACTTAGCGATTAAATGACAAGAAAGTAGGTGAATGTTTTAAAATATAGGTTTTATTATTATTCTAGTAATGTGAGATCAGGAGGGCTCCAGACCTCACAGGGTCTTACAGGGAAGCCCCAGGAGACAGAAAAAGAGGGAAAACATAGACAGGAGATTTGATTATGGTTTTTACAGGAAAGAAAAGCAACACAGGGTAAGAAGGTTTAGGATTGGTTAGTTGAAAAAATTTTAGTAGGCTCTCATAGAGGCTGTTTCCAGTCCTCTGATATCTGGCCCTGGGGTGATTAAGGCAGGAGGATAATGGGCCAAATGTAAGGACCCTGTGAAAACCAATAAAGGAGGTGGTTGGGGTATGGGCTCTGGAACTGGTTTCTTTGCATAGAAAAAGTACACTCTCAGGTGAGTAGTGTTACATCTCTAGGAATTAGTTATCCCTGTGGGGGTGGGGGAGGGGCAAGTAAAGCCTTCCCTGGTCAGCAAGGCTTCAAATGCCAGAGTATCAAAAATATAGAAGTATCTGGCATGATGTAATATACCACTGAATGACCTCTCTGCTAACACCCTTTATGTTTCAATAAATTTATCTAGATCTCAAAAAAAAAAAAAAAGAATATAGAATTGTGAAAATATCATTAATACATTGGAAAGGAATGTAGAAGCTGTGGAAGATATTATTTTTAGGCTAGGAGAAATAACTTTAAACAACTTGGGCTTGTTTAAATACTGATGAAAGGAATCGGTAGCAAGTGAGGCAGCAGGAGAGAGGAGGGATCTTCAGTGGAACAAAGTCTATCAGACTGCAAGAGAAATATAGAACCTTACAGTGACCTTGGCAAGGAGCAATCACTTCAACTATGATGGAAGGAAAGGAGGAAGATAAGTATCCTTGCAGATGTGTGGCAAGATTTTTGAGGGAGTTATTCTCTAGTGGCTTTTATTTTCTCTTACAAAGTAAAAGAAAGATTGCCCAATAGATTATACGTTGGGCTTCCCTGGTGACTCAGTGGTAAAGAATCTGTCTGCCAATGCAGGAGAGCTGGATTTCCGGGGTCCAGAAGATCCCCTGGAAAAGGAAACGGCAACCCACTCCAGTATTCTTGCCTGGGAAATCACATGGACAGAGGAGCCCGCCAGGCTCCTCTGTCCATAGGATTGAAAAAGAGTTGGACATGACTTAGCGATTTGGGGCTTCCCTTGTGGCTCAGCTGGTAAAGAGTCTGCCTACAATTCGGGATACCTGGGTTCAATCCCTGGGTTGGGAAGATCCCCTGGAGAAGGGAAAGGCTACCCACTCCAGTATTCTGGCGTGGATAATTCCATGGATCTATGCAGTCCATCAGAGAAGGCAATGGTACCCCACTGCAGTACTCTTGCCTGGAAAATCCCATGGATGGAGGAGCCTGGTAGGCTGCAGTCCATGGGGTCGCTAAGAGTCGGACACAACTGAGCGACTTCACTTTCACTTTTCACTTTCATGCATAGGAGAAGGAAATGGCAACCCACTCCAGTGTTCTTGCGTGGAGAATCCCAGGGACCCGGGAGCCTAGTGGGCTGCTGTCTAGGGGGTCGCACAGAGTCGGACACGACTGAAGCAACTTAGCAGCAGCAGCAGCAGCATGCAGTCCATGGGGTCACATAGAGTTGGACACTACTGAGCAACTTTCACTTAGTGACTAAACAACAACTTTGTGTGTGTGTGTGTATTGGGAGACAGAAAGATGCCAACTTTACAGTCAAAAGTTTTCTCTGATAATGATTTCACTTATAACTAGAAAATAAGACAAAACAACACTTGTCATTAAGTGCTTCTCTTTCCTTCCTTTAACAGGTAGGTCTTATGTCCTAGCCACAGCTGTAGGCCCAGGAGATGCCTTCCAAGCTCCAGGCAGCAGCGTGGGGACCAGCACAGCTCCTGATGACTCCCGGGCACTAGCTCAGATCATAGGAATGATTGCTGTGTGCCCAGTGAGCCTTCAGTCACTGGAACACTGGGCAAGGACAGAGAAGGGAGGGTTTTCTAAAGCCCAAGAAGCTCTGGTGGCCCAGAAAAGAATTACTGAAGAAGTAGGGGGCTGACCTCAGAGAAGCAGAGGCTAAAGAGCAGGAAGAAAGAATCTAAAGATAGAAGTCCAGAAAGGGCCAGTGCAATTCACATAGACAACCAAGTCAACTTCCTGAAACTCACACTGCAGATTATCCAGAACTTAAAGACACTAACTCCAACCACTCTCTCCCTCCCTCTCCCACCAACACCCTTTTTGTTGTTTTGCAAAATCTTTAGACTGTTTTCCGTATTCATTGCCTTCAATTAAAGTATTAATCTGCTTTAAAGCTCAAGTGATGATTTCCAGTTACTTAGTCAGCTTCCTAATGTACTTCCAGAAAGCCGAAGCTGTTTGAAACTCCGAGGCCCCACTTCCCACCGTGGCTTCACACAGGAAAGGGAATTTCTGCCCTACATGGCTGACACCAGAAAGTGGTAGGGCCCTCTGCATGCCCATGTGATCCAGATCCATCCCTGATTGTGCGTTAGGAAGGCCCTCACATAAAAGCGATTTTCAAGGTTCCAGCTTTCCTTGCTGTTCTCAGCAATCTGCTTTCCAAATCAACCATGTAGCAAAGTGAAGGCCAAGTGACCTGCCAAAAAGCCCAGCCTCCCACTGGATCTTGAGGAGGGAACAGAAGTTTCTACCGCTCCTGCCCTCTCTCCCTACTCTGGGGATCAAGTTGCTATTGTGCCACAAAGACGGGAGTCCTTGAGGGGTCACCTGATCTCTCACCAGCACCCTCCCCCAGCTCTCCCTAAGCTGTTGCAAAAGAGACAGGCTCAGATCCGCCTTCATGAAACCTCTAGAGAAAAGATTTCATAAACTTCTGCAGTGACTATTTCAAAACCAAATAATGTTCTGATTTTGCCAGAGAGTGGAATGTGTCTGTGTGTAGGGGGGCAGGGAAGGGAGCACCACAGCAAAAGGGAAAACAGGAAACAGAGTTAGGAAAAGGAAAAGCCAGGAAATGAAAAGGTTTAACTATAATCTCCCAGTTGAGAATTTTGTGTAAAAGCATAGCTCTTTGCAACCCCATGGACTGTAGCCCACCAGGATCCTCTGTCAATGGAATTTTCCAGGCAAGAATACTGGAGTGGGTTGCTATTTCCCTCTCCAGGGGAATCTTCCTGTCCCAGGGGTCAAACTCAGATCTCTTGCATCTCCTGCATTGGCAGGCGGGTTCTTTACCAGCTGAGCTCCCAGGGAAGCCTGTGAAATTATAAAGTCCTCTTGTTTCTCCTCTTTGGTATCAGGCAGTTTACCACGTTCAGGAAGAATAAAACAGGACCTACTCCACCACTAGATATGAGTTGTTGGAGAGTTTTTTCCTGGTTAAAAAAATAAACAACTAGAAATTCCATGGAGCCAAAGTAAACAGATATTCATATCAGGCCGACTGGAACTGTCCCTCCAGGAGTTCCAGCCCACACCCTCTGCTGCCATGACTGTCCTCCTCCACTTCTCTCTTCCCCTAAAGAGGGATCAACACTTTCAGGAATCCTCTGTATGCCTGAATTTTCATGTTCTCTGACTGCCTGTGGCCTAGGACTTCCAATTTAAACTCACAGCTATTCCCAGCCTCCCCACCAACTTCATTCTTTCTCCCCACTCCAAGCTGCCCACCACTTCCCACCTCCACCCATCCCTCTGGAATGGAAAGTAGATCCTGCTCTTCCCGGGTGATTTGCTGGAGCATCTCAGCCAAGACAATTGTCTATTGACTTTACAGCAGAGACTAAATCCCATCATGTTTCTCCATCAAATCAGTGGAAATCTCTTTGTTGCCAGCAGGAGTCAGTGGGAATGATTTTCTGCCCGGAGACAGACTATCTGGGGCAAGAGAGTGGTGGTGGCACTACTAGACCTGACATCACTTAGAAAACAGGCTCTTCTCCTGGGATGGATTTAAGAGGTTTAATGACTTCGTGGAAAAGGAAATGGCAACCCATTCCAGTTTTCTTGCCTGGGAAACCCCATGGATAGAGGAGCCTGGAGGGCTACAGTTCATGGGCTCATAAGAGTTGGACATGACTTACTGACTAAACAGCATTGACTTCATGGAAGTTGAAGGAGAGCTTGTTGTTGTTCAGTCACTCAGTCATGTCTGACTCTTTGATACCCCCATGAACTGCAGCACACCAGGCTTCCCTGTCCTTCACTATATCCTGGAGTTTGCTCAAATTCATGTCTCATTACCATGACACAGTCATGCTATCTAACCATCTCATCCTCTGCTGCCCTCTTCTCCTTTTGCCTTAAATCTTTCCCAGCATCAGGGTCTTTTCCAATAATTTGGCTCTTCCCATTAGATGGCCAAAGTATTGGAGCTTCAGCATCAGTCCTTCCAATGAATATTCAGGGTTGATTTCCTTTAGGATTGACTGGTTTGATCTCCCTCGCAGTCCAAGGGACTCTCAAGAGTTTTCTCCAGCACCACAATTTGAAAGCATCAGTTCTTCAATGTTCAGCTTTCTTTATAATCCAACTCTCACATCTGTACATGACTATTGGCAAAGTCATAGCTTTGACTATATGGATCTTTGTCAGCAATGTCATCTCTCTGCTTTTTAATATGCTATCTAGGTTTGTCATAATTTTTCTTCCAACGAGCAAGTGTCTTTTAATTTCATGGCTGCAGTCACTGTCTGCAGTGATTTTGGAGCCAAAGAAAATAATATCTGTCACTCCTTCCACTATTTCCCCTTCTATTTGCCATAAAGTGATGGGATCAGATGCCATGATCTTACTTGTTTGACTGTTGAGTTTTAAGCCAGGTTTTTCACTCTCCTCTTTCACCCTCATCAAAGGACTCTTTAGTTCCTCTTCACTTTCTGCCATTAGAGTGTCATCTGCATATCTTAGGTTGTTGATATTTCTCCTGGCAATCTTGACTCCAGCTTGTGATTCATTCGGCCTGGCATTTTGCATGATCTATATAAAAGTTAAATAAATAGGATGACAATATACAGCCTTGTCATACTCCCTTCCCAATTTTGAAGCAGTCAGTTGAAGCCCCTTCATGGATCATAGCCTTGTCATGGTGAAGGAGCTTGAGTAACTCAATAAAGCTATGAGCCATGCCACTCAGGGCAACCCAAGATGGATGGGTCATAGCAGAGAGTTCTGACAGAATGTGGTCCACTGGAGGACAGAATGGCAAACCGCTCCAGTATTCTTGTCTGGAGAACCCCATGAATAGCATAAAAAGAGAGAATTTAACTTCATTCAAAATGGTGGCTGCTGTTGCTGCTACTGATAATGAAAAGATTCATTCATGCGGACTCAAGATTCCTAGGTTCAAAGACTTTCTCCCCAGCGTGTTTTATGGGTGCCAGGGTCTCATGTGGTTGTTGCTGGCAGTGATGGGAGAGCTGTGCAGACCCCTGCTTGGTTGGAAGGCTCACACTAGCTGACAGCAAGGACAGGAAAGGGACATCCAAGCAGAAGGCATGAGAGCACTGGGTAAGTCTCCAGTCTTGATGCCTCAAAGATTTGTGCTGAGATGATGAGAACAAAGAAGAGGATAGAGTGGGAGGCCCCTGACAAGGAGGAGACTCCTGCAGCGGTGCCTGTGGTTCTTCCTTAGGTCAGCTCACCTCGGAAGTCTGGCAAAGTTAAACAACACCAAGAAAGTAGGACTTTTGATAGAATTGGCTAGATTTCTTCAACAAGTCCATAAACATGGGAAAGAGGGGAAGGGACTGTTGAAAGTTAAAAGAGATTTAGGAACATAATAGCTGAATGTCTCCAACTGGTTGGTCAAGGACCTACCAAGGTATACCTGAAGTGGATTCTAAGAAATCTTCTGGGGACAATGGTGACATTTGGGAACTATTTTTAGGTATGATAATATGAATATGTGTGAAAATGGTATTATGGTTCTGTCAGAAAATGTCATTATTTTCAGAGATGTATGAGTATTTAGGAGTAAAATGTTATTAAATCTGAAATTCACTTTGAAATAGTTGAGCAAAAAAGAACAAGTGAAGTAAATATGGCAAGGTGTAAGCAATTAGTAAAACGGTACATCTAGATAAATGAGTATTCACTGTGTACTGTTCTATTTTTCTGTTTATATGAAAATGTATGAAAGTGTAAAAATGTGAGAGCTGAGGAAAATAAGAAGAGAAAAACTCCCCAGGCAGGTTAATTATCCCCCAAAACACTACTTGCAGGAACTGTGGGGAAGGATGAATAAAACCCAGTTGTTGAGGTAACAGCTCAGGGTGAAAGGCAGACAAGTAGACAGACCAGGTCCCACACAGATCAATGTATCAGGCAGGTGCCGTGTGAGCGAGAGAGGAGTATGGTCTCAGGTGGGTGGGAATTGGGAATCGGCATTTGAGGGGGTGGCGGCCTCCTAAAGGAAGCTACGCTTGGGCTGAGGCTTGATAAACGGAAGGCTGACTGGGCAGTCCTATAACTGGCCCACCTCGCTTATCAAGAAAGCACATTCAGATTTGGGGGACAAGAGTTGTGAGACTGGGCGGAAAGTGAGGTATGGGGAAGGAAATTGTCAGAGGATATGGCTTTTTAAGCCCATTCATGGTAATATGCCCCTGAGAAAGGGAATGAAAGTTTAACTGAGGGTCTCTGGATAGTGCATCAAGAAAACCATTTTTCAACAAAGTTAGAAATGGGTCACAACAAGGCAAAACAGCTTTAAAGAGACACGGAGACTGTTAGGCAGCTCCAAACATCGAGGCAAGGGCTGGTAGCCTTCCCCTGCAAGTTTTCCTCAACCATTCTGCTGCTGCTGCTAAGTCACTTCAGTCGTGTCCGACTCTGTGCAACCCCATAGATGGCAGCCCACCAGGCTCCGCCATCCCTGGGATTCTCCAGGCAAGAACACTGGAGTGGGTTGCCATTTCCTTCTCCAATGCATTAAAGTGAAAAGTGAAAATGAAGTCACTCAGTCGTGTCTGACTCTAGCGACCCCATGGACTGTAGCCTACCAGGCTCCTCCGTCCATGGGATTTTCCAGGCAAAAGTACTGGAGTGGGTTGTCATTTCCTTCTCCACAACTGTGCTGGTGTCCTGCTTTTCTGACTAGGGACCCTGTGCTCAAAGTCTAGAAGTCTGTTCTGCTTTCAGAGGGCTCCAGAGTAGACCTCTACCCCTGCCTGGGGTTCCAGGATACAAATATTCACAAATAACACTTAATCTTCCTTAAATTTAACTATCTACTCGTGGTTACACTGATCTAACAAAAGGCAGACAAGAGCAGTTAGTAACTGGGCACACCCCAAAATCAGCAAGTTAAATATGTCCCTGCAGGTCTGAGCAGTAGTCCCCACAGCCCTGCAAAGTGGCCCAAAGTGCAGCTGATGATCCAGCTACCAAAGGAACTGAAGGGTCTGGAGAGCAGCTAATGTGCTTGGTTAAAGGAAAGAGACCATCAAGTATTCAGAAAACTTTGTTCTAGTAAAGTTAGGGCTGCTGGAATATCATTACAGAGTGAGAGGTTTGGGAGGAAATTTGGAGAACTTCTAACCCAATATTCCACCCAGCAGGGGTTCCTTTTACTTGGAAGTTTATGCTAAGTTGACTTATCAGAAAGTGTTGTCAGTTTCTTAAGCAAAGGCCTCACCCTTGATGAGGGTTAATTTGCAAGTTGAGACAATGTCACTGGAAAGAGAAAAGGCAAACTAATACAAAATAAAAACAACCTCATTTCACACAGAGATCTTTTTTCACTGTGGAAAGTAGTTCTCAAATTTATTTGCCCAATATTGGAGCAAGTAAACGAAAAGGATCTGAAGTTTTTCTGGCTAGGGACCATCTTTGTCCTTAGATACAAAGTACAGTGTTGTAGCATCTTAAACTGCAGTTGGGTTCCAAAAGTAGAAACTCTTTGGTTTTCCTAAAAGAAGGATATATAGTTGGATTATCTTCTAGCGTTTGAACTCAGTTCAGTGTCCTCAGTTAAACACCAGATAAACTTGTATTTAAAGGCTATGTTGTATAAATATTTAAAAACACACACAAAAATAAACAAAACCCAGCACAGCACAGTGGAAGCAATAGAACCACATTCAGGGAAGGTACCATGCACCACACTCTGAGAAGCCCTTGGAATGAAGACCCATCCAGCAGAGGGAGGCTGCAGGGTCCTGCTGCTCGCCCACAGATAGAATCACTGCACTCTCTAAACTGACTTTTTTCATCTCACTTTCTCTAGTGTTCATTGATTTCATTTTTCAAAAGTTAAATATGCTGATGACACAATTCCAGACAGAAGTTTAAAGAGCTTGTTTTCATTAGTCCATTTTCTATTTTGTAAGATCTCATTAGGATTTCTACAACTCCTCACAGGGAGCTAAGATATTTTTTAATAATAAAACACTAATTGTGTATTGTGTGCTTACCGTTCACCAGGCACTTGCTAAGCATAATTGACTGAGCATTAAAAATAGTCTTTGCTCTCCAGGGGTGGACAGCAAAGTTGAAAGAGAAGATTCTAGAATGCTAAGTTGCAGAGAATAATACAGGATGATTTGCTAGCTGATACCATGTTGGTTTGTGAGGAGAAGTGTTGGGGTTTTCTGAGAGGAGTGAAACACAGCAGGTCGGGGAGAGCTTTGTGAGGGTGAGCGAGTCTGAGCTGGGAGGCAAGGGCCTCAACCAGACCATCCTGGGTTACTCTGGCCTCTGCCGCTTCTGAGCTGTGTGACTTTCTAAGCCTCAGTTTCACTTCTGTTAAGTGAGGATAATAATAACACATGCCTCACAGGGCTCAGTGAGGATTAAATAAGATTGTGTGTGTTTGTGTAAGGACCTGGTAAACAGAAAGCACTCAGTAAATGCCAGTAGTAATAGTAGTATGACCAGGGTCCTGAAGGATTAGTAGGATTTAGACAAGAGGGTAAAGGAGAGAGACAGTAGAGTCCAGGCTTGGAGGCCATCTGGAGTGAAGATAGCAGGAAGGAAGTACTGTAGTGAGGAAACTGCTGTGAATTCTGATCCTGCTTCTCCTACTTGTGGTGTGGGGCAAGTTCACACTGTGCTTCAGTTTCCTCATCTATTAATAAAAATGATAATAATAGTTACTACATAGGGTTGTGGTGAGGATAAAATGAAATAATATATCTTAAATGCTCGGCACAATAACTTGGAAGGCAAACAGAAGAGACTGGTGAGCCTGCTGGATTCTGGGGGAAAGATTAGGGAACAAGAAAGCAGAATTACTTTTGGTACTTCTCACTCTATGTTCTTCAATTTCTTGTACATTTTTTAGTGGGTGGAGATGACCAATTTAAAAAAACAATGTAATCTCAAAAAGCATATACAGGGATTTCCCTGGCAGTCCAGTGGTTAAGATTCTATGCTTCCGTTGTAGGGGGTACAGATTCAATACCTGGTCAGGGAAGTAGGATCCCACATGATGTGATAAAAATAAAAAACCTGATTTTTAAAAAAAGCATATGCAAAAATAAATCAGTACAGAGGCTGGTACATAGTAAATACAAAAAAAAAAAAAGGGAATCAATGTTATTATTGCTATAATAATTGTTATTATTGCTACGTGTATTCCACATGGAATAAGACCATGTTCTTGCTCATCCTGCTAAAAAGAAAAAGTGCAGAATAATTTCAAGATATATTCTAAATCTACAATATTTTGAAAAATAAGATTTACATAACAAATGCCAAAATCATGATTAGACTTCTAAAGGAAAACAACTGTTTTCAAGCACTTAAAGTATTTTGGCTTACATTTAGATAAGAACAATTAATTGCCCTCATCACAACTTTGTGATTACCAGGAGAAATATCAATAACCTCAGATATACAGATGACACCACCCTTATGGCAGAAAGCAAAGAACTACAGAGCTTCTTGATGAAAGTGAAAGAGGAGAGTGAAAAAGTTTGGCTTAAAACTCAACATTCAGAAAACTAAGATCATGGCATCTGGTTCCATCTCTTCATGGCAAATAGATGGGGAAACAATGGAAACAATGAGAGACTTTATTTTGGGGGGCTCCAAAATCACTGCAAGTGGTGACTGTAGCCATGAAATTAAAAGACGCTTGCTCCTTGGAAGAAAAGCTATGACCAACCTAGACAGCCTATTAAAAAGCAGAGACATTACTTTACCAACAAAAGTCTGCCTAGTCAAAGCTATGGTTTTATGGATATGAGAAATGGACTATAAAGAAAGCTGAGCACCAAAGAATTGATGCTTTTGAACTGTGGTATTGGAGAAGACTCTTGAGAGTCCCTTGGACTGCAAGGAGATCCAATGAGTCAATCCTAAAGGAACTCAGTCCTGAATATTCATTGGAAGGACTGATGCTGAAGCTGAAACTCCAATACTTTGGCCACCTGATGCAAAGAACCAAATCACTGGAAAAGACCCTGATGCTGGGAAAGATTGAAGGTGGGAGGAGAAGGGGACAACAGAGGATGAGATGGTTAGATGGCATCACCGACACAATGGACATGAGTTTGTGAAGGCTCTGGGAGTTGGTGATGGACAGGGAGGCCAGGCGTGCTGCAGTCCATGGGGTCACAAAGACTCGGACATGACTGAGTGACTAAACTGAACTGATTTTTTTTTTTTTTTTCCCTTTAGGCATTTAAGCCATCCCAGGAGGATTTCTAGTTGTTTTCTCAGTTATTTAACGGTTAAGGAATAGGTCTTAAAATAGTAAATTTATTTTAACTCTAAAAATGAATGTATTCTTTAAGTTTTTATCCAGATCAGACCTCTTCGACACTAGTCTGTGTATATTGAGAGTTCATGTGGTTGTATACTTCAGAACAGTGTGTGTCTCTTCTCCAGACTTTGAGCTTGAATTTCTTTCTGCTTTCTTTCTTTTCTTTTTTTTTTTTTTCCTTCATGTACACTGTTTCCCATTTCATTCCTTTTCAGAGTCTCCTATAAAACTCATTGGTCAATCAGTTTGACATGTTCCAGTTGGCAGCCCTGTGGCTGCCTAATCAAAGGTGTCAGTTCTAAAAGGGTTCCCCAATTTGTGCAGAGACACATGGACCAGAAAATTAAGTCTCAGCCCAGAGAGCCTCAGGCTTTGCTTTCCAGCCCCAGCTCAGAGCCCTACCTCCCCTGAGTACTCACACTCACCGAGGAGTTGCTCATCCCACACCACTTCCCAGGGACCTGAACTAGATCACTTCCATGAAGCAGCTGCCAGGGGCTCAGTTACCACAAGGATCCACGGCCATATAGGAGGGATCTTCCTGTATTAAACTGACTGCTGCTACTGCTGCTAAGTCGCTTCAGTCGTGTCCAACTCTGTGCGACCCCATAGACGGCAGCCTACCAGGCTCCACCATCCCTGGGATTCTACAGGCACTGCTGACTTCTAAAAAATATCTGACCACATTTAATTTTTGTGTTAATCATCAGAGGGCCTTGCTTTCCTTCAGATAAACTCAACCTATGACTTTACTACAGGAAATCTATTGTGTGGCAAATATGCTAACACTGCTTAAATCCCAGAGTAAAATTATAAGAAGTGAGAGGAAAGTCAGCGAAACTGGCATCATTTTAAAAATAGTTCTAGTTTTTCTCCAAGTCATAAGCAATAGTTTTCTAGAAGTAGATTTTACTTTTCACTTTTCAGATTGGAGACTTTTTCCATCTGGTTTTCCACATTCAATTGATTTGTTACAAAACTGAAGTCAACATTCTCACAGCTTGTCAGTGGCAACTTACAGCTTTTCATCCAAGAAACAAAAGTAAAATTGATTAGAAGAGAGGACAAGATGTACACAAAACACATTCAGAGATATAAGACTTTCCCAGCTTCCTGCTGTTTGCCTCACAGAGCAGAACCAATCTCACATTCCTCCACTTTGGCCCCAAAAACTTCTCTGGAAATTCTCTCACATGACAGCCAAAGAGCCATATTTAGAGCTATGAGTGAGGGCAAAGGATCACTTAAAAAAGAATGAGTCTGGGAGCTATTATTTTTTCCAGATGGATATGAAGTCATTTTCAAAAAAATAAAGGCATTGATTTCTTTGGGGTCTTGTCAATAACAGTTCAACGTTTGCATTATCAGAGGAAGGAAGAAGCTTCATCTTCTAGGAAAAGATGATGGATTTAGTGATGGGAACCAAAAACAGGATTTTCTCTCAAGCCATAAATTAATGTCGGTTAAGCTTTACTTGCAAAGGTCCCTGCGAGTGCTGGGGGTTACTTGACGGTGAAAAGGGAGGAACCATTTCTATGTAAGCATTTCTGGTAAACTGCCTACTTTCAGAAAGAACGCACTGAAATCTCCACAGCTCTAGTCATTTGTTGTGATTTATTTTCTCTTTCTCTTTATTTATTTTCATGCCCATTTTTTCATAATTTTATGTTCTTTACCTTAACAAGAGTGCCCAAAGTTGTATAAGCTTCAGTATCCACAGAATCTGACTCCACTGTTGCAAAAGAATAGATAATATTTAATTATAATTTATTGCCTAGTGTCAGTTTGCAGTAATTTTAATTAGTGGTTTCTTTTTAATTTTTAAAACAATTATAGGATACCCTTTCCCTCATTCAGCCAATGCATGGAATGTGAATTTGAGAAGTGTGTGTGTGTGTGTGTGTGTGTGTGTGTGTGTGTGTATAAGTGTGTGTGTGTGCTCATGTTGCATACCATAGATTGGAGAAAGAACAATGATATTAGGGCTCTGAAGGCAGGACTTTCTCCTTCTTCTAGAAAAATGGACTATTAGTGTTTTTTCCTCACTGAGACAATGAAATTTCCTATACTGGCAATATTTGGTGGCTTTTCACACTTGTGAACATGTACTGATATTTCAAAGAGCCCACCACTACCACCACCCATCTTTCCCCTGAGTACAACTTGCTAGCCTAAAAGATTCTGTCGTTGTATCTCCTAAAAAATATGGGCTTCCCAAGTGGCACTGGTGGTAAAGAACCCACCTGCCCATGCAGGAGCTATAAGAGACGTGAGTTTGATCCTGGGTCCAGAAGATCCCCTGAAATGGCAACCCAGTCCAGTATTTTTCCATGGAGAATCCATGTCAGCACTTCACACCGACCTATCCAGGAGACTTGCCAAAGAATTTGTCTGGTCTTAGTACCAAGAATGATTTACTTATTTTGGGCCACTGGCTTTTTTTAATCTTATCAACTATGCAAACTGTATAACCAGTCACATCTCCCACTTTGAGTTGGTTGCTGGTCAGCCTGAAGTTAAATCTGCACCCAGGTCATGACTAATAATTATGGTGTGCATTTTTAGTCACATTCCTGGCTCTGTTTTGTGTTGTCCTTCTTCTTTTATTTCTAATTATTATTCATGCTGTACTGTTCAGTTTATATATCCTTTCTCAAAAGAGTAGCAAAATGAATTAATAAAACATTATTTCCAAAATATTCTGTTAATAGTTTTATCATAGCCATAAGGATTTGTAGTAAAAATTCTCTACTTATCACATCAAAAACTAAAAGGATTTTGAAGGAGGAATACGTAGCTGTGAAGCAGCCTTCTTGATGCTTCCCACTTACTCTCTCCACACTCACACTTCTGCTTGCTCACCAAGAGTGTCAAGTGTGCCTCTTCCACTGTCCCAGCAGTCTGTCACTTAACCTCAGGGAACAGTAACGGTGACACCTGTTTCTATCCCATCTGTGCCTCTTAGGATTTATTCCACCCTCGATCTCTCCCCACTCCAATTCCTGATACAGAATGCTCTGAGAATGCTTACCAAGATTCAGATTGTGCTCAGGGGATCAATAAAATGCACTCAGGGCAGATGGATACAAACGAAATTTTAGGGAAGGTTCTTAAGAGTCTGAAAAAGAGTGTGAAAGGTGCCCTGACCCTAGGATGGCATTACATATAATTCAGACAGGAAAGAGATCTGATTGGCGGAGGAGGAGGCCCAACCTCACTGGACCTGCCTCAAGACTTCAGTTGTCTTTGTGGAGACACTAGACCTGCTGGAAGCAGCAGGCAAAGATTGATGTACGGAGAGGCCTGATGGTGGGAAAAGCTGCCGATTAGCAGAGACAGGTCTTTAACTCTTGTCAGGACAGACTTCCTCTGGACTAATCTGAATTTAATAGCCCCCATTCAAACTTCTAATCACTCAAAATTTCAGATTCAGGTCAGAGTGAGAACAGAGTCTAACAGGAAGGCACTCACCATTACGCTAAATTTTAGTTCTCATGTCTTTTTGCTCCCATGCTGCTGCTGCTGCTAAGTCATTTCAGTCGTGTCTGACTCTGTGCGACCACACGGACAGCAGCCCATCAGGCTCCTCCATCCCTGGGATTCTCTAGGCAAGAATATTGGAGTGGGTTGCCATTTCCTTTTCCTTTTTGCCCCATATGCCCCTCTTGTGTAAGTATTCAGTCCCAGGAGTGTCTGCTGTAGCATCATCCACCTGTCTGACTTCACTCTCCTAGAAGCTCTCTCACTGATATCATTGCTCTCTTTTCTCTATTTCAGTCAGAGGTACATTTCTCAGACTTTTTCTCCTATTCCTAAAAAGAGGGGGTAGGTTAGCTCTGGGTAAATTTGAGATTCTGCATGAATATTTTATTTCTGCCCACAAATGGAGAGATGACTACTACTGAGTTATGTCACCTAGGAAAGGAAAGTCAATGTTCAAAAAACCTCAAGACTAGATGGAAGGAGGCACTGGATGGCATCTTAGTCAGTGTGGGCTGCTATAGCAGAGTATCAGAAACTGGGTGGCTTATAAACAATATAACTTTGTTTCTCACAGTTCTTGAGGCTGGGAAGTCCAAGATCAAGGTGCCCGCAGATTTGGTGTCTGGTGAAAGCCCACATCCTGGCTCACAGACTCCACCACTGAGGTTGCAGACATCCAGACTGCGAGGATGGCAGACACTCTTTGTTGCTTCCCAACATTCATTCCCCCACATTTTTCTTTGCTAACAAAATTCTAGTTTTGTTCAAGTATTAGGTGACCATGTGTCTCAAACACGGGTTCTTCCCCCTTCCAGGGGTGAATCCTGATTCATCTAGGCTGGTTATGGTATTCTGTTTAGGATTATATGGCAATTGATTATTGATATTGAGCATATTTTCAAGTGCTTATTGGTCATTTTTTATCTTCTCTGGAGAACAGTGTAAGTCTTTTCCCCATTTTTTTGATAGATTGTTTGTTTTTTTGTTTTCGCTTTGTAAGAATTCTTTATATATCCTGCATATTAATCACTTATCAGACATGTGATTTGCAATTGTTTTCACCAGTTCTGTGGGTTGCCTTTTCACTGACACACACAAGTTTTAATTTTGATGAATCCAGTATATCTAATTTTTTCTGTGTAATAATAGACGCACATACTGTAACTGCATGTAAGTCGGCAATGATCTTAAATTTAAAAGTTCAATCAATCAGATAAAATGTAAAAACCCTTCCTAGGTTGTGAGCCATACAAAAACAAACATCATTTGGCCGCAAAGCCATGGTCTGCCACCTCCTGCTACAGATAGAAAATAGAGCTGCAACTCTTTCCCTGTATTCAAAAACTCTGTCCTGTTCCTCATGTTGCTCCTAACCCATTGTTTCTGGGCTCAAGAACTTAAAATATTACAGCCACATATATTTCTGTGTATAGGACTATGTGTATAAACCTGGTTCTATCTTATGTATTCCCAAAATCAAAGGACGTCAAAAAATAGCTACAATTCCACATTTAATTTTAAGAAGCCAATACTTCAGGGTTTTAAATGCCCCTGTAAAGCTCTGCTCTTCCCATTTATTTCTTCTCTTTGTGGCATCATGGCAGAGGATTTTAGGACGAGCACGTTTGCACACATCCACCCGACCTCCCTCCGCTCCCGGGAACCCTTCCTCTGCATTCTCACACAGACTGCTCTCGACCTCCCACGGGCTCCTGAAGCAGCTTCTTCTATTGCCTAAAAGCTCTAATTGTTAGAAAGTCCTGATATCACCACATTCCAAGGAGAGTTTCCAATCCCTCTTTAAAATTAAGCAGAGTCTGGTTTAAGGAAGATTTTCATAACAATAATGTTCTGGTTCTGAAACAGGGAGATGGCTTTGCACAGTTTTCATTGTGTTCTCTATGTTTACCTTAATGTTTTACATAAATTCTCTTTTTTATGTTGAATATTTTATAATAAACACATTTTTAAAGCAAGCAATTCATCATTCTTCTTTCTATTAGAAATATTGCTATTTCTAAACAGAAATATTTCTATTGTTATCGAAAGGACATCAGTGCAAACTATCTCAGGGGTTTGGAGGGTTAAAGAGAAGATCCCCGAGGCCACAACCCAACCCACTGTGAACTATCTCAGACAAGGCCTGCCTCCCCACACTCCTCCACAGCTCCCTCCAGCCTGTTCTCTGCACTGCAGCTGGACTGATCTTTTCAAAAGGCATGTCTGGTTATGTCATCCTCTTGCTTCAGACATTTTAATAGTCGCTCATCAATCTCAGGATAAAGATCAAAGACCCACCAAGCTCAACACTGGCTGTCTCCAGCCTCATCTTCTTTCCTCTCCCACCCTCCATGCTCCATATCCTCCGTTCCTACACCTTGTCACGCTCTTGGAGAGGCTGTTTGCTCAGCCTGAATACTCTGTTCCTCCCACATGCGCCACGACCTGCCAAGGACACAGCGTTTCATTTCTCTTCAGTAAATACCTAGGAGTTTGAGACCGTTGTATGGGCTAAGTGTGTGTTTCACTTTATGAGAAACTGCCAAATTGTTTTCCAAAGGGGCTGCACCATTTGCATTTCCATCAGCAATGTATGAAATTTCCAGTTGCTTTCATTTTTGCTAGCACTTGGCTTCGGTAGTTTTTGGTATAGGCTGTATTTTTAACAAAGTGTAGAATAACATCTGATTATGAGATTTTGCCAAAATGCATAGAAGATGAGTAACTTCTTTGAACTCATTTCAGTGACAGTGCTCTGGTCTAAGTTATCTCCCACTCATCCTCCAGTGTTCATTGTAATAACCTTTAGCCAAGCTGCTATGAAAGCACAGGGGGATTTAACATGCTTAACCACAGAGGTTGTTTTTCAGACTGAATTGATAAATGCACTGCAACTTCAAAGTCTTACTTAAACATCTCAACAAACTTAGAGTTACCCTCAACCACGACTTCTCTGCTGGAGTCAAAGTGATGAGTACGAAGGTCACGTGTGTGGAAATGTCACAAAGGGCCTAGTCACAGAGGGTGCAAAGACTTCCGGGAACGGAAATACTTTTGAAGGTTGGTTAACATATTTTCCAGATCAACTGCTGGTTAAACTCTTTAGAAAACCACCCATTAATTTTTTTATTCTCCTTAACACAAAATCTACCTGTTGGTAAGCACCAGGAGATGCAGGTACTTTTGACAAATGTAGTTTACAATACAAATATAAGCGTGGCTAATATTACACCAATTAAAAGGCTGATGTGCAAATTGCTAGGAGTATTTTACAGATAATTTGCTTTTTATTTCATCAGAATATTCCAGTGAGAATGTTTGTGACTGAAAGGTAATAGGCAGCTAGCTCTGGAACTAGCCTTTGCTAAGGTAACATATTAATGAGTCATCAGAGGCTATAAATAGAACCCAGCATGAACTTCTGTCCGCAATTACACCACTATTCCCACAAAGGGAGCTGTTACTAATGACAGGACACAGCCTGCTAGCCACTATTATAACCAAGGAGGGGTGCAGACCAGGCAACCACAGCCCTCTGGGAAATGTGCCTTGAGGTACATTTTGCCAAGATGTCATTATGTGCTTTTTTGGTCTCCCTTACAGCCTGTGAAGCAGCTGTGCTGTTTTCCTTAGGGATCATCATTGTGTGTACCAGCCAAGATTTTCCAATTCTCTCTTAGATGATCAATCCCTGACAGTCACTGCCTTACGGCATCTATTTATCTTATCTTTGTCTCTTCCCTATTCCTTCCCAACGTATATTATAATGTATCATATAACACAGTAGCGTGTACATAGGAGGGGTCCATAATTGTTTATTAGCTGGATGGATGGATGGATGAAGGGATGGGTGGATAAGCAAGTTAACTATGCTTCTACAGAATACTCTGGAATTTTGACCTTTTATTTAAACAGAGGAATACATTGAGATCAATTTCCTATGTAACATGCATGTAAATGTTTCCCTGACCGAAAAAAATTTCTTCACCAACAGTCCTACTGTGTGTTCTGACTCCTGCCCTGCTCATTTCTTCAGGTGATAATGAGGAGAGAATAACATATCAATCACCCAGAGCAGAGAGAGAGCAAATATGTTCAGATACTACCACTCTCCACACCTTAATTCCAATTTCACACTAGCCTTGAAGGGAGGATAGAATACAGGAAAAATAAGGGTGAGGGGATAGAAGTAGTCAGAAAATGTTCTAGTACATAAAGACCGCTGGGTTAGATAGCCACAGAGCTCTCCACCCTGGGAGTCTGTCTGCAAAGGCACCAAGTTGTAGGGAAGAAGTCCAGAAAAGGGAGATAAAGAAACAGCCGATCCAAACAAATTATCTTCACTGCTGGTTTTTTGGCTGATTATTCCTCACCTCCATGACCAAGTCTGCAGTGTATGCTTCCAGCCCTGAGTCAGACTGAGGAAGCAGGGGAAGGCAGGAAGGCAAGGTATATGTGGTAGCACAACAATTTCCTGTTTTTGCTCATGGTCAGATACAATCTGAACACTGGGGAGTTCAATCACTGAATCTTCTTCACTGGTTCAAGACCAAACTGTAACATCCTTGTGATCCAACCCCTTGGTAAATCTCTGGTGAGAAAGATCTCAGCTACACTGCTCCACTTCAGTACAAGCTAGACCCAGTAAATTTAGTCCCTCAGTCATGTCCGACTCTTTTTGACCCCATGGACTGCAGCATGCCAGGCTTTCCTGTCCATCACCAACTCCCAGAGCTTGCTCAAACTCATGTCCATTGAGTCGGTGATGCCATCCAACCATCTCATCCTCTGTCGTCCCCTTCTCCTCCTGCCTTCAATCTTTCCCACCATCAGGATTTTTTCCAGTGAATCAGTTCTTCACATCAGGTGGCTTACGTATTGGAGCTTCAGCTTTAGAATCAGTCCTTCCAATGAATATTCAGGACTAATATCCTTTAGGATTGACTGGCTGGGTCTCCTTGCAGTCCAAGGGACTCTCAAGTCTTCTCCAACACCACAGTTCAAAAGCATCAATTCTTCGGCGCTCAGCTTTCTTTTTGGTCCAACTCTTACATCCATACATGACTACTGGAAAAACCATAGCTTTGACTAGACGGACCCTTGTCACCAAAGTAATGTCTCTGCTTTTGAATGTGCTGTCTGGGTTGGTCATCCGGGAAGGCAATGGCACCCCACTCCAGTACTCTTGCCTGGAAAATCCCATGGACGGAGGAGCCTGGTAGGCTGCAGTCCATGGGGTAGCTAAGAGTCAAACACAACTGAGAGACTTCACTTTCACTTTTCACTTTCATGAATTGGAGTAGGAAATGGCAACCCACTCCAGTGTTCTTGCCTGGAGAATCCCAGGGACGGGGGAGCCTGGTGAGCTGCCCATGGGGTCACACAGAGTCAGACACGACTGAAGGGACTTAACAGCAGCAGGTTGGTCATAGCTTTTCTTCCAAGGAGCAAGTGTCTTTTAATTTCATGGCTGCAGTAACCATCTGCAGTGATTTTGGAGCCCAAGAAAATAAAATCTGCCACTGTTTCCGTTGTCTCCCCCATCTATTTGCCATGAAGTGAGGGGACTGGATGCCATGATCTAGTTTTTTGAATGTTGCTCCTGCTGCTAAGTCGCTTCAGATGTGCTTGACTCTGTGCGACCCCATAGACGGCAGCCCACAAGGCTCCCCCGTCCCTGGGATTCTCCAGGCAAGAACACTGGAGTGGGATGCCATTTCCTTTTCCAGTGCATGAAAGTGAAAAGTGAAAGTGAATTTGCTCGAGGCCATACTAATTCCTTGGAGCTATGATTAGATGGGAGCAGAAATCTGATGATCTCAGAATTCTGCGTCCAACCAAACTTGTTGCAAACTCCAAGAGGGCACATAAGCTACAGTCTACCTTCTAACCACCAGAAGTTGTTAAGACTCCTTAAACTTTCTAAAGAAGATTCAGTTTGTTACAGATTCACAAGTTGAAGCCTGGACCCAAAATCCAGTTACATTCTCCTGAGACCAGCCTTTAACAAGTACAAATATCTTAAAAATGAAAGCTATCTACATACAGCCTCCCAAGATCAGAACGTTCAAAAATTAGAATCACTTCGGGATCGTTTTTTTTAGTTTCTTCTAAACTAAAGCAAAAGTCATATAATGTAAAATTAACCATTTTAAGTATACAATTCAATGGCATTTAGTACATTCACTATGCACAAAAAGCATCTATATTTCTTTTAAGACATTTCCTTACCCTAAATGAACATTCCATACCCATTAAGAAGTCACACCTGCTGAGCATTTTAAAAGGACATATTCCATGGCCCCATACCCAAGGGATTGAAATTCAGCAGACACAGGAATATTTTTCAGAACTTTCCAGGTATCTCACTCCTAGATATTTACCCAAGAGAAATAAAAATGTATGTCCACACAAAGAGCTACATACGAATGGTTATAGCAGCTTTATTTGTAATCATCCAAATTTGGGAATAACCTAAATGTTTCTGAGCTGAGGGTATATAAACAAACTGCGGTATATCTGTATAATAGAATAGGACTCAGCAATTAAGAGGAACAAAATTCTGATAAAAGCAACAACAAGGATGAATCTCCAGTATATTGTACAAAGTAAAGGAATTCCCTTTCTATACTATAATTTCATTTATATGACTTTCTGGAAAATGTAAAAGTGTAGTGATGGAGAACAGATGAGTGTTTTCCAGAGTTTAACAGTGGGGATGGGTTTTGAGTACAAAAAGATAACACGAGGGAATTTGGGGAGGGGTGGTGATGTGATGGTGGTAAAAAGCATTTGTCAAAACCCAGAGAACTTAACACCAAAAAGTGAATTTTACTCTTTAAATTTTAAAATAAATTGGAAAACATTTTAAAGTTTTCTGGATGTGTATGGGGTGCAGCCTGTTTGGGGAACATGTGCATGATAATACTGGACAACCTGGTTATTCTATAACCCAGTCAAGTTATACTTTGGACACCTGGGGCCTGCCAACTTAACTTTCCTATCTCTCTGTTTGTCATCATGGCATCTGGACATTTTCCACAGACAAGTATAAAAGTAAGCTGTCAGGTGAAGCAGATCACAGACGTGGGCTATGCAGTTGTTCTGTTCCAGTGTTTGTCAAACTGAAATCACCACACCAAATGCAGTGACTTTAGAACCTTTCTTAAAAATATGAGTTAGGAGTTTGAGATGGGCATGTACACACTGCTGTATTTAAAATGGATAACCAACAAGGACCTACTGCACGTGGAACTCTGCTCAATGTTATGTGTCAGCCTGGATGGAGGGGAGTCTGGGGGAGAATGGATGCAAGTATGTGTATGGCTGAATCCCTGGCTCTTCACCTGAAACTATCACAACATTGTCCAGCAGCTGTACACTAACACAGAACAGAAAGTTCAAAAAAAGAAAAAAGCCCTGTCCTGCTGTAGTTAACCATCTACTTAAAATGGATAAGATTCAAGTGGAAGCTCCCAGATAAGAGAAGAGAAATGAGAAGTAGTCAATGCTTAGATTGGAAGATAACGCTAATTTCAAAGGAAAGAAAATAATGCCAAACCCCTCCCTGTGTAGTTCGATTTATCTAATGTTTCCATCTCACTAGAGTACGTTTCCAAATCTACAATTCTTTTTTGCTTGCGCTAGCCTCAAACCTTTTCTGTTACCACTGTTGCTCTGCTTCCTCATCACTTTGCAAACGAAGCATTCTGTTTGCGCGCTTCTTTTTTTAGACCTGCTTGTGCCTGGGAGGAAATGGAACTACAAGTGTTTCCTTTCCATTCAAAACTGGAACTTTTTTGTACTGGGGGAGGAAGCTGAGGACTTACAACTTACTCCCAGCAGTTTGAGACAGTACTGTTGTTTATTGTTTAGTTCCTAAGTCACATCCAGTTCTTCACAACCTTATGGACTGCAGCATGCCAGCCTCCTCTGTCATTCACTGTCTCCCTGGGTTTGCTCAAACTCATGTCCATTAGTTTGGATGGTTGGATGGTTCAAACTCATGCCATCCAACCATCTCATCCTCTGTCGTCCCCTTCTCTTTCAGCCTTCAATCTTTCCCAGCGTCAGGATCTTTTCTAACAAACAAGCTCTTCACATCAAGTGGTGAAAGTATTGGAGCTTCAGCTTTAGCATCAGTCCTTCCAATGAATATTCAGGGTTGATTTCCTTTAGAGTTGACAAGTTAGAACTCCTTGCAATCCAAGGGACTCTCAAGAGTTTTTTTCCAGCAGCACAATATGAAGGCATCAATTCTTTGGCACTCAGCCTTCTTTATGGTCCAACTCTCACATCCATACATGACTGCTAGAACAGCTATAGCTTTGACTATTTAGACCTTTGTCGGCAAAGTGATGTCTCTGCTTTTTAATACTCTGTCTAGATTTGTCACAGCTTTCCTTCCAAGTAGCACGCATTTTTTAATTTCATGTTTGCAGTCATTATCCACAGTGATTTTGGAGCCCAAGAAAATAAAATTTGTCACTGTTTCCACCTTTTCCCTTTTTACTTATCATGAAATGATGGAACTGGATGCCATGATCTTAGGTTTTTTGTTTTTTTTTTAACGTTGTTTTAAGCCAGCTTTTTCACTTTGCTCTTTCACCCTCCTCAAGAGTCTCTTTAGTTCCTTTTCACTTTCTGCCATGAGAGTGAGATCATCTGCATATCTGAGGTTGTTGATATTTCTCCTGACAATCTTGATTCCAGCCTGTGATTCATCCAGCCTGGTATTTCACATGATGTACTCTGCATAGAAAGTCAAATAATCAGGTTGACAACATACAATCTTGTTGTACTCCTTTCCCAATTTGGAACTAGTCCATTGTTCCATGTCCAGTTCTAACTGTTGCTTCTTGACCTGCAAACAGGTTTCTCAGGAGACAGGTAAGGTTGTCCGCTACTCCCATCGCTTTAAGAATTTTCCAGTTTGTTGTGATCCACACAGTCAAAGGCTTTAGCATAGTCAATGAAGCAGGAATAGGTGTTTTTCTGGAATTCCCTTACTTTCTCTATGATCCAACAAATGTTGGCGATTTGATCTCTGGTTCCTCTGCCTTTTGAGACAGCCCTGACTTTTCCCATAAGCCTCGCTAGAAGCCCTTGTGTTATAAAATATATATAAATTTTATCACAACCTCCAGAAAGCAAGTTGGGCAAATTCTCCTGATGCCAGATGGCTCGGCAGACTTTTCTGATGTTACTACTCTATTGCACATCTTTCCCTCTATTACCCCATGCCCCAAGTACATCCAACTAGAAAGTGCATAAAAAGCTCATTATTTCACAGGTCCTCAGGCAAAAGTTCCTTCTCTTCAAAGGAGTCATTTGATCCCTCCCCAAACTGTGAGTAGTGAGTCTTCCTCCACAGTTTCAACCGGAGCACCTAAGTAGGGAGGAGTGTGTGAATGGCAACCCACTCCAACATTCTTGCCTGGGAAATCCCATGGATAGAGGAGACTGGTGGGCTATATAGTCCATGTGTTTGCAAAGAGTCAGACACCACTGAGCAACTAACACTTTCACTTTCAGAGGGAGAAGGTCATCTATTACACATATAATCAGCAAAGATAAGGGAAAGCATAATCCAAGGGCTGGAGACCACTAATACAGTTTTCCTTTCTGCCTCTTTCTTCTGCTTTTCTCTGCAAGAGAAAAAGAGAGGGAACAAAGGATGCAAACCACATTTGTGTACATTGAGATGGACACATACACTCACCAGTCACATTTAAGATTTAGTCTATATATTAGAGCAATGAGATGCAAGGGAACAATGTCCAAAAGGAAGAGGACAACACAAACGTGGTCCCTGGGAGTACTGTTTGAACCAAGAAGAGATTATTTTTATCTTAAGGCATCATATATTTCCAGGCACAAAGCCTCAGATTCCCAAGAATACATTGACGTCATTATGAGAAGCACAGACGTGTCATACCGTACTTTAGAAGGCCTCAAATCCATGTCCTGTAAAGAATTCTCTAATGAAGCATTGTCTGTTCTTTGATAAGACATTTAGATGGACACTGAGAGCCTCAGGAACTTTTGGAGATAAGACAGTGAGAGAGAGTTAAAAATCCTTTTCAGAAAAAAAAAATGAGCAGGAATGTTGGGTTATTAAAAGAAAGAAATGGATGAAAGGAATCAAGTGAGAGAACAAGTCTACATGAGCCTGAGCACTGCATTAAAAGTCCCTAGTAGTTAGAAGGCCGAGGAATCTCTAAAACTTAGGAGCTATAACATTAAATGTGAAAAAATTTGCATCTCTGTGGTGTAAATCCTCTGACCAAGACAGATTTGGTATTGTACAAAGCCATTTTCTTTTCTTCCTTGGTTCAAAACTAGACTATATTTCCCAGCCATCCTGGCAGTTAGGTGCAGCCACAGCACTAGTTCTAGTCAGTGGAATGTGGGCAGGAAGGATGTGGGCCACCTCCAGGCCTGGCTACTATAACTCCCACCTTATCCTCCACACCTTGCCCTGGGCTGCAGAGGATCAGGTGGAGGAAGCGAAGGCCCCAGAAGATGCTGGAGCCACCAGATGAAGGACTGGGTAGATCAGGCCCCTTCCCATAACCACTGGACTATGACTTAGGTAAGGGATCATCCTTTTCCTCTTTGCTTTTGTTGTTAACTTCTTGCAGTTGGGACTGGTTTGCTATAGTGGTTAAGCAGACTCATCCTGACTAAAACTTCTTCATCTCATTCCCTTTCAAAACTTTTTAAAAAGTCTACCATATATACAAATATGGTGGCTCTGTGGTGATCATAAAGGAGACTGGCTGAGTTTCACATCTGAGTTAACATGGCATGGAACAGAAATTGTATTTATAGGAAAGCAATATGTTTCATGATCCAAATCCATCTACAAAAGCAGGCGTGATGCAGGATGAGATAGTTGGACAGCATCACCAACTCAGTGGACATGAGTCTGAACAAACTCCAGGAGATAGCGAAGGACAAAGAAGCCTGGTGTGCTGCCATCCATAGGGCTGCAAAGAGTCGGACATGACTTAGCGGTTGAGCAACAACAACAACAAAAGCAGGAGTTCAGGGCAAGCCATGACCATGAGATCATAAACTCTTTCAATGCTTTACAGAAGTACTGAAATGCACTTTGACTTCTACAGAGCATGGAATGAGGGAGGTTTTATGAAACTTTATCTAGATCTGAAGGGAATGACATGGATTATGTTGCTATTTTTATTGTGGGTCAAGATGCAATGAGTGAAAACAGTTTTTGACTAACATGTCAAGGGTGGAGATTTTAAAATTCTTAGAACTACAACTTCCAGATGTTCAAGCTGGTTTTAGAAAAGGCAGAGGAACTGGAGATCAAATTGCCAACATCCTCTGGATCACTGAAAAAGCAAGAGAGTTCCAGAAAAACATATATTTCTGCTTTATTGACTACACCAAAGTCTTTGACTGTGTGGATCACAACAAACTGTGGAAAATTCTGAAAGAGATGGGAATACAAAACCACCTGACCTGCCTCTTGAGAAACCTATATGCAGGTCAGGAAGCAACAGTTAGTTCCAAATAGGAAAATACATCAAGGCTGTATATTGTCACCCTGCTTATTTAACTTATATGCAGAGTACATCATGAGAAACACTGGGCTGGAAGAAGCACAAGCTGGAATCATGATTGCCGGGAGAAATATCAATAACCTCAGATATGCAGATGACACCACCCTTATGGCAGAAAGTGAAGAGGAACTAAAAAGCCTCTTGATGAAAGTGAAAGAGGAGAGTGAAAAAGTTGGCTTAAAGCTCAACATTCAGAAAATGAAGATCATGGCATCTGGTCCCATCACTTCATGGGAAATAGATGGGGAAACAGTGGAAACAGTGTCAGACTTTATTTTTGGAGGCTCCAAAATCACTGCAGATGGTGACTGCAGCCATGAAATTAAAAGACGCTTACTCCTTGGAAGGAAAGTTATGACCAACCTAGAGAGCATATTGAAAAGCAGAGACATTACTTTGCCAACAAAGGTTTGTCTAGTCAAGGCTATGGTTTTTCCAGTGGTCATGTATGGATGTGAGAGTTGGACTGTGAAGAAAGCTGAGTGCCGAAGAATTGATGCTTCTGAACTGTGGTGTTGGAGAAGACTCTTGAGAGTCCCTTGGACTGCAAGGAGATCCAACCAGTCCATTCTAAAGGAGATCAGTCCTGGGTGTTCATTGGAAGGACTGAGTGTTCATTGGAAGGACTGATGCTAAAGCTGAATACTTTGGCCACCTCATGGGAAGAGTTGACTCATTGGAAAAGACCCTGATGCTGGGAGGAATTGGGGGCAGGAGGAGAAGGGATGACAGAGGATGAGATGGCTGGATGCATCACTGACTCGATGGACATGAGTTTGAATGAACTCTGGGAGTTGGTGATGGACAGGGAGGCCTGGCGTGCTGCGATTCATGGGGTCACAAAGAGTTGGACACGACTGAGCGACTGAACTGATCTGAACTGATAACCACAAAATCCTGAATTAATACTTAAATCCCTTGGATGCTTACAGAAGAATTTTGCTCTGAAAAATCCCTGATAGCTGAATGGAGTCTGTTTTACAGGCAAGGAAAAGAGCAGCCAGCATCTACTTCCCTGGCTCCTCAACATAAATTAGATTCTCCTCATTTTTGTCTCTTGTAACACGCTGTTGTTTTCCTTTAGGCATTAATGAGATATTGATTATTGCATTTGTTTTTATTGTGTTTCCTCCATTAGACGCTAAGCTCTAGGAGGACCAGTCTGTGTCCGTTTCATCACTCAGTGTATACATACCGTCTAGCACAGCACCTGGCACACACGTCATGAATATTTGTTGGGATGAAATGAAATCTGTAGGTGTGGGAACTTCAGATAGTCCCTGGTTGTTCTTAGAGAATTCACCTCCTAATTTAGGTTTAACAAATCAAATATCTTTTTAAACTATCTGGTCATTTGCAAATGCATTACTACCTTTATTTAAAGAATAAATGACATCTATCATACATGAATGTGATATGGGTTCTCATACATGAATCTTACAACAGCACAGCTATATAGAGTTATTATTATTTTTATTATTATTATTGATAACATCTGCTTCTTCCTAGAAAACACATGAATCCTTTTTCCATGTGTTATAGCCTAGGCTGAGTTTGAAGCTAAGAGTGTCTCTTTCTCTTCAATCCAGGCAGCAACAATATTAAGTAAATAGCCTTCCTGGCTGAACCTCAGCTGACCTGAGTACTGGAACCATTCTTATCAGAGTTCCAGGAATAATCACTTTTGTTTTTTAAGAACGAGATATTGATAGAACATAGCAGCATCCTTTTTTTCTGATTGCTTTGCACAAGTCTGGCAAATCTTCCTCAAACAGGACAGCTTAGACTCACAATTATGTTCTTTCTCACCATATTTTACCCCTCCCCCAGCCATTGGCATCCAGGAGTCCAAACTTCCACCTTAACACTGTCTTAGCAGATTTTAATCATTTTGTGCAAGTTTATACCGAAGACAGACTTATCTCCTTTCCGTTGTTTGCTTATAAGATTATGGAGACAGATTGAATAAATACCTATTGATCTTCTTTTTTCCTTCATTCTGAGAATGAGTCCTTGGGATAATTATTGTTTCTTAGAATAGTAGAAAAACAATGAAGTCTAAATTCTATATTGAGCTCTCCATTTTACAGATGAAGCAACTAAAACCTAGAGTAACCAAGCTGACTTGCTTGACGTCAGATAGCTAATTAGCAGCATGTCATTTTCCCTCTGACTTTACTGCAATATTATAATACACTTGTATTTCACATGACAGCATCTTAAACATAACAGCCTCACTTACATACCAAATGATTACTTTGAGTTCATTATGAAATTGCAAAGTAGTTTACAATACAGCACTGTAAGTGACTACACATCGCCTCCAGAGCAGAACTTTTAGTAATGGTAAATCGCTCAGTTTCTCAAATATGCCGCATGATCTTGTTAAACCTCCATGCTATTATAAATGATTTTACCCCAGTCTAGATTCTCTAGCTTCCCTGGTGGCTCAGATGGTAAAGAATCTGCCGGCAATGCTGGAGACCTGAGTCTGATCCCTGGGTTGGGAAGATCTTCTGGAGGCGGGCATGACAACCCACTCCAGTATTCTTGCCTAAAGAATCCCCAAGGGCAGAGGAGCCTGGAGGGCTACAGTCCATGTGGTCACAAAGAATCAGACACAACTGGATGACTGAGCACAGACTCTCCTTTGCTGCCTGATGAATCCTTTTCATCCATCAACACCCAGTAAAAGGGTCACCTTCTCTTTACAGCCTTTCTTGCCTCCTCAAACACACTCTCCTCTGTATTCCCGTGGCTCTTCGTTCTTAGTTTGTACTCCAAGAACCTGAAGCCAGGACCTTGTTTGTATGCCGTACCCTAGCACTGGCTTTTACACTTAATAGATACTTAAATAGTATCACTGAAGGAATAAATGAATGAATTAATAAGTAAATTCAATTAAATATTCTCTGCCAGAAATTATTCACTTCTTGGGAGGTACAGCAGAAAAGGAAAATTAAAGATGCTTCTTATACGCTGTCAGTGTGGTTCTTCTAGCTGCTAAATGACATCAAATATCTGTAGCAACTTGCAATGTGCTGACACAGACATTTAGGAAATGTTCTTTTGTTTTTCTTCTCCTATGTCCAGCCTCCATTATGTATATGTGATTAACAAAGTGAAATGAAAAGCAGAAGATCAATATTTAAAATTTTGTCAAGTATTGTGAGGGACTTCCCTGATGACTCAGTGGTAAAGAATCTGCCTGCCAATGCAAGAGACACAGGAGACATGGGTTCAATCCCTGAGTCAGGAAGATCCCCTGAAGGAGAAAATGGCAACCCACTTCTGTATTCTTGCCTGGAGAATCCCATGGACAGAGGAGCCTGGTGGGCTACAGTCCACGAGGTCACAAAAGGACCAGACAAAACCGAGGGACTGAGTACCCATTCATGCAAATTCTGTGAGGAGGGAAAGGAGCGCCTTTGTCCTTTAAATGACTGGACTGTCTCGGAGTAGGCTGATGTCCAATCACATTTGAAATAATATCTGGGTTTTTAACACAAAGAAGAAGTTGCAGATCTCTGTGGCTGAAATGATTAGGATTTAATTCTGAGGTGACGCTTTAGAAAATGCTCAACACATTATTAGCCCTTCCTCTCAATGAGCAGGGGCTTTACAGAGCCTAACTGTAGGGAAAGATTATAAAATTTTTCTGCTAAGAAGGGAAAAATTGCCATGATCAATTAGTTGTGTCACCTGGGGCACAGATGGGGAAATGGAACATTTTTCCCTGGATCTAGAATCTATTGCCTTAAACGTAAGCAAGCTTCGATTAACTTTCTGAATTCCTGAGGCTCACAGAGAGACAAAAGAGAAGTGAACTTTTGATGTATTGTGTTAATGTTAGTGGAGTGACCAAATAGCATTGACTGTAGATAGCTGCACGGCACAATACAGGAGCCACTAGCCACATGTGGCAATTTAAATGTAGATGTCAATTAATTAAAATTAAAAGAAATTTAAAGTACAGTTCCTCACTTTTCCAGCACTCAATAGCCACATGTGCCTATTGGCTACCATACTGGACAGCATAGACCTAAAATATTCTCATCATCTCAGAAAGTTCTATTGGACAGAGCTGGCCTCTAGGACTCCTTAGAAAATTGTGTTAATGCTTAAAGCACATTTTAAGAGCTTCGGAGCCTGGACCTTGTACTACTGCTGCATATTGTCTTTCCTATACTGTAGACAATTTGTCGAACCTAGGTCTAAGAACAGTTAGGCTTCTAGCTAATTTTTATTTTATCATAAAAGTAAACCAGCTTTTCCTCCCATGTGGTTTGCTCCTTGGGCCTTGCTGTATGTGACAGATCCACTCTTTGATTTTCAGCTCATCTCCCTTGGCTACTCTGAGGGCACACTGGCATATCTACTGTATACTTTAGTACACATGCTGTTTGTGCATACGTGCTAAGTTGCTTCAGTCATGTTGGACTCTTTGTGGCCCCATGGACTGTACCCTGCCATGCTCCTCTGTCCATGGGATTCTCTAGGCAAGAATACTGGGATGGGTTGCCATGCCCTTCTCTAGGGGATCTTCCTGACTCAGGGATCAAACCTATGTCTCTTGTGTCTCCTGCATTGGCAGGCAAGTTCTTTACACTGGCACAACTTGGGAAGCCCCTGATATGCTGTTTACTTAGAAGTAATGAGGATACACTTGTCAGATTTAGGAGGAAAAAAGGATCCCTAGATAAACAACAAATACATTTTAGTATAACTATGTCTCATGCAATATTTGTGCTTTATCTGGCAACCCTAATTGAAGATACCACTGGTTCCATACCAAAGGGATCAGTTGTCCTACCATGTGATGTATAGGAAAGCTTAACAGGAACGTGGTAAATTAAAGATGGTCACAAATTCTTTGCCACTTCTCCAGTTGAGAAGATCAGTTTATTCCCCTCCTTTTGAATCCTGGCTAGCCTTAGAGATGTTCTTAACAAATATTAATACAATGTGACAAAAGTGACATTCCATGATTTCTGAGGCTAAGGCACAAAAAGCCTTGCAGCTGTTACCTGGGTCATTCGAACCCTCAAGAAGCCCTGAGAAGGGTAGCATCTGAGAAATGCTACCCTTTCTAAGGGTAAGAAATCTGAGCATCTAAGGGTAAGAAATGCTACCCTAAGAAATCTGAGCATCCTGAGATCACCATGCCGGAGAGGACACATGGAGGTGCCCTGGTTGACCATCCCTGCTGAGCCCAGACTTCTAGTCAACCCTACTGAGATATCAGACATGTAAGCAAAGCCATCCTGGGCCCTCCAGGCCAGCTCACCCCACAGTTGAATCAGTCAGTTCAGTTCAGTTCAGTCGCTCAGGTGTGTCTGACTCTTTGCGACCCCATGAATCGCAGCACGCCAGGCCTCCCTGTCAATCACCATCTCCCAGAGTTCACTCAAACTCACGTCCATCGAGTCAGTGATGCCATCCAGCTGTCTCACCCTCTGTTGTCCCCTTCTCCTTCTGCCCCCAATCCCTCCCAGCATCAGAGTCTTTTCCAATGGGTCAACTCTTCGCATGAGGTGGCCAAAGTATTGGAATTTCAGCTTTAGCATCATTCCTTCCAAAGAACACTCAGGGCTGATCTCCTTCAGAATGGACTGGTTGGATCTACTTGCAGTCCAAGGGACTCTCAAGAGTCTTCTCCAACACCACAGTTCAAAAGCATCAATTCTTCAGCGCTCAGCTTTCTTCACAGTCCAACTCTCGCATCCATACATGACCACTGGAAAAACCATAGTCTTGACTAGACGGACCCTTGTGACTAAGTTGACACCTCACCCTGCCCAAATTTCTGACACACAATCGTAAACTATTTAAAAAAAAAAAAGCTGTTTTCAGGCACTAAATTTGGGGGTTCTTTGTGACACAGCAGTAAATAATCAGAACAGAAGAAAACAAAACTATTTTATTACTTAATATTTTAGTAATCAGTGTATAGAATACCAGGAATAGGGTGTTTGCTCACATAATAATCTCATTTAAACTAATACCAAGATCATACATAAGGGTGAAGCAAAAGCAATGTATTCATTAACATCAAAAATATAAGAATGATTACTCTCAAAATTATTATTTAGGTTTTCTGGAATTTTAGGTGCATTTCAATGAGCAATAGTAACACAAAACTCATTTATTCTTTTTGGTATCTGATACCTCTAGTGGCCAAGCCTGAAATCCTCTCAGCCCACACTTTCCTCCAGTCACTGCTGGGAAATCTGCTTTTTGCAGGTGTAACCTGGAAGCACCTTCCTTCAGCTTCCCCTCATTTCTCTAACTCTTCTGCCCCCGGGGCTTCTCTGACATCCAGGAAGATGCCTGCCAGAACCTGCTTAGCACCCAGGTAGACACCTAGGGCCTGAGAGCTTGGTGATGAGGCTTATGCAGTGTGCCGGGCTCTGTGCTCAGAAGGGCCCCAGGCTTGATTTAAGACTCTTTTATCATTCATTGTCTTGAATTTCTTACTACTTTTTGAACAAGGATCTATAAATTCATTTTGCATTAGACCTCATGAATTTTATACCTGGTCCCACATGTACCCATTGGAATGACAGCCCTTGACCAGAGCCGCAACAGAATCCAGTAGGTAGATACCCACTTCCTCTGTCCCTTGAATGGACAGTTCTGAGACACATTCTACGTGGCTCCACAGCAAAAGCCTGTTTCCACGATCCCCTGTCTGAGTAGCCACTTGAGGACAAACATTTGTATTGGCTCTCCTGCTTCACTGTTTTTCTTCCCCAACCCCCAATCTTACATGAAATCATTTCCCCCAAATGCACGCAAGCCCTGGTAGCAGACATCATTTTCTAGGAATAATACAGGCCAAAGTAGTGTTTTCCAAGTGCTTTCTATGCCATGGTTCTGGATACCAGGGATTCAGACGTAATCTGATGTAATCAGAACAAACCAAATTCAGGTGGCAAACACGTGATTAATTAGTGAACAAATAAACAAGATCATTACAGATTGTGATAAGTGCCTTGACGAACACAAACAAGGTGCTCTAAGAGCAGGAAGTGTGGGGACATTGGTATTGGATATGATCCCTGAGGGGCTTCCTTGGTGGTTCAGATGGTAAAGAATCTGCCTGCAATGAAGGAAACCTGGGTTAGATCCCTGGGTTGGGAAGATCCTCTTGAGAAGGGAATGGCAACCTACTCCAGTATTCTTGCCTGGAGAATTTCATGGACAGAGGAGCCTGGCGGGCTACAGTCCAGGGGGTCACAAATAGTTGGACACGACTGGGTGACTAACAAACACACATGAGGCCTGAATCATAAGAAGGTGAATATATGCCAAGGGTTAGAGTGAAAAACATGTTCCAGGCAGAAGGAGTAGCGAGTCCAAAGGAACCAAGGTGAAAATGCCCTTTGTGCGCTCTAGAGAAAGAGAGAAAGCAGAGTGGCAGGAGCCCAGAGAACAGGAAAAGAGAGTATTAGATGCTATTAGAGTTAGAAAGGAGAAGGCGATGGCACCCCACTCCAGTACTCTTGCCTGGAGAATCCATGGATGGAGAGCCTGGTGGGCTGCAGTCCGTGGGGTCACTACGAGTTGGACATGACTGAGCAACTTCACTTTCACTTTTCACTTTCACACATTGGAGAAGGAAATGGCAACCCACTCCAGTGTTCTTGTCTGGAGAATCCCAGGGACGGAGGAGCCTGGTGGGCTGCCGTCTATGGGGTCGCACAGAGTTGAACACGACTGAAGCGACTTAGCAGCAGCAGCAGCAGCAGCAGCAGAGATAGAAAGGGCTTCCCTTTTAGCTTAGCTGGTAAAGAAGTCACCTGTAATGCGGTAGACCTGGGTGGGGACCCTTGCGTTGGGAAGATCCCCTGGAGAAGAAAAGACTACCCATTCCAGTATTCTGGCCTAGAGAATTCCATGGACTGTACAGTCCAAATCACATGGCACCATGTTCAGGAGTTTGCATTTCATTCTAAGCCCCATTGTTAGCCACAGAGTATATGCATGGGATCCAGCTGCTCACTGCTCAAAAGCCAATAAACAGGCCAGGTTGGTGGAAAACAAAGTTTGCTTTATTTCAGTTGCTGGCAACTATGGGGTAGAAGGGTGGCAGACAACTGTCCAAAGGCCAACGCCCGAACTGACAAGCAGAGGGTAAGGCCTTTTACAGACAAACTGGGGGGCGGGGGAGTGCTACATATAGAAACAGCACAGTCATCTCGAAGTCATCTTCAAATTGGTCATTGGTGGTCTGACCAGCATTATCTTGATTGTTTTAGGTACACTCAATCTTCAGTTTTAGGGTCCATTCATTTCCCATTTCTTTGCTGTCAATTCTCAGAACTGTGGCAGCTCACGTCCTAGGAATAGTCTAGTCATCATGGAGTTAACTTCTCCACCTGGGGTTTTGGTATCTACAAGACAGCTCACAGGAATATTCTCTGTAACCCTTGAGAGAGAACTAAAGGTCCTTGACTATGCTTAATGACATTATTATTGTTTCATGTCCTTTGACTGCTTTCCTTTGTTTCAGCATTTCTCACTTCTCTGATTCAACTTATGCTTTGATTAAAATTTTCTGCAGACAAAAAGCAGGCAGAGTACATGCGGACATGATGGGGGTTGGGGGTGGCAAAGACCATAGTGTCCTGCTCCGTTTCACAATGAGGGCTGGAAAGTTTTTAACAAGGGAGTGCACTTCTGATTTTGGTTTTTAAAATACGTCCCTGAGAGGAGAATGGATTGCAGAGGAACCATTTAGAAAACTAATGGAAGTGTCAATGTGAGTGCTATTGGTGGTTCATAAGAAGCTGGGAGCAGGAAAGATGGGGAGAAGGGAGGAATTGCATCAGGACAGGAGCTTCCCACGTGGTGAGGTGGTTAAGAATCTGCCTGCCAATGCAGGACATACAAGAGTGTGTCTCTTGTATCTTGACCCATGTGTCAGGAAGGTCCCCTGGAGAAGGGAATGGCTACCCACTCCAATATTCTTGCCTGAAGAATTCCATGGACAGAGGAGCCTGGTGGGCTACAACCCATGGGGTTACAATGAGTCAGACATGACTGAGTGACTAACACTTTCACTTTCAGGAGCATAATTGCACTCATCTTATACGCTAGTAAAGTAATGCTCAAAATTCTCCAAGCCAGGCTTCAGCTATACGTGAACCATGAACTTCCAGATGTTCAAGCTGGTTTTAGAAAAGGCAGAGGAACCAGAGATCAAATTGTCAACAGCCTGGATCATGGAAAAAGCAAGAGAATTCCAGAAAAACATCTATTTCTGTTTTATTGACTATGCCAAAGCCTTTGACTGTCTGAATGACAATAAACTGTGGAGAATTCCGAAATATTGGGAATACCAGACTACCTGACCTGCCTCTTGAGAAACCTATGTTAGGAAGCATAGTTAGAACTGGACATAGAACAACAGACTGGTTCCAAATAGGAAAAGGAGTACGTCAAGGCTGTACACTGTCACTCTGCTTATTTAACTTATATGCTGTGTACATCATGAGAAATGCTGGACTGGAAGAAACACAAGCTGGAATCAAGATTGCCAGGAGAAATATCAATAACCTCAGATATGCAGATGACACCACCCTTATGGCAGAAAGTGAAGAGGAACTAAAGAGCCTCTTGATGAAAGTGAAAGAGGAGAGTGAAAAAGTTGGCTTAAAGCTCAACATTCAGAAAACGAAGATCATGGCATCCGGTCCCATCACTTCATGGGAAATAGATGGGGAAACAGTGGAAAGTGTCAGACTTTATTGTTTGGGGCTCCAAAATCACTGCAGATGGTGATTGCAGCCATGAAATTAAAAGACGCTTACTCCTTGGAAGGAAAGTTATGACCAACCTAGAGAGCATATTGAAAAGCAGAGACATTACTTTGCCAACAAAGGTTCGTCTAGTCAAGGCTATGGTTTTTCCTGTGGTCATGTATGGATGTGAGAGTTGGACTGTGAAGAAAGCTGAGCACTGAAGAATTGATGCTTCTGAACTGTGGTGTTGGAGAAGACTCTTGAGAGTCCCTTGGACTGCAAGGAGATCCAACCAGTCCATTCTAAAGGAGATCAGTCCTGGGTGTTCACTGGAAGGACTGATGCTGAAGCTGAAACTCCAATACTTTGGCCATCTCATGCGAAGAGTTGACTCATTGGGAAAGACTCTGATGCTGGGAGGGATTGGGGGCAGGAGGAGAAGGGGACGACAGAGGATGAGATGGCTGGATGGCATCACCAACTCGAGGCACATGAGTTTGGTGAACTCTGGGAGTTGGTGATGGACAGGGAGGCCTGGCGTGCTGCGATTCATGGAATTGAAAAAAGTCGGCCACAACTGAGCAACTGAACTGAACTGAAGGACTTTCAGAGCTGGTCCAAGGTCATATCCCTGGGCAAAGATGAACTGGCTCCTAGTAGAACTAGAAGCATGTCAGCAACTTCTTTCCTGGTTGCAGAGGCTACAGCCCCTGCCATATCCTCCCCTCAAGGAATAAGAAGAGGGAAAAGCAAGGTTCCAGGCAGAGAAATGGGAAACAAAGGATCAATGACAAGAGTAGGTCAAGCGCCAGCCCTCAGTTCAGTTCAGTCTTTCAGTCGTGTCCGACTCTTTGCGACCCCATGAATTGCAGCATGCCAGGCCTCCCTGTCCATCACAATCTCCCAGACTTCACTCAGACTCACGTCCATCGAGTCAGTGATGCCATCCAGCCATCTCATCCTCTGTCATCCCCTTCTCCTCCTGCCCCCAATCCCTCCCAGCATCAGGGTCTTTTCCAATGAGTCAACTCTTCCCATGAGGTGGCCAAAGTATTGGAGTTTCAGCTTTAGCATCATTCCTTCCAGTGAACATTCAGGGCTGATCTCCTTCAGAATGGACTGGTTGGATCTCCTTGCAGTCCAAGGGACTCTCAAGAGTCTTCTCCAACACCACAGTTCAAAAGCATCAATTCTTCGGTGCTCAGCCTTCTTCACAGTCCACCTCTCACATCCATGCATGACCACAGGAAAAACCATAGCCTTGACTAGACGAACCTTTGTTGGCAAAGTAATGTCTCTGCTTTTCAATATGCTCTCTAGGTTGGTCATAACTTTCCTTCCAAGGAGTAAGCGTCTTTTAATTTCATGGCTGCAATCACCATCTGCAGTGATTTTGGAGCCCCAAACAATAAAGTCTGACACTGTTTCCACTGTTTCCCCATCTATTTCCCATGAAGTGATGGGACCGGATGCCATGATCTTCGTTTTCTGAATGTTGAGCTTTAAGCCAACTTTTTCACTCTCCTCTTTCACTTTCATCAAGAGGCTCTTTAGTTCCTCTTCACTTTCTGCCATAAGGGTGGTGTCATCTGCATATCTGAGGTTATTGATATTTCTCCTGGCAATCTTGATTCCAGCTTGTGTTTCTTCCAGTCCAGCGTTTCTCATGATGTACACAGCATATAAGTTAAATAAGCAGGGTGACAGTATACAGCTTGATGTACTCCTTTTCCTATTTGGAACCAGTCTGTTGTTCCATGTCCAGTTCTAACTGTTGCTTCCTGACCAGGACGTAGGTTTCTCAAGAGGCAGGTCAAGTGGTCTGGTATTCCCATCTCTTTCAGAATTTTCCACAGTTTATTGTGATCCACACAGTCAAAGGCTTTGGCAGAGTCAATAAAGCAGAAATAGATGTTTTTCTGGAACTCTCTTGCTTTTTCCATGATCCAGGCTTGTTGACAATTTGATCTCTGGTTCCTCTGCCTTTTCCAAAATCAGCTTGAACATCTGGAAGTTCACAGTTCATGTATTGCTGAAGCCTGGCTTGGAGAATTTTGAGCATTACTTTACTAGTGTGTGAGATGAGTGCAATTGTGCGGTAGTTTGAGCATTCTTTGGCATTGCCTTTCTTTGGGATTGGAATGAACACTGACCTTTTCCAGTCCTGTGGCCACTGCTGAGTTTTCCAAATTTGCTGGCATATTGAGTGCAGCACTTTCACAGCATCATCTTTCAGGATTTGAAAGAGCTCAACTGGAATTCCATCACCTCCACTAGCTTTGTTCGAAGTGATGCTTTCTAAGGCCCACTTGACTTCACATTCCAGGATGTCTGGCTCTAGGTCAATGATCACATCATCATGATTATCTTGGTCATGAAGATCTTTTTTGTACAGTTCTTCTGTGTATTCTTGCCACCTCTTCTTAATATCTTCTGCTTCTGTTAGGTCCATACCATTTCTGTCCTTTATTGAGCCTATCTTTGCATGAAATATTCCCTTGGTATCTCTAATCTTCTTGAAGAGATCTCTAGTCTTCCCCATTCTGTTGTTTTCCTCTATTTCTTTGCATTGATCGCTGAGGAAGGCTTTCTTATCTCTTCTTGCTAGTCTTTGGATTCTGCATTCAGATGTTTATATCTTTCCTTTTCTCCTTTGCTTTTTGCTTCTCTTCTTTTCACAGCTATTTGTAAGGCCTCCCCAGACAGCCATTTTGCTTTTTTGCATTTCTTTTCCATCGGAATGGTCTTGATCCCTGTCTCCTGTACAATGTCACGAACCTCATTCCATAGCTCATCAGGCACTCTATCTATCAGATCTAGGCCCTTAAATCTATTTCTCACTTCCACTGTATAATCATAAGGGATTTGATTTAGGTCAAACCTGAATGGTCTAGTGGTTTTCCCTCCTTTCTTCAATTTAAGTCTGCATTTGGTAATAAGGAGTTCACGATCTGAGCCACAGTCAGCTCCCGGTCTTGTTTTGTTGACTGTATAGAGCTTCTCCATCTTTGGCTGCAAAGAACATAATCAATCTGATTTTGGTGTTGACCATCTGGTGATGTCCATGTATAGAGTCTTCTCCTGTGTTGTTGGAAGAGGGTGTTTGCTATGACCAGTGCATTTTCTTGGCAAAACTCTATTAGTCTTTGCCCTGCTTCATTCCATATTCTAAGGCCAAATTTGCCTGTTACTCCTGAAGTCAAGGTGTTTCTTGACTTCCTACTTTTGCATTCCCGTCCCCTATAATGAAAAGGACATCTTTTTTGGGTGTTAGTTCTAAAAGGTCTTGTAGGTCTTCATAGAACCGTTCAACTTCAGTGTTACTGGTTGGGGCATAGACTTGGATTACTGTGATATTGAATGGTTTGCCTTGGAAACGAACAGAGATCATTCTATCGTTTTTGAGATTGCATCCAAGTACTGCATTTCGGACTCTTTTGTTGACTATGATGGCTACTCCATTTCTTCTGAGGGATTCCTGTCGCAGTAGTAGATATAATGGTCATCTGAGTTAAAATCACCCATTCCAGTCCTTTTGAGTTCGGTGACTCCTAGAATGTCGACATTCACTCTTGCCATCTCTTGTTTGACCACTTCCAATTTGCCTCGATTCATGGACCTGACATTCCAGGTTCCTATGCAATATTGCTCTTTACAGCCCTCAGGTTACAGCAATTGTGCTAGGTGGGCTTCTCTGCCTCTTCCCAGATAAGCAGATAAGCACCACCCTTGCTCCTCATCCCACCCTCAACTCATCCTCTGCAAATTTGTCATAGAAGTGGAGAGCATAGAGAAGAAAAGATTGCTTTAGATATAGCATTTTCCATACATTTTCGACAATTAACAATATCCATGAAACAAAAAAGATACAATTATTTGAAAAACATTAATGTTATGCCAGATGGTCTGATTATGAACTAAGAAAATCCAACTGACTCAACCATTGTAGTTCAGTCGCTACGTCATGTCTGACTTTTTCCAACCCCATGGACTGCAGCCTGCCAGGCTTCCTGTCCTCCACTGTCTCCCAGAGTTTGCTCACATCATGTCCATTGAATCAATGGTGCTATCTAACCATCTCATCCTCTGTCGCCCCCTTCTCCTTTTGCTTTCAACCATAAGTCTGTGAAATTCCTAAGAAAGTTCCTCAGAGTGGTCATGCAAAACAGCCAGAAATCTGTAGATGTCTCATATGTCCGCAATAAGTTAGGTAATATAGGGGGAGAAATAATCCAATTTATAATGCAAAAATATTTTTTAAACTGTAGAAATAATCCTAGTAAGAAACGTATAGGCCTATATGAAAACAACCACAAAAACAGTAAACCTGTGTAACTTTAAACTAAAATTGTAATAAATCAAGAAACAGTTCATGGGTCTAAAGCAGATTTAATTTATGAGTTAAATCTTGGTCTAATTAAAAATATTTTCCATATATGGGAACTTTACAACATGACATGAAAATAACTGAGAAACGAATATTTCCTGCCAAATCAGTAAATAAGGATTTCACAATCCTCAGTAATTGCAGCCCTCCAGTGTGAGTGGGTGGGGAAGGCAATGGCACCCCACTCCAGTACTCTTGTCTGGAAAATCCATGGACAGAGGAGCCTGGTAGGCTGCAGTCCATGGGATCTCTAAGAGTCGGAACGACTGAGCGACTTCACTTTCATTTTCACTTTCCACTTTCATGCATTGGAGAAGGAAATGGCAACCCACTCCAGTGTTCTTGCCTGGAGAATCCCAGGGATGGAGAAGCCTGGTGGGCTGCCATCTCTGGGGTCGCACAGAGTCAGACACGACTGAAGCAACTTAGTAGCAGCAGCAGCAGTGTGAGCGGGTGAACCCTAAAGGAACCCAGGAAGGAGAAGAAAACCTGCTATCTAGCAGGCATCAGGCTACAGCCACTCCCTAAGGTGAGCCTTGGGGAACTCAGGATGTGAAAACAGGACACTAGCCCCAGATAGCTGAGTGAGTGAAAAGTGAAGTCGCTCAGTCGTGTCCGACTCTTTGCGTCCCCATGGACTGTAGCCTACCAAGTTCCTCCGTCCATGGGATTTTCCAGGCAAGAATACTGGAGTGGGTTGCCATTTTCTTCTCCAGGTGACCTTCCCGACCCAGGGATTGAACCCACATTGTAGGCAGACGCTTTATCGTCTGAGCCACCAGGGAAGTGGTTCATGTCAAAGGAATGATTTCACTGAGCCCAGACTCTTGCATCTTCCCCTATGTAGAAAAGTTTCTAAATTCTTTAACTTGGGATATATGGTTTTCTTTAATTTACAGAATCTTGACATTTAAGCCACCTGCCCTTTGCTGCAAAATTTCTATATAAACTAGATCCACCTCTCACCTCCTCAGAGAAGTACTCACAGGCCACTTGAAATGCTATCTCTCAGTCTTGCAGTTCTAAAAATTTCCACCAAATAAAACATAACTCTACACTTTTAGGTTGCATGTATTTTTTCAGTCGACATAATTATAAATTGAAAGAAAAAGAATATCTAAGAAGTTTTTGAAAGAAAAAAGCTATCAGGTATTAAAACATAAAGCTAGAATAATTAAAACATGGTATTACTGATGCAAAAATGGAATCTTTTCAGTTCAGTTCAGTTCAGTTCAGTCACTCAGTCGTGTCCGACTCTTTGCAACCCCATGAATTGCAGCACGCCAGGCCTCCCTGTCCAACACCAACTCCCGGAGTTTACTCAGACTCACGCCCATCGAGTCAGTGATGCCATCCAGCTATCTCATCCTCTGTCGTCCCCTTCTCCTCCTGCCCCCAGTCCCTCCCAGCATCAGGGTCTTTTCCAATGAGTCAACTCTTCGCATGAGATGGCCAAAGTATTGGAGTTTCAGCTTTAGCATCATTCCTTCCAAAGAAATCCCAGGGCTGATCTCCTTCAGAATGGACTGGTTGGATCTCCTTGCAGTCCAAGGGACTCTCAAGAGTCTTCTCCAACACCACAGTTCAAAAGCATCAATTCTTCAGCGCTCAGCTTTGTTCACAGTCCAACTCTCACATCCATACATGACCACAGGAAAAACCATAGCCTTGACTAGACGAACCTTTGTTGGCAAAGTAATGTCTCTGCTTTTCAATATGCTCTCTAGGTTGGTCATAACTTTCCTTCCAAGGAGTAAGCGTCTTTTAATTTCATGGCTGCAATCACCATCTGCAGTGATTTTGGAGCCCCAAACAATAAAGTCTGACACTGTTTCCACTGTTTCCCCATCTATTTCCCATGAAGTGATGGGACCGGATGCCATGATCTTCGTTTTCTGAATGTTGAGCTTTAAGCCAACTTTTTCACTCTCCTCTTTCACTTTCATCAAGAGGCTCTTTAGTTCCTCTTCACTTTCTGCCATAAGGGTGGTGTCATCTGCATATCTGAGGTTATTGATATTTCTCCCGGCAATCTTGATTCCAGCTTGTGCTTCTTCCAGTCCAGCGTTTCTCATAATGTACACAGCATATAAGTTAAATAAGCAGGGTGACAGTATACAGCCTTGACGTACTCCTTTTCCTATTTGGAACCAGTCTGTTGTTCCACGTGCAGTTCTAACTGTTGCTTCCTGAACAGCATATAGGTTTCTCAAGAGGCAGGTCAAGTGGTCTGGTATTCCCATCTCTTTCAGAATTTTCCACAGTTTATTGTGATCCACACAGTCAAAGGCTTTGGCAGAGTCAATAAAGCAGAAATAGATGTTTTTCTGGAACTCTCTTGCTTTTTCCATGATCCAGCAGATGTTGGCAATTTGATCTCTGGTTCCTCTGCCTTTTCCAAAATCAGCTTGAACATCTGGAAGTTCACAGTTCATGTATTGCTGAAGCCTGGCTTGGAGAATTTTGAGCATTACTTTACTAGTGTGTGAGATGAGTGCAATTGTGCGGTAGTTTGAGCATTCTTTGGCATTGCCTTTCTTTGGGATTGGAAGGAAAACTGACCTTTTCCAGTCCTGTGGCCACTGCTGAGTTTTCCAATTTTGCTGGCATATTGAGTGCAGCACTTTCACAGCATCATCTTTCAGGATTTGAAATAGCTCCACTGGAATTCCATTACCTCCACTAGCTTTGTTCGTAGTGATGCTTTCTAAGGCCCACTTGACTTCATATTCCAGGATGTCTGGCTCTAGGTGAGTGATCACACCATCGTGATTATCTGGGTCGTGAAGATATTTTTTGTACAGTTCTTCTGTGTATTCTTGCCACCTCTTCTTAATATCTTCTGCTTCTGTTAGGGAATCTCTTAGTGAATCTCAAAACAGACTTTGGAATATAAAAAATCCAATTTATGAATGAATGGTAAAGAATGTATGATAAACTAATGTGGGCAAAGGGCTGGATTTCTAAGTATAAAAGTAGTAGAAAAATATGCCAAAAATGACATTATATTTGACCACATAGAAATTTAAGCTTTCATATAACAAAAAATTTATAAAGATTAAAAGGAAATCACAAACTGGGAAAAAATATTTGCAGTATAAGTGACATGCATGAAGTAAATCTCCTTACCATGGAAAAGTCCAAAAAAAATCTGTAACAAGAAAACTGCAACCCCAATTGAGAGTAGTCAGTGGACAGGAATAGTAATTCACAGACGTGCACATTGGCCAAGAAGCATGAAAAATATTTATCATCACTAGTAATCAAAGAATGCAGTTTAACCATGAGATAGTTTTCATATATCAGATTGGAAGGGAATTTTACTGATGATCATAGACCAGCATTTATTGGTTATTTACTATGTACTAGGTACTCTTCTGAGTGTTTATGTACGTCATTTAAATGTCATAATAACTCTACAAAGTAAGCAATATTGCTAAGCCCACTTAATAGAAGAGAAACTAAGACACAGAACAGCTAAGCAGCTCCTCCCAGCCAAGCAACTCTTCCTAGTCCACACAGCTAGGATGTGGTCAAGATTCAGTTTTAGACAGTTTGATTCCGGAGCCTGATCCCAGTGCTAACCTATGAGGCAAGAGTTAGTGTTGGGAGGAAATCATGAAACAAACACTCTTCTGTGCTACTGGTGGTGGAATAAGTTGGTAATGCCTCTTTGAAAAGCAGTTTGACTCTAAGTATCAGGGATCTCAAAAGGATTTGTGGTTCTTGATTCCAATAATTTCATTTCCCAGATTCAAATTCTAAGGATGTTAGAAATAGAGAATTGCATGAAGAATATTTATTATAGAATTATGTATAAGACTGAAAAATTTAGATACAAGCCAAAGTGTTCAACAACAGGAAAGCATCTACTAAAATAAATATGGATTTTAAAATACATTTAGTGATATGAGGAAATGCAATAATTTAAAATATTAAATTTTAAAAAGCAAGATATAATATGTTATAGTATGGTCTAGGTATTTTAATACAGAACAGAAAGACTTGAGCAAACACATCAAGGTGTTCACAGTGTTTATCTCGAAGAGGTAGAATTACAGGTGAACTGTTTCCTCTTAATACTCTTCTGTGCCTTGCAAACTTTCTACAAATAAATCTATGAGATTTTTTTTTTCTGTAATCAGTAAAAGGCCAATGAACATTAGATTGTGCTTTAACAGAATTATTTGGCACATTATGAATGACTTTTACTCCTTTTCAGGAGATAAACTGCATACCAGTTAGAGGTATCTCCCAATCTTATCCACCCAAAACTAAAAACAACAGCAGAGTGATTATTTCTGTCAAAAGCAGAGCTGCAGAGAGAAGGCCACAACTCTTTCCTCCTGGAGTCAGAAGAGGAACCACCTGAACTGCCCAAGATGTGAGCAAAGATGCTCACAAACTTACAGCCTCAGTTTTTGTTGGGGTACTTGTGCTCAGTCACATCTGTCTCTTCGTGACCCCATGGACTGTAGCCTGCCAGGCTCCTCTGTCCATGAGATGTTCCCAGCAAGAATACTGGAGCAAGTTGCCATTTCCTTCTCTAGGGGATCTTCCCGAACCAGGGATTGAACACGCATCTCTTGCGTCTCTTGTATCTCTTGTGTTGGCAGGTGGATTCTTTACCGCTGTGCCACCTGGAAAGCCCTACAGCCTTAGTGGGAGGAAACAAAATACATCAGCATACCTTCTTAAAACAATTTCCTTTGATAAGCACAGCTAAGGTCTGAATAAGAAATGTCCATACTCTCTGGCCATTGTATTTTTATAGCACCCTACAGAAGAGTTGATGCCAGAAGACATAAACTCAGCTCTAAATTTCTCAGCTGCATGACTATGGGCCAATCATTTCATTATTGTCTCTGAATCTTAGTGATGTCATTTCCCAACTAGGAATACTAAAAGTGCAGGGCCAATCAGCTTAAATGCCTTCAAATGTGTAGGAGTCATTTGGATATTAAAAATTCCATAGGTAAATGAAAATTATTATTATTATTATACCTTTCTCCATACCCAAAAAGACTGTCATTATCATCAATGGAACAGGTTACCTATCACCAAAAAAAGGACAGAAGCTGCATAAAACTCCAGATGTGCTGGACCATATTTCTCTAAACCTCGATCTTCTGAGGTCCTGCCTGTTCCCCTCTCAATGCCCCCAGGCCCTCAGGAATGAGAGAGAACTTGAGCTCCTTTACTGAACTACATCTTGGCCTCCTCTACCTAGCTTCAAAGTGCTTCCTTCATGTGACCTCAATAGACTTTTAATGTAAACAAACATTTCCTTTGAATCTCAAAGGGCCATATTTGCTATAGTCATATGTTTGTCTTAATGCGGGTGAATAACAGTCTGTAAATATTTAAAGTCTTGCCCTAAAAACTTATTAAGCACTTTTTCCTAAGTTAATAAGTATAAAGAAAAATGCAAATAATTTCATAGCAGCTATGTATGTTTTTTAACCAAATGCTTTTGTCTCATCAACCCTGGGTCAAGCAGACATGAGTAGCTCTGGCCTACAATGAAGCAAGGATTCTTTTTTTTAATAATTTTATTTATTTGTTTTTGGCTGTGCTGAGTCTTTGTTGCTGTGAGGGCTCTTTAGCTGCAGCGAGCCGGGGTGACTCTCTGGTTGTAGTGTACTCTTTGCGTAGCTTCTTTTGTTGCACAACAGAAGCTCTAGGGCGAGCAAGCTTCGGTAGTTGTGATACGTGGGCTCAGTAGTTGTGGCTCCCAGGCTCTAGCAGGCAGGCTCAATAGCAGCCTGTGGTATACAGGCTTAGTTGCTCTGCGGCATGTGGGATCCTCCCGGATCAGGGATTGAACCTGTGTCTCCTACACAGACAAGCAGATTCACCACTGAGCCACCAGGGAAGCCCAAGAACTCTTAAAGCATTCTCCAGAGTTCTTCTCCTAGCAAATTTAGTAGGCCTCTGGAAGTTCATCCAAAAATTAGGAAACTTGAGCTAATAATTAAAAAGAGTGTCTGCCCAAGATTTTAGAGAGCCAAAGTCTCTGCAAGGTTCTCTGCAAACTCTGGAAAGTCTGTAGACCTCAGTTTCTCCAATTGTAAAACCAAGGCCAAATGACCCCTAAGGTGATTTCTAGCTGAAAAGTCCATGACCATAATTGCCAAGGTCCATTTAGTTCTTGGGTTTCTCCAGTGACTCCAGCAGTAAAGAATCTGCATGCAAAACAGGAGACATGAGTTTAATCCCTGAGTCAGGAAGATCCCCTGGAGGAGGAAATGCCAACTCATTCCAGTGTTCTTGCCTGAAAAGTCCCCTGGACAGAGGAGCTTCCGGGCTACAGTATAAAGGATCGAAAAGAGTTGGATTTTGGCCTAAACTCCCAGGCTCAGTCTCTCTCCCTAGACTAAGTACAAATGAAATTCATAGATTCTCCACTTCTCCCTGAGAAGGACCATGCTTAGGGCTCAAAAGGATTCCTGCCCTGAGGCCCTCTCTTTAGAGGAACTCTTTTGGAGAGCTCTCCTCTGGTTGCTTTTCCTCCACACAGATCAAAGACCCTGCAGGGCCAACCCATGTGCCCAAAAAGAGCCTGCCCCACACTCCCTGTATTAGTCAACTCCAGCTGTCATAATAAAATACTACAGACTGGGGGCTTAAATAATCGAAATGTATTTTCTCACAGTATAGAGGTTACAGGTTTCCTAGGTGGCTCAGTGGTAAAGAATCTGTCTGCCAATTCAAGAGACACAGGAAACATGGGTTTGATCCCTGGGTTGGAAAAGATCCTCTGGAGGAGGAAATGACAACCCACTCTGTATTATTGCCAGGAAAGTCCCATAAACAGAGGAGTCTGGCAGGCTACAGTCCATGGGGTTACAAAGAATCAGATACCACTGGGCAACTGAGCACTCACACACACTTCATTAGAGGCCCTATCTCCAAATATAGCCATACTAGAAGTCCGGACTTCAAAATATAAATTCGGGGGTGGGGGGGACACAATGTTTAGTGTATAACATTCCCTTTAGAAGGAGTTCCTAGTATCCAGGACTCCACCTGGGACTTCCTTCAAGACTGCTAGGTAGCACACTTTCAACACTGAGCTGTGTGTGGTAGTGGGGATGAGGAGGGTAGACCTTCAACACCGAGGCGGGGCACAGGAAGAAGCTGGGCGATGGAAGAGGCTCTGGACCAGAGGCTAGACTCTGGCTCCATTTCTACCTCCAAGTTCTGACACGGAACTCTGAGGAGTGGTTGTAAAGAAATATTTCTCAAGATAGGAGAATTTTGTTAATGTCTTACTTAACAGCTTTCTAGCTTGATCTATAACATTTTTCCATTTTTATTGAGATATAATTGACACATGACATTGTATAAGTTTAAGGTCTACAACTTAATGATTTGAAGTATGTATAAACTGTGAAATGATTAATGCAATAAGCATAGTTAACATCCATCACCTCCGATACGTACAGCTTTTTTCTTGTGATAAGAACCTTACTATTGACTCTCTTAACTTCCAAATATATAATACAGTATTGTTAACAATGGTCACCATTACATCCCCATATACCTTACATCCCCAGAACTAATCTGTTTATTTATGAGGTGTGGTTTGCTTGATCTATAACATTTAAGCAGTTGAAATATGGCAGGCAGGGCTGATTAATATACTCTGTCTGGTGCCCTACAGATGTGAGGGACAAACCTGATGGCAGTGCTGTCCAGGTTCCCTCTGGACTACCTTTTCACTTCTCTCTCTGATAATTAGCCAGCCTTCATCAGGTAAGGAAGTTAAGGAGAAAAATACTAGTCTGATTCTACCTGAGAGCAGGTTCTTGACTCATCCCTACTATATACTGAGAAAAATTCTATGTCATGATTCCTATATCACAGGACTAATACTTAATTCAAATTTATGCCAATACTTAATTCAGCTATATGCCAATTGATGTTATAAGCCCTTCACATGCAGTGATTCATTTGATCCTCCAGCAACCTGTGAAATAACATTATTACTATTCCTATTTTATAAATAAGGAAATAGAAACACAGAGAAGTTAGGAAACATATCCAAGATCACCCAGCTAGTAAGTGGCAAAGCTCAGATTTGAACTAAACAGTTTGGCCTCAAGATCCTGTTCTTAACCACTTTGCTGTGCCACTCAAATAAGAGGTAATATTTATTGAACACTTCCTGTGTAACAGACCCTGTGCTATTGCTAATACTATGAGGTTGGTACTATTATTTCCTCATTTTATAGGTGGGGAAACTGTGCTTTAAAAAGACTAAGAAACCACCCAAAGGTACACCGCTTTCAAGCCATGCTGGTAGATTTCAACAAGGGTAATCTGATTCCAAGAACATGCCCTTAACTAGACCATTTCTGTTTGCTCAATGTCCTTCCTTGAAGGAGAAGACACAAGTGGCCAGGGGAGCCTGATCACTGGGTCAGATTGTAACAGTTACCACAGAGGAAATTCATCTATGCTCAATGAAGAAATAGGCTGTTTTGAGTAATATGGCAATTTGAGGAAGTTAAATGGATTAAGATTACAAGTTGTGTTTCGCATTAGGAAATATAGTTGCATTTTTAGTTCCTGTGGCTTGATATGAAATCTTAGAGTGAATCATTAGATTCTGACTTTAAACATGTCTTCAGTCCCCGTAAGAGTGATCTATTTCTCGAGAATTTATAAGCTATATGAAGCAGGTGTGATCTAAAGCAGCCTATCCCTTAGACCTGTTTCAGTCTATAATACATTCTTCCACAACAAAGAAATCTGAAAGTTTGTCAGTGGGGAGGCTTTTCCAATGATATCACGGTTTTCCTGCTTACGGCACTGCTGAAGTCCTCACTGATGAGATCAAAAGCTGAAAACAGAATATGAAGCATGTGCGAAAACACACAACTTCCCACCTCCAAAGTTTCATATCTAAAGGTTCCCTCAGAGCCAACAGGATCATTGAGGGACAAAATAGATCAGAAAATATCATTCTTCAGCTCCAACTGTGACACAGCTCTCTGGCATGACCGAATCACGCGATGGCTGTAGTCAAGGACCCAGTGGATTCCCAGGGACATGTCTTGGCTCAGCGTGACTTTGAGTGTTTTCAGACCTTTTGTCAAGTGCAGGGTTTTGTTTGCTGATCTTCATTGTCTTTGAAAATATTGTTTGATTATAGGGAAGGGCCTACATTGAATGGGTTAAAATATAAGCTCATAGTCAATACAAAAAGAGCTTAGCTCAGGGGAGAAGATGTCAGCCTATGCAGTGTGATTTCTTGGGGAAAGAACCTATACCTCAAAGCAGAGTCCTCTTCAGTTACTGTCTTAGATTTCTACAGACACACTTTATTTAGCCAAGCAAAGCCTTATCTATATTCTCATTTATAACTAAAATGTTCTATCAGAAAAAAATAGGTATCTAACCCATTTAGGGGCTTCCCCAGTGGCTCAGCAGTAAAGACTACCCGCAATGCAGGAGCTGCAGGAAACAGGGGTTCAGTCCCTGGGTCGGGAAGATTCCCTGGAGGAGGGCATGTTAACCCACTCTAGTATTCTTGCCTGGAGAATCCCATAGGCAGAGGAGCCTGGAGGGCTACAGTTCATGGGGTTGCAAAAAGTCTGACAAGACTGAAGCGACTTAGCACACATGCTGGCAACCCAATTGTATTCACATTACAAGTTCAGCATACTATAGGTTAAGTTAGAACAGTGGATCTCAAATTTTACTATAGATCACAATCATCTGCAGGGTTTTTTAAAACATAGATTTCTGGACCTCACCCTGAGAGTCTCTAATTTAGGAAGTCTGGAGTTAAGCCGGAGAACATGCATTTTCAAAAAGCTCCCAGGTGATCCTGATGCTGCTGGTGTGTGAACTATAGTTTAAGAGTCACTGGGCTGATGGTCCCCAAGTTTTTTTCTCCACACTCATACACTAGGCTTGGGACATGGAGGATGGGTTGCTCTCCTGTCAGCCACAGGGGATCACCAGGGCGGTGATCCTGGCTGTGCATTAAAAGCACACTGGCGCTTTTGAAAAATGTCATTCAGGATTGTACCTTAGACCAAAGAACTCAGAACACCTGGAGGTGGGCCTCAGGCCGGGAAATTTTGTTTTTAATTCCCCAGGTAATTATAAAGTGCAACCAGGGTTGAGAATCTTCACTAGCATGAGATCCTCTTGGGAGGGTCTAAGGCAGAGATTCCCAGTTTAACACCACTCCATCAGGTATTTTTGGACTTCCGTGGTGGCTCAGATGGTAAAGAGTCTGCTTGCAATGCAGGAGACCCAGGTTGGATCCCTGGGTCAGGAAGATCCCCTGGAGAAGGGAATAGCAACCTGCTTCAGTACTCTTGCCTGGAGAATGGACTGAGGAGACTTGTGGCCTGCTAGAGTCCATGGGGTCGCTATGAGTTGGACACGACTGAGCGACTTCACTTTCACTTTTCACTTTCATGCATTGGAGAAGGAAATGGCAACCCACTCCAGTATTCTTGCCTGGAGAATCCCAGGGACGGGGGAGCCTGGTGGGCTGCTGTCTATGGGGTCGCACAGAGTTGGACATGACTGAAGCGACTTAGCAGCAGCAGCAGCAGCCAATATTTTTGCCTGGAAAGAGGAGCCTGAATGGTTACAGTCCATGGAGTCTTGAAGAGTCAGACACGATTGAGCAACTAACACTTTCACTTTATTTTCTTTCTCAGGTATTTTTAATACATCTTCATGGGGTAATATGCCTTCTGTCCATTTTGTAACCAGATTGAAAATCATCAGATAACAATGTTCAAAAGTTAAGGTGTGAACACGTGCAGGGTCAGGCCACTCCAAAAATTCTCTTGCTCTTTGTCCATCCCCTGCTCAGCCAGCCCTGCCTTACCAACACCCTACTCATGTGAACATGCGTGCCCCCTGCCTCAGTGAGTGACTGTTTTAACCCTTAGGCCAGAATGACTCCACCTGCTAATTTACTAAAGGAAAACATCTGCCCTCGTGATGGTCATTAACCTGGAGGGCTGGGAGGGATGTCGTTCAGCTGCTTGTTTCCTGGGTAGCTGATGAGTCCATCTGAGGTCAATTTCTCCTAGAAATAGTAGCCTCCTCCCTGCCGCCCTCCACCGCACCAAGAGCAAAGATTGCTGCCACATTCTACCTACTGTCTGTCGTACAGTGGCATGTTGCTCCAGCACTTTTTGCTGCAGACATGTAAGATCCCCTCCTCAATAAATTGTTGCGGTCTCTGTCACTGTCTACACACTCTATTCGGCCTCCAGCCTGGGCAACCACAAGGCTTGCAGGTCTGTGGGTACAGCCTAACAACATGACATTCCCAAAAGCTAAATGGTCAGTGGCACTTGTCTAGATTCTTTTATGATTCTCATTTTCCTGTTTTTTTGTTGTTGTTCCTATAATTGATTAGAAGAAGGATAAGTTACAAGCTGGGAGTAGCAGTAAGATAAAGGAACTGGAATAAACATGATTGCTTCCTTCTTCTGGCCTTTCTTCCTGCCCCACTTTCACCCCTACACCCTCCTTCTGTATCTGCTGATATCTGGACTAGAGGGAAGGCTGGGCCCCATTGGCTAAGAGAGATGACCTGGAGTATCCTGAGAACTGCTGCTACCTGAGGCCTTTTGACACTGAGAATGTGGACCCCAGAAACAGGGGAGGTCAGAATGAGTGTTACAGTGAAAGGCCCCTGGCTCCCAGAGACACTTGGAGGCAAAGCTATGTGACCTCTTACACTAACTGACTCAAAATCAGATGTTGCTAGACAGTGACCCTGAAATCTACAGTTTCCCATTGCCATTCTAACACTGCCGGAGTGACTAAGTGCAAGATACCTATCTTCATGGTGTTTCAAGTTTCCCCACATATACAATGAGGAAAGCATGCTAATCTATCTACCAGAGGACGTATTTTAAGACCAACCAACATGTTCTTACTGCTGCTGCTAAGTCGGTTCAGTCATGTCCGACTCTATGCGACCCCATAGATGGCCTCCCACCAGGCTCCTCTGTCACTGGGATTCTCCAGGCAAGAACACTGGACTTACACAATGGTAAAAACAAAAAAATGAAAAATACTCATCAGTTCAGTTCAGTCGCTCAGTCGTGTCCGACTCTTTGCGACCCCACGAATTGCAGCACGCCAGGCCTCCCTGTCCATCACCAACTTCCAGAGTTCACCCAAACTCCTGTCCATTGAGTCAGTGATGCCATCCAGCCATCTCATCCTCTGTCATCCCCTTCTCCTCCTGCCCTCAATCCCTCCCAGCATCAGAGTCTTTTCCAATGAGTCAACTCTTCACATGAGGTGGCCAAAGTATTGGAGTTTCAGCTTTAGCATCAGTCCTTCCAATGAACACCCACGACTGGTTGGATCTCCTTGCAGTCCAAGGGACTCTCAAGAATCTTCTCCAACACTACAGTTCAAAAGCATCAATTCTTTGGTGCTCAGCTTTCTTCACAGTCCAACTTTCACATCCCTCAGCTATATTCTTTGCATTAGAACATACTTCCATTTTTTAATTTCACAATATTTCTAGACACCTAATTCTACCTTTATAAATATCCAGGAATTCTAGAGTTTGTAATTCTTTAATTATAACTTTAATACATGTACATATAATTCAACCTTCTGCATAACAAGCAGTCCATAAATATTTGTTGACTAAATGATGGATGATGGGTCAGTTGACTAAATGAAGGCATTTCAAAGTCAGATATATCACTAATAAATAAAATCACAAGTTGTTACTCTAAATGAATACCTCAGTGACTATTTCCTAAGCTGAATTAATTACCAGAGTCTACAACAAACCTGCATTAGAGATATTAAATATGTGAAATACATAATAAATTTCCAAAGTGATCAATTTATTCATGGCTGAGTTTGAGGCAACAGAAACAGAAAAAGTTAACAACCATGTTAATGAACATGTGCTTCTTGCTGTGCTCTGACCAGAAGTATGTAATCCCCAGAACTCCTACTCTGCTTTCCTTTCTCTTGTTTTCCATAGAATTTAGCCCTTTCCAACATACTATATAACTGACTTACATGTTATGTAAACCAATTGGCTCTTGGAATTCACAGCTATATGGTGAAATCCCATTGACCATTGAAAAATGAGGAGGTTAGGGACATCCATGCACTCAGATATCTGAGTTTACCTTTCTAGTCAGCCTTCCACATCCAAATTTCCACATTCACAGATTCAATCAACTGAAGATCATGTAGTGCTATTTATTGTGGGAAGGGTGGAAATGTTTAAACCTGTGTTGTTCAAGGGTCAACTGAGTCACTTTTCTTTAAACTTCTACATTTTTCTTCATATGATCTCATACTTGGTATGAGCCTATTCGATTACAGGACCCAGAAAGAAGCTCACTTTTAAAAATATGCAGATTTTAGGTGGCCACAAATTTAAGTTGTAAATAATGTGTTCCTGAAAACCCAAAACCAACGTTTGTATGGCCCACAATAATACATGCAATCTAGCATAAAGAAAATAATGTTTTAATGTATACTTCACTGGTCAGAATGAATTTAGAATATTCTATGTTCATTTTTAGACAACTTTATTTTAATGAGACAGACCCAAGCTGCACAGAAATTAGGTAAAATAGAACTCATGGTGAATTTTCATTTTAAAGACTGTGTTAGGATAGCTGAGACCTCTGGTATTGAAAAGGCAGTCTGTACAGCATATCTTCGTCAGCTCAGGTCACTATAACAAAATACTCTAGTGTGTGTGTGCTAAGTTGCTTCAGTTGTGTTTGACTCTTTGGGATCCTATGGACTCTAGCCCAACAGGCACCTCTGGCATCAGATTCTCCAAGCAAGAATACTGGAGTGAGTTACCATTTCCTCCCCCAGGGGGGTCTTTCCGACCTAGGGATTGAACCTGTGTCTCTTATGTCTCTTTCATTTGTTCTTTACCACTAGCGCTACCTGGGAAGCCACAAAATACTGTAGACTGAGTGACTTAAATGCAGAAATTGATTTCTTACAGTTCTGGAGGCTAGAAGTTCAAGATCAAAGTGCCAGTCTATTCAGTTTCTGTTAAGAGCTCTCCTTGTGGCTTGCAGATGGCTCTCTTCTCACTGCGTCCCCACATGGCCTTTTCTCACTCAATGCATGCAATGGAGAGAAAGAGCTCTTTCTTCCTCTCTCCTTATAAGACCACGAGTCCTATTACATTAGGATGCCACCCTTATCACCCCATTTGGGGCTTCCCTGGTAGCTCAGCTGGTAAAGAGTCCACCTGCAATTCAGGAGACCCCAGTTCAATTCCTGAGTTGGGAAGATCCCCTGGAGAAAGGGATACCAATTCCAGTATTCTTGGGCTTCCCTGGTGGCTCAGGTAATAAAGAATCCACCTGTTATGCGGGAGACCTGGGTTGGGAAGATCCCTTGGAGGAGGGCATGGCAACCCACTCTAGTATTCTTGTCTAGAGAATTCCCATGTATAGAGGAGCCTGGAGGGCTGCAGTCCATGGGGTCAAAAGAGTCAGATATGACTGAGCGACTAAGCACAGCACAACACAGTTGTAACTCACTGTAAGAAAACTTTCTAGCAAAACTTTTCAACAGTGAAACCAATCCCCCACCCTTTGAGACTGTGGCCTTCCTATCACTGGAAGCAGTAACTCAGTTTAAAGAACCATTTTCCCAGTGATGTTAGAGAGGGGACTCCTAAACGATCAGCAGTTTAGAGAAGAAGACTGCTAGGCTCTCTCCAACTGAAAACTTCTACCTTCTTTAAACTTTTATAATATTGCTGTTTTACTAGTTTCACCCCAAGTTGTCTTCCTCTCAAAGGATTGAAACCATAAGTGGCTACATTGGCATAAGAAGAAAAGTCTAGTAAAAGGCTTGGAACAACACAATTCAAACAATTTTGAATTAAGTAAAATTTCACAATTCTTGGTTTTGCAAAGAGCCATGAGGTATCTATGAGTCTCATCTAGATTTTGCTTGAATTTATGATTTTGTGTGGGGTTTGGAGGAAGTGGTTTAAGTAAACTCTTAAGCTGCACCCCAAACACTGCTTGCTATCAGTTTCTTAAGAAACTCACGAGGTTAAATCTGATTTTATGAATAAGGTGGGAGCTATCTGATATGTAAGATCATTCCAAACCTAGTCTTGGTAACCTTTAGGTAGAAAAAACTAAGAAAAGTGTACTAGATTAAGAAAGAAAAACAGGAATATTCTTTCATTGCTTTTCTTCCAGAAATTACATGGCCTCCTACTATGACTGCCAGATGTAATAAATTTTCAACAAAAATTTTTAGTTGTGGATGAATCAGAAGTACTTGGCAACTAACACTATTTATTAATTCTGAACTCTGTTTTACTGTGAACTGCATTATGGTCAAAGTTTTTAAAATAGAATATTTTAGATTAATATACATGTTTCACATTTTCATAAAAATCATAAGTCAATAAACATGAGACATTAAATGAGTTATTTGCAATTGATGGCTTACAGCTTAGTAAAGTGGTAAAGAGTCCACCTGCCAATGCAGCAGACATAAAGAGACTCGGGTTTGATCCTTGGGTTGGGAAGATCCCCTGGAGGAGGGCATGGCAACCCACTTCAGTATTCTTGCCTGGAGAATCCCCATAGACAGAGGAGCCTGGTGGGCCTCAGTCCATAGGGCCTCAAAGAGTTGGACACAACTGAACCATGTAGCTTAATAAAATGAGTTATACTGTTAAGAACATTAAGCAAAAAGGGTATCAAAAGCTATATTTATTTTATGAATAGAGGATGCTGCTGCTGCTGCTAAGTCACTTCAGTCGTGTCCGACTCTGTGCGACCCCATAGACGGCAGCCCACCAGGCTCCCCCTTCCCTGGGGTTCTCCAGGCAAGAACACTGGAGTGGATTGCCATTTCCTTCTCCAATGCATGAAAGTGAAAAGTGAAAGTGAAGTCGCTCTGTCGTGCCTGACTCTTAGCAACCCCATGGACTGCAGCCCACCAGTCTCCTCCGTCCATGGGATTTTCCAGGCAAGAGTACTGGATTGGGGGTGCCATTGCCTTCTCCAGAATAGAGGATAGTTTCCTAATAAATTAAGAGCAATGCTCCTACCACACATCAGTCAGGACCCAATAGTATAAAATATGGTTGATACTGTTGGATTTTCCCCCTCCTTTACATCGTTGGATACAGGACAAATAAGAGATTTCCCAGTTGGAATACATAGTTTCCTGATAGATCCTAGCCTGGGCTCACTTGTAGGGAAAGGTCTCCATCTTCAGATAATGGCTTCATCCAGCAACTAAACAGTGCCAGTCAGATATATCTGACTATATCTTATATATATATATATATATGACTATATCTTATAGTCAGATAATCATACAGTTTACATGTGAAAGTGACCAGGGCACTTTTGAGAGTAAAGGAGACATAATCACACTGGCTTAACAGACGTAAACAGGAACTGTATGCCAGATGAACGAGTGCATTCAGTGGCCATATCCATAGGAGACATTGTGATTGAGGCCCCAACCTCCACTTCACCCCCAATATGAATAATCATTCTAAGATAGTGCTCCCCAAAGTGTGGTTCCAGACCAAGTAGTATTAATCGTACAGCAACTTGTTAGAAATGTAAATTCCAACCCAAGACCCACTGAGCCAGAAACTCTGAGGGAGAACAGGGTGGCAATACGTGTTTGTATAAGCCCTCCAGGTGAGTCCAATACAGATTGAGGTTTGAGATCCACTGATACAAGCCATTCATAATATTCAATTTCCTTCAATGATGGGTTTAGGAACAGACAGGCCTAAAGCCAGTTAACAGGTTAGTTTGAGATTTTGGGTAAAGATAAATCAATCATTCTTTTGTTGGATATGAACAAGGAAATCTATTGCCTGACTGTTAAATGTGACACTGGGAACTGCAGAGCAGAGACGTGAAAATCTGGCACTGTTTAGTTGCTGGATAAAGCCATCCAGAAGCCCCTCCAACTTCTGGACTATGTTAAAGAATTAATGTGTGGAAGCCATTTCTGGCCCAATGAGCAGAAAGCATCCTTACACACTAGTGCTCATTCCCACTTTTCTTGAACCTACCTTGGCACTAAACCTTCTCCCACAATGCCATCCTTTCTCACCTTTCTCCCTTCAATCCCCACCCATTTTCACATAGTCAGATTTCATTCCTCTTTCAAAGTCCAGTTCACTCCCTCCTTCATAAAGTTCATCCTGACTTCCCCACCCCAAATTGTCTTTAGAATCCACTTACTTTCTGAGCCACTGATTTGTCTTCATCATATGCTATCTTCTATCACTTTCTTTTAGGTTTAAGTGCCTTATTATCTATAAGTCCCTGGCACCTGGCTTTGTGTGTGGCATTCCAGCCATGCTCAGGAAATATTTCCTACAGATGGTGATTCCATTGGTCCATGGAGGTAAAAGTTGGTGTGCACCAGTTGCTGTCACAATTGTTGTTGTTAGCAACTGTTCCCCATCTCCAGGTCACAGGCATTCCTTGGTTTATGTCCACATCATCAAACCCTGCCTTGCGACTTCCCTAGTGGTCCAATGGTTGAGAATCCACCATCCAATGCAGGCGTCATGGGTTCTATCCCTGGTCGGGGAACCAAGATCCCACATGCCATAACTAAGCCCATAAGCCACAACTGGAGAGGCCTGCACACTGCAACTACTCAGCCCTGGCACTCTAGAGCCATGCTCCACACCGAGAGAAGCCCGTGTGTACCACAAGACCCAGCACAGCCAAACAAAGAAAAACCCTGACTTAATTACAATGCTAATCCTGTGGTGGCCCAAACCTAGGGTTAGACAACTTTATGACGCCTATTAGCCAGAATCTCCAGCAGCAAAAAGACACAGGTAACCAGATAAATGCTTGGTCACCCTTCCAGGACAGGACTTCACTGCACTGATGCAGCTCTACATGGTGAGTAAGAAATGCAGTTTCTAGATCATCATTAGCACCCAACCCCCTTCTCTGCTTTTGCTTTCTTCAGAATCTGGATCCCACCAGTGGGGTTTTGTTTGGTGGCAGGAAGCTAAGGGTGTGAGAAGGTAGAGATTACTTGGGCTTCTAAGAAGACAGTACATCTCAGTGTTTGAGGATGTGGGTTTTAGAGTCAGACTACCTGGATTAAACTCTCAATGAAGACCGCTGTCTACTTATAATCTTGGGCAAGTCATTTGACTGCTCTGACTCTCAGTTTCCTCGTCTATAAAATGGGATAATACTCATACCTATCTCATGTTCTGACATGCAAAATACATAAGATCATGTACGTAAAATCCTTGGCATCATGCCTGACACATAGTAGATAGCAGTTATTGTTAGGAACCCAGCCTCTCTGTGGCTCAGTGCTGGCTTCCCTGCTCTTTGTGGTTGTGGGATGTGAAGGGTCTAGTACTTCCCTGTTCACAGACAAGGCAGTGAGTGAACAGTGCAGAGAGGAACTGGAGTCTCACATGCAGTAGAGAGAGCAGGCTTGGCTGTGGTTTAACATCTGAATGTAAACACTACCAATGTCCTCCTTAGCACCACACTTCCACCCCCTCCCCACCTCCCCACCCACTACCCTCTCCCAGAAGCCATGCACAGAGCAAGGAAGTTCTGCAGTTGCTACTAACTCCCTACATCTCCTTAGCTCTTTGTCTTTGTCTCATTTGGCCGTCACACCATCCCTGTGCAGTCCCCAGGCGCAGCCTTTGTTAGTCCCATGTTACCCATTAGGAAAGTGAAATTCAGAGAGATTATGTGAATTTCTCTTCCAAAAGCTGAACAGTCAGGAAGTTACAGAGCCAGGGCTCAGAGATGTTCTGACCCTTGGTCATTTGCCCACCCACTTCACGGCCCATATGCCTGTCACATGGGATGAGGTTTTCCAAAGGAAAGCATAATGTGTATGTTCTACATGTAAGATAATTGAAGTCAAATTGTAGAATAGTAAAAGCTTTCTTACCTTCCTCTCCAGGATCTTTTGCTCAGTACTCAAGTATGTGTACTGCTCCCAGGAAACACAAGGGTCAGGTCTGTTCTTCAGTTAGTTATCCAAAAAGTGTCTAATGTCGTGTTTTAGGGCTTCCCTTGTGGCTCAGTTGGTAAAGAATCCACCTGCAATGTAAGAAATCTGAGTTCAACCCCTGGGTTGGGAAGATCCCCTGGAGAAGGGAATGGCTACCCACTCCAGTATTCTGGCCTGGAGAACTCCATGGACTGTATAGTCTGTGTTGTGTTTTAACCCTAAGCTGTAATCAAATCCTATTTAACTTGAGTGTTTGCCCAAATCTCTACTTCTTGTGTTTATTCAAACCAAAGTTTCCATATGTGACTAGGTATAATGATTCTTTTCCTTCCCTTCAAATTCCAGGCAGGAACGTGAAGTGTTTGGAAAGATTTGGAGAGTTGGGGTCAGCGCAGTGTGAATTCACTGTAACGAGGAACATTCCAAGCACTTATTTGAAGTAGGGAATTTTAACAGTGTGAATTGTCTTAAGCAAGAAACTCTGCTTTAGGACAACTAATTTTGGGGGCAGAAGTTTTGTTTTCAAATTAGCTAGGAACTAAAGATATGGCCATCAATGAGACAATCAGTCTTTGTCCCTGAGTCGTCCATACTAAGTGGTATTAAGAACCTAGGTTTCATTGCCTTACCGACTTGGCTTAGAATCCTGGGTCTGACATTTACTGGATCTGTCACCTTGAATAAGCTCCCTAGTCTCTCTGAGCTTTGATTTCAGTAAAATGGGAAACTAGTATCAACTTTCCAGATTGGTGGAAAGATAAAGTTACCTTAAGTAGAATACCTGTCACATAATGCATGGTTAACTCATAATGGTGGGCATAATTTCTTATCCTAAGCAATTAACAAGAATTATGCTATAGCTGCTGCTGCTGCTGCTACTGGTAAGTCGCTTCAATCGTGTCCGACTCTGTGTGACCCCATAGACACAGCAGTGTTTCCTAAACAATATCCTTAAGATGATGTAATGTATGATATCAGAACAATCTATCTCTGACCTCTATCAGGCTCAGCCAGTTACTCAAAACTCTCATTTATTATAAGACTCCGTATGTCCATGTAATGGGATCACTTGAGGGTTTAACATCAGACCCACACTGCTCTGCGTCAATGGGTCCTTTACTTACCTACCTGGGACAATGGAAAGAGCCTAAGGCTGTGGGTTATCATCCCAATTCTGCCATTAATGATTTATTTGAACCACGGTCTAATTAGAAGCAGAGCAGGTCCCAATTTTCTCATTTGTGAAATAAGATTGGATGTACAGTCAAATTTCTGGGGTATTTACCAATTCTTAAAAGTTAATGATCCTGGAATTTGAAAGAATCCTGCCTTGACTACTTTGCAAATGGGTGGCAAAAACTAGAAACATTAAAAAAAAAAAAACTACACTACCACATCATTACCAAGGGCACCAAGTAAACAAATTGCAGTGTGTGTGTGTGCGTGTGTATGTGTCTGTGTGTCTATGTGTAAAATCAGGATAGATATTTGTTTGTTTTTATAAAATGGGAGACTATTACCAACATTTATGTTTTTGTTGTTATTTTGAGACCCTAAGCCACAGATCTCTACCAAGCTATCACAGTTCACTATTCAATATGCAAGTGTTTGAATGGTTAAACTTAATAATGATTTTAATGACAATAATAACACACCTTAACATTTATATTTTTCCACATAAGTCAACTTTACATATACAATCTGATTTAGATTTCATAATAACTTTTATTTTTATAATTTTTTTAATATGGTTGATTTACAATGTGTTAGTTTCAGGTATGCAGCAAAGCAAATTATGTGTGTGTGTGTATATATATATGTATATATGTGTGTATATATATATATATATATATAATATGGTGAAAAAAGTGAAAATGTTAGTTGCTCAGTCCTGTCCAACTCTTTGTGACCCCATAGACTGTGGCCTACCAGGCTCCTCTGTCCATGGAATTCTCCAGGCAAAAATAGTGGAGTGGGTAGCCATGCCCTATTCCAGGGGATCTTCCCAACCCAGGGATTGAACCCATGTCTCCCACATTGCAGGCAGATTCTTTACTGTCTGAGCCACCAGGGAAGCCCCATATATATGCAAACTCATTCTTCTTCAGATTCTTTTCTCATAGAAGTTATTAGAAAATACTGAGTAGTTTCCTGTGCTCTGCAGTAGGTTCTTACTGCTGCTGCTGCTAAGTCACTTCAGTCGTGTCCGACTCTGTGCGACCCCATAGACGGCAGCCCACCAGGCTCCCCGGTCCCTGGGATTCTCCAGGCAAGAACACTGGAGTGGGTTGCCATTTCCTTCTCCAATGCATGAAGTGAGAAGTGAAAGTGAAGTCACTCAGTCGTGTCCGACTTTTAGTGACCCCAAGGGCTGCAGCCTACCAGGCTCCTGCATCCATGGAATTCTCCAGGCAAGAGTACTGGAGTGGGGTGCCATTGCCTTCTCCAAGGTTCTCACTAGTTATCTATTTTATATATAGTAGTGTGTATAATGAAGATCATGGCATCCGGTCCCACCACTTCATGGGAAATAGATGGGGAAACAGTGGAAACAGTGTCAGACTGTTTTCTGGGCTCCAAAATCACTACCGATGGTGACTGCAGCCATGAAATTAAAAGATGCTTACTCCTTGGAAGGAAGGTTATGACCAACCTAGATATTGTTGTGACCAACCTGCATATTCAAAAGCAGAGACATTACTTTGCCAACAAAGGTTCGTCTAGTCAAGGCTATGGTTTTTCCTGTGGTCACGTATGGATGTGAGAGTTGGACTGTGAAGAAGGCTGTGGCGAAGAATTGATGCTTTTGAACTGTGGTGTTGGAGAAGACTCTTGACAGTGCCTTGGACTGCAAGGAGATCCAACCAGTCCATTCTGAAGGAGATCAGCCCTGGGATTTCTTTGGAAGGAATGATGCTAAAGCTGAAACTCCAGTACTTTGGCCACCTCATGCAAAGAGCTGACTCATTGGAAAAGACTCTGATGCTGGGAGGGATTGGGGGCAGGAGGAGAAGGGGATGACAGAGGATGAGATGGCTGGATGACATCACTGACTCGATGGGAGTGAGTCTGAGTGAACTCTGGGGGTTGGTGATGGACAGGGAGGCCTGGCGTGCTGCAATTCATGGGGTCGCAAAGAGTCGGACACGACTGAGTGACTGATCTGATCTGATCTGATATGTTAATCCCGATCTCCTAAATTATCACTTCTCCCAAAGTTTCCCTTTTGGCAACCATAAATTTGATTTGGGGATCTCCGAGTCAGTTTCTGGCTTGTAAATAAGTTCATCTGTATCATTTTTCACATTTCACATATGAAAGTGAAAGTGAAAGTTGCTCAGTTGTGTCCAACTCTTTGCGACCCCATGGACTATATAGTCCATGGAATTCTCCAGGCCAGAATACTAGAGTGGGTAGCCATTCTCTTCTCCAGGGGATCTTCCCAACTCAGGGATCGAACCCAGGTCTCCCACATGGCAGGCGGATTCTTTACCAGCTGAGACACCAGGGAAGCCCAAGAATACTGGAGTGGGTAGCCTGTCCCTTCTGCAGCGGATCTTTCTGACCCAGGAATCAAACCAGGGTCTCCTTCATTGCAGGCGGATTCTTTACCAGCTGAGCTACCAGGGAAGCCCAGATTTCACACATAAGTGATATCATATGATATTTGTCTTTCTCTGTCTGACATAGTTCACTTAGTATGATACTCCCTAAACCCATCCATGGTGCTGCAAATGGCATTATTTCATTCTTTTTTATGGCTGAGTAAAATTCCATTGTACATATGTACCACATCTTCTCAATTCATTCTTCTATTGATAGACATTTAGGTTACTTCCATGTCTGGGCTACTGTAAAGAGTGTTGCAATGAATGTTGCACATATCTTTTTGAATTATGGTTTTCTCCAGATATATACCCAAGAGTGTGATTGTTGGATCACATGGTATTTCTATTTATAGTTTTTTAAGGAACCTCCATACTGTTCTCTATATGGCCATAATAACTTATGGAAAGAGATTATATTCCCATTTTGCAGATGAGGAAATAGAGGTTCAGATGAAACCTTCCTAAAGTTAGTGACTTGCCTAAAGTTACTAGATCTGAGAAGTGGTAGAGCTGTTTGGTCTTCTGTCTCTTCTCAGACCCATAATATAAACACCAAATCATTACTAATTGCCCCTCATGTGAGTGAGAGGCATTTGTCTACCTCTATTCACCTAACTGGTTGCTTCTATCCAGGCCCAGCAGAACAGAAATCAGAGCCAATAGCTGCCCACTGCTTGGCCAGTGCCTTGCACCATCACACATAATGTGATCACTATAAACTTTGCTTAGAGACTAACACACAAAGCGTCAAGTCATCTGAGAGCACAAAACACTGATTAATAGTTCTCCATATTTGTATAGTTCCCACTCTTCTAGAATGTTAGCTTTACAAATACTATCATATAACCCACCCCCAACCCCCGCCAAGGCAGTGTTAATGATGTGACCTATTTCCTTATGTGTGAAAGATCCAAGTAGAATATTGGAACTTGTTACATGCCTCAAAGAAGAAAATATTTTGTTTGGCACATACTGACTGTTAATCCACAAGTTCAACCTGCCTATTCTACTTGGGAAAAGCACAAATGAGTATGGACCCACAAATTCAGGATCTAAAATATTCTGTCCAAATCCAAGAGAAATTGGCCCTCTTGCAAGTGAAAATCCAACCAAAGTGAAAAACACCTCACACAGAGGCGATACTGTATGTCTTCAGAGACTGATGCCAGGGCCACGCTGGGGGTTTTCAGAGTCATGCAGTGGAAGCTCCTTCCACCCATAACTTGCCATAATTCTAATTAATTTCTCCACACTGGTCTTTTTACTCAAGCTATAGAGTTTCTCAGGTCATGAAGAAGCATATGTTGGTGTCTATAGTTTTTTTCCGTTGGGGATAATGGTGATGAAGCAAAAGAGGCTGAATACTGCTGGGAAGTTAGAACCTACATTCTCCTCATCCTCTCCCCTCACAAACCAAACCCCAAAAGCCATGCAAAGAGGGACTTGAAGCTTGGCTGTAGGAGAGGCAAGAGTAGTGGGGAGCAAAAGAAGACATACAGATGGTAGTAGTCACATGAAAAGATACTTGACATCACTAATTATTAGAGAAATACTAATAAAAACTGCAATGAGGTACCAACTCATAGCAGTCAGAATGGCCATCATTAAAAAGTCTACAAATGCAAATGCTGGAGAGGGTGTGGAGAAAAGGAAACCTTCCTACCCTGTAGGAAGGAATGTAAATTGGTAGGAATGTAAATTGGTGCAGCCACTATGGAAAACAGTACGGAGTTGCCTCAGAAAACTAAAAATAGAATTACCGTATGATCCAATAATCCCACTCTTGGGTATATACACAGGCCAAACTATAATTCAAAAAAAGACATGCACCCTAGTGTGTTCATAGCAGCACTATTCACAATAGTCAACAGAAACAACCTAAATGTCCATGGACAGATGAGGGGATAAAGAAGATGCGGTACATATGCACAGTGGAATACTACTCAGTCATAAAAAAGGAAAACAATGCCATTTGCAACAACATGGATGCAACTAGAGATTATCATACTAAATGAAGTAAGTCAGAAAGAGAAAGACAAATACCATATGATATCACTCATGTGTAGAATCTAAAATATGGTACAGATGAACCTATCTATGAAAGAGAAACAGGCTCACAGACATAGAAACTTGTGGTTGCCAAGGCAGGGGAGAGGGAGAGACATGAACTGGGAATTGAAGTTAATAAATGCAAACTATTACATTTAGAATGTATATCAACAAGGTCCTTCTACCACAGGGAACCACATCCAACCTCCTGGGATAAATTATAATTGAAAAGAATACTTTAAAATACATGTGTGTGTATAAAACTGAGTCACTTTGCTGTATAACAGAGACTGGAACAACATTGTAAATCAACTGTACTTCAGTTTAAAAAAAAAAAAAAGAGTAGTTGGGAGCAGCCAGGCAGCTGCCTTTTTCCAAGACCACACCCAGGCTAATTTGAAATTACTATACCTTCCAGGCGGGCTTCCCAACTGGCACTAGTGATAAAAAAATCCACCTGCAATGCAGGAGATGCAGGAGATTTGAATTCGATCCCTGGGTCAGGAAGATTCCCTGGAGGAGGGCATGGCAACCCACTCTGGTGTTCTTGTCTGGAGAATCCCATGGACAGTGGAGCCTGGTGGACTATAGTCCATGAAGTCACAAAGAGCTGGACATGACCGACTAATACGTATGCCCTCCAGCTATGTCTATTGTTAGTATCTATATCAGAGGGATTTATTTGAAGATCTCTGAGAGCTAATAAACACATGATGAGTGTAGTCAGTAGAATGAGCTTCTAACAATACAGGAAATTGCTTGGGCTATAACGGTAGGATGAAGAAACAAAAAGTATATGGAAGTAAAAATATTCTTAGAAAATATGAATAATTCTCAGCCGTAGGAGCATGGGTGTCATTGGCAATTGCCATTTCCTGCCCAGCATATATTCCCCCTCCATGAAATAACCCCCTGCATTTGCTTTGGGGAACCATCCTCTCATTCTTAGACATGTCTCTTGTGTGAACTACATAAGTGGGACCCAGCGAACTGAAGCTAATCAGTTTAGCTCATTCTCTTGGTCATGGTTTATGTGTGGACATGCAACCTAATTAGAGCCAATGAGACATGAGGAGATGTTTGCCAGAGCTTTGGGGAAAGGCAAGCTTTCACTCTTTCCCCATTAAAATGGTGTAGTAATGTTAACTTTCAAACTTTTGCACGTATTTTGTCACCACAGGATGAAAACATGTAATGTCTCAGGTGACCGCTTCGTAGAGCCCAAGGCTCTATCTATACCATGGAAGCAGAGTAGCGAGATAAGAGAGAAGACATATCCGTGGTGCCAACATTTGAGCCATTGGATCAGTTTTCCTGGAGCCTCTGGACTTCTCTCAGAAGTAGTACTGGGTTATTCTGTTATTTACAGGATAAGGAGCCCTAGCTGATCTAGACATTGATGCTGACTACATATTTTAAGGGCTTCCCTGGTAGCTCAGAGGTTAAAGCATCTGCCTGCAATGCAGGAGACCTGGGTTTGATTCCTGGGCTGGGAAGATCCCCTGGAGAAGGAAATGGCAACCTATTCCAGTATTCTTGCCTGGAGAATCCCATGGACGGAGGAGCCTGGTGGGCTACAGTCCACGGGGTCACAAAGAGTTGGACACGACTGAGCGATTTCACTTAAATAACTTTATACACTATAATTTATAAATAGCTGTTTCCAGAGTGTTCAAGAACACAGTCTCAGGATTCAAGTCCCAGATTCTCCATTTAGCAGCAGTGAGATCTTGGGAAAATTGCTTCACCACTGAGACTCAGTCTTTTTCTTTTTTTAATATTTATTTAATGGCTGCCCCAGGTCTTAGTTGTAGCATGCAAACTCTTAGTTGTGGGATTTGGGATCTAGTTCCCTGGCCAGGAATGGAACCCTGGCCCCCTGCATTAGGAGCATGGAGTCTTAGCCACCAGACCACCAGGGAAGTCCCTCGGTTTTCCCATTTCTAAAACAGAGATAATAACCATACCAATTTCATAGACTTGTCATGAGAATTGAGAATTAAGATATAAAGCACTTAGGAAAATGTCTAGTGCATAGTAAGCACTAAATGTTTGTTATTATCACTTTGATTTTCACACATAGTAAACCTTACTCATAGAAATTAGTGCCATGACATCCCTGAATTAGAAGGAGCAACATGACAAAACTTTGTGGCTAGAAAAGACTTTTCTCCAAAGCCTCTCTCAATACAATTTGATAAGCTCAAAATGGTTTCCCCTGGTGGCTCAGTGGTAAAAATCTGCCTGCAATGCAGGAGACACGGGTTCCACCCCTGGGTCAGGAAGATCCTCTGAAGGAGGAAATGGCAAGCCACTCCAGTATTCTTGCCTGGAGAAAACCTTGGACAGAGGAGGCTGGGGGGCTACAGTCCATGGGGTCACAAACAGTCGGACGTGACTGAAGTGACAGAGCACGCACAGCAGCTCAAAATAATGAAAATCATTAGAAAGCATTTGTGAGACATGTAGTGAGGTGACAATGCAGCATCATGAAATAATAGACTTTCAGCAAAACAGACTCAGGTTTCAGTCTCCACAAATAAAGTTCTGTGTGTCCACGGCCAGTTGTTTGAACTCTCAGAGCTTTTGCTTTCTGATATATAAAATGGAAATGACAACAGTTTCCACATTGGTTTATTGCAAAGATTAATTGGGATATAAAGTACCTAATATGGTGAGTTCCTGTCACATAGCTATGCTCAAGAAAATGGTCACTGTTATGATTACCCTTGTTATTCAGGCATTGAAAATTTGTTTCTGATCAGTTATAGAATGCAGCATAAAGTATTTCTACCTAGAAAAAAATTATCTTTTTCAAAAAAAAAAAAATCAAAATCACAGTCTAAATGGTTTAGAATAGCTTTCTGCATTTCAGGTTGGGTTATTTAGTTCATCTGTACTTTTTCATCTCAAAAAAGAGTCAGACACAACTTAGTGACTAAACAAAAAAACAATAAGCTAGTCATTAGAGAGATTTAAAGATATTCCCTGGTGGCTCAGAGGTGAAGAATCTGCCTGCAATGCAGGAGATGCGAGCAGGAGATGCAGGTTCCATCTCTAACTCAGGAAGACACCCTGGAAGAGGAAATGGCAATCCATTCCAGTATTCTTGCCTGAAAAATACCAATCCATGGGGTTGCAAAAGAGTCAGACATGACTGGAAGACTAAATAACAAACAACAACAGCTTTCTTATCACCTCCTGCCAGGTAAACACTTCAGAGCTATTGCTCATTCTTTCATTGCTTGTTCTGCCTTCACACATGCAGCAAAAGACAGGATATGGAAAAACATTTGTGATTATGATGTTAAGAGGTAAGCGAGTGTAGAGAAAGGAACACGTGAAGAAAGCCAAAGGGGGAGAGATGTGTGACAGGGATCCTCGCTCCCACAGCTGCACAATGCACAACTGGTTGAGCCACAAAAGAAGTCTGGTGCTAGGCAGCTTTTTCAGTTTCCCTTTATTTACCACAATAGAGAGTGTGGCCTACCTTGAATGTCACTGGGAAATTTTCTACATGACCTCTGAGGCTCAGTCCCAAGTCAATCAACCCCTGGGAAAATATCCCGTTCTAAGCTCTGGCCTAGGTGGTGGTGGTGTTTAGTTGCTAAGTTGTATCCAACTCGTTTGCAACTCCATGGACTGTAGACCCCTTGGACTAGAGTGAGTTGCTATTTCCTGCTCCAGGGGATCTTCCCAACTCAGGGATCAAACCCATGTCTCCTGCATTGACGGGCAGGTTCTTTATCGCTGAGCCACCAGGGAAGACCCTGGAGCAGGTACTTGAAAGCAAGTTTTCATCTAGTTGATCTTTCCCCTCTTTTAACCCACACAGCAGATATTGGACTAAAGAAGTAGACACTCTTCATTCCAGTGTGAATCCAGTATGACTTCATTCAGGTCAACACCTATGACTGTGTGGGCCAATGTGAGAAGAGGAAGCCTAGATTTGGAAGAGCTAAAAGCTTTATTCTGGTATTTTACAATATTTTAGTATTCATTCCAAATTATGCTTTTTCTCTCTGCACTCCCCTTTTACTAAATTTTCCCCATTGCTTTAGAAAAATTAGTTCATCATTAGCAGAGAATCAAGTTGTCAGACTGTTAACGTCCAAGTTCAGAAGACTTGATCCAGGTATAAGACAGAGGGACTTGGGAAAAGTGTGTGCTGATCAGTTTTAACTGCCCCTCTACTAACATCAAGCTCCCATCCATCCCCATCTTCAGACTAGATAAAGACTTTCCGAGTTGAGGATCACAGAAGTGGATAAATGAGGGTAAGCAAGAGAATTCAAGGTACTGAAGGTGTAAGAAAGTGTCCTTCGCTATGCCTCTTACCTTGAGTTTGGCTCCAAGATGGGGAAAGATGATGAAGGCTCATGATGCCGTCAGGAATCTGTTACTGTATGAAATCCTAGGAGGCAAGAGCCTGGTAGATGTTTCTTCGTGCACAAGGTCGTGCCAATGGTGAGTTAAAGATGACCACATAGTGTGCCACACGTAGGAAAAGCCTGAGACAGCCTTTCTAAATCTCTAGCAGCCCCAGAGAGGCAGAAGCAAAGAGTTAAATTGCTCCTCTCCCCCCAAAAAGGGCACACAATTTAGCTGACAGAAGGCCCAAGAGGCTATGTAATTGAGACAACGAGTCACGAAAGTGGAAAGTGGCATGGAGTGTATATCAAGAGTCCAGTTGGGCCAAAGACATCTCCATAGATGCTTAATGTGGGGGTGATGACACCTAAGCACAGGGCTATTTGCTTATCTCAACAGATGCCAGGGCATGTCAAGACTGAGGACAGAAGCCCTCTCCTACTGACGCAGAAGTCAGCTTATTCTAGCAAAAAGGAGATAGTGGATAATGCCTAGAATTATTTGCATTCTTTTTCTGTGAGTTTCTCAGGGCCTAGAGCTGGGAGAAGTCAGAAAAGACTTCTGGAAGGAGGATATAACTCCCAAGATATTGAAGGAAAGTGATCAGTTTAGATAAAGAGAATGAGGAAGGCAGGGATAGGCCAAGGGAGCAGCATAAGCTATCTTTGCTTGGCATGGAAGCAGGAAATTGTATGCTGGAGGCTGGCCTGGGCACCATTAGCAAATTGGTAATGTGATGGCCAGGAGTTATATTAGAGATAAGGCTAGAGAAGTGAGTAGAGGTCAGGTGAAGGTGGACTTTTATGACTTACAAAAAGGGCTAAGGTAATAGGAAGGCATTGACAGACCCTCAAGGAGTGAGATGGTCAGATTTTCAGCACTGTGCATTTGGATGTGAGGGTTTCATTCTGGATATTTACTGCTTCCTAACAAAACTTAGTGACTGAAAATAACAAACATTTTACTATGTCTCACAATTTCATGGGTGAGAAATTTGAGCAAGACTCAGTAAGGCAGATTTTCTGCTCTATGTGGCCCTGATTGGCATCACAGTAATATTTGCCTGGCAGCTGATACAGTTTGAAGGTTCTAAGGTGGCTTTATTCACATGCCTCTTGCCAGGACTTGTGCCTGGAGCCTGGTCCCTCTCCATGTCACATCAATCCTCTCCATATGGTCTAACAAGGCAGGGGGACTTATAAAGATAGCTTAAGATTTCCAGAGACCAAAGTGAAAGCTCCTCTAAAAGGCTAGCCCACCCCAACTGGCACATTGTCACTTTCTCTGCATTCTATTGAATAATCAATACAGTACTCAAGCCTATGTCAGTGAGAGAGGAGGGGGAATAGACCTCATCACAAAAAAATTTGTGGCCATCTTTAACCCACCACAGTCTGAGGATGTGAGATTGGAGGTAGAGAAGAGTACAGAGTTCCTATAATCCCCAGTTCCTGAAGTATTGTGCAGGAATATTCCCAGAATGGTCTTCCCTGGTAGCTCAGTCGTAAAGAATCCGCCTGCAGTGCAGGAGCCACAGGAGACACAGGTTCAATTCCTGGGTTGGAAAGATCCCCTGGAGGAGGGCATGGCAACCCACTGCAGTATTCTTGCCTAGAGAATTCCATGGACAGAGGAGCCTGGTAGGCTACACTCCATGGACTCAGGTCACAAAGAGTCGGACAACACTGAAGCAACTTGACATGCACATATTCCCAGAATGCTCTTATATAGAAAGCTCTCTTACTTTATTATAATTGATGATTTATTTAATCCCTCTTTCTCTCATTAAATTTTAAGGGAAGAAAAATATCTATCTTGTTTAGATCCAAATCTAAGTGTCTGATACATAGTTGATACTCAATAAACATTTATGGAAAAAATAAACTGAATAAACTGAAATAAACTGAGAGCCCCTTAATTTCTGGGTCTTTAGGACACCAGAGCAGCCTCCTGTCTGATATAATTTCCTTCACCAGATACAGATCTTCTAATTGACTTAAGAACTGCTTGAATTGAATGTATAAAAATAACACTCACTATGAACATTTACATGAAGAACTTTCAGCTTTTGCTGGCTGTATTAGTCTTCTAATGTGGGATAACACCAGCCTCTAATGGAGGCAGGGCTCTTGTCAGAGGCTCTGGAGGAAAAGAAGTGTGGGAGAGTGGCCTCCTTCACATTTACCTGGGAGTCTCCACATGCCTTCTCTAGGAACCTCGGGAGTACTTGGCACTTAATAGCTCCTCCCCTAAACCTTCAGGCCCCAAGTTGCCCACAGCTGATGCAGCGTTGATTGCAGGATACCAGAAGCATCCTTGGAACATTGCATCCTGATTGCAGGATACCAACCTGAGGATCTCCAAGTAGCTGAGTCATACTGGGTATCACGGCCACCAGGGCAGGTCCCTGGGGACCAGATTGGTAGGTTGCATTGCCCATAGCCAAAGTGTCACCACGCCACATAGCAGGGTCCTTGTCTCCAAGCGCCAGCAGCAGAAGGTTGAGCAGTCCTTCCTGGCTCAGCAGGGCCCCACACAGGGCCATACTATGTTGGAGCAAGTGTCCCAGGAGCCCATAAGTACAGGCCCGCACAGAATTCTACTAAAAACTTAGCACCTTCAAACAACACACACTTATCTCACAGTTTCTATGGGTCTGGATTCCAAGCACAGCTTGACTGGATTCTTTCCCTTGGGTCTCCAAAGGCAGTGATCAAGTTGTTGGCTGGGGATGCTGTCTCATTTGGGATTTGACTGGGGCAAGATCTGCTTTTGTTGGCAGAACTCAGTTCCTTGAGGTTGTAAGACTGAAGGCTTCAGTTTTGTACTAGCATTTGGCCAGAAGCCACCCTCTGTTCCTTGACACACGGATCTATCTATGTGGTAGCTTGTTCATCAAAGCTGGCAAGGGAGAAATAAAGAGTCTCTTCACAAGATGAGCACTATAATCTCAAGTAATATAGAGGCCATGACATGGAAATTTGATTTTTCAAAGCCATAATGAAGAGACTAGTAAGACGGCACTAAAATCTATGCAACATAGTCACACATATCCCTTTAAACTTCTGGGAAGAAAATCACACCAAGAGCACTGGGAAGCAGGGGGTCAGAGAGTTCACCCTACGAGTCTGCTTACCATGCTGCTTATAGCAACATTATGATTCTCATAAAATTAAATATGAGGTAGATTAGCTTTCTCTCCAGTGTAATTGGACACTGAAACAGAATTCCATTTGTTATTTGTTGATCATGGAAAATGATCAACCCCTAAAATTCTAAAGAAAAATCAGGATGGACAGTTTTCAGAACATTCCAGTTATCTCAGAAAGTAGTGTTACTTAATTTTTGCCTTTTCATCAGGCACTGCCATCTTCCCTTGAGGAAACAGACGTGCATTTGCCTAAGCCACCATTTAATGCAATTAGTATCATATCTTTACCCAAATCCTAACCAAGGGGCTGGGAATTCTGACCCATACAAGCCCACAAAGCACATATTTTTAAACATTCATGTTGGTACTTTCTCACCTATCTGGTTTTAGTATAAGAATCAGACTTGGAGCTAAGGAATGTATTTTGTACCTGAGGAGGATTCCTTCAAACAAGGGCCAACATAGGAGAGCCTTTTCTTCTGTAGGAGTTGTCAGAGTAAGCAAAAAGAAAATCTGCTCCAACTCCTCAGGATGGTGTTCCAAAAGCAGTCTGGGCCATCCCAAAGCTATGGTCCCAATACCTGACTTCTTTATCCTATATTTGTGCCTAGGAACCATATGAACCTAACTGCTGCTCATTCCTGCATTAGCCTTCCCTTCTCTGGAGCCAAGCTCCCTGTGAAAAAGGTAATACAACATTATTAACCAGCGCAGGGCCATTTGACAGGGTTTCCCAGAAGTCCAGAGTTACAAGAAGCTGGACTCCCTCTGCTTCAATTTGTGTTGTTTGACCTTCGACAGAGTAGTACTTATTTCATTTCAAACTCTCTTGCTTTACTATAGTTATTCATTAAAATGAAATCAAATAAGAAATAACATTAAGACGTTTCTGCTAACATCTCAATTTTAAAATGACAGTCATAAAACTCTGGTATTACAAGTCTGAATATGGTCACCAATAATATGAGTGGCCTTCCAGTAACTAGAAGGGAGGAGGAGGGGCTTTTTGAGGTTCTGGTCATGTTCTGGTTCTTGATCTAGATGCAAGTTATGTGGCTGTGTTCAGTTTGTGAACATTTTTCAAACTGTACTCATAGTATGCTCATATTTCTGAATATATATTATCCTTAAGTAATATTTTAAGTGTTTAAGCGATTTTGAGTCAATCTTTGTGTACGGTGTGAGGATGTTCTAACTTCATTGATTTACATGTAGCTGTTCAACTTTACTGTCTGAGCCACTAGAGAAGCCCAGACTTTCCCAGCACCACTTGCTGAAGAGACAGTCTCATCTTCATTGTATTAATATATTCTGGCCTCTTTTGCCAAAGATTAATTGACTGTAGGTGTGTGGGTTTATTTCTGGGCTCTCTATTCTGTTCCAGTGATCCATATGTCTGTTTTTATGCCAATATCATGCTGTTTTCATTACAGTAGCTTTGTATTCAGTAGCATTTTTGAAATGGAGATGTAATGTTGCTAACTTTTATTGCCATAAAATGAATTTTTCCTGTTTTCCAGCTTAGAAATTTACCTAAACTTGATTTAAGTTCATATTTCATTACAAACTTCTTTTATTAAGTGGATTACAATGTGCCTTAAATAGCTTCATTTTGAAACATATATTGAATTAATTACTTTTAATTCTTTTCAGTGAATTAGATGCTATTAGGTTCCAAAGATTTTAACACATACAGCAATACTGTCTCCAGTTCTTTGAGCTGATGTTTAATTTTTTAATTTTCCAAGGTATTTTATGCTAATAATGAAAAATATAAAACTATGAACAAAGCTAGTGGGGGTGATGGAATTCCAGTTGAATATTTCAAATCCTGGAAGATGATGCTGTGAAAGTGCTGCACTCAGTATGCCAGCAAATTTGGAAACTCAGCAGTGGCCACAGGACTGGAAAAGGTCAGTTTTCATTCCAATCCCAAAGAAAGGCAATGCCAAAGAATGCTCAAACTACCGCACAATTGCACTCATCTCACACGCTAGTAAAGTAAAGCTCAAAATTCTCCAAGCCAGGCTTCAGCAATACATGAACCGTGAACTTCCAGATGTTCAAGCTGGTTTTAGAAAAGGCAATGTGTATACCTGTGGTGGATTCATTTTGATATATGGCAAAACCAATACAATACTGTAAAGTTAAAAAATAAAATTAAGAAAAAAAAGGAAGAAAAGAAAAGGCAGAGGAACCAGAGATCAAATTGCCAACATCTACTGGATCATTGAAAAAGCAAGAGAGTTCCAGAAAAACATATATTTCTGCTTTATTGACTATGCCAAAGCCTTTGACTGTGTAGATCACAATAAACTGTTCTGAAAGAGATGGGAATACCAGACCACTTGACCTGCCTCTTGAGAAACCTATATGCAGGTCAGGAAGCAACAGTTAGAACTGGACATGGAACAACAGACTGGTTCCAAATAGGAAAAGGAGTACTTCAAGGCTGTATATTGTCACCCTGCTTATTTAACTTATATGCAGAATACATCATGAGAAACGCTGGGCTGGAAGAAGCACAAGCTGGAATCAAGATTGCTGGGAGAAATATCAATAACCTCAGATATGCAGATGACACCACCCTTATGGCAGAAAGTGAAGAGGAACTAAAAAGCCTCTTGATGAAAGTGAAAGAGGAGAGTGAAAAAGTTGGCTTAAAGCTCAACATTCAGAAAACAAAGATCATGGCATCCAGTCCCATCACTTCATGGGAAATAGATGGGGAAACAGTGGAAACAGTGTCAGACTTTATTTTGGGGGGCTCCAAAATCACTGCAGATGGTGATTGCAGCCATGAAATTAAAAGACGCTTGGAATTAAAAGAAATTAAAAGACTCCTTGGAAGAAAAGTTATGACCAACCTAGATTGCATATTCAAAAGCAGAGACATTACTTTGCCAACAAAGGTCCGTCTAGTCAAGGCTATGGTTTTTCCTGTGTTCATGTATGGATGTGAGAGTTGGACTGTGAAGAAAGCTGAGCGCTGAAGAATTGATGCTTCTGAACTGTGGTGTTGGAGAAGACTCTTGAGAGTCTCTTGGACTGCAAAGAGGTCCAACCAGTCTATCCTAAAGGAGATCAGTCCTGGGTGTTCACTGGAAGCACTGATGCTGAAGCTCCAATACTTGGGCCACCTCTTGCAAAGAGTTGATTCATTGGAAAAGACCCTGATGCTGGGAGGGATTGAGGGCAGGAGAAGAAAGGGACAACAGAGGATGAGATGGCTGGATGGCATCACCAACTCGATGGACGTGAGTCTAGGTGAACTCTGGGAGTTGGTGATAGACAGGGAGGCCTTGTGTGCTGCAATTCATGGGGTCGCAAAGAGTCAGACACGACTGAGTGACTGAACTGAACTGAGGGGACTGAACCTAGTAAAAGCAAGACCAAAAACTTAGAAGGGGGGAAACTTTTAAAAGAATAAGATTGTTCTTCTTGGGCATTCAGAAGACAGGCAAAAGATACTCAAAAATGATAGTCCTGGTTTTTCCAGGGAATAATGAAACAAGGCTCTGCAGTAGTGTTGGGATAGAGCTGCCAGTTCAGGGAACTAGGCTATAACACTGAAAAGGTGCCATGGCTGAAGGTCAAGGGAATTAAAGATACTAGTGAGAGTGCAACTAAAATGGTTGATAAAAGGGTTCTCAGAGTTTAGGAGGATAAGAGAAGGTGGGAAGTAACTGATTAACTATGAGAAAAAAAATTGGAGGTCACACTAAGGACAAATGACAGACTCAGTGGGAGTAAGTAAGAGAGGCAGAAGGTGGGTGGCTGTGGGTAGAGAGGGAAACTCACAATCCAAAATTTTGCAGGTAGTGTACTTTCATCTGATGACTGGCCTCAAGGTGTGGCTACATGTGTGGGTTCCTGATATAGAGTGAAGTTGAAGATGACTGAAAAAAAAGAAAGATGAGAAATTGTGAGGTCAGGGTGCTAATGAGTCATTTTCGTGGATGCTGAAATCGTTGGGTCGATGAAGGACTTGGGGATAGTTCAAGGCTGACACAGAGTTTCAGAAACACAGTTGGGCACAGGCAGGGAAGTGGATGGCCAACCTGGGCAGGGCCAGATTTATGCAAATAGCAAGGCAGGCAGTTGGTCTTTGAAATTTATCACCTTTGTTTGTTCTGTAGCATTATCCATTAGTTTTGTTCATTTACTCTCAAGTAGCCTCCAAGTTCTCGTGTTGTCCTCTCACTGTACAGGTTCCCCTTCTGCTTCTGATATATCTAAAATCCTGAATAAGTCTCAAAGCACAAATGGAAAGTTCTCAATTGTTATATCACTTTTTCCCACTTTTCTTTGCATTTTACAGGGCATTCTAATGACAAATCCTTATCCTGAAAGTGGTTGTTTCAGGACCAGTACCTTACAGAGGTTTTGCAAAGTCATGTCATTCCAGCCCAGGGGAGATGAGCTCTTGCTGTGCTGAAAAATCTATCTCCAATATTGATTTATTGTTTTAGCCAAGGACTTTAACCATTCCCAGGGCTTCCACGATGGCTTGGCAGTAAAGAATTCTACTGCAATGCAGGAGATGCGGTTTGACCCCTGGGTCAGGAAGATCCCCCAGAGGAGGAAATGGCAACCCACTCCAGTATTCTTGCCTGGAAAACTCCATGGACAGAAGAGCCTGGTGGGCTATAGTCTGTGGGGTTGCAGAGTCAGACACCATGGAGTGAAGCGCACAAATTAACCATTCCCCCACAAAATGTGAGTTTTTTTATGGGTTAGTGTTAGCCAATATAAAGATATCCACAAAAGAACTAACTCAGCTCTTTGCTTTCCTGCCTAGTGTACAATACAGGCTAGTGTGCTGTGAGATATTGATTCCCTCTATCTACTTCTATGCCAGAGAAGTACTGTCATTTTCAGTATTCACTGCAATACAAACAAAAAGGTTGAGGAAGCACTTTCATAGTAGACATTCAAGAAAGATAACAGCAGATGTTTATTGAGCATCTACTATGTGCCAAACATTTCATGTATTTTAGTTCATTTAACCTTGGTAGCAATTCTGTTAGGTTGGTACTGTCAACTACAAATTGGCATTTGCCATCTATCTCTACACAGATTAAATCATTTACGGCTGCAGCTGCTGATTTTCAACGCCTCCTGAAAGGAGTTCAGGAGGTCAGAGCAGAAATGAGGCATTCTGTACTCTGGGAAAAACTGGCAGGACAGGTCTTCAGATGGTTAGGTATTTTCAGGAGCTGATTTCAAGAGCCCAATTCTTGTATCTCTTCATATCTAGAAAAGCACTAAAATCCTTCCTGGTGATGACTGCTCCTTGTGACTAGCAGAAACCTACAAAAAAATAAAAAAAAATAAAGTGCTTTAGTGCACATACTCCCCTTTCACCAAAATCCCAGATATATGGATCTTTCCCCTACCTCTTTGAAGCAGTTTCTCGGAGGTATCTGAGGTGCTGTCTCCTGCGCTATTGTCTTCTGCTGCTGCAGAGTCGTGTCCGACTCTGTGTGACCCTATAAACGGCAGCCCACCAGGTTCCTCCATCCATGGGATTTTCCAGGCAAGAGTACTGGAGTGGGTTGCCATTGCCTTCTCCGGCGCAATTGTCTTCATTTTGCCCCAAATTAAACTTAACTTGCAACTCTCACATTTTACACTTTTTTAAAGTTGACAGTACTGTTTTCTTCTCATTTGATTGAAGAATCTGAGAAGATCTGCCCAAGTTCATAGGCATGGAAGGTAGTAGCACCAGTATTCAAACCCATGCAATTTGAAAACAGAAAATACACTTAACTGGTATATATTGCCCCTAAATAAATGTCCATTAGATCTAAATGAAATTTTTAAGTTTAGTTGCAGCACATGAGCTCAGTAATTGTGGCTCCCCAGCTCTAGAGCACAGGCTCAACAGTTGTGGCACACGGACTCAGTTGCTCTGCAGTACGTGGGATGATCCCAGATTAGGGATCAAACCTGTATCTCCTGCATTGGCAGGCGAATTCTTTACCACTGACCCACCAGCTGGTGCTGCTGCTGCTAAGTCGCTTCAGTCGTGTCTGACTCTGTGCAACTCCATGGACAGCAGCCCACCAGGCTTCCCCATCCCTGGGATTCTCCAGGAAAGAACACTGAAGTGGGTTGCCATTTCCTTCTCCAATGCATGAAAGTGGAAAGTGAAAGTGAAGTCGCTCAGTTGTGTCCAACTCTTCGAGACCCCATGGACGGCAGCCTATCAGGCTCCTTGGTCCATGGGATTTTCCAGGCAAGAGTACTGGAGTGGGTTGCCATTAAGCCCCAAATATTTTTTTTAATTTTAATTTTTTAATTGAATAATACTTTATTTACAATGTTGTGTTAGATTCAAGAGTATAGCAAAGTGATTCAGTTACATATACTATTTTTTTCAGATTATTTTCCCTTATTGTTGGTGTTCAGTCACTAACTTGTGTCCAACTCTTTGAAACCCCATGGTCAGAAGCACACCAGGCTTTCCTGTCCTCCACTATCTCCCTGAGTTTGCTCAAACTCATGTCTGTTGAGTCAGTAATGCCATCCAACCATCTCATCCTCTGTCGCCCGCTCTTCTCTTGCCCTCAATCTTTCCCAGCATGAAAGTCTTTTCCAATGAGTTGGCTCTTCGAATCATGTGGTCAAAGTATCGGAGCTTCAGCTTCAGCCCTTCCAATGAATATTCAGGACTGATTTCCTTTTGAATTGACTGGTTTGATCTCCTTGCAGTCCAAGGGACTCTGAAGAGTCTTCTCCAGCACCACAGTTTGACAGCATCAGTTTGGCGCTCAGCCTTCTTTATAGTCCACCTCTTACATCCATACATGAGTACTGGAAAAAACATAGCTTTGACTAGACGGACCTTTGTTGGCAAAGTAATGTCTCTGCTTTTTAATATGTTGTCTAGGTTGGTCATAGCTTTTCTTCCAAGGAGCAAGTGTCTTTTAATTTCATGGCTGCAGTCACCATCTACAGTGATTTTGGACCCCAAGAAAATAAAATCTGTCACTGTTTCCACTTTTTCCCCATTTATTTGCCATGGAGTGATGAAACAGGGTGCCATGATTTTAGTGTTTTTTTTTTTCATGATCTTAGTTTTTGAATGTTGAGTTTTAAGCCAGCTTTTTTCACTCTCCTCTTTCACTTTCATCAAGAGACTCTTTAGTTCCTCTTAACTTTCTGCCTTCAGGGTGGTATCATCTGCATATCTGAGGTTGTTGATATTGACTGTAGTTCCCTGTGCTATACAGTAGGTCCTTGGTTATCTGATTTATATATAGCAGTGTGCATATAAAACTCCTAATTTATCCCCCCTCATTTAACATTTTATAAGTTTGTTTTAAAATAAATACACCCATAAAAGGCTGAACTAGAATGCAATCCAGTCACTCTCTGGAGGTTAGATATAGGACGACAGGAAGCAGCAAGAACCAAACACACAATGGAGCTTTGTCTCTTCTGCAGCACAACCCCTGAGCTGGCCTGAGACTCACTCCCTTAGCTAGACACAAAACAGGCCCACTTTCCTGTGTTTTAAAAATTATCTGATCAACTAGGAGATCATAATTTGCTTTGTGTTTTACTGTATCTGAATCCTCAATATAATGAAGAACGTTACAATTGTTAATTTATGGGTATAATTTGTTCAAGTCTATTAAATCATTATTGCCCTCCAATAGCCTGCCATTCTTTCACAAAAGGCGCTGGCCTTGGGTGTGTTTCTTGATACACACACACACCATTTATATTTTAAGCTTCTCATCTTACTTTGAAAAAATATATATCAAAGTGAGCCTAAAGGTTCATTTTCCAGACCACTAGTGTGAAAGAGAAAGGCTGTAATGAAATTTGTTTTTATTTGGTATTTTTGTCACAGATTGGGAGGTACAAATTGCAAGAAAAACTAGTTCTTTAGCGTGTCACCAACTCTGAGGTTCTCTGATCGATCACACCCAAACATATTTATTAACTTAAAAATATATATCATGGCAAGGTTCTTTTATGTAAGACTTGGACCGAAGCCGCCACAATCTGCGGTAACCTCACATGGAATTATTGTCACTGAGCCCTTCACGTTCCCTGAGGAACTCCCACGCTTCCCCAGTCCCCAAGGACAGCCGGCGGTCCCTTGCGGCTCCGAGGTCCCTGGGGAAGGCACTGAACGCAGGCCAAAAGAGCCGCGGCAAGAAGTGAGGACGGACGGCGCGGGTAGCACCCGAGCTTTAGTTCACGACCCCGTTATTCCACGGAAAAATGGAACATTCCGCTCCTTCCGCCCGCAGAGGGGAGGTGGGGGAACCCTTCGATCTAGTCTGGGAGAGGCGACGCGGGCGCAGCCACCGGAATCCGGGACGCCAGGAACCGCGTTACGGGAATAGCAGCCACTCGGAGTACCGCCTCCTCGCCTTCGGGCTACAGCTGAGCCAATGCCGTAGCGCGCCGGGTATCACAGAGGCCAATCAGCTTACAGAGTCCAGGACCAAGTCCGGGGGCGGGGCGTTACGGGGCGCCGCGGGGCGGGGTCAGGGGGCGCCTTGCCCCGCAGCGGGAGGAGGGACGCGTGCCGCGTCTGCTGGAAGGTCTGGGGAGCTAGCTGGAGCTGGGGCAAGGAGCCGACAGGCCCGCGGAGCCGCGCGGGGAAGGCCCGGGCGCATCTGAGCTTGGGGCCGCGGCTGCTGGCCGACGGACTCGGCCGGGCCAGGCGCCGAGTGGGACGTGTTCTGTGGAGACGCGGAGGAGCGAGTCACCGCGGCCTGAGGTGAGGAGGGGCCTTGGCCGGGTTGAAGGGCCGTGTAGCCGGAGGGTGAGGGCTGCGTGGGGGCGGCCGGGTCGGGGGACTTGAGGGGGCCATACTTCTCCGGGAGAGGGGCGCCCCGACAGCGCGCGCCCCAAACTTCTTGTTACCCCAGCCTGGAAATCCCCACATTCCTTTCTCTCCCTGTTCCCACATCTCCGAATTTGATCTCCACAAGTTTATCACCTAGATTTCCCAACGCTAAAAAAAGCCTCACTTACACACAAACACACACACACACACACACACACACACACACACCCCTTCTTAAGCCTCTAGTTTCCAACGCCTTTCTTGACTCTACCCCTTTTGGCTACCAAGTCCCCGGTTTCCCTCGGTTCCTCTTCTGTCTCCCTTAAATTCCATTAGCCCCGCACTTGACCCTTCATTTTCATCTCGGAGATTAATTTCCTTTTCATCATTGTAACGCCTCAACATTGCTGAAAGTTACACCGTGTACTAAAATTCCTCACTAATGCCTCTTTTCATCTTTTGATTGCTTACAGAGCCAGGCCCTAATGAACCCCACATATCACTGTATCCTAAAGGCGCCGGATTTAAAAAAAATTCTATCACCCCTCCCCCAAGTTTAAAGATCATTCCAAGCAGCAGAGTTCTGTTTTTCAGTATTTTTTCGAACTGAAAAAGAACAAAATCTCAGCTTAAAGATAAGACCTGCCACTTTTGTTCTTTTCTTCTTCCCATTTCGGTTTAATTTGTGTAGTATTGGGCATTTCGGCGATTATACTGCTTTAAAATAATTGTTAGGATGCCAGGATGAAATTCTGAAAGATTGGAGTGTTTGGTTTAGTCAGTACTGTAAACAAACCCTTTAGACTGTGTGACTGCCAGCTTCAAGTTGGAACAACTCTTAATTTGAAATTACTGACTCAGATCATCATATGAGCTATTCACCATTATCATAATTTCTTAAATTCATGTTAATTCCTATTTGAAGTATTTTTGAACTGTAAACTGGAATACTACAATTATAGAACCAACTTGCTATTAGGTTAAATTGTGCTTTCCAAATATTTCTCTTTGGGGACAATTTTGAATACTTGTTTTTAATCACAAGTGGAAGAAAAAATTACTGGATGGAGAAAGTGTCATAAAAGATGAATTTTGTGGTAGAATTTTTCCTTCATCCCAATTCTGTGTTATTGACTCTACATGTTTAATTTTCTCATAGGTAATTTAAAATATACATGGCTAATTTAATACATTTTCTTATGTACTGAAAAATGTGTTCAGTTATTTATGAATTACCATGTTTTCAATTTATTTAAAATTTTTCCAAGGGAATTTACATTTCAGTTAAATGTTAGGGTGGATGTCGATTGTCTTATACCCGTGAAATTGATGTTACAGTACACACACTTTATAAAGAAGGAAACTAAAGCTCAGTGTCCCTTTGAAACCTAGATCTGTAATTCCAAATCCTGCACTCGCAATCAGTCATTTTGTCATACTAACACGTTTCTCGTGGAGGGTCCACTGCTACAATTTGGTTTGGGAAGAACTCCCCAAAATTCCTCTGCAGGGAGGGTTTTTTTCCTCCCAGAAGCTATTTGAGAGCAGCTTATTTTAATGGGAGTCAGAATTCCCTGGCGCTAATACATTTGCAGTTTGGCTCTTAGAGAAGCATGGAATGTTCTCCCAGTCTTCTCCATTTCTTTGATTGCAAAGACATTTTGATCAGAGTTGAAGTTTCTACTGAGCTTTATTATTTTGCATAACAAGTACTAAGCACTTAGTTACTGTAGGAACTCAGAAAGGTGCATGAATTGTCTTTAGGACCTTCAAAGAGTTTACAGCAATTGGGTAGACATTTTGTGAAAAACAACAAGGATGCAAGGTAGTTTTAATTAAATGCAGAGTGATACAGAAGATGCTATAAATATCCAGATTAGGAAGTAATCATTTATGGGTTGAAATGATCAAAGGATTTACCAGAGGTCATCAACCTTGAAACCTGGGTGGGTGGTGGTTTAGTTGCTAAGTCCAACTCTTTCGACCCCGTGAACTGTAGTTTGCCAGGCTCTTGTCCAAGGGATTTTCCAGACAAGGATACTGGAGTGGGTGAAACCTAGGTAAGATTTAGATAAAGGGAAAAATGAAAGGAGCCCATTCCAAAGAGGGGTCAATGTAGAAAGGGTCAAAAATAATCAAGGTATAGTAATCATAGTAGTACAATGTGTGTGTAATCCTTATTTTGTGTCAGTCACTGTTTTGAACACTTTGCTTATATTAATTCATTTAATCTTCATAACCTTCTAAAGTAGATCTTATTATTTCCCTTTAATAAAGAAAGAAGCCAAGGCATAGAGAGCTTAATTAACTCACCCGGTGCCACAGGGCTATTAAGTGGTGGTTGTTCATTCGCTAAGTCGGTTCCGACTCTTTGCAGACTCGTGAACTGCAGCAAGCCAGGCTTCCCTGTCCTTCACTATCTTCTAGAGTTTGCTCAAACTCATATCCATTGAGTCAATGATGCCATCCAACCATCTCATCCCCTGTCACCTCTTTCTCCTCTTGCCTTCAATCTTTCCTAGCAGCAGGGTCTTTTCCAGTGAGTCAGCTCTTCACATCAGGTGGCCTAAGTATTGGAGCTTCTGCTTTAGCATCAGTCCTTCCAATGAATATTAAGGGTTAATTTCCTTTAGGATGGACTGGTTTAATCTCCTTACTGTCCAAGAGACTCTCAAGAGACTTCTCCAACACCACAGTTTGAAAGGATCAATTCTTCAGTGCTCAGCCTTCTTTATGGTCCAACTCTCACATCCATATATGACTTCTGGAAAAACCATGGCTTTGACTAGATGGACCTTTGTTAACAAAGTGAAGTCTTTGCTTTTTAATACACTGCTGAGGTTTGTCATGGCTTTTCTTCCAAGGACCCAGTGTCGTTTAATTTCATGTCTTCAGTCACTGTCTGTAGTGATTTTGGAGCCCAAGAAAATAAAATCTGTCACCGTTTCCACTTTTTCCCCATCTATTTGCCATGAAGTGATGGGACTGGATGCCATGGTCTTAGTTTTTGAATGTTGAGTTTTAAGCCAGCTTTTTCACTCTCACCTTCATCAGGAGGCTCTTTAGTTCCTCTTCGCTTTCTGCCATTGAAGTGGTATCTTCTGAGGTATATCCAGAATTTATACCTAGACATCCTGACTTCAGAATCTGAGCTCCTAAAACTGGTAAGTATACTCTCTCTTCATATAGTATATTTGAGTGACAGCTGGAATAATATGGCCATTCCAGGAGGTCTTTTAAAACCCACTCTTAATTGTCCACCGTGTGCTTCAGAGGGCTTCCCTCTTGGTTCAGTGGTGAAGAATCCACTTGCCAATGCAGGAGATGTGAGTTCAATCCCTGGGTCTTGAAGATCTGCTGGAGAAGGAAATGGCAACCCACTCCAGTCTGCTTAACTGGAATATCCCATGGACAGAGGAACCTGGCAGGCTGCAGTCCATGAGGTTGCAAAAGAATCATACATGACTTAGCAGCTAAACAGCAACAGTCTGTGCTTTAAAGTATGTTAGATTCTCAGGATGTAAAAAATATAAACAAAAATTACAATGCAAATGCTGTGGATCCTGTTAGGGAACTGTATACAAGTGCTTTGGGAGTAAAGATGTTTATGGGAGTGGGGAGGAATTCCACAGAAGAGATAATGTTTCTTCTGAGTTATAAACAATACAAAGCAGAGTTTGGGGAAAGACATTTCTGGAGTCAAGGAATAGCATTTGTGGAAGCACACTCTGAAAAACATAGAGCTTGAGGGCAAAATCTGAGTAGAGGGTTTTGGTTTTTCTTAAGATGGACGTGAGTTTGGGTGAATTCCGGGAGATGGTGATGGACAGGGAGGCCTGGAGTGCTGCGATTCATGGGGTCGCAAAGAGTCGGACATGACTGAGCAACTGAACTGAACTGAAGAATAGATTTAAATATTAAAAAAGAGAAATTGGACAAGCACACTGGAACCAAATTTTCAAGTTCTTAAATAGCTAAAATATTGGGCATTATTATTCACCCTTTAAAAATCTATGAGGAAAAGAGTGACAAGTTTGAAATATGTTTAGAGATATTTCACCCATCAGTAATAATATTCAGAATGAGTTGGAGGGAAGAAAGAGACCAGAAGGAGGAAGGCAGTTTGTAAGAACTGAGGTGATCAGTGCCTGAATTAGTTGGTCATGGTAGAGGGTAGAAAAGAAAAAACAAGTGGGAAAGATTATGAAAGAAGATTGAATAAGATTTGTAACTGAGAATAGCTAGAATGTAATGGATAGGCAAAAGACAATGAGGGACCCTACTGTAGAAAATTCGAGAAGGATGTGTTTTTAGATGAGGATTCCCTGATAGCTCAGTTGGTAAAGAATCCACTTGCAATATTGGAGACCCGGGTTTGATTCCTGAGTCGGGAAGATACCTTGGAGAAGGGATAGGCTACCCACTCCAGTATTCTTGGGCTTCCCTTGTGGCTCAGCTGGTAAAGAATCCGCCTGTGATGCGGGAGACCTGGGTTCGATCCCTGGGTTGGAAGGATCCCCTGGAGAAGGGAAAGGCTACCCACTCCAGTATTCTGGCCTGGAGAATTCCATGGACTGTATAATCCATGGGGTTGCAAAGAGTCGGACAGGACTGAGTGACTTTCAGAAAGCATTATGATTTTTCTTTTTTAAGTGGGTGCATTTATATATTTATGTGTGTGTTGAGTATGTATTTTTAGACATATTAAGCTTATTTGAGTTAACAGGCAGAATATCCAAGATGATGATATATAACTGAACTTAGAAGGAAGATCTCAGAATATTTGAAATTATTTTGTGTGAAGATAGCAGGTGAAGTTATACATTTTCAAAGAAGTTGGTATTTTAAAAGAAGAATAGATGTCAAATACTTTTGGGTACATTCACAGCCAGAAGATAAGACCTAGCAGAGAATGCTGTGAATGAGACAGTAAAGTGAATAAAGGAAAGAATTCAACCACTGATATGGTTACATAGAAACTGAGAGATATGAAAATTCAGGAAGCGGAGATAATGTGAAATGCTTCAGAATGTTTGTGATATTGTTAAAATGGCTATAGTTTATTTTTTATTGTATTTATCATATCTTAGTGCAATTTCATAAGAAATATTAGCCAGTTGACATGAGTAAGAGAGCTCCATCCCTTGAAATGTGGTATATTATGGATTATTGTTTTAAAGCTGAATGTATATATATCCATAGAAGGAGCTTCATTCCTTTCAGCACAATGAATCTGTTGCCCTGTGAAAATCTGACAGTTCTGCTTGTAAATTCTCATTTGCTTTTGACCCAAATTAACTAGTTTCACCATTTGCTCTAAGATAGATTGGTTTTATCATTACTTCTGAATAATGCATTTCATATTGGTCTTCTTAGCAGTCTGTTTTTGTTTGGATGCTCTGTGGCATGTGTTCCCCTATAGTAATAACTTGTAAAAGGCTTTCTCCAACTCTAAGGTCAAAAATATACTCCGTATTTTCTTCAGTAGTCCTACAATTTTGGTTTTGCATTTAGATCCTTAATCAATCTGGGATATATGCTCTTTATTTTTTCACTTGTGGAACCAGTTGTCTCAATGCTATTTATTGAATATTCCTCTATTTCCCCAGTGATATCAGTAGCTTTTTTCCCATAAAATATTAAATTCTTATATACACAGAGACAGACACATGCACACTTGTGTCTGTTTCTGGACTTTTTGTTTCTACGCCAATGCCATGTTTTACTTACTATAACTTTATAGTATGTCTTAATAGATGTAACATCAAGTTTCTGTTTCTTCTTTTTGAAAATTGGCTTCTGGCTGTTCTCTAATGTTTTATGTAAAATTTTAAGTTGGTTTGTAAAGTAAACCACATTGCAAGTTAAAATTGTATTGTATTAATATGTTTGTGAAGAACTGATGTGTCTATATGTGTGTATATATAATTTTTCTTTCCATGGTGTTTAGGTCTTACTAATGAACAATTTTTAGTAAAGTTTTGTAGTTTTCTCCATAAACTTCTTGCATTGCTCTGATTTTACTGTTTTGTCTAGATATATTTTATTATTTTAAATGCTCTTGTTAATAGGATTTTTGTTTTCTATTACATTTTCTAACGGGATATTGCCTGTGTATGGGAGAGGTATTTTTTTCATCATCTTTTTGTTCAACTGTTTTGTTATGCTCTCAGTGGTCCTAGTAGTTTGTTAATTGATTCCCTCTGTTTTCATATCATCTACAAGTTTTTCTTTTTCCATTTTTATATCTTATCAGTTTATAATTTTTTAAGTCTGCTATAACAATGTTGAATAAATGATGACTCAAAGCATCTTGTTTGAAGCCTGACTTAATAGGAATGCTTCTTTTTATCTTTAAATATGATGTTTACTATAGGTTTCTGATAAAGTACTGTGGCAGAAACAGCAAGAGCAACACTGCTAACAGCTGTTACTGTTTATTGAGTATGAGGCAAATGGATTCTAAACAGTCTGTGTGTGCTGACTTATTTACTCCTGACATTTCAGTAGGTGGTGGTATTATCCTCATTTTTATAGGTAGGGAAAATGAAATTTAGAGCTAATAAATAACTTGCTTAAGATGTTTTACAAAAAATAGAGGATCTAGAATTTTAACACAGGCAGTCTGATTATAGAGTCCATCCTCTTACCTATTTCATCAAGATAAATATCCGTCTCTTTCAGTTTTAGTTTTCAATACTTTGTTGTTATTTAAAAATTTTAAGTGAACAGTTGTTGAATAGTATGAGTTGCTTTTCAGGCATCTAGTGCAATGATTGTGTTGTTTTCTTTTTAATCTTTTAATAAATCTAGGGGATAGCATTGGCGTATTTTCTTGTGCTGAAAGATACTTGTGTTGTTTAGGCAGAATACTTCTTCAGTTCAGTCACTCAGTCATGTCCGACTCTTTGTGACCCCATGGACTGCAGCATGCCAAGTTTCCCTGTCCATCACCAACTCCCAGAGCTTGCACAAACTTATGTCCATGGAGTTGGTGATGCCATCCAACCATCTCATCATCTGTCGTCTCCTTCTCCTCCTCCCTTCAATCTTTCCCAGCATCAGGGTCTTTTCCAGTGAGTCAGTTCTTCATATCAGATGGCCAGAGTATTTGAGCTTTGGCTTTAGCATCAGTCCTTCCAATAAATATTCAGGATTGATTTCCTTTAGGATGGACTGGTTTGGTCTCCTTGCTGTCCGAGGAACTCATAGAGTCTTCTCCAACACCACAGTTCAAAAGCATCAATCCTTTGCTGCTCAGTTTTCTTTATTGTCTGACTCTTACATCCATACATGACTATTGGAAAAACCATGACTAGAGAGACCTTTGTCAGTAAGGTAATGTTTCTGCTTTTTAGTATGCTGTTTAGATTTGTCATAGCTTTTCTTCCAAGGAGCAAGCGTCCTTGAATTTCACAGTTGAGGTCACCATCAACAGTGATTTTGGAGCCCAACAAAATAAAATCTGTCACTGTTTCCATTGTTTCCACATCTGTTGGCCATTAAGTGAAGGGACCAGATATGATCTTTTTTTTGAATGTTGAGTTTTAAACCAGCTTTTCACTCTTCTCTTTCACTTTCCTCAAGAGGCTCTTAAGTTCCTCTTTGCTTTCTGCCATAAAGGTGGTGTCATCTGCTTATCTGAGGTTACTGATATTTCTTCCAGCAATCTTGATTCCAGCCGGTGCTTCATTTGTGTGGCATTTTGCATGATGTAATCCGCATATAAGTTAAATGACCAGGGTGAAAGTATACAGGCTTGACGTACTCCTTTCTCAATTTGGAACCAATTTGTTGTTCTATGTCCGGTTCTAACTATTGCCTCTTGGCTTGACCCACATACAGATTGTTCAGGAGGCAGATAAGGTGGTCTGGTATTCCCATCTCTTGAAGAATTTTTCACAATTTGTTGTGATCCACACAGACAAAGGCTTTAGTGTAGTCAATGAAGCAAAAATAGCTGTTTTTCTGGAATTCTCTTACTTTTTATATGATCCAGCGGATGTTAGCAATTTGATCTCTGGTTCCTCTGCCTTTTCTAAATCCAGCTTTAACATCTGGAAGTTCTCAGTTCACGTACTGGTGAAGCCTGGCTTGGAGAATTTTGAGCATTACTTTGCTAGCATGTGAGATGAGTGCAATTGAGTGGTAGTTTGAACATTCTTTGGCATTGCCTTTTTTGGGACTGGAATGAAAACTGAGCTTTTCCCGGCCTGTGGCCACTGCTGATTTTTCCAGATTTGCTGGCATATTGAGTACGGCACTTTCACAGCATCATTTTTTAGGACTTGAAATAGCTCAACTGGAATTGCATCACTTCCACTAGCTTTATTCATAGTGATGCATTGTAAGGCCCACTTGACTTTGCATTCCAGGATGTCTGGCTCTAGGTGAGGTGAGTGATCACACCATCATGGTTTCTAGGTCATTAAGATTTTTTTTGTATAGTTCTGTGTATTCTCGCCATCTCTTCTTAATATCTTCTGCTTCTGTTAGGTCCATACCATTTCTGTCCTTTATTATGCCCATCTTTGCATGAAATGTTCCCTTGGTATCTCTAATTCTTTTGAAGGGGATCTCTAGTCTTTCCCATTCTGTTGTTTTCCTCTATTTCTTTGCATTGATCACTAAGGAAGTCTTTCTTATCTCTCCTTGCTTTGGAACTCTGCATTCAAATGGGTATACCTTTCCTTTTCTCCTTTGCCTTTCACTTCTCTTCTTTACTCATCTTTTTGTAAGGCCTCCTCAGGCAACCATTTTGCCTTTTTGCATTTATTCTTCTTGGGGATGGTTTTGATCAACACTTCCTATACAATGTCATGAACCTCTGTCCATAGTTCTTCAGGTGCTCTATCAGACCTAATCCCTTGAATCTATTTGTCACTTTCACTGTATAATAGTAAGGGATATGATTTAAGTCATATGTGAATGGTGTAGTGGTTTTCCCTACTTTCTTCAATTTAAGTCTGAATTTGGCAATAAGGGGTTCATGATCTGAGCTACAGTCAGCTCCTGGTCTTGTCTTTGCTGACTGTATAGAGCTTCTCCATCTTTGGCTGCAAAGAATATAATCAGTCTGATTTCGGTGTTGACCATCTGGTGATGTCCATGTGTAGAGTTGTTTCTTGTGTTGTTGGAAGAGAGTGTTTGCTATGACCTGTGTCTTCTCTTGACAGAACTCTGTTAGTGTTTGCCCTGCTTCATTTTGTACTCCAAGGCCAAATTTGCCTGTTATTCCAGGTTTTTCTTGATTTTCTACTTTTGCATTCCAGTCCACTATGGTGAAAAAGACATCTTTTTTTGGTGTTAGTCCTAAGAAGGTCTTTTAGGTCTTCATAGAAGGCAATTGCACCCCACTCCAGTACTCTTGCCTGGAAAATCCCATGGACGGAGGAGCCTGGTAGGCTGCAGTCCATGGGGTCACGAAGAGTCGGACACGACTGAGCGACTTCACTTCCACTTTTCACTTTCCAGCGTTGGAGAAGGAAATGGCAACCCACTCTAGTGTTCTTGCCTGGAGAATCCCAGGGATGGCGGAGCCTGGCAGGCTGCCGTCTATGGGGTCGCACAGAGTCGGACACGACTGAAGCGACTTAGCAGCAGCAGCAGCAGCAGAACTGTTTAACTTCAGTTTCTTCGGCATTAGTGGTTGAGGCATAGACTTGGATTACTGTGATGTTGAATGGTTTGCCTTGGAAATGAACCAAGATCATTCTGTCATTTTTGAGATTGCATCCATCTGCTGCATTTCAGACTCTTTTGTTGACTCTGAGGGCTACTCCATTTCTTCTAAGGGATTCTTGCCCACAGTAGTAGATACAATGGCCATCTGAATTAAATTCACCCATTTCAGACCATTTTTGTTCACTGATTCCTAAAATGTCGATGTTCACTCTTGCCATCTCCTGTTTGACCACTATCAGTGTACTTTGATTCATGAACCGAAGATTCCAGGTTCCTATGTAATATTGTTCTTCACAGCATCGGACTTTCATTCCATCACCAGTCGCATTCACAGTTGGGCATTGTTTTTGCTTTGGCTCCGTCTCTTCATTCTTTCTGGAGTTATTTTTCCTCTCTTCTGCAGTAGCATATTGGGCATCTGTTGACCTGGGGCATTCATCTTTCAGTGTCGTATCTTTTTGCCTTTTCATACTGTTCATGGGGTTCTCAAGGCAAGAATGCTTAAGTGGTTTGCCATTCCCTTCTCCAGTGGATCACATTTTGTCAGAACTATCCATCGTGACCCATCTGTCTTGGGTGGGCCCACACGGCATGGCTCATAGTTTCATTGTTAGACAAGGCTGTGGTCCAAGTGATCAGTTTGGTTAGTTTTCTGTAATTGTTAGCATACAAAGAATAGTCATAATCGAGAGACTCAACACTTGGTGGTGAAAAGCAGTGATCTTGCAAGATGGGAAACAAGTGAGCCTGTGGTTGAACTAGCTTACCACCTTGAGAGGGCTTCTCTGGTGGTGCAGTGGTAAATAATCCGCTTGCCAATGCAGGAGATGCAAGACATGCAGGTTTGAGATCCCCTGGAGAAGTAAATGGCATCCCACTCCAGTATTCTTTCCTGAAAAATTCCATGGACTGGGGAGCTTGTACATTCCAAAATAGCACAAAGTCAAGAGAAGAGAAATGTATGTTTACTCTTAAGAGTTTACTTTACATGAGGTGATAACAGTATCATATGCTGGAAGATTGTGATACGTTTAAGATGTATGAAAATGAAAATGTTAATCGCTCAGTCTGTCTCTGTGATCCCGTGGAACAATGTATATTATAAACCATGAAGCAACCTCTAAAATAACAAAACAAAAATTATAGATTATAAGTCAACCAAAGGTGACAAGTGAAAAACACACAGAAAAGCTCAGTTAACAAAAATAAGGACGGGACTTCCTTGGCAGTCCAGTGGTTAAGACTCTGTGCTTCCACTGCAGGAAGTACAGGTTCCATCCCTGGTCAGGGAATTAAGATCTTGCATACTGCACCCTGCAGCAAAAAAAAAAAAAAAAAAAGAGAGAACAAAACCCAGGAAACAAATACATGCTGCTTACAAAACCAAAGCAAAACAAGCACCAGCAACAAAGAAGATAGTACTCTAAATATGAAGGGATAAACAGTCTAAACATAAAGGATGGGGAAAGAGACATCTATCAATAGTGCCCAAAAAGCCAAAATATTTACTCTGTGGCGCTGTAGGTAAAAAGCTGAGATATGTCAAGAACTATCAGCTGCCACCGGAAGTTTTGAATAGGTGAAGAAGAAATCTATCTAGAGTCTCAGAAGGACTTTTGATCTCCAGAATTTTAAGAGAATAAGTTTTTTTTAAGTTTGTGGTACTTTGTTACAACTGCCCTAGGAAACTAATACTTTCTTTGTGTCCGCAAAATAGAGTGTAAGCAAATGAGGCAGGATCTTGTATGTTTTGCTCCATTCTATATTCCTAGTATCTGGAATCATACTCAGCATCAGTTCAGTTCAGTCGCTCAGTTGTGTCCAACTCTTTGCGACCCCATGAATCACAGCATGCCAAGCCTCCCTGTCCATCATTTATTTGTTGAATGAATAAACTGAGTTCATTTTTGAAGCAGGTACATAACATATACTGCTGTAATAATATACATATGCTTTAATTCGGGGCTTCCCTGGTGGCTCAGTGGTACAAGAATCCTCCTGCTAATGCAGGAGACATGGTTTTGATCCCTGGGTCAGGAAGATCCCCTGGAGAAGGGAATGGCAACCCATTCCAGTATTCTTGCCTGGGAAATCCCATGGACAGAGGAGCCTGATGGGGTGGCAGAGTTGGACACGGCTTAATGACTAAACATCTTCTGCTTCATTGACTATGCTAAAGCCTTTGACTGTGTGGATCACAACAAACTGGAAAACTCTTCAAGAGATGGGAATACTGGACCACCTTACCTGCCTCTTGAGAAATCTGTTTGCAGGTTAAGAAGCAACAGTTAGAACCAGACATGGAACAACGAACAGGTTCCAAATTGTGATGGGAGTACATCCAGGCTGTATATTGTCACCCTGCTTATTTAACTTATATGCAGAGTACTTCATGCAAAATTCTGGACTGGATGAAGCACCAGCTGGAATCAAGATTGCCAGGAGAAATATCAATAACTTCAGATATGCAGATGACACCACCCCTTATGGCAGAAAGCAAAGAAGAACTAAAAAGCCTCTTTATGAAAGTGAAAGAAGAGAGTGAAAAAGTTGGCTTAAAGAAAGCTCAGCATCAAAAAATGAAGATCATGGCATCCAGTGCCATCACTTCATGGCAAATAGATGTGGAAACAATGGAAACAGTTATTTTCTTGAGCTCCAAAATCACTACATATGGTGGCCTCAGCCATGAAATTAAGACGCTTACTCCTAGGAAGAAAAGCTATGACAAACCTAGACAGCATATTAGAAAGTAGAGACATTACTTTACCGACAAAGGTCTAGTCATGGTTTTTCCAGTAGTCATGTATGGATGTGAGAGTTGGACCATAAAGAAAGCTGAGTGCCGAAGAATTGATGGCTTTTAAACTGTGGTGTTGGAGGACTCTTCAGTGTCCTTTGGACAGCAAGGAGATCCAACCAGTCAGTCCTAAAGGAAATCAATCCTAAATATTCATTGAAAGGACTGATGCTGAAGCTGAAGCTCCAATAATTTGGCCGCCTGGTGTGAAGAACTGACTCACTGGAAAAGACCCTCATGCTGGGAAAGATTGAAGGAAGGAGGAGAAGGGGATGACAGACGATGAGATGGTTGGATGGCATCACCAACTCGATGGACATGAGTTTGAGTAAGCTCTGAGAGTTGGTGATGGACAGGGAAACCTGGCTTGCTGCAGTCCATGGGGTCAGAAAGAGGCAGATGTGACTGAGCGACAACTAAACTGAACCATTCTGTCAGTTTTAAAACAGGGTAATCCCTCAAATCAAAAAAGCAAGAGAATTCGAGAAAAACATCTACTTGTGCTTTATTGATTAAGCTGAAGCCTTTAACTCTGTGGATCACAACAAACTGTGGAAAATTCTTCAAGAGATGGGAATACGAGACCACTTACCTTCCTCCTGAGAAATCTGTATGTAGGTCAAGAAGCAGTAGTTAGAACCGGACACAGAACAATGAACTGAGACTTCTTGTTTCAGAGTTTTGTTATGAGACTATAGTGCGTAAATAGAAAGATTGCCCTTTTTCAGAACTATAAAGAACCTCTGTACAGTGTGAACAAGGTACTTGCTAGGGTAGTGGGTCAGGATGACATGACCACATAGTACTCTGCATGCAAACTCAGTTGCTGTGGTGTCTGACTCTTTGTGACCCTGTGTATTATAGCCCAGAGGCTTCTCTGTCCATGGGATTATCCAGGCAAGAATACTGGAGTGGGTTGCCATTTCCTCCTCCAGAACATCTTCCCAGCCCAGGGATTGAACCCACGTCTCCCGCATTGGCAGGCAGATTCTTTACCACGGAGCCACCTGGGAATCCCCTAGTAGTACTCTACCAACATGCTCATATATATGTATTTTTTGTTCTGTTGCTTTGATGAACAGTTCAATGACATGGTAGATTTTTCTATTCTAGGACTATTCAAAGTTGGGAAGTGAAGGAGTAAAACAGGTAGAAAAAAGGGATCCTGCAACTAGTTCTTTTTTATAGCTTTACCTGAGACAGTCTAAAGAATTCACTATGAAATTGCTTTGTTATAGATTGACTATTACCTGGTTAGGGAATATAAAAGTGCAGTTAGTATTAATATTTCATAAAATAATACTGTGTTTCATGTGTAGTACTGTGAAGTTCTCATCAAGAAGTTAGTAATTTTATCTGGGAGAGATAAAACTTCCCAGTTTTAAAAAACACATTAAGTGGTTTTTAATTTAAATTTTATTTACTTTCTAGTACTGAAGCCACAGGGTACTAAGTTGGAAAGGTACAAAGACTGTACTGTATAGAGGTTCTCTCCCAGTCTAGTGTCTCAAACAGCCCGTGGCAGCTAGTATTTGAATTTTTATCCTTCCTGAGATATGTTATGCACATATTTAAATTAATATGTGTTTTGTCTTTTTTGCTGTGTCTTTGCCCATGAATAATAAATACACTGTTTATACTTTAGCAGTGTATTTTAGATACATTTCTATCTGCACACTTCTATATCTGTACATTTTTTATGACTACAGTATACTATATTTGTATATGTCATAGTGTACTAGTCCCTTATTCACAAACATTTAGGTTGCTCCTGCCTTTTCCTATTAAATTGAATGCTATAGTGAATAACTTTGTATATGTGTTGTTTTGCTTATATCCATAGGATACTGTAGTACAAGTAGAATAATTAGATTCAAACATGTGTACTTTAATTTTGATTGATAGAGCGACACTGGCCATACACCTTGTGTAGGTAGGGTTTTTGTTTTTAACTGAGGTCTAATGTACAAACAATGAAATTCATAATTTTAGGTGTAGAATGAGGGGAAGGCTATGCTAGTTTACACTGTAACTATCAGTGTAGAAGAATGCTTTTATGTCCTATTTCACAACACTTATTACTTTTTAGTTTTTAATTTTTTTGCCAGTGCTGAAGGTGAGAATATTGCAGTAATTTTGTTTGTTTACTATTTTTACGAAATACAACTTACATTCAGTGAAGTACACAAATCATAGTATAGAGCTCACGGTCACTAACCCAGCACGTTCTCCCTGTCCTTGCACTGCCCTCCCCACAAAAGTAACCACTGTCAGGACCTAGCCCCATAGATTTAAGTTAGCCTGTTTTTGAACTTAATATAAAGGAAATCATATAGACCCTACTTTTATTGCATTTGGATTCTTCTGTATTATATGTGAAATTTAGTTATGTTGCTGTGAGTACCTTTAATTTATCCTTTTTCATTGCTGTGATTTAGTTAGTTGAATATGCTGCAATTTATTCTACTGCTTGTGGATTTTTGGTTTGGTTGCTTCTACTTTTCAACTTTTATGAATACAACTTCTGTGAAAATTCTTGTACATTTCTTGAAGAAATTTAGCACTCATTTCTTTTGCCTGGACGTGTTATCTGGATAGGTTTTGTTTGTTTTTAATTGAGGTCAATTTATAAACAATAAAATTCACCAACTTTTAGTGTACAGTTATTTAGAAAGCAATTTCCCTTGGGTCTCTTGCATTTCTGCATGTCTTATGAGCAATAGCTCTAACTGCCTTTTCTTCCAGACTGTCTTTTCAAGGATATTGAAAGACAGAAATGGTATCTCTTCATAAAGCAAAGAGCAGGTTTCTGACAGCCGTGGAAAACAGATGCCATGTTTCCCTCCAAAGTAGAGGGCAAGTGTACTTGTGTGTGTGTGTGTGTGTGTGTGTGTGTGTGTGTGTGTGAGTTGCTCAGCCGTGTCTGACTCTTGGCAACCCCATGGACTATAGCCTGCCAGGCTTCTCCATCCATGGGATTTTCCATGCAAGAATACTGGAGTGGGTTGCTATTTCCTTCTCCAGCAGGTGTGCTTCCTGCCATTTTAAAAGATCCAGGTTTCCAATAAGCTTAGTCTTCCTCTCCTGGAACACAACCCTCTGTGTGTACAGGTGTTCCATGACACTTTTCACAGTGTTCTGTGAATTCGGGTTTGGGCAACTGGCACAGGAAAATGCTGTTAATTCTGACTGGTGTTCCTGGTATGAGTAATAAAATCATATGTAGCTGACTCAAGAGTCTCGTGTCTTCTGCCAGTATCCATGGAACTAGCAGGTTAACTTGTAAGCAGGATCAAATCTCAGAGCCTTCACAATTCTTGACACAATTTGGTAAATTTTGACAAATGTATAAAATCTTATCACCACCATAGTCAATTCATAGCACATTTCTGTCCCCACAAGCTCCTTTGTGCCCCTGTATATCTATTCCCCTTTCTCTAGTTTTGCCATTTGTTGAATTTCTCATACATAGAATTTTACATTGTATCAGTTCAGTTCACTTGCTTACTCATGTCCAACTCTTTGTGACCCCATGGACTGTAGCACGCCAGGCCTCCCTGTGCATCACCAACTTCCGGAGTTGACTCAAACTCATGTCAGTTGTGTCGGTGATGCCATCCAACCATCTGATCCTCTGTCATCCCCTTCTGTCCTCAATCTTTCTCAGCATCAGGGTCTTTTCAAATGAGTCAGTTCTTCGCGTCAGGTGGCCATAGTATTGGAGTTTCAGCTTCAGCATCAGTCCTTTCAATGAATATTCAGTACTTATTTCCTGTAGGATGGGCTGGTTTGATTTCCTTGCAGTCCAAGGGACTCCGAAGACTCTTCTTCAACACCACAGTTCAAAAGCATTACTTCTTTGGCACTCAGCTTTCTTTGTAGTCCAACTCACACATCCATACATGACTACTGGAAAAACCATAGTCTTGACTAGATGGACCTTTGTTGGCAAAGTAATGTCTCTGCTTTTTACTATGCCATCTATGTTTGTCATAGCTTTTCTTCCAAGGAGCAAGCGTCTTTTAATTTCATGGCTGCAGTCACCATCTGCAGTGATTTTGGAGCCCCCCAAAATAAACATCTGTCACTGTTTCCACATCTATTTCCCATGAAGTGATGGGACTGGATGCCATGATCTTAAGTTTTCTGAATGTTGAGCTTTAAGCCAACTTTTTCACTCTCCTTTTCCACTTTCATCAAGAGGCTCTTTAGTTCTTCTTTGCTTTCTATCATAAAGGTGGTGTCATCTGTATATCTGAAGTTGTTGATATTTTTCCTGGCAATCTTGATCCCAGCTTGTACTTTATCCAGCCCAGCGTTTCTCATGATGTACTCTGCATATAAGTTAAATAAGCAGGGTGACAATATATAGCCTTGATGTACTCCTTTCCCTATTTGGAATATAGCCTGTTTTGTATGGCTTGTTTCATTCAACATAGTGCTTTTGAGATTTGTTCATGCTCTTGCCTGTATCACTAGTTCGTCCCCTTTTATTGCTGAGTAGTATTCTATTGTATGGATATACTACTGTTTGAATATTTGTTTATCCTTTCACCAGTTGATTGACATTTAGATTGTTTCTAGTTTGGGGCTATTATAAGCAAAACTGCTGTAGGTTTGGATATAAGTCTTCATGTGGACATTTATTTTTATTTCTCTTGGATACATTATTAGGAGTGGAAATGCTAAGTCTTATGACGTGCTTTTAATTCGTAAAGAACTGCCAAATTGTTTTCCAAAGTGTTTGTATCATCTTGCATTCCCGTCTGGCTTGTTTTTTTTGTTTTTTTTTTTAAACACAGGGTTATTGTTACCATCTTTCTAAATTCCATATATATGTGTTAGTATACTGTATTGGTGTTTTTCTTTCTGGCTTACTTCACTCTGTATAATAGGTTCCAGTTTCATCCATCTCATTAGAACTGATTCAAATGTATTCTTTTTAATGGCTGAGTAATACTCCATTGTGTATATGTACCACAGCTTTCTTATCCATTCATCTGCTGATGGGCATCTAGGTTGCTTCCATGTCCTGGCTATTATAAACAGTGCTGCGATGAACATTGGGGTACACGTGTCTCTTTCCCTTCTGGTTTCCTCAGTGTGTATGCCCAGCAGAGGGATTGCTGGATCATAAGGCAGTTCTATTTCCAGTTTTTTAAGGAATCTCCACACTGTTCTCCATAGTGGCTGTACTAGTTTGCATTCCCACCAACAGTGTAAGAGAGTTCCCTTTTCTTCACACCCTCTCCAGCATTTATTGCTTGTAGACTTTTGGATCACAGCCATTCTGACTGGTGTGAAATGGTACCTCATAGTGGTTTTGATTTGCATTTCTCTGATAATGAGTGATGTTGAGCATCTTTTCATGTGTTTGTTAGCCATCTGTATGTCTTCTTTGGAGAAATGTCTATTTAGTTCTTTGGCCCATTTTTTGATTGGGTCATTTATTTTTCTGGAGTTGAGCTGTAGGAGTTGCTTGTATATTTTTGAGATTAGTTGTTTGTCAGTTGCTTCATTTGCTATTATTTTCTCCCATTCTGAAGGCTGTCTTTTCACCTTGCTAATAGTTTCCTTTGTTGTGCAGAAGCTTTTAAGTTTAATTAGGTCCCATTTGTTTATTTTTGCTTTTATTTCCAATATTCTGGGAGGTGGGTCATAGAGGATCCTGCTGTGATGTATGTCGGAGAGTGTTTTGCCTATGTTCTCCTCTAGGAGTTTTATAGTTTCTGGTCTTACGTTTAGATCTTTAATCCATTTTGAGTTTATTTTTGTGTAAGGTGTTAGAAAGTGTTCTAGTTTCATTCTTTTACAAGTGGTTGACCAGAGTTCCCAGCACCACTTGTTAAAGAGATTGTCTTTAATCCATTGTATATTCTTGCCTCCTTTGTCAAAAATAAGGTGTCCATATGTGCGTGGATTTATCTCTGGGCTTTCTATTCTGTTCCATTGATCAATATTTCTGTCTTTGTGCCAGTACCATACTGTCTTGATAACTGTGGCTTTGTAATAGAGCCTGAAGTCAGGTAGGTTGATTCCTCCAGTTCCATTCTTCTTTCTCAAGATAGCTTTGGCTATTCGAGGTTTTTTGTATTTCCATACAAATTGTGAAATTATTTGTTCTAGCTCTGTGAAGAATACCGTTGGTAGCTTGATAGGGATTGCATTGAATCCCTTGTTGTCTGGCTTGTTTTAATTTGTATCTCATTATGAGTGAGGTTGAAAGTATCATTTCATATGTTTGAGTTACTTGTGTTTCCTTCTCTATAAATTGCCTGTTTGGCTCATCTTGCATGTTTTCTTCTAAACAGGGAAGGTGAGGTGTTGGAATTTTTGTAATGATTTGTAGGCATTCTTCATATATTGGGATAATTTTGGTCAGGCTATGAATTACAAGCTTATTTTTTCCTGTTTGGCTATTATCTTTTGAACTTGCCAATGGAGAGGTTTTGCCATGTAGAAATTTGTCTCTCTGAACTCTTCAGTCTCACAGAATATTTACTAGCAATGTAAGACTTCATAATATAGAAACAGGATTGCTCTTTTAATTGACCTTAAAGTATAAATTGGGCTTCCCTGGTGGCTTAGTCAGTAAAGAATCTGCATGCAATGCAGACCTGGGTTTAATCCCTGGGGCCAGAAGATGCCCTGGAGAAGGAAATGGCAACCTACTCCGGTATTCTTGCCTGGGAAATCTCATGGACACAGGAGCCTAGTGGCTCCAGTCCATGGGGTCACAAGAGTTGGACATGACTTAGTAACTAAAAACACCAAAGTATAAAGTATGTTTCCCAGCTGTATTTTATGTAGCCATAACATTAGGGGGAATAAAGAAAAATATTCTGAAGAGTTCAGTTTGTTTTCTGCATTCTCACAAGAATTTTACCACCTTTTAGAAAACAACTATACAATGGAAACAAAAGAGCTTTAGAACTTGTGTCTTTATTATGCATAGTAAGAGTAAAAATATTTAAAATAATATTGCATGTGTCTTTTACAGAAATATCTATGCAAGATGTTCACATTGCAAACTTGGATAGTGCAAGCCTTGTTTATTTTCCTCACCACTGAATCTATAGGTAAGGTTCATGAGATATCCTACTTCCCGATCCCACAAATTAGGTTTGTGTATTGCTGAATAATTATATAATTATGCTTACATATTTATTCTTTAGGATCATTATTGAAACAACGATGTTGCCTTAAAAATGGACTCAAGTTAAAATGCTCTTGACAAAGTATAATTTGTATAATTTGAGTTGAAGCACTCAGTAATCCTAAATCTTGTTCAGCTGTACTAACAGTAAGTTTAATATTGAGAAGGAAAAAAGGGAATTTTGTTAATTTTTTTAAATAAAGAAACAGAATCAGGTTTGTTAACTTTTAGCACTTCACTCCTTAATAGCCAAAGATGTCACTGAGCAGCAGTGAGATTGTGATACCAGAAGAAAGATCACTTAGAGCAGTACTGCTCCAACTGGTCCACAGCCTGAGAACTGGTTATTATTGGTCCATAATGAGTTGAGTACAGAAATTAAGAATAAATGTTTAGAAACGCTTTTAACAATCTGACATAGCCATGATATCTATGGCTATGTGATCAATGGATTTGCCTCATCAAATGTAAAACAAAAGTATATGTCTGTAAAGGATTGGGTGAAGAAAACCTAAACTGATCCTTCACCCCAGATAATTTGAGAAGCATTGCTCTAAGTCAAACCCTCTTCAAATTCAAGAACACAGCCTCTTTTTAAACACTGGAAATGATACAAACCTTAAGCTGAAATTTTTTCTCATTTAAAAGTCTTTCCTTAGTCTTAAACCCAAATTTTCTTCCTTGTAACTTTTCTCATTAATCTTAAAAATGCTTCTGTTGTAGGTCCACTTTCCTTTTCCACTGTTCAAGTCTTCAAGTATTGAAGAAATGCTTTTTAACCCCTCTCTTGCCCAAATTAAATTTACCTAGTTATCCTAATTATTCTTTGTAGGACTTGACTTCCAATCTGTATGCACTGATTACTCTCCTGACTCTTCCCTTGATTTTCCATATCATATTTAACATATAATACCATCCCACTTAATTCTAGTTAACAACAATGAAACTTTAGCCATCACTTAATCTGTGTCTCGGTTTCATGATCTGTAAGATGGGGATAGTAATGTCTCTAACTTCTAGGATTATTGTGAGATTTAAATGAGTTAATACACAGAAGGCATTTGAGCAGTACCTGGCCCATAGTATGCTTTATAAAAAGGAATGTAATAATGTATTTATTATTAAGGTTTGAATAAAATGCACTTAAGGAAAAAATATATCAGAACTTGACATATTCTAAGTATAGTGATTTTATTATTTACTTTTGAAGGATCATTTTTATTAAAGCAGCATAATTTTTTGCCAGTTAAGATACACTGTAGTTTTATGTTAAGCCATCTACCAGTCACTGAAAATTCTCAGATTGTTTTCACATCAATTACTTTTAAGCCATTTCCCCTTCACTCTATATTTGTTTATCAACCTAAATAGAAGATGATTTTGCCAAATTTATTAGCCTATCAGTCTAGTCCTTAAGCATAATTTTGAATCCTGACATTATCCAAATTGTGGGCAATCCATTATAATCTTTTGCTGATTTGTTAAGTGTGTGTGTCTGTTTTCCCCCTAAGTTGTTGATAAAAAGGTTGAAAATAACAGCACTATATTATCTGTTGCTGCCAGACAGATTACTCTAAAGCTTCATGCCTTAAAATGGCATTACTTATTATTTCTCATGGTTTATGTGTGACAGGCTCAGTCAGACACACAGATTCTTCTTTTCTCTGTGATATCTGGGCCTCAGCTAGAATATTCAGAGATGAGTAGCTGGAATCATCTGAAGTCTCATTCACTTATTATGTCTGGTGTTGATGCTGGCTGTAGATTCAGGGCTTTGGGGCTCTTGGCTACACCACCACATGTGGTCTGTCCTTGCGGCCTTGGCTTCCTTACATGTGGCTGGGTTCCATGGCAAATGTCGCAAGAGAAAAAGAGAGCTAGTCAGAAGTTGTATTTTTTTATGATCTAGCTTTGGAAGTCACTTAGCACACTCTGTTGGCTGGGGCAGGCATAAGCACCCTTAAAGATCTGAGAGCAAAAGGGAAACATAGATCTCATTTCTTTGGAGGAGTATTAGTCACTTTGTAAGATGAGCATGTTGAATGGGATACATTTATAAGTATGACCTTCTTTGGAAAGTACAGTCTACCCCAAGGTTTGAGGGGAGGCACTTCAGCATACTCCTTTAGCCTCCCTCTCATTGACTCTTTTTAGTCAGTGATTTTTTTTATATGTAGGTAATCAATCAAGTGAAAATGTTTTAGTTTGAAGTTACAAAATATCTGTTTTTATAGATCAAGAGTAGTAAAAAATCAGCCTGCTGCTGCTGCTAAGTCGCTTCAGTCGAGTCCGACTCTGTGCGACCCCATAGACGGCAGCCCACCAGGCTCCCCCGTCCCTGGGATTCTCCAAACAAGAATACTGGAGTGGGTTGCCATTTAAATCAGTCTAGTAACTCTGTAAAAGTAGGTTTCATGTGGCACAGGATGGTTTCAGTGAGCCTGTGCTTCATTTCGAAAACTGGAACATTTGCCTGTTTCTAGCATTTCTTATTCTGTGTGATAAAAAATTGTTATTTAGTCTCTGGCTATATCTCATGTTCTTTAGTACTCTGAAGTATATTTCCTAGGTAAGGTTCCTTTTCATTATTAAAGAGAAAGTCAAACAGGAATGATTTTACCAAGGAACAAAGTGCGATTGGAGGAGTTTTAAGGACTTGCTCATTGTCACAGGGTAACTTACTAGTCTGTCACAGGATGGACATTGACAGGAGCTTGTGCGCTAGGACTTGCCACAGCCATGCATCAGTAATGGAAGGCCACTCAAACAGGCTGCTGCATAAGCTTTGAAACAAACATTTTGACTCTGGGCCTTATGAGCTTAATGACAGATATGGAATAAGAAGTTAATTGTTTAGTTTTTAAAAGTACTTTTATCCTTTGTGCAGTCTAGCCTGGGACCAAGTTGAGAATTGGAAGAATCTGTCTGATATTTGAGATTTACTCCATAAAAGTATCTCAGCGTTCTTTATAAAATAAACGATTGAAGTAAATTCTCTCCAAGGTTTTTGTCAGTTTTTTGATTCTCTGGTTCTATACATCTTTTACCTTAACTGCTAGAACCACTCACCTCTGAGAGACCTTTCCAGAGTCAGTGTGACTAGATTACTTGTCTCTGGATAGCAGTAGTAATGATGATTTGTTGTTGTTTAGTCACTAAGTCATATCCGACTCTTTTGCAATGCCAGGGACAGTAGCCCACCAGGCTCTTCTGTCCATGGGATTTCCTGGGCAAGAATACTAAACTGGGTTGCCATTTCCTTCTCCAGGGGATCCTCTCGACCCAGGGAGCAAAGCTGCATCTCCTGCACTGGCAGGTAGATTCTTCACCACTGAGACACCAGGGAAGCCAAGCAGTGGTGACAGGCTACCATTTATTGGAGGCCTTTTGAAGACCAGGCATTGTAGTAGATTCTTTCCATTAATAATATCTGATCTCAATAAACTTTCAAGATAGCCATTATTATCTTCATTTTCCAAGTGAATAAATTAAAGCTGTTAGAATTTCAAATTCCATTGATAAATGGGATTCACTCAAGAAAGCTGCCTTAAGTTTTTAGATAGTGAGAATAGAGAAGGAGGATAGAATCATGTCAAGTATTGAGCATTTTATCTTGATGGTAATAGGTAGGCACTAAATAATTTAAAATAGGTAAATGGCATAATCATTTTTGAACAGTAACTTTGGGAGCTGTATGTTTAAGATAAACTAGAAGGAGGTCAGATTGTGGTATAATACGATAGCCTGAGTGCCAGCAGCCAAAATAGGGTTGATGAGAAGAGGTTGCTATACGTACTAAGAATATAGAAACAAAAAGACCGAGGGAGTGTGGAAGGAGGCTAATTAGAGAGCGAGGACTGCAAGGTTATCTGGCCTAGGCGACCGGATGGGAGTAGTGTCTCAGCAGCAATAGGGAAGTGAGAAGAAGAAAAAATAAGTTTGGAAGGGACTGTGATACATAGTCTATGCCCAACCAGTAATACTGAAGAAGCTGAACAATTCTATGAAGACCTACAAGACCTTCTAGAACTAATACCAAAAAAAGATGCCCTTTTCATTATAGGGGACTAGAATGCAAAAGGAGGAAGTCAAGAAACACCTGGAGTAACAAGCAAATTTGGCCTTGCAGTACAGAATGAAGCAGGGCAAAGGCTAACAGAGTTTTGCCAAGAGTACACCCTGGTCATAGCAAACACCGTCTTCCAACAACACAAGAGAAGACTCTACACATGGACATCACCAGATGGTCAATAGTGAAATCAGATTGATTATATTCTTTGCAGCCAAACATGGAGAAGCTCTATACAGTCAGCAAAAACAAGACTGGAAGCTGACTGTGGCTAAGATCATGCACACTCCTTATTGTCAAATTCAGACTTAAATTGAAGAAAGTATGGAACACCACTAGACCCTTCAGGTATGACCTAAATCAAATCCCTTAAGATTATACAGTGGAAGTGACAAATAGATTCAAGAGATTAGATCTGATAGAGTGCCTGATGAACTATGGATGGAGGTTCATGACACAGTACAGGAGGCATTGATCAAGACTATCCCCAAGAAAAAGAAATGCAAAAAGGCAAAATGGTTGTCTGAAGAGGCCTTACAAACAGGTATGAAAAGAAGAGAAGTGAAAGGCAAAGGAGGAAAGGAAAGATACACCCATTTGAATGCAGAGTTTCAAAGAATATCAAGGAGAGATAAGAAAGCCTTCCTCAGTGATCAATGCAAAGAAATAGAGGAAAACAATAGAATGAAAAAGACTAGAGATTTCCTCAAGAAAATTAGAGATACTAAGGGAATTTTCAGGCAAAGGTGGGCACAATAAAGGACAGAAATGGTATGGACCTAACAGAAGCAGAAGATATTAAGAAGAGGTGGCAAGAATACACAGAAGAACTGTACAAAAAAGATCTTCATGACCCAGATAATCATGATGATGTGATCACTCACCTAGAGCCAGACATCCTGAAATGCAAAGTCAAGTGGGCCTTAGGAAGCATCACTACAAACAAAGCTAGTGGAGGTGACAGAATTCCAGTTGAGCTATTTCAAATCCTGAAAGATGATGCTGTTAAAGTGCTGCACTCTATATGCCAGCAAATTTGGAAAACTCAGCAGTGGCCACAGGACTGGAAAAGGTCAGTTTTCATTCCAATCCCAAAGAAAGGCAATGCCAAAGAATGCTCAAACTACTGCACAATTGCACTCATCTCACATGTTAGCAAAGTAATGCTCAAAATTCTCCAAGCCAGGCTTCACCAGTATGTGAACTGAGAACTTCCAAATGTTCAAGCTGGATTTAGAAAAGGCAGAGGAACCAGAGATCAAATTGCCAACACCGCTGGATCATCGAAAAAGCAAGAGAGTTCCAGAAAAACATTTATTTCTGCTTTATTGACTATGTCAAAGCCTTTGACTGTGTGGATCACAACAAATTGTGAAAAATTCTTCAAGAGAAGGGTATACCAAACCACCTGACCTGCCTCCTGACCAATCTGTATGCAGGTCAAGAAGCAACAGTTAGAACTGGACATGGACGACAGACTGGTTACAGATCGGGAAAGGAGTACGTCAAGGCTGTATACTGTCACCCTGCTTAGGCTGGATGAAGCACAAGCTGGAATCAAGATTGCCAGGAGAAATACCAATAATCTCAGATACTGCAGAAAGTGAAGAAGAACTAAACAGCCTCTTGATGAAAGTGAAAGAGGAGAGTGAAGAAGTTGGCTTAAAGCTCAACATTCAGAAAACTAAGATCATGGCATCCAGTCCCATCACTTCAGGGCAAATAGATGGGGAAACAGTGGAAACAGTGACAGACTTTCTTTTCGGGGGCTCCAAAATCACTACAATGGTGACTGCAGCCATGAAATTAAAAGATGCTTGCTCCTTGGAAGAAAAGCTATGACCAACCTAGACAGCTTATTGAGAAGCAGAGACGTTACTTTGCCAACAAAGATCCATCTAGTCAAAGCTGTGGTTTTTCCAGTAGTCATGTATGGATGTGAGAGTTGGACTATAAAGAAAGCTGAGTGCCAAAGAATTGATGCTTTTGAACTATGCGTGTTGGAGAAGACTCTTGAGAGTCCCATGAACTGCAAGGAGATCCAACCAGTCCATCCAAAAGGAAATCAGGCCTCAATATTCATTGGAAGGAATGATGCTGAAGCTGAAACTCCAGTATTTTGGCCACCTGATGCCAAGAACTGACTCATTTGAAAAGACCCTGATGCTGGGAAAAATTGAAGATGAGAGGAGAAGGGGACAATAGAGGATGTGATGGTTGGGTGGCATCACCAACTCGATGGACATGAGTTTGAGTAAACTCCAGGAATTGGTGATGGACAGGGAAGCCTGGCATGGTGCAGTCCATGGGGTCACAAAGAGTTGGACATGACTGAGTGACTGAATTGAACTATGATACATATAATTTTAGACATGTTCATTTTAAAGTACTTATGAAATATCTTGTAAGCCACTGAAAACAGGAAATTAGAGTCAGAAAGAGGGGTTTATATGTCATCAACATGGAGTAGGTCATAGGAATTTATTTTTTTATATAATTTGGTTCTTTGTTTTTTAATATGAGATTATATCCCATTACTTATTGTTAAAACCAGTGTATTTGGTTGTATTATTTTACTCTTCCTGTCTTTATTTTGCTACACCCTTGCTCTTTACTTTTTGTCTGATTTTGATGTATGAACAACATATACTGTCTTTGCATGTCCCCATCTGCACCCTCAAAGGCATTCAGGACTGGCGAGAAGCAGAGACCATCGCCTGTCTTCTGGTGGGTCTATTTAGACACTGAGTGTGAGTTGAGAAACAGAATTGGTGGCAGAGCAAATATGAATCACCCTGCAGGCAAACTATTTCCTAAAGCAAGGTAGAATGTTATAAAAAGGGCTGAAATTTGCATAGGTCTTTTTTATTTTGGTAAAATCCAGTTCCATTTGCCATGTAATTGATATAATTCTTTTCAAATTTAGACATTAAATTCTGGTGATACTAACTTTCACTGTGTTTCTTCTTTTTCTGTGTCTTTAGAGATATTTTAATGATGATTGAGGAACTGTACTGATATAGAATGTCATTTTGTACCAGAAAAATTCAGTCTGTTCTTACATTTTCTGTTATTATTCCTTTCCAGGTGAACTTCTAGTTCCATGTGCTCATATCCACCCTGAATCTTCAGTTGTACAACTTGGTTCGAATTTCACGGCAGTTTGTGTGCTAAAGGAAAAATGTATGGATGATTATCATGTGACTGCTAATGACATTTTCTGGAAAACAGGCCGTGTACCTGTTCCTTATGAACAATATAGTGTCATAAACAGAACAGCATCTAGTGTCACATTTCCAAATATAACTTTAATAAATGCTCTGCTCACTTGCAACATTCGTATGTTTGGACAGATTAATCGGAGTGTTTATGGAATCAGAATCATTTCAGGCTGTAAGTTTTGTTTTACTTTATTTCAGACTTTGTCATGACTGTTGAATTATATCTTTAATGTCCATTGTCTTTTGGTCTTTTTGAAATGCAGTAACTGTCAGCTCAGTGAGTTTTGAACTGTTTTTTCTTTTTAATGTTTAAAAAAAAATAAGCTTAGAAGTAGAACTGCATTTGCATTACAAATATATAAAAGCCTAAGGAGTAACACAAGTTTAATATTTTTCCTGAAAGTCAAGCATCTGTCAGCTTTCCAGAAAAATACTTTGGCAAGATATACCCACCAAAAATGTTGAGTTGAAATCTGTGACTGAGCTCATAGTAACTTTCAATATCCCTTAGTTGTGGAGAAAATACAGTGTAAAGCAATTATCTGAAGAAAGGGAATCAATACTGGAGAATGCTTTTATGTTGAAGTAGACAAATAAATTTACTATGATCCAAGAATGGATTGCCAAATTTGTGGATCGTCTAACACTATAATTTTAGCATTTGCTTTCTCTCCAGCAGAGTTTGGGAAGGGAGAGATATAAATGAGTCATTTTTGCTTCTATTTACGTGCCTCTTACTAACATTTAAGTATTAGTTTCTAAAATACACTTGAGAAGTCAGTTGATAATGCTTTCCAGCTATAAATGAAAGTTGACTTTGTGTAGAAAGTTAACTTGAAACATACCTATTAATGACAAGTATGATAGAAAATGTATGTTACTATCTAAAATGTTTGAATTTACTTAGAAAAGAAATTAGTTTTTTAGTCACCAGTTTTTCATTATGTCTTTTCTTGGTTTTGTTTTTTTCTGTCTGATTTAGGTTATCTTAAATGTCTAGAGGAGTATATAAATTGCATGCTTTTTGTGAATATGAAGCTTTTTGAAAATTGCTAATTTTTCCCTTTTAGTGCCTCCTGAAAAACCTAAAAATTTGAGTTGCATTGTGAATGAAGGAAAGAAAATGATGTGTCAGTGGGATCCTGGAAGGGAAACATACCTGGAAACAAACTACACTTTAAAATCTGAGTGGCAAGTTATTTTAAATTTGTTGTACATTGAATTTATTAAGTTTGCCTTTGTGGTAGAATTTTTATCTTGTGAGGTAGTATTATTAAATGCAAAGTTTTAAATGTTTTGCTTAACTTTTTATTTTAGAACACCTGAAATATGAAAGTAGAAAGAATAGTGTAAGAAATCCTCACGCTCATCACCGAGCTTCAGTAATTATCAGCCCATTACCAGTCTTACTTTATATATACCCCACACTTAGATTGTTTTAAAGAAATAAACATCATCTCATCCATAAATATTTTAGTACTTTTATGGAAAAGATAAGGACACTTAAAAAAGATCCAAATATAATTGAAAATACTCTCATATTGTTACATTTTGAATTAGTGTTCAAATTTTCCCAGTTGTCTCATGAATGTATGTATATATTTTTATACTTGTCAAATCAAGATTTAAGTAATCACCATATATTGCCAATTCATACATCTTGTCTGTCTTAACCATAGGTTCTACCTTCTTTCTTTGCAGTTCAGTTGTTAAAATAATGGTTTACATTATTTAACACATTCTTCTGTCCCTTTATTTACTAAAACTTTCCATTAGATCTAGACATTTAATCAGTTTTTTCCCCCAAAAAAATAATTCATAGTAGTTATATATATTTTCATTAGGAACTACCATATAATGTTTGTTTTTGTTTTTCTTATATCAAAATTTGAGCAATGGTTTCAGGTATTACAGAATTTCCCTTTAGTTTTTTTTCTTCAAATATAAAGAAAAGTTGAAAGAATTTTACAGTGAACATTTATACATACTCATTACCTAGATTCTACAGTTAACATTTTACTGTGCTTGTCTCCATCTACCAACCCATCTTGTTTTAATGAATTTCAGAGTGAGTTAGACATCCATATACTTCCACCCTTAATCACTTGAGCATTTACATCATTAATTAGATTAATTAATCCCTACACGACTGAGCGACTTCCCTTTCACTTTTCACTTTCACGCATTGGAGAAGGAAATGGCACCCCACTCCAGTGTTCTTGCCTGGAGAATCCCAGGGACCGGGGGAGCCTGGTGGGCTGCCGTCTATGGGGTCGCACAGAGTCGGACATGACTGAAGCGACTTAGCAGTAGCAGCAGCAGCATCTTCCAAATTCCAAAGGTAGATGTAAGGGATTTTTCTCCTCATTATGAATTCATATTTAAACATTTGATGTCTTGTTATTTATTGGCTGTGCCAGGTCTTAATTGCAGCATGCAGGATCTTTGATCTTCTTTGCATCATTCAGGTTCTTTAGTTGCAACATGTGAACTCTTAGTTGCGGCATGTGGGATTTAGTTCCCAGATCAGGGGTGGAACCCTGACCACCTGCATTGGGAGCGCAGAGTCTTAGCTACTGGACCATTGGGAATTCCTGATTTGATGTGTTTTAATCCATTACAGTCATTCTTCTTAATACTTAAATTGTCCCATCTTTGGTTAGTGGGAACTTTTCAGATTGGCTTATCCTTTTAACACAACTTCATGAGTTCTTTGATACCTTCCTGATTTCTGAAGTGACAAGGTGTTCCAGGTTCATCTTAATATGTTTTCTGTTCCAGACCTAGGATCAACCAATTCCCAAGTAGTCATGGTTCCACTTAGTGTGGAATACAATTAATTACTGGGATGTTGTTTCTAGGCTTTTTTTAGTGGAAAGAACCAAAAATGTTTTTAAGATAAAATACATCATGAACTCGTACTGGTATTTCCAATTTAAAATCCAGACTATAGGTTTTTAGTTAATTCATCTATTTAACATCTATATCTCCTTTCTTCGAGCTGTTTCATTTTGCTTGTGGTTTTTAAGAATTTTCTTCATTGTATAAAGTAATAAATTCATCCACACAGATTTCTAAGACAAAGTATGTTTATAGAAGTCTCCGTACCCTGTTCCTTTTCCTTATTTCCCCACTCCTTCCAAAGGTTACCTGTTTTGGTTTGGTTTTGATTTAATATATATATGCATACATATGCATATATATTCTTAATTGATGCATGATTTAAACGTATGTGAGTAAATTTAGTCATATCACTTGAAACTTTCTATGGTAATAGAAAATTAGAAAGTGGTTGAGTGATTGGAAAGGGGCTGAGGGAATTTTCTGGAAGGATAGAAATTCTATCCCTGCTCTATCACCTCCTAGCATATTGTGTTTTGAAAAAGCATACTGTGCTTAAAGAAAAACATTGCTGATACTGTAAAGATTCTGTTCAAGGAAAGGAAAAAAACTGGACTAATATCACTAATAAGTTTTGAAGAAGGGTCATTGGGTTAGAGCATAAGATTCTAAATATGATATTCTTGGAGTAAAATTTTGAAAATAATCTTGTGTTTTAAGATATAGATCAAACTCAGTTTTAAAGAAAAACAGGTGAATTTTTAACAGATTTTGTTTCTAGTGTTCAATAGTTTGTTTTAAATGTATTGAAATTAACTTATTTATTCTAAGCTATGATAATCTGGGTCTCATCAAACTCTTTTCAAGTAACCTTTTTCACTCTAATTTATTCAAATCCATTTTTAATGACTGATTTTACCATTTTTGTATTTAGGGCAACAGAGAAGTTTGATGATTGTAAAGCAAAACGTGACACCCCCACCTCATGCACTGTTGATTATCCTCCTGTGTATTTTGTCAACATTGAAGTCTGGGTAGAAGCAGAGAACGCCCTTGGGAAGGTTACCTCAGATCATATCAATTTTGATCCTATAGATAAAGGTATTTATAAACCTAAATTTGAGAATTTATTAGAATATACAGTGTCTTATAAATTAGTTTTGAGTTCAATATATAAATAATAAGCTTTTATTTTCTTAGTGACTTCTACAAACTAACTTTATCAACATTAAAAATACTTTGGGAAAAGAAAAATATCCATAATCCAACCACACTGACAGCTGTTTTTACTTTTAATATTATCTCTGATATCTATTCAGATATCAAACATCTTACAGCATTATAGTCATAGTGTATATGCTTCATTTTTATACTTTTTATAAATTCCATATGTCATCACTATTTAACTTAATGTCTGAACCTGAAAATATTAACAAATGTAATAAATTGACAAGGAAAAGAACTAGAATTTCTTTAGGAACCTTTTCCTTCCATTATAGTAGTATGGTATAGCATTTTTTTAGACAAATTTGTTCATTTGGTGAGAATAAATGCATAGCATATTATGAAATAAAATATAAAGAGCATATTGGACTTTGTAAGAAGTTGTAAAAGTAAACCATGGTAAACATTAGGATCTTTTTTATTTTTCAGTGAAGCTCAATCCACCACATATTTTATCAGTCAACAGTTCAAAGGAACTGTCTAGTATTTTAAAATTGACATGGACTGATTCACGTTTTAAGAGTTTTATAACACTGAAATATGACATTCAATATAGGACCAAAGATGCCTCAACTTGGAACCAGGTAAATTGAAAGTTACTGTTTATTCAAGTAGTCTTTTCTTTAACCCACTAACCTAAAAGTCTGTCATTTTCTGAATGTCTTAAATTTCTGGTTATGTGAAGTAGTTTGCTTGACACTTCTAGAGCTGTATTTCAAGCAAGGACCAATAGGAAGACATCCAGACAGAGAATACAATTTTGCTCAGCACAGTAGATTTTAAGTAAAGTATGGAAGTGATGCAGAATGAGAGGGAATAGCATTTCTAGTGAGAGGTGAAAGGGCCACAGATAAGAGGAAGCAGATTAGGTAGAGGAGTAAGAATGAAGAGATTATATGGGTAAGGTAGAGCAGGCATTAACAAACTACATCTGCAGGCCAAATTCAGCCTGTCATCTGTTTTTGTAAATAAAGTTTTATTGGAACACAGCCACAAACATTTGTTTACATATTCTTTCTGATGATTTTTGTGCTACATAGAAAGAGTTGAATAACTGCAACAGAGACCATCTGGCCCACAGCCTAAAGTATTTACAGTCTAGCCCTTTGTAGAAAGTTTGCCAACCCATGAAATAGAGGGATTGTAAGATTGAAAAATAAAAGGACTGTATACCCAAAATTACAACAAACTGTGGAAAATTCTTAAAAGAAATGGGAATACCTTACCTGCCTCCTGAGAAGCCTATATGCAGGTCAAGAAGCAGCAGTTAGAACTGGACATGGAATAATGGACTGGTTCAAAATTGGGAAAGGACTACGTCAAGACTATATATTGTCACCCTGCTTATTTAACTTACATGCAGAGTACATCATTTGAGCTTCCCTGGTGGCTCAGATGGTAAAGAATCTGCTTGCAGTATGGCAGACTCAGGTTCAGTCCCTGGGTTGGGAAGATCCCTTGGAGAAGGGAATGGCAACCCACTCCATTATTCTTGCCTGGAGAATTCCATAGACAGAAGAGCCTGATAGGCTACAGTCCGTGGGGTCACAAAGCTGGACACGACTGGGCAACTAACACTTCACTTTTAACTTTCTTTCACATCATGTGAAATGCTGGACTGGATGTGTCACCAACTGAAATCAAGATTGCTGGGAGAAATAACAACCACCTCAGATATGCAGATAGAGGAACTTAAGAACCTGTTGATGAAGGTGAAAAAGAAGAGTGAACAAGCTGGCTTAAAACTCAGCATTCATAAACCTAAGATCATGGCATCTGGTCATGTCACTTCATGGCAAATAGACAGGGAAAAAATGGAAACAGTAGCAGATTTTATTTTCTTAGGCTCCAAAATCACTGTGGATGGTGACTGCAGCCATGAAATTAGAAGACACTTGCTCTTTGTAAGAAAAGCTATCACAAACCTAGACAGTATATTAAAAAGCAGACATCATTTTGCTAACAAAGGTCCATCTAGTCAAAGCTATAGTTTTTCCACTAGTCACATACAGATGTAAGAGTTGGACCATAAAAGAAGGCTGAGCACCAAAGTATTGATCCTTTCAAACTGTGGTGCTGGAGAAGACTCTTGAGAGTCCCTTGAACTGCAAGGAGATCAAACCAGTCAATCCTAAAGGAAATCAACCCTGAATATTCATTGGAAGGACTGATGCTGAAGCTGAAGCTCCAGTATTTTGGCCACCTTGATGTGAAGAGCCAACTCAACTGGAAAAGACCCTGATGCTAGGAAAGATTGAAAGCAGGAAGAGAAGGCGGTAACAGAGGATGAGATGATTGGATGGCATCACTGACTTAGTGGACATGAATTTGAGCAAACTTCGGGAGATAGTGAAGGACAGGGAAGCCTGGTATACTATAGCCCATGGGGTTGCAAAGAGTTGGATCCGACTTAGTGACTGAATACCACCACCACCACCCATCTTATAACAGATGATGTTATAAGCAGAAGAAATACTAGGAGCTTTTAATTTAAAAGGTTATCATCATAGCATTGAGATCTGCATACTACTCTCTGTTGTAACTCCATTTATCATTAATAGTATGCCTTTGCTTTGTTTCTCTGGTTGCAATAATGAGCTCCGAAGGGAATTGAGCTCCGAAGGGAATTGAGCCCGTGACCTTCCTGCTTCTGTCCTCCATTTCACATGGACTCAGAATACAATCAGAAAAAGCACTCAGAATACAATCAGAAAAAGCAACAAACTAAAGTGGATTAGCTTCATGTTGTACATGAGGATTGTACAGAGAAGATATATACCAGAAGTTCTTCAAAATTTTTTCAATATCATAGAATCTTAATTCACTTGTATAAAAAAGACTGACACATTTTGTATTCAATATTGAAATCTCAGAGTGGTAGAAGGAACCTGTTATTTATGTTTGAAGTGAAGTGAAGTTGCTCAGTTGTGTCCTACTCTTTGCGATCCCATGGACTGGGGCCTGCCAGGATCCTCTGTCCATGAAATTCTCCAGGCAAGAATACTGAAGTAGGTTGCCATTTCCTTCTCCAGGGGATCCTCCTGACCTAGGGATGGAACCTCGGTCTCCTGTATTGTAGGCAGATGCTTTACTGCCTGAGCCACCAGGGAAATCACTAAATCTGTGTTTAGTCTACTCTTTTTTTCTGAAAATCAAGTTTATCTACAAAGATAGCTTTTGTTTTTCATAATTGGGCTGAATATCTTCCTTTTGCCCATCTAGATTTATATTCTACCTTTCTTCACCTACTGTTTGTCTTGGGATGCAGACCTGTATGGATTTTATTTGTTGGTTGTGGAGGGGTCTTGGCAAGAGGGAGGAGAGAGAGAAGTGAGATCATATTTTTTGCGCTGCTTCCTCCCTAAAGCTTTCCTGTCTCAACCTAAAGTCACTATTTCTCTCAAGTTAACCCTTTGTGACCCTGTTCTTCCAGGTTCTGGTACCACCCCTCTTCCCTTTGATTCTAAAGGTGGTAACACCACTAAGCCCCAGAGTACTGCCTGTACTATCTAATAAGGTTTCCTACACTCTGCTCATATTTCCTTTATTAAACCCTCCTTGAATTAAATTTTAATTGGAATTTCTCTTTTTCCTGTTAAGACCATGAGTGTTATAGGAGCATAGAAGAAAGAAATAAAAAAAGGATGAGAAGATTAATAATACTTGTTTCCGTATTTCCCAAACCTATTAAGTTTTACTAATTTTGACTGCTTTTTTCACTTGAATTTATTTCTCTGCAGAGCTTGAGTCAAATTAGTCTTTTTTCATTAGTTATTAGGCTTGTTTCATATATTAGCTTCTAAATATTAGGCAACTTAGAAGATCTGTAATAAATACCTCTGGATTTTTTTGTTGGTCAATTTGCTTTGTTTTCAGGTTCCTCCTGAAGATACATCATCTACCCGATCTTCATTCACTGTTCAGGACCTTAAACCTTTTACAGAATATGTGTTTAGGATTCGTTGTATGAAGGAAGATGGTAAAGGATATTGGAGTGACTGGAGTGAAGAAGCAAGTGGTATCACGTATGAAGATAGTAAGTAAATAAATATATAAAGAAAAAAATTTTTGAATTTTGACTATAAATTTTATCTACTTTTAATAATATAGACTTCATTACATCTTTTGTGATCATTTTATTCAAACTGATATTTTATACTTTTTAAAGGACCTCAAGATATAAAATTTAATATACATTATTGATAGTACAAATCTATTTAATATAATTAAAGGAAATTGTGGAATGGTATCTTAGCTACAATGAGAAAACCATTAATAGTTGGTAAATCCAGAACATTTTATTAAAGGAGAGTAGTCTCGAAATATCTCTAACTAGAGGATCATATCCTGAGTCTTTAAAATCATATTACCTACCAAAATGTGCATTAGACCTTCACTATCAAAAAGATAGCTGTACTGTAGTTTTTATTCATTTTTTTATCAGTACTTAATAAGCCCCTGAAAAAGTATCATTGCATTTTAATCAGTTGGTTTATTTTCATTTTCCCTTTGTTTTTCATGATAATACAAGGCATATAGGTAGAATCCAAAAGGCATAAAAGGATATACAATATGAAGTAAGATTCCTTCCCCAAAGCATCTGATGTTACTAATTTCATCTATAACCATCAAGAAATAATCCTATGGAGGGGGGAAGACAAGATGGCAGAGGAGTAGTGGACACCTCCACAAATGTTTCAGGAATACATCTTCAGATTCAGAAGATCTTTTAGAACACCAGCTGAGAGCAGGCAGGAGTCCCTGATCCCTGGAAACGAATGTATAGATCCACACAAAACTTGGCAAGACCAAAGAAGGAAGTGAGAGAGAGGAGAGTAAAGCAGGCTGGACCTGTACTTGGAGGGTGAGGGAACTGAAGCAGGGGTCAGATCACCACATTTGGGGCATTGTTTGGGATGCAGGGAAGCATTTGAGGCTGTTAGAGAGTGCAGCAGTTGATCTGTGACAGTCTGAATGGAGTGAGAACCACACAGACGATCCTTGCCACATCCATATGTATCCCAGACAGGAGTGCAAGTCCTCTGGAATGCGTGGTGGCTGGGAGCTGAAATGTAGGGATTGGGGAGCAATCCCAGGGAGAGGTCTGCTGTTGATTGCAGATGGCCCCTGGGGATGTGAGGGAGGAGATTGCAGAGGGGATTGCCTTTGGAGGAAAGTCAGGTAGTCATGGAGGTAAGGTGACACTGCTGAGTCACATGCAGGGGATGGAGCCATCACTGTAGTGTCTCTGTCTCCACATGTCAGCTGAACAACAGAGAAAGAACCCAGAGAGGGTGGCCCTTTGAGTGCCTGACACACTAAGCAACAGAGAAGCACCCCAGCCAGCTTCCCTGGTGGCTCAGACAGTAAAGTATCTGCCTGGTATGCTGGAGACCCGGGTTCAATTCCTGGGTTGGGAAGATTGCCTGAAGAAGGGAATGACAAGCCCCTCCAGTATGCTTGCCTGGAGAATTCCATGGATAGAGGAACACAGTGGGCTACTGTCCATGGATTGCAGAGTCAGACATGATTGAGCGACTAACACTTTCACACTTCATCACCACCCTGGGGGGACCTCTGAGTGCCTTCTTTGCCAAGAAACAAGGAAAGGACCAGCCAGGGAGGCCCTTTGAGGCTACAGGCCGTGAGAGGTTAGAAAAAAACTCGTAATAGTGCCACAGCTCCTGCACCTGAGGCACCTGGCATCTCTGCGCACTTTGTGCCTCCAGGGTGAGAGGGTAACACGCAGGAAGGCTGGGGGTCTCCAGACGGAGGAAATAGGCTGCACGAGTCAGACATTTTTCCTCTCAAGTGGCAGGAGGAAACAAACTACAAGTGACAGGATTTTTTTCCCTTCTCTATACAAAATTATACATTTTGTGTATGTATATATATATACACATATATACATATATATATATATATATATATATATATATATATATATGGCTTCCCTCACAGCTTAGTTGGTAGAGAATCTACCTGCAATGCAGGAGACTTGGGTTCGATTCCTGGGTTGGGAAGATCACCTGGAGAAGGAAATGGCAACGCAGTCCAGTATTGCCTGGAGAAGCCCATGGACAAAGGAGCCTGGCAGGCTAGTCAATGGGTTGCAAGAGTCGGAAATGACTGAGCGACTAAGCACGCATGCGCGCGCGGGCGCGCGCGCGCGCGCGCACACACACACACACACACACACACACCCGATAATGGCTCAACAAACCGGTATGTTTTACTCATACAATTGTTCTCCTAATCTATGTTAATGAGACTATGTATTTGTTTGGAAACCTGCGTTTCTTCAAGACTCGTGTCAATCATTTTAAGGCCCAGGATGACTCACCTTGTGCCAGTGTTATCTCAGAATGAATGTTGTGGGTGAGGGGTCTGGTGCCATTCTCTGAAGTTTTGAGACATTTCCTTTCTCTAATTAGTAGCCTGCTAGTAGGTATATATATAGAACTTCCTGCTAAAGACCAGCAAGGGAGCACTGTTTCTGCCCCCTTCTGATGTCTATGTCAGAAGTCTTCTCTTTTATACTTTAATAAAACTTTATTATACAAAAGCTCTGAGTGATCAAGCCTCGTTACTGGCCCTGGATTGAATTCCTCTCCTCTGGAGGCCAAGAATCCTTGCGTCTTTCATGGCTCAGCAACAACCTTTCAAGGGTCCTCACAATCCAAGCAACTGTGCTACCTGCACACTTGATCCCTACTGGGGCAGAGCTGCCAGAGGCTTGAAAAAACCGTAACATACCTCCTGTGTCCATGGCCACAGGCTCCCCTGTGCTGCCAAGGTCCCCATAATCCAAGTAGCCTCACCACCTCCATGCTTTATCCTCTCTGGGGCAGAGTGGCCAGAGGCTAGAAAAACCCTAAGAGCACTATATCTCCTGTACCTGTGACTACCAGCTCCCCTACGTTCCTGGCACTGCCAGGGTCCCCATAATCGAAGCACCTCTACACCCGGTCCTCACTGAGGCAGACCCAAGTCCTCCAAGGCAGCCTCAGGAGCAGACTCCTGTGGACGACTCATATTCAGAGGAGGGGATAAAACCACAGTTGAACTGTGGGGGCAGTGTGGCTAAGGAAGAGGATTGAAAACCTTTCACCTTTCCACCAGCTGTACAAGCTGCAGATTAAACCTACACAGTCAAGTAGGCAGACTCTGTGTGTACGGAATATATAAAAGGAGAATGAGAACTCCCACAAAAGAAAATGCCTCACTCTGGCAGCTGTGGACATTGGAGGCAAGAACATTCAGGAATAGGGCCAGATTATAGAGTCTGAGCTGTCCCCACAGCAGGTCCAGAGACCAGCCGGATATTGGAGGGCATCCTAGGGAGGCAGAGGTGATTCATAGTGAGGGAAAGGATGCTGACAGTTGAGATCAGAGAAAAACATTTATTATTATTCTGATTCATTCTGTAGTTGGTTCTGGATTTTTTTTTTCCCCTATTGCTGTGGTGGTCCATTTTATTAACTCTAAGCTTTGGAGAACTTTTTTTTTAATCACACTTTATATTTCCTTTATATACTTCTACGTCTGTGTTGTCTTTTTGCAGTTTTATGGGTTTTTTTCTTTTAAAAATTGTTTTGCTTGTTTATTTTTCTTATTGTTCTTTTCCTGGTATATTCTTTAATATATATAAACCTTTTTAAAAACATACTTCTATTTAACTTTGCTTTTCTATCTTTTGCCTTCCTTTTCTTTCACCCTGTTCATTAGTCTGTTTTGGTTTTCTTTTTTTGCTTTATTCCCCAGTTGGCAGTCTGCTTCGTCTTGTTTTCTGATTTGTGTTTTGTTTTTAATTGGTCGATACCATTTTTGCTTTCCTTTGTTCACCACCAGGTCACTCTCTTATATTTTCTTTTCTTTAGACTGTTCTGCGTGTGCGTGTGTGCACGCACCTTTGTCTTTGACATTTGTCTGATTTTGTATTTACTGTTTGGGATTCATTTTTTGTTTCTTGTTTTGTTTTCTGTTTTGTGTGTGTGTTGTGAAAGTGAAAGTCACTCAGTCATGTCCGACTCCGTGTGACCCCATGAAACTGTAGCCTGCCAGACTCTTGTGTTCATAGGATTCTCCAGGAAAGAATACTGGAGTGGGTTGCCATGCTCTTCTCCAGGGGATCTTCCCGACCCAGGGATAGAACCTGGGTCTCCTACATTGAAGGCAAATTCTTTACCATCTGAGCCACCTGGGAAGCCCTGTGTTTGTTTCAGTCCTCTTTAATGCCATAATAAATGGCTTATGGAGTCTTGATTCCCTGGCCAGATATCAGGCCCTGAGCCTTTGGAGTGAGAGGGTTGCATCCAGGACCCTAGACTGCCAAAGAACTCCTGACCCCACGAAGTATTAATCCGTGAGAATTCCCATGAAGACTTCCACCTGTATCCAGGACCCAGCAGCACCCAGTACAGGATTCTTCACCCAAAGAACAAGCAAAACAAAAACAAACCCAGTCATCAGCAGACCAGCTTCCCACAGATACCCGAGAATACCACCTTACACAGCCCTGCCCATCAGAGGAAAAAAAATTCACCTCCTCCCCTCAGAAGGCAGGCACAAGTCCTTCCCAACATAAAGCATACCACTGGAACAACCTCACCCACAAAGGGCAGAAACCAAAAGGAAGAAGGAATACAACCCTAAAGGCTGGGAAAAGGAGACTCAAACACAGTTGTCATGACGGTATGGTACTGGCACAAAAACAGAAATACAGACTGATGAAAGAAGATAAAAAGCCTAGAGATAAACACACGCACCTATGGGCACCTTATCTTTGACAAAGGAGGCAAAGATGTACAATGGAGAAAAGATAGTCTCTTCAATAAGTGGTGCTGGGAAAACTAGACAACTACCTGAAAAAGAATGAAATTGGAACACTTCCTAACACCATACAGAAAAATAAACTCAGAATGAATTAAAGACCTAAATATAAGACCAGAAACTATGAAACTCTTAGAGGAAAACATAGGCAAAACACTCTTTTAACATAAATCACAGCAAGATCCTCTATGACCTACTTCCTTAAATAATGGAAATAAAAACAAGTGGGACCTAATTAAAAGTTTTTGTACAGCAAAAGAAACTAAAAACACGGCGAAAAGGCAGCCCTCAGAATGGGGGAAAATAATAGCAAATGAAACAACTGACAAAGGATTAATCTCAAAAATAACCAAGCAGCTCATGCAACTCAATACCAGGAAAACAACCCAATCAGAAAGTGGGCAGAAGACCTAAGCAGACATTTCACCAAAGACGTACAGATGGCTGATAAATACATGCAAAGATGCTTAACATCACTCATTATTAGAGGAATGCAAGTCAAAATTTAAAATTACAATGAGAAGTCACCTCATACCAGTCAGAATCGCCATCATCAAAAAAATCTACAAACAGTAAATGCTGGAGAGGGTGTGGAGAAAAGGGAACCCTCTTGCACTGTTGATGGGAATGCAAATTGATACAGCCCACTATGGAGGACAATATGGGGATTCCTTTAAAAACTAGGAATAAAACTACCGTATGACCCAACAATCCCATTACTGGCATATACCCTGAGAAGACTATTACTGAAAAAGACACATGTACCCCAGTGTCATTGCAGCATGATTTACAGTAGCAAGGACATGGAAGCAACCTAGATGTCCATCGATGAATGGATAAAGAAGCTGTGGTACATGTATGCAATGGAATATTACTCGGCCATAAAAAGGAACACATTTGAGTCCGTTCTAATGAGGTGAATGAACCTAGAGCCTATTATACAGAATGAAATAAGTCAGAAAGAGAAAAATGTTGTATATTAACACATACATATGGAGTCTAGAAAGATGGTACTGATGAATCTATCTGCAGGGCAGCAATGGAGATGCAGACATAAGAGAACAGACTTGTGGCCACCAGGGAGAAGGAGAGGGCTGGACGAATGGAGAGAGTAGCATGGAAATATATATGCTACCATGTAGAAAACAGATCACCAGTGGGGATTGGCTGAATGACTTAGGGAGTTTAAACCAGTGCTCTGTGACAATCCAGAGGAGTGGGATGGGGTGGGAGGTGGGAGCAAGGTACCAGAGGGAAAGGACGTGTGTACTTACAGCTGATTTATACAGATTGATACATGGCAGAAACCAACACAATATTATAAAGCAGTTAGCCTTTAATTGAAATAATCCTATGGAATACAGATTTTTTTCTAAACATTTTCTTGTCAAGGTCACCCTCTTGAGGTGTCAGTGGCAGCGGCTATGACTTTGAAACCTTCCCTATCTCCTAAATCCCTTCACTTCCACAGAGCTCTGCCAAAGGTTTCATGAAAGTTACGTGAATTGAGAATGTCAAAGGCAGAAAATTAAAGTACCATTCTCCACCACAAATTTTCTCTTATTCTGAAAAATGCCAAGAAAGAAAGTAATCTACTTTTGCTGGTTTGGGAGTCAGATACCTTTGTCTTGGCTAGGTATTTTGAAACTGGTATTCTTGAAGAGTTTAAAAGTACGTTGATCAGTTTGGGGGAGTTCCTAAACTACTTTAAGATGTAGACAAAATATTGGGGTTCCTACTTGTGTGCATTTTCTGAAGAGATGGGACATAACCTTTGTCAAATCAAAAGAGATTTCCTGGTGTCCAAAAAGCTATGAACAGTTGGATTATGCATTTCTTCAAATTAGTGAAAGAAGCAAGAGTTTTTTTTTAACATCTGATATTAAAAAACATCACAGTTTTTTGACCATTTCTAGCCTCTAAAATTTCCTGTATAGCTTTGTGTTCTTTATTCTTCTGGGATACTGCACTGTACTCATGTATGTATCTGTTCAAAGCCCCTGTACCAGCAGCTTTTCCCCCAGCCTTCCTGGTGTGCCTTTCCTCTTTGTTTTGTCCAACTGTAGTTAACTTCTTCATGGTCAGCACAACACTGCTTATATTTTACTCAGATTGTTTTTTATTCTATTTAATGCCATATTTTGCGATTATAAAATTTTTGAATTTTTAAAACCTAATTAGCAATCAGATTTGATGTTTTGTAAAGTGCTTTTTCACATGGTTGGTGATTATTACAACAATTCTGTGAATTTATTTATATTATATTCCATTACATTGACTCCCACTATAAGGTAATATACTTAATACTATGCTTACTCCATTTATTTTGTCTTATATCCTTAAATATATTCATTTAGGGATCGTACACATGTATTTAAATATATTTCAGTTGGACTTTTAGCAATAAGAAAGTGATGCATCTTTGGTTATTGCTTAGGATGTATTTGTACCTTCACAGTTTTAAGATTACTAAAGAATTGCAATATAATCTAAATTGTCAAGCTATCACCCTGATTAAAGGTGTGAAGTCCAAGACATATGCTGAGGTGGGAAAACGCTGGTGTAAAGAAAGAAATAAAGACACCATATCATTGAAGGGCAAGAATATTAAAAATAAAGTAAGAGAATAATTTCTAGGATTTTAGCTTATCTTGTTATAATAGAAACTTTTATTTTAAAAATTTTATATCATTTCTTTAGGACCATCCAAGGCACCAAATTTCTGGTATAAGATAGAGCCGTCTCATGCTCACGGCACTAGATCTATACAACTCAAATGGAAGGTAAGAAAAAAATATTGACTGTATCCTTTTATCTCATATAAATATATTTTATATGGTATCATGGATGGGGCTTAATTTTTGGTATCAAATAGTATTTGATAACTTTAATAAAAATGCAAAGCTTTATGTATACTAAAAAAAAAAGGTTCATAAACTGCCAGTGATACCTCATAGATATTTCAGCATCATTCTGTGAAAGTTCTATAAGGGGCCTGTGTTTTATCGAACTTTCCTCAGTGCCTCATAAAAAATAATTAACATTTGGGGTAGTCAGAATGTATGCTGGTAATAGGAAATAAAGTTGTTGTGCACTCCATAAATGGTCATGAGTGGATCATGCTAAAATAAGGTAGAAAGAAAAATATTCAGACTTAAAATAGTTTAGGCCAGCATACCATCAGTGAAGAATTGTATCAAGAACTAATAGCTAACAGAATGGTGCTACTTTCCCTCTTCGCTGAAGCCATGCTTTTACTCTTCATTCGATGTGAAGTAGTTTCCCTTTAGTAGTGAGTTCAAAGTAAGGTTGCCAGCCCCTTGCAATTAAATATTCAGAGATTTGACATAATAGAATTGTGAACATGAAGAAAAACATTACCTTTATTCAAGATTTATGAAATACGTTTTAAAAGTAAATTGTTTTATTACAGACATTGCCTCCTTTTGAAGCTAATGGAAAAATTTTGGATTATGAAGTGACTCTCACAAAGTGGAAATCACATTCACAAAATTACACAGTTAAAGACACAAAACTGACAGTAAACCTCACAAATGATCGCTACGTAGCAACTCTGACAGCAAGAAATCTTGTTGGCAAATCAGACGCGTCTGTTTTAACTATCCCTGCCTGGGATTTTCAAGGTTTGTCCCTAAGATGGAGCCTCACTTACGAATGGTAAAGGGTAGTTAGGTATGGACAGGACTCCTGTAAAAACATCAGTATCCTAAGACTATGTTCTCAGTATCTACGGTGGTTAAATTTTTAGAAATCAATCAGCAGCCAAACTGTTCCATCATTTTGTGGTTCACTTAAACTTTGCACTAAGCTACTTAGTTCGTTTAAGCATTTTATGATTGTCTTTTTAAAAAAATATATTTTTTAGGTTTGAGGAACCTATTATATACATTTAACTTAAATATATTGTTTTTCTGTAACTTTATCTGGAGCTTTCAAAGAAGAAGAAAATGCAACTTATATACACAAAATACTTGCAGAATTTTGGGAAAGGAATTAACGTTTGAAAATAAATTGACTTTATAAATTAGTGCTTTTATTCATGTAAATACAGTTTAATCTTATGTGCTACGAAAACGTGATAGCAAGATAGATCACATGGTTATAAAAATGAATGTAAAATGTTGGAACTTCAGAGTTTTAAATGTTCATTTTATCATATCAGTATTCATACTTTGTTTTTTTTAAAGCTACTCACCCCATAACTGATCTTAAAGCATTTCCCAAAGATAACGTGCTTTGGGTAGAATGGACTGCTCCAAACGAATCTGTAAACAGATACATACTTGAGTGGTGTGTGTTATCTGATAAATCGCCCTGTATCCCAGACTGGCAACAAGAAGATGGTACTGTACATCGCACCTATTTAAGAGGTATATCTTGCTAGAAACACTTAAGTCGATGTCTTCTCTAGTTCTTTAGAAAGATTTTTCTTGTACTTATTCTTTTCTGCTTTGTAGGCTTTGTGGTCCACTGAAAAGACTTCCAGTTTATCATTGTTACTTACTAGTTAACTCTTGTTTACTAGATTTGAGACTCTCAGCAAGTCACACTTATTAACCTCACTAAACTGCAGGGTCTGTCTATGGACTGCTACTGCTGCTAAGTCTCTTCAGTCGTGTCCGACTCTGTGCGACCCCATAGACGTAAGCCCACCAGGCTCCCCATCCCTGGGATTCTCCAGGCAAGAATACTGGAGTGGGTTGCCATTTCCTTCTCCAATGCTAAGTGGGGTTAATACTATCTTCTTGCAATACTCTCCTGTTGTTTTGATCATCAAAGGAATTCTCACAAAACTGTAAAGTAAGAAAAACACAAGGTAATCCAATCTCTGCTCCTAACTAGTATGTTCTCTATACCTGATTTAACTTCATCCTTTAATGAGAAAAATTTCCCTGAGCATCTGGATGGCTTGTTAACTCTTTATAGCTGTTGAACAAGGGAAGCAGAATCAGAACTTAGATTTTCTTGTCTTTTAAACTGGAAGTACTGATGAAGGACAGAAAGTAAGCGCTCCAGTATGGATTGCTCTCATTGCAAGTTACTACTTTTCAAGTAGCTTTAAAGTGATAGAACAACTCTAAAAAGAAAACAAAGCACTCAGTTTGTATGTGTGTAAAGAGGATAACCATTAGAATTTAGCTACCATTTGCATTTAGTCACAGGAAAGGTGTTAAAAATATACTGTTTATATATAGCCATAAACAGCTTTATTCATAACATAGGCTGTTTGGCCCTCATTAACCCATTATTTTGAAGAAGGCAATGGCACCCCACTCCAGTACTCTTGCCTGGAAAATCCCATGAAACGGCAGAGCCTGGTAGGCTGCAGTCCATGGGGTCGCTAAGAGCCGGACACAACTGAGCGACTTCCCTTTCACTTTTCACTTTCACGCATTGGAGAAGGAAATGGCAACCCACTCCAGTGTTCTTGCCTGGAGAATCCCAGGGACGGGGGAGCCTGGTGGGCTTCCATCTGTGGGGTCGCACAGAGTCGGACACGACTGAAGCGACTTAGCAGCAGCAGCAGCAACCCATTATTTAACGTATAATTTTACTAATCCCACTTGTCTAGTTTATCAGTCTTGTCCAAGTAAAAGCAAAGTAGAGCTAGAGAGGAAATAGATTGCTAATAACTGGACCATGGATGGCATACATGCTCAGTCATGTCGGACTCTGCGACCTCCTGAACTGTAGCACACCAGGCTCCTCTATCCATGGAATTCTCCAGGGTGGGTTGCCATTTCCTCCTCCAGCTCTTCCCCACCCTGGGACTGAACCCCCATCTCTTGCATCTCCTGCACTGGCAGGCAGATTCTTTACCACTGGTGCCACCTGGGAAGCCCTAGCTGGACAGTAGCTGGACAATAGAGCAAAGGCTCTGGAGACCTTCAGTTTGTGCATGTATTCCCACAGAGCTCAGTAGGCCTGGTAAAACATCACTGTATAAGCAGAATATAAAAATTATCTTCCTGATAATATTGAATCATTAAGAAAATGACTCTGTTTATGAAGACAAAGAAGCATATATAACTTCATGAATAAACAGTTAAGGAAATGTAAGTTCCTGTTGAAGGTGTAAACTGCAGTTTATAAACAAAAATACATTTTTTTGTTGTTGTGTGCTAAAGACAGATTACTTTGTAAATTTGGAAAGATTATAAAGAAAGGAAGTATTTAAGATAATTTTTTCTTTTAAAATTCTGTTGTTGTGGGAAATAATACTTAATTCTCTTTTTTCCCAGTCACCGGTCCAACCACAGCCATTTGTGCTTTCCCTAGCTCTGATTAGTGACATCTTGCTCATAGGCAGTTCTCAATTAGGTAAAATGTACAACAATTGTCAAACTATAAGAAAGACCCATTTGATAAATCCTGAATATAAATGCAGTCATTTGTTACTTTTATTGACAGTATAAATATTTATTGCCAGTAAGTGAATAAAAATAACCTTTTATTTTCATAAATATTTACTCTGTTAAACTTGAATCTAGTACACAAAAGGCAATGTTTACTTAAAAAGTTGTAGTTTTAAAAGAAAGTTCAGTGGTAATCATTTCATAATGTAAGCAGATGTCAAATTATTATTTAGTATACCTGAAATTAACATTGTATATCAACTGTACTTCAATTTTAAAAACATAAATGAATAAATAAAAGAAAATTCAGTGGTCATGAAACTATAATGTAAAACTAAGCAATAGAGTTATTTTTTTTTTCATTATAAGGAAGAAAATCTTAATCTACTTAATCTACTATTCTTACTTTAGGAAACCTAGTAGAGAGCAAATGTTACTTGATAACAGTTACTCCAGTATATGATGATGGACCAGGAAGCCCCGAGCATATAAAGGCATACCTTAAACAAGCTGGTAAGTCCGGCCCTACTTTCTTTGAAAAACCATTGCATTTTGTACTGACAAAGACATTTTTGCTTTTTAAATAAGGGTATGTCTCATTATGTTCAAATAATTCCATGATAATGAAATTTTACCAAGTTCTAATGGTTTACTAAATTCTTATGCTTTTCAGTTAGTAAATACCTTATTCTGTTTCAGCACCTTCCAGAGGACCTACTGTTCGGACAAAAAAAGTGGGGAAAAATGAAGCTGTCTTAGAGTGGGACCACCTTCCTATTGATGTTCAGAATGGATTTATCAGAAATTATACTATATTTTATAGAACCGTCATTGGAAATGAAATCGGTAATAAAGCTATATCAGTTATTAAGAATCAGGTGTTTTTTCTTAGGCTTTTAAATACTAATTTAAGTCGTCTTGTGTTTTTTACATCTTAATGTAGCATTTTATGCTCAGAAAAGAGATACGTGAAAATATTCTTTATGGTTGCCTTCATGATCCTACTAAAAGTACATTGTTTTCTAGTGAAATATGGTTTGATTCCTTTTTCGTACTCTCCCAATGTCAAATATAGGCCAAACCATGCAAGAGTAGTTGGTTAAAGTGCACTTACTGCTTTCTTCCAGCTGTGAATGTGGATTCTTCCCACACAGAATACACACTGTCCTCTTTGACTAGTGACACTCTGTACATGGTACGAATGGCAGCCTACACAGATGAAGGTGGAAAGGATGGTCCAGAATTCACTTTTACTACACCAAAGTTTGGTAAGGAATAATCATGCTTGAGTTTTCCTTTTTTCTCTTTTCTTTTAAAAATTTAATAACACTAAAAATGGGCTTAACTTACATGCTAAAATTTTGTTTAAAGTGCATCTTTGCTGCTAAGTCACTTGAGTCGTGTCCGACTCTGTGCAACCCCATAGTCGGCAGCCCACCAGGCTCCCCCGTCCCTGGGATTCTCCAGGTAAGAACACTGGAGTGGGTTGCCATTTCCTTCTCCAGTGCATGAAAGTGAAAAGTGAAAGGGAAGTCGCTCAGTTGTGTCTGACCCTCAGCGACCCCATGGACTGCAGCCTACCAGGCTCCTCCGCCCATGGGATTTTCCAGGCAAGAGTACTGGAGTGGGGTGCCATCGCCTTCTCTTTGGATTCATATAAATGATGTGTTCATAAAATTTTGTTGTTTGGTTATTTCTTTAAACTACAGAAAATTTTTTCCATACTTTGCTGTTGTTCCTTCAACTGCTTCTAATTTCACCTGTACTCTATAAATCCCAAAATAATTTGTTTATCTTTCTAAATGGGTTCATTTTTTTTCACTGGCAAAACTTGGGTATGGTCTCACTTAGTCAGACAGGCATGGAGACGCTTCTGGAAGTAGCATCGCGTTGGCTGCCCAAGGAGAACCCCAAGTTCAAACCTGTATTGGTTGGTGATGGTGGTACTGGAAAAACTACATTCGTGAAACGTCATCTGACTGGTGAATTTGAGACGTATATAGCTATCTTGGGTGTTGAGGTCCATCATCTTGTGTTCCATACCAACAGAGGACTGATTAAGTTCAGTGTATGGGATATAGCTGGTCAGGAGAAATTTGGTGGACTGAGAGATGGCTATTATATACAGGGTCAGTGTGCCATTATAATGTTTGATGTAACATCAAGAGTTATGTACAAGAATGTGCCTAGCTGGCATAGAGATCTGGTATGTGTGTGTGAGAACATCCCAGTTGTGTGTGTGGCAACAAACTGGATATTAAGGACAGAAGGTTAAGGCAAAGTCAATTGTCTTCCACCGAAAGAAGAATCTTCAGTACTATGACATTTCTGCCAAAAGTAACTACAACTTTGAAAAGCCCTTCCTCTGGCTTGCTAGAAAATTGATCGGAGACACCAACTTGGAGTTTGTCACCATGCCTGCTCTTGCCCCGCCAGCGGTGGTCATGGACCCAGCCTTGGCAGCACAGTACAAGCGCGATTTAGAGGTTGCTCACGCGACTGCTCTCCCAGATGAAAGTGCTGACCTGTGAGAAAGTGAAGCTGGGCCCAGCGTCGGAAGTCTAGTTATATAGGCAGCTGTCCTGTAACGTCACTGGTGCAGCGTGTTTGCCACTTTATTACGTAGCTAAGCAGAACATGTGCTTAATCTTTGTTGCTGAAGGAGATGGATGGGCTTTGGAATGAATGTGGCTGTTTAAAAAAAAAGCTTCATTTTTTGGACCTGCATATTTAGGCGTTTTGGAACACAGTTGTTTCCTCCTTGAGTTTCAAATATAAGACTGCTGTAGTCACGTGACTATATTGAGAGGTGGAATCTTGTTTGTTACTGTCATTCCCACTCCTTTTTATTTAGAATCAGGATAAAGTTGTATTTCAACTATTTTAAAAAACTTAGGTATAGTCTCTTCTCTTGTTCTTCCTTTAATGGGTAGGTTGCCTGGAGAATTCCATGGACAGAGGAGCCTGGTGGGCTACAGTCCATGGCAAAGAGTTGGACACGACTGAGCACCTAACACACAGGCTGTAAAGACTAATCCATGCTTGCAGTCTCATTTCCGTACCTCCAGCTCAGTTTTTAACCTGCTGAAACCAGATTCCCACCCACCTACCACTCCACTGAAGCCTCTCTGCTGTCACACGTGGAAGACCTCTTATTCGTCCTGTCCAGTGCATGCTTTTTAGTCATCTTCTTTCCCTACACTTGCCAACATTTGATCCTTCCTATTGGCCTGTTCATCCTTGAAACAGTCTCTTCCCTTGGTTTATTTTTCTAATAGCACTCTCCTGAGTCTCCTCCTCGTGTGGTACTTTTTTCTTGGTCTCCTTTTCTGCTCTTTTAAATGTTCTGTATTCTCCAGAGCTCTGTTCTTGGCACTGTTTTCTTATCTTCCATTTCAGAGTCCCTGTTTAAGACTTCAGCCACCCTCTCTGCTCTTCCCAAACAGGTTTCTTTGTTCCATGTCACAGCTCTTTGCCAAACCCAGAAGTTTAGGGTTAGTTGTAGTAAATGTCTTCATCTCTTTTTTTCACTTACATAAACTAAAGTTCAGTTGCTCATGCTTTCAAATACTGCTTGTGCATGCCCTTTTATAATCTCTTTCTTTGACCCTAAACTTCATTTTCCCCGCCTTTATGTCTTTTCCCAGTACATTCCCCTATACCTTTTCTTGTTTTGGCTATTCCTGTGGCCTCCCTCGGAGAAAGCAATGGCACCCCACTCCAGTACTCTTGCCTGGAAAATCCCATGGACGGAAGAGCCTGGTGGACTGCAGTCCATGGGGTCACTTAGAATCAGACACGACTGAGCGACTTCCCTTTCACTTTTCACTTTCATGCATTGGAGAAGGAAATGGCAACCCACTCCAGTGTTCTTGCCTGGCGAATCCCAGGGATGGCGGAGCCTGGTGGGCTGCCGTCTATGGGGTTGCACAGAGTCGGACACGACTGAAGTGACTTAGCAGCAGCAGCAGTGGCCTCCTACAGCAGACTTAAAATGCATTCTTTCCTGTAACTACTACATTTTGAATCATTATTAAATTACCTTATTTTATTGTAATTGTTTTTGTCATATCCAAGCACCAACACAGTGAATGATAAATAGTAAGCTCCATATTCCTTGTTGGTTGAATGTTTGCTGCATGAGCAGGTAAGTGGATAAGTGACTACTACATAAGATAGATATTGAAAGATCCTGAGCTTTTCTGTGATGGCCAATAATGAATATCGTCTATGGGATAAGATTTGTGGTGACATGGTTGTAGAATATATATGTAACAAATATAGGTTTCCACCTCTAACCAGAAGTTGAGCATTCCTCTGAAACCTTTTATAAGCCAAAATGGTTTAGAGCAGAGTATCTCTCACCTTTTGCAAGTTTGCATTATGCCACTTCATTTTCATGAAAGACCTACATTAAATACAGTAACAAGCTTTTTTTATAAATTTATTTTTGTTAGCAAAAACAATGTAATTTATGAAAAACGCTTTTTAGTATATTAGTGTAAGTCTTTTGTGAAAGTGAAGTGGTAAAATGGGAACTTTCTTAAAGTTGGGGCATACCTGTAATATTTGAAATAAAACTTTGTGCCATGATCTTTAGAAAAATAAAAGTAATTAACTTTAAAAATGTATGCTGTTAACAAAAGTAGTGTTCATTATAAGGAATTTAGACAATAAAGTAAAATACAAAGACGAAGAAAAATCACTCCTAATCCCTCATCCAAAATAATCTTTTAACATATTTATATATCCTCCTAGTCTTTTCTATGCATACATTTTTTCCCAAAACTGAGATCATACTTAATATTGCTTCATCCACTTTTCCCTCTGACCTATTGTTTTATGGATCCATTATACCTACTTCACATGGCTTTGACTTTGCCCTCAAGGACCATATAGCTTAGTTGAAGAAATAAAGTATAAGTAAACAATACAGAGAGCCATTTGAGCCATGCTGCTAGTAAATAGAGCAAGAATTTAAAGATACTGGTAGTTGGAAGTTTCACCTTCAAAGATTTTTGTGGAGAAGACAGCACTTGAGCTTTGAAGTTAAGATGTGGACAGATAGGAAGAAGGAGGCATCCTGGAGCACCGTGAGCGAAAGGCCCAAGGCGTGGCAGCTGAGAAGGAAGTTCAGCACCAGTAAAGGACAGGTCTGCCTGGATTTGATGTGTCGTGTGCATGAGAATCTTCACATTCAGGAATTAATATTCTCCAACCTATAGTTTATTCCTCTGATTGCTCAGTTCCTGTTATGCTTCACAGAATGTAAAGTTACTTACAAAGGGATATGTGTGGTGGGAAGGTAAGACTGAGTAATGTGTAGCTGTCGTACTACTTGGATACATTTCTCCTGTAAAAGACTAATTGAAGGAGGGTTGGAGGAGTTTACCAGAAACAACCAAATCATTAAAAAATCTCTAATATAAATTCTCCCAATTAGCGGTTCATTTGATTACTAAGCTCTCTTTCAGATTCAGAGAGGGATTCATGTGGTATTTAGGAATCTGAGGCTTGCTGCTTTTTAGATGATATTATTCTTACTTCTGCCACTCCTTGTGCCTGTTAAGGTTCTCCTAAAATTCTTACCCTATATCAGTAAATAACAATTAAAAATTTTACCTGAATTTTACATTTTTATTCCTTATAGAAAGTTACATTTGTAGTTCAGTTATTGAAATCATTTAGAGCTTTTCCAATTCTGCTCCTAGAACTCAAAAGTAAGTTTTGCTAAGATTCTGCTGAGTGCAGATGATAAATGTAATAAATAGTTAGGTTTGAAAGCTCTTACCAGGTATATTATTTATCCAATAAACTGAACTAATCCATTTATTCCCCCAGCCAACTTCTATTTTATGTATACTTTGTGGTCAGGTTACCATGACCTAAGGCATAAGCAACTAGGGTATGATTTACCAAGGGAGAGGGGTGGGGAGAGAGAAACACCTGTAAGTTTGAAAAGGTTGTAAAAAAAAAAAAAAGGATGGTATTTCATCTTTTCAACAGTAATCTGGTTGGAAAGTTGCATTATTTGTCCGTAGCATATGTGTCAACAATTATTTTCCTTCTTTCCGCTTTTTGTTTTTTAGCTCAAGGAGAAATTGAAGCTATTGTTGTACCTGTTTGCTTAGCATTCCTATTGACAACCCTTTTGGGAGTTTTATTCTGCTTTAATAAGCGAGACCTGTAAGTACCCTTGTTCATATTTTTGCATTTTCCCCCACTTCTGTTGACCTATAATTTACATTAAGTGAAATTCATCCATTTGAAGTGAACAGTTTGATGAATTTTTGTAGCTGTATGTACACTTAGGATGGAGAACATTTCCATCACCTTGGAAACTTCCTCTTTCTGTTTTGTAGTCTGTCCTCTCCCTTAGCCCCTGGCCCCAGCAGTCAACCATGTGTGGTCGTATTTTTGCCTTTTCTAGGATTTCACATATATAGGAATCAAGTAGCATGTAATTTTTTGTGTATGATGTCTTTCACTTGACTTTTTTGAGATTTATCCATATTGTTGCATATACTAATATTTTTCTTCTTTTTATTCCTGAATAGTATTCTATAGTATAGAAAGATCAAAATTTGTTAACCCATACATCTGTTATGAAAATTTAAGTTGTTTCTTTGATTTTTGGCTATTATGAGCATTCACATACATATCTTTGTGTAGGCATAGATTATCATTTATCTTGAGTCAATATTTAGCAGTGGGATTGCTGGATCATATAATCCAGGATTACTGGATGCATATTTAACTTTATAAGAAACTGTCAAACTGTTTTTCAAAGTGGCCATATCATCTTGTATTCCCACCAGCAATGTGAAAAGTTCCATTTGCTCGATATCATCCCCAGTTCTTGGTACTGTCAAGGTTTTTAATTTTAACCATTCTTTCTCAGGGGTTTATAGTGCTATCTCAGTGTGACTGTAACTTCTGTTTCCCTGAGGACTAGTAATAGATATTTTCATGTGCTACCTTACATCTTCTTTTGTGATATGTCTTGAAATCTTCTGCCCATTTTTAAATTGGGTGATTTGTTCATATTGTGCTTTAAGAGTTCTTTATATATCTTGTTACAAACTTTTTGTCACAAATGTTTTGCAAATTCTGGACTGTGGCTTGCCTTTTTGGTTTCTTAACTGTGACTTCAGAAAAGCAAAAGTGTTTAATTTTGATCAAGTCCATTTTGTTAGGGTTTTTATTTTTTAATGGTTGTTGATTTTATGTCCTTTTTATGAAATCTTTGCTTAACCAAGTGTCACAAATATGTTCTCCTATGTTTTCCTCTAGAAATTTAATGATTTTAACCCTATGCTGTGATCTTTTTAGAATAAATTTCTGTGCACGGTGTGAAGTCAGAGTCAAAGAATTTTTTCCATGGATATCTAGTCATTCCAGCATTATTTATTAAAAAGACTGTCTTTTCCTGTTGAATTGTCTTCAGCCTGTACCAAAATCAATTATTCATATAAGTCTAGATCTATTTGTGGACTCTTAACCCTGTTCCTTTGTTATATATGTCTATATGTCTGTTGGTGCTGATACCACATGGTCTTGATTTATTATAGCTCTGCAATAAGACTGGGTGGCAGAATTCCTCCAGTTTTTTTTTTTTTTTTTTCCAAAATTATTTTTTCTAGCTTCTTTGCCTTTTCATATAAAATTATCAGCTTATAAATTTCCTTTAAAAATCTGTTAGAATTTTTAGTGGAATTTTATTGAATCTCTACATCAGTTTAGGGGGAAATGCAGTGTGAACATGAGTTCAAATGTTCATGAGTCACATACATCTTTCAGTACATGAACATGGTACATTTCTTGTTTCCTTTTGCAATGTTTCTCAGTCTTCAGGCTGTGTTAAATTTATTCCTTCCTAAATTTTTTTTATGCTATTATAAATGGAATTTACATGTTTTTATTTTCTAGTTGTTCATTGCTGGTATATTGAAAATTGATCCTTTTAAGCATATTAATCTTATATACTGAGATCTTGATAAATTAATTTATTGTAGTCACTTTTTAGATTCCATAGGACTTTCTGCATATACAGTCATGCTGCCTGCAAGTAAAGATGGTTATTCCAGTCTTTATACTTTTAGTTATTTTTCTTATTCTCCTGGCTAAGACCTTCAGTAAGTACAATGTTGAATAGAAGTGTTAAGAGCCAGCATATTCCCATTCTTCCCAATCTTAGGGGAAAGAGCATTCACTCTTAACACTATTGCATGTTATATTAGCTCTAAGTTGAGGAAGTTCTTATATTTCTGTTTTGCTAAGAGTTTTTGTCATGAATGGGTATTTAATTCTGTCAAATGCTTTTTCTGCATCTGTCGAGATGAGCTTATGATTTTTTTTTTCCTTTTATAAATATGGTGAATTTTATCATTGATTTTCAGATGTTATATCTTGCATTCCTTGGAATTTGCCGGATTCGGTGTGTTAACAGTTTTTGTATTTTTATGTTAAAAAGTGGCATTGACTTGTCCTTTTTTTGTGGTGTCATTGTTTAATTTTGGATTCAGGGTAATACTGATTATCTCATCAAATGAATGCCCTCTTAATTAGTACATATTACCTCAATTTTCTGGGAGAGTTTGTGTAGGGTTTGTATTATTTCCTCTTTAAATGTCTAATGGAATTCACAAGTGAAGCTGTCTGGGGCTGCTCTTTTCTTTGTAGGGAGATTTTTAATTACAAATTGAATTTCTTATAAGTATAGGGCTATTGACGTTTTCTTTTCCAGTCTGTTTCAGTAATTGGTGACTTTCAAGGAATTCTTTTTTTTTGGTTAGTCAATTTATTTAGGTTGTTAACTCTATTGCTTTTTCTGTTATGTCCAGATTTCATAGTTGTTCCTGCTGGACAATCTGTTAGGATCTTACTACCCATCTTTATTTTTTATTTGAATTTATTCTCAAGATGACTCATTTCCTGTGTACTTATATACACTTGTGAACGTCTAATGTTGTGCTCGGGACTATATTAAACATATTTAAATAGGTTTTTGATGAAGGATATCTTGAATTAATTATTTTTCTCTTAGCCTTTTCTTCCTTGTGAAAAATCATATTATTTTATCTTATACCAGTGTGATAATTTATCATTGTCGGAATTATTTTGGTTGGAAATTGAACATTTTGGGGGTTTTGTTTTGCAGAGAAGGTGTGCCACAATGTTTTGTACCCCTGGCTAAAGTTTTTAAGTGGTTTTTATTGCAGAATTTTATTTCAGAGATTTTAAAAAATTGAATACTGATTACCAGCTTTAGTCATAAACAAACAGTTTTTCTTTAAGGATAAAGATTCAGATCCTTATGCATTTTTAAATAGTATTTTATTCTATTGGTTACAAGAAAAATGTTTTTGTTAGCTTTGGAGTACAGTAGGTATTTTTTGTTTAGTTGGTTTTATTCTTAAGATTTAAATGATCACGTTTATTACAAGCGGTTCTCCATAAGCAGTATTTCTTTCCTCTCCAGAATTAAAAAACACATCTGGCCTAATGTTCCAGATCCTTCAAAGAGTCATATTGCCCAGTGGTCACCTCACACACCTCCAAGGGTAAGATAAAATGTTTCTGACTACTTAGAATACACGCACATATTAGGATATATTTGTAGAGTTTAAGCAAAAAATAATCGGGCTGAATTGAAAAGTAAATGAAAATAAAATAGTACATAAATTAGAATTTTAGTCAAAATTAAAAATAGTACTTGCATATTCTAGGAGTTTATTATCACCATAGCATATTTGTCTTTATATTCCTAATTCTATTTAGTATACATTAAAAATATTTGACTGAACTTGTAAGTTGAAAGCCTAGTGTTTTAATACAGCTATGTGATAATTCTGTTGTAAGGTAAGCATTTTAGATTGTATATTAAAATCAAATTTAAAGGCTATGATTTTAATATGATTAAATGACTTCTGGAAGCCTATAATAAATTTCTTAAATTTCCTTAAAGGGAATATTATTTGTATTTTTTACTTCTGACAGTCCTTCATAACCTATGAAACTTGAGTTTGATTTTTCTTAACGTTTTCTTCATTCTTCTATCCAGTTAATCCTAGGCTGCCTAGACTAGGAATGAAATATTACTTCTGGACTTTTGTTACTGTTGTTCAGTCCCTAAGTCGTATCTGACTCTCTGCGACCCCATGGACTGCAGCACACTAGGCTTCCCTGTCCTTCACTATCTCCTGGGGTTTGCTCAAATTTATGTCCGTTGAGTTGGTTAGTTCATAAAAACGTAACACTCCAACAATATTGATTTGGAATTCTGAGGAAATACAGTCTAATTCTTACCTTCTAGACAAATTTCACAAAATCCATGATTCAAGTAGTTAGCAGTGACTTAGTGATATAGATTATCTTTGCACTATTAAGTTACTGAGAAGTTTCAGAGTTGCATTTTGTGACTTTAACTAATATGTTAGATATAATTATTTCAGATTTTCTAAATGAATGTGTACCATAGGTAATAATTCATTTTCTGTCTTTCTTAGCATTTTAATTCAAAAGATCAAATGTATCCAGATGGCAATTTCACTGATGTAAGTGTTGTGGAAATAGAAGCAAATGACAAAAAGCCTTTCCCAGAGGATCTAAAGTCTTTGGACCTATTCAAGAAAGAAAAAGTTAATACTGAAGGACACAGTAGTGGTATTGGAGGGTCTTCATGCATGTCATCTTCTAGGCCAAGCATTTCCAGCAGTGATGAAAATGAATCTGCACAGAACACTTCAAGCACTGTCCAATATTCCACAGTGGTTCACAGTGGCTATAGACACCAGGTACCATCAGTCCAAGTCTTCTCAAGATCTGAGTCCACCCAGCCCTTGTTAGATTCTGAAGAACGGCCAGAAGATTTACAGCTGGTAGATAATGTAGATGGCAGTGATGGCATTCTGCCCAGGCAGCGGTATTTCAAGCAAAACTGCAGTCAACATGAAACCAGTCCAGATATTTCGCATTTTGAAAGGTCACAGCAAGTTTCCTCAGTCAATGAAGAAGATTTTGTTAGACTTAAACAGCAGCAGATTTCAGATCATATTTCACAACCCTATGGATCTGGGAAAATGAAAATGTTTCAGGAAGTTCCTGCAGTGGATGCTTTTGGTCCAGGCATTGAGGGACAAGTAGAGAGATTTGAAACAGTTGGGATGGAGGATGCAGTTGATGAAGGAATGCCTAAAAGTTACTTACCACAGACTGTGAGACGAGGTGGCTACATGCCTCAGTGAAAGACAGTTCCTGTTACATCTTCAGAAGTACCTGTAAAGTAAAGCTAAAAATACTTTATCTGTGATTTCAGATCTTCACTCGCTGAAGATGGTCATTTGCCCTTAAGGACAAGAATGTACTGTCCTGCCACATGGGCTTTTTCCATCCCAGTATATCTGGGATTCAATTTTAAGCACTACATAAACTGACTTCATCCTCTGAATAGCTGACTGACTTTGTGCTATTTCAGGATGTTTGCACTGAAGAAAAACAAAGCTTATCTAAAATTTATAAAGTGAAACTTTTTGTTTTGCTGTCTAGAAAACAGAGGGTATTTAAATTAAAGCTAGTCATAAACAGCGATACTGATTTTAATGAGAATAGTCATTGAATATCAAATCTTAGGGAGAGAATTAACAAAAATTAGAGGAGCAAGGTCTTAGACTCTCTACTTTAGCTGGCAACATAATTTAAAAAGAATCCAGATGATGCAGCTAATACGAGCCCAGCTTTTGTTGTCTGCCAGAAAAAATTCAGGTCATTTATAATCATACCAACAAGTAAGACATTAGTCCTCTTCCATTGGTAGTGACACTGCCAGTTGCTGGAGAAAAGCAATTCTGTTTTAACACAGCAAACTAAAAATATCAATTTTTGAATATTAGACAATCAATAATTAAGTAAGTTTTCAAACATTTGCTTTCTATTGTTATTGACAGCCTTTGAAGATACACTTCACAAACTCAGCAGAGTGTCCGGATAAGAGCTAGGAATGAATATGACAAACTATCTCAAACATTCTATACCTGTATATAAACTTTATTGACCCTTCTTTTTAAGACATCAGAGAATTTGGTTGATTAAGCACTTTATACAATATATCTTCACCTTAAAATGTGTTTTGACTTAATACACTGTTTTTCAGTAGGCCAAGATTGAGTTTGTTTTTTTCCCTAGTAGGTATCTAAAGCAGACTAATAAGTTATAGGACTTGGGCGATACTCACCAAAACAAAACACCACCCCCAAAATGTACATATTGATCTTAGTAAGTATCACAGTTAGCAAATACCCTTATTGTAGAGGCACTTAATGAAGAGATAGTATTTAATGTCTGCCAGTCCTGAGGTAGGTGGAACTTAGTTCCACACGATGATTTAGGAATATTTTAAACCTCTTCCCATATGTTCTGTTCTTCAGGGGGAAAGTGATTGAGCCTCCAGAGTTTAGTGCTAAACTCACTTTCACGTTCATGTTATCCTCTACCCACCACCTTTGACAAGGAGGCAGGGCTAAAACCAGGGGCTGAGTAAGAAGAAATAGATCATGTATTGACTACTGCTATCAAGTAAGTTTGTTTCTCTGCCACATTTAAGATACAGAAGCCAGGGCAACTGAAAATATTTGCAGAGGTTATTGAAGAGTAAAAGGTTGAGGAAATCTAGTGCGCATTTACGGATGAGATGTGAGCCTACTCATTACTCTCTCATCAGTATTGTTCACAGTGGATTTCCTGTTCTGCTTTATCCTTTGTGTTCTTGCCTAACACTGCACAGAGTTCTTTCACATATATGCTCTTTGTGAGACAGAGCAGATGCTATATTCTGATATATCCAGTTCTTCTTTAGGCAAAACCAACAAGAGATTGGTAGACTGTCAGAATTATGAGGAAAAGTAGGGACAGACCCCAAACTCACACTCTACAAGGTAATAGCACCACCACCATTTAAGTTGACCATCAAAGGCTGGTCCGTATCAGGAAAGGATTGGTCTTGCTAAATGTCAACAAATTTATATCTACTACATTTTTTTTATTTCCTCAAAATAAGTAGTCATGTTGTTATAACCATGTTTAGCTCTGACCTTCCTCCTAACAAATAGCAGTGTTGTGAAGAACATTTTAGTGTAATGATTATACATGGCGGGAGGGAAGTTATAAAATGTGAACTCACGATCTAAAGGAATGAGAACAGTTATTTAAGAAAGGACATCATTATAAGTAGATTTGATGTTGAAACTTAACATACAACATGGTGCAGTGAGTGAATGCCCTCTAACCACAAAAGCACTTTAGGCATGTTAAATGGATGTTTGGATACTGTGCAAAAATTCATTCAGGAAATATTTATATACGTCTTTGCCCCAAGAGAGAAAAGCAGTCATGAAACTTGATCTAAGTACAAAATTACTTTCATAAGGCATGTTGTAGAAGAATCTGTTTTGATACATGTGAATTATACTTTAGGTCGGCAGAGAAATTAGGTTAATTTATGTGAAAATTAGACTGTTTAAGATAGTGGGTTTATTACTCATTAAATATCTAGTATCCAAAAATTTGATGCAGTTATCCTCTTGTAAGATTAAAATAATAATCAAGCATATGTTACATTTGTTACTGTAATTTGATTATTCATTACTGGTGTCTTTGATATCTTACCCTCATCCTTCATAAAGGCACGATGCTAAATAACTCTTGGAAAACTATCAGATTTCAAACCTACTAAAACCTTACAGTTTAATCCTTTTTTTAACATGGATCATTCATCGCTGGGGAATATACCCAACACGTGAGCAGAAACAGGGAAAAGGCAGAGTCATTCACGTGTGTTGTGTTCACGTGTGCTCTTCACCTAGTTGTTCAAGTTCAGCCTTTTTCTTTGATGAGAGATTTTTTTTTTAACATGTGAAGTCATCCAGTGACCCTAGTTTATTGTGAAAACATTTATTTATGAAAATTCACATTGGAAGTAGAACATCTAAAATAGCTCTATAAATATCAATCAAACAAGTTATAAAAAGATGTCTTTTTTCTGCTCACATAGTTAAGTAGTTAAATAATCATGACATAAATTTAGAAGTAGAATAATTATATCGTAGCATTCCCTAAAATATTTCTGTTAACTGGCATGTATTGACTAACTATAAATCAAGTAGGAAAGCTCTTCCTCTGTTCCATTATATTCCACATCAATCTCTTCCTCTGGTGTCAAGAACAAATTTCTGTACCTTACACTTCTGTTTGTTGAGATGGGTAAAATGTCAACATAATAAGCTACATAAAACTTAAAAGTTCAGTTGTTTAAAAATATTGGGATAACTTTGTTGTAGGTTGTGTTTGATTCTGTTGCCCTCTAAGATTACTTTAAAAAGTTTTTTGCACTTTTTTTGTAAACTAAAAGAATATGAAGCCATACAATGGCAATATATTAGGTTTAAGAAATTTTAAACCAGCAAACTTAACAGCCTAGTTCTTTAGACTGGTCCTTGATAGCAGTTCCTTTCAGGCTATTTATAAGCAGAATTTAGATGCAAGTCAAAACTTTCCAAATCCAAATACTGATCTTTGGAGTTAATCTATTTTTTTTTTCATTGTATATTCTACTTGTATGTGTATTCACATGATATTCTAATATACATTGCATTAAAAATGAAAAGGTGGCTCTGGATGAGCCCATTTGTTACATATTTGTTCCTAAATTTTTAAAGGCTTTTTGTAGTTAAAGCAGGTTAGTTTAACTTAATTACCCAGTTCTTTACACTTCATAGATCATGATGAAAGTGCATTTGAGGCCAATAGTGGTAGATGTTACAGACCTTTTATCCCTTAAACATAAGCTTTGACAATGATAACTACATATTTCAAATGCTATTACATGAATATCAAAATGTGACATGTCAGAAATAAAGGGATAATTTAAAGGTGGATATTTGACATTTCTTTAGTCTTAGTATATATATATATGTTGAATAGTATACTCTAAAAATAAGTGTGCAATTTGCTAGTACTGCAATACAGTGGTTAGCATTAGGTATGTCTCCTCTTTATACCTGGCTATGTCCCATTTAATTATAAGTGCAATCCTTTCAAGTTCACTTGCTCTTTTACCTTGACCTACTCTAACTTCATATAGAAGGCTTGTCTAGAAAGAGTAGTGTGTATTTTTACTTTTGCAGAATGAATTGCATGTGCAAATCGTAACCACAGCTATTGTTTTTATGTTGACATAACTAAATGTTCTCTCATATATCAGCTCTAATCCTTTAAGTAAATGTAATAAATTCTTACTCAAATTTTTTCTGGGTGTGGTCACTACCATTTGATGTCATTACACATAATATTTAAGGTAATTTTATCATTATTGGTGTTGAGGCTTTGTGTAAGCTTGGTGCTTTTGGAGAGTTCTGTGGCTTCTGAATTCCTCATTTAACATAATGGGTCAGGATTTAGAAGAAAATCAATACCCTACCTCAGCCTTAATAAATATAGAATAGACTTGGAGATGGCAAATTCATTTATGAGTTTTCTGGATTTACAAGATGATTTCTAGAATCCCAGCATCTCACCCCTCGTTGGATATTTTTCAGCGGGTTGCCCGTGGAAAGTACAGGTGCTGTGCCGCCTTGTGGCCTGCGTGTGCCCACACCCTCCTGGAGTCTTGTCACTGAGGCGTGAAGCCGATTGATCCAGCCCCACCACCGCTCCCCTGAGCTTGTTGGGTATAGTGTATAAAAGTACTACTTCCACCTAGAAGGAAATCTGAACTACTAGATTTCTGTAACTTCACATTGTGGTTTTATCTAAATATGCAGGGAGTGAAAAATCCACACACAAATTAACTTCATCCTTTCATACATATACTAGAGGTTGTAGAAATAGCATCTCAGCCTGGGGCTATGTGTTCGTGTAAATCTTTGGTTAGGTCTCTTACAGGCTCTTACAGCATGACTTCTTTGTGATACTGCTTGTCTTATCCTAATTTATATTCCGGGTCCAGTCCATCCTACTGCCAAAAAGGCATTCAGTTTTCCTGGCCCAGAGACAATTTTAACTTCTGGTTTAAATTTTATTCTTAATATACAATCTTCCTTCAATGCTTTCAAAATACAAACAAGAATAGTACAAACTGTGCTCTTAAATACATGTTTGCATTGCACGTGTGCTCAGTCATGTCCAACACTTTGCGACCCTATGGACTGTAGCCCTCAGGGCTCCTCTGTCCATGGGGATTCTCCAGACGAGAATACGAGAGTGGGTATCCATTCCCTTTTCCAGGGCATCTTCCTAACCCAGAGGTTGAACCCATGTCTCCTGCGTTGTTGGCGGATTCTTTAACCAAGTGAGCCTCCTGGGAAGCCCACATACATGTTCCATTGATGAGTCGCTAAGTCGTTTCCACCTCTGCAACCCCATGTACTGCAGCACACCAGGCTTCCCTGTCCTTTACATCTCCTAGAGTTTGCTTAAACTCAAGTTCATTGAGTCGGTGATGCCATCCAACCATCTCATCCTTTGTCACCCACTTCTGCCATCAGTCTTTTCCAGCATTAGGGTCTTTTCCATGTTTCAGTTCAGTTCAGTTGCTCAGTCGTGTCTGACTCTGCGACCCCATGAATCGCAGTACGCCAGGCCTCCCTGTCCATCACCAACTCCCGGAGTCCACCCAAACCCATGTCCATTGTGTCGGCGATGCCATTCAACCACCACATTCTCTGTCTTCCCCTTCTCCTCCTGCCCTCAATCTTTCCCAGCATCGGGGTCTTTTCAAATGAGTCAGCTCTTCACATCAGGTGGCCAAAGTATTGGAGTTTCAGCTTCAGTATGAGTCCCTCCAATGAACACCCAGGACTGATCTCCTTTAGGATGGATTGGTTGGATCTTGCAGTCCAAGGGACTCTCAAGAGTCTTCTAACACACCACAGTTCAAAAGCATCAATTCTTTGGCACTCAGCTTTCTTCACAGTCCAATTGTCACATCCATACATGACCACTGGAAAAACCATACCCTTGACTAGATGGACCTTTGTTGGCAAAGTAATGTCTCTGCTTTTTAACATGCTGTCTAGGTTGGTCAAAACTTTCCTTCCAAGGAGCAAGCGTCTTTTAATTTCATGGCTGCAGTCACCATCCACAGTGATTTTGGAGTTCAGAAAAATAGTCAGCCACTGTTTCCACTGTTCCCCATCTATCTGCCATGAAGTAATGGGATTGGATGCCATGATCTTAGTTTTCTGAATGTTGAGCTTCAAGCCAACTTCTTCACTCTCTTCTTTCACTTTCATAGAGGCTCTTTAGTTCTTCACTTTCTGCCATAAGGGTGGTGTCATCTGCATATCTGAGGTTATTGATATTTCTCCCGGCAGTCTTGATTCCAGCTTTTGCTTCTTCCAGCCCAGCATTTCTCATGATGTACTCTGCATATAAGTTAAATAAGCAGGGTGACAATATACAGCCTTGACGTACTCCTTTTCCTATTTGGAACCAGTCTCTTGTTCCATGTCCAGTTCTAACTGTTGCTTCCTGACCTGTATACAGGTTTCTCAAGAGGCAGGTCAGGTGGTCTGGTATTCCCATCTCTTTCAGAATTTTCCACAGTTTATTGTGATCCACACAGTCAAAGGCTTTGGCATAGTCAATAAAGCAGAAATGTGTGTTTTTCTGAAACTCTCTTGCTTTGTCCAAGATCCAGTGGATGTTGGCAATTTTCATCTCTGGTTCCTCTGCCTTTTCTAAAACCAGCTTGAACATCTGGATGTTCACGGTTCACATATTGCTGAAGCCTGGCTTGGAGAATTTTGAGCATTACTTAACTAGCGTGTGAGATGAGTGCAGTTGTGCGGTAGTTTGAGCATTCTTTGGTATTACCTTTCTTTGGGATTGGAATGAAAACTGACCTTTTCCAGTCCTGTGGCCACTGCTGAGTTTTCCAGATTTCCACGTTTAAGTCTAGATAAACATGGTCTGGCTACTCAATAGAGTATAGAAGAGAAGGAGGCAAGGAGACCTGAGATAGAGAAGGAAGTGGAGAAGCAAAGGGAAGCATGTAGTGATTCCAGGTCAATGGGCTTCCCTGGGGGCTCAGACAGTAAAGAATTCACCTGCAATGCAGAAGACCTGGGTTCAGTCCCTGGGTTGGGAAGATCCCCTGGAGGAGGGCATAGCAACCCACTCCAGTATTCTTGCCTGGAGAATGCCCATGGACAGAGGAGCCTTGAGGGCTGCAAGTGCATGGAGTTGGAGAGTCGGACAGGACTGAGAGACAGCACAGCACAGCCTCTTTTCTGTGCTCCTCCTCACCAGAGGGGACACCCACATGCTTTCCCTCTGGGTGTGCATCTCTGCGTTACCTGTCTTAATTTCTCTGTGTGCTCTCCCACTTGTTGTGCTATGTTTCTAAAAGTAAACTTTGTATAATATCTGCATTTACAGTTTGCCTCAGTGGTAAATGCATTTTTCACTGGGGCAAAGATCCAGGGAAAACTAGCTTCTGGCCTCTAGCTTTTGTTGGTCTGATGGCTAGGATTCCTGGCTTTGTTGTTATTCAGTCTCTTAAGTCGTGTCCAACTCTTTACAATGTCATGGACCACAGCACACCAGGCTTCTCTGTCCTTCACTGTCTCCCAGAGTTTGCTCAAACTTAGATCCATTGAGTCAGTGATGCCATCCAACTGTTGGAATAGTGTATTATTTCCTCGGTTCTGTCTTGCCTCAACGAAGATTTGAAATGGTGAACCAGTGTGACAGCTCAGTTACACCTCAGAGTTCATTCAATAAACAAAGGATAGTACACTCTTGAGGCATGAGGGCAGGCCGACCCCAAAGGAGAGGTCTCAACCCATCTTGGCTCCCCATTTCTTTATACGTTTTTTTCTCCTCCCCAACCCCTTTGCCCCCGCACATGCTATGCAAATGAGGGCTAGCCAGGAAGTGGGCATGTTTGTTTCATCTGAGGTTCTCACTCCGGTCTGTGGATTTTTCCTTTGTTCCCTTTTCGAGGGCTTTTCTGCTTCTTTTAGACACCACTATTTTGGACTCCTTTTTCCTATTCTAACTACCTAACACAACCATCTCACGGTCACCCCCTTCTTGTCTTGCCCTCAATCTTTCCCAGCATCAGGGTTATTTCCAATGAGTCGACCCTTCACATCAGTGGCCAAAGTATTGGAGCTTCAGCTTTAGCATTAGTCCTTCCAATGAATATTCAGCATTGATTTCCTTCAGGATTGACTGGTTTGATCAACAAATTGACTGGTTTGTCCCTTGCTGTCCAAGGAACACTCAAGAGTCTACTCCAGCACCACAGTTTGAAAGCATCAATTCTGACGCTCTTTAGCCTTCTTTAGAATCCAAATCTCACATCCCTACGTGACTACTGGAAAAACCATAGTTCCAATTATACGAACTTTTGTCGGCAAAGTGATGTCCGTGCTTTTAAATATGCTGTCTAGGTTTGTCATGACTTTTCTTTCAAGGCGCAAGTGTCTGAATTTCTTGACTGCAGTCACTGTCCACAGCGCTGTTCCCATCTCTAAGAATTTTCCTCAGTTTGTTGTGATCCACACAAAGACTTTAGTGTAGTCAATGAAGCAGAAGTAGATGTTTTTCTGGAATTCCCTTGCTTTTACTATGATCCATCAGATGTTGCCAATTTGATCTCTGGTTCCTCTGTTTTTCTAAGTCCAGAGCTTCCATCTGGAAGTTCTTGGTTCACATACTATTAAACTCTAGCTTGAAAGATTTTGAGCGTTACCTTGCTAGCATGTGAAACTAGTGCAATTGTGTGGTAGTTTGAACATTCTTTGGCATTGCCTTTCTTTGGGATTGGAATGAAAACTGTCCTTTTCCAGTCCTGTGGCCACTGCTGAGTTTTCCAAATTTGCTGACATTTTGAGTGCAGCACTTTCACAGCATCATCTTTTAGGATTTGAAATAGCTCAGCTGGGATTCCATCACCTCCACTAGCTACTTTGTTGCTCAGTCATGTCTGACTCTTTGTGACCCCGTGGACTGTAGCCCACCAGGCTCCTCTGTCCATGGGGATTCTCTAGGCAAGCATACTGGAATGGGGATGTTCCCAGCCAAGGGATTGAACCCAGGTATTCTGCATTGCAGGCGGATTCGTTACCAACTGAGCCACCAGGGAAGCCCTTGTTCATAGTAATGCTTCATAATGCCCACTTGACTTCACACTCCAGGTTGTCTGACTCTAGGCGATTGATCGCACCATCATAGTTATCCAGGTTATGAAGACCTTTTTTGTACAGTTCTGTGGATTCTTGCCACCGCTTCTTAATATTTTCTGCTTCTGCTAGGTCCTTGCTATTCTTGTCCTTTATTGTGTATGTCTTTGCATGAAATGTTCTGTGGTATCTCGAGTTTTCTTGAAGAGATCTCTAGTCCTTCCTATTCTACTATTTTCCTCTTTCTTTGCATTGTTCACTTAAGAAGGGTTTCTTATCTCTCTTGACTGTTCTCTGGAACTCTGCATTCAGTTGGGTATATATTTACCTTTCTCCTTTGCCTTTCACTTCTCTTCTTTTCTCAGCTATTTATCTTCTCAAAGGCCTCTTCAGACCCCTTTTGCCTTCTTGAATTTCTTTGATGGTTTTGGTACTGCCTCCTGTACTGTGTTGTGAGCCTTCTTCCATAATTCTTCAGGCGTTCTGTCTACCACATCTAATCCTTGAATCTGTTTATCACCTCCACTGAATAATGATAAAGGATTCGATTTAGGTCATACCTGAATGGCCTATGGTTTACACTACTTAATTCAATTTAAGCCTGAATTTTGTAATAAGGAGTTCATGATCAGAGCCACAGTCGGCTCCAGGTCTTGTTTTTGCTGACTGCATAGAGCTTCTCCATCTTTGACTGCAAAGAATATAATCAATCTGATTTCAGTATTGACCATCTGTTGATGTCCATGTGTAGAGTCTTCTCTTGTGTTGTTGGAAGAGGGTGTTTGCTATGACTGTGTGTTCTCTTGGCAAAACTCTGTTAGTTGTTACCCTGCCTCACTTTGTACTCCAAGGCCAAACTTACCTATTACTCCAGGTATCTCTTGACTTCCTACATTTGCATTCCAATCCCCTATGATAAAAAGGACTTTTTTTTTTTTTGGTGTTAGTTCTAGAAGGTCTTGGAGGTCTTCATAGAACTGTTCAACTTTGGCTTCTTTAGCATTAGTGGTCGGAGCATAGACTTGGATTACTGTGATGTTGAATGGTTTGCCTTGGAAATGAACCGAGATCATTCTGTCATTTTTGAGACTTCACCCGAGTACTGCATTTCAGACTCTTCTTGACTATGAGGACTATTCCATTTCTTCTAAGGGATTCTTGCCCACAGTAGTAGATATAATGGCCATCTGATTTAAATTTACCCATTTCCAGTCCGTTTTAGTTTGCTGATTCCTAAAATGTCAATGTTCACTCTTGCCATCTCCTGCTTGATAACCTCTGATTTACCTTGATTTATGGACCTGACATTCCAGGTTCCTATGCAGTACTGTTCTGTACAGCATTGGACTTCCACTCTCAGACACATCCAGAGCTGGGTGTCTTTTCTGCTTTGGACCAGCCTCTTCTTTCTTTCTGGAGCTATCTCTCTGCTCTTGCCCAGTAGCATACTGGACAACTGCCAAGCTGGGGAAGCTCATCTTCTGGCATCAAATCTTTTTGCTTTTTCATACTGTTCATGGGGTTCTTGAGCCAAGGATGAGCTGTGCTGTGCTAAGTCACTTCAGTCATGTCTGACTCTGTGCAATACTATGGAAGAGCCCACAGTGCTCTTCATTCCATGGGATTCTCCAGGCAAGATATTGGGGTGGGTTGCCATTTCCTTCTCCAGGGGATCTTCCCGACCCACGGATCCTCTTAATTCCCCGACCTGCGTTGTCTTAAGTCTCCTGAATTGGCAAGGTGGGTTCTTTACCACTAGAGCTGCCTGAGAAGCCTAGCACTATTCATGGGGTTCTCAAGGCAAGGATACTGAAGTCACTTGCCATTCCTTTCTCCGGAGGACCACGTTTTGTCAGAACTCCCCACCATGACCCATCCATCTTCAGTGGCCCTGCATGGCATGGCTCATAGCTTCACTGAGCTACACAAGGCTGTGATCCATGTGATCATGTTGGTTCACTTTCTCTGATTGTGGTTTTCATGTTCAGGCTGCTTCAGTTCAATTCCTGGTCAGGGAATTAAGATCTCACTTCACACCACTGCTCACGGCTGCCTTGTGGAGATCACCCTCAGCACACGCATTTGCTCTAGCCACATGTAGAAAGACCTAAGAGAGAAGTAAAGGCGTCCCTCCTTCCCAAGCATGATGCCTGTTAACACAGCTTCTGCATTCTCACTGTGCATGCTTAGTCTCTCAGTCATGTCCGACTTTTTGTGACCGTATGGACTGTAGCCCACCAGGCTCGTCTGTCCATAAGGATTCTGCAGTCAAGAATACTGGAGTGGGTTGCCATGCCTTCCTTCAGGAGATCTTCCCAACCCAGGGATCAAAACCAGGTCTCCCACATTGCAGGTAGATTCTTTACCATCTGAGCCACCAGCGAAGCCCATGCAGTCTCATTACTGTATTAAAAAAACAACGGTGGAACCTGACAACTGCAGCCAGTGACCAAAAGATCTAGGGGAGGGCATTTTTCCTGAGTGCTCGGATCACACTCCTGTGCTGGTTGGTTCTGCCATGAACTTCACATGTCTGCTGCTAAGCACAGGTACCACCTCCCAGCCTAACCTCTTCAGAGGCCTTTTTTGCAAAGTGGTTTTCCAGCTGTACCTGCCCAACTGCAGCTAATCCACTAGAGGGCAGCATTGGCAGCAGGAAGGGCCCACTGAGGTCCTGCTGCTGCTGCTGCTGCTGCTAAGTCGCTTCAGTCGTGTCCGACTCTGTGCGACCCCATAGACGGCAGCCCACCAGGCTCCCCCATCCCTGGGATGCTCCAGGCAAGAACACTGGAGTGGGTTGCCATTTCCTTCTCCAATGCATGAAAGTGAAAAGTGAAAGTGAAATCGCTCAGTCGTGTCCAACTCCTAGCAACCCCATGGACTGCAGCCTACCAGACTCCTCCGCCCATGGGATTCGCCAGGCAAGAGTACTGCTGCTCCAACCAAAAGGTCGACATTTGCTTTCCAGGCTTCATCTTCTGATCCTGTTTTTCCAGCTTCAGACAGCCTCCTCTCCAGGTATACACTCGCTAGTTACCAGACCTTATTGTGTTTCTTCCTATCTCCTGGCCCATGCATATAATTTCTTCTAAAATGGTCTCCTGGCCACAATCCATAGCTCAGCTGGAAAATTCTTACCTCATTTCAGTTCAGTCACTCAGTCGTGTCCGACTCTTTGTGACCCCAGGGACTAAAGCATGCCAGGCCTCCCTGTCCATCACCAATTTCCAGAGTTCACTCAAACTCATGTCCATGGAGTTGGTGATGCCATCCAACCACTTCATCCTCTGTCGTCATCCCCTTCTCCTCCCACCTTCAATCTTTCCCAGCATCAGGGTCTTTTCAAATGAGTCTGCTTTTCACATCAGGGGGCCAAAGTATTGGAGTTTCAGCTTCAGCTTCAGTCCTTCCAATGAATATTCAGGACTGATCTCCTTTAGGATGGACTGGTTGGATCTCCTTGCAGTCCAAGGGACTCTCGAGTCTTCCAACACCACAGTTCAAAAGCATCAATTCTTCGGCACTCAGCTTTCTTTATAGTCCAACTCTCACATCCATACATGACTACTGGAAAAACCATAGCCTTGACTAGACGGACCTTTGTTGGCAAAGTAATGTCTCTGCTTTTTAATATGCTGTCCAGGTTAGTCATAATTTTCTTTCCAAGCAGCAAATGTCTTTTAATTTCATGGCTGCAATCACCATCTGCAGTGATTTTGGAGCCCAAAAAAATAAAGTCTGACACTGTTTCCCCATCTATTTGCCATAGGATCAGATGCCATGATCTTAGTTTTCTGAATGTTGAGTTTTAAGCCAACTTTTTCACTCTCCTCTTTACTTTCATCAAGAGGCTCTTTAGTTCTTCACTTTCTGCCATAAGGGTGGTGTCATCTGCACATCTGAGGTTATTGATATTTCTCCCGGCAATCTTGATTCCAGCTTGTACTTCATCCAGCCCAGCATTTCTCATGATATACTCTGTATATAAGTAGGGTGACAATATACAGCCTTGACATACTCCTTTTCCTATTTGGAACCAGTCTGTTGTTCCATGTCCAGTTCTGACTGTTGCTTCCTGACCTGCATACAGAGTTCTCAAAAGGCAGATCAGGTGGTCTGGTATTCCCATCTCTTTCAGAATTTTCCACAGTTTGTTGTGATCCACACAGTCAAAGGCTTTGGCATAGTCAATAAAGCAGAAATAGATGTTTTTCTGGAACTCTCTTGCTTTTTCGATGATCCAGCAGATGTTTGCAATTTGATCTCTGGTTCTTCTGTCTTTTCTAAAACCGGCTTGAAAACCTGTAAATTCATGGTTCACATACTGTTGAAGCCTGGCTTGGAGAATTTTGAGCATTACTTTGCTAGTGTGTGAGATGAGTGCAATTGTGCGGTAGTCTGAGCATTCTTTGGCATTGCCTTTCTTTGGGATTGGAATGAAAACTGACCTTTTCCAGTCCTGTGGTCACTGCTGAGCTTTCCAAATGTGCTGGCATATTGAGTGCAGCACTTTCACAACATCATCTTTTAGGATTTGAAGTAGCTCAACTGGAAAATTCTTACCTACTCACCAATAAAAGCCTCACACATATCTTCCTGGGTGAACCTTTTCCATTCTCTTCCTCTCTCCTTCCCCATGGAGTTAAGGGCCTCCTGTGTCCTGAGACCAGATCGATGCCAGTGTTTATCTCTCTCTCTGACTAGGGAGCTGAACCCCTGGAGGCAGGGTCCCTGTCTTACTTGTCTCTCAGTCTCTGGCACCTAGCGTAGTGTTTGATATTTATAGGTGCTCGAAAAATCTTGTTTATAAAAAGAGCTGGATGAATGTATAGACAGAACAGACTTTTTAATTCGTTAGTGAATTTCTTTTAATTTTTAGTGTGTGTCTCAGATTCTGTTTTACCCAGAGTTGCATAACCATGGGAAGTTAGAAACCTGCCCTCTTCTCCACCTCCAGTGTGAAAGCTTCTGCCGATTTCCATCCCCAACTCCCTTCCACCCCTACCCAAGGGCAAAAGCTGTTTAAAAGCAGCACATACATTCAGCAAGTCAAAAAACAAAAATTCGAGAAAAAAAAGGAAAGCCAGTATGGATCCTTACAGACTATTTTATTCAGTCTTACCCTTGCAGACAAAGAAAATGAGAAAATGAACGAATGAAGTGAAACAGGAGTGAAAAACTCAATCAGGAGGGTTCTAATAGAAAAGAGGACAGGCTTGCTCTCAGAGGTCATTGTCTGGGATGGAAGATGAAATAGACAGGCTTAGGATTAGACTTGGGAGAAGGCAATGGCACCCCACTCCAGTACTCTTGCCTGGAAAATCCCATGGACGGAGGAGCCTGGTAGGCTGCAGTCCATGGGGTCGCTAGAAGTCGGACACGACTGAACGACTTCACTTTCACTTTTTGCTTTCATGCATTGGAGAAGGAAATGGCAACCCACTCCAGTGTTCTTGCCTGGAGAATCCCAGGGACGACGGGGCCTGGTGGGCTGCCATCTATGGGGTCGCACAGAGTCGGACACGACTGAAGTGACTTAGCAGCAGCAGCAGGATTAGCCTTAAAAAGGAACACATCAGAAAAGGCAAATAAGTCCAAGCCACACACCAGCCTCTGAGTTATCTCCAGGCTAAACAATAAGACAGCTCCAAATAGAGAATGATCTCCCGATTTCTCAGTGAGATCTTGAAGAAAATAATGTGAACAGTTTGAATGTTTAAACTTCAGAGGTGTTGCTTAGGTAGTCAGATATCTACTTGCAGTCCATATTTTTTTTTAAAGAAAATCTAGTATCTTAAAGGGCTTCCCTGGTGGCTCAGACAGGAAAGAATCTATCTGCAAATGCGGGAGACATGGTTTAGATCCCTGGGTTGGGAAGAACCCCTAGAGAAGGGAATGGTAACCCACTCCAGTATTTTTCCCTGGGAATTCTATGGACAGAGAAGCCTGGTGGGCTACAGTCCATGAGGTCACAAAGAGTCAGACATGACTGAGCGACTAACACACACGCAAGGTATCTTTTTAAAAAGTCATTTATTTTTATTTATTTATTTTTGGCTGCATCAGGTCTTTGTTGTCACAGAGGATCTTGGTTGGGTCCTGTAGGATCTTTCATTGCAGCACACAGACTCCCCAGTTGTGGCATGCAGGCTTAGTTGCTCTGAGGCATATGGGATCTTAGTTCTCTGACCAGGGATAGAACCCACATCCCCTATATTATGTTAATATAGATAGGTAATGGAGTGGGCACTGTAGGTACTTCACCAAAATATGGGAGAGGTCAAGTGGGGAGAGAACACACTGGAGAGATTTTAAAAATAAATATGCATTTTGGCTTCAAATCTGCATATGCAGCATGGTAAAAAGAGAAGATTGAGGCTGAAGAGATTGGGCTAGAGGCCAGGCTTGAGAATGTAAGAATGTCACCTGTCATTTCAGTAAACAGAATGGCCATAAAGCCATCAGCCATTACGCCACTCCCTACCTGAGGGGAATTCAGAACAGAAAAACAGGATACTGGCCCTAGATAATCAAGATGCATACCGAAGGACTGATTATACAAAGCCCAGAATTTCGAATTGCATAGATAGAAAAGCCTTAGATTCATTAACTTGAGGTGTCTGGTTTTTGTGATTCACAATAATCTTTTGATGTTCAACTATGTAGGTGTTTTTTGGCTTTTGAGGCAAAAATTTCTGTATATCCTGGTTCCCTCTTTACCTCCTTGGAGCAGTTCCTCAGAGCTAACTGAGAGCCTGTCTCCTGGGCTACTGTCTTCAGTAAGACCAGTGAATAAAACATCATTTTCAACTCTTCGGTTGAGTTTTTGTTTTCTTTTTTCAGTCAACAGGTGATGCAGTTGTTATTTTTTTTTTCCAATTTTTTAACCGAAAAAAAGGTATCAGTAATTGTTTCCCAATATCTGATGAATCCTGAGTGAGAGGAAGACAGGAGGAAGTATTGAGGCAGGGCCCGCAGGCCCGAAGCAGACAACTCAGCTGGCTCTCGCGTTTCCCAACCTCAAAATCTCTAGAGCAATTCCTCTCCTCTCCTTCCCTTCAGCCAAACAGCCTCCCCTCCCCTGCCTACTTGCTCCAACATTCCCACTGGAAAAGCTCCATTTCAACAACGCACACGCCCCACCCACTGTTTCTATCAGGGTTGCCGCCTTCCCCCACACCAGGATCACCAGGACCCTACCGGGGCCTCTCCCTCCCTAAACTCATCCAGAGGGCCACACCCAGGATACACCTACTTGCCTGCCTCTCCTCCTAGTGCAAAATATTTTGGGGCGGACCAGCATGAGGTCCACCCAACTGCAAATATAAAATTATTCTTTCACCACTGCAAGAACTATTTCTTACCTCTCCTTCACTCCTCAAACTTCTATCACTATTTACTTTCCTGTCTCACATTCAAAATACTGTTTTTAAAAAATCTTTTAAGGCAAGTAATAAGCATATCTTTTACTCACTGGGCACTTAGTACATGCCAAATAGTGAATTCAGCTCAGAACCATCCTCACTTCATTTAATCTCCACTTAATTAAATACAGTGATACTATTCTCCCCACCCATTTTTTTAATAAAGAAACTGAGGCCAAGGAACTCAGGCAAGGCCACAGGTGAGCAAGAAGCAAGGATCGGGCTCGAAGCAGGTCCTCTGCAATGATCCTGCTCCAAACACTCAGCTCTAGCCTCAGTACTGGGGGTGTCCCCTCACAGGCCCAGGCCGCCAGGGGAACATTAAAATGACATCGTCTTTGACCAACACACATGGCATAGAACCTGGGTGCGTGCTAAGTCACTTCAGTCATGTCTGACTCTTTGCAACCCCATGGACTGTAGCCCGCCAGTCTCCTCTTCCCATAGGATTCTCCCAGCAAGAATACTAGAGTGGGTCGCCATAACCTCCTCTAGGGGATCTTCCTAACCCAGGGATCGAACCCATCTCTCTTAAATCTATCTGCATTGGCAAGCAGGTTCTTTACCACTATCGCCACCTGGGAAGCCCTATACCTGGTTCTTGTTAAATAAACACATGCTCTGTATTTTTAGTTGCTAAATGTGGCCACCCTGCGGGGATGCCAGTGTATCTCCCCATCGGTCAAGGTCCCAAGCGTTGCTTCCTGCCCCTGTTTCTGTGCCTCCTCTTAGGTGGGCAGCTGGTGTCCTTGGCCTCCACACACAGTCAAATATGCCTGGAAAGTTGCACATCCAGTGGGGAAGCCTGTAGCAATGACTAAGGGGTTTAAAAGCATAAAAGCCCAGGCCCCTTGTCTTGGCTGGGGACACACACTGGGGACCCAGCCACTTACCTCCAGCGTCCTCTTTGGGGTCAGGTGAGGGCTGCTGTCCTCGGGACTGTGCCTGAAATCCCACCCTCCTCGGCTTCTTCCTCTTTCCCATCAAACTTCCCTCACACCTTTCCCAGTGCCTCCTGGGAATGCACTGATAATAGATCTGTTACACCTGAACTGGAGTCTCAGAATGTTCTTTGGGGAAATTAACCTAAGGCACCCTCTGCCCTAGGGCTTCCCAGGTGGCTCAGAGGTTAAAAAAAGAAAAAATATCTGCCTGCTAAAGCAGGAAACTCTGGAGACGCAGATTCGATCCCTGGACCAGGAGGATCTCCTGGAGAAAGAGATGGCAACCCACTCCAGTAGGAGCCTGGTGGGCTACAGTCTATGGGATCACAAGAGTCGCTTTTGACTGAGCACGCAAGGCACTTGGGGGACAAACAAACAGATAATGTTTTCTCTCTTAAATTTTGAATCAGCAGTATTAAAGATACCTCTGCAAAACCCAAATATACAAAAAAAATATTTTTTTAAAACATTGTAATTCGCATGCACTTAGACATTTTTGGCTTGAAATAGCCGGCACAGCCATCTCTCAGATCCCACGCATTCCGCTGTGTACAGTACTTCTGTCACAGCTGAAAAGCATTGAGTAGTCCTGAAATATTCATTGTACTTTGTAATAAAGCTTTTATTCTCTTTAATAAAACACATTCTCTTTATCACAACACATACTCTTTATCACAGCCAACTGTTCCCGAGGATGTTTAAGGCATTCTCAGCAATACTGCAGACTCACCATGGACCACCTAACTTTTCTTTCTTCATTAATAAGTTAATAGTTCTGTAAAAGGGGGCCAATATCAGCTTGCCTGGGGCTTCCCAGGTGGCTTAATGGTAAAGAATCTGCCTGCCAATGCAGGAGACTAGAAATGTGGTTTTGACCCCTGGGCTCTGAAGAAACCCTGGAGGAGGGCATGGCAACCCACTCCAGTATTTTTGCCTGGAGAATCCCTTGGACAGAGGAGACTGGTGGGCTATAGTCCATAGTCACAAAGAGTCAGACATGACTGAAGTGACTTAGCACAAGGAATACACATAACGGTATCTCTGAGCCCTTTATAGAACTAACCCCACCCCCCATCTGCCAATGAAAGATGTCAGCATTTTTCATATCAGAGAAAATCACCTAAGACTGGATTAAAGGAGTACACACACCATAATCTTGTCAGCAGCCATACCCTTGAACTATTGCTACAAAACTCCTCACCAAATCTTCCCAGGTCGGGACACACAGTTTTTGAGGCCAGGAGCCGACTGTCTCCCTCTTTGCCTGGCAAAGCAATAAAGCTGTTCAACTTCACCCAAAACTCTGTCTCTGAGATTGGATTCGGCACCGGTACACAGAGGCTGAGTTTTGGGCATCAATAAACAGGAATGTGAGCTGTAATTTTGGAGTTCTCACAGAAGATGAGAGCATATCCTACTCCACCATCTTGGACTGCTAAGAACAACCATAGACAGGAGAATGTTGGATCCAACCAAAAAAAGATACCCCACATCCAAGGGCAAAGGAGAAGCCCCAGCAAGATGGTAGGAGGGGTGAAATTGCATTTAGAATCAAACCCCATACACACCAGAGATGCTCGGAGGGCTCAAACAAAACCTTATGTGCACCAGGACCCAGAGACCCCACAGAGACTGAGCCAGAACTGTGTTTGAGTTTCTCCTACATTGGTACAGGTCAGCAGCGGACTGCTACAGGGGCAGGGGCTCTGGGTGCAGTAGACCTGGGTATGGCATAAGCCCTCTTGAGGAGATCACCATTAACCCCACTCATAGAGCTGCCAGAACTGACACCAGACTGGGAAACAGACTCTTGGAGGGCACAAACAAAAGCTTGTGTGTGCCAGGACCCAGGAGAAAGGAGAGCAGTGACCCCACAAGAGACTGACCCAGGCTTGCCCATGAGTATCCAGGAGTCTCTGGCAGAGGTATGGATAGGCAGTGGCCTGCTTCAGGGTTGGGGACACTGTGCAGCAGTGCATTCATGGGACCTTTTGAAGGAGGTCACCATTATCTTCATTACCTCCACCATCATTTGGTCTCAAGTCATACAACAGGGAGGGAACACAGCCCCACCCAACAACAGAAAATTGGATTAAAGATTTACCGAGCATTGCCCTGCCCATCAGAACAACACCCAGTTTCTCCCTCCATCAGTCTCTACCATCAGGAAGTTTCCATGAGCCTCTTATCCTTCTCCATTAGAGGGCAGACAGAATGAAAACCACAATCACAGAAAACTAACCAATCTGATCACATGGATCACAGCCTTATCTTACTCGATGAAACTATGAGCCATGCTGTGTAGGGTCACCCAAAATGGATGAATCATGGTGGAGAGAGAGAGACAAAACATGTTCCACTGGAGAAGGGAATGGCAAACCACTTCAGTATTCTTGCCTTGAGAACCCCATGAACAGTATGAAAAAGCAAAAAGATAGGACACTGAAAGATGAACTCCCCAGTAGGTGCCCAGTATACTACTGGAGAACAGTGGAGAAATAACTCTAGAAAGAATGAAGAGATGGAGCCAAAGCAAAGACAACACCCAGTTGTGGATGTGACTGGTGATGGAAGTAAAGTCTGATGCTGTGAAGAACAATATTGCATAGGAACCTAGAATGTTAGGTCCATGAATCAAGGTAAATTGGAAGTGGTCAAACAGGAGATGGCAAGAGTGAACATCGACATTTTAGGAATCAACAAACTAAAATGGACTGGAATGGGTGAATTTAACTCAGATGACCATTATATCTATTACTGTGGGCAAAAATCCCTTAGAAGAAATGGAGTAGCCCTCATAGTCAACAAAAGAGTCTAAAATGCAGTACTTGGATGCAATCTCAAAAATGGCAGAATGATCTCTGTTCGTTTCCAAGGCAAACCATTCAATATCACAATAATCCAAGTCCATGTCCAAACCAGTAATGCTGAAGATGCTGAAGTTTAATGGTTCGATGCAGACCTATGAGATCTTCTAGAACTAACACCCAAAAGAGATGTCCTTTTCATTATAGGGGACTGGAATGCAAAATAGGAAATCAAGAGATACCTGGAGTAACAGGCAAATTTGGCCTTGGAATACAAAACGAAACAGGTCAAAGGCTAGTAGAGTCTGTCAAGAGAACACACTGGTCATAGCAAACACCTTATTCCAACAACACAAGAAAAGACTCTACACATGGACATCGCCAGATGGTCAATACCTAAATCAGATTCTTTGCAACCAAAGATGGAGAAGCTCTAATCAGTCAGCAAAAACAAGACCTGGAGTTGACTGTGGCTCAGATTATGAACTCCTTATTGCCAAATTCATACATTTCAAAGTATGGAAAACCACTAGACCATTCAGGTATTACCTAAAACAAATTCCTTATGATTACACAGTGGAAGTGACAAATAGATTCAAGGGATTAGATCTGATAGAGTGCCTGAAGAACTATAGACTGAGGTTCATGACATTGTACAAGAGACATTGATCAAGACCATCCCCAAGAAAAAGAAATGCAAAAAGGTAAAATGGTTGTCTGCAAAGGCCTTACAAATAGCTTAGAAAAGAAAAGATGCAAAAGGCAAAGGAGAAAAGGAAAGAAATACCCATTTGAATACAGAGTTCCAAAGAATAGCAAGGAGAGATAAGGAAGCCTTCCGCAGTGATCAGTGCAAAGAAATAGAGAAAACAATAAAATGGGGAAGACTAGAGCTCTTTTCAAGAAAATTAGGATACCAAGGGAACATTTCATGCAAAGATGGGCTCGATAAAGGACAGAAATGGTGTGGACCTAACAGAAGCAGAAGATATTAAGAATACACAGAAGAATTATGCAAAAAATATCTTCATGACCCAGATAACTATGATGGTGTGATCACTCACCTAGAGCCAGACATCCTGGAATGTGAAGTCAGGTGGGCTTTAGGAAGCATCACTATGAACAAAGATAGTGGAGGTGATGGAATTCCAGTTGAGCTATTTCAAATCCTAAAAGATGGTGCTATGAAAGTGCTGCACTCAGTATGCCAGCAAATTTGGCCTTGGCAGTGGCCACAGGACTGGAAAAAGTCTGTTTTCATTCCAATCCCAAAGAAAGGCAATGCCAAAGAATGTTCAAACTACCGCACAATTGTACTCATCTCACACGACAGCAAAGTAACGCTCAAAATTCTCCAAGCCAGGCTTCAACGGTATGTGAACTATGAACTTCCAGATGTTCAAGCTGGTTTTAGAAAAGGCAGAGGAACCAGAGATCAAATTGCCAATATCCACTGGATCATCAAAAAAGCAAGAGAGTTCCAGAAAAACATCTATTTCTGCTTTATTGACTACGCCAAAGCCTTTGACTGTGTGGATCACAATAAACTGTGGAAAATTCTGTAAGAGATGGGAATACCAGACCACTTGATCTGCCTCTTGAGAAACCTACGTCCTGGTCAGGAAGCAACAGTTAGAACTGGACATGGAACAACAGGCTGGTTCCAAATAGGAAAAGGAGTACATCAAGCTGTATACTGTCACCCTGCTTATTTAACTTATATGCAGAGTACATCATCAGAAATGCTGGGCTGGATGAAGCACAAGCTGGAATCAAAATTGCCAGGAGAAATATCAATAATTTCAGATATGCAGATGACACCACCCTTATGGCAGAAAGTGAAGAAGAACTAAAGAGCCTCTTGATGAAAGTGAAAGAGAGTGAAAAAGTTGGCTTAAAACTCAACATTCAGAAAACTAAGATCATGGCATCCAGTCCCATCACTTCATGGCAAATAGAGGGGGAAACAGTGGCTGACTTTATTTTTCTGGGCTCCAAAATCACTGTGGATGGTGACTGCAGCCATGAAGTTAAAAGATGCTTGCTCCTTGGAAGGAAAGTTATGACCAACCTAGACAGCATATTAAAAAGCAGAGACATTACTTTGCCAATAAAGGTTCATCTAGTCAAGGCTACGGTTTTTTCAGTGGTCATGTATGGATGTGAGAGTTGGACTATAAAGAAAACTGACAGCCAAAGAATTGATGCTTTTGAACTGTGGTGTTGGAGAAGACTCTTAAGACTCCCTTGGACTGCAAGGAGATCCAACCAGTCCATCCTAAAGGTCTTGAATATTCATTGGAAGGACTGATGCTGAAGCTGAAACTTCAATACTTTGGCCACCTGATGCAATGAACTGACTCATTTGAAAAGACCCCAATGCTGGGACAGATTGAAGGCAGGAGGAGAAGGGGACGACAGAGGATCAGATGGTTGGATGGCATCACCAACTCGATGGACATGAGTTTGAGTAAGCTCCGTGAGTTGATGATGGACAGGGAAGCGTGGCATGGCAAGGAAGCATGGCAGTCCATGGGGTCACAAAGTGTCAGACACGACTGAGTGACTGAACTGAACTGAACTGAAACAGGGATGCAAACACCCAGAGACTACCATCAGTCGCTTCCCCCCACTGCCCCTCACCAGTGAAAGCTACCAGGCACCCTGCCCAGAAAGGAATGGGAGGAAGCTGGCATGACCATTCACAAGACCTGAGGGTGGCAGCCCCCTGCCCCATCTCCCAAGTTTGGTCCCAACTCACATGTAGTGGTTCTGATGCCAGATGCCACCATCTGCTATCCACAGGCTCTCACAGAGCCTCACTGCCTGCCTGGCCCGTGAAGTCAGGAATGTGTCCATCTGTGGGCCTGCACATCCACTCTCCATGGGCAGCACAGCCATGGGTCCCCAGGACCACCCTGTCATCACCTGGGACTGCAGACCTTGGAGGGACCCTCCCAAGTTCATTTGCATGAGGGTCTCCCAGCCAAGAAGGGCAGAGGGTCCCAAAGGACAAGATGCAGATAATAGGAGCCCTGGGTTTCATTTTGTTGTTTTCTCTTAGGATTGTTCCCTTTTGAAGTTTTTCCTTTGGGTTTGTTTTGTTGTTGTTGTTGTTGTTTGTTTCTTGTTTCTGGTTTTTGTGTGCCTGTTTTGGGGGTATTTTTTTATTTTGTTTTTGTCTTGTTTTGGCAGGGAGAGGTGGAAAACATTGCTTTGGGTCCAAGAGACACTGCCTTTGTACGGCACGTTCTCTGGTTTGAAGTATTATGTGTTCTCTGGCACCAGCCCTGAGATTTCATGGAATTGTCAGTTATTTTACCATCAGAAAATCTGCATTAACAATCCTAGAAGATTTTTCCTGGAACTCTTTTTTTTTTTCCTAGAAGACAACAAAGGCTAGCTGATCAAATATGTCTTGGGAGGGGCTTGAGTTAGACACATGCTGACTCCTCTAGAGAAAATGTTCAACTTAGCTTCTAAGTAGATATTTGTGATTTATTTGCAAGGGCAAAGGGGGAGTTCTTTCCATCCTTTAGGTTGATCTCTATGAAGGAAAATCTGGAATAAAGAAACTCTGAGATGTGTATATATCACACCATGGTTTCATCCCCCCAGCACCAGAGGTTTTCCACTAGTTGGGATGTGCTTCCTTGGAGTACAGAACCCTGCCGTGTCCTAAACATCAAGTTAGTACTTGGAATTCTGAACTGAGTGGAAGTTTATTTAGACCCAGCATGGGCTCCCCTTGCTCCTCTCCCAGGGCCTTGTCTTTGCAGTTCTGATGGGCCAAGACTCTCAAGGGCCCCGAGGGGCAGCCCACAGTCTGGTTTCTTGGTACATCTTTCTGGGAGCCAGCCCATCCAGAGGACTATGCACCCTGGTCAGCTCTCTGCCCCATAGAAAAGGGGCCTGTCCCTGCAGAGTGAGCCCTGTGGAGTCCAGATGGGCTCATAACCCAGTGTGTCTAATTCTGGGGTGACCATTAGTAAGTCCTCTGGTTCACAGATCTAGGCCAGGAACTCTAGGCAGCTTTGCTGGCAATAAGATTATTCAGGTCTCTGACCAGGCATGGTCCGTATCTAGCTTCCATGGGACTCTGGTCTCAGACAAGGCCGGTCCCTGGGTCAGGAACACTAAGAAGTAGACAAAGTTAATCAGACACAGAGTGAAGCTTTGGCTGGGCCTTTAGTGATGTGCTTCAGACCTCAGACTGAGCTCAGCCCCAGGGAGCAGAGGGAGACAGGACTCCAGAAGAACCATCGAAGCAATGCAATGGTGCTGGCTTTGTAGATGGAAGAGGGGGCCACAAGCCAAGGAATAAAGGCTGCCTCTAGAAGCTGGAAAAAGCACTGAAACAGAAGGAGCACAACCCCGATGGCACCTTTATTTTAGCCCTGTGAGATGACATTGAACTTCTAACCTACAGAACTGTAAGATAAGTTCATGTCACTAAAGGCACTAAGTTTGTGGTGACCAACCTAGACAGCACATTAAAAAGCAGAGACGTTACTTTGCTGACAAACATCCATCTAATCAAGGTGATGGTTTTTCCAGTAGTCATGTATGGATGTGAGAGCTGGACAATAAAAAAAAAAAGCTAAGTGCTGAAGAATTGATGCCTTCAAACCATGGTGCTGGAGAAGACTCTTGCGAGTCCCTTGGACTGCAAGGAGATCAAACCAGTCAATCCTAAAGGAAGTCAGTCCTGAATATTCATTGGGAGGACTGTTGCTGAAGCTGAAGCTCCAATACCTTGGCCACCTGATAAGAAGAGTCAACTCATTGGAAAAGACCTTGATGCTGGGAAAGATTGAAGGCAGAAGGAGAAGGGGATGACAGAGAATGAGATGGTTGGATGGCATCACTGACTTAATGGACATGAGTTTGAGCAAGCTCCAGGAGATGGTGAAGGACAGGGAAGCCTGGTGTCCATGGGGCCACAAAGAGTCGGACACGACTAAGCGACTGAACAACAAAGTTTGTGGTAATTTGTTACAGAAGCCATAAAAAACTGCTGCTGCTGCTGCTAAGTCGCTTCAGTCGTGTCCGACTCTGTGCAACCCCATAGACGGCAGACCACCAGGATCCTCTGTCCATGGGATTCTCCAGGCAAGAGTACTGGAGTGGGTTGCCATTTCCTTCTCCAATGCATGAAAGTGAAAAGTGAAAGGGAAGTCGTTCAGTCGTGTCTGACTCTTAGGGACCCCATGGACTGCAGCCTACCAGGCTCCTCCATCCATGGGATTTTCCAGGCAAGAGTACTGGAGTGGGGTGCCGTCTGATCAGATCAGATCAGATCAGTCGCTCAGTCGTGTCCGACTCTTTGCGACCCCATGAATCGCAGCACGCCAGGCCTCCCTGTCCATCACCAACTCCCGGAGTTCACTGAGACTCACGTCCATTGAGTCAGTGATGACATCCAGCCATCTCATCCTCTGTCGTCCCCTTCTCCTCCTGCCCCCAATCCCTCCCAGCATCAGAGTCTTTTCCAATGAGTCAACTCTTCACATGAGGTGGCCAAAGTACTGGAGTTTCAGCTTTAGCATCATTCCTTCCAAAGAAATCCCAGGGCTGATCTCCTTCAGAATGCACTGGTTGGATCTCATTCCAGTCCAAGGGACTCTCAAGAGTCTTCTCCAACACCACAGTTCAAAAGCATCAATTCTTCGGCACTCAGCCTTCTTCACAGTCCAACTCTCACATCCACATATGACCACAGGAAAAATAATAGCCTTGACTAGACGAACCTTTGTTGGCAAAGTAATGTCTCTGCTTTTGAATATGCTATCTAGGTTGGTCATAACTTTCCTTCCAAGGAGTAAGCGTCTTTTAATTTCATGGCTGCAGTCACCATCTGTAGTGATTTTGGAGCCCAGAAAAATAAAGTCTGACACTGTTTCCACTGTTTCCCCATCTATTTCCCATGAAGTGGTGGGACCGGATGCCATGATCTTCGTTTTCTGAATGTTGAGCTTTAAGCCAACTTTTTCACTCTCCTCTTTCACTTTCATCAAGAGGCTTTTTAGTTCCTCTTCACTTTCTGCCATAAGGGTGGTGTCATCTGCATATCTGAGGTTATTGATATTTCTCCCGGCAATCTTGAACCCAGCTTGTGCTTCCTGCAGCCCAGCGTTTCTCATGATGTACTCTGCATATAAGTTAAATAAACAGGGTGACAATATACAGCCTTGACGAACTCCTTTTCCTATTTGGAACCAGTCTGTTGTTCCATGTCCAGTTTGAACTGTTGCTTCCTGACCTGCATACAAATTTCTCCAGAGGCAGATCAGGTGTTCTGGTATTCCCATCTCTTTCAGAATTTTCCACAGTTTATTGTGATGCACACAGTCAAAGGCTTTGGCATAGTCAATAAAGCAGAAATAGATGTTTTTCTGGAACTCTCTTGCTTTTTCCATGATCCAGCGGATGTTGGCAATTTGATCTCTGGTTCCTCTGCCTTTTCTAAAACCAGCTTGAATGTCTGGAAGTTCACGGTTCACATATTGCTGAAGCCTGGCTTGGAGAATTTTGAGCATTACTTTACTAGCATGTGGGATGAGTGCAATTGCGTGGTAGTTTGAGCATTCTTTGGCATTGCCTTTCTTTGGGATTGCAATGAAAACTGACCTTTTCCAGTCCTGTGGCCACTGCTGAGTTTTCCAAATTTGCTGGCATATTGAGTGCAGCACTTTCACAGCATGATCTTTCAGGATTTGCCATAATATTTGTTAACTCTTTAAAAGTGTAGCACATGAGCAAATAATTTAAATGGAACCTTACCCATTACTATGCTATGGAGTTTGGATGTTACCTGTGGACCATTCAACTGGGGATTAGGAAGTAGGCCAGAGATGGAACCAGACCTGTGCATAGAAATCATTCTAGAGGTAATGTGGAAGGTGGATTTGAGTGTAGAAAATAGGGCCACAGCAAGGGAAACCAGGGAGGAGGCTGCTCAAAGACCCAGACCAAAGATGACCAAGCTAGGGGTTGGCATGGGATTTGGGTGTATAGAGTAGAGAGGCTTGTAGGGGAGACGAGTTTTGTAGAGAAAAGGGTAAAGATTCGGTGACCTACTGGGTACTGATGGCAAGGAAGGAAGGAGCTTCAATGACTTCAGGTTGTCCAAGTAGGAGAATGGAGAAACAAGGTTTGAAAGAGGAGGGGTGGGTTGGTGATAAACATTCTTTGCCTTGGACATGTTCTTTTCAAGTAGAGATGTTCAATGAGCAATTGGAAATGCAGATCCTGGGCTCAGTGCAGATGGAAATTTGGGGATGACACAGATGCAGCTGAAGGCTTGGTGTGAATGACAAAGAGCATGTGGAGCAAGCAGTCCACCAGGGACTCAATCCCCGGGATCTGTGAGGTTCAAATGGCAAGTCAACTAAGAGGAGTCTGAGAAACAAAGAGCAGAAGAATGATTAGGGAGGAGTGGAAAGAGCAAATTAGTCGGAAGGGAAAGTTACATGCAGGGCCCTGTTCCAACTCCCCTCTTCCACCAGACTTCCCTGTGTCCTGCTTGAGGGCCCAGGGTGTTCACAGAGTCTATCACTCTGTTGCGGCATCTTGTCTTGCTTCTGCAGCATCCCAAGCCCATCCGGAAGCTCAGGCTCCCTTGGGTCTTCTCTCTTCTCATCATTTCCTGTTCTGAGAACGGAGACATAGTGCCTGCCTCCACCTCCACTCACTCCTGGATCAAAAACCAATCTCAGGGGTCCTGGCAGGCACTGAGAAAGAGAGAGGAAGAGTCTCCAGACCCAACCAGGAAAAGAGTCTCAAGGGCCCTCTGCACCTTGAAGAATCCAATCCTCTTGAACTCTCTCTGACCTCAGGAGCCAACTTGTTATTGGCCAGAGAGGCAGGGAAGCTCAGGGGAATTAGTGGCCCAGTTCCAACCCACCATTCCCCAGTTGCAGAATCTTGGCCAAGTCCCTGAAGCCTCTCTGAGCTCAATTTCCTTGTCTGTAAATTGGATAATGGTACTACTCTATTGGGCTTCCCTGGTGGCTCAGATAGTAAAGAATCTGCCTGCAATGTGGGGAGTTTGATCCCTGGGTTGGGAAAACCTCCTGGAGGAAGGCATGGCAACCCACTCTAGTATTCTTACCTGAAGAGTTCCATGGACAAAGGAATCTGGCGAGCTATAGTCCATGCAGTCACAAAAAGTCACGAGCAACTAACACTTTCACTTTTTTCACTACCCTTTCACCCCTTCACGAATCACAGCCTGTGTGTCCCTTGGACTACAAGGAGATCAAACCAGTCAATCGTAAAGGAAATCAACCCTGGATATTCATTGGAAAGACCAATGCTGAAGGTGAAGCACCAGCATTGGACACCTGATGCGAAGAGAGGACTCACTGGAGAAGACTCTGCTGTTGGGAAAGATTGAAGGTAAAAGGAGAAGGTGGCGGCACAGGATGAGATGGTTAGATAGTATCACCAACTCAATGGACATGAGTCTGAGCAAACTCCAAGAGATGGTGAAGGACAGGGAAGCCTGGCGTGCTGCAGTCCCTGGGGCTGCAAAGAGTCAGACACGACTTAGCGACTGAACAATAACACTACCCTATTGATTGTACCCACCTTTCTGCAAGTTGGATAACAGTACCACACAGAATTGTGAGAATTGCTGGATAGTGCACAGAAAGCTCTTAGTAAGTGCCATTAAGCATCAGATAGGAGTGACCTTAGTGATGAACAGAACAAAACCTGAGGTAACGCCCCCACCCCAGGGCTTCTCCAACAACAGTGGGCAGACGTGTGCCTTATATTTAAACACTTAAGAAGCCAGTCTGAAGCCTTTGTTTCCAAATTGTCTGCTCCTAGAGCACTTTCTTTCTATTCCTCTAGAACATTTTATCAGTTCCATCTTCTCATTATTGAAAATAAAAATAAAGAAGAAGTTGAGCCACTTGGAGAAGCTGCTGCTGGGGTGAGGCTCTTTCTACCTTGATGTTCAGTGGAGCCGTGGGGTCACAGACAGCAGAGGGGGAGATGGAGGCACGTTTGCTGTCCTCTTCTCTTGGAAGCCTGTTCAGAGGCCTAGGGGGAGGAATTGCTGGAGAGGGAGAAGGTGACAGTACAGGAGAGGCCAAGGAAGGGATGGATGCGAGGGGTCCCCTCCGCCTCTGACCGTCACAGGAGAGACGGGCCTCCATGCGTGGGGGCCACATCACCTGCTGATGTGAGGGGAGCAGTGAGGGGAGATCCCAGGGAGCTTGAGGAGCTGCAAGGAGTTTGAAACGCTGCCACGAGGAGGAATCAGATCGGAGGACAGCCAGGGCTCGCGCCTGAGGCCTGGCTGGCTCCACAGTGGGAGGTGTGCATGCAGGGGTAACTGCCCACCTCTGCTTCCTGGTCACCTGAGCTCTAGAGTTTCCCACAGTCACCCTCATGTCTAACAAAGGTGGTCTTTTACATTTTGAAGTCTTATTTTAAACATCTGAGTGGGTAAAACTTTAAAATGAACGTATACACATAACCTAAAAATGGTGTTACTGCTTTATTATTTGAAAAATCAAAATATAAACGCACTTACAATAAAGCATCTGAAGGCTATTCTCATTACAATAACCGTGTTTTCACACACATGAACTTTCATGCACATGCATTACGTGTTACATCGACATACGAATAATCCATGGAAAAGACGACAGGCAGAGCCCACAAAGAGCGCTTCTCTGGTTCAGGGGGTCAGCGTTCCTCCCTGACATCAGCATTCCGGTATGCACGTCTTGATTTCTTCCTCTAAGTCCAGGCCTCGGGATATCTTGCTGGCATTTCACCCCCCAAGCTTGGCAGGACCTGGACCTGCCCCCGCCCCCACCACCACGTGGCTCCCTATGGGCTGGCTGTCTGCTCTCCTGCAGGAGTCACTCCCCTTTCTCAGCAGCAAGGGGGCATCCCCAACAAGAGCACACGGCATGGTAATGCCACATACTTTGATTACAATTAGGCCTTGTTGCTAATTAGCATCTACATAAAACAATTAGCAAAATATATTAGCGTGAAATTTCTCTTTTAAAATGCCCCACACAACCCATATTTTTAAATAGTCAACTGAAGGATAAAGTCCATCAATTGTTCTAAACTCCTGCTGAGCGCCTCTAGTTTGTAGCAGCTCAGCTGGTCTCTCAATGCCCTCGGGAGCTTAGAAAATTTTTTTAATGTCAACAGATGGACATTGTAAGGAAAGTGTGGAGAAAAAGAGGGCAAGCTGGGCAGTCAGGCAAGAAAAAGAAATTTATTAGAGGGAAAACAAGAGGATGACTGGCCCTTAAGGAGAATCAGTGTCCTCCCTTTCTAATGGGGTCTTTCTTATACCCTGCCAATGAAAAATTCTCTGAAGGAATTTTTAGCCTGTAGCTGAGTCCTGCTGACATGTAGCTGGAGGTCTGAAATCCAGTGGTCTCGTAGCCTTGAGAAAGTAGGGGCCAGTGGGAAAATAGACTGTCATTTGGGCAATTTGGTCAGTCTCAAGGATCACTGTGATTTTATTCTTTGTTTGTGAGGTCAACATAATGAGCCATTTCAACCATAAGCCCCCATGTGGGTGCTATCAGACATGTGGATAGGGTCCCACATGTCTGTGGGCTGTAAAATATAAACGGGAAAAGTTTAGCTTCACAATGATTTAAGCAAGACAAATAACTATGAAGTTTCATTGACCATACCCAGTAAATCGACAAAATCCAGTGTACAGCAGTGTCTGGCACTATTGCAAATCAGTGTAGCTTTTTTGGGGGGGACAGTCATGCAATAACCATAATACTTTGACCCAGCAATTCTACCCAAGGAGTGAAGACAAAGGTGCGAAAATTTTGTGCAACAATGTTCACTGAAGTTTCTCCCTATAAGAGGAGGACATTTAAAACAATCCTTAGCAAACAACGATATGCAGGTACACTGAGAGGTTCAGCGTGGCCACTATGAACTGCATTCATACATGAGATTTTATACATAAAATAATAAGTGACAGTAAAGGAAGACTCCAACTGAATCAATATATCACTTGTAATTAAATGAAAACGTATTTCATTTAAGGGACACAGATCATACCAGAAATGAATTAAGAATGAAATAAATAATTGGCATTGAGGTTTTTGTTCTTGTTGCTGTTGTAAAGTTGAGTCCAAAACAAAATTTAATTTATAAAAAAATAAAAAAGGGAGACCCCTAGAGCTCTGTGTGGGCACTGAGCGGCCCTGTGGCCGGTGATATGGATGCAGGGCAGAGGCTAGCTCAGTCAGGATTTCTCGCCTCGGCATCACTGATGCCTTGAGACACACGATTCTGTGTTGCGGGGGCTGTTCTGTGCATTGTAGGGTGACCACTGTCTTTGCTGGCTCTTACCCACTTGATGCCAGCAGCACCCTCAGGCATTGCCAAATGTCTGACAGTCGAGGATGGGAGACAAAATGTCCTGGGTTGAGAACCACTGGAGTGCCCGCTAAAAAGCCACAACTCTCCAGCTTAGCCACAGGCAGAGGCAGGCAGAGATCATGAGGGCCGCGGGGAGCCAGGGAGTATGTGCCCTTTTAAGAGGTCTGTCCTGATCCAATTAGGATGACACAGAATGTGCCTCCAGAATGACACAGCCTGATTTTGTTTTTCCTTAGCGGATACTTCAAAGTTAAAACGCTTTGTGCAGTCTGAGCCCTGTGTCTGTCGGCTTCACAGGGGTGGGTCAGCAAACTTTTTCTATAAAGGACCAGATGGTGACTATTTAAGGCTCTATGGAAGAAACTCTGTCACAACTACTCAGTTCTGTCTCTGTGTGCAGAAAGCAGCTGGAGATGATACATAAAAGATGAGTGTGACCGCGTCCCAACTAAGTTTCATCAGTAGACACTGAATTCTGTAGAATTTTCACATATCATTCAATGTTATTCTTCATTTAATTTTGTTTTCTAGTCTTTGAAAATGTAAGAATAATTTTTGGCTCATGGGCCCTTCAAAAACAGAGCCCAGACTGGGCTCGAGGGCCAGTTGGCAGGCACCTGGGCCGAAGCATGCCTGCTGCAGCAGCAATAGCTAAGAGCTACTGGAGACCTGGGGAAGGGACTGGGGGTGTGGGGGGTAACTGGCAGGTGTTGGGCAGACCAGCACAGGCTTTCCCCACACGAGGCAGGAGCAGCCCTGAGGGTGGCGGGACCTGCCCATCTTCTGCCTCTTTCAAAGTCCCACCCCCACCAGGATCCCCACCAGGACCCCACCTCACATGGTGTTACTCTGTGTTTTATTGCAGAGAAAGAATGAAGGTACCATCTCTCTTTTTTGAACCACTAACCGCTTCTCTGCCAGTCTTTAAAATTTTTTTCTGATATTACTGTAAAAGAAAGGCTAGTAACGGCACTAATGTAGCTGTTTGCATGGTTCCCAGAGCCCTAGAAAACTCTAAGGAGAATTTTATCAGTTTTTAATGAGCTTGATAAAACAAGTTGTCCTGTTTGTGTCTTCTCAGTATCTCTCTGACAGCAACAGGAAAAAACGCAGATGGCCCTCTCCATCTGCAGCCACAGAGGCAGGGCAGGACCCTAGAGCAGGGACAGTTCAGGACCAGATTCCAGGAGAGGATGGCCCCCGCCGGCTTCTCCCAGGCCAGGCCCGTGACCTGCTCTGCAGAGCTGTGCTGCTCAGCATGCTTGCTGGCCTTCCTCGGAAACTTGCCCCCTTTCCTCGCAGGAAACACTGACTCCTGCAAAACCGCCCTGGGCCATCTAGAACAAAACAGAGGGCCCTAAATTTCCTAGCCCTCAAAGCTAGCAGAAGTAAATCTGGAGATGTTATAAGGGGGCTAATGGAAAGGGGAGAAAGGTATAAAAAGAAAAGAAATAAGAAATGGGAGAGGGGAAAAAAAGGAAGCATTTAAAAAGATGCAAAGCTGCTGGGAATGGTGGGAAAAAAGGAGCAGAAGACAGGCGGCAAGAAGGAAAGTGAGAAAGGGAATGAAACAGAGGAAGGGTCAAGGGTGTGGTGCACGCGTGCTAAAGTCACTTCAGTCGTGCCCAGCTCTTTGCGACCCACTGCACTGAAGCCGGACAGGCTCTTCTGTCCATGGAATTTTCTAGGCAAGAATACTGGAGTGGATTGCTGTGCCCTCCTCCAGGGGATCTTCCTGACCCAGGGATTGAACCCGCATCTCTTATGTCTCCTGCATTGGCATGCAGATTCTTTACCCGTATTGCCACCTGGGAAGCTCCAGGGCATGGTATTTGCCAGCTATTCATCAGAAGCTTCAGGTGTTAACGAATGGTTAAGGGAGGGAGAGCAAGGGTAATGGCTTCATCCCTGAAACCCACTTCGATTTGTGACCTTTTCTCTCTCCTCACCATCAAACTCTTGGACTTTAGGTTCAAAAGGGTGTGAGAAAAAGACTAGAGGGACTCACTGGCACTCCCTGCCCCTCAGCTGGAGGCAGCAGAGGGTTTTTCAGAAGAGAGAGGAATGTGGGGTACCAGGCTAGGGCCTCCTGTGAGCCCAGAGATCAGAGGTGGGTGGAAAGGGCCAGTCTGGGGTTCTGGGAGACAGGGAGTTCACAGGAGTGCCCACATAACAACAGGGTTGGGGAGGGAGGCGTCAGGGCAGAGAGCGCCCACCACAGCCGAGAATCCTTTCATTTGGTCCCTTTCTGCTCCCGGACCATAGGCTCCCAGCGCCTGCCCCAGGCATCCTTTATTCCTAGATTTGTCAGTGGTCACTGTTCTCTGAACCAGGACTGAGGAATTTGGGGGTGCTGTAGACACTGGAGACTTAATGAGGAGGCAGCTTTGGGAAAGCATCCTTGCCTGTGCCCATGATAAGGACGCAGTGATTAGAGGAAAGTGGCAAGGGATAGGGAAGAGGGCACGTCCCTGCCTGGGGTCAGGCAGCAGACCTCACATTCCCCTGAAAATCTGCTGGCACTCAGAGCCAGTCCCAGGATGGACGGGGCATTGAAATCCCAGGTGAGCCCGAGCTCCAAACCCGAGGCAACTCAAAATCTCTAACTTGGGGTGGTTCCTTCTAAAGGTCAGGGGCTGGCACTGGAAATTAATCTTGGTTATAGGAAAGTAAAGCAATGTTTTTGCACACCTGAGTCAGTGGCTTGTGAAGTCTGTGACACTGCTTGTGGAGCACAAGCACAGACTTCTCACTCTTGGAGAAAATACCATCAACCTTTCTATCTGGCAAATGCTGGGCTCACCAGGCCCCACTGCCCCCACCTCACCAGGCTCTCAGCAACCTCCCGCAATGGCCAGACGAGCCATCGCCAACACCAGCAAGCCACTGTGTGCAGGGTGTGAGCCCAGGGCCAGCCGCAAGTTCCCAGGGGTCTGCCATCAGCCCTTGGGCTAGAGGTTCCAGTCAAGGTTGTGGGCTCCCGGCTTTGCCGGGTGAAGGCAGAGGAGCCCGGTGTGGGAGCAGCATGGTTACTAAGCATTCCACGTGCCCAGGCCCTGCCTGGCTGCGTCTGGGGAGGCCTTTGCAGGATGTGTTCCGTAAGCATTCCTGGGCTCCGGGCCAGCATGAGGGACCAGAGTCCCTGTCAAAAAGCCACTTCCATCTACAGTGCCTTTCAACTCCCAGGCTTGGGTACAGACAGAGGGGCAGCAGGGGCCCCTGGAAACTGTTGGCGGGCTGGGCTATGACCTGGACAGCGGGGCGGACCTGCTGGCCCAGGCGAGCGTCCCTTCCCCAGTGCCCTGCTGAGGCCCTCCCTTGTTCCTCCATCCCCCACTGCAGGCGTGGAGTGGACCAAGGGCAAGAGTCCTGGGTTGGTTGTTGCTGCAGACACTTAAGATTTAATGAGGGTAATGAAGCGTTTCAGGCACTTCATCTGGAAGGCCACCCCACTTGCTGCCTCTGTGTTGAAAGAGAGATTTAAAGCGACCTAAAGCGACGCCATGGCTGCCTCAGAGTGGAACCTAGAGCCGGGGAAGTCAAGGTGATGGGAGAGCCCCTCGCCTCCCAGCAGGTCACCCAAGTGCCAACTAAACAACAGTCTTCTGGCAACGGGGAAAGTCTCTCCTGGAGCTGTGAGGAGCAGCCCCAGCACAGGCCGTGCCCAAGGTCCAATTCCTCGGGAAGGCCACATATGTCTGCCTCCAGTGTCTACTGTCCCTCTAAGTCCATCTGCCAGGGGCCTCAGTGACAGCTTGTTAGCTGAACAACAACAACAACAAAATTGTTCTTCGTCTGCAGTGCTCAGGCTGATCAGCATCCTTTCTTCTCAAGCAAATTCCACATCTGTACCAACCAAGTTTGGGGGTGTGCAAGGCTTTCTCTAACACAAGCAGGATGGGACGATGCCAAGAAAGCTCTTGTAGCCATACCTTCCCCCTCTGTGTGTCACCCACACTGAGACACAGCGGGATTCAAGCCACAGCAGCTCTCAGACTTCTCTGTGGATTTGCTCTGGAAGTTTTTCAGACACGAGAAATTCTCTGGTTGTCACTGAATTTTTCAAGTATGGGTTTGGTGCTCCTTCCTCACAGAGATGGTCTGGCCCACAGCCCTGGGTGGGAGGGAGAAGCCGCTCTCTGGTTTCTGGGTAGATCCCCTCTAGCATCCCAGAGCTCAGGCACTGGGGCCCTCTGGGTGGAATCTCGGTTGAAACAGTGGGACAGTAAGGCCTGTTTGGGGAGGCCACGTACTCATTCTTTTCTCCTCCCAAGATATTTTCGCAACCCTTTCCAGGATTCTCAGCGGAAACCACTTCCAGAAAATTCTCAAAGTTCACCACCAGCTTGTCAATAAAGTCATTGGGTGAATAACATGGTTTTAGAATCCCGTCTTCTCTGTTCACAGAGTCGTCAAACTCCTTCAGATTTAGCTTACCCTGGGAAAATGAGAGAGACACGCCCCCAGTATTCATTTGGGGGCCACACATGATGTAGACAAAAGCTACTGGGCTTGGGACACCCAAAGCCCACCTCTGCACTGCTGCTGCTAAGTGGTCCCCTCCACGGGAGCTTGGCAAGAGTGGCCCATTTCCTGAGAAGAACACACTATATTCAAATAATTTCTTCTTCTAGGGAGCCCAAAGCTATTTTTCATATACTCATGGGTTCACAAAATCCCAGTGGAGATGGAGGCATCAAAATTAAAACTCTTACAGATGGAAAAACCACAATCATAAAGACAAATGACTTCCCCAATGTCACCAGAAAAATCAAAGATGGCTTCCTGGCAGGGGCAGGGTCGGACCTCTTTGCATTCCCAGAGCCTAGTTCAATGCCTGGCATATATTGAGTGATTAAGTGGGTGCTACAGATAATTCAAAAAACATTTTAGACATCAGACAATACTTCCTATGAATTAATTTACTCTCTTAATAACTTTTGATCAGTGGAAAATGAAATAGGATAATACATGAATGATGAGAGAAGAAAATAGAAATAACAAAAATTTAATTAAATAATAATATAATTTTAATGTCCATGTTAAGAAAAAAAGTCTTCTGAGTGGAAATAAGGGCTAATACTAAAAATTCCTGCATCAAGGGATACTGAAAATAGTCCTTCAATAATAAGGATTTAAAGGTTATGCTTGATTGGGCTTATTTCTACTTAACCAAGAAATTAAACCTTAAAAATTTCAGAACAGTTTTCACTTTCAAAATGTATGTGAAAGGAAACTTTCTATTATGAATAACTCACGAGAATACCCATTGCCAACTTCTCCAATCTGAGAAGAACAATTTGACGCACCCTGCCCCAGCCTTTGGGTGGAAATTCACATAAGCAGTCCCCAGGTGGTTTCTGGATTAATTTGCTCTTGGCTGCTTTTTCAACAGCCTCCAACCTTATAGCTCAGCTCTCCTGCTTTCTAACTGGACAGTCAGGTCCTTAAAGGTAAGGCCAGTGTCTTTCTTCTATGGCATCCTTTATAGGACCAGTTCTATGCCCAGCAAACACCAGGTTCTATGAGCCTGGTGAAGCCCTTTCCTCTTGTCCAAAGATTGAGGTCAAAGTTGTTCCAGGAAGGCTGATTCCACTTGTCCTGCCAGCCATTCCCTGGGATGTTTAAACCTCGAGTTCCCCTTGTGTGAACCCTGTGCAAATCTCAGCCCAGGACTGCTCCCCACCCACATCATCCTGTCCACCTCCCATAACCAGCCTGCTCACAATCTCCTTAATAGAAACAGGAGCATTTACCTTGAAATCATCTCCACACCACGTGGCTATACTGCTTTCAGCAGGGTTGGGAACATCAGGCCAACATAGGTGCTTCAGTTTGCTAATAAGAGAGAAGATTTTAAAACAGGAAGTGAGTCCAAGAAGCATTTTACTTGTACTGCATGGCCAAGCCAAAAGAGTGTTAACCCGCCTTCCAGTGGAGGAGACGCAAGACCCAGGTTCAAGTTGGGAAGATCCCCTGGAGAAGGAAATGGCATCCCACATCAATATTCTTGCCTGGAAAATTCCATGGACAAAGCAGCCTAGTGGGCTACAGTCCATGGGGGTCACAAAGAATCAGACACGACTGAGCCCGCATACACACGTGGGGAACTGTGCGGCTCCCTATTGAATAATGGCAAGCTCACAGCCTCCTGAGGGAAACTGAGAAAACAAAATACTTTGTTGGGGGAGGGGGGTGAAACTGCAAGTCATTTGTGGGACGTGATGGAGGGAGACCTTTCCCCAGACTATTCCCCAAAGCTATTCTTTCCCACTCTCCTGCCACTGTGTCTCCACACCCTGGTCCTGGTGCAGGGAATCACACTATCACAGAGCCATTTGTTTGAGATTTATTCCCCAAGAAAGGTAACACTCTAAGTCTTATAAAAGATACCCATATTTTAGAGCAGTGATTCTCAAAGTGTGGTTCCCAACCAGCAGCATCGTCACCACCTGGGAGCTTTTAGGTATGCAAAATGTCCAAGAATTTGTGCTGAAGATTCAGTTACAATCCACAGGAACTGAGGTTGACTTAGTTTGACCATATCTAAGCACAGCTTGGGCTTCCCAGGTGAGGTCAGTGGTAAAGAACCCACCTGCCAATGCAGGAGTCATTAGAGATGTGGGTTCAATCCCTGGGCTGGGAAGATCCCCTGGAGGTGGGCATGGCAACCCACTCCAGTATTCTTACCTGGAGAATCCCATAGACAGTGGAGTCTGGCAGGCTATGGTCCCTAGTTAGGTCTCTAGGGTCACAAAGAGTCAGACACAACGGAAGTGACTTAGCACACATGCACACGTGAGCGCAGCTTGGCAGAGAAGGCTCACAATTGTGCAGTTCTGGAGAGAGAGGTCTACCAGGCAGGGAGCCCGTGACCCTCAGGGCAGAATGAGACCCCCCGGCAGAGAAAGCACAAGACCCTGAAGACAGGCTTCCTTCCCTACAGTGGCCAGAGCAGGCAGGACAAAGGGCCTTCAGCCAGCCCTCCAACACTGTGTAACTAGCAAGGACCAGTCTATGCTGGCCATGTGCTAGCCAGTGCCCCAACTCCCCACTCTACCTAGAAGAGAAGCTGGCCACCTGGAGACCCTTTGCTGCTGCCAGTGGTCCCCACTAGACACTGAGAGAGAGGATCTTCTCCCCAGCTCTAGTCTTAATTGCAGAACATAGCAGATAAAGCCTGTGAGGCAGCTGGCACTTCCCTGGCTTCAAAAAGTCCTAGGCCTGGTGCATGGGACTGTGGGGGGTGGAGGTCCTCTGCTCCAGTTAGAATTCCAATGTGCCACAGTGTAAGGCACAGGATAAATTCAGTAGCTATGTGAAAAACCAAAAAATGAATGAACATGCCTAAATGGCAGAGTGCCCTCTTCCACCCATTGTGCCTTCTACCCCATTTCCATCCCTGATTTTGAGGGCCCACATTGTTGTCTCCAAACTCACTTGGGTTTTTTGATGCCATATACCACCGTCAGGATGATGAGAATAAGAAGGCCCCCTCCAACCAGAGAAGTTACAAGAAAAATCTCAAAGACACCTTTGGGAAAAGGAGAACAAAAGTCAATAGTAGGCTGAGCTCCTTACTTTCTTGACAAAAATCAAAGATTAATATTTCCTTCTAGTAGTTTTATGCAGAGTACATCATGAGAAATGCTGGGCTGGAGGAAGCACAAGCTGGAATCAAGATTGCTGGGAGAAATATCAATAACCTCAGATATACAGATGACACCACCCTTATGGCAGAAAGTGAAGAAGAACTAAAGAGCCTCTTGATGAATGTGAAAGAGAAGAGTGAAAAAGTTGGCTTAAAGCTCAACATTCAGAAAACTAAGATCATGGCATCCAGTCCCATTACTTCATGACAAATAGATGGGGGAACAGGGGAAACAGTGGCTGACTTTATTTTTCTGGGCTTCAAAATCACTGCAGATAGTGATTGCAGCCATGAAATTAAAAGATGCTTACTCCTTGGAAGGAAAGTTATGACTAGACAGAATATTAAAAAGCAGAGACATTACTTTGCCAACAAAGGTTCGTCTAGTCAAGGCTATGGCTTTTCCAGTGGTCATGTATGGATGTGAGAGTTGAACTATAAAGAAAGCTGAGCACCAAAGAATTAATGCTTTTGAACTGTGGTGTTGGAGAAAACTCTTGAGAGTCCCTTGGACTGCAAGGAGATCCAACCAGTCCATCCTAAAGGAGATCAGTCCTGAGTGTTCATTGGTAGGACTGATTTTGAAGCTGAAACTCCAATACTTTGGCCTCCTGATGCGAAGAGCTGACTCATTGGAAAGACCCTGTTGCTGGGAAAGATTGAGGGCGGGAGGAGAAGGGGACGACAGAGGATGAGATGGTTGGATGGCATCACCAACTCAATGGACACGGGTTTGGGTTGACTCCGGGAGTTGGTGATGGACAGGGAGGCCTGGCGTGCTGTGATTCATGGGGTCGCAAAGAGTCAGACATGACTGAGCGACTGAATGGAACTGAAATGAACCAATAGTTTTAGCAACATATTCCTTGTCAATTTTCTTTCAATTTAATTCAAATTCATTTCATTTCTCCTCTCCATGAATAATACTGACAAATTATGTTCCCCAGGTTCATCCTCCAATTTCATTCATTTAATAAACATTTTATGAGCACTTATAATTTGGCAAACACTATTCTGAGTAATAAAATAAACAACAAGAAACACAGGAATCCCTACTCTCATGGAGTTTACATTCTGGTACAAGAATTCAGACAATAAATAATGTAAGATTATTTCAGATAAAATGGGTGTTTTTAAAATTATTTTTGTTATTAGAGAAAAACTAGGGTAAAGTAGGATAGGAGTTAGTACCTTTAGATAGGGTAGCAAAGGAAGGCTTTTGGGAGAAGTGAAATTTGAGGTAATGTGAATAATGAGAAGGAATGAGCCATGTTCATTTTGGGGAAAGCATTCCAGGCAGAAAAAAGAGCAGATTCAGGAGCATAAATGGGAACATAAATGGTAAGTGGTGGGAGGTGAGATCAGGAAGGGACAGATTAGGAAGGGTCCTAAAAGCTATAGGAAGGAGTTTGGATTAAGCAGGGCGTCTAGGATTTTAAACTCTGGCTGCTGTGTGGAAAACAGATGGTAGAGGATCAAAGATAGAAGCAGGGAGATCTATAAGAACCAAAGGTAAGAAACTTCTAGGCTCCAAGGTAGACTTTTGCCTTCAAGTTGACCCCTAGAGAAATTCCACCAGATAATGCAATTTGTGCCTACTGTTGTAAAAATATAACATGATTTTTAAAAATTTTAAAGAGCAATATCAAAAAAGAAGTCCCTAAAGACAATGTTTCAGTCAATAAAAAACGAACGTGTTTTCTGTGTAGAAACACATACTGTACCCACATTTTCTAGAACCATAAACTGCTTTTCTTCTCTTGGAAACATGATAAATAAGGGACTTCCAAGAATACTTAGACTATTTCTAGCTTTTATTGAAATTTTGCAATATTCCTTCACTTTTAAGTTTCATTTGTAAGAACAGTGTTAGTATATCCTTACAATCAAACCTGTCATTCAAAGACTTGGAAAAATTAACCTGTTTCTCTCATCTTCCTTCCTTCTTTCTCCTTCATCTCCCTTCTCAGCCCATCTTCTTTCCCTCTTGAATAGCCCCACAAGCATCATATGAATCATATTATATTTTACATTATTGTTGTATTTATTACAATTTTCTTTCTCCCATTTTTAATATAAAATCTGATTACTAGAACATATTATGCACTTTCTTACTCAAAAGACTCCACAAATGTGACATTAAGTGGGTCAATGGTGCAAGGTTTTTCCTTGTTTGACACACAGGGATTGACTGTGAACTGGGGACAGTCTTCAGGTGGGGCTGGTTTGAAGTGTCAGTAAAGTTGGCATTAACTTGATCCCTCCTCTCTATGAAGATCTGGGGCCACCCCTGAGGAAGAAGCAAAACGAACCATCTTTCCAAATTCAGCTCTCCCTCCCATCACTCATATGCTTTCCTGGAAGGCCAGTGAGTCAGAGAACAAATGGTTCTTCTTACATCGCCCTTTCACTTGGCTTCCTCCTGCCCCTGGCAAACACCATCTGTGACTGGCCTAAAGGAAATACCAAGGAGATATTCCCAGGGACTAAAGGAGTACTCACTAATTGACAATGTCTTGAAGTTTATCCCGGTGCCATTAATTCCCCCAGCACTGGTGCTGGCCATGACCTGAACAGTGTAAGAGGTCTTTCGTGTCAGGGACTCCAGGTCATACTGCAGGATGCTGGAGTTGACTGTCTTGGCTAAAGGAAAAATACAGAAGTCAAACACCACAGCCAAACCCAAGTGAAAACTGTGCTTTATTGGAGCTCAAATAAGAGCACTGGAACCTGTGCTTCCAAGCTTGGTGATCTCACAGTCCTATCTCTCTATCCATTAAAATTAGCTTATTAAGATGGATCAAAGACCTAAATATAAGAGTTAAAACCATAAAATGCTTAGAAAACCACATAGGGTAGATCTATATGGACTTGAATATGACAAAGACTTCTTAAATATGATACCAGCACAGAAGCAGCAGAAAGATTAAACTGGACTTCATCAAAATTAAAAGTTTTTGTGCATCAAAAGACACTATCAAGAGAGTGAAAAACTCACAGAATGGGAAAAAATATTTGCAAATCATACATTTGATAAGGAATTTGTATCCAGAATGTTTAAAAAAAAAAAAAAAAAACCCTAACAACTCAACAACTGAAAGACAAACAGCCCAATTTAAAAATGAGCAAAGAGATTCAAAGACTTTTTCTAAAGAAGATATACAAATGGCCAAAAACACATATCAAAGATGCTCCACATCGTTAGTTATTACGGAAGTGCAAATCAAAGCCACAGTGATATGGCTGGTTCATGTTGACATTTGACAGAAACCAACACAATGTTGTAAAGCGATTATCCTTCAGTTAAACATAAATACATTTTTTAAAAACCACATTGAGATAGCATTTCATACCCACTAGGACAGCGACACTTTTTAAAAATGGAAAATAACAAGTGTTGATAAGGATGTAGAGAAATTAGAACTCTAATTTATTGCTGGTGGAAATGTAAATTGGTGTAGCTGCTATGGAAAACAGTTTGATGGCTTCTCGGTAAGTTAACTTAGAATTCCCAAATGACCCAGCAATTCTAATCCTAGTATATACCCCCAAAGAACTAAAAGCAGAGATTCAAACAGATATTTATACACCAATGTTCACGGCAGCATTAATCACAGTGGCTAAAATGTTTTATCAACTGATGAATGGATTACAAAAAAATGTTTCTTGATATAATAAAATATTATTCAGCCATAAAAAGGAATGAGGTGCTAATACATGCTACAACATTGATGAACTTTAAACACATTATGCCAAGTGAGAGAAGCCAGGCAAAAAAAAAAAAAAAGTCACATATTGTATGATTCTGTTTATATGAAGTATCCAGAATAGGTAAACCCATAGAAACAGAAAGGAGTTTTCTGGTTGCCACGGACTGTGGGAAAAGGGTAAGGAAGTGACTAATTGATGGGTATGCGGTTTCTGTTTGGAGTGGAAATAAGTAGTGTTATGGTTACAACATTATGGATGCTTAATATTTAGTGCCACTAAATTGTATACTTTCACATGTTTGAAGTGGTAAAATTTACATTATATGTATTTTACCATAACAGCAAAAAAAATTAGCCTAAACAAAAACCCAGGCCTAGCCCACAATTGAGGACGTCAGGCAATATTGTAGATGCAAGAAAAGGCAGTGGACGGTAGGAGCCATTGTAAAGGGTCCTTCACTGAAGCAAATGCCACCAAACAGGGTCTGTCCCCTCTAGCCTTTATCTAGGCATGTCCCATTCTGGAGGAAAGGTCAAGAAGCTCCCTGGAGGCCCACTGTTCACAGCCTGACGGGCACAAATGGTATCAGTTTCTCTGGTGCCTACAGGACTCTCAGGTACAGTCATTTCAATCTCATTTGACTCTTAAAAACTCAAGAGATGGACACCCTTGACTCTGTTTTCAGAGAATCTCAAGGAAGTTAAGTGATTCCTGCAAAATGGAAGGGCACCCACCACAGGATCTACCCCGATAGCAGGTCTACCGCAGCATCCATCTGGGGCTCAGGGTTCTTTCAGCTTGACTATAAGCTCACTTACAGAATTCCTTTCCATCTTCAGCTTGGTAAAATATGGTGTAATTGTTGATGAAACCATTTCTGTGACGCTTGGGAATCTCCTTCCATGTAATTGTGACTGTCCTCACACCAATGTTCTCCACCTTCGTCTCGGGACCTTCTGATGGAACTTTATAGGACGGGGAGACAAATGAATACCGAATCACACCCCAGCAGGTCCTTCCCCTACGAAGTCTCTGCCCAGTCCTCAAACTGTAATCAGTGCTGGGGGTGGGAGGCGGGGCAGAGTAGGGAAATGATGAATCAACTTGTCTTGAGAAAACTGTTGTCTGGAATCATACCTCTCAAACAGGAAGAGAAGCAGAGTCAAAGACCAGAGAAAGAGTACTTGCTCATAGACCTCTCACTAATTTGGCACCCAGCTCTCTCATCCATACGTGTAATAGCTATTATCAAACAGTTGAAGATTATGCCTCCGTGAGCTATCTTTGAGTGATAGGATATATTTCCTAAGGTTGAATCTGGAAGATGTTAACTTCCAAAAAGGTAGAAGTAAAGTCTGAGTGGTTCACCAATAAAACCTTTGCTTATTGCTATACAATCAACTATAATTTTTTAGCATCTCCAAGTTACAGTTAACTCTTAGGGTCCCTAGCTTGGTCTTTTCTGGTTATAGAGCTGTTAGTGCTGTTTCTTTGTGACTTTGGGCAAGTTGGTTCACCTCTCTGAACCTTGCTTTTGTGAGATGAGGGACCTGAACTTGATGATCTCTAATGTCCACCACAGCTTCAAAATTCAGTGACTCCATACTTTGACCACAACTGTGTCAACTACTACAAACGGTAATAAGTATACATAGCTTACTACAAGCTAAATGTGCAGCACGGATGAGCACGAAAGCAACTGTGAACAAGCTTCAGGCCTTCGCAGCCTTGGGTAAAGGATGGACAGGCCCCAGAGTTGCCTTTGCCCAGTGGAACCCTGTCCATACATACCACCTTCTTTGACATAAGCCTGGATGGAATATGGCTCGCCCACTAGGTTTTGCAACATTGGATACACAGAGATATTATAGCACCAGAAAGGTTCCAGTTCATCTGTAGAAAAAGGGGAGGTAGACAGGGAGTGGGGCAGCGGGAGGGAAAGAGAGAGAAGGAGGGAGGGAGAAAGAAGCGTTAGGTGCAGAGCACAGCATAGAAGAAGGAATGCTAGACTGACTTATGACCTATGACTTATGGAAGATATTTTATTTCCCTATCGTCTCCACATCTGGAAAATAAGGGACTTAGGTTGGATGGTCTCTAATATCTATGTTGGTTCTAACATTTTGAAACTAATTCTTAGAACCAAACCTGCACCACTCTGACAAAATGGTTGAGCCACCCAGGAAGGAGAAGTAAAAGATCCAGGCTCTTCTTCATCATTGATTTTGTTACATCATTTGGGGTGCACCACAGAATAAACTTAATTCTTCTTTCAATAGCATATCACCCTAGAGAACTCAGCTACCATAAATTCTAGCTCTTCTGTCTGTCTGCCTCCCTACATAAGTATAATTCTTCATATAGATGCTTCTAAGTATTAAAAAATGGTCAGAGTGATAGGACTGGGAGAGTGAAGCCTCACTTATGTGTCTTATATGGAGCAGGGACTTTCTTGAAAAGAAGGCTATTCTCTGTATCAGTCACTTGTGGAAGGGCCCTAGAACCTAAACATATAGCCAGAACTGAAGGAGGCACCCTGAGTAGGACAGATGGGATACAAAGTCTGGTGTTTCCACACAGTCACATGATTTCCACATTGCATCCACATGATCATGGTATCTGGGAAGAGCTCTCTGATGGTGGGTGTCCACCACCAAAGATGGTGCTTTCCGCCTGGAAACACGTCAGCTGCCTAGTCTGATGCTCACGGCTTCTTATTCCAGCACTGCTGGGAAATGCCAAGAAGCACACGTCACTAAGCTTGCCCTAGCCTGTCAAATTCTATTACTCACAATTTACAGGTATGAAGCCAAAATTAAGGATTTTAAAACTGGTGAAAACAAAAGTGAATCCTACACAGCAAGAACCTGTGGGGTCCGCACTGGCTACCTTGCTGGATTGTCCAGTTCCTGGCGTGAGACACAGACTCCCAGGAAATGGCCAAGGGCTTTGAGTCCAAGTCTGGGACCCACTCCACCATCCATGTATCGACCTCCAGAGCAGAGCTTTGCCACTCCACCACCAGCTGGTCCTGAGTGAGGCAGGTGTGCATGGCCTCGATGCAGTGGAACACTGAAAGGAGAGGAAAGACTGCTTCACAACACCGAACTCATCCTCCAGATGCACCAACCACATTTACATCTGTTCACTGCCCAAAGTGTAAAGAAGGTCAAAGTTCAGGATCTCCACTGCCACCTTCCACTAGGATGCTGTTTTTAATGTTTTTATTGTATCCCTTTTCCTTACTCTTAATATTTGATGAAGTGCCTTTTGTTATCTTCCCCATATTTGCCTGTTGCCAGCAGAGAATCTTACTAGACAGTTGATGACTAAGAATTACTGGGCAGCTCTGGGGTCTGTGCAAGTCAAAAGGAAAGTAAGCCTGAGACAAAGAATGATCTCTAAAGGTAGAATTTCAGGCATCTATAATTTTGTGACTGGGAAGCTGGAAGCTGGTGACCCTAAAATCATACCAGGGTGATGGCTTCAAATTTTGACCATCTAAACTGGTGCTATATGACCTGTCTATGCAGTCCCATCTTCAGGTAGGAAGAATTGTATCTGCTGCAGAAGGAGATAGACACACTCAGCTGAAGCACCTAGATGTGGGCCAATAGGTAAATGACTCTATTCCCCGCAGACCTAGCAAAAGGACAGGTGAGGAAACAGCCTACAGTGTTCTTTAGTAGAAAAGCTGAACATGTGGCTTCAAATCTAGTACCTGGGATCTAATCAGAATCAGAGAGTTCCCTTATTGAAAATGTTCTGGACACGCAGAAGAGAGGACTACTGGAGATGTGGGAAGGGAAGGAGGAGAAGGAGGGCATGAAGGAGTGCGGCTCAGAAGACCACAGCATGTGGCTTTCCCCTCCTCTACTCCTCACCACCTGCAACAACCCTGAGCCTCTAGAATTGGAATCCACAGGAAGCATGTTTAAATAAACATCAAAGATGGTCCTGGATGAGGGCAGAAGGGGAGATGGAGTCCCTCAAAAAAGCCAAAATGCCTCTTGAAGTTGGAAACTAGGCAAGTATAGAGATTTGGCATAAGAGTCCAGTGGGTAGTAAATTCTGCTATGCCTATGCAACAAATACATTACTATGAAATAAAATAGATAACTAATGAGAACCTACTCTATGGCAAAAGGAACTTTATTCAGTGCTCTGTGGTGACCTAAATGGGAACTCTTTGGGACCCAATGGACTGTAGCCATGGAATTCTCCAGACCAGAATACTGGAGTGGGTAGCCGCTCCCTTCTCCAGGGGATCTTCCCAACCCAGGGATTGAACCCAGGTCTCCTACATTGCAGGTGGATTCTTTACCAGCTGAGCCACAAGGGAAGCCCAAGAATACTAGAGTGGGTAGCCTATCCCTTCTCCAGGGAATCTTCCTGACCCAGGAATCAAACCAGGGTCTCCTGCATTGCAGGTGGATTCTTTACCAACTGAGCTATCAGGGAAGCCAAAGAAATGGGAAGGAAATCTAAAAATGAGGGGATATGTGAATATGTATAATGGATTCATTTTGCTGTACAGCAGAAACTAACACAACACTGTAAAGCAGCTGTGTGTAGATTAGTCATTAAGTTGTGTCCAACTCTTTGCGACTCCATGGACTGTAGCCCCCCAGGCTCCTCTGTTCATGGGCTTTCCTAGACAACAACACTGGAATGGGTAGACACTTCCTTCTCCAGGGGAATCTTCCTGACCCAGGGATTGAACACAGGTCTCCTGCATTGCAGTCAGATTCTTTACCATCTGAGCCACCAAGGAAGCTCCCCTCTCCAAAATCAACTATACTCCAATAAAAATTAATTTAAAATAAAAGGAAAACAACAACAACAAGCCCCAGAGGGTTGTGTATGTATTTAGGAGCCTCTGTTCTTGAAGCTCACAGTTGATGGGAAGGAGTCCTTTCCCCATACTGGGCCTTTATGAGAGACTCCAGCATCTGGTCTAGAAGCTAGGCTGGAGGATCTGTCAACTTGAAAGGGCAGCTCTGAGGAAGGGCAACTGAGACGTGGGGAAATTGTGAAGCTAGAGTGGGGCAAGCAGCACAGAGCCAGGAGATCAACCCCACCGAAGCCCTAGCGTCCCAGCTCTCTCCTCCCTGCCCTTCTCTGCTCATAGCCTCTAAGCATCCTTAGTCACTGTTTCAGTCAAGCTGAAAGTCATTATTGGAGCATTTGGAAACTTACTCAGCCTCTTGAAGCAGGTAACATTAGTGTTCCCTGATCGCCTCAGTTGGTAAAGAATCTGCCTGCAATACAGGAGACCTGGGTTCAATTCCTGGGTTGGGAAGAGCCCCTGGAGAAGGAAATGGCAACCCACTCCAGTACTCTTGCCTGGAGAATCCCATGGGCAGAGGGGCCTGCAGGCTATAGTCCATGGGGTCACAAGACTTGGACACGACTTAGAGAATAAACTGCCAACCGATCCCCTCTGATGCCTTTTTGCTGTCTTTATATGTTGCCTGCTTAGGATAACTTTGAGCTGTAACAAACTTCAGAGTTCCTGTGCAGGGTCAGGCTGGAACCACCCTCCCCAGGACTGTCAACTCAGATCGAACCATTATGGGTTGAATTGTGTGCCTGCAGAAGATATTCTTGGTATTGCAGAATGTAACCTCATTTGGAAAGCAGGTGTAAGTAGCTAAAATAAGATGAGAGTCCTTAGCCCAGTATGACTGGTCTCCTTAAAAGTGGAATTTGAATGCAGAGACAGACACACACAGGAAGCTGGTCATGTGAGGAATGAGTTGGATTAGAATTATACTGCTACGAGCCAAGAAAAGCCTGGGGCTTCCAGAAGCTGGAATAAAAAGGAAGGATCCTCCCTTGGAAGTTTTTGAGGGAGCACAGTCTTGCCAATGCCTGATTTTTAGACTTCTAGCCTGCAGAACAACGAGGCAGTTGAGTTTCTGTTGTTTGAAGTCACCTAGTCTATGGTGCTTTCTTGGGAATATCTGGGAAAATCAATCAGCATCTTTGGCTCAGCCTCCTCTTCCTCCTCTTCCCTGGCCTTCCTTCCTTTTCTGATTAATAAACCACTTGCACGAACATCCCAATTTGAAGATGGACGTGCGTGTTGGTTGCTAACCACACATTCTTTCTCTTTAGCAGCATTGGAACTCTGAGGAGCAGAAGTCAGGTCTAAAGAGTTAAGAAATAAGCACAGATTCTGGACCACAGAGGGTGTGGAATAAGCCATAAGTCAGTCTAGCAAGAGGAAAGGGCCTGGCAGCATTAAGGGTTGTTGAAAGAAGTTTCCAAGTCATTGTTCTACTGAATGTCGACTAATTGCCTCCATCACTCAATAGTCACTTTTTGGGCAATTTCTCCAAACACAATACACCCCCAGATGTGGTAGGAAATAGATTCCTCTTGAGAAAAGAGGAAAGGGACTTAGACTGCAAAAGCCGTTAATTTCTTATGATTTGCATGAAGTCAGTCACTCTGGGCCCATCAAATACCATTCTCAGATGCTAGAAGTGCTTCATCTTTGCCCACCATCCCAGCCCAACTTGAACCCTACCTCAACTCAGTACCAACCTCCTCCTCAGACAGTTGGTCATGTTTTGCCATGTCCTGCCTCAGACCACTCCACAGCTGTCTACTGGCTAAGGTCTCCTACAAGCAGAGCTTCTTGTCTTGGGGCCAAAAGGAACCTGAAGGTGTTTCTATTCCAATTCTTTATTTGAAAGATAGGAAAATAGGGGTCCACAGAGGAAAATAATCGTTCAGTGTCACACAGCAGCTGTGATCAGATTTCTAAGTCACTTTACTAAGTCCACGGTTCTGGATAAAATATATTGGACAAGTTTGGAATCATGTAGACCTGTGCTTAGAGTCCACCTGAGAGATCTTTGGGCAAATTACTAAGCTTTCCTGAATCACAGCTTCATCAACTAAAAAGAAAACCTGATGGCACCTATCCCATGGGTCATCTGAGGCTAAAATTAGATTGAACCATATCATTTTAGCACAATGTCTGACATATCCTAATGGACAATGCTGGATGATTACACCTAATGATTGTTAAGCTTACAATTATTATTATAACTATTCTCCAGGTGACTCTGTTAAACAAAATTCTGTAAAACATCACATTCTTAGATGTCTTAGACTGGGAACTGCAAAGAGGTCTGTAAAGGGTCAAATAGTAAACATTTTAGGTTTTGCAGGCCTCTGTTGCAACCAACACTGCCATTCCTGCACATTGTTGCAGAGACACAGGAGACGAGGGTTCGATCCCTGGGTCAGGAAGATCCCCTGGAGAAGGAAATGGCAACCCACCCCAGTATTCTTGAGTGGGAAATCCCATGGATATAGGAACTTGGTGGGCTACAGCCCATGGAGTCGCAAAAGAGTCAGACATGACTTATCAACTGAACAACAGCAATAAGATCTATAGAGAAAATAAAGCCAGGAAGAGGAAATAGATTGCCTGCAATTCCTTGAATAAGACTCAAAGAAGCTCTTTTATTCCAAAACAGGATATAAAATATAAGTTTGCATGGAAGTAACGTTTTTAAAATTACTTAATTAAAGGTGTAATGAGCAATTATTGGCAAGAATAAACATTACAGCCAACTCATTAGAAAAGACCTTGGTGCTGGGAAAGATTGAAGGCAAAAGAAGAGGGTGGCAGAGGATGAGACGGTTGGATAGCATCACCAACTCAATGAACACAAATCCAAACAAACTCCAGGGAGAAAGTGAAGGACAGGGAAGCCTATGGCATGGGGCAGTCCATGGGGTCGCAAAGAGTCAGACACTACTTAGAAACTGAACAACAACAACAATTAACATCAGAAATATCCCTAACTAGGTAGTCAAATGGGAGGGAGAAAAGGAAGAAAACAGGAGAGGGAACAGATCAAGACTGGGATATGGTCAGCAACGTGAAGGGAAGATCTCGAAAGACATCTTTTAGCCACTGAGGATAAACATGGCAGATCTGACAGTTTTATAATGCTCAATCCAGCTTATATTCACTCAGAATAAAACAAATACACGCTGCACATAGAACTTCTAGGCTCATGACTGTGTCTCGTATGATTTACGAAATCTCTGATTTTCAACACAGGCTTTATTCCAAAAGAAAAGTATTTCAAGAGGCTCATTAATTCATTGAAGATTATGATCACCCCACCTTAACCTAAAATGTCCTTACTTCATTTTCATTTTGATGCTAAAAAAACAGCAACCATTGAGAGGACAGGGACAACTCCTTGGCATATCAGATGGGGTTAGGCATCTAAATAAGAAGTTTATGTCATACTCACACTTTTCATCAATAGCTGGGATCCTCAAGGTGGCCTCTGGAGATTCCCCAAGAGAATTATAAGAACTCACATGGACCCAGTAGGTCTGGTTTCCCAGGTACAGTTCAGGCTGCTGGTTAGTAGTGTTCATTGTCTCTGTGAGGTTACTATTGTTTTCTGGAAAATACTGTATTTTGTAACCAAGAACTTTCTCCAGGACTGGGGCTCCTTTTGCCTTCTGAACACAAAGGAAACAAAATTTACTGCTAACAGCAAAGAAAGAAAGTCACTGAGACAGTAATGAATGGTGGGAATCAGAGAAGGGAGGCAATATTAGGTGCTACACTATAACCCTGTGATGATCCCTCTGGGATGAGTAACATACCTGTGCCATGTCAACCCTCCAAATGCCATAAGAGGTGATTTATAAATGGTCTCTTGGTATCAACCCTTGATAGAAGCCTAATTCCACAAAGCTAAACTAGCATGATGCCCAAACCAATGCAAGCAAATAACTCCTTATTCCTTTAGGCAGCATCTTTCTCTCTGTCTTAAATGAGGTTGTTGTTCAGTTGCTCAGTCATGTCCAACTCTTTGCGACCCCACGGACTGCAGCACGCCAGGCTTCCCTGTCCTCCACTCCTTCCCAGAGTTTGCTCAGACTCAGATCCACTGAGTCGGTGATGCCATTCAACCACCTTATCCTCTGTCATCCCCTTCTCCTCCTGCCCTCGATCTTTCCCAGCATCAGGGTCTTTTCCAGTGAGTCAGCTCTTCACATCAGGTGGCCAAAGGATTGGAGCTTCAGCTTCAGCATCAGTCCTTCCAATGAATATTCAGGGTTGATTTTCTTTAGGATGGACTGGTTTGATCTCTTTGCTATCCAAGGGACTCTCAAGGGTCTTCTCCAGCACCACAGTTCGAAGGCATAAATTTTTCGGTGCTCAGCTTTTTTTATTGTCTAGCTCTCACATACATACACAACTAATGGAAAAAATATAGCTTTGACTACCTGGACATTTGTAGGCAAGGTAATGTCTCTGCTTTTTAATACACTGTCTAGGTTTGTCATAGCTTTTCTTCCAAGGAGCAAGCATCTTTTAATTTCATAGCTGCAGTCTCCATCCACAGTGGGCTCTTTGGAGCCCAAGAAAATAAAGTCTCTCACTGTTTCCATTGTTTCCTCATCTATTTGCCATGAAGTGATGGGACCAGATGCCATGCTCTTAGTTTTCTGAATGTTGAGTTTTAAACCAACTTTTTCACTCTCCTCTTTCACTTCCATCGAGAGGCTCTTTAGTTCCTCTTCACTTTCTGCCTTAAGGGTGGTGTCATCTGCGTATCTGAGTTCACTGATATTTCTTCTGGCAATCTTGATTCCAGCTTGTGCTTCATCCAGCCTGTCATTTCACATGATGTACTCTGCCTATCAGTTAAATAAGCAGGGTGACAATATACAGCCTTGACACACTCTTTTCCCAATTTGGAACCAGTCTGTTGTTCCATGTCCAGTTCTAACTGTTGCTTCTTGACCTTCATACAGGTTTCTCAGGAGGCAGGTAAGGTGGTCTAATATTCCCATCTCTTGAAGAATTTTCCATCGTTTGTTGTTATCCAAATACTCAAAGGCTTTAGTGTAGTCTAGAAACAGATACAGACATTTTTCTGGAATTCTTTTGCTTTTTCTATGATTCAGTGGATATTGGTAATGGACAGAGAAGCAAAAACTTAAAAGTTGAGGCATTTCCTCTGAGCCAATCCCAAGTCTGTTCTGGCCCTGGGTCATTTCTTTCCTGGAAATGTCCAGGGATTGGAGAGTACCCTGTCCTTTTATCTCCATACCACCCCCTCCAAGGAGAGAGCTAGCTTCCCCAACCAGACATTCCAGCTAAGAGGACTAGAACATTCAAGGTTACCCTACCAGACCAAATCCTTGGTGAGAAATGAAGGTGACCCCAGGGGCTCCAGGCCAATCTCTTTTTTTCAGCCTTGAACCTGAGTCCATGTTTTGCTAGAGATCAGTATGTTGAATATTTCTCAGGAATTAGAGGGCTTTCCTGTTTTTCTCTTTCTGTTACTGATAACACACAGAGATGAGCAGAATGACTGATTATAAGGTCAGAAGGACTTCAGAAGTCACTTTTTCCCACTGTCTATCTGGTTTGAGAATTTCCTTTACACCTCCCATGACGTAAGAAGTCAGTTAAAAATCTTCCTAATGACTGGGAGGCATTTATAATTCATGATAACTCATTCTCTTTTTATAATAAAATCATAGTTTATTGAGATATAATTCACATACCAGAAAATTCACTTAGTGTGCAACTCACTGGCTTTTAGTATAGTCAAGAGTTGTGCAGTCATCACCACGATCTGATTTTAGCTCATTCTTTTTTAAGCAGCTCTAGTTCTTGGAAAACTCTACAGAAGCAAAAGGAAGACCAGTCCCCAGGCGAGGGGGAGAAGAAGAAGGACGTCCAAGTCCATCTCACCTACTTCACAGGTTGGCCAACTTGACCTGTGTGGGTCTGGCCACACACAGGATGTGCCCTGGTTCACTTTCCTTCTCAGAACTATGTTGACAGAGTAATTCGTTTCCTCACTTGACTGAGAAAGAACTCGACAACATCTGGGATCAATTCTTGGAGATTTCCCAACACCACAGGCTGTGTTCTCCCCTGTCTGCTGCCACTGAGGGTGTCCTTCTCGTCCCCGGGGTGGGGACAGGAGAAAGGTAGAAGGATGCTCCAACCCTGAGGTAACTGGGAATGGAATGTCATTTGGAAAAAGCAGGGTGATTTCCCCATTTTCAAGAGCGTTTGAAACTTGCCCAGACTTGAGCAAGTATGAGCTAACCCAATGAGTATTTCCTGAGAAATCTGGAGACACACCAAAGAATCAGGGCATCTCACTGCTCTCCTCCCTCTCTTCTTTCCCCCACCTCCTCTCTCCTATTTTCTGGCTGTTTTTTCCCCCTCTGTTTGCCCTTTTCCTTTCCTACTGATTCCTTCTTCCCCTCCTTTTTTATCCTTTTTTCTACCATCACCTCTCATCCCCTCTTTCGTGTCCTCTGTACTAACCTGGCTCCTCCTTTGTTCCTCATTCCGAGGCCTCCATCCTACAAAGGCCCACTTGGCCCCTGTTCTATCCTTGCACCCCACTATCCCAGTGCCCTGGGGGGCACCTGTGCAATGACCTCAGGAACACTAGCAAGCTCACCCCCAAGCCAGTGCTCTTCTCCAGTGTGGGGGTGGGGGCTATATAATTTTACATTGCCTTGGAGTGAAGGCCAGCCAGCGACGGTTTTCTCCAGAAGGTCAAGGTGCCTCCTGCACTGACACTTACACTTTGTACCTGTCTCAGGTGTTAACATTTCCAAGTGTTAACATTTCAGATCAAAGAAGAAGGCTCAGGGTCTGCATTGCACATTCAGGACATCTACAAAATGACATACAGGGCTTTTCTGAGATAGGAAATCATTGTGAGATTTGGGGCATCAAAGCCTCTAGGGAAGGAAATTAAGGAGGTAAAATGTCCATGATCACATTTCTTAGAGGTATAAGAGACCAAGGCTTTTACACAGAATTATAAATAAATAACCCAGAGAGAGGTCACCTTCAACAACAGCTGCACTGGCCTTTTTCCATCCACTTTGTCTGATCTCAGGACTCTCCATAGATCCAGGCCATGTGGAGCTGTAAAGAATAAGAGTGAGGTGTTCAGCAGAGACAGAAGGGAGCTGTAGCAGAATATGGTGAGATTAGTGAGGCTGTCTGTTTAGAAAATGCCGTTGGGGAGGATTTGCTTGAGGGGGCCAGCAGGAGTAATGTGGAGAGTGGAAGACTTCGTTGCAATGATGTCTTCATGCTGTGGTTGAAGGACTAGAATCAACCAAAAGTCAAAAATAACAAAAGATCATTATAACATTAATATCAAAATAAATTAAGATCAAAATAACATTAATATCCTATATATAATCACTCCTCCCCTGCAATGAAAATGTTGGGATTTTCTTGTATTAGAACACTACTATAATGTGGTGAAAAGCTTTGTATTTTGTGAAAAAAATAAAACCATAATCATGTAGGGCAAAAATTAAAAAAATAAAATAAAACTGCTCTTGGATCTGATGACTTAAGGTAAGCTAAAATAAAACGACAATAGATCCAACTGTAATATAATTTATCACTCAAATCTGGATTGATATATGACATCTCCTGCCCTCTACCATTCACATACATGAAAGCTAGGAATAACATAGATAACTGCTAAAGAGATTTTATATATAATTTATGCCATATCTACTCCCCAAAGAGATGAAACCACACACTTACAATGTTATAAAGCACAACAAAAAAATCAAAGAAGAAAGAAGCAGAGAAATAATCTTTCCTAAGCCCCTCTGTTAGCTCTAAATTTAATGCTAATCTTCCAGGCAAGAAGAGTAAAAAAGATAAAATTTAGTTGTGTATTCCTTATGGACTGAAATAAAGAACACATAGAAATCATTGTGAAGAGGCAAGTTTTTTCAGGCTATGGGCATTAAATTCATAAATGGAATTATCTTGTAGATCCAGTCAAAAAAGACAAAAGATAACCTAAAACCTGATGTCTGCAATCACAGTTGAACAAAAGTACAAAAATATGGCAGGTGTACAGTTCTCATGGTTGTCTTCTATGAAATGCAAGATCATAATGTGAAAGCTAGGTCCATGCATTTCTCCAGGGAAAAACAAGACCTGAAGACAGTACAGTTCAAGTGTGTCAGCTTCTGATGATCTACCTATTCAGGGACAAAGCTTAAAATAAGAAAAAAAGGAGAGAGAGCAACTTCTATTACACTTGACCTCTGCACTGTATCTCCCAAATATCTTGTCTCAAGGAGTTTTGGCACAAAGTGGGCCACTGGTAATTTATAGTTGAACCTTCTGACATGTGCCTGAAATTTCAAAATGCTGAGCTACTGACTAAAGAATGACACATACATTTTAGTCAAGAGAGGAAAGCAAGGTTCTAAAGAACTGTTCAGAAGGCTATTGGCCTGTAATTTATGAAATTGAGGAAATGTCTCTGAAGCTGCAGTTGATGAACACTAAATCTTTTTTTGAGGAAATCACATGGATGAAAAGAATGTAATTCAGTCTCCAAAAAATGGGGTCTGCCACTCAGGCCAAGATCTAAACTATTTTAGTATTGAGAGACTATTTTTAGGGACTTTTTTGTTCTTAATTCAGGTAATTGAGTGTTTAAAGTGAAATTACATACTGAACCCTAATTAAAGACAACTTCATAATGTAGAAATGTGCACTAAAGGGCAATTAAGTCAATGACCTGTCTTGTCATCAATGAAGGGTGACATTTCTACAACTACGCCTGCAGAAGCCAAAGTGTGGGTAACAGTCTAACTGCCAGGTTCCAAGTCTCCCAATGAGACCTACTATAATTCCATGTAAGTTCCATACAAGGAAATTGAAACTATTTAAACTTTCTATATGACTCAATCTGCATTCCATTGAAATGTTGTTATACAAGCTCTGCCAGGAGTTTTCCCAAAGGTCATTACCGAATCAAGAGACTGGACAGTCAGGACTCAACTTTCTCAGACACAGAGTAACAGGTTTCAGCCTGTCAACAGGTTACAGCCTGAGCTGTAAGTAAAGACAGCTTTCTTCCCAGAAGACATTCTTCTCAGCACAAAGCTACGAAGTCATGAGACCTTCATAGGTGACCCACAGAACTGGAAAGACTCTCAATCCATCTCTTACTTGCAGAGTCTCTCTGTTCCAGTTACATGGAAGTCAGACTCTGGGATAATAATATTGAAAATAAGAAAGAAGAAACCTAAAGGCAAAGTTTTCATTACAAGCCAGTTCCAAATACTCATCTGAAGCATAGACAGAAACAAAAATAAACTGATTATTAAATAATTAATCATTCCAGTCACTGATTAGAAAGAGTAAAATTCTACTTAGATTTACCCCATAGGCAGCCACTTAGTTCTAGTAGGTGGTAGACAGTGCTGATGAATGAATTTAATCAGGTATTTTCTCCTTTCATTGTGGTCACTATTTCCTGCAGATGTGTTCCAAAGAGAAACAGTCTTCCTGATGTAGACTTCCTACAGACGCAACTTTTAGTAGAACAAATGGCTAGCTTTTACATTTTCTACCATTATGTGTGCATGCTCAATTGTGTCCAACTCTTTGCAACCCCATGGATTGTAGCCCATCAGGTTCCTCTGTCTATGGAATTTTTCATGCAAGAATACTGGAGTGGGTTGCCATTTCCTCCTCCAGGAGATCTTCCCGACCTAGGGATTGAACCTGCATCTCCTGCATTCATAGGTGGATTCTTTACCATTTGAGCCATCTGAAAAACCCTCTTCTACAAGTATTACAGTCAATTTTCCATGATCATAAATTGATAATGAATAAATTAATAATGCAGCTTAACCAAATGGGGAAAAGTAATAATTCTGTATTTGTGAAAGAATAATACTAAGCTTTTACAAATTTGCCAAAATATTCACATATTTGTGGTGGTGGTCTAGTCACTAAGTCATGTCTGACTCTTGCGACCCCATGGACTGTAGCTCTCCAGGTTCCTCTGTCCATGGGATTCTCCAGGCAAGGAATACTGGACTGGGTTGCCATTTCCTTCTCTAATTACATATTGGAGTTTACATATTCCAAGGCATCAACTGTTTGGACAGATGTAGTAAGAATTTGCTGCTCTGTTGTTCCAGTTACAATCTGGAAATACCCACAGTCACCATCAATCAGTACTTTAGACACATTCTACTGCCTTTGCTGAAGATAACACTAAGAATCGCTCACTTTTAGCAAGTGTCACATACTAAGCATTTTACCTGAATCATCTCATCTAACCTCCACAGGCTTATAATTAGGTACATCAATATTACTATTTCCTCTTCTGAGGTGTTAAGAAGTGAGACAATTGCCCAATATAACTTTTAAGTAACAGAGCCAGGAATTGAATATTATTATATCTGTTTCCTGTTGCTGTTCAGTCACTAAGTCATGTCCAGCTCTTTGTGATCCCAAGGATTGCAGCACTCCAAGCCTCCCTGTCCTTCACTGTCTCCCGAGGTGTGCCCAAGTTCATGTCCACTGAGTTGGTGATGTGATCCAGCCATCTCATCCCCTGCTGCCTTCTTCTCCTTTTGCCTTAAATCTTCCCTAGTAACAGGGTCTTTTTTAATGAATTGGCTGTTTCATGTAGTATGCATGTTTCATGTAGTATATATTTATATGCTTAAATGTGAGTAAATAATCCTAATAATCAATATATTGAAATGTAAAAGAGAAGAGTACCTCATATTCTACTTAAAACAGAAATTTTCAAATTAGAAAAGGTTTGAGGTGGTGTGTGTAAAACAGCTGGCATTTCATTGTGAAACAGGGAGATATTTTATGAATTAGAAGAGGATAAATTAGGATTTGCTTGGGGTGGGTACATTTTCATTAGTTTCTTCTGGGATTCTGAAAAAATTAAGAAAAGCAAAAATTGTCCAGTGGTAATGTTAACAGATGTTCATTTTATTTAATTAGCACAGGGCACAGAGAACACTAGGATCTAGTGTTTGGTGGTCAATCTTAGCCAAGCAAGCTGAAATAATAAATCAGTTGAAATGGTAAATCTAATTTCTAGCAATGAAAGAAGTGTATTAAATTGACATTAGCAAGTGGTTGGACTGTGATGAACTTAAGACACTGAACCATAATGATGCTAGGTCTCTAAGCAGAATGACAGCTACAGGGAGGAGAACTGTACAAAACAAGGTCAATCCCAGGGTAGAACTCACTCTCCAAGATTGCCTGCTAAAAGGTGTAGCAGAGGGAGAGGGCAACTTGCACAAGGATATTGCTTGCATTTCGTCCTAATATTTTAAAAGAATGGGATCAGCCAAGCCACAGACAGCAATAACTGAGCACTCCAACAGATTATAACCATTGGACCATTTTATATTGTACAATTTATGTGCTGTTTGGTATTTGTAAACTAGTATATTTGTTTTAAGATTGGATTATTTGAGATGATGTCTATAGAGTGCTCCCAAATACGGCATAAATTTTAATCAAAAATTCACATTAGGTCCACAACTTGACTAGTTTTGTTTTAATCATGCACGTGTTTTTATTTATTTAAAATTTATATGGCACTTACCATTTGTAAGGCACTGTTCTAAGCATATAAACACATAATGATTATAAATTTTTTATTACTTTTCTCTGTATTCTTACAGTTGAGCATGGAAGCTTGGATGCCTGAATACCGTAGATTAATAGAATCTCAGAGCAAGAAGGGACTTCAGAGGCCATCCAGCCCAATCCTTTATGTGTGTCACATGAATCTTTGTTGTGACTACATCCACCAGTGAGTAGTCCAGACTAAGCATGAACATCTCCAGTGGGAGATACGAAATTCAGAAGGCACCAGATTATTCCCAGACATATGATCATATGGGCAAACATGCCAAATATCTGTTAACACTAATTTGGTTGTCATGGGAAACTCAACCAGGATCCAGGGGAATACATTTTTGCCATATAGACCAGGGAACACAGGAGCTGACCCCACATGTTGCCTAAGACCAGTGAGGGACTTGTTGTAAGATTGATTAAGAAGGGCCTGAAATCATGCCCAGAGGTGGGGTGGGGGCAAATTCATGGTCTAGAACCAACATGTCTCAAACAAAGTTAAAGCCTCAGAAGGTTAGAATGATCAGCATTTTTCTGTTTCTTTGACATATTTCAGAAGATGTGTGGCCCTTGATAGGTATTCATTTAATTAGTCATTCATTCATTGTAGTAGGTTGAAAAACAAACACCAAAGATCTAAGTACAAATCTCTATCACCTATAAATATTACCTTATATGGCCAAAGGGACTTTGTACATGTGATTGGGTTAGGATTTTGAGATGGGGAGATTATCTTGGATTATCCCAGTGGGCCCTAAATGTTATCACGATGGTCATTACAAGAAGGAAGCAGACAGATTTGACACAGAAGAGGAGAAAAAGGTAATGTGATAACAGAAGCAGAGTCTGGAGTAATATGCTTTGTTCATAGGAAGGGGCCACAAACCAAGGAATACAGGGAGCTACTAGAAGGTAGAAAAGGCAAGAAAATATATTCTCCCTTCAAAATCTCCAACTGTGACAACATTTTGACCTTAGTCCAGTGAAACTGATTTTGGACCTTTGAATTCTAGAACTAGAAGAGAAAAAGAAAAAATGTGGGCTTCCCAGGTGGCGCAGTGGCAAAGAATCCACCTGCCAATGCAGGAGACACAAGAGAGGGGAGTTCAATCTCTGAGTTGGGAGGATCCCGTGGAGTAGGAAATGGTAACCTGCTCCAGTATTCTCGCCTGGAAAATTACATGGACAGAGGAGGCTGGCATGCTATAGTCCCTGGGGTCACAAAGAGTCGGACATGACTGAACAACTGAGCACACACACACACCCACAATTTGTTACAGTGGCCACAGGAAACTAACACATTCATCAAACACTTATTGAACATCTACTGGGGTCAGGCTCTGGGCAAGGCTCCTGATTTATAGAGCATGGTAACATGCTGAGTGACCCTGAACAAATTAACATCTCATCTATCTCACTTGCAAATGGAGGTGATTCTACATATTTCATAGGGCTTTTCGGAGAATTAATAACACTAATAGGAAATCTATCAATTACTGAATGTTGATTATGGGCTAAACACATTATCTCATTTAATCTTTAAAATAATACTAAAAAATAGGTACCACTATTAACTCAAGTTTATAAATTATAGTTCATTATGGAAAAGGGGAAAAATTAGTAAGGAGACTGAGTCTTAGAGTTTGTGTATCTTGCCCAAAGTTACTCCGCAGCCTGGCTGGATTTTATATGAAGCCCACAGATTTGAAGTATTGGGTTGGCCAAAAAGTTCATTCCAGTTTTTCCCTAAGAGGTTATAGAAAAACTCAAATGAACATTTTGGCTAACCCAATAGTATTCTTAATTACCATTCCTGACTCATGGTAACCATTCAGTCAAGGTACAATCCTCTTCTCCTTCCTTCCTTCACTATAATTAAAGATGTGACCTTTTTTCTCATTAGTTATACCTTTATTTTTTAGCAGTAGCTCAGGGTTTGCAACATCAATCTTTATCATAGGACATCTTTAAATAATATTATACTACTTCAAGCATAGTATAAGAAATTTATACAAGTATTCAAGATATGGTCCTTTGCCTTCAAGGCAAAAAGCTGCTAATGTCACTAACATCATCGGGGGAGGGCCAGCTTATCCTGTAGGCTCAAGCATGTGCCATGCATGCCCTGTGGAGGGGCACTGTACAGACTCTCTGGCTCTGGGATTGCGGGATTCCATGATTCCCAAGTATGGCAAAGTACTTGACAAAATCCACAAAGGCTCAGTTCAGTTTGCCCTAAACCAGAGCAGGCAAAAACGAAACCACAAGGGACCAACTTGCCTTCTTCCACAGTTACTCCCATCTTTTCTTGACTCCAGCCACTCCAGAACCTTGACTTGTGAACCACACACTGCAGAGCTACAACGTACTCTGTAAAAGCCTGCAGCCCTGTGAGGTTGTATGCTTCTTCTTCATTCTTACCGCTTCTGGTGAAGTTGACTTCCATCTAAAAGACAAAGACAGCCTTGAGCTGGATGGGAGACCGCATGTTATCTTTCCATTTTTCTTCTTTACTTCCCAACCTTCTCTTACCTTTCTGAACTAGCAGCATTATATTTCACCTTTTTTAATTTTCATAAATAAACTTCTACACATGCCTGGAGACTGTTAGCATCAAAATAGAGGTGAGTTACCCCAAGAACCACCACCCCTCCCCTTTCTTGTTTCTAAGCTTGTGAGGTAGAGATTCCTGCCTCTGGACTGGATGTGAGTGAATCTTGCTGTTCTGGAAGATGCAGAGTGGAGTCCTGGCACCCAATACGGGCCTCAGTTTAATTTCTGGAGGTGACAATAATATGTAGAGATAAGATCTCAAGGAACAGCATGTAAAAGACACCTTGAGAGTATTAAATTCAAACTCATGTCATGAATGAAACCCAGACAAGTTAAGTGATTATGGACTACCTCAGCATTTATAATCAGCAGAACTAGGATCGGAGCACAGATTCCTCTCACTCTCAGACTCTTTCCTTTTATTCAAACTTCCCATTTCAAATGATTGGTCTTTGGGTGATCACTCAAGTTGCTAAAGATCTCAGTATCCTAGATAAATAAATTCATTTTGACACTCTCTCAATGTGAAGAACAGGGAGAGGCAAATAAACCACCTCCCCTTTCTAGACCTCAGTTTCCTTGTTAGTAAATGAGCGTGTTGCTTTCTATAAAAGTCCCTCTGGACTTAACTCTCCACAAGAAACTAGAAATTCAGCTATGTCTTACTGAGCATGATCATTGTTGCTACAGCATGAACTTTAAGCTGTAGGTTTATATAGATTTATATTGAGCTTATTAATGAAAATAAACTGTAATTACAGACATGACTACTTTGTGAGGATGCACACCAGCCCATAGAATCTGGCAAGAATAGGAAGTCCGGATATCGCTTACGTGTACAACAACAGCTGTGAAAATAGGTACACAATTGTAGGTGCTGGGCCTAAAGGAAACTGGGGCAAAATGAGGATGTGCCTATGTGGCCAACAGCTGAGCATCCCAGCTGCAGAAGGATGGTTCTGAACTCCCAGTCTAGTGAGATGGCATCAGAGCAAGGAAGCAGCATGCAGGCCTGAGGGCAATTTTGCTGCTGAACCCCAGGTTCCCTGAGCACCTTCCTGCAAAAGCCCCTGGAGACGTTGCAGTGGTAGAACAGGGCTGTTGGGAACATATCTTGGGACAATTCATCATCTCTGGGGAAGTACCCTCCCCAACTGACCTCAGTTATGGGACTCAGTTAAAACCAGATTAAGACCTTTGAGAGAAGGTCAACCACATGGTATTCTCCAGGCGTAAATCAAAATAAAAACAGTGTTAAGCCATAAAACACATGCAAGGGAGTCTAATGACATTCTATTTTACTTTTCATGCTTTTTAAAATACATAATATTCTTCTTCTATTTTTAATTTCTCAAAATTTTCCTTCTGCTTTGCTAGTACTCTCAGCACATGCTTGGTCTCTTGCTGGTTCTCCTCACAATCAGAAAGCTCTGTTCACAGTACCTATGCAAACCTGTTCTTTCAAGCCCTAGCCTCAGGGCAGTAAAAAATGCAATTAAATTTCCAAAGAGTGCTCCTCTACGGCTTCTTTACTGTGACTTTTTTCCAGGCTATATGGCTTTGGTCCTCACTGGGTCCAAGATCAATTGATCCTCTATATACAGGCTTAAATCTAAAATTTCCTGAACTCAGTACAAGCAATGGACTCCTACCAAAACACTAATTAACTTCACCAGTTTTGTTTCTAACAACCTGTATTTTGTGCCAAGTCCTAGCTTATTCCAAGCGTTTATGTGTTAAGAGATGGGTCAGAAGTTTTGGAGCAAAGCCTAAATCAAATTCTTAAAACTGTCTTGAAAACCTTTGGTAGAGTGTTTACATGGTTCCCTTTTATAAAAGTAGAAACCCTTTACACTACGGCCATGGGAAGGTGGTTTGGAGGTTAAAGTATGGGCAAATGAATGACTGAACTTGGCCTCACAAAACCTGAGCTCAACTCTGTAACTTACAAATCTTGGACAGATGACCAAAGCACTCTACATTGCAATTTACTAATCTGTAATAATAATGGGGCTTCCCTGGTGGCTCAGTGGTTAAGAATTCACCTGCAAATGCAGGAGATGTGGGTTTGATCCCTGTGTCAGGAAGATCCCTAGAAGAAGGAAATAGCAACTCATTCCAGTATTCTTGCCTGGGAAATCCCATGGAGGAGGAGCCTGGTGGGCTACAGTCCACAGGGTCACAAAGAGTCAGACACAACTTACTGACTAAACAACAACCACAATAAGAAGAATAGTGATATCTTATTTATAGGAGGGGTTTCCCAGGTGGCTCAGTGGTAAAGAATCAACCTTCCAATGGAGGAGACACAGTTTCAATCCCTGAGTTGGGAACATCTCCTGAAGAAGGAATTGGTAACCCACACTAGTATTCTTGCTTATGTTTTCCCAGTAGTCACATATGGATGTGAGAGTTGGACCATAAAGAAGGCTGAGCACCGAAGAATTGATGCTTTTGAACTCTGGAGTTGGAGAAGACTCTTGAGAGTCCCTTGGACAGCAAGGAGATCAAACCAGTCAATCTGAAAGAAAATCAACCCTGAATATTCATTAGAAGGAATGATGCTGAAGCTGAAGCTCCAGTACTTTGGCCACCTGATGTGAAAAGCCTACTCATTGGAAAAAATCCTGATGCTGGGAAAGACTGAGGACAGGAGGACAAGAGGGTGACAGAGGATGAGATGGTTGGATGGGCATCATCAACTCCATGGACATGTGTTTGAACAAACTCTGGGAGATAGTGGAGGACCAGGAACCCTGGTGTGCTGCATTCACAGGGAGTTGCAGAGAGTCAGATATGACCGAGCGACTGAACAACAACATTCTTGCCTGGGAAATCACATGGAAAGAGAAGCCAAGCAGACTATGGTCCATGGGATTTCAAAGAGTCAGACACAACTTATTAACTAAACAACAAGAATTTATAGGATATTTGCAAGGATTGAGTAGCTTAGAGTATAAAAAAGCACTCTGTAACCCATATATTGTGTGCGTGGGTGCTCAGTCTCAGACTCTTTGCAATCCCATGGACTGTAGCCCACCAAACTCCTCTGTCCATGGGATTATCACAGCAAGAATATTGGAGTGGGTTGCCTTTACCTCCTCCAGGGCATCTTTCCAACACAGGAATTGAAAACAAGTGTCCTGCAGTTCCTACATTGGCAAGTAGGATTCTTTATCATTGAGCCACCTGGGAAGCAAACCCATATATTAGCATCACACAAATATGAGTCTTGTTATATGAACGTATTGGGATTTTGAAATTAGTTTTTATGTGGTTTAGTTTAATTAAACATTTATTGAGCATATGCGGCAGGCAATAAGAAAACTAAGATGAAAATCAAGGTCTCTGTGTTTGAGGAACTTATCATCAAATATGGGGAGAGATGAGTTTAAGTGACTATGTTAAGTGCAATGACAGAGGAGGAGCACCTATCTAGACTCCCAGAAGAAAATACGTCAGACCAGAGTTCTGAGAGACGAGTGGATCTAGCAAGGTTTAGGCCAAGAGGAGATGTACAAAGCAGAGAGCTGTTCTAGGCAGAAGCACAGAATAATGAAATGACATGACGCAAGGGAAACTAGCAATTCAGAATCACTAGAGAAGCGAGAGCAAGATGGAAGATGAGTTTGGAGGGGTTGTTAGGGGCCAGACCTTGGAGGGTTAAGAATTTAGGCCTTTTCCATTGACAATGGGATGAGAACCATCCAGACAAGACTGGATTGGTTTAGTTGGATTTAGAACTGATTAGACTTGGTTGTGGTTGAGAACTGAAAGGAGAGAGATTCTGGTTGCACATTCCACTCTCCTTCCCACTTTCTCCAGGTTAGCAGGAGGAAGGACCTCTTCCTTCCAGGGTATTGGAAGGAGGGAGGCAAAGATAAGTACAGATGCAGGTAAGTTTATCAAAGAGGTGGGGTACAGGATGCTAGGGATTGAAGTAGCTTGCATGTGTTGCCCTCACTTCGTATTGTAAATGGTTTAGTAATTTTCCAGGGGAATATAGATCCTGGCTTATTTTTCTTGTTGGATTTTATAAAGTAGTCACAGGACTCTGGGATCAGACAAAAGAAACCAAGGGTTGCTAGACAGTAGATCACACAGAAGTTCCTCAGATTCACTGAGCCCATGATATGTGGTATGAAGATGAGCTTATGTTGTGCTGGGGAGTGTCCTACTTAGGGGTTCCTTTCTGGGTTCCAGAAACTACCAATCAGTGAGTCTTATATTCTTATAGTCAGTTCTAGGAGAATGGATCCAGAGTTGGCACAGAAAAGAAGCTGAGAGGAAGAGTGAACTCATTATTTCTCTTGACTTGAATATAAGACAAGTGAAACTTAACCAATTTTCTTTTCTGAAAGAGTCCTAGTCTAGTGGAGGATGCAATAGATATAGTACGGTGGGCTTCACTAAAGGAAACAGTCTAGTGATGGCCTCATGGCCAAGATGAAAAGAGGAGGCTGAATGACTGTGGTGGCCTTCTATATTCAAAGAAGCCTGAGTAAATGAGCTTCTTTTAGCTCAAAGTAGAGGCTGATATCTTTGGATGGGCTCTGATATAGTCATTCTTTTTGATCAATGATTAGATGAAGGTATAAAAGTGTTATCATATCTGAAGATATTAAAAAAATTAAAAAGTAAAAAGTTAACTCTAAGGTTTATCGAAAAGTTATAAAGTAGAAAGTTAACTACAGGCTTTGGGTAATAGAATAAAGATTCTCAATAGGCCAAAATGATGGATAAGTCCAACCTGAATAAATTCAATAGGAAGAAATAAAACATCAGCATTTTAGGTTAAAAAGGGATAAGTTATAAGACAGTGGAAATGTTCTTACTAGAAAATCTTTTGTGTGTTGAGGGGAAAGTCAAAGATTTAAGTGATTTAATTGGCTGGAAGCTAAGAGTGAATAATGTAAGTTGGTTAGAAATAGAAAGTTGATATAAGATCAAACTGCATTATGGAAATATGATAATTATTTCTGAATTTTGTGGTAAGAAAATATTTCTCAAGATGCAAAAGACAATAAATATAAAGGAAAAGGTTGATAAAATTTGACACTATTCATATTAAGAAGTTCTGTTCCTCTAAAGTTACCATTAAGAAAGTGAAAAGGCATGATGCATAGTGAGAGATGTTTACAAGACACATAAAAAATGAAAGACTCATAAACAGAGTATGTAAGTAACTGCTATAAGTCAATTAAAAAATCAGATCATCCAACAGAAAAAAGTGTGCAAAAGGCTTAAATCAATATTTCACAAAGAAGAATTCCAAGTGGCCAATAAATACATGAAAAGACATATAATCTCATTAAAAGTCAGGTAAGTGAAAATTAAAGCCATGATTCCATTGTGTACATGCAACAGAAGACTACACTGGGATAAAAATGTATAAACTCCAGCACTGTAAAACATGAATGGATCTTAGAAGCACAATATTGAGAGAGAGGAGTCAAACATAAAGAAAATACAAAATATATGGATTCCATTTATATACTGTCTCCAACTACATTGCTTAGGGATGCAGGCTTACATGGTAATACCATAATAAAAAGCAAAGAAGTAATTACTATGAAAACTAGGATAATCATGAGTTCTAAAGGCAGGAGGAGTGTGTCATCAGAAAAAGGTAGGCAGGGGGCTACAGCATGCTATTTTTTATATCAGTGGTTTTTACATGCACACTGACTTAATCTGTTAAATGCAATATTTATGTTTTGTTCACTTTCTAAATATGTGCTATAGATCACAAAGCTTAGAACAATTTAAAAGGAAATTCCCAAGCTATAGACTTTCAAGAACCAATGTAGCTAGACACAAAACAGAATGAAATGCAAAAATAAAGATGCATATAGTAAAACACTTTTCCAATCTAAAAGGCCCAAATAGGAAACTGGGGAGAAAAGTATTCACTATTGTCTCTCTTAAATGTAGAAAATGGAAAAAATGATTCCAGATCAACAAATGTCAACAATTCTCTTAGAAACATTATAATGGCATAACTTACCCAGTGGGTACTATTTACTGCTCTGAATCGAAGTGTATAATTTAAAGTAGATGACTTAGGTGCCAACACAGGCTGTGTCCATTTTATTTGAACCATTTGTTTGAGGCCCAAAACTGGTTTCACACTGGAAATCTTAGGTGGCTCGATTTTAGCTGAAAATAAAAATCATACAGTTTTTGTATTTGCACAAAGACCAGAAAGTGCTAATAACATCCACCCAGAATTGCAAAGGAAATCATAGTGCATATTCTATGATTTAGTGTACGCAAAAGGCAGTAGGAAAGCAGGGCATAAAGAATGCTGCTACCTCCCACCCCTTCAAAAAAGAATGTACAGTGAGGAGAGGCTATATTTCTGTGGGTTTCTTTCTTTCTTTCTTTCTTTTTTTTTTTTAACAAATCAGCCTTTTACCGACTGGGTCAGATCTTTTGTCAAACAGAAGGGAGGTAAAAAGAAACTTCATGACCAGAGAATGGGTGGTTCCTCTTGTCTATTCTCCCCATCTCTCTGTCTTTGACCCCCAGGATGAAGAAGTGCTCAGTAGAAAGCACCTTCATTTCCCCTGAACACTACAAACATTCTCACCCTAAATCTCTCCTTGAAAAAGGTTGGGGGGGGGGTGTTATAAAAGTAACATAGGCTCATTTCAAAAATTATTTATTTAAATTTATTTATTTGGTTGTGCCAGGTCTAAGTTGCAGCATAAGAATTCATAGTTGTAGCTTGTAGGATCTAGTTCCCTGGCCAGGGATTGAACCCACACCCGCTGCATTGGAAGGCAGAGTCTTGACCACTGGACCATTAGGGAAGTCCCCCCCCCCAATTTTTTAAATATAGAAAAACTACAAAGAAAAACTTTAAGTCAATCATAATTCTATCAACCAGCATGCATGCTAAGTCACTTCAGTCATATTGGATTCTTTGTGATCCCATGGACTATAGCCCACAAGGCTCCTCTGTCCATGGGATTCCCCAGGCAAGAATACTGCAGTGGGTTACCATGCCCTCCTTGCCATCAACCAGAGATCATCATTATTAGCATTTTGGTGTATTTCCAGGCTTTTACCTATACAAAAATTTGTACTTTTTAAAAGAAAATTGATGTTATGCTAAATAAATCTTTTGTCTTTATGAAAAACATTATGGAATCAGCGAACATCCCTTTGCATTGAAATTTTTCAAAACATGTTTTCAAAGCTTCATAATATTCTCTTATAGAGAAACAGAATTTGACACTTTCTCTATTAGTGTACTGTACATAGTGTTTCCAATTTCTCGTTTTAAAGCCCCCCTGAAAACAGAAGCTGAGTCTCAATCACAAGGCCTTTGATTAACACTTGGTACTTAGCAAATTTCAGATATTTGTTAAGTGAACAAGTAAGTGGATAATAGTTGTATCTTTGTGTGTATCTCTCATGGCTTCCTTAGATCCCCTAGGACAGAAGGATTAAATTAAAAAGTATAACCATTTTGGGGCTTCCCAGGTGGTTCAGTGGTAAAGAATCCACCTGCCAGTGCAGGAGATGTGGGTTTGATCCCTGGGTTGGAAAGATCCCTTGCAGAAGGAAAGGGCAACCCACTCCAGTATTCTTGCCTGGAGAATCCCAAGGACAGAGGAGCATGGCAGGCTAGAGTCCATTGGGTTCCAAAAGAGTTGGACATGACTTAGTGACTAAACAACAAACAACATAAACATTTTTAGGGCTACTTTCCACAAAATGTCATTTTGCTTTCCAAAATAGCTACAGTAATTGCAGTGTATGTGTATAGCACAATTTATTTATTCATGCCTCTGTTGGTGGGTATTTGGGTTGTTTCTATATCTTGGCTATTGTGAATAATATTGTAATGAACATGGAAATGCAAGTATCTCCTTAAGATCCTGCTGCTGCTGCTGCTAAGTTGCTTCAGTCGTGTCCGACTCTGTGCGACCCCATAGACAGCAGCCCACCAGGCTCCACTGTCCTGGGATTCTCCAGGCAAGAACACTGGAGTGGGTTGCCATCTCCTTCTCCAATGCATCAAAGTGAAAAGTGAAAGTGAAGTCACTCAGTCGTGTCCGACTCTTAGCGACCCCATGGACTGCAGCCTACCAGGCTCTTCCGTTCATGGGATTTTCCAGGCAAGAGTACTGGAGTGGGGTGCCATTGCCTTCTCCAAAAGATAAAAATAAAATAAAAGTTTGTGTTTACAAAGTGAAAAACCTTGCCCCTTTTAGGCCCATCGACAAGAGGCAGAGCCAATGTTAGCATTGTAATGTAAGCCTTTCAAAGGGAGTTCCTAAATGTTTTAGGAATTTTTAGTTTAAAATGTTTTAAAAAGAAACCCAAGTCAAAACACTTCATAAAAAGAAAATCTGAGGCCCAGATACCTACACTGGTGAGATGTACCAAAGGTTTAAAGACCAATTACCACTGATCTTTCAGTTCAGTTCAGTCGCTCAGTCGTGTCTGACTCTTTGCAACCCCATGAACTGCAGCATGCCAGGCCTCCATATCCATCACCAACTCCTGGAGTTTACCCAAATTCATGTCCATTGAATCGGTGATGCCATCCAACCATCTCATTCTCTGTAGTCCCTTCTCCTCCTGCCCTCAAACTTTCCCAGCATCAGGGTCTTTTCCAATGAGTCAGCTCTTCGCATCAGGTGGCCAAAGTATTGGAGTTTCAGCTTCAACATCAGTCCTTCCAATGAACACCCAGGACTGATCTCCTTTAGGATGGATTGGTTGGATCTCCTTGCAGTCCAAGGGACTCTCAAGAGTCTTCTCCAACACCACAGTTCAAAAGCATCAATTCTTCAGTGCTCAGCTTTCTTTATAGTCCAACTCTCACATCCATACATGACCACTGGAAAAAACATAGCCTTGACTAGATGGACCTTTGTTGACAAAGTAATGTCTCTGCTTTTTACTATCTGTCTAGGTTGGTCATAACTTTCCTTCCAAGGAGTAAGCATCTTTTAATTTCCTGGCAGCAATCACCATCTGCAGTGATTTTGGAGGCCAAAAAATAAAGTCAGCCACTATTTCCACTGTTCCCCCATCTATTTGGCATGAAGTGATGGGACAGGATGCCATGATCTTCGTTTTCTGAGTGTTGAGCTTTAAGCCACCTTTTTCACTCTCCTCTTTCACTTTCATCAAGAGGCTCTTTAGTTCTTCTTCACTTTCTGCCATAAGGGTGGTGTCATCTGCATACCTGAGGTTATTGATATATCTCCCGGCAATCTTGATTCCAGCTTGTGCTTCATCCAGCCCAGTGTTTCTCATGATGTACTCTGCATATAAGTTAAATAAGCAGAGTGACAATATACAGCCTTGACGAACTCCTTTTCCTATTTGGAACCAGTCTGTTGTTCCATGTCCAGTTCGAACTGTTGCTTCCTGACCTGCATATAGGTTTCTCAAGAGGCAGGTCAGGTGGTCTGGTATTACCATCTCTTTCAGAATTTTCCACAGTTTATTGTGACCCACACAGTCAAAGGCTTTGGCATAGTCAATAAAGCAGAAATAGATGTTTTTCTGGAACTCTCTTGCTTCTTCGATGACCCAGCGGATGTTAGCAATTTGATCTCTGGTTCCTCTGCCTTTTCTAAAACCAGCTTGAACATCTGGAAGTTCATGGTTCACGTATTGCTGAAGCCTGGCTTGGAGAATTTTGAGCATTACTTTACTAGCATGTGAGATGAATGCAATTGTGCAGTAGTTTGAGCATTCTTTGGTATTACCTTTCTTTGGGATTGGAATGAAAACTGACCTTTTCCAGTCCTGTGGCCACTGCTGAGTCTTCAAAATTTGCTGGCATGTTGAGTGCAGCACTTTCACAGCATCATCTTTTAGGATTTTAAATAGTTAAACTGGAATTCCATCACCTCCACTAGCTTTGTTCATAGTGATGTTTTCTAAGGCTCACTTGACTTCACATTCCAGGATGTCTGGCTCTAGGTGAGTGATCACACCATCATGATTATCTGGGTCATGAAGATCTTTTTTGTACAATTCTTCTGTGTATTCTTGCCACCTCTTCTTAATATCTTCTGCTTCTATTAGGTCCATACCATTTCTGTCCTTTATTGAGCCCATCTTTGCATGAAATGTTCCCTTGATAGCCCTAATTTTCTTGAAGAGATCTCTAGACTTTCCCATTCTATTGTTTTCCTCTATTTCTTTGAATTGATCACTGAGGAAGGCTTTCTTATCTCTCCTTGCTATTCTTTGGAACTCTGTACTCAAATGAGTATATCTTTCCTTTTCTTCTTTGCTTTTCGCTTCTCTTCTTTTCACAGCTATTTGTAAGACCTCCTCAGACAGCCATTTTGCTTTTTTGCATTTCTTTTTCTTGGGGATGGTCTTGATCCCTGTAACCCTTTCAAAAAACAGGACCAGGAAACACTTTCCAACTCATTCTGTGAGGCCAATATTTCCATGATGCCAAAAATATACAAAGATATCACAAGAAAAGAAAGCAAGAGACCAATATCCCCTAGGAAGATAGAAGAAAAACTCCTCAACAAAAAAACTATCAATCCAAATTCAGCAACATATAGAAAGGATTATACACTTACAACCATGTGAGATTTATTTCAGGAATACAAAGTTTGTTATTTTGTTTAAAAATTAACTCAGAAGGATCATAGAACTAAATGTAAGAGCTAAAGCTATAAAGGTCTTTAAAAGAAAACAGAGTAGAAATCTTTGTGACCTCAGGTTTGGCACTAGATTATTAGTTCTGACTCCTGAGCACAAGCAATAAAGGAAAAAATAGATAAATTATAATAAAATCATCAAAATTAAATTATGTTTTAGTTTCAAAGGATATCATTAAGAAATTGAAAACATAACCCGCAGGAAGAAAGAAAACATGTGCAAAACATATCTTATAAGGAGCTGATACCCAGAATATATGAAGAGCTCGAACTTCCCTGGCAATCAAGTGATTAAGACTCACTCTTCCACTGCAAGGGGCTTAGGTTTGATCCCTACAGCCCCCACAAAAAGAACTCTTAAAATTGACTAATAAAAAGACAACATATTTGTAAAATCGGCAAAGGTTATGGATTAACATTTTCCAGAGAAGATGTACAAATGGCCAGTTAGCACATGAAAAGATGCTCAACACCATTAATCATTTGGTAAGTGCAAATCAGAACAGTGAAGTATGATGTAATACCCACCAGGGAAGTCCCCTAATACCCACTAGGATGGTTATAATAAAAAAAAAAAAAGTGCAATAACTAGTGTTGAAGAGGATATGGAGAAGCTGGTAACTTTATAAATTGCTGGTGGGATGTAAAATGGTACAGCCATTTTCGTAAAATTCAGCAGTTCCTCAAAAAGTTAAAGACTAAGTTATATGACCCAGCAATTTCATTAGGTATACATCTAAGAGAATTGAAGCCTATATCCACACAAAAATTTGTACACAAATATTCATAATTGCAGCATTCATAACCAAAAAGTGGAAACAACTAAAATGTCTATCAACCAATGTGTGGTTAAACAGAATGTGATATGTCCCTATGATGGATTATTATTCAGCTATAAAAAGGAATAAATGCTACAAGATGGATTGAACCTTGAAAACATTATGCTGTGAAAGAAATAAAATACAAGGACTATACTGTATCATTACATTTATACGAATTTTCAGAAATAAGTAAATCCATAAAGACAGAAAAATAGATTAGTGACTGCCAGAGACCAAGGGGAAGGTAGAATTAAGGATTTCTGCTAATGGGCATGAAGTTTCTTTGAGGGGTGATGAAAAGTTTCTGGAACTAGATCCTGGTGATATTTGTATAACTTTGTGAATATGATTTTTAAAAACTGGTGAATTGTCATTTTTAAAAGGTGAATCTATGGGGTGGGAGATGGGATGGAGGTTCAAGAGACAAACAGAAACAAAAACTATATTGTAAAGCAATTATCCTCCAGTTAAAAATAAATAAATTAACAAAAAAGGTGAATCTTATAACATGTGAATTATTCTCACAAACGATGTTATTTTAAAATTAAATAGTAAAAATGACTCTTTGAAAAAGAATTTGAAAGCAACAATCAGTGAGATATTTTTAAAAATAAGAGTTTTACTTTCTCCTACAGGAGCAATAATATACTGTTTCTTCTAATATAATTGATAGTACAAACTGCAAGAGAAAATCAAGGACCAGCAAAATGTTTCTCATTAATTTTTTTTTTTTTGGTCAGGTCCCTCCTTCCTTCCTTTCTTCTTCCCTCTGGCCCTACCTCTCTTTTCCTTCTTCAAAAGAAAACAAATTTTCCATATATCTATAACATACACCTATGTGCTTGAGATGTGAATCTACTTTTGAGTTTACAGATATCTCTTTTAAAAAACAGAAGAAGAGGGTATATTTTAATTAAAAAGTTCATAAGAATATAAAGTGACACTTACTTATGGTAGTTAAGTCCCAATATGTTATATCAGATTTAATTATGCCATATGCATTTTTAGCCTCCACTTGAATAATGTAAATATCTGGTGGTGTTAAACTTGAATAAAAAGAGCATGAAGAACCAGCTTTACTTGTAGAATTACAAGTATCATTTTCACGTACATAACACCTTTGAAGGAAAAAATGATTCAGCATGAGTTTAGTACAGCAGTTTAGAAACATAAGCATATTTAATATGTTAAGCATGTATTTGGTAGCTTCCTTCTGGGTCTCTCTTGAGAACTGTATAGTCCAGAAATTGATGTTTATCTCTCCAGATTCCTTCCTCATCTTCAAGGAGAGAGAAAAGTTACCATGGAGACCTCCCTGGGAACCCTGTAAGTCCATCAGAAGTTACACTCATATAATGCATTTCCTATTGGTAAGAAATAATGAATAGGCTCTTGAAAATCTCAGATTCTAACCTTGAGAACTTATTCTTAAAAGGAAAAAATAAAAAAAATTTGTTAAATAAATTACAGTAGATACATAAATAGAATTTAAAATGATAGTTTTTAATACAACTATATTTATTGATATGGAAAGATGCCTGGTACTCTATTAATGGTGAAAAAAAGCAAGATGCATATTATGTAAATAATGATTACATTAATATGAAATTACATATTTATATAACTCTTCTTAAAGGTGTCTAGAAAGGTCTTCATCAAAATATTAAAAATTGTTACCTTTGGTGGTGGGATTTGGGGTGATTTTTTATATTCTTCATATTTTTCAGATTTAATTTTTTGCCATTGGTGTACAATGTTTTCAGAAAACTCATTACAATTATTTTCTTAGATAGATAACTTAAACCCTATCAAGCTGTAACTTAATGAAAACAGCTACACATATTGGTAGGAATCAAGTAGGTGGGTATTGCTAGAGTCCTCTGGGGACTATGTGGGAGATGAAACAGGCTGAGACCAGAAGAGGGGGCCCACTGTGTAAGGATTTGCAAAGGCAGGGGTGAGGGAGCAGAGACTGAACATACAGAAATATAGAATCATGGAATTTTGAAAGCAGAAAGGATCTCAGCATTTTCCATGGTTATCATAGAGTGCAAAAATGGCCTACAGGGTAATGTTGTGTCATGGTTATACAAGCATCCTCCCACCCTCTTAGCTGTAGATCCTATCAGTATGGTTGCAAATAACCAAGTATCACCCCAGCCACTGGATACAAATAATGGTTATCTAGAAGCTATAATTGAGAAAACATTTTACTGTCTAAGTGACTTGAGTCATGAGTTAAAGTGGGAGCCTCTGCCTCCTCCCCTTACTCTCCCTGACGGCACACAAGCTCCCGTACTCACAAAGTTCTCCTGACTGTGTATGATATAGAATTAGCTTCTTTCTCTGGACTCCAGGTGCAAGTAAAATTTTTCGTATAGTAGAAGACGCAAGAAATGTTCTCAGGCTTAGCTGGCAGGTCTAGAAAAATACACAAACACAATAATTTTAGTGCATGATAAACATTGCCAGCATTAACGAGTTTGATGAAAACAGATTAATCGAAAGCTGAATTTCTTGGTAAGTTACTAGGTATAATAGGTTCTCCTTATCAGGGCCATGGAAAGAATCTAACTCCATCTCTGCAGTTACTCCCTTTAAACAGCTAGATTTTGACTTAAAAAACACTTCTTATATTTTTATTCAAGGAAGTTCCTACCAGATAAGAAGTAAGAAGTCCATGACTTGTAGCAAGTAAAATATTGGAGCAGGGTAGTGAAAATAAGACGGAGCAAAGAACTCGGATGTCAGTTCTTGGTGCAACAGTACAAACATGCGTGAGTCTGAAGAACCAAGGTCGTTTGGGCTGGTGGCCTATTTCACCAGGCATAGCAAGTCTAGTCGGAGCCTCATGTACCACTCAGCACCAACTCCAGCATGATATGGAAGTCCTAGCACTGCGGAGAGAGGGCTGGGGAAGATCTTCACATAAGCTCTGAACAGGTGAGAGTAGCAGGCAGGGATTCAGAAGTCCCCAGTATCTCAGGGTGAGGAACTGTGGGCGGGTGTAGATGTGTGGGGTTGGTCCAGGCCTGGGATTCAGAAGAGATCAGGCATGTTCAGGGTGATATAGCTGTAAATCAGGGCTGGGATTCAGATGAAGAGGCTTCTGTGCACAGGGGGATGTCAACTACAGGCAAACAGCTGGGGCATGAACTTCAGGAGTGGGTTTGGCAATGATACCCCAAAGCCCATGCAAAGCTGGCTGCCCGGCAGCAGATAGCAGAGAAGGGATAAGACCCCAGCAGAACGTCCAGAGGGAAACAAAGACTTGCTCACACAGATTTAGGAGACCAGGACTCTGAAGTTACGTAAACCCAGACACCACCCTAGGCAGGAGTAGGGGGACAGGCAGAAACTATGGAACTGTGCACTGTTACCCCAGAGAGGCTGAATCAGCTGGAAAACACTATAAATCAGAAGAAACAGAGACAATGCTAACAAATGTAAGTGCTGCCTGTGCTGTCCCCTTCCTCAGCCCTGCCTGGCTTTCCAGGGGAGCAGGGACTTTTTGAAAACTGATTAGCTTATTCCTAGAAAATAAGGATGTTATAAAATATATCTGCATATCTGACTAATGCATACATTTCAACTCTTTCAGAGGTAACACCTTCTAATAGGAAGTCAGTAACAAACAGTTTCAGAATGGGTTGTATTCACTGCTTAGATTTGGGAGTTTCGGGATTTGTATATTCATTCATGGGTTTCCCTGGTGGTTCAGATGGTAAAGAACCTGCCTGCAACGTGGGAGACTGTGGTCTAAGAAATGAGAATTGTCCACATAGGTAAAGCAGCCCCTGGGAGAGACAAACAAGAGTGAAGCAGAGCAAGGGGGCCTTCATGTCATGGCCACATTTCCAGCTCTTTTCTGAGAAGCCTTCCTCTGAGTCCTTCAGATGAGCCTGATCCTGACAAGACCCACTAGTCAGCAGTTAAGTCAATGACTTGCTATCTATGCTACTTGCATGTTGAAAACCATGAAAAAGCTGGTGATCTCCAAGTCCAACTGCTTAAAGGACCAAAGTTAACTGACCTGAACCAAATAATGCTACATGGTAAGTGGAGATCAGAAGGTAGGCCAATTAGCCCAGTAATTCCTCAGAGAGCCCACATAGCTTGAAAACACTCCCTCAGGATTCCTCAGGACAGCAAGCAGAATACTAACAGATACACACTTCACAACTGTCAGTGGGACAGGCAAAATCCTCTAAGAGGGTGAGCAAACAGTTAGCCAACAATGTCCCCAGGGACATCGCTTTTACACTGACTGACTCACTCTCTGGCTCAGAGATCTTGGCTGTGTGTGTTTGTGCGTACATGTGGGTCTGTCTTTAGTCCTCTGGCCAATTTCCTTACAAATAGTCATCCAAAACTAGCCTGCCCTCCACCTCCATTTCACTCATACCAGCACATGAGCTCTTAGCAGGATATCAAAGTTGATCATTGGCTGGAAAACAAAGAAATAAGATGTCTTTCTCTGTCTACTCAGAATAGTCTTTAGTTTTGTACTCTTCTCATTATGGCCCCCTACAGTCACATTTTATTTCCACCTTCATTCTCGGTCTGCCTTGCACAGGCTGACTCCAAAGACAGCCACCCAAAAACCAGCGTAGAAATAGATGGACAGAGGAGCCTTGGACACGACTGAGGTGACTTAGCATAGCACAGCACAGGAATAGATCCTTGTGGATCTAAACATATCCCCATCGAACCATGGTGAACTCTGGTCTTTACTATGCTTCCTTGAATATCTCTCTTCAGCTCTTTCAGAAGCTTTGATTAATATCTATAAAAACCATAAGTCGGAGGGGAATCCAACCTCTGGTTACCAGAACCATCAGTGTTATCAGATATCAGAAGAGAAAGTAGTTCTAAAAATGATTTTCCTCTTCACCTGAGCTTTTTTTAAGGAGTAACATTTGTTTTACTCTCACTGTTTGGTACACGGCAAGACAGAAATATTCTTGGACAGGCCACTTGATATTGGTATAGAGAAGGAAAAAATTCTGTTTCCTTTCACTCTCCTAGGCTCTCCAGCCAGGGCCCTGTAAAATCAGACTGACAAAAGACAGATTCACAAGAGAAAAACATTATATTAATGCATGCAGTGAAATTACACAGGCAAAAACTCAATAAAGAGTCATTTAAAGGGGTGGTTAGAACTTGGGCTGGTAAAGCATCTTAAGACAAAACCAATAAATCTGTAGAGAACTGACAGGACAAAGGAAAATGAACTTAGGTTTTCAAGGGTAGCAGACTGTGAAAAGGTGAGTATACGGGAGACACTAATGGAGCAGGGTCTGCATGTGCAGACCCATCCTGGCACTGGTTTTCTGTCTTCCTCATGGTCACAAAACTCCTCCAGGAGAGGAGATTTATAGCAGTCCTCACTTTTCAGAAGTTCCTTCTTTTAAACAAATAAAAGAAGTTCCACAAAGACTTCACTTCTGCATCTGTTGATTCTCTTTTGACTCCAAATAATAAATTGACTCCAAAATAAATCCTTATGCGAAAGTGGTATATTTTGGGGTGGCATATTCTGATCCCCTATGCTGGTGTTACGGAAGAGATTTATGATAAATAAAATGAATGCCCAGGAACATTTCCAGTGCTCATCAGTATTTCCCCTTCCTGGGCATAGGGGAAGATTTTATTTCCTTTCTTCCTTGAAATTGGGCATAGCAATGTGACTTCTTTGGCCCCTGACATGAAAGGAGACTAAAGCGCTGCTACATTATTATCCTTTTTCTCCTCCCTCTGCCCTGCACACCCTGCAAATCCATGTTGAGATAATGAGTCTTAGGCTGGTACAGCCTCCAACAGCCTAGGTCCTGCTTATCTGTGATGGACATATAGACTTTGTTGTCTTAAGCACTAAGATTTTGGGCTTGTTTATTTTCACTGCATAAACAACTTTCCCTGCCTCATGTGAAAAATAGCTTGTCTGAAAATCCAAGATTTTAGGACTCGGGAGAGGAATTCATTTAAGAGTAATCTTCCCTCTTCTCTTTGTTATGTTCTCATGACATCCTAACTCTGCATATGATCTCAGGGCATTGTAGATTTGTTTGATCACAAATGAGGGTGCCAAGGGGAACTGGAATAAAAAAGGAAAACCAGATCAACAAATAGCTTCAGTTTTGCTTTCTTGTGGATCCCATACATCTGAACTGCCCTGACTTATGTAAAGAACTGCCAGCAAGTAGCAAGGCTTATACATCTGTTGTCCTGCCTACCTGCTGGCAACTTGTGTGCCTATTTTAAGTCTTCTTCAACTTACCTCTAATTAGAATATAAACTCTTCATCAAAAGACTGTCACAAACATTATGTAATTGTGATAGAGCAATGGAGGGCATTTTACCTCTGTACTATTTTTCATAAAACCCCAAGAGTACTCACAGAACTCTTCAAGACTGCCACAGTCATGAGAAAAAAGGGAAGACTAAAGAGTTGTCATCCACCAGAAGAGACTAAGGAGACAGGACAATTCAGTGCAATATGCTACCCTGAATTGGATCCCAGAATAGAAAGAAAACATTAAGGAAAAACTGGTGAAATCAAGTAAAGTCTGGAATGTGCTTAATAGTCATGTGTTAATACCAGTTTCTTTATTTCAGCAAGCATATGATGCTATTATAAAATATTAGCAATAAGGGAAACTGGATAAAGGGTATATAAAATTCTCTGTACTATCTTCACAATTTTTGTATAAATTTAAAACTATAACAGAATGGTTTTTTTGCACGTGGATGACTAAAGGCTATGTTTGCCCCTCACACACATGTATCCTTCCACATGTTAAGAAAAAGCATATAAACATATTGCCACATTTCTAGAAATAACTATTTCCCCTATTTTTAGAAATAGCAGCAATATTCAGAACTTTTCTCTAAGAAGGACCAGGAGAATGTTCTTGCTTATCAGCGAATTTCCTATATGCAAAAAGAACATTTTTCAAAATTAAAAAGATCTTCTCAATCTCCCTTCTTCCTCTCTACGCTCATAACACTTTGGTGTCATTGCAAAGTTAAATTTTGTTGTGAAAAGTGTCTTGAAATAAAAGAAGGGCAAGGCTGAGACCAAGGGGAAAATTGTCTAGAAGGGAAGTAGTATGGAAACTAGAGTCAGTTATACAGGAAATGGTATTAATGAAAGGTAGTAAGAGAAGACAGAGATACAAGACTGAAAAAGACAAGTTGAGGGGGAAAGTGTTATGATGCTTATAAACAGAACTTTAAATTGGACAATTGGAAGCAATTGGGGATTTCTGAGATGGCCAAAAGAGACTGAATGAGACAGAGACACACGGCCCTCCCTGCCTATAATGCCTACAAAGCTCTGGAGTGTCACAAGTATAACCCCAGGGACCTGCAAGGTGGGCCAGGCCATGCCAGAGGTCTGGAAGACATTCTCATTATCTCTGGATCACAACTGCCTTCTGGGTGACCTCCGATTATGAGACGTTATGGGCTGAATTGTGTCCCTCCCCACAAATCTCATATGTTTAAGCCCTACCCTCTCTCTGCTGTGCCTCAGAAAGTGACTGCATTTGGAAACAGGGCATATAAGGATGTATTAACTAAAATGGGGCCTTTACAATGTGTCCTAATTCAATCTCACTGGTGTCCTTATAAAAGGAGATTAAGATACACAGAGGGATGACCACATGAAGAGGCAGCAAGATGATGGTCATCAACAAGTCAAGGAGAAAGGTGTCAGAGAAAATCAACTCTTCGACCTTGGACTTTCAGTCTCCAAAACTGTGAGAAAATAAACTTCTGTTGTTTAGGCTACCCAATCTGTGGTATTTTGTTATATAGCAGCCTGACCAGACCGATATTTATACTACATGCCTTGTCTACATTCCCAGTGCTCAATCACCATTTCTTTTAATCTGGTCTTATCTTCTTTAACATAATATGTGATCTAAGTAAAACATCTTAGATCTACAAGGTATTATATGGCCATTAGGCCCATAGTTTTGAGTTGGATCATTGTAGTGATGTTGTTTCATTTCCCTTTATACCCTTGGAATTTATGGCAAATAGTGTGAAAATGTATATATGTTTCTATGTGTGCATCCTATATGAACCAATGCACACTTCACACAGGAATCACCAAGATAATCACCTACTATTACTCTAAAACAGTGAATCTTGACTTTCAAAGGGTCATTTCTCCCTTTGAAAATATGATAGATCATCTTGCCAAACTTGCACATGCATAAGTATACATCAACACACACATACAACCCCACACAAATTTAGGGAGCTCACAAATCCCCCACTGTTCATCCATGAATGCCCATGTCCAGCTGTCCCTTTGTTCTCAAGTTAACAACTCTTATCCAAAAAAGGCAAATAGAATTGCATAATCCATAAAAGGGCACAGGCTGACCTACCTGCCAGGCCAAATCTGCAGAGTAGAGGGAGCATCCACAGTGTCCAGGCCCACATTGTTCCCAAATAATGCAGGGAGGCTGGAAAGAGAACAGAAAATATCATCAGTCAAGAGTTAGTTTGCTTCCTGTCTCTCCTCAACAGCTCTGTTTCTAGTGATAAACAGATTCTGGGAATTTTGAGGAAAGGTATTTTATTTTATATATTTTGAATTACATTCTATTTTGTTATATTTATTTGGTTAGCATCACATAGATCCCTCTGTGATTATTCCATTACCCCAGTCAATTTTTTGTCCACAGTTAATTCTACTATATAATACAAAAAGTACACCAGCCAGCAAGAATACACTCCAGAAAAACAGTACTGTCCTCCAGTCTCTGCCTCAGTTCCTGAGCACTCCAGCTAAACAAGACATCTCATAATTTCCCAAAAGCACCATGCAATTTCACATCTCCATGCTTTGTCCATGTGGTTCCTTCTGTCTAGAATGTCCTTTCTTCCCTATTCCTGACAAAGTGATCCATCTTTCCAGACTCAGTTCAAAGCTAGCCTTCTCCAAGCACCTTCCCTGAATTCCCAGATGGACTCAGCCCGCCAGTCGGCCTCTGTGCCCCACCCACCCTCCATGCCATCTGTACTGTGCACACAGCACTCAGAATGGTCTTTAGTAGTTTACCCGCTGGCTTCTCTACAGATAGGGAGCTTCTGAAGAGTGCAGCTTCTCTCTCTGAGAAGCCTGAGTGTTGAAGGCAGTGCCTGGTACCTGGTAGACATTCACTATTGTTTGTGGAATAATTAGAATAACAAGGCTGCTGGCTCCTCACGTCATCCCAGATGAGATGGTGAGATAGTCTAAGGATTAAAGCAAATGTAAAGGCAATACCTCGCTTTCAGAAAGAAATACATGATGCTACATTTTCAGCTGACATATCATTATGGGGGGAAAAGGAGAGTTTTCAGCAAAATGAATCATTTTAGGGAAAGTTGAACGCCGCATTTCTGGACAAAAACCACAGGGATAACATTTTCTCACACACAAACCAGTTGAAACACCTAACGAACTGAAAGTGCCTAAGGCAAAATAAAGCTGAGTGAGAACTTGGATCCATAGAAATACCATTATGAAACAATAAAAGACTAGTTACATAACAGCAATAGTTAATGCCTGTTACTCAAGAGCTGTGGCTAATCTCTCCCAAAACAACCATTTTGATTTAAATGAGTATAAAACTTAGGAAGTTTTAAAATTTTTCAATGAAGAATAAATGTGTTCTTTGAAAATTAATTATAACAGAAAAGAATTTTTTTTTTTGGCCTTGAATAGAATTTTATTTATTTATTTAGTTTTTGGCCTTGAAGCATGTGGGATCTTAGTCCTCTGACCAGAGATAGAATCCATGCCCTCTGCAATGGAAGCTCGGAGTCCTAACCACTGGACCACCAGGGAATTCCCAGTAATAGCACTTTTTAGCATCCAACTATTCACAATGTTGTCTTAATTTTCTCCAGTTCTTAGCCAAAAAACATGCCTTTACAAGTTTTAAAAGCATACTGGAAAGGGAGGGAGGCCCAGTCATGAAGACATTATTAAAGACATGATGCTGATAGTCTCAATGATTAAATAAATAAACAATTATAGGCGCTAAAGCTCATATTGTTATTCCAATACAGGGTTTTGCATTTTAAAATCTTATCAATATTAAATATTGAATATTTTGAACTTAAAATATTTTAATCAATTGTAATTATTGCTTCTTTACTTTACAGTGAGAATACTCACCTATTATTTGTGAATTTTTAAAGCCTTAACAAAAAAACAGCAGTACTCACAGTACTAAATTATACCCAGGGACAAAGCTGTAGAAGAACAAAGGGTTGAGAACCACTAATCTACTTGCAGCAACACAGCATGGATAGTAATAGCAAATATCACCTGGTAAGTGCTGTAATTACAATAGTGCAGAGAGCGCACAGAATGTCCAAAGAGAGGAAAGAGCTCATGCCTGGGGAAAGTCAATAAGCTTTGTTGAATGACAATGCCCTAACACCTGTTTGTCCTCCAGTGCCTTTTCCACTTCCCCTCACACACCAGAGAACCACCACTCATGACTGCTTATTGGTAGTAAAAGTGAACAAATGTGAGGTACCTCCCAGGAACTTAGAAATAAGTTCAACTGAGAGTTCAACTAGCAAAATGTGTTCACAGAAGTGACCCTAGTTAACTGTGGGAGTAAATCAAGAATGTTTGAAGAACTTGAGTTTACTCCAAACTTCTTCCAAGGAAGCCTGGGTGTAAACTCAAGAGAGTTGGATCTGAAAAATTAACACTGTCATTTAGTTGCAGGAATTTATTCAACTAAATGTATCCTAAATGGAAGGAGACTATGGGAACAAAAGGAGAGGTCACAGAAAAAAAAGTTGGCAGTGTTCATCTGTGTTCATTGGGCTTCTCTGATGGCTCAATGGTAAAGAATCTGCCAGCCACACGGGAGATGCAGTTTCGATCCCTGGGTCAGGAAGATCCCCTGGAGGAGGAAATGGCAACCCACTCCACTATTCTTGCCTGGAGAATCCCATGGACAGAGGAGCCTGGCGGGCTACAGTCCATGGGGTCACAAAGAGTCGGACACAACTGAGTGACTAAGCATCCATGGAAGGAAATTATGAAGTTTTCCATTGCTGGAGTGACATACAGCTGACCTTGAGCAATGCCGAAGTTAGGAGCATAGGCTCTCTACACAGTCAGAAATCCACTCACATACCTTCTGTCCATACACACAGTTCCTCCCCATCTGAGGTTCTACAACCTTGGAGTCAACCAATCATGAACAGTGGAGTACGACAGTATCTACTATTGAAAACAAGACCACTTACAAGTGGACCCACACAGTTAAAATCCATGTTGTTCAAGGGTCAGCTGTACTCTATACCAGGACAATCATTAGACTTCACCACAGCCTTGATGCAAGATATCTCAAAACCCAAAATTTCCACGATTGCTCTGATTCTGTGAAGCTGTTTCTGATTATTAATAATTTAGCAGAAGCTCAGATCCTGAACAAAGGATGTAAGCCTTCTAGTAATTAGAAAAGACTACCCTCCTTTGTTTAACATACCAGCCTCATGAAGTCTTACATGAGGTAATCAGCCTCCCCAAATCTGAGCAGTTCTGGGTGCAGCAAGACTGTGGGCTATAGAAAATTCACGAAGATTATCCTGTGCTCTTCAGGAGAACCATTAAACTATTACCTTCATTGCCTGACTCATCAGCGCTAACTTTTAAAATGCAGCAGCTTTGAATAACTGTCCCCACTAAGGGGGCACTTCCTAGAAATATACACCTTCTCATTAGTGGTGCCTGATTTGAATACAACAGGAGCTCTGGAATTCTCAAACAACACTATGAATATTCCATGCTCAACCAAAGGACTCAGAACATAAAGTGATGCCACTTGAGTAATTTTTAGTGTTTTATCTTTAAAGTAGTAGCTACTGTTAGGAGTACAATGACTGGAAGTGAAACCAACCAATTATTGCTGGCTACAGCAGCGGCTGGAGACAAGAACACAAAGGAAGAGACACGGCTCTTGCCAGCTGATGTTAAACTATCCCTTCCTCTCCACATTCTGTCTCCTATCACCCAAGCAGAAGCAATAGCACGGCTGTTTTACTCTCTAGAAATCTCCCATTACACACACCCAAACACCTCCACCACCCCACACACAGGCTGTCCTTTGGAGCTTCAGTTCCCACTCAAGGCTGTGTCCTGGAGGCTGTTTTACCTGATTTCGCGTGCACACAAATATATTGCTATATGACCCTGCTTTCATTCATTCATTCATACATTTACTCAGTTAATGTGTGTTGATACCCATTCTGTGCCACAAACTTTGCAGAGTATGGGATTGGGTTTTTAAAGGATGGACAAATAAGTAAATTCTAGGGATAGCAACATACTTTTAGGTTGAATTATACAAAATTGCTATTTTCATAAGTCTAAAACAGTCGAATATTGGCAATTTCAGCCTAGTAAACTAACTGTATCTTTTCTTTTTGGGTGAGGAAATGCTTATGTACCTTATCCAAGATGAGATTAAGAGCTATCAGCATGGTGACTAACATATTAATATTAGTTAATAATACTGTACTGTGTATTTGAAAGTTGCTATGGCCAGTAGACCTTAAAAGCTCTCATCACAAGAGAAAAGTTTTGTAACTATGTATGGACTTCCCTTGTGGCTCAGCTGGTAAAGAATCCGCCTGCAATGTGGAAAACCTGGGTTCGATCCCTAGGTTGGGAAGATCCCCTGGAGACGGGAACAGCCACCCACTCCAGTATTCTGGCCTGGAGAATTCCATGGACTCTGTAGTCCATGGTGTATCTAAGAGTTGGAGACGACTGAGCAACTTTCACTTTCATGGCAGTAGACCTTAAAAGCTCTCATCACAAGAGAAAAGTTTTGTCTATGTATAGTGATATGTGTGCACGCTAAGCCGCCTCGGTCGTGGCCAACTCTTTGCAACTCTGTGGACTGGGGCCTGTCAGGCTCCTCTATCCATGGGGATTCTCCAGGCAAGAATATTGGGTTGCCACACTCTCCTCCAGGGGATCTTCCCAACCTAGGGATAGAACCTACATCTCTTATGTCTCCTGCACTGGCTGGCATGTTCTTTACCATTAGTGCCACCATATATGTTACCTTAACTAGACTTAATGTGGTGATCATGTCACACTACATACAGATATTCAATCAGTATGTTGTATACCTGAAGCTAGTAAGTTAATTATATCTCAATTATTTTTAAAAAGAGTTCTCAGGAAACTGCATTCAGTTTCAGAGTATAAACCCATTTGAGGTTCAGGCTGCTTTCACACAATGAATACTTTGAGACTGCCAGCAGCAAGACTGGTAAAAACACAAGTATGATGCAATAGTAAGAGTCTACAAAGTCCTAATTGCATTACATAAATTACATCTGTATTTCCTAAAATCCCTGCAGAGTTAGTATTATTACCCCTGCTTTACAGATATGGATGTTGTGGCTCACAGTATCACGTAATCAGTCCGAAACTCCCATAGTTTGTAAGTGACTTCACTTTCCTTTTCCGTTCAGTCGCTCAGTTGTGTCCGACTCATTGCGACCCCATAGCCGGATTCAAACCTATGCTTGTCTTATTCTGAAGCCTAGATTCTTTCCATCAAAATCAATCAGTAGTTATTAGTGATTTACTCTCTCTCAGTTCTCCTGCCACAAAATGCCATTACACACAGGGATTTTCTTCTGAATCTCCTAGGTCTAATTTTCTACAGCCTCAAGTTCCCAGAAAGATAAACCTTTAACGTTCCTATATTTTCCCCAGCCCCTGATCGTTGTCCTCCACCATCTCCTACCCTAGAGCCAGCATTTTAAAAAGATTTACTGCCAGAAAATTAGATTCCTTGTACCATCAATAACCAGTCTAACTACAGAGTAAGTCATGCAGCGAGTTCTGACCAACAACTTTATTGAAGAAAGCAGAAATAAACCCTCATATAATAGAAGAAGGGACCAAATCACAAGTTTTTGCGTTATCAGGTTGTGTGGCCTGATACTCACCTTCCTGTGTGGGGTGCTATCCCACAGAGGTTCTGCTGTTTAAAAAGATCCACATCAAAGGTGCTCTGTCTTCCACAGCACAAGTGAGAGCAAGGAGCGTGGTTTGTAATTTATCAACACAGTTATGCAAGTGTTTCCTCTCTGGTCCAAGGGCTTTTCCTTTGCTTTTAAGCCCAGCCCAAGCCAGGGTGGCACTTAACCCACTTATGCTGGGAAGTGGAGTGCATTATTGTAGCTTTAAAAAAATCTGCTTCTGTGCGACCACTCAACTTTACAGGAAAAAGTGCCATCTGAAAGTGCCATGAACAACTAAAAGGAATGACTAAACTTAAAATGTTCTATACAGGAAGTCCTTACAGATGCCACCTGCATTTGTAATGGGTGAAATGCGAAGAGTATGTTTAGCTTCAGAAATACATCATCATGCAATTATCTTTAAAAGAAGGAGATGGAGAGAAAATAATGGTTGCTAACTTGGAAAGAGATTTATAATTCCTAAGCATGTGTTGGGGTGGCCAAAAAGTTCATTTGGGTTTTTCATCCAGTATTGCAGAAAAACAAACGTTTTGACCAACCCAATATTAAGGATACTAAACTGGGGGGCTGGAAGCCAGCTAAATTACTAATTAAGAGGCTTAATATGATAATTAAATATATATGGAGATCTTACCACGTGTCAGTCACAGTACAACGAACTTGAAATTATCTCAATCTTCACAACAATTCTATGACATCAGTAATATTTTTCCTCTCATCTTATAGATGAGGACACAGAGGCCAGAAAAAGACACTTGTCCAAAGCAAATAGTAGAGCCAGGAACTGAACCAAGACAGCCTGACTCTCAGTATCCTATAAATCAAAGGTTAAATCTGATGGTTTCTGGGATCACTTTAGGCATTACAATTTTGTAACTTTTTGTAATTGACAAAATCATAAAGAAATCTCTTCTATACGGAAAAAAATTATGATGCAAAAGGAAAGAAACTCAACCTAAGCTTTAAAATAAGATATGCTCTCCAGCTGAATGTTTTTTTATTTAATAATTTTTAAACATATTATTTATTCGTTTATGGCTGTGCTGGCGCTTTGTTGCTGCACGGGCTTTCTGCAGTTGTGATGAGAAGGGGCTACTCCTTGTTGCAGGGCTACTCCTTCTCATTGCAGTGGCTTCTCTTATTGCAGAGCAAAGGCGCTTGGGCTTCAGTAGTTGAAGCAGGCAGGCTCAGGAGTTGCAGCTTATGGGCTGAATTGCTCTGAGGTATGTGGAATCTTTCTGGACCATGGATCGAACCCATGTCCTTGCATTGGTGGTGTTCCTATCCACTGTGCCACCAGGGATGTCCCCATATATGTCTTAATTTAAATTTATTTCCCATCTTCCTTAGGCAATGTTCTACTAAGTAGGAAAGTTTAGCAAAAGTAAGGAGGAGAAAGTTTTTTGTTTTTTTTTTTTACCTAGTAAACTATGAGGTACTAAAAAATCCCATTTTAATGTACTCTCTAGGACAGGTAAATTTTTGCATAAAAATAGCAGTTCTTTAATTTATTCAACAAATACTTAGTAAACTTATTATACATATAACACCTGACTAATGATGCTATACAATAAAATTCTGACTCCATGGTTGATTGGATATATACATTTCTCTCTGCTCTATCAGATAACTCCATGAAAATTATGGTAAATGTAGAGGAAAGCTACAAAGTCACACAAAACATAACAAATGGGAGAAGAGACAATAAAACATGGCAATAAGAGAGGTCAAAAAGTTTTGGAGTATGAGAAGTGAGTCAAGTGGCACCTGAATTAAGAAACATGAGAGAGTTGAAACCTAAAAACACCTAAAAGGGAGGCCACCAAGAAGCAAGATGTGTGGCGTGAATCTCATAATTTCAGAAGATGAGACACTATGGGGGCACAATCCATCCTCATTACCCATAGATTCATATTTGCAAATTCACCAACTCTCTAAAATTCACTGTGTCCCCAAAATCAGTACTTGAGCTATGTCATGGTCATTCACAGACGTGAGCAGTGGCAAGAAGCATACATTCCATGCGGAGGTTGAATAAGTAACACTGCTCTTGTACTATACAAACATTCTTTTCATGATCTGTTCAGTGCCACCATTTTCACATTTTCGTGTGCTTTCTGATGGCGATTTTGCCATTTAAAATGGCCCTCAAGCATAGTGCTCAAGTGCTGTCTAGTGGTCCTAAGCAGAAGGTCATACGTGTGTTAGACAAGCTTTGTTCAGGTGTGAGTTACACTGCTGTTGGCTGTGACTTCGAGGTTGATGCACCAACAATATACACTGAACTAGGTGCCTTTAGACAGAAACACATATACAACCTGGTTATGTGCTGAATATCTGGCACGAATGTCGTGAGCAGAGGTTCACAGGAACTGAACCCTGCGTTTCCATGAGGGAGAGGTGTTCAGTGTTCACTAACTCTGTGTCCACGGTGCCTTTATAAAACATGATTACCACAAGTAACACATGCAACAGAGAAGATAAATGTCAACTGAAGGAAGAGGGCAACTTGGACTTTTAGGGACCACTGAAGCTATGGCAGCAGGAGTTTACTGATAGGGGCTAAAGTCAATCTGAGCATATGACAGAAAGCATGGGACAGAGCACAGTAGGAGACAGTGCTGGCTAGAATGGCTAATTAATACACTGGGAGAAAGTAACATTGAGTTTGGAGGAGGAGAGATGAAATCTACACATTCCAGCCTTTCAACTCAACTCCGCAAACAAAAGTCAGTGTCAGATCTTATGCTTGAGAGTGTGGAAACAAAGGTGAGGAAAGCAGAGGTCCCAGCTAGGAAAAATTCACAACTTAGGTGGGAAAACAGACTCATAAACAAAGGTGCTGTGTGCTGTGCTGTGCCAAGTCGCTCCAGTCGTGTCCGACTCCGTGTGACCCTGTGGACTGTAGCCCACCAGGCTCGTCTGTCCATGTGATTCTCCAGGCAAGGATAAACAAGGCACTGTAAAACAAAGTGGCAAGTGCTGTTAAAGGTGTGTATAAAGTGCTACAGGAAATGGGAAAGAGGAGCCATTAATTGTGCCCTAAGGGAAATGGATCCCAGAAAGTAAGAGAAAGGAACGTTTTAGCAGTACATTGAAAATAAATGGAAAAATTATAAAAATAACATATTTCTGGTAGAGATGTTTAAGAGCCTGACATGGCAACTGGCTAAAGCCTAATCAATTCTGTTTTTCATTTCTTCAAAAAACAATTCATACCTTCATCAATCTTTTCTATTGGTTTTTTCCTTTAGAGGGGCTCTATTTCATTTCCTGATTGATCTTTACTATTTCTTCCTTCTACTGACTTCAGGCTTTGTTCTTCTAATTCCTATAGATAGTAGGTTAGGTTGTTTGAGACTTTTCATGTCTCCTGAGGTTGGTCTGCATTGCTATAAACTTCTCTTCTGGATATGTTTTTGCTGTGTCCCATAGATTTTGGGCTTCTCTGGTGACTCAGGTGGTAAAGAATCTGCCTGCAATTCAAGAGACTTGGGTTCGGTCCCTGGGTTGGGAAGATCCCTTCAGAAGGGAATGGTTACCCATTCCAGTATTCTTGCCTGGAGAACTGTATGGACAGAGGAGCCTGGTGGGCTACAGTCCATGGGGTTGCAAAGAGTGGGAAGTGACGGAGCGACTAACACTTTCACTTTCATAGATTTTGGAAAGTTGTATTTTTGTCTCAAGGTAATTTCTGATTTCCTTTTTTATTTCTTTGTTGACTCTGGTTTTTTAAGCTACTGGTTTTTTAGTAGCTTATTGTTTAGTCTCTATGTGTTCGGGTTTTTTTCCCCATTTTTTAAAATGCAGTTGATTTCTAGTTTCATACTATTGTGGTCAAAAATGATGCTTGATGTAATTTCTATCCTCTTAAATTTGTTGAAACTTGTGGCCTAGCATATGATCTACCCTAGAGAATGTTCTATATACACTTGAAAAGAATGTGTATTCTGCTGGTTTTGGATGGAATGTCCTATACATATCTATTCAGCACAACTGATCTAATGTATCATTTACTACTACTGTTTCCTTATTTTCTGTCTGGATGATCTGTCCACCAGTGTAAATGGGGGTGTTAAAGTCACCTATTATCAATGTCAATTTCTCCCTTTATGTCTGTTAATATTTGCTTTATATATTTAGATGCTCCTATATAAGGTACACACACATTAACAAATGTTATATCCTCTTATTGTATTGATCCTTTTATTATTATATAATGGCCTTGTCTTTTGTTACAGTCTTTGTTTTAAAGCCTATTTTGTTTTATATGAGTATTGCTACCCCAGCTTTCTTGCTATTTTTATTTTCAGGAAGTATTCTTTTCCATCACCTCACTTTCATTCCATGTGTGTCTTTAGCTTTGGGGTCTTATTTTTTATCCAATTAGACACCCTGTCTTTTGATTGGAGCATTTGGTCTATTGACATTTAAATACACTTACTGCGACTTTGTTACTTGTTTTCTGGTTGTTTTTGCAGTTATTCTGTTTTCTTCTTCCTTTAGATTCTTTTCTCATGGTTTGATTGCTTCAGCGGTATGCTTACGTCCTTTTCTCTCTCTTTTTTGCATATCTATTGTAGGTTTTTGATTTGTAGTTTCCATGGGGTTCACATATGTTGGCCTGTATCTATTGTTTTAAACTGGTAGTCAGTTAGTTCATACACATTCTAAAAGATTTACATTTTTTTACTCCTCTCCCCTGCATTTTTGTATTTCTGATGTCATATTTTACATCTTCATGTTTATCCCTTAACTGTTTATTATAGTTATGGTTGATTTTAGAATTTAATTCTTTAATTAAATCTTTAATCTTTACACAAGCTTACTTAAGTGGTTGATTCACAATCTTTACTATATATTTGCCTTTATTAATTGGATTTTTCCTTGCCTGTAAGTTCTTCTTGCAGCCTTTTCTTTCCACCTATAGAAAATCCTTTAACATTTCTTTTAGGGTTGGTGTGGCATTGATGAATTCTTTTCACTTTTACTTGTCTGAGAAGTTATTTCTCCTCCAACTCTGAATTATAATCTTGCCAGGCAGATTATCCTAAATTGTAGGTTTTTCCCCGTTTAATACTTTAAATAAACCATGCCACTTCATTCTGGCTTACAAAGTTTCTGCAGAAGAATCAGCTGATGACCATGGGAATTCCCTTTTACATGAGTCTGTTCTTGCTGCCTTTAAAATTCTAAATTTTGCTATTTTATCTTGGTATGGGTCTCTTTGAGTTCATAAATTTTAGGGAACTCACTGTGACTCTCATACCTAGATATGTTTCCTTCTCCAGATTCAGACATTTTTAAGCCACAATTGAGTCAAATTACATTTTCAACACATTTTTCTCTCTCTTCTAGGATGCCCATAATGTGAATATTAGTATACTTGCTATTTTCCAACAGGTCCCCTAATTGTTCCCTTTTTTTTCTTTTTCCTGTTCTGCTTGGTGATTTCCCTTATGCTGTCTTCCAGATCACTTGTGTTCTTCTGTTTTCTTGTATGTGTGTGTGTGTTGTTCAGTCGTGCCCGAGTCTATGCAACCCCATGGACTGTAGCCCCCCAGGCTCCTCTGTCTGTGGAATTCTCTAGGCAAGAATACTGGAGTGGGTAGCTATTTCCTTCCCCAGGGATCGAACCTGAGTCTCCTGCACTGTGGGTGGACTCTTCACCACCTGAACCACCCTTTTTTTCCTGTTCTGATTGCATGATTTCCCTTATTCTGTCTTCTGGATCACTTGTGTTCTTCTGTATCCTTGGTCTGCTGTTTACTCCTTCAAGTGTGTTTTTCATTTGCTACTGTATTCTTCAGTTCTGACTGGCTCTTTTATTCATTTTCTAGTTCCTTATTAAAATTGTGTCCATCTATTCTTTTCCTTAGTTCAGTCAGCATTCTTATTACTAATGTTCTGGATTCTTTGGTGCTTGGGTGCTTGGCATGGACTGAGGCATGCACTGGGGTGGTTGAGGGAAACCAGACTAAGTTCCAGGCAGCCTCAATCTGCATCCTCTGCCTTGTTTCAGGAGTAAGCAAGCATGTGCATGTTCTTCATGAATGAAGCCTAGGTTCCTAACAGTGTTAGTTTCACTGATTTTCACACCAACTAAAGGGACTTGTCTTTTCAGTGTCAGACCCCGGGATTGAGACACCCAATGTATGGTTCAAACTGTTTCCTCATCAGGGAGGCTCTCCAAGCCCACAGAATCCTGCTCCTCTTTTGTGCTTTCTCCCAGGGGCAAAGGTCCTGACCTGACCCCTTCTCTTCCCTTCCTATGCAACTCAGTTTGGATCTAACAGCCTTGGTTATATGTCTGCCAGTCTCCAGTTTTTCTGTGAGAATTGCTTCACCTGTAGATGTATTTTTATGTGTTCATCAGGGGAGGTGAGCTCCACATTCTCCTACTTGGCTTTCTTGCTCTCCATCTGCTAGTACTTTTATTTTTTAATTGGAAGAAAATTGCTCTACAATGTTGTGCTGGTTTCTGCCAAACAATGATGTGAAAAGGTCATTCTGAAGGAAATCAGCCCTGGGATTTCTTTGGAAGGAATGATGCTAAAGCTGAAACTCCAGTACTTTGGCCACCTCATATGAAGAGTTGACTCATTGGAAAAGACTCTGATGCTGGGAGGGATTGGGGGCAAGAGGAGAAGGGGACGACAGAGGATGAGATGGCTGATGGCATCACTGACTCAATGGACGTGAGTTTGAGTGAACTCCAGGAGTTTGTGATGGACAGGGAGGCCTGGCGTGCTGCGATTCACGGGGTCACAAAGAGTCGGACACAACTGAGCGACTGAACTGAACTGATACACACACACACACACACAAATACATGGGCTTCCCTGGTGGCTCAGTCGATAAAGAATCTGCCTGCAATGCAGGAGACCACCTGCAACACAGGAAACTCGGGTTCGATCCCTAGGTTGGAAAGATCCCCTGGAGAAGGAAATGGCAACCCACTCCAGTATTCTTGACTGAAAAATCCCATTGACAGAGGAGCCTACAGTCCATGGGGTCACAAGAGTCAGGCACAACTTAGTGACTAAACCACATACACAAACCATACACACACATATATATTTCCCTCCCTTCCCGCATCTCACTCCTCTAGGTCATCACAGAGGGCCAGGCTGGGCTTTCTGTGCTATCCAGTAACTTCTCACTATGTGATAGTGTATATATGTCAACACTACTTTCTCAATTCTTCCCACCCTTACTTTCCCCATGGCCACAGTCCATTCTCTAGCTCTGTGCTCCATTCCTTCCCTGCAAATAAGTTCTTCCGTGCCTTTTTTCTAGATTCCATGAACTAATAAATGACATTTGTTTTTCTCTTTCTGACTTCACTCTAATTTCACCCACTTCACTACAACTGACTCAAATTCATTCCTTTTTAGGGCTGAGTATGCTGGTACTTTTTGGATTTTTATCCCAAAGCATCAATTAGATCACAACTGTTATCTGGATGACATCAATTATAAAATACATCTTGATTTCAAAGATATTAAAATGTTGGGAAATGTCCACCCTAGAGAGATAAGGGTAGTTTGAGGTCCTGAGGACAGATTTCATAAATAAGAAGTCCATGTCCCAGCCAAGAAAACACCAATTTTTTAGGCCTGACCATAAGCAATTACAAAGACTTTCCTTGGTGGACTTCACATCAAAGGTTTCCTCCCCATATCAGATTTGATACAAAATCAAAACACAATGCATTACCATCTCTGAAAGTTGTTGCAGACAAGGATTCAGGTCCCCCTGGATGGTGGTGCTGTTATACACATCTGCATTTCTGGCCCAGGCACCTCTATTTGGAAGTCTTCTTATGGGAAAAAACTAGAAGACAATTTCCTAGACCCTGACTCTGTACTTTCCCACTCCTAGCCTTTCCTTCTTCCTTTTCCCAGCCTCTGGGTCCATAAGTCTGCAGTTGCCTTTTGTTCAGGGCTCCCTAAACAGTGAGACAACCCCCAACATCTGTGCTGATCCATCCAACCCTCAACAAGGAGGCCATTCCACAGGAAGAAGTGGAACAGAGGGAGTCTTTTAGTTCAGACCCCTGTCTATACAAATGCCATAAGTGGTTAAAGACTTGACTCACTTTCATTTTGACCTGTTTAATGCAGTACTCCAACACTGGGCAGTTAGCTCTCTCCAGCTCAGCTGAACTGTTCTCACTATTCAAGTCAAGCAGAATGCAGAAAAGCAATTTGAACTCAAAGCATGAGAACAGTCAGAGGTCCTTAAGAAGTCTGTCAGTCAGGATTTCCATTTGTCATTTTTGGGTGTACTCAAGCACATGTTGAGCAACTGTTACTTGTTAAATACTGAGATGACTGAGTTGAGATGGCTAGACATGACATGACGTGAGTCAAATGAGAAACAATTCACAACACTGTATATATATATTTGGATAACAAAATATTTGAGTCTATGAGTTATGGGATGGGAGGAAGCACTATTAAGTACAGTAACCAAGGAAGATTTTGCAAATGAAGTGTGACTTGAGTAGAGCACTGAACTAGTAAAGTCTGGATAATTAGTGGGAAAAACATATGGATGTTAATATATAAAACTCCTATTCTCAAAGAATATAGTTCTTTTTTCATGTTTTTTTTTTCAAAAAACATTTTTTGTTGTTGTTGTTAAATTACATGTGTATGCCTCTGTAACACAACAAAATAGTTTCCTCTGCAGAGCAACATGAAATAGGACGTATGATTTTTCAGAATTTGAACCTTGTTTTAACCTCATTTTCCTTTAGTTTCTATTCCCCAAATTCAAACCAATGAATCGCAGAAAAATCAACTTTGAACATTTTCCTCCATAGTTGTTTAGCTAATCCACTATGTGCCTATTAACATGCAATTTGACCAGAGCTGCCAGCCAGTGGAGTAGAAAAAGACATCCTCCAAAAATGTATAGCCATTGTAGCCTAAATCACTGCATGTATAAATGCTATATTTAATAATAATAAATACTATATATAAATAAATGCTGTATTTATGTTAGTCACTCAGTCATGTCTGACTCTTTGAGACCCCACTGACTGTAGCCCACCAGGCTTCTTTGTCTATGGAATTCTCCAGGCAAGAATACTGGAGTGAAAAAAAAAAAAAAAAAGAATACTGGAGTGGATTGCCATTCCCTTCTCCAGAAGGGAATATATATTTATATATTATATATAATTAAAATATATTATATATAATATATAAAATATATATTTAAAAACATGTATATTATATAATGAATATATAAATAAAAATAAATGCTATATTTATATATAATAAGCATACACTAAATGCTTATTAAGAATAATTAAATTTTTGAGACAAAACTTGGCTTTGGAAGTCTGGCTTCCTCCCAGCTACTCAAATTATTTATTAAACCTCACTTTCAACTCTTACCAACTTCAGAATAGGATGACATTATTTTCAAACCATAAATATTTCTTTAGCACTTTCTCAGTGCCAGGCTGAAGTCTCTGCCTTCCTAGAGCTTACAGTCTGAATTTAGTCTAGACTTTAGAATTGCACTGTTGCTAAGAGAGTTTTAGCCACTAACCACATGTGGCTACTGAGCACTTGAAACACAGTTAGTACAACTGAGAAATTGAATTTTTAAAATTTTATTTTACTCAATCTAAAGCTTGAGACTTGATTTAGCTATTGGGAAACTTAAGTATATCCGAAACAACTTGTGTATGTGAATCTATATTGGGTATGTAAATCATAATTTACTATATTCAGTCAGATCAGATCAGATCAGATCAGTCGCTCAGTCGTGTCCAACTCTTTGCGACCCCATGAATCGCAGCACGCCAGGCCTCCCTGTCCATCATCGACTCCCGGAGTTCACTCAGACTCACGTCCATCAAGTCAGCCATGCCATCCAGCCATCTCATCCTCTGTCATCCCCTTCTCCTCTTGCCCCCAATCCCTCCCAGCATCAGAGTCTTTTCCAATGAGTCAACTCTTCGCATGAGGTGGCCAAAGTACTGGAGTTTCAGCTTTAGCATCATTCCTTCCAAAGAAATCCCAGGGCTGATCTCCTTCAGAATGGACTGGTTGGATCTCCTTGCAGTCCAAGGGACTCTCAAGAGTTGTCTCCAACACCACAGTTCAAAAGCATCAATTCTTCGGTGCTCAGCCTTCTTCACAGTCCAACTCTCACATCCATACATGACCACAGGAAAAATCATAGTTTATAAAATCTAAACACTAAGTATTTCCAATGAAAACAGCTTCCAAATTGAGATATGAAGCAATTATAAAAATACATATTGGATTTCAAACATTCAGTACAAAAATTTTAAATACCTTAATTTTTATACTGATTATATACTGAAATCATATTTGGGATATATTGATCACATATGTCTCTCCCGTACCAGCGAGGCAGCAGTAAAGAATACCCTGCAAATGCAGGAGACTCAAGAGACGTGGTTTTGATCCCTTGGTTAGGAAGACCCCCTGAAGTAGAAAACAGCACCCCACTCCAGTATTCTTGCCTGGAAAATTCCATGGACAGAAGAACCTGGTGGGCTACAGTCCACGGGATCGCAGTTAGACACGACTGAGCAACTGAGCATACACACAGCAGCTGGAGATGGGCTAGACTGGAGTTTCAGCAAACAGACTTTTGGGCCAGAATATCTGGGTTCAAAGCCCCACTCTGCCACTTGCTAGCCTCCTTACAGTTAGATGTGACTAAGTTCTCAACGGCGGAATAGGAAAGGAGACCTATATGCCATTTCTTTGCCTAATTCATAAACATCTTCCTCTTGTCCACCTCTGCCCTCCCCTGGCCCCACTCCTTCCCTTTTCCTGGCTTGATGAAGAGAAGCATAAAGTCCTTGGAAACCATGTACCAAAGATAGTAGAGGCACACGACAGAAGCAGCCTGGAGTCCTAAATACCTACCTTGCAGGAGCACCCTCCCTGGACAGTTAGGCGAGCAAAAACCTATCTCCATCTTGTTAAGTCACTGAAGTTCTGGGGGTTTCTAAAAAGCAGCTAGTGTCATCCTAGTAGATAAAATCAGTGACTCAAAAGGCTAACAATATACCAGTTCACAACTCTTGGTGCCATCATGAAGCAGTAAGATAACACCCCAACCCTTGATTCCATCTCTTCTCCACCCCCTTGTATGACTCCCAGGTGTATTGCTGCCAAGACTGTGATTGGGTAGACATGTAAACAGATGAAGAAACAATAAAACAAATGACCAACAGGCACATGAAAAGGTGCTCAACATCACTAACCATCAGGTAAACGTAAATTAAAACCACAGTAAATGGCCAAAATTTTTAATCTGGCAATAACAAATAATGGTGAGGATGTGAAGCAAATTGAACAATCTTCCTACAATGCTGGTAGCTATAATAATAATAATTCAACTACTTTGGAAAACTCTTGCTGTTACTAAGAAAGCTAAACGCATACCTACCCTGTGATCCAGCAATTTCACTCCTACGTACACACCTGTGAGAACTGAGAGCTGTGTTCACCAAAGACTTACAGAATATACTTAGGAGCTTTATTTACAATAGTAAAAAACGGGGAACAACTCAAATGCCCATCAACAAGAAATTAGAAAAACAATTTATAGTATATTCATATGACAGAACACCACACAATAAGAGAGAACTGATACACACAACATGGAGAAATCTCACGAATACTATGTTGAAAAAACCAACAAAAAAGAGAGCTTATGATTCCATTTATATAGAGTTCAGGAACAAACATAAATTTATGGTTATAAATATCATAATAGTGGTTACCTCTGGGCAAAGGGGTCGAATGTAAAGGGGCAAGAGGGTAATAGAAATGTTACCCATTTTGATTCACGCAATGGTTTTAAGTATATGTAAATAAAAATTTAAGCCATATACTAAAGGTTTGTGCATTTTAAAATATGTAAATCATATTTCTAATAAAATGATTAAAAAGTTAACTTGTCCCAAAGCACACAAATATAAGATGTTGAGCTCAGGTTCAAACTTAGGTTAATCTTAGTCTTCTGACTTGAGTAGGGTTCACTTTCCTATCCAATACATAAAGAAATGAGAAAACTACAAGAAGACTGTTGTTACTTAGCTTAAATATGTCAGTAACATCACTCTCGCTACATAATTTATCCATAGTATCTGTATTATGATCAACTGTACTGATTTTTCAAGGCAGGCTTCAACAGTACGTGAACCGTGAACTTCCAGATGTTCAAGCTGGATTTAGAAAAGGCAGAGGAACCAGAGATCAAATTCTCAACATCCATTGGATTATCAAAAAACCAAGAGAGTTTCAGAAAAACAACTACTTCTGCTTTATTGACTATGCCAAAGCCTTTGACTGTGTGGATCAAAACAAACTGTGGAAAATTCTGAAAGAGATGGGAATACCAGACCATCTGACTTACCTCCTGAGAAATCTGTATGCAGGTCAAGAAGCAACATTTAGAACTGGACATGGAACAACAGACTTGTTCCAAATCAGGAAGGGAGTATGTTAAGGATGTAGTTTGTCACCCTGCTTATTTAACTTACATGCAGAGTACATCATGTGAAATGCTGGGCTGGATGAAGCACATGGTGAAATCAACATTGCCAGGAGAAATATCAGTAACTTCAGATATGCAGATGACACCACCCTTATGTCAGAAAGCGAAGAACTAAAGAACCTTTTGATGAAAGTGAAAGAGGAGAATGGAAAAGTTGGCTTAAAACTCAACATTCAGAAAACTAAGATCACGGCATCTGGTCCCATCACTTCATGGCAAATAGATGGAGAAACAATGGAAACAGTGAGAGACTTTATTTTCTTGGGCTCCAAAATCACTGCAGATGGCAAATGCAGCCATGAAATTAAAAGACAGTTGCTCCTTGGAAGAAAAGCTATGATCAACCTAAACAGCATATTAAAAAGCAGAGATATTACTTTGCCAACAAAAGTCTGCCTAGTCAAAGCTATGGTTTTTCCAGTAGTCATGTATGGATGTGAGAGTTGGACCACAAAGAAAGCTGAGTGCTGAAGAATTGATGCTTTTGAACTGTGGTGTTGGAGAAGACTCTTGAGAGTCCCTTGGACTGCAAGGAGATCCAACCAGTCCATCCTAAAGGAAATCAGTCCTGATTCATTGGAAGGATTGATACTGTAACTGAAACTCCAATACTCTGGCCACCTGACTCAAAGGACTGACTCATCTGAAAAGACTCTGATGCTGGCAAAGATAGAAGGCAGGAGGAGAAGGGGATGACAGAGGTTGAGATGGTTGGATGAAATCACTGACTCAACGGACATGAGTTTGAGTAAGCTCTGGGCGGTGGTGATGGACATGGAAGCCTGGCATGCTATAGTCCATGAGGCTGCAAAGAGTCAGACACAACTGAGTGACTGAACTGAACTGTACTGATTTTGGCACCAAAACATTCTATACTTCAAATGATGGTTTTAATTTGTGGCACTACAGCAGTAACAATTCTGTCTATAGAACTGAAATAAATTATTGAAATCAAACTTTCAATCATCCCATACAACTGGTAACATAGTAAGATAATCCACTTGAAGAACAAACATGGTAAGATAAAACTGTCAGAACCTGCCATTTAACTAACACAAATACATTAGCTGATTAGCATCTGTAGATTATAATGAAAAATCTCAAGTGGCAGAATATCCTAAAACTGATGAAACAATTAATAGATGAAGATATAGTGAGATGATAAATGGTCAATTAACAAGTGTCACTCATATCCCTGTGATATTTATAAGCAACTAAAACACTGTAGTTGCAAATGTGATCCCTGCTTCTCAGGAAAAAACTTATTGATCATTGATATATCAGCTAATTCAATACAGTATGTCCCCTAATACAAACCTTCACATTGTTAACTCTGAAGGATGCAAACATGCGTTCCATCAACATTAGGCATGAGTGAAACTGCAGCTTGCCCTCTGTTTCCTATTGCTGACGATCCTTCAGGTCTCTCATTTCCCATCTCCCTTCCCTCTTCCAGTCAGTAACTCTTCTTGCCTGTTCACTCAGTGCCAGCTCCTGTATGCTAGCTTCTGCACTGTACTACTATACTCTTCAAGGTACTGCACTGTAAGACTAAAAATGTTTTAATTTTGTTTTTTAATGTATTATTTGTGTGATAAGTATTATAAACCAATACAGTACAGTCCTCTGTAGCCGATTGTTCTGCTTGGGTACCTAGGCTAACTCTGTTGGATTTACAAGCAAATCAGACTTATAAATGTGCTCTTGGAATAGAATTTCTTTGTATGTAGGGGATTTTTTGTATTAGAGTAAAATGAACATTAAAATATAAGGGCACCAGCATATGGCTATGATACTCTGCATTCTTTCACGGGGCTGCCTCTTTTAAAAGTATTTTACTGTAACTGCATGCACTGACTGTAGCATCTTCACTGGATGCACACTGGATGAAGAAACCTCCAGCTATTGTCTTTTATGTAAAAGCAAACTGAAGGATAAACCAGATCACTGATAGTGCTAGGTACCACCCAAGTCATCAAATAAGACCAATGTTAAGGCTACTCCAACTAGTTCTTTAATATGAAGCAGCATACCCACCTTGTTATACAGGCATGTCTCTTCCTATACATAAAAGTTTTTGAGTATTTTAAACTGTTTTTGTATCTGTTGAGAATATATCCCTCACATGGTGAACCTCTGCCAAAACTAAGAAGAAAATCAGGTTAAATAGAGATAGCCAAGACTTTGGGATAATAAATTCATATACACAGGAAAGAAAATATTGGGCTTTGTTCTTGAATGCTGAAAAAGAATTCTACAAAAACACGATTCCAAATCCAGAAAACACTGATAAAAGGGAAAAAACAAAAAACAAAACCTTTTCCAAGGAATTCTTACATGCAAAATCCCCCACAGAGAAGTAGATTTCAATGCCCTACTATGACAATTTGGCAATTCCTAAATTATAGCCAAACAATTAATGAAGCACTTAAAGGATTAACCTAAATTGCCAAACCCCAAACTCTAGGACAAATCATTTGCTCACTTCAATTTCAAGCATCCGTAGTGTTCCAGCACACATTCACCTTATTGCCCGCCCCCATCCCCCGAAGTCCTCTCCTTACAAGAAATTCCTCAGGGAACCACCAACTGTCTCTAAAGCAGGAGTCATTTAATCTTTGGTTCCCTGGCCTTTTTGCTGTGTCTATGGATGGATTTTACACAGGTAGAGAAATCTAAGCACACGCCTAAGCACAGCACAGATAAATCCCCTGAAACTTCAAGTAAAAACTTGAGTCGGAAACCAACGTGATTTAAAGTGATTAGGAACCGCGATTCTAAAGGGAGAACCCTAAGAGTACAGCAGCGCCAGCCCACCACGCAGGCACGCCCCACACTCACTTGGATGCGATCAGCGCAAGTTCTCAGCAGCAGGGACGCTGTCCTATCTGCTTATCCCAGTCCCTGGGATCCCAGGAAGCCAACCTCCGGCTCCGCCCCAGGGGACGGTTCCCGCCGCCCCCACACCCTCAGTAGCTGTCATTCCCGGCAGCGGGCAGAGCAAAGCACTGCCCTGGTTCGGGAAAGGAAGGACCACCAGCTCAGAGCTGCCTCGGGGACCAAGCCGGGATGCAGGCAAAGCTGCTTCCCAGCACCAGCAGTTTCAAGGTGACCACAGCCACACACAGCTGTCTGATTGCTCACATTTGTCTGACCCCGAGGCTGAGCTCTCTGCTGGTCGGATAGTAAAAGAGCACTTTTCCTCACCACCAGCATCGTGGGACATAATACAAGTCTATTCTGGGCTTTTCCTAAGGAGGTACTAGGTTCCCGGTTCTGCATGAGGCATGGCAGGGAAATCTAAAGCCGACACTGAACGTTAAGTGCTGACCACAGCATCACGCACACTGGTGTGTGACTGAAATTTTTAACATGGCCATTTTAAACATAGTTTAAAATCAATAGAGTACACAAAACAAAATGAAATGCTCTCTTCTCCCCAGTTAGGGGACTAGTAAAGAGATTATACAGCACAAAATGTAAAGCCAGGGGTGTAAAGTGTAAAGAAGGGGTGAACTTCTGTCCAGTGCTGCTGCCCTGTATTATCAATGATGAAAAATTAAATCAGAAAACAATCACTACTCTACCCAAGACCCTAACGGACAGATGGGCTGGACGGGTCATGTACCCAGTATGAAATCAGGACCACTCTTCATCTTTACTCTCTAACATCACCACTATTCCCAAACCTTTATTTGTACAGCTGATGCCTGACATTCTACATTTTGAGCTTCTTTAGTTTGGGCCACAACCTTTGACTCTGCAAAGCTTTAAAATGCAAAGAATTCAAGGGAAGAAAATCTAAGCTTTATTATTCACATCTTAACCTATGCCTTTTCAGGTGGCACTAGTGGTTAACAATCCACCTCTCAATGCAGGAGACTGGAGAAACACAGATTCAATTCCAGTCAGGAAGATCCCCAGAATAGGAAATGGCAACCCACTCCAGTATTCTTGCCTGGAAAATTACCTGGACAGAGGAGCCTGACAGGATACACAGTCCATGGAGACGCAGAGAGTTGGACACAACTGAGAAAAGTGACTAGGCACTCACTTGAGAGAAGGCCTCAATGAACAGATAGAGGAGAGGTCACTAGACTCTAGTGGTTGGCAGGAAAGGCACAAAAACGAACAGATTACTGAATCTGACTAAAGCCAGCATTCTGTATCGGAGAAGGCAATGGCTACCCACTCCAGTACTCTTGCCTGGAAAATCCTATGGGCGGAGGAGCCTGGTAGGCTGCAGTCCCATGGGATCACGAAGAGTCGGACACAACTCAGAGACTTCACTTTCACTTTTCACTTTGATGCATTAGAGAAGGAAATGGCAACCCACTACAGTGTTCTTGCCTGGAGAATCCCAGGGAGAGGGGAGCCTGGTAGGCTGCCGTCTATGGGGTCACACAGAGTTGGACACGACTGAAGCAACTTAGCAGCAGCAGCATTCTATATACCATAACAAATTAAAGTTGATAAAGGCTAAAGATTTCTGATGTCAAGCAGCAGGAAAACACATGCTTAATGTAAAAAAAGAAAAATGATTTCTCAGGTTAAATTCCAGGGATTAAACAAGCTTTAGTGAAGTAGAAAAGGAGGAGGGTTCAGGATGGGGAGCATGTGTATATCTGAAATTAAAAAAAAAAAAAAAAAGAAACATTTGGAAAAACAAAAGAAAATAAGACAGCTATTGGAAATAAAATATAATTGCTAAAAAATAAAAAGATTTAAAGACAGTATTCTACCAAAACATAAGCAAAAAGATGAAAAAACATGAAATACAGAAGACTTAGAGATTAATTTTGTAGTTCTAGCATCTGATTAATATCAACAGGAGTTCCATAAAGAACAAAGAAAATCTAGGAAAAATTATCAAAGAAATACAATACACTCCCAGAGTCAGAAAAGTATGATCTGCAAAGCACACCAAATACTCTAGAATTTAAAGGTCCACTCATTATAAAATTTAAGAACATTAACATCTTTAGGGATCTAGCTTCCAGACACTAACTTTGAACACAGAAAATAATATGATGAAAAGCACATATTTCTTCTCCCAAAGAGAGAAAAGACAATCGAACTATGGACTATCAGTGTATAGTTATTTATATATCTGGGTATGTAGTAATACTATTAGATACTATTAGTATCTAATTAGATATTATTAGATAGTATTAGATATTAGTACTAGATAGTATTAGATATTCGGAGAAGGCAATGGCACCCCACTCCAGTACTCTTGCCTGGAAAATCCCATGGACGGAGGAGCCTGGTAGGCTGAAGTCCATGGGGTCGCTAAGAGTCGGACACGACTGAGCGACTTCACTTTCACCTTTCACTTTCATGCATTGGAGAAGGAAATGGCAACCCACTCCAGTGTTCTTGCCTGGAGAATCCTAGGGACGGAGGAGCCTGGTGGGCTGCTGTCTATGGGGTCACACAGAGTCGGACACAACTGAAGCGACTTAGCAGCAGCAGCAGCAGTATTAGTTATTAATACTATTAGATACCATTAGACAAATACACAAAGTACAGACAAGTCAAAATGAGTTTAGTTAAAAAGAATAAGCAACAGAAATTCCCTAGGAATCCAGTGGTTAGGATTCCGTGCTTTCACTGCCAAGGACCTGGGTTTGATCCTTCACTGGGGGAACTAAGATCCTGCAAACAAAAAAGTAAATAGGATGTATTTAACAATATTATTATCTCACTTCTGGGAAAGGCTAAATGAAAGTGTTTGCATCGTTAGTTGTTTTGTCTGTATGTCTTGTCTCTTCCAGTTTTGTTTACAAAGTGAATTTATAGGTCATTTCTTTTTTTATTTCCTCAAAGAGCTTCTTGGTCATAGCCTGATTGCCTTACAACTTTTTTGAGTCATGCTTGATTTATCAAATTTACCATCAGAGCATTACTGAAACAAATGTAAAGAGAAAGTCACACATAATCCTACCATCATAACAAACCAACTATAAATATCCAAGTGTTCATTTACTTATTTCTGAGTATAGATTTGAAAATTTTCTTTAAAAAATATCAAAGTGACAGATACACATATGACTAGAAAATAAAATTCTGTAGAAGGATTATATAATAGAGCAATATTGCTGCCTCTCCCTTTCTAAATTGCTATTCCACATCCCACAGTCTACTGACTGTGGTAAAGACCACTCACCTCATTCTCCCTTCCTTGGTAACTTTTTTCCAGTTCTACTGAGATGCAGTTAATATATACCACTGTGTAAGCAGAGGGCATATAGCATATGGTTTTGCTTATACTGTATTGTAAAATGAATACTGTAGTAAGTTTAGTTAGCATCCATCATCTTATAGTAGATAAAAAGAGAAAAGAAAAAAATTGGTAACTTTACTGTGCAGGTAGTTCACAGATTTGTGCTGTGTAAGCATAAAGGGGAGAACAGCTTTTAGGGGTCTCAAAGTTTCTGTCTGAGGGGGGACGGTATGTTGACAATAGTTTGCCAGTTATGACCAGGTCTGCCTTGCAGCTACGGTTTCCTAGAAAAGACTGCAGGGATTTCTGGTTTTCACTTGAAGCCTGGAGGCTTTGTTTTAGGAGTCTCACAGGTGACACTGAGAAGCAGGTAGATGTGAGAATCTCAAATGCTTCTAAGCATAACATTTTTTTTTCCTTACTAAACGGACAGATTCCAGGGTGTTTCATTACTGTGGAGGGAAATCTTCCCCAGGTCTGCAGAGAGCCATGTTCCCTGATTAGTATAACTTGTTGTAATACCACTGGGTCCGTAACTGGTGCAGAAACACTGATTTGTAGGGAGAGGAGAACTGCAGCCAACTAGTGTAATGTGCTGCTTCTAAACGTGCATCCAGAAATGTCCATGTAAAAGTGATAGTCCCTCTGTATTGTTCATCTCAAGGCCATTACCACACGGACTGGAAGAAAATTAAAAGGGGGTCTAGTCCCTGGCTGTCGGAGAAGGCAACGGCACCCCACTCCAGTACTCCTGCCTGGAAAATCCCATGGATGGAGGAGCCTGGTAGGCTGCAGTCCATAGGGTCGCTAAGAGTCAGACACAACTGAGCAACTTCGCTTTCGCTTTCACACTTTGTGAGATGATAAAGGCACCCTACTTCTGTTTTTACATCGCAACATCTGTAAACTATACATTTCCATTTCCAAAGTTAACATCTGCATTCTGTAACAAAGCCCTCTTGTTTTTTCTACAAGTTGGTTCTAAAACTGAAAATCAATAGGGTGTACATTATATAATTTGTTCTCTGCATGGGCCAGTTAACATAGTCTGATTATCTTTCCTTTACTGTTTTTCCAATTTTGTCACCTCTGTGTTTCTAGGGACAATTACTATAAATATTCCACAGACCAATTTGCTTTAACTTTGGATAAACTCTTAGAGCAATTTGCTTACCTTAGTGATATTTTTCCTTGTCTGTCTACCCTTTTTATATAAGCAACTAATTTTATTGTGATCAAATCTATTCATTGTTTCCCTCATGATTTCTGTCCTTTGAGCTTAATGTCAACTCTCATTCCCAAGTCAAAGGTTTAATCTTTAACTGTATTTTTTTGTAGTTGTAATTTTTACATGTCACACAGGGCTGATTTTTCATATGGCATGGGGGTAGGCATCTAGTTATCCCAGCAGAATCTGTTGAATGTTCCATTCCTCTTTTAATTTGTGATGCCTCATTTATTAACCAAATTCCTATAACAAGACATACATGTTCAGGAAATGCTGCTTTGGATATTTTAAGTGAATAATAACAAACACTTGAAACTGATTAGTTTTGTCCCCCTGTATTTATGTCTAACTTGTTTTATGTTAATATTTTGGTTCATTTATTTAATGATTTATTAAGAATTTCTTAACAATCTAGACACGTAAGTTTTTTTTCCCCTTCTTCCCTCTTTTTTATAAAAATTATTATTCTTTATTTTAATTGGAGGCTAATTACTTTACAATATCGTGGTGGTTTTTGCCATACATTCACATGAAGCAGCCATGGGTGTACATGTGTTCCCCATCCTGACCCTCCCTCCCCATCCCATCCCTCAGGGTCATCCCAGTGCACCAGCCCTGAGAACCCTGTCTCATGCATCGAACGTGGACTGGCAATCTATTTCACATATGATAATATACATGTTTCAATGCTATTCTCTCAAATCATCCCACCCTTGCCTTCTCCCACAGAGTCCAAAAGTCTGTTCTTTATATCTGTGTCTCTTTTGCTGTCTAGCATATAGGGTAATCATTACCATCTTTCTAAATTCCATATATATGCATTCATATACTGTATTGGTGTTTTTTTTTTCTGACTTACTTCACTCTGTATAATAGGCTCCAGTTTCATCCACCTCATTAGAACTGATTCAAATGCGTTCTTTTTAATAGCTGAGTAATACTCCATTGTATACATGTACCACAGCTTTCTTATCCATTCGTCTGCCGATGGACATCTAGGTTGCTTCCGTGTCCTGGCTATTGTAAACAGTGCTGCGATGAACATCAGGGTACACGTAGACACAGTAAGTTTAAGATATGTAATGGTAAGTGAAAAAAAGTTTTCACCCTCAATATTAAAATATCAAAAAGTTAATTATGGCAAGAGTGAACAACACTGTTTCTGTTGATATAGTTTGAGCTCAAAGAATGACTTTCATTACTGCATCTGTGTATTAATATATATTATACATATTCAATTTATATAAGACTTTTCACTTCATTGGTTTCACAAGACTCAAATAAAATTTCAAAATACGAGAGTTGAGAATTATAATCTGTAACAAGAAAAATTAAAAGTGCTGTTGGAAATCTTAGGGGGAAAAGAGTTTCATCCTTTATTTTTAAGGAGAAGTCTGTATATTATAAATATAATACAAACAGTTGTATCATTGAGTACAGAGTTCACGTTGCAAACATTAAAGCATGTTCATCACATATCTGATGATATAAAATCAAAACTGCTTTTAAAAGCTTGTCTTTCACTGTTTCTATCATGAAAATCATGTCATTACATTTCAGTGACACATATTGTTTAAAGGCTCCTTATAAGTAAAAATAGAACCCAATAATTTTTAACCAAAAGTGTACCCTATAATCCTGTTTGCTGTGGGATCAATAAACACTATACTAAGACATGGCATTTAGACATGAAATATGTCTAAAATCTTGAAGGATACAATAGAAATAGGCAAGACATTTAGAATGCTTTAATCTTTCTGGTTAACACCATTTGTATTAGTAACCGCAACGTTGTAACTTTTAGCATTTCACAGAACTAGTCAGTAAGGATTTTCTTAAGGGTGGGAGTAAGAACAGAAGGATAGGAGATGCAAGGTTTCATACTTCTGTTTTAAAAAATCAAAAATCAAAACTACTTTCTTCTCTGCATCAAAACTGTACCACAAACTTGCAGGTTGTTTTCGTTTTAATCCCATGACTCATCGTCTACTGGATTAGGAGCTTGTGTTGAAGAAAACCCTGCTGTGTTCAAAGAGCTCTTGCCGTGGTAATTCTTAAAAAACAAACAAACAAACATTTAATTTTATGCATCGTTAAAGTTACACTACTTAGACTGATAGTAAGGACTCAAGCTTTCTACCATTTCTTCCCCAAACAAAAAATTTCATTCTCACTGAATCCAATCCATTTGAAAAAAGGTCCATATCAACCTAGGAAGTTTAAATTGCACAGAATTTTTAAAGAAAAAATGTAAGCCAATAGTTTTGGCAACTGGAAAAACAAAGCTCTTCACTTCAACGAATAAGCAGAAATACTTAATGACCAGTATGCCCACTGTTTCTGTATAAAAATTATGTTGCCTAGAAACTGACACAATAGAAAAGATATGCAACCACACTGCTATTATTTTATCTTACTTATAATGTGGTCAGAATTCAAAAAATAATTACTACAAAATCTCAGAAGATCCCAAATTAGAATTTAAAATGTGAAAAGAAGGTGTTTGAGCATAAATCTTAAATTCCTTCCCTTTAAGACCAAAACTATATATGTACATAAAATATTTAGAGAAACATTAATCTTCCAGGCATGAAAAATAATGGCTTAACTTATTGTTATAGTTACTTCACAATATTAAGCACAACATTCACAAAGAGCAAATAACTAAAAGCCAATTTCTAAATTTTCCCCCTCAACTAACCTTTCTAGTATCGACTGATGCAAACACATTTCCTCTTGCATTACCACTGAAGCCAGGACCATATGTACTAAAGGCAATTTCTTCTAACCATGCAGGAACATCCTGTTGAGCCTTAAAAAAAATTAACTTCATAAACAACATGCATAAAGTCTCAAAAGATTCACATGTTTACTTTTCCTTCGAAAAAAGCAAGACAGTTCCAGAAAAACATCTACTTCTGCTTTATTGACTACACCAAAGCCTTTGACTGTGTGGATCACAACAAACTGGAAAATCCTTCAAGACATGGGAATACCAGACCACCCGACCTGCCTCCTGAGAAATCTGTATGCAGATCAAGAAGCAACAGTTAGAACTGGACATGGAACAACAGACTGGTTCCAAATAGGGAAAGGAGTATGTCAAGGCTGTATATTGTCACCCTGCTTATTTAACTTATATGCTGCTGCTGCTAAGTCGCTTGAGTCGTGTCCGACTCTGTGCAACCCCATAGACGGCAGCCCACCAGGCTCCCCCGTCCCTGGGATTCTCCAGGCAAGAACACTGGAGTGGGTTGCCATTTCCTCCTCCAATGCATGAAAGTGAAAAGTGAAAGTGAAGTCACTCAGTCGTGTCCGACTCTTAGCGACCCCATGGACTGCAGCCTACCAGGCTCCTCCGCCCGTGGGATTTTAGAGTACATCATGTGAAATGCTGGGCTGGATGAAGCACAAGGTAGAATCAAGACTGCCTGGAGAAATATCAATAACCTGAGATACGCAGACGACACCACCCTTATGGCAGAAAGCGAAGAACTAAAGAGCCTCTTGATGAAAGTGAAAGAAGAGAGTGAAAAAGTTGGCTTAAAGCTCAACATTCAGAAAACTAAGATCATGGCATCCGGTCCCATCAATTCAGGGCAAACAGATGGAGAAACAATGGAAACAGTGAGAGACTTTATTTTTGGGGGCTCCGAAATCACTACAGATGGTGACTACAGCCATGAAATTAAAAGATGCTTGCTCCTTGGAAGAAAAGCAGAAAAGCTATGACCAACCTAGACAGCATATTAAAAACCAGAGACATTATTTTGCCACCAAAGGTCTGTCTGGTCAAAGCTATGGTTTCTTCAGTAGTCATGTATGGATGTGAGAAGTGGACTTCAAAGAAAACTGAGTGCTGAAGAATTGATGCTTTTGAACTGTGATGTTGGAGAAGACTCTTGAGTCTCCTGGACTACAAGGAGATCAAACCAGTCAACCCTAAAGGAAATCAGTCCTGAATATTCATCGCAAGGACTGATGCTGAAGCTGAAGCTCCAATACTCTGGCCACCTGATGCAAAGAACTGACTCATTGGAAAAGACCCTGATGCTGGCAAAGATTGAAGGCAGGAGGAGAAGGGGATGACAGAAGATGAGACGGTTGGATGGCATCACCAACTCGATGGACATGAGTTCGAGTAAGCTCTGGGAGTTGGTGAGGGACAGGGAAGCCTGGCATACTGCAGTCCATGGGGTTGCAAAGAGTCAGACACGACTGAGCAACTGAACTGAACTGAAAATCCATACATATAAAATGTCTGCTTTCAATGACAAGGTAAGAACACTATCCATTCAGTTTTAAAAATTAAAAACTTACATCTGATAGCACTTTCACTAGAGGCTGTGCTAACTGGCTATCTGATTCCAGATCAAAAAAGGAAATAGCTCTGCCAGTATTTCCACAACGACCAGTACGCCCAATTCGATGAACATATTCATCAATGGTAGAAGGAAGATCAAAATTAATAACATGCTGAACATTTTCAATATCCAGCCCTCGGGCAGCTACTGAAGTAGCAACAAGAACAGGGCACTTTCCACAGCGGAAATCTCCAAGAGCTTGCTCTCTTTCTCTCTGTTCACGATCACTTGAAAGAAAACAAAGCATGTATTAGAATAGCCCTTAAGAAAACTATTAAAGACAACCATTAAAGTTCAATGGATAGATTTCTTTTTGGATAAGTTCAATGGATAACAGTAAAACAAAAATAGCAACAGTTAACATTAATGTCTACTTCTTACATACAAAGTATTATACTAATTTCTTGTAAGTCATCATTTAATTCTCACAATAATACTTTGAGGTTAGGACAATTAACTCCATTTGCAGATGAAGGTGACAGCTAATACCTACAGCCAAAATACAGACTCAAATGCGACAAACATCAAATCTTACCAACTAATAAACTGTTTCTAGTTTTGACAAAAAATACACAACTAGTTGATCAAATCCTTTCTCAAAAATTCCTGATTTTTTAAAAGTATAATCTCGGAATTCTACATATTCACCAATTAATATTTTAGATCTCCTAGTAAAGTGCCAATGAAGTTGTGTTACTATGACATTTTTGAGGCCCAGTGAAAAAAATACCAAGCACTGGATAGATTAGCTGAATAAGCACCTAGATCTAAGGATTAGAGAGACTAAGTGAGACTGCTTGATAATCATGATGAGGAACTTAAGATACTTCTAACTCATCCATCCCAGCCACTTGGTTCTTATAAAAACTTAAAGATGAAGAATAATAGCTAGACCTTGAGATCCTAATTCCAGGATTTTTTACTAGTTAAATATACCAACATTTCTTAACAAATGACAAATAGAAGTTACCTCCTTACTAGGAAATCATAATAATCTACTCACCCATGAATACTTGTTGTTGATATTTTTTCTTGACAAAGAAAAGTGGCAATAAAATCTGCTTTTTTCTTAGTTTCAACAAAGACCATAGTTCTTTCATCACCTACAAGACAATGAAACATTCAAACTACAAAATTAGGAAAAGAAAAAAAAGCATAGGGTGAGTAGGAAACTGTCTTATTCACCACTGTATTCCCAGCACCTAAACTCAGGCCTGATAGGTAAGAGCAATTCAAATATTTCCTGAGTGGATAAATGTCAAAGATAGAGAGACAAGGACTTTTTCCTACTTTATGACTAAAAAAAAAGAAAAACGACCGCTTGCCCCTTGCCTTCATAGGCCAACCAATAAGTAGAGACTTAGGGAAAGATAAATGATATCTACCTGCCAACTCTTAGCAGTTCCAAATTTGGCTCCAGCCCTTCATTTCCCTCTCTATAAATAAATTCCTTTGTTCTTCCCATGGTTATAGAATCTATTATTTTACCTTGACTGCCAGAGGCATTCATAATAATTGCATTCAACCCAGGGCTGACAAACTCTACAATATTCTATGTTTCAACATTATCTCAATTCAAACCCCTTAATCCCCAAAGTATCTTATATATATAGATATATAAGATATTATCTCAGGGTCTTAACACATTAAAGAATATTTACTTGTTAGCTTTGTTAATTGGTTTAAATATAAGCATGAGCCAAAGACTCTTCCACCCCAAGAAATTTTCTATAAAATGTTAGAGAGGAAAGATAATAATCTATAGCCTGAATAGAAGTAACAAGGTGTTACTTTTTGTAATCCCACTCCTCCATGTCCCTATCAGCTGTCTCCATTTATTAACAAACATTTAGCACCCAGTAGATGCCAGTATCTATTCTAGATACTGAAAACACAGCAAATAAAACAAAGCACCTGCACTCATTGTGGAGAGGTAAATAACAAATATGATGCATTAAGTCTAAAAAAGAAAAAAATTTAGCAGAATAAAGGGCCAAATGGGTTTATGCACCTTCTCTAATTAGATGACATCTGAGGACAGATATTACTAAACAAGTGAACTATTCAGATATCTGAAGAAACAATATTATAGGTCAGAGGTAAGAACAAATATAAAGGTTCTAAGGTATAGGTGCTCTTTACGTGCTCACAAACAAACAAACAAACCAGAAAAGAGGTCCCCATCTGGTTTTTACGTTCTAGGCAGAGGGAATATCAAGAACAAAGGCAATGAGGTAGAACCATGTCTGGTACGTGTGGGGATGAGTAATGAGCAAAGTGCAGCTAGAATAGGGTAAGCAATGGAGAGCAGCAGGATTTGGAGAGGGATGATGGAAGCCATTTCATGAAGTGCCTTGAAATCCACTGAAAGATCTTTACTTTGAGGAGGGAAGCCATTGGGTTTGGAGGCAAGAAGTAGATCTGATCTTTGTTTTAACTTAGCAACTGATGGGTTCTGATATAGTTTGATGCTAGACAGAAACAAGAGGACTCTGCTGACAGATATGTACACTGGAGAAAGAAATCAAAGATGCCTCATATTTTTGTGTCTGAACAACTGGAATGAGTGTCAGTCGCTCAGTCATGTCCGATTGATTCTTTGTGACCCCATGGACTATAGCCCACCAGGCACCTCTGTCCCTGGAATTCTCCCGGCAAGATACTGAATGGAATTTCCTAAGTAAGATAGTAGGACTGCAAAAAAGGAAGGTTTTAGAGGTGATATTTAATCTCAGATATCAGAAAACCAGGTAGGAAATCAAGAGAATGACTGATTCCTACAGTAATAAATGAGTTATATCCTTGAGACATAGTCATTTTATTAATGAGTAATGATTTTGTCAAAAATTATCTTTCAACAGTTTTGGAGATCATATATCAAGATGCCCAATGCCAAAACTGATTCATTTGATATAGTCAGGTACATAATACTACTATGCAGCTTCAAGCCTTGATCTCATCTTTTCCTGGTTCCCCAGTGTGAATCCCGCCAGGCTCCTCTATCCATGGGATTCTCCAGGCAAGAATACTGGAGTGGGCTGCCATGCCTTCCTCCAGGGGGCATCTACCTGACCTAGGGATTAAATCCACATCTCCTGCGTATCCTACACTGAAGGTATCCTGTGTACCACTGAGCCACAGGGAAAGCCCCCCACGCGCCCAACAAAAAAAGATGAAATGTGTTAAAATTTTAACAAATTCAAGCAATTAGCATGGAACTATTTCCTGATTTACTGTTTAATGCCTTTACTTACAATATGAAAGGTTCTTCTTTCTCTTCCTTATAATCAGCCTATATAGCAGAGAATCTTTTGACTTTATCATGTCTTTGGTTGTTTAAAGAGAAAAAGACCTTTATGAAAGATCTATTGTTCTTTATAACCACGTTACCTTCTACTCTAATTTTTAAATGCTTTGTCACTTCAATTAAATTACTACCTAAGAACTGAGTAATCTTACACTAGTAAAATGTTCAACTCTCTTCTGACAACTTTTGATTTTGTTTTTTTAAGATCAGACTATAAATTTAGACCTAACAGAAGCAGAAGATATTAAGAAGAGGTGGCAAGAATACAAAGAAGAACTGTACAAAAAAGATCTTCACGACCAAGATAATCACGATAGTGTGATCACTCACCTAGAGCCAGACATCCTGGAATGTGAAGTCAAGTGAGCCTTAGGAAGCATCACTACGAGCAAAGCTAGTGGAGGTGATAGAATTCCAATTGAGCTATTTCAAATCCTCAAAGATGATGCTGTGAAAGTGCTGCACTCAATATGCCAGCAAATTTGGAAAACTCAGCAGTGGCCACAGGACTGGAAAGGGTCAGTTTTCATTCCAATCCCAAAGAAAGGCAATGCCAAAGAATGCTCAAACTACCGCACAATTGCACTCATCTCACGTGCTAGCAAAGTAATGCTCAAAATTCTCCAAGCCAGGCTTCAGCAATACGTGAACCATGAACTTCCAGATGTTCAAGCTGGTTTTAGAAAAGGCAGAGGAACCAGAGATCAAATTGCCAACATCTGCTGGATCATGGAAAAAGCAAGAGAGTTCCAGAAAAACATCTATTTCTGCTTTATTGACTATGCCAAAGCCTTTGACTGTGTGCATCACAATAAACTGTGGAAAATTCTGAAAGAGATGGGAATACCAGACCACCTGACCTGCCTCTTGAGAAACCTATATGCAGGTCAGGAAGCAACAGTTAGAACTGGACATGGAACAACAGACTGGTTCCAAATAGGAAAAGGAGTACATCAAGGCTGTATATTGTCACCCTGTTTATTTAACTTATATGCAGAGTACATCATGAGAAACACTGGGCTAGAGGAAGCACAAGCTGGGTTCAAGATTTCTGGGAGAAATATCAATAACCTTAGATATGCAGATGACACCACCCTTATGGCAGAAAGTGAAGAAGAACTAAAGAGCCTCTTGATGAAAGTGAGAGTGAAAAAGTTGGCTTAAAGCTCAACATTCAGAAAACGAAGATCATGGCATCCGGTCCCATCACTTCGTGGCAAATATATGGGGAAACAGTGGAAGCAGTGGCTGACTTTATTTTTCTGGGCTCCAAAATCACTGCAGATGGTGATTGCAGCCATGAAATTAAAAGATGGTTACTCCTTGGAAGGAAAGTTATGACCAACCTAGACAGAATATTAAAAAGCAGAGACATTACTTTGTCAACAAAGGTCCACCTAGTCAAGGCTATAGTTTTTCCAGTGGTCATATATGGATGTGAGAGTTGGACTATAAAGAAAGCTGAGTGCCGAAGAATTGATGCTTTTGAACTGTGGTGTTGGAGAAGACTCTTGAGAGTCCCGGGGACTGCAAGAAGATCCAACCAGTCCATCCTAAAGGAGATCAGTCATGGGTGTTCACTGGAAGGACTAATGTTGAAGCTGAAACTCCAATACTTTGGACACCTGATGTGAAGAGCTGAGTCACTGGAAAAGACCCTGATGCTGGGAAAGATTGAGGGCAGGAGGAGAAGGGGACGACAGAGAATGAAATGGTTGGATGGCATCACCAACTCAATGGACATGGGTTTGGGTGGACTACGGAAGTTGGTGATGGACAGGGAGGCCTGGCATGCTGTGGTTCATGGGGTCACAAAGAGTAGGACACGACTGAATGATTGAACTGAACTGATAAATTTAGAAGAAATCCACCTAAACTACTTCTGAGATTTCTCAGAGAACCCCAGGGAAAAGACAGGCTTTTTATTTTACCATATAAAATAAAAGAGAGGCTAAAAATAATTAAGCTTGTATAGAATGTTATTACTTTCAGGAGTTGTGTGGTAAGAACTGTTGTATCAGAAGACATTAAGCTTTCCCTAGGTTGAAATGCATACGTAAAAATGTTATTCATACATTTCAAAACTGTTTACTTTATGAGAAGTCCCTAGAATTATGTAAATTCTCTTGCTGTTCATAATATTTTTTTTAAACTTCAGGAGAAACACTGACCAAGACACTTATGAAAGAACTCTAAACAGGTTTTCTGTATGTTTCAGAGGCTTGGAGGTACACTGCTCCATACAACCAAATTTGTTTGTAGATTTATTCTTATTTTCAGCCTTCATCAGATCTTTCGTATTTAACAATGATCACTAATAACCACAACCATTCTCTGTCAACTACAGACAGTTGCTGTTTTGTTTTGATGCTTGTCCAAAGACTTTCTATAAACCAGAGAATTTCTATCATCAGTGAAGAAGAACAGACTCCAAGTCTTGTGGGAAAAGGACTGTTTCAGGCACTTCAAACTATTGATACCTCAAGATAGAAGGCTGGAAACTGACATTTTGACAACTTGCAAAGATCACTGGATTGAGGATAATTTCTAGAACTGTTTATAGTCCAAAAGCAGATGGAATCTGCAGACAGATTCAATGAAACAAGAATCAATTACATTAAAAATCTGGGGAAATTAGAAGAGAGGAATTCACTTAAATTTCTAGGTACTGTAAATGATATATGAAAAGTATTTTAGACTTAGTTTCCTATTCTTCAGAGACCCTTACAACTTCAATCTCAGATTTCTTATGAAAACTATCTAGAAGTTAATTTTGTGACTTTCATAGTTGTTCAATATTGTACAGCTCTAGATTTGTGAAACGAACTTGAAGAGGCCTTTGTTATGGAACAGTCTTGCTGCACCTATGAAAATAGGCCAAACATAATGAGATCAGCCTTTCTTGTGATCAAGAATAATCTGAGATTATTGTGGCTATGTGGGAATACAGGTTGTCAGAAAAAACTGTTGAAGACTCTGAAATGAGCAAAGCTGATACTGACTAGCATACCCTTCAAGGTTGTCTGTACCTTTTACTACCTCGGTTTTATACCTCTACTGCAACTGAGAGCAATGCAAATGATTCTTATCGATAAAAATACAAATGAAAATCTTCCCTCAAATGTAACAGATTATTACGCTTTGTGGATACTGATTAATTTTGCATCTATTTATAAATTCATCTTAGTCTTCCTGATATCCTACACATAAATGTGTTCTTTGAATTCTCCTCTGAACTGGCTATAACATCTTACTAGTTCCCTTTGTAATTAATGAGCTCAATAAAATCTTTGACACCTGTTCATTTAAAATTATGAAAAAGGCAGTTGGTATACTACTATGAAATAATGAAACCTATACATTTTAAAAGCAAAAGAGGAAAGCTACCAGATTTAAGTTAATGATTAGAAAAAGAGATAAATTTATATGAACAAAAATACGTAAAATATGATATACAGCATAACATTTCTATGCAAAGCAAAAAGAAACCAAGAATAATAAATTATGAACTACAAAACATTTAACCTTTCAATTAATACAGAAGTATACCAACAGTGCTTATATGCTGACCTCAAAGGTTTCCCAAAGGAAAACCAGAACTTTTGAAACACTATCTTCAGCAGAATTATTCTCAAACTTCATGCCATAAATTCATATATAAAAAGTCTTAAGATAACTATACTAGAAATGTGCTCTAACTTCAGCAAAACCATGTATTACTTATCTCCTGTTGCATTTGGAACTTCAATTTATACTGGGCAAGTTATTTGACATCTCTGTATTTCAGTGCCCTCAACCTTAAAATGAGGGTAACAAACCTCACCCTCAGAAGGTTGTTTTGAGAATTAAATGAGTGGACACATGTAAAACAATCAGAATAGTATATGGCCCACAACAATTATTATTTTTATTTTGCATGCAATAGTACCTGCTATGAAACAGATCATGAAGTAAAACTAATAACATTTCTCAAACTCAAGATGAATATTTGGTTTTTAAAGTTTTTTTTATATAAAACTCAGAAAAAATTGAAGACTAGAAGCCTTTTAAAAGCATTTCTAAATCAACTTCTTATTGTTGGAAATTAGACAGCTTCTTGCCTTTTTATTCCCCATTCCTAACATTGACTTCAAACTGAAACAGACACTTAAAATGGAGGATGAGGAGAAAGGATCCATATGATACATTTAGCCTGTGAGGCAACAAAAAAAAAATTAAAATGGCCATATTATAAAATTTTATTTCCAGGCATAAACTAAAGCTATCTCAATCAAACAAAGAAATACAACTTTCCATAAAAACTAGCTTTTTTGAAGGGAGGGATAGAGTTTCTCATTAACATTGTAAGGAATAGAATTAGACCATTAAAGTCCCTTCTAGCTCCAAAATTCTTTAAATATATGAATACAGGAAGCCTTAGAGAGCAAAAACTGGGAATTAGAAATACAACAAAGATCTTACTTTTAGTGGAGTAAATAGAGCTTGAGGTAAAGATATGTTACTAATCCTTTCTATTTTCTAAAACAAAAACATATATATTTCTACTGGAATAGTTTTTGGTCACGCATTGTTAAAGTCTCAAACTCTTCCTATTTTTTTTTTAACATTTATGGAGGAAAAACAACTATACTGCTATATAATTTTCTTATGATTTGATTTTCTGGTAAAAGAATTTTAGAGGAAGAAGAAACAGTGAAAACTTATTTAACTCATGCCAAATAATGCTTAAAGTCTTTTCTAAAAGTAATTTTTGTAAAAATCAAAATCATGACAAAAGATAATCAACATAAGATACCTATGTTTCGTAGAATTTCAACAAGTTTTTCTCTTTTTGAGTACTGGCCAACTTGAAGAATGGTCTGCTGAACATCTCTACATGCTCCACCCACTTGTCCAACAGCAACAAACAAATAATTCGACTTTAAAAACTCCCCAGCCAACCTTGAAAGACAAAAGAGTATTCCTTAACTTATTCTCTTCCATTAATACTAATAATATTCACTGAATTCCTGCAAGTGTTACTTCAACATTTATAAGCCAGATTATAACATTTATAAACCAGATTATAACAGTCATAATAAGAGATGGTAGATATTACATCATCCAAGAATTACTTTCAAGTATCATTGCAAAATGTTAGCATTTTGCAAAACACTTATTACGAATGTAAAAGTCTGTGTCAAATGATGGTTAAGTAATTTCAAGTGGAGCCCTGACCACACGAAACTATATAAAATGTGTATACAACAAAAGTATGCTAAACCATCAGACTACAACAAGCAGGAATTTTTTAATTAAAGATTAAAATGCAAACCTACAGCAAAAATTCTGTTCTTCATTCAATGCCTTCATATATGTTATTTATAAGAGTTGGTTCCTGAAAATATGAGCTGTTAAATTAGTGTACTTCAAATGAACTATAATATTCTGAGCAAACCAGATCTTAAGTCAATGCTTTTCACATCATGACAAACAAAGAAAATGATAATATCTGTAGAGCATAACTGTTGAAAAAAATGAGACCAGGTGAACAGACTAGGGGCTAGGCCACACCAAGCTGCAGATGATCTCCCCAAAGTTTGAAGGTATCAACATCCTGACACACACACAACTCACGGACAACATATAATGAAGAAGCCCTGCTTCAGATCACAGAAACATGGGGTGGGGAGAAGGGGAACTGCCGATTATAGAGCAAGTTTGGGAGGAAAAAAGAGGAGGTCATGGAGCAGTCCTCCTCTCTCCTACATAGCAATCTCTTACTTTCTAGTCATTTCCTAGCATATCAAGAAAATAGTTCAAACTCCACATATCTAGAATCTTAATAAATCACTGTTGCTTCTTTTCCTTCATCTGCTCTCTTACCATAAAAGAAAAACTTCTTGTTCATATACTACTTCTAGAGTCAAGAACCCTTTCATCCAGGCACAAACCTTGACATTATCTAAAATTCTTATCAATCATCCTTTACACTCATTAAAATATATACTAAGTATATATATTAAAATATATATATATGTATTAAAATATAGACACACAGTACCTGGCCTATGTGGTATAAGGTAGTGTGTATAAAGATGAACATGATGATCTCTGCCTGTGTTGCTCAGCATAAATATAGCTATAAAAAGCAATTACTATAACTTAAAAATATTTTTAGTTTAATATTTACATATTTTAATTATTTAATGCTTTACTATAGTAAGCTAGTGCTATAACAGTTAACACTGATTGAACCTTACTATGTTACAAGAAAACTGAAAAGTGTTTTAAATAATTTCTTTCACAAGAAAGAGGGTTCCTTTATAAGACTGGCAGGAAATGGATGAAATGATGTCTATTAAGAGTCTTCAAGTTTAAAGCTTGATCTAAGGAAGAAGCAAGCAAGAACATGAAATAGTGATGACTAAGGAAAAGCACTCTATGCAGAAGGAAAGAAGAAATAAGGATTAAATAATGAAGAGGAACAGAATTCGGCTTGCGTAGCCAAAAATCCCATGGACGGAGGAGCCTGGTAGGCTGCAGTCCATGGGGTCGCTAAGAGTCGGACACGACTGAGCGACTTCACTTTCACTTTTCACTTTCATGCATTTGAGGAGGAAATGGCAACCCACTCCAGTGTTCTTGCCTGGAGAATCTCAGGGACGGTGGGGCCTGGTGGGCTGCCGTCTATGGCGTCGCACAGAGTCGGACACAACTGAAGAGACTTAGCAGCAGCAGCAGCCAATAGGAAATACTCTAAATAAGCCAGAAATCATTCCAAGGAATAAAGTGGCAAATGAGGCAAAAATTGTCATGTATAAAACCATTTAAAAGTTGGTTAGTCTGTGGAAATGGAAAGACATGGGAGAATTTATTTTAAATAAATGGCGATAAAGATGAGACTTAGTTTTGCAATTTTAACAGCCCAAAAGTCAAACTACAGACATATTAGAAAGCTACTATCAATAAGCAGAGGGGAACTTAAAAGGACCTAAAATAAGGTGGTAAACAGAGAAGAAACTAACAAATTTGCAATATTATAGAGATAACTGCCAAGTTGAATACTTTTGAAGGGCAGAGTTAAAGGAGTATGAGGGAGGAATCAACATGCTTCAAACGACTTTGGTTTCGAAAGACCTTGAAGCCAACAAGGAAAACTGGAAAGAAAAAAAGAGGGAGCTGAAGAAGAGGTTCAATTTTGTACCTGATGAACGTGAGTTACTGGTAATTCATATAAGAGGAAAAATAATCCTGAAGAGTTAAATCTAAAAGTCTGAAGCTGAGGAGAGAGATTAAACATACAGGTAATAATCAGGCTGTTTGTTTTTTGATATTTACTTATACAAGTTCTTCATGTATTTTGAATATTAACCCCTCATTGAACATATTGTTTACAAGTATCTTCTCCCAATCAGTACACTGTCTTTGGGTTTCTTCATGATTTCTTTCATAGTGTAAGACAAACAACCCAATTTTTTTAAATGGGCAGAGGTCCTGAATAGACATTTTCCCAAAGAAGACATACAGATGGCCAATAGGCACATGAAAAGGTGCTCAGTAACACTAATCATCAGGGAAAGGCAAATCAAAACTACTATGAGATATCACTGCACACCTGTCAGAATGGCTATCATCAAAAAGACAAGAAACAACAAGGGCTGGCAAGATGTGGAGAAAAGAGAATCCACATGCACCGATGGTGAGAGTGTAAACTGGTACAACCACTAGAGAAAACAGAATGGGCATTTTTCAAAAAATTCAAAAATAAAACTACCACAGGAAACAATTGAGTAAATATCTGAAGAAAATGAAATCACTAAAATGAAAAGATACATGTATCCCAATGTTCATAGTAGCATTATTTACAATAGACAAGATATGAAAACAACCTAAGTTTCCATCAACAAATGAATGGATAAAGAAGATGTGGTATACACACACACACACACACACAATGGAATATTACTCAGCCATAGAAAATAATGAAATTTTGCCATCTTCAATAACATGGATGAATCTGGAGGTAATTATATTTAGTAAAAGAAGTCAGAAAGAATACTGTACATTTTCACTTATAAGTGGAATCTAAAAAATAAAACAAAGGAACAAATATAACAAAACAAACAGACTCAGATATTGAGAATAAACCAATGGTCACCAAAAGGGAGGGGGCCAGGAGAGTAGTAAAATAGGTGAGGATTGAGTTACAATCTGCTAGGTATAAAATAATTGAGTTACAAAGACAGAATGTACAGCATAAGGAACATACTTAACATTTTATAACTTTGTATGGAATATATTCTATAAAATATTAAATTACTAAGTTGTACACTTGAAAGTAATATAATATTGTAAGTCAACTATACTTCAATCAAAAAATTACAGGTAATAAATTTGGGAGAACATACAGGTAGAAATGCAAGCCAAGGATATGGTTCAGGGAATATGCAGAATGCGAAAAATGGACTTCAGATGGAATAATAGGCAATTTGTAACATTTAAAAGCAGATAGTAAAGCAATCATTCAGTAGGAACCAAAGATCTTTATGGAGTATATGGGTCTGGGAACCAAGGGATCCAAGCTAGAGTGGCCCATTTACCATGACTCCCGGTGACCCACACAGGAAATTGTGCTTACTGCACTGACTACAAGTATTGGAGGTCTTGGTTCCCAAAGGGGCTTCCCTAGTGGCTCAGAAGGTAAAGCGTCTGCCTGCAATGTAGGAGACCCGGGTTCAATTCCTGGATCAGGAATATCCCCTGGAGAAGGAAATGGCAACCCACTACAGTACCCTTGCCTGGAAAATCCCATGGACGGAGAAGCCTGGTAGGCTACAATTCATGGGGTCGCAAAGAGTCAAACACGACTGAGCGACTTCCCTTAACAGTTCCACCAGAGAAAACAGGAGTTTTACTGAACTGTTTAAGCTAGAGCTGCTGTATGGGTACTTCAGGTTCCCTGTTGCCAAGGGATTAGCAGGCAGAAAGAAGAGTCACCATTCTAGCAGGAGTATGTCATGCTAACCTCAGAACTCACAGAACACACAGTGTATTTATGATACTCAAATATCTGCCAACAATTAGTACATAAATTTCCTAATACAAGTGCAATTCCCCTAAGTTCTATAATTTGGGGTCGAAGAGGGGGCACCACCATAAAAATATTTTTATTTAGTAAGCACTTACTAAATCCTAGCTAGGTGCTACGTGCTCTCATTTTCTCTCTCACACAACCGCACACACTCTAATAAGATGCGATGCTAATGCAAAGCCAGGAATTAAAGTAAGAAACAAGGGAAAATATAGTAAAATATAGTAAATTTAGAAATACTTTTAAACTATCTATGTTATAATCCTAAATTTTTTAAAAAAGTAAATCTCTCAGGAATAAGATATTCACATTAGTTCTCCTGCTGTAAAAGCATTTTAGTACATAGCAGCTACTTCTAGGAAGAAAAAATTTACCTTTGAATTTCTTCTGGAAAAGTTGCACTGAACATAAGGGTCTGACGCTGTTCCTTTGATGGCATTCCTGGGCAGGAAATTAACTTTTTCATCTCTGGTCCAAAACCCATATCCAGCATGCGATCAGCTTCATCCAAAACTAAGTATTTGACTTGTCTGAGACCAATCTTTTAGGATATTTTCAAGGGTTAGAGCAAAGAATGCATACTAATTAGTATAGTAGTTGATATATTAAATGAAAATATTCTCATCAAGTCTAACTATTAATATATTCTCAAAGATGAAGATTAGAAATCAATGCATACAATGATGAGACCACTGTTATGGATAGGTAATAGTATTAGTGTTCATTTCAGTTCTCAATTTTGTCTTATGTTATAAAACATTTCATAAAACTGAAAAAAAAAACAAAACATTTAGATCAGTATTACACAATAGACCTTTCTGTAATTACTTAAAAATTCTATATCTTCACTATTAGCCAGTAGCCATATGCAGCTATTAAGCACTTGAAATGTAGTTAGCATGCCTGAAGAACAAATTTTTAATTTTATATCAGTTAAAATGTAAATATCCACATGTAGCTAGTGACTACTGTATTAGCACATATCTAGACTACATTATCTGATAAAGTCAGGCTATTTCAATGTAAGAAATAAAATTTCTTAATAGCATGACATTATCAAATGGCCTATAACTGACAAATTTATTTCTAACTCCTTTAAACCCTTAATAAATCCCTGATTCTCTAATCACTCAGGAACAACTGGGAAACTTTTCTTACCTATCATGAATACTTAGTGCTAAAAACAGAAGCACATATTTGCAAAAAGAAAACAAGTGATTTTGTTACCCCATGGAAGATGGGAAACAAGGAGGGAATCAAGGTGAATTTCTCTGGATATTCTTAATAAGTAAAGAAAAATTCCTTTCTGCAAAAAGAGCATATTTTTAATAATCCCTTTAGAGAACAGTCTTTAAAAAGCAAAGCAGGGTCATGAAAGTGAACTGAAAATACTGATATAGAGATGTAATTATGTGGTATATGAATATTGAAAATAAATAGCCCTAAAATCTCTCTTCAAAGACAGAAACTTAACAATCCTGGATAATATGACTCTCACACTTAAAACAGGAGACAAAATTACTGATGCCACAAAGGTTTTCTTCCAGGAAAAAAAAATGAGTTCCTCAAGACATACATGAAACTAGAAAAAAGCATTGATTTCATTTTTCTCCCAGAGTAGTGGGTCTAGGATATGGATTCTGGAATCAGATCCAGATTCTAACCCTATCACTTACTAGAGCTAATTTAGAGATTAAAATAAATTACATAATCTCACTAAAAGTTTGTTTTCCCAAGTATAAAATGGAAAATACTATTTACTTATTTGTATTAAGATTTATATAAGAAAGCATTCAAGGAATCAGAAGGGAGCCTAATATACAAATGGTACTGTAATGAACATACATATCTTTACACAAGTTTCTCTCTTTCCCAAACAAAACAATTACTAGTCAATCTCACAACTTTGTTATCTGTCTAGAGCCTACCTTTTCTTTGCCTATGACATCCATCAGTCTCCCAGGAGTAGCACATAATATATTACAGCCTTGTACTATTTGTCGAATTGAATGCCCCAACTGGGTTCCCCCATATGTGACAACTGCTCTTACACAAGTCCTATTGACAATAAACATAAATGTCATTTTCTAGTTGCTTGAAAATTAGTCATTTGTTTTTAATGAGATGTAAAATGAAATACATAAAGAAAGAGCTAATACATTCAACATTTCTTTTACAATTCTTCCCCGAAAGTTGAAAAGCTGCAGTAAAAAAAATATCTGCAACTTGTCTGATAGAGCTCTTCAAAAACAATGATAAACACAACCAACACCCACACAACGGGCCAACAACATGAACAAATGTTCATTAAAAATACAAATGGTTTTTAAACACTTTAAGTTCAATATTACTTTTAAAAGCAAAAAAGCAAAACAAATGAAGTCTAACAAAATCTTCCCTCAAGTGTGATAATGCCATGTTAAGCCAGTGTAGGGAAACTGGCACTCAGGGGGATAAACTGATACAATCCCTTTCACAATTTTAGTCTCTATTAAAATTTTAAAACTTATTTTTCCCAATAAATTCATATATAGGATTTTCCCTCAGATATGTCCCCACAAATGGGTAAATATGACTGTGTAATATAATCACTGCTAACATGATTTTTAGTATCGAAAGACTGAAAACTATCTAATTGTCTAACAATAAAAAACAGAATTATAGGCCTTCCTTACAAAAGAACTGAGCATCTATAAAGAGGAGTACAGTTCTATGGTAAGTGTTAGCTCCAACATATACCATTTTTTTTAAAAGGGTGGCAACCAAGCTTAGTATGCTAAGATTTGTTGAGAGGAGAATTAAAGTGCATACATGTGCACCAGCTCTTTCTATACTATTTCACATAAAACTGATAATAGTGTGCAAACTTTGAAGAGGAGGATTAAATATAGTTAGATACTTCTCAGTTTTTTGCCACAAAAATGTTCCAACAAATATCCACATACTAATACAATTTTGTGTACACATATTATCTGAAATATCATTATTGTTTAAAAAAAAAAAACTTTTATCTTTTACTTGATTTAAGAGCTCGAAGAGCAACACAGTACATGGGGCTAAGAAATAAAACACTGATATAAGCAATGTACATCTACTTCTTACAAAAGATCTGTCAAGCTTAACATTAAAAGAATTTTAATTTTTCTCCTCTAATTTCAAATTAACTGATTTATACAAAATAAAAGGTGAAGGTTCTAGATAGAAAGCTCTAAAGAATTGTACAGAAAAACACTAATATACCAACAGATAAATGGGTAGACAACAAATGGATAATTCACAGGAAAAATGTACAAAGCATTCAAAAAGGAGTTCAACCTCTCAATAACCAAATAAATGAAAACATGAAGATAGTTGTAGTGATTTTAAAATACGTACACAAAATCTTCAATACACCTTCCTTTAAATATAGATCCTAACTCCCCTCCTCCAAAGATGTGTGCAAGGCTGGCCTCATAGGTATACAACCTGTGCAGTCATACAGAGTCCTATGCTTAAAAAAGACCTGAGCCTGGTTTAATATTCTATTTGCTGCTTTAAAATTCATCATAATTTTTTTAACAAATAACCTTGTATTTTCATTTTGAGCTAGTTCTCGCAAATCATACAGTCCTGAGTATGAGCTAGACTTAGTGACCTGCTTAGTAATGAACAGAATACAGCAAAAGTGACTGCAACTATCTTAAAAAGTCACAGAAACCTCCTTGCTCTTTCTCACTGACTCTTCAATCTAAGTGAAGCCAGCTGTCATTTCCTAGAGATGACCATTCTTACAGACAGATCCAATAAAGCCAGATGACTGTAATTCTAAATGACATCTTGTCTGCAACCTCATGAGATGCCAAGCCAGAAACACCCAGCTAAACTGTTCCTCAATTCCTAACCTTCAGAAACTGTACGATAATAATATGTATTGTTTTGAGCAACTAGGTTTTAAGGTAAGCAGCAACAGATAACTAATATAATACCAAATAGTGGCAAAGTGTATAGTGAAGTTAGCATTTTCAAATACTGCTGGTAGAATGCAAGCTTTAAAATAACTTCATATTCTTTAACATTAAATCTATTAAATCTACTCTAATAAAATACTTAAAACATAAAAGTAGAAAAAGTTTATAAGCAAGCTGTTCATTAAAGCAAGAACTGCTTTTATTTATAGTAGCCCCAAATTAGAAACAACTTAAATCTCCCAAATAGAGAAATAAAATACAAACACATGGACAATCTTACAGTCATTAAAAATTAGGTCTGATTGTTAAATAAGCAGTTATCCATTTTACTAAGTTATGTGTTAAAGAAACATTAACACATGGAAAATTATTAGGAACAGAAAATTATTAGGAACACCGTAAACTCATTTTTAAACATATACTTAAAAACTACCAGAAAACACATGAATATGTCCACTGTCTTATCATTCTACTTCTATCATCATCTAATTTTTAATAAGCATTTTTAAAAATAGATTCTATAAATAAGATTATGAAAAAGTCAACTTCAGTCAAGTAACACCAAATTAAATTATAGGACTGCATTCTTCTTCATGTACTGAGTTCTTCCCAAAATAAATACAATAATTCTCTAAAGAAAAACTTGTTTGTGAGTGGCATTCCAGATGTACTTACCCAAAAGAAAATTTTCTGGCTTCCAAATAGATCTGATTGATCAACTCTCGAGTTGGTGCTACAATAATACACTCTGGTTCCTGCAGTTCTTTAAAACGACTGGCAGTTATTCCATCACGCATCATATGAGCCAAAATTGGCAAGAGAAAAGCTGCCTAGAAGTTAAATTGCATAACTTACAAATTTATAGGGCATCATCCTTTTCCCTATGGCAACCTATTCCTCATGTCTTTATATCCTTTAGCTTCTTCTTTCATCTTTTTGATAAATTTAAAATGACAAAGGGAAATAATTTTTATTTCAATGAGTTTCTAACATTTTGGTCATCATGTTCATATTATACAATATAAAATGTTTGATAAAGTTAATCTATCTTATGAAACTATCTTTTGTGCTTTAAAAAAAAAAAACACAACCGAAGATTCTAAATAAACAAACATTAACTTATTTTGAGAGGTTAATGAGGAATGTAGCATTTATTCTAAATGATTCCTTTTGAGGTAGAAATAAAATCAGAATGCATGACAAAAGTGGTCCACAAAGCAGAACAAAAATTGGGAAAGCATTCATTTGGATTACTAGACGTATCACCCTTGTAAAAGTTACATATGGCAAGAGAAACTTTGTGCTACAGTTTTCTTATTAAATAAGACACTAAAATCTACCTCCAAAACCACATTTAAGTCACACATTAGCTGCTATATTGTACAGCTTATTTTCACTTATTTTCCTTTCACCTCTACTATGGAGGATTTTTAAGACTAATATAGTATGAGGTAAGACTATGATCCTGGAAATGACAATCTTTAATGTTCATCTCATGGAGCACTATTTAATTCACAAATCTCACAGTTTATTCCTAAGACCAACTTGGTCCCATCAGAGTTCTTTTAGCATAACCAGAGGTCACTTCATACTAAGGACCAGGTACTGTACACAGACAACAACAATACATACAGCTATTTCTCATTCTCGACTCCAAACTGTATAGCTATCACACTGTTGTTGTTAATCACTAAGTTGTGTCCAACTCTTTTTGACCCCATGAACTACAGTACGTCAGGCTGCTTTACTATCTCCCGGAGTTTGCTCAAACTCATGTCCATTGAGTTGGTGATGCCATCCAACCATCTCTTCCTCTGTCGCCCCCTTCTCCTCCTGCCTTAATCTTTCCCAGCATCAGGGTCTTTTCCAATGAGGTGGCTCTTTGCATCAGGCAGCCAAAGTACTGGCGCTTCAGCATCAGTCCTTCAAGTGAATATTCAGGGCGAATTTCTTCTAGGATTGATTGCTTTGATCTCCGTGCTGTCCAAGGCACTCTCAAGAGCTTCCTCCAGCACCACAGTTTGAAAGCATCAATTCTTTGGCTTTCAGCCTTCTTTAAGGCTCTCACATCCATACATGACTATTGGAAAAACCTTAGCTTTGACTATAAGGACCTTTGTAAACAAAGTGGTAAATTTCTGCTTTTTATTACGCTGTCTAGGTTTGTCATAGCTTTTCTTCCAAGGAGGAAGTATCTTTTAATTTTGTGGCTACAGTCACCATCCACAGTAATTTTGGAGCCCAAGAAAATAAAATCTGTCACTGTTTCCACTTTTTGTTTCCCATCTATTTGCCATGAAATGATGGGGAAAACTTTACATTACATAAATTATTTTTTCCCTTGCTCTTATAATCAAAGGTCTTATAACCTTCGGTGCTTTGACTCTCAGTTGTTTTGTTTTTAATATTAAGTCCCACAGAAGGAGCTGAATACATTTAGAGATTAAACATCTATGAACTGCAAAACACTACTCTAGAAATAGTTAAAAATTCTTTCTTCAAAAGTACACAAACTTCAATAAAACCAGAAACCAGACGCAAAAACATGAGTATTTATGACAGTTCACTAAAATCATCTACTTGGGAAGAACCAAAGTTCAAAAAGTGACAGTTTGAACACTGGGCAAAATATAAGTAGGGAAGTGACTTACAGTCTTTCCAGAGCCCGTCTGAGCACAAGCCATCAAATCTCGTCCTCCTTGTATAATAGGAATACTGTATTTTTGCACAGGAGTAAGCTTAGTATAACCAGCTTTAGCAATGTTGTTATTCAGTGTCTGACAAAGATTAGCTTCTTCAAAAGTCTAAAAAAAATCAGGGGGCAGTGGTTAAATTCCATGTATCATACACTAGTCATTTCATAAACATATTCCATTTGAATTAGTTTCAAGTTGTTAATTCTACTTTATATAATACATATTCAAAAGTAATATCTAGAACCTTTATGCGATTACTTGATAGAATTAAGGAATATTCCATATAGACAATGGCTCTAAAAACTTGTTCAGCCCCCTTAAAACCTGTGAGATACAAATAACTCTGATCAATAAAAATGGTTCATTACCAACAGGGGATTCTGGGCTCCTCACTCCTTAGAAAATCACTCCCCTAAGATGCACTTTCTCACATACATAGAAAGCAGAAATATTGAATTTTCAGGAAAAGTATCCTTTTTAATAAATTTAAATCAAGTTTCCATCCTAGTTTGAGGAGGTGGGGAGGAAATATAGTACCCTCCCTTTCAACACAGCAATTAATTCTAATACAGATGTTAGATATGATTCTAAATTTCCAACCTAAGATATTGAATACTAAAGATGAAATTTTGTATTTTTTAATATCAACTTAAAGAAATGTACCAAATTTTTAAAAAACAAAGTTTGCCTCACAGGCATTACAGAAACAATTATTGCACTGACCAGAATTGCTGGTGGTGGATCATGTCCAGATACTTCTACAAGAATAGTATCGTATTTGTCAAAGTTTATGCCTGTTTGATAATGTGCAAAGATGGAGTCCTCATCTTCAGGTGGAGGAGGTGGTATGTAGGTCACTTTTGGTCCTTAGAATTTAAAATAAAATTTACATTATAAGGACTAGAATAAAAATTAAAGAGAAAACAGACAAAAACCAACAGACTCAAATTTAAAACAACATGCAAATTCCTGGGCTTCCCTGGTGGCTCACTGGTAAAGAATTCACCTGCCAAATGCAGGAAACACAAGTTCAATCCCTGCCCCAGGAAAATCTCACATGCCATAGAGCAACTAAGCCCATGTGCAACCTGTGCTCTAGAGCCCAGGAGCTGTAACTACTGAGCCTATGTATCACAACTACTGAAGCCCGTGCACCTTAGAGCCCATGCTCTGCAACAAGAAAAGCCACCACAATGAGAAGACCGCAACTAGAGAGGAGCCCTCACTCTCTGCAACTACAGAAAAGCCTGTGTAGCAACGAAGACCCAGCACAGCCAAAAGTAAATAAATAAAATTACAAAAAAATTCCCAATGTTTACCATTAAAGTTTTTACTTCAAACTTTTTAAAGTTATCTCTTTAAATAGTCTGCATTTGTATTAAAATGTAATATACATTTATGTGGATCACACAAAAATTAATATACCTTGAGTGTCACCACTTTCTCCTCCTTCAGCTTCTGACTTCCAAGAATCTTAAAAAGAATCAAACCAAAAAAAGACAAATGTTTTTTAAAATTGAGGGGTAAAACAATACTCACTATAAAAATTAAATACCTTATCTAAAGTAAAACTCACTCTTTCCAGAGCCTGTAATTACTTCTTCATTTAAACCTTTGTAACCACCTATTAAAGAAATACAGTGACAGTCAGTCAATATACAAGACTATGTATATCTTTATTTTTGTTGCTTGTCTTCAAAAAGAAAAAGTTCTAAACATGGATGGTCCCTTCAAACAAATAATATTTGAGACAATTAAGATAAATAGAATCCTGAATATTTTAAGTTCCCTTAGCATTCAAAATGCTGACTTTATGCAGGTTACAATGTTATAACATATTAGTATCTTCTTTTTTAAGCTGTTATGTCTCTTTCCTATTCCTATATTCCTCAACAAAGGAATATATTTTCTAACAGGAACTAAAAGACCATCTCTGTTGAGATGTCCCCACTATAACCTATAGGTTCTATGATTTGCTAGGACTTAGAATACAGTCATAACTACGGCTGTGACTTATTACATAGAAAAGATATGGAGCAAAATAAGCAAAGGAAAAAAGGGTATGGGGAAAAGGCCAGAGAAGACAAGGTACAAGATTTCAAGAGTCACTCCCACTGGTGTCATACAGGACAACTTGTGACAACATGCTGAAAATGTTTACCAGAGTAATCAATTAGAGATTCAATATCCAGGGTTCTTATGAGGGGCTGATAAAGCAGGCAGGCACCTTCTGCCTGGCATGTACCAAATGTCCCAACTCCCAGAAGAAAAGTGGGTATTCATTATAAACCACATTGTTTTACAAACCATTTAGGCACAGTGGACCACTCTGTGGGGTTAAGGGTGTTGAGACCCCTCCCAAAATCCAAGTTCCCAGAAGTCAGGGAAGGGTCTCGTAAGAAGGACTTTCCAAGAAGAGCAGTCAGGCCTATCATGTTAACTCTTTTCCACATGCTACCCTTCTGGTTTCTAGACAAGGAGTCATTGATTGTGCCATTTTCAGATACTATCACAAAAAGAATAAGGACTGCATTAGATTTGAAAGGCTAACATATAGCATTTTTATATGTGTACTCTCTAATTTTCTTATCCTGTATGTCCATAGGTCTTCAAACCCCTTTTCAAACAAGATCTAATAATTTGTATAAAATATGGTTTAGCCATTAATAATCTTTTTCTGCACCGAAGAAACCAAGAATTTGAAGGAGTGAAGCAGGGAAAAGTGGTTCAAGGGAGTTGCCACTATGAATGCTCTCAGACTAATAATGATCTCAGAATTTTTCAGAGATATTAAACAAGCTTTATTGTTTTACTAGTCTGGAAAATATTTTAACTTTTATATGAAATTTAAGCATTTTTAACTCTGAGATTTTTTTAATAGTATAAAATTATCTATACTGAATTTTTTTTACCCCCTATACCAAGCTAATTATCTCATAATAAGGAAGATTATTTTAATATAAGAATCTGTAAACACAGATTACATCTCCATCTTTAACATTTGCATGGTAACTCCTATTTTATGGTTATACTATTTATTAAACAGTTATTTATTGATGAATTTTAGGTGATTTTCAGTTTTCACTTATTATAAATGAAGCTTCAGTGAACATCCTTTTATATGTATTAAACATATATACCTACAGTATATAATGGAATTGCTGGATTAAAGAGTAGTAGTAAACAACTGGCTTCCCCTGGAGAAGGAAATGGCAACCCACTCCAGTATTCTTGCTTGGAAAATCCCATGGACAGACGAGCATGGTGGGCTATAGTCCACAGGGTTGCAAGAGTCAGACACAACATAGCAACTAAACAACAAAAGAACAACTTCTCCAAACTAGCCGTGCAAATGTATACTCCTCGAAGTGTGTATAAAAGCAGCAACAGTTACCTTTAACTTCAAAAATTAAACTTGGACTACAGTCATTTTAACCACTTACAGGTAAACCAAATAAGAACTCACCTCGTCCACTTCCACCACCACTTCTGCTTTGGAAAGTGTCACCATTACCTGTAAGGCATTGTTTCACAGAATATTCAGAGAAAACACAGCTCCTCTTCAAGCACATAAAACATATAGCTATTTCTGAGAAATCTGAGTAATTTCTCAGGATTCCTAGACCCTTAATCCACCCATCTCCTAATTCTATATTTAACTAAAATCTTTTTCTCATTTGAACATTTTGTTTAAACACTTCATTTTTTAGGGCAATTTCAGGTTCACAGAAACATTAAAGGGAAAATACAGAGACTTCCCAGATATTTCCAGTCCTAACACCTGCATATTCCCCCCCTCCCCATAATCAACATTCCCCACAAGAGAGGTATTTTGTTACAGCTGATAAACCTATACTGGCACAACATAATCACCCAAAGTCCACGGTTTACATTACAGCTCATTCATGGTACTGCACAGTGTTTTTTATGTTTGCAAAAGTATATCATGGCATGTCTCCATCATTACAGTATCATACAAAGTAACTTCACTACCCTAGAAATTCTCAATGCTCTGTCTGTTCATCCCTTCCCTGAACCCCTAGCAACCACTCATTTTTTTTCACCCCTCTTCTTACAGTTTTGCCTTTTCCAGAATGTCATACAGAGCTGGAATCATATAGTATATGGTCTTTTCAGATTGGCTTCTTTCACTCAGTAGCACATATTTAGAGTTTCCCCAGTGGCTCAGCAGTAAAGAATCTGCCTGCAATGCAGGAGTCACAGGAGACGCAGGTTCAATCCCTGGGTTGGCAAGATCCCCTGGAGGAGGGCATGACAACCGACTATAGTATTCCTGCCTAGAGAATCCCATCGACAGAGGAGCCTGGTGAGCTACAGTCCATGGGGTTGCAAAGAATCTGACACAACTGAAGTGACTTAGCATGCACACAGTACACATTTAAGGCTCCTCCATGTCTTTTCAGGCTTGATAGCTCATTTCTTTTTAATACTACAGTTCATTTAACTACTTTTAAACATTTTCATTAACAGAATGCTTTTTTTTTTTTCACTTTCTCCTCAAATCCCCTCAGAATCCTTTCTTTGAAACCAAAGGAAACTTCATTTTCCTTCTTCTAACCAAAAGTATAATTTATATTTCAAATTAACTGGTAGATAAGAAAGAAGGAATAATTCACAGAGCACAAATTTTATGAGGGAGGGAAAACTGTCCACGTTCTTTTTCCCTACAAATCTAAAAAGCAGAGATAATCATGAGCCAATCTAATATACTTAAAAATATATATTAGGTTCAATAATCCTAGAGCTAGAAGCAAATGTAAATGATTCACATTCAGTAATAAATTCTATTTCTCACCTGCACCACTTAATGCTGATCTTCTAGAACCAAAAATGCCACCAGAGCGCTGGGTCCCCTCATCTTGTTCATAATCACTATCTAGATTTCCAGATAAAAATTTAGATTATGTTACCTTTTAAAACTTTTAAATCATGCAGTAAACAGAAAAAAATCAATTTATGGTACCAGAAATTAAAAAGATGCAAGATAAAATAATTTAACAGGAATCATAGTATTTTTGAAGTATCACACAGAAGGATTTTTCCATAAATTATTTCCTTCTATTACAAATTACTTTCTCAAAATTTTATTAAAATTATCTTATAAAAGTAGTCAGAGCTAATACTACACCAAAATATGATATAGGCAAATTAAATTACCTTTGAAAAACAGCACTGTTACTGTCCCTCAAAATTTCACATTACATAATCTTACTGCTTATTCTCCAGAATAGCATCCCTTGGTACCCACTGCACTCAAATCAAACTTTATCAGTCTTAAACAGCAACCCTCTGGATCTCTTCACTTTTAAAAAAGTGACAATTCACTAATCTGCTACACATCTATTAAATTATTAAATCATTTATGTTTTTAGTTTCACTATTCTGTTCTCCTCTGTTAAGAGAGATATGCATTCCAAAAGTGACCTCAGGAGACAATATCTTAGCACCAAGGAAAGATGACTGGAAAAATTTAGGTAGAAATCACACTGGTATAAGAAGGTATAATGGGAGGCTGAGTCATCAGAATGCCACTTATTTGTAAGGTCAGCCATCTTTATCAAAGCTCTGAAATGCTTCACAGCATGTAATATTAAAGAACTGCATCACACAAACTGTTAGAAAGATTCACATATTCTCATTTAATCTCTAAGGAATTACATGTGTCTACAAAATAATATTTTACATAGCGTAAGTGATTATGTACCAGCCACTATACTAAACCATCCCCATATAGTCATAACAATCTTATATGTGATAGGTATTATTTTTAATCATTTCTTTAATAAATGAAGGACACTATTTGCAATCCACTACTAACTTGGACTTCCTCGACCAAATCCTCCACGGCAACCTCGGAAACTACCTCTTCCACCTCTTCTGGACGATCCTAAAGCTTCTGAATCATTTCCGTCTTGATAACCTATAATATTAAAACACAAACACACAAACGACACAAAAACCAACAAAGAAATCTTGGGGACACGGTGGCCAAGTTAATTTAAGCCTTGCATAATTCAATGACTTTAATATTTTAAGCCATCAACAGATAGTTACTAAAGAGAAATGCTGTATTTGACCTATAAATGCTCAACTTTACCAGTAAATAGATAAAAGGTATTATTTTTTTTAAAAAAAATCCACTATTTGCTTTGCGAACAAAACCTAAAAATGACTAAAAAGAAAAAGTGACACCTATAAACACTGTGATGTTAGAGAAGACTCTTTAGAGTCCCTTGGACTGCAAGGAGATCAAACCAGTCAATCCTAAAGCAAATAACTCCTGACTATTCATTGGAAGGACTGATGCTGAAGCTGAAACTCCAATACTTTGGCCACCTGATGTGAAGAACTGACTTGTTGGAAAAGACCCTGATGCTGGGAAAGATTGAAGGTGGGAGGAGAAGGGGACGACAGAGGATGAGATGGTTGGATGGCATCACCAATTCAATGGACATGAGTTTGAACAAGCTATGGGTGTTGGTGATGGACAGGGAAGCCTGGTGTGCTGCAGTCCGCAGGGTCGCAGAGAGCCTGAGTGACTCAACTGAACTGAACTGAATGTCCTAAAAATATCAGTTAAGTCTAACTGTTCTAATACGTCATTCAGGATCTCTGTTGCCTTACTGATTTTCTATCTGGAAGATCTGTATATACAAATGACCAATATACACATGGAGAGCTGCTCAACATCACAGTCATCAGGAAATGCAAATCAAAATCACAATGATACAAGGATATGTTGTGCAATACAGAGGATACAGCCAACATTTCATAATAACTATAAGTGGAGTATGAATCACTATGTTTTGATACCTGTAATTTACAAAATATTATACATCAACTATATGTCAATTATAAAAAACCATAATGAGATACCACTTTATATCCATTAAATGACTATAGTCAAAAAGACAAACACTAACAAGTGTCACCAAAAGAAATGTACTTGAATGTTCAGAGCAGTAGTTTCAGAACAGTCCAAAACTGTACAAAATCCAAGTACACATCATTAGCAGAACAGGAGAACAAAAGAACACTATATAGCAATAATGATCTTCAACTGCAACCAACAATAAGACAATCTCACAATTAAGAAGCTAACCACAAAAATATTATATACTATGTGATTCCATTTATATTAAATACAAAATTTTTTTAAATTTATGCTACTAGAAGTCGGAATAGAGATTAACTGGAAGGGCAGTGCTAATGACTAAAAATGAGCATGAAAGGGGTTTTTGAGGATCTAGTAGTTTCTACTCCTGATCTGCGTGCTTGGGAAAACACAGAACCCAGGTGTTTTCAGTTACTGAAAAATCACTGAGCTGTATACATTTATGACATATGCACCAACCTGTTCCTGTATGACATCACACTTCAACATAAACTTAGATACGGTTCTATTTACACACACATCTGTATTTACTGAGTGACCACTGTGTCACACACAAGTTTTCTACCTTCAAATGTATACATCTAAAGAAAATAGCAATCAGGGACACCCTACTAGACAACCTACACTAGTCAATAAGCCAGGATCAAGCACAAAGAGCTGCAACTGGCTTTTCATTGCTGCACTTAAATATGAATTAAAATGATTTAAAGAAAACTGAATAGTAAGAAAGATAGCCACTGTTCTGCAGAAAACCAAAAGAGCTATGTTTTAGGAACATTAGTGTCAAAACTCCTTGTTAAAGGGGGAAGGAGAGCAATGTTAAAAGACGAGTCTATTTCTTAACTAAATGTCCGCCCCATCATTGCAGGGCCCCCTACAATTGCCATTAAAGACTCAGCTTATGCAGAAAGTGAAGAGGAACTAAAAAGCCTCTTGATGAAAGTGAAAGAGGAGAGTGAAAAAGTTGGCTTAAAGCTCAACATTCAGAAAACAAAGATCATGGCATCTGGTCCCATCACTTCATGGGAAATAGATGGGGAAACAGTGGAAACAGTGGCAGACTTTATTTTTCTGGGCTCCAAAATCACTGCAGATGGTGACTGCAGCTGTGAAATTAAAAGACGCTTACTCCTTGGAAGGAAAGTTATGACCAACCTAGATAGCATACTGAAAAGCAGAGACATTACTTTGCCAACAAAGGTCCATATAGTCAAGGCTATGGTTTTTCCAGTGGTCATATATGGATGTGAGAGTTGGACTGTGAAGAAAGCTGAGCGCCGAAGAATTGATGCTTTTGAACTGTGGTGTTGGAAAAGACTCTTGAGAGTCCCTTGGACTGCAAGGAGATCCAACTAGTCCATTCTAAAGGAGATCAGTCCTGGGTGTTCTTTGGAAGGAATGATGCTAAAGCTGAAACTCCAGTACTTTGGCCACCTCATGCGAAGAGCTGACTCATTGGAAAAGACTGTGATGCTGGGAGGGATTGGGGGCAGGAGGAGAAGGGGACAACAGAGGATGAGATGGTTGGATGGCATCACCGACTCGATGGACGTGAGTTTGAATGAACTCCAGGAGTCGGTGATGGACAGGGAGGCCTGGCATGCTGCAATTCATGGGGTCGCAAAGAGTCAGACACAACTGAGCGACTGAACTGATTCACCACCAAATTCCTACCCACCGCCCCTCACAACTCATCCAAGGCTATAGTGAAATCCACAGCAAGTCTCAGCTTCACTAGGAAGGCCTGCTATTCAATGATCTATTCAATGAGCCAATCATCTAATAGGCAAGGGAAAACGATATCTCCAAGTTGCAGCAAAAACTATGATGTATCTAGTGCAGCTCCAAACACTAAAGTTCTATCATAAATATATTTGCACACTTGTAGCAATTTTATAAGTTCACTGTGGTTTTTCATGGATATTGTTGCTATTTTAACATGTCTGCCTATAGATAATCCAGAACTGAGCACTATAATTTTTATACCATCTCACCTCAAGCAGAGGCAGGATTAGCAAGTATGGTAATTAATCTACAACTTCTCCCTTCCCCCATATCTCCAATGTTCCTACTCAGAGACAAAGACATCCCAGTTTATCTATACTGTGAATGACCAAGATTCACACAGTCCCACCTTTTGTAGTTCATAGAACACTCTGGAGGTCTTAGGAAAAGACAAATCGAGTGACATCAGAAAGCAGAAGGAGAGACACCTACTGAATATTAACTCAAATATTAACAGCATAAAGGATATGCCAAAGTATTTTTCTTGAAAGGTTTTCACCACCAGAATTTTTCTTTCAGCTCTTCCAAAATCAATTTTTCAGTTTAATTTCTGTCTTAAGTACAAGTTGTTCCAAAACATGGTCCTTACCGCCTCTCTTGGAAAACCCTCTGTTCCGTGTTTGATTATCTTCACAGTCAATACTAGATTCTTGAATAAAAATTTAACATGTGAATAGCATCTAAATAATTATTGCAGTATTTATATTACTGTAGTATCTAAATAGTACTATCACAAGAGAAATTACTGAGAAAAAATATATTCATAAGCTAACATATGAACAAAATTTTAAATTTTAAAATCACCATAACAACAAAATACAAACACATTATTCAGTCAATTCTTTTTAAAAATCACCTAATATACCTAAATACTAAATGTTAAGCATGTTATCTGTCAAGTTCTGAGCACAGCCAAAAAATAAGAATTTCATAAATGTCACAAAACAGTTTCAGAAATATCTGAACAGTTGAGTAGTCAAACGGATCTCAGAAATGCATAACTATTGTATTTATAATGTCATCATTAATCTGTAAATTGTCTTTCTTAATAAACCTGAGGCATTATAGTGTTTTTTTAATATACAAACTTTTCCCTATCCATCCTAATGGAAGCATTTGGGGACATCCCGGCTTTCTGTCCTTAGTGACATTATTAAGTAACATTACCAGAGTTTATACATAGTAGTATGAGGATCACTACACTGAAGGATGACTAAAAATTATCAGGAAAGTTGGTTAAAAATAAATTATCAGAACCCACCCTAGAGAGATTCATTTTGAATGTGCAGAGTGATATCCAGGAATGAACAATTTTTCTAAATTAAAAAATTATACCTTATTGATATAACTTTCAGTAATAACTTTAAGCTTTCTAGAAGATTCCAATAAACCCATATTTGGAAAATACCAAGATGGTTTCAAGGAATCTTTGTACATATCACTAACATTTAGTGCCAGAGAACTAGGTCCCAGTGATGACATATGTGGCTCGACAGATTAAAAGCTATCAGTTGTTTATGTACAAAAGTACTAATCTACTCAATTAATATTGATTTATAATAAACAATGACCCACAGCTCTTGTTGCAGGCTCCTACTTGAGCTGACATCAACAATTGACAATATTCCTAAAGAGTCATTTAACATCAAGACAACCTTCTCAGAAGCAAAGATTTCATACAAGGGGGTTGAAGAGGAAAGAAAGAATTCTGGAAAGATTCTTAGAATAATCTGGAATAATAGAATTATTATTTGATGATATAATAATTCATCATCATCTGGAATAATGATGATGGTAGCTAACATTTATTGTCATATATGAAAGAAAACCCACCTCACATAACCTTTGGCCAACTGTTCTCCTCAAACAAACTTACAGTTATTTTGACCACACTGGGAATTAAAATAGGCTAATGACATTAGGAGAAACTGGGTGAGGAGTACAATTACATTAGAGGCAAGCTGAAGGAAATCTTCTGTACTATTTTTGAAACTTCTTGAGTCAAATGATTTCAAAATAAAAAGTTATTAAAAAATAATCTCTGTAGAGTTAAAAATAAAGTTAAGCACAAACAAAAATGAGATAATGATCCCAAGATCAGTTATAATCTACTAATTATAGAAAAATAATGTAATAATAACACATAAAACAGTATCCATCTGACACTCTTCTAAATGAATTCTATTTTAACTTTTTAAATCCTCACAAAAACCTTATGAGGTGGGTATTATCCTCAATTTATAAACAGAAAAAAAGAAATACAAAGTTAAACATGCTTTTTTAAAATAATACAACTGACAGGAAGAGAAGGATCTGGGTCTCAAATCCCGGGTGTCTGATTCCAAAATCTGAGCTCCTTATTACTATACTGGACCAGCTAAGGGACACAAGATACGGGAAAAATAACCACAAAATACACTATACATCTGTGTGCAGAGAAGTTATAAAGACTCCATAGATCAGTGGTTACCAAATGAAAGAGGCATCAGAGTCAGCAGGGAGGCTTTTAAATACAGGATCCAGGGCCTCACTCAAATCTCCTCAATCAGGTTCTCTTGGGAAAGTATTATTAATTATTGTAGTCTATCTTCTGCTAACAATACTCTATTCTCACCATTTTCTGTATTCCTCCAAACCAGAGTGTCAGTACCTTCAAACCACATAAATGTCTTTGATTTTAGCAGTGATCCAGTCTCAGGAATCCTTTTCCACTGTAAATACTTATTTGAGTCTGAATAAGTGCCTACATGCCCCAAATTGTATTTATATATAAAGTGAAATTTTGTTTCCTGACTTGTTCTACTATCCTCTTTTTCTTAAGGTAACACAGCATTCAAAAGTTGTACTTCATAGATTAGTTAAGATAGATGACAACAGCCCAGATTAGGAAGGCTGAATTCTTGGTTAAGGCTCTGCCTATACTGCTTTGGTCACAAAGAGTCGGACACAATTGAGCAACTGAACTGAACTGATACTGCTTTGGGGCTTCCGTGGTGGTTCAGATGGTAAAGAATCCGCCTGCAATAAGGGAGACCTAGGTTGGAAAGATCCTATGGAGAAGGGAATGGCTACCCACTCCAGTATTCTGGCCAGAAGAATTCATGGATGAAGCACAAGCTGGAATCAAGACAGCTGGGAGAAAAATCAATAACCTTGCCTATGCAGATGAAGCCACCCTTATGGCAGAAAGCCGAGAGGAACTAAAGAGCCTATTATTGAAAGTGAAAGAGAGTGAAAAAGCTGGCCTAAAACTCAACTTTCAAAAAATGAAGATCATGGTATCTGGTCCCATCACTTCATGGCAAATAGATGGGGAAACAATGGAAACAGTGACAAACTTTATTTTCTTGGGCTCTAAAATCACTGCAGATGGTGACTTCAGCCATGAAATTAAAAGACACTTACTCCTTGGAAGAAAAGCTATAACCAAGCTAGACAGCATATTAAAAAGCAGAGACATTACCTTGCTGACAAAGGTCCATCTAGTCAAAGCTACGGTTTCTCCATTAGTCATGTATGAATATGAGTTGGACCATAAATAAAGCTGAGTGCACCAAAGAATTGATGCTTTTGAACTGTGGTATTGGAGAAGACTCTTGAGAGTCCCTTGGACTGCAAGGAGACCAAACTAGTCAATCCTAAAGGAAGTCAGTTCTGAATGTTCATTGGAAGGACTGATGCTGAAGCTCCAATACTTTGGCCACCTGATGCAAAGAACTGACTCATTAGAAAAGACCCTGATGCTGAGAAAGATTGAAGGCAGGAGGAGAAGGGGACGACAGAGGATGAGATGGTTGGATAGCATCACTGACTGGATGGAAATGAGTTTTAGCAAGCTCTGGGAGTTGGTGATGGACAGGGAAGCCCAGCATGCTGCAGTGCATGGGGTCACAAAGAGCCAGACACGACTGAGCGACTGAACTGACTGATAGTTGCTTTATAAAACTGTGTTTAAATAAATCAGAGCTGGAACAGATTAAGATACTTAATTATATTTTCTCCTTAACATGTATTCTAGACACTAAATTCTTAAGTCACTACAAAAAACAGTGAACTTACCTCTCCAGAAACCAGAGCTATCACCTTCTTCAAACTTGTTATTTGAAAAACCTACACAAAACATAAAATTAAACTCGCAAATTTCTGAAAACAATTACCTAAATCAAATGACCAAAAACCAATTTCTTCTGCAGAAGAAAGAGAAACAGAGAAACACACACCTTACAGGGACTGACAGTTATGATGTCCCTTTAAAACTGTATAAATCACATACAACTATATATATAAATAGTGATGAGTGCATATGCATTGTATGCCAACTTCTGCCTTGTGTCAGTTTAAGATTAAAATACCAGCCAATCTTATATAACCTAAAATGTTACATATTCCTCCATATGTACATGAGTGAAACATGGGTATGCGTGTGCCTATCTCACTATAACCACTATGTACTTTCTATTCAAAATATCAAATTTTTATGAATTTTATGAATTATACTCTCATCTGCTGGAGGACAACTAAATTACAATCCAATATCATATCATTTTTCCCTTCTCAGTATCAAGGAGATTCTGCCAACTTCTGTTAATAAAATTTTAAAAACAATCTTTCACCAAAGTCTGCTTTCAAATTTCTCATTGAATAAAACCTTGTGTCTAGATCTATGCATCTCTGGAACATATAGATGTAGCTCTAAAGTTCACTTTAAAAGCATCCATCAGTAATATATCATACATTTTTAAAAATATTAGTCTTAATAAAATGATCTTTACTGAAGTGATACTCAGGGTACCTAGGTAACTACAAGTTACTCAGATAATGTAACTTAAATGTCAATATGCAATGTCTATCAATCATGATCTAATTTAAATAAAATATATTAAATTACAGCTTCAATAGTACAGAGACCAATCAATTACTCTTTGACAGACATTAAATTTATATGCAAGGTGTCTACATATTAAGTCATTTAACATCTCAGGCTCAACAAAATCTCATGTTCCAGCATTAAACTTCAGAGACATTTAATATATAATTAGCATATAAAAAAGTAAGTATCCATATATAGAGGCCATATGGCCTCTATATATGAATGGATAACACTTTTTCCTTAAGCAGATATATAATTTCAAAATAAAGACAGCCCCTACAAAAAGATTATATATAACAAAACAGATTTTTTGGTTATTTTATTCATTTAAATATTTGCAATCTTTGAAGTTGGTTCAGAAAAGGATTACATTCTACTGCCCTCTACAATTGCCCCTTTCCCTCCATACACCTTTCCCAGAAAAGTCAAGTGCTGAGTCTCCAAAATGCTTGAGAAGTCTTCCATCTACGTACTATTGGTTTTGATCTTAAACTCTATGTAAGTTCTACTTTATAGTTTTTAAATTTTTTTAGAAACAAAATGCAAATTCAAAACTTCTACTGGTTCTTTTGGAGAAGGAAATGGCAACCCATTCCAGTATTCTTGCCTGGAGAATCCCATGGACAGAGGAGCCTGGCAGGCTACAGTCCACGGGGTCGCAAGAGTCAGACACAACTTAGCGACTAAACCACCACCACTGGTTCTTTGTTCAAGTACAGATGGAAACTCAGGTTCACCCCTGGAAGTGTAAGATAGATCTCTTGTTGCAGAAGCAGGGCAAGGAAATCATGAGTACAGGAGAAAAGACGTGGGGTTCACCTGTGGGGTAAAGCAATTTGACGAGATGCTGCAGCAAGTAGCATGGCTATTAAAAGGGAAAACAAGAGAACTAAACAGAATAGCAAACACATCCAAAGCAGCATAAAGTGTTGCTCTAAACTATGATTAGGAAAGTGAAAGCACTCCCTTGTGATCTCCATAAATTCTTGGGAAAGGCACACACTTAAAAGGAAACAGAACTCAAAGACTATAAGATGTCACTTAAGTTTCAATTGAAAGACATCATAAGCAGATTACCTCTGTTTCCAAAACTCTTTCCAACTCCAAAACCACCCACTGTGGACGTATTCTCTCTTTTATTAGACTCACCAGGATCTGAAAAAGTTCAGATAAAATTAAAACTTTTTAAAGTATAAAATCAAGTGTGTCATCAATAACTAGGAATTAAATGAATCTGTGTGGTAAGGGAACTTACAAGGATGAGGAGAGAGTATTACAGGAACTTATAAAATTAAAATATACCTGCAACTTCTTTTTTAAAAATTCTTACATTATACCAAACTAAAAATGTAAATATACTATTGCTGAAATACAGCTCTCAACTAGTTGCTATTTTACTAGAGAACTTTAACCAGGAAATTCAACTCTACAATTGAACTCTATTCAACTCTGATTTTCTATATATTGAAACCTCACCTTGATAGATCCAGCTATTTAGATAGATCACATACCTCTATGTGAAAGTCACTGCTAATGAAAATTCTATACTCTTGTCCTTTAATTATTATTTATTCATTTTTAAAAAATATATTTATTATTTATTTGGCTGCACCAGGTCTTAGTTGCATCATGAGAACTCTTAGTTGCAGCATATGGGATCTAGTTCCCTGACCAAGCATCAAACCAGGGCCCCTGGTATTGGCAGCAGAGAGTCTTAAGTCACTGGACCACCAGGGAAGTCCCGATTCATTTTTCCAGTACTTAAATCACTCTCAATCTACTTTTTAAAATTAGAATTAAGAAAGAGCTATATAATAACAAAAAAATGCTAAGAATACCATTTCCTTTTATCTCCCACTCCTCCATAGTATTTCCCTATATCAACCTTCTTAGTTTTATATCCTGCCAGGAGCCAGCATATTGCATATTGAGTGCATATTGCATATTGAGTGCAGCACTTTCCACAGCATCATCTTTCAGGACCTGGAATAGCTCAACTGGAATTCTATCACTGCCGGGAGCCAGCATGAGGAACTCTGCCCATGACAAAGGTCATGAGGAAGGAGGCTCGGCATACGCAAAGGCGGGATCGAGCCTCAGGGGTCCCCCTGGAAATTTTCGAGCATTTACACCCAAAACCAGAGTCTGCCTACTTTCTGCTTTGTGCTTTCACCTACACCTCTGACTTTACAGGGGGCTGTCCCCCACTACCTCTCTGAAAAAAGAGTTAGCTTACAGCTCCAGTTAATAATTCCTGGGTGTGACAGTGTTTAACCTACAAACTCCTTTGGAAGTCCTCTAGCCTGCATGAATAGGTTTTTTCCGGCAACATGTGATTGTTCAGAGCCTCCCAACTGTGAGAGGCAGGAGATGTTCTAAACTGTCTAAACACAGATTCCTTTGAGTAGTTAAAAGATTGATTAGAAATTGTATTGGTGAAGGGTTTTTCACTTGTTGGGCCAATGTTTGCTGTTAAGTTTCCATATCCCTTACCTGCTGTGTCCCTGGCAGTGTATTGATTAATATAATTGGTATAAGTAGTAGCTTTAATGTTTGTAACCTGGGACCCTTGAGTTAATTCTTTTTCTTGTTATAGCCCACCACACCTTTGCTCTGTAGGAATGCAACTTTATCTAATGCTTTTGGAGGGTGGCTCCTGACCAGTCACCTTTAGAGAAAAATAAGTTTTCTGAAGAAAGGGTCTTAAAATGTTAACAGGCCTCCGGGCCAGAAGATGATGCAAATCACCTAAGCTTTTGCATATGATAAGTTCGCAGGAAGAAAGCCTGGCTTGCTGCATGACTCTACCCCTTCCCCCATTATCCTCTATGCATAACTTATAAAAACTACTTTGGAAAATAAAGTGCGGGCCTTGTTCACCGAAACTTGGTCTCACCATGTCGTTCTTTCTCTTACCTTCTGGCTGAATTATTCAGCCTCTTTTCTCCACTGAATTTCCTCACCGAGCTATCCTTATTCCATTACTCTTTATATCCTTAATTAAAGTTTAATTAAGCAGTTGTTTCCTGATCCTCGCCAACGCCGTCCCCGCTTCAAATTCCCTGGGTCCACCGGGGCTGGACCCCGGCAATATCCCACTATATAACTCTGAGATATTGGGGGCAGGAGGAGAAGGGGATGACAGAGGATGAGATGGCTGGATGGCATCACTGACTCGATGGACGTGAGTCTCAGTGAACTCCGGGAGCTGGTGATGGACAGGGAGGCCTGGTGTGCTGTGATTCATGGGGTCGCAAAGAGTCGGACACGACTGAGCGACTGAACTGAACTGACTGATACAACTCTGAACACCCAACATTTTAACTCGTAAAACAACTTCCCATACTCCACACTGTGAACTTCTAATATATTCTATTTCCTACATGCTATTCCTTCAGCATGACATTCCTTGCTTTCCTATTTTTCCTAGCAAAATTCTTTTCACTCTTCAAAAGCCTGATTCAAAACCCACCTCTTCTGTGAAGTCCTCCTTCAGTCCTCCAACTGTAATCAATTCATCAATCACATTCCCACAGCATATTATGTGTATCTCTTTTTAAGCAATATTTCTTTCCATGTGCTTCTCTACCACTAAATTAAGAATTTTGAGGGCAGAGTTTCTATGCTAAGCAGCACAGTTATTTAAAACATAAACTTAAGCACCCAAAACATTATAAATAGCCACTTTAAATTATCACTGGGATAATTATCATTATCTTGTTATTTTCACAAATTATCTTCCCTACATCTGTAATATCCTAATACAGAGGAGCTAAGAGATCTGTGAAACTCCTAATGCCACATGTAAAACTGTGTATATGCAACTATCAGTATTTTTATCAGATGCTAAAAAAGCATGTGATTCAGAAAGCTAAGGCTTTTCAGGCCATACTTCACAGAAGATAAAAAGCTAGTCAATATATATGTTAGGTAATTAAAAGTCAATTTTAGAACCACGTTACTAGATATATCCAAGTTGTGAAAAAAAATACCATAGAGATTGAAACGAACTAGAATGTTAAACTGAATCATTTGGGATAGGTGTGGTTCTTCTATAAATTTCCAGGATTATATGCAGTATTAAAGATAACTTTTTTCTTTTCTTAAATATTATCGGAGTACAGTTAATTTACAATTTTGTGTTAGTTTCAGGTATACAAAGTGATTCAGTTTACATATACATATATTCATCCTTTTTCAGATTTTTCAAAAATAACTTTTTAAAGTATCAATGTTCACAGAGAGTTTTGATCAGAAATTTAATGTATTTAAATCTACAATATAACAATTCATAGTAAAATCTCAGTGATGGTTTTCTCATTTAAAAAGGCTCTATTCAACAATGTTTAGAAGTCTGTATCAAAAAATATCATTCTAAATTAGGATTTTAAAATATATCCAAATATTAAGTAGTTCCCTGAGTGTCATATTAAGGTATTTGTTACTTCTTAGTAGTAGCAAACAAAATACACACTTGACTCTCTAAGTACAACTACATGGTCCAAAACATTAATGCTTCTTACTTAATATGCAGGCTTAAAAACAAAAAAATATATATGTATCTTCAACAAATTTCATTAGTAGAATATGTCAAAGCATAAAATTCACACTTATGTTAACTCTATCTTAAAAAATTAAGTTTTCCAAGTAGCAAATGAAATACCATAGACCAACTTTCAGTTGCCAATGAATAAAAATATATAGAAATACCAAAGTTTTTCAAAAACTAACATTTAATAAATTCAAGAATAAGTATCATGTATATTTAAAACTATTAACCTTAGCTTACGGCATCCCATAAAAGAAATTTATTTAAAAATTCATATGACCATTTGAGGTTCTAATAATATTTTGTTGCACTATACTAAAATACAGTGAGAATATTTTCAGCATTTTAACAACAAATCTAAAAATGGAATGGAGGAAAGTATTTTGCTGGGTCATTTTCTGTCAAATCTAGTGCTGGTTGTTCTAAAAGTGACAATAAAAACTTTGAATTTTGAAAAAACAACCTCTTAATACTAGCGAGCTAACAGAACTGTTTCACATACTGCATTTTCATGAGAAACATAAAACTTAAGAAAGAGGTCCTTCACATTCTAGTCTCTGGAGTTTCTCTCATTCCTCCCATGCCAAATGGGAACAAAAACCATCAACACATTAAGCAGAAGCTCTAGGAAGCTGCTCTAGGAAGCAACTCTCTTTAATCAATCTACCCATCTAATCAATTCAACTATTTTCTACTATCTTAAAAAGTAAAACAGTGAAAAGAATACTGGTATTGAAAAAAAAATTCATCATCCCAACAAAGTCTACTATACACTAAGTTATATCAGATTTACCTTGCACTAAACTGCCTCTTGAGAAACCTATATGCAGGTCAGGAAGCAACAGTTAAAACTGGACATGGAACAACAGACTGGTTCCAAATAGGAAAAGGAGTACATCAAGGCTGTATATCGTCACCCTGGTTGTTTAACTTATATGCAGAGTACATCATGAGAAACGCTGGACTGGAAGAAACACAAGCTGGAATCAAGATTGCCGGGAGAAATATCAATAACCTCAGATATGCAGATGACACCACCCTTATGGCAGAAAGTGAAGAGGAACTCAAAAGCCTCTTGATGAAAGTGAAGCCTCTTGATGAAAGTGGAAGAGGAGAGTGAAAAGTTGGCATAAAGCTCAACATTCAGAAAACTAAGATCATGGCATCTGGTCCCATCACTTCATGGGAAATAGATGGGGAAACAGTGGAAACAGTGGCAGACTTTATTTCTGGGGGTTCCAAAATCACTGCAGATGGTGACTGCAGCTGTGAAATTAAAAGACACTTACTCCTTGGAAGGAAAGTTATGACCAACCTAGATAGCATATTCAAAAGCAGAGACATTACTTTGCCAACAAAGGCAAAGGCTTTGGTTTAGTCAAGGCTATGGTTTTTCCAGTGGTCATGTATGGATGTGAGAGTTGGACTGTGAAGAAAGCTGAGAGCCAAAGAATTAATGCTTTTGAACTGTGGTGTTGGAGAAGACTCTTGAGAGTCCCTGGGACTGCAAGGAGATCCAACCAGTCCATCCTAAAGGAGATCAGCCCTGGGTGTTCTTTGGAAGGAATGATGTTGAAGCTGAAACTCCAGTACTTTGGCCACCTCATGCGAAGAGCTGACTCATTGGCAAAGACCCTGATGCTGGGAGGGATTGCGGGCAGGAGGAGAAGGTGACGACAGAGGATGAAATGGCTGGATGGCATCACCGACTCGATGGACATGAGTTTGGGTAAACTCCAGGAGTTGGTGATGGACAGGAAGGCCTGGCGTGCTGCGATTCATGGGGTCGCAAAGAGTCAGGACACGACTGAGTGACTGAACTGAACTGAAACAACCATAAAAGCCTCTATTCATTCCACTATTCAGCTATTATAATAGATGATTAAAGAAAGATACTTACCTCTGTTTCCCAAACTCCTCCCAGAGGCAAATCCACTTCTCATGAAATGATCTCTTCGAGATGATCCATCACCCATTTCTAAAGTAAGTAACATGTGAAGCAAGTCAAAATAACAAAAAACTATCCTGGTGGTAAGTAAGCTTTAAACCATCTAAATGTGCCGTGCACATGGCATAGGAGGAATTTTACATAGCAATAAGAAAGATGAGTAGACTAGTAGAAAAATGGGCTATAAGAATAGGTAGTCCTCCAAAAGAAAAAAAATGCTGACTCTCAGTCATAATTAAAGACACTGAAAATCAAAAGAAGAATGTACTTTTCCCAACCATGACTGACTTGAACAGTTTGCTAATACAAATCTAGCAGAAGACCTAAATGGGCTTTCCTCATAGCTATGTTGGTAAAGAGTCTGCCTGCAATGAAGGAGACCTAGGTTAGATCTCTGGGCTGGGAAGATCCTCTGAAGAAATAAATGGCAACCTATTTCAGTATTCTTGCCTGGAGAATACCATGGACAGGTTACAGCCCATGGGGTTGCAAGAGTTGGACATGACTTGGACATGACTTAGTGACTAAACCACCACCAGAAGACCAGACATTTCTCCAAAGACAACATACAGATGGCCAACAAACACATGAAAAGATGCTCAGCATCACTAATTATTAGAGAAATGCTAATCAAAACTACAATGAGGTATCATCTCATGCAAGTCAGGATGGCCAACATCAAAAAGTCTACAAACAACAAATACTGGAGAGTGTGGGGAGAAAAGAGATCCTCTTACACTGTTGGTGGGAAGGTAAATTGATACAGGCACTATGGAGAACAATATGGAGGTTCCTAAAAACTACTAAAAACATAAGGACCATATGAGCCAGCAATCCCAACACTAGGCATACACCCAGAGAAAAACATAATTCATAAGGACACATGCACCCCAATGTTCACTGCAGCACTATTTACAAAAGCCAGGACAGGGAAGCAAGCAAAAGTTCCATCAACAGAGGAAATGAATAAAGAAGATGTGGTACACACAGACAATAGAATATTACTCGGCCATAAAAAGGAATGAAATTGGGTCACTTGTAGAGACATGGATGTACCTAGAGACTGTCATAGAGAATGAATAGTCATAAAAACAAATATCATATATTAATGCATAAATGTGGAATCTAGAAAAATGGTATAGATGAACCTATTTGCAAAGCAGAAATAGAGACACAAACATAGAAAACAAATATATGGATACCAAGAGGCAGGGGTGGGGGGAAGGATGAACTGAAGACTGGGATTCATGTATATATACTATTGATGCTATGTGTAAAATAGGTAACTAATGAAAATCCTACTATATAGCATAGGGAACTCATTGCTCTATGGAAAGGAAATCCAAACAAGTGGAAATATATATATATATAACTGGTTCACTTCACTGTACAGTAGAAACTAACATAACATTGTAAAGCAACTATATTCCAATAAATATTTTTTTTAATACCAAGACTAGTCAAGGACATAGGGAAACAAGCAGAATCATATACAACACTGAAACTATAAACTAGATCAATCTTGATCCTAATTTTAAAAGAAAATACTTTTTGAAAATATACTAGTATAATTTTTCCTGTGGATATACTCACACGGTAACACAGATACACATAAAAATGTTTTGATAAGCACTGTCTATAACAGCCAAGAAAAACAGTCAAAGGAGAACAGATAAATTACAATCATCCACAGAACACTGTAAAAATCCACAGAACTAAAAACATCAAACAAGTGACATTCTTCAATAGAATGTTCATAAAAACCAACCACATGGAAGGCCAAAATGTAAATTCAACAATTTCAAACACCAGTATCACATACACAAAATTCTGTAATTGCAATGCAATCAAATTAAAAGTTACTAGAAGACAAATACTGTATATTTTTGCTTATATGTGGAATCTAAAAAATAAAACATGTCCACAGATATACAAAAACAGAAAAGATGAACAGATATAGAAAACGAAGTAGTGGTTTGCCACATGGGAGAAGGGTGAGGAAGGTATGAAATAGGTGAAGGGGAGGTAAGAGGTACAAACTACTAGTTATAAGGAACTACAGGGATGTAATATACAGCACAAGGAATATAGTCAATATTTTATACTAACTCTGTATGGTGTATAGTCTATAAAAATAGCAAATCACTATATATACTGAAAATTAATATGATAGTGTAACTCAATTATACAATTTTAAAATTCTCTTACATTTGGAAATATATTTTTAAAACACTTCTATACAAAACAGTTCAAAGAAGAAAAATTACAATGGAACTTTAGAAATACTTAGAATTGTATGATAAAATGATATATATCAGAAATTAAATTTTTATACAATAAGAACTGAAAATTAATTAGGTAAACATCCATCTCAACTAGTAAGAACGTTAGAAAAACAACAAAATAAATCACACAAGAATAAAGGAGAAAAAAAGGAGGTAAGAGCAGACCTCCCTGGTGGCTCAGTGGTAAAGAATCCACTAATGCAGGAGACACAGGTTCAATCCCTGGTTCAGGAAGATCCCACATGAGGGGGGACAACTAAGCCTGTGCGCCACAACTACTGAGCCAGCTCTAGAGCCCATGAGTTGCAACTACTGAAGCCCATGCATCAACAGCCTGTGGTCCACAACAAGAGAAACCACTGGAATGAGAAGCCCATGCACTGCATCAAGAGTAGCCCCCACTTACCACAAGTGGAGAAGGCCTGTGCAGAGCAATGAAGACCCAGTACAGCCATAAATAAATAAAAATAAATATATCTTTAAAAAAATGTTAAAAACAACAAATAATGCAAGAGGAAACAGAAATATAATAGTGGCTCAATGAAGCCAAAACCTAGTTCTTTTAAGAAACCAATGAGACACTCCAGGACAAAGGACGGAAAGTACGGAGATGGAAAAAGGTATTTCATGCAAATGAAAATGACAATAAAGTGGGGGATGCAACACTCATATAAACAAAACAGATATCCAAACAAAAGCCATAAAAAGGCTAAAGAAAGACACTACATAATGATAAAAGAATCAATACATGAAGAGGATATTACATTCAATGACACATATGCACTCAATATAGGAGCATCTAAATTTATATAAATATATACATATTTATAAATATAAATTTTTATATTTAAAATTATATTTAAATATTTAAAATACTTATAAATGTAAAAACATATAAGTATATAAAAATATTATACTCTTTGCAGACAAACATGGAGAACTCTATACAGTCAGCAAAAACAAGACCAGGAGCTGACTGTGGCTCAGATCATAAACTTGTTACTGCCAAATTCAGACTGAAACTGAAGAAAGCAGGGAAAACCACTAGAGCCTTCAGGTATGACCTAAATAAAATCCCTTATGATTATAGAGTGGAAGTGAGAAATACATTCAAGGGATTAGATCTAACGGAGTGCCTGAAGAACTATGGATGGAGGTTCCTGACATAGTACAAAAGGCAGTGATCAAGACCATCTCCAAGAAAAAGAAATGGAAAAAGGCAAAATGGTTGTCTTAGGAGGCCTTACAAATAGCTGAGAAGAGAAGTGAAAGAAAAAGGAGAAAAGGAAAGATAAACCCATTTGAATGCAGAGTTCCAAAGAATAGCACAGAGAGAGAAGAAAGCCTTCCTCAGTGATCAGTGCAAAGAGATAGAGGAAAACAATAGAATGGGAAAGTCTAGAGATCTCTTCAAGAAAATGAGTGATACTAAAGGGAACAGTTCATGCAAAGATGGGCTCGATAAAGGACAGAAATAGTATGGACCTAAAAGAAGCAGAGATATTAAGAAGAGGTGGCAAATACACAGAACTATATACAAAAAAGATCTTCACGACCCAGATAATCACGATGGTGTAATCACTCACCTAGAGCCAGACATCCTGGAACGTGAAGTCAAGTGGGCCTTAGGAAGCATCACTATGAACAAAGCTAGTAGAGGTGATGGAATTCCAATTGAGCTATTTAAAATCCTAAAAGATGATGCTGTGAAAAGTGTTGCACTCAACATGCCAGCAAATTTTGAAGACTCAGCAGTGGCCACAGGACTGGAAAAGGTCAATTTTCATTCCAATCCACAAGAAAGGCAATACCAAAGAATGTTCAAACTACTGCACAACTGCACTCATCTCACATGCTAGCAAAGTAATGCTCAAAATTCTCCAAGCCAGGCTTCAACAGTACATGAACCATGAACTTACAGATGTTCAAGCTGGATTTAGAAAAGGCAGAGGGACCCAAGATCAAATTGCCAATATTCAAATTGCCAATAACTCAAGATCATTGAAAAAGCATGTGAGTTCAAGAAAAATATCTACTTCTGCTTTATTGACTAGGCCAAAGCCTTTGACTGTGTAGATCTCAACAAACTATGGAAAATTCTTAATGAGATGGGAATACCAGACCACCTGACCTGTCTCCTGAGAAATCTATTTCCAGGTCAAGAAGCAACAATTAGAACTGGACATGGAACAAAAGACTGGTTCCAAATAGGAAAAAGAGTACATCAAGGCTGTATATTGTCACCCTGCTTATTTAACTTATATGCAGAGTACATCATGCGAAATGCCAGGCTGGATGAAGCACAGGCTGGAATCAAGATTGCCAGGAGAAATATCAATAACCTAAGACATGCAGATGACACCACGCTTATGGCAGGAAGCAAAGAAGAACTAAAGAGCCTCTTGATGAGAATCAAAGAGGACAGTGGAAAAAGTGGCTTCAAATTCAATATTCAGAAAACGAAGACCATGGCATCCAGTCCCATCACTTCATGGCAAATAGACGGGGAAATAATGGAAACACTGACAGCCTTTATTTTGGGGGGCTCCAAAATCATGGCAGATGGTGACTGAAGCCATGAAATGAAAAAATGTTTGTTTCTTGGAAGAAAAGCCAATGACCAACCTAGACAGCATATTAAAAAGCAGAGACATTAATTTGCCAACAAAAGTCCATCTAGTCAAAGCTATGGTTTTTCCAGCAGTCATGTATGGATGTAAGAGCTGGGCTATAAAGAAAGCTGAGTGCCGAAGAATTGATGTTTTTGAACTGGGGTTTTGGAGAAGACTCTTCAGAGTCCCTTGGACTACAAGGAGATCCAACCAGTCAATCCTAATGGAAAGCATTCCTGAATATTCATTGGAAGGATGCTGAAGCTGAAACTCCAATACTTTGGCCACTTGATGCGAAGAACTGACATTTGAAAAGATCCTGATGCTGAGCAAGATTGAAGACAGGAGGAGAAGGGTATGACAGAGGATGAGATGGTTGGATGGGATCACTGATCGATGGACATGACTTTGAGTAAGGTCTGGGAGTTGGTGATGGACAGGGAAGCCTGGCATGCTGCAGTCCATGGGGTCACAAAGAGTCGGACACAACTCAGCAGCAACTGAACTGAACTGAAATATAGAAAACAAATACTAACAGACCTAAAGGGAGAAATGGATCGGAATACAATAATAGAGACTTTAACACCTCACTGACATCAGTAGACAAATCTTCCAGACAGAAAATCAATAAGGCAACAGAGATCCTAAATGACGTATTAGAACAGTTAGACTTAATTGGTATTTTCAGGACATTCATGCTCAGACTCTTTGTGAGTCTGACACCACAGTTCAAAAGCATCAATCCTTGGCGCTAAGCTTTCTTTATGGTCCAACTCTCACATCCATACATGACTACTGGAAAAACCATGGCTCTGACTAGACAGACCTTTGCTGGCAAAGTAATGTCTCTGCTTTTTAATATGCTGTCTAGGTTGGTCATAACTTTCCTTCCAAGGAGCAAGCGTCTCTTTTAATTCATGGCTTCAGTCACCATCTGCAGTGATTTTGGAGCCCCCCAAAATAAAGGCTCTCACTGTTTCCACTGTTTTCCCATCTATTTGCCATGAAGTGATGGGACTGGATGCCATGATCTTCGTTTTCTGAATATTGAGTTTTAAGCCAACTTTTTCACTCTCCTCTTTCACTTTCAAGAGGCTCTTTAGTTCTTTGCTTTCTGCCATAAGGTTGTGTCATCTGCATATCTGAGGTTATTGATATTTCTCCTGGCAATCTTGATTCCAGCTTGTGCTTCATCCAGCTTGGCATTTCACATGATGTACTCTGCATATAAATTAAATAAGCAGGGTGTAAGTTAAATAAGCAGGGTGTAAGTTAAATAAGCAGGGTGACAATATACAGCCTTGACGTACTCCTTTCCTGATTTGAAATCAGTCACATTACATCCCCCAAATACACATACTACACATTCTTTTCAATTACACATCATTTTCAATTAAAACATTCTCTAGGTTAGACCCATAGTAGGCCACCTCATGCGAAGAGTTGACTCATTGGAAAAGACTCTGATGCTGGGAGGGATTGGGGGCAGGAGGAGAAGGGGACGACAGAGGATGAGATGGCTGGATGGCATCACTGACTCAATGGACGTGAGTTTGAGTGAACTCCAGGAGTTGGTGATGGACAGGGAGGCCTGGGGTGCTGCAATTCTCGGGTTGCAAAGAGTCAGGACACAACTGAGCGACTGAACTGAACTGAAGGATACAAAATAAGCCTCAACAAATTTTAAAGGACAGAAATTATTTTAAACATCTCTTCTGACCACAATGGCATGAAGTCAGAAATCAACCACTGAGAAACAAGAAAAAAAGTGATTATTCAGAGACTAAACAACATGCTACTTAAGAAAAAAAAAATGGATCAACGAGATCAAAGAGGAAATTTTAAAAATACCCTGAGACAAATGACAATGAAAACATAACTATATACAAAATCTATGGGATACAGGAAAAGCAGTCCTTTGAGGGAAGTTTACAGTGATACAGGCCTTCCTCACAGAACAAGAAAATCTCTCAAACAAGTAACCTAACCTATTACCTAAAGAATTAGAAACAGAAGAACAAACAAAAGCTAAAGTCAGAAGGAAGAGAGATTTAATAAAAATCAAAGAGAAAATAAATTAAAATAGATATTAAGAAATAGGAAAAAAAAATCAATAAAACTGAGACCTGGTTTTTTGAAATGACAAACAAAGTGCACAATCTCTGGCCAGGCTCACCAAGAACAAGAGAGAGAGAGGACAGAAATAAAACAAGAAATGAAAGGGGAAATATACCAACCAATACTGCAGAAATACAAAAAACCATAAGAGAATACTATGGACAATTATATGCCAATAAATTAAACAATCTAGAAGAAATGGACAAGTTTTTAGAAACATACAGCCTACCAAAACTGAAGCAAGAAGAAACAGATAATCTGAACAGACTGATCACTAGAAGTGAAATAGAAACTGTAATTTAAAAACTCCCTGCAACAGAAAGAAGCACATTTGAGCCAATTCTAATGAGGTGGATGAACCTAGAGTCTATTATACAGTGTGAAGTAAGTTTGACAGAGAAAAACAAATATTTTATACTAATGCATATACATGGAATCTAGAAAGATGGTACTGATGAAATTATTTGGGGCAGCAATGGAGACACAGACATAGAGAACAGATTTATGGACATGGATATGGGGAGGAAGGAGAGGGTGGGATGTATGGAGACAGTAACATGGAAACTTACATTACCATTACGTAAAATAGACAGTCAATAGGAATTTGCTGTATGACTCAGGGAACTCAAACTGGGGCTCTGTAACTACCTAGAGGAATGGGATTGGGAGGGAGGTTCAAATAGGAGTGGATATATGTATACCTATAGCTGATGCATGTTGATGTTGGGCAGAAACCAACACAATTCTATAAAGCAAATATCCTTCAATTAAAAACTAAATTTAAAATTTTTTTAAAGTATAGGGACCAAAATATTACTAAAAAAAAAAAAGAAAGTTCCCTACAAATGTTCAGAACTGGATGGCTTAAATGGAAAATTCTACCAAACATACAAAGAAAAACTTGAACCAATCCTTCTCAAACTTTTCCGTAAGACTGAGAAGGAACACTCCCAAAGTGATTCTATGACATCACCATCACCCTGATACCAGGCAAAGACATTACCAAAAAAGAAAATTACAGGCCAGTACCTCTGGTGAATATAGATGCAAAAATTCTCAAGGAAGTATTAGCAAATCAAACCCAACACATAAAAAGTCATACACCATGATTAAGCTGGTTTCATCACAGGGTCAAAAGAATGGTTCAACACATACACCATATTGACAAAAGACAAAAACCACATATCATCTCAACAGATGCAGAAAAAGCATTTGCTACAATTCAACACCCATTCATGATAAAAATTCTTACCAAAGTGGATATGGAGGGAACATATCCAAGCATAATAAAAACTATTTGTGACAAACCCACAGCCAACATAGTACTCAAAAGCAAAAAGTTGAAAGCCTTCCTACTAAAATCTGAAACAAGTATGCCCACTCTCACCATTTCCATTCAACATAGTATTGGAAGTCCTAGCCACAGCAATGAGATAAGAAAAATAAAAGATGTCCAAACTGGAAAGGAAGAGGTAATACTGTCATTATATGCAGATGGCATGATAATATATATAGAAAACCCTAAAAACTCCACACAAAAACTACTAGAACTGATAAAATCAGCAAGGTAGCAGGATACAAGATTACCATACAGAAATCTGTTGCATTTTTTAACACGTACAATGAAATATCAGAAAGGGAAAAGTAATGAAAATTCTTTTTAAAATCACATTAAAAACTCCTAAAAGAGAAGAAAGGCAAAACATTCTCTGAAATAAATCTTACCCAATGTTCTCCTAGGTTACTCTCCCAAGGCAACAGAAATAAAAACAAAAACTAGCAAATGGGACCTAATCAAAACTTACAGGCTTTTGCACGCCAAAGGAAACCATAAAAAAAAAAAAAAAATTAAAAGACACACTACAGACTGAGAGAAGGACCAAGAAGGGATTAATTTCAAAAATGTACAAACAGCTCAATAACAAAAGAAACAAACAGCCCAATTACAAAATGGGCTGAACACCTAAACAAACATTTCTGCAAAGAAGACATACAGATAGCCAACAGGCACATGAAAAGATGCTCAACACTGCTAACTATCAGAGAAATGCAAATCAAAACTACAATGAGGCATAACCTCATATCAGTCAGAATGGCTATCACTAAAAGGTCCTGAAAATAAACCACTATGTTGGCTGTGGGTTTGTCATAAAATTATAAATCCTGAAGAGAGTGTGGAGAAAAAGGAACCCTCCTACACTGTTGGTGGGAATGTAAACTGGTGCAGCCACTATGGAAAACCTCCATACGTTACAGAGGTTCTTTAAAAAACTAAGTTACTATATGATCTGGCAATCTCACTCCTGGGCATATACCTGGAGAAAACTCTAATTTGAAAAGATACATACACCCCTATGTACCCCAATGTTAACAGAAGCACTATTTACGATAACCAAGATATGGAAGAAATCTAAATGCCCATCAACAGAGGAAAGGACAAAGAATATATACACACACACACAATGGAATACTGCTCAGTCATTAAAAAAAGACAAATAATGCCATTTGAAGCAACATAGGCAGACCCAGAGAATAACATACTAAGTGAAGCAAGTCAGAAAAATGAAGACAAATATATCACTTACATCTGAAATCTAAAAAAGACAAACAGCAAAGTTCTGATTCACCAAAACTGACTCAAGAAAACAAAAACAAAAACTGTCCTACAGAAAGTGAACCAGTACTCAAATCTCTGTATCAAACCTATTTAAATGTAGTTTCACAGGTGAGCTCTAGCAAACTCTCAAAGAACAAATCATTCCAACATTATACAATTCTCCCAGAAAATAGAAAGAGGAATTATTCCCCAATTCATTCCACAAGGCCATAGTAATTATGATATGACAAGACAGAAGAAAATTAAACCTCTTTTACTCATGAGTAGATATAAAATGGAGAAGGAAATGGCAACCCACTCCAGTGTTCTTGCCTGGAGAATCCCATGGACAGAGAAGCCTGGTAGGCTGCAGTCCATGGGGTCGCACAGAGTCGGACACAACTGAAGCAACTTGGCAGCAGCAGGCAGATATAAAATCTCAAAAATACATATTAGCAAATCAATCCCAATAGTAAATTGAACAGGTACAACAGTATGACCAAGTTGAGTTTACTCCAGTATGCAAGGGTGTTTATCATCAGAACATCTAAAAAGGTAATTAATTAACATTAACAGATTAAAAAGTATATCTCCACAGATTAAAGTACATAATACAATTCAACACCATTCATAACCTAAACCATATATTTAGCAAACAAGGGAAAATAAGAGATGTTCATGGTAGCTTTGCTCATAACAACAAAAAAGGAAGCAACTCAAATGTACATTAAAAAAAGAATTCAAATATGTGGTACAGTCACACAACAGAGTTTTACATATATTGTGTTCTATACTGTATTACAGAGTATTAAATATATGGTATATCCACACAACAGAGTATAATTATAAATGAACTACAATAATTGGCAATACAGATGAACCTGGTGGTCTGGTATTTTGTGTGGCAAAAACCACAATACTGTAAAGTAATTAGATTCCAATTAAAATAAATAATAATAATAAAAAGAATCTGCCTTCCAATGGAGGTGACAGGTTCGATCCTTGGTTGGGGAATTAAGATCCCACGTGACACAGGGCAAAAAAGCTACTGAGCCTACACGTCTCAACTAGAGAGAAGCTCGCACGCTGCAACAGAGCAGACTCAAATAAGTAAATTTTTTTTTTTTTTAAAGAAAGAAATCTAAAATATCAGAGTCAACAGACTTTAACAAAACAGAGTTTAACAAAAGTGGTTAAACCTGGAAGTCAAGATTTCAGATTATTTTCTTTCTTTTCACCACTATATTTAAGTTTTTTCTTTTTTTTTGTTTTTTTGCAATAAGAATATTTAGATAGTAACTTAGGATAGCATTCATTGCCCTGGTATGTATTTCTGTAATAAGAAAATCTATTTTCATGAAAAAGAAATCAATTAAAAAAGAGGGAGGGGGGATGATTTGGGAGAATGGCATTGAAACATGTATAATATCATATAAGAAACGAATTGCCAGTCCAGGTTCGATGCAGGATACAGGATGCTTGGGGCTGGTGCACTGGGATGACCCAGATGGATGGTATGGGGAGGGAGGTGGGAGGGGGGTTCAGGATTGGGAACATGTGTACACCCGTGGCGGATTCATGTTGATGTATGGCAAAACCAATACAATATTGTAAAGTAATTAGCCTCTAATTAAAATAAATAAATTTAAATTTAAAAAATAAATAAAAGAAATATACTAAAAAAAAAATAGAGATACCAAAGTACTTATTATTCAGAAGGTAAATAAGCAAGCTATATTTTTCATTATTGATTTTACTTCATTAGTCTGAACATTCAAGATCTAATGCTAAGAAAAGTCCACATTTTTAGCTGGTGGCCATTTCAATCTAGCTTATTGATGACTTCACTACAACGTTACACCTTAATGTACTATAGATTCAAACTTTCATTCCTTTATGAAAGTTATCTTTGACACCTCACAGAACAAGGTTTCTTTTGATTACACAATGATCTATGCATATAGATATGTTAAGTATAGAATACTTTCACCCAATTTTCTTCTTTGAATACTTCAAGTACCTACACATGGTTATTAGCCTTTTCCTGGGGTTTCAGCAGGCAGCAATTTCATAAACTTTTGAGAATCAGGATATTCTACATTAAACTGCTGCATTTAAAAGTTTACAAAAGATAAGTGTATCTTGACAACAACAAAAATATTTCATCTAAACTTGACTTCCTTCTATCAAGAGGATTACTCTGAACTTAAGGTGAACATGGGAATTAAATTTGCTTTAACCTGACGAAATTTCTCAACAACCCACCACCTTTTACATTTTATAAACTACCTCTCCACAGGTTTTTTCACATTAGGACAGGCTTCAGTGAGTCAGTAGCTCCCTTAACTATAAAAATGTTTTACTTCATTCACAAATTTTTGATGAGAGAAATGAAACTACCTGGTGTCACCAGGCCCTCTTTCTTACATTAGTTGTTGTTTTAGTCCCAAAGTCACGTCCGACTCTTTTGCAACTCCGTGGGCTGTATATCCCACCAGGCTCCTCTGTCCATGGGATTCCCCAAGCAAGAATACTGAAGTGGGTTGCCATTTCCTTCTCCAGAGGATTTTCCTGACTTGGAATCAAACACACATCTCCTGCATTGGCAGGTGGATTCTGTATCACTGAGCCACCAAGAAAGCCCCTTTCTTGCATGAGAGTAAGACTTAAAAGAAGTAGTTACTCAAGGTCACAGAGACTCAGAAAATTCATAGTAACTTAAATTCATAGAAAGTAAACAATGGTTGCCAAGAGCTGAGGAGAGGAGTGATTGTTGAGTTATTGTTTACTGGGTATGAAATTTCAGTTTGGGAAGGTGAAAAAGTTTCAGAGGTAGATGGTGGTCATGGCTGCACAGCAACATGAAGGTACATAATATCACTTGAACAGTACATTTAAAAATGGTTAATACAGTAAATTTCGTTGCTACATGTATTTCTTAACTGAAAAAATACTAGAAGTAGCATATCAGCCTGCTGTGAACTTCAACAAAATCAAAGACTACTGTCATGAGTTTAATTTTCTAGCCCAGGTCCTACCACTTCCAGCTATCTTCTCAACTTTATAAAAAAATGTAGGTGAACAAAATGGAGACAAGTGACGGGAAAAACAACAGCTCCCTTATCTTGATTTGTTTCTCTTATTTGCCAAGGACCTCCCTAAGTTAGTTTTCAGATCCCAAAGAGGCTCATATTATCTTTTAATTAAATATTTTACTTTTTAATTAATTTATTTAATTGGATCAGATCAGATCAGTCGCTCAGTCGTGTCCGACTCTTTGCAACCCCATGAACTGCAGCCAGCCAGGCCTCCCTGTCTATTACCAACTCCCGGAGTTCATTCAAACTCACGTCCACCGAGTCGATGATGCCATCCAACCATCTCATCCTCTGTCTCCTCCTGCCCCCAATCCCTCCTAGCATCAGAGTCTTTTCCAATGAGTCAACTCTTCGCATGAGGTGGCCAAAGTACTGGAGTTTCAGCTTTAGCATCATTCCTTCCAAAGAAATCCCAGGGCTGATCTCCTTCAGAATGGACTGGCTGGATCTCCTTGCAGTCCAAGGTACTCTCAAGAGTCTTCTCCAACACCACAGTTCAAAAGCATCAATTTAAGTACAATATTGTGGTGGGTTTTGCCATACACTGACATCAATCAGCCACGAGTGTACAAGTGTCCCCCTGTTCCAAACCCTCCTCCCACCTACCTCCCCATCCCATCCCTCTGGGTTGTCCCAGTGCACCAGCTTTGAGTGCCCTGTTTCATGCATTGAACTTGGACTGGTCATCTATTTCACATATGGTAATATACACGTTTCAATGCTATTCTCTAAAATCATCCTACCCTCGCCTTCTCCCACAGAGTCCAAAAGCCTGTACTTTGTATCTGTCTCTTTTGCTGTCTTACATATAGGGTCACTGTTACCATCTTTCTAAATTCCACCATATATATGCATTAATATACTGTATTGGTGTTTTTCCTTCTGACTTACTTCACTCTGTATAGGCTCCAGTTTCATCCACCTCATTAGAACTGACTCAAGTATGTTATTTTTATAGCTGAGTAATATTCCATTGTGCATACATATCACAACTTTCTTATCCATTCATCTGCGGATGGACATCTAGGTTGCCTCCATGTCCTAGCTACTGTAAACAGTGTTGCAATGAACATTGGGGTACACGTGTCTCTTTCAATTCTGGTTTCCTCAGTGTGTATGCCCAGCAGTGGGACTGCTGGGTCATATGGCAGTTCTATTTCCAGTTTTTTAAGGAATCTCCATACTGTTCTCCATAGTTGCTGTACTAGTTTGCATTCCTACCAACAGTGTAAGAGGGTTCCCTTTTCTCCGCACCTTCTCCAGCATTTACTGTTCGTAGACTTTTTGATAGCAGCCATTCTGACCAGCGTGAGATGGTACCTCATTGTGGTTTTGATTTGCATTTCTCTGATAAATGATGCTGAGCATCTTTTCATGTCTTTGTTAGCCATCTGTATGTCTTCTTTGGAGAAATGTCTGTTTAGTTCTTTGGCCCGTTTTTTGATTGGGTCATTTATTTTTCTGGTATTGAGCTGCTTGTATATTTTTGAGATTGTCAGTTGCTTTGTTTGCTATTATTTTCTCCCATTCTGAAGGCTGTCTTTTCAACTTGCTTATAGTTTCCTTCGTTGTACAAAAGCTTTTAAGTTTAATTAGGTCCCATTTGTTTATTTTTGCTTTTATTTCCATTACTCTGGGAGGTGGGTCACAGAGGGATCATGTTGTGATTTATGTCAGAGAGTGTTCTGCCTATGTTTTCCTCTAGGAGTTTTATTTTCTGGTTTTATATTTAGATCTTTAATTTATTTTGAGTTTATTTTTGTTTATGGTGTTAGGTGTTCTAGTTTCATTCTTTTATAGGTGGTTGACCAGTTTTCCCAGCACCACCTGTTAAAGAGATTGTCTTTTCTCCATTGTATATTTTTGTCTCCTTTGTCAAAGATAAGGTGTCTAGAGGTGCACGGATTTATCTCTGGGCTTTCTATTTTGTTCCATTGATCTGTATTTCTGTTTTTGTGCCAGTACCATACTGTCTTGACGACTGTAGCTTTATAGTATAGTCTGAAGTCAGGCAGGTTGATTCCTCCAGTTCCATTCTTCTTTCTCAAGATTGCTTTGGCTATTTGAGGTTTTTTGTGTTTCCATACAAATTGTGAAATTAATTGTTCTAGTTTTGTGAAAAAAGCTATTGGTGGCTTGATAGGGATTGTATTGGATCTACAGATAGCTTTGGGTAGTACACTCATTTTCACTATGTTGATTCTTCCAATCCATGAACATGGTATATGTCTCCATATATTTCTGTCATCTTGGATTTCTGTCATCAGTGTTTTACAGTTTTCTAAATATAGGTCTTTTGTTTCCTGAGGTAAATTTATTCCTAAGTATTTTATTCTTTTTGACATAATGGTGAATGGGGTTGTTTCCTTAATTTCTGTATCTATTTTCTCATTGTTAGTGTATAGAAATGCAAGGGATTTATGCATATTAATTTGATATGAGTTTGGTTTAAATAGTTGTTATCCTGACAAGTCACCATCACTGTAACCTGCTTCAACACCTGAGTCTACTCTCCTACTGCCTCCTTTCAGGAATCCTGACAATTCCCATAACAGCCTGAAAGCCAAACATGCAACTTCCAGGCTGGGCAAAGGTTTTACAGCAAACCCACTAAATCAAAGGATACACTCTGTAATACTACACTCTTTCTTCTCTCCCTTCCTTTAATTCTAAGAGGCTCCCAACCCAAAATATTCAAGCCAGAATGTCTCACTGCTGCTGCTGCTAAGTCGCTTCAGTCGTGTCCGACTCTGCGACCCCATAGACGGCAGCCCAGCAGGCTCCTCCATCCCTGGGATTCTCCAGGCAAGAACACTGGAATGGGTTGCCATTTCCTTCTCCAATGCATGAAGTGAAAAGTGAAAGTGAAGTCGCTCAGTCATGTCCGACTCTTAGTGACTGCATAGACGGCAGCCTACCAGGCTCCTCTGCCCATGGGATTTTCCAGGCAAGAGTACTGCAGTGGGTTGCCATTGCCTTCTCCGGAATGTCTCACTAGAAAATTTTAAAGACATCCTTGACAAGGTATCTATTAGTCTGCTTCTCATCCAATGCATGAAGCCCTTAACCTAAAAACAGTTCTGCATTTTTGCCTTAACACATACCTGACGATGAAGCCGGAGTCCTGTTAAAAGTGTCTCCATTTGCTCCAGAAGAATACCTATCCTGTAAGAAAAAAGAAAAGATTAGTTTTCTACTTTGAATAATAAAAATGAGTAATCTATCTCATAAATACTAGAAAGTTTTAACAACTGGGTTTTGTCCAGAACAAAACAATTAAAGAATGTAAGATTTCCTGGGTCACTGCATGTTCCTTTATTAACTACTCTAAAACACCTTCACTTTAAAATTGTATATATAGCATACTAATATATCACTTAAAACAATGGTCAGCAAACTATAGCCACAAGCCAAATCTGGTGGGCCACCAGTTTTTATAAATAAAGTTTTATTGGAAAAAAGCCATCCTCAATTCATTTAGGTATGTAACAGTCTGCTTCCTCTCAAACAAGTTTCTGATACTAAATGCAAAACTTTTGAACAGAGCTCTGAAATTCTTCAAAATCAAATTCAATAATTTAAGCACAAAAAGTGACCTAAAGTTTACAGATAACACTTCAATTAACTGACTGAATTAGAAAAATTACGATTTTTTTGTCAAATAAGTTTCTTTAAATAAACCTAAAGCTGGAGGGAGTGCACCAAGGTAGGTATTAACATCTTCAGGTAATGCTTTTGCTCCAAAATTTCTTTCACAAAAGACACTGACTTTAAAAACTACCTTTATAAAGCTCAAAAGACATTCAACTATTTTTCTAACTTACTAAAAACATACAATAAAATCCTTGAAATGGCTTGGGATTTTGATAACTGCTACAGTAAAAAGTTCCAATTTATGATTACCATAGACGATAAGACAAACAAGAAAAGTAATCTAGCTTTCCCGATTTAAAGTGAAACACTGAAGACTTTCTCTTTTCTAGTATCCAAAATACTACTGGATGAATAGAGCCCCCAAAGGGGCTAGTTTTATAAGTGTTATAACATTCAGCTTCATATAACTGATAAAAAGTAATGAAACACCCTGGTACCAAACAACTGAAAAATTATTATTACCAAACAATCTTCAGAAGATGGAATTTAACATCCCACATACATTCTAAGGAAAATTTTGAAAAAAAAAAATTTTTGTTTCAATAGAATTCATCTTTCATCATAAAAATCCTTAACATTTTTCATTACCTTAAAAATAAGGTAATTTTTATAAGAAATAAATAAGAAATAAGCATTTATCTGCTCCATTGTAGGCAAAAAATTTTGTCTACATTTGCTGCCTCTATTTTCTCACATTCCATATTTCCTTCAAGCTACTCTTGCTAGCCTCCATCCTCACCTCTGCACTCAAAAAGCTTATAGTAAGCATACTATGTAATAAAATTACTACTTTTAAGCTTCATCCTGCCAGAGCTCTCAGCAGCATTTGAAACAACAGACTATCTACTTCCCTCTCTGGCTTAGGGAACACATACTTCCCAGATTTTCCTCTTGCCCCATAGCCATTCCCTCCACAGTCTCCTTTGCCAGCTCCCCAGCTAACATACCTTTAAAGTCAAAGTGTCCCACAGTTCATGGCAGAGCTCTCTGTTTTATTCCATCCAACTTTACCCACTTTCACAGATTTAAATCCTATTAAAATAGATAAATCCCAAATTTGTACCTACAGCTCTGATCCCTCTCCTAAACAACAACTACTGACTAGTATCCTTACTTAAATCTTTTCTTGCTGCTGCTGCTGCTAAGTCGCTTGAGTCGTGTCCGACTCTGTGCGACCCCTTAGACGGTAGCCCAGCAGGCTCCCCCATCCCTGGGATTCTCCAGCCAAGAATACTGGAGTGGGTTGCCATTTCCTCCTCCAATGCATGAAAGTGGAAACTGAAAGTGAAGTCGCTCAGTCGTGTCTGACTCTTAGCGACCCCATGGACTGCAGCCCACCAGGCTCCTCCATCCATGGGATTTTCCAGGCCAGAGTACTGGAGTGGGGTACCCTTTTCTTAGGCCTCTGAAATTGAACACTGCAAATACAGAATTCTTGATTTTTTTCCCTGCCAAACTGGATCATCTCCATTTCAATAAAGAGCACCATCATCTATCTACTTGCTTCAGTAAAAAAACTTAGCATCACTCTCTCTTGCATTCCCCATATCCAGCCCATCTAGTTCTATCAACTATATGTCCACCTCTATCTCCAGGGGCCTCTCCCTCTCTTCCTTTTCTCTTTCCTTCTCAGATTTCATTTACTATAAATCTTCCATCTTACTATAGTTTAGCCATACTCGATATTTGTTGTTGCTCACTCAGTCATGCCCGACTCTTTGCGATCCCATGGACTGCAGCACAACAGGCATCCCTCTCCTTTACCATCTTCCAGAGGTTGTTCAAAGTCATGTCCATTGAGTCACATGATGCCATCCAACCATCTCATCCTCTGTCATCCCCATCTCCTCCTGCCATCAGTCTTTCCCAGCATCAGGGTATTTTCTAATGAGTCTGCTCTTCAAATCAGGTAGCCAAAATATTCAGGACTGATTTCCTTTAGGATTGACAGGTTTGATCTCCTAGCAGTCCAAGGGACTCTCAAGAGTCTTCTCCAACATCACAGTTCAAAAGGATCAATCCTTGGCACTTAGCCTTCTTTACGGTCCAACTTCACACCCATACACGACTATTCAAAAAACCACAGCTTTGTCTAGATGGACCTTTGTTGACAAAGTAATGTCTCTACTTTTTAATATACTGTCTAGGATGGTCATAGCTTTTCTTCCAAGGAACAAGCATCTTTTAATTTCATGGCTGCAGTCACCATCTGCAGTGATTCTAGAACCCAAAAAAAATGGTCTCTCACTGTTTCCATTGTTTCCCCATCTATTTGCCACAAAGTGATGAGACCAGATACCATGATCTTCGTTTTTTGAATGTTAAATTTTAAGCCAGCCTTTTCACTCTCCTCATTCATTTTCATCAAGAGGCTCTTTAGTTCCTCTTCGCTTTCGACCATAAGGCTGATATCATCTGCATATCTGAGGTTATTGATATTTCTCCTGGGAATCTCGATTCCAGCCTGTGCTACATTCAGCCTGGCATTTCACATGATGTACTCTGCATATAAGTTAAATAAGCAGGGTGACAATATACAGCGTTGACGTACTCCTTTCCCAATTTGGAACCAAACCATTGTTTCATGTCCAGTTCTAACTGTTGCTTCTGGCCTTGCATACAGGTTTCTCAGGAGGCAGGTCAGGTGGTCTGGTATTTCCATCTCTTTAAGAATTTTACACAGTTTGAAGTGATCCACACAGTCAAAAGCTTTAGCATAGTCAGTGAGGCAGAAGTAGGTGTTTTTTTGGAATTCTCTTGCTTTTGCTATGATCCAGCGGATGTTGGCAATTTGATCTCTGGTTCCTCTGCCTTTTCTAAATCCAGCTTGAACATCTGGAAGTTCTCAGTTTATGTTGAAGCCTAGCTTTGAAAATTCTGAGCATTACTCTGCTAGAGCATGAGATGAGTGCAACTCTGTGGTAGTTTTTTGTCATTGCCTTTCTTTGGGAATGGAATGAAAACTGACCTTTTCCAGTCCTATGGCCACTGCTGAGTTTTCCAAATTTGCTGGCATATTGAGTGCAGCACTTTCACAGCATCATCTTTTAGGATTTCAAATAGCTCTATACTAGCTATAGGAGATTGAATAATGTCCACTCAATGATATCAAGCCCTAATTTCTGAAATATGTGTTATATTATTTGGAAAAAAAAAAGTTCTAGCCAATATAACTAAGAATTTTGAAATGAAGAGATTACCCTGGATTATCCAAGTGGGTCCTAAATGTCATCACAAGTGTCCTTATGAAAGGCCAAGGGTATTAACACAAACACAGAGAAGGCCAAGTGAAGACAACAGAAAGAGATGCAGCCACAAGCCAAGGCTGCCTATAACCACCAGAAGTTGGAAGAAGCATGGATTCTCTCCAAGAGCCTACTGAAGGAAAATAGCACTGCTGAGACCATGGTTTCTAACTTCTGGCCTCCAGAACTATAAGAGAAATTTTTCTGTTACTGTAAGCTATCTAGTTTGTGATAATTGGTTACAGCATCTATAGACAACTAATACATTGTACTTCTTCCTGTTGTCCTGATACCCCAAGTTTGTTTCCTCTTCAGGATCTTTGCACATCATGTGTTACTGGGACTCTTTCAGGTCTCCGGCTCATGAGTCATAGTCTCAAGGAATATTTTCCCCTCCACATGATCTAAATCTACCCATACCAATACTCTTCCTCTCTCCCTCACACAGAGAGTTTCCTGATTCTCTTATTACTATTATTATTAAATTATTATTTAATACTTTTTACTACTAGTATGTGATTTTTAATGTGCTTATTCTGTCTCCTCCAGTAAAATACAACATCCATGCCAGCAAGCCCCTTATCTATCATGTTCACCACTAGCTCCAGCATCTAATAAGGCTCAAAAAAACTTGTTGAATGAGTCTTAGGTCTTAATGTTACCTATTTTTAGAACACTTAGCTATAAAACTTTTATAACCTCTTTACTCATCCAAGTGAACCAATTTATAAATTTTAAAACTTAACATTATTTCAAACATTATAAATTTCAAAATAATAATTGTGGATGGACTAATTATCTTGAGCAGTTTCCACTTTAATTACAAGAGTATATGCCTTCTGAAATACACCAGAAAAATGGCAAAAAGATCAGACAGAAGAGATGAGTGTGTAGACTCATCAGTCATTTAGTAAGAAATATTACAACTAGCAAGCAAACCCAGTATACTTTTACAGTCATCACGCTCATCCATTTCATCTCTCATCCCAAAAAGTGTGCACACAATGTGCAAATGCCTAACCATTTCTGGACTACTGTAACTGCTAGATTACCAAATATTTCTCAACCTCACATTTTTTTATTATTCTATCCCCGCATGGTACATTCACTTCAAAAACTAGCATTGGGAAGTTCTAAAATCTACCAGAAGAGCAACCTGTTAGTTCAAAATTATGTAAGTTTGTGTTAATACTAAATCTCCTTAGAAGGATCCTTAGAAGCACTCAGAAAAGGCTTATCACATAATAAGAACCTCCTGCATAGCACAGGGAATTCTATTCAATACTTTTTAAAGACCTATATTAAGAATACAAAATAAAAAATGAATATATGTGTATGTATAACTGACCTATTTTGCTGTACAGCAGAAACACAACATTGTAAATCAAATATACTCCCAATTTTTTAAATTAAGAAAAGGCTGATCACAGATATTATTACCAATCCAAGATGATGTCACAGCCAATACAAATTGAACAAAAGGGAAACCCAGTCACTTCTTGAAACAGAAACCCAATTAGACCAACCAATCAAATGGTGCCTTTAAAAGAAAACAGGCTGAAGAAAAGACCTCAGATTTCTCCTACATAAAAATGTCATATGTTCATTAGCTTCTACACAGCTTATTCAACGAAGACAAGCAAACAAAGCCATCATGTTCCTTCAAGTCAAGTAGGTCAAATTACTAACTGCACATCTAGCATCAGATGTTAAGTTTGTGGACAAATGTAAAAAATTTACTACAAATTGGCCCCACACAGATATGTACTAGGAATCGTAAGGTAGAAATATTAACATAATTAATATTCAATCAGTATGACCAATATCAAGAAACAAAGTATGTTACTGAATAGCACAAAGACTCCCAAAAGGTAAATCTGGAAGCCTGACAGTTGACCATCCTCAATTTCAGACACCCTTTGCAATAACCATGCACAACATGCTACAGTGCAGTATACCATTTGAATAATACTTAGTTAAGACAAAATCTCAGAGTAAGAAAAAGTAAAAATTAGACAAGTCCAAACGGTACTTTGGTACAAATGGAAGAACATCTGTACTTGTGAGTTAAACTGTGTTATTAGAACAAATCTACCAAGAACCTGGGAAAAAAAAGAACCATAAAAAATTATTTGACCAAGTAATTCAATTTTTGAAAAAAATACTCCCAAATAATAAACTGTAGATATTCATGACAATACTACAGTGCAAAGATAACACTTTAATTTCTACCAACAGAAAATTAATTATGTTATGGTAGTTCTAGTCCATTAAATACTATATAACCATAAGAAATTATTTTTAGGAAGTTAGTAATACGGGATAGCTAGTGCTGAAGAGTGAAAAAGCTGAAATCAAAAATTACTATAATGTACAATCATTACAATCCATATAAAAATGTGTTTGGGAAATACAGTAGAAAATTTACTAAAACCTCAACAGAGCATTTGTGCTAGTGAGCGAGACTGTTAGGTAATGTTTCACCTCTTTTGGTCTTACAGTATTTTTATGATATTGTAACATAAAGAAGACTATAAAAAGATACAAAAAAAATGTTATTTCTAAAACAAGTCCCAAAGCAAGAAACATTATAAATTCAGATTAACATTTTAGGTATTTTAATCTAAACTTTATATGCAAACAGACCAAATTCAAGACAGACAAAGAATTAAATTTTATGTTTTGGGGTAAATTAAGAATTTCTATAAGATATCACTTGAAATAGAAAGTGTCAGAACCGACTAACATAAATACAAACTGGAAATCCTAAAAGGAAAACAATTTGACCTTTGGAGACATTTTCAAGTAGATAAAATTTATGTAAAAGCAATCCATTAAATATACTGTTTTCCAAAGTAGACTCTGTTCATCATCTTAAAGTCAAAACTAAATTCCAAAAACCCACTCCATAACCCCCTCACCTAAATTACAGTGTAACTTTTCAAAAGCTATTGAGGAAAAAGATCTGCAGATTTGTACATCTGAAGATCAAACTGATGTTACCATCTGAACCAGCCTAATGTTTTCAACTTGAGACCCCTGCTTGTATAAAACCAATTTTCAGAATTCAAATTGCCACCCAAAAACGAATTGTATTTTTCCATTTTCTATACAACTATATCTGAGACATTCAACCACATTAACACAAGCTTGCTTTCACCCACAATAAGTTCTAAATCACTGAGATTTAAATTAAGTTGCTAATAATATTATACCCGTTTTAGGTTTTAATTATTACATTACGTCAGACTGTTTTCTTCTATTTGAGGCTTAGCATGCTTCATCATTCCCTATAAGACAGTTAATAACAATCAGGTGGAGAAGCACAGCATGCTTCTCACCACAGATGAACTTTCTCACCACAGAGATTTTCAACTTTGATAAAATCTGTAGCATTCAATAACTACAAACTTTAAATTTTATTACCTTCTCAAATACAGGAACATAGGAAGATATATGAGGTTTGATTATTTCTGCTTCCCAATCTTCATCTCCCATGGTGGCTTCCAGTTCAGTTTTTATAAAAATACAAACATGCACATTTAGGCTCAGTCAGAATCAGAGATCACAGTTGTACCTTTAAAAGCATAAACCATCTTTTCACACATATACCTCCAAACTACACAATTAACTGTTGATCCTCCCCAGAAGTTTTTGCAAAAAGAGCAATTAAAGTTTTGTTTCTTACCGAGAGAGACCATTTATATTCATCCTTTTGGCTCAGACGGTAAAGAATCCGCCTGCAATGTGGGAGACCTGGATTCGATCCCTGGGTTGGGAGGATCCCCTAGAGAAGGGAATGGCTACCCACTCCAGTATTCTGGCCTGGAGAATTCCACGGACTGTATAGTCCATGGGGTCGCAAAGAGTCGGACACTACTGAGCACTTCCAATTTTTTACCTTAAAAAATTAGTTGAACCACTTATCTAATCACTCTAGCAATCACCATGTTCCGGTGAAGTGTAGGCTTTTCCCCAAAATCTGTTGACAGAATTTATTTTCTCACCGAAGGGTTCCCAGTACGTCTTACTGAATGTTAAGAGGGAGGGGAAATTTTTCAGACACTACTCAAGGTTTCTCCCTTCAAAACTGGGTACGACATTTCGCGTGGGGTTTATTTAGTTTCTTTGGCGGGGAGGGGGAGATTGACCAGGGATCAAGGCCTTGAAGTTTGGCAGGGAAGGAAGGGGTGATTAGGTGGCCCAAATGTCTCCAACAAACAACTAGTTTCGCGAAAGAAAGTGTATACACGAATAGTTCTACAACCATCCGTGTTCTGAGAGTCTTGTTCTCTGAACACGGATGGTGTAGCACCAGGTGGTCAAAAATGCTCCTTCGCCTTTCCTGCAGGCCTCAACTCCAGACTTCGGACACGCACCGTGCTACTGGACTCTCCGGCAGGAAGCAGAAAAGACCCCAAAGGACAGCTTCAAACCCCTACCCACCCCAACGGTTCTTCACTTGGCCCGAAGTCCAGCTACTACTAGGAAGCCCAGAGCGTTGGGATGACTCCTGTACTGGGAAAAGAGCCGGCGGCCTACTCACCTCTCCGCGGCTTGCTCTCCCGGGGTCCTCACAGGCGCTGACGCGGCTTAAACGGCTGCACGTGCAGGACGCAGACTGCGTCTGGTGCGCTTATCCAACAACAAATGGCACCAGGCGACGAGCTCCATCAGCCAATCAGCGTCAGGCAGCCATGTCGTCCCGCCCCCATCTCCCGCCTCTCCTACCCTACGCGTTCGCGTTCGAGGCCGCTGTCGGCTGACCCATTACGTTCCGGACGGAGTGGCCCGTTAGGCCTGGGGGTACAAGGTTGATCGTGGGTCACTTTCTCTGGATGCTTGTGCGGGGTCCTCAATCTGGAGAGGCTATAGAATTTTCCTATGTAAGCACTGCAAGTCAAAGTTTAAAATAGAAGAGGAATTAAAACGTCCTCCTACCTACCTCTTTAAGTTTTCTCTCCTTTTTTTGCCTACTGCAGTCCCTGGCAGTTGGCCTCTATTTCTGAGGCGCTTGCTTCACATCCAGGGGGTTCCCAGGTACCTCAAAGTATGGCTGAGGCCGGGGGTGGTGGTGTATTTCTTTTTCTTCCCAGACCGAAGTTATGAGACTGTCACGCTGATACCTAGGAGGCTGTGAAGACAGTAACTTGTCTTAAAGAGCTAGAGGTCGAATTCTTTGGGCACCCTCTGATCCGGAAAGGAAAAATAAATTGTGCTGGTGAAGGTCGTTCATTAGATTTGTGACCCACCTGTTTATAGCCCTACTTACTGGCCAAACCTAAGGGTGTCCGAAGGTAGTTCAGACTTACACTCATCAACCAGTTAGTGTTCTGGCCCACAAAAAGTCAGAGAAATCTTTCCATATTTTCCTATCCTTCCAAAAGGCATAACAACACACCACTGGAAAAATGCCATTTTTATTTTTGGCTTTATATTCATCATTTTCCATGCTCTGAATCTTTTAATAAATTCCTGAATAGTTCAGAAATGTAAGTCCCAACACAGTCTGACACTCAGGCATAGAGGCTGAAGTACTTTATGGAACACTTTACACTTTCCAGCTCTAGAACCATCATTATTGGTCTCTTTAATTAAAAATACTTATTTTCTTTGAATCCTTAAAAAGTATTTATTTGGTTAGCATCAAACTTTGTCAGACTATTATCAAGGTGAATTTAAAAGATTACATTTAACAAAAGTGAAACCAGAATATTTTTTATAATTTTTATTTTTTCATTTTAAAAATTTCTATTTAAAAAATTTTTACATCGTACTCTTGAGGCATCTTATACTTTCAACTGTATATGTATGGGGGAGAGCTACCAACACTCTTTCTGATGCTCTGAATTTGTACACAGGGTCCTCTGATGTATTTTTACTCACTTTGAATTGAATGTTCTTTCGAAAATTTTTATGTTGTAGGAAAATATGTATTAAGTGAAAATAAAATATGAAATTGTGTAGATAGAATGATAACCAACTAGCTTTTTTATTTTAGGAATGGAAAGCTTGGAAATATTTTCTAAAATGAGCATATTTTTTTAAAACACTTGGCAAACATTCTCCGCTATTAACTCTAGAAGAAATTTTTGTGCTTTCAGGTATTGCAATGAAATAGTTCTTTATGAAACAATATAATCCTTGAGAGCTCCTAGTTAAGAAAAAGTGCATTCTGATGAGAACTAAAGTTCAGTATTGAGTAAAGGATAAACAATGGATAAAAATCATGCAATTCAAAACTTGAACATAAACAGTGAAAAAAAGACAAGCACGGTTTAGTAAACACTTGCTCCTTAATGGGTGTCCCAAGAAAATCAAGCCAGTATAAATATATTCTATTTTCTTGTTCTCACTAACAGATCCTAAGTTACTGGTGGTAATAAATCACAATGTATGGAAAAGGCAGAGATTCATTCATAAGTTAAAGAGGCTTTAAATGAGCACCTACTGTATGCCAGGTATTATGCTAAATGTTCCAGGTAAAATTAGCTTCTCAAGCAACATTCTAGTGACAAGAATGGCAATGACCAATGAAATTTAAACCTTAACATTCTTATCTCAAAAGATTCCCTGGAAAGCTTATGTAATGTTTCTCCAAATTCCCTAAATCCCCTATAATAAGGTAGGGCAAGAGTTTCCTCAAAGCTGTCTCTCAGTTTGGAATCAATGTAGTTAGTTCAAAGTACTGCATATAAATATGACTGATATAGATTTTATGTTCTTAGCATTCTCTCCACATTATTCAAGTTATGATTTTTTAATTGATGTGTACTGTGCCTTGCGCCATGTCAAGTCTATTAAAAATTCTTTTAATCTACCAGTAGTACATGGGGCTTCTCTGGTGGTTCAGTGGTAAAGAACCTGCTTGCCAATGCAGGAGACGTGGGTTCAATCCCTGGGTCCAAAGACTTTCTGGAGAAAGAAATGACAACCCACTCCAGTACTGTTGCCTGGGAAATCCCATGGACAGAGGAGCCTGGTGGGCTACAGTCTATGGGGTCACTAAAGACTCAGACACGATTTACTGACTGAACAACAAACAGTACAAAAATGGGTCACCTCATGTGGGGGAGAATTAGATGTTCATCTTTAAGTATTATAAATATTTGAGAATCTTTTATTATGTACATAACCATACAATAGGCTAAAAAGAATTAAATACTGCAGATTGGAGCCCTATAAATCAACACAAAAACGAGGTGGAGTGGGTTATAATGTCTCAGACAGGTAGCACATCTTGTACTAGTGAAACTTCTAAGGAGGAAAGCAACTTGGACAGGGGTTTTCAGCATACCAAGCAAGGTTCAGAGAGGCCAAAATATCTGTATTTTTCAAGTAATGGCTAAGGCAGTGTTTATGAATGTGTGGTACTCATACCACTGATTTTAGGCAACTCATAGACAATTTCCATTTTGATAGTCATTTTAGTGTTTTTATTTAATATCTTAGTATATATTAGACACATTCAGTGCACATGTTGATAATGAACTCTGTTCGAGGAGCTTCGAGGTAACAAGCACCCTCTTATATCACTGTTGGGGATGTTCCATGCCCTAAACCTTGAGGGAAGGGAATTTGACAACATCTAGCAAAATCACATGTGTATTTACCCTTGGATCCTGTAATCCTACTTCTAGAATTTATCTCAAAGATACACTAACAAAAATATAAAAGGACAAATCTGATGTTCAGTTGCTCAATTGTGTCCAACTCTGCAACCCCATGGACTGCTGCACGCCAGGCTTCCCTGTCCTTCACCATCTCCTGGAGCTTGCTCAAACTCATGTCCATTGAATCAATGATGCCATCCAACCATCACATCTTCTGTCATCTCCTTCTCCTCTTGCCTTCCATCTTTCCCAGCATCAGGGTTTTTTCTAATGAGTCAGCTCTTCATGTCAAATAGCCAAAGTATTGGCCCCTCAGTTCAGCATCAGTCCTTCTAATGAATATGCAGGATCGATTTCATTTAGGATTGACTGGTTTGATCTCCTTGAAGCCCAAGGGACTCTCAAAAGTCTTCTCCAAAACCACAATTCAAAAGCATGAATTCTTTGGCATTCAGCTTCTTTATGGTCCAACTCTCACATCCATACATGACTACTGGAAAAACCATAGCTTTGACTAGATGGACCTTTGTCAGCAAAGTAATGTGTCTGCTTTTTAATACACTGTCTAGGTTTGTCATGGAGAAGGCAATGGCAACCCACTCTAGTACTCTTGCCTGGAAAACCCCATGGACGGAGGAGCCTGGTAGGCTGTAGTCCATGGGGTCGCTAAGAGTCGGACACGACTCAGCGACTTCACTTTCACTTTTCACTTTCATGCATTGGAGAAGGAAATGGCAACCCACTCCAGTGTTCTTGTCTGGAGAATCCCAGGGACGGGGGAGCCTGGTGGGCTTCCATCTATGGGGTCTCACAGAGTTGGACACAACTGAAGCGACTTAGCAGCAGCAGCAGCAGCAGATTTGTCATAACTTTTATTTCAAGGAGCAAGCATCTTTTAATTTCATGGCTTCATTCACCATCTTAGGTGATCTTGGAGCCCCCCAAAATAAAGTCTGTCACTGTTTCCACAAAGTTATTAACTGCAAAACTAAAAGTTAACCAGAAATAAGTCAAAAATCCCTCAATAGCAGACTGAAACATCCACCTATGTAGTTGAAGGGGCAGAAAAATTTTCCCTTCTTCCTTTGTAGGCTTTTTGGCTGGCCCAATAATTAAACTGACATTAAACAAAAGGAGAAAAACAACTTTAATTTCATACATACAGGAGTCACACAAAAATATGAGACTCAAAGAAGTGACCAGGGGTTTTCTTGATGGCTCAGTATCAATATAATGTCCTTCCAGTGCATATCCAGGGCTTATTAACTTTAGGATTGACTGGTTTGATCTCTGCAGTCCAAGGGACTCTCATAGTCTCCTCTAGCACCACAATTTGAAAGCATCAATTCTTCGGTGCTCAGCTTTCTTTATGGTCCAACTCTCATATCCCTACAAGATTACTGGAAAAACCATAGTTTTTTACTATATGGACCTTTGTTGGCAAACTGATGTCTCTGCTTTTTTTAATATGCTATCTAGGTTGGTCACAGCTTTTCTTCCAAGGAGCAAATGTCTTTTGATTTCATGGCTGCAGCCACTGTCTGCAGTGATTTTGGAGCCAAAGAAAAAATCTGGCACTAATTCCATTTTTTCCCCATCTATTTGCCATGAAGTGATGGGAACAGATGCTGTGATCTTTGTTTTTTGAATGTTGCATCTTAAGCCAGCCTTCTCACTCTCTTCTTTCACCCTCCTCAAGAAGTTCTTTAGTTCCTCTTCACTTTTTGCTATTAGAACGGTACAATTTTCGTATCTGAGGTTGTTGATATTTCTCCAGGCAATCTTGGTTCCAGTTTATGAGTCATCCAACCTGGCATTTCGCATGATGTACTCTGCACAGAAGTTAAATAAGCAGGATGACAATATACATCCTTGACATTGACATACTTGATTTTGAACCAGTCTTTTGTTCCATGTCCAGTTCTAACTGTTGCTTCTTGTCCTGCATACAGGTTTCTTAGGAGACAGGTAAGGTGGTCTGGTATTCCCATCTCTTTAAGAAGAGGGTGGGATGATTTGGGAGAATGGCATTGAAACATGTATAATATAAGAAACGAATTGCCAGTCCAGGTTCGATGCAGGATACAGGATGCTTGGGGCTGGTGCACTGGGATGACCCAGAGGGATGGTATGGGGAGGGAGGTGGGAGGGGGCTTCAGGATTGGGAACACGTGTACACTCATGGTGGATTCATGTTGATGTATGGCAAAAACCAATACAATATTGTAAAGTAATTAGCCTCCAATTAAAATAAATAAATTTAAATTAAAAAAAAGAAAAATGGAAGCATTGTAAAATCAGAAAATTATGATTACATATTGCTGCTGCTACTGCTGCTAAGTCGCTTCAGTCGTGTCCGACTCTGTGCGACCCCATGGACTGCAGCCTACCAGGCTTCTCCGTCCGTGGGATTCTCCAGGCAAGAACACTGGAGTGGGTTGCCATTTCCTTCTCCAATGCATGAAGGTGGAAAGTGAAAATGAAGTTGCTCAGTCGTGTCTGACTCTTAGCGACCCCATGGACTGCAGCCTACCAGGCTCCTCCATCCGTGGGATTTTCCAGGCAACAGTACTGGAGTGGGGTACCATTGCCTTCTCCCTGATTACATATTACTGATGCTATAAAATAAAAATAAAGATGTTCTAAAAAAGATTTAAATGAAAAAAAAAAAACAATTTTCCAGTTTGTTGTGATCTACAAAGTCAAAGGCTTTAGTGGAGTCAAGTATGTTAGGTCAAGTATGCTGGCTTATATCTAAAGAGATATATCTGCTTGTATTTTTTTTAATGGAAGGACAAGCCAAAAATTATAAAATGACTAAGAGAGAATAGGTTGAGAAGAAGAATGTCAGACTTCTCTGAATGAGTGGATTTGATTGTGAAACCATGTGATTGTTATACAAAATTATAAAACTAAATCAAATCAAAATTTAAAAAGGTAATCTTTAAAGTTAATGCAAAAAAACAAATGCACTTAAATAAATGTGTATTTAGTTAGTGGCTTAACCACACAGAAATGTATTTCAAATGCTTTAAAATATAGTAATTTGACCATATGTCCCTAGTGAGATATATCATAAGGCAAAAAATATTGCATAAAATCCACCAATTCTGTAGTCATATTGTCAGTAATAAACTGGTACATAATTAAGTTACTATTGTTTAAGAAGTAAGATTTTTCAGTGTGAGAGAAAAGAAATTGAAAAAGAAAAGCAGAGGTTAAGAAATAACCCTATACTCTTAAATTTGAACTAGAAGTATCAGTATGAACTCATGATATATTATCTCCTTAAAAAAATAAAAAATTTACAACACAAAGACTTCCGTACTCTGCCCACTGAAAAAACTTAGCAACTATGACAAACCCATCAGCAGTACACATGCTAACACATAGACTAATGTTGACTTGAAACAAAAACACTGCTAAATATTTCTCCAGCAAAGATTTGTTTATTCAGGATCAGAAGAGAACTGCATTTTGGGGTCGGCAGCCATCCCAAACCACATGCAAGTCCTGGCGTGGCAAAGGAAGGAGAACACTTTTATAGAGAGGAGAAAGGCTTGTCAAAGTACCTGCCCAATAAGATGGGTTCCTCAGAGCTCTAGAGGAGTTCCCCAGATAGGGATAACCACTTCTAAAAAGACTTTAGCCACAGAAGAGGTAGTCTGTCTTCAAGGAAAGTCTTCAGTCCAGTGCACAAACATACATATCACGACTAAAACAAACAGCTCATGGCTTTTCACTGAGTCCTTGTCAGGAAAGGAGTCTTTCCTCTTCCTGTTGGGTTCTATTATCATTACAGGTTACGAGAGCTCCCCCTTCTGGTCTCCCAACTCTATTTAACTGAGGTTTCTGTTCATTAATTTTTTACATCTTCCCCTTTTGATCAGGATTTTTCTCTGAAAGCATTGCTGATCAAGAGTCAGGGTTTCTAGTTCTAACAGCTTTTTGTCCCTCAGTGTCACAAAGGACCATTACTGGGCATAGTGTCTCACATTAGATTGGAAACCCATTAATGTCACATTTGAGTAACAAGGAGGGGAAGGAGGGAAGACTGTCAAGCACTTTTTATCTAAAGTCCTGTTATCAAAATCATAGACATCGGAGATCTTCTGAAGCATTATGCCATCATCAAAGGTTTGGCAACAAACTTCCAACAGGCCTGGTCTACATATCTAGGGAAAGTTGTCTCATCAGATGTCATCTGCTTCAGTTCTGGAAAATCTTCACTTTCATGTCACCAGACGATGTGCAGTTTCAGTCAGGGTTTGGTGCTTTCTTTAGGTGTAGCTCAGGAATCCAAGAGTCTATTCTTTGGAGTCTGGAGGCACAAGGGTTGTTTGGAGTATTCAATAAAGGGCTTTCCAACAAGACTGAAGAGAGTTCTTCTGGATGTATCGTTTCTAATAGATGAAATCTCCAAGTTGCAAGTTGTGACACTTAAGGTCTTTGTCCCCCAAGGGTGCCATTTGAAAAGACTGATCTACCAAAACATGGTTATTTTTAATAGAAGCCATTACGCACTTGCAATACTGGAGTTCCTTTCCTTTTATCAGTTGTGGATCAAAAGAAGCAGGAGCCAAGTTCATTGGATATACTGTGACTATCTTTAAGAGTTTATAAATTCCAAAAGGAATGGATGTGAGATTTAGATGCCGAGGTCCAGCCCCGGCTGATCCGGGGTATTCGAAAGAGAGACGGCTTCAGCAACTATTTATTTATTTATTTATCAAAGATATAAAGAGTAATAGAATGAGGATAGCTCAGTAGGAAAATTCAGTGGAGAAAAGAAGCTGAGTAGCTTGGTTTACGCGGAAAATCAATATAACCCGTGACACCAGGTTAGCTCTGACCACGGAGGCCTCAGGCGCCCTCTCGAATAGCGGAAGGTGCCCCACCTTAGACACCTTCTCGAGTGGGTCTTAGATGCCCAGGCAAATAAATGGTTGCAGAGGATATCCACGCTCCAGATGGAGACTCAGCTGGAAGTTAAGGGGGAGAATGACATGGGGAGACCAAGCGTTGGTGAGCAAGGCCCGTAGCTTTATTTTCAACAGGGGCTTATATACCCTAAGTTACACATAGAGGATAATAGGGGATGCAAAATCAGCAGTCTTTGATCCTTATAAAAAACCAGGGTTTCTTTCCTACAAATTTATCGAATACAAATGGTTTAGGTGATTTACATCATCTTCTGGCCAGAAGGCTTATTAACATTTTATGACTCTTGACAAAGACTTATCAACCGTAAGACTTATTTTCTCTAAGAGTAATTATTTTAAGGTTTGGCACCATCTTCTGAAGATAAAATTGCATTCCTATAGGGCGGATGTGTAATGGGTTTACAACAAAGGAAAGAATTTATTACCTTAAGGGTCTAAAGTTACTAACACCAAGGCCACTACTTATTTTTTCTACATACCAACTATTAATTAATACATATTCAAGGATACAATTCAGGGGATGTGGAAACTTGGCAGCAAGCGTTGGTTCATCAATGAAATCTTTTACTAGTTTTATTCTGACAGTTTCTAATTCTCTGAGAGGCTCTAAGCTATTTGAATATCTTAAGCTTCCTTTGCCTCTCAAGGCTGGGAGACTGTAAACAATTGTATGCATAGCTGTAGGAGTCTGGGTAAACTTGTCAGGTGAGTTAGAGAGCCATCTGAGGGGTTTGGATTTAAACACTCCTAGTTGCCCAGGAACTTTATTAATTGGAGCTGTAAGTTAACTCTTTGTCAGAGAGAACGAGATGGTGGTAGGGGACAGCCCCCAGTAAAGTCAGAGGTGAGAGCACAAAGCAATAAAATAGGCAGACTCTGGTTTTTTGGGGGTAGATGCTCGAGAATATATGGGGGGACTCCTGAGGCTCGATCCCGCCTTTGCGTATGCCGAGCCTCCTTCCTCATGACCTTTGTCACGAGTGGAATGTCTCTTGCTGGCTCCCGGCATTTAGAGGAATCATAGCAAGGCTTTAGGCCTCTCTGAATTTTGCCAATTGAATCTAAACAACACCCTTTGTGCGTTAGACTAAACCAGAGGACTAAGGATGGTAACTACAGTGAAAGTGATAGAAAGCCAGCCAAACAGCACAGACTTGTCAAAGCACCTGGCCAGTAAGATGGGCTCCTCATAGTTCTAGAAGACTTCCCCAGGTAGGGGTGATCTTTTTCAAAAGGACTTTAACCACAGAAGAAGTAGTAGTCTGTCTTCAAAGAAAGGCTTCATTCAGTCCAGTGTGAAAACATATAGACCATATCTAAAACATACATATATGCATTAAATGGAGGAACTTGTATGAAATCCACTTGCCAGACCTCAAATGGTCCACAATGCAGTTTAAATTGTCCAGGATGCAATACAAACCAGCTTCCCAGATTTGTACTTTGGACAAGTGAGACAAGTGAGGTAGGCATTTTTTGCAGCCTTGTTAATGTATTGATTCATGAAGGCTATTATTTTGTCAGTATACTAATTGTTTAATTCATATATAGTAGTGAAGAGTGGGAATTCTAGAGTCTTCAGCAGGCTGGATTATTATTTGGTCCAAAACACAGTTTTTAAAAAACCAACACTTAAAATTTTACTTCCACTGGAATAAGGAAGCCATGTTGTTTCCACATTCTGAAATCATGAACTACTTCAAAACCATGTCTACTAACGATATAAACATTGGCAGTTTTGTCCTTGCCTAAAGTACAAGTCCATGTAAGAGCATATAATTTAGTGTATTGGGCTGAAGTAGTCATGGATAAAGATGCTGCCTCAACAGCATCAAAAAGAGTTGTTATAGCATACCCAACACAATATTTTCCATTGTCACCTTTCAAATAAGAACCATCAGTGAATCATGAGAAAGAAATATTACACAGTGGAATTTCCTTTAGATCATTATAAGAATTCAGGAGGTGATCCATCAGCATTAAGCAGTCATGAGGTACTTGATGAGTGACAGAGGGAGGAGAAATAATCAGGGTAAGGTTATTACAAGGTAAAAGAGTTATGTGAAGGACAGTTAACCAAAGTACTTCACTGGAGTTGAGGCAGCTGTCTGAGGAACGTTGAGTGTGATGGGAATTCTGCTGTGTGTGTGTGCTTAGTAGTGTCCAGCTCTTTGTAGCCCCATGGACTATAGCCGCCCCCCAGGCTCCTCTGTCCGTGAAACTTTCGATACAAGAATACTGGAGTAGTGGTCACTTCCTACTTTAGGGGCTCTTCCCGACCTAGAGATTGACTCTCCGACTCTTGCATCTCCTGTACTGGCAAGCAGATTCTTTACAACTAGTGCCACCTGGAAGCCCTGAGCTTCTGCTGGCTGAGCAGATGTGCATAATTTTGTAACAATCTAGACACTAAAAGATGATGCTGTGAAAGTGCCAATATGCCAGAAAATTTGGAAAACTCAGCAGTGGCCACAGGACTGGAAAAGGTCAGCTTTCACTCCAATACAAAAGAAAGGCAATGCCAAAGAATGCTCAAACTACCGTACAATTGCACCCATCACACATGCTAGTAAACACAGCAACATCTGTCAGATGCCATGTGAACCAGCTTGAGATGCTTCACAGTTTTAACATTAGATCAAGCTAATTCTTTTGGCTAACATCACATCTTTGGAAAATTGAGTTTGCCACAGTTGCTATGATGTCAAGTAAGTGTCATGCAAAATCCAGTGTGGGACAGGACATGAAGATAGTGATGTCCCATCTGATTTCCAGGTTTGAGAAGTTACACAGTGCCCAATAGGTATATACACCCAATTAGTAAGCAATTGTGGTTCTTTAAGAATAAAATAAAATAGTTTTCTTTAAATTTACATATGTATTTAAATGGTTAAAATTGTTAGGGCATAAACACATATTAACTTGTTTGGATCTAACTACTTAGTAAATGGATACAAGGACACGGAGAAAAACTTACTCAGACACTGAAGGTGACATGAACCTCTGATCTAGCAGATGATCATCAATGGCTGCATCTGCTGCTGCTGCTAAATCGCTTCAGTTGTGTCCGACTCTGTTCGACCCCATGGACAGCAGCCCACCAGGCTCCCCTGTCCCTGGGATTCTCCAGGCAAGAACACTGGAGTGGGTTGCCATTTCCTTCTCCAATGCATGAAAGTGAAAAGTGAAAGTGAAGTCACTCAGTCACATCTGACTCTTAGCGACCCCATGGACTGCAGCCTACCAGGCTCCTCCATCCATGGGGTTTTCCAAGCAGGAGTACTGGAGTGGGTTGCCATTGCCTTCTCCGTATCAAAGAATGGTGAAAAGCTAAAGGAGAATTTTGAAAGAAAAAATATTTGAGCCCACTGAGTAGTTTAATATCGCAAATGAGACTTCCAGAAATGTGCTTTCTAATATGATGGAAAGTACACAATACCACTTACAAAGACTTGATTTTAAAAATCAAGCTTAAATATGATCAAGCTTCTAGCCTTAACTGCCATTCTTGTTCAGTTGCTAAGTCATGTCTGACTCTTTGTGACCCCATATACTGCAGCACGCCAGGCTCCTTTGTCCTCCACTGTCTCCCAGAGTTTGCTCAAAGTCATGTCCACTGAGTAGGTGATACTATCTAATAACAATCTCATTCTCTGCTGCCCTCTTCTCCTTTTGCCTTCAATCTTTCCCAGCATCAGGGTCTTTTTCAAGGAGATTTAACTACCAGTTAACTAATTCTATAAAGTCTGCCTTCTTTGCTGCATGACCACTCCATTCCATTAGCTTGGTGGTCAACTAGTAATTTTTTTTTTCTGGTTATTTATATATATTTTCTCTCTCTTTTTAAATTTAATTTTATTTTTTAACTTTACAATATTGTATTGGTTTTGCCATATATCAAAAAGAATCCACCACAGGTATACACGTGTTCCCCATCCTGAACCCTCCTCCCTCCTCCCTCCCCATACCATCCCTCTGGGTCGTCCCAGTGCACCAGCCCCAAGCATCCAGTATCGTGCATCGAACCTGGACTGGCGACTCGTTTCATATATGATATTATACATGTTTCAATGCCATTCTCCCAAATCATCCCACCCTCTCCCTCTCCCACAGAGTCCAAAAGACTGTTCTATACATCAGTGTCTCTTTTGCTGTCTCGTATACAGGGTTATTGTTACCATCTTTATAAATTCCATATATATGCATTAGTATACTGTATTGCTGTTTTTCTTTCTGGCTTACTTCACTCTGTATAATAGGCTCCAGTTTCATCCACCTCATTAGAACTGATTCAAATGTATTCTTTTTAATGGCTGAGTAATACTCCATTGTGTATATGTACCACAGCTTTCTTATCCATTCATCTGCTGATGGACATCTAGGTTGTTTCCATGTCCTGGCTATTATAAACAGTGCTGCGATGAACATTGGGGTACACGTGTCTCTTTCAATTCTGGTTTCCTCAGTGTGTATGGCCAGCAGTGGGATTGCTGGGTCATAAGGCAGTTCTATTTCCAGGTTTTTAAGGAATCTCCACACTGTTCTCCATAGTGGCTATACTAGTTTGCATTCCCACCAACAGTGTAAGAGGTTTCCCTTTTCTCCACACCCTCTCCAGCATTTATTGCTTGTAGACTTTTGGATTGCAGCCATTTTGACTGGCGTGAAATGGTACCTCATAGTGGTTTTGATTTGCGTTTCTCTGATAATGAGTGATGTTGAGCATCTTTTCATGTGTTTGTTAGCCATCTGTATGTCTTCTTTGGAGAAATGTCTATTTAGTTCTTTGGCCCATTTTTTTGATTGGGTCATTTATTTTCCTGGAATTGAGCTGTAGGAGTTGCTTGTATATTTTTGAGATTAGTTGTTTGTCAGTTGCTTCATCTGCTATTATTTTCTCCCATTCTGAAAGCTGTCTTTTCACCTTGCTTAGAGTTTCCTTTGTTGTGCATAAGCTTTTAAGTTTAATTAGGTCCCATTTGTTTATTTTTGCTTTTATTTCCAATATTCTGGGAGGTGGGTCATAGAGGATCCTGCTGTGATGTATGTCGGAGAATGTTTTGCCTATGTTCTCCTCTAGGAGTTTTATAGTTTCTGGTCTTATGTTTATATCTTTAATCCATTTTGAGTTTATTTTTGTGTATGGTGTTAGAAAGTGTTCTAGTTTCATTCTTTTACAAGTGGTTGACCAGTTTTCCCAGCACCACTTGTTAAAGAGATTGTCTTTTCTCCATTGTATATTCTTGCCTCTTTTGTCAAAGATGAGGTGTCCATATGTGCGTGGATTTATCTCTGGGCTTTCTATTTTGTTCCATTGATCTATATTTCTGTCTTTGTGCCAGTACCATACTGTCTTGATGACTGTGGCTTTGTAGTAGAGCCTGAAGTCAGGTAGGTTGATTCCTCCAGTTCCATTCTTCTTTCTCAAGATTGCTTTGGCTATTCGAGGTTTTTTGTATTTCCATACAAATTGTGAAATTATTTGTTCTAGCTCTGTGAAGAATACCATTGGTAGCTTGATAGGGATTGCATTGAATCTATAAATTGCTTTGGGTAGTATACTCATTTTCACTATATTGATTCTTCCAATCCATGAACATGGTATATTTCTCCATCTATTACTGTTCTCTTTGATTTCTTTCACCAGTGTTTTATAGTTTTCTATATATAGGTCTTTAGTTTCTTTAGGTAGATATATTTCTAAGTATTTTATTCTTTTCATTGCAATGGTGAATGGAATTGTTTCCTTAATTTCTCTTCCTATTTTCTCATTATTAGTGTATAGGAATGCAAGGGCTTTCTGTTGTTAATTTTATATCCTGCAACTTTACTGTAGTCATTGATTAGCTCTAGTAATTTTCTGGTGGAGTCTTTGGGGTTTTCTATGTAGAGGATCATGTCATCTGCAAACAGTGAGAGTTTTACTTCTTCTTTTCCAATTTGGATTCCTTTTATTTCTTTTTCTGCTCTGATTGCTGTGGCCAAAACTTCCAGAACTATTCAATTAGTAATTTAGCAGAGATGTCTTTATTAAATGCCTAGAAGCAAAAAAATAAACACTCAAGATTCAAAAAAACTCTTCCAGTGCTTGCCAATTAGTTGTGTCACTGGGGCACTCCTTCAATGCTTAGTTAGATACTTTACATTTCTGCAGTAGTCTTCATTTCCTCCTTGCACCAACTGTAAAGGTCAACCAGAAGTGAGAGCTTAGGTTGACAGGGTCTTCTCAGGTCTTTTCTGAGTATATGTCCAGACCAAGGTAGGCATGTGGCCTTCTGGATTTCCCAGAATAAGAGGAAGCTTTTCAAAATCCTTATTCCCCAAGTATCTGCTCTCCTAGCCTCTTCCTTCCAGGCTTTTGGCCTGCTTATTGTTTGTCTCATCTGTTATACTGTACCCTGATGGCAGTGGCTAATACATTTTAAACCCTTTTGACAAACACTGCCTAGGAAGCTAGCTGCCTTAGTCCTGGGGAGGCTCCAGGACAGCCTTGAGTCAAACTTTTAGGGAACCACCAGATAGGTCAAAACACACAATTACAACTCTTTATCTTTTTTTTTTTTTTGCCCTCACAGCACTGCCTGTGGGATCTTAGCTCCCTTACCAGCAATTGAACAGGGGCTCTCAGAAGTAAAATTGGGGACTCCTTAACACTGGACTGCCATGGAATCCTTTAGAATAAGGTCTGTGTTGCCCTCTGTGTTACTGTCAACCTAAGCCAGGAATGTGGGCTGCTGTCTTCAAGGCCACTGACAAGCTGGAGATGATCATAGAGCTCTCTTGCCGAAATTCAGCAGTCTCTCCTTAAGTGTTTCCCTGGTTGCTGTAATTTTTTTTTATTAGATTTCAGAGTACCCAAAAAAGTTGATTCTGACAGTTTTGCCAGCTTATTCATTGCTTTTGTGGGAGGGACAATTTTCAAGTTCCCTATTCAGCTATCTTTGCTGATGTCATTCTATACCATTTCCTTTTACGCTTCTCAGCCTTGCCTAAAAATATTTTCTCAGCTTGAAAAGCAGAGAAAAAAGAACATTTTGCTGTCACTGGAGTTATCAAAAGAAATGTACTGTTGATCTGAAGAATGTAATGTTGATCTAAAGAGCAGTTGTAAAAGTTTTTAAATAAGGATACCATTAGCAAAATAACTTTTATCTACCTTAAAGGCAAGGAGGGCATGGCAACACACTCCAGTATTCCTGCCCAGAGGATCTTATGGTCAGGGAAGCCTGGTGGGCTACAGTCCATAGGGTCACAAAGAATCAGACGCTACCGAAGTGACTTAGCATGCACCTTAAAGGCAACGTTCATCACATCACCTGCCTTGCATTTGTCAAACCCTCAATACCAGAGGCAGTGTTTGAGAGCACAGGTTTTGGAATAAGACCTTAGTCTGATTTCCAGCTCTTCTGCTGCTTAATAGTTGTTGTGCCTTGGGTAACTCACTTAAATTCTCTAGGATGGCTTCCTTATTTGTAAAATAGTGGTAATATACACTTCTAGAATCATGGTAAAGACTTAGAGAGATACTGAATGTGAGAGTACAGTGGATAATGATCCAACTGTCAATGCAGGGGACACAGGTTCAATCCCTGGTCAGGGAAGATTTCACATGCTGCAGAGCAACTAAGCCCACGCACCACAACTTCTGAGCCCAACAAATACTGAAGCCAGCACACCTAGAGCCTGTCCTCCACAAGAGAAGCCACCACAATGAGAAGCCTCTGTAACGAAGAGTAGCCCTGCTCTCCACAACTAGAGAAAGCCCGCACAGCAACAAAGATCCAGCACAGCCAAAAATAATAAAATATTTTTAAAAGATATTTTGCATGTAAAATGCTTGGCACTCAATATTAGATATTTATTAAATTTGGGTTATTTCATTTTCCATTAACATATTACATTGTTGTAGTTATGCTGGTTGTTTTGCTTCCAAAAAAAAAAAAAACTCACAGGCTTCCTATATAAGAAGAGCTTGCTGCTGCTATGTCACTTCAGTCGTGTCCGACTCTGTGTGACCCCATAGACGGCAGCCCACCAGGCTCCCCCGTCCCTGGGATTCTCCAGGCAAGAACACTGGAGTGGGTTGCCATTTCCTTCTCCAATGCATGAAAGTGAAAAGTCAAAGTGAAGTCGCTCAGTCGTGTCTGACTCTTGGCGACCCCATGGACTGCAGCCTACCAGGCCCCTCCACCCATGGGATTTTCCAGGCAAAAGTACTGGAGTAGGGTGCCATTGCCTTCTCCAAGGAAGAGCTTAGGTATCACCATATGCTTTTCAGAAGGCTTACCTTAAGCTGACTTTTAATAACAAGCACATTAATTTTACTTAGTTGTATATTTATTTGGGGTGGCTCTGGGAGAAACTGTTAGGGATGAGGAGGGGGTGTTTAAAATCCTCCCAAATCCCCTTTCCGGCTAATGAGTAATTTGCCAACACGTTAAAAATTAAAAAAAAAAAAAAAAGCCTAAGTGTCGAGACAAGGAAGGAAAAGTGCCAATCCAACTATTTATTTTTCAAACCAGCTTCCCTTGGTATCCATAGGGTTCAAGCACGTGATGAGAGTACAGAGCATCAGCCAGAACATCCCGAGATGAGAGACAGTGGGAAGTCCGCCCTAGATAGAAATATCACATCGGCCCTTTCTCAGTGGCCTCCGGGGTGGTACCGACTGCAGGAGATCGCGTCCCTCCGCTTCGACGCCTTAAGGGCCTCGGACAGACAACAGACTCCAGCGCGGACGTCAGGCGGCTGGGGGAAGCGATCTGCCTACCCCGGCCGCCCGTCTTCCTGAAGCCGAAGCCCAAGCAAAAGCCGAAGCTGAAGAAGGAGGGTTGGGCTCTGCGGCGGGAGGCGTGTTGGTTGTCGCAGAGCCCTCTGGGAGTTGTAGTCCGCGACGGCGGGAGGTTTGACTGCGGCTGCCGGCTTGGTGCTCTGAGAACTCCATCCCCCGCCGGCCCCCGCGACCTAGGCCTTTGCCTTTTCCTGTCCTGGGGACGAGAAGCCTCGCTGTGGCAAGTTGAGAAGCTTGGGGAAGGGGTGTCCTTCTTCCCGCCAAACACTCTGAGTTTCTGGGCTTGGCCTGCTCAGGTAGAGCACGTTCCGGGTTTTGCAAACTCACCTCCGGGGAAGGAGCGGAGGGAACAGGGTAGAAGCGGCCTGAACTACTGAGCTTGCATCGGAGCGGTCTGTCACCCGGGGAAGTTCTTTGGGGAAACGCTCCGGAACGGTGGCTTCTTGCGGGAGCGGTGAGGCCAAAGCTGGGGCCCGTGGAGTCCTGTCCGGAGGGGAGGCGCGCGCCCCTGCAGGGTTCGGGTGCGAGCAAAGCAGGGGACTCATTCCGTGACTGGGAGAACTCAAGGGGCTGTGGGAGTCGTGTCTGCCGGAGCCTTAAGGAAAAGACATGGTTACAGTGGGTGAACACCCAGGTGAGAGGAGGATGGCGGAGAATTGGCAGAATTATAGGAATGGGAGTAGGAGAGAGCTTAGAGAGGGGAGGTGGGGGGGAAACCCCTTTGATGCCTTGATGTGATCCTAACCGCAGATGGCGGGGGCGAGGGGTGGGGAGTGAGGGCCAGACCAGTAAGTCCTTGTCACTCTTCTCCCCAACCTCCACCCCCGGCTCGATTGTGAGAGCTAGTGTTCTGAAGGCAATGGCACCCCACGGAGGAGCCTGGTAGGCTGCAGTCCATGGGGTCGCACAGAGTCGGACACGACTGAAGCGACTTAGCAGCAGTAGCAGCAGTGCCCTGATAGTAGGTGGCTTGACATCTTCCTGTCTTAGAATAACAGCTAGAAGGGGTCTTTGAGAGTTGCTATCAAGTGCTTTGAGACTTTCCAGATGAGGAAAGTCAGGCCCACCGAGATGAAGAAATTGACTCGCTCACCACCAGACAACCAGTTATTGACCAGCTTGACTGAAACCTAATTTTCATGACTCTCAAGCCTTGCCTTAATCTATTGCTGCCATCAGTAGATTAGCAAACTCTAACCTGTTCGCCCTTCTTTTATCTTTTTACTCTGTCATATGCAAGGTAACCAGGCAACCCCTGAAGGGAAAGAAAGGCTTTAAACTCCAATGCGTGAGTGCAAAGTCGCTTCAATCGTTTCAGACTCTTTGCGACCCTATGGGCCGGCTGTAAACCGCCAGGCTTCTCTCTCAGTGGGATTCTGCAGACAAGAATACTGGAGTGGGTTGTCATGCCCTTCTCCAGGGACTCTTCCTGAACCAGGGATTGAATCAGCGTCTCTTCCCTCTCTTGCATTGGCGGGCGGATTCCTTACCACTAGGGCCACCTGGGAAGCCGTTAAACTTTTCAATAGGTTAAAGAAACCTTGTTTTAACTTGAACAAAAATCTCCTTGCATCACATGTTAAAATGACAGATCGATAGCAAACTAAAATGTAAGCTATAGATTCTTTGACTGGAAGAAAATAAAGTTCACCTTTCCCACTGTGTGCCCACTAGAGCTCTGAGAACCTTTAGCCTTAGATTTCTTCTCTCAATCTTAAATGCTGCATATCTCAGTTACATACATAAAAGTAGTTGCTGTTCATTGTGATTTTCATAATGCCCTGAATAGTTACAATAAAGGATAAACAGCATAGGAGGATGGGAATGCATGAATGATTTATAGTATTATTTTTTTTTAAAGAAAATATAACCATAAAAGTAAAAAAAAAAATCATTAAGAGGTTAAAAATCTCTACCAGGCCAGCATTTTATAATACACTTAAATTTAAGTCCTTTACCAGTATTCTTTCTTTCTTCCTCCCTAAACATAACTTGAGAGCATTTATAATAGTGTTCCCTATTGTGGGAGAAGAGGTTCTTTGGTGCTACTGCATTGTTTTAACTGGTAATTTCTTTATTAAGCCACATTCTCTTCCAGCACCGTCAAATTTACACCTCTTGAAGGATTTGTTGATCCAACTGTCACATCAGAATTTAAATATTATAGCTCCTGGCGGTTGACCATTAAGCAATTCATAAGGAAGAGGTTTGGATAAGTCCATTACTGGACTTTATAGAAGTTATAGACTTACAATACATAAAAGAACATACATATACATAACAAAACTGCTTTTACCAGGCTGCCTTTTTAATGGTATGATTCCATTTGCTTTTTTTTTTTTTGAATATTTATTTATTTGGCTGCATTAGGTCTTAATTGCAGCATGTGGGATGTTTTAGTTGTGGCATGTGGAATCTAATTCCATGACCAGGGATTGAACCCAGGCCTCTTGCATTGGGAACACAGATTCTTAGCCACTGGATCAATGGTAAAGTCCCCCATTTGCTTTTCTTTTTTTCCCCCGTTTGCTTTTATATTGGCGTACTGGATAGGTGTGTAAACTATGACCAAACTTGGCCCACTGCCAAATGTATTTACTTTTTATGTAGTTTTACTGGAATACAGCTGTGCTTGCTCATTTATATATTGTCTTTTGTGCTACAAGGCAAAGTTGAATAGTTGCACAGACTGTATGGCTGGCAAAGCCTAAAATATTTACTATCTGGCCATTAACAGAAAAAAAATTATCAACCCCCAGCCTGGTAAACTGAATATAAATATAATATAAACTGAATCTAAAACTCTACCATATGCAGAAGTATTAGTTAATAGTAATTCTCAGTCATAAATACTTATATGGTGGGTTCATAATCCATTTCTTTGGGCAAAAGCCAGTGCCTGTTATTGCAGATTGTTGCTAGCATCTTGGCATATATATTGAGTTGGCCAAAAACTTGATTTGGTTGTTTTATGTAAGGTGCTATAGTAGTGCTTTGTTGTTTTTAACTTCATTTGAAACAGTTCTGTTAGATTGTATTGTAACAGCTGTCGTATCAGTGTGCATTAAAAAAAAATTCATCAAAATTGGTGAATTTTTGTGTAGCTTTTTTAATATTGAAGATGGAAGGAAAAAAGCAACACTTTTGGCATTTTATGTTTTATTATTTCAAGAAAGGTAAAAAGGCAACTGAAACACAAGAATAGACTTGTGCAGTGTGTAGAGAAGGTGGCATGACTGATCAAATGTGACAAAAAATGGTTTGTGGTTTGTACTGGAGCTTTCTTTCTTTCTTTCTTTCTGGCTGTGCTAGGTCTTTGTTGCTGTGTGGGCTTTTCTGTAGTTGCAGAGAGGAGGGGCTACTGTCTAGCTCCAATGCGTGGGCTTCTCATTGCGGTGCTTCTCTTGTTGTGGAACACAGGCTGTAGGGTGCACGGGCTTCAGTAGTTGCGGCACATGGGCTCAGTGGTTGTGCCTCCCAGCCTTTAGAGCACAGTCTTGGTAGCTGTGGCACATGGACTTAGTTACCCAGTGGCATGGGGACTCTTCCCAGACCAGGGGTCAAGCCTGTGTCCCCTGCATTGGCAGGTGGCCTCTTTAATCATTGAGCCATCAAGGAAGTACGGTACTGGAGATTTCTTGTTGGATGATGTTCTACAGTCAGGTAGACCAGTTGAAGTTGAGAGTGATCAAATCGAGACACTAATTGAAAACAGTCAACTTTCTATCATGAGGGAAATAGCCAACATACTCAGAATATCCACGTTAAGCACTGAAAATCATTTGCACCAGCTTGGTTGTGTTAATCGCTTTGATGTTTGGGTTCCATGTAAGTTAGGCAAAAAAACCTTGACCATATTTCTGCATTCAATCCTCTAATGAAAATTCCATTTTTAAAACAAATTGTGATGGGCAATAAAAATTGGATACCATACAGTAATGTGGAATGGAAGAGATCATGGGACAAGTGAAATGAACTACCACCAACCACACCAAAGGTTGATCTCCATTCAGAGAACATGATGTTGTATATATGGTGGGATTGGAAGGGAAGTCTCTACTATGAGCTCCTTCTGGAAAACAGAACTATTAATTCTAGCAAGTACTGCTCTCCATTTGGCCAACTGAAAGCAGCACTCAAAGAAAAGAATCTGGTATTAGTCAACAGAAAACACATAGTCTTCCATCAGGATAACGCAAGACTGCATATTTCTCTGATGACCAGACAAAAACTGTTACAGCTTGGCTGGGAAGGTCTGATTCATCTGCCATATTCACCAGACACTGCATCTTCAGATTTCCATTTATTTCAGTCCTTCCAAAATTCTCTTAATGGAAAATTTTCAATTCCCTGGAAGATTGTAAGAAGCACCTGAAACAGTTTCTTGCTCAAAAAGATAAAAAGTTTTGGGAAGATGGAATTATAAAATTGCCTGAAAAATGTCAGAGGGTAGTGGAAGAAAATGGTGAATGTTGTTGTTCAGTCACTAAGTTGTGTCCCACTGTTTGCAACCCCCTGGACCCCTGGACAGAAGAATGCCAGGCATCCCTGTTCTTCACTATTTCCTGGAGTTTCCTCAAGCTCTTGTCCATTGAGTCTGTGATGCCATCTAACTATCTCATCCTCTGCTGCCCCTTCTCCTCCTACCTTCAGACTTTCCCAGCAACAGGGTCTTTTCTGGGATGAGTCAGCTCTTTGCATCAGGTGGCCAAGTATTGGAGCTTCACCTTCAGCATCAGTCCTTTCAATGAATGTTCAGGGTTGATTTCCTTTAGGATTGACTGGTTTGAGCTCCTTCCTGTCCAAGGGACTCTCAAGAGTGTTCTCCAGCACCACAATTGAAAGCCTCAGTTCTTTGGCGCTCAGCCTTATCTATGATCCAACTCTCACATCTGTATAATACTACTGTAAAAATCATAGCTTTGACTACATGGACCTTTGTTGGCAAAATGAAATCCCTGCTTTTTAGTATGCTGTCTAGGTTTGTCATAGCTTTCCTTCCAAGGAACAAACATCTTAGTTTCGTGGCTGCAGTCACAGTCCACAATGATTTTGCAGCCCAAGGAAATAAAATCTGCCACTGCATCCACTTTTTCCCATCTACTTGCCATGAAGTGATGAGACCAGATGCCATGATCTTCGTTTTTTGAATGTTGAGTTTTAAGCCGGCTTTTTCATTTCCTTTTCACCCTCCTCAAGAGGAACTCTTTAGTTCCTCTTCACTTTCTGTTATTAGAGTAGTTTCATCTGCATATTGGTGAATATGTTGTTCAATAAAGTTGTTGGTGAAAGAGATGAAAAATGTGTCTTCTGTTTTTGCTTTAAAACCGCAGGAACTTTTTGGCCAACCCAGTACTATAAATTTGCTTTCTCAAAGAATTGTGAAAGGAAGTTTCTGAACCTGGAGTGGAAAGGACTGACATTCTTTGAAATATGGTGATGCTCATAGTTAATACCTTTTAAAAGACGTTACAGGAGCTTCCTTTTGTTGTTCTCTATGTTCTTTTTATGGAGATAATGTTTCAGCATAGGTATTAGCAAGCAAGTTATTAATAAGCTATTTTGGTCTTGGGACCCCATACTAAAACCAATCTTAAATGATTAGGAGCTCATTATTAAATGACTTATCTTTGACATTAATCTTGCATCTGGGACTTTGTTTTAAAGGTCAGAGGACTGAATGAAATAGTGAATATGTCTGTTTATGTCATTTTGTGTATTTAATTTCCTGTGTTAGTGTTAGTCTATGACAAAAATAATGTTTTGGAATATTTAACTGTTTAGTCAATCATTGACAGCACTATCCTGTGTTACCATCTAAGTAATGTTAGCTATGAAACTCCAGTTCACCTCTCAACCTAATTCATCAGATTTTAAGATATCTTATAGTTCTCATCAAGACTTTCAAAAAAGATACTAAATTTCCTTTGAGACAGCTTTCTGGGGGAATTTAAAGTTGAGGCAACTGAAAATTATCAATTTTATTACAATTCTTCATATTTATTTGAATATTATAAATCTCTGAAAGGCACTGGGGACTTTGAATTTGAACTTTGAACTCATTCATGATTTATTTTAAATCATTGAAATATCAATTTTCTACTTGTTTGGAATAAAAGGCTAATTTGACAATGCAAATTTCAGATTTGCTCAGGAAAAAAAAAAAGATGTTTGTGATTAAACTGGAACTTTTATGTCAATTCCTGAATGTCCTTCATATTTTCCTTAACCCTGATTACTACTTTTTGTTAAGGCTGACTGAAATTTAAGAACCTTTCTAGATTTTCCTCTTTTCTGGTTTCCTAACATTCAATAATCAGTGAAAGTATCATCTCTGGGAGTTAAAAGAATCCTGTTTGTAAATTCAGCCACATCCTAGTTTAGTTTAGGAACCAATACAGTGGAGAGCATTGGTTAGCAAAATAAGTCAGAAGTGTAACCCTGTATTTCCACCATTGTTTAAGCAGGTAACTTTTTTCCCTACTCTGACTTGGTTATTGACTTTTCCTCTGTTTCACTGCTGCTAGAAGGATTATTGCTGCATAAGGAAATACCTAGGGCTTCCCTGGTGACTCAGATGGTAAATATTCTGCCTGCAATGCAGGAGACTCAGGTTGGATCCTGGATTGGGATGATCCCCTGGAGAAGAAAATGGCTACCTACTCTAGTATTCTTGCCTGGAGAATTCCATGGGCAGAGGAACCTGGTGAGCTATAGTACATGGGGTCACAAAGAGTCAGATATGTCCCTGGGGTCACAAAGAATCAGATATGTCCATGGGGTCACAAAGAGTCAGATATAGTAAGGAAATGCCTAGGGTTTCCCTGGTAGCTCAGATAGTAAAGAATCTGCCTTCAACATAAGAGACCCAGGTTTGATCCCTGGATTGGGATGATCCTATGGAGAAGAGAATGGCTACCCACTCCGGTATTCTTGCCTGGAGAATTCCATGGGCAGAGGAGCCTGGTGAGCTATAGTCCATGGGGTCACAAACAGTCAGATGTGATTGAGCGACTAACACCTACTTACTTACTAAGGAAATATCTAGAGTTCCCTGGTGCAGTGGTTAAGAATCCGCCTGCCAATGCACGAGACCCAGGTTCAGCCCCTTAGTTGGGAAGATCCCTTGGAGAAGGAAATGGCAAACCACTCCAATATTCTTGCCTGGGAAATCCCATGAACAGAGGAGCCTAATGGACTACTGTCCATTGGGTCACAAAGAAGTCAGACACAACTTAGCAACTAAACAACAAAGTGTTCCATTGTACCTGTACCACATCTTCTTTATCCATTCATTCATCTGTTGATGGACACTTAGGTTGCTTCCATGTCTTGGCAGTTATAAGTAATACTGCTCTAACCATTGGGGTACCTGTATCTTTTTGAATTAACGTTTTCATTTTTTTTTTTTTTTTCAGATACATACCCAGAAGTGGAATTAATGAGTCATATGGTAGTTCTATTTTTAGTTTTTCTGAGAAGTAGCCATACTGTTTTCCACAGTGGTTACACCAATTTACATTCCCACCAATGGTATATAAGGGTTCCCTTATATTGGCATACTCACCAAGACTTGTTGTTTCTTACCTTTTTGATGATAACCATTCTAATGGGTGTGAGGTGATATCTAATTGTGGTTTTGAATTTCCCTGATGATTAATGCTATTGAGCATCTTTATTGGTTGGCCATCTGTATGTCTTCTTTATAAAATGTCTATTCAGGTCTTCCACCCATTTTTAAATTGGGTTGTTTGGTTTTTTCATTGAGTTGTATGAGCTGTTTATATATTTTGAATTTTGACCCCTTATCAGTCATACCATTAGCAAATATTTTGTCCCATTTAGTACACTGTCTGTTTTGTCTGTTTTGATTTCCTTCGTGTTCTGCAAAACCTTTAATTCTGATTAGGTCATATTTATTTTTGCTTTTATTTCCTTTGCTTTAGCATTTGTTGTTCAGTTGCTCAGCCACGTCCAACTCTTTGTGACCCCATGGACTGCAGCACACCAGGCTTCCCCGTCCTTCACCATCTCCCGGAGTTTGCTCAAACTCATGTCCATTGATTCAGTGCTGCCATCCAGCCATCTCGTCCTCTGTCATCCCCTTCTTCTTGCTTTAGCATACAGATAAAAAAATACTGCTGTAATTTATGTTAGCATGTTCTGCTTATGTTTTCCTCTAGGAGTTTTATGGTTTCCAGTCTTATATTAGGTCTTTAATCCATTTTGAGTTTATTTTTGTATTTAGTGTGAGAAAATGTTCTAATTTCATTCTTTTACATGTAGTTGTCCAGTTTTCTGAGCACTTTTTGAAAAAATTCTTTTCTCCATTTTATATTCTTGCCTCCTTTGTCATAGATTAATTGACTATAAGTGCATGGGTTTATTTCTGTGCTTTCTATCCTGTTTAATTGATCTATTTGTTTTTGTGCCTATGTCATAGTTTTTATTTTTATTATTATTTGTTTTTGTAGCTTTGTAGTATAGTCTGAAGTCAAAGAACATTATTCTTTTAACTCTTCTCTTTCTTAAGATTATTTTGGCTATTCAGGGTCTTTTGTATTTCCATACAAATTTTAAAATTATTTTTCTATAGTTCTGTGAGAAAGGCCCTTGGTATTTTAATAGTGATCGCATTGAATCTGTAGATTGCCTTGGGTAGTATGGTCATTTTAGCAGTATTAATTCTAACCCATGAACATGGTGTATCTTTTCATCTATTTGTGTCATTTTCAATTTCTTTCATCAGTGTCTTGTAGTTTTCCGAGTACAGGTCTTTTGCCTCCTTAGATAAGTTCATTTCTAGGTTTTTTATTCTTTTTTGATGCAATGGTACATGGACTTATTTTCTTAATTTCTCTTTTGAGTAATTCATTGTTCAGTTCAGTTCAGTTCAGTCACTCAGTCGTGTCCGACTCTTTGCGACCCCATGAATCGCAGCACACCAGGCCTCCCTGTCCATCACCAACTCCCGGAGTTCACTCAGACTCACGTCCATTGTTGCTGCTGCTGCTAAGTCGCTTCAGTCGTGTCCGACTCTGTGCGACCCCATAGACGGAAGCCCACCAGGCTCCCCCGCCCCTAGGATTCTCCAGGCAAGAACACTGGAGTGGGTTGCCATTTCCTTCTCCAGTGCATGAAAGTGAAAAGTGAAAAGGAAGTCGCTCAGTCGTGTCCAACTCTTAGCGACCCCATGGACTACAGCCTACCAGACTCCTCCGTCCATGGGATTTTCCAGGCAAGAGTACTGGAGTGGGGTGCCATTGCCTTCTCCTCACGTCCATTGTTAGTGTGTAGAATTAACAACCGATTTCTGTATATTAATTTTGTATACTGCAGCTTTACTGAATTCATCAATGACATCTGGTGGTTTTCTGGTGGCAGTGTAGGATTTTCTGTGTATAATGGAGCTTCCTTTATAGGTTATTATCCTTTTTCCCTTTGCTACCTTTAAAATGTTTTCATTGTGACTCACTTCTGACAGTTTTTTGTTGTTATTTTTTATGGCTTTATTGGGTTTTCATTGCTGCATGGGCTTTCTCTAGCTGCCGCGAGCATGAACTACTCTCTAGTTGTGGTACAAGGGCTTCTCATCACTGTGGCGTGCATGCCTGGGCACGTGGGCTTCAGTGGTTGTGGCTCCCGGGATTTAGAGCACAGTCTCAATAGTTGTGGCGCACAGGCTTAGTAGCTCTTTGGCATGTGGGATCTTCCTGGATCAGGGATGGAACCCATGTCTTGTGCACTGGCAGATGGATTCTTTACCACTGAGCCACCAGGGAAGCCCCTTTTGACAGTTTTAATATAATGCATCTTAGAGAAGATCTTTTTGCATTGAGGTTATTAGGTGTTCTCCTAGCTTCATAGCCATGTATATCCAATTCTTACCACAGGCTTGGGAAATTCTCAGCTATTATTTCTTTAAATAAACTCTGTTCCCTTCTTTCTTTTCTGGGATACCCAATGTCCTAATGTTGTCCTTCCTAAAAGAGTCAGTCAGCTCTTGTAGAATTTTCTGACTTAAAAAAAAAATCTTATTTCTCTTCCTCTTCTACTGGTATTATTTCTAGATTTCTATCTTCAAGCTTGCTGATTCTGTCTTTTATCCAGTCTGCTCTATTTCCATTGCTTTGTAATTCATTTCATTTACTGAATTCTTCAGCTCTAGAATTTTCATTTATTTCTATTTTTAGAGTTTAAATCTCTTTGTTAAAGTATTACTTCTGTTCATTAATTTTATTCCTGAGCTTATTGAATCTGCTTTTCTGAGTTTTCTTTAGTTTGTTGAGTTTCTTCATGACAAATATTTTGAATCTGTTTCAATTACGTCACAATATTTCATTACTTTACATTTAGTTTCTGGAGAATTGTCATTTTGTAGTGCAGTGTTACTATGGTTCATGGTGCCTGATGAGCTGTTTCTCCACAGACAGTTTTCAAGTGGCAAACACCTTTTTTGTTGATTATAACAGATTCAATAGATTAGAAATTAGAGGCCTTTCTTCTGTTTTCCAGTAAGTGGTGCACAATCTTTTGGTTTCTCTTACCTGAACTACCTGTAGTTATATTTGAATCTTCACTCTCCATCCTCCATCACCTCTGTTAGCAGTGTTACCTTGGGCACTCATTATTGCTTCTTGTGCCTCCTGGGTTGTCGGTGCCTTGCCTTCTGCTATAGCCGGGATGGTGGTTTCTTACGTCATATCCAGGGTCTCCTGAATTACAGGCTCTGACATTGCAGGGGAAGGGAGAAGAGAGAGAAGAGCCAGGATTGCAGGGGCATCTATGCTGGGTGCAGTGTTGTAAGGTTCTCTGTCTTGGCCTGTTTGTTCATGGCGGCTGCTGAGGCAGGAGTCGTGTGCCCACCTCCCCTGCTGCCAACCAGTCTTTTGGGGCTGCAGTTTCAGCTGCTAGAGCTGGAGGGCCACTCTTCTCTTGGTTTCTCCCTCCCTCAGTTTCCCCCTCTTCTATATATTCTATCTAGTCTGCTCACTCTTAGATGTACAGATGTATGGAACTCTCCAGCATCCTAGTGTGTTGGGTGGAGGCAGTTTTGTTGTGTTTATAGATGTTTTACTGGTTGTACTTTGACGGGAAAAGATGAAGGTAGTTTTTTATTCTACCATGTTGCCAGCATCCTTTCTTCAACTTTTAAATACACCCATTGACTTTAAAATTTTGGCTATTATGTTTTGTTTTATTTTTTTGTTGTTGTTGTTATTTATCTGGGCCTAAGAGTTCACTCTGTCCTTTTCAAACATGCTGTTACTTTTTGAAAATATCCACTTTTTCCTTTATTTGTTTAAAGGTAGGAATCATAATTGTTTTATTATCTTATTCTGATAATAAAAATGTGGTTGAAGCCTTTGTGAAACTATTTCTGCTGTTTCTTCTGGTTCTCACTAATAGCATTTTATTTCTTTATATGCTGGTTTATTTTGACAGTGTACTGTTCATTGTTCTTGAAAAACTGTTTGCAGGTCTTTTTTGAGGGCTAGGATCAATGTTTTCTGGATCCTCAAAGAAAAGATTTACATTTGCTTCAGCCAGTTACCTATAAGCTCTACCAAGCAAGTAACCTGAAATTATGTTCACAGCTTTAAGTGTTCTTTGATCACCTTGCAAATCCATGAGGTACAGTTTGTAGTATATAATATCTCCCTCTACACAGACACACACACAGACACATACACACACAGGCTGTGGTCAGTGTCAAGAAAACTTGTTTGCGATTCTCTTGTGAGGGAGTGAGGCACTTTTCAGTTCAGTTCAGTTCAGTCGCTCAGAGTGTCCAGCTGTTTGCGACCCCATGGACCGCAGCACGCCAGGCCTCCCTGTCCATCACCAACTCCCGGAGTTTACCCAAACTCAGGTCCATGGAGTCGGTGATGCCATCCAACCATACCATCCTCTGTCATCCCCTTCTCCTGCCTCCAGTCTTTCCCAGCATCAGGGTCTTTTCAAATGAGTCAGCTCCTCGCATTAGGTGGCCAAAGTATTGGAGTTTCAGCTTCAACTTCAGTCCTTCCAATGAACACTCAGGACTGATCTCCTTTAGGATGGACTGGTTGGATCTCCTTGCAGTCCAAGGGACTCTCAAGAGTCTTCTCCAGCACCACAGTTCAAAGCATCAATTCTTCAGTGCTCAGCTTTCTTTATAGTCCAACTCTCACATCCATATGTGACTACTGGAAAAACCATAGGCTTCACTAGATGGACCTTTGTTGGCAAAGTAATGTCTCTGCTTTTTAATATGCTGTCTAGGTTGGTCATAGCTTTTCTTCCAAGGGGAAATTGTCTTTTAATTTCATGGCTTCATTCAACATCTGCAGTGATTTTGGAACCCAAGAATATAAAGTCTCTGTTTCCATTGTTTCCCCATCTATTTGCCATGAAGTGATGGGACCAAATGCCATGATCTTTGTTATTTGAATGTTGTTTTAAGCCGACTTTTTCACTCTCCTCTTTCACTTTAATCAAGAGGCTCTTTAGTTCTACTTTGCTTTCTGCCATAAGGGTGGTGTCATCTGCATATCTAAGATTATTGATATTTCTCCCAGCAATCTTGATTCCAGCTTGTGCTTCATCCAGCCCAGCATTTCTCATGATGTGCATATAAGTTAAATAAGCGGGGTGACAATATACAGCCTTGACATACTCCTTTTCCTATTTGGAACCAGTCTGTTGTTCCATGTCCAGTTCTAACTGTTGCTTCTTGACTTGCATATAGGTTTCTCAAGAGGCAGGTCAGGTGGTCTGGTATTCCCATCTCTTGAAGAATTTTCCACAGTTTATTCTGATCCACACAGTCAAAGGCTTTGGCATAGTCAATAAAGCAGAAATAGATGTTTTTCTGGAACTCTCTTGCCTTTTCCATGATCCAGCGGATGTTGGCAATTTGATCTCTGGTTCCTCTGCCTTTTCTAAAGTCAGCTTGAACATCTGGAAGTTCACAGTTCACATATTGTTGAAGTCTGACTTGGAGAATTTTGAGCATTACTTTGCTAGGTATGAGATGAGTGCAGTTGTGCAGTAGTTTGAGCATTCTTTGGCATTACCTTTCTTTGGGATTCAGTTCAGTTCAGTTTGGTCTCTCAGTTGTGTCCAACTCTCTGCGACCCCATGAATCGCAGCACGCCAGGCCTCCCTGTCCATCACGAACTCCCGGAGTTTACTCAAACTCATGTCCATCGAGTCGGTGATGCCATCCAGCGATCTCAATCTCTGTCATCCCCTTCTCCTCTTGCCCCCAATCCCTCCCAGCATCAGAGTCCTTTCCAGTGAGTCAACTTTTCGCATGAAGTGGCCAAAGTACTGGAGTTTCAGCTTCAGCATCATTCCTTCCAAAGAACACCCAGGACTGATCTCCTTTAGAATGGACTGGTTGGATCTCCTTGGGATTACTTCCTGTTAACTCCTAATCTGATGGTGAAGCGCTCTGTAGTCACAGCTGTATGGGAAGTAGGGATAGGGAGTGATTTCTTACTATACTCGTTCCTTACTTTGGATGAATTTTGGGGTTTGTTTTTTATTTCACTAATATTCCACAAGATCTTGAAAACCCCAGCACAGTTTCTCCTGGCACAGCGAATACCTTTAGAATGGAACCAACTTGTTTGAGCTACTTACTTTTCTAGGTTCCTTAAATTCACCTACAAATGGCCTGCTTTTCCTATTTTCAAAAAAAAAAATTTAATATTTTATCCAGTATTTTCAGTTGTTTTCTGCAGGAAAATGAGCCCAAATAGCCTAATCTGTTTTATTACTGGAAATGGATTGCCTTGCTTCTTTTTTTATTAAGCTGAAAAATAAGTAGTAACTCCTTTTCAACTTAGCAAGTTTCTGATAATATAAGTATTTTAGACATATATCTCATTAAGATATCTTCAGCAAATTCCTGTGTTTTTGATTTCTTATACATGCAAATGTATTACCTATCAGTAGTAAAATAATTCTTATATTAAACTTTAAATTATTTCTCTTTTCTGATTTATTACAGGACTGACTTCTTTAGTGCTTACAGTCTGAGAAAAATGGCAAATATGGATAGTGATTCTAGGCATCTTCTCATCCCTGAGGGAGATCATGAAATAAATCCTGGACCTATGAATATCCAGTTTGATTCATCAGATATAAGATCTAAAAGGTAAGTGTTTAAAATAAAACATTTATTTTATAATTAAGACTTTTAGTTATTAAAATAGAACTCATTATAACCAAATATATAGAGATTTTATTATAAAATATCTAATTTCTTACAGGGTCTGTATGTTTGTATATAAAAGGAAATATATATGAATACATTTTCTCACTTACATTTGACTTTTTAGACTAAACTCCGTATCTCTGTCAGGGATGGCTGAGGTAAGTTTTATGAAGTAATATGCATGTAACTCATTTAACAAATACATATTGATTGTCTGATCTGTGCGATGTATTACGCGGTCAGGCTTCCGCAGTGGCTCAGTGTTAAAGAATCCACCTGCCAATGTAGGAGATGTAGGTTTGATCCCTGGGTTGGGAAGATCTCCTGGAGGAGGAAATGGCAACTCACTCAAGTATTCTTGCCTGGAGAATTCCCTGGACAGAGGATCCTGACGGGCTACAGTCCATGGGTTTGCAAAGAGTTGGACATGACTGAGCAACTGAGCACAAGTATGGGAAGTGCTGGGAATAGAACAGTAAAAATAATTTATAATCCTTACCTTCTTTGAGTTTAAATTCTAGCAGATAGTTTAAGATAATTAGAGTTTAAAATTTATTTCATTCCTTACCTTGAAAATCCAAAAGAATCCACTGAAAAATTATTATAAATGCAATTTATAATAACAGTTTATATTAAAAAATTCAGTAAGGTGGTTGTTTACAAAATATGCAAAAATCAATAGCATTCTAATAATAAAATATAATGGAGGAAAAGATAAAATACATAGGAATAGCCTTAAGAATATGCAAAATCTATATGAGAGAAACTCTAAAATACTAAAATAACAGCACAATGTTTATTCAAATCTGAGATGCTGATTAAAAGTTGTACTGATTTTGGTTGTTCTTTTTTTTTTTTTTTAATATAAAATTAACATAAACTGCTGCCCATACCTCTGATGCAACAATTTCTTAGAACTTAGAATTTTATTTTTGTACCTACTAGAATTCTAGTGCGATTACAAAATCAAAAATATAAACAAAATATATCAGTTAAGATATTACAATCTGATTCTTCACATACAGCCTGCTTCTTCTGAATCACTTTTTGACTTGCAGTCATCAAAAATCATTATTTTTTCCTGCTCACACAAAATTGTCCATATTACGATTAAGAGCATTGATAGTGTAGTATTTCTTGAAAGAATTTTCTTCCAAATCACTGACACTTTTTAGTTTTGATGCTTGTACTTGCCTGATCTTACCAGAAGGTGTCACAAAAAGCTTTCTAACAACACTGTGGCTCATATTTATTCCTTGCTGCTGCTGCTGCTAAGTTGCTTCAGTCGTGTCCGACTCTGTGCAACCCCATAGACGGCAGCCCACCAGGCTCTCCCGTCCCTGGGATTCTCCAGGCAAGAACATTGGAGTGGGTTGCCATTTCCTTCTCCAATTCATTAAAGTGAAAAGTGAATGGTCTCTAAATGGTTTGATCATTGAAATGACCACAGATGAACTGTCATGCCACCAGGAGCAGTTACTTTCATGACTGCCACCTGGCTGACAGTGATTAAAAGATGTCCTGGATTATTAGATGCCTCCATATTTTAGAAAGGACTAAGTATGTATGTTCTAGTTAATAAGGTATTACATGTAACAAAAAGGGATATTCTGTTCTCAGTAGGGAAGACTCTAAAATATAGTGTCATGCTCTTTAAATTTTAACCCACAAAATTAATGTGATCTGCCCCTCGCCAAAAAAAATGCCAGAAACCAATGCCAAAGTTTACATGGCCCAGCAGTTTCACTTCTAAACATTAATTTGCAGTGTCAAATAGTATATGTACAGAGTTGTTTGATGCACTGTTTCTTTGTAATAGCAAAAGATTGAAAACAACAAAAATGTCTTTTCTTATAGGACTAGATAAATTATGGCACCTTGATACAATGGAATATTTTTCACCCATTAAAAAGAAGGAAGTGACTGTATTACATATCAAAATGGAACAAGTCTTCAACTTATTTTGTTAAATGAAAAAAGTGAAGTGCAGAGCTGTCAGTGTATATAGTATACTGCCATTTGGGTAAAGACATTAACAAGTTATATATATTGCAAATATATATAAATGAGTCCAGGGGAGTAAATAGGAAACTGTAAGAGTGTTGTTTTCTCAGAAAGAAGCTGAGTGCTTTAGGTGGGACATGTGGCAGTTACTGTTAGGTAAATACCCAACTATTCAACAACCCCACCTATTCCTTGAACTTCTGTTTTTCAGTTTTCTCAAACTCTGTTTCCTCTTCCATTTCTCCCAGGACCTAGGGCTTTCTTACTCATCTCTGTGTTCCAGTTTTTCTCAGGGAATTCACTCAAAAATCCCCTCTAGACAATGCTTTATAAATTATACTTTTTCTTCCTCCCCTTATTCACTATTATTTATCTATCCTATTGGTGCCAGCTGTAATGTCTGTTTAATGTTATGATGGCAAAAAAATGCTGATTTTAAGGCTTTAAGGAGTTTCCAGTCCAGGGGATGAAAGAGGATTGGTTTAAACTATTCTTGATAATCCTGTTTCCATTTTCCAGATACTTAATTTTTTAGTCTTTTTTAGCAGGTTGAGCAGTATGAAATTTATCACTTGAGAAATGTATCATTGTCATTTAAAGTGGTCATCAGAGAAGATAATGAAATGAATCTTGTAATTTTCACTTGTATGATTCAGTATCAGTGAATAGAAGGAGTAATGAATGCTGATTAAATGCTCGGAACTTTCTTGAAACCTCTGAATTCTATGATAAATAATTGACCACTGTGACGATACAACACAGGTCATTAAAGTGCATTCCACTGCAATAGGTTGGCAGGAGTTCAAACAGTTCTCTGAGTATTTAACCATTTAGATTAAATGGAAGTATATTTTCTATAATGAAATTTGTCAAAATAAGAGGGAATCAACTATTTTCAATCATAGGATAACTGTCTAGGTAAGCATGTTTTAAGGAAGGCAAATTTTTATAGGAGTTTAGCAGTATTGAATGCTAATTTTCTTGTGAAATAATTTCAGGAACTTATTTGATGGGGAAAAAAACAGGAATATCTTAAAATACTGATATTTCTACTAAAATGTGGGTTATTTCATTTTATATACATAAATTTCAGATATACTGTATTTTTTATTAACTTTGAAAAAATTAATGTTAATTTAGCCTTATCTTCACATATTTGTGAAATGATGAAGTATCATTTATACTTTTTTCTAATATACATTGCAGTAAATACAAAGGAGTTAAAATAGCATTTATCCTCGTGCTACCTAAAATCATCTTTCGTATAGCCACACTTTGGGAAACTGTCTTCAGCTGTTAGAATATAAAAAATAACATTTGATACTTTTAGATTGCTTATTCTCAGTTTAATTTGTGGTTGACTCTGTCTCTTCCACTAGGTGGCAATCAAAATCATGTTCTAGTTCAAACATAAAAATTTTAAGAAATATTTGGGACTGAAAGTGTGTTGGACTTGCTTATCATTTTGGTGGACTGGGGATCTGATTAGACTTAGGTAGATGAAGGAGCTTGTCACTGTAGAGGAACCATACATGTCATAATCATAAGCATTTGGATCATTTGGAGAATTTTTGCAAATTACACAAATCCATATTTCTCTCTGCATGCCTCCCCTCCCCTCCCTTATTAGTTTTTCACCTGGTTTGGGGTGAAGAATGTGGGTAGGGGGACAGAGAGGTTTAGAAATCTCCTATACTGTATTTGTTATATGCCATTGGGAGTCACTGGCCTTAGAGTTTGTTTTGCTGCTTTTCCCAGACTTTCTGGTAACCAGATATTAGAGCTGGTATTCAGGATTGCTTCATGCTCAGCTGCTGCTCTGGGATTATAACCTTTGGGAGTTGACCCTCCCAGCCAGCCTGAAACCAAATTGGGATTTGAACTTCCCTTTTTCAGTTTTCTCAAACTCTGTTTCCTCTTGCATTTCTCCCAGTACCTACAGCTTTCTTACTCATCTCTGTGTGTCCAGTTTTTCTCAGGGAATTCACTCAAAAATTCCCTCTAAACAATTCATTGTAAATTATACTTTTTCTTCCTCCCCTTATTCACTAATGTTTATCTATCCTATTGGTGCCAGCTCTGTTGTCTGATTAATGTTATGATGGCAAGCAATCTGATGTGTCAAAGACCTAGTCTGTTACTTTTTCATAACTATTTGCATTTTAATAAGGAGAATTCTAGAAATATAAAAGCCTAACCTAAGGATTAGATTTTTCTAATAACATTTCAAGGACTCTGGTAAGCCAGTGGGGTAGAGGTAGATATTTAAAATAGGCAGTCTTCTGGGTGCCCTTCAAAGATACCAAGCATGCTTATGGCCCTTATTTTTTTAAAGTGTTTATTTGTCTGCCCATGTGCAAACTGGCCTCTCTCACTTTTATCTGTCATTAATACTGTCACTAGATAGCAACCTGAATTGACTCTGTTTGTTATCTGTGGTCCGAGAGAGAGAGAGCTACTGGGTGAGAGTGAGCAAGCACATAACAAAGTGAAGAGTTTATCTATTAACGTGTCCTAGGCCAACAACAGTGATTGGAAGTGATTATTTGATTATTGAGGCTCAGTTTCATAGTTGGGGATTTATACAGATCTAGTAAAGTAGTTTTTCCAGGAGTGTTGGTTTCCAGAGCTGTGTAATTGAATTTTGAGGAACTTGCCATCCATGTTAAATAGGCAGGACCAGGGCCCTTGACCATGCCCACATATCAGTGCCCTGGAGCTGAGGACCAATTTGCTGATTGTATATTATATCTTTTGTTCCCTTCCCTCTCCTTCCTCCTTTCTCCCTTCTTCTTGCCTCTCTTCTTTTCTCTCCCTCTTTAGTCTTCTTCTCTCACCTCTCTTCTCCCTACTTTCCACCATTATTTTTCTCCAATGGAACTCTTTTTGCTAAATGCTTAAAGAGGGCAATCCTGGCCATGGATTTAGAGATGCTTTAAATCTAACTATGGACTTTGTTAGAATGGGATCTTATTTTGAGTTTCATTGGAACCTTTTTATTCTCTCTAGTTCATAGGTTCTTTTACTTCTGCCAGTCTTTCCAGATGTCTTTGCTTAACTGTCCTTTTGCATTTATATTTGCTTTCCTGAGGTGCTTCCATTTCTTTCCCTAGATCTGTCTGTCCTATCTGATGGTTTCTTCCCTTGCCTGCAAACTAGTTCTTTATTTTCTTCCCTTTCATCTTCCCTTATTAACATTATTTGGACAAATCTGAAGAAAGAGGAAGCCTAATAATGGAGTATGACTAGTGCTCGTTAGGGCCAGTCAATCAAGCGTGTTTTGTTGGGAGGAAAGAGTATGAAGAGTTGGCCTAGCATTTTTCTCTGTCAGTTGAAAAGGATTTTAGTGTATCAACCCCGCCCCCCCCAAAAAAGTGTAGTGGGCTGCAAATAAGAAAAGAGTTTATGGCGGTGGGGGAGGGGGGTGTCTTAAAATTATAATTCAGGAGACACACATTTGGGTAATCCTGAAAGAGTGTTCTGAGAAAGTCAGGGGCTTATAAAGACAGAAAGCCATGAGATTGTTAATACTTGCCTGGAAAGAATTGTTATTCATCCTTAAGGAATCACAAGTTGTTTTAGGATAGGGGTCCTAGATGTAAATTACTGGTTATTTTAGGGTAAGGGTCTGATAAGTATCTTGAGTTTCTGGCAGATGTTCTAAATAACTTGCTTATCAGGTCAAAAGGTCAGACTCCATCCAGGCTGAGACTTGCATAACTCATACTTCCTTAATGGCTTCCTGGCTCCCTTTCAGAAAACTCTCAGCAATACCAACTCCATTTGGATTTTCCTTTCTTAAGTAATTATATCATTACTGCAAAAGTGATGAAACCCATTGCAAACTCATTCAATTTTCTTATTAAAGAAAATTAAAACTCCTTTTAACAAACAGACAAAATCAAATATTTTAAGTTGGAGGCTCATGAAATTTAGGGATCTCGTCAAAAGCCTAATGGATGACTGTAGCCCAAAGATAAGGAATTGATATAAAAGAAACATACTGAGATTATGTATCTTTGTCTTGCCTGTTATATTTTAGTCTTAATCTCAAATTGTCTCCAAAAGTCTACTATATAATTTTCCTATGGCTTCTTGTTTTAAGATTTCATCTTGCAATCTATTCTGTATTTCTTTGTCCCCAAGTATAGTTTCTAAGGGCTTTTAAATATTAAGAGATAAGTGAATGCCTCAACATTTCAAGCTAAGAAATACTTTTCTATAAAGTGACATAGAAAATTACTTTGGTGCTATACGTATTTTAAAAAGTTTGATTCATTTGCAACATCATCACACTTCCTCATTTTTTCTTTTTCAGTTAGCTTATAATTTAACTTGGCATGTATCACTACTTCAATTAAGGTTATTTCTCTTTTATCAAATTCATATCTGACTTATTGTTATTTATTCTAACACTAGTTTTTATGTCTACCAATGCCTCTGGTTTTTTATTTTATTGTACTTCTTCCATAGAATGGCTTCTAATCTTCTCTTAAATTCTGGCTTATTTATTATAAATTGATGTAGCCATTGGTCTTCATCCTGTCTTTGAGTGTTGTTATGCCCTAGCTCTTATATATTAAAATTGTTATTACTTTAGTATGTTACTTTCATTTTGTTTCTCCTTTATTATAGTTGGCTCAGAGGGTAAAACGTCTGCCTACAATGTGGGAGAACTGGGTTCGATCCCTGGGTCGGGAAGATCCCCTGGAGAAGGAAATGGCAACCCACTCCGGTACTCTTGCCTGAAAAGTCCCATGGAAGGAGAAGCCTGGTAGGCTACAGTCCATGGGATCACAAAGAGTCAGACATGACTGAGCAACTTCACTTCACTTATTATGGTTAGAGAATAATTTTTATAAATATTTTCTATTTTATTTCAGCATTATTGAGACATAATTGGTCTGTTTTATTAAGGCTAGTAAATTTGGGTGTTAAAAATAATTGCTTAAAAAGAGGGCATGATCCTTAAACATTGCTAGTGGAATTGAAATATGATATAGCCACTCATTATTCCTTCCAGTTTTATTGAGATATAATTGACATCCAGCACTTTATAAGTTTAAGCTGTACATCATAATGATTTGACTTACATAATAAAATGATTATCACAATAAATTTAATATACATCCATCATCTCATGTAGATACAAAAATTTAAAAACAGAAAAAATATTTTTCCTTATAATGAGAACTCTTAGGATTTACTCTCTTAACAACTTTCATATATAACATACAGCAGTATTAACTGTATTTATCATGTTGTGCATTATATTCCTAGTACATATTTATTTTGTAACTGAAAGTTTATATGTTTTCACTGCCTGTCTTCTTCCATTCCTCCTCTACCCTGCCTCTGGTAGAGTCTTTATTTCTATTTAGTCTTTATTTCTATGAATTTGTTTGTTTTTGAAGTATAATTGACCTGTAATGCAGTTCGTTCCTCTTATACAGCATAGTGATTTGACATTTCTGTGCATTTTAAAATGATCACTTCAATAAGCTTAGTTATGATCTGTCACCATACAAAGATACTACACTGACTTTGTTTCCCATACTATTCATTTCATACCCATGACTTCTTTTGCAACTGGTATAGCCACTTTTGAAAACAGGGTGATAATTCCTAGAAATGTTAAATACAGGATTATCATTTGACTTAACAATTCTACACCTAGGTATATACCCAAGAGAATTGAAACATATGTCCAAACAAATATAAAGAAATGTCCATAACATTTATAATAGCCAAAAGTGGAACCAATCCAAATATCCATCAGTTGATATATGTGTAAACCAAATGTAGTATATCCATACAACATAATATTATTTGACCATAAAAAAAGGATTAAAGTGTCAATATATGCTACAATATGTATGAACCTTGAAAACATGTTATATAAAAGAGGCCACACACACAAAAAATATATGATTCAATTTATATGAACTATCTAAATTAGGTAAAGGCAATAGAGACAGAAAGAAGATTAATGGTTGCAGATACTGGCGAGAGGGAATAATGGAACTTCTTTTTGGAGTGATGAAAAGTTCTAAAGTTGATTATGGTGGGACTTCCCTGGCAGTCCAGTGGTTAAGACTCCACACTTCCACTGCAGGGGGCACAAGTGGTGCCCCTGATGGGAGAACTAAGATCCCACATTCTATATGGCATAGCCAAAAAACAAAAAATTGGTTTTGGTGCTTGAGAGACAACTCCATGAATGTTCTAAAAACTATTGAATCACACATTTAAATGGGTAAATTTTACAGTATGTGAATTAATATTTTAATAATCTATCATTTTTAATAAAGTATTTTTATTTTACTTATTTTTAAATTCTTTGGCCATGCCATGCAGCATGTGGGATCTTAGTTCCCAGCCAGGAATTGAACCCATGCTTCCTGCCATGGAAATGTGGAGTCTTAGCTACTAGACCTACTAGACAGACTGCCAGGGAAGTCTTGTTAATCTATTACTTTTTTTTTAATTAAAGAGGACAAGGGAGATTTTGCTTATGACAAGGGCAGACTAAGGAATTTGGACCAACCAACTGCTTAGAATAACTAGAAAAACTTACCACCCCTCCAATTGTTTTAATGTGCCTATGGACATAGGAGAACTGATAAGACAAGAACAGTAGGATCTAGATCTCGAAGAAGGAGGGCACCAAGAAAGGGAAGTGCAGCATTTCCTCAAGAGTATCTGCCAATTCTAGTTTAAGTTTATTAGCTGAGAAGCTATTAAATTGACAGAACTTTTGACAGCTTTACAAGGCCACAGGGAGAAAAATTGGAATTCAGTGCTCACTAAAAGTAGGCAGGTCCCTGCAAACTTCAAGCTGAAAAGCCTAGAAATATGAGTGAACAGGAAATAGAATGGTCTTCTTTCAGAGACTGTAGCTCAACTTTAACTCATCTCAGTTCCTAAAATTGAATTAAAGTAATCTAGGTCTGCTAAGTGTCTTAAATTGGTTCCTCAAAGCAAATGTACATCCTTCCTAAAGAAAATAATATTATTCTAAGCCTTCAACTTATTTATACTATTTTCTGTATACTAAAATTCCATTAAGTACAATGCCAGGTACTTAAAAATAGCTAGGCAGAGAAGATAAACCAACATGATTAGAAATTGGAGACTTGGATATACAATAAAGACTGACAGATGATCCAGCTGATGGAGTTATCAGAAACAGACTTTTAAAGACTATTTTTAATATGTTCAAGGAAACTGAAATAAGATTGAGAATTTTGGCACTGGCTAAAAATATAAAAAAGAACCAAACTCATAGAAAATGTTTGCTTAATTAAAAAAGGGCCCAGATAGAAAATCTGGGAACAAAAGACAGAAAACAGTAACCTAAAGTAAGAAATCAATGATGAAAACAAATCAAGGCAAGGATGTAGAACAATAGGAGTGATTATGCAGTACTAGAGTAAGTGTAAATTAGTATAATCGCTTTGCAAGAGAGTTTGTAATTATCTGCTAGCATTATCTGCTAGCATTACAAAACTCTCGCTTTGCAAGAGAGTTTGTAATTATCTGCTAGCATGTAATTATCTGCTAGCTTGTAACTATCTGCTAGATAGTTACAAGCTAGTTTGTAACTATCTGCTAGCTAGTAATTACTAGCATCTGCTAGTAATTACACTAGCAATTATCTGCTAGTGTAATTACAAATAGCATTACACTATTTGTAATCAATAGAAACATTTCACCAAGAGACATGTACAAAAATATAGATTATAAGTTATTCATAAGAGTGCCAAACTGGAAATAACCTGGATACCCACCAACCAGCTATGGTTAAATAAATCATATTTTCATGTAATGGAATATTACACATTTATAAAAATGAACAATCTACAGCTGCAAACAAGAATATGGATGAACCTCAGAAAGACAATGTTGGCGAAAGAAGCTAAACAGAAAAACACACATTGTGTTATTACACTTTATGTAAAGCTCAAAAGCAAGTAAAACTAATTTCATGTTTCTGTGCACCTGAGTGCAGAGTGCATGTATGTGGGTCTATACTTATCTGAAAATATACTAGACTGTTAACTGGTTATTTCTAATGGGTGATTTTTATTTTCTTATATAACATCTGTATTATCCTCAATATAAACAGTGTATGACTTTTATTAAAAAACAGCTTATCCAGAAAATATAGCATTCCCATAATATAGGATAAAAATAGTATATACAAAGTGAAAAACCCATTTTCTTACAAACAGTGTTTAAGTCAACTGTACTTCTATAGGATGATAAATTTATCTTTTTTCTCTAAGAGGAGATTTTGTTTTGTTCTTGTATGGAGAAGGTTCTGGAAAAAGACAAAAGCATAAAGAAGCATAAACCTATCATACAGAGGCAAGTGTTGTTAAAGCATTTTAGTATATTTTCTCCTATCCTTTTCAATGATGTTTTAATGAGATCATATACTATATACAATTTTAATTTTTTTAACTTTTTCAATTTAAATTTTTATTACTTGTTGTTGTTACTTCTGCAAAATATTCCTTAGTTGTCTGCCTGCCTACCTGTTTTTTCTCCTTCTCTGCTTCTGTCCCTTGCTGTCTACTTCCTTCCTCCCTTTCTTTTGTTCTATCCCTTCCTTTTGTCGGTAAGCATTCACTAAGCTCCTTTTGGTGCTAGACACTCTGGGGAAGGAGATAGACACTCAGCAAAAGTAAAAGAGAGGTTATAAATATTTGATATGTATTTATATATATGTATATTGTATATGTATATATAATAATATATGTACATGCACTCAGTTTTGCCATTGTAGAATGAAAACAGCCATAGACAACACGTAACTGCATGGGCCTTGCTGTGTTCTGATAAAAACTTTATTGATAAAAACAGACTATGGGCCAGACTTGTCCTATCTGGCTGTAACTAACAACCTCTGGTCTGCAAGGAGGGACTGGACTTAGGTGTAAGCAACTGTAGGGACTGGTACTTCTGGAAAAGTTAAAAAAGTAAGGTCCACTCACCTTAATTTCTCTCCACCCTCACAGTTGCTTCTAATAGTTGTTCTAATCTAATGAGCCTTTTAGATAATTAAACAGTCTCCAGCCTCTCCCTGAACCTTAGGCCTCTGCAGCACATCTAGAGTTCTTTGGCAAGGTTTTCTAAGGGTTTTAGCTTAGATAATTTAGCCATAAATTCTAGGGATTATGACTGAGGCTAAGAATAATAAGTAAGGGGAAAGTACCAGATTTCAAGGAATTGTAAAAAATTTTACAATAAAAATTATCGTTAAGGATCATTGAAATGCCCCCAAAAGCTATGATCATTTTTCCATATTAAGAATTATTTCTAAATATCATTTTATATAAATGCATATTATTTATTTAACTATATCATAATTTAACAATGTTTAACTATTAAGCTGTTCACAATTTTAATTATTTTAAATAATGCTTTGCTTAGCAGCTTTCTACATGCCATATTTATACCATATTTTGATTTCTTCTAGTAGAGTCTCAAAAGTATAATTATTAGAATAAAAGGATGGAAAGCAGAATTAAGGTTTTTTTATATATTACTATATAGCCAAATTGTTATCTAGAAAGGCTGTGCAACTTTATACTCCTGCCATCTATGCGTGGAAGTTCCTGTGTCAGAATCCCCTTTCTAGCACTGTTTATTTTCTTTTTCACTAAATTGTTTATAAAACTTTCCTATATGTAGAATTAGCTGATAAGAGCCAGTTGGCAGCAGATTTCATGTTGGACTGTTGCCTTATCAGACTGTTCGGTTATTTTGGGAGTGGTTTGCTAAGTAACATGGCATACAACCAACCGTGGATTCTGGTCAGGCTACTACAGTGTTTGCCATTTGGGTTGAAGGCCAGTTTATGTAGACCATTTGTTTCTAGTGTCTTTTTACCTTTTTTTTTAATCTTATTTGGCTCCACCAGGTTTTAGTTGAATCATGCAAGATCTTCAGTTGTGGCATCCAAACTTCTAGTTGCAAGTGTGTGGGATCCCACACATGTAGTTCCCTGATCAGAGATCAAACCCCCTGCACTGGGAGCATGCAGCCCTTAGCCACTGGATCCCCAGGGAAGTCCCCATTTACCTTTCTTGAGGGTCATGATAAAGATTTCTAAAGCTTGATAAGTTGTTGTTATTCATTTGCTAAGTTGTGTCCGACTCTTTGGGACCCCATGAACTATAGTACACCAGGCTTCCCTGTCCTTCACTATGTCCTGGAGTTTGTTTAAATTCATGTCCATTGAGTCAGTGATGCCTTCCAACCATCTCATCCTCTGTTGCCTTCTTCTCCTGCCTTCAATCTTTCCCAGCATCAGGGTCTTTTCTAGTGAGTCGGCTCTTTGCATCAGGCGGCCAAAGTATTGGAGCTTTAGCATCAGTCCTTCCAATTAATATTCAGGGTTGATTTCTTTTAGGATTGACTGGTTTGATCGCCTTAGTATTCCTTTCTTAAGTTATGGGAGAGGAATAAGAGCAAGGCTCTTTTTCTCTGGTAATCTGTTTAAAGAGTAGATGAATTTTTTGTGTTTTCAATTACTAGGTAACAATTAAGGTAATGAAGAAAGCAATTCTAGTGTTCATCTGAAGAATCATAGTATATATCAAAAATAAGACTTGTCTCAATATATATACTTAGTGAAATATTTCATTACATTTCCAGCTTTTGAGGAAATTTTAGTTAAAATTCTGGCCTGGCAATTTTCTTCTCCCCTGCTTTTTTTCTTTTTAATGGGGAGTAATTAGGCTTTGAAACTAGACATTTTATTTCTCTTCCAGAAATTCTTTTGGTAGATTTGTGTAAGAAGGAGAGTAATAATGGGTGTGACATTGAGGGTTGAAGCCTATAATATCTATAATTTATATTATTACTTATTTATAATTAATATAAATAATTATAACTAAGTATATAATTAAGTATATCTTAGTTATAATTTATAATTAAGACAAATTCTTTTCTTCCAAAAATTAATAATACTCTTACTTTATTGCAGTTAAAGAAATTGAGACAATTTGGGACTTACTGTAGCATTCTGATAAAATGAGCAAAAGAAAGAATGTGCTTGGAGAGTGTGCCCTCTTGGGAATTTCACATTCCTCATTGGCTCAGAGGGTAAAGTGTCTGCCTGCAATGCTGGAGACCTGAGTTCGATCCCTGGGTCAGGAAGATCCCCTGGAGAAGGAAATGGCAACCCACTCCAGTACTCTTGCCTGGAAAATCCCATGAACGGAGAAGCCTGGTAGGCTACAGTCCATGGGGTTGCAAAAAGTCAGACACGACTGAGCCAGTTCACTTCAATCTTACTTTGTAGAATGTCACTCATGGTGTTCTGTTGGAACTGCTTTTTCTAGGTAAAAAATAGGATGGGGTGGTGGTGGTGGTGGTGTTACTGTTTTATATCAACCTAGAGAAAAACTGAAGAACTGTTATGTTTGTATATACTTACAGGTGCTTCTAGCATCTTAACTTTGTTGAAAGTTCCTGATGTTTATTTATACAATTCTTTTGGCCTCATTCCAGTGCTGATACTAAAATCAAAACAAACAAAAAGAACCTTACATTTATCTTATTGATCATTTTGTAACCATGAAAGAAGAGATTGTTTAATTTCAGCACAGTTGAATTAAAACAATTTATGGGTTTTTAAAAACCAAAATTTGAAACCATGAATTGCACTGAAAGAATTTGTAAATTCATTCTTAGCAGCATCTGTATTTAATTAAACTGTATAGTCCTGAGAATTAATATTCAGGTCAAGTTCTTTGTCCATGTGTCATTAAGAAAGATTTTTACTTGTGACTAAGTAACAGCCTAGAATTTTAAAATAAAGAACCCATAACCTTAGCCAGGTATTTATCAGGTAAATACCCATAGCCAGGTATTTATCAGCATTTACTTTTTTATCATACCAACCTTATCAGTTAAGAAAAATAAGCTGAAAAATTGGAACTGTATATATTTATATGTGTGTATATGTACTTTTTTTTCTTTTTGTTTCATTTTTTATTTTTTTGTATGTGTACTTCTGTATTATGTATATTATAAAACACAAAAATAGAAATTTAAAAATTATGTAATGATCTTGATAGAATTAACTTTGAAGAAGTGAAAGTCACTCAGTTGTATCTGATTCTTTGTGACTCCATGAATATACAGTCCATGGAATTCTCCAGGCCAGAATACTGAGTGGGTAGCCTTTCCCTTCTCCAGGGGATCTTCCCAACCCAGGGGTCGAACTCAGGTCTTCTGCATTGCAGGCAGATTCTTTACCAACTGAGCTATCAGGGAATCCCAGTAGAAATAACTTTAAATTTTACTTAACAGTACATTAAAACTTTTATTTTTACTTTATAATATTAACAATAACAATAGAATATGCTTTATTATTTTTGAAAATCTTCTAACACCTTGCCACAATAGTAATTCAAGATAATTTGAAATTCATTTCTGCTCATCCTACAATAATATATGGAAGTTTTTGTTGAAATTTGCCTGGTAAATTTTTATCCTTCTCAATATGACTCAATCACATTTAGTGACTGCTGTGCTAGTTTTTGTATTCTGGTATTCCTTGTTATTAATATTTTTAAAGCCCCAAATACTCCTGTTTTTATTGGTTTAATACTGTTAACTTGGAAACAACCGGTAGCATTGTTCACCTTTCTTGGTTCTCTTTCCAGTCTATCCTCCCACCTCTCCTCTCCTTTACAAAAAAATTTAAAAACACACACTGGTTTAGAGAGAGCCTTCAGAAAGCAGCTAATCTCTTTCCTGAGGCGAGGGAGAAATTAACAGAATCATCCTTCTCAGGTTAACTGGAATTAAAATCAAAACTGTTACAAGCCAGTAGCTTCTTGGCCAGAATGGAGGAGCTACCTCACGGGTCTGAAAGTACATTAGAGGGGAGCTAAATACTTCAGGGATATCCATTTGGAAGGTACTCTGATGAGAAGGATACAAAGGAGAAAGAATCATTAGATATACTCAGATCTAATAATTTACATTGGAATTATAACTTTATAATGTTTTTTATACTGTTTTATGCAAAATGTAAATTTTCATGTTTGAAATAAATTGAATGTTTAATGTCACTGACTTTTAGCCATTTTATACTCTGAATACTTTTTAGTGAAGATATTAATACTTAGTATTATACAAAATTAATACCTAGATACTGGTGTTGTCATTTGCTTCATTATTACAATTTTTACTTTGATTTTTTTGTGTGGTTAATAACATGTTCAAAGACCATTTAGATTCTTTGGAAGTTCTTAAACATTAGAAAAATTTTAATCCGTGTCTATAAAATTGCAGTTTTGAGTTTTATTGGTGACAGACATTATTTTCAACAATAAAATCATGTAACAATGGAAACATTTTTAAACATCCATTATCAGAATATTTTCTGTATAATGTGAGTTTTTTAAAAAGCAACTGCTTTTTCAGGGACTTTCCTGATAGACCAGTGGTTAAAACTCCAAGCTTTCAATACGGGGTACACAGGTTGGATCCCTGGTCAGGGAACCAGAATCCCAAATGTCACTCAGAATGGCAATAAATTACTTTTCAAAAAGCAACTTCTTTCTCAGTCATTGTTACAATATCTTTACTTTGAAGGGAGACAGATTAGGTATGTGGGGAGTTATTTTAGTTTTGGATACCTTCTGGGTACCTATGTAGCATACTCTTGACAGCCACAAGTCATCATAGAAGAGGTCAACAAATTTGGAACAATTGTCTTGTTACAGAAAAAAGGTAGCTAATTCTTATTTAAGTTTAACAAATCTTTAAGATATTTTGCCACAAGATAACCAGCAAATTTCTGTATGGTACACAAGAATTTTTGGGTCCCTCTTGATCTCATTACTGAATTTTGAAAGAATATGTTACTTTAAGATCTGTTTTTAAAGTTCTTTTTAATCATATGTTATATACAGTATACAGAAAAGTGTATGGTACATATGTACAATTTAAAAATTCATAAAGCCCACACCCATCCAACCAACAGTGAAGTCTAGAAATTAGCTGCACAGCAGCTGTTTTGAAGCTATTTTGAAGGTGTGTGTCTTTCACCAAACACATCCCTCTGCCTCCCTATAGGTAGTCACTCTCATGACATTTATGTGATCATTTTCCTGCTTTTCTTTATTATTTATTGTCTATGTATCCCTAAATACTGAATTCAGTTTTACCTGTTTTTGCATCTCATGTAAATGGGATCCTACTGTGTATATTCTTTTGTGACTTGTTGAGCATTATAGTTTTCATCCAAGTGGTACATAACTACTTTCATTGTCAGTGGTTTCTAGCATTTTATTCTATAAGTATCAGCAGTTTATTTATTCATTCTACTTTTGAACATTTGGGATATTTCCATTGTGGGACTTTTACAAAGAATGACATTATTGTATGTGTCTCCTGGTATATATATACGAGAACTCTTCTAGGATATATCCCAGGGAGTAGATTTGATGGGTAGTAGTGTATATGGGGTCGCACAGAGTCGGACACGACTGAAGTGACTTAGCAGCAGCAGCAGCAGCAGTGTATATGTATATTCAACTTCAGCTTCCCAGGTGGCTCAGAGGTTAAAGCATCTGCCTGCAGTGCGGGAGACTTGGGTCCGATCCCTGGGTCAGGAAGATCCCCTGGAGAAGGAAATGGCAACCCACTCCAGTACTCTTGCCTGGAGAATCCCGTGGACGGAGGAGCCTGGTGGGCTACAGTCCACGGGGTCGCAGAAAGTCGGACACGACTGAGCGACTTCACTTTCACTTTCATATTCAACTTCACTAGATAGTGCCAGACTCTTTTCCACAGGGGTTTTACCAGCTTATATTTCCAGTAGAGTTTCCATTGTTCTGCCTCCTACTAGTACTTGATATTGTGAGATTGTTAAATTTTACCATTCTGATGAACATATTATGCTGTGTCATTATATTTTTTCCATGAGATGGAAGTTGGTAAAGTGTTATTAATGATAACCAGTTGTAGGATTATAGGTGATTTTTATATTTTCTATGCTTTTAAAGCATTTTCCTATAGTATTTACACTTACCTCTTCAGCTACCACTTCATTGCTCTCATTCCTCTTTACAGAAAACTCTTTGCAAGGATTATTTGTACTCACCATACCAAATTTTTCTCTTGAACCCAGTTCATTCAGGATTTTGCTCTAACTACTCCGCCAAAACTGCTCACATGCAGGTAACCAGTGGTCATTTCATAGACTAGTCCTCATCTCATTTGACTTAGCAGTAGCACTTGACACAATCATTCTCTAATCCTGAAAAGTCTTTAATTTGCTTTTGGATACCATACTAAATTAATTTTCCTTTAGGTTGCTGCTTCTCATTTTTTATAGCTTTTGATACTTTGATTATTCCCTCCATCATTTCTCCCCCAGGTATTTATTTAAAATTTTTTTAAACTAAAGAAAAGTTAAAAACGTTATCTTCATGATTTTTGATTAACTTTTTTTCTGATTATAAAAGCAATATAGGTTTTGATGGTCATACTGTGGTTATATAAGACGTCATCATTGGGGGTTTACCTGCATGAAGTGTATATGGGAAATCTTTGTAGTATTTTTTCCAACTTCTATATTTCTAAAGTGATTTCAAAATGTATTTACTCACTGTATTTTATTGGGCTCCTATGATATGCCAGGTACTGTTCTAGACCCTGGGAATAGAGTAGTGACCAAACTGACAAAAATCCCTGCTCTCGTGAAGCTTTTATTTATTAGAGGTAATCAGTAGTAAATAAAAAGTACATATTATGCTAGATAGTATAAATGCTAGAGAGAAAATGTAAGGCAGAAAAGCAGAGATGGTATAAGAAATGACAGGGATGGAGAACAGAGGTTGAAATTTTAGGTAGGGTGACAAGGATAACCAAATGTCTCATTGAGAAAGGGGACCTTGAGGAAGGACTTGAAAGAAGTAAAGAAGCAAGCCATGAAAACATTTAGGAGAAAGGCCTTCAGAGCCTCTGTTTAAAGTAATAACAAAGGTCCTAAAGTAGATGCATGCTTTCAGTGTGTCAGGAATGGTGAGGAAGGTACTGGGGTTAGTGTGGTACACAAATCCTAGAGATGGGGTGGTAGAGGGGTAGCAGAGAGCAGTTATGATATGTGAATCGGAGTTCAGGCTGGAGATAATAGTTGGAGTGCCATCAGCATGCACATTATATTTGAAGTTATGGGACTAAATGAGTCCACCAAGAGACTGAGTGTAGATAGAGAAGAGAAAATGGATTCAACTCTGGATTACCCTGACATTTAAGGATTGGGGGTTTGAGAAGGAATCAACTAAGAAGACTGAGAATTTGTCCCTTTAGGATTATGTCTATTGGCATGTGAAGTCCTGCAGGTACTAACTCAGGTTTCCCTCGTCTCTCACTACTTCTCTTCTTACTACTTGTAGTTTTAAAACATTTATCGTGCTCCCTTTCTGGGTTCTTTCTACATACTTTTCCATTCTTTAAAGCACAATTTTTTTTCTTTTCCTCATCCTTGATTAACTCCTTTGTATCTTTTCAGATTCACTTCAATAATAGTTTTCTTGTGGTCTGCCAGACATGATTTAGTTTCCCCTTCTATGTACTCTGCACGTACCCAGCATCACACAACCTTTTTGCTCCTATTATTGCTCATAATCACTTTCTCTCTTTTTCTATTCTTCCTCTCTGAACTGAAATTGCTCACTTACCTCTCTTCTCCAGTAGACTGTGATCCTTGAGGCTCTATGTCCTGTTGATTATTTAATATTTAACACAGTGCTTAATACTTTGTTGGCACTTAAACAATATTTCATAAACTAGAGAACCAATAAAGTAATTAACCCTAATAAAAAGAGAAGAGCTTATATAGGCTCAACCTTTGGAGATGTTTTACCGAAATTTTTACTTTCCTTTTAGGTTCAAAGGATTTGTTAAAGAAACCACTCATCACACACAATTTCAATAGTTAATAGGGGATTATTTGACTTAATTTCAACATACAGTCATTAAAAGAAGAGAAATAGAAACAATAGAGACAGCACCAAATTAGGCCAGCCGACCTCCAGACTTAAACAGTGCTGGGAAGTCCCTCATTAACAGCAATCTGGAGTCCCAATTGGGAAAAGGTCCCAGGCAGTGCATCCAACCACGAGTGAGACTTCAGATTGCAGTTTCAAGGGCTCCCACTTATAATTCCAGACACAAAAATGCAGCTCTGACTTTTTTTAACTTTTACAATGCTGTTTGTTTCACCTCTAGAATTTTGCTAGACCCCAGGGTGTTGGCCAGACCTCCAGGGGCTCAAGAATTTCGAAACCTGCTCTCTTATCTAAAGCGCCGCCTGACTTGCTGTGTTTGCAGGCAGGCATGGAATCCGGGCAGTACCCAGGCAGGTCAGAAGTGGGTCAGAGGCCTGCTCTCCTGCTTCTGAAGTCTGAACAAGACTTCCTCCATTTTAATTTCCCTAATAGGAGACATTGAGTAAAGTTGGAGCATAGGGCAGGGTTTTTGTGGAAGAGAATGTTATTTAGGCATCAGAGGAAGCAAGAAATGTGTCTATAAGCCAGAAATTACCAATATTTTTCTTATAGCAGCAAATATCTAGGCACAATGGCTTGATTAACTTCTTTTCTGTCTTCTTTATTGAAAAGCTGCCCAGCATACACAGTGTTTTACCAAACAGGTAGAAACAAGTACAGTGGGTTCATTATTTTGAATGTTTATTTGCATGGGGTTTTTGTGAATACTTGATTCTCTTTTCATTTTCTAACAAACAGTTCCAATTTGGTAGGTGTTTGAGAGTTTCATCTTCCATAGAGATGTGAATAAAGAAATAGTTTTAAATCAAGAGTCTTCATTGTGAGAATGAACCTTCTTAAGAGTCATGGAATTGTTAGTAAATTTCAGAGAAGCGTAACTGGTCAGTAGAAGGGTGGAGACAGATTTAAAAGCCAAAAATTTTTAAGGAATTTAAGGAGTGGAACCTAGAAAAGGTGTTAGGTAAAAATAAGGTTTCTTTGTTTATAAGTGTATTAAATGAAAATACAGGGTTTTGAGTCACATTTTTAAATATTTTAAAAATTTTGCTGAATGTTAAAAACATTTTTTTTTCTGTAGCATGACCATAAATATTTTTAAGGTGAGATAAACATAACTTGTGCATGAAATATTATAATTTCTTTCCAGTGTGACACAGTTGAGCTGCATTTCAAATGAGAAGTACCATTGATAGGGAGCATTCATGTGAAACTGTTCAAAAGAAAAAGTTTCAAAAAATGTTTTATTCTGAATATTCTCTGTATAGTTTCAATTTTAAGTGTTTTCAAATTCAACAAAAGTTCAATTTAGAAATATAATTCATATTTTTTGCTTTCTCAGATGAAGCTTTAGCATATGTTTCTAATAATTCAGTTAAAATATGCTGAGTTGTATATTTTTAAAAAGAATCTGCATTGAAAAGATTCCAAAATATTTGTTTGAACAGGCACTCAGCATCTTGATGAAAACTGTTGAAAAAGAACAACTTTCAGAGTCATTCTGCTCTCTGAGTACCCAAGCCAACTAAACTGGTACAGTTAACACTTCTGTAAGAGGCCAGGAGCCAAGAAATTGGAACACTTCCTGGACTGCTTTTTAACAGGCCTTTGAGCCAACTTAGTGCTTGGTATTAAATATTAATACCATTGAATTTTCAGAGTAACAAGCTACGAGTAGAACATTCTCATCTCTTTCTGTCAATGTCATGCTTATTAGTCTCTATTAGTTATCATTGATTAGCTTAAAGCTCTGCTTTATGTTGGCCTTAAAGCTGTAGTTTGTTTTTTAATTTTGTGGGATATCATTCTTACAAAACAAGAAGGGAATGTCCTGTAGAATGTGACCCCTCACTGTCTCCCAGACATAAATGTTTTTATATTGCTTTTTTTAATACTACTGAGTGCTACAGTAGAGATGTAAATTATTTAGAACACCTAATGCCTTCAAAAGAGTGGTAATTATCTCAGGCTACCAAATTTATAAGTAAGGATAGTTTATTTGGCCTCTGACTCTTGTTTTCAGTGTATCCCCTTGAGATTTATTGACATCACTGATTTCATTTAGCAAATATATGCTTACTATAGATAATATATCATATTGATCTCTATATCTACTTATTTGCTCTAGGAAATGCTCTTAGATGTTTTTTGAATTGAACTAGAAAGTACCCACCATATTTAGGTGCTATGGTGGAGAGTAAATAATAAACAAAAGATTCAAAGATACTGTATGCTAACTAGAGAGACTAGGCTAAATTTAACTTCTCTAATATTACAGAGTTATTTGGAAAAATTGCATAAACTAAAATTCCAGTCACTTGGTTTTTCAAGTGCTTCCTGCAAGATTAGATTAACAGTGTCTCCAAAAATGGTTACCATACTTTAAGAAATTTTAAGCTTATTTCAGAACTATGAATGTAGAAGACTTACAGGGAACCAGTGATAAATCTCTTGGCTTTTTTTCCCCTTTATTATTTTGGATCTATGTACAATCTGAAATAGCAAATTCTATACAGTTTGGGAGACAATTCATTTGTAACTTCAAGGGATCTGAGGAATACAGTCATTTCATGCACCCCTGCAGATCTTTCCATTTAAAGTAGTTTATTGCTGGAAAGAAAGCAAATGGAGAGAGTTTCAGTAAGGAACTGAATGGGTTAATGACTGAACATGATGGTTGAAAATCAGAATCTATGGTTGATTGGGACACAGTTATGAGGAGAAAACATTGCATATAAATAGTAATGTAATGGTATGTTACTGAAATCTAAGAAAAGTAGAATGAGACAAAATATCTCTAGTGTCTTGATGTTCCATTTGATAGTACTTTGGATAAGTTTCATAAGGGAGTTGGTTGAGACCACTAATCCTTAGTACATGAACCAAGAAATAGGAATTGTATTTATCATAGGAAGTAATTTTGGCCCATAAAGGAGTAGAGACTCTTTAATAGAGGAATGTTTTTGTCTGTAATCTGTCTGATTCAATGCCAAACATTTTTCAGAGAATATTCAAAGCTGTGCCTAAGTTTCATTGTTGAAAACCGACAGCTGCTATATGTCTTTTTGATAACTGATTGAAGCTCTTTCTGTTATGTCTCCTCTGTTGCTAAATTCCTTAAGTTTAAAAAAGTGTGTTTAAAGTAAGAACTTTATGAAACAAAAGCTTTATTCTATACATTGGATAATACTTCTTTTGTGACATTTTCTTTTCCCACCAAAAGTGAGAAGTGAATGCCTTGCCTTGGTACATCCCATTTCTAATGGAGGACAAGAAGTCATTTTCTTCAATGGCTGACTTCCAGAATTTCTGCCTGAACGTTCTTTGTCAAGTGTATATTCCCTTCTCTAGGCCTTTCTATATAGAGCCCACAAACATCGTCAGTGTGAATGATGTCATTCAGAGGGTTAGCGACCATGCCTCTGCCATGAACAAGAGGATTCATTACTACAGCCGGCTCACCGCTCCTGCAGACAGGGCACTGGTAAGGGGCAAAGCATTCCTAATTGTCTAAGAAGTTGAAATGAACAGTGAACATAAGTCAGGGCAACTCCCAGTGGTTGAACTTTTTGCTGGCCATATTCCAAGGATGGCATCATGGAAAGTCAAAGATACTAATTAATACATCTTACATCTCAGACTAGTTCATTCTTATTAGCCTGGCATAGAGAAATTTGAAACAATCTCTTTATGTTTACAACACCCTAGAGATTTGTTAGATTGAATTCTGCTAATCCATAATCCTAAAATCTTTGAGAAGGATGAACTATTGAAGTAGTTTAGGTCATTGATTAATAAAATAAATAATAAGTTGTGCTTAGTCTATTCAATTTTTCAGTTTGTAGGTATAATGGAAAAATTTTTGAGATATTTTCTATAGGAATGAGAAACTGAAATTTATCAGATCAGATCAGATCAGTCGCTCAGTTGTGTCCGACTCTTTGCGACCCCATGAATTGCAGCACGCCAGGCCTCCCTGTCCATCACCAACTCCCGGAGTTCACTGAGACTCACGTCCATCGAGTCAGTGATGCCATCCAGCCATCTCATCCTCTGTCGTCCCCTTCTCCTCCTGCCCTGAATCCCTCCCAGCATCAGAGTCTTTTCCAATGAGTCAACTCTTTGCATGAGGTAGCCGAAGTACTGGAGTTTCAGCCTTAGCATCATTCCTTCCAAAGAAATCCCAGGGCTGATCTCCTTCAGAATGGACTGGTTGGAAGAGTCAAAGAGCAGATATTAAAGATTTTAAGCTTTGCAGTCCACCTACTGTCACATATTCTTTTCTGCTTTTGTTTTTGAATCATTTAAAATGTAAAAACTGCCCATAGGAAGAGACTGTAAAAAATCAGATTGAAGGCTACATCTTCCTATTAAATCTGTATTATTATCTTAGGTTCAAAACTATATAAGTAATTTCATGCTTATAAGAATTACCACATATGAGATGTTCAGAAATTTGAAAGTTTAAAGAAGAATGAAACATTCTGAGAAAAAAATCATTTTTATAGGTAATAATAAAAAGGGAGAAGGGAATTCAACATTCTAGATGTTTACAAGGGGCAAGGACTGAGCTAGTCACTTGAGCACAGATGTCTCATATTAGGCCTTGTGAATTCCTAAGATATCTTTTTGCGTAGTCAGAGTAGGGACTTTCAAAATATTCTGGGTGGGATCATTTGTTTCCCCCAATTTTTTCACTTTTTCTTATTCTAGGTCTTTACGTCAGTAGTTATGGTAAAGTCTTAGTGCCATATGAGAATTATCTAAGCCCTCTGGGGAGTAGAAGTAATCCAGTATCTCCAGGTCTAGTTCAGACCTCCTAGAGGCTGTATTCTCAGAAGCAAACTTCAGAGATACCAGCTGAGCCAGTCTAACTCTGAGTGTATGTTGTTTGCCTGGAAATTGTCAGCACTGTACACCAAGTTGAATCCCTTTTGTTAACTGACAGAGAGATGAGTCTAGTTAATCAAAGTATATAAACAGTGACCTAAAATTAATATGATATGACCATTTTAATGATTGTGTGTATACATCCACGCTCATTTTCTGAGAATCCCAAAATTATTTTTCTTAAAAGATTTTTAAAGGAAGAGAAATATGAAACCACAGGTGTCAGGTCTTTGCAGAGTTATAACTTTTATTTCTGAAAATTTCCCCACTTACTTTAATATTTTTATTCTAAATTGGAGAAGGGTAGTAAATCATTTGACTACCAACATCTCCCAGATGCTTGCTAATAAATGTGTGGCCTGCACAGGCCAGCATCACTGAGAGCATGTTAAAAAGGCAGACTCTCAGCCCTTAGTCCAGATCTACTGAATCAAAATCTGTATTTTAACAAATTTTCTGTGTGAATCACAAAAATATTCAAGTTTGAAAAGCACTGTCCTAGACCCACCGACAGAGTGTGGGATCCAATCTCCCAGTTTTTCTATATCTCCTAATAATTTCTTATCCTCTAGCTTTTTAATCGTATCCCTGATAGCTTTAGATTTTCACTTTTTATGAACTTGCTCTGGTAGATATCATAGTTTATCTCCTGCCTGATGCAGACATGGTCCTGTCCCTTTTTTCTTTTACTCCATAGTAGAATACAGCAGAGCTCAGACCCTAGAGGACTGAGGGTAAAGAGAAGGCGGCAGACCTATTTCTATATATGCTTTTGTAGCTCTAAGAAATAATTGTTTACAAAGCCACAGGCATGGCATTCAAGACATTCTTTCCCCACAAGGCACCAAAAATTGTATGCATAAAAAGAGAAGGATTTGATATTCTTTCTTTTTGCATCAGTTCGTATCCTGTCTACCTACTGAAGCCTAATATTCTGTCACTTCCTTGAGGTCTTTCCCAACTATTCCAGTCCCCATTATTGTTGTTATTATTATTGTCATTTCTGTGTTCCAGAATTGAACACTTAATTTTTATTCTTATAGCCTTATATAATTGTTTTATATGTTTTCTAACTGAAATTTAAACTTCTTGAAGTTAGGAGCCATATATTATTTTTTCTTGAACACTAAACCTAGCATTGTACCTAGCACAAAGTTGTAGATTTATGTAGTAAGTACTGATACAAAAGATTCTTGCTTTATACCAGTCAGTTCTTATGTCTTTAATATTATATGTAAGGACTACATATTCTCAAAGGACAATTCTCAGTGAGATGGTCAGAATTCCATCAGGAAACCATATTTCTTTTAACTCCCAGAATAGGGAGGTAGAAAGAAATGTGTCGGGGTCAAGTGGGAGCTATGTGTATGAGAAATATATACATATTTAATCATTCTTTTCCTGTGTGTCTTCAACCTCTCTCTATTGGTTCCATCCCTACTGTTTACATCTCCTGTCTTTAAGAATCTTTGTCTTGCCTTTACTTTAAGCCTCTTTAGCTTACCTTTTTCTTCTACTACCAAAGCATTTAAAAGAATAGTCTATATTTTTTATTCTTTTCTTACCCTTCTTTTGACTCCTCAATTTCTTATAGTTTGAGTTCCCAGCCTGCCTCTTCTCTAAAACCACATTCACATAGGAATTTGATGCCCACTTGATTCTTAAAATTCTCCTCACTTAAAGCCCAGTACTTTCCACATAGAATTACTTAATTTCAGTCTTTGTGGCTCTTCTTCCTCCTGTCTCGTAAAAGTAAAGAGAAAAATACTTTGACCATTGCATATTCTAAGAATTCATTCTCATTTGAGATGAACAGTTTATTATTTACAGTATTTAAACTCTTACTCCTTTAGATCTTACTATATTTAAAAAGTGATTTTTATGTTTTAATCAGGGGTACACACTGTTTATTTGTTCCTGATAGTTGGAAGTGTGTCTATAGTCAGGTACTTTATTGTATAGAAAATATCCTGTGTTGAACATTTACTGGTTCTAACATTTCTTTACTTTTTTTTTTAACCAGATTGCCCCAGATCATGTAGTTCCAGCTCCAGAAGAGTGCTACGTATATAGCCCACTGGGTTCTGCTTATAAACTTCAATGTTACACTGAAGGATATGGTAAAAACACCAGTTTAGTAACCATGTGAGTTAAAATACTTTTTGGAGCATAACTTAAATTATGTGTAAATAAAAATTACTGATTATTTTAATTTTTGTCTTAATTAAAATATTTGAAGAGTCAAACTTTATGTTTTACTACTATTACTCTGCTTTCAGTTTTATGATTTGGAATACCATGCTGGGAACATCTATACTAAGTATTCCTTGGGGCATAAAACAGGTAATATAATTTTCAGCACACTTTGTATTAGAATTTTTTTCTCTTTGTATTGTGAGTTTTACAAGTTTTCATAAGTCTACATAAAATTATTAAAGAAATAGATTATTATATTTAGTTTTATATTAGCTGTCAGATATTTATGATAATTGTTTAGAGTAACTTAATATGGTTGCATATTAATTTATTCTGACATGATACATGTTGTTCTATATTTTTATTTTTTTAAACAGGCTGGGTTTACTACTGGAATGTGTGTCATCATGCTGATGGGCCTTCTAACACTTTATTGCTGCTACAGAGTAGTGAAATCAAGATCTATGATATGTAAGAATTTACCATTGTAAAAATAAATGATGTGGATATTAATAAGAATTGATGTTGAGGTGGATCACTGATGTGTGATAACACACATTTCACAAGTGTGTTAACTATTTTCTGCCTAAAGGTTTATTTCTCATAATTCATAGCATTTGGCAGAACTGATATGGTAATAAATTTAGTGGCTTTCTTTGAAATTCTGAGAGGCTAGTTCTTTGCAGAATTCATTTACTTTGGTGCTAATTTCCTCAGAAGAATAATTTAAAAAGTCATATTTTAAAAATAAGATCTTTGCCAGAACTAAATTGAGAATTTTATGATTCTTATCAGTTAATTGTGACTCATTTTGACCTATCCCTACCAAAAGATCTAGATATTGGCATCTCCTAAAAGTGAAAATTGTAAATATGAAAATGTGAGCAATGTGTCCTTTATAATCAATTCTCAAAGTTGTACCAGCATGTCCACTCATTTCTATAAATTCTAGATCAGGGATATAACTTTTTAGATTGTTTTAAAGTAGTTTAGGACCTAAATAGATGTATATTATTTCAGTCAGTCTCAGCAAATGAGAATCAACAAACCAGGCTCTGCCTCCAGTTTTTTTGTCTCTACCAAGCAGTGGTATGTTTTTCTTAATTGTATTATTTCATCATATCCCTTTCCCATTTATCCACAAGCCCCTTGGTGCTCTTATAGATCTTCTAAATTCTTTATATGAAGTAGGCAGTTAACCCTTTATTGTCTCTTGTCAGTTTCTCTCGTATTCATATTTGAAATGGCTTTTGTATCATATTAGTTTGTTTATATCTGGCTATCTTTTCCATTGTAGTTTCTATTTCTTCAGTTGATAGAAAAGAACAATCTTTCAGTTTCTATTTTTATATTGTCATCTAAATTTTCAGTTATTTTTTAAATTCTTTAACTTAATTTTCTGAAATTTTTAATTGAAGTATAGTCAATGTACAGTATTAAATGTTACAGGTGTACAATACAGTGATTCACAATTTTTAAAGATTATATTCCATTTATAGTTATTATAAAATATTTTCCATATTCCTCATGTTATACAGTAGATCCTTGTAGCTTATTTTATACATAATAGTTCATTCCTCTTAATCCTTCACTCCTCTATTACCTTTCCCACTTCCCTCATTGTCTGAAATTTTAATTGGCATGTTATGTAAATTATGACTCAAGAAAACGTTTCTCCATTATTAAGTATGCCAAATATTGGATATTGTCTTCTATCCCATATGATTATTTTCTAGCCTTGGTTTATCACTTGCTATTATTAGTTACCTTAATCTACTTCTCAGAATCTACCTACAATGCAGGAGATCTGGGTTCAATTCCTGGGTTGGGAAGATCCCCTGGAGAAGGAAATGGCAACCCACTCCAGTGTTCTTGGCTGGAGAATCCCATAGACTGTAGCCTGCCAGGCTCCTCTGTCCAAGGGGTCGCAGGAGTCAGACAAAACTTAGGGACTAAACCACTGCCACCACCACTTCTCAGATTATCTGTACTATTTCATTGGCCTAACTTCTTCTTATATGTTTGTTCTATAATTTTTTGTTTTTTGTTTTTTTATTGACATATAGTTGATTTACAATGTTGTGATAATCTGCCGTATCTAATGTTTTAATTACTGTTATTTCATAAGATGGTCTAATGCCTGGTGGTGAAATACCCACCCATAATCTTTTGCTAAATATTTTGAATCAGTTTAGAGAACACAAATTATGAATATGGAATATATAATTGACATCTAATTATATTTTCCCCTTTTATATTTTATCTAGCATCAGTGGATACCACTACCTGGGAATATCCAGATGTCTGCAGATATTATTTTGGCTCCTTTGGGCAGTGGTCAAGTCTCCTTTTCTCTTTGGTATCTCTCATTGGAGCAATGATAGTGTATTGGGTGCTTATGTCTAATTTTCTTTTTAATACTGGAAAATTTATTTTTAGTAAGTATCCATATCATATGCTTTAGCATAATTATTTTCAAATATAATAACTACTATAATGTTTTGGTTTCAGTCTTAAATTCTGGACTTGAAATTAATGAAGTAAAAAGTAATATTTATGATTCTAGGAGATATACTTGATTCAGTTTGTTTTCTATTGTTTCTATGTTGATCACAAATATAAAATGTATGTTAATTCCCAAAACCTTATTTTTGGGTGAATATATTCCTTCAAATTCTCTAATTAACGTAAAATATTTCTAAGTTCCAAAAGATGTTTTAAGCATTGTTTGCATCGCCTAAGAATGAATTTTTTTCCTGCTTAAGTAATGGTATCCGTTTAGAAAACATGATCTCAACCTATACTCACTCTCCACCTCAACTAATATAGTTATTATATATAATAGTATATATAATATTATTATTATATCATAATAAATACTATTCTCTTTTTTATATGGAATTTGCATTAATTAAAATATACACATCTTGGCCATATAATTTTGACAAATGGATACATCCATGTCACTCACACCTCCTTCATGAAACATTTCCATCTTCCCAGAAAGTAGTGGTGTATTTTTTAATTATAAAAAATTCAGGTTATTTGTTGCCATTATAAGAGAACCTAGTTCATTTTTTAATATTTATCTTGAATCTCACAAATGTGTTGAATTCTTATTGCTTATAATTTTGTAAATTCACTTTGGATTTTCTATTTAGATAGTTGTGTCATTCATGAATATGAAAACTTCTTCCTATCTAGTTATTATTTTTTGAATGATTCATATATATATGCATACATCTATATTTAGTATATACATTCAAACATATATAGGATTTCCCAGGTGACACTGGTAAAGAACCTATCTGCCAATGCAGGAGACATAAGAGATGTGGGTTTGATCCTTGGGTCAGGAAAATACCCTGGAGTAGGGCATGGCAACCCCTCCAGTACTTTTGCTTGGACAATGACCATGGACAGTGAAAGCTGGTGGCCTACAGTCCATTATGTTGCAAAAGAGGCACACATGACTTCAGTTCAGTCACTCAGTCGTGTCCGACTCTTTGCAACCCCATGGACCACAGCACACTAGGCCTCCCGTCCATCACCAAGTCCCAGAGTTTACTCAAACTCATGTCCATTGAGTCAGTGATGCCATCCAACTATCTCATCCTCTGTCGTCCCCTTCTCCTCCTGCCTTCAATCTTTCCCAGCATCAGGATCTTTTCTTGGCCTCAGGTGGCCAAAGTATTAGAGTTTCAGCTTCAACATCAGTCCTTCCAGTGAACACTCAGGACTAATCTCCTTTAGGATGGACTGGTTTGATCTCCTTGCAGTCCAAGAGACTCTCAAGAGTCTTCTCCAATACCACAGTTCAAAAGCATCAATTCTTCAGCACTCAGCTTTCTTTATAGTCCAACTTTCACATCCATACATGACTACTGGAAAAACCATGGTCTTGACTAGATGGACCCTTGTTGGCAAAATAATGTCTCTGCTTTTTAATATGCTGTCTAGGTTGGTCATGGCTTTCCTTCCAAGGAGTAAGCATCTTTTAATTTCATGGCTGCAAGCACCATCTGCAGTGATTTTGGAGCCCCCCAAAATAAAATCAGCCACTGTTTCCACTGTTTCCCCATCTATTTGCCATGAAGTGCTGGGACCGGATGCCATGATCTTAGTTTTCTGAATGTTGAGCTTTAAGCCAACTTTTTCACTGTCCTCTTTCCCTTTCATCAAGAGACTCTAGTTCTTCTTTACTTTCTGCCATAAGGGTGGTGTCATCTGCATATCTGAGGTTACTGCTGTTTCTCCTGGCAATCTTGATTCCAGCTTGTGTTTCATCCAGCCCAGCGTTTCTCATGATGTACTCTGCATATAAGTTAAACAAGCAGGGTGACAATATACAGCCTTGACGTATTCCTTTTCCTATTTGGAACCAGTCTGTTGTTCCATGTCCAGTTCGAACTGTTGCTTCCTGACCTGCATACAGATTTCTCAAGAGGCAGGTCAGGTGGTCTGGTATTCTATCTCTTGAAGAATTTTCCACAGTTTATTATGATCCACACAGTCAAAGGTTTTGGCATAGTCAATAAAGCAGAAATAGATATTTTTCTGGAACTCTCTTGCTTTTTTGATGATCCATCGGATGTTGGCAATTTGATCTCTGGTTCCTCTGCCTTTTCTAAAACCAGCTTGAACATCTGGAAGTTCACGGTTCACATATTGCTGAAGCCTGGCTTGGAGAATTTTGAGCATTACTTTGCTAGTGTATGCAATGAGTGCAATTGTGCAGTAGTTTGAGCTTTCTTCGGCATTGCCTTTCTTTGGGATTGGAATGAAAACTGACCTTTTCCAGTCCTGTGGCCACTGCTGAGGTTTCCAAATTTGCTAGCATATTAAGTGTAGCACTTTTACAGCATCATCTGTTAGGATTTGAAATAACTCAACTGGAATTTCATCACCTCCACTAGCTTTGTTTGAAGTGATGCTTTCTAAGGCCCACTTGACTTCACATTCCAGGATGTCTGGCTCTAGGTCAGTGATCACACCATCATGATTATCTGGGTCGTGAAGATCTTTTTTGTGCAGTTCTTCTGTGTATTCTTGCCACCTCTTCTTAATATCTTCTGCTTTTGTTAGGTCCATACCACTTCTGTCCTTTATTGAGCCCATCTTTGCATGAAATGTTCCCTTGGTATCTCTAATTTTCTTGAAGAGATCTCTAGTCTTTCGCATTCTGTTGTGTTGTGTTTTTTTTTTTTTTTATCTATTTCTTTGCACTGATTTCACTGATGAAGGCTTTCTTAGCACTCCTTGCTATTCTTTGGAACTCTGCATTCAAATGAGTATATCTTTCCTTTTCTCCTTTGCTTTTTGCTTCTCTTCTTTTCATGGCTATTTGTAAGGCCTCCTCAGCTAACCATTTTGCTTTTTTGCATTTCTTTTTCTTGGAATGGTCTTGATCCCTGTCTCCTGTACAATGTCACGAACCTCATTCCATAGTTCATCAGGCACTCTGTCTATCAGATCTAGTCCCTTAAATCTATTTCTCATTTCCACTGTATAATTGTAAGGAATTTGGTTTAGGTCATACCTGAATGGTCTAGTGGTTTTCCCTACTTTCTTCAATTTAAGTCTGGATTTGGCAATAAGGAGTTCATGATCTGAGCCACAGTTAGTTCCCTGTCTTGTTTTTGCTGACTGTACAGAGCTTCTCCATGTTTTGCTGCAAAGAATATAATCTGATTTCATTATTGGCCATCTGTGGTGATGTCCATGTGTAGAGTCTTCTTGTGTTACTGGAAGAGGGTGTTTGCTATGACCAGTGTGTTCTCTTGGCAAAACTCTATTATCCTTTGCCCTGTTTCATTCTGTACTCCAAGGCCAAATTTGCCTGTTACTCCAGGTGTTTCTTGACTTCCTTAGCAATGAAATAACAACAGATGACCATAACTGGCTTAAAATAAGAGAAATTTATTCTCTCACAGTCCTAGAAACTAGAAGTCTGAAATCAAAGTGTCTGTAGGGCCCTCTCCTTCCTCTGAAGCCTTTAGGGAAGAACCCTTCCTTTTTCTTCCTAGTTTCTGATGATCAACTGCTACCAGTCCTTGGCATTCCTTGACTTTAGTAATATTTCTCCAGTTTCACCCTCTGCCTTCACATGACCATCTTCCCCCAGGGTCTCTATGTCCAAAAATCTCCTGTTCTTGTTAAAGACACCCATCATTGAATTTAGGGTGTACCCTAATCCAGTATAACCTAACCTTAGCTTGATTATGTCTGCACAGACTCTGTTTCCAAATAAGGTCCATTTTATGTTTCCTGGTGGACATGGATTTGGGAGAATTCTATTCAACCTAGTATACTTGGTGTCAGGGTTTTTACTAGCCTTATGTAAATCTTTGGCATCAGGAATTATGTAATTATGTAAAGATCCATAACTGCCTATCTTGAATCACTAGTAACCCATGGAGACATTATAAAAACCTAAGCATAGATTACTTCTTTTATTCTATCTTGAGAAGCATATAATGGAGATGAATAATTCACAAATATAACTTACTTTATGACCTTAAAATCTAATCTAGCTTTTTTTTTTATCATCTTATTTAAGTTTTACATCACTTTCTTTAATGCTTACTAAGGTTATGAAAGGCTAACATAAAATAGAATAAAGTAAATTCCCTCAGGCAAATAAAAAACATATTTTTAACCCATTCTCTCATTTACTATAGAATGATATGAATGTCCAGGTATCTGCATTAGCTTTTTATTTTGCTGCTACTTTTAGTAAAACTTAGTGGCACCTGTGATCAATAATTAGTATATAGCTTTCACTTTATAAAAGCTGTTCTATATTTTGTCAAAACTTTAAGTGATTTTTTTCAGATAAATTCAGGTGTCTTGAGTAGTGGCTTTCCACCTTTTGCAGGTTTTAGAACTTTACTATATAAGATATAACTATACCTCCATAAATCAGTGTGAGTATAGGATAAGAAATTGTACACATTATCTTTATTCCAGGACTTTTAACTTCAGCCTTCTGGGTGGTTTTTTTGTTTTGTTTTGTTTTTAAAATCTTCACTCATAAAAATTTTCCACCATGAGACTGTGACACCAATGACATCATTCCTATAAAGCAGAGAAAAGAAGGTGAAGTTATGTTAATAATGAAGTAGTCTTTGTTCTGTGTATTAAATAATACTACCACAGACTAGATCTTAAAAGATTTTTATAGATAAAGAAAATTTAGAGGGTGATTGATTTAACATCTTCCACTCAGTATTAAATTATGCTTTCCTCATAATTTTTAGATTTTATTCATCACATTAATGACACAGACTCTATACCGAGTACCAACGATAGCAACCCTGGTAAGTAGTTTGGAGTTGAAAGTTTGCCTTATTTCTTTATTCATCACCTTTTTTCAAAAAAGATATGAGGTAGAACCTATAACTTTATTTTAGGTAAATGACCAGCATAAAATCATTATCTTTAGGTTAACTAAGCCACTATTAAATTGTTGATAACCAGTAAGGTAAAAAAAAAACAGCTTCACAAAAGTTTGTGTTAATGTAAGCTAAACAATATTTAGTTCATGTTATACAGTTCACAGTTATAGCTCACATCCACAGTATCCATATTTGCTTATGATCAATAAATATTTTCAAGTACCTCTATCACTGCTGATTGTTTTAGAAATCTAGGACCTTTGTTCTCAGTTTGTTAATTTAGTTTTAAACATTGATCATTTTAGTTAGTAATATTTAAGATATATAAATGTGTGCCCTAAATTTCCTAATAATGAACTAAGGCTAGGAAATATGGAAAAATAAATTGAAGATTTGCCTCCCCCCAAAAAAATCAATTTCTTAGAAAAGTTTATTTTAATTAATTTATTAAAAATAAACATTTGGGGACTTCCCTGGTGGTCCAGTGGCTAAGACTCCAAGTTCCCTGTGCAGGGGGCCTGGGTTTGATCCCTGGGCAGGGAACTGAGATCCCATGTGCTACAACTAAGACCTAGTGCAGCCAAATAAATACATTAAATAAATAAAGAGAATTAAAAAATAATAAATGTTTGTAGCCCATGTGTTTATCCAGTATAGCAGTAATGGGAAAAATGAATAGAAAAGTTAATATAACCTGAGTAACAGCATAACTAACATCACCTAAAGCTTTTATGTGTTTAGGTTTCAGAGATACTGAATTGATATTTTGATGGAGGTACACATTGATCACTAAGAGGACAATTCATTCAATGCATATTTATTAAATCTATTATGTGTCAGAAACTGTTCTAGGCTCTGGGATATAATGGACAGACAAGAGTTTCTCTTGTGAAGTATACATGCCAATGTTTGCTGTTCAGTGTCTTACTTTACCCCTTAATTAAATTAATTAATCTGTCATTTGTTAATGCTAGAAAATGAGTGAAGTACCAGCATTATTTCTGTGAATGCACATACACACACACATACTTTTCATTAATTATACTAAAATGTATTCATATAATTCAAACACATACCTCTTGAACCCTGTTCCTTACCTCAGAATTTTCAAAAGCCCAAGAAACATACCGGTTTTAAAACTGAAATTCATTTACTGTAGCTACTCTGATATCAATTGATGAAACTAGTATATTACTATCTAGTAGGATTTCTTGAGTAGAGAGTCAGTTCATTGTTGAGTTCATGAATATTAGAATTACACTAAAAATTTGGAGAGCATTATCAGCAAAGTCAGTTTACTTTGCATAGTGATATCTTAAGTTGATAGTAGCACTTCTTGATTCTTTGGTTTATTTTAAACAAAGTATTGAACAGAGCATCAAGCAATCCATTTCAGTAAACATTAGAAATTACAGCAGACATTTATTGGATACTTACTGTATGCAAGCATTGTTCTAAATGTTTTACAGCAACTTCATAAGGTAGTACCGTTCTCTTCATTTTCTAGAGGGCTTCCCTGGTAGCTAGCTCAGCTGATATAGAATATGCTTGCAGTGCAGGAGACCCTGGTTCGATTCCTGAATTGGGACAGTCCCCCAGAAAAGGGATAGGCTACCCATTCCAGTATTCTTGGGCTTCCCAAGGCACAGAGAATTTAGTGATTTGTGTGTAGAGTGACAGTGAAGATTCTTTATTCAATCAGTTTACTTCCATAACCTGTGTTCTTTACCACTCTAGTTAATTAGCACAGGAAAAATTCAAGTTAATTTACTTTTGTCCAGAGCATAGAAGGAAAAAAATACAGGTTAAAAGTGCTGACTAAGAAAACTGTTTGGCTTTGTGGCATGCCATATAACAGATAGAGAATAAAATTGTTGCTCAGCATTTTTTTACAGCATTAAACATTCTTTACAAAGAGCTGATTATTAGCAAAAGTACTATTATGAACTTAGAAGCACAGTGAGAATGATTTGTATTCTCTCTGCAAACAGAAGACACTGCCACTTGTAGATCAGTGTTAGGAAAAATACATTTTATTCACTTCCCAGTTCTCTGGATATCATCTGGGCTTTCAGCTGCTCTAAGGCCTGAGAAACATCCAGGACAATTATTCTGGATTGCTGGGATTCAAGATTCTTAAGCTGTAGGCAATTATTAGATTTTGGCAGTACCATGGCAATGTTTCAATGGTGTCCGCTTTTTATTCCAAACCCATCAATTTTGCTTAATGTTAGAAGAAACCTGTTCTCTGGACTTTGTGTGGGTTATTAGCAAAACGAACAATTACCTTGAATGATGTGTCTTATATGATTGTAATAATAAGATCAAATATCATCCAACCTGATAGTTTCTCTCTGGCAGTGGGACAGAAGGATAGCTGGTAGAATAATTGTATAGTTTCCAGTAGAAAGTAGAAATCAAGGCTATACCTCAAAATTTTCTAACATTCTACCTTTAATTATTTATAGGTAAAAGTTTTCTGATTATAACTACATATAAAATAGATAAACCACAAGGACCTACTATATAGCACAGAAAAGTATATTCAATATCTTGTAATAACCTATAGTGGAAAAGAATCTGAAAAATAATACCTGAATCACTATGTTATATACCTGAAACTAACACAACATTATAAATCAACTATACTTCAAAGTTTTTAAATAAATAATTTAAAAATTTGAAAATATTCCACATATATCTAAACATAACCCTCTATTTTTTTTCCCAAAAAGGAGAAACTTAATACATGGTAAAACTTAAGGTTGGTAGAGCAAGTATAAGTCTCATTGTTTTTTGTTGCCTCCTCTGATCTGTTACTTCCTTGTTGCAGTGATTTGTCCAAGTGCCAGGAGCGGTGGCCATCCTGACAACAGCTCTGTGATTTTCTATGCTAGTAACTCGGAACTCCAGCAGTTTGAAAAGTGGTGGAATAAGTCCAAGACAGTGCCCTTTTACCTCATAGGGCTCCTTCTGCCACTGCTTAATTTCAAATCTCCTTCATTTTTTTCAAAATTTAACATCCTAGGTAAGCCAAGGACTGTGTTATAGAGCCTCTGTATAGTAGAATACATGCTGAATTCTGTGGGAATATGGTCTTACCAGCAAAATAGTTAACTTCCAGGCCTGTTCTTCTGTGTTTAATTTGTTCACACATATATTGCCCTAGTTTTTGCTTTTCTTGATGAAGTTTGGCACAGAGAAAAATAGAGATGGCCATCTCAAGCCCAAGTCCCTTTTAAAGATGAGTTACTGGGATTTCCATTCTGTCCTTACTGAACAACTATTCCTCATTTCCTCTACAACTAGTGGCAGTAGACTTAAAGATTTCAGCAGGAGAGATCCAAAGTGAATATGATAGGAATTCTCAATTCTAAAGTTTGGAAATGTTAGAACTTACTAAGGGAGATTATGGAATATTTTTTCCGTACAGATTCTATTTAAGAGTATAAACACAGAATTATCACTTTTTTTTAATATAAATTTATTTATTTTAATTGGAGGCTAATTACTTTACAATATTGTATTGGTTTTGCCATACATCAACATGAATCTGCCATGGGTGTACAGGTGTTCCCCATCCTGAACTGCCCCCCTGCCCCCGACCTCCCTCCCCATCCCTGGGTCATGCAAGTGCACCAGCCCCAAGCATCCAGCATCATGCATTGAACCTGGACTGGCAATTCATTTCACATATGATATTATGCATGTTTCAATGCCATTCTCCCAAATCATCCCACCCTCGCCCTCTCCCACAGAGTCCAAAAGACTGTTCTATACAGCAGTGTCTCTTTTGCTGTCTCGTATACAGGGTTATCGTTACCATCTTTCTAAATTCCATATGTATGTGTTAGTATACTGCATTGGTGTTTTCTTTCTAGCTTACTTCACTCTGTATAATAGGCTCCAGTTTCATCCACCTCATTAGAACTGATTCAAATGTATTCTTTTTAATGGCTGAGTAATACTCCATTGTATATATGTACCACAGCTTTCTTATCCATTTGTCTGCTGATGGACATCTAGGTTGCTTCCATGTCCCGGCTATTATAAACAGTGCTGCGATGAACATTGGGGTACACGTGTCTCTTTCAATTCTGGTTTCCTCAGTGTGTATGCCTAGCAGTGGGATTGCTGGGTCATATGGCAGTTCTATTTCCAGTTTTTTAAGGCATCTCCACACTGTTCTCCATAGTGGCTATACTAGTTTGCATTTCCACCAACAGTGTAAGAGGTTTCCCTTTTCTCCACACCCTCTCCAGCATTTATTGCTTGTAGACTTTTGGATTGCAGCCATTTTGACTGGCGTGAAATGGTACCTCACTATGGTTTTGATTTCTCTGATAATGAGTGATGTTGAGCATCTTTTCATGTGTTTGTTAGCCATCTGTATGTCTTCTGTGGAGAAATGTCTGTTTAGTTCTTTGGCCCATTTTTTGATTGGGTCATTTATTTTTCTGGAATTGAGCTGCAGGAGTTGCTTGTATATTTTGGAGATTAATTCTTTGTCAGTTGCTTCATTTGCTATTATTTTCTCCCATTCTGAAGGCTGTCTTTTCACCTTGCTTATAGTTTCCTTTGTTGTGCAGAAGCTTTTAATTTTAATTAGGTCCCATTTGTTTATTTTTGCTTTCATTTCCAATATTCTGGGAGGTGGGTCATAGAGGATCCTGCTGTGATTTATGTTGGAGAGTGTTTTGCCTATGTTCCCCTCTAGGAGTTTTATAGTTTCTGGTCTTACGTTTATATCTTTAATCCATTTTGAGTTTATTTTTGTGTATGGTGTTAGAAAGTGTTCTAAATTCATTCTTTTACAAGTGGTTGACCAGTTTTCCCAGCACCACTTGTTAAAGAGATTGTCTTTTCTCCATTGTATATTCTTGCCTCCTTTGTCAAAGATAAGGTGTCCATAGGTGTGTGGGTTTATCTCTGGGCTTTCTGTTTTGTTCCACTGATCTATATTTCTGTCTTTGTGCCAGTACCATACTGTCCTGATGACTGTGGCTTTGTAGTAGAGCCTGAAGTCAGGCAGGTTAATTCCTCCAGTTCCATTCTTCTTTCTCAAGATTGCTTTGGCTATTTGAGGTTTTTTTGTATCTCCATACAAATTGTAAAATTATTCGTTCTAGCTCTGTGAAAAATACCGTTGGTGGCTTGATAGGGATTGCATTGAATCTATAAATTGCTTTGGGTAGTATACTCATTTTCACTATATTGGTTCTTCTGATCCATGAACACGGTATATTTCTCCATCTATTAGTGTCCTCTTTGATTTCTTTCACCACTGTTTTATAGTTTTCTATATATAGGTCTTTTGTTTTGGAGAAGGAAATGGCAACCCACTCCAGTATTCTTGCCTGGAGAATCCCATGGATGTGACTTCACTTTCACTTTCACTTTGTTTCTTTAGGTAGATATATTGCTAAGTATTTTATTCTTGTCGTTGAAATGGTGAATGGAATTGTTTCCTTAATTTCTCTTTCTATTTTCTCATTATTAGTGTATAGGAATGCAAGGGATTTCTGTGTGTTGATTTTATATCCTGCAACTTTACTATATTCATTGATTAGCTCTAGTAATTTTCTGGTGGAGTCTTTAGGGTTTTCTATGTAGAGGATCATGTCATCTGCATAAAGTGAGAGTTTTACTTCTTCTTTTCCTATTTGGATTCCTTTTATTTCTTTTTCTGCTCTGATTGCTGTGGCCAGAACTTCCAAAACTATGTTGAATAGTAGTGGTGCAAGTGGGCACCCTTGTCTTGTTCCTGACTTTAGGGGAAACGCTTTCAATTTTTCACCATTGAGGATAATGTTTGCTGTGGGTTTGTCATATATAGCTTTTATTATGTTGAGGTATGTTCCTTCTATTCCTGCTTTCTGGAGAGTTTTTTTTTTTTTTTTATCATAAATGGATGTTTAATTTTGTCAAAGGCTTTCTCTGCATCTATTGAGATAATCATATGGCATTTATTTTTCAATTTGTTAATGTGGTGTATTACATTGATTTGCGGATATTGAAGAATCCTTGCATCCCTGGGATAAAGCTCACTTGGTCATGATGTATGATCTTTTTAATGTGTTGTTGGATTCTGATTGCTAGAATTTTGTTAAGGATTATTGCATCTATGTTCATCAGTGATATTGGCCTGTAGTTTTCTTTTTTTGTGGCATCTTTGTCAGGTTTTGGTATTAGGGTGATGGTGCCCTCATAGAATGAGTTTGGAAGTTTACCTTCCTCTGCAATTTTCTGGAAGAGTTTGAGTAGGATAGGTATTAGCTCGTCTCTAAATTTTTGGTAGAATTTAGCTGTGAAGGCGTCTGGACCTAGGCTTTTGTTTGCTATAAGATTTCTGATTACAGTTTCAATTTCCGTGCTTGTGATGGGTCTGTTAAGATTTTCTATTTCTTCCTGGTTCAGTTTTGGAAAGTTGTACTTTTCTAAGAATTTGTCCATTTCTTCCACGTTGTCCATTTTATTGGCATATAATTGCTGATAGTAGTCTCTTATGATCCTTTGTATTTCTGTGTTGTCTGTTGTGATCTCTCCATTTTCATTTCTAATTTTATTGATTTGATTTTTCTCCCTTTGTTTCTTGATGAGTCTGGCTAATGGTTTGTCAATTTTATTTATCCTCTCAAAGAACCAGCTTTTGGCTTTGTTGATTTTTGCTATGGTCTCTTGTTTCTTTTGCATTTATTTCTGCCCTAATTTTTAAGATTTCTTTCCTTTTACTAACCCTGGGGTTCTTCATTTCTTCCTTTTCTAGTTGCTTTAGGTGTAGAGTTAGGTTATTTATTTGACTTTTTTCTTGTTTCTTGAGGCTATGCCTGTATTGCTATGAACCTTCGCCTTAGCACTGCTTTTCCAGTGTCCCACAGGTTTTGGGTTGTTGTGTTTTCATTTTCATTCATTTCTATGCATATTTTGATTTCTTCTGTAATTTGTTGGTTATTCAGCAGCGTGTTGTTCAGCCTCCATATGTTGGAATTTTTAATAGTTTTTCTCCTGTAATTGAGATCTAATCTTACTGCATTGTGGTCAGAAAAGATGCTTGGAATGATTTCAATTTTTTTGAATTTACCAAGGCTAGATTTATGGCCCAGAATGTGATCTATCCTGGAGAAGGTTCCGTGTACGCTTAAGATAAAGGTGAAATTCATTGTTTTGGGGTGAAATGTCCTATAGATATCAATTAGGTCTAACTGGTCTATTGTATCATTTAAAGTTTGTGTTTCCTTGTTAATTTTCTGTTTAGTTGATCTATCCATAGGTGGAGTCCATAGGTGTGAGTGGGGTATTAAATTCTCCCACTATTATTGTGTTATTGTTAATTTCCCCTTTCATACTTGTTAGCATTTGTCTTACATATTGCAGTGCTCCTATGTTGGGTGCATATATATTTATAATTGTTATATCTTCTTGGATTGATCCTTTGATCATTATGTAGTGCCCTTCTTTGTTTCTTTTCACAGCCTTTGTTTTAAAGTCTATTTTATCTGATATGAGTATTGCTACTCCTGCTTTATTTTGGTCCCTATTTGCATGGAATATCTTTTTCCAGCCCTTCACTTTCAGTCTGTATGTGTCCCTTATTTTGAGGTGGGTCTCTTGTAGACAACATATATAGGGGTCTTATTTTTGTATCCATTCAGCCAGTCTTTGTCTTTTGGTTGGGGCATTCAACCCAGTTACATTTAAGGTAATTATTGATAAGCATGATCCTGTTGCCATTTACTTTATTGTTTTGGGTTCAAGTTTATACTCCCTTTTTGTGTTTCCTGTCTATAGAAGATCTTTTAGCATTTGTTGGAGAGCTGGTTTGGTAGTGCTGAATTCTCTCAGCTTTTGCCTGTCTGTAAAGCTTTTAATTTCTCCTTCATATTTGAATGAGATCCTTGCTGGGTACAGTAATCTGGACTGTAGGTTATTTTCTTTTATCATTTTAAGTGTGTCCTGCCATTCCCTCCTGGCCTGAAGAGTTTCTATTGAAAGATCAGCTGATATCCTTATGGGAATCCCCTTGTGTGTTATTTGTTGTTTTTCCCTTGCTGCTTTTAATATTTGTTCTTTGTGTTTGATATTTGTTAATTTGATTAATATGTGTCTTGATGTGTTTCGCCTTGGGTTTATCCTGTTTGGGACTCTGGGTTTCTTGGACTTGGGTGATTATTTCCTTCCCCATTTTAGGGAAGTTTTCAACTATTATCTCCTCAAGTATTTTCTCATGGTCTTTCTTTTTGTCTTCTTCTGGGACGCCTATGATTTGAATGTTGGGGTGTTTAACATTGTCCCAGAGGTCTCTGAGATTGTCCTCATTTCTTTTAATTCATTTTTCTTTTTTCCTCTCTGATTCATTTATTTCTACCATTCTATCTTCTACCTCACTAATCCTATCTTCTGCCTCCATTATTCTATTATTTGTTCCCTCCAGAGTGTTTTTGATATCATTTATTGAGGTTCAAGCTGGTTTTAGAAAAGACAGAGGAACCAGAGATCAAATTGCCAATATCCGCTGGATCATGGAAAAAGCAAGAGAGTTCCAGAAACATCTATTTCTGCTTTATTGACTATGCCAAAGCCTTTGACTGTGTGGATCACAATAAACTGTGGAAAATTCTGAAAGAGATGGGAATACCAGAACACCTGATCTGCCTCTTGAGAAATTGTATGCAGGTCAGGAAGCAACAGTTAGAACTGGACATGGAACAACAGACTGGTTCCAAATAGGAAAAGGAGTTCGTCAAGGCTGTTTATTGTCACCCTGTTTATTTAACTTATATTCAGAGTACATCATGAGAAACGCTGGACTGGAAGAAACACAAACTGGAATCAAGATTGCCGGGAGAAATATTAATAACCTCAGATATGCAGATGACACCACCCTTATGGCAGAAAGTGAAGAGGAACTCAAAAGGCTCTTGATGAAAGTGAAAGTGGAAAGTGAAAAAGTTGGTTTAAAGCTCAACATTCAGAAAACGAAGATCATGGCATCCAGACCCATCACTTCATGGGAAATAGATGGGGAAACAGTGGGAAGTGTCAGACTTTATTTTTCTGGACTCCAAAATCACTGCAGATGGTGACTGCAGCCATGAAATTAAAAGATGCCTACTCCTTGGAAGGAAAGTTATGACCAACCTAGATAGCATATTCAAAAGCAGAGACATTACTTTGCCAACAAAGGTTTGTCTAGTCAAGGCTATGGTTTTTGCTGTGGTCATGTATGGATGTGAGAGTTGGACTGTGAAGAAGGCTGAGTGCCAAAGAATTGATGCTTTTGAACTGTGGTGTTGGAGAAGACTCTTGAGAGTCCCTTGGACTGCAAGGAGATCCAACCGGTCCATTCTGAAGGAGATCAGCCCTGGGATTTCTTTGGAAGAATGATGCTAAAGCTGAAACTCCAGTACTTTGGCCACCTCATGGGAAGAGTTGACTCATTGGAAAAGACTCTGATGCTGGGAGGGATTGGGGGCAGGAGGAGAAGGGGACGACAGAGGATGAGATGGCTGGATGGCATCACTGACTCGATGGACGTGAGTCTCAGTGAACTCTGGGAGTTGGTGATGGACAGGGAGGCCTGGTGTGCTGTGATTCATGGGGTCGCAAAGAGTCGGACACGACTGAGGGACTGATCTGATCTGATCTGATTGCATTATTCATTACATATTGACTCTCTTTTATTTCTTCTAGGTCTTTGTTAAACCTTTCTTGCATCTTCTCAATCCTTGTCTCCAGGCTATTTATCTGTGATTCCATTTTGTTTTCAAGATTTTGGATCATTTTCACTATCATTATTCAGAATTCTTTATCAGGTAGATTCCCTATCTCTTTCTCTTTTGTTTGGTTTAGTAGGCATTTATCCTGTTCCTTTACCTGCTGGGTATTCCTCTGTCTCTTCATCTTGTTTATATTGCTGTGTTTGGGGTGGCCTTTCTGTATTCTGGCAGTTTGTGGAGTTCTCTCTATTGTGGAGTTTCCTCACTGTGGGTGGGGTTGGATGGGTGGCTTGTCAAGGTTTCCTGATTCAGGAAGCTTATGTCGGTGTTCTGGTGGGTGGGGCTGGACTTCTTCTCTCTGGAGTGTAATGAAGTGTCCAGTAATGAGTTATGAGATGTCAGTGGATTTGGAGTGACTTCGGACAGCCTGTATATTGAAGCTCAGGGCTATGTTCCTGTGTTGCTGGAGAATTTGCGTGGTATGTCTTGCTCTGGAACTTGTTGGCCCTTGGGTGGTGCTTGGTTTCAGTGTAGGTATGGAGGTGTTTGATGAGCTCCTGTCAGTTAATGTTCCCTGGAGTCAGGAGTTCTCTGGTTTCTCAGGATTTGGACTTAAGCCTCTTGTTTCTGGTTTTCAGTCTTATTTTTACAGGAGCCTCAAGACTTATCCATCTATACAGCACTGTTGATAAAACATCTAGGTCAAAGATGAAAAGTTTCTCCACAGTGAGGGACACCCAGAGAGGTTCACAGAGTTACATGGAGATGAGAAGAGGGAGGAGGGAGATAGAGGTGACCAGGATGAGATGAGGTGGAATCAAAAGAGGAGAGGGCAAGCTAGCCAGTAATCACTTCCTTATGTGTGCTCCACAATCTGGACCGCTCAGAGACATTCACGGAATTATACAGAGAAGAAAAGAGGGAGGAAGGAGACAGAGGTGGCCAGGAGGATAAAGGGGGGAATCAAAAGGAAAGAGACAGATCCAGCCAGTAATCAGTTCCCTAAGTGTTCTCCACCATCCGGAACACACAGATTCACAGAGTTGGGTAGAGAAGAGAAGGAGGAGGGAGGAGATAGAGGCGACCTGGTGGAGAAAAAGGAGAGTTCAAAGAGGGAGAGAGCAGTCAAGCCAGTAATCTCGCTCCCTAGTAAAAATGGGCACTGAAGATTGGGTTCTTAAAGGTACAAAATTGATAACAAATACCAAAAAACAAAGATTAAAAATCTAGAGTAGAGGTTGGATTTTCAAAAATTCAATATTAAAGAAAAAGTCACAAAAATCATAAAATATATATATGAAGTTTGCTTTAAAAAATAGGGTCTCTTTTTTTTGCAAAGTAATAGTAGGTTATAAAAATGAAAATTAAAGGAGTAATAGAGGACTTAAAAATAAAAAAAAATTAAAGAATGATAGTAAAAATATATCTAGGACTTTCTCTGGTGTTGTTGTGGGCAGTGTGGGGTCAATTCATTTTCAGATAGTTCCTTGATCCAGCTTATATTTCTCAAGATCTGTAGGTCCCTTCCTATGTAGTTGGTGCTAACTACAGGGCTTTAATCTATTGCACCTGTGACTTTTAGCTTCTTCTGTTTGCTGGTCTCTTCAGTGTCTAATTTCCGCCCTGAAGCAAGGGGGCGGTGGTGGATACTTTTTTAGGCTCACTTGTTCAGTCGCGCTGTAGGGAGGGAGGGATGCTGCAAACAAATAACACTGGCGTGTGCTCACAGTGTCTCAGCCACACTGGGTTTGCCCCCACTCACTGCATGTGTGCTTTTCCTGTCTACACTGCTTAGGCTCTAGGTTGCTCTGCCGGGAACTGTCTGAGGCCGGCCCTGGATTGTATGCACGTCTGAGATCTAAGCTGCTCAGGTTCAGGTACTCGGGTACTCCTCAAAGGCACAGACTCAGTTGGGCCTGCATTTTGTGCCCTTCCCAGGTCCCAGCAGCTCAGGTGACCAGGTGTTTGGTGAGTGCAGTCGCTGTGACTTATTGCCTCCCCTATCCCTGCTGCTTGGTTTTCTGGGTGTACAACCAGCGCACTTTCTCAGGTGGATGTTGACCGTCCAGAATCCCAAGAAGTCTTGGTTAGCAACAAAGCCTGCTTGGAGTTTGGTAGATAATGCCTCTCTGGGGCTGTGATTGCCCCCTTCTGGCTCTGGCTGCCCTCGCCTGCCTGTCACCGGAGGGGGATGGGCCGGCCTGCAGCAGGCTAGCTCTGCTCAGTCCTTTGTTCTGTGAGCGGCCCTGACCGTGTCTTAGATTAGGGCTTTTTGCTTAGCTCTAGTCAGTCCTTTGTTTTGTGAGCGGGCCTGACAGCGTCTTAGGGTTTTTCCGTGTGGTAGCTATCCCACAGTCTGGTTTGCTATCCCAAGTTAGTTCCCTCAGATTGCCCTCGGGGCATTCAGGCCCGGTCCTTACTCTAAGCAATGCAGCCTGCACCTCCCTGCCCAGTCCCCGCATACTAGTGGCGGATGCAGGCGTCTGCGCTGCTTCTCTGCTGGGGGAGTTACCATTGGGCACGTAATCTGTGGGTTTTAATTATTTATTTTTCCTACCAGTTATGTTGCCCTCTGTGGTTCCAAGGCTTGCCACAGACTCTGCAGTGAGAGTGTTTCCTGGTGTTTGGAAACTTCTCTCTTTTTTAAGATTCCCTTCCCGGGACGGAGCTCCGTCCCTACCTCTTTTGTCTCTCTTTTTATCTTTTATATTTTCTCCTACTTCCTTTCGAAGACAGTGGGCTGCTTTTCTGGGTGCCTGATGTCTCCTGCCAGCATTCAGCATTTTTGTGGAATTTAGTCAGTGTTCAAATGTTCTTTTGATGAATTTGTAGAGGAGAAAGTAGTCTCCCTGTCCTATTCATCCACCATCTTAGGACAGCCCCCATCACTTGACTTTGAACCTGGAATATTGTCCTCTAGCTGAAGTACCTTAGGCTTATTCTGGTTTTTCTCTGTTCCTCAGTGCTCGCTCTTTTTTTTCAACACTATTGCCTCTTTAAAGGATCAGACTTCTTTTTGTGAGGCCTGTTTTTCAGAAATTTCTGAAATCACTGAAGAAATTTCATAAAAGGAACCCCGATGAAAGCTCAGATCTGGTTAACTAAAGACAAGAGTATCATTCACAAAGAACTGATAACCTAAATAGATAATAAGATTTCACCTTCTCCCTGTACATATGGTCTCTTGGTAGGCAGACTAGAGAATGAAAAAATTAGATTACATCAAAGAGATGGCTTTTGGGGTTTTCAAAAGACCAAAGGAGGAAGTAAGGATATTTCTCTATACCTTAGCTTCATAATAAAATTCACCATGAGACTACAACAGACACACACAGAAAATGAAGAGTTGTGGTTATATAAGCTTCAGGCTTTGGAGAAGGCAGTGGCAACCCACTCCAGTACTCTTGCCTGGAAAATCCCATGGATGAAGGAGCCTGGTAGGCTGCAGTCCATGGGGTCGCTAGGAGTCAGACATGACTTCAGCGACTTCACTTTCACTTTTCACTTTCATGCATTGGAGAAGGAAATGGCAACCCACTCCAGTATTCTTGCCTGGAGAATCCCAGGGACGGGGGAGCCTGGTGGGCTGCCGTCTATGGGGTCGCAGAGTCAGACACGACTGAAGTGACTTAGCAGCAGCAGCAAGCTTCAGGCTCTTGTATGCATCCTTTCTGAATCAGCTAACCTCCAAACCCACAGTAGAGCTTATAGAGCTCATTTGTGGTTTCCTGATTTGCTGGCCAACTTTCCTGTGGAACAGATCTTTAAAAGTTAGCTTGTGAACTTACAAAATAACTTGCTCAATTGGGCAAAACAATCACTAGGCTTCTAACCAGGTTAAATTATTCTCTACCTCCTTATGGCAAAACTTTCTCTTTTAAAACTATATATAGCTTCTTTAGAGAAATCAGAATCTAATTCCTCTAAAAACCATCCTGGATCTCTTGACTCTGCTCAGTAGTGACTGGACTTAATTCCTTAAATCCTCTGACTTCCAGCCTACTAAAAAATCCTGAAATTCTGAATGCCCACTTTACCCTGCATAAAGTAGGTGTTCACTGTACACACAGTGAATGGAATCTGAAATCTTTCCATGGAGCAAGTAGTACTATGCAACCAAAACTTCATCTAGATTCTAGATCAGATTATTCATGGACTATTTGACTTACTGCCTTTCTCAAATAAGTTTATGATCCACATTTACTACTTTTCTTTCTTTACTTTCTACCATCTTACACTAAATATTTTGACAGATTTTCCCAACTTGTTGGCTGTCTCTAACTTTTAATACAGAGAATAAGAGTCAGGGACTTCCCAGGGGTCCAGTGGTTAAGACTTCGTGCTTCCAAATTCAGGGAGTGCAGGTTCTATCCCTGGTTGGGGAACGAAGATCCCACATGCCGCACAGACAAATTAGAAAAAAGTCAGTTTTGTGTTTTGTTTTTTTCCTAAATAACCTTAATAATAACCTTATAATAAACTCTCTACATGTATCAGAACCTAAATTTGGCTCATAACTTCTTAGGCCTACTACATAGTTTTGTGCTTTGTTTTCTGATATCTTCTGGGGTTTGTTTCTGTTCTTTAGATCTCACCTGGGCATAAATACTAATGCTAATTTTCCAAACTTTGCTGAAAGTGTAGAAACAAAATTTGATTTTGAAATAGTCTGTAAAACAAAGATGATTAATGGTTTCTGAATTTTTCCTTGCAGGCACAGTATCCGTTCTCTACTTGATTTTTCTCGTCACTTGGAAGGCTATTCGCTTGGGATTTCATTTGGAGTTTCATTGGTTTATGCCAACAGAATATTTTGTCCCAGGTGAGCTATTTCAGCCAAGTAAAGAATTAATGAATTACAATAATGTGATCTTTGGTTAACTATTGTTAGCTTTTGTTACTATAAAACAAATAATCGAAGTTTTTATGATGATGAGCACTTTTTATTAATGCTGTTAAGCTAAAACCAGAAATACAGTTGAAATTACTTTGGTTTTCTTGCAGTTGGGGATAACCAGGACCCTTTGTCATTTCTACTTGGGAGTTAAAAGTCACAACGCAATTGAAAAATCAAGAACTCATTCTCTAGACGTCTCTGAGAAGGCATAACCCTAGAATTTTAGAGACTTAGAACACAGTCAGTAATACATATATCTGGAAATACTAGTAATTGTAGGTCATCTGCTTGGTGGTTCTATGGTGGGTAATGCCACGTGACCCAGGTCTGCTGCAGCCAGAGCCCCTGTCCCTGTGGCAGGCCACTGCTGACTCGTGCCTCCACAGGATACACTCAAACACTCAAAGGCAGGTCTGGCTCAGTCTCTGTGGGACCTCTGGGTCCTGGTGCGCATACAGTTGGAAGCATCTCTGGTGGGTAGGGGGTTTAATTCTAAATGCGATTTTGCCCCTCCTGCCATTTTGTTGAGGCTTTTCCTTTGCCCTTGGACATGGGGATATCTTTTTTTGGTGGGATCCAACATTCTCCTGTCAATAGTTGTTCAGCTGCTGCTGCTGCTGCTGCTGCTAAGTCGCTTCAGTCGTGTCCAACTCTGTGCGACCCATAGACGGCAGCCCACCAGGCTTCCCATCCCTGGGATTCTCCAGGCAAGAACACTGGAGTGGGTTGCCATTTCCTTCTCCAGTGCATGAAAGTGAAAAGTGAAAGTGAAGTCGCTCAGTCATGTCCGACTCTAGCGACCCCATGGACTGTAGCCTACCAGGCTCCTCCTGCAGCAAGTTGCAATTTTGGAGTTCTTGCAAGAGATGAGTACACGTTCTTCTATTCCTCCATCTTGTTGCAGAATGATTATACCAAAGAAATTCTCGCAGTGTTAAGAAAGTTCTGGGACCCACAACAGATTTCCCAACTTGAGGATTGGGCAAAGGGACTGAGAACCCCCAGGCAATTTGACTTTGGAGACAGTGGGATTTGATTACAGAACTTCCACAGGACTGGGGAAACAGATTCTTAGAGGGCACAAACAAAACCTTATGAACACCAGGGCCAGGAAAAAGGAGCATTGTGCCCACAAGAGACTGAGCCAGACTTGCCTTTGAGTGTCTAGGAGTCTCAGGCCAAACAACAGAGATGGAACACAGCCTCACCCATCAAAAGAAAATTGGATTAAAGATTTCCTGAGCGTGGCCCCACCCATTAGAATAAGAACCAGTTTCCTCCACAGTCAGTCTCTCCCATCAGGAAGCTTCCATAAGCATCTCATCCTTTTTCATCAGAGGGCAGACAGAATGAAAACCACAGTCACAGAAAACTAAGCAAACTGATCACATGGACCACAGCCTTGTCTAACTCAATGAAACTATGAGCCATGCCGTGTAGGGCCACCCAAGACAGACGGGTCATGGTGGAGAGTTCTGACAAAAGTGGTCCACTGGAGAAGGGAATGGCAAATCACTTCAGTATTCTTGCCTTGAGAACCCCATGAACAGTATGAAAAGGCAAAAAGATATGTCACTGAAAGATGAACTCCCCAGGTCAGTAGGTACCCAATATGCTACTGGAGAAGAGTGAAGAAATAACTCCAGAAAGAATGAAGAGACAGAGCCAAAGCAAAAACAACACCCAGTTGTGGATATGACTAGGGATGGAAGTAAAGTCTGATGCTGTAAAGAACAATATTACATGGGAACCCAGAATGTTAGATCCATGAATCAAGGTAAATTGGAAGTGGTCAAACAGGAGATGGCAAGAGTGAACATTGACATTTTAGGAATCAGTGAACTAAAATGGACCAGAATGGGAGAATTTAACTCAGATGACCATTATATCTGCTACTGTGGCCAAGAATCCCTTAGAAGAAATGGAGTAGCCCTCATAATCAACAAAAGAGTCCAAAGTGCAGTAGTTGGGTGAAATCTCAAAATGACAGAATGATCTCTGTTCGATTCCAAGGTAAACAATTCAATATCATAGTAATCCAAGTCTATGCCCCAATCACTAATGCTGAAGAAGCTGAAGTTGAATGGTTCAATGAAGACCTACAAGATCTTCCAGAACTAACACCAAAAAAGGATGTCCTCTTTATCATAGGAGACTGAAATGCAAAAGTAGGAAGTCAGGAGATACCTGGAGTAACAGGCAAGTTTGGCCTTGGAGTACAAAATGAAGCAGGGCGAAGGCTAACAGAGTTTTGCCAAGAGAACTCACTGGTCATAGCAAACACCCTCTTCCAACAACACAAGAGACAACTCTGCACATGGACATCACCAGATGGTCAATACCGAAATCAGATTATATTCTTTGCAGCCAAAGATGGAGAAGCTCTATACATTCAGCAAAAACAAGACCAGGAGCTGACTGTGGCTCAGATCATGAACTCCTTATTGCAAAATTCAGAGTTAAATGGAAGAAAGTAGAGAAATCCACTAGTTCATTCAGACATGATCTAAAATCAAATTCTTTATGATTATACAGTGAAAGTGACAAATAAATTCAAGGAATTAGATCTGATAGACACAGTACATCAAGAACTTGGTGACCAAGACCATCCCCATGAAAAAGAAATGCAAAATGGTTAGCTGAGGAGGCCTTACAAATAGCTGAGAAAAGGAGAGAAGCTAAAGGCAAAGGGGAAAAGTAAAGACATACCCATCTAAATGCAGAGTTAATAGCAAGGAGAAATAAGAAGGCCTTCCTCAGAGATTCAATGCAAAGAAATAGAGGAAAACAAAGAATGGGAACACTAGAGATCTCTTCAGGAAAATTAGAGATACCAAGGGAACATTTCATGGAAAGATGGGCACAATAAAGGACAGAAACAGTATGGACCTAACCGAAGCAGAAGTTATTAAGAAAAGGTAGCAAGAATGCACAGAATAACTATATAAAAATATAAAAAAAAGGTCTTAATGACCAGATAACCACAATGGTGCGATCACTCACCTAGAGCCAGACATCCTGGAATGTGAAGTCAAATGGGCCTTAGGAAGCATCACTAGGAACAAAGCTAGTGGAGGTGATGGAATTCCAGTTGAGCTATTTCAAATGCTGAAAGATGATGCTGTGAAAGTGCTGCACTCAATATGCCAGCAAATTTGGAAAACTCAGCAATGGTCACAGGACTGGAAAAGGTCAGTTTTCCAATCCCAAAGAAAGGTTATGCCAAAGAATGTTCAAACTACCACACAATTGCACTCATCTCACATGCTCGCAAAGTAATGCTCAAAATTCTCCAAGCCAGGCTTCAACAGTATATGAACTGAGTGCTTCCAGATGTTCAAGTTGGTTTTAGAAAAGGCAGAAGAGCCAGAGATCAAATTGCCAACATTCGCTGGATCATCGAAAAAGCAAGAGAGTTACAGAAAAGCATCTATTTCTGCTTTATTGACTACACCAAAGCCTTTGACTGTGTAGATCACAACAAACTGGAAAATTCTTCAAGAGATGGGAATACCAGACCACCTGACCTGCCTCCTGAGAGATCTGTATGCAGGTCAAGAAAGAATAGTTAGAACTGGACATGGTACAACGGACTAGTTCCATACATACAAAGGAATACATCAAGGCTGTATATTGTCACTCTGCTTATTTAACTTATATGTAGAGTACATCATGCAAAATGCTGGGCTGGATGAAGCACAAGCTGGAATCAAGATTGCCGGAAGAAATAACAGTAACCTCAGATATGCAGATAACACCACCCTTATGGCAGAAAGCAAAGAGGAACTAAAGAGCCTCTTGATGAAGGTGAAAGAGGAAAGTGAAAAAGTTGGCTTAAAGCTCAACATTCAGAAAATGAAGATCATGCCATCTGGTCCCATCACTTCATGGCAAATAGATGGGGAAACAATGGAAACAGTGACAGACCTTATTTTGGGTGCTCCAAAATCACTGCAGATGGTGACTACAGCCATGAAATCAAAAGATGCTTGCTCCTTGGAAGAAAAGCCATGACCAACCTAAAGCAGAGACATTACTTTGCCAACAAAGGACTGTTTAGTCAAGGCTATGGTTTTTCCAGTGGTCATGTATGGATGTGAGCATTGGACCATAAAGAAAGCTGTGTGCTGAAGAACTGTTGCTTTTGAACTGTGATGTTTTAGAAGACTCTTGAGAGTCCCTTGGACTGCAAGGAGATCAAACCAATCAATCCTAAAGGAAATCAAAACCTGAATATTCATTGGAAGGGCTGATGCTGAAGCTGAAGCTCCAATACTTTGTCCACCTGATGTGATGAATTGACTCATTGGAAAAGGCCTTGATACTGGGAGAGATTGAAGGCAGGAGGAGAAAGGGATGACAGAGGATGAGGTGGTTGGATGGCATCACCTATTCAATTGACGTGAGTTTGAGCAAGCTTCAAGAGTTGGTGATGGACAGGGAAGCCTGGCGTACTGCATTCCATGAGGTTGCAAAGAGTCGAACGTGACTGAGCAACTGAACTGAACTAAATGCTGGTAATTAACATCATTGTTCCCTTTATGGGTTTTTTCTTTTAATGTTGATGGTTTTCAGGCTAATTAAGATGGTGATTATTAAGTGTTCTTTTTCTTCTTTTTTTTTCCCCATAGCAATTTTTTGTTTCACCCAAATTTAGAGTATTTTGAACATGATAGAAGGGCATCTTTTCAACCGAAGGATCAGACTCAGGTGTCCCGCATTGTAGGCAGGATTCTTTACCATCTGAGCCTCCAGGGAAGCCCAAGAACACTGGAGTGGGTAGCTTAACCCTTCTCCAGGGAATCCGTCCAACCCAGGAATCGAACTCAGGTCTTCTACATTGCAGGCAGATTCTTTTTCTGCTGAGCTACCAGGGAAGTCCAAAGCAATGAATGGATAATGCTAAATGAGGAGACAGACTAGAAAATACAAGTGGCTATTATGCCTGTATCTTAAAAACTGATAAAAAGAAAGTAGTACAAAATCCTGTTGTTGGTTTAGGAAGACTGCTCTCCTTCCATTCTTCAACTGTTGATTCTGGCAGTGTAGATTTCAAGTCTTTATTCAATTTCTCAGGTTTGTCTCTAAAGCCTACAATTAGAGTTGTCTTCCTTTGTTTCATTTATTACAACATTCTTGAGTTTTCCAAGTGTGCTGAGTTGGTGATCATTGGAAGTCGTTGTTTATGTTACCATGGTTATGTATTTTTAGTTCATCTGGCTGCATCAACTTTAATTTTTTAAATTTCTATTAGAAGCCCACAAAGACTAAAAAGTCTATTTAAATTCAGGATAAAGGAAGCACTGGGGCTTGAAAGGCATCCTTCTCTCACAGATTATATTTAAAATTGGATAGTGATAAAAATGGCAACTTTAAGCTACTTCTTCCACTGATTAATAAAAATAGTCTATTTTCTAAAAGTAGATTCATAATGATTTATATTTAGACTTAGTGATAAAAGTTCCCGCTAATGATAGAACATTAGAGATAAATATGAAAGAAAGGGAGAGTATTAATAGTTATTTAGAAGATGGAAAAGAGAAACATATTTAAGTAGTTATCAAGCCATTTATTTCACTTTGCTTCATTTCTAAATGATATGAAAGGAGAATCATGAGGACTGAAAGGAGTTTTTATAAATATTTATGGCTCTGAGACTTACTGTGATTGAAGAATTTTTCAATAAAGAAAATATGTCATAAATCTTTCTCAGTAAAAGCTGATTAAAAATCAGAGAACTTGGAGGCTGTGAATCTTTATTGTCCTGATGAAGAATTCTCATAAACTTCTGGGTCTAATTGAATCTTTATGTACTCTTGTTTCTAAAAATTCATTTTTCAGTTCAGTACTTCTTCCCAGGTAATTGGAAAAATAACAAGAAAAACCTGCTCATGTATTTCATTCTATCCTTTCCTGCCTACTCAAGGACTTTACTTTTTGCTGTTATCCTTTGTTTTTTAACCATGCATTATCAGATTTTTCCTACTGAACTATTCCTACTAGTATACAAACATGTTACCGAGTCTAAAAACAAAAACTCGTATAACCCCATTCCCTGTAACTGTTATTTCTTTTTAAAGAAAAGCTTTGTAAGAGTTGTCTGTGCTGTCTCCACTTCTTCCATTTTGCCTTGGACTCACTTCTGTTAGGCTTTTGCTCCAGTCACTCCATGCCTGATGACCAGTGACTTCATCTTTCCAAACCCCATGACCAAATCCCATACCTCTTCTTACTCAACCTATTAGCAGCATGGGGCACATTTGGCCACATCTTCCATCTTAAAACACTTTATTTACTTAACTTCTAAAACCCTATTCTCTCTTGACTCTTCTACATAACTGTTCCTTTTCTTATCTCTGACCTCTAAATGATAGTCATCCGGTTTAGACACAAACCCCCCTTCTCTCTACCTTTATTCCCTAAGTAATGTCACCTAGTCACCTGGCTTCATATGTTGTCATCATAGATGATGACCAATCCCAATTTTATCTCTAGCTTAGATCTCTCTACTGAAACCCATACTCATATATGCTTCTTCTTGGATGTCCACTTTGTATTCTTAATTTACAAAAATCCAATAATTGTTTTCTCCCTCATCCACCCCCTCCCACCAGCCTGCTTAACCTGCTCTTCTCCCAGGCTTCTCATTCTCAGAAAATGGTAGCCCCAGTTTACCACTTGACCAGGCCAAACACTTAGGAGTCATACTTAACTGTTCTTTTTTTCCACTTCCCTTCCACCAATATCTGCACAACCGACCTTCTACTTTCAAAATAAATTGAGAATATGATTATTTATTATCATTTCTACCAAAAAAGAACTATGTTAAGCTCCTACTCTCTCAGCCAGATTATTGAAGTAGCCTCATAACTAGCCTCACTGTTTCCACTTTGTCTCCTCCATAGTCTGTTCCACACCTAGCAGACAGAGTTTGTTTTTAAGACACAACCTTCAAAAGCCTCTAGTGTTTCCCATCTTATTCAGAATAGAGGCAAGTCTTTGTCATTGTCTATAGGCCCTGTTGAATGTGACTCCTGGCTTTCTCTCTGATTTCATTCCCTATTACTTTCCCATTCATTCAGTCTACTCCACAACACTGCCTTCCTTGCTGCTCTACAAAATTGCCAAGCACGCTCCTAGCTCAGAGTCTTTGCACTCAGTATTCCCTGTACATAAAATGTCCTTTTTCTCAGGTTTCTACATGATTGGTATTGTTAGAGAGGTTTTCCCTGACTTTGTACCACCTCTCACACCTTCTTGTTCTTTGTTTTCTTTAGAACTGTCATCACTACCAAATCTTATATGCAAGTATCCCTGGTTATCTAAATGTTAAATTCCTGATTCTGACTGGTTGGAGTATTGAGGCATATTCATTATTCTAATCAACTTGGCTCCCGAGTTTCAGATAGAAAGTAGCAGACATTAAGATAACAAGAGACTTACCTAAAAATGTTTCTAAATCTGTTTGGTTCTTGAATTTGGGAAGTTCAGATGTTATGAAATATCTGTATTTATTTATTTTTATCTGGGTATCTAGAATGTTCACCCTCTGAGAAATAGTCTTTGTTCTTTTTATGCTTCTCTATTGTATCCCCAAGACCTATGATACTTCTAGCATATAGTGAGTACTCAATAAATAACTGAGAAAATGGGTTTATATCTACTCCTTCCCAAATCCCATTAAAACAATATTTTAAAAAATGTAAAAAGCACAAAGAAATTCTCCAGAAGAGACAATAGCAAACGAGAGACAGCAACAGATTTTTAGAAGCTAGAAAGCTGATACGTGGTTGGTAATTGACAGCAAAGCAGAGAAAGCTGAAATGTAAATACCTGTAGAGAGGGGGCCAATGTGAATGACACAATCCTTGAAAGCCTCAGTATGTGGAGACATTTGGGAACTCTGAAAGCAAAGATAAGGAGAAGGGCTTAAAATGGGAGAATTCCTTGAAAGTTTGTATCAGTAATAATTAGATATAATCCATCCCCCTTCCCTTTTCAATCTAGCAAGAGATGGAAGAAACTAAATCAGATACTCTCTGGACTTTGGTTTGCCAAGCTCAACAGAAGGGTAGGAATAAGACTCAGTTCTGAAAATGGGTTAAGTGAAAGCATATGTGCTGAATGGTGAGGCCAAACCCCACCTCCTACCCCTCCAATTCTCTTTTCTTACACCTTGCCTCTCAGAATGCTGATAGCATAGGAAAATAGAGGGTTCTCCTCAGGAGAAACCAGTAAGCCCAAGAAGACCTGGAGTCTCAGATATTTGGGTTCTATCAAAGAAATGGCAGGTACCTTGCTTGTCTCAGACCATTTAGATGTCCACTAAGTATGCTTTTTTTTTTTTAGTGCTTCACTTTTAAATGTTAATATAACTGAATATCACTGGATACCTGTGGAAAACCTCTTACATAAAAATAAAACAAGAAAGATAAAAAAGGAACCTAAAGGGAAAATAATGAGGGAACAAAAGCAAAATTCTAAAAAATTACATCCTCAAAGTGACAAAAGACAGTGATATCCATGAAACAATATTTGAATACCATTGGAAATAAAATATGGATAGAAATTAAGAATTCAAAGAAAATTTGGAAGATAAAGCTAACCTTCTCAAAAGACTAGACAATGTGGATGGATGGATGGATGGATGACTGGAAGGAAGAAAGGAAAAATATAGGACAGAAAAGATGAGGAAATAGAGAATTAATCTAGGTGGTCCAGTATCCAACTGAAAATAGTACCGTAGAGAAGAGAGAACGTGGTGAGGAAATTTCCTCAGAACTGAAGAACATGTGTTTCTATACATAAGGGCCCAAAACATTGTGAATAAGACCCACACCAAAGCGTATCATTATGAAATTTCACAACACCAGGGATAAAGAGAGGAGCTTTCAGGGACTAAGCACAAGTCTGTACAAAAGGTCTGGAATCAGAAGAGTATCAGACTTTTTAACAACAGCTCTGAAAGAAAAAGACAATAGAAGGTCATCAAAGGTCTCAGAATAAATTATTTTGACCTAAAATCCTAAAGCCCATCATACTCTCATCCAACTGTTAGAGTATATAATAAAGGTATTTTTGGAAAGTCTCACAAAATTTTACCTTCCATGCACTCTTTCTCAGGAAAATACTGCAAAATGTGCTTCACCAAAAAGAAGTAGACTATCAAGAAATTCCCAGAATGATGGTGAAGGGAAATCCTAGGAAACAGCTGTGCAGCAGGCCTAGGGAGCAGCCAGCCCAGATTATAGCAGGTAGACAGATGGCTCCAAGAGGCATTAAAAATAATAATAATAATAATAAAATGGAAAAGGTTATTGATGTGTTATATAGATAGAGTGGAGTTTTTCCATTATTTTGGAGATTTTAGGGAAGAATTAGTGTTAACTAGAAAATCAGGCAACCGAAAAGGAAAAAAGTCACCTATGACTTCCAATAAAACAGGTCAACACAAGTATTTTATATAAGAAAGAAGAGTGTAATAATAGTAATAGATTCCATAGCTTAACTGTGAATAACAGATAATCATAAAAATGAAAACTTTGATTTTATAAAATCAGAATTATGATTCTATTAGGGGAATAAGACATGGGGAAGTGAAGGGTGATCATGATATAAAAGTCCTAAAGCCTTCTGGTGGAAAATCAATGTCTCATGTCTAAAATTTAAAAGTAAAGAAAAAGGAATATAAGCATATTACTTAAAAATAGATTATAAATTTAAGATATGCTAAATAGTTAAAAGAGTTACGGGGATACCACTTCCACCCATTCAGATGGCTATAATTAAACAAATGGAAAAGAAATGTTGGCAAGGATGTTGAAAAATTGGTACCCTTATACATTGCTGGTGGAATTGTAATAAGGTTCAGTCCTATGGAAAATACTTTGGCACTTCCTTATAAAGTTCAACACAGAATAACCATATGAACATGCAATTCCACTCCTAGGTATGTATCTAAAAGAACTGAAAAAGGGTGTTGAAAGAAATACTTGCATGTGAAGCAGTATTCACAATAGTTCAAAAAGGGAAACAACCAAAATGTTCATCAATGAATGGATAAATTGTAGTATATCCATACAGTGGAATATTATTTGGTCATAAAAAGAAAGAAAGTACTAATTAATGCCACAACATGAATGAAGCTGGAATATATGCTAAGTGAAAGAGCCCAGTTTCAAAGGTCCACATATTGACTGAGTCCTTTCATATGAAATATTCAGAATAGGAAAATCTTCAGAGACATAAAGTAGAATAGTGATTGACTAGGGATGGGGGGTTTAGGTGGAAATGAGGAATGATGGCTAATGAATGTGGAGTTTCTTTGTAAACTGTTGTAAATTGATCCTGGTGCTGGTCATACAACTCTGAATATACTAAAAACTACCAGTTTGTAAACTAAATGGGTGAATGGTATGATAGTGTACATGCTCAGTCACTCAGTTGTGTCTGACTCTTTGCAACCCCATGGACTGCAGCCCTCCAGGCTCCTCTGCCCATGGAATTTTCCAGGCAGGAATACTGGATTTGGTTGTCATTTCCTCCACTAGGGGATCCTTACAGCCCAGGGATCAGACCTGGGTCTCCTGCACTGGTAAGTAGATTCTTTACCACTGCACCATGATATATGAATTAAATATCATCTATGAATTAAATACCAATAAAGCTGTTTGAGAAAACATATGCTGAAAGGATAGAAGAGATATTAAAGTAATGTATGTGCCTGTCTAAACAAACTTCAACATTCTGTAAAGGAATATATAAAAATATAGCACTCAGTGAAGCAAAATTAACAATATTTGACATCTTAAAAAAAAAAAAAAAAGAGTTACAATTAGTTGCTTCTGGGAAACAGGATTCAGGATGGGAAATGTGAAAGGTATGAAACTGGTTTTTGTTAGAAACCTTGTGATACTGTTTAACTTTTAACAATTTAAGACTGCAATTAAGATTACATTTTTAAAATGAAAAGCTGTTAAATGCTTTGAAACTGACTTCAAAAAGAGACTCAGACACTGATTTTCAAGGATTATGGGGTGATTTGATAGCAGCATTGTGTTAATCTGCAGCCAGAAAAACATAATTTTGTAACCACATGTACTTTAAATAGTATGTATATACCCCACATTTTTTGTTGTTTTTGCTTTTGAACTTTTTAATTAAAGTATAGCATACATTTATAATAAAAGTGCACAGTTCCTGAGTGTACAGCTTGATTAATTTTCACAAACTGAACAAATCAGATAACCAGCACCCTGTTCAAAATCAGAAATTACTATTAATAGCACCCCAGAAATCCATCTCATTCTCCCTACCAGTTGGTATTGCCCTGCAGAGATAACCACTGTTCTAACTTTTAACCCCAAAGATTAATTTTGTCTGTTTTTTGACTGACTATAGTTGGTTATGTCCATATTTAGTTCTCTGCCCATGTTTTCAATCAGATTGTTTATTTTCTTGCTATTGAGTTATATGAGTTATTTATATATTTTGATTATTAGCTGTTTATCCAGTACATGATTTGCAAACACTTTCTCCCATTTTGTAGGTTGCCTGTTCATTTTGTCAATGGTTTCCTTTGCTCTACAGAAGCTTGTTAGGTTGATATGGTTCCATTTGTTTATTTTTGTTTTTGTTGCCTTTGCTCTTGTTGTGAAATAAAAATATCACTGCCAAGATCAGTATCATGGAGCTTACCGTCCTGCCCATGTTTTCTTCTCAGGGTTTTATGGTTTCAGGTCTTACTTTCAAGTTTTTAATCCATTTAGAGTTGATCTTTGTGTATGGTTTAAGATAGGGGGGCCCAGTTTCATTCTTTTGCATGTGTCTCCCGGTTTTTCCAACAGCATTTATTGAAGAGGCTCTTCTTCCCCCATTGTATATTCTTGACTTCTTTGTCATAAATTAATCAGCTGTATGTGTGTGGATTTATTTCTGAGCACTCTGCTCCACTGATCTATGTGTCTGTTTGTCAATACCATGCTGTTTTGATTACTGTATCTTGTAATAAAGTTTAAAACCAGGAAGTGTGATGCCACCAGCTTCATACTTCTTTCCCAAGATTGCTTTAGCTGTTTGGAGTCTTTTATGTTTCTATACACATTTCAGGACTGTTTGTTCTATTTCTGTGAAAAATGTCATTGAAATTTTGATGGAGATTGCATTGAATGTGTAGATTGTTTTGGGTAGTATAGACATTTTAACAATATTGATTCTTCCGATTCATGAACTTGGAGTCACTTTCCATTTATTTGTGTCTTCAATTTCTTTCATCATGTCTTACAGATTTTATAGGTCTTTCAACTCCTTGGCTAAATTTATATCTAGGTATTTTATTCTTTTTGATGCTACTATAAATGGGATTGTTTTCTTAATTTCTTTTTCTGATAGTTTGTTATTAGTGTATAGAAACAACAGATTTTGTATGTTGAAATAATACCCCCCAAGTTTTCTGATTTTGTGTATTGGTTCTAAAAATTTTTTGGTGGCATTCTTAGGGTTTTCTGTATATAGTATTATATCCTCAACAAATGGAGACAGTTTTATTTCTTCCTTTCCAATTTTGATGCCTTTTATTTCTTTTCTTGCTCTAAGACTTTCAATACTGTGTTGGATAAAAATGGCAAGAGTAGTCATCCTTGTCTTATTCCTGTTCTTGGAGGAAAAGTTTTTAGCTTATCATCATTGAATGTGATATTAGTTCTGGGTTTGTCTTATATATGGCCTTTATTATGTTGAGGTACTTTCCCTCCATACCCAGTTATTTGAGAGTTAATATCATAAATTGGTGTTCAGGCTCGATTTTGGAGGGTAAGTCCCTCCAGTGTGCACACTGCAAACATTTTTTCCCATCAATCTGGGCTTTTCCTTTACAGGACAAGCCAATTTGGTTGGGTACCCATTTGCAAAGGGGAGGTATTGTTGGACTCTACTCTGAGCCGGTTCGTTGAGAACTAGTTCTCATGGGGCAGGCCCACCCTAGTTGATATTAGCTCATTTGTAGGGTACATTTATTTACCTGATTTGGGAACTGGTCCAGTTGGAACTGGTTCATTTGGAAGCTAGTTCTTGAGGGGGTGGGTAGCCTAGTTGGAATTAGTTCATTTGTTTTATAGGATCAGGGAATCGGTTCATCTATATTCATTGATGCTGGAATCTGTGCCGTTTTTCTTGGAATTTGTCTGCATCTTTTGTGTTTTGGTGTTATAAAGCTTATAAAAATGGGAAATATTTCATGTGTACCAGGGGAAAGATCTTTGGGGTGCATATTAGATATGTTAAGATCAGAAGGGCAATGGCCCTTGAATGGTTCACAATTAAACAGTCAGAAATGCTTTACAAAGGAGAGGAACATTCTGATAATGAACATGCCCAGGAGGCTCCCCTGGACTTGTGGCATCCAATTCTAATTTCCCCTACAGGAGCCCCGGAGAAGGAAATGGCAACCCACTCCAGTGTTCTTGCCTGGAGAATCTCATGGACAGAGAAGCCTGGCAGGCTACAATAGTCCATGGAATCGCAGAGTCAGACATGACTGAGTGACTTAAGCGTATTGTAAAATGCTTTTTCCGCATCTATTGAAATGATCATATGATTCTCATTCTTTAATTTGTTAATGTGGTGTATTGATTGATTGAATGTGGTATCATTGATTACAATGATTGATTTGTACATGTTGAACCACACTTGCATCCCTGGAATAAATCTCACTTGATAATGGTATGTAATCCTTTTAATGAATTGTTTAACTTGGATTGCTAATATTTTATTGAGAATTTTTGTATCTGTGTTCATCAGGGACATTGGCCTGTAATTTTCTTTTCTTGTAGTGTCTTTGTCTAGCTTTGGTATCAGGTTAATTCTGGCTTTGTAAAATGAGTTTGGAAGTGTTTTTCTCTTTTATTTTTTAGAAGAGCTTGAGAAGGATACTATTCTTGATTGGTAGAATTCACAGAGAAGCTATCTAGTCCTAGACTTTTGTTTGTTGAGAAGGTTTTAATTATTAATTCAATCTCTAGTCTGTTCAGATTTTCTGTTTTTTCATGATTCAGTCTTGGGAGTTTGCATGTTTTTAGGAATTTATTCATTCCTTCTAGATTGTCCAATTTGTTGGTGTTTTGGTGTATAATTGTTCACATAGTCTCATGATCTTTTGTATTTCTGTTGTATTAGTTGTGGTGTCTTCTCTTTGTAGTTTCACTTATATGAATCCTCTCTTTTTTTTCTTGGTTAATCTAGCTGAAGTTTTATCTATTTTATCTTTCAAAAAAAGCCAGCTCTTAGTTTTGTTGATCTTTTCTATTATCTCTTTAATCCCTATTTCATTTATTTCTTGCTGATCTTTGTTATTTCTCTTCCTTTTAACTTTGGGATTTATTTGTTCTTGTTCTAGTTTCTTTAGGTATAAAAATGTTTATTTGAGATTTTTCTTATTTCTTGAGGTAGGCCTATCATGTACAAATGATAATTTTATCATCTTCTAAAATATTGGAGCTTTGTTATAATTATGTAAGTATAATGCTGTTGATCTGAAGTGATCATTCTTTTTCTTGTTAGAAAGTATCTTTCTGTTGAGGTCTGTCTCAATGGGGCTTTTTTTTTAACCTATATTGTTGGAACACCTCAGAGTAACTGCTATGAACACTGGAATGCATTATCTTTTCAAATTAGTGTTTTCATTTTCTTCAGATAAATACCCAGTAGTGGAATTACTGGGTCAACATGGTAGTTCTGTTTTGATGATAGCCATTTTGTATGAGATGCAAGGTAGTATCACATTTTGGTTTTAATTTGAATTTCTCTGATGATTAGCAGTGTAGATCATTTTTTCATGTGCCTTTTGACTATCTGTGTATCTTTTTTTGAAAAATGTATATTCAGGTCTTCTGCCCATTTTTCGTTCAGACCCTGAATTTGATCTTGCTCTGCAACATACTAGTTGTATGACCTCAAACAGAAACAACTAATAGAAAGTACCCTCACATGGACTTTCCTGGTGGTTCACTGGTTTCAACTCCGTGCTTCCAACACAGGGGGCATGGGTTCGATCCCACATGCTGCCAAGCTTGGCCAAAAATGATAAAGTATCCCCACAGGCATGATTTCTTGATTCCTCTTCTTTCCCTTTTCAAGTATTTGTTCAAGTATAATGTTAGCCTTGAGGAACTTTATAAAGGCATTTTATTCAGCTACTAGTACTCATTTTCCAGTTGTCAGTTTTAATGCATGTTTTTTCTTCTCTCTTTTTCTCCTAGAGATAAGATTTCAGTTTCCACAACTGACTGGGGTGCTTACCCTTGCTTTCTTTATTCATAATTGTATTATCACACTCTTGAAGAACAACAAGAACCAAGAAAATAATGTGAGTAATTACCTGAGGAATTGACTTTTGTTACTAAACCTTAATTTTTAAATGTAAACCACAAAACAATGGTCAGCAAACTTCTTCTTTAAAGGTTCAGGTGGTAAATATCTTAGACTTTATGGGCCATGGGATTGCAATTACCCAACTCTACTATTGTGGCACGAAAAGTAACTATAAATAATATGTAAGCAAGTGGGTAGTGCCTGTGTTACAAGAAAATTATATTTACTAAAACAGACAGTTGGCCGTATTTCATCCATGGGCCATAATAGTTTGCTCTAGAGCACTCACTAAAAAAAGGAAAAAAAAAAAGATGTATAGCTGGTAGCCATTAGTGGTGAGATCTTTAAAAATACCCAAGTGATCTAAAAGAAAACAAGAAAAAGGAAACAAAGAATATATGGTACAAATAGAAAACAAATAGAAAGACAATAGATTCAAACTCAGTCATATTAATAATTACATTAAAAATGGTCTAAATACTACAATTAAAAGAGATTGTCAGTCTGACTAAAAAAAAAAGCTATATATTGTCTACAAGAAACTTACTTTAAATATAGATATACCATGCAGACATTAAGTGTAAGAGAGTTGTTGTTCAGTCACTAAGTTGTGTCCGACTCTTTGCAACCCCATGGACTGCAGCATGCCAGACTCCCCTGTGCTTCGCTATCTCCTGGAGTTTGTTCAAATTCATGTCTATTGAGTTAGTAATGCTACGTAATCAACTTATCCTCTGCCGCCTTCTTTTCCTGTTGTCTTCAATCTTTCCTAGTATCAGGGTCTTTCCCAATGAGTCAGCTCTTAGCATCAGGTAGCCAAAGTATCGGAGCTTCAATTTCAACGTCAGTCCTTCCAATTAATATTCAGGGTTGATTTCCTTTAGGATTGACTGGTTTGATCTCCTTGCAACCCAAGAGTCTCTCATGAGTCTTCTCTCCAGCACCACAATTCGAAAGAGTCATTTCTTTGGTGCTCAGCTTTTTTTGTGGTCCAGCTCTCACAGCCATATATGACTACTGGATAGAAAACATATAGAAAGATAATAGATTCAACCCAGTTGTGTTGATACTTACATTAAAAATGGTCTAAATACTACAATTAAAAGAGATTGTCAGTCTGATTAAAAGCAAAACCTAATTATATACTGTCTACAAGAAACTTACTTTACATATAAAGAGATCATGCAGACACTAAGCGTAAGAGAGATGGAGAGGCTATTTTAATATCAGACAAAGCAGACTTCAGAACAAGGAGTATTGCCAAAGATAAAGAGGAACATTATATGATGATCTTTAAGGACCAGTTCATCAAGAAGACATAATTATCTTAAACATGTATGCTCCCAGTAACAGAGCTTCCAAGTAAAGGAAACAGCAACTGTCTTAACTGTAAGAAGTAGAGAAATCCACAATTATATTAATAATTAGTGATTTCATCAACCCTCCCTTAATAATTGATGGAGCAAATGGAAAATAAGTAAAGATATCAAAAGCATGAAAAACACTATCAGCCTACCAGGCATTTATAAAAGTCTTAAACAACAGCAGAATTCACATTCTTTTCAAAAACACATGAAACATTTACCAAGACTGACCATATGCTGAGTCACAGAACAAGTCATAATACACTTGAAAGGACTGAAATCATACCAAGTATGTTCTTTGACCACAATGAAATTAGAAATCAATACCAGAAAGAAATCTGAGAAACTGACAAATATGTGGAAATTAAACAACATACTCCTAAGTAACTAATGAGTTCAAGGAAAAAAATTACAAGAAAAATTAGGGAAGTACTTTGAGATTACTGAAAATGAAGATCAGATCGGATCAGTCGCTCAGTCATGTCCAACTCTTTGCGACCCCATGAATCACAGCACGCCAGGCCTCCCTGTCCATCACCAACTCCCGGAGTTCACTACAAGATAAAACATATCAAAATATATGGGATGCACTAAAACTGTGCTTAGAGAGAAATTTATGGCTGTAAATACCTACATTAAAAAAAAAATCTCAAATCAGTAATCTAACCTTCTACCTTAAGACACTGGGGGAAAAAAGAGCAAACTAAACCCAAAGAAAGCAGAACTTAACCAGTTACCTGTGGCCTTGTTAGTAAAATTTGAATTCGGCTTGATAGCTTCTAACCATATAAACGAAAATCATGATGAAGTTCTAATAGGAGTCTATACAATTATTGAAAGGTGAAAGTGTTAGTCACTCAGTCATGTCTGACCCTTTGCAACTGTGGATCTTTCTGCTAACAGGAGAGAATATCCTTCATGTTTTTTCTAGTGCCTTTAAATTTGTCTTGCAATGTGAACATATTAAGTCTTCTCCAAGATTTCTTTGTATGATATTGACAAGTTAGACTCTCTGAACAATAAATAACTCAACCACATCAGTTCTTTCTTTCTCTCTTCTCTCATCACTGTACTAGATTTTAATATTAAAAGCAGCTTTTATCAAGGGTTCATAGTAATACAAGAAAGCCATGTGTTTAATGTTGCTTCATTGTTTTATAAGAACTGTAATTGAGATATTCTTTGTTAAATTGCTCAGCATCCTTTATGTAAAGACAGTAGACAGAAAATTTTCTCTGTTCAAGGCTAGGAAAACATTTCCTTAATGAACTCATTATTTGATAATAAGGGTCATATAACTATTCTTGTTTCTATTTTTACTTTGACTTTTGGAAAACTTAAGAATTAAGGTCTCTTACCATTTTCTATAACTTTTCCTAGGCAAATGTATTTTTGCAGTTTTTTTCTTTTTCTATTACCCTCACACTTTAGATTCAGTTTTTATTTTAGAAATGTTTAATATTATTGTACTTCTGTCATAAACAGTTTTAAATCTTTGGAGGGAATAGGAAGAAAATCTTACTATCCTAAATGAACATTTGGAACTTTGGAGTGTAAAGGAAAAATTGAGAATATACTTTATGGCTTTTACTTTTAAATCTGTCTCACCTTCTTCACAAATTTCCTGACTACTTGCCACTTGAACTAAGCTGCCAATCACAAATTTTAGGAAGTTTCGAGATACGTGGAAGATATCTTTTGTATCATCACAGGAATAGTGTATGTAGTTAACAGTGTATACTTTGGTTTCAGCCAGGATACCTTTCTATCCTACTCAACTGATCTCTAATGCTAATTTAAACCAAGTACCACAGAAACCAATTTTGTGAAGTTGGATTCTCATGTTTTGGGTCATTCTATCCATAAGGCTGTGTTTCTCAAACTTCACCACCAAAGTCCCCTTAATGAGAGAGAACACCTTGTATACCTGAGAATCTGGGGGTGAAGAAAACAATTTTAGTGGAATCTCATATCCTATCCTAAACACTCATGTATATTTTTATTGTACTCATAATTAGTTTGTCTTACTAGAAAACAGTCTTAAAACAATGAGTTAAGTTACAGGCAGACTTCACTTTGTACAGTTCCCATATGCATGAATTTCAGTTGCTTGTGGCTTAGTTAGATTTTATCAGCTCCCCCTAACAACATGGTTCAAATTTAGGTTACCACAGGATTTCAACTTGCATAAAGTAGTAACTGGGGGCTTCCCAGGTGGTACCTTGGTAAAGAATCCACCTGCCAATGCAGGAAGGACTGTACAAGTCAATGAATCACTTATGGATCCTCATCTGGAATCAACTTCAGAAAATCTTAGCACCTTAGAAACCTTCACCTCAAGAAGTTTTTTTTCTAGTGACTCCCAGAGTCTTGATTGGCATCTGAACTGGTCCTTTCACTTTTAGATTATTTTCCTTTGTGCCTCTGATCTAGTCCGCACACCCCTTCTCCAGAGATTTTATGTTGTGGCTGGTTGGAGTAATTCTTCCTCGGTGAGGTGTTTTCCTGTAATTCTTCCTGGTGAGGTATCTCCCCAGTATTTGCAAGCCTTGGCTGCAACGCACCTTCCTGACTCACCTGTTCCCAGTGAGTGAACAGCATGAGGGAGGAGCCAGCCGACCCCAACAGTGCTGCAGCTGCAAAGGCATCTTCCTCAAAGAGGTGTTGGGGCACTTTCACAGTCTCATGTCGCTTAGTCGTGTCCAACTCTTTGCGACCCCAGGAATTGCAGCCCACCAGTCTCCTCTGTCCACAGGGATTCTCCAGGCAAGAATACTAGAGTGGTTTGCCATTCCCTTTTCCAGGGGATCTTCCCGAGCCAGGGACCAAAACCAGGTCTCCTGCGTTGCAGGCAGATTCCTTAGCTTCTGAGCCACCAGGTAACCCCCGTGACACAATCTCATACTACCATAGAAAGAGAAGACTGTCTATGCCTAGTTTTGGTCCTGAAAATTTTTAAGAGGAATAGCTTTTCTTGAAATTCACATCAGCTTATCTGAAGGTATGCATTCCTCAGTGCGAGAAGCAGACTGAATAGAGAGATAAATATTTCTGTCTTATGGTCCCCAAAGTACATAGGAAGAGTCCTGCCTTTCATACTATATCACTCAATGGACCTTGCAATCTATATTCCATATGTAAACAACCATAAATGAGTTCTTGTTTCTACTGAGTTGGGGGACTAGCATTTTGTAGAACTAGTGTGTGAGGTTCAGGTAATAAAATTTGGCTCAACTTTAGTCACTTGTGGAAAATAGTTTTTTAAAGGCTTAGAAGTAAAAGTTTAAATGGATGATGTCTTCTTACTGTCTTAATCGGTTGAAACCAGTGTATAAAATGCTTCCCCAGTGACTCAGCAGTAAAGAATCTGCCTGCAGTGCAGGAGATGCAGGTTCAATCCCTGGGTTAGAAGATCCCCTGGGGAAGGGAATGGCTATCCACTCTAGTATTCTTACCTGGAGAATTCCATGGACAGAGGAGTCTGGCGAGCTACAGTCTGTGGGGTCACAAAGAGTCGGACACAGCTGAGTGACTAACACTTTTCATTTTTCGTTGTATAAATTAAGCTAAATACATACTATATTCTGAGAAAACTTTGTCATTTGATTTATTCAAGGAGGTTTCAGTAAGTAATTTGAGTCACTGAAGTTTTGTTAATACCATGATATAATGTTTTCTTGAGATTTAAGTCAGAAAATGTGAAGCTTGTCAGGAACTTGGAATTTTTAATGTTGATTTTGGGTTAGTCATTCAGAGATCAGTAAAAAAAAAAAAGAAAAAAACTTTGAAAATAGAAAAGAAAACATAAGAATAGAAAAAGCCTCATTCTCATCTATATAAACTATAGTTGTACTTGGATCTGAAGACATTTGTAAAGAATAGTGAGGCTCCTAAACAGGGGTAGTGCTCAAATTTTCCAGGTTTTCCAAATTTGACATAATTTCATGAGGTTTTCTTTTCACTAAACATATTTTTACCTATGTAACTAAATGAGATATAGTTTCTGTTCTTTAGTAAGACATACCTTACCCCAAAGAAAGTTGTAGAGTTGAAGATCATCCAACTCATTCCTCATCATCAGAATATATTTGCTCTATAACCATCCTGGATCTGTGGACCACCCTCTTCCTATTTCCTCATCATGTTTGAATCAGAAGCTATACCATGCTTGTTTTGTTTTGCCTATCTTTATTTAGTTTTATTCCCTGCTTACTTCTTTTAAAACTATTCAAGGTGCTCATATCTTGTTATTTACTTTTCTCTTCTTATGAATCTTGGGTAGTTTACTCAACTATATGTATGTCTGCAGTACTTTTTATGTAATTGTTTGGGGTAGGCCTGTCTCTTTTTCAGTAAATGCTCCGCTGGATAGTCACTATGAAAAGTATGTGGAACAGAAAGATTATAAACCATTTTTGAGAAACAGAATGTGCTCCCAGGCCCACTTGTGCCCCACTTGGCATCCTTCCTGTCATTACTTCTGTACTGCCAGCCCTGCCAGCTGCTGCTTATTTGTGAGGCAGAGTAAGTTACTTTATTAATGTACAGGGTTCTTGACACATTTACCAGTTCTTATGGTCATTTGTGCTGATTTTTAAAAATATTTTTTACTTTGAGCCTCATTTTCTAAAAGATGGGTTTTTTTCTGCCGTTTTCCATTAAAGAGGCTTCTAAGAGGCCATATCTCCAGGCCTAGAATAGTGATGGCTTGGGTTCAAAGCACACATGTGTGCATGCTATTCATAGGTGGCATGTTTCCCAGGATCGTGCTCAACCTCAGCTGCTTTTATATTAAAACATCATTTCTTTCATTAGAGTATTTTCAGATGAAAACAGTTATTTTACAACTCTTGACATAGTTCTACTGAATGTACATTTAAATCACTGAGAAATAGATCTTTTCTAATCATTGTTATTTCTCTTGCATCTGTATGTGTACTTTATTGTTATCTTTTGTTACTCGTTATTTGGTACCTCTCTTTCACTGTTTTCTTTCCTATTGTTTATTAACTGTGACACAAAGGTATTATTCAACTGGTTAACTCTCCATTGTAGTAGCTAAGGGCATGTAGTTTGGAGCCGAAAAGTCTTTGGTTTGAATATTGACTTCACCAACTACTGACTGTGTAACCATGAACAAGTGTTGTAACCTCTCTGCACTAATTTATTTATCTATAAAATGAAGAAAAGGATTATACCTACTTTAAATGAGATAATGTATGTACTCTGCTTTGTACAGAGCCTAGTACCTAGAAGCACTTAATAATTGTAGACAACATGATTATTTTTATCTGTATTTACTGAGTTCCTGCTGTGTGCCAGGTATTGTCCTGGGTATTGGGATATAAGGCTTCCCAGGTGGCACTAGTGGTAAAGAACTTACCTGCCAGTGCAAGAGATGTAAGAAATGCAGATTCGATCCCTGGGTCAGAAAGAGCCCCTGGAAGAAGGCATGGGAATCCATTCCAGTATTCTTGCCTGGAGAATCCCACGGACAGAGGAGCCTGGCAGGCTGCAGTCCATAGGATCACACAGAGTCAGACACAACTGAAGCGGCTTTGCACGCATGCACACATTGGGGATATAAAGGTGAAGACACAGTCCTTGTCTCAGGGATGTCATAGTCTAGTAGTAGGGACTAACTTGGATATAGAAAAATTAGAAGACCAACATAATAGAAGAACTATTAACCTTGACTACTTTGGAGTGTGCAAGAATATTTTCTTTCCAGTTGATATCCTCATATCATAAATATAGATTCCTTTATAATAAAAATTAATGATGATTACAATATAGGGTAGTAGATGCCATATTTCAGATGTGTATGCAGTGCTATAAGAACAGGGAAGCAGAAGGGGGAAACTCTCTCATCAGGAAGCCCTTGCATCTTTGCCGATTTTCCCCAGTTTCCTAAGCTATACATCTTTGCAGAAAGCCTGCCCAAAATAATATGCTGATCAGGTGGTATACAGACTAAAGACTATCCATGAAATGGTAGCTGTCCCTCTTTATATGGATACATAGCTCTCTGACACAACCATTTTGGCCTTCCAAGATTTTGTGTTTTGCAAAACTTTCTTCTTGAGTAATACTGAGTAAGCTGAGGGTGGAATGACTTTCAAACATCACTCTGTGAGACACCTACCCATTGTTATGAATATGGGGGTTGCCTGGTCCATTTCTGTTCACACCTCACAAGACCACCGGGCAACTCAAAGGGTGACTGAAGTCTAGCCTGGGATGGGCCCTAGAGCTTCAAGAACTAGAGAAGAGACGTTGAAACTTCTCTGGAGGTTTTTTCGTCTTCCCCTTGTTTACCCCTACACAGTTAGAAACTCTTAAAACGCTGGAAGCAGTCTCCATAATCCAGGTTCCAGTAGTTCCATAGCCTAATGAAAGTGTTAGTGAAAGTGCTAGTCGCCCCAGTCGTGTCTGACTCTTTGCAACCCCATGGACTGTAGCCTGCCAGGCTCCTCTGTCTGTGGGATTTTCCAGGCAAGAATACTGGACTAGGTAGCCATTCTTTCTCTAGGGGATCTTCCCAACCCAGGGATCGAAACCAAATCTCCCGTGTTGCAGGCAGATTCTTTAGCATCTGAGCCACCAGGGAAGCCTCTACCATCTAATTTAGGGATTGAAATCCCTGTTTTGTTTTCAAGCTGATTGTCAACTTAGACTTGACTTTTGGGTTTCTCATAGTTTGTTTGTTTACTTGCTTTTGAAGTGAATTTATCAACATTTAAGTTTAGAACTCTCTACTATTGCTGTAGCCCATTTAAGGAGAAACGTTTCCCCCAAATCAGAAACGTTTCCTAATACCACATGTCCAGTTTTCTTACTGTGGTATCAAACTAGAGCAAAATTGTATATAATTTTTTTCTTATCTGTTTTCTTAGCTTTCAAAGTAATTTGTGTTTAAAATGAAAAATGAATAAGCTTATTGCCATAATTTAGTTGTGCTGAATTGTTTGGCCATAACTTTTGTGGTGATGGAGACCAGATTTATGAGCTGTGGGATCTGTTCTGTTTGGATCTGACAGCTGGCTCCATTAAATATCTTGGAGCTTTTTACTTTGCATGGGGATGGTTGGGAGGGTGGGAACAGCAGTGGAAGAAAGCAGTCCACTTTATTTAATGTTCTGCATTTGTTTACTGGCTCCAATCATAACACTGTGCAGCTGTTTGAACAGCTGCCTTTTGATTTCCTTTTGTTTACTGTTTAGGTTTATTAAGCTTGTCCTTAATGCCTGCTTACTGTCTGCTTTTTAACTAGCTTTTGTACTTTATAAAATATATTTTAATATATACCAGTCTCTTTTGGTCTAGGCATGCTTTGATGATCTACAAAGTTAATTCACTAAAAAGAAAAAAAAATTTTTTTTAATTCCATAGGTCATACAGAAAGCAGCCTATTCTTGATTTCTTGTTGTCCCTTAGCTTTATATTTTAGTTAAATATTTTAAAATTTGGTAAATAAATTGCATTTCAAAATTAAGTCCAAATTTCACTCATGATAACCACCATTTATGTTAACTTTCTAAGCCTGCCAACAGGTAACTTAGTCTACATACTCCAGATAGTTTTTTAAAAGTTGTCAGACTAGTTGTAAAGTCTGTGAATTTTGTTTTAACAAATGTCTCTGAGCAACCTGGATACCTAGGAGATATATATTTACACAGAGAGAGCAAAAATAAATATTATATTTATTTGTCAGTCTTATTATTTTGGAGAAGGAAATGGCAACCCACTCTAGTATTCTTGCCTGGAAAATCCCATGGACAGAGGAGACTGGTGGGCTACGGTCCATGGGGTCGCAGAGTCGGACACAACTGAGCCACTTCACTTTCACTTATTATTTAGCCTATTCAGACATACTAAAAATTTATTCATCATTGTGGGAATTTTATTCTCTTTACAGGTGAGGGACTTGTCCATTGCTTATATGCTGGTGACATTAACTTATCTCTATATTGGAGTCCTGGTTTTTGCTTCATTTCCTTCACCACCATTATCCAAAGATTGTATAGAGCAGGTAAGGCACTGTGTACCCTCTCTGTGTGATTGTTTACACCTTCATATCTGCAAAGCAAGCAGTGTGATAGAGTAGCAATGTATACTACCAGACAGGCCTGGGTTTGAATCCAGTCTCTTCTATTTACCATACATGTGGGAATTCAGGCACCTTCCCCGTTCTTTGTGAGCTTCAGTTTCCTCTTCCATTAAATATCATAATAGATACTCCATAGATTTTAGAAGGTCTCTCAGAAAACCTTCTGTCTGCTGGTACCTGTGGTACTCAAATAAATGATTCCTGTTATTTGCTTCTTATTTTTCTGTGTGTGTGGATAATTATGCTAGTAGCAGTCTTGAATTTATAAACCCTCACAGAGACTATATTCAGTTCCCTGATTTTCTAAAGTCCAGATCTGGAAATGTCCTGAATAAACTGGTTTCTTAATTCATCAGTCCCTGATAATAGATTTGACACTCATTTTGGTACTAGGTGGCAAGCATAAAAGCAAAGAAAAACTATTTCTAGCCTATTATACAGAGTGAAGTAAGCCAGAAAGAAAAACAGCAATACAGTATACTAACGCATATATATGGAATTTAGAAAGATGGTACCAATAACCCTGTGTACAAGACAGCAAAAGAGACACTGATGTATAGAACAGTCTTATGGACTCTGTGGGAGAGGGAGAGGGTGGGGAGATTTGGGAGAATGGCATTGAAACATGTAAAATACCATGTATGAAACGAGTTGCCAGTCCAGGTTCGATGCACAATACTGGATGTTTGGGGCTGGTGCACTGGGACGACCCAGAGGGATGGTGTGGGGAGGGAGGAGGGTTCAGGATGGGGAACACATGTATACCTGTGGCGGATTCATTTTGATATTTGGCAAAACTAATACAATTATGTAAAGTTTAAAAATAAAATAAAATTAAAAAAAGAGAGAGAGGAAGAGACAGAAAGAATAAAAGAAACATTCTTTTACTAAAAGGCTGCCATAAATAATATTATTTGATTTGACCCATCATAAACCTGGGAATAGCATAATCTCTAGTTTTATGTAACTGAAGAAGTTCTCAGAGAAAGTAGCATTCACAGGTGATTTTCATTCTAGTCAGAAGAAATTCCTCTAAGAGTGTGGTGGAGTACAAAATATGATTTATTACCTATGAATTATAAAGTTATTTCAGCATAATAGTGGTAATAATGTTCTCATCTCTTCAAGATAAATAGATTTGACTTATTGCTCTTTTGATAGTTTGAAATGTTCTCTTGATTTCCTTGATTCCAAAAGTTCTTTGGCAGCCAAATGTTTGCTGAAAATTCCCCTGATATGAAAAATCTCATATAAAGCCCACTCCCTTGGGAATAAGAATATCTGTGGTATTTGTATTTGAAAGGGAAAAAAAATCTGAGTGATTGGCTTTCTTTTTCTTAGATGCCAAATGAAAATGGAGAACAGAATCATGAAAGGAAGTAGAAAAAATTTCTTTTCTATTTATTGATAGACTATAGATAATAGTGATAGTAATAGATATACTCTAACTTTATTCTATAATCTTTAAAAATGCTACAGTGCATCAGAGGAGAAAAAATAAGAGAATTATTGAGAATGAAATAGCATTGAATTAGCTATTTAAATTTATTGAAACAAATTTATACTTAAACCTCATATACTAACAGAGCAGTAGTTCTCAAACTATCAGTGGTAAATAAGGTCTTATTTGTTGTTGTTTCAATGTCAAATGAATTGCAGATTGATACTTTTGTAAAACAAAAATATGCCAATGTCGAATTTCTTTAAGTTTCTAAATACTTACTTTTAATTTCTGTACTTAGCTATTGAAGAGTAATAGTTAGCAAATAGTTTGTGAACGGGCGCCAGCCCACAAAACCATGCAATTTGAGTGGCACCTGTGTTCAAAATAAGCAAAAAACTCCATTTTATAAATTTGTATATATTGAATTTGACTTGTGACATTACTTTATTGTCTTTCTTGGATTAGAACTTTTTAGACAACTTCCCTAGCAGTGACATCCTGTCCTTCATTGCAAGAATATTCCTGCTGTTCCAGATGATGACTGTGTATCCACTTCTAGGCTACTTGGCTCGCGTCCAGCTACTGGGTCATGTCTTCGGTGACGTTTATCCTAGGTAAGGGCTCTTCTCTTGACCAGCAAGATGTGCCAAGCAACAAATGACTGTGCAAACAGGTCAGTTTAAAATGTGACTGATCCTTTTGCTATGAAACTTTGCCTAATGAAAACGATTACTAAGGATAGACCTTTGGTGTTCTTTTCCCAGAAGTGCTTTAAAAATAGAAGCCGCTCCCTTGTCCAGAATGATTTAAAGTTAATTCCTGCCCATGTAGTTATGTTAGCTCTGATATCAGCTATATTTATCTTGTGATTTAGTTGCTATTAATCTACTCTTTGCCAAGAAGTTAGTAGTATGTAGTAGTACCTGTGTTAGTAATGTATGGCTAATGAGAAGCAACTCATTTAGTTATTGGTATTTACTTGTATATTTATTACCAGTCATGCAGTTTTACATAAACAATAATGGTTTAGGATTGAACGTGAGATACATAGCAAGTTTAAATTATTATTTGCTTCTGTAACGATTGCTATAATTTTTAATCTCTTATTGGCGATGAAAGAGTTTGAGTCCTCTTGAAAAATCTGTTCAAAGCTAGTCACCCTTATCCAAGAGAAGTTTCTATTTACTGAAACTTCCTTGTGGGCCCCTGGTTAATGCCTTCTCTTACATTAAGTTTTATTATAGATTATTCTAGTAAAAAGTACCTTGGAGAAGGCAATGGCACCCCACTCCAGTACTTTTGCCTGGAAAATCCCATGGACAGAGGAGCCTGGTGGGCTGCAGTCCATGGGGTCGCTAAGAGTCAGACACGACTGAGCGACTTCATTTTCACTTTTCACTTTCATGCACTGGAGGAGGAAATGGCAACCCACTCCAGTGTTCTTGCCTGGAGAATCCCAGGGACGGGGGAGCCTGGTGGGCTGCCGTCTGTGGGGTCGCACAGAGTCAGACACGACTGAAGCGACTTAGCAGCAGAAGCAGCAGTAAAAAGTACCTAGTCCTAAACTATTTTATTGGGAATAAATTATCTTAAATGAAGAAAGCTTTTGGATAAAATTTGAAAAAAGTTACACTTGCTGTAACCAACTAAACGAGTGGTCTTAACCAGTTTATTTGAAGTAAAGTAATGCAGTCTTTCCCCTCATTTAACAAATAATTGATTATAAGTATGTAGTTTTAAAAACAAAAAACTTTTAAAAGCCAACGTCAAGAGTTACCAAGCCTCTGGCCTTGACAACAGCAGCAACTACAGTTCTCACATTGGATTTCAGTAAATGTAAGAATCCTATTGTGTTTATATGCCCTGCCATATTTACTAATAAATACATTTTAAGTCATAGATGAAAAAAAATTCTAGGTAAATGCATTATTCCTGTTTTCTGCTGTTATTTTGCATAATGTTGGCTGTTAGAATGTTTTCTCTTCTTGGAAGAAGTCTGGAATTTCCCTCTTTCATTCAGATTACATTTCTTCCCCTACCATCAGGAACACATTATCATTTATCCTACAGTTGCAAGTACTCTGCACACTGCATACTTTGGAGCATACTTTTTGATCTCAGGACCCCTTTACACTCTTAAGGTTTATTTGAGGACCCCCAGGAACTTTAGTTTATGTGAGTTATATCCATCAATATTTAACACGAAAAATTAGAACCAAACTTTTAAAATGTTTATTAATTTACTTAAAAAGCAATAATAAAGCCATTACTTGTTTACATATAAATGATATTTTTGAAAACGAACAATTTCCAAAAAATTTTTTTACATTTCAAAACTCTTTAATGTCTGATTTGCTAGTATATCATTGAATTATCCTATTTTCTACATTCATTCTGTTGTAATATGTAATTTTTATTTAAATATATGAAGAAGATACACCCTCCCATGGACACATAGTTGGAGCAAGAAGGAAGTACTTTTAATAGCCTTTCCAGATCACTGTGGGTATTTTTCTTTGGTACTGTGCCAAACCTTGACAGGTGGTAGTTTTTAAAAGTTAGTTGAATCTGAAACTCAGTTACATTAAAAGCCACTGGTTTGTCTTACAATTTGGATCTTCTACCCATGTATGATTTTATAACATTAGGTTTAGTCATTTGGAAAATACTGGTTTACTGAGTTCTATAGATCTTCCAAATATTGACCCATTTCATTATATATTATCAGACCCCACTTTCGCTATTATCACCACCAGTTGCATTATAAAAGTCTTAGATATTGCAATACTGTCCCGCTCTCATGGTAGCAAATACCAGCTCTCCAAATTCTAATTTTTACTTGAAAGCTCAATGTTATCATTGGCAACACAAACTACCAGTTGTTTTTCTTGAAATGATAAGATCATATCATTTATTTTTAAGAAAATGTCTGTCACATACCCAAATGTAAAGAAACATAGTTTGTCTGTCTTTCAATTAAAAATGGTCTTTGGAAAAAACAGCACGGTTGTCCCCCAGTTCAGTTGCACAAGTGCTTTTCCTCGAGGCAGCCATTGTACTTCAGCATGCAGCAGATGTGCTGTATTATATACTTTCTATTTGATCATACAGAATATTAAAAAGATGTTTGTTCAGAGTATGAGATTTTGCACCACAACTAGAGAAAGCTCATGCACTGCAATGAAGAGCCCGCAGGTCGCAGTGAAGACCCAGCGCATCCAAAAACAAACAAAAACAACACCGAAGTATGAGATTTAAAAAAACTAATAATTTTCAGTCCTTTATCAAGGACAATTTTTAATAAAACTTTTTTTTGAGAATGTTTGGCAGTAAAGAATACAGTATAGAATACAGAGATAGTTGCAGCTACCTCTATCCAATCTAAGGGGGCAGCAGTTTACCCACCATTGCTTTTGCAAAGCATGTTTTGTCTGACTGGAAAATAATTTTTACCTCAGAGCTTCCTGGAAGGGAATTGGAAACTTCCCTGAGGTTCATGGTTACACTTTGAGAACCACTGCTTTGGAAAAATACACAAAATTGTTTCCTTTTACAATACAGAAATAACAGAGGCCCAGCCAATGTCTCAAAGCTCTGAAGCAATTTTAAGGTTGAAGTTTTTAGATAAATAGTAAGATCTAGAAGCCTGAATATCTTTGTAATTCATCAAGATATATGACTAACCATTTATTTGTATAAATAATTTTCCTCATTTTTAATTCTTTCTGTAATCTTTCCCAGGGATTAATTAACCTCTGATAACTTGGGCTCAAAATATTGCTTTGATATGTAACTTTGACTTTTAAGGATCATTTTGGGAGGAAATGGAGTTATTTCTCAAGCATCACATTCCATCTACCATATGATTATTTCTGTCCCAAAATTGATTTCACAAGCCTTGAATTGTTAACATCTAGTTCAATTTACTTAGCTGATATTCTGCTCATGGTAAATACTGAATAGCTTTACGTGACTAAATCTGAAAAATAAAAACCTGCCCATTTTGCCTTTCCCTTGATAAAATTTATTTTTCTAATTATAAAAGTAAAATAATACTTTACAAAGGAATACTATAAAACATACGAAATTTATCAGGTGTAGAAATGAAGAAAAACTACCCCAAATCCCAAATTGTAACACAATCACTACTCCCTTTTAGTGTATTTCTTTCTGATATTTTTTTCAAACATTTTAAGATTTTCTTGTGTAGTAAAAATCTAACTAGCTTTTTCCTCAAGTTGCCTAGATAGATTTTTACCATCTAGGTAACAGTGATTATATATTTTTAACATTTTAAAATGTTTCCATCAAGTAAATTGCTGCCCTGCCATATTTCTAGGATGCTTCTATCTTTTTACAAATCAGTTCAGTTCAGTCGCTCAGTCGTGTCCAACTCTTTGAGACCCCATGGACTGCAACACGCCAGGCTTCCCTGTCCATCACCAACTCCTGGAACTTGCTCAAATTCAATGTCCATCAAGTTGGTGATGCCATCCAACCGTCTCGTCCTCCGTTGTCCCCTTCTCCTCCCGCCTCCAGCATCAGGGTCTTTTCCAGTGAGTCAGTTCTTCGCATCAAGCGGCCAAAGTGTTGGTGCGTCAGCTTCAGCATCAGTCCTTCTAATGAATATTCAGGACTGATTTCCTTTAGGATTGACTGGTTTGATCTCCTTGCAGTCCAAGGGACTCTTAAGAGTCTTCTCCAACACTACAGTTTCAAAAGCATCAATTCTTTTTACAATTCAAAAGCAGCAGTTCTTTTTACAAATACCTTTAATAGTTTTTTAATTTTCTTATGATATTCCACCCAAATGGAATTACAGATGAAAGAATGTAAACCCTGATACACACGACCAGTTTGCTCCTACAGAATTTAATCTAGTTATATAATTGCAGGAAAGGGCCAATATCACTGTCCCACCACCAGTATTGAGTACTCCTGTTGCCTTCTATTTATGCTGTAATTTTATTGTCAAGTTTAAGACATTCTCATTTTAGAGATGATAGAAATGAATTTTTCTCACATTGTTATAATTTGCCTGTTTTTATATTTTTTCTTTCTTCAAACTCTCTTCTCAACTTTTAGCATTTTCCACGTGTTGATTTTTAATCTGTTTATTGTGGGAGCTGGAGTGATCATGGCCTGTTTCTACCCAAACATAGGAGGAATCATAAGGTACTGCCTGTAAGGCAACTTTGCCCCTTTACATATTGGTCTTTATTTTTATGCTTTTCCTATTGTTGTTGTCTTAATATAATTGTTTAAAATTCCAGTGAGTATTTAAAATTGCTAACATTCAAGTGCAGTTCACTGGTGTCAGTTAAGGGGCTCTTTATCTTCCACTTTTGCTTATTCCTCACTCTAGAAGCACCATTTTCCGTAGCCTTAGGTACCTTCCCCTTCTCTTTTTCTCATAATTTTCCACTGTATTTATTTTTATCCAAAATAAAGTTATTTTTAATATGTAACATCTAACTTCTTGGGGTACCTGGAAGGTCTCTAATATGTCAAGGCTATGTCCCAACTTTCTTAATCCATTTCTACTCAAGAACGTATTTCAGTGTCAATTGTAGTCAGAAAGTTTAGATCCCAGATGGCTCTTTGCTTAATATCCATTCTCCGAATATATTGTGATAGATTGAGTAGACTGGGATTAAAGTTGTGACCTCAGATTCTCATGGAAAACTGAAATTTATAATGATCCAATTTTTCTTCCTTAACCTTGTAGAAAGCAGGACTGAGTTACTTTTTTTGAAGACCCTTTCCTATAAAAGTAGCGAAAGACAAAAGAGGAGACCTTTAGCCTGACACTTGTGAAATATAATGGATTTACAAGTTCCCTTTAAGCTGTTTATAAGGAAATTAAGTATAGGGAAGGAAAGAAGTAAGTGTAGGTTCCTCAGTCATGTGTTTAGGTATTTTTGTTACTATCTTTGATAATTATGCTGAATACCAACAAGACATTCATCTGTTCTCAGTCTTAAGCAGATGCTTGCAGTCCTTCAACAACTCAGAATTTATAATTAGTTTATAAAAGATCAAAGATAGGAAGCCTATCTCCAGATGTTTCTGAGGAAGTAGCCATAATCACTGAGATACAGAGGAACTACAGAGACTTGAGAGATGAATAAAAAACTCTGTCAAGCAGATGCTATAAAGATGAACAGGAAATAGTATTTTATATTAACTTAGCAAGTAAAATAAGTTTTAAACTCAGATGCTTTATGTCAACAACAAATGAATCAAAAATAATTTTATTGTAACATCCAATTGAGGACGGTTTAAATTAACCTATATTTACCATAATTGTAAATCAGAAAAATGCAGAATGATTATTAACCTAAAAACTTTTTTATTCTGCAGGTATTCAGGAGCAGCATGTGGCCTGGCCTTTGTATTCATATATCCATCTCTCATCTATATAATTTCCCTCCACCAAGAAGACCGTCTCACGTGGCCTAAATTAATCTTTCACGTTTTCATCATTATTTTGGGCCTGGCTAACCTGATTGTTCAGTTTTTTATGTGAAATAGTCAACTGCCTTCTCAAGATCTTTCATGGTATTTTGAACTTTGACAACGGTTCCACATAAATTCACTTGAAAATGCTGTTCTTGCTCTGACTGTAAATATTTTCCTAAGGTCATTTGATAACAAGGAAATAAGGGTCCATTAGTCAGTAATTATTATTAGAGTGGGGAAAAGGGCAGTAAGAGTGGTCTTAATCTCTTTACCTTTCTCATATTCACTCATCTCTTCATTCTCACTGTCTTTTCCAAGTAGAAACATATGCCTCTAGGAAAAATCATGCTAGGTTTTACTTTTAGAGACGTAAGGTGGGTAGGTTTATTTTGGCTACAATAAAGGTTCTCAGGGTGTCACAGCAACTGTATTGCCAGGTCCCATTTCTGTTTCAGTGATTCAGTTTCATTTTATTACTTGCTAGATCATTTCTTCAGTTTGCCCAAACCTTTACTGTTTTGGACAGTAAACCAAATACCTCATTTTTTAAAAAGTGTCCATGACATCAGTGTTAGTAGAATTCTTATGTGAGTCCTTAATATCTGTTTTTAAAACAGGAAAAAAAAATCTACAATGTTAATACAGACCCCATGGTTGTGAAACTTATACAAAATAAAGGAACTAGGAGAATTTGTTGCAGTCTGACTCCTCTTTGTTTCTGATCCAGTTCTAGTTCCCCAGCCCCAGTTTCCATAGGAACACGTATGGTTGCCCTCCAAGATCCAGTGGGCTCTTTTGCTTTTTTTGGATCCCTGAAGATTGCATAGAATTTGATGACTGGACCAATGAGGAAGAGTGTAAGAAGCATGGAAGAGAGAGATGTATAAGGTGTTAAGGGAATAGAGAGGAGTCAGAAGGAGTGAGACCTCCTTAAAAGTATATTCTTTGCAGGGGGTGAAAGTGATTTCTTCAACACAGGAAAGGATTACTTCTGTTTAAAGTATGACCTCCAGAAGGAGACCACCCCCACACAGCTTACTTCTGTAATTGGCAATGTTAAAGTGTTAGGTACTCAGTCATGTCTGACTCTTTGCAACCCCGTGGACTGTAGCCTGCCAGGCTCCTCTGTCTTTGGAATTCTCCAGGCAAGAATACTGGAGTGGGTTGCCATTCCCTTCTCCAAGGCATCTTCCTGACCCAGGTATTGAACCTGGATCTCCTGCTCTGCAGGCAGATTATCTACCACTTGAGCCACCACAGAAGTAACTGACAGGGTAGAGGTTAAATCCCCATAAGAAAAGCTACTTGGATCTGAGAAAAGGATTAGGGAATCTAAATTCTTGTAATTAAAACTTCTCTTTTCCTTTCAAACTAAAAGTTAAACCAAAATCCAAATCCATGTCTTCCATGTAATGAAACTTCTATGTTCAGCTGGAAAAGGTAGTTTTCTCTGATTTTATGGTCACATTAAACAGTATTGTGTTAATACCCAATTCCAAAATAATACATAAATTTATTTCCTTCCTATGAGAAAAACAGATGAAATGTTTTTTTAAACCTGGTAAAGAGCCCCAGATTCAAGACCAGCTATTCTTTCTTTCAGCAGAGGTTTCTATCTAGTCCACAGACCCGTACCTACAATGATGACCTATATTGCCTAAGCATTAGTACTCAGTAGTGTCTGACTCTTTGCAACCCCATGGACTGTAGCCTGCCAGGCTCCAATCTTCGTGGGATTCTCCTGGGCAAGAATACTGGAGTGGGTAGCCATTTCCTTCTCCAAGGGATCTTCCTGACTCAGGTGTCGAACCTGAGTCTCCTGCATTGCAGGCAGATGTCTTTACCATCTGAGCCATTAATACACCATATATTACCTAAGCTCTTTTTAAAAAAGTCTGTTTATGAAAATTCTCCAACATACACGAAAGTAGGAAAAAAAAAAGACAAATTCCTCATATACTCATCCCCTACATTTAGTACAGTAATTATAAGACTTTGCCATTGCTCACCTATCCCCCAGTTTTTCTTTTCCACTGAAACTTTCTAAAGTCAATCTTGGAAGTTATGTCATTTCATCTCTATAAACCTTAATATGCACTAGTAGTCTCTTCAACGTAGTTATGTTTATTGAATGAGATGGTCTTTCTAAAGTTTTTGTTTGTTTTTAGCAAAAACTGCTAGTAGATTCTAAGGAATTAGAAAAATCTGCATTAAATATCTGGATCTTTGTGTTAACCTCTCTCAGAACAGGAGTATAAGATGGGAGAAAGTGTGTCTGTGCCTGAGCATCTTTGTGACTTGAGAGTTTTGTTCAGTTGGAGACACAGGAATCAAAAACCAGACCTTGAGAGATCCCTGTTTATCCCGTTTCCTCCCTTGTCTTTAAAAACATGAGAGACAAACTTGCATTGCCTTTTTTCAGTGAAGTTAAAACACTGGAATGTTTTAACACATAGAAAAAATGATTTGATATGTTTTTCCCATTTAATAAAGTGAATATGAAAGTGAATATATTATTTATTAAACTAAAAACCAATGTGGATATTTGCTTTTTGTTTTCTTTGAGAGATTTGCTAATTCAGAACTTCCAAAACCCTATGTTAGATTTATGCTGAGTGACTTTGCCTCCTTAGGTTTTTCTTTACAAAGCCAGCTCCTTTGGCCTGGTGATTAGCTTGGTTGGAACATTCTTTGTGTGAGTCTGTGTGTCCTGGCTCACACATTAGAATGATGAGATAAGGTCCATTCCAATCATTCTACAATGAATTTTAGACCTTTTTGTACTGTCATCTCTTTGAATTTTCTAATTAAAATTTTTTACTTTTTGCTCTGATGTGATTTATTTTAGTTTCTTTGAATTTAGCTTAGTTAACACATAATCAAGGACATTTTAAAACTTAAGTGTTTGGAGAGCTCTTCCTTGGAAAGGCTCTGGATGAATATGTAGTATCCTAATACTAAGCCAGAAAAAAACAAAGAAATATGCTTTGACATCTGACATGTGTGGGTATGCATCCAAAACCTGTTTCATCTTCACACCCAAAGAATGCAGTGGAGGAAAGAATAAACTTACCCACAAAAGAGACTGTTTTAGAGGGAAATATTCACTTTATTTACCGTAAATATACTTTGCAAATACAATGCAAACTCTAAATGGAGAGACAGAAGAGTTTTTGGTTCTACTTGAAGTTTATTAGGATAATTTTTTAATCTACATTTTAACTTACTCCACACATAATTGAATAACATTGTCAGGGGAGGGGAAATTTCCCCCCATCCTTCTTTGTTGTTTTGACTGGTCTAATAATTAAACTGACCCAAGACAGATTAACAGGAGAAAAAAACAAAATAATTTAATTCACATATGTGGAATTCTCATAGAAATAAGATTCCCCAAATGATCAAAGCAAGCTCTTTATATATCATTTTTAGACAAAGAAAGAAATTGGTGAAGATTTAATGTATGCTAGGATAGCAAACTAATGAGGAAGTAACAAGTTTGTTTAGGTATTTGTTTAAGCCTTGAATTCCCTAACTCTGATGATAAGGATATTTTCTAGCCTCCTGGTATAGGGAGGATTCCTTCACCTGAGAGATTTACTTCTTGCTTTCATGAAGAAGGAGGAAATGAGTGTTTTTTATATCTTTTTTTCCTACCAGCTGTTTCTCAAGTAACTTCATTTCAGAATAATCAGTGTACCACTGTGCCATATCTTGGGGTAGCCTGCCCTGAACCTCGACACTGCAATGTTGAGTACTTCGGAGGAGGCAAATATGTATAAGACATCATTGATATCCTAAAGGAACTTGTAGTCTAGTAAAGGAGCTATGCCTACAGTTAACTGTGACACAGGGTACCATCAGACCAAGAGAAACAGATCCCTTCCAGTTGGGATCCTTAGGGAGGGCAGGTAAGGAAGCTGAGTGGTAAAGCGGCAAGGATAACTGTCCAAGATTTTAGATCTTTGATGCATTCACTGTCAAGTGGGATTTTGTAAAGCATAATTGCTTTTGGCAAATTGCCTCTAAATAAGAGGTTTAACTGCTTCTCTGCACTATTTCTTGTTCTTTTTGCCTTTTCGCACTGCCTTGTTCACTTCTGTGACTCTTGGACAGCAAAGTACAATTGATCAATAGGGGAAATAATCAGTAATACACTGGGCAATATGAACAGAAAGATTCTATAAAATTTTCTCCCCAAAAACTTAAATTTCAGTATTCAAAATGTCAAATGTTTGGGCCCAGTGATTAGAGCAGGAAGTATTGATGTTGCTTGTTCTCTTTACAAAGCACTGACCTATTGCATTTTAGAATCTGCTGCTGCTGCTGGTTCATTTTCTCATCCCAACTCAAATGTCCAAAACAAAATCCAAACCTCACTGACACCTAAACAATAGAACGGTACATTAGTTTGTTGTCCAAAGTGGAACGCACACAACGCAGCCTGGCTGGCCCCAGTTTCACAGTCGACTGCCGACTTGACTTCTGATTATATAAACATGTATTGCAAAACAGCTCTGACGGGAACTTCATAACCTAAACAGTATTCTCTGAAATGTAATTTGTTGTCCTTTTATATTAAAGAAGAAATTAAATCAAAATTATTTTGATGAAAAACAACTCTGGGATTTTGTTTAATTGAATTTTGCCGGGAAATGCTATTGCCTACTAGCACTGACCTCAGGACAGAAGGAGTCCATCTTTTGCTGGGTCAAACTTCTCAAGTGACTCTGCATGTGTCACATCAGGTCATCCAAGTGACCGATAAGTGTGTCTCACAACGGGCCACATAGCACCCTCCTTCATGTTCTAAATCTTAGAAAAAGTTATATGCTTCTTTATGTTAACCGAAACCTAAAATGATCCTTTTTGAACAATAAACTGTTATGACTTCTCCCTCTAAGAGCATTTCACAGTGAATGTGGCACTTCAGATAAGGGTAGCCCAGTTTCTGGTATAATCTTACAGAGCCATTAAAGGCAATAAAGAGCTCTGTTTTCTTTAAGTTAAAATTCCTTTTGTTCCCAATTTTTTTTCATTATTTCTCAACTCTTCTGCAAAGATAAAAATAAGGCTATGTCTTTTTAAAAGATTAAAATTTTCTCCTTTCTCTTCATTCATCTCAGGCCATAAAGTACAGGATTGGGATAGGGTTTAGAAAGAGCACACTATGCAAAATTTTCCTCCTTTGGGTCTCTCACGATAGTCCAAGTAATCCAATTGTGTTTGTTCCCAACAGACACTTTATACACATGTTTAGTCAGTGAATTAGTGATGCAGATTCCACTTTAATGAAAAACAGTAATTGCTATTTTTAAAAGTTTTTTGTTTCTACTTGGGAGTTACATTAACCCCCATCCCCCCCTCCCCCCCCAAAAAAATCAACAATATTGGATCAGTCAGGTTCAGAATTAGTCCCTTGGTTTATATTTACATACTAACCGGATGCCGGGCCCTGCTAAGCATGGAGTATCCTGTGGTGACAAGCCAAATGTGGCCCTGACAGTCAGCATTCTTGCCCAGCCCTGAACTCTGGCAGCTGGTCATTTTTTCTTGGTGCCATGAAGTACCAGGCTGTGATCCTTTTCTGCTGCCCTCTTTCTGGTGAAGACTGTGACATAGCCACATCACACACATTTGGAAGAGATGAATATAGAACAGTGGTGCAATAAATGCGACGCTGTAAAGTGAACTATGTAGGCGTGTGGACATGTAAACGTGGACTTTGTAAAGTGAACTATGTAGGCGTGTGGACAAAAACGGAAAGGGACCATAGAATAAACATGCATCACCTCTTGAAGTGATGAGATTCTAATTGTGTATGTTGTTACTTTATGATTTGCATGACAAACTTTCTAAAAGGATATCTGTTACAAATCACAGAAGAGAAGGCTTGTAGAAATATATCTACACTCAACCCATGAAGTAAAGGACCAACTTACAAAGAATCTTTGGAATAGGGGATAGAGGTTGTTGGTTATACAGCAAATCCAGGTTTTGTGGGACATGAAGGTTATATAATTTGTTGTTACCTCTTAAGGAAAAACATAAAAACTACAGAGAACCCCATACAAATGAAGATCCCTTGCTTTAACTTTTTTAGCTGTAAGGTAAATCATCCTCAGACAGCTCTGAAGATGGGATTTAGAAGACCAGAGGAGATGGAATGAAGAAAAGCTTCAGCCCTCTGATATGTTAAGTTTTCAGTGTCTCTGTTACCTTTAAGAATTGCAACTTGTATAAGATCTGAGCCTTTGTTTCAGGAAGGGTCTAACTGGATTTAGCAAAATAGCATGGGGTACAAATTCAGTAATGGTTAATTTGGAATCACAATGGGACATTTTTCTTTTTTAGATCAGGGAGTTTTTACTTGGGGGAGGGTTCTGCAGGGGTGGGGGAGCATGGGGGAGGGGTGTTCCTTTTAACTTTACAGAAATAATAGAGTTCAAAGATAATGTTTGTCAAATTGCGAACTTAATTGTCGATGAATCTTAGAAATGAGAAAAACATTTTAAGGGCTCTTGATGCAGAAAACAAGCCACCAAGAGCAACACTAGGGTAAGGCAACATTTATTTACACTTCACTTTGTTCTACAAAGAACTTGTTTCTACTACAATAAAGTAAAATCAACTTTGAAGAATTAACTTGCAACATTTTTTTAGAGACTAAATTAGAAATTTATGACACTCTTTAAGGAAACTATTCAAATAAACTTTTATAATTTTATAGTTCTTTTTTGTAGTTCATTTTATACTTCTTTACTGTAGATGATAAAGCCTAATTCAATGCAGTAGGCCTATTGATTGTCCCAGATTTGGAAATACAATATAGAGACATCCTTCCCAGTGCTGCCAGAATTCTCTTTATGTAACATGACCCTGATTATGTCCCTCTTCTGTAAAAACCTTCAGTCCCCATAGAAAAATGGGCAAGGGCCTTTGTAACAGATGACTCAGAAGAACAACTACAAGTTAACATGAAGAGAAAAAAAGTTCAGGGTCGAAACATTGATCTGTGCTAATGGATAAACCTCAAAAACATGAAACTGAAAAAAGCCAGATGTGAAAGACTACATATTGTATGGTTCCATTTATATGACATGTCTAGTAAGAGCAAATTTATAGGAACAGAAAGCAAATCACAGTTGCCTAAGACTGAGGGTGGGAGCAGGGGTTCTCTAGAAGTGGCTATATGGTGGTGATGGTTTATTCAGTAAGTCATGTCCGACTCTTCAACCCCATGGACTGTGGCCCCACCATGCTCCTCTGTCCGTGGGATTTCCCAGGCAAGAATGCTGGAGTGGGTTGCCATTTCCTTCTCCAGGGGATCTTCCCAATCCAGGGATTGAACCCACATCTCCTGCACTGGCTGGCAAATTCTTTACCACTCAGCCACCAGGGAAGCCCTAAATGGCCATGGGGAGGAGATTTTCTAGGACTATAGAAATGATTTAGAAGAGGACTGTGGTAATAGTTGCACAAATGTATAATTACTAAAATCAGTGAATTGTAAACTTATATTGGTTAAATTTTATGATATGTAAATTATCCCTTGAAGCAGTTTTTTTTTTAAGTTCAACCGTGGTAGTAGAAAAGTAGCTTAAAATATTTTCTATTTATCAAGTACTAATATTATTATTTTATTTTTATTATATCATGACAAAGATATGGAAATGAACACTCACACACAGTGGTGGGTGTAAAATTAGGTGCAGATTTTCTGAAGGTAATTTGACAATATGCATCTAAGCCTCAAAATGCTGGTACACTTGGACTCCCTTCTGGTTGTATATCCTAATTGGAGGATAAACACAGAGATATTCATCTCTACTATTTGTAATGGGAAAATTAGGAACAACCTAAACATCCAACAATAGAAGATAAATTATGGAATACTATGTATCTATTTTCACGATGCAAATGCACATATGCAATGTGTCAATAAGATGTTTATAAATATAAGTGAAGCGATTACAATTTAATATGTATAGAGTTTAAAACATTTGTGTACATTTTTGGATATCTATATAACAAATATGAATCAGGTACCTCCAAGTGCTAGGACTACTGGGTTTCTTCCTGTTTTGTTTATGTGTGTTTTCTAAAGCTTTTAAATGTATCATGTATTATGAAAAAAAAGGTTTTTTTCCTTAAAAGGATATCTTTTTACTGACTTATCATGACTTTAAGGCTCCCTTTTGATATTAATAACAAAACCCTTTGGACCCTCACATAATAGCAGTTCAGTTTTTAGTATTTTAAAATTTTATTTTTATTTTTTATTGGGCTGCATCAGGTCTTGGTTGCAGCACGTGGGATCTTTGTTGCATTGTGCAAGATCTTTTGTTGTGGCACACAGACTCTCTAGTTGTGGTGCCAGGGCTTAGTTGCTCTGCAGTATGTGGGATCTTAGTTCCCCAACGAGGGATCAAACCCACGTTCCCTGCATTGCAAGGCAGAGTCCCAAGCACTGGACTACCAGGGAAGTCCCTTTAGTGTTTACTGATTAATACAAAAAGCTACTATAACTTCTATACCACTCATATGGCTTTGAATATATTATAGCATCTACAAACAACACTCCCCACTGCCTGCGCGCGCACGCACACACACACACACACACACACACACTCACACATCTTTTAGACTTATGTAGTCACAATGGCACCCCACTCCAGTACTCTTGCCAGGAAAATCCCATGGATGGAGGAGCCTGGTGGGCTGCAGTCCATGGGGTCGCTAAGAGTCGGCGACTTCACTTTCACTTTTCCCTTTCATGCATTGGAGAAGGAAATGGCAACCCCATCCAGTGTTCTTGCCTGGAGAATCCCAGGGCTGGTGGAGCCTGATGGGTTGCCGTCTATGGGGTCACACAGACGCGACACGACTGAAGCGACTTAGCAGCAGCAGTCTACATTATCAATTTTGAAACAACTCTGTGGCTGCAGGTTAGGAAGGACACCTAGAGAATAAAGTAGAAATGTTGTAGCTTGGTAATGAAGGTCCTTTTTATTACAGTCTTCCTACCTTTCCAACTTTCCACCAGTTCATACAAAACTGCTAATTCTGTCACTGGTCATGCTGTTATTTCATCTGCTTTTGTACATGCCGTGCCTTGGGCCTGACATGCCCTATTTCTTTTGTACACTTCACAAATTTTTATTTTTCAGGGCATTGCTTGGAAATCATCCTTTTTAACTCCCTTCCAAATAGATTAGGTGCCCTCCTTTCTGCGCTTTCCACTTGGCACATGTTTTTTCAATTGGAGTATAGTTGCTTTAGAATGTTGCGTTATAATGAAGTTAGTCAGAAAAATGAATATCATATATTAACACATATATGTGAAATGTAAAAAAATGGTACAGATGAACCTGTCTTCAGGCAGCAGCAGCAACATAGATGTAGACAATGAACGGACGTGTGGACACAGGGCAGGGGTGGGATGAATTGGGAGACTGGGATTGACATATGTGCACTGCCATAAACAGATGGATACTGGGATCCTGTACACATGCTTTTATTGAAGCATTTATCACATTGTATTGTAATTACTAGAGAAGACAATGGCACCCCACTCCAGTACTCTTGCCTGGAAAATCCCATGGACACAGGAGCCTAGTGGGCTGCAGTCCATGGGGTCGCTAAGAGTCGAACACGACTGAGCGACTTCACTTTCACTTTTCACTTTCATGCATTGGAGAAGGGAATGGCAACCCACTCCAGTGTTCTTGCCTGGAGAATCCCAGGGACCGGGGAGCCTGGTGGGCTGCTGTCTATGGGGTCGCACAGAGTTGGACACTACTGAAGCAACTTAGCAGCAGCAGCAGAATTGTAATTACTCACCATGTACATTTCACCATCCAGATAAGGAAGTTCACCTTTGTATCCACTGTTTCTGGCACATTATCTGCAACAGAAGAGAGGCCTGTAATCTCAGTTGAATGAGTGTGCAGAGAAAGACCCAATCTTGCCCTTAAGACAGTTGCAGTCTAGTTAGGGACACATACATGTCTCATATTATTGTTGCTCAGTTGCCAAGCTGTATCCGACTCTTCGCAACCCCATTGACTGTAGCACACCAGGCTTCCCTGTCCCTCACCATCTTCTGGAGTTTGCCTAAGTTCATGTCTATTGCATCGGTGAGGCCATCCAACTGTCTCATCCTCTGCTGCCGCTTCCTCTGCCTTCAACCTTTCCCGGCATCAGGGTTTTTTCCAGTGAGTTGTTTGTTAGCATCAGGCGGCCAAAGTATTGGACCTTCAGCTTCAGCATCAGTCCTTCCAATGAGTATTCAGGGTTGATTTCCTTTAAGATTGACCAGTTTGATCCCTTACTGTCCAAAGGACTCTCAAGAGTCTTCTCCAATACCACAGATCGAAAGAATCAGCTCTTCTGTGCTCTGCCTACTTTATGGTCCAGTTCTCAGAACCACAGGTAACTACCGGAAAAAACATAGCCTTGACTATACTGACCTTTGTCGGCAAAGTAACATCTTTGCTTTTTACACACTGTCTAGGTTTGTCATAGCTTTCCTGCCAAGAAGCAGTTGTCTTCTAATTTCATGGCTGCAGTCACCATCAGCAGTGATTTTAGAGCCCAAGAAAGGAAATCTGTCACTGCTTCCACTTTTCCACTTTCCCCTTCTTTTTGCCATGAAGTGATGGGACCAGATGCCATGGCCTTAGTTTTTTTTAATATTTAGTTTTAAGGTTGCTTTTTCAGTCTCCTCTTTCACCCTTATCAAGAGGTTCTTCAGCTCCTCCTCCCTTTCTGCCATATATATTAGTCCTATAATAGAAGATATGAATGACCACACAGAAGAGACAGTGGTTAATTTTGACTGGGTGATTAGGAACTACTTTCAGAGTAGGGTCCATTTGAATTATTTTGACAAACTGAAGAAGAAAAGAGGAATAAAAGCCTTGAGTCTCTTGTTACACTTCAGAAATTCAGTCTATAGAAAAATGGAGGAAGGCACCATCTTCCCTCCCATGTGCATTCGCTCTTCTCGGCAAAAGGAAGCTGCTGTCTCCTTCCAGCCCCACAACCTCGCCCTCCGGTCCACCCCGAGCCATCTTTGATCCGTCCTCTTGCCTGCCCAATGGCCCACGCAGTGCCCTGAGGCCGCTTCACAGATCTGTAGAAGAGTTTAAACTGTCATTCTGTCCGCGGCCCTTCCACCATTGGTGCCTGTCTCCACTGTTTCCCAGTCCCAGTCGGGGAATCAAGATGAAGGCGAGGGACGTGGGTGAAGAAGACAGCGAAAGCGGGCAGAACTCTTCCAAAGGAGATAAAATGCAGATTAGCCTCAGTGATGTGTCTTCTGAAGATTTTTTTAAAAATTTGGCTAACACTAAAAGAGCTCCATGCCAGAGAGCCACGCCGACTTCAGGGTAAAGTAACCAGTTTGAGGAAAGAGCGATTGTCAGACGGGAGGTGGACAGGCTCCATATCCAGAATTAAAGATTCGACGGAGCAACGGAGAGCCCTGAATGACACTATCCATGACCTGTGAGGTCAATTAAATGCCAAAGTATGTGATCGCTCTACAGTAAACGAAAGGTACAGAAATACGCCACAGCAAGAATTTTATGATATCCAACAACAAAATCTGAAATTTTTTGTGTGAGCTTTTGTGTGAGCTCACAGCAGAAAGGAATAAATTAAGAGAAGAAAACAAGCAGCTTTTGGCTAGGCTCAAGAGGAAACAGCCACAGTTTCGCCGTTCTTTTTCTCATAGTGATGACGACTCCGTCCCTGCGTCTCAAAAGAGCGAGTCAGTTATTTCCATCAGGGACCCTCCGCCGGACCTGAGAGGCATGTGGCTGTCAAACTGATAATGCAAACGAACACCAAACAGATGAAATCTAGAGGGAAAAAGAAATAGCCACACAGTTCCGAGTTTCAGGTTCCATTTTACAGTCAGGACGTCTTTGAGGTGCCAGAGAGCCCTCAGGAGAAGATTTCCTCTAACAGCAGTAGACTATCACAATAAGCAGTGGCAGTCCAAAGTCATCTAGTCCTGTTCCTTCAGCATCTACACTTGGCCCTCAAACTGTGTATAGATTTGAAGATAACTCCAGCCTTCCTGATGCCAGGCGTGGCCATCCACAGAGCAAATCCATTTTCACACAGAGGACCTCCCCACAGAGGATCTCCACACCAAAGCATGGAACTGACATTGATTTCCATTGGAGCCTTTCCAGTATTTCTCCAGGAGAAGAACTACCTACTGAAGTATTATCTGAAACTTCAGACGAAAGTATGATTGATTATCAGTTCAGTTCAGTCCCTCAGTCCTGTCTGACTCTTTGCGACCCCGTGAATTGCAGCACGCCAGGCCTCCCTGTCCATCACCAACTCCCGGAGTTCACCCAGACTCACATCCATCAAGTCAATGATGCCATCCAGCCATCTCATCCTCTGTCGTCCCCTTCTCCTCCTGCCCCCAATCCCTTCCAGCATCAGAGTCTTTTCCAATGAGTCAACTCTTCGCATGAGGTGCCCAAAGTACTGGAGTTTCAGCTTCAGCATCATTCCCTCCAAAGAAATCCCAGGGCTGATCTCCTTCAGAATGGACTGGTTGGATCTCCTTGTAGTCCAAGGGACTCTGAAGAGTCTTCTCCAACACCACAGTTCAAAAGCATCAATTCTTTGGTGCTCAGCCTTCTTCACAGTCCAACTCTCACATCCATACATGACCACAGGAAAAACCATAGCCTTGACTAGACGACCTTTGTTGGCAAAGTAATGTCTCTGCTTTTGAATATGCTGTCTAGGTTGGACATAACTTTCCTTCCAAGGAGTAAGCGTCTTTTAATTTCATGGCTGCAGTCACCATCTGCAGTCATTTTGGAGCCCCCCAAAATAAAGTCAACCACTGTTTCCCCATCTATTTCCCATGAAGTCATGGGACCAGATGCCATGATCTTCGTTTTCTGAATGTTGAGCTTTAAGCCAACTTTTTCACTCTCCACTTTCACTTTCATCAAGAGGCTTTTGAGTTCCTCTTCACTTTCTGCCAAAAGGGTGGTGTCATCTGCATATCTGAGGTTATTGCTATTTCTCCTGGCAATCTTGATTCCAGCTTGTGTTTCTTCCAGTCCAGTGTTTCTCATGATGTACTCTGCATATAAGTTAAATAAGCAGGGTGACAATAGCAAAAGCATATTTTCTCCTTTTACACGGAGAGACGAAAACACCACTTTACATCTATTTCCTTTAGACTATACTTCAAGATCTGATGTGAAAAGACCATCATTTGGTGTTTTTCGTGTTTCAATGAGAGATAGCAGTAGCCAGACACCTTGCAGTGAACAGTCCATAGCAAGGAAGAAGAGTAATGGAGCTACAGGTGCAGCCCATGATGCTGATAAGCCACAAGGTGAGACTCAGGCTTGCACTTCAGGGTCTTCAATAAACAGAAGTCAAGATACAGTTAGGAAAAGAGGGGGAAGTAGCTATCTCTCCATCTCTCTCTTAAGGAGACTGCTTTTCTTTTCCACAAGGACAGTCTTCCTATCAATTCAAACTATTTAACATTTGTATTCAGACTATGTAACTGGTAATTCCTGACTTTGATTCTACTTCCCAGAATATAATATACAGGCAATAAAAAGTTGGGCAAATGACTAAGACTTTGAAACAGGACCTACTGCCAGTTAATTAGATTCAGCTACAAAGAAAGAAACTTAGTTTTCAAAATCCCTCTACTTCTACATAAAAGTATAGAGGTCTATCATCTTTTTGTTGAAATTAAGCTGCTTGAGTCTATGAGTCAGGGTGCGTCATGCTGAGTTGGTTTAGTTGTGTCCTAGTTTTGGTAACACTATGGACTTAGCCTGCCAGGCTCCTCTCTAAAGAGAATCCATGGGATTCTCTGGAAGAATATGGGAGTGGGTTGTCATGCCCTCCTCCTGGGGATCTTCCCATCCATCAAGTCTCTTAGACTCTTGCATTGGCAGGTGAGTTCTTTATTACTAGTGCCACTTGGGAAGCCCTTATGAGTCAATAGTTCAGTTCAGTTCAGTCCCTCAGTCCTGGCTGACTCTTTGTGACCCCAGGAATCACAACACGCCAGGCCTCCCCATCCATCACCAACTCCCGGAGTTCACTCGGACTCACGTCCATCGAGTCAGTGATGCCATCCAGCCATCTCATCCTCTGTCATCCCCTTCTCCTCCTGCCCCCAATCCCTCCCAGCATCAGAGTCCTTTCCAATGAGTCAACTCTTCACATGAGGTGCCCAAAGTACTGGAGTTTCAGCTTCAGCATCATTCCCTCCAAAGAAATCCCAGGGCTGATCTCCTTCAGAATGGACTGGTTGGATCTCCTTGCAGTCCAAGGGACTCTCAAGAGTCTTCTCCAACACCACAGTTTAAAAGCATCAATTCTTTGGTGCTCAGCTTTCTTCACAGTCCAATTCTCACATCCATACATGACCACAGGAAAAACCATAGCCTTGACTAGACGGACCTTTGTTGGCAAAGTAATGTCTCTGCTTTTGAATATGCTATCTAGGTTGGTCATAACTTTCCTTCCAAGGAGGAAGTGTCTTTTAATTTCATGGTTGCAGTCACCATCTGCAGTGATTTTGGACCCCAGAAAAATAAAGTCTGACACTGCTTCCACTGTTTCCCCATCTATTTCCCATGAAGTGATGGGACCGGATGCCATGATCTTCATCTTCTTAATGTTGAGCTTTAAGCCAACTTTTTCACTCTCCACTTTCACTTTCATCAAGAGGCTTTGAGTTCCTCTTCACTTTCTGCCATAAGGGTGGTGTCATCTGCATATCTGAGGTTATTGCTATTTCTCCTGGCAATCTTGATTCCAGCTTGTGTTTCTTCCAGTCCAGTGTTTCTCATGATGTACTCTGCATATAAGTTAAATAAGCAGGGTGACAATATACAGACTTGACGTACTCCTTTTTCTATTTGGAACCAGTCTGTTGTTCCATGTCCAGTTCTAACTGTTACTTCCTGACCTGCATACAGATTTCTCAAGAGGCAGGTCAGGTGGTCTGGTATTCCCATCTCTTGAAGAATTTTCTATTGTGATCCGCACAGTCAAAGGCTTTGGCATAGTCAATAAAGCACAAGTAGGTGTTTTTCTGGAACTCTCTTGCTTTTTCCATGATCCAGTGGATGTTGGCAATTTGATCTCTGGTTCCTCTGCCTTTTCTAAAACCAGCTTGAACATCAGGAAGTTCACAGTTCACATATTGCTGAAGCCTGGCTTGGAGAATTTTGAGCATTACTTTACTAGCATGTGAGATGAGTGCAATTGTGCAGTAGTTTGAGCATTCTTTGGCATTGCCTTTCTTTGGGATTGGAATGAAAACTGACCTTTTCCAGTCCTGTGGCCACTGCTGAGTTTTCAAATTTGCTGGCATATTGAGTGCAGCACTTTCACAGCATCATCTTTCAGGATTTGAAATAGTTCAACTGGAATTCCATCACCTCCACTAGCTTTGTTCGTAGTGATGCTTTCTAAGGCCCACTTGACTTCACATTCCAGGATGTCTGGCTCTAGGTGAGTGATCACACCATCGTGATTATCTGGGACGTGAAGATCTTTTTTGTACAGTTCTTCTGTGTATTCTTGCCACCTCTTTTTAATATCTTCTGCTTCTGTTAGGTCCATACCATTTCTGTCCTTTATCGAGCCCATCTTTGCATGAAATATTCCCTTGGTATCTCTAATGTTCTTGAAGAGATCTCTAGTCTTTCCCATTCTGTTGTTTTCCTCTATTTCTTTGCAATGATCGCTGAGGAAGGCTTTCTTATCTCTTCTTGCTATTCTTTGGAACTCTGCAATAAGATGCTTAAATCTTTCCTTTGCTCCTTTGCTTTTCGCTTCTCTTCTTTTCACAGCTATTTGTAAGGCCTCCCCAGACAGCCATTTTCTTTTTTACATTTCTTTTCCATGGGGATGGTCTTGATCCCTGTCTCCTGTACAATGTCATGACCCTCATTCCATAGTTCATCAGGCACTCTATCTATCAGATCTAGTCCCTTAAATCTATTTCTCACTTCCACTGTATAATCATAAGGAATTTGATTTAGGTCATACCTGAATGGTCTAGTGGTTTTCCCCACTTTCTTCAATTTAAGTCTGAATTTGGCAATAAGGAGTTCATGGTCTGAGCCACAGTCAGCTCCTGGTCTTGTTTTTGTTGAATGTATAGAGCTTCTCCATCTTTGGCTTTAAAGAATATAATCAATCTGATTTTGTTGTTGACCATCTGGTGATGTCCATGTGGAGAGTCTTCTCTTGTGTTGTTGGAAGAGGGTGTTTGCTATGACCAGTGCATTTTCTTGGCAAAACTCTATTATTCTTTGCCCTGCTTCATTCCGTATTCCAAGGCCAAATTTGCCTGTTACTCCAGCTGTTTCTTGACTTCCTACTTTTGCATTCCAGTCCCCTATAATGAAAAGGACATCTTTTTTGAGTGTTAGTTCTAAAAGGTCTTGTAGGTCTTCATAGAACCATTCAACTTCAGCTTCTTCAGCGTTATTGATTGGGGCATAGACTTGGATTACTGTGATACTGAATGGTTTGCCTTGGAAATGAACAGAGATCATTCTGTCGTTTTTGAGATTGCATCCAAGTACTGCATTTCGAACTCTTTTGTTGACCATGATGGCTACTCCATTTCTTCTGAGGGATTCCTGCCTGCAGTAGTAGATATAATGGTCATCTGAGTTAAATTCATCCATTCCAGTCCATTTCAGTTCGCGGATTCCTAGAATGTTGACGTTCACTCTTGCCATCTCCTGTTTGACCACTTCCAATTTGCCTTGATTCATGGACCTGACATTCCAGGTTCTTATGCAATATTGCTCTTTACAGCATCAGACCTTGCTTTTATCACCAGTCACATCCACAGCTGGGTATTGTTTTTGCTTTGGCTCCATCCCTTCATTCTTTCTGGAGTTATTTCTCCACTGATCTCCAGTAGCATATTGGGCTCCTACTGACCTGGGGAGTTGTTCTTTCAGTATCGTATCAATTTGCCTTTTCATACTGTTCATGGGGTTCTCAAGGCAAGAATACTGAAGTGGTTTGCCATTCTCTTCTCCAGTGGACCACATTCTGTCAGATCTCTCCACCATGACCCGCCCGTCTTGGGTTGCCCCACGGGCACGTCTTAGTTTCATTGAGTTAGACAAGACTGTGGTCTTAGCGTGATTAGATTGACTAGTTTTCTGTGCGTATGGTTTCGGTGTGTCTGCCCTCTGATGCCCTCTTGCAACGCCTACCGTTACTTGGGTTTCTCTTACGTGGGGCGTGGGGTATCTCTTCAGGGCTGCTCCAGCAAAGCACAGCTGCTGCTCCTTACCTTGGACGAGGGGTTTCTCCTCACCACTGCCCTTCCTGACCTTGAACGTGGGATAGCTCCTCTAGGCCCTCCTGTGCCCACGCAGCCACTGCTCCTTGGATGTGGGGTTGGTCCTCCCGGCCTTATAAGTCAATAAGAACGCTAAAAAAAAAAAAAAAAAGAAAGAAAGAAAGAAAGAAAGAAAGCCATGAGAACACCTAAAAGGCGTGGACTGTAAGAGTTCAACCCTGTAATACTTGTGAAATACTTGACAAGGTAACCACAATACTTACACTGAGAAAGATTTTATTTTTCAGAATAAAATAAATATGACTTTACAGATACCATACAGCATGACTTAAATTACAAAAGAGAAGATGTGACACAGACTGTATACTAGTTATTAAAATTTGCTTTTAAAAATCAAAAAGCAAGAGCAGAAGGAAAAACCTCATCAACAAATACCAACTATTTGGCAAGCAAGGGCAACATTTACAAGAGGAGGAGACCTTTTTAAAAAACAAAGCAGTTATGGTTTTATCTGTAACATAAAGCAGCCAGTTGCTTGTCACTGGTTATCACAGTGTGTGTGTATGTGTGCATGTGTATGCACATGCATACGTGTGCAAGTGTGTGCACATGTATACTGAACGGAGGAGGGGAGAACTAGTCAGCAACGCATGTCCCTCTCCTTCCTTCCTTCTGTCCTCCCGCTACCATCCTCCTTACTTTCCCTGGGCCGTGGTGGTATTCAACTCCTTTTTTCTTTACAGTTTTTTTTTTTTTTTCCCGTGTGTCCCTGGGCGTGTAGAAAAAACAAAGTGATTGAGTGAATTCATGTGCCATAAAACTCACCCTTTAAAATAGAGTACAATACATTAGTTTATATGGTATATTTAAAAACTTGTAAAACCATCACCACAGTTTTAGAATATTTTCATCATCCTTTAAAAAAGCCCATACATAATAGCAGTCACTTTCTACATTCCCCCACCTTTTAGCTTGTGGGGAGACAAAACCAAAAAGCTGTGGTTGTGGTTGTTAATTTGATTCAATATCTCTTGGAATGAAATACCACCAGGGCTGAATATTATCTCCCTTTACATATTTCTTTCCCCAAACATGGAAGCTTATAACATAGCATCAATAATCTTTGACTTTTATTCTAAATCATACATTCTAAGTAGCTGAAGGTTGTAGTTATTTAAAACTGTTTTATTAATGTACTTTAGAATTCATATCCAGCTTTTGATGTGTTTCAATCTCTCTGGCAAGTTAAATATCAACTTATTTTATGTTTTTATATCCTGTATTATTACAAAAATATTTAAAATAATATTTACTAAAAGCAAAATGGAAAAGTAAAATTTACTGTATTATGATTTGACTTTTACTGTAAATCATACATTCTAAGTACTTGATTCTAGTTATTTAAAACTTTTATTAATGTTCTTTAGAATTAGTTATCATATCTAACATTTGATGTGCTTCAATCTCTGGCAAGTTAACTGTCAACTTATTTTATATTTTTATATCCTGCATTATTAGAAAAAATGTTTAATATTTACTAAAAACTAAATAGAAAATAAGTAAAATTTAACTACTGTATTATGCTGATCAAAACCCAGGTGCTTTTATGTTCTTCACTGCGTTTGCTTTTTTTTTAAAGTATTTATTTATTTATTATTTGGCTTCGTGGGTGTCTTAGGTGCAGCATGTGGCATCTATTTCCCTGTCCAGAGACTGAACCCAGGACGTCTGCACTGCCAGTGCAGAGTCTTAGCCACAGGGAAGTTCCCAGGGATTTTGTTTGTTGGTTTTGTTTTAAGGAAGGGGGGGTGTTTTTGTGTGTGTGTGTTTTTTCTTTTTTGTTTTTAGCAAAATTAGAAAAAAGAAAGGGGAAGGAATTGTGTAAACAAGTGTGGTACTGGCAACGAGTTAGCCTTCTGATTGTACTTCCAGAGGACATGCAGTTTATGAAAACCCTTTGCTTGTATTCTATCATATATAGTAAAGAGGAAATGGTAAATTGTAAATAATACAATTATACATCAAGGTAAAGAGAACAGAGTCTGGAAAAGAACCTGACACCATACAAAACTGTATAATGGTCCTGTGAAGATAACAACAGCATTCCTTACTCTTAAAGAACCTTCCTGTCTTTTTGCGTTTGATTTTGTAAATCCTGGGTCAAATAAAAGCTACAATGTTAAATATGAAAAAAAAAAAAGAAAAGAAAAATGGAAATGACTCACCAGTTACTTCCTGAACTTGCAGCTCTCTAGCTATCCTCAGTCCTAACTAAACATGGTTCCCACTGCCCTAGCTTCCCTTTCCTCTCATCTCATTGTCAAAAATCACTGACAATAGATTTTCTCTTTAGAATGCAGAGTTTGCACTCTAATCTGGCAAAGAGTTTGCTTACCTGATGATATGCATGTTTGGGTGGTAAGAAAAAGTGTTATGTGAAGCATGGGAGAACTGGTTTCTAATCCTGGCTTTGCCATAGTCTCACTCTATAGACTAGCTTTATGACACATTCATACTTCTTGGTCTTCAGTTTCTTCTTTGACAAATGGAGGTGATTAGAATAATTACGTCTCTTTAACCTAATTAATGTACTTATTTAGAAGAATATATATAACACTATATAAAAACACCTTACGAAACTGAAATACTGTACAAATGCTCAGTTTCAAGATTATATCATTACATTTCTGAAACCACTTGATGGAATTGGCCAGACTCCTCCTACCGAGGGGCTGTATAACTTAAGGAGAAAAGCATAGCAGAAAGTTGGGGAAAGAATTCTTGTTTTGTTTGTATAGTCAGATGAGTGGTTTTCAAGTGAGTGTGGGTGATAACACATCTGGAAATCATAGAAACACAAAATATTGATGCATTTAATTACATCATACAAATCAGGACTATTTAGTCCTAGTTAGTCCTGACTCTTTTGATGAACTATGATTATGTAACATGTATACAATACAAATAAAAGGGCTTACCAGGTGGCTCAGAGGTAAACAATCTGCCTGCCAATGCAAGAGACACAGAAGATGTGGGTTTGATCCTTGGGTTGGGAAGATCCCCTGGAGAAGGAAATGGCAACCCACTACAGTATTCTTGCCTGGAGAATCCCATGGACAGAGGAGCCTGGCAAGCTACAGTCCATGGGGTCACAAAAAGTCTGATGTAACAGCACCCAACACTCACTCATACAAATAAAAAGTAAAGATGTACTACTCCTCAGTTCTTTTCTTATTCTAAGCCCAAAATAGGGTTACTTGTGCTCTTTACTCACCATGGTAGTCAGGGTTCTCAGAAAAATAGAACCAAGAGGAGACAGACAGATCAGAAGATAACTTAAAGAATTGATTCATGTGACTGTAGAGGCTCGCAATTCAAAATCTGCAGGGCAGTCTGGCAGGCTAGAGACCCAGGAAAGTGTTGAGTGTACAGCTCCAGACTGAAGGCAGTCTGTTGGCAGGATTTCCTCTTCCTTAAGGGATGTGAGTCTTTTTCTTAAGTCCTTCAACTGATTGGATAAGGCCCACCCACCTTGGTTGGGTGGCATTACCAACTCAATGGATGTGAATTTGAGCAAACTCCAGGAGATAATGAAGGACAGGGAAGACTGTCATGCTACAGTCCATGGGATCATAAAGAGTCAGACATGACTTAGTGACTGAACACCACCACCACCTTATGGAGGGTGATCTGCTTTATTCAATCTGTTGATTTAATCTCATCTTAAAAGGATATTCACAGAAACATCCAGCTGTGTTTGACCAAATATCTAACATCACAGCCTAGCCAAAATGACACAAAATTAACAATCAGACTCACCAACTTACAAATCACAGCAGCAGGCTGCAGTTTCCCCATCCCTCCCTTGTCAATTTTCCAGGGATTTCTTACGACTGAATGTCCAAGGGTGATTCTGTGTGTGCCATGGGAAGGGACAGCATGAAATGTGAGAGCAAGTCCAGCACACAGCAGCTCTGAAACACTAAGCAATAAGCTGCCCAACTGGGACAGCTTCCAGGGACAAGCCAGCCCTGGGACCTCCAGTCAGGCCATTGCCCAAGGCCTAGCAGCAAATCATGCTCCTACAGAGCAGTTTTAATTCCTGCCCATTGGACCCAGCACCTCCCAGGCCACATGCTGAGCCCAAAGGTAGTGTCAGGTTAAATTTGGGTGATGACACTCTCTTGAAATACTCGGAGCCTCTCTTCAACTACAGTTAAGACTGTTCTCCTTTTTTTCTCATTCACTGATTGTTCTGTTTCCTTTATTGTTTATTATGCAAAGGCCAAGTCTAAATCACCTCAGACAGCTCTGCTACTCTGAATCTTGATTTGAAATCTTGGTGAAGGTTGTTTCGTTATTTTGTTGTTGTTGTTGTTGTTGATTTTGTTTTCTCTGTAAGACCTTCTCAAGTAGTTCTCTCAGATCCTTTGTTTCTGATGGCTTTTTGCCTAGTACCTGGGGCATGGTTCGTGCTCTATGGTTAAATTAATCAGATTTAGCCTGCAGCAGAAGTTGTTTTAGTTTATCAAGTTAACACAAGGGAATTTTCTGAGGGAAAAAAAAACCAGCTAAGGTTTAGAAAGGTTTCAGTGGCACTCAACCCTGATCAATTTCACTGGGCTTGAACCTGTACCAGAACAATAGTGTAAAGCAATTATCCTCCAATTAGAGAAAAAAAAAAAACTGTACCAAGAGCAGCCAAACCACCTTCCCCATCCCTCCTCTACTGTTTGGTAACTGCCTATTGTTATTCTCTAACTCCTTATTACCAAATTCAGACTTAAATTGAAGAAAGTAGGGAAAACCACTAGACCATTCAGGTATGACCTAAATCAAATCCCTTATGATTATACAGTGGAAGTGAGAAATAGCTTTAAGAGCCCAGATCTGATAGACAGAGTGCCTGATGAACTATGGATGGAGGTTCATGACATTGTACAGAGGACAGGGATCAAGACCATCCCCATGGAAAAAAAATGCAAAAAAGCAGAACAGCTGTCTGGGGAGGCCTTACAAATAGCTGTGAAAAGAAGAGAAGTGAAAAGCAAAGGAGAAAAAGAAAGATATAAGCATCTGAATGCAGAGTTCCAAAGAACAGAAAGAAGAGATAAGAAAGCCTTCCTCAGAGATCATTGCAAAGAAATAGAGGAAAACAACAGAATGGGAAAGACTAGGGATCCCTTCAAGAAAATTAGACATACCAAGGGAATATTTCATGCAAAGATGGGCCTGATAAAGGACAGAGATGGTATGGACCTAACAGAAGCAGAAGATATTAAAAAGAGGTGGCAAGAATACACAGAAGAACTGTACAAAAAAGATCTTCACGTCCCAGATAATCACGATGGTGTGATCACTGACCTAGAGCCAGACATCCTGGAATGTGAAGTCAAGTGGGCCTTAGAAAGCATCACTACGAACAAAGCTAGTGGAGGTGATGGAATTCCAGTTGAGCTATTTCAAATGCTGAAAGATGATGCTGTGAAAGTGCTGCACTCAATATGCCAGCAAATTTGAAAACTCAGCAGTGGCCACAGGACTGGAAAAGGTCAGTTTTCATTCCAATCCCAAAGAAAGGCAATGCCAAAGAATGTTCAAACTACTGCACAATTGCACTCATCTCACATGCTAGTAAAGTAATGCTCAAAATTCTCCAAGCCAGGCTTCAGCAATATGTGAACCGTGAACTTCCTGATGTTCAAGCTGGTTTTAGAAAAGGCAGAGGAACCAGAGATCAAATTGCCAACATCCGCTGGATCATTGAAAAAGCAAGAGAGTTCCAGAAAAACATCTACTTCTGCTTTATTGACTATGCCAAAGTCTTTGATTGTGTGGATCACAATAAACTGTGGAAAATTCTGAAAGAGATGGAAATACCAGACCACCTGACCTGCCTCTTGAGAAATCTGTATGCAGGTCAGGAAGCAACAGTTAGAATTGGACGTGAAACAACAGACTGGTTCCAAGTAGGAAAAGGAGTACGTCAAGGCTGTATATTGTCACCCTGCTTATTTAACTTATATGCAGAGTACATCATGAGAAACGCTGGACTGGAAGAAACACAAGCTGGAATCAAGATTGCCGGGAGAAATAGCAATAACCTCAGATATGCAGATGACACCACCCATATGGCAGAAAGTGAAAAGGAACTCAAAAGCCTCTTGATGAAAGTGAAAGTGGAGAGTGAAAAAGTTGGCTTAAAGCTCAACATTCAGAAAACGAAGATCATGGCATCTGGTCCCATCACTTCATGGGAAATAGATGGGGAAACAGTGGAAGCAGTGTCAGACTTTATTTTGGGGGGCTCCAAAATCACTGCAGATGGTGACTGCAGCCATAAAATTAAAAGACATTTACTCCTTGGAAGGAATGTTATGTCCAACCTAGATAGCATATTCAAAAGCAGAGACATTACTTTGCCAACAAAGGTCCATCTAGTCAAGGCTATGGTTTTTCCTGTGGTCATGCATGGATGTGAGAGTTGGACTGTGAAGAAGGCTGAGCACCAAAGAATTGAATCTTTTGAACTGTGGTGTTGGAGAAGACTCTTGAGTCCCTTGGACCGCAAGGAGATCCAACCAGTCCATTCTGAAGGAGATCAGCCCTGGGATTTCTTTGGAAGGAATGATGCTAAAGCTGAAACTCCAGTACTTTGGCCACCTCATGCGAAGAGTTGACTCACTGGAAAAGACTCTGAAGCTGGGAGGGATTGGGGGCAGGAGGAGAAGGGGACGACAGAGGATGAGATGGCTGGATGGCATCACTGACTTGATGGACGTGAGTCTCAGTGAACTCTGGGAGTTGGTGATGGACAGGGAGGCCTGGTGTGCTGCGATTAATGGGGTCGCAAAGAGTCGGACACGACTGAGCGACTGAACTGAACTGATTCTCTAGGTGTTTTGTTGACTGTTTTATCTTGTTACCTTGTCACACACAGATGGGACACTCAAGATATACTTGTTAATGGAATGAATAAGATACCTGCTAGAAAAAGAATTTGTTGTAACAAATCAAGCAACAAACAAAATAGAAGAAAGTATGAGTGAATGTTTGTCTCAGGTGTGAATGGATAAGAACTATGAGCCGTGGAAGAAATTATATGGTGGTTGGGGGTAGGGGGGAAGAAGCTGTATACTTGATTACATAAATTGTTAAACTCTACAGATCAAAAAATCATAAGCTACATTTAAAAATAAATATCAAGCTGGGAAAATATTGGCTACATATAACGACATATCAACGTGGAAGTAAATAATGGAGAAAAATCTAAAATTCCAGTTCAAAAGTGGGAAGAACTTAAAAATAGATAATTCACAAAAGAAGAAGTATAAATGACTAATAGTCATAAAATGACAGAAAACATTTTCTAACACTACTATTAACAACAACAACAAAAACCCATCAGTTAGAGTACTCATTACTAACCATGGTGCAGTGACTTGGGCACCCTCTTCCATATTTCCTCTTGATCGTCAAAGTCAAGTTTTTAAAACTCAAAGCTAGGCATTGAGTCAGTTTCTTTCTCTGCATTTTAGCTGCTTAGACTCTACATTAGGAGCAATACAAAACAAAAGCCCTCACTGCTGCTGAAATGCTGGGAGAGGGGTAGGAACACAAAGAATAGAGAACTATAAGATTATAGTATTATTCTACAAGTAGATAGGTATCAAATGTATTTTATTAATTTGAAGAGTGTGATCTATATGTAGTCCACCAACACTTAATCTCAGCCATTCATACCTTCAATGAAAGAATGATCAGTGACTACAGAAAGTTATGAAATCAGGTATATTACTAAGGCTGCTTTTTATTGGTTATCGGTTTGCCAAAGGTCCAGAGAGAATGATGTAACGAAGCATGAACTTTTGTCATGTACTGCCATGTCAGACCAATAACAGTTTCTTCTTTCAAAATCCTTTCTCTCTTTCAAAAAACTATGTTTATTCTAAGTAAAATTGACTTACAATTTTAGCATTGGCACAGTCCTCAAAACAGAAAAATTACAAATTATGTGCCTCTCAGAATCCTTTTTTTTTAGCTAATCACCAACCACAATGTGAATTCTTGCAAGAGTGGGGTGCCATGTCACAAAAGATCAGTCTGGCTTCACAGTCTGTTCTTACTTGGCCTGTGTGGAAGACAGATGTTTTTTGTTGAATCAGGACCATAATTTGCATCTGGAAGGACAATGGGCCACATTCTCTTCTCCTGTCCACACACAGCTACACTGACAGCAGCATGAGCTGCTCAGAGATAGAGGCAGAATTTGGCTCAACCAGTGCAAAATACAGCCCGATTTTTAAAAGTAAATGATCCAGCTGACATCTAGTGAAGAACAGACCAGCTAGTGGATTTGGAAGTTTCCTTTAAAATTTCTTGAAATTTTCCTTTGAAATTTCCAGTGCAGTGTATGAAGTAATTCCAGACTCTAATGAACTTCAGAGGCCTCTCTGGCTGTAAATAAGAACAAAAATGATTGTCTATATTGGATCCAGGACTTTCTTAGGCAATAGATAATTTATTGTTATGTTCTATGTCCTCGTTTTCCTTCAGTGATTGATGTATTCTCTTCTGTTTTCAGAAGCCTTTTCTAATATTCACCTTTCTTCAAAATGATCCCGAAAGATGAGTCAGAAGTTCCATACCTGCTTTCCATATGGGGAAGCTGGGGCCCAGAAAGGTTAAGCAGATTTCCTACCCAGGCAACAAAGGAACTCTGGGTTCTCAAGTGGTTATGGAAATCTAGTCAGAATGGAAATGAAACTTCTGCTTCCTTGGGTTATCTTTCCTGCTTGTTTAAAATGAAATCCTTTCCATGTTATCAGTTCCTAGGAGATTGTTTTTGACACATGTAAATTTGGAATCCCCTCTAACTGGAACCGATTTTGTCCAGGACATCCCAGTCATTGGTGACATCTTTATAGGCCTCCCCTCCCCATATAAACACAGCCCTCTTCTGGCCAGTCAGGTCATTGTTGATCGATGTCACCAATAGCACACAGAAGGTGTAGACAGTGAACAGTTGAATTGCTGGCTCTGGAGTATTATCTATGAAACCCATGCATTCAGGGTTTTCTTGCTTAGTAAATCTATCTGAACATATTTACTCTCAGAGTTCTATTATTGATGTTTAGATTTTCAGATGGTTTGATTATCTGAATTGAGAAAGAAAGATTTAACCTTGAGAAAGGAGAAAAAGTAGAGAGGGAGTTATTGGTTTTGTGAATTTTAGATTTTCCAAGGGAAAAAGTTGAACAGGGCACAATTCTATTTCCGGGAGCACAAAATTCTTGAGTGATATGATGTACTTCCCTTTTTATAGAATGAAGGAATCTAAGAGATTTTTTTAGTCCAAGTTCCCCATCTTACACATGAAGACACTGAATTCAACTAAGTTTTGATGTGTCTTAGAACTGTTTCCCTCTCAGTGTGTATACATTTACCTCATTTTTTAAAAAGTTGTGTAACATCCTATAAGGAGGCATCTTTATTTAGCCATATTTCTTTGAGGGCTATCTTGGTTATTTCCAGGTTTTTTCACTATTATAAATAATACTGCAAAGAATAACTTTGTATAGGTATCTTAGTATTTACTTAGTATTTTTCAGAATAGATAACCAGAAATTAAGTAAAATTTTTAGTAGAAATAGTCCTCTTAGGAAATTGTACCCATGACAGCACATCCTTGCCAACACTGGATATTTTCAAACTTTTAAGTTTTTTTTTTTTCTTATTTTGGTCATGCCACATGGCTTGAAGAATCTCAGTTCCCTGACTAAGGATTTAACTCAGGCCATGGCAGTGAAAATGCCAAATGGTAATCACTGGACCACCAGATAAACACCCCCCCCCATTTAAGTTTTTAAAATAATTGTGGTCAGTTTCATGTAGCTCATTAATCTATCTGAAATGTAATTTTCTGTACTATGTGAGATGGGAACCTAACATTCATTTTGTGAATACTGAAAATGAGAGGAAGAACAGAGCACTAGGTGTGGGAAGTGTAAGAAAAGCAGCTAAGGGCAGCCACCAGGTTATACCACCACTCAGCAAAATCAAAGCCTTCAGCTTACCAGACCTGACCCCTACGGACACCTTGGAATGCTAGTTAAGGATCATGTATTACAGTAGAACAGTTGTATCATATATGCATTTGGGGGCTTAGCTGTACAGCCTTTAAGCTTTTGAGGGCCCAGATACTAGTGACTTTAGGACATTTTAAAAGACTTTTAAATGTAATTTTGCCTACCATGTCAACAATAAAATCTAGACTTGGAGCTTCCCTGGTGGTCAAGCTGTTAAGGATTCATCTCCCAATGCAGGAGATATGGGTTCAATCCCTGGTGGAGAACTAAGATTTCACACGCTGCAGACCAACTAAGCCCAGGCGCCACAACTAGAGAGAAGCCCGTGTGCTGCCACTAAGACAAAGCAGCCAAAAAAAAAACCCCACAAAAGTAGACTGTCTCCACCCACCGATTTCTGCTGCTGCTAAGTCGCTTCAGTCGTGTCCGACTCTGTGTGACCCCATAGACGGCAGCCCACCAGGCTCCCCCGTCTCTGGGATTCTCCAGGCAAGAACACTGGAGTGGGTTGCCATTTCCTTCTCCAATGCATGAAAGCGAAAAGTGAAAGTGAAGTCACTCAGTCGTGTCCGACCCTCAGCGACCCCATGGACTGCAGCCTTCCAGGCTCCTCCGTCCATGGGATTTTCCAGGCAAGAGTACTGGAGTGGGGTGCCATTGCCTCTCCGACCCGATTCCTACTCATGATTTAACTAGAGCATGCTGCCTTCTGAAGGTTTCACTGTGTGTCTCACCCACACACAACCTCCAAGGGTCTTATGAAAATATTCCCTCCAGTAGCATATGTACATATATAATGTTCCTGAAAAGATCTGCAAAATACAACTTTCTCTCTGCGGAATTTTGAAGTTTTTTGGTGATTTTTTTTTTGCACCCTTATGTACTGGTATCCAGCTGTCCTAATCCATGATCAACCCACTTTTCCTTTCCATGCTTCAGAATTCTTCAGGCTTCCCTGGTGGCTCAGACAGTAAAGAATCTGCCTGCAATGCAGGAGAGCCGGGTTTGATCCCTAAGTGGGGAAGATTCCTGGAGAAGGACGTGGCAAACCAAGTCCAGTATTTTTGCCTGGAGAATTCCATGGACAGAGGAGCCTGGTGGGCTACAGTGCATGGGGTCTCAAAGAGTCAGAAATGATTGAAAGATGAACACTTTCCAAGTTCTTCTCAATACAGTTCTCTGGGTAGCCACCAACAATGGATCAGGGTTGACACACAGGTGTAGTCAGTTTGCCATCTCTGGTCTAGGTCATCATTAGTAAAAGTCCCATGGTGTTAGTGGAAGATTTTTGTCTTGAATATATGCATTTTATCATCATGATGTGCATCAGTGGTCTTGCCCACAGATTTGAGACAAGAGTTATCTAAGGCGGTCTGGCCGGCCACCCGTGGGAAATCAGGATGTGGCTCTTTGGGGAAGAAGACCCTTCCTTTTTCCTTTTACAGCTGAGTCATAGTTCTTCTTGCTTTTTCTGTCAAAGGGGAGGGTCCATGATATGATTTCATATCAAGAGTTCAGAGGTTGCATAAGTGCAGACAGCAGATGCCTTTGGTCCCCCACCTACATTCTCTGCTATGATTAAAGCAGGCGACTTCTGTGACTCTTCCTAAAGATTTTGCTCTGGCTGCAGACTCACGTGGCTTGGGCATCAGGCAAGTGACAAGTGCTGGGCGATTTATGCCCTCAGGAGCAGCACTTACCAAGTGACAGGTGGGAATTGTGCTACAACACTCTCAGGGGCACTCTGCAGTTTTCAAGAGCTTCCCAGCTGCCCCAGTGGCAGTGGGCTCGTTAAGGCTTCCTCCCTATGAACTGCTCCTCTGTTTCACATCTCCCTTCCTCTACCAAGATCCCCTTCCTAACTGTCTTATATCCCCCTCCCCCAACCAGGATCACCTTCCGGAAACCTTCTTGCACGCTAATCCGTGACTGAGAATCTGCTTCTGGAAGAACCCAAACTAAGATATCACTTTCGTAGTGGGGGAGGACATATCTTTTTGAAAACTGATACTAGCAAACAAAGCATTTTAAGGAGCTTCCTATTAGCAACAATGAATTTTAATTCTTCACTCGCTAAAAAGATGGAAAGATTCTTCTGTTTTTGTAGAGACAAGGGAGCTATAAAGGGAAGTGGTGAATCCTGGGTCACAAAATCCCTGTCATATCTGACATCATCTAGCTGAAGCCATGGGGTTCCGGGCTTGCTAAAAGAGCCTGGGACAGTGGACAGGTTGGCTCAAGTGCCAGTAACTGTACCAGAGGCAGCAGTGATAAATAAAATATTATGTTGTGATTTTTCCACTTGAAGAAATGGTAAATATAACCTTGTTTCAAAAAGTATTTCACTTCAGGATTATCAAATGTAGTTTGATGGTGTTGACTGAAAAAAAAAATCACAACCTATAAGCTGTGAATTATGTTTTATTGGACAGACTGACTGAGGACGTAAGTCTCAGATAGTTCTGAGGGACTGTGCTGAACAAGTGAGGGAGGAGTCAGAGTGCACAGGAGCTTTGGCAAAACAAACAAAAAACAGGTAGTCAAACACCAAACGATTACTGTTAATTTAAAACAGACAACTCAAGTTAATGAATTTAGTGCTTTACTATGTATGAGAAGATAAAGTAGAAAATGGCAACCCACTCCAGTATTCTTGCCTGGAAAATTCCATGAACAGAGGAGCCTGGTGGGCTACTGTCCATGGGTTCCCAAAGAGTCCGACAAGACTGATGGACTTAGCATGTATGAGAAGATGTAAGAGTCTGGGTTTAGTGAAATTACTCCTATGATATTCCTTTGATCTTGGCTACCTAGGGCCAGTATCTTGCTTTTCTCCATCCTGACTCCCTTCAGGGTACACTGCCGGGGGCAGCTGCAGTGGCTGATGACCGAATAGTTGCAACATCCTGTTGTTGATAAGGCAATATTCTTTGTCTACAGGGCCTCATCTTGGTCATAAATCAAACAACATTGGGTAGGCATTTCATGAGCAATTTTGTCCCAACACACTAGAAAGTCTTCTTCCTAGACCAGATGAAAATTCTGTTGATGGGCCATTCTGTGCTAATAACCCAAAATTCTCTGGATCTTACTAGTTTACTATAATCCAAGAAATATTTCCCCTTGTTGCCTCCTCTTATAGCTAGACTTGCACTATGACAATTACTCTATGTAGGGTTATATATATGATCAATTGTCTTCAGACATCATTAATTTTATTGGAGGCCTGATTACACATTGTGTAATGCAGGAGGCAACAGTCTTATAAAACAGGATATAAGTAATATAGCTAGCAACATTAATAAAGTCATAGTGCAGCAGAAAGAGGCACATGGCATAAATAGTTTGAAAACAACAAGAGAGAGCACATTAAAACAACGATTTGTATAGTGAGTTATAACCTGGTCACAATAAGCCATTAAGTCCACAGGGCAGGCAGCTGGAGAAGCCAAGTTCTGGAATGATCAGGTAGAGATAAAAAGATAAATCATCTTTTTTATAAAGGTATACTTCATCAATTTTTTTGTTGGTCATAATTTGTATAAGAGGAAAAGTTTTCTAGGAAACAAAAAAGGCAGTATATTTCAGAAAAAAAGTCATAAAATTATAAACCATATTATTAGTTCATCAGTCCTAAGTAATTCCTGTTGATATGGATGAAGTCATCAGATTTTCCATTAGAGTTTTATTTATTTTATTATTTGGCTGCATCGGGTCTTAGTTGCAGCATGCAGGATCTTACAGTTGCAGCATGGGGAATCTAGTTCCCTGACCAAGGATTGAATCCAGGCCCTCAGCATAGAGAGCACAGTGTCTTAGCCAGTGAACCACCAGAGAAGTCCCGCCATTAGAGTTTTGTAATTTCTTACCCAGTTCAGTGGTATGATCTAAACAGTTATCAGAAACATGACTATCAAAAAGTCCTTTTTATGAATCTTCTTGAAGATCATTTTATAAAAGCATCAGAGTAAAACAATGATTATAAACAATAAGACTTAAAATTACATGAGTAAAGATTTGATTACAATGCAATTGACAAGGAATTTGGATATTTCTACAAGGTAATAAGTAGAATTATGCCTGATAACATTATACGAAGACATATCAGACTTTTAGGAATCCTTCTAAATTTTGTAATATATTAAAGACATCTAACCTAAGAAGTTTATCGCAACTTATTTGACAATGTTTTCATGTAATTTAACAAAAATAATCCTAGTTAATTTAATATGTCTCTTGAGATGTTTCAGGGGCCCTTTGGAGTATCCCAAAGTTAGCTGGAGGTCAAAAGAACTTTATTTAGAATTTTACTAGAGGAGGTTTTAAAACACCTGGTTAAACAGGATCATAAGTCACTGTAAAACAATATTTATGTATTCAACTAAAGTGACAATAAAAGGTTTTTAAGGGCTTTCCATTGGTGCTTATGGTAAAGAACCCACCTGCCAATGCAGGAGATGTAAGAGACTCAGGTTCGATCCCTGGGTCAGAAAGACCCCCTGGAGAAGAGCACAGCAACCCACTCCAGTATTCTTGCCCGAAGAATCCCATGGACAGAACAGCCTGGCAGTATATGGTCCATGGGATCACAGAGAGTTGGACACAGCTGAACTGACTTAGCACGCATGCACACACAGCAAATACAGATCATTTAGAAGGCAAACGAATTCACAATTTGTTATTAAAAGTAGCTCAGCATTCAAAAAAACTTGGTGCTCTTAATAGAGGGAAAGAGAACCCTTGTGGGCTTGTGATCAGTGGCTCCCAGAATTTAGGATTTCATGACACTTTCCCCTCACCCCTTGCCCAGTAAGAGAGACACCAGCAAATGATTGGCAGCTTTTAATTCTGGCAAATGAGCATATTATTTAAAACATAGTATCTTCAATCAATCGTATCTTGTAAAAGCAAGAGCATTTAAAAATTTATTTCTAAAACACTTTTAAATTAAAAAGACAAAACCTAAGAACAGTGACAATCTTTTCATTGTGGACAAAGAATGTCACTTGCCATATCAACAAATAAGGGTTGTTTCAGTGATCAAGCCATCAGCCATTCCGCTGGTATGATAACTGGGTATGTTATTTCCATATGATAAAATAAAGGTAAATGAGATAAGAGTTTTCAGGTGACTTCTTCAGGAGTAATTATGTTTTAGATATGTCTATCTAAAATAGTTTCTCCAGATTTTCGGTAACTTGAAACTTTAGAGTGTTGCTAAAATTAAATTAAATGAAGAGAATTCATGGGATAGCCAGGTGATTTCAAATAAAGTAACATACTGGAACGTTAATTGCTAAACAGGTCTACTTTTGTGTTCTTACAAGAGGAAAACTAAAGATGTTTGGGGTTTATTAGACATGTGTCTGGCACCACATTGAGAAAAGAAACTATGCTACCAGACAATGTAAGTTTCTAGAGCTTATTTTGCCAACCAGGAAATGTTGGTATGACAAACAATTCACAGTTACTTGCTGCTTGTTGGTTTTAACTAGAGAGTTTTTAATGGTTAAAGTTGTAATATGTAATTAAAGCTACTAGAAATAATAAAGGAAACATGTCAGTATGCAAGGTAAGTAGGATGTGTGTTTTCAACAAGAGAAGGTATGAGAGATGGAAATACATTTTCTTAAAGGGAAAGAGGGACTTTGTCTTAGAGCTGGTTTTCTAAATGGAACAGAAAAATAAGAGATAAACTGAAATAGACACAGAAAATTGTGGAAGCTTTGTGGAAAGGGAGCCCTGAGAAAATAATTTTGTACACTGCAGCCGGGGATTGGATTAAACTTAAATAGGTAAATAAATTTTGTTATTGAGAGTGGGCCAGCACAGGACTGGATTTTGGTTCACTTTCCCTCTGTTAAGAGCACAAAGTTTTCTTGGAATGCTGAGCTACTTTTGATAACAAACTGTGAATTCATTTGCCTTCTAAATGATCTGTATTTGCCATGCATGGATGCGTGCTTAGTTGATTCAGTCGTGTCCGACTCTGTGATCCCATGGACTGTACACTGCCAGGCTCTTCTGTCCATGGGATTCTCCAGGCAAGAATACCGGAGTGGGTTGCTGTGCCCTTCTCCAGGGGATCTTTCTGACCCAGGGATCAAACCTGAGTCTCTTACATCTCCTGCATTGGCAGGCGGGTTCTTTACCACAAGCACCAATGGAAAGCCCTTAAAAACCTTTTATTGTCACTTTGGTTGAATAAATATTGTTTCACCATGACCTATGATTTACACATTTACATATAAAGATTCTAGCAAGGATTTGCCAGCTAGATTCTAGCATGGACAATCAGAGACATTGCTCCTCAAATTCTTAGACAAACTGTCCCTCTTGAAAAGTACTCTTGTTTTCTCTAATGTAGTACTTTAATAGTATGTATCTAATCCAGGTGGCAATATGATGAAAGAATCCTTAGACAAGGGAGTTAGAGGATCAAACCTGTGTGGCCATTCTCGAACTGAGATTTCAGATACAAGAGTTTGCTAGGGTTGCTCTAAAAGAGTAGCATGAACTGAGCTTAAAGAACAAAAAGTTATTGTCTCAGTTCTGGAGGCTAGAAATCCCAAAATCAAAGTGTTGGCAGGGCTGTTGCCTTCTGAAGGCTGTGAGATGAGGATCTGTTCCCTGCCCCTCTCCTTGGCTTGCAGACTTTGTTCACAGAGCGTTCTCCCTGTATTGGTCAAACTTCTCCTCCTTATAAGGACACCATTCATATTGGATTATACCCACCCCAATTACCTCACTTTAACTTGTATGTCTGTAAAGATTTTATCTGCAAATAAGGTTACTTTCTGAGCTCCTGGGTGTTAGGACTTCAATACATGAACTTTGAGGAGACACAATTCAACCCTTAACACTCAGCAACCTCTCTGGCTTCAGTTTCTCATACTCAGAGGAGACTATTGGCCTTAATGCTCCTTAAGCATTCTTTCAATCCCAGCTTTCCAAGATTCGCTCAGCCTTTCTGAAGTGGCCAAGTCTGGTCCCCTTATTCACAGGACTATAAATATAAAAATTTTCCTGACCCAAGCCTGCCAGCCAGTCCTGGAGGGTGGGAAATGAGTAGGGAAATGCTACAAGGGTGGGGTTTTCCTTTAACCTTTTGTTATTTGCAGGAGTTCTGTAATCAGATAAACTTTCAGGGTGTGGTGAACTGGGGGTCCTGACATCCCAAAGGCAAATAAGCAAACTCCAGTGACATTTGTTCTTTTCCAAACCCCGAGGTTTTCTGCGCTCCAACTATAGATGACAAAACTGTTCCAGGAGAGTTGCAGTGTTTTGTTCTCCATGCCAGTTCATTAGCAGCAGAACGGCTGCCGGGCTGTAATCCAACCTGGCTGACATCAGCTCCCCAGTAAAAGAAGGACAGAGCTGGAGCTGCGTCTGTGCAGCCAACAGGGATCAGGAGGGCTCGGCTGTACTGACACGTTGGCAAAAAAGAAAAGAAAAAAAAAGATAGAAAGAAGGAAGGAAAGAAGAAAGGAAGGATAGAAGGGGATAAGAAAGTTGCAGAAGTTTAGAGAACGAAGAGGGCACCTAGGTTCCTCAAGGGACTCAGACAGGAAAGCAGGAGGGAGGGGGACTAGGCATGGCGATAACCCAAATTAAGGTCTGGCCAGCATCGTCTTCAGTATTTAAAAAAATTGGGGTGTGCTTAACCTATAAATAAAAGCCATGGATTTTAGAAACCTAAACTAGGAGCATGTGTGCAAAAAAGAAACCTATATAAGGAAGTTGAGCTGAACTGTAGTTATGGGAGGCCCAGTAACAACCCACTTCCTTTCTCTGTGCCTTTTTTATTCATCTCTAAATGTGGTGATGGTAATACAATTGCACTCTTCTCAACTTAAAAATACTTTTCTTCTGAATCACCTGACAAGTCTTTTTTCCCCTACACAGCACTTACATCCATTAAGGGATCTTCCAGAGCCCCTGTATCAGTCTAGCAGGTCTCGTTGGAAGCTTCCAGCTCTCCAGATGCTGAACGCAGTCCATGGCTCAGTCACCGACCCCTCACTATTTTCCTTTCTTAATAAAGTGTCAAATTTTTATGTTTAAGCTATGTTTTATTAGGAGCTTCCTGAGCTTTCTTTCCATGGAAATTCTCTGTTCCCACTTCTGGACTTCCCTCCCAGCTTTATGATATTAGAGAGTGAGCTTGCATGCCACTTTATAATGTTTGAAAAGCCTGGATATTGTATGAGTGTGTCCACATCTCACCTTCTGTTTCTGCCACGTGTAACTGGGCAGGGAAGGGGAAAAAAATCATCTTTGTGGCTCCACTTCCCAGCTTCTGAGAGGCAGATCATGTGCCTGATGGGATAGGCACGTTCCTGGCTACACAGCAGCTGAACAAAACCAGGACACCAATGAGCTCATCATAAAAGAAAAATCTGGAGTTAGGTGAATCGAGGGTGAATTATAACACATTTCAACAACTTACTGTCGCTCGACTCCATTTTCCAACTCAGTTACCCTTAATGTATGTCTCTCAAAATTCTATATTCTCCTGCTTCTGCTGCTGCTAAGTCACTTTAGTCATGTCCAACTCTGTGCGACCCCAGAGATGGCAGCCCACCACGCTCCCCTATCCCTGGGATTCTCCAGGCAAGAATATTGGAGTGGGTTGCCGTTTCCTTCTCCAATGCATGAAAGTGAAAAGTGAAAGTGAAGTCGCTCAGTCATATCCGGCTCTTAGCGACCCCATGGACTGCAGCCTACCAGGCTCCTCCATTCATGGGATTTTCCAGGCAAGAGTACTGGAGGGGGGTGCCATTGCCTTCTCCCCTATATTCTGCTATCTCTCCCCATCTATACCCTCAGATACGGACTCTTAAATCCTCCCAATTAAATTGAACTCTTGGATACTAAATTTGACTTTGCTTCTTTGGAAATTATATCTAAATTTAGTTATTCATCCATTCATTCAATAGCAAGGGTTGGGTGTCTCCCATCCATCAAGCATGTTGCTCAGTCATGGCATGCACAGGATAATAGGAAAGGCTACCTGCTTTGGAGGAACCCCTAGTTCCAGGTCTCCTCCAATCCATGTGAGCTCTGGGTTTGGGTTTTGACTTTGACTTTTTGAACTTATAGTACCCCTGCTTCCTTTCCAAGGAGGAACTTGGTTTCCTTGCTAATGGCAGAACATTAATATCTGCCAAATCTCTGCACTCAGCCAGACGTCTGGTCCCAACTTCTCCTGGTTCTTCTTGTCTCTGAAGCCCATCACAGCAACCTGGAGTTTCCACTAGGGTACAGAAGTTTTGTCCACATATCAAAGTTTAGATCCAGAGCCTTTAGACCTATGGGACCTCTAAAATGTTGCTTCTGTGGGATCTCAGCCCCGTTTGTTTCCTCAGCCTGACTACCACTGGGCTATGACAGAGTTCTAAGAGCTCAGGATATCCGAGAACTCATCTGTGACAAATGAAAGTGGGAGCCAAAGAAGATTCAAGCTATTTCCCTTTAGAACTGATCCAACTGGGCTGAGTAGTCAGAGTGGTATCTGGTGGCAGCAACCTTGCCAGGCCCTTGGGAGCCCAGGTCTGCCCTGCACACAAGCTCCTCAGCCATTCTTGCTGTATCACCTCTGGCGGGGATGGTGGGGAGGTGGTTTCTGTGTAGTGATGTACAGAAGAAAGCAAGTGGACACTGGGCACAGCCTACGCCTAGAGGAAGTCAGACATAGAGGGTATTACTGCCAAAAATGCTACGTGTGCAGCAGTGCAGAGGATGGAAAAAGGACCTTGTGGCCCCACTGAATCTAACCAGGAAGAGACACTCAGACATCCAGACTGTGGACATTCTACAAAACAACTGTCCTGAACTCTTCAAAAATATCAAAGTCAAGACACACTATTAGGTAAAAAATAAATAATAAGAACCTACTGTATAGCACAGGGAACTCTTCTCAATATACTGTACTGACTTATATGGAGAAAGAATCTTAAAAAGAGTAGATATATGTATATATGTAAATGATTCATTTCTCTGTACACCTGAAACGAACAGAACATCATAAATCAACTATACTCAAAAAAACACCTTTTTTTAAAGAAAGATTTTTAAAGAGAGAGGCCTGTTCTAAAGAAAATTAAAGAAACATGATAGCTAAATGCAATGTGTGATCCTTAATTGGATCCTGAACTGAAAAAAATATATAGCCATAAAAGATATTATCAAGATAATTATGTGGGACTTCCTTGGTGGTCCAGTAGTTAAGATTCCAAACTTCCACTACAGGGGGCATGGGTTCAATCCTATGTTGGGGAACTAAGATCCCACAAGCCATTGGTGTGCTGCCGAAAGAAAAAGACAATTGTGTGTGTCTGTGTGTATGGGAAGATGAAGAAAGAGAAACAAGTGTGGCAAAGTACTAACAACTAGTAAATCTAAATGAAAGATATATAGCTATCCGTTGTACTGTTGCCTCAACTTTTTTGTAGGGTTGAGGAGAGGCAGTGAGAGAAGATGGCATGAGCAGACTGGCAGGAGCCAGGGCAGGCATGGCAGCCAAGCTAGCTCTGAACCAAGATCTTGTCCCAGTGAGAAAGCTGGGGAGGCTCAAGAGGGAGGGGACATACGTATAATACCTATGGCTGATCCATGTTGATGCGTGACAGAAACCAACACAATATTGTAATTATCCTTCAATTAAAAATATTTTTAATGCAAACACTAAAAAACAAATTAAAAAAAAAAATCAGAGACCAGGCAAAAGATTAGGTGGGCAGACTGACCATAATCACAGGGAACCTACAGCTTAGTGCACACCTGGGTCAATCCCACCATCTGGGGGCCAGATGTGGGTGCAGCAGGCAAATTCCAGGCCCACTAATAACAAAGAGCTCCCAATAATGCCACGTGTAGCCTTTGGAAGCTCAGGACCGGGGAATGCTGAATGATCAAGTGCTTGGCTGTTGTTCCAGAGGCCAGACAGAATTGAAGCCAGCAGAAACTGCCATGTCTGCCTGTTGCTAGCTCAAGAGCCCAAAAGTCCGAGGAAGGGGTAAGCGCTCCTTAAGAGGCAGAGGCCTCACTGGTTGTGTTTGCTCTTAACTGGTTAAGTTTTGCATTGTCAGATTAAGTTACTTATTAAGCCCACAGATGTCCCCCTAAGTCCCCCCACCCTTACACACACACACACATTTTTTTAATCTTCTATTCCTATTTGTAATTCTTTCTGGCTGTCACTATTCCTCTCCTGGTTTTATGCCATTATGATGTGTGGAAAACATTAGGAGACCTCTCTACAGTGTCTTAAAACGCCTGACTGCAGAGCTGAAGACAAAAATCAATCAAAGCTGGTTTTGGACTCAATACTGCGATGCGTCATTTCCAAAGGTCAGGGAGCTGAGTGCAAAAGTGACCAAATTTCCAAGCCCTCTGGATTTGTCATCTTTTGGCATTTCCATAAGTTTTCTGACCCCTAGAGGAATCGCTGGTGTCTCTTCCTTGACTCTGGTAAACTCTGCTGTCCTGAGCAGAGCTTCCCCAGTTCTGGACGGGACCAGTCAGCCCTCTCCTCTCCGGGGCTCCTGAGCCTCCTTCCCTTTTACGTGGAGATGTACAGTTTGGAAGGTCAGCCAGGGGTTGATGTGACGGCTCCAGCCAAGGGCTCTGCTCAGTTTCCACCACGCGGCTCAGAAACAAAGCAGCCATGACGAGTATTGCCAAGACTGTGTGCTGGGAGCCAGGAGCAGATGAATTCCCGGTGTGAGTAAGGAAAACAGCAACCGAGTTTGCTGTGACTGTGATTAACATCCAGGATTCAACCAGGAGAAGGCCCCTCCTGAGAAACTATAACATTTGCACAAGGGGCTTCTTTCAATTTTAATCTCTCTCTCTCACGCCCTCTCTTTTCCCTTTCTTTGGTAGCAAATCCCTACATTCAAATATACATTTTAGACAAGAACCAATACCTAAAAGAGATCAAAACTCAGCCTGTCTGATTTTTTGTGGGGACTGTGGAGCTACATGGCCCCTCCCCAGTCAAGCCCAGGGGTGCTTGGGCTCTATTGCCCCTGACCCACGCACACAGGGAATATGCTTCTCTGATCATGATTCATCAGGTATTCCTCCAACAACACCTCCCCACTCCTCCCCCAAACTTGTTCAAGAACTTCATGGAGTGAGAGTTGTACGGGTGGCCAAAATGCTCATTCGAATTTTTCCATAACATCTCATGGAAAAATTCGACCGAATTGTTGGCCAACCCAATATCTCTTTCTTAAAAGTTGGGAAGTGTCCTTTGATGGAAAATGAGTCTGATAATAATGCATGATATCTTCAAAACAGAGCACTGGCCTGAATTTACTGTATGTCATCCTCCTAGAAACATACAGGTGTGATCACAAGGTCTCATTCCCTTGGGGTCAAGAAGGCAGCACTGACGCATGTTTCCCTTACCTCCCTCATGAGATGGGAGAACCCAGGATGTGGCTACCTTCGCCAGTTCTATTGCACTGGCTTTGTGTTAACTCAACATCTTGGATCAAATTGAACTTGCTTCATTTTTTTATTATTACACACTCTATCAGCCACTTACTTTTCCTGCCATTGACCGCTAGTTACATTTTCATCTATAACCTCAGACGTCAACAGATAGAAAACTGTGGGAAAGTTTGACTCTGAAGCAATGGAAAGTTCCCAGATGTGAGAACAACACAGCAACCTATGGTGGGAAAGGCCACTAAACAGCTTTATTACATCAGCTATCACAATAGCAGACTCTTGGGGTGGAAAAATTATTATTTTACAAGATTACCAATCATCCCAAAAGAACAATGTGTTTTTAGCCATTCATTTCAAATTTGGCTCATTCCTCTGTTACCTACTTATTTTCCCTTTTTTTTTTTTTTCCCAATAGCGGTTAGACTGTATTTCCCTAGGCCACGCTGGCCAGATTGCTGTGTACTCTGAAAATACAAATAGTGATGATCCATATGTCTCCTGTTCCTAGCCTCACCTCTAGTCCCCACCAGGGTCCCTTCTGGGAATCCCCAGAGAGCATCTCACCTGGACTCATCAAAAAGCTCGGAACCACCATGGGCTGCCATCACTCTCTTCCTCTGCCCTGTCCCTCCCCAGTGATATAAACTGCCCAGCCCACACTCCCCAGGCAAATGTGTGAAGGTGCCTCAAGCTTGCCTCCAACATCCTCAGCCAACAACTCCTTCGGGCACATTGCCACTGCCACCACCTCTAATACACAGGGGCCTCAGTGTACCAACATAGAGAGGACTGTTCTGGATGTCATGAAGTTTGGGGACAAAATGGGGGAAGGTCTCCTCCCTTTTATGTAACATATCTATATGAATGAAATATTAAGGCAGTAATACCTTTCATCCAGGGTCTTAGAGTTTTTGATGAGAATAATTATCTTAGTCCACTTAGGTTGCCACAACAGAAATACCACAGACTAGATGGCTAATGTGTGCTAAGTCACTTCAGTGGTATCCAACTCTTTGCCACCCTATGGACCATAGCCCACCAGGCTCCTCTGTCCATGGGATTCTCCAGGCAAGAATACTGGAGTAGGTTGCCGTGCCCTCCTCCAGGGGATCTTCCCAACCCAGGGATCAAACCCATGTCTCTTAACATCTCTGGCTTTGGCAAGGGGGTTCTTTACTACTAGTGCCACCTGGGAAGGTGGCTTATAAAAACAAAAATTTGTCACAATTCTGGAGGCTTTGAGTCCAAGATCAGAGTGCCACCCTGGTTGGGTTCTGGGGAGGGCCCTCTTTAGCACTACAGACTTCTGACTTCTTGCTGTCACATGACACAGGTGGCTAGGGAACTCTGTGAGGGGTCTTTTGTAAGCGCACTAAGCCCATTCATGACCAAATGGGCTCCAAGCTCATGACCTAATCACCTCCTCAAATCCTCACCTCCTACTACCATCACATGGTGGAGTTAGGATTTCAACATAAGAATTTTAAGAGGACACAAACAGTCAAACCATGGAAATCAAGCTTTCAGATTTTACATACAGGCCTTTTTCTTCTGGGACTCAATCCTGGGTACATGGAGGTAAGACCAGGGTTTGGGGAGTCCTATGTTTTTGGAACTATGCCTCCTAACAAAAGCTTAACAAGCTTTTCTGTTTAAGTCTCTCTCCTCTTAAATTAGTTCTCTTTCCCAAGTTTATTCTTCCTCTTAAAAATCAGTTTCTGGCAGCTCAGTTCACCAAACAGGCCCAGACACATCTGAACCCCAGCAGGGGATGGCTTAAGCTTAAGCTAAGGCCATTGCTGTAAAACTTTCAAGTTTACTGCAGACTCTTTAGCTAGTATGTATGCTTTAAAAAAAAATTAACAGATAACATCAATCATTCATTCCCAAGTTAGTCATTTGCCTTTCTTTTGCCTTTTCTTCATGAGCTCTTGGATGTTAAAAGGCAGATTGGCGGGGTCATTACTGATTATCTGACTCATGCACATTAGCTACATATGAGGTGTATCATTCCTGTTTCTCCAGGTCAGCATTTTGTTTGCCTAAATGAAATTTACTCAGATGGATCTTTACTAGGATGTGGAGCGATTGGAACCCTCACACATTGCTGGTGGGAATGGAAAACAATGCAGCCTCTTTGGAAATCAGCCTGGCAGTTCCTCAAAGAAGCTGAACAGCGAGTTACCATTTGACCCAACAATTCCACTTCTAGGTGTGCACCTATAAGAACTGAAAACATATGTTCACAAAACAACGTGTCTACTAATGTTCATAGCAGCATTATTCAGCATAGCCCGCAAGTGGAAACACAACTACCCATCAACTGAGAATGGATAAATAAAATGTAATATATGCATGCAATGGAATATTATTCAGCCACACAAAGGAATGAAGTACTGACATACTACAATTAGGATGACATTTTTTACTGTAAAATTCTAAGTATTTCACTAAACAAATGAGTATATATTTTTCATTTTCTTTTAGCTGCTTTCATCATCTAAAACAGGAAAATAGTGGGGAGGTGCTTTCTTTTTTTTAATTCAGACGCAATTCACAAAGCATAACCTCCCTCCCCCTGCCCTTTATATTAGCCCTGCGGGATCTCATTTGGCCAACCAGGCATCAAACTCACGCCCCCTGCAGTGAAATCAAGGAGTCCTAACCACTGGACTGCCAGGGAATTTCCACCTCCCCCGTCTTCAAAGCATACAATTCAGTGGTTTTTAGTATATTCACAGCTATCTGCAACCATAACCACTATCTAATTCCAGAACATTCTTATCATCCCCAAAAGAAATCTCATACCAAACAGGAGTCACTCCCCATTTCCCTTCCCTTCAGCCCCTGGCAACAGCAAATCTACTTTCTGCCTTTACGGATTTGCTTGTTCTAGAGATTTCTTATAAACAAAGAAAATAAAATCATACAACATGTGGTCTTTTGTGCCTTCTTCTACTTAATGTACTGTTTTCAAGTTTCATCCAATCTGTGACCAACACAGATATATCCCTGCCTTCTCTGGGAGATTCAGGCAATTCAATACAGCACACGGCTCCGTGGGAGTACAGGGAAGGAACAACCACTCAAATGTGACAGGCCAAAGAAATCTTTCTGGGCCCTTGCTCCCTACTAGAGGCCTGCAGTTGAGCCCAAGTCAGGGACGCAAAAAGCAGAGTGAGGAGAAAGAGGAAAGCGCATACGCAAGGACCCTGAGCTGGAAAGAGAACACAGCATGTTCTGGGAGCTAAACTAGTTCAGGTCCAATCTAAACATCTGGTCTGTTCTGAGTCCAGGCTAATAATCTGTTCAGGAATTCAGCAGTCTGCCAGGGCTCTAGCTTGTTTAGACTTTACTGTGTGTGTGAGAATGTTTTCAGCTGCAAGTAACAGAGGTTGACTACCACAGGTTTGAAGTTATTTATTACCTCATGTGACAGGGTGGGCAGACTTCAGGGTTGCTGGGTTCAGTGGCTTGACAATGTCTTTAGGCCCCAGCTTCTCCCCGTCTCTCTGCTAACTACCTGTTGAGCTTCTCTCTAAGGCAAATTCCCCTTGAGGCTACACAACCTGGGACATGTTTTCCTGTTCCTTTTCAAGAAGAGAAACACTTTCTTCTCTTTCTGAAAGCCCCAGCAAGCCTTCCCTGGTATCTCATTGGCACAAATTCTTCAACAGAGTCCGAGTGAGGGAGCAGTTACCATGAGCGACTTGGATTAATTATGTAGCAATGGATTGAGGGTTGGGGAGTCAACCTCAGCATGACCACACCAGGGACCCTAAACATACTGGGTGCCTTGGGCTGGCACTGGGCTCAGCAACAGCTGCCTTGGGGTCCATCTTCCACTTTTGTATCCAAAAATATGTCCAAGCCCAACTTCAAAGTAAGATGAGTAATGCAGTTTGTATTCTACAGGTTTTGTGAGAACTGGCTATCATACCAACAAACTTCCCCAAAATTATCTGTAAACCTCTTTTTCTTTCCCCAAATTTCCACTTCTCACCACAGCCACCACATCTCTTTCTCTCTCTCACCCCATCTTCCTCCTCAGGCTTCTTACAGCCAAACTGGTTGTTACCTCTTTAAACCACTTAGCTTGCGTCTCCCACCCAACAGACACTACAGCTGCCCCACGCAAAAGAAGATTTCAAGTCATTCTACTGTTCCTTTCCTATGTTCCTGAGGGCTTCACTTCACTCTGCCAAAAATTCAACAGGAGATCTGCATGCTTATACTGGTGTTTCTGCACCCAAAGGCCTGGAACCTAATCACTTCAAACTCTTCCCACTCAATAAACTATTAAGAGTTTTAAAACTACTAAAAGATCACTATTAAAAGTTATGGCTAGTTCTATTTGGGAAAAAAATAACTTCAATATGGCTAAAATACCACAACCATGTTCAAAGACAGACAAAAAAAATTGACAAGTATTTGTAAAATACATGACAATTCCCAGAATGTACATAATAGCTTTTACAAATCACTAAGAAAAAGACGAACATCTCAAGGTTAAGGATGTGAAATGTTAGTTTACAAAAGAGAAGGAAATAACACTTATTTTAATTTTTGCTTACTAGATTGGCAAAAAATTTTTAAATTACTAATACCTGGTGTTGGCAAGAACATGGAACAGTATGTGCTATCGATGAGATGTTGACTGTAACAACTTCTCTGAAAGTAAGTCAATCTGCATTTGGATCAATATTTAAAATACTATTTATTTTTGATCAAGCAATTAATACTTCTAGGAATTTATTCTAAGGATCTATTCAGGGAAGGGCACAAAAATGTATGTACAGGATATTTATCATAACTCTTTTTATAATGGCTAAAGAAGAACTTTACTGTTCAGCTATAGGAGGTTAACTTAATGAATTATGGTAAGTTTGTGTTTTCAAAGACTTACTTACCTAGGACTGTATTTGAAGATTCTAGCTCAGTGACAGGTATATATATGAATATTTATTGAATAAACAGATATAGTAGATGTTCTATAGTCACTACAAATGATGAAGCAAATTTATATTTATTGAAGTGGAAAAGGAAAAGCACATCACTACACTGCATGAATAATCTCATCTTTGTATAAAAATCATGTATATGTGTATCCACAAAAGAAAGTTTAGAAGGCTATCTACCAAAATATAAGTTGTGGTTCTTCCTAAATGGTAAGATTATAAGTATTTTTTTGCATTCTTTTTTTTACCTTTAAGAAATGTCTGGATTTTTTTAAACTGTAAGCATACGTTACTTTTATATAAGAAAAAGGAAATAAATGTATTTATTTAGAACAACAACAAACATCTATGAATCCATTTGTTACTGAAACACACAGACATGAAAGTAAGCATAAAGTATTTCGTAGTTTTACATATCTTGCTGGAAAAGTCTGAAGATGGCAAAGTCCTTGTAGAAGCTTGCCACCAAGAAAACTCAACAAATTGTCAACATTTTTTCAAAGAATATACACAAAGCCAAGTCACGGGGAGTTCTTCAGCAACATACTGCATGATGAGGTACTAAATAGGCAAGGAGCCAGATGGTACTGCCTTAGGTCCGGTCAAGGGGAATTTCCTGAGCCACAAGATCTAGGGGCTGAGCTGTGGTCCTCCTCTGGCCACCATCCTGCCCACAGGGCCAGAAATCCAAGGAGCCAAGCTCACCCACTTCTAGACCATGCGCTAAGCATATGGGAACTGGAACAGGCCCTTGCATTTGCTTCCTACACAGACCTCTTCCCTAAATATGACCTCCAGAGATCACTGAGCTGGTGGTGTACACTTTCCGAGTCAAGTGATATTTTTCTATGAAGGGATGGGTGACTGGGTTGTCTGCAAGACGTGTTTGTGCAAGAATCCCAGGAATGGGTCATGAGTTGGGAAAGGGGTGCAAAGAATAGTAAGCAGATCAGAGGCTGGTTTTCCATATTTTTTTGGTGTGGAACTCTAAGAATTCTGATAATGCCAAACTTGAAGCCAGCCTTCCAGGCCAATACGAAGGTATGATTATAAAGGAAAGAGGATAAAATATGCTTTGTACAGTATGTTGGCGTAATTTCTAATTTTCAATATTTAGAAAACATTGTATGTAAGCCTACATTTGTATTTTTGCCCTGGGTTCCACAAATGTCAGGATGGGTCTGGAGGCAGAGAACAAAATCAAGTAGACCAGTTTGTCATCTGAGGAGTCCCATATCATATGAGTGGGTCTTCAGAAGAGCATAGATGGTGCTCTCTAGCCTCATGGACAACATAGATCTAGGTCTGTCTTGGATGACATCCATGGCTTCCCAATACATCCACTGGTACCATCTAGACTCTAATGAATAAGTAAAGCAGAGAACCAATGATGAAAGGCCTAGTATATACCCAGTCCATTAGAGGAAGCAATGCTTATTAAAGAACAATTGATAGGCCAAGTACTTGCTAAGATCCCCAAGCATTCGGCCTACAAGCTGTGGAGATAACTGAGACTTATTCGGAGGGAAGAAAGAAAACAAAACTGACTTCTCATACAGCTTTCTAGACAAGTGCTGCTTCCTGGGAATTTCAACTTGGGGTTATGCATGAGTTTGGAGGCAGAGTCAAAACTAATAATAGAGGAAAACTGAACTGTCCTTATTCTTAGGAGATACACAAACAGGTATTTAGGGATGAAGATGTCTGCCATTCACTCTGAAATGGTTCAGCAATAATAATAGTAACAAATAATCAGAATTTTTTATATATATATATATATATAAAGAAAATATAATTGTGGAAAAATGTTAATTGATGAGTCTAGGTGGAAGGAATACAAGAGTTCATCTTACTAGTCTTGTAACTTTTCTGAAGGTTCAAATTCTTTTAAAACGAAAAAGTTTCAAAAGAAGAGGTGCAGAGCAATCTATAGTTTACTATTTGGGGAGAAATGTGTACATGTGCTCTGGAAGGAAACAGAAGAAGCTGATACTAGTGGTTGTATCTGGGGAGGAGAATTGGCTTAAGGGATGGCATACGAGAGAGATTTACTATATAGTTTCTCTAATTGTACTGCAGGAACCACCTCAAATTTTTTTAACTTGTGCACAGGTGCTCTATTCAGAGAGAAAGGAAGAGAGAAAGACAAAGACAGAAAAAATTGTTTTAAAGGTAGCCACAGTTATTAACCAACAACAACAAAAAAACTTCACTTCCATTGCACAATCATTAGAGAAACTATCACTTTTCTTAATCTATTTTAGGCATGTCCACGTACACTGATCAAAATCACTCAATATCATTCTAAAAAAATGAAAGTCACTCAGTCATGTCCAACTCTTAGGGCTGACACATGGGATGTAGCCTGCCAGGCTTGTCTGTCCATAGAATTCTCCAGGCCAGAATCCTGGAGTGGGTAGCCTTTCCCTTCTTCAGGGGATCTTCCCAACCCAGGGGTCGAACCCAGGTCTCCCACGCTGCAGCCGTATTCTTTACTGTCTGAGCCACCAGGGAAGCCCCTCAAAATAAAGAGCAGAACAAAACATGCTGCAGCTCAGAAGAAAGTACAGTTAATATTTTCCTGTTTCCTTGTAGCCTTTTCCCTACACACATGTTTTTTTTAACATAGTTGAGATCATACTTATAAACTTTATGACCTACCTCCTTTTTGTTTCAATATTATATCAAACATTTTTCACATTCTTGAAAACTCTTTTCAGACAAAAATTTTAATAGCTGCATGACATACTGTCCTGTGATATCCTACAGTGTATTTGACCATTCCCTATGGTTGGACATTTAGATTTGCAGGGGTTTTTTCCTATAATAAGTAAATTTGCAGTGAACATAATTATTTAAAATTCTTCATCTGTTTTCAATTATTTCCATAAGCTAGTTTCCCAGTAAAGAAACTACAGGGCTGTGGGGGTTTAACACATTTAAACACTCTTGAGATGAATTATTAAATTCTTTTCTTAAAAGATTATTCCAGCACTGCTTCTTGCAGTGCCAAGGGCCTTCTAGATTCTGTAGTAACTGGACTAGAATTCAGGAGAGCTAAAACCAGCTGTGTGATCCCAAGAAAAGTAATTTTAAAATATATAAATTTAAAAAAAACTTACATGATTTTTAAACCACTTTGACATTTCCCCCCAAACCTCCCAACCACCATGAAATAGCAGGGAGATATCATTCCCATTTGAAAGATCAGAAAATGAGGCCCAGGATGGTTAAGTGATTTTTTTCCAGGATCCCAACTGGTAGACAGACATGGAACACACAACTTCTGGTTTCTGTTTCAGCATGATTTCTACTATCGCACCCTGCCTCTTTGTTTTCATTCTGTCGTACAGTCATTCTGTACCTCAAGATAGGGGTTGTCCTAGAGCTTCCCAGCCTTTACTGTCCACATATCCTGAGGGGAACCTTGTTAACATGCCAATGCTAATAATGAGGCCAGGGGAGTACCCAAGAATGTACATTCCTGACAAGCTCTGGATGAAACAACGCTAGACTGTGGACTGCACTTTGAATAGCAAAGTACAAATCAGTCTATTAAACTCCTCTCTGCAAAATATTCCATACTTCAGTACTTTTCACCTAAGTCAAATTGCATCATGTACTGAAGTCATTTACTATATAGAACCCAACAGGTTCTAAAATGTATAGATCAGTGGATGATGATCAATAACTGACCACAGCCTGAATTCCATAATTCTCTGCCACAGTGTCAAACAATGAAGCTTTAAACTGAATGTAAGTGTGATAAAAAAAAGGTTCTTCAAAATTCAGAGCAACCCAGTACTGAGTATAACATTTGGCTGGAGAGGTCAGAGCAATCCACACAAGAAGCAAAAAATCATAGACTGACTGCATTGTTTAACTACATGTGGCACCTGGGAGCTTCCTAGGTGGCACAATGGTAAAGAATCCACCTGCCAGTGCAGGAGACGCAAGAGACGTGGGTTCGATCCCTGGGTCAGGAAGATCCCCTGGAATGGGAAACAGAACCCACTCCAGTATTCTTGCCTGGAAAATTTCATGGAGAGAGGAGCCTGGCAGGCTACAATCCATGGGGTCACAAAGAGTCAGACATGACTGAGCATACACACACACACACACACACGTGGTGATTATTGGAGGAGTTTAAGCTGAGTCTTTGAGGTTTTAGGCAGGATGACAGGTAAATGATGGTTCAGTTCAGTTCAGTTGCTCACTCAGTCATGTCCAACTCTTAGCGACCCCATGGACTGCAGCAAACCAGGCTTCCCTGTCCCTCACCAACTCATGGAGCTTACTCAAATTCATGTCCATTGAGTTGGTGACAGTACCATTAGCAAAAATAGGAGCATCAGGAAATAAGCTGACTAGAAAAACAACCATAACAACAATCGTCTCCACCAACTTTATATCCTGGCATGGCCTAGAATGTTACGATCCCAATAGTAGAAAAAAGATTAATTTGAGATAATTTTGCATTAACTTTCTGATTATTAATTAACATTCTGTCTTTTGACTATAAAAACACCTGCTCGGCTTATACGCAGTTTTCCAGGGGTGATGGCTGTGTGTGGATTTCTTCCTCCTTTCTCCCTTTCCTAACAACTGTCCTTGGTGACACAGTTGACTAGAAATAGAAATCTGCATGCTTGTATCAGGGCCAAACTAGCTTGTCTCTGTGGGATTCAGACCCAGAAATGCCATCATGAATTCCTGCTCTCTGTTCACTCTCAGCACATATTGTTCTATAAAAGCATTCACCTAATACTGATTTCATCCTGATTTGCAGGATCCACTGGAAACTTCCTTGCTGGAATCTTAAATTGTTTATGACTTAATTCAGCTCACAAACACACTGCTTCATTGCCTTGTGAGTCCTTGATGCCCTCAGAATAGCACAGTTATTTGCAGCAAAGGGCAAACCTTTGTGCTCCATTGGCAGCCTCTTCTCAGTAGAGCTTGTGGGAGCCTGAGAGGAAGAAGCCCAGACACGCATGCAATTTCCTCCTCTGTTCATCAATTCACTCCATTGTCTTTTTGGTGGTTTGACCTCATGTCACAATTGTAAGATATCTTGGGAAATTCTGAGATATAATTTATAGCTCTTGCTGTACAGAGAGAATATATTTAATTAAAACGATAGCATTAATAGAAACATTTTCAAAGAAGAGAGTTGGAATCTGTTTAAGCCACAAGTCTTCATCAAATTCCAACTGGAATAGTCTCATGTGCAGATTTTTTTCTTCTCACTTCTTATCTCTGATAATTAACAAGGATTTGTGGAACACCCACTCTGTTCAGAGTACAATAATAGTATGCCATTGTTAAGAGTTCAAAACAAGTCGCTAATTCGATAAATCCAATGAAAGAGTTTGGTGGGATTCCCCCCCCCCCTTTTTAGAAAAGCCATTTTAATCCGAGCAATTAACTATATTTCAGTGGTAGAATTATATGGCATCCTGGAGCATGATTCATCATAAATTTGCAGTTGACTGTGAAATGAGATCAGCTTCCCTGGTAGCTCAGCAGTAAAGAATCCACCTGCCAATGCAGGAAATGCAGGTTCAGTCCCAGAGCCAGGGAAGATTCCCTGGAGAAGGGAATGGCAACCCCCTCCAGTATTCTTGCCTGGAGAATTTCATGGACAGAGAAGCCTGACAGGCTACAGTCCATGGGATCGCATAAAGTCAGACATGACTGAGTGCACACACACACACACACACACACACACACAAAGGATGAGATGGGACTGTGATATGAAGCCACAGAGAAAGGGGTTTATCATTATTTTTTTCTCTCTTCTTGACTTCTGACACTTTTGGAATTGGGAGAGATGCTCCAAGTCTGAAGAAAAGACAGATACCACATTAACATCTGTCACAGTAGAGATAAGTAATGAGTTCTCAGAATAATTCTGTTTTTGTCTGGCCATTAAAACCTGCCCTGTGTATTTATCACTTTTCTCAGTCACTTTTTGGGTCAGTAAGCCTGACATAAGCAAAGAAATCCATTCAGATATGTCTTTAATCACAGGAGAGCCTTAGAGAAGTGGCAACTGATTCAGAACAACTTATTATTTCAACCACAAGCACACAGCAGGAAAATAGCCCAATCCAAATAAATTCCCCACAACTTGCATAAGAACGAATCCACAGAATGAGACGATAAAGCTCTGCAGGAAACCAGCTGGGTTTCATCTATTACTTCAGCTGTTTGGCAAGATCTTTTCGACATATACTTTTAAAAACTTTCTTATCTGTGGGACCAGTTGAGTTCTTTGAAATGTCACTTCATCTTGACATTCAAAACGATGACTAAGCTTAGTTTACTGGCTGTGTCCAAACACAGAAGAGAATTTCAGTAAAGTTTCTGGATGATTTGGACCAGAAAGAACATTTTTTTTGGTAATTTGGAACACATTTCAGTTGTTTCACTTTCAGTAATTGTTTGACAGAGACTAAACAATTTGTGTTGCTCCAAGCTTTGCATTTAAGTTTTGGGATATTGTACCAAATCTTACAAAGTATCCAATTTATTAAGTTGTGTAGAGCCCAGATATCATTTGAAGGTAATAAAGATTTGCCAACCAAGTAATGGTAATGATGATGATGCACGAGGCTGCAAATCAGAAAAGAGTTTGTTTGGGATCTTAGGAATTGCAGTTTGGGAGACACAGATTTGGGTAACACTGAAGGAATGTTCCCAGGAAGAGAAAGAGTCCGAACTTATAAAGCCAAAAAGTCACAAGGTTGCTAAAAGTTGCCTGAAGAGAATTACGATCAACTTTGACAAGAAAATATTCGCCCTTAAGGAATCGCTAGGTAATTTAAAGTAGGGGTCTGATTAGTTATTTACGTCAAGAGGTATTTTTGGGTCAGTTCAGTTCAGTCACTCAGTTGTACCCAACTCTTTGTGACCCCATGGACTGCAGCACGCCAGGCTTCCCTGTCCATCACCAACTCCTGGAGCTTGCTCAAACTCATGTCCATTGAGTTGGTGATGCCATCCAACCATCTTATCCTCTGTCATCCCCTTCTCCTCCCGCCTTCAATTTTCCCCAGCATCAGGGTCTTTTCCAATGAGTCAGTTCTTTGCATCAGGTAGCCAAGGTGTTTTAGGATGAAGGTCCGCTAAGTATTTTGAGTTTCTAACCAGTGTTTCTGATAACTTCATCAGGTCAAAACTTCAGATTCCAACTAAGCTGATATGTTGCCCAAGTCACATTTCCTTAAGAGCTCCATTTAAGAGCATTCTCTTGGCAATACCAGCTCCACTTTGATCTCCTTTTGTAGCTTTTACCTATGATAATAAAGTTAAATCCATTGGGATCAAAACCTCAAACTATTCATTCTCATGTCCTTAGAAACATCGTTTAAAATGTTGAGTACAGGAGCCAAGATGGCGGAGGAGTAGGACAGGGAGAACACTTTCTCCCCCACAAATTCATCAAAAGAGCATTTAAACGTCGAGTAAATTCCACAAAACAACTTCTGAATGCCGGCAGAGGACATCAGGCACCCAGAAAAGCAATCCAACTCTTCGAAAGGAGGTAGGAAAAAATATAAAAGACAAAAAAAGAGACAAAAGAGGGAGGGACGGAGCTCCGTCCCGGGAAGGGAGTCTTAAAAAGAGAGAAGTTTCCAAACACCAGGAAACCTTCTCACTGCCGAATCTGTGCCGAGCTTTGGAAGCACAGAGGGCAACGTAACAGGAAGAAAAAATAAATAAACAATTAAAACTCGAAGATTGCGAGTCCTACGGTAACTCCCCCAGTGGAGAAGCAGCGCAGACGCCTGCAGGCGCCATTAACAAGCGGGGGCTGGGCAGGGAGGCACAGCGCGGGCTGCATCGCTTAGAGTAAGAATCTGGCCTGAATACCCTGAGCACTATCTGAGCGAAATAATTTGGGCTAACAAACCAGACTGTGGGATATCTACTACGCGAAAAGCCAGCCCCAACCTAAGACCGCCAGGCCCGTGCACGGAACAAAGAATTGAACAGAGATAGCCGGCTGCAGACCTTCCCCCTCCGGTGATAGGCAGCCAGAGCCGGAAGGGGGCAATCGCAGCCCCAGAGAGACATTATCTATAAAACTGTAAGCAGACTTCTTTGCTAACTAAAACTTCTTGGGGGTCTGGACGGTTAACATCTGCCTAAGAAGGTGCGCCGGTTTTGCGCCCAGATAACCGAGTGGCGGGGAGGCGATAAGTCGCAGCATTGGCGCTCGCCAAACACCTCATCACTTGAGCTGCTCGGACCTGGGAAGAGCACAATACTCAGGCCCAACTGAGTCTGCGCCTCTGAGGACTATCCGAGTGCCTGAACCTGAGCGGCTTGGACCTGGGAGGTACATGCAACCCAGGGCCAGCCTTGGATTGTTCCCGGCGGAACAACCTAGAGCCCGAGCAGTGTGGGCAGGGAGGCTACACGCGCAGTGAGCGGGGGCAGACCCAGTGTGGCTGAGGCACTGCGAGCGCACGCCAGTGTTATTTGCTTGCAGCATCCCTCCCTCCCTCCCCACAGCGCGACTGAACAAAGAGAAGAAATACAGTTCCACCCATCAGAACACTGACACAAGCTTCCCTAACCAGGAAACCTTGACAAGCCACCTGTACAAACCCACATACAGTGAGGAATAGCCACAATAAAGAGAACTCCACAAACTGCCAGAATACAGAAAGGACACCCCATACTCAGCAATTTAAACAAGATGAAGAGACAGAGGAATAGCCAGCAGATAAAGGAACAGGATAAATGCCCACCAAACCAAACAAAAGAGGAAGAGATAGGGAATCTACCTGATAAAGAATTCCGAATAATGATAGTGAAATTGATCCAAAATCTAGAAATTAAAATGGAATCACAGATAAATAGCTTGGAGACAAGGATTGAGAAGATGCAAGAAAGGTTTAACAAGGACCTAGAAGAAATAAAAAAGAGTCAATATACAATGAATAATGCAATAAATGAAATTAAAAACACTCTGGAGGCAACAAATAGTAGAATAACAGAGGCAGAAGATAGGATTAGTGAATTAGAAGATAGAATGGTAGAAATAAATGAATCAGAGAGAATAAAAGAAAAACGAATTAAAAGAAATGAGGACAATTTCAGAGACCTCCAGGACAATATTAAACGCTACAACATTCGAATCATAGGGGTTCCAGAAGAAGAAGACAAAAAGAAAGACCATGAGAAAATACTTGAGGAGATAATAGTTGAAAACTTCCCTAAACTGGGGAAGGAAATAATCACCCAAGTCCAAGAAACCCAGAGAATCCCAAACAGGATAAACCCAAGGCGAAACACCCCAAGACACATATTACTCAAATTAACAAAGATCAAACACAAAGAACAAATATTAAAAGCAGCAAGGGAAAAACAACAAATAACACACAAGGGAATTCCCATAAGGATAACAGCTGATCTTTCAATAGAAACTCTTCAAGCCAGGAGGGAATGGCAAGACATACTTAAAATGATGAAAGAAAATAACCTACAGCCCAGATTATTGTACCCAGCAAGGATTTCATTCAAGTATGAAGGAGAAATCAAAAGCTTCTCAGATAAGCAAAAGCTGAGAGAATTCTGCACCACCAAACCAGCTCTACAACAAATACTAAAGGATATTCTCTAGACAGGAAACACAAAAATGGTGTATAAATTCGAACCCCAAACAATAAAGTAAATGGCAACGGGATCATACTTATCAGTAATTACCTTAAACGTAAATGGGTTGAATGCCCCAACCAAAAGACAAAGACTGGCTGAATGGATACAAAAACAAGACCCCTACATATGTTGTCTACAGGAGACCCACCTCAAAACAGGGGACACATACAGACTGAAAGTGAAGGGCTGGAAAAAGATTTTCCATGCAAATAGGGACCAAAAGAAAGCAGGAGTAGCAATACTCATATCAGATAAAATAGACTTTAAAACAAAGGCTGTGAAAAGAGACAAAGAAGGTCACTACATAATGATCAAAGGATCAATCCAAGAAGAAGATATAACAATTATAAATATATATGCACCCAACACGGGAGCACCGCAGTATGTAAGACAAATGCTAACAAGTATGAAAGGAGAAATTAACAATAACACAATAATAGTGGGAGACTTTAATACCCCACTCACACCTATGGATAGATCAACTAAACAGAAAATTAATAAGGAAACACAAACTTTAAACGATACAATAGACCAGTTAGACCTAATTGATATCTATAGGACATTTCATCCCAAAACAATGAATTTCACCTTTTTCTCAAGCGCACATGGAACCTTCTCCAGGATAGATCACATCCTGGGCCATAAAGCTAGCCTTGGTAAATTCAAAAAAATAGAAATCATTCCAAGCATCTTTTCTGACCACAATGCAGTAAGATTAGATCTCAATTACAGGAGAAAAACTATTAAAAATTCCAACATATGGAGGCTGAACAACACGCTGCTGAATAACAAACAAATCACAGAAGAAATCAAAAAAGAAATCAAAATTTGCATAGAAACGAATGAAAATGAAAACACAACAACCCAAAACCTGTGGGACACAGTAAAAGCAGTCCTAAGGGGAAAGTTCATAGCAATACAGGCACACCTCAAGAAACAAGAAAAAAGTCAAATAAATAACCTAACTCTACACCTCAAACAACTAGAAAAGGAAGAAATGAAGAACCCCAGGGTTAGTAGAAGGAAAGAAATCTTAAAAATTAGAGCAGAAATAAATGCAAAAGAAACAAAAGAGACCATAGCAAAAATCAACAAAGCCAAAAGCTGGTTCTTTGAAAGGATAAATAAAATTGACAAACCATTAGCCAGACTCATCAAGAAACAAAGGGAGAAAAATCAAATCAATAAAATTAGAAATGACAGTGGAGAGATCACAACAGACAACATAGAAATACAAAGGATCATAAGAGACTATTATCAACAATTATATGCCAATAAAATGGACAACGAGGAAGAAATGGACAAATTCTTAGAAAAGTACAACTTTCCAAAACTCGACCAGGAAGAAATAGAAAACCTTAACAGACCCATCACAAGCATGGAAATTGAAACTGTAATCAAAAATCTTCCAGCAAACAAAAGCCCAGGTCCAGACGGCTTCACAGCTGAATTCTACCAAAAATTTAGAGAAGAACTAACACCTATCCTGTTCAAACTCTTCCAGAAAATTGCAGAGGAAGGTAAACTTCCAAACTCATTCTATGAGGCCACCATCACCCTAATACGAAAACCTGACAAAGATGCCACAAAAAAAGAAAACTATAGGCCAATATCACTGATGAACATAGATGCAAAAATCCTAAACAAAATTCTAGCAATCAGAATCCAACAACACATTAAAAAGATCATACACCATGACCAAGTGGGCTTTATCCCAGGGATGCAAGGATTCTTCAATATCCGCAAATCAATCAATGTAATACACCACATTAACAAATTGAAAAACAAAAACCATATGATTATCTCAATAGATGCAGAGAAAGCCTTTGACAAAATTCAACATCCATTTATGATAAAAACTCTCCAGAAAGCAGGAATAGAAGGAACATACCTCAACATAATAAAAGCTATATATGACAAACCCACAGCAAACATTATCCTCAATGGTGAAAAATTGAAAGCATTTCCTCTAAAGTCAGGAACAAAACAAGGGTGCCCACTTTCACCATTACTATTCAACATAGTTTTGGAAGTTTTGGCTACAGCAATCAGAGCAGAAAAAGAAATAAAAGGAATCCAAATTGGAAAAGAAGAAGTAAAACTCTCACTATTTGCAGATGACATGATCCTCTACATAGAAAACCCTAAAGACTCCACCAGAAAATTACTAGAACTAATCAATGATTATAGTAAAGTTGCAGGATATAAAATCAACACACAGAAATCCCTTGCATTCCTATACACTAATAATGAGAAAACAGAAAGAGAAATTAAGGAAACAATTCCATTCACCATTGCAACGAAGAGAATAAAATACTTAGGAATATATCTACCTAAAGAAACTAAAGACCTATATATAGAAAACTATAAAACACTGGTGAAAGAAATCAAAGAGGACACTAATAGATGGAGAAATATACCATGTTCATGGATTGGAAGAATCAATATAGTGAAAATGAGTATACTACCCAAAGCAATTTATAGATTCAATGCAATCCCTATCAAGCTACCAACAGTATTCTTCACAGAGCTAGAACAAATAATTTCACAATTTGTATGGAAATACAAAAAACCTCGAATAGCCAAAGCGATCTTGAGAAAGAAAAATGGAACTGGAGGAATCAACCTACCTGACTTCAGGCTCTACTACAAAGCCACAGTTATCAAGACAGTATGGTACTGGCACAAAGACAGAAATATAGATCAATGGAACAAAATAGAAAGCCCAGAGATAAATCCACGCACATATGGACACCTTATCTTTGACAAAGGAGGCAAGAATATACAGTGGATTAAAGACAATCTCTTTAACAAGTGGTGCTGGGAAATCTGGTCAACCACTTGTAAAAGAATGAAACTAGAACACTTTCTAACACCATATACAAAAATAAACTCAAAATGGATTAAAGATCTCAACATAAGACCAGAAACTATAAAACTCCTAGAGGAGAACATAGGCAAAACACTCTCTGACATACATCACAGCAGGTTCCTCTATGACCCACCTCCCAGAATATTGGAAATAAAAGCAAAAATAAACAAATGGGACCTAATTAAACTTAAAAGCTTCTGCACATCAAAGGAAACTATTAGCAAGGTGAAAAGACAGCCTTCAGAATGGGAGAAAATAATAGCAAATGAAGCAACCGACAAACAACTAATCTCAAAAATATACAAGCAACTCCTACAGCTCAACTCCAGAAAAATAAATGACCCAATCAAAAAATGGGCCAAAGATCTAAATAGACATTTCTCCAAAGAAGACATACAGATGGCTAACAAACACTTGAAAAGATGTTCAACACCACTCTTTATCAGAGAAATGCAAATCAAAACCACTATGAGGTACCATTTCACACCAGTCAGAATGGCTGCGATCCAAAAGTCTACAAATAATAAATGCTGGAGAGGGTGTGGAGAAAAGGGAACCCTCTTACACTGTTGGTGGGAATGCAAATTAGTACAGCCACTATGGAGAACAGTGTGGAGATTCCTTAAAAAACTGGAAATAGAACTGCCTTATGATCCAGCAATCCCACTGCTGGGCATACACACTGAGGAAACCAGAAGGGAAAGAGACACGTGTACCCCAATGTTCATTGCAGCACTGTTTATAATAGCCAGGACATGGAAGCAACCTAGATGTCCATCAGCAGATGAATGGATAAGAAAGCCGTGGTACATATACACAATGGAGTATTACTCAGCCATTAAAAAGAATACATTTGAATCAGTTCTAATGAGGTGGATGAAACTGGAGACTATTATACAGAGTGAAGTAAGCCAGAAGGAAAAACATAAATACAGTATACTAACGCATGTATATGGAATTTAGAGAGATGGTAACGATAACCCTGTGTACGAGACAGCAAAAGAGACACTGATGTATAGAACAGTCTTATGGACTCTGTGGGAGAGGGTGGGAAGATTTGGGAGAATGTCACTGAAACATGTGAAATGTCATGTATGAAACGAGATGCCAGTCCAGGTTCAGTGCACGATGCTGGATGCTTGGGGCTGGTGCGCTGGGAAGGCCCAGGGGGATGGTATGGGGAGGTTGGGAGGGAGGAGGGTTCAGGATGGAAAAAAAAAAAAAAAAAAAGAAAAAAGAAGAAGAAAAAAAAAAAAAATGTTGAGTACAGCATGAATATACCCCCAGGAGATATTGTCCTCATTTTGCAGTTAATATAAGGGCATCATAGAAGGTGGTCTCAGCATCAGTGACAATATGTGTTATTATTATTAATTGAAATTTTAATCAAATTGTAGGCCCATATGAAACTGTAAGAAATAACACAGTGAGATCTTGTGTACACTTTGCCCAGTGTCCCCCAGTGGTAACATGTTCTAAAACTATAATACAACAACCTGGATACTGATATTGATACAATCCAGTTCTACCTGGACTTCAGCACGTGTGTGTGTGTGTTTAAGCTTACATCAATGTAGTTTTGTGTATCCACCACACAGTCAAAATACACACAATTGCATCACCACACACACACAGTTGCATCACACAAGAATTCCCTATGCTGCCTTTTCATAACCACACAGGCTTCCCTCCTATCCACCAAACTGTGTTATTTTTTTATTTATCATTTAGTTTTGGGGGCTGAATCCTGACTCTGCCCCTACACTAGGTAATTTATATACATGATCTTATTTCATGCTCACAAAAGCCCCTTGAGATAAGTTTTCGTGTCCCTACTTTTATATGAGGAAATGAAGTCTTCAGTTCAGTCGCTCAGTCATGTCTGACTCTTTGCAACGCCATGAATCGCAGCACGCCAGGCCTCCCCGTCCATCACCAACTCCCGGAGTTCACTCAGATTCACGTCCATCGAGTCAGTGATACCATCCAGCCATCTCATCCTCTGTCGTCCCCTTCTCCTCCTGCCCCCAATCCCTCCCAGCTTCAGAGTCTTTTCCAGTGAGTCAAGTCTTCGCATGAGGTGGCCAAAGTACTGGAGTTTCAGCTTTAACATCATTCCTTCCAAAGAAATCCCAGGGCTGATCGCCTTTAGAATGGACTGGTTGGATCTCCTTGCAGTCCAAGGGACTCTCAAGAGTCTTCTCCAACACCACACTTCAAAAGCATCAATTCTACAGTGCTCAGTTTTCTTCACAGTCCAACTCTCACATCCATACATGACCACAGGAAAAACCATAGCCTTGACTAGATGGACCTTTGTTGGCAAAGTAATGTCTCTGCTTTTGAATATGCTACCTAGGTTGGTCATAACTTTTCTTCCAAGGAGTAAGCGTCTTTTAATTTCATGGGTGCAGTCACCATCTGTAGTGATTTTGGAGCCCAGAAAAATAAAGTCTGACACTGTTTCCACTGTTTCCCCATCTATTTCCCATGAAGTGATGGGACCAGATGCCATGATCTTCGTCTTCTGAATGTTGAGCTTTAAGCCAACTTTTTCACTCTCCTCTTTCACTTTCATCAAGAGGCTTTTGAGTTCCTTTTCACTTTGTGCCATAAGGGTGGTGTCATCTGCATATCTGAGGTTATTGATATTTCTCCCGCCAATCTTGATTCCAGCTTGTGTTTCTTCCAGTCCAGCATTTCTCATGATGTATTCTGCAAATAAGTTAAATAACCAGGGTGACAATATACAGCCTTGACGTACTCCTTTTCCTACTTGGAACCAGTTGTTGTTCCATGTCCAGTTCTAACTGTTGCTTCCTGACCTGCATATAGATTTCTCAAGAGGCAGATCAGGTGGTCTGGTATTCCCATCTCTTTGAGAATTTTCCACAGTTTATTGTGATCCACACAGTCAAAGGCTTTGGCATAGTCAATAAAGCAGAAATAAATGTTTTTCTGGAACTCTCTTGCTCTTTCCATGATCCAGTGGATGTTGGAAATTTGATCTCTGGTTCCTCTGCCTTTTCTAAAACCAGCTTGAACATCAGGAAGTTCACAGTTCACATATTGCTGAAGCCTGGCTTGGAGAATTTTGAGCATTACTTTACTAGTATGTGAGATGAGTGCAATTGTGCAGTAGTTTGAGCATTCTTTGGCATTGCCTTTCTTTGGGATTGGAATGAAAACTGACCTTTTCCAGTCCTGTGGCCACTGCTGAGTTTTCCAAATTTGCTGGCATATTGAGTGCAGCACTTTCACAGCATCATCTTTTAGGATTTGGAAAGCTCTACTGGAATTCCATCACTTCCACTAGCTTTGTTCATAGTGATGCTTCCAAAGGCCCAACTGACTTCACATTCCAGGATGTCTGGTTCTAGGTCAGTGATCACACCATTGTGATTATCTGGGACGTGAAGATCTTTTTTGTGCCGTTCTTCTGTGTATTCTTGCCACCTCTTCTTAATATCTTCTGCTTCTGTTAGGTCCATACCATTTCTGTCCTTTATCAAGCCCATCTTTGCATGAAATGTTCCCTTGGTATCTCTAATTTTCTTGAAGCGATCTCTAGTCTTTCCCATTCTGTTGTTTTCCTCTATTTCTTTGCATTGATCGCTGAGGAGGGCTTTCTTACCTTTTCTCGGTATTCTTTGGAACTCTGCATTCACATGCTTATATCTTTCCTTTGCTCCTTTGCTTTTCGCTTCTCTTCTTTTCACAGTTATTTGTAAGGCCTCCTCAGACAGCCATTTTGCTTTTTTGCATTTCTTTTCCATGGGGATGGTCTTGATCCCTTTCTCCTATACAATGTCATGACCCTCATTCCATAGTTCATCAGGCACTCTATCTATCAGATTTAGGCCCTTAAATCTATTTCTCACTTCCACTGTATAATCATAAGGGATTTGATTTAGGTCATACCTGAATGGTCTTGTGGTTTTCCCCACTTTCTTCAATTTAAGTCTGAATTTGGCAATAAGGAGTTCATGGTCTGAGCCACAATCAGCTCCTGGTCTTGTTTTTGTTGAATGTATAGAGCTTCTCCATCTTTGGCTTTAAAGAATATAATCAATCTGATTTCGGTGTTGACCATCTGGTGATGTCCATGTGGAGAGTCTTCTCTTGCGTTGTTGGAAGAGGGTGTTTGCTATGACCAGTGCATTTTCTTGGCAAAACTCTATTATTCTTTGCCCTGCTTCATTCCGTATTCCAAGGCCAAATTTGCCTGTTACTCCAGCTGTTTCTTGACTTCCTACTTTTGCATTCCAGTCCCCTATAATGAAAAGGACATCTTTTTGGGGTGTTAATTCTAAAAGGTCTTGTAGGTATTCACAGAACCGTTCAACTTCAGCTTCTTCAGCATTATTGGTTGGGGCATAGACTTGGATTACTGTGATAGTGAATGGTTTGCCTTGGAAATGAACAGAGATCATTCTGTCATTTTTGAGATTGCATCCAAGCACTGCATTTCAGACTCTTTTGTTGACCATGATGGCTACTCCATTTCTTCTAAGGTATTACTGCCCGCAGTAGTAGATATAATGGTCATCTGAGTTAAATTCACCCATTCCAGTCCATTTGAGTTCGCTGATTCCTAGAATGTCGATGTTCACTCTTGCCATCTCCTTTTTGACCTCTTCCAATTTGCCTTGATTCATGGACCTGACATTCCAGGTTCCTATGCAATATTGCTCTTTATAGCATCGGACCTTGCTTCTATCACCAGTCACATCCACAGCTGGGTATTGTTTTTGCTTTGGCTCCATCCCTTCATTCTTTCTGGAGTTATTTCTCCACTGATCTCCAGTAGCATATTGGGCCCCTACTGACCTGGGGAGTTCCTCTTTCAGTATCCTATCATTTTGTCTTTTCATACTGTTCATGGGGTTCTCAAGGCAAGAATACTGAGGTGGTTTGCCATTCCCTTCTCCAGTGGACCACATTCTGTCAGACCTCTCCACCATGACCCGCCCATCTTGGGTGGCCCCACACGGGCATGGCTCATAGTTTCATTGAGTTAGACAAGGCTGTGGTCCTAGTGTGATTAGATTGACTAGTTTTCTGTGATTATGGTTTCAGTGTGTCTGCCGTCTGATGTCCTCTTACAACACCTACGGTCTTACTTGGGTTTCTCTTACCTTGGACGAGGGGTATCTCCTCACCGCCGCCCCTCCTGACCCTGAACGTGGAATAGTTCCTCTAGGCCCTCCTGTGCCCGCATAGTCACAGCTCTTTGGACGTGGGGTAACTCCTCCCGGCTGCCGCCCCTGACCTCAGACATGGGATAGCTCCTGTGGGGTAGCTCCTCTCCGCTGCTCCTGTGCTGTCACAGCCCGGCACTCTCGGCCGCGCCCCTGACCTCGGACGCGGGGTAGCTCCTCTCAGCTGCCACCCCTGACCTCGGACACGGGGTAGCTCCTCTCAGCTGCCACCCCTGACCTCGGACACGGGGTAGCTCCTCTCGGCTGCTGCCCCTGACCTCGGACGTGGGGTAGTTCCTCTCGGCTGCCGCCCCTGAGCTCGGACGTGGGGTAGTTCCTCTCAGCTGCCGCCTCTGACCTCGGACATGGGGTAGCGCCTCTCGGCTGCTCCTACTCTGTCGCAGCCTGGCACTCTCGGCCGCCGCCCCTGACCTCGGACGTGAGGTAGCTCCTCTCAGCTGCCACCCCTGACCTCGGACAAGGGGTAGCTCCTCTCGGCTGCCGCTCCTTACCTTGGACATGGGGTAGCTCCTCTCGGCCATTCCTGCACCATCGAAGCCTGGCACTCTCGGCCACCGCCCCTGACCTCGGACGCGGGGTAGCTCCTCTCGGCTGCCGCCCCTGACCTCGAACGCGGGGTAGCTCCTCTCGGCCGTTCCTGCACCATCGAAGCCTGGCACTCTCGGCCGCCACCCCTGACCTCGAACGCGGGGTAGCTCCTCTCGGCCGTTCCTGCACCATCGAAGCCTGGCACTCTCGGCCGCCGCCCCTGACCTCAGACATGGGGTAGCTCCTCTTGACTGCCGCCCCGACCTTGGACACGGGGTAGCTCCTCTTGGTCGCTGCCCCTGACCTCAGACGCAGGGTAGCTCCTCTTGGCTGCCGCCCCTGACCTCGGACGTGGGGTAGCTCGTCTTGACCGTTCCTGCGCCGTCACAGCCTGGCACTCTCGGCGGCTGCCCCTGACCTCGGATGTGGGGTAGTTCCTCTCGCCCGCGCTCAGCGCGCCGTCGCAGCCGCCCGCGCTCAGCGCGCCGTCGCAGCCGCCCGCGCTCAGCGCGCCGTCGCAGCCGCCCGCGCTCAGCGCGCCGTCGCAGCCGCCCGCGCTCAGCGCGCCGTCGCAGCCGCCCGCGCTCAGCGCGCCGTCGCAGCCGCCCGCGCTCAGCGCGCCGTCGCAGCCGCCTGCGCTCTGATGAAGTCTTAGAGACATTAAATACAGTACAGAATTTGCCCAAACTAACACACTGCTGACCCCATAGACGGCAGCCCCCAGGCTCCCCCGTCCCTGGGATTTTCCAGGCAAGAACACTGGAGTGGGGTGCCATTTCCTTCTCCAAACTAACACACTAGTAGAACATTTTAGCAAGATTCAAAATCAAGTCCGTCTGACCTCAAAACTCAAGCTTTTTCACAACAGTCATGTTGATTACAAGTGTCCCAGTTAGTGTAGGACTTCCCCCAACGGCTCAAGCAGTAAAGAATCCTCCAATGCAGGAGAGACAGGAGACACAGGTTTGATCCCCAGGTCGGGAAGATCTCCTGCAGGAGGGCATGGCAACCCACTCCAGTATTCTTGCCTGGAAAATCCCATGGACTGAGGAGCCTGTCAGTCTATAGTCCATGGGATTGTAAAGAGTCGGACACAACTGAGCGCAGTTAGAGCAGTGTGTTGCTTGTTAAACTATTTTCTCAGCCTCAAACTCACCCTTTTGTTCACTGCTTTGTGATACAAACCACAATTCTCCCTTGCCAGTGGGCCCCCTGATTGGTTCTGCCAATGGAAGCTCTAAGGGGACAAGTTACTGGCTCCTTATTGTTTGTTTCCTCTTCCTATCAGCATCACCCTGGAAACAGCTTTTCATCTTGGCAGTGGCAGTTCCTTCTAGTGGATTCCAGTTTACAAGTTGTTTGCATTCCTAGCACTAGAGACATTGCACCCACTCAGTGAAGCCATAAGATCCATCCCACCCCCTCCCAGAAATCTGGCTCCTGACTCCTCTGGATCCCTCCTCTGAGTTCTGAAGGCATTTTAGATCTTCAGGTGACACCTCCATGGGGACAGCTTTTAATAATCCAGCCTCTATGCTTTGTTCCTCCAGTCCTAGGCATGATAATCATGTCCTGAAGTTACTTACTTCTGTAATACCTCAATGCTCTCTCTTTGTTCAGCACTTGATAAATAATTCTTTAAATTCTCTCTGTTAAAATAATTGTTCTGATTCCTGATTGGACCCTGACAGGTACAACTAACTCATAATTTGGAAATGCATTTGCAAGATTGACAAAAAAATGTGCAAAAATTTTCCTCTAACAAGTAGGACATGTTATAATGTTAAGAAAAAATATTCAAAGCTTTAAAAATAAGGCAAAAGGATGACTGTATGTCTGTCCCTTCAGTATCACTCTGGCATTGTCACAGGCCTACTCACATACTCCAGAGAAATGCACTTTTGTTGAACTTATTATTGCTAAGGGCAATAATTGCTCTGTGAAATTAGACATAAACTTGTAGAAGATTGTGTCAAATGATTTTTCTAGAGTAGAATCATAAATAATTTCTGTTGGATAGAAAAAGGAAGCTCAGAAGTTATGGTTTTATTACCCTAAGGGCATTAAACAAGTTTTAAAGAACAAATTTTTTTTCTTAGAAATTTCAGGTTCACAGATAAATTAAACAGATAATACAGACAGTTCAACATACTGTTCTTTCCTCTTCACCTCACCTCCATTGTCTTTCCTATTCATAACATTTTGCATTAGTGTGGAATATTTGTTATAACTGATGAACCAATATTGATATATTATTAACTAAAGTCTATAGTTTACATTATTACTCTTTGTGTTGTACAGTTCTATGAGACTTAACAAATGCATGATGTTATATACCCACCATTACAGTATCATGAAGAAAAGTTTGCTTCCCTAAAAATCTCCCCTGCTTCACCTGTTCAACCCTGACCACCACCACCACCATCCCCCCACCAAACCCCTGGCAACCACTGACCTATTTACTGTCTCTACAGTTTTACCTTTTCCAGAATGTCATGGAGCTGGAATCTTACACTGTGTAGTATTTTCAGCCTGGCTAATTTCACTTAGTGCTATGATCTCAAGGTTTTTCCATGTCATTTGAGGTCATTTCTTTTATTGCCAAATAATACCTATTGCATGAATATATCACAATTCATTTGTCCATTTACCTACTGGGGGATATCTTGGTTGCTTCCTGCTTTTAGCATTTACAAATAAAGTTTCTCTAAATATTTGCATGCAGATTTTTATGTGGACGTAAGTTCTCAACTCATTTGCAACTGCCAAATCATATATGTGGACAAAGAATGGTACCTGCCATAACATAAAACAAATGATGTTGCACCCAACAAGCTATCTGCCACTGCAGCCACTCTTGATGGTGCACCCTGAGGGCATTCAGGAAAGAGAAAAACAAAATACTTGCCCTGATAAGCATCTTGTTAAGGCATATATCAAAGGAATACTTTCATTAAGCCTAGACTCTCACATTCTTCCCCTACACAGAAAAGAACTAAATTCTTTTAGTTCTAAAGAAACTAAATTATTTTGAGATGTCCGGTTTTTTTCTTTAATTATCAGTAAACTTTTGATGTTAGACTACCTGTGTTTGTTTTTTCAAAGATACCTATATTCTGGTTCCTTCCTTACCTCTTTGAAACAGTCCTCCAGAGCTCTCTGAGAGGCTGTTTCCTAAGTTTTAGTTTTTCAGTATGTTCGCCAAATAAAACAACTCTCAGCTTTTAGGTTGTGCATTCTTTTCAGTCAACATATGGTGAGGGTATATTTAGCTTTATGAGAAACTGCTAAACTGTCTTCCAAAGTGGTTGCATCATTTTACATCCCCATTAAAAAAAAAAAAATTATAGCAATCTTATTCCTAGATTCTTTCTTTCCTAAACTACATATACTTAGCTTCTTGAATTCTCTTATGAACTAGTTTTACCATCTTGATGGCTCCCCAACCAATAAGGTAAATAAACATTTGGCACATGCTCACTTAAATATTTGTATTGAGGGCCAAGTTTTTCACTTTCTAAATATTACACTTTGACAATAACAGCCAACCATATTTCCCACATGAAAGATGACCTTGCTGATTCACCTTTTGTTATTTTTCTAAGTCAGGTAATGACCTTTACAGTCATACTCTGATTGACTTTCCCGAGTCACCCTCTATGTAAGTTTGCTCAACTGCCCTATGAAAAGTTAATATTTTACAAATGCAAAACAGCACCTAGTGAACATTCCAGTAAACTGATCCATAGATTCATTAAAAAAAAAAAAAAGCTTCAGTTTGGGAACCAATTACTGGATAAATGCTAAGTCATCCTGGCATTAATCTGATTAAAGTAAACTTTTCAAGTCACATGGGCTCCTTTTTTCTATATATTTAAAAATTTGGTGGCTTCTGTTAGGGAGAGGGTGGAAATCAATCCTCTGCAACTGGGTCTTAGGCTAATCTCTAAGAAACAGAATCCTCACAGGGTTTTAAGGCCTACGAGCTGAATTCTGACTTTGCATAGACAGTCCACGGAGGGGTGTAGAAAGAGTAGAATTACATGTCGCAGTCAGGGAGGCTAGAGTGCATGGTTTGAATGTCAAGGGCATTCTTGGGCTTGCTGCAAACCTCATTCTGATTCATCCACTTTCAGACTGTTGAGCTGAAGACTTTTTCGCTGCAGTGTTAAGTTATTCCAGACCATGGCTAGAATGGTTCGCTCTCCCCACTCTCCTCAGATGTGGAGCCTCTGGGCAGCGGCTGGCACCATGCACATGTAACTTGCACACTAATGTAAAGGTCCCAACAAAAACATTAGTTCTCACCAGTGTTCCAAGGATTTTAAAGACTTTGGTACTGTTAAAAAAAAAAAAAATTTAGTCAGTTTGTGACAGCTACAATTCTGCTCCTGTTTCAGCTTTTAAAAAAAGAAGGAGGGAAAAAATGAAACCATACTCATTTCTTCCTTCCACAGTTCAGTGAAGTTCCAAAAAGTAGAAAGAATCCCTTAGCTTGCCTCGTTGGTAGAAACGCCTGGCTGGGACATTCCTTTGGCCACTTTAACTGAAAACTGCATGCCTCTGGGAGCACAGCATCTCTGCTTTAGCCTCCAGTCTCAAAACTGATTGTGAACTGTCTACAAAGATAGGAGAAGTCTGCAACGCCCCCTCCACAACCCCCTTCCTGCCAGAGAAAACAACACAAAACCACACCTGGCCCCAGATGGAGGTTGCATTTCCAGAGAGAAAACACAGCCACTGAGATAAGAGCATCCTTCAGGATCTCTTTTTATTCTGACTACTGAACAAGGAACCATCTTCTAGGGAGCATTTGTTCCTGTTTCCATCATATCCAGGGAAGTGTAGGAAACCCTTTTATCCGGAGAAATGAGACAGTAGCCAGTATGACACCCTTGGTAATCTTCTCCAAGGCGCCATCCTTACAAGAGCAGGAACCCTGCCCTATAGGAAACGGAAAGGCTGATGGGGCCTTTCCTATCTAGGACACTCGGGGTCGGCTTGCTGCTGCAGCTTGTGCTTAATTCCTTGTTTTACTTGGCAATAAGCAAGTGAGGAAAACAAGGGTATTAATAACGATAACCAACATTTGAACTTCCTGGGTACACCCTGTGCTTGTACCCAAGTGCTGAATAGAATTTTTAAAAAAGATTGTCTCTGTGTGTGCAGGAAGGAGACTAAAATTTGCCACAAACTTAAATCATTCATTTTCCTTTGTCCCAGAAAAACACATTTTTGTCTCTGTGGCATTTGAATCAACTCTTCTTTCCTTTCCGACTTTTGGCGTTTGAAAAGACTTTATGTCATGAAATGACCTTATTTATGTATTCTGCAACTCCTGCCACAAAGCCTTTGGGCACACCAATTAAAAACACAACTGCAAAGAAGTGAAGCAATGTGATGATTTTCCATCGATGAAATTATTTCCATCAGCAAGCTCCTTGCAAAACAGTACTGCTGTTTGGTGACTCCCATGCCATAAATCTGGTTGTGCTTCTGGTTTTGAGGCAAACCTCACCTGCTGTGGTTTTGGTTAGTGACTTGGAATTTTGATCTGGCTGCCATTTGTTGATCCCTGGCCCCCATCCCTCGTTTCTTAGAAAGGTGGAAAGTCAGCAGAGCTGTAGGTGCTGGAAAAATAGAGATCCTGGTTGCAGTTTCCCGTGGGTGGTACCATAGTCCATTTATGAACCATGACCTATGAAATTCACATTCTAGGACATCTGAAGTCTGCTCCATACTCTTGGCATATTAAAATCTGCCCACAAGAGAGTTTACCAGAAAAGGAATTTCTGAGGGGAGGAACTGGTGTCTTCATCTTTGCCTCAGATGGTCAACATTTCTGAGAAAAACTCAGCTGGGAGTTCTTCTGAGAAATAAGCTGATGTCATATGGTTGAAGAACTTATTGCCTCAGGACTCTAATGCTCTAGAAAACTTAAAGCCACTATTTGTTTAAAATTGACTCTAGCTTGGAGTCAGATGCATTGATGCTTCCTTAGCAGCAAATGGAGAATTTGTGCCCCTGGAGCAAGTGGCCTCTGCTATGAGGAATTCCACTGTCAGCAGTTTGTATGATTAATACAGTGGTAAGAACACATGTGGTGGAAAACCTCCAGCAAAAGCAATCAGTGGATCTATCCCTGATGCTGTCCACTCTGCAGCACCACCACCCCCACCCGCCACCCCTGACCCTGCCACTTTGGCCTTCTTAAATAGCCTAATCCATCTAATTGCACATTTTGCATTTGCATCCTGAAAACACAACATTGTCAGTGACAAAAGAGAATAAATTGGAGATAGAAGATGTTTAGGTGTTTAAATGACCTAATCTAATCCCTAACAACTCCTTCCCTGCCTCCCTACTTTCTTCCTTTTTAAAAAATTAAAAGGATTCCCTGGCAGTCCAGTGGTTAAGACTCCACACTTCTACTGCAGGGGGCACAAGTTTGATCCCTAGTCTGGGAATTAAGATCCCACAATCTGCCCAGCACGGCCAAAAAACAAAAAGGAAGAAAAAGTACACATATACACATGGAATAGAATTTATTAGAGCACAAAACAATTTTAAAAACCTTTCATGGTTCCCAAACTAGAAACAATTATTGTAACATCTTTTTCTAGGCAGAAATTTTATGTATTTTGTATTATAAATCATATGTATAGCATTATATTATCAATCATCATACTTTCTACAAACAATTAACATAAAAAGTAAAGGAGAGGGCTTCCTTGGTGGTTCAGTGGTAAGGAATCCACCTGTCAATGCAGGAGGTGTGGGTTCAGTCTCTGGTCTGGGAAGATCCCACGTGCCATGGAGCAACCAAGCCTGTGCTCCGCAACTGCTGAGCCTGTGCTCTAGAGCCGGGGAGTCGCAACCACTGAGCCCATGTGCTGCAATTACTGAAGCTCAAGCAACTTAGTTACCAACACTCCAGGACAAGAGAAGCCACCGCAGTGAGAAGCCCACACACAGCAACTAGAGAGTAGCTTCACTCGCTGCAACTAGAAAAAAAGCCCGCACAGCAACGAAGACCCAGCACAGGCAAACTAATTGACTAATTAATTAAAATAAGAAATGAAGGAGAAACTAACATTTCCTAAAGTCCCAATCCACAATACTTTATAATATCAAGTCTATATAAAGATTATATATATATTATGTAGACATATAATTCATAAATTAATTGATATATACATACAGTCTCTAATATATATCTACTACACATCATTTATTATATACAATGACAATTTTTTACCAAATGGCTTATACTATATATTCTGTTCTATCATTTCCTTTTTTTCACAAACACTATCCAGACAACAATATCAAAGTCCAGATATATGTATCTACTCCATTTAAAAAATGACTATTTAGTATCTCATTGAATGATGTACCATGGTATATTTTATGTAATCTCTACTGATAAAGATTTGTTTCCAATTTTTTGATATTGTAAAAAATGGAGTAAACATCCTTGTCTATTTATCTTTGCACATCTATTTAGGAAATAGAATTGTTGGATCAAGGGACATTGAACATATATTTTAAAGTAAAATAATAATTGCATCATATATAATTATGTCCTTCACTTCCATTAAAGATTATATCATTTCATGATTCCACATTAACTTTGCAAATATCATTTCAATGGCTGCAAAATCTCTTACCAAATGAATTCTTACTTCTAACCATATGAATACTGTATACATGGGACACTTACCCCTCACTGTTTTTAACTTTTAATTCTAGTGACTGACTTTAACAACATCTTGTGTGAGACTCAATATGGCTTATAAAACATGTCTTATTTGAGGCCAAAAAATACATGAGCAACTTTAAAATCTTCTCTATACCTGTAAAGATAGGAAAAAAGATATAAAATGGCACATTCCATAATTGTACTCCGGGAATAAGCCAATATTTCAAAGATGAAAAAATATTTCTTGACAGCAAATCTAAGCCACCTAAGATTTTAGCAAAAGTCTCTTTAAAATATAGTCATATTGTTTTTCCGTCCATCCTGCATATACTAGTCTGCATGTGCTAATACTTCAATAAAATACTCTTTAAAATAGTCGTGTCAGAGCCAGAGGAGGCTAAAACAGTTCTTTAGTAGTTAACCTAGGAAACCACAGTGTTTGCTGATCGTAATCTTTGCTGCCCTGGTTCCTCATCCCCTGGCTTGTGCATGCAATGTCCCTGGTTAACAGGTATCAGATAGTTTCATACCATGGTCATTAATGAACACAATAGTGAAAAGACTAATGAGCCTGTTCAAACCTATGTGTCCAAATTGCCTTAAATTACAGCTCTTTTAAGAGCCTGATTCCCAGAAACATCAAATGTATTAGACCATGCAATTCTGGAAACTTTTATTAATCTGTTCTTTGTAAAGCACTGTCCATAATCCAGGATTTTTAAAAATGAGTAAATGGAACACTTTTTTCAAATAAAAGTTTATACAGAAAACTAATATGTAAAACATTAAAGAAAAAATTTGCTCAGGCCCAAGCTAGATCCAGGCTGAGTTTCACTTCTTCAGCCTTCTCTTTTCCCCAGTACTATGGTCCTTGAGGTACATTCTTATACAACAGTTGGGTCTGAAATAAGCAAGAAATGAAACATAGTAATAGATGAGATATTGATAAGGAGAAGGCCCAAATCTGCCAAAAAAAAAAAAACAAAAAAACAATTCTCTTTTTTCCCAAGAAACAATATTTATTAAGGGAATTTATAACTAACTTTATTGACCTTAATGCACATAATTAGGCTCACTCAAACAGCTGGCTTAACACTACAGACATATTCTGATAAACACTCTAACATACAGTAAACATTTTGTAACATTGTTACAAAACAGATAGTTTCTCTCCTTTCTTAAAAATAGAGCTCCATTTCACCACCACCACTCAGGGAAGTAGTACTTTTAATTAATAATACGACTTTCCTAGACTCTTAGCAGCTAAGGTGGCAATATGACACTGGCAATATGACCCATTTCTGGCCAATAGATATTAGCAGAAACTAACAGAACATTTTAGAATCTAACAGAACATCTGTGAACTCCTTGTGAAAGGGATGGATGTGTCTGGTTTGCTCCTTAACTTGAATTTAATCAAGAAGGGGTCCAACCTTTTTCTTAGAAAGTTCAACCTTTTTCTTATAAACTGACAAGCTTCAATCAGAGTACACTATTTCCTGTGTGGTTTTCAGAAAATGTTCTGTTTTTTTTTATTAGGCTTATTTTAACTAAATTTTCTAGCACTTCCAATCATATCACCATTTCAAATATGCTGTTTGTACTTAGTATCATATTTCAAGTTTCTAACAAATTTGAAATGAACACAATCCAGTATAATTTTAATATTCCCTTCACTTAGGCTTTCTTGAGTTATTAATTAAGGTTTAGAATAATCTTATATAATTTTTCATCCTTACTGTACTAAAAGTTCTTCTTATATAAAAACATATAGGTAGATACAATTTTTAAAACCCAAATCTTGAGTTCAAATATAATCAGAGGTCATTTATTATCTAATAACTGGAATTTAACTAATGTTAGACTCCTAAACCATTCCCTACTCTATCTTTTGGAATCTCATTTCTCATTTTTTTTAACTGAAATATAGTTGATGTACTATATATTATGTTAGTTTCAGGTGTGCTACATAGGGATTTGATATTTGCATACATTATGAAAAGATCACCACAGTAAGTCTAGTAACCATTTTTCCCCCTGCAAAGTTATTACAATATTAATGGTCATACTGCTTCTGTTGTGTACTACATCCCTGTGGTTTATATATTTTATAACTGGAGATTTTTATCCCTTAATCTCCTTGAAACACACCCCTCCCCCCTGGCAACCACCAGTTCTCTTTGAGTCTTTTCATTGTTTTGTTTGTTATGTTATTTAGATTCCATATATAAGAGAGATCATATGGTATTTGCCTTTATCTGACTTATTTCACTTACCATAACACCCCTATATCCATCCAGTTCAGTTCAGTCAGTTCAGTCGCTCAGTCATGTCTGACTCTTTGTGACCCCATGAATTGCAGCACACCAGGTCTCCCTGTCCATCACCAACTCCCAGAGTTCACTCAAACTCATGTCCATCGAGTTGGTGATGCCATCCAGCCATCTCATCTTCTGTCATCCCCTTCTTCTCCTGCCCCCAATCCCTCCCAGCATCAGGGTCTTTTCCAATGAGTCAGCTCTTTGCATGAGGTGGCCAAAGTACTGGATTTTCAGCGTCAGCATCCAGTCCTTCCAATGAACACCCAGGACTAATCTCCTTTAGGATGGACTAGTTGGATCTCCTTGCAGTCCAAGGGACTCTCAAGAGTCTTCTCCAGCACAGCAGTTCAAAAGCATCAATTCTTCAGTGCTCAGCTTTCATCACAGTCCAACTCTCACAGCCATACGTGATCACTGGAAAAACCATAACCTTGACTAGACGGACCTTTGTTGGCAGAGTAATATCTCCGCTTTTCAACATGCTATCTAGGTTTGTCATAACTTTCCTTCCAAGGAATAAGCGTCTTTTAATTTCATGGCTGCAGTCACCATCTGCAGTGATTTTGGAGCCCCAAAAATAAAGTCTGACATTGTTTCCACTCTTTCCCCATCTATTTCCCATAAAGTGATGGGACCAGATGCCACGATCTTAGTTTTCTGAATGTTGAGCTTTAAGCCAACTTTCCCACTCTCCTCTTTCACTTTCATCAAGAGACTTTTGAGTTCCTCTTCACTTTCTGCCATAAGGATGGTGTCACCTGCGTATCTGAGGTTATTGATATTTTTCCTGCCAACCTTGATTCCAGCTTGTGCTACTTCCCGCCCAGCGTTTCTCATGATGTACTCTGCAAATAAGTTACATAAGCAGGGTGACAATATACAGCCTTGATCTACTCCTTTTCCTATTTGGAACCAGTCTGTTGTTCCATGTCCAGTTCTAACTGTTGCTTCCTGACCTGCATATAGATTTCTCAAGAGGCAGGTCAGGTGGTCTGATATGCCCATCTCTTGAAGAATTTTCCACAGTTTATTGTGATCCACATAGTCAAAGGCTTTGGCATAGTCAATAAAGCAGAAGTAGATGTTTTTCTGGAACTCTCTTGCTTTTTCCATGATCCAGTGGATGTTGGCAATTTGATCTCTGGTTCCTCTGCCTTTTCTGAATCCAGCTTGAACATCTAGAAGTTCACGGTTCACATATTGCTGAAGCCTGGCTTGGAGAATTTTGAGCATTACTTTACTAGCGTGTGAGATGAGTGCAACTGTGCGATAGTTTGAGTATTCTTTGGCATTGCCTTTCTTTGGGATTGGAATGAAAACTGACCTTTTCCAGTCCTGTGGCCACTGCTGAGTTTTCCAAATTTGCCGGCATATTGAGTACAGCACTTTCACAGCATCATCTTTTAGGATTTGAAATAGCTCAACTGGAATTCCATCACTTCCACAAGCTTTGTTCATAGTGATGCATCCTAAGGCCCACTTGACTTCACATTCCAGGATGTCTGGCTCTAGGTGAGTAATCACACCATCGTGATTATCTTGTTCATGAAGCCCTTTTTTGTGCAGTTCTTCTGTGTATTCTTGCCACCTCTTCTTAATATCTTCTGCTTCTGTTAGGTCCATACCATTTCTGTCCTTTATCGAGCCCATCTTTGCATGAAATGTTCCCTTGGTATCTCTAATTTTCTTGACGAGATCTCTACTCTTTCCCATTCTGTTGTTTTCCTCTGTTTGTTTGCATCGCTGAAGAAGGCTTTATCTCTCCTTGCTATTCTTTGGAACTCTGCATTCAGATGCTTATATCTGTCCTTTTCTCCTTTGCTTTTCACTTCTCTTCTTTTCACAGCTATTTATAAGGCCTCCTCAGACAGCCATTTTGGTTTTTTCATTTCTGTTCCATGGGGATGGTCTTGATCCCTGTCTCCTGTACAATGTCACGAACCTCCGTCCATAGTTTACCAGGCACTCTGTCTATCAGATCTAGGCCCTTAAATCTATTTCTCACTTCCACTGTATAATCATAAGGGATTTGATTTAGGTTATACCTGAATGGTCTAGTGGTTTTCCCCACTTCCTTCAATTTAAGTCTGAATTTGCAATAAGGAGTTCATGATCTGAGCCACAGTCCTCTCCTTGTCTTGTTTTTGCTGACTGTATAGAGCTTCTCCATCTTTGCCTGCAAAGAATATAATCAATTTGATTTCGGTGTTGACCATCTGTGTTGTGGCAAATGGAAAGATTTCATTGTGTAATGGCTGAGTAATGTTCCATTGTATGTATTTGTTGCTGTTGTTTAGTCTCTAAATCACGTCCAACTTTTTGTGACCCCGTGGACTGCAGCACACCAGGTTTCCCTGTCCTTCACTATCTCCAAGCTTGCTCAAACTCATGTCCTTAGAGTCAGTGATATTATCCAACCAACTCATCTTCTTTCACTCCCTTCTCCTTCTGCCCTCAATCTTTTCCAGCATAGGGGTCTTTTCAAAAGTGTCAGCTCTTCACATCAGGTGGTCAAAGTATTGGAGATTCAGCTTTAGCATCAGTCTTTCTAGAGAATATTCAGGATTGATTTCCTTTAAGATTGACTGGTTTGATCGTCCTGCAATCTAAGGAATTCTCAAGAGTCTCCTACAGCACCATAATTCTAAAGCAGCAATTCTTTGGTGCTCAGCCTTCTTTATGGTCCAACTCTCACATCTATACATGACTACTGGAAAAAAAAATAGCTTTGATTATATGGACATTTGTCAGCAAAGTGATATCTCTGCATTTTAATATACTGTCTAGGTTTGTCATAGTTTTTCTTCCAAGGAGCAAGTGTTTTTTAATTTTATGGCTGTCATCACCATCTACAGTGACTTTGGAGCCCAAGAAAATAAAATCTGTCACAGTTCCCAGTTTTCCCCCTTCTGTTTGTCATGAAGTGATGGGACCAGATGCTATGATCTTAGTTTTTTGAATGTTGAGTTTTTGTTTAATTAATTTATTTTTTAATTGAAGAATAACTGCTTTACAGAATTTTGTTGTTTTCTGTTAAACATCAACATGAATCAGCCATAGGTATACCAATGTTCCCTGCCTCTTGAACCTCCCTCCCATCTTCCTCCCCAGCCTACCCCTCTAGGTTGATACAGAGTCACTGTTTGAGTTCCCTGAGACATACAGCAAATTCCTACTGGCTATCCATTTTACATGTAGTAATGTAAGTTTCCATGTTACTCTCTCCATATATCTCACCCTCTCCTCCCCTCTCCCCATGCCCATACATCTGTTCTCTATGTCTGTTTCTCCACTGCTGCCTTGAAAATAAATTCATCAGTACCAACTTTCTAGATTCGATATATACGCATTAGTTATAATATCTGTCTTCTCTTTCTGACCTACTTCACTCTGTATAATAGGCTCTAGGTTCATCCACCTCAGTATAACTGACTCAAATGTGTTTCTTTTTAAGGCTGAGTAATATTCCATTGTGTATTTGCACCACAACTTCTTTATCCATTCATCTGCTGATGACATCCAGGTTATTTCCATGTTCTAGCTATTGTAAATAGTGCTGCAATGAACATTGGGGTGCATGTGTATTTTTCAGTTTTGGTTTCCTAGGGGTATATGCCTAGGAGTGGGATTTCTGGGTCATATGATGGTTTTATTCCTAGCTTTTTAAGGAATCTCCATACTATCTTCCATAGTAGCTGTATCAATTTACATTCCTACCAACAATGCAAGAGGGTTCCCTTTTCTTCACATCCTCTCCAGCATTTATTGTTTGTAGACTTTTTGATGATGGATATTCTGACTGGTATGATGTGATATCTCATTGTAGTTTTGATTTGCATTGCTCTAAGAGGTGGGAGTACCAGACCACCTGACCTGCCTCTTGAGAAACCTGTATGCAGGTCAGGAAGCAACAGTTAGAACTGGACATGGAACAACAGACTGGTTCCAAATAGGAAAAGGAGTAGATCAAGTCTGTATATTGTCACCCTGCTTATTTAACTTATATGCAGAGTACATCATGAGAAACACTGGGCTGGAAGAAGCACAAGCTGGAATCAAGATTGCTGGGAGAAATAGCAATAACCTCAGATATGCAAATGACACCACCCTTATGGCAGAAATTGAAGAGGAACTAAAGAGCCTCTTGATGAAATTGAAAGAGGAAAGTGAAAAAGTTGGCCTAAAGCTCAACATTCAGAAAACTAAGATCGTGGCATCCAGTCCCATCACTTCATGGCAAATACATGGGGAAACAGTGGGAACAGTGTCAGACTTTATTTTGGGGGGCTCCAAAATCACTGCAGATGGTGACTGCAGCCATGAAATTAAAAGACGCTTACTCCTTGGAAGGAAAGTTATGACCAACCTAGATAGCATATTGAAAAGCAGAGACATTACCTTGTCAACAAAGGTCTGTCTAGTCAAGGCTATGGTTATTCCAGTAGTCATGTATGGATGTGAGAGTTGGATTGTGAAGAAAGCTGAGTGCCGAAGAATTGATGCTTTTGAACTGTAGTGTTGGAGAAGACTCTTGAGAGTCCCTTGGACTGCAAGGAGATCCAACCAGTCCATCCTAAAGGAGATCAGTCCTGGATGTTCTTTGGAAGGACTGATGTTGAAGCTGAAACTCCAATACTTTGGCCACCTCATGCGAAGAGCTGACTCATTGTAAAAGACCCTGATGCTGGGAAGGATTGGGGGCAGGAGGAGAGGGGACGACAGGATGAGATGGCTGGATGGCATCACCGACTCGATGGTCATGGGTTTAGGTGGACTCTGGGAGTTGGTGATGGACAGGGAGGCCTGGTGTGCTGCGGTTCATGGGGTTGCAAAGAGTCGAACACGCCTGAGCGACTGATTTGAACTGAATAATGAACGATGTTGAGCAGCCTTTCATGTGTTTGTTAGCCATCTGTGTGTCTTCTTTGGAAAAATGTCTGTTTAGGTCATTTTCCCACTTTTTGATTGGGTTGTTTGTTTTTCTGGTATTGAGTTATATGAGCTGCTTATATATTTTGGAAATTAATCTTTTGTCAGTTGTTTCATTTGCTATTACATTCTCCCATTCTGAGGATTGTCTTTTCACCTTGCTTATAGTTTCCTTTGCTATGCAAAAGCTTTTTAGTTTAATTAGGTCCCACTTGTTTACTTTTGTTTCTATTTCCATTACTCTAGAAGGTGGGTCATAGAGGATCTTGCTTTGATTTTTGTCATCGAGTGTTCTGCCTATGTTTTCCTCTAAAACTTTTATAGTTTCTGGTAATTACATTAGGTCTTTAATCCATTTTGAGTTTATCTTTGTGTATGGTGTTAGGAAGTGTTCCAATTTCATTCTTTTACATGTAGCTGTCCAGTTTTCCCAGCACCACTTATAGAAGAGGCTATCTTTGCCCCATTGTATATTCTTGCCTCCTTTGTCAAAAATAAAGTACCCATAAGTGTGTGGGTTTATTTCTGGGCTTTCTATCTTATTCCATTCTATGAGGCCAGCATCACCCTGATACCAAAATCAGACAAAGACAACAACAACAAAAAGAAGACCACAGACCAATGTCACTGATGAACAGAGTTGCAAAAATCCTCAACAAAATTCTAGCAAATAGAATTCAACAACACATTTAAAAGCTCGTACACCATGATCAAGTTGATGCCAGGATTCTTTAATATATACAAATCAATCAATGTGATATACCATATTAACAAATGAAAGATAAAAACCATATGATAATCTCAATAGATGCAGAAAAAGCCTTTGACAAAATTCAGCACCCATTTATGATTAAAACTCTTCAAAAAATCGGCATAGAAGGAACCTACCTCAACATAGTAAAGGCCATATATGATAAGCCCACAGCAAACATTATTCTCAATGGTGAAAAACTGAAAGTATTTCCCCTAAGATCAGGAACAAGACAAAGGTGTCCACTCTCACCACAATTATGTAACATAGTTTTTGAATTCCTAGCTACAGCAATCAGAGAAGAAAAAGAAATAAAAGGAATCCAGATCAGAAAAGAAGCTCTCAGAAAAAAAGCTCTCACTGTTTGCAGATGACTTGATACTATACATAGAAAACCCTAAAGATACTATCAGAAAATTTCCAGTGCTAATCAGTGAATTTAGCAGTCACAGGATACAAAATCAATACACAGAAATCATTTGCATTCTTATATACTAACAATGAAAAATCAGAAAGGGAAATTAAGGAATCAATCCCATTCACCATTACAACAAAAGGAATAAAATATCTAGGAATAAACCTACCTACAGAGACAGAAAACTATATACAGAAAATTATAAGACACCAATAAAGAAATCAAAGATGACATATACGGATGGAGAGATATTCCATGTTCCTGGGTAGGAAGATATTGTGAAAGTGACTATACTACCAAATGCAATCTAAAGATTCAATGTGATCCCTATCAATTACCAATGGCATTTTTCACAGAACTAGAACAAAAATTTTCACAATTCATATGGAAACACAAAAGACTCCAAATAGCCAAAGCAGTCTTGAGAAAGAGGAATGGAGCTGAAGGAATCAACCTTCCTACTTGAGATTATACTACAAAGCTACAGTCATCAAGACAGTATGGTACTGACACAAAAACAGAAATATAGACCAATGAATGTTGACCTTTAAAGCCAGCTTTTTCACTCTTCTCTTTCACCCTCATCAAGAGGTTCTTTAATTCCTCTTTGCTTTCTGGCATTAGAGTGATATCATCTGCATATCTGAGGTTGTTGATATTTCTCCCGGCAATCTTGATTCCAGCTTGTGCTTCATCCAGCCCAGCATTTTGCATGATGTACTCTGCATATAAGTTAAACAAACAGGGTGACAATATACAGCCTTGATGCACTCCTTTCCCAATTTGGAACCAGTCTGTTGTTTCATGTCCCGTCCTAACTGTTGCTTTTTGACCCGCATACAGATTTCTCAGGAGGCAGGTAAGGTGGTCTGGCATTCCCATTTCTTTAAGGATTTTCCACAGTTTGTTGTGATCCACACATTCAAAGGCTTTAGCATAGTTAATGAAGCAGAAGTAGATGTTTTTCTGGAATTCCCTTGCTTTCTCTATGATTTAACAAATGTTGGCAATTTGATCTTTGGTTCCTCTGCCTTTTCTAAATCCAGTTTAAACATCTGGAATTTCTTGGTTCACATCCTGCTGAATCCTAGTTTGAAGGATTTTGAGCATTACCTTGCTATCATGTGAAATGAGCACAATTGTATGGTGGTGTGAACATTCTTTGGGATTGGAATGAAAACTGACCTTTTCCAGTTCTGTGGCCACTGATGAATTTTCCAAATTTGTTGGCATATTGAGTGCAGCACTTTCACAGCATCATCTTTTAGAATTTGAAATAGCTCAGCTGGAATTCTATCATCTCCACTAGCTTTGTTCATAGTAATGCTTCTTAAGGCCCACTTGACTTCACACTCCAGAATGTCTGGCTCTAGGTGAATGACCACACCATCATGGTTATAGGAGTTATTAAGAACTTTTTTGTATAGTGTATTCTTGTGTGTATTCTTGCCACCTCTTCTTAATCTCTTCTGTTTCTGTTAGGTCCTTACCATTTCTGTCTTTTTTCGTGCCCATCCTTGCATGAATTGTTCCCTTGATATCTCATTTTCTTGAAGACACCTCTAGTCTTTTCTATTCCATTGTTTTCCTCTATTTCTTTGCAGAGTTCACTAAGAAGACTTTCTTATCTCTCCTTGGTATTCTCTGGAACCCTACCAAAAAAATTGTGTATATATATATGCCACATTTTCTTTATCATTCATCTATTAGTGGACATTCAGGTTGCTTCTCTATCTTGGCTGTTTTTTAATAATGCTGCAATGAACATTGGTGTATACATCTTTTAGAATTAGTGTCTTTTTTTCCTTTGGGTAAATACTCAGAAGTGAGATTGCTGAATCATGTGATAGTTCTACTTTTAATTTTTTGAGGAACTTTCATACTGTTCCACAGTAGCTATCAGATCAGATCAGATCAGTCGCTCAGTCGTGTCTGACTCTTTGCGACCCCATGAATCACAGCACGCCAGGCCTCCCTGTCCATTACCAACTCCCGGAGTTCACTCAGACTCACATCCATCGAGTCGGTGTTGCCATCCAGCCATCTCATCCTCTGTCGTCCCCTTCTCCTCCTGCCCCCAATCCCTCCCAGCATCAGAGTCTTTTCCAATGAGTCAACTCTTCGCATCAGGTGGCCAAAGTACTGGAGTTTCAGCTTTAGCATCGTAGCTATACCAACTTACAATCCTACAAAGAGGGCACAAGGGTTCTCTTTTCTCTACATCCTATCAACACTTCCTTTCTTTTTGATAACGGGTGTGAAGCAGTATCTCATTGTGGTTTTGATCTTCAGTCCCGTAATGACTAGAGATGTTGAGCATCTCTTCACATGTCTGCTGACCCTCTGCATGTCTTTGAAAAAATGTCTATTCAGGTCCTCTGCCCATTTTTTCATTGGACTGTTTGCTTTTTTGATGTTGAGTTTTACTAGTTTTTTGTATAGATTTGTTATCAGATTTGTCCTTTGCAAATGTCTTTTCCCATTCAGCAGGCTGCTTTTTTTTTGTTGATAGTTTTCCTTTGCTGTGCTGAAAGCTTTTTAGTTTGATGTTATGCCATTTACTTATTTTTACTTTTGTTTCCCTCGAATAAAGAGACAAATCCAAAAAACTTTCTAAGCCTGGTGTCTGTTTTCTTCTAGCAGTTTTATGGCTTCAGGTCTTACATTTAAGTCTTTAATTCATTTGAGCTTATTTTTGTATACAATGTGAAAAAGTCCAGTCTGAGTTCCTTGCATGTAGTGGTCCCGTTTTTCCAACACCACTTGCCGAAGAGGCTGTCTTTTCCCCATTGTATAGTCTTACTTCCTTTGTTGTAGATTAATTGACCATATAAACATGGATTTATTTCTGGGCTCTCTATTCTGTTCCATTGACCCATATGTCTGTTTTTTTTTTTTGTACCAGTACCATATCTCCAGCTTTCTTCTTCTTTCTCAAGATCATTTTGCTATTTGGAGTCTTTTGTATTTCCGTATAAATTTTATAATAATCTGTTCTTTTTCTGTGAATGTGGTCCTTGGGCTGGGAATACCCGTGCTGGGAAGATGGTGCTGCTACCTGAGAAGGAAAATAACATGTAACATCCTGCAGTCTCCCATCTGCTGACCTCTGTGGCCTGTGCCTCACTTCCTTGTGGCTTTGGATCTGGCTAAGCCTGAGCCCCACCTGGGAATGCATCCTTCTTACTGGGCAGATGCATCCTTTCTGCTGGGCAGGAGGACAGAACTTCGGGTGGAGAGAAACATACCATGGCTTCAGGCACCTGGCCATTTTATTTGGGAAAGCTGAGCTATGAGCAGTTTTCTGGCCTGCAAAATTTCTGCTGAAAAGTAAGCTCATAGTCTTGGAAGTTCCCTAGTGGTCCAAAAGTTAGAACTTTGAGCTTCTACTGCAGGGGCCACAGGTTTGATCCCTGGATGAGGAGTTAAAATCCCTCAAGCTGTGCAGGGCGACTGGAAAAAAAAAAAGTAAGCTCATAGTCTTACGGGAATTGCCCTGTATTTAACTAGTTGCTTTTTCTTTGCTTGTTTTGAGATTCTCTCTTTATCTTTAATTTTTGCCATTTTAATTTTACTGTGTCTTGATGTAGATCTCTTTGGGCTGACCTTGTTTAGGACTCTCTGTGCTTCTTGGTCCTGGAGGTCTGTTTCCTTTCCCAGATTAGGGAAGTTATTTCAGCTATTATTTTTTAAGGTAAGTTTCCTGCTCCTTTCTCTCTTGCCTCCTTCTAGGACTCTTATAATGCAAATTTTAGTATGCTTGATGTGATCTTAGAGATCTCTGAAATTATGCTCATTAAAAAATTTTTTTCTTTTGTTTAACTTGGGTGAGTTCCACTACTTTGTCTCCCAGTTCACTGATCCCTTCCTCTTTATCATCTAATCTACTGTTGATTCCTGCTGGGTTATTAAAAAATAGTATTTTTAAATTTTAAAGAAAACAACTTCAGTATTGTATTCTTCAATTCTGATTGGTTCTTTTTATATCTTGTAATATACTTCTTACCGTGTTCATTCATTCTTCTCCTGAGTTCATTGATCATCTGCATGATAATTGCCTTGAACTCTTTGTCAGTTCTTATCTCCACTTTGCTTAGTTCTTCTTCTGGGGTTTTATCTTATTCATTCATTTAGAATGCATTCCTCTGTCATTTCATTTTGCCCGATTCTCTATTTTCATTTCTATGGGTTACTGTTAGGTAGGTGGGTTATGTGTCCTGATTTTGGAGAAGTGGCCTTATGTAGAAGTCCTAGGGCACCCTTAGGACACCAGAGCTATATGCTCTAGTAGTGCCCTCTCTATGTGCTGCAGAGACCTTTCTGTTGTGCTGTAGCCAACTTCTGTGAGCATGCTAGTACGTGGGGCTGCCCCTGGCCCAGGTGGTTGCCAGGCCTTGCCAAGTGTGAAGGTTGCCAGCTTGTTGATGTCTGAGGTCAGGTCTTGGGAGAGTTGGTTATGGGGTCCACAGGGTCCTGAGGCTGGTGCCAGCCCACTGGTGGGTTGGGATTTGTTCTGGGGCACTGGCTGCTTGGCACAGGGGCTTCCAGGACTGGTGCTCATCAATGGGTGGGTGGGTAAGACCCCAACCCAATAGCCTAGCAAGAGAGCTCCAAAATGGCCCTTGCCAGCACCAGTGTCCTTGTGGCAGAATGTGCTCCTAAAAATGGTTGCTGCCAGTGTTTGTGTCCCCACGGGCAGTCCTAGTTGCCTTCCATCTCTCCAGAAGGCTCCAAGTTAAGCAAGTGAGTTTGACTCAGATTTCTTCCAAATTACTGCCTCTGTGCTGAGTCTGAGAGCTTGTGCAGTTTTGTGTGTATCCTTTAAGAAAGAACTCTTGGCTTCCCAGAGCCCTCTGGCTCTCCTGTACACAAACACTGCTGGCCTTCAGTGCCAGACATTCTAGGGACTTGTGTTCTCCATGCAGGATCCTTGGATCTGAGAACCCAATGTAGTGCTCAGACCCATTGCTCTTTAGAGAGAGTTTCTGCAATCGTGGTGATCCTCCCTTTGTGGGTCACCCACCTTGGGGTATAGTACTTGACTATACTGTGTTCAGTCTATTTATATGTATTAAATAGTGTATGTTTACTTGGAGGCTAGTCCACCTCAGCACAATAGGTTTTGTTCTAGTAGGAGAAGAGAAAACTTGGAGAATATAGAAATTTGGACTAGAATAGCCTCATCTTTAAGCACTGATAAAAAAAAAAAAAAAAACTCCACAGACCACCTACATCAGAATCATCTTGAAGTGTTAAACATGTTAATTTTTCTACTTCACTTCCAAAAATTCTTCCTCAATGTCTGGGGAGAAGCCCAGGAATCATCTGGTCTCCAGGTGATTCCAATGTGCACTTGGGCAAGAAATTGGCAATAGGGAGTTCCAGCAAGAGATACTAGGGAACTCTGGAGGGCTAGTGTGCAGAGTTCAGCTGAGAGTAAACTATAAGACAGGTAAGCATCTGGCATCCAAGATGCTCAAACCAGTCCTATACCAGTTCTGAGCTACTTGTTATCAGATCTCCTCTTCAACTCTTTCTCTGCTCTGCTTGGTACAGCAGGATATCTTGTTCCTGCGGGCTGTTTCCCAGGCGCCTATAATCTGACTTCCCAGTGGGATTAGTCAGTGAGAGATATTGGCATGAGTCTAGAGGGCAGAAGGAAGAAGCCAGGGCATTTTTTCCCTTATCCCCGTCTTAGCCTCCTCTAACTGCGACTGTGTTTTCTTCACCATTTCAGCTTCCAACAGACAGGCCCACTGTGGTTCTTGTTTCCACAAGTTGACTCCAGCCCCAGTCTCTAATCATACTATTTTCCATTTCCATACCTTCAGGTTTGAAATGGAAGTGCCTTCCTTCTGCTGCTGCTAATATCTGGAATGCTTTAAATTCCATATTAATTTCTCAACTACTCCATCAGCCGTGTAACCAGTTCTATTTCTTAAATTCTCTTTATTTAAAATACTCTGAACGGTAACATGGAAACATATATTACCATCTGTAAAATAGATAGCCAATGGGAATTTGTTGTATGACTCAGGGAACTCAAACTGGGGCTCTGTAACAACCTAGAGAGGTGGGATGAGGAGGGAGATGGGAAGGGTGTTCAAGTGGGAGGGGATACAGGTAAACCTATGGCTGATTCACGTTGATTTTTGGTAGAAACCAACACAATACTGTAAAACAATTATCCTTCAATTAAAAATAAATAAAAATAAAATAAAATACTCTGAACAGTTTCTGTTTTCTTTATTGGATCCTGGTTGATATAAGACCCCATCCACAGAACAAGCTAGGGTTCAGAACCAGGCCTCCAGTCACTCCTTAAGTAGATATAAGTGATATAGTTCCAGAGTAGGTGGTGAAGAATAAAGCAGACAGGGCCTCAATCATGGGCTAGGGCCCTAGGGTGTATTCCTCAGAGTTTTCCAAATGTGTGATAAGGCTTGCTGCCTCCCCACAGACTGTATCTTGTGATCTTCAAAATAAGTCACCAAGGCACAGTGTCTTCTGGAAACCATATCACTGGACTGTCTAGTATGTAATAACTGCTTAATCGATATTTGCTGATGGGAGATATCCCTTGTGGTCTGGTGGTAAAGAATCCACCTGCCAAGGCAGGGGACACAGGCTCAGTCCCTGGTCCAGGAAGATTCCACATGCCACAGGGCAGCTAAGCCCACGCACCACAACTATTGAAGCCTGCAGGACTAGAGCCTGTGCCCCACAACGAACAAGACAAACCACTGCAATGAGAAGCCCGTGCAGCACAAAGACGAGTAGCCTGGCTCATCCCAGCTAGACAAAGTCCGTGTGCAGCAATGAATACCCAGTGCAACCAAACAAATGAATAGTATTCAAAATAAATTTACTGACTATAGGAGTGAAAAATTAGAAAAAGATGCTTTTCACCCCTATCCAACAAAAACTTCTGGCATGAAAAAAAAATGAAAGCTTATTTTTCTAAAGCTATTGATTTTTATTTTTAAGCACCCATACTTTTTTTCTCCTGGAACTGTATAGTATCTTTTAGAGATTAAGTTAAGTTTTTTAAAAACTAGAAAACCAAGACTATAAACTAAGAATTTATTTTATCTACCTGGCAATGAATATTTGTCAGTATCTCTGGCAAAAAAAAAAAAAAGCATGTTAATGAGGTACAAAATATCAGACTCCTGTTACATCAAGTTTCTACCACAATTTTGGCTCAGCAGGTAAAGAATCCGCCTGCAATGCAGGAGACACAGGAGATGCAGGTTCAGTCCATGGGTCAGGAAGATCCCCTAGAGAAGGAAATGGCAATCTACTCCAGTATTCTTGTCTGAAAAATCCCATGGACAAAGGAGCCTAGTGGGCTACAGTCCATGGGGTCATAAAGAGTTGGACACAACTGAGTGACTAAGCATGCACAGTTTTGTAGAAAGTGTTAACGCTCCGATGAAACTGAAATGCTGGTGTTATTGGGATAGCAAGATTTAGGAGAAAGCAGAACATATTGAGATTAATGGGTTAATTTTTCAATGTAAGTTGGAACATTTAATAAGTTTTATTTATTAAAATTCCATGAAATCAAAATTTTCATGTAACCACTATCACTAAATAACTAGGACATATACTTTTTAAGTCAAAAATTATTAAAATGTTGAGACTTCTCTGATGATCCAGTGGCTAAGACTCTGTACTTCCAATGCTGGGGACCTGGGTTCAATCCCTGGTCAGGAAACTAAATTCCACATGCCGCAACTAAAGATTCCACATGCCGCAACTAAAGATACCACATGCCACAACTAAGACCCTGAGCACCCAAACAAATAAATATTATAAAGTTTAAATGTTGATGTACAATGTTAGCTTATACAATGTTGATGTTATGTTAGCTTCAGATCTACTAGCATATAGTGACTTGACGTTTGCATACTTTATGAGATGATCACCATGATAAGCCTAGTAACTGTCTCTTGTTGTTCAGTTGCTAAGTCATGTTTGACTCTTTACAACCCCATGGGCCGCAGCACGCTAGGCTCCCTGTCCTTCCCTATTTCCTGGAGTACACAGGAACACTTTTATCTTCCTTATCCAGAGCAGACTTTACTAGATTCTAACACAATATATTCTTTAAGCCTATAACTATTGTTAATATAGCTTTATTTCTGTTCCAGTCTGTGAGATTCTTAAAACAAAATAACATCAACTTCAGTGCCTGTTTCACAATACACAACAAAAACCCCAAGAGGAAAAAAGTCCAATACAAGCCGTGGCGGCTTTAAAATTTTCCAAAAAATGCCTCACTCAATGTCATCAAACTTATGATCTCCCTACTTGGAGACAGATAAAAACCCTTACTAATCAAGCTGAAAATCTGATTTCTCAACAGGGAATGCCTCGGAATCCTGAAAATATTTTTGTTGCTATGCTTGCTTTGCTTGCTTTTGCTTCCCCTGCTCAGGCTGACTTGATTGATTACACTTATTGGGCTTGTATACCTAACCCCCCCGCCTTTTATTGTAGGTTATAGAATGGACAGATATAGGACCAATCGTATCCACTAATGACTCAACACATATGCCCCCTCCTTGGAGCTTGGAGGGGCCCTCTCATCCTGAGAAAGAAGGAAGACTAACATTTCTCTAGGCTATGAAATCCTTCCTTTACGCATGGGCCCGACAAAATTATGTATTAAAGTTAGTCGACAAACATGGGCTTTCGTCCTGCCTCCAAAAAGAAACTTCCATACATTGCTTGGACTGTTTACTGCCCTGTCCTTTTATAGAAACCATGTCAATACTACCAAAACTCTAAGAAAAAGACAAAAGTTAAAATGTAAGGGGTTTACTTATAAAGACTTTAAATATACTCCTGTTTATTGAGATAAATGTCAAGCTAAATCAGGGAAATTAATGTTTATGGCCAATTATACCATTGTTGATTGGGGTCCCCGTGTCTTTCTTTCTTTCTTTCTTTCTTTCTTTCTCTCTCTCTCTCTTTCATTTTCTTATCATTGACTCCAGACCACCAGGTTCTGGTCCATTAAAGGACCCCAACACTGCAGCATGCTAGGCTCCCTGTCCTTCCCTATCTCCTGCATATGCTCAAACTCATGTCCATTGAGTCAGTGATACCATCCAACCATCTCATCCTCTGTTGCTCTCTTCTCTACCTGCCCTCAATCTTTCCCAGCATCAGGGGCTTTTCCAGCAACTGTCCCTATACAAAGTTATCTAAAGGTTATAAAATACTAATTGTATTTGTTTTGGGCGTATTGAATTATGATTGATTTTTAAATCTTTTTTCTTTTTGTTATCCATATATTTCTAAAAGAATGAGCATTTATCTTTTCTTTAACTATTATTATTACTTTTATTATTATTCTAATGATAATCATTAGTAACTTCATTTTGGGTACCAGACTCCTTTGTAAAATCTGTATTTTGTGTATTAAGCAAGGTTCTGTAACATTTCTAATTTGGTGCAATGAGGAACGGGTACAAGGGACACTAGGGTCTGGCAATGAAAAAAGAAGTCTCATGGGAAGTTCCTTAGGCTAATCTTTGCAACATCAGTGATCCAGCCCAGTTATTTGGGGGACAGGCCTTCTACATCAGAGCCCCCGCAGCTTTAAGTCGAGAAAGAAAACAAGGTTAAAATTAAAATATAAAGCAAAGTATTTTTTTTAATAAAGAACAGCAAAAATGCTAACCATAAAGGGAGAAATTGACACATTGGTCTGGATTGCATGAAAATTAAGAATTTCTGCTTCTCAAAAGACAATCAACTGATATATCCAACTGAAAAGGACATCCCAGATCAATGCCAATCTGTGTGTGTGTGTGTGTGTGTGTGTGTGTGTAGGCTTCCCATACCAACAACCAGTTCTGGAATGCCCCCAGGTTGTTTGAGAATTCAAAGCAATTCTGACACTATCTACCTGAGTTAGAATCATATTCCACAGGTAAAGGGTTCAGTCCCACAAGACTACCCTCTGCTTTAGGCAATTAGTTACGTACCCAGTTTTCCTGTCCTTCTATCCAACTGGCTGTGCAAATGGAAGTTTCCAACAATCCCTTGCAACTCTGGATGCCCATTACAAGTCCGGGTTTTTTGTTACCTGTTCTGACCGATTGGCTGGTAATCAGAGGTTCCCACTCTCCCTTCCTCAGTTTTGATTAATTGGTTAGAATAGCTCACAGAACTCAGAGAAACATTTTACTTCTGGACTACCAGTTTATTAGAAAAGGAGGTGATGAGGATACAAGTGAACATCCAAATGGAAGATGTATAGGATAAGGAGTGGGAAAGGGACACAGAGCTTCCATGCTCTCTCCAAGGGGACCACTCTTCCCAAATCTCCATGTGTTCACCAACCCAGAAGCTCTCTAAAACCTATTCTTTTGAGTTTTTATAGAAGCTGTATTACAGAGGCATGGTTGATTAAATAATTGGTTATGGCAATTGACTCAACCTCTAGCCCCTCTCCCAAAAGTGGGGCATGGGTGGTGGGAACTAAAGTTCTAATCCTCTAATCACAAGATTGGTTCTCTTGGCATCTATTAGTGCTTCCCAAAGTCACCTCATTCACTTTACCATTCTCAATGCTTAGGAAATTCCAAGGGTTTTGGGAGCTGTGAGCTATGAACTATGGATGAAGACCAAATACATACAGAACATATATTTTGCTCATCTGAATGATCATATATGTATTTCTTATAAATAATAATACTGCATCAACAAAGAGATTATTTCCAGAAATACTAAGACCCCCTAAAAATCTATAAGAAAAAGACGACTCAACAGAAAAAATGAACAAAAGAGTTGAATAGACACTGCATAAAAGAGAATATAATTGTGTCTGATAAGTACATAAAAAGTTGCTGCTGCTGCTGCTGCTAAGTTGCTTCAGTCATGTCTGACTCTGTGCGACCCCATAGACGACAGCCCACCAGGCTCCCCCGTCCCTGGGATTCTCCAGGCAAGAACACTGGAGTGGGTTGCCATTTCCTTCTCCAATGCCTGAAAGTGAAAAGTGAAAGTGAAGTTGCTCAGTCATGTCCGACTCCTCTCGACCCCATGGCCTGCAGCCTACCAGGCTCCTCCGTCCATGGGATTTTCCAGGCAAGAGTACTGGAGTGGGGTGCCATTGCCTTCTCTGACATAAAAAGTTATCAACTTCATTTGTTATTAAGGAAATGTAAATCCAAACCATAACCTCTACATAGCCACAAGAATGTCTATAAATAAAAAGATAGGCACCAAAAAAGGAAAAAGAAAAAGATAGGATATAAAGAAAAAGTACTGATGAGGATGTGGAATAACCGGAATTCTCTTACATTCCTGGTAGGAATGGTAAAAAACATTTTGGAAAACTGTTTTGGCAATATTCACTTAAGACTGGACATATGCATGCCTTGTTGAGGTATAATCCAATAGAAATGTGTTCATATGTTCACCAAAAGACATGCACAACAATGTTTCTAGCGGCACATGTCAGGATAGCCCCAGACTTATAATCTCTCCAAGTGCCTATAAACAATACAAAGGATAAATAAATTGTGTAAATATATTTACAACAGAAAACTCTACAGCAATGAGAATGATTTATAACTACATGCAACAAATGAATGGATCTCCCAAAAATTATATTGAGTAGAAGTCTATATCAAACAATTCCATGACATTAAGATAGTTCATTGATTTTGAGAGTACATATCATCTAATTCCATTGATATGAAGCTGAAATACATATAAAACTTACAGCACCAGAAGTTAGACCAGTTAGAATTTCTGCAAAATTTCTAAAATGAGGTCAGTATTCTGTACCATTTGAAGGTATAGTTTATAAGGAAGTGTTCATTATAAAAATTGTATCCATCTATACTCAGGTAATATATGAACTTTTATGCGCATAGATTATACTGTAATAAAAAAATCTGTAAATGGAATGAAATGCTCTAATGGGTCCTCTGCACAACAATTTGCTTATATGGCTTATGTGTCTATAGTACCTGCAGCTAAATAAACATGGCATTTGTTCTCTATTTCCCTGTTTAAGCAAATCTAACCCCTTCAAAGATAATGTCTTCATTACTAGAACCTGTAAATATGTAATTTTATATGACAAAAAGGACTTTTCAGGGGTAATTAAATGAGGAACGTTGAGAAGTGAATTTTCCTGGGTTATATGAGTGAGCCCAAACTAAAATCACAGGTGTCCTTGAAATTTCAGAACCTCTCCCAGATATGGTCAGAGGGAAATATAACTATTAGAAGAATGTTCAGAGAGCTGCAATGTTGCCAGCTTTGAGGAGGAGGAATATGGGCAGCCTTTAGAAGTAGAAGAAGCCCAAGAAATGTATCTCCCCAGATCCTCCAGAAAGGAGCACAGCCCTGCCAGTACTATGATTTTAGCCCAGTGAGACAAACTGGAATTCTGACCTGTAGAACTTTAAGATAAGAAATTTGTGTTGTTTTAAGCCACGAGTTGGTGGTAATTTGTAACAACAGCAGCAGAAAACTAACACACCTTCCTTTTTCCTACTGTTAGAAATGCAATTTTTGAAAAAAAATCTCACGCTTTAACCCTTTGTGAACTACCACTGTCGGCAGCAGTAACAAATATCCTTGAATATCAGAAGTTTGGCAAGACTGGGAGTTTATAATTGTATTGACTCAAAACAGATATGCAAGGAGTAAAGGGCACAGAGGGCTTATCTACAGTTCAACCCCTTCATTGTCCTTGGAGGCTCTGTCATGAAAAGAAGTGCTGTTTCTGCAAGGTACAGAGGTCAGGAAATGCTCCAATATACACCTGCCCTTGGTATAACAACAAAAGTGACTTCATAAATAGGGAAATCATTCAAGTAAACACATGGCCTGCCAGCAATTCTAAAACCACATTCACACATCTGAGAACTGGTTATGCCTCCCTGACCTGGGGCCAAGAAGATGACCTTTCCAAGGTCTCCAACAATAAGAGAATAATATAGCCAAACAAAAGAACTCCATTGTTATTAGCAAGCATGCAAAATAATACTCTGAGAGTGTATCAATCATTGGCAATCTACACTCTCTACCCATGTTCTCTGATAAGACCTTTGATTTTTTTTTCTCAGTTGTTTTGGAAGTGTTATGTAAGCACAAGTTTAAGGCACACTTCCTGAATCCTCCTATGTAGGAATATTGGAACTATTAACACTTCTAGAGCTAATATTTGATACATGACTTTGACACATCATACCTTCTGGATACTTGCTAATTTTCATTGAAAACTGTTTGGCTTTACCTTGTAATGCTGAATATATTGTTAGTTTCCTATTAAATCACTACAAACTTGATGGCTTAAAACAACAGAAATTTATCTCACACAGCTGTGGAGACCAGAAGTCCAAAGTTCACAGTTCAGGTTTCACTGGACTGAGTCAATGTGTTGACAGGGCATCTTCTCCTCTGCTGTCTTGGAGTCAAATCTCCTTTTGCCTCCCACTTAGAAGAACCCACCTGGATGATCTAGGGTGATTTTCTGATCTCAAGGCCCTTAATTTAATCACTTCTTCAAAGATGCTTCTTCTATAAATATATACAGTAACAGTCACAGGTTTGGGCGATTAGGATGTGAACATATCTTTGGGGACCATTGTCAGCCTACCACAATACCTAGCAATTCCAGTCCAATTAAACGCTCTAAAGATACTCCTGCAAAAGAGCACCAGGAAACATATACAAGACTATTCATAAGTGTACTTTATAAGTGCATTTTAAAAGTCCAAAGGAAAACATCCAGATGTCTGTTAGTAAGTGAATGGATTAATAATGAGTGGCATGTTTACATAAAGAGAAGTTTATCCATTAGTGACAATGAATAAGCAGTAGAAACAACAGAGTGAAAAGCAAATCCCCACTTACAAGTGTACACAATATGATACTGTTTATATAAAGCTCAAAACATGTAAAATATTGACCAGGGAAATATGTGGTAAAGTCTTGATTTTCTTTTAAATAAAGATAATGATAAAGACAACATTTAAAATGCAGTTACCTATGGGTTAGTGGGGGTAGAAAATGGAACAGGCTAGGGGTTGGGGATTGGGAAGGAACACCCAGGTAACTTCAACAATATTGGAAATGTTTTAACTCTCATGTTGTGTAGTGAGTTCTAAGGTGTTTATTTTCTCATGCTTTACAATTTGCACATATTACAAATATTCTATATATGTATCAAATATTTTAAAAAACCCTAAGGTAATGGACCTACAGGGTATTATGCTTAAGGTAATGGACCTACAGGGTATTATGCTAAGTGAAAAAGTAAGACAGAGAAAGACAAATATGACATCATTTCACTTACAGGTGGAACATAAAAAACAAACAAAAAAACCCCAAATGAATAAACAAAACAAAAGAGAAACAGACTCATAGATATAGAGAAACTGGTGGTCACCAGAGGGAGGAAGAAGAGATGTGGGCAAAATAGGTGAAGGAGAGTAAGAGGTAAAAATTTCCAGTTATAAAGTAAGTATGTCACAAGGATATAATATATAGCAAAGGGAATGTAGTCAATAAATTTTAATAACTTTGTATGGGCATAGATGATTATTAGATTTATCATGGTGATCATTTCATAATGTATTTAAATGTGGAATCACAATGCTGTATACCTGAGACTAATATAACATTGTATGTCAACTAGATTTCAATTAAAAAAAAAAAACCCACCCCCTCAAAAAACCCCATCAATGTAATTTGTGGCATTGCTAGGCCTGTTTTGAAGCTAGGTATATAGATTCAAGCTGGAGAAAACAAAGGGATCTATCACAAGAATTCACATGGATAGGAACTGGGAAGCTTCTGAGATTTGAAGCAGCTAAATTATTAACTTAGCTCTGGTGCACAGGAGGAAGAATCTGGTGCAGTGAGGCTGGTCCAGCTACAAACCAATTATCTCACAAATTCTTAACTTGCCGATAGCTTCTTTTTTGACAGCAGTGTTTCCTCCCTAAATATAACAATCACACAGAGTAATTTTAAAAGTTACCCGATTTAATAAATCAGAATTTCAAAAAAGACATCAGATAATCTGCATATTCAATTATCAAGGAAACCTGGGAATCTCTAGAGCAGTGCTTCTCAGACACTAACATGCACAGGAATCACTTGGGATCATTTGAAATGCAGATTTTGACTCAGTAGGTCTGGAGTGGCATCTAAGTGTGCCTTTCTGAAAGCAGCAGGTAATGAGGACATTCCCAGTCGAGGGCACCATTTCAGCAGCAAGGTTCTAGAGCTCAGAATCGTGTCACAGACCCCCACCCTCACTGCCACCCCCCTCCCCACTTGAAAGTTTGGGAAGTGCTATCTATAGATGCATTTCACAGCAAAATTCATAAACATTGAATTTAACACAATTGCAAAGGAGTTGGAGATTTGAGTGCCTCAGGACTTTGGAGTGCCCCAGGACATTGTCCTTCAGTCAGTTAGTTCAGTTGCTCAGTCATATCCAACTCTTTGTGACCCCATGGACTGCAGCACACCAGGCCTCCCTGTCCATCACCAACTCCCAGAGTCCACCCAAACCCATGTCCATTGAGTCGGTGACCCCATCCAACAATCTATCCTCTATCGTCCCCTTCTCCTCCTGCCTTCAATCTTTCCCAGCATCAGGGTCTTTCCAAATGAGTCAGCTCTTCGCATCAGATGGCCAAAGTATTAAGAGTTTCAGCTTCAACATCAGTCCTTCCAATGAACACTCAGGACTGATCTCCTTTAGGATTGACTGGTTGGATCTCCTTGCAGTCCAAGGGACTCTCGAGTCTTCTCCAACACCACAGTTCAAAAGCATCAATTCTTTGGCACTCAGCTTTCTTTATAGTCCAACTCCCACATCCAAACATGACTATTGGAAAAACCATAGCTTTGACTAGACAGATTTTGTTGGCAAAGTAATGTCTCTGCTTTTTAATATGCTGTCTAGGTTGGTCATAACTTTCCTTCCAAGGAAAAAGCATCTTTTCATTTCAAGGCTGCAGTCACCATCTGCAGTGATTTTGGAGCCCCCCAAAAATAAAGTCAACTGCTGCTTCCACATCTATTTGCCATGAAGTGATGCACCAGATGCCATGATCTTTGTTTTCTGAGTGTTGAGCTTTAGGCCAACTTTTTCACTTTCCTCTTTCAATTTCATCAGGAGGCTCTTTAGTTCTTCTTCACTTTCTGCCATAAGGGTGGTGTCATCTGCATATCTGAGGTTATTGATATTTCTCCCAGCAATCTTGATTCCAGCTTGTGCTTCATCCAGCCCAGCAGTTTTCATGATGTACTCTGCATAAAAGTTAAATAAGCAGGGTGACAATATACAGCCTTGACGTACTCCTTTCCTGATTTGGAGCTAGTCTGTTGTTCCATGTCCAGTTCTAAGTGTCACTACCTGACCTGCATACAGATGTCAAGGGGCAGGTCAGGTGGTCTGGTAGTCCCATCTCTTGAAGAATTTTCCACAATTTATTGTGATCCACACAGTCAAAGGCTTTGCCATAGTTAATAAAGCAGAAGTAGACGTTTTTCTGGAACTCTCTTGCTTTTTCCATGATCCAGTGGATGTTAGCAATTTGATCCCTGGTTCCTCTGCCTTTTCTAAAACGAGCTTGAACATCTGGAAGTTCACAGTTCACGTATTGCTGAAGCTTGGCTTGGAGAATTTTGAGCATTACTTTACTAACATGTGAGATGAGCAGAATTGTGTGGTAGTTTGAGCATTCTTTGGCATTGCCTTTCTTTGGGATTGGAAGGAAAACTGACCTTTTCCAGTCCTGTGGCCACTGCTGAGTTTTCCAAGTTTGCTGGCATATTGAGTGCAGCACTTTGACAGCATCATCTTTTAGGATTTGAAATAGCTCAACTGGAATTCCATCACCTCCACTAGCTTGGTTCGCAGTAATGCTTCCTAAGGCCTATTTGACTTCACATTCCAGGATGTCTGACTCTAGGTGAGTGATCACACCATCGTGATTATATAAGGTTAATAGGATATACATTATTAACCTGATTCTGATTAAATGATAGGAATCTTTGAATAATAACATCCAACATTTATTGAGCACCTACTATATGCTTTGGCACTATGCTAAAAGTTCTCGATGTATCATCTCATTTAATCCTCACAACAAATCTAAGAGGGAGGTACTGTTGTTACCATTCTCATCTGACAAATAAGGAACTGGTGCATAGCAAGGTTGAAGTAATTTGCTCAAGTGTATTGAGTGAACCTGATTCTTGAGCCCAGATGTTTAATCACTATGTTTCAATCTAGTCTTGCTGCTGCTGCTGCTGCTAAGTCGATTCAGTCGTGTCCGACTCTGTGCAACCCCATAGACGGCAGCCCACCAGGCTCCCCCGTCCCTGGGATTCTCCAGGCAAGAACACTGGAGTGGGTTGTCATTTCCTTCTCCAATGCATGAAAGTGAAAAGTGAAAGTGAAGTCGCTCAGTCGTATCCGACTCTTAGTGACCCCACGGACAGCAGCCCACCAGGCTCCTCTGTCCATGGGATTTTCCAGGCAAGAGTACTGGAGTGGGGTGCCATTGCCTTCTCCGCAATCTAGTCTTAGTGTATAGCAATTACTTTGAAGAAAGTAGTTCTTTTTATTAAAATTTGTCAGGAGAGTGAAAATGTGGACCAACTAGACCAGAGGTTTTCAAATTCTGATGGGGTTTCAAATTCAGAATCTCCTGGGGGCACTTGTTAAACATGATAAAACAATGCTTGAGTTAAATCCTAGAATAGAATCTCTGGGAGTTGGGGAGGGAACTTGTGTATTTAAGCAACGCTGCAGATGATTCTAATGTGTAAAGTCTGAGTATCATTGCCATAGATTTAACAAAGAATATTGTTTCTGGACTTCCCTGTAGCTCAAATGGTAAGAATCTGCCTGCATCGCAGGTGACCAGAGTTCGATCTCTGGGTTGGGAAGATCCTCTGGAGAATGATATGGCAATTCACTCCAGTATTCTTGTCTGGAGAATTCCATGGACAGAGGAACCTGGCAGGCTACAGTCCACAAAGAGTTGGACACAACTGAGCAACTAACACACACAGAGTTTTAAAAATCCAAAGGTAAGTTAAATGAAATTTGTTATTCAAATAAGGAAAGTTGGCTCTGAGGGTTAAGAAGTTCCTAGAAATGCATTTCTTTTTTTTTTTTTTCATTGATTGATTTTATTTTTAAACTTTACATAATTGTATTAGTTTTGCCAAATATCAAAATGAATCCGCCACAGGTATACATGTGTTCCCCATCCTGAACCCTCCTCCCTCCTCCCTCCCCATACCATCCCTCTGGGTCGTCCCAGTGCACTATTCTGACTCTGATCTTAATGAGGAAGACTATGGTTTTTCCAGTAGTCATGTATGGATGTGAAAGTTGGACCATAAAGAAGGCTTAGCACCAAAGAATTAATGCTTTTGAACTGTGATGTTGTGTAAGACTCTTGAGTCCCTTGGGCTGTCAGGAGATCAAACCAGTCAATCCTAAAGGAAATCAGTCCTGATTATTCATCAGAAGGACTGATGCTGAAACTGAGGCTCCGATACTTTCACCATCTGATGCGAAGAACTGACTCCTTAGAAAGGACCCTGATGGTGGGAAAGATTGAAGGCAGAAGGGGACGACAGAGGATGAGATGGTTGGTTGGCATCACCGACTCAATGGATATGAGTTTGAGCAAACTCCAGGAGATGGTGAAGGACAGGGAAGCCTGGTGTGCCACAGTCCATGGGGTCACAAAGAGTGGAACAGAACTGAGTTACTGAACAAGTGTGTATCTGTGAATCCCAAACTCCTAATTTATTCCTCCCCCTGTTCCCCTGTGGTCACCATAAGTTTGTTTTCTATGTCTGTGGGTCTATTTCTGTTTTGGATATAAGTTCATTTGTATCATTTTTTTTAGATTCCACATATAAGTGATATCATATAATGTTTGTCTTTGTCTGGTTTACTTAGTATGATAACCTCCATTGGTAATCAAGATTGCAGGGAGAAATATCAATAATCTCAGATATGCAGATGACACCACCCTAATGGCAAAAACTGAAGAGGAACTAAAGAACCTCTTGATGAGAGTGAAAAAGTTGACTTAAAACTCAACATTCAAAAAACTAAGATCATAGCATCTGGTCCTATCACTTCATGGCAAATACATGGGGAAACTATGGAAACAGTGAGAGACTTTATTTTTCTGAGCTCCAAAATCACTGCAGATGGTGACTGCAGCCATGAAATTCAAAGACGCTTGCTCCTTGGAAGAAAAGCTATGACCAACCTAGACAGCATATTAAAAAGCAGAGACATTACTTTGATGCAAAGGTCCATCTAGTCAAAGCTATGGTTTTTCCAGTAGTCATGTATGAAAGTGAGAGTTGGACACTAAAGAAACCTGAGTGCCAAAGAATTGATACTTTTGAACTGTGGTGTTGGAGAAGACTCCTGAGAGTCCCTTGGACTGCAAGGAGATCAAACCAGTCAACCCTAAAGGAAATCAGTTCCGAATATTCATTGCAAGAACTGATGCTGAAGCTGAAGCTCCAATATTTGGCCACCTGATGTGAAGAGCTGACTCCTTAGAAAAGACCCTGGTGCTGGGAAAGATTGAAGACAGGAGGAGAAGGGGACGATAAAGGATGAGATGGTTGGATGGCATTACCGACTCAATGGACATGAGTTTGAGGAAACTCCTGGAGATGGCAATGGACAGGGAAGCCTGGCATAATACAGTCCATGGGGTCATAGAGTTGGATATGACTGAGCGACTGAACTGACTGGTAATTTAGACATAAAGATAGGTGTTTGTCTCATGTGACTTTTTAGAACTTTTAAATACCATAAAACTGACTATATCAGGGAAAATATTAGTATTACATTTTTCTAATTAGAGGAAGGGGATAGATTTACTTTTTAAAGAACAGTTCAACCTTGAACAATGAGGGTTTGAACTGCTGGGGTCCACTTCTACTTGTTTTTTCCCACTAAATTCATACTTGATTTTAGCACTACATGATTCCCATTCGGTAAAATGCATGGATGTTGAACCTAGGATAAGTAGGGTTGACAGTAGAGTTATTCTTGGGTTTTCAGGGGAGGATCAGCTCCCCTAACCGCTGAATTGTTCAAAGGTCAACTGTAGTTCACATTATCAAGGACCCAAAAAATTACTTATAGAGTGGTGTCAGGAACCTGTAAGAATAGTGGCAGGAAAATTAATCCTATAACCCACCTCCATCCTCAGACAAGCTTAAATAACAGAAAGCATGGGAGGCATAGCTTGCGTCTTTCCTAAACTCTTGCTTACTTTTTGTTCTCTGTTCATTTGTTTATTCAAGCAATTTAACATAAAAACTTATGTGTGACTTCATTGTGCCAAGTGTAGCTCTAGGAGCTGGGGATACAGAGCTGAAGAAGGCTTACACACTTTGCTTTAAACTAGTTATAACTAGTTAACTAGTTATATCAATAGAAGCATGAGATTTAACAAAGCACAAATTGGTGGTTGTGAACAGAAAAGCAGTTAAAAGGTGAGAGAAGGGAGAATTTTCTTGATGTCCAAAACAGCTAAAGAAGGTGGATTCTGTTTAAAGACCAGTAACTGGATGGCAATCCTACCCAAGATTTTTTTTTAAAGAAAAATATATATGATACCTTTGAGGGTACAGATATTTTATAAGAATTTAACTTTATCTCTGGTGATATATATTTTTAAGGGATCATTGAAGAAATAATTTGTGAGCATCCTAGAGAAGGGAAGTGGTGAACATCTGAGCCAAGAACAAGTCATGCGAGATCAGGTTCATTTCCTTGTTATTAATAGATTAGAGAACCATGGTTGATTTGGGGTTGAGTGGGTGGTAGGGAAGCAAAAATAATAGATGTGGATTCACAGAAATGTTTTAGAAACAATATGTATTGCATGTCTGCCTAGATCAGACAGTTGCATTTACATTTTAATATTTGATTACCATAAGCCTGTTAAGGAATACTGTCATCTGAGAAAATAAACAGAAAACAGGCCCTCCAAGCTTGACACTGAAGGAGTCTCTGTAAAAGAAAATCTTGGTGGAGTTGGTTTGCCCACCCATTAGGCTTCCAACTCTGATCCTAGGGATTCACCTCCTTTTATGGAGATAAATACTCTCACAATGACTTTTTCTTACATTGGTAGACTGGCTCAATTATAACAGAAGACTTTCCCTTTAGTACTCTGCAGCAAAGCTAAGAAAGGGCTGGGAGCCATAAACAAGATTTTGGGAACCACAGGAGAAAACAAAATGGAAATAAACACAAAAAGGACCTGAAACTAAATAACATGATTTACAAAATAAAGTTTATTATTTACAAAATAAAGTTTATTCGTCTTGAATTTACAACCCACTGTAGAAATTATGACTTTCTCTCACTACTAGATTACTTGTTTTGAATGACGGTTTTCAGCACACTGCTATATATTTTAAACAGTTTTTTTGCTTCCAGACACACTTTAAAGCTACAAAGTGCTTTACCTATCTTCTAGAACCTTATCTTCTTTTTTTATATAATTAAAAAAATTATTTATTTTTGGCTGTGCCGAGTCTTTGCTGCTTTGTGAGGGCTGTCTTTAGTTGTGGTGAGTGGGGGCTGCTTGAGTTGCACTGTGCGGCTTCTCAGTGCGGTGGCTTCTCTTGTGAAGCACAGGCTCTGGGTGTGCAACTGTGTGCACACAGAAGACTGTGTGCAACTACAGTCTTCCGTAGTTGCAGAACGCAGCCTCAGCAGTTGCAGCTGGCAGGCTCTAGAGCCCACGCTCAGTTATGGCGCATGGGATTAGTTGCTCTGCAGCATACGGAATCTTCCTGGACCAGGGATCAAACTCTTTGGCAGGCAGATTCTTATCTGCTGCACCAACAGGAAGTCCTAGAACCTTATCTTCCACTAGTCCTCAATGTGAGTTCCTTGTTTCACTGCCTTTCCTATTCAAAGACTTCAGAATATGTCACTTGTTTTGCCTCTATGCTCAAACCATTCTTCAACATCCATTCCAGCTACTCGAACTGTTTTTTTTTTTTTTCAGGACTTTGTGGTTTCAAGGACCAAAAATTCAATTAATTAGCTCAAGTAAAAGGTTTTCTTAGAGTAATATGATATGTGATTTCTCAGAAATAGTAATCAAAGTACTTGAGCCTTGTATCACTTGTGAATATTTGAGACTTAAGCAATAATTTTTCCCTTACATCAGAAAATATCTGGAGGTAGCCAAGTTGCTGGTTGTTTTAGTAGCTCAAGATTAAAAAGACCAGCGTTTCTCTTCTTCACCTTTCCCTCATGATCACAAGGTGGCTGCTGTAACTCAAATACTGTTCAAGGAAAGCAGAAAGAAGAGGGAAGGAAAACCAGTGTTTTTCTTTGGTCAGGAAAGTAAAAATTTTCACAGAAATCTTCCAGTAGACCTCTGCTTACATTACATTTACAATAACTCTGGCACATAGCTGCTCATAAAGGACATGAAATGACAAGCCACATATTGGAAGGAAAAATTTACAACACAAAGAATTGCTATCAAGAATATACAAAGAACTTCTATAGTTTGATAAAAATAAGAAAAAAAATCTAATAGAAAAATAGGCAAAAACATGATTAGGTAATTGACAGAAGAGGAAATATTTTTGGTAAATAAATTTAGGAAAAGGTGCCCAACCACATTAGTGATCATGGAAATGTAAAATAAGACTACATTGAAATAGACACTGCATCTATTAAATTACCAAAAATTAAGAACTCTCAAAATTTTAAGTGTTGATATAAATATGGAGTCGTATCTACCACTGGTGAGGGATAGGTAAGATGGTATAATGCTTAGTAATACAATTTGGGATTTTCTAGTGAAGTTGGATGCTTGTAAACCCCATGAAAGTAGTTCCACAACTTTCCACATAGGAGACATGTAGGTGAATGTTCACAGCAGCATTATTTGTAATAGCAAGAATGGCAATAACCCAGGTGGCCGTTGTCAGAAGAATGAATAGAATGATACATTTATATGATATACCTGCAATGATTGCAGCAACATCAATCGGTATAAGAAATGAGTGAAAAAAATCAAGGGCAAAAGACTACATATATGGCATATGTTTTTAAAAGATAAAATATAAGATAGCTATACAAAGTGACATGTACACATGTGGCCATGTGTTTTTCCACATGAAAAAAACAAAGAACAAGATAAACACAAAATTCAGGATAGTGGTTACCTCACCTGAAGTAGAGTACAAGAAAGGGATTGAACACATAGATAGATTCAGTGATACCACAGTGCTTTAGGCATTGAGTAGTGGATTCCAGTCATCCACTATTATGTTTTATAACTTACTTATAGGTATATCTATGTATCAGAGATTACATAATAAAAAATTTTAATAACAAATAGTTTTGACAATAAGTACAAAAAAGATTATAGCAGATTGTAAAGCTTTTTGGATGGGGGAGACACATGTACCAAGGAACCAGACATTTACATTTTTTATTGTTTTAGTTTCACAAAGCTTCTTGAGTATAATAAAAATTATATTTGATTCAGTCCAAGTGGGGAGAAAGGACATAATTACATACAAATACTCTAAGGGAATTTATTCATTAAATTTTACAAGGTGAATATCATTCACTTTGCAGAAACTTTATAAAATAAAAAGAAGCAAGTACTGTTGGAAAAGACAGGAGACTTACCAATAACATTATGTTAAAGAATAGAGCAAGGAAAGGAGTGGGGACAGAAGAGAGAATACACAAATATTTAAAGAGAAAGTGAAATGGACGGTGCAGATTACAGTCTCCTTTTCAAAATGCTTAGTAATACAAGAGGAGAAGGCAATGGCACCCCACTCCAGTACTCTTGCCTGGAGAATCCCATGGATGGAGGAGCCTGGTAGGCTGCAGTCCATGGGGTTGCTAAGAGTAGGACATGACTGAGCGACTTCCCTTTCACTTTTCACTTTCATGCATTGGAGAAGGAAATGGCAACCCACTCCAGTGTTCTTGCCTGGAGAGTCCCAGGGACGGGGAAGCCTGGTGGGCTGCCGTCTCTGGGGTCGCACAGAGTCGGACATGACTGAAGTGACTTAGTAGTAGTAGTAGTAGTAGTAATACAAGAAGAAAGGAAATTAGTTTCTCATTTCTTCAGAGATTCTTCAGGACTATTCTTCCCAAGTGCACTCTACTTTGCTTTTATATTTGGTGCCTGTATTACACAGGGAAAAATACAGATTCCAGGACAAATTTTTGTTAAACATTTAAGAAAATCTCTAAGGTTTTATGTCCAATCCAGGGACACACTAGAACCTACCCCAAGAGGGTGTTAATGATGTCACTATATAATAATTATCTCCTTTTTGTTATTTTCACTATCATTTCAAGGTTATTTAACTCATTCTCAATTCCAGTGATCACACTAGAAACTAATCGTGAAAATAAACCAAAACAAATCACATTCCTTCCAAAATCTAACAAAACCTCCCACTTCCCAAAACAAAATGACATTTCTTAATCATTCTTTCAACTGAGGACTTACTGCTTATATGTGCAAGTGCACATCCCTTTTAAAATCACAGGGCATGACAATGCATTTTAGTGGACTTTGTTGATTTTTTTTTTTTTTGCCACACTCAGCAACTTGTGGAGTCTAAGCTCCCCATCCAGGGATTAAACCCAGACCCTGGTCAGTGAGTGTGGAGCCCTAATCACTGGACTGCCAGGAAATTAATTCCCTGTTGATTTATTTTTAAAGCTATTATTTGTAACTCCTCCAAAAGGCAAAACATACTGTCTTGTTCATTATCTTCTCACCTAAGAAAATGGCTGTTGATGTGGGGGAGAGACAGGAAAGAACAATGTAACTATCACCCTCCTATGAAGTGTTGCCAGGGCTCCCAGGTGTAATCCCCGCCCCTTTTGTGTGCCACCTGTACACTTCTGTGGAGAAAGTCCAAAGCAGTTAAGTACAGTTTTCAATTTGTCTAACGTCTTTGATGAAGGTAAGATATGAATGTGGAGGAAAGTTACCAATGGTTAACATATGTAGAGGGTTTAATCTTTTGGAAAACACTTTCATATTTATTTTTTTCCAGGCTTCACACTTCTTGACTAGAACACACAGCAGGGATTATCAACATCCTGATGTTACAGGTTACTTTGCTAGGGTCCTACGGGAATGAGGGGTGAGTGAAATAAACTCATTTCTGATACTTGTTAAAATGGTGAGGTACAGTCTATTTAAAACTATTTCAATAGGGGATCATAACTTGCAACAGGAGAAAGAAATTGTGCTCAACCTCCAATACAGCAAAGACACCAGGAAATTTATTATAGCCAACAAACAAGAGTGAGGGGGTTAGTGGATGAGAAATTAAGACAAAACATTAAGGATAGCGGGATGCTTGCTTAAAGGCAGGTCCGAGGACTTATATACTAACGGACTTTATATATAAACGAATCTGATAGCATAGGCAAGGTAACCAGATACTAAAGGTGCAAGGATGACTTAGCAGAATTCACGCCAATACGGGGCTCTGCCCGGCCAGATTCGAAGGCCTCAATGGAGGCCTAGGTGAGTAGAGGGCTGGGAGGAGCCTGACTAAAGTTCAGACAAGGAGAGAGAGACTGTCATTGACAACCCCGTTTCTCTTTATTACCCAATCCCCATGGATGAGGAGAGCTGGCAGGCAACCGGGGTGGGGGTGGGTCCAGTTCTTTCTCCGAAGCACCAACGACCGGTGGCCAGAGATCAGAAGGCCAGGTTCGGCGACACCAGCAGAAAGCGTGTCTGAACAACGTTCCTCGCACTGCACGGGAGGTGCCCCCACGCTCCGCCCGTCCGCCGCGCGTCCCACTTGAGGGGCGGGCTCCGCAGGTCGGGACCGCAGGCGCCGATTGGCTGACGCGCCCGAGCCGGGGTTTCCCGGCCCCGCCCCGTGCCCCTCACTGGCCGCCCCGCCGCCGCCGCTGCGCTCCCTCAGCCCGCGAGGCCGCGCGCAGGCAGGTCCCGCGCTGCCCCGCGGGAGGGGCTTACCGGTCCCCATCCTTAAAGCACGAGTCCGGACGCCCCGCCTGTTGGAGAGGGTGCCTGGCTGTGGACAGCCAACAGCCAGGGCGGGCCAGGGCCGACCGAGGAGGGCCTGAGGCTACGGAGCCGCCGCGGCTGGCACACGAGCGTCTCGGCCCGGACCCAGTGCTTGCGGGAGCTGTGAGGGGAGGGGTCGTGGGCGCCATTGCTGCCCGTCAGAACGCCGCGGGGGTCCCCGTCAGCCCTAGCAGCTCTCCCCTGTCTGGGAGGAGCCGTCGCCAGTCCCCGGCCCTGTCTCCTGAATCGGGTGCCTCCTCTGCCATCCGTGCGGAGACCATGTTTGACAAGACGCGGCTGCCGTACGTGGCCCTCGATGTGCTCTGCGTGTTGCTGGGTACGTACGCGCCGCCGGCCCGAGGGGCGTGTGCGCGCGAGCCCGGGGTGGGGTGCATCGGTGGGGTGCGGGCGTGTGTCCGCTGGGAGGTGACTCGCCGGGAATCGCGGACGGGCGTGGGGGGCGTGTGCCTGACGCGCGAACCTTGCCCGGCTAGACGCTGGGGCGGCTTCCGCAGCCCGGGGACCCTGCTTCGCAGCCCGCATCCCCGCGTGGCCGCTGCTGTCAGTCTGCCTTTCTATTGCCCGCCGGTGCGCTGAGCCCACCCTGCTTGGATGCTGTTCACGCCTCTGCGCTCCATCCCTTGCTCTCCTGTCCTCTGTTCCCCATTTCACTCCCAGCAGAGAGGGTGGGGTCCTCCCCTCGCTGATGTAGGGAAGCTTGGTGGTCACTGGCTCATCAGGTTTGGTGACAAAACCGGAGGGTTTTGATGCACTGGGAATTCTCAGTAACTGGCGCCAGTGCCAGGTTTATCTTCCTTGTGGGAAGCAGTTTCAAGTTTTCGTCTATAAAAGGTTAGAACGCTCCTAATTAGAAGGTGTTACCGGCTTGTAAATTGTCAGGCTGTAAGTGGGTGTGATGATGCCAGGTTTCTGCCTATAGGTTTGAAGAAGCTTACTTTTGAGGGGGATGGGGTTGGCGTGGTGTGCCCCAGACCTGCTGTTTCCTTCTCTGCACAGACCTCGTCGTCGTGTAGGTTTCCATCTCCTGTGAGAGCCCACAAGGAGCACTGGACGTTTCTTTGGCTGCAGCGAATTTGGCGTTGTCTTTCTGACTGAAGAGTTCAGTCGTAGGGCTTCTGGTCGCCAGTTGCTCTTTTGACGAAAAAGAATCGAAGTCATCTGGGTAAGGGCTAGGCATTGGAAGGAGAGATTTTCACCGTCTTCATATGTATTGTGTAAGGCAGTATCTTTGAACTATTTATACGTTTTGGAAAAAAAATACTTACCAGAAGACCTGCTCGATGTTCGGGTAGTCCTCATGTTTGAGTATCGAAGTAATAGTATTGGCGAGCTCTCAGCGTTGGAGAGCTGTGACTTTAGCATCCTAGACGCAGGTCTGCATAATGGCTTTTCGGTGAGAGGAAACTTCCTCCGCTTTTAATCCAGTACCGTCTCCCCTGCCTCAAACCTGACCATTTAGGTGCTTGTAGTCTCGCCGAAGTTTTATAAATTCTGTTACCTGTTTTTTGAGGAAAAGTCTTGCTTATGAAACATCTTTATTGTTTACCAGGACATTTCCTATATAGCCCCACAGTGAATTTTAGAAATTCCGTTTAGGAAAGGGAAACACGATTTTGGAACACTATTTTTATAAAAACACAAGTGATCCTTTCAGATGTCCAGACATATTCATAATTACATTAATTATATTCAGATTTATTGGCAATGAAAAGTTTACCTTGGTAAATATGTTATATTTTAAAATGTATTTAAATTTATACTCAGTGTTTGTGGAGCTTTGTTAAATTTCATTTATGTTTCAGTGAGGGGAGAGGAAAATGTTGAGTCAGAAGTGATTTTTAAAATTCTAATATATTGGATATTATCCTATTATTGCCACATACTGTACTGTCAGAGTTATATATAAAGTTCCCATTTTTCCTACCTTATGCAGTTACTAATTTTTGAAACAAATGCGTTTTCTCTTTGGGCCAAGCACTGAAGCAGGATAGATGAAACATAATACTGCTCTTAGGTAGATCAGTGTTATTAAACACAGAGCCATATACTAAATCTATGTTTTGTTTATTTTAATTCATGTATATTTGAGGGAACTATTGCAGTACAACTTTATAAAATTGTGGGGTTTTGTAGTCTGTTTTCAACATGCTGCAAGCATCCCATAACTGTCCAATAGAATTAAGAGTAATTTTATTGCTAACTTGGCCTGACAGCTGCAGAATTTATGATGACTCTCAATAAAAGATAAAATTGTTATTTCTGATTTTAAAATCTTTGGTTTTGGAAAAAGCTTGTTTAGGAGACTTATGCATTAAGTATCAGTATCAGATACCTGATCTATTTGAAAAACAGATTTTTTCTGTTTTTGTATGGCTAGAGTTTTAAAATAATTAAGTGTATTGTCAAGATAAGCTCAGAATTCCCTTTTCCTAAATAGAAAGTGAAATACTGGCTTATTTTAATTTGGTATATAAGATGACATTAGATTTAATAGCATCAATATTCTGTTATAAACAACAGTGAAGGAGAACAGTGATTCTAGAGATACAAAGTATTTTCATGCTGAGTTTTGGGAGATTATATATTTTTATTAAAAAACTCACCTTTCTAGTGGGGTCTATGAGTCATTTTATTTTATTTATTTTTAAGCTTTATGGCTGAGCTGCACAGCATGCAGGATCTTAGTTCCCCAACCAGGGATTGAATCTGTACCCCTTGCCGTTGAAGCGCAGAGTCTTAACCACTGGACTGCCAAAAAGTCACCTTTAAGGGTCATTTAAAGTTTTATTTTTATTCATCTTACTGACAATAGGAGGTTGGCGGCCTTTAAAATAGTGGTAGTTCAAAGAGGGTTATTAACTTGGCATTAAGTTTTTTCTTTTTCTTTGGAGAACTACAGGTAAAAGTTGACTGTAGCAACAGAAAGATGATCAAGCAGATCATAAGTACAGGGTTATGTGAAAGTGGTTCTTAATTATAATGTGAATATGTTCCAGGTTCTGTTAATGATCACCCAACATCATGCAGTGTATCCATTTAATATGATGATGTTATGTGCTTGTGTTACATGGCTGTTTTATAATATTACAGAAAGTGATGTCTGTTTAAATGATAAACATGCCTGTATGTAAGGGGGCGGGTGTGTGCATGCTTACACACGTGTAAAAGCATTTCTGTCCCAAGTCAGTATTATCACCACTATGAAACATGATTTCCTCCATATAATATACCCAAATTATTACTTCCTTCAGTGGATCTGGTCTCTTCTTGGAAAAAGAGTGAGAATTTTGAGAGATGATGTGTATTTGATTCCTTTCTGAGATGGAGTGTGGTCTTGCCAGCTTTCTCTGGCTCCTTTGATAATGAGTTCTATGATTGTAGAAAAGGCTATAAATATCACCTGAGCACACAAGAAAAGCTGCTGTACAGAGAATCGTAGTGGGCTGATGTGAAAGCTGTGTTTTGCTCATTGTGTTAAACCACGTCCTAAATAAAACTTAATTGCTGAGAGTCATTTTAGATTTTATGCACTCTGGCATTAGGCTGCCAATGAATTGATTCAGTGCACATTGATTGAAGGCTAACTCTGTTCCAAGTTCATGTTAGGTGCTAAAGATAAAGATGAATTAGAAAGTCTATGCCCTCAAGGAGCTTAGGGTCTAATGAGGGAGAAACAAACAAGAGGTTATACTACATCATGATAAATGTAATAATAAAGGTATGGAATAGATGCTCTTTGAGTACAGAAAAAAGATTTGTGCTATAAATGATCTATCGTAGATAAATGGGTTGTCTGTTTTTGTCTAGAGATGCAGAAATGACAAATGTTACCCCAGGAGTACTCTTAGAATCTTTTTTTTTTTCTTCTCAGCTTAGTACAGGGCAATGGGAGCCCAAGTAAGTAGCTGTGTGTATGACTTTTTTGCAGGTATCTCGTGATGCCTGGAAGTTTTAGGTGGAACTGGCAGAACCTTTTTATGTGCCTGAGTTTTGCTGGGTAGCAGTCATTTGGAATATCTTTCTATATTGTGCCTTCTTTTTTGGCTCCTCTGGATCTTTTCTCCACCCTGCGCTATGCTCTGGGAGGCTAGTGCTGTGAACTGCAACTAGGCTGTTGCTTTTTGTTTCTGGTTGACTTTGACCAATGGGACAACAGCAGGAGGCCTGGAAGACCCAGTTTCTTCCTGCTGGATTTGCGTTGCCAGAGCTATTTTGTGTTTTGTGAGTAGGTCACAGCTTCTATTCAGTGGCCATCTGTGCCAGCCAGCTACAGTTACAGATCTTTCTGGGTTTTGGTAACCCTCTACTTGCCCATTTAGCCTAGAGATGATGTTGCTGGTACCATTCCCTGCTGCTTTCCGTAAATCCTACCTATACCTTTGAAGATGGTTCCTTTATAAAATTCTTATTTAAATACTTTATTTGGGTGTGCTGTTTTTTGCCAGGGCGCTACTGATAATACTCATGTTATGTCCAAAACAGATCTGAGGTGATTTCCCTTTCTGCACTTGACAGCAATTACATTGGCCCATAAAAGCAGATGATAACAGGAACTCATGGGCTCCAACATTGGTTTTCTTAGAAGGGAGGGGGTCATGGTTTCCTCAACATACTGCAAACATGGTATCACCTTTATGCCAAATCAGTCAGTAAATTTAGGGGAAAATCTGGCAGCAGAGAACACTGGCAGCCATACTAGGTGGTTGTGTGTGCGTTCCAAGTTGCTTTCGTCGTGTCCGACTCTTTGCTACCCTAATGGACTATAGGCTGCCAGGTTTCTCTGTCCATGCAGGTTCTCCAGGCAAGAATACTGGAATGTGTTGCCATGCCCTCCTCCAGGGGATCTTCTGACTCAGGGATTAAACCCGAGTCTCTTCTGTCTCCTGCAATGGCAGGCAGGTTCTTTAACACTAGTGCCACTTGGGAAGCCCCAGGTGATTGTGGAATCCCATTACTTATTCTTCTTCAGTAATTATGCTGATCTCATTCTGCCCCTTAAGTATTAGCCATAGGAGTGCTCCTTTTCCTGATCTCAGTTTGGGCCACTTTCTTAAGGGAAAGTCAGATATTTAATGAAAGAGTCTCCTTTGTTGAAAGTCTGCAGCCTTCCTTTTTCTCCTAACATTTATTTGTTCATTTACTCATTATTGGGTGAATTCACCCACACATTTGTTTTATTATCTAGTAGATGCTGGGAATTCTGTTAGATACCAAAGAGGTAAATAAGTAAGTAAATAAATAGGACATAGTACTATCCTGATTACTTGCCATTTCAATTTCTGTTTACTTCTATTAAGCTAACTTCTTTTGCTTCTGCTTAAAGTTTACTGTTTGTTTCTCTGTTTTATATAACTTTTGTCTTTTCTCCCAGCCATTGAGAGGGGGAAGGAATCTCAAAAAATGAACAAAAATTTGTCAAACTGGCATATTCTTGGGTCAGACTGGCCTCCTCTTGCAAGACTTTTTCTACCTTTAAATGGCTAGTTTGGAACAAAAGCAGAGGCCTGGAAGAAACTGATAGTATTTGGCTCTAGTTGGCTTTATACAGTTGACTTTAAACTTGAATTTACCTTGCTTGGATGAGAGTATGGAAATATTCAGAAAACATTCCCCTCTATAGCTTTTGTGAAAAGTAATTTTTTCCTTTACATTCTATTTGAATTAAATCCCTTTTGGAAACTCATGGACATGCCATAATCTTTGTTAATATCTTTCTTGCTTAGTCATTTTTGGCTGAATTCTACCAAAGTTCCCTATGTGTTACTCAGTTTGTGAAATTATTCTAATTACTTTTGATAAGAAATTAAAGTTTAAATTGTTACTGTTTATCTGATTTAAAAAGAAGCTGGTAGAAAGTTACTAAAACCTACATTTTAAGAGAACTAGTTAACATGTAGCTTTAGGTTTTTTATGTGTTTTTTTTTTTTGGTTGCTCTGGCATGTAGGATCTAGTTCCCCATCAAGGGATCGAACCCAGGCCCTCCTGCCTTGGCAGCATGGAGTGTGGTTAACTACTGGACCTCCAGGGAAGTCCCTAGAAACGTTTTTTGTGTTTTTTTTTTATTTTTATTTTTTGCCCCATGGCTTGTGGGATTTTAGTTTCTAGACCAGGGATTGAACCCGGACCCTTGGTAATGAGAGCCCGGAGTCCTAGTCACTGGAACAACAGGGAATTCCCTTCTGCAAAGGAATTTGAAATGTTATTTCCTCCTAAATTACTGGTTTAATTCAGCATTTAGGATGGAAATATACAGTCTGTGTAATAAGCTAGTTAGGGATTATATAGGAACTGTCTTGTCCCTTATTTTCTTTCTGAAAAAGGATTCATTCAGATATTATGAACAGTGGTTACAAGTAACTCTTTTCTTTCTTTTTGTCCCTCCTTTTTGCTGTATGTGTGTGTGCTCAGTCATGTCCTCTCTTTGTGACCCCATGGACTGTAGCCCACCAGGCTCCTCTGTCCATAATTTTTCAGGCAATAATACTGCAGCAGGTTGCCATTTCCTTCTCCAGAGGATTTTCCTGACCTAGGGATCAAACCTGAGTCTCCTGCATCTCCTGTGTTGGCAGGTGGATTCTTTACCACTGCTACTTGGGAAGTCCTTCTGTTTCTACGTACCTTATTTTCCGTTTTCACTTTTTCCTTCCTGCTTTCCTTCGCCCTTCAACCTTGCTGTCTTGATTTAAAGCCCAGATGGCTCAGACTGAGTTGTTTCAGTTTTACTTAACTGAAACTAATCTAACATTGGTTATGACTTTATAAACTATTGATTTTTCTTTAAAACATTAGATAGACAGCATAGTCTAGTGATGGACTCTGGATCCAAACTGTAGGTTCAATTCCAGTTCCTCCATTTACTAGCTGTGCAACCGTAGGCAGATTTCCTCTGTGTGTGTCTGTTGTGTCAGCTGTGTAATGATAAAGTACCTACCTTGTATGGTTGTTGTGAGGCTTAAATGAGTGAAAATATAAAGGTCTTAGAGTAGGCCTTGCACTCGTGTGCATAAGATGATTGTCAAATAAAAGTAATCCTCTATAATCCTGCAATAATTAAAACATCATTATTTTAGTAAAAATAACATCAACATAGTTTTGTATTAGGGACAAAAATACAAACTTCAAACTGTTCCCTGTGAATACTCATGGAATGTCTTTGAAGCTTACAGAACATCTTGAAATAGTAGTGTCTTATCAGTCATGTGTAAAAACCACATATATGATCTTCAGGTAGTGGTAATCCCAGCTATGTTGGAAAATGATCTGTATAGTGTGTGGTAGAGTGTAACTAAACAGATGGAAAAACTGTTACTTTATACAGTGGTTAAGTCCTGAATTTCAACTTAAGAAAATGGAGTTAGCCAGACACTGGTCGGTCACCTTCACTATTTTTATTGTCCAGGCCTTGGAATTGATTGAGTCACCATATAAAAAGTAGACTTAATATTCCTAAAATTTTTGAATGACTCTAATTGTATTCCCTCATTTGTATGAATTCTGTTGTTTGATTTCCTACCTATGGTTAAGCAGGCATCAAAGAAAAGACTATTGTGTAATACCTCTTCATACCCCATCTCCTTCTTACTTCTGTTTTTTCAATCAGATATTTATTTATTGGCTGTGCTGTGTTGGTTGTGGGATCCTAGTTCCCTGACCAGGGATTGTACGCCAGCCCCCTGCAGTGGAAGTATGGAGGCCTAACTACTGGATCTCTAGGGAATTACCTCAGCTATTTATTTTGACATATGTTAACCTGATACTATCTTTTATTTTTTATGTTGTGTTTAATAGAGTGTTATTGCTCAGTTGCTAAGTCGTGCCTGACTCTTTGTGACCTCAAGACTGAAGCACACCAGGCTTCCTGGTCCTTCACTATTTCCCGGAGTTTTCTCAAACTCATGTCCATTGGATTGGTGATGCCATCCAACCATCTTATCCTCTTTCACCCCCTTCTCCTCCTGTTCTCAATCTTTCCCAGCATCAGGGCCTTTTCTAATGAGTCGGCTCTTTGCATCAGGTGGCCGAAGTATGGGGCTTCAACTTCAACATCAGTCCTTCCAATGAATGTTAATATTGATTTCCTTTAGGAATACAATGTTAAGTTTTAAAATATTTGACGTTGCAACATCGTTCACTTGTTTATCAGCTATTATGTGCTTAATGGGGCTTCACTGATGGCCCAGCTGGTAAAGAACCCATCTGCCAATGCAGAAGATGCAGGAGACTCAGGTTCAATCCCTGGGTGGGAAAATTGCTTGGAGACGGAAATGGAAACCCGCTCCAATATTCTTGCCTGGAAAATTCCATGGACAAAGGAGCCTGGCATTGCTGCAGTCCATGGGGTCACAAAGAGTTGGACATGGCTAAGCACACACACACACACACACACACACACACACACACATGCGTGCTTAATATTTACAATGCTAGGAGTTGTAAATTTCATTGTGAAAAAGATAAGTAAGGTCTCTATACTAATAGTTACAGATATTTGTGAATGCCATGAAAGAATGTAAGCAAGGTTAGAAGAGAGTGAGATATTGAGGTGTCAGGGTCATAATCTCAGGGAAGGCTTCTCTGAGGAAGGCATATTTAAATTCAGATTTAAGAATGAAAGTAAGTTGGTCATGGAGGAGCTGAAAGAAGATGATTCCAGGCATAGGAAAGAGCAGGTGTTGAGGGGCAAAGGGCATTTGTAACAGAAAAGAGGCCAGTGTGGTGGGAATACAGTATGTATCCTAGTGTTCTTAATAGTAACTATTGCAGATTATTTCTAAATGTCAAAGTGGATAATAATAATAACTGACATTTAGGGCTCTATGTCTGTGTGTGGCTATGAGGTCTATCAAAACCTGCTCAGGGAGGATAGCTTAGTTATCTTCATTCTGTTGATGGTGGAACTAAGGCCTCAGGTAGCTGAGAAACTGCCAATGGAAGCCAGGTAAGAAGTGGCATGGTTGGGAATTGGGAAATGCATTTTTAAGAGTTACAACTTTTGAATTCAGATTGACTGTCCAGATTGAGAAATGAAGAGGGTAAGAAATGAGGGACTGAGGGAATTAATTGGCTGTAAAAGCAGTGATTATTTTAGGTGGGCTAAATCTTTTATGACTATCTTTATTCCATATAATGTGGCTTCATAGTCAGTTTCTGCTTATGTTTTGAGCATGTATCTGCTGTCCAAAGGAGGCACTTTAATTTTTCATAAATCAAACTCCTAATAACTACTAAGAGTTTGCTCGGAGGGTATATCATACTGGAAGATATAACCGATTTGCCCTGATCAGTAAAGTTTGTTGTTGTTTAGTCGCTTAGTTGTGTCTGACTCTTTTACAACCCCTTGGACTATAGTCTGCCAGGGTCCTCTGTCCATGGGGATTCTCTAGGCAAGAATATTGGAGTGAGTTGCCATTTCCTTCTCCACGGGACCTTCCCAATGCAGGGATCAAACCCACATCTCCTGTGTCTCCTGCATTAGCAGGTGGGTTCTTTACCACCGTGCCATCTGGAAAGCCAGATCACTAATATACTCATAGATTTTTTTCTCCAAATAGCACTGTTGTTATAGGCCATTTTACCCAGGAAAGGAAGACCTTTGTACTTTATTGCATGTCATGTGAATCACGTGTGTAGAGTTTAGAGTCACCTTTGGTAACTCATTCCAGTAGATATAGTTAGAACCTCTGGTTTAGTTCTCAGTTGTCACTTCTTGGAAATGTTTCCTGTGTCTGTTTTTCAGGGTGGGGTGCCTAGGAAAATGACATATAGGAAATGTGTAGCGGATGAGCTCTTGAGTTAATTGGCAGCTTGTTAAGCCAGGTTCTGCCTTGCCTTTTGGTTCATTTACGTCAGCAGGAAAATAGGGCTTGACTTCGTAGGTGCTTGAGAGGTAAATAAGAAGAAAACTATTCCTTATTCAATGCATAAATGAGCCTGTGGTAAATGTTTTACGTAACTCATGAAATCATCACAAAACTGTGAAGTAATAGGCTTGTTGTATGCCCTAGCACTGGTGATACAAAAATGGGTGAAAAAATAAAACTCATGGATCTCAAGTAGCTTCTTGCTTACTCTGGAAAACAGACTCGTAACAAACAATGACAATACCATATGGTAAGCTGAGTGCCTGATATGTCAGAGCACTTGGGTACTAAGAGTGAGTGAGACAGGGTCTCTGTCCCCAAGGGGTACACAGATGCTGTAAGGGGAGAGAAGCAGGTATTTTAATGAAGTCTGTGTGAATTTCAGGACAACTGCTCCTGAGATTTTCACTTTTACTTTCCAGCCAGGATACTGTAAACCTTGGGGAACATTGCTGCTGCTGCTAAGTCACTTCAGTCATGTCTGACTCTGTGCGACCCCATAGACGGCAGCCCACCAGGCTCCCTGTTACACTTTTGGTTAGGGCTAAATTCTGGAAATAATTCCTATAGATAGTTCTGAAGTGGTGAAATGAGTCATGTCTGACCCTTTGCAACCCCATGGACTGTATAGTCAATGGAATTCTCCAGGCTAGAATACTGGAGTGGGTAGTCATTACCTTCTCCAGGGGATCTTCCCAACCCAGGGATTGAACCCAGGTCTCCCGCATTGCAGGCGGATTCTTTACCAGCTGAGCTACTAGGGAAGCACAAGAATACTGGAGTGGGTATCCTGTCCCTTCTCTAGTGGATAGTTCAGAATCCATCTTTATTACTGGGTGGAAACACTGTAATATGAGTGCTTGCTGCTGCTGCAAAGTCGCTTCAGTTGTGTCCGACTCTGTGCAATCCCATAGACGGCAGCCCACCAGGCTCCCCCGTCCCTGGGATTCTCCAGGCAAGAACACTGGAGTGGGTTGCCATTTCCTTCTCCAATGCATGAAAGTGAAAACTGAAAGTGAAGTCACTCAGTCATGTCTGACTCTTAGCGATCCCATGGACTGTAGCCCAACAGGCTCCTCCATCCATGGGATTTTCCAGGCAAGAGTACTGGAGTGGGGTGCCATTGCCTTCTCTGATATGAGTGCTTAGAAAGCGTGTAATACATGTTAGGCATTCAGATATTTTTTACATGAATGAGTAGGCAAGATACTTGAGTCAGTCACTCTTCTGGGGGTTGGAATTTAACTCTGCTATTAACTGTGTGACATTGGGCAGGTTGTTTCAGCTCTCCATAAGTCTTGTCACCTAATGAGGAAAAAGATAATGATAATAGTGTCTTCCTCATAGTGCTGTGAAATTAGATGAGATAATGTGAGAGAGTGTATGTGAAGTGTTTAACATAGTCCTGATCTGTCCCGTTGTATCATTATCACTATTAAGATAATAACCCAATTTGGCCACTGATCCCGTCTGTTGTTTAAATTTGATACCATGTACTGGTGAGTTTTCTTTTGGGACATTGTTTAGTGTAGTTCTAGCTTCAGTTTAAATAGCATTTGAATTGGGACCTGGTTCATATTTCAGTTTTTCGTGCCCAGATCACTATGGGAGATGTTCTGATTACTCCTAACCTGTTTCTTTCTGGAATCAGATACCTCACTGAGATCTTATCATTTTACTTCTAGGTGAGCAGTATTTCCACAGCTCATAGACAAGGTACCAATATGAATATCTGTAGTTGAGTGAAATAGTAATAAACAAAGGTGTGTGTGAAGTGGAAATGGCATGATTTGGGTAATGGTAACTTCTCTTGGTACTCACGTTTTAAAGCATGAATATTTTATTTCTTGAATATGAGCTAGTCAGAACCTAATAACTTGCAGTTGAAGCTGAAGTATGGCTGCAGTACAGCTAAACATAACAGGTTCTTTTCATAACTTCTCTTGATCAGTAAGAATTTTTCCTTGTTTTCTTTCCATGAAGTTTAAGAAATAAATGTTTATAGTGGTCACATCCACCTGCAGTGTTCTGGGATAGGCCTAATTTTAGGATAGCCTTCTATGTCATAAAGGCAGTATGACTCTATAATTAAATGTATGGCTAAATGTAATTAAAATTCATACTTTTATAATATTTTATGTTTTAATATTATATATTTACAATATTTTTCTTTAAAAAGCCTATTTAAACAGTTTTTCAAATGACATCCTAATTGATTTGGAAAATATACCTAGTATAGTTATACAGTGTAGCAGAAGCAAGTGACATTTATTATATTTTATATTTTTAAAAAATGGCATTGATAAGAGAAAGAAATTTTGAATATGCTCCTTCTCATATGTTGTCTATGTCTAACCCAGTGGCCTAGTTGGAGAAGAGGTCTCTTACATTATGATGTTATCAAAACTTGTTAGGCAAGTTATGGGTAATACTCAACTTTATAGCTAGTGTTGGATATCTATATGAATATGAGTGAGATTCTAAGTTCTGCCATTGACTGTAATTTAATTACTAACCAAATCTAACAATGAATAAATTATCTTTTAAGAAGATAAGTTTTTTGCATTAGACTTCCCCGCCTTGCTTAGGATTTGACATTGTGGATGATTTTTCACTGAATAACAATTTTGTTTATGTAATTTATTTAAAGGGTTCAAAGTGTGATCTGGTAGTGAAAGTGGTTGGCTTTTAAGTCACATTCTAGTTTTGCTTCTGCTGTTCTCTCTGATCACATCGGCTGTTTCGTTTACTCATGTGTAAATTATAATGAGAATAATGTCTGCCTTATCTATCTCTCTGGGTCATAATGGTAAGCAAATTTTCTTATTAAGGAGAGTCAATAGCTGCAGAACATATTTGGGCATTTGACACTAGGGTAGGAAAACAAAGAACGCAGGGTAAACGGGGCATTTTGAGCAAGGCAGCACACTTGTAGGAGATCTGTTATTGATCTAGCCAGGTCATGAAGGGAATGTTGTCAGCAGAAAACAGGAAAAATCTGAAGGCTGACTGAAGTATTCAGAAAGTAGTGACATGGGAAAAATGGTCCCTGATACAAATAATGTAGGGCCCCTGCTTGAGTTTCTTTTTTGCCACACATAGGCATATGACTTTATCAGTGACCAAATAACTTATGAAATCTTGAAACTAGTTGGATACTCTTATGTCAGCCATACTGTTAGAAGTGGTGACATATGCCACCTTGAGAAGCCAAAGCAGAATATGATTTGGTCAGACTCACTGAAATTTCAGTGAAGGGAGATTTTCAGTTTTAAAAAAGATGAAAAAGGACGTTCAACTGCCATTAAATTAAAAAAAAATACAAAAATAAATCACAGTTAGACTAGGTTAGATCTAGTCTGCTTAATATCAGGAGATTGTCATCTGTATCAGTAGCAGTTTATCTTCAGCTAAGACTGTCAAAATCTTTTGGCAAACATCTGAAATACCAGGGAAATCTTTTCTAACTTTGTATTTGCCTGTGCTCTATTCTATTCCAGTGACTTGCAGAATATTTAATAGGAAATAGGAGAGAGATGTTCTTTGAAATAAAATAATTACATTATCTAAGATTATGTTTCTGTTTTCCTCAGTACTAGTCTTGTAGTTTGTTAGTCAGTTAATGATTGGAGTGGTGAGACCTTAATGTTTCTGTGTAGCGTTGGCTGGCAGAATGATGCATTACTCTGTAGGGCATTGGCATATAGCTTCCGTTGAACAGTTAAGGGATTTCATCTGCCCAATAACCCTGGAAACCTACCACCAATTGGAAATATATACACCAGAAGTAAAATACTATGGCCAAAGTTACAAGAACTATTGAAGTTGAGTCCTATTTAAGAATCATATTTTTGTTTGCTAATAATTTAAAGCTTATACTTAAAAGCATTGAGCTATTCAGTAGTTGTGACAGCCCTGATCTTGGCTTTGGCTAACTTAATTTCTTCTGATAAAAAGGGAGGCAAAGAGTAAAGTGAGGAAAAGAAAAATTTTTTTAAATGAAGAAGTGAATATTGCTATAGTCCGTTTTTACCTTGCAAGAGGAAGTTAGGAAAGGATGAAGCTTCCTTGAGAGAAAGCAGGACAATAGGGTTAATCATGACGGTGCCTCACGAGGCCTAGAATAAGTAAAGAAGTGCTTCCCAGTAAAGAGATTGTAGTGGAGATTCTGATTTTTAGTTGGATAAATCTAAGGGTCACATTTACAATGGTTTAAATTTCCTGAAGTAAAGAATTTGTTGTTTAGGTTGGTCAACGATAATTCAACCTATGTTTAGAATTTACTAGGGAAAGAGAACAGATTGCTGAAAAAATTTTGTTATAGTTACCCTTGCTTCATGTCCTCAGACTTTTCATAATTAAGAATGAAATACTGAGATTGGAGGGGAATTCCCTGGTGGTCCAGTAGTTAGGAGTCAGTGCTTTCTTTCTTTCTCTTTTTAAATATTTATTTATTTGGCTGTCCTGGGTCTTAGTTGCGGCCACACTGGATCTTTGATCATTGTGGCACCCAGGATCTTTAGTTGCAGCATGCGGGATCTAGTTTCCTGACCAGGGATCAAGCCCAGACCCCCTGCATTGGGGGCATGGAGTCTTAGCCACTGGACCACCAGGGAATTCCCAGGACTTGGCACTTTCACTGCCATGATATGGATTTGATCTCTGATCAGGGAACTAAGATCCCACAAGCTGCCCAGTGTGGCAAAAATCAGTCAATCCATTTACCTGTCAATCAATCAATAAAATTTTAAAAAGAATAAAATATTGAGATTGGAAGATGGCGTAACTTGGTTGAATGTTTTATAAATTAAAAGCAGAGGGGTTTGAAATTTTGAACTGTCAGATATATCAAATAGAGTTGTGACAGAAATGTTATAGCTCAGATAGGGGCTAGCTATAAACATATTTTAGTGTATTATCTGAATATAATTCAGAAGAAGGTGTTTATGTTATAGGAGATAAAAACTTATTAATACTTTCTATAATAAAGGGTGTGAATGGTACTTGTTTAAGGGGGCTAGCATCATATCTGTGCAAACTAATTACTCAAAAATAAGAGAGAAATGAACTGTTGCAGTTTAAATGTAGGGTGTTACCTTGCAATTTCAACAGAACTTTATTAAAATATTTTTTATTTTATCAAGATACTAGTCCCATTTTTTTTTAATGTATAAAAGTTTTACAAAATTATTTTGTATTCATAGGATGCATAAAATTTAAAGAATATGGACACTGGAAAGGTACCGGTCTGATCACCTACTAGGGTGAATCACCCAAGTTCACAACTTCAGTTTCTTTATCTGAAAAGGACTGGGTCTTCATCTGTATGTTCTTGTTGGCTGTGATGCAGTGTCCATTATGTAGTAGGCATTTGTTTATTCTGGTAGTATTCGTTCTTACACACATTGTGTGCTTAGTTCTGTTGTGGGCAGTGGAGATGCATATAATCACACAAATAAATATAAAAATGAACCATTAAGTGCTCTGAAGGAGAGGTTTGGGTACTATGAGAGTTTATAAACAGGATTTTGAATAAGAAGGATAGGGTAGCTTTTTAAAATGATGACTTTGGCTGCAGGGTGGAATAATAGATTGGAGCTGGAAAAGAATGGATTTAGGGAGATCAGTCAGAGAAGGCAATGGCACCCCACTCCAGTACTCTTGCCTGGAAAATTCCATGGATGGAGGAGCCTGGCGGGCTGCAGTCCATGGGGTTGCGAAGAGTCAGACACGACTGAGCGACTTCACTTTTACTTTTCACTTTCATGCATTGGAGAAAGAAATGGCAACCCACTCCAGTGTTCTTGCCTGGAGAATCCCAGGGATGGGGGAGCCTGGTGGGCTGCCATCTATGGGGTCGCACAGAGTCGGACACGACTGAAGCAACTTAGCAGCAGCAGCAGCAGCAGCAGCGGGGAGATCAGTTAGGAAGCTGTCTCAGGGGTCCAAATGAGATAATGGTAGTGAAAGTAAAGAGGTGCTGGTAGAGATGGAGGAAGGCTGAGGGATTTGTGAAGTATCTGGGAGAGAAAATGGACCAGTTTTGGTGACATAGGAAAAATGGAGAGTCAGAGAGAGAGAAATATCAAAGATAGTTTTGAAAGTTCTGGCTTGTATAATTGGATAGATTTCTATAATAACTAAACTGGGGAGCCCTAGGAGAGAACCCATTTGAAATGGGAATGGGGATGGAGATGAGATAGCGAGTTTGGTTTTCACCATGTTACGTGAAGTTTTGAAGTTTCCAAGAAGGAGTATCTGGTCCTTGTTTGGATAAATGGATCTAAAGCTCAGAGGAACTGTCTGACTTTTCAGAGTCCTGGGCATATTCATGGTAATTGAAGTCATGAGAATTGATGAAATCTCAGGAAGAAGTTATAAATTGAAAAAAAAAAACAGGTTTAGGACTGAGCTTCAGATTGGTTGGAAGAAATAAAAAAGGCCAAGACTGAGAGGGAGAGGATACTTTAAAAAACCAGAAGACTGTTTCTGGAAAGCCAAGTGAAGAGAGTGCCTCAAGAAGAGCGTGGTAACAATGTCTACATCCTCCTGAAAGGTAAGGTAACACCTGGAAAGTATCCATTTGGTTTAGTTACACTAAGGTCACTGATAACTTTATGTAAAGCCATTTTTAAATCGTGGTGGGCTGAGAAGTGAGTAATTGGTGAAGTGGAAATTTGTGGGTATTGGTAGTTCTTTTTAAAAAGTTGGAATTAGAAAGGAGAGTGTAGTAGCTAGTAGTCTGGGATAGTAGGTTGTCATGGTTTCTTGTGATACGCCAGGTGAGGGAAGAATGATCTTGCTAGATAAAGGAACCGTTTTTAGGCCAATGGTATAGTAATAGTTGAATTCCTCTTATAGAACCGTCTTTACTGAGAACAATGGATTATTTGATATCCATGCTTTCCAAAGTAATTGTTAACCAGATACGGTGGAATTTGGTATATGAAGCCTGGTAGACTGGTTTCAAAATTCTGCTTTGCTGTAGGAGCTGCTGAAGACGCCAGTTCAATCCCTGGGTCAGCTATATACCCTGGAGCAGGAAATAGCAGCCCACTCCAGTATTCTTGCCAGGATAATCCTGTGGACAGAGGAGCCTGGTGGGCTACAGTCCATGGGGTCACAAAGAGTTGGACATGACTGAGCGCACATGTACTATTTCTATTAGGCATTCTTGCTTTTGGTCACACAGATGCTTATTAGTCTTGTTGAACTTCAGTTTCTTCACTTGAATAATGGAGAGACTACTGTCTACTTCACAGATTTGTTAGTAATAAATAAGAATTAGTAGGCAGTCAACAAACTGTTACCTGCCTGTCTTTCTTTCTTGTTTCCCATGGTAGCTGCTGTTTAGTGTGTAGTTTCAGCATTGCATGTTTGCTCTTGGCCTGAAAGGAATAGTTTGTGGGAGTTCTTCCTTCTTGCAGCTTTTATCTTCTGTATAAAATTATACAAAAGATAACTTTTATCTTCTGTATAAAATTTAACTTGAGTGGTAGAAACATAGATTTTGGGGAAGATGGATATACGATTTGCTGCTGCAGTCATCGTAACTATTAAAAAAAGAATTTTACAAAACTTTTTGGCTTGTGTGCCTTTTTTTTTTTTAAAAAAGCACATGTGTTTTAAACAAAGCTTACTAATTTAGATATGCTACTTTGGTCACTTCCTGCCAAAGTTAGAGTTTTTATGTTTTCCTTCTGAGACACACCTTAGTATAACTTTATTTTAGTTTCTGGAACCTTGCCATTTGGCATAATTTCAGAGTAGACATGATGGATCCATATAAATTAAGATTTAAATACACAGTACATTTTTTTAATTGGTAGGGGCACGTGAACTCTTAAAAGCAGTTGAGATCTTAGGTCTGGATTTTGTTTGGTTGTTTAAACTTTTTCATCTGTAGTTTTGATTTTTTTTTAATTTATTTTTAATTGAAGGATAATTGCTTTACAGTGTTGTGTTGGTTTCTGCCAAATACCATGTAGTTTTGATTCGTTAAGTACTTCTTACACGTATTTGTACCAAAATGGTGAAATCAAGTTTGTCAGATATTTTTTCTACAAGTTCAGTTGCTAATGCAGTCTCCTTAAAGAATTTAAAATCTGCCCACCAGCCACCACCATCCATAGTCTCTAAAGAAGCATTTATGTATATACTTTTCTAGATGATAACAATTCTAGAAATTCTATAAAGGCATTAGAGCTTGTTAGTTTTATTCAAGAATCACTATAATATTAATAGTAAACACACACTTTTATTCTTTGGAATATAGGCCTTCCTGCTGAATGGGAGAAATTGTCGGTTGCCTAGTTGCTGAAAAAGGAGATTTCGTTGATTAAGCGAAGTTTGTGGATGGGATTTCTGAGACTGGAAGTCTCGTTGGTTCAGAGAGAGAAATAACTTAATCAGGTGTTCTCACCTGAATGTGGGGTGCTTTGTTTTACAAACTTAAATAATACCTGGATAAATCCCTACAGTTCATAATTTCTTTGGGTTTCCCAGGTGGCTCAATGGTAGAGAATCATCTGGCAGTGCAGGATATGGGGTTGGGGGGGGGTGTAGTTTGTGATTCCATGGGGAAGATCCCCTGGAGAAGGAAATGACAACCCACTCCAGTATTCTTACCTGGAAAATCTCATGGACAGAGGAGCTTGACGGGCTGTAGTCTATGGGGTCACAGAGAGTTGGACACAACTGAACGACTAAGCAGGCACGTGTCATTTTTTTAAGCTAAAGACTAAATAAATTCTACAGACACTGTGTTTCAAGGAGGAACTTTCTCCTTGATTCACTATGTTATATTGTCTTCTGAAATTTGTTGTCTCTTAATAAACTTTCAAAGAAAGATACAGTAGTTAATATTTGATGAAATATTCCTGTATATCTGTTCATAGATCTTCCAAGTTAAAAAACTTTCTCAATAGAGGAACTGCTCATATCTTGTTTCTTTCCCAAAGGTATATAGTTTATAATCTGTTTTACTTTGGAAATACATGATGTTACTATATGGATTCAGCATAATGTATTTTACCCCCATTTTTGGACATCTGAGTCTTGGACATGGAATAGCATCATTAGTGAAATCTAGATTAGTTTTTTCTTTTAAAATAATTATTCTGTGGTTTCCAAATTTTCTAGAATTAACATGTAATAAATTGGTAAACTCTGAAACGCCCAGAAAAGAAAATAAATATCATTACTAATCTCACTACCACTGAGAGATGACGCCTTTTAACATTTTGGTTATGTATCTTTTTATATTTATGAACTTAACACTTTTTTAAAAACCGGTGCTCTAAAAAAAAGTTGAGATGTTACTTCGTGTACTCTTTTTGACATAGTCTTCTACGAAGTTACCTTCAATGGTTATGTGGTACTTCATTGTTTTTGGCATAACCCTCTTTACCTCTGTTTTTAAATATTTAAGTTATCTGCAGTTTTTGTGCTGTAGTTCAGTATGTAACACCTTAGTAGATATTTTGGAAAACCTTCTTGAGTCATCCACCCCAGACTGTCTCAGGGTGTTCTAGCCTTTTCTTCCTGATTCTCTCTCTTCCAGTATTTCCTTCTTTAACAGTAAGACCAGATCAGGTTGACACAATATTCTTCAAACAATTTAACTATCTGTCAGTGAACATGCTGGCCTCTGTGAGTTTAGAAGTCAGAGAGATACCGAGCCATTTTATTTGCCAGAGATAAATAATTTCAGTACATGGGTTAAGTGTTGTGATAATTTTATGTAAGTATCAGGTCTGTGGAAACTCAGAAAGTGATTCTGAAGGCAGTAGGCAGAGGAGAAAGATCAGGGAATAGCATTTAATTTGTTTACAACAGGGAGGTACATAAATTCTATTTATTTGCATTCACTGCATGAGGAAACTGAGCTAGTTAATTTGCCCATGTTCACTCAAGTAGTAACTGAGAGAATGCCAAAAGTAAGCCCAACTAGGTGTATCTGACTACAAAGCCTCAGCTCTGTTTAGGACCCCACCCTGCCACACCAAAGGAAAGATTCCAGGAGGAACTGAATAGAAAGAAGCTGGAATGGCAAGTAGGTGTTAGCTGGGTGGAGGGGGTGGGGTTATTGTTTGGAGCTTGTGGAAGAGATTTGAAAAAAGGAGTAGAGAGAGGTGATGTGAGGCTTAAGCTAACATTTAAAAAAGTGTATATAGTAAAATTCACTCTTTGGGGATACAGTTCTGTGAATTGTCGACAATTTAAAATTTAGGGTTATGTAACCACCACACAATCAAGATACAGAACTAGTCTGTTGCCGCCCTAAATTCCCTCATATTTCTTTTTTTTAGTCAGCTCCTCCCACCATTCTGTACCTCTGACAAGCACTAGTCTGTTCTCCATCCTATAAAGTCATATAAATGGCATGTCATATAATGCCATGTAGTAAATGGAGTCATACAGTATGCAGTCTTTTGAATTTGGCCTCTTCACTTAGCCTAATGCATTTTAATTAGGCAGCCATTAATGATGTAAATATTACTGTACAATTTTGCTATAGTTTTTTGCCTACTTCAAAATTTGCTTATATCATCTTCAAGTCCAGTTTCATGTAAACAGAATGCTTTTTTTTTTTTTTTTGCTGAAAAATGATTAATAGTTATAGCTCCAGATATCAAAGAAGCCCAAAATATATTCCCGGTAAATGCCCAGGAGAAATTAAAATAGAACAAAATCAGCTGTCTCTTCCCACACCCTGTTACGTCAGCCTTCTCCTTGCTTTTTGCATGTAGAAATCTGCATGGAAAGTTTGCTACTGAATGTGACCTTTGCCAGCTTGAAGAAAAAAAGAGAACAGCTGTTACTAGGAGAGAGTGGAAGGAATGAATGTTGTTCCTGGCCAGTTGGCACTGTGTGCCTTTCTGGGGCAGTAACAACAGGTGACCAACTTCTCCTTTTTATTTTTGTTAGTGTATAAATAAATAGGCTAACTTGTTTTTTGTGCAGAAATCTCAGGGTATATATTAAAATAACCTGCCCATATAGTTGTCTTGGATTTTTTAAAAAGCTGTTTAAATACATACACAAATTTATTTTAAGTGTCTTAATGAACTAAGCGACTCCAAGGTTGAGGATATTATAGGTAATTATTGACAGAAAACCACAAAGAGTAAAACTTTGTTTGGTAAATGTCACTTATATCTAAACTGTACTTTCTCCCTTTTGTTTCAACTTAAACAGAAAACCAAAACGATAACTAAGTACTTTTTATAGTAAAACCATGTCAGCCACAGAGAGGTAGTGACTACAAGCCAATGACCAGAATGTAGGTATTTCTAAAAGTTGAGGGTGCACTGTTCTTTGAACTCTTGCCCCTGGATACTTTGAGTGCCATCTCTGTGAATCACACCCAAATATATAGTGCTCTCGACCACGGACCCCTCCCACGTGGCTTCCCGCTCTTCACCTTCTCCCTCTCTACCTCGCACAAACTCATCTTGAGGTACACCTTCCATCAAGTCTTTTCTTGCTCAAAGCCAGTGTTGATTTTTCATTTCTTACTGAAGCATATCCAAATTAATTACCTGGAATTGAAAATCTTCATCCTGTACTTTTGCTCTGCCCATTCATATTTCTCTTATTCCTCCTTGCACTTTACCCTACCACAGTTGGACTATCTTTTTTTTTTTTTTTTCCCTAATTGTCTGGCAACAGATTGAGCTCAGTTATCAGTTTTTAATTTATTTGTTTCCCATTGCAGTTGTTGTGACTGTTTTTCTACTCTATTAAACTCCAGTTATCTCCTACTCTCCTCATTTTTTTGCAAATGGTACCATTTCCTACTTCATTTAGAAGGCTTTAGTCAGATAAGTGTGTGTTTGAGTCCTGGACGCATCACTTACTATCAAAACTGGTAGACAGTATACATCTGAGTCTTACCTTCCCTCACCCACAACCCTCCCATGGACCTACCCAAGATTCTACAACTAAAAGGTTGAAGCAGAACCCAGCTCCTCTAGCACCAGCTGGCATCTGTTCTGAATGACCGTGCTGGTGTGTACTAGTTGTTAAATATTTTTAATTTCACCCTTATTATGTGTATGACTTTAATTATGTTACTTATCCTCTTTGAGTCATCCTCTCATCTTTAAAATGGGGATAGTAATAGCATGGTGACTCTTTGTTAATTCACTAAATATTTGTTGAGGGCCAACCTTGTACTAAGAACTGTCTTAGGTGCTTGAGGTATATCAGAGAACAAAAGAAATTTGTGCCTTTTTGGAGCTTGTGTTCTAGTATTGTAAGGATTAAATGAAAATTACTGTTAAGTGTTTGGTATGGTATCAGATCCACAGAGGTGCTCACACTGTTGCAGCTCCCTTTCTTCCTTTGTCACATGTTTCCATCAAGGCCAAAGGGCCAAGGGGAGTGTGCTAATACTGAATGTGGTGTCCCAAGAGTAACCAGAACCTGATTACATTGCAGAGCAATACAAATCAAATAGGAAACATTAAAAAAAAAACAACAACACAAAAACCTTAACAGTAACCAACCTTTTTTAAAAAAATTTATATTTAATTGGAGGATAATTGCTTTACAATATTGTGCTGGTTTCTGCCATACAATGTCATGAATCAGCCACAAGTATAACCCTGCTTTTGATGAGTTGTCTCAGTATGTTTTGGAGAAGGCAATGGCACCCCACTCCAGTACTCTTGCCTGGAAAATCCCATGGACAGAGGAGCATGGAAGGCTGAAGTCCATGGGGTTGCTGAGGGTTGGACATGACTGAGCGACTCCACTTTCACTTTTCACTTTCATGCACTGGAGAAGGAAATGGCAACCCACTCCAGTGTTCTTGCCTGGAGAATCCCAGGGACGGGGCGGCCTGGTGGGCTGCCGTCTATGGGGTCGGACACGACTGAAGCGACTTAGCAGCAGCAGCTCAGTATGTTTACATTTCCTTTCATCTCCTGTGGATTCAGCTCCAGCCATTCATCCTCATTCTCAAGTTCTCCTCTCCCACTACCTGCATTTCACTGCATCAGCTCACTGTCACATCTTTTGCACCATAGACAAGAGCAAAAAAATCATCACCCTTCTTTTGCTCTATTTATCCTTCAAGGTGTAGATCAAATTCTCCCCTTTCCTTCCTTTTATATCACAAGACATTTAAAAGTTTTTTACCCAATTACTTACTCTCTTTCTCTAATTCTTTCAGTCTTTCTGTTTTCACTCAGAGTACTGCAGTTCTTCTGTCATGGTTCATCAGTTACCACTTGTGTGTTCCTTTTCTGCTCTGCTTCTTTTTAAGTGGCATCTGTAATTGTCAAGACCATCTGAACCCAAAAGGCTCATGGCCTCATTGACGTGGGTTTTGAGTCACAATCCTGCAACCTAAGTTCCCTCGGGCCAGTTTCTTCATCTTCAAAATGATGTAATAACATTTACCTTTTAAAGTGATTAAAAGAAACCTAGCATACTGTCAGGGAGTTAAGTAAAAACATTACTGGCATTTTTGAGAAGTGCCCCTCCTCATTTTCCTTGACACTGTTCTTTCATGTTCTTTATCCTACTTACCTGGTAGTTCATTCCTCATTAATTGGCATGCGTGTGTGCTAAGTCACTTCGGTTGTGTCCGACTCTCTGCGACCCTATGGAATGTAGCTTGCCAGGCTCGTCCATCCATGGGATTCTCCAGACAAGGATACTGGAGTGGGTTGCCATGCCCTTCTCTAGTGGATCTTCTCAACCCAGGGATCCAACTTGCGTTTCTTTTGTCTCCCGAATTGGCAGGCATGTTCTTTACCAATAGCGCCACCTAGGTGGGTTATTAGTTAGCTGTCTCTTTTTTCTTTAGATTATTGTTCTTGCCACTTTTTCTGATCTTAGTAAGATCTCATGGCTTCAGCTATCCCTTTTATAATTGAGATTTCAGATATTCATCTCTAGTCTGCATTCTCTCTTGAGTGCCAGATATGAATGTCTAGCTGTGAGCTAGATGTGAAACATTTGTCAAATGATCTGGAATATGAATCAAGGAGTCTCAGCATTTGATATGCAGAGGAAACAGACTGTCTTACCTGGCATACTTCCTAGTTTCACTTGTTCAAGTTGGTAAAATTTTGAAAAACTTTCTTTATAGAGGAGGAGAAGAGAACCCTTTTTGTTTAAAAATAACACACAACTCCTGTCAGTTTGCAGGAAGAGTTTTCATGTGATTCTGGAAAGATGTGCAACACCTGTTTCCAAAGAAAGCAAGAAAAATATTGCATGTTTTTCTCTCCAAAATGTATTTTATTCAAACTGAATTGGACACCAAATAAAGAACATTCCTTAAATTTGGAATGAATAGAACTTTCTAAAAACTGCTCAGGTAACACTAAGTAGTAAAAGCCCAAAAAATTTTATTTACTTTTAACCTTGGACTGCTAAAAGGAGAAAATGAAAGGGTTTGTAGAAGCAAGTTTCACAAAAGTAACTGTAGACTTATTTGTTAGACCCAAATGTACATGTAGGGAAATGAACAAACATGGTTAAATTTACATATGTTGGATTTTGTTTTTGGAAGGGAGAATATTTCTTACATATGGGTTTTATCCATTACCTTTTTGGTAAAGCATCAGCTCCTAGAAGCAGTTACCTCACTGTTTATTTTTCTTGTAAGTTCGCTGTTTATTTTTCTTGTAAGTTTTGCTGAGGTTTCTTTCAAGTTTTGCAAAGTGCACTTACACATTAGGATGGTTCAGTGTAGTAGATTGAGATGTATTCTTGGTCACACAGAGCAACTCTGCCTTCACCCCCAATTGAACCAACATAAGGAAATAAACTGTTTATATACAGACCAGTTTAAGCTCATAGAATCATGGATTGAAAAGAGACCTAAGAAATGTCATTCTTTTTCATTTGTAAGGAGACTGAGACCCTGATAGTTATTCTAAGAGAGGTGGTATGATATGAAAAGAAGAGGAACTTTTTGTCAAAATTCTGACTTCCCTATTTACCAACTGTAATTCTAGTACCTGTCCTAGTACACACCCAAGATCTTTGTACTCTTGGGTGAGTTGCTTAACATCCATGAGTTTCTGATAAAATTTAGTTCTAAGATATAGTTAGTGCTGTTTGAAATTTTTAATAATTTGCTGTATTTGTTTTTCTTTTGTTAAACTTTAGCAAGCCTGATTATTTCATTAATCTGTAAAATCTCATTTGGTTTTATTGATTTGATTTTTCCTTGTTCTGTTTCATTAATTTCTGTCCTATATTTTTCCACTTTCTTGAGCTTTTAAAAGTTATTGTGTTGAATGTTTGTTTCATTAATTTCTAATACATAAATCTAAAACTACATTTTCACGTGTAGTATTTTAACTATACTTTAAATTTTTACTTGCCATATTTTCATTCGTACCCAACTGTTTTGTGATTTATATCTTGACTTTTCTCTGATTTAGTGACTTGTAAATTTTCAAACATACAGATTTGGAGGATACTCTCCCCATCGTGGAATTGTTAGATAGAATATAGACAAATACCTGGCAAATAGTTGGTATTCAACAAATGTTTTTCCTTTTCTTTAAAGAAATAAACTTTGACTTTTGAAATTAGAACAGGAAACATAACATTGGAATCAGTTCAGTTCAGTCAGTCACTCAGTCGTGTCCGACTGTTTGCGACCCCATGAATTGCAGCATGCCAGGCCTCCCTGTCCATCACCAACTCCCAGAGTTCACTCAGACTCAAGTCCATCGAGTCGATGTTGCCATCCAGCCATCTCATCCTCTGTCGTCCCCTTCTCCTCCTGCCCCCAATCCCTCCCAGCATCAGAGTCTTTTCCAATGAGTCAACTCTTCGCATGAGGTGGCCAAAGTACTGGAGTTTCAGCTTTAGCATCATTCCTTCCAAATAACACCCAGGACTGATCTCCTCTAGAATGGACTGGTTGGATCTCCTTGCAGTCTAAGGGACTCTCAAGAGTCTTCTCCAACACCACAGTTCAAAAGCATCAATTCTTCAGCAATCATCTTTCTTCACAGTCCAACTCTCGCATCCATACATGACAACTGGAAAAACCATAGCCTTGACTAGACGGACCTTTGTTGGCAAAGTAATGTCTCTGCTTTTGAATATGCTGTCTAGGTTGGTCATAACTTTCCTTCCAAGGAGTAAGCGTCTTTTAATTTCATGGCTGCAGTCACCATCTGCAGTGATTTTGGAGCCCAAAAAATAAAGTCTGACACTGTTTCTACTGTTTCTCCATCTATTTGCTATGAAGTGATGGGACCAGATGCCATGATCTTCATTTTCTGAATGTTGAGCTTTAAGCCAACTTTTTCACTCTCTTCTTTCACTTTCATCAAGAGGCTTTTTAGTTCCTCTTCACTTTCTGCCATAAATGACTTTAGTTCTATAATATAGCCAAATAAGGAAATGAACTGTTAGGAGCAAAGAGGGGTGATGGGAAGAGGGTAAAATTGGAAGGAGGAGAAGAGGAAAGAAAATTAAGGGAAGATATAGTAATATCAGGTTGAATTAATTCTAGCTTTTCTGAGGTCATATTCTACTGATCACTTAGGTCTGTGGCCTTTACAATATTATTTTTATTATGTTTCTTACACCTTTATAATAGAAGTGTCCATAGATGACCTTTTTGGTATGTCAGTGTACAGGTTGTAAAACTATATGGCAGAAGTTCTTGTGTTTTCATTAAAAACTTAAAGGAGTCTGGGAACCCCAAGAAGTTAAAGAACTGCTACTTTAGAGACCTCACTATGTGGGATAAATTGAGAAACCTACCAGGAAAGAATTCTGTTTTTTCCTGTTCTAACAGTAGTGATTATTACCCTCTTGAGAGATAGATAGTGTTCCTGATAATTCCTTAGGTTAGAAGTAGATGGTCAGGCGGTGTACTAAGAACAGAATTTAGCTTTTAGTGAAGTGAAATTTAAAACTATATGGTATTTTATAAGCATAAATATTGTACAACTTGGAATGAATTACCAAAACTTAAATGTCTTTGAGTAGTCATATTTTTATACAGCTAAGCTGAGTGTTCATGGCCTCCACTAAGAGTAGGAATAATTCTGGAGGTAATAAGCAGTTGGTGGTTGTTGTTCATTCGCTCAGTTGTGTCCAACTCTTTGTGACTCCATGGACTGCAGCACACCAGGCTTCCCTGCCCTTCACTATCTTCCGGAGTTTGCTCAAATTCATGTCCATTGAATTGGTGATGCCACAGTTGGTAGCTGCCATGAAGGTGGAATGCTATAAAGGCAGACTTTGGGCATCCAGAGACAATAAGGCACTCTGCTGGCTTAGAGATTAAGGACCTTCTTACTCCAGGACAGAAGAGTGGGAAGATTGGAGGTTGGTGAAGGAGGTAGGAGAGTACCCCCACATTACTTGACTGGCCCTCTTTCTTCCCCGTCTAAGAAGGCTAGTTGCCTGGAGAGAGAAACCAATTCAGGGTTCTAAAATTTGAGGAATGCAACAGGGATAGGTTCTTTAAAGGAAGCAAACCAAGAGTATTTTTGTGGGGGAATTTTATTCTGACCATTAGCTCACAGTTAAATCTATGTTTACTCAAGTACTTCATAATTGTTTCCTTTTAAGTTAGGGAATCAAAGTTAGGTTTGCTGTGTATTAAGTCTTAGTAAAATTTGTTGGCTCTCAACCTCAGTTTATCTTTAACCCCCTAAATCTGCATTATCCATTATAAAGCCTCTAATTATATGTAGCTATTTAGGATGAAGTTCAGTTCAGTTCAGTTCAGTCGCTCAGTTGTGTCCGACTCTTTGTGACCCCATGGACTGCAGCACGCCAGGCCTGTCTATCGCCAACTCCCAGAGTTTACTCAAATTCTTGTCCATTGAGTCGGAGATGCCATCCAACCATCTCATCCTCTGTTGTCCTCTTCTCCTCCCACCTTCGATCTTTGCCAGCTTCACAGTCTTTTCAGATGAGTCAGTTCTTCGCATCAGGTGGCCAAAGTATTGGAGTTTCAGCTTCAACATCAGTCCTTCCAATGAACACTCAAGACTGATTTCCTTTAGGATGGACTGGTTGAATCTCCTTGCTGTCCAAGGGACTCTCAAGAGTCTTCACCAACACCACAGTTCAAAGCATCAATTCTTCAGTGCTCAGCTTTCTTTATAGTCCAACTCTCACATCCATACATGACCACTGGAAAAACCATAGCCTTGCCTAGATGGACCTTTGCTGGCAAAGTAATGTCTCTGCTTTTTAATATGCTGTCTAGGTTGGTCATTAAAATAAAATTAAAAATCAGTCCTTCATTCTCACCAGCCACAGAGCAAGTGCTTATTAGCCATGCGTGACTAGTAGCAACTGTATTGGACAGTACATTATATTGGACGTTTTCGTCACCACAGAAAATTGTGTTGAACCTTACCCTAAATGGAATTGTTTCTTCTCTCCTCCATCAGACTAATGGTTTTTATTAAAACTTAATCAATTTTGAGCTTTTCTAAAAATATGAAACTTGAAAGACCCACTAAAGTAATATTCCTTTGCATATTTCATAATTTAAAAGATCAGATCAGATCAGTCGCTCAGTCGTGTCCGACTCTTTGCAACCCCGTGAATCACAGAACACCAGGCCTCCCTGTCCATCACCAACTCCCAGAGTTCACTCAGACTCACATCCATCGAGTCAGTGATGCCATCCAGCCATCTCATCCTCTGTCATCCCCTTCTCCTCTTGCCCCCAATCCCTCCCAGCATCAGAGTCTTTTCCAATGAGTCAACTCTTTGCATGAGGTGGCCAAAGTACTGGAGTTTCAGCTTTAGCATCATTCCTTCCAAAGAACACCCAGGACTGATCTCCTCTAGAATGGACTGGTTGGATCTCCTTGCAGTCCAAGGGACTCTCAAGAGTCTTCTCCAACACCACAGTTCAAAAGCATCAATTCTTCGGCGCTCAGCCTTCTTCACAGTCCAACTCTCACATCCATACATGACCACAGGAAAAACCATAGCCTTGACTAGACGAACCTTTGTTGGCAAAGTAATGTCTCTCCTTTTGAATATGCTATCTAGGTTGGACATAACTTTCCTTCCAAGGAGTAAGCGTCTTTTAATTTCATGGCTGCAGTCACCATCTGCAGTCATTTTGGAGCCCAGAAAAATAAAGTCTGACACTGTTTCCACTGTTTCCCCATCCATTTCCCATGAAGTGATGGGACTGGATGCCATGATCTTTGTTTTCTGAATGTTGAGCTTTAAGCCAACTTTTTCACTCTCAGAAAACAAATTTCTGATGTCACAGACTTTGGAAATTTGTTTTGTACACTTTTTAGGAGATATTAAACTTACAGCTGTTATGATTTACCTACTTCACATGTGGTAAATCATCATAGCTCTCAAAAGTTGCAAGATAGGAAAAACCCCAGAAGTACTAATTTCACTGTAGGGCTACTTTTCTGAGAACCTGTCAATCAGGCATAAAAGCCAAAAGATAATTTCTGTTACTTTGTTACTGTTACTTTATTTTTTGTGTTTAACAGACTAGAAAAATAGGCTTTTTTCTTTGCCCTGGTTTCATACAATCTCTATACCATAGATAGGACTTTTTCAGTTAAGTTGCATGTATAGAAATTTTAGGAAGCACAATGAAAAAGGTGTGGATTAAGCATTTTTTAAAGTTCAAAATCAATGATCATGATCTTTTGTTTTATTATGAATATTCAAACATGGAAGCACATATAGTAGAAAATGAGATTTCTACCTAATTTGTATTAATACCATCTGGAGATAACTACTGAAAAGTTGGTTGTATATTCTTCTAGGCTTTCCAATGTATATTTGAACATAAATGCAAGTAATTTGTTTTATATAAGTGAAATTACACTAAATACAGTGTTTTTAGAGATTTTGCCTACTAAACAGTGTATGTACATACACATATATTTCTGTGTATATGATTCATACTCATGCTACTGATTGGGTTTAAAAATTTTTCCAGATTGTATAGTAGGACATCTGAAGTATAACTATGCTTTGTGTAAAGATAATATACAATTGTAGTGTATGTGCAGCTGCTTTAGCATGATAGTGATCTATCATATGTGCTCAATACATGTTAGTTTCCATTCAGGTTTATAAATTACTACAAGACTAGCAAGGTTGCTATTTAAGAGTCTTGTAAGCTAGGCTGCCCCAATTATTTTAGGTGCTTCTGTAAGAGCAAAGATTTACTGGTGGTTAAGAGACTACATTATGATTTATCCTGTAGTATTCACTGTAAAGTTGTACAGTATGTGACAACATTTTGCATGGGAGTCTTGGAATGAAGTCCTTTGCTAACTGTGAAGGTGTACAGAATGGGTGCTAAGGTTGGGAATTGAGCACTTCCGTTATGGAGTAGCATATGTTACTGTGTGCTTTGTGATGAAATTTCAGGTCTGATAGTTTCTAGAGGTTCTAGAAAAGAGATTAGGAAAAGATGGATGTAGAGCTGATTGTTAATTATTTGTAAAGTCCTATTTTGAAGTATTATTGATTTTTACTCGTGGTTTCATTTTACTTCTGCTTTCCTGCAGGGAATTTATAGACATCAGTTTGGGGTAGATCAGTAAAGAGGATTGAATTGGGGCCCCAACTCCTTTTTTCATTGAGAAAAGAGTAAGGGGTGCTGTTGATAGAAATGCTTCTGCAGTAGCCATGTCTGAAGCTTTGCTTGGAGATAACGCTGGACTATACAGAAATTGCCTCCAGGATTCCAGGAGTTACTGAATCATAAATTCCTTATATAGTTAACATGGGTATATCAGTCTTTTTATCTTTGTTAGCACTCTCTGTTCCCAGTGGAAAACAAGCTTGAGAAATAATTGTTAGACTATAGAATTAGAAGTGCTTCCCTAGCATGTTCTTGGACTTAAGATTGTTATCCAATTTTGTTTCTTTGCTTTTTGTTCTTTTCTTGGTTTGTTTGTTTTAACTTGGGTCTTTATGGAGAGAAAAATAACTTAAAACTTTTCAAGACCTAAGTTTATAATTATACAGAATTATTATGTGCCACAGAGGCTTTTGCTTGCTTGTTTATTCATTCAGTGTACATTCCTTGAAGTGCTTACTATAAGCGGGATTGTGGAGGGAAGGCTATGAGATAGTAATCTACTCAGGGTAAAGGAAAACTGAAAACTGTATTCTGTAGAGAGTCCAAAGGCTGAAGATAGGGGTGTATGTATATGTATGTAAGAGAAGAGACACACATCCATGTATACAGTATACACATCCATGTATGCCGTATACACATCCATGTATACACAGAGACACAGTCCATGTAGTTCTGTAGGAAAAATCTCCTAAACATTTTTAGAACTGTCTCTTCTTCTATTCCCACTGTTATTTCTTTATTTCAACCCTCAACATGTTATATACACTTGTATTTCTTGCCTCTGGACTTTCCTTCTATTCTAAATCCACACTTCTTTTTCCTTTATACAATTTTTATGAGTCTTTTCCCCCACTAAGGCACAGATTGGGCTGGGTGTTTCCTGTCACCCACAGAATAAAGTCCAAACTTCTTAATACATAGTCTCAATATAGATTCTGTGAATAGTGCTTTTATTAAAACCTCTCCCGAGTTATCTACTTTTACTCTGTATTCCATGCTGAGACCCTGACTGGTCTTATCGTCTGCCTTTAGGTTATAGATAGCTTCTTTTTCCTTGTGTGGATCTGCTCTCATCATTGTCTGCCTTGTCCTCAGTACTTGGAAACTCACTTTGCCCTCTGGCTTCTAGATGGGTTTGATGCGGGGAAGCACTGGAAGAAGAGAGGGGTGTGTTTTTTCTCCTGGCATTCTCTTGCCAAATCCTGTCATGTTGGCCCTCCCAGAGGTCATAGCTCTCCGAACCTTTTAGGCCTACGAATGGTTGCCCCTTCAGGAGGTTGTATTAACATGATCGCTTAGCTTTACCCACACCCTCCATACCTTGTATATAGTCCCTTATTAAGCTCTTCTTAAGTTCCCCAGTTTACTGCTGGGATCCTGACTGCTGCATTGTCACAGTCATCTAAGCTTCAGTTCTGTTTGCAGTTACAGCTGTGTTATTTTCCAGTAGCACTTCTCTCTCTCTTATTAAAAATTTTTTGGTGAGGTCTTTTTCATTCCTTCTCTTTTTTAATTTTTCTGTTTTCTTTTCTTTTTTTTAACTGGATTAAAAAGAAGGTTTTCTTCACTGCACATGGCATGTGGGACCTTATTAGTTCCCCAGCCAGGGATCAAATCCACACCTCAAGTGTAGTTTTAATCACTGAACCATCAGGGAAGTTCCTCCTTGCCTTTTTTAGTCTTTTTTTTTTTTTTTTCCTTTCCTGGCACCATGACTGTCATGTAACAGGAATTGAAATGTCTGAGTGAATAAAGTGAGATCTTCAAGAGGATGGACACTTCAATGTGCCTGTGGTATAGCATAATTTATTTAGATGTCTGAAACTGAGAAAATGGGTGAAGGTAGTGGGTACTGAAGTCAGTATAGTCATTTTAATAACATCTAGATTTATATTTCATTCTTTTCAAAAAGTTAACTTAGAACTTGTTTTTCTTTACCTTTGCTTCAACATACTAGAAATTAACTGTAATTCTCTTTAAAATGCATTTTAGATTGATTCCATTGGATTTTTTTGTAAAACCTGTCTTTAAGAAAATATGTACTGTATATAAAATGGGAGCTATTTCAGTTATTACTTAATTGGAGGAGAATGTAGGTATTCATTTATTTGTCTTCCTCAATATAGCTTAGAAGAGATGCACTAACAGCAGACATACAGTGGCTAACAAATGTGTTTATTAGCAGAATTGAGATTTTAAAAAGTGACTTCTCTTAAGAGAATTTTAGTTAAGAAAAAAATATTCTAGAGTTATGATTACGGTCAAAAAATGTTTCTATAGCCTTTATATATTAAGGAAGGAGTATATGTCCTCTGAAAGAGTTTATTTTGAAAAGAATCTTCCTATAACACTACCTTTGATACAGAACTCTATTACTACCCTAAAAAATTACCATTGAAATTAATTTCTGTATAGATAGAAATATTTCATTGCTTTTTAGAGTCGAGTACTCTAGGGGGATGGCTATCCTGTGTGAATGTGTGTGTCTTAGTCTGCTTGGGCTGCCATAACAAAACACGATAAACTCGGTGGCTTAACAACAGAAAACTTTCTTCTCAGAGTTCTAAAGGCTGGGATCCTGAGATCAGGGTGCAAGCATGGTCAGGGCTCTCTCTTCCTGGCTTGCAGACGGCCACTTTCTTGTATCTGCACACGGCCTTTCTTTAGATGTGTGCATGTGGAAAGAGATCTCTCTCTTCCTTTTTTTAAAAGGCCACCAATCTTATTGGATTAGGACCCTACCTTTATAACCTCATTTAACTAAATTACCTCCTAAAAATCCTATCTCCATTTATAGTAAAATTCGAGGTTAGAACTTCTACATAAGAATTTGGCAGGGGGCAGAAGCACTTCAGTCCATTGGAATATGCATGCATATGCGTGTTTATGTATATAAATCATATGAGCAGTAGAGGAAATCATTGTGATATATTTAAACTTGAAGAAAGAGATTCATACTTAGACAATGACAACTCAATATTGAAACTCATTATTGAATTTTCTTCATAAAGATATTGTTGTGTTAATGGAGGTGGTATAAGATACTCTCACAGAGTTAAATATGACGATCTTTTTCCTCAGACCTCATTGTCTTTACTCAGTTCTCATCCTCAGTGTCTTAGCTTTAAAATCCTACATTTACCTAGATATAGACTTGATACTCTAAGCTACTTTCATTGGCTTTTGTATAACAACATTGACTTCTCTTTTCATTCTTGTGCTTAAAGAATGGCCAATGTATTCTGCTGAACGAGACAGACAACAGCCCCTGCCATCTAGAGTGTGTTATCATCTTTTCTTCCTATCTCTCCTGCAGTCTCTTTTCATGATTTCACTATGATTATTAGTCCCTACCTGATTTTTTTTTTTTTTTAATCTTTATTAGTCTTGACTTTAGGCTTTCTGAGAGCTGTTTCATTCTCCTGGCTTAAGTTACCAGCAGTTTGCTAACAATTTGCAAATCTCTCTCTACCTCTCATCTTCATCCTGTATTATGTTCCCGTAGCCATTCAGTAAATTTTTATTAAAATCCATCTGTATGCCTGGTCAGGGGATACAAGGGTGATATAGTCTTTGCCTTCAAGTTGTTGACAGAATGCAAAAAGTAATTTAAAATACTATGTAATGTATGTGTGTCCAAGGTGCCATGGGACAGATAAGTAGGGAGTGCCTGGCTTGGACTTGAAACGAGAGGACAGATATCCCCACCAGAAGGCTGAACATATACGTAGATACCTAAAGTTTTGAAAACATAGTATGTTCCATCAACAACAAATGGTTCAGTTGATCAGAGCTTTAAGGGCTAGATGAGGCTGAGCATTTAAGAAGGTGCCTTTGTCACCTCAAAGGCAATATTTTCAGTACTCAACAAATTTTCTTTCATCATAAACCAGCTCCCCATCCAACTTCACATTTTTGTCAATGGGACTGTCATTCTCCTTACTTCTGAAGCCTGAAGTATCATCTTCAGGTCTGCCTCAACAATTGTGATGAGTCCTCTAGCAAGTCATTTCGATATTCAAAATACTCTTCCATGCATCTTTTTCTATTTTCACTGTCAGCACACTGCTTATCATTTAATTAGTAGATTATTTCAAAGCTGTATTAATGCTCCCTTTTCTAATTTTTTAAGTTAATTTTTAAAACCTCTTATTTTACCCTGTTACTAACCCTGTACAAAAGAGGACAGTGATATTTTATTTCCTACAGGACAAATCCTTTTTTAGGCCAGTATTTTAAAAACATGATTCTTTTTTTAAACCCCCAAATCTCAACCTGTCTTCCTCCCATGAAAAACCACACAGTTGCAGAATTATGAGTAATCTGCATAAACGAAGATTTTGTTTCATTAGCATTGAGATTTTATTATGAATACAGCATATATTTTATATTGAACAAACTTTTTCAAAGGATAGTTCCCCTTCACTTAAGTCATCTTCCTTGTCAGAATTCTGTTAATTTAGCCCATCACTGGCCTCCATGGGAGGCACTATATGTATACTGACTCTAGGAACAGACAGCCTGTGCTGTAATCTTGGTTCTGATACTTACTAGTTCCAGCAAGTTCCCCCATTTCTTAAAGCCTCATAATAATTTTATGTGAAAAAAGGGGGAAGTGAAATTATCTTTAAGATTAATTAAGTTAATCTTTAGAGCCTAGTGCCTGGCATGTGTGAGCACGCAGTACACATTTGTTATAAAATGTTATGTACCTTGAGAACTTCTCTCTGGTTCTCTGTGCTCTTGTTGGTGTGATGTCATGCTGCCCTTGCATCCCTCTACTACTAAGTGCTTTCCTGAGTCCCTTCCTGTTGCCTGTGATTTATGTGCTGTTTTAAGTTCAACTTAGTTGCCTGTTCTTTAATAGTCTTTTCTGACTATTCCAGTTCACGTTGACCTCTGAATTCCTATAGGGCCTTTTATACCACTTTAGAAATTAATCTTTTTTTTTTATGGTGTTCCTTTTAAAATTTACGTACAGTAAAATTTACTTTTTTGGGTACAGTTCTATGAGTGTTGACAAATGTTTAGAGTTGTGGAATTACCATCACAATCAAGATATAAAACAATTTAATCATCCCTCAAAAATCTTAGTGTTATTAGTTTCAAAACTATTTCTTGAGTATGCATTCTGTTTCCACATGTACAATTTAGGTTCTTGAACTGAGTGCCTGTTTTACACTATTGTTCCCTCTATTATGGCATAGCCTTGTGTCAAGGATATAGTAAATAGATGCTTAAATGTTTAAATTGTATAAAACAAAGCCTAAAAGTGCGATAAATTTAAACATGCTAAGAAGCTACTAACTTTATTTAACTTCTCTTTGGTCTTTCATTTTATTTGGGTGAAAATTTTCAAATGAACATTATTCCTATATAGCTTGTTAAAGTGATTTTGGAGTCCTGCCAGGGCTAATAAAAACCATCTTTAATTTGTTTTTGGAAAATAAAGGGCTTGTTTCTGTCCTTACAGTTTCTATTTTTTCTACCCCTGTTAATTTAAATTTTAATATGAAACAAAATTTTGTATCTTTTCTCTCTTCCCTGGGGGTTTCTTTTATTGACTGTCCCTAAAATCAGAGGTCAACGCAAATAAGAGAATTTAAACTTGATAAAGGTGGGGCTGATACGGACAAGCTAATGCTGCATGGTTGCCTCCTTCCTGAGTCTTTGATATAATGGAATAGTGATCCTTTTTCAGAAATGGCAAAATATAGTTAAAATTTGCATCCCATTCAGTAGACTTTACATCCTAATGAAGTGAATTGAATTTAACCACGTGTATCTTTTTTTCCCTTCCCTAACAGCTTCCATGCCTATGGCTGTTCTAAATTTGGGCCAAATAGATCCATTTCAGAGAGGCTTTTTCTGTAAAGACAACAGCATCCAGTATCCGTACCATGACGGTACCATCACAACCACTGTCCTCAGCACAGTGGGACTTGGTTTACCCATTTCCTCTGTAAGTAAATTAATAAGTAGGTAGTGATGGGTTTGTTGTGCTGGAGACTGTATGAAGTGATCGAGTTGGGGTGGGGGTAAATCCATAGTATTGTCTTCACCGGTGTTGATGTGGTAAGTGATTACTTGAAGAATATACCCACTGCTTCAGTCCAGGGCAGTATTTCTCCAGTTAAAGAGAGATATTGCCCCAAACAACTCTATGCCATCATAAGGAATTATAGAATGATTATTTTAGAATGAAGAATTCATTTAAGTCATTTGAATCAACCCTTTTCAGTATACAAGTAAAGAAACTTAAACCCAGATACTTGCTCAAGCCCAGTAAGCTATTTTATGGCAGAGCTGAAACTAAGATTAAGTTTGTTTTATCATATTAAATGGAAATTGAGCCCATAAAAAAGGAGAGAGATTTATTTGTTAAATTTGAGAAAACAGCTCATCAGAAAGAATGTTAATACATGTGCAAAAGCAAGTCCTCAGAATATATCAAAACTATATCACTTTTTAAAGTTGTACTGTATTTTAGAAAGGTCATCAGTTTGTAAGTTAATATTGGGTTTCATTATGTTAGGCAACTGGAAACTTTCCTTCTAGGTTAAATTTCACAGACTAGCTTAAGACTGGCACTTAAGGTATTGTGCTTACTTTCTTTATCCTTGTCTCTGATTTCTGCACTTTACCGTATGTCTCTCTATGTGAGCTGGAATTAGATGAGAAGAAGCAAAGTAAATGTTTACCTCCTTGAGTGTCTTGAACCGTCCAGCAGAGATCATGCCATACTTCTCTCTTAATCACTGTCTCTTGTCACTTGCCTTCCCCAGGTAGTTGACTTAAATTTTTTTATTGTCTTAGCAGACTCTGAAGCCTTGTTTTTCCACAGTAGGACAGACTGGCTCCCCCCACCCCCTATTTTCAAAGAAATATTTTCCTCTTTTTGGTATTCTAATTGCTTTCAGATTAATTTTTAAAAATCACTTTACTCTCTTTATTAATGTCTGAGGGAAAAGACAATTCAGGATAAGTTTGGGGGTTGAATTATTTTATCCTATATCTGTAAAATTTGAGATTTGGCAATGTTTAGGAAGATGAAGGAGATCATTTACTACAGATATTTGAATTTTTCTCAAGTTCTTTGTTTTTGGCATATAGTTTGAAAAAATCATATTTCTTTAGGTGACTGTCCCAAAGGAGGTAGATTAGGCCCAATTTTTACTTTTTTGAGTAGCTACTTAGATGGCAAAAAAAAAAATTGCTATGAAGAAGAAAGAATGGATGGGTTAATGTGTGTTTTTTTTTTAATAAACTGTAAAAATAATCTATAAGTAAAGTGTTGTATAAGGGCTTCCCTGGTGGCTCAGACGGTAAAACGTCTGCCTGCAGTGCGGGAGACCCAGGTTTGATCTGAGTCAGGAAGATCCCCTGGAGAAGGAAATGGCAACAGCCCACTCCAGTACTCTTGCCTGGAAAATTCCATGAACGGAGAAACCTGGTGGGCTACAGTCTTTGGGGTCTCAAGGAGTCAGACACGACTGAGTGACTTCACTTTCTGTCTTTCTTTAAAGTGCTGTGTATGGCAAAAGTGACTGTAAGTGCCCTGTACTGTAGGAGGACAGTGGTGTTTTTTGGGTTTTATGGCGTGGCAAGTCTCTTGTGCCACCTTTCCTGTACTAGTCCAAAACACTGGTATCAAAAGGGCCTGTTGCCCACACTTGAAGAGTTCAGCTCCTTTGTTTCCATGTTGACATAAGTGCTGTGCTGCCTTTTCCCAGTTTACTCCCAGTCAGCACAAGGCAGTAAGCTTTGCTAGGGTAGGAATGGTCTGTTTTGCTCCATTTGTATCCTTAGTGCCAGGCACATTGCTTGGTATGTAATGGGTGTTTAATAAATACAGATAGAAATATTTAATTCCTTTAAATGGGAAATGGAATAAGATTGTCAATTATGTTTAATAATAATTACTATCATGAAAATTCAGATTAAGTCTTTGGAAATACAGTGTGTCTTCAAGTCATGTCTTAGCATCAGATGCCTCATTAAAATAGCTTTTCAAAAGCTATTTTGAAAAGAATGGGATAGTATATACTGAATATGTAGTCCTGATTAAAGGTATCTTAAAATATGGGAGAATGTCTATTAGAATGAAAGACGGTGTTAAGGAGCTTCATTTCTTAGGTTGGAAAAAATTTTATTTCCTTGTTTATTTATTCCTATGTGGAACTGTACTTTTTCCTGCATTGTTATGAAAAGCTCTGCTTTAATCAGTTCATGTATTCCAGCACTCTTTCTCTATGTAACTGTCACAAAATGAAGTAGTATAAGATGCATCCCTAAGTAATTCGTTATAATCACAGACATTTTCTTTGTTTAAAACAACTTTTTATACTACCTTTGGAAGAGATAATGTGTAAATTTGACATATTAAGTATTTGTTGTATATCCATTTTACAGAACACTTAAAAATATTTTGATAAAATTTAATATATTGGATGAACCTAAAAGAGAAGTTATGTAAATATTGAATATATACTGCCAATAGTGAAAACTAAAGCTCAGTTAGTTTCACATTAGCCAAGCTTACCAAATTCCACTGCATTTCCAAATGCTATGGCTTTTAAAAGGATTCATAGGGGGAAATATCTGCTCATGAAATTTTCTTTTTAAAAATAGTTTCTGGGAATGTTATGGAATACCTTTGCTAAGGTTAAGTGGTCCAAGAACTGCTTCACTGAGTATAGCTTTATTAAATTAGTGGACATTATCTTCTGACTTTTCTACTGCATGTATCTTGACAAATCTGCAGGATTTGAATGGATTAAATATTACTCCTGGATGGGAATTCTGGTTTTTGAGATCCTCTAAAATCTCTTTCTAGTGAATTATATGTGATAAGGAGATAATTGAAATGAAAATGTTCATTTTGCCTCCCACCAGGAATTAAGTCTTCTTTAGTTCAGTTCAGTCACTCAGTCGTGTCCAACTCTTTGCAACCCCGTGAACTGCAGCACGCCAAGCCTCCCTGTCCATCACCGACTCCCAGAATCCACCCAAACTCTAAACTTGCAGTCAGAGTTACACCTCTACTATTACTACTTTTTAAAGCAGAATTGACATAATTTTTAAATTTGTTAAATATTGAACTGGCAAAATGACCAAATATATTTTTGATGGATGCAATGAGATTAACATACAGTTATGTTAAAACATATGAAAAGGTCAAATTTATCTTTTTCATTAATTCCTTTTTTATAGCATAGGCAAAATGTTTCTTTTTTTAAAAAAATAAACCTTTCGTCTCTGAGTACATGAAAATACTAGTCTGATAATGTCTGTGTTTTTCTGTTGTGGACCAGCAAGTTTGAAAGTAGAGTATTCAGTATGACTTATTTTGGGCATGTCATCTGTCATACTTTAGGTAAAAGTGAAGACATTGTGTTGATATTTCATACATTAATTTTCCTCTTTCATAAATACTATTTTAAAAACTCTCGCTGGGGATGTTATATACTCTACCTTTTTAGGTCCTAATGAATCGGTTGAACTGATGACATTTTCTTGAAAATTTTTTGTAGTTAAAAGTGTATTTGCAGCTTGGATTTGTCAGTGAGTTTTTAGACAAAAGTATGGTCCATGAAAGAAATAATAAATTGTACTTAATTAAAATTAAAATATTAAAATTAAAAAATTCTGCTCTGTATAAAGCTACACACTGGAAGAAAATGTTTTTAAAACATATATCTGATAATGGAACTCTTAAAGCACAACAGAAACAAACAATCCAGTCAAAATGTGGGGAAAAGATCTCAGTAGACACCTTAATGCAGAAAATATAGAAATGGCCAAGAGGCATATAAAAAATGCCCCATATCCTATTTCTTTAAAGAGTTGTAAATTAAAACAACAGTGAGTTTCCTCTGCACATTTATTATAATGGCTAAAATCCAAAACAGTGACAACAGCAAATGCTGTAAGGATGTGGAGCAGCAGTTCTCAATCATTACTAGGGGAATGTAAAGCCATGTTGAAAGACATTTTGCAGTTTCTTACAAAACTAAACATAGTCTTACTATAGAACTCAAGCTCCTGCATATTTACCCAAATGAGTTGAAAACTTATGTCTGTATAAAAGCCAGCATGTGATGTTTATAGTGGCTTTATTCATAATTGCCAAAGCCTGAAAGCAACTGAGATGTCCTTTAATAGGTGAATAGATAAACTCTGGTACCTCCATACAATGGAATATTACTCAGTGCTAAAAAGAAATCAGCTATCCAGCCATAAAAAGACATGGAAGAACCTTAAATACATATTGCTAAATGAAAGAAGCCAATCTGAAAAGGCTACCTAGTGTATAATAACAACCATATGACTTTCTGGAAAAGGCAAGACTATGGAGATAATAAAATCAGTGGTTACTAGGAGTTGGTGGGAGGACAGAGGAAGAATGAACAGTTGGAGTACAGAGGATTTTTAGGGAAGGAAACTGTTCCATATATTGTAATGATGGATTACAATTATAATTACGTATTTGTTATAACAAAAGCAGAGACATTACTTTGCCAACAAAGGTCTGTCTAGTCAAGGCTATAGTTTTTCCAGTGGTCATGTAAGGATGTGAAAGTTGGACTGTGAAGAAAGCTGAATGCCGAAGAATTGATGCTTTTGAACTGTGGTGTTGGAGAAGACTCTTGAGAGTCCCCTGGACTACAAGGAGATCCAGCCAGTCCATTCTAAAGGAGATCGGTCCTGAGTGTTCTTTGGAAGGACTGATGCTGAAGCTGAAACTCCAGTACTTTGGCCACCTCGTGCGAAGAGTTGACTCATTGGAAAAGACTCTGATGCTGGGAGAGATTGAGGGCAGGAGGAGAAGGGGACGACAGAGCATGAGATGGCTGGATGGCATCACTGACTCGATTGACGTGGGTTTGGGTGAAATCCCGGAGTTGGTGATAGACAGGGAGGCCTGACGTGCTGCAATTCACGGGGTTGCAAAGAGTCGGACACGACTGAGCGACTGAACTGAACTGAACAGGACTGTACAATACAAAGAACAACCTTTAATTGTAAACTGTGCAGTTTAGTTTATGTATCAATTTTGGTTATCATTTATAACAAATATACCATACCAATAAAAATTTTTTGAAATAGAGGACACTAAGGGTGGTAGTTGTAGAGAGGGAGTATATCTTTTACTTTTGGCTCAGTTTTTAAAATAAACCTAAAATTACTTTAAGAAATAAAAGTATATTAATCTTAAAATTTTTGAAAAGAAAAAAATTATGTTCACAATGTTTGGTGAAATGTCAGTGCTCTTTGTCTAAATAATATTAGTAATGATTGCTACAAGGAATTATCCTCATAGTGAATAATTGATACATTGTTGCTAGAAATAAGATTACTTGATAAGATATAAAAAGTAAAATTTCAGGGCTTTGCTTCATATGTTTCACCTGTTAACTCATTTTATGAAAGTGTTTGACAGTATCTGCTGCTGCTAAGTCACTTCAGTCATGTCCGACTCTGTGCGACCCCATAGACGGCAGCCCACCAGGCTCCCTTGTCCCTGGGGTTCTCCAGGCAAGAATACTAGAGTGGGTTGCCATTTCCTTCTCCAGTGCATGAAAGTGAAAGGGAAGTCGCTCAGTCATGTCTGACTCTTCGTGACCCCATGGACTGCAGCCTACCAGGCTCCTCTGTCCGTGGGATTTTCCAGGCAAGAGTACTGAAGTGGGGTGCCATTACCTTCTCCATGACAATATATATCTAGTGAAGACTTAAATTTAGAAAACATGATAGTACTTATAAATTCAGTGTAAGTTTTCAGTTTTTATAATGAAAAAAGCAAAGAGGCAACTGAAATCTTGTCACAATCTTATAATTAAAAAAAAATACATGTGGGATATCATTTAGTTCATTTTTTGTAAAGGACCATTACCATTTCAAGTTTTATTATGTAATAGACCTATATAATCCATTAACTTCTTTTGGCTCTCTGAAAAATAATGAGTTGAATTCATAAGGATCTTTTAACAGTGAAGATTTTGTCTAAATACAGGTTCACCATCCATTATCCAGAACTCTTTTAGTCGGAATTTTTTGAATTTTTGAAAGGTTATATGATTCACACACCTTATATAATGCCTTCAGCAGGGTTTAGAACAGTACCGTATATCAAAGATGTTAATTTTTAAATAGTGAAGTAAGACTAGTCAAAATAAGTGGGGTAAATAAAGGCTAGGGCATTCATCTGTTCAGGTTAAGTTTTGCCATTAGGTAAGTTCAGGTTAGGTTTTGGTCCCAAAATGTTGTAAAAGAACTAGGGTTTTGAGGGCTTTGGGTTTTAAAATAAGGGATTGCAGGCCTTTTAATGAAAGGTGATTTAAAATTGTCTATTACTTAGTCCTATTATCTAGTTACTTTAAACAAATATTTGAAAATCCTAAAGTTAAAAGTGTAGACTTAGAACTGTTTATGTGAAACTAAACTCATTTGTGAATGGAGTGCAGGGTTAGTGATGTAAGCCATAAAAAATAAACATGTCCAGTGCAGTACAGTGAATTTTTTTTTTTTTACTACCTTATTCAATAATTGTGGCGTATGAACAAAAGTATTATCCTGTAAAGAACATCTTGGTGTTCCCTTGTAGTTACTAAGAGCTTATATTGCCTATCTGGCTTTCTGGAAAATAACTTAATATTCTAGCCAAATTATTGTGGGCTCCATCTTTAAATAAGAATTTTATAAAGCTCTCCACCACTTTTGTCAATTATCTTTACCCTTCCACATTTAGAGTGAGAATGAGGTAACATTTTAAAAATGGCCATTTACTGTTTTATCATGAACCTGTGTTTCTAACATGACAAGAAACAAAATGCTATTTACTCGCAGAAATAAAATCTTTTGTGTTCTTACATCTGTTTTTGGATTCTGAACGGTCAACACCAGTTCAAAGTGTGGGATTAAGGTAACCTACTTTCAGAAGGCAGTTCCCAGTTGCTGCCTCTCTGGCACCAGGGAATGTAGCTGGTTGAGTGTTGTTAGTCGCTCAGTAGTGTCCAACTCTTTGCAACCCCAAGGACTGTAGCCCTCCAGGCTCCTCTGTCCATGGAATTCTCCAGGCAAGAATACTGGAGTGAGTTGCCATTCCCTTCTCCAGGGGATCTTCCTGACCCAGGGGTTGAACCCAGTCTCCTGTTTGTGCACAGATTCTTTATCATCTGAGCTTCCAGTGAGCAGCAGTGAGGAATCTTTTTTAATCAGACTTTCCAAAGGCTGTCTTGGCTTAGAGGGCTGGACTGGTATGAGAGGTGATTTAGTTTGGGATCTTATTAAATCTAGGGGAATATAAGCAGAGCTCACTGGCAGGACATTAAGTATGGGGTCTAATGATTCACTGATTTTCTCAATAAAGGATGTTGTATTTTTGAAGCACATTTGCACCAATCATATACTTAGTTAAATAAGCATGTTTTCAATCAGATACATTCTTATACTTGAGTGTTAGTCTTCTGATATACCTAAAAGCATCCTCTTAGAAGCTAGCAACGTTTGAGAGAAAAAATGAGATTTCTTTCAAATTAATTTCTCTGTAAGTTGGGGGAGTATGCCCGGGTATTATTTTAGCAGCAGATTTCGTGTTTTCAATGTGGAGAGTAACTGTTCTGTGGGATCCAGAAAGAAATCATTGGACAGGGAGATGGAAGGAGCAACTATGAAGGTACCTATAAAATTTTGCTTGTTCTCTAAGATTATAATTGAGTACTCACTGGTTTAGAATTTTTGCATATGTGGTATTGGAAGGCTGTGTTTGTTCTGTCATTTATTGAGTGTCTTTTGTGTCTGAAGTACTACTGTGTTATAGATTCTTTCCTCGTAACCACTCTCTGAGGTTGCTAGGTAATTCTTTTTTATAGTTACTAAGAGGCCAAGTTGGGATTTTAACTCCACCAAGTCTATTTACATTCTTTTTGACAGGCCCTCATTGTCTTCATTGTGGTGTGGGTCTGTTTTGCTTAAAGTAGGTAAATCCAGTGAATTCTTTTGTTTTGGTTTTCTTTTCATTGTTGTAAGTTACCAATGAGTCAAATTCCCATTTGAACGCAGAGTTCCAAAGAATAGCAAGGAGAGATAAGAAAGCCTTTCTCAGTGATCAGTGCAAAAAAAAGTAGAGGAAGATAATAGAATGGGAAAGACTAGAGATCTCTTTAAGAAAATTAGAGATACCAAGGGAACATATCATGCAAAGATGGGCACAATAAAGGACAGAAATGGTATGGACCTAACAGAAGCAGAAGATATTAAGAAGAGGTAGCAAGAATACACAGAACTATAGTTAAAAAGATCTTCATGACAGAGATCATACCACAATGGTATGATCACTCACCCAGAGCCAGACATCCTGGAATGTGAAGTCAAGTGGGCCTTAGGAAGCATCACTATGAACAGAGCTAGTGGAGGTGATAGAATTCCAGTTGAGCTATTTCAAATCCTAAAAGATGATGCTGTGAAAGTGCTGTACTCAATATGCCAGCAAATTTGGAAAACTCAGCAGTGGCCACAGGACTGGAAAAGGTCAGTTTTCATTCCAACCCCAAAGAAAGGCAATGCCAAAGAATGCTCAGACTACCTCACAATTACACTCATCTCACATGCTAGTAAAATAATGCTCAAAATTCTCCAAGCCAGGCTTCAACAGTATGTGAACTGTGAACTTCCAGATGTTCAAGCTGGATTTTGAAAATGCAGAGGAACCAGAAATCAAATTGCCAATATCCGTTGGATCATAGAAAAAGCAAGAGAGTTCCAGAAAAACATCTACTTCTGCTTTATTGACTATGCCAAAGCCTTTGACTGTGTGGATCACAACATACTGTGGAAAATTCTTAAAGAGCTGGGAATACCAGACCACCTGACCTGCCTTCCTGAGAAACCCATATGCAGGTCAAGAAGCAACAGTTGGAACTGGACATGGAACAACAGACTGGTTCCAAATTGGGAAGGGAGTATGTCAAGGCTGTATTTTGTCACCCTGCTTGTTTAACTTGTATGCAGAATATATCATGAGAAATGCTGGGCTGGAGGAAGCACAAGCTGGAATCAAGATTGCCAGGAGAAATATCAGTACCTTAGATATGCAGATAATACCACCCTTATGGCGGAAAGTGAAGAACAACTAAAGAGCCTCTTGATGAAAGTGAAAGAGGAGAGTGAAAAAGTTGGCTTAAAGCTCAACATTCAGAAAATGAAGATAATGGCATCTGGTCCATCACTTCATGGCAAATAGATGGGGAAACAATGGAAACGGTGAGAGACTTTCTTTTCTTGGGCTCCTAAATCACTGCAGATGGTAACTGACCTGCTTGCATCTTCACCAATAACTACTATATGTACTCATATTCAACTCATCCATAGCAAATGCAGCTGATGCTATAGTGACTATAGTGAAGTCGCTCAGTCGTGTCCAACTCTTTGCAACCCCATGGACTGTAGCCTACCAGGCTCCTCTGTCCATGGGATTTTCCAGGCAATAGTCCTGGAGTGGATTGCCATTTCCTCCTCCAGGGGATCTTCCCAACCCAGGGATTGAACCCGGGTCTCCCGCATTGTAGACAGACACTTTACCGTCTGAGCCACCAGGGAAGTCCAGCTGATGCTACTTTCAAAATAAATCCAAATTTGACCATGGTAAGACCTGTACCATTACCTATAAGTCCCTCCCCAACTCAAGCCTATATCTTGAACAGAGTAGTAGGAATTCAGTTAATTGTTAAATAATTGAATGATTGCTTCTTTATAGAGAAAATGCCAAAGATAGAGAAATCTCTTTGAGATCTTATTTTCTCTAGTTGAATTACAATGTCCCTTAATGTTGACAAAAATAACAGTTATTTTTACATCTTAAGTTTCCTACATTCTTAAGACTTTGGTTATGGATTGAGTTCCTTAACCTTTTGGTCTATATATTGAATTGTGGTCAAATGTAGTTAATGTTAAACTGTTTCAGAGTTTTTCCTTTCAGATATGGTGATGTGTGCTTGTGTGCTAAGTCGCTTCAGTCATGTCTGACTCTTTGCGACCCTGTGGACTGTAGCCCGCCAGGCACCTCTGTCCATGGGATTCTCCAGGCAAGAGTACTTGAGTGGGTTGTCATGACCTCCTCCAGGGGATCTTTCCCACCCAGGAATCGAACCCAGGTCTCCTGCATTTCCTGCATTGCCAGGCAGATTCTTTGCCACTAGTGCCACCTGGGAAACCCAGGATATGGTGATAGAATTTACAAATAGAAAAAATGTTCTGGCTTCAGTTTATTTTAGTTATAAATTGTTAAGCAGGTTGAAAATAATTATTCTTCTATTTTAAAAACCCTGCCTGTAGTGAAGATTAATATTAATGAAACACACTCATAAAAGCACTACATGTGATTTGAGTGTATGTTGTATATACAGTGATGCTGTTAAGTGTTTACAACTGAAGAAATGCGTTTGTGCTGTGTGATAGAAGAATGCAGTAGTCCCAATTTTCTTTCTTTTAACACTTATCTCAATTCTCCCTTTATGGCTCTTGTTTGTTTGGTGTAGTTCAGTAATTATTTTTGTTTCTGGTCCATTCCTTCTGTTTCCTGAACTGCATTTTATCACATACCCCCATGTACCCTAGTGCACTTCAATTCATGCATGAATGGGGCAGAGTAACTTCACAGGTTTTCTTGAATAGTCACCACAATTTCATTCTTTTAAATATAAGCAGGAGAAAAAAATAAGCCATTGCCATATTCTTTTTACTGTCTTATTAAATACGATTCTTTTTTAAGTAGCCTCTAGTATCTTTTGACAACTTGCATTTTCAAAATTGACTTTTTTTCTACTTGGAATTTTCCCCATTGGTAAATAAACAAATGACCTGATAGAGAAGGTAGACTAAATACACAACCCCCCTCACATACCTACTTAGCCTAGGGGAACAGTCAGATGGGAAAGATAATCATAGACACATTATCCTACTGTTTGACTTGTACCTTTGGGTTCTTTTGGTTTTTGGTCTCTCTCTATATCCTTCCCTTCTTGTTCATGCATTAGGAAAAGAATATGATCTGTCATATAGTTCACAAATGGCCATCGTCCATTGTGGTCTGTTTGAGGTCTTTTGGTCTCCTAGTAGGGTGTTTCCATCTTCCCAGGCTGTTGAGGTGTGGTACCAGACTTTGCAGCAAATCTGGAGGTGCCTAACATCTTTATGTCAGGATTTCTCAGGCTGTTGCCTACTGCTGTTAGCTCTGAGGCAATGGAACCCTCAAATATTTGCTATTAATGACTCTACAGCTGCATACCACTCTCTCCTGGACAACTGATAGGTTTTATGTATACATAATGGAATACTGTTCTGCAATAAAAAGGACAAAATGCCAATCTATGCTATACCATGGATGAAACTTAAAAATATTTCTGGAGGCATTTGTGTAGTTTTCAGGGGAAGAGTTCCCTTCACATGTAAAAAAGTTTTTAACCATAGTTTCTCAGTTTTGCTAGACACTCTGTCCCCAATCTTTTTAACACAGTTGTTAGCATTAATATTATGGTTTCAAGATCCTGATTATTTGTGCAAGAGGAAGTTGAAGAAGATGTTGTGTGACTGTGATCTTATGTTGTCTTTTCCTGTCTCTGGTAAAAGGATGGAGAAGTATTCTTGTGGTATTTAGTTTGAGGAAACAATGAGTTACATATCACCACCTCTCTTTTGAACCATTACAAATATTCACTTACAGAAGGTGGAAGGCTATATTTATTTGTGGGCGAGTGTGAGTTTACTTGGAATAGAATCTAATTCTTAAATGGGCTAATATGATTAGCCACTTAGGCATATTAAAAAGCTGAATGTAGGAATATAAAGTGGTACAGCAGTTTGGCAATTTCTTAAAAAGTTAGACATAAACTTACCACATGACCCAGGCATTCCACTCTTGGGAGTCTACTCATTTGAAATGAAAATAATGTCCACACAAAGACGTGTACATGAATGTTTTTAGAGATACTAGTCATAATAGACAAAAACTGAAAACAACCCAAATATCCATTAACTGGTGACTGGATAAACCAAATGTAATGTATACATATAATACCATACTGTTTGGCAATAAAAAGAAAAAAAATACATGTTACAAGATGGATGAACCTCAAAAGTAAAGATCAAGGGTAGGATGAGAAAGGGGCAACAGAGGATGAGATGGTTGGAGGGCATCACCAACTGAATGGACATGAGTTTGAACACAGTTTGGGAGATAGTGAAGGACAAGGAAGTTTGGCATGCTGCGGTCCACGGGGTTGCAAAGAGTCAGACATGACTTAGCGACTGAATAGTAACAACAACAAATGATATAAACCACTAGCAAAATACCACACATTGTATGATTCCATTTTTATGAAATGTTCAGAAAAGACAAATCTGTGTAGGTACAGAAAACAGATGAGTGGTTGCCTGCGGTTGGTGGTGGGAACAAGGGTGGAATGCAGATGGGTTCATGGGAATTTTTTGGGTAATGGAAATGTTCTAAAACTGAATTGTGCTGATGGTTGCACAACCCTATACATTTACCAATATCATTGAATTATGTATTTAGAGTGGATGAATTTTTTGGTATATAAATTGTACCTCAATTGTTTTTTAAAAGGAAATGAAAATGAATTTTATAAACTAAAGTATTAAGAAAAACATTACATGACAAATGCAGTCATTTGACAAATGAAAAGGGATTGTTTTAGAAATGTAATCTTTCAGGTAAAAGGAAAAGTGTATTTGATTTGAAGAGGTAAAAGAGTAAATGGAACCCTCCATTTTTGCCCTAAAATCTACAGTAAATGTCAAAGATAGCATCACATATCTTTAAATTTTTGCATTGATCTACACATTTGTATACTATGCTGGTAGAATAAATTGGTGGTTAAAATAACTTTTCTGAATAGCTTATCAAGGACCTTAATGTTTATATCCTTTGGCCTATAATCTCACATGAAAATATATTCTAAGGAAATAATTAGAAATGCAAAAAAGGATTGGTTTTTAGAAATGTTCATTATAGCTTTGTATAGGGCAATCAAACAATAACCTACATGCTCTCAAAGTAGGGGGAATGGTTATAATTGTTAGGCTCTGTTGGTTGCAAGGAGCAGATCCTTCTATGACCAGCTTAAGAAAAATTGACTTTTGTTGAAAGCATACAAGGTGCTTTAACAACCCCCAAATAGCAAGATCAGTGCAGCCCTTTGGTAGCGGGGAACCAAAGCTGCTTTCACCTTTTCTCAGTCTCCAGTCAGACTAGGCACTTCAGTTTTCTTTGGAGACCTGCTTTGTCTCAACCTCTTCTGCAGCCAGTCTTTCTTGTGCATGGACCAGTGCTGTTTGCCAGCTCTGAGTCAGTCTTTGTTCCAGTTCCAGATTTTCCAGAGCAGGACTCTGGACTAGCTCATCATTTTCAGCCCTAAGTGGGTCAGTGAACAACTGGTGATTTAGTCTTCCTCTCCATCCTTCTTGGTGGGGGAGGGTGTGGTCTGCATTCACGTTTAGTTATTTAGTGAAAATGAAACTATGCAAAACCTAACAAGCTTTTTTTTAATCTTAGGTTTTGTCATATCTGGGCTTCACTGGTGGCTTGGTGGTAAAGAATCCGCCTGCTAGTGCAGGAGACGCAGGTTTGAGCTCTGTGTCTGTTATTTCCTGAAGAAGGAAATATCAACCCACTCCACTATTCTTGCCTAGGAAATCCCACAGACCGAAGCCTAGTGGACTATGGTCCATGGAATCACAAAAGTCAGACATAGTGACTAAACAACAAGTGACTTTGTAATACATCTCATGGGTTTATATGAGAGATTGCAAATATTAGTATTAGTTTAAAATATTTCTGAGGCCTTCTGTAATATAGTCTCTTAAACTCTCAGAAGGATAGTGTGCATTTGTGGTAGATTCATGCTCTTTTTTTTAATTATTCCTCGTTAAAACCTCTGTGATCTGGTTTCCATCCCTTCTTCCTTATTGAAACCACTTTTACTAAGTTTGGCAGTTGAAAACCCATTGGACACTGTGGACCAATCACCACCTCCTGAAATGCTGCCTTCAGACTTGGCCTCAATGATACTGCTGTCTCCTGACTTTCCCTCCCAGCCCACCAAGGCTGCTGCCTCAGTGGATCCTCTTGCTGTGCTCATCCCTTTAATATTGCTGTTGCCTCATGCCTCCCTTTTCAGTTCTTTTTATTTCATGTCCGTCTTCACAGTTTCTTTTTCTTTTTTGGCTTCAGGGATACTTTATATTCCCAGATCTCTGTCTCTATACCAGACGCCTTCTATTGAGATTCTGACTCTGATAACCAGCATCTTTTTGAACATCACCACTTAGAGCTTCACCAGTTCTTGTTCTCTTTTGAAACTTCATAGCTCTTTGCATCTGTTTATTCTCTGCTGACATTATGTACTGTGCCTTATTCAATTTTGTATTCCTTGTATCCTCTCACAGAATTCCTTGCACTAGAGATTCACTTAATATTTGCCCACTTGAATATTCCTGTTTTTAAAAATGGACTAACTATACTTGTTTGTGATTTTGTTTGCCATAGTTTTTTTTCTACATCTAAGAATAATTTCTTTTATGGTCCAAGGGAAAAAAACAATGTTAATGGATATGATTAAGAACATATTTCAATACAGTTGGGTCTATTAATACACATTTTTCTTCAAAATAAGGCCTACTGAGTTTTGGACATTTAATCATATGGATTTAATTTCTTTACTGCATATCATTTCTTCCTCTAAGAGAAATGCTAATTGAACCTTCAACCAATTCAGAAATATGCATTGTAGACATTGCAAGTTTCCATTATTATGCATAAGTTAAATGAATTCTAGAAGTGGTGGTTCTTTGTAAATATGAAATAAATTTGCTTATTAAGCCAAGAGTATGGTTATTGGTTGAAGGATGAGCATTTAATTATTACTTACAGCTGGCAGCAATTAAAATTATAGATCTCAGTATTAACCTCCATAGTGTGTACTGCTAAGTGCAAAATTTATGCTGCAAACTGTGGTATTTGTATTAAAGACTTGGGAATTTCACCCCTCCCTCTGCATGCAGACTATTTGGTAAATCTGAGTATAACCTGAATTCAGATATGATAAGTAGTATAAGGGATGGTTAGCAAAGTCAGCTCTAGTTTAATTTTTTTTTTAATGTTGCATTTACTAGAAATATAGCTTTGGGAACCTTGTGAGCATCTTTAAAAAAAAATTCTATTTATATATTTTATTTTTGGCTGCACTGTGTCTTCATTGCTTTTGCATTGGCTTTTTCGAGTTGAGGCAAGTGGGGGCTCTTCTTCCCTGTGGCCTCTCACTGTGGTGACTTCGCCTGTTGAGGAGCACGTGCTCTAGGCGTGCTAGCTTCAGTAGTTGTGGTGCACAGGCTCAGTGCACAGGCTCAGTTGCTCCGAGGCATGTGGAATTTTCCCATGGGGAAATGGGAATTGAACCCATTTCCCAGGGAGTGAACCCATGTCCTCTGCATTGCAGGCGGATTCTTATCCACTGTACCACGAAGAATGTCCTCATTGTGGTTTTGATTTGTATTTCTCAGATGATTAGTGATGTTGAGCATCTTTTCAATGTGTCTGTTGGCCATCCATACATCTTTTGGAAAAATGTCTGTTCAGATCCTCTGGCATTTTAAAATCAGATTTTTTTTTTTTTGATGTTGAGTTATATACTTTATATATTAACCCCTTACCAGGTATAGCATTTGCAAATACCTTGTCCCATTCGGTAGGTGGACTTTTTGTTTGTTGATAGTTTCCTTTGTTACGCAAAGCTTTTCAGTTTTATGTAGTCATATTTATTTTTGCTTTTGTCTCCCTTGCCTGAGGAGACATATCCAAAAAAATGTTGCTAAGACTGATGTCAAAGAGCTTACTGCCTATGTTTTCTTCTAGAAGTGTTATGATTTCAGGTCTGACGCTTAAGTCTTTAATCCATTTTTATTGTTTTGTGCATGGTGTGAGAGAGCATTCTTTTGGTGTGAGTTTGATTCTTTTTTCCACAGTTTATTGTGATCCACACAGTCAAGCCAGTAAAGCAGAAATAGATGTTTTTCTGGAACTCTCTTGCTTTTTCGGTGATCCAGCTGCTGCTGCTGCTGCGTCACTTCAGTTGTGTCTGACTCTGTGCGACCCCATAGACAGCAGCCCACCAGGCTCCCCTGTCCCTGGGATTCTCCAGGCAAGAACACTGGAGTGGGTTGCCATTTCCTTCTCCAATGCATGAAAGTGAAAATGTTGGCAATTTGATCTCTGGTTCCTCTGCCTTTTCTAAAACCAGCTTGAACATCTGGAAGTTCACAGTTCACATATTGCTGAAGCCTGGCTTGGAGAATTTTGAGCATGACTTTACTAGCATGTAAAGTGAAAGTGAAGTCGCTCAGTCATGTCCGACTCTTTGCAACCCCATGGACTGCAGCCTACCAGGCTCCTCCATCCATGGGATTCTCCAGGCAAGAATACTGGAGTGGGTTGCCATTTCCTTCTCCAGGGATTAGCGTGTAAGATGAGTGCAGTTGTGCTGTAGTTTGAGCATTCTTTGGCATTGCCTTCCTTTGGGATTGGAATGAAAACTGACCTTTTCCAGTCCTGTGGCCACTGTTGAGTTTTCCAAATTTGCTGGCATATTGAGTACAGCACTTTCACAGCATCATCTTTCAGGATTTGAAATAGCTCAACTGGAATTCCATCACCTCCACTAGTTTTGTTTGTAGTGATACTTCCTAAGGCCCACTTGACTTCACATTCCAGAATGTCTGGCTCTAGGTGAGTGATCACACCATTGTGATTATCTGGGTCATGAAGATCTTTTTTGTACAATTCTTCTGTGTATTCTTGCCACCTCTTCTTAATATCTTCTGCTTCTGTTAGGTCCATACCATTTCTGTCCTTTATCGAGCCCATCTTTGCATGAAATGTTCCCTTGGTATCTCTAATTTTCTTGAAGAGATCTTTAGTCTTTCTTATTCTGTTGTTTTCCTCTATTTCTTTGCACTGATCACCGAGGAAGGCTTTATTATCTCTCCTTGCTATTCTTTGGAACTCTGCATTCAAATGGGTATATCTTTCCTTTTCTCCTTTGCTTTTTGCTTCTCTTCTTTTCACAGCTATTTGTAAGGCCTCCTCAGATAGCCATTTTGCTTTTTTGCATTTCTTTTTCTTGGGGATGGTCTTGATCCCTGTCTCATGTACAGTGTCATGAACCTCCATCCATAGTTCATCAGGAACTCTATCAGATCTAGTCCCTTAAATCAATTTCTCACTTCCACTGTATAATCATAAGGGATTTGATTTAGGTCATACCTGAATGGTCTAGTGGTTTTCCCTACTTTCTTCAATTTAAGTCTGAATTTGACAATAAGGAGTTCATGATCTGAGCCACAGTCAGCTCCCAGTCTTGTTTTTTCTGACTGTATAGAGGCTCTCCATCTTTGGCTGCAAAGAATATAATTAATCTGATTTTGGTGTTGACCATCTGGTGATGTCCACATGTAGAGTCTTCTCTCGCGTTGTTGGAAGAGGGTGTTTGCTATGACCAGTGCGTTTTCTTGGCAAAACTCTATTAGCCTTTGCTCTGCTTTATTTTGTACTGCAAGGCTAAATTTGCCTGTTACTCCAGGTGTTTCTTGACTTCCTACTTTTGCATTCCAGTGCCCTGTAATGAAAAGGACATCTTTTTGGGGTGTTAATTCTAAAAGGTCTTGTAGGTCTTCATAGAAGCATTCAGCTTCAGCTTCTTCAGCGTTACTGGTCAGGGCATAGACTTGGATTACCATGATATTGAATGGTTTGCCTTGGAAATGAACAGAGATCATTCTGTTGTTTTTGAGATTGCATCCAAGTACTGCATTTTGGACTCTTGTTGACTGTGATGGCTACTCCATTTCTTCTAAGGGATTCCTCCCCTCAGTAGTGGATATAATGGTCATCTGAGTTAAAGTCACTCATTCCAGTCCATCTTAGTTCACTGATTACTAGAATGTCGACATTCACCCTTGCCATTGCCTGTTTGACCACTTCCAATATGCCTTGATTCATGGACCTAACATTCCAGGTTCCTATGCAATATTGCTCTTTATAGCATCGAACCTTGCTTCTATCACCAGTTACATCCACAGCTGGGTGTTGTTTTGCTTTGGCTCCATCCCTTCATTCTTTCTGGAGTTATTTCTCCACTGATCTCCAGTAGCATATTGAACATCTACCGACCTGGGGAGTTCATCTTTCAGTGTCCTGTCTTTTTGCTTTTTCATACTGTTCATGGGGTTCTCAAGGCAAGAATGCTGCAGTGGTTTGCCATTCCCTTTTCCAGTGGACCACATTCTGTGGAGTTGTTGATAGACAGGGAGGCCTGGCATGCTGCAGTTCACGGGGCTACAAAGAGTCGGACACGACTGAGCGACTGAACCGAACTGATTCTTTTTAGTTTAGCTCTCCAGTTTTCCCAGCACCATGTATTGAAGAGCCTGTCTTCATTTTTAATCTGTGTCTTTAGATCTGAAGAGTAGGCAGTGTATATATAGATCTTCTTTTTCTATGTATCAATAGTTTGTCTATTGATTGAAGGAGTTATATCTAAAGTAATTATTGATATGTGGGTACTTATTGGACTTCCCAGGTAGTGCTAGTGGTAAAAAACCTGCCTGGCAATACAGGAGAGGTAGGTGAGGTAGGTTTGATCCCAGGGTCAGGATGATCCCCTGGAGGAGGAAATGGCAACCCACTCAAGTGTTCTTGCCTGGAGAACCCCATTGAGAGAGGATTCTGGCAGGCTACAGTCCATGGGGTCAGAAAGAGTCAGTCAGACATGACTGAGCGACTAACACGCAGCACATGTACTTATTGACATTCCGTTAATTGTTTGGGTGTTGTTTTTGTGGTCCTTATTTGTTTCTTTCTTCTTTAGTTCTCTTTCCTCGTGATTTGATGCCTACCTGTAGTATTATATTTGGACTCTTTTCTCTCGTGTATTTATTATATATTTGTGGTTTGTGGTTACCAGGATTAAGTTGCTGATCTGTTAAGTTTGAATGCATTTTAACCACCTTTCATTTTTATTATCCACCCCCTTAACATTTGTGATGTCATGTTTTATATTCTTCGGATTTGTGTATCCCTTTACTTATCTTGGCTATAGATGACTTCACTACTTTTGTCTTTTAACCTCCCTACTAGCTTTATAAACATGGTTGATTTACCACCTTTACTGTATATTGCCTTTACCAATGAGAATTTTCCTTTTATGTATGCGTGTGTGCTCAGTCAGTCAGTCGTATCCAACTCTTTGCTCCTTTGTCCATGAATTTTCCAGGCAAGAATACTGGAGCAGGTTGCCATTTCCTCTTCTATGGTACCTTCCTGACCCAAGGATTGAACCCTCATCTGCGTCTCCTGCATTGCAGACAGATTCTTTACTACTGAGCCATCGGGGAAGCCCCTTTTTCTTTCATAGTTTTCATTTTTCTGATTGTTGCTTTTTCTTTTCCACTTATAGAAGTCCCTTTAATATTTCTTGTAAAGCTGGTTTCCTGTAGAAACTGATGTTGAGTTCTTTTCGTGTTGAACTCTTTTAGCTTTTGGTTGTCTGTAAAACTTTTGAGCTCTGTTTCAAATATGAGTGAAAGCCTTGCTGGGTAGAGTATTCTTTGTTTTAGGTTTTTACTTTTCATCACTTTAAATACATCATGTCGCTCTCTTCTGGCCTGTAGAGTTTCTGCCGAGACATTAGCTGACAGCTGTATGGGGGTTCCCTTGTATGTAACTTGTTGCTTTTACTATAGTGCTTTCAATTTTCTCTCTTTATTTTTAACGTTTACCATTTTAATTATAATGTTCTTGTTGTGATTCTTTTTAGGTTGATCCTGTTTGAGACTCTCTGTGCTTCCTGGACTTGAATGTTTTCCCAGAGGTCTCTTAAACTGTCCTCTTTTTTTTTTCTTTCTGTTCACCTTCACTGATTTCCATAATTCTGTCTGCCAGTTCCTCTGTATCATCTAATCTACAGTTGATTACTTCTAGAGTATTTTTTATTTCAGTTATTGTATTTTTCAGCTCTGTTTGGTTCTTATATTTCCAACTCTGTAAGAAACTTCTAACTTCTCATTCTGTTCTTCCATTCTTCTCCCAAGTACTTGAAGCATCTTTCTGATCATTACCTTAAATTCTTTTTTTTGGCAGGGGCGGGGGTGTAGATTGCTTATCTTCACTTAGTTCTTTTTCTAGGGTTTTATCTTATTTCTTTATTTGGAATGTATTTCTCTGTCACCTCAGTTCGCCTAATTCACTGTTTATATTTTTGTGTATTTGGTAGGTTGGTTACATCTCCTGATCTTGGAGACGTGGCTTTATGTAGGAAATGTCCTACACGGCCCAGCAGCGGACTCCCCTCTAATCACCAGAGCTGTATGTTTAATGGCTACCCTCTATGTGGGCTGCATAGGGCTGTTTCTTGTGCCTGATTGACAGCTGTGGCTGTCCTACTGGTGTGTGTGGTTGGCCTGGTCACACTGATTGCCAGACCCTGTCTTATGAGAAGGCTACCAGCTGCTGGTGGGTGAGGTTGGGTGGTGAGTGGGGCTGGGTCATGGCTTGGCTGGCTATGTGGCCTCCAGTCCTGGTATTGGCCTGCAGGTGGTTGGAGCTGGATCCTGACATGGCTGGCTCAGAGGCTTAAGGTGTCCTGGAGCTGGTGTTGGCCTGCTGTTGGGCGGACCAGGGCCCTGGGTGTCCAGGGTGGTGCCAGACTACTAGTGGGTGGGCCAGGACTTTACACAACTTGCTGTGGGGGGTTGTGGTGGTTCTGGGGCTTGGTGGCTGGTGTGGGGGCCCAAAAGGACATGGGGCTGGTGCTGGCCCACTGTTGGGCAGAATGAGGTCCTGGAGTCTTTTGCTGTGGGGCCTGAAGTTTCTGCAGCTAGCGTTGGCCCCTCTGTGGGCATTCCTGGGCCCAGGGTTTGTGACTGCAAGGCTTTGGGTGTCTCAAGGGTGGTGTCTGCCACAGGTGGGTGGAGTTGCGGCCTCACAGATCTTGGGGCTGGTGCCTGACACCCGGTGTGTGAGCCAGGACTGGGACTAGTGCTGGCTCACTGGTAGATGGGGCTGGGTCAGATGACTAGCTCTGTGTGTGTGTGTGTGTGTGTGTGTGTGTGTGTGTGTGTGGTTTCCAGTGGTCCCAGTGCTATGGTGGCCCGCTTGTAGGTGGGGCTGGGTCCTGGGTCCTATAGTGGGTGGGGTCATGTCCTGAATTGGCTGGGGGCTCAGGGAGTTCTCTATAGCGTCAGCCTGCTGGTGATCCTGCCCACCTAGCTGCCTGGCCTGGTGCATCCCAGGGCTGGTGTTATTTGGTAGACAGGCCTGGTCTCTCACTGATTGGTTAGAGGGAGGATTCTAAAGTGACACTTAACAACACCTGTGTCTTGGTGGTGGAATGAGTTTTCCAGAATGGCTGCTGCCAGCATCTTTGTTCTCAGAGTGAGTTTCAGTTGCCTTCTGCCTCTCTGGGAGGCTCTTCAGGATGAGCAAGTAGGTCCTACACAAGTTCCATTTAAATTACTGCTTCTGCCCTGGATCTTGGAACATATAAGATTTTGTGTGTGCTCTCTTAAGACTTAAGTCTCTATTTCCCACAACTCTCTGATTCTCCAAAAAGGAAGCTCTTCTGGCTTTCAGAGCCAAACAGTCTGGGCAGTGGGAGGGGAGTTCTTTCTGGTGCAGACCCCTGGGCTGAGGGGCCTGATGTGGAGCTAGGACACTTTGCTCCTTGGGGAGGACTTCTGCAGTTGTAATTTATTCTCCCATTTGTGGGTTGTATACCCTGGAAATATGGGTGATGACCATACTTCACCCTTTCTGCTTATCTTGTGATTTCTTCTTTATATCTTTAGCTTTAAAAGATCTTTCCTGATAATTTTCAGTTCACTCTTATGGGTAGTTGCTCTGTAAATAATTGTAATTTTGCTGTGCCTGCAGAAGGAGCTCACAAGCTTATGGTCTTCCTACTCTGCCTGCTTGGTCACTTCTCACATCATAAAGACTCCTAGTGGGTTAATAGCATGACAAATTGGTTAACACAAAGAAATAAACTTTGGTTCATATATTCAGAGTTTAATAAAAAATAGAAAGATAAATAAAAAGAACCAGGAACAGGCTTCCCCTTTTCATTTGACCCTTGAAGATTGAACACATTTGATGTTTGTAGTCAACGCATCAGGCAGTTCATTTGATATTTGTAGTCTATGCATTAGGCAGAGTGTCAGAAGCTTGGTTGTCTTTGAGTCTTTAGGGCTTAGCGGAGTTGATGAGAACTGTAAATGGTTGTCAAGACTTGGTGCTTCATGGAAAGAACACTTGAATGTCCATTGAGTATGTTAGCTAAATGGTTATGGTATTACTGCTGGGTGAATGGGTCCATCCTTGGGAAAGTCCTGAAGCAGAACTCACACTGAGGGTTTCTGCTAAGCTCTCTTAGAAAGCAGTCCTAGTCAGTATGCTGCCGTTTTAATCGGGATGCTCGATGCAGTGATGAAATAAAGGAGGACTGAATTCTTAAAGTTCACATTTAGGTAAAAGTTTAGACATCTTAGGTGATGAGTGTGAGGCGTGATCTTGATGAAGACAAAAGAGAGAGCTCTTTTAGGTGCTTTTGCGCTTGACTTCATTGTCCATTTTTTCTTTAGAAACCTGGTGTAAGTTCACACTCCTTTTCATAGCAGTTCTAAACTTGCCGTAGACAGTACAGAAATGAGCAGATAATCTTTAGATGCTCTGATAACTTAGCCAGTGACCATGACTTGTGATATGGTAGTAATATCAAGTAATATCAAGATAAACTGGAGAACGTCAGAATGCTGCTTTTCTTTTGGAAGAAGAGATCCTGACAAAGTGGTTTGAAAATAGTGTTGAAAACCCTTTGATTAAATGACAACAAGAGCATGAGAAGAGATTTTACTTCCTCTAAAATCAGGTTAGTGTATTTGGGTAGAAACAAAGAGAAGAAGTTTTTCTTGGTTAAACTGGTTTAATAGAGGACTTGAAGGCATTGTTTTTGTAGAAAAAAATCTTTACCCTAAGCTGTAATTTTTCTAACTTCTGTTGCATGTGTTGCTGCATTTTCTTTTTCCATGTGCTCTTACTGTTTTCATGGCAAACATATTTTTAAAGATGATCTCTGGGATAATTATTGCCATTAATTAGTTTTGATATTCCTTTTTAATGATATTTTCATTTATTCCTTTTGCTAGCTGGATTGCCTTTTGCAATTCTTACTTCAAGGCATACCCCCTTCCAACGAGGATTATTCTGTAATGATGAGTCCATCAAGTACCCTTACAAAGAAGACACCATACCTTACCCGTTATTAGGTGGAATAATCATTCCATTCAGTATTATCGTTGTAAGTTAAATCCACTTTTCCAAGTTTATCACTTTTGGGCAGTTGGCTTTAATTTTATGTTAGCTGTTAATGATTAAATGTATAACCCTCTAAAACATGTGTTTTAACTTTTTATGTTATTTGATCAAAATAATCTCAGCTATTTTAAGTGGGGCTAAAAGAGTAACAGTGTATAATTACAAGAACCTTACTAAATACGTATGGTTTTATGCTAATCTTTTCCAAGTCACTGATTTTTTTTTAGCTCTAATTTGCTATTGTTTGAGTAATAATACAATAGATGAATACTGTATCAATGTATTTTTAGCATACTTTATACTTAGGATATTATTTTATGATTTATTGAGACTGTTTATGAACTGACTTTAGTTACTGAGTTCTAGAAAAGAAAAATTACTAACAGATGTTAAAAGGCTTCATTTAACCCATATTTAGTTTAAAGAATTTTTAGATAATGGCAGAAATAGGGGAGAAAAGCCTAAGTTCTATACATAATTAACAGTGAATATGAAAGCATTTTTACTGGTATTAAAACTAATAATTACTGTTTTCTAGGATTTCAGGTGAGAATGTCTAGAGAATGTGCTCTGGTTGGGGAGAAGATTTCAAGTGATTTGACTAGATGATTTTTATTATCTCTTGACTCAGAGATTCTATGACTTTAATTTTATGCTATATATCTTGTAATTTTAGAAATAAGATTTATGCTAAAAGCAGATAATATGGTCTCATCCAGAAGATAGGCCAAAAAGATAAATAGCCAAAAAGATATATCTTGTCTGTTCTGAAGTTTATTAAAAAACAAAGCAAAACTTCTGGATTTAGAAATTTAATGTCTGATTGCAGAATAATCACAGCTCCTTATTAGCACTAAAAGTTAATCAATTCCTAATTTGTGGTGTATAATTAATAAAAGAACATCTCTGCTATACAAGTGTTTGTTTTGTAACACTGTGAGCTCCTTAAGGCAGAGATGGTGCCTTGTTCATCTTGTTATCCTTGCCGTTGCCATGGACACTGGCATGTCCTAGGTGCTGGAATGAAACTGGAGTGATTATATAGTAATATTGGTGACTCGCCTACAACATAGTGAAGTTTTAAAAAATCAGTGGCCCATTTAATCTAGACAAATCTTTACACTAAGTTTTTAATATGAAAAGAAAGAAAGCCTATGATCCTTCTATTAAAGAGGGAGTACGAGTAGACTCTTTTTTAAGTGTATATTTCTGAGAGATTAATAGCTCTTTACATATAAAAATTGTAGCAGGACTTTTTGCAAATAATAGCTGATTTTAGATAAGATTCAAGTACTCAAATGCTACTACAAATGTACTTGTCTTTCAATTCTACTTTTGTTTGTGTCTCAGTAAGAAGGATGCTGCCCGAGCAAAACTACAGAAATCTGCTACAGACCAGAGGCCTGCCAAAGGACAGGGTGCTGTGCAGCCTGCATAGCAAGTGCAGGATCCATAGACACTCAGTTAGGAAAAACTTGTTATGTATATTTTATTCACTTGGAAGTTTTGATTATTTCACCGTCACCTGTGAAAAGGTTATCTTTATATTTACAAAATAGCAAGTAAGTTGAGTGTGGTGGTGGTTTATGTTGTGTCTGACTCTTGAAACCCCATGGACTGTAGTCTGCCAGGCTCCTCTATCCATGGGATTCTCTAGGCAAGAATACTAGAATGGGTTGCCATTTCCTTCTCCAGTGGATCTTCCCAACCCAAGGATCGAACCCGGGGCTCCTGCATTGCAGGCAGATTCTTTACTGACTGAGTTACAAGGGAAGTCTAAGTTGAGTGTAAAAAGAACAGACTATTTAAAAGTGCTGTACAAGTACTTTTTTCATTTCAACTATATCAACAAAGACACACACTGGCAGTGGTTTTATGTACTAATTTAACATAATTTCAGATTATTCACTAACTCAACTTCTTTCAGGTAGCACATGGTTAGACTTGTTTATGTTTAATTTTGTTTTCTAGAAAGTAAATCATTTCTTTAAAAAAATCAGGACTATGATTGGGACTTCATACCAGGCCTTTGATGTGACTTGCAAGTGATCCACAAATATATGAGTGATTGAGGGAACCTGGTAAAGAATCAGAATTAATATAGTATCACAGAAGCCAAGGGAGAAGTTCAATAAGGACAAAATGGTCAGTGATGTCATATACTACTGGGAAGTTAAGATTTGGGTTGATAAAAATCTCTTTGATCTGATGAGACCATTTTGACTTTTTGGAGAGCTATTCAGTAGAATAAAGGGTTTAGAGGTATTTAGAGATATTTAGGAAGGAGTGGAAGTATGGCAGTGAGTGATTTTAGACTATTCTTTTAGGAAGGTGGGTCCTGAGTGGAAGACACAGAACTAGAGTGACAGCGTAGAGACATATAAAATTATATTGGTTGACAGAGATATAAAGATGGTGAGAAAATACTCTGGTACATAGGTTTTAAATGATTAAATCCTTCTGATTTAGATAGCTACTAGCTTTGATCTTAAAAAGTATTTTGTTCTACTCCCCCAAACATCATCTTTAGTACTTTAATAATTTATCCTTAATCTGATTAAATAATGTTTGACAAGCAATCCCAGCTTTACGATTAGAGCAGTTAGTTTAAGTGTGAACTTCACCAGAGGCTGAGTTGGCCTAAATGGCTCAAAGGGCAAGATAAGGTTTTAAAATGAAATGAAAATATGGCTGTCATGTGTTGGTGGAAGGCACAGACATCTCCCTGCATTTGATTTAGAATATCTCTGTTATCTATTTCTCTCAATAGATGGCATACATAATAAAAAAAAAAATGATGTACTTTGACCTAGCATTTGTTAGGTTTAGAGTCCCTCTGAGGTTAAGGGTTAAGTTTCAGAATAAGGTTAAGGGTTAAGAATTAAGGGTTAAGTGTTAAGGGTTAAGTTTCAGCATGTTCTACATCTGTAGGTCAACTTTTAATCTGTGTCCAGTACACTGAATGTTACTAGTGAATTGATTTTCAGTCATCAGTGGCAAGAACCAGAGTCTAGGTGGCCCTAAACAATGATCATTATGACTAGGAAGACTCACAAAAATTAATATTTGTTTTTAGCCAGTAGTTGAGTGCTTACACAAGAAGAACTGACAGCTGAAAAGTGTAAGTTTCACCGCTCAAATTGTGGTTGACTAGTATACTTGGTATATATTTCAAATTATCGAAGGTCATCTCCATAACAAAACATTAGAGATATCTTGTCTTGCTGCTTATCTATCAAGGCAGTTGCTGGAACACCTTAATGGCCTGAGGAGATGTAATATACTTTAATTCAAGGCCTCTAGGACAGTCACCAGGGAGTACCCTAAGCACACTTGTGGAGGTATGGTATCCCCAGAAGTGAATGTGGTTTTCCTCTCCTGTGAGACCTGTGCTCAGCAAAGGCTTGATTAAGTCATCCACATTAAGGATTATAACGAGGAATATATTCCTATGGGGTTTAATATATTTAAGAATGTTTACTTTTTACCCAAGAGGTAGCACCTTGAGTTGAAATGTATTGACCACCAGCTGTTTTAGGCCTCTGTGGTGGTGGTAGCTTTCTATTCAACTAAAAATTCATGGTTTTGTAGAGTTCATAGTCTAGTTGTCAAAGTTACAACATTGTAATTATGGAATTCTAGGAGCCATTGAGCCAGATGAAGAAAGAATTTTTGATATCAGGTTCTTGAAATCCTTTTCGGGAGACAACCATTTATCTCACCCCCAAAGACAATTAATAGTTGCTAAATGGAAATGTTTGAATGCTTTGTAAAATCGTTTATATAAATTTAAGATGAAGCAGTGAAACTCTTTAAGTGAAACAACTTTGTGATTTATATCCATGCCCAATATAAATTAGCAAGCAGAATTTTTTGTTTTAAGTGTTTATTTTGGTCTCAGGTAGCTAGAGTGTGGCTTATTATTTTTTTTATAAGGTTGCCATTCAGTATTTTTTCAGATTTCTTAGGATATTGGTCTGTGAATTTGTAAAGTACTTGAAAACCATTTTATGCCTTTAAACCCATTATACTGGTTTGCACTTACACACACTACTAGTATCTGAGAAGGCTATGATTCCCATTTTACAAAGTCAGTGAAAAATAAAGAGGAAGGAGTCACTTGAAATATTTCTTGAAGGAGAACATCAAGTGTGTATTTGGTCTTTTAATGAGACTTGTTAAGAAAGCCAGCCCTAAAGGTTTCCTGGAGAGGCAGGACTGGGAGACCTTGTCAGCTGATCTCTGCCCTCTGTACCCTTTAACCTCAGTGTTAGATCCCTGCTTTTATTAGATTAGCTTTTTCTCTTAAAAATGTTTTACCTTTTTTAACATGATGAATATTTTTGGTTCAAAGTAATGTCTGATGCAAATGCAGACTCTGAGGTAAAAGTGCTTATGTAAGGGATATTCTAATCAGAAAGTTTGTATTCTTTGAAAAGCCATTGTTTTTATACTCCACGGTACATCATTGTCTACTTATTAAGGCTCGGTTTATTTGAATACAAGAAGTAAGGCCTTATTGTTTCAAGGCAGACTTTGGAATTATTTAGGCTTTGTCAATGCTCTGTGAGCAGTATCAATTGAGGACACCTTTTTTGTGGTCTAGAATTAGGAATCCTAAGTTGTTCTCCATTTGAAAAGGAAAAAGAGAGGGAGGTATTTTTAAAACAAACATTTTATTGTGATTTACCATTTTCTTCTCTATACTTTGTTTGATGTGCCTGGATGCTGCTTTAACATTATTTTTCTGTTTTTTTTTTTTTTTTCAGATGATTGTTGGAGAAACCCTGTCTGTTTATTTTAGCCTCTTGCACTCGAATTCCTTTATCAGGAATAACTACATAGCCACTATTTACAAAGCCATTGGAACATTTTTATTTGGTGCAGCTGCTAGTCAGTCCCTGACTGATATTGCCAAGTATTCGATAGGCAGACTGCGGCCTCACTTCTTGGATGTTTGTGACCCAGACTGGTCAAAAGTCAACTGCAGTGATGGTTACATTGAAAACTACATATGCCGAGGGAATGCACAAAAAGTGAAGGAGGGCAGGTGCGTGTTAAATTTTTAATGCTTGTTTTATCTTGTGCATTCCTGAAATACCAGGTTTCAGTGATTGGAAGATGAGCTATCCGGTAGCTTAAAGAGAGAGAAGCTAGTAAGTATAATCACTGGGAGGTGAATTGAAATCATGTTTGATCTATTTTCTCTACTTACTCTTTTTTCCTGTTTTATCCCAGTACTCTGTTTAAGAGCATTTTAATGCAATTCTTTTCATCTTCAGTGTATAATAATGTAAAATGAACCCTTTAGATCAGATGGTCCAGGATCAGCAAACTTTTTCTTAAGATGCCAGATAATAAATATTTTAGGCTTTGTGGGCCATTGGTTGGCTACTGTTCAACTCTGCCTTTGTAACAGAAAAAAAGAATCATAGACAGTCCTTGAACAAACCAGTGTATCTATGTTTCAATGAAACTTAATTTACTACATAGATAGTGGCCGCCCTATGGGTTATATAGTTTGCTTACTTTTGATCTAGTTCAACTATGTAATGGAGCTCTGCTAGATCTCTTAGTATTCTTAGAGTATGTTTTTTTTTTTAAGTTAATTTCATTCATATATTGATAGATCTGGGACCTCAGATTGCTTTCTTATTGCACACTTGGGCTACTTTCTACATTGGGAGTGCTATTAGACATGGATGAAAGAGAATATTTGGAACCCAAAAGGTCTAATGCCTTCAATTTATGGATGAGCAGACAAAGGCCCAGTAACATTGAATAAAGCCGCACTAATGTAAATACACTACTATGTGTAAAATAGTTAACTAGAGTAAAGATACTTTATAGTAGAGGAAACTCAGCTTGGTGCTCTATGGGATGCGTGGGCAGTTGGGAGGGAAGCTCAAGAGGGAGGGGATCAGCTATATGTATACCATATAGCTATATGTGTACCATATAGCTGGTTCACTTTGTTATATAGGAGAAACTAACACAACATTGCAAAGCAATTATACTCCAATAATAAAATTCTTTTAAAAAGACAAAAAAGCCACTAATAAGTAGCAGAGCCAGTTCCTCACCCCAAATCTCAGAATTGTCAATCTTACTTATTCTATGTTTGATCTTCTTGATTTTAAGATAGCTATTACCATTTTCCTTTATTTATTCATCCAACAAATACTTTCTCTCAGAAAAACATCCTCTGATTGTGTTTTGTAAATGATTCCCAGACACATTATTGTCCTTGTTAGTTCCTTTGTAAGTCAAACAGGCCTGCTGCTGCTAAGTTGCTTCAGTCGTGTCCGACTCTGTGCGACCCCATAGACGGCAGCCCACCAGGCTCCTCTGTCCCTGGGATTCTCCAGGCAAGAACACTGGAGTGGATTGCCATTTCCTTCTCCAATGCATGCATGCGTGCCAAGTCGCTTCAGTTGTGTCTGACTCTGTGCAACCCTATGGACAGCAGCCCACCAGGCTCCTCTGTCCATGTGATTCTCTAGGCAAGAATACTGGAGTGGGGTGCCATTTCCTTCTCCAAAACAGGCTTGCTAGTGGTCCTCAATATTTCCATTTAATGGAGATGAAAAAACACTTTATTTAATAGTATGCATTAGGCTGTGTGCTTGGAATTCAGCAGTGAACAAGACAGCTCTGATTTCTGTCTTCATGGAGCTTAGTCTAGCAGGAAAGATTTACAATAAACAAATATTGACAATGGAAGCCATGTAATTAAAACACCCTTGCTCCTTGGAAGAAAGCTATGAGCAACCTAGACAGCATATTAAAAAGCAAAGACATTACTTTGCCAACAAAGGTCCATATAGTCAAAGCTATGGTTTTTCCAGTAATCATTTATGGATGTGAGAATTGCACTATAAAGAAAGCTGAGTGCCAAAGAATTGATGCTTTTGAACTGTGGTGTTGGAGAAGACTCTTGAGAGTCCCTTGGACTGCAAGGAGATCCAACCAGTCCATCCTAAAGGAAATCAGTCCTGAATATTCATTGGAAGGACTGATGCTGAAGCTGAAACTCCAATACTTTGGTCACCTGATGCAAAGAACTGACTCATTTGAAAAGACCCTGATGCTGGGAAAGATTGAAGGTGGGAGGAGAAGGGGACAACAGAGCATGAGATGGTTGCATGGCATCACTGACTTAATGGACATGAGTTTGAGCAAGCTCTGGGGGTTGGTGATGGATAGGGAAGCCTGGTGTGCTGTAGTCCATGGAGTCGCAAGGAGTCACACATGACTGAGCTACTGAACTGAACTGACAATGGAAGAGAACCTCCCTGTTGTTAACAAGGCCAAAGAATAAACAGGTTGTTGAATGACAGGCTCTGAGGTGATGGTATGAGGACTGATATGGGTATAATGTCTTAATGAAGTGGGGAAAGTGACTTAAGTGGAAACTGGTTGAGAAGTAGATAGTGGAAGGTGGTATTTTGATTTGAGCTTAGGTAAGCAACCTTTTTATTTTTATAAGAGGGAAAGACTGGTCCAGTAATGGCTGTGAAGAAAGATGAAGATAATCAAGACCAACAGTGGACTCTTAAGGTATAGGATATGGATATCTCATTCTCTGCTTTGATAGTGATGTAGAGCCAAGTACTGTCTTAGGGAAAGGCTCTTTGATGACTAGTAGATGTAGTGAGCTTCAGCGAAGAGTTTGAAGACACAAGGAAGTAAAGAGAACTTTAACTGTCTTGGCAAGAATACTGGAGTGGGTTGCCATGCCCTCCTCCAAGGAATCTTCCTGACTTAGGGATCAAACTTGCATCTCCTGCATTACAGGCAGATTCTTTACCACTGAGCCAACAGGGAACCCCTCCCCCCAACACACACATATCACATACAGTATAGAATTCCAGAATATACAGTGAAGGAATTGGGTTGGAAGGGATAAAGTGGCTTGGTTGGAGAAGAGGAAGCTTATTTTAATGGTAATGCTTTAGTCACTATTGGAGAAGGAAATGGCAACCCACTCCAGTATTCTTGCCTGGGAAATCCCATGGACGGAGGAGCCTGGCAGGCTACAGTCCATGGGGTCACAAAGAGTCGGACACGACTGAGTGACTTCACTTTTCGCTTTCACTTTAGTTGCTAAGTCATGTCTGACTCTTGTGATGCCATGGACATAGCCTGCCAGAACTCTCTGTCCATGGGATTCTCCAGGCAAGATTACTGGAGTGGGTTGCCATTTCCTTCTGCAGGGGATCTTCCCAACCCAGGAATCAAAGCTGGGTCTCCTGAATTGCAGGCAGATTCTTTACTGACTGAGCTATGAGGGAAGCCTTTATTTTGATAGAGGTTACTTCTAATTTGACAGTTTGTAAAGAATTGCCATTTTGATATTAAGTCCTCTAATCCATGAATATGATATTATCTTCCCATTTTTTTGATGTTCTTTTGTTTCTCTTAGCAGTAGTTTTAAGATTTTGGTGTCCGTGTCTTGCATACATTTTGCTTAAATGTGTCACTAATTTTTAAGATTTCTTGATGTGATTATGAAAGGTTTTTAAAAAAACATTTAAATTGATTTCTAGTTGTATTTAAAATAAACAAAAAGTCTTTTATATGGTTTTATCTGGCCTTTTATCCTTTAAACTTGCTAATGTAACTTCTTATATAGATTCCTCAAGATTTTCTCTGTTCCTCTTAATATTGTCTGTGAATAAACAGTGTTGTTTTTCTTTTTTTCCTTTTCTATATTGCTTTTTATTTCTTTTCCTTACTGTATTATACTGGCTAAGACTGCTAATACAATGTTGAAAGAAGAGGTGAGAGAAGGTATGCTTGTCTTGTTCCTGACCTTAGGTAGAAAGCACTCAGTCTTTCACCATTAAATATAGTACCAGTATGTTTTTGGTAGATGCGCTTTATTAGATTTTTGTCATAAATGTGTGTTTAATCAGATGCTTTTTCTATGGCTGTTGAGGTCATACTGCTTTTCTTTTTTCTCTTAAAATAGTGTATCCTTTTCATCTTGGACTATTAAAGCAACTTTTCATTCCTGGGATAAACTTCACATTGTCATGGTATATTATACTTTTTGTATTAACTGGACTCAATTTGCTAATGTTATGTTAATGATTTTTACTTCTGTGTTCATGAATATTACTTGTCTGTAGTTTTCTTTTGAAGTTTTTGGCTAGATTTGGTATCAACATTTGGTATTAAATGTTAGGTAGAATTCACCACTAAATACACTTAGACTTGAAATTTTCTTTGTAGGAATGTTGTAAACTATGGTTTTATTTTTTAAAGTGGATGAGGATTATTCAAGTTATCTCTTTCTTAGGTGAACTGTCATCATTTGTCTTTTAAGAGATTTGTAAATTTTATCTAAATTATCAAGTTTGTTGACATCAAGTTGTTCACAGTTTCTCTTTCCTTATTGCCTTTTATTGTTTGTAAGAAGTGTAGAGCTAACCCTTCCTACATTCCTGTCATCGATAATTTTTGTCTTAATCTCTTTTTTTCTTGAGTGGTCTGGCCAGAAGTTTTATCGGTTTTATTACTCTTTTTATTAGTTTTATTGGTTTCTTTTGGGGTCGTTGACTTTATCGTTTTTCTGTATTTGATTTCATCTATTTCTGCTGTTCTGCTTGCTTTCAGTTTTATTTCCTCTTCTTTTTTTTTGTAGTTTCATAAGGTAAAAACCTAGATCATTAGCTATATCACAGATTATTATATATTGTAACTTCATTTTTGTTTAACTAAAATTATTTTCTAATTTCTTTTGTGTTTTCCTCTTTGATCAGTGAGTTATTTCAGTTCAGTTCAGTCGCTCAGTCGTGTCTGACTTTTTGTGACCCCATGGACTGCAGCACTCGAGGCCTCCCTGTCCATCACCAACTCCCAAGGTTACTCAAACTCTTGTCCATTGAGTTGGTGATACCATCTAACCATCTCATCCTCTGTCGTCCGCTTCTCCACCTGCCTTCAATCTTTCTCAGCGTCAGGGTCTTTTCAAATGAGTCAGCTCTTTGCATATCTTTCTGTAATTGACCCTTTGATATATGTCTGTATGAATTTTCTGCGGAGATGTTTTGTCAGTTATTCTTAGGAATTTGAAATCTCTAACTGTAATTGTTGATTGCTTTTGTTCTTTCATTTTTGTTAGCTTTTGTTTCATATATTTGTGATTCTGTTGTTCAGTGTATAACATTTCTGTTTTTTTCATATGGTATGTACCCTTTTCCGTATGAACTGTCTCTCTTTGTTTCTAGAAACATCCTTTGCTTTAAGTCTATTTTGACTGATAATAATATATAGCCAGTCTCCTGGCTATATTGTTTATTGTTTGGATAGTATATACTTTCCATAAATAAAACATTCAGTTCATTTGAATCCTTGAATTTAAAGTGTGTTTGCTGGGTACTTAAAGTATGTAAGTCAGTTTATACTTTATAAACTAGTGTGAAGAATCCCTGCTTTTTGATTGTTCCTGTTGTTGGTCAGTTGCCAAGTCGTGTCCATGTGACCCCTTGGACAGCAGCACGCCAGGCTCCTCTGTCCTCCACTGTCTCCCAGATGGTCTCCCTGTCCATCACCAACTCCCAAGGTTTCTCAAACTCATGTCCTTTGAGTCGGAGATGCCATCCAACCATCTTATCCTCTATCATCCCCTTCTCCTGTGCTCAGTCTTTCCCAGTGTCACGGTCTTTTCCAATGAGTCGGCTCTTTGCATCAGGTGGCCAAAGTTTTGAAGCTTCAGCTGCATCTTCCAGTGAATATTCAGGGTTGATTTTCTTTAGGATTGACTGGTTTGATCTCCAGAAAATGTTTTTGTAAATGATTCTTTAAAAAAATGTTTTTATTTATTTTTGGCTGTGCTGAGTCTTCATTGCTTTTTTTGGGCTTTGTTTAGTTGTGGAGAGCAGAGGCTACTCTTTAGTTGTAGTACGTGGGGTTTTCATTGTGGTAGCTTCTCTTGTTGTGGAGCACAGGCCCTAGGGTGCTTCAGTAGTCAAAACATGGGGGCTCAGTTGTTGTGGCTCACAAGTCCAGAGCGCAGGCTCAGTAGCTATGGCATGGGCTTAATTGCCCAGTAGCATGTGTGATCTTCCTGGACCAGGGATTGAACTCGTGTCCCCTGCATTGCAAGGCAGATTCTTAATTTGTGGACCACCAGGGAAGCCTGTAAATGACTCTTAAAGGACACAAATTCTTCACACATATATTGTTTTTCAGGTTCAGGTATATAAATCTTAACTCAAACTTTGATTATGACCTATCTTACTGAGAAATTTTTCTTTCTTATGCAACCATTTGGGCAAAATTAGAAATAATATAATTAGTTTAAATGGTATAAAAAGAACTACATTTTCCAGCCCATATGTGTCATACTCTCTGTCTCTTTCTAGTGTACCCAAATTGGCCAACATGTACTGTTACTCTGATTGAACTTTTGACTTAAGTACACTTGGGTTTTTCACCCATCATCACTTAACATTTCTACATCAACCCATATGCAGTTATGTAAGAGTCAGGAAAGCCATCTTACAAAACAATATAAATATCTGGATAACTCAAATTGCAAAGCTATGTATATTACACATGATTATTATCTGTAGTTTTCAGTGAAGAACTTCTGTTAGTAAGTTTTGAGATTCTGAAACAAGGATAAGGGAAAACCAGACATATAGATGAAATTTTAAGAAGACTATATCTTATGAGAAAAATGTGATTTCCATCAGTGTTTCCAGAATGAATTGGTTGTTGATCGTTTCAGAGCCGTATAACATTGGAACATAACTGTGGCTTGCATTGCTATTCTGTTGTGGAACATAGTTTGGTTGGATACAGACTTTCCTATTCTGTTTCTCTTGAATTTTAAAGTCAGGATGCCAAGAATGGAAAAACATTTCGGTCTAGAATTGCCTATATGTTTATTAAGATTATGGTATAGTCTGCTCTTTTAATTTATTTATTGCCACAGCCTGCCCCATGTAAGTTTTTAATTATAAAATTATAATGTTTGACGGAGAGAAGGGAACATAGGCACCCGGAATGAGTCATTTTTGTTGATTATAAATGAGTCAGAATTACATCTTAGGATGAGAGTATCCTCTTGCAATTTTGGTTTTTGGTCTTGATTTTTTTCCCCATTTGTTCTCTTGTTTCTTTTTCTCTTTTTCCCTCCACCCTTTCTGCTCATGTGTATGCTCTTTTGCTCTCTGATATCACTGATGTCTCAGGATTTTTACTAGGCTTCATTTGCAGTGGCCATTGGGTCCTAAACATAAAAGTGAGAACATAATGGCCTATAATAGAATATTTATTAGTTGTAATAGCCAGAGAGTCCTAGTCACTGTTTAAAATCAATACCTGTGAATTTACTGTGAAATAAAAGGGATTTAACACTTGGAACAGTAGGACATTTAATTTCCATTGCTTATGTTAATGATAATAGCATTACTCTCAGTTTCTGAAACAAATTCCTAATGAGCCCAGGTAGTTTAAACCTGTAGCTCCCCTCACAGGTCAGAATTCTCTTTGGAGAATCAATGGGCACCTCACATTAATGGTTCATTAGATTCACCTGGAAAGTTTGTTTAAAACACAGATTTCTGGGGCTTCATCTTCAAAGTGTTGGATTCAGAAGGTTGGGATCGGGTCTGAAAATTAGTATTTCTAATAAGTTCCCAGCTGTTGCTGCTTCTGTTGATCTTGGGACTGCACTTTGAGAACGACTGCTTTATGTCACTTGGATATGGGAATATGACTTTGTATGACACCTGCTATCTCAGGTTGTGAGAGCTGATATTTACCCTGTTAGGTGGAGTGAATGTAAGATGTGCACGGTGAGCAGGCCTATTTATGATATTACAGTATAGAAACTATTGGCTTCTTTGAGAGATTCAACTTTCTTTTTCTAGCTTTTATTTAAATTACATTTGTTTAAGCATAAGCTCAGTGTTCCTGATCAGTTCTGAGTGTCTAATCTCTGGCTGTATGAATCAGATATTCAATACGAAGTTATTCCTGTTTGAATTACAGCAGCTTTTATTGCTTAGATGTTTAATTGGAATATATTTGGTCGAGTGGGAGAAATAAATTTCCTTTTCTCTTTTTAATGCAGCCCGCATGCAAGTAAATAAACTTGAAGTTGGAGGGTGTGCCTTCTATAATAGTGAAAAACCATTATAACTAGACTGATTGGCTGTGGTACCAAGTACCTGGTAACTGCTGCTGCAGCTGCTAAGTCGCTTCAGTCGTGTCCGACTCTGTGCGACCCCATAGATGGCAGCCCACCAGGCTCCCCTGTCCCTGGGATTCTCCAGGCAAGAACACTGGAGTGGGTTGCCATTTCCTTCTCCAATGCATGATAGTGAAAAGTGAAAGTGAAGTCGTTTAGTCGTGTCCGACTCCTAGCGACCCCATGGACTGCAGCCTACCAGGCTCCTCCGTCCACGGGATTCTCCAGGCAAGAGTATTGGAGTGGGGTGCCATTGCCTTCTCTGAGTACCTGGTAAAACCTGCCTTATATTTTGAGAGAATGACTTCTTCTGTGTAGCCTAATTGTAAACATCACTGGATAAGCCTTTATGCCTTCAAAATGATTCATTTATTCTATTCAAGCTGATCTGTGTTGTTTATACATGTGTGTATCAGTAAACTAGACAGCCTTTTTTTTAGTCATATCTGTATGGAAATATCAACATATAGAATGAAAGAAAGGATGATTTTAAAAGATCCTTCACTCTAAGGGCCTTAGCTATCAGTGCATTTAATAGGGGATGACTTCAAGACCAATATCTGTTTCCACCTCCTCTGTTCTGAACAGCAGTGCCTAATAGTCTTGGTTGTAGCGGTGACCGCTTTTTAACCCCCATACCACCCTGACTCTTTTTGCCCCCATGTTTCTCACATATTAACCACATTGGAATCATGTGGACAGTTTGTTAAAATACAGATTGCTAGGCCTCACCCTCAGAGTTTCTGATTCATTCATTGGGTCTGGGTTGGGGCCCAGGAATTGGCACTTCTAAAAAAATGTTCCCAGATGGTGCCTTGGCTGCTGATCTCTGAACCACTGCTTCAATATATAACAGGAAGGTACTAAATTGAACTAACACCTATTCCTCTTAAGTCCTAGTTAGTGTAGGAGCTACTAATAAGGTGTGCCTGTTGCTCTTGTGGCACCCACTACGTAGGAGCTGAGACTTGTTTGGAGATTTTATGGGTAATAGAAAGTGATTCATGCCTTAAAGGAGTGAAAATAAAATGCTATATGAAATCAGAGGAGGGTTATACTTCTTTTTTTTTTTTTTTCTCTAATTTTATTTTATTTTTAAACTTTACATAATTGTATTAGTTTTGCCAAATATCAAAATGAATCCGCCACAGGTATACATGTGTTCCCCATTCCGAACCCTCCTCCCTCCTCCCTCCCCATACCATCCCTCTGGGCCGTCCCAGTGCACCAGCCCCAAGCATCCAGCATCATGCATCGAACCTGGACTGGCAACTCGTTTCCTACATGATATTTTACATGTTTCATTGCCATTCTCCCAAATCTTCCCACCCTCTCCCTCTCCCACAGAGTCCATAAGACTGTTCTATACATCAGTGTCTCTTTTGCTGTCTCGTACACCGGGTTATTATTACCATCTTTCTAAATTCCATATATATGCGTTAGTATACTGTATTTATGTCTTTCCTTCTGGCTTACTTCACTCTGTATAATAGGCTCCAGTTTCATCCACCTAATTAGAACTGATTCAAATGTATTCTGAAGGCTGTCTTTTCACCTTGCTAATAGGAAACTATTAGCAAGGTGAAAAGACAGCCTTCAGAATGGGAGAAAATAATAGCAAATGAAGCAACCGACAAACAACTAATCTCAAAAATATACAAGCAACTCCTACAGCTCAACTCCAGAAAAATAAACGACCCAATCAAAAAATGGGCCAAAGAACTAAATAGACATTTCTCCAAAAAAGACATACAGATGGCTAACAAACACATGAAAAGATGCTCAACATCACTCATTATCAGAGAAATGCAAATCAAAACCACTATGAGGTACCATTTCACACCAGTCAGAATGGCTGCGATCCAAAAGTCTACAAATAATAAATGCTGGAGAGGGTGTGGAGAAAAGGGAACCCTTTTACACTGTTGGTGGGAATGCAAACTAGTACAGCCACTATGGAGAACAGTGTGGAGATTCCTTAAAAAACTGGAAACAGAACTGCCTTATGATCCAGCAACCCCACTGCTGGGCATACACACTGAGGAAACCAGAAGGGAAAGAGACACGTGTACCCCAATGTTCATCGCAGCACTGTTTATAATAGCCAGGACATGGAAGCAACCTAGATGTCCATCAGCAGATGAATGGATAAGAAAGCCGTGGTACATATACACAATGGAGTGTTACTCAGCCATTAAAAAGAATACATTTGAATCAGAGGAGGGTTATACTTCTTCTAGAGAAGGCATTTTGGAGGATGAGTAAGGTTTGAATGTGTAGAATTGGGATGGAGTATGTCTCAGGCCCAGGGAGCAACATGATTAAAGGCTGGCTACTTAAGAGTGTACAAGCCATGTTTTATTAGACTTTTGGTATAATCTGTTTCATTTTTGGTGTGCTTTGGTACTTTGTAAAGGAGATCTTGAACTTTTCTAGAAAATGAAAATGATCCCTAATTAATAACTGATACCTAATTAAATAACTCCATACATTTCATGCAAACTTCTGAATTAGCCTGTGTTGCATTCATACATTCCATATAATTTTAATTTGGCAATAAAAGCAAAAGATTCTCCCCCCTTAGATTTAACTTGGTGCTTGATTCTTTTTCCTGAGAGGCAGAGTGAGTTGAGTCTAGGTGTGAATCTGTTTTGGCTAAGGTGCAAGTTTGCAAAGATAAGAGCCTGTCTTCACTTTCTGTGATATCCTGCCAGTACGTATTGATGAATATTTGTGTACCATAAGTTATTTTAAAAACAATCAAAAATCCTTTCCCCACCACACACCATACTAGCAAATACTCTTCAGTTTTAGATGTTTGACATTTCATTGAATTCCCTTCCTCTCTTTTAAATGACTGTTTAAAGAATTAGTATTAACAAATACTTCAGCTTTTTGTGGTTTTTTAATTATCCCTTGGATTTTCTTCTCAGTTTTTGAATTAGAATGTAGGTCTTAGCAGTGGATATATTAAGATGAAAGATATCCTTGGGTTTTAATAAATCAACCAGTGCTTTATCTTAAATGTTAAAAGGCTACTAAATCATATCAACATATCAACTGATTACATCATGTTGATGCTGTGTACCTTTTCCTTAGAACCCTTGAATGCCACATTGCCCCATTTAAAATGTGAAAAACAGTTTTATAGATGTATTAGTGAGAAGTTTTTCCAGATTAAAATATAATGATAAACCCCATGGATCAAGTGATCAAGTGTAAGTTTTCATTCAAAATAAATGTGAACAATACCCTTGGATATTTTTGTCTAATAGCAAATAAATATTTTTATTGAGAGGAAGGAATTTGAGTTTGTGAACAGCAAAATGAGCCTAATGTATGGTTTTTTTTTTTAGCTACATATTCAAAGAATTGAAATCTGCATTAGAGTGATGATTTTTTAAATAAAACAAAGTATTTTTCTATTTTAAGTAACTTTTGTAATGAGAAGATGGAAAACACGAAAAGCATCATCATTCTCTTGGATGTGGCTATCTTCATAAAGTGTCCACACTGTTGACTTAATCCTAAGTGTATTCCTAAAAAAATGTGAAAATGTTAGTTGCTCAGTTGTGTCCCACCGTTTGCAACTCCATGGTCTGTAAACCATCCAAGGCTCCTCTGTCCATCAGATTCTCCAGGCAAGAATACTGGAGTGGGTAGCCATTCCCCTCTCCAGGGGATCTTCTCAACTCAGAGATCAGACTCAGATCTTCTGCATTGCAGGCAGATTCTCTACCATCTGAGCTACCAGGGAAGCCCAAGTGTATTCCTACTCAAGGTCAGAATTACTTTTCTTCTCATTTCTCTCCCTTTGCCATTCATAGTGTGGTTCTCTGCTCTGACTAGCAGACTGGGTATCACCTGAGAGCTTGTTAGACAACAGAATCTTGCATCCCACCATTGGCCCTACCTGTAAATTCTCCATCTTGAACAAGATCACCAAGTAATGCCTCCATACATTAGTTTTAGGAGCAAACCTTGCTCTGTCTTGTGACTGCTGTACCAAAATGGCAACTCATCTCACCTGGACCAGCTAATTTCCTAAGAGGTTACTGAAGTGAAGTGAAGTGAAATAGCTCAGTCATGTCCAACTCTTTGCGACCCCATGGACAGTAGTCTGCACCAGGCTCCTCCGTCCATAAGATTTTCTAGGCAAGAGTACTGGAGTGGGTTGCTGTTTCCTTCTCCAGGGAATCTTCCCGACCTAGGGATCGAACCCAGGTCTCCCACATTGATAGACAGATGCTTTACCATCTGAGCCACCAGGGGACCAGTCAGTAATAAATGACCACTAGGTACCTGGATCTTGACTTCCTTATGACACCATTCTCTGTTGAGTAAGCAAACAGAAATGGTTGTGTTGCTGTGGGTTTTTTAATTCTCTTTTGGGAGAGTGAGGTTTGGAAAGATACTAGATAACATCTAATAATATTATTACTATTCATTTGTATAATAAAAGAGCTTAAACCATTTTTCTTGAGAGAGAAAGATCACAGGATTGGGTAAATTTTTCTTTTTCTTTTATGTAATCTATTGCAGCTGCAATGTTTGGCTTTTGAGTTAATGTTTGGAAACTTATGAAGAAGTTGGGCAGTGTTCAAGATTTTGTTTTATTGAAGGATAGAAATGAGTCTTTTAAAAACTGAGAAAAGTCTTCATATAGGTAATGGAAAGTAGCATTCGGACAATACCTAAGACCATTTCCCTTATTTGTCATCCCTTGTCATTTTGCTTTGGGCTTTGGCCACTTACTTTTGCTTTGAGAATGCTTTTAAAAAACTTAATTTTTTTTTTTAATTTACAACAGAATATACCTGTCACTTCATCATTGTGGGTATCATTTGCTCCGCTAATCTGATTGCCTTTGATCATAATGTAAAAAAGGTTTCTGGACATTTTATATGCATTGTTAAAATCTTTGCCAGATGTGTTGGGAAACATGCATTAGGTACTGCATGTTTAAGCTCGTAACACTGACACTGAAACTCCTAATTCTCCTGAACATTGATGATAAGATCAGAATCCTAATCACTGTAAGGGAAAACACAGCAGAGGGCATGCTGTAAAAATCATAATTTATTTTATGTGGCTTGCCACGGTTTATTGGCATAGACTAAGCTGTGTGTGTACACACGCACACATGCACTCAGTCGTGTCCAACTCTTTGGAATTCCATGACTGTAGCACTCCAGGCTCCTCTTCCATGGACTTTCCAGGCAAGAATACCAGAGCAGGTTGCCATTTCCTTCTCCAGGGGATCTTCCCAATCAAGGGATCTAACCTGAGTCTTGGGCATCTCCTGCATTGCCAGGCAGATGCTTTACCTCTGTGGCACCAGGGAAGCCCACACGCTAAGCTTAGTTTTTAATTACATGATACAGTTATCATGCAAAGATAACTTACTTTCCTTAGTTTTATTTTTATGCATTTCACAACTGTCAAAACACAAGATAGTTAAAGTATACTTCTTAATGGAGCCACTAAAGTGATACCTTATTCTTGGTGCATGATGGGTTGGGGGGTGATGGGCAGAAAAGGTGGAGTTGTATGTAATGTTTAAAATACTAAAGAAAGTGAAAGTGAAGTTGCTCAGATGTATCTGACTCTTTGCGACCCCATGGACTGTAGCCTACCGGGCTCCTCCGCCCATGGGATTTTCCAGGCAAGAATACTGGAGTGGGTTGCCATTTCCTTCCCCAGGAGATCTTCCTGACCAAAGGATTGAAACCAGGTCTCCTGCATTGTAAGTAGACGGTTTATCATCTGAGCTACCAGGGAAGTCCTTAAAATATGAAGTATGTGAATTTAATATTTTCTGGGATAACTAAATCAAAATGATTATTCAAGAAATTAAGTTCTACTTTAGCTTAAAAAAATAAATTGGGAACTTATTCTGTGCTTGATATTGCTGTTGGATGTTAGAGATACAAGATGAATTAAGATGGGATCTCAGCCAGGGAGGATGGGAGTTTGCCAGCAGTTTTTCTTTTGTTTAGCTGTACCTTCTGAATTTTTATGAACGTATCTTATGTAATAAAAAAATACAAAATTCCTATTTAAAATGTCTTATTCCACCTCTACCCATCTACTATATTAGAGGAAGAAGGTATAGTTATAGATGATTTTACTCTAAGAAGGTTGGTGCTAAGACAGATTTATTCATTGAGTGTTGTTGGTCGGTCCTTTGTGGTGAAAGAAAGGGCAATAACTACAGACTAGTGACTTCACTTTTCACTTTCATGCATTGGAGAAGGAAATGGCAACCCACTCCAGTGTTCTTGCCTAGAGAATCTCAGGGACGGGGGAGCCTGGTGGGCTGCCATCTATGGGGTCACACAGAGTCGGACACGACTGAAGCGACTTAGCAGCAGCAGCAGCTGTTTAAGAAAGGTTTCTTGGAGGAAATGAGTGGTTCTTATATAGTAATTATTAAAGAAAAGTGGGAAGCCTGTTCCAGGCAGAGGATGAATAAGCAGAGAGAGCATGAAACATGGTGTGCATTGGGAATTTTAAGTACTTTGGTAGCAGATGAGAGACTGGTGGGGCTTATGATCAGATCAGATCAGATCAGATCAGTCGCTCAGTTGTGTCCAACTCTTTGCAACCCCATGAATCACAGCACGCCAGGCCTCCCTGTCCATCAACAACTCCCAGAGTTCACTCAGACTCACGTCCATCGAGTCAGTGATGCCATCCAGCCATCTCATCCTCTGTCATCCCCTTCTCCTCCTGCCCCCAACCCCTCCCAGCATCAGAGTCTTTTCCAGTGAGTCAACTCTTCGCATGAGGTGGCCAAAGTACTGGAGTTTCAGCTTTAGCATCATTCCTTCCAAAGAAATCCCAGGGCTGATCTCCTTTAGAATGGACTGGTTGGATCTCCTTGCAGTCCAAGAGACTCTCAAGAGTCTTCTCCAACACCACAGTTCAAAAGCATCAATTCTTCGGCACTCAGCCTTCTTCACAGTCCAACTCTCACATCCATACATGACCACAGGAAAAACCATAGCCTTGACTAGACAAACCTTTGTTGGCAAAGTAATGTCTCTGCTTTTGAATATGCTATCCAGGTTGGTCATAACTTTCCTTCCAAGGAGTAAGCATCTTTTAATTTCATGGCTGCAGTCACCATCTGTAGTGATTTTGGAGCCCCAAAAAATAAAGTCTGACACTGTTTCCACTGTTTCCCCATCTATTTCCCATGAAGTGGTGGGACCGGATGCCATGATCTTCATTTTCTGAATGTTGAGCTTTAAGCCAACTTTTTCACTCTCCACTTTCACTTTCATCAAGAGGCTTTTGAGTTCCTCTTCACTTTCTGCCATAAGGGTGGTGTCATCTGCATATCTGAGGTTATGAAGGGTCTGTTATTCTATGTTCAGTAATTTGTGCTCATGAAGGATTTGAAACAGGAGAGTAATTCTGTTTTTATACTTGTAAAAAATATTTAGCATTCCTCCACTTAATTTTAATCTAAATATACACTAAAATGGGCATTATAGGAACTGATATCATTTTCTTTTCTCTTAACAGCAGAAGGACTTGAAATACTAAAGGAAATGTGACTTATCTGCTTTTTGCATTATGTAGAAAGGTTTCTGTAAGTGGAACTCTTGCCAGTCCTGTAGCATGAGCTCTACTGATATCATCAGGTCTAATCTAAAAGCACCAAGAGTGACCTCTCTGGCCAGCTTCCTTTTGGGGTCTAACAATTTTACATCTTTGTGGGCCTTTACCACTTCTCTTGCTGCTGAAAGTGTCTGCTTCAGCTCATATCTAAAGTTTTCATTGGTGCAAACCTAAAGATAGTTTTATTAATGTCTTGAGACTTGTCCTTCTTGGCCCTGGTGACCAAGAGTTAGTGGTGATTTCATGGTCTGTGTTAGGGTTGGAAGCGGAGCATAGTAGGTAGGTGCTAATAGACTTCCTTGGCCTTGGTGTTGTCTTTTGGGAAGAGGGCTTAAACTAGAAATTTTGCCTCTACGTAGCAATCCTGCCTGTTAAAAAAGATAAACAACTGAAAGTGATTTAGAAGTGTCTCTTCCTACTGTCTTACTCTGAGATCTTTTCCCTTTTAGCAAGTGGTATCCTTGTTCAACGTGTTTTAAAAAGGGGATTGGCAGTTCAGTTCAATCACTGAGTAATGTCCATCTCTTTGCAACCCCATAGACTGTAGCATGCCAGGCCTCCCTTTCCATCACCAACTCCTGGAGTTTACTCAAACTTATGTCCATCGAGTCGGTGATGCCATCCAACCATCTCATCCTCTGTTGTCCCCTTCTCCTCTCGCCTTCAATCTTTCCCAGCATCAAGGTCTTTTCAAATGAGTCAGCTCTTTGCATCAGGTGGCCAAAGTATTGGAGTTTCAGCTTCAGCATCAGTCCTTCCAATGGACATTCAGGACTGATCTCCTTTAGGATGGACTGGTTTGATCTCCTTGCAGTCCAAGGGACTCTCAAGAGTCTTCTCCAACACCACAATTCAAAAGCATCAATTCTTTGGCACTCAGCTTTCTGTATAGTTCAACTCTCACATCCATATGTGACTACTGGAAAAACCATAGCCTTGACTAGATGAATCTTTGTTGGCAAAGTAATGTCTCTGCTTTTCAATATGCTGTCTAGGTTGGTCATAACTTTCCTTCCAAGGAGTAAGCGTCTTTTAATTTCATGGCTGCAGTCACCATCTGCAGTGATTTTGGAGCCTCAAAATAAAGTCAGCCACTGTTTCCCCTGTTTCCCCATCTATTTGCCATGAAGTGATGGGACTGGATGCCATGATCTTTGTTTTATGAATGTTGAGATTTAAGCCAACATTTTCACTCTCCTCTTTCACTTTCATCAAGAGGCTCTTTAGTTCCTCTTCACTTTCTGCCTTAAGGGTGGTGTCATCTGCATATCTGAGGTTATTGATATTTCTCCCAGCAATCTTGATTCCAGCTTGTACTTCATCCAGCCCCGCATTTCTCATGAGGTACTTTGCATATAAGTTAAATAAGCAGGGTGACAGTATACAGCCTTGACGTACTCCTTTTCCTATTTGGAACTAGTCTGTTGTTCCATGTCCAGTTCTAACTGTTGCTTCCTGACCTGAATACAGATTTCTCAGGAGGCAGGTCAGGTGGTCTGGTATTCCCATCTCTTTGAGAATTTTCCACAGTTTATTCTGATCCACATAAAGGCTTTGGCATAGTCAATAAAGCAGAAGTAGATGTTTTTCTTGCTTTTTCTATGAACCAACGGATATTGGCAATTTGAACTTTGATCTCTGCCTTTTCTAAAACCAGCTTGAACATCTGGAAGTTCATGACTCACGTACTGCTGAAGCCTTGGCTTGGAGAATTTTGAGCATAACTTTACTAGCATGTGAGATGAGTGCATTTGTGTGGTAGTTTGAGCATTCTTTGACATTGCCTTTCTTTGGGATTAGAATGAAAACTGACCTTTTCCAATCCTGTGGCCACTGCTGAGTTTTCCAAATTTGCTGCCATATTGAGTGCAGCACTTTCACAGCATCAAATTTCAGGATGTGGAATAGCTCAACTGGAATTCCATCACCTCCACTAGCTTTGTTCATAGTGATGCATCCTAAGGCCCACTTGACTTCACATTCCAGGATGTCTGGCTCTAGGTGAGTGATCACACCATCGTGATTATCTGGGTTATAAAGATCTTTTTTGTATAGTTCTTCTGTGTATTCTTGCCACCTCTTCTTAATATCTTCTGCTTCTATTAGGGCCATACCATTTCTGTCTTTTATTGATCCCGTCTTTGCATGAAATGTTTCCTTGGTATCTCTGATTTTCTTGAAGATATTTCTAGTCTTTTCCTTTCTATTGTTTTCCTCTATTTCTTTGCATTGATGGCTGAGGAAGGCTTTCTTATCTCTCCTTGCTATTCTTTGGAACTCTGAATGCAAATGGATATATCTTTCCTGTTCTCCTTTGCTTTTTGCTTCTTTTCTTTTCACAGCTATTTGTAAGGCCTCCTCAGACAGCCATTTTGCTTTTTTGCTTTTGTTTTCCTTGGGGATGGTCTTGAGCCCTGTCTCCTATACAGTGTCACAAACCTCTGTCCATAGTTCATTACGCACTCTGTCTATCAGATCTAGTCCCTTAATTCTATTTCTCACTTTCACTGTATAATCGTTAGGGATTTTGGGTCATACCTGAAAGGTCTAGTTGTTTTCCCTTCTTTCTTCAATTTAAGTCTGAATTTGGCAATTAGAAGTTTGTGATCTGAGCCACAGTCAGCTCCTGGTCTTGTTTTTGCTGAATGTATAGAGCTTCTCCATCTTTGGCTGCAAAGAATATAATCAATCTGATTTTGGTGTTTACCATCTGATGATGTTCATGTGTAGAGTTTTCTCTAGTGTTGTTGGAAGAGGGTGTTTGCTATGACCAGCACATTCTCTTGGCAGAACTCTATTAGTCTTTGCCCTGCTTCATTTTGTACTCCAAGGCCAAATTTGCCTATTACTCCAGGTGTTTCTTGACTTCCTACTTTTGCAATCCAGTCCCCTATAATGAAAAGGACATCTTTTTTGGGTGTTAATTCTAGAAGGTCTTTTAGGTCTTCATAGAACTGTTCAACTTCAGCTTCTTCAGCATTACTGGTTGGGGCATAGACTTGGATTACTGTGATATTGAATGGTTTACCTTGGAAATGAACAGAGATCATTCTGTTGTTTTGAGATTGCATCCAAGTACTGCATTTTGGACTCTTTTGTTGACTGTGATGGCAACTCTATTTCTTCTGAGATTCTTGCCCACAGTAGTAGATATAATGGTCATCTGAGTTAAATTTGCCCGTTCCAGTCCATTTTAGTTTGCTGATTCCTAAAATATCACTGTTTACTCCTGCCATCTCCTGTTTGATCACTTCCAATTTGCTTTGACTCATGGACCTAACATTCCAGGTTCCTATGCAATATTGCTCTTTACAGCATTGGACCTGACTTCCATCACTAGTCACATCCACAACTGGGTGTTGTTTTTGCTTTGGCTCCCTCTCTTCATTCTTTCTGGAGTTATTTCTCCACTGATCTCCAGTAGCATATTGGGCACCTACCTTCCTAGGGAGTTCCTCTTTCAGTGTCCTATCTTTTTGCCTTTTCATACTGTTCATGGGGTTCTCAAGGCAAGAAAACTGAATTGGTTCGCCATTCCCTTCTCCAGTGGACCACATTTTGTCAGAACTCCACCATGACCCATCCGTCTTGGGTGGCCCTACACAGCATGGCTCATAGTTTCATTGAGTTAGACAAGGCTGTGTCCATGTGATTAGATTGTTTAGTTTTCTGTGATTGTGGTTTTCAGTCTGTCTGCCCTCTGATGGAGAAGGATAAGAGGCTTATGAAAGCTTCCTGATTGGAGAGACTGATTGAGGGGGATACTGGGTCTTGTTCTGAGGGGCCATGCTCAGTAAATCATTAATCCAATTTTCTGTTGATGGGTGGAGCTGTGTTCCCTCCCTTCTATTTACCTGGGGCCAATGACTGAGCGGCTTCACTTTCACTTTTCACTTTCATGCATTGGAGAAGGAAATGGCACCCCACTCCAGTGTTCTTGCCTGGAGAATCCCAGGGACGGGGGAGCCTGGTGGGCTGCCATCTATGGGGTCACACAGAGTTGGACATGACTGAAGCGACTTAGCAGCAGCAGCAGTAGCAAACTATGGTGGAGATAATGAAGATAATGGTGACCTCCCTCTAAAGACGGGCTTGGCAGGCAAGGCATTGTTAGTTGCTGCATTGGTGAACTTCAGTGTTTCCTTTGCTTAATCTACCACTTCCCTGTTGTTTCCTTTGTAACTGTCTTATATAAGATGCCTTTGGTAATTTGGAGTTTTCTGCATGTAGTCATGAATTTTCCCCCATGTCAAAGAAAACTTGTGAGCTCTCTTCCCCTAGTTAGTATAGCTATGCATGTTTTGCCCTCTGTCACACCTGCTCTCTCCTCGTGTTGCTTGAGTCACACAATTTCCCTGCTGAGAGTTTGGAACCTCTTGCGATCATCTGACTTTCAAGACACACACAGTTCTGCATTCCTTTATCTTGGAGGTTCTTAGCCACTTCCTACTGTCCAGACTCCTGCTTTTTGCAGTATTCTTCCCTAAACACATGACACATGATTGTTTGTTTTTAGTCATCAAATGGTTCATTAAATCAAGAGTTAAAAATACCCTATACGTGTACCAATTGTGTCCTACTTTTTTCCTCCCTCTTTTTCATTTTCCATGGTCCTGCTAGTTTCTCTCCTTTAAGGTTCATGATATAATATTGATTGTTCAGTATATGATTAACTGATGCTAGTGGCTGGGCAGTGGTATTTGATGCTTTGCTGCTGCTGTTGCTAAGTCGCTTCAGTTGTGTCTGACTCTGTGCGACCCCATAGATGGCAGCCCACCAGGCTCCCCCGTCCCTGGGATTCTCCAGGCAAAAACACTGGAGTGGGTTGCCATTTCCTTCTCCAATGCATGATAGTGAAAAGTGAAAGTGAAGTCGCTCAGTCGTGTCCGACTCTCAGCAAGCCCATGGATTGCAGCCTACCAGGCTCCTCCGTCCATGGGATTTTCCAGGCAAGAGTACTGGAGTGGGGTGCCATTGCCTTCTCCAATTTGATGCTTTAATACTGAGTAAAATTGAATAGTCACATGTGACTTATGTCAGATAGGCCTATCACTTTTATGCATAAAGTGGCTTGGCTAAAACTGACTCCATATAATGTAGCAACAGCTTTATATAGAAATATATTAAAATCATTGTAAAAATAATTCAAAGAATGTATGACAGGGTTTTCACTGCTCATGAAATAAGTTATCAATCTGGGTGCTTCAAGGATATAAGATGAATTAACATTAGTTTTTGTTGTATTTTATTTAAAATAAGTTTGGTTGGGATCATCTGTGTTCCTTCACCATTTATTACTTTTATCCTTGTCTTTGTACACTTTAGAGGAGAGATACTCTGTAGGACAGTCTGATCGCTTTTGTTCTCCAAGTAGTAGCTCACTTGGCAGAGCAGCTCTCAGGGAAACTGTTAATCAGGAAGAGGAGTTTGGGGGTGGGGGGGTGTGTAGTGGGGAAGAGGTTTGTAGGAAATTTATAGCATACACATCGAAGATACTTTGATTACCATTGAAAAAATATTTTTCATATATATGTTATCCGTATAATAACAGGTTGTGTACTGTAAAATAGAAAAGGTTTTGTTTTTCAGTCTCCATGTGATAACTTTCCCCAGAGCCACTGTTAACAGTTTGTGTATCCTTTCTGTCATTTTCTGTGTAGTTTTATATTAAATGTGAAATACAGTTTTATGTGGTTTACATAAATGACCCTTTAAAATACTCTTGTTGGTTTACATAGTTACTTTTTAGCTGATCTGTGTTCAGAAAATTAGTGATAGGATTGTTCTCTTGGGTCCTTGAGTCGCCAGCAGTGTTGTAGCAGACATCTTTGTGCTCCTGCTGTTTCTCTAGGATGCCGCGATGCCTTGAGGTAGAATTACTGAGTCAAGAAATATGCTGCTTTTATATATAGATAGATACATTTAGATAGATGTTGCCAGACCCCTCTCCAACAAGTGTGAGCTTTTTCAATTCAATATAAAAGTACTCATTTTACCTTCATAACCCACTTGAATGGCAAAGTATCTTAGGTGTGAATTTTTTTAAGATAATAACTTGATATCTCATTGCTTAAGCATTTATTAAAAGTTACTGGTTGGAAAAAACCCTTTAGAAATAAAATACTGGGGAAATTGGTCATTAAGAGTCCATTCCTTCTATGTGTAGTTGGTTGGGACATAGCTTAACTGTTTTACAGGATCAGTCCATGTTTAAAGGTTATCACTGAAGGGAAATTTAACATGTCCTTCAAGCTAAGCATGTCCATAATATGCTGTTATGTAAACTGTATAATCAGGAAATACTATTTGGAGAAAATGCCTCATTTTGCAATTTGACTTACTTTTATTTGAGCTTTAGAACATACAAAGCACACATTAGTATTTGCTTAAGATGATTATTTACACATAAACAATATTTATTTTATCACAGATCATGTAAGTGTCACTTTACTTCACACGTGTTGCCTTGTATAAGCAGGGAGTCCTGTTTCTTCTGATGGGTGCTCACTGCCTGGAGATGGCAGGATTAATGCTGCTGCTGGCTTGCCTGCCATTTACGGGAGTGGAATCATGGCATGGTGGGAAAGAGTTGGGAAGATTCAGATTTAAATCTCAAAGTGATATGACTTTTGAGTTAGTTGTTGAACTTCTGGTAGGTTCAGTTTTCTCTGTGTGTAAAATAGTTTGATAGTTCCTGTTATTGGTGTTTTTGTAGAGTGGAAATACTGTGTATTAATAAGTACCTGAACATAGATGGTACTCAATGGCTTGTAACCATTAACAGTCTTTGAGAATTTTTCATCTTTCGAATGCTTTAGGAATTGATTTCAGGATGATTTTTGGAGAAAAAAGGAAGTTCTCCTAATTTGCAATGGAGTCACTTTGGCATACTCAGTGAACTGGTAGAATAGTAATAATTGGCAACTTCTGTGAATGCTGGCCACTTTATAATTAAAAACAAATAAATTAATTTTTAGAAATTAAATTAACATTAATTATATTTATATTAATATATAATTAATATTAATATAACATCACTATTATTAATAAATAATTATATTAATGATATAATTTAATTTTGTAAATTAAATTTTATAATGTTTATAAATTAAAACAAACTGTTGCCAAACTGTTGTCTCTCCTAGTAGAGCAGTTTATTTTAGATAACATTTTATTAGTTCTAAGTCTTGTTTTAAAAACAAAGATTTTAAAAAAGATTGCTTCTATTTCTGGCAACATGTAGGATTAGAAATGCTTACTGATACAACTCAACTAAACACATGCATGTGTTCAGTCATGTCCAGTTCTTTGTGGCCGCCTGTAGTCCACCAGGCTTCTCTGTCCATGGGATTTTCCAGGCAAGAATACTGGAGTGGGTTGCCATTTCCTCTTCTAGGGGATATTCCCAACCCAGGGATCAAACCTACGTCTCTTGTGTCTCCTGCTTTGCAAGTGGATTCTTTAACACTAGTGCCACCCGGGAAGCCCTCCACTAAACATGTAGATGATATGTCACAGTATACATATGCACGTGTTTGCTTTATATACTAAAAATATATAAATTTAAAACACATAGAAATCTTTTAAATAAATAGCTGAGCTGGTGGAAGAGTAAAGGAATTTTTATAAGGCTGGAGTCAGTTAATGCTATAGATGTGAAGTGTGCTCTGAAAGTACTTGCCAATTCCTGGTCACCTAAAGCCTGAATTGTGACAGTCTCTGAACATGGCACAGGAGATAAAGGCTGAGCAGTGAAGAAAGACAGATAATATAAGGATTATATATAATATAATATACTGTGGATAATATAAGGATTCCCAAAGGGAAACATCCCCCCAGAAGAAACCCATCAAGAAGAATCCTTAACCATAATACCACACTCATACTCTTCTGGAGTCAGAATTCGTACTATCTGTGTGGCTTAGAGAAAAAAATTGAAGTGGACTGATAGTGAATCTAGCAGAGGAGAACACATATATCTGGAAGAATGCTCTTTCAACCAATACTTTAAAGAGTCCTCAGATTGAGAGTCCCAAGAATATGAGCTCTTATCTAATATGAGAGTCAGCAGAAAAACAAACTATATAAACAAACTGTATTAGAGTTTATCTCAAAGATTCAGATACTAGAATTACTCTATAGGAAATAAATCAACATATCTGCTGTATAGGAGCAAGTAAGATTGAGAATATGATGCAGGATGATGAGAACCAAAATTCACCAGATTTGCAGATGATCCAAAAAGACCTATAAATGATACACACATAGTAATTTGAATGAAAAAACAGATTAAACAGACTAGACACAGTAAAGGGAGGGAAGATAAACCTGAAGAGACCAAGATTAAAAATAGAAAAGTTTAAGAGATATGGAGGGACAGAATGGAAATGTCTAAGATGTTGAATCGCAATCTTGGAAAATAGGATGGAGGATACATAATTCAAAGGTGTAATAACTGAGACTGATCTAGAATTGGTGACGTGTACAAATCCTCAGACATAGGAAGCCAACGAATACTAAATCAGGTAAATCAAAGGAAATTCATACTTATAAACATGATAGCAAAACTGCAGAATGTTGAAGACTTTGGCAGTAGAGGAAGCAATTACAGAGAAAAGACACATAACCCAGAAAGGCAGCTCATATTTTAAAGCAAAAGTAGAAGCCAGAAGATAGTATGATATACTCAAAGTGATAAGGAAAAAAAGTCATCAGCCTAGATATTCTGTAGTTAGGTATCATCATTCAAGCGTAATGCAAACGCAAAAAATTTTCAAACTGAAAGCATAACCAAAGTTGTAATTGTTTTGTGACTTAGGAAGAAGAGAGGAAGAAAGTCAGGTGGTAGGGGAAGAGCCGTGAGATGATTAGGAGGTTGTTTGTGAGTTAGTCTTCCCATGAGCCCCAGAATAGTTAGTAAATTCCATTAAAAAATTAAGAAGCACCTTGTGTGAGTTGATTGCTTCTGATGACTGATAAAAGCTGGATTTGGTTGTCTTTGCATTTTATAAGGCTGAACACTGATGTCATTGTTGAAATACAGAGATGGAAGAGTGGTGAATTGAGGAGTAGGAGCTCAGACCCTGTGGGCGCGGGGTGGGGGGATGGCTGTGAATGAACGCTCTTAAGGCTATGATATTGAGGTTTAGACCAAGTTTAATGAGCTCTCCCAGGAGAAAGGGATGACCTGGCTGACATATATAGGAAAAAAATCATCTTAAATTTGCCATTTGAAATAGAATCCCATTCACAGTAAGTTACATAGTCAAGACTAATCTACTTGCTCATTGTTTAGTAGACCAGGCCACAGAGCTGATGAAAACAGCTGCATTTCAGAATATATTCTTATCTCTGTAAATTTTCTTTTTGAAAAGTCTTTCCTAAACTTTGATGGAGAACTAGCTTAAATTGTTAATGTATGTATGTAATTTCATCAGATTGGCTATATTAAAGTGAGTCTAAGATTGGTTAAAACCTCAAGAACAAAGCAGGTTCTTAGACCAGGGACAGAATTTCAGCTGAGGTCACTATGATGAACAGAGTCTACATTTTGACTACTCTTTGGATTTTATTAAAGTGCCCATATAATTATTTGTTCATTTGTGAATTATGGACATAATAAGATGCTGTATCTCCTAGGGACTTAACCAATTAGTTTTATATGAAATATGAAAATTGATCTCTTGACAGCCAAGTGGTTGGGAAGGCTAAAAGTGATTTATATTCTTTGTTTTATGTATATTAAACCCAGAATAATTATCAAGTTTGATTACATAAATCTTAGTTGGCATGTGTTTTAGGAGTCTTTTCTCCTTTATGTATTGGGGGAAACAAATTCCTTTTGAACCAAGTAGGGCATAATAAGTAAAATACTTCAGAACCTGTTCCTTGTGATTTTATTCTTAAGTGCAATAAAATTAAATTTTGTAAGCATTCTGTCATTTTTAGGTAGAAAGATGATATCTAGATGTTTATAGAATATAATGTTGAAAGACATGGTTAATCTGGTACAGGACTATCAGTGCACAATTTAAAAATAAATGTCAAGCAAAAGCATTTAATCTTGTGGGAAATCTAAGGCAAGATGCTAAAATATCACTTTAAAATTATTATTTTTTAAAGTACTCAACTTGTGAGTGTTCCAAAGAAAGTATTTATTACTGCTATTCAGGGACACACCCTTCAAGTGGAAAATAAAACTTAAATTATGGTCATGTAAGTTTTTATGTGAGAAACTCAGGTCATTTATGCTGGTATAGCTTGTCACGTTTTCCTTTAGAAATGGCTTGGCAAATTTGTCAGTGACTCACTACCCGTCCTGAAAGTATCAATAAAATGATACCGTGTAGCAATCAGACCTCAGACCCTCCTCAGTTCAGTTCAGTCGCTCAGTCTCAGTCGTGTCTGACTCTTTGCGACGCCATGAATCGCAGCACGCCAGGCCTCCCTGTCCATCACCAACTCCCAGAGTTCACTCAAACTCACGATTATCAAGTTGGTGATGCCATCCAGCCATCTCATCCTCTGTCGTCCCCTTCTCTTCCTGCCCCCAATCCCTCCCAGCATCAGAGTCTTTTCCAATGAGTCAACTCTTCACATGAGGTGGCCAAAGTACTGGAGTTTCAGCTTTAGCATCATTCCTTCCAAAGAAATCCCAGGACTGATCTCCTCTAGAATGGACTGGTTGGATCTCCTTGCAGTCCAAGGGACTCTCAAGAGTCTTCTCCAATACCACAGTTCAAAAGCATCAATTCTTTGGCAATCAGCTTTCTTCACAGTCCAACTCTCACATCCATACATGACTACTGGAAAAACTATAGCCTTGACTAGATGGACCTTTGTTGGCAAAGTAATGTCTCTGCTTTTGAATATGCTATCTAGGTTGGTCATAACTATCCTTCCAAGGAGTAAGCGTCTTTTAATTTCATGGCTGCAGTCACCATCTGCAGTGATTTTGGAGCCCAGAAAAATAAAGTCTGACACTGTTCCCACTGTTTCCCCATTTATTTCCCATGAAGTGATGGGGCCAGATGCCATGATCTTCGTTTTCTGAATGTTGAGCTTTAAGCCAACTTTTTCACTCTCCTCTTTCACTTTCATCAAGAGGCTTTTTAGTTCCTCTTCACTTTCTGCCATAAGGGTGGTGTCATCTGCATATCTGAGGTTATTGGTATTTCTCCTGGCAATCTTGATTCCAGCTTGTGCTTCTTCCAGCCCAGCATTTCTCATGATGTACTCTGCATAGAAGTTAAATAAGCAGGGTGACAATATACAGCCTTGACGTACTCCTTTTCCTATTTGGAACCAGTCTGTTGTTCCATGTCCAGTTCTAACTGTTGCTTCCTGACCTGCATACAGGTTTCTCAAGAGGTAGGTCAGGTGGTCCGGTATTCCCATCTTTCAGAATTTTCCACATTTTATTGTGATCCACACAAGACCCTCCTAGGACTCATTTAAAGTTCCTGTTTAACTGTCCTCCCGCCCCACCCTCAAAGGTAAGGGGAGGGAGCTATATACAATGGGAAAGTGAGATTTATGAAATAAAAAATATTCTCGGTCTCTAGGAGGAAAGATTAATGTTTCTCTTCTTTCTCTTCTAGACTCTCCTTTTATTCGGGCCACTCTTCATTCTCCATGTACTGCATGATGTTCGTGGCAGTAAGTACTTTGGGTCTGTTGGTGGTGGGTTATGTGTGCGGGCACTTCATATATTCGGGTTTGGTGTTTTCTCCTGTGCGAATGCCTCTGACATTCTCATTGGCCTAACTGCCCAAGTCAACTGGAAGCCACTGCTTGTTGCACTAAGTTCAGAAGAGGAATGGATGGCTGCCTGTACTCTGCCAAGGCCAGTTAAAATTGTTTGAAATGACTTTGTCCTTCATCTAGAAGAAGCAGACAGGTGCATTGTATAGCAAGCTGCAAATTGGCAACCTTCAGGATAAGAGGGAATCTTTACTCTTGAAGCAGACAAGTGGTCAAAGCTACTTGTCACTTTTCTGACAGTGGTAGAATCCTAAACAGATCATCAGGTCTGCAAGTCTGGTGCTAAGAATGAGGTGACATGTCCCCTTACTCTGGGCCATGTTTTCTGAAGAGGTTTTCTGGAATATACAGACAGCTCCTGTGTCATCTCAGCAGGTCACTGCTCTGAAATCCAAGCCAAGGTGGTGCTGCTGCTCCTTGTAGCCTCTCCCTGAGCCGGAGTCCTGGCCTCATTTGCACAGTGTGGGTGCTGAGTGGCCTGGCTTTCCCTGCGTGGGGGGCTGCTGGGGTGAGGAATTGTGATTATTGGATGTGATGGCAGCTCTGTTGCTCTCATCTGAGCAAGTCTTATTTTCCTTCCACTTGGGGAAACATTGCCCAGACTGCTTTCCATGGACTAGAAAGGTTTCAGCTTCAGGAGCTTGTCATCAGTACAGCCTGCAGGAGCAATTTTAGTTGCACTTGTATTATACAAAGTCAGCAGTGAAGAGTTAGAGAAGACTGGCACCCATATTTTGCATATAAAACTAGAGATGAATGTGTATCGAGAGCAATTAGTGGAAGACCAGGCTTTAGGGCACTACAAGGGGTTTTCAAAGGTCAATTTAACTGACTTATTTTTATCAATCCTCTGTCTCTTTATGTATAAAATTATCAAAATTTGGTGGGAAAAGGAGATCTCTATCCTTACAGATCAGCTGTAATTTTTCTTTGTAAGTGGACTTTTATATAGTTGTGCTGTGTAAATTTGCTGTTGTCTGGCTGTTTTCAGTTACCCTTTCCCCTAAGATCACAAGTACTGTATAATAATTAAATCTATGATGTGGAAAGATTCATGATGTGTATTGTTAAGATTCCCCGCTGGAAGTTGGTTGGTTTCATTTAGGAAGAATTTAGTATCAGTTTTACCAGAATCTTACTTTTATTTGAAAAAAACAAACTCCAGAAATTAAAAGCATAAAATTTATAACATGTAAAAATTACAGATGTGTTACATAAAATTCAAATCTACAACTTCAAAACCTTTTCAATAACGCTAATTTTTGGCTTCTTCAACATCTCTGGAAATTGCAAGGCTTTCCTCATGTGTTAATTTTGTGAAGAAGAAACTGTAGCAATTCAACAAAATTCAGAACTTCCTTTTTAAAAAATACCCAAATGTTTTTGAAATTGTGCCATGGGAAATGTGACTTACTTGATGGCGAAAGTGAAAGTTGCTCAGTCATGTCCGACCCTTTGTGACCCCATGGACTGTTCAGTCCATGGAATTCTTTAGGCCACTGGAGTGGGTAGCCTTTCCCTTCTCCAGGGGATCTTCCCAACCCAGGGATTGAACCCAACCTTCCAGCACTGCAGGCAGATTCTTTACCAGCTGAGCCACAAGGGAAGCCCAAGAATATTGGAGTGGGTAGCCTATCCCTTTTCCAGGGGATCTTCCCAATCCAGGAATCGAACCAGGGTCTCTTGCATTGTAGGCAGATTCTTTACCAACTGAGCTATCAGGGAAGAGCTATTTGATGGTAGTAACAACAAATACTGTTCAGTTCATTTATCTTACTAGGAAAAGCTACCATTTTTCCTAAAGGGAGCCACCATTTTTTTTTCTCTCTCTTTTTAAATAGGGCGTGGGACCAGGGGAGAAGGGAAAGGCTGGAGCTATTAACATATCCTGAGAACTTTCCCTAAAGCAAAGTTTGTGACTACAGTGACTGGCTTTTGAATGTTTGTATGCCCCAGCGCCAGACCCCACCAGGGCTGCTTTTGTGGTTTGTTACTCATTCGTGTGTCATTATCTTTAAGTCCTTCTTCATGAGAGAGACCTAAGAATCTGAGGTTGGTTGATACTGAAGATGATTTGCTTTTACACTACTCTGTTTTGTCTTTCTGATAGCCGCCATGACACAGAAGAGGGATGACTGCCACCCCTTTCACAAATGGGGAAATAGGGGCCTTGGGAGGAGCTGCTAAGGTCTATAAGCTCTCTGGGAATCTCTTGTTAATCAGGCTCCCTTGCTTTGTTGATTTCTTGAGCTGAACCCTAGTCCAGTTATTTTGAAGGTCAGGTGATACAGATCTCTGAAAGTAAGATGTAACATGTAACTTCAACCCAGTCTTTAATTTCAAAGAATATTCTCAGATGTATCATACTCTAGACCTTAAAATTATTTTTGCTCTTCTTTGCTCCTTTGACCTTAAAATATCTGAATATTTGCTCAAACAGAAACATTTAATGAGCTTTTTTTGTGAAATATGAAATTAATGTATGGAGGATAAAACTAGAGAGGGCCTTGATGGCTAGCCTTCCCTGTGGACACTCAGGAACAAACGAAGAGGCAAATAAAGATATATGCAGAGTGCAAATTCGGAGAAGGCAATGGCACCCCACTCCAGTACTCTTGCCTGGAAAATCCCATGGACGGAGGAGCCTGGTAGGCTGCAGTCCATGGGGTCGCAAAGAGTCTGACACGACTGAGCGACTTCACTTTCACGCATTGGAGAAGGAAATGGCAACCCACTCCAGTGTTCTTGCCCGGAGAATCCCCTGGGACAGGGGAGGCTGGTGGGCTGCCGTCTATGGGGTTGCACAGAGTCGGACACGACTGAATGGACTTAGCAGCAGCAGCAGCAACAGCAGAGGGCAAATTACCTCAACTCTAGTTTGGTAATTGGATCTGTATGAGCCATTTAGATTTACAGGTATAATGCAACAACAAATTCTATCATAGACCAAGAACTCTGGAGAAGCAGGCAGGCTACAGCAGCCACGCACGGGTTTCACCGACTCTGAGCAGTGGAAATACTGACTTGATGTAGATGTAGGCTCTAGCTTTTATTTCAGCCCCTGAATACATGGATGTCTCCTTGCTTTCCAGCTTTCATATTTATATACATCACTTAACCACTACCTACCCTCCTGCCCCCTGCCACACACACATTCCTTAGGCAATGACTCATCTTGTTCTCCTAGGCATCTTGGCATCATGGGTCAGTCCCAGATTTGGAAGATGTAGTCATTTAAATCCTGAGGATAGTCTTTGATAGCCAAAACTTCCCTGTCAATTCCTGATACCCAGAAATTAACTTCTAGTTAAAAATGTCCCTTAAAATACCTGACCATCGTTCTTCTCCAGCACACCCTACAGTGCTAGGAGTTAGCTCCCTGAAAAACACCTAGGTTGGTAGGAGCAAAGGGCAGGGCTTCTTTCCATATAGTCAATTGATGTGCAATTGACTCTAACTTCCCTTGACTTTTGCCAAATGCCAGATTCCAAATTTACTTGATTGTTCAGGAAAACAGGCATGGGCTGAAACCGTACTTTTTTCAGTACAGTAAGGAATATAGTTTTCCCCAGCACTGTCATAGGGAGACTGTCACCCTAGATTGCTTATATCACTGCTGTTATAGAAGTTTGTTTGTAAATTACTACGGTTATTTATATCACTGCTGTTATGAACTTTCTGTATAAATTACTCCAGTGGGAACCGAAGTACCTCTCAGTGTGTTATGTTTCAGCTTGGTTTCCCTCCCTGTCAGAATGCCTCACATCTGGGCCTTGCCCCCCGCTGTGCTCAGGTAGTGCTTACCCGTCCAATTTAAGGAGGGATTTGAGGTTTAACTTTAGGAATTTTGTGAATCCTAAAGAAAACTAAGGCATGCCTTTCAGTGCTCTTCTGGCCAGGTCTCTCATCACATGAAGGTGGAACAACAGTGTACTTGGCATGGTCTTAGGCCAAGGTGTATTTCTTGTGTTGAGCACGCTGTTGTTAGTCTAGTTCAGGGGTTGGCAAATATTTTGTTATAGGTCATGTAATATTTAGGCTCTGTAAACCAGGTGCAATCTCAGCTGCATTTTTTTTTTTTTTTTTTCCAAATCAGTCAGTTCAGTCACTCAGTTGTGTCTGACTCTTTGCCACCCAATGGGCAGAAGCACGCCAGGCCTCCCTGTCCATCACCAACTCCTGGAGCTTGCCCAAACCCATGTCCATCGAGTCGTTGATGCCATCCAACCATCTCATCTTCTGTCATCCTTTCTCCTCCTGCCTTCAATCTTTCCCAGCATCAGGGTCTTTTCAAATGAGTCAGTTCTTTGCGTCAGGTGGCCAAAGTATTGGGGGTTTCAGCTTCAGCATCAGGCCTTCCAATGAATATTCAGGACTGATCTCCTTTAGGGTGGACTGATTAGATCTCCTTGCAGTCCAAAGGACTCGCAGGAGTCTTCTCCAACACCCCAATTCAAAAGCATCAGTTCTTCGGTGCTCAGCTTTCTTTATAGTCCAACTCTCACATCCATATATGACTACTGGAAAAACTGTAGCTTTGACTAGACAGACCTTTGTTGGCAAAGTAAATGTCCCTGCTTTTTAATATGCTGTCTAGGTTGGTCATAACTTTTCCCCCAAGGAACAAGCATCTTTTAATTTCATGGGTGCAATCACCATCTGCAGTGATTTTGGAGCCCCTAAAAATTGTCTTTGTTTCCATTGTTTCCCCATCTATTCGCCATGAAGTAATGGGACCAGAGGCCATGATCTTAGTTTTTTCAATGTTGAGTTTTTAACCAGCTTTTTACTCTCCTGTCTTACTTTCAAGAGGCTCTTTAGTTCTTCTTCACTTTCTGCCATAAGGGTGGTGTTACCTGTATCAGAGGTTATTGGTATTTCTCCTGGCAATCTTGATTCCAGCTTGTGCTTCTTCCAGCCCGGCATTTCGCATGATGTACTCTGCATATAAGTTAAATAAGCAGGGTGACAATATACACCGTTGATGTATTCCTTTCCCAATTTGGAACCAGTCTGTTGTTCCACGTCCAGTTCTAACTGTTGCTTCTTAACCTTTCATACTGTTCGTCGGGTTCTCAAGGCAAGAATACTGAGGTGGTTTGCTGTTCCCTGCTCCAGTGGACCACGTTTTCTCAGAACTCTCCACCATGATCCATCCATCTTGGGTGGCCCTACCCAGCATGGCTCATAGTTTCATTGAGTTAGACAAGACTGTGGTCCATATGATCACATTTCAAATAACTGTTTAAAAATGTGAAAATAATCCCTTGACTCTAGTTGAAATTTGGGTGGAGGGACCCTCTTATTTTAAGAGTAAAATATAGGAATACCTCGTTTTATTGTGCTTCACTTTATCATGTAAATTGAAGGTTTCTGGCAACCCTGCAGGGAAGTCTATTGGAGCCATTTTTCCAACAGCATTTGCTCACTTTGTGTCTCTGTGTCACATTTTGGTAATTCTCAAAATATTTCAGACTTTTTCATTACTGTTCTATTTGTTATGGTCATTTGTGGTCTTTCATATTAGTGTTGCAAAAGAATTGCAACTTACTTGAAGGCTCAGATGATTGTTAGTTTTTAGTAATAATATATTTTTAAATTAAGGTATGTACTTTTTTTTAGACAAAATGCCACTGCACATTAATGGACTATACAGCATAGTGTAAACATAACTTGTATATACACTGGGAAACCAGAAAATTCATGAGACTTGCGCTACTATGATATTCACTTTATTGCAGTGGTCTGAAACCAAAGCCACATCTCCAGGTATGGCTTAATACAGACGTGCCTGTAGTAAGAGACTTTATGAGGCAACAGCATTTAGGAGTTACATGTTACAGTCAATTGAGGAAAGGCAGAAACAAACCGGCTTCAAAAAATACCTTATTCAGCAGTTTAATTGAATTTTTAAAATGAGATTGTATAACTAGATCCTTTAATGGAGGATACTGGTCGAGTCATAAGGTCTCTTCTAACTAGTTTCTGCTGACTGAACTAGGCTCTGCACACGCAGTGGCTGTACCAGATTGGCTCTGAGCTCTTGACTGACTCCGTCTTAGCCACTGGACCACCAGGGAAGTCCCCCCAAGACAGTTGTAACCAGCTCACACAGTGGGGCTGCTGACCGGTTGTGGGAAGGGATCCTGCCTACATTCCTTAGCCACCTGGTGGTGCTTGTGGTGGGTTAGTTGCCAAATTGTGTCTGATCCTTCCGACTCCACGGACTGCAGTCTGCCAGGCTCCTCTGCCCATGAGATTTCCCAGGCAAAAATACTAGGTTGCCATTTCCTTCTCCAGGGGATCTTCCCAACTCAGGGATGGAACCCCATCTCTTGTGTCTCCTGCATTGCAGATTCTTTACCAACTGAGCCATCAGGGAAGTCACCTGGAGCCCAGAACAAAGATCTGACCAAATCTTGACCCAAAAGCATTTCACCAGGGAACTTTGACTGCTATTTGTTTCAACATGTCACTTAAGAAAAACAGCATCAGAAATACCACTGATGACAGCAGTAGTAGGGTATCAACCTGCCACAGAAAGCATGACAGCAGGTTTAATTCTGATTATTAGAGCTAGGATTCCAAAGAAAACAAGGTTTTGTTGTTGTTGTTTAGCTGCGAAATCGTTTCCAATTCTTCATGGCCATGGACTGTAGCCCTCCAGGCTCCTCTCCATGGGATTTTCCAGGCAAGAGTGGAGTGGACACCATCTCCTTCTCCAGGTAGTCCCTGTTTTCAGCCTGCCTTTTTATGTCAACAAGTCTTCCTTTGCTGTCTGGAGTTTTGTGGGTTGCTCTGCTGACAGAACTGGTAGCTGCATGTTTCATCCTCTGTCCCTCTGCTGTCCTGCCATGGGGCTTCCTGAAGCTGCAGTATCACAGTGTGAAGCCTCTGCTTCTGGGGAGCACCTTAGTGAAGTGCTGCAGGTTGCTTTTGTCCTGCCAGAAGCTTGTCTTTTATTTCTAGTTGTGACCTTTCTACTTCACCAGAAAGCTGAATTTCCACTTGTCTCCCTGGCCACCTGGTTTTTTGCAGTGTGGCTGCCACTCTTCTCCATTTTCTATTAAATGGCTCGTTCTTGTCTAACCATAGCTTTTGTTTGCCAGCAGCCCATCATGTATCTGTTAGGTACCGTTTCTACAACTTGTGAAAACTAAACAGTTCCTTCATAAATAAACCCAAGAGCAGATGCAGCCCAGCAGATTTCCGGGCCAAGTCTGCTGCAGGTCATACTGTGTGCCCTCTCACAGTCAGGGCTATGTGGTGCCCTTCGGTTTGTCTGTGGATTGGCAGTTTCCCCCAGTGGGGAAATTTGAAAATTGTAGATGCTGCCACTGAGCCAGCCAGTCTGGTACCATACACAGCACTGGATATGGAGTTCTGGAAGTTCTAAATCTTAAGATATAAGCAATTGAATGCTTTCCTTCTTGTAGTACATATGTGATTAACATATGCGTGTGTAGGGAGAAGGGGAAGAGTGGAGGTTGCAAAGGCAACAAAGGTTACAAAGCCTTTTTATTCTCAACTCTGGCATTAAAGCATGAGCAGTCCCCCTATCTAGTTCTGATACAGCAGTGCTGAGATATATCAGATATTCAGTTTCTCGGAGACAGAGAAAGATGGAGGAATAGAGACTTGTTTTTAAAGGAACATATATGCTTTCCTCTCCCCTGTCAAAAGACAAGGAGTAGAATAGAAAAAGATATATAAATCCACAAAGTCAAAGAATGGAAAAGGAGACAATAAGCAAGAGGTAAAGATTTTGGAAAGCATTAAATGAGTGGTAGGAGGAAGCTGAATCTCTAGTGCCTCTCGAGGGTGGGAGCTTAAAAGATCTGCACTAGGGTGGGAGCTTAAAAGATCTGCACTGTGGAACCTGAGAAAGGCTTAGGAAGTGGAGCCCCCAGAAAGTCAGCATTGTACGCTTTCTTGGACCTGCTTATGTAGGACAGACTTTCGGCTGGCAACACAGGAGGTCAGTTGTCAAGGTCTGGAGTTCAGGGCATGTCAACAGGTGACCCAAGTTTCAACAGTCAGTGTGTTTACCTCTTGAGGGTCTACTGAAACCAAAGTCCTCACAGGGAAGAGCAGGGCTAGAGGTGGTGCCTGGCTTTTGCTACATCAAGTGCCTTGGACCCAGAGATACAAAACAGGCAAACAGGAAGCCCATTCAATTAGCCAGTCTCACTCAAGAGCTGAGAATTGTTCTGGAACAAGAGCCTTTACTCAAGCCATGGCCATTAGTTCCCAGAAGAGATGAACACAGACTCTTATTTAATTAGGTACTTAGAGGCGGAAGATCTCACCTAGAGTATACTGCAGTGTGTTTGGTTATTGATCCATAAGCGAATGTTATTTTCACAGGGATGTTGAGTAAGAGATTGGGGCAAAATAATACTTACTTAACACATGTGTGTGGGCTACCTAAAGTCAAAGTCAGAATTCTTTGGAAGAAACAGAGGGATTTTAGAATCCTAATTGAGGAAGAACCTTGAAAGTCCTGAGTTTCCTTTATGTTGGAAGTATAAAATAAATCCCTAAGTCCATTTGAGAGTTGTTTTTTAACTATGTTCCTAGCAGGGATGGGTGCAGTTCTCCCTAATACGTCTGCATTCGTGTCAAGTATTTGTAATTCCTCATTATAGTCTAAATAGCTGATGCCTTTAACCATCATCTGGAAAGATAGCTTAACAGGAACTAGAAGAGAGACAACTAAACTTTCGGATAATAACATATAAAACTTGGCTCCTAGTTAAAGAATTGTTTTCCTTAAAATGAACAAAAAATTTCCAGGTAGAACTAATGAGGTGAATCTTATCTGGCACGGCTGTGGTACCTAACTGGCTTCAGCCTAGCACATGCTAAGTAACTTTGCCCCATCTAGAACCAAGTATCTAGCCACCTCCAGAATCTTGAGACAAGCCTCTTACTCTGTACTTGTTTATAGCTTCAACAGCAGCAAACCAAAAAGGGGAGAGGAGCTCTGCAGAAAGCCAAAAGCACTTCAGCCTATTAATTAATTCAACTCAGTTAAACAACTGGTACGCTCTTTTAGGATTAGATGTTTATACTATAAAGTACTTGATAAAGTTAGACCACCTCTGTGTCTTTGCCAGGTGCTAAGAACTGAACATGCACAGCAGTGCCCAGAGAACTAGGAATGGACTTATCTATCTACTTTAAATAGGCAGGGTCAGTGGGCACAGCCACATAAATTGTTTTCTGCAGACTGCATTTAAGTAAGTGCTGTGATTCATGGGGTCGCAAAGAGTCGGACACGACTGAGCGACTGATCTGATCTGATAAGCCATAAATTATTGAACAGAGTTTTTAAAATGAATATTAAGAATTATATTATTAGATAGAAGTTAGGGGGGGAAAAGACCATATTTGCTGAAAGGTGTTCATAGGAAACTATTCCAAATTTGCTCTTTATTACAGTCTTTGGGGATGCACCAAAGTCAAGGGCAGGCTGACACAGCAAAGGGGAGATTCTCAGGTCTGATAGTGTATGGAAAAATCCTAGAACTTTAAAGGGTACAGGTGCTATTGAAAGAATACTCTTACTGGATCAGGACTAAACTACAGACTGTATTATTTACTTAGGCAGATTATTGTATTTACTTATGAATATTTATTTAGTCTCAGTCACTCATGTTAAATAATTTGAGGCTAGAGGAACTCTCAAGTAAATTGTCTGGGTGAATTAAGCAAACTTAGTTCCTAAACAGGCTGGGCAGAAAATACAGTAGCCTGGCCCAGGGTAAGGCAACCTGTGCTCAGAGCAGTAGCAGTTGATCCCAAGACTGAACTAATGACCACTGTAACTCAAAATGGAAGGGAAGGAGCAGCCCCTGAAGTCCTAGGTTATACACACAGAGACGCTTACCTTGTTTATAATTTGGAGAGTGGTCTAACTAGAGCACTAGACAGGTAATAAATTCTTGTAAACTGTTACTAGGGCAATGTGTATTTTCGTTTTATTTTGGGACTAATTTTTAGGTATTCATGAGTACAAGAATGCTTGCCTGAAGCCTTCTTCCATATATAACACTGATTAATGATCATTAATACTTAATGCTATCATTTAAAACATCAATCTTTTAGAAATGTGATATTTAATATAAAATATAGTCTTCGGTTGGTATACTAAACTTTTTTTCCCCCTATCTTTTCTATTAGCTTTACCTTCAAGCCAGAATGAAGGGAGACTGGGCAAGACTTTTACGCCCTACACTGCAATTTGGTCTTGTTGCTGCATCCATTTATGTGGGCCTTTCTCGAGTTTCTGATTACAAACACCACTGGAGTGATGTGTTGACTGGACTCATTCAAGGAGCTCTGGTTGCAATATTAGTTGTAAGTATCCATGGTAGCAGCCTACATCTTGAAATTGACAAACACTTGGACAAATAAGTAGAAAAAAAGGTTCCAATGAGAAATGAGAAAACTATGTTAAGGCAGAGAATGTGGCTCAATAATTGCTACTGGGTAAGGACCCCAATGTTATTAAAAGTCATTTTAGGACAGACAAGAAATAATACCTAGGTTATTTACTTTCTGCAGAAGTTATTAAAAAAATTTACTAAGTTTTTTTTTTTTCTTTTTAATAGTAAAAAGCCCTGGGTATAAAGTTTTCTTTTTGGTATAAATTGAAAATAATTTACATGAAGAACGACACTTTTTTTTTCATTAAGGGCTGGCTGGCAGAGTGAAGCTTTTTGCCCAAGACATAACAAAGCAACTCTCAGAATGTCTTTAACAAAAATGCCTGTTAGCTGCTAATTTGTTGTTGCTGCTCAGTCACTGAGTCGTGTCCGTCTCTCTGTGACCCCATGGACTCTAGCCTGCCAGGCTCTTCTTGTCCATGGGATTTCCCAGGCAAGAATAGTGGCGTGAGTAGCTACTGCCTTCTTCAGGGGCCCTTCCTGACCCAGAGAGTGGACCTGCATCTCTTGCTCTGCAGGCAGGTTCTTTACCACTGAGCCACCGGGGAAGCCCAGCCACTAATTTATTAGTACCCTTAACTTTTACCCTGTAATGCATATCCTTTTATTTTTTGAACACTGCTTATTGCAATTTTTGTTATGGTTTTTCAACTTATTTAAAATTTTATCATTTGATACTCTGCCCCATTCTAAATGTTATCTGTTCTACATAGGCTGTATATGTATCAGATTTCTTCAAAAAGAGAAGTTCTCCTTTTAAAGAAAGAAAAGAGGAGGATTCTCATACAACTCTACACGAAACACCGACGACGGGGAATCACTATCGAAACAGTCACCAGCCTTGAAGGTGGCACAGTGCCCAGATGAAGCTGGCCTGCTTTCTAAAGAAAAATGATTGCAACCAGAAGGCAAGAGGATGCGTCTTTCTTCCCGGTGTACAAGCCTTTAAGGGACTGCTGCTACTGTACCTCCTGGATGCCTACTTTACCTGTGTGTATATAGTTACAGTTAACACAACGGTTATCTAATAGCTCTAAGTTCATTTTAAAAAATTTCAACGGCCTTTCACTAAACAATGCCCCACCTGTACATTGTTTTATTAAAAAATGTAACGCTTATGTACAAATGTGTATGTAATATGCTTTCTTAGAATGATGCTTGATTTAAATATAATACATATTAAAATGTTTCAGGACAACTGTCTTGAGATGGGAAAACCAAATCAATACTTATAGGCATTTGTAGTTGATTGTAATCAGACAGGTGGAGAACAATTTATAATTCCACATTCCTTAGCTGACTGTTTATAAGTAGAGGCTGGCGGCAAACACAATATCTCTCTTGATTTTGGTGATTCCTAAGGGAAAAGAAAATATGATGTAAATTTTCAAGACCACAAAGAATGTAATGCCCATCCACTGGGGTTTTTTAACAATTCGCATTAAATTGGGGAGAAGGCAATTCGGAAAATACAAAACCTTGCTGGTCTGAAAGACACCTAGAGGAGGAGTTCATAGCCATCTCTGAGAAACGGGAAACTTCGAAACCAGACCCCTGTTCTTATGAATCCTGACTCTACAGTACCCCATGTGTGGCGGGGCTAGGGGTGTCCAAAATTATTTTTAAAAACTTGGAAAGAATAAGCTGTCAAAAGAAGTTAGTTATCCCAAAGCATGAATTTTCAGCCTACAATGGAAGGCACTATATTTCAGTTACCATGTGAAATTCTTTCTGGGCTAAGGCAGGACAAACTGTTCGAAAGTTTACAAAACTAGACTTAAACCCACAGTGATTCAATAGGTCTGCTCTATTTAACAATGTTGATAACGTAAGCCAGTTTCTGCAAACTTCTTAGAACACTAAGTAGAGAGCAAAATCAGTAGGTTTGATTGTGGTCAACCAACTCAGAGCAGCACCGTGTCTCTATTCTTGGTGCTTTCAGTCCTTTTTCTCGGCCAGCAGACAGATGGCGTGAAGTTATGCGCAAGCGCGTGTGCCTCGCCGGCACTACCGCCATGATGTAGCCAGCCTTTCCCGAGTTGGTCTTCCTGCTTCCACCGAGCTAATCTACAGACTTGCCTACAATGCACCAGCAAGAACTGCCTGGTGAAACCCATGCCCGAGCACGCCACTCCTGTGCTCAAAACCTCCGATCACCTCAGAGGAAAAAGCTGAGTGCTAGGGCCTACAGGACCATTCTTTTCTTCTTCCAACCCCTGCTGTTCGATTCACTGTTCACTGTGCTCCAGCCACACGGGCCTGTTGCTCCAGTACATCAAGTATATATGGAGGGGCTCTAGGCCATCATATCCATCTCTCAATTCTCTTGTCTCTTCCTTCGTTTGTATCACTACCTGATGTATTTTAATTGTTGACTTGTTTACTGTCCGCCCCCTGCACTAGAATGTGAGCGCCATGAAGGCAGGGGTTTGTGTCTTTTTTGTTCACTGCTGTATTCCCTGGTGCTTAAACCAATGCCTGGCACACAATAAGTGCACAATAAATATTTTGAGATTTTATCTATATTCATTTACAAACTGTTTCCAACACACACTGATATTTTCTTTGAATGCTACTAGGTGGCCTGCCATGGCAATCCAGTGAAGAATATCTGGAAATGTTCTCCTAGGTTGTGGTCAAGAGGTCAAATCTCAACAGGATTTGCAAAAATTACTAGAAAAACCTTATGGGCTGGATACTGACCTTCTGCAAATTTATTTTCCAGCTCAGTGTTTCCAATGGCTTTTGCTGCTTGACACATTTGTCGAAGTAGTTCTTCCAGGCGCCTCATACAACGAATTATGCTGCCTGGACAGAAAAACAAACAAATCACTTGTAAAGTGTAAATAATCAGGAAAAGCAGAACTTTTGTTAAGACACAAGGAAGGCGAACATGGGATGATTAACCAACAGTCCTCTGAGGAACTTGTACTGCAGTAAATCAGTAGTAAACTTGATTAGTGACTGCTAGGCACCAGGAAGGCCACAAGGATGAAGAGTTTAATTCCCGTCTTTGCCTAATGGTAGAGAGAGGCGTGGATTTATTATAATGTGTTGACACTTGCTCTTACAGAAGTACACAAAATGCCCTGGGAACAGAGGACAGAACAACATGGATGAAGGGCAGCAAAGGTGACATATGATTTGGGTCCTTTATGCATAAGGTCACTGTCAGGCAGTGACAAGGCAAGACCACCAAGGCAATGCAGAAATGCCCAACAGACCACGGTGGGCCCTGGGCGTGGCCTACCACGGCCTCTGGATACTACCCTCTGAAGAGAACGCAATGGAGAATGTTTAAGGAAGGGAATAACAGAAGCAGATTTTCATTTTAAAGGTGCAATCGATCATTCTTCTGGACCTTAAACAGGCTCTTTCAGCAATAATTTCCTCACACAGTGTATCCTCAATGAAGCATAGAAGAGGCGATCAGTCCCTTCCCATTGGGATTTGACTCCCCGAGACAAGTGTTTGCATCAAAGGTGAAGTTGTAAACACACTTGCACTTCTGTCAGGCTTGCACGAGAAGGAGCCTCCGGATTCTTTTTCTAAGTACTACCTAAGTTGAAAACTCTTGGATTTTAGTTTTAATGCCTGAAATACAGAGGAGTATCAGTTCTCTCTGGTATGCAAGCTGTGACCTCACACTTCAGGTTCTTATTTAACTCCTTGTAACACTGCTACTGCTACATCGCTTCAGTCGTGTCTGACTCTGTGCGACCCCATAGACGGCAGCCCACCAGGCTCCCCCGTCCCTGGGATTCTCCAGGCAAGAACACTGGAGTGGGTTGCCATTTCCTTCTCCAATGCATCAAAGTGAAAAGTGAAAGTGAAGTTGCTCAGTCGTGTCTGACTCTTAGCGGCCCCATGGACGGCAGCCCACCAGGCTCCTCCATCCATGTGATTTTCCAGGCAAGAGAACTGGAATGGGGTGCCAGTGCCTTGTAACACTGGAATAATTTATTAACATGTGTCTTGTAAAACACTCATTGTACTGTGTTCAGGGCTCTTTTTACCTTTTAATGCCCTCCACATTATGGTCCAATGTGCCCAAGGGAGAAAAACAATGGAGATTTAACTCCTAAAGCTCTTGCTCTTAAACACGGTATGTTATGCTGGTAACTGGAGAAGATGCGGATGAGAAATACAAACTACCAAAGTGGCAGCAGAAAGGATGGGATTCAAAACGAAGAGGGTGCAGAAGAGTGGAAGGCGGCCCTGGAATCGAGAGCGACTTCCTCTGAAGAGGAGAGAGTAAGGGACAAGAGATATGCACATGAGTTTCTAGCTTAAGACAGCCTACTGGCACCTGCCTGTCCTCTGAAGCAGAAGTGATCATCCACAAAGCTGGCACAAGTGAGGAAGGTGTGCAAGGAGAGCAGTGAGGATCTGGAATCGCCTGTAAGACGAGCCTCAGAGCCAGAGACCACAGTCTCTGGAGAGGAAGACGAGGGATTACGATTCAGATGTGCCATCTACTGCCTGAGGGACTGTATTATCGAGCTAGGGAAACACTATAAACTAAATGAGGCAGAATGTTCCAAGTGTCAGGTACCGAGCTGGTGCACAACAATCTCCTCCTCCTCTGCTGGGGCTACATCTATTACTAGGAAAGTTTAATGTGATCCTGAGGTTACAGACTATGGCTTCTGAAGACACCAAATGATACAATTTTTGTCCAGGAGAACTCTGCTACTGAAGTACAGGATTAGAGAATGAATTACTAGACTGATCCACCTGGAGGTACATATAATGGCAGACAGAAACACAAGAATCTCAGTTGCATCCTAATTCTCTTTACATGACTAGAAAGAGAACTGTGGCTCAGAAGGGAAGTTCTAAGCAGTAGTGGGGCCCCTTCATAGCAGGTCTCCAAGAGAATGAGGAAGCATACCTACCTGGGCATTTACTTTCTGTTACTGAGACAACTGATTCTAACACCAATAAGCTATATTAAGATTTTGAAAATTAACTGAACAAATGAAAAACAGACTTGCTGCTGCTTTTACTAGTAACCTTTAACAACAACAACAAAAATGATTTCACAAAAGATGTTCCCAAGTAGGAGGAGACTATGTCATTGGCTACTTCCAACATCCTACCACCATCTTAACAAACAAGAAACCCTAGAGGGGTTAATGACTTTCAGGTTCACCCTTTAGAGCAATGGCTTCCCTTTTAAACTGTGAGGCTGAGTTCCTGGAAGAAGAATCTCGAACCTTCAACCACTTTACAAATACAGGTAAGAGTATTAGCCTATTCCCTAAGAACAGGAAGCTGCCAGGTTGGCCACTAACCACTGTGGGGTCAGAAGGTGGCATCCCCTAGACCCACTGGTAAATTCATGACTTGATAAATGGACAGCACCTACTTTTATCTCTTCCCCTGGATGTGTGTTTCAGCTCTTACTGCCCTTTACTGGCACCCCTGTGCAGGCACAAGCAACATAATAACAAGGGCTGCAGTCCTGTGGGCAGGTGAGGAGCCTATCCCTGACCTCCTGCATTCCAGGAGGAAGAGTGCTCCTCTACTGCCCCCAAATCTAATACCATTCATTCAAATGCCAATAGGAGCCCTGGTGAGTCTGTTTCAGCCCTGATTCAAACATAAGGTTCTGGATGGTCTGATATTTCTGTACCAGGATAATCATTTGTGGACCCTAAGTTTTAGCTTTAAAGATACTATTTCATGAAGTTCAGTCATTAGCACGTCACTCATTTTTGCTGTAACATTTTTTACTTAAGTGAAAGTTACTCACTTCTAGGCCACAATTATAAAAAACAGCTGTTACAAAAACAAAACAATGCTATTAATTCTACCTAGATGCTATTACTGGATCAACAAAAAGTTGATCACCCACACATATTACAGACACCTCAAACTCAACAGTTTCACAAAGTGAATTCACTCTTTTCCTTTCAAATCTTCTCTATTAACCTGTGAAAATCTTCAAGTTTACTCACCTATAAAATGGAGATAATAATAATTCTTAAACCTAAATGGGGTTATTATGAGAAATGAATGAAATAATGTATGCAGGGTGCTTAGTAAGTGGCAGTAATACAATAGGAACTCAATAAATGCTGGCTCTATTTGTTATTTCTGTTCTCAGTGCAAAGAATGCTGAGCTCTAGTACTGCTTTGCATTGAAAGAGGAAATCCAATCGCAATAACACTGGGTGTCTAAAGGGTCGGGGGGCTGGAACGGAGAACGTAAAGAACATCAGATTACCCGTGCAACTAGACAGTAAATGTGTGTTTTGCAAACACTTCTATTTGAAGAAAATAAAATTAGGTAATAGTTAAAAATGTAAATATACAGCACTTCAAAAAGCAAAGAATGGATTCCGCAGGCCATTTGGAACTGAAATGGAGCCCTTCATAAATGTTTGCTGTGCAGGCTGCCAATCAGCTGCCTGTGCTCACAAATATTGTTTTGACTGAATTCAAATGTGTCCCGGGAAACATAGATAACCTGGTATTGTTTAGGTATTTCTGCAAATTGAGAAACTCATGTTAATAGTGGAGAAGGCAATGGCACTCCATTCCTTTACTCTTGCCTGGAGAATCCCAGGGATGGAGGAGCCTGGTGGGCTGCCGTCTATGAGGCCACACAGAGTCGGACACGACTGAAGCGACTTAACAGCAGCAACAGCAGCAGCATGTTAACAGCCAGAATCTGCAAAAGCTATCAGAGACCAAACATATGAAGTAAATATATATTTACTTCAGATATAGCCAGATATAGCTCACGCCAACTCAATTTCTGGAAAACTGAGTTCTGACAGTTTCAGATGAGATGAGAACAATTAAGAAATGAGGCCAGGAGACACAGGGTTGCATATACAATGGCTGTGGCAGTCGGCCTCAGTCTTGTCAAGAAATCACCTTGTGTGCACACACACCGTTCACAGCTGCATGCAGCATAAGGGCTATTTATTCCTGATGGAGACTCATGAAGACTCCTGGGAAGAGGTGAATCTCCCAGTACACTTCCTACCTACTACAGTTCTCCGTAATCCAAGGCTTCTCCTTACTCCCAGCTTTAGAAATCTTTCTGCCTCATCAATTATGACCACCTAGATTAAGTGTAAGACCCGAGATAAAAGGCCATGACCCTTCCTCCCAGGCTATCTGAAGCTGACCAGAAACAAAAACACACACTAACAACCAAATGGTTTATTACGAACCTTTTTTCTGGTTTTGCCAGAGTGGAAAGTAAAACTGAATCCTTAATAGTAATGAAACTGTAGTAAAATACACACAAAATCTACCACTTTAAAGCATGTGCCCCAGCGTCACTACCCATTTTTTATACTTAGGTTTATATCACCATTCTGGAAGAATGCACACTTAGATAATAATTCACATGGCATAAAATTCACCCTTTGGGGACTTCCCTTGTAGTCAAGGGACATGGTTGGATCCCTGGTTGGGGAACTAAGATCACATATGCTGTAGAGCAACTAAGTTCATGAGCTGCAACTACTGAGCCCCAGGGTTATAACAAAGCCCCAGCACCACGACTACTGAGCCCCAGCACCACGACTACCGAGCCCCAGCGCCACGACTACCGAGCCCCAGCGCCACGACTACTGAGTCCCAGGGCCACGACTACAGAGCCGCAGCGCCACAACTCAGAATCCATATGCTGCAATGAGAGATCCCCCCGCCCCACTCAACAAAGACCCCCGCATGTCCATAGCTAAGATCCGGTAGAGTCAATACAAACACAAATTCACCCTTTTAAATAAGTGCACAAATTCAGTGGTTTTTAGTATATTCAGAGTTGTACAACCATAACCACTATTTAATTTTAGAATCTTTTTATCAAACCCAAAAGAAACCCAAGTCCATTAAGCAGTCACACCCACCACCAGTCCATGGTAACCACAAATCTACTTCTGTCTCTCTATAGCTTTGCCTATTCTGGACATTTCACATAAATGAAATTATCCAGTAGGTGGCTTCTGTGTCTGCCTCCTTTCACTTAGAACCTTAAAGTGTTTCAAGTTCATATACTATCACGAATCAGTCCTTAACTCCTTTTTCTAGCTGAATACTGTTCCACTGTATGAATAAAACACAATTTAACTATCCACCCGATTGAAGGACATTTGAGCACACAAGCGTGAGGGCAGTTTTACAAACATCAGGCTCATGTGGTTCTTGAACAAAACATTCTAGTTGAGGATAGAAGAAATCAACACATTTCTTTACCTGGAGAGGTATTTATTTCTACCTCCAACTTGCTGGCATTCCCAAAAGTGGTTCCTCCAGTTCATGCCCTAAATCTGATATAATACCTCCTATCTAAGTGGTTATTGAGGCCTGAGATTAGAATCATAAATACACTTTCCTGCAATCATTTACCATATTACCCAGCTCAGGCTGAAAACATTCTGGGAGGGCAGAGACTATTGCCTGTACTGCATGCAGCACAATTCCTGGTCCCACTAGGGTCTCAGTTAATTATTCATCAAAAGAGTAAGAATCAGGTGCTAATTCTTAAGTCATTTAGTACTAAAATTGTGCCAAAAGTTAAATAGAGAAAAGATACATACTAATAAAATGCTACTCTTATTAGCAAATGTAAAAAAAACAAACCAGCTGGAAAATCCCTTATGACACTGATGTATCCTCTCCTAGGGAAGGGTAAAGCTATGCTAGTTGAAAGGCACGTGAAAAGAACTTGTGGCGGGGCAGAGACTGGGAATGCACAAAACAGCATTTGCTTAAAAAACCCCTGACAGACGTAAGCACTGCAGCGAACAGTTTCCCATGATAATCTGTCACAGCAGCTTTCCTGACGGCATGTGCTTAAAGGAAAGCAAATCCGTCCTGCACAGGGAAGAGCACCGTACCGCGTTTGTACAGGCAAATAAATAGTACCCACCATTCAAGGTTAACTAGCTCCAGCTAATGTTTGAAAAGTTCTTAAAACTACCTCTGAGGCTCATGACATGATTGGACACTTGACCACAGCACACTGAAAAGTTCCAATGTAGTCATTTTCTGCCCATAAAAGTAAAGACACACTATACTAGGGGTAGAGCTGTGATTATAGTACTTTTCCAATTATATCAAGCATGTGCCGTAACAAGACGAGGAGAGAATGGCTATTCTGAAGTGGATAAAGTAAACACCACCAGTTTTTTTAAAAAAAAGGTTGTGGCAAGGAGACACAGTATGCCAGAGAAAGGAAATAATATCCTAATATCCCAAGGTTCTCAGTATTTTTTTTTTTTTGCTGTTTAATTACATATTTTATGAGCCAATATATAGTCTATTCCAGTTTTAGAAAGAAAAGGTAGAGCTGACATAATGGTGCCATGAAAACTGTGTTGATATTAGACCCAATTTCAAGTTATAGTTATGAATCCCTTAATTTTCAATCTTAGATTTCATGAGCAAACTGTGACATCAAAACAGCCCCAAGGAATTGAAAAGAGGTAAAAATACTGATTTCAGGAATTGCTCATATGTGGGGGAAAACATCAACTCATAGGTGGCAGAAATACAAACTACCTTCAATTTTAACACTTTACAATTTATCTTCCATACCGTGATAACTTTCCCACTTAAGTACAAAGAATAGAAAAACAATCTATAAAGATAATTTTACAAGCCTTCCTCTATTTCTAGGTCTACTGTTCCTTCATTTCTCTTAAACAAATAAACCACACAATGCACCACTACTGTTTCATGCCGCTGTGCCTACCTTCTCAGAGAAGCAGATACACAAATATGAGCTAGCATATTAGTAATTCTAGAATCTGGGCACAGAACAGTCACGGTTTCATTCCTATCTTCCAAAAAGAAGTTATACTGAAGAGTGGTGATCCTGTACCTGATTGCCTTTGTATCTCTGAAACACACAAGCTGTCATACACCCCCTGGGTTTCTGTGGGTTAAGTGAGGTGAGGGTGTCACGTGTTCCTCTTCTCACACCATCAGTTATGACAGGCCTTCTGACCATCCCTACAGCATTTTCAGAGGATGGAGATGGCACAATTCTAGGCAGTATTTAAGAATCCTCTTGGTGATCCAAAACTCAAAGATGAGGTATTACGGTTTTTAGATGAAGTAATCAACTACCATGTGGCGGGCAGTCACAGAGTCCAGAATTCAAACATACTGTCGTCATGTGGTACACCTCCACGACCTTGGCCAAATTATTTACCTTTTCTAAATCAGTCTCCTTGTGCAAAGTGCAAATAGTATCTACTCAGATGTGCCACTAGTGATTAGATTTAAAGTATATAAAATGCTGATTATAGCACAATGCCTGGCACACTGTTTACCTAATAAATAATCACCATCCTCATAACAGAGTACAGTATTCACAGAAAGATTCTGGGACCATAATACTAATGACCATTTAATGGAAGTTTAGAAATAAACTTTAGGGAAAGGACTAAAACAGCACACAATTAATTTAAAAATGAAAGTGACGGTCACTCAGTCGTGTCTGACTCTTTGTGATCCCCTGGACTATACAGTCCGTGGAATTCTCCAGGCCAGAATACTGGAGTGAGTAGCTTTTCCCTTCTCCAGGTGATCTTCATATTTAAAACCTTAAAACCCATAAAATTCAATGCAGTAAAGTAAAGGCTCACAGCTGATTTTGTGATGTTTAATCTATGCATTACAAAAATCACTGATTCATAAACTCAGTAACCTATTAGTCAGTCTTCAATAATATTGGGTGAAAAGCATATAATTCAGGGTATGTTAAAAATAATTTATCTCAAAATAGATAGATAAGAAATAATAATATTTTAAGTATCTTACATTAATCGCTATGAAGTCCAAGCTCATTTATTTTCATTTTTAAGAAAGTTCAATGTATACAGAATTTACCACTATATATATCTACATAAGCTAATATTTTTGCAATGATTATAGAATTTCTAAATATGGCTTTCTTTATATACTGTGCCTATTATTTGCTTCTTATAATTCACTTATAATTACTCCTTTTGTATTTCTTTTACCTTTACTTTTTCATTTAAAATTTTTCTTCAGTTAAATTAAGTACCTATTTGATTTTGTATGCAATGGACAGCATTTTCAGCTCTGCTATTATTTGGTGGAATTATATAGCAAGCCATTAGGTTGTTGTTGTTTAGTCACTAAACCGAATCAGACTCTTTGGTTACCCCATAGACTGCATGCAGCCCGCCAGGCTCCTCTGTTCATGAGATTTCCCAGGCAACGATACTGGAGAAGGTTGCCATTTCCTTTTCCAGGGGATCTTCCCAGCCCAGGGATTGAACCTGCATCTCTTGCATTGCAAGAGGTCTCCTGCATTGCAGGCGGATTCTTTACCACTGAGCCACCAGGGAAACCCCTACATGGGCAGAAGATTTCCTTTTATTATCCAAAATTTAAAATAATATAATATTCTTTTTGGTAAGTCAATGTCATTCTAAGTATATTTCTTATATCAGAAAGAAGTATATATATAGAACACTCAACCATACCTTCAAAGACATCCGTCATTTTGCAGATGTGGGCAAATGTGGCGCCAGTCGCCCAGGTGTACACTACATCCATCAAGTGAGGTTTAAATGAGCTTAGGTAAGTCTCCTCATCAATTTCCAATTTGGCTTCTGCTGAAACTTTTGCAATTCTTTTAGCACATTCCTTTGAAAAGAAAAGATATGCTTCAAATTTCTTACTTATGATCTCCCATATCACTTTCTTTTTACGCTTCCAAAGCCAGTATTCTACAAGTTTCCTTTTTCTTCCTTGGTAGTAATATGCCTACAATCTGGATGTTCTGCTTCTGAGTAGCCACACTGCCTGACCCATTGTTCAGTAATCAAACAGCAAAGCTTTCTCACTATATTAGAAAAAAACAAATCAAGAGTATGATTTTTACCCAGTAATACCTTTTGTACAATAACCAAAACTCTTCATTAAAACTATTCAAGAGTGACATTTAACTAATCTGTTTCATTAACAAAACAAAGACAACAGTAACAAAACAGCCTTGCTGCTAAGTGCTAAGTCGCTTCAGTCGTGTCCGACTCTGTGCGACCCTATGGACAGAAGCCCACCAGGCTCCTCCGTCCACAGGATTCTCTAGGCAAGAATCCTAACAAAACAGCCTTAGAGAAACAAAAATCCTATGGCAAAATGATGTTTTTCTACAACAAAGCTTTAAAAAAGGTACATTTTAAGATTTTCTTTTCCTGACAATAATAAGGTAGTCATTCTTTTCTCCTGGTAATTGAAAGGGTCAAAAACCCCCAGGCCTATGAAGACTTCACTAGTTCTGGAGTTTAAACTTCTTAGTAACATGAAAAAGTGCTAAATATTCCATTAAAGAGATCATTTTTATGATTCACTCTTCATTCCTCTATTGCACTGTCTTACAGTGGTAGACAAAATCATTCCTCCTAAGAAATAAAAAAAGATACCAATTCATTATTATGAACCAAGGGTCCCCAAACTCTGGGATCTAAGAGGTGGAGCTGATTAAAAACAACAGAAGTAAAGTGCACACTTTCTGCCATAAGGGTGGTATCATCTGCTTGATGAAAGTGAAAGAGGAGAGTGAAAAAGTTGGCTTAAAGCTCAACATTCAGAAAACGAAGATCATGGCATCTGGTCCCATTACTTCATGGCAAATAGATGGGGAAACAGTGGGAACAGTGTCAGACTTTATTTTGGGGGGCTCCAAAAATCACTGCAGATGGTAACCACAGCCATTAAATTAAAAGATGCTTCTTGGAAGAAAAGTTATGACCAACCTAGATAGCATATTGAAAAGCAGAGACATTACTTTGCCAACAAAGGTCCGTCTAGTCAAGGCTATGGTTTTTCCTGTGGTCATGTATGGATGCAAGAGTTGGACTGTGAAGAAGGCTGAGTGCTATAGAATTGATGCTTTTGAACTGTGGTGTTGGAGAAGACTCTTGAGAGTCCCTTGGACTGCAAGGAGATCCAACCAGTCCATTCTGAAGGAGATCAGCCCTGGGATTTCTTTGGAAGGAATGATGCTAAAGCTGAAACTCCAGTACTTTGGCCACCTCATGCGAAGAGTTGACTCATTGGAAAAGACTCTGATGCTGGGAGGGATTGGGGGCAGGAAGAGAAGGGGATGACAGAGGATGAGATGGCTGGATGGCATCACTGACTCGATGGATATGAGTTTGAGTGAACTCCGGGAGATAGGGAGGCCTGGTGTGCTGCGATTCATGGGGTCGCAAAGAGTCGGACATGACTGAGCAACTGAACTGAACTGAAAGTGCACACTAAATGTAAAATTATCCCCAAACCATCTTCCCACCTCACTCTGATGGTGAAAAATTTGTCTTCCATAAAACTGGTCCCTGGTATCAAAAACATATGCCTTTGAGGATCCAGAGATAATCTTAAAACCTGATTTTAAAATTTATTATAAATGAGGATAGAAAAATGTAAAACAAATTGAACTAACTCTATCAAGATGCCATTCTTAACATCAAGGAAAACAGTGCATGCACTGAACTGCTGATACAGTTTATCTATACTATACAATGGTAAATGTTACTCAAAGCAACTCTATATAATTTATTATTTTGGTGAGGGAGATGGTTTCATTTTTAAAATAAAAATTACAAATGATGTTATCAAAATAGTATTAAGTGACAAAACTAACATCAAATGATATATTTAATTTGAAGGAAGCTGTCTCTGTGGAATGAAAAGTACTATGATTCAGTTCAGTTCAGTTCAGTTGCTCAGTCGTGTCCGACTCTTTGCGACCCCATGAATCGCAGCACGCCTGGCCTCCCTGTCAATCACCAATTCTAGGAGTCCACACAAACTCATGCCCATCAAGTCTGTAATGCCATCCAGCCATCTCATCCTCTGTCGTCCTCTTCTCCTCCTGCCCCCAATCCCTCCCAGCATCAGTCTTTTCCAATGAGTCAACTCTTCGCATGAGGTGGCCAAAGTACTGGAGTTTTAGCCTCAGCATCAGTCCTTCCAATGAACACCTAGGACTGATCTCCTTTAGGATGGACTGGTTGGACGTCCTTGCAGTCCAAGGGACTCTCAAGAGTCTTCTCCAATACCACAGTTCAAAAGCATCAATTCTTCGGCACTCAGCTTTCTTCACAATCCAACTCTCACATCCATACATGACTACTGGAAAAACCATAGCCTTGACTAGATGGACCTTTGTTGACAAGGTAATGTCTCTGTTTTTCAATATGCTATCTAGGTTGGTCATAACTATCCTTCCAAGGAGTAAGCGTCTTTTAATTTCATGGCTGCAGTCACCATCTGGTTGATTTTGGAGCCCCAAAAAATTAAGTCTGACACTGTTTCCCCATCTATTTCCCAGGAACTGATGGGACCAGATGCCATGATCTTAGTTTTCTGAATGTTGAGCTTTAAGCCAACTTTTTCACTCTCCACTTTCACTTTCATCAAGAGGCTTTTTAGTTCCTCTTCACTTTCTGCCATAAGGGTGGTATCATCTGCATACCTAAGGTTATTGATATTTCTCCCGGCAATCTTGATTCCAGCTTTTGCTTCTTCCAGCCCAGCGTTTCTCATGATGTACTCTGCATATAAGTTAAATAAGCAGGGTGACAACATATAGCCTTGACATACTCCTTTTCCTATTTGGAACCAGTCTGTTGTTCCATGTCCAGTTCTAACTGTTGCTTCCTGACCTGCATATAGGTTTCTCAAGAGGCCGGTCAGGTGGTCTATGATTAGACTGTCACAAATGTTTATTTCACAATATACTATTCTTAAAATATGTAGTTCAAAAAAATCTTACCTGCATTTGACGAAGTGGTCCTGCTAACTGCTCTGTTAATTTGGGCATCTCACTAGACTATAAAAGAAAGGGAAGATTATATACAAAACTCAAGTTTAAAATGCATTATATACTATTTACTTTTACAAACAAAACAAAGCTTTTATGATTTCTATTCATTTCAAATGATAAGACCTCAGTCATCAGCATTTAAAGTTTCTAATTAACTTAATTATGTCAGCAAAATTATCACTCATGTCATCCTGAATTATACTATTCTTTTACATTTCAGAGGAAAATACTACACTCCTAAATTTTCAAAGTGTGCTAAATTAGCTATTTTTTGTGACCATAAATGGAACTGAAGGAGCAAATATTGTAAACATGCATAGTAGTTTAGTTACATCAACATTTATAAACTGTTATATCATATTTTGATTTTTTAAACAGTTTGACTTCTAGGCAACTTTTAACCTGTGAAAACTAAAAATCTTGTATAAACTACATTGGAAGTAATGCCTTCAATTTTAATCTTACCTAGGTATTTCTAACTCTCTAACCACTTTGAAAAGTGTTAGCTGCTTAGTCATGTCCTACTCTTTGCAACCCCAGGGACTGTAGCCTTGTAGCCCACCAGGCTACTCTGTCCATGGAATTCTCCAGGAAACAACACTGGAGTGGGTTGCCATTCCCTTCTTCAGGAGATTTTCCCAACCCAGGGACTGAACCCAGGTCTCCTGCACTGCAGGCAGATTCTTTACCCATCTGAGCCACTAGGGAAGCCTGTTTGAAGACAAAAATTTAAATGAGTTTCACTGTTCTTACTGTTCTCTTTCTATTACTGCAAAGTCCATCAATATTTCAATTAGAAAAATTAAGAGTTTAAGGTCTATTACTAACCAATCAAATTAACATGGACAAGCTGCTTCAATTCTGTGTGTTGGTTTCTTAACACTCTGCTGCTAAGTCACTTCAGTCGTGTCTGACTCTATGTGACCCCATAGACGGCAGCCCACCAGGCTCCCCCGTCCCTGGGATTCTACAGGCAAGAACACTGGAGTAGGTTGCCATTTCCTTCTCCAATGCAGGAAAGTGAAAAGTAAAAGTGAAGTCGCTCAGTCGTGTCCAACTCTTAGCGACCCCATGGACTTCAGCCCACCAGGCTCCTCCGTCCATTGGATTTTCCAGGCAAGAGTACTGGAGTGGGGTGCCATTGCCTTCTCCGTTCTTAACATTCTAAGGCACTCAAACCCTACAGACTTGTGATTAGTATAAAGATATTATTAGGTTGGTATAAAAGAAATTTCAGTTTTGCATTGTTGAATTATGCCACTTGATATTAGAATACTAGTCAAATGTGGTTCTGTTATACATCATTTTAATGCTCATTTCTTGCTTTATAAAGCTTTTTGCTAATGAATTATTACTTGCTGTTTATTTTATTTGTATTATAGACTATGGAAATAATGTTAGACAAAAAGCAAATTCAAGCAAATTTCTTATTCAAGTTCAAAAGGAGTGATAAAGCAGTGCAGACAACTCGCAACATCAACAATGCATTTCACCCAGGAACTGCTAATGAACATACAGTGCAGTGCTAGTTCAGGAAGTCTGGCAAAGACGACGAGAGCCCTGCAGATGAAGAGAGCAGCGACTGACCGTCAGAAGTGACGACAACCACCTGAGAGGACCACTGAAGCCGACCCTCTTCCACCTACACAAGAAGCTGCCCAAGAACTCAACAGTGACCATCCCACGCTCATGTGGCACTTGAAGGAAAGTGAAAGGGTGAACAAGCTCGATAAGTGGGTACCTCATGAGCTGATCGAAAATCAAAATATTCGTCATTTTGAGGTGTCATCTTCTCTTAGTCTACCCAACAACCATGTACCATTTCTCGACTGGATTGTGATGTGCAACGAAAAGTGGATTTTACACGACAGTCAGAGACAACTAGCTCACTGGGTGGATGTAGAAAAAGCTCTAAGGCACTTCCCAAACCCAAACTTGCTCCAAGAAAAGGGTCATGGTCACTGTTTGGTGGTCTGCTGTTCGTGTGATCCATGAGAGCTTTCTGAATCCTGGCGAAACCATTACATCTGGGAAGTATGCTCAGCAAGTCAATGAGATGTACCCAAAACTGCAATGCCTGCAGCAGGTACTGGTCAACGGAAAGGGCCCAATTCTTCTCCACAATCACGTTTGACTGCATGTTGCACAACCAACGCTTCAAAAGCTGAAAGAAGTTTGGCCTCACCTGCCATATTCACCTGACCTCTCACCAACTCACTACCACTTCTTCAAGCATCTCTACAACTTTTTGAAGGGAAAATGCTTCCACAACCAGCAAGATGCAAAAAATGCTTCCCATGAGTTCATCAAATCCCAAAGCATGGATTTCTATGCTACAGGAATAAACAAACTTATTTCTCATTGGCACAAATATGTTAATTGTAATGGTTCCTATTTTGGTTAATAAAGATGAACTTGAGCCTAGTTATAATGATTTAAAATTCAGGGTCCAAAACGGTAATTACTTTTGTACTAATCTAATATTAAGGAACAATTAATTTTGACAAAGGTAGACTTACTATACAAAAAATTATTGCCAGAAATGTATGTATATATGTGTGAGACAGGATTTAAAGTAATTACAGGTAAATTAAGTAAGAAACCAAACTACAGGCTAGTTGTAACAGATCTGCCTTTAAGCATCAGTATTTATATAGGACTTGGTTTTGATTTGTATCAGGTATATATTATATAATAAATTATGAACCAGGTTCTGTGTTATTCCTATTAAAACAAAAAAATCATGATAAGTAATGAGAAAGCAAAATGGCCAGAATGAACTCAGTATCTCAGTTTAGTGAAAAGTACGCAAGACTGTAAATATCTTTGATATTGCATCCATCCCCTGGTCACCAGTTACTGCTCTCCTCTCTCCTGGTCATTATAAGCAGAAGGCACTGGTCATGATATAAGTAAGTTAAGTGTCTGTCACTTTACCAACACGTTCCCACCAGGTACATGCAGTTTGCTCTGTCTCTCCTTTAGGTCTTGATTCAAATTTTACTCTATCAGTGAGGCTTTTTCTAATCACGTTATTTAAAATAGTAAATGCAGCCCCCCCAAATGATTTCTATTTGCCTCCTTTGCTTCACTTTTCTCCAAACCCCTCATCCTTCTGACATAATATGTCTGTTCTTGATTTCTTTATCTTCATTGACTAGCATACACGAAAGTATCATGAAAGCAAAAAATTCTGTTGTCTCTCTCGGGTCTTGGTCTCTGCAGTGCATGCAGTGGGTGATTAATAAGCATCTGAAAGACACTTGTTATTTACATTATAAAGACTGTGTAATTCTATATTACTTCTAATGATATAAAAATAAGGGCACAGTTTTAGAAATAACGCATTTTAAAATAGAAATTATCAGCATTGATAACCAATATCTTACTATATTTACCTTCTTCTCTGGCTAGAAAATACTTTTAAAAGTATCAACGACATTCCGTGTTACTTTCAACACAATGATCCATTTTGCTGTTGACGGCACCACGGGAAGCATGATGACAGCACATACAGCAGAGTGTGGCTTCACTGAACAAATCTTTACCACACACAGTGACATCCTGCCCCAAGATTTAAAAACTATGGTTTGGTGAAGCCCAACTCCTGTGAAGAGGTAACACACTTGGCCTCTCAAAAGACAGGATTTTTGTTGTGCCAAATGAAAAACAAAAAACACAACAGAGTATAAGAAATTAGCCAGAAGACAAAGTCTGCCATGGCAGAAGATCATCAACCCCCAAACAATCTGTAAACCTTAGATCTGTTCAAAGAAAATCTGACAAACGTTCTTAACAATTATCTCAGAAATTAATGTAGTAAGATTTTGAACCTAAGGAAAACAGCCTAACATAATATTTCATAAAGAAATGCATTCCTCACAGGCAGATTAAATTACTTCATAAGTGCACAGCATTCTTAGGAGAGCATAAATCATTTTTCAATTAGTGTCCTACTTGTTGTCATTGCCACTATAGTAGTAATGCTAATCCGCAATCAGAGAGCTTAAAGAAACGTGCCCACACCTATTTCAAGAAGTAACTGATCTGATTAATAAGGAAATAGTTACTGGATAAATAGATCAATGGCAGAATTGCAAAAACAAATTTGTCTTACACAATTTACTTTTTAAAAAATTTAAATATATGATAAAATTTTAAATATATGATAAAAGGTCATCTAAAAATTAACATAACATTATTTTTAGAAGGCGAATGTCCTTGTCTTAATCTTACTTCATCAATTTTATACACAATGAATAAAATCTTGAATTTGAAATGTGAAACATGTATTTTACTCTTTTAAACAAACACTGGCTTTTGAATTAAAGTAAGGGGCTTCTGGAGAATCCCAGGGACGGAGGAGCCTGGTAGGCTACAGTCCATGGGATCGCAAAGAGTCGGACACGACTGAGCGACTTCACTTCACTGACTTCACTTCAAGGGGCTTCCCAGGTGATGCAGTGGTAAAGAGTCTACCTGCCGATGCAGGAGACGCAGGTTTGATCCCTGGGGTTGAGAAGATCCTCTGAAGTAGGAAATGGCAACCCACTCCAGTATTCCTGCCTGGAAAATTCCATGGACAGAGGAGCCTGGTGGGCTACAGTCCACTGGGTTGTAAAGAATCAGATGCGACTGAGCACAATGGATGATTAGTGTTCTCATGGTCCACCTAGCACTTCATTTTTATTTCTTAAAAGTTGTTGAAAGTCAACTAACTTGAAAGTGTACTCACTTGAAAAGATTATTGATGAGAATCTTATGGCCATTACCTCAAATCTTGCCTATGAAATCAAAGATTTCAGCTGTTACTATCGATATAATCAGCTGCCTCATAGTTACTCTCCAAAACTGAGAAGAGGCATATTAATTCAGTCTCACTCTCTTCATTTTCACTAGTTTGCCTAATTTTCATTTTTTCTTCTAGGACTGTCTGACTAACACAGACCTTCAAATAATGCACTGGGTTATGGAACAAATTTATAACTTAGAATCTGACTAATAATGATTGTCTATAAATAAAATTCTAGTTTATTCTTTTCTGATAATATAACTATTAATATGAAAATATGAAAGTCATTTTATAATTTAAAAATCCATAATATTAAAATTAAACTATAAAATGCAAATTAATAAATAAGATGTGCTAAATACATAAACTCACATTCTCTTGAAACACAAAGCAGCTCAGTAGTGCTGTTGCTTGCTCTGCAGATAGGTCATTGAAAAGGCCATTAAACATCATCTCAGTTAGAAGGAGCTCATCAGCACTGTACCACCACAAAAAAAAAAGAAACTCCAAATATCAGAATACAAAAACACATATATATAGCCACACATCCTTAAGGTACAGTTTTAAATTAAGACTTGTCTAACTAAGGAAATGGCAGGTCTTCATATTTATGAATAAATCAATAGTAAATGTGAAATGGGTGTCTCATATAAAGAGCTCATCCTAGCAAACACCAAAACAGATATTCATGTAAATAAATAATGTTTTCTTGACTCTCAAAATACCATAAAAATTAGCCATTAGCATTTATTACCTAGGTTTAAGGACCTTTTACATTGTTTGTAGCTCAATTAAATTTGAATTATTTTTTACAAATAACTTTAAAAAATAGAAAATGAAAAACAACGTTATTAGAAATCTTAATTAGAATGTATCCATAGCAGACACACATTTTGCAAACTTCCTAAGATTTCTAAAAGTCACAAACCATCTAGCTTTACGGTAATAACTAATCAAAAACAAAAGTCAAAAGCTAAATATGGGTTCCTAATGATAAACAGAGTTAAGTTCCTAACAGAAAAAACAAAAGGACAAAAATACAAATAAGACTACTTCTATAGTCTAATGTGGGAGAGGCAGATGGGAAAGATAATAAGCACATGACAGCAATTTAGTAGAGGTTTGTATAGGCAATTATGCAAAAAAAAAAAAAGTTGAGACTAAAATCAATCTGAAGAAACTCAAAGCAAGTTTCAGAAGATCCTGAAAAAAACATGTAAGAATGGGGAGTGATGGAAAGGTCATGCTAAATGAAAGAAACATGTGTGGGATGTGGCAACAGAAGGGATACACAGGAAAGGGCAAGAATATACTCAATTATGGAATTTATTTTAAAAGCAACAGAGAATCATTGACAGACTTTTACCAAAGAATGACATGCTAGGATTTATGCTTTGGAAAGAAAATTCTGAAAGCAAGAGAATAAAGGATGGGTTGCAGAAACTTATAAAAGGGATGCACTTCAGTTACTGGGAACAGTTAAAACAGCACAGAGATAGGAGAAAACAATCATGAAGATGTGCAAAGAGAGTAGGAAGGGTGAGAAGGAATCTAGGACGACTCCTCAGCTTTTGCCTGCAGTGATTTTATTCTCCAAGACAGATCAGAAGGAGAGGCAAAGCAGGGGGAAAGTAATGCGCTTTGATATGTGATATTTTTATCTTTATCTCTCTAAATATTCTTTCTCCCAAGACTAAATCTAGCTGCAGATACCCGAGAAATAAATCAATTATTTAATAATATATTAAATTTATATTAATAATTTAAAATAAAATTAAATTGATATCAATTTAATAATTCAATTATTGAGTACTATATAACATCACAAAGAAATAATTCCAATAACATTAATCTCAGCATTTAAATAAGCAGATCGATGTTATAGTCTAAATTTAATCTTGCATAAATTATTAACTTTATACTGCCTAGGTTTCTTTAATTACAAAGCAGGAAAGCTTAATTTTATCAAGGTTAAAGGAAAGCTATTCAATACAAGCGTGTGGGCCAAATCTAACACGAAGTGTTTTATATTTAGCTTGCATAGGAACCTAAAAACATAATTCTGAAATATTTTGTGAACATTTAAAAATCAAGAGATTTCACCAAAAAAAAAAAAAGAAAGAAAGAAACTAGATATCTGACTTTTCTAACTTAGACTCTGATATCACATTATTTTTTAATAACTAATTGGGGTTGGGTAGTTGCTGCCTCCTTTTGGTGGCCTACAACTGTTCTGTTTACCACAGAATCTTGGCCCCTGCAGACATCTGAAGTCGTATCTGAACTAGATGATCCACAAGAACGATATGAGTAAATCTTCATCAGGTATGTCCAAAAGCATTTACAAAGGCTTGTAATTTTCTGACCCCATACATTAGGGCCTTGGTGAGTACATAAAAACTATTCTGAGATGTCTTTTATGGACTCACAGAGAATAACTGACTATGGCAAAATATCTTCAAAATGATGGCAGTCACAAGGGATCCTGAGCCAGAACCATCCTATGGGCCACTCTTAGAATTTCTGACCCACAGAAACAATCAGAGAGAATGAAATGACTTCTGCTTTAAGTCATTTAGCTTTAAGGTCATTTGTAATGTGGTAGAAGATTACCAAAATAAACAGCTGGTATCTAATATACAAAAGATTATATCTGATTTTAAGCTGTGGCATATAATATGCTACGTTAGCCCAAAACTTTACATAAAAGAGGACAATGATTTTAGTTTCAAGGTGGGAAACTGTTAGTAACTACAAAAAAATTAAAATAAAAATTCATGTGTAAACTAAGACTACAGTTACATAAAAATTCCACAGTGCTGTAAAATAAAGAAAAAGGAAACATGAAGATACTAATGGTTTCTGCATTAATTAGTAAGATCCAAGATTTTTATTCTCCCTAATTCCTCAACTTCATGGCCAAAACCTGTATTTTAATGTGAAAAGTAACAAACAAACTTTATTATTTTTAAAACAGTTCTTTTTCCAAAAGATTAACAGCCCTCTTTTAAAATCAGTATTCTACTTTAGAATCAGTTTTCTAGAACAACCAGGTATTACCTGCTTATCTCACAAGCTACTCGTCCTTTCATCTCTATGACATCAGAAGATGTAGCAAATCCCAACCTCCTTAAAACACGTTTGCGACATTTGAGCTCATCCATTTGTAGGACAGTTCTTGCTTTCTTTAGTTCTCGCTTTGCGGATTTAATGTCTATTGCAATCTAAGGCATACAAAAGTAAAAAGAAGTTCAATGATAAAGTAAACAGAATAAAAATTACATTTACTCATGAAATGAATCAAAAAATATTATATTGGGGGAGGGGTGGAGAGGAACATAGCAGTTTCTTACTATTCCAGGATATTATACAAGAAGAATGATGTTATCTGAGGTAGCAATCAAATCAGCTCCAACTTTTCATCCTTATGGAATTAGGGGCAACTCAATTTCTTTTAAGCCCTCAAATTGCATAAAAATCTGCCTAAAAGCTGGAAAAGGATTTAGCAAAGAAAATAAGTCTTTATTCTGTAGACAGAGATGAAAGCTTAAAAGGAAAATGTTATTTTGAGGTCATATTTTAGATTAAATGTGTTTTAAAATTCCATTAATCTGTAGATTAATGGAATTAATAATATATATAGATATTATAGGAGAAGGAAATGGCAACCCACTCCAGTGTTCTTGCCTGGAGAATCCCAGGGACGGGGGAGCCTGGTGGGCTGCCGTCTATGGGGTTGCACAGAGTCAGACATGACTGAAGTGACTTAGCAGCAGCAGCATAGATGTTATATACCCATCAACTGTGACAGAGATGACAGTACAAAGCAAGAAAACACTGGGATCCTAAAGTGGAGGCTTGAAGTTCAGAAAAACATTGATAGAAGGTTTAGGAACTGAGAAGCTGAAATTCAGACTCGTATTTTGCAGATGCTTTATTAAGCTTCAACTGAGGAGAAGTTAAAGGCAACGACGGTGGTCAGTAATTGACATTTATTGACAGCTAACTATGAATCCTGATTCTTCAAGTGCTTTACATTATTTCATTTAATTCTTATAGCAGACATAAACGTGCATTTTACAAATGAGAAAACTGAGGCAGAGAGAGATTACCAAGTAAACTGGTCAAGATCACAGAGAGAGAGTAATAAAAGATGGGATTCAAACCCAAGCTTGGAATTGATGGGATTTGGACTCCAGAATTTAAACTCTTAGCAACTGTTTACATTGCTATGAACTGACATGTCCCAGTGCTAGGAGGATAAGAAGGAATGCTTTATACGTTACCTAACATGCTACCTCTATGCCGCCTGGCATGTTTATTAGGCCTATCAGAAAAAAAAAATTATCTTCTGAAGTTTCTTTAATTGAAGATGTGCCTATGTTATTAGCATAGAAGACTGTTCTAAATACCCAGAGGCATACAAAGCTTACAGGTTGGTAGAAGAGAGTCTACTATTTAAGATTTTTACCTCAGTAATTTTTATACTGATTACATGCTGAAATGTATTCTGGATATACTGAGTTAAATAAAAAAAAATCTCATTAAAATTAATTTCACCTGTTTTTCATTTTTTAAAAAAAGTGTGTACTAAAGACTTTTATGTGAGAAGCTTGTATTATATACGGCATGATGCTGTTCTAGATCTTTTTCTACATACCTTCAAAGAACACAGAATAGATTATCCATGTCTGTAAATACATGAATACACAGGTACAGCAGTTTTCCCCACAAAAGTGTGATCAGCTTCCTTTCCCACTTAATACAATCAGGATTTCTTTTCCAAAAAGTACATATACAGTTACCTCATTCTTTTTAAGGGTCATTTTGATACCCACTGTGTGGATATTCATAATTCATGTATCTAACTTTCTACTGATGAACACAGAGGTGGTTTATATTCACTTGCTTTTTCAAACAACGATACAAGAACATCCTCATATTGCCTCACTTTGTAGAAAGCTGGGTCAGAGGGTAGGAGGACTTAAAATGTTGACAGTTGAGCAGTCAGATTCTGAAGGGCTTCCTAGGCAGGGCTAAGGAATGTTAAGGTTATCTTGCACTCTCTAGAACGTCATAAAATTGTTAACTCTTCATAGTTTTCTTGCAGTATAAGTAAGGGGGAACAGGAGAGATACCTACTATAATCTCACAACAAGCTGTGGTTTTCCTTTCAGTCTTTTCTGGTGTATGACACTACTCAGCAAAAGTAAAAACACAGCCCACATCAGTTTCAGGTCTTACTTCTAGAGCTTAATGCTCCCGCATAAGCACTTTTTGCATGTACTGCAGTCTTTATAACAAGTTCATTTAGCCAGACTTTTAGCCAGACACTAGGGCCTTTTTGTTATATTTGAGTAGCTCAGATAATCCCTTTCTCTGGGGCTTCAAGTCACGTTATCCACAGATACTCTTCAGTTATCACTCAACCAAACTCAGGTCTCTTTGTTCTTGTGTTGAAACTATTAAAGTTGATTCTCTGGTGTAGGGAGTAACAGGACGCAGGGAGGGACCTGCAAGGTCCTGGTGAGAGATGGGCAGGCTAGGATCATACTAGCACACTCTGAGCATGCTCAAGCTTTTAATGTCTCAGTTTCCTCATTTTGAGAAGAAACCTTCAGGGTGGGCCACAGCATAGTATATATGCTACATGTTCACTGAGAACATACTTGCTGTGCCCAACACAGCACAGGCCACATCATGTTAATTCACAAAAAGCTAGGAAGGGGCAGTGCTGTTAAAACTATGAGCTGAATACATTACTTTATTAGGCAAAGAAGTTTCTACTCATATTATTTATTGAATAAATACCAGGCATCTACTTCATAAAAACAGATCATTATGAGAGATATGAAAGAGTATAAGTAAGCTAAAATGAAACACCTGAGCCTAAGGAGCTTAAAATCTAGTTTGTGAGACAGAAAGACAAACACAGGAAGAGTGGCATGTGATAAAAGCTGAAAAAGCACAAAAGCAAAGAGTGATAAACTTCAAGGAGAAAATGCTATTTGGATATACAAGAGATTCTAGTTGAAGAGAAGTGGATAGTGGAAAGAAATGTGTTCACTTCAACAAGCTTTTTCCAAATTCATTATTCAGAATGGCTTATAAGAATGCTTTAACTGGTTGGAGAACACAGCTAGTTACTCTAAAAAGGTGAACTACTACTTTATAGCACTAGACCAGCTATAATTAAAAATGCAGACAATAACAAATGTTGGGGAGGATGTGGAGAAACTGGACTTTACTGCTGCTGAGAACATAAATGGTGCAGCACTTTGGAACACAGTTTGGCAGTTTCTCAAAAAGTTAAACACAGAGCTCCTCTAGGACCCAGCAATTCAACCCAATTCCATCTAAGGGAAATGGAAACATATGTCCACACAAAAACTGTACACAAATGTTCATAGCACTATTATTCATAGCAGCCAAGAAATGGAAAAACTCCAAATGCTCATCAGCTGATGAATGGTAAACAGAATGTGGTATAACACATATATAAGGCAATATTTTTCAGCTATAAAAAGGAATAAAATACAAATTCATGCTACAATATGGATGAATCTTGAAGACGTTAACTAAGAAGGCAAACACAGAGGCCACATATTTTATTATTTACATGAAAGCTCCACAACAGGCAAATCCATAAGGCAAAAATGAGATCTGCAGCTGCCAGGGACTGGAGGGTAGGGAAATGGGGAGTGACTGCTAATAGGGATGAGGTTTCTTTTGTGGGTAATGAGAATGTTCCGCAGTTAGATAGTGGTTATAGTTGCAGACCATACTGTGAATACACTAACAACCACTAAATGGTATGCTTTAAAGGGATGAATGTTATGCTATTTGAATGATATCTCAATTAAAGTGATCAACTTTTTTTTGCTAGTAAGAATTGATAGCTAGACATCCTCCTGCTTTAGCGGATGAAACCAATAGAAAAATAAAATGAAAAAATATATATACTCTCTCATATAGTGAAATACATAGAATTCTATGATAAAAATGTTTCTGCCATACCTGTGCTTTTTTTTCACAAAGTGTATACACAGTTTCCAAATTTGGATCATTGTGAAGAGGATGAGAATACATTCGATGCTCAAAGGCCTCTACTTTCTGGATAACTTTTTTCAGTCCTTGATCCTGAATGCCCATGTCATCAATAGGGTCTAATAAGGGAACACCATCAGGAAAACGTTTCTGAACTTCCTGAAACAAAATATTTAAAATTCATTTTTCACCTCACAGATAATATTAGTTAAGACTAAGCTAAATCAGTATTTCCTTTTATGTTTTTCCTATGCACAATACTTCTAATATTTAGAGTTTAGTTAAGTTCTGGATGTGGCACAACTTATTGATAAAACCCATTCCTGTACATTTACTGCTATAACTTCCTGCCATTATAAAGAATCCTGAATTGAACATTTCAAGTGTAAATTTTTTTCAATTTTCTGATTACTTCTTTGGGCTGATTCTTAGGGAGCGTGGTACTGAGTCGAAAGACTTAAAAAGACAAACTTTTTAAGGGATCCAGATCCTCATTGCTACATTTTTTTTCCCTAACATGATTTAACTATTAAATATAATGAACATGTGAATTCAGAGAAGAGAGAGGTTATTACAGTCTGATATCCCATTGGAAGACTTTCAGGGTCTTAGATAGGCCTTAAACGTAAGATAGGATTTGGTCAGTTAGAAATTTAAAAAAAAGGTTACCCACAAAACTTTTTGTAAAATTGTTAAGAGAATTATTCATTTTAAGAAGCCCACATATGGACCACAGCTTAAAAATTCCTACTCTACACGAAAAGCATCCAGTTTTCTCAGATTTTAGTATATGGCCTTTGCTACATAGTAAATGCTCTTCAAATATTTATTTACTAACCAACTAATAATTTTCCATAAGACTATTTTATCCATGTATTAATCAAAAGTCCAGGCACATGATTTTATATATAAAAACTTTTAACACACTCTATAGTTACTTTCATTCATAACCAGTAAAGAAAATGTATTTAACATACAGCAGTGGTCACGTTCTACTTTGTGAGCCCTCCTTTAGACTCACTTGTTGGTAGATTCAAAGAGAGGGCAATCTACATGTAGATCTGCTGCCACTATGTTTCTTAAAAATAACTGCCACTATTGGCAGTGTTTATAGTTTTTCTGAAAGAAAGCAATATATTTAAAAGCATATCAATTTCCTTGTTATACAATCTATATATATTTACATACAATTTATATTTAATTTATAAAATTAATGTGTATACCTGTATTGATTTTAGAACACTCTGTCTATTGTCCAGTGGTCGAAGGTCTTTAGGGATGTAAAGTCTAACACTGCTGATAGCAGACAGGAGATACACCAAAACTGGAACAACCTACCAACAGAAAAGTTACATACATATAACAATTAACACTGCACATTTTCAAATTCTGCCATTTCTTAAATATACTTTGAATCCTTATAAGAAAACTGCATTTACATTATGTGGCAGGTATAATAAGTGGATAGTAACCACTGTGGAAGCTTATACCTTAATAGAAACTATTATTTTGTTTTAAATATATTTATTTATTTGGCTGCACCAGCTGTTAGTCACAGCATGTAGGATCCAGTTTCCTGACCAGGCATCAAACACGGGCCCCCTGCACTGGAAGCCCAGAGTCCCAGCCACGGGACTATCAGGGAAGTCCCTAGAACTATATTTAAGACGTAAAAACAAATTCAAAGCTTTAAGAAACAGGCTAACAAATGGTACATAAAAATAAGTGATTCCCTCAACAGAATCCGTACTTCACTCATTTTTGCATCCTCAGTAATTGGTGCTTTTTTAATATCTAAAAGTACTACAGCACTACAAATGAAGGGAAAACTATTTAAGTGTAGATGGCCATGAAATATTCATGGAATCTCTGGATGGGCCAGAATGACTCTGTTAGACATAATCTTGAAAACCAACTATTTTCAAATCTTCCTCCATGCATTCTCCTGACAAGAATACCCTTCCCTCATCATCACACTGAAGCTGGCAAAGCAACAGTGATAAAAGTAATTTTTAGAATACACTGTTGAAAGTGTTAACCTCTACTAATCAACTACTATCCAAAGCTAGCTATATTCTAAGGCATCTTATTTTTTCTGGAAAAATAAATTCAAGATTTATTTCACAGGCAAAAGAAATAGCCACTTTACAAAGTCGTACACAAATGCTGATGAAAAGTTAAATTTGGCATTACATACACTTAAAATTAGAGAAGGGAAAAGCTAACTATGGAAATCCCATTTCCTCCTCATATTTCATGTAAAGGAAATAGATTCAAACCAACCCTAAATAGTGCTACACAATCACTGTAGTTGAGATGAGATTTCCTTACAAACTGCCTATGGCATTATTTGCCTATATCCAGGAGTCCTACTGAAAATAATAATTTACAAAAGCAAATAATATTATATATGTATTCCACTTCTTAAGGTATACTTTTCCTTCCTGTTTCATTCTATGCCTCTGTCATTCAACCGCATCAGACAGAAAAACTAGGAGTTATTTTTAAAGAGGGCTATTCTGTGCTCTGCACATGCTGCTTCCTATCTTGGAATGCAGATGTATCTTTAAAAAGTTCTAACATTCCTAAAAATTTGCCTAAATTTCATTACTTCTTTTATAAGCTTACAACATGCACACACCTTCGATAAGTTACCTCTTTGAGCACAAAATGCTCCCTCCGTATCTCTAAACCCCTTAAAGTCAGAGACTACGTGTACTGATGCAATTCATGCTTACGCGTGTCCACCTTAATTTCCTTAGTAAGACATGCTAAAGTAAACTGAATAGAAAATGTTTTTTCAGCAGAGGAAAGACACTCAGTTTGCCCAGGGTTCAGTGAAGGCTTTTCTGTAGGGATTGTCAACTGAACTGAATGAAATCGTATTATTAAGAGGTGCAAAGTTTCTCGTTATCTTTAAGTAAAACAGGTACACATGCACATGCTTAATAAAATCTGGGCCTAGAACACAGTAGACAGCAAACAGTTTTCACCTAAAATACTAACTCCAATGAATTACTCAACAGATCATTTTCTTAGAACGAGTCTAAGCTTTGAATGTAAAAGGGAGCCATGAATTATTATCAGTGTATGCCAGGAGAGAAGGAGAATGTTGGGATGTACGCCATATATTTGCCATTCCAAGTTGCAGCAATTTAAAAGATTCCTTTGGCTACAATGAATATATGCTAGATTGGGAGAATTTTAGCCTAATTTTAGGCAAGCAGTCAATTGATAAATGTTAGGGAAAACTAAATCATATAAGTTTCAATGGTGGTGGAATTCTAGAGAACAAATAAGAGTAAGGAACAAAGACCAAAACCTAGCTGGTATTCAAAATTATAGATAACACTAGGCTTTTAAATGATTATTTTGAAATGTTTAACAGTATAGTCTTTCTAATACTGTCAACTCTGAGTCTCACATTCATTTCATCAATCCAAAGCAGCAGACTATGATGCTGCAGTGGCCAATTTTACTTTCCACAAACCAATGCCTATTATGACAAGTATCATTACAATGACCTTTCTTCAAAGACCTAGCCAATGTACCACGTACTTAAAGCAATGTTTAAAAATAACAAAATTTCAGTATATTGGTCTACAAAAAGATACTTGAAAAGTCCTCAATTAGGTTTACTTACAATTACTCTATATTATTTATTTTAAAATAAAATAGGAGACATTCAATATGGGTTTCTAATGTGGCAAACTGAATGCTTTGCACTTAATTAAAAGGACATGTAAATTAAATTATTTTAAGGAAACTTAGAACTTATTTTCAAAAGACTGGCTATTTTCAGTCATTATTTTCATAGGAATGCAAAAAAAAAAAAGTATGGATGGAATAAAGTGTAAAATGAAACAATCACAAATTAATGATAAACATCTTTTTAGCCCAGGTAAATTCCAGCTTCATTATTAAATTCTCTTTATCCTTCACTATGTCACTAAATATCCTGCCATAATTTGATAAAGGGATTAATCATCCTACTGGTTTTTAGATGGCTTTAAGAAACCTTGAAAACTTCCAATTTAGAAATCATGAGAGTGTTTATTCTAATCACATTCAGGAAATCCAGTGATTATAAATATCTGAAATCTAGAAATGAAGTAAAGTACAAACCTGCATCTCTCCTTTCTCATCAGGTTTAGCTGGCTTTGCAGCCTCAGTAGCTGAATTTTTCAAGCTCTCTTTGCTACAGCGCAGAAGTACTTCTACTACATATAACGGATCCAGTTCACCAGAATTAGGCTAGAAAAAAAAACGGGATAAAAGTTTATTAATTTTCAAAAACTGGCACACAATTACAAGTTCCATGTGTACAGTAATTATGTCCTTGCATTTAGCACTATGACTGGCATATAAACAATGTTTCCTTCATGAAATGAAGCCTGTCTCTTTTCATTCTTCAACATGCTCCACTGCATGAGAAAACAGAGGAATTACCTGATATGAATTTAAATATATGATTACTGTCACCTGATATGCCATTGTTAAGTTTCTAATGATATAATAATAAGCTTATTATTATAATTCAATTTATGCTGCTGCTGCTACTAAGTCACTTCAGTCGTGTCTGACTCCCCATCCCTGGGATTCTCTAGGCAAGAACACTGGAGTGGGTTGCCATTCCTTCTCCAATGCATGAAAGTGAAAAGTGAAAGTGAAGTCGCTCAGTCGTGTCCGACCCTCAGCGACCCCATGGACTGCAGCCTACCAGACTCCTCCGCCCATGGGATTTTCTAGGCAAGAGTACTGGAGTGGGTGCCATTGCCTTCTCCGCAATTTATGCTAGAATTAGAAAATGAAACCAAAAGAATGATCAGTATCAGAAAATAAATATGTATCTTCAAATAATTCTAATTAAACAAGATGAAAAATACAATGAAAGTAGATTTTTAGTTTTTGATTCAATATTTGAATAATCTCTTTTGTATAAAATTAGGTAAATAGAGAAGTTATTTTTTTCATTGAAGTACAGTTTATAGCTTCCCTGGTGCCTCAGATGGTAAAGAATCCACCTACAATGCAGGAAACCTGGGTTCGATCCCTGGGTTGGGAAGATCCCCTGGAGAAGGGAATGGCTACCTACTCCAGTATTCTTATCTAGAGAATTCCATGGACAGAGGTGCCTGGCAGGCTACAGTGCATGGGGTTGCAAGGAGTCAGACACGACTGAGCAACTTTCACTTTCACAGTTTACAACATTTACAAAGCTGTATTCATTTCTGCTAAACAATTCAGTTATACATACAGTGCACTCTTTTTATATTCTTTTCCATCATGGTTTACCACAAGATACTGAATATAGTTCCCTGTGCCATATAGTAGGACCTTGTTGTTTATCCATTCTATATTAATAGCTTGCACCTGCTAATCCCAAACTGCCATTCCATCCCTCCTCTACCTCTCTCCCTCTTGGCAACTACAAGTCTGGTCTCTATTTCTGTGAGTCTGTATCTGTTTTAGATAGATTAACTTGGGTCATATATTAGATTCCACATATAAATGATATCATGTTTGTCTCTCTCTTTTTGACTCATTAGTATGATAATCTCTAGTTCCATTCATGCTACCGTGAAGGGCATTATTTCATTCTTTTTATGGCTGAACAGTATTCCATAGTATACATGTATCACATCTTCTCCATTTATTTGTTGATGGAAATTTAGACTGTTTCTAAGTCTTGGCTATTGTGAATAATGAACACAGGGGTGCATGTATCTTTTGGAATTATAGCTTTGTCCAGATATATGACGGGAGTCAGATTGCTGGATCATATGGCAACTTCGGTATTCAGTATTCTTGGGCTTTCCTGGTGGCTCAGATGGTAAAGAGTCCGCCTCCAATGTGGGAGACCTTGATTCAATCCCTGGGTTGGAAAGATCCACTGGAGAGAGGCATGGCAACTCACTCCAGCACTCTTGCCTAGAGAATCCCCATGGAGAGAGGAGCCTGGCGGGCTCCCATGTGTCCATGGGGTCACAAAGAGGTGGACACAACTGAGCGACTAAGCACAGCACAACATGGCAACTCTGCTTTTAGTTTTTGATGAACCTCCATGCCGCCTTCCACAGGGGCTGCACAAATTTGCATTCCCACCAAAAATACAGGTAGCTTCCCCACAAGGGGTAGTTACTTTGATTGAGAGGGGAACAGGGAAAGAAGTGATTACTCAATCTCCTCCTATCCCTCCTGCACAGACTTATGCAAAAATTGTCAAGAAATACCCATTAATTCATGCCTACAACCTATTTCTGTACTAACCTATGAATTTGCCTAAGAACAGTAAAATATATCTCCAAAACAAATCAAAAGTATAATCATAATCAATTAAACCTGAGCACAAATTTCTTCAAAGAAAGCATAAACCGTTTTCCAATTCAAAAGGGAAACTAGTTTTGTCTCAGCATGTTTTTTTTTTCAAATATGATTATTTTTAAAGGAGTTTTAAAACAATTTTCAGTGTAGTATAGATACAAAGCAAAGACAGGGTATGCTGAGCTACCAAAACCACTTACAACATTACAGAGATATTCCCAAGTACGAGTATGGAAAATCATTCCAAGCCTCCTTTTTTGCAGCATTAAATGAAAACTTGCTGTTACATTTATTTCCTAAGATGATAAAGCTTTTCTCAGCAAACGTTTTCTATCTGATAAAGATAGATTTATAATATCATCCTTCACATAAGAGAAATATACTTTTGATAATCAAGATTGTAGAATGTAAAGAAACAACACAAAATATTGATGATACATTTTTATCTCCTTAAAATGCTTTAAAGTATTTTCTTCTGAAGTATGCATTTTCTCTCTGCGGACAAAGAACGTCATGTCACCAGCCTAATGAGAAAACGAAGAACGGTGCATCCATTACCGACTGCAGCCACCCCTGATGGTGGATCCTGAGGGGAACTCAGGATTAAGACAAAACAGGCTGTCAGCCAGCAACCTATCAGCCTCTGCAGCCACCCCACCCCAATGGTTCACTCTGAGGGGATTCAGGACAGAGAAAAACAGGACAGTTAAGGTGCATATCAAAGGAACAATATGAATAAGCCCAGACTCTTGCATCTTCCCAAACACAGAGAAGTGTTAAATTCATTAACTGAAGGTGTCTGGTTTTCTTTAATTAACAGCAGTAGCTCTGACTAATTAGTTTTCATTTACAAAAACTTTCTATGTATCTGACTCCACCCTTCCCTCTTCAAAACAATCCCTCAAAGCTATCTGAGGTCGTTTCTTTGCCTTAAGTCCTCTGTAAGTCTGCCATATTAAACATAATTCTCAACTTTCAGGGTATGCATGTTTTTTCCTGATGGCAGTTTTGGTGACCAACAAACAGACTTGGAGTAAAGGACTTCTCTCCTGTCTGAATTTCATGAAGAACCAGAGTCTTGGTACTAGCAGAGGTCAACTGGGTCTGTCTCCCTTCTTGGAGTCAAGATATTTGGTAATAAATTCCTCTTTGGAGGAGTAGGTTATGTTTGAAACTCAGCTGAACGATACTGGGAAGATTTTTACTCACTTTAGACACTGAGTGGGTTACCCTCAATTGAAAGACACTAAGAAGACTTTGCTCAGTTAAAAGACACTAAGACTGGACTGGTTAATGTTGTGGAAGACGGGCTTGCTGTTTTCCTTGAACTGACTCAGTTCAGTTCAGTTGCTCAGTTGTGTCCAACTTTTTGCAACCACATGGACTGCAGCATACGAGGCCTCCCTGTCCATCACCAACTCCCGGAGTTTACTCAAACTCATGTCCATTGAGTCGGTGATGCCATCCAACCATCTCATCCTGTGTCATCCCCTTCTCCCTCCTTAGTCTTTCCCAGCATCAGGGTCTTCTCAAATGAGTGAACTCTTCGCATCAGATGGCCAAAGTATTAGAGTTTCAGCTTCAACACCAGTCCTTCCAATGAACATCAAGGACTAATCTCGTTTAGAATGGACTGGTTGGATCTCCTTGTTGTCCAGGAGACTCTCAAGAGTCTTCTCTAACACTACAGTTCAAAAACATCAATTCTTCAGCACTCAGCTTTCTTTATAGTCTAACTCTCACATCCCTACATGACAACTGGAAAAACCACAGCCTTGACTAGACAAACCTTTGTTGGCAAAGTAACGTCTCTGCTTTTTAATATGCTGTCTAGGTTGGTCATAACTTTTCTTCCAAGGAGTAAGTGTTTTAATTTCATGGCTCCAGTCACCATTGGCAGTAATTTTGGAGCCCAAGAAAATAAAGTCTGCCACTGTTTCTCCATCTATTTGCCATGAAGTGATGAATCGGATGCCATGAACTTTGTTTTCTGAAAGTTGAGCTTTAAGTCCACTTTTTCATTCTCTTTCACTTTCATCAAGAGGCTCTTTAGTTCTTCTTCACTTTCTGCCATAAGGGTGGTGTCATCTGCATATCTGAGGTTATTGGTATTTCTCCCAGCAATCTTGATTCTAGCTTGTGCTTCATCCAGCCCAGCGTTTCTCACGATGTACTCTGCATATAAGTTAAATAAGCAGGATGACAATATACAGCCTTGACGTACTCCTTTTCCTATTTGGAACCAGTCTGTTGTTCCATGTCCAGTTCTAACTGTTGCTTCCTGACCTGCATACAGATTTCTCAAGAGGCAGGTCAGGTGGTCTGGTATTCTTATCTCTTTCAGAATTTTTCAGTTTACTGTGATCCACACAGTCAAAGGCTTTGGCGTAGTCAATAGAGCAGAAATAGATGTTTTTCTGGAACTCTCGTGCTTTTTTGATCCAGTGGATGCTCGCAATTTGATCTCTGGTTCCTCTGCCTTTTCTAAATCCAGCTTGAACAACAGGAAAGGACCCAGGAGAAAGGAGCAATGACCCCACAAGACACTGTCCTGGACTTCCCTGTGGGTGTCCGGGAGTCTCCAGCAGAGGCGTGGGTAGGTGGTGGCCTGCTGCAGGGTTGGGGGTGCTGAGTGTAGCAGTACATGCATGGGATCTTTTGAAGGAGGTCACCATTATCTTCATTAAAGTGAAAGTGAAGCCACTCAGTCGTGTCCGACTCTTCGCGACCCCATGGACTGTAGCCTGCCAGGCTCCTCCATCCATGGGATTTTCCAGGCAAGAATACTGAAGTGGGTTGCCATTTCCTTCTCAAGTGGATGTTCCTGACCCAAGGATCAAACCCAGGTCTCCCACATTGCAGGCAGATTCTTTACCAACTGAGCCACCAGGGAAGTCACTGGAGAAGGGAATGGCAATCCACTCCAGTAGTCTTGCCTAAAGGATTCCATGGACAGAGAAGACTGGCAGGCAGAGTCAGACCCGACTGAGCAAATAACACTTTCACTTCACTTTTAGCTATTTCCTACCTGGTAAAGTGAGGGCTTCCCTTGTGGCTCAGCTGGTAAAGTATCTGCCTGCAATGCGGGAGACCTGGGTTTGACCCCTGGGTTGGGAAGATCCCCTGGAGAAGGGAAAGCTACCCACTCCAGTATTCTGGCCTGGAGAATTCCGTGGACTGTATAGTCCATGGGGTTGCAAAGAGTCAGACACAACTGACATGACTGTAGCCTGCCAGGTTCTTCTGACCATGAGATTCTCCAGGCAAGAATACTGGAGTGCGTTGCCATGCCCTTGGATCTTCCCAACTCAGGGAGAGAACCCAGGTTTCCTGCATTGCAGGCAGATTCTTTACGATGTGAGCCATATGGATACACAGAAGACCCCAAATAACTAAAACAATCTTACACACTCTGATTCAAAACTATATTACAAAGCTACAGTCATCAAAACAGCATGGAGGGCACAGATCAATGGAACAGAAGAGAGTTCAGAAATGGACCCACACTTATACTGGCAATTAATTAATCTACAACAAAAGAGGCAAGAATATACAATGAGGGGAAAGACAGTCTCCTCAACAAATGGTGTTGGGAAAACTGGACAGCTATATGTAGAAGAATCAAACCAGACTACTTTCTTGCACTATGCACAAAAATAAACTCAAAATGTGTTAAAGACTTAAATGTAAGGTATGAAACCATAAAACTGCCAGAATAAAACACAGGCAATGAAGTCTTTAACACTGGTCATACTAACATTTTTTCAGACCTGTCTCTTCAGGCAAGGGAAATAAAAGCAAAAATTTTTTAAAATGGGGCTACATCAAACTGAAAGGGTTTTGCTCAGTGAAGGAAACTATCAACAAAACTTAAAGATCACCTACTGAATGGTGAAAGATATCTGCAAATGATGAAGAATCCTCCTGCCAAGCAGGAGATGCAGATTCTATCCCTAGGTCAGGAAGATCCCCTGGAGAAAGAAATGGCAACCAACTCCAGTATTCTTGCTTGGGAAATGCTATGGACAGAGGAGCCCAGCAAACTACATGCAAGTGAGATGAACTACACTCGAGTCCACGGGGTCTCAGAGTCAGACACAACTTAGTGACTAAAGAACGTACAACTTGATATCAAAACAAACAAACAAAAAACATAACTAAAAAATGGTAGAGGAGTTGAGTAGACATTTTTCCAAAGACGACATACACATGGCCATTGGGTACATGAAAAGATGCTCAACATCACTAATTATCAGGGTAATGCAAATCAAAACCACAATGAGGTATCATCTCACATCTGACAGAATAGCTATTATCAAACTGGCAAGAAATAAGAACTTGTGGAAAAAAGGGAACCCTTGTGCACTGTTGGTGGGAATGTAAATTGGTGCAGCCACTATGGAAAACAGTATGACAGTTCCTCAAAAAGGTAAACATATAACTACCAAATGACCCAGCAATTTTGTTCCTGAGTATTTATTTGAAGAAAACAAAAACACCATTATCCAAAAGGAAATGTGCATGCACCGCTACATTCTTTGCAGCATTACTGTATATCTTACAACAGTCAAAATGTAGAAGCAAGCCAAGAGTCCACTGATAGAGGAAAGGATAAAGATGTCTCTCACACACATAAACACAAAAAAGAATGAGTCTTCCCATTTGCAGCAACATGGATGGACCTGGAAGGAGTTATGCTAAATGAGATAGATACGCCAGGTAGGGAATGACAAATATGGGATGATTTCACTTAACTGTGGAATATGAAAAAGAAAACTAATCAACAAACATAACCAAATGGTAACAAAGTCACTGATACAGAGAGAAGATGGTTGTCAGAGGACAGGGGAGGAGGGGGAGGAAAGAAGTAGGTGAGGGAGATTAAGAGATACAAATTTTCAGTTATAAAATAAATAACTCATAGGCATGAACTGTACAGTGTGGGCAATACAGCCTATATCTTTTCATGGTGACAACTAAAAGTATCAAGGTGAACACTTTGAAATGTATAGAAATATATCATGTTGTGTAACAGGAACTAATAGTGTTGTGGGTTAATTATGCTTCAAAAACAAACTCACAGAGAAAGAAATCAGATTTTGGGTTATCAGAGGCAAGGTTGAGAGAAGGAGGAATGAGATGACAGTAATAAAAAAATACAAACTTAGAGTTGTAAGATAAATATTAGGGACATAATGTACAACATGATATATATAATAAACAGTGCTATAGGTTATAAATGAAAGTTGAGAGTAAATCCTAAGAATTCTCATCACATGGAAAAGTTTAAAAATTTTTTTAATGTTTCGACATGCGATGATGGGTGTTCACTTAATGTATTGTGATAATCATTTCATGATGTATGTAAGTCAAATCATTATGTTGTACACCTTAAATTTATATAATGCTATATATAAACTATCTCAATAAAACTGAAAGAAAAAAAAAAGCCAAGCAAATCAATCAACCAATTAACCTTCAATGCCCTGCTACTGCCTTCAAATGTTTAAATCCAGACCCAACATACTTAAAATCTGTATTTTAAGTACTTTTGGTGATTAATCTCAATACTTTGACTTTTCTCCTTCCCTTAATCTGAAGTTTTCTGCCCCTGCTGCATACTACTTCCACCAGTGAATATCCATGAAATGATATTCTACTCGGTGTTTAAGGTTCTGTTTAAAACTTCAAAAATTCTCTTCCTCCTCAGGTGCCATCTCAAACAGCTCACCCAAAATATCTTCCTCCTCCTGCTCTAAATGCACTCTGTTTATGTCTTTATTGAAGTATTTCATATATTGCCATGTTATTTTCACTATTTGCTATGTTCACCAAATAAGTAAGTATAGGGATTCTGTGTCTATAGTCAATGAATGCTTCATAAATTAGAATAAAATGAGACGATGAGTGTGACAATACTTTGAAAAAAATTTTTGTAAATTAATAATTGCTAATGAAAGTAATCTATGAAGATGGTACTAGTAAACTAAATATCCTTAAGAAGCTATTCAGTAGGATTAACTATAGACCATTAATCAGAACACCTACCACAAAACTAGGAATTTTATTTCTCCACAATAAATGGCATCAGTATCTCAAATTCCCTTTACATATTTCAGAACTAACTTTCAATTCCAAAACTTAATTCTCAATTACCTTTACACAAAGGTGGGATTAATAAGTTAATGATAACAAACTCTTGAAATGCTCAACCTTAAAACACTGTAAATGTCACCTTATGCAAACCTTTCATTCTAAAAATAAGGAAAAATAGGCATGGAGATACAAACTGTCTTGCCTGAGGTCACTTACTGGCACCTGTTTAGTCGGTGCCTATAACTAGTAAAGAAAATATAATAGACAGGAAGGCTGATTTAATTGAGGTGATTATTCTTCTAACATTATTAAAATTATCCTTGATTTTATGTATAAGTGACATTTTCAAAGTATTTAAATAAATAATGACCAAAATCAACTTTATTATTGCCTTCATATGTATTAAAGAGAATAATTAAAATTGACCAGCTTTCCTAAGGTCTTGCTTTTTAGTCTCTGATATATACCCAAATCGAAATTCTAATTTTCAGTGTCAGATGCTAATTTTTTCTAATATTCAATTTATAGGAAATGTATAAAAAAGGACTGGTGAACTCAGAGAAAAAATGTAAAACAGTCATGAAATTAAAATTTGTGATAGTGTTAGGAAGATAACCATATCACTTTAAGGATAAAATCTATGATTAATTGAAAAATTAATTCCTTATATAGACTTTATAAAGACTTTATTATAGCTTCTCTTAAGGTAATGCTATTTTTAATCTGATTGATTTTCTGACCCTGAAAAAACATTTCACTAAAAATTTATATACAATTCTACTTTCAGGACAACAGTTTACCTTAACATTTGATTTCTTTGAGAAATTCACCACTACACCCCAACCAAAATCATCTCCTTCATTCTTCACCTGAAAAGAAAGTAAAGCAAGTACAAAAGGAGTGTTTATGTTAAAAGGCAATTTAGATGTCATGCCCACATTATAGCTAATAAAACATTCTCAGTTTTCCTGATAGAATTTTTTTTAAAGACCCCTGTTAAATTAAAAAAAAAAAAAAGACACTGACATTACAGAAAGAAATCACTGCCAAATTTCACAGGCTTTCTAGGAAGCAACAGGAATCTTTCAGTTGGCAAAAAACCGAAAAAGTGGTATCTTATATTTGTTTGGAATATATGTGAAATCTTTGATAACTAATGAATTCATCCAGGTCTTAAAACTGCCTTATTCTTGAACAGCATTTCTTAACTAGAAATATTTCATATTAATTCCCAAACTGTCTACTTCAGTTTATACTCCCCCAAATGAAAACCAGTAGAGATTAAAAGGCCTTCAAATGACCTCTCCTTCCTTAATCAGTATCATGTGAAACAGGTTAAACAATAAAATTAATACAGATCAACTACTGTAGCAGGAAGCATCTACCTACTTTACTTTATCTAAAAAATACTAAATATTGAAAATTCTATAATAAAAATGACATACCTTTACCAAACGACCTGGCTGTAGAAAGGGTAAGCAATATTTTGGTTTGTGAATGTATTCTTCAATTTCTTTACCCAATTTGGCAAGCTGCTGTCTAATCTTGTAGTAGATGACCACACTTTCTTCATTTGGTATTACTATTTTATTATACTGTTCTTCTGAGTTCTTTACCTCTATAAATAAAACATATATACAGTATCAAAAAATACATCTTATGTAGATTATACCAAGGATACATCTTTGACTACTATAATTGTAGGGACTGTACTACTACATATTGCACAGATTAAAAGCTTTAAGGAAAAGATACAGAAACACCCATAAAGCATGCTGCCTAGTTTCTCCCTTCTCTTTAATAGTCCTTCAGTCGCACTGGTACCATTTAGAATGCTCAACAGTTATATGTGGGTGTTGACTTCTCTACTTGAATAGCACAGAATATTTCCACAGAAAGTTATATTGAATAGCACTATTTTGGATCTTTTAATATGGCGCTTTGACTCTGCAAAAAATCCATTTTGCTAATTTCATTAGGCTTCCACCATCACCTGGTACTACGTCTCTAAAACAGAAGACAACAAATTTAACTTGTTATCTCTCTACTCAGTCAGTGGCTAAAACACTAGCCTTTCAGCAATTGTTCTTTTAGTTAATCTAAACATCTATGCTGCCATCTTTCACCTAGTGCAGCCCCACCTTCCTTGCTCATTTCCACTGTGAACAAACAGTATTTTTATTGGCATAAAACACACATAACATAAAATTTACCATTAATGACATGTATGTCACTCACAATATATGAAACCATCACTGTCAAGTAGTTTTAGAATATTTTCACTACCCCAAAAGAAAATTCCATACCCTTTTAGCAAACACTCATTCTCTCCTTCCCCTAGACCCCAGCAACCTTTCTGTTTGCATGAATTTACCTAGGCCAGATATTCTATACATAAGGAATCATACATCGTGTGGATTCTGTCTTTGGCTTCCGTAACTTAGCATAATGTTCTCAAAGATCTGACTTCCCCGGTGGCTTAGACAGTTATGCATCTGCCTACAATGCGGGAGAGCTGGGTTCAATCCCTGGGTTGGGAAGATGCCCTGGAGAAGGAAACAGCAATCTACTCGAGTACTCTTGCCTGGAAAATCCCATGGATGGAGAAGCCTGTAGGCTACAGTCCATGGGGGTTGCAAAGAGTCGGACACGACTGAGCGACTTCACTTTCACTTTCTTTTCTCAAAGATCATCCATGTTGTAGCATGTATCAGTACTTCACTCTTTAATGGTGAAATAGCATCACTCTGTATGGGTATACCATTTTGTTTCACAGTTGATGGGCATTTGGACTATTTCTACCTTTTGGCTGTAATGTTGCTATGAACTTCCACACACCAATTTTTGTTTGAACATATTTCCAACTCTTTTGCTTATGTATACCCGTGAGCAGATGGCACCACTGGGTCTTATGGTAATTCTATACTTAACTTGCTCTGCTGTGCTTAGTTGTTCAGTCGTGTCTGATTCCTTGTGACCCCACCAGGTTCCTCTGTCCATGGGAATTCTCTAGGCAAGAATACTGGAGTGGGTTGCCATGCCCTCCTCCAGGGGATCTTCTCAACCCAGGGATCGAACCAGTGCTAAACTATTTTCTACAGTGATCACACCATTTTGTCAATTACTTAAAAAAAAAACAACAACAACAAAAAACCCATCCTAGTGAGTGTGAAGTGGTATCTCAATGTGGTTATTATATGCATTTCCTTAATGACTAATAATGTTGAGCATCTTTACATGTACTTATGTGTTTTTGTTGGAGTAATGTCTATTCAAATCTTTTGTCCATTTGAAAATTAGATTATTTGCTTTTTGTTGCTGAGTTCTAAGTGCTCTTTATATATTCTACATACCAGACTCTTATCAGATGCATGATTTGCAAGTATTTTCTTCTACTTCTTGGGTTTTCTTTCTATTACTGCTGGTGTATGCTGAAGTGCAAATGTTTCAAAATTTAGACAAAATCCTATTTATTCAATTTTTCTTTTGTTGTTTGTACTTCTGGTGTCTTGTGTAAGAATCCACTGGGAAACAGAAGTTTATAAGGATTTATATGTATATTTTCTTCAAAGAGTTTTAAGGTTTCAGCTATTCAAGACTTCCATCCATTTTCAGTTATGGTGTGGAGTAGGGGTCCAAATTCACTTTACTGCATGTGGCTATCCTACTGTCCTAGCAGCACTTGTTAAAAGTCAACTGACATAGGGGCTTCCCTGGTGGTTAAGTGGTGAAGAATCCGCCTACCAATGCACAAGACACGGGTTCGATCCCTGGTCCAGGAAGATCCCACATACAGCAGAGCAACTAATGACACACGCTACAACTAGTGAGCCCGTGCCCTAAAGCCTGCGAGCCACAGCTACTGAGCTCACATGCCACAACTACTGAAGCCATGCACCTAGAGCCCATCTCCGCAACAAGAGAAGCCACAGCAATGAGAGCCCATGCACCACAACCAAAGAGGAGCCCCTGCTTGCCACAACTAAAGAACAAGTCTGAGTAGCAACAAAGACGCAGCATAGCCAAAAATTAATCCCTAGGTCAACACTCTTCTCTATCGTTCTTCTTGCACTGGACTTCTTTCTTAGAAAAATCAAAAAGAGCAGTAACAACATTTCTATTGTCCCTGGCCAGACCCCACGCAGAATATACGATTTACCTTCGAGCACCACAATTTAAGAAAAACACATTTAGACATTTATAAAGTGGGCTGGAGACTAGATGTGTAAGGAGACCCAGAGTTTGACGACTACTTCCTCCTCCTCTAAGCCTATTTATTTTTATTAATTGCTTATTTTTAGTGATACCAGAGTCAAGATGCTGCAAAAGTCTACATAAGTATTGAGACATGCTCTTTGGATTTTTTTTTACTTTTTTCTTTTCTTTTTTCTTTCGACCTCTAACTTCTGGTCTTTGACACCCTCTGAGGCATACTGCATCATCCTGGTTATTTTTAATGAACTGCCCTACTTCTTACAAGAATCATGTTCCTTTCACTTGAGAATAGAAGGCTATTCTTAACACATGTTACAGCAGTAAACATAATCAGAAAAAGATATGATTTAAAAAAATTGGTGGGCTGAAGTCAATAAGAGGTTCTATGAGAAGGAAAACTATACACTGAGATGCTAATCTTGCTGCCCTACCAAAAGTTACAAAGTAACATTGCAGGTACCAGTAGAATTCTAAATAAGCACTAACAGGGGTTGTTTATGGAAAGATGACACACACAAAGACTGCCTGAGGCCCCCATCCTCCACTCCAAAGCATTTCTGTTCTCAGACTACTTAACTAAGGAATCAAAAGTTGGAGAGACATTTTAAGAAATCACATGTGTTTTGTACATAGGACTCTAACTACGGCTACATATCACTCTAGGAAGTTAATTCAGGTGCAGCCTGCTTTTTCCCGAATTAAGGACACTATCTCTTTCTAGCCAATCAAAAAGTAGAGGAATCTCGGTATAAGCTGGTTTCCCTGCAGTGTACTCCCATAAGAAAGCCTCAGTATCTTAGGAAACAGCATGTGAGATATGCCCATAACTCTTAGGACAATTTCCAACCAATTTTCCCCTTTTGAGGGAGAGAGATGGTGGTTCCAAAAATATATATTTGTATCATATAAAATGTGCAATAGATAGAGCTGTGAGAGATGGAGAAATGAAATGCTACCCCCAGTACTGAGGAAATTTTATGAAAGGTTTAAATGGCTTTACTGATCTATGGCATTACTAACACTAATAAAATAGGCATTTACTGAGCATTTAACATAAATGATCTTATTTAATTTTCATGAGTTGAATGAACTAGGTATTATTCCAATTGCATAAAAAAGCAAACTAAGGCTGGTAGCTCAATTGGTAAAGAGTCTGCCTGCAAAGCAGGAGACCTAGGTTCGATTCCTGGGTCAGGAAGATCCCCTGGAGAAGGAAATGGCAACCCACTCCAGTATTCTTGCCTGGAGACTCCATGAACAGAGGAGCCTGGTGGGCTACAGTCCATGGGTCACAAGAGTCAGACACAACTAAGTGACTAAGCACAACACAACATCAAGGCTGAGGCAGTCTGGATTTAAACCCAGGTCTAACTCCACAGCTCTTGCTATTTAACCATAACATTATCTATTAATGAATAAACAAAAAGGTTAAAATTAAATCTGAATATTTAAGAATATAAATAACCACATTTATTTAAGAATGTATTCCAATACCAAACAGCAAAGTTCAACAAAGCAAAACCACAATTACGTTTCCACCAACCTAATTGAGAAAATACTTGGAGAATTCTGCCACTGTCCTCTACTATATCTGGGATATTTCCTATGGAATTACAAAAGAATAATAGAAGGTAAAGTTTAGAAAGTAATTTACCAAACTTTACCAAATAGCAAGGGTTGGGGAGGGAAAAATTGGGAGCAAGGGATTAACAGAGGCACACTACCATATAAAAAATAAACAACAGAGTTTTACTATATAACACAGGGAACTATATTCAGTAACCTGTAATAAACTATAATGGAAAAGAATTTTTTAAAAAAGAATATAGATTTATACAAATACATGTGTGTATAACCAAATCACTTTGCTGTACACCTAAAACTAACGCAATATTATATAAATCAACTATATTTCAATTTTTTTTAAGTAATTTAATAACTGTTCAAATATACTATTTTTATAAAGAAGGGAAAAAAGCAAAAGTAAGTGCATCAAGGTACACCCTATTTCTTTTGGTTATTCAGTCTTTCTGGCTGTATGTGTATGCATAATTATCTTAATCATGAATGATAGTGGCAACTGCCTTGGAGGAGTATTTTAAAGTTTCATTCTTTTTAGTGAAAATATTTAAGGTGGCTTGTAACTACATACTTGATTCAACAACAGCCATGTGAAATTTCTATAAACTAAAGTAAAATTAATGACTTTCCTTCTTCAGTATCAATCTAATTTCAATACCTCCTTAATTTAAACCCAAATCCACGCTGTACTTAAATTCTGTTGATTTTTTAATTCTATTATCACATATTATTTTTTGCATGAAGGCAGATTTATAGCTCCTTTAAAATCACAATTCTTTGATACAAGAATCATCCTTTCTCCTTGCTAAGGCTGTGGCTTATTATCAAGACAAACTGTATTAAATACTTAACAAGAAAACATTGGCTAAAAAATTCATTTGAGTTTTCCTGCAATGTCTCATGGAAAACTGAACAAACTTTCTGGCCAACCCAATAAAATGTAAAGTGATCTAAAATTATATATTTGTGATTAATTTTATATGATGTGTTTTAAAGATTCAGCCAATGGCTTTGCTTCTGGAAATTTAAGAAAGGGCTTCCCTGGTGGCTCAGATGGTAAAGAATCTGCCTGCAATGCAGGAGACCCAAGTTCGATCCCTGGGTTGGGAAGATCTGCTAGAAAAGGAAATGGCAACCCACTCCAGTATTCTTGCCTGGAGAATCCCATGAACAGAGGAGCCTCGTGGGCTATATTGTCCATAGGGTCACAAAGAGTTGGACACGATCGAGCAACACACACAGACAATTCTTAAAATAAGTCAGCTCAAGTGTTTTTTCATCCATGTTTGGCAGGTAAGTTACTGCTACTGCTGCTGCTAAGTCGCTTCAGTCGTGTCCGACTCTGTGCGACCCCATAGACGGCAGCCCACCAGGCTCTTCCATCCATGGGATTTTCCAGGCAAGAGTACTGGAGTGGGGTGCCATTGCCTTCTCTGAGGTAAGTTACAACATCTACTCTTATAATCAAAAAGGGACAATCCATGCTTTAATAAAAACAGCATGGCTTAGTTAGGAACAGGACCAAGATTCTAATCTCAAACCTGTCACCAATCAAATGTGTAACCTAATATACTGATAACTTCTCTTATGCCTTATTTCTTTTATAGCTGTAAAATGATGTCAAAGCTTGTTCCAGAGCTATAGTTTGTAATGAAGAAGCTGCTCTTAATTAAGATGTAAGAAATTAAGAGGAGTTATGATCTCTCATCTAGGCAAGGGTAAAAAAAAAAATGTGAATTTAACTTAGTTGAATGTTCAGAGTCTTCTTCACTTTTTTAAGGCACATTATTATACTTTTGTCTACTTTTTAGCTACATGAAAATTGAGTGGTAGTGTCCTACCTACTTTTGATGAAAAGGTATTGTTGCCTATTAAATAACTCACAGGACATTTACAAAGTGAAATTATGTAGTCATTAAAAACTACACTTTCAAAGGATACTTGAAATTAACTTTTAAAAGCCAGAATGAGTGAGTCAGTGAATGTAAAGCATTTAACAAAATGCTAGGCATATGGTAAATGTTTAACAATTGATATTATAAATAGCATTGCTGTTATTACCAAGGCATTGTTAAATCTGACTTTGAAAAAGAGTATGAAAAATATGTTTGAAAAAAAAAGGGAGAACCCAAAGTGTTAACAGTTGGCTGTGTGGCTAACTGTGAGATCACAACTGAGCTTCAATTGCCTTTGTATCTTTTGCATAATTTGTGTTTTTTTCTTTATGACTATGCATTATTTTTACAAGATTTACCCAAACCAGCATTTTAAATCTTTCCTCTATTTTAGATTTTAATCAGCTCTAAATGATGATCAGCCATATCTTCTAAAATAAGGATCAACACTCAACACAGAATACTCAACACAGAACTGTGCTTGAACATAATTACCCACAGAGCACTTACTTTTGGACTTTAGAAAGCATTATCTTAATTTTTTGATATCATTATTCACAAATGAGTTACCACGTGATATGTCTGTAACAATAAAGTATACTACATTTGAATTAGCACCAGCATCATGTTCTGACAGGGTTTTCTTACTTTCATTTCAAAATTTTCCAGGTGGAACATTACTGTACTTTTATGTAAGGACCAATTCTTGGCTTACCAGAAAAATAGCAAGGGCCAAAGCAGTCAACAACACATCAACCTTGCTATTTAGTCTCCCCTAGCTAAATAAAGCTATTACAGTAATTTTATACTTACTCTCTACTACTCCTGGAATTGCTCTATAATGCTGAAACTGGTAGAAGGATTTTTCCAACATGTACTCAGGATTAATTTCTTCTACTCGTAGTAAGTTCAAAACCATGTTGTAGGTCAAATGGAAAGCACTATTTAGAGGATCAGCTGAGCCCTAAGAGAGAAAAAAACATGTTAATGCTATAGGTTTTTCAAATAAATTCACACAAACATTTTAACTTCAAACTGCTTAATAATTTAGTCTACATTAAAGAATACTATAGAAACATACTCAGTTCCTTCTTTTAAATGACCCATACAAAGTTGTTAAAGAGTAGCTTTTTGGGAAAGTGAAGGGGGGTAAAAATAACTAAATAAGACAGTATTAGTTAATATACTACTGGCCAAATACATTTAGCTGTCTGCCTTCTAGGCACTTGACAGGATTACACATTTTGCCCTCAGTGTGGAGGGCAAATCGAGTGTAGTGATATATCACTTTCTGGCCAAATATTTAATTGATGGTGTGAAAAGCTGTATTTTCCCTCCTGGCACAGTGACTGCTAATATTCAAAACAGTGGTTTCTCTATCAGCTTGAATCCATAACCAATAATAAGCTGAGTCTCCTTTGTAAACCTGCGATGAACAGGTTAAGAGAAACAAACCTTTAAGTTACTGAGATTTAGGTTTGTTATAGTAGCATAGCCTAGCCTATGTTGACAGAGCATACTAAATTTATTTCGGATAAAAATGAGCTATCTTGAAACTCTCAGTTTCCCAGAATGACATAAAACTTTCTAGTATTTCCCCCAAATTTATAGGTCATTATCCACACTTTGACAATTCCTCTTTCTCTCCCTAACTGTAGCTATTACCAAAGAAGGGCCAGGCAAAATAAAACATTTATCACAAAATAGTGTGACCTTAATTTGCAATATGGTTTATATCCAAAATACTTTCTAAAGATCTAAACCTTTCTTACAATGTTTCTTCAGGAATATTATTTTCTAAATGCAAATACTTTCTAAGATCGAAAATGATTATGTAGTTGTATAGGAGAAATGACCAACTTCTTGAAGACACACGCTAGAATACTTAGAAGTGTCACAAACATTCATATCCCTAAATGGCATAGCAAAATATGCAAATACTCTTAAGGTATTCGGGAACTTTTAAACTGCAATCCATAAGCCAGCCTTATTGCATTCAGAATTATAAATATATGCATACAGGATTTTATGACAAGGAGTAGAACTTTCAACAGTCTCAAATGATCATATTCCTTAATTCCTGAAAAATCAAGAGCCATTTACCGTAGGGGGTTAGTAAGTCCCTAAAAACCTTAATTTGTATCCACTTTCCTAGAAAATAGAGCCAAAAGGAAATGTGGAATTATATGAAAACCACATTATTCAGAAAGAGGAATGAAAGTCAACTTCCATCTACTTTGTAATTTTGCAAACAGCCCAACTTTTTATTATTCTTTTTCTTTTCTACTCTTACTACCTTTAAGAAATTTGATGCTTCAATATTATAAGATTATTTCCAACCTCAAGCTCTTCTTTTATATTCCAGCTGTTACAGAATACACCTATCTGAATTCTCCATCACATTAAACTCAACATAGCATTGTAACCAGAGAAGGCAATAGCAAACCACTCCAGTACTCTTGCCAGGAAAATCCCATGGACAGAGGAGCCCGGTAGGCCTGCAGTCCATGGGGTCGCTAAGAGTCGGACACAACTAAGCAACTTCACTTTCACGTTTCCCTTTCATGCACTGGAGAAGGAAATGGCAACCCACTCCAGTGTTCTTGCCTGGAGAATCCCAGGGACGGGGGAGCCTGGTGGGCTGCTGTCTATGGGGTCCCAGAGTCGGACACAACTGAAGCGCCTTAGCAGCAGCAGCATTGTAACACTGCATCCAGTGACCCCAGGATAACCCCAACTTACACATGATATATTGGCATAATCATTAATACTCCCTTATTTCACTATTACAGTATTCTAATTTGGATACTAAAAAATATGGCTATACAGCCTGCTCTCAGTATCCTCAGGTTCCCTATCTGAGGAGTCAATCAACTGTGGATTGAAAATACTTGGGAAAAAAATTGCAGAAAGTTACAAAAAGTAATACTTGAATGTGCCATGCAGCACCAACAACTATTTACATTGTATTTACAGCTATTTAAATAACATTAACACTGTATTCCATACTAAAACCTAGAGATGATTTAAAGAAAAGGATGTATACAGGGTATATGCAAATACTATGACATTTATAAGAGACATGAACATCCTTGGATTTTGGTATTCTGCTATGGGGGGGGGTCCTTAAAACCAATCCCCTGAGAATACCAAGGATGACTGTAAAATATATACAGTCATTAAATACACCTAACAGAATACTATTCAGACTTAAGGAAGAAAATTCTGCAATATGCAACAACACAGATGAACTCTAAGAACATTATGCTAAATGAAATAAGCCTATCACGGAAAGACAAATCCTGCATCAGTTCAGTTCAGTCGCTCAGTCGTGTCCGACTCTTTGCGACCCCATGAATCGCAGCACGCCAGGCCTCCCTGTCCATCACCAACTCCCAGAGTTCACTCAGACTCATGTCCATCGAGTCAGTGATGCCATCCAGCCATCTCATCCTCTGTCGTCCCCTTCTCCTCCTGCCCCCAATCCCTCCCAGCATCAGTCTTTTCCAATGTGAGTCAGCTCTTCACATGAGGTGGCCAAAGTACTGGAGTTTCAGCTTTAGCATCATTCCTTCCAAAGAAATCCCAGGGCTGATCTCCTTCAGAATGGACTGGTTGGATCTCCTTGCAGTCCAAGGGACTCTCAAGAGCCTTCTCCAACACCACAGTTCAAAAGCATCAATTCTTCGGCGCTCAGCCTTCTTCACAGTCCAACTCTCACATCCATACATGACCACAGGAAAAACCATAGCCTTGACTAGACGAACTTTTGTTACCTTAAGTAGTTGTTTTCCAATCGTTGGGCTCATCTTTTCATCTACCATAAGAATTACAATTCCTCTATCATCCATTCCCCTCCTTCCAGCACGACCAGACATCTGAATATATTCACCAGAGGAAATCTGAATGAAAATAATCAAAGTTTAGGAGAAAATCTGCTAAAAAACATATTCTTAAGATTTGTCTTATCATAAAATACACAAGCACAAGCTATACATTTGAAGAAAAGAAACAAGATTAAAAACATGAACTTTTAGGAAAGATTTATGTAAAAAGACAAAAAAGCAATACTTAATAATGTTGCAAAATTTTAGCTCCGTAATGATCAAATGGCTGTAAGGAAATACTGGTTAATTAACTGGTGCAAAAAATATCTTTAAGCTAGATATTCTGGAAAACAGCAAAGTTTAAGAAAGCAAACAATGACCCCAAATCTACTAAATATCAATTCTGACTTGATCATAAATGTTCTTAATTTCCAAATGGGATTAATATAAAAATTAACACACACATAAAGCACAATTTCTATTTTCTCAGGGTATATCCCTGGCATCCAAAAGAGGCCATTCATCACTAAGAACTACCTAAAGTAGAAAGGTTAGTAAGTCTCCCACACACAGTCTTCCAGGGTAAAACTGAACCAACTGAACACCGGGCAGTTTTATCTGTAAGCGCACATACTCTTCTCCTGTGCAAAGGGTGCAGCATTTCCAGACTTTCAAAAAATGTTTGGCTCAGGAAGGGTTATGAACTACTATACTACTAGAAGGCATATTACTGATAGCAGTAGAAACAAACCTAACAACTTGAGACCAACCTTAAGATTAGAAAAGAACACTTCAAAATGGCAGTCTGATAAATCTCAACAGGGCTAAAGGGCATTACATAATCTAAAACTATGCTCTTTAGATTTTATAATTATGTTCCTGAATCATCAAGAAAAAGTCCCTTTTTAAAATTCAACTACCCTCATGACTCCATATCCTTCTCTGGGGTCCAATGGAGGCCAAGGAGTATGTAAAGTAACAAAAGACTTATTTTCTTGTAGCATTAATTTTATTCAAAGAACTAACTACTTTTAAACCGATAAATTATGAAGAATTTAAAAATGTATAGTAACTTAAAATATAAAACATGGAAGACTTTATCCACTTTACCATTAAAAATTGTATTCTACATGAATTAGTCTTCTTTCAGTTTAAAAAGTCACAAGTTACATAAAGCTTTTGAATGCTATGTAAAAATTTCTAAAAAGAAATGGTACTGACTCCGTATACTTACATTTCTCTTCTGTTTAGCATCCAACACACTTCAAAACAAATCAAGAAAAATGCTTTGCCTTTAGAAATCTACCAAGAGATTTTTCAGTGTACTGGTGATTAGCAACTACTGCCAGATATTTCTTTAAGCAGAAAAAAATCATTAAGAACTAAAGGAATAGCTAATAATTTGCTCCAAATGCCACATTATATGAATTTTTGGTTTGCATTAAATATTCAAAACTAGAAATCTCTCTTCCTCCACCTGCTTTTCACTCTTGTGATGCTCCACTGACTCCCTGGGAAATACCCATCTGCTGTTTGTTGCTCAGTTTTAGGATTGCCTTCTTTATGAAATCTTTCCTGACCCCTTATATACAAGTGACTGATTTCTTGTGTTTTATTCTTCCTGTATGTACTTCTCAAGGTCCATGAAATAACTTTCACCTGCACTATGTCACTTCACAGTAGAAATTGGTTTGGTTTTGTGTTAAATTTAACATCCTCAGCATTTACCATAGTTCTAAGCCCATAGTTTAGGTTTAGTAAGAAGGGGTTACTTGCCTCTGAATTAAGGATTTATTTTTTACTCAGATTCACCATTTCACTCATGATCCCAACTTTTGCTTTAGAAAAGACATTTGTGCAAACAGTGAGCTACAATTGTATCTACTATAGCAGAGGTGTTTTAAATAACAAACTTTAAGAAATAAAAATTCTAGATATATTTAAAATGCATTACAACAGTCATGGCTCATTTGCACACTTATCACCAAACTCTTTCACCAAAAGTAATTTTTGACTAAAAAACAGTGATAGAATGAATTTGAAAACTTAATCTTAATGAATTATTAGCTCACATACAAATTCTTAAGTATTTAGAACTGAAAATCTCAAAGGCTATGTGAGCCAAAATCATCTTAGGTGATTTTGAACACCTTCAAGTTACTTCAATATATGAATTATTTTACTTACCCATCGGAAATCCTTCCCATCAAATTTTCGGGCATTTGTAAATAAAACAGTTCTAGCTGGCATGTTAATCCCCATAGCAAAAGTCTCAGTGGCAAATAAGGCCTAAATGAATGAATAATTATACAATTAAACACATATTTTAAACTTGAAAAACTAGTCTCATATTCAAGTATAAATAAATCATTAATTTTTAAAATTAGTTGCTTGTGTGTGTGTGTGTGTGTGTGTGTGAGTTGCTCAGTTGTGTCCAACTCTTTGCAACTCCATGGACTGTAGCCCGCCAGGCTCCTCTGTCCATGAAATTCTCCAGGCAAGAATATTGGAGTGGGTTGCTGTTTCCTTCTCCATTAGTTGCTAATGAAATGATACAAAAATAAGACATGCTACCCCAGGTATATTTTAGTATTTTATACTCAAATTATTAAATTTACATATAATTATATATATTACTACAAATTTATATTATATTTAATGTACCTTACACCCCCACCCCCAAAATTTTTAATTCAGGGAAAACAGTCTTTCTTTAATTCCAGAGGTGGTAACTTGGAGAGACTATTACCGGCCTAATGGACAAGGCATTATTAGGCTGTACAATATTTTTCTAAGCATATTAAGATTTCCTGGCTTCTTCCTTGATGATTCAGTGGTTTTAGAGACACCTTTCAAAATTGGCGGCACTTTCAGTTCACATTTAAGACTTTACCAACAAAAAGCACACAAAGGTATGTGTAGAAATTAAGGTATGTGTACAAATTAAGTCACTGAAGTACTATTAAATAATCTAAACTGTCATCAATAGCTAACGAGATAAAAAAAAAAAAAACTTTATGTCATCAACTCAACAGAATGCTATTCAATTATTAAAATGAATGAAAAGCAATGCATATGACAAAATTGAATAATATAGGTAATATAATCACTTTTGTATAAAAATTAAATCAAGTATTATTTCTATGTATCCTAGTAGATATTTCTGGGAAGTGAAGGGCAATGGGGGTCTTTAATGTTTTACTTTATGTACAGTTACTCGATTTGACTTCTACACTATATTTAAAAGATTTCTTAAAATGGACCTAAACAAAATATGCAATCTATGTAAGAACATCAACAGGTCCTTACCAGGACCCAGTTATAAATAGTGACCAATTCTTTATCTAAAATACTTCAAGTATGGTCTTTTTAGGGTGAATAAATTTCTTTTAAATATCCTATTTAGTACTAAAGTTCTCATGACAAATCTCTAATTTGAGTTTTAAACATAAAATAATTTGAGTCATATAAAGGTTTATGACAACATTTTGGAGTTGTTTTCCATTTTCAACAGTCTGTTACTGGGTACAGGTATTGACATAATATTAAAAATTAAGTTACACTCTCTTCAATTTGAATGAGAACATCCTAAATAGCTCTTTCACAAGTCTAACTGGCAACTCTCCTTGTTTTCTCTAAACTAGTCCTTTTAATCTGTATAAAGAAAGGAGTTCACTTACAGAATCAACTCTAGGTGTGATCATTAAACAACACCTGGAAAATTCTACACTGTATTCAGTAATGATACCATTTCTTACTTTAAGACTAGGAAAAGAGGGACTTATCTGGTGGCAGGCACAGTGGCTAAGACTCTAGATCCAACATGCCACAACCAAGACTTCACCTGCTGCAACTAAGAGACCCTACATGCCACAGCCAAAGATCCCTCATGTGGCAGCTAAGACCCAGTGCAGCCAAATCAATAAAGACTAGAAAATGAAACAAATGACTTCTACATATAGTCCCAAACTTATGAAGCGTAATACTGCACACAAAAATCAAGTTCATCACCCAAGTCATTCCATTCAACTTACTTAAAAACAACAACAATAACAAAAACAAAGTTGCCTATGAACAGTGTTCTTGATAATTTTCAAACTGCCCACAAAACACAACTTTAGGGCATAATAGTAAAAATAAAATCATACCTTTATTAATCCTTCAGAAAAGAGAATTTCTATAGTTTCTTTCAAAATAGGAAGTAAACCACCATGGTGAATACCAATCCCCCGTTTCAAGAGAGGAAGTACATTTTCAACCTACAATTGGATTAAATTATATTTTTTAAAAGATGTGAGGAAAAGAACTTTTAAAATGTGAAACTAACTAAAGCAAAGTAAGTAATCAAGAAAGAATCCTGTTAAAAGAAACATTATACAACTTTTTCAGAAAAAAGCAAAAACCAAACCTATATTCCCAGATTATTAAATACAAAACACAATGTAACTCTGCCACAGCTTTAATATAAATATGTTTTAAATAAACTTTATAAATGTTTTGCTTCCTCATTCAAACTTTCCAGCATCACTTCATCTCCTCCTAAAAAATTAATGGTTATTAAATGGCAAAGTGCGTATCTGTGCAAAATAAACAAAAAATACTGGCCAACTCAAACCAAAAGGGGATAAATAACTATAAAGCATATTTAATATAAATATTTGGTTGTTAGTCGTGAAGTCGTGTCCAACTCCTTCACGACCCCATGGACCGTAGTCTACCAGGCTTCTCTGTCCATGGGATTTTCTAGGCAAGAATACTTGAGTGGGTTGCCATGCTCTCCTCCGGGGGATCTTCCCAACCCAGGGATCAAACCTATGTCTCTCACGTCTCCTGCTTGGGCAGCAGGCTCTTTACCACTAGCACCTGTACTTTATCTTAAAACAAATAAATTACTCTAGAGGTCCATCTCATTAACACTATTCAATGCCATTAAATTTTTTAATTAGACTTCACGGGCCAGTGTGACTCATCAGTGAAGGCTGAGATGGGCACACACATGTGCCCCAAGATGCCCAAGCCCTTTTCAGACAAGGGCTGTTGGCCACTCCACAAAGGCATTACTTGTCAGGCAGTCCTTCCCCAAGAAAACAGACAACACACTTCACAGAGGTCTCTGCCATCAATATTCTATGTTTCTAACTAATAATAAATCCAAAGGAGCTCTTCTCTCAAAATAAAACCAAGAAAAGAAGTGTGCTAGAATGACAAGGATATATAAAGACATGGCTCAGCCCTTAGATACTATTAACTCAGCTGGAAAGAAAAATCACAGTAAGATTCTGTAAGTTAAATACTATTTTAAATACCAAGAAACAAGCAGTGCAGTCTTATTGTAAAGACCACACAAACCAAAGCAATCATTTGTAGAGTATGACCTTCCAATTTTTCTTTTCACAAAATAAAACTTTCACACAGTATTAGGTTGGACTAAAAAATTAGTTCTCAGGATTGGATGCACATTAGAACAAGAGTTTCTGAAAGATTCTAATAATCAGGGCACACGAGATAATTAAATCAGAAACTCTGGAGTGGCAACGAGGCATGAGTATATTTTAGAACTCCTAAGACAATTCTTACAGGCAAAAGAAAAGCGAAAGTGAAGTCGCTCAGTCGTGTCCGACTCTTTGGGACCCCATGGACTGTAGCCTGCCAAGCTCCTCTGTCCATGGGATTTTCCAGGCAAGGATACTGGAGTGGGTTGCCATTTCCTTCCCCAGGGGACCTTCCCGACCCAGGGATTGAACCCAGGTCTCCCATACTGCAGACAGACTCCTTACCATCTGAGCCACCAGGGAAGCCAAAAGAAAAAACCACTTTAATTAACTAAAGAAAAGCAGAAATCAAGTTTTTCACTAAATATGATTTTCATTAGGTGTACTTTATTGTGTCTGCTACCCTTATGAATTAAGAAACTGACTGACTTAAAATTAGCATTTAAAAATTTTGTAGTATTAGGAACAGAAGCAGTAATTTCCAGACCATGCTAGCTTTCAGAGAAAAGTTTCTTCAAGGCAGCAAATCTTTCCTTCCGTCACCATCTTCGAAGTTCAAAATAAAACTTAAGGTATCATTTCAGTGCACAATGCAACATATTTACTGAAGTGTGCAAACAGTGCAATATGTAACACAGTAACAAAACCATAAACTACAAAGTGAATATATACTATCTGTTAATATCCACACTCTACTTAATGACATTAAACACACCTGAGGGAGCTTTTTATCTTCATCAGACAAGCAGTCAATTGCATTACTGAAAACTTCTTCAACCATCTTCTTTTCCTCATCTAGGAGAGAAAATTCAACGGTATATAAACATCTAAGTGAGTTGGTGATACCAAATTTCACACACTGCAAAGAACAGAGTCATGAAGAGTAAAGGTAATGACTCAGGATTTAAGACAGAAGAAAAAGCACATCAAATTTATCACATAATTATTAAATAAAATTCACTGCCTTTAAAAACAGATGTAGCAGCTAGTCCATGAATAAAAGTGCTTTCTTATAAAAGCAGTAACAATAACTACACTAACTATATACATGCAATATTTAAGTGAAAAAATTGCAGGACATGGGAATTATTATTACTCACTATTGAGAAAAGTGAGACATACAGCAAATAATGAGCACTGGTATTAACTGTTAGATCAACAATTTCAAAGCCTATACTCTTAACCATTTATACTGCCTTCTTTACAGTGACTATTAAGTTAACAGCCAAAAAATATTTGTTGACTTAATCAATACAAAACCCTGCAACAGCATATGCAGCACTGGTAGTGATAAGAAAATATTTCTAAGTAGAGCAACTGACTCAGTAAGAAAGACAAAAAATATTGGCTTTAGGTGGGCATATGGGTTATCTGCCATGTTATTTTTACCCATGGATAAGTAAAAATTAGCTTTAAAATGCATGGGATTGGGACTTCCCTAGTGGTCCAGTGGTTAAGAATCCACCCAGTGAACTAAGAGCCAACGTGCTGCGGAGCAACTAAGCCTGTGTGCCGCAACTACTGAAGCTCGAATGCCTAGAGCCTGCGACCCACAGCAAGAAGAGCAACTGCAGTGAGAAGCCTGCACACTCCAACTACAGAGTAGCCCTTGCTCACTACAGCTAGAGAAAAGCCCGTGTGCAGGAAAGAAGATCCAGTGCAGCCAATTTTTAAAAATACATGGGATTAGTTCTACGCCTTGATAGAGAAAACAAGAAAACTGAAATCTGATTTTGGATGACTGAAAATATTATTTACTTCTCACTGTATAGGACTGAAGAAGGCAATGGCACCCCACTCCAGTACTCTTGCTTGGAAAACCCCATGGATGGAGGAGCCTAGTAGGCTGCAGTCCATGGGGTTGCTAAGAGTCAGACATGACTGAGCGACTTCACTTTCACTTTTCACTTTCATGCATTGGAGAAGGAAATAGCAACCCACTGCAGTGTTCTTGCCTGGAGAATCCCAGGGATGGGGGAGCCTGGTGGGCTGCCGTCTACGGGGTCGCACAGAGTCGGACACGACTGAAGTGACTTAGCAGTATAGGATTAGATATGTAAAAGGCTGAAGTAAATGACAACTGGGTTGATATTCAGCATGCAGCAATTTTTGCCTAGGATATTTAAGTAGTTACATTTACAGTTAATATGTGGGAATAATAAGTTGACTTGCTATCAGTTTTTCTACTTTTTTCAAAAATTATGCCACAGTTAGGTACAGGGGCAGGTCTTCCTGGTTTGGATTTCCAGAAGAATGAAACATAACAGAAGATAGTCTGACCAAGAGACTAACCTTAAGCAATCAGATAGAAAACCACAGTAACCAAAGAGCTATGGCAATAAAGTATAAGAAGGCATGAGCATGAGTCTAATACTTCTTAGTAGGGTTCTTTGGATTTCATGTAGAACAAATATTTTATATATAGATATATACTTATCTTCCAAAAAAAGACAGAAGAAAGGAAAAGAAATGGTAAATTGAGCCTTAAAGCTTTTACAAATGTGATAGAATTACTGCCGTAACTGTGAGGTGAACTGCAAATCTCAGCAATACACAATTGCTGTCTTACCAGAAATATATTTACATTCACTTCCACATGGCATCAAAGCAATACTGAAATTATACAGTACCTGTGTTGAAATCTAATTTGGTCATTTGAAGTGCATAAGCTTCACAATCTTTCTTACTAAAACTGAAAATAATAACAGGTTGAAAATTTCTTTCCATAATCATCTTCACAATCTTGAATACGTTTGATGGACCTGCAAAAAAAGTACATAAACTATGATGAAAAATTAACTCAAAATGGACCACAGACTTCATTGTAAAACTACAAAACTCTTCTATATATGTGGGAGTAAATCTTCATGATGTTGGGTAAGGCAAAGCATTCTTAAGATATGATAGCAAAAGCACAAGCAACAAAAGGAAAAAAATCAGATAACTAGATTTCATCAAAATTTAAAACTTTTGTACTTCAATAGACACCAGCAATAAAGATACTCTTAACTTACAGAATGGGAGAAAATATTTACAAATCAGATATCTGATAAAGGCCTAGTATCCAGAATATATAAAGAAACCTTACTATTCAACGACAAAAAGAAAATCTAATTTTTGAATGCATCAAAAATTTGAATAGATATTTGTCATAAAATCATAAAATGGAATATTATTTGACAATAAAAAGGAATGATGTATTGATATATGCTATAACATAGATAAACTTGGAAAAAAAAAGCTAACTGAAGGAAGTCAGATGGAAAAGACTGCACATATCATGACTCCATTTATATGAAATGTCTACAAAAGGAAAACAGAAATAGAAACTAGATTAGTGATTATTTAAGGTTGAGGGGTAGAGAAGAGGTTGGGAGAAAATAAACAATGACCACGAATGGGTATGGGGTTTCTTTCTGAGTTAATGAAAATGTTCTAGAATTACAAAGTAGTTGCAGAACTTTGTGACTATACTAAAACCCACTTAATTGCACCCTTAAAAAATGGTGACTTCAATAGTATGTGAATTGTATTTCAATTAAAAAAATTGACTGTGATGACAGCTGCATAATTCTTTGACTATACTAATAACCACTGAATTGCATAATTTAACAAGTCAATTGTAAAATGAACTATCTCTCAACAAATGTCATGTAGAAAAGACATAAATTTCTACTCATTCAATTTTATCACATACTATCTAGACATCTATATAGCTTCCAGAGGGGGAAAAATGTTATTTAAAAAATGTAATTTGAAAATACAATTTTCATGTAAAATTCTCAAAAACAAAGTTCTAAGTTACCTTTTGTTCCTCCTTTTCGCCCCTTCTGATCTCCTTTTGCCAAATCACCAGCATCTCGAAGTACTTGCATTGCAGTATTAAAATTATCTTCTCTGAAGTCACCCTAGCATCACAAATATTTTTCTATATAACTTCACTAATACTTAATCATAATCCAAACTTTTTTTTACCTCAAAACAAAGCTTCCTCAAATAAATAATTTAATAATAAAACTAGAAAAAGCAAAACCATAAGATATCTGAAACATGTACAGAGCCCCTTATTTTCAAGGCATTTAAAAATACTGGAAAAGGAGGGGAATCTAATTCATGCATTTAAAAAATATGCATCTTAAATATAATTTTTGAAATAAAAATACATATACAAAGAAAATCAACAATAACTTTGGACTATAAAACTAGGGAAAAAAAAAAGTTCTTCTCTAGTTTAAAGAAAGCGGGTATAAGCAGTTATGTGATATTAAAGAATAAGAATGATAATTACTCCCTTACATTTTCATCAACCACAAGGTGCAGGCCATCTCCCCCGGCTGGAAAAATATAGTGCTGTAATGGAGTAGGCCGATAATCTGTGTAAATTACGTGACAAGGCTGTAAAAACAAAGAAAATTAAAATCAAGGACAAATACATGATTAGAGTTTCCATAATGATTTCATATACTTCAGACCTATGATGCTGTAATTAAGGAAGACTTCTATTCCCAGGGACGGAGGAGCCTGGTGGGCTGCTGTCTATGGAGTCGCACAGAATCGGACAGGACTGATGTGACTTAGCAGCAGCAGCAGCAGTATGGCAACACAGAATGTACTGAGGTAAAATGGGACTTCTCGACCCCACAGAGACTTTTTACAGCTTTACTAAAACAAGAGGCTGATCTATTCCAGAAGATTCACTGAGATTCTATCCTACAGGAGCAACATGGGTGTTACAAAAATACCACTAAAGAGGTAATAAATGGATAAAAATAAATTTGTGAACCTTCTGGTATAAAGGAAAAATAAGGGCAGAAAAATCAAATAAAGAATACATGAACAAATGCTTGTCATAAGGTCCTTTAATGCTCCTAAAATTGGACTAGAAAAGCAAAAAGGAAACGCAGTCAATAAAAAGTCTGCGTTTACATGAGAAAAATCAAATCACACTCTCAAGAAGTGAAGTCAAAGTTGCTCAGTCCTGTCCACTCTTTGCGACCCCATAGACTATAGTCCATGGAATTCTCCAGGCCAGAATACTAGAGTGGGTAGCCTTTCCCTTCTCCAGGGGATCCTCCCAACCCAGGGATCAAACCCAGGTCTCCCGCATTGCAGGCAGATTCTTTACCAGCTGAGCCACAAGGCAAGCCCACACTCTCAAGAGAGGCCCAGCTTTTCTTCTGGTACCAAGGTCTTAGAGGAAATTTTCTACTAGTACTCATGGCTCCCTGTGTAAGGAGATGCAGTAGTTTACAAACCTGGCAAGTCATCAGGATCAATTTGGGAGCTTCTGAAAGTTAAAAATTTCATGACCCAGGATCCTACTCTCAGAGATTTTGATGTACTGGGTTTGAGTTGGATTCAGAAATTCACACGTATAAAAACTTAGTTGATTTTGATAAGCTTGCTTGCTTTGAAAAGTAGATTTACATTAAAATGTCTTATTTATTCTAGGTAGCATTAGAAACAAAGTATAGGATATAGAAAGGCAAAGTAAGCCAGAAAGAAAAACACCAATACAGTATACTAACGCATATATATGGAATTTAGAAAGATGGTAACAATAACCTTGTGTACGAGACAGCAAAAGAGACACTGATGTATAGATCAGTCTTATGGACTCTGTGGGAGAGGGAGAGGGTAGGGAGATTTGGGAGAATAGCAGTGAAACATGTATAATATCATGTATGAAACGAGTCGCCAGTCCAGGTTCGATACACGATACTGGATGCTTAGGGCTGGTGCACTGGGACGACCCAGAGGGAGGGTATGGGGAGGGAGGAGGGAGGAGGGTTCAGGATGGGGAACACAGGTATACCTGTGGCGGATTCATTTCAATATTTGGCAAAACTAATACAATATTGTAAAGTTTAAAAATAAAATAAAATTAAAAAAAAAAAAAAGAAAGGCAAACTTGTAATATTTAAGTATTGAAAACATCAAAAAAGAGAAAGAAAATACCTGTTTATGTAAGTGGCAAATCCACTCAGCAAACTGTCGGGCATTTGGAATAGTAGCCGAAAGAAAGACATAGTGAACGTTATCAGGAAGCAAAATAATAGTTTCTTCCCATACGACACCACGCTCTGAAAAATACAAATATACCTTGGAATTCAATGTCACTTTATCATTTTCTCTCATGCTCAATTATCAGAAATGCAGATCACTTTACGCAAAGATATTTTTAGCCACAGATCCTTACTGTAAACTACTTTCTAACCATGAACTGCATCTAGTAGAAAGTTAGTAGACTAGACCACCATAAACACAGTGTACTCTGAAATAACGGCCTGCAAAAAAGGCAGCTCCAAATTGAATCCTGTTCGGTCTAACAAGAATCCCAGGACAATGGAAACAGTATTTCCATCTCACTTAGAGAAGCAGAAGTTATTGGCTTACAGAAGGTCACAGAACAGATTTCAAAGAAACACTATTACTATACCACAGTGCCTTTCATCTAAATTACCCTCATGATTTCTAGAGATGAAAGGATCTGATAAACAACAAAACTATAAGTCACTTTTATTAAAATGTAAAAAACAAACAGGAAAATCCATTTGAGAATTTCCTTCCAAATGAACAAATCAATAAAAGATTCATAATTTAAAAACAAAAATAACTTTATAATTTAATCTTTTGAATTTAGTAAGAGTAAAATTTTACAAAGGGTAAATGATTTCTTTAAATTGTATTATTTTTCCTATAAATACAGGTTAACTCAGTGCTTTAGCCAAATAAAAACTAAGCTTCAAGTGTGTACATATTAAACATTTAACTTTTAAATATGTTAATTTCTGCCACGTTCTACCTAAAATCCCAAGTATACTTACTTTTCCATTATAGTAGTGCAATAGTTCAGGTTAAGAGATTTTTGTTGTTGTTGTTCATTTTTATCTCATAATTCTCAGTTTAAATCATAAACATGCATTTCTTAGTTTTTTTAAAAAACTAAAATAAATTGATAAAAATCAAGAAAGTTAACTCTGTAGGCCAGCAGTTTTGGAAATTCTTTAATATTAGATATATTAGAGAACTCTCTATTAAAAGCAAACTAATTTTAATTTCATTTTAAAATCTGAAGTTGCATTTTCTCACCCAGAAGTTGTTACTATTCAAGAAGCTGTAACTGAATGAGGTCCAACCAGAAAAACTATATCATGTTATCCACAATTTAGTTTACTACAACTCTACCCATAAGTAAGATAACTTGTTCAAAATTCCTAATTTCATTCCTAAATAACATGGCGCACATCTCAATAACACTACAGAATATACCTGAATCTCTCATGTAATGAATTTCATCAAAAATGACCCAGGCAACTTCTCGCATAACTTCAGAACCTCTGTACAGCATACTTCTCAAAATCTAAAAAAGAAGTAGAAGATTTAGCAGGATTCTGACATACCAAAAACTCTTCTAACAAGAAATTTTGTATATTCTTTTTTAACAGAAACATTAAAATAATTTTATACCGTTACATATCTTAAGTATATAATACTCCTTTGCTTCTCAAGTTAGTAATCATATATAATCCATGGAGAGAATTACTATCAACTCCATATCCATCTACCTTGAATATGAAGCTACATCCTTTTTATGTAAAGCACTTCACTCAAGACCTACACTTGCTAGGAAACAAAAGTAACTTAAAATCATCTTCTATCTAACACAACGAATCTCATACTGCTACTGATTTTTTCTACCTCATCTTAACAACATGAATACTTCCTAGCAACTGTTCTTCAGATTTCTGAGTTAAAGAAATTTTTCTATGGATGGAAGAAAGTTTTGAAAATGGAAAATAAACTTATCTTGGGGATCAAGATGAACATGAGCAATGCTTTCGGCTGACTCTAAAACCAGAAGCTAATTTATGCTCTCTAGTAATTCAAGCATGTAGAAAAGTACTTAGTAAAGACAGCTAAGTGTCCAAAATGTAAGATGCTATCAGATCAGATCAGATCAGATAAGTCGCTCAGTCGTGTCTGACTCTGCGACCCCATGAATCACAGCACGCCGGGCCTCCCTGTCCATCACCAACTCCCGGAGTTCACTGAGACTCACGTCCATCATAAGTATATGCAAAACTTAACTGTGATTATGGGAAGAAGCTAAACATAACTGGGCATTTTTTAAAAAGCTATTTATCTATTTGTATCAACACTCAGATGCAAAAGAAAAAAAAATTAATAAAGAAGGTCCCACAACTTATTCAAAGGTACGTACTCCAATCATTGAAACTATATAAAATCATCAATTATGTCACTGACAATATCCTTTAAAAATACTTTATGCAACTTTATTATATGATGACAGAAATAATGGAAATTTACAACTAAACTGAAACAATTTGTTGTAAGATAAACTCTACTACCCCTTTCAAGTAAATATACTCAGAAAGTATTGCCTTTTACCTGTATAGAGCAAGTAATAAAACATTAGCTGTTTTAACTGATGAATCACATTAATTAAATTAAAAAGGAAAAATTAGATGAGACATCATATAAATTACCTCTGTGGTCATAACAAGACAGGATGCTGTAGGATTAATAGTAACATCTCCAGTCATCAGACCAACATCTTGAAATTCTTCATACATTTCACGGTATTTCTGGTTACTCAGGGCCTTAATTGGGCTAGTAAATATTACACGTTGTTTTTCTCTTAGCGCCAATGCAATGGCATATCTAAAAATGTGAAAATAAGTAAGAATAAACTGTTTACAAAAAACTCTTCAGAAGTATGTGATTTTATAAATTATATTAATATATAAATTGTGTCCAAATTTTTCCTCATTATCTAAAGACTTTGTAAAATATTAATGTCTTATTCTATTCACTTTCAACAAACTATAATAATAATCATGACAAATCTGAAGAACAGTGGTCTAAATGAACAAAAAACATTTTTAACTCTGGTGTCTTGGAGTTAATGTAATTTAATTACTAATATCAATGAATTACTAATAGCTACCCTATTTCTTGGAAGCAAAATACCTTTGGCTCTGCAGATGGGCCTCTAAAAGTTTACAGAGCCTCTGCTGCTGCTGCTGCTGCTGCTAAGTCGCTTCAGTCGTGTCCGACTCTGTGCGACCCCATAGACGGCAGCCCACCAGGCTCCCCCGTCCCTGGGATTCTCCAGGCAAGAACACTGGAGTGGGTTGCCATTTCCTTCTCCAATGCAGCAAAGTGAAAAGTGAAAGTGTCGCTTAGTCGTGTCCAACTCCCAACGACCCTATGGACTGCAGCCTACCAGGCTCCCCCGTCCATGGAATTTTCCAGGCAAGAGTACTGGAGTGGGGTGACAGAGCCTCTACCTGTCAGTTTTTACCTAAAGACTATAAATATTTAATAAACACTGGAAAATGAGTTGTTTTTGAGTTTCACAAATAAGTTAATCATATACATCCACTTTGCACTTATATTAGTTATCAACTCTGTCCCTGACTGGAAATTGTACCAAGTTCCAATAGTTCTTTCATAAAGATTAATGCACTACAAGATAGTTTTTCTTTTTCAAAGAAAATTCAATTGAGTTAAATATTTAAATACACACCATGAAATCAGGACTAAACTTAGCACTGTGGTACATGTTCCTTATTTAAGATACAGTTCCTACCAACAATAGGCTTATGACAGATTTCAGGAGACAAAAACAATGTTCATCCTGATCATGCCCCCAAAGAGTGAAATAATTAAAAAATCAAAAGTTGTCCAAACATGGTGAAATATGAATAGTAAGAAATATACATCAAAGAGAAAAGAATATACAGATGCTGTAAAAAACGAGAAGTCATAAAGAGAAACAGGAAAGTGTGATCAACACTTAAGAAAAAGAAGCAGTCATGAGAAACTGAGTGGGCCCAGATGTTGGACTTATCAAACAAAGACTTCAAAGAAGCTGTAAAAGACATGTCCAAAAAATACAAGGAAACCATGTTCTAAGAATTAAAGGACACAGGACAGTGATTCAAAGGGGCAATCTCAATAGAGAACTGAAACTACAACAACAAAACCAAATGAAAACTTTATAGATGAAAAGTAAAATAATATACAATTATGAAATGAAAAATCCACTAGATGGCTCAAGAACAGATATGAGAAGGCAGAAGAAAGAATTTGTAAATATGAAGATAAATCAATAGAAATTATCAAAGCTAAAGAAAGAAAGAAACAGAAGAAAAACAAACAGACAGTCAAAGATTAGTGGGACAACCTCAAGTGTTCCAATGTATGTGTGTGTGTGCACTCGGTCGAGTCTGACTCTTTATGGCCCCATGGACTGTAGCCTGCCAGGATCCTCTGCCCATGGAATTTTTTCCAGGCAAAAACACCTGAGTGGGCTGTCATTTCCTATTCCAGGGGATCGTCCCAACCCAGGGGTCAAACCCACGTCTCTGTGTCTCCTGCATTGTCAGGCAGATTCTTTACCACTAGTGCCACCTGGGAAGCCCTGTGTGTTTCAACAGAAGTACCAAACTGAGAAAGAGACAAAACAAACATTTTTTAAAAAAAATAACAATAAAAAAACTTCTAAACTTGTTTTTTAAAAAATATTAATCTACAGGTCCTTCCCTGGTGGCTCAGATGGTAAAGCGTCTGCCTACAACGCGGGAGACCTGGGTTCAATCCCTGGGTTGGGAAGATCTCCTGGAGAAGGAAATGGCAACCCACTCCAGTATTCTTGCCTGGAAAATCCCATGAATGGAGAAGCCTGTTAGGCTACAGTCCATGGGGTCGCAAAGAATCAGACAGGACTGAGCAACCTCACTTCATAGATCCAATGGACACAATGAACCAAAGCAGGAAAAACTTTGGAATCACATCTAGAAACAAACTGCTGACTGACAAAGACAAAAAGAAAGTCTTCAAAGCAGCAAAAGAAAAACAACTCAAAACATACAAGAGACCACCACCATAATTAAGGCTTACTTCTGATGGGAAAAAATGGAGTAGAATGAAACAATAGAATGACTATCCAATAGTCAAACAGTAGAATGACTATCCAATATTCAAAAGAAAAACATTGTCAGTCAAGAACTATATATTCAGTGGCATTATCCTTTCAAAAATAAAAGCAAAACAAAGACATTTTCAAATAAAAATTGAGGGAATTCACTGCTAAAACATCAACCATACAAGAAATATTTTTAAAAAATTCTTTAACCAGAATCCAGAGAAAAGAATAGAGCTTAAAATAATAAATATGTGGGTAAATGTAAGACTTTACATACTTCTCTTTTATTCAATTAGTATTTTTTAAAACATAAAAGATTATTTAAAGCAAAAACATTATTTTAACATTGTATTATACTGGATTTATAGCAGGCAGCACAGTGGCAAAGAATCCACCTGCAATATAGGAGACCCAAGTTTGATCCCTAGGTTGAGAAGATCCCTGGGCAGGAAATGGCAACCTGCTCCAGTACTCTTGACTGGGAAAATTCCATGGACAGAGGAGCCTAGTGGGCTTACAGTCCATGAGGCTGCGAGTTGGACATGACTGAGTGACTGAGCACACATGCACACACAGCATATATAGTTGAAATATATAGGCAGCAAAAATAGCACAGACAAGAAGAAATAAGGCTACCAATATTTTATAGAGATTGTGGCTGTGAGAATAATCACTAAACATGTAATTCAAAGGATAAAAAAAATTAAAGGAATTAACATGGTATACTAAAAAATATTTGTTAAATATAATAGAAGGCTGTAAAAACACGAGACATTACTAAAAAACAAAAGGCAAATATAAATACAACCACATCAATCATTAAATCAAATTATTGAAATTATAAAGTATCTTTTTCAACCACAAAGAAGGTGAATTAGAAACCCCAAAATAGAAAGATGTATGGAAAAACTAACAAATACTTGAAAGATAAAGATAAGAGGAAATAAAGAGAAACTAAAGAATGAATTAAATTGAAAACTCAAAATTTATAGGATGCATATAAAGCAGTAATAAGAGGGAAAATTAAAGTTTTAAACATGAATATTAGAAAGGAAGAATAATCTAAAATCAATCTAATTCCACCTCCAAGAAACTCCTTGGAAGACACAGATTACCAAAACTGACTCAACAAGAAAGGAAACTGAGCTTGAAATTTAAAAATCTTCCCATAAAGAAGGGCTTTCCTGGTAGCTCAGCTAGTTAAGAATCCACCTGCAATGCAGGAAACCCTGCTTTGAGTCATGGGTCAGGAAGAACTGCTGGAGAAGGGACAGGCTACCTACTCCAGTATTCTTGGGCTTCCTTAGTGACTCAGACAGTAAGTAATTTGCCTGCAATGTGGGAGACCTGGGTCTGATCCCTGAGTCAGGAAGATCCCCTGGAGAAGGGAATGGCTGATCACTCCAGTATACTGGCCTGGAGAATTCTACGGACAGAGGAGCATGGCAGGCTACAGTCCGTGGGACTGCAAAGAGTCGGACATGATTAAGCAACTTTCACTTTTACTGTCTCATAAAGAAAAGCCTAGGTAGTTCAGATGGCTTCATTAATAAGTTCTGTCAAACATTTAAAGAGAAAATACCAAACCTACACAAACTCTTAGAGAAAACAGACCAGGAGGGTCACTTCTCAACTTATATTACGAAGTCAGTATTAACATGATATCAAAACTAGACTCAGCTATTAAAAAGAATGCATTTCAATCAGTTCTAATGAAGAAACTGGAGCCTATTATACAGGGTGAAGTAAAACACCAATACAGTATATTAACGTATATATATGGAATTCAGAAAAATGGTAACGATGACCCTATATGTGAGACAGCAAAAGAGACACAGATGTAAAGAACAGATTTTTGAACTCTGTGGGAGAAGGCAAGGGTGGGATGTGATTTGACAGAATAGCTTTGAAACATGTATATTACCATATGTGAAACAGACTGCCAGTCCAGGTTTGATGTAAGAGACAGGGCGCTCAGGCCCGGTGCACTGGGATGACCCTGAGGGATGGGATGGGGAGGGAGGTGGGAAGGAGGTTCAGGATGGGGGACATATGTACACCCATGGCTGATTCATGTCAATGTATGGCAAAAACCACTACAATATTGTAAAGTAATTAGCCTCCAATTAAAATAAATTAATTAAAAAAATACAAGATACCCTGATAAATATGAATTTCAGGTGAAAAAAAAAAAAATAGACAAAGATCTTGTTAAAAAAAAAAACACAACGAAAACTACATATCCAAATCTCTCATGAAGATTCAAAGAAATTCCAGAACAAAATATGAGTAAACTGAAACTGGCAACATTATATAAAATGATCAACTGTCATAAACATCTAGGTTTCTTCAGAGAATATAAGGATGGTTTAACAACAGGAAATTTGTAATGTACTACTTTAAAAGAATAAAAAGCAAACACCATATCCTTGCCTCTACAGATGGAAAAAGGATTTAATAAAATACAATGCTTCTTTTTTAATCCTCAATACACTTATTTTCCCCAGTTTTATTAAGATTTAATGATCTATAACATTATGGAAGTTTAAACTATATACTGTAAAATTTGATACACATATATATTGTGAAATGATTACCTCAATAAGCTTAATTTACATCCTTATCACCTCATTAATTACCTTTTTTTTTCTGGTGAGAGCATTTAAGATCTACCCTCTTAGGAACTTTCAAGTATATAATACAGTACTGTTAACTGTAATCACCATGCTCTATGTTAGATACCCAGAACTACTCATCTTATACCCGGAAGTTTGTTTCGTTTCACCACCATCTTCCTACTTCCCCCACCCTGCCCATCTCAGTCCCTGGAAACTACCATTCAACTCTGTTTCAATAAATTCAACTTTTTTAGATTCCACATCTGAGATCACAAGTGTTTGTCTTTCTCTGACTTATCTGACTTAACATAATGCTCTCAAGGTCCATTCATGCTGTCACAAACAGCAGGATTTCCTTCTTTGATGGCTAAATAATATTCCATTGTGACTGACTCTGTGTGTGTGTGTATGTATATGGATATAGACAGACAGAAACTACATTTTCTTCATCCACCCATCTGCTGATAGACAAAGCTTTCCTTGTCTTGGGTATTGTGAATAATGGGAATGCAGACATTGCTTCAAGATACTGGCTTCATTTCCTTTAGATACATACCCAGAAGTGGGATTGCTGAATTATATTCTATTTTTAATTTTTAAGAAATCACCACCCTGTTTTCCACAGTAACTGTACCAATTTATATTTCCACAAAATTGCACAAGGGTTTCCTGTTCTTCACATACTTGCTAACACTCGTCATCTCTTATCTTTTTGTAACAGCCATTCAAATGGGTGTTTTTTTAATTCTTTCATTTGTTCCCAATTAAGAATAGAAAGGAACTTACTCAACCTGATAAAAGGAACCTAGGAAAAAGCTAGTTAAATTACACTTCATGGTGAAACACTGAATGTTATTCATTTAAGATCAGGAACATCCAAGGATTTCCACTGGATTTTGCCAATGCAATAAGAAAACGAAACAGATGGGATAAAACATCAGCAAGAAGCAGAAAAAACTGTCTTTATTCACAGACAATATGACCAACTATGTAGAAAATCTTATGGAATGTGCAAAGTTACTATAACTTGTTAGTAAGCCAGTTTATTAACAAAGTGACAATATAAAATACTAACATATAAAAATAAACTGTACTTCACAAGCCATTAGCAACCCAAATATGAACTTAAGAATGTCATTTGCAACAGCACAAAGCAATAAAATACTTAGAGATTTAAGAAAAAATGTGTTAAAAAAGAGGAAGATATATAAAATCTGTACACAAACTACAAAATATTGCTGAGAGAAATTAAAGAAGATGTGAATAATAAATAATATACCATGCTAATGGACTGGAAGAGTCTATAATAATGTTAAAATGAAAATTCTCCCCAAATTAATCTATACAACACAATCAGCATAAAAATGCAAGTAGTCGTTTTGGGTAGAAATTAATACACTAATTTAAATTTTTATTGAGGAACAAAAAGGACCTAGAAGAGCCCAAACAATTTTAAGAATAAAGTTAGAGGACTCTAATTACCTAAATTTTATACATACTTTAAAGCTATGGTAATCAAGATAGCATGGACTGGTATAAGGATAGACACAGAAATAAACAGAACAGCAAGTTCAAAGCCAAACCTATACATTTATGGTCAGTTCACTAGGATTTCAACAGTCAATTCAATTCAAAGACAATTCAGTGGGAAAATCATCATTTTTTTCAACTGGAACAATTATCCACATACAAAAAGGTTAATTTAAACCCCACCTTTACCTCACATCATACATAAAAATTAATTCAAAGGAAATCACAGCTTTAAGTGGAATGGCTAATACTATAAACTTCAAGAAGAAAATAAAAGGGAAAATATTTGTGATATTGGGATAGGCATAAATGTCTTAAGTATTGATATCAAAAGCATGATCAATCCATAAAAGAAAATATATGAGAAGTTGAACATCAAATTTAAGATCTTTTGTGCTACAAATGATACCATTAAGATAATTTAAAGAATTATTTATGATGCAATAAGACAATTCAATTTTAAAAATCAGCAAAGACTGAAATAGATATTTTATTTAAGATATACAAATGGGTGATAAGCAAATGAAATGATACTTAACATTTTATTAGTCATCAAAGAAATTTAAAACCACTGTGGAACATCATTAGATATCCACACTAAAACAGGTATAATCAAAAAAGATTATGCCAAGAGGTGGTTAGGACATAAGAGAAACAGGACATAAGAGAAACATAAGATTCCTTATCCATTACGACAGGAATACAAAATGGTACAGCCACTTTGGAAAACAGTCTGGTCATTTACTGAATCGTTAAATATACATTTGCCATAAAATCCAACAATTACTAAGTATCTAATCTAAGTATCTATCTACCCAAGAGAAATAAAAACGTGTCTACATAAAGACCTGTATATGTATGTTCATGTCAGAATTACTTAGAATGGTCAAAAATGCAAAACAATTCAAATTTCTATCAACGGAATAAACAAAATGTCATGTATCCATAAAACGCAACATGACTTATCAATAAAAAGAAAAGAAATAACGATATATGCAATATGAATGAACCTCTAAGTGTTATTTTAAACAGAAAAAGACACAAAAGACTCCATATTACATGATTTCATTTATATGAAACTTCTAGAAAAGGCAAAACTACTTAGGCAAAGCGGATCAGCGCCAGCGTTGGAGATGGAGGCAGGGTGAATGCACACACTCATAAGAAAACTAGGGACAGCACCCTAAAACTGCTGAGGGTTGCACAACTGTACAAATTTATTAAATGGGTGGATTTCATAATATTTAAATTATATAATAATAAAGCTAATGCTTTTTAAAAAAGCTTTACATAGAATAAAAAAATAAACAGGGTCAGGAAAGCTACTCAATTACCTAGGTAAACAACCTGGTCCCAATATATTAATCTAGCATCAGACTTATAAATGAAAATGTACTTGTTATAGTTATCAGCTAACATTGGAGTTTACCTTGAGTTCTTGAATTCCTAGGGGAAATCTTTATCTGAGATCCATGAACCACTCACTGAAATCACAAAATCTGGTACGTACATACAAATATACACTTCATTGGAGGTTTCTATTGAGGTAAAATTCATAAAACCTAAAACTGTTTTAAAGTGCACAACTGAGTGGATTTTAGCACATTCACTACGCTGTGCAACTACCACCTCTATCTGATTCTTAACATAATTCTCGTCCCTCCAAAAACCCCATATTCATTAAGCAGCTACTTTCTGCTCCCCTCCTCTAAATATTCCCTGGCCTCCACCAATCTGCTCTCTCTGTAAGAATTTACCTGAAACATTCTACACAAACGGAATCAAATAATATGTGACCTACTGAGTCTGGCTTCTTTTACTCAGCAGAACGTTTCTGAGGTTCATCCACACTGTAGCATGCATCAGTATCTCAATGCTGCCATAGCTGAGTACTATTTCATTGTACAGATACACCAGATTTATTTATCTATTCATCCACTGATGGACTTTGGGTTGTTTCTACCTTTTTTTCATTATTGTGAACAGTACTGCTGTGAACCTTCATCTATAAGAATCTGTGTATTTGTTTTCAATTCTTTGGCGTAATACGCCTAGGAGTGGAACTGCTGAGTTGTACAGTAATTCTATAAGTATCTTTTTGAACACCTACTAGACTTTTCCACAGCAGGACTCAAGAGCTTTCAAAAGTGTCTATAACCCTGGTGAATTTCTTAAAATCTCTTTACAGTCTCCTAACTCAGAGTAAGCCTCTGACTGTGTGGATCACAACAAACTGTGGAAAATTCTTCGAGAGATAGGAATACCAGACCACCTGATCTGCCTCCTGAGAAATCTGTATGCAGGTCAAGAAGCAACAGTTAGAAGTGGATATGGAACAGACTGGTTCCAAATTGGGAAAGGAGTACATCAAGGCTGAATATTGTCACCCTGCTTATTTAACTTATATGCAGAGTACGTCATGCGAAATGCTGGGCTGGATGAAGCACTAGCTGGAATCAAGATTGCCTGGAGAAATACTAATAACCTCAGATACGCAGATGACACCACCCTTATGGCAGAAAGCAAAGAGGAACTAAAGAGCCTCTTCATGAAAGTGAAAGAGTGGAGTGAAAAAGTTGGCTTAAAATTCAACATTCAGAAAACTAAGATCATGGCATCCAGGCCCATCACTTCATGGCTAACAGATGGGGAAACAATGGAAACAGTGACAGACTTTACTTTCTTGGGCTCCAAAATCACTGCAGATGGTGACTGGAGCCATGAAATTAAAAGACGCTTGCTCCTTGCAATAAAAACTATGACCAACCTAGACAGCATATTAAAAAGCAGAGACATTACTTTGCCAACAAAGGTCCGTCTAGTCAAAGCCATGGTTTTTCCAGTAGTCATGTATGGATGTGAGAGCTGGGACTATAAAGAAAGCTGAATTGATGCTTTTGAATTGTGGTGTTGGAGAAAACTCTTGAGAGTCCCTTGAACTGCAAAGAGATTGAACCAGTCCGTCCTAAAGGAAATCAGTCCCAAATATTCACGGAAGGACTAACGCTGAGGCTGAAACTCCCAATACTTTGGCCACCTGATGCAAAGAACTGACTCACTGGAAAAGACCCTGATACTGGGAAAAACTGAAGGTGGGTGGAGAAGGGGACGACAGAGGATGAGGTGGTTGGATGGCATCACTGACTCAATGGACATGAGTTTGAGCATCCTTCAGGAACTGGTGATGGACAGGGAAGCCTGGCATTCTGCAGTCCATGGTGTCTCAGAGAGTCAGACACGACTGAGCGACTGGACTGAACTGAACCCAAGACTACGAAAGCAGGTTTTAACATACACTGGAAAATTTCCTATACTGAAAATCTCTATGCTTTAGTAGCAAAAACTAAAGCAAAGTTACACTAATGCCCAGAATTCTAACATCTGTATATGCTGGCTTCAAATGGATAATACACCAACTACTATACACCTGTACACTTCTCAAAGTGAGATAAAATAACTGAACCAAAAATAGTCAGAGCTATAATTTGTGCCTTAGGAGGAAACAAGCTTCTGACTTCAGTACCTCTAAAAAGGAATGGACAATAAAAAAAATCAGTCCCATTCCACTGGACAGAACTAGGTAATACTGGACCACAATGCGTCTGAATCTAACAGATTAGACTACTCTGCAATTGGCTGATACTGTTTCGATGATAATCTAAGATCCAAAGCTGCACTCCTCTAACTCCCCTACAAAAAGAAAACTTTTGAGTTACACCTCAGCCAAGATCTAAAAAGACTAATATACAGTACTCAGGCTCTGACTATCTGAAGGACGATATTCCAAAACTCATGAAAAATATCCACCACTATGCCAAAGTAAAGGCACTGCTGAACAGGGTGATTGGTGCAATTTTTATCTTTTTTTTCCTTTATGATCTTCTTCACTCTTCATGCGATCATTGTTAAGAACACTTAATTCAGCTGTTCAACAGGAAAGCTGTAATTTCTCCATGATGAAGAAATAAAATATATTATAAATTATTAAGAGTTAACCTGTGAACAAAAACTGACTTCTGAAAAGGTGCCAAGATTGAGGGGAGAAAATAGTCTTTCAACAAATGGTTCTGAGGCAACTGGATAGCCACATGAAAAAAATGAAGTTGAACCTTTACCTTATAAATTATACAGAAATGTAAAACCTCAAAAAGGATCAAAGAACTAATACCTAAAATTATAAAATTCTTAGAAGAAAATATAGGCATAAATCTTTGTGGTCTTGGATTAGGCAATGCTTTCTTTAAAATAACATGAAAAGAAAACAGACAAATTGCACTTGGTCAAATTAAAGACATTTGTCCCTCAAAAAATACGCTTAAAGTAAAAGGATGACTTATATTTTAAAAAGAGAAAATGTTTGCAAATCATATATCTGACAAGGAACTAGTATCAGAATACAAAACAACTATCACAACTAAACAAGGCAAACAACCTAATGAGCAAGTAAAAAAGGACTTAAGCAGACACTCCTCCAAAGACATTCAGAAGGCCAATGAGCATACTAAAAAACGCTCAGTATCATTAGTCATCAAGGAAATACAAATCAAAACACGAGATATCACACTCACAACTAACAGAATGACTATTATCAAAAAGGCAAGAAGTAACAAGTGTTGGTAAGGATGTGGAGAAAAGGGAATCCTTGTGTTCTACTGGTAGGAATGTATACTGGTGCAGTCAACATGGAAAACAGTATGGAGATTCCTCAAAATATTAAAAATAAAACTGTCATATGATCCAGCAATTCCACTCCTGGGTATTTATCCAAAGAAAACAAAAACACTGGTAAGAAAAAATATGCATGCCCCTATGTTCACTGCAGCATCATTTACAATTGTCAAAATACAAAAGTAACCCAAGTGTCATCAACAGATGAATGGATGTGGTATATGTATATGTGTGGAATATTATTAAGTAATAAAAAATAATGAAATCTTGCCATTTGCAACAACACAGATGGCCTCAGAGAGCATTGTGCTAAGTGAAATAAGTCAGAAAAAGACAAATATTATATTGTTTTACTTATATGTGGAATATAAAAAATAAATGAACAAACATAAAACAGAAATAGTTATAGATACAGAAAACCAACAGGTAATCACCAGAGAGGAGGGTAGTGAGGGGAGGAAAAAAACAGGTGAGGAACCTTAAGAGGTATAAACTTGCAGCTATAAAATAAATGAGTCATAGGTATGAAAGATATAGTGTGAGAATCTAGTCTAATAATTATATATCTTTTTATGGTGACATAGTGTAAACAGACTTACCATGGCGACCATCTTGAAATGTATAGGAATATCAAATCACTATGTTGTGTAAAAGGAAATAACACAGTGTTTCAGTCAATTATACTTCAAAACAAATGAATTTACAGAAAAAGATCAGATCCGTGGTTACCAGATGTGGGGGCAGGCGGAAAATGGGATGAAGATGGTCAAAAGGTAGAAACTTCCATTTCTAAATAGTAGAGATGTAATGCACAATATGATAAACATAGTTAACACTGCTAAGAGTTATATAAAAAAGTTAAATGAGTTCTTTTCTCATCACAAGAAAAAAGTTTTCTATTTAGTTCTGTATCTATACAAAATGATGAATGTTTACCAAGCCATCATTAATTATAGTCATTTTAGGATGCACATTAAGTCAGATCATTATGCTGCAATCTTTGAACTTATACAGTGCTTTGTGTCAGTTTTATCTCAATAAAACTGAAAGAAAAATTATTTAAAAATAAACTTCACATATTGGAAATTAGAATAGTGAACACTATATAGGATTATATCACTACCAATACCCACAGAACATTAATCTTATCTAGAAACAAGTAACATTATTGTGCTTTTTTGTTTCTGGAATTCTTTTCAGAAACCCAACTAGTTCACCTTGCAGAATGTTCTGTATTATTCTGACTAACCTATATTACGCTGAAAATCCACATTTAAAAAGTTTTTATTTAAAACAATCATAAAATAAATTTACTACATAATCAATTTTTTAAAAAAGGTAGTAACAAGTGTTGGCGAAGACATGGAGAAACTGAAACCCTCATATAACTACAGGAAAATAAAGCGATGCAGCTGCTATGGAAAACAGTTTGGTGATCCCTCAAAAAGTTAAACACAGAATCAAACATGACCAATTCCATTCCTAAGTATATACTGAAGATAAGGAAAAAGATGTGTTCAAACAAACACTGGTACATAAACATTTCTAAAAGCATCATTCATAATAGCCAAAAAATTGGAAACACTCATACATCTATTAACTGATGAATGGATAAACAAAATGTGGTATATCATACTATATAATTAATCAGTCACAAAATATTAGCCATAAAAAGGAACTCAATTCTGATGTATACCACAACACAGATGAATCTTAAAATCATCATCCTTAGTAAAATAAAACATAAACAAAAAGCCATATATCATATGATTCTATTTAAATAAAATACCCAGAAAAGGTAAATTCATACAAACAGAAAGCAGACTGGTGGCTGAAAGAAACTGGAGCTAAGGGAATGGGGAATGACTGATTAATGGGTACGTGGTCAAGACATCCATGAACTAGATATTGGAGACAGTTGCACATATTAAGGAAAAACAAGTTAACCCACAGAAGTCTATCTGCAATAGACTGCAAAATCCCATCCTCATTAAAGAGCAGAACCCACTTTCAGAATGGCCCAGTTCCTCTCAAACTTTAACAGATGTATGCATCAACTGGTGATCTTGTTAACATGCAGATTATGATTCAGCAGTTCTAGGGTGGGGTGTGAGATTTTTGCCTAATTTAGCTAGTAGGTGATATGCATGCATCTGGTCTAGGACCATACTCTTAAGTAGTAAGACTCTAGAACAATGGTCTTTACATACATTTTAGAAGAAAATATAACACCTATCAAAAAACTTAAAACACAAACAATACATATTTATTTTACACATTAGCTAAGAGAACTACTATAGTAATAGAGACCATGTATTAAAAATAATACAGAAAATATCTACTTATTTTCAGCATGGAGTAACAAAGACTGGGTTTACCTACCCACCTGTAACAACTGCAAAATAGGATAAAATATGTGAAACAATGATTTCACATACTGAATAATCACAGAGTAATCCCTGAGAAGAGGGAAGTAAATGACATAATCTCAGATTATTGTCCACAGAGTTTCCAAGTCACAGTTTCAGGAGATGAACCTTGAAGGTTTTCGGAAGTTAAGCGGACAGTGGGAGTCTGGGGAAGCCATGGCAGCTACACTGCAGCTCAAAGTAACCAGAGAGGAAAGAGGTAGACAAAGGGAAAGCTCTGAACATCTGCTGAACATTCTGGTGTCTTTAAATAAGTAATAATCAGTGAATAAGTGTTAGGAAACAACTTGAAGCAATGGGAAAAAACCACCAAATGGAGTGGAACTAAAAAAATGATATAATCTTCAGAGCTGGGAGTAACTCAGGTTCCCACTAGCCATGGTGGAAAAATTCGTAATGCATAAGATACTGGTTAGAATATCAAGAAATATATTAAAAAGTGGAGAAAAGTAGCCTTAAGTTAAATGCTTCTCTAGTCCTGCCTAAAATCATAAAAGCCTTGGAAGAACTATATTTTTCTCCAAGTAACTGTATCCCACAACAAAGCTCAAGAATATTAATAGAAATGCAAAAATAGTCATCACCCAAGAAGGTAAAATTCACAATGTCTTGTGAATTAAAAAATATAAGGAGGCAAATATAACAAATAAGAAGTAAAAATAAATAAATGAAAAGGCATCCAAAAATGAGACAGAAAACAGAATCAGTAAATGAGGACACAGAAAATTACCATTACAGTATAACTGTATTCTATATATTCAAGAAAACTGAGGAAAGATTAAATAGCGTGCTTAAAAGAAATACTAAAAATATTAAAAGACACGAACCAAAATTTTAGCACGAAAAATCTAAATCTGAGATGAAATAAACTGGATAGAATTAAAATCAAATTAGACACTGCAAAAAAAAAACAAGAATAAACTTAAAGCTGTCCAAAATGAAACACAGAGAATAAACAAAAAATAATAAGTATCAGTGAGCTCTGAGACAACTTAAAATGACTAACACAAGTTTAAGTGAGGTCCTCTGAGTACTAAAAAGGGTACTATTTTAAGCAAAAAGTAGTTGAAATTTTTCCAAATCTGATGAAAACAAACAAACCTACAACCTGAGAAGCCAAACAAATTCAAGCATAAGAAATATGAGAAGAATTATGTAAAGGCACGTCATAATTAAACTGCCAAAAGTCAGTGATGAAATTAAAAACAGCCAAACATCACATCAGAGCAGTATGTAAAGCAGCAGGAAAACACTGATTTATAATGATGGGAAAAGTCAATTAATTGAAACAGATCAGGAAATAACACAGATGAAAGTAATAGTAAGAAGGAATATTTAAACAGTTTTTAAACTGTATTCTGTTGTTCAAGAAGCTGGAGGAAAGTTAAGTAGACATGTGGAAAACACTAAACACACATACAAATGAACTTCTAGCAAAGAAAACTATACATGTCTCACTGAAAAGGATTAAGGACAGATTAGGTGATGCAGAAGCAAAGATTAATGAATCTGAAGACAGAGCATGAGAAAAGACCTGAAATGAAACACAGAAAAAATGAACACAGAATTAGTGAATCATGACCAATATTCATGACTGATGGGATATTTACAGCACTAAATGTCTATATTAGAAAAGGAAAGGTCTGAAATCAATGACCTCACCTGCTTTCTTTAAAAAACTAGAAAAAGATCAAATAAAGCCCAGACTAATAAGAAAGGAAATAAAAAGTCTAAATTTACTTACAGAAACCAAATAGAGAAAATTTAAACTTTTTAAAGAGTATGGTAAGAAACAAAGCTATCTTAAGATTCTATTTTAAAACTACAAAGAGAGCAAGAGAAGAAAAAAGGAACAGAGGGAAACTGCAAAACAGCCAGAAAACAATTAGCAAAATGGCAGTACATACACACTTACCAATAATAAAATGTAAATGGACTAATTCTTCAATCAAAAGACAGAATGGTTGAATGGATTAAAAAAAACAAGAGCCATTCATATGCTGCGTATAGGAGACTCACTTCAGATGCAGGACACACAGTCTTAAAAGTGAAGGAATGAAAAAAGATATTCCATGCAAACAGAAACCAAAAGAAAGTCTCGGTAGCTACACTTACATAAAACAAAATTAACTTTAAAACTGTAACAACATACAAAGAAGGACATTACATATGATAAAGGGGCCAGCCCAACAAGACGATATAGTATTTATAGACATTTATGCACCCAACACAAGAGCACCTAAATGTACCCAGCAAATATTAACAGTTCTAAAATCCCATTTAAAAAGAAAGCTACTCACTCAGCGCAAACAGTTTTTCCTGCTGATGTATGTGCAGATACTAAAACAGACTGATTATTATCAACACACTGAATGGCTTCTCTTTGAAAGGCATCAAGAATGAATGGATATTCCTATAAAAAAAAATTAATATATGTATGAAGATACCTTGCCACATCAGAACATACTTAAAACCAAGAGATGCTACCCCCAGAAGCGTTATGGAAGCATTTATGAGTCTACTTGGGAAACATTCTGTCCACTAGAGAAAATTAGGAAGAACTAAAAAGAAAACTTTAATAAGACAGAATATGTTATTTCTGCTGTCTAATCTTTCAATTATTATGCTTACACATATACTAATTACAACATGATTATTACCATATATTAAGAACATGCTTTATGGGAGGCACTGTGGAACACATTTCCCACATATTAATCTCCACAGCAACTCCTAACATAGGTGTAGTTTTCTTTCCCAGCTGGGAACACTGAGAGTCTGAAAAGTCAAGTCCTCAATGAAGTTCACTCATCAGAGGCAGAATAATATATCTATCAGACTTTAAAAATTCAAGTTTACCGCACAGTACTGCCATTTTTACTTAAAGAAAATGACTTGGAAAACCTACACTACTCTTTTATAGTCTATCAGCGATTCAAAATACATTTAGTATCAGCATTAGAGTTTAAGTTTCATTAGAAGCTTGTTAGGCTCCAGAACTGTATGCAAAACATATTGTACATATGCATTTTTTTCTAGAGAAAGATTGATACTTTTCATTAGATTCTTTGAAATGGCTGAGAATTATGCTTAAAAATCTTATCACATGATGCTTGGTTTTCAGTATGGTTGTTTACTGATTTGGTTCTCACCATATCTGACTTCAAGTGGAAGCTTCAGAGTGTGTATCTACATACACATACACACAAACACACACAGAAATATAAAAATCTCATTTTAAAGTTTACCTTTAAGATTTTTAGGAAAACAGACTCACAAAACTGTACCAACTGTACCGCTCAAGGTACAAACCTTTGCAGCTTTTCCAACTCGAGGTTTAAGTGGTAGATAATCTTCATCTGCAGGAAGTGCAACCTGATGTTTAAAAAAAAAAATTTACCATTCAAGAATTGATGCATTCAGCATACCATAATTAAAGACGGTTTGAAAAATAAAGGTGATGAACTAAAGTGTTGCTGACAGTCTTAGACACTACAAAATTAAATAACCATCTTCAAGAACAAGGCAAATGCAAATGTTACAGCATTCCAAAAAGTGTTTACCTAATAGTTATGTAATCAAAAGCATTTAAGTCTACCTCCCAAAAGAAACTTTATTAAGTTCTAGGACTTATCTCAGCTATCTTTGTATATTCTGTATCTAATGTACTTCTTGACATTAATGAATGCTCAAAAAAGCTGAATGGACATAAAAAGGGATGCCACTATATGAAAGAAAACTATATAGAATAAAGTATTCCCTGGAACAGGAAATTAATTTTCCTCTAGTGAAGATTAAGATCTGCAGAGCAGTTCACAATATACCTAAATTCCCAAGACTTAAGCCAAGTAGTGTATAAATAATAAGGGCAAAGTAAGGTACACAAAGAAGTCAGAAATCATTTCTAAGAGCAAAATTTCAACAAACAATTATGAGATAAGATTAGCTGTCTTAGAAATATTGAGAGGTTGTTGGTAAACGTGCAATTCAATTGCAATCAAGATGATGTGTGCAGCATTTCAAAAAGCGGTAAGTGGAACCTGACTATAATTAAGTGAAACAATAAATTATGAAACCTAATGTAAAATATCTAATATAATGAATGTATTAAAAGAAATGTGACACTCTAAATGGAATCTACAAAGGGGCAGAGTTTGGAAGCTTATCCAGCACAAACTACAAAAGGGTAAATTCAAGAGGTGTTTTTATTAGTGAATGAACCTTTCTGGGGGACAGGAATAGTTTTCATCAATCTTTTCCTTCAGACTACATATTCTCCTTTTATGACTCTAAGAAACTTCTAAGTAGCTTCTGATTCCCAGGTAGTTTGATAGTAAGAGGATTACCTATCCATTAATTTTAGGAAATGTCCTTCTTTTGCTACACTATACCATGAGTACCAAAGTGACTGTTCTTCTAAAGAACACAATCGCTGGCACACTGACAAAATCAAATTTCTGAATCTGAAAATCTTGGGACTAGATCCTCAATCATGGTATGATCCAATTTCACTTCCCTCACATTTCTCCTTGATACTCGCTATGACATGAACAAAAAACATTAACACAAAGCAATTAAGATTTTAACATCTCTGAGATTTAATAGCAACAACAACAAATTGTGTTTTCACGTGTATAAGAATCAGTTTTATTTTTAATCTCTGAAAACAGTGTAACACTAACATAAGACAGGGAGAGGAGAAACCTACAGGGACTAAGGAGTCAGAAAAAAGAAAACCAACAGAAAAATCAAAAATCAAATAGACTTAGCAATCAGTTACTGGCGATTTTTGCCAGAATAGTTCGAAAGACATGGAGAAAGAAGAAACCTAACTACAGTAGACTAAAAGATGACTGGAGGCTAGGAAGTCGAGCAGGGATTTTCTAAGCAGAGCAATCAATAACACCTCTGAAAAAAACGGACTCCATATATATATATTTGTGTGTGTGTGTGTGGTGTTTCTCTTTATATTCAGTCAGTAATAAAATGTGCCTGGCTTTCAAAAGATAGGTACTAAACGAGTAACTACAATGGTGATGAAGAAAACAACACAGTAGTTAAAAGGAAAATATATAACAAAAGAGAAGATTTTAAATATTCGTATGCTGATAAGAAAAGGAAAAACAGAAAAGGAAACACTAAAAACAGTCAAGGGAAAATGGAGTAATCCAAGTCTTTGTGGAGGCAGGATAAGATACGACCAAGAACACTGACGGAGCAGCCCTCCTCAGCCTAAACAGGGCAGTGCCTTTTCCTTGGAGTGGATGTGACTCCAACTTGGTATCTTTGAACCCCTAGATAAAGTGAAAGGTAAGGTGACCGGCTAAAAAAGTGAGAGGAGATAACAGGATGTGGGGTTTGAGGATAATCATGAAGGAGGACAGAAGGAACCTTTGACCTCCTGAGAGCTAAATTTGTGTTTGGCTTTTCTTTCCCATCTTTTTAAGACCACAGCTTCAAAGAGGGTCTCACGTAAGTGTTAAATGTATGATCTAATGGATATTATACCCACCAAACTAAGTGCTATTCTAAAGGAATGTAAGCAAATTTCAATTAAAAAAATAAGTATTAAAAAAAAAAGGCTCCAAATCTACATCAAAAGCAATTTTTGTTAATCTGGAATTATTCTGCTTATTCAATAAAGACTTCTAGTAAGATTTCCCAACTATCTGTAGTAATAACTCGTCAGGTTACATGGTAAAGGCAAGGGGGCTTAATAGGAAGAACTAGTGCTACAATTTCCTCATGTCCTTTCGGTTCATAAACTCTCAGTGATAAAGGGTTACCACAAGCTATCCTTGACCACCATCTAGTGGCGAAACCATGAAACTGCAATGTATCGGTTGTCAGAGCAAGATGAAAAAAGCACAGGACCTGTAAAACATCACTGTTACTTGACTTTAGGAGCATGGGAATGAACATGTACTAAATACATACTCTGTGCTGGGTATCTTACCTAATTTTCTTATATAATCTTCAGAACAACCCCATGATGTAAATCTTATTATTCTAAATTTACAAATTAGAAAACTGACATCAGAGGTTAAGAAATTTACCCAAGACTGTAGTTAGGAAACGGAGAAGGCAATAGCACCGCAGTCCAGTACTCTTGCCTGGAGAATCCCATGGACAGAGGAGCCCTGGTAGGCTGCAGTCCATAAGGTCGCACAGAGTTGGACATGACTGAGCGACTTCACTTTCACTTTTCACTTTCATGCACTGGAGAAGGAAATGGCAACCCACTCCAGTGTTCTTGCCTGGAGAACCCCAGGGACGGGGAGCCTGGTGGGCTGCCGTCTACGGGGTCGCACAGAGTGGGACACGACTGAAGCGACTTAGCAGCAGCAGCAGTTAGGAAAAGCACTGTCAGTATCTGAATACAAAGCCCCAGCTCCTTCCACTAGACTATGTACTCTGCAGAAAAGCTACTAATTGTTTCCAAAGCCCTGAGGCTAAACCCCTTGCTCACCAGACTAGATAATCCAAAGCAAAATCCCACTTACACCACCAACTTAATCACACACTGTTTGTGCTTACCTCATGTGTACACCCTTCGACAGTTTCAACTGACTGTACCTTGACTCTGGGCATCAGGTCAGCCAAACTTAAAAAAAAAATTATTAAAATTACATTAAAATATTGATAAATTACTGAGAATTATATAGGCTGAGAATTCAAAATGATCAGCTAGCATCTCTTATTACAAATACAAAACAAATAGACTCCACGTAATTATTCAAAGAATTATGTTAACTTAGTTCCAGTGACTATTTTAAATAAAAAGTACCTCTACAAAGCATCATCATTACTTCAAAACACAAAGATGCTTATAAAAACCATTATATGATAGAAAGTATAAAATAAACTAGCCTAATACAGATGTTGTTATAATTTTTAAGTGTTCCTTAGTCTCAGCAGAATCCTAGGTTTTACTCATCTAGGTTCTGTTTAGACTCTTAAAGGACATGACTGTGAATAAATTAAAGAAAAATAGATGTATTTCTGCACAAGATTTATTATCCTCTCATTGACTGTACTTTTAATTTTTACTTTAAATCAATAATCATACTTTGGGTAAAACTCAAGGGTTACTACAAGACACAACAATGATTTTAAATTGTCAATATTATTTTGTAACCTATTCCACTAGCTTGGACAAACAGTGCAGCTTAAATGTTTCAGGGACACATCTATCACCATCTATAGTACCTACTTTTGCTAGTTACAACAACAGCTAACTGGTTAAAAAAACAAACAAACAAAAAAACCACTGGAGTAAATTTTCCATTGTAGTGCCAAGCTAGAATACAGCAAAGAAGGAGGGAAAAGCAAAGTCAGGATGATCATAACAATAGGAAACAGGTCAATCTAAGAAACTAGCATCAATATCTAGAAAGTTTCAACTTCCGAAATGAGAGAAACATCAACTATTTCAACCTCAGATACCCATGGGTCTCCCTCATTGACAGCAGTTTTAAGATTCAAAGCCACTCTACTGCTGCATGCAAGAGTGAAAATTTAATTCCTCCTAATGCTCCTTCTCAAGTAAGTTTTATTCTTTCCTTTTATCCCACACTTCCAGTGATCCTCTTTCTTAAAATTGGATTCAAAAATATTAAAAATCTTTCTTTTCTATACTGTTTTCCATTTCCCCAAACACAGATAAACATACTAGTTATATGTCTATTTGAATATATAAAGAATATTTACCTTTATTTCTCTATGTCAACAAACACATTCATGAAGTAACAACATATAAGCAACTTTCAAAACTTCAAATAACTACCCATCTGGAGTTACCAACATTTATGATAGTGGAAATACTACCTTAAATCTTCAGTTATTGACTCTTCCACCCTGGGTTTCTTTCCAAAAATAGGTTCATCAGCACCTTCGAAGTCTGCATCTCTCTTGTTTTTTCCAACATTAGTTGACTCTGATTGTAATTTACCATCAAAACATTTTCTGAAAAGCAAACAAGTTAGAATGAATTCTGAAACAGCACTTGTTACTTTAAGAGCAACTCCCATAAAATATTATCTTTGTAAAATATATACACTATTACCAGAAAAAATCACATAAATAGATGTTACAAACCAAAACTGGCTAAAGCCCAGAATACTCTAATTTTAACTAATAAAACTGAACATTACTCGTTTTTCATTTCATATTTTCTTGGAAATTGTTTTTAAAATATTTTGCAACTCACATTATCACATTAACATAACTACTAACACAATATTCTTAAAAGTTATAAAACATTGTTATACATTTACATGAGCACTTTCAATAAACATTTAATGTTTTTCTAATGGCATAATATCAGTATTTTGGAGAAAAAAATTTTTATGTGGTCGGATTTACCGGTTAAAAGTAGTGACAATCAACAGTGCTTGGTAGACTAGACATCCATAGGGTAATTCAATCTGACCCTTCTGCTCATTTACACAAAAATCAATATAGATACTAGATCTAGTTGTAAAAGGCAAAAACAACAAAGCCTCTAGAAGATAAAACAAGAAAACTATCTTTATGCTTTATTAAATGACATAAAATTATTAATCAAAACGTAATTCTGATGAATTGGACTGCATTGAAACTAAGTGCTTCTGTAAATCAAAAGGTACTACTAAGAGAGGAAAGAGGTGGGGAGAGAGGTGGGAGGGGGGCTCAGGATGGGGGACACATGTACACCCATGTCTGATTCATGTCTATGTACGGCAAAAACCACTACAATACTGTAATTAGCCTCCAATTAAAATAAATTAATTAAAAAAAAGAGGAAAGACAAAGTGGGAAAAAACACACATATAACAAAAGGCAAATAAATCTAAAGTACTGGAAGACTACAAATTTAAAAAGATAACCCAATTTAAAAATGAGCAAAAGACTAGAACAGGCCCTTTTTAAGAGGATATCCAAATCACCAATAAGCATATGAAAAGAAGCTCAGAAACAATTACAGGAAAATGGAAATCAGACTATACAGTATCACAGACTCTTAAATTTTTGATCTCAGAATCCTTTTCCAGTCTAAAAGTTATTCAGTATTCAAAGGAATTTTGTTTATGTAGTCATATCTATTGATAGTTACCATATTAACTATTAAAACTGAAAAAATTTTAAGTTTAGTTATTCATTTTAAAATGGCCAATAACTATTAGAAGTTAGGGCTTCCCCAATGGGTCAGTGGGTAAGGAATCCGCCTGCAATGCAAAGAGACACAGGAGACGTGGGTTCAATCCCTGGATGCGAAAGATCGCCTGGAGGAGGAAATGGCAACCCACTCCAGTATTTTTGCCTGGAAAATCCCATCAACAAAGGAGCCTGGAAGGTTCCAGTCCATGGGGTCGCAAAGAGTTGGGTAAGACTGAGCACAAGGCAATGCTGAGGCATAACTGACCTATTAGAAGTTAACATAAATAACATTTTTGACAGAAAATAAGTATTTCCCCAAAAAGATTTAAATGAGAATAATGGCAATGTTTTCTATTACTCCACGTGCCTTTAATGTCTAGCTTAATAGAAGACAGCTGGACTCTCATCTATTTCAACTTGTGATATGGTTTTTGGCTTAAGTATATGAAGAAAAATCCAATCTGATGTAGTTGAAAAGGAGCAGACTTTTCAGATAACTGGGAGTATTCCTCTGACCCCACATCAAAACTTAATCATACTTTGAAAAGTACTGCTGGAGCTACAGTTAAGAATTTTACAATGCTGAGCAAAAGCTCGACACAAAATAACATATATGAATCCATTTACATTATATCTACAAACAGGAAAAAAAAAAAGTAACACATGTGGTTATCATGTTAGTCACTTTTCTGGGGGGAAAAAGAGGAGGGATTTCTACAATATTCTACTTTTCATCCCAAATGGGGTTACACTGGCATGTTCACTTTATAAAAATCTGTCCCATGACTTCCACACCTTTCTTACATGTTTTATTTCAATAGAAAAGTTTTGTTTTTTTTTTAAGAACCAATGAATACTAGTATTGATCTATACGCTATAATCTTTCTATAACGAAGTTTACTCTGACGCTTAGCAAAACCTGACATATGTAAAACATCTCACTCTCAATTTAGTGGAATAGGTATTCATAGTTATCCCATATTACTTACATGAATCTCCTTTGGACAAGCCATTAATATCTTTGGCTTTCAGTAAAAGAAGACATTTAAATGATAATTATGATTCCTCTAATTTTAACATTTTATTATTCGGTCTGAATTAGTAAGCATCAACCAAACCATTGTAATAAAAACCTACTAACAGTTGATGATAACTATAAAACAAAGAAATATAGTTCCTATAACTTTGACAAGTTTAAAACCTAATTTCATGGTGGAATATTTTCCTTCAGAAGAGTTTTATTATTCTTTAATATTGTATTCTTATCTAAACAACTGAATCTGAAGCTAATCAAGTCTCTACATCAGTACTGTTTAAGATATATACATGCAATTACTGACATAACTTTAAATTTCTAGTAACCATATAAAAATAACTTCAAAATAAGCCAGTTTTAATATATTTAACTTCAAATATACTACATATTAAAATTTCAATATATAAAAATAAAAATGAACTACTGGATATTTTTTATATCAAGTTATCAAAATACAGTGTATATTTTCAATTTACAACACATCTCAATTCTGATTAGCTACATTTAAGTGCTCAACAGCTACTGATAGGTAGTAGCTATTACTGCAGTCTCCCCTTATCTGTGTTTTTGCTTTCCAAGGCTTCAGTTGCCCTGGGTCAATTGAGGTCCAAAAATATTAAATGGAAAATTACAGAGGTAAATTATCCGTAAGTTTTAAACTGGACATCTTTCTGAGCAGCACGCTGAAATCTTGTGCATTCCTGCTCCATCCCACATGGGACACGAATCATCCCTATGCCCACAGCATCCAGCTTGTAGTCACTTAGTGTCTAAGTTCTCAGATCACTGAACTGGCATGGCAGTGCTTGTGTTTAAGTAATTCTTGTTTTACTCAATAATGGCCCCAAGCTGCAAAAGTAGTGATGTTGGCAATTTTGAGAGCCAAAGAGAAGCTGTCAAGTGCTTACTTTAAGTGAAAAGGTGAAAGTTTTCAACTTATAGATTGATATAATTTATTATTAATAATTTTAATTTCTTATCATGTCTAATTTATAAATTATGCTTTCAAAAATAGTATTACATTAAAAAAAAAAAATACTACATACATGTTTTGGTACTCTCCAAGGTTCCAGGCATCCTCTGGAGCTCTTGGAACCTATCCCACTCAGATAAGGGATTGTTCAGTTGCTAAGCCATGTCCCCATGGACTGCAGCATGCTAGGCTTCCCTGTCCTTCACCATCTCCTGGAGTTTGCTCAAACTCATGTCCATTGAGTCGGTGATGCTATCCAACCATCTCACTCTCTGTCGGGGCCTTCTCCTCCAGATAAGGGGTGAGGACTACTATACATTGGATAGTTCAGCTCTAAATATAAGGACAGTTTGTAGTAAATAATTGAGGATAGAGAAGCTAGTTAAATGATAGTATAAGAGCAATTTCAGGATGTGGAAAACTATACAGGACAAATGAGCTGGATTCTCCTCTCATCTACGCTTCCAGAAGCAATCAACAGCATAAGGGAAAAAGAGACTTGTAAAATAAAGGACTTTAGGGATGTAACAGGGGCCTCTCAGGCAGTGCTAGTGGTAAAGAACCCACCTGCCAATCCAGGAGACATAAGTGACGTGGGGTCAATCCCTGGGTGGGGAAGATCCCCTGGAGAGCAGGGCAACCCACTTCAGTATTCTTGCCTGGAGACACCCATGGACAGAGGAGCCTGGCGGGCTATAGTCCATTGGGTCTCAAAGAGTGGGACACTGCTTAGCAACTGAGCACGCATGCATGCATCTTCATAACATCATAGTTGCCCATTCAAACTACAGAAATTAATTACTTCTGTTTGGAAAAAAACAAAAATCTGTCCTTCCTCATTTTCCCTGAAAAGTTATCCAAAACTACTAAACCCTCTAACTTAATGACAGAGGAAGACTATTTTTTTTCTCCTTTCTGTCATTCTTTCTTACATGTGACATTTCACATTCTTTGATTGTTCTGATGTCCCTATAATCTCTGTCATGTGTATGAAAACTACACATTCCCAGAGAAATCTTCACTTCAAACAGTTCCAATTCAAGTAACATCCAGATATATACCTTCAGTTCTGGTATTACTTCAAATCCAAATTAAAACTGCCCAATGGACTGCTTCAATACGGATACACTATCATCAATTCACTTTGCCTTGAGCCAAATTAATTTTCAAATCAAAATCACCTATAAATTTCCCTATTTTTCTTCTTCCTGATATCCAAATTCAAAACATCTCTTTTGACCCCCCTTTCCATTGTTCTCCTTAAATTAAGCCTGTCAATTTTTTCCTTTACAACATTTTATATCTTTTTCCTTCCTTCTGTCACCTCCTGAGCCGAAGTCCTTATAATCTCATAATTAGACAATTTAAATACTTTTTAATTTACTTTTACTATCAGTGCCTTTCCTCTTTAAACATATCAACAAATGCTACCAAATTAATTTATCTAAACTAACACTTTACTTCTCCAGTTACCAAGTTACATGTTCAATGGGCGCACCCCCACACACACACTGGGTTTTTTTAAAAATAAAATCAAAAGTCATCTGCCTGTTATTCAAGGCTCCTCATAATCTAAAACCAATTTATATCCTCTGCTTTATCTCTTGTAGTCCTAAGCAAACACTTCCTCTAGGCCAATCCGTGCTACCAAAAAAAAAAAAAAATCTCAGCATCAATAAGGAATCATTTCCTCAACTTAGGATAGCTTCTTGCATGTAAATCTCTCTGGACACCACAGATACCACTTTTCTGAACTTTAATAGCACTTCAGTGTACATAATAGCTTATTATATTCCAATCTCCTACTCTTCAAAATATGTATCTGTTCCACTTCCTTACTTCAAATAAAAATTCCTTGAAAGTAAAATTATGTCTAACTTAACTCAAGCATCTACTGGGTATCTTCCTCCAATGTCAAGAGTAAATTTTGTTCATTACTAAGGAATCATCTTATTTTAATTGACGTTTCAGGGACCAGTAATTTTTTAGTTTTTCTTAATGAAATCAAAGAAAGCCAGCACCTAAGAATCCAATATATGCTAAGCACTGTTAGGCGCTTTACACATACTATCTCATTTAATCTTCACCAAAACCCTAGTGATTGGCGCTATCATCTCATTATGGGCAAGAAAACTCCAGCTTGGAGACTGAATTTCTCTCCCTTCTGCTGCTATTTGCCCTGTCCTCTCCAAGTCACAGTTTCTAAGCCTCTTAACCCTTTACGCAACTGGTGGTTCGTTTCGTGTATTAAAGGCTCTGTGCCCAGTTGGTGCTGGTGCTGCGGGTGCGGAAGCTAAGAAAAAGCTGCCATGCCCTCACGACCCCCCGGGTAGACTCAGGCAGGCGCAGAGTCAGGCCTCATGCCGGCATCAGGGAATTGCAGGGCCAGGAGCCCACGCTGCCTGCGGTCACCGGGAAACGCCAAGACCCAGCGTCCTCAAACCAACATTCTTCCTTCCTCTTCATTTTTCTCAACCCCCTTCACTTCCCTACTCCTATCATGAACACCCTACACCCACCCCACTTCTCGAGGTCTTCAAAAGACAGTACGATTTTCTTCCTTTAACACTGGGATCATCTTCCTTACCCGGCCTTTTCTGCAGACCCTGGAGGCCCCTTCCACTTCCCCTTCTCCTTGTCTTTTTTGGCTCCAGGAGCCGTGGTCGAGTCGTCCTCGAACACGCTGAACAGCTCATCCCCGAAAGCGTCAGCCATCTTTCGTAGCGGCGAGACCCAATTTCCTTCCTACCCACAATGCTCCGCGACCGCACCGACAGTGACGACAGTGAGGCTGCGAGAAGCCTCAACGGGGGCCCGCGGGTGATAAAATTAGTGGAGTAACACAGTCGCCGAGACTTCTTCCCCGCTTCCTTTTTCTCCTCTGATCTTTCCTTTCCCACTGGCGGAAGAACACCTCCGTGGCTAAGAAGGGACCTCGGCCAGGATTCCCGGCACGCCGCGGAAACCTGGGGCGGAGAGGAGGCGGGATCTTGGCGAGCCCGACCAATTACGAAGCAGCGGTCGTCCAGGCCTGAGAAGCCCGGATTGAGGGCGCAAGGTGGCGGCTTGGGACAGGGGGAATGTGAAGATCTTTTGGAGGCCGTACGGGAGTGGTGCCGGTAGCTGGATAGGGAGAGGTCTTCTGCCACAGCTGCAACATGGGTGGCAAGAACAAGAAACACAAGACGCCGGGGGCCGCGGCGGTCCGGGCTGCCGTGTCTGCTTCCAGAGCCAAATCCTCCGAGGCCGGAGCTACCGGGGAGGCCCAAAACAAGAAGCCTGTGTCCAGGCCGTCCCCAGCCGCCGCTGCCAGCACCAGGGAGCCCCGGGTCAAGCAAGGTATGAACGGTCAGGCCCCGGACTCCTCCGGAGCTTCAACTGCCAGTCCCGAGGGAGAAGCTTTAGCACGTGGGCAGACCCTCGATCTTAAAATTTATTTCACACCCAGAGCTACTGTCTCCCCATCTGGTAGCCTTGTTTTAGATTAGTGTAGGCTGTTCGGGCCTCCAGAGTTCCGACGGTAGCGTCCCCCCACCTAACCTCCATTTGCCTTGAGAAGAAACAAAAAAATTTGCATTAGCTCTCGTTTCTGCAGGGATCGGTCCTGAGCCACCCTCTAGCGAGGCGAATGCAGAGAGTAGTGTGTGGAGTTGTTAACCTCCCAGAGCCAGACCCTTTTTCTCCTTGCTTCTCAGACCATTTTCAGCCACGATGTAGCGTTTCCACGTGTTATGGAAAAATCAGTACTTAATAAGAATTTCAGCGCTTACACCCCGAATATGGGTATTGCTGCTGCTACTGCTAAGTCGCTTCAGTCGTGTCCAACTCTGTGCGACCCCATAGACGGCAGTCCACCAGGCTCCGCCGTCCCTGGGATTCTCCAGGCAAGAACACTGGAGTGGGTTGCCATTTCCTTCTCCAATGCATATGGGTATAATCTGCTGTAAAAATTGTCAGCGATCTTTATCGCAGCAATGCGTTTTTGCTTCTTGTGCATTTTGGTTTGATAATTCATCTTGGAGATTGCCAGTTCTGGCTGCAGATCAACAGACCTCTTTTACAGCTGGTTTCAAAAGATGGACAATTAATACGCTATTTTTTTCTGCTTAGCGTATTTGCTTGTTCTTGCAGAAATATTCGTCCAACAAATATGTATTGAAAACCTCCGTGTATGGGATGAGCAAAATAGATAAATCACCACTCTTGGAGCTTGCCAGTGTAATGGCAATAGTTACATAAACATTGCTTTGTGATTGTTAAGGGTCGCTAGGAAAGAGAATTTTACAGGGTAATCTGATTTTTACTGGGAAAAAAGAGGAGTATTGGATGGTGTCTTTGAGAAAGTGATGGTATTGGGGGGATGGATTGGTATTAACTCCATGAAAAATGGGGAGAATAGTATTTCTGTGCAGGAAGGAACACTACATGCCAAGATCTTGAGTCAGGAAAGAGCATGGGCCTTTGAGATACTCAGAATGTAAGCATTGCCTAAAGAGGAAAGGAGATGAGACTGAAGTAGGCAGGTAACAAACTTTCACTTAGAAGATGAATAATAATTCTTTGTCCTGCAACTTATCATAATATTTTAACTACAGAATTGCTATGCCTGCAATTAGAAATGCATAGTATTTTTTCTGGACGATTCTGTGGCACTTTTACTCTGTGAATCAGCCTCTTCCTTTTCGTGCTATTGCTCTGAGTTCTTTGAACTTTCTAATAGTCATTTGTTGTGTTCTTTGGCTTCCCAGTCCCCCAAACCCAAAATGTGACACTTGCTGAACGTGTCAGTCTTACAGTATGATTCCCTCTCCAGCTCTTCCAGAAGAACTCATCTACTTCCGTTACTTCTATCTTCTCCTGTGTAGGTGACTCCTCAATCAGCACGTCCAGTCGTGGTCTTTATTTCAAGCTTAAGTCAGCCATTTCTACACTGATTTGGAGATCTGGCCCTATTTTGTGAGCATGTCAAATTTAATAACATGGCTAATTACTCCCTCCCAAACTAGCTTCTCCTGTGACTTCTTTGTTTCTGTTTTTCCATATTCCTCTTTAGTCAATGTCAGTAGTTATATTTTAATGCCTTCCTTTCTTCTTCACATCCAGTCAGTTCTCAAGCTCCATATAGTCTTTGCTTATTTGTCTTCCATGTATGCCCCTTTTCACTTTTGATTTATACTATTCACACCTCATTTTAGGCACTCATGAATTTGTGGAGTATGAGCACAGCCTTCTGATGGATCTCCCTAGCTGTGCTCTTTTTTCCTCCTCCAGTCTGTCCTGCATGAAGTATTGGATTGATCTTCAGAATCACTGCATTGGTTATATCACTTCCCAAGTTGTTCTACAGCATTTTTACTGACATTGTGATAAAGTACCAACGATTCAGCTTGTATCTAAGACCACCCTTTCTAGCCTTTTTACTAGTTCCTGTATTGTGTGTGTATGCTCCATCATGTCCAACTGTTTGTGAGCCTATGGACTATAGCCCACCAGACTTCTCTGTCCATGGCATTTTTCAGGCAAGAATACTGGAGTGGGTTGCCATTCCTCCTCCAGGAGATCTTCCCAACCCAGGACTGAACCCAGGTCTCCTGCATCTCCTGCTTTGCAGGCAGATTTTTTACTACTGAGCCACGAGGGAAACTAATTCTGGTATTCACCTGTAACACTTTCTCTGTGTTTTCACTGCCCCAAATTCAGCTGTTGGCTTTCTGCCTCCTTGTGTTGATTCTTGCCATTTTCTCTTATGGAATGGCTTCTATCCCCAACACTATCTACCAGAATCCTGTAATACCCACCTCAGATAGCAACTACTTTTAAAATTCTTCCTATTCCACAGCTCGTGTATCATTGTTTGAATCATTCTTTTTGATATTTAGATCTGAGGAATTACATATTTTATCTGTCCTACAAAATTATAGGAGGTAAGAACTGTTTCGTGGATATGTATTAATATCCCTCAATCTCTACTTAAATGTTCTGAATATAGTCATCCAAAAAATTTCTTGGATAAGTGACAAGGACAAATCAGAGAAATTATTAAGACCAAGAAATCGAGAGAACATGAGAGGTTATCTACCAAATTTGTAGAGAATTTTATGTAACCATAAATCAATATCTGTATATATAGCAGATAAATAAAATGTGATTGCCACATGATTTTGTTTTCTTTTTTCTGTTTGGATATTTTTATATAATAGGCTTACTTGGAAGAAAAAGTGACAAAATACACAGAAAAAATTATCTCTAAACTCTTTTTTGTTCCTAATGTAAATGTTAGTATTTTCCTCCCCTTCCATCTCTCTCTGTCTTTTCAAACAATTTGAAGAATTGTACATAGCATATGTCCTCAAAACTGAACTCTCATCTACAGGTAGAAATTGACTAGCGCTACAGCATGGTTCTTGGCACACTTCTAGGTGTTCTTCCACTTCTGTTTTTTCATTTCTTTTGTTCATCAAATAATTCTTGAAGAGCTGCTATGTGCCAGGCAAGATTTGAGGTACAGAGGATACCATAAGAACAGAACAGACTGAGATTACTGCTTATATCACTGAAGGTTGGTGGAGGCTACTTACAACCATAAGGCTTGTGTTTATGAAAAGTATTAAACCTAGTTGAGACTTCAAATCTTAAGAGGGAAATAAGACAAGGGGACTGATGTCTTGAAAGCCATTATAAATATTTTTTAAGGTCACCAAAATAAAACAGAAAAAGTGCCATCAAAGAAAACAGTGTCTTGGTAAAGAATAAATCAGTGGTGCGGTCTGATTTAGAACAGAGATGGCTTTTCTGAGGAAACCTGCTGAGATGATTTGTAGCAACCAGCTACATCTGGAGAGAGTGAGGCTTAGGGAACAAAGGTGAAGGCCCTAAGATGGGAGCTTGAAATGAAGCAGGAAGACAGTCTGTGTGGGTGGGGTGAAAGAGCCGGGACTGGTGTTGGTATTAAATGGGGAAGAGACCTTAGCTAGGATTAGTCAGGTAGCGGTGGCTCTGTGGACTTCCTCAGACAGCCTGACTGCTTCGATTATGTCAGCTAGCTCTCATTTATTCTCCAGATACTCTGTAGTTCCTCTTTATAGCTTACTTGGATAATTAGTTGCTTAATTACTTCATGAGAAAAGCACTGTGAGGACAAGACTGGGTCTTATTCCTGACTGCATCTCTTGGCTGATTTGGATGCTCTTGCAGAAGGGAGCCAGGGTGCCTCAATCCACCGATCACTAGCATCAGCATCTCACAGTGAATGTCTCAGTGATGGTAGATGGTTACAATCCCTGTATGATGTAAAATGCAATACTGTGTAAAAGGAATATATTCTAAGAGTATTGGGCAACAGGAAACTGATTCTGGCTGTTGCCTCTTCTTCCTCACTGAGTCGTCTTGAGGAAATTACTTAGTTTTTCTGTGCTTCAGCTTTAATAAGTATTTCTGAGAGCCAGTTACATAAGTTCCATTGTCCATGTGTAGTCATTATAAATTGAAATCCTTAGTGCATTTGCCTTGAAGATACGTACTGCACACTAACTTCCTTATTTCTAGTCAAATTTCCAGTAACTCCCTTCTTCTGAAACAAAACCAAAACTTGGAGAATGGTTTCTAAACAGCAAAAAAGGTAACTGTCATACATCTTATGCAGGTTACTTGGCAAAAGAATGGGGACCATTTTTATTCCATGGCCTGTTGACTTAGGATTGTATTTGAAAATAGGGTTACTCATGTCCAAGTTTTGGTATCTATTTTCTTCTGGTGCCATCACTCCTTCCTAGGTAACAGAATTTGGGACTGGGGAGCTGTTAGGTTTCTATTCTGAAAGTTGGCTGGCTGATAGGAGAGGAGACCAAATTAAGAGTCTCAGAGAATTGGGTAGGCTCTGCAAGCCTCTTGGCACAATAATAGATATTCATAATAAATATTACATCATGAAATGCTTTGAATTTTGCTTATTGTAGTAGTATTATGGCAGGAAGTACAAATACATTTTAGAAGGACTTGTTTCAGATTGTTTTAAAATGCACCTCAAATTTTGGACTTTTTATTCGTATTGATTAAAAAACATTTGTTAGCATGTTTTAGGAAGAATTTGAAAATGAAAGGGCCTTACTGGTTAACTTGATTTAATTGGTATTATCCCTGGCATGATCTCATTATTACTTCAGTTTCTCAGAGTATTGATTAAAATGAAAACACACCATTTTCAGAGACCCTGACTGACACTCAGGGAATGCACAGCAGTATGAATGTTCATTCCCCTCTTGATGTTCTGGGGACTTAGATCTTCTTTTATTTGCCCTCTGGAAGTTTGCAGTATAAACTGACCTCAAGCAAGTGATGATTGGATGTTTTAGGTGCAATGGTTGGAGGAGACAAATGAGAACTGACTGCAATCTTCAATTCACTAAAAAACAAAACCAATCCAGAATCTCCTGATGGTCCAGTGAATAGAACTTGGCATTTTCACTGCAGAGTTCAATTACTGATGAGGAAACTAAGATCCTGCAAGTGGTGTGGCATTGCCAAAACAAGAAAGAAAATAAAGCAAAAGTTACTAAAGGAATTTACAGTCTTACCTCTGACAGTAACACGTCAACCTTGAACTGTTTCTCAGTATTCTCTTGGTAATGAAACATCCATCTATAGAAAAGGTTAATGGTTGGGTGTGTGTGTGGTAGGGGGAGGGAGGTGGGTTGCCTTTGCATGGGTTTAGGGATTGATTAGTATGCTAAATTTGTGAATGAATTTACTATAACTGGTAAGACCCCCAGAAATGATTAAAGACTGCTGATATGTACTTTATTACCATTGACATTAGTTTATGAACAAGGTTACTAGGATTAAGGTAAAGTCTGAGACCAGAAGATGAGGAAAACCATACTATACCAGAATTCTTACTATCTTTTAACATATTTACTAGTGTCTTAAAATGAACAACCCAATGTAAGTCAACAGAGACTAAAATCCTTGAATTTAAAATTATAATAAGCAACTCTTTAATGTTAGGTTTCTCTAAGTGAAAAAATGTTAGGTTTCTCTAACTGAAAACAAAGAGTAACTAGGTTTTGTACAATTCTAGGATGATTTTTATATAGTTGTGGTTCTCAAAAGTGTGCTCGGGGATCCTGGGGAATTATTGACACCTTTCTAGCTGAGGCTTAATGAGATCAAACTATATTCATAATCTAAAATGTTATTTGTCATTTTCATTTATATTTTCTCACTAATGTACAGTGACTACTTGATGTGCGATTTTACAGAAGATTAAATGCAGAAGCTAGACATTAAGAGATTTGCAAAAGTAGAAAACAGTTTTTTTTAATCTAGTAAAAAACTTTTCATAAAAGTAATACTTATTTTAACACATAGTAAAATTTATTTTCAATGAATTAATGTTTTTAAAATTTTCTCTTTTATCAATATGTGATAAATATCACTATTATAACCCACATAAACAAAAAGTACTTGGGATCTTCAGTAATTTTTAAGAGAGAAGGAGGTCATGAGACCAAAGTTTGAAAATAAAATTTATTCTCTCCTGGTTAGTCATTGTTAGAAGACTGATAACATATAGTATTTTTATTGACTGGAACAGATTTGACAACTATAGTGGATTCAGTAGTATTCACCCAAACGCTCACGTCTACCTGGAACCTCAGAATATGATCTTTTTTGGAAAGAAGATCATTGCAGATGTAATGGTTAAGGATCTCGAGATGAAACCATCCTGGATTTAGGGAGAGCCCTAAGCCCAGTGACTAGGGTCCAGAGAAAGGAGAGGAAGATATGGACACAGACAAAAGGAATAAGGCCATGTGAAGGCCCATTTTAGGAGCAAGACAGACAAGCCAGGAAACACCTGGGATCGCCAGAAGAAGCAAGAAAAAAGAGTTATGTAGGGCCATCAGATGAAGTATGGTCCTACCAACACCTTGATTTTGGACTTCTGGCATCCAGAATTGTGAGTGAATGTTTGTGTATTCAGCCACCAAGTCCATGATGATTTGTTTCAGCAGCCTTGGACACTGATACAGCAACCTTGTACTCAGCAGGAGACATGATAGGTGCTCCCACTTCCTTTTTCTCTTCAAAGTTACCCATCTTCTCTGCCAGGAATCAAATATCCTCTAAGAGGTCTTCCTTCAGCTAAGTGCTGAAGCATTGCACTCTGTGAGAAACTAGTTAACCTAGAGAATGCTAAACAGTAAAATGTTTTCAAAAATTGAGCAGTATTGCTGACTTCTGTATTGGGTTATTTGGTAAAGTGGAAAAGAAAGAGTTGAGATCAAATATTTAATATTTAGTGATCTTTAGACAAAAGTTAAAATAGTGTAATGGATATTGATTATTAAATTACCTGTTTATTGTCTGTTATGTATAGGTCCGAAAATTTACAGTTTTAATTCTGCAAATGATTCTGGTGGTCCTGCAAATCTGGATAAATCTATTTTGAAAGTGAGTACCCATGTTTTGAGTCATTCCAAGAAATGTTACTTAAAAAAAAAAATCTGTACTCTTAAATGTAAGTAAATGATGGGATATTTTAAATTTTGTAAACAGTACAATAATTATTCATCTATACGAAATAAAAAGTAAATCATACTTTTTATGGTAAAAAGTAAATGATAAAAGTACTTTTATGATAAAATTAAATCATCTGTTGAGAGCCTCTAAGAAATTAAGGAAGAGCTGGGTAAGGTCCAAACTTCTAAGTCTAGCATACACATCCCTTCAGATCTGACTTGGAATACCTTTCCAGCCTTCTCCATTACTCTGCTCCACTTAAAATTTCAGTTCACATCTCATTGTTCCCCTAAATCCCATATGATTTTATGACTCCAGACTTTTGTCCATAGGCTCTCTGGCTAGAAAGCTCTACTTCCCCTTCTTATGTCTTCTTAATAATGACATGCTGGGTTACAGTTTCTTTTTCTATATGTTTCTTGTGCTAGACTGAATTCCTAAAGTATGTTTTTATGCATTGCTCATAGTGAGCATTCATTAAAGATGTGACCAAAGGAAGATATATTTGAGGGTAGACTGTTATGTAATCTTAGGTTAAGTATATGGAAACAACAGAAGATAGAATGGCAAGTAGGAAAAAAATTGAAGACAAACAGTAGAAGCGAAAATAGTTTGTGTAATCTAATAGTACAATTTATGTTAATACAAGTTTTTACTTTAATTGATTTGCCCCTCTTTTAGCGTCGCATCCATTCTTTCAGGCAGATGTGCTTAGGTTGCTTTATATTAAGGCACATTTCTGGGTTCTTTCCCCAAGGATTCAGATTCAGTATGTTTAATAAGGCTTAGGAATCTGTCTCTGTGGTGGCAACATAAGGGTGGTCCAAGGACAGTGTCATGAGATACATGGCTTAAAGAGGCTTTGTAAAAGGATTTTTGTCTTGCCAGATGTTGTTTTTACCATACCTCATTTTTTCTTAAAATATGTGATAGGAATGTGATCCAATGAATGGTATTCCAGTATAATCGCTGTATCTGATTTCAGCTGAAATTCTGGGATATAGAAAACGGATTCCTTCTAATTATTTAATTATTAAATGTTATTTAGTAATTCATCTTCTAATTGATGCTATCTTTTTGGTCTCAATAGGTGGTAATTAATAACAAACTAGAGCAAAAAATTATTGGAGTGATAAATGAACACAAAAAGCAAAATAATAACAAGGGAGTGATTTCTGGAAGACTTACTGCCAAAAAATTACAGGTATTTTGCAAACCTTTTTTTAAAGTTACTTATTTTTAGTGGAGCATTTAAAAAAAATTTTTTTTTAATTGAAGGATAATTGCTTTACAGAATTTTGTGGTTTTCTGTCATACATCAACAAGAATCAGCCATAGATACACCCATGTCCCCTCTCTCCCAGACCTCCCTCCCATTTCCCTCCCGACTCCGCCCTTCAGCCTGTGACAGAGCCCCTGTTTGAGTTCCCTGAGTCATACAGCAAATTCCCATTTTCTATTTGTTTTACACATGATATTGTAAATTTCTGTGTTACTCTCTCCATATATCTCACCTTTTCCCTCCTCTCCTTCCACCTTGTCCATAGGTCCATTCTCTTTGTCTCTTTCTCCTTTGCTGCCCTGAAAATAAATTCATCGGTGCCATCTCTTCAGATTCCATATATATGTGTCAGTAACGATATTTATATTTCTCTGACTTACTTTGCTCTGTATAATGGGCTCTAGTTTCATCCACCTCATTAGAACAGATTAAAATGCATTCCTTTTTATGGCTGAGTAGTATTCCATTGTATATATGTAACAGCTTCTTTATCCATTCTTCTGTCAGTGGACATCAAGGTTGTTTCCGTGTTCTAGCTGTTGTAAATAGTGCTGCAGTGAACACTGGGATACATGTGTCTTTTTCAGTTTTGTTTTCCTCAGGGTATATGCCTAAGAGTAGGATTGCTGGGTCATATGGTGGTTTTATCCTAGCTTTTTAAGGAGTCTGCATACCATCTTCCATAGTGGCTGTTTCAGTTTACATTCCCGCCAGCAATGTAAGAGTGTTCCCTTGACTTTTCAACTTCCATTGAAATTTCATGTAGATTAGTTCCATCTGCAAAAATGAGGAAGAAGTGCCAAATGTAAGCGTACACAGTAAAATAGTGATATGAAAATTACATCCCCCAAATGCTGTTGGACTTGTAGTGGGCACTTTGCTTACATTTTCTCTGACACACCAATGCTGGAAGGTATTTTGCCCCATTTTTCAAATGAAGAAATTGAGGCTTAGAAGGATTATATAAATTATAGCCTGAGGTTGTTAATTACTAGCAAAGTAAAAAGGGCTTCCCTGGTGGCTTAGACGTAAAGCCTCTGCCTGCAATGTGGGAGACCTGGTTTTGATCCCTGGAGAAGGAAATGGCAACTCACTCCAGTACTCTTGCCTGGAAAATTCCATGGGCTATAATCCATGGGGTCAAAAAGAGTTGGACACGACTGAGCTTTTCACTTTTCACTTTCAAAATAAAAAGTCTGAATTTCAACCCAGTCTTGCCCAGATCTAAAAATGTGTTAGAAAGTACATTAAAAAGCTTTACTTTTTATATGAACACGTTCATTGAAGCACAGCTTATGATTTAAGAAAAAGAAAACATTCCAAGTGAGCACCAGTAGGAAAATGTATAGTTCAGTTCAGTCATTCAGTCGTGTCCTACTCTTTTCGACCCTGTAAATCGCAGCACACCAGGTCTCCCTGTCCATCACCAACTCCCGGAGTTCACTGAGACTCACGTCCATCGAGTCAGTGATGCCATCCAGCCATCTCATCTTCTGTCGTCCCCTTCTCCTGCCCCCAATCCCTCCCAGCATCAGAGTCTTTTCCAATGAGTCAACTCTTCGCATGAGGTGGCCAAAGTACTGGAGTTTCAGCTTTAGCATCATTCCTTCCAAACATATCCCAGTGCTGATCTCCTTCAAAATGGACTAGTTGGATCTCCTTGCAATCCAGGGGACTCTCAAGATTATGGTATATCTATCCAGTGGAATATTCTGTAACTATTACAAGTGATGAACAATTTCTAATAATTTGGGAAGATGCTTAGTTACAATGTTAAATGAAATTTGTTTTTAAAAAAATCACAAAAAAATGACTGAAGGACCCACATTGCATTGCAGACAGTATCTTTGGATAGAGAGAATATGAGCAATTTCTCCTGGTCGTTTTTTATTTTTCTGTAGTTCTCAAATTCTCTAGTTCTCAAATAAAATAATTCTTCAAACTGGAAAAAAAGAGAAAAAGATACTTTTGAAGTTATAATTTGTGTCAGAATTTCTGTTTTAAAATGAATGGGAGAATACACTTAGTAATGAAAAAACAGAAAACTGACAGAATGGCTTTTTCACATTTCCCTTCCATAGGATTTATACATGGCTTTACAAGCATTTTCGTTTAAAACTAAGGACATTGAAGATGCCATGACTAACACACTCTTACATGGTGGTGATCTTCATTCTGCCTTGGATTGGCTCTGTTTAAACCTTTCAGATGGTAAGCAGTATTATCATAACATTCTTTCAGTTTATAAAACCTTTTGAAATAATTTGTGTTTATGATATTTGTAGCAAGCTTTTGGTTTGCACTTAAATTTTTTTTCACTGTGTTATAATTATTTTTAAAATATTCTTACCCTTTTTCTGGTCTTTTTGGTATATTCTTCTTAAGGATTATAGTCTGTGCAAGAAAAAATTATTTTTGTATGTGTTGCTTTCAGTTGTTAATGGCCATTTTACAGTGCACATTATACAGCATATTCTTAACTGTCTATAACCTGTCAGGCTGTGTACCTGGTTTTGGTTTAGAAATTAGGGCTATCTTGCTTTGGGTAAATAATATTTAATTAAGCACAGGGTTCAGGCTGTAATCTTTGGCAAGATCCTGGAATGTGAATTGCTTCTATGACTGATTAAGGCTACTACCACATGCAACCAAGGAGGAGTGGAGAGTTAAGATTTTCTTATGAAAATTTAGGCGTCTAGCACTTTGAGGGTGAAATGACCAAACTGAGGTGGGCTGGTTATCGTCTAGAGAGTGTTCCCACTGGTTTGATAATAAAACAACTTTCATTGTAGGATTTCTATTCCTAGAAGATGAACAGTAGAAGAAAGTTAAGTGCTCTTTGTCTAGACAGGTTTTATGCATGTGTTTAATAAGTATTTGTATGTTTTCTGTATCATGTACATTATTTTTATCCCAATTTCTCTTAAGATGCGCTTCCTGAAGGATTCAGTCAGGAATTTGAAGAGCAACAACCTAAAAGTAGGCCAAAATTCCAGTATCCTCAAACGCAAGCCACTATTTCACCTCCATTGCAACCTAAAACCAAAAAGCGGGAAGAAGATCCTAAGATCATGGTAATTTAAGAATTCAACATTTAAAGTATAAAATCGAGTGAAACATGTGTAACAGTTCATAAGAGTATAAGTATTAGGTTGCCGTTATGTTTTTACTCATTGAAAAAGTCTAATGGGTTTGGCAAATTCATTAGCATTGTCATTTCAGTTATCTATTGCTACATAACAAACCACCCGAAAATGAAGTGACTTAAACCAACATTTTATTCCTTATGATTTTGCAGTTTGGACTGAGCTCAGCTAGGCAGTTTGTCTGATCCAAGAGGTATCTCCTCAGGCTAGAAGATCCAAAATGGTTTATTTACTCACATGACTAGAGCCTCAGCTGGGATCTTGCTAGCAAGGCATCTCTCTCTCCACATGATTAGTTTAGGTTTCCCCTTACATTTTGATATTAGAATGGTCAGACTTCTTACTTGACATCTGGCTTCCAAGAGCAAGTATCTCAAGATAGTAAACACCAGTGTACAAATTTTTATCAAGCCTCTGCTTGTATCACTGTTGCTGATGTCACATTGGCTGAAGCAAGTCATGTGGCCAATTCAAAATCTTCGTGGAAGGGGGTTACAGAAAGGCATTAATACTGGAAGGTGTACTTCCTTAGGGCATTACACACAAATACTGTGCATATCATGAAACATCTATGAACATGGGTGAACCTAGAGAACATTATGCTGAGTTAAATAAGCCAGTCACAGAAAGACAAATATTACATGATGTCACTTACATGAAGTACCTAAAATAGTCATGTTCATAGAAACAGAATGGTAGTTACCAGGGGCTAAAGGGAGAAGGGGCAAATGGGGAAATGTTGCATAATGGTAATAAAATTTCAGTTATGCAATATCAATAAATTCTAGATATCTGCTGTTCAACATAGTGCCTGTAGTCAACAGAACAGTATTGTGTACTTTAAAATATGTTAAGAGGATAGATCTCTTGTTAAGCTTTCTTACCACAACCATGCCTCTCCCCACAGCAATACACACACACACACATACACACACACACAAAGGAACGCTCAAGAATTTTTGAAAGTAACAGGTACATTTAGTACCTTGGTTGTAGTAATGGTATCATGGGTGTATCAGTCAGTTCAGTCGCTTAGTCATGTCCAGCTCTTTGCAACCCCATGGACTGCAGCACAACAGGCTTCCTTGTCCATCACCAACTTCCAGAGCTTGCTCAAACTCATGTCCTTTGAGTCGGTGATGCCATCCATCCATCTCATCATCTGTCATCCCCTTCTCCCGCCTTCAGTCTTTCCCAGCATTAGGGTCTTTTCCAATGAGTCAGTTCTTCACATCAGGTGGCCAAACTATTGGAGCTTCAGCTTTAGCATCCATGATATAAGCATATGTCCAAACTCATCAAAATGGTGAGGGTATATATATATATATATATATATATATATATATAAAATAGTTTAAATCACAATAATATGTACAATTGTTAATGTATCAGACCTCAGTAAAGCTTAAAAAAAAAATTTGTGGAAACAGCATCTGCACAAAACCACTGTTAAGGAATAATACAGGTTTTTCACAGTTCTGTCAGTTTTTTGCCTCTTTATGTAAATGGATTCTTTGAACTATGTAAGTTTAGACTTACAAAGTAGTGTTGAGTTCCACTCATTTGTCCTTCACTATGATTTTTGAGACTTACGTGTCTACTGTTTCTGAGTGTAAAGAAATTATAAAAGCAGTGACACTTGATGATAGTTTTGACAACTTTTTCTAATTTTGATTTTTCAGATATTTGTTGTTTTTTTTTTCCTAGCCAAAAAAGGATGAAAAAAAATTGGAAGTAAATATGAAAGAATGGATTTTGCGATATGCTGAACAACAAAATGAAGAAAAGAGTGAGACTTCTAAAAGTTCAGAAGAGGAAAAATTTGACCCTGTGAGTAGAAATTTGCATTGATCTTCTAGTTGGATGTTCCTCGCAAAATATTTAAGTTTTCTAATACTTAGTTTCCTCATTTGTAAATTGAAGAAATAGTTATCTCTAAGGGTTTATGTGAGAGTTAAATAATGCAACACTTAGGGGAAAACACGACACAAAATAACCATTCAATAAATGTTATTGCATCACTCCCACGTCTAAAGAGACAGTCGCCAAATATTTTTAAATGATTAAGTGTTAAGAGTATGCTAAATTATTCAGATAATTTAAAAAGCACATTATTTTATAAAGGAAAGCCTTTGCCTGGACAGAGAAAACCTACATATCATAAGATAAACTAAAAATATTAGATTAAGTGAAAAAAATCAAGTTGTAGGAAGAAAATAACAATATATATATATCTGATTAAAGACTTCTATCTAGAATTTATAAAGAAGTTGTAAAAGGACAACAAGCATTTTATAAAAGCAGATATTTGGATGTCCAATAAACATGTAAAAATAACTTCAACATTGCTAGTTGTGGGAAAAATGAAAATGAAAACTGCAATGAAATACTACTATACATCTATCAAAATGGCTAAAATTAAAAGATCAGTAATACGAAGTGTCGGAGAAGGCGATGGCACCCCACTCCAGTACTCTTGCCTGGAAAGTCCCATGGACGGAGGAACCTGGTAGGCTACAATTCATGGGGTCGCTAGGAGTCGGACACGACTTCTAAGTGAGCGACTTCACTTTCACTTTTCACTTTCATTCAGTGGAGAAGGAAATGGCAACCCACTCCAGTGTTCTTGCCTGAAGAATCCCAGGGACGGCGGAGCCTGATGGGCTGCCGTCTGTGGGGTTGCACAGAGTTGGACATGACTGAAGTGACTTAACAGCAGAAGCAGCAATAACAAGTGTTGGGAGGATATGAAGCAACCAAACACTCCTACGCTGATTGTAGGAGTACAACTACTTTGGAAAACTGTCACTTTCTTATGAAGTTAGCCATACATTTACCATATGACCTAACAATTTCATTCCTAGGTATTTACTCAATAAAAATGAAAATGTCATAAAAAAAAAAAGCTTGTACACAAATATTCATAGCAGTTTTATTAATAACAGCCAAACACTATAAGCAGCTTTAGAAATCATTATATAAGAAGGAAACTCACAAATAAGTACATGCTGAACAATTTCATTATATTAAATTCTAGAAAAGTCATCTATGCAAAATCAATCTCTAGTAAGGGAAACCAGATCAGTGGTTTTCTGAGCCCACGGATGGAGGAAGGAGATTGACTGTTAGGCATGATGGGGAAACTTTTGGGGATGATGCAGTGATTTATGTCTTTATGATAATGGTTATGTGGATTTATACATTTATCAAACACATTCACTTATTCACTTAAAATGGGTATGTTTTCAATACCTTTATAAAGTTGATTAAGAATGGAAGAAAGGAAGTTGTACAACAGAATGTGTAGTATGATGAACTCAGCTGAGTAAAAGAATACATACACACACTCATACACACATATTTGCATCCTTTTGTATGCAAAGGAGACATCTGGAGAAATACACAAGAAGCTATTACTAGTGAGTAGGGCTGGGGTTAGTGGGTGGGTTATACTCTTCTGTATCCTCTTGAGTTTTTTTTTTAAGCATGTGCCTGTATTAAAGTAACAAAACAAAAACAATTTATGATAGTACACGTTATTTTGAGGTTCAGAAAAAGAGGTCTCTTCTAATTGGAGCATTTGGTCAGCCTTACTGAAAAGAAGTGGGATTTGAAGGATGCATGAAGTATGCATAGGCAACAAGGAATGGGAAAATGGCCCAGATGGGTGAAATAGTGTGAATAAGGGTACAGAAGTGGAATTGTGCAAAGGACCTTTGCATATTAAACCATAATCAGGATAAAATGTGTGAGTACTAGCAAATAGGAGTAAACAGGTGAGTTCAACTGAGACTAGAAAATTTTGATGCCCAGAAAATGAATTCAAGAACTTTCCTGGACTTCCCTGGTGGTCCAGTGGCTAAGACTCTGAGCTCTCAGTGCAGGGGGCCCAGGTTCAATCCCTGGTCGGGGAGCTGGATCCCACATGCTGCAACTGGGACCCGGAGCAGCCAAATAAATAAATAAAATTTAAAAAAAAAAAAGAACTTTCCCTATTAATTATGAAGGCTCGCTAACTGTGTGGAGGCAGGTAACCCACAAGAATTTGACTTTCTAGGTTGAATTTAGTAGTGATTAATGTGATTTGCAAAGGGTAGGGAGGCCATTTGGTAAGTCTTGCACTTGCTCAGGTGTGAAATAATAAAGTCCCAAAGTGGAATTTGTATAGTTTTGGGGGGAGAGGTGGGAGCACACTGCACAGCATGCAGAGCTTCCCTGACCAGGATTGAGCCTGTGCCCCCTGCTGCAGAAGTGCAGAGTCCTAGCCTCTGGACAGCCAGTGAAGTCAAAGTCGCTCAGTTGTGACCGACTCTCCGCAACACCATGGAGTGTAGCCTGCCAGGCTCCTCTATTCATGGAATTCTCCAGGCAAGAATACTGGAGTGGGCTGCCATGGGGATCTTCCCAAGCCAGGGATTGAACCCAGTCTCCCACATTGCAGGTGGATTCTTTAACATCTGAGCCACCAGGGAAGCCCAAGAATACTGGAGTGGGTAGCTTATTCCTTCTCTAGGGGATCATCCCAACCCAGAAATTGAACTGGGGTTTCCTGATTTTCAGGCAGATTCTTTACCAACTGAGCTACCAGGGAAGCCCCTGGACAACCAGGGAGGTCCCCAAATTGGAACTTAGAAGAGAAACATTTAAAGGAAGAATCAATAGAAATTGCTGATTTACTGAACATAAATTGAGAAGCCAAAGACTGCAAGAGATTCGTAAGCAGAGGGATGGTGGTATCAGTGCCACAGATAGGAAAGATTGAAAGAATGAGTGTGGTTTGGGTGAAATTGAGGTGATAGCCAATCCTTCTGTCTGTTATACTCTATTGCTGACGGCTTCTACACAGAATGGTCCCAGAATTGTGCTTCCTTAGTTGTGTCTTTTCCCCTCGACTCAGTGGTTGTGTCTCATAGCAGCACTGCTAATGCCCTCTTCTCTACCCAGAGCTTTGATGCTTCCCATCTCTTATTAACCTAACCTAAAGGAAAAACCAGTAATTTGAGGTTAGCTCTCTGTTTGGTTTTTGCTCAGCAGAGTTAAATTTTATAATACACATTTTCTCCAGAGGCCTTTTTTTTTTGTAATGTCCCTGACCGTCTTCCATAAGATAGAGATTATAGGAAGGTAGCTTTCAGAAATGGAGAAGGCAATGGTAACCCACTCCAGTGTTCTTGCCTGGAAAATCCCATGGACGGAGGAGCCTGGTGGGCTGCCATCTGTGGGGTCGCACAGAGTCAGATACGACTGAAGTGACTTAGCAGCAGCAGCTTTCAGAAAAGTGTATTTTTGTTTTTTATATAAAGTCTTTATTGAATTTGTTACAACGTTGCTTCTGTTTTTGGTTTTATGGCTGCGAGTGTCTTGTACTATTGCATATGCAGTCCTTTAAATCCATATATTTATAAAACGTGTAAAAGTAACTTTTCTTTTTACAGAAATGAGCTCATACTTACATTTTATTCCATAGTTTGCTTATTTTATTTAACATGTCAAGTAAGTTTCTCCATTTGGATTCAATTCAGTTCAGTTGCTCATCATGTCCGACTCTTTGCAACCCTGTGGACTGCAACACGCCAGGCTTCCCTGTCCCATCACCAACTCCCAAAGCTTACTCAAACTCATGTCCATTGAGTCAGTGATACCAACCAACCATCTCATCCTCTGTCGTCCCCTTCTCTTCCCACCTTCAATCTTTCCCAGCATCAGGGTCTTTTCTAGTGAGTCAGTTCTTTGCATTACCCTCATTCTATTGCTTCTTGACTTTTCCCCCCAATGACTAGTTTTCTCTGTAGAGCATACCACCCTTGATTTCCAGTTTTCCTTTTCAATCAGTACTGCAGTGAACATCTGTGTACCTACAGATTTGCACGTTTGTATTATTTCTCTATGAAAAATTGCTAAAAGATTTGTTGGACCAAAGAATAAGATCAAAAGATAACAGGTTTTGATACAATACATTGCCAGTAGATAAACTAATCTTGCTCTTCGTTTCTTTGTCATCATCTTATTTGGAACACCAGAATGAAAGGTACTTGCACCTTGCAGCTAAACTTCTGGATGCAAAAGAGCAAGCAGCTGCCTTTAAACTAGAAAAGAAGAAGCAAGGCCAAAAAGAGGCTCAAGAGAAAATAAGGAAATTTCAAAGAGGTAAACACTTTAAAATTCTTAGATGTATTAATATGTCTTTTTTATTGGCTTTCCTAGGATGGTAGTTGCCTCTTTTTTGTATGTCTTCTCTTTCCTAACAGTTTACACTTGGGGTTGGCAAACTTTTGCAACAAGGCAAATAGTAAATTTAAGTTTTACAGGTTGTTATGATTACTCAACTCTGCTACCACAGCATAAAAGCAGCCATATACAAGACATAAGCAAATGGTTATGTTTTCACAAAACTCTATGGATGCTGAAATTTCATATAATTTTCACATGGCACCAAATATTTCTTCCTTTTATCTTTTTCAACCAGTTAAAGATGTAAAAATCATCCTTAGCTCACAGACCATATGGAAATAGGTAGCGGGGCTGGATTTGGCCTGCAGCCATAGTTAGTTAACCTGAAGTGTACACCATAAAACACTATCTCCACTCAAGAAGGAGAGGTGAATATAATTCCATGAGAATTTACTTTTAGTGAAGATGTTTTTCCTGGCCTTCTACATCTGTTAAGTGATTTGTTCTAAAAATGTTAGTATATAATGTGAAAATAAATTGCCTTGAACTTCTAGCACAAATTCCTAGTAGGAAGGAAAAAGAAGCAATGTTTTTTAAAAAAAATTGCAGAGTAAAAAGGCATGAAAAACAAATATGAATAAAAATAAAATAAGCATCATTTTTTTTGGTAGAAATGGAAACTTTAGAAGATCATCCAGTATTCAATCCAGCCATAAAGATTTCATACCAACAGAATGAAAGAAAGAAGCCTCCTGTAGTCACAGAAGGAGAAAGTGCTTTGAACTTTAATTTATTTGAAAAGTCTGCAGCTGCTCCTGAAGAAGAAAAAGGTAAAATGAAGGGAGAGTGTTCCAAAGTGTAATTTGTAAATAGTAAAACATCAAGGACTATATAATTGAGAAATTGTATTAACTTTGTATTCCAACAAACTACAAAAGATGGCAGTAAAGTTACACTTCCACATACTTTCTTGGAAAAGTAATAATTATAATAATTTGTTTAGCATTTTGTGATTACCAACATCTGGCTTCAGCCTCATCTCTCTCCAGTTCAGACTCCTGCCAGAATTATCTTTCTGTAACACAGATCAAAATATGAGTTTCTGGTTAAAAATGTTAATCAGTTAACAAGTTCAAACCTTCTATTATGGCACTGACGATCCTTTGCATTCTGCCACAGTCTGCCTTTCCACCTTATTCTCCCAGCTATGTACTACAGCTGTATCATTCTTAAAACATATATTCTTTCATGGCTCCATGACTTTGCTCATCCTATTATCTCCTTTTAGGCCAGCCTTTCCCTTGCTCGAATCAGGTCTGTCCGTCCTTTTCTCACCTATTCTCTTAAAAAAAATCTGTTCCCAAAAGTGAGAGAACCTTAATCCTTCAAAAGATATTCTGTATTACTACATAAGCATTTTTAAAGAACCAATCTTTGTCATTTTAGAGAAAAAGAAAGAACCTCATGATGTAAGAAATTTTGACTATACTGCTCGAAGCTGGACTGGAAAATCTCCCAAACAGTTTCTGATCGATTGGGTCAGGAAGAATCTTCCCAAGAGTCCAAATCCTTCCTTTGAAAAAGTTGCAGTAGGTAGATACTGGAAATGTAGGTATGTTTTTGGTTAACTGAGTGAACTTTTAGAAAAATCTAAGATGAAGATACTTTTTTTCTTATGAGTTAAGTAGGTGTTCAGGAAGCTGGTTCCACATCTCTAGGTTGATAGTGCCTATAAATCATTACCTAGTATTAATATAGTGTTTTCTGTGAGAATATTTAATATAAATAACGTAAACTACAGTTCAGTGTTAATGGGATTCTGACCATTTTTACTTCATCAATTTTATTTTAAAATGTCTTTGGCTTCTTTTAGGGTGAGGGTAATCAAGTCTGAAGATGATGTCCTGGTCGTGTGCCCTACGATCTTAACAGAGGACGGTATGCAGGCTCAGCACCTGGGAGCTACTTTAGCTCTTTATCGTTTAGTGAAAGGGCAGGTAAGTTTTTATAGATCCAAGTGTCTCAAAATTCATTTGTGGAGTAATGGGTATATTTTGTCAACATAAAACTATCTGCATGTGGAAGGTAGTATTTAATCGTGGCCCTTTGTGCCAGTTTTCTCTTCACTGAATGCTGCTTCTGAGTAGTCCTTGTTTCTTGCTTATTTATAATTTTGACTTTGTCTCATCTCCAAACATAGTTCAAGCTTTCTCTCCTTGGACCAGAGGCACTGAACCATTTGGTCCAGCTTTGCAAGCTACACTGATTTAAAGATTAAAAAACTGTGCTAGAGTGATTGAATTAAGGAGAGTTTTTAAACAATTGTTTTCCTTTAACGTTATATTGTCTCTCGACTTTAAAATACAAGACATTGGTTCCAGTTTTCACTTTTAGGTTATATCGACTAAAGCTTCTAGTTTAAGGAAGGATGAAAATAAGTATTACTGAAGAGAGCACTTTTAAGAGAACACTATGCTCTTTTTTTTTGGTTGGGAGTATTGTCAACATTTTCTCTTTGTAATAAACGTGTATATCTTTCTTCCTGGTGAATTAGAACTACTGAAAATTTAGACACTGATTAAGTGGAATTCCAAATAATAATTCTTTTCCATTTTCTCTCAGTAAAAGTTCTTAATGTCTTTATTTCCCTTGTTTTGCAAAATAAGGTATCATAAGGTAAGCTTAATTGATGGAAATGACTGTCAATGTTTCAAAAATAATTGTGGGCTCTTAATAAAACAGAGGCAGGATAACTTAGATTCCATCCAATGGAGTTCAAAGTAAAATACTTTGACTTGTAATATACAAATGGAATCTCAGCGGGGACTTTGAGAAATGCTTTGTGGATCATCTACATATTTAAATAGCACCACTATGAAGTGAAGTGAAGTGACTCAGTCGTGTCTGACTCTTTGTGACCCCATGGACTGTAGCCTACCTGGCTCCTCCCTCCATGGGATTCTCCAGGCAAGAGTACTGGAGTGGGTTGCCATTTCCTTCTCCAGGGGATCTTCCCGACCCAGGGATCGAACCCAGGTCTCCCACATTCCCGGCAGACGCTTTAACCTCTGAGCCACCAGGGAAATAGCACCACTATAGGAATAAATAATAAACATGTGTTTAATAGTTTATTGTGTTCGAGAATAAGCACTCGGAGAAGGCAATGGCACCCCACTCCAGTACTCTTGCTTGGAAAATCCCATGAACGGAGGAGCCTGTTAGGCTGCAATCCATGGGGTTGCTAAGAGTCGGACACGACTGAGCGACTTCACTTTCACTTTTCACTTTCACGCATTGGAGAAGGAAATGGCAACCCACTCTAGTGTTCTTGCCTGGAGAATCCCATGGAGGGAGGAGCCAGGTAGGCTACAGACGGAGCCTGGTGGGCTGCCGTCTATGGGGTCGCACAGAGTTGGACACGACTGAAGTGACTTAGCATAGCATAGAGTAAGCATTGTGTTTGATTAACTGAAAGTTTACCTCAGAGTATGCATATAAAGGAGGTATAATTATTAGCCCCATTTTACAAATTTAGAAACTAAGACACCAAGAAGTTGTTACTTGCCCAAGGTCACACAGCTAGTAAGTCCAGAAGCCTGAATATATATGCTGTTTATAGATTTGCATCATATGCATGTATGTGTGCGCTCAGTCATGTCTACTCTTTGTGACCCCATGGACTATATATAGCCCACTAGCCTCCTCTGGCCATAGAATTTTCCAGGCAAAAATACTGGAGCAGGTTGCCATTTCCTACTCCAGATATGCTGTATATCTTTTATTAAAATACGGTAGTAACCTACTAGTTTAAGAGCTATTTTAAGAAGCAATAGCTATTCTTTTCAATTCTAACCTATTGAATTTTGGTATCCAGTAATTAGTCAACACAACGTATTACTATTTTTTTCCTTTATAGTCAGTTCATCAGTTGCTTCCTCCTACTTACCGAGATGTTTGGCTAGAATGGAGTGATGCGGAAAAGAAAAAGGAAGAATTAAATAAAATGGAAACCAATAAACCACGTGACCTTTTTATTGCCAAACTTCTGAATAAACTGAAACAGCAGCAGCAACAGCAACAACAGCATTCTGAAAATAAGAGAGAAAACTCTGAAGATCCTGAGGAATCTTGGGAAAATTTAGTTTCTGATGAGGATTTTTCTGCACTGTCCTTGGAATCAGAAAAGGTGGAAGATTTGGAACCTGTTAGAAACCTCTTTAGAAAGTTGCAAAGCACACCTAAGTACCAGAGACTTCTAAAGGAAAGGCAACAGTTACCTGTGTTTAAACACAGGAGTTCAGTTGTTGAAACTCTTAAAAGGCACCGGGTTGTGGTGGTGGCAGGTGAAACAGGGAGTGGTAAAAGTACTCAAGTGCCACATTTTCTCTTAGAAGATCTGCTCCTGAATGAGTGGGGAACAACTAAATGTAACATTGTCTGCACCCAGCCCCGAAGAATCTCAGCAGTGAGTCTAGCCACAAGAGTGTGTGATGAATTGGGCTGTGAAAATGGACCTGGAGGAAAGGTAAAATGTTGTTCAACTCTACCTCAGAGAATGGTGATATGACATTACTTACCTGTGCTCTTGGGATCCAAATGGAACCTGTACCATATATGAATTTTGACCAATACTGTTTGTTCAATAGCACATCTCAGGTGCTTTTCATGTTTTCTTTGATAGGTATGATATGCCACTCTCCTTTATAGGAAAAGGATTGTAAGTAATTATCATTAAAATTCTCATGTAAAAGGAAAAATATATTCACTTTAATAACTGAGTACTCCAATATATTACGTTACTAAGTTGACCATTCAAAGAATATAAATACATACAGGTAAATTGTAATACCAGATATCTCAGTATCTGGAAATCTTTTCTGTAGGATATATTCCTGAATGATTTTCATTAGCTCAATGAACAGAAGCAAAAAAACAGTATAGAAGACTATATCAGACTATTTTCAAATCCTATATATAAAAAAAAAATAGAAAAAGGAACTTAAAATACCTGTTGTCCTGTGTTTGGGGATAAAAGTGTACACAAAACTGGCCAAACCTTAACCAGAGTGACTGCAAAATATAGGAATTAATAAAATTGGTTTAGAACCAAATATAATGAATTACAAGTTCATGTAATTCAATTTAATTATGCTTTGAATTGTTCTTTCTAGATAGGTACTTAACATTTTTGTTTATCTTTACCTTCATTAAAATTTTATGTGCAAATTTTTCTGGATTCTCTTATGACATGTAAGGGGACAAAGGGCACAATTTCTGTCTTATAAGGAATTTAAATTAAGGGGATGACAGACATGTTTACAAACACAGCAAAGGAATGACTGAAGGAGTAAGAAAGAAAATGTGATGGAAATAGAAGTGACTTCAGGATTCTCATCAGGCACCACTGGTTTTTAATGGTTGCAGCTTTTATGAGATCTTGATAGAAGAGTAGACTTAAGTTGTAGGAGCAGATCTAAAATTCTGTTCCTGAGCACCTCAATATTTTGCTCCAAGATAATTTCATAAGAAATTGATTAAATCTATTAATATTTCCATAATCATGTTAATGGTACTCAAAGCAGGAGAACAGCTTTTTGTTTCAAAATTCTGAAAAAAGTTTTTTCTTGTTTAAGTTGCCAAAACAAATTTTATAGTTTGGTATAATTGAAAACATAGGAAAGTAATAAATGGCACTAAACAGATTTACTTAGACTGCTCCATATAGGAGCAGGGCCAGCACCTGTACTTCAGTCTCTAAAGCTTATTTCCCAGATCATTTGTGAGAATCCAGTCTTGGCTCTGTGTTTTCCCTTCAGAATTCTTTGTGTGGATATCAGATCCGGATGGAGTCTCGTGCTAGTGAATCTACCAGGTTACTCTATTGTACAACAGGGGTTCTGCTAAGAAAACTTCAAGAAGATGGTCTCCTAACAAATGTGTCTCATGTTATTGTAGATGAGGTGAGTAGATTCTATCGCTGTATGTTCAGGAAATGATTCTAAACATTTTTGTGTTAAAAAGATGTTACTTCTAATACTAGGTAACATTTTCTTCATTTTTACTAAATGCCAAGCACTTTACATGTAATTAGTTAATATCCTCTAACAAACAGGTCTCATGCTAATTGATACATTTAACAAATACTGTAGAACATTTGCTGTATGCCAGGGGCTATTCTAAGGACTTCATGTATACAACTTCATTTAATCCTTCCAGCAATCCTTCATTTAATCAAAAGAAATAGATATTATTATCCCTATTTTAAAGTTGAGGAAACTGAGGCACACAGAGTTTATATAGCTTACTCAAGTTCATACAGTCAGTAAGTTCTGCAGCTAGGGGTTCAAGCCTAGGGAAGCCGGCTGCAGACATCTCTTATCAGTTAGTGTGTGTTAAACTGATTTGCTTTGTACATAATTTTTTGAAGAAATTATATATATAGCATTTTAGTTATTTAAAATTTTTTTTCAATTTTCCCTGATGTAAAGTTTTTATGAATTTAATTCACCAAGTTCAGAAGGCATTAGTGAAAGTTCAATCATTCTTTGATTTTTAATTAATAGATTTAATTAACAGATTTTTAATTAATATATTAAATATAGATTACTGGGTTATTTTCCTCCTTTTGGTTAGTAAGTATTAGAAGTATAGAGAGATACAAAAATGAAAATAAAAATTATCTGTAGTCTCATGATTCAGAAAAAAATTAATGTTGCCATTTGTACATTTATATATGTATTTTTTTATAGTTTGTATATTCACTTTATAATTCTCTCACATCATTAGTCTGCAAAAATACCATTTTTTTTAAATTTCTTTTTTTTTTTTTTTTCTAATTTTATTTTATAAAAATACCATTTTTTAATAGCTTTATAGAAGTGTGTTATTTGGATATCCCATAATTTATTTAACCATTTTCCTGTTGTTGTACTAGTTCAGCTTAAGATGTTTTTAAATACAATATTTCGGTAATAGGTAAGTGATAGAAATTCAAGAGAAAGAAAGAGGATGTATGGCAGCTCGATTGAGCATGCCCATGGGTAACTGCGGAGAAGGCAATGGCACCCCACTCCAGTACTCTTGCCTGGAAAATCCCATGGATGGAGGAGCCTGGTAGGCTGCAGTCCATGGGGTCGCTAAGAGTCGGACACAACTGAGCGACTTCACTTTCTCTTTTCACTTTCATTCATTGGAGAAGGAAATGGCAACCCACTCCAGTGTTCTTGACGAGAATCCCAGGGACAGGGAAGCCTGGTGGGCTGCCGTCTATGGGGTCACACAGAGTCGGACACGACGGAAGTGACTTAGCATGGGTAACTGCTCCTGGCAGTGATGGGTGTAGCCATGTTTGTTAATACCTGGATTTTAGCAGTATCGTCAAGAATCAACTTACAATGCTAATTTGTTTGTTTATAATGAGAATTTTTTTCTGTTAGTTAAGATGAAATATTTGCATCAGCCAGTAGTTTTTCTGGGAACTCCAAATTATTAAAAAACTGTGTATGTGTGAGTCACTCAGTTGTGTCCAACTCTTTGAGACCCCATGAGCTGTAGCCCGCCAGGCTCCTCTGTCCATGGAATTCTCCAGGCCAGAATACTGGAGTGGGTTGCCATTCCCTTCTCCAGGAGATCTTCCCAATCCAGAGATCAAATCCAGGTCTCCCTCATTACAGGCAGATTCTTTACTGTCTGAATCACCAGGGAAGTTTGTTTAGTAAATATATATCAGAATGAATCCTAATTTAAAAGTTAGACCAACTGCAGGGAGCTGTTCTTTGATGGTTTTGTATTATTAATAGCAGTCTGTAGACCTGATTTACTGAACTGTGCTTCAGTGTGATACTCTCAGCCTCTTACTGAACAGTACAATAAGAGAAAACCCAGTGAAATTCATTATCATGTTAAATATAATGATGAAAGAGATGCTGGGACAGAACTCATTATATTATTCAGGAGCTTCTTTATGAAGATGTTTAGGATGATAATCTGACTTTCTTATTAGGAATAGTTGTGTGATTTGTTTTAGTTTATGGTCAGTGTGAGAGTTATGCAGCTTTTCCTCTGGCAGCTGTTATGTTTACAGCCAATCTTTTTGCCCACCTCTCTAAAATGTACTTAATAAAGTATACATTTTATGTCTTATCCTCATTTAAAATTTTCTTTTTTAAAAAATCAATATTTGGGGACTTCCCTGGCAATCCAGTGATTAAGACTCCATGCTGCCACTGCAGGGACACAGGTTCAATCCCTGCTTGAGGAACTAAGTTCCCACATCCAGAGCAGTGCAGCAAAAAATAAATTTTAAAAAATGATACCTGTATGAATTACCATCTATTTGAGGAGGTTCCCCAGATCTGTTTCATCTATCAGAAAATATTTCTCTCAAGCTTCAGATAATATCCTGATCAAACCAGTAAAGTAAAAATATCCAAAATTATTCCTTCTTTCTTGCATATCCTCTAAATCAGGTCACCTGGACTTTGTTGATTTTTTTTGAATACTTCTCTCATTCATATACTTCTCTCCGTATTTACTGGCATTGCCCTCATATATGCTACCATTATGTTATTTAATTACTTAATAAGCTTCTAATTAAAGTGCCTACTTTCTGTTTTGTTCTCTTCTACATTCTTCACATTATAGCTAGAGTTACCTTTTTTAAAACAAAGTTCAAACCACATGATGCCCCTACTTTAAAATATCTTACTCACTATCCTGACTCATTAGGATAAAGTCTCAGCTTCTTAACAGAGTTTACGAGACCTCATATGAACAGATTACTGAGCACCTCACCCTCTCTGTCTCTTGCCCATTCCTCATCTCATGCTCAAGGCATTATTTTTGTTGCATCATTTCTTGAAATGTAGTATGATCCCACTGTCCTCCATGATTTTGCACAAGTTATGTCCCATGACCACTTCTTCTCCCTTTTTCATACTGTTCTTTCCTCCTTTTTTAAAAACTCATTTCAGTTCTCAGCATAGATATCAATTCCCTCTTAGCAGCCTTCCTGACCACCTGAATTAGCTACCCCTTGCTGTACAGCAGGAACTAATACAACATTGTAAATCAACTATAACTCCAATAAAAATATATATATATAAACATATATAAAATATATATATATAAAACAAAACCAAAAAAGAATATTAGACTGAAAAAAACCCAAAATAGTTGCCCTTCATATATAATTTCAAGCCATCCTATACAGAATCCAATTATAAGGCTATAAACTCTGAAATGACTATTTCAGTCATTATTCCCCAGCATCTAGCACAATGCTGAGTACTATTTGTTGATCTCCTCTGATAGCCAATCACTCTATGAAATTTGTATTGTTTTATAGAAGAAGAAATAGGCCCAGGGATATTTGAATAACTTTCCCAAAGTCATATTTTAATTGATCAAGCCAAGAAGAATTAAGCCTAAGCAAGCAATTCCAGAGTCTGAACATTTAACCACTATTGCCTCCCTTCCACGAAAAATGATCAAACCTATTTTAATTTTTGTTGATCAAACCTGTTTTAGTTTTTGTTATCTCAATGTATTCTATCTTTTGTATGCTACTTTAAATCTCAAGAAATAAAATGGGGTAGAAATAAATCCAGTACAGCAAATGGCAATATAGACTAGTACATCCAGCAGATACTAAGTTCTGACAACATCCCATGTTTTAATGCTCTTTAGCAAGTTTACAGTGCTCATCCCTAAAATGCATCTGTTCGAAAAGCATAAAACCCATTTTTTAGGCAGTTGATAGAACCTGTCAGATTCATACTAAAATAATTCCCCCTTTGCAGAAAAGTGTATAAACGATCTGTCTTGCTGCAGTTTTGTGTCTGTTCAATTATATATTAGTGGCAGAGCTTTTAAGCATTACACTGGCTTCTGAGTGAAATTTGGGAGATACTTTAATCTTATCAGCTGAACAGTTATAGACTATCTCCTAAGGTAAGAGTCTTACTATCATAGCTAATCTTGTTCATTATATGCTGATTTTTACTGACTTCAGTTTTAAAGAGGGTGACTTTATTTTCAATTTGGAAGATCTACCTCATTTGAAACACAGCTTCTCTCACCTTCTCTATGTATTGACTGTATGTAAATATTGATTAACTTTTAGTAGATTTGAAGGTCTGATTGTTTTAACTTCTTAATAGACCTTATTATGTAAGGGCTTCCCTGGTGGCTCAAATGTTAAAGAATCTGCCTGCAATGCAGGAGACCTGAGTATGATCCTTTGGTTGGAAAGATTCCCTGGAGAAGGAAATGGCAACCCCTCCAGTATTTTTGCCTGGAGAATTCCATGGACAGAGGAGCCTGGTGGGCTACAGCCCATGGGGTTGCAAAGAGTTGAACACGACTGAGCAAATAACACACAGACCTTATATATGACTGTTTTTTTTAATTCTCTTTATACTAGGTTCATGAGAGAAGTGTCCAGTCAGACTTCCTACTAATTATCTTGAAGGAAATTTTACAGAAACGTTCTGATTTACATTTGATTCTCATGAGTGCCACTGTAGACTGTGAAAAGTTTTCTACCTATTTCACACACTGCCCTATTCTGAGAATTTCCGGAAGAAGTTATCCTGTTGAGGTAAGTTTTTTTAATAATGCCTATGTAAACAGAAACTACGTGCCCACCAGTGAGTGTCCCCAGAAGATAGGCCCTTAAGTTTGCTGCTGCTGCTAAGTCGCTTCAGTCGTGTCTGACTCTGTGCAACCCCATAGATGGCAGCCCAGCAGGCTCCCCCATCCCTGGGATCCTCCAGGCAAGAACACTGGAGTGGGTTGCCGTTGCCTTCTCCAATGCATGAAAGTGAAAGGGAAGTCGCTCAGTCGTCTCCGACTCCTAGCAACCCCATGGACTGCAGCCTACCAGGCTCCTCTGTCCATGGGATTTTCCAGGCAAGAGTACTGGAGTGGGGTGCCATTGCCTTCTCCCCCTTAAGTCTGAGCCTAGAACTATTCCTAAGGTAATGCAAGCCAAGAGAGGACCTGGAGCTGGCCTTGGGAATCAGATAGTTGAGCTGCCTTGACTAAGCATGGGTAGACTGGAAGGATTGTGCTGAATGACATACCTCAGGTACACAGCATAAAACACAGTTCTATAGCAAAGCCAAATCTACATCCAGATTGGGGTCACTGCCTAACAATAAGGAACTGCTTTTCCACCATGTGGAAGTCGGATATGAGAGTTGGAGTATAAAGACGGCTGAGCGCTGAAGAATTGATGCTTTTGAACTATGGTGTTGGAGAAGACTCTTGAGAGTCCCTTGGAGTGCAAGGACATCCAACCAGTCCATCCTAAAGGAAATCAGTCCTGAATATTAATTGGAAGGACTGATGCTGAAGCTGAAATTCCAGCACTTTGTCCACCTGATGTGAAGAACTGACTCATTGGAAAAGACCCTGATGCTGGGTAAGACTGAAGGCGGGAGGAGAATGGGACAAACGAGGATGAGATGGTTGGATGGCATCACCGACTCGATGGACATGAGTTTGAGTAAGCTTCAGGAGTTGGTGATGGACAGGGAATTCTGGCGTACTGCAGTCTGTGGGGTCGCAAAGAGTTGGATGCAACTGAACTGAACTTTCCACCCATCCCTCAAATTGAGGGGGATTTGTCTTTGAAGCTTTCTTCTGTTCTCACTGTTTGCCCTTTTGGTTCAGCTGATAAACAATCTTTAAATTGATTTTCACATGTAAAAAATATACACCATAATGTACTTTGTCCTAGAACTGCTAGGGACAGATACACATCTATATCAGGCAAGTTCTTCATTCCCAAATAATGCAGAAAAAATTTTTTTTTCATAATATTCTAATTAGCATGTGGTAACATTCAGGAAGCTAGCAATCCCTTGTTCTCTTTAAGATGATATTTACTGAAATGAATTTGAGCTCACTGTTCATATGCCTTCATCTGTGCAGGTTTTTCATCTTGAAGATATAATAGAGGAAACAGGCTTTGTACTGGAGAAAGACTCAGAATATTGTCAGAAATTTCTGGAGGAGGAAGAAGAAATAACCATTAATGTTACAACCAAAGCAGGAGGAATAAAAAAGTATCAGGTAAGAAGAAAACATTTTAAAAGACATCTGATGATGATGTCCAAGGCACAAACTACCATAAGAGTTTTAAAGTCATGTGGCTGGCACAGTGCATTCAAATACATTTTGTTAGAGGAATAACAGATACGATTATGAGCAAATCTTGAAGATAATTTCTTTAATCTTTGTTTTATTGACTCTTTTACTGTTTTTACTTACTGTTTGGTTTATGATATTTGCTTTATCTCAACACCTTAAATTGGCTGGTGCAGGCCCAGAGTCTAGATCCCTGCCACTGATTTTTCTTAAGAGCCTTTGTGCTGGCATTAGCCATCCAGGGAAGCACAGTTCTTCATAGAGAGTTAGTTTAGTCTGAATGACATAATTTTAGGAATATCACAAAAGCTATGCTCCTGCATTTTGACCAGTGGTACTATTTACATGTTTTCACTGTATCTACAATATTTCATTCATCTAATGGACAAATTTAGTTAATCTTTTAATTAAGCAGATAAATCAAGGAAGCAAAAACTAAAATCTTCTTAAAACTGTAGAAACAGAGATTAGAAACAAAAGAAAGACGTCAAAAAATTAAAGGTAGTATTTCAAAGGAGATAGTTGGAACTCAGCAACCAAAGTAGAATCTAGAATGAGGTAGGTGTAAATTACTTAGTAAAGTTATCACGACCTCTTGGCCTGCTTTTCAGTTGCCACAGAACAGCGCAGCCATTATTCTGTTTTTCTTCATTTCTTTAAGTGTTTACATGCCAAGATTAAAAGTTTTGCTGTACTTCAGGGGGCTGGGAGAAATTAATAGGATAGAGATGAAATTTTATCATACTTTAATACTGTTAAAAATTGTATTCTTGCTATATTTTAATGAAATAATGGTGACAGAAAAATATAGATTTAAATAAACGCAAGTAGCTCGTTTTTTCCTTCTTTGTCTTTACTTCATATTTTTGTTCAGGTTTTTCCGATTATGTTTCTTTTAGGAATACATCCCAGTTCAGACTGGAACAAGTGCTGATTTAAATCCATTTTACCAAAAGTATAGCAGTCGCACACAGCATGCTATTCTCTACATGAATCCTCATAAAATCAACCTGGATCTCATTTTGGAACTTCTTACATATTTAGGTATGTACCTATTTCTAATGTGTCTCCATTTGTTTTGATAAAACTTTTCTACTAACTGGAGATGTTTTATTAATATTTTATATGCTGTTCCTTATTTTTGAATACTGTATCTTTCAAAAAATTTCAGACAGAAGTCCTCAGTTCAAAAATGTTGAAGGAGCAGTACTGATCTTTTTACCAGGCCTTGCTCATATTCAACAGTTGTATGATCTCTTATCAACTGACAGAAGATTTTTTTCAGAACGGTAACTACAGATCTTCATTATATTCCTGGTAGTTTTAAAATAGAGCAGTGTTTTGTACATTAAAATTCTTGATCAGAGCTTTCAAAGTCTTTTCACCTTTATTTAAAATTGTCCATGACAAAGCAATTCTTATTTTAACTTTCTGTTATAGCATTTTATCTACTAAAAATTTTAGGTACTTTTTCTACATTTGTTTTATTTTCTTAATATGATTTAGCAGAGGGAAACTTGTAGTTAAGAATAAGATGGTGACTCCCCTCCCCACCCCGTGGGACGGTGCAAAACCCCAACAGCACTGCAGCTTATCATCCACACAGACTGAGCTGGCTCTTTACTGTGTTTGTTTTCATATAGTTTATTACTGCTGTTATCATTATCACTTTGGCATCAGAATATATTTTTTAAAATTCTTTAAACCCTACATTCATATAATTCATATTAAATTTTTTCTCATCAATGAGTATATATATATTATTCTCAGAACTTTTGTGTGTGTTTAAAATTTTTCATAATAAAACATTTTTAAATTGCTTCCTATTTGCAAATAAATTTTGTTATTCTTTGCAGTGTCTTCTAAAGAGAAACTCTTGCTAAGAACTATGATTTTAACTTTCAGATATAAAGTGATAGCTCTGCATTCTATTCTTTCAACTCAAGATCAAGCTGCAGCATTCACACTTCCTCCTCAAGGAGTCAGGAAGGTAAAACTCAGTACATCAAATTTATATGTGATCCACCTGAGAACAGTTCATGAAAATGACTCCCTATCATCAAAGACAGTTATTAAGTGCCTTATACATGGCAGATTCCAGATGCTCTACAGTCTAATATCATCAAAAATGAACCCAATATTAAAATTCAATTTATATTTATATTATGTTAGGTGTTTATATTATGTGTTATCAATAACTTTAGAGGAGTGGTAGGAGAAGGCAATGGCACCCCACTCTAGTACTCTCGCCTGGAAAATCCCATGGATGGAGGAGCCTGGAAGGCTGCAGTCCATGGGGTCGCTGAGAGTCGGACACGACTGAGCGACTTCACTTTCACTTTTCACTTTCATGCATTGGAGAAGGAAATGGCAACCCACTCCAGTGTTCTTGCCTGGAGAATCCCAGGGACGGGGGAACCTGGTGGGCTGCCAGACGTCTTTGGGGTCGCACAGAGTCGGACACGACTGAAGCGACTTAGCAGCAGCAGCAGCAGTTTAAAAACATGGCATTATTGTTGCTTTTGAGAAGAAAAAGTCACTACTATTCCTTCAAGAAGAGAACACAAAGGATGTTTGATGTCAGAAGCTACTTAAATCCTGGGAGGATTCTTTTTTTTTGTTCTCTATAATCTATTCATCCCTGATCATTTTTGCAACACAGAGAACATTAGGTTAGGAAACAATCTTAAGGTATTTTCATTGTCTCCTGTCTTCAGGATTCTGAATGAAGAGATACTTGGAAAAAGTTTCTCAGATTCTTGTCCCGAAGCTGCTGCCATGTCTGTGGCCTTTGACAACCTACTCAGCCTTACTTTCTCATCTTTAAAAGGGGTTGAATTAAATTTATGATTTTCTAACTGTGCTCTGAAAAATCCAGGGGTTCATAGGTTATGCTCTGATCTGTAACATTTGGGCTTCTCTGAAAGATTTTGTCTGAAGAAAAGAATTCCACCACCTCTAAACACTTTGATCACCTAGGTCCTATCTAAGTCTTAATAATCTGGGTTCTCTTTCCTAGGATGAAGGATAAGAAAAGCAAGCATTCAGTATTGAGATAGAGTGATAACATAGTGAACTGACCTAGAGTTTCCTAAATGTTTCACCTCCAAAGACTCAACAGAAGAAAAAAACACACACACAAGAAGATGGGCTATTCAGCCATCACCATTAAGAACTTTTGAGCTAGAAAGGGACCTAAGAAATATATTTCTACCTCCTAATTTGAGACCAGAGAGGTAAAATGACTTGCCCAGGTCGCAAAGCTAATAAGTAGCAGAGCCGGGGCAACAACCCACCAGTTCTCCTTACTAAAGAAAGTATTCCCTAATAATTGTAAAGTTTCTGCTGAGCAGTCTCCATTCTCTGACCCACTTTCCCATTCTATGTGTATCATTTTTAAAATGACTGACTAGAATTAAGGGACTAAAAGTATTTCTGTTGGAAATACTTTAATAATTAATGAGGTGATAAAATTAATTAGAGCAAATTTAAGTTACACAGCAATAGCAATTAGATTGTGAATTTTTGTAAAGAATAATTGGAATTCACTTTTTAAAATGCATTGGCTAAACTAAAGAATTTTTAAGTGATGGCACATGGCTGAAAGTTGTTACCTAAATGTTTTGGCTTTGTGTTTTCAGATTGTTTTGGCAACAAATATTGCAGAGACAGGTATCACTATTCCAGATGTTGTATTTGTAATTGATACTGGAAGAACGAAAGAAAATAAGTAAGTTTGCATTTTCCTCCCAAATCAAAACATATTTAACCTGAAAAGAGCTTGGGACTCTTGAATTGTTAGGAGACATCACAGAACCATCCCAGTCAGTACATGTACTGCCAAAACAAGCACTAGATCTCAGAATCACATGGGGAACATCTCAAATGTCCTAATTCTGTCCAAAACAAAAGGTTTCAGAGAAGCTGTAGGGAAGTTTTAAATGTCTGAGAATAAACGTCAAAATTGATGTCATCGGTTTTCCCATAAGTAATATCAGTGTACTGCTACTGATAGGAAAGTGCTAAGAAAACGTTCAGACATAAATACTTATCAGTTAGTTTGTAAAATAAATTGTTTTACAAAAGCATTATTTGTGGGATTATAAAAAAGCATGGGTTTTAGAATCAGAGTTAGATTATAAATCTCTGATCTATAGTCTTGAGCAAGTAATATGACATCAGTTATAATTATCAGTATTCTCCTCATATGTAAGTGGGAAAATTAAAATTTCATAAATTGAAAGTACGTAGTACAGTAATTGGAGCATAGTAGATGACTTTAACTGTTAAATAACTTTAACAGAAAGATTATTGCTTTATAAATGTTTTGATGTTTATATTTAACAAATAAGGGAGATCATCTTTGTGGTCTATTCTAATCTATATACACTGTCCCTAATCTTAGAAAACTTTAGCAATATTTGGAAATGAGTATGACTGTCCAGTACAAAATATACTCCTGATTTTTTTTAACTGTACCTTTAGAGGAAGTGTTTTCAGGGTTGAACTGTATTTTGTGAAAGGTGCTTTGAATTGTGATGTTCACAGCAGAATTTCTCACTTTTTCAAAGAATTCTTATTGCATAATTAATAGGCATTCTAATCTTCAACTTTAGAATCAAATACTTCCCCTTTTGTTTTTAGATTTTGATTTAAGTCGGTTATCTACATATTATCTCCTAAAACATTTTTCTAGGTACCATGAGAGCAGTCAGATGAGTTCTTTGGTTGAGACATTTGTCAGCAAAGCCAGTGCTCTGCAGCGCCAGGGGAGAGCTGGGCGGGTCAGAGATGGCTTCTGTTTCCGCATGTATACAAGAGAAAGGTACGGCATAGCCTGGAGATTAAAAACACACAAACCAGCGTGGCATTTCTGATAATATGTGTTTAGGATTATATTACCTTATTTTTCAGATTTGAAGGCTTTATGGACTATTCTGTCCCTGAAATCTTGCGTGTGCCTTTGGAGGAATTATGTCTTCATATTATGGTAATCCCAAGGGAATTTAGATGAACTTTTGTTCTCCACCCCTTTCTAAGAAAAAAGAAAAAGAAGACCTAAATTTATCTTACCTTCTGTTGCACTAGATTTTCAAGTATTTTATTTACTCTGCTCTAAGAAATTCCCCCTTCCCCCATATTTTGTAAGTAACTCACTGTGCTTTAAATCTGCCATAGGCACTCATACTTTAAGAAATTAAAATACAGACTCATAGCCCAGAACCTGGTTCTCAACTGGGGATAATATTGCTTACCAGGGAAAGCCTGGAATGTCAGGAGACATTTTTAGTTGTCAGAACTGAGGGGAGAGGGAGACCATGCTATGGACATCTAGTGGGTCAAGACCAGGGATGCTGCTGAACACTCTACAGTGAACAGCACAGTCCCCTAAAACAAAGAATTATCTGGGCCCACTAACAACAGAGCTGGTCTTGAAAAGTCCTGAACTAGACCAAAGGCTTCCTGGTATGAAAGATCTAAAATATCCTTCAGTTCTTAGATTTTTTGGTTCTATAAAAATCAGGAATGAAGAAACTAAAAATATGCAACTGGAAAAATCTCCTCTTTGCTTAAAATTTTACTTATTTTTAGTTCCAGTTTGACCATCTTTTTTAAAATTTTTTCTGATCACATCCAAATTTATCACTTTTTCAATCTGCAGAAATGCAATCTTGGTTCTCCTGAAGATTTCCTCTCCAAAGCTTTAGATCCTCCTCAGCTTCAAGTAATCAGCAATGCAATGAATTTACTCCGAAAAATTGGAGCTTGTGAACTAAACGAGCCTAAACTGACCCCACTGGGCCAGCACCTTGCAGCTCTGCCTGTGAATGTCAAGATTGGCAAGATGCTTATTTTTGGCGCCATTTTTGGCTGCCTGGATCCAGTGGTAAGACAAGCAACACTGCTGCTTCTTCACTGTAAATATCATTTTGCTTGGGGAGGTATTAAGTTGGGAAAAAATTTTTAACTAAATAGAGTGTCTATACTAACATTACAGAGAAGGCAATGGCACCCTACTCCAGTACTCTTGCCTGGACAATCCCATGGACGGAGGAGCCTGGTAGGCTGCAGTCCATGGGGATGTGAAGGGTCGGGCACAACTGAGCGACTTCCCTTTCACTTTTCACTTTCATGCATTGGAGAAGGACATGGCAACCCACTCCAGTGTTCTTGCCTGGAGAATCCCAGGGACGGAGAAGCCTGGTGGGCTGCCATCTATGGGGTCACTCAGAGTCGGACACGACTGAAGCAACTTAGCAGCAGCAGCAGCATACTAACATTAAAGCCAGAAAATCTGAATGCTTAATAAAAATTTTTGAATATTTAACTTTTTATATTTATATACAAGAAAGTATCTTCACCCATATACTCTTGTGTATTGTGGGTATTATTTTGTAAAAGGGTTTTGGCTTGTAGACTTCTGCTATCAAACATCCCACTTGAAATATTTACTTAATTCTTTGTGTGTGTGTGTGTGCGTATATATATATATAGTAGATGATTCATACTGTAGATGGATTCATTGACAGTTTTGAACTCCACACTTTAGAATCAAAACTTCCTTCCCTTTTTCTGGGTTTTCTCTGAGCTAGCAATTACCAGCAATTCTGTTTTCTCAAATTATCTCAGAATTAACAAACTTTTTGCCTCTCTCTGAATCTCTTGCCTGCTTTGCCATTCCAACTTTATCAAGTTGTAGCCTTTTCTGGGACTACAAATAAGGCTGTTTGAAATCAAAATGGAGAGAGTATAACTTACTCTAGTCTTTTTTTTTTCCCCTAGTATCAGAAATATATACCAGAATTGTGTTGAGTCCAAGAAATATCTACTGCCATGATAGTTGATCTGAAAAGCTGCAGCAACAACAAATGGGTTGATATATAGTCCAGATTATTTAAGAATTTAATATTTAAGGAGCACTGTAGGCAATGGAAATTCAGACTCAGAGTCAAGATCTCTGGTCTGTGATTAAGGAATTTCTTTTAACTGTGTGACAGACTATCAGTCTCTTGCACAAATACTCATTTTTTAAAATCCTGATTCTGTTGCTATTACTTCCCTGTCTCACAAAGATAATATAAAAGTAAATGATAGATTTTTTAAATTCCATAAAATGAAACTAAAAGTAACTAACTAAAACGAAAATGCTAGCTATTATTAGAACACAGTAAATTCAAAAGAAGAAGCATGCAACTTGAAAGTGCAGTTGTTTTATGATTTGCTTTCTATTACAATACAAATCAGCTTTCAGTGTGTATCTCTTTAAGGTTAAATTTTTTTGTTTATTTATGGGCAGGCAACATTAGCTGCAGTTATGACAGAGAAGTCTCCTTTTATCACACCAATTGGTCGAAAAGATGAAGCAGATCTTGCAAAATCAGCCTTGGCCATGGCAGATTCAGATCATCTGACGATCTACAATGCATACCTGGGGTAAAGAAATAATCTGGGTTTTGTCAGTAGGTCAAACCTGGGGGTATTAACTATTTAAAAAATTTATCTTTGACTTTTATTAAAAAGATACATTTAAGGTTTAAATTTAGTATTAGTTACTTCATCTGTCAGGTATAATTATTTTAGAGATTTGTATTTTTATGATCCTAAACTTTAAGAACAATGTACTTTGTATTACTATGTGTATATTACCTTATATTTGAAGTTATTAATTTACTGTTATACATAAGCAAAAAATACCTGTATTGTAGTTGAAATTGGCTAGCTCTTAAAACAGGCAAGGCCCTTCCTCATTTTACATGATTATAATATAATTAAAGCTATGGTTAGTACCTCTGAAAGTGAGAGTTTGGAAACATTAAACTTTGGTCATTTTTCTTACATAGATGGAAAAAAGCACGGCAGGAAGGAGGCTATCGTTCTGAAATAGCATATTGCCGGAAGAACTTTCTTAATAGAACATCACTGTTAACCCTAGAGGTAAGTCTTAATGCAACTGTCTTAATTTAGGGTCATATGGTGGACCAGTGGGATTATGTTGGGAAAAGAAATGCCTAGGATAGTGCTTGACACATAGTAAGTGTTTAATAAACATTTGCTAAATTAATGAATTTGTGATTTTTTTGTTTTGTTTACCACAACAGGTAACCTGTATTACATGGTTATTCAAATAGTATTTAACAGGGACTTCCTTGGCTGTTCAGTGGTTAAAACTTTGCTTCCAAAATAGTGTTTAACAATCATATTATATTCAGGAAGTGGTCAAAGATGCAATATGATTTCATAGAAATAACTAGTTTGGGAATTAGGATAGTTGTCTATTCAACAGCTCAAGCTTGGAGAAGGTTAATTTAGTCTCAGTTTCTCATTTTAAAAAAAGAAATTGAATTGGGGATATGCTACAGTTTTTCTCAGCTCTGAAAATCAGTTGTTACTTTGAATTATCATGGAAATTTTCAACTATACATAAACGTGACAATAGTATAGTGAACTCCTGTGTACTTACTTCACACTTCATAGTTATCAACATGTGCTCAGTCTTGTTTTACTTATACTCCCCTTAATCCACTCTCTGCCCTCTAGATGATCTTGAAGCAAATCCCAGATGTCAGGTTATTATATATCTCTGAAGTATAGGACTTGTTTTTTTCTTTAGCATTATCATGCCTTGAAAAATAATTCCTTTATATCGTCAACTATACAGTGTGTAAATATCCCTGATTTTTCATATTTTTTTTTTTTACAGCTAGTTCAAATCATGATCCACACAAGGTCCACATGTTAAAATCGGTTGATATGTCTCAAGTGTAGTACAGCATTTAAAGGGAAATGGTGTTTAGGGCAGACGTGCTATAAAAGCATTCAGAAAATAAACTTAACCTCTCACATAATTCCCCTATTCTATGCTCATATTTTAAAAGGTTGTCTGGCTTGGGTTCAAGATATGGAGAGATAAGCAACGCTCCTTTGTCTGCACTCCACTTCCTCCAGACCTTCAAGTTGCCCCCCACTCCCTTCCTTCTATCAGCCTTGTCTTCACCTCCCCTAGGCTACAGGGTTTTCAGTTCTTTACCAGTCTGGTGGTATTACAGCAACTGTCTGTCTGATTTTTCTTCTCCTGGAATTGAAGTCCCTTAAGTCCCAAACCAGAAAACTCAAGGAAATCCTAAATGTAAACTTCATCTTTTAATCACTTGTATCCTGTCTACTTTAAAAATGCTCATCCTTGCGAGACAGCAAAAGAGACACAGATATAAAGAACAGACTTTTGGACTCTGTGGGAGAAGGCAAGGGTGGGATGATTTGAGAGAATAGCATTGAAACATGTATATTATCATATGTGAAATAGATCGCCAGTCCAGGCTTGATGCATGAGACAGGGCGCTCAGGGCTGGTACACCAGGATGACCCTTAGGGATGGGATGGGGAGGGAGGTAGGAGGGAGGGTCAGGATGGGGAACACATGTACACCCATGGCTGATTCATGTGAATATATGGCAAAAACCACCACAATATTGTAAAGTAATTCAGTTCAGTTCAGTTCAGTCGCTCAGTCGTGTCTGACTCTTTGCGACCCCATGAACTGCAGCACTGCGGCACCCCAGGCCTCCCTGTCCATCACCAACTCCCGGAGTCCACCCAAATCCATGTAAAGTAATTAGCCTCCAATTTTTAAAAAAAGGCAAAAAAATAAAATTGGATTTAAAAAAAAAAATACTCATCCTCCCTGTGGTATTTTAGCTGATTGGCATTACTAAAGGTAGAAAAAGATTTTAAGCAACAAGTTTAGATGGTTGCCATTAATAAACATGGTCAGAGTTCTTCAGGAAATTGTTTCCCAGAGACAAGTGAAGAAGGTTCTCGCAGTCTAGGATCAGAGTCCTCTGTAGTTCTTCCTCAGTGTCTCTATGAGCCCATCCTTATTGAGTAAAACTATTGAAAGCAGAGCTACTGTTAAAGTAGATATACTGAATGAAAATGCATTCAGGCACATTTTTATTGCTTTCACTTATTAGACATTCGTATGTTAATTGAAGTATGGTTGATTTATAATATAATAGGCATACAGCACAGTGATTCAATAATTTTCTAGATTATACTCCATTAGAAGTGATTGTAAAATACTGACTATAGTTCCTGTGATGTACAATATATCCTAGTTGCCTGTCTGTCTTATACAGACTGGTGTGTGCCGCTTAATTCCATATCCCTGTCTTGCTCCGCCCCCTTTGCCTTCCTCCAGTGGTGCCACTTGTTTGTTCTATCTGTGCGGCCGTTTCTGTTTTGCTGTATGCGTTTGTTTATTTCAGGTCCCACAGTTCAGTGATAGCACACAGTGTTTGTCTTTCTCTGCCTCACTTCACTAGCATACTGTCAGTCCATCACCGTTGCTGCAAGTGGCAGGTTTTTTTTTCATTTTTACTAAAGTTTTATTATATATTTACGGAACTTGAGGAATAGTAATATATTAAAACATTTCTTCAAAGTATTGGCTGTGTTAAACTGAAAATAAACTGATACGTTAATGAAATGCCTAAAGAGTTGGCTAAACTAATAAAGTATTATTTATTCAAAGAATAATGCACAAGGACTTCCCTGGCAGTCCAGTGGTCGGCATTCTGTGCTTCCAATGCAGGGTCATGGATTTGATCCCTGGTCAGGGAACTAAGATCCCACATTCCATGAGATGTGGCCAAAAAAATATTAAAAAAAAAAACAAAACAAGAACGCACAGAGATATATACTTCATGCTGCTGGTTTTACTTAGTAATATGATGGATTAGGAAAATATTTGACAAATGTTAATATAATAAGGTTAGAAATGAAACATTTTAGCATGCCAAATTCCGCAAGTTTTTTTTAATTGGCATGTAGTTGGTTTATAATATTAATTTCAGGTATATACATAGTGATTCACAAATTTTAAAGATGATAGTCCATTATGGTTAACTGCAGAATATTGGGTTTTATTGGGTATATTCCATGTGCTGGCAACATGTCCTTGTAACTTAATTATTTTACACATAGTAGATTGTACCTCTCAGCCACCTATCCCTACCTTGCCCCTCGCTCCTTCCCTCTCCCTACTGGTGGCCACTAATGTGTTCTCTATGTTTGTGTTTCTTTTTTGTGTTATATTCACTAATTTTATTTTTTTTAGAGTCCACATATAAGTGATAACATATAGTATTTTTCTTTGTCTGTCTGACTTATTTCACTTAGCATAATGCCCTCCAGGTCCATCTACTTTGTAGCAAAAGGCAAAAATTCATTCTTTTTGTGCTGAATAATATCCCATTGTGTGTGTGTGTGTGTATTATCATCTTTCTCCATTTGTCTGTTGATGGACATTTGGGTTTCTTTCATGTCTTGGCTATTTTGTAAACATCTATGAACATTGGAGTTCATGTATCTTTTTGAATTAGTGTTTTCATTTTTTTCTGGATATATGCCCGGGATTGAGATTGCTAGATCATGTGGTAATTCTCTTTTTAGCTTTTTGGAATCCTGTCCATTTTGATAGGAAACAGTAATATAAAGTACAAGGTTGTTTGGCACCTTCTTTAACTGATTATGATCGTGTCTCTTTTTAACAAACCAATCTAGGATGTAAAGCAGGAGTTAATCAAGTTGGTTAAAGCAGCAGGATTTTTATCATCTACAACTTCTAATACCTTCGAAGGAAACAGAGCCACACAGACCCTTTCCTTCCAAGAAATTGCCCTTCTTAAAGCTGTACTTACTGCTGGACTGTATGACAATGTGGGAAAGATAATCTACACAAAATCAGTTGATATTACAGAAAAATTGGCTTGCATTGTGGAGACAGCCCAAGGCAAAGCACAAGTACATCCATCCTCAGTTAATCGAGATTTGCAGATTTATGGATGGCTTTTATACCAGGAGAAGGTAAAGTGCTCATTCTTAAATTCCAGTATTCGGGACATTATTCTAGAAGTCAGTCATAACAAATTTGGATGCCTACCAAATAGTATATTTGGTTCTTAAACTGAGTTGTTCATGTTTGTTCATATTTGAAATCAAGATGTTCATGGTTTCTCAACAAAAATATAAACATGTCTTTTTTCTACATCTCCAAATAAGGGGGATATGGAATGGGATAGAACTAAACGTGATGTTACAGCAGTCTGAGACACAATGCAACCTAAGATGACTTAATAGCAAATATTTGTAGATTAAAACAGTCAACCTTTTGAATCATAGCTCATTAAATTAATAAAGATCCATAATTTCAAGCACTGGCTTGAGTAAATCCCAGCTGTCAGCAAACTTAAATATGTAAAACATGACAAATTCCTGACTAATGGTCATTGCTAAACCTTGCTGTAGAAACCAGGCACTTTGAAACTTAATCATAATTTTTATCTTTCCACTAATTATTTAACAGTATTAGCATAACACTACTTTTTCATACTTTATGTTCAAGGTATACAATTCAGCCTTACAATTAATGTTGGAAATCCTTTTAATAGTATAAATACACAGGTGGTGACTGTGATTATTATAAAAGAGATTGTGCAACATAATGTAGACATGTAGCTTTATAAAACAATTTAAAATAGTAGCAAATTATAGAAAAATGCTTACATGAAACAGAAAATGAATTTTTTATTTTTTTAGGCTATGAAGTGTCTTTTTTTTTTTTTTTAATACAGATACGATATGCCCGAGTGTATTTGAGGGAAACTACCCTAATAACCCCTTTTCCAGTTTTACTTTTTGGTGGTGATATAGAAGTTCAGCATCGGGAACGCCTTATCTCTGTTGATGGCTGGATCTATTTTCAGGTACATGCTACAACTGATCTTAAAATTTTACTGCCAATACCATTGAGATAGATTTTTTTTTTCTTTTTTTTTTTTTTATTGGAGTTTGCATAATTTCTTCCTATGGTTTGACTTAAATAGAAGACATCCATATTTTATCTTGCCTGTATGGTTTTAAACCTGCTTAATTTTAAAATCAAACTATATTCCTAATTGCATATTGCATTTATTGTCAGTAATAATGATTTGCCATGTGGTGGACTTCAGTAGTTAATTTTACATGGATCATCCTAATTTAATACCCTAACAACCTTGTTAGATGATTTCTTTCTATTGACGAGGCACTTAAGCTGAGTTAGAGTTAAATAGCTTACATGGATTGTTAATGGTAGAGCAAGGTTTAAACCTAGAACTATATGATCCTCAGACTTGTGCTCCTTCTGCTATATCATGCCACCTATAAAAAGACACAAATTCATTTAATTCATACTGTTAAAATTCTCCTCTGGAAAAATTAGACCAACCAGTGTGCTACCAACAATAAGTTTATGTCTCTATAACTTATCAACATTGACCACTTTAAGCAAATCTAATACATTCTGCTCTGATATACCATGATAGCTGTTTGTCTAAGACTGGAGATGTAAATTTTAAATGCAGTTTAAAAAATATGTGCACTTCTCACAAAGAGGGGGAGATGGTGATAGTGTTCTATAACTGGATTGTGGTGATGGCTGTACAACTCTATAAGTTCATTAAAAATCATTGAGTTGTACACAGTAAATTTTTATGATCTATAAATTATTCCTTAGTAAAGCTATTTTAAAAATTACATTTTAAAACCTGTAGTCCTCTTTCTTCCTCTTCCGGGGACGATATCTAGAGGTATTCAGGATGGTCCAGTGTCTGACCTACCGTCGGAGGCCGTCCTACAATACAGCCTCTAACAAAACCAGGCTGTCCCAAATCCCTGGTAATGGCATTGTTTGCCTTTATACCGAGAAGGTTGGGAAAGCACCAGAATCCACATGTGGGCTGTGCCCAGGCCGATTTCAAGGAGTTCATGCTGTGAGACCTGAAGTTCTTAGGAGGTTGTCTAAAATGAAAAAACACAATCAGCTGGGCCTATGATGGTTCTATATGTGCTAAATGTGTCCACGACAGGATAAGCATGCTTTCCTTATCGAGGAGCAGAAGATCATTGTGAAATTGTTGAAAGTACAAGCACAGAGTCAGAAAGCTAATTAAAAAATGAAGCATTTTTGAGCAATAAAATCAAAAAGCACAAAAACGAAACTGTAGTCTTCACTCCCATAGAGTTGATACAAGAGAAGAAAACAATTGCAAAATGGTTGCTATACTCTGGAAAGAGGTATCAAGTTTATGGGTACTTATAAGGAAATTGAAGTTTATGTCTCTTAGCTGCAGAAGGTAATTTATTTTTCCCATAACATTTTATATTTAAGTCAATATGTGTTAAAGCACATTGTAAGGCATATATGCTTACCTTGATTTTTTCTAAACGCATTCACACTCCTGGGATTAATGTTCAATTTGTCATCTCTCAACAGGCACCTGTTAAGATAGCTGTCATTTTCAAGCAGCTACGAGTTCTCATTGATTCTGTTTTAAGAAAAAAACTTGAAAACCCTAAGATGTCTCTTGAAAGTAAGTGTCTGACTCTAAGAAAGAGAAACTTTCTCTGAGGTTCTCAATATGTTTTCTCTACCAGTCTCCCAAATGTAGAGCTGTTAGTCTGTAATCCTTCAACAGAAATCTGCAGGGGACACCTGAGTTGCCACTTAGTCTGGTATGTGCTTTGCTGTGCTTAGTCACTCAGTCGTGTCTGACTCTCTGCAACCCCGTAGACTGTAACCCACCAGGTTGCTCTGTCCATGGGGATTCTCCAGGCAAGAACATTGGAGTGGGTTGCCATGCCCTCCTCCAGGGTAGTCTGGTATAGTGTTTCCCAGACTTGCCAAATCATCAGAGTTATCCTGGCAGCTGTTAAATATATATAAATATGGTCCAAAGACCTACCTCAGGCATACTGAATCTCCTCTATGGGAGAAGCCTATGGCCATATTGCTGTTTTATAATCCTTTCATCTGTAACACTTCCCCTGTACTACCATCCCCATTTTTAAATGCAATTATTTTTAATAAACTAGGTTGTTTTTCTGGTAGAATTTCTTACATTTAGGATTTGGGCAGTTGCATCTTCATGCTTTGATTTAATGTTTCTCTGTTCCCTATATTTTCTGCAAACATGGGTTTGATCCCTCGGTCGGGAAGATCCCCTGGAGAAGGGCATGGCAGCCCCCTTCAGTCTTCTTGCCTGGAAAATTCCATGGACAGAGGAGCTTAGTGGGCTACAGTCCATGGGGTCATAAAGAGTTGGACATGACTGAGCAACTCACATACATACACATTCTCTATATTTCCTGAAAACTAGTAGTATACCTAATGACTTGATTAGAATCTGGTTTTTAGGAAAAGAATATTTTTTGGTTGGTGCTATATCCTTCCCATTTCATCACATCAGTTTCATTTTCTTGTTTTTAATGATAAGAATTGATCAATTTGTTCAATGTGATTATATTTAACAAATATCCCAATTAATTCTAGTAGGTAGGCAAGTTGGGGAGCTGCTGGTCTAGTGCTACTGCCCTGAAGTCTCACACTTTATTAATTTCCATAACGGAAGGTGAATGAATAAGCATTTAACTGTGTTAGTTTTCCTGTACTGCTGGAAACTTAAATCAGGTCTTGACATATTAAGAGAAGTGGGCTCTTCCCTTGAGGAACTCTGTGCACTACAAAACAGCCTAAAACAACAACAACAAAAAATACATTATATTAAGGACAGGTTGAACCTCAACTTTTAAATAAAGAAAAATCAATTTTAAAATGCTTTCAATGTTTATCTTTGCCATAACAGGAAAAGTGGAACCTGCCCTCTGATGAGGCATGTATTTTTGACTTCAGGGAGGATGAAGTACATTAGTGTCCTCTCTTTCTGGACTTTAGAGTAAAAGAAGTTGGGATCTAAGGGACACCAAGCTTTTGAAAAAGAAATAACTGAAGTTGCTCTTGTATTTTCTACTATACTGTTCCTCAGACTGAAAATCATAGTTCTGTCTAGACCTGTCCTGTTCGCCTTGCAGCCAGTGAACTTTCTTCCCTCACTCCTTTTTATTTAACGCCACTATAGCCTCCAAGAGCCTGAGTGTCAGCCCATGGGCCCAGTTATCAGACTTCTCCATTGCAGTCATTGAAACGTAGACCATTTTCTTATTGAAGTGTCTAGTAAGATAAGAATTTCAGTCTTGGAGTCCTGATAATTACAACTATTCAGAAAGTAGTTATGAAGTCACAATATCAGACCAACTGATTAAAAGCAGAGGCAGCTGTGAAAACCTCTAACAAATAACGTAGCCCCTGTTTAGTCTGTTTGTCCAATTAATTGGTGTTTGATTCCTTTGTTATGTAGAGCGGTCTATCACTTTGCCATCCACACTTCTCCTAGCGCACTTCCCTGGTAAATTTTTTGTTTCCTTTGAACTATACATGGAAAAACAGATAAACAGTGCTTTATTCCTTGCCCATACTGTTGGCATCCCGGCTAATTCTGAAGTGCATGGATGAGTCAAAAAGTAGACTTGAACTAGGTGAAAAAGTTAGGAAATATACTGTCTGAATAGAATTTTTAAGAAATAATAGAGGCATCTCTAGTTTTATAAGTGAATATTGCTGGTGTTAACTCTGTATTCTAATTTAAAAGAATCTTTTAATGAAGTATACCTGTGGTTTACATGTGTATACACTGAAAAATTAGTCAGTGATGAATTTATTCATTGGTTTTTTCTTCTTCCATCCAGATGACAAGATTCTCCAGATCATTACTGAATTGATAAAAACAGAGAATAATAATTGAAACTGCAATTCATGATCCACTGCTTTGAAGAGAGTCATGAAATTATGTGAAAATGGACCATCCCATTAAGTATTTCAGTACTTAAATGTTGGTACTAGTCATATAATGTAAAGGTGGTGGAAAAAAGCACATACTTTAAACATGTGTAATTTTCTAATTTCTTTTTAATGATAGCTATTCTCAGTGTATTTGCCACTACATTTACAATAAATTCTTTGGTATCATCCATGTAGTATTCATCATCATGTGCCTTACGGGCAAAGCCTGTGTCTGTAGTATCGTAACCTACTACTGTGATTCCCTGTGGACCCACCTCATCCTCTGATCAGTCCTTGATGTCTAGAGAGTTCAAACCTTGAGGAGGAAAAGGTCTAAAGGTCTTTCTCCCAGAGGAGAAAATGAGCTCCAAAACCAGTGGTAATTAAATTTTCACAAAAACATACAACTTGAGTTGTTTAATACTTGATAGGAAAAGTCAAAATCTAAATAAGGTATACATTATTAATAGATGCCATCTGTATCAGTAGCATTCACTAAAGCACAGACAGAGTACTGTAGGAGGATAGGCAGCAATGGATAATGCTACAGTCAACACAGGTGACACCATTTGCACCATTTTCCTCAGTCATAAGCTTTGATATCACTGCTCTTGAATCTTTTTTGTACCAATAGAATTGATAAGGTCAGTAACTTTAAGACACTAAAGCATACTTAGATATTTTTCAGTGGTTTTCTTTGTTTCACTTACGATTTTTGAAACTCCGTCTTGATTATGTTGAGGAATTTTCCATTTTCTGTCAAGATTGTTTCAGATCAGTTCAGTTCAGTCACTCAGTTGTGTCCGACTCCTTGCGACCCCATGAATCACAGCACGCCAGGCCTCCCTGTCCATCACCAACTCCTGGACTTCACTCAAACTCATGTCCATCGAGTCAGTGATGTCATCCAGCCATCTCATCCTCTGTCGTCCCCTTCTCCTGCCCCCAATCCCTCCCAGCATTGGGGTCTTTTCCACTCAGTCAACTCTTCGCATGAGGTGGCCAAAGTATTGGAGTTTCAGCTTCAGCATCAGTCCTTCCAATGAACACCCAGGACTAATCTCCTTTAGAATGGACTGATTGGATCTCCTCGCAGTCCAAGGGACTCTTAAGAGTCTTCTCCAACACCACAGTTCAAAAGCATGAATTCTTTGGCACTCAGCCTTCTTCACAGTCCAACTCTCACATCCATACATGACCACAGGAAAAACCATAGCCTTGACTAGATGAACCTTTGTTGGCAAAGTAATGTCTCTGCTTTTCAATATGCTATCTAGGTTGGTCATAACTTTCCTTCCAAGGAGTAAGCGTCTTTTAATTTCATGGCTGCAGTCACCATCTGCAGTCATTTTGGAGCCCCAAAAAATAGTCTGACACCGTTTCCACTGTTTCCCCATCTATTTCCCATGAAGTGATGGGACCAGATGCCATGATCTTCATTTTCTGAATGTTGAGCTTTAAGCCAACTTTTTCGCTCTCCTCTTTCACTTTCCTCAAGAGGCTTTTTAGTTCCTCTTCACTTTCTGCCATAAGGGTGGTGTCATCTGCATATCCGAGGTTATTGATATTTCTCCCGGCAATCTTGATTCCAGCTTGTGCTTTTTCCAGCCCAGCGTTTCTCATGATGTACTCTGCATAGAAGTTAAATAAGCAGGGTGACAATATACAGCCTTGACGTATTCCTTTTCCTATTTGGAACCAGTCTGTTGTTCCATGTCCAGTTCTAACTGTTGCTTCCTGACCTGCATATAGGTTTCTCAAGAGGCAGGTCAGGTGGTCTGGTATTCCCATCTCTTTCAGAATTTTCCACAGTTTATTGTGATCCACACAGTGAAAGGCTTTGGCATAGTCAATAAAGCAGAAATAGATGTTTTTCTGGAACTCTCTTGCTTTTTCCATGATCCACCTGATGTTGGCAATTTGATCTCTGATTCCTCTGCCTTTTCTAAAACCAGCTTGAACATCTGGAAGTTCGTAGTGCATTTATTGCTGAAGCCTGGCTTGGAGAATTTTGAGCATTACTTTACTAGCGTGTGAGATGAGTGCAGTTGTGCAGTAGTTTGAGCATTCTTTGGCATTGCCTTTCTTTGGGATTGGAATGGTTTGGAAAACTGACCTTTTCCAGTCTTGTGGCCACTGCTGAGTTTTCCAAATTTGCCTGCATATTGAGTGCAGCACTTTCACAGCATCATCTTTCAGGATTTGAAATAGCTCAACTGGAATTCCATCACCTCCACTAGCTTTGTTAATAGTGATGCTTTCTAAGGCCCACTTGACTTCACATTCCAGGATATCTGGCTGTAGGTGAGTGATCACACCATCATGATTATCTTAGTTGTGAAGCTCTTTTTTGTACAGTTCTTCTAGGAACTTCAGATATATTTTTGTGTAGACCAAATGGCAAAAATTGTATCTGAAGGACAAAAGATTAGAATTGAGTAGGTACTTAGTGACTATAGTTGACTGTCCATACAGTGGTACCAACCCTCCACCCAAAAATTTGTGTGTAACTTTTGACTCCCCCAAAACTTAACTTCTAGCCTACTGTTGGCCAGAAGCCATACAGCTGATTAACATGTGTTTTCTATCAGGGCTTCCCTGGTGGCTTAGCTGGTAAAGAATCTGCCTGCAATGCAGGAGACCTGGGTTTGATCCCTGGGTTGGGAAGATCCCCTGGAGAAGGGACCAGCTACCCACTCCAGTACTCTGTGTATAGTCCATGGGGTCACAAAGAGTCAAACTGGAGAATTGCATGGACTGTATAGTCTATGGGGTCACAAAGAGTCAGACACGACTGAACGCTTTTCACTTTCACTTTTCTATGTTATATCTAACATACATTTTATACATTCATGACATACCTAACTTTTTCTTAATTTTTTAAAAAATATTTCTAGGCTTCATGGCTTATCAGCAGGTTTTTAAAATTGTCACAAATGTCAAAAAATTTTCCAATATATTTATTGAAAAAAATCTCTGTAAGTGAACCCACACAGTTCAGACCTATGTTGGCCAAGGGGCAAGTGCATTTGTTGATGAATGAATAAAAGAAGCTGTAATTTTCACTTTATGTGCAGATGAAAGTAAAAATAGTAGCAATCTCTCATTTTAGGTTTCTGCTTGCAGTGTGAGAAGTGAATTGACAGCAAGGAGTCAAATGTGACTGGTTAGGAATCCCTCTCCAGTGCCATTAATAGAAATGAAAATGTTAAATGGAAGAGCTAGATAGGGTGCTGGAGGCAGTTCAACTTGTGAAATACAAGGACATAGAAATTGTGAAGTTGTGCTGGTGGAACTAACATTAATAGACTACTTTGTGTGTGCATGCTAGTGCCCAAATGTTCTTTGTATACTCACTTATTGAATCTCCACAACAGCCCTATGAGGTAGGTAGTGCATTATCTGCATTTTACAGATGAGGAAACAGGCCTGAGGAAGTGAAATAACTGGTCCAAGATCAGGCTGATAGTAAGAGGCAGAAGCATTATGGCTCTGAAGCCATTTACATTTCTGAAATGTAACCATTCCTTGGAAAATGTGAAAACAGTGGCTCACATCAGGATTAGGATCATAGAGTTAGAGTTTTTCACACAGAGGTGATAGTTAACAATGTGGGAATGAAGAAGATAACCACCAAAGGAGAGAGCAGATAGAAGATAAGTGATGTTAAAATCTTACAGAACATATTTCAAAATCCACTCACTCCTTTCCATCTCCTCAGCCATAACGCAGACCCACATCACCATCATCTTTCACCTACATCACTAGTAATCTACAAATTCGGCCCTCCCCTTCTTACCTCTCTCTAATCCATCTTCCCTGCAACTGTAAGAATGATCTTTTGAAAAAGTTATCTGTTGCTTGGCTGATTCAACCCTTGCTTGGCCTCCCACTGCCCTTAAAGTATGAACTTCAAAACATGCCTACAAAGCTTTAAGTGATCTGGATCTCGCTACCTTCCAACTCCTCTCCTCTCTACCTCTTCTTGCAGTGCTCCAGCCACACCAGGCTCCTTCGGAATCCCAGAAGATGCCAAGTTGCTTTTTAATTATATATACATGTTCTTTGTTCTGGTTCTTTACCACACAGACTATCCTGCTCCTTTGCTATCTTCACATACCACCCTACTGACTTCCTCACTGATGACCCTGCTGAAGTGTAGCTCCCCCTTTTAATCACTCAACACACATACTCTTCTCAGAAGGTACCATCTGCCTTCTGTCTTCTCCCACAGGACCACAGACTGCATTTGACTGCTTTCCCGTGCTACTGTATACTGGCTGTGGCACATACAGGCATTCAATAAATGTCTGCTGAAGATGAATGAGGTATGAGGAGGGGCAGCATCAGGCATTCTTGCCAAAGTCCAGGAAGGAGTTTCTGGGAAGCAAGGGTATTGTCAACAGACGTTATGGATTAAGAAAAGACTTCCAGATTTCATAAGCAGGTCCCGCTTTTGAGAGCAGTGTTTGAATTAAGGCTGGCAAGGAAGGACACTGAGAGGTCCCACAGCCGCCTACACATTCAGTGGTTTGCTAAAGGTACTTGCAGGACTACTGTGATAGAGAAAGATACAATAGGATCAGCCAGGGGAAGACACTTCACAGGGAGTCTGGAGGAATCTACCAAAAGGCTTTCTCCATGTTGTGCAATGTCTCTGCCCAGAGAAGTTTGTTGGAGACTCAAAGTCCAAGGATTTTACTGAGGGCTGGTTACAGGCACAAAGACCAAAATCATAACTATCAAAATTCCAGACTCCCAGAAGGAAAGCAGGCATTCAGTGCCTCAAGCAGAAAAAAAGCGTTATCTGAAATGCAAGCAACTTTTCAAAAACCAAATTCTCAGGCTCCAGCCAAGAGCCAGCCCTGCAAACAGACCCTTCTAAAGACAGTAACCCCAGGACTGCTGTGTTCAAAACTCTTGCCTGCACAGTCACAAAGCTACCAAATCCATTCCCACAAAGGATTTTTAGAGAATGATTACAAACTAAAAGGTAGGGCACCAAATGAAAAATAATCCTTACAGATGTGATGAAGAAACAGAAAGCATAAGAGGTTGAAGAATGAGATACTTTAGGATAAAAGAAGACCTTCACTGATTTGCAGATAAATAACTAGCTGAGGTTGAGGATAATACTACCATTGGAAGGAGCCCAAGAAAGAACTAAAGAAGAATATAGAGAACAACTTGAAAAAGCTTTTTGGCTTAACCTACCCAGAAATGCTTAGGGACTTGAGGAGATAAGCAACTTAAGTTAATAAAAGGTGTTTTTGCATTCAAGTGACCTTGGTGTTGGGCTTCCCAGGTGGCTCAGTGGTAAAGAATCTGCCTACCAATGCAAAAGACGCAAGAGATGCTAGTTCGATCTCTAGGTCAGGAAGGTCTGCTGGAGGAGGAAACGGCAACCCACTCCAGTATTCTTGGCCTGGAAAATTCCATGGACAGAGGAGCCTGGTGGGCTACAGTCCAGTCAGTTCAGTTGCTAAGTCATGTCCAGCTCTTTGCGACTCCATGGACTGCAGCATGCCAGGCTTCTCTGTCCATCACCAACTGCCAGAGCTTGCTCAAACTCGTCCATTGAGTCGGTGATGTCATCCAACCATCTCATCCTGTCGTCCCCTTCTCCTCCTGCCTTCAATCCTTTCCAGCATCAGGGTCTTTCCAATGAGTCAGTTCTTTGCATCAGGTGGCCAAAGTATTAGAGCTTCAGCTTCAGCATCAGTCCTTCCAATGCATATTCAGGACTGATTTCCTTTAGGATTGACTGGTTTGATCTTGCAGTCCAAGGAACTCTCAAGAGTCTTCTCCAACACCACCGTTCAAAAGCAACAATTCTTTGGTATTCAACCTTCTTTATGGTCCAACTCTGACATCCATACATGACTACTGTAAAAACCATAGCTTTGACTAGACGAACCTTGTTGGTGAAGTAATGTCTCTCCTTTTTAATATGCTGTCTAGGTCTGTCATAGATTTTCTTCCAAGGAGCAAGCGTCTTAATTTCATGGCTGTTCATAGGACCTCAAAGAGACACAACTGAGCATGCATATATACACACGACCTTGGGATCTTAGAGTGAAACAGACTCTAATCTATTTTGTCTTCTTTATGGCTTTCTTAGTAACATTTTTGTTATCTTGTTTTATTGTAAAAATATAGTATATAATACATATAACATACAAAATATGTTAATCGATTGTTGACATCATCAATAAGGCTTCCAATCAACAGTGGGCTATTAGTAAAGTTATCTATGATTTTCAGTAGCGTGGCAGGAAGGGGAAGGGTTGGTGCCCCAACCCTACAATGCTGAAGGGTCAACTGCACACTGCAAAATGATCACCACAATAAGTCTTGTTAATATTTATCACTATGGCTATAAAAATTTTTTTCCTTTTTTTTCTTTTTTTATTCCTTTTTGTTCTTTCTTATGATGAGAACTTTTAAGATCCACAGGACTTTGTGGAAAACAATTATATCGCAGAGGTTCTCCCACAGGAGTGAAAGTCTGGGGCCACACACATCAGGTTCCCCAGTCTGGGGGTCTGACACTGGGAAGAAGAGCCCCCAGAGCATCTGGCTTTGAAGGCCAGCAGGACTTGATCACAAGAACTCCACAGGACTGGGGAAAACAGAGACTCCACTCTTAGAGGATGCACACAAGCTCCTATCAACACCAGGACCTGGGGGGAAAAAAACAGTGCATAGCAGCCGGGACCAGACCTACCTGCTGATCTTGGAGGGTCTCTTGGGGAAGCAGGAGGCAGCTGTGACTCACTGTTTGGGCAAGGACACTGGTGGCAGAGGTACGAGGGAGTATTCCTTGGTGTGAACTGTCCTAGACGCAGTCATCTGAGGCCAAGACTGGCCCCACCCCACAGCCTGTAGGCTCCCGTGCTGGAATGCCTCAGGCCAAACAATCAACATGGCAGGAACACAGAAATGAAGATGAAGCAAGGGAGTACCAGAAAAACACATACTTCTGCTTCATCGACTACTCTAAAGCTTTGACTGTGTGGGTCACAACAAACTGTGGAAAATTCTTCAAGAGATGGGAATACCAGATCACGTTACCTGCCTCCTGAGAAACCTATATGCAGGTCAAGAATCAACAGTTAGAACCAGACATGGAACAAAAGATGGCTTCCAAATTGAGAAAGGGGTATGTCAAGGCTATATGCTGTCACCCTGCTTATTTAACTTATATGCAGAGTACATCATGTGAAATGCCAGACTGGATGAAGCACAAGCTGCAATCAAGACTGCCAGGAGAAATATCAATAACCTCAGATATGCAGATAACACCACCCAAATGTCAGAAAGCAAAGAGGAACTAAAGAGCCTCTTGATGAAGGTAAAAGAGGAAAGTGAAAAAGCTAGCTTAAAACTCAACATTCAGGAAACTAAGATCATGGCATCTGGACCCATCACTTCATGGCAAATAGATGGGGAAAAAATGGAAACAGTGACAGACTTTACTTTCTTGGGCTCCAAAATCAACTGTAGACAGAGATTGCAGCCCTGAAATTAAAAGACACTTGCTCCTTGGAAGAAAAGCTATGACAAACCTAGACAGCATATTAAAAAGCAGAGACATCACTTTGCCAACAAAGGTTTTTCCTTTTTGCCAATATGGTTTTTCCAGTAGTCATGTAAGCATGTGAGAGCGGGACCAAAAAGAAGGCTGAGCACTGAAGAATTGATGCTTTGGAACTGTGGTGTTGGAGAAAACTCTTGAGAGTCCCTTGGACTACAAGGAGATCAAGCCAGTCAATTCTAAAGGAATTCAACTCTGGATATCCAATGGAAGGACTGATGCTGAAGTTGAAGCTCCAATACTTTGGCCATCAGATGTGAAGAGCGGACTCATTGGAAACAACCCTGATGCTGGGAAAGACTGAGGGCCAGAAAAGAAGGGGGCAACAGGAGATGAGATAGCTGGATGGCATCAGTGCCTCAAAGGACGAGTTTGAGCAAACTCCAGGAGATATGAAGGACCCCAAAGCCTGGCATGCTGCAGTTCATGGAGTCAAAAAGAGTCCTACACGACTTAGCAACTAAACAACAACAACATACAAAAGGCAGATTCCAATGAAGAGAGCCCGGTCAACTCAGCCCATGCCACTCAGGCACTAAAGAGACCAATCCAAGCGTCAAGTAAGAATCAGAGATAAAGAGAACAACTTCACCAAAGTACCACCCTTAAGAACTAGCTGGTGAAAGTGAAAGTGTTAGTTGTTCAGTTGTGTCCAACTATTTGCAATCCCATGGACTGTAGCCCACCTGGCTCCTCCATCCATGGAATTCTCCAGGCAAGAATACTGGAGTGGGTAGCCATTCCCTTCTCCAGGGGATCTTCCCAACCCAGAAACTGAACCCAGGTCTCCTACATTGCAGGCAGATTCGTTACTGTCACAGTGATATTAATTTAGACAAACCACACACAAGGCCAAGGAAAATAGGTCCACCAATAAGGGCAGGGCTTCTGGGGTGACAGTCGTAAAGAACTATTGAAAGGAGTAAGGAAAGAGATTTTAAAGTTAGGTTTGGGTAGCCCTGATATTCAGGTTGTGAATTTCTGAGGCCATATAGAAAGAGAATTGCTATATAACAGTATTCATGGGTATGGTAGCTAACAAGTAAAATTCAGTCTAGCATAGAGACCTCACATACCTGGAAAACACTAAGATATAATCTAGGAGTAAATTGGAATTTTACTAGAGTAAACAATGGTACCAAATTAAAATTCTATCCAGTCAAGAGTCCCCAAAACCAGGTCAAGACAAAGTCACACAAATAGTCAGTAGTAGAGCTTTAGACTAGAATCTGTAGAAGGAATCAGTGCTGTGTAAATGCATCTGTTCCTAGTTTTGCAACATCAATTCTCTGTATATATTTTCCCCTCAGTTTTCTAGTTGATATGTTTGTAAAAGATTCTATTCTAGCCTCTAGATAACAGAAGAGAAAAGGGTCAGGTGAGTGTGGCAACTGTGGGTCCAATGCGGGTATCTGGACCCTCTGAAGTAAAAGCCAGACAGAATCAGGATTGTCTGTCCATGTCCATCCACTGGGTTTTCCTATGTGGACAAAAAGAAAATGTTGTCTGCTATTTCAGAAAACAAGGAGTGTTGCGCCATCAAGACATCAGCTGCTGCAGCCTCACCCCAACTGCCTTACTGCCCTCCTCAGTGTACCCTGAAGGGAGTTTAGAATGGAGAAAAACAGGATACTGGCCCTAGATGGTTACGATGGCTATCAAAGGAACAATTTCAATGAGCTCAAACTCTTGCATCTTCCCATACATAGAAACAGAGAGGGAAATGAAAACCCACTCCAGTATTCTTGCCCGGAGAATCCCATGGACAGAGGAGCCTGGCAGGCTACAGTCCGTGGGGTTGCAAGAGTCAAACACAACTTAGCAACTGAAGAGAGAGAGAGGTACACAGAAAAGCACTAAAATTATTAATTTGAGATATGTGTTCTTTTGTAATTAGCAGTCATCTTTTTATATATTAGACTACATGTTTTTCTGTGAAGCAAAAACTCCTGGCTCTTTCCATACGTCTTTAAAACAATTCCTCAGAGCTATCTGAGAGGCTGTTTCTGGGCTATATTCCTCAGTAACATCCCTGAATAAAACATAATTCTCAACTTCTGGGTTGTGCCTTTCTTTCAATTGACACCTTTTAGTAGGCCAATTTAATATATTCAAAAGCTGTATGGATTTTGGCATACAGTCATTATGAGATAAAGTATTCCAAAACAAATGATCAATATCCTACTAAAAGGTCACAGGGGCTCCTTAATTTCTATGTATAAGAATTTAGAGGCTGGTGGAGACCCACATATTTCACATTTAATTGTAAAATAGAATTATTAATTTACCTCAAACCACAGTCTGTTGAGAGGTATTAAGCAAGTCCAATTTTGCTTGGTTACACAAGTCCTTTCTCTTTCTCAGCTAGTTAACATTATATCCCTTCATCCTAAGTCCCTGTGGACAAAGGCATAAGGGGAGTGGTAATACTGTTGGGCAGAGCCCCGGCATCCCTGGAGGGGAAGAGGGTTGAGAGGGATTGGGGAGGGAGATGAAATATAGCACAAAAGGGGGAACATCAAGCAGCATAACTTAAGATGAGTTGATCTGGCATGTGTGCTCAGTCGCTTAGTCGTGTCTGACTCTTCGTGACCTCATTGACTATAGCCCACCAGGCTCCTCTATTCATGGGATTTTCCAGGCAAGAATACTGGAGTGGGTTGCCATTCCCTTTTCTAGGGGATATTCCCAACCCAGGGATCGGATTGATCCTGGTCTGCAGTACAGGATGACTTTTTACTGTCTGAGCCACCAGGGAAGCCCCTTGAGTTGGTTTGGGGAGTGGGGTTGGCAGGGGTGGGGGGGGTGGGGGGTGGAAATTTGCATATGAAAGAAGAAAATAAAAGGGTGTGAATGAAGAGAAATAATAGTAGAGGAAAATGGGAGGGTGCAGGGCAACACTCTATACACAGAAGAGATGGGACACTTGGGGATATAGAAAGTAGCTTTGCCCTTCTGTTTACGGTTTTGAACTGTAAGTTTGTGCTAAGGTAGAGAGAAATTTTCTTTTGCATCTCTAACATGAGTATCTTATCTAAATAAATGCCAACACACTAAATGTCCAAAACCTAAGGTTAGTTGGCTTCAGGAAATCACTTTGGAGTGAGAGCTGTATGTCATTGTACACGCAACATCCTGGAATGCTTAACTAAGTGAAGAATGCTATATCCATTTGAAGGGAAACTCTAAGGCCATTAAAAATCATGATCTTGATGAATATTTCATGATTTGGAGGAAAATGCCATGACACCATGTTATGTGATGGGACACAGACAATATATGTGGGCTGCACTGCTTCCTTTTTCCGAGCTTACAAAGAGCTTATAGACCAGCCTCCTTTGGGTTAGGTTGGGATCATATGATTAGATTTCTCAGCAGTGGAAATTTGAGCCAAAATGATGCATCACATTCTAGTCCTAGGCAGTAAAAAACCACTGCAAATTTCTTAAGCTCACTCTCCTAAACACATGGCTGGAAGCACAGAGCTCCAGAGATGGTGTCTGGCAAAGCAGAAGCAGCTCTGATCAATCTATCTGTACTATAGGGTTGGAGGAAAGCTGACCAGAACAGCTGCCTGATCTGTAAGGACTATGCTAAAAGCAAGAAGCTAAGCTTTTTTCTGTTAAGTCATTAAGAGCAGATTTAGTTGTTAGGACAATGAATACATTAGGATACCAAGCTCTCTCTCTCTCTCTCTCTATCAGATCAGATCAGTCGCTCAGTTGTGTCCGACTCTGCGACCCCATGAGTCGCAGCACGCCAGGCCTCCCTGTCCATCACCAACTCCCGGAGTTTACTGAGACTCACGTCCATCGAGTCAGTGATGCCATCCAGCCATCTCATCCTCTGTTGTCCCCTTCTCCTCCTGACCCCAATCCCTCCCAGCATCAGAGTCTTTTCCAATGAGTCAACTCTTCGCATGAGGTGGCCAAAGTACTGGAGTTTCAGCTTCAGCATCATTCCTTCCAAAGAAATCTCAGGGCTGATCTCCTTCAGAATGGATTGGTTGGATCTCCTTGCAGTCCAAGGGACTCTCAAGAGTCTTCTCCAACACCACAGTGCAAAAGCATCAATTCTTCGGCACTCAGCCTTCTTAACACTCCAACTCTCACATCCATACATGACCACAGGAAAAACTATACCCTTGACTAGACGAACCTTTGTTGGCAAAGTAATGTCTCTGCTTTTCAATATGCTATCTAGGTTGGTCATAACTTTCCTTCCAAGGAGTAAGCGTCTTTTAATTTCATGGCTGCAGTCACCATCTGCAGTGATTTTGGAGCCCAGAAAAATAAAGTCTGACACTGTTTCCACTGTTTCCCCATCTATTTCCCATGAAGTGGTGGGACCGGATGCCATGATCTTCATTTTCTGAATGTTGAGCTTTAAGCCAACTTTTTCACTCTCCACTTTCACTTTCATCAAGAGGCTTTTGAGTTCCTCTTCACTTTCTGCCATAAGGGTGGTGTCATCTGCATATCTGAGGTTATTGATATTTCTCCCAGCAATCTTGATTCCAGCTTGTGTTTCTTCCAGTCCAGCGTTTCTCATGATGTACTCTGCATATAAGTTAAGTAAACAGGGTGACAATATACAGCCTTGATGAACTCCTTTTCCTATATGGAACCAGTCTGTTGTTCCATGTCCAGTTCTAACTGTTGCTTCCTGACCTGCATACAGATTTCTCAAGAGGCAGATCAGGTGGCTGGTATTCCCATCTCTTTCAGAATTTTCCACAGTTTATTGTGATCCACACAGTGAAAGGCTTTGGCATAGTCAATAAAGCAGAAGTAGATGTTTTTCTGGAACTCTCTTGCTTTTTCCATGATCCAGCGGATGTTGGCAATTTGATCTCTGGTTCCTCTGCCTTTTCTAAAACCAGCTTGAACATCTGGAAGTTCACGGTTCACATATTGCTGAAGCCTGGCTTGGAGAATTTTGAGCATTACTTTACTAGCATGTGAGATGAGTGCAATTGTGCAGCTCAAACAATGCCAAAGTTTGAGCATTCTTTGGTATTGCCTTTCTTTGGGATTGGAATGAAAACTGACCTTTTCCAGTCCTGTGGCCACTGCTGAGTTTTCCAAATTTGCTGGCATATTGAGTACAGCACTTTCACAGCATCATCTTTAAGGATTTGGAATAGCTCACCTGGAATTCCATCACCTCCACTAGCTTTGTTCGTAGTGATGCTTCCTAAGGCCCACTTGACTTCACATTCCAGGATGTCTGGCTCTAGGTGAGTGATCACACCATCGTGATTATCTGGGTCGTGAAGATCTTTTTTGTACAGTTCTTCGGTGTATTCTTGCCATCTCTTCTTAATATCTTCTGCTTCTGTTAGGTCCATACCATTTCTGTCCTTTATCAAGCTCATCTTTGCATGAAATATTCCTTTGGTATCTCTGATTTTCTTGAAGAGATCCCTAGTCTTTCCCATTCTGTTGTTTTCCTCTATTTCTTTGCATTGATCACTGAGGAAGGCTTTCTTATCTCTTCTTGCTATTCTTTGGAACTCTGCATTCAGATGCTTATATCTTTCCTTTGCTCCTTTGCTTTTTGCTTCTCTTCTTTTCACAGCTATTTGTAAGGCCTCCCGAGATGGCAATTTTGCTTTTTTGCATTTCTTTGGTCTTGATCCCTGTCTCCTGTACAATGTCACGAACCTCATTCCATAGTTCATCAGGCACTCTATCTATCAGATCTAGGCCCTTAAATCTATTTCTCACTTCCACTGTATAATCATAAGGGATTTGATTTAGGTCATACCTGAATGGTCTAGTGGTTTTCCCTACTTTCTTCAATTTAAGTCTGAATTTGGCAATAAGGAGTTCATGGTCTGAGCCACAGTCAGCTCCGGCTGGGAGGAGCTACCCCACGCCCCTAAGCCCGAGACCAAGGGTGGTGGCTGGGAGGACCAACCCCACGTCCAAGGAGCCATGGCTGCGCCAGCGCAGGAAGGCCTAGAAGAGCTATCCCACATTGAAAGTCAGGAAGGGCCACGGTGAGGAGATACCCCTCATCCAAGGTAAGGAGCAATAGCTGCGCTTTGCTGGAGCAGCCGTGAAGAGATACCCCATGCCCAAAGTAAGAGAAACCCAAGTAAGACGGTAGGTGTTGCAAGGGGGCATCAGAGGGCAAACACGCTGAAACCATACTCACAGAAAACTAGTCAATCTAATCACACTAGGACCACAGCCTTGTCTAACTCAATGAAACTAAGCCATGCCCGTGGGGCAACCCAAGACGGGCGGGTCATGGTGGAGAGATTTGACAGAATGTGGTCCACTGGAGAAGGGAACAGCAAACCACTTCAGTAGTCTTGCCTTGAGAACCCCATGAACAGTATGAAAAGGCAAAATGATAGGATACTGAAAGAGGAACTCCCCAGGTCAGTAGGTGCCCAATATGCTACTGGAGATCAGTGGAGAAATAACTCCAGAAAGAATGAAGGGATGGAGCCAAAGCAAAAACAATACCCAGCTGTGGATGTGACTGGTGATAGAAGCAAGGTCCGATGCTGTAAACAGCAATATTGCATAGGAACCTGGAATGTCAGGTCCATGAAGCAAGGCAAATTGGAAGTGGTCAAACAAGAGATGGCAAGAATGAATGTCTACAGTCTAGGAATCAGCGAACTGAAATGGACTGGAATGGGTGAATTTAACTCAGATGACCATTATGTCTACTACTGCGGGCAGGAATCCCTCAGAAGAAATGGAGTGGCCATCATGGTCAACAAAAGAGTCCGAAATGCAGTACTTGGATGCAATCTCAAAAACGACAGAATGATCTCTGTTCGTTTCCAAGGCAAACCATTCAATATCACAGTAATCCAAGTCTATGCCCCAACCAGTAACGCTGAAGAAGCTGAAGTTGAACGGTTCTATGAAGACCTACAAGACCTTTTAGAACTAACACCCAAAAAAGATGTCCTTTTCATTATAGGGGACTGGAATGCAAAAGTAGGAAGTCAAGAAACACCTGGAGTAACAGGCAAATTTGGCCTTGGAATATGCAATGCAGCAGGGCAAAGACTAATAGAGTTTTGCCAAGAAAATGCACTGGTCTTAACAAACAGCCTCTTCCAACAACATTAGAGAAGACTCTATACATAGACATCACCAGATGGTCAACATTGAAATCTCTCTCTCTCTCTCTCTCTCTCTCTATATATATATATATATATATATGAAAAGCAGAGACATTATTTTGTCAACAAAGGTCCGTCTAGTCAAGGCTATGGTTTTTCCTGTGGTCATGTATGGATGTGAGAGTTGGACTATAAACAAAACTGAGCGCCGAAGAACTGATACTTTTGAACTGTGGTGTTGGAGAAGACTCTTGAGAGTCCTCTGGACTGCAAGGAGATCCAACCAGTCCACTCTAAAGGAGATCAGTCCTCGGTGTTCATTGGAAGGACTCATGTTGAAGCTGAAACTCCATTCCTTTGGCCACCTGATGCGAAGAGCTGAGTCATTTGAAAAGACTCTGATGCTGGGAAAGATTGAGGGCAGGAGGAGAAGGGGACAACAGAGGATGAGATGGCTGGATGGCATCACCGACTCAATGGACATGGGTTTGGGTGGACTCCCGGAGTTGATGATGGACAGGGAGGCCCCTTGTGCTGTGGTTCATGGGGTCACAAAGAGTTGGATACAACTGAGCGACTGAACTTTACTGACATAGTATATCCTAGTGTGTGTGTATATATATACACACACATATATGTATGAAGAGCTTGATTTTGTTAATAAAAAGTACATATAAAAACATATTATGTATTGTATGTATGTGTTTAGATGTTTACACAAAAGTAACTGAAAGATATATACTGTAATGTCAGTGTTTTCTCTTATAAAATTGTAATCATAAAATTCTCTATTCATTATGAGATTTTTCTAATTGTACTGCAATAAACATGCATTACTTTTCTAATCAGAAGCACATAATAAATGTTATTAATGAGAAAGCATGAGGCCAGGCTCAGGGCATACACTGAATGAACACTGGGAGATGAGCTGAAAAGCATTTCTGATCAGTATCAGCCATATTAGAGGAAAGAGTACATGCTACTGTCTCTCCTCTTCCTGGAAAACCTAGCTACTTAAGAATGGCTGTATATCTCCAAAATAAGTTAGGCAAGTTCTCTAAACATGTTACTTTGGAGAAAAACAGTTTTCACAGTTCTATGTGAAACTTGTATTGAACATATCACCAAAAAGACAACCTCTAACTGGTCTTTGCATTACAGATTTTTTTACACATATACATTCTTTTTAAATATTCTTTTCCATTATGGTTTATCACAGGATCCTGAGTATGATTCCCTGTGCTATACATTAGGACCTTGTTGTTTATCCTCAAGTTACAAGCTGATGTTACTATATAGGACACAACGTCTGCAGACAAAATGTCTGGAACACATTGAGAGCACAATGTCCGGAACAAAAGCCAGATTTTCCACGAATGATTCACACGTGTATACCTCGAAGCTGATACAGAAACAGCAGACATAATCAACATACAGAAATGCAGATTATAATGCCAAATAAAAATGAAAATTTGTCAGTCTCACCAAAAGTAGTAGAAAACATTTTTCCTGAGGGATTTAACTTTTACACCCAGACCTGCCACATGGGGAGAAAATCCATCCATGTGGTCCATTCATTTCAAATCTGCATAGCTGAACTCACTCAGAGACTGGCCGGTGCTCCCAACAGGGCAGCCTAACCTGCTGCACGCTGAGTGCCTTTGTTACCTGCAGGCCCTCGGTGCCTTTTCTCATAAATTCTGAGAAACATGTGATGAGGTGGCCTTCACCAGCTGCTCTGTTTCGATCTGCAGCCTGTGATTTGACATCCAAGTAGGTGCACTGCATGCTGTGCCCTTCAGCCTTCCTCTTTGTTGCTTTTCAACAGGACCAGCTTTGCTTTACTTTTGGGACAGGTGGTTGTTTCCCCAGGGACTGAAGACACTAATTGCTACCCTCTTTGTTTTCTGTGTGGTAGAGAAAGAAGAGATATGATAGATCTGCCCTATCCAACAGAGAAACCTGAGCTTATGTTAACACAGGATGCCCCACTGGAGAGAAGGAAGCTCTCCTTTAGAGCAGCGGCCCAGGGTGCATTCAAAGTCTTCTCTTAGTTCTTCATTTGTTGTTGTTTTTTCGCTCAGTCATGTCCAACTCTTTTGTGACCTCGCTGATTATAACCCACCAGGCTTCTCTGTCCATGGGATTTTCCAGGTAAGAATACTGGAGTGGATTGACATTTTCTTCTCCAGGAGACTTTCCCAACTCGGGGATTGAACCTGTGTCTTCTGCATTGGCAGGTCAATTCTTTATCACTGAGCCACCTAGGAAGCCCTGCTGCTGCTGCTAAGTCACATCAGTCGTGTCTGACTCTGTGCAACCCCATAGACCGCAGCCCACTAGGCTCCTGTCCCTGGGATTCTCCAGGCAACAATACTGGAGTGGGTTGCCATTTTCTTCCCCAATGCATGAAAGTGAAAAGTGAAAGTGAAGTCGCTCAGTCGAGTCCGACTCTTCTCGATCCCATGGACTGTAGCCTACCAGACTCCTCCGTTCATGAGATTTCCCAGGCAAGAGTACTGGAGTGGGGTGCCATTGCCTTCTCCTAGTTCTCCCTTATTGTTGTTCAGTCGCCAAGCTGTGTCTTTGCGACCCCGTGCCCTGCAGCACAGCAGGCTTCCCTATCCTTTCCTATCTCCCAGAGTTTGCTCTAAGTTCTCCCTTAGTGCTTAGTAAATATAGAACAGGGAGTTCCCTGGCAGTCCAGGAGTTGAGATTTTGCCTTCCAATGAGGGGGTGCGGGTTCGACCCCAGTTAGAGAGCTAAGATCCCACAAGCCTTGTGGCCAAAAACAAACAACCACCAAAACACAAAACAGAAACAATAATGTAACAAATTTAATGGAGACTTTAAAAAAAATGGTCCACATCAAAAAAATCTTTAAAACAAATAAGGAAACAAACAATAAATAAATATAGAACAGCATCAGGATGAATGTCCAATCTAGAGTCGCAGACTTGGGTTTAAGGCCTGGTATTCCATTACTAGTTGTGAATCTTTAAGCAAGCTCCTTAACCTCTCTAAAGATTCTCTCATCTGGAAAACGGGGACAGGAACTGTACCTAGCTCATACAGTTCAGGCAATGGTTAAATGCTACAACAAATAGAAGTTCAACCTAACAAAGCATGAGAACTCAGTGCATGTTGGCAATAACAGGGTCTTACAGGACGTGGCTCTATTCCCAGTTTTACTTCACCTGCTCATCCCCTCACCCCAACTCCAGTTACACTGGGCTCTTCGCTATTCCTCCTCACGTGGGACTTGCTCATACCTCAGGCCCTTTTGCACCAGCTATCCTATCTGGCTAGGGTGCTTTCCCCTCCATTCCCCTCTGACCGACCCCCCACTTCTTAGAGGTCTCTGCTCCAAGCCTCCCAATGAGCTTTATGTGACCAACTTGTTTAATCCTGCAACTCTTAATGCCCCCGTCCCTATACCGTTTCTCTCTCCTTGCACCGCCATCCTGTATAAGCTCCACAAAGGCAGGGATGTCTGTCAGTTCTGTTTGCTGATATAATCCAAGATCCAAAACAAAAGCCCCATACATGAAGCAATACAACTTTGCTCCTAGAATACCCAGGCCTTGTCTTATTCTTACCCACTCTTGTCTAATGTCCACATATGACACTATGGCCACCTTTCAGGCCTCTCCTAAGGGCCCCGCTTTGTAACTTTCCATTCATCTGTGTATGAAAAATGCCATTTAAAAAACAGATTTATAGTACTCTTTCAGTTTTTCTCAATGCCCACTTCTGACTCAGGTCCTGCAAGGACAGGCTGCTGCTAGAGACCACCCACCTCAATATTACATCTTCCTTCTCATATGTGGCAAAATGACATACACTTTACAGAAGAAAACTTCTTAAATGTTATCCAAGGTGATGCTTATTTAGAGGGTTATATCTCTAATTCAGCACTTCAAAGATCAGCCTCAGATTTCAAATGCAGTCCAGTGGAACTGTAATAGGAATAGCAGCCTCCTTGCCCCTTGCAACTATAAACATACATCAACATATAGGTCAGCTATATATGAGATAGTATATATATGTAATACATATATGTATCAACACACTGAATGACATGTTTTATTTTCTTCAGCCAACCTGGATGGCAAAATAACCCACATACTTTAGCTAGGAAAATTCATAATTATACCATCAGGTAACTCATATTGAGCACTACATGAGCACATTATATGCTTTACCTCATTCTCACAACAATTTTTTTAATGCTTAAAATTATTTAAGTGGCAAATGTCATGTTATTTATTTTTAATGATAATGATGGAACAAAAGAATGTAGTATTAATACATATTGTTGTTCAGTCGCTAAGTTGTGTACGATTCTGTGGCCTCAAGAACCGTGGAAAACCAGACTTGTGTGTCCTCCACTATCTCCCAGAGTTTACTCAAATTCATGTCCATTGAGTCAGTGATGCTCTAATCGTCTCATCCTCTGCCACCCTCTTCTCCGTTTGCCTTCAGTCTTTCACATCAGGGTCTTTTCAAGTGAGTTGGCTCTTTGCATCAAGTGGCCACAGTATTGAACTTAAGTATTGGGATACTCTTACTACCACTTTTTTTTAAGAGACTTTAACACTTCATTACCAAATGATAAAACAATTAGAAAATAAGCAAGGATATAGAATTCCATAACACCATCAAACACAGAATCTACATTGATAGAACAATAAAACCAATAACAGCAAAATACACATTATTTTCAAATTCCCATAGAATACATACTAAGATAGATCACATTCCGGCCACAAAATAAATCCCAACATTTAAAAGAATTGAAAGCACACTAGAATTGACTACCTCATTTTTTTTTAACAGCTGTGGAAGCTGAGGAATAAAGAGGTTTTGAATAACTTGCCCCTCTTTACAGAGTTTGTGCACTGCATACCAAGGCTTCAAATCCAAGGAGTTGGACTCCAGAATCAAAGCTATTAACCATTACATGCTACCACCTGTGCCGGGCCGATTGCCACAGATGGATGTGAATTGGGAGAAAGAGTACATGCATGCACGAGGAAAGAAGCACTTGAGCATGTGTACTAAACCCTTAATGAACTGGTAACTGGCAAAGCACCAAGAAGGCAGGTAACAGGTGTGGACATTTAGACGTGTTAGTAAAATGTCTGGATTTTTTAAAAGGTGCTGAAAATTCCTGCCCTTTGTTTACTAAATACCAGCAAAACTTGTCTGGTTTCAAGTACCTTAAATACTTCTCAATTTGGGCACTTACATACATGAATAGAAAATAGTCTTAAGCCAATATTTTTAAGGCTTCCCAGGTGGTGCTAGTGGTGAAGAACCTACCTGCCAACTCAGGAGACATGAGAGACACGGGTTCGATCCCTGGGTCGGGAAGATCCCCTGGAAAAGGAAATGGCAACCCTCTCCAGTATTCTTGCCTGGAGAATATTTTTAGTGACATCAAAACTGAGTTTAAGATTCATGTGAGGTGCTAACAAAGTTGTCCATATCTAAGTAGCAACCCACTTGCTTTGTTTGCTGAAACAAGGTATTGCCAGGAAATGCCATCTTCCCCCTTCAGTCTCCCATCCTAGACCTGGGGCAGTGTGAGGTTAGGGGCTTTGATGGAAGCTAAAATGAAAAAAAAAAAAAAAAGATAAGATTGGTTCCATTATATTAATACTCACTTGCAAATTTCATAAACAACACCTGAAAATAAGCAGGGTCAAATCTTGGCTAAACAGTTTTCATCATAGCAGCCTGGGTTTAATTAGGTTTTACGTTTTTAAAGTAATTTAGATTTACCTAATGCCCTTAAGATGTACTGGGCCCAGGTCCCAGAAAGATTAACAAGCAGAAATTAATTTTAGAGACTCTTCATAGGAAAAATAGAACACCCTCAGCTTGAACTACAATTACTGTACCTAAAGGCCTTCAGTTTCGCTTCCTCCAATCCATTTCCCACACATCAGAATAATATTTTTCTAAAACAAAAGGCAGATCATGTCTCTTCCTTGGTCAAGCACCTTCAGTGGCTTCGCTCCAGGTAAAGTCTAAACATTTAACGTAGACTACAAGGAATTGCATGATCTTGCTATTGAAGTTGTAGTTGTTTAGTTGCAAAGTCGTGTCTGGCTCTTTTATAACCCTGTGGACTGTAGCCTGCCAGGATTCCTCTGTCCATGGGATTTCCCAGGCAAGAATACTAGAGTGCCTTGCCATTTCCAGGGGATCTTTCCAACCCAGGGATCAAACCCGTCTCTCCTGCACTGCAGGCGGATTGTTTACCACCAGGGAAGCCCATTGAAGGAGTAGAGCATTGTGATTACGGAGCAAAGAGTTAGGCTGTCTCCATTTGAATCCTAGTTCTGCCATTTACTATCTTCATGATCCTTCCTGTCTATGCTTCAGTTTTTCTTCTCTGTAAAATGAGGATAATAATATACTCTATCTCATAGCGTTGTGAAGAGTAAGTATTATATATACATATATAGATAGATAGATACAGAGAGAGAGCATGCACACAACACAGTACCTGGCACATAAAAAGTTTTATATAAATATTAGCTACTATCTCTTATCTCCCCTATTCTTTTCCCTTCCCCCCAACTCTGTGTTCCAGCCATTCTGCATCTGATAGGCCTGAGAATGTCTCCAGAATCATTCTTCCAGACCTTCCCACATCCTGCTTCTCTATTTGAAATACTTGCGGCCAAATCTCCCTTCTATCTTCTTTCCACCCGCATCCTTCTATCTTTGCCTAACCACCACTTGCTTTGGGAAACCTTTCCAGTCCAGACCAGTTGTTTCTACCATGGGCTTCCACAGCTCCAGGCAGGACTGCCAGAGGTTAGAAGGTCCGGTTAAAATTGAATGTCAGTTAAACAACAAATACTCTTCTAGCATAAGTAAACCCCATGCAATATTTGGATTTTGGATAAAGAACGAACAATTTCTCAGTATAACTATGTACAATGCAATATTTGAGACACACTACACATTTATTCATCTGACATTCGAATTTAACTGGGAGTCCTGTATTTCATCTGTCCACCTCACACACAGGCGAGCCTCTAATGTCACCCTTACTACACTTTAGTAATTTTAAAAGAAGACAAGTGGTTTTGTTACCCCGATGGAGTGTGAAATCTGTGAGGGCAGGGCCTGGGCAACCTTGCTCACTGTTCTGGACCAGGCATGGCAGGTATTCCACAAATACATGCCTGGCAGGCAGGCATGGCCTGAGGAGTACAGCCATCAGGCCAAAGCTCAGGCACCCCCTATTACCAGTTAACTCTAATAACAGGCAAACTCTCTAGGAGGACAAACCATTTCAACAGGTACCATTAATCTCATGTCCTCAGGTGGATACAATGGTGGTACTGCTTTTCAGAGTATTGCCAGTGTGATAGTACTGACTCCCCAAGGACAGTTTTAAGATGACCCTACTATTTTATATTCAAAAAAGGACTGCGTTTTCACACCTTTTTCACTTGACTCTTTTTTGTCAGTTGTTGTTGTGTTTGTTTGTTTGTTTGTTTGTTTATGTGGACCCCTTGTAAAGTCTTTATTGAATTTGTTACAATATTGTTTTGGTTTCAGTTTTCTGGCTGCAGGGCCTTTGGGATCTTAGTTCCCTGACCAGGGATTGAACCCGCACCTGCATTAGGTGAAGTCTTAACCACTGGACCACCAGGAAAGTCTCAAATGTTTTTGTTTTTCTTTCTTTTTTCTTTTTTTGTGACATCACATGACTTGTGTGATTTTAGTTCCCTGACCAGGGATTGAACCCAGGGCCCCAGCAGAACAATAGCAGAGTCCTAACCACTGGACCACCAGGGAATTCCTCACTTGACTTTTAAGGCAAGTATTAATACCCACATCTAACAGATGGGGAAACGGAGGCTCTGAGAAGGTAAGCAACTGGTCCAAGATGACCAATAAAAGGGAGCAACCATTTTGACCCTAGGACCATGTGCTCTTCCCCCGTACCACACGGCCATCTGGGCCAATGTAAAGACTCAGAATCTTCATGTTCTTCCTCTTCTCCTAGACACCCTCTCAGAGAAGAAGTCTGATACCTGACTCCTCTCCAAAGATTTAATTGCTCCTTCTAAAAAAGATTCCCCAACAACAGCCTGAGAGGAGACAAGAGGCCTGGCATCTGCATTTTGAAATGCAAGTCTTAACTAATCTCTCATGTTATAAATGACACTATTTAGGTCTGAAGACTAAAGACCTTGCTAGGAAATAGGAGTAACACTGACCAGAACCTGAAACCTGTCCCTTTTCTTTTACCTGAATCTCTAGAAGACATCACCCCACATATTTCTGGGAACAAGGATTTACACCTTGATTACATATATCTGTTAGCTTTCTTCTGGAATGAAAATGGCAGAATCTGCTCTCAATACAGCACCTAGTAACTCATCTCTTGAAGCATTCTGCAAAATTCATCAGCCAGAGGGTATGCAGGCTTTCTGCCACTGGGAAATGCCTGTAAGGCTGACTAGATGCTATTTGTACCTCTTGTCCCAAAGGATCTGAGCCCCTTAAGAAGATTCACTCAGGCCAGAGAAGCACTGTCCTCTCTACCAGGACAGGAAGCTGCCGTCTAATCCAGTCTTTCTCGCCAGGACGCTCCTAGCCTCCCCAACCTCAGTTCTTCTCTAAGCTTCTGAAGGAAGCTTCCTCAAAGAAAACTTCCATTTTGAAGGAGAAGAAACGGGAAGCACGTTATAACCAAGAAAGATTGGGCCTCCAGGGGCAGAGGGTCAGAAGTTAATGATCTAAAACCTAACAGGCTGTGAGCAATTCAATAAAGCTAGAAATGCAACCCCCAGAGAATACGCAGTTCTTAAACTGCTGCAGCTTACTTGGTTTGGGGAGAAAATACGCAGAAAGTATTCCAGGACCGTGGACGCGCTGCTGGAGGTTCCTCGGGCAGTCTTCTGTTAGGAGCGCGAATACCTGCTGGCTGACTGGCTGAACTGGCCCCTGGAGATACAGCAGCAGCGCCCAGAAACCTTCGGAGGCTCTGCTTCCCGGCCCGGCGAAAGGAGAGATACTGACTACTCGGGCCTGCCTAAAACGAAAATCACAAAAGCAATTGAATTATCATTATTGCTTGTATGAGTCACTGAAGAAAACTTCTGTGCTGACCGAATTCTAGCTGGAGGCTTCGTTTGGAGCTGGGAAGTGTGACCTTTACAAAATTACCGACCTGGATTAGAGACAGCATAGAAGGTGCTCGCACGTGTCGAGACCATCTGGTCAAGTTGAGGAGATGCCCTCGGGGAAATCTTTTTCCGGGGCGCACAGTAGAGCCCCTCAGCTGGATTCTGCGTTCACCTGGCCTCACCGCCGCCCCGCCTCTACTCCTACCCCACGCGGCGCGGGCAAATCCCGCCGGCAGCCGGGTGCAGTTGCTCAGGTAACAAGGGATGCGCTGGGGGCCGGGGGCACAAGGCGAGAGCGCTCGGCCCGCGGTAGCTACCCCTCCCCGGTGCAGACGCAGGAGGCTAAATGTGCCAGCTGCGCGCTCGCGAGCGGGTGTTTAGCCGGGAAAGCGCGGGTTCCGTGGGGCTCTCGGCTCAGCCAGTGAGAGGCCAGGGGTGTGGCCGAGGTAACGCGCAGGCCGAGTACTTACGGGCTGGCGGCGAGTCTGGACTGGTATCTGCACTCCCGGGCGCGCGGGTCCACTTTCTCCGCAGCCCGGGAGTCATAGAACGGCCGTCCGACTTCATTATGGTGACCCCCGGCCCCACCAGTCCCACCAGCCCCATGAGCCCCGCCGCCTGGGCTGCGAGGCAGGACGCCCGGAACCTCCGCGCCCCGGTGAAGAAGAGCCGGCGCCCACGCCTACGAAGGAAGCAGCCGCTGCAGCCGCTTAACATAAGCCCACTCCCGGGAGACTCTGGCGTTTGCGACCTGTTCGAGTCCCCCAGCTCCGGCTCGGATGGCACAGATAGCCCCGCCGCGCGAGACTGCAGCCCCGCGCCGGGTGCCGCCCAGCAGCTGGCGCAGCTCGATCTGCAGACCTTCCGCGACTACGGTCAGAGCTGCTACGCCTTCCGCAAGGCGCGGGAAGGCCGCTTCCACCCGCGGGAGTCGCTAGCGCGGCAGCCACAAGTGAGGTGCTGGCGGAGCCAGCTCTCCGCCACCGCTCCTCCTCCTCTCCCGGGCTCTTTCTTTTCCTGTTCTGTCCGCCCTCCGCGGCGCCCCGGCCCTCGCCAGCCCTGCTTCTCTCCCTCCCTCCGCCCGGGTCGGAGCGAGAAAGAGATTTGAAGGGCCGGGCCATCAGCCTCATTTTACAGATGGAGAAAAGGGGGGCCTGGACGGCCTCAGTGACAGACCCGAGGTCTCCAAACTGGATAGCAGGGACCCGGTAGAATGCAGAGGAGTTACGACAGTTTCTAGGTTCGAGTCCGGACTCCTACCCACCCCGGCAAGTTACTTAACAATCTGAAGCTTGCTTCTTCATTTGCCAAGTGTGGGGACCCTTTGAATTGCTGAGAGGATTACACGAGGTAACGTGTATCCGCACTGGGCACAGCGCCAGGCATGAATCCAGGCGTCCCGGCGCCCAGCCCCGCCTGTGCTCTCCTCAGCGGCGCTGCGCACCTGTTTCCCAGTTTCCAGCACCTCTGGCCTTTTCCTTTGTTTTTCGCCTCCCTCCGGGGACGCTCCGGGTCTTGGTGCCCTGTCCCTTCCACAGTCCCTCTGAGCCCTAGGCTCAGCGGGTCCGCCTCCTTCCTCCCTCTGGCAGGTGACGGCGGAGTCCCGCTGTAAGCTGCTCAGCTGGCTAATCCCCGTGCACCGCCAGTTCGGCCTTTCCTTCGAGTCGCTGTGCCTGACAGTGAACACTCTGGACCGCTTCCTTAGCACCACGCCCGTGGCTGCAGACTGCTTCCAGCTGCTCGGGGTCACTTCTCTGCTCATCGCTTGCAAACAGGTACCTCCTCATGGGGTCTCTGGCTCTCCAGTGCACTAGACTGAACGCTAGGCTCCCTGAACTCATTTTGGCAGAGGTTTGCACATTTACCTACCGCACAGCCTTAACTTCACAACTACCCCCCGCCCCGCCCCGGCCAAACGAACAATCCTTTCACTCAGTACCCAAAGAAAAAAGCCAAGTCTCCACAGCTCTCCGTAGCCTCTCTATTCTAGTCGCGGGGCGGGGGGCGGTGGGGGGGTGGGGGGGTGGGGGTGGAAATCTGCCAAATTTCTCAAACCTGTTTTCTGCGCGACGGTAATTAGAGAAACTGCGCAGAAAATATACCCCAGACAACTACAGTGGAAGTATGGAGAGAGGAAGCCCCCACATATCTCTCTGGAAGGGATGGGGGGAGTCCTGGTTCGCCTGGGCGGGGGAGGGCTTTGGCCCCGGATGCTGCACAACTAGGGCTGAGTGTCTTTGTGTTACAGGTGGAGGTGCACCCGCCTCGCGTGAAGCAGCTTCTGGCCCTGTGCTGCGGTGCCTTCTCCAGGCAGCAGCTCTGCAACCTCGAATGCATCGTGCTGCACAAACTGCATTTCAGCCTGGGCGCTCCCACCATCAGCTTCTTCCTGGAGCATTTCACGCACGCGCGCGTGGAGGCCGGGCAGGCCGAGGTCTCCGAAGCCCTGGAAGCGCAAGCCTTGGCGCGCGGGGTGGCGGAGCTGAGCCTGGCTGACTACGCTTTCACCAGCTACACCCCCTCCCTGCTGGCCATCTGTTGCCTGGCGCTGGCCGACCGTATGCTGCATTTCCCTCGCCCCATGGACTTGCGCCTGGGCGGGCACCCTGAGGCGGCGCTGCAGGACTGCCTGGGCAAGCTGCAGCTTCTGGTGGCCATAAACGGAACCTCCCTGACTCATATGTTGCCCCTCCAGATCCGAGAGAAGTGCTGCCTGTCCTCGAGCTTGAAATAAAGTAGACCCTTGGTCTCCTTTGATCCCCTCTTGGCTGTTGGACCTTTCCCATTGCGCTGAAAGAGTACAGTACTGACCCAAAGAGGGGCTTTCAGGGGTCCCACTTAGTCTCCAGGTCATCCTGCAGGTTGTATAGTGTAAGGTAGTAGCATCTCATTGTTTTGCTAAGAGCACAGGAGAGAAAAGCAAATCTCTCCTCAATAAACAGGCTGTCTTGGTGGTTTATCTGAATATTACAAATGCAAGCATTTGTCCGGAAGAGGGAAGGTGAAAGCAAGGCGAGAATAGAGGTGGTCAGTAACTAAGGAGAGCACCTTCCTCCCTCGGGGCATCTCTGTTTGGAAACACCAGGTCCCTTGAGGTTTCTGTAGCCAGTTACAAGGCGAGTCAGGTTCACTTGTTGGCCTGAAACCAGGGACCCTCTTGTTAGGAAGTTGAAGACTGCTTACTCCTAGAGATTCAAAGGGTGTGGTGGGGTGTGAGACTGAAAATGCACTGCAGCCCATGTTGTTTATGGGGGTGGGAGGGGGAGGGCGAAAAGCACACTGCTGGTGCCCGGAGATGCCAAACTGACAAACTTTGGGACCAGGCAGTGCCACTAGCAAGTAAGAGAGCTACCCTGGTAAATGCCAGATAAGGAAAAATGAAGGCTTTGCAGGCAGTGGTGGCCACTACAAATTGAATCCGTTTATCCTGCCATCGCACCGCTTGTCTTATACCTGCTACATGTGAACCCACAGTAACAATATTACAATAGTAACAGCGCTTACATGTACCAGGCACAGTGTTCAGCGTTTGTTGTCTCAATGCCTCCAACAATAGGCGGAGTCTATTATCCCATTTTTCAGAGAAGGACACGGCCACAGAGAGGCTGAACAACAGTGGAGCAGCCAGGATTTGAAAGCAGGGGTCTGAATCCAGAGCTCCACCCTTTGCCACAACACTCAATTTCTCTCACTTACAGTTTCTGAAAATGCTCAAAAAAGTCTCTCCCCAAGGCAGATGTGGGACAAGTGATCTGCTCAATACCCTCCATTCAATAGGGACTATGGAGAATGTATTTGGAGAGCCAGTACAGTCCCTGCCTCTGGTCATGTTGCAGGAGTCATTTTACAGACGGAAAATCGAGTTAAAAAAATGGGACAGAGGCTTGCTGGAGTTCTGACTCCACAGCTGTCCCACCATCTTCATCCTCACTGTTGGGAATCTGCTGTAGGCCCTGAATCTGTAGCCTCCTGCAAATTTCTTAACTTGAACCCAAAGGCCAACTGTCACCAGGGCTGTTTTGAAGCTTAAACTAGATTCTTATTAGGTAATATAAAGTAGTGGTTAAACATCTGGGCTCTGAGATCAATTTGCTGGGTGACTTTAAGCAAGTCATATATCTGTGCTTAAGTCTCTCTTGTAAAAAGGAGAATAACGGTAACACTTACCTGGAAGTGTTGAGGTATAGATTTAATGAGATGTTCTCTACACGCCCCTCAGCACAGGTCTTGCCTGGTACATAGCAAATCTTCAAGAAGGCTGGTGCAGCCTACACAATGATGGGAAGGGAGGTTACACAGAAAGAAAACAAAATAGAGATAAAGCAAATATAGGAAAATGTTAATGCTACCATTGTTCATTGTTTTTCAAATTTTCTATATGGTAGAAAAAAATCAAGTTGGGGGGAATAGACTGTCATTCTACTGCATTTAGAATAAATCTGAATGTATGACAAATGGTATAAATAAAAAGCAAACTCAAAACATATTTAGAGACACTTCCTTGCTCTTCTTAGGCACCAATGTACACTCTAGAGAGAGGAGCACCTGACGTTAGGCGTTAGGCGTCTGGGACCTCTTCTCTCCTGATAGGTTGATATGCTGTGCTTTCCAGGAACTTTCTCCTTGGCTCAGGGAAAGGGAAGTGGTAATCCCCAAGCTGTTTGAGGAAAAGCTGGTCTGTGATGGTGAAAAGGAGGAGGAGAAAAATCATACCATCTCTTCCAAGTTCCAATATATCTGGACCCCTAAGCCCGAGTGTTAGGGGTTGGGTATCTCTGCAAAAGAATGACTTGAGCAATTGTCTTCACCAGCATTTACTCCATCACTCAGCTGAGACTGATATGGGTGATTTGGTGCCAGAAATCATTGAGACCAGGATAATCATGCTATTCCAGCACCCATTGCCACAGAAAATCTATTGCACATATTAAAATAGAATACCCTTATTTTTCTACGCCAGCTTGGAACTCATGATAGAAAATGGGCCTGTTTTGGATCTTGGGATATGTAGAGATCTCCCCGAAACTCAGCTAAGAGCTTCCCCAATCCTTTTACAAACTGGGAAGTCATTAAGGATAGGAACTGGGAATGGACTAGCTAGTGGCTAGGCCACTTGGGAACCAGAGGAAGTAGGAGACAAATTGGGCAACAGGCTGTGGGAGGCTGGAAATGCAGCTGAAAAGGCTTCTCAAAACAGCATTAATTTATCCACACCAAGTGCCAGTCACATTACATAAACAGTCTCATCTTCACAGCAACTCTCTTGAAGTTAGTGTTTTGGTTTAATGGTTTTTCAAAAGAACTAGGGTTCATGGATCTGGCGGAGCCTGGGTTCCGACCCTAAAGCCAGAGCTTTTTCCTCGCCATCAGCAATACCACACCACCTCTATCTGGCTGACCTCACTGGGTTCCTGCATCTATAGGTGGGTCAGTCTCTAAGTCTCTTCTAATTATATCATTAGGTTGCTTTCCATCTCTGTTAGGGCAATCTTGTGTAGGAATCCAGATAACAGGTGCAAATAGAAGAGGATCATGCCCTTTAAAAGAGGATCTTGCATTACTCCTGTGAGGTATAAGACATCAACAAAGCGCCCAATGGAGGGTCACAAAGATTTCAACTTCAGATGATTGTTCAAGTTGGATGGACGTAAGAGTGGTCCTGAGAGAGACCTCTCACCCAAGCAGCTGAAGATGCCCCTTCCTGGGAGAGGCTTCCAGCTTGGGAAAGAGGAGCCAAGACTCCCGCAGAGCAGTCGAAGCAGGTTGTACGAAAAGTGGCCAAGTGCTTGGAGAGGTGGCTGGGGCTTCCGTGGGAGAGACCTGGGTTTTAGGGGATTTGGGGCTGTAGAGACATGCGACCCTCTGTTGTAAAGTCTATGTTCAGGTGCTGCTGCCTGAGAAAGTGCGGGGTACGGGTCTGGGGAAGGGCTCTAGGCTTCAGACAAAGTAAAGTCAGCACCAAGACGGCTCTCCTCCAGCCCTTCCGTAATCTGGGGTTATTCTAGGGAGTCCCCGCTGGAATTCTACATCCCCACCAAATCCTACGTACATGGCGGGGCAAATGCTGGGCTCTGGCTTTGGCGATGGACGCTCCAAGTTTGTTTCGTGCCTTGTGGCTGGGGGAGGAAGAAAATGAAATCAGAATCGTTGACTTTCCCATTCCCGCCGTCCGTAGGCGGGAAGGCTGTACCCAGCGTTAGGGACCAGTAGGGGATGTCCTCCCCTTCTCTCTTGTCTGGCGCGGCCGGGAGGCTGCGGCGCCAATGCCAGCCTAAAGGGCGCTCGCGGGCCTCGGCCCCGCGCTGCAGTTCCCGGGGGAAGCCGCGTTGCCAGGTTGGGTTTAACGCCTCCGCCAAAGTGCAGATTGTCCGGGGCTGAAGGCGCCACCTCTGGCGCTCCGGCGCGAGCCGCCCCTCCCGCGCGGCGTCCCCCCCTCTCCACCGAGCCCTCCCTCCTCACCTCCACTGTAGTTCCTTTGCCCCACCCCGACCACGCGCCTCCCCGACTTCTGGCCGGCCTCAGAGCCTCCCGAGCGCTGGGTGTAGAGTCGCCATCCCGGCCCGGGCCGCCGCCTCCGAGAAGTCGGCGCGGGGCTCCGGGCCTGAAGCGGACCCGGAGGCAGGATGCAGGAGTGCGGGGCGACCGCGGCGGGTCGCCGGGCCTTCGACAGCATTTGCCCCAACAGGATGCTGGATCCGCGAGGCCGGCCCATCAGCAAGCCCGGGAAGCCGGAGAGGAAGGTGGGGCCAACGGGCCGGGGCCGGGCGGGGTCTGCACGCTCCCGGCCCCAGGGCTGACCCGCGCTCACCGTTTCTGTGCCCGGCTAGTTCGCTCCTCCGCGGAAGTTCTTTCCCGGTAGCAGCGGCTGCAACCGGGTATCGGTGTACGAGGATCCCCCAGACGCCGAGACCCCTGCACTGCCAGGTGAGCACGGTGGTCCCTGCTCGACCCCTCGAGTTCCCCAAGTCGGGTGGGTGGGGCGCGCGAGGCTCAAAAGAACCTGGGGTTTCGGAATGTCTGGCGGCGATGCCCGCGGCTAGCCCTTGCGGGAGGCTCAGGGTCCGCCCGGCGCGTGTCTCGGGTTCTCGCCGCGCAGCGCTCACCACCATAGACCTGCAGGACCTCGCTGACTGCTCCTCGTTTCTTGGGTCCGACCCGCCGCCTGGTGGTGACTCAGCCGCCTCACAGGTACTTCCCCTGGTGGAATGCCCCCTGCCTCTCAGCCCAAAGTTCTATTTCCCGAGTTTCCTTAAAGAGCCGTTTGGGGAGTGGAGCACAGGAACACCTGGTTAGCAGGGAGAGATGTCCTGCAGGAATCCGAACCGCGAGAATAGGAACTTCCTCCTCCCTCCTAGTATGTTAACGGTGGCTCCATTCTCAGAGCTGTTTTGACCAACTCTGCACAGGGAGGGCTCCCCTGCCAGACGGGTCTCCCGTTCTCCTCCCCATCTATTCCTTGGAGCTGCGGTAGAGCAACTCGGAGGTTGCACACCGAGAGATCAGGTGGGTGGGTGGGAGCACAGTTGCACTCTGGGCACCAGATCAGCGCGTCCTCTCTGTCCTTCCAACATGCCTTTCCGGGTCATTCAGTAACTATTTTCATTCCCTGGATGTCTAAGGAGTGTGGAGATTGGAGAATAACTTCTCCATCGAGACCGGAAAAAACGAAGAGAATTTACATTTGGAGGAAGCCGGAAGAGTAACAAAGGATTTGAAGAAATCTGACTGAAAACGTTGTTCTCTACAGAGATGGCCCTTCAGCAGATGGGCACTTTATAAAAGTCCTTTTCACCCTCTGCAAAGGCTACTGTCACTCCCATGGGGGAAAGAGGCATTTCCCCCAAGAAAACCTATCCTCTCACTTCCATCTCATTCCTACCACTCACCAGGGCTGAGACCAGAAGCCTGGCTCACTGATGGGATATGAAGTGCCCAGAAGGACAGGAGGTCCTAGCTAGATGGCACCTACAAGAAGAGCCAGTTCCAGGTTCCTGGCAGCAGGTGCTGGGGACATGAGAGTATAGAACTCTCCAGAGGATATGACCACCTCCTAGAACTGTGATTGGGATGGTGGAACAAAGTGTCCCAGGGTCTAAGTGCCTCTTAAAATTGGGCCAGAGCCCAGGGAGACTTGGGGTAGGTGGCCACTGAGAGTAGAGACTAGGAAGGCAGGAAAAGTGGGCGTTGCCCTGCAGAAGCTATTTATTCTCTTGTTCTCTTAGAGTCTGGATGCTCAGATTAAAAAAAAAAAAAAAAAAGACAATACAGGAGCATCATTCAACTGACCCGGAGGGTTACATAACTCCCTTACTCCAACATGTTTATTTTGCAAGAGAAAAAGCAGGCTTTTGCTGAATTTTGGCTTATATATACAGAACTTAAATTTGACATCATGTTCTGTTTTAGTTTTTTTTCCCCCTGCTGTTTGTGTTGGAGAAGTGCCAGGTTTTTATCTAATTGGGAAGATAGTAACAGAGTAACCACAGAAATATCATTGAACTACCTAGGATTGTGGCAGTAGTGGCAAAGAACCCGCCTGCCAATGCAGGAGACATAAGAGACTCAGGTTCAACCTCTGGGTCAGGAAGATCCCCTGGAGGAGGAAATGGCAACCCACTCCAGTATTCTTGCCTGGAGAATTCCATAGACAGAGGAATCTGGCAAGCTACAGTCCATAGTGCCACACAGAGTCAGGCACGACTAAAGCGATTTGGCACAGCATGCACCAAAGATTAAGCCCACAAACCAGAGCCCACGAACCGAACCAAAGTCAGCCCATGTCTCCTTTGAGTTTCAGAGAGTTTTAAGGGCAGAGCTCTTGCCAGATGGCCCAAGAGATCCAGCAGTTGTCCTGGGGAAGGCAGAGCTGGTGCAGAAGGAGATACATCCCCAGAGGAAGACTCTCCAGGGGAACCCTCTGGCCAGTACACACTCTGGTTATATTTCTCCTTCCTGTTGGGGAAAGTGGACACAGAGAGGAAGTGCTCTAGAAGTGTTTGGGGTCCAGAATGGGCCAAGACCTGGGGTAGCACAGGAGAAAGCATTTCCTGGGCACCATTCCCTTAGGTGGCCTCCAGTCTTCTTGTGGTAAGAGCTTTTCTCTACTAAGAGGGAGACATTTTAGCCCTTGGAAAATGCCTCATTTCTGACTCTTTCAACCAGGGAAGAATCTGTGCTTCAGGATCTGTCTGGGGCCCTCAGTCCTTCCTTGCTAAGCTGCCTTCCCTTTACAATCTCAGATTTCAATTGGTGCTAGACTTCTCCTCCCTGAAGGAAATGGATAACTTGTACATTCTTTGAAGTTAGAGTCAGATTAAGCTCTGACTTATTCTGGCCTGGAGAATTCCATGGACTGTGTAGTCCATGGAATTGCAAAGAGCAGGACACAACTGAGTGACTTTCACTTTCACACTTCAACTTCAGATTAAGCTCCTCTTCTCAGAAGTATCTGAATGGTTAAGATGGGCTTTTGGGAGACGAGTAAGATTAACCCAGAGGAATTTAAAAAAAAAAAAAAGATGATAGAACAAAGATCATTAGAACAGATATTTCTGGTGGGCGTATTGGACGCATCTCAGATCATGCCCCTTTAGGGACCTCTTTCCCCTTCCCCGAGCTCTTCATTGGAAGCCAGGCTTTCCTAAAAAAAAAAAAAGAAAGAAAGAAATAAAAGCTAGAGGCAACGAGGGGTAGAGGAAAGAGGATTTGAAATAGGCACCAGCATTCTGGAGCAGAAGCTCCAGTTTCACTATTTCAAAGTTGGGTGCTTGGGCAACTCAATTTCTCTGAGTTCAGCTTCTCCATCAGGGGAGGAATCACTTCTTGATCTCTGCTAGCTTCCTGAACTGCTGTGAGAATTAACAGAGAAAATCAACGTATAAGAGTTTTGTCAGCTCTGTCCGCGAATTAAGGGAATAAGAAATTTCCTGGCAGCCAGCATTTACCGTACCCTTTGGTTTCACTCACCCAGACACATTGCAGGAACCCAGGAGAGCGTCCAGTCCACAATGTTAGAGGTGCATCACGCTGGACGGGGAAAAGTCAACTCCAACTTTTTGAGAAGCAAAACAGCAATAGGGACCACGCCGGCTGCATGCTGAACAGAGGCACTTTCCACATAGCATCCTTAGCCCATCATGTCTTAGCCGACCTTTTCCTTTTCTTGGTGGGGACGGGTGGTTTAGCTGTGATTGAGCCTTCTCGGGTTATGTGGCCTGGAGTTACTGTTTTGGATGCCCCTGCACGCTGGCAGATCTTGGGAGCAAGGACGGAGTGTTTGCACACCGTGCTCCCAGCTCTTAGAGCTGTGGCCCCTTGGTCTGTGAGAGGTAAGTCTGAGCTGGAGGTCTGCGGCCTCACTAGGCGGCGGAGGTGAGCTGAACACAGTTTCAGCGCCTGGCCGGACCCTCGCAGCAGGGTCCCCACTTGGAGTGTCCCTCTCCCCACCATGGCAGTGCAAGCCTCCTGGATTCCGCGCCTCAGGCGGGACTTTGATTTTCAGGTATAAGTTTCCACTGTGAATGCGTTTGGGCTTAGACCTGCCACCGAGTCCCAGAGGTTAGCTGACCGTCTAGGAAGTGTTCTAGACCCCCCAGGCTTAACATTAACTAGTTTTCACCTCTGGTTTATTTCAGAGCCATTCCCTGCAAACGGCAGCGGACTTCGATCTGCAGGATTTCAGAGACACTGTGGATAATCTCATTGCAGGCAAGTGCAGTTTCTGCAGTAAAATTAAAGCGGGGGTGTCTTCCACCCCTCAAATCCTACAAGTTCGAATTTCGTGGCCCTGAAGGTGGTAAACTGTGTACCTATTAACAACTCGCCAGCAACTCATCAAAGTGTCAGGCTCTTCCATATTTAGGGGATCCCCTCCCTTTTCCTTATGGTGAAGATGAATCGCTGGATCGCTATAGATAGCCTTTTCTCCACTTGCCAGTGCAACTTCTGGAAGAGAGCCCAGCCTTAAGCTGTGACGTGGCTAGGAGAGCCTGGGTGACAGGAGTGTGCGGAGTAGTGGATTTGGGTGACTTCAGACAAGTTTGCCCCAGCCACTGTGGAGGTTCAGTGTAGAGCGTCTCAACAGGCATTTATTGAGCACCTGCTGAAAGTGTACAGGATATCAAGAAGGGCCTGGGAATCGTGGGGATTGCAGAGTGAGGGTTGATTTATCAATAAAGAAAAATCTCTATATAAACCCTACACCCATCGTGACATTTTGCCCCTGTAGTTAGCCAGGCGCGAGTCTGAGGCTGCAAACCCAGCTCCCTCTCTTCCTCTTCATCAGACTCATCCTCTTTGATGTCGCCTTCCCTGGTGGGTGGAGATCTCCCGTTCTCTCCTAGCGACGTCCTGCCATTTGGTCCCTGTCTCTCCCCGCTGCTGAGCCCACCTGAAGTGCCCCCGCCAGAGCAGTACTGGAAGGAGGTGGCCGACCAGAACCAGAGGGCATTGGGGGACGCGCTCATCGAGAATAATCAAGTAGGGACACTGGGCTGGCGTTTAGGAATCCTGGGTTAGGGGCAGGGCATGGTGCTCGGGGACGAAGTGGAGGCTGCAGGTGCAGAAATGTGCCCTGTTGGCACGTTAGAACCAGTGGATCAGTCCAAGTAGCTGCTATTCCTCCACTGGCTCAGTTTACAACGTCCCTAAGTGGGAGAAATCCTACCCACCGGATTTTTATTAGGGCCACCAATATTTATTGAGGGCCATATGCCTAGTATTGCGCTTACCCATTTACTTTTCCTCATTTAATACCCACAGACATTGAGCTAGATACTCTTACCAGCCTCACTTTGCAGATAAGGAAACTGAGGTACAAGAAGATTGAACTTCGGAGGCAGAATCTGTATCTGCCTGTTGCCCAAGTCAGCACTCCTCATCACTATACGGAGGATTTACTGAGAAACATTCTAAGTGCTTTGTAATAAAAACTGATTATTCTCACCAGTGTAAACGTTCTTGGGCCCCCAAGTTTCTGATTAGACGTGAGGATCTGGGTTCAGTTCCTGCCGAGTGTACAGACGAGAGAGAGCACGGGAGCCTACAACTCGATGTTTGGGTCCCCTCCTGCAGCTGCACGCGACGCTGACCCAGAAACAGGAGGAAATCGCCTCCCTGAAGGAGCGCAATTTGCAACTGAAGGAACTAGCCAGTCGGACCCGGCACCTGGCCTCGGTGCTGGATGTAAGTGGGGCGCGGGCGTGTAGAACACTGCATAAGTCGGAAATACTCCTGTGTACCCTTCACCCCCACCCTGCTCCCAGTGTTGGGACTCGGAGAGGGTCGAGGGAAGGAGAGGACCGCTGGCAGCTCTCTGAGTCACTCGCAGGGGTCTGCCGAGTCGCGCTGTTGGAAGTTAGCCCAGGCCTCCTTCGAGAGCCAATCAGAGGCGAGTCTGGCTGGTCCCAGAGCGGCGCTCCTCCTCATCTCTTGTAGAAGCTGATGATCACCCATTCCCGGGATCCCGGGGCGGCAGCCGAGCCCTTCCTGCTCAAGGCGACGGCCAAAAGGAGCCTGGAGGAGTTGTTCAGCGCTGCGGGACAGGATTGCGCGGAAGTGGACGCCGTTCTGAGGGAGATTTCCGAGCGCTGCGATGAAGCTCTGCAGAGCCGCGATCCCAAGAGGCTCCGGCTGCAGCCCGAGCCCCAGAGCCTGGACCGCAGGCCCGGGAACCTGCACGGCGCCTTCCCGGGGCTGCGCACAGACTGCAGCCTGAGCACGCTGAACCTGAGCCACAGTGAGCTCGAGGAGGGCTGCTCCTTTAGCACCCCCATCCGCAGCCACAGCACCATCCGCACCCTTGCTTTCCCCCAGGGCAATGCCTTCACCATCCGGACCGCCAACGGGGGTTACAAATTCCGCTGGATCCCCAGTTGAGCTGGTATGAGGTCCTCCGAAACACTGCCTCTATGCAGATTGAAGCGCCTGGAAGCTAAACGCGGGTAGCTGAAACCTGGTTTCTCAGAACTCCCTCTGCAGGATCGATACCACCCTGAAACTTTTTTTTTTTTTCCAGGAACAAGAACGTAAAACGTTTTGATACTGATGCACTGTAAAGTTCTGTAAAATACTGTATAGTCCCTCCCCTTTTCACAGCGAAACCGTGTGTATGTGTGTGTGTGCATATATCAGTCAATTTTAAAGTATTTATTTTTAGCAGCTTTGAATTATGTACTTTTCAGAGCTGGAAGGGGACCTAAAAACCACTTCAATTTAGTTCAGTCACTCAGTCGTGTCCGACTCTTTGCTACCCCATGAATCGCAACACGCCAGGCCTCCCTGTCCATCACCAACTCCCGGAGTTCACTCAAACTCACGTCCATCACGTCGGTGATGCCATCCATCCATCTCATCCTCTGTCGTCCCCTTCTCCTCCTGCCCCCAATCCCTCCCAGCATCAGAGTCTTTTCCAATGAGTCAACTCTTCGCATGAGGTGGCCAAAGTACTGGAGTTTCAGCTTTAGTTTTCTATTCCTTCCAAGGAACACCCAGGCCTGATCTCCTTTAGAATGGACTGGTTGGATCTCCTTGCAGTCCAAGGGACTCTCAAGAGTCCTCTCCAACACCACAGTTCAAAAGCATCAATTCTTCAGCGCTCAGCTTTCTTCACAGTCCAACTCTCACATCCATACAAACCATAGTCTTGACTAGAGGAACCTTTGTTGGCAAAGTAATGTCTCTGCTTTTGAATATGCTATCTAGGTTGGTCATAACTTTTGTCCCAAGGACTAAGCATCTTTTAATTTCATGGCTGCAGTCATGATCTTAGCTGTTCTTAATTACATAATGCCCTACTTCTACAGGAAGCAAAAGGAGATTGGAAGAAATTAAGTAATTTTCTACAATCACAGGCGTCATGCGAACCTTCTGAGTGTTCTCACTACTTTTTTCAAAGATTGTAGGTCCAGAAGCCAGGTCTTTGGGTGAACAGTTTCAATACATCACTCATTTCCCTTGATCCATGAAGAACATTTAATTTCGCTACTATTGAAACTTTTCATTGTAGCTGAAGGAATAAAAAATTAGGAGAGGTTAGGATTAAGAATTTCTAATCACTTGTCTCAGGGCAAGCAATAGAACAGGTAAGTGCAGATTCTGAGTCAATGGGTTTTAGCAAAAACAGGTGCTAAACACATTTGTTTGTAATGATTATTCTTATAATTTTGTAAGATTTATGATAAATATTTATATGAATAATATAGTTTTACTTGTCTAAACAGAATAACCACAGAAAAAGCAAGCTTTCTTAGTAAAAAAACATTTAAAGAAAATGGCATATCCCACGTGAAAAAGAATGTATTTTAACGTGTTCATTTTTATTTTTTTTGGTAGAAATCAAGTGTGGAAATCTTGGTAAAACTATTTATTTGAATTCCATGGATAAAACTAGGGTACACATTCATGTTTCATATTTCTTGGCTTCATCTTCTAAGAAAAATGGGGGTGTTACCGATGCCTTCACTTTGCCTTTTGTTTATTCCCTTTTGAGTGCCATTCCTTTTCCTATTCTGTTGTGAAATTTTGTGAGTGGAGTATGTCAAGCAGTGATTTGTCCCCACCTCCACAGTCCTCATCATGAGGGCTACTTCTTGTCTTTGGGGGCTCAGCCTGGGCATGTTTCCAACCCTGTTACACCACATAGCTGGTTCTGCCATCTGAATGCTATTCTGAATGGAGTGATCAGGTAACAAACAGGTGAGCTGGGCGGGGTGGCAGAACCTGCTTCTCCAGTTTATCCTGTGTACTGTTATCTACACTGAAATGGCCATTTGGAAAACAAACAAAAAGGTGACAGAGCACATTTCCTCATACTTTGTCTAACAAACGGACTCAAAAAATATACTGGATGGTTCAGAATTCTTTGTATCAGCTTAAATATGAAGTCACTGCAGTTCAGCATCAGAGGAAACAAAACAAAAACAAAATGCTTTAACTTGTTTCGAGAAACAGTCAGCTTGTTAAAAGTTCTTTTCCTCTCCACTCAATTAGTATTTTCATAATGCATTAGCTTCAATGACAGAAAAGTTAAAAAACTATATGTATTTTTCTACTTGTCTTATGCCTCGAATTTAAAAAATTATAAGGCTTATCAAGAATTCCGTGTAAGGTGGTCGGTGGTTTGGGGCCCTTCCCTGAGCTGAATGAGCCCACACACCACAGCTTCCTTGACCTGGTATTTTCCTTACTTCTTTGGGATGTTAACCACCCAATGACTGAGTGCTTATATTAGCAGTGAAGGGAGCTGTGCCCACTAATATATGTCCTTATGTTCCTTCCATGGTATGAATTCTTGTTACTGCTTGTTGCTGGTTTAGTAGAAAACATCAGTGAGAACAGCTTTGAACCAAATCTTAGCCATTTTCTCCATGATTCTTTGAGCTTATGTTCAGCTGTGTGATCTAGCCTAGATCATGAAGACATGTTAGCCTGAAATTATCACAATAATTTCATTTCAAATAGGACCAGACACCATTCAAGATGTTGGGGAGTCAATCATGAACAAAACCAAGACCTTGTTATACAGAAAATAAAGCAGAGTTTAGGGATAGGATGTAACCAGAATCATTATTTTAGATAACATGGTTGGAGTGTTTCTCGAACACTTTCTATAGCAGCACAATCAGTTTGAAAAAAGAGGCACACACACTTTAGCTAAATTATTTTTAAGGAAATGGCTTCATATTTGCAACAGTTAGATGTTGTTGTAAAGTAGTGGTTCTTAAACTGTAGCATGTATCAGAATCAGCTATGCTGCTGCATGCTAAGTTGCTTAAGTCCTGTCCAACTCTTTGCGACCCTATGGACTGTAGCCCATCAGGCTCCTCTGTCCTTGGGATTTCCAAGGCAAGAACACTGGAGTAGGTTTCCATTCCCTTTTCCACAGAATCACTTACAGGGCTTATTAAAACCCAGTTTGCTGGGACCTCCCCAGAGTTTCTGATTTAGTGAATCTGGGTAAAGTCTGAGAATGACAATTTCTTACAAGTTGCAAGGTGATGTTGATGCTTGGACCTAGGACCACTGTGGTAAAGAAATTTTTTAAAGATAACTTTCAAAAAGATTAAAACAAACAAAAACCAGCTGACCTGATGGCATGAAAATAATTCTTGTGATTTAGGATTAAGTTTTTAATAATAAAAATCTTATCTTACATTCAAAAAAGGGCTGTATTTCAAAAAGTTGGAAGTGACAATAATGTACTTTGACAAATGATGTTAAGTAACACAGAAGGTAGCTTCAGTGATGAATTAAATACCTTGAATGAAGGATTTGATGTTGAAAATAAGCATGAAGAGTCTGAATAAAATTATTTATGAAATGTGTTAAAGAAGCTCAATTCAACTGACCCTTAAACGTGCGCAGAGGGATCAGGACCTAGTCCTAATTCTCCTAATTAACTCAAAGTTCACATAGAAGAATAATATGTAACACTTCCAGTTGAAGGATTATAATGTCATTAATTTATAATATTAACTAATGATATTTTTGTGTCTATATATAACCTAAAGGATAACTAGATAGTACAATGATACTTAAAGAATTTAAAATTATTTGGAGTAATGATATGACCAATAAGGAATTAATATCCAACGTATATAAACAGCTCATATAACTCAACATCAAAAAAAACAAGTAACCTGATTAAAAAATGGGTAGGAATGTGTTATGTTACTTCTATGGTAATAAGAAATTAGGAAGAAAAAAATGAGCAGAAGAACTGAATATATTGTGCATTTTCCAGAGGAAATGTAGACAACCAATATGAACATTAGAAGATGCTTAACATCACTAATCAACACAGAAATGGAAATCAGAACCATAATGAGATATTACCTCACACCTGTCAGAATGGCTATCATCAAAAAGAATACAAATAACAAATCTGGGAGGATGTGGAGAAAAGAGAATCCTTGTGTTCTGTTAGTGGGAATGTAAATTGGTACAATCACTATGGAAACCCCTGGAGAAGGAAATGGCAACCCACTCCAATATACTTGCCTGGAGAATTCCATGGACAGAAGAGTCTGGTGGGCTACAGACCATGGGGTCACAAACAGTCAGACACATCTGAGTGACTAACTCACACACTATGGAAACCAGTATGGAAGTTTCTCAGAAACTACAAATAGAACTACCATATGACCCAGCCACTGTTGAATATGCTTTTAAAACCCCAAAACACTAACTGAAAAAGATTCATGCACCCTATTTTTCACAGCAGCATTATTTACAATTGGCAAGACATGGAAACAACGTTAAGTGTTGGATAGAGAAAATGTGAGAGCGTGTATACAATGGAATACTCGGTTGTGTCTGACTCTTTGCAACCCTATGGACTGTAGCCGGCCAGGCTCCTCTGTCCATGGAATTCTCCAGGCAAGAATACTGGAGTGGGTTGCCATTTCCTTCTCTAGGGGATCGTCCCGACCCAGGGATTGAACCCAGGTCTTCTGCATTACAAGCATATTCTTTACCATCTGAGCCACTAGGGAAGCCCCTAACGGAACACTGCTGCTGCTGCTGCTAAATCGATTCAGTCGTGTCTGACTCTGTGCGACCCCATAGATGGCAGCCCACCAGGCTCCCCCATCCCTGGGATTCTCCAGGCAAGAACACTGGAGTGGGTTGCCATTTCCTTCTCCAATGCATGAAAGTGAAAAGTGAAACTGAAGTCGCTCACTCGTGTCCGACTCTTATCGACTTCATGGACTGCAGCCTACCAGGCTCGGTCCATGGGATTTTCCAGGCAAGAGTACTGGAGTGCGGTGCCATTGCCTTCTCCAAATGGAACACTATTCAGCCATTAAAAAGAATAAAGTTTTGCCATCTGCAACAGCATGGATGGACTTGGAGGGCATTATGCTAAGTGAAACAGATCAGACAGAGAAAGACAAATATTGTATGATATCACTTACATGTGGAATCTAAAAAAATACAACAAACTAATGAATACAACAATAAAGAAGCAGACTTACAGATACAGAGACAAACTAGTAGGAGAGAGGGAATAAAGAGGTGGGGGGAAGGGAGCTACAAACTTTCGGGTGTAAGACAGCCTCAAGGATTATACGACACTGAGAATAAAGTCAATCTTTTGTAATAATGGTAAATGGAAAATAACTTTGAAAAATTGTATAAAAATAGTTGAAAGAACAAGAGACTAAATTTCAATAACAAAGATTCAAATGCATAAAAATAGTTCATGTGCAAGTCACATTGTTCGCTTAACAAATGAAAATCAATATACCTTGCAGTTCACACTGATTTTCACTGTTTATAATTTAAAGCAATATGTGAAAATTCCAACTGGCCACTTAACATGACATAATTGAAATAAGTTACATTTCTTTGCTTGCTCACTTTGCCAGTGTTGTTCAATTTTAATCTCCTGTTGAAATGCAACAAAATGATATATCACAGGAATGAGTGACATGAACTCTGACTAACACAAGTTCACAAAGCTTAAAACATGAGAAACTTTCTCTCTCAAAGACATGTAGTTAAGACCCTGTTTGTTGAGGACTGACTGTATAATGGAGATTTTTCCCAACTATCAATGTTTCTAAGAGAATAAGAAATAAAAGTGTGTTGATTTGAAGCTTCCATCTGTAGTATTAAAATTCAACAATGATCATAGATTATAAAACTTAGACCAACCAACAAAAGCTTTTTTCAGATAGGAATATTTTATCCCATTTATTTAGAATTACTCATCTGACATAACAGACAATTTACATTATAGACTTGTAATTGGTTTTATTTTGTTTAAGTGTCCAGACAATGTATCTTCTTAGTCCTGGCACTTCAAGTAGACAGACTACTCCCATGGCCTTTAGTTTGCTACAGGAATAAAATGGCATTCCATTTTATCAGTTATTCATGAAAAAATTTATTTGAATCAAAATATAAGTAGAATCATTGGCGGGATGATTCTGTAGGTCACATGACTGAATTTAAATGTCAATCTTACTGTCTCCTCCTTAAAATAGATGCTGTGGGCTGTAATCTGTGTCATAAGTGATAAGCATGATGTCTCGGTTTCAGCATAGGATTTTATGGGACAGGACAAAATTAGGGACATGAAGCAATCTATATGTGGAAAACACAAACAGATTTTCTCCAATTACTTCTTTCTCCTCCCCTCTCCCAGTTCTCTCTCTCATTTCTGCATCTAACAGAAAAGAGCACCAGTACTCTAATGTCTGTAGCAGGCAGTTGAGATAAGAATGGAGGTAATCACATTTGGGTTTTAAGATAAGGGTTTTTTTTTTCACACATAATCGGGTGAGACAGGAGTTGCTAACATCTGCTAATGATGCTATCAACAAACCAGACTTTATGGTTTATGCTCCACTAATTTATTAGACATTTGTCTTCATGTTTGATGTTTCATGATCACAAGATTGTTGCTGTAGCTTCAGGCATCTTGTCTGCATTAAAGATAAAAAGAAAGGAGGGGTAGAAAGCTTCACAGATTGCTTCTGTCTCTTTATTTAAGGAAGCAAAAAAGCATTTCCCAGGAAACTCCCGGGTGGGTTTTCACTCTAGTCTCAAAATCAGACCTGAGGCACACAGTTACCCTTACTTGCAAGGGAGGCTGGGGAATCTAGTTTCTCATTCTCCTAGCCACTATAGTGACAGGTAGGCAAGAAGGAAAGGAGTTGGGGAAAGCTCTTAGACTGTCTAACAGGATCTATCACAGAGGTTTGATTGGTGTCACTAATGTAGAGAAACCTGAAGAGAAAAGACAGGAGAAATGTGTCCCTTAGACTCTGACACCAGAGCTCGGGCCCCCTATCGGGGAGTGAGATGGGCTTCCATCCTCAGAGAGGACCCACGATAGTTCTTGGCCTTCTTTTGGGGACCTGGGAGCCTGAAAGGGATGGAAGCACTTGGAGGGCTGCAGCTAGAGCCCGAGACCTGGGTATGTGATGAGTCTTTAAGTGTGGAAGTCTCTGGGAATAAGATGAAAGAAATGATTGGTACTCAGGTCGGATTCTCCTTAATAAATTTTCACCTTCATCTTTTAACTAAAAAAAAAGGAAATAAAAATGTTATGCAAGTAGAATATGCTCATTGTAAAGTAATTCAGATAAACAGGAAACCATAATGAAGTAAGAAGTGATAATCCTACCATCTAAAGATACAATTCTGAATATTTTGGTATATTTTCTTTCAGAAATTTTTAATATATATACATATGTGAATGTATAAGTATGTTTGTGTGTATTTAAAACTTGGATCCTCTATACACATGATTATTGAATAGCAGCAGTGGACCGTTGTATAGAAATGGTCAAAGGTTCTGCAGTCACATAGAGATGGTTGATTCCCATCATGGTCCTGAGGGGACTGGCCAGCTCAGTGACTTGGGTCTTATTGCTCTATTTTGAAACCAGGACAATAGACATTGTGAGACTGATCCAGGTGATGCATCTCAAATGCTTGACACAGTGCCTGTTACCTGACAAACACTATAGTTATCTGTTTGTATTAGTTATCTATGGCTGCGGTAACAAATTGCCATAAAGTTAGTGCTTAAAACAACACAAACTTACTATCTCATAGTTCTGTAGATCAGAGATGGCTAAGCTGGGTTCTCTGCTCTGGATTTCTTGGAAATCAAGGTGTTGGCTGGATTCTTATTTAGAGACTCTGGGAGGATTCCATTTCCAAACTCAGTCTGATTGTTGGCAGAATCCAGTTCCTTATGATGGCAGGGCCAAGGTCTGTATTGCCTGGCTAGCTGCAAACTGGGGACTTGTCTTTACTCCTAGAGCTGTCATTCTGGCTCTTGCATGTGGACCCCTAAATCTCAAAGCCAGCAAGGTGTATAAAATCCTTCTCACTGGAATCTAACTCCTCCTTCTCTCTTGCTTCCAACTGGAGAAAACTGCCCATGAAGTAAAAATATAGGTATGCGTTAATGTCGAAAGTGTGGGCATAGATTGCATTTGGAGAGCAAATGTGGTGTCCTTGCTCACGGCTGAATTCTGGAGCCTACTTGTCAAATGTAGGGATCTAGAGAGCAATTTTATCGAGTGCTGGAGACATTCACAACAGTTTCTTAACTCTTCTAGGCAATCCTGGGGAGGAAATCCAGAAACAGTAAATTGAATCCAATTCTTCCTTCCCAGTGGAATTCCCTGCCTCAAGGTATCTCAGATTGAGTTATAGAAGGAAATTTGCCCAGGTCCTGGAGGCATCTTAGTCCCCTGGGAAAAGATGCATTGATTTAAAAAGAGAGAACATTTTATGCATATCTCAATGTCCCACAATTCTGAAAAGCTTAAAAATGTATTATCATGTGACCATAAGCCCTATTAAAAATGTTATTTAAAAGTTCTACATTTTTATTCTAACTCACTGGGTTAACTGAGTTTTTCTTGCCATCCCAAGTACCTAACAGATCTTTCTTTGAAAAAAATATATTCTCGTATTAACGAATCCATCTTCATCTAGTACCTCTTTCTTCCTGGAGTGAACTTTGATTCACTCATTTATGAGGTCCTGTGTATTATTTTCATCTAGTTGTTCATATTGTATTGCCACTTACATCTAGAATTAATCTAAGACCATTTGTAATGAAAACTTACATGAAATAGGATGGTTAAAACTGAGTACCATTGGGAATTCCTTGGTGGTCCATTGGTTAAGACTTTCACTGTGCGGAACCAGGGTTTAGTCCCTGGTCAGTGATCCCCAGGAGCTGCAAGGTGTGGCAACAAAACAAACAAACAAAGAAAATTGAGTATCATTCAATGTAAGGAAATCTGCATACTTAGGATAGTAATTTGCTTTGATTCAGTTAGCCCTGCACTTTAAGATCTATAGCCTTCCTTTAGGCAAACAGCTGTTCAAACTTGCATGGTGGTGGTGGTGATTTAGTCGCTAAGTCGTGTCCGACTCTTGTGACCCCATGGACTGTAGCCTGCCAGGCTCCTCTGTCCATGGGATTCTTCAGGCAAGAATACTAGAGTGGGTTGCCATTTCCTTCTATTTTCAATATTTACTTTTAGCTGCTTAACAAAACACAATGTAAATCAGACATAACAATTATTTACATTTATTCATATTGTACTGATGCAAGGGAAAAGAAACACCACAGATTTACCTAGGATTTATATGGCTAGCCAAGTAATAATTAGAAATTGCATTTAGGTATAGGATGTGGAAAATTCAATTATTTTTAAGTCATGCCATGGTTTAAAGCAAATACAGCTACACTGTTCTGTGAGGGATAATGATGGTTTTGAGCACTTTTATAAGATCATGCCTAACCCTCAAGGTTTCAGGATTTCTCTTTCATTTATTTCTTTATAACGGAAATTCCTAATGTAGAAGATACCTCTTAGGGTTGCTTCCAAGCACATCATGACTCCCCTTTTCTGGGAAGTGATCTAAGGACACAGGACTGGTTCTGTTTGGTTTAGGCTATCACCCAACTCTCGCCCTTATCATCCACATCACCAACAATAGCTGATTGAACCAAGGGATTCTTTTTTTTTTTTTCAACAGAATTATTGTAATACATTTTACATACTATGTAATTCACTGATTTGAAATGTGCAACTTAACATTTTTTAGTGTATTCAAGGGTTTTGCCACCATCTCCACAGTTCAATTCAGCCCAGTCACTCAATCGTGTCCGATTCTTTGCATCCCCATGGTCTGAAGCACGCCAGGCTTCCCTGTCTACCACCAACTCCTGGAGCTTGCTCAAACTCATGTCCATCAAGTTGGTGATGTCATCCAACCATCCCATCCTCTGTCGTCCCCTTCTCCTCCTGCTCTCAATCTTTCCCAGCATCAGGGTCTTTTCAAATGAGTCAGTTCTTCACATCAGGTGGACAAAGTATTGGAGTTTCAGCTTCAACATCAGTCCTTCCAATGAATATTCAGGACTGATTTCCTTTAGGATGGACTGGTTGGATCTCCTTGCAGTTCAAGGGACTCTCAAGAGTCTTCTCCAACACCATAGTTCAAAAGCATCAATTTTTCGGCTCTCAGCTTTCCTTTTAGACCCAACTCTCACATCCATACACGACTATGGGAAAAACCATAGCTTTGACTAGACAGACTTTTGTTGGCAAAGTAATGTCTCTGCTTTTTAATATGCTGTCTAGGTTGGACATTGCTTTTCTTCCAAGGAGCAAGCATCTTTTTATTTCATGGCTGCAGTCACCATCTGCAGTGATTTTGGAACCCAGAAAAATAAAATCTCTCACTGTTTCCATTGTTTCCCCATCTATTTGCCATGAAGTGATGAGACCAGATGCCATGATCTTTGTTTTTTTGAATGTTGAGTTTTAAGCCAGCTTTTTTACTCTCCTCTTTCACTTTCATCATGAGGCTCTTTAGTTCTTCTTCACTTTCTGCCATAAGGGTGGTGTCATCTGTGTATCTGAGGTTATTGATATTTCTCCTGGAAATCTTGATTCCAGCTTGTGCTTCATCCAGCCCAGCATTTCACATGATGTACTCTGCATAGAAGTTAAATAAGCAGGATGTCAATATACAGCCTTGACGTACTCCTTTCCTGATTTGGAACCAGTCTGTTGTTCCATGTCCCATTCTAACTGTTGCTTCATGACTTGCATACAGATTTCTCAGGAGGCAGGTAAGCTGGTCTGGTATTCCGATCTCTTGAAGAATTTTCCAGTTTGTTATGATCCACACAGTCAAAGACTTTGGCATAGTCAATAAAGCAGAAGTAGATGTTTTTCTGGAATTCTCTTGCTTTTTCTATGACCCAACAGATGTTGGCAATTTGATCTCTGGTTCTTCTGCCTTTTATAAACCCAACTTGAACATCTGGTAGTTTATGGTTCACGTACTGTTGAAGCCTGACTTGGAGAATTTTGAGCATTACTTTACTAACATGTGAGATGAGTGCAATTGTGTGGTAGTTTGAACATTCTTTGGCATTGCCTTTCTTTGGAGTGAAAACTGACATTTTCCAGTCCTGTGGCCACTACTGACTTTTCCAAATTTGCTGACATATTGAGTGCAGCACTTTGACAGCATCATCTTTTAGGATTTGAAATAGCTCAACTGGAATTCCATCACCTCCACTAGCTTTGTTAATAGTGATGCTTTCTAAGGCCCACTTGACTTCACATTCCAGGATGTCTGGCTCTAGGTGAGTGATCACACCACTGTGGTTATTTGGGTCATGAAGATCTTTTTTGTATAGTTCTGTGTATTCTTGCCACTGCCTCTTAATATCATCTGCTTCTGTTAGGTCCATACTTTGTCCACCTGATGTGAAGAACTGACTCATTGGAAAAGACCCTGATGCTGGTTAAGACTGAAGGCAGGAGGAGAAGGGGATGACAGAGGATGAGATAGTTGGATGGCATCACTGACTCAATGAACATGAGTTTGAAAAAGCTCTGGGAGTTGCTGATGGACAGGGAAGCTTGGTGTGCTGCACACCATGGGGTTGCAAAGAATAGGACATGACTGAGCAACTGAACTGAATGGCAGTGATGATTCTTTCATGATTTTCATCTCTGAAACATTTTAATGACTTCACTTCATTATATATATGTGGAATAGCTTATTTAATCAACACCCTGTGGCTGGATATTTAAAAATATATATGGGATTACGCTCATTTCTATAATTCTCTCAAAAGTGAACAAAATGGTAGGAAATCAAGGGAAGTAAGGCATTTCTTCCAAAATTCAGATTTTCCAGCCTTTATAATGGTGGGACAGTTTTGAGTTCTATAATCTAAGATAAATATTGAAACCTGAGGCTTCAGAATAGCACAGTAAACAAAGCACTGAGAAATAGGAATTGAAATTATTTAATCTTAGGAAGCTTACAGATGACAATATATTTATATAAATGAATATCCCACAACACCTTGCATTTTCATGTGTCCCCTCTTGCAGACTGTCAATATTAAAACTATTACTGTGCTTGTTTCCTCTTCACTTTTAGTCCAAGAGCTCTCCAAGGGCAGAAATGAACTCAGTTCTCTGTTTACCCTGTAGTGTGTGCTGTCTATTGAGCAGGAGTTGAACATAATCATGATCTCTCAGAGAACTAGAGAGCAGCCAGAGTTTAGTCCTGCCTACAGTAACTATGCTGATTTTCATCAGTGTTTAAAGGAATTGCCAGCCATGAGACTCTGTATGCTATTGTGTGTTTCCTAGTCCCGTGAAGAATTTAAGAAGCTTTTCCTCTGCCTTACTCTAGTAAATCAGGTCATTGTGTATAGTATTACTGAAATGTAAACATAATTGTGTTGAAATTATGACCAAGTTGCTAATTTGAACTGTTTGAAATGTTAACTAAATGCTTCTGTATTTACACAGGTATATTTACTCATTGGATAAGTATAGTTGGAAGTGTTTCATTTAAGTGTGATGGTCTAACAGTCTTGTGCTTCAGCTGAGGGGCAAGTTTTCCATAATAGTGAGACAATTCAAGTTTTCTGAGCAATTTGAAAAACTAATATCTAGGAGATAAAGCTATAAAACCTCAAGAAAAATTAAGAATGGTAGCCCCTGTGGCACACAGCCAATCCATGTACTCAAATTATGCTCTTAAACTTTGAAGGTTGTTCTAAAATTATAGTAGCTTCTTGGCAGTAAGGTAACAGTAAACTTTTAGGTTTTAGGACTCACACCTTCCTACACTGGATGACAAAATAATTTAGGTGGCTTATACCTTGCTATAAAGTAGGTCTGATTCTGGTGCATGTCAACTGGTGTTTAACAACAGGAAACAGAAAATGTCCTTGATGAGATCTTCACTTTTATTTGGCAGCAGGTAACAAAGTAAAGGCTCTTATTTAGTCAAATCTCCTGTTAATAAAGACAAACATCCTACCTCGTCTCCTTACGTGTTGTCCCGGGGCGGGAGGCGGTAAGCAGAGAAACAAGTTTATAAATGCTTCAATTCCCTGGCAAAATCAAGTAGGTTGGAGCTGTGTGAGTTAAATATTACTTTAGAAGAGCTCCTGGGACTTCCCTGGTGGTCCAGTGGTTAAGACTCTAGGCTCCCCCTGCAAGGAAGCACAGGTTCGATCCCTAGTAGGGGAACCAAGATCCCACATGCTGCGTGGTACAGACCAAACCAAACCAAAACCTCCTTCCTTTAATTCACTGCTGAAGTTTGTAGTACAGTGGCTGAATATAGTTAGCATTCAATAAATTTCAGCTATTAGTTGTTTTTTTATTAAGGAAATACCAATTTAAAAACTTACTCAAAAAGCTAATGGGTACACCTACAATTAACAATGAATTTAAAGAATCAAAGTGAAAAGAAAATGGCAAGTTAGAAGTCAAAGGTACCAGGATGCATATTATGTTGCTTTTTTTTTTTTAACCTAATAATATAGTCCTGTAGTCCTGAAAAATTTAGTGGATTTATTACTTTTCCTTGTTCACAGTGCCACCTTCAGGAAAAAATTTCATTTTAATTTAGTGCAAATGCATTCTTATTGATTTGAGCTAGGTCAAATACCTGATGATTAGGCATAATAAAGACAATGTTAGTTTTAATTTAATCCATTATCATGAGAATGTCTGATTTTTTTCTGCCTGGCTGTGTTCAATGCAGAGTTTTAAAATTTTCATGTGGGGCACTTAAAAAATTGATTAGAAAGGGAATGTGAATGTTTCTAACTTATTTTATTTCAGAACATCATACTTAGATCATAATATATAAATTATTAAAAAGAAGAGGGTGGTATTGGAATCAAGGTGACTCCAGAGTCCAGTTTCTTAATATCTATATTATACAACCTCCTGGAATAACCTTTACTTGGAATCATAGAAATCAGAGCTATGTACCTAAGGTAGAGGCTTTAATTTAAACTTTGCTTTGTATTTGGGAAAATTGAAGCCAAGATCTTGTCCAAAGTCTCCTGGACAGGAGAAATTAAATAAGAGGTCTTGTCCAAGATCTCCTGTAGCTGAATGTCACATATTTACCACTTCCTTCGAAGTGGGGTGAATTATGATAAATCCTAATCAGAAGAAGAAGAGGGTGCTCTGGCATCAAAAATTAGGGGCTGGGATATGATTTGAAAAGTTAAGAAAGGAAGTTATGTTTGAACTCTGGAATCAGGGAAGAAATTAACTAGGTTGAGGAGGAGGGGCATTCAGTTTAGTTCAGTCGCCCAGTCCTGTCCGACTCTTTGCGACCCCATGAATCACAGCACGCCAGGCCTTCCTGTCCATCACCAACTCCCAGAGTTCACTCAGAGTCAGTGATGCCATCCAGCCATCTCATCCTCTGTCGTCCCCTTCTCCTCCTGCCCCCAATCCCTCCCAGCATCAGAGCCTTTTCCAATGAGTCAACTCTTCGCATGAGGTGGCCAAAGTACTGGAGTTTCAGCTTCAGCATCATTCCTTCCAAAGAAATCCCAGGGCTGATCTCCTTCAGAATGGACTGGTTGGATCTCCTTGCAGTCCAAGGGACTCTCAAGAGTCTTCTCCAACACCACAGTTCAAAAGCATCAATTCTTTGGCGCTCAGCCTTCTTCACAGTCCAACTCTCACATCCATACATGACCACAGGAAAAACCATAGCCTTGACTAGACGAACCTTTGTTGGCAAAGTAATGTCTCTGCTTTTCAATATGCTATCTAGGTTGGTCATAACTTTCCTTCCAAGGAGTAAGCGTCTTTTAATTTCATGGCTGCAGTCACCATCTGCAGTGATTTTGGAGCCCAGAAAAATAAAGTCTGACACTGTTTCCACTGTTTCCCCATCTATTTCCCATGAAGTGATGGGACCGGATGCCACGATCTTCATTTTCTGAATGTTGACCTTTAAGCCAACTTTTTAACTCCACTTTCATTTTCATCAAGAGGCTTTTGAGTTCCTCTTCACTTTCTGCCATAAGGGTGGTGTCATCTGCATATCTGAGGTTATTGATATTTCTCCCGGCAATCTTGATTCCAGCTTGTGTTTCTTCCAGTCCAGCGTTTCTCATGATGTACTCTGCATATAAGTTAAGTAAACAGGGTGACAATATACAGCCTTGACGAACTCCTTTTCCTATTTGGAACCAGTCTGTTGTTCCATGTCCAGTTCTAACTGTTGCTTCCTGACCTGCATACAGATTTCTCAAGAGGCAGGTCAGGTGGTCTGGTATTCCCATCTCTTTCAGAATTTTCCAGTTTATTGTGATCCACACAGTCAAAGGCTTTGCATAGTCAATAAAGCAGAAATAGATGTTTTTCTGGAACTCTCTTGCTTTCCCATGATCCAGCGGATGTTGGCAATTTGATCTCTGATTCCTCTGCCTTTTCTAAAACCAGCTTGAACATCAGGAAGTTCACGGTTCACATATTGCTGAAGCCTGGCTTGGAGAATTTTGAGCATTACTTTACTAGCATGTGAGATGAGTGCAATTGTGTGGTAGTTTGAGCATTCTTTGGTATTGCCTTTCTTTGGGATTGGAATGAAAACTGACCTTTTCCAGTCCTGTGGCCACTGCTGAGTTTTCCAAATTTGCTGGCATATTGAGTGCAGCACTTTCACAGCATCATCTTTCAGGATTTGAAATAGCTCAACTGGAATACCATCACCTCCACTAGCTTTGTTCGTAGTGATGCTTTCTAAGGCCCACTTGACTTCACATTCCAGGATGTCTGGCTCTAGGTGAGTGATCACACCATTGTGATTAACTATAGTTATTAAGAATTACATTTATGTACATATATACATATGTACATAATGCCTAGGGGCACTAGGAGGAATGAAATATATGAAAACCTCAAGATGAAAGGAATATGGTTTCTTTAAGAAAAGGAAAAGTTACTGCAAATACAATGCAAAGCAGTGTATGGTTCCAGGTGAGGCTGGAGAGAAAAGCAGAGGCCAGATCATAGAGGAACTGTTGGCCTTGTGAAGATTCTGGTCTTAGGAAGACTTAAGCAGAGGAGTGACATGATCTCTCCTTAAAAGGGATCACTCTGACTTTACTATAACAAAAAATGGGTTAGAGAAGAAGAAAGGATATGGGAGAATAGCCAGACAGTCATGGCTATTGTTAGGGCCAGAGGTATTATCACTTATGGCTGCATCTCTACAGATTTGTAGCAAGAGCTTGGTTAGAGGAAGATGCTCACACACTTTGCTGAAGACATCTCAGAATGGTGGGTTCTTGTCATAGTCTCATAATAGATTTGAACCACAGGACTTCAAATCCCAGACTTTCCATCATCTCTTCCTTTGGAAACCTTTAGCCTTTTTCTCTCATCTTCTATGTCCTGTATTCTGGCCTGGAGAATTCCATGGACCATATAGTACATGGGGGTCGTAAAGAGTTGGACACGACTGAGCAACATTCACTTCTGTGTCCCAGGTTTCACTTTGTTAGGTTGCAGATGATCCATAAATTGCTTTATTCATTTCTTGATATTAGCAGAACAAGACCTCTTAAAACTTACATGTGCTTTTTCTAAGAGAATGAATGAAAAGGATCATTTAAAGATTAAAATTCCAAACTATCTGTATGTTTTCAATGCAAATACATCCAGTTAGGGAAAGAGCATCAAATTCATTGTAATTTTTAAGCCTTTTTTCACATTTAGTTTACTCTTGTGATTTTATCATCTTTTTTTTTTTCAATTAAAAAAAGAATTTATGGTACCTCAGACTAAGAAGATGGTTGTGAAAAGTGAGTAAAATTTAGGAGGTAAAATTGACTGGATCTGGTAGTGGATAAAACAAAGAAAAGGAATGAGATATCAAGGATGCTGGCTTATATCACTGGATGGATTACAGCACATTCACTGAGTCAGTGAATATTGCAGGAGGCCAAGATTTTGGGGGAAGGTCTTTAGTCTGCTCTTAATAAAAGTCTGAGGTGCTTGTGAAGCTTGTTTGTCTGGATTAGGTATAGGTAACTGACACCATGAACAAGGTTGAGATTACCTGTGGAGAGTAGGTATAGTGTTAAGAGGAAATCCCCGCAGTGGTGGGCTGGAGCTGATCTGCAGTGCTCTCCTCTTCCCATTGCTGCATGTCATGTTGGTAACCTGAAAGAGGCAATGGTGGAAATATTTACAACACAGAAATTGGCAAAAACTTCAAATTTTAGGTCCTGCCCTGCCTCTCAACTGATTATCAGCATGCTATTTAAACATTTCAAAAGCTTACTAAGAATGAACTAATAGTAGCTACTAAGAAAAAGGAAAACCAAGAAGACAAAGGAAGACCAAGCTTTAGTCTCTGGAAATGCCTTAATTTGTTAAGTAGAACAATACAGAATTTTAAACAAAAATAAATCAAGTAGAATGTTTTTGTTGAGTGTAACCTACTTCATTCTTACTAAAATGTATGTAATAAATAAAATTAAAAACTTAAATCAGAAGATTTAGAGTATAATAGGCCAGGTTGGTCCTTTAAACACATTATTTTAATTAGGATTATAAGAGGATATAATGGCTTAGCTGGAATTACATTGAAAATTTTAACCATAGAACAAGTTTCATCTATTTAGAATGCAAATTTTTAATGCATTGTATTGTTGAGCCTTTAAAATTCTTATCTGTCACATTTGTGTTAACTGACTTCTAATGTAGGTATCCAAATACTTATAAAATTAAAAAAAAATTAAAAAATAAATCTAGTAAACTAAATAAATTATGCAGAGATTGAAATAATAATTTTGATCTTGTTAGTACACCATGGGCTAACTAAATTTCTCTAACATCTAAGTTTCCAGCCATCTGCAGATGTCTTGAACTTGGACTATGAAAATGACACAGAAGAGCAAACATAAAAAATCTATGGTTATATGAAACTTGGTTTTCCACTCTCATATTAACTTATCACTTAAGGGTATAGGTCTTCAATTTTATTTTATCCTATTTAAATCTGATAAATTAGCCTATTACTGTTGCATGGGTGCTGGCAGAGACAAAAGATTTTGTTTTTAATTAAAAATTTTTTTGTTGAAGTATAACTGACATATAACATTATATTAGCTTCAGGTGTACAACATGATTTGGTATTTGTATATGTTGGGAGATGAACACCACAATAAATCTAGTTAACATCTGTCACCATGCTATGCTGTGTGTGCTTAGTCACTAAGTCGTATCTGACTCTTTGCAACCTCATGGACTGTATCCCGCCAGGCTCCTCTGTCCATGGAGATTCTCCAGGCAAGAATACTGGAGTGGGTTGCCATGCCCTCCTCCAGGGGATCTTCCCAACCCAGGGATCAAATCCAGATCTCCAGCATTGCAGGCAGATTCTTTACCAGCTGAGCTACCAGGGAAGCCCCATCTATTGCCACACATAGCTATAATTTTTTCTTAAGAAAAAAGGACTTTGTTATTCACAACACAGCAAGAGGCATGAACATCATATTTACATCAATTCACCTTGTCCCCAAATCCCACAGGGATGATGTGAAGGGTCCAAATAGATGCCTTTCCCCACAGTAGGTTGCATTAGAGAAGAGGGAAACTTAGTTGGGGAATCTGTTTCTTTTACAGTGAGCAGAGGAAAGCCTGTTCTTTGTTCCAGATGGAGAGGTTACCCCATACCTCAAGACTGCTTGTTGCAAATTCTGAGAAATGGTTTACCAGTCATTCATTCAGACTTTGCATCCCATCCTTAGCATATTCAACAAGACATGCAGGAATGCAGGAGACCCATGGGGGAATGTCTTCCAAGATAAATGTTAGGGTTTCTAGTCCTAATCAGTTTATTGGCATTCGAGTTGCATGGTCAGAGATGGCGAGATGATGACTCAGTTCAGTTCAGCTGCTCAGCCGTGTCAGACTCTTTTCGATCCCATGGACTGCAGCCGGCCAGGCTTCCCTGTCTATCACCAACTCCCAGAGCTTGCTCAAACTCATGTCCATTGAGTTGGTAATGCCATCCAACCATCTCATCTCATCTTGTCGTCCCCTTCGCCTCCTGCCTTTAGTCTTACCCAGCATCAGGGTCTTTTCCAATGAGTCAGTTCTTCACATCAGGTGGCCAAAGTATTGAAATTTCAGCTTTAGCATCAGTCCCTCCAGTGAATATTCAGGACTGATTTCCTTTAGGATTGACTGGTTGGATCTCCTTGCAGTCCAAGGGACTCTCAAGAGTCTTCTTCAACACCACAGTTCAAAAGCATCAATTCTTCGGCGCTCAGCTTTCTTTATAGTCCAACTCTCACATCCGTACTTGACTATTGGAAAAACCATAGCTTTGACTAGATGGACCTTTGTTGGCAAAGTAATGTCTCTACTCTAGTTGTGACTTAAAGCAGAGTATTACCAAGTTGTTAGTGCCTACTTTAGTTGTTAATTGGTGAACAGTATGATACAGAGTATGTCAAGGCTGTATATTGTCACCCTGCTTATTTAACTTCTATGCAGAGTACATCATACGAATTGCTGGGCTGGATGAAGCACAAGCTGGAATCAAGATTGCCAGGAGAAATATCAATAACCTCAGATATGCAGATGACACCACCCTTATGGCAGAAAGTGAAGAGGAACTCAAAAGCCTCTTGATGAAAGTGAAAGTGGAGAGTGAAAAAGTTGGCTTAAAGTTCAACATTCAGAAAATGAAGATCGTGGCATCTGGTCCCATCACTTCATGGGAAATAGATGGGGAAACAGTGGAAACAGTGTCAGACTTTATTTTTCTGGGCTCCAAAATCACTGCAGATGGTGACTGCAGCCATGAAATTAAAAGATGCTTACTCCTTAGAAGGAAAGTTATGACCAACCTAGATAGCATATTGAAAAGCAGAGACATTACTTTGCCAACAAAGGTCCGTCTAGTCAAGGCTATGGTTTTTCCTGTGGTCATGTATGGATGTGAGAGTTGGACTGTGAAGAAGGCTGAGCGCCAAAGAATTGATGCTTTTGCACTGTGGTGTTGGAGAAGACTCTTGAGAGTCCCCTGGACTGCAAGGAGATCCAACCAGTCCATTCTGAAGGAGATCAGCCCTGGGATTTCTTTGGAAGGAATGATGCTAAAGCTGAAACTCCAGTACTTTGGCCACCTCATGCGAAGAGTTGACTCATTGGAAAAGACTCTGATGCTGGGAGGGATTGGGGGCAGGAGGAGAAGGGGATGACAGAGGATGAGATGGCTGGATGGCATCACTGACTCGATGGACGTGAGTCTGAGTGAACTCTGGGAGTTGGTGATGGACAGGGAGGCCTGGCGTGCTGTGATTCATGGGGTCGCAAAGAGTCGTACAGGACTGAGCGACTGATCTGATCTGATGATACAGACGTGGAAAGAATATTAGAACTCCTAATTTTATAAGTAATCAGACTTTTGGGAGAGGAGTAACTTGGCTAAAATCACACTGCAAGTTAATGGCAGGACAAGAGTGTCTAGCTTGCACTAGAAGTCCACTGTCCTTTCACCCATCCAGTTTCTATTCTACTTCTCCGGAAATGTTCTCAACTCAGAACAATTATGAGGTACTAATTTACATTACCCCAGCTCAAATCAGAATTCAGTTCATTTCCAATTGTAGATATGTAACTGTCTAGAGTAGGGCAGGTCCCTGTCAGGGGTAGTTTTTCTCAAACTTAAGCTTAAGTCTTAAATCAAAAGGTTGCATGGTGAGCACAGAATTGGAATATATGAGTATTCTAATGATATAATCATCAAACCAGAGAAGCCACATGGATTCCTTTTGATTTAGGATATTTCTATTTAGATAATGAGGTTGGAATTTTAGAATGTATTCACTCACATAATATTTATTGACCATCTGCTATGTGTCAGACATCTATTATGTGTAGGCTCTGGGCCCAAGGATAGTCTTCTCTTGACAAGTGCTTTATAGAGATGTATTATTCAAACACTCTTTTAAGTTAGACAGCTAAGTGCCATTACTTTATCTCAAAAGAAAAAAATTATTATCTTAGAGGCCTTATATGATTTCTCTTCATTCTCATCATAAATCAGTACAGTAGAAAATTATTATCACATTTTGCAGATGAGGAACTTGAGACTTACAGGGGCCAAATAACATTTTCAAGTCACACAATTAGCAAGTAGTAGGAAGGTCTTTAGGAGAAGGCAATGGCAACCCACTCCAGTACTCTTGCCTGGAAAATCCCATGGACAGAGGACCAGAGAAAATCCCATGGGGTCGCACAGAGTCGGACACGACTGAAGCGACTTAGCAGCAGCAGCAGCAGGAAGGTCTTTCTTTTGTGGCTCTATTGTCCTAGTTCCCAGGTGACTCAATGGTAAAGAATCTGCCTGCCAAGCAGGTAACTGGTGTTCAATCCCTGGGTTGGGAAGATCCCCTGGAGAAGGAGATAGCAACACCCTCCAGTATTTTTGCCTGGGAAATCCCACGGGTGCAGAAGAGCCTGGGCTACAGTCCATGGGGCAACAAAGAGTCAGACATGACTTATGGACTAAACAACAACAACAAATCCTAGTTCCATGATTTGGGAAAGATCCTAATCTCAAATCTGCAAATCAATTCAGCAAACATTTACTGAATGACAACGATGTACAAAGTTTACTATGTGCAAGGCAGTGAGCTATTCTCTAAAGAGGACACAGAGATGAAAAAGCAAGATTCTTGAATACTTGAAGGTTACAATACAGTGGAGAACATACACACATACTTATATGTAAAAGCTGGAATTAAGTAGACAAGCAGTACAAAAGATATGCTATGGGAACATAAGGAGGAGAAAAAATTCCATCTAAGAAGATCTGAGAAGGCTTTTGGGAAATGGGAACTGAAATTTTATGATCAGATTGCCAGGAGAAGATAGGGGAAAAGAGCTCTAAGGTGAGGCTCCCTCAGCAAAGGCCTGGAGGCAGGACAGTGCTGGGCCTTACCCACAGCATGGAGGACTAGAGATATTTTGGTGGAATTGTGGGAGATGATGCAAGAAAGGTAAAGAGATGTTAAAATCACAGAGGACTTGTATTTGAGCTAGAAAATTTAGAGCTTAATTCTGTGTGTAAAGAAGATCCTTTCAGGGATTTGGGGCAAGGGAGAAATATGATTAGCTCAAGATGATGCTTACTGCCTTTAAAAGCTTTGTCTCTGGGTCTCCACTGCTTTGCCTAGTGCATGGTACTTGCTGGGTACAAATAAACATGTGACATGAAGGGAGGTGGAGTAGACTAGAGGTTGAATTATCAGTTAGGTTCTTGTAATCTTCAAAAGGAGGACAGATGGAATCAACACTACAGAGGAAAAAAACTGTCTTTGATAGCAGATTTCAGTACATGATAAAGGGAGAGTTAAGGGTGACTTTGACTTTGCTCCACAAGGAAGATAGCAATATTGGGAACAAGGTGCAAACAAAAAGAACAGGTCATTTGGGGAGGATGGGAATAGGGAAAGATTCTCAATTCTGTTTTGGATTATGTTGTATTTGAAGTGCTGGTAGGATATCTAATAAAAGAATTTTCAGATCTAGAGCCTTTATGAGCCCTCTTTTCTTTGAGGGGGTATCATGTTCATATGCCTGACTTCATCTGTTGTGTTTTATACGGATTTGTTCTCATTTTGGTTTGATAGTTAACTTTACATCCCTTAAATTCGTGGGGAAATAACTTAATACCCTATGTAAGAGCTACCCTGCCGAGAAAGAGAAGGGGGAAATGAGTTAAGTGGTTGGAGAGGAAGGGATATGATTTTTATGCTTTCAGCTACCGACTTTACTCTCCATCGTCATTAACTGGGGTATGGATGGCGAAAAACATTTTAAAGGGACAGACTCTTAAGAAATCATTCAGTAACGGGACAACATGCATGTACTTTTACTGCTAATTGAAAAATGTCGTGTAACCAGAGGTGACGGACTCTACTGGCTGCTCTTCTGATTGACGCTTTTACAGAGCTAGAACCTTCACAGGTTACGTTTTTAGAGTCCTACTCATAATCAGAATTATAAGGGGATACACTGATTTCTTCCCCCGCCCTATTTTAAGCTATGTATTTTGGGGAGAAAGCACTCTCGGAGAGTTTATTAGTTTCCTCCCTTTCCCCTCACTCCTCCTCCATAATGGAGAGATCTGAAGTCCGTCTTCATCCAGTCTCGCACCCGCACACCCACCGTCCCCCTCCTCTCCGGCCCCACGCAGGCTTTCCCCTCACCCGGCGTGGCTTGTGTCCCCGGACCGTTGGCGCAAACACCAACCGTCCCTCCTGTCCCGTAAGGCGCGCGCGCGCAGGGCGGGTGGGGCAGGCGCGCGGGCGCGCGGGCGCGCGGGCGCTGGAGCGCGAGCTGGGTTGTGGACGCGCTACCAGCCTCCAGCCGCGCGGGAGGAGCCGCGGTCCGAGCGCCGCGCCAACAGACCGTTGGAATTGGGGCGGGGGAGCTCTCCGGTTTGCGTTTCTGGGAAAGCAGTTGAAATCAGTGAAGTAGAAAAAGCAAGTTGCGAAACAGATAAGCATAGTAAGATCCCATCTATGTAGAAAGCTTCACAGAGCCGGATTATTTATGTGTAAGTCTGTAAATACGTTGGAAAAGGTTTGACGATGCTTTGAGGAAAGGAATAGTAGCTTGGGAGAGCGGGTGAAGGGAGCTTACTTTGTATATTGTACATTTCTGAGATAGTGAACGTTGTTATTATTTAGAGTGAAAATGTGATCATGTAAGTAACAAAACCCGCTGCGTTTGGGAAGCTTGGATATCCTTTTCCTTCCCATCGGTAGAACCCTGCTCAGACTCAGAGCACCAGCAAGAGATGAGCCCGGAAAAGCTTCTTCCCTCTCGCCCTTCTCTGTGCCTCTCTAAACCACCTGTTTTCCCCGTCACCTTCTTATTCCACATCCTTCGAGGTGGACTCTGGCCTTTGCCAAGGGATCTTCCTCACAGCCTTTCTCATTATTGCAAATCTATCTTCAAAATCCACTCCTAAAGATATTTTGAGGATAGTAAATTACACAGGCCCTGAACATTTGAATTAGCCCGTTATTCGTAAAACATATTTGACAAAAAGTTAAGATAAAATGTTTATAGAGTATGTATATATAGATATATATTTCCTAAACAGTTGTACCGTAGTTTTTTTCTATTTGTATAACCACATGATGTTTAATTAAAAAAAATTTTAAGGTTTCATTTTGAACTAATTTGGCTTAGAAAAAGTTACAAAAATGGTGGATAGAATCCCATTATGTCCTTCACTCAACTTCCCTAAATATTAACATTAAACATTATTTAAACATACCAATAATAAATGATTATAGCCAGGAAATTAGCATTACTATTACTCTATTAACTAATCAACAAGATATTATTCACATTTCCACAAGTATCCAACAAATGTACTTTCGTCACCGGCGCCCCCCCGCCGCGCCCCCCCTCCCCGCCCCGCCCCCGCCCGTCTAGATTTCAATCCAGGATCTCATAATGCATTTAATTGTCATGTCTAATTAGTTTCTTCTGACCTGTGGCAGTTTCTCAGTCTTTCTACCTGTCTGACACTTTTGAAGAGTACTACTGGCCAATTATTTTGAAATGTCCTTCAATTTGGGTTTATTTAGTATTTTCTCATTATTGAAGTTACAATTTTGGGGGGCAAGAATATCACAGAAGTAATGTTGTCCCCTTCCAAGTACACAACATCAAGAGGCACATGAGGTTTATGTGTCATTAATGGTGAGATTACTTAGTGAAGGTAGTGTCTGCCAGGTTTGTCCAATGAAAAGTCATAATTTTTCTTTTTGTATTTAATCATAGGAAGAAAACATCCTCATCATATTCACACCAATTTTAGCATTCATGGTTTCTGACTGGGATAGTGTGATATTTGCTAAATGGTGATTTTTCTGTTTCCATTATCCTGAAGTTAAATTTCAATCTGAATATTTGAAATGCACAATAGCTTTTAAAAGGAAAATTTTGACTAATATTTTTCTACTTTACATTAGGGGGAAAAGGTATTTGGAGGCTGTGAGATATACCATGGAATTAGTGGCTACAATGGAATTTATGAAGGTATTACTCATAGAAAACTGAATTCTAAATGAATAATTTGCTATCCTTAGTACTTGTAAAAAACATGGGGTCTAAAATCACAATTTATATGTATTTATAAGCTCATTAACTGAATTGGTTGTTACTCCCAAGTTTGTACCCATTCTTATAAATGGGTAAATGTAAAATGGTATTTAAAATAGACCAAAGATAAAAAGCCTTTAATACTATTTCCAATGTATTGCTATTTTTAGTTGGTATTGAAAACTAATCTTTTAAATCCACAGTACATCTGACTCTTATCCAATGATATTTCACTTTATTTAGCCTCCTTGTTTGCTGAAAGGATTTACTGGAAGTTGGAATGAGTATCCCTTGAATGCACTGAAAGGAAAGTAGAATTCTTGTGGGTGAAGTTTAGAGATCTTTTAATCCAAGGGTTATTTGACTAGCAAGAATTTTGATGAATCTCATTTGAAGATTGTTACCCTGTGCAGCATTTCCCCTAACCTTTATCATTGTGGATAGAAAATTGTCTTAAGATTGGGTCTTAGCCTTGGTGCTGTTTCTCTTGCTTTCAGTGTGGAGGAAAGCAGGAGACTGAGTTTAGATTTTTTTTAAAAATCACTGACCTTTTTGACTATCATCATATCTGTTAACTCTCCCCACCCCCTCAAATGGATAAACTCATATGTTGTATTAGAGGGAAAAGATCCCCTGGAGAAGGGAATGGCAACCCACTCCAGTATGCTTGCCTGGAGAATTCCATGGACAGAGGAGCTTGGTGGACTACAGTCCATGGGGTCACAAAGAGTCTGACACAACTGAGTGACTAACACTTTCAGTCCATTGTCAGTTGGGGGGGCGGGGCAGGGAGGAGGTAGGTGATAAGGGGAGTGGGGAGCAGGCTTTCAGACTGTCAGAGGTTTCCCAGACGGTTTCCCCTCCTGCCATATGGACAGCTCTCCTCTCCTGGCAGCCTGGCAGCTCAGGTGTGGCAGCTGAGGCTGCCCAGCCCATCTGGCTCCTTTTCGTTTTTCCCCAAGCCCCTCCTTCAACCCCCAATATCATCCTCTTCTTTATCACATATTCCCTAGTCTCCGAAGGTCTCTTGCTGGGTCTTCACTCCTTATCAGGTCACAAGCTCTTTCACCAACTCAATAACCGTTGTTTGGGAAGAAAGCTCATAAGATCAAGTGAGAGAAGCTGACCACTTAGAGCAAAGGAGAATTTCTTGAATAAAAACGTCAGTGCTCCCCCCTTTCTTATCAGCATAGAAATCTTGCCACGTTTTCCAGTCAGTTTGAATAAGGAGGGAGAGCTGATGAACACGTTGGGGGAACACGCCTAAACTCAGTTGCTTACACAACGGTGATTATCGCCCAAACAGAGGCGGCCAGAGTTACTGTACCCCTCCGATGCCTCAAAGGCAGCATGATGGGGCTGGAGAATAAGTGGGGGCCGAGGAAAAGGGTGCAGGGCCCGTTATTACGAAACATTTTTGTTTCTAGTATGGAAAGAACGTTAATTCACAGAACCCGCTTCTTTGCCCGCCAACCCCTTCGCCTCCTGCGGCTCTCCAGCCCTCCGCGCCCGCCGCAGCTCAGACCCGCCACGGCTCGCGGCAAAGCTTGGCGCTTCGGAGCGCGCCTCCGCGGACAAAGAGCTGGAGGCTGCGGGGCGGGGCCGCGGTCGGGAGGGAGGGAGGACCCAGGCGCGGGCAGGGGGAATCCCTCCCGGAGTCTGACGTCACCGCAGTTCTGGCCAATGAGAAGTCGGGTAGGGGAATTCCCGCTCCGGCGGCCGCCCAGCAGGCTTTTTAAACGGTACTCTGGGGACCAAGCTCTAAGAGAGGTGGGAGGAGTGGGAGGAAAATGGAGGTTAGGAGTGAAATATGATCGTCCTAGGGGACAAGACTCCAGAGGTTTGACGATTAAGGGTCAAGACTGGTTTATTCTTGGGGGACAAAACCAAAAGCGGTCGAGGAGAGGCTACACTCGAGCCAGCAGGACAAACGCCTCCAGAGATGGAGTGGAAACTGGAGCGCGCTGCCCGGAGGAGGGTCCGCACTGAAGAAGAGATTCTGTGGGTGAGTAACGCCCCTCTGTTTCTTCGCCCCAACTTCCTAAAGGGGTTTCTTGTCGAAGTCACTGTTTGTAATACCTGTCTAGGACCAAGGGGTGGTTCAGAACTCTAAATCTAATATTGAATTGTGTAATTTATATTCTGGAGATGGTTGTTTGCTTTAAAAGTGAATGTAATTTGACAAGCGGAGGCTCTAGAAACATTCACACCTCATATTATGATTTTTCTAAATAGTTTGTATTCCAATATGTTGCCTATATTTTCAAAGGAGGATGTCATGCGGGTGCTCGACAAAGACATGAAGCAGAGGAGAGGTCAAGTTTCTCCCAAGGTGAGTGTCCAGTGCTTAATCGAGCTCTCTGTCTTAAATATGACTTTGAACAAACTAATTCTTGCTAAAGAAGATATTTGTTGGACGTATGAAATGATCTGAAAATGTAGAAAATTTGTACGTCTCATATCATCACTAACCTCAGAGTCTATATCTAAAACATTTTTGTAAGAAATTGAAGATATCTGCCAAATAACGGTAATCATTTGTATCTGAATGGTACTTTTCAGCTTTTGCCTCTACAGAAACAAAAAAAATGAAGCTTGAATGTGTCAGGTAGGCAGTGCATCTCTAGCTGGCTGTTTAAATTTCTTTTTAACAGTTGCTAGTTGCACTCCCCTCTGTTGCATTCATAATCTTGCCTTCCAAAGAACCGGAAATGGTGCCATCTTGTGGTCAAGAGGAGAAGTGCATAAATTCACCGTCCTTCTACTGCTTCTGCCAAGTCGCTTCAGTCGTGTCCTACTCTGTGCGACCCCATAGACGGCAGCCCACCAGGCTCCCCCTTCCCTGGGATTCTCCAGGCAAGAACACTGGAGTGGGTTGCCATTTCCTTCTCCAATGCATGAAAGTGAAAAGTGAAAGTGAAGTTGCTCAGTCGTGTCCGACCCTCAGCGACCCCATGGACTGCAGCCTTCCAGGCTCCTCCGTCCATGGGATTTTCCAGGCAAGAGTACTGGAGTGGGGTGCCATTGTATTCACCGTCCTAGCTTAGTAATTTAACTGTTGATCCAGTTAAATTTCACCTTGAAAGTCTGAACGCAAAGGTTTTCAGCTTCTCTTGTAATCAGTGTGAAAATAAAACAAATCCAAAGATTTTCATCTTAACTTTTACACATAAATAGCTCTTTTACTTTATGGATCCCAGGTGGCACTAGAGGTAAAGAATGCAGGAGACGAAAGAGACGCGGATTCGATCCCTAGGTTGGGAAGATCCGGTGGAGAAGGAAATGGCAACCCACTCCAGTGTTTTTGCCTGGAGAATTCCATGGTCAGAGGCACCTGGTGGGCTGCAGTCCATAGGGTCGCACAGAGTCAGACACGGCTGAAACAACTTAGCATGCATGCATATGATTTAGATTTTAGATTCCTCCTTATCAGGATTCACTTTTTTTCTCTCTAAATAGTTCACATTCCTTTAGTCTTTACGCATCGATTATAGTTTCAAATCCACCAGTTTTAGGGTTTTCTAGACCTTCACATTTTTCTGTATTTCATTGGTGACACAATAAATTCAACACATAACTTTCAGAATGCACTTTCAGAATGTAATGACTAATATCCTTTGTATCAGAAAACAAATGGCATTTAATTCCTTAAATTCCCTGAATACTCATATATTTATTTTTCCTGAACGTAGCTGAAGATTTGTCTTATGCCCAGATTTTGGATAACCATGACTCCTAGGTATTTTACTATTTAATACAAACGACTGGCCTTTTGGTCTGTGAATAAAAGTCATTGGAAAAACTGTAGTTAATTATAACTTTCTTAATTCACTTGTAAGCCATAACATATTTTCATATCTGAGCCTTAGTTTATAAACCTAAGTGGAAGTATTTTGAAAGTTTTCTTTTTTTAAGTTTTTGAATAGATGAAAAAATATTGATTTTATTTCTTATAATATTTTTGGAGAAACAGGTTTTGTCTGTAAGTTTTTAAAAATGTGACTATTAAGATGAAAGTTCTGCCACTGTTTCATGTTACAAATTTAGCCTCAGTGACTTCATGGGCCATGATGAGCAGCAGTGACCTGAATCAGGTAGGCAGTGTATTGTTAGCTGGCTGCTTTGGGTCAATTCAGCAGCCACAACTGCCCTGCCACTTGCTTCTGGATAAATTCTTCTTGTTAACGAAGTACACCGGTGACCTATGTGTGATGGGTTGGCAGTGTATTGTTAGCTGGTTGAATATGTGAGTGCCATCAGCTAACATGCAACTGCTATCTTATTGCATGTATAATGAGCATCAGTAATGGGTATAATTAAATCTAAGTAATATGTGTGTGTGTATGTGTACTTTTTGCCATGAGCCAGGGCCTTCTTTACATAATGCTTATTACGACTTTTAGTTATAATACAATGAACAGTTTATAATGATGAAGGAACTACTCAATAATAATCAACTATTACTTAATTATGTTAAAAATTTCAGATAATATTCTGGAGTCTGCATACTTGTAGACAGTATTAAAGTATTTGAGAAATTATATATTTTAAGTATAAAATTTAGAATATAATGACAATTTGGAATGGAAAAACTAAAATGTTTCCTCCAATTTTCAACTAAGTCTTCAATATTCCTTTTGAATGATTAGTTTCTTAATTTGACATTAGAGTAGGTCTCAGTTACCATGTGTGTATACAGCTAAAGGAAGAATTTAGGTAACTTGCCAAATGAGTCAGTCAACTAAAACATTTTCACTTGAATATGAAGAAAATTGGGGATTTAGGGGGGCTGGGGCTGGGGTGAATTGTTTAGAAGACTTGTCTCCAGTCTTCATTTTCTGTAAAATCACAGACTCATACAGTGTTTAGAAAAGAGCATGAGATTTAGTTTGTGAAGGGGGAGAACTGACCATTAAATATAACTTTAAATATTTTCTCATTCCCTTGGAGCACATTTTGACCCATGGAGCAGTTTCAGGTTTGTGCTGGGTCCCAGACACACTGTGGTCGTGTGGACATTTGCAGCAAGTTCATGGAACTGACTTTGCTGGTTTGGTCAATTATTTTCACCCTAAATGAGATGTGAGAAATACATCACATTCTTTATTGCATTGGATTATAAGTTATTGGTAAAATAATCTAAATTCTTATTTAAATGTAAATGTTTTTAGAACCATGGGTTAAATAGATACCTATGATTTGACTCTTAAGTGTTTTGCTACGTTTAAATCTTATCTCTTTGTTGTTGCCTAGTATCATTCCATTTTCAGCATCTTTGTATTTAAGTATCCTTTACATGTAAATATTGTTTTCATCTTGTTTTTTTAAGGTTAAATTTCAATATGTTATTTTCTATAGACAATCACTGATCTGTTGATAAAAAATAAAACCTACTAAATTTAGGAGGCTGGTCCTTTGTGTTTCACTTTTTAAAAATTTTTGTAAAGAGCAAGACATAAAATGCCAACATTGATACTGAATAAACAGAAGACATAGTTGTTCTTATTACTGAGACCATGAGAAAGAAGAAAGAATGGAGTGCAGTAAAAATAAATGAGATCAGTGGGTAAGGAGTTGATTGTATGTATAAATTCAAAAAGAAAACTTTGCCATAGAAGTGAGAAGGAAAGAGAGGGGTCGCACTTGGGATGTCAAAGGAAGAGAATGGAAAGAGGGTTGAAAAAGAAGAGGGAGGCAGGCAACACTGGTTCAAAGTATTTTTTCTTGGGTGTTTTCTCTTGCGGCAGCCCCATTGGTGCTGGGGATGTAATTGCTTCCCATCACTCCCTCTGGAAAATGCCCTAGCTCCTCACTACTCTTTACTTGCCCTCCCCCAGCAGCCCCTGCCCCCAAAAGAGAAGGCTTCCCTCAGCAAAGTGTGGCCTTAACTATTCAGAGGGAAGAGGGTATGTGGAGAATGGAAAGAAGTGTGATGTATTAGTTTCTTGGTGTAACAGTTAGGATTTTATTGTTCCCTGGGGAAGATGAAGTAAAGCTGAGGGATAAATATAAAGTGTCACCATATTAGCTTCACCCAAACCTGACATTTTTCTTTCAAAGGGAAATGTTGTCAGGACTACACGTGATTTTGTACAGGGATCACTCAGGATTTTCCAGCTCATGATGGGCAGTCTTGAAACAGCCATTATGTTTAAAGAAAATAGACAAGTAGTTTTTGTTTTCCTTCTTAGATTTTGTATATATATATTTTTCTTATTTTTTACTGGAGTGTTTTCCTACTTGAAATTACCTGCAGTCCAGTTAGGTCATTATAGTGTGAGTATACACTTAAAATGTTAGCAGCTTTTCGTAGTTCAGTAACTGCATATACATCCACATTTATATATAACCTGTCAAAATAGTATATATGTGATAACAAGAAGAAGTATATATGTTATGTTTTTGCTTCAGATTTTTCTCTTTGGAGATTCTTATGATACTCTGATTAAGTCTGATTTAAATCTTTTTGGGCTAGAGCCAGCTTGTCCTAGTTGGTGAGAATCGATTGCTAAGTTTTCAGAAATTTTACAAGCCAGTTATGAAACGATTAGTAGATTAAAATTGACTATGTGCAAGTGTTCACGCCATAGAAATTGGAAATGCCGCACTTGGAACTCCTCCACTAGGGATTTGGTTGTTAAGCGTTCATGAGTCACCACTGTATGTTTGTTACATGGTGGTGGTTTAGTCACTAAGTCCTGTCTGACTCTTGTGACCCCATAGACTGTAGCCCACCAGGGTCCTCTGTCCATGGGATTTCCCAGGCAAGAATACTGGAGTGGGTAGCCATTCCCTTCTCCAGAGGATCTTCCTGACCCAAGGATTGAACCTGGGTCTCCTGCATTGCAGGTGGATTCTTTACTGAGCTACCAGGGAAGCCCATATATACTATCAGTTCAGTTCAGTTCAGTCGCTCAGTCATGTCCGACTCTTTTCGACCCCATGAATCACAGCACACCAGGCCTCCCTGTCCATCACCAACTCCCGGAGTTCACTCAAATTCATGTCTATCGAGTCGGTGATGCCATCCAACCATTTCATCCTCTGTAGTCCCCTTCTCCTTCTGCTCCCAATCCCTCCCAGCATCAGAGTCTTTTCCAATGAGTCAACTCTTCGCATGAGGTGGCCAAAGTACTGGAGTTTCAGCTTTAGCATCAGTCCCTCCAATGAACACCCAGGACTGATCTCCTTTAGAATGGACTGGCTGGATCTCCTCGCAGTCCAAGGGACTCTCAAGAGTCTTCTCCAACACCACAGTTCAAAAGCATCAATTCTTCGGTGCTCAGCTTTCTTCACAGTCCAACTCTCACATCCATACATGACCACTGGAAAAAACCATAGCCTTGACTAGACGGACCTTTGTTGGCAAAGTAATGTCTCTGCTTTTCAATATGCTATCTAGGTTGGTCATAACTTTCCTTCCAAGGAGTAAGCGTCTTTTAATTTCATGGCTGCAGTCACCATCTGCAGTGATTTTGGAGCCCCAGAAAATAAAGTCTGACACTGTCTCCACTGTTTCCCCATCTATTTGCCATGAAGTGATGGGACCAGATGCCATGATCTTCGTTTTCTGAATGTTCAGCTTTAAGCCAACTTTTTCACTCTCCTCTTTCACTTTTCATCAAGAGGATTTTTAGTTCCTCTTCACTTTCTGCCATAAGGGTGGTGTCATCTGCATATCTGAGGTTATTGATATTTCTCCCGGCAATCTTGATTCCATCTTGTGCTTCTTCCAGTCCAGCTTTTCTCATGATGGACTCTGCATATAAGTTAAACAAGCAGGGTGAAAACAAGCAGGGTGACAATATACAGCCTTGACTGGTTCCTATTTGGAACCAGTCTGTTGTTCCATGTCCAGTTCTAACTGTTGCTTCCTGACCTGCATATAGGTTTCTCAAGAGGCAGGTCAAGTGGTCTGGTATTCCCATCTCTTTCAGAATTTTCCACAGTTTATTGTGATCCACACAGTCAAAGGCTTTGGCATAGTCAATAAATCAGAAATAGATGTTTTTCAGGAACTCTCTTGCTTTTTCGATGATCCAGCAGATGTTGGCAATTTGATCTCTGCCTTTTCTAAAACCAGCTTGAACATCTGGGAAGTTCATGATTCACGAATTGCTGCTCGGCTTGGAGAATTTTTAGCATTTCTTTACTAGCATGTGAGATGAGTGCAATTGTGTGGTAGTTTGAGCATTCTTTGGCATTGCCTTTCTTTGGGATTGGAATGAAAACTGACCTTTTCCAGTCCTGTGGCCACTGCTGAGTTTTCCAAATTTGCTGGCATATTGAGTGCAGCACTTTCACAGCATCATCTTTCAGGATTTGAAATAGCTCAACTGGAATACCATCACCTCCACTAGCTTTGTTCATAGTGATGCTTTCTAAGGCCCACTTGACTTCACATTCCAGGATGTCTGGCTCTAGGTGAGTGATCACACCATTGTGATTAACTATAGTTATTAAGAATTACATTTATGTACATATATACATGCTGTAGGTACACTATGATTAGTATAAAATTTCAAAAATGAAATACAACTTCTAGGGAATATTTCTGGCCAATTCATATTTATTCAAATCTCCAGCACACTCTGCTATACGTAACAGCACACTCTGCTGCTATTAGATGAAGATCAGGAGTTAATAGGAAGTACTCCTCTCCACTTCCCAAACAAACTGAAACTAACTTCAAGTCATTGAATTAATAACCACTAAAAGTAAAATAGATTTTGTCTGTGTCAGAAGAGCAACTACTGAATACTCTTTTACCTACTATTTTTCTGTTATCCTTCTCAGTCAGGCAGCCTGTAGCAGTTTATGTCCCAGACTTTTTGATGCTGAGATAGAGCTTATGCTCAATTCAGGAAAGATGCATTTTTTTTCCTCTGTGTGTTTGCTGGCAGTGTTCATGAGACATTTAAGGTCTGGGCAGCAACACATGAGCAAATGGCTCTCTTCCCTTTTACCACATGTAGCCTGGTTGGACAGGCTTCCCAGGTGACTCAGTGGGTAAAGAACCCACCTGCAATGCAGGAGATGCCAGAGATGTGGGTTTGATTTCTGGGTCGGGAAGATCCCCTGGAGGAGAGCACGGCAACCCATTCCAGTATTCTTGCCTGAAGAATCCTGTGGACAGAGGAGCCTGGCAGCCTACCGTCCATAGGTCACATCAAGTCAGACACAACTGAAGTGACTGAGCACACAGCACGGCCTGGTTGGATGCCATAACCCTGAATGGACATCCATATGTCACACATTCAAATCCCCACCTGCCCTCCCTGCATCCTCAGAGTGGTGAGAGAAGTCTAATCTAGTGGAGATTGCAGACTAAATAAGGCAAGCAAATCAGGAGATACATAAGTGAAAAACCCACTTTATATGCCTTTGGAGAGAACTAGTGGTTTGGGGCAGGATGGACATCTGAATTGTGTTCTCCAGGACAGTTCTGGTCTGTCTGGCAGTGGGGTGTCGGTGTAGCCTCTGCAGTGCTGCACATACCCTGATGTGAGCGCATAAACACCCCAGCAGTCTCACAGCACTGCTGTGAACTCATGGAAGTCATAAGTGGGAGCATGTGGCAAGGATGTTCTGGAAGCAGCACTTGAGGGCTAAACAAAGTTTTGCTTAGAGGCCCAGAATTCAAATTGCTTAAAGGCTTTTGGTGGCACACTTGCAAAGGATGGATAGACTGGTTAGGTGGTTTCCATTTCTTCAACAATAGGTTAGTATTGATTTCTGATCACTTGACACACCTTGGTAACTTGGAAGGGGCTTTTTGTTCAGTTTGACTCCCCCCACCCCCACCATAACCAATTTACAGGTGAGAAAACTGAAAAGTAGTGCCCTGGCTGAAGGCCCTGCTGCTGGTGAGAGGGAGAAGCAGGCTTGCTTACACACTGCCATTCTTTAGGTACTCCGGTAGATCCCCTTGACCTGAAGGGAACCACACTCCACCCCTACCTGAGAGCTTACTAAATCCATTCAGAGCTGGGGGTTGGACATATATGTTGAAGCAGAAGGTATTCCAGGATATATTTGGTTTAAGAACTTGTAAGTGCTGTAGCAGAATTGTATACTCAGGTGGGCATTGCTGATTTTATCATGAAAAAGAATCTTCACTTTCACTCATCAGGTCAGAATTGGAGAGTCAATTCAGTTATTTAGATTGGGTCTTTCTTCTTAGCCAAATTTTTTCACATTGTTTTGCCCCCACTCAGTCAGTTCAGTTCAGTTGCTCATTCGTGTCCGACTCTTTGTGACCCCATGAATCGCAGCATGCCAGGCCTCCCTGTCCATTACCAACTCCCGGAGTTCACTCAGACTCACATCCATTGAGTCAGTGATGCCATCCAGCCATCTCATCCTCTGTCGTCCCCTTCTCCTCCTGACCCCAATCCCTCCCAGCATCAGAGTCTTTTCCAATGAGTCAACTCTTCGCATGAGGTGGCCAAAGTACTGGAGTTTCAGCTTCAGCATCATTCCTTCCAAAGAAATCCCAGGGCTGATCTCCTTCAGAATGGACTGGTTGGATCTCCTTGCAGTCCAGGAGACTCTCAAGAGTCTTCTCCAACACCACAGTTCAAAAGCATCAATTCTTCTGCATTCAGCTTTCTTCACAGTCCAACTCTCACACCCATACTGACCACTGGGAAAACCATAGCCTTGACTAGACGAACCTTTGTTGGCAAAGTAATGTCTCTGCTTTTGAATATGCTATCTAGGTTGGTCATAACTTTCCTTCCAAGGAGTAAGCGTCTTTTAATTTCATGGCTGCAGTCACCATCTGCAGTGATTCACTATTCCTGTTTAATTCCTTTATGAAATAAGATTAATTTCATGGGGCGAAGGTTGCTTTGTTAGTAATTAGAAGGCTGACAAAACATAAAGATCAGGACTTTGGAAGAAAAGATATGTTGTGATTCTCAACAGACTCAGTGATTGCTGATGTTTCTCCTATAATTACACTCACTCCTTTTTTACATTAACCATTTTGACTGTTTGGAGTTGATTCTTCTTCTTATAGCCATGAGAATGATGTACCATTGAATTCTTTCCAAATGGCTAATCTAGTTTGACCAGATTAGCAACCAAAATTAACCTGTAAGGAATTAACCAAAACCTGTAAGGAATTAACCAAAATTAACCTGAAAGAATCAAGCTGAATGATCATATACTTATGGCTTTTTTCTTACACTTGGAATTTTCACTCAGAAATACAGATTGACTCAAGTGTTAATATTTTAATTGTGGAATTTGAGTTGCTTCTGGAAAATAAGAAATACTGAAAATGATCAAGCCTTTTTCAAATGTTATGTCATTTATATTGATATTAAATGATAATGTCATTAATAAACAACTATGCAGAGTATATCATGAGAAATGCTGGGCTGGATGAAGCACAAGCTGGAATCAAGATTGCCGGGAGAAATATCCATAACCTCAGACGTGCAGATGACACCACCCTTATGGCGGAAAGTGAAGAGGAACTAAAGAGCCTCTTGATGAAAGAAGAGAGTGAAAAAGCTGGCTTAAAACAACATTCAGAAAACTAAGATCATGGCATCTGGTCCTATCACTTTATGGCAAATAGATGGGGAAACAGTGCAAACAGTGAGAGACTATATCTTTTTGGGCTCCAAAATCACTGCAGATTGTGACTGCAGCTATGAAATTAAAAGACGCTTGCTCCTTGGAAGAAAAGTTATGACCAACTTAGCATATTAAAAAGTGGAGACATTACTTTGCCAACAAAGTTCCATCTAGTCAAAGCTGTGGTTTTTCCAGTAGTCATGTATGGATGTGAGAGTTGGAATATAAAGAAAGCTGAGCACTGAAGAATTGATGCTTTTGAACTGTGGTGTTGGAGAAGACTCTTGAGAGTCCCTTGGACTGCAAAGAAATCCAACCAGGCCATCCTAAAGGAAATCAGTCCTGAATATTCATTGGAAGGACTGATGCTGAGGCTGAAACGCCAATACTTTGTCCACCTAATGTAAAGAACTGACTCATTTGAAAAAACCCTGTTGCTGGGAAAGATTGAAGGTGGGAGGAGAAGGGGGTGACAGAGGATGAGATGGTTGAATGGCAACACCAACTCAATGGACATGAGTTTGAGTAAACTCTGGGAATTGATGATGGGCAGGGAGGCCTGGTGTGCTGCAGTCCTTGGGGTCGTAAAGAGTCGGACACGACTGAGTGACTGAACTGAACTGAACTGAACTGATCTGGCTGGATTGGAGAGTGGCAACCCACTCCAGTATTATTACCTGGAAAAATCCCATGGACAGAGGAGCCTGGTGGGCTACAGTCCATGGGGTAGCAAAGAGTCAGACATGACTCTTGTGACTAAATGACATTGATCTGGCTGGATATAGTAAAACATACCATGACCCTATACTTAACAAACAAAATTCTGTACATGAAACAAAAAACATAAGGATTAGAATCTATGTATATTTCACATTTTCAATGTTTATTTTGCCTTTTATTACATAAAAATATCATTTACAGTTACTCTGGAAATGTCACACAGTATCTTGAATTCAAACAGTGGTCTAGTGTGTTGACATTTCCATCACGTACAATCCTAGAAAATGTCAAGTGAAACAATAGGATACTGAAGCATATTGGTATTCTGAATTATTTAGTGTGGTCAGATGAAGTATTTAATATATTTCATCTAGAGTCGTTGGCTGCTGTTTATTTTTGCTTTAGGTAACATCTATACTGTGGACATTCATTACCACTCACTAACAAGATAACATAAAAGGAAAGTTATCCTTCAGTTCCATATTTAATTGTCAGAGTTAATTTAAAAGGGGACCAAACCCTCATGGAGACATTTTTGTATTCTAACTATTGCCATATAATGGTTCAATGGCATTTTCATAGATCCTCTTTCTTTTTTATAATCATTTGTCTAATCAGAGCTGCTATCTCAGGCCTGATGACTTCAATGGGTTCCTCTGGCCTCCAGGTCTTCACAACTTGACCTTCAGGGTTGACCAGATACTTCCAAAAGTTCCACCTTGGTTCCTTCTTTGAAGAATCTAAAATATCAGAATATATTTTCATGAGTAAAATTTTATTCTTTGTCAAGATTTTCATTTCTATTAGTATTTGAATAAATTACAACTTTATAGAATCAAGTTCTAGAATTGTCATCATTTCAAAAACCAAACTAAACAAAAAGCAAAACACCCAAACTCAAAGTCTGTGTAATCAGATGTCTATATACTTGGTGATTTCACTGAAGATTGTACTGAACTAGAATCATGAAATGAAATCAGCTAGATTTGTTGATCTGAACCACTAAAAAATTTACCTTATCACTAGCTGAAACTTTCAGTTGCTTAACATTTTTTCTTAAGATAAAGTGATGCTCTATGGTCTTTGGTAACATGAATGTATGGATTATTTTTCATAGTAAGTGTATGTTTTTGATACTGTTATGTATTACTTAGTAAGGAATGCTAAATAACTGTAGACATCCTTTTGATACATATTAATTTAGGCAAGAAATGTAGAACTTTTTTCTATTTATATCATACAGGATTTGTGTGCATTATTATTGACTAGTATGAAGGGAAAAAATGGGCTTCCCTTGTGGCTCAGCTGGTGAAGAATCTGCCTCCAGTGTGGGAGACCTGGGTTTGATCCCTGGGTTGGAAAGATCCCCTGGAGAAGGGAAAGGCTACTCACTCCACTATTCTGGCCTGGAGAATTCCATGGACTGTATAGTCCACGCAGTTGCAAAGAGTTGGACATGACTGAGCGACTTCACTTCACTTCATGAGAAAAATATAAATAATTATTATATACCTAGTAATGTATGCTTAGTGCTTTAAATGGACCTCTCATTTAATCTGTATAGCAACTCTGTAAAGCTTGGCTATTGTTATTATCCCCATTTTGCAGATGAGAAAAATGGAGGTCTAGACTCACGGTCGCATAGCTAGTGAATGGTAGAGTCCGGATTGATATCCAGTCCTTTCTATTAGAAGAGCTCATGCTCTTAAAATAGGGTACAAGGCAAAGCAAGTAGATATTAGGAGGAAGACGACAAGTTCATTTTTGTGCATGAGGGGATTCAGGTTATGTGGGACACCCCATAAGAGGAGGCTTTGGAGCTTAGGAGCTAGAGCTCACCCAGGGAAAGGGGACAGAGTAAGGAGAGCCCAGGTGGATGTGGCAGAATCCTGAGGATCAGTAGAGGTAAGGGTGGATGGAATAAAGGAACCTGGAAAGAAGAGAAGGAGCTGGAGTAGAAGTCATAGGCACTGAGACCCACCAGGTTCAGGAGGGTCATTGGAATGAGAGATCAAACACGGTGCTCTAAGAAGAAAGCAGAGACAGGGAGGCAGGAAACCAAATGTTAACTATTCTTTCAAAGATGTTAGTGATGAGGTAGGTAGAAGGAACATACTGCTTAGAGTTTTTAAAGGTGGGCGATCCTTTGTTTATTATGCTGGGGAAAGAACCAATAAGGGAGCATAGGTTAAAAAAAATAAAAAAGTAGCCTAATGTTTACTTATGTGTGCTATACTTTGCATACTGTGCCAAGGATTTACACTGATTATTTCATTATTAGGAGTATTGCTGATTAGCTCAAACATAATTGACTTGGTAGGAGCATCATATTATTGGTTAAAGTCTTCTTATAATCATTCTGAACAATAGACATTTTCTATAAAGGAAAATGTATTTTAAAAGATAACACTCATCTTTGTGTGAATTAGAAAAAGATACCCTTCTAGGTGGGAACAGTCCCTAGGCACATATGTTTCATTTGCCTGGGTTTCAGCCTCCATGTGACCCCTTATTCCTGTTCAGTGAACAACCTGAACACCTGTACAGAGCCATCTTGTTTGTGATCACATCTATTTTGGCCAACTTAAAAAGATCTAATTTTCATTTAGCCATCATTTCATAGTCTTTGCCTTTGGAGCTTCATCTAACTTTAGTGAAACCTTAAATCACTGTTACCTTTTTGATTACACAGGGTAAGTGGAGTTTCTTTTTTAGTGACAAAGGGGAAGAACCTAGGAGCTATTGTGCTCAAGTATTTGGCTGTTATAATTGAGAGATTACTACACGGACACATGCTCTGGCTTTTCTTCACCTCAGTGTATTCTGGCAATAAAAGGAATAAAGACCTCACTTTCGTTGTTATTGATGGTGTTAGGTATTATGCTGACTTTCCCTAGAAATTTGAATACCGTGTTTTTGGAAGATTCTGCTTTCTTACTTAAATATTATAGAATATCATTAGCCAGTTTGTTGGATTGGAAGATTGATTGCCTGGCTAAGGTCATGGTTTTAGCAAAATTCAAATTACCTGCAGTGGAAACGACTGAGGCAATCATCCACATAAGTTAGATGAGAGGACATGAGCTGAATGTCCTTTAGAATAGGGTCTGGCACAGTGGAAGCTCTGTAAGTAAGTACTTTATTTTTATTATTAACACACTTAACCCTGCAAACAATCTTAAGGGGTAGATACTATTGATGTCATTTTACAAAGGAGGAAACAGACACAGAGAAGTTAAGTTACATGCCTGGAGTCACACAGCAAAGGCAACAGCAGAGATTTCAACCCAGGTATGCTGGGGCTAAAGCTTAGCCCTTAGTCACAATACTGCACTCCCTTTATGCTGAAAAAAATCTTTAAATAGACTTCCATAATTAGCTTAGTTACAGAGGTAGCCTTACACTACCCTCCTCCAAAAAAAAATCAGGATGTGTTATTTTGAATTTTACCAAAAACCACCTGGCAATCTGAGATGTTATTCACCCTTGAGGATAATATCTCAGATAAGGCAACATAAAATTAACCAGAAAGATTAGTTTAACTAATAATGCTCAGCAATATTGATAAGAGATGTGTAGCCAGCTTAAAGTATATTCTTTGGGAAAATAATAAGGAACAAAATACACTGTAGTAGATTTATTTTGCCATCCAAGAAGTTAAAACATTGATTTTAGGAAAGCATAACTTCTAGAAAGTTACAGAGGATGAGAATCTAGCTCTTTGATAGTTTTATAAAACTTTCCCACTAAAACATTTAAAATGAAATAGGAAAGTATGGTCCTGGTACATTTGTTTTAAAAATGAAAGCAACTAAAAACATTAAATTGGTGAGGCAAGGTAGATATTTACCAACAAGAAATCTAAATGCAGGTTCTGCTTCGGATCCTAGAATCTTAATCTTGTGGAAGATGGGGAATGTTACTCCGAAGTTATTTCTTGCAAAAGATACTACTTCCTTGCTCGGGCGGGGCTCCGATTCTCCAAACTGATTGCATGGAAAAGCCAAGACGCTGAAGTGGAATGGTCCAAACTCTTTGTGCAGTTCCTGCAGTGCTAAGTAATTTCTGTCTGTGAGTTGGCAGTCACTAGCCACGTTTACAACTAGTGCAACCTCCCGGAAAAAGAAAAAAATCCAACCGGAAAGTGAAGCAAATAAAAGATTAAAAAAAAATTCTGCAAGTAGTTAAAACCCTAAACCATTTTGGAGGAATACAACCTTTGATAGATGGTTATTTCATATTTTTATGAAATTTATTCGATACAGTAGATGTCCCCAATTCTACTGAAAATCATAACCCGAATGCCTGAGTTAAAACTCTGAAAGATCACAACCATTAATAAAGCCCTAGGTACTCATGAAAGTTTTTTTTTTAAATAAAAGATAAAATATGATTATTGATAGGGTGCTTTTTAATGCTGTTAGATTGTGGAGTTAATACTTTCATATTCACATTATATGGCATACTCCATAATCACATTACTATTAGAATTTCCTAAATAATATAAAGTATTAATCCAGCACTTAAAACATCTTAAAGCAAATAGTTAAGATAATCAGTTATCAATTAGCATATAAACTATGAGAGCACTGATGGCTAAAGTGATATACTAATTTCTCTGAGGACTAAATTATAACATGAACATATAACAGTAAAAAATGGACTGTTAAGACAATAAGCAGAGAACATGGACAAACAACAGAAAAATCAGAAGGTGTAACTTACTTTGCCTTTAAACTTTTCCAGAGAAACCACCCTTCCATTTGCATCTTTCACTTCAAAGGTATAAAAGCTGTTGATTTTAGGCTTTAGGAATTTGAGTTGTAGGAGGAATAGCATTACTGTGCACAGAACCATAGACAGCAAGACTGCAAATGCCTTTGCTTTGGGCCCTGAACATCTCAAAGGGTAGGCTGTGAGAGGCTCCATTTTGGATGATTCTAGAGGAAAGTCTCAGCAAGCTGGAATTCAAGGAGGAGCTGAAACTTGAAACCAGCTCCGCTTAACGGAAAGTCAGGAAGGACAGACTAGCTCCTGTCACTGCTGGGGAATAGAAAGCGCCTTCTCAGAGATGGAGCAAACTCCTAAATGAAGTAAAAAGCTCTAAAAGTATCAATGTATATACGATGTCAGTTGTCATTTTTGCTCGAAAAATGACATTTTTGGTAGCTCTTTCATATCTGCCCAACAAAGAAAATATTTCACCAGAAGATGGTGCCCTTGTATCTTAAAAGCTGTGAAGTGTTTCCAGCAGTTGGCTTGAATGTAGCGGATTGGGTGTATACTACCTAGTAGTTCAGAGTGGCAATTAAATTGGTCTATTGGTATGTCACCTAATCAGTAGGAATTTGGTATTTATATGTATATAAAGTCTTATGGCTTAAGCATACTGTAAGTTCAAGGAATTTATAGTGGAAAGGGCAGTGAAATATCTGAAAAAGCTACTTGCTCTGACTTCATCCAGCTAAGGCAGAGCCAGGTGAATATAGTAAAAATAAACAGATGAAAAACAATGATGTCTTTAAAAAACCCTCCTCTATTATAAAACAAACTATAGTTCAGTGAGTTTTCAAATTTTTGGTTATGGTGCATAGTAAGAAATGCACTTTATGGTATAACTCAGTACATACACAGACAGGTGTAACTGAGAAGTTTTATTAAATGAGGTTTCCCCTTTGAACTGCAGCACATCCTGGTCTATTGTGTTTTTAAAAGAGCCTGCTTTTGATTTCAAAATGATTTTAAGGTTCACCAATGGGCTGCAAACTCTAGATGGGGAAAAACTTAACTCTATAATAACGCAGGACTTTAACAATTAAATAAGATGGTGGTGGTGGTGATTTAGTCGCTAAGTCATGCCTGACTCTTGTGACTCCATGGACTGTAGCCCACCAGGCTCCTCTGTCCATGGAATTTTTCAGGCAAGAATACTGGAGTGGGTTGCCATTTCCTTCTCCAGGGGATCTTCCTAACCCAGGGATCAAACCCAGGTCTCGGGCATTGCTGGTGGTCTCCTTCATTGCAGGCAGATTCTTAACCAACTGAGCTACCAGGGAAGATATTTCTATACAAAAGGCAAACACTGCTCCCCCAACCCCCCGCCCCCCACCTTTCTACTTGGGTGTATCAGCTAGTTGTTTCATCTTTTGTCTTCATTTTTTTCTGTGGCTGCCACCTTCTATGGGAAGCCTAACTTTGTTGAAAATTTTAGGAGCAAATATGGAAAGGGAATTGAAGGCTGCATATCCTGAAAGCCGTGGTTCCTTTAGCCATTTTTTAAAATGCCCTGTTTAGGACACATAGCAAGTTTTAAATGAAGTTGCTTTGTTCTGCCGGGGGGGCCTGACTGTTGATGATGTGGTGAATTTGCAGACAGTGCTAGGAAAGTGCATGGAATGATTTGAGAAGCTTGTGAGAGTCCCTTCCTATTGCTGTTAGATCTCTGGAGATTTAGAGGAAATGCTAAAGTGGCTGCCAGCCCTGCTCCTGGGCTGTGTGTGTTTGGAGGCAGCTGAGCAATGCCCACAGCTGAGGCACCTAAACCTTCAGAGACCATAAACCACTTCACTCCCACTCTTGGCCCCTGATAAGAATGGATACAAAAGAAAACTAATCTCTTGTAAATAAAATTTCTAGTAAAAACTAAAAATGTACACAAAATGTATTCTATCACTTAACTGTGATAATATTATTTTGGTGTTCTGAACCCACTCCAGTGTTCTTGCCTGGAGAATCCCAGGGACCGGGGAGCCTGGTGGCTGCCGTCTGTGGGGTCGCACAGAGTCGGACACGACTGAAGTGACTTAGCAGCAGCTGAGTCATTGAAAAAGATAAAGCCCCTGTGTTTGTATTACATCTGAACACTGCTATCTATAGCTTAAATTCTCTGGTTTTCCTCCTCCAACTCTGGTCCTTGTTTGTAGCACTGCCATCACCTGGGTGCCTGTTTCAGATTTCATCCCAGCCTGTTTTGAATCAGGGTCTGTGTTTTTACAAGATCCCCTCATGACTCAAGAGCACATTTAAGTCTGAGAAACTTTAGACCTTAATCTTTTTCTGGTTTACAGAGCAACAAGCTTCTTTCATTTCCCTTTATCTTCCACACTAAACGTATTTCATGTCTCTGTATCTACAGCAGCTACGTTAACTCCTCAGACTATTTAAGCAAACAGTTTTAAAATTTAATTCACAGAACCTGATATAATTTGAATCATGTAAATCCATCCTATTATAACTGTGCTTTGAGACGGGGGACAGAGGGAGAACTCTGGAAAGGATGTTGACTGACCATCTCCCAGCCAGGGCCCCAAAGGGTGATGTAATTTTAATAAAATCGTTATGATAGCTTCTAGTCCATTGTTTTCTGAGAATCTCCCATTGAGTGATCTGAAGCTGAAAGGACTTGAGAAGGCCAATATTATTGCAAGAAATTGCTGTAGAAGCCACCATGCTAGTTTTTACAACCAGAAATATAACAATTGTGCAGACCTGATGTTTTATGTTAGTTTGACTAGAAAATTCACTCTATATGGAAACAATTTTGAAAGCTTAAGTAAGTCTCTTGTCACGGACAAAATCAGATCAGAGTAGGTTTGTTAATTTTATGATTCTTAAGGCTTGGGAGCATGATATATACATATATAGATATATATTTAAGATATATAAGTATTCATACAGGCCGATTAACCAAACATTTAAGACAACAGTTTGGAGAATTTCCACCCTAGACAGTGGTGAACACAGATTCCGGATCTTAACAATTTCTCCTTTTTTCATTTGGCAGAGTCTTTCTCTGTATATATTTGATTTCATCATCTCTTAGCTTTCTGGGGATCTGTCATCATTGCTTACATGTTCTATCAATACTGAGACCATTTTCAGATTATAGATAAATCCACATTTTAAATTTCTCTTCATAGGGGATCATATGTTAGAAAACCCACCAACACTCTTTCAGAAGATCTAGGAAGGCTTCCAAAAGGGGGAGAAGAGATTGATGAAGTTGAAGGTCAAGGTTAAAGGAAGCTACTGGGTTAAGAATGGGCTAAAGCAGTTGATTCAGTTAATTAATCAACTCAGGCACTGTAGAAGATACCATAAAGTGTAAGTGACGCAGGCAGCTTCACACAAGTATGGAATCAAGTTTGGACACAAAACACATGGAACAACTAGGGAATGATTATAAGGAAGCAAATAACCAAGTGCTGAAGACATGACTTACGTTTGTAAGAGCTTTATACTACACATGATTCTAATAACATTTGTAGAAAGTAATTTTTATATTTAATACATAAGTATGTATATAGTTATGTTAAAGGGAATCATGTGTTGTATAAAGATCTTTACAGACCTTATGTAATAATTTTTTGAAATATGAAGAAGTTAATAGCTCCCTCATTATCACAGAACTAGTAAGAGGGACAGCTAAAATTAGAATTTAGGACTTTCAACTTCATAAGCAAAATTATTTTAAAGACATTAAACTTTTTTTTTTGTAATAGACAAAATATGCTTACTTAGGAGAAAACGTGAAAGGTCAGACTGCTGGTGAATATGACAGTACTACACCCCGATGGAGGAGCCTGGTAGGCTGTAGTCCATGGGGTCACGAAGAGTTGGACACTTACTGAGCGACTTCACTTTCACTTTCATGCATTGGAGAAGGAAATGGCAACCCACTCCAGTGTTCTTGCCTGGAGAATCCCAGGGACGGCAGAGCCTGGTGGGCTGCCATCTGTGGGGTCGCACAGAGTCGGACACGACTGAAGCGACTTAGCAGCAGCAGCAGCACCACCACTCTGGTGAAGGGGTTTTATTCATCAGGAGACATTTAGTTTTATAAGAAATCACTGTAAGGGTCTGAAGAGGGGAGGGAGTGGAGAAGAACAGCTGAAACCTTGGCCATGTGTACTGAAGTTCTCTGGAAAGGGTCAGAGTCTGCAGAGCAACAAGTCAGAGACGATAACATTAAGAAAGGCAACCTTGGTCAGGGACACAGAAAGGAAGGCATAGATGCTAAAGACACTCTGGAGCCCCTAGTGGCAGGTGTTGGCAAGACAGAATTAAGGATGTCTCATCTTGACAGTCTTTGCTTGGGTAGTGTTGCTCCCTAGGACAAGGAGGTACTGGATGTTAAAGAAGGAGAAGATAAACATTTTGGTCTTCACGACTAAGCTAAAATAGTATTGAGGCCCTGAATTTGAAATGTCCTGTGGACTGCTTTGTTGAGCTTGTGGTGGTGAGGGTGGTGGTAGGGGCGGACATTCAGAGGCTAAGAAAGGCTGGTTGGGGGGATATGTTGGAGAGTTGCTGGGTCATCTTTGCTACTTTTGTCTCTGCCACTGGGTTCTAGAAAGATCCTGACATCACCAGCATGTCTTTCCTTGGGATGTCTAAGTTTTTCCCGCCCACTGAATATTTGTGTGTCAGATTATTTATCACTAGATACGTATTTGTTTCTATTTTCCTAGTTGTTTCATTTTGTTACTTCCTGACCTTATTTTTAACCTCTCTATCCTATTTATTTTTTGGCCTTGGTGCCCTGCATTCCCCCCGATTTAGTGTCAATATGATGTGAACTCTAAAGGTAAACAAGCCACACTGATGTGCTTGGACTATCAAGTCATTCATCCCTTTTCCCTTCTTTGTCTTATTTTTCTTATCTTCCTCTTCCTCTCTATTAATAAATACTTGAGTCATTTAAAACTATGCGACAGGCATTTCCTCAGCAGGAGATAGATCCTGAAACAAAAGTTTAAAAACATTGAAGATGAAATACCACAGTCTACAGCAGTGTTTCTTAAGCTATAGTTGTTTGCATACCATCTCTGATTTTTGCCCTGTCTGAATACCATTTGTTAATGACTTAATTTTTTTTTTTTTGGTTCAAATCGTCATTTATTTTACTCGAATTAATTTTCATAAGGGAAAACTTTCTATCAACTTTGAAAAATTTAAAACATTAAAAAACACACATTAAAATACATAACTCTTAAAAAATGTTCATCTGTGCCCTTAAAAACCACATGTCCTTCCTTCATGGAGGGGCTGCCTGAGAACTATATATTCAAAATGTTACCAGTGATTTGAGTTCTAACTCTTTGAATAGTCATTTGTGTTGGATATAGATTTGCCTCCTCCCACGCATCAGGGGCCTAGTTTCGTGGGGTCGGTCCTAGTTTTGTCACAGGAGAGCAGTATAAAAATACGTGTTTTCTTTTATTTCATAAATTGCTTCCCTTTAAAGAAGACAGTTCCAGGACTTTCCAGTGCAGGGATGCGGGTTCGAATCCTGGTGGGAAAACTAAGATCCCACCAGCTGTGTGGCACAACCGATAAAAAATAAAGAATACAGTTCCTTTTGGGCCTCCTTCCCTCTGGACGAGGTGCCCCAGGTGCCTTCACCCCATTCGTGTGTCGCTCTGTTACTGTGTTTTCCCTGGTCTCCTATTATTGTGGTCTCTTTCCTCCAAATAAAATCAAGTTTTGAATCCTGGCTTGTCCATCTCCTTTTAAAAGAATGGTTCTGAGACTGGCCGCAGTTCTCCAGATGAGTTCTGACTTGTGCAGAGATAATCAGATCTTGCCTGCTTTTTTCCTGGACACTGTTTTTCCCTTACTAAGAGCTAAAATTGCACTACTTAAGCAAAGTAATGGCGTTATGCTGTTGTCTCATATTCTGGAGGTGGTTGGTTAATACTGCCTGTCATTTTCACTTCTTATCAGTTCTTTCCCACGTTAGGCCTGTGCAGTGAAAACAATCTAAATGGGAAGATTTTTCACATATTCTTATTGAATGGAGTTTTGCTGACTTTGGTCTTTGTCCCAGGCTTTATATTTTTAATATTTTAACTTTCTTCTCAACTTGGGAAAAATAGTTTTGATAAATTCCCATTCAGACCACTAATAACAAATTGAGCAGAGTTAGGCCAGGGACAGCCCCCTGTAGTGTATTGCAGGGGATTCATTCAGGCTCACATGGATCCAGTAAGACTTGTGCCTTCCAGACTGCTGTCTGCAAACTACTTATTTCTAGTGACTTATTCCTCCTATTGGAAAACCATGAAAAACATTTGTCTATCTAAATTTGGGGGGCATTTTCTCATTTGTCATCATAGATCACTAATCAGTGTTCATTCTGGAAGTGTTGCCAGTGTTCTGAGGTTTCATTTATCTGGTCCCAGAGATTGAACTTATTTAAAATGCTCAGATGAGTACTTACTGCTTAATTTATCTCACTCTCCAGTTTCTGCAGAAATGTTTATTATATGCTGTCCAATTTGAAAATCATTCTTAATGGAAAAGAAAGAAAGAAGATAGCTTATTTCCCTGCCTCTAGATTCTTTCTTAAATCCCTTGTGCCTTTTCAGGATTAATTGCCTCAGAGGAAAGAGATTCATTCATTTGTTCATGCACTCCTAGATGCCAATAAATATCCTGTAATCTGAGGCTAGTAAGAGAAAAGACAGAGTCTCTGGTCTTCAGGAACTGCCGATATAGTAGGAGGACATAAAAATAATCAGGAAAGTGAAATATGAGCTGTCTTAGTCTGTGTGGGCTGCTGTAACAAAACACCACAGACTGGGCAGCTTATAAACAATAGGATTTTATTTCTCACAGTTTTGGAGGCTGGAAGTCTGAGGTCAGGGTCCCAGTGTGGCCAGCTGAAGGCTGTCTGCTGGGCCGCAGACTTCTTGTTGTGCCCTCCCGTGGAAGCGGCTGGACAGCTCTGTGGGGCCTCTTTTCTAAGGGCACGAATCCCATTCTTTACCATCTGAGCTTCCCTGGTGGTTCAGATGGTAGACTCTGTCTCCAGTATAGGAGACCTGGGTTCGATCCCTGGGTTGGGAAGATCCCCTGGAGAAAGGCATGGCAACCCACTCCTGTATTCCCACCTGGAAAATCCCATGGACAGAGGAGCCTGGTGGGCTACACCCCATGGAGTTGCAGAGTTGGACATGACTGAGCGACTAACTTTGCTTTCACTTTGCCCTCATGACCTATTCACTTCCTAAAGGCCCCACCTACTGACACCAACCATTAGGGGTTAGGATTTCAATATGATTTTGTGGAGGAAGAGGGGAGAGACACAAACACTGAGACTACAGCATGAGCAGAGATGTTAAAAGCACGGGGACTGAAGACGGAATGGCTTTGTGAGTTGAAACCGCAGGTTGCCCTGGTCGGTTATGAGGCTGTGCACTGCATGCTGCAGGGGCTGTCGTGTTGTGTACAACTGCGGTGGCCTGAATCCTGGATCTCCTACTTGTCAGCGCTGTGTCTTTGCTCAAGTTATCTTGTTCAAGCCTGTTAACCTTCACTTTCCAGCTCTGGAGAATGGGGGAAATAATTGTACCTATCTCATTGCGTTGTGATGAAGTTTTAAAGAAAAATCCTTTAATGCATTTATCTCAGTGCTTGGCACATACTGAGCACTCAATGAATGCTGTTATTATTCATAAAATGTGGCTTGGCTCTATCGGAAGCACACACAGTGAGCCACGGAAGCATAAGGAGTGCTAAGTATTAGTTGCTAATGACTGATGTAATAAATTACCACAAATTCTGTGGCTTAAAACAGCACACATGTATTCTCTGACAGTTATGGAAGCTAGAGGTCCAGAGTCAGTTTCGCTGGCAGAAGCCAAGGAGTCAGCAGGGCCTTGCTTCTTCCAGAGGCACTAGGGGAGGAGCTGTTCCTTGCCTCTTCCAGTTTCTGGTGAGCCAGAATTTTTTGGTTGAGCAATGCTCCAGCCTCTGCCTCTGTGGTCGCATTGCCTTCTCCTCCTCTGTGTGTGGTCAAGTCTCCCTCTGCCTCCTTCTAGAGGGAGGGGTGACCCATATAATCCAAGATGATCTCCCCATCTCAAGATCCTGACCTTGATAAACACATCTGCAAAACCTCTTTGTCATAGGAGGGAACATTCAGAGGTTCTAGGGATTAGGACCTGCATATCTTGCTGCTGCTGCTGCTAAGTCGCTTCAGTCGTGTCCAACTCTGTGCGACCCCATAGACGGCAGCCCACCAGGCTCCCCCGTCCCTGGGATTCTCCAGGCAAGAACACTGGAGTGGGTTGCCATTTCCTTCTCCAATGCATGAAAGTGAAAAGTGAAAGTGAAGTCGCTCAGTCGTGTCTGACTCGTAGCGACCCCATGAACTGCAGCCTACCAGGCTCCTCCGTCCATGGGATTTTCCAGGCAAGAGTACTGGAGTGGGGTGCCATTGCCTTCTCCGCCTGCATATCTTAGGGGGCCACTATTGTATCAGGATTCTCTAGAGAAACAGAATCAACAGGATATATTACAGACACATAGACATAGACATTGACATAGACACAGACACCAGTAGAGATATAGATAAGAAATTCATGAGGTTATGGGAGCTAAACCCCATAACCTTGCCATGTGCAAGCTGGAGAACCAGGAAAGCTGGTGGTATGATTCATTGCAAGTCCAAAGGCCTGAGAACTAGGGAACTGCTGATATAAGTCAAGGAGTCTGAAGGTCTAAGAACCAGGAGCTCTGATATCTGAGGGCAGGAAAAGATGGACATCTCAGTTCAAGAAGCAAGAGAGTTTGCCCTTCCTTTGTCTTTTTGCTCCATTTGGGCCCCTGGTGGATTGGATGGTGCCCATCCATTTTGGTGAGTGTGGATCTCTTGACTCAGTCTACTGAATCAACACTTTTGGGGAGTTCTGGTTGACCCCAGCTACAAGGCTAGAATTTGCTCCTGCAGAGAACAGTTGAAAAGCATCCCAGATGGGGAAACTGTATGGTGAGAGTAACAGTGGACAAGTCAGAGAAACATGGCTCAGTGTCAGTGTCAGTGTGAAATTTCTTAATCATTTTTCTTAGCTGACATATTCTTTTCATATTCACATGACATATTCAATTCATATTCAATTTGACATATTCAAATCCTTCTTTATTTTCCCTCTTCTAAACTCAGGATTATTTTGTTTTTATATATTTAAATTGGGGCTCCAAGAAAACCCTGGATCAAGAGCATCATGTTTGGTGCAAATTAATCTTCAAATATGGTGGCTGCTCTCTTTCTTGCCACCAAGAAGGGAGAGGGTGGCTTGGCTGGTGTTTGCAGAGGTTGCAGACCTAACCCACAGCCTGAACAGGGCCCACAGGCTTGCTTTCCCATGGCATTTGAAAATTTTTGAATCATTTGAAGACTTTAAGAAATAGGGAAATTGATGAAAAGTCTCAATTTCTGTTAAAACAGGAACAATGTGCCCCTCTGACTTTCTTCTTCTTTTTAAAAAAAATTATTTAATTATTCATTTTTGGCTGTGCTGGGTCTTCACTGCCACACGGGCTTTTCTCCAGTTACAGTGTGCAGGGGCTACTCTTTGGTTGCCGTGTGCGGACTTCTCATTTACGGACTTCTCATCGTAGTGCCTTCTCTTGTTTCAGAGCACGGACTCTAAGGCGAGCGGGCTCCAATTGTTGTGGCTCCCCCCAGGTTCTAGAGCACAGGCTCAGTAGTTGTGGTGTGTGGGTTTAGTTGCTTTGCGGTGTGTGCAATCTTCCTGGAGCAGAGATCTGACCGTGTCTCCCGCATTGGCTGGAGGATTCTTGACCACTGAGCTGCCAGGGAAGCCCCCTGTCTTTGTTGGCTGAGACACGAGCCTTACAGTCGGAGAGAGATTCTCCCTGTGCCTGCGCCTGAGCCTCTCCAGTTGTTGAGTTGACTCTGTGGTTTCCTTGGAGGACAGTAACCCAGAAGTAGGAAGAGGAAAATCTGAGTGGGCCACGTTTCTCCCTGGGGGTCTGCTCCTGCCAGTTCCTTCCCTGTTGCCCTCTTGTCTAGACTTCTGAGTGGGAGATGCCTGATTTATGTTTCCCGGGCTCCCTCCTTCCTGCTTTTCAGCTTTCCTGTTCCTATTCAAAAACAATTACAAGGGTAGAACAATTGAAAGGCAAAAAAAATCAACCCCAAGCGACACTGTTCATAGACACTGTTCAGAGCAGCAGAGGCCTCAGGCTCCCGACTTCTCTTTTTCTGGGGAAGGTGTCCTTTTGATGCCTTGGGGAGAGAATTCTTCTTGCCAGATGAAATGACTGCCTGTCTGCGGTTGGGAAGGATGATCACTTTCACACATACTCACTAAAAAAAGCAAACAAGACCAATATTCCCTGCCATAAATGTTCTCGCATGTTTTCTTTCTTCCTATCTTTCTTTTATAAATAGGAAGTGGGACCATATTGGAATACTCTTGTATAGTGTCCTTTTTTCACTTGTTAGTAGAGTGTAAGCATTTTCATGTTTTATTGAATTTTATTCTACTTGAAAGGTTTTTAAAATTGAAGTGAAATCATAAAATATAAAAACATAAAAATAAACACTTTCAGATGAAAAATTCAGTGGCCTTTAGTACATTCACAGTGTTGTACAACCGCCATCTCTATCTTCTTCCAAAATAATTTCATCATCACAAAAGATGACTCAAAAAAAGAAAAAAGAAGACTCCATAACCATTAGGCAGTTTCTCCCCATTTCCTCCTTCCCCCAACACATGGAAACTACTAATTTGTGTTCTGTTTCTGTGGAGTTTACCTATTTTGGATATTTCACATACATGGAATCATACAATATGTTTCTGGCTTTTTTCATTTATAGTATTTTCAAGGTTTATCCACATTGTAGCATTTTATGAGTACTTCATTTCTTTTTATATGAGTAATATTCATATATATATGTTGTTATATAGGAATATGTATGTGTTCCATTGCACACATACTTCTGCCCTCAATTTGTTTATCCATTTCAACCTTCTGGCTAATATGAATAATACAGCGGTGCAGGGAGGAAGCCAGTTCTGACTCTATGATAGAATTGTTTCTTTAACTTGCTTTTCTTTGCTTTTGCTATTATTCAGTTCAGTTCAGTTGCTAAGTCGTGTCTGACTTTGCGAACCCATGGACTGCAACAGTCCAGGCTTCCCTGTCCATTTATTATTATATCGTACAGAATGGTTTGCCTCAGAATCCTGCCCCTCTGCCTGACTGTTAAACTAACGTGTGCCTTTGTTCAGAACCCTGTCCACCTGTGGATGGCAGGAAGGGAGAAATTAACACATCCCTTGCCTGAGGCTTGCCATTCTAGGAGATGTTTGCAAGATTAACGGCTTTTTTACTTTGCTTCCTCACCTCCCCCCATCTCTGATCTATAAAAGAACCTGGCTTCCAGAACGCGATAAGATGGTTATTTTGAGGCGCTAGCCTGTCATCTTCTTGGTCTGCTGGCTCCCTGATTAAAGTCTCTTCCTTTCCTCAACACCTCGTCTCTCAGATTCATTGGCCTGTCGTTTGGCAGCGAGCAGAGTGAGCTTGGAGTTGGTAACACTACCATGAACATCCGTACATCTGTATTTGTTTGAGTACCTGTTTTCATTTCTTTTGAGTATATACCTAGGAGTGGAATGCTGGTCATATGGTGATTCTCGGTTTAGCTTTTTGAGGAACTGCCAAACTTTTCCCACAGCAGCTGTACTGTTTCGCAATCCCATAAGGAATGTACAAAGATTCTAATTTCTCTACATACTCACCAACGGTTATAGATAGATAAATTTATTGATTATATTAGTGAGTGTGAAGTGGTGCTTCACTGCGGTTTTGATTTGCATTGCCCTAATGTGTGTCATCGTTTCTAATGACTGCAGGGTATTCCCTTCTATGCCTGATCAGTTCTCCCCTGCTGAACACTGAGTCCCCTCATCTTTTTCCCTTATATACTGCAGTACACATCCTCGTGTTCTCAGTTGAAAGTGTGGACTGTGGAGTCAGAGAAGGTTAGGGTATAGCATCTCCATTTACTCACTGTGGTCTTAGGCAATTCACTTAAATTCTGAACCTCAGTTTCATCATTGGTAAGATGGGAATAAGTAACAGACTTGCTTTACCAAGTCTTCTGAGGATTATATACGAATGTGTATAAAGCTCGTAACACATGGGTTTGTATTGAGTGGTAAGCACTCAATAGATGCTGCAATCTTTGGTTTCTTCCTTGAATTCTTTGAGATGACATTGCTAGGTCAGTAGAGGTTACGCACATAATAAAGGGCTTTTAACACACATTGCCAAATTGTCCTTTCCAAATACTAATTGACACTCCACCAGTACTGCATGCCAGTGCTTGTTTCTAGAACCTTCAACGTTAGGCAATGTCATTTTAAAAAATTGCTAACATCTCATTATTGTTTTAAATTTGCATTTTTTTATTACAAATGAGCTTGAATATTTTGGGAGCATTTACATCTCTTTTGTGAACTGCTTTTTTATGTCTCATGCTCGTTTTTCCAATGGGATGGCAAATTTTCTAAATTTCTGTAAGAGCCCTTTATAGAAGGATATTAACCTAATATGGGCTTCCGTTTTAGCTCAGCTGATAAAGAATGCACCTGCAATGCAGGAGATCCCGATTCGATACCTGAGTTGGGAAGATCCCCTGGAGAAGGCTATCCATTCCAGGATTCTTAGGCTTCCCTGGTGGCTCAGACAGTAAGAATCTGCCTGCAATGCGGGAGACCTGGGTTCGATCCCTGGGTTGGGAAGATCCCCTGGAGGAGGGCATGGCAACCCACTCCAGTATTCTTTCCTGGAGAATCCCCATGGATAAAGGAGCCTGGTGGGCTACAGTCCATGGAGTCATAAAGAGTTGGACAGGACTGAGCAACTAAGCACAGCATATTAACCTAACATGGGGCTTCCCAGGTGGCTCTAGTGGTAAAGAACCTGCCTGCCAATGCAAGAGACTTGAGACACAGGTTCCATCCTCAGTCAGGAAAATCCCCTGGCTTGCCTGGAAAATCCCATGGACAGGGGAACCTGGGGGCCTATAGTCAATAGGGTTGCAAAGAGTTAGACACGACCGAAACAACTTAGCAGGCACAACCTAATATGCCTGTCATTTTGTTAAAAAATGATTCATTTTCATTTTAATTCCACATAGCTCCAGGGCATGGCTCACCACTAAAGGATCTGTAACTACCAAACTCCTGTTGTTTCTCAGAAAGCATGGACAGAAGTTGCGCAAGTTAGGCCTCAGTTTTCTTATCTGTGAAATGGATTGGACTAGAAAACTGCTGTTTATTTTCAGATTTTATGAAATTTTACGATTTTATGTAAGCATCTTATATGCTCAGTATATAGTGTTATTCATATTTTATATTTGTATGTAATAGTAATAAACATAAGCATAATCACTCCCTCAATTGCTTTGGTGTGTCTTGAGACCCTCAGCAGAGGCTCTGAGTATGTGTGTGTGTCTATGTTAAAATATGTAATCATATGTTTATTTTATATGCATATGTAAAATAACATTTTCCCAGGTCACAAAAATTAAAAATTTCGTGTATATGTATCAACATACATTTTGTGTTGTACTAGATGAGTTGTTTATAATTCTCTTTTAAGGAATCTTAATGATTGTATCATTGAGGGTACTGTAAATCATGGATCTTTTTGTTATTAAATAGGTATTTAATGTAGTTAACACTACATACTCTAACTTCACCAGCAACTTGGCAAAGAGACTATCAGCTGAAGTTCCTGTTGTCAGTAGCCCGATTACCACAAGATGGCGGCAGAGCCAAGCTGGGGATGTGACTGCCCTTTCCTTTGGGGAAGAGCATTCAACTGCTGACCTCCCAGAAACTGTGCTGAAGATGACTCCTGAGAAAGAGACCTTGACTCCAGGTGAGGTAATATAAATGCCACAAGCCAGTTTTGAAATCTTAAAAAAAGATATACTTCTGAGAGAATCTGTCTTACAGAAATATCTAGTGTTATATTTAGTCAACTGCTTTTTTCTCCTTTTGAATAAGAAATTTCCAAGGGAGCAGGGGAAGGGGAGGGCTGAAACAAAACCAAAAGAAAGTATGTTGTATTTTAAATATGACATTAGACACAATGAGGCACCATAGTCCTGCAGATTGAGAAGAAGCCCAAATCTTTTTTAAATCAATGAAATTCTCATGTAATAGTAAGTACCAATACTGAAAATAGCTGGCTGAAGCAACAGGAGATACAGGGTTGGAGGAAGGTCATCCTAATGGCTATCTTCTGAAAGATATTTTAAACTGAGGGGTGATTTTAATGCTGTTTCAGAGGAATTTCTGGCTAATTGTTTCAGAGGAATTTCTGACTAAAGTGGCTCCCTTTTCTTTCATAGGTCCTTAATTAATTAGTTATTTTCAAATAAGGCATTGCATGAGAAATTTAGAATTCTAAGAGATAATCAGACAAAATAATTTTATAATAAAGTCTATTTTATTTTCTATTTAAGTTTATACTGCATATTAATCAAAAACATTGTTTTCTTGCTGTTTTGCTGGTGGGATTTCTTTCTTTTTGTTCCAGAACGGTGAACACTGAGGACCTTCCCGTCCTAAAAGGGATGTTTGTAGAGAGGTTCATTTGCTGTCATGCTTTGTGGACAAAATCTGAGAGGTCCAGGATTCCTTAGGCTAGTGGATGTGAACTCTTTGTTGATAGCTGGGATGATTGTCAGTACTAGCATTCAACTGCAACATTTTCTTTCTCATTTGAGGTTCAGAGAGCCTGCTTCTTCTCCTCTTTCAGTTCAGTTTCAGTTCAGCCACTCAGTTGTGCCTGACTCTTTGCGACCCCATGAACCGCAGCATGCCAGGCCTCCCTGTTCATCACCAACTCCCAGAATCCACCCAAACCCATGTCCACTGAGTTGGTGATGCCATCCAACCATCTCATCCTCTGTCATCCCCTTCTCCTCCTGCCCTCAATCTTTCCCAGCCTCAGGGTCTTTTCAAATGAGTCAGCTCTTCGCATCAGGTGGCCAAAGTATTGGAGTTTCAGCTTCAACATCAGTCCTACCAATAAACACGCAGGACTGATCTTTAGGATGGACTGGTTGGATCTCCTTGCAGTCCAAGAGACTCTCAAGAGTCTTCTCCAACACCACAGTTCAAAAGCATCAATTCTTCGGTGCTCAGCTTTCTTTATAGTCCAACTCTTACATCCATACATGACCACTGGAAAAACCATAGCCTTGACTGGACGGACCTTTGTTGACAAAGTAATGTCTCTGCTTTTCAATATGCTGTCTAGGTTGGTCATAACTTTCCTTCCAAGGAGTAAGCGTCTTTTAATTTCATGGCTGCAGTCACCATCTGCAGTGATTTTGGAGCCCAGAAAAATAAAGTCAGCCACTGTTCCCACTGTTTTCCCATCTATTTCCCATGAAGTGATGGGACCAGATGCCATGATCTTAGTTTTCTGAATGTTGAGCTTTAAACCAACTTTTTCACTCTCCACTTTCACTTTCATCAAGAGGCTCTTTAGTTTTTCTTCACTTTCTGCCATAAGGGTGGTGTCATTTGCATATCTGAGGTTCTTGATATTTCTCCCAGCACTCTTGATTCCAGCTTGTGCTTCCTCCAACCCAGTGTTTCTCATGATGTACTCTGCATATAAGTTAAACAAGCAGGGTGACAATATACAGCCTTGATGTACTCCTTTTCCTATTTGGAACCAGTCTGTTGTTCCATTTGCAGAACATTTCTGCAGTTGAAATTAGATTTTGGATTCCTCCTTCCTCTTAGATTTTGGATAGCCCAGAACTTGAGGGGTTGGGCTCTAGGAACATCAGTACAGCTTATCCGGCACATGTTTGTCTGAATGAGAAGAGATTGTCACATGGCAAAAGGCCAAAATACTTAATCCAGTTGTCCCTTGATTCCTCTGATGAGCAAGTGATATAGCAGATTTTTAACTTAAGAAGATGACTTGTCAAGGTTTTCATTGCAGTTAAAAGTCTGGTAAAGGGCTTTCTCAGTCTTGAGAAGAGAATAGACATGGATAATAACAAGGTAAACAACATTGGCTCTTCCATGACAGTAACTTAGGAAGTATTTTACTAAAGTCACCTTGTCAAACTAGTTTTATATCTTTGTGCGCTAGGAAGAGGGAGAGGCGAAGTGTTTCGCTATAATCATGTAGTGAACATCAGTGACTGAAAGGCAAGCATCCGTAGTGACTTCCTGGCAGGATGTTCACCACCTGTGCAAACCAGCTACTCTTCTCATCATCATTTTAAGCTTTGAACTGTTTGTATCCATTCTTCAAATGTGCAAATGCGTTCTTTCCATGCAGAGTTAAAGTGTTTCTGTTGCTGCTGCTGCTGCAGTTGGAGACAGGTCTTTAATCTTGACATTTCCTCCTGGTTCTGAGGCCACAGAGGGAATTTCTCACCCAGTGTTCACTCATGAACCCAGTACCCTTGACCCTGTGCTGCCCCTCCACCCCACCCCGCCTAGGACTTTGGAGAGATGAGGGCCTACATATTCACATTCTGTTCTATACGTGCCAAGGGCTGACCTCCCACCAAAGGTTTAAGAGATTATGGTGGTGGTTTAGTCTCTAAGTTGTGTCCAACTCTTGCAACCCCATGGACTGTATGTAGCCTGCCAGGCTCCTCTATCCATGGGATTCTCCAGGCAAGAATACTGGAGTAGGTTGCTATTTCCTTCTCCAGGGCATTTCCCCAACCCAGGAATCAAACCCAGGTCTCCTGCATTGCAGGCAGATTTTTTACCAACTGAGCTATTACTTTAAAAACCAAATTCAAAGCTAAATGTTTTCTGGCAGGATCCTACAAGGAACCACTGAAGACCCCCAACAAAGGAAGTTCTGGAACAAATAACTCTGCTTTCCAGTTTGGCAAGGCCCCTCATGCACTGAACAGAGGCTGGAAGGATAAAGTTGCTTCAAAAGACCCGGTGGGTGAAGAGAGAAAACCAAAGATTTCTTATCTTGAGAAGCTCAAATAGCTGAGTCCCAAACATGAGATAAAAGCTGGCTTAGCTGCTCTTACAAATCAATAAGGAAAGGATGGATTCCTGATAGGAAAAATGAGTGTATGAAGGACACTTCCAAAAAGAAACAGGGTTGTTAATTAACACACAAAAAAAGTTTAATTAGCATCAATCAAAAAAGTGAAAATGAGACTAACCATCCAAAAGGTAAAGATTAAAAACAGAGGGACTTCCCCAGTGGTCCAGTGGTTAAAACTCCTGGCGTCCAATGCAGGGGGTGTGGGTTTGATCCCTGGCCTGGGAACTAAGATTTTGCATGCCAAGCAGTGTGGTTAAAAAAAAAAAAAGAATAAAATTATGCATACTATGTATGTTTCCTCTCGGTGCAAAGTTGTGTTGTGTGGTCTTTTCCCAACTCTTTGGAAAGTGTGTGGTAATATGATCTGCCCTTTGGCAGGTCGATTTGACTCCTCCTCTATAAGATGGTCTTTTCAAAATTTCCCTTAAGTCTTTGTGTGTTTTTTTTTTTTTTATTTCTCTACGAAGTTAACTTTATTTTAAGGATCTTATTGATTATGATTCTAATATCATAGTCCACCCTAAGTCCTTTGGGCACATTAAATATCGATAGCATGATTTTAGGTTTATTGAAACCAGTGAAGAGCCTCTGAAGGAATCAATGTTTCATTTAGAAAACTGAACTAGGAATGTCATAAATTCTCAATTTAGGCAAAGTTAAAGTCATTTGATGTGTGCTTCCTGTGTTTGGCATATGTGTTTTCCTGGAGGAACAATAAAATATTGTGAATGTGAAATTTAATTATTTGAACTCATATGCAGTTGCAAACAATTGTATTAGAGCAAGTCTTCTGCTAGGTGCTTTGCTGCTGGGTGGGGCTTCCCTGGTGGCTCAGATGGTAAAGAGTCTGCTTGCAGTGTGGGAGACCCGGCTTTGATCCATGGGTCGGGAAGATCCCTTGGAGGAGGAAATGGCAAATCACTTCAATATTCTTGCCTGGAAAATCCCATGGATGGAGGAGCCTGGCAGGCTACAGTCCATGAGGTCGCAAAGAGTCGGACATGACTGAGTGACGTCACTTGTTATTTGCTTGTTGCTGGGTAAGGGTAAGATGGCCAGGGAGTTACTTTGAGGGAACTATGTGTGCTTTTGAACTCATGCCCAGGCCAGGCTATTAGCACTGTCCTTTCCACCCTCTACTGGTGACTGGAGTTTTTACTGCCCTGACTTCCAGTCCTGACTTCCCTTTTCCTTCCCCTTGTGCTGTCTGGTAACTGGTAGCAGCAAAGTTGGTGGCTCTGTTGGCGGGGTCACGATAGTGTGGGCAAGTTACCATCATTACAGCGATTGTTATCCAGCCTGAATATCATCCCAGTTTCACTGGAGAACCTGGGCAGGGGATAATGGAAGCTGTTTTACTACTTTATGTAGAGCATTTATTGTCATGACTAATTGGGAGTCCAATAGCAGCAAAAACAGTGCGGATGTAAAGCGAGGTCTTTCATCTTGGCGGTGAACAGGTGTCTTCCTGTGGTCCTCAGAGGTCATCCAGAGGGTATTTCCATAGAGAGAGCTGAGTAGCTATGGAGATGTTCAGAATTCTCATACCCAGCCAGCTGTATGCCAAGTTGCTCATTAAAGTAATAGTAGATCTCACCCAGCGAAGGGTATCCCTGGGTGCATGGAGCACAAGCACACTATCTGGGAAATGCCTTGGTCAGCTTTGTTGTCTCTACGGGATTCTGAAGAATGAATCTGTGAAGAGTTGCACTGAGCTACTGGCCAGCAGGGCATTTAGAAATGGTATTTTATACCAGTTCTTCTCAAACAGGGGTGATTTTGCTCCCCACAGAGCATCTGACATGTCTGAAGATAGTTTTGATGATCAGAAGCCAGGGGGAAGGTATCTGGTAGACCACAACAATGCATTATTTGCCCATATTTCTGCAGTTGTGAAACTCTACTTTATATTTAATTTTTCTACTTTGAATACCTAAACATCCATTGCCTATTATATGACATAATATCTGGGAAGAAAGCCAAAATATCAAAGTGATATCCAGTGATTAAACATATCATTGAGAAGGAGAAAAAAAGAATCTTCTCTATTTTGACTATTCACTATTATATTTCTAGAATAAGTTCTTTTCTTTCCCCTTTTTACTAATTTGCCTCTTTGTTTTTGATCAAAGTTAGATGTAAGAAAGGGGCTTCCCAGGTGACTCTGGTGGTAAAGAAGTCGCCAGCCAATGCAGGTAGATGTAAGGACACAGGTTTAATCCCTGGGTCAGAAAGATCTCTGGGAGGAGGGCATGGCAACTTACTCCAGAATTCTTGCCTGGAGAATCTCCATGGACAGAGAAGCCTGTCTATAGGGCTGCACAGAGTTGGACAGGACTGAAGCAACTTAGCACACACGCACAGATATAAGAATGTCAGGAGGGCTCATTGTATACTTGCCCAGAGAAATAGCAACTTGATTTTTGTGCTCATTTAAATTTAGACAATTGACTTAACCTCTCTGCGAGTTGATGTTCCCATTTCTCATGGGAAAAGGAGTTAGTTGAAAAGGACCTTTAAGATAACTAGTTTAATACCGCCCCCCGCGAAGAAACTAATACAACACTATAAAGCTATTTTGTTGTTTAGTCTCTCAGTCGTGTCTGACTCTTTGCGACCCTATGGACTGTAGCCCACCAGGCTCCTCTGTCCATGAAATTCTCCAAGCAAGAATACTGGAGTGGGTTGCCAATTCCTTCCCCTGGGGATCTTTCTTATCCAGGGATCGAATGTATGTCTCTTGCGTCTCCTGAACTGGCAGGCAAATTCTTTACCACTGTGCCACCAGGGAAGCCCATAAAACAACTATACTTAAATAAAAATTAATTAAAAAAAGAAATAATATATTAGTAAAATGTTCAGTACTCTGTTCCTTACACAGTGGTTATTTAATAAATAATGGCAATGATTGCAGTGTTGGTCTGACAGTGTGTAGTCTTTAACTTTCCAGTGAATTATCAGTTTTACTTCTGCACCATGTAACACACCTGAGATGTACACAAATGTTTCTGAATAAGTATTCTCTTTGTGTTTATTTTCAGAAATGCTTAAATCAGCTATTTTCAACCCAGAACGTGGCTCAGCAGGTTAATGGGAGCATGCAGTTCTGTGAGCGATCCCAATGCACTTGGAAAGGTGTGGGCCAAAGATTTCCCATCTGTCCTGTGTTCCCACCCTCCTCTCTCCCCGCATCCTTCATTTCTTCCTTATCTTAAAATATACTATTTTTACATTAGAACAAAAATCAGCATAATTATAAAGTTTGGATAATTCTCATAATCCTCTGTCTTAACTACCCCGACCTCTATTCCCCATTTCCTAGAGGCAACCACCTTAGCTCTGCCAGCTATGCCCCCGGGTATTTACATTTAATTTCTGAATAATATTTGTAAACTATTAATTTATTTTTTTATAATTTTAGACTTAATTACAACTTTCTAGCATAGTAAGAACTTAGTCCTCCTCCTGTTTCATTCACTTCTCTCAGTCTATTTGTGTTACACTTTAACAAAGTAAAATTAGTATTTAATATTTATATCATATTACTATACAATTATTATTTGCTGACAAGCCAAACAGTGTATTCTAACTGTACCTCTTTTCTAGTTTAACTCTTTGTTTTTCCTGGAATTAAAAAGTTGCTTTCTCTTTTCATTTATTAGATACCTATGATATTATGACTGTGTTCCCTAAACGCTCCCATGCTTTGTTCCAAAGCCATCAGTAACCTTTTCCATGTACCTGCCCACATGGGTCCTTGTTTTCCTTGGTGGCCTCCTACCCAGAACCTGCTGAATAGGCCACTCTCTTGGTCAGTGCCACGGCTGTAATTCTGGGACTTCTCCTCTCCGATGCTAGAGCCACTGTTCCCTGGCAGCCATGTTGTGCTCTTTCTGGGTTTGCTGGTCTGAAAGTGTGCTTATTCCAGTTTTACACTTGATTCATAGTTTGGCTAGTCTTACTCAGAACTTTGTGGAAAAGGTATTGCTTTATTTTTTCCCAGCACCCGTTGTTGCTGCTGAGCCAGTCATATATTGCTGTAACTTCCTATCCTTTCTATGCCACCTGCTTTTTCTCTCTGAATACATATAGAAAAAAATTTATTGTTACTGTTTTAAAATTTCATGATGATAAAGGTTCGTGTATATTAAAAGTAAAGCCTCACTGTAAACGACAAACTCTAGTGGATCTTTCAGTCTTGGACACCTGTATCTTTTAATTCTTGGAAAGCTTCTTGAATTATTCTTTAGTAATTTCTTCATTTTTGTTTCTTTCTTTCTGAAATGTTGGCTGTAATTGTTGCTCCTTGTGGATTAATTCTCTTATTTTTTCTATTCTATTTTTCATCTCATTTTCTTTCCTTCTACTTCTAGGTGGTTCCCTCACTCTGTGTACTAGCCTTGCCATTTAAATTTATTTTGGCTACCCTAGGAGAAGGCAATGGCACCCCACTCCAGTACTCTTGCCTGGAAAATCCCATGGACGGAGAATCCTGGTGGGCTGCAGTCCATGGGGTCGCTAAGAGTCGGACACGACTGAGCGACTTCACTTTTCACTTTCATGCATTGGAGAAGGAAATGGTAACCCACTCCAGTGTTCTTGCCTGGAGAATCCCAGGGACGGAGAGCCTGGTGGGCTGCCGTCTATGGGATCGCACAGAGTCGGACACGACTGAAGTGACTTAGCAGCAGCAGCAGTTTTAATTTTAGAGCTTCTTGGACATCGTCAGGCCTCTCTCCCTCCCCTCACCTTCCTCCCTTTGCCTCCTCCCTCTCTCCCTCCCTCATTTCTTTCCTGTCTGTCCTCCCTCCCCGCTTCTTTCCTTTCTTCCTTCTCTCTTTCCAGCATCCTGTTCATGCTTCATTCATGTACATACTATTTTCTCTTATTTCTCTGAAAAATTTCATACAAAGCTTTAAAAGTATTGCTGTTCTTCCTGAGTTGTTTTTCTTTGGTTAGCTCTTCCCTCAGTAGTTTTGGTTTCACTCTTTCAGAGTTAAAGCTTTCTGAAGTGTGTGGTGTTCTGGAAATAGAACTAAAGAATTGTGGGCTACTAAAATCAGTGTAACAGTTTTCACACGATCTATCTTTGCTCATGCTCTTGAGTTAAGAGGTTGTCATTTTTTGTTTATTCAGAGAATAAATAAACCTGGTTTCTTTTGACCTGTGCACATGTGTGTATGGGTGTGTGTACAGGGTGTGTGTGTGTGTGTGAACTTGACATCTTTCAACCAACTCATCTCTTTCTAAACTTTCGCTGTCTCTGAGCCCTGACCCCTTGTGGGGTTTCTGCAAGACAAAACAGCTTGCTTTTCTTTACCATGGCCCCTCTATAGGCATTCGAATTTCATTTTTCATGTTCTTCCTGGTTAGTTATCAAACCTTTACCCATTTTGCAGAAAATTATTGCAATCTCTTTTTGCTGCTCTATTCACTCCCATACTCTTTGTTCTTATATCTCCACACCTTACAAAGTCATTAGCTGTCATTCTGGTGAGGTTGAAAACAGAAGGCAGAGGAAGTACACCCATGTGACCCTTCCTCTGACTGGACTGCAACTCTGTTGCTCTGCTTTAGAGAGATCATTGGTGGTGACACTGAAGAAGATTTGAAAGGGAGAGCTGTTGGAAGCAGAGACTAATTGAAAGGAACATTCTATGTAGGGCTCTATTCTTAATTCTCTCAAGGAGATTTAAAATGTGAAATGCATTCCACATAGGCCAGATAACTAATTTTAGGAAAATGGATCACTGGGATAAATTTTATCCAGATACTGTGCATGTAAAGTATTTCTTTATACCTTGTCTATATTTGATAAGACTCTGAAACCTCACAGTGGACACCTCCTATGACTTGCAAGTATACCTATTGAACCCAGTGGGCACCTCTTGTGACTTGTAAATATACCTATTGGACCCAAAGCTGGTACAAATCTTTGGGTGGTGATGTCATGCATCAGGGCAGGTCTGCAGCCATGCAGTGGAGAGATATTGCTCCTGTGGCAGTTTCTAGAAGGTCTTCCTTCCATTCTGCATTTAATGCTCCCAATGTCATTTACCCTGCATTCCACGTGTTCTCCTTCTTACTTCCCCTTTCCATCTTGGAAGTCTTTTTGTCGTTCATGAAATTGTTATCATGGTTGGAAAATAATTGATTAGGAGTCTAGCTCTGTGAGAGAAACTTAAGAGAACCAGTGGTTCAATTAATTCATAAATGTCAAGGACACTTGCCTGTTACATTTCCTTTGGGAGAAGATAACTTTGTGCATGCGTGCTTTTCATTCCTTTGTTTCCCAGCAGTATAAAGGGGACAAACAGTTAGATCATAGAAATAGGCACAAAAGTTGAAGGCTGGCTGAATATTCTTTTGGGTGGTTTGGGAATATACAGTTGGAAGAATGAGTGAATCATATCCTTTCCTTCTTTATTCTTTTCTTTATGATTGTATTTTCTTAAAAGCAAAATATCTGGAGACATGTCTTGTCTTAGCTCTCCCACTTTCTTCTGATCTGATCAGTAACAAGTTCATGTTTCTGTAACATGCTGAATATGTGATGTAGAATAGAAATGATATGCTGTATGTGTGCTTATTTTCCCAGTCGTGGCCAAGTCTTTGTGACCTCTTCGACTGTAGACCACCAGGCTCCTCTGTCCATGGGATTCTCCAGGCAAGAATACTGGAGTGGGTAGCCATTCCCTTCTCCAGAGGATCTTCCTGACCCAAGGATTGAACGTGGGTCTCTTGCATTGCAGGCGTATTCTTTACCACTTGTACCACCTACATTCTATAAAAGCAGAGAGAATATGCCTTTATTATTTTGATATCCTAAGAGATCTATCTACCTCTGTGTATGTATGTGTGTATTAATCTCTCTATCCATCCTATTTTTTTAGGGAAGTTTTGAATTCACAGCAAAATTGAACATAAAACACAGGGTTCTTGTGTATACCTTGCCCTAACGTATGCACAGCTTTCCCCACTATCGCCATCCCACACTGGATTAGTACATTTGTTATCATTGATGAACCTCATAGACACTACTATTATCATCCAAAGTCCATCGTTTACACTAGGGCTCACTCTTGGTGGTATATATTCTATGGATTTTGACAAATGTGTAATAATACGTATCCACCATTATAACAGCAGATAGAAGAGTCTTACTGTTCTAAAAATCTTTTATACTTCACCTATTCGTCTCTCTCTCTTCCTCTAACCCTGGCAAACTTTTCGCTGTCTCCATAGTTTTACTTTTCCTAGAATGTCATTTAGTTGGAATCATACAGTATGTAGCCTTTTCATATAGGATTCTTTCACTGAGTAGTGTGCATTTAAGCTTCCTCCGTGTCTTCTTATGGCTTGACAGCTCATTTCTTTCTAGCACTAAATGATATTCTATTGTCTGCATGTACCACAGTTTATTTATGCATTCACCTATTCAAAGACATTTTGGTTGCTTCCAAGTTTTGGCAATTATGAATAAAGCTGCTATAAATATCTGTGTAAAAGTTTCTCTGTGGACATAAGCTTTCTACTCACTTGAGTAAATATCAAAGTGTGCAGTTGCTGGATTATATGATAAGAGCATATTTAGTTTCATATGAAACTGCCCACCTATCTTCCAAAGTGGCTGTATTATTTTGCATTCCCACCAACAATGAATAAAAGCTCCTGTTGTTCCACATCCTTGACAGAATTTGGTGGTGGTCAGTGTTTCAGATTTTGGCTGTTCTAACAGATGTGTAGTGGTATCTCATTGTTTTAACTTGCAATTCTCTAATGAAATATAATGAAAAAGATGTTGAACATCTTTTCTTATGCTTATTTACCATCTTTCTTGGTGAGGTGTTCAGATATTTTGCCCATTTTTAAATTGAAATTTTTGTTTTGTTGTTGTTGAGGTTTAAGAGTTACTTTGTATATTTTGGGTAAGAGTCCTTTATCACATATGTCTTTTGCAAATATTTTTCTCAGTCTGTGGTTTATCTTCTCACTCTTTAGGCATGTCTTGTGGAGAGCAGAAGTTTCTAATTTTAATGAAATCCAGCATATCAGTGATTTCTTTCATGGATCATGCTTTTCGTATTATATTTAAAAAGTCACTGCCAGAGAATTCCCTGGTAGTCCAGTGGGTAGGACTCAGCACTTGCGCTGCCATGGACCTGAGTTCAATCCCTGGTTGGGGACCTAAGATCCTGTAAGCTGTGCAGCATGGTAAAAGAAAAAACGTCATTTCCAAAACTGAGGAGATCTAGATTTTTTTCCTGTATTACTTTCTAGTAATTTTATAGCTTTGTGTTTTACTTTTAGGTCTACAATCCATTTTGAGTTAATTTTTGAGTTCTGTGTTTTTTTTTTAAACTTTTTGTTTTGTATTGGCATACAGTTGATTAACAGTGTTGTGATAGTATCAGGTGGACCACAAAGAACTCAGTGATACATATGGATATACATGTATCCATTCTCCCCCAATAGGTCTGTGTTTAGATACATTTTTGTGAAAATTGAGGCATAGTTGACTTCCAACTTTATGTTAGTTTCAGGTGTTCAGCAAAGTGATTCAGTTATTTTTTTCCAGATTGTCTGTGGATATTCAGTTTTTCCAACACCATTTGTTGAAAAAACTAATTTTCTCGATTTTATTGCCTTTCCTCCTTCGTCAGAGATCAGTTGACTCTATTTTTGTGGGTCTGTTTGTGGGATCTCTATTCTCTTCCACTGATATATTTGTTGTTTTGCAAATACTACACTATCTTGATTGCTGTTATTCAGTCGCCAGGTCATGTCCAACTCTTCACAACCCCATGGACTGCAGCATACCAGGCTTCCCTGTTCCTCATCATCTCCTGGGGTTTGCCCAAGTTCATGTCCATTGAATCAGTGATGCCTTGATTACTGTAGCTTTTTAGTGAGTCTTAAAGTCAGATAGTGGAGGTCCTTATTGTGTTGACTTTTTTCCACATACACTTTACAACCAGCTTGGCAATGTTTACACAGTAACTTGCTGGGATTTTAACTTGTAGAGCATTGTATCTATAAATCAAGGTGGGATGAGCTAATGTTAATAATGTTTAGTCTTGTTATCCATGTACATGAAATACCTCTTCATTTATTTAGCTTTTTTTTGATTAGTGTTTTGTAGTTTTCCCTTATACAGACCTTGTACATGTTTTGTTGGATTTATATTTAAGTATTTAATTTGGGGGGACTTATGTAAATGGTATTGTGCTTTTAAAGTTCCAGTAGCTTGTTGCTAGTATATAGGAAAGTAATTGACTTTTGTATATTAATCTTATATCTTTTTATAATCACCCATTAGTTCCAGAAGTTTTTTGTTGGTTCTTTGGGTATTACTTTAAAAAAATATAGAATGTTATATTAGCTTCAGGTATGCAACATTAATGATATATTTGTATATATTACAAATGATCACCACAATAAATCTAGTTTACAACTGTCACCAGATATAGCGACAGAATTTTTTTCTTGTGATGATAACTTTTAAGATCTACTTTTTAAGCAACTTTCAACATGCTGTACATTAGAGTCTCATGATTTATTTATTTTTAACTAACAGTTTGTACTTGATTTTTTTGAACCATTATTGGCAGTGCTTGGGTATATATTTCTAGTAACCTTGTAATTCTCACAACTGCAGGTTTTCATGGTTAGCACTGAGTCTATGAGTAACTATCTGGCTTCTTGGTATGGCATTGTGAAGCTCTCTTTCATTTATCAGAAGCTATGTGGTCATAGGGACCACAAGTCACCTGGGTGGGCTCATTTCCTGTTGATCATGTCATTCTCAGTTTGATGTAAGCCAGGTGGTTGGAAAGATGAAAAGACAGTGGCTTGTGGTTTAGACTTAGTGGGGTCTTTTGATGAGAAGTAAAACTGAGCACAAGATATAACCTTAAATTCAGATAGTCATGGGTAACACTAGCCTAAAGTAACTGCATGCTATGGTACAAAAACAGTGAGAAAAAGAGTAAAATCAATGAATCAACAGTTTTATTGACAAAGACTCAGAGCAGAGCTTAGGTCTGTTAGAGAATTTTTGATATTATAGACACATGGATACATGACCATTACTTTGGTCTTAAAATCTCAAGTGACAGAACAAATATTCAAAGCATGATGTAGTGTCTCTGTGTGCTCCCCACAAGCTCTGTCATTACATTTAGGTCTGGTACTCATGTGCTTTTTATTAGAAATGTCATTGAATATTTTTTTTTTAAAGTCTGTTTCTTCCTTTCCTCCCGCTGCAGCTTGTAATTCAGTTTTATCATGATGACCACGTTCTTGTTCACTCCAATATCTCTTAATATTTGCAAGGATTAATATTTTGTTTTCAGGATTATAGTGTAGAACTGTTTGTTTCTTGCAGGCTGCAGAGATGGAGTCAGAGATGGATACTTCCAAAGATTCAGTGATATAAACTATTCCATACTCCAACCAGAGGTGAAGATTCATCTTACAGGTCTTCGAAATGACTATTGTATGTTATTGTTTAGCTCATGAATTAAAACACTGAAATGACAGAATGTATCCTGTGCTGTAGCATAAACTTGAAATTTGATTCTGGAAGAAGCAAATGGCCTTGTGCCTCATGCTTAAATGGTGTACCATCCAGATATGTTTACTATCGTGAGTTTTTCATTGTAGAATTTTCATGTTCAGGAATGGGCATTGTTTGTCTTGTGCCCCATTGGTGGGGCACAAGAAGCACACATTTTGTTTTACTGTAATAGAATGAACTGTATAGATGATGACCTACTCTTATGCTTATATTTTAAACATGGATAAATCTTACCAGTCAAACAACTGTGTTGGCTGTTTGTCCCTAGTTTCTTCTTATGTCTCTAGCTTGTGATCTAGTTGGGAAAATGAGACTAACCCACACTGAACTGCTACCAACATGCCACAACATAAATAATACATTGTGGGGTATAAGAAGCTGTAAGACTGTATATAGTTTGGTGATCTTTGGAATTGTCTGGAAAGACTTTGTGGAGCTACTAAGACTTGAGATGTGTCTTAAAAAGATGGGTAGGCTTGGAAGAGTGGAAAAGAGAAGACAGAGCATTTTCAGCAATGTTAGCAACATGAACAAAGGCAGGACGTTGGTAATTAATAATAATCAGTGGCAATGAGGAGGATACTTTGGGGAGTGGGGAATAGGGGGTGGATGCAGATTATAGAGAAATTTCAAAGTCTGAAGCAGATTTTTAGATTTGTTGTGCAAATTCTCAACTAGGTGAAACATCAAAGGAAAATTCATGGCAGAGTATGCAGAATGCATTTAGTAGGAGAGTTACCAAAAAGTAAGGGACTGTTTTCTCTGCATGAGGAAAAATATATGGGAGGAGGGATAAATTTAAGATTATTCCAAGTTTTGAAGCAGGAGAAGGATGGTGTCACCGAAAAGACAAGTTAGCAGGAAAAATGGTATGAGGAGGGAAGACTTTTCTTGCAGTATTACATTTGAGGGAACAGTGAGACATTTAAGAGTTTCTGGGAAATCATTATAAATGAGGTTGGTGAAAGAGAGGAAAGGCTGGAGTGTAGGTCAGATGACTATGTTTGAAGCTGACAGCTAGGGTGAGCTCTTCTGGTGAGGGAGAAAGAGCAGAGGGATGAGGTTTGGTTCTGGGGCACGTTTATAGAGAGGAATGAGCAGGAAAAACACAAAATCATTAAAGGGAACAGTTCCCCCATCATTCTTCTCCTATACCTTCTTCTCTGAGAGAATTTATTGCCATGACTAATGAAAACTGAAGAATTCATTTCAAGAGATGTTGAAAAAGCACACCACTCATATTGAAAAACAAACAAAAACCTTTTTTTCCCTCTTCCCCTTCATTACCCCTTTTGTCTCCCTTTGACAGCGAAAGCTGTCAAAAGATGTCCATAATTCACAGTTTGTTATTTTCTCTCCCCATTTTGTTTTTAAGCCTTGCTAGTCAGTTCTTAAATCTCACCATTCCATTGAAACTGCTCTTTGTAACATCACCCAAAATTCTTCACTGCTAAATCTAACAATCACTTTGTGGAGCTCATTTACTTAACTCTGTCAACCACAGTTGAGACAATTGGTCACTCACTTCTCCTTGATATCCCATTGTCTTTGTTTGCCTCCTAGTTTTCTGTTAACTCTTTCTTGGTCTTTTTTTTTTTCCTTTTGCTGATTTCCCTCCTCTTCTGTCTCTTGGCCTCTTAAATTTCAAAGTGTACCAAGTCTCATTCCTCGGACATCTTTTCTTTCTGAATTCTACGTTAGTTGATCTGTTGGCTTTCTGGCTATATCTCCTTGTATTATGTTTTTAGTTATTGCTTTAGGGACTGCAATGCAGTCTAAATTTTCTGAGTCTACCTAGAATTACTGCTGCATATTTTATACAATATGTAAAAATCTTGCAGTAATGTGTTTCCCCAACTCTCAGCTTTTTTTGGAGAATTACTTTAGTTGTCTATGTTTTAAATCTATGTGCATTGACAACTTCACCATTGTTAAAAGTTTTAGTTTAAAAAGCCATACGTATTTGTGTGAGGGAAAAATGGTCCTTATATTTTCCCAAATATTTACCAATTATAACATTCCCCTCCATTCCCAAAGAGCCAAATGTTCCTCCTATATAACTTACTTTCAGTCAAAAACCTTCTGTTAGTATTCGCAGATCAGGTCTCTTATTGAAGGCTTCTCTTACCCTTATTGTGAAATATTTGCTTGATACAGAATTCTGGCTTGCCAGATATATTTTTAGCGTTTTAAAGATGTTGCACTGACTTTTGGCCTCTATGGTTTCTGGTGAGCACTCATTTGAAACCTTGTTCTCTTATTTCCAAGACCTGACTCCAGTTACATATACATTAGATATGTTGTTGTCTGCCTACAATGCGGGAAACATGGGTTCAATCCCTGGGTCGGGAAGATCTCCTAGAGAAGGCAATGGCACCCCACTCCAGTATTCTTGCCTGGAAAATCCCATGGATGGAGGAGCCTGCAGGCTACAGTCCATGGGGTTGCAAAGAGTGGGACATGACTGAGCAACTTCATTTTCACTTTTAAATCTGTGGATATTATTCCACCAATCCCTAAGGTTCTGTCCATTTCTTCAAAAAATTTTTCCTCCATGTTTTTTAGATTCGATAATACAACTTTTCCTTGTACTTACGCACTTTCGGGTTAGGCTGAGGTGTGTGTGGGTTCATACACTCACAATTAGAGGATGCCTTTCTGTGGTCCTCTCCCTTCCCAGGCTTTCTCCTCACACTTTGGCCACCTCGAGCTCCTTTCTCTGATTTCTTTGACCAGAAACAAGGTAGGCTTTCTATTGGAGTTTGAATTGCTACTGTTATTCTATGATTGCCTGCTCCCCCCACCCCCCCACCATCAGTGTAAAGCTGTGTAAGGAGAAAAGTGGAAAACTCACCCCTGGGTGGATTGCCTCCCCAAGTTTTCACTTCCTTAACTTGATTTACCTGCTTTTGCTTATTTTCCAGAGTTCTCAGGTGTTTGTTTGTTTTTTGAATTTTGTTTAGAGTTTGTAGTTTGCATCGGTGGGAGGGATGAGCTATAGGGAGCTTAGACTGCTCTAGTGGAACTGGTGAGCTTCATAGTTTCATATTGATGTGTGTCAATCAGGATAGGAGTTTCTGTCTTATAAGAAATAAGATCACACATGTATATCTGTGGTGGATTCATTTTGATATTTGGCAAAACTAATACAATTATGTAAAGTTTAAAAATTAAATAAAATTAAAAAAAAAAAGAAATAAGATCAGATATGGTTTAGTATGTGGTCATACAAATACGGTTTCTCTGAGCACTCATGTAATTCTTTGAGTGTAAGATAGAGAATACTAAGAACTTCCAGGTATCATAAATAAGCCAGAGATCACCTCTTCTAGATTTACTGTAGTTAGGTTGTCTTTTGATTAGAAATGATGGTGGCAACTCTCATCTGTATAGTCTAGGTCCAAGGATGTTTCCATAAGAATTACGTGCTTTTAAACTTTAATGATCTGTTAGATGAAATCCATGTATTAATTATAATGGTAGATGAAACTGACAAGTTTTTTAAATGCTTCTAAATAAATATATATGAGCATAAATGATAAGCATTATTGCTTATCTTGATGCAAGCATTATTGTGTATCTTGATATAAGATTCTATTCCAGCTTTCATTTTTGAACTTCTAATGATCTGATTGGATCCATGATTCTGTTTTTCAGCTGACCGTGGGGAAATCATTAATCTTTCTCCTCTACCTATAAGTAAAGTTGTTTATTTGAAAATAATTTTATTTGGCTGTATAATCACCCCAATCTGAAATGCTCTCTTATAGATCTGAATATCCTGGACTGGAATTTTCAAAATCTTATTGCCATAGCCCTTGGATCTTCTGTATACATCTGGAATGGGGATAATCACAACAGAATTGAAAATATGTACTTCAGTCTCCCTTGTAACTACGTGTCTTCTGTGTCCTGGATGACAGAGGGGACCTGCCTGGCTGTTGGTACCAGCGAGGGAGAAATACAAGTACTGGGCAGCGTTTCTGTCTCACAGTGTGTTCTCTATAGTGGCGGGATAACCAAAGTTGACTTTTTTAAAGCTTTTTTTTTTTTTTATATGGACCATTTAAAAAATCTTTATTGAATTTGGTACAGCATTGCTTCTGTTTTATGTTCTGTTTCTTTGGCTGCAGGGCATATAGGATCTTAGCCCCCTGATCAGGGATCAAGCCCATACCTTCTGCATTGGAAGGCAAAGTCTTGACCACTGGATCACTAGGGAAGTCCCTAAGATTTACTTTTAATAACAGATCGACTATTTAATAAAATAAAGAAACTTATAGTAGATGTGGTACTTGAAGCTATGGGGCGTAAGAGGATATGCCATTCTGGGGTCTTCCCTGAATGCTGTTTAATGAGGATGTAGGCATACTCTGCTTTGTTTTTTCACACAATCTTTCTTTGTGTCACATTTCCTTTTATCCCCTCACTTTTTTCTCTCAAACTAAAGTTGGGCTTATGAGATCCCCAGTTTTTAGAACTCTGAAGAGAAATCCTAAAACTGAAATAGATAATCTTCCAGTCCTCCTTTCTTACCTAAAGCCAAAATCAGAAGTAGAGTTACTTAAAAGTAGTGAATTTTTTTCTAATAGGCTCTCTAAAATGGGAGCTTAGCAAGTTTCATCAATCTATCTAATTTCTCATGTATTATTATTATTGTTTATTAGCAACAGATAAACAATATTGCTTGGGTGCCCAATGACTTTGGAGGGCCACAGATGGCTCTACTGTTTTTTTCATCTCTGTAATGAGCCTATGAGGGTCCTGTCATGATTTCTTCTTATGCCAAAGTTTTCATTCTTAATATGGGTTAGAATATCATTTTTAGCTGGCAGGAAAGGAGTCTCTTAGCAGTAAATGGAATTCCTGACCCTAGAAATTGTGTAGGCACTCAAATTTTATTTGTTGATAACTGTAGGTGGATTTCCAGCTTTGGAATTCCCATAGTTTGAAGGAACTAGAAGTGTCAAATAGTGATTCTCAACCTTTTGCAGTTGACTGAATTCACCTAAGAAACTTTAAAATAAATGCCGTACGCCCAGGATCTTACTCCCACCATTGAATCAGAATGTCTAGCACCCGAACTCTGCTCCCGAGATGATCCAAATATGCAGACAGCATTGAAAACTGCTTTAGGGTTAGAGGTGCTGAACTTTCACTTAGCACGAGGGCTGGCTGTATCAAGACTAACTGGCTGTTAGCCCTTTGAGAAGATTGTGGGTTGTGAAAATGCTAATTAATCATGCTTTTTCATTTTTTTTCAGTTATGGGATGTGGTCACTAAAAAGCGACTGAGAAATATGCTTGGCCATTTGTCAGTAGTTGGGGCTCTAAGCTGGAATCACTATATCCTCAGCAGGTGAGAAGCATCTTATTGGAACCGATTATGTTTGCATCACCAATTGATTACAGGTGAACAGAACTATAAAATTTGAAACCAAAGTAAAACCAAACAGACATGATTAGTAACAGTCATGATCCTACCATAACTGTCAGCTGTTCAGACCTTCTGATGCTATAAGTGGTCCAGTGGCCACGTGTACCATGGTGGCTCTGTGTCTGCAGCGTGTACTCGTACTGGGATTGTGAGGTTCAAAATCACAGGTGAAATGATTGTTAAAGTAAAATGTAAAACTCTGTTTAAGCTGAAAGTTGCTCTGTATACTTGCTAGAGGGATATTTTGTTGAAATCAGTATTTATTGCTGTCAGTATCACTAATGTGAAATATGTTAAGCTTTCTGGGGGCATAATTCCAATTCACAAACCCACAGAGGTTAGAGCTGGAAGGAACCTCATAGAATAACCAGTTCAGTGATTCTCAAACTTGACCCTGTGTCAGAATGGCCTCGAATGCTCCTCAAAACCCAGATTGCTGCCCTCTCTCTGAGAATTTGAGATTCAGTAGGTCTGATGTTGGGCTGATAATATGCATTTCTAATTTCACAAGTGATGTTGATGCTTCCTCACTTTTGAGAACTACTGATTTAGTTGTCTAACTGCTTCTTTTTGACTAGAAAAGTTAAATGACTTGTTCCTGTGAGCCCACATAATCAGTCTAAATATTTATTTAATAAGTCATTCATCTTCATACTGTATTTCTTAAATAAAACTCAGAGCCTTCTATAATTTCTTTCAGTAGCTCAGACGTAAATTGAGATTTCAAAACTTTGTGATTATAGCCAAACTTAAAACTGCTGCTGCTGCTGCTAAGTCGCTTAACTTAAAACTACTTACGCAAAATGCCCTTGTAAAGGAATAAATACTTACCCTGAGGCGTTGTTGCAGCCAAATCAATTCTATACTTGGGTTCCTTTTACAATCTACGCTGTGTAAGTTTAGTTTCATTATCCATGAGGAATATGAGCAAAATATTTTCTTAAAATAATAGCAGCTAAAGCGTCTGCCTGTAATGCGGGAGACCTGGGTTTGATCCCTGGATTGGGAAGATCCTCTGGAGAAGGAAATGGCAACCCACTCCAGTACTCTTGCCTGGAAAATCCCATGGATGGAGGAACTTGGTAGGCTGCAGCCTATGGGTTTGCAAAGAGTTGGACACGAGTAAGCGACTTCACTTTCAAAATGTTTGGAGTACTCTGTGCCAGGAACTGTGCTAACTCTTGTTGTGTATAACTGTGTTTTAATCCCTGCAATAATACTACAAAGTGGTTTATATCCCCCGCACCCTCTTTTTTTGAGGAGTAAACTGAGACAGCAGCCTAAAGTCACGTGGTTAGCATAAGGGGAAGAGTCAGGCTTTGAACCAAGTGGTCTGGCTGCAGAGTCTATATAGTTCATCAGAATGCTATTCAGGGCTGAGCCTAAGTAGTTTTTTAAAAATCTGACACTGGACTTTGAGAAATTTCAAGAAATAATTGTAGGCACTTATTTATTTTCTCCTTGGAGAAAACTAGTGCAGAAATTATTATCAGTATCACTCATTATCTTTGAGTGATAGGACCTTTATCATCATTTGGATCCAAATTTGGATCCAGTGATTTTGAATCATATTGCAGTTTGTTGTGACTTGCAGATAGTTTTATTATCTTTTTATATGATAGTAGAATGAACAAGTAGATTTGCAGATTAATAGAAAAAGGAAATAATACGTTTCTATGTCTAACATATATATGGTATATACACCATTTCATTGAGATAATATGAGGTATTGAATTCCAGAAAAGTAATATTTCCTGTGTCCAATACATAAACTACTATCTGGGAAAATATGATAATCTTCTAAATTTATTTTTTCCATGCCTGTCTGTATCATATTGAAGCCATTGGAGATATCTATCAAAGGATATATTTTTAATATCCAGATTTGAAACTGTCAGACAAATCTACTTGTGAGAAGAATCACCCAGACAGAATACTCCACTCTTATTAAGTCAAGAAATGTCTATGTTTTGAATCTATCCTAAGGGGTTTTTCGGGAGTGTGAACAGTACTTCATGTTATGCTTATACAGCAGTAGGGCTCAAGTTCTCTGTCCTAACCTGCCCCTTTACCTCTTGGCAGTGGATCGAGACTGGGCCGTGTTTATCATCACGACGTTCGGGTAGCCCAACACCATGTTGGAACTCTTCAACACACACAAGCTGTGTGTGGTCTGAAGTGGGCTCTGGGTGGCAGGCTGCTTTCCAGTGGCTGTAGTGATGGACTGCTAACTATATGGCCCTATGATCCAGGTGCAAATGCACAGGGTCCCCCACTAAAAGTCATACATCAATCTACAGCAGTCAAGGTAAGAAATTCAACAGTTTTGAAAGGTATGCTTGAGCTGGTGGTTAAGCATGGGATCATCTGGTATAAAGGGTAGTTAAAATATTGCTTTGCTAAAGTGACAGGCAAACGCTGTCTTGCAGAGAGCTGCTTCCTGCAAGGAGCTGCTTATATTCTTAGATGTCGTATCAGAAATACAGTGAATTGAACTAAGATATTGTCGACTACAAACTGGCACTTGCCATTGGCTATTGCCATCTGCCTCTATAAGAATTAAATCATGTACTGCTGCAGCTGCTAATTTTCAATTCCCCCTGAAGGATTTCTCTGGTGGCTCAGATGGTGAAGAATCTGCCTGCAATGTGGGAGACCCAGGTTTGATCCCTACGTCAGGAAGATCCCCTGAAGAAGGGAATGCCTACCCACTCCAGTATTCTTGCCTGGAGAATCCCATGGACAGAGGAGCCTGGCAGGCTACAGTCCACAGGATCACAGTCGGACATGACTGAAGCGACTTAGTGTACTGTGAAAGGAGTTCAGGGTGAAAAACAGAAATGAAACAGTGTTCTTGGGGAAAGCAGGCAGAACAGGTCTTCAGAGAGTTCAGGAGCTGATTTTTTGAGCCCAGTTCTTATATCTCCCACATCTAGAAAAGCACTAAAATCCTTCATGGTCATGACTACTCCTTGTGACTAGCAGAAACCTTCTGCAGAAAATAGGTGCTTGAGTGTATGTCCTCACCAAGATCACATATATACTGACCTTCCTTCTACCTCTTTGGAGGAGTTTCTCAGAGGTATCTGAGCTGCTGTCTCCTGGGCTATCATCCTCATTTTGCCCCGTGTAAAACTTACAACTCTTCCTGCTGTGCATTTTTTTTAAGTTGACAATAGAGTTTCTGGAAACCTGAACAAGTCAGGCCTTGTGGCATCTACTACCCGGGGAATCATAGAAACAGTCACTAGTGTAAATGTTCTCACAGGCACTGCAGGCTAGCCAATTAATTTAAGAGCAGACTTCAGATGTTGACATCTGTGTGATTCTGCCCGTGAGGAGCTTCTAGTTTTGCCAAAACAGCTTGGTTGTAGTAAAAGCTAATTAGAAATAGGGTACTGAAGAGAATGATTACTAATAAATATAAAAAATACTAATATTCATCCTGTGATAAAACTGAGGTTCCTAGGCTCAAGAGAATTTCTCAGCCTCTTCAAATTAGATGCAAAATTTTGTGTTTACTGAAATAGCTCTCTTATTCAGCCCAGCAAGGGGTGTAATAGAATGGTTATTTGAAAAAGACAATTAAGGCAGATATAGATAAGATATAGAACATATATATTGTAAATATTTAATTTCAATTTATTTTATTCAACAAATATTTTATTTCAACTCAGTTTTAATTTCAAAATTAAATTGTACATTTATTCATAATACAACGCCAAGGTCTTTAGTTTGAATGAAGTTTGGCTGGTTAGAGTTCTTCACTGTCTTTCTTGTATGAACTACAATCATATTTCATTGTCTGTGGTTTCTAATTATATTTATTCTGATACCTATTATTATGTAACAAATTACCCTGAGTCCTAGTGGCTGGCTTAGCATAATTATTTTATTATCTTTTATGGTTTCTGTGGGTCAGACTTTGGGAAGGGCTCTTCTGAGCAGTTCTGGCTCAGGATCTCTCATGAGGTTGCAGTCAGACAGTGACTGAAGCTGGAAGTGCTAGGAGCTGGGGCAGTGTTGGCTGGCCAGTCATCCTTCCCTCTTCATGTGGTCTCAGAGCTTCTCTACATCATTTGGGTAGTCTTACCACATGGGCTTCCTTACCACGTGGCTGCCTTAAGGGAGGTGGACTTCGTGGTTCAGGGCAAGAGGGCCAGTGCTTCAGAGAGCAAGGTGCAAGTGGCCTCCTTAGGGGAAGCACACTGACTGAAACCGCCCACTCTGCCCAGGCACCATAGTAACCGTTTGCATGAGTTGTTTTAGGACAGGAGGTCCTGGTAAGGAAGGCGGAACTAATAAGCCACCACCAACTGGAAGAGTTCAGGAAAGGTCAAAAGGAGACACCACAGGTCCGACTACCTCCCAGAATCCTTCTCTCTGGCATCCATCTTGGCTGAACAAGGTGTGCACCACCAGGAAGGACTCTTGAGTCAGAATGATTGGCTAAAGACAACCCAGAAACTAATCTCCTCACCATAAAAACAGAGACTATGAGCCACTGGCAGAGCTGTTCTCCTGGGTTCCCTTACCCTACTGCTCTCCACCCGGGTGCCCTTTCCCAATAAAATCTCTTGTTTTGTCAGCACATGTGTCTCCTCGGACAATGCATTTCTGAGTATTAGATAAGAGCCCAGTTTCAGGCCCTGGAAGGGTTCCCCGTTCCAGCAACAGCATCACCTTTTATGACCCAATTCCAGAAGCCATGTAGTGACACTTTTGGTGCATTCAGTTGTTTGCAAGCCAGTCCCAAGCCCTCCCACATTCAAAGGGAGGAGAATGAGATTCTACATATTGATGGAGGATGTTGGCAAAGTTCTAGATGGGCAAGTGGGATGGGAGATTAATTTTTAATGATAAATGAGCTTAAACTGAGGATGAGATTAGTGTACTCATCTGATCCTAGTGTTGTAAAACGTTACTACTATTTGGAAAAATCTATGTCAGCACTTCTGAAGCTTGGAATTTACCTAAAAAATAATATATTGGAAACAAAGACATATGCCAGAATATATTCATTAGAGTATTGTTTATAAAAACGAACAATACAACCCCCTCCTCTCCCGCCCCACAACTTTCTCCAAAAAGCTCAACCCAACCCAGTGCAAACCAAATGAAAATAAGATGATCATCAGGGAATTCCTTGGTGGTATGGTGGTTAGGACTCTGCGCTTCTACTGCTGGGGACCCGGGTTTGATCCCTTGTTGGCAAACTAAGATCTCACAAGCTGCACGTGGTGCAGCCAAAAAAATATTGCCATTTGGAACAAAAAACAAGTGAAAAAAAATCAACCTGAGTGTAGCATTAGAACAAACATTAATTAGAGTATAATAACATGATATAATATTGTGGGATAATTAAAAATTATAATTTTGAAAAAATGTTAAACATGGGAAACTGTATAAGTGAAAACATCAGAATTAGCAATAGTAATTTATAACTAAAGAATAGGCAATTTTATTTTCTAAACTGTATTAGTGAGAGGGTTAACAGCCTTGGCAGGAAGGCCAGAGGTCCCCAGGTGGCAGGAGGAAATAAACTGCAAGTGGCAGAAGTTTTTTTTTTTTTTTTTTTTTTCTTTTCTCTTCTAATCCTGTCTTGTCATGGCAACACCTGGTTCAACCTGAACTTAACTTTTCTCAAGCCTTGAGCTAAACAGTGTGATTTTTCTTATGGAAATGTTAACATAGCTTTTCTTAAGCTATGTTAATGAAACTATGCATTTGCCTTGGAATCTGCCTTTCTTCAAGCCAGGCTTCAGCAATACGTGAACCGTGAACTTCCTGATGTTCAAGCTGGTTTTAGAAAAGGCAGAGGAACCAGAGATCAAATTGCCAACATCTGCTGGATCATGGAAAAAGCAAGAGAGTTCCTGAAAAACATCTATTTCTGCTTTATTGACTATGCCAAAGCCTTTGACTGTGTGGATCACAATAAACTGTGGAAAATTCTTCAAGAGGTGGGAATACCAGACCGCCTGATCTGCCTCTTGAGAAATCTGTATGCAGGTCAGGAAGCAAAAGTTAGAGCTGGACATGGAACAACAGACTGGTTCCAAATAGGAAAAGGAGTACGTCAAGGCTGTATATTGTCACCCTGCTTGTTTAACTTATATGCAGAGTACATCATGAGAAACGCTGGACTGGAAGAAACACAAGCTGGAATCAAGATTGCCAGGAGAAATATAAATAACCTCAGATATACATATGACACCACCCTTATGGCAAAAAGTGAAGAGGAACTAAAAAGCCTCTTGATGAAAGTGAAAGAGGTGAGTGAAAAAGTTGGCTTAAAGCTCAACATTCAGAAAACGAATATCATGGCATCTGGTCCCATCACTTCATGGGAAATAGATGGGGAAACAGTGGAAACAGTGTCAGACTTTACTTTTTTGGGCTTCAAAATCACTGCAGATGGTGACTGCAGCCATAAAATTAAAAGATGCTTACTCCTTGGAAGGAAAGTTATGTCCAACCTAGATAGCATATTCAAAAGCAGAGACATTACTTTGCCAACAAAGGTCCATCTAGTCAAGGCTATGGTTTTTCCTGTGGTCATGTATGGATGTGAGAGTTGGACTGTGAAGAAGGCTGAGCGCCGAAGAATTGATGCTTTTGAACTGTGGTGTTGGAGAAGCCTCTTGAGAGTCCCTTGGACTGCAAGGAGATCCAACCAGTCCATTCTGAAGGAGATCAGCCCTGGGATTTCTTTGGAGGGAATGATGCTAAAGCTGAAACTGCAGTACTTTGGCCACCTCATGCGAAGAGTTGACTCATTGGAAAAGACTCTGATGCTGTGGGAGGGATTGGGGGCAGGAGGAGAAGGGGACGACAGAGGATGAGATGGCTGGATGGCATCACTGACTCGATGGACGTGAGTCTGAGTGAACTCCAGGAGTTGGTGATGGACAGGGAGGCCTGGCGTACTGCGATTCATGGGGTTGCAAAGAGTCGGACACAACTGAGCGACTGAACTGAACTGAACTGTCTTTCTTCAAATTGGTTTGCCTAAGACTCAAACCTTGAACTGATAATAGATCAACAAACCAGTATGTCTTACTCATGGAAATATTCTCTTAAGCTATGTTAAGGAAGCGTATTTGCTTGGAAATCTGCCTTTCTTCAAGATTCATGTCAGTTGCTTCATGACTGGGGATGACTCACTTTGTGTCAGTGCTATCTCAAATGCATGTTGTGGGAGAGGGGCCTGGTGCAGCTCTCTCAGTTTTGAGGTGTTCCTTTATCTGATTAGCAAGTTGCTAACAGTTGCTAACACCTTGCTAACAAGTTGCTAACACCTTGCTCAAAGCTAGCAAGGGAGCACTGATACTGTCCCCTTCTGATGTTTATGTCAGAAGCTTTCTCTGTCTATTTTATACTTCAGTAAAGCTTTGCTACACAAAAGCTCTGAGTGATCAAGCCTTGTCTCTGGCCCTGGATCGAATCCCTCTCTTCCAAAAGACACGAATCCTGGTGTCGTTCACAGCTCGTAGCAGCAACCTTTTATTAGGATTTGAAACATAAGATTTTTTGTGTTGCGAGCAAGCAGGTATAGCTCTCCGTTCTCTTCTGTTCTCTTCTCTGACCTAGAACCTAAGGACACAGGTAGACAAACCAGAGGAAGACTGCATTTTGTAATCAGATTCTAGAGGTACATGTCAAATATTTTAGCAGCAGATTTTTTGCCCCAGAGGATATGTTGAATGTAGCTTTTCAAACATATTATTGTGTACTTTTTCTGTTTGAAATACTTGCACTTGTTACCTAAATTTGAAGAAGATGACAATAGGTGATTTCTAGTCCATGAGAAGTAATCTCTGGAGAGGGCAGTAGCTCTTGCCTTTGGATCAGAGGTTTTGGAGATCTGCCATGGGGGCACACCTCTGGAACCTCTGGTTATATGTGTGCATCTCATTCATGAGTTCATCTCCAAAGCTGACCTGCCTGTGTGATTATTTGGAACTTTAAAGGCCATTGATTGGTGTCCCTGGCAGACTGAAGTCCTTGCTGTTGGAGGAGGAATGAAGGATGGACGCTTACACATCCTGGACATAAGTACTGGGCAGAGCATCCAAACCCCAAGCACAGACTCACAGGTAAATGTCTTTCCTGGAGTTCACCTTCATTCTGATCTTCTAGAATCTTGTGAAACTAATATACAATAGAGCATAGGACCCAGACACACCTCTCTTTAGCTGCTGAGTCTATAGGAGTTTCAGCTCCTAAGAGTTTCCTTTTGTAAAACCCTTTTCACCTGTGAGTTGCAAGTTAATTTAACTTGTGTATCTTTTTTTTTTTTTTTTTTCCATTTTCTTTCTCAGCTCTGCTTTAACTGTGAAAATTGGGAACAGTCTGGCTGGACAGTGATCATGCTGTTGTTGTTCAGTCGCTAAGTTGTATCCGACTCTGCAACTCCATGGACCACAGCACACCAGACTTCCCTGTCCGTCACTAACTCCCTGAGTTTCCTCAAACTCATGTCCTTTGAGTTGATCATGCCATCCAACCATCTCATCCTCTGTCATCCCCTTCTCCTCCTGCCTCAGTCTTTCCCAGCATCAGGGTCTTTTCTAATGAGTCAGTTCTTTGTATCAGGTGGCCAAAGTATTGGAGCTTCAGCTTCAGCATCAGTCCTTCTAATGAATATTCAGGGTTGATTTCCTTTAGGATTGACTGGTTTAATCTCCTTGCAGTCCAAGGGTCTCTTAAAAGTCTTCTCCAGCACCACAATTCGAAAACATCAATTCTTCGATGTTCAGCCTTCTTTATGGTCAACTGTCACATCCACACATGACTACTGGATAAACCATAGGTTTGACTATATGGACCTTTGTCGGCAAAGTGATGTCTCTGCTTTTTAACACACTGTCTTGTTTTGTCATAGCTTTACTTCCAAGGAGAAAGTGTCTTTTCATTTAATGGCTTCAGTCACTGGCTGCAGTAACTTTGGAGCTCAAGAAAATAAAATAATCGTAGTCCACTTCAATTCATAGGTTCATCGTGCCTAAGTCTCTTTGTACATTTAGTTTTTTGTTGCTTTGGGATAAACTTACCTGGAACTAACGTAATTCCTCTAATAGCCTAACCCTATAATGTAGACTGGAAGTAGATGTGGACAGAACATACTGCCTAAACTTAGTTTAAAATGCATTCAATGAATCAGAAATTGCCATAATTCTTTATTTTGGGGATCATTATTACAGATTTGTTCCCTAACCTGGCTACCTAAGACAAAGGAGATTGCAACTGGCCAAGGTTCTCCCAAGAATGATGTGACTATGTGGACCTGTCCTGGTCTGGCCAGGTCACGTGGATTTTTTGGTAAGTATATAGGTAGGTAAAATGACATGTACCTATTGCAAGGTGAGCTGTTATTGGCGGAAAAAGCCATGAATGGAAGATTTTCTTCTTCTGGTTCTTTGAAGTATATATTTTATTAGGGGGGAAAACCCTACTTACCACATCTCAGGGATAGATGAGTGTTTCTGAATTTGACTAAGATTGTTCATCACTTACAATGGTCATTTTTTTTTTTGCATACGTGTAGGGATAATGAAGTGATAATTGTGGGAAGTTTTCAAACTGTGTTTCTGAATTCTGGAGTTAGCATTGTAACTCATTTTACCCTATTTGGAAGAAGAACCAGCAGTGCTAAAATGTGTGGAAGATAAGAAAATATGCAAAGGGTGAGACATTATTCATGCGGGGAGACCATTCCAGAGCATGAGATTCTGGGGGAGCCTCTGCCCTTTCAAGACAGACTGATGTTGTTTCCTGGTGTGGTTCTGTAAACACTTACTGGCTACTTCTTGAGAGCAAGACCCCATGATGGAGAACAAGACTCGGGCCTTGTTCTCAAGAGTCTTAAACTATCTTTGTGTGCAATCTGAAATATTAAGGGGGGCTGAGGAAAATAGAAGTGTTGGTTATTGAAGGAACAGGGCACTGACATCCAGTCTCTTGTAGACCTCTGATTATATATTCTGTCTTCTTCCTCTTGCCACTCATTTTCTGATCATCCCTGAAATGTATTTATTCAACATTTATTTATTAATATTAAGCATCTATTATGTACCAGGCAATTTTGATGGTGCTGGGCATACACAGGTGAACCAGACAGACAATATCCTTGCCCTCATGGAGCCTATACTTCTGTGGGAGAAGATAGACAAAAGTCAAATATATACGATATTAGGTGGTGATGATGCCATGACTCTCTGGAGATTCTGAGAATGTTATTTGGCAATGACAAAACACCTCAACAGAGAGTCTTCCTGCTTCTGCTGCTCAGCCTGGCTGGAGCTCTGGTTAGCCTCAAAATAACTTTCTGTCCTTCAGCTGTTATACTGTGTGACTTAGTGAATAAAAATACAGACAGCTCTTGACAGAGCCACTTCAGTGCCAGAATGGGTATAGGAGAAGCGTGAGGTGGTCTTTGGCATATAGTGATTACAAGTAACCAGACCTTTTTAGTTTAAGGAAACATATTAAATCAAGCCTTAAAACTTAGGTGGGAGTACTGATAGATAACTTTTGCATGAATTTGCTGATGCTCAGAATAAAGGTATTAGTGCTTTTATTATTTTTTCATTTATCTGGTCATAATAAGTTATACTTTTTAGTTTTAATGATTTGTGAATTTTTTTAATATTAGACAGCAGAGAGTATATTTAACCCTTCCTCCTTCCTGCAAAATGTTTTTGGTTAGAGAAGATGCAGTTAATTTTGAACTTTTAGACACTGATTTTCGTCTCTAACTCAGTAGTTTCTTCTATGTACAATATTTCCCCAAAGTATTTAGGAGGAAGATTGTTTTACAAATGCACATCATATGGTCAGATATATTTGGAAATTCTGAGTTAAATAAGAACAGTTTTTCTTTCTTAATTATGTCTCAAAGCCTTTGATACATTATGTGTGTTGGGAATCTCCAAGAGGAATCATTTGGTGTTTCCAAGCCAGGCTTCAGCAGTATGTGAACCGTGAACTTCCAGATGTTCAAGCTGGTTTTAGAAAAGGCAGAGGAACCAGAGATCAAATTGCCAACATCCACTGGATCATGGAAAAAGCAAGAGAGCTCCAGAAAAACATCTATTTCTGCTTTATTGACTATGCCAAAGCCTTTGACTGTGTGGATCACAATAAACTGTGGAAGATTCTTCAAGAAGTGGGAATACCAGACCACCTGACCTGCCTCTTGAGAAACCTATATGCAGGTCAGGAAGCAACAGTTAGAACTGGACATGGAATAACAGACTGGTTCCAAATAGGAAAAGGAGTACATCAAGGCTGTATATTGTCACTCTGCTTATTTTACTTCTATGCAGAGTACATCATGAGAAACGCTGGGCTGGAGGAAGCACAAGCTGGAATCAAGATTGCCGGGAGAAATATCAATAACCTCAGATATGCAGATGACACCACCCTTATGGCAGAAAGTGAAGAGGAACTAAAAATCCTCTTGATGAAAAGTGAAAGAGGAGAGTGAAAAAGTTGGCTTAAAGCTCAACATTCAGAAAACTAAGGTCATGGCATCTGGTCCCATCACTTCATGGGAAACAGATGGGGAAAGAGTGGAAACAGTGTCAGACTTTATTTTTTGGGCTCCAAAATCACTGCAGATGGTGATTGCAGCCATGAAATTAAAAGATGCTTACTCCTTGAAAGGAAAGTTATGACCAATGTAGATAGCATATTGGAGAAGGCAATGGCACCCCACTCCAGTACTCTTGCCTGGAAAACCCCATGGACAGAGGAGCCTGGTAGGCTGCAGTCCATGAGGTCGCTAAGAGTCGGACACGACTGAGTGACTTTACTTTCACTTTTCACTTTCATGCATTGGAGAAGGAAATGGCAACCCACTCCAGTGTTTTTGCCTGGGGAATCCCAGGGACAAGGGAGCCTAGTGGGCTGCCGTCTATGGGGTCACACAGAGTCAGACATGACTGAAGTGACTTAGCAGCAGCAGCAGCAGCAGATAGCATATTAAAAAGCAGAGATATTACTTTGCCAACCAAGGTCTGTCTAGTCAAGGCTATGGTTTTTCCAGTGGTCATGTATGGATGTGAGAGTTGGACTGTGAAGAAAGCTGAGCACCGAAGAATTGATGCTTTTGAACTGTGGTGTTGGAGAAGACTGTTGAGAATCCCTTGGACTGCAAGGAGATCCAACCAGTCCATCCTAAAGGAGACCAGTCCTGGGTGTTCATTGGAAAGACTGATGCTGAGGCTGAAACTCCAATACTTTGGCCACCTCATGCAAAGAGTTGACTCATTGGAAAAGACCCTGATGCTGGGAGGGATTGGTGGCAGGAGGAGAAGGGGACGACAGAGGATGAGATGGCTGAATGGCATCACCAACTTGATGCACATGAGTTTGGGTAAACTCTGGGAGTTGGTGATGGACAGGGAGGCCTGGCGTGCTGCAATTCATGGGGTCTCAAAGAGTCAGACAAGACTGAGTGACTAAACTGAACTGAACTGAAGTTCTTTGGGAAATCTTTGTATGGGAACATCTCAAGATCTTGCTTCATGAACACCCTTCAGTGGGCAGTGCCACATGGTGTGGCTGCTGAGGTCTTCAGCTTCTATGTGTTTTTACTGTGAGTCAGTGTTTCCATCATGGGTCAAGATCAGCATTAAAATAAAAATAGAATGGTATAGAATGGAAAAATGGAAAAGTGGGTTTTATTTTATGAAACTTTTGTCATTGTTATCAGTACATTTGCATGTCTATGTATAGGGTCACCACATGAAATGTAGTTTTGACAATGAATTGTGGTCAAAAAGCTGGAAAGAAGCTATTTTCAATTATGGTCATGCTTTTAGTAATTCTCATCCTGTTACCCACAGTCATAATTCTCTGGAGGAAAATTTTAGTTAAAGAGGTCCTCATCCACCTGACTATAGAAGAAAGATGCCTTATAATTTCCCCTCCAACCCTCCCCTCCACCCCCCTCCCCACCTCCACCCCACCAAGGCTGTAATTTCTAAGCTTTGAAACAGTGGTAGCTGACTTTCTGGCTTATAAGTGAGATCTGGCCTTTGACTAAGTTCCATCAGTTCATCACACATGCATCAATGCATGGGCTCATTTATGGCTGTTGCTGCATAAAGAAAACCAACCTTTCCATGCTTTCAGTAACAGTTCTCTTGGAACGTGGGGATGGAAATTTTTGAAATAAGGTGGCATTTCCCTCTATCTAGTAAACTAAGATTGTTGTGAATGTGAAAGAAGTATTTCAATAATGCTTTTGTTTCCATCCAAAGGCCATTTTCCTAACAAGTTCTGGAAGTAGCTGTCCATCTTTTAAGTCAAGATATTGTTCAAAGTCTGTTCTATAAAAGATTTGGGACTTTCCCCCTGTTATTCCTTTTTCCACTTTCTCTCCCTCCTTCCTTTTCATCTTAATGCACATAATAAAGAATGCATGAGTATTTATCACTAACTCCGGGAGTTGGTGATGGACAGGGAGGCCTGGCGTGCTGCGATTCATGGGGTCGCAAAGAGTCGGACACGACTGAGCGACTGATCTGATCTGATCTGATCTGATATTTATTGAATACAATTTTCTTTTTAGATTTAATTTTAAAGCATTGGTATAATGATCTATATTTTCCTAACTAAATTAAGTTGTTTTTCATTTATATGGCTTGTGTGTGTGTGTGTGCGTGCGCACGCGCGCACACGTACTCAGTCCTATCTGACTCTTTGCAGCCCCATGGGCTGCAGCATGCCAGGTTCCTCTGTCTTTTACTATCTCCCAGAGTTTGCTCAGATTCATGTCCATTGAGACAGTGATGACATCTAACCATCTCATCCTCTGCCACCCCTTCTCCTTTTGTCTTCAATCTTTCCCAGCATAATAATGGATACTGGCCTTTAGTAGAAAAAGAATCTCTTCTTTGTGCTGGGTTTGGAGCATGGTAAACAGTTAAAGCTTTGAACTGGATTCCAGTTCTGGCTCTGTCATTAACCGGCTGTGTGACCTTGAACAAAGCGTTTGATATTCTTAAAGTTTTTCTTCAACTCTAAATTAAAAGGATGGCGTTATATCAATGAATTTAAACATTTTTTATGCACCAACATGCCTAGGGCCAATCCCATGTATCCTTGGGGACGTGTCTCTGTGTGTTGTGTGTCTGTGTTTGCATGAAGGGGAGCACTGGGAGTTCTGTGTGTAGGTGGAAAAAGCCCTAAGTATCTAAGCAATGTCTCCTTTAGGAGTGGAAAGTGTAGCTACACTCTTTGCTCTTGAGAATCTTGTGTCAGAGAACAAGATTATTTCTGAAATTCCAGCTCTCAATTGAGTTGTAAGCTGTACTGCTCTATGAGAGGGTGACCACCCATCTCATATGATTTTATTTGTGCCCCCAAATACCTACCTATTCAGAAACATATCCCCCTCCTTCTTTCCTACTTTGTCCTAGTCCCAGCTTTCTTTCATGGAGTCAGCTTTGTCTATTTTGGTGTAAAGATTTGATCATGAATTGTTGGATTAGAATAGGTTTTGCAAAATATTTTCTGAGGAACATTAGTCCTTTAAGATGCTCAAGTCAAAAGGACCAAATAAGTTTCAGAAATGCTGCCTATTATAGCCTCTTCTCCCAAATGTTTATAATGCATATGAAAGTGTTAGTCTCTCAGTTGTGTCCAACTCTTTGCAACCCTATGGACTGTAACTCACCAGCCTCCTCTGTCCATGAAATTCTCCAGGCAAGAATACTGGAGTGGATTCCCATTTCCTCCTTCAGGGGATCGTCCCGACCCAGGGATCAAACCTGAGTCTCCTGCATTACAGACAGATTCTTTACCTACTGAGCCACTAGGGAAGCCCTATAATGCATATAGCAGTTTTGAAATAAGGAATCCTGTTTAATTTCCTTAACTTGGAGTTCTCAAATTAACATGATTATTAAAGACTCTTTTCATTTTTAAATACCTAACAACCTCATATAAAACTATTGTCCCACAGAATGTTCTTTGAGAAATGGTCAGTTGGAAAGAGGGTTATTATCCTCAGAATTTCACACAAAGACTTATGTTTGCTTTGTGGGACAGATTTTTGTGTCCTTTTCCATGAAGCTGCATGAGTTTATTTGATTAGCTTCTTGAAACCAACATCCTAAAGGGATTACTTTTAGGGGAGGATAAGAAGAGGGATGGGGTGTGTGGTAGGAACATGGCCAAGGGAATTCCTGGGAATTGGTGGAGTAGAGAAGATAGAACTAATAATGGTAGAAGGTATGAGGTTGTGGGGAACTAAAAGCTGGTCCCCTCAGAGCTATCCAAGTCAAGTCCCTGGAACATGGGAATGGAACTTTATTTTGTGAAAGGGTCTTTGCAGGTGTAATTAAAGTTGAGGATTTTGAGATGAGATCATTCTGGATTATCCGGATGGGCCCTAAATGTAACAGCAAGTGTCTTATAAGAGGCACACAGCGGAGAACAGACACAGAAGTGGAGGCGACTTGACCACGGAAGCAGAGACTGGAGTGATGTGGCCACCATTCTGGGATGGTCAACAGCTGCCAGAGCCAGAAGAGTCAGGGAATGGAGTCTCCAGAGGAAGCCGGCCCTGCCAACCCCTTAATTTGGGACTTCTGGCCTGTGAGAGAATATATTTCCGTTGTCTTAAGCCATGCAGCTTGTGGTGATTTATTACAGCAGCCCTAGGGATCTAATACAAGGGGAAACACCCTGAAGGGACAACAGTGAAGCAGAACTTGGCCACTTTAGGGTGTTCCCCAGAGCCCACGCTGACTGTTTTCTTGGCAAAGGTGCAGTGGGAGCGCCAGCCCTGAATGTGGCAGGTGTTTGGAGAAGCCCTTTATCCTGGGATGGGATTCATGGCCCCCAGCTTAGGTTGCTTCCCAGTCCTAGGCAACAGCCCTTAACACGTGGAACACGAGCTGTCTGTCTGTCTTCCCACAGACCACCGAGGCCGAGTGCTACACCTGGCTTTGAGTCCAGACCAGATGCGAGTCTTTTCTGCTGCAGCGGATGGCACAGCCTGCATATGGAATTGCTGCTAGTCACTCAGCCCCTCCTGGCTTCAGCTTCCTCATTTTGACATGAGAATAATGATATTGGCCTTGCCTTCTCCATGGCATTGTCATGAGGCTCAAACAAGATGGTGCTTTTCCTGAGGTGAATGCCTGTTCCCCTGACCTTTTTCTCAGGTTACTTTACTTGCTCTGTTTCATCCCACCATAACTTCCAGACGTTGTCTCTCATTCTGTGCTTATCTTTCTGCTTTCCTCCTCCCCTTTTCTTCTTCTTTCTGTCTCCTCCGTGTTAGAGATGCATTTTCACTGCTATAGTCACAAGAATATCTACTGCAACAATTTGTAAACTCTTCTTTCCCCCTTCACTTTTCTCCCAAGCTCCAGCCTTATACTTAGATCTCTGGATCTAAGTATATATATATATATATATATATATTTTTTTTTTTTTTCTATTTTGGCTGCATGATATGGCATGCATGCGTCTTAGTTCCCTGACCAGGGATCAAACCCATGCCCTTGCAGTGGGAACTTGAAGTCGTAACCACTGGACCACCAGGGAAGTCCCTTGGTTATTTCTTCATTGAGATCCTTTTCTGTCTTTAGCTCAAACTCAATACATTAAAAACACAACTTATTCACTTGAATAAGCACAACTTACTCATTTAAATACTGATTAAAGTGCTCCTCTGTGTTAAGCATAAGGCTTCCCTGGTGGCTCAGTTGGTAGAGAGTCTGCCTGCAGTGTGGGAGACCTGGGTTCGATACCTGAGGTGGGAAGATCTCCTGGAGAAGGAAATGGCAACTCACTCCAGTATTCTTGCCTGGAGAATTCCATGGACAGAGGAACCTGGTGGGCTATAGTCCATAGGGTCACAAAGAGTCGGACATGACTGAGTAACTTTAATATGGATTAAGCATATGGATTATTTCCTCTCTGACAAGGACTTCCTTGGGACTCCCTTTTCTCTCTTCATGATCTCATCTTACCCTAGTCATCCCATCACTCAGGGAGCCTCCTGATTATTCAGTTTACTCCTTGTTCTCTATCTTTTGTTTCACCCAAGTAACGTCCTCGGAGAAGGCAATGGCACCCCACTCCAGTCCTCTTGCCTGGAAAATCCCATGGACGGAGGAGCCTGGTGGGCTGTAGTCCATGAGGTCGCTAGGAATCAGACACGACTGAGTGACTTCACTTTCACTTTTCACTTTCATGCATTGGAGAAGGAAATGGCAACCCACTCCAGTGTTCTTGCCTGGAGAATCCCAGGGATGGGGGAGCCTGGTGGGCTGCCGTCTGTGGGGTTGCACAGAATCGGATGCAACTGAAGTGACTCAGCAGCAGCAGCAGCAGCAGCAGTAACGTCCTACACACCTGATGACCAATTTGTGGCAATTGCCTTCTATCTGGTTTCCTGTCTTTATTCTTAGTGGGTTTCCACATCACTGATAGGTTTAATTTCTAAAAGTACTGTGCTGATCCTCCCAGTACCCTGCTCATAAACTCTCAGTGACTCCCCATTGTCTAATCCCCCTTGACCTCAACCTTGGAGTCCTGAGCCCAGAATCTGAAGTTAGGGGACCTATACTTAACTAGGCTCTGCCATAAACTTACTGAGTGACCTTGGGTATGCCACAACATTTGCAAATAGGGCTTTGGATTTGATGACTGCTAAGGTTTCTTCAAGCTCCATCAAGCCACTGTTCTTTTTAACATTAACCCTCACTCACCTCCTGTGTTATCGCTGGGCTGTCATGATTTCCTGCCTTATGCCTTTGTTGGAGCTCGCATCTAGTCTGGAATTCCTGCTCCTCAGTTCCTTTGCTCTGTACCTTCACTTAAGTCCTATCTTCTCCAGGAAGTGTTTTTGAAATAATGTTAACCTGGCTTTGAACTCTTGGTATCTATCAGCCTGTGTCACCTACTTTGTGTTAATATAACTATTCTAGTTGTTTTAAAAAATCTTCTATTAGTACGGGAATCTTTGTTTATTTAAGCTTTAGCATGCTTATTTCTTTCACAGAATTATATTGAGGAGTTGAGGGAGCACATGTTATATGTTTTTAGTGTCCTCTGCAATGCTTTGCGTGTGTCAACTAACATATGTTGATTAATTTATTTACTTTATCATAAATGGCTTTTACCAATATACACACACTCCTTTAATATCTCTCTTCAAAAAAGTAATACCAAATAAAAACCTTGATAATTGAAAAGTGGAATAGTAAATACAAGGAGTGGTAGGACTCTCCTGACAAACTGACAATGTATTCTGTTCTTTACCCTGTTTTTAAACTCAGAAAATCTACTTGGTAGTGCTAGTGATTCTTACCTTACAAAATTTTAGGTCACCAAAAAGTGCAAATATGATACATCCCTGTAATGCACAGTCTTCTTTTTTAAGATAATGGCTTTCATTTGATCTTATTTAGCCAAGTATAAACTATTAGAAAAAGTTTAGCAGGGAAAGGAGCAAAATGGTGAGACCATTTCCAGTGTCCCCCACCATTCTGATATGGTTACATCTCTCTTAAAAATCTCATGAGACTATGACATGACCAAAGGACCAAAGATTACTTCTCTCAATTAATACTGGTGTGTGAACAAGGTTCTCATTTAAGAAAAACAGCAATATATCTTCTACCGCTGTTAGTTTTATGGAAGTCTGGAATGTGGTTTCAGTAAAGAAAAAAATGAACTCAGACAATACACAAAACAGAAGCTTTAGCTACAAAAATTGTGTAGTATAAAATTTTTATTGAGTAATAATTCACATAAAGCATATAAATCTTAAGTGTATAGCTCAATGTATTTAATTTATGAACAGATTAAGATCAAGATCTATGAGTAAATCATCCAGATCAACATGGGAGCATTTCTTTTACCCCAGAAGATTCTTTGTGTCACTTAGTCAACACCCCTCCATTATTCCAACCTTGGCTACCATGAATTAGTTTTTTTTTCTGCCAATCATCAGATAAATGTAATAATACAGTAAATATTCTTTTATGTGGAGTCTGGTTTCTTTTACTCAACATTAAATTTGTGGGAGTAGTTACTGTTGCTGCATGTAACTATAGTTTGGTCTTTTAATTGCTGTATAATATCCCATTGTATATACAACAATTGTTTTTCTATTATAGATGGACATTTATTTTTAATTTTAACTTTCAAGGATAAAGTTGCTATGGACATTCTCAAACACGTATTTGGTGGGGAAAAGCCCTCATTTCTGTTTGGTCTATACCCAAGAGTAAGAATTATTAAGTCATAGCATATGTGTTTATTCAGTTTTAATAGACATTGTCATTTTTCCTAAGAAACTCTACCAATTTACACTTCGACCAGCAATGAACAAGAGTTTCACGCAACTATTTTTAAGCAAACTTCAGAATCTGTAATAAATGTTGCCAGTAGAGAATATTCCATCTGCCTTCTTATTGCTATTAAAATCCTAATCACGGCTTGTAACACGCATCTAAAATATCATCCTAGTAACTCTCTTATCTCTTTTAGATATCAGCATGAGATTTCATTTCTAATATAAGAGTTCTTATCACCAGCTGCATATTAAAATCATTGGGGAAACTTATAAAAAGAACACTTTGTCCTGGTTCTCATCAAATTAAATAAAAATTTCTAAAAGTGAGGCATAGACATTGGTCATTTTAAAGAGCCTGTTAAGTCTAATGGGCAGCCATGGTTGAAAACCAGTGGGCCAGTATTTTGGTCAGTCTATAAGCTCTGTCCCCTCATTTGTTTTAAGAAGCTGTCTCATAGTGTTGCTGTATGTTCTCAGTTTGGACATACCATGTGTTTATATGTGTATGTTTACATATATACACATACACACACATAAGATTTATATTCCAAAACAAACTGATAGAAATCAAAGGAATCTGTTCATATAATCTTGATGCGGCTACTGGGCTGATGACTATCCACTATGTTCAGCATGCTGAATGAACATCTTGGTTTCTCTCCCAAAGGAAACTTTCAGACCATGATTCAGCACTCACTCCCTAGTATGAGATGGCAGCCACCATAACCATGTTGATTGTACCTACCCAGGCTCAAGGACGAGGAGAATCAAGAAATCACCTAGCTAACCCAAGGCTTAAATTCAAACTACTGAGAAAAGAGGCTGACTTTCTCTAGCTAAGTGCCTTGTTAATATCCCCTAGAATTGTAATTTCCATTTCTTGCCTGCTTTGAAAAATACTCTAAGACATTTCCTGTTTCTGCTTCTCCCAATGGACTCAGGTTCTTGTATATAAATCTGAGAAGCAGGTGTTGGTGTGGAACAGTGGCCTGTGAAGGGCAAATATTTCCTTTTAATCCAAATGCTCCAGACTGGCTGCTTCTGTTTCTTGCAGAATTGCTGGGCCCTTGACTGTACTTGTTACTAGACAGACTGACCTTAGTGTTCCTCCTGCTGGGCCCAGCCCATTGAATCAGTGAAGTGAATAATTCAAGTCAAATTTGCATGTCACTTGTCACATGGATGACACAGGTGACCATGGTCCCTTGATCTGTCCTTTGCATTATCCCAAGGTCTCTATATTACTCTGTTCCACTTTGCTGGTGGATATCTGCCGGCTATATGTTATAGGAGGCAAGTACAGTGATAGAAGTTGATTTTATTTATAATGAAATTAAGAAACGACAGCACTGGGTGTATATCTGAAGAAAACCATAATTCAAAAAGATATATGCATCCCAATGTTCATTGCAGCACCACTTAACAATAACCAGGACATGGAAGCAACCTAAATGTCCATCAGAGGAATGGATAATAAAGATGTGGTACATATATACAATGGAATATTACTCAGCCATAAAAAAGAACAAAGTAATGTCATTTGCAGCAATATGGATGGAGATTGTCATACTGAGTGAAGTAAGTCAGACACAGAAGGTCAAATATCATATGATATCACATGTATGTGGAATCGAAAAAAAAGGGTAAAATGAACTTACTGATGAAACAAAAGTAGAGTCACAGATGTAGAAAACAAACTTAAGGTTATCAGGGATGGGGGGAGTGATATATTGAGAGATTGGGACTGACATATACATACTACTATCAATTTATTTAAAATAGGTAACTAATAAGAACCTGCTATATAGCACAGGGAACTCTATTTAATAGTCTGCAATGGCTTATATAGGAAAAGAATCTAAAAAAAGAGTGGATATATATGTAACTCTGATTCACTTTGCTGTACACCTGAAACTAATACAACATTGTAAATCAACTATACTTCAAGACAATTTTTTTAAAAAGTAACAGCAAATGAAATACAAGTATTTAAACTGCTTGCTTCATAGTCTTAATTATCCAGTTGAGGTGTTTCTTTGAGAGAAGTGTATAGACGCCAGGCCCTCGAGGGTCTCCACATCTCCCCAGAATGCCAAAGGCAGTGATGCCTCTGAAAGTGTCTTTACATATCAGAGGGCTTCCAGAATCTCCCTTGGGGAAAACAAGAGGAATGGTGGAGGTCAGCATCAAGTGTGACCACTAGCAGCATGGAAGAAATGCCATTCAATGTGAAGCATTTAACGTGAAGTTAAGACCAACCTTGACTTACTTGATGATCAGTGCTTAAAAAACCAAAATGTTGAGGAATATTCAATGATATAGTCAACTTTTTTTCTTGATTTGTTTACAAAGCAGTGAAAATTGAAATGAAACTTGAATTATTATTTGTGGAATCCAGTGATTTTGAGACAAACTCTCTGCTTTAGAAACTCTCTTTTTTGTCATTTTCTCAAAATGCTGAGTAACTCAAGGCATAAAACAGTCAAATGCTGATGGGCCATTGAGGCAAAGAATAAAAGCTATGTTTTCTAGTTCTTCTGGGAGTTGTCTTCTCAAAGGAACAAAACCAAAGCAACTTGTTCTTCACCTTCTCAAACAGAAATTGCTCCCTTGAATCTCTCTCTCTCTTTTTTTTTAATGAGAAACAAACATTTAATGAACGAAGTTATACTTCTTAAGAGCATATGGAATGTGAAAGACTCAAACTTCATCAATTCATCAATACAGTAACCATTGAAGAGAAAATAACATGGTAAAGCTTGTGTCTATCACCTTATCATAGGCTCAGTGAATATTAAAATTAGACCTTGGAGGTCCATTCCTTCAAACTCCCACAAATGCCATTCTTCTCTAGCAAACATTGTTCATTTAGTCAATATTCATGGAGTACCTACCAGATGCCATGCAGTCTTCTAGACACTAGGACTAGATCAGTGAACAAAATAGACAAAAAGTACTATTCTTGTGGAATTTGCATTATTTTTCACTCTTCCTCCTAAGTCTCTTGAGCATCTGATGCTAGATGGATGCTCCTGGAAGTCAGGGATTACACTTCAGAGCTGCCTGGTTCCACTAGGAGGGAGGCTTCAGTTAGCTATAAGTCATGCTTTATTCTTGTGACTGCACTACCGGGTATGTGACCTTGCATTCTCTCAAGGAACTCTGTGTGACTCCATGGACTATACAGTCCATGGAATTCTCTAGGTCAGAATACTGGAGTGGGTAGCCTTTCCCTTCTTCAGGGGATCTTCCCAACCCAGGGATCCAACCCAGGTCTCCTGCATTGCAGGCGGATTCTACACCAGCTGAGCCACAAAGGAAGCCCCAAGGAACTCTAGATCAGCATATTTAAAGATATTTAAAGTCTAGAGACCCGATTGGCTGTTTCCCTGCTGTGGCTTTAGGGATGACTGGTGTTGCTGGATGAAGAGTCATTGAGGCTTGTACCTGGAGTTCTGCAAACGAAAGGTTCTGAGAGCGCAGTTCCATCCCAGTGAGGTGAGAAGGGACAAACCAGTGCTCAGGGCTTAAACCTTAGTCATATGTTCTTCTACTCCTATCTTTAAGCAGAGACCTGTCCCAGCCCTTCTCAGGGCACACTGAGAGGGAGGCTTGCATGTTCTCTGGTATGGAGTGCTTGGAAGTTGTTTCCAAAGGTCGAGCTCAGCTCTAGGAAGCTATGCAGTTTACTCCAAGATCTTCAGTCAGTCTTGGGAATGCAGGCATTTCAGACTTACCTGGCTAAATGGCAGTGAAATTATTAGGGGGTGCTAAGATGGGGAAAGGTACAGAAGGCCCTAGATGTACCCTGACTTCAGCTCTCCTGAGTGTTACATATTTTTTTTCAGTTTAGATCTATATACATTAATATGAAAAATGATAAAAAAATTGCTTCTTAGTGGTTTTTGATATAAAATCAAGAATATGCAAGTAGTTCAACCCAGGCACTAGCAGTGAACTTGTTATTTTTGATGAACAACTCATCTGAGCTGAGAACATTAATTTATTTGACTGGAGTTTTATCAGACTTCTTTTAAAAAGCACTAGGACCCTGTAGAAGCCAATGCAAAGCATGACGTCACATTCTCTATATCTGCATGACTTAACCCAACAGCTCAAGTTTGGGATCTTATTTTACTTACACGGCAGGAGTCTTTTCCACCTTGGAGGCTTCCAGCACAAATCATATTCAGTCCAATCACAGGATGATGATTATAGTGTGATTTATCATTGCAGATTTTTCTGTCTATGATGGTGACATTGACTTCTCTCAAAATATCGGACACAGGGGAATTATTTTGAAACTGTCCCCATCCTGCAACTCGACATGCAGTTCCTGGTTTCACATCTTTGCCCTTTTTTGGGAGCTGAAGGATAGCCACGTTTTTATTAAGTGTTGCTTTTTTGTTCAGCTGTTGGAAGGGAAGCAAAAAGAGTTAGCAGAACAAGATAATAAAAATGTCACTTTTTAAACTTAAGTTTTAGCCCAACTGCCAGGGACCCTCTTATACAGTTATCAGGCCACTAAAAAAGATTTCCATGTCAGAAGCCAGATTGTAGGAGCTTCTATGACTTTTGAATCAATGAAAAGTATAATCAAAGGTTTGTACCTTTAGAAGTTTAAGATCGCCTTCATGTGTGTCCAGGTCATAGTACGGATAGGGAAACTCTTTCTTAACAGACATGATCTGTCTTTCAGGCTCTTCCTTGCTTCTTGAGTGGGCCCCAAGAATGATCTGGGATTTCTGGTTCCTGAAAACATACACCATACTGTTAATTTGGTTTACTCTTTAAAGCAGGAGCTAAGCATATTATGGGCTGATCAGTTTCATTGTCCCATCTATAAATGTGCTTGCTGTGGAAATACCTGTTTGTGACTCAGAAAAAAATGTACACTTTTAAGAATAAAAGTGAATTGTTTATGAATTTATCATTATCATTATCATCATGCTGACCTGCAGCTTATTTATAACAAGCTAAACTTGGCTCATTGAAAATCAAATGATAAGAGACTTCCATGGGGGACTTCCTCGATGGTTCCGTGGTTGGAGTCTGCCTGCCAGTGCAGTGGACGCGGATTGCATCCCTGGTCTGGGAGGGTTCCACATGCTGCGGGGCAGCTGGGCCAGTGCACCATGACTACAGAAGTCTTTGGGCCCTGGAGCCTGTGCTCCACAACAAGAGATGCCATTGCAGGGAGTAGCCCACACACAGCAACTGGAGAGTAGCTCCCGCTTGCCGCAACTAGAGAAAGCCTGCTCGCAGCAACGGAGACCCAGCACAGCCAAAAATTAAATATGTAATAAGTATTAAAAAAAGAGAGAATTCCATGGTAGCTAAGCCAAGTCTTGGGATCTTTGTTGGAGTTATACTGCTGTCCCCTCAACCTTCCTTTGGTTGTAATAGAGAATTCAGTTGCAGATGACTGGAAAACAGAAGTCTCAGTGGTCTAGCAACAACAAAAGCAAAAGACACTCAATAGTTGTAGAACTAATGCACTGAAGAAATCCTTGTAAGAAGACAACAAACTTACCTTAAGTGGGCAAACTTTCAAAAATAGATTGCTTAATGAAAGACCCTATGTGCATGGCACTGAGTATGTATATTTGAGGGAAAGGTGGTCTAAAGGGGGGCCCCTTCGGATCTTCCTTTTCTTACTCCATGCTGAAGATTCATTTTGGTTAATAAAATCAAGAAACTCTCTGATATATTAATAATGAAGGCCATTATCATTCATAACTTAGTATAAACTACACCAACAATATATTCACACTGTTGTTTTTCCATTACACAGCTGATATTAGTCTCACTTAGACCTTAGAACAGTGCTTTCAGTAGAGTATACTTTGATGATGAAATGTTCTATAAGTCTGCACTGTCCAATATGGAGCCCCAGGTAGGCTACCGAGGCCTTGAAATGTGGCCAGTGAGACCGAGGATCTAAATTTGTCATTTGATTTAATTTTAGTGAATGCAAATGTATATAACTATAGATAACTCATGTAACCAACATAATAGTGGCTATCATAATGGACAGCCCAAGTTTAGAGGCTTGATTAGGGAGGGAAGAAAAGACCAGCCCTGAAAGAGGTTTGAAGGCTGTGGTTGACCATGGTTATGAAATGGCTGAAGGTATGAGAAGTTTTAAGAAAACAGGAAGGTTTTCAAAAGAAGCTTTCTCTACTTGACAGTGGTGCTCAGGTCCCTGAGGGCACACTGAAAATTTTCGCCCTTCTGCACCATCATCAGGTCAAGACCAGAAGCCAAGACTTGTAGCCCTTGAGCCTGGTGGCTCCAGAGGAGATCTTCCAAAAGTGCTCTGGATGCTGCTTCCTCTTTGGTCTGATTCTCTGGGGCTGAGTCTGGCCTCAACTCCCTTTTGGGGTTTTAAAGCAAGCTGCCAAAGATGTAAATGCTGTGAAGATCCTGTGGCTTTAATGATATTTACTCTCTTTGTTTATATTCCTCCAAGTTAGACTGTCTCCACAGAAGTTTTTTTTTTTTTTTAAACCCAAGAACTTACAGGGAACAGTGAGCTGCAGTCAATACCCAGTCTTTGGCAATCAAAGCTCCGGCACAGATGTTTCCCCCATCAAGTAGCACCATGTAGGGTCTTGAATGAGGAGTCACTTGATTTCCTCCAATAATTTTTTCACAGAGATCTATTCAAAAGACAAAGACAAGTCATATCAGTGACCACCCTAAAGAGCTCTACTTATAATCACGTTTCTAAGGCTAGACATGCTTTTCCCACATAGAGAGGAGGAGGGATGAGAGCATACTCCACCCCTTCATGTCAATTTCAGATGTGGGCATGCTTGCTAAGTCTCTTCAGCCGTGTTCAACTCTTTGCAACCCTATGGATTGTAGCCTGCCAGGCTCTTTTGTCCATGAGATTCTCCAGGCAAGCATACTGGAGTGGGTTGCCATGCCTTCCTCCAGGGGATCTTCTTGACCCAGGGATCGAACCCGTGTTGCCTGCAGCTCCTGCACTGCAGGCGGATTCTTTACCGTGGAGCCACCGGCAGAGCCCGGATCAGATACCTGAATGTAAATCCCATTCCTGTTGGAATCTGAGAGGTCTCGCTCTTTCACCCACAGAAGTCATGCCATTGGCAGGTCCAGGGATTATCAGGCTGGAAATCTGTCACAACCACTAGCCTCAGGCCTCAGGACTTGCAAAGGGCAGACAACTGTGCATGAGTTTATACCTGTAACTGGTGCTACAGGAACTGCTGGTGTCTGCCCATCCCTCCCCTTTTCTGGCTAGGTATTAATCTGGGGGAAGCAGAGTTGCTTTTACAAGCTTGAAAACCAGCCTTTTCACCCCGAGCTCTTGCAAAACACCACAGCTTACAAACTGACATTAGCACCTTTTAGCTGTGACCCTACCCATGAGTTTTTTGGTCATGAGTCTTTTCCTTATTGAAATTTATACCCTTGTCATTCATAAACTGAGAGACTATCTTTTGCACCTGAAACTCTTCTTCAATCTCCAGATTGAACCACATGGTTTAATCTAAGCCATGAAGAGAAGTGAGAAGATGCTATAAGGAAAGAATTCTGCCTTAGCCAAATTTCCTTGGTTATAGACCAAGAGTAGAGATTTAATATTAGCGAAAAGTGAAATGGAAGCCCAAAATCACTGCAGATGGTGACTGCAGCCACGAAATTAAAAGACGCTTACTCCTTGGAAGGAAAGTTATGACCAACCTAGACAGCATATTAAAAAGAAGAGACATTACTGAAGGCAGGAGGAGAAAGGGACGACAGAGGATGAGATGGTTGGATGGCATCACCAACTTAATGGACATGGGTTTGGGTGAACTCTGGCAGTTGGTGATGGACAGGGAGGCCTGGCATGCTGCAGTTCATGTGGTCGCAGAGTCAGACACAACTGAGCGACTGAACTGAACTGAGATGGAAGCACAAGGCAAACCATCCCAGTTGGTTGAAAGGTTGTTGTGCCCTCTTGATATACTCTCAGCGCCACCTTCCTACACCAGATGTTCTTGGATCCTTCTCAAGCATTGTTACTGACCATTGACTAGGACTCATGGTTCTCTCAGTAGGGTACAGTGCCTGTTTCTCTATTAATATGGCCAACTTATTGCCAGATTTACAATGAGATGTAAATGATGAGAGGGGCAGGGAAAATGGGTGTCCAGAGGGCTCTCATTTCCAGAAGGGAGTTGGGAAGGGGAAATCCTAGCCTCTAGAAGTAAAAGGATAAGGAACTTAGTGAAACAAATAGAACTTCACCTACATCTCAATTTTCCTGATCGATATCATGAAGAGATGGATTTCAAAGATGCATCTTTGGACTGTCTGAGCTGTAGAAATTTTAAACTCAGTACAATACTTCATTTTGCAGAGTCCTGTGATTGGTGAGCACAGAAAAAAGTCCCCATCTCCCACAAACTAGGATTCGGGAAGAGGAATTAGAACAGGTGAAAAGCTTTAAAAACTAGCAATTCTTGGTCCCTACCTAGAATCAAATTAAAATCAGATAGGACCAGGGCTGAGATGTAAATATTGTTTCAAAGTCTCCAGAGGATTCTAATGTGTAGAAAGATTGAGACAACCTGTCTAGAGGATCAAATCATGCTTTGCTGTGTCTGTTCCATTTGGGAACCGATACTACTCTCTCTGACTGAAGGAAACAGAGTAATTTGCATTTGCTGTTTCCTTTGAAGAAAAGATATGATTGGATTTTTTTAAATCTGCTTGGTTTCAGTGTTTCATAGGACATGGGCTTCCCCCACTGGGGGAACAAACAACAACAATAACATGCTCTAACATAGTCGCTGGGACATGCTTATATTTTGCTGCTGCTTAGTTGCTCAGTCGTGTCCAACTCTTTGTGACCCCATGGTCTGTAGCCTGCCAGGCTCCTCTGTCCGTGGGGATTCTTCAGGTAAGAATATTGGTGTGGGTTGTCATGCCCTCCTTCAGGGGATCTTCCCAACCCAGGGATCGAACCCAGGTCTCCTGCACTGCAGGTGGATTCTTTAGCGTCCTAGCCACAAGGGAAGCCATGCTTATATTAATAGTATTCTGTCCATTCTTCTGTTTCTAATGTCCTGCAACCTTATTATTTCTAAAATTTCTCCTTATTTTTAGCTGCAAGATAAAGCAGAGATCTTCCTCAGGAATTTTTGGTAAGATAGGTTCCATCAGCCCTTGTCCACCGTTTCCACCTCCAAAAACTGCCAGACTGTGGGGAAAACCCAAGCTCTACACTTGTTGGCACAGTTCAGCCTAGCCCCAGAGTCGTTATCGGTGCCTAGAAAGATTTTAAGGAATACCTAGAGCTACTCGGGGCTATTGTACCCTATTACCCTTCTAGAGATAATCCCATGACTATTACAGCATTTTAAACTAATGACTGTGCAGCTCACATAAAATCAGGCTAGTTGGTTACTACTTAGCGCATCAAAGAATACACTTGATACAAAACACCGCAGCACTGCCAAAGAGTCGATGGTCCCAGTGTCCTAATGTATTCCCAAGGACATACTAGCCTAGAGAAATAATGATGAATATTTGAATCATTTTGACGTGGGGGGTACATCTAGGTCAGGTTTTTTTTTAAAGACTGATGGATTATTGAAGTACAGCTGATTTTATCTTTAAAACTGTCTATGCATTTTCTGCAGCAGGAAAGGCTGAGGTGCCACTGTTCCTTTCCTGAAAGATGCTATTTGTTTTCCTAATTTAAGAGCTTTGTGTCTGTTTGATTACTTGTTTTTACAGAGTCCTTTTGGGCAATTTTCAAGCCACACATTGGCAGCACTGGTAGTTCCATTATCTTTTATAAAGGAATTATAAAGAAGAAAGAAGGATTTTTCCTTCTAAAATAAAGATACATGTAGAGGGACTTCCCAGATGCCCCAGTGGTTAAGATTCTGTGCTCCCAATGCAGGGGCACGGGTTCAATCCCTGGTCTGGGAACTAAGATCCCACATGTTGCAACCAAGATCCAGTGCAACCAAGTAAATGAATGAATAAAAATTAAAAAAAAAAAAAGGATATATGTAGAATCCCAGGAAGAATGTTAGGACTTGCATAAAAAAATCTCCTCTTAGAACACTTAGTTAATATTGCCAAAAAGTCTACTCCATTTTACTTAATTTATTATAGTAGAAATGACAAGGATCAGTCTTACCTTCAGGAATTAGGAGAAAAACGACAATTGAGAGAGTGGCTGCCAGAAAGGTAGAGGAGTTCCTCATTGTGGCTGGTGTCCCCACATCAATCAATGTGAAATGTGTTTTCAGTTCTTGACTAGCTCTTATTTATATACTGAGAGTACAAAGGATGTGGTTTCCTTTCTTTTCTTTCTTTCCCATTTCAAAGTTAGGCATTAGGGAAAGGAACCCCACAAGTGAGAATGGTGAGTAACCACTCCTCACCAGTGGGTGTGCCCCCCTCGGCGAGGACCTCTGTGGGGAGAGGGAGGCAGGGACTATGGGGCCTTGTTGCCACCAGAAGATAGTATACAAGAAGAGACCTCAAACGTTTCAGCTGAGATTTTGAGCATTCTAGTTTTCATCATCACCAACATTATCTTCTCTATCCATTACCTATCATAAATGAAAGCCCTTTATAGTCTTTAATCAGAGATTTAAAATCAGTCACCTAAAAATTGGTCACTAGCCAAATGTCTTTTTAGTTATTGCCTAGGATTTTGCAAGAATGAATCGGCCAAGGACAAATGGAAATGTAGGAGGGAATCTTATTTATTCATAAGCTCCTGCCTGGATTTTCCTTCTCCACTTTGTGGAGGTAGTTTGTTGTGCCCCTATCTGGAACCTGGCAGGTGGGGACAGAGGCTGGTGGGGTTAGGGAGCACTGGTTTTTTCCAGGCCGTCCTCTGATTGTGCTTCCCCTGACGGTTTGATTTTATCACTTTAGACATGTGAAAGTATCTGAATTTCTCCTCTCTCCCTCCTTCCCTTCCTCTCTTTCTCCTTTCTTTCCTTCCTCCCTTCCTTCTTTCTGGATTTAGCTAAGAAAGGAAAATGGGAGTCAGACATCGCTATTTTGTTCCGATATTGGAGAACAACTCTAAGAAGGATCAGTCTCAGTCTCTGAAGGAAGAGTATTCGGTATGCTTTCTATTAGAAATGTCATTAGCTCTTTTTCTGAGCTGAGGATGTGGTCATTATACTACATAAATAGTAATGTGTTTGATCAGGGTGTTGGCTGTTAACCAGCCATCCCCAACACCCTGAGGCTTTCAAACTCAGAGCTTGCTTTTTCAGAAATCACATGACCTTAGAAAGAAACCCCACTGAGACCCCTGTGTTTCCTTTTCTCAGCTATCACTGGTGCATCAAAGGTGAATCATTTTCAGTAAAATAGGGGGATACCCTGCTTCTGGTTTTGGTGAATAATTTTAATGCAGACTAAAAATGTCAAGTTTTAATTGACTATAGCTACTGAAAATTTCCTAAAGGAAACATTGATAGTTCTGTTTCTTTTAATGTGAATATGCTTACCCTCCCTCGACACATGGTAATGTTTAAAAAGATATTTATTTGTTTTTGACTGTGCTAGGGCTTTCTTGCTGCATGTGGGGTTTTGCAGGAGCTTCTCTTTGCAGTGGCTTCTCTTGTGGAGCACAGGCCCTAGAGTGAAGGCTCAGTAGCTGTGGAGCACAGGCTTAGTTATCCTGTAGCGTGTGGGATCTTCCCAGGCCAGGGAGGAACCCATGCCCCCTGCATTGGCAGGTGGGCCTCTTAAGCACTGGACCACCCATGGAAATACCTCATGATGATTTTTAACAGCTTTTGAGATATAATTTACATACTATCAAGTTCACTTTGAAGTGTATCATTCACTGGCTTTTAAGCTATTTTGAGTTGTGCAACCATCACCATAATCTGATTCTAGAATGCTTATCATTCCCCAAGAAAGTCTCATAGCCATTAGCAGTCACTCTGCATTACCCTCCTTTCCCTGACTCCCCTGCCCTGGACAACCTCTAATCTAATTTCTGGCTTCTTAGACTTGCCTATTTTGGACATTTCATATAAATGGAAATGCACAATATGTGGTCTTCTGTGATTGACTTCTTTCACTTAGCATGATGCTTTTTATTCCTTTTTGTTGTCAAATAATGTTCCATCACATGGAAATATATTTTATTTGCCAACTCAGCAGCTGATACACTTTTTGTTGTTTCTACTTTTTACCTATTATGAACAATGCTGCTGTGAGCATTTATGTACAAGTTTTTGTGAGGACATATGTTTTCATTTTGGGGATGGGGCATAAACCTAAGAGTGGGATGACTATGTCATATTTTAGCTGTGTTTAGCATCTTGAAGAACTTCTATTTTTTAAAGTGGCTGAATCATTTTATATTGCGTTAACAATGTATGAAGATTCCAGGTTTCTAAACTATTGTCAATATTTGCTATTAGTATTATTTTTTACAATTGCTATTCTAGTGAGTGTGAAGAAGTTTCTAATTGTGGTCTTGATTTGCATTTCTGTAATGACTAGTGACTAATGTTGAGTTTCTTTTCATGTGCCACCCGGGGAGTCCCATAAGTATAAATTAAAAAAATTGTAAATTAAGGCTACCTGTTTATACTCTTGGGAAAACGTTTAATTTATTCCAGTTATGAGTGAGCCTTTGCAATATTGTAAGCCAGTAGTTCTCAAAGTGTGGTTGGTGGACCCCTGGATGTTCTTGAAACTTTTTCAGGGGTCTGTGAGATTAAATTAATTTTCATAATAATGCTAAGATGTTCTTGTTTCTATACCTGTGTGTTAACATTTTCACTAATGTCACAAAGGCAATGATGGGGAAAACTGCTGGTGTCTTAGCACAAATCAATGCAGTAGCATCAGACTGTACCAATAGTCATTCTATTCATTGTCAGACACTCTCAGAAGAAAAAAACAGTTTCAATGAAGAATGTCTTTGATGAGACAGCAGAAACAGCAAAATTTAAAAAAAATTGACACTTTACCCTGTAGTAAATGTCTTCTTAATATTCTCTGTGATGTGGGAAGTGTGCAATGTATGTATGAAGCATGTTGGTTGCACATTAAAGTACTATGGTTGCTTTGATGAAAAACACTAGTGTAATTGTTTGAGTTGCTAATTGGTCTATCTCCTTCATGGAATACTTTTTTTATCTGAAAGAATGCTGATTCATCTTTGCTATGCAGTAGTGGCGACAGAGGATGAGATGGTTGGATGGCATCACTGACTCAATGGACGTGAGCGTGAGCAAACTCTGGGAGATAGTGAAGGACGGGGAAGCCTGGCATGCTGCAGTCCATGGGGTCGCAGAGTCAGACATGACTGAGTGACTAAACAAGAAGAAGCTAATACAACATTGTAAATCAACTATACTGCAGTCAAGTTAAGAAAAAAAGAATGCTGACAGACAAAATATGATTATTCAGACTTCGATATTTAATGACAATTTCTCAAATATGAATGAAGTGAAACTGTCACTTTAGAGAAAACAACTGACAATGTTTGTTGCTAACGATAAAATTAGAATTTTAGAAACACTTGTATCTGCTCTCACAAGCTTGACATCTTCCCAACACTTAAGGACTTGCCCAATCAGATGGTAGTGATATTAACAAATGTTTTTTAAAAATATTGTGCAATGAATGTGTCAGAACTTGGAAAATCTACATAACTCAATGAATTAATATTTTCCAAAAGAGCAATGCATGCTATTATACGCATTTATATTTGAATTTGCTGTCCTCTTTCCATGGTCATAGAGAAGTGAATCAGCTGTTGAGGACAAGGCCTGGAATCATATTAATTAATGCACTACATAAATATTAACTGAACACCTCTGAGGTGCCAGACACAGTGCTAAATGCTGGAGATAAGACATAAAGGTGAATAAATATTTAATCTTTGCCTTATGGAGCATAGTCTACTAAGAAAGAACTTTATAAACATATGAAATTATTTTAAATTGTTGTGTTCGTGATGGACAAGGAGGCCTGGCGTGCTGCAGTTCATGAGGTCGCAAAGAGTCAGACACGACTGAGGGACTAAACTGAACTGAAAGGAACAAAACTGGGTTCTGAAGTGGAGAATACTAAGAGAGGGTCTGACTCTGAGAGGATGAGCAACCAACATTAAAGCCAACCTGAGAAAACCCAGTGGGGAGTGGGTGTGAGTGTGAGTGCCTGTGGGGGTGGGGACATATGTGAGAGTGTGTGTGAGGGCACAGATCCTGGTGTGTGTGTGTGTGTGACTGAGGAAAGAATCTTGGCATAGCCAGAGTGAAGTGAGTACAGAGACGCCAGCTTGTGCAGGGCCTTGTACACTGTGGTAAGTTCATTGTTCTTAATGTTTGTGCAAAGGCCTCCGTTAGAGGATAGTTTATTTACACATTTTTGGATCTGGGTGATTATCGGCCACTCTGCTCATGACAAATTGAGGACCCTGGGGGCCAGAGAGCTTGAATGATTTCTTCAGAGTCCTGCAGTGAGTTAGAGGCAGAGTGGAGTTAGGGCCTCTGGCCCAGGTTCGTTGCTCTGTTTATTCCACCGATCAGCGCTGCAGATGAATTGCTTCTATAGTTGGGTTTCTGCTAAGGACAGTACGGTTCACTTTTGTACAAGTTGTCTCAGTGTCACCAGTGGGGAGGTTGCTTAGGACCGAGTGTCTTGTAGGTATTTGGAATTTTCTCATTGGATACACAGAAATGTCTGTTTCTTTCTTTATTTGGCTATGCCGAGTCTTAGTTGCAGCATGTGGGATCTAGTTCCCTGACAAGGAATCAAACCTGGGCTCCCTGCATTGGGAGCTTGAATTCTTTGCCACTGAGCCACCAGTGAAGTCCCTCCACAGATTTTCAGTTTATAGATGTGAAAATGGAGGCAGAGACTCTGCTCAAAGTCTTACACTGTCTGGTGATGGAGCCGGTGTCCGACCTGTAGACCAGTGATCTTCCCACCAGACTGCTATGATGTCTGTGGCATTCTAGTCGGGAATCCAACATTTGTATTGGTCTGTCTAAACATAACGCAAATCTCAGGAGGTAGACTCTGAGAGATAATTGGGATGGCTTCTGGGAGTGTGAAATATTGCTTATCTTTCCCCCATCACTTCTCAACACAGTAGATAGCCTTACTCTGTTACGTGTTCTTTAGAACCCAAAGCAGATGTCCTCATTCTTATGGATTTCTCCTTGCTTCCTACTAGGCTTCAAACATGTTGAAAGCGGTGGTCACGTCTTAATATTTATAAATCTGGACAGAATGCCTGGCACATGGTGGGCCCTCAGGAAATGTGTGAGGAATTAAATTGGATAAGTCACCCAGAATTATTACAGAATGAGCATTTATAAATTAGCTCTTTGGAGAAACAGGGCAACAAAAAGATGTGATTATAAATGGTAGGCAATAAAAAAGCCATCTTTATTTATTATATAGCACAGTCTATCAAGACTAACATAGAACTAAGCTTAGTGCTTGCAAATATAAATTGTCTAGCTAAAGCAAAATACATACCAAAGTACTGGCTGGACTGCAGCCTACTCATCTATGTAATTTTAGTCTACTTGTAATTAATAAATGATGCAGTTTCCCTGAATTATGTCTAACCTCAAATTCTAAATTTTCCCACTATCTAAAACACACACTGAGTCTTTCCCACTGTATTCATAATTAGAATTTTGGTAAGAAGTTAAGCAATGCAGAAGCATATAGTAAGAAGTGAATAATCCCTCCTTATCTCTGTCTTTACTCTCACACTGAATACAATATCAGGCTCTGAATTTCTAAGAGCAGAAATATTTTGGATCTTCATTTGGAAGAAAGGAGAATATTCTAACTTTCTCGAGATTGACTTCCTTTTAAGAATGAACTCGAAAGTGAGAGTCCAAATTCTGAATAGAACAAAAAGTCACGGAATTGGAGAACTTTTTCTCAGGGGACGTCTCTCACCATGGATAGAGAACATGTGATGACTCAGTCTTTGCTGATCGGGGAAGAGTGACAGCAGGAGGTCATTTCTTTAATTGCTGAATTTATTTTAGACAGGCGGCATTTTGTATGTGAAGTTCAGAGGGCTGCAAGATGCTTCTTCGGATAGGTCAAGTTTAAGACCCTTTCACTTGGTTACTTCGATTTTCTACTTTGAAGTAGAAATGTTATATGGCTCCTGCAATGGTTTTCTTTATCCAGTTGAGGTGTTTTTTGGTAAGGAGGATGTAGATGCCAGGCTTCTGGGGATTACCACACTTGCCAAAGGAAGTGACACCTCTGAAAACATTATCACATATCAGAGGACTTCCAGAATCCCCCTGAAACAGAAAGTTACATGATTTAGACAGGAGTGCTTTCCAAGGATATTTAATCACCCTTTTAGTCATGAATATTCACTCATTCACTCACACATTTTCTCTCTTTCCTTAAAGGCTAATTTATATCTCTTTTATTAATTGTCTGCCCTCAGCATCAATTACACAGATCTGTTAATATTTTCCAATCATTTCCCTTTTGCAAAAGACAATTCTGGAGATGTGCAAAATTTATTTTCATCGGTAAAACAAAGGCAGAGTAGCAAAGGAAGCCTTTAACAGTGAAAATAACTGTCTCCCTCAGTCACCCTGTATCCCCTTTTCTTGGTCAGTAGATGTTAGGGGAAGAGACTGGATGTTGGGACTGCCTGAGGCATGAGATGGGATTTGAATTATATCCTGCTTTGAAGAAGGACACAGGGTAAGCCATCTCAGACCAAGGAGTACTTGTGAGAGTTCAAACAAATTTTAGGGCTCTTTTCCAGGGTTCATCAGTTCTCATTTCATATTCTCTCTGACCCTGCAAACCACTTCCGGAACATGAGTTCTAAATAAGGCCGAACCCTACTTAAGCCCATTCTTGGCACATGGAGAGGCAGAACAACGCAAGAGTTGGGAGTCATCAGGTGGCCTGGGTTCAAGTCCAGGTCCCCCCTACTGACTGCCATTATCTAACTTGGGAAGTTAAGTAACTTTCTATGTCTTAATTTCCCCACCTGTAAAATTTGTTGTTTAGTCGCTAAGTCGCGTCTGACATTTTTTCGATCCCATAGGCTGTAGCTTGTCAGGCTCCTCTGTCCATGGGATTTCCCAGGCAAAGATAGTAGAATGAGTTGCCTTGCCCTCCTCCAGGGAATCTTCCTGACCCAAGGCAGGAGGATTCTTTACCACTGAGCCACCAGGGAAGCCCCATCTATATAATAGGATTGATAATAATAGTGTCTATCCCATGGGGCTATTTAAGGATCAACTGGCATAGAGTATACAACTTAGTATAGTTCTTGGCATCTGATAAATGCCAGCTGTCATGATCAGCGGGACAGAATCCATGTGCTGTGCTGTGCTTAGTTGCTTAATTGTGTCTAACTCTTTGCAACCCCATGGACTGTAGCCTGCCAGGCTCCTCTGTCCATGGGGATTCTCCAGGCAAGAATACTGGAGTGGGTTGTCATGCCCTCCCTCAGGGGATCTTCCTAATCTAGGGATCAAACCCAGGTCTCCTGCACTGCAGGCGGATTCTTTACCATCTGAGCCACCAGGGAAGCCCATAGCACCATAAGTGGTGGTTAAGTGCGATCCTGATCACTGGTAATGAGAGGAGTTTCCCTGGATGGTAGGTTTCACTAACAACAGTCCACCTTGTTCTTCTTAGGCATGCTATTTAACCTGATTTCCCATTGCCCAAAATGGTTAAAATTTTAATTTACTTACTTCACATGAATCATCTTCACCTTTTCTACCACCAGCACAGATCATACTGAGATCAATAACTGGATTAAAATTATAGTGCTGGGCATCATTGCATATTTTCCTATCTATCACTGTAACGTTGGCTTCTCTCAAGGCATTAGACATTTGACATGCGTCTTTTTTGGTGCTTCCCCATCCTGCCACATGACACTTGGTGTGGGGTTTGACATCGTCTTCTGTTCTTGGTAGCTGAAGTATTCCTACAGCTTTGGTCATAGTTGCTTTACCTTCCAGCTAGAAAAGAGACAGAAGATGCAGTTTAAGGCCAGGACAACAATAACCAAACCCAGAAAACAGCTCTGACTTAAATAGATAACTTGCTTATTTAGCATGTTCTTATGAAGAATATAAATCAAAACATGTTCCAACCGAATTGACTATCAGTTATTGGTTTTTTAAAGTCACAGCACACCTTTTCAGGCATGTTTTGCTAGGATAGTCTAGTAAACTTCAGTTGACCCATCAATGATGAAATTTTATTGGTGGTGGCTGACAGTTCTGTGGCTGAAAAGCTGTGTGTTGGAGAGCTCAATCATTATTTTATTCAGGTGATCTTAAGTTTGTGAACTGACTGATATTAAGACCAATGAAAGGAAACCAGAGCTCCAGGTGCAGTGGGGCAGGGTGGGAAAGGGGTCAGTGTCATTTTCCACTTCAGTGGAAACGTGGCTTCCCCTCTTCTGAGCAAGTGCAAACTACTTGCGCTGCCTTCGAGGGCTCATGCACACTTTGCCCTTTTCTTTCATTCGCCAAGCCCTCTTCTTGCCTCACTACCTTGCTTTCTCTCTTTTTCTTCTGAAAATCAAGGTCAGGAGAGTCGGGAGTGTGATAGAAGTTGAGAAGAGAGTAGAGGAAGATAATTCTAGTTCTTTCCTTCTTGCCTCAAGCTGTAGGGAGTCCTAGTATTGCAGACCTTCTAAAAACACAGGAGCACAGCAGCAGAGGCCACTGCCACACTCCTATCATTGCATTGCTTTCAGGCCCCACTTCCTGACATTAGACAGTCCCCACTTCCTCAGTGCCCCCTCTGAGTCGATGATGTGCCCCCGCGCCGCCCCATTAGAATTTAGAAAAAGAAATGGCCACCGCTTAAACTCTTTCCACAGAACTTCAAATGCCCATGTGCAACACCTGTCTTTCTGTCCTGCTCACACTCTCGCAAGTCTTCACACTTGTTATCTGGTTGGATTGACAAGGAGGCAGCAGAACCCCCAGAAAGGACTTCAGGTCTGAATGAATGGATCAGCATTGGAGTCAGGATGCATATACTTGTAGACAGCACTCCTGGGGTCAGGCACACAGACCAGCGATGGGCACATCAGTAGGTTTTCACACTGGAAGGTTAACCATGGGGAGGTCCTGACACCCTCTTTAAGATTTCTCCAGCAACCTCACCTTTCTGGCCACAGTGTCAGAGGCGAGAGGGGGTTTCCTGACTCTTCTTCGCACCCCTTACTCACCGCACACTCTTGTAAAGATATTTAAGTCCTAAAGGAGACTTGACCACTGCTACCACTTTCTTGAAACCTGAGTTCAGAATCTTTTCCCTTGATGGGTTTGCCACTGTCTGGCTTAACTCCATTCCTTATCCAAAATTATTCAGAAATGTTTATGGAAGGTCTACTGTGTACTAGGCACTATACTCCCTGGTATAGGGGAGAAATAAAAAGATAAAAATATCTGTTCTTTGAAGTTGACATCGCACTGAGGGAGACAGACAAACAATCTAAAGTGTTTAATACATCAGAAGTGCCCTGAGGTGGAGAAAAAGGCAGGAGGGCAGCAGGCCAGGTAGCGCCCTCTACTGGGCAGGAGAGGGAGTTACATTGCCCCGTGCAGGAAGCAGGACGGGAGGGAATTAGAGTATCGGGGAGGAGAGGAGACGGTGAGAGAGAGGCAGGGCCCAGAGTCTCAAGGCAGAAAGTGTGAGGGTTACTGATAAGTACGGGGGGCAGGGAGTGTGGGGAGTTTGCCATAAGCATACAAAGCTCTAGGTCCTCTCTTTACTCCTAATATGGGAACGTGTGGATTCCTTGAGCTTCCTCTTAAGTCTTGCTGGGGAAATTTCTCCTCAACCCTCTTAGGAAGAGTGTGAATTGCACACTCTGCCCAATTCTGCCTCTTCTATCATACTTTCTGCATAGCAGTCAGGTAATCCTCCTAATAACAAGTCTGATCATGTCACTGCCCTGCTTAAAATACTTTCCCATTTCCTTCCCCATAAAGTTCAAACTTCTTCCCATTACGATGTCTGGGTTCCCTCCTTAAATTTCATGATAACTTCCCTTTCTTCCCTCTTCCTCCAAATGCATTTTCCATTAAAGACTCCTCTTATACTTCCTGCCTGGAAGGCCCTTTCCTCTTTTTTGCCTCCTGACTCCTGTACCTTCTTTAAGAAAGCTTCCTTGACTGCCTGGACACGGCCCGTGTTCCCTCAGAGCCCCCTTCTTAGTGATCTCCATCACTGATGACAAATACATCACTAAGACAAATACATCACAGCCAGATCAGAACTGTTGATGTATTTGTCTGTCTCTCTCACTAGAAACTGTGAACACTTTGAGAACAGCACCTGTTTATCTTATGAAGAGAGAAAATCTTACTGGCACTTACAGATGGGCCACAACTTTTCCTACTGATCATGAACACTTTTATAGACCACCAATATCAGATAGGACTTCCCTGGTGGCTCAGACAGTAAAGAATCTGCCTGCAATGCAAGAGACCTGGGTTTGATCCCTGGGTCGGGAAGATCCCTTGGAGAAGGGAATGGCAACCCACTCCAGGATTCTTGCCTGGAGAATTCCATGGACAGACAAGCCTGGTGGGCTACACTCCACAGGGTCACAAGAATCACAAGAATTGGACACGACTAAGCAACTAATACTTTTGCTTTTAATATCAGACAAGGTGAGCCTAAAGAAAGGAGCAAGGCTCCAGGCCACTTTGTGGTCATGTTTGAGTACAGGCAAAAGTAAGGTCATTTTGCCTGCCACAAAAATGACCAAATGCCCCCTATGGCTAAAATGAGTGGCCGCTGCTTCTTATCAATCACAGATTTAGCCTCCTAGGTAAGTAAGATTCACTGAGGTGCTCCATCATAGAATTACCCCACTTCCTGACAATAGTCAGTTCAGAGCAAACTCCTACTTCCTAGAATACTCCTCATCTGACATGAGCCCAAATCCTGGGATAAGTCCCATCTAACACTCTTACAAGCCACTCCATGATTCCTAATGGTGTACAGTCGCCCTTGCTGAGCAAGAGTCAACAAGTGCAACTTGGTTTGACTGTAACTGAGTTGCTGGTGGCATTATCACTTTGGATTGACGGGTCTTACCACAGTAGGACTTTTGTCAATATTTTTTAAATTGAACTGACTTCCAAGAAGGTGAACATTTGTGTAATTATGTTGGGTCCCCGCTGTGCTTCTTATACCTACATCCTGGCATTAGCCAGTCTTGGCTATGAGGCCAGTGTGTAAAACTGGTTTCAGGTTAAACTGACCAAATTTCAAAATTTTGCAATTTCAAAATAGTTATTGAAAAAAAAAACATGTTTACCTGAAGTAGTTGAAGATCCCCTTCAAAAGTCTGTGGATCAAAGCATGGGTAGGGAATTGCCTTTTTAATGGAAAATACTTGGTCAAGTTTTTCTTTATGGGATGTAGAGTGGGCCCCAAGAATAACTTGAGGATTGCCCTTCCTGGAAAAAGCAAGGATGATATAATTTATGTGACAGAACAGATGAAATTAAGTATGAATTTAATTTATTAATCCGATCAGTTCTTTTACATGGTTTTCTATATATAAATAAGCACAGCAAGTTAGGGGGCATTTATGAGGCTTTTTTCTTTAGGTGTTTTACCTAAAACTCCTATGACATGTGTTATCTTAGATGCTTCAACTTCAGGTCTTTTCAGGGAAGAAGCAACAGGAGGGGAATCCCAGGCCTTTTGGCAGCAGCAGGAGCACTGGGTTGGCAAGGCCTGGAGAGGTGTGCTTGGGTGCTGACCACATGGGCTGCTGAAGAAAGAAGAGCTGCCAGTTTCTCCATCTGCCTTGGATTTGTGGAATCAACACTTAGTGGAAGAAACTCAACCCAAGGACTAGAGACTAAACCAAAGAATGAGAGCAGAAGTAGCGGGTTTATTTCTTTGGGGGAGATAGTATAACTTGCTTGTCCTCACAAAGATGACAAAGATGGAAAAGAGCCTAGAACTGAATATGTAGAACTGAAGAAATGAATCTTGACATAATAGTGAAATTTTAAAGCTGAATCTAGGGGACTTCCCTAGTTGTCCAGTGGTTAAGAATCTCTCTTGCAAAAAAAAAAAAAAAGAATCTCTCTTACAGTGCAGGAGATGCAGGTTCGATCCCTAGTTGGGAAACTAAGATCCCACGTGCCTCAGAGCAATTAAGCCTGTGCATTGCAACTACTGAGACCATATGCCACAACTAGAGAGTCTGCGTGCCACAATGAAAGATACTCTTTGATGCAGCAAAGATGCCATGCAGCCAAATAAAGAACTAAAGCAAAAAACAAAACTTCAAGCTGGTTTTAGAAAAGGCAGAGGAACCACAGATCAAATTGCCAACATCCACTGGATCATGGAAAAAGCAAGAGAGTTCCAGAAAAACATCTATTTCTGTTTTATTGACTATGCCAAAGCCTTTGACTGTGTGGATCACAATAAACTGTGGAAACTTCTGAAAGAGATGGGAATACCAGACCACCTGACCTGCCTCTTGAGAAACCTGTATGAAGGTCAGGAAGCAACAGTTAGAACTGGACATGGAACAACAGACTGGTTCCAAATAGGAAAAGGAGTACGTCAAGGCTGTATATTGTCACCCTGCTTATTTAACTTACATGCAGAGTACATCATGAGAAATGCTGGACTGGAAGAAGCACAAGCTGGAATCAAGATTGCCGGGAGAAATATCAATAACCTCAGATATGCAGATGACACCACCCTTATGGCAGAAAGTGAAGAGGAACTAAAAAGCCTCTTGATGAAAGTGAAAGTGGGGAGTGAAAAAGTTGGCTTAGAGCTCAACATTCAGAAAACGAAGTTCATGGCATTTGGTCCCATCACTTCATGGGAAATAGATGGGGAAACAGTGGAAACAGTGTCAGACTTTATTTTCTTGGGCTCCAAAATCACTGCAGATGGTGATTGCAGCCATGAAATTAAAAGACACTTCCTCCTTGGAAGGAAAGTTATGACCAACCTAGATAGAATATTCAAAAGCAGAGACGTTACTTTGCCAACAAAGGTCTGTCTAGTCAAGGCTATGGTTTTTCCAGTGGTCATGTATGGATGTGAGAGTTGGACTGTGAAGAAAGCTGAGCGCCGAAGAATTGATGCTTTTGAACTGTGGTGTTGGAGAAGACTCGAGAGTCCCTTGGACTGCAAGGAGATCCAACCAGTCCATCCTAAAGGAGATCAGTCCTGGGTGTTCATTAGAAGGACTGATGCTGAAGTTGAAACTCCATAACTTTGGCCACCTGATGCGAAGAGTTGACTCATTGGAAAAGACTCTGATGCTGGGAAGGATTGTGGGCAGGAGGAGAAGGGGACGACAGAGGATGAGATGGCTGGATGGCATCACCAACTTGATGGACATGAGTTTGGGTGAACTCTGGGAGTTGGTGATGGACAGAGAGGCCTGGTGTGCTGCAATTCATGAGGTCGCAAAGAGTCAGACACGACTGAGCGACTGAACTGAACTGAACTGAATCCAAACACACACACAGAAGGAAATAAACTGCTAGCCCCCAAGTGTAGTTTGTGAACCTAATGATAGCTAATCTGGGAGAGAAGGGTACAAGCTTTTCTTGATTTGCTGGACAGACTTTGCACTAAGTGGGCCTATTAATCAAGCCAATGGTGATCTTTACAGTGTACATTGTGCTGAAGTTCCCTTGATAAATTCTCATTTAACACAATAGAGCACAGATCTCCTTGGATCTTCTATGTGGGGGGCTAGTTAAATCTTTTCTTTTATTCATGCAATTTATGCTAAAGTGAGCAGGGAAATAGTAGGTTCCAGTTACCAACAACAAGTACTGATGAAGAAAACAGCAGCATATCCAGGTGATAAACATTATTCTGACTTTCAAATCACAATTAGGGAAAAATTAGTTTGAACCATAGGAAATGACTGTTTTGGAAAGTGAAGCAGTTAAATATCAGTAATGTATGGTTCAATCTAATATGTAGCAACATGGCATAAGACTAACTAGATCACAGTAAGTAAATCACTTGTAATCATAGAGAACACTTTACTTGCTCGACTATGTGAAATACGTTTGTGAAAAAAGCCTGAAATAAAATATATCAAAATAGTAACAGTGATTATGTGAAGTTGATAAGATTGGGAGTGCTGTTTTCCACCATTTTGATTTTCAAAATGTTAATAATATTGCTATTTATAGTTAAAAAAATACTATGAGAAAATAGTCTTACACTTCAATTTTATTCTACAGGATCTGGCCTTTGCTTACAGAGATAAACATAATAATAGCATATAACACTGAATGTACTTGCACACTTTCTTCTCCATCCCTACCTAGTTTTGGTTTTGGACTTCAGAGTCATCTGACAGCCTCTGCCCCCCCTCCCCCGCCCCCTACTGTCTGAGAGCGAGAGGAGCTCAGAATTACTTACAGGTCACAATGAGCGGCTGTCAACACCCAGTTTTCTTTGATTAAAGCCCCTGCACAGAGTTTCAGCCCTTTGATTAGAGCCATGTAGCGTCTTGTGTGAGGGGCCACTTCATTTCCTCCTATAATTCCCTCGCAGGATACTGGAAAAACTGTAAAAGTGATCCAGAGTGAAATCCTGTCTTACCAAGTTATGTGTCCCCCTGAGAAAGTTCTGATAGTAATGAACAGATCCAGAATGAGTGCTTAGACATGCACTTTGTGTCCAGGGAGAGAAGATCAAAGTGGTCCAGGTGGTTCGGAATTTTTACAATTTTCCATGATAGCTTCGGATAATAGTATCTTGAATTTAAACACTACTTCTCTCTATGCTGCCCATCTGATGCTTATACTTTACATTCAGCCTCTGCCAGTTTAACTTTCACCAGCAGACATTCCTTCACCTTTATAATAATTATAAGAAGATAGAGGATTTGAGGAATGGATGACTACACTTGAATTGGAGAGTTTAGGAAAGATTCAAGGAGACAATAGGACTTGAAATAATCTCTTATACTTTTCTTTTGTCTTCTCTTTGTTAAGCCACAAACTGCTAAACATTTTATGGGCAACTTATTTCTTTTGTAGTAGGATTAAAAAAAAAATAAATAAACACTACTTCTCTTCCTCAAGAATTCAGATCACCTTTAACCTAGTATCCATCTCCTTCCTATCCCTGGGAGGCAGAAACTGTCAGGCAATAGAATCTCTTTTATTAACGCTCAAAAAGCAAAAAGATTAAAGACTTACCCAATATCATACAGTAAGAGCAGATGGGGGAGAAACCTCATTCTCCTTTTCCTGCCATTCCTCAGTGGTTCATGTCCTACTACAGGCTTCATTGTCTCAGTTTGGGGTTGGACACTGTGTTATTGACCTTAAAAATCTCAGTGTTCCATGATGAGTTTATTGTTGGGAATGATGGTTTGGTAAATTGTATTAAATTTGAAGAAAGAGCAACAACTATAGTAGCAATAATAGTGAAAGCATCTGATTTACCAGGCACTGGTAAGTTTCAGACTCTGGTTCTGATGTTTGCTGCAATGCAAGGTGGGTGTTATTATTCCCATGCAGAGATAAGGAACGTAAAGTTTAGACAGAGCAATTACCTTGCCCAAGTTCACACAACTAATAAATAGTAAAGCAGTCTTCTAATCCAGTTCCTCATCATGAAAAAAAAAATATACTCTATTCATTGTGAAGAGCTGTTTGTCTGAAGTACCTTTGTTATTTTTGAAATGTAGAGCCATTTGAGAATCTGAATAAAGTACAGACACAGATAAGTGTGTGAATATTTGCATACAGTTTTGGGAGAGTCACGGGCTGCCCTGGTAGCTCAGAGGTTAAAGCGTCTGCCTGCAATGTGGGAGACCTGGGTTGGGAAGATCCCCTGGAGAAGGAAATGGCACCCCACTCCAGTACTCTTGCCTGGGGAATCCCATGGACGGAGGAGCCTGGTAGGCTACAGTCCATGGGGTCGCAAAGAGTTGGACACAACAGAGCAACTTCACTTTCTTTCTTTCACTTTGGGAGAGTCACAGACTTCTTAGTGCCCATTCATGCCCTTGAAGGAGCTCATGGATCCCACATGAAGAATCCCAGCTCTGAAGGTATCACTGAGCTATAAGATATCATAATGTGTGGTTAAGAACATGAACTCTGGGTTCAAATCCCAGACCTACTACTTACTAGCTGATGACTTTAGTAAGTTGTTTTAATCTCTTTGTGCCTTAGTTTCCTCGTATGTAAATTGGGCTGATAACAATAATACATAAGAAGAGTGTATGTCAAACACTTAGAATATACTTAACTGTAAGTTTTATTAAATGTTGACACACATTTATATATAGTTCATTGGATTATTTTACATTGATTTATTGCTTTCTTTACCATTCCCACTACTGGAAATAAACATAATTCATTCTGAAAACCAAAATTTTAAGATTTATCTGAGAGTTATGAGTTGTGTTAGTCGCTCTGTTGTGTCTGACTCTTCGCAACCCCATGGATTGTAGTTCACCAGGCTCCTCTGTCCATGGAATTCTCCAGGCGAGAATATTGGAGTGGGTTGCCATTTCCTTCTCTGGGGATTTTCCCAACCCAGGGATTGAACCCAGTCTCCTGCACCGCAGGTGGATTCTTTACTGTCTGAGCCACCAGGCAGAGGGTAACTAAGCTCTCCAGTTGATAAACAATCTATCCATCCCAAGTTTAATGGCTTTGTTGGTTTTTCACTAGCCAGTTTTGCTCTGTGGATCTGGCCTGAATTGTGAGACCCTCCAGATATAGTTATGCTTTAATATTTTGCTGTAAACACAATAGGTCATGTTTTCATTTTAAAAAGCAATATGCCATTTCAATAGCAAAGACTAAAAGTAACATAAATAGTATTAGAAATTAAGTTGTGATTTCTTTTTTACTTTTACACAATATTGAACAAAAAGTAAACCAATATAAAATTCAATTTTCTTATAAGCAAAACTGAAAAGCATATGAAAATATGTCTTACCTCCAGGAATTAGAAGGAGACAAATGGCAGGAGGAAAAGAGAAAGGAAAAGGAATATTCATGGCTCCTGTTATTCACATATGGAGACTATTTAGTTTCAGGTACTGATAGTAATATATAATGAAACACAAAGGATGTGGGTTTTTTCTTTTTTTCTTTCTCTGCTTTGTGGCTAAAGACTTTGGTGTTTTATAACTGGAAAACATAACTTTATTTTAGAGATGGTGTGGTTACTTACTTGTTTCACATTTCTTTCAGGGTTAGACCTTTCCTACTTTAAAGGGTAAATGTGAATCCATGAGACTGTGATACACAAATTGAGAACATTAAACAGAAAATTGCTATTTTGGGACAACTTTTTCACTTTCAAATATGAGTTTTTTAAAAAGCTGAGGATTCAAGTCTATATCAGAAATTGTTTTGAAATAGCATCTTTAAACTTACTCTGGTGGGTAAGTTGATCCTTTTGTTGTTGAGATTGCTGGGTAATTATTGAGGGGAAACTGAGTTATATTCTTAATGCACATTGTTCAAGCTATAAAAGCACTAAGTGAAAATATAGATGAATATTTGTACATGTAGAAAGGAGAAAGAGACTTTGAGATATGACATCAGAGGCAGAAACTGTAAAAGTTTGATTTATGATATGAAAGTTGAACCTTCTGTACCTTGACACATCAAGCATAAAGCCAAATTACAAACATTTTCAACCTATGTGACACAAATGCCTATTTTTATAAAGCACTAAGAAAAGATGAATACCTGGAAAGGAAAATGGTCAGAGAATTTGAACAAGTAATTTACAAAAGAAGAAATAAAAATGGCTGCTATATTCCTAATCTATGGAGGAATCAATAAACACGTATCATAAGTAATCAATAATAAGAATGAATTTAAAACATTTAGGTACAAATTTTGCCTGTCAATTACTAAAAATTAGAAAACAAAAATACTCTCTGGTTTTGGAAATTCTCTTTGTTGATGGCATTTAAAACTGCTACTATCTTCCTGGAATGCAACACATATAAAGGGATTACTAAATTTTGCATGATCTTTGACCCAACAGTCATACTTTAACATATTGTGGAGATGTATTAGTTTCTCATTGTTGCTGTAACAAATTACCACAAACTTAGTGACTTAAAACAATAGACATTTATTATTTTATAGTTCTGTAGGTCATAAGTCTGATGTGGCTCTCCCTGGGCTAAGGTGTCAACAGGGCTGTGTTCTTTTTTGGATGCTCTAAGAAAATCCATTTCTCTGCCTTCTTCAGTTTCAAGAGGTTGCTTGCATTCCTTGGCTTGTGGCCTGCTTCCAGCTTCAAAGCCATCAGTGGTCGGTGGAGTCTTTCTCACATTGCATCACTCTGACACTGAGTCTTCTGCCTCTGCTTCCAGTTTTAAGGACCCCTGTGATTACCCTGGGCTTCCCAAGTGGCTTAGTGGTAAAGAATCTGCCTGCAATGCAGGAGATGTGGGTTTGATTTCCTGGGTAAGGAAGATTCCCTGGAGAAGGAAATGGAAACCTGTTCCAGTATTCTTGCCTGGGAAATCCATGGACAGAGGAGCCTGGTGGGCTACAGTCCATGAGGTCACAAAGGATCAGACACAACTTAGCGACTGAGCCAGCAAGCATGTGATTACATTGGGCCCACTCAGATAAGCTCCCTATTTTAAGGTGGATTGATTAGCAATGTTAATTTTATCTAAAACCTCAATTCCCCTTTGCTTGTAAACTCACATTCCCAGGCTCTAGGCATTAGGATGTGAGCATCCTTGAGTAGGTGGGCAGCATTATTTGACATATATTGTACATTGGCTCTAATTAGAGTATGTAGGCTCTAATTAATCTGTACAACCATTCTGTGCAAAAATTAAATATTAATAACATGGAAAGTGATCACAAAAATATTGCCATATTAGACAATTCTTGTGTGTCTCCACAGATCCCCTTGACCTCATGTAATCCATGAACCTTGGCCACTTATTCTTCTCAGCTTACTCTGTGGAGACCAATTCTGCATGGCCTTGTACCACATCAGGCACCACCTGAAAACACCTTGCTTCATGTCTGCATGACACAGCTTTTGCCTCCTACCACTGGAATCCACTGCTGCTGCTGAGATCTAGGGCACGATGCAGAAGTGCAGGAGATTTCAAGTCTTTTAAGGAAATCTATTTACTAGGAGGAGATGGAATCTAATGGATAAGTATTCTCTGAAGCACTAATTCTTATGGTTCTTGGAAGAGAGTCTGAGCAATCAGTTGTGCTTGATGCCAAGTTTCCAGTCCAGCCATTCACCCTTGTATTGGTGCTTCTCCTCAACATTCCTTTCCTCTCTTTCCGCACCACCTGCTACCCCCTTCTCAAGTATTCTCATCTCTAAGAAAGTGGTAGCATGTAACTTCTGCCTCTGGAAACTCAAGCTGACAGTTGGGAGTGGCGCTAGGAGTTGGGAGTGGCCTTACAAATTAGATTCACAAAGTAGGATTTAGAGTTGCCTGAGACTCACTGATCTGAAACACTGGGGACCCCACTGGTGGCGGTAAGTGGGCGCCTTTGCTTCTCCTACCCTATGGCGTGGGATCTGGGCAGCCTGTCCTTTGCCTCCCAGTACGGGACACGTGTGGGAGTGGGATTTCCCTGAAGTGGGACAGCTGCAAGAGGGTAATTGTAACTTATTCGATCATTTGAACTTTGGACTTAGAGTGAACCTTGAGGGAACTCTTAGAGTGAGAAGAGACTTTTATGAGGTTCCCACCAAATCTTTCTAGTTGTAATTCGGTCATTTAGATGTGGTCTAGGGTCAGAGGTTTCTGTGTGGTAGGTTTTCTAGGTAATCAAGCTACAGATCATTTTCCTCCCCCCGCTTCCCCAACCGTCAGCTTTGCATGTCATGTCACCCTACCGGACCACTCACCACCTCACCGTTGCTGTATCTACTGTGACCATGGGGACAAGCCCCCTTCACTTCGTTTCTTTTTTAAAGTCACTTTATTTAGATGCAGTTTACGTATCATGCAATTCACCCACTTAAAATATTACAATTCAATGGTTTTTAATATACAACTATTAATTTTTAAAATTGTGGTTATATATATATGTATATATATACACATATATATAAAACCAATATATATACACCATAGAATTTGCCATTTTAACCATCTGAAATGACAATTCAGTGGCATTAATTATATTCACAATGTTGTGAACCTATTACCAGTATCTATTTCCAAACCTTTTTGGTCACCTTTAATAGAAACTATAATCATTAAGTACTAATTCCCTATTTCCTCTCCTTCCAGCCTCCAGAAACTAATCTACTTTCTGTCTCTATTAAATTGCCTATTCTAGATATTTCATGTAAGGGGAATCATACAATATTTGTCCTTTTATTCAGCTTATTTCACTTAGTATGATGTCTTTAAGATTAGTTCAGTTGTAGTAAATATCAGAATTTCATTCTTTGTTATGGCTGAATACGTATATGCTACATATTGTTTATCCATTCACCTGTTGATGGTCAGGCTTCCTGGGTGGCGCAGTGGTAAAGCATCTGCGGCCAATGCAGGATCTGCAGGTTCAATCCCTGGGTCGGGACAATCTCCTGTAGTAGGAAATTTCAACCCACTCCAGTATTCTTTCTTGGAAAATTCCATGGGTAGAAAACCCAGGTGGACCACAGTCTACTCAGGTCCAAAGAGTCAGACTCAACTGAAAGCGTGAGCCCACACACACTCACTGCTGATAAACGTTGGGGTTGTCTCCATCTTTTGGCTATTGTGAATACTGCTACAATGAACACTGATGTACAAGTATCTGTTTGAATCCTTGCATTTCGGTATATACCTAGGTGTGAAATTGCATAGTTGTATGGTCATCTGTGTTTAGCTTTTTGAGGAAGTCCCTCATTTGGCAGTTTTCTTTCCTTTCTTTTTTCTATTCTAATTTATTTATTTATTTGTTCATTTTTTACATTAGTTAAACTGAAGTATAGTTGATTAAACTTTTTATTGGAGTGTAGTTGATTTACAGTGCGGTTAGTTTCAGGTGTACAGCAAAGTGAATCTGTTACACTCCCACACTCTTTGTGATTCTTTTCCCATATAGGCCATTACAGAGTATTGAGTAGGGCTCCCTGTGCTAGACAGTAGGTCCTTATTAGTTATCTATTGTATATATATAGTAGTGTGTATAGATAAATCTCCCAGTTTATCTCTCCTGCCTTCACTGATCTGGATTACGCGGACATACAACTCTTATTCAATTTCTAGAACATGAAATATCCATTTAGTTATTCATTCAATTTAAGATACGTATAAAGTACCTGCCATGAGCTAGATCTGGGAATTACTGCCTGAATGGATCTTATGGCCTAAAGAAAGACTTAGAAACACTGATGTTCAGTGCTGTGGTCAGTGAGGACAGCAGGGTTTGGAAACAAGAAAGCCTTGCCTTTAAATCCCAGCTCTGCCATTTAACATCCACATCCTTTCAGAGCTCAGAGGTCCCTAGCTCATTGGACTGTTGGAAGGACTGCTGTGTGTTAACGGTTCTGGCTGAGATACTTAGTCTGGGGTGATCCCAGGTATTTCCCCCAAAGTTTCCCAGGTGATTATAAAGCGGCAGTCAGGACAGAGAAGTGCTGCGGTGAAGTGTTACCTGGCACATAGAGGGCACTCAGCAATGTTGCTGGACCTCCTGGGCTAATCTGGAATCATCTCCAGATCACACTCCTGGCCAGATGCCGCCTGGAGACTGGTTTCTTCTTTATTGAGACTGGCGTGGGGAATGGATGGAGTCAGGAGGAGGAGGGTCTGCTGCCAGTGAGTCAGAGATTGGCTGGGCTGAAGCTGCCTGAGACCTGTTTCCCAGGAACAAAGAGGGTTAGGACTTTATAACCCTCCTCCCCGGCCTCTCTAAGCACTTGGAGACCAGGGATTTAGCTCAAGGCAACACACTTCCTAGGTTTACTTTTCACCAGAGCACGTGTAGTGCCTTCCTCTCCTTCTCTGAGATTTAATTCAGTCTTTCAGCTGCCCTAAAACAGGTGCCTATTTTATTTTTTGTGAAAATGCATACTTTAGATGACATATAAGATGGTATAAATTTACCTTTCAAAGGTTTTTGAATTGGCAACATTTGATAATTAACTGGTGATGGGGACTGGGTGATAGATATATAGAGATTCATATATTATTCTTTATACTTTTGGACATTAAAAAAACAGAGACTTCGATGGTTTTCCTCTGCTTTCTGTATTATTTGAAGCTTTGACAGAAGAGTGACCTTTTAGTATATTCTTGCCATTCATAGGGAGATGTATTGTTGAACTTGGCCAGTTTACCAAATATCCTGTATCACTAAGCAGAAAAGTTTGGCTAATTACAATGAGCTATAACGTAAAAAAAACTTTAAACTCCATTTGACATGCTAAGTCCCTTCAGTCGTGTCGGACTCTTTGCAACCCCATAGACTGTAGCCCGCCAGACTCCTCTGTACATGGAATTCTCCAGGCAAGAATACAGGAGTTCATAGCCATTCCCTTCTTCAGGGGATCTTCCCCACTCAGGGATCGAACCCTGTGTCTCTTGCATCTCCCACAATGGCATGCGGGTTCTTTACCACTGGGACCACTTGGGAAACAAATGCTTATCTTGTTTCTATTTGCACTTAGATTTTTTTTTTTCTAATTGATAGTCTGTGAGATGGCTGATTTTTTATTTTTGGTCTGGGTGAATTTGAAGAGATGTATACTATATTGACTTTTTATAGCTTCATTGAAAGCAATACAGACACAATTTTTATGACCATGAATTGAACTACTTGAAAGCACAGATGTTGGGCAGGGAGTGGTAGCTCCATGTTTGAGTTAGACATATCCCATCTTATTAAAGTAAGAATGTTTGAAGAACGAAAACCATATTAATGCTTGGGAGAATAGAACTAATTATTGGGTACTGGGTTATTGTTTTTGTTTTGGCCACCAGGCTACTTTATTAGATCAGATTCAGTTACCTCTGAAGAAGGTGTTTGAGGGTAAATGGAGACTGAGACCTCTTTATCTTCTTAATTGACATTTGGAAAGGGATGGGGTAGGGTCATACAGTGCCCTAGGCAGTGGGATGGGGGTGAGGTGTAGGGGGATGGTGGTGTGGAGTGAAAGTTATATGTGTGTGCCATAAGTTGACTAATTATGAAAACAAAGGGCTGCATTAGGATGTCTTTTGTTAAAATGAAAAATTTCAACCAAGCTGAGAAAAGAGTGAATGAGGTAATTCTACCAGGATGTTAAACAGGAACATCTCCAGAGTGGCACCATTTGCTGTTATTGTTGTGAAAGAGGAATTGTTTATTCTCAATTTATGGATGAGGAAATTGAAACCTGGCTGGGTAAATAACTTGTCCAAAGGTGCATCACTAATAGTTGACAAGCCAGAATTTGAGCCCAAGACTGCCTGACCCCAGAACTGACCATTGCCCTTAAAGGTGGTGAGTCACTGGATCAGAGACTTGACAGAACATGTCCCCATCTAAGGACATGTTCCTAAACCGTGCCTTTTGTCCATCTATGATCCCCTTTGTAAACGATATTACTGTTTTTGAAACCTCTAAATGAAAGGGGCTTTTGGCCCCTGTTCCAGCCTGTGTCCTCCTGGAGACCACTCGGGTATGAGCTAAATTTCTGCCCATGTGTGTGTAGGACTTGTCCAGCTGACCTGTAGCACGGTGACTCCCCTCAGTCTTTGTCTGACAAACATGGGTTAAGAGAGGCTCCAGGCTCTGCTGATCCACCCCAGGCTTGGCTCTGACTCCAAAAGGGTTTAGTCACAGACTCTCTCCAGGCCAGATATTTCTCCCAGGAGAGCCAGCTTCATCTCTAAGTTGCTGGCACCGTTTTTAAAGAGTGAGATGGAACAGCAGTTATCATATAGCTGAATTACAAGAAAGAACTAATTATCCTTAACTAATATATAAGCAGAAGTCTGCCACTGTGATTATTTCCTGCAGCTTTCTCAACTACCCTCTTTATACACTGATGCTTAGGGAGGTTAAATGACAGAGCTCATTGACTGCGCTCCTGGAATGCAGATCCGGCCAACACCAGAGCCCATTCTCTTAATCACTGTGCAGTAATGCCGTATATACGACAGCGATACCTGAGCGATAGTGATGTTTGCCCAACGTCTAAACAACAGTGATATCTAAAACTAGCTCCCTAAAATGAGGGAGCTGGTCAATCCAGCTCAGTCTGAGTGTACAAAGGCTGGAGAACTGCAGAAAATCTGGATCTTGTCTTTGTTTCTCTCAGTGCCCTGTGGATATTGTTACTATTCAGTCGCTAAGTTGTGTCTGACTCTTTCATAACCCCCATGGACTGCCAGGCTCCTCTGTCTGTGAAATTTCCCAGGCAAGAATACTAGAATGGGTTGCCATTTCCTGCTCCAGGGGATCTTCCCAACCCAGGGATTGAACCTGTGTCTCCTGCGTTGGCAGGCAGATTCTTTACCACTGAGTCACCAGGAAGCCCTCTCTGTGGATTGTCCCCACTCTAATCCATTTATTTACTTTGCGGCTACATTTTCTGTCTCTTTAGTGGGAGGACAGTTAGACATGAAGTCCTGGCAATGACTCAGAGACTAGAGGAGAATTTGCAAAATTAATTTTCAGAATGTCATCTTGGACAAATACATACCAATTTGCAATTTCCTTGTGACTGTTTTTCCATGAAGTGTGGGAATCTATGAGGAAGTGTGGAGAGGACCCTGGGCTCAGGGGATAGGGGAAAACCTCTGGTGGTGACTGGCTGGGCAGCTGCCTGGGGGGCCTGTAAGAAGCCCGACTTTCTGCTTCTTGGGGTGACTGCCCAATAGTCTGGCATATAGGGGAGTTTCCATAGAGTGACTTGATTCCCGGGCCTAGTTACAACTGACTAACAGTGCTCTGGCAAAGACCACGGCTGCTTTAATCGCTGAAGCTTCTAACATAATTGCAGCAGTCCGTGTTTCAGGGTAAGGGAGACACCTACTGTTCATTTAGAGGAAGATACGGAGAAGGCAATGGCACCCCACTCCAGTACTCTTGCCTGGAAAATCCCATGGACGGAGGAGCCTGGTAGGCTGCAGTCCATGGGGTCGCTAAGAGTCGGACACGACTGAGCAACTTCACTTTCACTTTTCATTTTGATGCATTGGAGAAGGAAATGGCAACCCATTCCAGTGTCCTTGCCTGGAGAATCCCAGGGACGGGGGAGCCTGGTGGGCTGCCGTCTCTGGGGTCGCACACAGTCGGACACGACTGAAGCGACTTAGCAGCAGCAGATGTTAATTTCCAGAAACTAAGTATATACAGCTTGGAAGATGTTGAGAAAATTGATGAACATCTTGGAAAAATTTACCAATACTGCTGCATAGAATAGTAGTTAATTTTTTATTTAGAAAAACTTAAAAATTTGTAAGATTTAAAAAATATTGCAGTTAAATATAAATAAAATAGCATTTACCATTATAACCATTTTAAGTGTACAGTTCAGTGGTATAAATATGTTCACATTTTTGTGCAACCTCCAGTATCATCCACCTTCAGGACTTTTTCCCTCTTCCTAGATTGAAACACTATATCCATTAAACAGTCATTCCCCACTCCTTGTTCCCCCAGCCTCTGGAAACTACTGGTTTGCTTTCTGTCTTTATGAATTTGACTACTCTAGGTACCTCACATTCTGTGGCCCCATGGACGGTAGCCTGTCAGGCTCCACTGTTCATGGAATTCTCCAGGCAAAAATACGGGAGTGGGTTTCCATTCCCTTCTCCCAAGGATCTTCCCAACCCAGGGACTGAATCCAAGTCTCCCGCATTGTGGACAGAATCTTTACCGTCTGAGCCGCCTGGGAAGCCCTACACTCCAGGTACCTCATATAAGTAGAACTGTGCAACATTTGTATTTTGGTAACCAGCTTATTTAACTTTGCATATCTTCAAGGTTTATCCATGTTGTGGCTTGTGTCAGAATTTCCTTCCTTTACAAGGCTGGATAATATTCCTTTATATGTGTATACCACATTTTACTTCCCTAATCATCTACTGATGGGCACTTGGGTTCTTTCTTTTAACATGAACATGGGTGCAGAAATATCTGTTTCAGTCCCTGATTTCAATTCTTTTGGTAGATACCCAGAAGTGGAATTGTTGTATTATATGGATAATTCTATTTTTTAATTATTTATACTGTTTTCCATAGTAACTGCATTTTACATTCCCACCAGTAGTGCCCAAGGGTTCCAATTTTTCCATATCCTTGTCAATACTTACTGTATTCTGTTTTTTTTTAAAAATAATAATTGTCTTCATGAGGGTGAAGTGATTCAACACTTTTTGAATAGTAATGATGTACTTAGCTTTCCAGCACATCGATTACAAAGCAGTTTAACGTATCTGTTTCCCCAGGTACATATTCTAAGTTTCACATGGATGTTACATTGACTGATTTCTTCCTGAAACTTGGACAATTAAATCTGTGTTTCTTGAAGCAAATAGAAAAACAACGACACAGAAACGTGATGAGATATCACATTATTGTGTCTGATGCTCCTGGGTCCTGGCCACACACCCTCAAGGCTTCCAGCTCATATACTCTACCCCAAAACTTTCAGTTGCAGAAAGAGCTACAGATCTTTACTTGTGAGCTTCCTCCAGCTGTTGCGGTCTTCTCAGCTTTGAACAGGGCAGCCTCAAAGCGTTGGGGAGTTAACACCCACTGGAAACAGCCCTCGAACCAGTGATTGACCCCTGGTTGCCTGGGGTAATAGCCTGCTCCTGGGCACCTTTCCTTGTCTCACTCGCTCAGTTTTCTGACTGCTTCTTGGAATCACCTCCTAAAGAAGCTATTTGCATTCACGTCTGTCTCAGCATCTGTTCTGGAGGAACCCAGCCTACGACAGTCATTACAATGATGACTAGGTGGACTTTGTTGTTGCATGGTGAAGAGTTTATAAAATAATGACACATGAAAAGACTGTAACTAGATTAAAATTATGCTTCTGTGAAAATAAGCTTCATAACTGCTTATAATTTATATAAAAAGTTTTCTTTTCCTGCTGAAAGTATTCTATGTGTGTTTCCCTTGTGAAGCTGTTTACATTATGTAATAAAAGTGAATTTCCTTGAACATTTCAAGGTTTTGGTCATCTTGCTCTATTCAATATTTGAAAATGTATTGTCTCTATTATCCCAAGAACAGCTTTGTCTTTCACAGATGCCTTAGGTTACACTTAATGTTTCAGTTTCCTACAATGTCCCGCCTTGGAAAGATGGCTTCATGCTGGCTCCTGGGTATATTATTGTCTTCAGCTATGCATCAGCTTAAAAGCTAAGTGAGACTTAAAATTCTGTTCTCCTTGCTTTACATATGTAGAGAAATATTTATTGCCTTTTCCTTTTGTGCTGAGAGTCTCATTTGTGAAATTTCACCCTGTTGAGTCGTATACCTTTCTAATGGGAAATATTTTAAATTTTGTTTGATAGGCCATTCTTTGACTTTCTTATTTCCAAATGTTAGTTTCATGAGTGTCTAGAAGGAAGATGATTTAAGGATTCCTGGGCAAATTAGGTTTAGATATGTGACAATGTGATTTGCCATAAATTGCATATTCTGTATGTTTAAGTGAGGATTTATTGTGGAACATGAAAAGTATGTGGTCAAGGAGTTATTTTTAATTTTTTGAGTGTTATTGGAAGTCTAAATGTTTCACAGCAGACTCACTAAAATTGTGAAAATCAGATGAAATTTATAGGCAGGAGCTCAAGGAAGGGGATGCTGTCCAGGGGGAAAAGGCAGACTATGAGGAGGTAACTTCTGATAAGAAATACTATTTCCTCTGAAGCTTTGGGGCCCGATGATGGCTAGATTTAATTGTTGGTCAGCAATCCTGTAAGGGCTTCCCTGGTGGCTCAGACAATAAAGAATCTGCAGAGTAAAGCAGAACTGAGTTCGATTCCTGGCTCAGGAAGATCTCTTGGAGAAGGGAATAGCTACCCACTCCAGTATTCTTGTCTGGAGAATTCCGTGGACGGAGGAGCCTGGTGGGCTACAGTCCATGGGGTTGCAAAGAGTTGGACATGACTGAGACACTAACACTTTCACTTTCAATATACTCAATCCTGTATACCTAGGTGAAGATTTTCTCAGAGAAACTTAATCCATCATGGGTGAGGCCATTATCAAGTTAAGGAGAAACTGACCTGAGTTTGATATTTGTTTGTTACAAAATAAGTGGTAGTGAGTTACTTTTCTTTAATAACTCGGAAGTTTGGAAGTCTACAATTTATAAACTTTGTAACTCTTCCAACAATATATATATTCCTAAGAAGGTCTCCCTTAGAACTCTGAATAATGCAACAGGGTGCTGAATTTCCAGAGGGTAAGTTCATTTTGCCTGGCAGTTTCTTCTTTAGACAGCTCTCTTTGCATCGGGGGTGCTGAGCTTGCTCCTGAAGGATGGAGAACCGACAGCCAGTGAGAGAGCCTCAGGTACCACTGTGCCTCTGCTTGGCAGTGCGTTGGGCACTGGGGACACATCCGTGCACAAAATCCTCAGGGGCAGGGATTAGCCATATGTTTGATCTTTAACTGCTCTAACACATCCTGCTGATTTCTACATGTGTCCCGTCTGCCTCTTTTATCTTTGAGAGCCACATTAAATTTAATATAGGGTTTGTTGGCAGTGAAGTGGTGCTAAACCACCAGTTCATCTTATTCAACTACAATCTTCCCCCATCCATCCTCCGTCCCCCATTCATGTTGTCTATGAGACAGATAAACTATAAAGATGGTACCCATTATATTTTATTATGATGGAAATGTGGAAGGCCTTTGATATATTCCACAGAGGGCTCAATAGAGAAGTCACAGTTTGACAAATCATTAAGTAAAATGATACAGCAAAACTATTCTGACATAGAATAAGTAAAAAGTAAAAACAAAACCCCTAAGACTGCTTCACAGCTTCTTTTTTTGTGTGTGTTACCTCCTTGGATAATTTACCCCTATGTAAAAGCCCATCCTTTTACAAGTTCACCTTTCACTCAATACTTATCCATAAAATGAAACATTGGCTCAGTACGATACTGGTTCTGGCTTATACCAACTCACAAGAGCCAACTGTTAAATTTTCAGGAAATTTGTAAGCCAGTTGTTAAACACAGTCAATATTAAAAATTAAATTAGATAAACTTGCAATTAAACAAATTATATAAAATAAGGGTAATTAATACTCTAAATCTATCACATCTTAATCATTTTATGATGTTCAAGACCATCCCCATGGAAAAGAAATGCAAAAAGCAAAAGGCTGTCTGGGGAGGCCTTACAAATAGCTGTGAAAAAAAGAGAAGCGAAAAGCAAAGGAGAAAAGGAAAGATATAAGCATCTGAATACAGAGTTCCAAAGAATAGCAAGGGGAGATAAGAAAGCCTTCCTCAGCAATCAATGCAAAGAAATAGAGGAAAACAACAGAATGGGAAAGAGTAGAGATCTCTTCAAGAAAATTAGAGATACCAAGGAAATATTTCATGCAAAGATGGGATCAATAAAGGACAGAAATTGTATGGACCTAACAGAAGCAGATGATATTAAGAAGAGGTGGCAAGAATACACAGAAGAACTGTACAAAAAAGATCTTCATGACCCAGATAATCACAATGGTGTGATCATTGACCTAGAGCCAAACATCCTGGAATGTGAAGTCAAGTGGGCCTTAGAAAGCATCACTACGAACAAAGGTAGTGGAGGTGATGGAATTCCAGTTGAGCTATTCCAAATCCTGAAAGATGATGCTGTGAAAGTGCTGCACTCAATATGCCAGCAAATTTGGAAAACTCAGCAGTGGCCACAGGACTGGAAAAGGTCAGTTTTCATTCCAATCCCAAAGAAAGGCAATGCCAAAGAATGCTCAAACTACCGCACAATTGCATTCATCTCACACGCTAGTAAAGTAATGCTCAAAATTCTCCAAGCCAGGCTTCAGCAATATGTGAACCGTGAACTTCCAGATGTTCAAGCTGGTTTTAGAAAAGGCAGAGGAGCCAGAGATCAAATTGCCAACATCCGCTGGATCATCAAAAAGGCAAGAGAGTTCCTGAAAAACATCTATTTCTGCTTTATTGACTAATGCCAAAGCCTTTGACTGTGTGGATCACAATAAACTGTGGAAAATTCTGAAAGAGATGAAAATACCAGACCACCTGACCTGCCTCTTGAGAAACCTATATGCAGGTCAGGAAGCAACAGTTAGAACTGGACATGGAACAACAGACTGGTTCCAAATAGGAAAAGGAGTACGTCAAGGCTGTATATTGTCACCCTGCTTATCTAACTTCTATGCAGAGTACATCATGAGAAACGCTGGGCTGCAGGAAGCACAAGATGGAATCAAGATTGCTGGGAGAAATATCAATAACCTCAGATATGCAGATGACACCACCCTTATGGCAGAAAGTGAAGAGGAACTCAAAAGCCTCTTAATGAAAGTGAAAGAGGAGAGTTAAAAAAGTTGGCTTAAAGCTCAACATTCAGAAAATGAAGATCATGGCATCTAGTTCCATCACTTCATGGGAAATCAATGGGGAAACAGTGTCAGACTTTTTTTGGGGGGGCTCCAAAATCACTGCAGATGGTGATTGCAGCCGTGAAATTAAAAGACGCTTACTCCTTGGAAGGAAAGTTATGACCAACCTAGACAGCATATTAAAAAGCAGAGACATTCCTTTGCCAACAAAGGTCCATCTATCAAAGCTATGGTTTTTCCAGTGGTCATGTATGGATGTGAGAGTTGGACTGGGAAGAAAGCTGAGTGTCGAAGAATTGATGCTTTTGAACTGTGGTGTTGGAGAAGACTCTTGAGGGTGGGTCCCTTGGACTGCAAGGAGATCCAACCAGTCCGTTCTAAAGGAAATCAGTCCTGGGTGTTCTTTGGAAGGAATGATGCTAAAGCTGAAACTCCAGGACTTTGGCCACCTCATGCGAAGAGTTGACTCATTGGAAAAGACTCTGATGCTGGGAGGGATTGGGGGCAGGAGGAGAAGGGGATGACAGAGGATGAGATGGCTGGATGGCATCACCAACTTGATGGACATGAGTTTGGGTAAACTCTGGGAGTTGGTGATAGACAGGAAGGCCTGGCGTGCTGCAATTCATGGGGTTGCAGAGTTGGACACGACTGAGCGACTGTACTTTTGAGGTGTTTTATATCAATCATATCTGTGCTGTATAATGATAGGCTACTCTGCATCTCTTCCCAACTTCATGTTTGGTGATATCATACTGGTTGTTTGAAAGCAGCTGAAGTTGGCAAACACTATAAATTAGGGTTCCTCCCCCAAGGGCTAGCCTGTTGCTAACCATTTACAAATACACCACTGACTCTGCTTTCAGGGGCATTGCACTTATGCCATCAGAGAAGGCACTGGCAACCCACTCCAGAACTCTTGCCTGGAAAATCCCATGGACTGAGGAGCCTGGTAGGCTGCAGTCCATAGGGTCTCTAGGAGTTGGACACAACTGAACGACTTCGCTTTCACTTTTCACTTCCATGCATTGGAGAAGGAAATGGCAACCCACTCCAGTGTTCTTGCCTGGAGAATCCCAGGGATGGGGGAGCCTGGTGGGCTGCTGTCTATAGGGTCGCACAGAGTTGGACACGACTGAAGCTAGTTAGCAGCAGCAGCAGCAGCACTTACACCATACTTGTGAGATCTGGGATAATCGCAAAGACTGAGGCATCACCCCAGCATTTGGTGGGGTTGCTTTCCTCTTCTGCCGGCAGACCAGCACACTGAGGCACAGAGGAAGTGGTGTATCTGGGACGCTGGCACAGTCTAATGGGCACTAAGTGGCTCAAAGAAATTTTCTGTCTACATTGAAGCTATGGTTCATGGCTAGTTTTAGGTTAAGCAGAGACATGGCCATAAAAACTCTTGTGGGTACACTTGCCAAGCAGCGATCTTGCTGAACAGTGTGCTTTTTTACTTTCTCAGTTTCGCTATAAAGTTTTGAACTTTGAGTACATTCAATGGATGCTGCCTAATGTACTACAATCATTTTTGAAGTGACACATATGACTGCCGACATTCAGTGATCACATGACTTAGCTCTCTCTGGCCAAAGATATTTCTGCCTCTTCCCAACCCTCTGGGTCTCCACTTGCAGGCTTTTAGCATCTTCTTCACAGATAGCATGATTGGAGTGTCCACTTCATAAAATTTCCTCTCATTCTATTCTTGGAGTCTAACAGTCTGCCAAGTTCACAACACATCTCCCAAGAATTCACCCCTTCTCCTTTAGTAAACATAATATAAATTTTGAGGTCAGTCCAACACGGTGCACATGCCAGCTCTGCTATTATTAAAGGCTGTTACTGCTGTTATCACACCTAAGTCTGAGTTTACTTATCTATATAATGGGTGTGGACTGAATAACTCTTTTGTCTCACTCATTTGAGTATATATGCTCAGTTGCTCAGTCCTGTTTGACTCTTTGCAATCCTGCAGCCTGTGAGACTCCTCTGTCCATGGAATTCTCCAGGCAAGAATACTGGAGTGGGTGGTCATTCTCTTCTCCAGGAGATTTTCCCGACCCAGGGATTGAATCCAGGTCTCATGCATTTCAGGCAGATTCTTTAGCATCTGAACCACCAGGGAAGCCTGCCTCTATGTGAATGTGAATATCCCCACTTAGTGACGGAAAAGGCAATGGTACCCCATTCCAGTACTCTTGCCTGGAAAATCCCATGGGCAGAGGAGCCTGGTAGGCTTCAGTCCATGGGGTTGCGAAGAGTCGGACACGACTGAGCAACTTCACTTTTCATTTTCATGCACTGGAGAAGGAAATGGCAACCCACTCCAGTGTTCTTGCCTGGAGAATTCCAGGGATGGGGGAGCCTGGTGGGCTGCCGTCTATGGGGTCACACAGAGTTGGACACGACTGAAGCGACTTAGCAACCACTTAGTGAGAGCAGGACCTCCACTTCCTCTTTTCAGGATTCTAGGGGATTGACTGGTGGCTGTGACTTCATCAAGCCCCATCCCGCCGCATCTGTGTCTTTGCCGTCACCTGGGTGCCTCTTTGCTTAGCCTCTGGCTACTGTGCATGTAGTTCTGGATGCCCCTTCCCCAAATCCTCGTATTGCTGCTCTTTTATTTCACTGGGCCACATGTGGACATACCCTTTCATTTAATTTTTCATAGAACTGCTGGGCCAGGCTGTATCCTTTAAAAAGATATAACTGATGATTCAAAGGTAAGAAAAGAATTATAACATGAAGAGTGATTGTCAACTGGCTACTGAGTGTGGCTGCCCTTGGGACTCATAGGCCCAGGATCTTCTGCCTTGGTTTCCACCTAGAGCCCAGGCTGGTGCCCTAGAGAAGGGGCAGTGTTTCCCTCCCTACACCTGGGACAAAGGAAGAACTAGTCAGCTGAAGTATAGAACAACAGAAATGTCCTAATATGAACAGTAGAGAGAAAATAGACTGGGAAAAAAAGAAAAGGAACAGAACTTGAGGAACCTGTGGAACCAAAAAGATCTAGTGTTCATGTCATAGGAGTTCTGGAAAAAGGAGAAAGAAAGTGGGCCTGAAAAAAATCTTCAAAGAAAAAATGACTGAATACTTCTCAAATCTGCTGAAAGACATAAATCTAAATCTGAGTCAATCCTAAACATGGTAAATCCAAATAAATCTACATCGAGACATATCATAGTCAGACTTCTAAAACTACAGACAAAGCAAAAGTCTTGAAAACAGTGTAAGAGAAATGACATCTTACCTTTAGGGGAAAAAAACAATTCAAATGACTCAAGATTTCTTATCAGAAAACATGGAGGCCAGAAGGGGGCAGCACAACATTTTTCAAATGCTGAAAAAAAGAAAAATTGTCAACCCAGAACCTTATATCCAGTGAAAATATCTTTCATGAATAAAGAAGAAATCGAGACATTTTCAGATGAAGGAAAACTAAGATAGTTTGTTCTTAGAGGAAGTTGTCTCAACAGAAAGGAAATGATAAAAAGAAGGAATCTTGGAACACCAAGATGGAAGAAAGAACAGCTCAAGCAAAAATAAGGATAAATACAAAAATAGGGATAAATACTTTATCTTGCGTCTTCTAAACTATGAACTTGGACACTCAACTAGATATATTATATATCTATTGTCATAAGTTAGAAGTTTAGCTAAAAGCTTTGGGAAAACATTCTGTAAGTTCTGTTTTCTGCCCCCTCATAGCATGGGTAGTAAACTTAATTTAATAGGAGTGAAGTTTGTGGTCCTGCCTTAAGGTCACCATGAGTCTTAACTTATATCTTCACTCTGGGCTTCCCTGGTGGCTCAGATGGTAAAGAATCTGCTAGCAATGCAAGAGACCTGGGTTCAATCTCTGGGTTGGGGAAGATCCCCTGGAGAAGGAAATGGCAACCCACTCCAGTATTCTTGCCTGGAGAATCCCAGGGACAGAGGAGCCTGCTGGGATACAGCGCATGGGGTCACAAAGAGTTGGACACAACAGAGCTACTAAAGCTTAAGGTCAAAGGATCATGAAACACACCACAATAGGGGACAGCCTGTCCATGAGAGTCCCCAACAGAATTGTTGATTGTCATCAAAGGGCCAAATCCTCCGGTCGATTACAGCTGCCGCTCCTGTAGCCTGTCAGACAAACATGCTGTTCCAGCCAAAGCCCGTCAATTTCAGTCCCACTTCCTTTATATGCAGGCCTCCCATTAGGAATAAGATTAAGTCTGGAGCCTTTGTTTAAGGTCTTCCTTCCATTTAATATTGTTATTTTCTTTCTTGATCTTTTGTTCTATCATTTTAGTTTTTAGGGCAGCAGCAACATAAATAAACTTCATGGGAAAATGTTTCTGAGGCTTCAAATTGCTGGCAGGCGCAAGTGGACCACTAATTGGCTGAGAGACACACAGGGCTCCTCTCTCTTTGGGATATGATTGTGGCAATGCCTGGGGAACCTGGAACTGACAAACTGCTGACAGAAATGTGCTTTGGCTGGATAAACAGGGTAATTCATAACAACCAAGCATGGAAGGAGACTCAGTTCTGCCACATCTGAACAGGAAGTGTATTTTGCCATCCATGTAGTACAGCCTGCATGAGTTTTGCTTGAGAAAAACTGTGGCTCTGGCCTTTTGTGACATGATATATGATCTTTCTCCCATCTATTTTCCACTCATCACTTTTTTTCTTCTATCCCATGCTCCTCCTTCAAGGAGCTACTTGTTCCCCACTTTCTGCCTCTGTGCCTTTATTCATGCTGTTAATTTTGCCTGTAACAACTTTTTCCTCTTATCTACCCGGAAAGCTCCTACTCATTCTTTAATCTAATTCAATAGCTTCTTCCTCTATGGAACCTTCCCTGAACCTACTCCACCTTCATCTCTACCCCATTCCAATGAATTGACTTCTCCTGGGTCTCCTGTAGCACTTTGTATAGCACTATTATTATTATTATTTAATTTATTTATTTTAATTAGAGGTTAATTACTTTATTGAATGGTTTGCCTCCAAGTAGCATATTTTCTGGGCTCCAAAATCACAGCAGATGGTGATTGCAGCCATGAAATTAAAAGACACTTACTCCTTGAAAGGAAAGTTATGACCAACCTAGATAGCATATTCAAAAGCAGAGATATTACGTTGCCAACAAAGATCTGTCTAGTCAAGGCTATGGTTTTTCCAGTGGTCATGTATGGATGTGAGAGTTGGACTGTGAAGAAATCTGAGCGCCAAAGAATTAATGCTTTTGAACTGTGGTGTTGGAGAAGACTCTTGAGAGTCCCTTGGACTGCAAGGAGATCCAACCAGTCCATCCTAAAGGAGATCAGTCCTGGGTGTTCATTGGAAGAACGGATGCTGAAGCTGAAACTCCAATACTTGGGCCACCTCATGGGAAGAGCTGACTCATTGGAAAAGATTCTGATGCAGGGAGGGATTAGGGGTAGGAGGAGAAGGGGACGACAGAGGATGAGATGGCTGGATGGCATCACTGACTCAATGTACATGAGTTTGGGTAAACTCTGGGAGTTGGTGATGGACAGGGAGGCCTGGTGTCCTGAGATTCATGGGGATGCAAAGAGTCGGACATGACTGAGTGACTGAACTGAACTGAACTGAATTACTTTACAATATTGTAGTGGGTTTTGCCATACATTGACATGAATCAGCCATGCGTGTACATGTGTCCCCCATCCTGAACCCCCCTCTCACCTCCCTCCCCACCCCACCCCTCAGAGTTGTTCCAGTGCACTGGCTTTGAGTGCCCTATTTCATGCATTGAACTTGGACTGGTGTAGATCACTATTATTGTTGTTCAGTCACTCAGTCCTGTCTGACTCTTTGAGACTCACATGGACTGTGGCAAGCCAGGCTTCCCTATCCTTCACCATCTCCTGGAGCTTGCTCAAACTCACGTCTATTGAGTCAGTGATGCTATCCAACCATCTCATCTCTTCTGTCATCCCCTTCTCCTTCTGCCTTCAATCTTCCCAGCATCAGGGTCTTTTCTAATGAGTCAGCTATTCGCATCAGGTGGCCAAAGTATTGGAGCTTCAGCTTCAGCATCAGTCCTTCCAATGAATATTCAGGGTTGATTTCCTTTAAGATTGGTTTGATCTCCTTGCAGTCCAAGGGACTCTTCTCTAACACCACAGTTCAAAAGTATCAGTTCTTCAGTGCTCAGCCTTCTTTATGGTCCAACTCTTACATCCACATGTGACTACTGGAAAATAGTCTGCTTCATTTTATATTATGTCCTCCAGTGGACTGAGAAAATGTGATCTTGTTCTTCCTTTTAACTTCAGAGACTGATTCAGTGTTGAACATGTGGTAAGAATTCAATAAATTCTCATCGATCTAGCAAATAAATAGATGAGGATACGTGCAATGTCATAGTGATAAAATACTGCCTAACACATCAGTGTTAGAAAAAAGGAGTAAAAGGTGCAATGCCAGAATTCCACTTCTGGGAAGACATAGTAAACGTACTTTATCCTATTCCTTCTTGGATATTATATAAGAAACAAGCATAAGGAGACGCTGAAAGTTGGAGAGAAGAAGACAGACTGCTTAGGACCTGGAGATCCAAAGAACTCAGTGGTGAGTTCTTCAGGTTTTCTTTCTGCCCTTATTATCCCAGACTGGTAGCTGAGTGAGCTGGCAACCTGCAAACACCCATGTGTGCGGACAAAAGAAGGCCCCAACAAAAGCTTGCTCTCTCTAGTCAAAGGGCCAGGAAAGGAGCAGCCTAGAAAGATGGAAAGCTTGTGGAGGGGAAGAAAACTACTCAAGTCAACCTCCACAAAAAAACTCTGGGTCCCTTGCCATGCCAGCAGAAACCAGATGGGAATCTTAGACTTCTACCCAGTCTATAATAAGTTTTCTCAAGTTCCTCCTACCTGGAGTGGTGACAGAGAAAACTGAGTAGGGAGCTGGGACTTCATTCCCACTGAGAGGTAGTGAGTGGCCCGTGCCCATGAGGTGTCAGTAGAGGGCATGTGGGGATCAATAGTGAGCAGTCCTAACCCTCTAAGGCAGACACGTTTCAGTGGGGATCTCGTGGGAAGCCAGAACTGGCTCCCCAGCCCAGTGTAATGAAGGGGTCCCTTGCTCAGGCATCAGTGAAGCCTAAGTGGGAAACCTGGACTCCACCTCCACTTGCCAGGAATGAGGTGGCAGCCTTTCTTTTCTCACTGGAGCCGTGTCAGAGGAAGACAGCTAAAACTAAAGGTTAAACTCAGATTTGCTACCCAGGATCTTTTTGGTTTGCACCAAAGAGAGGTATTTCCTGTTAAAACCTTGGATTCATTTACTTACTCATGGAATGTTAATTGAATATCTACCATGTGTTAGGGTTAGTGCATGGCATTGAGGATAGAACTCAGAACAAGACAGACATGGATGTGATCTCCGCCCACAAAGAACTTACATTCTGGTAGGGAACACAGACTTCACAGAAACAAATATATTATAGCATAATAAAATTAAGAAGCATTAATAATAGTATAATAAGAAAACCATATCATCATTAACCCTTTGGTGGTACTCAATGTATACATGTACAACCACCCAGAAGCCAGACTCTTCTCTTTCACACTGGTTATCAACACTTCCAACCTCTTGATCAAAAACCATTCCAGAAAGCAAACACGAGATTCTCTGATTCACTGAGAGTATCTTTTAAAAAATGGATCCTCATGATAAATTAGCTAGGAGAAGTTTTTAAAATTCACAGTTCATCAATAGATAAGAAGTCTTTGAATACATAAAGTATTCACTAACCTATAGGATTTATACTTACCTCAACAACATTTCCCAGTTTTCATTCATGAACTTAACTGGTATATTTATAGATTTTACACATGAATGATTGTGCTTTTTACTTAGCGAAAGTTTATTGAGCATTTACTATGTGTCAGACTCTGTACCAGGTTTTAGGGACATAAAGATGAAGACAATACAAAGTGTTGAGAATAGAGGCAGGGAGAATTTCTCCCTCAAGTCTCTGTATGAATCTTACAAGGGAAAAAAAACAGAAAGAAGAGACATCCTACTTATTATGGAGTTATTTGGAATTGGAAAAGACTGGAAATAGTCCAAGCGTCCATCAGTAGAGGACTGATTGAATAAATATTGGTATATCTATACAATGGTGTACCATGTAGCTGTAAAAGAAATAAGGACTATCTCAGTATAATGCTAGGATGTAATCTTTGGAATACTGTGTTCACTTCAAGAAAAGCAAGGGGGATGAAATGTGCAAAGTATGCTATCATATAAAAATAGAAGGATAAATAAACAAGTTTTCATAAGAATATAGTTATCTATTAGAAAGGAAAGGAATAAGACTGTGATCAAAGTTACACTTCTCTGAATATTTGTTTTGCAGATTTGACTTTGAAGCTATATAAATGTTCAATATAATTAAAAACAAAATTCAATTAAAAAACCAATTTCTAATAATTGAAAGCAATAAGAAACAAATATATTTGTGTATAAAGTTGGTTGCATAACCACACAAATAAAAACTCTTTTAACTGTCTGTATAATGCAGGATTTTGTCAGTGAATTCTTAGTGAGATATACCCTAGGAAAAAAAGCTCTGCAAAATAAACAAACAATTTCAGAACAAAGCCAAAAAACCCTTAAACTGTTTTTAGCAATGATATTTTTGGTGTATTGTCATTATATGTGTATTTTGTGAAATACAGATTATGTGTATATTTTGTGAAAGAACCAGTGAATGTCCTTTAGTATCGTTGAGAACTGAGATTTCAGAATAAGAAAAAGGAGCTATGAATCCAAGAATTTAAGTACATATCCTGTGTACCTAAGTTCACGTAGTAAGTACTGGTGTTAACTGGTTGTGTGTTTTAAAGCAAACATACAAATTCCCTTCTTATCTATGTCTACAGAAAAGGCCTAGAAATGATGACTGATCCACTAGCCAGGAGCACTCTAGTGAATTAATGGATCTAGACAATGGTTAATAACTGCTAACACCACAAGAAAGACAGGTACTTTTTGTTCCTAACAGAAATAAAAACTGAACCTCGATCTGATCAAGCCTCTAGATCTTATTACGAATTCACAGAAAACAGAATGGAGAGAGAGGACGTGCTAAATGACGCTGTGTGTGCTGAGTTGCTTCAGCTGTGCTTTACTCTTTGAGACCCTATGCACTGTAGCCCCCCAGGCTCCTCTGTCCATGGGGTTCTCCAGGCAAGAATACTGGAGTGGGTTGCCAGTTTCTCCTCCAGGGGATCTTCTGTGGAGATGTAATAATCAAGAGACACTCTAGTAAGCTGTACCAGAAAAATGGCCCAGTTTCTTCAACAATTAAATTACAAGGGGAAAAAATAATGGCAGGAAAACTATATGTTTAAAGAGACCAGGTAGCGCTAGTGGAAAAGAACCTGCCTGCCAGTGCAGGAGATGTAAGGGACACTAGTTCTATCCCTGGGTCGGAAAGATCCCCTGGAGGAGGAAATGGCAACCCACTCCAGTATTCTTGCCCGGAGAATCCCATGGATTGAGGAGCCGGAGGGCTACAGTCCATGGGGTCACAAAGAGTTAGACATGACTGAAGCAACTTAGCAAAGAGACCAAAGAGGCATATTAATCAATTTCAATATATGAATGCTATTTGGATATTAACTTGACTAAGTTGCTTGCTTAAAAAACTAGACAATTGGTGACACTTGAATGTTGACTGGATGTCATTTGACATTAATGAATTAATGTTAAATTTTAAAATGTTCAAATTAAAAAGTTTTAAAAACCACAATAATAGCTATGCTTTTGAAGAGAGACCTTGTCTTCTGAAGATACATATGGCAATATTTATAGGTGGCAAGACATAGACAGGGATTTACTTCAAAATATTTCAGAGGTGGGGGAACTGAATGGGACAGATATGAAACAACATTTACCATAAACTGAGAATTGTTGAAGTCGGATGATGGATTCATGAGGACTCACTATAGCACTCTCTCTGCTTTTGCAAATGTGCAAAAATATTCATGCTAAAATGTTAATAACAAAAAAGAGACAACCTACTTAATACAAGGTTTACTTTCTGAGTTCATTAAGGCTTCGTCTGACCATGTTTAGGACCTGTCATCTGGTTCCCGTTTCCTTAGATACTAACAAATATTATTATGAAAAGAAAAATGAATTTGCTGAGATACTTTTTCCGTGTGCTCCCCTAATGTAAGAGAAATCGGGGGCTGCCAAACCTGTGAAACTGAAACTGGGGTGAGGAGCCTAGTGTGGTTGCTGACTTGCTGTTTAGGGTTCTGCTTCTTCAATTTGGTCCCTGATACTGATACCCAACAGCCATCTGTGGCTGTGGCTTGGAAATGATGTGGCATCTGAAAGGGAGGGAACTCCAACAGTAGGCTTGTGTCAACTGCTCAATAAAGAAGAACCTAAAATATTGTCTCCATGTAGCATTAGTCATTGAGAAACGTTTCTGAAACTTGGGTCATGGGTTTTTAGGGTTCTTAGGAACCTTATAGCTTTTCTAGTCCAAATCATTTGTGGCAGATGAAAAAAAATGAAAGCCCAGAGAAATGAAGTGACTTGGTCAAGGTTGCAGAGCTCCTGGCAGAGCTGGGGTTAGAGCTCACGTTTTGCTGGTTTCCAGAGTTCTGTGCCCTTTCCTCCAGACTACATCTGGAGTGGGTGGTACCTTGATGTGTTTCTTCGGTCTTAGTTTGAATTCCATATGGTAAGTACCACTAATTCTCTGGAGTCATGTTCTATTGTTGCTGTTGTTTAGTTGCTCAGCCGTGTCTGACTCTTTTGCGACTCCATGAGATTGTAGATTGCCAGGCTCCTCTGTCCATGGGGTTTCCCAGGCAAGAATACTGGAGTAGGTTGCATTTCCTTCTCCAAGGGGTCTTCCCACCCAGAGATGGAACCTGTGTCTCCTGCATCGGCAGGCGGATTCCTTACCACTGAGCCACCTGGGAAGCACAATGTTTTACTACAATGTGGAATCCTCAGTTCTTCCAGCAATGTGTGTGTTGGTGGGGAGGGGAGTGCATGACTTTAAAATAGTTAACATGATTGGCTGAAGGAAACTTCTTAGGGGAAGTTGTGACTTGTGCTTGGTAGTGAAGAAAGCTGCATATCAGAGCGTGAGTTTGCTCGCCAGATTCTAGGAAGGAGTTTATACAATAAGTGGTCTCTGGTGTCAGATAATCTGAGACTGAATCTATGTTCTACTGCTTTCCACCTGTGTGACCTTATACAAATTATCAGTGTCTGTATAACATCTAAAAATGAGGATAATTATAGCATCTACATCATGGTGTCATTGTAAAAACTCACTGAATCAGTATAAGTGAACCTCTTAGACCAAGGCCTGGCACCGTTCAGTCTCTATTGGCTGTGACCTAAGACTACATGCAAGTAGCAGTCATTGGGCATGACCAACAGGACTTAGGTAGAAGATCATTAGGCTTCCCTGGTGGCTCAGTGGGTGAAGAATCTGCCTGCAATGGTTCAATCTCAGCTCAACCTCTGGGTTGGGAAGAGCCCCTGGAGGATGGCATGGCAACCCACTTCAATATTCTTACCTGGAGATTCCCCATGGACAGAGGAGCCTGGTGGGCTACAGTCCTTGGAGTCTCAGAGTCGGACTCGACTGAATGACTAAGCACAGAACAGCATAGAAGATCATTAGGCACTTGGTAATTTCAAGTAGAGCCTGCTTGCTGAAACTACCTTGGAGTATGTTAACTATTTCTTAGGATATTAAAAGTCTTCTTCAATCTAGAGCTGATACAGTGCCTGAAAGTCTCAGCCCTGGTTAATGAAGTTAAAGACTGTTTTATGATTAATTGTTACCTAGAAGTAGTAAGTGTAATCATATAAGTCATCATACACCTCATTGTCAATTCACTCATCATCCAAGGGAGAGCGAGTCAGTTAGCCAAGGCTTTATGGTAGGAAGCACAGTCAAGAACAATATTGAGGAATGTCAACTAAAAAGATGCACAATGTGATGCTGCTGCTGCTGCTGCTGCTAAGTCGCTTGAGTTGTGTCCGACTCTGTGCAACCCCAGAGACGGCGGCCCACCAGGCTCCCCCGTCCCTGGGATTCTCCAGGCAAGAACACTGGAGTGGGTTGCCATTTCCTTCTCCAATGCAGGAAAGTGAAAAGTGAAAGGGAAGTCACTCAGTCGTGTCTGACTCTTAGCGACTGCATGGACTGCAGCCCACCAGGCTCCTCTGCCCATGGGGTTTTCCAGGCAAGAGTGCTGGAGTGGGGTGCCATTGCCTTCTCTGGCACAACGTGATAGTCGCTAGTTAAGTTTTATTTAGGGCAAAATGAAGACTGCAGCCTGGAAATAGCACCTCAGATAGCTCTGAGGAACTGTTCCAAAGCAGCAGTAGGGGAAGGTCAATATATAAGATTCTGGTGAAGGAGGGGTTCAATGCAATCAAGTACTTACTTTATAAAAAGTTTTCTATTAGTCCTGAGGAGCTGATGTCACATGAAGGGATTTAGTGCTTTTCTAGGTATGAGGAGATGCAAGATTGGAACCATGAAATCAGTTCCTGAAAATATCTAACTATCTAAAAACCTGCTCCACCAGTTTCCCTGGAGCACAGAGTGCCTTACCTTCCACCCTGAATTCCCTTCAGGGAGTGTTGAAGGTTGGCAGCTGCAGCAGCACAGGCAGATGGCAAATGCCCTTGTGGTTGTTGTTCAGCCGCTGGCAAATGCTCTTGGTGAGTGACAATTTGTTGTTGACAAGAACCTGATGAACACCTCCAAGGCAGTTATAATAGACACTATTGGTGCCCATGTCCCCTGGCTGTCACTTCCGTATTCCCAGGGCTGCTTTCTCAGAAACCTTGAACCCTGTCTCAGGGTGCTTTATTCTGTAGCTCTGAAAGTATATTCAGCCCATGAGCAGGGAAGTCTGGAAGTGCAGGAACATTAATGACCCTGGAGTAACTCTCCAACATCTCCAATGACAGTGGGTGAGTTGGTGGCTAATACCCCAGCTTCCAGCCCCACATTTGGAATAACTCTGAGGTGTGTTCTGCACTGTCTCCCAGTTCCCCCATGGAATTGAGTTCCCTTGCCCATACTGGTAATCAGCACAAAAAAGTACCCTCTATTACCTGTTTATTCTCACTCCTCTACTATCCTGGTGGTTTCCTGGTGTGTCTCATAACTAGGTTACCTGCACACTGAAATTCTGGTATCAGTTTCAGTGTGTATGTATGGAGAGGTCTCCCTCACTGGTGGCTCAGATGGTAAGGAATCTGCTTGCAATGCAGGAGACCTGGGTTTGATCCCTGGGTTGGGAAGATCCCCTGGAGAAGGGAAGAGCTACCCACTCCAGTATTCTGGCCTGGAGAATTCCATGAACAGAGGAGACTGGCAGCCTATAGTCCACGGAGTTGCAAAGAGTTGGACACGACTGAGCAACTTTCACTTTCTTTTTCACTTTTATGTCACCAAGAAATGCTCTGATACCAGCTGGGGTGTCCTACAATTTAACTCAATTCTGATGGTATCTATCTATCAGAGAGAGCATCAGGTTCCACAGGTTAAGGGCTCAGTCCCATAAGACTGCCCTTGCTTTGGATGCGAATTGAAATTCCAGGCTGTTACTTGTGTTTTTGACTGACTTGCTATAAATCAGAAGTTCCTATGACTCCCTTGATTAATATCTGAGAGTGGCTCTTGGATTCAGGAAACATGTTTACTCACTGAATTGTCGCTTTATTACAAAGAATACTAAAGGATACGAATTCACAGTCAGATGAAGAGATACAATAAGGCGAGGTTCCGAACAAAGAAGCTTCTGTTCCTGTGGAATTTGGGGCTGGTACAGTGGCATGTGGAAGGGCTCTATTTCACCAGCCTGGAAGCTCTTTGAACCGCCTCCTTTCAGGTTTTTATGGAGGCTTCATTACACAAGCATGATTGATTAAATCATTGGCTATTCAATTTCAAATTTCAACTCCTCTTACCTCTATAGAAATCAGGAGCCAGAACTGAAAGTCCCATGGTAGGTTCCCCTGAAAACCAGCTCCCAATCCTTAGGTACTTTCCAAAAGTCATCTCATCAGTCCTTAGGTACTTTCCAAAAGTCATCTTATTAATGTAAACTCCATTATGGAGGAAAGGTGCTTGTTATGAATAGTATGACAGACGCCCATTTTATCTTTGTGGCTCCCAAGCAATTTCAGGACCTGAAGTGAAAGTGAAAATCGCTCAGTAGTATCCAACTCGTTATGACCCCATGGACTTAACAGTCCATGGAATTCTCCAGGCCAGAATACTGGAATGGGTAGCCTTTCATTTCTCCAGGGGATCTTCCCAACCCAGGGATTGAACCCAGGTCTCCTGCACTGCAGGTGGATTCTTTACCAATTGAGCTATGAGGGAAGCCCCAGGACCTGAAGACAGGAGACCAAATATTGTAACAAAAGATGCTCCCATTGCTCTTATCACTAAGGGCATTCCAAGACTTTGGGGATCTGTGAGCCAGAAACCATGGAGAAGACCAAATAGATATTAGAAATATACTTTGGTTATGTGAGTGACCAAATATATATTTTTTATACATCATGATACCTCACATTCAAATCTGTACCTAAGGATCTGCTTTGGGGGAAGTCCAGAGCAGGATAGCAGCCTTCCAGCATTTGGCTGGGGCTCCCCATGCCTCTTGTTCCTTCTGCCTCTCCCCATTCTCCTCATCTGCAACCACAATTTCAACCCCAAAATTTAAGGGCTGTTTTTTCTTTTATTTAATTTTGGCTGTGCTGGGTCTCCGTTGCTGCCTGTGGGCTTTCTCTAGCTGCCGTGAGTGAGGGCTACTCTCTAGCTGTGGTGTGGTGCGTTCTCATTATGGCCCTCTTGTTGCAGAGCACAGCCTCTAGGGCACACCAGCTTCAGTAGCTGTGACACAGGGGCTTAGTTGCTCTGCGGCACGTGGGATCTTAGTTTTGAAAACCATGTTCCCTGTAGGCAGCTTCTTAACCACTGAAGCACCAGGGAAGTCCCAGGGACTATTTTTCTGAGGTAGCTACTAGTATTTCTATGGAAATCTCCCTGGGGTAGGTAAGGAATAGGTATTCAGAATTAACAGTATCACAGAATCCTCCTGAAATAAGCAAGCCACATTGACACTTGGGAAAGGGGAAAAGTCAAAATAAACCATTTCTCTGTGGAACTCAGGAATTCAACCTTCTTGACAACCAATTCCTAAATAAAATCAGGAAATTCAAATTTGGGCTGGAAGCAAGTTGTCTGACATCTCTTGCATCAATACCACCATTAACAAAATTTGCAAGTTGTATCCATTCTGATACAATTTTAATAATATAGTATTTTAATAATTACATCAAGTTCATCAGGCTCCTTTGAAAGTATAATTTTATACAGATTTGGAAAATATTACATTTCTAAATCTTTTATGCAACGAACTGACAAGAACAAGCATCTTATTAAAATTAATGAAATGATTTACTCCTTTAAAGTTCAATATTGCCAAAAGCTGAGTAGTATTTAGACAATGATGACAAGGCCAAAACAAGTAACTGTGAAAGTAATCTCTTTCAGACCAGGCATACTAAGTGCCTTTGCAACATTTTTTTTCCTTCCTACAAAGTAATGACAAAACTTACCAAGTCTAATATAAAGTTTGGCTCATTGAAATTTTAATTAGGTAATAATATTCAATGTTTATATAGTTTTTTTTACCATAGTGCTCCAAGAATTATCAAATAATAATTGAACTTTCTAAGTCACCTACTTCACTGCCTCTTACCCCTCACCTTTATGAAGAATTTTTAAAAATAACTTCAAGCATATGATAATTATATTGTTAATTATAATTAACAATAATTATATAATTGTTAATTATAACAATAATTGTTAAAAGGTTCTAAAAGTAGAGTTTTATCAATTTGTCATTCATTTTTTCAGTCATTCACCATTACAATAAAATTTTCCATTTATCCATCCATTCATCCACACACTCACCCATATACTTACAAATTTTTATTAAGCAACCACCACATGCGAGGTCTTACGGTAAATTCTGGCTCTACAGTGGTGATCAAAACAGTTATGGGTCCCAGCTCTCATGGAGCTAGGAGTATAGTCAATTCTACAGCATAAATTCTAATAAGATTTATGTGCTTATACTGTTTTCATCCAAAATAATTTTTGAAATATGCTTTTCCTAATTAAGATTTGGATAGTTAATTTCAGATATAATACTTTTAGTTGCACAGATCTAGAGATAAGATTTGAAAAGAGAATGGAGGCCTTGTCTGAACACAGCTGAGTTCAGCAAACACAAACCTGTATTCCGTGCAGGTTAATGTGGTTAGATCACATTATGAGGTGTGCCAGTGTGGCAAAGCAAGGCAGTGGCTCATGGAAACCAATATATTAGCTCACTTCTGTTTTAATGTTGTTCTGTTAAGTTTTTTTAAAAAAAATAATTAAGAGAACAGAGGTTACGTGCAAGGCTAAAATTTATGATGCTTCCATCTTAAGAATTCCTATGACAACTTGGGGTTCGAAAATTTTTCTTCCCTTCCTTGGTCATTGACGCTTCTAAAAGGGCAGATAAATAATCATTCCTGACTCATAGAGCAAGCTGAACCATCTCTAGCTGAGAGAAATGTACCATTTCCTCCGGAGATGTGTTTGCTCACATGGCTTAGTCGTAGATATCTCTATGCTGGGTTAGGTCCTGAGAGAGTTGAGTTCTCACAAAGAGCAAATGAGTTCACCTTTATTTTCAATGACATGATTTTTACCACAGCAATTGCTGTAGCCTTTTTTTTTTTTTTTGTCTAGTCAGAGGTGGGAGTACAAAACTGGTGATTTAGATATTTCCTTCCCTCTACCTTGGGAAATCGTTGACAAACTGCTAGTGAATCAGGCCTCATCTGTACTGGACAAGAGTGTTAAGAGGAAATCATCCTGCAGGAATTCTGAATGACTCACACTTGACTGAGCTTTCTTTAGAACAATTTTTGTATTACAGGTGTTTTATATTGATACATGTTGCCATTATGACTACTCTATGCAAATCACTTGTATAATAATTTTTGGAACATAGCACATTTATTTGCATGTTCACGTTAGCTTGTTAGACCCTGAGTTCCTACATGGCAGGAATTGTCTTTTCTTCTTGGTATTTCCAGGGATTAGCACAGTGCTCAGTTAATAGTGAAAGTCGCTCAGACATGTCTGACTCTTTGCGAGTCCATGGACTATACAGTCCATGGAATTCTCCAGGCCAGAATACTGGAGTGGGTAGCCTATCCCGCCTCCAGGGGATCTTCCTGACCCAGGAATCGAACTGGGTTCTCCTGCATTGCAGGCGGATTCTTTACCAACTGATCTATCAGGGAAGCCCGCTCAGTTAATAGAGGTGCTTGATAAGTGTTTGTTGTGTGAATGAATGAATCTCTCTGAATGCTCAATAGTGAGGACTCAGAAGTGTATTTGGATCGGTTATTAACGTGGCCACTCTGCACTGTTGGCTGGTATGACTACATGTGAGCCTGCTTAGGTTTTCTACAACATGGCTAATATTCATGGCATTACTATATCCAGTGTTCTTCCCGTGGAGTTGCTCTTGTAGTTCGGATGGAAAAGCTGCTATATTATTTCAAACGGTTGTGAAATAATAAAATAAATAATAATCTCAAATGTCAGAGAAAATTATTTTCATCGCACTTAAAAAGCAATTCTACAAGATCTACTTACAAAATATACACAAAAGGAGAAAATAGTGTTACAGACTGAGTACCATGTATTATTTTTATAGTAGGAACAAGAATGTTTGCCATGCAGCAGTATGTGGTTAAGATAAAAATATCTTTTCAAATAAGTCAGGGCATTTTTTTTTCCATGTTAAGCCACAGGATGAAACAACAAGAAGGAAGTGATTTATTGATTATAACATTTAAAAGTTACTTTTCTGAATCAATTCTTATTTTAATAGAGCTAAAATCATTAGGAAGTTTTGAGGATATGGGCATAAGGGCATAAAGACACATGCTTGTCACTGTTTGGAGCATATACCAGGGACAGAAATGTTAGATTTCTGATTTTATCTATTAGGATTGGTCAAGGATGTATAATGGACTTCCGCGGTGGCTCAGTGGCAAAGAATCTGCCTGCCAATGCAGAAGACACAGGAGATATGAGTTTGATCTCTGGGTCAGGAAGATCCCCTGAATGAGAAAGTGGCAACCCACTCCAGTATTCTTGCCTGGGAAATCCCATGGACAGAAGAGACTGGCGGGCTATAGTCCATGGGGTCACAAAGAGTTGGACAAGACTGAGCACGCACGCATAAAGATGTATGTAACAGAAAGTTCCAAATAATAGTGGATTAATATAAATGTTGTTTTCTTTCATGTAAAGGAAGTTCTCAGGTAAAGAGTACAGGAATGGTACAGAGGCTCCTCTCTGTTCCGCTGTCACCAACACTTGGTCTGTATTCAAGTTTGCCACATGGTACCAGGATTTTTGCTGGAGTTCTAGTCATCACATTTACAATCCCGGCAGTAGGAAGGAGGAAGGGGAAAAGGACACTCCTTCCTGCTGATTCAGCTTTCTTTAAAGGAACTTCCTGACTAAAAGTTTATTAGTTTTGCTTATCCTTTCAAAGAAACAGGTTCTTGGGTTCAAATGTTGTTTGGGATTTTTCTTGTTTCCTGAGGTAAGCTTGTATCAGTATAAACTTCCCGCTTAGAACTGCTTTTGTTGAGTCCCATAAGTTTTGGATGAAAAAGCTTAGGAAACCAAAAACAAAAGGAAAAGACAACCTATGAAATGGGAGAAAATATTTGCAAATGATGCTACTGGCAAGGGAGTAATTTCTAAAATATACAATCAGCTCATACAGCTTAATGTAAAAAAAAATCAAAAAATGGGCAGAAAACATAAACAGACATTTCTCCAAAGAAGATATACAGATGGCCAACAGGCACATGATGCTCAACACTGCTAATTATTAGAGAATGCAAATCAAAACTGCAATGAGGTATTACCTCACACCAGTCAGAATGTCCATCATTAAAAAGTCTATAATTAATAACTGCTAGAGAAAGTATACAGAGAAAGGAACCCTACTACACTATTGGTGGGAATGTAAATTGGTGCAGCCTCTTTAAAGAACTCTTCCTCAAAAAAATGAGAGTTACCGTATGACCGAGCAATTCTACTCCTGGGCACATATCCAGAAAAGACAATAATTCTAATTTGAAAGGTATCTGAACTTCGGCATTCATAGCAGCACTATTTACAGTAGCCAAGACATGGATGCAACCTAAGCGTTCATTGACAGTTAAATGGATAAAGAGGATGGGTATATATATATGTCATGGCATGTTACTTGGTCATAAGAAAGAATGAAATAATGCCATTTGCAGCAACATGGATGGACCTAGAGATTATTATATTAAGTGAAATAAGTCAGAAAAAGGAAGACAAATATCATATGACATCACTTATATGTGAAACCTAAAGGAAATGACGCAAATGAACTCATTTACAAACCAGACATAGACTCACAGACAGAGAAAGCAGACGTATGGTTATAAAGAGAAAAGGAGCTTGAGATTAACATACACACACTACTACACATGAAATAAGTAAGCAACTAGAACCTATCGTATAACATAGGGACCTATATTCGATGTCTTATAACAACCTATAATGGTCAAGAGTCTGAAAAAGAAGTTCTATGTGCATTTGTGTGTGTATGTATAACTCAATCACTTTGCTGTACACTTGAAACTAACACACATTGTAAATCAACAATAATTTAAATTAAAAAAAATTAATAGAAAAAAATAAAGTAACTTTCTGGAAGCTCTCAGCCAATGATTTTTACTTACATCTCCTGGACCATTACTAACAGTGAGACAGCCTGGAAAAGACCATCTTTTAACTGTGTACATTTGTGACTCCAAATAAAATTCGAGGTGTGTTACCAGGGAATAAGGAGATGGCTGTTGAGTAGCAAATCAGCAGGCCCTGCTACTGAAGAAACCAGATAAAACACAGGTAAAAAAAGCCATAACACTTTCTGGGGGTTATTGGATGATCAGAGTACCAATGGGAATGTGTATGTAGAGATACTCCAAATGTGAGTATCTGTGGCCAGAGCAGGGATGGCCTGAGTACTCTTTGAGGGAAAGGCAGGCTGTAGATCTGTTGAAATGTCTCACGGGGTAGTTAAAACTCATTATGTTGGCAAATTTATCAAGATTCAGGGTTGATCTTCATTACTGTAGGGATTGAAACTTGATTTTTTTTTAAAGTACACTGAAAGTAGATGTGAGTCTTAAAGAGAAATTCAAATACCCTTAACTTAAAGGTAAAAAAAAAATCATAGATGTAGGAAAGCAAAGTGTTTATTATTATTTTGCAATAAGAAATAACTGTCTCAGGGAGCAAAATGCTCACAGAAGTTTGCTTGGTGAGCATGGAATTAGAAAAAGACCAGATAAATCATCTGAATGCCTAGTGGAATTAGGCTAAAGACAGGATTGGCTGCTGTGGGATCAGAAGGCAGGTGTAAGGACTCATCTCCCTGTCTCCCTGTATCCCCAGATGTCCTCCTCTCCTTCTGATTGGGATGTTCTTGAGAGATGTTCACTATCAAGCTGATTACAGCCTATCTTGTAGACTTGTGAACCTCACTGTCTCTTCAGAGTGATTTGTGTATTTCCACTCTACCCCAGTACGTATGGAGTTTACAATTTTAATTCTGTTAAAATTTAACTCTCAGAGGGCAATTTAATTCTACTTACTTCTGAGTTCTCAGGAGATGCCTCAGTAAAGCCCCATAGGCTGCCTCTATAGGCTGTTACATAGACATTTACTGTTAAAGCCGGAAAATGAACATAACCCTCTTGTGGTGGAGGATAAAAGGTGATGAGGAGGGTATGTCAGTCTAGAGTTGACTGGTATGACTCAGCAAAAAGACTGAAACAGTTAACAGGAAGTCAACGTGTGAAAACCTGAAAACAGGGCTGAATCTTGACCACTATTCTAGGAACACAACTGTTGAGCCAGAATGACTTGGTACTCAAAGAACTCATAAGACAACGCCTAGGTAGCTTTCACGTGTGTCTCAGTGATCTTGTGGAACTGTAAGCTTTTTGAGAGATCTGAGTATGTTGCCCTCGGACGGTCTGTTTTCTCCCTCATCACATGTGTGTCCTTTCCCAGATGGAGAGCTTTGTCAAAGAGGAAGAGGGGCCTGACGGACTGAGAGCAGCTGTCCTTTAATGAGATAACTTTCTGAAACAATCAAGCTCTGAAGTACTGTTCTGATTATTTCAGGGTGAGCTGGAATTTATTTTGTGCAAAAACTGTGAGAGAGACTAACTCTGCTCCCTAGTCCTATGTCGGTTTAATTGCTCACCTGCATTGATATTGATTATATTTGGACCTAATTGTTTTCAGTGCTGTCACTTTTTATTAAAACTGGATAGACATAAAATAAAGCATGATGCATTTTCCTGTGTCTGTGAGGAATGCAAATGTGTTCTGTCCATAGTCATGGAGAAAGGAGAAGGTGGGATAACTCAGAGTGGCAATACATAATATGTTCCCCTAAAACCCTTGAGCAGTCTAAAAATTTTTAAATTTTAAAGAATTAAAAAAATTTAAATAAGAGCAGTTTTAAAATATGCCTCTTTTTGACTCTCAACTTGTTTTTGAAGCCATAGATGGAATCAAATAAGCCCTCAAAGACAGAATTCCCCACACTAAAATGCCATATTCTTTTAGGCTATTTTGGGAAGGTTTTGGTATGTTTAATAAAATACTACTTCCCTGAAAGGATGAGGGATACTTTTCAATTGTGGGCTCCATCATCAGCTGCTGGTCAAAATAAACTGTTTATCTTTCAATTTGAGAGTCACCAGACCTTCCATAGTTGTTGATAGAAACTTCCTCTCTGGCAATCTGATCTGGTTGGACTATTGGATGTGAACAGCATGGAGTCTAAAATCAAAACACAACTCTCAGATTTTTAGCAACAAATTATCAGGATACTCACCAACTGCAATCTGAGGAAATCTCAACAGTCCTTTTGTTATATTAAAGAGACTTACAACAATATGTTCCATGGATTTGAAATTTAGATGGGATAATTATTTTTTTAACAGTGAGTCCAGAGTTTCTATAAATCCCCCTTCTCTTTCTCTTATGAAATATAGTCTTGAATTTCTAGGTCATAATCAGTTTACTTTCAATGAATCAAAATGACGCTAAAATATAATTTTTAAAGAATCTTTTTTTACTTTTTCTCAAAGTAATTCTATAATTTTAATTAGATTGTTTTTTAAAACAGTGCTTCCATTTGTAAGTATTCATAGTCAAATAGTGCTGGTTAATGTTTCTAAAAGCCATAACAACAAACAAACAAGCATAAAATAATCTATTTCTATATGAATGTAAGAAAACTCAATGACGTCACATGGAAAAGAGCATTATTTCTCTTCTGAAACCCAGATTAAATGTAAAGGCCGAGATGAATCCTTTGGCTGCTGACCATTGAAGGAGAAGCCTGAATTATGCTCCCATGCTCTGCTACCACCCATTCATAATAGAAATTGTTATCACCGTAATCACTGGACCACCACAATCAAGGACAGCTGAGACCCTCAAGTGCCCCTACTGAATTGCTTTGCTCTTCAAGTGTCAATTCATATTGAAGGATTTGTAAAAAAAAAAAAAAAATGCCGTGAGACTTATTGTTCTTTTTTGTAAGATGTTATTAAGGATGTTCATTATCAGTGGCTTTCGAATTTGAGCATTTATTAGAATCAACTACATTGCTTTTAAACAATGCAGATTTCCAGGCCCACCTCAACCCTGTTCAATCTGAATCTCTAGGTAAGGAGCCAGAACAGTCTATATTCCAAAACATCTTCTCAGGTTATCCTGATGCCTTTGGGGGATTATGGAAGACAGTTCTGTTTCCAGCACCAGAGGCTCTACTTCTGGAAAAACAGTATTTTTATTTCCTGGATACTGTAATTCATATAACTGATTGTGTTGATCTCTTTGCATTAACTCATAAGGCCAAATATGGCTCCTTCTAGCAAAAGTGTAGGGAGGAAATTGTGATACTCTGAGTATTAACAACATTCCTATGTTCGTCTTCTCTTTCTTACTCTCATTTCCTCTTTGTCTCAATTGCTTCACCAAATTCATTTTAATTAATTAGCTAGTTAATTGCATTTATTTACTTTTTGACCCTCCTCACCCATTTCTCTTACTCCTCACCTTCCAGCTCTGGCAACCACTAGTCTGTTCTCTGTATCTATGATCATTTTTTTTAAGATTCCACATATAAGAGAGGTCATTTAGTATTTGTATTTCTCTGTCTGACATTTCATTTAGCATAATGCCCTCAAGGTCCATCTATGTTTTTGAAAATGGCAAGATTTCATTACTTTTTATAGCTGGATGGCATCACTGATTCGATGGACGTGAGTCTGAGTGAACTCCGGGGGTTGGTGATGGACAGGGAGGCCTGGCGTGCTGTGATTCATGGGGTTGCAAAGAGTCGGACACGACTGAGCGACTGAACTGAACTGAACTGAATATTCCATTATGTGTGTGTGTATAAACCACAATTTCTTTATTTATCACCCATCAATAGCCATTTAAGTTGTTTCCATGTCTTGGCTATTGTAAATAGTTCTGCAATGAACATGTTGTTGTTTACTTGCTAAGTTGTGTCCGACTCTTTGCAACCACATAGACTGGAATCCGCCAATCTATAGGATTCTCCAGGCAAGAATACTAGAATGGGTTGCCATTTCCTTCTCCAGGGGGTCTTCCTGATCTGAGTCTCCTGCATTGGCAGGCATATTCTTTACTTCTGCATCAGGAGGGATGACTGCAATGAACATGGGGTGCATGTATCTTTTTGAGGTAGTGTTTTAATTTTCTTCAAAGATTTGAAAGTGAAATTGATGGGTCACATGGTATTTCTATTTTTTTAAGGGAAAATTGTTTACAATTTCACATTTTTTAAATTGCAGGTATTTTTATATGTTGCTTTAAATCCTGTTTGGAAGAAAATGTGATATAAAACTAATAAGCACTATTTAAATATTTGTATAAACCTTGATTTTTTCCTTCACTTGAGCTGGGATGTTTGAATTTAGTGTTTCTTCAGACATGACTTAGCAACTGAACAACACCAATAATTTTAAAAATACAGCTTTAAGAATGATACAGCAGAAATAACAACATAAACATGGTTGAAGGTGATGCCACAACTGTCTTTTTTAATCGTCTTTTTGCACTTTGTGGGGTTGTAGATTGAGTTGCGGGACATATCATTCTTTGTATCTTATTTCCGTATAAGATGAATACACACTCGTCTATTCTAAATTTTATTCAGAATAAAAGCAGCATGGAAGAAATACATCAGTGGTACATGTGAAAAAGAACTTGATTCCTCAACAAAATCAGTCCTAACAGGTCAGGAGTGGACCTTGACTGTGCTCCACTTTAACTACATTCAAGTACCTGTGCAGATAAGTTAGCCTGTAGAACACATTAATGAAACAAATGAAAACAAGCAGCTGATAGAGCCAAGAAAATCATCTGTAGTCTTAGTCTGCATGAGATGGGGCCAAGTTGCTTTTGATCCAAGCTTGGAATTTCCGGGTTAATAGGATGTAGATTCCAGGTTTCTTGGCATCACCACATTTGGGACCTCCAGAAACTAAGGCATGAAAGGCACCTTTGCAGACCAAGGGGCCCCCTGAGTCACCCTGGAGAGAAGAAAACGGGCAGATATTTGGCAAGAAGACGTTGAACTTTTTGGACCATCAACTGTTAATAACCATCAAATGATTATTAATCTGGGTCATTGGTTTCTTTGTGTCCTGCAGAGTGCCTGCTACAGCCCCTGAGCTGTACAGGTTCTCTGTATCTCTCTCTCCACCGAGAACAATGGTTCTGTCCATTTGTCTCTCTGCCTCTCTTTGTCCATGTCCCTGTCTCGAAGACTATGTATATGTATATGTCTTTTAGCATTCGCTGGGATTGTTGAGCTTTATTCATTAAGAAATGGGAGACAAGGAAATTTGAAATAATCCACTGAAATAAAAGAAATTTTAAAATTAAGAATTTCATTTTGGTGCTCATGGGTTGAAATCAAGTTGCTATTGAGGCTGACAGAAAAAAGCAATGTATTAGAGTAAATGTCTTGGTGGTGAGCACTCTACCTTGTCTATTATTATTTTTCCCCATTGTCATATGATTGAACATGGGGCTCTGCACATACCCAACACTTAGTAAATACTTGCCCAATAAACAGATTCTTGAGGACTCACTCTGACAACAGAACATGTAACAAAAGTTCTGTCAAGGAAAGTGACAAGGTAATAGAGAAGGAAGCCTGGCCTTTCAGATACAGAGCTGGGTTTTTAATCTAAAGAGCAGCCTTTGCCTTTGCTGCCATGCAGTTCAAAAACTGTACTTTGTGCTTGGTTGGCCATGAAAATAGAGATTTGGGGGTGACAATCTTGGGGTATTACTGTCACACATGATCTTTGAGATCATCAGATCCTCCCCTTAAAAATGCTTAATATAGTATGATGTGAATTTTTTTTTAAGTAATCCATCTGTGCTAGGTAGCCTTCGTCACCTGTTAACATGGTGGTGGTTTAGTCGCTCAGCTGTGTCTGACTCTTTAAGACCCCATGGACTATAGCCCACCAGGTTTCTCTGTCCATGGGATTTCCCAGGCAAGAACACTGGAGTGGCTTGCCATTTCTTTCTCCAGGGGATCCTACCGACCCAGGGATTAAACCTGATCTGCATTGCAGGAGGATTCTTTACCTACTGAGCCACCAGGGAAGTCCTTTTTTTTTTTTTTTTTTTTTTTTAGTGCCTCAAGAAACAAAGAATTTGAAAAACATGACTGTTTAGTCAGCAGTCAACATTATTTAAGAAACACAGAATATTGAATATACATTTGAGCTTTTTGCATTTGAATTTTATAAGACCTCTCTATTAATTAGTTTAGGGGCTTACCCTGTGGCTCAGCAGTAAAGAATTTGCCTGCAGTGCAGGATATACAGAAGACATGGGTTCGATCCTTGGGTCTGGAAGATCCCCTGGAGGAGGGCATGGTAACCCACTCCAGTATTCTTGCCTGGATAACCCCATGGATAGAGGAGCCTGCTGGGCTACAGTCTATAGAGTGGCAAAGAGTAGGACACAACTGAAGTGACTGAGCGTGCATGCAGATATTGATTAGTTTAAAACTGGGGTGGGTCAGGGATTGAGAGATTATTTTCTAGTCACCACTTGTGATCTCAGGGTTGGTAGGCTTTCTAAGGAAGGTAGTACCCCTCAGAGGAAGCCTGTAGAAGTTATCAGATATAGTCCATGACCCTGCTTAACAAACATTAATGAGTGCTAACTGTGTGTTTCACAAGTTCTATGGCTTATTTGGAGTGGCAGATGAGAAAGCACAGTGAAGGCTGTGCAGGATTGGAGAGCGCCTTTGCGGAGTTGTGATGCTGTGCTCGCCACGCCTCTCCTCCTGTGTGCCGATAGAGCTTGACTGTAGCTCAGCACCCTGCAATGCCTGTTTGAGTGAGGGATTCTTACCTGACAGGAATCCTTCTGGCCTCTGGCGTCTCCTGCACATAGCATGGTTCTAGTTATAACAGGGCTGTGGTTGTAATAATCTCGGCTGTTGCACGTTTTTCGACTTATAACAGTGACAGTGACTTCTCGCAGGGTATCAGAAAGGCTTAAGCCTTCTGGGTCAGTGGCTCCCCAGCCAACAACCTGGCATTTTGTTCCAGCTTTAATATCATTTTTAGCTCTTGGGTGGAGCAGTTGGACATGTCTGTTGAGTATTGCGGCCGTGTGAAGCTGACAGATTGAAAAGAGAATAAACGATCGTTTGTCCCCAGTAGTATTTTGTGATTAGTCGGAGCGATGTATGTGTGGTCCCTCTGTTCTCTGAGGGCGTCCTTTTTCTTGAATCTACTTTGGTGGTAGCCCGCAGCTGCATTTGTGGTTGTTGCTTTTCTGAACACACTCTTCATTCCCTTTAGAGCTCAGTGATGCTCAGGGAGGAAGCTTACATAGAGCAGGAATTTTGCCCAGTCTCAAGCCAACTGGCCTTTGCTCTGCATTGGATGATTTTCTGTGGAATAACATCCATAGGTCATGACTTTGAGGGCTGGGCTCTTTCCTGCTGGATAGGACCCTTGAGTATGGTCTAGACTGGGTTTGGACTGGACTTAGTATGGTCTAGACTAAGTTGTAACTCACTTCTGTGTCCCTGAAGTCACTTGCTTGGCTCTGTTGTACAAGTGACTTTTACTTTTCACTTGCTAATGAGAAAAGCATTGGGAGAAAAAGCTTGCAGTGTGGATCCTTGAGCCTGTTGGGATGTTCTCCTCCCACGAATGTGAACATCAGAGCTGTTTTTCCTTGTATAAACATAGCCCAGGCGTGTTTATGATACATTCTTTTTTCTTTCAAATGGAGTACAATGAGCCCTAATAGAATATGTCACAACACATCACCTTGAACAGAGGGAGAACGCTAACAAAATGCTTTGTTAGATGATTTAACAACTGAACTATGAGGTATGTTGGAGAAATTGAAGGAATGCAATGCTACATACCTTAACCAGCATAATATCATTTGATTTAGGGGCTAATGCAAATCCTGGGAATCGTATGAATTTTTTAATCTCAAATGTTTGCTTGGAGGCCTCATTCTTTGAGAGAGAGTGTGCTCCTAAAACCACTTTGGAAGACTGGCTTTTGGCAAACCTAAAAAAAGCGAAAAGAATAGACACACAGAATGATTCCCCAATCTTCCAGTGGGAAGTAGAAATGGTGGAGAAGCCACATACATACAGGAATAAGGACCAGCTTCAAGGTAACCTGTGCAGGATTAGCTGGAGTGACAGAGGTCATGGGCCCAATAATGAAAGGATGAAAACAAGGGCCAAATCCATCCCAGTCCAATTCCCCAGCTAGTGCTGTACTGTGGGGGGAAAGAAGGAGAATCCTAAGTGACTGAATTCAAGTTTATTCACCTTCCCAATATTAAATATTTTAATAACTAAAAGGAAAAGACTCAACTCTGGGCTCCCCTGGTGGCTCAGGAGTAAAGAATCTGCCTCCAATGCAGATTCGATTCCTTGGTGGGGAAGATCCCCTGGAGAAGGAAATGGCAACCCACTCCAGTATTCTTGCCTGGAGAATCCCATGGACGGAGAAGCCTGATGGGCTACAGTCCATGGGGTTGCAAAGAGTTGGACATGACTTAGTGACTAAACAACAACAAAGTCAACTCTACACTTGCTAATCTGGTATGTCTAAATCTTATCTCAGGGCAATAGGGAGAATTAAGATCCATTCTCATATGTTCTGTCCACTCAATTAGAAAGATGATTCAGACAAGAAAGGAAAACTTTCCTCTAGGTGAAAAATCATCTGAAATAAAGGTACTTTAGAGTTAGTAGCCATAGATAATTCCATGGTGGAGATTTAGAGGATAAAACTGGTGAGTCAGATGATGGAAACAATACTTTGTTTATTTTTTTTTAAATCCCTGCTGCTGCTGCTGCTAAGTCGCTTCAGTCGTGTCCAACTCTGTGCAACCCATAGACAGCAGCCCACCAGGCTCCCCCGTCCCTGGGATTCTCCAGGCAAGAACACTGGAGTGGGTTGCCATTTCCTTCTCCAATGCATGAAAGTGAAAAGTAAAAGAGAAGTCACTCAGTCGTGTCTGACTCTTAGCGACCCCATGGACTGAAGCCCTCCAGGCTCCTCTGCCCATGGGATTTTCCAGGCAAGAGTACTGGAGTGGGGTGCCATTGCCTTCTCCAGTCATATACAATTATAGTATGCCAATGTTTCAAAAGTTGGTCTGATTTATTGTATGTTGAGTAAAATTATATTCACATCATTATGAAAACAGAAAATTATTTTTGAACTTTCAACAACACCTTCGAGCTGTTTCCAGACTTCCCTGGTGGCTGAGATGGTAAAGAGTCTGCTTGCAATGCAGGATACCTGGGTTTGATCTCTGGGTTGGGAAGATCCCCTGGAGAAGGAAATGGCAATCCACTTCAGTATTCTTGCCTGGGAAATCCCATGGACAGAGGAGCCTGGCAGCCTACAGTCCATGGAGGTGCAAAGAGTCAGACATGACTGGAGTGACTAATCTTTCACTACACTTTGGAACCATTTGCATTCTACAAAAATGTCCCATTTTTATGCATGTTCTCAGGAAACATCCATCTTTGAATCCTTTTTTGGAACAAGGAAGGTAATAAAAAAGAATTCTATTTATTTGTATGTAACTATTTTATTGTCATATGGAAAAGGGTCAGGGCAGATTACAATAAAAACACACATATCTGATAAACACACATATATGCTGTGCTGTGTTGTGCTTAGTTGCTCAGTCATGTTCGACTCTTTGCAACCCCATGAACTGTAGCCTGCCATGGGGATTCTCCAGGCAAGAATACTGGCGTAGGTTGCCATGCTCTCTTCCAGGGAATCTTCCCAACTCAGGAATTGAACCCAGGTCTTCTGCATTGCAGGCAGATTCTTTATCAGCTGAGCTACCAGGGAAGCCCAAACACACATATATATAGATGAATAAAGATTAGCAAAAATTAAAAAGAACACAGAAACATACAAAAAAAGGAAGAAAAGTTTGTTTCAGGTTTGGGGAATCAGTGCATGACTGTGCTTAAATGCGTTTGTGTATGGTAGGGCTCTAACTGCTGGGAGTTAACACTTTGGGGTTTCTACCAAAAGAGTTTATTTTGGTTTATTTTGGGAATTTCAGCTCTATTTGTTGAAAAATTCGCCTGTTGCAAAATCAGGATGGGGATGAAATTTCTCAAAGGATGTGGATTGGATTTCCTAGGATTGATTCAAACTCAAATTCAGTGTACCTGCTAAATCCAAAGCTGTGGAGGGGAAGGATAATATAAAATCCCTGGGGCTACTGATAAAATAGAAAAGACAGGTATGTACATAAATAACTAACACGGAAAGGCAGGGTGATATGAATGTGGGATGTGGAAGATGAATTCTGACTAGGGGAAGGGTGCAGAGAAAATGTCTGGTTTTCCTTCATCTTTTATCAATGTCCTTGATCCGTTAATGACTTTGAAGTGTTTTGTTTACTTTTTGTCTCCACTGGGACACGTGAATACCAAAAACAACTCAAGCAGACCACGAATGTTTTTTGAATTTTCCATTGCTAGATACAGTTCAACTGTAATCTGTACTACAAAGGTCAATATTTTCTGCCCACAGGATACCTGGAATTACCTGAGTCCCAGAATCCCACCTCCTTAGCTAAATTCAGGTTTGAATTCCCATGCAGGAGAAGCAACAATACCGGCGTCTCATTTGCACAGCACAGTGTTTCCCTATGGGTGGTCCAAAGACCAGCTTCAGAATCATCTGGAGGTGTTTGGCTGCATGGCAACTTTATAAGCCTCATGCCAAGTCACTTCAAGCCTCTTACTTCCTCTGCCAGTCTGCCTTGGCACTGAGCAGTGTTTCTGCTTAGACCCATTCCTCTGGGTGTGACAGTGAATGTAGGTTTCCTAATTTTTTGACGTCTTTTGCATAAGAGAGGAGGGAATGACCAGGCTGTCAGAGACGGGCTATTACGATTTATTCCATCAACATGACTGGATCATGAAATTTGTTCCTGAGTGATTGCCATGGAAGATACAGATACACAGATATTAATATAATGCTGTTGTTCAGTTGCTAAGTCATGTCCAACTCTGCGACCTCATGGACTGAAGCACACCAGGCTCCTCTGTCCTCCACTGTCTCCTGGAGTTTGCTCAGATTCATGTCCAATATAACATTATAACATTAGATAACATTTATTAAATTATTTTAGTGTGTCAGGTTTTGTGCTAAGCATTTTACATATTTTCCCTCATTTAAACCTCACCATAGCCCAGTGAGGGAGGTATGATGATCATCCCCATTTTGCAGATGAGGAAATTGACAATCAGACACATTAACAAACTTGAGAAAGTCCCACTGATACTAAGCGGAGGCTCCAGGATGCAGAGAAAGTAGGATTAAAGCTCTCTTAGTTTGAACCCAAGGTCTGAATTTGTAACCATTCTACTATGGGAGCCTTGAGAGATTTGCAATGGAATGAGGGCATGTGGAAGGGGTGGAGGTGGGGTTCTATCTATGATATTTGCTGGCTAAGTAGGTGACACGGCTTTCCTTGTGGCTCAGCTGGTAAAGAATCCACCCACAATGTGGGAGACCTGGGTTTGATCTCTGGGTTGGGAAGATCCCCTGGAGAAGGGAAAGGCTACCCACTCCAGTATTCTGGCCTGGAGAATTCCATGGACTATAGTGGGGTCCATGGGGTTGCAAAGAGTCGGAGTGACTTTCATTAAGCAGGTGACATGATGGGGCAAGTGTTCAGTGGGAGAAGGCATTGGAAGAGACTCAGGAAGACAGTAGACAAGACTTGGTTAGAGTTTTGCTTCTGATAAAGTGAAATGCTGAAAATAAGATTATATAAGACACCTTTTTCTTTTTGCCAGTTTCCTTTTATAATCAGCATGGCAACTAACAAAGGGGCCTAAGTGAAGAACTTAGTGTGGATGGGTAGTGAGAAGAGAACACCCCAGATTTGGCCTCCTTCATCATTTTGCTGAGAGAAGGGTCTAGTGTTACTAAGCTATTCCCACAGGATACTTGGGAGTACATTTGTGGGAAGCCACCATTGAACTATTTCATAAATATTTTGGATTTCATAAAGTTTAATATTTTTCCAAGCACCAATATGCCTACATTTTTACACCCAAGTGTCCTGTAGAGGAAATCTGAGCCACATATTCTGGAGTTCCTTTAAACTCCAGCCATTTAAAACAATATTTAGCAATGTTGTTTTGTTTTTTTCTTTAATTCCAAGATTCTTTTTTCCCCATTTTTCAATTTGTGAATGTATTTCTACTGAATCAAGTTCATTTGCCAAAATTTAGAATTCAACTTAATAATACTATTTATCTTTGGGTAGTTGGCTATCCACTCCAGTATTCTTGCCTGGAGAATTCCATGGACAGAGAAGCCTGGTGGGCTACAGTTCATGGGGTCGCAAAGAGTCGGACATGACGGAGTGACTAACACTCTCACTTTTCTCCTTTGGGTAGCCCTTTACGGCTTACAAAGGATGTCACATAATGTGCTTTTAGAGCTTAGCAAAAAACAAAAAACCCTTCTTCTCCAATTTATTTCCCTTTTTTCTATCCAGCATTTGTTCAGCATTTATAATAAATCAAGCTCCATGTCTGGGAGGGTATAATTCATTTGAATGTGTAACCACAAGCATATCTGAAGTGTGCGTATTTGAAATTGAATGAACATTTATCGATGGTCACCCTTTGCCTAACTGGTACCCAGGGGACAAATGCCCTAGAAAGGACAGAGTGATGTGGACACAGGTGTTATTTCTGTGACAGCGAGAACCCCGCTTAAATGAAGTAGCCATGTTAAGTCAGAAATTAGTGGCTTGCTATTTAGAAATAAAACAGAGGTTCATACAGTTTTCAGGCTTCAAAATTTCTTGTTTGTCTTCAAATAGTCTCATTAAAATGGGGGCCACCAAACAAAATCCCCAGTATATGAAAGCAAGGTCAATTCCGTTGTTTCATTTAGGTATATAACTGATGCCTAGAGAGTAAATGCTTATGGCTAAGAGGTTCTTAAGTGTAGTGCCGTCATGTTTGTAAGGAAAGGGGAAGGCTTATCTTTTCTTGTTTTTTAGCTTATTCAGGCAAGAAAGATAAAGAAGAAACATACAAATAAAAAACAACTCCCCCAAACCAAAACAAGCAAATAAAACAACAAACACCAAAGTAGTTTTCTATTGCTTTTCCTTTGGTGATGTTTGCAGCATCCCAAGAAGGGTTTTGGATATTTTTAGCTGAAGTAAGAAGACTCTGGACAGTCCCTTGGACTGTAAGGAGATCAAACCAGTCAATTCTACAGGAAATGAACCCTGAATATTCATTGGAGGGACGGACGCTGAAGCTGAAGCTCCCAGTACTTTGGCCACCTGATGCGAAGACCTGACTCATTGGAAAGACCCTGATGCTGGGGAAGTTTGAAGGCAAGAGGAGAAAGGGGCAGCGGAGGATGTGATGATTAGACAGCATCACTGACTCAATGGATATGAATTTGAGCAAACTCTGAGGCACAGAGAAGCCTGGCGTGCTGCATTCCATGGGGTTGCAAAGAGTGGGACACGACTTAGCTACCGAACGACAGCAAGAGAATCCTAGAGTGAGAGCTTATAGTCTGTCTCTACAAATACTTTCATTTTAGGTATCCCAGAAAAGTACTCATCTCCTCTTTTTCTGTATAAATCATCTAGACTTTTTCTTTTTTTTCACCTAAGGAGAAGGCAATGGCACCCCACTCCAGTACTCTTGCCTGGAAAATCCCATGGACAGAGGAGCCTGGTAGGCTGCAGTCCATGGGGTCGCTGAGAGTTGGACATGACTGAGCGACTTTGCTTTCACTTTTCACTTTCATGCAGTGGAGAAGGAAATGGCAACCCACTCCAGTGTTCTTGCCTGGAGAATCCCAGGGACGGGGGAGCCTGGTGCGCTGCCATCTCTGGGGTCGCACAGAGTCGGACACGACTGAAGTGACTTAGCAGCAGCAGGGAAATTGTTGCCCCTTATAGCTGTGATTCCTAAACTGTGAACTCAGGCCTCTGGGGTAGGCATTGAGCAGGAGAGTTAAGGTAAGGGTCTAAAAGTCTATAAGCAAAGCCAATCTATTGTAACTTATCTGTTAAGTATTTAAAATATTTAAATAGATAATATTTAATCCTCAAAACCCCATGAAGCAGTTATGTACTACCGTTATTATAACCCATTTTTAAAATAGGGTGCAAAGTCAGGATGTCTGATATCCCCTAACAAGGTCAGGAACATTGCTGCTTCAGTTATAACTGTTGCTGTGTTCCTTGGCATTACATGAAGGATTTGAATTTGTCTATTAGGTTGTCTAGATCTCCCAGAAAGGTAGAACTTCGGGCAGAATCAAGGATGTGTGAGACGGTAAAATCGGCTCCACCAATTGGTCAGTTATCACAGAAGCTAAGGGTAAATCGAGGTGGTGCTAGTGGTAAAGAACCCTCCTGCCAATGCAGGAGACGTAAGAGGTGCAGGTTTGATCCCTGGGTCAGGAAGATCCCCTGGAGGAGGAAATGCCAACCCACTCCGGTATTCTTGCCTGGAGAATCCCATGGTCAGAGAAGCCTGGCGGGCTGCAGTCCATGGGATCACAAAGAGTTGGACGTGACTGAAGTGACTTAGCACACACAAGGGTAGATCGAATTTTTTCCCAGGAGAGGCCAGCTTCTTTTCTAGGCAACTTGAGGGAACACAGCGAGTAATACTCACCGCAAGTGGCAGTGGGCTGCTGTGAGCACCCACTGAGGATGGATCAGCACTCCCCCGCAGATGTGGTCGCCGCCATACTGCAGGGACGCCATAAACGGCCTGGAGTGAGGGGACACTTCTCTCCCTCCAATAATCTCCATGTTGAAACCTGCCAAAGAAAACCAAGAGTTAATGGAAGAGATCTAAGTGGATTATTTCTCTTAATTCTTTTGACAGTCATTATGTCATTTTCTAAGATTAAAAAAAAAAATCTTCAGTCACCTAATAGTGATTATGATTTTACTGATGAACAATTGCATGCTACATTGTAGTTTATTGGGATCTACATGGATATAAACATTATTTTCATTTATAATGTGATAACACAATCACTAGAAACTCATTGAATGCTGACAGGTGGTAGGTATAGGAGATACTTACACTCTGGAGTCATGTAAGTCCCGGCTAGTAGGAAACATAGAAAAAAAGAAGAAAACTTAGTCATGTTAGTAGCTTAGATTTAAGAAGCCCAGATGAAATAGTCTGACTGTATTGGCAAAGGAAGAAGAGTCTGAAGGTTGAGTTTTGATTTTGCAAATTTAGCCTTCTCACCACAAGCGTTTTGGTGGTGAAAAGTTTTTCACACCTAAGATTAAAGGTATGTAGTTTGGGGAGTTTCAGAATTATGCTTTTAGGACTTTTTGAAACAAGGTATGTGTGCCATAAAGAACTCATTTCCAGAGTTAACCATTTTCAGTATCTGTATAAGTACTCATGTTATAAATGTTGAGAGAATAAAAATTATCCAAACCATAAGAACTCAATGTAGTTGCAGACAGAATTCAAAGATGTTCATTGCTCTAAAGTAATACTTACTATTTTTCCTGGCAGAAAATGGTGCCTATCATATTTAGTTTCTATTTTTCATTTGGACATAGATTTATTACATAGAGAGACATGGAACCTTGCACAGATCATGGTTGCCTTACAATAAGTCTTAGCTAAAGCCTGAATATCATCCAGAGAAACCCATATGTTTTGTAGCAAGCTTATTCCTAGACATGCCATTTTCTCTAAATGTGACCAAATTTGGTTAAATTTTAGTTACATTTTTGGGAGATTTCATAATGTTATTAAAGGGGAACATTGGCAACATATTTTTAAATTCTGAGTCTCTATTTTACTCATTTTTAATTGAAAATGACCATGTGTTTATCCAGGGTCTTAATAATAATATCTTTTCAAAATCAAGGACTGCACTTTGTCACTCTCCCCAGGCACAGATGAAATGCATTGCCAGCCTTTCTATAGTACTTTCTCCTTTACTACAAAAGATATTAGCCTTAAGCTTCTGTGAGATTCTGTCTATGCTGGGTGCTGATCACTAGGGCAGATGTTATTAAATGAATAGAGACAGGCCAATCAGGCACCGCACAAGATCCCAAGCACGTTCTAAAAACACTGACCAAAATTAACCTTTAATTAACAGATCTTATTTTCTTTCTTCTGAAATATTTGCATCCTTTTATTTTTTTACAAAAATAAATTGAAATCCAGAGCTATTATTCTTGTCAGATTGCAAAAGACTCCTACTGAATTGTTTTCTAGCAAGACAGTAGGAATAATACTAATAATTATTATGCTTGCATATTCTCCATTAAATTTAACAAATGTCTTAAATATTCCTAAAATTCTCTTTACATGATCATTTATATGTTTTCATGTCTTGTGTCTGTGTGGAAGGCAGGTCCATATCTGTGTTACAATTATAGAAATTGACTCAGAGAGGTTAAGTAATTTGCCTAAAGTTACACAGCATACACGCCGGGTCAAATCAATTGCCTGATCTAAAATAAGTTGTATGTTAATAAATATACCACCAGAGCACAAAATATGAGAAATATCCTGTTTGTACCTTATCAGGATGCAGCAACAGTAAAGCTCTCCTGCATAGTAAATAAGAAGAATGAACAAACCCAATGCAGAGTGGTGACTTCCTGTCTCATAGACCTGGTGAGAAAAGCAGAAGCCAGATTAAGAAAAGCCACAAGCTTAATAAAGGAAATAGCCGTAAGTTCCTGTTACTTTTCAAGTCATCTTTGTCACTGTTGGTGTGCCTCGATGGAGCCCTCATTTTTTTTGCCACTTTTGCAAGCTGTGGAGTGGACGTGATGATGCCAGCTCCTCAACTCTATCACGATGATGTTGGGAACTTAAGCAAGATCATGTGACACGTGGAAGTGATTTAACTATGAGGAAGAAATGAACTGTGCAAAAGGCAAAACTTTATTCCTTCATTTCTGGTGGAGCGGGGCATGGTTAAAAACATCTCTCAGCTGCTTATTTCTGTGTAGCAAGGACTAGCATCACATACGTTTTTACAAATTGCTAGGTGCCGGGAGCCGGCATATTGCATATTGAGTGCATATTGCATATTGAGTGCAGCACTTTCCACAGCATCGTCTTTCAGGATCTGGAATAGCTCACCTAGAATTCTATCACTGCCGGGAGCCAGCGTGAGGAACTCCGCCCATGGCAAAGGTCATGAGGAAGGAGGCTCGGCATACGCAAAGGCGGGATCGAGCCTCAGGAGTCCCCCTGGAAATTCTCGAGCATCTACCCCCAAAACCAGAGTCTGCCTACTTTCTGCTTTGTGCTTTCACCTACACCTCTGACTTTATGGTGGGCTGTCCCCCACTACCTCTCTCTGAAAAAAGAGTTAGCTTACAGCTCCAGTTAATAATTCCTGGGTGTGACAGTGTTTCAACCTACAAACTCCTTTGGAAATCCTCTAGCCTGCCTGATTAGGTTTTTCCGGCCACATGTGATTGCTCAGAGCCTCCCAACTGTGAGAGGCATGAGATGTTCTAAACTGTCTAAATACAGAGTCCTTTGAGCAGTTAAAAGATTGATTAGAAATTGTATTGGTGAAGGGTTTTTCACTTGTTGGGCCAATGTTTGCTGCTAAGTCTCCATACCCCTTACCTACTGTGTCCTTGGCAGTGTATTGATTGATATAATGGGTGTATAGAAATGTAAGTAGTAGCTTGAATGTTTGTAACCTTGGACCCTTGAGTTAATTCTTTTTTGTTGTAGCCCACCACACCTTTGCCCTATAGGAATGCAACTTTAATGCTTTTGGAGGGTGGCGCCTGCCTAATCATCTTTAGAGAAAAATAAGTTTTCTGAAGAAAGGGTCTTAAAATGTTAACAGGCCTCTGGGCCAGAAGATGATGCAAATCACCTAAACTTTTGCATATGATAAGTTTGCAGGAAGAAAGCCTGGCTTACTCTACCCCTGCCCCCATTATCCTCTATGCATAACTTAAGGTATAAAAACTACTTTGGAAAATAAAGTGCGGGCCTTGTTCACCGAAACTTGGTCTCCCCGTGTCGCTCTCTCTCTCACTCTGGCTGAGTCTCCATCTGGAGCGTGGAACCCACCATGCTTACTAATTATGCCTGGGCTTCTAAGATCCGACCGGGGAGGCCTCAGTGTCTCCTCTCCTTCGGGAGAACGGAAGGACGCCTGCGGCCTACGTAAGTGGTGCAAACTTCTTGTCTTGAAGTTTTATTGGTTTCCCACGTAAACCAAGCTACTCAGCCTCTTTTCTCCACTGAATTTCCTCACTGAGCTATCCTCATCCTATTACTCTTTATATCTTTGGTAAATATTTAAATAAATAGGTCCCTATGCCGTTTCTCCTTCTAATACCCTGGATCAGCCGGGGCTGGACCCCGGCAGGTAGGCATTTTCAACTCAGTTCCCAGGGAAGTCACGGATATTAGTCTTGCTTTGTTGATAAAGACTTGATGGAAAGTACCGAGCTAGCAGGTGGCAGAGTTTGTTCTTAAACCCTTAGGTGCTGGCTCCCGGCTGCATGTGGCTTTCAACCTGACCACATGCCTGCCGGGCTTTGAGAAGTTCTGTGGCTTAGATGCTCTAAGAGGCAAGCTGGCTGTGCAAAGGGAAAAAAGGATTTAGCTGTATACACTGCAATTAGACATGGTGAGGTGTAATTTAATTGGGAGGACAGTCTCATAACTCTTGTAGCTGACCAGGAAAATTCTGTGAATCATGTCAGTTTATAGTCAAGAGTTACTTGGTTTGGGCTTTAGACCGATGTGTGGGTCAGTGGGATCATTTATTATACCATTCAGGATCTTGGATTTGAGAACAGTGGGCTGTGTAACATGATGAGCTCTGAGATCTAATTTATTTCTGGGTGTTGGTTTTTGTTCTGTTGAGTCTGCTATGGGGAGAGCAGTGTTTGCTTTGGATGGATTTTGCAGCAGCTGTGCTGGGCTGAGCAAGTGCGAGGCAGTGCTTTGTGCTGGACTCGCTCACGGGTCGGCGGCCTTGAGCTTCCTCGCTGTGTTGTGTTCAGCTGTCCTTATTAGCTGCTTTTGGGGATGCTGATTTTGAGCTTGGGGTTTTTGTTTTCCTCCATCCCTCTTCTCTCTTGACCCTTCTATGTTTTGAGAGACTCATATAGAACAGCTGTCTAGAGACTCCAAAGGCCACATGTGGTTCTCCACAGTGGGCTTTTATCACTTCATTAGCCACTCCCTCTAAAGTTTTGTCACTCAAAGCATGGCCCTCAGACCTGTGCTGGTCTATGACCTGTTTAGTATCCATCCTAGGCAAGAAGAAGGCAGAAGTTGAGAGTCAGAGTTTAGAAGTTGTTACAGCCATTTATCATGACTATACTAATTTATTTTATTTCATGAAATGCAATATAATATCTGTCCAATCTAATCATAAACTAGGGCATGCATTTTATATGCCTTTTAAATTTTTTATTTTTCTACATATTTCTATTGTACAGTCCACAATGAATTGAAATGAAAACCAAATAAATCATCAAACAAAATTCCAAAACACACCTGGTCTTCCCCCTGGGTAGTTTGAATACTGCTCTGTAGACACAACTGCAAAGCAAGTCTCTTCCAAGCTCTCCCCATCTCTTCCCTTTTGGCCTCCTTCAAAAAGTTTTCCAACACCAAGGCTTCCAAGACTCCCATGGCTATCCAATTTTCCCCTGCCCCAGGCATTCAAGATCACGATTTGGCAGAATTCTTCTGGGTCCTTCCTTTATGACCATCACCCCTGGGCCTTGGTTTCTGTCCAGTAATGATTTAGCTAGTCTGATAAATGCATCTGCTAACAATTATGATGAAACTATGGCAGTTTTGAAAATTGCAGTAGGGAGGGCTCTTGGGGTGCTGTATGATGACATTATATCCGAAGGTCCCAAGAAGATAAATCCTACTTCAGATTACAGCTGTTCCTCCCACGAGATTCTTTAAAATGGATGAACTTGAGAGTAATTCCAAAAGACAACAAAGTATCCCTTGATTCAGACCTGGAGCCTTGGTCTTAATCTCAATGCAGAGAAACTGGGTAAGCTGAGTTGGAGCGTATGGAGCCCTTTTTCCTAAGCTACTTCATTTGAAATACTTTAGAGAACTGCTCTATTCTCTCCCCTTGGTGGAATGATGGTGGTGATGAAAGTAGGCTAGAAGTAAATTTGTATTATATTTCTCCGCCTTAATCTTTAGTCAGAACATGTCACATACTAATTATCTTCCTTTGTTAAATATGTTTCCTAGTCACCATTGAGTTAAGGAACATAATGGTCCTTTAACTTCTTTCTCATTTACTCTTCTCCAAATCAACCCTGAAATAACGGCAGTGGATAGGAAGTACAGTGGGTGAATACAGGATCTTGGCATAAGGAATAACCACATGAAAACAACTTGAGAACTTGGCAAATGGGGATTTCCCAGTGCACCTGGAGCTGACTGCCTGGTCAGACACTGTCCTTATCTCAATCTTTTCTCCAGGCCTTAAGCTGTCCTTTTGTGATACCTCTTCTTTTCCTTTTCTTCTTCAGGATGGCGTTTGATGCTCATTTTCACTGAGTTGAAAATCCTGTGATGTCACTGGACCTGAGGCAGATCACTCACACTGTCTGCAAAGTTTGTCCTAAAAGATTTTCACATGTGAAAGTCTTCAACAGGGAGGACTGCCAAAGAAAGGTTTGCAGCCCTGATCTCTCTTCCAGCAACAGACCTGTAGGAACACTGGTCTTGAACAAAGGAATGGAGGGCTTGGATGACCCTGGTGAAGCTTTAGGGAGAAAATGGGTCGATACGTAGTCAAATAAAGATGTCAGGAAAAGAACTCGATGACAGAGACCAGAAGAAATGTGAAAGCAGGAAGGGAAAGGGAGGAAATAAACGACTATTGTAGAGGAAAGAAGGAAGCAGTCAGTGGAGGAAAGGAAGCCTTACAATGAAACACTTCCATTTATATTTGAACATCTCAGATGCTGTGATATGAGATGTGAACATCTCATATTTTTATAATAGAAACAGATCTGTTAAAATGAGTACTCTTATCATATTGAAAACAATTCAGTTATTTAAACAAATCATAAACTAAAGTCAAAGCAAGTAAAATAGTAAGTATTTTAGTGGAGATGATCAGATTCATTAATAAGGGATTCATTCATTAATACAATAAATGCCATGGCCAAGCTGAAACTCAATAAATCAACTGATTCCATATTCCTTAATTTTTCACTGACAATGAATTCAAGTAGAAACTCACACAGTTGTGTGTTAAAAATACTTTTTCCGAAGATGAATGATTAACCAAACAACACACACACACACACACTCTAGCACATCCCTCCTGCCCCACAACCACTGACACTTAAATACCGATCCTATTCTTTATCACAAATAAATTCCAGGTGAATCAGAGATTTTTCTATGAAAAAAATGAAATTATTATGAGCATTAAGTGAAATGATAAGTTAAAAATAAGACTTGAGAGAGGAAAGCATAAAATAAATCACCAATACATTAGAGTCTGTAAAATACTTTGGTAAAGCAAAAACCACCACAGGCAATATCCAAAGGCATATGACAAAACATTTCCCCAAAAGATGATATCTTTACTATATGAAGAGCTCTTACAGATCTATCAAAGAAGATAAGAGTAATAATGAATGAACTTGATGATGGATAAATCAGTAAAAGTATAAACAAAATAATGCTTTAGTTACATTTCCTCACTAACAACCTAGCATATAAATAATATTTAAAAAAATCTTGGTGATTACAGAATAAAAATAAAGCACATTTCATGTTTTTGCAAGTCAATAAGTTTGATGTACTAATGGCAAAACTATAGCTAGTACTGATAAAAAGACCATGAAGCTGAGAAGATATAAATCAGCAAAAGCATACTCTACTAAAACTAAATCCTCATTGTTGGCTGACAAGTCAGTGGATGGGTTTTAACAACAATGTAATGACTGTGCCATTTCTTTTAATCTTGAACTTTGTCAATCCTTTTTCCTTCGAATGAACAACTTCCTTTGTTTACCTCTCCTTTTCTCTAAAGTCCAAAACACATGCTTCCTATTCTCATCGGAATTTCTAATCACTGCCCTTGCAATTTAGCCACATCTACTAGCTTTCTTTTGGGCATGTCTGATCTCTTTCCAGTCTGAATAAGATAGTCATTTAACAAGGCCCACCTATTGTGTATTCCCTGGCAGTCCAGTGGTTAGGGCCTTTCACGGATCACAGCCTTGTCATGGCAAAGGGGTTTTCATACAATTGTGCTCATTTTACATGCTAGTAAGGTTATGTTCAAAATCCTTTAAGCTTTAAGGATTCAGCAGTATGTGAACTGAGAACTTCCAGATCTACAAGCTGGGTTTAGAAAAGCACAGGAACGAGAGACCAAATTGCCAACATTTGTGGGATCATAGAGAAAGCAAGGGAGTTCCAGAAAAATATCTGCTTCTACTTCATTGACTACACTAAAGCCTTTGACTGTGTGGATCACAACAAACTGTGGAAAATTCTCCAAGAGATGGGAATACCAGACCACCTTACCTGAGAAACCTATATGCAGGTCAAGAAGCAACAGTTAGAACTGGACATGGAGCAACAGACTGGTTCAAATTTGTGAAAAGATTACATCAAGGCTGTGTACTGTCACTCTGCTTATTTAACATGTGAAATACCAGGCTGGATGACTCATAAGCTAGAGTCAAGATTGCCAGGAGAAATATCAACAACCTCAGATATGCAGATGATACCACTCTAAGGACAGAAAGTGAAGAACTAAGGAGCCTTTCGTTGAAGGTGAAAGAGAGTAGAAAGGCTGGCTTAAAACCCAACATTCAAAAAACTGAGATCATGGCATTAGTTCTTATCACTTCATGGCAAATAGAAGGGGGAAAAGTGGAAAAAGTGACAGATTTTATTTTCTTGGGCTTCAAAATCACTGTGCATGGTGACTGCAGCCGTGAAATTAAAAGACACTTGCTCTTAAAAAAAAAAAAAAAAAAAAGCTTTGACAAACCTAGACAGTGTTTTAAAAACAGAGACATCACTTTGCTGTGAAAGGTCTTTATAGTCATTGTCTTCAGTTGCTCAGTTGCCTCAGAGGCCTTTGAGGCCCCATTGACTGTTGCCCTCCAGGCTCCTCCACCCTTGGAGCTGGTGGGCTAGCCCACTAGGGTCCTGTGATTTTGTGCAGCAGAACTCTTTAAGTAGACTCTGAGCAAGCAAACAGGAAGTTAGATGTATGGTTGGGTAGTTCCACAGTAGAAGGTTAAGGAGGTATGACACCTGCAGTTGATAGATGAACTGTGTTTTGTTTGTTTTTGGTTGCACCCCGTAGCGTGTGGGATTTTAGTTCCTGGACCAGGGATTGAACCCATGACCCCATGCAGAAGAAGCATGGAGTCCTAAACACTGGTTGCTATTGTTCAGTTACTAAGTCTTGTCCGACTCTTTGCAATCCCATGGATTGTAGCACACCTGGCTCCTCTGTCCTCCACTATCTCTTGGAGTTTGCTCAAACACATGTCCACTGAGGTGGTGATGGTATTACCCTTCTCATCCTCTCCCACCCCCTTCTTCTTTTGCCTTCAATCTTTCCCAGCATCAGGGTCTTTTCCAGTGAGTCAGCTCTTTGCATTTACTGGTTTGATTTTCCTTGCAGTCCAAGGGACTCACAATGATAAAATAAAAATTACATAAAATGGAGTCTAAATTAAGATTTTCATTGTTTTGTTGCTGTTCAGTGGCTCATTGTCTTCATCAACAAAATTATAACATTGGGAAGCTTCTTTTTCTTTTCTCTTATATTCAAGATAGCAACCATATTTCATTGTAAGTGATTTGATGCCAATAGTTGAATCAGTCTGTCTTTTAATTTAGTATTTCCTCCAGACATTCTTTGAACATGTGTCAACAGGAAAGAACATGTTTCAAAGTTCTCTTCTGCCCATTTCTCCCTTAATAAACAAAATGAAGTTTGAAAATATGTCTTTTTAGTTCTGTTTATGCTTTATAAAATTTGACAAAACCCAGAATTATCCAAACTGGCCAAGATCACATTCTGAAGCAGGTAAAATTGACCACAGGGAGCCTTTCATTTCCACTCTCAGAATTCCTACTTCTCTTAACAGTCTTTATCTGCAAGGATTTATTGTCAGCAAATACCCACAAATACCTGATAGCTCAAGAATATTTTAAGATGTTGCTACTTTATAGTATGTTCTCATTTTCTTTAATGTTTCTTAAATTAAAAAAAAAAAGTCTCTAAATATTCAGAGGAGGCATCTCTAATGATGAGCTATCAGGGGTGGTAGAGAATATTCCTTGTCACATCACATAGGCATTGCCTACTCTAGGAATGACTTTTTTGTTGCTGTGTTTTGCATATTGTTGGGTAATTGAGAAGCTGGGCATTCCTGAACTGCTGCTGCCAGGGGGATGTTTCAAACTGTCACACTACAAGTGCCAGGGCACATGCGCTTCTGCCTAGTGTGTTTAATTAGGATGTGTGGGAGGTGGACAGAAAAATATTTTAAACTTTGGACTTTAATCAGAGAGTGATTTACTCGCTTAAATACCCCTATGAAGGAGCAAAGAACACAAAAAGGGCAAGGACTGCAGGAGCAGTGTGGACTTCCGGTTTACAATTGCAGCAACACACACACAGATACAGACACAGACACACACAGAAGCCATTTCCAGGTACTGTGGACTAAGGGTGTAGGAAGCTGGGCAGTGGGGTAGCCTGCTATTAGGGAAGAAGGTCCTTCTCTGAGTGATGCTTTCCTTGTGTTATTAACTGCTGTAGGAATAAAGTCTCATGGTATTAGAAGTCTCAAAAATGTGACAGGATCCAACCCAGCAAGTTGCAGCCCCAGCTGACTGCATGCAAGGAGACGGACTCAAATCAAAGCCAAGGCTGCTTGTTGTGGGATCTAAATCAAAGGGCAAGGTGTTCCAGATGATACATGCTAAGTTGCTTCAGTCGTGTCTGACTCTTTGCCACCCCATGGACTATAGCCCGCCAGGCTCCTCTGACCATGGGGTTCTCCAGACAAGAATAACTGGAGTGGGTTGCCATTCTTTCTCCAGGGGATCTTCCCCACCCAGGGATTGAACCGGTGTCTCTTATATCTTCTGCATGGGCAGGTGGGCGGATTCTTTACCTCTAGTGCCAACTGAAAAGCTCTCAATAATTTATAATTCAGGGAAGAAGGAAAACCTTCCTGGTGAACTTGTCAGTTTTCCCTCCCAGACATCAAGAACACTCCTCACTGTTCATTCTTCAGGTTTTTTTCTTGCAATGTTATTTTGTGAAAGCATCAGAAGAGATTCAGAGAGAAAAGAGACTAGCGATGAGAAAGGTTGTGTGCATCCAAATGGCCAAACCTCTTGAGGGAAAGGGTTAGGAAAATTGATGCAAAATCTCTGGGTCAAAAACCAACATATGGGAAACCTGTATTTTATTTAAAAAGAATTTTCTGGGGGAAAATCTCTTCATTCTCAAGTTTTAAAGTCGTAATAATAACCATTGGCAACAGTTGGCATCTTGAACTATATTTTAAACTTATTAAATAAAGGTTACTCTTCCAATGGGAAAACAGGGAATAAGAGAAGTAGGCAGCCTGTATTTTGCCAAGTGTGTCAGAGCAAAGCCAAGACTCCACAGCAATTTAGCAATGAAGGATTAGTCCCTGCTGAAATCCACTTTATAGACCATGAATCAAGTCCTGGACACAAAACAAGATCAACACAGAATGTACACAGAAGGGTCATCAGCATGTGGACAATGCATGTAAGAGGCAAGGGACAATTCCGGCACGTCTACTATGGGAACTTTCTGTTTTATCCAGTTCATTAGTGAATACAAAGTTTTTACCTGAACTGTCACCAGGAATAGTACTTCAGTATTTATATATGTTTATATATGTGTGTTGGAGAAGTCAATGGCACCCCACTCCAGTACTCTTGCTTGGAAAATCCCATGGACGGAGGAGCCTGTTAGGCTGCAGTCCATGGGGTCGGTAAGAGTCGGACACGACTGAGCGACTTCACTTTCACTTTTCACCTTCATGCATTGGAGAAGGAAATGGCAGCCCACTCTAGTGTTCTTGCCTGGAGAATCCCAGGGACGGGGGAGCCTGGTGGGCTGCCGTCTATGGAGTCGCACAGAGTCAGACACGACTGAAGTGACTTAGCATAGCATAGCATAGCATATATGTGTGTGTGTTTAAAGGTAACTGCTTAGTAAACTTGATATAATTAGACAGATCCTTTTATAAAGTCTTGAGGTAAAGAGATAGCCAGGCAGGGTTACTTACTCACAGGGCAGAAGAAAACCCACCTGAGTTAGAAGCCATAATTCTGGTACCATAATATACTCCTTTCAGAATGTCGTTTCATCAAAGTGTGTTCTTGGGCTACAAGTGTTAGAATCACAGGATGTTATTGCTGAAAGATATCGGTTTCAATCACATCCTGTCAGGAAACAGAATCTGACTCAGGTGATTCAATGGGTCTTCCCTGGTGGCTCGGATGGTAAAGAATCTGCTGCAGTGCAGGAGACCCGGGTTTGATCCCTGGGTGGGGAAGATCCCCTGGAGAAGGGAATGGCTACCTACTCCAGTATTCTTGCCTGGACAATTCCAGGGACAGAGGAGCCTTGCAGGCTACAGTCCTTGGGGTCACAAAGTGCCAGACAGGACTGAACTACTGACACTGTCATAGGTGATTTGAATGAAGAGACTTCAGTGAAAGGATGACTCACAGGGCAGGGTCAAGGGACTGGTGGCCCCCAGGGACATGCAGGCTGCCGCTGCTGCTCCTAAGAGCCCAACAAGAGCTGAGCTCTGGAGAGGGGGCCTAACAGGAACTGCGGGCGTGGATGCGGGGGCGGGTGCGGGCGGGTGCGGGCGGGATGCAGGCAGTTGCGGGCGGGATGCATCACGCCCCCACCACAGATGCAGGCCAGAGTAGGAAAGGAAGAGGGAGGAAATGCCATGGCCTCTTTCTCCTGCTGTGATCCTCTGTAGGTGTCTCCCGGAGGCCAAACCCAACCAGAAGTCAAAGGGCAAGGGAGCCTGGGTGATGGAAAGGGCAGGAAAAAGGCAGAGATTGAATCTGGCGTGGGTGGGATAAGTGGCAATAAACCACACGCGAGCATGCTAAGTCACTTCAGTTGTGTCTGATTCTGTGCAATCCTATGGACTGTAGCCCGCCAGGCTCCTCTGTCTATGGGATTTTCCAGGCAAGAATACTGGACTGGGTTGCCATGCCCTCCTCCAGGGCATCTTCCCAACCCAGGGATTGAACCCACAGTTCTTACATCTCCTGCAATGGCAGGCAGGTTCTTTACCACTAGCACCACTTGGAATGCCCAAAAAAACCACAGCAGTTCAGTTCAGTCACTCGGTTGTGTCTGACTCTTTATGACCCCATGGACTGCAGCACACCAGGCTTCTCTGTCCATCACCAACTCCCAGAGCTTGCTCAAATTCATATCCATTGAGTTGGTGATGCCATCCAACCATCTCATCCTCTGTCATCCCTTTCTCCTCCTGCCTTCAATCTTTCCCAGCATCAGGGTCTTTTCCAATGAGTCAGCTTTTTGTATCAGGTGGCCAAAGAATTGGAGCTTCAGTTTCAGCATCAGTCTTTCCAACAAATATTCAAGACTGATTTCCTTTAGGATGGACTGGTTTGATCTCCTCGCAGTCCAAGGGACTCTCAAGAGTCTTCTCCAACACCACAGTTCAAAAGCATCAATTCTTCGGCACTCAGCTTTCTTCACCGGTCAACTCTCGTATCCATGCATGACTGCTGGAAAAACCATAGCTTTGACTAGATGGACCTTTGTCAGCAAAGTAATGTCTCTGCTTCTTAATAGGCTGTCTAGATTTGTCATAGCTTTTCTTCCAAGGAGCAAGCATCTTTTAATTTCATTAAGCAGAAAAACACCTACTTCGGCTTCATTGACTATGCTAAAGCCTTTGACTGTGTGGACCACAACAAACTGCGGAAAATTCTTAAACAGATGGGAATACCAGACCACCTTACCTGCCTCCCGAGAAACCTCCCGGATGCAGGTCAAGAAGCAACAGTTTGAACTAGACATGGAACAACAGACTATTTCCAAATTGGGAAAGAAGTGCCTCAAGGCTGTATATTGTCACCCTGCTTATTTAACTTCTATGCAGAGTACATCATGCGAAATGCTGGGCTGGATGAAGCACAAGCTGAAATCAAGATTGCCTGGAGAAATATCAATAACCTCAGATATGCAGATGACACCACCCTTATGGCAGAAAGCAAAGAGGAACTAAAGAGACTCTTGATGAAAGTGAAAGAGGAGAGTGACAAAGCTGGCTTAAAACTCAACATTCAAAAAACTAAGATCATGGCATCTGGTCCCATCACTTCATGGGAAATAGATGGGGAAACAATGGGAAGAGTAAGAGACTTTGTTTTGTGGGGCTCCAAAATGACTGCAGATGGTGACTGCAGCCATGAAATTAAAAGACGCTTGCTCCTTGGAAGAAAAAGCCACATAGTCCTTTGAGCTCTTATAGGAAACTCCGAATTCTTTCTTTGGCCACAGACAGGGCCCAGGTGGGCAGCATGTATAGTAGGCATGTGCTGAATAAAGTAGCGTATACCTGCTAGAGGTAAGAGATCATTTGTTAGAGGTGAGCAGCCTGGCCTCCCTAGGAGGTGGCCTCTCTCCATGGAAACCTGGTGCCCCAGTGCTTATGTCAATCAGCCCCAGTCAGCCGCTAATTGTGCTAGGAGATGGTCTAGTTCTTCCTCAATCATGAATGCTGGGAGGGGAGTTCTGCAGCTAGCTTGTGGTATTTCAAAGCCCAAAGCCCCCATCATGCCAGAAAAGACCGGCCTCTCCCCCAGTGTGAATGCCCAGCTGGTGGGACAGAGCTAAGGTATTGACATGCCATGTCACTCTTGCATCAAGTCTCTGATTACATCAGGTAAAGAGCTGGGGCCTCCTAATCATGGGGTCCAAAGTCTAACTCTGTTTGACTCTCCATGTGTGGCTCTAGGATGGGTCATGGGGAGACGGTTCCCACCTCCCCAGTGAACTCTGCTCTGTCAGATCAGGTGTGTGGGTACAGCTTTGCCAGCTGTCTTTGTTTACAAGAAACTGAGGCAGGAACCAATAGAGTAGTATGGTTGGCACCAAGATTCCCACAGGAGATTTGGAGAGTTCCCCCAGTTCCCCAACTCTCCAGCCAAAATTTCCTTTAATTTTGTCATGTCATGTCGTGTCATGAGGCCAAGATGACGGTACGGTACTCATCTATGTTGTTTTGCAAAGTGGGCCTCATCTTGAATGTTGCCCACTTCATCTACATCTAGAAGTGTGACGTTACTGTGACACCTCACCTGTGGCTGGTGGGCAGACATCATCATGGGACAAAGAATTCAACCAGAAAAGCAAAATAGATGTGTTCTTTACAAAATAATTACCTAAGTGCCCTTGAATAAATTAGTAATATTTATTTGCAGTGCATTGCAAGTTGCTCAGTTATGTCCATATTTATTTTTGATCACTTTGCAAGTTGTTCAGTTATGTCTTTAATCCCTTCCGCATCAATACAGTTTCAATTTCCATTCATTTTGTTTGGGGGTGGGTATTGTGAGAAATCGGTTCTTTATTGTTGCACTGAAGTCCACTTTGTCAGAGATCCAAGTGGCTATAGCAACAAAATCTCCTGCAAACTCTTCCTCTAGACTCAATCCCTGAAAATTAGTTGGAACAGATTATAGTGAGCCTTGCAAAATGCACCATTTGGTTTCAGAGGGGCAGTGAGCTGGAAGGCTCATCCATTCTTTGATCCTCTGTGACTTCTCTGATCCTGTGAGTCCCTGTGAGTCATCCTATACCAAGTCTTGTTGTGGTTTCACTGCCCTGGAAACTGTTGGACTGATAAATAAGGCCCACTCCTGGCTGTCTTGACCTTCAGCCTCGAGGGTGGATTTTGCAGATCCGCCAGAGCGCTGGACCAATGCTGAAGACTCCTTCCACATGCATGAGATTGTGTCCATAAAAATAAACCATTTTAACAATCTGGGCTTAAATTGACTTTTTATTGTATAAATCAAGCTTCATCCATATCCCCCACCCCCAGAAGTAAAGAGAATCAAAGGGTTTAGTAGGTAGAGACAGAACCTGAGCTTCTGTAACTTGCTGGACATCTTCTCTGCCCCTTCTTTTCCCACTGTTTACATCCTCTTGGATGCTCCAGAGAGACCAGAAATCTTGGGGTCATGGAGAGGCCGTCTGGGGAAGACCCAGCCCAAGGCCTCAACATATTTTGAGAGCTCCCTGCTTACTGTGTGCTGGCTGGGTGTGTCCGTTTAACCCTAGGAAGTAGCTATTCTCATGTGTGTTTGCACCTGGGGAAGTCAAGGCTTAGAGATTGAAATGCTATGCTTCAGTTTTTACTGTGGAAAAGCTGTGTGCTCAGGATTTAAATTCAAGTGGTAGTGGTTTAGTCGCTAACTCGTGTCTGACTCTTACGACCCTGTGGACTGTAGCCTGCAGGCTCCTCTGTCCATGAGATTCTCCAGGCCAGAATACTGGAGTGGGTTGCCATTTTCTTCTCCAGGGGATCTTCCAGACCCAGAGATTGAACCCGGGTCTCCTGCATTGCAGACAGACTCTTTCCTTCTTTAAAAAAAAAAATTATTTTTTAATTTAAGGATAATTGCTTTACAGAATTTTGTTTTCTGTCAAACCTCAACATGAATCAGCCATAGGTATTCTTCACCGACTTAGCTATAAGGGAAGCCCAAATTCAAGTGATTTGACACCAAAGTGTATGTTTTTAGCCACTGCTTTATATGGTGAAATAAATCTACTGCTTCTACCTCCCTTTAATTCCTAACAGTGGAGTGAGGAGTCACCAGAGAAGTAGGCTTGGCACAGGAGGGAATGGAGGCGGCAGAAGGCACAGGGCAGAGAGTGATCCTATAACTCTCTCCCACTAATGTGCTCATGATGCAATGCCAGAGCTGTTTCTAGTGTTTAACTTTAGAGGAGGGTGAAGCGAACCAGCATACCTGCAGCCACGGCTGCCTGAGACCTCGGCAGGGTGGGAGGAACCTGGGGGGTGGGGATGGTTGTCTCACTGTCCCTGGGTTGGTGTGTGTGAGACTGTCCCTAAAGTTTGCATATTTCTTTTTAGAGCCTATGTCATTTCTTGAGCCCCTGAGGGAAGCATTGTCACACTCATGACAATAACTGTAAAATTGTGGACATAGATTTCTATCATTTAGAACTTTTGAACATTCATAAGAGGGAAAATAAATTCAATAAATTGGTTAAAATATTCCTAAATGACTCTACATTTATATCTTGTCCTTCTGAATTACATGTCACAGAGATGATCAGTAATGCAGCATTTCTTAAAAACTAGCTTCACTATTTGTCTATGAGAATCTCTTCCAAGTGACTGGCACTCCTTCTGCTAGTTCTGATGTACGTGTGTAAGCAATGCCAATTACATTAAAAAGACCATATCCCAACTTCAGTCAGGTTAATATGTGATATATGTCTTAGTAAAATATGCTAAAATATTTGTAGTGCATAATATAGTTAAAAATTATAGGTCAAGCCCTCAAAGATAGGTTTTTCCTGTCAGATATCTCCAGAGTAAATATTATGGACTAATTCTGCTAATGTGAAGGGATGTAATTTAGGAGAAACCATTAGTTTAGAAGTTTCTCAAATTTTTCAGTTTGTTAGAAACAAATGGCTTACTTGTTAAAAATTTTTATGCCTAGGCTTACCCCAGACCAATGAAATTAGAAGCCTTGGCTGTGACATTTTGACAAGCTACCTGGATGTTCTGATGCAGGTGGTCTGGGAAACAGTGCTTTGATGCACCAGCTCCTATCTGAAGTATCTTTAGTGTACATTAAGCTCTCAGACTGTAGGCTTGGAAACTTCATGAACTCCTTAGTAGCCAAAAGAAAGCAAAACACTTAAAAAAAAAAGGTCACTGTGTGGTTTGAGAACATCCTAGGAAGAAAGGAGCCAACATATTTCTATACCAGATAAGAGAGTCTGAAATTGTTAATTCCTTACAAAATTCTAAATAAAAGGTGTGGAAGTTATGCTTCTTGTTTCTCTCTTTCCAGTACTTACCTGTACATTTTAATAAAACACGCAATTATTTATTCAACCCATATATCATGTAACAGCTAGGGCTCTTCATCACGAGATAAATTCTGATGAGTCTGGCCAGGCTGGTCCTATTAATATTTTATTAGCTTATAGAAGGGATCAGTTTAAGGTCAGAAGAAGGAAGTGCCATGCTGTTAGAGAAGCAAAGTAGCAGAATCATTTCCTATGACTCTTGTATTAATCAGAAGTTCTAGTCTTTCCAAAATTCCTACTGAAGATTCCAAATGTCTTAGCAATAACTTCTAACATGACTTTTTAAACCTACTTTCTCTTATGTCAGATAGTTCTAATGTGTAAATGATCTCCAATGCCTAAACTATTTCTTTAGTCACTTAGGAAACTAGCAATTAAAAAAAACTTCTTTAGGTCTAAAAGAGCAGTTTGTGGGCTGTTTAGTCATCGCACTCCGGATGGGGTGAGGCTGTAGGGAGAAGTGGTGGGCTCCTTTTAAGCCAGAAAGTGGGTGTTTAACCATCATTCTGTGAGACTGAGAGAATGAAAAATGGTACCACCTTGAAGAAGGTGAGGAGAATGGAGGAAGGGGTGAGGTCTGAGGTAGACAGCCCCAGGCTTATTTTCTTTCCTGGTATATAATTTATCTTATAAATAAGTAACAATATTTCACACCAGTACAGATAACTTAGAGTTGACAATATGTTTTCACATCTACATTATCTTTGATCTTTTACCACATTGCTTTAAGAAATAGACAACAGGGTTCCTATCCCTTATATTTTGCTGAGAAAAAATGACATCAGGAAAAGCTGGTTGGTGTCTTGCACCAGGACTGATGGTGGAGCTAGACTCAAACTTGGGATCTCCTGGCTCCAAGTGGAGAGCTGCTTTTGGTACTCACACTGCTTCTCTTCTGGTATCCGGAAAGTGTCCAGTGGTTCTAGCTGTGGGTTCATATTTGGAGGCAGACGGACACTGTATGACATCTTACAGATGGATCATAGACTCAGAACCCTGATTGGAGAAAGGGCTAGTTGTTCGACTCCTCATATTAGCACCTTCCAGAGTTGGGGGGCAAAGACATAGGCAGCTGGGCAGTGAGAGCTCCTCACATGCCCCCGAGTCTAGACTTTCTCACTTTAAAAGAAATCCTGCCAGTTTGAGTCCACAGTGAAAGTTTCTAGATTTGGTCAGGGTTAGAAAAACGACCTGATTCTGTGTCTGCTTCCTTAGGGGGCTCCGTTGGAATCAGAGCTCTGGATATGGTGTTCAAGTTTCTTTGAGGGGTTCCCAGAGATTCAGGGTCAAGGTTTGCCATAGAAACTGTAGGTGTCCTGGGCTTACCTTCTCAAACTTCCCCACACTTGCTGATCTTGCAGGGCTTTTTGCTGTGAGCAACCATGATTGTCCCCCACCTGCCTACAGCCTTGACCTGCTTGCTCATTAAGGCCAATCCGAGGGCCCCTTGCAGGCAGGAAGCCAAATTTAAAAAGTGCACTTCTCTTTACTCCCCTAAGCAGGTGTAGGTTTTGAAAATTGCCTGTAACATCAAATCCCTCTTTGCTATTAAAATTGTCTTTATTAAGAATTGAAAATTGGAGAACTGGAGAGATATTTCTTTTGGGAAAATATTTGCTCCAAGACATAAGATTGTTTTAAAAGAATGAAACAAATCTTTAGAAATTTAGACTCTTCTTAATAGTCACAATGCTCCTTTTGGTCTTCTTAATTCATTACTGAGGTAGAAAGGAGAGATGCAGGGTTTAAGGTGACTTGCCTAAAGTCACATAGTTTGGTAGTGATGGAGCTGTCTCCAGAATGTGGTGCTCCCAGACTCAAGGCTTCAGGTCAGGAGGACAAAGCTGGTTAGCTATGTTGGAGCTGACGTGATGGGACCAACCTCTCTCCTCAGATCCCATTCCACCCTCAGCTGCTCTGCCATCTCTACTTCATTCCACCCTGTCCAAGAACCTGGCCTTACTTTGCTTCCCCTGGGGAACATGGTGGGGCCATATTTAACTTACTGCTCTCTGAAAATGGTTCTGGGAAACAACTGTCTATGTTCACATATTTATTAAGTATAAACTCTAATCATATGCTAGATCTCACCACAGACACATGCAAAATTGCCATCAGCTGGTGTCAAAGCAGCAAAACTTTCAGATGTTACCAAAAACAAAAACCAAAACTAAACTAGAAAAAAGCCTCAGACACTTACATTCCTCCACTTGCTCCTTGGAAATTTTCACCTTCAAAATTTTCACCTTTGCAATTCATTCTATTTTTATTAAAAAAACTTGGTTTTAATTTAAAAGTTTTTATTGGAGTATAGTTGATTTACAGTGCTGTGTAGTTTCATATGTATAGCAAAATGAATCAGTTATTCATATACATATAGTCACTCATTTTTGAATTCTTTTCCCATATAGGCAATTATAGAGTATTGAGTAGAGTTCCTTGTGCTACACAGTAGGTCCTTACTAGTTATCTATTTGATATATTGTTGTTTAGTTGTTGTATTTGACTCTTTTGTAACCCCATGGACTGTAGCCCACTAGGCTCCTCTGTCCATGGGATTCTCCAGGCAAGAATACTGGAGTGGGTTGCCATTTCCTTCTCCAGGGGATCTTCCTGATCCAGGGATCAAACCTGCATCTCCTGCATTGACAGGTGGGTTCTTTACCACTGAGCCACCAGGGAAGCCCATTTTACATATAGTAGTGTGTATATGTCAATATTAATCTTCCAGTTTATCTCTGTAACTCAATTTAGATGAAAAAAAAAGTTTATTTATTTGGTTGCTTTGGGTCTTGGTTGCGGCACACAGGATCTTTCGTTATGGTGTGTGGGCTCAGTAGTGGAGGACCATGGGCTTAGTTGCCCAGTGGCATGTGGGATCTTACTTCCCCAACCAGGGATCGAGCCCATGTCCCCCACATTACAAGGCAGATTCTCAACCAGTGAACCACCAGGAAGTCCCTGTAACTCAATTTAAATCAAATTTATCTGATAAAGAAGTTTGTGAGAAATTATTATTGTGCCATGTACAATAATAAGCATGATAAAATTTGAATTGACCATGAGCTTTGGAATATTCTCAGAGCCTTTCTCTCTTTAGCTATCCAGAAAAGATGCTTGATATAATCACAAGCAATTATAATGTGCAATGTCAAACACAAAATGCCAGTACACATTACCTAGGCCTATTTTTCTACTTGGCATAATATCATATATGATGCAGGGAGCTCCAATCCAGTGCTCTATGACAACCTAGAGGGGTGGGATGGGGTGGGAGGTAGGATGGAGGTTCCAGAAGGAGGAAACATATGTGTAACTGTGGCTGATTCATGCTGATATATGACAGAAACCAACATAATATTGTAAAGCAATTATATTCCAATTAAAAATAAATTTAAATTAAAAAAAATGAAAAAAATCACAATGGTATTTTAAATGCACAAAGTGTATTGAGTTGAATAGTTATATGGTTTTTATTGTGTCTCCAGCCCCTACTGCAGAAGGCCACATGCTGTCCTTTGGATCGTGAAGTGGTCTGTTTGACCCACCATGGCTTGAACTTGCATTTTCAGAGCTGTGAAAGCTTATGTGATTCCTCCTGACCTCACTGACAGCCGACGTACACAATAAGGTTAGAGATTTGCTGGCTGTACCTCAAAGGAAGCCTGCCAGGTGGACTTCTATCCTCAACATCACCAGCTTTGCCTTCATCTTATTTTCCCCCCCTGCAGATTACAGATGGCTTCTTGTTAACTCATGCTCTGATTTCCTAACTCTTCATGGTCATAGCTAGTTTCCTCATAAGACTGGTTGATCTGAGCTCAGGGTTGGGAGAGACAAAAATGTAGCTAGACAAAAATCCCTTAGGGACTGTGCTGGGACCAACAGTTTTTATGGGGTCTTGGAAAGAGTTGAAGGAGCCCCCAAAATGAGCTGTTAGGTACCACTTGTTGAGTTGGTTTTACCATCTGTGAGCTCTGTTGAGCATATTTTCTTTACTCTTCTGTGTATTGTGTTACAGTTTGCTATTATTTGTGAATTTGGTATCCTCAGTTGATATGTTCTTTCCGTGTTGTTATCATTTACTAAAGGTATTACCAATTTTGAGAAATGCAGAAGGTGGTTGGTTTCCTGTGAGCTTCTCTTCTTCCCCTCAACTCTTGGGATTTGGACACTCAAAGGCCTTTGTTGTTTCTTCTTTAAATTCCTATAAAAATCAGAAGATTCTTACTTTTTTTAAAACTTAGTGCCAATTTTGTGATGGCTGTATTTTTAAATTGAAGAGTAGCCATCGTTTATTGAATGCATATTACTTGACTGACACTTTCCATCACTTATCAATCTTGACATTGACCCTATTAAGAAGGTATTATTAGCCCATTGTGTGCCATGTAGAAATGGAGGCCTAGAGACATTAAACTAATTATATTTAGGGAGTGAGTGGCAGAGTAGAGATTTGGATCCGACTCTGACAGAGTCCAAAATTTATAGCTAGACCAAATTAGTGTGCAGACTGGACCCAGTCCAAAGAAATGAAGGCACAGATGATGTTTTCTAATTTGAATGAAATACTGGCTAACATTTAAAAATTAGGGGAGTACATTCAAAAGTCTGGATTCTACCTTCTCTTTAAAGAAATCAGAAGATTGGGCACAATGCATATTCTTACATGGCAGCTGTCAGCCAACCCTAGGGAGTGGCTGCTCCCCTTAGAGGAGGCATGTGCTTGCAGGTGGGCAAATCCCCTCCCTTGTATCACATGCCACCTGGTGTAGCTTACCACCTCACCCACTTGGGTCACCTGTTTGGAATCTACGTGTCTTTGACTTTACAATCTTTGTCCTAGTTTCTGGAGATGGTCTGCCTTAGGGTTGGAGTCCTGTTTTTATGATTTGCTAACTGTGTGACCTTGGACAAGTTACGTAACTCCATGAGTCCTCAGTTTTCACATCTCTAAGATGGTGCTAAGAATAGCACTTAGCTCTTGAAGTTTCTTTGAAAATTAAGTGTGGTAACTTCCATAAAGAGCTTAGCATGATGTCTGATACATCATAAGCTTTATATCAATAGAATAGTTAGGTGTTATTAATAACCACTATCCTGATTAACCACTCTTCTCAAAAATAGAGTTCAGCAAAGTTTGAACAAGAACCCTTTCTCAGGATCAGCCTAAATTGTGAACAAGGCCATCAGACCATCGGCCATGGAAGCATGATCATGTTGTAATTGGCAATGTGAGTTTGACATTAGACTGACATGGTTCAAGTTCAACCTCTGACATTACAGGGATCTTGGACAAATTATTCAGTGTCTTTCTGACTCAGATTCCTCACTCATAAAATGGGCATGAAAATGGTACCTAGTTCATAGCGTTGTGGTGAGGATCAAGTGAATTAATACATGTAAAATGCTTCAGAACAGTGTTTGGCACAGACCATGCACTCAATGGATGTTACCCACTATTGAAAACAATTAATCAGTGTGCCATTTGCCAAGTCTATGTTTCGTTCTAGGAGATTAAGGTAGAATATTTGAAACTGGATTGTCATGAAAAATTTGGGAAATTTGGAAGCTGAGTCACATGCTTTCATTTCCCGTGTTCTCAGTTCCCTGCACCTTCTGTCCCCTGCTGCTGCTGCTGCTGCTAAGTCGCTTCAGTCGTGTCCAACTCTGTGCGACCCCAGAGACGGCAGCCCACCAGGCTCCCCCATCCCTGGGATTCTCCAGGCAAGAACACTGGAGTGGGTTGCCATTTCCTTCTCCAATGCATGAAAGTGAAAAGTGAAAGTGAAGTCGTTCAGTCGTGTCCGACTCTTAGCGACCCCATGGACTGCAGCCCATCAGGCTCCTCTGTCCATGGGATTTTCCAGGCAAGAATACTGGAGTGGGGTGCCATTGCCTTCTCCTACATCCTTCTAAAGCTGCACTTTCGAAGGCTGATCATCAAGTTGCATCCAATGAATTCTGCCTTATCTTCTATAAGGGACAAAAGCTTAAGCGATCAGCTGGATTCATACCGTCAATTCTCAAAAGGGAGGCAGAGGCTGAGAGGAGCCCTGTGGCTTGCCTATCACTACATGGTGACAAATCGAGAGCTGTCAACCTTATTGGTATATTTACTAGATGACAGTGGGATTTTGTCTATTTCGATAGGTGGATGCCGCTTAGAATCCAACACATAGCTGGTGCAAGAACTCTTCTCTCTCCTCTTTCACTTTGTTTTTTCCTGTCCCACAAACCTTGCTTAATGAGGCCTTGATCCAGTTAATGTACTAAGAGGACTACTTGATCTTTCCTGGAGGGATCTAAGCACTGTGACCCTCCATAGCATGTAGACCTTGTTCCCTGATGGGTTATGTTTTCCCTTTTCTGTGACTTGCCTCCCTGGACCACATTCCAATTTGCCTGCTGGCTCATTTATTTCCTTGGGCTGGCTGCCTTGTTTGGTGGTTTTTAGTGAGGATTCTGATCAATGCCAGGAGGTGAGGGGAAGGGCTCCGAGTGGGCTCAGTCATTGGACAAGCAGACTTGGTGATGGATGAGCCTTCTCCCCAGTGAGTCTTGACTCAGGAGAAGTCCAGCTGGTAAGTTTTTCCAAAATTGAGTAAACCAGAAGCAGTGCCAGCAGCATCTTACCTCTTGTGGTTTTTGTATTGATCTGAAAGGAAATTCTCTGCGGCAGTTCCACGTTTCACTAGAAAATACAGCTACATCCATGATGAACTTAGATATATGTCATATGAGCTGTTTTAGAAAAAACATTTGAAGAGGGGTGGGAGGAAGGAAGAGAGTGTCTTTAAAAAAAAAATCCCTTTCAAAATATTTTCTTTCTTCTCAGTATTGAAAAGGCACACTATAACCCTTTCTTCCAAATGATCTCATAGCTATTTATTGAAGGGAAATACCAAATGCTTATTTATTTATTTAAAAAGGAGCGTCTTCGGTTCACATCGATGATTCACATCGATATAATTTTCCTCCTGACTGCAGAGGCTCTGAGACAAAGCAACACCTCAACTGATGTGCCGGTGTCAGAACAATTCCTGTCCTGGAGGAGGGTGTGCAACCTTCTTTATTCCCCCTTCACAGACGTCCTTGAGCCCTTGAGACGGATGTGAGCGAGTTTTTCAGTCCTCATGCAAAACAACCATCTAAACATAACAGATGACATCAGCTCAGGCTTTTCAATTCCTGGATGGCAGCAGCGTGTTAATCCAGCCTTCATCCTGGATTTCATAAACTAAAACAAGAGCCTGGCAGGAGGACAGCGCTGCTGCTGGGTTGAGGAAATTGATGACGGGGAAGCATGCGGGCAACCCAGTGTATAAAACTCATAATCGTGTAGGCAGACGCTCAGCTACCACTTTGTACGGCGGCTTCCCGCCAGCAGAGACCCCGCCGCGGGAAGTGGAGCCCGAGCCGCGGGAAACATGAAGCGCCTCCTGCTGCTGGCCACGCTGCTGGTCCCCGCGCACCTGGCGGCGGTCTGGAGCCGCAAGTACGCGGTGGATTGCCCCGAGCGCTGTGACAGTAGCCAGTGCAAAAGCAGCTCGCGCTGTAAGAGGACAGTGCTAGACGACTGTGGCTGCTGCCGGGTGTGCGCCGCGGGGCTCGGAGAAACCTGCTACCGCACAGTCTCGGGCATGGATGGCGTGAAGTGTGGCCCCGGGCTGAGGTGTCAGTTTTACAATGAGGAGGATGATTTTGGTGACGAGTTTGGTATCTGCAAAGGTAAAGAGCGACCCCTTGCTTCTTGCCCCTTGCCTAGGGCACCCTGCAGGCTTTTAGCCAGCGTGGGAAGAGAGGAGTCTTTCCTTCTAATGCAAAGAGGGAAAATGCAGGTGGGTTTAGGGACCAGGTTCCCCCCACAGGTGCTGTCATAGGGAGAGAGAAAGATAACTTTGCAGATTGCGGCTGAACCCTGCATGCAAGGAAGCCCAGAAAGAAATACAGCGTTTCACTCATGATGTTTAAGAGATTTTTTTTTTTTTTTTTTAAAGTTGCAATGGAAAATTGTGTTGCTTCCTTTTCTGGAAGACTTTAGAAATTTGACAGGTAATCTGTTATGGCTGGAGTAGGTGGTCTCTCTTCTACAGGCAGTGATTACAGAGGTCTGCACTGGATAACCTCTTGGAGTGGTGGCTAGCCCTGGGATTTAGTTATTCTTTGATCTTAAGAGAGTCCACAGGGTTGAGGGCACCTCTCACGATCAAGTATTTCTGATGCACACTAATGCACTTTGTGAAATAGGATGACTTAAGTCATCTAGCAAAAGGAGTCACGTTCTTGGAAGAGGATACCCTGAAGTATCAAACAAACCTAGAAAAATAACAGTGTAAAACAAGCAAAAATAGCACCTAAAGAAAAAAATTGGAACTCTGTAAAGAAAAAGACTTAAAGAAAAACTTTATTAGGTTGAAATTATAGCTAAACAGTGTAGTTCAACATTTGCAGAATTTATTTCAAACTTAGTGACTATAGCTTAAAATGTTTAGAAATGAAAAAATGAAGATTTAAAAATACTCTATGGATACCTCATGATCTCCTTAAGGATTATTATTAAGGTTCAGTAAATATGTGATAGCTCCATACATCAGTTTTATAGTACAAAGAAGCTTTTAAAATTAAAGGGACTAAGTTTCTAAATAATTCTTAATGTGTTTAATACAATTGTAAGCTTTTATGAATAATAATCATCCAGTATTGAGCTAATCTCATGAATTCTTTTAGAAAAATATAAGTTGATTAACTTTTAAGCCACAAAACATACTAAAGATTAGGAAATAGATGGTTGAACTTTAAGGAGAATTTTAGTTTTTTGCTTAGTTTATTTTTGTTTATAACCAATGAAAAGTAGAATACTGAGGAAACATTTTCTTTGGTGGACATTCACAGACGTTTCTTTCAGCTGAGTGGGATCTGTGATTTCTGTAAATTACAGGGCTTATCGGCCAAGAAAAGAGTACTTCATATAAGGAAATTAGGGAGGAAGTGGTTAACGCAATCATACTTACTATATAGCAAGTATATGCCGTGTATTGCTTTTTCTCTTGGCATAAAAACTGACTCTGTATATGTGATTGTAAATGTCCAATTATATATGGGTAAAGAAACAGGCTGTAAGGCATCTGGAGTCTTTAGCACTCCAATATTCACTGAATGATCGAGGTAGCTGTTAATAAGATATATTTTAAAAAGCTGTTTAGGATAGCTCTTAGACATCCTTCAGATTGCAAACGGGTCTGGTTACGAACATTTTTCTTTCTGCTGGAAATAGTGAAGCTGTGTGAACCTCAACAGCTACATAGAGACATTGTATTTTGCTATAGGCAAAATTTTGTCCTTCAACTTTTTTTACAGAACACCTCTGTGAAAACTGTGTACTATAGCTGCGTATCTGGATGTTTTCTAAATATTCAGATATTTTGCATTGCCTTGCCCATATAGCAATATTTATTGAACACCTACTATCTGCCCAGCACTATTCAGTATATTGGGGGATACAGTAGGAGCATAACTGAGAATTTGGCTAAAGTTTTAGTTTTCAGTATCACTGGAGACACAGTCATATCCTAATCCTGCGTGCTTTTCTGCCAGAGGCTTTTTCAGTATCGCTTCTAAGGACTTCTTTTTTTCTCAGCAGAGAGGCTAGTGTTTAAAACCAGGTGCTTCTCTAATCTGAAGGATGCAGAGTACAGCAGTCATAAATCTCTTTAAAAATGTATTTCATCTTGATTATTCTGTGGACAATATTAAATTGCCAAAGACTTAGATGCCTCACGATTTGTTTCTTCACCCATGTGTGATTGTACATTTACAAGGACATTCTTGTGCCAGGAGAATAAATATTCTGCATCTATTCTGCTTGGCTGTTCAGGCTGGCTGTTCTATTGAGATGCTGTTCACATCATAAAAAACATGCATTTTTAATGATGAATTTGTTCTCTTTTTCTCAATATAGTATGTTTTAGTCTAAGTATGGGAACATCGAAGCTCTAAAAGCTTCCAGATTTGGGTAGGTATATGAATATATTCTCAGCTTTCTTCTCATTTAGCATATTGTATTTTAGCTCTGCAGAGGACTTTATTAGTGAATCCTCTTAACATCTGGAGGAGTTGAATATGCTTGTACTGTCGTTTTGATAGATAATGAAGTTGATAAGAGTTGGAGCAGATTGAGGATTGGTCACTTGATGAAGAGCTGAGATGACAGCCCTCTTAGCCCCTGGTTAGTTTAAGTCCTTTCCTAGACATTTAGAACAGTAAATTGCCTGTGGCTACAGAGAATTCAAAGACAGCATCATATCTTTTAAACTCTGTGAGGAGCTGATACACATGTCTTTTCAATTGCCTACCTTCACTGAGCTGTCACAGAGGTAGCCCAGTGAGACCCTGCCTTTTGGTTTCTAAGCAGACAGTAGATAGAATTAAAACCAGTTCAGAGATATTGGTTATGTGTATCTGTCTTCAGCTAAACTTCACAGCAAGGCACTACAACTAAGGAATCCATTATCTGGTCTTAGTGTGTGATTTCACATTTGTGACTTTAAGCGTGGGATTCACATTTCATATTTTCAAAGCTTGGGAGTTTCGGATAATTGGGCTTTATCTGATAGTCAAGATTCATGAGGTTTGTTCAATTACTGAGGCTGTGCACACAAGGACTGTGAAGTTGGAAGCTTGTGTACATCAAGAGCGCCCTCTCTCAAGCTTCCCTTTGTCCTCAGATTGTCCCTTCGGCACCTTCGGGATGGAATGCAAACAGATTTGCAGCTGTCAGTCTGGCATATGCAACAGGGTGACCGGCAAATGCCTGAAGTTTCCCTTCTTCCAATATTCAGTAGCCAAGGCTACCAACCAGAGATTTGTATCACACACAGGTAAGAGCTGATTCCCAGGTGAACATTGAAACAATAGTCTCATTTTCAGTTTGAATAAGAGAAATTATGGATGAGTAGAACAAGAAGTTGGTTTAAATGATTTTGTTTCTTTTATTCTACTTACGGGAAAGGTAGGTGGTTGTTGAAATTTGCTGCAATGTTACAAAGAGATTCATTAATAATTTTTAGATTGTACAATTTTTCACAAAGTTTACCCAGTGTATAGTGAGGATAAATATGATTGATTACCCAAAAAGGTAATAAAAATAACCAAGATATACAAAGCTCTTTAAATTCTTTGGTGATCTGTTTTATATGTGTACTAGACAAAGCTACTTCTCTCCCAACTTAACAGTGAAAGAGTATTCTGAGGAATTTATTGGATAAGGCTTAAGAGCCAACATAGAAAATATAAAACATTTCTTTTTAAAAACCAAATGGAAGTATTTAAGTGGAATAATTCCAAGCATGTCTTTTTGTGGATTTTGGAGAGAATAAGAGACAGTATCTATGATTAAAATTTGGGAATCATCTCTAAACCTTTGAATGACAATGTAATAATACTCACATGCTGATTGTTAGTGCTTATGTTTTTCTTACACAAGTTATTAGAATGTGAGAAATACAGCTTGTAAGATGATGGTAAGTGCATATTTGGTTATCTTATAGAATAAATGGTTAAATTGGAAGTAGCTCATTTAAAGCAACATGTAGCCACAGCAACTACCAGTATCCACAAACTATACATTTTTATCCCTTAGATATAAATAGTTGACAATCCAGATTTATTTCAGTTCTTGTTTCTGGTTCTTCACACTTCAAATTAATTAAAATTTGAAATATTTGACAAATGTGCTTATTTCTCAGCTTTACCTCCTTCTTATATGTGGGTTCAATTAAGTACCTCAAAATAAATGGGAAATGTATTTTTACATGAATTATTAAGTGTGGCTATGGCCTTAAACGTTAAAGTGAAACCTTAAAAAAAAAACCTATTGCATGAATATATTTGTGAATACCTGATCTGGAAATTAAGATCAATATTGACATTTTAAAACTTTTGAGTTGTCCCTATAGTCTTTGACAAATAATATGGAAGAAAATTGAGTTTTAAGTCCTGAACAATTTTTTATTGAGGTGAAATTCACCTAACATAAAATTAACCATTTTTAAATGAATGATTCAGTGGCATTTAGTACATTCACAGCATTAGGAAGTCACAGTCTCTATCTAGTTTTTGAAAAATTTTCTCAGCTCCAAATAAAACCAGTGTCCATCAAGTAGTTACCCCCACTCGTCAGCCCCTAGCAACCTCCAGTCTACCTTCTGACATTTTTCAAATGGTTCAATTGCCAGGTTCCCCAAGTGGCTTCCCAGATGAAGGACCTGCCTGCCCATACAGGAGACTTAAGAGACAGGGGTTCAGTCCCTGCATGGGGAAGTTCTCCTGGAGGAGGAAATGGTAGCCCAGTCCAGTAGTCCTGCTGACAAATCTCATGGACAGAGGAGCCTGGTGGGCTATGGTCCAAAGGGTGGCAAAGAGTCAGACATGAATGAAGCGACATAGCATGCACACACGTTTGAAACTTGTGAATTCACGTTTCAGCACTGCTAGTTGCCTCAAATACTTGAAGCTTCTTTTGTCTTATTTTGCTTTCTTAAAACCACAGGCTACAAACAACACTGAAGGAACAACTTTACTAACAGAATCCCTCTACTCTCATTAAGATTGCTCCTGACCTTTCTCACCAAGAGAGAATTGAATCTGGTGAATCTATGTCACTCTTTGGGGTGTATTTCTGGGAGCCATGCTCTAGAACTCCTCTGGAATGTCCTCAGTGATGGAACTCTTCTCTCCCCTCAGTGCTTCCTGCTGCACACACAGGAGCACGTCTTCTGCTTCTCTGGACCAGTGTGCTGTCTCTTTCCCTTGAGCTTGTCACTTTCTCTCATTCACTTGCAGATTCTGCAAAAATCTTGACCAATGTATAGTTATCTCAGAAAAAGATACTCTGGACCCTTGAACAACATGGATTTGAACTGTTTGGTCCACTTATGCACACATTTTACCCCCAGTAGATATAGTACCTATATTTTTGCTTTACAGATCTTTAAATTAACTAAGTGTGGGGGGACATTTGTTTTCAATTAGAGATCACAGTCCACAGAGTCAAAAGAACTAGGGATGGAGTCCTGCTTTTATTGAAACTCTTTCAGCTTTCTGCCCTTGGGTGAGTCATTTACCAGTTACTTTATTTGGGGGGCAGACATAGTGGTAGGTGGATTTTCCACTGCTCAGGGGTCGGCACCTCTAATACCAGCATTGTTCAAGGGTCAACTGTATTTTGCTGGATGAAAATTACATTAAGGTTTATATAAAAAATATTTCTATACTCAATTAGATATCAAGATTCTTATTAGAAATTTATGGAAAATGCATTTTCTGACCTAAGGTGTTTCCTTTGATAAAGGAGCAACTAAAGATGACTATTAGCGTCCTCTTCTTAAATCTTCCTGGTGGCTTAGCTGGCAAAGAATCCCCCCTGCAATGTGGGAGACTTGGGTTCAATCCCTGGGTTTGGGAAGATCCCCTGGAGAAGGGAACAGCTACCCACTCCAGTATTCCGGCCTGGAGAATTCCATGGACTGTACAGTCCATAGGGTCTCAAAGAGTCGGACACAACTGAATGACTTTCACTTTTGTAAATCTTAGATTGAGGATGGAGTGCAGAATATCCTAAAAACCTCGTGGTAAGGATGTGCAGGAGCCCTTCTGTTCAGTTGTGCATCTCCACATGGAACTTAATGAGCTTTAAGTGCTACTGTTTATAGGACGGGGCTTGGTTGGGGCCTCAGTCCTTGCCATGAGTTTCACATCATCCCTGCCTAAGTCTGTTTGGGCCTAGTCTTTGTAAATGGCGCCAAGGTTCCTCAACACAGGGACTTCCGGAGGAGCCTTTTATACCTTGATTGAATAAAGTGGTCTTTTCTAACTTTCTACCTGTTGGTCACAGCATCCTTGGCAAGTGGGCTTCCTGGTTTCTCGTCTTCGTTTGTCATTGCTGTTTTTATTGTTTAGTAATTAGCTCTCCGACTTTCCAAGACTGGAAATTCACAAGCATCTTTTTTTTTTTTTTTTTGTAGGGGGTAGTGAATTTACATGCATTTATCTACTGGACCATCCTAACCTCCTAATAGCATTCAATTTCAGAATGTACACTGCAGACGCAAACACACTTCACTACTCTTAGAAGCAGAAACATTAAAAAAATTCTAAATATTAGAAACTTGTTAGGTAGAGCAAGGACTATTTCTATAAACGTTTATAAAAGGCCCTTTGGTATGCTTTCTGCATTCTAGAGCCACATCGGTACGCTAATTCCTCTTCCATATTAGATAGTGAAGAATCTTACTTAGAGATCTATACTTAACACCGTTTACTCATTTGATAAGTATTAAGTGCCTACCATGTTCCAAGGACTGTTGCAACAGTGAACAAAACAAGTCCCTGCCGTCATAGAGCTGATATTCTAGTGGTACAGTGAGATAATACAAGGGGGAAAAAAAGACAAATAAATGTATGGAATAATGTCAGGTGACATCAAGTGAGCAAAGATGTTTAATTCAAGGAAATGCTAATTGGTAGAGGGTAGGTGAACATGGAATAGACTTTTCAAATCTATTATAGATTTCACTGTAAATGTGTTATAATACAAAAATAAGACAAAATTTTACTTAATCTTGGAGTTATAAACATTTGGACATGATTTGTATTCCTTCTAATTCCAGAGCATGACGTGGCATCTGGAGACGGCAATGCTGTGAGAGAAGAACTTGTGAAGGAGAATGATGCCCCATCTCCTGTAATGAAGTGGTTAAATCCACGCTGATCCTGGGTGGGATTTCTGAGAGAAGACCCTGTTTTAACAATCATTCAACACACAGCCAACATTTTAGGAATTCTCTGTATTATAGCATATGGACATATGATTTTTGGAGACCAAGTGTGATTTAGGGTGGGTCCACAAAAAAAAAGTAGGCTACTAACAATCCATAAAATGCATATGACTGAACTCTTTTAGATATTTGTTAAATATTTGAATGCATATAGATTTGTTAAATATGTGTTTTTAGTCGTAGTGAAGAACTAAAGATGTGATTTGGATAACCTTAACTTGGAGGGAAATCAGCCAAAGAGAAGGCTAGCCAAAGCTGAAGACCACAGCCAGTCTATGGCTCTCTGACTCGATGTACATTAATGTCCAGATATGGGCTGGAGAGAATTAAGAGCAAGAGAAGGTGGGGGTGCAGGCTGGGAGGGTATGATATTTAGGTCTTCCTTTGGTAGCTTCAGTAGAACTTACTTGTGCTTTTATTTTTTTTTTTCACTTTGGAAAAAGTCAAAACAAAACAATCCCTGAAGGAAGTGGGACTTTTGAAGCTTGTGGGACTTTGAGCAGCAGCCTTGAACTGAGGCAGGTTTCAAAGGATGGCTAATGTAGTTCCCAGTTTACTGCGTCTGAGGGATGGTTCTTGGGTACAGGGCAAATACACACTCCATAAATGGTTTTAAAGAATGCCACCTCTGATTGAGAGTAAGGAAGTATTTTGCCCACTTAGGAGAAGTGTGAAGGTAAATATTTATATATATATTTTAAACACTTGTTAGTACAAGTCATCCTCCATACCCATGTTTATCACTCTCTTGAGAAAATAAGCATAATATCGTTGTTTAAAATGGTTAGAATAAAAGTATAATTCTCTAAGCTCTTCAAACATCCAAGGCATGGTAAATTTGTTATCAATAATTATAGTAATATTAATAGTAAGTATAAGAGAAACCTGGAAAAATTTAGTCCCCATGGATTTATAAAATGTCGAAACACATGAGGGAATTTATTTAAAAGTAAGTGCAATGATTTAGATGAGCTTTAAATTTAAAGTAGAAAATGCTTTTTATTAAGTTTGGAAAAGAGTCAATTTTAGCAGGAAATGTCAACTTTAAAATATAGTTCATTTTAATGTATTTTTTTCTTTAAACTTGGGTGATAAGTGGAATTATGAGTACCCTTGGAAGGATCTTAGCACAAACAGGACTGTTGTACTAGATTTTGTTAGGAAATATTTGCAGAAGTATTTTATTTGGAGTGAAATAATTTAAGATTATTTCACTATTTGCCTGTATTTTATTCTCGAAGTTTGCCTACAGAGTTGTGAATGTGTGTGTGGGAGGGTCTTTTAATGTAAGCTGAATAAGCTGTTTGGATTTCTTTTAAAAAGACAAGTTTACGATTGATCAATAAAAAAAAACAAGACAGTCACTCCTGAGTCCATTCATGACTTCATTGATCATTAAAATATTTAAACGATTCATTCAATGAATAATAACTCATTAATGCACATTAAAGGACAGGCTTCTCATGTAAATTTTCTCCTACAGATAAGCATCTTCTGTCAAAAATTTTTCCTTTGCCTTCTTACAGCTTCCTAAAAGAGTTGGTCCTTGTATATTAACACATTTCACCGAGAAAAAACAAAAAACAAACAAGAAAACACTTCTATTGGTGTTTGACAGTGGTTACAAGCATTTCAGTTAGGCAAAGACAAACACGTCAGTGCCTATAAAAGAGTAGAGTAACATACAGCTTTGAAGCTTGAGAATATCAAAATCAAGAATAGTATTAAACCCAACATTGTATAAATCAGCTGCACTTCAATAAAATTAAAAAAGAATAGTATAAGTTCATTCAGTCTTATATGGAAATTACAGAAACATTTTAAGTGAATTGATACAGTGCTGAAAAAACTATGTTTGCATTAGGAAAAATATTGAGTTTGCATAAATTAATTCTTTTTTTAAAGAGGGGAGAAACTGGATGTGAATGAGATAATGTTACATTAATATAAGGTATAAATATTATTATTAAGCAAAGCAGAAAGCATCAAAAACCTTTACTTTCATCAATGTGCAGTGAAGTTTCAGAATATGCTTTCAAGGGGTAAGGTTACTTAAAGATCTGCCGTCTTGAACTGAAGGCCAGGACACAGTTCAGTTGCCCCTTTGGGATAGTGAATGGTGGAATACGAGCTAGACTAGGGCAGGGCTTGCCTCTGCTCCTGAGTCTGCAGCAACCACATATGTGACCAACAGACACAAACAGAGGTGGGTTGATCCAGTCTTAGTTGCAGGCATGTTTTCCAGCTACCCAGCTTCATGCTACTGAGTACTTTTTGCTTTCTTCATTCCAAACACTAGTACCTGTCTATCTTAAATTGCTCTGTCATCTTCTGACTTTATTCTTCATAGCAGTGGTCTCCTAAATCTTTGGATTTTGCATATTTTTACTACAGTTTTTGAGCATGCAAAACTGCTCAAAACTATGTATAAACTATGTATATATTTTATATATACATAGTATGGTATTAGTGCATTATGTTCATTATAAAATGTATATAATTGCTCATTCGTGTCCAACTCTTTGCAACCCCATGGACTGTAGCCTACCAGGCTCCTCCATCCATGGAATTTTCCAGGCAAGAATACTGGAGTGGGTTGCCATTTCCTTCTCCAAGATACTGGGGTCCAGCCCCGGAGGAGTCAGGGATTTCGAAGGGGAGACGGCTTTGGCAATCAGGATACAATAGAATTAAAGATATAAAGAGTGGTTAAATAAGGATAGCTCAGTGAGAAAATTCAGTGGAGAAAAGAGGCTGAATAACTTGGTTTACGTGGAAAGCTAATAAAATTCCAAAATAAGGAATTTGCGTCACCTACGTAGGCCGCAGGCATCCTCCTGTTCTCCTGAAGGAGAGGAGACACTAAGGCCTCCCCAGTCAGATCTTAGAAGCCCAGGCAAAATTAGTAGCCTTGATGAGCCTCCACGCCCCAGATGGATATTCAGCCAGAAGGTGAGAGAAAGAATGACATGGGGAGACCAAGTTTCAGTGAACGAGGCCTGCACTTTATTTTCCAAAGTAGTTTTTAATACCTTAAGTTGTGCATAGAGGATAATGGGGAAAGGGGTAGAGTTAGCAGTAAGCCAGGCTTTCTTCCTGCAAACTTACCATATGCAAAAGTTTAGGTGAATTACATCATCTTCTGGCCAAGAGGACTGTTAACATTTTAAGATCCTTTCTTCAGAAAACTTATTTTTCTCTAGAGGTGATTATTCTAAAGTCAGGTACCACCCTCCAAAAGCATTAGATGAAGTTGCATTCCTATAGGGCAAAGGTGTGGTAGGCTATAACAAGAAAAAGAATTAACTCAAGGGTCCAAGGTTACAAACATTAAAGCTACTACTTACATTCCTATACACCAATTATATTAATCAATACACTGCCAGGGACTCAGTAGGTAAGGGATATGGAAACTTAGCAGCAAACATTGGCCCAACAAGTGAAAAACCCTTCACCAATACAATTTCTAATCAATCTTTTAACTGCTCAAAGGAATCTGTATTTAGACAGTTGAGAACATCTCATGCCTCTCACAGTTGGGAGGCTCTGAGCAATCACATGTGGCCGGAAAAACCTATTCAGGCAGGCTAGAGGATTTCCAAAGGAGTTTGTAGGTTGAGACACTCTTGTCATGCCCAGGAACTTTATTTACTGGAGCTGTAAGTTAACTCTTTTTCAGAGAGGTGGTGGGGGACAGCCCCCTGTAAAGTCAGAGGTGTAGGTGAGAGCACAAAGCAGTAAAGTAGGCAGACTCTGGTTTTGGGGGTAGATGCTCGAGAATTTCCAGGGGGACTCCTGAGGTTCCATCCCGCATTTGCATATGCCGAGCCTCCTTCCTCATGACCTTTGCCACAGGCGGAGTTCCTCACGCTGGCTCCCGGCACCAAGGGATCTTCCCGACCCAGGGATCAAACCCTGGTCTTCCGCATTGCAGGCAGATGCTTTATCATCTGAGCCACCAGGGAAGCCATAAAATGTACACTCAAACTAAAAATTTTTTAAAGGATAAGAGATACATATAAATAGAAATTCTGAGATTTTCTTCCTCCATCCCAATAGGCTATCTTGGGAGTCACCCCAGAAGCAAAAGAAAATGCCATGGCTCAGTGATCTCCAATGAGGCCCAACCTCATTTGATTTTGAAGAGAAACCAAGCTGGCACATATTCCACATAATAAATATTTCTAGGATGAGTGGATGAATGGATGAGTGAAAGGGTGGATGGGTAGACAGGAGGGTGGAAGGATAAATGGGAAGAAAGGAGGATGAGTAGATGGATGAATTGGAGGAATGAATGAAGCAGGTGATGGGCCTTCTGCCTCCAGCAGAGCCACAGCTACTGAGGGAGTAGATGGCTTCTCATTTCCTTTCATCTGCCAGCTCCTCTGTTTCCCTGATGGCAAACTTATTCTGCCTTTCGGGATTGAAAAAACAGGGGCATATGTTAGAGTCAGTGAGTATGACAAATAGGGTTTCCCAGGGCAACCGAGACAGGGAGTTTGTCTCCCCCAGGCACTGGGAACATCACTTGGTAGCCAGACTGGAGCATTATTTTCTGTGAGAGGCAATTTGGGAAGACTGTTGTTTCCATCCTACACATTATCCCTTCCATTTATCCTGAGCTTCCTAGGAGAGAAGAATCCACAGATGCTCAACATAACACAGATATTTAGAGGGTGAATTGATTATTTCTGATTATTAATCAGTTAACATTAGTCATTAAATTAAGGCTAGAGTTTAGAGTGTATATGTTATAGAGCAGTGGTTCTCAAAATTGAATGTGTATCAGACAAAGAGAACAGACTTGTAGACACAGTGGGGGAGGGAGAGAGAGCTATGAATTGAGAGAGTAGTATGGAAATGTATCCATTGCCATGTGGAAAATAGGTAGCCAGTGGGAATTTGCTGCATAACTCAGGGAGCTCAAACTGGTGCTCTGTGACAACCTAGAGGGCTAGGATGGGGTGGGAAGTGGAAGGGAGGTTCAAGAGGGAGGAGGCATATGTATACCTATGGCTGATTCATGTTGACATATGGCAAAAACCAACACAATATTGTAAAGCAATTATCCTCCAATTAAAAATAAATATAAAAAATTTAATGTGCATCAGAATCCTTCGGTCAGTCAGTTAAGTTGCTCAGTCATGTCTGATTCTTGTGACCCCATGGACTGCAGCACACCAGGCTTCCCTGTCCATCACCAACTCCCAGAGCTTGCTCAAACTCATGTCCATCAAGTTGGTGATGCCATCCAACCATCTCATTCTCTGTCATCCCCTTCTCTTCCTGCCTTCAATCTTTCCCAGCATCAGGGTCTTTTCCAATGAGTCAGTTCTTTGCATCAGGTGGCCAAAGTATTGGAGCTTCAGTTTCAGCATCAGTCCTTTCAATGAATATTCAGGGTTGATTTCCTTTAGGACTGACCAGTTTGATCTCCTTGCAATCCAAGGGACTCTCAAGAGTCTTCTCAAATACCACAGTTCAAAAGCATCAATTCTTCAGCACTCAACTTTCTTTATGGTCCAATTCTCACATCCATACATGACTACTGGAAAAATTTTAGCCTTGACTAGATGAACCTTTGCTGGCAAAGTAATGTCTCTGCTTTTCAATATGCTGTCTAGATTTGTCATAGCTTTTCTTCCAAGGAGCAAGCATATTTTAATTTCATGGCTGCAATCACCATCTGTGGTGGTTTCAGAGCCTAAGAAAATAAAGTCTGTCACTGTTTCCATTGTTTCCCCATCTATTTGCCATGAAGTGATGAGACTGGATGCCATGATCTTTGTTTTATGAATGTTGAGTTTTAAGCCAGCTTTTCACTCTCCTCTTTCACTTTCATCAAAAGGCTCTTTAGTTCCTCTTCTCTTTCTGTGAAAAGGGTAGTTTCACCTGCATATCTGATATTCTGCATATCAGAATCCTTTGTAAAGCACAAATTACTGATTTGGTATATCTGAGGTGATGCCCAAGGATTTTCCATTTTAACAAGTTTCCAGGTGATGCAGATGCTGCTGATCCAGGGACCACACTTCTAGAATCAGGGAAATTTAGATTTAGATTTGCCTAGAAGTGAGATAAACTAAGGGGCTATCAAAAGCTATCATTGCTGGCCTTATGAAAGAATAAGTTGCAATATTTCTTCACCACTTGGTTCACTTAGTATTTTACTTGAAGATACTTAACTATTTAAGTTGCTGAGAGTATTGAAATGTCAGAGAAACTTTAAGCTAAATCATGGAGACTTGTGAGGGCCAAGTAGAGGATTATGGGGGGAGGGTAGAGGTGGAAGAACCAAAGACTCAGAAAGTAATCAAGGAGCCTGTGGCCTCGAGGAGTGATGAGTGGTGCCATGCGTTATGGAACAATCAGGCAGATCCGATGAGTCCCTGGTGGCCAGAGCTGAGCAAAGTCCATGAAGAGGTCAATGCAGAAGTGTGAATGAAGGGCATTGAAAACTGCATGCAGGTGAGCACTTTTCCAGAAAGTCATTTGGGAAGGACAGAACAGCAGTTAGTCTGCAACTAGAGAAGAGAAACCCTACTTACTAGCAGAGTATTTCTTTGCTTCTGTCCCCCACTCCCCCAAGATTAAAGAGACACCATTCTAAGCTAGTGATTATCAGTCAGAGATGGAGATAAAGGCTTTCTGGAGTGATGGTATGGTTTAATGTGATTACTTGAATCCAGTTTAGAAAATTCCATTTATATAGAGTTTTGAGACGTAACTTTTATAAAGTAGATATATTTATACACTTCCAAGCCCCCTAGAAAATACAGCAGTATGTGGAAATCTGAGATATTGGGGTTGAGAAGAGGGGCCTTAAGAATTAGTGTAAATCTTTTATTTTACATATAAAACTCCCTAGATCCAAGTAATTTCAGGGATAAAATGTCATGCTTGGTGGTAAAAACTCTGCTAGTGTAAAGTGTCATTGTACCACTGTTAACCATTGATTTTTAGAAATGAAAACATTAAAATCTTTAGTTTGTCTTGTTGCTTAGTTGATAAGTTATGTCCAACTCTTTTGCGACCCCGTGGACCATAGCCTGCCAGGCTCCTCTGTCCATGAGATTTCCCAGGCAAGAATACTAGAGTGGGTGGCCATTTCCTTCTCCAGGGGATCTTCCTGATCCAGGGATCAAACCCACATCCCCTGCATTGGCAGGCAGATTCTTTACCACTGAGCCACCAGGGAAGCCCCTATCTCATATTTAAAAATACGTACACACCTCAACACACACACACACACACACACACACACATATGAAGGCTTTAAAAGGTATACACAACTTCATGCAAAAATTATCCAAGTCTATTCTAAGGAAATAATTTCAAGTTTTCAAAAATGTTTTTAAGACTAATGTGGCAGTTTCTACAATATTGAAAAATTGTGAAAGATGTGAAGAGGTCATATATAGGGTACTGATTAAAGAAATGACAGTGGAGCCAAGCACAGACTCTGATTTAGACACTGGAAATGATGAGATTCATGCAGTGATTGACGTGTTCACTGCAAAGCAGAGGGTGACAACGTAGTTGGTGTTGGGATTTGGTCAGGTACTGTGGCTGGCAGTGGAGCATATGCGGGCTTCCTTGTCGAATCCACAATTGGAATGCAGGCTCCTTCCAGATTTTCATGACTACTTCTCTGCACCTGTTTTTTAAAGTGATACCTTCATCAGGTTAGACTGAAACATTCACCTTAGTTTTTATAGAAACAACAATCCTCTTTTTGTGCTGCTAGCTTATTGATCTTTTAATATCTAAATTATGTAACCATGATAACGGGCATAAACCAGTTTGAGAAAAAAATGCAACAGCCTCTTGGTATGTTTCTATTTCAACTTGTAGAAATGCAAAGTGTTCAGGTGCATCCCAGAGAGAGACCTGCCTACCTGCATCCTTTAGTAGACACCGAGGATGTCAAGATTCTATGTTATCCAGAGAGAATGGAAGAATGTGTGATTCCTGTGAGAATATTAAGAGAAGGTTGCTTGAGAGCACTTTGTATTATGTTAAAAAAGTATGCAACAGTGCTATATAAATAATATGATCTTTGTGAAAAAAATACAAGTGTATATAAATTGAGATATTAACAATGATACTTATTTTATTCTTTACAATTTTAGCCATTTTCTAGAATTTTGCAGTTAGCTTTATAATTGAGAAAAAGATTTCATTTCTTTCCATTTTTGAAAATTTAAATTGTGGCAAATTTAAACAAATGAAAACAAATTAGTGGTTTATTACATACATGGTGAACTAAGAACATCTTCCTATAGTTCAGTTGTTTTGAGATGTACTTTGTCATCCTGGTACTATGTTAAACAGGGAGATAGGATTTCAAAGCAAGTAAATGTGGAGAACTGTAGTTTTCTTACAAATACTAGAAAGGCTACAATGCACATTAGCATACATTGCACTTTTCTTGTGGAGCAAATCTTTGTCCAACAGAATCAAATCCAGTGAATACTTAGAAAATATAGATAAAGGTCTCTGGCTTATAGTAGACATTGTAAATTACAATATACCTTCTGCACCTATGCACAGAAATGCTGTCTGCTTAAACAGGGGGTTAGGCAACCAGAGTTTTTAAAGCATTTCCTGACACCTGTGAAGTTGGTAAATATTTCCTGTTTCTGTTGTGTCTAGAGAAAACAGGAATTAACAACTTGGAAGTGATGATTAAACAAGTTGTGAATGACTTCTACATAGGCAGTTCTTAGTATGAGATTTCATTTTCTTAAAATCTATCATAACATATTTCTTTTAAGGGAAAAAGTAATTGTCATAATAATCTGACAACTGACTGAATGATCAAGATAAACCCTATACCCAGGAGGAATGGCACCTATATTAATGGTGGGATGTGTACTATATATTTTCATAATTTAAATATAAATTTGATGTCTTCAAAAACCCGGTGTATTAACAGCAAAAGAGACACTGATGTATAGAACAGTCTTATGAACTCTGTGGGAGAGGGAGAGGGTAAGAAGATTTGGGAGATTGACATTGAAACATGTAAAATATCATGTAAGAAACGAGTTGCCAGTCCAGGTTCGATGCATGATACTGGATGCTTGGGGCTAGTGCACTGGGATGACCCAGAGGGATGGTATGGGGAGGGAGGAGGGAGGAGGGTTCAGGATGGGGAACACATGTATACCTGTGGCGGATTCATTTTGATATTTGGCAAAACTAATACAATTATGTAAAGTTTAAAAATAAAATAAAATTTAAAAAAAAAGAAAAAAAAAGTAAGCAAAACTGAGAAAGTAAGCAACGAGTATGGTTTCTCTGGCTTTGTGCTAAATACACAAAGTTAGCCATTTTGAAAATTATTTTTGTTATCTTAAGTACTCTGGAAGTACTTTGATCTGAGTGAGCCAGGATTGGCTCACTGTGATATTCACTAATTATCGACTTCAGATGTGTTCTTCAACCATGTCTTCCCAGTATCTTCTGGGCAGAGTGTAGGCAATGACTTATGTACAAAGCCCTAAGGACCTGTGCACAAGTCCTCTGTATGTCATTTTATCCTATCGCTGTACCTGTATTGTTATTTAGTTGCTAAGTTGTGTCTGACTCTTTTGTGACCCCACGGACTGTGGAGCCTGCCAGGATCCTCTGTCCATGGGATTTCCCAAACAAGAATACTGAAGAGAGTTGCCATTTCCTTCTCTAGGGGATTTTCCTGACCCAGGGACCGAACCTGCATCTCCTGCATTGGCAGGTGGATTCTTTACCACTGAACCACAGGGAAGCCCCTGTGTCTGCCTAGTTTAAGCTTATCCAACAAAGCAGATAATTTAAGTGCTATTATATAAGCCACCCTCACTTTTTGGGTATCTCAGATGTAGATTAATTGCAGCAAGACTGAAATATTTAAAATATTTCACATGTTCTGTTAAAAGTGAATACATAGACTGAAGAAAATCAACTGACTCCTTAACAAACTTGAATATACCTGTGAAAAGTGAGTAGCAATGAATGAAACTCAATTAATATCACCTGAAACTCTCACAATTCTGCAAAAGAAGTTACTATTTTTAGAGAACAAATAATAGTGTTCTATTTAAGTCTCCAAACAATTATTAGCATGCTCCTGAAAAAAAAAGGGACAATGCTTCAGGAGAATGCGCGGGAGCCCTACAGATGTGGTACACTTCCCTGTGTACTATTTTTGGTTGTCTATTCCTGCCTTTTATTTTGGGACTTGGCCCGCTTCCTTTGTAGTTTCCCTTTAACTTGCTCATATCTTTCTCACTTATATAATGCATTTCAAGCTGGCTTTTTTTTCACCTCTCAAAGGAAACTCAAGGAATGTTGACCAGTTCAGAAACCCCCGCTAGTCTTGGCAACAACAGAATTCTTGGTTTGAAAACAACCTTGGAAATCCAGGGTCATGGTTGACTTTCTAGTTATTTAATGAATCAGAGCTGCAGAGGGATTGGAGACCAGGCATTAGAAGATTTTGAACCCCATTTTCATGAAATTGTTTCATGTCTTGCAGAAACTGGAGGAATTTGAGATGGACTCTGATTCAATATATTTATACTAAAGCAAAATTCAGTTTAAAAAATAAGGAAGGGCTTCTCTGGTGGCTCAGTGGTAAAGAATCTGCTTGCCAGTGAAGGAGATGTGAGTTTGATCCCTGAACCCGGGAAGAACCCCCATGGTTCAGGGCAACTAAGCCCCTGTGCCATAACTATTGAGCCTGTGCTCTAGAGCCTGGGAGCTGCAACTAACCATGCTGCAACTATTTGGCCTAGACCCCTGCTTCTCATCAAGAGAAGCCACCACAGTGAGAAGCCCAGGGACAGCAACTAGAGAGTAGCCCCTGCTCTCTGTAACTACAGAAAAGCAGGCGCAGCATAGCCAAAAATAATACAATAAATATTTAAGATGTGAGCTTTTAAAAAATGCCTTTTAAAAATATAGTCATTTTTTAAAAAAGGAGAAAGTCCAGGAAGTCTAGTTTAGGGCTGCTGCTGCTGCTGCTGCGTCGCTCAGTCATGTCCGACTCTGTGCAACCCCATAGACGGCAATCCACCAGGCTCCCCCGTCCCTGGGATTCTCCAGGCAAGAACACTGGAGTGGGTTGCCATTTCCTTCTCTAATGCATGAAAGTGAAAAGTGAAAGTGACATCGCTCAGTCACGTCCAACTCTTAGCCCACCTTTTATCTATGAGCAGTCAGGCAATGTGATTGGGGAAGTATTCATCCTCCATAGCACCAACAGAAGCAGAGTGGATGATGATCCCCATCTTTAAAGAGCCCTAGAGAGAGACAAGATATTAAGAAGAAGTGGAAAGAATACACAGAAGAACTGTACAAAAAAGATCTTCACAACCAAGATAATCACGATGGTGTGATCACTGACCTAGAGCCAGACAGCCTGGAATGTGAAGTCAAGTGGGCCTTAGAAAGCATCACTACGAACAAAGCTAGTGGAGGTGATGGAATTCCAGTTGAGCTATTCCAAATCCTGAAAGATGATGCTGTGCAAGTGCTGCACTCAATATTCCAGTAAATCAGGAAAACTCAGCAGTGGCCACAGGACTGGAAAAGGTCAGTTTTCATTCCAATCCCAAAGAAAGGCAATGCCAAAGAATGCTCAAACTACCACACAATTGCACTCATCTCACACGCTAGTAAAGTAATGCTCAAAATTCTCCAAGCCAGGCTTCAGCAATATGTGAACTGTGAACTTCCAGATGTTCAAGCTGGTTTTAGGAAAGGCAGAGGAGCCAGAGATCAAATTGCCAACATCCACTGGATCATGGAAAAACGAAGAGAGCTCCAGAAAAACATCTATTTCTGCTTTATGGACTATGCCAAAGCCTTTGACTGTGTGGATCACAATAAACTGTGGGAAATTCTGAAAGAGATGGGAATACCAGGTCACCTGACCTGCTTCTTGAGAAACCTATATGCAGGTCAGGAAGCAACAGTTAGAACTGGACATGGAACAACAGACTGGTTCCAAATAGGAAAAGGAGTACGTCAAGGCTGTATACTGTCACCCTGCTTATTTAACTTATATGCAGAGTACATCATGAGAAACGCTGGGCTGGAAGAAGCACAAGCTGGAATCAAGATTGCCGGGAGAAATATCAATAACCTCAGATATGCAGATGACACCAGCCTTATGGCAGAAAGCGAAGAGGAATTAAAAAGCCTCTTGATGAAAGTGAAAGAGGAGAGTGAAAAAGTTGGCTTAAAGCTCAACATTCAGAAAACAAAGATCATGGCATCCGGTCCCATCACTTCATGGGAAATAGATGGGGAAACAGTGGAAACTGTGTCAGACTTTATTTTTGGGGGCTCCAAAATCACTGCAGATGGTGATTGCAGCCATGAAATTAAAAGACACTTACTCCTTGGAAGGAAAGTTATGACCAACCTAGATAGTATATTCAAAAGCAGAGACATTACTTTGCCAACAAAGGTCCGTCTAGTCAAGGCTATGGTTTTTCCAGAGGTCATGTATGGATGTGAGAGTTGGACTTTGAAGAAGGCTGAGTGCCGAAGAATTGATGCTTTTGAACTGTGGTGTTGGAGAAGACTCTTGAGAGTCCCTTGGACTGCAAGGACATCCAACCAGTCCATTCTGAAGGAGATCAGTCCTGGGTGTTCTTTGGAAGAAATGATGCTAAAGCTGAAACTCCAGGACTTTGGCCACCTCATGTGAAGAGTTGACTCATTGGAAAAGACTCTGATGCTGGGAGGGATTGGGGGCAGGAGGAGAAGGGGACGACAGAGGATGAGATGGCTGGATGGCATCACCAACTTGATGGACATGAGTTTGGGTGAACTCCAGGAGTTGGTGGTGGACAGGGAGGCCTGGTGTGCTGTGATTCATGGGGTCACAAAGAGTCGGACAGGACTGAGTGACTGAACTGAACTGAGAGAGAGATAGAGTGGAGATTGGACAGACAGAACTGAAACACACCAGTGCACAATGGAATCCAATGTGGTTGTTTATGGTTCTTGGTTGTTGTCAAGCAAAACAAAACAAAACTGAAAAAGCTGACTTTGGCCAACCTCAACAAAAGTGTAATTCATTGATAGGATATGGCGTATCTCACAAGATGGAAAATCAGAACACCTGCTGAGTCAGTCAGTTTGGAGGATGCAGGGTAGCTCGGGAGGTGCAGGAGACAGGAGTGAACAGACATCCTTGCTGGGATAGAGAGCTACAGTTGTTCTATTCCTATGCTAGTGCCGCTTCTCTGATTCCTTTTTGGGGTTATCACCCTCAGGCTTTGTGGCCTGTTTTAATGAAGAGTTCAGTGGTGACACACATTCCTCCTTTTAGGTGAATTTCACTTTTGCTGGCTAGTGAAGTTGCTCAGTCGTGTTTGACTCTTTGCGACCCCATGGACTGTAGACTGCTATGTTCCTCCATCCATGGGATTTTTCATCATTTTTTTTTTTTTGAATACTGGAGTGGGTAACTCTTCCTTTCTTCAGGGGTTCTTCCCAACCCAGGGATCAAACACAGGTCTCCTGCATTGCAGGCAGATTCTTTACCAGCTGAGCCACAAGGGAAGCCTGGATTTCATTTTTGAATGTAGTCAAAGCCATTCAAAGCTCAGTGTGGCCAGTGAAATGTTGATTAACTTGGGCAGAATTGTTTTGATAAATAACTAAGTTGTGTAAGATAACAGGTAGGAATAGGGCTGGGGGAAGAAAGAGTGCTTTCAGGAACCAAGAAACTAACCCTGTGGTCTTGGGGTGTTAGGAAATAAGGACCATTCTAGATCATTTGTGTTATTAGAACTCTTGGGTGAAGCACCAAATGTCTTCATGGGTTGTGCTGCTCAAGCGTCTTCGTGGGTTAGTTGAAGCTTCTCAATGAATGGAGCAGAGGCATGACCAGGCTCAGATGAGACCAGCATGGGGGCAAGGGCTGTCGTGTGTGGCAGGAAGCAGTCACCCTTTGACCCATCTTATAATCTAACCACTAATTTCTTTTTTTTTCTTAAATGACTTTATATTTTGATGTCAAAGGAAAAAAACTTTATTATTTACAATTGCATTAAGACAAAATTGTCTTCAAGAAAATCCAGTTATTTAACATCAGTGACTTTTTGTTCTTCATCTTGTATATTTTTTAAAAACCTCTTCCTTTCAACCCTACCTAAATAGCTGCAACTTATGCTCAAACAGGAAAATCATATAATATGCATACATATTGAGAGCAGGAATGATAAAGTAAAAGTGATAAAAATGTTAACCTTTGAGGAATCTGGATGAAGGGTATATGAGAACTATTTTCCATTCTTGAAACTCTTCTGTAAATCTAAAATTAGGTCAAAGTAAGTGTTAAAGAAGTGATCACTGGTATTTTGATAAGCCTCCCCATGCTGCTTCCTTTACTGTTTTTTCTACATTGTCTTACAACAATTAGGTCAACATAACACCTATTAAAAATCTCGAGAAGCTGCTACTTTTAGGAAATATGCTCGGGAAGGTGACCACCCCCTTGTCCTGAGGCCCTGAAAAGCACCACTTGTCCATCTCTAAGTCTTCATGAGGGCCACGACACCCAGAAGTAACAGGAAAAGCCAGGATTGCATCACTGAGGGACCAGAACACCTGGTTTTTGCAGGTGGAAGTGCCCTGTTAAGACTGACTCTGACACCTACAGTGAGTAAAGGCAATAACCAGGGAGAGGTGTCCACACCCAAGGGAGCTGATGTGTCCAAGGCTGAGGATTTTTTCCAGAGCAGATGCAAGATTTCTCTTAACTCTGTGATCATTGTCACTCATTGTAAAGTACCACATCTGTTCAACATTGTCTTCTTTTGTTTGTGCAATTGTTTTCAGGCAATAAAGAATTGATGAGAGCCAGAAATTCCACTTGGGTATTTGTCTGCAGAAAATGAAAACATTAACTTGTAAAAATATCTGCACTCTCAAGCTTATTGCAGCATTAATGGCCAGGACATGGAAGCACCCTAAGTGTACATCAATGAAAGAATGAATAAAGAAATGTGGTAGATAAACAATGCAATAGTATTCAGTCATAAAAAAGAAATAAATCTTGCCATTTGTGACAACATGGATTAACCTCGAGGGCACTATGATAAGTGAAATAAATCAGAGAAATACTGTATGAGCCCACTAATACATGGGATCTAAAAAATAACAAGAAAAAACCAAGCTCATAGACAAAAAGAATGAATTGGCGGTTGCCAGACACAGAAGTGCTTTGGGGAGAGGGCAAAACGGGTGAAGGTGGTAAACAGGTACAAAGTGAAAGTCACTCAGTCGTGTCCACTCTTTGTGACCCCGTGGACTGTAGCCTGCCAGGCTCCTCTGTCCATGGGATGCTCCAGGCAAGAGTACTAGAGTGGGTTGCCATTCTCTTCTCCAGGGGATCTTCCTGACCCAGGGATCGAACTCAGGCCTTCCGCATTGCAAGTGGGTTCTTCACTGTCTGAGCCAAGGTACAAAGTCTCTGTTATAACATAAATAAGTCTTGGGGATTAATGTACAGCACTGTGACTATAGTTAATGATACTATTTGTATTTGAAAGTTGCTAAGAGAGTAGATGGTAAAATTCTCAATACAAGAAAAAAATGTTAACTAAACCAGTGGTGACTGTTTCTCAAGGCATACAAATATTGAAACACTATGTTGTACTCCTGAAACTAGTATCATGTTATATGTCGATTATGCCTCAATAAAAAAAGAATTAATGAAATCTAGAAAGATGGTACTGATAAACCTATTTGCCAGCTCAGTTGGTAAAGAATCTGCCTGCAATACAGGAGACCTGGGTTCGATCCCTGGGTTGGGAAGATCCCCTGGAGAAGGAAATGGCAACCCACTCCAGCATCCTTGCCTGGAAAATCTCATGGACACAGAAGCCTGGTGAGCTGCAGACCATGGGGTCGCAAAGAGTCGGCCACGGCTGAGCGACTAACACTAACACAGTGGAGACACAGACATAGAGAACAGAGTTATGGACATGGGTGTTGGGGAGGAAGGAAAGGGTAAAATGAATAGAGAGTAGCACGGAAGCGTATACACTAATGTATGCAAAATAGGTAGCCAATGGGAATTTGCTGTATGACTCAGGGAACTCAAACCTGGGCTCCGTGACAACCTGGAAGTGTGGGAAAGGATGGGAAATGGGAGGGAGGTTTAAGAAGGAGGGGACATATGTACACCTGTGGCTAACTCATGTTGATATATGACTGAAACCAAAGCAATATTATGAAGCAATTATCCTTCAATTAAAAAGAAATTTAAAAAATTAATGAACTATGGTTAGCTATTCCTGTTCAAGCAAGATTAATTTTCCATTTTCAGATAAATACTCTAATTGATGGGGAGATGAGTATATTTATGTATTGCCATCTTTATAGGTTGGTGGCCGTCACTGAGACTGCTCTGATATGTCAGGGTTGTAATTCTGAAATTCAGAATCAAAGTGAATTTTGATTCCTTGATGGGTGAAAACTCAGGTGGAAAAAACTGGGCCAGATGTTTTCACCTCTTCCACGGTCTATTTTCTTTCCTCTGAGTGCTGGCTTGGCTGCCCTTATTTAGGTTTCTGCGTGTTTTGAAGTAAGGAGTAAAGGTCTGAGAGGGAGTACATTTCCTGGGGAAGAGTGTGAGGGCATTGGGGTAAATCTTCTCAGACACATTGTTTACTCACTGACAAGGGAGCTGGAGTTTGTGTGGCTTTAGGGGGCATTTGATTTGTGTCCTTTGGATGACACATCTTGGGGGTGTTAAAGTGAACTCTACTCATTATGCTGTGGGAAAAGTTTTTTCCTTAATGACTCGAAAACAGGGGCTTGTTATTCTGAAAAAGCAGAGCACATCCTCATTCCACACAAACAATGTAACACAGACCTGGAGTCCGGCCAGGGTTTTCCATGAATAGAACTTAGGGAGGAGAATGTTAGAAACACTTTGGACTCGCAGGGCAATCCTGGATGCCTGATCCCAACAAAGGAAGTGATTGTTACCTACTCTTCTAAGGTAGAAATGAAGAGGATTCCCTCTTCTCGTCCTAACGTAGGACCAGGCCAGGGCTTCCTGGTTAGCGCGGGCAAGTGTCCGTACAACTGACATCATGCTGGAGCCTGCCATCTGAGACATACTTGCTTTTGAATAGTTTTCCCAGAAGTAAGATGGATTTCGATGGAGAGAGTACACGTACATGATCTGCTGGGGGAGCTGTCAGTGGTGTTGAATATGGAAGTGTCACCTGGTCTGGCCTGCACCATGTACTTCAAATGCCATGATTTTGTCTAGATTTATTTGATTACAAGGAACAGAAATCCAATCAAAGTGGTTCAAAATTTTTTTAAAAAATTGGTGGGTGAGTGAGTAGCTATTTAATTTATTTTATTTTATTTTTTGGCCATGCCATGTTGCATATGGATCTTAGTTCCTCGAGTCAGGGATTGAACCCAAGCTCCTTGCAGTGGAAGCATGGAGTCATGGACCACTGGACCGCCAGGGAAGTCAGGGTGGCTATTTTAAGGAAATAGACGTCTTATAAAGTACGGCTGCTCCTATGGGCGCTAAAGAGACATCTGAAATAGAGACAACTCCTTTCTCTTCCTCTGTGGTCACTTTGTTCCTCATCTTGTTCCACCGTTTATGCCTGCTTCACTCTCCTTTCTGTCAAGTGGCTTCTGCTTACTGCTGCTACTGCTACTGCTAAGTCGCTTCAGTCGTGTCCGACTCTGTGCGACCCCAGAGACATTAATAATAAAAATACCAATGGTGGCTTATACTTTTTGAATGTTTATTCTGTACAAGCCTTGTTCTAAAGTGTTTTATATGTATTAATTTGTTTAGGCCTCACAACAAGCCCATGAGGCAGGTACTGTTTTTATACCCATTTTTCAGATGAGTACACTGAGGCACAGTGAAGTAGGGTAACTTGCCCAGGGTCAACAGCTAGTATGTGGCAGAGATGGATCTTGAAATCAAGCAGTTTGGTTCTGTTCTGGCTCCTCCACTACTTTGATTTGCACTAGGCATTGCCATGTTTTAGCAGTAATTTCTTTCCCAACCCTATATAATCTTTTTATTTCTAGAACTCAAACTCATTGGTTGACTATATAACAGTTTCTGAGGGTATAAGTACACATTTTTGACAGAAAAGGTCTGTTTGGTCAACAGGCCAATCAATTCATCTTGTAGAAGACAATGTATCTACTGTGCTCTTTCACTATGCTTTGGTGGTAAGTGACAGAACCCCAGTATAAAATCATTTAAATAAAAAAGGGAATGTGTTGGTTCTCCTAACTGGGAAGCCCAGAAAAGTAGCTCTGGTTATTTTCAGGTCTAACTTAATCCAGGGCTACACTTAGGTCATTAGGGTTCTTTCTAGTCACTCTGGCTTTAGTGTATCCTGTTCTCTTGTCTATAGTGTGCCCCTGATCCTGCTGCTGCTGCTAAGTCACTTCAGTCATGTCCGACTCTGTGCGACCCCATAGACGACAGTACACCAGGCTCCTCCGCCCCAGGGATTCTCCAGGAGAACACTGGAGTGGGTTGCCATTTCCTTCTCCAATGCATGAAAGTGAAAAGTGAAAGTGAAGTCACTCAGTCGTGTCCGACTCTTAATGACCCCACGGACCGTAGCCTACCAGGCTCCTCTGTCCAAGGGATTTTTCAGGCAAGAGTACTGGACTGGGGTGCCATTGCCTTCTCCATGCCCTGATCCTATTCTTTGCTGACTTAACTCTTAGTCGTTTTTTAAATTTCATTTTAACTGTCCACTTTTTAAAACTTTGCCTAGATACCTCAGTTCAGTTCAGTTGCTCAGTCGTGTCTGATTCTTTGTGACCCCATGAATTGCAGCATGCCAGGCCTCCCTGTCTATCACCAACTCCCAGAGTTCACTCAGACTCACATCCATCGAGTCGGTGATGCCATCCAGCCATCTCATCCTCTGTCGTCCCCTTCTCCTCCTGCCCCCAATCCCTCCCAGCATCAGAGTCTTTTCCAATGAGTCAACTCTTCGCATGAGGTGGCCAAAGTATTGGAGCCTCAGCTTTAGCATCAGTCCTTCCAATGAACACCCAGGGCTGATCTCCTTTAGAATGGACTGGTTGGATCTCCTTGCAGTCCAAGGGACTCTCAAGAGTCTTCTCCAACAGCATAGTTCAAAAGCATCAATTCTTTGGCGCTCAGCTTTCTTCACAGTCCAACTCTCACATCCATACATGACCACAGGAAAAACCATAGCCTTGACTAGACGGACCTTTGTTGGCAAAGTAATGTCTCTGCTTTTGAATATGCTATGTAGGTTGGTCATAACTTTCCTTCCAAGGAGTAAGTGTCTTTTAATTTCATGGCTGCAATCACCATCTGCAGTGATTTTTGGAGCCCCCAACAATAAAGTCTGACACTGTTTCCACTGTTTCCCCATCTATTTCCCACGAAGTGATGGGACCAGATGCCATGATCTTGGTTTTCTGAATGTTGAGCTTTAAGCCAACTTTTTCACTCTCCTCTTTCACTTTCATCAAGAGGCTTTTGAGTTCCTCTTCACTTTCTGCCATAAGGGTGGTGTCATCTGCATATCTGAGGTTATTGATATTTCTCCCGGCAATCTTGATTCCAGCTTGTGCTTCTTCCAGTCCAGTGTTTCTCATGATGTACTCTGCATAGAAGTTAAATAAGCAGGGTGACAATATACAGCCTTGACATACTCCTTTTCCTATTTGGAACCAGTCCGTTGTTCCATGTCCAGTTCTAACTGTTGCTTCCTGACCTGCATATAGGTTTCTCAAGAGGCAGGTCAGGTGACCTGGTATTCCCATCTCTTTCAGAATTTTCCAGTTTATTGTGATCCACACAGTCAAAGGCTTTGGCATAGTCAATAAAGCAGAAAGAGATGTTTTTCTGGAACTCTCTTGCTTTTTTGATGATCCAGCGGATGATGGCAATTTGATCTCTGGTTCCTCTGCCTTTCCTAAAACCAGCTTGAACATCTGGAAGTTCATAGTTCATGTATTGCTGAAGCCTGGCTTGGAGAATTTTGAGCATTACTTTACTAGCGTGTGAGATGAGTGCAGTTGTGCAGTAGTTTGAGCATTCTTTGGCATTGCCTTTCTTTGGGATTGGAATGAAAACTGACCTTTTCCAGTCCTGTGGCCACTGCTGAGTTTTCCAAATTTGCTGGAATATTGAGTGCAGCACTTGCACAGCATCATCTTTCAGGATTTGGAATAGCTCAACTGGAATTCCATCACCTCCACTAGCTTTGTTCATAGTGATGCTTTCTAAGGCCCACTTGACTTCACATTCCAGGATGTCTGGCTCTAGGTGAGTGATCACACCATTGTGATTATCTGGGTAATGAAGATCTTTTTTGTACAGTTCTTCTGTGTATTCTTGCCACCTCTTCTTAATATCTTCTGCTTCTGTTATGTCCATACCATTTTTGTCCTTTATCAAGCCCATCTTTGTATGAAATATTCCCTTGGTATCTCTAATTTTCTTGAAGAGATCTCTAGTCTTTCCCATTCTGTTGTTTTCCTCTATTTCTTTGCATTGATTGCTGAGGAAGGCTTTCTTATCTCTCCTTGATATTCTTTGGAACTCTGCATTCAGATGCTTATATCTTTCCTTTTCTTCTTTGCTTTTCGCTTCTCTTCTTTTCACAGCTATTTGTAAGGCCTCCTCAGACAGCCATTTTGCTTTTTTGCATTTCTTTTCCATGGGGATGGTCTTGATCCCTGTCTCCTGTACAATGTCATGAACCTCCGTCCATAGTTCATCAGGTACTCTATCTATCAGATCTAGTCCTTTAAATCTATTTCTCACTTCTACTGTATAATCATAAGGAATTGATTTAGGTCATACCTGAATGGTCTAGTGGTTTTCCCTAATTTCTTCAATTTAAGTCTGAATTTGGCAATAAGGAGTTCATGGTCTGAGCCACAGTCAGCTCCCAGTCTTGTTTTTGCTGACTGTATAGAGTTTCTCCATCTTTGGCTGCAAAGAATATAATCAATCTGATTTTGGTGTTGACCATCTGGTGATGTCCATGTGTAGAGTCTTCTCTTGTGTTGTTGGAAGAGGGTGTTTGCTATGACCAGTGAGTTCTCTTGGAAAAGTCTATCAGTCTTTGCCCTGCTTCATTCCGTATTCCAAGGCCAAATTTGCCTGTTACCCCAGGTGTTTCTTGACTTCTTACCTTTGCATTCCAGTCCCCTATAATGAAAAGGACATCTTTTTTGGGTGTTAGTTCTAAAAGGTGTTGGAGATCTTCATAGAACCGTTCAACTTCAGCTTCTTCAGCATTACTGGTTGGGGCATAGACTTGGATTACTGTGATAGTGAATGGTTTGCCTTGGAAATGAACAGAGATCATCCTGTCATTTTTGAGATTGCATCCAAGTACTGTATTTCGGACTCTTTTGTTGACTATGATAGCTACTCCATTTCTTCTAAGGGATTCCTGCCAACAGTAGTAGATAAAATGGTCATCTGAGTTAAATTCACCCATTCCAGTCCATTTTAGTTCGCTGATTCCTAGAATGTCGATGTTCACTCTTGCCATCTCCTGTTTGACTACTTCCAATTTGCCTTGATTCATGGACCTAACATTCCAGGTTCCTATGCAATATTGCTCTTTACAGGATCGGACCTTGCTTCTATCACCAGTCACATCCACAGCTGGGATGTGGCTAAATTACTTTCTGATATGCTGTCCAAATATATGCAGTTTCTCTGCAGTCATTTATGAGATGCGATTATCTAGCAATTAAGAACACACTAGATCTTTCCTGAGACTATAAGCTCCATGAAGATAGAAATTGCATCTAACTGTTTTCTCTCATCATTTATCTCTAGGAAGTAGACCAGTGCTTGGCATATAGTAAGGATTCAGTTCAGTTCAGTTCAGTTCAGTCGCTCAGTCCTGTCTGACTCTTTGTGACCCCATGAATCGCAGCACGCCAGGCCTCCCTGTCCATCACCAACTCCCGGAATTCACTCAAACTCAAGTCCGTCAAGTCGGTAATGCCATCCAGCCATCTTATCCTCTGTCGTCCCCTTCTCCTCCTGCCCCTAATCCTTCCCACAGCATCAGAGTCTTTTCCAATGAGTCAACTCTTCGCATGAGGTGGCTAAAGTACTGGAGTTTCAGTTTTAGCATCATTCCTTCCAAATAACACCCAAGGCTGATCTCCTTCAGAATGGACTGGTTGGATCTCCTTGCAGTCCAAGGGACTCTCAAGAGTCTTCTCCAACACCACAGTTCAAAAACATCAATTCTTTCGCGCTCAGCTTTCTTCACATTAATGTGTGTTAAATTTTTAGTTTTAAGGTGGTTTGCTTCATCAGGGAAAATTGTATAAAGCAAAGTTTTCCTTTTGTGGATTTCTCTTCAACTTCATTTTACAAGTGTAGGGTGTGGTTGACTAAGAGCAGGGATTTGTTGTTGTTGTTTTTGTTTAGTTGCTAAGTCGTGTCTGAATCTTGTGGCCCCATGGACAGTAGCTCGCCAGTGATAGGTGAAGGGAAAAGGTACTGGAACTTCCGCTCTCCCAATTAGTGAAGAGATAGCAGGTATGAGCAGGCTTTCCTTCTTTGGCATTTACCTTCTCAACATAAACCCTTAACACCAAGCACCATGTAGAACCCAAAGACTCTCTTATGAGACCCCATGTCCAACCCTCACTTGGCAAGACATGAAAACCACCCTGCCTCTCCTGGAGAAGGCTGAATTCACATGCCCTGGCCATGCCCTGTGTTAACTAGGATTCAGGGATCAAAGGAAGAGCCTGGTTATTGCTGACAGTGGCAATGAGAGGTGACCAGAGCCATCTTTCAGTTCACACATCTTTTCTCTGTGTAAGGAAGAACTGCACCTTCCATAGGTCCTTGATACCTGGGTGGGGCCATCTAAAGAACAGATCTCAAAGCTGAAAAGGATGGTGGCATATGGGTTTACCTCATTTTCTTCCATTCTCCTCAAGATCTCAGAGAACATCGGGTCTGACTGTATCGTACTGACAAATCTGCTGACACCATCACACAAGGTGAGGAGATGCTAATGTGGAGAGCCATGCTGGAGGGCCATCAGAGCTGAAAGGATGAACACTGTTGTGCAGATCTGTGCTGGCAACTCCAGCACTCTGCCCAGAGTCTCCATCAGGTGCCCATTTGCTGGGCTTGCTGCCAACAGAGCTATGCTCTCAGCTGCCAGCTTCCTTTTACAACTGACTCTGCCAGGGAGAGTCTTTCAGGGGGGAGGGGGCTGCTTGCATCCACAGACTAGCCAACATGGGAGTCTAAAGACCCAGTCCCCTTGCCCCAACCTTAGACAGTTCTGAATGCTCTTCTTGGCTTCACAGCTCCCAGCAGGCTCCCTTGAGGTTTCTGTGGTGACTGCATCACAGGTCAGCTTCTCCCTCTGTCTAATCCTGTCCCTTGCCTTCCCTCCCCTTTCTTCCCTCCTCTCCCCCTCCTCCCTTCCCTCCCACAGGTGTTGCTCTAAGGGTGCTCCCTAATAAACCACCTGCTCATTCATCTCCATCTTGGAGTTGTCTTCCCAGGGAACTCAACCTGTGATGAGCAGCCCGCCTAGAGGGTACTGGGGGTTTTCACACAACCCACGCCTGCTCACCGAGTTGTAGCCAGTGTGATCCAATGGCTGCCTTTTGGTGATCATTTGCCCCAGTGGGTGTCTTTTTTGGAAATTCCCCTGCCTGGAGGGGGCGCCTTTGTGTAGCTCATCAGCTGGGAGGAATTACTTTTGTAATGTATCTGCCTCGTGGGTGTTCTTTGGCAATCTGCATTCAACCACCAGAAAGTATCTTTTGCCAACCCAAGCTTTCCATATCACCAGTGTGCAGGCCTATTAAGTTTGGATAAACTACAAAAAAGATAAAAATATTTGTGGGAAAAAAATCAGAGAGGAAGTGAAATAAAATGTCTTGAATTTGAGGAAAAAAATAAACTAAAAGGAAATTCCATAGGTAGTTCATCAGAGCTCAGGTCCTTGGGATTTTATTAATCTGAAAGGGAAAAATGCAAAACGGAAATCACTCTTCAGAATTAAAGGCAACTTCTGAGGTGGCAGGAAGATGGCTGGGGAGTCCATTGCTGTTTGCTATTTAGGCACAATCAAAAAATATTTTTTAGTGTTGTGTGGCATCTCCTGGGTATTGAGACAGCTCACCACAATACTCATGGGCTCTTGGGAAACAATAGACAGGAACCAGAGAAAAGGCACCACAATTCCATCAGGACTACTTGCATTTAATTTTAGGCCAAGTAAAAGAAACTCGAGATGGAACATCCGAAGGGTCCACATAGTAAAAATAGAAAAATTCCTCTGTTGAGAGGACTTGGGACAGTGAGACAGGTTTGAAGATTTGCCTTGATTTGGATGTGTTACCACTCTGAACAGATATAAGCTCTTTAAAGACAGGAGAAGTCATTTTGTATCCTTGTTATATGTGGTCCAACATTTCACACGTACTAGATGAGCAATAAGAACAATAAAAGCAGTAGTTTTGAATGAAGGAATTCAGCTGATTTAGTCATTCAGTAAGTTTACTAGTTGCCCTTCATGAATCAGATCCTGGATCTACAGAGAGAGGGGACAGACTATTACACATAGAGGATAATATAGTGGGATAAACCCTGAAGTGAAATGTGTCCAGTCTACAACGGACTCAAAGAAGCATCTCACAGAAGGAAAATTGAGACATGTAGCAGTTGGATGAGGAACTATGTAGGTCAAAGAAGTTTGAGACTTAGGGAACAGTGTATACAAAAGCATGGACATTTGTGAGATCATGACATGTCTGGGGTATATTAAGTAGGTCTAATAGCTAATACATCTAGGGGATGGAGGAATTTAAGACAAAGTTTTAGAAAAAAATGTGAAACTGTAGAGGCAGGCTCAAGGCAGATTGTGCAAACTCTTCAGTGCGATATACAGGAGGCGATTTTTCTCCTGTAGCCATCAGTTATAAACTGTACAAAATTTTGTGCACAATTGTATAATGATGAACTCAGTTGTATATCAGCATAATGGACACAAAATGAAGGTGAAGAACTGTTTGTTAGCTTTTTCGAGGTAGCTGTAGCCCAGTAATGAAACAATGAGGATGATGATGTACCAGCAGCAGGAAGTTTGAGCTGTCAGGCTGTTTATTATGGGATGGGATGACCTCATATCCAGATCTGGATAAACACAAATAGTACCCTTACATGTATAGAGAACTTTCAGTCCTCAAAGCTCTTCTAAATATAACAGCATTTGGATTCTTACACAAGGCTGTGAGATGGGCAAGGACAGAGATGTCCCAGACTTTGCAGTGAGGAGTTAAATAGTGTCTGTAAAATCACACAACAGTTTATGGCAGACACCTTCTTTCTGTAGAAATTTATGCCAGTAGTGACCCCTCTACTGGGAAGGCAGGAGTCTGCAGGTGAACCTTTCCACACTATTTGTTCATAATCTATGTAGAAATGTGGCCTTGACCAGCAGACCCACTGAGGAACACACCCAACCAGAAACTGTGTCAGGGTGAGGTGACCTGACATTTGGAGTGCCGAGGATGTTTGGCTTGGGGGTGCTTCATGACCACAGATTTGCCTGTTAGTGATATTCCAGTTACTACCCTGCAGGCTGTTAAATTTTATTGTATCTGAGCAAATCAATACAGAGTCTTCTTTAGCAAGATTCCAGAATAGGGAGATGGAGAGTGAGCAATCAGCCATAGTAGAGAAAGCAATAATCCTGGGGAGGAATAACATTTTCCATGGAAAAGGGAACAGGTGTCATTGGTTCAAAATTCTGCTGTTAGATTAAGAGTTTGTTTGCTTGTTTGTTTTAGCACTTTGCACAAAAAATGAGAGTTAGCAAAGTGAAAAAAATGTAAAAATTTTATATATGTTTAGGATCAAATAAAGATGAAGACTTTTATATTTTGAGTGTTTTTTTTTTTTTTCAAATGGAATGTTTGCCAAAGAAATTGCCTTTTAAAAAGTTTGGGCCAAAGATCTATAGATAGGCATATTTCAAATATTCTATCCTACAGTTTAAATGGAGAATCTTGGCATATATTTTTGTGGCTCTCCAAACTAGTCATTAACTTTACACTTACTGTGTTCAGTCTAGTATTTAGTCCATACAGAATATATTGCCAGGATGGTTTTTTATCTTATGTTTGATGTTTGTTTTTTTGGAAAATGGAATATACTTATAACTTAATAGTCAAGAACCAAAATTACTGTAAAACCACATTGCCACCAACATCTTAAAAATGACTCCAGAGATAACAAACAGTTTAACAGAATAAAAACACATTAAAATTATAGCTATTTTTCACAATTTAAAATGAGCTCCCATTTTATGTTTTTTAAATAGAGGTAAGGTCTTAGAGGATTACATTACTTTAAAACAAAAGTAAGTGTATTTTTTATTCTTGCATATAAAAGTAAATAAAAAACTTCTTGCAAAATGGCTCAAGAAGTTCATGCTTGAGTAATCCCTTCTATGCCAAACACATATATTGAGAAAATAAAAAAGACATAGCCAGATTAGAAAACAAGATAAATACCCTCATGAACAATTCTCATGAAATGGAAGACATTTGAATGTGGTGAGCACGGCTAAAGCTATGAGCTTTTTGAGCTTTGAGTTGGAGCTGAAGGTTTAGCTTTGACAAGGATAATGGGAACAAAAAAGTATTTTAAAAGAGAGGGGACAGGATTCAGACTCCCCTGAAATGAAAAGAGAGGGTGAGGTTTTGCGGCTATGAAAGGAGGTTGAGACCTCTGCCAGAAGCTGTGGTTTAGGGAAGTTTCTGAACGAAGGAAATCCTGCTGATGTAGTCCTATGAACCAAGATGCCCTTTGGGTGGGTAGATGGATCTGCAGTTCTTTCCAAAACCATCCTTGTGCAAGCTCTGTGCCTGGCGAGGTTCAGTGCAAGGCCAGTGGCACCTGAGGGAGTCAGCTATGAAACCACTAAATAGGGAAGGGAGCATGGAGAAGGAAGAGAGAGAGAAAAATCCCACAAACAGATTCTTAAAACTTTCCACTCAGAATTATGCCTGCACACCAGAATTCCAAAATACATGCTAAGAAAAACATGTAATAAAATCAATCATTGGAACATGAATTTTCTGAAAATGAAGTTAATTTTATCAAACCTGAGGACCTCAATAGATATTTTAAATTACACACAGAAATACATACATACATGCAAATAGAACAGAAAGAAATGTGTTAAGAATAGATGCTTTAAAAAACCAGGTAGAAATCTTGGAAATATAAAATTTAGTTATTAAATAAAATATTTGGTAAATGAAGTAAACTTTGGACTGGATACAGAGATAAAATTATGAATTAGTGGGTGATACTGAGAAATTTGGGCTTCTCTGGTAGCTCAGCTGGTAAAGAATCCGCCTGCAATGCAGGATACCCCGGTTCAAGTCCCAGCTAGGGAAGATCACCTGGAGAAGAGATAGCTACCCATTCTAGTATTCTTGGACTTCCCTGCTGGCTCAATTGGTAAAGAATCCGCCTGCTATGTGGGAGACCTGGCTTTGATCCCTGGGTTGGGAAGATTCCCTGGAGGAGGGCATGGCAACCCACTCTAGTAGTCTTGCCTGGAGAATCCCCATGGACAGAGGAGCCTGGTTGTCTACAGTCCATAGGGTTACAAAGAGCTGGACATGACGGAGTGACTAAGCATAGCACAACCCTGAGAAATTCAGTCAATGAAACCTGGAGACAAATAAAAACCTTAGTGAACAGTGAAGTGCCCATATTGGAGACTCTGAGCCTCTCCTTTATTGGCATTCTAGAAGAAGAGATCAAGAATTGTACAACAGTTGTAAATAAAGAGTTAAAAGACAAACTGAAAAAGAACATGAGTTCTCATATTGAAAATGTACTCCAAAAGGTGAAAATGAAACTAATAAACCTACGTTGAGATATATTACAGTGAAACTGCAGAACATTAGAAATAAAGAGAAAAAAAATTAAGTTTTCAAAATGAAAAGACAGATTATTCTCAAGAATAGCTACTAGTCTGATGGCAGATTTCTTATTGGCAGCGATAGATACAACCAGAACTTGGAACAAAACCAACCATAAATATTCTAAGAAAAATGATTATCAAAATTTTATATCCAAATAATCAGCTTTTATATCCAAAACTCTTATTCAAGGCTAAGGATGAAATAATGGTAGTTTCTGACATACAAAACTAAAGAAATTTACCATCTATAGTGAAAAAACTGTTATTGTATTTACTTCAACAAAAAGAAGAGCAAACTCAAATAAAATGCATGGAATTAAAGATACATCTGTAAACACAGAAATCAACTTTTTACATTGGTAAATTTTAGTAAAAATTGACATAAAAATGACATGTATGTGTGAGTATGTGCGTACGTGTGTTTAAAATGGGTAAAACAAAATTTTGACAATATTATGGTCGTGGTGGTTTTGTAGCTCAGTCGTGTCTGACTCTTTGTGACCCCCTTGGACTGTAATCCACCAGGCTCCTCTGCCCATGGAATTCTCTGGGCAAGAATCCTGGAATGGGTGCCCTTTTCCTTTTCCAGGAGATCTTCCAGATCCAGGGGTCGAACCCAGGTCTCCTGCAAGCAGATTCTTTACCGACTGAGCTACCAAGGAAGCCCCAACAATATTATAATACAAAATAATGTTGAAAAAGTAACTCAAGTATGTTCAGGTGTTTCATTTGTTCAGAATGAGGATAGAATAACTTCAGGAAGAAATATTTAAATAGTTTTAAAAATATACGTACCTAATAACCACGAAAAGTAAAAATGCGGCCAGTAACTTTGAAACTTAATGAGGAAAAAAAGAGAATGACTGAAGGAAACTTTACCATCCTTTTAAAGAATTATCTCTGCCTTTTGGATGAATTTATGACTAGAAAAAAATGTTAAAGGTAATAGAATAAATAAATTCAAATATACCAGTAAGTTTAATAAATGTAAGTGGATTCCTCCCCTCCATTAAAAATATAGAGGTTACTAGATTAGAAAAAAAAAACTCAAAATCTATTTGCTTTCAAAAGTCATACTCTAAAATAAAATGATATAAAAAGATTGAAAATAATGGAGTAGAAAAAAGATATCTTGGGCAAATATGAAAAGTAATACTGTAATTCATACACATTTTGGATTATTTCAAAACTTTCATGTGAAAATGAAAGTATTTCTGTAATCCCTTCCCTTCATATCACCAATGATAGTTTTAAGAATAAAATAATGTTCTTCAATTCACTAAAAAGTGTACGTACCATACTATACCTTACCATATGTCATCTCATACAGTAATGAAGATGCAATTCATTCATATTGCCTGATTACTCAGCTCTTAATGGGCTATTTCCTAGTAACTCAGACTTTGAGGGCTAAGTTGGTAGCAGTCCTGCTGGATCTGAGGACCTGTACCACCACACATCCATTAATTGAGAACACTGTACATGTGAAAGCATAATATTAGGGAAGACAAAATTCTTATCCTAAAACCAGTTATGAGGTACAGTGTTCTGCCTTACAACTGATGCACTTCCTCTAAAGGGGAGCCTGAAGTAGAGTCTTACATGTAGATATTTTTAAGTATTCTCAGAGAGAGGTGTAGAGAAGAAAACAGGAAGCAGGAAAAAGCATTATTAGAAGGGTTAAGTTGTCCGGTTTGGGGTGATTGGTCCTCTGTCCATGGCTTTGTGGTAAAGAATCTGCCTGCATTGCAGGAGATCTGGGTTTGATCCCTGGGTCAGGAAAATCCCCTGGAGAATGGAATGACAACCCACTCCAGTATTCTTGTCTGGAGAATCCCATGGACAAAGGAGTCTGGTAGGCTACAGTCCATAGGGTCGCAAAGAGTCAGACACAACTGAGCAACTAACACTTTCACTTTCAAGTTGTCCAGTTTGGGGCAATTGGTCCTCTGTCACAGCCTCGTTAGAAATCTTACTAAATATATCTCAGAACAGTATTCTTATAAGACAACACAATTGTCAGAAGCACTTATCCATTAGCTTCCATTCTCCATCGGTTACAGGAAATCCCTGGGGGTAACCTCTCCTACATTTCTAGGTTGTGTTTGCTCCTGTCCACATCCAGCTTTGCTATGATAGAGAAGCCTCAGGCCATGAAGTAAGAGGTACTTGGTATGGGTCTTAGGGGAAGCACTGAAAATTATACCTCAAGAAACTTTTCAGAGTCCCAGTGGGACTGGCAGCCTCTTCAGTTGCTGAAATAAAGGGGGGGGGGGGTGAGGAGGATCAGTGACTGTGTGGGGTGTTGGATACAAATATTAATTTTGCATTTTCAGAGAAGCCATCTTCAAACAGTCTAGGCAGCAGATACAAGGCAACTGAGTTAAACTGGAGGACCACTTTGACAGATTTGATCACTGGATTATCCACCCAACTTAGATGCCTAGACCTTGTTGCCTTCTATTTAAATAATAAGAGCCTACAGTAATTTAGGCTCTAAATTAAATTTACAGGGTGTAAGTTTACTTACACCCTATAAGTAAACAGAAGAAACAACTTAGGAGGTTGATGGAGGATTCAAGTTGGGGGTAAGAAAGAAAGGTAATCGGTGAAAAAGGTGATAGAAACTGCCAAAATTACATTAAAGCCATTTCAGAACTTCCCAGATGGTGCAGTGCTAAAGAATCTGCCTGCCAATGCAGGAGCTGCAGGAGGCACGGGTTCCATCTCTGGGTGGGGAAAATCCTCTTGGGGAGGAAATGGCCACCTGCTCCAATATTCTTGCTGGGATAATCCCATGGACAGAGGGCCCTGGTGGGCTACAGTCCATGGGGTTGCAGAGTCGGACATGATTGAGCACATACACACACATTTGAGAACATTCACTTTCTCATGAGTGATTCTAGCCTTGATTGCCTGAAGAAAGGATTTGATTGAGATAGTGTACCAATAGGCATTCATGCAGAGTTCATGTACATCATCAGCTGGCTTCCTCTTGTCCAGCTCATACAAGCTTGCCTTTCATTTGGCTCAAACGCTGGCCTTTGGCCGGATAAGTGATGGCGATTATAATAGCTTGGTTTCACTCAGTGGCGGTGGTAAAAATTATAGTGACTTGGACAGAAAATTGCCATATGGAGTCTCTTTTCCTAAAAGATTGTGTAACTGATAGTTACGTAAAGGCTTTGTGACCTTTTTAGTACAATCTGGCTTTTTTCTCTAGTTCTTGATGTGGCCAGAGCACACTGATTACCTGCACTGCAGGACTGCGACCTACTAGCCTGATTAGGATGAAAGAATGGTAAGAGATAGTGTTACAAATAGGAGTGATGACATGGAATAAAGGATTACTATTGTATTTTAACATCTGACACCAGGATTTCCCTTGGGGAAGAATCAACCTGCAAAAATATGTGGAATCCCTATAACCTGGAAGGGCTGATAGCTTTAGGGAAGAGAGAACAATTCCTCTGCATGCAGAAGAAAAGGAATTTTCTTATTTTTCTAGGTGAGGAGAGAGAGGGTCATCTGATTTCAGCTCAGTGATACTGGGCTACTTATTCAACTGCCAGTGAATCTTTTCTATCTTCCATTTGGAAAATGGAGATGTTAGCAAGTTGATCTAAGCAATTAAAATAATAAATTTTTTTAGACTGGATAGGGTTTGAGAGATGAGAGAAGAGAAGAGAGAGAGGAACCAATGAGATGGAGAGAGGCTGAGGCCAGGTAAGGTGAAGTGGCATGAAGCTCCAACTCACAGCTGGGTTGGCCTGGGGACATTTCAAGGACAGTGATGCTTATGATTTAATTTGCAATTGTTTGTGCTGCTTATTTGTAAGTGTGTTCTCCCTTGCTTCCAAACAGGCCCCAAATCTTTAGGAAAGTCTATCATGCTCTCAAATCCCTAGGGAGAGTAAAGTTTTATGTGGTGGAACTCAGAGAAGGAGCTCATTTTCTGGCTGGGTTAATACAAGTAGTTGGAGAATCAGTATCCTAAAAAGTAGAGAAGACCACAAAAACATTAACCACCTGGAAAATCAAAGGCATCTTGAGGGTATCTTTAGAATTATATAGGCTGGGAAAGTTAGAGGTTATAGTCACCTTCTAATCTTGTCAACCTGATGCCCTGGAGTACTTCTCTTCTGCTTGTGAATATGAGGCAAAACCCCTGCACCTTTAAAGATCATGCTGTTCAACTATGACACCATTTCATGACTTGGGCTCTTGGCTCATAGGCTTCCTTTGGATTGTCATCCTGGGGCACTTTCTAGCCATGAGGACGAGCTTTCCAACACCAGGGCCTCTCAGTTCTGCCCTCCCCTCATCTACGATGCCTTCTCCCCTTCTCTTTACCCACCTTCCCAACCCAGGGAACGAACCTGCATCTCCTGTGTCTCCTGATTGCAGGCGGTTTCTTTTCTCTGCTGAGCCATCAAGGAAGCCCCACCACCTCAGATCTAATCACTCATAAGTACCTTCAAAATCATTAATTCAAACATCTAGTTCTCTGACTGATGTCCGCTCCTTTCAATCTGTCTTTCTGATTACTTACACAAGTAACATTCTTAAGACATGCTGGGAATTTTCGCGTCTAGTATGTCAGTTTTCTGTGCCTTTTATATCCAGTCTCCAAGAAACCTTTCCAGCCTGACCTCCCACTTTTTTCTTCCTCACACATTTTTCACTCTGACCAAAACATAAGATTCTGTGATCCTGGGTACACACTGTGCTTTGCCACCTTCTTGTCAGTGCTCGCTTGTTTTCCTGATAATGAAGTCTCTTCTCTTATATCCTCTCATCTCTTCTTATGCTACTTAATCTTATATGTCTTTGTGTATGTATATACACAGATGCAAATTTTTGTGCATAAACACATGTGTATACATATACACTCAAGGTATGCTGACAAATGTTTAATAACAGGCTTTCTGGGGGGGAAAGTCTCATTTTATAGTGTTTTCTGATTTCCATGATATAAATATTCCACCATGGTCTATCTCATGGTACCAATTTGATGTCATAGGACTAGGGGTTGGGGAGAAGATACATATTCTCAGGTCTCATTGGGCCAGTGGGGGCTGATTCCAGCACAAAACAATTATACACATTTATATATACATATTGGAGAAGGCAATGGCACCCCACTCCAGTACTCTTGCCTGGCAAATCCCATGGACGGAGGAGCCTGGTAGGCTGCAGTCCATGGGGTTGCTAAGAGTTGGCCATGACTGAGCAACTTCACTTTCACTTTTCACTTTCATGCACTGGAGAAGGAAATGGCAACCCACTCCAGTGTTCTTGCTTGGAGAATCCCAGGGATGGGGGAGCTTGGTGGGCTGCCGTCTATGGGGTTGCACAGAGTCGGACATGACTGAAGTGATTTAGCAGCAGCAGCATATATAGATACACGTACATACACAAAACATGCATGTTTATGTCTTTGTATGTTTGTGTGTATTAGTATATTTGTTTATAGTCTGGCAACTCATATTAACTCTGTCTAGCAATTCAAACCCACTTAAAATTATCTTTGAGATCTGAGATAAAACAATTAAAGATAGCATCATTTAAGTAGGAATTTAAATTCCTTCCACGAAAATTAAAGTGAGAGCTTGAGAGAGAACAAGATGAAAATTAAAGTGAGAGCTTGAGAGAGAATAAGATAAAAGAGATTGTCATACGTGTTATTTATCTTTCAGGACTAACACATTTTAATTTAGTTTTCATCATCTTCATTAAAGATAAGCTAAGTCACTTCAGTCGTGTCCGACTCTGTGCGACCCCATAGATGGCAGTCCACCAGGCTCCCCTGTCCCTGGGATTCTCCAGGCAAGAACACTGGAGTGGGCTGCCATTTCCTTCTCTAATACATGAAAGTGAAAAGTGAAAGTGAAGTCGCTCAATTGTGTCTGACTCTTCAGGACCCCATGGACTGCAGCCTACCAGGCTCCTCTGTCTGTGGGATTTTCCAGGCAAGAGTACTGGAGTGGGGTGCCATTGCCTTCTCCATCATTAAAGATAACATATAGACAAAATAAAATATGACTGCTCCTGCTTTAATTTGGGGTTTCAATTTTCTTTTCCATCTTTGATTCATTAGATTTATGTATGTCAGGTTTTCCTATAAGATACAAGTGGAACACGACATAAAGGAAAAATAAAATGACTGAATATTCATAGGAATTCTGGAGAACTTTCCAATAACCTAGCCAGACACAAGAGTTACTTAACATTTAAGGATAACATTTAACAATTAAAAAAGCAAAACTTGGATAATCCTTTCAGGCTACTTGCAAAGCTTTTTTCCTTTATAATTTCCTTTATAGTTTTGTGTACATATTTAAAGTTTCTCTAAGGAAAAACGTCAGAAAAATTGAGAATATATCTTGCAGCCAAAGAACCACATTTAAGCAAAGATTTGCAGTTAGGAAAAACACTTACCAAGTTTATTGCTGTAACCTTCCTATTTTGGAAGGCCAATGTGCTGATTTAAGCCATTCAGGCATGAACATGTTTTAATTTCATAAGCCTTGCATTTCCCAATAAGAAGTTGGATGTGAATGGCAATTCAAATATTAAGATATCCATTGGGTCAGGTATGTTTATTTGAACAATGAGCTTTGCAAATAGAAAGTTAAGCAGAAATCCAGTGTAGAATGATTTCTTTTCCTCTGCAGACGTTCACCATTTCTGGACTTCAGCCATGACATATGTACCTATGGCTTGGAAAGTTGACTATTTAATGCTAAGTTCTGGTACTGTAAGCTCCCCTGTTCAGAAAACCTCCCTAGTTCCCATCGATTAGAGCCGAGATCTCCTACCCCACTTCCTGTCCATGTGCCATGGGATCCAGCTGTGCTATAAGTCAATTATAGGTTTGCTGAGATAGTGATCCCTTGGCCTTTGGGGAGCTCCAGGCTGTGGCCTCTAGCCAAAGGTTGTCTCATCCACTCACTCCAGTGTGCTGTACACACATGGTTATTTTCTATGTGTGCCGTGACAGGAAAAGGGCAGACACCCTGGCCCTGGTCACAAGATCTAAACTCTTTGCATGGCATTCAAGGCCATACAATCTTGCCTTCTCTTTGAGCTTGACCTCTCACAGTTCCCCTCATGTACAGCCCTTTTCATACTCCCTGGGCTAACCATTCTTTCCTAAAACCTTTCACTTTCGCCTTCCATGCTTTGCTCTTTCCATTTTTTTCACTTAGAATGCCCTTCTTCCTCATCTACACAGTGGATCTCTTATGATTTTTTTTAAAAGATAGAGCCCATGCCATGTCCTCCATGGTATCTTAAGAGATCTCCCCAGCATGAATCACTTTCTCCTTCCTCTGCGCTTCCTTAGAAGTTTGATTGTTGCCTTGTTATGCAGGTCTCATATTTTCCCTTGTGTTACAGTCATTCATGTGCTTGTTTCATCAGCCCTCCTAGCGTGTATACCACTCAAGAGTGAAGACCATTTTGTTTATCATTGCATCCCTCCCAGTGCTAGCTGGGTCTTGGGACTTTGAATAAATACTGGTTAAATTGAATTGATGCAAATACAAAAGGGAGGATAAGATCCACTCACATTTGATGCATTTCTGCCAGCACCGTGCTGACGTGCGAAATAGGATGTTGTGCATAGTCTTCACAGTATCCCAGGTAAGGCATGCAATTTTCAGATGAAAAAAATGAGGACTAGCAAGGTTAATTACCTCCAAATGATCAGTTTTACACTGCAAAAGAGAAACTGTTGAAACTGCAGAGCACTGCCCTATTCAAATGTCCAACCGGGAACTTGGCACTATGATGGTTTCAGAGCTTTCACACCACCCTGACCAAGTGAATCCCCAAACAGTGGGGGGGACAGCAGGGGCTTACTGGCAGCCTGCTCAGCGGTTTGTTGCATTAACTGCCTTGGCTGGTAGAGTCCTGGCAGGAGTTCCATTTCATGAACTTAAAAATCAATCATTCTTTCATCAACAAGGAAATCCTTCTCCCTAGAATCAAATCTGAGATGACCAGGACAAAGGGGGTAGAACAAAAGCAAAGTTTTTCTTTGCTTGGAAAAGAATCTTCCAGTGAAGCTTAAGTAGAAAAATAGAATCAGCTCTTTATATTCTAAATACTTTATTTGGGTAGATGGTTTCCCTCTGTTCTTTTATTCTGTTATGCTTGCATTTATATTACTTATGGGAAAGAGTTTTGGAAACAGTACCCAGATTAGATGACTTAATTAGATTATATAAATTCAACATAAGAAATTTCTGATAAGGAAATTCAGTGTCCAATGTCCAATGGCACTGACTGGCCAAGACTTATGGAGAACTGGACAAGCATTTTAGTGTTGAACATTGACTTCCTCATCTCTAAAGCAAGATGGAAAATGCTGACAAAGGATCCCCGGAGGTGACCAATCAGCAAGTCTAGTTTTCTTGGAACTCTAAAAACCCTAAAAGAATCAATGATTTGGTTTGTCCTTCCACATGGCTCCCAGGTGCTCTGACCTTCAGAGCCTCCCATGGGGCCAATAATGCAAGATAACCAGTGATCATAGGCACCGACTCTACCTCTTACATGGTGACATCACAGCCAGCAGCTTGTGGGGCCTTCACAGCAACCTTGGGGAGCAGATATGCTTAGTGGCATCCCTCGTTCTGTAGGAGTGAGAAGTTCATCACTCACGAAAAAGTAACTTGCTCAAGGTCAGAGAGCTCCATATAAGTGGCAGATACGGGACTCAAAATCTGAGCTGGAGACTCTGTCCCAGTTCATCTCTTTAGCATATTTAAGTGATCAAGACGTTGAAGGTAATTCTGGGAGTGGGGAGATGGGTAATAAAATTTGAGAGACTACAGATAAAAGGGGCTTGATGCTAAGAGCAAACAGATCATAAAAGGAATTTCCAAACAATTGAGTTCTATATTCACGTGCTTTGATGTCTACCTAAATCTGCACTTCAGTGTGGCGTTTTAAAGGAGTGGAAGGAAAGGAAAATGAACAAGCAGCAGGCAAATTATCAGCTGGTCCAGTAAACACTGCTGTCCCTGGACAAGATGATGCTTCCACAGTCCTTTGTTATATTTCCTGATTCATTTTTCAGCTTTACCAGATCTATAGACTTTATTAACTTGTTTCTGAAAATGAACAAAAACTAAGGGGGCAGAGAAATATAAAGATGTTAGGTTTAAGAGGGTTCTTTTCACTGGAGGAAATAAAAAAGTGCAGCATTTTCAAACCTAAGGAAAGTTTAGCTGCAATTTCCACTAGTAACTGTTCACCTCGAAAGGTATTAATTTTCTATTTATTGGATTTTGATGCTAGTTGAATCCCATCTTAGATCATAACTGTCCAATAGAACTTTGTTTGCTAATAGAAATGTTCAGTAGTCAGGGTTGTCCATACAATATCCTCTAGCTACATATGCCTATTGAGTGACTGAGATGTGACTAGAATGACAAAGAAACTGAAATTTTACTGTTATTTAGTTTTCATTAATTTAAATTTAAGTAGTGGTATGTGGCTCACAGCCACTGTATTGAAGAGAAAACTCCAGAAAGTCACTTGCTCATGTCTGTTCTCAGTTTGTGTTTTGTAAGCATATTGGTATAGAGAAGAGGATTTATAAAACCAGCTCTGTTTTCCTGAATGTTTTCGAGGATAAGAATTCTTGCTTTTCAATTTCAAATGGACATTAAAAATCATGATAAATGTGTACTAAAGTAATAAGAAGACTGAAAAACTTAGGTACATGTCGAAGCTTTCCAAGTTTTGTAGTCTCAATCAGTAACTAGATAATAGAGTTTTCTACTTTAATTGGCATGGATGCTTCAACTCATGAGAGTTCTCATCTCTATTGATGAGAATAATTCCATTGTTATTTGGCAGATGAAAATATCAGACTGGATTCCTATATTTCAGAACTCAGAAAATCGATTATTTCTCATTGATAAATCTCTTATAATGTTTTCTATCTTTGTACAGGCTCTTTCTAGACTGGGAAGTTCTACATAATGCAATATACATTCACTAAGATAGCTATCTGAAGCACGTGGGAAAACCAAGAGAACAAATGAATGATAACTCATTGTCTGTCTAGACAATCCCACAGTGCTTGGCCTTGCCAGAGTGCCCAGTCCCCGATGAAAACACATACGTGAGGTCCCCAGATGATATCCCACGACTGTGATAATTGTCACGTGCCTGTTTATTTTTCCCTTGAGAAACCGAAGGAGTGAAAAGAAAAAAAAAAAAAAAAAAAGATCACAACTAAACAAAAGCATACCAATAACAGGAAACTGTTGGTGAGAAATACCCTGACGTTCCTGTAAATTCACGTCACCAGATTCCCCAGGGACAAAGGTGCCTGAACTGCATGGGTAAATAATTATGATTTAATACAGAGTCCTTGCTATGCTGTTTACAATAAGACAAAAAAGAATTGTCTCTGGAGACACAAATAAGCAAATAATAGAAACATATCAATATAATCAGGAAGTGATGATGCTGTGTCTAGGTCAGCTACTGAAAACAATCTGTAATCTATTAAAGTATTGGGTTGGCCAAAAAGTTTGTTAGAATTTTTCTGTACGATATTAAGGAAAAACCCAAATGATCTTTTTGGTCAACCCCCAAATCTCCTTTGGAATTGCAAACAGTACAAGGTAGGACCTCAAGGGGAAGAGAATCCCTCAACCCCTGGCTGTTTAGAAATGGCAGAGAAAATGGGATGCTCATCTTCGAGAATTTTCTGAAAAGGTTTCTGCCTCATGACACCTGTTTGCAAGGTTTTATTCCCATAATGAGAGAGGAAATAACAGTCTCCTTTCTTCTTTAAAAGGATTTCCAATTGGAGAGTAGTGTCAACTTGAAAATATACATACATGGTGCATGCATGTTGAGGCTAAGAAAAGAAATGGATGGCTGGGCTTCAAGTGCTCAACATGCTCCCATGTTTAGGGGCTTTCCTCTCTTTTTATTATTTGTCTCTTTTTATTTTATTTCTTTTTAAAATATTTATTTATTTTTGGTTGCTCTAGGTCTTCACTGCTGCATGCGGGCTTTCCCCAGTTTCAGCAAGCAGGGCCTTCTCTTTGTCCTTGTTGTGGAGGACGGGCTCTAGGGCATGCAGGCTTCAGTAGTTGCTGCTCTAGAGTGCAGGCTCAGTAGCTGTGGTGCATGGGCCTAGCTGCTCCATGGCATGTAGAATCTTTCTGGGCCAGGCTTTGAACTCATGTCCCCTGCATCGGCAGGTGGATTCTTAACCACTGGACTACCAGGGAAGTCTTAAAGGATGTTTTTCTTGACAAAAGTGAGGGAATCATAATTTTCTATTTTTTTTTCCAGAATCTACTTCTGAAAGATTTTTTCAGAATCTAGTAGGTAGAAATCTACTTAATACAAATCATTAAGGATTTTGTCTAATAGCCTGCAGAGAATTCTAAAGTTTCACTGGGGAGTTTGGTGGGAGGCAAGAATTGAAAGAGTGAGCAGTGGTGAGAGTCAGCACAAAATTCTCACCTGAAATCTCTCTGCTTTTTTTCTGAGTAATAGGGTAATTCTGGAAGTCTCATTACCTTTGATTGCTAGGTAAATTGGTAGCTAGGTAAAAACTACTTATTCTCAGAGTCTAAGCAGATTTAAAAATTTACCCAGCTGTGCAATCAAAGGTAACCTCCCTTTGAGGTTACCTCCCTGCTACCATTTCTTCATTTTTAAAAGATTCTGTGGCAGGTAGAATAAGGAACTCCCAAGGATGTTCATCTCTTAATCCTTGGATCATCACCTTATATGACAAGATAGATTTTGCAGATGAGATTAAATTGATTAAATTGAAGATCTTGAGATGGAGAGATTATTCTAGATTATACAGATGGGTTCAGTGTAATGATAAGGGTCCTTATTAGCATCAGAGAAGTAAATGTGATAATGGAAGCAGAGAGAAAAAGAGATTTGAAGACCCTACGCACTGCTGGCTTTGAAGATGGAGGAAGGAACCATAAGCCATGGAACTGAAGTCGTTTCTAGATGCTGGAAAAGATGAAAGACAAATTGCTCCCTCAGAACCTACAGAAGGAATGCAACCCTGCTAGCACCTTGACTTTGGTTCATTAAGGCCCATTTTAGCTCTCTGACGTCCAGAACTGTAAGATAATACATTTCTGGTTGTTTTTTTTTTTTGAGGTACTGAATTTATAATCAATTGTTATAGCAGCAATAAGAAACTAACATAGACCCAAAAGGTGCTTTTACATTCAATGGCAGCATTAGGTCTATAAAATTATTTCTCTAATACAGACTATTAGGCTGTACATTAGAATCATCTGGACCACGTGAAAAATATTAAGGCCAAGGCTCCATCTCCAGTGATTTAGATTTAGGAAGTCTAAAGTGGAGGCAGTATGCTGGAATTTTTATACAAAGCTGCCAGATGATTCTACTGTTCATCTAAGGATTAGAACCCCATTGTTAAAGGACTACCTCCTTTGTATGTTCTCTTGCTGTTTGCACTCAGGAAACATTCTTTGGATCAATAAATATGAAAGGGTCCTTTCACTGTTGCCAGGGCAGGAAAAAGCACAGTCTGACCTCTTTGGTCTTTGATGCTGCATTTGATTTTTGTCTCCATCTGAACAAGGTTCATCCTCTGGGAGTGGATAGTGGACGCCTGGGAAGCACAGCCTCCTCTGTGTCTCAGTTTCTATTCAGATGCAGCCAAGAATGACTCCCTCAGCCACAGCTCCTTCCAACAAGATTTCTGGCACTTGTGATGAGGTGTGGAGCGATGTACAGTGTACAGCAGCGATGATGTCTCAGGATCAGGGAGTGATGCACAGAAAAGACCCCTCTCCCCACTGGGCCTGTGTAGTTCTTGAAAGAAAGAGGCAATTACTCCTTGTAAATCCCTGCTGGCCCTGCTTCTAGTGACTATATCATAGTAGAAAGTCTCATTGGTGCCAACTGTGCTCGAATCTGGGCTCAGCCACTCATTTTAATAGTAACAGCTCCCCCTCCCTGTCTACTAGGCACTAGGCTATTTCACATAATGATGATCACATGTAATCATCTCAACAACCTCGGGAAAAGACTGCCATCATGATCAATTTTACACTGATACATTTTAGATTTTACAGATGCTAAAGCTGAAGTCTAGAGAGGTTTGAGGAAATTAACCCATGGAAACACAACTTGAAAATGATGAAACCAGATGTTGGGTCTAAGCTTGTGTGATCCAAAGGCCAAGCTCTCACAAAATTGGAGGAGACAGTTAGGCGTGGCGCTTGAGTGATCCTGGACCAAGCCGCTGTCCCTTTGGAACCCAGTTTCCTCCTGTCAATGTGGGAGGCTTGTGAAATACTCAACATCATGCTCCAAGTTTTCTCCAGTTTGGACCTCCTGCAAATACATGCACCACATGTTCAACCTCTTCTCTGTGGCCAGATGCAGGGATAGGAGAAAATATTCACCTCCTCCCAGGCAACATTTACAGGAGCACAGTCTCAGGCATCCTTTCTGCTCAGAGAAAGGTTCCCGGAGTCCCTGTCTTTGTCTGGAAATGCAATTCCCAAGGAAGTTGGGAAGCTGGTTTGTTGGCTGCATCTTTGAAATATATCTGTATCTGATCACTTCTTATCACCCCCATTGCTCCCCCCACCCTCATCTCCTGTCTGGCTTGTTGTAATAGTCTTTTAACTGGTATCCTTGCTTCTCCTGAGCCCCACAGTCTTCTCAACATGGCAGACATAGATCAGATGACAGAATTACCCTGTTCAAAACCTTCTAAAGACTCTCCTTTTCTCACTGAAGAAAAGCCAAGGCTTTCAACATGGTCTATAAGATTCTATCATCTGCCCCTTGCCTTCACCCCATTATTCCTCTAATAGCAGGATAAATTCCCTACTTAAAATTTCAGCCTGTTCCCTCTCAGCAGTCCTATTCCTTTTTCCTTAGTTCTTATGACTTTCTAATAAGCAATGAAAGTGAAAGTTGCTCAGTCTTGTCTGACTCTTTTTGATCCCATGGACTATACAGTCCATGGAATTCTCCAGGCCAGAATACTGGAGTGGGTAGACTTTTCCTTCTCCAGGGGATCTTCCCAATCCAGGGATCGAACCCAGGTCTCCTGCATTGCAGGTGGGTTCTTTACCAGCTAAGCCACAAGGGAAGCCCAAGGGAATCCTAACAAGCAATATAGGCTATTTATGTTTATTGGTTGCTATCTATATCCTCCTGATAGAATGTAAGCTCCAAAATGGAAGGGCTTTTGTTTATTTTGTGCATGGATATATCACAAGAACTGAGAATAGTGCCTGACACCACATAGGGGATATTCAATAAGTATTTGCTAAAATCAATATTAATTGTTATATAGAAACACATCTGTACATATATAATTTAGAGTTTGTATTATAAGAAGTAGATTTAAATATTTATAAGTGTGTGTGTTAGTCGCTCAGTTGTGCCTGACTCTTTGAAACCCCATGGAATGTATAGCCCACCAGGCTCCTCTGTCCATGAGATTCTCCAGGCAAGAACAGTGGAGTGGGTTGCTATTTCCTGGGAGTGGTTGCCATTTCTTTCTCCAGGGGATCTTCCTGACCCAGGGATTGAACCCAGGTTTCCCACATGCCGGGCAGATTCTTTACCATCTGCGCCACCAGGGAATCCCAGGGAATCACCAGGGAATCCATATTATAGAAATATTTTTATAATATAGTATAAAGTATATTCGGAGAAGGCAATGGCACCCCACTCCAGTACTCTTGCCTGGAAAATCCCATGGATGGAGGAGCCTGGTAGGCTGCAGTCCATGGGGTCGATAAGGGTTGGACACGACTGAGCAACTTCACTTTCACTTTCACTTTCATGCATTGGAGAAGGAAATGGCAACTCACTCCAGTGTTCTTGCCTGGAGAATCTCAGGGACGGGGGAGCCTGGTGGGCTGCCATCTATGGGGTCACACAGAGTCGGACACGACTGAAGTGACTTAGCAGCAGCATAAAGTATATTTATTTATGCCTACCCCTACCTCTTGGGCTTCCCTGGTGGCTCAGTGGTAAAGAATTCACCTGCTACCTCAGGTGACATGGGTTCAATCTCTGGGTTGGGAAGATCTCCTGGAGAAGGAAATAGTAACTCACTCCAGTATTCTTGCCTTGAGAATCCCATTGACAGAAGAGCCTGGCAGGCTATAGTCTACTGGGTCACAAAAGAGTGCAACACGACTTAGCGGCTAAACAACAACCCCTACTTATACTGAATTAAAGAGGGAGAAGGAGAATAGCAGGAGGGGAGAAGAAAGTATGCAGAGGGAGAGAGTAAGAGAGTGAGCAAGAAGGGGAGATGGAGAGAAGGAACAACTCTCTTAAAGTTGTTACCTAAGGAACGTCACACTCTAACAGCACACGCCTTTCAAACCATAGCTTTCAACCCCTTAACTACTAACCCCAGTCTCCTGCCCTTGAATATTTTGGACTTTCATATCTCCATTTGGTTGTTTCAGATCCTCCAATATTGGACCCAACTGGTCTCTATGGCTCCCTGGATATGAATCTTATGAGTAGGAGGCATGATTTCAGATGCTGTAAAATGTGCATGCTGAGCTCTCACAGACAGTACTGAGTCTTCAGCGCTCTACCATCCTCTGAATTCTCTCAACCTCTGCCTGATCTCTTAACACAGTTACAGATTTCTACTGGGTCTTGTCATCATTTGGGCATATATCCTCTCTCCCTGGGAAGGAAGGAATTGAAGCAGCTGGCCTGTGATGCATTTTCTCTCTCTGTTACTGGCAGATGCTCCCAAGGGAAGGAAGGAAGGCAGGTGACCTGGTTGAATCTCCTTGTCAGCAAAGTAACTGGATCTTTGGGAAATAGACTAATGGTATTTCCTAGAAGGAGCATCTTTTCCCTATAGATTTCACTTAGCAGAATGTCTTTGTTTTGCCTAGGGAAACATATCTGGGATCTATAGGTTTATGAAGCATGATTCCCTGGAAAATGTCTTATCAGCTATACAATTTTCTTGGGTATACAAAGAAGATATATCATAATCCCATGCTCCCTGCTATGTAAGGCAACCCACAGCTCTTGCTTAGTAGATTTATTGGTGCTGGGCCTGAAAGCACATATCTTGAGAGCCCAGACCTCTCTCTATTTGGTCTCTGCTTTCTGAAATTTGTATTCTTGAATTATTAATAAAGCTTGATTTTGGGTAAGATCTCTGATTCATGTAAGTTTGATTGAAAATCTAATCCTTTGTACTAGCTCAATTTCCTATTAGACCATAGTGTCGTGGAAGGTCAGAACTATATCCAACTCATCTCTGTGGGCCTGGCATGGTGTTTTTTTTATATGCCAGCTGTTCGGTGTATAAATATAACATTTTGTATATGTTATATGTATATGTATATGTATATGTATAAATATAGCATTCTAAAGGATTGAAAAACTGATGTAAAATGTAGGAATATAAATTTACACAAAGGGAAATGAAACATTTGCTAACACTCTGATCATTAGTGTCTCTTTCTCCCTGCATTGGGTATAATACATTTTAAATGTAAATGCAATTTATTTCTTTATTAAATTCAAGAGTTCTTTACATTGATGTCATGAAAATTGTAAGATGGTTAGGGCATTTGAAAGTTTTTCCATTTAAGTTAAATTATAGGGATTGTAAGCATATTTTGAATGCTGCTTTACCATTCTGGTTCATAGGAGGTCATCAATCAATGGTTGTATTTAGTAGTGCCAATTTTGACTTTCCTCAGCCTTTACCACATTTGTAGTTCAAATTGATCCCCATGGAAAGAGGTAATTTATATCTTTAATGAACAATACAGCTTGTTTATGCATGGAACCTCAATTTGTTTCATTGTGGTTGTGGATCTAAGTATGGAAATTCTCATCTTCATATGGGGCAAAACCTCATAAGTAAGTATGGGTTTATGTGTTGTGTTTGGGGGTATTTATAGGTGCCATATACTTCAAAGTATCTCCTTTATGCTCTATAATTGTGTCCCAAATCACCAACTCAACTGTCACTCCTTTATAAAATTAAGAAATTATTCTTTTTTTTTTCCTCCAGAGAAGGCACCTGTAAGCACTCAAGTGTAATCTAAAGAGTGCAGCCTAAAATCACAATGACCTGTTGACAGAGTATGTAATTTCTCTTTTAGGTTTTCCCCCAAGGCAGAGCCTTAGAAAAGGACTCTGATGAAGGCAGTTTACGGGGTGTGATTCCAGGAAGGTAGAAGGAGATAGAGGAGCAAGTCAGACAGTGAAGGGGGAAAAGTCAATGAAAATCATGTTAGAGAATTACTGCTACTGGTAACCTGGGCTCCTTCTAGCTGAAGATTGTCTAAGAAACTGTGAGAAATGCACATCAGGATTAAGTGAAAACCAAGGACTTCCTCTGACATCCATCCTTCGGTTGTGAGGGTTGCCCCGGGGGGTGTTTGATCTCTGGACAACCCAGGACACCAAGTGCAAAGGCTGAGCAAACACAGGACAAGGTCCCAGGCAGAGAATAGCAGGGAGGGAGTCCCTGAAGTGGGCACGGCGGATGGGGCGACCACTGCCCGTGCAGATGCGAGACCCTGGGCATCACCAGTGTCTGCACTGGTTGGTTTATCTTGTGATCTAGAATCAAAGTATGAAAGGACAGAGCAGAGATCAAGTGAGTTGTTTGGGAGAGAGAGGATAGGATGAAGAAGAGCAAAGTGAAAAAGCATTGAGATGACAATTCCTTGAAGACAGGAAATCGAGGTGCATTTCAGTGTGGGGAGCTCTGGGTCTGAGAATCCTGGGAGAAGGAACTAAAGATCATGCTTCACAGCTGACTGGAACCTGCCTTGACTCTTTGGGTACTTCTGAACTTCATCAACTTTGTCAACAGAACAAGAGAATAGGGTTATGCAGAAGGTAAGAGTTTTATGAAATCTCTCTCCCAGCTCCACCACTACTGATTTCTCACTTAGAGGGATCATGCTTCATCATTAGCTTGCTTGGTTCCTTAGTGCTCTTTTCCATGGGCTCTTTGGTACACTTGTGTGGGGACAGGGTCAAGTGAGTGAAACCTGCCTTTCCACACCATGGCTGGGCAGGGGGCACAGCTCCAAAACTTGTTAACAATTCACATCCAACTTGTTTTTGTCATTTAGTGCTTAAACTTTCAGGGTGACTTGGATCTTATGTAGGTTTTTCCCCAAAAGGAGTGTAGTGTTTTATTTGTACTGATGCATCTGCACGTTCTTGAGCCTTGTGCTAACTTGCTATTGAATGTCTGTTTGAAACTTCTACCCAAATCCTGCACAAGATTTCTTACCTGAAATTCAGCTGTAGACTTAAAAGTGGTTTACTTGCCCTCCACTCTCCTTCCCTGAAACTTTTCCTACGTATTCTCTACTCTGTCTCTAGATTAGTCTTTTTCTAGCAGAACTCTTTGGAGAAGGAAATGGCAAGCCACTCCAGTATTCTTGCCTGGAGAATCCTGTGGACAGAGGAGCCTGGTGGGTTACAGTCCATGGGGTCACAAAGAGTCAGTCATGACTAACTGAGTGACTGAACAACAAACAACAAGCTGAATTCATATCACTCCACTTTTCTGCTCAGAAATATTCAGTGGTTTTCCAGTGTACATCAATTTAAGCACACATTTCCAAGCCTAGAAATCCACATTTTTCCCCCCGTAATAAGGCTCTAATCCAAGCTTATTTAAATGTTTCCCACTATGTCCCACTGTCACATAACACTAGAGACTATAACCCACCTCTCGGCTGTTCATTCCTAATCTGTAGACTTTGTTCAGTCAGCATACTACTTTTCTTGAATTATTAATTTGTTGTTCACTTTTAAATTGTCCTCATAATTTTGTCTTTTCCAGAATGTTATATAGTTGGAATTATATAGCAGGTAACCTTTTCAGATTGGCTTCCTTCACTTTGTAATAAAGCATTTACAGTTTCTTCAAGTCTATTCATGGCTGGATAACTCATTTCGTTTTAATGCTGAATAGTATTTTCTTGTCTGGGTTTAACACAGTTTATTTATCCATTCACCTATTGAAGGACATCATGGTTGTTTCCAAGTTTTTGCAATTACGAATGAAGTTGCTATAAGCATCTGTGCACAGGTTTTTCTGTGGGCATAATTTCCAATTCCTTTGGTTAAATACCAGGGAATTTGCTTGCTGGATAGTATTGTAAGAATTCAGTAGTCTTCTCTTATCTGTGGGGGAGGTGTTCCCAGACTCCCAGTGTATGCCTGAAACCTTGGATAATACAGAACCCTGTGAATACTGTTTTTCCTACACATGCATACCTAAGATAAAGTTTAATTTATAAATTAGGCACAGTAAGAGATTAATGACAACTAATAATAAGCTAGGACAATTATAACAATATACTATAATAAAAGTTTTGTGAATGTATCTTTCTTTCTCTCAAAATATCTTAAAACTTAATGCCTTTTCCATCCTACCTAAGCACTTATCAAGCACTGCAGCCATAACCTGTAGTTTGAGTTCAACAGCAAACCCAGCACGAATGTCTTTTTCCTTCACAGCTTCACTGATGGAAGATTCACTTTTACCATATAGCAACCTCAGTGCATAATATTTTCTCTTTTCTTAAGTTGAGCGTTTACACCTTTTCACTTAAAAATCACTTTACATTTTCACGTAAAAGGAAGCACTTTATGGCATCTCTTGAGCATATTATTCAAATTGCCAGCATCACTACCCCTGTTCTTTGGGGCCATTATTAAGTAAAATAATACAATCACAGTGATAGAGCAGCTGAGATAATTGAGAAGACTTATTTTTGTTTAGTTACTCATTTGTGTCCAACTCTTTTTTGACTCTATGGACTATAGCCCACCAGACTTCTCTGTCTATGGAATTTCTCAGGCAAGAGTGGGTTGCAATTTTCTTCTCCAAGTGATCTTCCTGACCAAAGGATTAAACCCACATCTCCTCCATTGGCAGGCAGATTCTTTACCCCTGAGACACCAGGAAAGCCCCAGCTGAGAAGGCTACTAAATGACTAATGTACAGGATATGCTCGGAGAATATGCTGGACAAAGGGATGATTCATGTTCTGGGTGGGACCGAGCTTTAATCACACTACTCAAAATGACCTGAAATTTTAAATATTAGGAATTGTTTATTTCTGGAACTTTCCATGTAATATTTTCAGACCATGGTTGAACATGTGTAACTGAAACAACAGAAAGAGAAACCCCAGATAGGGAGGACTACGGTAGTTTAGTTTTGTGAGAAACCTCTAAAGACAAAACTACTACGTCTTTCAAAGCGGCTGCATGTTTTTCCATTCCCACCAGCAATGTATTAATATTGAGAGTTGCTCATATTAATATTGGAGAAGGCAATGGCACCCCACTCCAGTACTCTTGCCTGGAAAATCCCATGGGCAGAGGAGCCTGGTAGGCTGCAGTCCATGGGGTCACGAAGAGTCGGACACGACTGAGCGACTTCACTTTCATTTTCACTTTCTACTTTCTTGCATTGGAGAAGGAAATGGCAACCCACTCCAGTATTCTTGCCTGGAGAATCCCAGGGATGGGGGAGCTTGGTGGGCTGCCATCTATGGGGCACAGAGTCGGACACGACTGAAGCGACTTAGCAGCAGCAGCATATTAATATTGCTCTACCTCCTGTTGCTCTCCCTTCTCACCAGCATTGGGTATTGTCAGTGTTCTGGATATGATCAGTCTAATGAATGTATGTGTTCATCGTGTCTGACTCTTTTTGATCCCGTGGACTGTAGCCTGCCAGGCTTCTCTGTCCATGAAATTATCCAGGCGAGAATACTGGGGTGGGTAACCATTCTCTTCGCCAGGGAATATTCCTGACCCAGGGATCAAACCCAGGTCTCTGGCATAGTAGGTAGATTCTTTACCAACTGAGCCACCAGGGAAGCCTAATAGTATATAGTGGTATCTCACTGTTTCACTTTGCATTACCCCATGACACAGGATGTGGAGTATCTTTTCATACACTTATTTGCCGTGTGGACATTTTCTTTGGTTAGGTATCAAGATTTTTGTCCCACTTTTTTAAGGTGTCCATATATTTTATTTAAAAGTACATAGAGTACTCATTTAAATTCACCTATACTCATTGTATAGGTGTATATGCATAATGAGTTAAATTCAAGAATGATCCCCACTACATTAATGATGGTTATCTTCAGGTGATCGTCAATTTCTCCTTGTACTATTATGTTTCAATTTTTCTAATAAAATTATATTCTTTTAACCAGTCATTTAAAATCTATTTTAATTATAAGGGAGAAAATTTCAGTGTTATTACTAGCTATTTCTATTTTCTCTTTTATTAAAGCTTCCCTCGTGGCTCAGATGGTAAAGAATCTGCTTGCAATGCAGAAGAAGCAGGAGAACTGGGTTCGATCCCTGGGTCAGGAAGATCCTGTGGAGAAGGGAATGGCAACCTACTCCAGTATTCGTGCCTGGAGAATCCCACGGACAGAGGAGCCTGGCAGGCTGCAGTCCATGGGCTTGCAAAGAGTCAGACACAACAGAGGGACTAAGACTTTCACTTTCACATGTCTTTTGCTGTTTTTCTAATAGTATGACAATCATTCTTATTGACATATTTCTCCTTTCAATAAAAAATATTTTTAGTATTAAGATCACTATAAACAAAATTGAAAGGCTACTATTGACCCATTTTTAAATCAGATTATTTGTTTTCTTATCGTTGAGTTTTTAGTTTTTTGTTTATTTTGGATAATAGTTCTTTATCAGATGTCTTTTGCAAATATTTTCTCCCAGTTTGTGTCTTGTGTTTAATTCTTTTGATGGTATTTTTCAGAAAGCAGTTAAATTTTAACAAAGTCCAGCTTGTCAGTTATTTCTTTCATGGACTGTGTCTTTTGCATTGTATCTAAAAAGCATCAATATACGCAAAGTCATTTAAGTTTTCTTCTACATTATTTCTAGGAGTTTTATAGTTCATCTTTTACATTTAGGTCTATGACCCATTTTGAGTTAATTTTTGTAAAGGATGTAAAGTCTGGGTCTAGAGCCATCTTTTCTGTTTGTGGATGTCCAGTTGTTCTAGCACCATTTACTGAAGTCTTTGGTCCACTGTATTGCCGTTGCTCCTTTGTCAAAGGTCAATTGACTATGTTTATGTCAGTTGATAGGTCTATTTCTGGATTCTCTACTTCATCCCATTGATCTGTTTGTCTGTTATTTTGCCAATATACCACTGTCTTGGTAACTTGATAGTAAGTCTTATAATTAGGTAGCCTCTCTCCTTCAATTTTGTTCTCATTTAGTAACATGTTGGCTATTCTGAGTCTTTTGCCTCTTTATCTAAACTTAGAATCAGCTTGTTGATATCTATAAAATAACTTGCTGGAATTTGGGGTAAAATCAACTTTCTCAGAAATCTAGAAATTAACTGAAAGCTTACAGAAACCTGTGGATCATTTAGTAGATAAAAATGACTGAATCTCAGTAAGAAAAGTGATGTTTGTGGCATTTAATGTGCCCTATTTTCATCCCATGCTCTCTAGTTTGGTGGTAGCCTTGAAAAATCACAGTCTGCATGCCTGGTACTAGAGACAGCAGAATGGAGCTTGAGCTCTTTCAAAACCTCATTCCCAAAGAACTGTTATGACTTGCTTTGCTTTATGGTTCCCTGGAAGACCCTAATCAGAAGACTTTTATTTGACTTGAGCTCACCAAAGGGTCGGAGAAGGCAATGGCACCCCACTCCAGTACTCTTGCCTGGAAAATCCCATGGACGGAGGAGCCTGGTAGGCTGCAGTCCATGGGGTCGCTAGAGTCGGACCCGACTGAGCGACTTCCCTTTCACTTTTCACTTTCATGCATTGGAGAAGGAAATGGCAACCCACTCCAGTGTTCTTGCCTGGAGAATCCCAGGGACGGGGGAGCCTGGTGGGCTGCCATCTATGGGTTTGCACAGAGTCGGACACCACTGAAGCGACTTAGCAGCAGCAGCACCCAAGGCTAAAACCCTTTCTCTGGGTCATTTGTTGAAAACGTTTAGAAACAAATACAGGTACTTCACAGGTGCCTCAGGTGATGGATAACAAGACAAACAATAGATTAAACACAAGCTTAAATGAATTACATGAACAGAATTCTTATTTGCGTTCTTCATTGAAGAATGAATTATCCGTAGGTGCTTTGAAAAGCTCTAACACATCCTGAAAAATCTAGACAGCCATGTGCATATGTGGGGCCATGTACACACTTATGAATGATGCTGGAAGATCCTGTGCCCTCACCTCTGTTTGACCTTGAGGCTCTGTATAAGTAAGGAGTAAAGGCTAAGGCGGAGTCACACGCTGCCTGGTTGAATGTGGAAGACAAACTTCAACCTGCACACAGAAGCCCTCGGCAAAGATTGGAGATTCATTTAAGACTTTAAGAAATTCTCCATTCAGTCATTAGTTGATTATGAAGCTGAGTAGAGACCTCAGTCAGACACGATTGAAGTGACTTAGCAGCAGCAGCAGCAGCAGCAGCAGAGACCTCAGTGGTAATCCTTGACAAAGAATACATATTTTATAGACTTAGTTCAGAAAAGTCACAAGACAAATTCAACAAGCAGCAACAACAAACCCTGGTGGAGGGGAGTAGGGATCTGATTTCCAGAGCTGCCACATTATATTATTGGAAATGTCCAGATTTCAACAAAATGTATGAGACATACAGAGAAACAAGAAAGTCTGACCTATACACAGGAAAAAAGCAATTAATCGAAACGCTGCTTCTGAGAGAGGGAGAAAAGCCTTGACTCTCTTGTTATGTACAATCCTTTGAATGGAAACCAATTGTCTTAGGAAGTAAAGGGGAGAGTCCCTACCCTAGACTGCAAGCCTCCTGGAGAGACAAATTTAGTTACCCTAGAAATGGGAGCTAACAGTTTTCAGTCTAACACTCTTTAGCTTCCAAAGTTTGCTTTTTAACCCAAATTTTAGTTTCCTTTGCTTGGAAAGCCCTAACTGTGTAGAAAAGGAAAAATATTTTCTCTACTGCCCTGGAGTCATCTGACTGGCTAAGATGACGGCCAGCCCAAGGAATGCCTACAAAGATGTAACAAATTGGATGATGCTACAGTTTGGTTTGTCCAGGATGGTCCCATTTCATACATGTTGTAGCTCAGTTAATGCTTATTGATGATTTTAGTGCCTTCTTTCATTTTAAAAAATCTCCCAGTGTAATAATTAGTTATGCCAACCCCCCACAAAACATTAATGGTGCCTGTTTAACTGTAGGAGCATGAAGGAAAGCAGGAGGCGAGGGGATGGGGCCTGGGTACCAACTAATTTGTCAACCGGAGTGAGTCACACATTCATAGATCTGAAGTTTCATTTTATATGGCAGTATTCAAACTTGATCCCATATTTCTAAAGCAATTGAATAAGTGACCTGGGAAGGGAAATCTAAGCTTCAAAAAATTATAGGAAGTCGATAAGATTCAGCTAAAGAGAATAACAACGGAAATTATACAAAATAGTGAAGAAATGAATCAGCGCTGAGTCACAGGTAATAAGAAAAAAAAAAAAATAGCCCTGGTCCATTTTGGAAATGTGAATCAGAAGAGGAAGAAAAGAAAAGGAAACAATCCAGAGGAGTTTGGCTTTCAGGGAAGCCCAGGAGTCAGTGAGTATTGATTCTTACCTGTATTTATCCTCAGGAAACACTTGGATATTAATGATGCATCCAAGGAGTATTATCCGAACTAAGCTCCAGTGTTGTTGAATCTAAGCCTTTTGCTGTTCAGTATGGGGTGGTGAGATGTTGAGGAGCTTACCCAGGGCTTTCTTATCCAGAGATTTCCTTCAAAGATCCATGAAAGGGCTTATTGGTGGCAACATCTCTGAGAGGCACTCATTAATCTCATTTGCCTCTTGGTTTCTCAAGCATTTTACCCAGATGTCTACTGCAGATTTATCACATTAAGTTGTTTCTATCAAGCATCTTCCTGATGCTCTTACAGGGCAGGGCTGAGTCTTATTCACCATGGTAATGAGTATCTCAAGATTTGGAGACTGTCATACTGAGTGAAGTAAGTCAGACAGAGAAAGAGAAATACCATATGACATCCATTATACACGGACTCTAAAAAGAAATGATACAGATGAATTTATTTACAAAACAGTAACAGACTCACAGACTTTGAGAACAAACTTATAATTACCAGGGGGCAAGGATGTGGGGAGGGGATAGTTTGGGAGTTTGGGATTGACATGTGTACACTGCTATATTTAAAACAGATAACCAACAAGGACCTACTGTATAGCACGGGGAATTCTGCTCAATGTTATGTGGCAGCCTGGATGAGAGGGGAGTTTCAGAGAGAAAGGGTACATGTATATGTATGGCTGAGCCACTCTGCTGTGTATCTGAAACTATCACAATATTGTTAATCTGCTCCTCAGGTCACTTGATGTTTTCTTTCAGCACAGTCCCCTGGACTCTGCTTCTAGGGATCCTATGATGAGTCTTTTTTTTTGTCCGGGCACTTAAATGTTTCTCATTCCCCTGAGCTCAGTCTCCTTTCTGAATTAGCACACATGAACTCATTCTCATTCTCTTTCTGTTGCATTCTCATTCTGCTCACCTCTCTCTCTCTCTCTCTCTTACACACTGTATCTTTCCAAGTTAAGACTTCAAGGGTTTGCTCTTTTCAAATCTTTGAAAAGATTACGGCTTTCTGAGATTTTATTTTCTCCGTCAGTCATCAAATACGCACTCTACCACTTATCCAAAATTATAAATCCATGAGTCACATACCTTATTTGAAGTCGTTTCACTATTTATAAAGTGAGGAAAACAACACCTGCCCCCTCAAAGAGTTATTGTGAGGAATAAATTGACTTATATTCATGAAAATAGTATTCAAATAATTATGTTATTACTCCTTTTGGTCAGGGAATCCAAAGTAGCCTGTGTCTGATAAAAACATGAATCGTGTTATTGAAAAGGTTAAAAAACAATTGCAACAAAACATATCAGCCAGGTGGAAGTTGGTCCCTGTGAAAGGCAGCTTTGGCTTCAGGCAACAATCATAGATTATTTAGTGAACATCTAAAGGCTGGGGCCATTGGACAATGTTTGGTGGGTGGTCAGAACAGCACTATACAGATGGTGGGAATGTAATGAATACATTCTGCCTCTGTGGATATTGATGATGGTGGTGGTCGTGATGATCACATCAAAGGTCATTGCATTTATGAAGGTTGGCGCGTAGAAGTGGTATTGATGTTTGCAAACATGTAGCCATTTTTCTAATGATGCTCTCTGGAGTTCTTCTCATGTCTAGATTCACTGATGAATGGGCAATTATTTTCCACTGATCTGGTTCTACTCTTTGGCTTTCCAATTTCCTGCCTCACTGCAGAGCTAATCAGAGGATACTTGCAGTGGAATTTTGCTGGTTGGCTGAGCACCGAGCCTGACAGCTGTGTCTGGAGGGTCACAGGCAATTAACTACACAGCTCTCTTTCAATGAACCAGTTTTTCAGGGATTCAATGATGGACTGACATCTTATGAAATAATCATGTGGGTTTGGCCAGGGAACAATGGGTTACCTTTCATGACTCAAGACACATGACCACCTTGACAATACAGTCAAATTTCCAGGGAAATAACCAGATGAGTTTTAGAAGAAAGCCAAGGGAAACAGGATAGTCACCACATCATCAAGCAATACTAATCCGCAGTCTTTTAGACATCTCTGGTGGCAATTAAAGTTCCTGGAGAAAGTACATTGGGCTTCTCATGATGCCAGGGTACAATTTAGTAAGTTACTAACATGTTTCAATAAATTAACTAAAGTTTGGGTGACAGTTACCATCTGGGCACTAGTTTTATTCCTGCCTTATTTTAAAGTAAATGTTGTTTCTCCTGGGGGTACAACAAGGCTATACTGGTAATAAAATAATCCTTGGTTCAGCCTCCACAAGCAAAATCAGTGGATCCTTAGTGGTGCCTATTGCCACAAACTGAAAAATAATCCTCTATTTTTTTTTTCACAGGCATCTGGGACCTGAAATGTGATCACCAGGGCTCTCTTCTTCTACTTCTGTCAATCTTACTGGGGCTCCAAATCTCTGGGAGGCAAGGCTGTTTGGTGTCTTGGCCAAAGACTGGTCCAGGAGTCAGTGGATGGGCATATGTCCCAGTTCAGCTGCATAGCTCTGGGTGAAACTCTGTGCCCAAGGTTGGTTCTCAAACCTCTTCTCCTTTCTTAACTTCTTGCCCTTGGCAATCTCATGGCTCCAACTAATAGTATGCACAGGTTCAATAACTCAGTGTTTGTTCAACCAATATTTACTACCTGCTCACTATGTACTAGGTACTGTTCTTAATGCTTGCTGAAACACACACACAGACACTTTCTGGTGGTAAGAGATAAACAATGAACAATTTAATAAACAATTAAAGAAAATATGTAAAATGAAGATGATAAGCACTGGGGAGAAAACTAAAGCAGGGAAAGGAGAACCAATGAAGGGTGGGGTTAACTGTCATTTGCAAGAGAGGCTGGAGGAAGTCTTAACGTGGAGATGGCATTGGAGCAAAGTCCTAAAGGAGGGAAGAGCGTGAACCATGAGGATCATTGGAGGGAAAGCACTCCAAGCAGAGGAAATGGCCAGGGGAAATTTCCTGGGGTAGGAGTAAGCCCGGTGGGACTTGTGGTCCAGCCATAAGGCTGATGTTGCTGGAGCTGAAGGACGAGGGAAGACAGCAGAGGAAGACGAGTTCTGAGAATTAAGAGTACCCGTCAGGTGGGGTCATGCAAGCCTTTGTGAAGACTTTGGCTTTTACTCGTTGCAGGGTTCTAGTTGAAGGTGATCCGAATTATGTTTCAGAAGGACCACCTTGCCTGTTGTAAGAATAGATGGGAGGGATGGGGTGTCGCAAAAACAAACAGCCAAACCAGTTGTTTTACTGCAAGTTTTATTTTTGTTTTAGGTTTGAAGGATTCGTTAACAAAATAAACTACTCAACATACACAGAATAAACAATTTCAATATTTAATAGAGGATTATTTAACTTAAGTATACAATCATTAAAAGAAAAGGAAAATAGAAACAATAGAAAACAGTAACAGCACAGATATCACAAAATTAGGTCGACCAACATCGAGATGAATAGCGCTGGGAAGTCCCTCATTAATAGCAATCTGCAGTCCCCACTGGGAAAAGGTCCTGAGCAGTGTGTCTACTCCATGGGTGAGTCTTCAGATTGCAGTTCTGGGGCTCCTGCTTATAATCCCATCATCAGTTTTCAGGCAAAAATGCAGCTTTGGTTTTACTTTAACCTTTTTACAGTGCTGTTTGTTTCACCTTGTGAGTCATAGGATTTCGTTAGACCCTGAGGGGTTGACCAGACTTCCAAGGGCTCAAGACTTCTAAGGGCCACTCACTTTGACTTGTGCTTGCAGGCAGGCATGGAGTCTGGGCAATGTTCAGGCAGGTCAGAAGCAGGCCAAAGGCCTGAACAAGAAGAACACTTGGTAAGACACATCTGTAAAAAATCAGGGTGGCTTGGACCAGGGTAACAGTGTCAGAGGAAAGAGTGATCAATTTGGGGATGATTTATAAGCCACGGCCAACAAGATGGGCAAGAACAATCCCAAATGGACATCTCTGATTGGCTTCTTTCTCAAGTACCAGTTCCCACAATTTTAAACTGTGTCTGGACAATGCCACCTGATGACTTTTTAGCACTCCAAATTTATCATGCCCCTAACACCAATCCCATTCTAACCACCTCTCTTCTTAATATTTCCCCCCCTGGACATAGGAACTTAGAATCATGTAAGTCTTCCTCACATTCACGCAGAGTGGTTGATAAATTCTCAAGACTCTTTCTGCCTTGCCTCTGAATCCACTGCTAGTCCCTACTGGGGCACTGAAGTTAGACTTCCCTAGTCTCCCTCTTGAAGATTCAACTCCACTGATACTGAATGTCTGTTATGGAGAAAGCCCTGCTGGAAATACAAGGAGGGGTTGAATGCAACCCAGTCGTCCAGGCGGCTTGCTAATAATGAGATGAGATGGTAGCAAGACAGGAAGCCTCTTGCTGGTCACACAGCAGCATCCCAAGACTTGGGTCTCCAGACTTCAATCACACCAGGGCTGGCGGTGGTGCTCACAGCTCCCATGAATGCTGAGTTGGCAGAGGTGGGCTTGAGCCATATCACATCCCTCTTACATCCCAGCTCTTGCTATGTCCTTGGCCTGCTGATGGAAAAATCAACAGTCATCATCCCAGAGAGTCTAGACTTGCTGTAGTGCAGAACCACGAATTCTGATTCACATGCTCAGAGCTTGAGCCTCAGTTCTACTACCCATTCATTCCAGGCCTTTGATGAGCTGATTAATTCTCTCTGAGCAAGATTCCTGGAGTTTAAAGGTAGTAAATATAAAGTGGCTTGCAGAGTCAGCATTTCATAAACAATAGTGCATACGGGGGAGCTTCCCAGGTGGTGCTAGTGGTAAAGAGCCCGCCTGCAAATGCAGGAGAAATAAGAGACTCAGGTTCAATCCCTGGGTAGGGAAGATCACCTGGAGAAGGGCATGGCAACCCACTCCAGTATTCTTGCCTGGAGAGTCCCATGGACAGAGGAGCCTAGCCGTCTACAGTCCATGGGGTCACAAAGAGTTGGACACGACTGAATGACTTAGCACATACTCTGCATATTGGATGTTGTATCTCCTCTTATGATAAAACTTTATAATATACTCAATTAGTTTTCCTAAAACACATCTAGGTTTGCTATGTTGCCTGTGCGGTAATTTATCTTAAAAGCCTCAAGGAATGTAATGTATACGTGTGTTTTTAAACTTTAATCCATATTTATTTTTAGATATTTGACATTCTCAGGCCTTTTCAGCAATAGAAACCACCTTCTCTTCCTTTAAAGACCAGAAAATAGAAAGAAACTTTTTCCCTACCTTCTTATTTCTTTTGAGATAACTCAGTAAATTAGAAAGTATTGTATCATGTGCCTGAAACGTTCCTGGGTTGGGCAATAGGAGTTACAAGTATATAATATCTGTCTTCTGTTTTCAAGGGTCTTATAGGAAATGGCAACCCACTCCAGTGTTCTTGCCTGGAGAATCCCAAGGTCGAGGGAGCCTGGTGGGCTGCTGTCTGTGGGGTCACACAGAGTCAGACACGACTGAAGCGACTTAGCAGCAGCAGCAGCAGCAGCATAGTCCAATGGGAGAGACTGGATTCATATATAAAACATTCAGAGCAATACAGTTGCAAGAGAAAATCTAAGCAATGAGATGATTATCTGAAAAAATAAAAGAAGGCTCTATTAAAACCATGGAGCTCTCACTGAATACCAAAGATTGAATAGATTGGGCTTGGTGAAAGACAGGGAGAGGAAAGTCCAGTTTATATTGATGATGTTCTGTCTAATGCTCTGTTACAGATTATTTGCCTAGTAAATGTCTCATTCTGAAAAATCCACATTTAACACTGTTATACTCGATTGAATTTAAAAATTCATTTTAGAGCCTTTACCCGTCCCTACCTACAGGAGCCCTTTGTAGCCCCAGCTTGGAAATTTCAGCTTTCCCTGTTATTTCTAGTATTCTCAGCTGAAAGTGGGACCTGCATTAGGCAGACAAACCCTGATAAGGAAACTGGGGTTACATGTAAGCTTTTCTTTTCTCTGGGAGTTTTCAAACACCCAAGTAAAGCAAAGTTTTTCCCCATGGAACCCAAATTGCTTAGGTCTCCAGTTTAAAGCCAGGAGGTTCCTATTATGCAATTTGTCCCCACTATTTCTCTCACTTCACACTGGAATGTTGATCTTAAGCAACTGTCTCTTCTACAAAAATACACAGGGCATCTTTTAACACAATATCTCTTTTTATTTCATTTGGCTGGGGAAAGGAAGCTTTGTAAAAGGGAGTTTAGAACTTAACTGAATTTGGGTTAATCTCTCTTTAAAATAAAAAGTAGATTACTGTTTCCCTTCCTTTTCCTAGAAGTGAGACCTAAATTTAGTTTTATTTCGCAGAACTTGTTGGACATGTGTCTGGGCTCTTTCAAGGTAACAGAAAGCTCTTTTCTTAAAACCCAATGGCGCCCTCAAGTGGCACAAGCTTTGCTTTTTAGAAAGTCAAGAAATTATTTTTTCAGTGACAAAGCTGCAGTTAGGTCTATCCTCTTTTAAGATGACTTCTAAGTTCGTCCTTATTAACCTTGGATTCCTGGAGAACTTGAGATGCTTCTTGCTACCTGCTGCCACAAGGAAAGAATGGAGATGCGTGCATTGATGCGACAGAGCATGCCCGACGAATGGTTTCTCAGAATATTCTCACGGGAAGGGTGCGTTCGCTTCCAGAATCAGTGGTTGTGCTGAGTTAACGCTTGAGCAAGGGAGGAGACTTGAGAAAATAGGTAAAGGATTTGAACCTAAGCCTACCTTGACCTTCTCTCTCACACACATGCAGTTTCAAGCAAGCACAATGATTTATACTTCACAAGGTAGTAAATAATGCTCCTGAATTCTTAGGTTTCCTCTCAAGTGTCAGTGATCAGGTTACTGGCAGGATAAAGAACTCTACTGGTCACTGCTTTTCAAGGCTGACTTAGAACAAAGAATCTTTGAGGCATTCTAAGGAGATGGATTCAGAGCTTCCCAGGGGCTGACAAATCATTCACCAGACCTACCACAGCCCCCAGTGGAACAGGAGTCACGTGGCTAACAGGAGAGGCAGGCCAGCCAAGGGCTGTGGCTGAGTGGGCCAGTGTCTGTGGAGTGGGTGTGTTACTAGTCACTTGGTCCAAAGAATTAGCTTCCTAAGAGCCAGGAAGCACTGCCCCTCCCCTCACTCAATTGGGATGAGTGGTTTGATCAACAGTCAGTGCAGACCTAGCTTGGCACATGCAGACATGATCTGGGGTGTGGGATGGCAAATTGCTTCACACAGTGTCAGTCAGGGGAATAACCTAGAATGATTCTCAGGCTTACACTTTCCCAATAATTTTGTCATTTGACCCAAGGTAAGGGTCAAAGTAATTATCTAACAGCTTAAAAACTATAGGAGTAAGAAAGAAAAGGGTTTCCTAATATCTCTTCATTGCTTGGAGAATGAAAGATCAATTTCAGCAAAATGTCTTTGAGATGTATGCACAAGTCAGGAGGTTCATCAGCTTCCGAGACATCAGGATTCTGTCGTTGTAGCTAACCTCATGAATATTCCCAGGAAAGCAATGAATAGACACCACTCTGCTAATCATGGGATTACAAGTCCACACAGACTTGGGAGATGAGAAGAAGTTGAAAGAGCCAAGATAGAGAAAATACAAATAGAGGTGTAATTAGTTGGTACAAAAAAGAAAGAGTTCCTTGGTTTTGTTGCTTGCTCTTCTGGGAAAGGAACTAACTTTTGCAACACCAAGCTGTTTCCATAAAGTTACAAGATTGGAAGATCAGCAGAGTTTCATCATGAAGGAAGAGGTCTCACGCTCCTTGCTTTCTCATAAGGCATGTGCCTGGGAGATGAGGACAGCCACGTAAAGGACAAGACAGGCCTTCTAGCTCTTTCAAAGAAAGCTGAGCACAGTGGGAAAAGGATTGAGACTTGGAGACACTCACTGGTATTTAGGATCATTATTCGTACTGGCCATTGGAGGGCGCCTGTGAGTCGTCACTGCCCAGAAGCCCAGACAAGAATTTTTAGACGCAGATCCAAATGTATTGCAGGGTTTCTCAGCCTCAGCCCTGGTGATACTTTTTTTTTTTTTTTTTTTTCCAATTTTTTGTCTCTTTTTTATTTTTTAAATTATGAAAGTATGATAAAACATTTATAGGAGACTTGGAAAATATAGGGCAAGTTTACATATAGAAGCCTTTGACTGTGTGGATCACAATAAACTGTGGAAAATTCTGAAAGAGATGGGAACACCAGAACACCTGATCTGCCTCTTGAGAAATTTGTATGCAGGTCAGGAAGCAACAGTTAGAACTGGACATGGAACAACAGACTGGTTCCAAATAGGAAAAGGAGTTCGTCAAGGCTGTATATTGTCACCCTGTTTATTTAACTTATATGCAGAGTACATCATGAGAAACGCTGGACTGGAAAAAACACAAGCTGGAATCAAGATTGCCAGGAGAAATATCAATAACCTCAGATATGCATATGACACCACCCTTATGGCAGAAAGTGAAGAGGAACTCAAAAGCCTCTTGATGAAAGTGAAAGAGGAGAGTGAAAAAGTAGGCTTAAGGCTTAAAGCTCAACATTCAGAAAACGAAGATCATGGCATCCGGTCCCACCACTTCATGGGAAATAGATGGGGAAACAGTGGAAACAGTGGCAGACTTTATTTTGGGGGGCTCCAAAATCACTATAGATGGTGACTGCAGCCATGAAATTAAAAGACGCTTACTCCTTGGAAGGAAAGTTATGACCAACCTAGATAGCATATTCAAAAGCAGAGACATTACTTTGCCAACAAAGGTCCATCTAGTCAAGGCTATGGTTTTTCCTGTGGTCATGTATGGATGTGAGAGTTGGACTGTGAAGAAGGCTGAGCGCCGAAGAATTGATGCTTTTGAACTGTGGTGTTGGAGAAGCCTCTTGAGAGTCCCTTGGACTGCAAGGAGATCCAACCAGTCCATTCTGAAGGAGATCAGCCCTGGGATTTCTTTGGAAGGAATGATGCTAAAGCTGAAACTCCAGGACTTTGGCCACCTCATGCGAAGAGTTGACTCATTGGAAAAGACTCTGATGCTGGGAGGGATTGGGGGCAGGAGGAGAAGGGGACGACAGAGGATGAGATGGCTGGATGGCATCACTGACTTGATGGACGTGAGTCTGGGTGAACTCCGGGAGCTGGTGATGGACAGGGAGGCCTGGCGTGCTGTGATTCATGGGGTCGCAAAGAGTTGGACACGACTGAGCGACTGATCTGATCTGATAGTCCTAGTAGCTCAGCTGGTAAAGAATCCGCCTGCAATGCAGGAGACCCCAGTTTGATTCCTGGTTTGGGAAGGTCTGCTAAAGAAGGGATCAGCTACCCACTCTAGTATTCTTGGGCTTCCCTTGTGGCTCAGTTGGTAAAGAATCAGCCTGCAGTGCGGGAACCCTGGGTTCAATCCCTGGGTTGGGAAGATCCCCTGGAGAAGGGAACAGTATTCTGGACTGGAGAATTCCATGGACTTCCATGGGGTCACAAAGAGTTGGACATGACTGGGAGACTCTCACTTCACTTCTTGGAAAATACAGGGCAGGCTTACATATAGTTCTACTACATATCACAATTGCAATTATTTTTCAAGTAGCTAAATTAAGATTTTTAGTTGGAGTTTCAATACCAAGCTCTCAAAAAAAATTAATAGAATGGGTATTGTAGTATAAGTAGAAGGATATAATAGACATGAAAAGCACTATGAACAAATTCAACATAATAAAGATTTATACAATTTTCATACAACAGTAAGAATAGAAATTCTACTCAAGGTCCCATAGACTATAAACTGAGAGACACTGGAACATATCCAGGGACATAAAACAAGGTGCAAAATTTTCATGACTCATTGGAAAAGACTCTGATGCTGGGAGGGATTGGGGGCAGGAGGAGAAGGGGACGACAGAGGATGAGATGGCTGGATGGCATCACCAACTTGATGGACGTGAGTTTGAGTGAACTCCGGGAGATGGTGATGGACAGGGAGGCCTGGTGTGCTGCGATTCATGGGGTTGCAAAGAGTCGGACGCGACTGAGCGACTGAACTGAACTGAAAGGTATTGAAATGATACAGAATCTTGCCTCTTAGTACTAGCATTGGTGCTCTTTTAACCAATCTTTGAGGCAAGGCAGCCACCCTCTGCATCATAGCATGTCGCAGCATATCTGGCCTCTGACCACTAAATGACAGTAGCCCTCACTGCCCCCTCCCCTGACCCAGTCATGACAAAAAATATCCCCAGACATTGCCAAATGTCTGGGGAGGGGAAAAATCGCCCTCCTATGGACAACCATTTGTGTCTTGAATGTTGGGTCTAGACATCAGTCAGACCATTGTTCCAAGGCTCAGATTCTCTTTCCCTAAACTCTTTCTTTAGCCTGGGCTCAATAAACAACTGCACAGACACCAAAGTTTCTCTGGCCAACATCTGCAGCAATTTCTCAGTTAAAGCCCAGATACAGGGCTCCCAGTCTGATATGATACAGATGTGCACCCTGCCTTCTTTATCTGCAGCTGTCTCTCTTCAAAACTCCTCCTCCAGTTCCACCAGAGAGAGCAGACTACTAGGGGGTGAGGCATTTTGTCCATTAATTTACATGAAGCTTCCCTTTTTCATCTGGTATACTTCTGGGCATCATCATGCTGAGGGATATGCACATTTAAAATGAGAGAACTGCCTGAAAGAGGATGTGGCTTAAGTCTAGTAAATGAGTCTCTAACAACAGAATTCTAGGAACTGCTGGATCTGTAGCATGGGGGCGTCAATAGTATTTATCTCATAAAGTTATAATGTGGACTAAATAGGTAAAGCACTTACAACAGTACCTGACAAAAAGTAAACAATCTAAAAAAATACTAGTTGTTCTTTGCTATTATTACTATTTTATTATCTGTCCAAAAGACAAGTTTGCAAAGGGGTAGACTAGCTTCCAGGCTGAACCATATTCCTTTAAAACTGTCTTTATCTGATAAACATTTCTCCAAAGAAGACATACAGATGGCCAACAGGCTTAAAAAATGCTCAACATTGTTAATTATTAGTGAAATGCAAATCAGAGCTATTGTACAAGGAAGTATCACCTCGTATCAGTCAGAATGGATATTATTAAAGGTCTACAAATAACAAATGCTGGAAAGGGTGTGGAGAAAAGGGACCCTCCTACAGTGTTGGTGATAATGTACATTGGTGCAGACATTATGAAGAACTGCATGGAGGTTCCTCATAAAACTAAAAACGAAGTTACCATATGATCTAGCAATCCCACTCCTAAGCACATATCTGGAAAAGATGTAAACTCTAATTTAAAAAAATGCATGGACCCTAGTGTTCATCAGTTCAGTTCAGTCGCTTAGTCTGACTCTTTGCAACCCATGGACTGCAGCACACCAGGCCTCCCTGTCCATCACCAACTCATGTCCATTGAGTCGGTGATGCCATCCAACCATCTTATCCTCTGTTGACCCCTTCTCCTCCTGCCCTCAATCTTTCCCAGCATCAGGGTCTTTTCAAATGAGTCAGCTCTTCACATCAGGTGGCCAAAGTATTGGAGTTTCAGCTTCAACATCAGTCCTTCCAATGAATATTCAGGACTGATTTCCTTTAGAATGGACTGGCTGGATCTCCTTGCAGTCCAAGGGACCCTCAAGAGTTTTCTCCAACACCACAGTTCAAAAGCATCAATTCTTCAGCGCTCAGTTTTCTTTATAGTCCAACTCTTACATCCATATATGACTCCTGGAAAAACCATAGCTTTGACTAGATGGACCTTTGTTGGCAAAGTAATGTCTCTGCTTTTCAATATGCTATCTAGGTTGGTCATAACTTTCCCTCCAAGGAGTAAGTGCCTTTTAATTTCATGGCTGCAGTCACCATCTGCAGTGATTTTGGAGCCCCCACAAAATAGTCTCTTACTCTTCTCATTGTTTCCCCATCTATTTGCCATGAAGTGATGGGACCAGAAGCCATGATCTTAGTTTTCTGAATGTTGAGTTTTAAGCCAACTTTTTCACTCTCCTCTTTCACTTCCATCAAGAGGCTCTTTAGTTCTTCTTCACTTTCTGGCATAAGGGTGGTGGCATCTGCATGTCTGAGGTTATTGATATTTCTCCCAGAAATCTTGATTCCAGCTGTGCTTCATCCAGCCTAGTGTTTCTCATGATGTACTCTGCATAGAAGTTAAATAAGCAGGGTGACAATATACAGCCTTGAGTACTCCTTTCCCCATTTGGAACCAGTTTGTTGTTCCATGTCCAGTTCTAACTGTTGCTTCTTGACATGCATACAGATTTCTCTGGAGGCATGTCAGGTGGTCTGGTATTCCCATCTCTTTCAGAATTTTCCACAGTTTGTTGTGATCCACACAGTCAAAGGTTTTGGCATAGTCAATAAAGCAGAAATATATGTTTTTATGGAACTCTCTTCCTTTTTCTATGATCTAATGGATATTGGCAATTTGATCTCTGGTTCCTCTGCATTTTCTAAATCCAGCTTGAACATCTGGAAGTTCACAGTTCATGTACTATTGAAGCCTGGGAGAATTTTGAACATTACTTTGCTAGAATGTGAGATGAGTGCAATTGTACGGTAGTTTGAGCATTCTTTGGCATTGCCTTTCTTTGGGATTGGATTGAAAACTGTCTTTTTCCACTTCTGTGGCCGCTGCTGAGTTTTCCAAATTTGCTGGCATATTAAGTGCAGCACTTTCATAGCATCATCTTTTAGGATTTGAAATAGCTCAACTGGAATTCCATCATCTCCACGAGCTTTGTTTGTAGGGATGCTTCTTAAGGCCCACTTGACTTCACACTCCAGGATGTCTGGCTCTGGGTGAGTGATCACGCCATCGTGATTATCAGGGTCATGAAGATCTTTTTTGTATAGTTCTGCGTCTTCTTTCCACCTCTTCTTAGCATCTTCTGCTTCTGTTAGGTCCATACCATTTCCATCCTTTATTGTGCCCATCTTTGCATGAAATGTTCCCTGGTATCTGTAATTTTCTTGAAGAGATCTTTAGTCTTTCCCATTCTGTTGTTTTCTCATTCTGTTATTTACAACAGCCAAGATGTGAAAGAAATCTAAATGTCCACTGACAGCTAAATGGATAAAGAAGATGTGATATATCTATACATCACCTTAATGTTACTTATCCATAAAAAAGAATGAAATGATGTCATCTGTAGCAACGTGGATGGACTTAGAGATTACCATGTTAAATTAAGTACATCAGACAAATATCATATTACATCACTTAAATGTGGAATATTAAAACATGATACAGATGAACTTATTTACAGCACAAAAAAACAGTTTCACAGCCATAGAAAACAAACTTATGAGAAACAGGGAAAGGGATAAGTTAGGGGTTCAGGATTAACAGATACACACTACTATATATAATGGCTTCCCAGGTGGCGCTAATGGTAAAGAACCTGCTGGCCAATGCAGAAGATATAGGAAATGCAGGTTTGATCTCTAGGTCAGGACGATCCCCCGGAATGCTGCTGCTGCTGCTAAGTCACTTCAGTCGTGTCTGACTCTATGCGATCCCCTGGAATAGGGCATGGCAAACGACTCCAGTGTTCTTGCCTGGAGAAGCCCAAGGACAGAGGAGCCTGGCAGGCTACAGTCCACGGGGTCACACAGGGTCAGACACAACTGAAGCGACTTAGCATGTACTACAATATATAAAATAGATAAACAAGGTCCTGTGTGTGCCAAGGGACTTCCTGGTGGCTCAGATGGTAAAGAATACGCCTGCAATGCAGGAGACCCAGGTTCAATCTCTGGGTTGGGAAGATCCCCTAAAGAAAGGAAACAGATAAACAAGGTCCTACTATATACCATAGAGAACTAAATTCATTATCTTGTAATAACCTATACTGGAAAAGAATCTGGAAAATTGTGTATATATACATACATATATATATATATGTATATGTATAACATAACTGCTTTGCTGTACTCCAGAAACACAACATTGTAAATTAACTATACTTTAATAAAGAAAAAAACACAAACTCTCCTTGTGTCTAACATCCGACTCTGTGGTGTCTAGAAACCTGAAACAGATCTGCCCATGAAGCAGAATTAATTTTCAAGGTGAAAATTAATCCACCTTGAAATTTCCCTTTGAAGTCACTTTGAATACTCCCCCCTGAGTTTAAACATCATTGAATAAATGAACGTATGAGCTATAGAGAAAACGGAAAAAGGTATTTGTGAAGCCCCTACACTATGCAGGATGCCGTGAAGCTATCTAGGCTATTAGACCTAACTGTCTAATTAATAAATATGAGGGCACTCAGTTCATCAGGACCAAGGAGGACTGATGAGAGGAGAGTATAAGGTGTGCAGGAGTGATGAGGAGGGAGTGTGAGCCCCACACAGTGGTCTGGTGGGGACTGCACTTGGCAACTGAGTCCGGGAGGAGGACCGAGAGCCTTTATTTTGGGCCAGGTGTTACAGCCTACCTGGAAGCTGGGGCTCCTCCATCACAGAGTCCTAGGCTCACCCAGGGCAAGTTTCACGTGGGCCATTTCCACGGCAACATCAGCAGATTCTGAAACCCTAAACTCACACAAAGACCAAATAGTTTTTCTGAACCTTCCAGTCATGCTCCCTGTATTCAGGTTCTTGATGGTTTCTTAGAAATGCTTCATGGAGAGTAAATGGTCTAAATCCCAACTTTTGCTGAGCCTGAAAAATAGGTGCCTTCAAGAAAGGGCACAGCTATTGCCCAGTTTTCTCAGTTTCTTCCAATGCAAACAGAGAAGGGCATTGAAGTGTGTGTGTGTGTGTGTGTGTGTGTGCGAGAGAGAGAGAGAGAAGTATTGATTGCTAGTTGATTTATATTGGAAGGAGGATGAGGGGTGTCCTTGAGCGAGAGCATTAGGGTTTACTTCTATTTTAGAGTCAATTTAATATTGTCTTTGGATTAATTTACTTTAGAATAATTTGTATAAAGGGTATGACTTTTATGTACAAGTTAACTCCAGGCTTCATCCCAGGAGTGATTAACCATCTTTGAAACTCACAGGATTATTAATTAGTTATAGCGAATCCTAAATAGCAATCTAAATCTCAAGTTGATCTCTTGGCTCTTAAAGTATTCATACTGAAGTAAGACTTAAGAGGGTATGTGAATTAGCATAAGGAATGTGAGATAATTTTAAGTAGTGGCATTCATGGTGTGAGAGGTTTGATTGGGAGGATTGTATAGGACTCGCTGTCCTTGAATGAATGATGTTTAAGAATCTGACAAGCCCAGGACTTTGATACCTGTTTTCCAGACCTAAACCCCTTTGTCCCTGCCTCTTCTGGCTATAAGGAGGACTTTGTCACTGGATTTGACCACAAAGATGGGCGTTCATGCACCTTGGATTGGGCCTTTTATGTGAGCATGATCATGTGGCCAGAGCAGAGCGTGGGGTTTCTGCCACATAGAAACTGGGGATTGAATTGTAACTCTCAGTGGAATTTATCCCTTTCATTGTTCTACTACCTGGTAGTGGCATTCTGGTGGAGGGAAAGTCTAACTGCACCCACTCAGAACCACTGGAGAGTCAGCTTCTGGTTGTTCTGTTATGCTGTGTTAGTCGCTTGTGTCTGACTCTGATCCTGTGATCCTGTGGACTGTAGCCCACCAGGCTCCTCTGTCCATGGAATTCTCCAGGCAAGAATACTGGAGTGGGGAGCCATTCCTTTCTCCATGGGATCTTCCTGACCCAGGTATCGAACCTGTGTCTCCTGCATTGCAAGCAGATTCTTTACCATCTGAGCTACCAAGGCAGCCCTGAGCTTCTGGTATCCATCCAAAAAGAACCAGAAGTTTGCTGAATGACCAAAGGGTCTTAGGGCCAATTTACAGCAGGGCAAGTAGCCCTCAATGGCAGCTCTGGGGACATGCAGTTGTCTAAGAAGTCTCATATGGGAATACAGGCTTCCTGAGGAGGGGGACCCTGGGCTCCTCCATATCTGTGCAGTGAGTGATGCAGTAAGCCTCCATCAGCAGGATCTCTTGAAGCCTAGGAGAGCCTCAGTGAGGGGCCACAGAGCAGTGGTCTCCCTGAACAGATGCTGTGGGTATGTTGGAGCTGTGTCTTAGGCTTCTGCTTCATTAGATGACACTTTCCGAGCAGCTGAAGATGCAGATGCCTTGTGATGCTCTAGCAAAATGCCTGACACAGAGCTGTGGGAATGGGGGCAGTAGCGCATAGGGCCTGAGGACTGTGGCTTTTAATCCAGACACTCTAACAAGTATTAGTAGAAGGGGAATAGAAAAAAAAATTCACTCCTCAGCCTATATGTTTTCGTGTCTGATTTCCCTCTAGATTCCTGTCCTTCTCTCCCATGACATAAAAATAGAAGCTGTCACCCAATTGCTGACTCAGAAGAGAGATGATGGGGTTACAGGACTAGAGGAAGAAGAGAAAAGCAGGTGTTTTTCATGAGGTCATGCAGAATGCCATCTTCCATGGTTTTAGGAACTCTTCCTGTAACTCTGTGGCCTACAGGGGACTTGTGCATGACTTGTGCTGATGGACTAATCCTGAATCTAATCTTGGCTAAAGGAAGTGCGTCACATGGTCCTGAGTCTCCAGAGCTGTCTCTGAGAGGAAATAGAGGAAAATCTCCACTGGCTCATGTCTGCTTTAATATTTTCTTCCTTCAATTTAAGGCCTTGCTTCCAGTGGCAGACTTTATTTTGGGGGGCTCCAAAATCACTGCAGATAGTGACTGCAGCCATGAAATTAAAAGATGCTTACTCCTTGGAAGGAAAGTTATGACCAACTTAGACAACATATTAAAAAGCAGAGACATTACTTTGCCAACAAAGGTCTGTCTAGTCAAGACTGATTTTTCCAGTGGTCAGGTATGGATGTGAGAGTTGGACTATAGTGAAAGCTGAACACTGAAGAATTGATGTTTTTGAACTGTGGTGTTGGAGAAGACTTTTGAGAGTCCCCTGGACTGCAAGGAGATCCAACCAGTCCTTCCTAAAGGAGATCAGTCCTGAGTGTTCATTGGAAGGACTGATGTTGAAGCTGAAACTCCAGTACTTTGGCCACCTGATGCAAAGAACTGACTCATTTGAAAAGACCTTGATGCTGGGTAAGGTTGAAGGTGGGAGGAAAAGGGGATGACAGAGGACGAGATCGTTGAATGGCATCACCGACTCAATGGACATGGGTTTGGGTGGACTCTGGGAGTTGGTGATGGACAGGGAGGTCTGGTGTGCTGCAGTCCATGAGGTCGCAAAGAGTTGAACACGACTGAGCAACTGAACTGAACTGAACTTCCAAATACTCTGGGAGATGAGTCCTTAAGTGATTATCACCGATCTGCACTTTTGTATGGGTAAATTTCATCTACTTTCTTCTGAGTAGGTTTTGTCTATGAGACATCATGAAGACAGCTAAGGAGTAGAAGGGTCGCATGGGAGTAAGGGCAGGATTGGCATTGGGGGTATTAGAGCGTACTGACTTCTAAATTTTCCTGGGTGTCTCTGAGTTCTGCTGTGAAATGACTCCTGGATGGCAAGTATTCTCCAATAAACTCTAAATTGAAAAAAAAAGTTCATATTCATTTTTTCACCCTATATTTACTATCAGCTATGTCTGGACCAGTCAACAAAGCACTGCTCCAGACTCTAGGGGTATAAGACAGAGACAATGGTGACATGGATTAGGGCAGCAGATAGGAAAAGGAGTACGTCAAGGCTGTATATTATCACCCTGCTTATTTAACTTATATGCAGAGTACATCATGAGAAACACTGGACTGGAAGAAACACAAGCTGTAATCAAGATTGCCGGGAGAAATATGAATAACCTCAGACATGCAGATGACACCACCCTTATGGCAGAAAGTGAAGAGGAACTAAAAAGCCTCTTGATGAAAGTGAAAGAGGAGAGTGAAAAAGTTGGCTTAAAGCTCAACACTCAGAAAACGAAGATCATGGCATCCGGTCCCATCACTTCATGGGAAATAGATGGGGAAACAGTGGAAACAGTGGCAGACTTTATTTTTTGGGGCTCCAAAATCACTGCAGATGGTGATTGCAGCCATGAAATTAAAAGACGCTTACTCCTTGGAAGGAAAGTTATGACCAACCTAGATAGCATATTCAAAAGCAGAGACATTACTTTGCCAACAGAGGTCCATCTAGTCAAGGCTATGGTTTTTCCTGTGGTCATGTATGGATGTGAGAGTTGGACTGTGAAGAAGGCTGAGCGCCGAAGAATTGATGCTTTTGAACTGTGGTGTTGGAGAAGCCTCTTGAGAGTCCCTTGGACTGCAAGGAGATCCAACCAGTCCATTCTGAAGGAGATCAGCCCTGGGATTTCTTTGGAGGGAATGATGCTGAAGCTGAAACTCTAGTACTTTGGCTACCTCATGTGAAGAGTTGACTCATTGGAAAAGACTCTGATGCTGGGAGGGATTGGGAGCAGGAGGAGAAGGGGACGACAGAGGATGAGATGGCTGGATGGCATCACTGACTCGATGGACGTGAGTCTGAGTGATCTCCAGGAGTTGGTGATGGACAGGGAGGCCTGGTGTGCTGGGATTCATGGGGTCGCGAAGAGTCGGACACGACTGAGCAACTGAACTGAACTGAGAGATGGAGAGAAGCAGGTTAATTTAGGTCATATTCAGAGGTAGAAATGAAGAACCCTGGATATGAAGGAAAGAGATGAATGAAGACTGATGCTTAAGGTTTGGATTTGAACCACTGAATATATGGTAGTGTTATTTACAGAGATGAGGGATAGGATTGCAGTGGTGGTAAAATAAAGAGTTCTAGTTTTGTCCTGTTAATTTTGAGATGTCTGTTAGACATTCAAGAGAAGATGGCAAGCAGGCTTGTCTTAGCTCGGGCTGCTATAATAGCATAAACTGGATGAGTGAAGTACCAAACATTTATTTCTCATGGTTACAAAAGCTGAGGAGTCTAAGAAGAAAGTGCTGGCAGATCCAATGTCTGGTGAGAGCTTTGCCTTGTGGTTTGCACTTAGCTGTCTTCTCATTGTATCCTCACATGGCAGAGAAGAGGAAAAGCCCTTATGTCTCATCTTGTAAGTGCACTAATTACATAAATGAGAGCTGTAGCTTCTTGGCCTAATCACCTCCTAGAGGTTCCACCTCCAAATACTATCACACTGGGGTTAGAATTTCAACATATGGATTTGGAAGGCAAGGGCAGACACATTTAACCCATAATAAGGTTTTTGGAATGAAAGTAAGGCTGAAATCCAGGGTGAAGTTCATAACCAGGGATGTGAATTTGTGAGTCATTTCCATGTAGTGGGCTTCCCTGGTAGCTCAGCTGGTAAAGAATCTGCTTGCAATGCAGGAGACCCCAGTTCGATTCTTAATACCATGGGATTGTAGCTAGAGAAGAAAGAAGAGGCAGGGTTGAACTCTAAGGTTTTGCAGCCTGTAGAGATGGCTTGGAGCTGGTAAAGGAGACTGTGGAGGTATGGTTACTGAAGTAGGAGGCTGACCAGCAGTCTGTGCTTTATGGAGGCCAAGAAAGGGGAGGGTTTCAAGGAGGGAGTACTTACCTTGAACACTTCTGAAAATCAGGTAAGATGAGAACGGAGACATGCCCCTGGATGAGGTGACCAGTGATCAGGATAGGACCAGGTGCAGGGGAGCAGAGATGAGGAAGCCAGATTGGGGTTGGCTAAAAGGAGTCTGGGAGGTGAGAAAGTGGAGGCAGTGAAAGGAGATAACTCCTCCCCCCAAAGTCTTTTCTGTGTTACAGGAGGAGAGGCATGTTGGGCTATAGGAACAGGATGGAATTTGAAGTCAGAAGACTTGAATCCTAGGGCTGAGACTCATCAGCTGGATGATCTTGAATAAATACCGTTCCACGTCTCAGTGTCAGTTTCTTCATTGGCAACGTGGGTTTGACAATACTGCCTGCTCCATGGAGTTTTGTTTTGCTCTTGGTCTTTAAAGATTAAATATTAATATTTAAAGGGCCTTTTGCCCTTGATCCCAAGAAACTGAGCATAGCTCACCTAGCCAACAGATTTACCTGAAGGGAGATAGAGGCCACTCATCTACTCATATTGTAAGAATCAAGATTGAGTCACTCTCATAGAATGTCTCTCCCATTTGATCATGAAGACTTATCAAAATCCATTAAAACAGACATTGCATTAAAACTCAAAGTAACCACTCATTCACTTTTTTTTTTTTTCATTTAGTCAACACACAGTAATTAAAAACCTATGATGGCCCAAACAGTGGGCTTACTGCAGGGGACCAAACCAAGTCTCTGCCACACAGGGTTCACATTATAGCGTGTGAAGGCAGACAAGAAATAAGTCCACATACATACTAGACAGTGATAAATGCTATGGGGAAAAAGCAGGGGAAGTGAGATTGAGGAGCTATTTTCCACAGGTGGCTATAGAAGGCCCCCCTAGTTGGAGGGCATTTAAGCAGAGACCTGCAGACAGAGAGGGATGGACCAGGAGGACACAGGAGCATCGCTGGCAGAGGACACAGGGAGTGTCAAGGTCCAGAGCACAGAATGTACCCGGGGTGTTGTCTGCTATGGGATTGACTTTTCCTTAGGAATCCACTCCAGACATCCTTGATGTTTTATTGTCCCTCTGAGTTTCAAATTTCATAAACTGCTCTTTAGAAAAAGAAAGCGAAGTCTGGTAAAGTGAAGGTTTTTAATGGTTGACTACACAATTGCCATTCCTTCCATATTTGGCCCTTTGGAGTTTGCCATTCAGGACGACAATATTTCCCCTTCCCTGGTAACCTCCAGATTTCCTCTTCCCATCCTATCACAAGTCCCTCCAGTCCCATTTGCGCATCACAAAATTCCCACACCCCTCCTGATGCATAAGGCAATTCTCAGGTGGCGGTGGGCAGGCCTTTGGTTATATCAGTACGTAAAAGAAAGTCTGAGCTTCCCTGGCAGCTCAGTGGTAAAAAAATCCGCCTTCCAATGCAGGAGATGCAGGTTCGATCCCTGGGTTGGGAATATCCCCTGGAGAAGGAAATAGCAGCCCACTCCAGTATTCTTGCCTGGGGAATCCCATGAACAGAGGAGGCTGGCAGGCTACAGTCCACGACATCACCAAAGAGTTGGATATAACTTAATGACTCAGCAACAACAATAAAAAAAAGTCTCTGATGCTAACATATGAAGGACGTGGGCTGTGGTGTTCATGCAAGTTCTAGGCACTTCCCTCCCCTCCTTCCTACAGTGCAGTCTTCATTGTAAACTCCGAGGCTGTTGTCTTATTTCCCAGAATGACTAAATGAGAGGGAAGTAGTAGAGGGTTGGAAGCGGGCACAAGTCAAAAGCACCCTGTAAGGCAGTTTCTCTTCTGGGAGATGCTTACAACTGCAAACTTTTCCGTCTTCTTACCTGTGTCTCACAGAAACAGCACAGATGGCTTTCGTTATCTCCATGCTGTCCAATTCCCAGAACTTTCGAATCTCTTGAATGCCCAGCCTTCCATTTCACCAACAGAGAAACATCCCAACCCTATACTAAAACATAGTATAGTCAATTCTACATTTTGCTTTGTGTCTGGATGCAGGGCTCTGTACCACAGGAGAAAATGACACAGTTGTGCAGATTGAAAAAAACACGAATCTCTGTCTATCTGTCTGTCTAAACTATTATTCCAACTTGGACACTGTCGAGAGTGAATGGATACTGTGAGAAATCACATCCGGACAACAGGTGTAAACCAGGACTCTCTTGAACACAGAGCGGGCAATGGTCAACCTACTTGTAAACAAGTTTGCACAACCAAAGAAAAGGGAAGGAGGAGCAGATCAAGAATGATTCCAAATATTGTGTGATGTCACTTCATGCGGAATCTAAAAATGCCACAGATGAATTTATTTACAAAACAGAAGTAGACTCATGGGCAAAGAAAACAAACTTATGATTCCCAAAGGGGATGCCAGGTGGAAGATAATTTTTTTTTTAAAGGATAATTCCAAACCTTCCAGACCTGTGTTGAACCCATCTATACTTAGTAGGCATCTTTTATCCCATTTCATAGAGAAAATCAAGGCTACCAAGCTCACTTCCCTGTGCTCTGACCCATATAAACTTGCCATATACCCAAGTTCACCGTCTCCTCCTCTCCTCTCGTTTAGGACAAACCTCCACTCACATGTGAACCCCATTCCTTCCAGGACCTACTGCCAGCTTCCCCTCTCTTTCCTGTAATCTTCAATCTCTTCTTCTGTTTTTCATCACCTAAAAGCAAACTCTAATCCTAAAAATCTCTTTCTTGATATTATGACCGCCTCATCCTGTAATCTAATTTCATTCCTACTCTTCTAATCAAACCCTTTGAAGTGCTATCTGCATGTGATGTCTCCTCTTCTTTGTGTCCCATCCATACAGGCTTGAACAATTTCTGTCTCCCTCTGAGCTAGTCTCATCAAGGTCAGTTTTATGGAGAATTCCCTAGTGGTCCAGTGGTTAGCACTTGACGCTTTCACTGCTGGAGCCCCAGGTTCAATCCCTGGTTGGGGAACTAAGATCCTGCAACATGTGCAGCATGGCCAAAAGAAAAAAACATTAGTTTTATCCCAGTGGTCAAAACCACTGGATGACCTTTATCCTTCACTGCTCTAGATGCCTTTAGCACTGTTGAGCCCTCCTGATGAACACTGACGACTCCCTCATTCTCCATGAAGCAAGATGTCCTGGTTCTCTTGGTGACTCTGTGAGACTGCTCACTTGCAGTCTCCTCCACAGTCAGCTGTCACTAGCCCATTACCTGGACTAACACCATATGAAGATACAGAACATCTGGCTGTTTCTACTTCCTGCGATGGCACCAGACACACGGGGTCAAGGGCAGGTGGACAGAGAAGGGGCTCAGAAAAGCTGGTGATGCTCTTTATTCCTGACTTGAAAACCCTCAGTGCTCTGGATCTGGAGGAGTCATGTGGCTGAGGGATCTTTTTAGCACTTAGTTTTTTTTCAAGTCTCACCCAACTGCGGGGTGAAGGTAGGAAGGAGTCGGCCACATGTGTAACTTGTGCAAGAGGGAGGCCAAACGCAGCACTCAATTGTTCTTGGGGAAGCAGAGTTCAACAATTTAAAATCAACTTTTGTTCTCAGATAGCCAAAAATAGTTTCCTGTGGCTTCTTTTATTTCTTTCACTAGGGTTACCAGAACTCAGCTTTGTGTTAGAAATGCAAGTTTAGCAGAAACATCTTCCCCTAATGAGGCCTGGTGCCTGTCGGTATTATGTCTGAGTCCCTGGGGCTGTTCAGTGGGTGATTTTCCAGTTGTTGCGAAGCCCATAGGCATCTTGCGGACATATTAAATGGCCATACCCCCCACCCTGGGACTCAGCATAGAGCTTCCATGTGGGGCTTGACTCTACACGGAGCCTTGTGGGGAGCAGCTTACCACTCAGAGCTGGCTGTATGAACCCCCTGTCTCTTGGTCGGTGGCCTGATGGAGCCTTGATTCTGAGTGAAGCTAAATTCTTTATAGTACCAGCATCTCCCACTCTTTTTATGAACTTGTTGCTGCTGTATTCTGTCCTCACCTGACATGGAACAATGGACTGGTTCAAAATTGAGAAAGGAGTTCATCAAGGTTGTACGTTGCCACTCTGCTTATATAATTTGTAAGAAAATCTGGCCATTGGAAGCAGAGGATTCACCAGTTGTGGGAAGGTTGCAAGAATTCCCATTATGGCTACAGACCAGAGTCATCTTTGTGTGGTCTGTGTTACTGAAAGGCCTCCAGAAAAGTTCATTTGTTCAAGGCATCATGGACTGCAAGAGCTGACAGGGGCCTCAGAGATCCACCAGCCCAGGGTGCTCAGTCTTTTTAAATTTTGAAAGAGCCTGACCTCCATCATTGTATCAAGTCCTGTTATTTCAAAATGTTTTACATTCCTTCAATGTTAAGCTCTTCATTGCTGACAGCAAAACATGAAATGAGAACCAAGCGAAACATGAAGGTCTTGTAAAGATAAATTCGTTATACCACCAGCATCCCCCACCCCTTTTACTAACTTGCTGCCACTGCCTTCAGTCCTCACCCTCTCCAGAGACAGATCTTGAGGCCTTCATGTCCTCTTTCTTCCTGGGCTCTTAGGCCATCTCCAGTGACCCATGCTTCAAAGTCAAGCTCCAGTGCCCAAAATGGTTCTTGGTCCCCTCATGTTCATCATATATGGCCTTTTGTTCTACCCAAGGCCCTTCTAATGGGATGCTGTTCCTTGCTGACAAACTAGTGTGGCAGAGTAAACTTCTTTTATTTATTTGGAGGAGGTCTTTCTTTTTCTTAACTGAGGTAGAATATCATGTAGGTTACAGGTGTACAAAAACAGTGATTCATAATTTTTAAAGGTTATCCTTCATTTATTGTTGTTGTTTAGTTGCTAAGTCATGTCTGACTCTTTGTGTCCCTATGGATTGTAGCCCGTCAGGTTCCTCTCTCCATGGGATTCTCCAGGCAAGAATACTAGCACAGGTTGCCAAATCCTTCTCCAGGGGATCTTCCCGACCCAGGGATCCAACCCAGGTCTCCTGCAGCTCCTGCATTATGGGCAGATTCTTTACCACCGAGCCACCAGGGAAGCCCCATACTTCATTTATAGTTATTATAAAATATCAGCTATATCCTGCCATATATCCTTGTAGCTTATCTATGTTATACATTGTAGTTTACACCTCTTAACCCCTTAGCCTTCTCTTGTCCTTTCTGCCTTCTGTCTCCCCACTGGTAACCATTAGTTTGTTCCCTGTATCTGTGTTTGTCTCTGTTTTGTTATACTCATTCATTTGCTTTATTGTTTGGAGTCCACATATATGATAGTGTATGGCATTTGTCTTTGTCTGAATTATTTTATTAAGCAAATGCCCTCCAGGTCCCTCCATGTTGTTGCAAATGGCAAAACATCATGGGTGTCCTTGTGCAGGCATCCAAAAACAGAGAGCTGCCACACCCCTTCTCTCAGTCATTCCTGTTTTGGCCACTACATAAGGTCTATGGCACTTCGACACAACACAACACCGCGTAACACAACCCAGGGCAACGCAGGAGAGAAAACTTCAATTCACTGAGAAATAGTTTTTCGTCCACAGCAAATTGAGAGGTCAAAACAGAAATCAAGTTGAGTTCTAAAAAAATGTAGAAAATTATCATTTATGTACATGTGAATTTGTGAAGTTAGAGTTGTATACTAACTCAGTAAAATGTGGATTTATCAAAAGAACTCAGAAGAATCTCATGGAAACAAAACTTAGGAAGTACATCTGGGTTTCATGGGACTAAGAAAGCCAATGGGCAGCAACTTACGGTCTGTCTTTCTGACTGTCCCTCATAATCAGCTTTTCTCTGGGACCCGGTGCCAATCCTCTCTCTGCAAAGACCTAGAAAGAGGCAAACAGCTTCCTCTCCTGACTCATGGTCCCTCCAAACCTTTGAGGACATGGCTGGAGCTCACTAAGGTGCCATCTCCACATGACTTACTGGTCTGAGATCACCACCAATCATTTCATTCTTAATGCTTCTAGGATGAAAGTTTTGAGAAGGAATCAGCTTTGACACTCTTTTCTCTGGGGTCCACACTCCTTAGACGAGAAACCCACCCTGCCCCAGTCATGGTGGGGTGGGGGTCAAAGGGAAGGTGGTCATGTAAATGAGACATGGCTGCTCAAGCCAGTCACATCATCAAAGATGTTTGGCTTGGACAGTTCCAGAGAAGCCCAGTTTCTAATGCACCCTTACTAAAATTACTGCTATACTTGTCTTATACTCCTCTCAATATTTTTATATTTTATTTCAGTTTTTGGCTTTGCCAAATGGGATCTTAGTTCCCTGAACAGGGATTGAACCCATGCCCCCTGCAATGGAAGTGCAGAGTCAACCACTGAACCACCAGGGAAGTCCCAACTCCTCTCTATTGTAACTTCCTTGGACACAGGGGCTCTAATTCATTTCTGTGAATGACATCTTTTCTGCGCCTTTCCCATTTGGAAGAGTTCAATGAATATTTGTTGAGTGAATGTCCATCTCTAAATTCATTTTCTGTTCTCCACATCTTCATTCCTCAGAGAACAGTGTTCAGGTTAACATCTGAACAGAATAATTCAGATGTTGCCGGGGCATAGCAGGTGAATGCCAGTCAAAATGACTAGATAGTTAGATCTGAGTGACTATAGGTGGGTTACATAGGTGGGTTTCCTGATCAGACACTATAAACATCCTTAGAGTCACGATGTTTATCATGGGGCTTTCCATAACAAGTGAGCATGATAATTTCTCATCATTCTAGAGCCAACTTCACCACTACAGAAATTGGCTGGAGACTTCATTCAATCTTTGAAGAACTTATGTGATAGATTAGAACTAATTTAAAGAAGAGGAGCAAGTGGTGATCTATAGGGAGATAATTCCTAGTCTCTTTTTGACACTTTGCATGATTTTTCTAAATTAAATGCTCGAAGTTTACTGGCAATCAATGGCACCCCACTCCAGTACTCTTGCCTGGAAAATCCCATGGACGGAGTAGCCTGGTAGGCTGCAGTCCATGGGGTCGCTAAGAGTCGGACAAGACTCAGCAACTTCACTTTCGCTTTTCACTTTCATGCATTGGAGGAGGAAATGGCAACCCACTCCAGTGTTCTTGCCTGGAGAATCCCAGGGACGGCGAGGCCTGGTGGGGTGCCGTTTATGGGGTCTCACAGAGTCGGACACGACTGAAGTGACTTAGCAGCAGTAGCAGCAGCAGCTTGAAGTAAAGAAATTCAAACATTTCGTGATTCTTTGTGCACTAATTAAAAGGGCTCTATTTAAATGGCAGAGCTATCCTGATGCCAAAGATGACAAATCAGAATCAAAATTTTGAACCTGGAGGGAATTTACAGATCATTTAACCAATCTTTGCATTTTATAGGAGAGAAAATGGAAGCCGTGAGACATCTAGAGGTAGAACTACCACTCCCACCAACCTGGCCCAAGGTCTGCAGCCCCAGGAAAATCAGCTTGACTATGGAGAAGTGGGGGATACTGGAGATTATGAACATGGATGACATACGGTGTCTTCAGTAGTTCAGATCAGTTTAGTTTAGTTGCTCAGTCGTGTCTGACTCTTCGTGACCCAATGGATTGCAGAACATCAGCTTCCCCGTGTCCTTCACCATTTCCCGGAATTTTCTCAAACTCATGTTCATCGAGTCAGTGGTGCCAACCAACCATCTCATCCTCTGTCATCCCCTTCTCCTCCTGCCTTCAATCTTTCCCAGCATCCAGGTCTTTTCCAATGAGTCAGTTCTTTGCATCAAGTGGCCAAAGTACTGGAGCTTCAGCTTCAGCATCACTCCTTCCAATGAACATTTAGGACTCATTTCCCTTAGGATTGACTGGTTTGAACTCCTTGAAGTCCAAGAGACTCTCAAGAGTCTTCTCCAACACCACAGTTCAAAAGCATCAAAGCTTCCCTGGTGGCTCAGATGGTAAAGAATTTGCCTACAATGCAGGAGACCTGGGTTCGATCCCTGGGTTGGGAAGATCTCCTAGAGAAGGGAATGGCTACCCACTCCAGTATTCTTGCCTGGAGATCCTGTGGACAGAGGAGCCTGCCAGACTACAGTCCATGTGGTCGCAGAGTCGAACATGACTGAGCGACTGACACTTTCACTTTCTTTCAGCTTTCTTTGTGGTCCAAATCTCACATCCATACATGACTACTGGGAAAACCATAGCTTTGACTAGATGGACCTTTGTCGGCAAAGTAATGTCTCTGCTTTTTAATACGTTGCATAGGTTGGTCATAGCTTTCCTTCCAAGGAGCAAGCGTCTTTTAATTTCATGGCTGCAGTCACCATCTGCAGTGGTTCTGGAGCCCAAGAAAATAAAGTCTGTCACTGTTTCCATTGTTTCCCCATCTATTTTCCATGAAGTGATGGGATTGGATACCATGAATTTAGTTTTTTGAATGTTGAGTTTTAAGCCAACTTTTTCACTCTCTTTCACTATCATCAAGAGGCTCTTTAGTTCCTCTTCGCTTTCTGCCATAAGGGTGGTGTCATCTGCATGTCTGAGGTTATTGATATTTCTCCCGGCAATCTTGATTCCAGCTTGTGCTTCATCCAGCCCAGCATTTCTCATACTCTGCATAGAAGTTAAGTAAGCAGGGTGACAATATATAGCCTGACATACTCCTTTCCCTATTTGGAACCAGTCCGTTGTTTCATATCTGGTTATAACTGCTGCTTCTTGATCTGCATACAGATTTCTCAGGAGGCAGGTGAGGTAGTCTGGTATTCCCATCTCTTGAATAATTTTCCACAGTTTGTTGTGATCCACACAGTCAAAGGCTTTGGCATAATCAACAAAGCAGAAGTAGATATTTTTCCAGAACTCTCTTTCTTTGTCTATGATCCAACAGATGTTGGCAATTTGATCTCTGGTTCCTCTGCCTTTTCTAAATCCAACTTGAACATCTGGAAGTTCTCAGTTCATGTGCTACTGAAGTCTCATTTGGAGAATTTTGAGCATTAATTTACTAGCGTGTGAGATGAGTCCAATTGTGTGGTAGCTGAACATTCTTTGACATTGCCTTTCTTTGAGATTGAAGTGAAAACTGACATTTTCCAGTTCTGTGGCCACTGCTGAGTTTTCCAAATTTGCTGGCATGTTGAGTGCAGCACTTTCACAGCATCATCTTTTTCAATTTGAAATAGCCCAACTGGAATTCCATTACCTCCACTAGCTTCATTCATAGTGATGCTTCCTAAAGCCCATTTGACTTTGCATTCCAGGATGTCTGGCTCTAGGTGAGTGATCACGCCATCATGGTTATCTAGGTCATTAAGATCTTTTTTGTATAGTTCTTCTGTGTAGTCTTGCCACTTTTCTTAATATCTTCTGCTTCTGTTAGGTCCATACTGTTTCCGTCCTTTATTGTTCCCATCTTTGCATGAAATGTTCCCTTGGTATCTCTAATTTTCTTGAAGAGATCTCTAGTCTTGCCCATTCTGTTGTTTTCCTCTATTTCTTTGCACTGATCACTGAGGAAGGCTTTCTTATCTCTCCTTGCTCTTCTTTGGAACTCTGCATTCAAATGGGTATATTTTTCCTTATCTCCTTTGCCTTTCACTTCTTTTCTCAGCTATTTGTAAAGCTTCCTCAGACAACCATTTTGCCTTTTTGCATTTTTTTTCTTGGGGATGGTCTTGATCACTGCCCCCTGTCCAAACCTCCATCCATAGTTCTTCAGGCACTCCATCATATCTAATCCCTTGAATCTGTCACTTCCACTGTATAATCATAAGGGATTTGATTTACCTGATTTTTTCCCCCATTTTCTTCAATTTAAGTCTGCATTTTGCAATAAGGAGTTCATGATCTGAGCCACAAGTCAGGTCCTGGTCTTGTTTTTGTCTTCAATAGTACATATGGCTAAGCCCATGGAAGGAAAATGAGACGGCCCTCCATCCTGAAGGAAAGAGAAAAGATGGCTCACTCTCAGGAGTGTGTGTCTAGCCACAGTTGTTCCAAACTGGTCAGAGAAGACCCTGGGCCTGGCTGGGGTCCTGGGTATAACAAGACTGCCCAGTGAGTTCTTACCACAAGCCAGACACCATGCTCAACACTCAGTCCTCAGGGGCTGGAATAACCACACAACCCACCTATGGGATCGGCATCATTACCAAAGACTCTGATGCTGGGAGGGATTGGGGGCAGGAGGAAAAGGGGACGACAGAGGATGAGGTGGCTGGATGGCATCACCGACTGGATGGACGTGAGTTTGAGTGAACTCCGGGAGATGGTGATGGATAGGGAGGCCTAGCGTGCTGCGATTCATGGGGTCGCAAAGAGTCGGACACGACTGAGCGACTGAGCTGAACTGAACAGGAGTGGAGACAGAAGTTGAGACAATTAAGACATTTGTTCAAAGTCACGGACCAAGGTCACCTAATAATATCTGAACCGTGATTTGCCCTCAGGTCTCTTAAGGAACCAAGCTTCTGTCCTTAACCAGGGATGGCATTTGAGTAGAGGCTCCCTGGGGACACTGGTGACAGTCTCGGGGTCCCTGGGCAATCTTGCTCTGCACTGCTTGTGCATTTACATTTCTGTGGTTACCTGAGCCTGCCAGGAGAAAGTCTGCATGCCTGGCTCAGCCTGGCCTTGCAACCCCAGGCACAGCTACACCTCCAGCTCTTCCTAGGACACAGTCAGCCTGGGGCGGGACCCTTCTCTGTGCTAACACTCACATTCCTCGTGGATAGCATTTCCATTTGTTTAGAATTCGAAAGTGAGAATGGTAAAGCTGGAAGGGCCTTAGAGATTTGGTCCAATCTCCATTTCCAGAAGGAAGTAACACGCTCAGTTTGTGTTTAATTCTTATTCATCTGCCGGTGTCTATGCACCAGGTCAGCACTGGGGATTCAGCAATAAGCTGGCGCTCACTCTGGCACCTTAAAGTCGTGTTCGGTAAGGTCCTACCTCCACCAGGAATGCTTCCCCCTCCATTCTCCATTTCTCATCAGCGCCCGCACGCACAGTCAACTCCAGCGCAGAACTCGCCGCGCAGGGCGGGCGACTCGTGCTCTCTCCGTACCGAGTCTGCCGGGGCGCTCTGGCCCCGCCGCGTGTCTGCACCGTGCACCCCGGCGCCAGGCGGAGCGTGATGGGGCGCAACAGCTGCGGGCTGCCTGCGGCTCTCCCCGCCCCGGCCCAGCCCCCGCGCTGGTTGGGGGCGGCGCCCCCCGGTCCCGCTCCGGGTCCCGGCCGGGGGCGGGGAGGGGCCGAAGCAGGTAGCTCAGACGCCACCGGGGTGTTGCAGCGGGATGGGGCGCCTCGGGGCCCGCCGCCTCGTCCTGCTCGCCGCCTTCCTGGGGCTCTGCGGGGCTCGCAGGGCGCTTGGAGGTAGGCGCCCCCAACTTCCCCACTTCCCCTCCCCGTCCCTTCCCCGGCCGGCCGCGCGCGGAGCCCGCTAGAGGCGGTGGGGAGCGGGGCGGAGGGTGCGGGCTGGAGCCCCCTGTGATCCGAGGGCCCCGGGAGACCCCGCGGCCCGGCCAGTCCCGCAGCGAGCGCGACTTGGACTCTCAGGCGGGGCCTTGGGAGCCGGGCAGCCCCGGGAGGAGACCGCTCGGCCCTGCGCAGTGGCTGCGTCGTCTCCGCAGAAAACTTCCGACTTCCCGCCCCGCGCGGCCCGGCCCCTCCGGTCCCGGCGAGTTCGCGAGCTCCGGGGGCGGGCCCTGCGCCTCGGGTCTGGGCTTTGGGGCCGGACTCTCGGCGGCACTCGGAGGAGTAGACGGAAGGCTTCCTGCTGTCCTGTCTTCTCAGGCTTTCCAGCCCTCCCCTACCCAGGCCCTTCCTTGACTGCTCGTGACCCTCAAGAGGCCTTGAACTGCTCGCCGAGTTTCTTTTGTGGGTGGCTGCCCTCTCGTTCCCTAAGTTCCCGCACACGTCCGCAGACATTTTCTGGACCCCGTTCGCTGGAGGTGCTTTACATTTCCTTGGCGGCTTTCAGAAGTCAAAGATGACTAGTAAAAGCACAGTGACTTTTGACATCATTGAGCTGGACACTGGGGCCTTCCACTGGGGCCTTCCCGCCCTCTCTAGCTCCTTGAAATTTAATTCAGTTTATAACAAAAGACATTCTTCGAGACTTGAGAACGCATTCTCAGTCAAAGGCCTTGCCAGTCTTTGTGGTCTTCGGATTAAGTTCGGAATGGTTCTTTACTTCACTTTAGGCGATTTCGCAAGGAGCTCTGGAGTGATGTACAGCACCCGGCCCTGTACTGGCGCACGCCTGGCTCTCACCCCTGTGCGGACCTGCTTCAAAGTTCCTCTGACACTGCGCAGTCAATTCTGCTGTTTGGGGCACTTGCGAGCTCCTTCCTCTTCATCTTCCTTCTTCCGGATTCTTTTTTCTGACTGCTTCCCGGCCTCTTCCTGCCTGGTGGTCAGGGAGCAACCGGAGGGTACAGGAGTCCAAGTGTGAGGCCACTGTGGCTATGGCTTTGGTGTATGGTTGAGAGGGAAGGTGCTGGCTGCAGGCCAGGGGGATCTGAGTGGGCAGTGAATGGTGTTGTGGGATAGGTGAGGTGGTGATGGTCACGGCCAGGGATCTGAGTGGTCCCTGTGGGGTGATGAGAAGCCTATGGCTTTGGAATTAGGTGGATTTGAGCTTTAATCTGGGTGTCATCACCTATTCTCAGAGTGACTTGGGGAAAATTACTTGTCTTGGTCTTGATGTTGCTTTTGTAAAACTGGGATGATAAATGCTTCTTCAGAATTCTTTACAAAGAATCCATTTGTAATGCAGGAGACACAGGGGTGGGGGCAGGGTTTTAATCCCTGGGTTGGAAAGATCACCTGGAGGAAGGCAGGGCAACTCACTCCAGTATTCTTGCCTGGAGAATCCCATGGACCTGTTGCAGGAAGGGGGACTCCTTCCAGGGCCGGAAAGTGGGCTCTTGTCTAACACTCGGAAATGAATTGTCTGAGGAGACACATGTGCTGACAAAGCAAGAGATTTTATTGGGAAAGGACATCCGGGTGGAGAGCAGTAGGGCAAAGGAACCCAGGAGAACTGCTCTGCCAGTCAGCAAGACTGTTCTGTGGCTCGCAGTCTCGGGTTTTATGGTGATGGAATTAATTTTCAGGTTGTCTTTAGCCAATCATCTGACTCAGAGTCCTTCCTGGTGGTGCATGCCTTGTTCAGCCAAGATGGATGCCAGAGAGGAGGATTCTGGGAGGTGATCGGACATGTGGTGTCTCCTTTTGACCTTTCCTGAACTCTCCCCATTGGTGGTGGCTTATTAGTTCTGTGTTCCTTACCAGGACCTCCTGTCCTAAAACAACTCATGCGAACAGTTACTATGGTGCCTGGCCAGGGTGGGCGGTTTCAGTGTGCTTCCCCTAACAGACTGAGGAGCTTGGTGGGCTACGGCCCATAGGGTCAGAAAGAGTTGGACATGACTGAAGTGACTGATCATGCACGCAGGCAAGACCTCCACACAGGCAAGACATGGCAGCCTGGAAACTACTGGATAAATGCTCATTTCCCTTCTGTCCTAGTAATGACTCTCCTGTCTCTTCATCTGTGCCATTAGCTTGGGCATGAGAAAGACCCAATAGGTTAGATATCCATTGAGAGGTACAGAATATGGATAGAGGAGATAGAATGAAGCCCTGGAGAAGGAAATGGGAACCCACCCCAGTTTTCTTGCCCGGAAAATTCCATGGACAGAGGAGCCTGGCAGGCTACAGTCCACGGGGTCACAAACAGCTGGACACGACTGAGTGACTGAGCATACATTGAGTGAAGAATTCCATAGCATATAATTTAACATATATACTGTTCTTCACCCTCTACTGTAATTGTGTGACGAATATCGGATACTGAGGTCTCACCAAAAGCTGCTTTCAGGCACTTTGAAGAATATATTCTTGCTTAGCCAGATGTGTAATGTGAGTTTATCTTTCTTCCTTGGGTGATTCAGGCTGTTGTTTTGAAGAATCTAATTGAAGATGCCAACTGAAAAACACACAACATGAGAGTTGCAAGTTAAGTTTTATATTTGGGGCAAAATGAGGAGACAGCAGGGAGACGGCATTTCAGATAGCTCTGAGAAACTGCTCCAAAGAGGTAGTGGGGAAGGTCAGTATATACGTGATTTTGGTGAAGGTGGAGTGCATGTATTCAAGCACCTATTTTCTACAGAAGATTTTTGCTAGTCACAAGGAGCAGTCGTCACCAAGAAGCATTTTAGTGCTTTTCTAGATGTGAGGAGACTCAAGAAATGGGCTTATAAAATCGTCTCCTGAAAATATCTAACTATCTGAGGACCTTTTTCTCAGAGCACAGAATGCCTCAATTCTACTCTCTACCCTGAACTCCTTGCAGAGGGTGTTTTGTTGAAAATCAGCAGCTGCAGTAGCAACTGATTTAGTCCTTGTAGAGGTAGATGGCAAGTGTCAATTTATGGCTGACAAAGGCTTAGATAAATGCTGCTCTCAGTGTTTATATGACACAGGGTGTTATGTCCTCATGGAGTCTCATCACAGTAGGAAGTCACCTTTGTCTGGTAAGCAGATTGGGGATACTACAGATACTCCTGCTGAGGTAGTCACATCTTAATTCATTCAACATGGATTATATTATTTTACATAGTGAGAGGGATTTTGCAGATGTTATCAAATTAGGGATTTTGAGGGTGGAGAGATTATCCTGAATTATCTCAACGGGCCCTAAAGGTGATCATAGGGGTGCCATAAGAGGAGGGCAGGAGGGTCAAAATCAAAGAAGGCGATGGTGTGATGGAAGCAGAGGTCAGAGTGGTATGATATCTGGTTGGGGCCACAAGCCAAGACATGTGATGGTCTCTAGAAGTTGGAAAAGGCAATGAGACAGAGTCTCCCCCAGAGCTTCCAGAAAGAATGCAGGCATTCAAACACTTTGAATTAGCTCAGTGAACTCCAGAACTCTTTAAGACAATCAATGTGTGTCATTTTAAGCCATTAAATTAGTGGCAGTTTGTTAGCAGTTCAGTTGTGTCTGACTCTTTGTGACCCCATGGACTAAACAGTCCATGGAATTCTCCAGGCCAGAATACTGGAGTGGGTAGCCTTTTCCTTCTCCAGGGGATCTTCCCAACCCAGGGATCAAACCCAGGTCTCCCGAATTGCAGGCAGAGTCTTTACCAGCTGAGCCACCAGGGAAGCCCTAACAGCAGCAATAGGAAGTTTACAGAGGGAGTGTCTGAACTAGTAAGAGATCATATAAAGGGCTATTTAATTCTGTTTGTTTTTAAACTTTTTATAGTAGAGTATGCATGAGTGCTAAGTTATTTCAGTCATGTCCAGCTCTGTGACCCCATGGACTAGCCCTCCAGGCTCCTCTGTTCATGGGATTCTCCAGGCAAGAATACTGGAGTGAGTTGCCATGCCCTCCTCCAGGAGATCTTCCCACCCAGGGATCAAACCCATGTCTCTTATGTCTCCTGCATTGGCAGGCAGGTTCTTACCACTAGCCTCACCTGGGAAGCCCTTTATGTTAGAGTATAGCTGATTAACAGTGTTGTGATAGTTTCAGATGGACAGTAAAAGAACTCAGCCATATATATGTATGTATCCATTCTCCCCCAAACTCCCCTCCCATACAGCCTGCCATATATCATTGAGCAGAGTTCCGAGGGCCATTTGATTCTGATTGTCAGGAGAAGGCACGTGCCATCAGAGAGCAAGGGAGCTGGGAGCTTTAGAGAAGGTTCTGTCCATGAGCAGAGCGAGCCTGGCTCCAGCACTCACTGTAGAGCCTGTGGCTGGGCCTAGAGAGCTCCTAGACAGCGGGGGAGCAGACACAGAAATGTCTTCAGTGTCACTCAGGATAGGACATAAGCTCTGCGGTCACTAAGGAGGGAGCTGTCAGCTCAGCCCGAGGTGGCTGGGGCCCAGGATGACCACTACCTCAGTTCTAGGGGTTTCTGTAGGAATCTACAACATCTACAGGATTAGCTCCCCCTGCAGTTGTGGGGGACACAATCTATGACCATTTTTAGCAGGCCTAGAGAACGCCCCATTGAGAGGGGGTATGGGCAGGGCAAGTGCTGGTTTTCTCTTGCAACCTGAACAGTGGGCATGGGGACCGATGTTTGGGGAATGAATGAAAGTTGAGAGGCTGGTGCGACATGTTCTGCAATAGCCAGGATTCCAGGACTGTGGATTGCTCCAGCTCTTCCTGGAAACCTAAGATTTCCATCCTCACAGTGGCCTTGGGCCTACTACTTGCTTCTCCGCCACCCTCCCAACTGTGTCAGCAACACATTTGTTATACAGATATGGAGCCAGGGACCTGTCCCACCCTCCCAGCCTAGTGAACACCCGGTCAGCTGCCCTGCCTGCAGCCGTGGAGCAAATATCTATTCACTCATTGATTTTCTTTCTTAACTTAAATGTTAGTGGACCTGACCCTTGTGGGAGAGACTGTTGGAACTTTCCCTATTGGGATTTGCTTTCAGTGAATAAAGGAGGTTGGGCCTTCTAGGGCATGTTAGATATTTGTGCTAATTTTTTTCACATTTGTAAGCTTTCTTCTTTCTTAGAGTGCTGTGGATTAAGTTGTGCGCATGTGAGCTAAATTGCTTCAGTCGTATTAGACTCTGTGTGACTCTATGGACTGTAGTCTGCCAGACTCCTCTGTCCATGGGATTCTTCAGGCAAGAATACTGAAGTGGGTTGCCATGCCCTCCTCTAGGGGATCTTCCTGACTGATCGAATCAGCATCTCTTGCATCTCCTGCATTGGCAGGCGGGTTCTTTATCACTAGCGCCACCTGGGGAGCTAGTGCATAAAGTTAGTGATCTCTTGAATAAATACTCGACATCAGTTTGATAAAGTATGGGCCGTCAATACCATGGTGAAACACTGTCAAGGCTCTTACGGATGCATTTGTGGGGTAAAATGTGGCTTTCCTTTCCAAGTGAAGTTATTCCACTCGAATGATACAGCATGAATAAGAGCTGTTTTATAACTTCAGCCCTTCTCTTAGGACTTCATCTTAGGAATCTGTATAATGCAAATATTCTAGCAGAGAAGTTTGCTTTGGTGGTTTTTTTATTTTAATTTAAAAAATAAGTTTTTACACTTATGCCGTATCATCCATAGAACATTTTAGAAGAAACACAGTACATAAAAAGTTATGATATAAAGTTACCAAAAATACTGTATTATGAAAAGACAATTCTAATTTCAGTGAAAGCAAACAGTTCTGAAATCTTTCTTTAAAATACTTTCCTGGTTAATTTCCGTCCTATTCTTGTTTTGCCCTTGCATAGTCACCAGACTGATCTTTCTAAAACACAGAACTGATATGTCTTTTTCCAACTGAAAACCATAATGCTTCCTTACTATCTGCAGAATAAGGTTCAACCTTCTTATTATGGCTTGTAAGTCACCCACCCCTGTAAGTCAGGATCCAGGTGATCAGTCAGTTATTTGCTCCCTAAACGTTTATTGAGAATTTCCCGTCATATATACACAACAAAACAAAGGAAAACTAAAGCTCCTGTCTCAGGTTCCCTCACTTAATAACTGGCTACTCAACCAGAAATCTGGATTGCCCCCCTTGGCCTCTCCCTTTTCCTCTCCTGACAGTCCTACTTTTTAAATATCTCTTTAACTTGCCTACCTCTCCCCTCTGTTTGCTTCCCCCAACCCTACCGGCCCCTTGAGTCCATTCTCTGCATTTCAGCCAGAGTCCTCTTCTAAATTGCAGCTGGTTATGTCGTGTCCCTATGTAACTCCTTTATGGCCCTCTTCGGATAGTCTAAACTCTTCAGCTTGGCTTCTAAGCCATCATTTACAGAGTGCCTAATGTGCCCTGCGCTGCTGTGTACACGGTGGAGCTGTGATCAAGATCAACAAAGTCTCCTGGCCTCAGAGTCTTACCTTCTGTTTGGAGTGGTGTGGTGTTGGGACCGAATAATAACCCAGAAAACAAATAGAGAAGATAATCAGAGATTCAAGTAGGAGTCTTGAAGGGAGTAGTCAGGTACTGGGACTGGGTGTCTCCTTTTATAAGCATGCATGTGTGTGTGCGTGTATGTGTGTGTGTGTGTGGGGGGGGGGCTGTGCACATGGACTTTGAACTGAAAGTTCAGGGAAGGCCTCAAATGGATGCAGTGGTATTTGCCCCCTAACCCCTTGTGCCTCTGCAGCTTCTATCCTGGCTGCCCACTCCTTATACTGGCTCAGCCACACTGGGCTTCTGGTTCCTTGCAGTCTCCTCTCTTCTCTCTCTCCCCACTTTTCATCTTTCCTCTTCCTTTCCTCCACCCCTCACCAGCTCTTCCTAGAAGCCAGTGCCTTGCCTGAAACACCTTTCCTCCATCTACCCTCCTTGACAAGCCCCAGTGCTTCTGTTGTGGTCTGAATTTCCTGCTTAATAATCAGGCAACTGTAAATTGCTTGATATACAGTCTTTCTCAATCGCCATTGAATTCCCAGGACCAAACGGTCTGTGTGGACAGAATATGCACATGGGATGGGATATTTACATCTGCCAGGGAGAGACCTTAATGGATTGCTCCTTCCCTCATATCCCACTGGGCTCAAGCCAAGCTTCTGTTCTAGTACTTTCTACTATCACTTGGATACCCTCTTTTTTCTAAACAGTTTTCTCCTGTGATAGATTGGGAGTTCCTTTGTCTTATTAATTCTCCAACCAACCCCTCATAGTACCTGGCGCACAGGAAACGCCAAAAAACTTGAACGTAAAACCAAAATCAAACAAAAATCCAGGAAGATATAGTTTGAAAGAAGGAATGGAAACCAATTCTAAAGTAGGTAAAATGAATCATATAGTCACCTACCTGGGAGAAATTACAGAAACCTTCCACACAAAGTATTTTACCTCACAGCGAAACTTTACTTTCTATTCAAAACATTTCACCATTTATTTAAGGACACAAAATCAGGAAGATGCTCTGACTTGTTGGTTCAACTTGATTCGCTACCCTCCTGTAAAATACCCACACACACCTTTCCCTTCACTGCAGGTAGAGATTGCCTTTACTTTTCTCACAAGTAAAACCAGTTTTACTTGTGCTTTACTTGCTTTTTATTCTGATTTTGAGGCACTTACTAGGGACCACAAAAGTTAGGGTTGACTTGGAAGTATGTGGCTTCAGGCTGTCAGGCCAGAAGTTTGAAACCTGCTTCCTTGTTTTTCCCTTGAGGCAATGGAAATTTCTAGCCACCAGCTGAGACTGGGATTGATTCAGTGCCAGAGGTGAAACATGGGAAAATATAGGGATGTTGTTTATTACGGTTACTTAGTCATTCTCAGCAGTAGATTTTATGATTTAGAAAACATTTCCTGGTTTTGAAAACTTAACAATACACCCTCTAAGTCTGTCGAAAATTGGAGTGGGGGGTTTCAGTAACGGGAGAGCCAGAAGGATAAGCTTGTGGATTTGTAATTGCTTCTTTCAACTTTATGACTATGTCCCTATATTCTAGTTTTATTGAATTTAATTATTAATGGCTGTTTTTAATGAGGAAAAAAGATGCTTCCGCATATCTGAGAAAGTCTGAAAGAGATTCTGTTCATCTCTGTATCAACTTTGTACCTTGGTGAAAAAAAACAAACAAAAAATGCTGGCTTGGTGGTTGGTTGTGCTTAGGTTTTGTCTTAGCTCTGCTTCAAATTAACTTTGACTTTACCTAAGTCCATAAGCTTCTTTAGGCCTGACTTGACTCAACTATAAAATGAAGGTTTATTGTTTAAGTTCAGTTTGGTTCAATAAATGATTGCCTGATACCTACCTAGCTTGGATTGGATTCCCTAGAGAGAGAGGCTTAGGAGAGGATTCTTGTGGGAATGAAGAATTGAGTGGGTGCTACCAGGAGAGAACTTTAAGGAAGTGATGGAAGCAGAGAGGGCAGGAAAAGAAACCAAGCAAAGATGTGGTCTCATCTCAGCTCTGGAATATGAAGAGCAAAACACCTCTTTCAGTCAGTCACTGGCTAGAGGTTGCCCTCCAGGACAGAGGGTATGATTTTACTTAAATTTCTGGATAACAGAGTTCATCAGCTGGGGGATGGATGTACCAACCTGTTAAAAGAGATCTAAATGGGGTACCAAAATTCTGTTATACCACCTGGGTGCCAGGTACTGTGCTAGGTATTGGAGAGAAGAAGGCAAAAGAGATGTAGTCCCTCATCATAGGAAACTCATGGACTGGTGCAGGAGATAGATGAATATCTATCCAGGCAAACGCTAGGATAAACAAATGCACAGTGTTGTAGGAGCAAAGAGGAGAAGCAGGCTGGGTTACCTAGGAAGCCCACCTGGCCAGGCTGTTTGCTGCTACCTATCAGTCTTTATTCCAACCTCAAGCCGTTCTGGCTCCATATAAACCAAATGATTAGATGTACTGCCCATAGTTTTACCTTGGGGAGAATTTTCCCACACTGGTGGTTTCATGGCCACACCTAAGAGCAGCTGTAGTGCAGTGGGGATCCATTTCCGGTCTGCATGCCCATGATGATGCTGACTCAGCCATGAACCAGGCTTTGGTGTTTGGTCCTTCCATCAGCTGGCAGTAAGGGGTTTCTCCCTTCTTGGGCAACCAGACTCACAAGCTGAGGAAAAGGTGCTGATGCAAGAAAGGTGATGACATGAAGTTCCAGGCCACCATGTCGTGCAGCTTGCTCAGGACTTCTGGTCCTGTCCATGCTCAGTTCTGGATGTACCACTTCCGTCCCTTGAATCTCTGCTTCCACCATCCATCCGTCATGGCATTTCTGTCATGTGCGTCTCAGGCTGGGTCATCGCACTTTCTGTGCTTCTAGGATCTACCTTAGCTGTGAGTCCACATCATTTACAGCCGTCTGTGCCAGCAGGTTACATCCTGCATCCCTGGGGATGTGCCCCCAAAACTCTTATAAACTCTGCCTATTTAACTTTATATTCCTGCCCCCTTGATTAGGTATCCTTGGTCCCATGTGTGTTTCCTGGCTGCTGGCACTACCTTCTGGATAGGTCCTGCAGCTCCTGTAGGGTCTAGTCATGTCTCCATACTAGAGTTATGTTGTGACTTAGGCTTTGTTTTGGGTCTAGTGGTCAGGATGAGAGATGGGGGTGTGTCTTCAGGGGTTACATGTTATTTGTGGGGAGAGGTCTCTGCATCCTCTTTCAGCAAAGGGAGGATCACTTTAATTGGGGAATGGGTCTTTTCTTCAGGATCAGAGTGTTGAGAGGGATCTAGGGACACAGAGTATTTCAGCATCAATCCAGATGTCCGCATCCCATAAGTCAAGTTTCCATTCTTTCCCAAACAAAGCCTTGGACTTGTCAGAGGCAGCCTGATATGATTGGAACTTGAACTTTGTTTGAAGCTGACAATGGCATTTTCTGGGTGAGAGTCTCAACTTCCCCTGCCCACCTGCTGTAGGAGATGAGAAAGACTTTATATGCTACAAGGGAAGCCCTTTGGCCTTCACACCTGCCTTGTAATTGTCAGCTAATCTCTCCTAGTTTTTCCTTATTTTTTCCAAAGCTTCATTCAAACTTATCAATAGACATCCAACTCCATTGTTCTCATTGCTACTGCTAAGTCTGCTAAGTCTCTTCACTCGTGTCTGACTCTGTGTGACCCCATAGAAGGCAGCCCACCAGGCTCCCCCGTCCCTGGGATTCTCCAGGCAAGAACACTGGAGTGGGTTGCCATTTCCTTCTCCAATGCATGAAAGAGCAAAGTGAAAGTGAAGTTGCTCAGTCGTGTCCGACTTGTAGCGACCCCATGGACTGCAGCCTACCAGGCTCCTCCGTCCATGGGATTTTCCAGGCAAGAGTACTGGAGTGGGGTGCCATCGCCTTCTCCGTCTCATTGCTACTGCTTGCCCTATATTTCTCATAGGTTGATATTTCAGAGCTGGCTAGTGTGTTCCCTTTCACTATAACACCAGTTCACCATCAGTGACTTGGGATTAACCCCTTTAGAAGGGAAAGAAGCAGAATTGGGTAGATAGAGAAGCAGATTTGCAATTCAGTTTCAGTAGAAGGCTCTGCCCTCTTGAGAGTTCTGAAGAGGGACTGATCTATCAGAAGTGTCCTGAGTTGGAATAAGAGAACACAGCGTTTATACCCTCACGATAGATCTGTGGGCTACCCCAGGAAGCAGGTGTGGCCTTGGGTACGGCAGCTGTCTTCAGCAGGGTCTCTCCTGCAGGGAGATGGCTATATAAGTGTAACAGTCATTGTGTAATAAGTTTACTGACTTCTTTTTTTCCTACAGCATCTTTTTATGGTGAAAGCTATGTGGGGCTCAATATCATAGAAGTTTCCTCTGAGCTATCTCTTCAATTAAAATTTCAAACCAGCAAACCACAGGGATTACTTTTTCTTGCAGCTGGGGAAAATGACTACTGTATAATAGAAATTCTATCAGGAAACTTACAGGTAAGATTTTTATTAATCTTTAAAAATGTACAATAATTCAATTACTGGAGGGAAGAACAGTGAGAGAAAGAGAACAAAACACTTGATTATTGTTATTTCACTAGAATAAAATCAGATGCCACATGTAAGGGTTGAGATCTTCTCCAATTTTACAAGCATGTCGTAAATATTCCAACTCAAAATATTTTAATTTCAGTATGTAGTCCGTAAGTGTGGGAAGGGCTTTCCATGTCTAGGTTTCTCTTTCTTTATCTTTGTGAATGGCCATATTTTCTGAATAAAACACTATGAGATGAGATTGCTTAATTATGATTGTTTGTCTTTCAGGTGAGAGTGAATTTGGGGACAGGTGAACTAGTGCGTCTTTCTGAGCAAAGACTTCGTGTGGATGACTTGGCTTGGCATTTAGTGGAACTGTACTGTGTTAAGGATCATGTCTCTCTGGTTATTGACAAACATTATGAGATGACTGGCCGGATCACTGGTGGGATGCACAATTTGCACTTTCAGCATGGAATCTACATAGCGGGCCATGGTGGACTTGAAGTCTCATATCTCGATGGACAGCTCCCCAATTTCCGTGGCTGTATGGAGGATGTGGTGTTTAACCAGAGGGAGATCCTTTCCTCTCTTAGATCTTACCCTGGTTTTAAGAAAGTTTATGAGGTGTCACTAGGATGCAGTGATGAATTTTTTGCAGGGGAGGATGAAGCCATCAATTTCTTTAGCTCCAGATCCTATGTCACCTTCCCAGAGTGGAAGGTCCAACGGGATGGGCTGTTGGAATTTGCTTTGCAGACTGGAACTCAACAAGCCTTGCTTTTATTTCAGTCAGGTAGGGAAGGAGATTTTGTCGCTTTGGAAATAGTTGAAGGTTTTTTGAAGGCTCATGTAGGAAGGGATAGGAGTGATACTCAGCTCTCTTCTTTTAGCTTGGTTAGTGACAACCAGTGGCACAATATTCAACTCAGATTCACTGAAAGATACCTGGGCCTGATGGTGGATGAACAAAGAGTAAGGACAAACCTGCCTTTGCAGAGCAAACTGTTTGTATCTGCAGGCCCCCTCTTCGTGGGAGGTCTTGATAGACACAAGGGAGAAGAAGTTAAGAGGTTAGGACTTGCCTCTGTGCCTGGGAAATCTGCTGGAGGAATCTCTTTTAAAGGGTGCTTGAGAGGCTTGGAAGCCAACTCAGAAAAGAGAGCATTAAAGGATGCCTTTGTTTCCAAAGATATATCTGCTGGGTGTAAAATGAAGGGCAGTGATAATGAAAACCCTTCTGCAACAACCATGGAGAAACTGCTGCTGGCAGAAGTTCCCCTTTCCACTGCTGACTCTGAGGCGGGCAAGCCTAGTCTTCAAGATGTGCGTAGCTATTTCTTGGTCCTGAATAACTTGGAGGTCCAAGAAGGTGGGCAAGCCTTACTGGAACAAAGGCATATGAAGGTGGATATGGAGCTGAAGGATTTGGGTATCCATCAGTCTCAGATACTCTTTAAAATAAAGGAGATGCCTGTTTATGGGTTCCTTCGATTAGATGTTTCCCCCGAGCAAGGACCGGAGAAAGTTTTCACTCTGTTGGATTTGGAGCAAGGGAACATTTGGTATGTCCATGACGGTTCAGAAGAACCTAGGGATTATTTCACATTTTCAGTCTCTTCCAACAGCAAGAGGGAAGTGCCACTGTATCTGCAAGGACATGTTTCTTATGTGTTTAACATTGTTGTCATTCCAGTAAATGATCCCCCAAACCTTAAGCTCCCTGAAGGAAACTTGCTTCTCGTGTTTGAGAATTCTAAGAAACGACTGACTCCAAATATCATACATGTTTCAGACCCAGACACAGATTCCTTGAGTCTTAGTGTCTCAGTGCTTGGCAACTTCAATTCAGATGCTGGGTTTTTAGAAAACATCAATGATCCCGGGAGAGCCATTAATGGTTTCTCATATGGGGATTTAAGAGATGGCAACATTTTCTGCGTGCACAGGGGCCATCCAAACTCCCGGATCCTTCTGAGAGCAAATGATGGAGAGCTGGTTAGCAGTACGGTGGTGTTGCGGGTCATGGCTATTCCTTGGGACTTGGCAGTGGCCAATCGGACCGGTGTGGTCGTACAGCAGGGTGGTTCGGTTCTGATTACTCAGAGCAACTTGTCGGTGGAGGTTAATGGTGAACGCCCTGAGGTGGACACCCGTTATGTTATCACTTATCTGCCTCGCTTTGGCCAAATTCAGCAGCAAGGGCCAGGTGGCGAGTGGAAACAAATCAGTACCTTTTCTCAGCGTTCTGTTGATCGGAGTCAGATCCGGTACTGTACTACATTCAAAGATTTGCAACTAGAAAATGTTATGGATCACTTTAAATTTAAAGTTGACATAGAAGGAAAAAGCAGCGAAGAGCTGGTGTTTCCTATTACGATACAGTGGCTAAAGTTTACCCTTCTGAAAAATGTTGCCCTTGAGATCAGTAAAATAAAGAGGCACGTATTGAATTCTGATCACTTACAGGCCGTGACAGAGGGAGTGGAAGTAGCTGAGCGGGAACTGCATTTTAAGTTACTGATCCCACCTAAGAAAGGAAAATTGCTACTTGGCACAGAAGTTCTACAGACAAACTCAGTCTTCAGCCAACAAAATATTACAGATGGTAAGATAAGTTATGAACCACAGGAGAGGCCCAGGGAACATTCACAAGATAGTTTCAGGTTCTTGATGGTTGCAAAACACACAGAATCAAAAGGTTATACTTTCAGAATCAACTTTAAAGCAGAGAGGAGGCACATTATTGTAACAAACAGAGGATTGCTTGTAAAAGAAGGAGAAGGGAAATTAATCACAGAGTCAGAATTATTTGCTCAAACCTTGGACAATCGGACTTTCCAATATACAGTCACCAAGAGTCCGCAACACGGGAAGCTGAAACTGATTCGCTCTTCAGATTCTCCTGGAAATCAGGACAACATTACTGCCTTCGTGGATCAAGACATCCTGGGTGAGCGGCTGATATATGAGCACGATGACTCTGAGACCCAGAGTGATGAATTCTTCCTTGTGGCCTCCACCGCAGGACCAGTCCAAGAGGGAGCGTTCAGGGATCTTGACATGGAGCATCTGTCTATGGAAATCAAAGTCACCGTTTCTGTGGAGTTAAAGAATGATGAGAAACCAGTGCGCATGGTGGATAAGGTCTTTCAGGTTGTGCGGAACGGCCAGCGCTTGTTGACCCTCTCAGATATCTGCTACCATGACCCTGACTCAGATTTTGACGATGGGCAGTTGCTCTACATCCGGCGGGGCATCCCAAACGGGGACTTGGTGCAAGCCAGTGACCCAACTCAGAAACTCTACCAGTTCAGGCAAGAGGACCTGCGGGAAGGACGCGTGCTCTTCAGGCACCGGGGTGCAGACTCAGCCCGCTTTGTGTTGTTCGTGACGGATGGTGTCCACTACACATCATCCCTGCTTGAGGTCAGCGTGTCAGACCCCTACATCCGTGTAGTCAACAACACGGGGCTGCTCGTACAGAGAGGCAAAGACAGCAGCCTGACGACAGCCAACCTCAGTGTCACCACAAACCAAGATGTCAGAACAGACCACGAGGTCGAATTCCGTATTGTGCAGCTCCCAAAGCACGGCAGGGTGCTGGTCAGCAGCTCAGCGCCTGGCTCATTTTCCATGCATGACTTGAAGCAAGGGCGTGTGATTTACAGGCATGACGGTAGTGGCAGCTTCGATATGTTCAACCTAACGGTGCGAGTTAAAGATACACATTTATATGTGGGAGTCTACGTGCAGGTGGACTCAGAAAGCCACCAACATCACACGCGAATTCTGCACAGCAAGACTCTTGTGGTTGAAGAAGGAAAACCGGTAAAACTGAGCAGAGGAAGGCTTCAGGTAGGTGGTGGTCCTAGCTCCTAGCATTCTCCCCCTCTGGAACCACAGGGACAAATGATCTCTTTGTTTGCTTCTGAGAGCTATTTTTATGATGATTTCTCTCCTGGTATTTGGAATGACTTTTTAAAAATGCAGATGCCATTGAGAAGAAAAGCCAGACGGTTCCATGATTTTGATACTGCTAATTGTTCTATTGGAAATGGAATATAACGAATCCTAAAATCCCTTCATTTTAAAGCTGTGTGCACATGATCACATGAGTATGCATATATGTTTATAATGTAGAATAACCTGAGGAGGAGGGAATGTATATATTATAGTCAATGAAGAGGTCATTACTTTTTTCATTTTTCATGGCAACACTGCCAATATTTGATTTGATCTGAGTTACATTTGTAATGTGGTGAAGCAGGGCATAAAAGTGTAATTTAACTGACATAAAAAGGATTCCTAAAACAGATGAGGATACTATATTACACAGTTTATTTCTTTAGCTCTGAATGTGGCCTTATGTAGTTTCTTGAAATTGATGGATAAGTTGGCCCAGACCCGGGGAATGCCAAGGGTAAGACTTCACACCAGAAGCCGCCTGGTTTCCTGAGACTCTGACTTGAGAGCCTCTAGCAGCACAGCCCTGCTGATCAGAGTTAGGGGAGAATGAGTAATCTGTGCAGGGTATGTAAACTGATTTATGACAATTGGCCACAAAGGCAAGCTACTCTGAATCTACCCTCAGGACTGCAAATGAGTTTTCCTGCTTGCTAAATACAGCCAATAACATCAAGTAGAAATGAATTTGGACTTTTCTGGTGGGTGAGTGGTAAAGAATCTGCCTGAAGTATAGGAGACCTGGGTTCGATCCCTGGGTCGGGAAGATCCCCTGAAGGAGGGCATGGCAACCCACTCCAATATTTTTGCCTGGAGAATCCCGTGGACAGAGGAGCCTGATGGTTACAGTCCATGGGGTTGCTAAGAGTCGGACACGACTGAGCGACTGAACAGTGGCAGCAGCAGAAATGAATTCAAATCAGAGCAATTTACTGAATAATGAGTTTTGACCAAGAGAATATGGAGCCCACCACCTTTTTTCTCAATTATTTTTCAGGATCTTAGAGAATTTAAGTTTCACCACAAGGGGGTGTACATAGTTCATGGACTATAAATCTGTCAGAAAGTTTTGAGATGAATTTTGCTGAATCAGTAAATTAAATGTATATTTAAAATGCTGAGCTAGTTTAAAAATAGACTTTCCTTTAAAGTCTTGCAATTTTAGTGCTTTAACTGCTACTTCTTCTACTACCTTGTCTAGATACCATTTTATTTCTTTCAGCTCTATTTTCTGAGTCCTAGGTTTCTTGCCACTGTGGACAATGTCTTGATAATACATTAGTAACTGTTCAAATGTTGCTTTGTCTTTGTGATCAGGACTGAAATTCGAAATATTAGCATGGTTACCAGAACAGACCCAGGCTTAAACTGTGTCTTAACCTGGATTATAACTTGAGCCATTTGTGAACATTAATAGAAAAAAATTTGGTTCATCAAGGGTCTTGACTCTTCCATAGATTAATGTTTTTCTTTTTGTGTTTCTGTGTTGTTAATGTGCACTCAAGGCTGTGCACGAACACCCTGTTCCTTCAGAGGCAGTGTTCATTGTTAGAACTCCGCCAGTGCATGGATACCTTCGAAGGTCTTTACCGGAGGAGGGTAGCGTGGGTACAGAGGAGAAGTTCCCTTTGATGTTTACGCAGCAGGATGTTGATGATGGTTACATCCATTATGTACAGACAATGCCTGACCAACAACAGGACCGTTTTATACTGGATGTTATGAGTGGCTTCCAAGCTGTGAGCAGACTTGAAATCCTGGTGGATATTGTCCCTAAACGTATTCCTCTGGCAGTACAAAATTTCACAGTCCAGGAAGGTGGCTCCAAGGCACTTCCAGAAGACTATTTCAGAATTCCAAGCAAGCATTTTGAGGGACTTGACTGTGAATTTGTTCTACTCAAACCACCGAAACATGGTTATGTTGAAAATTCTCATTTTCCAAGAGTAAAGCTGATGAAATTTACCAGGAAACAGGTAATAACTCTCAGTTAATATATTTGGATTTGGATATGTTGGATAAGAAAAAAATTGGCTATTTATCACTTGGATTCACAGACTTTGGGAAGTGATGGGGCCTTAGAAGATATCTGGTCCAACCTCCCAGCAGATGGGGAAGCCCTTCCATGATACCTCCATAGAGAGGTCATCTAGTCATTGCTTAAATATCCTCAGTGAGTTATTAGAGTGTTATTACTGTGATAGTTTGCTTCCTTACCATGAATAAAAGAATGATTTCCATATTTAAAAAAAAAATTTCAAAGTATCTTTCAGATCCCCATTATTTCCTTTATAAGCTCCTAGGAACACACTGTCTTCAGGATGGAAACCATGAGCAGTTATCTAGCATCTTTGGATATCTTTGTCCAGTTAGCTAAGAATGCATATTGCTGCTTCATTTTGCTTCTAAGGATTTCACCTCATCAAGTGACTTGAATCCATTTACTAAAAACTTACTCTGTTCAAGTTACTGTGTAAGGTTTCCATGATAAGTAGACATATTTTTTTGCCTTCAAGAATTGCTGTGGGGGAGTTAGGCACATGAACTTTAATATAAGCTGTACTCTTCTTGTCTTTCATGTAGCACTTTAACAATGATACTGTGGGTGTGCAGAATGGTCACATTTGACTCTAATTGAAGGCTTCTCAGAGGGAATAAAGTTTAAGCTAGACTTTTAGGATAGAGAGAAGGAGCTGGGAGATAATAGAGATGGAGAGAGAAAGCAAAGAAATGCGAGCAAAAGGGGACTATATGGCAATGACGTGAAGGCATTGAAGTGAATGGTGTTCTAGGGGCCAAGGAATAGTTCACGAGGCTCCCAGATGGACAGAGTGTGCTGGAGGGTGCTTAGGGGCCAACTTTGGAGAGCCCTGAGGCACACGTCAAGAGGGTTAGACTCAATCAGGTGGTATTCAGAGCCATGGGGAGAAGTGGAGAGTGCTGAGGGTGGAAAAGTTCGGTGCCTCTCAACTGGGGACCCAGGGGAGGTGATTCTTCACTGACTCCGTGCAACCATGTCTTAATCATAGCTTCCCTCCCAAAGGCTGGACAAACCACCTAAGATAACCACCTGCTCTCATGTGAATGGAATTTTAATTCTCTTCACCCCATGTACTCCGGGTGAGAGACTGAGCACTAAATTTTGGTTCTGTCTTAACCAGTTCCTTACCGTCCGTGCCTTGTATTATGAGAAGTGTATATTTAAGCGTGGTTGGTTGACGTATGCATCACGTGTGTGTTCCCTACAGCATCCATGTTGCTGCGTAGCCTTGGTCACAGTCAAGATTATATGTTCCTGATCTTCAGGTGACCCTGTTGACTTAAAAAATAGTCACAATCTAAAAGTTGAGAGTTGTGTTTTATTTGGTGGAAGTTTTTGGGACTTCAAGCCCAGGAGACAGCATCTCAAGTGACCCTGAGAGAACTGCTCCAAGGAGGTGGGGGTAGGAATCAGGTTATATAGACGTTTGCGACAAAGAGCAGGTAGTCTGAACATCAAAAGGTTATTGTTAATGAAGTAAAACCAGATTAACCAAGCTAAAGAATTTAGCACTTTTCTATTTATGGGATGTTGAAAGAGCCTGGGCTCACTCGAATCATTCCTTTCACATACACCTCAGCTATCTGGAGCCAGTATCCTGCTTTCATATCCTGAGCTGCTCAGAGCTCACTGTGGGGAGTGGCTACAGCCTAATGGCTGCCAGGTTGTGGGTATTCTTCTCCTTCCTGAGTGCCCGTAAGGCTCAGGAATTCACATTTGGAGAGCCAGAACATCACTGTGACATCCTTTGTTTACTGATGTGACAGGAAATCCTCCATTTCTCAAGACCTTTACATTTTCCCTTCTTTTATGCCTTCTGAGGTCTCCAGGGTTTGCGACATGGTCATTTTAACTTATGGTGACACCTAACAACTCGTGGCTATCACCTTCAGTGACAGAGAAGGAGTGGTCTTGGCCATTTCTGCCCTTCATTCATTCAGTGAATAATTTTTGAGTGTCCATTATGTGTCAGGTATGCTGGTTATAAGCACTGAGTGTAAAGCAGTGAATTAACCCAGCAACAAGCCCTGCCCTTGTGGATCTTTTTTCCTGGTGGGGAAAGAAAGAGGCAGAGAGAGAGAATAAATAAAATAAATAAGTGACTTTATATAAATAAAATAATTGAATGAAATTAGTGCTATGGAGAAAACTAGAACAGGAAAGAGAGATAGGAAGTGCTGGGAACATCAGTGGTGTTTGTGTGTCTGTGTGTGCTGATGCTCAGCTTCAAATACAGTGGTTGGGGGCCTGAGGCAGCCTTGAGCAGACACCTGGAGGACGTGATGGATAGTGAGCTTGGTGGATATGGAGGAAGAGCATTCAGGCAGAGGGAAGAGCAAGTGAACAGCTCTGTGAGGGGAGCAGGAGGAGCTCAGTGTGTGGAGCTTCACACAAGGGTGGGGGGCCGTAGGTGAGATTTAGGGAGGTCCAGTATGGGAGGGCTTTTGACTTTATCTTTGACCCCTAGTGAGGTTCAGAACAATGGGGGAGGGAGAATGTGAACCGTTGTTATTTTTCTGTGTGCTCAGTCATGTCCGACTCTTTGTGACCCCATGGACTGTAGCTCGCCAGGCTCCTCTGTCCACAGAACTTTCCAGGCAAGAATACTAGAGTGGGTTACCATTTCCTACTCCAGAGGATCTTCCCAACCCAGGGGTCAAAACAGGGGTCGCGTCTCTTACATCTCCTGCAATGGCAGGTGGATTATTTATCACTGAGCTACCTGGAAAGCCTGCTGTGAAGGGCGGAACTTAATATTACCTGAACATGACTGGTGACAGGGGACCAAATGCTTTTTGATCTTTTAACATTTTCTACGAGTTTATTAAGTACCTGAAAGTCAGCAGATATTTTTCTAGCATTAGAACTAGGAATAGATACATTCCCACCAAACCCTCCTTGCCTTTAGATTAATACCTACTAACTGGCATTTTGGGCTTCCCAGCTGGCTCAGCTGGTAAAGAACCCACCTGCCAATGCAGGAAATGTAAGAGCTGCGAGTTTGATCTCTGGATTGGGAAGATCCCCTGGAGGAGAGCATGACAACCCACTGCAGTATTCTTGCCTGGAGAATCCCCATGGACAGAGGAACCTTCAGGTTACAGTCCAAGGGGTTGCAAAGAGGTGGACACGACTGAGGTGACAGCACGTGCACGTGCACACTGGCATTTTACGTGGTAATTTGAGAGAGTACCACTCCATTGAGGAAATGATGTATTTCTGCAGGAAGGATACAGAGAAGGTGATGTCTATTTAAATGCTATCTTCCTAAAGCATGTTAGGTTAGAATTTCTCCTGCCTTCTGATCAGTGCCATCTTCCACATTTTTTTTTTAATAGCTTAAAACAGTATGTTCCAGGAATATGTGGTCAGGCCTATGGTCTGGAATTCTCTTCCCATGGAACTCCAAAGAAACTTTCATGCACCTGTGTTCAAGTGACTACAACTTTCCCTTGAGACGGTTCGTGAACTTTTCAACTCTTGTCAGAGACACCTCTGAGAGATCAAAAGTCTTTGCTCAAAGGAAGTGCGCCATAGAACTGGACAAAGTTGAACTGTTAAGAATGTTGGCTGTATTTTATCAAAATAAACACAACCCCAGAGACTTTTTGGAAGTTCAACTACTCCTGTTGGGCTTTGGAAGTTCTCTGCTGTTGTATTTTGGGGTCACAGGTTCACTGAAGCCAAGTTCCCGTCTAGCTTTAAAATTCTCCTGGTGTCTGGTTTTGATCCATACTTCCATCAGAGTCTTAAAGACATGAAAGGCATTCTGAGTAAATCTGTGGCTATCACAAATCCAAGAGGAATAACTGATTCATTGGACAACCATTTCAGAATGAAAATTAGAAAGATGAAATCAACCAGGGATAAAAGTAAACATTTGCATTTTGGTTATTACAGTGAGAGAAATCTGGCTTGATAAAATAATTTATTTACAATGTATTTCATTATACTTTGTCCTCAGGAGCTTTTTAGTAGCTGTTAAGAGATGCACCAAAAAATGATTGTATTCTGCAGGAGGAGGAGGTAGCAGGTGTAACCTCACATACAAAGAGCAGTTAAGAGAATAATGCATACTTAGCTCAGAAAAGAGCAGTTTGGGGAAACTTAAAGAGTCTGAGCAGGCATGATGCACGCAATAGTTGCACTGGTCCACGTGTCCCCAAAGAGCAGAAATCCAACCAGTGGGTGCAAACTAAGAGCCCAAGCCCAATAATCTGAATTGTCCAACATTCTGAATTCTCTACAACTTCAAAAATTAGTCTGTCTAAATACACAAGCAGAGTCTGAATTTTAATGGGTGATCTGTTGGAAGAAAGGGAAGACTGTGTCACCTACAACACATTTTAGGGTTTGAAATAGCCTTTGAACTCAGGCCTTGTGAGAACCAGTCCAGCATTTTCTTTATTACCCCATGTTGCTCAATCACTCTGTTCATCCTTAAACTTACTTTTGGGATGCTGCAGTGCTTCATCAAAATTATGCCATGCATCAGAATTTGCTCTCTGATTGTCAGAATCACATTTTATGGGATGAACACATGCTTCTGTGTTTTAAAGAGATATAAAATATCAGGATTTCTCTTAGAGCATTTTTGTCATAGTTTTAAATTACATATCCAGTAGTGTGGTGAATTTTTTTGTTGGTTACAGGTAGAAAATGAATTGATTTCCTATGTGCATGATGGTAGTGAAGCACTTCTTGACAGTTTCATCATCTTTGCAAATAGCTCAGAGCTTGGAAAACAGAGTTTGCCCCAAACTCTTTTTGTGACTGTTGAATCAGTAAATGATGAGGCTCCAGTAATAACAGCCAATAAAATCCTCCAGGTAAGTGCTCCATGCTTTTGGATTTATCATAATAATACAGGGCTACCTGCTTGATTTTCTTTTGTATTATTTCTGATGTTAATAAGATATATGACTATGTATGTATAGTTGACATATTCCAGCTGGTTTTAAATAAAGGTTAGTCATACCAGGACATTATGTTGATTTTGGCTTGTGCTGTTCTAAACCAGTCATCTAAAATGTTATTTTCTAAGTGACAAAGGATCTAGTCCACCAAGCTACAACTTGGTGCAACATACCCATAATATCTAGCTGGTAGTTGACACAAAGAGAAAAAGGATCTTTGGAGAGTGGTGTCCTGGCAGGTGACAGAGAGGGACAGGAAGAAAGCAAAGAGAACAACAAAGAAATAAGGAACAAGAAGCCTTTGACCTTGATTTATAAGATACTCCAGCACCAGCTGGATGATTATGCCGGCATACCCAGGAACCCACCAGGGGCTAATCGAAATAGAAAATTTTGCATTGTTAAAAATCGCTGGAGTTTTTGTTTTTATTTGCTCACAATAATTGGATCTGGGAATAGGCTTTTTAGTGCTTTTTTTTTTTTTTTTTTTTTTAGTGCTTTTAATTCTATTACAGCTTGTTCGTTATGCAGCCTCTACATTTTAAGTGAAAAATTGATGATGGCGTTTTTAGACCTTTGGAACCCATTCCTTTATCTTCTAGTTAACTTCCCAGTCATTGCCCAGGTACCTGGGGATAATGTGTTCCAACCGGTCAACCATGTGGGCCTCCCCCTCTGTTTTCAGCTTCCTTTCTCCCTCTCTCCAGACTTATTTTAGTACCTGTTGACCCACTCTCAGCAAAATGATTTGAGAAGTAGGCTGTGGGCTAGTGTGATGAACTGTAGGAGTCAATCGTTATTAAACACAGTTGTAAAAGTTTGCATTTATTACTGAGTAGAGTACTGTTCATCTTCCATGCTGGTGTCATTTTCACAGCCCTACAAAGGAACTGCTGTGATTAATACCCTTGTTATAGATGGGAGTGCTGAGGCTCTGAGCAGTCTCAAGGGAAGGTGTGGACTTGAAGCCGAGCATGCCCAAGCCTGACTGTCTCACCACTGTGCTCTGCCACTTCCCCTCTTACCCATGACTGACTCAAGCTCTCCCAGTGTGTCTTTGTGATCAAGGGCTGTCTTATTAGTGAAGAAAAATCTCCAGAGCTTTTCTTCCCCTTGTTCCTACTAAAGTGGACTTACAGGAATAAGTCTGAAGCAGGCGTATTGACACCTCCGTGTGCTCAGGAGCCTCGGCAGAGGATCTGAACACTTTGCTGAGTGATGCTGAACTGCGGGGTGAGAAAGATCCAGGGGAGGGACCGAGGCTCTAGAAAGAGAAGAGCTAGAGTTGCCTGGGAGAGAGGAGGACCAAGGAATTAGGTAGTGAACTCTCAGGCTTCCTTATGGGAAGGAACTGAAACCCCGCTGTGGGCTTGGCATTCAGTTCTGAGGTACCATCAATTGTAAGAGGCACTATCAACTTAATAATAGCTTTAGTATATTTAAATGTACTTGTCAATTTAAGATGTTCAGAACATTAAATTGTGAAGAGAAAAAAGTATACCCTAGACTTTGTCTTCTCTTAAAATTAGGAAAATATAGTCTGCTGGGAACCTTGCTTGCTCAAGTGGTTTGCCCAAACCTCTTGCCCCATCCCTGATTCCAGTGTTTTTCTCAAAAAAATAATAATAATAGCTGGGAGCAGGGGCCATTGCCTTTATTCCTGCCTGTCCCCCTTGATAGCCTGGATCCAGGCCAGGAAAGATGCAACTTCCCAGTTTTGAGTTGTGTAGTCATTTGACACTGGCTCTTTCTGAACTTATTTTTTATTTATCTAGTAAGAAACTCATTTCTGCCATGAAAGTTCTGGATTAAAGTTAGGAGACCAGAGTTGAAAGCTTGTAAACTGCCCAATTTAAGCAACATTTCCCCGGGCCTCAGCTGAGCTTTCAAAGAATTGATGCTTTCAAAGTGTGGTGCTGGAGAAGACTCTTGAAAGTCCCTTGGACAGCAAGGAGATCAAACCAGTCAATCCTAAAGGAAATCAACCCTGAATATTCATTGGAAGGACTGATGCTGAAATTCCAATACTTTGGCCACCTGATGTGAAGAGCCAACACATTGGAAAAGACCCTGATTCTGGGAAAGATAGAAGGCAAAAGGAGAAGGGGTCAGCAGAGAATGAGATGGTTAGATAGCATCACCAACTCAGTGGACATGAATTTAAGCAAACTCTGGGAATAGAGAAGGACAGAGGAGCCTGGTGTGCTATAGTCCATGGTGTTGCAGAGAGTTGGACACAACTTAGCGACTGAACCATCTCTGGGCTTCACCTTCCTCAATAGCAAAACCATAAGCATGTTTCAGGGTGGGGTGTGTGAGTGTTTATGCATGTGTATGTTTTCCTTGATCATCTCACAGTCCCGCCCAGCTCTAACATCTTGTGGTTTTTATGACTGTAAACATTGTTTGACACTCTCCGGGTGAAGCTACACTTGGATGGATGAAGGGGCTATTGAGCTTCCATTTTCTGTTGGATGGAATCATTCCAGGCTAGACTGGGGGAACCTTTTCTCTGGGAAACATATGAATAGTTTTGGTTTTAAAGTCAGTGTGTCTAAAATCTGGAGGTGACTAGGTATGACTGTAAGACATATTAACTAGTCATGTACACATGTAGAAATCATTTTGGTAGGATTTGCTTGATTATTTTAAAATGGAAGAAATGTCAAGAATTTGTTTCTGCAGTTGTAAATGGTGGTCATGGTGCTCTATCAATGAACATCTTTCCATATCAAGGTATTTAGGCTTATTTGCCAAAAAATGATTTTTTTTGTTGTTGTTTAAATTGTGATGATTGTGAATTAGAGGCTTTCTAGATTTCACTGATTACCAGTCATCTGGTATTAATAGTGCCAGGACTCCTTAAGCATGGGTGTATTGCCTGCTCTGGAAGCCTAGCTGGACCCTGGTCACCCAACCTTCTAGACATGTTCCTCTCATAGATGCTTCCCTGACGACCCAGCCGAAGGAGCAGTGTGCTGTCCTCTGTCCCTTGACCCTGCTGTATTCTCCTTTGTAGTAAACAAATATTGTTTGTCTCCTCCCATAAACGTAAGCTCCATTGGGAAGGGAATTTGCTGTCCCTTTCCTGTGGTGGCCTCAGTGTCTGGCACAGTCCCTGACAAGTAATAAGGGCAATAAATTTTGACTATCTAAGTGCTCCATGGAGCTTCTGTTGATTGGAGAAGACCTTGACAGTATGTGATAAACAGAGTGATGAACTGTGGTATGTTTTCACAGAGCACTTAAGGGGACAGGGCGCCGTGGGGTCAGAGAATGATGAGCTTGCAGAGAGCATGGTGAGGGAAGGTCTTACCAAGGAAGGGACATTTGAGCGGAGCCCTCTGTGTCAGGGGTTCCCAAGCCCTCTACAGGTTTGTTGGTTAGCGGTTAGCAAGGACTCATAGAACTCAGCATAGAGTCAGATCATGGCTAAGATTTATTTCAGTGAGATATATGAAGCAAAATCTGCTCAGGGAAAAGGCACATGGGGTGAAGTCCAGAGGAAAGGAGGTCAGGCTGTAAGAGTCCTCTCCCAGTGAAGTCACACAGGATGCACTCAGTTCTTCTAGCAGCAAATTGTGATGATGTGCAGGAAGTGCTGTCTGCCAGGGAAGATCATTAGATCCTGAGTACCCAAGATGTTTACTGGGGGCTGGAGCTCAATAAAAGCAGGCGCCCTCTACCTAGTATGTACCAAGTCCCAGATTCCCAGGAGGAAAGCAGGGGTCCAGCGCAAATTACATTGTTTGTGCTGTTTAGATACACACTCTTATTATTTTAGGAAAAGGTTTGTATCGGTACAGGAAACTGTTTAATAACGGAGTTCCCAGATGCCAGCCAAGTACCGATTTGCACACAGGACTTCCTAAGGAAAGGCAGTCTTAAGCCTACTTTTTCTGAATAAAAGCCAGAGTGAGTGGGCTCAGGTGGGGGAGAGAGAAACCATATGAATGTTAGGAGCACAAGCAAAGGATTCAGCTAGAGCAAAAGTTGTGAGTCTGTAGCAGGTCTGGAGTGTTTGAGAACATGAGAAGCTCAGAGTGACCGGAGCAGATGGAGGGAGGAGAGTGGTCAGCCATTAGGTTCCATGGTAAGAGCTGACTGCTGGGCATAAGGACCCCCTGTACTAGACCATTTAATTCCACTAGGCTTCAGAGGAGATGGGGAAGTGGGCCAGCATTTATTGAGCCCCTGCCAGGCTCCATTATAGACGTATCACATGTGACTTCTCATTCATTGTGCTCACAGTCCTTGATGTACAATGAGGATTGCAGTAGATCTGGGCGCAGAAAGGTTAAGTTACTTGACCAGGGTCATACAGTTAGTAAGAGAGTGAGTTTTAAGCCCAGATGGTCTGAGCAGAGTCTACTCTGCTATCCATGATGTGAATGATCTGGTACAGTGTTTTAAAACTCCAGGTTTCAGACTGTTCAAAGTCTGTGAAATTAATTGAATGGAACAGGACCAACATTTTAAAAACAAATTAAATAGAATCAAATAGAACAGGTAGCATCAGAATGCACTGTGTGTAGCAAGGGCAGGATTGTTATATGAAACTTTTGCTTCATTTTAAACACACACGCATACAAATACACATATATGTTCTAGGTTGTTGTGTAAAAAGTATCCCTCTCTTTGGGTGTTAAAGAACATTGTATGCCACTGATCTAGCAAATCTAAATGTTTTGATATAGGCAAATCACTTTTTAAAATTACTCTTCCTGTTCCTAGGAACACCTGACCTTTGACAGGTTGAGTCAAGTCTTAGAAGTTCATTTGTAGAAACTTCTGTCTAGCAGGGACCTGGAAGTGGATACTGGAGGGATGTAACAGAGTTAATTCAGCCTGTAACAACCCCCCACCCCACCCCACGGCCAGATACCCCTTCATCAGGGGTATGACATGCAAGAAGTCTCTGTGTTCAGGGGAGGGGGCATAGAATGTCACTGTAAGCTTTGAAGTCTCCCTGTGAACACTGTCATCATAGGCCTGCCTGCTGGTTCAGCCCTGCCTGCCCATTTGCTGCCCATCTGCCTGTACCGTCCAGCAAGAAAGGAGACAGGAATGGTCAGACTAGGTACATTGTCTGCAAACATGGCTGATTCACTTTAGGTACTGCTCTATAGCCCAGAGTCATGGTGAGGAGGGCATATACAGAAAAGGAAGAACATCATAAATTATAAAATTTTAAATATTAGGGAAAAAAGGGATGTAGACCAGAGTATATAATGACAACCTTCCTTTTCTGTTATATATAGTATAATGTGAATGAAATTAGTTTAAAGATTTTAGAAGAAGGAAATCTTGAGCCCTAAAATTTTATGATATAATTATAATGTCTGCTATCAATCTCAGTATAATTTAGACCTGATGAAAAAGAGCCAAGAGGCAGCTAATTTTGAGAGCCTGTGTTGGCAGTTTATGACATCTAAGATATCCTTTATTTTTGCCCCTAATATTTTTTTTTATTGAAGTATGATCTCTCTAGCATATCCATGACAATGTGTAATAGCAATGACAAATGAACACAGAAAACTTCCTGGAAAAACTGTGTGTGTTGAACATATTGCAAAGTGTTCTCCAAAATTGACAACTTTTAATAAAATTAAAGAGGTGCCACATGTTAGGCTTGTTCACTTTCTGAAAATTAATATATAAAGTGTATGCATTTCATCAAAATAGTAAAGCTCTGGGAGTACTTTTTCCAACAAAATAATAATTTCCCCAGAGCTATGGTTACTAGTTACTTCTATTTCAAATTTCAAATGTAGGGAATTATTTCAGGCAGTGATTTTTCTTTTCCTAGATTTCAGAGCATGGGAAGCAGTAATAATAACTATAATTTACATAATCATAAGAAAGGTAGTACTAAAGAATGTTCTAACCATTAAACAATTGCACTCATCTCCTGTGCTAGTAAGGTCATGCTTAAAATCTTGCATGCTAGGCTTCAGCATTATGCAAACCAAGAACTTCCAGATGTCCAAACTGGGTTTAGAAAAGATAGAGGAACCAGAGATCAAATTGCCAACATTTGCTGGATCATAGAGAAAGCAAGAATATTCCAGAAAAACATCTACCTCTGTTTAATCAACTACACTAAAGCCTATGACTGTGTGGATCATAAACTGTGGAAAGCTCTTAGAGAGATGGGAATACCAGACCATCTTACCTGTCTTCTGAGAAACTTGAATGCAGGTCGAGAAGCAGCAGTTGGGACCCTGAATGGAGCAACCGATTGGTTCAAGATTGAGAAAGGAGTACAACAAGGGCTGTCTGCTGTCACCCTGTTTGTTTAGCCTATACGCTGAGCACATCATGAGAAACGCTGGGCTGGATGAGTTACAAGCTGGAATCAAGATAGGCGGGAGAAACATCAACAACACCAGATACACGGATGATACCACTCTAATGGCAGAAAGCGAAGAACTAAAGAGCCTCTTGATGAGGGTGAAGGAGAGTGAAAGAGTTGGCTGAAAACTAAATACTTAAAAAAAACTAAGATCTTGGCATCTGGCCCCATTCATGGCAAACAGAAGGGGAAAAGGTGGAAGTAGTGACAGATTTCCTTTTCTTGGGCTCTAAAATCACTGCGGATGTTGACTGCAGCCATGAAATCAGAAGACTATTGCTTCTTGGCAGGAAAGCTATGACACACCTAGACAGTGGGTTGAAAAGCAGAGACATTGCCGATAAATATCCATACAGTCAAGGCTATGGTCTTCCCAGTAGTCATGTATGGTTGTGAGAGCTGGACCGTAAAGAAGGCAGAGCGCCAAAGAATTGATGCCTTCAAACTGTGGTGCTGGAGAAGACTCCTGAAAGTCCTGTGGACAGCAAGGAGATCAAACCAGTCAATCTTAAGGGAAATCAACCCTGAATATTTGTTGGAAGGACTGATGCTGAAGCTGAAGCTCCAGTATTTTGGTCATCTGGTGTGAACAGCTGACTCATTGGAAAATTCCCTGATGCTGGGAAGGATTGACGGCAGAAGGAGAAGAGGCTGTCAGAGGATGAGATGGCTGGATGGCATCACCAATGCAATGGACGTGAACTTGGGCAAACTTTGGGAGATGGTGAGGGACAGGGAGGCCTGGTGTGCTGCAGTCCATGGGGTCGCAAAGAGTCGGACACGACTGAGCGACTGAGCAACAACAGTCCCTGATGCTTACATTGCCCTTATTCTGCTTCTAACGTTGTTCTAAGCATATTGTATTTATTTACTCATCGAATCTTCAACAACTCTATGGGATATGGTTTTTATTTTAAGGATGAGGAATCTGGGGCACAGAGAGACTGAGACATTTGCACATGATCAGAAATGGAAGAGCCCCTGGTAGACAGTAGTGACAGAGGTGAGGATGTAAGTTTTCACTTGTAACCGTGACGCTCTACTGTCTTCCTTCATGGTTATAGTTAAGAAGCCCAAGGACCTGAGAAAGTAGATAAAGTGAGTTTTACTGTTATTTCCATTTTCAAAAAGAGAAAGCTTCAGAAATGAAGTGAGTTGCCCAAAATAATCAAGTTAGACAGTGGCAGAATCTGGGACAAAAACAGTCCTAAATGTGAATTAATAAGGCCTCTGTATTATGAAGCGTTCTTCAGAGAAAGAGAACCAATAGGGTGAGTGTGCGTGTGTATTTATTTGTTGGTTTATTATAAGGAATTGACTTACGTGATCATGGAGGCTTCCAAGTCCCAAGATCTATGGGCAAGGGGGCAGGCTGCAGATGCAGGAGAGCCAATAGTGTGAAGTGAAGTGAAAGTCGCTGGGCCAGAATATGGGAGTGGGTAGCCTTTCCCTTCTCCAAGGGATCTTCCCAACCCAGGGATCAAACCCAGGTCTCCCACATTGCAGGTGGATTCTTTACCAGCTGAGCCACAAGGGAAGCCCAAGAATACTGGAATGGGTAGCCTATCCCTCCTCCAGCAGGTCTTGCTGACCCAGAAATCAAACTGGGGTCTCCTGCATTGCAGGCGGATTTTTTTACCAACTGAGCTATAAGGGAAGCCCCATGTAAAGGCTTTCCTGGTTCAAAGGCAGTCAGGCAGGAAAGAATACTCTTTACTTAGGGAAGTATCAGCCAGTTTGTCCCACTCAGGCCTTCAGCTGATTGGTGAGGCCCTCTCACCTGAGATGGGGCTTCCCTGGTGGCTCACACAGTAAAGAATCTGCATGCAATGCAGGAGATCTTGGTTCAATCCCTAGGTTGGGAAGATCTCCTGAAGAAGGGAATGGCTACCCACTCCAGTATTCTTGCCTGGAGAATTCCATGGACAGAGGAGCCTGGCAGGCTACAGTCCATGGGGTGACACAGAGTCAGAGGCGACTGAGTGATTAACACACACACACACCCCCCTGAGAGAGGGGAATCTGTGTTATTCAGCTCATTTAAATGTTTACCTCCTCCAAAAACATCCTCATAAAAACACGCGGAGTAGTATTTGACCAAATATCTGAGTACCCTGTGGCCCAGTCAAGTTGACATATAAAATTAACCATCGGAGTCTTCAGATTCTCTTGCTGTCTTTGACTTTATTTATTTATTTATTTTTTTTATTGATTGGCTTTCTCCAAACTCCCGAAAACGCCGCAGGGACCGGACTGAGCGCGGGAGGCGGGGAGGGCGACCGGAGGAGGCGCGCCGCCTGTCTTTGACTTTAAAACAGCATTTTCTCAAGACCTTCAGACCATCCCACATGACCCTCTCATCTCACTCTCCTTACATCTCACTCTCCTTACTTATCATCGGAGCTTAGAGGAGGTGGCACGGAGAGTCATCTACAGTCTGTGTGGGAGAAGATAGCGGGCGGACAGGGTAGAACTGCTGAGGGCATCTCAGACTCTGGATGGGCGTTCAGAGGCAGGAATCTGAGCATTCACCACTCAGTCCCAGCATTCCAAGCACACTCCTTTCTCTTGAAATACTTTAAACAACATTGCTTTGAAGCGCATGACCAATCAGTGGTGGTACAGGAGGTAATTTCAGCATGACAAACTGGAGCTGGAATTTGATTAGACTGCGTGGGGTGAATCCTTTGCATTTTCCTCTGACGTATGTTCTCCTGAGTACTTTTGTGCTCAGGCATGACCAGTGATTTTCATGCATGCTTGATAAAATGTATTGGTGTCCACAAGGGGGCTTCGTTTTTCTATTTTTCACTTTTTGCTTTCAATGATACTGTACATTTTGTTTTGTTGTTGTTGTTGATACCAAAAATAGAACTATTTGCTTGTTTCTGATAAGCACTTGCCATCACTGTAAAGATCTCTGAGAGCTATGGACAGTGGAGCAATGAAGGCAGCAAAGTCCAAAACGGTGACTTGGAGGCCTGAAGGCCTGGAAGGATCAAAGAGTGGGATAGTCCATTCACAAATATTTCACATCCCTCTTGAAACTCAAAACAAAGGCCTGGGTTTTTAAGTATTTGGATCATAATTTGGATATATTAGATCATTTTTCTAAATCTAACATCCTGTTTAAAAGTGAATTAAAAAAATACATCATTCCAGGTTCAAATGTTAATTTTTTCAGATATTTATTCCTTAAGCCATTGTTTATTGGGCTTTGGATCACACTGCAATCTGAATCAAGTTTGGAGACTTTGTTTTCTTGTCCCCGCCCATTTGAAGTTTCTGTTACCGAAGACTAGGCATTAAATCAGGTCTCATCAAAAGCAATGGGACTTTTAACTGAAGCAAATTTTGTTTGAGTGGAAATGGAGAACTGAGGTTACTAGCTCTTGTTTTGAGTGGCAGATTTTACATTGGTTTTGGAAGATGATATATTCTAGAGGCAAGAGGGGCAAAACAGTGTTTCACAGAATAGTAACTACAGTGGAAAACATGCTTCATCCAGCTTTTGTGTGCACCACTGGAAAAAATGAGTATCTACGAGTCACAGGAAGAGAAATGGCAGTATATTTCCAGATCAAGTTCCTGAAGAAATGAAGATAAGATTCATATATGGATTTAAAAATGTAAAAAGTGCAAGACTAGGATGATTGGGCTTAGAATTTTGTTAGGCAGTCCAGCTTGTATATTTTATAGAAACTGTAGCCTTTTCATGGATTAACTGAAAACCAAAACTTACAATTTGACATTAGGTTGATTAGTATTTCTGGTAGCTGTTAAAATTGATGTTCTTAGAGTTTGGGGCTGAAAAATCCTCTGTGGGCATATTCCAAATGCCAAGACATAGGAGCATCCATTGGCAACACAAACATTAAACAGACAAACTACGATCCCAAATTCTGGAGGAATGCTGTGGGATGAAACAGAATGTGCGGTGCATATTGTAGAATAGCCAATTCAGGTTATCAAAGGGGAAAGAGTGGGGCGGGGTAAATTAGAGTATGGGATTAACAGATACAAACTACTATACATATAATAGATAACGAGGATTTACTGCATAGCACACAGAACTATGTTCAATATCTTATAATAAGCTATAGTGGAAAATAATCTGAAAAAATACATACATATATATAACTGAATCACATTGCTGTATACCAGGAAGTAACACATTATTGTAAATCTCCTAGACTCCAATATTCTTTTTAAATTTGTGTGTGTGTGTGTGGGTGGGGGATTTTCCTTGTGACCTACAGGCTTAGTAGTTGTCGCATGCAGACTTAGTTGACCTGTGGCATACGGGATCAGTTCTCCAACCAGGGATCAAACCCTGTGTTGGAAGGTGATTAACCACTGGAACACCAGTTAAGTCCCTATACTCCAATTTTTTTTTTAAGTTAAAAAATAAAAAAGAATAGTGTCAAGAGTGATATTATACTCCAGGTGACTTTTAAGTAATATTTAAAAATCACATCCATTCTCAGAGCCAAATCTGATGAAGAAAGATGAGTAACATAAAGCTATTATTTATTGGATGGTTACTCTGTGCCAGGTAAAACTTGTTCTGAATACTTTACATGCTTTATATCACTCATTATACATAATAATTCTATTATTCCTACTTCACTAATGAGGAAATTGAGGCACAGAGAAATTGAGAAATGTGCCCAAAGTTTCATAGCTAAAGTGGCATATCATTTCTGGTAGAAAAATGTAGAAATCCTGTGTAGTTTCTGATCTCCCTTTCTCAAATTCTGTTTAGTCATAGTTAATTTCACAAACTGCATTTTCTACTGAGGAGAACAGCCTGTTAGACCAGAGCAATTACCTCCTAAATAGTTTAGGATTGAATTTTTAAAGAGTTGGTAACAAGTGTAGAAGAGGATAAGGTTCTTGTCAGAGAGCAGAGAATGACACATAAGCTTAGAAATATGCACAGTATTTTTGCGGGAGGACTTTATAAATACAGAGAGAAATGTGAAAATCTATTTAGTGTTAAAGCCACCGCCTTTAGTGTTGGTGAAATGTCACATGACCATAGGATTAGAGAAACCCCAAGCAGCACGATTCCATGAGATGTAATGTGATGTCTCAGCAAGCACTTTAAACTCAGTGGCCCCAGTGGTAAAGGACCCACCCGCCAGTGCAGGAGACAGAAGAGACACGGGTTCAATCCCTGGGTCGGGAAGATCCCCTGGAGGAGGAAATAGCAACCCATTCCAGTGTTCTTGCCTGGAGAGTCCCATGGACAGAGGAGCCTGGCAGGCCACAGTCCATGGGGTCGCAAAGAGTCGGACACGACTGAAGTGACTTTTGGGGCTTTGGGGATTTCAAAACTGAACACCTTCTCTTGCTGCCCAGATCTGCGCCTGCTGCAGCTACCCTCATTTCGGTTGATGGTGATTTGGTCCTTCTAGTTGCTGAGACCCAAACCAGGTCCTTTTCACCGTCTTCCTTCTTCTGCACCTTACTACACCTAGCTTGTTAGAAACTGTCGACAGCACCCAGAATTTCCCCGCTTCTTCCCTCCTTTCCAGTGCCCCCCATTCTCTTCTCTCTGCAGGATTATAGCACGCGTCTCCTAACTGTTGTCCTGCTTCTATCCTTGGCCTCCCACACTCTGTCCTTGACACAAGGCCACAGGGGTCTGTTACCACTAAGCTGGCCCAGGTTATGACTTACCGAAAGCCCCATGGTAATTCCTGGTTGCACTCAAGTGAAGCCCAGGTGGCCTTCAAGAGCCTGCAGGATTGACCTTGGTGGCCGTGTCGATGTGCCGCCTCCTACTCTTCAGCTTGCTAGTTCTGGCCCCGCCGCGCTGGCCTCTGCTGCTCCGCAGCCGGCCGAGGCTTGCCCGCAAGCAGGGCTGAGCTCTCTTCCTGGTTGTACTTCCCCACGTGTCCCCATGGATCCTCCCTCACCTCCTTCCAGTTCTCCTCAGATAAGCCTCCTATCTAACCTCTGAGCATCTCATGTTGCTTCATTTAAAATTTGTTTACAGTGCCTGTGACTCTCTAACAGACTGTGTCATTTATTTCTTCATTATTCCTAGCATTTCTTCCCTGTATCCCTTTATCCTCTGCTGTTGGAATGTATCCTCCATGAGGACCGGACTCTTTTGTATACTGATGTATTGCAAGCACCAGAACATTGCCTGGGATATAGCAGATGTTCAAAAAAGGATGATGTGTTGAATAATGTAAACAGATTTTAAATACAAATGGAAAAATAGAGACTGTTACTCAGAAACAACTGCAATAAGCACTCACCTGGGCTTCCCAGATGGCTCAAGTGGGAAAGAACCTGCCTGCCAATGCAGGAGATGCAGGCAGGAGACTTGGGTTTGATCCCTGGGTTGGGAAGATCCCCTGGAGAAGGAAATGGCAACCCACTCCAGTATTCTTGCCTGGAAAATCCTATGAACAGGGGAGCCTGGCAGGCTACAGTCCATGGGGTCCTGTAGACTTGGACACAACCAAGCAACGGCACACGCACACAAGCAGAGTAAACATTGCAAGGCCATGGGGACTAGGTATTTGTTTCCCGGCAAGATGGATAGGATAAAGGAGAATTTTTAAAAAATGTATTGTTTGTGTTCTGCCCTCAAATATTTAAAAGCGAATGAAATCATTTGCTTCTTAAAGTAATGAACAGAAATCTTTAAGTCAATCCTATGGGGTAGTTTCTGTGATTATTTGAGATTCCATATGGAATGCTTAGCATATACCAGCCACACAGACAGTACTTAGTAACCATCAACTTTTATTGCTTTTGTACTTTACATAAATGCATATGCAGTTTCAATAATTAGTTTTGAATAAATAACAATGAATCCTGTTTTTTTAATTGAAATCTCATAAATTAAATAAACACTACAACATGCTCTGCATTTCATCTGGCATTTAATTATATGTCTGTTTTGAATTAAGACTCATCATGGTTTAAAAACGTGAGTGAGTTGCTCTAGTTTTTTTTTCTTTTAAGTCTTTGTGCAAGGGGCCGGTGTCTCATAGCTATTCAGTTTACTGGTGTTATGTGATTGGAATTTGTGCTCACAAGATGTGTGATTCTTTCTTTTTAAGGTGTGGGTGAATTCTGTCACTGAGATTACCCGTGATGAACTCTGTGCAGTGGATGGGGACTCCTCCCCACAGGACCTGGCCTACTTGGTCTCTCCACCCAGCAATGGACATTTGGCTCTCAAGTCCATTCCTGGCCGTAGCATTCAGAACTTCACCCAGGCTCAGATCAACGAGGGCCAGCTAGTGTTTGTACACAATGGTAGGTAACTGAGAAAAGCAATGTGAAACTAAAGTGCGTTTCAGTCAAAGGTTAACATGTAGTCACACCTAATAGCTGCTGACGGAAAACCACAAGCCATCTAAAAACCTTGCAGACTGTATAGTTTTTTTAAAAAGTGACACATTTTAGTAAGGCCAGTACATTTAAGCTTACATTTGAGTAAGGCCAATAATAGCAAACATCAGAGGGTACCTATAACTCATACTTGGCTTACTCACATTCTCATGTGAGGTGAAATATGTACATTTCAGATTCTTTTCCGTTATGGGTTATTGCAGTATGGGTTATTGAATATAGTTCCCTATGCCATATAGTAAGTCCTTATTGTTTATCCATTATATATAAAATAGATAAATGTAAGCTTCTCAGAGATCTTTTTCCTGACCGCCCGCTGAAATCACATCTCTTGCATTTATCGCTATCCCTTATTCTGGCTACCTTACGTTCTAGTATAGACTGATTCGTTCATTTGTGTGCTGTCTGTCTTCCCCACTAGAGTATAAGGGCTAGAAGAACAGGATCTTTCTTTTGTTTGCTCTTACATTCTCAGCACCTAAGAACAGTGACTGGAACGTAGTAGGTGCTTAATAAAAATTTGTTGTAAGAATGAAATCCTATTGATACCTATTATGTGCCGGGTAATGTTCCAAATGCTGGAATACATTGGTGAACACAACAAATGCATTTATTAAATTAATGAATATAAGGATGAATGAATGGATATAACTGTAAATCTAAGAGACCCTGATATTAAAAGGCTTTGTTTTCTTCCCTCTGGTCATCAGTAAATCAATAAGCCACATCACCACTGTACATCTGCAGGAGGGGTGATCTAGCTGGCCTCTGTTTCCTGGCTGCCCTTGACAGTGGTCAAAGAGGGCAAGCTGCCCATTCTCAGCCACAGGAGGAAGTGGGGGGAGGAGGAGTGTGAGCCTGGGGTGCATGATGGTAAAGCTAAAAGCTGTATCTTTCCAGCCACTTTTAATTACCTTCTTTGAAAATAAAGAAAACAAAGATAAAAATCTGCTAAACTCAAAGGTAGTAATTTCCTGATTATCTCTGCAGTTAAGTACAAAGAATTCCCAGATAACCTGAAAAGCATTTACTATGTGACTGCTCTTATCTAGTGGTTCCAAACCTGTAGCCTGGGGACCTGTTGGGGGTTAGTTTTATTGCAATAAAATCGTAAATCTACCCACATGTGTAAAAGCGTTGTTTCTAGACTGAATGATCTTTTCCATATGTGTTTTATTTTTTAATTGTATGCAGTTGTTCTCATTAATATAATAAAATTCATTTAAAGGGGCATTGAATTGATAGGATGTTTCTGCCAATTATGTGTGGTTTTGGTTACTAGATACTAAAAATCCAGGTATTATTAGGCAAGGGCCTAGAAGTTTTTTATCTCTATGAAAGGATTGTCATATGTTCAAAATAGTGAGACCTGCTTTAGAGACTTGCACAGAGAAAGTTTAGAATTTCTAAGACTAAGCAGTGTGCAGTGGGAAGGAGTTACTGATTGTCTGGCATGTGCTAGGCACTGCAGGAGATACAATGACAGGACCCATTTCATTTAATCAGCAAAAGTTTTCTGAGTGATTGGGAGTAAACGATCTCGTTATAGAGATGAAGAAACTGAGGCCCAGAAAGATATAACTGGTCCGACTCCAAAGCTGGGCTTTCTCTAGTAGCTGCCACCCATAGAAGGGCAGAGTAGTTTGAAGAGCTGAAGTTACTCTTTGCAGTGAAGGATTGAAATATAAATTAGCTCTTTGGATTGATTTGTTTGTCAACTACCAGGTCAATATTTGCTTTTGGCAAATAGAGAAAATAATTTCTCCTAAAAAAGCAGAAAGGAGAGTTAAAGTCAAGCTCTTTGGAGAGTCAATCCATCACATTTTCTAAATGGACCTGGAGGCAGTAATAGCCTTCAAAGTGGCAGGAGCCCAGCTGCAGATGAGCCACTTGCTGAAACCAGCTGGTTCTCCCTGCTACATCTGTCCCTCAGCAGCCCCAAACAAAGGCTTAGGTTTAGTTAGTCTCTCTTAGCATTTATATCTGCAAAGTGCTCCGCCATTAATCTAATTCATTATTCCACATAACAACCTAAGTAGGTCGATACAGCCAAGAAGTGGGGGGATAAATGATTTGAGGTTGCCCTTCTGAAAGTACTGTTAGGTCAGGAGAATCTAAGGTTATACAATAAAATCCACAGGTCACTTTCATGTTTCCCTCCCTCTGTCTGTTTGGTCATAATTTGTATGCTAGTCAGTGTACCTAGTACACTATTCTAGTATTCGTTTTGCTATAATTCCTTTGGATTCCATTTACATTTTGTTACCGAATTCATGAAATGTTCAAACTGCCTAATAGCAGAAAACATTTTCTCCATAGTTTCACATTTAATTAAATACAGCTTTCAAAGTGCTATTTCTAGTAAAAAGGAGCAAACAAACAAAAATAATATTTGGCTGTGCGCCTCTGTTCTAAATTAAGCAGACCCAGAATTCTTTTCCTCTGTTTTTTTTTAAATATGGTGACTCCAGTGTATTGGAAAAAATGTTTAAAGGCTGTAACCTTTTATTTTGAGGAGTCAGAATTCTCTGGGTTTGCTTAAATAACAGAGACTTAAGAGAAGGTTAAGTCATCAACCGGCCTTTTATTAAATCATGTTATTAAGGGAGTACTTGTAGGTAATTGCAGATCCTGATCATGCCTCCTTTGTTCCTTGCCACATGTCCCTGAGGGCAACGAGGAGGGCATTTCTACCCATTACATGATGCAGAGACCTGTGGGCTGCACATTTACTCCTGGATGAACTATTTCAAAAGGCAAGGGGACTGTGATTGTCATGCTCTCTGCGTGATGATCTTGCCTGGTGTTTTGGGAATCAGACCGGTAAAGTACTCGGGGGAACAGGATCAATAGGGGGCCCGGCCCAACTTCTATTTCACACATAAGTTAATTTATAACTTTGTTGATGTCACTGATCTCTTAACAGAAGTATGAGAGTAGAATTGTCTTCTTGCAGGAATTTAACAAAACTGGGGCTGAGTCTTTCTCCATTTTTTCTCTTTCCCCTCTTAGCAGGAAACAGAGATAGATGAATAATGGGAAAGTATTTGGGGGGAGGGGCTGTGTTATTTAATTCCCTCTAGTTTTGATTTTCATTATCATCAAGTGTTATCAATAGTTCAGAAACTGCTAAGGGATGCATGTGTGTGTGGCATCCTTGTATTACTTTTACTGGTATAAATTGACTCCAAGATAATAAAATACAGGTAATCAACATGTCTGAAATTTCTTTTTTTAATTTCTTGGAGGTGACATCTTTGCTTTCTTTTATTACTTTCAGGAGAGGATGAGGTGGGAATATGCATTTTAGACCTTTATTGGTATTCTTTTCATTTTGTGTTTTGGCAGTATTTGATTTGATCTTGGTGACCGTAGTAACTAACTCTCAAATTGATAGGAGTAGCTTTGGAGGGAGATTAGGTGGGAGAGAAGGTGAAAGTGGGTGGCTTTTGCAAAATGACCAGACTGACCAGAGTGTAATTTCTTCTTTTGAAGGAGCAATGTCAGGAGGCTTTAATTTTCAGGTTACTGATGGTTTGAACTTTGCACCACGACAAATTTTTAGCATCACAGCTCGAGCTCTGATCATTAGCTTGGAAGTAAACAGAGGACTGAGCATCTTCCCAGGTAAGATTTTAACTTCATTGAGTGTTTGGGTTTAAGTGTTTTTCAATTAATAAATTGAAATATCATTTAATATAATATCTTTATAAATATAGAAAGTTCTACCTGCATGGTATAAAGTATTATCTTTTACTATAGAATGACTTTAACAACAGTTACAAAGTCCCAAAAAGGATTGTCTCTTTGCAGGAATTTAACAGAAGTAAGGCTGGGTATCCCCCACCCCGTCCCTCCTCTTTCCTGTTCCTCAGAAGAGGGCATGCTGGTGAAGGGCAATGGGGGAAGCAGTTTTTATGGTCCATGTACACTTTTTTCCTGTACTAGCCTTAAGTTCAGTTCAGTTCAGTCGCTCGGTCGTGTCCAACTCTTTGTGACCCCATGAATCGCAGCACGCCAGGCCTCCCTGTCCATCACCAACTCCCGGAGTTCACTGAGACTCACGTCCATTGAGTCAGTGATGCCATCCAGCCATCTCATTCTCTGTCGTCCCCTTCTCCTCCTGCCCCCAATCCCTCCCAGCATCAGGGTCTTTTCCAATGAGTCAACTCTTCGCATGAGGTGGCCAAAGTCCTGGAGTTTCAGCTTTAGCATCAGTCCTTCCAAAGAAATCCCAGGGCTGATCTCCTTCAGAATGGACTGGTTGGATCTCCTTGCAGTCCAAGGGACTCTCAAGAGGCTTCTCCAACACCACAGTTCAAACGCATCAATTCTTCAGTGCTCAGCCTTCTTCGCAGTCCAACTCTCACATCCATACATGACCACTGGAAAAACCATAGCCTTGACTAGATGGACCTTTGTTGGCAAAGTAATGTCTCTGCTTTTGAATATGCTATCTAGGTTGGTCATAACTTTCCTTCCAAGGAGTAAGCGTCTTTTAAATTTATGGCTGCAATCACCATCTGTAGTGATTTTGGAGCCTAAAAAAATACAGTCTGCCACTGTTTCCACTGTTTCCCCATCTATTTGCCATGAAGTGATGGGACCAGATGCCATGATCTTCGTTTTCTGAATGTTGAGTTTTAAGCCAACTTTTTCACTCTCCTCTTTCACTTTCATCAAGAGGCTTTTTAGTTCCTTTTCACTTTCTGCCATAAGGGTGGTGTCATCTGCATATCTGAGGTTATTGATATTTCTCCCAGCAATCTTGATTCCAGCTTGTGCTTCTTCCAGCCCAGCGTTTCTCATGATGTACTCTGCATAGAAGTTAAATAAGCAGGGTGACAATATACAGCCTTGACGTACTCCTTTTCCTGTTTGGAACCAGTCTGTTGTTCCATGTCCAGTTCTAACTGTTGCTTCCTGATCTGCATACAAATTTCTCAAGAGGCAGGTCAGGTGGTCTGGTATTCCCATCTCTTTCAGAATTTTCCACAGTTTATTGTGATCCACACAGTCAAAGGCATAGTCAATAAAGCAGAAATAGATGTTTTTCTGGAACTCTCTTGCTTTTTCCATGATCCAGCGGATGTTGGCAATTTGGTCTCTGTTCCTCTGCCTTTTCTAAAACCAGCTTGAACATCTGGAAGTTCATGGTTCACATATAGGATCCTTAAAGAAGCAGGAGAGCTTCTGTAATGAGTATCTAGATCTTGGGGTTTTCTTTTTTTTTTTTTTTTTAATATAAAAACCTTGTGTATCAGGGGACCAGCGGTTCTTACTTTGAGGCCCTGCAGCCTTTGAACTGGTTTTTGCCAAAAATTTCAGCTTGGCTGAGATGGAAAGATGTAAGTGAGCATCTCTGACTCAAAACCCTCACTGCAAGGATAGAACAAGGTTTTACCCAATGGCGAGGGTAATGAAAGAGGAGGAAAAAAATTTAAAGCTTGTTATTTCCCTCCAAAAGCGCTGAGGTAGATGGCACAGGAAATAATAACATTTTACATTACAATTTTAAAAAACCCTGTGTATTATAACTTGTTTAACTGATATACATTATCAGTAATGCTGCAGTCCATTGGATTGCAAAGAGTCAGACGTGAATTGGCGACTGAACAACAGCAGCAGTGTTATCAGTAAAATATAAACATTGATCATTTCAATAATATGGTCACTCCATGGTTACTCTAGCCAGTTGTTCTCAACCATTGTGAAGCTTTAAAAAATACCAGTGTCTCAGCCTCACCAATTGAATGGGAATCTTTGGACTAGGTCCTGGCCACCATTTTGTTTTAAGTTTCAGGTGGTCCTGAAGTACAACCAGGACTGCGATCATGGGGCTAGTGGTGTTCTAGTCTTTTAATCGTTATATCTGTGTGAGATAGGTGATGTATTCACAGCAAGTTGGCAGAATTTGTGGCTTAAAGAGATGATATACCTTGATTGTGCAACCAGGAAATAGATAAAGCTTGCTGCTGCTGGTAAGTCGCTTCAGTCCTGTCCACCTCTGTGCGACCCCATAGACGGCAGCCCACCAGGCTCCCCCAACCCTGGGATTCTCCAGGCAAGAACACTGGAGTGGGTTGCCATTTCCTTCTCCAATGTATGAAAGTGAGAAGTGAAAGTGAAGCCACTCAGTCGTGTCCAGCTCTTCTCGACCCCATGGACTGCAGCCTACCAGGCTCCTCCGTCCATGGGATTTTTCAGGCAAGAGTACTGGAGTGGGTTGCCATTGCCTTCTCCAAGATAAAGCTTACATACCTCTAAATAAACCTAGAGAAAAATCACTGTTCATAACTTTCAAAAAAAAAATTTTTTTTTGAAATTTTTAGGTGCCTTAAGCATTTGAGCTCACAAAAAGAATCTTTATCAAAATCTAACTGAAGATATGTTAACCTGGATTCTTCTCTTCTAAAACCTTTTTATATTCCGTAATTTTTCTCTGAAAAGTGCAATGCTTCTATCCTTTTTCAAGGCAATTAGAGTGTCATTTGGTGTTTTAAAAAATAAGCAAACTGCTACACCCTAATATTTTGGAAAAAAAATACAGCCATCTATTAAAAAGAGGGTCTAAACTTAGAGTAAATCTGGTTGCTGCAAAAGATTAAATACCTTTCATCTATTCTCGCTAAACCCTGGTTTGTGACTGAAGACAGTTTTATTGGATTCAAGGGGAGTTATAGCCACTGTAGCTTAGAAAGTTTCAAGTTTCTGGCACCTGTTTTACTGAATATTAATTTAGCAAAAAAAAACATGTTAAAATATCTCTTGTCACCCTTGTGGAACTCTGCAAAACATAGAGTAACCGTGGACACAGCCCTGAGTAACCATCCCCTTTCCCTTTCCGACATGCACTGCATCTGCCCTACTCTGGCCTCCCTGCATCCTGTATCTAAGAACCCTCCGCCAGAACTTTACATTATCCTCAGATGCCAAAGTGAGTTGTTTCCTTTTCCAGCTCCCCCTAGCCTGTTAGGTCTGTTATTCTTGGTTCTCTGTCATTCTCTATCCCCAGACCATGACTTATATCCAACTCCAGCCCCTGGTCAGTAGGAAGGAAGATGAATTTTCGTGTACGTTTCCATCAGTTGATTCTTAACATTTGATCTGATCTTGGGTGGGTGTGGAATGAGAATGAGGGAGTCATAGATTTTAGAGATGGGGTGGACATTATGGGTCCCTTGGTCCAGTTGTTCTTGGCATTCTTCCTACCCTAATGTCCCCAAGTAGCAGTGGCCCCTCTGTTCTGCATCAGAATTCCTGGATGTGGGCTGTGGTTCTGAAGACCACACGGCCTCATCCTCTCTCCAGAGGCATAGTTGAGTCTTGCTCAGCCTGGCTCTGCTGCAGCCTCCTGAGGATATTGGTCCCTGATGCTGTGTAAAGCTGCAGGGGTGATGATGACAGATGCCTGATGCTGAGAGCAGGCCTTGAGTGACCTCTGCCTCCTCCATCTATTAGCCAGCCCTTTGGCGGGGGAAGGAGTTGGGGGACTCTCTGTGTCCCACCTCTGGTGTGGCTCCAGGTGTCAGCTGTCAGCTACTGTAGCTCTTGTCAGACTCAAGTTGACCTATATGTTCTGAAATATTGGAGACAGTTTATTCCTTTTTATAGAGCTATGGACTTCATAGAACTGTAATAGGAGAAAATCTATTTCTATTATAGGACAGTATCAATAGATACTATTGATACCTGTGTTTTTATAGTGTTTTGTATCTTTTTAATCTACTGAACTGGGTTGTTATAAAGATTTAAACAAAATAATGTGTTTAAAAGCAAATTTTGATCATCTTTATTTGGCACAAAAGTAACTGAGATGTGGGCAGGTTCAAAGTCAGGTAACTGATAGGAATCGTAAGCCTCGAGACGAAGCGCTGACACGACCCCCAAACCTTGTGCTCGGATCACAGTATCTGTTCTTTCTGTGTGTGCCTGTGTTCCAGGACTGCCTCTATATTAGAATATCAGCTCCCTGAGAATAAGACCATCATGGTGGCTGCTTCGTTTGTCCCCTTCTTAATGTTATTGATGGATTGATACACACAACCAGGAAAAGGTGCAGAGCAATTTAATAAGCAGCAGTGCTTATGTGGAAATGTTGTATGTTTTACTCTCTTGGAATATTAAAATATTATAGCCCAGCATTAGTCAATTTTTTTTTTTCAATCACTCCCACTGAGCTCATACCAGTTGGCTTTTCATCATCACCCCAGCAGACTTGGGCCATGCTGTTCTGCCTCCTTTGTATACTGCCTTAAAAAGCGGCCCTGGCTTGAGACTTGTGAGAATTTGTAGGGTAAGCCAAAATAGTTATAAAAATACTTACTGAGTGAATGTTTGAAGGTTAGTTATAATTTGTGTTGTTGTTACTGTTTAGTTGTTAAGTCGTATCCGACTATTTTGTGACCCCATGGACTGTAGCCTGCCAGGCTCCTCTGTCCATGAGATTCTCCAGGCAAGAATACTGGAGTGGGTTGCCATTTCCTTCTCCAAGGATCTTCCTGACCCAGGGATCAAACTGGCATCTCCTGCATTGCAGGCAGATTTTTTACCACTGAGTCACCTGGGAAGCCCAGTTATAATTTGTATGCCCTGCCAAATTTGAAAAGTCAATCTTTAACTCAATTATTTTAAAATAGGAAGAGCTGTAGTTCTAAACAGACTTTTTGGTTGTCAACTAAGAAAGTAAACTTAATGTATATTTTCTTTATTATTTTGTATATAAGTATCAGTTCAGTTCAGTTGCTCAGTCATGTCCGACTCTCTGTGACCCCATGAATCTCAGCACGCCAAATACACATACATATATAGGTGTGTGTATACTTATACATGTATTCTATTTCTTTCAGAAAAAATTGTTCCCCAGAAAGGAATTTTGTAACCAGTTTTTCACCTTGAATGCCACCATTGAATGTGTTTATATTTAGTTTTAGCATGTTGGAACATACTGTGGCCTTAGGTTCTAGTCTTTCTGCGTATCTAAGTTAAACCTGGCTCTTTTACAAAGAGTGTAGAGGGGGGTGTTGACCTTGAGAGTTTTGTCAGACTGGTTTGGAATATAAGCTTGCACAGACCTAGAGTTAAGTAACTGAGCAGTGAAGGATATTCATAGCAAACTGTATGACCTCAGTCCCCTTGGGGTTTGGTTATGCTATGGAGGGAATCATGTCTCACCAATGGGCCATCTGTCCTGCATGATGGGAATTGAGGGAGAGAAGAAAGCAGAAGGAAGTCACAGCATGTTGCTAAAGGGTTTGGAGCAGAGATTTATAAAATCTTTTAGTCAGATGGTCTTGAAACACTGAATTGAATATTGTAAGACTTAGTGGGAGATAACCAAGAGCTTTAAGAAAAGACTGTCAGTCCTCAAGGCAAAAATTAAAGACTTAACTCGTTGGGGAAATAAGAGATTTACACTCAGGAGTATAGTAATCATGCAAAATATATTATCCTAAGTGTCCAGTGAGGGTGCAGCCTGGTGAACTCCTTGAGTTTGGGGGAGGAAAATTTCCCATAGGCAACAATGGGGAGGGAGGTCTTGTTGGCCAGATGGGTCTTAAGCTGCCTCTTCAGAGTGAGCAGCATTGTGATGGTGGGAACAGAGAGGGGAGAGGTTACCAGTGAGGACAGCATGATGCAGAGGCAAAGCCCAGGGAGGAGGCAGGCTGTGTCTGGAAGGTGGAGAGCTGCATCTATCAGATTTCCTGAATCATTCATCACATTTCCTAACTCAGGGGTCATTTTAACTGAGCTCAAAGTATTGGATTGGCCAAAAAGTTCATTTCGGTTGTAGCATCTTACAGAAAAACCGAAATGAACATTTTTGCCAACTCAATAGTATGATATAGGCAATATGGTGAGTGCCAACTTTCTAATAATACTGACTTCAGAGTCAGTGAGATCTACATTTAACCATTAGGCAAGGTGCTTAACCTTATCATCCCTTCTTAGCGATGAGGAAAAAAATACATACATCTTAGGAGTTATATGACATCTACATGAAAAGGCAGGACTGGGTCCGTGCTGTTTCCTGGTATATCTCCGTTCCTTATTAGAGGGCTTGTTGCATACACAGCATTTGATAATGTCCGTTGAAGGAATGCACAAGACCTCCTAGCCCAAGGGGCCATGAAACTCTTGCTGTTATGGTGGTGGTTGTTTTTCATGAAGCAAACATCATAGGATATGAGTATGTTTGAGAACTGCTATACTTAAAAGAAGGGCAAAAAGAAATCTTTACTCCAAGACTTAGAGTCTTCAACATGCCAACTTGCTTTTGAAATCGCCATGAGGTACATGTAGAGTGGGAGCTTGCCAAACAGATATGGTTACAGTGCCCTTTTATTACCACACTCCTGGTAGGGCAGTTCTTCTATAGAATATAAATTTAGGTGGGACTTTAGTGAAATCTTGCCCAAATTAAGTGCTTGAAGCTAACTGATGAAAATATCAATGCTTGGATGAAAGAAGGTGGGATTGGGGGAAAGTGATGTTTGGCTCTTGGTGAATTGGGCTGCGTGGTCAGAGATGCTCATCAGGCATTTGCAGCAGGGAGCCAGCTAGTCTTGCTGACTGAGCATGCTCTGGGTGACTGCTGACTAGGAACTGGACACCCTCCTGGGTTAGGAAGCTGGACGAGGGAATGAGGGATTAATATACTCTGGCTGGGCAAGAAGTACTCTTGACCTGGGACATCTCTGGTGGGCCCTCTACCCAAAAAGACTTTTTGAAATTGACCTGTCTGGTGATCCAGAGGCTAAGACTCTGCCCTTCCAGTGCAGGAGGCTCAGGTTCAGTCCCTGGTCAGGGAACTAGATCCCACATGCTTCAACTAAAGATAAATAAAACGTTTTTTTTTTTTTTTTAAAGAGCCCTCCCACCAACTCCCCCTTCACCTGCCAAAGATAATCCTTGAGGTGAAGGAATAAATGAAAAGATAAGAGTCTGATTTCATTAAGGAAATAATTAAGAAAGCACAGTGTTAAAAGTTCCAAAGAAAAATTGAAGATGAGAAGAAGTTGGATGTTGGGGTGCCAGAGACTGCACACAAAAGAGATATAATCCACCTGACAAGAGGGGGGACCCTTGCTTGACAGGTAATAGAGAATGGGCCTCAGTTATGACTTCATGTAACATTGACTGAATGTACAGAATAATTCTTCTTGGCCTCCCCAGGATGACCTCATTGCCTGGGTCCCCAGTTCCAGAAGCTAAAAGGTAGCAGTGACTTTCAGCAGCAAGAACTATAGCAATACAGGAGGCAATTAAAGCATACTTGTGTGTGTGTGTACCAAGGCAGTCCTGACTTTGGGGCAGAACTGTGTTCCTGAGGCTTATATTTCCAGGAACTTCTGCCTCCTCTCAGGGGCCCCAGGGCCTAGTGCCTATCCCCAGAAAACTCAGATATTTTATTTTACTTTATTATGTTTATCTTGTCTTGTTTTATTGTATCTTATTTTAGTCTTTTGTTTGGTAGCTTTATAAAGGTATAATTGACAAAAATTGTAAGATATCTGAAATATATAATGTGATGATTTGGTGTATGTGTACACTGTGAAAGGATCCTTCCCAAATCAAGCTAATGAATACATTCATCTCTTCCTATGTTTACTTTTTTCTTTTCACTTTTACTCCCTTAGCAAGTATCGATTGTACAATGAAGTGTTATTTACTATAATCACCATGCTGTACAGTAGATCTTCAGACCTTATTTATCTTATAACTGAAAGTTTGTACCCTTTTACCAAACTCTCCCCCATTTCCTTCACCCCCAGCCCCTGGCAACCACTTTCCAATCTCTGTTTCTGAGTTTGACTTAAAAAAAATTCCACATATAAGTGATACCATTCAGTATTTGTCTTTGTCTGGCTTGTTTCACATTAGCCTAATGCCCTCTGGCTTCATCCATAATGACAGGATTTCCTTCTTTTTTAAGGCTAAATACTATTCCAGAGTGTGTGTGTGTGTGTGTGTGTGTGTGTGTGTGTGTGTGTGTTCACTGTGTAGCTCAGTTGGTAAAGAATCCTCCTGCAACGTAAGAGACCCAGGTTTGATTCCTGGGTCAGGAAGATCCCCTGGAGAAGGGATAGGCTACCCACTCCAGTGTTCTTGGGCTTCCTTGGTGACTCAGATAGGTCCTCCTATTTAAGTCCACGAACATATGGACACCTTATCTTTGACAAAGGAGGCAAGAATATACAATGGATTAAAAACAATCTCTTTAACAAGTGGTGCTGGGAAGACTGGTCAACCATTTGTAAAAGAATGAAACTAGAACACTTTCTAACACCATACACAAAAATAAACTCAAAATGGATTAAAGATCTCAACGTAAGACCAGAAACCATAAAACTCCTAGAGGAGAACATAGGCAAAACACTCTCCGACATACATCACAGCAGGATCCTCTATGACCCACCTCCCAGAATATTGGAAATAAAAGCAAAAATAAACAAATGGGACCTAATTAAACTTAAAAGCTTCTGCACAACAAAGGAAACTATTAGCAAGGTGAAAAGGCAGCCTTCAGAATGGGAGAAAATAATAGCAAATGAAGCAACTGACAAACAACTAATCTCAAAAATATACAAGCAACTCCTACAGCTCAACTCCAGAAAAATAAATGACCCAATCAAAAAATGGGCCAAAGAACTAAATAGACATTTCTCCAAAGAAGACATACAGATGGCTAACAAACACATGAAAAGATGCTCAACATCACTCATTATCAGAGAAATGCAAATCAAAACCACTATGAGGTACCATTTCACGCCAGTCAGAATGGCTGTGATCCAAAAGTCTACAAGCAATAAATGCTGGAGAGGGTGTGGAGAAAAGGGAACCCTCTTACACTGTTGGTGGGAATGCAAACTAGTACAGCCACCATGGAGAACAGTGTGGAGATTCCTTAAAAAACTGGAAATAGAACTGCCTTATGATCCAGCAATCCCACTGCTGGGCATACACACTGAGGAAACCAGAAGGGAAAGAGACACGTGTACCCCAATGTTCATCACAGCACTGTTTATAATAGCCAGGACATGGAAGCAACCTAGATGCCCATCAGCAGATGAATGGATAAGAAAGCTGTGGTACATATACACAATGGAGTATTACTCAGCCATTAAAAAGAAAACATTTGAATCAGTTCTAATGAGGTGGATGAAACTGGAGCCTATTATACAGAGTGAAGTAAGCCAGAAAGAAAAACACCAATACAGTATACTAATGTATATATATGGAATTTAGAAAGATGGTAACAATAACCCTGTGTACGAGACAGCAAAAGAGACACTGATGTATAGATCAGTCTTATGGACTCTGTGGGAGAGGGAGAGGGTGGGGAGATTTGGGAGAATGGCATTGAAACATGTATAATATCATGTATGAAACGAGTCGCCAGTCCAGGTTCGATGCACGATACTGGATGCTTGGGGCTGGTGCACTGGGACGACCCAGAGGGAGGGTATGGGGAGGGAGGAGGGAGGAGGGTTCAGGATGGGGAACACAGGTATACCTGTGGCGGATTCATTTCCATATTTGGCAAAACTAATACAATATTGTAAAGTTTAAAAATAAAATAAATAAATAAATAAAATGAGTTAAAGATTGACTTTTCAAATTAGGCAGGGCATACAAATTATAACTGGGCTTCCCTGGTGACTCAGATAATAAAGAATCCACTTGCAATATGGGAGACCTGAGTTGAATCCTTGGGTTGGGAAGATCCCTTGGAGGAAAGCGTGGCAACCTACTCCAGCATTCTTGCCTGGAGAATCCCCATGGACAGAGGAGCCTGGTAGGCTACAGTCCATAAGGTCGCAGAGTCAGACATGACTGAGCAACTAAGCACAGCACAGTGTATGTGTATGTGTGTGTGTGTATATATGTGTGTGTGTGTGTATATATATATGTATGTATGTGTATATATATCACATTTTACAACATTTTTTTGATCTATTCATCCACTGATTGACATTTAAGTTGTCTCTATACCTTGACTATTTTGAATAATGCTGCAACAAACATGGGAGTACAGATTTTCCTTTGAGATAATGAATTTGTTTCCTTTGAATGCATACCCAGAGGTGGGGTTTCTGGATCATATGGTAGTTCTACTTTTAATTTCTTAAGGAAACTCTGTACTGTTTTCCATGGTGACTGCATCAATTTACATTCCCATCAGCCGTGCACAAGGGTTCTGTTCTCTTTTCTCCACATCCCTCACTAGCATTTGTGACTTCATGTCTTTTTGTTAATGGGCATCCTGACAGGTATGAGGTGATATCTTATTGTGGTTTTGACTTGCATTTCCCTGATGGTTAGCATTGATGAACACCTTTCCTTGTACCTGTTGCCTATTTGTAAGTCTTCTTGGGAAAAATGTCTATTTAAGTCATTTGCCCATTTTAAAATTGGGTTATTTGGGGATTTTTCTACTAAGTTGTATAGATCCTTGTATATTTTGGATATTAACCCTTTATCAGAGATGTGGTTTGCAAGTATTTTCTCCCATTCCACAGGTTGCCTTTTCATCTTGTTGATGGTTTTCTTTGCTGAGTGGAGGAAATTTTGTTTATTTTTTGTTTTGTTGTCTGCTATTTTAAAGGGAACCTTAGTTAATTAAAGCCTTAGAACATTCCTTGCATGTTTGAAAATCTTACTGAAAGCTGGCTTTCCCCATGTATTAGCTATAGTCAAGGTCTTGCCTTTAAGCACCTAACATGGTTTAAATACTGCAGTTGGTGGCCCTCACTCTCCAGGGCTATAATGGCTGAGTAATGAAAGCACAGTGGATGTCACTTAGGAGGCTTAGTTAAACAATTTATCGAGTGCCTACTCCAAGAGCTAGTGCAAGGCCCCTGTGCAAGACCTGATGCTAAGGCCCTTTAGCGAGGGCTAAAACAGAAGAGAGAAGGTGAAATTCTGGGCCAGGTGGACTGCATGAATCTCTCTCAGATCTGCCATCCTATCAGGTTGGGATTACTCCCTAATCCCGTGCAAAGTGAAGGGATATGTACTTCAGCCCTGTATTCCTCAAGCTGTGGTCCTTCTGCTCTGTAAAGTGATTAGAATGGAAAGTGAAAGGAGGTGTTTAGAAAATTTTATAGCAATTTGACATTGTTGCAATGTTTTATTGTGTTTTATAAAATTATTGGCCCACAGTGGATTTAGGGGGAAACACTGATCCTTCAGTACGGAGCATGTGAGAAGCACTGCTCTAACCTGCATGTCCCCCAGTCTCTCTGGCCATTGATTATCAATGAGGTCACATTGGCACACTGACCTCTCACACTGGTTCTTCTTCCCATGATATCCACACAGGCTCTTCCCTCCCCATGTTATCCATGCAGCGTGCATGTCTGGGGGTCCTTTGGGACCTCTCACATTTGTTCCAGAGCCAGCCTCTCCCTCAGGTGTCCACAGATGGACACTCCATGGAGCACCTACAGCCGCCATCAGGCCAGGATGGGCCTGTCCTCCCGGGGAGGGGGCTGTCTCCTGTTCTGTCCATGCACAACGTCGACTCCCCCTTCCTGTGCCCAGAGCTGAGCTGGGTGCCACTCACCTGGCCATGGCTTCTTTCTCTTGAGATCAGTTAGACACACAGGACTGTGGGGGCTGAGGGGGTCTTTTCGTGGGATTTTCCTTTCATCTCCAGCCCTAGTAGCAAAGCACATCCACAAACAGATGCCTCATGGATCACTAGCTCCTCATAGCCCGATTTCAAGTTAAAGTTAGCTAGTCTCCTGTACATAACTACGCGTTTTCCAGTTCCCAGGGGTCTTTAAAAGTCATTAACCATAGCCTTCATATGCTCTACATGCATGTTTTAATCTTCACTTAGGTTCCGTGAAGCCCCTTTCATCTCGTGACCTGCGAGCTGTGACCAACGATGTGGACAGTGCAGGAAACAGAACTATAACCTTTACCGTCATACGTTCCCCTAGACTCGGGAGGCTGCTACGTGTCAATTCTGACAACAGCACGGAGGACGTTTCCGTGTTTACGCAGAATCTGGTGAGTCCTGATGTACTTATGGGCAGCTGGACTGGGCTCGGTGTCTGTGCAAAGCGGGCCCCTCGCTGCTGGTCCTCATCCTGTTAAAGTCAAGCAGAGGTGCCCCTTTGCCCAGGCAGGTACTCATTCCAGCTGTGCTGGTCTTAAAACTGGACACTGTGGTGAACACAGGATAAAACACAACTGGCGGAAAACACCAAGCAAATTCAAACCTCGTGTCTAATAAATAAGAGGGAATCCTTTTATCACTAAAGATGAATTTAAAGGGAACCCAAAGCAGAGTTACAAGAATAAATCCTGCAGGATATGTCTGTGTACATTTATGCTTAATATATGAACTGATATACGTAATTTCATATATTACAGTTGTATGTATGCATGTAAATATGTATGTGTATAAAATGTGTGTGTGTATTTAATCTGCACCCAGAGCCATCTGTTTCCAACTTCTTACCACCAGCATCTATGTAGGTGCCTTTTTATTTAAATGTATAAGCCTTCAAGTCATTTGATTTTTTTTTTTTTTTTACTTTTGCAACCTAGGAATCTGACTGCTTATGTGTGATTTCATTTTCTAAAAATCTTTGTTTCCAAATTGTCTTCTTGAATATAACTGTTGCACGTCATTCAACTTTCTTTTTCCATTCTTAAACAATGGGAACAGGGATATGGTAGCTGATCTGGCTGTAGCTTTACATGACTAAGGAATAAAAAAGTCTTGTCAAGTTTAGAGGAAATAGCCAGAGTGAACCACAAATCTGCCTTTAACTGTTGAGCCATTTTTCTCCAGTGTGATGTAGCAGAATTGAATTTAGCTTTTGCTTTGCAATTGCTTTTGTCTGGGATGCATTGAAGGGAACAGATCATAAGGTTAGCAGAAGTTCTGAAAGGGACATTGAAAAGAGGAGGTATAAATTCTCTAGTTCACAGTTGTACTCTGGAGGAAGGAAAAAAGAAATTAAGGATGAAAACTACATTGTGAGGGGGAACTTTTAATGCGCCCAAAGGCATCAAAACTTGCCTAGTTTTTTTTTGCTAGTATTTTGAATACTAGCAAGAATGATGACAGTCCTATTAAGATGCCTTGACTCTAGCCCTAGTTCTTTAAAAAATTATTTTTTGATGGTGATCATTTCAAGCTTTAATTTCCACTGCTTTCATTGCAAATATATAATAATTTAGATTGGAGTGCGTGCATGCTCAGTCATGTCCAACTTTTTTGCAACCGCATGGACTGTAACCCACCCGGCTCCTCTGTCCATGGAATTTTCCAGGCAAGAATACTGGAGTGGGTTGCCATTCCCTTTTCCTGGGGATCTTCCCAGGGATCAAACCCAGATCTCCTGCATTGAGGAGATTCTTTACCGTCTGAGCCACCAGGGAAGCCCAGAAGGCCAACTAGTAGGGCAGAAAAAGTCTTGATTGATTGGTATCATCAGTGGCAGCTGTTTGTATCATCAGTGACAGGTATTTGTCTGTGGGTGGTGTGTTACCGTGGGGCTCAGGGCTGGAAAGCACCTGCACAGTGGTGTCGGGATGAGGGGTGTTAGACCCAGCTGGTGGTCCTCGTGGAGGCAGGGCCAGGCTGCAGTGTGGACGCACAGCCTGGGCAACGTCACAAGTCAGGTGTGGTCAGAGAGAAAGGTGTGTTCTCCTTGAATGGACCAGCAGAACATCCCTCTTCTCCACACAGCCCTTTCCTCTCCAGAGCATGCACCCAACATGCCAGTGTGGCCTTTGCCCAGTGCTTTGAATCAGAGGACAATGGGGAGACCCTTCTGTTGTGTACCAGGCATCAGGCCTTTATGCAGGTAACTCCCGGTTGGGATGATTCCTATTTCCCCAAAACAGCATCTAAGATACTTTTAGAGTCTGTGGGAATTCAGCACAGCAGCCCATACTCCCTGTCTTCAGTATAAGAGTGTGGACAGAGCATATCATGTAGGAATCGGGTGCCTTCTTGCTGCTCCTTGAGCCACTACTGACCACTTATGACTGAGGACACAGCCTTGGCCTCTGAAGTGGGAAGACCTGGATTAACTCTGTGAGTTATAATGTATCTTTTAATCCTTAGTTTCCTCATCTGTAAAATGGGGGGAAATAGTAGTAATGACAGTTGAAACCATTTTGAACATTCCCTATGTCCCAGGATGCCATTAGAATGGCAACTTTCTCAGCTTTCTGCTGAGTTGTGTTATTGTTCAGTTGCTCAGTCTTGTCTGACTCTGCAACCCCTCTTTGCGGCTGCAGCACACCAGGCCTCCCTAACCTTTACTATCTCCCAGAGTGTGCTTAAATTCATGTCCATTGAGTCAATGATGCTATCTAACCATCTCATTCTCTGTCGCTCCCTTCTCCTTTTGCCTTCAATCTTTCCCAGCATCAGAGTCTTTTCCAATGAGTCAGCTCTTTGCATCAGGTGCCCAAACAAAGAATTGGAGCTTCAGCTTCAGCAACAATCCTTCCAATGAATATTCAGGGTTGATTTCCTTTAGGATTGACTGGTTTGGTCTCCTTGCTGTCCAAGGGACTCTCAAGAGTCTTCTCCAGCACCACAATTTGAAAGCATCAATTCTTTGGCACTCAGCTTTCTTTATGGTCGAACTCTCACATCTGTATGTGCCTACTGGAAAAACCATAGCTTTGACTAGATGGACCTTTGTCTGCAAAGTGAAGTCTCTGCTTTTTAATATGCTATCTTGGTTTGTCATAGCTATTCTTCAGAGGAACAAGCGTCTTTTAATTTCGAGACTGCAGTCGCTGTCCGCAGTGATTTTGGAGCTCAAGAAAATAAAATCTGTCAATGCTTCCCCTTTTCCCCCTTCTATTTGCCATGAAGTAATGGGACTGTCTGCCTTGACTTAGGTCTTTTGAATGTTGAGTTTCAAGCCAGCTTTTTCACTTTCCTCTTTCACCCTCATCAAGAAGCTCTTTAGTTCCTCTTCACTTTCTGCCATAAGAGTGGTATCACCTGCATATCTGAGGTTGTTGATATTTCTCCTGGAAATCTTGATTCCAGCTTATGATTTATCCAGCCTGGCATTTTGTATGATGTACTCTGCATAGAAGTTAAATAATCAGGGTGATAACATAAAGCCTTGACATACTCCTTTTCCAATTTTGAACCAATCCGTTGTTTCATATCCAGTTCTAATTGTTGCTTCTTGACCCACATACAGGTTTCTCAGGAGGCAGGTAAGGTGGTCTGGTACTCTCATCTCTTTTAGAGTTTTCCACAGTCTGTTGTGATCCTCACAGTTAAAGGCTTTAGCATAGTCAATGAAGAAGTAGATGTTTTTCTGGAATTCCCTTGCTTTCTCCATGATCCCACAAGTGTTGGCAATTTGATCTGTGGTTCTTGTGCCTTTTCTAAACCCAGCTTGTATATCTGGATATTCTTGGTTCACATACTGCTGAAGCCTAGCTTGAAGGATTTTGAGCATTACTTCCTAGCATGTGAAATGAGCACAACTGTGTGGTAGTTTGAACATTCTTTGGCATTGTCCTTCTTTGGGATTGGAATGAAAGCTGAACTTTTCTAGTCCTGTGGCCACTGCTGAGTTTTCCAAATTTGCTGACATATTGAGTGCAGCAGTTTCACAGATTTCTTTTATATTACTAATTATATTGCTTTGCAGGCTGGGATCCTAAAGCACAGGGAAGTTAAGCCACTTGCCCGCAGCTACGCAGTTCACAAGTGTCAGAGTCAGGATTGGAACTCAGGGTCTCGATTATAGGTCATGCTCCTATCTGCTAGTCCATACTTTCCTCTTAGAGTTTATAATGAATTAACACAAGAAAGTAAATACAAAATGTTTAGCACACTGCCCCACATGTAGCAGATGCTAAATAAATAGTAGCTAAGGCTGTTGTGATTCTCCTTTTGTCCTTGAAAATGTGAGAAGTTCTTTCCTCTGGTAGCCAAAGGACTACTTTCATGGGGCAGGCCATTTTCTGGGACACTGGAGTTGGCTGCTACATCTCCCCTAATGGGCTGTGGTGATCCCATGAATGGAAATGAGGCCGTGAGAGGAAAGTGGCGTTTGCTTCATCCTGTCGCCCACTCACTGATTCCCTTTGTGGAAGAGTCCCTGGTGTTCTGGAACACATTTCCCTGAGCGATGACGAGAAGAGGAGGCTGGGGACCATGTCAGGGGCTTCCTGTCTGGATCCAGCAGCACTGCATCCTTGGGCAGAGCACAGGCTGGAGGCAGACTGAGGCCTGAGGCTGGGGCAGCGCCAAGGATCCCACCCCAGAGGGTCAGGGCAAGGAGGACCCGGTGGAAGGTCTCACCAGAGAAGCTGGGAGCGGCTGAACAAACCTGGTGTTTTTTGCAGGATGTGTTTGGCTAAGTTTGTAAGCTTCTGTGAATAAATTTCATCAAAATACCCTGACTCCCCTTCCGCTTCTTTAGTCACAAAGAGCATCAGTACTTATGGAGGAGAGGAGAATGTGCAAAGGAAACTCTGCAAGAATATAAACCCAAATGCTAACTCTGGCTCTTTCAGTGTGTGTGGGTTTTTTGAGTTTTTATGTAACACATGCTTATTGTAAAAATAAAATTAGGAAACATTAGAGCAGAACATTAATATTGAGATATGTATGGTGGAGTCCCTTTGCTGTCCCCCTGAAGCTATCACAACATTGTTAACCAGTTATACTCCAATATAAAATAAAAAGCTAAAAAAATATAAAAATAAAAAAGGTCCTGACATCAAAACAAAGAAAATTAGTACTGAAAAAGAGTAGAGCATCATCAAAAAATCCACTGCAATTGGTGTTTAGGTGAAGGCGTTCCAATTCTGTTTAGCTTGTGTGTTCAAAAATGCACATTTTGATTTGTGACTTGGGAAGAGAAGGAAACTTACTGTTTACCTCCCTGACTTTCTTCTTTTCAGATCCTGTCTTCTTCTTCACATGCAAATAGATTATGAATCCCTTCATAAAATCAATAGTTTTATGGGCTCTGTCATACAGGACCTTGGTCAAATTCTCAGCCATTTTATGATGGTTCAGTTTCCTCCCCAGCAGCTCCAGAAAAAGTAAAAAAGAGGGTGGGATAGGTTTTGGAGGTAGCGACTATGGTTAAAACCTTTTCCCTGAAATTATTGAACAAGGACCTTAACTGAACACTTATTGTGTGCTTTGATTAGTCCTCTTCAATCTGGTTGGTGAGAAGAGATGTTACAGAGGAAACAATTTTCATTATAAAAGGAGCTCAGAGCTGTTCAGCCATGTTCATGTAATATAATGGCTTCAGTTGCCTTTTGACTTTTTAGATTAGTTTTTTCTAATTTCAAGAGTTAGTTCTAGCCCATAACCTGCCAAGGGTCCAATGGGGAGAGGGCTTCAGACAGGTGGTGGCTGAGTCTTTTTTCACACCTTTACCTTAAAGGATAAATTCTTTCCAGCTCTCTACCACTCAGCTAGGGGAGGCAGAAACACTGTATCATTTGCATGTAAAACCTATACCCTGTCTGGCTTTTGATAGATAAACAAAAATGACCATTTAAATTAATGGCTCTGGATGGTTACAGCTAATGAAAGAAATCAAGACATTTCTTGCTTAATATCACCCTTTGGAAGAGTAATTGTGGGGAAAACATTTGTTAGTTAATAGCTCAAAATACTTTCTTATCCTGGAATAAATTAATGATTTTCAAACCATACCATATCAACCTACCAAGATAAACAGTAACATTCTTGTTTTTCACCTGCGTAATTTTACAACTGCCCAAGAGCGAATAGCTAAACCACAAAAATTTGTGCTGAAAATCTTACATCCTGAAGAATTAAACATACAAATACACAGAGAAGGTGAATCATCAAATTTTAAAATGAAATAAAACCTTTCTACAAACGTAGAGAAATTATTGTTCATTTCAAAGAATGTACAAAGTAAGAATTGAATTCTCTAAAGAATTCTCTGACTAGTAGAGCACAAGGCTAATTGAGTGATTTTCATTCCAGTGCTTGTTTAGATAATTTGAAATCATTAAAAAGCAAAGTGTTCTGGTTTTGAGGTTTATGACGCCTGGCCTTTTTTCTTTTCCATAAAGCCCAGTAATTGCGTTTCAGCCATTATGCTGTTATGGGTAGATCATCCATCTTCATCTCTGCCTGCTGCTTCAGCACAGATACAGGATTCCAGGTCCACATTTAGAAAATGATACAATCGATTCTGGGTTATGAGTTTTGTCTAATAACCCCTTCTAGACTCTGAAATCAGCGTGTACATTTTAAGACATTGTGAACGCATTTCCCATAGGAGAGAAGCTAATTTATTATAACTTAATGGAGACTGTAATGGGATGGTTAAACTTTGGCTCTTTTATTTTCTGTGCAGGGAAGGATAAGCTTCTTTGTGTTAGTGATCACTCTTGCCCCACCCTGACCCCTGCTTTCTTGGGGTCTCTTCAGTGACAAGCTTAATGGCAACTAGACTCAGTAGACATTTTGAACATTTTCCAGTTTCTTGTTTTAGCAATTTTGATTTGGCCCTTGCAGTTCACTGAATTATGTGCTAGCATATTTTTGCATGCATGGAAATTATTGTATTGCATTGTCATTTAGCCACCTATTCATTGTTCAAACTTGAAGCTGGCTTTGAATAACCAAAAAAGCAGAGAGAACTAATTCCCATTTCAGTGAGCATGGTTGAGCTTTTCTCCTTTTATTAACTTCCTAAAGCTGCTGTAATAAATGACCTCAGACTTGGTGGCTTAAAACAGCAGAAATTTACTGTCTCATAGTTCTGGAGGCCAGAAGTTGGAACTCCATTTCACTGGACTGAAGTCAAGGCAGTGGCAGGGCTATGCTCTCTCTGGAGGCACTAGGGGAGAACTTCTTCCACTCCTGTCTTCCTGCTCCTGGTGGCTGCCAGCCTTTCCTGGTATGTGGCCGCATCTCTCTAATTTCTGTCTTCGTGGTCACATTGCCTTCTCCTCTTCTGTCTGTATCTTTTAGCCCTCTGCATCCCTCTTATTCATGTGATTGCAGTTCGAGCCCACCTGAATAATCCAGGATACCCTTCCCGTCTTAGGAAGATTGACTTAGTCACATCTGCAAAGTCTTTGCCATAGAAGGTAACACTCACAGGTTCAAGAGATTTGGCCCTGATATTTTTGGTGGGTGTTTTTAGCCTAGTATGTTCATATAGAATAAAAGCGAGGTGTCCCATACGATCTCACTTGGTAGTTTTATTAAAGGACTCCATGCTTGTAATGGTATAAGGCCCATGAAAATCTACGTCTGTGCGTGTGTGCTGAGTCACTTCAGCCGTGTCTGGCTCTGCAGCCCCATGGACCGTAGCCCACCAGGCTCCTCTGTCCATGGGATTTCCCAGGCTGGAGTGGGTTGCCATGCCCTTCTCCAGAGGATCTTCCCAACCCAGGGATCAAACCCAAGTCTCTTACATCTCCTGCATTGGTAGGTGGGTTCTTTACCACAAGTGCCATCTGGGAAGCCCAAATCTGTGTCTGAAAGTGTTAGTCGCTCAGTTGTGTCCAACTATTTGCGACTCCATGGACTGTAGCCCATCAGGCTCCTCTGTCCAAAGAATTCTCCAGGCAAGAATACTGGAGTGGGTAGCCATTCCCTTCTCCAGAAAAAAAGAGTCTGCTTTTTTTTAAAAGAAGCAAGTCTGCTTCCATATAAATGTGGATTTGGACCTCTCTGTCAGGTAGGGCTGTAGATGGATATATTGCTAGGCTCCCATGAAGAGCTTTTTGTTGTAATATTTTTTATGTAGAGTATAGAGGAGCATGGATAATTGTTTGGGCCTGGTTTTCAGTTGCCCGTTTCTAGCTGGAGATTTCCAGATATCACCATTTAGGAACTTAAGTTTCCTAAAATGCCTCTTCTATCCATTTCCAGTAAGGAGAGTCATGCCTGGGACTTACACATGCCTGATACCTGGGCACCCTCTAAGCTGGTTCATCCTGAGCTGCCCCAGACTTCTGACCTCTTCTGGGAACCTTTGAACAGCTATGCCCAACTAGCTGTTCACTGCAGGCATGTTGGTCCCAGTCCTGGTGGAAACAAGAAAGGGCTCACAAAAAGGAGTCATTTCTCTGAGATCATCCTTCAGGAGCACAGGAGCTTGTTGTTTTCCCAGTCTTAGCCTTTAGGACTTTTTATTAACCTACATGGAACCTTGGAGATTTAATCTTTTTGAACTGTTTGGATTCCTGTAGTGTCCTTTCCTTACAAATATCTGCCCAAGATAGAGATTTTTTGGTGAGATTACTGACTGTGTCCTAGACAGGCCAGACCAAAATGGCACTTGTCTGCCCTAATCATACCTACCAATTCACTTTCAACATTCCTGAATTCCTTAGGGTTAGAGAGCCTAACTTGTGAATTTCTGGCTTACTATAGTGCCACTGAGCTTTCTGGGCTTCCCGAGTGGTACTAGTGGTAAAGAACCCACCTGACAATGCAGGAGAGGAAAGAGATGGGGTTTGATCCCTGAATCAGAAAATCCCCTGGAGGGGGAAATGGCAACCCCCACTCCAGTATTCTTGCCTGGAGACTCCTGTGTACAGAGGAGCCTGCCGGGCTTCAGTCCGTGGGATCTCAGAGTCAGACATGACCGAAGTGACTTAGCACACACTGAGCTTTCCACACATAGGTACAATGAACTCTGGAGTCACACAAGACTGAATTAAAAACTGAGTTCTTATACCTGTTGGCTAGTGAATTATTTAAATTTTCTGAGCCTCAGTTGTTTTTTTAATCTGTCAAATGAATATAACAATCCCTCCTAAAATAAAAATAAAATGAGTTACATATGAGCCAAACAGAATGCCTGGCATATATTTAGGGCACAATTAAAGTTAGGTACTGTCAATGTGTTTTTATTAAATAAATGGGTAAGATGTCTTGGATTGCCTTATTTCTACTGCTTCATGATATAAATGTACACTTTATAATTAAAATTTGTAAAACACTTTGTAAGTAGTGTATCTGTTTGTTAAACAAATATTTACTGAATCACCAAGTGTAGAATGGTGCATGCTTGCATGCCAAGTCTCTTCAGTTGTGTCCGACTCTTAGCAACTCCACGGACTGTAGCCCACCAAGATCCTCTGTCCATGGGATTCTCCAGGCAAGAATACTGGAGTGGCTTGCCATTTCCTCCTCCAGGGGATCTTCCCGACTCAAGGGCTGAACCCATGTCTCCTATGTTTTCTGCATCAGCAGGTTCAATCTTTACCACTACCACCACCTGGGAAGCCCATAGAATGGTGAGCTAATGTTTATTTACAAAGCAACGGAAAGTGAGCTTCCAAAATATGTGCCAGAATTCCAGCCTACAATTTCCTTTGTTTTATGAGAAAATATTTATTTATTTAGGCATATTTTAGAACTTTCTGATTGCTTAATATTCTCATGCCATGATTCACTATAAAAAATGAATATAGCCTTCCATCTGTAAGGAATTGTTTAGTTAGGGCTTAGATCCTTTCTTGAAAGCCCTAGAAATGCCCAAAGCCCGCCATTTTGAACATTGATATGGCAAAAGACCAATTAGGTCAAATGCATATCTGCAAGTCAGATATGATTCTGTATTTTAATGCATAAATGGATGCTCAGTGAGATTAAATGACTTGCATAAAAGACACAGAGCTGGCAGTTGGTAATATTTATATTTGACTTTGGGTCTGATCAATCTGGCTTCCCCGGTGGCTCAGTGTAAAGAATCTTCCTGCCAATGCAGGAGACACAGGAGATCCCTGGGTCAGGAAGATCCCCTGGAGAAGGGAATGGCAACCCACTCCAATATTCTTACCTGGGAAATCCCATGGACAGAGGAGCCTGATGGGCTATACTCCATGGGGTTGCAGAGTCAGACACAACTGAGTAACTAAGTACCTCACAGCGGCTGATCAATCCAGGGTTCATATTTTACTACATTCCTGTGGTTCCATTTTTATATTAGTGAACATCCTTTTCCTTCTTGGAGGAAGAGAGTTAATGGTTCAAGTAGTTGGGGGCAAAAAGTTGCCAGTAATATGGCTCTAAAGAAAGAGCTCTTATCTATAAGCCTGGACATCTGGGTTCTGGCCCCCGCTCTGCTCCCAGCTAGCCCTGTCACTGCGGGGAGGGAGAGGAGTTATTGAAATTCCAACTTCTTTGAGCATCTCAGGAGCCTCTCAGCTGCAAACTTTAACTCATCACACAAAAACCAATAGAATCCCTAGCCTTCTTACAGCCAAATCTGTCTCTTTGGTCTCTGATAAATGTTTTTCTTTGTGGTTCTGTAGGAATCAAGGCTATGAGATCCAGAATGTTTAGATTTCAGAGATCCAAAGGGTATTATCTTAGTGTCCCTTCTAGTAAAAGCACTACTCTGAGAAGGTCTAGGATTTGGAGCCACATATCCACCCATTCGGAGAGGAATACAACCTCAGTAAAGTCCTAGAGAAATGGACCAGTTTGGAGGTGGGGTGCATGCTGGGATAGTCTACAACCTTTTGTTGATTTCAGAGTGCCAAGGCACATGCCCCATTCTACATAAACGGTGTCAACAGAGAAAAGGCACTGTTGATCCCTTCTTGAAGCTGATATAGTAAAACACCCCAGGATTTACTTTTTTAAATTGTTATATTAGCTTTTTATTTTGAAATAATTTCAGACTCAGAAAAAAATCACAATAGAATACAGAATTCTCTTATACTGTTCATCCACATTCACCAAATGTTAGCATTTAACTGCCTTTTAACTGCCTTTATCATTCTCCCTATACACACACACACACACACACACTTTTGATATTTTGAGAGTTTTGAGAACCAGTTACAGACATGATGCCCCCCTTACCACTATATTTAGTAACATATTTGTATTTATTTACCTCTATATTTAGTACATTTATTTTTAGCTCTGTATAGTTCCTAAAAACAAGAGGCCGTTCTCTTATATAACCACAGTTTAATTTTCAACAACATGAAATGAACAGTAATGCTGTTTTATAATCTATAGACCTTACTCAGATTTGACAAGTTGTTTCAGTGAATGTGCTCTATGGCAGAGGGGAAAACCCACAGCACAAAACGTAGCAAATAGGTGTCAGGAGCCTTTAGTCGCCTTTAATCTGGATCCATTCCACAGTCATGTTGACTTTTGTGACCTTGCTGTTTTCTGTGGCCAACAGGCCAGTTATTTGTAGGAAGTCCCTCAGTTTGGTTTTATCTGATGTTTCCTCTTGTCTGGGGCAAGAGCGCCACAAGAGAAGCCGGGTTCTTCCCAGAGTGTCCTGCCCGGCGCCCGCTTTGCCCTGTCCCTGATGATATTTTCTTTCATCACTTGGTCAGGTGCTGTTTTTCAGGTTTCTCAACTGTGAAGGGAAAATTAGTAAGTGTCTATGAGGAGATGCTTTGGAACCATCTAAATATCCTGTTTCTCATCATAATTTAGCTCACTAGTTTCAGCAGTCATTTTAGGATTCTTACCTGAAGCGTTTATTACTAGTTGGTTGCCAGATGGTGAGTTTTCTTTTCTCTTTTAAAACAATGGTGCCTGTAATTTAGTTTTGTCTGTGTTGGGGCTTCATTGCTGTGTGGGCTTTCTCTAGTTGCGGCAGGCGGGGCTGCTCTCTAGTTGTGGAGCACGGGCTTCTCACTGCGGTGGCTTCCCTTGCTGCAGCGCATGGGCTCTAAGGTGCGCAGGCTTCAGTAGCTGGGACGCTTGGGCTTCGTAGTTGGGCTCAAGGGCTCTAGAGCACAGGCTCAGTAGTTGTGGCACACGGGCTTAGTTGTTCCGTAGCATGTGGAATGTTCCGGGATCAGGGATGGAACCTGTGTCTCCTGCATTGGCAGGCGGATTCTTTACTACTGAGCCACCAGGGAAACCCTGACTTTTCTGATTTTCTATTTTTCTTTCTGTATTGAAATTATACACCATTCAGTTTCTAATGACATACCAGAAAGATTGTAAAAGAGAAAATATCTGGGCTAATCTAAATCCATAGGAAACAAAAACACCCCTTTCCCCTCCCCTTAATCCCAGAGCCCAGGTACTTTGCTAAGTGGCTTATCTGTCTATATTTAACACAGTGGAAATATGCAGAGCTGTTGGAAGTTGTTCCTAAGGCTGCTTTCTATTTGAGATAACAAGTAATTCCTAATCTTCTCTGAGAACCTTCTCTCCTCAGGTTGACCCTGCACTTTTTCTCATAAGGTCTTGATCTTATTCTTCCTTTCCTGGCCCTCTCTCAGCATGCACACACACACAGGCACTCTCACAAATACACCAGCTCACACACACACACCCCTTAGAACCTGACTTTTAAAGCTGGTGAAGCCAAAGTTGTTTTCTAAACATCACCTCAACCCTCTTATCCTCTTTCAAGGCATGACTGGCAAGTTGACATTCCACAGGTGCCCTCACTTCCTTTGACTTCTAGCTCAGCCCTTTCAGTTACCTGTTCTCGGGTCTTGGAAGCTCACACACTCAAGATGAATCTAATTCCATTCTCTCTCTCTCTCCAGTGTAAAATGTCACTTTGTTATCTACAATTTCTTACTCTTAAAATGCCTTTCAAAAACAGAACTCAGAACAGACCTCTCCTACATTAGGCACCTGAAATACAGAACTATGTTTAAGACTCTTTGCCAGTTACTTCTTTCAGAAGATTTCTGACCTTCATGTCTATTCTTCCCATCTATGAAAACCATTCTTTCCTTGGGAAAATCATTTTCCTTACAATAGACATCAAAAGATCTTAGATTATTCTAACAATTTGTTATATGTTTTTTAGGGAAGCTGACTTTCACTCATACCAAAGAAACAGTGGCCATGAATGACCCATATCCACAAAAACCTTCCTCCTGGTTAATAGTCTGTTAATTTTCATATTAAGAAACTGGATCTTGTTTGCCTTATAATATTATACTTCTCAAGCAGAATGGAAACATTTCAGAAACCATCCTCTGGTCTAAAATCCATGGCACAGTCACCTGCTTCTAGGAGGAGGAATATATTGATAACTAACCTTTTGTCATAAATCTTAAACTAGGAATAGAAATGGTAGATCTACTAAATAAAACTGACTTATTCCCCAGGAACTAATAGGGTATTCAGTTACTAGTTAGTAGCAGAAATTACTATCTTTGGAGAAAGTCCAATTTCTCATGAGTCACCTTGTTTTTTTAATTAGGAAATGTTGAGAGATGATATTTTCTTCTCCCTACTTAAAATCCCCAAGTGACAGCACTTACTTGCTTTATCCTTGAATAGGATGAGAAACAAAAAAATCCTCATCAGCAGTTTTGGCCACTCTGGGAACACAGATCTTTTATTCCATGAAATTCACTAGCCAAAAGCCTTTCTGGTTCTAGATACACCCACTGTCATGAGCAGAGAGTCAAAGCAATGCATTACCACACCTCTGTTAATTAATACATTACAGTCATTCTTACACATCTGTAGGATTTTAGTTCCAGGACCATCCCTCCCTATATCCCCCACCACTGCTGCTAAGTCACTTCAGTCGTATCCGACTCTGTGTGACCCCATAAATGGCAGCCTACCAGGCTCCCCCGTCCCTGGGATTCTCCAGGCAAGAACACTGGAGTGGGTTGCCATTTCCTTCTCCAATGCAGGAAAGTGAAAAGTCAAAGTGAAGTCGCTCAGTTGTATGCAACTCTTAGCGACCCCATGGACTGCAGCCTACCAGGCTCCTCCACCCATGGGATTTTCCAGGCAAGAGTACTGGAGTGGGGTGCCATTGCCTTCTCCGATCCCCCACCACTGCAGATACTAAAATCTAAGAATGCTCAAGTGCCATATATAAAATGGAATTGTATTTGCATATAACCTGCACATATTCTTCTATATACTTTAAATCATTTCTAGATTACTTACAATACTTAATACAATATAAATGCCTTATAAATCATGGCCAGTATGTAACACATAACAATTTTGATTTTTGGAACTCTATGGAATTTTTTTTCCAAATGTTTTTGATCCATGGTTGGTTGAATCTTTGGGTGTGGAACCCACGGATATGGAAGACCATATTTCCAAATACTGACTGTTGAAGATTTCTCTGTAAATTATATGATAGTTTATCCTCAGAACTTTTGACATGGACAGTCAAGTACTTTGGCAGAACCTACCTGTAAGTTCAGATATTGTAATAGATAGCAGGTCAGAAAAAGATGTGACCTCTAGGAATTCAGGGTTGCATATTTTATCTCTAGCCTTCCCTTCTTGGTTATAGTCACTGTTGTTGGAGGAAGGGCTGCTCGCATGGTATTTTCATGGTAAACCCATGAAAATAATGAGTTTAGGCAGTTGTATCAACAAGATACTGGGTTGGGACCATCTCCATCAATTGATATAAAAAGGACCTTGATAGTGTTATGTGACAGCCTGGATGGGAGGGGAGTTTGGAAGAGAATGGATACGTGTATATGTATGATTGAGTTTGCTGTCCACCGGAAACTATCACAACATTGATAATTGGCTATACTCCAATATAAAATAAAAAGCTTTTCAAAAAAAGGACAGTGATAGGTCACAGACATTAAGGACTTTGGTTAAATCTTGAAAACTATCTCAAGCAAGATGGGAAAACTTAAAAATCAGTAGGAGTTATACTTGCAAGAGAATGATATACACCATATATTAAAATTCATGAATTAATGATGATTCTCAAGCAAATAAAACAAAACCAGTGGTCAGTGTTTGGAGATTGGAGCCAAGGGACTCATTCTTCTGAAAATGATATTACAAGGAAAAGAATAAAACACTTATCCTGTTTGTCCTGCCTGTACTGTATATCAGTGCAGCCAACTAGCTGATAAGAGAAAGTTTTTTATAGAAGAATTCCAAATAAGAATGAAGAAGGAATGATGAATAATATCAGTGTTTTGTCACTGTGAAAATAATGTGCTTAGTTTCTCAGTTGTGTCTGACTCTTTTTGACCCCATGGATTGTGTAGCCTGCCAGGCTCCTCTGTCCATGGGATTCCCCATACAAGAATACTGGAGTGGGTAGCCATTCCCTTCGCCTGAGGTTCTTCCTGACCTAGGGATCGAACCTGAGTCTCCTGCATTGCGGGTGGATTCTTTACAGTCTGAGCCACTGGGGAAACCCATGAAAATAATGAGTTTAGGCAGGTGCATCAATGAGCACGTAAAACTGTTAGTTGATAGACTTATGGGGAGCTTAAAGATAGTTGGATCAGTCTGGCAACACTTGAAGCCACCTATCAATCTTAACATATCCAAAAGAGAAGAAGCCCGACATTATTTTGCTTTGTGATGCAATGCAAGAGGAAATATACATGTAAAACATTCTTACTGCAAAATTGAACCTGATTCTTATTAAAGCTCTAGATATAACTGCAAATACGTAAGAACTATAGGTACCAGAGGACCATATTAAATGATGCCATATGGGTGGTAACTGAATATTTGAAAAAAAAAATCTTTTACTAATACTTACTAGAGCATTTACAGATGAAATTACTTGATGTCTGTGTTATGCTTCAAAATAATCTGTTGGGCAGAAAAGTAGGAATACATATGAAGCAAGATTGGTTGGGAGTTGGTAGTTATGATGCTGACATGGAAGTAAAGGTTCATTATAAACTTGCTATAATATAGATACCGCAGGCATCAGTCATCTCAAAATCAATGTGCTTTTCTTTCTCTTTTGGTAATAGAATCACCTAGGTTTGACAAATATGTTACCACACTTTTAACGTTCCTAAATTTGCATGGAAATGTGTAATACTCTGAGGATGAATAAACCATGAAAAAACATATATCTCTTCCAATTGGGATATATGTTTATTCTCATATGATCCCTGAAATCAGGGGCTGATTTTTCTTAATATCTGGCCAGGTGAGTGAACAGCTGATATCATACCAGCATATGGACTGGGAAAACATGGGCTGGACCGCGGAAGACTCTTTCACGTTCACAGTGTCCTCCCCGCCAGCAGCTCTAGGCCCTGAGGAGTTTCATATAACTATTTCGTATGAAATTAACGAACCTGGCCGGCAGAGTCGTCTGCTTGCAAATACAGGTAATTCCACCTTATCCTACTGATAAAGTCAATACCTTATCTCCACTTATTAGAACAGGGACATTTGGGGAATAAATCTTTCCCTTTTTAATCATCAATGCCATGATATCAATCTTTGAAATAAAACTTTTATGTCTATGAAATGTGTTATTTCTTTATGTATGCTTTTTCTCTGGGCCTCTGCTTTTTCCTCTCCTGAGCCTTAATAGTTTCAGTGGGGAAAGAATGGAAAATTAGCTTTCAAGAATTCCTATTTGTACTTCCAAACGGGGACCTCACCATGCCCACGACTGAAAACTGTTGATGGAAAATGAACATAACAAAAAGGGTAAATTCTTGAAAAGAAAGAGATACTGAAAGCTATACCTGTTTCTATGGTAAGAGAAAGTCCAGTAGTGGGAAAGTTAGGAGATGGACTTGTTATAAATGAATCTCAAGGTTTAAAACTCTCTTACTTGAAATACTGACTTCATAGAGTGGGCGTGTGTATTTAAAATTAATTTTTTTAGTATGCCTTGGGTAGCAATGCTAATTCAGATACTAAGGTGTTTTGGATCATCCACTGGGACAGGCAAATGTGAGATCATTTGAAAGTTCTAATGAAATGCCACTTTGTTCTTTACATGTGTTTTTAACAGGAGCTGTTGTCAAGGAGGGAGACAAAGTTCTCATTGACCAATCTAAGTTAGATGCGTCCAATCTCTTACTTAAATTGCCCAAATCTCAGCGTTCTTTATACGAAATTTGGTTCCAAGTTACATCTCTTCCTCACCATGGAACTCTTATGGTTGGAGAGAGAAATATTACCAAGAGAAAACCCAATTTCTCTCAATATATAATTAATACATTTGGAGTCACATACCTTCACGATGACTCTGAATCACTGGCTGATAACTTTACCTTTGCTGTTTGGCCCAATGAAAAGAGCAAGTCCACCATGAAGCCAGAGGCCGACTTTCATGAAGAGATGTTTAACATCACCATCACTCCTATAAATGACCAAGCACCGGAATTAAAGACAAAAGGGCTTCGACTGCAAGTTCTGCAGGGCAATAGGTTGGTTTTAGGACCTGAAAACCTGAAAGTGGAAGATCTAGACAGTCCTCCAGAAGAGGTCAGGTATGTGGTCATCCGTGATCCTAATAATGGCTTTTTGGCAATGGCGCACCATCCGCATGTACCCGTTCACCACTTCACACAAGCCGACATTGATAACTCTCAGGTGTGGTTCGTACACGATGGAAGCCCATCCTCTGGGGCGTTTTACTTCAGTGTCAGCGATGGCCAGCACCGCCCACTCTATAAGCTCTTCCACCTGGATGTCATCCCCGTCTCCATCACCCTTGTGAACCTCACTGACCTTCTTTTTCCACAAGGCCAGACAAGTGTCACCGTCACTGGCGCTCACCTGTCAGCAGTGACCAATGGGAGGAGCCCCCACGTCACTTACAAGGTTATGCGGCCCCTCCAGCATGGTCATCTGCTCATTGAAGATCAGGAGGTCGTCAGTTTTGGACAGGAAGATCTGAATTTAGGAAAGCTGTCTTACCACATGACAAACCTCACTGCCTCAGAGGACCAGCTACAGTTCTCACTGTTTACCTCAGAAAGCAACCTGACAGGACAAACACTGGGCATCAGAGTGCAGCCGTTACTGCGGGTGTCGTCAGGCCTGACAGTTGCCAACAGAGTGGCCCATCAGCTGACAAGAAAGGACCTTGATGCTACTGAGCTTGCTAACAGGACTAACAGTGATCCCACATTTGAAGTGACAGAACCCCCTGTCCACAGCAGACTTGTACGAAGAGCAGGCTGGGACACTGCCTTGGAAGATGCTACTCTGTTCACTCAGAGGGATATTGACCAAGGACTGCTGATTCTTGAGCCGCATGCCAATCTAACGGGCCCCAACAGCCTCAGTGACTCTTTCACGTTTCTGCTCAGGGCAGACCACGTCCAACCAGCGACAGGGTGTCTCCCCTTCACCATAGTGCCACCTGACCCCTTTTTTTCGCAGACTTTTACCCCCAATGTTTCCTTCTTAGTCACTGATAACCTTGTGACTATCGGTGTTTCTCAGGAAAAGCCTGTGGTTTCCTCAGAACCCACAACACAGACAGGAACTCTGGGGAAGCTGACCCAGACCAGATGGCCGGAAGCAGCTCCCTGGGGACGACACAGTGGTGAAGAGCCCACTCTGGATGTCATGGCTTCTCCCACCAGAGTCATTTGGTCACCAGATGCCACCAGAGCCAGCCCTGGGGCCCCTACCCAGACCAGGGAGAGCAGTCACCCTCTGATGGTCATCATGCCACTGTCAGTGGTGCTCTTCCTGCTAATAGTAACCGTGGTGGCCTCGTGTGTCTGGCTGCTGGGCCGGAAGGCAGACAAGGCAACACCTCTTATTAAGCCCCAGATCAACCTAGAACCCACAACCGCAGGTCCTAGGCCAGAGAGGAGCCCAACGGTTCCCACCGTCACAGTGACACCTCTCCCAAGAAGCTCCGGCAGTGCTCCAGTCAGTCTTTTCAGGGCCCCACCATGTGAACGCATGGAGAAGTCTCCAGCTTCCGAGCCAGCAGAAAGATGTGCTCCATGGGAGACATGGATGAATTTGGATCCTGACATGGTCAAGCTCTGCAGACAAACCAACCCAGCACTAAAGCACAAGCAGTACTGGGTGTAGACTCAGGGCGCTCATTCCTCACTGACCGCCTGCTGTGTGCCAGGTCCTGGGATACCAAGGCAGAGAAATGCTGGTTGGATCAACCGAGAAAAGCCTGGCTCTGCCACCCCTTGGTGCTCAGTTTCAGCTCCATGGTTAGATGCTGGCAGGTGCTCACTGTAACTTTTGTGCAACACTCACCTTAGGGGGTGTCCACAAGTTTTGTGTGCCTTCTTCTAGACCCAGTGCTCTGAGTGTGCTTAAGATTTTGTCACTGTTTACATGACAGAACGTGCTGACCTGACTGCAGATTAACACAGGAGCTATAGTTAGTGGAGGAAGGCTTTGAATGTTTTTCCTTGAAGATTCACTCTCTGAGTGAGTCAGTGAGGAAGTGAAGGAACTGTGTCAGCAAGTAGAAGAGGGAATTGATCGTATCTGTGAGTTTGTTTCTGGTGTTTTTCTGTAATGACTTTTCCTCCTTGGAGTCTCCAGCTTTGATTTCCTAATGCAGGAAATGCCTTGGTGCTCTAGATAGTGGGACAGTCTGGCCCCTTTTGAAGGTATTCATTGAACACATTATGTTTAATCAAGAGGCCTTGTCTATTCTGATTTGTAACATCAAACCTGTTGTACAAACATTATTTGAAGCCCTAAGGAATAGGTTTAATGCTTTTGTGATGCCTCAGTTTGGCTTAACTTTACAATGAATTGAAATAATGGCAAATTTGTATTTGACTTGCCTAGTCGAGCCTACAATTGGCCAACCCAGCTTCAGTTTCCACAGCTATAAAATGGATACATCAATACTTCTATTAGTTAGAAATGCTTTGGGTAGCAAATCATCAGACATCTGCTATGAGTGGGATTTAGGTTGGGGACTGGCGAACTTGTTCTGTGCAGGGCCATATTGTAAAAATATTTTGGTTTTGTGGATCACATATGGGTGTTTATTTTTATTTTTTAACAACCTTTTAAAACTGTAAGAACAATTCTTAGTTCCTGGATGTGACCCACAGACTGTAGTGTGCCGATTGTTGGTTTAGCTAAGCAATAAAAATTTTGAATTATTTCAACTAACAGGCAGCCTAAGGTGGATATTCCAAGGCCAGTTCAGCAGTTCAAAGACATCATCGAGGACTGAAGCTCTTTTGTTCTTTCTACTTTACCTTCCTCAAGCTATTGGCATTTCAGCCTTTTATTTAGTTCCTTGTGGCTGTGAGATAGCTGCTGAAGCTCCAAGTAATATAGCCCCACTCAAAGGCAAAAATCCTAGTGGGTGAAAAGGAGAGATGGCCGAAAGACTTTTTCTAGAGAGGATCTTATTTATTGTTATTTGCTGATATTTTTTAAAATCTTGAGGCCTTCCCAAGCATTTCCCCCACTTTTATCTCTTATTGTCTAGAACCGAGCTACATGTTTCCCATCCCTTGACCAACCACTGGCAAAGGGAAAGGGGATTTGCATGATTGGCGTCTCTTCCGGAGCTGGGACAGGATTCTGCCAGCTCAGAGATCAGTGAATCCAGGAGTTCTCTGGTAGTCTAGTGGTAAGGATTCAGTGCATTCACTGCAATGGCCCTAGTTCAGTCCCTGGTTGGGGTAACTGAGATTCCACAAGCCATTCAGCAGGGCCGAAAAAATTTTAAGAAAAGATCAATGAATCAGCCCACCATGTAATTACAGAGGGCTGGGAAATGGCCATAAGACAGGCAATGAATAAAATCTACTAAAAAAGTTTTCAAGTATTGAAATATTGAAATACTTGGGAAATGAAGATTTTGAGTTTTCAAATTGGTATCTAATATCTCCTTTTCATATTTTAATGATTTTCTTAAAGCCAGTGTTTCTAGGGTGGGGGGGAGGAATTTCTTCCTAAGAGACATTTGGCAATATCAGGAAACATTTTTGGATTTTACAGCTGGTGCTGATGGCATCCAGCGAGCATAGGCCAAGGATGCTGCTAAATATCCAACGTTGTACAAGAATTTTCTGGCCTCAAAAGTCAGTAATGCCAAGTTGAGAACCCTGGTTAAAGTCATAAATGTGGAGTTCTCCTTTATATCCAGTGAAGGATTAATAGATCCATTACCAAGTCTAGGCAAAAACTGTATTCTAAAAATGGAATGGAAGGGTAAAAATTCCATAGTGTGTTTGAAATTGTGATAGGCTAAAGGCAAACATGAACATTTTTAAAGAGAATATTAAAAACCAAACAAAACTTGACCAGACTCATTTCTTTATAATCTTTTGTCTAAGGAAAAAAGCTTCCTTGTACTAACAGGTGGAACACATCAGGAGAAAAAGAGAGAAAAGGGGGGAGGGGGGAGGATATTTACAAAGGTAAAGATGAGGTCAGAGTGTCCCCAAAAGTCTGATGCCCCTAAAGTGTTCCGTATAGAAAAGGCTTTTTCCTTACCTTCTCCCTTTTCTGCTCTTCTAGGTTGCTTTTCTCTCCCAACCCAATTTTAACTGTTCTTGTGGAAGCAGATTTCACAAACTACAGAATAAATGGAAGTATAGCATATGTAGGGGCTTCCCTTGTAGCTCACTTGGTGAAGAATCTGCCTGCAATGCAGGAGACCTGGGTTCGATTCCTGGGTTGGGAAGATTCCCTGGAGAAGGAAATGGCAACCCACTCCAGTATTCTTGCCTGGAGAATCCCATGGACGGAGGAGCCTGGCTGGCTATGGTCCATGGGGTCTCAAGAGTTGGACACAACTTAGCAACTAAACCACCACCACCATAACATATGTAGGCCTAGAGACAACTACCCTGTCTTAGATCCTTAGATGTATGCCACAGACAGCTTTTGCCACCATCCCTGGCCATGGACAACTGCTGCTGAACTAGGCTTCTCTTTGTTGTTGTTGTTCAGACACTAAGTCATGTCCACCTCTTTGTGACCCCATGTACTGCAGCACACCAGGCTCCTCTTTCCTCCACTGTCTCCCAGAGTTTGTTCATATTCATGTCCACTGAGTCAGAGATGCTATCTAATCATTTCATCCTCTACTAGATTTCTCTGCTCTTCTCCCAAAAGTGATTCTCTCCTGCAGTTTCTGGATTCCTGAATTTTATATAGACCTCCCAAGTGTTTTTTGTACTTGATCCCTTTAGAAAAAAGGAGGAATGAGAGTCATAATCCAAGGTTGGTTTGATCACTGTACAACATAGGATTGTTCTTAGGTCTGTTCTAAGTAGTCAGACACTCAGCAGAAGCAGAATGGCAATGTGTGCTTGAGTTTGTACATAGAAAGAGAAGGCCAAGGAGCATCTTTGCATACAGTAAGTGAGCCTTTGCTCTCCTTTGACTGGGAAGGAGAATACCTGTTCTTTGTGGAAGAGCTGGACATACTTGGCTCTATGACTATGTTGGCCTCTTCCTTGCTTCAGCCATAAAGTCTCTGGAGCTAGGACTACCAGCCAAACCAAACAAAAAAGCCTGATTTCCCTCCTCTTTTTCCTGTTAACTCTGCAACTCCAAACAAACTTGGTGTCCATTTTGGAATAAGACACACACAGCTGCTTTAAAATGATAATTCATATTGTTTGTGAGTGTGCCTGCTAGAATAAGAACATCCGTGTGAGATCCAGATGTCAAGACTCAGTCATAAATCAAGTAATTCAAATAGAGCTTGGAAAGATTTCTTCCAGAGGATCTGGAGTATTCTACCGATTTGCATATGGGTTCAATTAAAAGGAAACAATGCCTATCATTTGGTGCTGGCTCAAATAAAACATGAAATGAAACATTTTGGCAAAGCCTTGTTTAGTATTAAATCAGTCCGAAAAGGTTTCTCCCATATGCAGTACTATAACTGCATAGTCTCAATTCTGTCATGATGAATTCAATGCTTCTTAACAAGGGACTGGGCTTCCCTGGTGGCTCAGATGGTAAATAATCCGCCTGCAATGCAGGAGACCTAAGTTTGATCCCTGGGTTGGGAGATCCCCTGGAGAAAGGAATGGCTACCCACTCCAGTGTTCTGGCCTGGATAATTCCATGGGCAAAGGAGCCTGGCAGGCTACAGTCCTTGGGATTGCAAAGAGTCGGAAGCGACTGAGCAACTTTCACTTTCATTTTAACAAGTGGTGATTTAATAAGTGGATACTAAGGGTTAGTATCAGAAGAGTGGCTAATTTTGCTTAAGAGAAGGTATATTTTCTCTGAGGTGGACTGGGAGTGGAGGGTCTAATATTTTTCCTTATCTGGAGGCTTTGGCAGATTCTAACCTTTCAGAAAAGTGAAAGTGTTAGTCACTCAATCGCGTCCAACTTTTTGCAACCCCATTGTCTGTAGCCCACCAGGCTCCTCTGTCCATGGAATCTTCCAGGCAAAAATACTGAAATGGGTTCCATTTCTTCTTCCAGGGAGTCTTCCTGACCCAGGGATTGAACCCACATCTCCTGCATAGTAGGCAGATTCGTTACCATCTGAGTCACCAGGGAAGCCAGTCGTGCTCAAACAGCATCAAGAGATGCTGTTCAAACACTTGGGAGTACTTCCTTAGAGTCATGCATTAATTAAGTGGAGATGACACTGTTTGTTTAGATTTCTGAAGCTGAAGTAGACACATTTGGAGGGTGGATGGTAGGTAATGGGAGGAAATGGACCACATCAGATGACATGCCCTGAATTTGGGAATGGGGCATGCACTACACACCTCCTGCATCTTTCAGAGTCATTGTAATTAATAATGAGGTTTGCTTTTGAGAGGGTAACAAGCAGGAAGGCCAGGGGTCTCCAAGCAGAGGAAATAGGCTGCAAGTGTCAGACTTTTTTTTTTTTTTATCTCTCTCTTACGCAGCAGGAGGAAACAAACAAGTGTTAGATTTTTTCCCCTTCTCTATACAAATTTAAAAAGAGGTTTCTCTTAAAATTCTGTGTTGCCATGACGACACCTGGCTCCACCTGAACTTAACTTTTCTCAAGCCTTGAGGAGCTAACCAAAGCATTTTTCTTATGGAAAAGTTTGTCTTAAGCTATGTTAATGTACTATGCATTTACCCTAGACTTGGGCTTCAAATCAGTTCTGCCTAAAACTCAGAACTGGCTTGACAAACCAATATGTTTAACTCATGCATTGTTCTAATCTATGTTAATGAAACTATATATTTGCTTGGAAATCTGCCTTTCTTCAAGATTCATGTCAATCGTTTTATGGCCAGGATGACTCACCTGGTGCCAATGTTATCTCAAAATGCATGTTGTGGGTGAAGGGCCTGGTGCCATTCTCTGAGTTTTGAGACATTTCCTTTCTCTAATTTGCAGACTGCTAGTAGCTATATAACATCCGGCTAAAAACTAGCGGGGGCGGAGGACACTCTTTCTGCCCTCTTCTGATGTCTATGTCAGAAGCTTTCTTTATCTCTTTAATACTTTAATAAAACTTTATTACACAAAAGCTCTGAGCCATCAAGCCTTGTCACTGGCCCTGTGTTGAATTGTTCTCCTCTGGAGGCCAAGAATCCCGGTGTCTTTGTGGTTCAGCAACAACCTTTCATTTTGGAGACTTGTGGGAATAAAAGTGGGCATGGAGCCCACTGTGTGGCATGTTGGATGACAGGGACTTTGCCAGGCTGCTCAAGAACACCACTGGATATTTCATTGGGACCTGGAAGAGGCTGCCTTCTCAGAGTGATCTGCAAACATTTATTAGGCACCTACTGTATGTGAGATGCTAAATGCTAGATACTGCTTCTAGATATTGAAGATGAAAAGATTTTGTCCTAAAAGGAAATTTTTGGTCTGTTTCCTCTATTGGCTCTGCCAGAATCACACAAGGAATGCTAGGAGAAAAAAGGGTACAGAAAAGAAGGGCAAAGAGAAACAAGAGGTGAGGACAGGACCTCTTTCATTTGAAGCCCTCTTAGGCAATTCATGGGGTCGCAAAGACTCGGACATGACTGAGCAGCTGAACTGAACTGAACTAGGTAAGTGCTGCACACCCAGTGGGGCAGCAAGAATTATGGAGCTTGCTGGCACCAACCTCCACACTTCTCAGTGTGGTTGGCATCAGCCTCCAACCTTGCATCACTGCCCCTCAGGGTGCCCCACTCATGTTCTCACAGGACTAGTGACATAGCAAGGGGGTTTAACAATAGACTTTGGATTTGTTTTGGATCCTGGCCCTCTGCTCCCAAGCAGTGTGGCTTTGAGTAACTTATTCAGTCTCTCTGAACTTCAGTTTCCTCAGCCAAAAAATGGGGATGATATTAGCACCTATTTCTCTGGGTTTTGTTAGAATTTAATGATATAATCACCTGATGTTAATATCCTCATCATCATATGTGAGCAGTATCTTCAATGCATCAGGCACTATACTAAGTGCTACTGAATCTTCTTGCCTAGGGTTTTAATGCATATTTAAAGAATTAACACATTAAGCCACTTGAGTAAACCAGAGGCTCATATTCTACCCAAAGCAGTGCAGTACTGGCAGTGGAATTCCAGGTGGGTGATCTAGGATAGATGAGGGGTTTTTAAGAGCTTCCAAATGCTCATACTCTACCTGACAGTTCAGTTCAGTTCAGTGGTTCAGTCATGTCCAACTCTTTGCGACTCCATGGACTGCAGCACGCCAGGCCTCCCTGTCCATCACTAACTCCTGGAGTTTACTCAAACTCATGTCCATTGAGTCGGTGATGTCATCCAACCATCTCATCCTCTGTCATCCCCTTCTCCTCTCAACCTTCAAACTTTCCCAGCATCAGGGTCTTTTCAAATGAGTCAGTTCTTTGCATCAGGTGGCCAAAGTATTGGACTTTCAGTTTCAGCATCAGTCCTTCCAATGAATATTCAGGATTGATTTCCTTTAGGATGGACTGGGTGGATCTCCTTGCAGTCCAAGGGACTGACAGACAGGGCTTTTTCCTTCATCCTTACACAGAGCCTTGGCAAGAAAAATGGATGAAGGAAAAGCACATCAAGAACACTCACAAGGGGCAGACTTGAGTTTGGAGGTATTGATGTTTCTCTCTCTTGTAAGGGATGGTGGGTTGCTGATAAAATACCCTGCACTGTTCTCTGTCTATCCAAGTAGCATCAAATCCTTACATCAACCAACCTCTTGATTTTGAACACCTATCTTCTCTTCTTCCTCCCAACCCAGTATTTCCAGGTATTCATGAGCCAGTAATTTTCTTAAGTCCAAAACTGCAAAGGACTGACACTCAAAAAAACTAATATCCTTTTATAGCCAAAAAAAAAAAAAAAGTGCTGTTTACTATCACCATAATTTCATTTCTCAAGTAAGGAAGAAATCTTATATTAAAGAATCTTATGGAAAAAAAATAAACAGCTTCATGAAAAATTCTCTCCTTTGTCCAGATTTGACCTGGGCCTGGAAACATCTTAGCACACACCAGGGTCAGGAACCCCCTTGCAGAGGCCTTTCTTATGGGTGTGTGGTCAGAGCTGAGGGAGAGGCAGGGACAGGGGAATTCAGTTCCTTGATGTCGGTGTTTATTATGGGGATGTCAGGAGTACCTGGTTGTGTGTGTGTGTGTGTGTGTGTGTGTGTGTGTGTGTGTGTGTGTGTGTCTCTCTCTGTGTGTGTGTGTATTGCCAGGATGGGAGTTGGGGTGAGGGTAGTTTGCTACTTTAGAGTCCAGACAAGGCTAGCTTCCTGGCCATGGGCAGCCAGTGCAGTCACACAAGGTCCACTCTCAGAAGAACCCTGGGTTTGGCTTAATGCTCTGCTGTCACCATCTGGAAATTCTAATAATTTTTGAATAAAGACTCCACATTTTCATGTTTCACTGGACCTTAAAAATTCTGTAGCTGATTCTGAGACGTCACAGAACTTAGTTGATGGTTGCATCAGACATCTCGTAAGCACTGTTCTCAACTTGTTTACAGCTAAAAATGAGTGTATGGTGTGCCTGGTACCTTCTACCCTCGGTCTCCACAGCATGCCTGTGGGAACTTAGGCTTGCACAACCCAGAAGGAGGGAGAGTTACTTCTCCACAGAATGGCCCTTGGCCATTGGCCAAGTGGAGCTGACAAAAAAGCACTTCCTCCATTCATCTCAGGGGTAAACAGCTATAAAATGCATTGTGAGGCTTCTCAGAATGTCCTGAAGGTTTTACACTGGCATGGATACTTCTGGTCCTGTTTATTAGCCCTGTCCGTCTCACAGAGGACCCTTTGCTTTGGAGGAATCCTAGGCTAAGATGATAGTTCACATTGTCCTTGTATTGTGTGCCCCAGGACCGTGGACTCTCAGGGTCTTGGCTCTTGCACAACCCTTAGGCACACAGTTATGCTCTGGGTTACTTGCCTCCAGGATCTGTTTCCCAAAGGACCCGGGTCTGCTGGGACACTGCTGTGTGCCTGCAAGCGGGAGCCAGGAGGCCTTGTGCTGTTGGGAGACTTGGCTGTTTTGGCCTCATGCTGAGAAGCTAGGCTTTCCCCAAACCACCTTCTAGTTGAAAATCCCCTCACTCTAGACTACAGTTTCTCTGCTGGTTGTATTAGATCTCAGAAACAATAAATTATCCACCACAACTTGTAGCAAGACCAAGATTTAGTGCATTTTTTAATATTTGAAAAAAACTCCTCTGCATTTCATTTCAGCATTGCAGGTCTTCACATAGCACAGACTACACTGGCACTTTTTAAAAAATTACAGCTTTATTGAGATATTATTTACATACCATACAATTCACTCAAATTATACAATTCAGTAGTTCCTAGTATATTCACAGAGCTATGCAGCCATTAGTACAATCAACTTTAGAATATTTTCATCACTTGAAAAAGAAACCCTGTGCCCATTAGCAATCACTTTTCACTTATCCCCAAATCCCCCAGCCCTAATATATTTTCTGTCTATATAGATTTGCCTGTTCTAGACATTTCATTTAAATAGAATCATACAGTATTTGAGCCTTTGAGATTGGCATCTTTCACTTAGCATAATATTTTCAAGGTGCATCATGTTGTAGCATGTATCAGTTCCTTTCTATGGCTGTCTATGTTTCAGTGTATGAATGTGTGTGTGTGGTAGTTGCTCAGTCGTGTCTGACTCTACTGACTGTAGCCTGCCAGGCTTCTCTGTTCATGGGATTCTCCAGCAAGAATACTGGAGTGGTTTGCTGTTTCCCTTCTCCAGAGGATCTTCCCCACCCAGGGATCAAACCCTGGTCTGTATTGCAGGCAGATTCTTCACCATTTGAGCTATTTATCCATGCATCAGTTAATGGACATTTGGGTTGTTCCCACCTCTTTTTTGGCTATTGTAAAAAATAATGCTTTGAATATTTATGAATCTGTTTGTGTTGATATGTTTTCATTTCTCTTGAAATGAAAGTAGAATTGCTAGGTAACATGGTAATTCTATGTTTAATCTTCTGAGAAACTGCTATACTTTTCCAAAGTGGCTACTACATTTTACATTCCTGCTAGCAATGTGTGAGAGTTCAAATTTTTCTACATCCTCACCAATACTTATTATTTCCCTTTATGATTTTAGCCATCACCCTGGGTGCGAAGTGGTTATCTCATTGTCGTTTTGATTTGCATTTCCCTAATGACTAATGATACTGAACATCTTTTCATTTACTCATTGGCCATTTGTCTGTCTTCTTTAGAGAAATATCTACTCAGATCCTTTGTTAATGGCATTTTATTTTTATTCTTGTGTTGTAAGAGATATTTATATATTATGGTAGTAATCCTTATCAGACATGTGATATACAAAATTTTTCTCCCTTTCTGTGGACTGTCTTTTCACTTTTTTGGTGGTGTCCTATGAAACACAAAATGTTTTAATTTTGATGATATCTAAAAAATTTATTATTTCTTCTGTTGCTTGTACTTATGGTGCAGAATCTAAGTAAACATTTCCTAGTTCAAAGTCATGAGGATTTATGCTTGTGCTTTCTTGTAAGAGTTTTATAGTTTTAGGTCTTAAAATTAGATCTTTGACTCATTTTGAGTTCCTTTTTACACATAGTATATATGGTGTGAAGTGTAGGTCCAACTTCATTCTACACTGAATGTGTACTTATCTTAGCACCACGTGTTGAAGAGACTATTAGCTCCCCATTTAATTGTCTATACTCCATTTTCAAAAGTGAGTTGATTGTAAGAGATTATTTCTGTCTTTTCAATACTATTCTATTGATTTTTATATCTACCATTATGCCAGTTCCACCCTGTCTTGATTACTATAGCTTTATAGTAAGTTTTGAAATTAGGAAGTGAGGTCTCAAACTTTATTCTTTTTCAAGACTGGTTTGCCTATTTTGAGCTCCTTAATTTTCATATGAACTTTAAAATCAGTTTTTTAATTTCTTCAAAGAAGGCAGCAAAGATTTTGATACATGTCTCATTGAATCTGTAGATAAATTTGACAGTACCAGGTAAGTAGAAACTTTTCTTCTCCCCTGACCTATTCACTCTGAGTGTACTTCAGCTCTGCAGGGATTGAAACCATAAAAGCCAGAGGAAGCACAGATAAGAGAGCAGACAGACCCTTTACTTCCTTGACTTCAGACCCACAGCATCAGAGGGGGAGAAGCCACAATTTAAAGGCAAATTTAAAATTTCAACTATTATGTAAGACTAGACACATTTGGAAGCAAATCTGAAATTATGATTTATGACTTGAAGTGACCCTAGAATTGTGTGTATTACTCAAGAGTGACCAGAGAATTCTTAAGGACTTTCCATGCTCTGGCATAAAAATCAGCAGACATGGCCTCACAGAGCTGATTGAAGGGGACAGTGAAAGACAAAAATGAAATTGTTTTCTGCTGACACTCTGTGTACTGCTTGTTCAATACAGTGTTTGCCTGAGAAGCATGCATTTTTATTTGTTAGAATCACGCCTTGACCACAGGGCTGAGTGCCAGAAGCTGCTGAGTTTTATTTCAAATTCAGTTTCACTCTAATAATGCCCTATCTATATACTATTTCTTCCCAGGGGCCTTGTCTGACCACTCCATTTTTATGGACTCAGTCACCACAGTGGACCTATGTCCTTCTTTCTGGCCACTGGGCATTGGAACCTCCTTCCTATGTCTGGGAAACCTCTGATGTTAGGAAGTAGAACCCCACTGAGGGATAGAAGCCAAAATGTCAGGTGCTGAAGTCCCACCCTGTGGTGGTTGTGCAAGTGTAGCCCAGCAATGGGAGGAGTTGGGTTGCCTGGACTTCATTGTGGTGACAGATGGTGGTAGCGGAAGCCACATCTGTTTCTAGAGGCGGCAGTGAGCGAGGAAAGGGCCTGGTGTTATAGTGTGGGTGGTAGAGCCTGCAGAGCCTGTGCCCTGAGGGGGCCGTGGAGTCTGTTGGCCAGTTCTGCTATGTGGGCTTGGCAGCAGATCCTGGCTCTGTAGCTATGCCTGGTTCTCTGGTGCTCCTGGACATCCACTGAGCTTCTCAGTCATCTTTTTTCTTTTCTATTTTTTTGGAAGTAATTATAGATTTACAAAAAGCTCCAGACATAGTAGAGAGTGTCCTCAGGTACTCTCACCCAGCTTCTCCTAAGGTTAATATCTTTATATAACTACGATACTTCTGTCAAAACTAAGGAACTACCATTGGTATAACACTATTATCCAAATGACAGACTTTATTTCACCAGCTTTCCCACTAAGATTCCTTTTTTCTTACAGGATCCAGTTCAGGAGACCACTTTCCTTTTGGTTGTCATGTCTCCTGGGTCTCCTTTCGTCTGTGACAATTTCTTAATAGTCTTTCCTTGTTTTCTAAGAGAACCTGTCAGTTGTTTTGTAAAATGTTTCTCAAGTTGAATTTATCTGATGTTTTCTCGCTATTTGATTGGAATTATGGATTTGGGGGAAGAACTGCATGGAGGTGAAGTGTCTCTTCCCTTCAAGTGTTGAATATCAGGGCGTACTTGATATCCACATGACTTACCACTGGTATATTAACTTTGATCAGCTAGTTAAAGTGCTGATAGATTTCTCCACTGTGAAGCTACTATTTTTCCTTTTTCATACTTTTTTTTAGAAGGGAGTCCCTAAGTCCAGCTCACACTTAGAGATAGGGAAGTTGAGTTCCATCTGCTAGAGAAGGCTCGTGTTCATATATTATTTGCAATTCTTCTGTAAGAAAGGTTTGTCCTTTCTCCTCTATGTATGTATGTATATATGCCTATAGACATTTATCTATCTATCCAATTCTCATTCTAGCACAAGAAAAGGGCATTTGTTAGTAAAAATTCAGAGAGAAAGTTTAGAACCCAATGGCAGGAAAAATAACCAGCATCATAAGGTCTAGAGAAATATAAACTGAGACAAGAGACCACATGGAGGAAACAAGAGAGATGATCTCTATGAACCTGCTCTATTTCCTTGGCAGTGGACTGGTGCCTGCTACAAGGGTCTTAGTTTTCATTTCCTCATGGCTTCAACTAGCCAGAGCCTCCATATAGCCTGAGCCTCTCCTGTATCCCCAGACTACATGACTGTTGCATCAGGTCATAATGTCATCTGACTACAATCCAGGGCCACCTGGCTCAAATTCTCAAGAGAAAGGAGCTTTCTCAGTCTAACTTATACAGTCATTCTTCCTAAGTCAGGTATCCACTAGAATTCAGTTAGCTGTGACTAGCAGTGGGGTAGAATTACTTGCAAAGAGTCAGACACGACTGAGCGACTGAACTGAACTGAACTGAGAATTACTTGGCAAAAAAAAAATGCCAGTATGATGAGCTGGCATTGCAAAATACTCCTACTGCACTTTCTTTGGCTCTTATTGGAGTAAGCATTCTACTACTAAAATAACATATTAAAAAGCAGAGACATTACTTTGCCAACAAAGGTCCGTATAGACAAAGTTATGGTTTTTCCAATAGTCATGTATGGATGTGAGAGTTGGATCATAAAGAAGGCTGAGCACTGAAGAATTGATGCTTTCAAATTGTAGTGCTGAAGAAGACGTTTGAGAGCCTCTTGGACAGCAAGGAGATCAAACCAATCAATCCTAACAGAATTCAACCCTGAATATTCATTGGAAGGACTGATGCTGAAGCTGAAGCTCCAATACTTTGGCCACATGATGTGAAGAGCTGAAGGTCTTTTCAATGGAAAAGACCCTGATGCTGGGAAAGACTGAAGACAAAAGAAGGAGGGGGTGATAGAGGAAGAGATGGTTGGATGGCATCATCAACTCAATGGACATGAGTTTTGAGCAAACTCCAGGAGATAGTAAAGGACAGGGAAGCCTGGCGTGCTGCAGTCCGTGGTGTAGCAAAGAGTCAGGCACGACTTAGTGACTGAACAACCACAACTAAAATAACATCCAGAGTTGCATTCATTTCAAAGTCTACATATGGGCTCTTCTGCTTACCAAACAGTGCTCTTCAATGATAATATTTATTCTCGAATATTTTGGAATATCCACCTAAAATTTTCTTAAACAGATAACATTTAGCTGCTCTGGAAGCCTTGGTGGGGGCTTTCATGTCACCTTCTCAGCCTCTCCATCCTCTCCCCAGTAGCTGCCAAGATCCCCTTCAGAATATGGTTTAAGGGATGTAGACCAGATAAATGACTTACTTCTCTGGGACTCAGTTTTCATGTTGAAGAATGAAAAGTCACCGCTTTCATATATCATTCTCCTCTATGAAACTATACTGAGGGGGCCTGGGAAATTCAGAGTTCCTGCCTTGAAAAACATCATAACGATGAATTTGGTAATAAAACCTTCAAGGTCCCAGAAGGCACACCCAAACTGGGTCACTGAGAAGCAGTTAACAACGGACTCTACAGAGATGTGGACAGGGTTCTGAAAAAAGAAGTATGGCTCCGTACGCCCAGGACCTGCCACCACAGGTAGCCATCGCAACCCCTCAGGCCGGAAGGACAAAGGAAGGAGTGGTTCCTAGAGTTGGAGAGAGAGGTTCCCTGGCTGTGAGAAGCAGCCAACCTCAGAGAATGGAAGGGAGAAAGCTGGGGGGTGGTGGAGGGGGCGGTGCGGACACACACTTATCCCTGCCTCCTCCCTTCTGACCTCCTGCCAGTTGACTGCCATCCACTGAACCCAATGGGAAACCAGAGGGCCAGGTTGCCTTTGATTTAGTCCATAGACAGCAACCTTCCCAGACAGACAGCAGGGTGGAGAGGGTGGGGAAATGACTCTACAGAAACACAAGGAAGGTACAAGACAGATGGCATGTAGCCCAACCAGGCCTAGAACCCCAGTACCAGACTTGTATCATCAAGCTCTTAAAACACTCTGATTTCTCATTTTCTCCTGTTACCCTAGGTTGGCTGCTCCAAGGTTTGTTTCATGTTACAGATGAAGGAGCAGCTTAGCTTTGCAAACTGTGAGGGCCCCACTTTGGCCTGCATTTTACACAGTCCAGTCATGAAAGACCTTGGCCTTCATGCCTGCTTTTCTTGCATTTCCTCCAGCTCCAGAGGCCAGAAAACTATCTTATGGCCCCTCCATCCTGTTCTCTGATGGACTTGCTTCTAGATGAAGTGCTTTGCTGAGAAACCCTTCCTTAGGAGAACACCGGAAAGCCCCCAATAATTGTGTGTGTGTGTGTGTGTGTGTGTGTGTGTGTGTGTGCAATGGAAAAAGAAGCCTCAAATTGCTTTCTGAGTAAGTGAGGTCTGCATTCTTCCTGGAAAGAGTTTTCTTCTCTGAGGCTGCTATTGCCACGGTCAATTGAGAACTAGGAAGCTGCTTGCAGAAACCTTCGCCTGTGCTTTGGAATGTAATTGAAAACAACTGTTCTGTTTCTACTGAAATGTGTAGGGAGTTGGAACCAACACTGGCAGCTAGTCCAGGAGTGGGTGGGGGAAGAATGGTTTGGAGGAGGGGAAGGGAAAATAGTGGTTGGGTTGGGGTAGGGAAAAAAAAAATTTTTTTATTGGTGAAAAGAAGGGAAAATAATTGGAGGTTTCCATGTAGAACAAATTTCCGTCTGACCCGCCCTGATGGCAAAGTAGGCTATGGATGAGAGAAGCTGGTTGAACTTTTTAGACTAACAGTCTCAGAGGCAGGCAGTAAGAAAGCGAATCCAGCACAGAAACCTTCCTTTCTTTATTTCCATCCACATTTTAGAAAAAGAGAAGTGGAGGCTAGTTCACACTGCCATGGGGATATTAATAGTTTATAGAAGATAAGGAGAGACCCTCCCAGCCTTAGAAGGAAAATTCCCATTACCTTTCCAGGTATCTGTCTGACTTCAACGAGGAAGGTTGAACACTCATCCCATCATGCCCTTTGCCTTTTGTTTCCTGCAGACTCCATATTCTCTGGCCTTAGCTTTTTTTTCCCCACAAGTCAGAATTTTATTCCTAAACAAATGGCCCATACCAAATGCAGATGAGGGCGGAATCTTTGCCGGCTAGGTCCCCACATGGACAGTTCCTCCCTGAGCAGTGCCTCCTCCAGCCCTGAAAGAGTGGAGGCTGGGATTCCTTCAGGAGATCTGACACATTGTTCCATTGCTTGAAGAATCCAGAGAATCTGGGGGCTAAGCTCAAAAGGCAGAGCTCTTACATGCCTTCCTTAGGAGAGAGAGAGCATTTTCTCTGTGGCACTGAGTGAGGTGAGAGTTGTTCACATTCAGAAGCATTAAAAAGGACCTTTGAGGTGAAGTTACTTCCTTGAGCTTTTATGTTTGTAAGCCTAGGAATGAATGAGAACTGATCTGAAGTCTTTCATGCTAACCATTTTGGCTGAGAGCCTGGGCCTCTGAGGAATCAACAATGGGCTGGGTCACAGATGGATTTTTGTGGGGACGTCTCCCCTTTTTCTCATCTCCCATAAGATTCCACAGTTCCAATTAATCCCCAAATGTTACCATTCTTGTTATTGTGCAGTTTTATGAGAGGCATGTGATAACTAACATTTGCAACAGTGCTGGGCACATAGCAAGTACTTCATGAATGTCTTACATGTCTTAACTTGTTTAATTATCATACTCTATGAAGTTTGTGCTTCCCAGGAGGCTCAGTGGTAAAGAATCTGCCTGCCAATGCAGGAGACTCAGGAGACATGGGTTCGATCCCCAGATCAGGAAGGTCCCCTGGAGAAGGAATTGGCAACCCACTCTAGTATTCTTGCCTGGAAAATCCCATGGACAGAGGAGCCTGGCAGGCTACAGTCCATAGAGTCACAAAGAGTCAGACATGACCGAGCACTAGCACGATGAACTACATATTCCAATAGTATCTCATTTTTCTCCTTTGTAAAGTATAAAGAGACTAATTTGCTCAAGGTCATGTAACTAATGAGTACTTATAAGGATGTTGAGATGTACTGCTCAGCTCCCTCTTCAGAGGTGAAGGACTCGCACCTCCAGCTGCTGAGAGTGTGGCTGCAGACAGCCCTTAGCTGTCAGCCCTTTTTGGGAAAGGCCTTTGCTGAAGAGAACCATCAAGCCTGGGGCCATACTTGCTTCTTCGGGCAGCCTGTATCCAGTGATTGATTAACAGAGGAAGACAAAGGTAATCCCCACCCCCAGTTCATCTCAGGATAATGCTGAAGGTCCATCTCAGTTTCAGAAGCCTGAAAGGTTGACTCAGGCCTTCACTGAGATTACACTGCAGCTTAACTTCTCCCTTAACCCAGTCCTACTTATTTCCTTTTCCTTCCATAGTGGTTGATTCCAGGAACACTCCCTAATAACTCTCCAGCATTCTAAAACCCTTGACTCAGAGTCTGCTTCCTGGAGAACCCACACCATGACAGTATGAGAGCCACAATTTGAACTTGGGCCATCTAGCTCCATTGGCCATGTTCTTAGCTAATGCATTCCCCCATCCCTGCACATGTTTTAATGATATGAATAGAGATCTGTTGCCCACCTTGTTAGAAATAAGGGCCTCTACTGTTTTTCAATGAGCTTCTAAAAGTTTGAGTTCAATGACTCTTGGGCCCTTGAGAACTGAGCCTTGTAAATGACAGCAAGCGGGGCAGGCCCTGGAAGAAGGTTAGAAGCCACCACAGCTTTCTCCCTCAGGGCTTTCTCTGTGTGGAATCTTTGGTGAAAAGCTCAGTGATCATCCATGTACCATCCTCACAAGCTTTGTGGAATTGTGTCTTTGGATGTAGGCATAGCTCTGGACATGCAACCCCACTTCATCTTCTATAGATGAGGATGCTGAAGTGTAGAAGAGCAGAGGGTTCCCTCCGCTAGCCAGTGGCAGAAATGGCTCTGGAACACTGAGCCTGGAATGTCACTCAAGGGCTCTTTCTACCGCTCTGCTCTTCCACTTTGAGATTTCGTAAAGCATTTCCAACATGATGAATGTGGCAGAGACAGTTGATGCACAGTGCGTATTCCCTGTGTCCCTCTAACACTTTCCAGCTTCCTCTGTAGTTAGGTTGGAATCACGAGACCATTTGGCTTGAACTGTGAGTAGAAGTGGAGGAGGAGCCTCATCCAAGCTAGTGAGTTCAGGTCAGTGTCCCTTTTCCATTCTTCATGTGCTCACAAAGGAGAACTCAGAGATCAGCTGGAACATATGGCAAAGCTGCAAGGCAGAGGACGGCCTTCCAACTTACATGAGACTTCATCTGAGCATGAAATAAGCCACAGCTCTCTGAAGCCACTGAGATTTCAAAAGTTTGCCTTTGAGATGCAAGTATCCACTACCAACTCAACAGGCTTCTATTTCTGGACCAGCTTGCTGGAACAAGACATAAGGAGCAAGATTTGGAAACAGCAGGCCTCCATGTGGGAGAAGTCAATAGGAATGCGATACTCATCACTTGGACACCTCTTTCTTAACTCAGAGGCAGAGGCTTGAGAGAAGGCAGGAATTTCAAAGTTGAGGAAAGAAGACCAGTTGCTACTTGAGTGTACCTTCCTACTCTAGGAAATCAAGTTTCCAAGGATATAGCGAAGGCTGTTAGGTAGCTCTGGTGTGTTCTTTCTTGATTCTCTTTCTACAACCAGGGTGGGGTTGTGGCCACATTGCCTTTTCAAGCCTGAGCCCAGCTGCATCCCCTCTCACAAGTGACCTCGGAACTAGTAGGAGGAACTGAGCCAATGAGACTTCCCTATGAAACCTCTTCTTCAGACCCCAGTTCATGCCCCACCTGCAGTGGGCCTCTCAGGACCCAGCTCTGAACTGAGAATTCACATCCCTTTCCCTTGGTGGGCACAACTGTGATTCCAAACAAACCCCTCTCTGCCAGGCAGTTGGTTCTGCAGCAATAACTGGGTGGCCATTGGCTCTAGGACCTCAAATTGAAACATGGATTGCTGGCCCCAGTGTTGAATTCTGGCCAGCTGGCCTTGGTGGTTTTGGGTGTCCTGCCACTGAGCCCGTACACCCACGGTGGTGAAGTTCACTGATGGAGAGCTGCGTTGCCTGTGCCTTTCTCCCTCCAGAGATGGCATTTTATTTCAGAGTGACTCCCCCATAGATGATCACAGTCACACATTCCAGTGTCAGCAGGTGCAAGACCAGACTTTCATATCCTCACCTCATGTAGCTTTTGATAAGATTTACTATTTAAAGTCACAGTTAGTGGTTTCATTGCATGCAGACTCTTCTCAGAGAACAGGATGTGATACAGCTGGACGGTGATTGTGTGGTTGTTGATCATACAGATTAAGTGAGAAATCCCTGTAACTGGGTTGACCTCTTCCATTTTCATTAATAATGACAGTCTTCACTAGGTTCTGGTAGATATAATAATTAGCAAATAAAGAATTAGAAGATCCAGCAAATGCCCAACATTTTATGCATAAAACCAAGGAGTTATTGTCACAAATACTTTATTTTCCTGACGTTTATCTTTTTGAAAAATCTGTTTCAACTGTAAAGATTAAAGTAATACAACAGAAAGAAATGGTCATTTTCTAGTCCTAAATCTCTAACAGGTAAGTGAACAATTTGACATATATTCTTCCATGTTTTTATGCTAACATATCCACAGGGCATGGCAATCCATTCCAATATTCTTGCCTAGAGAAACCCATGGACTGAGGAGCCTGGCGGGCTGCAGTTCATAGGATCACAGAGAATCAGATACAGGACTGAAATGACTTAGCATGCATGCATGCACACAAATCCACATATTTAAGAAAATGTAAATGGGATCATGCATGCACACATGCTAAGTTGCTTCAGTTGTGTCTGATTCTTTGCAACCCTATGCACTGTAGCCCACCTGCAGGGCTCCTCTGTCCATGGAATTCTGGCAAGAATACTGGAGTGGGTTGCCATGCCCCCCTCTAGGGGATCTTCCTGACCCAGGGATCAAACCTTTGATCTTATGTCTCCTGCATTGGCAGGAGGGTTCTTTACAACTAGTGCCATCTGGGAAGCCCAAATGGGATCATACTATACATATATATTGCTCTGTAACTTTAATTTTTATTTCATTTTAAGGTATTGGGACATTTTTCCATGTCAGTGGGATCTACCTCATTAAAAAAAAAATTGCAGTGTATAAATATGTGGGTGGACAATGACATACTTAACTCTCCATTGATAGGACTCAGTTCAGTTCAGTCGCTCAGTCGTGTCCGACTCTTTGTGACCCCATGAATCGCAGCACGCCAGGCCTCCCTGTCCATCACCAACTCCTGGAGTTCACTGAGACTCACGTCCATCGAGTCAGTGATGCCATCCAGCCATCTCATCTTCTGTCCTCCCTTTTCATCCTGCCCTCATTCGCTCCCAGCATCAGAGTCTTTTCCAATGAGTCAACTCTTCACATGAGGTGGCCAAAGTACTGGAGTTTCAGCTTTAGCATCATTCCTTCCAAAGAAATCCCAGGACTGATCTCCTACAGAATGGACTGATTGGATCTCCCTGCAGTCCAAGGGACTCCCAAGAGGCTTCTCCAAAACCACAGTTCAAAAGCATCAATTCTTTGGCACTCAGCCTTCTTCACAGTCCAACTCTCACATCCATACATGACCACAGGAAAAACCATAGCCTTGACTAGATGAACCTTTGTTGGCAAAGTAATGTCTGCTTTTGAATATGCTATCTAGGTTGGTCATAACTTTCCTTCCAAGGAGTAAGCGTCTTTTAATTTCATGGCTGCAGTCACCATCTGCAGTGATTTTGGAGCCCCAAAAAATACAGTCTGCCACTGTTTCCACTGTTTCCCCATCTATTTCCCATGAAGTGATGGGACCAGATGCAATGATCTTCGTTTTCTGAATGTTGAGCTTTAAGCCAACTTTTTCACTCTCCTCTTTCACTTTCATCAAGAGGCTTTTGAGTTCCTCTTCACTTTCTGCCATACGGGGGGTGTCATCTGCATATCTGAGGTTATTGATATTTCTCCCGGCAATCTTGATTCCAGCTTGTGTTTCTTCCAGTCCAGAGTTTCTCATGATGTACTCTGCATAGAAGTTAAATAAGCAGGGTGACAATATGCAGCGTTGACGTACTCCTTTTCCTATTTGGAACCAATCTGTTGTTCCATGTCGGGTTCTAACTGTTGCTTCCTGACCTGCATACAAATTTCTCAAGAGGCAGATCAGGTGGTCTGGTATTCCCATCTCTTTCAGAATTTTCCACAGTTTATTGTGATCCACACAGTCAAAGGCTATGGCATAGTCAAGAAAGCAGAAATAGATGTTTTTTCTGGAACTCTCTTGCTTTTTCCATGATCCAGCGGATGTTGGCAATTTGATCTCTGGTTCCTCTGCCTTTTCTAAAACCAGCTTGAACATCAGGAAGTTCACGGTTCAGATATTGCTAAAGCCTGGCTTGGAGAATTTTGAGCATTACTTTACTAGCGTGTGAGATGAGTGCAATTGTGCGGTAGTTTGAGCATTCTTTGGCATTGCCTTTCTTTGGGATGGGGATGAAAACTGACCTTTTCCAGTCCTGTGGCCACTGCTGTTTTCCAAATTTGCTGGCATATTGAGTGCAGCACTTTCACAGCATCATCTTTTAGGATTTGAAACAGCTCAACTGGAATTCCATCACCTCCACTAGCTTTGTTCGTAGTGATGCTTTCTAAGGCCCACTTGATTCCAGGATGTCTGACTCTAGGTCAGTGATCACACCATCGTGATTATCTGGGTCGTGAAGATCTTTTTTGTACAGTTCTTCTGTGTATTCTTGCCATCGCTTCTTAATATCTTCTGCTTCTGTTAGGTTCGTACCATTTCTGTCGTTTATCGAGCCCATCTTTGCATGCAATGTTCCCTTGGTATCTCTCATTTTCTTGAAGAGATCTCTAGTCTTTCCCATTCTGTTGTTTTCCTCTATTTCTTTGCATTGATCGCTGAAGAAGGCTTTCTTATCTCTCCTTGCTATTCTTTGGAACTCTGCATTCAGATGTTTATATCTTTCCTTTGCTCCTTTGCTTTTTGCTTCTCTTCTTTTCACAGCTATTTGTAAAGCCTCCCCAGACAGCCATTTTGCTTTTTTGCATTTGTTTTCCATGGGGATGATCTTGATTCCTGTCTCCTGTACAATGTCACGAACCTCATTCCATAGTTCATCAGGCACTCTATCTATCAGATCTAGGCCCTTAAATCTATTTCTCACTTCCACTGTATAATCATAAGGGATTTGATTTAGGTCATACCTGAATGGTCTAGTGGTTTTCCCTACTTTCTTCCATTTCAGTCTGAATTTGGCAATAAGGAGTTCATGATCTGAGCTACAGTCAGCTCCTGGTCTTGTTTTTGCTGACTGTATAGAGCTTCTCCACCTTTGGCTGCAAAGAATATAATCAATCTGATTTTGGTGTTGACCATCTGGTAATGTCCATGTGTAGAGTCTTCTCATGTGTTGTTGGAAGAGGGTGTTTGTTATGATCAGTACATTTACTTATAGCCATTCATCTTTTATTATGACCAATACTACAATAAGCATCTTTATACAGTATATCTTTGTACATCTGTCCTATAATTTCTTTAGGATAAACCACTAGAATTAGAAATATTAGCTCAAAGGCATGTACAAGAAATCTTTCAAATTGTTAATAGATTATTTTCTAGAAATGTTGCAACAGTAAAACTACTAGAAAGTAGAATGAGAGTACCCATTTTTGCCATACCTTTGGACGCTGAATATTACCACTCCAATTGCTCTGAAAGGTTTAAATAAATCTTCAATCTTGCTTTAAAAAATTTGCATTTCTCTGTTTATTATTGAATTTAAGCAGTTTCTTTTCAGATAGTGGTAATCATTTGTATTTTATCTAACTGAGTGCTTAATTTTTGCCCATTTTTCTTTTGCTTATGTTTTATAACTGATAGATAAAAGTTCTATATATTTTATAGATCTTAAACCTTTGTGATACACATTGAAAATATTTTATAATACATTTTATTAGTTTCTCATATTGAAAGACTTGATTTAAAATTTTATGTACTTCTGTAAAAGCAAAAGTCACAAAATTAATTTTCTGCTTTAATGTTTCTGGCTTTGTGACATGCTTACAAAAGCCCTTTCTACCTCAAAAGTATAAAAGTTTTCTACATTTCCTTCAAGTACTTCTAAATGTAAAAACAAAAGAACTTATGAATATTCTCTCATCATATAAAAAATATTTCTCCAAAATGGAGTTAACATATTTCTTTACCCAGTATATAACCATCATTTCAATGCTACATAATGAAATGTGAAACATTAAAATACTCCAGTTATTTTAAAATTCATCTGTAGGTTTTAAACATAAAAACAAATTATATGTGTGTGGATTTTAACTTAGACCCTATATTCTGTTTCATTGGTCTCTTTTTCCATACTTAATTCAAACCCAGAGTGTTTTCATTGCTGTGGCTTTAAAGTATGTCTTGATATTTAGAAGGACAGATTTCCACTCATTAATTTTTTTGTGTATTTATTCTTTCAAATGAAAGTTAGAATCAATGTAACTGATTTTAACTTTTTGATTCTTTCAAACTGCTATTAGAACTTTATTAGAATTGTGTAAATTTATAAATTAATTTAAAAGGAATTGAAATTTATATGAGATTGAATCTTCCTAAACAGAAATGCAATATTCAGTTCAGTTCAGTTCAGTCACTCAGTCGTGTCCAACTCTTTGCAACCCCATGAACCGCAGCACGCCAGGCCTCCCTGTCCATCACCAACTCCTGGAGTCCACCCAAACCCATGTCCATTACAATATAGAAATCCATTTATTTAAATCCTTCCTGTTTTTCAGTAAAGTTTTTTCTTATGGACATCTTAGGAAAATATAAATATTTAGTAATTCCTAAATTATTTCTGCTATATTAATAATTGTTTGATATTTAAATATTATCTTGCTATATGATTGTCTTACTAAACTCTCTGTTATTAGTTCTAGTTGTTTTTGAGGTATAATTGTATTACAAACAATGACCACTTGTCTCTTCTTTCCCTATATTTCAACTTGTCTTATTGAATTTGTTAGAACCTTCACAAAAATGTATAATATAAATGATCATATTTACCTTATTTCTGATGGAATGTACAACACTAAAAGTAGTTCCTGTTAAGTATGTGTTATCTGTTGACAAAATGTTGTCAAATAAGGAAACTTCCTTCTATATCTGGTTTTAAAAAAATTCGTTATATTTATGTATATGCAACTGCTCAGTCAGTAAAGAGTCTGCCTGCAATACAGGAGATCTGGGTTGATTCCTGGGTCAGAAAGATCCCCTGGAGAAGGAAATGGCAACCATGCCAGTATTCTTGTCTGGAGAATCCCATGGACAGAGGAGCAGTCTGTGGGATCACAAGAGTCGGACACGACTTAGCAACTAAATACCAATTAAGTACACAGCCCACACATGTATATTTTACCAAGAATAGATGTTTAATTTCACTGACTGTCTTTTGACATTTATCCAGATAATTATATAGTTTTTTCATTCAATATAAAATACAATGAATTCTATTAATTGATTTTCCAAAATTCCTGGGATGAGTTCATTGATTAAGATGTATTTTTAAAATATATTACTGTATTCCATTTCTCATATAATATTTAGAATATTTGCCTGTACATTTTTAAGTGAGACTTAATCTATACTTTTCTTTATCGTGTGCCATTTTTGTCAGATTTTGAATATGTGTTATTCTGCCTTCATAGATGGCTTTGCAAATGACTTTTTCCTTTTAAAATGAATTTTAAAGATTACTCTGGGTCACATCCCAGAAACAAAGTGAGAATACTTTTTATTGAGCATGTAGCCCCTCTATATTAACAAATTAGTGCTTCCCAGGCGGCACTAGTGGTAAAGAACCCGCCTGCCAATGCAGGAGACGTAAGAGACTCGGTTCAGTCTTTGGGTCAGGAAGATCCCCTGGAGGAGGGCATGGCAACCCATTCCAGTATTCTTGCTTGGAGAATCCCATGGACAGTGGAGCCTGGCAAGCTGCAGTCCATAGGGTGGCAAAGAGTCAGACACGACTGAAGTGACTTAGCACGCATGCATATAACATATTACCCCCCAACTTTAGTGGCTTAAGACAACAAACATTTATTTCCTCACAACTGTTATGAGTCAGGAATTCAGGAGTGGCTTAGCTAGATGGTTCTGGATCATGATCCCTCATGACATTATAATTAAGATGCTGACTTGACTGGAGCTGGAGAGTAAGACTGTTAGCTGGAGCCTCAGTTCCTTGCCATGAGCTTCTCCACAGAAGCCACTTGAGTATCCTCATGACATAGCAGTTGGCTTTTCCCGAGGTAAGTGATCTAAGAGAGACAGAAGCAATATCTTTTATGACCTAGCTTGATAAATTATATACTATCACTTCTGACATATTCTACTGGTCACATAGACAAATCCTGATAATTACACAAGGATGTAATTACAAAAAGACAGGACTCATTGGGAAACTATTTGGAGTCCAGATACCATATTCCATCTCTTGTCTATATGTTTTGGTCATCCTTTTTGATACCCAGTGGTGTTAAAATTGTACCACTGTGGATACTAATTGTAACTAAAACTTTGTAAGTAAGATCAGATCTCATCTTTAGTAACAGGGGTAAATATGATACCACTCTAATGGCAGAAAGCAAAGAGGAACTAAAGAGCCTCTTGATGAAGGTGAAAGAGGAGAGTGAAAAAGCTAGCTTAAAGCTCAACATTAAAAAAACTAGGATCATAACATCCAGTCCCGTACCTTCAAGGCAAATGGGGGAAAAGTGGAAGCAGTGACAGATTGTCTCTTTTTGGGCTCCAAAATCACTGCAGATACGACTGTAGCCGTGAAATTAGAAGACACTTGCTCCTCAGAAGAAAAGCTATGACAGACCTAGGTAGCATATTAAAAAGCAGAGACAGTACTTTGCCAACAAATGTCTGTATAGTGAAAGCTATGGTCGTTCCAGTAGTCATGTACAGATGTGAGAATAGGACCATAAAGAAGGCTGAGCACCAAAGAATTGATGTCAAACCATGGTGCTGGAGAAGACCCTTGAGAGTCTCTTGGACAGCAAGGAAATCAAACCAGTCAATCCTAAAGGAAATCAACCCTGAATATTCACTGGAAGGACTGATGATGAAGCTGAAGCTGAAGCTCCAATAGTTTGGCCACCTGATGTGAAGAGTTGACTCATTGTAACAGACCTTGATGCTGGGAAATATTGAAGGCAAAAGGAGAAGAAGGTGGCAGAGGATGAGATGGTTGGATAACATCACCGATTTAACGGACATGAAGTTGGGCAAAATCTGGGAGATAGTGAGGGACAGGAAGGCCTGGTGTACTGCAGTCCATGGGGTTGCAAAGAGTCAACACAACTTCAATTCAGTTCAGTTCAGTCACTAAGTCGTGTCTGACTCTTTGAGACCCCATGAACCACAGCACACCAGGCCTCCCTGTCTATCACCAACTCCCGGAGTCCACCCAAACCCATGTCCATTGAGTCAGTGATGCCATCCAACCATCTCATCCTCTGTTGTCCCCTTCTCCTCCCACCCTCAATCTTTCCCAGCATTAGGGTCTTTTCAAATGAGTCAGCTCTTTGCATCAGGTGGCCAAAGTATTGGAGTTTCAGCTTCAACATCAGTCCTTCCAATGAACACCCAGGACTGATCTCCTTTAGAATGGACTGGTTGGATCTCCTTGCAGTCCAAGAGACTCTCAAGAGTCTTCTCCAACACCACAGTTCAAAAGCATCAATTCTTCAGTGCTCAGCTTTCTTTATAGTCCAACTCTCACATCCATACACGACTACTAGAAAAACCATAGCCTTGACTAGACGGACCTTTGTGGACAAAGTAATGTCTCTGCTTTTGAATATGCTATCTAGGTTGGTCATAACTTTCCTGCCAAGGAGTAAGTGTCTTTTAATTTCATGGCTGCAGTCACCATCTGCAGTGATTTTGGAGCCCAGAAAAATAAAGTCAGCCACTGTTTCCACTGTTTCCCCTGTTTCCCCATCTATTTCCCATGAAGTGATGGGACCAGATGCCATGATCTTCATTTTCTGAATGTTGAGCTTTAAGCCAACTTTTTCACTCTCCTCTTTCACTTTCATCAAGAGGCTGTTTAGTTCTTCCTCACTTTCTGCCATAAGGGTGGTGTCATCTGCATATCTGAGGTTATTGATATTTCTCCCAGCAATCTTGATTCCAGCTTGTGCTTCCTCCAGCCCAGCGTTTCTCATGATATACTCTGCATAGAAGTTAAATAAGCAGGGTGACAATATAGAGGACGTACTCCTTTTCCTATTTGGAACCAGTCTGTTGTTCCATGTTAAGTTCTAACTGTTGCTTCCTGACCTGCATACAGGTTTTTCAAGAGCCAGGTCAGCTGGTCTGGTATTCCCATCTCTTTCAGAATTTTCCACAGTTTATTGTGATCCACACAGTCAAAGGCTTTGGCAGAAACAGATGTTTTTCTGGAACTCTCTTGCGTTTTCAATGATCCAGCAGATGTTGGCAATTTGGTCTCTGGTTCCTCTGCCTTTTCTAAAATCAGCTTGAACATCTGGAAGTTTATGGTTCATGTATTGCTGAAGCCTTGCTTGGAGAATTTTGAGCATTACTTTACTAGCGTGTGAGATGAGTGCAATTGTGCAGTAGTTTGAGCATTCTTTGGCATTGTCTTTCTTTGGGATTGGAATGAAAATTGACCTTTTCCAGTCCTGTGTCCACTGCTGAGTTTTCCAAATTTGCTGGCATATTGAGTGCAGCACTTTCACAGCATCATCTTTTAGGATTTGAAATAGCTCAACTGGAATTCCATCACCTCCACTAGCTTTGTTCTTAGCTTACTGAATAACAGCAACAATATGCATGTGTTCAACCCTGGTGATGAGAGACAAATTTCTACTTGACAAATATGGATTGCTGGTTGTGAATATGACAATTCTAGTACTTTTTAATGACCCTCATCTTCTGTCCAGAAGTTACTTGAAAATATTGTTTGGAAAGGGTGATGTGTCTGTTAAGAATTTCCCCCAGATTCTTCTCTACTACCACATTTTGCTTTAAAAAGAATAAAGAGTTAAATATAAAACTGGGTGGGACAGCTAAGGTTAGATATATATATAAAACTTGTCCATTTTGGAAAAATTGCCTTGTGTACATCCTCATTCAGAACACAGAAAGAAAAGAAGCATTTACTCTAATGGCATGACTTCTGAGGCCAAGTCATAAAAGGCATTGTTACTTCTCTGTCTTGGATCACTGGAGAAGGCAACTGCTATATCACTAGTCTGTGTGTGTGTGTGTGTGTGTGTGTGTGTGTGTGTGTGGTTGGGAGGAAATTTCTTCAGGGTGAGGGGAAAGTGTCATGCTATTTTAGTTGAACTTGGCATTTAGTCCCATCTTCTTTCCTCTCTCCACTAAAAATATCACAGAATTAGAAAAACATTGTTTATTTTATTTTTTCAATAGTAAAAGATGCTTATCAGTTTTCACAATCAATAGTCAGACAAAAAATAAAAGATAATTGCACTTGCAAGCCATATGGAAACATGATCAACTTAACAATATAAAATAATTACATGCAATTTTGGGGGTTAAGTAGAGTGATGCATTAAGTGGAAGTGCATACATGCACATGTTCTCATCTGCCCAGCCAGTTGATGCTTTTTGGTTGGTGCTTTTAATCCTTTTATAGTTAAGGTAATTATTGATATGTATGATCCTATTACCATTTTCTTAATTGTTGTGGGTGTATTTTGTGTAGGTCTTTTCCTTCTCTTGTGTTTTCTGCCTAGGGAAGTTCCTTTAGATTTGTTGTAAAGCTGGTTTGGTGGTGCTGAATTCTCTTTTGCTTGTCTAGAAAGCTTTTACGATTTCTCCATCAAATCTGAAGAAGGGTCTTGGTGGGTAGAGCATTCTTGGTTGTGGGTTCTTCCCTTTCATCACTTTAAATATATCATGCCATTCTCTTCTGGCTTGTAGAGTTTCTGTTGAAAAATCAACTGAAAACCTTATGGGAGTTCTCTTGTGATTTGTCATTTTTTCTCTTGTTGATTTTAATATTTTATCTTTGTCTTTAATCTTCATCATTTTGATTAGTATGTGTCTTGGTGTGTTCCTCCTTGGGTTTATCCTATCTGGGACTTTCTGTGCTTCCTGGAGTTGGTTGACTATTTCCTTTCCCATGTTAGAGAAGTTTTCAGCTATTATTTCTTCAAATATATTCTTGGGTCCCTTCTCTCTCTCTTCTTTGGGGCCCTCTGTAATGTGAATGCTGGTGCATTCAATGTTGTCCCAGATGTCTCTTAGGCTGTCTTCATTTTTTTCATTTTACCCCCCTACATTCTGTTTTGCAGCAGTGATTTCCACCATTCTGTCCTCCAGGTCACTTTTTTGTCCTTCTGCATCAATTATTCTGCTTTTGATTCCTTCTAGTGTATTGTTCATCTCTGTTTGTTTCTTCTTTAGTTCCTCTAGGTCTTTGGTAAACATTTATTGCATATTTTCAATCTTTGCCTCCATTCTTTTTCTGAGATCTTGGATTATCTTTGCTATCATTATTCTAAATTTTTTTTCTAGAATGTTGCCTATCTCCATCCACTTCATTTTGGTTGTTTTTCCAGAGTTTTATCTTGTCCCTTCATCTGGGACAAAACCCTCTGCTTTTTCATCCTGATAAACTTTCTGTGATGTGGTTTTGGTTTTAGCCACTGCAGGATTGTGGTTCTCCTTCTTCCCATTTTCCATAGATAGATAGATAGAGATATAGCTATATTCCACTTACAAATAACCTCTCTAAGTCTGTGTCTATATAGATCCCTGTATTAGCTTGTTTGCCTGAACTGACATAAAAGGTAGTTTTTAAATTAAGTTTTTATTCATTTATTTTTAATGGTACAGAGAAACTTTATCTTCTTCAAATTCTTTGGTCAAATACCTTATTCCTCCAACCATCCTATTCAGTTATTAGTCCAATAATGCAGGAATTTTTCCCACTTTGTCTACATTCTGAGAAGCATCTCTGAATTATTCTTGCATTGTGGAATGTATCCTATTTTATCTTTTTTTATCTCATCTGGAAGCTACTTTTTTTCTCTCATTTCGCTACTTTACCAATTTTGTTTTTACATCTACGTTTTCAACCTTTTTTAAAACACTATATTTGAACATTAAATCAGGAATGGAAGAAAGGTGGAAATTTGTGAAAGGGAGGCTTCAAAGAAGATCTACTGGGTAAGAAGAACTGAGATACAAGTGAAGTTTTCCTATTTTACTAAAATGTCTCCAGTCATGACAAAGGTCCTTTTCAGCTCAATTACTTTTATTCTATAATCTATGTCTGCCTTTGATGCAAAACCATTTTTTCTTGTAAAAGCTTATAAGTAGAGCAGATTAAGAAATATATGTCACTTTAATTGACAAACAATATAGAGTTTAGATTCTCACATACTGTTCTTACCCCAACTCCACACTGCCTTTCACTGTGACGCCTGGAGTTGGAAGAGGGAACTATTCCCCACAACTCCCAACAATCTGCAGAACATAGTTTAAAAATCATTGGACTAAATAGGCTCTGAGCCCTTGCTCTGAAGTTCTGTGTGTCCATAATTCTCCTTACCTTTCTTCTCCCCCTATTTAAATCATACTCAAAGCCCAGTCTACATCTCTGACCTCACCTAAATATATTTGTATCACCCTCTGTGTTCTTGCCCATTTTGTTCCTGCTTTGTCAACTTCCCTCCCCGCCTTTTTTGGTCGTGAAGAAGTGTAGAATTTTAAGGCAATAAACTGTATTCTAGTTTGACTGGAGCATGGGACTTCTGAAGGAAAACAGTAAGAAAACTGGGTACGGATCATAGAAATAGTAACTGTCTGAGGTATTGTAGGTGTCTAGCCACTTAGGTCTAGAATAAGAGAATTACACAATATCAACCGACTTATATGACCTCACAGTTCCTTTCCCGTCTAGCATTCCTGACTTCTATGATCAGAGTTGTTTCTGGTCTGGCAGCAGGGGATGGAGTGAACTGGAGCAGGCAGGACCACAGGCACGGACATCATGTTCCATTCCCTGGTCTGTTAGTTCCGTAAATTAAAAGCCATAAAAAAGCAATATCCACCCAAGCATCTTTCTTTTGCCCCTCCTGTGACATGTCTAAGTGGGTCTTTCATTTCTCCGCAGGATTGGGACATCTGAAATCACCTTCAGTCAGCACTTCAATTGGCAGATGGTGTTTTGAACTCCTGGCTTCTCTTGGAATTTCCCTCACAATCTCCATTTCTCTATCCCTGTTTTTTGTTTAAACATTCATGTAGCATTCTGAACTCATTAAAAACATTCCACATCCACAATTTCATTTTATAACAACTTAGTAATGGAAGAAATTATCTTCATTTTACAAATGAGGAAACTCAGTGCCTGGCAGGTTAAATAACTTGGTAAGATCACTAATATTAGTGGCAGAACCATAACAGAAAAGTGATGAACTGGGAGCTAAGAGACCAGTATGACAAGTGTATGCTCATACTGTTAACACGATTTAGTGGGAACAGCTCCCTTCTTGCCACCACGCCCACTGCCAAGTTAGACCTAATCATCTCCGTGATGTCATGAACATCATTGACAATCTAGTCAATGTGAAAATCTCCACACAAAAGAAAATGCTTTAGACTAATCGTCTTTGCTTTTCAAGATGTGGATTTGTGGGACACTCAACATTGTGGATGGCTTAAGAGTTGGCACAATTAGGACAAAGTAGGTTTTCAAAGTTGGTTGGAGGCAAATAGGCCCATGGAATATGGTAACCAGATTTTGCACATCTAAAATACATTCCTATTTAAGAAAGAGAAACTTTCTAAATCAGCTCATAGCAGTACAAGATGGAAATAAAAGTCTTATGCCAAAACTCCAGCCACCACAAAATCTGTTCAGTTCTCTCAGAGTCAGATTGGCAATGTGTCAGAACATGCCTCTCATCCCTGCCCAAAGGCTGGAATCCACCATTTCACAGGCAGAACTCTGGCACCTTTCAGAAGCTCAGTGTTTAGAGGGGAGAAGACACAGTGGGCTGGGGGGCTCCATGAGTACTGAGAGAGGGCGTGGGACCTGGTTACTATGCTCAGAGGCACTGCTGATGTCAAACCCTCACCTCCCTCCTGCTCAGACTGGAGCAAGCACACAGAAAACTCCCTTTTGCAGCTGTGCAAACTGTTCCTGTTGAACTGCAACACGCCCACTGCCCCCTACAGTCATTCCAAATCCACAGTTTCATTGGCCATATTCAGAGGGAAATTAAAAAAACCTGTCTATTTACCAGTTGGCCCTTTTTCAATCAGATGAAATTAAAATGAAGCCTGAAGTGTTTTAAATGAAATGCTCTTCCAGTTTACGCTCTGGAGTTTCCATGCTTCTTCCTCCTCTGCCTGATTAGGGCAAGCTGGCCAGCTGAGGGCTTTTCTTCCAGTGTCTCCTAAGGAACATTCTGAAAAGTTGGCTATAGGGCTGCATTTCTGTCTAATATGCATCTGCTTCAGGCTTCATTCTACCTTGCCTGGTGGAATGTGGGACGTTAGGATTGGATTCTAAAGGCTGGCCCTGTAGAGGGAAGGGGGGTGGGGACAAAATTACTCAGATTTGCCACAGATCTTATGAGAGCCCATTGTCCCCACTGGTCCTGCAATACACAGTCTTCCCAGCTCCGTGTCCTACCCCAGTCTGTGGGGAAGAAGGTTACTTTCCTTTGTGGAAATAAATGATGAGATCTGCCCCTTTCAATGGAAGCTCAGGTGGGAAGGGGTAAAACATCTCTTCCAAATCCCTGTAAACTGTACTTCTAAGAGTTTGACATCAAAAGTGGTGTTAGAATTAAGAGGTACAAACAACTGCGTAAATATGAATAAGCTACAAGCATATGTTATAGAGCACAGGGATTATAGTTAATATTTTATAATAACTATCAAAGGACTGTAGGCTTTCCTGGTGGCTCAGAGGGTAAAGAATCTGCCTGCAATGCGGGAGACCTGCATTTGATCTCCAGGTTGGGAAGATCCCCTGGAGGAGGGAATGGTAACCCAGTCCAGTATTCTTGCCTGGAGAATCCCCATGGACAGAGGTGCCTGGTGGGCTACAGTCCATGGGGTCACAAAGAGTTGGACACAGCTGAGCAACTAAGCACAGCACAGCATAAATGGAGTGTAAACTTTAAAAATTATGAGTCACTATGTTGTACACCTGAAACTTACATAATGTGCTTCAATAAACAAACTCATAGAGAAAGATAGAAATTTATATTACTACAGGGAGGTGGGGGTTGGATAATTGCATGAAAGTGGTCGAAATGTACAAAATGCCAGATATAAGATAAAGAAGCATTAGGGATGTAATGTACAACACGATAAATACAATTAACACGGCTGCATATTATATATTGAAAGTTATTATGAGAGTAAATCATTAGAATTCTCACCACAAAAAATGTTTTTCTGTTTTTTAAATTTTATATCTGTATGAGTGATGGATGTTTGTTAATCTTATTGTCATCATTTTATGATGCACGTAAGTCAAATCATTATGCTATACACCTCAAACTTATACAGTGCTGTAGGTCAGTTATATCTCAAAACCAGAAGAAAAAAAGTGAAAATAAAATACTACTAAATGAAGATAAATGAGTAAATACATAAATAGATGGTCAAATTTTTTAAAAGTTGTTTTAGAGGTTTGGGGACAGAGGGAACATGGACCTCTTTTGTTACCTCTATCCCAAGTGCAATGCAAATCCCAGTGGTTCTTGGATATGTATTGGAGTCATCTCTGGAGCTTTCTAGAAATATAATTGTCATGCAATGAGCCCAAATATTCTAATTCAGTAGCGAGGGCACTGCAGCGTCTCAGCCCTTATGTAGTTTATAAGGTTTTACAGTGATTCTCCTGCAGATGGTTTCATATATTTGCCAGTTTTCTCATCTGAAATGTGTATCAAAACCACCCTAAGGGTGGAATTCTAAAATCACTGGGAAAAAATTCTAAGTGGAAATCCGTAGCACACGGGTAAGGAGACAGCCAGTTTAAAATGACTGGAGGATATAAAAGTAGGAAGATTTATAGGATACAGCAATAAATGCCCCATTTGTAGACAAATGGAGTAAGGCTGTTTTTTCTAGAAAGACTACCTTGGCCAGCAGCAATAGTCACTAAAATTAATTGTGCTCTAGCTGCAGAGGTAGTACCTAGCTGAGGGTGGAAAGAATAGAAAGTCTCATCCTTGGAGGTTGGCTTGTTTGTAGTTGTTTCATCACTGAGTCCTGTCTGACTCTTTGCGACCCCATGGACTATACCCACTCAGCTCTTCTGTCCATGGGATTTCCCAGGCAAGAATACTGGAGTGGGTTGACATTTCTTTTTCCAACATATCTTCCCAAACCAGGGATCGAAACTACATCTCCTGCATTGGCAGGTGGATTCTTTATCACTGAACCACCAGAGAAGTCCCAGAGGTTGGGTAATATTAGACTCATCCATCCTCAAGGAGAAGGGATACATGTGGATAATCACCACATGCCTCAGGGAAAAAACATAGGTCAGTTATCTTCAAAATTTTGAGCTCCCATTTCTAGTGGTTTTAGATATCTTGAATATGTTCTGTTTATCAAGACTTCTTTTTTTTTTTTAAACAAGTAATGCTGAGGTGTTTTTTTTTTTTTAATTTTATTGATTTACAATGTTGTTAGTCTCAAATGTACAATAAAGTGATTCAGGTAAACATATACATATATTCATGCTTTTTCAGATTCTTTTCTCATATAGATTTTTACACAATATTGAGTAGAGTTCCCTACACTATACAGTAAGTCCTTATTGATTGCCTATTATATAACAGTAATGTGTGTATGTTAATTCCAAACCCCTAATTTATCCCGCACTCCACATTTCCCCTTTGGTAACCATGAGTTGGTTTTCAAAATCTGTGAGTCTGTCTCCATTGTGTAAAAGTTCATTTATCAGTATCAGTTCAGTTCAGTCTCTCAGTCATGTCCGACTCTTTGCAACCCCATGAACCTCAGCACACCAGGCTTCCCTGTCCATCACCAACTCCGGGAATCCACCCAAACCCATGTCCATTGAGTCAGTGATGCCATCCAACCATCTCATCCTCTGTTGTCCCCTTCTCTTCCCACCCTCAATCTTTCCCAGCATCAGGGTCTTTTCAAATGAGTTAGCTCTTCACATCAGGTGGCCAAAGTATTAGAGTTTCAGCTTCAGCATCAGCCCTTCCAATGAATATTCAAGACTGATCTCCTTTAGGATGGACTGGTTGGATCTCCTTGCAGTCCAAGAGACTCTCAAGAGGCTTCTCAACACCACAGTTCAAAAGCATCAATTCTTCGGTGCTCAGCTTTCTTTATAGTCCAACTCTCACATCCATACGTGACCACTGGAAAAACCATAGCCTTGACTAGGTGGACCTTTGTTGACAAAGTAATGTCTCTGCTTTTCAATATGCTGTCTAGGTTGATCATAACTTTCCTTCCAAGGAGAAAGCGTCTTTTAATTTCATGGCTGCAATTACCATCTGCAGTGATTTTGGAGCCCAGAAAAATAAAGTCAGCCACTGTTTCCATGTTTCCCCATCTATTTCCCATGAAGTGATGGGACCGGATGCCATGATCTTCATTTTCTGAATGTTTGAGCTTTAAGCCAGCTCTTCCTCTCTCCTCTTTCACTTTCATCAAGAGGCTCTTTAGTTCTTTTTCGCTTTCTGCCATAAGGGTGGTGTCATCTGCATATCTGAGGTTATTGATATTTCTCTTGGCAATCTTAATTCCAGCTTGTGCTTCTTCCAGCCCAGCGTTTCTCATGATGTACTCTGCATAGAAGTTAAATAAGCAGGGTGACAATATACAGCCTTGAAGTACTCCTTTTCCTATTTGGAACCAGTCTGTTGTTCCATGTCCAGTTCTAACTGTTGCTTCCTGACCTGCATACAGGTTTCTCTCTGATCCTTTCTCTTCTTGCCTTATTGTTACTTGATCTTAGCTTTTCATTTAGACTTTTTCTACATGGTAGAGAAGTTGACTTCTGCTGCCCTTGATTTACACCCTTCCTCTTAGAAACTCCAAGAAAAGGGAGCTTCTTTCTTTCAGCATCTGTCACTCTTAGGGAAATATTTGGAATGGCTCTGCTCGTGTCACATACCCAACCATGGCAGATGATGTTTTCATTGGAGAGATGATGATCACATCAATACATTCATTTTTCGTTCTAGATAAGCATCTTACAACATAGTTGATACTCCTTCTACCAAGTGAGAGAAGGGGACAAGGATTGGTGGGGGTTCCTATATTTCCCTTTCTTCTATTTGGGTGGGGACTGTCATGGTTCCAACCAACAGAGTACTTTAGAAATGGTGACATGGAACTCTTGAGGACAGGACATCAAAAGAATATCAAAAGGACGTCAGAAACACTTTATGGCTGGCATCCACGCTCTCTCTCTTGGGATACTCATCTTTTGATCCCAGCCTCCATGTTGTGAGGAAGCCCAGGCCACATGGAGATGCAACATCAGCATCAACATGCAGAGATGTTTGTGAGTCTGCACCTGATTTCAGCCCTAGACTTCAGTTCTTCCGGCTGTGACCCCAAAGACTGTGTAACAGAGATGAGCCATCCTGCTCTACCCTGTCTAAATTCCTGACCCACAGCACCCATGAGCTATAATAGATCATTACTTATGTTTTAAGTCACAAAGTTTTGAAAATTTGTTGTGCAGCAAAAGGTGCTTCCCTGGTAGTTCAGTTGGTAAAGAATCTGCCTGCAATGCAGGAGACCTGGGTTTCATCCCGGGGTCAGGAAAATCCCCTGGAGAAGGAAATGACTACCCACTCTGGTATTCTCACCTGGAGAATTTCGTGGACAGAGGAACCTGGTGGGCTATGGTCCATGGGGCTGCAAAAGTTGGACATGACTTAGTGACTAAATCACCACCACCATACGACTGGTAAGTAAATAGTTGTCCATTGAGCTGATCTCTGTTGCCTGGCGATTGGAACATTATGATTAGGGGAGCAGATGTGTTACTAAAGAAGAAGAGATGTGAAAGGTTGCTGGGTAGACAAGATGAATAGATACCACCACTCAGTATGATCATTCTAGGATAAGTTAATTTCCCATGAGTGTATAAGTATACATGTATATAAACAATTGAAGCCAGAGTCATTATTATAAACAGCAAATGGAAAAGGATCCTGATTTTACTAATTCTATTTGCTACACCATGAGCAGTCTAGTATTATCCAGGTAACATATGTCTGTTTTCTCTGATTTATTACTTAGGCAATGATTCTCAATTCAGTAAAGCTTAAAACCAAAATTTCAGAAGTGTTACAAAGAAGATTTTGGGTACAAGTTAAAGTTCCACCTTGTAAGTTGGGAGACTGAGTTTGAAAGCTGGTTTAAGAAACAGGTTCTACAGTGGCGTTTAAGAAGAGACCACACTCTGGGTGGGATGGGGGATCACTTTCAAGAAAGAACGCTTGTTTTCCAGCACAGCTTCCCTCTACCTGCTTTGCTCTGATCAATTCAGGAGTTTGTCCATTTGTCTTCTCAGTTCAGTTCAGTTCAGTCGCTCAGTCGTGTTTGACTCTTCGCGACACCATGAATAGCAGCACGCCAGGCCTCCCTGTCCATCACCAACTCCCGGAATTCACTCAGACGAATGTCCACTGAGTCAATGATGCCATCCAGCCATCTCATCCTCTGTCGTCCCCTTCTCCTCCTGCCCTCAATCCCTCCCAGCATCAGAGTCTTTTCCAATGAGTCAACTCTTCGCATGAGGTGGCCAAAGTACTGGAGTTTCAGCTTCAGCATCATTCCCTCCAAAGAAATCCCAGGGCTGATCTCCTTCAGAATGGACTGGTTGGATCTCTTTGCAGTCCAAGGGACTCTCAAGAGGCTTCTCCAACACCACAGTGCAAAAGCATCAATTCTTCGGCGCTCAGCCTTCTTCACAGTCCAACTCTCACATCCATACATGACCACAGGAAAAACCATAGCCTTGACTAACGACCCTTTGTTGTCAAAGTAATGTCTCTGCCTTTGAATATGCTATCTAGGTTGGTCATAACTTTCCTGCCAAGGAGTAAGTGTCTTTTAATTTCATGGCTGCAGTCACCATCTGCAGTCATTTTGGAGCCCCAAAAAATAAAGTCTGACACTGTTTCCATGTTTCCCCATCTATTTCCCATGAAGTGATGGGACCAGATGCCATGATCTTCCTTTTCGGAATGTTGAGCTTTAAGCCAACTTTTTCACTCTCCTCTTTCACTTTCATCAAGAGGCTTTTTAGTTCCTCTTCACTTTCTACCATAAGGGTGGTATCATCTGCATATCTGAGGTTGTTGATATTTCTCCCGGCAATCTTGATTCCAGCTTGTGTTTCTTCCAGTCCAGCATTTCTCATGATGTACTCTGCATATAAATTAAATAAACAGGGTGACAATATACAGCCTTGATCCACTCCTTTTCCTATTTGGAACCAGTCTGTTGTTCCATGTCCAGTTCTAACTGTTGCTTCCTGACCTGCATACAGATTTCTCAAGAGGCAGGTCTGGTGGTCTGGTATTCTCATCTCTTTCAGAATTTCCCACAGTTTATTGTGATCCACACAGTCAAAGGCTTTGGCATAGTCAAAAAAGCAGAAATAGATGTTTTTCTGGAACTCTCTTGCTTTTTCCATGATCCAGCGGAAGTCGGCAATTTGATCTCTGGTTCCTCTGCCTTTTCTAAAACCAGCTTGAACATCTGGAAGTTCACCGTTCACATATTGCGAAAGCCTGGCTTGGAGAATTTTGAGCATTACTTTACTAGCATGTGAGATGAGTGCAATTGTGCGGTAGTTTGAGCATTCTTTGGCATTGCCTTTCTTTGGGATTGGGATGAAAACTGACCTTTCCCAGTCCTGTGGCCACTGCTGAGTTTTCCAAATTTGCTGGCATATTGAGAGCAACACTTTCACAGCATCATCTTTCAGGATTTGGAATAGCTCAACTGGAATTCCACCACCTGCACTAGCTTTGTTCGTAGTGATGTTTTCTAAGGCCCACTTGACTTCACATTCCAGGATGTCTGGCTCTAGGTCAGTGATCACACCATCATGATTATCTGGGTCATGAAGATCTTTTTTGTACAGTTCTTCTGTGTATTCTTGCCATCTCTTCTTAATATCTTCTGCTTCTGTTAGGTCCATACCATTTCTGTCCTTTATCGAGCCCATCTTTGCATGAAATATTCCCTAGGTATCTCTAATATTCTTGAAGAGATCTCTAGTCTTTCCCATTCTGTTGTTTTCCTCTATTTCTTTGCATTGATCACCGAAGAAGGCTTTCTTATGTCTTCTTGCTATTCTTTGGAACTCTGCATTCAGATGATTATATCTTTCCTTTGCTCCTTTGCTTTTTGCTTCTCTTCTTTTCATAGCTATTTGTAAGGCCTCCTCAGACAGCCATTTTGCTTTTTTGCATTTCTTTTCCATGGGGATGGTCTTGATCCCTGTCTCCTGTACAATGTCACAAACCTCATTCCGTAGTTCATCAAGCACTCTATCTATCAGATCTAGACCCTTAAATCTATTTCTCACTGCCATTGTATAATCATAAGGGATTTGATTTAGGTCATACCTGAATGGTCTAGTGGTTTTCCCTACTTTCTTCCATTTCAGTCTGAATTTGGCAATAAGGAGTTCATGGTTTGAGCCACAGTCAGCTCCTGGTCTTGTTTTTGCTGACTGTATAGAGCTTCTCCATCTTTGGCTGCAAAGAATATAATCAATCTGATTTTGGTGTTGACCATCTGGTGATGTCCATGTATAGAGTTTTCTGTTGTGTTGTTGGAAGAGGGTGTTTGCTATGACCAGTACATTTTCTTGGCAAAACTCTATTAGTCTTTGCCCTGCTTCATTCCGTATTCCAAGGCCAAATTTGCCTGTTACTCCAGGTGTTTCTTGACTTCCTACTTTTGCATTCCAGTCTTCTCAAGGTCATGGTTAATTTGTATAACTGAAAACAGAACCTTAATTCCTCACTAGCAAAAGAAAGTATACTCTCTGGAAGCTAGAAGATTGTTTTTTTCAGTTTTACTTTTTTTTTTTTACAGTGAGTTAGCCAGAGTATATTCTCAAGGTTTATTGTGTGTAATTATTTTTTATAGACTTTTGATTTTAAAAAAACTTTTTTCCTTAATATATTTATTTTATTGAAGTATAGTTAACTTACAATGTTCCAGGTACACAGCAAGGTGATTCAGTTAAACAAATGGGCTTCACTGGTAGATCAGCTGGTAAAGAATCCACCTACAATAGAGGAGACCGTAGTTCGATTCGTGGGTCAGGAAGATCCCCTGGAGGAGGGCATAGCAACCCCCTCTAGTATTCTTGCCTAGAGAATTCCATGGACAGAGGAGCTCAGCAGGCTATAGTCCATGGGGTTGCAAAAAGAATAGTTGACTTATTAATGTTTCAGGTGCACAGCAAGGTGATTCAGTTATACATATACACACATATTACTTTTCAGATTATTTTCCATTATAGGTTATTACAAGATATTGACTATAGTTCTCTGGGCTGTTCAGTAAACCTTTATTGCTTGTTGCTTATTTTTTTCAAATTAGAAATTGTATAGACTTCTGATTAAAAAAAAAACAAACTCCAGTTTTGAAAACTCAAAACACAGAGGGGAAATCATAAATAAAGCAATATCTAAAATATGCTCTTTCTCACAGAAAGAGAAAAAATTTTACTCTGCAGTGAGTTTAAATGAGAGCCAGAGGCCAAGAGACTGGGTTCAGGATTAGGGACTAAGATATGACATTAAAACACCTGCATCAAAGCTCATCTTTAAAGGAAAAACAAAACAACAGACATTTTGATGTTATGTCTCTGAGAAAGGCAGGCTTTGGGGAAGAGGAAAAAGGTGAAGTTCGTTGGCCCCCAGCTCTCTATCATGGGGCTCACAGAATGAAATGCATCCTCAGGCTCTACTTCCTTTCAGAGAGTGACTGCCAGTGAAGGAGGGCACATTTTGCCCTGTCCCTCCCCGAAGTAAAGTTTTTTCATCTAAATCCACATGGTAACTGATGAGACTCAGTCCATCTCAGAATTCAGCAGGACTGGATCTGCTTTCTGAACTTATGAGTGTTGAATTATGTGAATATTGGGGAAGATTTTGTTTAAATTCTAGATTTAAAAAAAATGATGGTAATGTCATGCGAGTGTATGTTCCTCGGTTCTTTGTCTCGTCACAACAAAGATTTGGAGCGACGGACATTAAAGCCCTCGGTGCGTCACAGCTCTTGGGTCTTGGACAAACCGTACTACAGCTCTTAGGCAAATCAGTGTTACAGCTCTATTTTATTTAGAAGATAGCAGGAGAGAGAGAAAGAGAGAGAAAGGGAGAAAGAGAGAGAGGGAGAGAGAGAGAGTGCGCGCGTGCACACATGCACGCGGGACAGAGAGTCCGAGAGAAAGCGCTTCGGCTCCTCCTTTTATATGTTTTTTCCTCCACCTGGGCCTGCCCTATGCAAATTGGGCTTAGCCAGGAGTGCTGTTTGTTCTGCCTGAAGTCTTCACTCTGGTCCTCGGACCTTCCTTGTCTTTTAGCCACCGCCATTTTGAACTCCTTTTCCCTATTCTACCTACCTAACAGTAACATTTACATAACAAAAAAATCTACCATTTTAACCATCTTAAGTATACATTTTAATGACATTAATGCTGAACATTCACACTATCGTGTAACCATCACTGCCATCCTTCTCCAGAAATTTCTCACCTTTTCAAATGGAAATTCTATACTCATAAAACAAAAATTGCCCACCCCCCTCCCCCAAGGCCTTGGTAATTAGCAGTCCACTTCCTGTCTCTTGGAATTTGACTATTTCAGGCATCCTGTATAAGTGGAATACAATATTTGTCCTTTTGACAGACTTATTTCACTTCGCATATACAAGTTAAAGCATATGTCAGAATTTCCTTCTTTTTAAAGGCTGAATAATATCCATAGGATGTATAAACCACATTTGGTGAGTTTTTTTAAGGGGAGGGATTATTTTCTCTACTGATAATCTTCAGGATAGCCTTCCTGGTCTGTATCATCTTTTCAACATTAAACATTAGTTTAAACATGAGTTTTTTTCTTCTATGTTTTATCATCATATCCGGTGTAGGGGAAGAAAATTTGCTGCCCTCAAATATGTCTCATTTCCATGAGGATTAATTTAGCCTGATTATTTTTTGGACTCAAAAGCCTCAGGAAAAACCTTTGACTTTCCCCCTAACTGCCTAAAAAATGTAGATAGAAGACCTGTTCCTGGGAGGGAACTATCACCATAGATAACTATAGTATGAACTAGGCGTGCAGACAGGGAGGAACCTAGCAAAGTCTGTTTGTAAAAGCTCCTTTCTGTATCCCATTGTCTCTGCCTGGCTTGACAAACATTTGTTTTGTAAACGTTTGCTTTTTCATCTCCACATAAATTGTCTTGCTCCCCTTTGAAGTCCCAAACGCCTACCCTTAGCATGCTCTTTTGCCCTGAGCTGAAGATTGAATTTAAGGTGAGGGCTTCAGCCATTTTGGCAAACGACTCAGTTTTTCTGGGTTTCTGCCGTGTCTGTGTTATTAAATTTTTGTTTGATGTTCTCTTTTCAATCTGGTTGTGTCAATTTAATTCTTAGGCCTGTCAGAAGAACCTAGAAGGATGGAGGGTAATTTCTTTCTCCTCCATAATGATATCCGTTTACTCCTTACCTCACTTTTTTCCTTTGTCCCTTCCTCCCTCCCTTCCTTTCTTCCTTTCTCCCTGCCTTCTCTCTCTTCTTTGCAGTAGCTGCTGCTACTGCTGCTAAGTCACTTCAGTTGTGTCTGACTCAGTGCGACCCCATAGATGGAAGCCCATCAGGCTCCTCCATCCCTGGGATTCTCCAGGCAAGAACACTGGAGTGAATTGCCATTTCCTTCCCCAATGCAGGAAAGTGAAAAGTGAAAGTGAAGTCGCTCAGTTGTGCCCGACTTGTAGCGACCCCATGGACCGCAGCCCACCAGGCTCCTCCGTCCATGGGATTTTCCAGGCAAGAGTACTGGAGCAGGTGATACATATTGCTTGTATCATAACACTTATATAATGTTGGTGGTGGTACTGTGCTCAGTCGTGTCTCTTTGTGACCCCATGACCTGTAGCCCACTAAGCTCTTCTGTCCATGGAATTTCCCAGGCAAGAATACTGGAATGGGTTGGAATGGTTTGCCATTTCCTACTGGGAACCTAAAAATTTTACTGATGTGGCCCTCCCTAGAATCTGCAAAGGATTTATCTCACATTCTCTAGAGTGTGTGTGTCTCACCAAGGCCTCCAATGAACTAAGCAGCCACTGTGCTCCTCTAGTCTGATTAATATGATTCCATCAACAGAGTAGACCAAATGGAGTTCAGTGGGACATCCAGGTTTTTCCAGACTGTATTTTTATGAGAGAGTGAGAAAGTTCACACAGACCTAGGGAAAGACAGTAGACACATACTATTGTATATTCCACATAAATGTGAAGCATCTAACCTTTTCTGATCAAAAAGAATGTCTAACTCCATCCCATGAGCCTGAAAACACACTCATCTGCTCTAACTGTAGATGTCACAGTAGCTGCAGCTGGGGCTACTACTTAGTTGAGTTTGCACTAGGCCACCGCCTGCTTCAGTGTCTGTCTGGTTTCTGCAGGGGAAGACTCGTGCATTACCTGGAGATATGATGACCATTATTGCTGCAAAGGGTGAAATACAAAGGTGATAAGAGAAAGTTTATTGATTTGGGAGCACTTCTCCAGGATACACCCAAAATAAACCAGAGAAGGTCCTGGAAATTGTTGACCTAATGAAGTGAAGTAAAAAGGTCAGAGATTGCTGTGGGAAGCAGAGGAAGGGGAAGCAAAACTTTCAGAGAAGGAAGTTTGTGGATATGCTATGTAAAGCTGGAAAGCCCAATTATGTTATGACTTAATTCTATCTATTGGTTTGGTGGCAGGAAGGGAGTAGAGGCAGATTCAGGGGTAAGGGAATTGCATATTGTCTTATAAGAGAAAAACATCTGAGTTTTCTTGTCTATCATAAGTAAATACTTCAAAACAGAGCACCTTGATCTAACTTCAGGAACAGCTTATTTCAGGAAAAATCCTTCCCCAGAAGCCTCTTCTGAAATAAATGTCGATCCTTGACCTTCATCTTGTTGTAGCCAAGCATTCAGGCAAACAAACTCAGAAGGACAATACAGATAGTGGAGTGCAGTTTATTACATTGGCGGGCCCAAGGCAGAGTCTCCTCTTAGCCAAGGACCCCGACCAATTTTTGAAAACCTTATATACCCTAAGTGTACGTGCCCAAACCCACCTCCCCAAGTCCCCTGAAACTAGTCTCAACAAAGGAAAAGAAACATACAAAGTTAACCCGTGATTCATATGACAATTATCAATAGGCCTGTGGTCATACCCCAAAAAGCATAATAGAACTTATGATTCTATTCGGTTACACAGATAATTAGGGTATCGTTTTAGGCAACGGAGAGTCTAGGTACAAGCCATGGGGTCTTCCATCTGGGGGGTCTGGTTTTCCAGTTGGTATGTTATTTCCATAGATCCTGGGCATATAGCTCAAAGCCCACAGTCCGGCCCAAGATGGAGTCCTGCTTTCAATGGAGCCTGTTCTGTCTGTTTCCTCCTTCAGTCTCACTGGGGAAGCAGAACCCTTTGGTAGGCAAGTCATCATTGAATGATGTTTGTTAGATTCCTACCGTGTTCTCAGTCATTCCACTCAGCATAAAAAGAGAAAAAAGAAAATCTTACAGATTTCTAAATACATCTTCAAAGAAACATAAATAACTTTTGTCACAATTGCTAATATTTAGACTGAGCTTTGAAGTAGTAATCCCACTGCTATTAGAAGGTCAAAGAATTTGTTTTGTTCATGAAGGGCATTGCTTAGCCTTAGCAAAATTTTCAAATAATCTGAGGTTTCTACTAGTAGGTACTCTTGAGCAGGCCAAAGACTTTGATCAAATATACACTGGCCAGCATTGGGCCCTGGGAGAAAGTCTGGAATACCAGTCTCAATTCCTCTAGCTTCTTGCAAAACTAGGGAGTGAGTGTAGAACTGTTTCCTAGGGACTTTCAAGGAGCCAGATGTCAAGTCCAGGAATTCCTTCCTCTCCTTGCACTAATTTTATTGTTCTCTGATGCAGCCTATTGCTACACCATCCCTCACTCTGAAGCACAGTGGCCCGCCTGGCAACTTGGGATGGGGAAGGAGACAGTGTCCTCTGGGGTACCTGCTGGTACCTCGGCCATTCCAGGAGACAGTGACCACACCAAGGAGACCTGGGAGTGCCTCTTTCTTCTAAGCATATCACAGTTCTTTACCTGGTGGATTTGTTCCAAGTGGGGAAAGAGTTCTGGAGTCATGAATATTCATTTTCTACAAAACTGTCATTTGACCATATTGTTGTGCCTGCTTTTGACCGAATGAAGTTTGACCCATTGCTTTTAGCTGGATATGTTTCTCCTAATAACTTGGACCCCTTTCCCTTTGGCCTTCCCACTGTCTAATTATATGAAAACATAGAAGAAATAACTATTCAAGTCATCCAAAAATATTAAGACAAAGATCTCTCTATCTCTACTCCTGTCCTCACCCACCTCATTTCCAGTACTGTTACTCAGAACATTCTTGATGCCTAGTAGGTAAGGTACTTTATGAAAATATCCAAATTCTAGCCCTAAAGTCATTGCAAGTAAAGGAATTGAGAAGAGAATGAAGAAGAAAATAACCACATCAGCTATTTCAGTATTTGTAAGAATCTTTGAATAAAATGAGTAAATACATGTAAAGCATTTAAATAGTATTTATTGCATGCCTACTATATACTAGAAACTGTTCTACTTATTATTTTACATATTGCTACTATGGCAACTGCCATGTTATCATTTCCTCTATAAGCATATTAAAATCTACCAGGTAATGGGCTGTGCTTGTTATTCAGTTAATTATAGCATAACTGATTTCACATACTTGGATGCCAACTTGATAGGTTGTTGCTGCCTATTGTGTAAAAAATAAACTAGAAAGTTGCTGATGACTTATTTACGTGTGTTTAGAAAGTATGTGAATGGTTAGCTACAGTACTCATTTCTTAGAATTTTATAATTTTGTGAAAGGAATGCATTCCTTACTGTCTCAGAGGTATTTGGGGCCTGAGGCTAGCACCTATCTCCCAGAGGGCTTAAATTATAAGATAAAGCCACTTTTGTCAGAGCAACTGTGTGGGAGGGTCTGAAGGTAGAACCAAGAAACTGGATAGACCTGCCTGAGATCTACCACCTATAAGCCATGGGATCGTGGCCATGTTTCTTGAACTCTGAGATTTCATTTATTCATCTATGAAAGGGACTTGGAAATACTTACTGCAGTATTACTATGAGGATAGAGTGTGAAAACTGTATGTAAAATATACAATAAATAGAAGATATCTTTACTGTTATTTATGTTATTATTAGCTGAGATTCCCTGAAGTACTTGCAGGAAAGAATTATTTTCTAGTAAACTAGTCCTTTTCTGCATCTCTAATTCCTCGTCCATAAAATGTGAATAATTATGGTATCTAGTCCAATGGCTTTTGTGAGGATTAAAAGAATTAATACGTGTAAACCCCTTAGAATAGTGTTTGGCATACGGTAAGCCTTATTGAAGTTCATGCAATTTCAATTTACACTTTAACCAAATATAAAGATATAAACTACTTTTCCTCCAAAGGGATGCTTGATTTAGTCAAAAATATTATATCATTTTCCCCTCATTAACTGCAGACTTCTCTCTGTAAAAGGCCTTTTCTTATTAATTGGAAGAGACAAAGTAAGCTGGTTTTGTTAAAAAAAAAAAAAAAAAGAAAGAAGTGCCAGGCTTGGCTAGTAAGTAGTGGAGGGTGGTTCCAATGTGGCCTTGGAGAAGCCATGCTCAGACTTTCAGTTTTCTCATCTGAAAGACGGAAATAACATCCTCTCCAAACTACCTGAACACCTCCTCCGGTGATTTAAAGATCATATGAGATGAAAGAGATTCTTGCCCCCTTGCCTCTTGTGATATTGCTAGTGTTAATGAATAACGCTTGGCTTCTCCCAGTCCACATGATTGACTGCTAGACTTCTTCCTTGGCTATTGGGTTGGATGTAAATGAGGTAGCTATCTGACAGTGCTCCTGGGATTCACTAAGGATGCTAACTCTGAGGAATAGTGTTCAAGCCACCGAAATTTAACATTTAAAATACTTCAGCAAATACCACTGAAGAAGACTTAATCACTTCATACAGAAACACTGGACACTGAAGGTTAATGATGTGAAGGATTTTAGAAATAGTGTCTATTATGGGCAGAATTATGTCTCTCTAAATTCATATGTTTAAAAAAATAAATAAATAAATTCATATGTTGATGTGTTAACCCCTAATGCTTCAAATGAAGTCATTAGATCAGATCAGATCAGTCGCTCAGTTGTGTCCGACTCTTTGAGACCCCGTGAATCGCAGCACGCCAGGCCTCCCTGTCCATCACCAACTCCTAGAGGTTACTCAAACTCATGTCCATCGAGTCACTGATGCCATCCAGCCATCTCATCCTCTGTCATCCCTTTCTCCTCTTGCCCCCAATCCCTCTCACATCAGAGTCTTTTCCAATGAGTCAACTCTTCACATGAGGTGGCCAAAGTACTGGAATTTCAGCTTTAGCATCATTCCTTCCAAATAACACCCAGGGCTGATCTCCTTCAGAATGGACGGTTGGATCTCTTTGCAGTCCAAGGGACTCTCAAGAGGCTTCTCCAACACCACAGTTCAAAAGCATCAATTCTTTGGCACTCAGCCTTCTTCACAGTCCAACTCTCACATCCATACATGACCACTGGAAAAACCATAGCCTTGACTAGCGGACCTTTGTTGGCAAAGTAATGTCTCTGCTTTTCAATATGCTATCTAGGTTAGTCATAACTTTCCTGCCAAGGAGTAAGTGTCTTTTAATTTCATGGCTGCAGTCACCATCTGCAGTGATTGTGGAGCCCCCAAAAATAAAGTCTGACACTGTTTCCACTGTTTCCCCATCTATTTCCCATGAAGTGATGGGACCGGATGCCATGATCTTCCTTTTCGGAATGTTGAGCTTTAAGCCAACTTTTTCACTCTCCACTTTCACTTTCATCAAGAGGCTTTTTAGTTCCTCTTCACTTTCTGTCATAAGGGTGGTGTCATCTGCATATCTGAGGTTATTGATATTTCTCCCGGAAATCTTGATTCCAGCTTGTGTTTCTTCCAGTCCAGCGTTTCTCATGATGTACTCTGCATAGAAGTTAAATAAGCAGGGTGACAATATACAGCCTTGATGTACTCCTTTTCCTATTTGGAACCAGTCTGTTGTTCCATGTCCGGTTCTAACTGTTGCTTCCTGACCTGCATACAAATTTCTCAAGAAGCAGATCAGGTGGTCTGGTATTCCCATCTATTTCAGAATTTCCCACAGTTTATTGTGATCCACACAGTCAAAGGCTTTGGCATAGTCAAGAAAGCAGAAATAGATGTTTTTCTGGAACTCTCTTGCTTTTCCCATGATCCAGCGGATGTTGGCAATTTGATCTCTGGTTCCTCTGCCTTTTCTAAAACTAGCTTGAACATCAGGAAGTTCACGGTTCACATATTGCTGAAGCTTGGCTTGGAGAATTTTGAGCATTACTTTACTAGCATGTGAGATGAGTGCAATTGTGTGGTAGTTTGAGCATTCTTTGTTATTGCCTTTCTTTGGGATTGGAATGAAAACTGACCTTTCCCAGTCCTGTGGCCACTGCTGAGTTTTCCAAATTTGCTGGCATATTGAGTGCAGCACTTTCACAGCATCATCTTTCAGGATTTGGAAAAGCTCAACTGGAATTCCATCACCTCCACTAGCTTTGTTCGTAGTGATGCTTTCTAAGGCCCACTTGACTTCACATCCAGGATGTCTGGCTCTAGGTTAGTGATCACACTATTGTGATTATCTTGGTTGTGAAGATCTTTTTTGTACAGTTCTTCTGTGTATTCTTTCCATCTCTTCTTAATATCTTCTGCTTCTGTTAGGTCCATACAATTTCTGTCCTTTATCGAGCCCATCTTTGCATGCAATGTTCCCTTCGTATCTCTAATTTTCTTGAAGAGATCTCTAGTCTTTCCCATTCTGTTGTTTTCCTCTATTTCTTTGCATTGATTGCTGAAGAAGGCTTTCTTATCTCTTCTTGCTATTCTTTGGAACTCTACATTCAGATGCTTATATCTTTCCTTTGCTCCTTTGCTCCTTTGCTTTCTGCTTCTCTTCTTTTCACAGCTATTTGTGAATAAGGCCTCCCCAGACAGCCATTTTGCTTTTTTGCATTTCTTTTCCATGGGGATGATCTTGATCCCTGTCTCCTGTACAATGTCACGAACCTCATTCCATAGTTCATCAGGCACTCTATCTATCAGATCTAGACCCTTAAATCTATTTCTCACTTCTACTGTATAATCATAAGGGATTTGATTTAGGTCACACCTGAATGGTCTAGTGGTTTTCCCTACTTTCTTCAATTTCAGTCTGAATTTGGCAATAATGAGTTCATGGTCTGAGCCACAGTCAGCTCCTGGTCTTGTTTTTGCTGACTGTATAGAGCTTCTCCATCTTTGGCTGCAAAGAATATAATCAATCTGATTTCAGTGTTGACCATCTGGTGATGTCCATGTATAGAGTCTTCTCTTGTGTTGTTGGAAGAGGATGTTTGTTATGACCAGTGTGTTTTCTTGGCAAAACTCTTTTAGTCTTTGCCCTGCTTCATTCCGTAATCCAAGGCCAAATTTGCCTGTTACTCCAGGTGTTTCTTGACTTCCTACTTTTGCATTCCAGTCCCCTATAATGAAAAGGACATCTTTTTGGGGTGTTAGTTCTAAAAGGTCTTGTAGGTCTTCATAGAATCGTTCAACTTCAGCTTCTTCAGTGTTACTGGTTGGGGCATAGACTTGGATTACTGTGATAGTGAATGGTTTGCCTTGGAAATGAACAGAGATCATTCTGTCGTTTTTGAGATTGTATCCAAGTACTGCATTTCGGACTCTTTTGTTGACCATGATGGCTACTCCATTTCTTCTGAGGGATTCCTGCCTGCAGTAGTAGATATAATGGTCGTCTGAGTAAAATTCACCCATTCTAGTCCATTTCAGTTCGCTGATTCCTAGAATGTCAACATTCACCCTTGACATCTCTTGTTTGACCACTTCCAATTTGCCTTGATTCATGGACCTGACATTCCAGGTTCCTATGCAATATTGCTCTTTACAGCATCGGACCTTGCTTCTATCACCAGTCACATCCACAGCTGGGTATTGTTTTTGCTTTGGCTCCATCCCTTCATTCTTTCTGGAGTTATTTCTCCACTGATCTCCAGTAGCATATTGGGCACCTACTGACCTGAGGAGTTCCTCTTTCAGTATCCTATCATTTTGCCTTTTCATGCTGTTCATGGGGTTCTCAAGGCAAGAATACTGAAGTGGTTTGCCATTCCCTTCTCCAGTGGACCACATTCTGTCAGATCTCTCCACCATGACCCGCCCATCTTGTGTTGCCCCACGGGCATGGCTTAGTTTCATTGAGTTAGACAAGGCTGTGGTCCTAGTGTGATTAGATTGACTAGTTTTCTGTGAGTATGGTTTCAGTGTGTTTGCCCTCTGATGCCCTCTTGCATCGGCCCTAATCCAGCATGTCCTTCTAAGAAGAGGACTTTCTTGGTGGCTCGGATGGTTAAGCATCTGTCTACAATGTGGGAGACCCGGGTTCGATCCCTGGGTCAGGAAGATCCCCTGGAGAAGGAAATGGCAATCCACTCCAGTACTATTGCCTGGAAAATCCCATGGACAGAGGAGAAGAGGAAACGAGCACACACATGTGCACAAGGAAGACAATGTGAAGACACAGCCGTTTAGACATCGGGGTGTGCCCAGGATTGCTGGCAACACCAGAAGCTAGAGAGAGGCAAGGAAGGTGCTTCCTTTTAGGGCCTTCAGAGAAAGACTGATCCTGTTGACACCTTGATTTTGGATTTTTAGCATCTAGAACACTGAGCGATTGCATTTATATTGTTTTGTTGTTGTTCAGTTGCTGAGTTGTGTCCAACTCTTTGCAACCCCATGGACTGCAGCATGCCAGGCCTCCCTGTCCATCACCATCTCCCAGAGCCTGCTCAAACTCATGTCCATTGAGTTGGTGATGCTGTTCAACTATCTTGTCCTCGGTCATCCCCTTCTCCTCCTGCCTTCAATCTTTCCCAGCATCTGGGTCTTTTCTAATGAGTTGGCGCTTCATATCCAGTGGTCAAAGTATCGGAGCTTCAGTTCAGCATATTGTTTAACCTACCCATTTTGTGATGCTTTGTTCTGGCAGCCCTAGGCAGATGATCACAGTGTCCCAATAGCCTTCTAGGCAGCTCTAAGTCTGTGGAGCCTGGAGCCTGAGGGAGGGAGTGAGGATTAAGGAGGAGACAGGGTCCACTCTCCTTTTCTTCAACCATTGCAACTCTTTGTTTATCAATATTAGTTACTGAACTTCCAAGAAGAGTTTTGTTTCTACTAAAAAATTGTAGTAAAAAAGAAGTTTGGAAATTACTGCTCTAGTATAAGAGGCCCTGTCAGTATTCCAGCCCATGAGTCCTTCACTGTTCTTCTCTGCCAGGCTCTCTGGGTGCTTTCATCCCAACAGCCTGAAACTGGACCATTGGTTGAAGGCAGCCCTCAAGCTGATGCCAGGGTTTTCTTCACCTGCACATAGAAAATTGGAACAAGGGAGGCCTGTAACCAGTGACTGAGCTATGGGGGTATAAATACTGCAGCTCCCTCATGCCTGATCAGGACAACTCTGAGGTGGGACCTACACTGTCTCCAGAGCTTCCTGTGGGACTTGGCCTGCACCTTACCCTTCTAGGCCTTCTACCTTTTTATCTGCTTCTTTCCCTTCTTTCCTAGAGGAAAAGGAAAGGTGGCCAAAGTATTAGAGCTTCAGCTTCAGCATCAGTCCTTCCAATGAATATTCAGGAATTATTTCCTTTAGGACTGACTGGTTGGATCTCCTTGCAGTCCAAGGGACTCTCAAGAGTCTTCTCCAGCACCACAGTTCAAAGCATCAATTCTTCAGCACACAGCCTTTTTTATTGTCCAGCTCTCACATCCATACATGACTACTGGAAAAACCATAGCTTTGACTAGACGGACCTTTGTCGGCAAAGTAACGTCTTTGCTTTTTAATATGCTGTCTAGGTTTGTCATTGCTTTTCTCCTAAGGAGCAACCATCTTTTAATTTCATGGCTGTATTCATGGTCCCCAGTAATTTTGGAACCCAAGAAAATAAAGTCTGTCATTGTTTCCATTGTTTCCCCATCTATTTGCCATGAAGTGATGGGACAGGATGCCATGATCTTCACTTTTTGAATGTTGAATTTTAAGCCCAGCTTTTCCACTCTTCTCTTTCACCTTCTTCAGAAGCTCTCTAATTCCTCTTCACTTTCTGTCGTAAGGGTGGTGTCATCTGCATATCTGAGGTTATTGGTATTTCTCCCAGCAATCTTGATTCCAGCTTGTGCTCATCCAGCTTGACATTTTGCATGATACACTCTTCATATAAGTTAAATAAACAGGATGACAGTGTATAGCCTTGACCCACTCCTTTCCCAATTTTGAACCATCCATTGTTCCATGTCTGATTCTAATTGTTGTTTCTTGACCTGCATAGAGGTTTCTCAGGAGGCAGGGATGTGGTCTGGTATTCCCATCTCTTGAAGAATTTTCCACAGTTTGTTGTGATCTACACAGTCAAATTCTTTTTATAATTTTGAAATGTAGTTTTGTGGTTTTTGAGTCTAGTAATAAAAATAGGGACTAATTTTAATTGTCCTTTTAATTTAATTTTTCAGCAATTTATTTCTTATTGTATTTTGTAAAAAACTGACTTTCTCTTCTGCTATTGTTTAGTCTCCAAATTGTGTCTGACTCTTTGCGACCCCATAAACTGCAGCACACCAGTTTTCCCTGTCCTTAACTATCTCCGTGAGCTTGCTCAAACTCATATCCATTGAATCAGTGATGCCATCCAACCATCTCATTCTCTTTCGCCTCCTTCTTCTCTTGCCCTCAATCTTTCCCAGCATCAGGGTCTTTTCCAATGAGTCAGTTCTTTGTTCTTCACATCAGTTGGCAAAGTATTGGAGCTTCAGCTTCAACATCTGTCCTACCAATGAATATTCAGAGTTGACAGGTTTGATCTCCTTGCAGTCCATGGGACTCTTAATAGTCTGCTCAAATACCACAGTTCAAAAGCATCAATTCTTGTGCGCTCAGTCTTCTTTACAGTCCAGCTCTCACGTTAGTACACGACTACTGGAAAAACCATAGCTTTGACTATATGAACCTTTGTTGGCAAAGTAATGTCTCTGCTTTTTAATATGCTATCCAGGTTGCTCATAGCTTTTCTTCTAAGGAGCAAGCGTCTTTTAATTTCGTGCCTGCAGTCACAGTCCACAGCAATTTTGGAGTCCAAGAAAGTGAAATCCATCACTGTTTCCCTTTTTTCCCATCTATTTGCCATGAAATGATGGAACTGGGTGCCGTGATCTTAGTTTTTTGAATGTTGAGTTTTAAGCCAGCTTTTTTACTCCCCTCTTTCACCTTCATCAAGAGGCTTTTTAGTTCCTCTTCACTTTCTGCCATTAATGTGCTATCATCTAGATATCTGAGGTTGTTGATATTTCTCCTAGCAATCTTTATTCCAGCTTGAGTTTCATCCAGCCCAGCATTTTACATGATGTATTCTGCATATAAGTTAAATAAGCCGGGTGACAATATACAGCTTTGACATTCTTCTTTACCAATTTGGAACCAGTCCGTTATTCCACGTCCGGTTCTAATTGTTGCTTCTTGTTCTGCATACAGGTTTCTCAGGAGCCAGGTAAGGTCATCTGGTATTTGCATCTCTTTAAGAATATTCCACAATTTGTTGTGATCCACACAGTCAAAGGCTTTAGCGTAATCAATGAAGCAGATCTCTTTTTGAATTGCCTTGCTTTTTCTATGGAGAAGGCAATGCAAACCCACTCCAGGACTCTTGCCTGGAAAATCCCATGGACGGAGGAGCCTGGTAGGCTGCAGTCCATGGGGTCGCAAAGAGTCACACATGACTGAGCGACTTCACTTTCACTTTTCACTTGCATGCATTGGAGAAGGAAATGGCAACCCACTCCAGTGTTCTTGCCTGGAGAATCCCAGGGACGGTGGAGCCTGGTGGGCTGGTGTCTATGGGGTCACACAGAGTCGGACATGACTGAAGCGACTTAGCAGCAGCAGCAGCTTTTTCTATAATCCAACAGATGTTGGCAATTTGATCTCTGGTTCCTCTGCCTTTTCTAAATCCAGCTTGTACATCTGGAATTTCTCAATTCACATACTGCCGAAGCCTAGCTTGAAGGATTTTTAGTATAATCTTGCTAGCATGTGAAATGAGTACAATTGTAGGGTAATTTGAACATTCTTTGGCATTGCCTTTCTATGGGATTGGAATGAAAACTGACTTTTTTGACTCCTGTGGCCACTGCTGAGTTTTCCAAGTTTGCTGGTATATTGAGTGCAGCACTTTAACAGCATCATCTTTTAGGATTTGAAATAGCTCAGCTGGAATTCCATCACCTTCATTAGCTTTATTTGTGGTAATGCTTCCTAAGGCCCATTTGATTTCACACTCAGGATGTCTGGCTCTAGGTGAGTGACCACACCTAAAATCATCCCCAGTATGGAGGCCTTAAAAATAACTGAGAAAAGAAGAGAGGTGAAAGGCAGAGGAGGAAGGGAAAGATATACCCAACTGAATGCACTGTTCCAGAGAATAGCAAGGAGAGATAAGAAAGCCTTCTTAAGTGAATGATGCAAAGAAATAGAGCAAAACAATAGGATGGGAAAGACTAGAGATCTCTTCAAGAAAATGAGGGATACCAAGGGAATATTTCATGCAAAGATGGCAGGGACAGAAATGGCAAGGACCTAACAGAAGCAGAAGAGGTGGCAAGAATACATTGAAGAACTGTACAAAAAAGGTCTTAATGACCTGGATAGCCATGATGGTGTGATCACTCACCTAGAGTCAGACTTACTCTGGATTGGAGGCAAAAAAAAAAAAAAAAAGCTGGTTCCAAATCCTAGATGCTTTGAAAAGTACTATGCTGATCACAATGCTAATATTTGGGGTTGTTATGGGCCCTCCACTCTGGCTTTTCTAGTCTCCCCTAAGTGATGAGAGTGGGGAGCTTGGCCTACAGCTGCTCAGGACCTTCCTGGGGTGTATGGGGGAGAGTTGAGGGGTAGGGGGAGTCGGGTCCTCAGACATGTCATCTTCCCCAAGGGCAAATCTTCACCGTTCCTCTTTCCAGTCATACCCCAATGCCTTACCATTTCCACCTTCTCTCTTTCCCTTCACTAAAGGATTTTCAAAGTTTATTTTAACTTTTTGTTCTCTTTCTTTGGTCGGTTTTTTTGAGAGTGCATGCCCCCCACATATTTCACATGGCCTGCATTTTTATGAATCCAAGAATAAATGCATTTTTGGCCAACTACTAAGAAATATTTTTAGACACATAGGGCTATATTTTTGTCTTTTGCAGAGTATAATTTGAAGCAGATTCAGTTTCATGCAGAGCTCTTAATTCTGAACCCCATTTCAGATGTCCTATTGACATTCTACATCCCTTGAGAAATATGTTAACGCTTTAATGAAAACTCATCTGTTATGAGGAGAAGGAAATGGCAACCCACTCCAGTGTTCTTGCCTGGAGAATCCCATGGATGGAGAAGCCTGGTAGGCTGCAGTCCATGGGGTCGCACAGAGTCGGACACGACTGAAGCAACTTAGCAGCAGCATTTGTTATGAAGTATCTTAGTTTAGAGGGATGAGCCATTCAAAGAATAAGGAGATGGGGTTTTGCTTGTACCTTCAAACTGTTTTGGCTCAGCTGCCATTTGACTTTTGCTTTGCTGAGAAGAAGAGATTTTGCTATGGAGACGTTTAGCAAGCAAGTAGAAGAGATGATGGAGGGTGGTCAGTTCAGTCAGTTCAGTTCAGTCACTCAGTTGTGTCCAACTCTTTGTGGCCCTGTGGACAGCAGCACGCCAGGCTTCCCTATCCATAACCAACTCCTAGAGCTTACTCAAATTCATGTCCATAGAATTGGTGATGTCATCCAACAATCTCATCCTCTGTCATCCCCTTCTCCTCCCGCCATCAATCTTTCCCAGCATCAGGGTCTTTTCCAGTGAGTCAGTTCTTCGCATCAGGTGGCCAAAGTATTGGAGTTTCAGCTTCAGCATCAGTCCTTCCAATGAACACCGAGGACTGATCTCCTTTAGAACGGACTGGTTGGATCTCCTTGCAGTCCAAGAGACTCTCAAGAGTCTTCTCCAACACCACAGTCCAAAAGCATCAATTCTTCATTGCTCAGCTTTCTTTATAGTCCAACTCTCACATCCATACACGACTACTAGAAAAACCATAGCCTTGACTAGACAGAACTTTGTTAGCAAAATAATGTCTCTGCTTTTTAATGTGCTGTCTAGGTTGGTCATAGCTTTTCTTCCAAGGAGGGTGGTCAGAGTCGTGCTAAGTTTCAAAGCCCAGAGAGACCAGGGGGGTGGGAATCGGGAAGCAGATGAAACCTTGTGCAAACTAATCACTGTTGTTCCCCACCCGCCCCCCACCCCCCCACCACCCCCACCACTCAGAGTGCCATGATGGAGCAAGAACAGGTCCAGGAAAATTTGTGTGATAGAAAGACAGAAACCTACCAATCTGTCTCAATAATGGAATCTCCCACTTGTCAACAGATCTGGAAATAGCCTCTGTCATCATCTTGTAGCCTCTGTCATCATCTTGTACAAACTATATAGCTGTGCTCAAAGGCTCCATTTGGTTCTAACCTGGCTTTCTATAATTATCATCTAATTAGATGTCAAAAAGTTCTTTGAACAAGTGGTTGAATGAATGGAATTGAGACCCAGCAAAGGTTAAGTACCTTGTCCAAGATGACAGAGTTCAAAATATATCAGACTTATCTCTATACAGTCCAGCAGGCCTGCTGTCGGTACCAACAAAGAATAAGCATGCTCTTGTTGTGAACCAGACTTGGCACTGGTTTTCTCCCGGCTGGCTAAGGGTTAAACAAAATGTCCCAGCTGGATTTGACTGGCTTTAGAAGCAGGAATTCTATGCATTTTAAATCAAGAGGTCCTGGGTCCCAACAGCTGGAAAGTTTCTTGCGGCTGGAAGGGCCAAATCTGAGTGAACATTCTGTATTATCTTATTTCACCTTAGAAAGTAGAAGCTAGGTTATGGAGGGTTGGCCATGGTTGAAATTTTTTTTCATTTCTACTGTGATCAGAGCCAAGTGGGCATATTTACCATTTTCCCAGTAAAATAAAGAGCAAAGTTTGCCGCCCCCCCCCCACCCCCGCCACCAACAATCTTCCAAGTGTTGCAGATTTAAGCATCTATTAGAATCAAAATCAAGGAAATATCAACAGCATTCTGTGGCTAAAAACCCATCTTACTTTTTCTGAAAACATCATTCAGAGTTTGGGAATAACTCCAGAGAGAATAAAAGACATGTAACTAGGATGCTCGTCTGTCAGTATCTGACTGGCAAAAGACTAGCCTGGAAAAGAGACCATGAGCTTCGCCTCACAGATGGGCAGTGTGAACAATGAACAAAAGCTGTGATGCAGCACAACAAGCCCGGCTGCTGTCAGAAGACTTGGGGCAGGTGATGTGCCTGCTCGAGCTTTGTTTTCTTCATATGAAAATGATCGTAACAATACTTCTCACAGAACTGCTGTGATGAGGGTGATTAGGAGAAGGCATTTGGGCAGGCTAAGTCGCTTTAGTCGTGTCTGATTCTGTGTGATCCTGGGGACTGTAACCTGCCAGGCTCCTCTGTCCGTGGGATTCTCCAGGAAAGAATACTGGAGTGAGTTGCCATGCCTTCCTCCAGGGAATCTTCCAGACTCAGGGATCAAGTCTGTTATGTCTCCTGCATTGGCAGATGGGTTCTTTAACTCTGGAACCACCTGAGAAGACCTATTAGGAGAATAGTTTTATGTTAATAATAACAGCTCAAATTTTTCTGTGTATGTGCTCAATTGTGTGTGACTCTTTGCAACCCCATAGACTGTAGCCCACCAGGCTCCTCTGTCCATGGGATTCTCCAGGCAAGAATACTGGAGTGGGTTGCCATGCCCTCCGCCAGAGGATCTTCCTGACCCAAGGATTGAACGTCTGTCTCCTGTGTCTCTTACATTGCAGGTGGATTCTTTACCCACTGAACCATCAGAGAAGTCCACTAGCACTTACTATATGCTAAGGCATTTTTCTGAGTATTTTTTCTTCAATACTGACTTATCTCAGAAGCAACTTGGGCAAATTATCCTTTATCCTTTCAGCTTTTATTCTTTCTTAAGAATAAACCTCTGAAAATTAATTTTACTTACCTCAGAATTGTTGCAAAGATTAAATAAGTCAATCTAGGAACATACTTACTCAGGTATACAACCCATGGTAAGTCCTCAAAGAGTGTTAGCTATTCGGATCCATTATGTTATACGGCCTAGTGGTAATTAACAATATAATATTGAGTCCCCATGAATATTGCCTGCATGAGGAGGGAGAAGAAGTGGACAATTAGGATTTTGGTGACTGTGAGAAGTTTCCATTTTGTACCTCCATATAGACTCTCCTCCTTGCTCTGTTCCCAGGGAGGATAAGATATATGGGCTACATCAAGAGCCCATATATCTCACCCTCTGACTTCTGGTTAGCTCAGCTGATGCAGAGCCTGAGCAAAGAAGGAGGAGGGTGGGAGGAGAGTGAGGTCAAGGCATTCATTCCCTGCTTCTTCCCTGTAGGGTTCCTGTGGGCCATCTGGCTGCAATCCTTGCTATGACCCTCTTCACACAGCTTTTTCTCTGGGGCTCTACATGGGACTTCCTCCCTTAGCCCCTTCAGGCCAAAGGATAGTAAGTGCCCTTTGTAGCTAGCTGACAGCACTTCGCTATCACTTGTGGTTTCCCTGTATTCTGCTCAACTTTGGAAACAGTCCCCTTATCACACTCTTCTTGAATTGCCCAAGCAAGGCCCATATCGTCTTCCTGGGTACTGTCTCTTGTGTTCACGCCTTTCCTGGGCTAACATCCAATACAGGTAGCAAACACTTTCTTCAGAGGAACAAGTTCAATCATTTCCAAATTGGTCCCCCTGGTGTGTTTCTTTTACACATCTGTACTTATTCTACTCCCTTCCCATCTCACTCACATGGGAGGATTGTGACCCTGTTCAGATTTTCTACACAAGGCAGTGGAAGGACAGGGCTTGAGGACTCTGGAGTGTGGGTAAAAGGGTGCTGGATGAACTGGGGTTAAACAGTTTAAGAATGAGGCCGGGAAGGTGCTAGTAGACTGGAAGAAGATTAAAGAGATCCAGGGACTAATGATCTGCACGAGGCTGACGTTCAGGTGATCAGGGAGTGAAGAGAAGAGATAGCTGAAAATATAAGAAGTTCTGTCTGAGGGTGAGATAGTAGGTTAACAGGGTTAAAACAATTATAAGAAATGACAAGAGCCACAGTGTGTGGTGGGATTATGTGGACTAAGTGGAACAAATGTGTCAGCCACCGTATTTGAGGAGTTCCAGGAAATGGACGGCAAGGTGAAGGATGAGTTGCCCATGTGGTCACTTGAAATCAACAAGGATGAGGTCACTAACACCAGACTGGTGCTGGAAGGACAATGAGCTACGTGCTGAAGATGTCAGTGAAACCTGGGAGGGAACCAGGGGGTTAATCAGTTCAGTTCAGTTCAGTCGCTCAGTCGTGTCCGACTCTTTGTGACCCCAATAGATGACAGCAATAGAAGGGACAGCTATGTGGCACAACGTCTCGAAGGAGTAACTCCAGGGCAGTTATTCCCATTTGTGAATGTCAATGCCTCTAGACCCTAAGGAAGATTTATGGGAGAATAAACAACCCCCTGTATAATTTGACTCATAGCAGAAAATAGATGGCACACTTACTAATATTTTGGGTAAAACATTTTAGGACAGTGGGAAATTAGAGTAAGAGATGAAGGATTCCCACTTGGAGAGGAAAGAGATCATGACAAACATGTTTATTTAAATGCTGACCTAAATCTCTAAAAATCTCAAACATTCTTTCCCATAATTTTACCTTCCCAATAGAAATGTTTTCATACTCATTTTTTAGCATTTGTGTAATATGTTCTTCCTTTAAATACTGTAGTTTTGCAAGAATTTCCTGGTTTAACAATAAATAAGTCCCACAAAGTTACACAATCCATTTCTCATAGTTTGCTTGAAAAATGAGAAGAAAAAGAACAAAAGGTCTAGGATATGAGATTAGTTTCCACTTGATTTACTGTAAAATACAATTTTCCATTTCATTTGGTGTTTTATCTCTAGAATCAATTTTAAACTTTTTGCAAAGGAAAGACTGAAAATAAGAGGAATATTTAAACAATACAAATACATTTCTTGAGGCCAACAGAATTCTTCATGGTCACTTTTGGTCTCTAGCTGTTCAACTTTTGCTTCTCTTTTTAGAGAGAAGCCGAAGTTTACTTTAGTTTTGCACTTAGAGAGGGCAGGATCCTATTTCAGGCTATATGGCACGTTGCCTATTTCCCCCGCCATCCACTTTCTCTTCTTTTTCATTTCCCTGGATTTATCACCGGACTACGACCACCCAGAATAGAGGTAGTATTTCCCAGCCTTGGTTGGCTTGACCACATACCTGTTTCAGCCCATTTGATGTATTTGAATCCGTTGATGAACAAAGTTCACTGTTCAGGTTGCTATGAGTTCCACAGAATTTGCCTTGATGGATAGGAGCATAGAAATTAGCATCTTTTTCTGCACACATCAGGTGTATCATGTGGGAGCATTGCCTAACCTCTTGCTGCTGTTGTTGTTGTTTAGTTGCTAGGTCATATCCAACTCTTTTGCAACCCCATGGACTGTGGCCACCAGGCTCCTCTGTTCATGGGGTTTCCCAGGCAAGAATACTGGAGTAGGTTGCCATTTCTATCTTCAGGGGATCTTCCCCATCTGGGGAATCAAACCCACATCTCCTGCATTGCAGGTAAATTCTTTACTGCTGAGCCACCAGGCATGTCCTAACTTTGCTGCAATCTGTAAAATGAGAATAATATATCCACCTCATGGGGTGATTGTGAAGATAGGGGGAAAAATGATACTAAAAAACAGTATTTAACTGGGCACTTCCCATGTGTCAGGATCTAGGTACATGAATTCTGTATCACACATTTAATAAATGCCAGCACAAGGCTCCCAGCCTCCTACCCATACTGTGCTGCCCTAGACTCCCAAACAAGTCTACATGCATCGTGGCCCCAGGGCTCTTCCCCGCAGCACACGGGTCAGAATTCACAGGGACTTTAGTCTCATGGGACAATCTGAGTGAAAACAACACTTCTGTGTTCAAAATAGTTCCTTTCCTACCCTTGACCCTGATATATTGTAGTTAAGCCAAATAACATGAGTCACCCCAAATTGTTCTTGTCTCTCATGCAAAGGAAGGAGGGAAGAAAATGTGCCAGATATTCCTTGCAATTTTGTTTAAGTTCCCTGGAAATGTCTAGGCATGTCTGAACCCTAGGGTGAACAGTTTCCAGTTGAGACCTATTCACCCTCTCCCCACCCCACCCCTGCAGCAAACACTGTGCAAATCACTCCCCAAAATGCAGGGTTGGGATACTAATATCTCTTGACATGTTACTGCGGTACAGTTGTCACCTTTTGGGGACAAGAGGGTCTCTGAGCTCAGGAGATTGTTTCCCCCCAACATGTGGGCTGGAATTCAAAGACAGACAGTCAAGAATCACATCAAAAGACTAAGAGCTGCTACCCTCAGCAATGTGGGCCCAGGTCATTTCACCCTGTGGGTCAGATCCAACATTATTATTGAGAAGCTGATAAAACCAGCGGGATGTGTCAGTAATCATTACATAACAGCTTTCCTAGTGGCTGAGTGGTAAAGAATTCACCTGCCAGTGCAGGAGATGAAAGTTTAACCCCTGGGTGGGGAAGGTCCCCTGGAGAAGGAAATGGCAACCCACTCCTGTATTCTTGCCTGGAGAATCCCCATGGACAGAGGAGCCTGGTGAGCTACAGTCCAAGTGGTTGCAAATAGTTGGACATGACTTAGCAACTTAAACAAAAACTGCCAAAGAGCAGATGACTTACATTCTGATCTGTCTTGGTGGTGACTGGAGACAGCTCAGCTTTTATGGGATGGTTTTGTCCCCACAAGATGCCCTGGGCCTACTAGCTTGAATACCAAATCCTGGCCCAGAGACCCACAAAACCCAAAGCAGGGGGAGAGGTGCGGCTGTACTGCTGGCCTTTTCCTGCAGTGCTGCTGCGGAGGGCTGCCAGCGGGATGGTGGGCATGCAAACTGGCCCTGGCCGCTCAGTCTGCCAGGGATCATCAGCCAAGTCTAGGTTTTCAGAAGGAAGCCTGGGGTACTTGGCGGCACACAGGGTCACTTGGGGTGTCAGGAGAAAGGGCTAAAGAGAGATTTAACAATTTTGTAAGGAAGCAAATGAAGCTTCTATTAGAAGACATTCTTTGATCAGTATTTTAGTTTTCTGCCAGTTTAAAATGTGCGACTATATGGTGTTTTGTGTAAGTGTGCTGTATGTGTGTGTAGTGTAGAGTGTGTATGTGTGTGTGTGTGTGTGACTATATGTGTCTGGGAGCCTGTATACAGAACAGTGCATTTCCACCCTCTACCCCTGGGGAAAGCTTCTATGAAAGCTTTTTTCATAAAAAAGCTTTTTTTTTTTTTTTTCACAGCTTCTATGAAACTAACCTTACAGGGACCTTTTGCAATGGGTGTTCTGAGACAACCACTATTTCAAATATTTGGGTCAGAACACACTTTCTGAATCAGATAACAGGACATGCGTTCTTGGTGTTTAATGTCATGTGTTATTAAGATGTTTCATCAACTACCCAGTTTTCTCTAAAATACTCATCAGTGCCCCGTCCCCAGTCTCCAAAAGCATCATTTAAAGTTTATCAGAAAACACATTTTTACCCTCCTCAAAATGTTTTTATTGAAGTTTCCTCATGCTTTCAGCTTTGATTCTGGAAACACTGTCCTTTTCTCTGTTTGCCACAAATGTCGTGAAATGATATATTTTTTTTTAAAAAGTGGGATTAGGGTTGGGGAGGTTGGAACACCAAGAAAAAATGGAGAGGAGGACTAGACTTCAAAAATATATTAAACATATACACTACCATATGTAATATAGGCAGTCAGTGGGAACTTGCTGTGTGACTCAGGGAACTCAAATTGGGCTCTGTGACAACCTAGAGGGGTGGGATGGGGATGGATGGGACATATATACCTATGGCTAATACATGTTGATGTATGGTGGAAACCAACACAATATTGTAAATTATCCTTCAATTAAAAATAAATTTCTTAAAAAAGAAAAAAACATATATATATATATATAAATATATATATATATAAACATTTCTGCTTTGCAACTGTTAGATATGGAGTTTAACTAAAAAGCCACCTCTAACTCTGTAGTGCTGATCCTCAGCATAAGGCAATTAGGTGGTTGTTCTCACCAGATAGTTCGTAACCATAAAATAGCAGCCTTAGAATTGTCCATATTCATTTGCTACTCAAAGTGAAGTTCAAGACCTGGAAGCCCTGTCAACAATTGGGGGCTTCTTAGGAATGCAGCTAGAATCAACATAGCTGGGAGAAATGTCAATAACCTCATATATGTAGATGACACCACCCTTATGGCAGAAAGTGAAGATGAACTAAAGAGCCTCTTGATGAAAGTGAAAGAAGAGAGTGAAAAAGCTGCCTTAAAACTTAACATTCAAAAAACTAAGATTATGACATCTGGTCCCATCACTTCATGGCAAAGAGATGGAGAAATGATGGAAACAGTGAGAAGCTTTATTTTGGGGGGCTCCGAAGTCACTGCAGATGGTGACTTGCAGCCATGAAATTAGAAGATGCTTGCTCCTTGGAAGAAAAGCTATGACAAACCTAGACAGCATATTAAAGAGCAGAGTCATTACTTTACAATACTCATGAAACTATGAGCCATGCCATGTAGGGCCATCCAAGAGAGACGGGTCATGGTGGAGAGTTCTGACAAAACATGCTCCACTGGAGGAGGGAATGGCAAGTCACTTCAATATTCTTGCCTTGAGAACCCCGTGAACAGCACGAAAAGGCAAAAAAGACATGATACTGAAAGATGAACTCCCCAGGTCGGTAGGTGCCCAATATTCTATTGGAGAAAAGTAGAGAAATAACACCAGAAGGAACGAAGAGATGGAGCCAAAGTGAAAACAACACCCAGTTGTGGATGTGACTGTGATGGAAGTAAAGTTTGATGCTATAAAGAAAAATATTGCATAGGAATTTGGAATGTTAGGTCCGTGAATCAAGGTAAATTAGAAGTGGTCAAACAGGAGATGGCAAGTGGTCAAACAGGAGATGGCAAGTGGTCAAACAGAAGACAGCAAAAGTGAACATCAATATTTTAGGAATCAGTGAACTAAAATGGACCGGAATGGGTGAATTTAACTCAGATGACCATTATATCTACTACTGTGGGCAAGAATCCCTGAGAAGAAATGGAGTAGCAATCATAATCAACAAAAGAGTCTGAAATGAAGTACTTGGATGCAGTCTCAAAAATGACAGGATGATCTCTGTTCATTTCCAAGGCAAACCATTTAATATCACAGTAATCCAAGTCTATGCCCCAACCAGTAATGCTGAAGAGGCTGAAGTTGAACAGTTCTATGAGGACCCACAAGACCTTCTAGAACTAACACCTAAAAAAGATGTCCTTTTCATTATAGGGGACTGGAATGCAAAATTAGGAAGTAAAGAGATACCTGGAGTAACAGGCAAATTTGGCCTTGGAGTACAAAATGAAGCAAGGCAAAGGCTAACAGAGTTTTGCGAACAGAATGCACTGATCATAGCAAACACCCTCTTCCAACAACACAAGAGAAGACTCTACACATGGACATCACCAGATGGTCAATACCAAAATCAGATTGATTATATTCTTTGCAGTCAAAGATGGAAAAGCTCTATACAGTCAGCAAAAACAAAACCGGGAGTTGACTGTAGCTCAGATCATGAACCCCTTATTGCAAAATTCAGATTTAAATTAAAGGAAGTAGGGAAAACTAACAGACCATTCAGGTATGACCAAATCAAATCTCTTACGATTATACAGTGAAAGTGAAAAGTAGATTCAAGGGATTAGATCTGATAGAGTGCCTGAAGAACTACGGACTGTGGTTAATGACATTGTACAGGAGGCAGTGATCAAGATCATCCCCAAGAGAAAGAAATGCAAAGAGGTGAAAGGGATGTCTGAGGAGGCCTTGCAAATAGTTGAGAAAAGAAGAAAAGTGAAAGGCAAAGGAGAAAAGGAAAGCTATATCCATTTGAATGCAAAGTTCCAAAGAATAGCCAGGAGAGATAAGAAAGCCTTCCTTAGTGATCAATGCAAAGAAATACAGGAAAACAATAGAATGGGAAAGATCTCTTCAAGAAAATTAGTGATATCAAGGGAACATTTCATGCAAAGATGGGCACAATAAAGGACGGAAATGGTATGGACCTAAGAGAAGCAGAAGATATTAAGAAGAGGTGGCAAGAATACACAGGAGAACTGTACAAAAAAGATCTTCACAACCCAGATAACCACGATGGTGTGATCACTCACCTAGAGACAGACATCCTGGAATGTGAAGTCAAGAGGGACTTAGGAAGCATAACTATGAACAAAGCTAGTGGAGATGATGGAATTCCAGTTGAGCTATTTCAAATCCTAAAAGATGATGCTGTGAAAGTGCTGCACTCAATATGCGAGACAATTTGGAAAACCCCAGCAGTGGCCACAGGACTGGAAAAGGTAAGTTTTCGTTGCAGTCCCAAAGAAAGGCAATGCCAAAGAATGCTCAAACTACCACACAATTGCACTCGTCTCACACGCTAGCAAAGTAATGCTCAAAATTCTCCAAGCAAGGCTTCAACAATATGTGAACCATGAACTTTCAGATGTTCAAGCTGGATTTAGAAAAGGCAGAGGAACCAGAGATCAAATTGCCAACATCCGCTGGATCCTTGAAAAAGCAAGAGAGTTCCATAAAAACATCCATTTCTGCTTTATTGACTATGTCAAAGCCTTTGACTATGTGGATCACAACAAACTGTGGAAAATTCTTAAACAGATACGAACACCAGACCACCTGACCTGCCTTCTGAGAAATCTGTATGCAGGTCAATAAGCAACACTTAGCAATGCATATAATTAACTTATATGCATAGTATATCAAGCGAAATGCTGGGCTGGATGAAGCACAAGCTGGAATTAAGATTGCCAGAAGAAATATCAATAACCTCAGATATGCAGATGACACCACCCTTAGGGCAGAACACAAAGAAGAACTAAAGAGCCTCTTGATAAAAGTGAAAGAGGAGAGGGAAAAAGTTAGCTTAAAACTCAACATTCAGAAAACTAAGATCATGGCATCTGGTCCCATCACTTCATGGCAAATAGATGGGAAAGCAATGGAAATACTGACAGACTTTATTTTTCTGGGCTCCAAAATCACTGCAGATGGTGACTGCAGCCATGAAATTAAAAGATGCTTCCTTCTTGGAAGAGAAGCTATGACCAACCTAGACAGCATATTAAAAATCAGAGACATTACTTTGTTAACAAAGGTCCATCTAGTCAAGGCTATGGTTTTTCCAGTAGTCATGTATGGATGTAAGAGTTGGACTATAAAGAAAGTTGAGCACTGAAGAACTGATGGTTTTGAACTGTGGTGTTGGAGAAGACTCTTGAGAGTCCCTTGGACAGCAAGGAGATCCAACCAGTCAATCCTAAAGGAAATCAGTCCTGAATATTCATTGGAAGGACTGATGTTCAAGCTGAAACTCCAATACTTTTGCCACCTGATGTGAAGAACTGACTCATTTGAAAAGACCCTGATGCTAGGAAAGATTGAAGGCAGGAGGAGAAGGGGACGACAGAGGATGAGATGGTTGGATGGCATCACCGACTCAATGGACATGAGTTTGAGCAAGCTCCCAGAGTTAGTGATGGACTGAGAAACCTGGTGTGGTGCAGTCTACGGCATCGCAAAGAGTCGGACATGACTGAGCTACTGAACTGAACTGAACTGAACTGACATTACTTTGCTGAAAAAGGTCCATCTAGCCAAAGCTATCGGAGAAGGCAATGGCACCCCACTCCAGTACATCTTGCCTGGAAAAGCCCATGGACGGAGGAGCCTGGTAGGCTGCAGTCCATGGGGTCGCTGAGGGTCGGACATGACTGAGTGACTTCACTTTCACTTTTCACTTTCATGCATTGGAGAAGGAAATGGCAACCCACTCCAGTGTTCTTGCCTGGAGAATCCCAGGGATGGGGGAGCCTGGTGGGCTACTGTCTATGGGGTCACACAGAGTCGGACACGACTGAAGTGACTTAGCAGCAGCAGCAGCAGCAGCCAAAGCTATGGTTTTGCCAGTAGTCATGTATGGATGTGAGAGTTGGACCTTAAAGAAGGCTGAGTGCTGAATAATTGATGCTTTTGAACTGTGGTGTTGGAGGAGACTCTTGAGAGTCCCTTAGACTGCAAGATCAAACCAGTCAATCCTAAGGGAAATCAGTCCTGAATATTCATTGGAAGGACTGATGCTGAAGGTGAATCTCTAGTACTTTGGGCCGCCTGATGCAAAGAACTGACTCCTTAGAAAAGACCCTGATGCTGGGAAAGATTGAAGGCAGGAGAAGGGGACACAAAGGATGAAATAGTTGGATGGCATCACAGACTCAATGGACATGAGTTTGAACAAGCTCTGGGAGTTGGTGATGGACAGGGAAGCCTGGTGTGCTGTAGTCCATGGAGTTGCAAAGACTGAGTGACTGAACTGAATTGAGCTAGGAGTGCAGAAGCCCAGGCTCTGAGTCTTCCCCACTAAAAAGGATCTATATTTCAACAGGATTCCCGGGTGGCCTAATGCAGAACAACACTTGAGAAGCACTAGTGTAGAGATTATCCTGCTTCACAGGTGTGGAAACGGGTCCGGAAATGGCAAGGAATGTATCCTAGAAGTCTTCCTTTGTGGTAAGTCTGCAAAGATGACCTTATCTCCCTGCCACTGAACCTGGATTTTGAGCCCAGATTTCTTTCCTGTAGAAGAAATATTATGCTTGCTAGTCAGGATAACTTGGCAGTTGTGGATGTTTTCAGTCTTGTGGGTTGGAACTGGAGGAAGGCATTAAGAATCCCTGTGGACAGAAGAGCCTGGTGGGCTACTCTTTTCTCCTAACTTCCTGTGCAAGAGCTATCTTCAGCTCTGGAATTAGAGAGGCAGTGTAGGGCTGCCAGGGACAACTGTATTGTTTGCTCTTCACAAAGTACCTGGAACCAGAGGCAAATGAGGCTGAAATACCTTCCTTGTGTTCACTCTCCAGGTTAAAGCCCTTGCTGGGGGCAGTTCTGTATGGAAGAAGAGGTGTCTTTTGCTAATTCACACAAAATTTCCTGGACAGGACAGCTTAGCAGAGGCCCTGGTTCAGGGCTCCATGGTGATCCCCAGTAGAGAACAGCATGTACAGAGAGAAACCTCATCTCCCCGTGTCAGCTGAATGGTCCTGCAGGGACTGACTGACAATTCAGAGAAGCTGAGATAGCTATGCAAAATTCATCCAGAGAGCATTTTTATGATCTTAGGGTCTGGAGAGCTTATGGATATGAAAGAATGCAAGTTCCTCTCTGGGTTTTTGCATTTCTTTGCTTCTTAATATACATACATGTCTTTTTCAAGGGACTTTAATCAACCGATAATCCCAAGTGTGAATCTCAATCTCTTTGAGCAGATCACAGAATTAGGAAGTTTATAATTTGACCTTAAAGGGTAGAGGTCATCTTCTTAAAGTTGTGATATCTATTACGTAGCAACTAGAAGTAGGATAAGATACATTCCGCCAGGGTCTCATGCCCCTGGCCAGGTCATCTGAGTTTGGTCTAATTCAAAGACAAGCAAACTGAGAAAGTTATCCCTAAATATAGTGTGGGGAGGTACAGTAGTCTCCTTAGTGGAAACAGGGAGGTTTGGAATTGCATACAAAAATGTTTAAGGATACCAAGCAATAATATTGATGTTTTATATTAATGCATACAAATGTTTATAATGTTTAGGAGCTGGGCTTATTAGAATAAAAGATCAGCCTTATAACTCCAATTTGAAATTTATAACTGAGTAATTGATTTTAATATATTATTTTTTCTTAATATATATATTTTATTGAAGTATAGTTGACTGACAGTGTTAGTGTATTACTTCTACACTTGATCTTAGCCAGAAGTCTAAGAAGTGATAACATTATTTTTAAGTGAAAATCTTACTGTTCTGTTTTTTCTTGGGACGTTAGAAAATTGAAGTGGAAATAAAGCGGAAAGTTCGTGAAGTGGAAATAAACATATTAAAATATAACATCATTTGAAATATTTGAATGTGTTTAGCTTCATAAAGGGAACCAAACATTAAGCAAATTTCTCCCCCAAAACAATGACCTGAATAATATTTGCAAGACCAGCAAACTTTATTCACAAACTTCACTTAAAAGCTAAAGGTAGGGCCAGGTTTTTAAATGTGAAACCTTAATAAATCAGTTGCTAATTTAAAAACAGCAAAGCAAACCTCAGAACAGTTGCCTCTGCAAAGCTACAATTATGGGCATGCTGCTGCTGCTGCTAAGTCGCTTCAGTCATGTCCGACCCTGTGTAACCCCATAGACAGCAGCCCACCAGGCTCCTTTGTCCCTGGGATTCTCTAGTCAAGAATACTGGAGTGGGTTGCCATTTCCTTCTCCAATGCATGAGAGTGAAAAGTGAAAGTGAAGTCACTTAGTCGTGCCCGACTCTTCTCGACCCCATGGACTGTAGCCTACCAGGCTCCTCCATCCATGGGATTTTCCAGGCAAGCGTACTGGAGTGGGGTGCCATTGCCTTCTCTACGGGCATGAGAAACAGCTATCAATGAGCTGGGCTTCACTGCTAAGGTCCTTAGTTCAGTTGGGCATAAGGCTACATTACCCTGACCCCAGAAGATACTTTCTGAGAGAGCTCGCAGTGCTCTCCATGGTCAGGATGGGGTGGGGTGGGATTTCCTACAGCTGCCCAATGCCCATGTCCCCAGACACTACATTCAGTCTTTCTTATTCTACCACTCAGTCACCATGGTGGTCAAGAGCTTCTTTATGGAGCAGCATCTTTTCTGTGGACCAACATCTCCTGAACTACATCTGGGCAGAAAGACCCAGCTCCCCTCTGCCCTGGTACCCTCCTGTCCTGCATTTCTTTCCCCCTTCACTGCAGGCTTTTTACTCAGGAGAAGCTAGGGTTCTCACCACCTTTCTCATGGAGCCACACACATAGCTCACTCTTTACATCTTCTTCCCTCATTGGGAAGCTTCTGCCTCAGAAAGGCAGAAATCTAGCTTTTCATCTGGCCTCTTCCAATTCATTGTTTAATGCTTTATACCCTCTTCTTCAGGTTCTGGGTCATGATAGACTGTATTTTCCACAATGGCCACAGCAATACTTTCGCTTCACAGGCTTGTCTCCCTTATTTAGGTGAGAGAAGGCTCCAGATCCCTCTAGCTTACTCCTCTGAGTTAGAAAACAGAAGCAGTAAAGGCAAAAGTGGAAATGTTGTCCAGAGGGGAGAGGAAGCAAGGACATGACATGCTGGATGTTTATCAATTCATTCAGCCATTCATTCAACAAACCACTGGCAGAGAGTATCAGATTGCATCCTTTGAACAATAGGAACAACAATCTTGCACTACCATGGTGCTAGGTTCTGTTCTGAACACTGTACACATATAACATTAAATCTTCACAACAATCCTGTGAAGTGGATGTTGTCATGAACCCATCTTACTGATGAAACGACTTAGGTACAGAGTGATTTAGCAAGGTCCCACACCGAGTAAGTGATGAAGCTGGGATTCAAACCCTGCTAAGAACAGGGTCCTGGCAGGAGGCATCAAAGGACAAGGAGTACCCACTCGCTTGCTCAGCAAGCATTTATGAAACACCTGTTGCTGCTAAGTTCTGGGGGATAAGGATGAACTGAAGCCAGTCCCTGCCTTCCTGAAGCTTACAGAATGTTGGGGAAAACTGACACTGAAACAGACACTAAAATTCGGTGTGATAAGTTGTGGGGATTCCAAACCCAGCTCTTGGAGATCAGGCAAGGCTTTTCCAGGGAAGAGGGGAAGAATAAATGGAACTCTGAAGGAGGCATGCAGCTGGCTTACCCGGTGGGGTAAAGGGAGAGGAAGAAAAGCCACATTCGTAGACAGAGCAGCAGGGCCATGGCTGGAGAGGGAAGCGAGGTGGGAAAAGTCCAGAACCCAGATGCTCTTTAAGGCGATTAGACACGTGAAGTTCTAACCCCACTAGAAGGCCACTGAGGGGGACAGGAGGCCTGACTTTAGGTAGGGAAATAGTGTTGCCAGAGAAGGTAGTAAAGCACAAACCACAGACCTTGGGCTTCACAGAGACAAAGATTCTCTCCTTGACTGACTCGAGGCGGACTCCTCTGATCCCTCTTCTCAGCTGGGCCTCAGCCTTGGCCTAAAAAACCTGAACAGACACGAACACGCCGGGGGAAGGGATAGTTAGGAAATTTGGGATCGGCATGTATACTCGGCTATATTTAAAATGGTGTATGTCCACATGTAGACCTACTGTATAGCACAGGGAACTCCTCCCGATGTTTTGTGGCTGCCTGGATGGGAGGGCAGTTTGGGGGAGAATGGATACATGCATATATATGGCTGAGTCCTTGAAACTATCACCACATTGTTAATCAGCTAAACTTCAATCTAAAATGAACAGTTTGAAAAAAAAAATTCTGACAGCTCAAGGCCACACTACCAGAATGACTCTTGCTGCCCTTAAAGTGCTTGCCTGAGGAAACTCAAGAATTTACTGTCTGTTCCAGCTACTAGCACCCGAGACTGAGCCCTGACCACCCTTTCTTAGAGCATTTACTGGAAAGGGATTGCCATTGTGAACCTTTCCTCTGTCCCTTTGAGATACACACGTGTCTCCTACAACTCACGAGTGTCCTTCTCAAGGACCTGGAAGCCATTCCTTACAATGTGATCATCAGGAAGAACAGGGCCTCTGTCTCCCAGTCTTTGTGGGAGGACAGAATTCTAACTCTGATATAACTGTCAGCTAACAGACGCTGCTGATCTAATGGCAGCTACAGCAACCACGCATCTGTGATCTTTCACTTCCCTGATTCTACTGAGCACCACCCCTCCTCCCCACCCAGTCATTCTGCTGTTAAAACACCCAGTCACCTCTGAACAAATTGAAGTTCAGTTCAGTTAACTTGGATTCTTCTCCCTATTATGATGGTATATTACTGATTAAAATCTGCCCTTTCCACTTTAACTAGAATCCGGCTTTGGTTATCTTTAATGATAGTTCAGCTCCAAACCAGATGCAAAACCAAACTCACTGGGCAGAATTATTTCAGCTTGTGTCCGGCCACATACAGTGTAAGTATCTGTTTGCACAGTCCCCAAGGCCTGATGCACAGAAGCCCATGTACACTGGGCCATTCACAAAGCTCGTCTGACCTTCTGGGCCTGACGTGGTCGGTTATACCTCCATGTAGAACAAGAAACCGCTGACTCACAGAAAACAGAGCGCATTTATAAACAGGAAGCTGAGTGTGTGACCACAGACATTCAGCATCTGATAGCAATTGCTGGATGTGGCAAAAAAAAAAAAAGTTTCAATTAAAAAAAAAATCTGTGCCACTAAATTAGAATTCTCTGGTTCATGGAAATACAATCCTACTATTGATCATTTATTTAAGACTTAAATATGGCAAGTTCTTATTTGGTCAGCCCAAGCTGGTGAGTCAGGCAGCCTGCAAATATTGATTGAATCCCTTGGAGCATGTGGTTTTCCCATTTTTCATTCTCCTCCCTTCCCAAGCAGAGCAAAAAGGCTCCTTGATGAAGTTCTCGTGGTCTGTACAGAAAGGATTTGTTTTCCCTTTGACTCCGAAGCCTGCTCTGCAGGCTCTGTGAGCACTGTCGCCACCAGGGGGGGCCCCAGAAAGGATGCACAAATACTGGCACTTAAAACCTGCTGTGCAGTGACACCCACAAAGCATTGAGTGGCTGGTGCTGAAGTGCAGACGTGCTGGGAGCCACCAGAGCAAAGTATGTCAGAAGATTTGTTCTTTCTCTATTTCAGCAGCAGAGGAGCTGCTCATTTTCCCTCTCATTCATGGTGGGGTTGGCTTCGAGCAAACTGACCCAAGAAGGCTGAATTCAGTGGCCAAGGAAAGAGCTAAGTGATGATCCCACAAAGTCTTCCAGGAACTGGCACCATTGCCACGTTTGTCCTCAGGGCAAAAGTACCTGAGTGATATTTGGAATCTCTGCACTTCCTGTCTGGAATATCATGCTCTGGGTAATAATAGACCAGTACCCGCTACATGTGAAGTTATAGGGAGTAGCTAAGGGCTTTATGTGCACAGTGCGGTTTAATCTGCACAATAGCCTTAGGAGAGAAGTACTGGCAGCCCCGTTGGGTGAATCAGTAATAACAGCTCTGGGGAACCAGTGAATGGCCAGGAGCTGGGATTCTGGCTCAGGTGTGCCTGGTTTCAGCGCACAGCCATTTGTCTAACTTAACGCTAAAGTTTTAGAGCAGGATTGTGTCCCTTACTTTATCTTTATACTATAATTAGAAGTACTGGTCTTCCAGTATTACCTACAAAGAAAACATTTGTTTGGTTTTCAGCTTCCCACGGAGCAGAAAGCACTGCTTCTTTACTATTTACAAAGAAAATGCTCTTAGAATTTGCAAGTAGTAGTGATGTGGCCTGATGACTTTGTGGTAAAGAATTCGCCTACAGGAGATGCGGTTCGATCCCTGGGTCAGGAAATCCCCTGCAGAAGGAAATGGCACCCACTCCAGTATTCTTGCTGAGAATTCCCATGGACAGAGAGGCCTGGAGAGCGACAGTCCATGGAGTCACAAAGAGTTAGACATGACTTAGCAACTGAGCATGCAAAAAAAAAAAAAGAAAGAAAAGCACATCCAAATACCTTGGACAACCTGTAAATATTGATATTTATAATAACTAACATTTATGGAGTATTTTTTTACAGCATTAATTTCCATTTTTATTTCATGAAAAATACAGATTTTTTTCTGGAGTCTTCTAATTTTTTTCCAAATCTTTTACTATTATGTTTCCCAGGTTTAATTTAATTGTTTTTATTTTATTTTTATTTTAATTGGAGGCTAATTACTTTACAATATTGTATTGGTTTTGCCATACATTGACATGAATCAGCCATGGGTGTACATGTGTTCCCCATCCTGAAGCCCCCTCCCACCTCCCTCCCCATCCCATCCCTCAAGGTCATCCCTGAGCACCCTGTATCATGCATCAAACCTGGACTGGCGATCTGTTTCGCATATGATAATATACATGTTTCCATGCTATTCTCTCAAATCATCCCACCCTCTCCCTCTCCCACAGAGTCTAAAAGGCTGTTCTATACATCTGTGTCTCTTTTGCTATCTCGCATATAGGGTCATTGTTACCATCTTCCTAAATTTCATATATGTGTGTTGGTATACTGTATTGGTGTTTTTCTTTCTGGCTTACTTCACTCTGTACAATAGGCTCCAGTTTCATCCACCTCATTAGAACTGATTCAAATGTATTCTTTTTAATGGCTGAATAATATTCCATTGTGTATGTACCACAGCTTTCTTATCCATTCATCTGCTGATGGACATCTAGGTTGCTTCCATGTCCTGGCTGTTATTATGGAACATTTATTCTGTGCTGAATAATACACTTTTTTGTTAGCTCCATTTTAAAGATGAGGAGTCTTGAGGCTCAGAAAGGCTAGGCAGGATTTTAATGCAAGCATGCTGACTCCAGAGCCCCTGGTCTCAGTCATTTGCTATACTGGGAAAGAGCTATGTCTGGAACTGGGGTTATATTTATATAAGGAGCAAGCTACTACTTCCTCATTTCATTAAAGCCTGAAGCAAGTGTTCCTTGAGCAATGACAATGACTACAGACTTAGACTGGAGTTGCCAGAAGCAGACACTGAACCAAGTCCTTCTACAAGTGACCATAAGGAAGTGCTCCCATAATGAGTCCAGTAAAAAGTAGAGGAAACAGGAGAGAAAGGAAGAGTGAAAAAGCTGGCTTAAAACTCAACATTCTAAAAATGAAGATCATTGCCTCATGGCATCCCATCACTTCATGGCAAGTAGATGGGGAAATAATGGAAACAGTGAGAGACTTTATTTTCTTGGGCTCCAAAATACCTGCAGATGGTGAGTGAAGGCATGAAATTAAAAGATGCTTGCTCCGTGGAAGAAAAGCTATGACCAACCTAGATAGCATATTCAAAAGCAGAGACATTACTTTGCCAACAAAGGTCTGTCTAGTCAAAGCTGTGGTTTTTCCATGTATGGATATGAGAGTTGGACCATAAAGAAAGCTGAGCACTGAAAAATTGATGCTTTTGAACTGTGGTGTTGGAGAAAACTCTTGAGAGTCCCTTGGGCTGCAAGGAGATCCAACCAGTTAATCCTAAAGGAAATCAACCTTGATTATTCATTGGAAAGACTGATGCTGAAGCTGAAACTCCAATACTTTGGCCACCTGATGTGAAGAACTGATTCATTGGAAAAGACCCTGATGCTGGAAAAGATAGAAGGCAGGAGGAGAAGGGACAACAAAGGGTGAGATGGTTGGATGGCATCACCAACTCAATGGACATGAGTTTGCACAAGCTCCAGGAGTTGGTGATGGACAGGGAAGCCTGATGTGCTGCAGTCCATGGTGTCTCAAAGAGTCAGACATGACTGAACACATAGCAAGTCCAGTAAAAAGTAGGGGAAACAGGAGAGAAAGGAAGAGCAAGCCTAGCTAAGGTGCACTATCAGGCGATATTAGTCCTGAAGAGGGGATACTCTTCAGAACTGGAGCAGGATGCTATGGGATGTGTGCAGATGGAGCTCCCTGGGGGCTGTACCAACTACTTATGATCAGTCTAGTTCTGCTGAGTCACAACAAACTCCATCTCCCAGAAACAGTATAAAAGTCTCTCTCCTATAAACAAAGCCTAAAGATGAGAAATTTGGAACCGTAGTGGGCTATAGCAGTTGGCAAACCCCACCCCCATTAATGCGGGCCCACTGCCTACTTTCAAGAATTGATTTTATATTTCTAAATAGTTGACAATACCATTTTCCCAAAAAAGTGTACAATTTTGTGACATGAAAATTGTATGATTCAATGTCAGTGTCCATAAGTAAAGTGGTATTGGAACTTATATTGAAACACACTGGAATTCATTCACTATATATTACCTGTGGCCATTTTCACTCTAACAGGGCATTATTGACTACTTGTGACAAAGAGCTTAGGTCTGCAAAGCTGAAAATATTTACCATCTGGCCCTCTACAGAAGAAAAATTTCTACAGTATTAAGGAATCAGGATTCTTCTATTTTGTTGCTTTGTCATCCTCAACATGCATTAGTACCTCATGGCCTGAGATGGCTGCTAAAGTTCCAGCCACTGGTTCTGCTTTCCAGGCAGTACAGAAAAGAACAGACAGAGGAGAGTTCATTTTTCCCCTGTAAGAAAACTTCTGAGAATTATACTCTTCATTTCTGCTTTGTCTAGCCAGAAATTTTTCTCCTCACCTTACCTAGCTATAAAACATTATTCCAATATGCTATGAGACCAGCAAAAAAGGTGGTATTCCATTTTGAGGAAACTTTGTGTCAGGCATGATTGGCAATTTTGCCTAATGTAGTTAATTAAGGCAGTTTTGAAACAAGAGAACTTAAGAGTAGTACATAATAATATAAAGCACAAAAAAACACCAAATTGCCCTTTTTTATACTTAAATAATATTTCTTCTCTCATTCTCAACATTCATTTCAGGCCTTAACAAGATTAGCAAATTAGATAAGTACTCTATTTTCCTTTCTTCTAGCCAGCTCTTATTCCTGAAAGAATGCATTCTTCTCAGAAACTTTCTTTTATTTATTGTGAAATTCATATGTTCCCAGAAAAGAAAATGTGAGGGCTTTTTGGGGAGTGACTGAAACCAAGTCTAGGGCAGAAAACCTACAAGAGAAGTCTACAGCATCTCCTCAAAGCAGAAAGTAAGCAAAGACTCTGGGGCAACAAGAAAGGAATCCAGGAGCTACCTTGATGGGTTCCCACTGACAAGAGAGGGAATACATTTAGCATCAATAAGAAGATCTGGAAGAAAAGTTTTGTAAAACAATTATCTTTCAACTAAAAAATTAAAAAAAAAAAGAACATCTGAAGCAGATTAAAATACATCAAATAAGTCTAAATCTATGATTTCACAATGAAAAACATACACATTTGTCACCTTTGCAGGTTCTAATAATAAAAAGGGAAGCAACTCATTATTTTGAAAACTTTACAGTAAAGAAATCAGGCATTGACTTTCCCTTTCCTATATTAGTTATTCCTCAAGTAACCAAATAATTGATAAATGAAAGTTTCTCCATATCAAATTATTTCAGCTAATAAAACAAGAATGATAGGAAGCATCACTACAAACAAAGCTAGTGGAGGTGATAGAATTCCAGTTGAGGGGGAAGGCGCCAAGATGGCGGAGGAGTAGGACGGGGAAAACACTTTCTCCCCCACAAATTCATCAAAAGAGCATTTAAACGTCGAGTAAATTCCACAAAACAACTTTTGAATGCCGGCAGAGGACACCAGGCACCCAGAAAAGCAACCCAACTCCTCGAAAGGAGGTAGGAAAAAATATTAAAGACAATAAAAGAGACAAAAGAGGGAGGGACGGAGTTCCGTCCCGGGAAGGGAGTCTTAAAAAGAGAGAAGTTTCCAAACACCAGGAAACCTTCTCACTGCCGAATCCGTGCCGAGCTTTGGAAGCACAGAGGACAACATAACAGGGAGAAAAAATAAATAAACAATTAAAACTCGCAGATTGCGAGCCCTACGGTAACTCCTCCAGCGGAGAAGCAGCGCAGACGCCTGCATCCGCCATTAGCAAGCGGGGGCTGGGCAGGGAGGCGCGGCGCGGGCTGCATCGCTGAGAGTAAGAATCTGGCCTGAATACCCTGAGCACTATCTGAGCGAAATAATTTGGGCTAGCAAACCAGACTGTGGGATATCTACCATGTGAAAAGCCAGCCCTAACCTAAGACACCGCCAGCCCGCGCACGGAACAAAGGACTAAACAGAGGTAGCCGGCTGCAAACCTTCCCCCTCCAGTGACAGGCAGCCAGAGCCAGAAGGGGGCAATCGCAGCCCCAGAGAGACATTATCTATAAAACTGGCTTCTTTGCTAACTAAAATTTATTGGGGGTCTGGACGGTCAACATCTGCCTGAGAAGGTGCGCCGGTTTTACACCCAGATAACCAAGTGGCGGGGAGGCGATAAGTCGCAGCATTGGCGCTCGCCAAACACCTCATCACCTGAGCTGCTCGGACCTGGGAAGAGCACAAAACGCAGCCCCAACTGAGTCTGCGCCTCTGAGGACTACCTGAGTGCCTGAACCTGAGCGGCTTGGACCTGGGAGGTGCATGCAACCCAGGGCCAGCCTCGGATTGTTCCCAGTGGAACAACCTAGAGCCTGAGCAGTGTAGGCAGGGAGGCTACACGCGCCGTGAGCGGGGGCAGACCCAGTGTGGCTGAGGCACTGCGAGCGCACGCCAGTGTCATTTGTTTGCAGCATCCCTCCCTCCCTCCCCATAGCGCGACTGAACAAAGAGAAGAAATACAGCTCCACCCACCAGAACACCGACACAAGCTTCCCTAACCAGAAAACCTTGACAAGCCACCTCTACATACCCACACACAGCGAGGAAACGCCACAATAAAGAGAACTCCACAAACTGCCAGAATACAGAAAGGACTCCCAAACTCAGCAATTTAAACAAGATGAAGAGACAGGGGAATACCCAGCAGATAAAGGAACAGGATAAATGCCCACCAAACCAAACAAAAGAGGAAGAGATAGGGAATCTACCTGATAAAGAATTCCAAATAATGATAGTGAAATTGATCCAAAATCTTGAAATTAAAATGGAATCACAGATAAATAGCCTGGAGACAAGGATTGAGAAGATGCAAGAAAGGTTTAATAAGGACCTAGAAGAAATAAAAAAGAGTCAATATATAATGAATAATGCAATAAACGAAATTAAAAACACTCTGGAGCCAACAAATAGTAGAATAACAGAGGCAGAAGATAGGATTAGTGAATTAGAAGATAGAATGGTAGAAATAAATGAATCAGAGAGGATAAAAGAAAAACGAATTAAAAGAAATGAGGACAATCTCAGAGACCTCCAGGACAATATTAAATGCTACAACATTCGAGTCATAGGGGTTCCAGAAGAAGAAGACAAAAAGAAAGACCATGAGAAAATACTTGAGGAGATAATAGTTGAAAACTTCCCTAAAATGGGGAAGGAAATAATCACCCAAGTCCAAGAAACCCAGAGAGTCCCAAACAGGATAAACCCAAGGAGAAACACCCCAAGACACATATTAATCAAACTAACAAAGATCAAACACAAAGAACAAATATTAAAAGCAGCAAGGGAAAAACAACAAATAACACACAAGGGAATTCCCATAAGGATAACAGCTGATCTTTCAATAGAAACTCTTCAAGCCAGGAGGGAATGGCAAGACATACTTAAAATGATGAAAGAAAATAACCTACAGCCCAGATTATTGTACCCAGCAAGGATCTCATTCAAGTATGAAGGAGAAATCAAAAGCTTTTCAGACAAGCAAAAGCTGAGAGAATTCTGCACCACCAAACCAGCTCTCCAACAAATACTAAAGGATATTCTCTAGACAGGAAACACAAAAATGGTGTATAAACTCGAACCCAAAACAATAAAGTAAATGGCAACGGGATCATACTTATTAGTAATTACCTTAAACGTAAATGGGTTGAATGCCCCAACCAAAAGACAAAGACTGGCTGAATGGATACAAAAAACAAGACCCCTACATATGTTGTCTACAAGAGACCCACCTCAAAACAGGGGACACATACAGACTGAAAGTGAAGGGCTGGAAAAAGATTTTCCATGCAAATTGGGACCAAAAGAAAGCAGGAGTCACAATACTCGTATCAGATAAATTAGACTTTAAAACAAAGGCTGTGAAAAGAGACAAAGAAGGTCACTACATAATGATCAAAGGATCAATCCAAGAAGAAGATATAACAATTATAAATATATATGCACCCAACATGGGAGCACCACAGTATGTAAGACAAATCCTAACAAGTATGAAAGGAGAAATTAACAATAACACAATAATAGTGGGAGACTTTAATACCCTACTCACACTTATGGATAGATCAACTAAACAGAAAATTAACAAGGAAAAAAAAAAAAACATGTATTTATAAAGCTCACTAAAGCAAAGCACAGTAAAATGAGGTATGGCAATAAAAGGCGTTAAATTTATCAAATAAAAAAAAATAAAGTGCTGAAAAAAAAAAAAAAAGAATTCCAGTTGAACTGTTTCAAATCCTAAAAGATGATGCTGTGAAAATGCTGCACTCAATATGCCAGAAAATTTGGAAAACTCAGCAGTGGCCATAGGACTGGAAAAGATCACTTTTCATCCCAATCCCAAAGAAAGGCAATGCCAAAGAATGCTCAAACTACTGCACAGTTGCACTCATCTCACAAGCTAGCAAAGTAATGCTCAAAATTCTTCAAGCCAGGCTTCAGCAATATGTGCACCGTGAACTTCCAGATGTTCAAGCTGTATTTAGAGAAGGCAGAGGAACCAGAGATCAAATTGCCAATATCCGGTGGATCATCAAAAGCAAAGGAGTTCCAGAAAAACATCTATTTCTGCTTTATTGACTATGCCAAAGCCTTTGACTGTGTGGATCACAACAAACCGTGGGAAATTCTGAAAGAGATGGGAATGCCAGACCACCTGACCTGCCTCTTGAGAAATCTGTATGCAGATCAGGAAGCAACTGTTAGAACTGGACATGGAACAATAGACTGGTTCAAAACAGGAAAAGGAGTATGTCAAGGCTGTATATTGCCACCCTGCTTATTTAACTTATATGAAGAGTACATCATGAGAAATGCTGAGCTGGAGGAAGCACAAGCTGGGATCAAGATTTCTGGGAGAATTATCAATAACCTCAGATATGCAGACGACACCACCCTTATGGCAGAAAGTGAAGAAGAACTAAAGAGTCTCCTGATGAAAGTGAAAGAAGAGAGTGAAAAGGTTGGCTTAAATCTCAATATTCAGAAAACTAAAATTATGGCATCTGGTCCCATCATGTCATGGGAAATAGATGGGGAAACAGTGTCAGACTTTATTTTTCTGGGCTCCAAAATCACTGCAGATGGTGATTGCAGCCATGAAATTAAAAGATGCTTACTCCTTGGAAGGAAAGTTATGACCAACCTAGACAGCATATTGAAAAGCAGAGACATTACTTTGCCAACAAAGGTCTGTCTAGTCAAGGCTATGGTTTTTCCGGTAGTCATGTATGGATGTAAGAATCGGACTATAAATAAAGCTGAGTGCAGAAGAACTGGTGCTTTTGAACTGTGGTGTTGGAGAAGACTCTTGAGAGTCCCTTGGACTGCAAGGAGATCCATCCAGTCCATCCTAAAGGAGATCAGACCTGGGTGTTCACTGGAAGGACTGATGTTGAAGCTGAAGCTCTACTACTTTGGCCACCTGCTGCAAAGAGCTGACTCATTTGAAAAGATCCTGATGCTGGGAAAGATTGAGGGCAGGAGGAGTAGGGGACGACAGAGGATGAGATGGTTGCATGGCATCACCAACTCAATGGATGTGAGTTTGGATAAACTCTGGGAGTTGGTGATGGACAGGGAAGTCTGGCGTGCTGCAGTCCATGGGGTCCCAAAGAGTCGGACACAACTGAGCGACTGAACTGAACTGAAGGATATTATCTTGCAAACCTCTAATCAAATAATGAATCTGTTTGTGTTCCTCAATAGCGGCAAGCACTATAAAGAGAGAAGGAACTGGTCATTATGTGTCTCCTGGTAGAAATTTGCCACGTTTGAACCTAAATCTGATTAAGACCTGGACTTAGGCACCAGCCTCAGAGAGAGGCAATGACATGCCAAAATAAGAGGACTTTAGATAAATCCCTGAGGAACTTTTCCATCAAAAGAATGGGTAAAAGAAGGAAAAACCCAAAGGGTACTAATAAAGAAGAGAAGTAGGAGAAAAACTCAGGAGTGCAGTGACATGGAAACCAGAAGATAGTGTTTTAGGAAGAAGGATGAGATAAAGAGATAAACATGTAAAAGGTTGCAGAGAGACTGGGAAAGGGCTGAAGAATTTTCAGTTGGAACCAGCAACAAGAAGGTGGTTGGTTGGTAGTTTTGATGAGAAAGCTACAGCAAAATAGAGGGCAGAGACATCAGTTAAATCCCCAGCGAGCTGAGGAGTGTGAGGCAGGTGAGGCAGTGGAGACAGACAGGTGAGAGACTCCATCCAAGTTCAGTTCAGTTCAGTCACTCAGTCGTGTCTGACTCTTTGCGACCCCATGAATCACAGCAAGCCAGGTCTCCCTGTCCATCACCAACTCCCGGAGTTCACTCAGACTCACGTCCATTGAGTCAATGATGCCATCCAGCCATCTCATCCTCTGTCGTCCCCTTTTCCTCCTGCCCCCAATCCCTCCCAGCATCAGAGTCTTTTCAAATGAATCAACTCTTCGCATGAGGTGGCCAAAGTCCTGGAGTTTCAGCTTTAGCATCATTCCTTCCAAAGAAATCCCAGGGCTGATCTCCTTCAGAATGGACTGGTTGGATCTCCTTGCAGTCCAAGGGACTCTCAAGAGTCTTCTCCAACACCACAGTTCAAAAGCATCAATTCTTTGGCCCTCAGCTTTCTTCACAGTCCAACTCTCACATCCATACATGACCACAGGAAAAACCATAGCCTTGACTAGACAGACCTTTGTTGGCAAAGTAATGTCTCTGCTTTTGAATATGCTACCTAGGTTGGTCATAACTTTCCTTCCAAGAAGTAAGCGTCTTTTAATTTCATGGCTGCAGTCACCATCTGCAGTCATTTTGGAGCCCCCCAAAATAAAATCTGGCACTGTTTCCACTGTTTCCCCATACATTTCCCATGAAGTGATGGGACCGGATGCCATGATCTTTGTTTTCTGAATGTTGAGCTTTAAGCCAACTTTTTCACTCTCCTCTTTCACTTTCATGCAGAGGCTTTTTAGTTCCTCTTCACTTTCTGCCATAAGGGTGGTGTCATCTTCATATCTGAGGTTATTGATATTTCTCCCGGCAATCTTGATTCCAGCTTGTGTTTCTTCCAGTCCAGCGTTTCTCATGATGTACTCTGCTTATAAGTTAAATAAGCAGGGTAACAATATACAGATAATCACGATGGTGTGATCACTGACCTAGAGCCAGACATCCTTGAATGTGAAGTCAAGTGGGCCCTAGAAAGCATCACTATGAACAAATCTATTGGAGGTGATGGAATTCCAGTTGAGCTATTTCAAATCCTGAAAGATGATGCTGTGAAAGTGCTGCACTCAATATGCCAGCAAATTTGGAAAATTCAGCAGTGGCCACAGGACTGGGAAAGGTCAGTTTTCATTCCAATCCCAAAGAAAGGCAATGCCAAAGAATGCTCAAACTACCGCACAATTGCACTCATCTCACATGCTAGTAAAGTAATGCTCAAGATTCTCCAAGCCAGACCTCAGCAATACATGAACCGTGAACTTCCTGATGTTCAAGCTGGTTTTAGAAAAGCCAGAGGAACCAGAGATCAAATTGCCAACATCTGCTGGATCATGGAAAAAGCAAGAGTTCTAGAAAAACATTTATTTCTGCTTTCTTGACTATGTCAAAGCCTTTGACTGTGTGGATCACAATAAATTGTGGAAGATTCTGAAAGAGATGAGAATACCAGACCACCTGACCTGCCTCTTGAGAAATCTGTATGCAGGTCAGGAAGAACAGTTAGAAATGGAAATGGAACAACAGACTGGTTCCATCCAAGTTAGGGCTGCTTTAACAAAGAACCATAAACCGCTTGGCTTAAACAGCAGAAACCTCTTGCTTCTGGAGGCTGTAAGTCTGAAACCAAAGTGTCAGCAGGACTAGTCCCTTCTGAGGGCTAAAGCAGAAATTTGTACTATGCTTCCCGCAACTTCTAGTGGTTTGCCAGAACTCTTCGGTGTTCCTTAACTTCTGTGGTGTCACCCCAAGCTCTGCCTTCATCATCACATGTCATTTCCTACGTATATGTCTATGTCTAAAGTTCCTCTTTTTATAAGAGTAACAGTCATACTGCATTAGGGACTGCCCTAAACGACTCCATTTTAAATTGATTACCTCTGCAAAGACCTTATCTCCAAATAAGATCATGTTCTGGGGTACTAGGGGTTAGGATTCAAAGGTATCTTTTTGAGGGGCTGAGTGGTGGACACAATTCAACCCATAACAGAGATGATAATTTTTTAAAGTGTAATATACATTCACTGTAAAATTTTAAATAATAGTAATATGGCTGAAGTAACAATCATAAGATTTTAATACTAAGTTAAAAGAAAGATGGAGAAGGAAATAGCAACCCACTCTAGTACTCTTGCCTGGAAAATCCCATGGACAGAGGAGCGTAGTAGGCTACAGTCCATGGGGTCGCAAAGAGTCAGACACGACTGAGCGACTTCACTTCACTTAAAAGACAGAAGTGGACTGTGAAGGATGAGAAAGACAGAAGCAGCTATAGAGAAGATGGGTCTATGAAGGTCTTGCTTTAGTTCAGGAAGGAAAAGTTTTAAGCATGTGGGAATATAAAGGGAAAGAGCCAGTAGAAAGGAAGAAGCTGAAGACTGGAGATATAGAGTGGTGTGGTGTGGTGTGTGTGTGTGTGTGTGTGTGTGTGTGTTGTACAAAGAGCAGGGATCTTGCCTGAACCTGAAGAGAAATCTAGATCTATCAGGTTGTGTGGGGCTGGCTGCCCCAAAGTGTGTTTGCATAAGTTTCTTTGTGTGGAGAATGGGGCTGTCAGGAGGAAGTCACGGCACAGATGCTGGGAGCAGCCTGGGAGAGGCAGAGAGAACAGAGGACAGTGTGAAAAGTGCTGACTGCTCCCTAGCTGGGCCTCGCGGAGAGAGGTACTAGAAAGATTAACCAAACAGGTCAGTTTTAGAAGGCTTTGTCATACTTGTGAGGCTCAGGCATGACTAGCGTAACACCCAAGCCCAGGGGGGACAGTGTTTAGAAGGGGGAACGTTTTTCCACTTCCTCATGGAACACCACACAGCTTGGTCTTAGCAAGGACTGAAGGATTGCTCCCTCTCCAGTGTCAGAGTTTAGAAAGCAGTAGATCTAAGAAACAAGGTTCTAGACAGGGGAACATGACTTCCATGGGGGTCAGGGTCCCCTGATTCAAGGATGAGCTCCTGTGCTTTGAGGGGACCCAAAATGAGGAGCAGGACAGGAGACACTCCAGAAACTCCTGGTGGAAATAACCGTATGAGACTCAGCAAGGGAGTGTGGAACTCTCCCCTTACACACACATACATACATACACACACTAGTCACAAGTCTAGGTTGTCACCTGCACTCATGACCAAGAAGTTATTTTCAGTTGGAGGTTCCCATAACCCCCTCCTGAGGTTTGATTAATTTGCTAGAGTGGCCCACAGAACACAAAGAAAAATTTTGCTCATTAGATTGCTGGTTTGTTACTACAGGATGTAACTCAGGAACACCTGGATGGAAGAGATGCACGAGACAAGTATGGGGAGAAAGCTTGGAGTTTCCATGCTCTCTGGACACCCTGCTCTTCCCCACATACATGTGTTCACCAGCCCAGAAGCTCTCAAACCCTTTCCTCTTGGGTTTTAATGAAGGCTTCATTACCTAGGCATGGTTGATTGAACCACTGGCCACTGCGGGATTGACTCAATCTCCAGGCCCTCTCCCCTCCCCAGAGGTCAGAGGGTGGGGCTGAAAGTTCCAACCCTCCAATCACAAGGTTGGTTCTCCTAGTTGCCTGAACCCAGCCTGAGAGGCTTTCCAAAAGTCACCTCACTGATGTAACAAAAGACACATTTATGTTCTCAATGTTTAAGAAATTCCAAATGATTTAGGAGCTCTGCTCCAGAAACAATGACAAAGACCAAATATGTACTTCTTATTACAAATCACAATATCACAGAAGGCCAGTGAGCCTATAAACTGATTTACTCATATAATGAAATCCTGTAGAAAGCTAAAATGAACAAAGTAGATCTACAAATATAAACATGAATTCATCTCAAAACGTGTTGCTAAGGAAAGAAAGTTACAAGAGGCAATGTAAAAAACTATATGTTTTCTAATATTTATATAAATATTTAAAGCATATAAAAGAATGGTATATACATCATTTAAGGGATATATTAACATAATATAAGTATAAATATATATATGTGAAAAGGAACATACTATCTTTCGGGTAGCAGTTACCTATGGGGAGAGAGGTGGAAGATTTGTGCTTAATATTTTCTTTTTTAAAAAGAGAGAAAATTGAAAAACATTTCAAATAAAGTGAAATATTAACATCTGTTAATATAGGAGATCTGTACATAAGTATCTGTTAATATTTTCTATACTTCACAGTATATTTGAAATGTCATCATTTAACACTTAAAACTTATAAAAAAAAATAAGACAATATGATTGCTTTTGTAAACAGAAAAAATTTTTCAATTAATTATGGTATTTTAAATTCAGTGTAAATACCACAGATAATTATGATGCTAATTTTATTGTCTTTTAGCCTATCATAGCCTATTATCATTTATATAACCATGTTATCATTTAGCTGATAATATACTCATCTCAAACGCTAGTAAGTTCAGTTCAGTTCAGTTGCTCAGTCGTGTCCAACTCTTTGCGACCCCATGAATCCCAGCACACCAGGCCTCCCTGTCCATTACCAACTCCCGGAGTTCACCCAGACTCACATCCATCAAGTCAGTGATGCCATCCAGCCATCTCATCCTCTGTCGTCCCCTTCTCCTCCTGCCCCCAATCCCTCCCAGCATCAGAGTCTTTTCCAATGAGTCAACTCTTCCCATGAGTTGGCCAAAGTATTGGAGTTTCAGCTTTAGCATCATTCCTTCCAAAGAAATCCCAGGGCTGATCTCCTTCAGAATGGACTGGTTGGATCTCCTTGCAGTCCAAGGGACTCTCAAGAGTTTTCTCCAACACCACAGTTCAAAAGCATCAATTCTTCAGCGCTCAGCTTTCTTCACAGTCCAACTCTCACATCCATACATGACCACAGGAAAAACCATAGCCTTGACTAAACGACCCTTTGTTGGCAAAGTAATGTCTCTGCTTTTGAATATGCTGTCTAGGTTGGTCATAACTTTCCTTCCAAGGAGTAAGCGTCTTTTAATTTCATGGCTGCAGTCACCATCTGCAGTCATTTTGGAGCCCCCCAAAATAAAATCTGACACTGTTTCCACTGTTTCCCCATACATTTCCCATGAAGTGATGGGACTGGATGCCATGATCTTTGTTTTCTGAATGTTGAGCTTTAAGCCAACTTTTTCACTCTCCTCTTTCACTTTCATCCAGAGGCTTTTTAGTTCCTCTTCACTTTCTGCCATAAGGGTGGTGTCGTCTGCATATCTGAGGTTATTGATATTTCTCCCGGCAATCTTGATTCCAGCTTGTGTTTCTTCCAGTCCAGCGTTTCTCATGATGTACTCTGCTTATAAGTTAAATAAGCAGGGTGACAATATACAGCCTTGACATACTCCTTTTTCTATTTGGAACCAGTCTGTTGTTCCATGTCCGGTTCTAACTGTTGCTTCCTGACCTGCATACAGATTTCTCAGGAGGCAGGTCAGGTGGTCTGGTATTCCCATCTCTTTCAGAATTTTCCACAGTTTATTGTAATCCACACAGTCAAAGGCTTTGGCATAGTCAATAAAACAGAAATAGATGTTTTTCTGGAACTCTCTTGCTTTTTCCATGATCCAGCGGATGTTGACAATTTGATCTCTGGCTCCTCTGCCTTTTCTAAATACAGCCTGAACATCTGGAAATTCACGGTGCATGTATTGCTGAAGCCTGGCTTGGAGAGTTTTGAGCATTACTTTACTAACTTGTGAGATGAGTGCAATTGTGTGGTAGTTTGAGCATTCTTTGGCATTGCCTTTCTTTGGGATTGGAATGAAAACTGACCTTTCCCAGTCCTGTGGCCACTGCTGAGTTTTCCAAATTTGCTGGCATATTGAATGCAGCACTTTCACAGCATCATCTTTCAGGATTTGACACTAGTAAAGTAATGCTCAAAATTCTCCAAGCCAAGCTTCAGCAATATGTGAACCGTGAACTTCCAGGTGTTCAAGCTGGTTTTAGAAAAGGCAGAGGAACCAGAGATCAAATTGCCAACATCCGTTGGATCATGGAAAAAGCAAGAGAGTTCCAGAAAAACATCTACTTCTGCTTTATTGACTATGCCAAAGCCTTTGACTGTGTGGATCACAATAAACTGTGGAAAATTCTGAAATAGATGGGAATACCAGACCACCTGACCTGCCTCCTGAGAAATCTGTATGCAGGTAAGGAAGCAACAGTTAGAACCCGACATGGAACAACAGACTGGTTCCAAACAGAAAAAGGAATACGTCAAGGCTGTATATTGTCACCCTGCTTATTTAATTTATATGCAGAGTACATCATGAGAAGCGCTGGCCTGGAGGAAGCACAAACTGGAATCAAGATTGCCGGGAGAAATATCAATAACCTCAGATATGCAGATGACACCACCCTTATGGCAGAAAGTGAAGAGGAACTAAAAAGCCTCTGGATGAAAGTGAAAGAGGAGAGTGAAAAAGTTGGCTTAAAGCTCAACATTCAGAAAACAAAAGTCATGGGATCCGGTCCCATCACGTCATGGGAAATAGATGGGGAAACAGTGGAAACAGTGCCAGATTTTATTTTGGGGGGCTCCAAAATGACTGCAGATGGTGACTGCAGCCATGAAATTAAAAGACGCTTACTCCTTGGAAGGAAAGTTATGACCAACCTAGACAGCATATTGAAAAGCAGAGACATTACTTTGCCTACAAAGGTCCTTCTATCAAGGGTATGGTTTTTCCAGTGGTCATGTATGGATGTGAGAGTTGGACTGTGAAGAAGGCTGAGTGCCGAAGAATTGATGCTTTTGAACTGTGGTGTTGGAGAAGACTCTTGAGAGTCCCTTGGACTGCAAGGAGATCCAACCAGTCCATATTGAAGGAGATCAGCCCTGGGTGTATTTGGAAGGAATGATGCTAAAGCTGAAACTCCAGTACTTTGGCCACCTCATGTGAAGAGTTGACTCATTGGAAAAGACTCTGATGCTGGGAGGGATTGGGGGCAGGAGGAGAAGGGGATGACAGAGGATGAGATGGCTGGATGGCATCACCTACTCGATGGACATGAGTTTGAGTAACCTCTAGGAGTTGGTGATGGACAGGGAAAAGAGTCAGACACGACTGAGTGACTGAACTGAACTGATATCTCTTTTTATGTGCATCTCTAATTATAACTAATCTCAATACATTTTGCTAAAAATTTTTTTCTTTTCCGTAAATAGCTGCAGATGCCTTATTTACCTGTAGACTTTGCATTTTCCTTAAGTGTGATCACTGGGCTTCTAGTGTCCCCAGTTACAGCTACAGCAACTGACAAGCACAATTGACTGTTTCCTTGTTTCAGTAAACGGAGCCGGGCCAGCCCCTGGTATGCTTGCGAGGAATCACAGTCACATGTCTGAACAGTCACAAGGAACCTTTCTGGAGACAGTGCAACCACAGGCTGCAGGCCATCAAGGAGGCCCCCTGGTCTTTCTACAGTTTTCTAAACAAGGGAGCAAGGCTGGGAACAGCCCCAACATTGTTTCCCGCATTCCTAATTTTATCTTCAGTTTTGAAAGGACTTATTGTTTGAATTAAGAGCAGGGGTAAGAGGTGATGGATTATGGGAATGGCCTGAAAGTTACAGGAGATGAGCCTCATTACCCACAGTGGTGAGTGTGTTTATACAATCTCTATTGTGGTATAGGCCTAAAATTAATGCTATGTGCGGCCCTCTAAGAGGGGAGGGCCTCCAGTGGCCTCACTGTATACCCCTAACCACTTTGCTCCCTCAGATAGGCTCTCCTAGCCAAACAAGCCTCCTTATCCCAGGGATGAGGCACAGTGCCTGCTTACCATGAGTAGCAGGCTTCAGTTCCCTGGCAGCCTGTGGAATTACTCAAACAGGCCAATCACATATGCTTATAAAAACCAGGAGTCACTTCACCCTCTCGTTACCCACCTCTACCCAGCCCCTGCTGGTTCACTGTGTTCCCAAGCACAACTCCTGTCCGCTCTGGTGGCACAGTGCCTTCCTTCCCTGGACAGTAAAATGCCATTGAGCTTCTGGTCTTGGGTATCACGTGTTCCACATCCTCATGACTCTAGGGTAGAATCCCTCCCTCACCAGCAGGTGAAGAAGGAGCAATGGAAACACTGATCACTTTCACTTTTTCCCTCTTCAGACCAAACATTAGCTTTTTTTGCATGTCCTTTATTTCCAACCAATTTACTCTGGTCAGGAGGATGAGAGCGGAAAAAGGTGTAGGAAAAATGTGTTTCATGATCCATTTGTAGTTGAAAATTAAGACGTTTCTGCTTTAGTCATATGGAAAGTGAGGGCAGAGGCTGGCATGACTAAGGATAAAAAAATATTAGTCAGAAGATCGGATTTCCTGGAGATCCTAGCATGTTCAAGATGTTCAGAAACCAAACAATGATCACACAACCAAGATTTTATCACATGATGTAGAGTTGTTGTTCAGTTGCTAAGCTATATCTGACTCTAGAGTTAGACAGTAGCAACTCAATATTACATAGTCAGCCCAACATACAAATGATGAAAGGTTATTATGTCATGAACAGTATCACATCATGATGTCACTGCCATGGTGTCACTGGTTGTCTGTCCTTTGGTAAGTATTTGGCCATCGGGATATCACTGAACATCATACCACAGGCCACACAATGTAGCATATCATCCCTCAATTTATTAGCCTTGTATGCTTTTTTGCAGTCATAAAAACAACTGAGTTAAAATGTTAATGTTGTTTAGATGTTTTGGTGTTTAGAATCCTTAATATATATTTCTTTTGTGTTCTTTTAGTAATTTCTTTTGTGGCCTTGGGCAATTGTACTTTATGCTTCAAAAGTGCTTTCATGTTTATTTAATTTATTTTCACATCATAGATGAGTCTGGACTGATATCTATTCACCAAAAAATAGAGGTAGTAATGAAACTTAGAGAGGTTAAGTGATTCCCCCCCACCTTGAGTTTGCACAGTTAGATGTATAGATTCTTGACTCAAAAAGATTTTTTGGTTCTTAAATCTAATGTTCTTTCTACTACTGAGATTCTCTTAAGCTCTGCTTCTTTATATTTCAGTTCCTCATAAGTTGATTAGACTAAAAAATGTCTGAGAAAAATAGAATGTTAGAGTTTAAAGAGGCTTTTAGAGATTATTTCAAGAATCAATGTACACAAAGAAGGAAGATATCAGGTGTCTTGAACAAGGACTGTGATTTTATTGAGGAATATTCATCAAAGCACATTGTAGATTTCTTAATATTCTACCTAGTCCCTTCCTGTATGATTAATAACATTCCAAAACTACACTTTGTTCCGCTTAATTTGCTCAAAATACTTTTTACACTGAAGCTCTAATTTGCAAAGTGTTTATTAAACAAGAACTAGAAAATGAAAAACATTTGTGGTTAGGAAAGTGGGTAGACATTGTCTCGGCATTTAAGATAGGAAAATTAAAATAGGCTAGAGTTTTAGAAGCTACTTGGTCTGATACAGCTGGCCAACGGGGCTTCCTCCCTGTCCATGAAGTGCTGGAGACAGTGTCTCTGGAACATATTCCCCTCGAATGCTTTTCCTATATGTACTTCTTGGGGCACAAAGGGACACCAGCTGTCCCTGGATATCTTCCCAAGACTAGAATGATAATCCTTAACAATACTACCCAACACTAGTTCAGAGCTCTTAGGAAACTATAATAACAGCTGTTCATTCAGACTTGTTGGTGGCTCAGCGGCTCATTAGGACAAGCTTAGAGGATGAGAAGGAGGATTAACTTCCTTTCCTCTGTTCTTTGGTAGTAAAATAAAGTCAAGTTTTCTGTCTTCTAATTCTGTGGCAAGGTTTGGCACCATGACTATTTGCATCAAAAGGATTATAATCTATTCTGCAAGGACTTACATTTCTGATCAATACAGGGTAACAGCAACTAGACTTACCCTCCTACAGAGATAGTAGAAAAAATCTGAACAAAATATATAAAACAACAGTGCTCAAGATATTGGACATCAGGCTGCAAAGGACAATGATCACTGAGAGATGGCAAACAAACAAGATGAACTCAAAGATTGCTCACAATTTTTTCCACTACATGGCTACAGCACAGGGAGATAAAACCTAGGCAGAGCCCAGATGTTTTGCTGAATTGAGGACACAGAGTTCAGGATCCACAGAAACTAAGGAAAAAAGAGAGCTGCGCAGAGACAACTCCAGGTTTCTGAAGAGGGCCTTCTTGAGGATTCAGCTGAGTATTAATCAATGTGTGTACGTGAAAAAACTACCCAAAATCAGGAGAAGAACTACCTGAAAGGATTAGAGAAAATAGTCTTCAGACTTCACAGAGGCCTGAAAAGAGTACCTTTTGGCAACAGCCCTAGTGCAAACCTCAAAGTTAACATAGAATTTAGAGAATTATGAAGAAATTCGCCCCAGTAGCAGAGAAAAATTGATCCTAGACTACAGGCAGCTCTTGTTGAGACCAGGAAGCTTGAGAGTAAGACCTGAAGGGTTAGATAATTTCCAAGGAACTTAATTGCATCCAGAACAAATCTCAATAACATTTACAAGAATAAAAAATATCCAGAAGTCAATGTGGTAAAATTCACAATATCTGGTTTTAATAAAAAATTATTAGACATGAAAAGGAACAAGAAAATATGACCCATAATAAGGAGAGAAATCAATCAAACTGACCCAGAAAAGACACAGGTGATAGATCCAATCAATAAGGACATTAAGACAATTATGATTGTGATTCATATGTTCAAGAAGCTGGAAAAAAGATTAAACATGTTAAGTAGAGACATGGAAGAAATTTGAAAAGACCTAAATTATAGAAAATCTAGAGGAGAATTAAAATGCCTCAGACAAAAAATATACTAGATGAGATCACTAGCAGAATTGACACTGCAGAAGATTAAAAAAAGAAACAAACAAGCAAACAGGAAATATGACTAAGCAAAATAAACAGAGTTGTTGAACTGTGGGACAAATTCAGGCAATGACCATACATGGATTGTGAAAGTCTCCATTTGAGTGCTAGTGAGACTGAAAAACTGTCTGAAGAAGTAATGGTCAATCCTTTTCCAAATGTGATTAAAACCATCAAGCACGTACTTAGAAATCTCAAGCAGATGAAGCCTGAAGGAATTTGTACCTTGTCGTCGCTGTTTAGTCACTAAGTTGTGTCCGACTCTTTGTGACCCCATGACTGTAGCCCACCAGGCTCCTCTGTCCATAGGATTCCCCAGGCAAGAATACTGGAGTGAGTTCTCATTTCCTTCTCCAGGGGATCTTCCTGACCCAGGGATTGAACCCACATTGCAGGCAGATTCTTTTCCACTCAGCCACCCGGAAAGCTCACATCTATTCCTTGCTGTTGTTGTTGTTCAGTTGCTAAATTGAGTCTGACACTGTGACCCCATGGACTGTAGCATGCCAGGCTTCCCTGTCCTTCACTATCTCTTGGCGTTTGCCCAAACTCACATCCATTGAGTCGGTGATTCCATCCAACCATCTCATTGTCTGTCGTCCGCTTCTCCTCCCACCTTCAATCTTTCCCAGCATCAGGGTCTTTTACAATGAGTCAGTTCTTCTCATCAGGTGGCCAAAGTTTTGGAGCTTCAGCTTCTACATCAGTCCTTCCAGAGAACATTCAGGACTAATTCCCTTTAGGATTGACTGGTTTGATCTCCTTGGGTCATCTGGTGGCTCAGATGGTAAAAAATATGCCTGCACTGTGGGAGACTGAGGTTTAGTCCCCGGGTCAGGAAGGCCCTCCCTGGAGAAGGGAATGGTTGCCCTTTCCAGTATTCTTGCCTGGAGAATTCCATGGACAGAGGAGCCTGGTAGGCTACAGTCCATGGCGTCACAAAGAGTTGGACACGACTGAGTGACTAACACTTTCACTTTAAATCTTACCTCGGCACACCATAATCCAATTGTTTAAGTCCACTGATAGAAAATCATAAAGGCAACTAGAGAAAAGACAAGTTACAGAGGAACAAAAATAAGGATAACATCAGTTTTCTTCTTGGAAATAATGTGAACTAGAAGATAATGGGAAAACATCCCTTTTTTTCTTTTTTTTTTAAATGGAGATAAAGTTGACTTGCAATGTCATATATGTTTCATATCACATAATGATTCACAATTTTTAAAGATCATACTCCATTTATACTTACTATAAGATATTGGCCATATTCCCTGTGCTGTACCACATATCCTTGTAGTTTATTTTATACAGAATAGTTTCTACTTCTTAATCTCCTACCCCCATCTTGCTCATCCCCCTTTCCCTCTCCTCACTGGTAACCATGAATATGTTTTCAATATCTAGGATTCTGTTTCCTTTTTGTTATATTCAGTCCTGTTTTATTTTTTAGGTTCCACATGTAAATAACAACATACAGTATTTATCCTTCTCTGTCTGACTTACTTCAATAGGCATAATATCCTGCAAGTCCATTCATACTGTCGCAAATGGAAAGTTTTCATTTTTTTTGTGGCTGAGTAGTAGTATGCTCTATAGGTACACCGCATCTTCCTTATCCATTCATCTTTTGATGAACATTTAGTTTGTTTCCATACCCTGGCTATTTTAAACAACGCTACTGTGAACACTGTGGTGCAGCTATCTTTCTGAGTTATTGCTTTCACTTTTATTGGATATATACCCAGCGGTGGAATTGCTGGGTCATATAGTAGTTTTATTTATATTTTTTTGATGAGCCTCCATACTGTTTGGAACAACATCTTTAAAGCACTGGGGGGAAATGCTATCAACCTATTATATTTGTTTTTCAGTCAGTGAGTATATCCCTGGCAATTGAAGGCAAAATAAAGACCTGTCAGATACACAAAAGCTGAAAGAATTCATCGCCAGCAGACCGACACTGCAAGAAGTTTGAGACAGTCTTTATGATACCAGGTAGAAACCGAGATCTATAAAGGAGTGAAGAGCACCAGAAGCGATTGCTACATGGATAAATATAAAATCTATTTTATTACTGAAATTTCTTTATAAGATAACCTGCTTTTTAAAGCGAAACATATTCTTACTATTTTTGCTTTAAGTAATAACAATGTCTTGTGAGGTTTATAACAGGTATGGAAATAAAATGTATAAAAATCACAGCACAAAGGAGAGAATGGGAGAAACAAATATAATTTTGTTAGGTTCTTACTAAATGTGAGTGAGTATAATATCACTTGAAGTGACCAATTTTAACTGTAATCAGTAAAACAAAAGCCCTCAGTTCAGTTCAGTTCAGTCACTCAGTCGTGTCCGACTGTTTGCGACCCCGTGAATCGCAGCACGCCAGGCCTCCCTGTCCATCACCAACTCCTGGAGTTCACTCAGACTCACGTCCATTGAGTCAGTGATGCCATCCAGCCATCTCATCCTCTGTCATCCCCTTCTCCTCCTGCCCCCAATCCCTCCCAGCATCAGAGTCTTTTCCAATGAGTCAACTCTTCACATGAGGTGGCCAAAGTACTGGAGTTTCAGCTTTAGCATCATTCTTTCCAAAGAAATCCCAGGGCTGATCTCCTTCAGAATGGACTGGTTGGATCTCCTTGCAGTCCAAGGGACTCTCAAGAGTCTTCTCCAACATCACAGTTCAAAAGCATCAATTTTTTGGCGCTCAGCTTTCTTCACAGTCCAACTCTCACATCCATACATGACCACTGGAAAAACCATACCCTTGACTAGAAGGACCTTTGTAGGCAAAGTAATGTCTCTGCTTTTCAATATGCTCTCCAGGTTGGTCATAACTTTCCTTCAAAGGAGTAAGCGTCTTTTAATTTCATGGCTGCAGTCACCATCTGCAGTCATTTTGGAGCCCCCCCCCAAAAAAGTCTGACACTGTTTCCACTGTTTCCCCATCTATTTCCCATGAAGTGATGGGACCGGATCCAATGATCTTTGTTTTCTGAATGTTGAGCTTTAAGCCAACTTTTTCACTCTCCTCTTTCACTTTCATCAAGAGGCTTTTTGGTTCCTCTTCACTTTCTGCCATAAGGGTGGTGTCATCTGCATATCTGAGGTTATTGATATTTCTCCCGGCAATCTTGATTCCAGCTTGTGTTTCTTCCAGGCCAGCGTTTCTCATGATGTACTCTGCATAGAAGTTAAATAAGCAGGGTGACAATATACAGCCTTGACGTACTCCTTTTCCTCTTTGGAACCAGTATGTTGTTCCATGTCCAGTTCTAACTGTTGCTTCCTGACCTACATACAGATTTCTCAGGAGGCAGATCAGGTGGTCTGGTATTCTCATCTCTTTCAGAATTTTCCACAGTTTATTGTGATCCATACACTCAAAGGCTTTGGCATAGTCAATAAAGCAGAAATAGATGTTTTTCTGGAACTCTCTTGCTTTTTCCATGATCCAACGGATGTTGGCAATTTGATCTCTGGTTCCTCTGCCTTTTCTAAAACCAGCTTGAATATCAGGAAGTTCATGGTTCATGAATTGCTGAAGCCTGGCTTGGAGAATTTTGAGCATTACTTTACTAGCGTGTGAGATGAGTGCAATTGTGCAGTAGTTTGAGCATTCTTTGGCATTGCCTTTCTTTGGGATTGGAATGAAGACTGACCTTTTCCAGTCCTGTGGCCACTGCTGAGTTTTCCGAATTTGCTGGCATATTGAGTGCAACACTTTCACAGCATCATTTTTCAGGATTTGAAATAGCTCAACTGGAATTCCATCACCTCCACTAGCTTTGCTCGTAGTGATGCTTTCTAAGGCCCACTTGACTTCACATTCCAGGATGTCTGGCTCTAGGTCATCATCTAATCACCATCGTGATTATCTTGGTTGTGAAGATCTTTTTTGTACAGTTCTTCTGTGTATTCTTGCCACCTCTTCTTGATATCTTCTGCTTCTGTTAGGTCCATACCATTTCTGTCCTTTATCTAACCCATCTTTGCATGAAATGTTCCCTTGGTATCTCTCATTTTCTTGAAGAGATCTCTAGTCTTTCCCATTCTGTTGTTTTCCTCTATTTCTTTGCATTGATCGCTGAAGAAGGCTTTCTTATCTCTCCTTGTTGTTCTTTGGTACTCTGCATTCAGATGCTTATATCTTTCCATTTCTCCTTTGCTTTTTGCTTCTCTTCTTTTCACAGCTATTTGTAAGTCCTCCCCAGACAGCCATTTTGCTTTTTTGCATTTCTTTTTCATGGGGATGGTCTTGATCCCTGTCAAGTGTACAATGTCACGAGCCTCATTCCATAGTTCATCAGGCACTCTATCTATCAGATCTAGGCCCTTAAATCTATTTCTCACTTCCATTGTATAATCATAAGGGATTTGATTTAGGTCATACCTGAATGGTCTAGTGGTTTTCCCTACTTTCTTCAATTTAAGTCTGAATTTGGTAATAAGGAGTTCATGATCTGAGCCACAGTCAGCTCCTGGTCTTGTTTTTGTTTACTGTATAGAGCTTCTCCATCTTTGGCTGCAAAGAATATAATCAATCTGATTTCGGTGTTGACCATCTGGTGATGTCCATGTGTAGAGTCTTCTCTTGTGTTGTTGGAAGAGGGTGTTTGCTATGACCAGTCCATTTTCTTGGCAAAACTCTATTAGTCTTTGACCTGCTTCATTCCGTATTCGAAGGCCAAATTTGCCTGTTACTCTGGATGTTTCTTGACTTCCTACTTTTGCATTCCAGTCCGCTATATTGAAAAGGACATCTTTTTTGGGTGTTAGTTCTAAAAGGTCTTGTAGGTCTTCATAGAACTGTTCAACTTCAGCTTCTTCAGTGTTACTGGTTGGGGCATAGACTTGGATTACTGTGATAGTGAATGGTTTGCCTTGGAAATGAACAGAGATCATTCTGTTGTTTTTGAGATTGCATCCAAGTACTGCATTTCAGACTCTTTTGTTGACCATGATGGCTACTCCATTTCTTCTGAGGGATTCCTGCCCCACAGTAGTAGATATAATGGTCATCTGAGTTAAATTCAGCCATTCCAGTCCATTTTAGTTCACTGATTCCTAGAATGTCGACATTCACTCTTGCCGTCTCTTGTTTGACCACTTCCAATTTGTCTTGATTCATGGACCTGACATTCCAGGTTCCTATGCAATATTGCTCTTTACAGCATCGGACCTTGCTTCTATCACCAGTCACATCCACAACTGGGTATTGTTTTTGCTTTGGCTCCATCCCTTCATTCTTTCTGGAGTTATTTCTCCACTGATCTCCAGTAGCATATTGGGTACCTACTGACTTGGGGAGTTCCTCTTTCAGTATCCTATCATTTTGCCTTTTCATACTGTTCATGGGGTTCTCAAGGCAAGAATACTGAAGTGGTTTGCCATTCCCTTCTCCAGTGGACCACATTCTGTCAGATCTCTCCACCATGATCCGGGTGGACCAACCCCATGTCCAAGGAGCAGTGGCTGCGCGGGTGCAGGAGGGCCTAGAGGAGCTATCCCACATTGAAGGTCAGGAAGGGTGGCGGTGAGGAGATACCCCTCGTCCAAGGTAAGGAGTGGTGGCTGCGCTTTGCTGGAGCAGCCGTGAAGAGATACCCCACACCCAAGGTAAGAGAAACCCAAGTAAGACAGTAGGTGTTGCAAAAGGGCATCAGAGGGCACACACACTGAAACCATACTCACAGGAAACCAGTCAATCTAATCACACTAGGACCACAGCCTTGTCTAACTTATGAAACAAAAGCCCTAGAGTACATCTAATTATCCAATAAAAGATAAAATTAAATAATTATAAATATTCAATTCAAAAAAGGTAGAAAAAGAGGAAAAGGGAACAAGGAATAGATGGGACAAAGGGAAAACAAATAGCATGGTGGTAGATTTAAACTCAACTATGTCAATAACCACATTAATTATAAATGGTCTAAACATGCCTTTTAAAAGGTAGAGATTGCCACTTTGGATTAACAAGAAATATCCATTATATCCCACTTGAAGTATAGAGATATAAAATGGTTAAAAGTGAAAGTATTGAAAAAGATATACCATGCTAACAGATCCACAGAAAGTTGTAAAAAGTGACTATATCAAAGTAGTACAGAACATTACCAAGGTTAAATAGAGCCAACGATAAAGCTTCAGTTTATCCTGAGGACATAACAATCCCCTAAACATTAATTGCCTCAAATAGTAGAGCTTCAAAAATTCATGCAGCCAATCTAGTCCATGCAAGAAGAACATATGCAAGAAATTTGAGAGCCACCTGAAAGATCTGATCAAATGGTTGGCCAGATGTTCATGCCAAATAACTAGTTTCTGAATCCTGTATTAAGCCTCCAGTGTGATATTTCCTTGGCTTCTTAGGTGGTGCTATTGGTAAAGAACCTTCCTGCCAATGAACGAGTCTCAAGAGACAGGGGTTTAATCCCTGGGTTAAGCCACTCCAGGATTCTTGTGTGGAAAATTCCATGTGCAGAGAAGCCTGGCAGGCTACAGTCCATGGGGTCACAGTCTAACACAACTGAAGCGACTTAGCATGCATGTGATACTTCTATAGTATCTCATACACAGCTCTACTATAACATTTATTACATTGTACCTTAATCAGGTGTTTAACATTGTTTACGGATTCATCTTTGCCACCAGATGGTGATCTCCTTATTGGTAGGGACTCTTGTTTTACTTAGCTTTGCATTTCTTGAATACAGCAGAATGCAAGATATGTGCAACTAAATAATTATTTGCAACATTAATAGTACAATAATATCCACTTATTCAGGCAAACTTTTCAATAACACCTCATTTAACGCTTACGTAAGTTTGGTACAATAGATAGGGTATGTATTCTCTTCATTTTACAGATGAGGAAGCTGAGACAGAATAAATAATTGCCCAAATATTCTTTAAATTTTGGGCTGCTGAGTTATTCATTCCTTTTTCTGCACTCTCTTTTAATCATAATTTGGAGATGATTCAGTTCCCAAACATTAAGTTGGTTGATTCAGCAGATGGTGCTTCTTGTGTGTTTAGCTCCTTTCTTCCGTATTTAGATATGTGAAGTATGAACATGTCTCTAGGTAATGGAATTGTAGATTTTAGAATCACAAAATAAGGAGGCACACATAAATTCTTGGTTCTAAAGACTATAGGTATTAAATTTTTTTTCTCACTATTCCATGTGACCAAATTTTGAATTTCATGTTGCTCTGTTATAGGCTGAATGCTTATATCCTCCTAAAATTCACATGTTGCGGCTGTAATCCCCAGTGGGATGGTATTTGGAGATGGGACCTTTGGGAGGTAATTAAGGTTCGATGAGGTCATGAGGGTGAGGCTCTGGTCTGGTGGAACTAGTGCTCTTCGAGGAACTTGCTCTCTCTGCCATGTGAGGACACAGTGGCCATTTGCAAGACAAGAAGAGAACACTCACCAACACTTGACCATGCTGGCACCTTGATCTCAGAATTTCAGCCTCCCTAAGTGTGAGAAAATAAATTTCTGTTTTTCTAAGCTCCAGTTTGTGCTATTTTGTAATAGAGCCCAAGCTGACCAATACCCTTTAAATAGTAGATTTTTAAAATTCCTAAACTATGGATCATTCTAGTCCCCTACTATTAAATGTAATGATTCAGTTCAGTTTAGTCACTCAGTCATGTTTGACTCTTTGTGATCCCATGGACTGCAGCATGCCAGGCCTCCCTATCCATCACCAACTCCCAGAGTTTACTCAAACTCATGTCCGTCGAGTCGGTGATGCCATCCAACCATCTCATCCTCTGTCATCCCCTTGTCCTCCTGCGTTCAATCTTTCCCAGCACTGGAGTCTTTTCTAAGGAGTCAGTTCTTCATATCAGTTGGCTAAATGTAATGATTAGAGAATTATAATAGCATTTATAAAAGTTTAATCTGCCTTATTAGGCCTAAGAGCTTCCTAAGTGGTGCTAGTGGTAAAGAACCTGCCTGCCAATGCAGGAGACGTTAAGAGATGCAGGTTCGATTCCTGAGTCAGGAAGATCCCCTGGAGGAGGGCATGGCAACCCATTCCAATATTCTTGCCTGGAGAATCCCATGGACAGAGGACCCTGGCAGGCTATGGTCTGCAGGGTTGCAGAGAGTCAGACACGACTGATGCCGCTTAGCACACATACACACTGGGCCTAAATGCTGTTCAGTTCCTTCCAAATGACCATGTAGATTGGCCTTCTCAAAGATTCCATTCCAAAAGACAGTAGCTCCATTTCTCTGCACCTGATTCCTAATGTGGAGCTTAATCATTGAGGTTCTTTTTCGATCAGAAGTTAGAAAAACCATGTTCTTAATCTTTGATCCTATAAGCTGCTTTGGAAGCAAAAATAATACCAGTGTGACTTCTGAATTGCAACTCATGACTGTTTCCTCGATTTACTTAGATTCTCAAATTGCTGTGACAATGATGAAAGATGTGTCCCAGGAAATGCAATTACAGCGTCAATGGCAGTAGGGGATATCTGTTGTGCTCAGCTGAATTTTAACTCCTGGAGGTTTCTTAAGTAAAAAGGTGGTAAGTTGCTGAAAAGGAGATTCTTCATCTTCACCCAGTAAGAGGCCAGTCTTGCGGCTTTTTTATCAAACGCTTTTCAGAAGAAAAGTAGAGTTTCTTCATCATTATGGTAATATTCTCGTAAGTCATACAGATATGTCAAGTAGAGGGATTTTGGACATTTGTTTTGGTTCTAAACAGAGAAAACTAATAATGAGTACAAAGACTGGAGACAGGAAATAGGCTAATCTTAGAAACCTCCCCTTCCCCTTATAGTTCCCTTTCCTGTTCCCCAAGCAAGCTCTCCTGCTCAACCCTCAGAATCCCAGACCTATATGGTAACTGACAGGTAATGATCCATGGTGCTGACCACCTTGACTTTTCAATACCAATTAGGTTTTGTTCCCATCCCTATACAGTAATCTCTATTTTCATAATTATCTGTTTGTCCTCATAGTAAACATATAAACTGAGGATTGGAAAAGTGAAGACAGAGAGATGTTGAGACCAACTGGCATGTTTGGTTTGATTATTGTATTATGACTAAACCTATTTATATTTTCTTTAAAGACACTTTTGGACCTATTGTCCTGTGCTCAGCCTGCTCTGGGAATTAATTGCCAGGCTTCCACAGCAAATGGGAATTGTGATTATTGAAGCTAATCTCCGCTAATGTGCAAAATAATACATAAGCTGTTTAAACCTTTGGCTAAAGGCTTCTAGAAAGCCATGCTAATTGGAAGGTGTCCATGGGGCAGTGCTAAGACACTTCAGTGACAGAGAGACCTGATGCAAGAGTGTGGAAGAAATAGCTTTGGTTGGTTAACATTCAAATTTATTAATGCCCTTTCACAAATGACTGGTTGAATTTAGGTGGCTTTATTTGATTGGTTCTAGAGTTAAATTGTTTCAAATAATGAAGACATGAGCTAGAGGTTATGTTTTAAGTTAATAATAAAAAAAAAGAATTATTCCTTAGATTACACACACCAGAGAGGCTAATGGATGCTTTGTCTGGAGAAAATACAAGAAGAGGAAAATGAAAGGGTGTGAGTAAGGCACAGCTGCCCTGGCTCAGCAAAAAAAATGAGCAGGAAAGGCCAGGCTCAAGGTTTGAAGAGTCTTTCCCTCTACAAAGGTTTTCAGAGTATTTAAAGACAGAAATATATCTCTTTCTCTTCCTTCCTCTTTCTCTTCTTTTCTTAACGTTTGGTCTGTGGTCTTGGACAGTTTATATTGTAAACACTGTTACAAACTATTATGTAGAAAAAGAAACAGAACCCAGACAGATAGGTTAATATAAAAATGAGTTTTCTGCTATATTTTGTTGCTCCCATATTGCTCCTGGCTTGGCAGAGCTGTGAAGCTCGGAGGGAAGAGATCTCTTCATATTTCCATTCTAGTGTTCTCTTGCAAAAATGTTGGAAAGACTAGAGTCGTCTGTTCTGCACACAAATGAGGCAGATGAGCCATTTGAAGCTTATGGCAAACGTCTCCCACCTATGCCTCTGGTGTTATAGTAAAAAACAAAACAAAAAGAACTTTAATTCAACTTTTTCTTTCATTAAGCTAAAACTCGGATCATAACAAAGCAGATGACTTAAAGTAATAGAGTAAGAGTAAGATTATTTTACAGGCTGATTTAATTTACTAACAAGCTAATTCCTGTATCAGGGAAGTCTCCATAGCACCACCATCCATTTTTGAGGGCTTTGGCCAATTAAATGTCATGATCTCTTGAGAGAAAAAAGAGACTCCAGATGTTGGAAGTCAGAAGGAGTAATGTTCAAGGATTTCTCTGGTGGTCCAGTGGTAAAGAATCCTGCCTTGCAATGGAGGGAACTCGAGTTCGATGCCTGGTCAGGAAACTAAGACCCCACATGCTGCAGGGCAGCTAAACCTGCATGCTGCAACTAGAGAAGTCCGTGCACTGCAACAAAGGCCAGCACAGCCAATAATAATAATAGTAATAGAGGGAATAACATTCAGACACGAGGACTCATGGTGCGTACAGTGAGAGAAATGAAAACAGACCTAAGAGGCGAAGGACTTCGGTTCAAGTCCCGGCTCCATTTACTACTTGTTTTCTCCCTGTGGGCCTTGACTAAGACGTTTAACTTCTCCAAGCCTCAGTTTCTTCACCTACAGAAGTTAAATAACAAGTGTGACTACCTCATTGGGTTGTTGTGAAGATTTCACATTACATACTTCAATTAAAAAAAAAAAGCTCTTTTGTTGTTATGATGTCAGGATGAATAATACACACTAGTATCTTTATTAGATTTTAGTCTCCCTTCTTTGAGATGTCTGCTTTAGATTGTCTGACATGAATAATTATGTTAAACGTAAACTTCTTTTTGACAAGAGAAAGGCAAACAAGTCATGTGATTATTCAAGTTGTCTTTAATGAACTAAATAGCTGTTTCTTGTCTGTGTTCTGCGTTCATTATTTTCAGGGCATCCACTGTCCAGACTTGGGAAGAAGTCAGAGCCAGTGGGGTTTCTTTGAAAAGATAATTGCATTCCCTATAGTTTAAGAGAGACAGCTGGTTATTAAGCAAGACGCCTATGTCAACATCACAGCTGATAAAGACATTGGTGGTAGATGAAATCATGTTTCTCTCACCTTCTACAGATTTGATTTTTACAAGGTAACATTTCATGTTGTTCTAAGCCCCAAATGGAGTTGGAGTCAGATATAATTTTAACAGAAGTTTCCTTTTTTTATTTCCAGTATGTGATTCTCTAGTCAGACCAAGTTATCTGTTTCCTAGAGGATGATTTAATTATTTTGAAGGGAACTTAGTGTAAAATTAATGTGGGAAGCATGAACATGACTTGCATTTTATCTTTTAAGAGACTTACTTACTTGAGTTTCACCAAACTTACAAACTTGTTAGCAACTGACTTTGAAAATTCAGTTCAGTTGTTGCTCAGATGTGTCCAACTCTTTGCGACCCCACGGACTGCAGCATGCCAGGCTTTCCCTGTCCATCACCAACTCCCAGAGCTTGCTCAAACTCGTTCATCAAGTTGGTGATGCCATCTAACCATCTGATCCTCTGTCATCCCCCTTCTCCTCCTGCCTTCAATCTTTCCCAGCATCAGGTTCTTTTCTGAAGAGCCAGTTCTTCACATCAGGTGGCCAAAGTATTGAAGCTTCAGCTTCAGCATTTGTCCTTCCAATGAATATTCAGGACTGATTTCCTTTAGAATGGACTGGTTGGATCTCCTTGCAGTCCAAGAGACTCTCAAGAGTCTTCTCCAACATCACAATTCAAAAGCATCAATTCTTCAGCCCTCAGCCTTCTTTATGGTCCAACTCTCACATCCATACACGACTACTGGAAAAACCAGAGCTTTGACTAGATGTATCTTTGTTGACAAAGTAATGTCTCTATTTTTTAATATGCTATCTATGTTAGTCATAGCTTTTCTTCCAAGGAGTAAGTGTCTTTTAATTTCATGGCTGCAGTCACCATCCACAGGCATTTTGGAGCCCAAGAAAATAAAATATCTCACTGTTTCCATTATTTCCCCATCTATTTGCCATGAAGTGATGGGACCGAATGCCATGATTTTAGTGTTTTAAATGTTGAGATTTAAGCCGGGCTTTTCACTCTCCTCTTTCACTTTCATCAAGAGGCTCTTTAATTCCTCTTTGCTTTCTGCCATAAGGGTAGTGTCATCTGCATATCTGAGATTATTGATACTTCTCCCGACAATTTTGATTCCAGCTTGTGCTTTATCCAACCTGGTATTTCACTTGATGTATTCTGAATATAAGTTAAATAAGTAGGGTGACAATATAGAATTTTCTAAAAATATTTGAAGATCAGATTTATGTCAGAGAAAAGATTTCTCAAATACTTTATCTCTAGTTTCACATAGCTAGAATCATACCTGGAGCACATGTCTCTACATTGAGAAATAAATATGTTCTGGGGCCAAACACATTTTCTGCTATGATGTGTTCACCGGGTATATGATGTTCACTGGGTAAGAGGGTTTGCTGTGCAGGAGGAGGAAAAGTCTAGCTTTTTTTGGCCCAAGTGATCATAGGAAAAGGGAGGGAAGGAAAGGCAGAAGAGGAAAACTGTCAGACATACTGGTCCTGCATTTCTTTTGTATCATTTCCTGTTTTGAACCTGCAAGAGGCTTCTGTGCAATGGACCCCATGAAACAAGAGACAGAGCAGCTGAGTAAAATGGTCAGTATTTGGATGGAGAATCTAGAAAGTCTGGGTCAGGGTTCTAGGACATAACAGAGACTCAGAGAGTTTAAGTCTCACCTGCAAAAAGCAAGGGAGTCGAATCAACAAGAAGTGGACACAGGCCTCTGACTAAACTGAGAGAACATTCGGCAATGGCACACCACAATCAGATCTTCCACAGCCGAGGCCACCCAGGATTGGGAGGGCATCAGGTAGGTCTGAGACCCTTTTACTCAAATGTAAACACAACAGATGTGCCATCTGGAAGAAAGTCCAGTGAGAATTTGTTTTCTAGTCTCTAAGTTGTTTCCAATTCTTTTGTGACCCCACGGACTGTAGCCCACGAGGCCCCTCTGCCTATAGCATTTCCCAGGCAAAAATACCGGAGTGGATCACCACTTCCTTCTCCAGGGGATCTTTTTTAACCAGGGATTTCTTTACTGCTGAGCCACTGGGAAAGCACTCAAGCGAGAATAAATGAGAGCAATTATCTTCAAAGTTTAATCTTTATCCAATGCGGCTAATTAAGAATGGCAATAGACAGGAGTTTCACTGGATTGGACATTTAGCTTTCTTTTTTCTGTAAACCCCAGCTATCAAGCAGGGGAACCATCTTGAGAAAGATTATGCCTAGAAGTACATCTCTCTGTATGACTGAGTTGCCATGTGAGCAAACTTGCAAGCCCATTGCATAATATTTCCTAAACAATACCACTTATTTGAAATACATTTATTACACAGCTTCTTATTTGTCAAGCACTGTGCTAGGGGCAATAGATTCAATGAAGAATCAGGTGTAGTGTAATCCTTGCCTTTAAGAAGCTCATGGTTTAATGAATGAGTCACTTCAGAGCAAAAAATGTTCTGTTTACTTGTTGCACTTCAAAAGTTTTGTAGCTTAAAGAAAAGAAGCTTATTTCTTTCTCATATAATAGTCATGGTATGTGTGTTTTAGTCAGGAAACCCATTATCCTCTATAATCATTCAGGGTCAAGGCTGCTGTCTTCTCTGCCATCTTCAAAATGTGGATTCCAAAGTCACCTTCAGTGTCAAATGCAGCATCAGCCAACAGAGAGAGGATTTTATGGTCCAGACCTGGAAGTAGAGCAAATCACTATGACTCACATTCTTGGGAGAGAACTTGGACCTAGGGTCACATGACTACAGTGGGGACTGAGAATTTAGTCTGGTCATACGTCTAAGTAGAGGGGGAGACTGGATTTTGGAGGACAACTAGATATGTTCTTCACAGTGCAAGTTTCATTGACAATGTCATTGACAATGTAACAGGTGTAGCAGAATGCTTTGCTGAAGATGAACTTAAACAGTTTTTGTTTTGAACTGTAGGAAGTGAGGTTCAGAGGATCTTCAAGCAGCATTGGGAGAATAACTCAAGGTATTTCTTCTTCCATCTCTAATCACAGAGATGGAGTTGTAAGCAGATCTATTATGCTTGCAGACTAGAATCCTCTTGAAGGTAATCCCATTCTATTGTCCAAAAAGAATGAAAGAATAACCTTTTAGAGTTCAGAAAGAGAAATGTCCAGGTTTGATTGGGCATCACACCTCTGGCAACAACCTGTTCTTTTGTATTTTGCTCCAGCAGAGAGGCAAATGAACTCTTGTCCTACAAAGCATTTAGGATGAGGGATTTGTGGTTTAGGTCATAACAGAGGAGGGACTGGGACTCTGAGATAGGAAATTATTATGTGGGCTCTGAGGTAGGAAATTTTCCGGACAGGAAATTTACCAGGTGTTCACCGTGAGACATGGACTTGGGATCCTTCAGTGGCTCTAATGGGGACTGGGGCTTGTGGACTGAGAAAGAGCTCAATGAGCAGGCATCATACGGTGTTTGTGGAGTGGCTGGACCAGACTATGGTTTAGGAGGTCTTGCCTAACAGGTTGCTGATCTGTAGTTGAACGGAGGCTGTCTCATTTCTGAAGTTCAGGCTCCTGTCCGTTAGTGTCTTTGGAGTTAACATCATGGATTTCTCAGCCACTGTGAAACAGAGCTGCTCAGCAAGACCACTGTACACTCATAATCTTAGGCTGTGTGTGGGGGAGAGATGCTCTTTCAGAATGGCTTCACTTACTACTGCATGGATGAAGAGCTGAGTAAATGATTCCATGAACATCTAGTTGCCCAAGTGGAAAAGCTAGTAGCAAATCTTGTTTTAAAAAAGCAAATCTTGATTTCACATTCTTCTGCTGCTGCTACATTCATTTTCTCACCACATTCTGACAATTTTACATCCAAAGTATTTTCTCAACTCTCCTCACTTCTTTCCAATTTTGCTGCCACCACCTAAGCTTAAATCACTACCATCTCTCTCACCTATCATCCCCCTCCCCTCCACCCAGACTCCTTGAATTGACTACTCCCTGCTCTTCCCTACAATACAATCCATTCTCCACTGTATACAGAGAGAAAAGTTTTGAATGGAATTTTTTTTTTCTGTTTAAATGCTTTACTGTCATCCCATAACTCTCTGAACTGAGCTAAACCCTTAAGTGTTGCTCGCAAAACTTGGCCCAACCATTTTTTCCCTTCAGTCTCATCACAGACCACATCCCTCCTTGACCTTCCCTTCTCCCATCCAATCACACTGACCTTCTTCCAGTTCCTGAAACAGCTAACCCTGCTGCTTCCCACTTTGAGGTGCGCTGTACCTGGGGTGCTGCTCACCACCTGCTTTGGTTCAGTTAACTCCCCATTATCCCCCAGGATGTAGCAGGTGACTCCAACTCCTCCCAAGGTGAGATCAGTTGCCCACCCCCTACTATATGGCATGATAAACCTTTTCTTCACAGCATCAAACCTGGTGGTAATTATAAACCTAGTCACACAACTATTCAAATGACACCCATGTTCTTCTCTAGACTGTAAGACCTAAGAGAATAGGAACTATGTAATTTTCCTTTTTTCTTTTTGTTGGGACCATTCTCTTCTGCTCACATTTTATCTCCAATGCCTGACATATAGTAGGTGTTCAATAAATTCTTGTTCACTGAAGACATAAGCAAACACACTGTAATAACAGCAATGACAACAACCACAGCACATGCTTCAATGTTCTCAAAGCCTTTTCACACACATTATGACAGCTGACAAGGAAGAGAGGGACAGGGAGAAAGGGAGTTAGGTTCCATTCTCAGGACGCTGCTCCAAAAGCTTTAAATAGAATCTGCTATTAAAAGGGTAATACTTAAGCATTTGAGGCCAGGTTACAGTGTGGAATTTGATGAATGGGGCCTGTGAGATGCTTCCTGTAAAGCTTGCCCTTGGGAACGGGTGTTGTATATACACTACATATATATTTTTATGAACTCTGAACAAAATAGGAGTTAAGAAGGAAAATGGCTGGAAAAGTGCCAAAGGGGACCTCGTGTGGGAAGTTTGTAAAGAGGCAATAGTCAGAAAGAGTAAAATAAAGCTGAAGTAAGCTAATGGGTGGATAGGGAGGAAATAGTATTCATCAGTAAAATAGATAACATAATGGCTAGAGAGAAAACAGGAAAGATACTGTAGAAGAAAAATTGCCAAGAAAAAGTGCAAACGGCAGAAGGTCAGAGAGTCATTTCAAAGAAGGGGGCTAAGAGATTAAGGACGACAACAATACCTTCTACAGAGCCATTCTTCTGAGTAAGAGTTGATTTGTGGATGTACTTAGGTGCCTAATTGAAAGGCAAAAGCACAGTACTCAGATACACTTACTGGCCTTATTTCATCTTGACATCTATCATTATCATTAAGGAAACGTGAACATGGAAAATCTCTTAGGGAATGTAAGGAGAGAAATTCTAAGGAGGAAAGGAACGAGGTCATAGGATCCTCAATCTTTCTCAGGTCTCCAAATAACCACTGGTCATTGGCAATGTTAACCTTCACCTCATTCTCTACCTGGGCTTCCCCAGGGACTCAGTAGTAAGAATATGCCTCCAGTGCAGGAGACGCAGGAGATGCGGGTTCGATCCCTGGGTCAGGAAAATCCCCTGGAGGAGGAAATGGCAACCCACTCCAGTATTCTTGCCAGTAAAATCCCATGGACAGAGGAGCCTGGCGACTAAGCACACGGGCACTGTCTACTCAAGTTTGTGCACTCAATCTACAACCTCTGTATCTCTAGAGCCCACTGAGAGAGAGTAGAGATAAATTAGACAAACACAGAGACTGATTGATTGACTGAATGGGAGACCTGAGTTTCAGACTCCCCATTTGGAGAGAAACAATTCTTTTTTGCTCCTGCTATTCATTTAGTTTGTCCTCGCTTTCTTAACTCTATATTCCTACATTCACTATCTGCTCCATCTCACTTTTCATTTTCTGGAACCCTCTCAATTCACCAAAATTGTTCTTTGTCTCTCCAAATATGTTGTTTGGAGTCTTCTATTGCATCTTGGACTTCTTGCATGCATTATCATTATTTGTGCATACACTTTATCTATTGTGTGTATTGTGATTATAGGTATCCCAAGGCACAGAGCCTTATCTATGGGGATTTACTGTGTTCATTTCTGACTCTCTAAGACACTGCTCAATGCTATGTATATAGTGGAGTGTCAAATATTTATTGATGTGAATTGCTAAAATCACAATACCTTTAACTATTTAGAGTCATTTGCCTCCTGTCTTTCCTTCTCAAATATATCACAAGAAGGAAAAAATTTTATCTGGTATAATTTCCTAAGGATTTTATAAAAATTCAAAGCATGTATAGTATCCAATCCATGAACTCATCAACTTAGCATGTATCCAAGTATTTGGAGAAGACTGGAAAAAAGGAAACAAGCCAAAATAGAATATACTTCCTTTCTTGTTTGATTTTTTTGTTATTTGATTTTCATGAAATATTTCTAGATAAAAAAATGTGTATAAATGAGTATATTTTTTAAATTTATTTTAAAAGTTTTTGTTTGTTGTTAATGAGGTATACTTTTGGCAGGGACAGCATTTGAAAGTGACAGTGTGACTCTCTAACACCAAGACCTAGTCCCTGCTATCTGCAACGCCAGATGGAAAAGATAAACTCAGTTTTGAAATCATGATGTCACAGCTTTGAGTCTGGCTGTCAAGACTTGATAGAGTCCACCAGCTGCTGTTATCTGACCAGAGAGGTACATATTGGCCGGGTGTATACATACCTGCAATCCAGAACCCTTCCTGCACCCCTGTCTCCTCATTACTGGAGCCCAGAAAGGCACACTTGAGATATAAGCCCTATCTCGGATCAGTTAGGCCCTTAGCACTTGGCAGTTTTGCAAGGAGAAGATGGAGGAGGCTGTGGAAGCCACCAGGGCTCAGCTTGTAGGTACTTTCACTTTCACTCATCAGTCAGTCAGTCTGCAAGCCAGCAGATCTCTATTGAACACTTATTATTTGTGCTGCATGTAAGGCACAGTAGTGGAGATATAGGTCTTTTCAGACAGGGCTAAGCTTCCCTGGTGGCTCAGAAAGTAAAAAATCTGCCTGAAATGCAAGCGACTTGGGTTAGATCCCTGGGTTGGGAAGGTGCCCTGGAGAAGGAAATGGCTACCCACTCCAGTATTCTTGCCTGGAGAATTTCATGGACACAGGAGCCTGGTGGGCTACAGTCCATGGGTTCACAAAGAGTCAGACACAACTGAGCAATTAATATTTTCACACATTGAGTGGGTCTTCCTCCCCCTTCCCTCCCACTCACCCCAGGCCAGGTGTGTTATATCAGCCCAGAGTATAGCTTCATTTTCAAACTGAAGTAGTGACGACCCTAGGATTATCAAATGAACAACAAATCGCACTCTTGTGACCTAGGAGCTTGCCAAAACGTGGGCGTTTTTTAGATTTTGAAATGAAGAAAGGAGGGAGAGAGATGGGAGATTGATTTATCATTTATTTGCGCAAAGAGAAAATTAAAATGAAGACGTTCACCCAGGTCCACTGTTTTTTTCCATTTTCTTGAGTGAAAGTGTCTAAACAATCGATGGCTAGAAAGAAGAGCCAGATTGGGTTCTGCTCACTCATTCCTTCAGCACATTTTTATGTGTCCAGCCCCCTGCCAGGCCTTAGAAATACAACTGTCAACAAGACAGTCTGTTAAGACACTAACATTCTGACCTGCCTCTTGGCAAATGAATCACGTGGTCCTGAGAAGACATTTCTCTTTTCTTGTGTCCCTATCTCTAAAATGGGACTGAGACCAGAGAGTGGCCACCATTCTCCAGCTTTCTTCTAGCTCTGTCACCCAGGAGCTCTAAGAGCAGGGAGGCTCTTATCATGGAAATGAAAGTTCTGGTGCCCCTCCCTCTGCAGGAAGGGCTGGGAGGCTGCCCCTGGGGCCGTTCTCCTCCAGGACTCCCGAGAGTCAAGGGGAGAGGAAATGGTCTGACAGCAGCTCCACAAACGGTTCCCACCTCTGGCTGCCTCTGCTGAGCCTGGCCTCCTGCCCCTCAGCACACAGCGCTTTGTGCTGACTCTCACATGGCTGTCAGCACAGTGACAGCATTCTGCTGTGTTGTGCATGCTTCAGGCTTGGCAGCCACTGAAAACTCAGTTCTGAAACTAGATAAAAAGGGTAGAGCAGTGTCTGATGCAAACCCTGGGCAGGAGGAGCTTCTGGTGCTGGAGGAGCCCAGGTTTGCTGCAGAATCCACTCCTCCCTTGGCTGATTATGGCTTCAGCAGACCAGTTTCACTGACCATGTACATCCCATGCTGGTAGACAGCCACCCGGGCATCTGGAAGATCCTGCCTTCTTGGCCATGCAGAACTTATTTGTAGGAAGTAGCAAGTTTCCCTGTACATCAGTAGGGAGAAACCAAACTCCCAAATCCAGAATCCTTAAACATTTTTGTGCCCTTCAGCTGTCTGGTGAAACCTATTGACCCCTTCTCAGAAAAATATTTTTAAATGCAAAAAGTTAAATGCACACATAGGATTTTAAAGGACACCAATTATACTGAAATTCAATTATAAAAATATTGAGTTGTGATAAAGTAAGATACATGCTTCTTTATTAATATATACAAGATGTTCTGCTATAATTTTGAAGTCATGATGATATATTGGCTCTCTCTTCAATGACTATGCAAGTTTGTGCTAAGGTGCTTCAGTTGTGTCCAACTCTTTGTGATCCCATGGACTGTAGCCAGCCAGGCTCCTCTGTCCATGGGGATTCTTCAGGCAAGAACACTGGAGTGGGTTGTCATGCCCTTCTCCAGGGAATCTTTCCAACCCAGGGATTGAATCCTCATCACTTATGTCTCCTGCATTGGCAGGTGGGCTCTTTACCCACTGAGCCACCTGGGAAGCCTATGATATAAAAGTAACTGTGATCTCAATTGAAGACAAAATCCCAGGTACTGCTAATATGACTGTATGCTGCCTACTTAATTGGTTATCTATTGCTGCATAATACAACTCAGCAGATAACAAATAACATTGCACTCCATTTCTGAGTGTCAGGAATCCAGGAGGAGATTCTGGATGCTCCTACTCGGAGTCTCCCATGAGGTTGCAGTCAAGCTGTTGGCTAGGGCTGTGTCATCTGAAGACCAGAAGATCTACATCCAAGCTCACTCATGTGGCTGATGGCTGGTGTTAGGTCCTCAGCGGCTCTTGGCTGGGTGTCTCCTTTCCTTGTCACCTATCCTCAAATCATGGCAGCTGGCTTCCCTGAGAGTGAGTGATGGAGAAAGAGCAAGGGTCCAAGATGAAGCTGCTTTTATAACCTAATCTCAGAAGTAGCATGCCATCACTTCTGTATCCCATGGGTCACACAGACCAACCCTGACCCCTGTGGGAGGGGACTGCACAGGGGTGTGAACACCAGTGAGGTGGAGGCCGTATGGGAGGCTGGTTATCACACGGATGCTCAAAACGGAAGGACAGAAGTTAAAGCTTTAACTTTAAATAGAAGTTAAAGCTTGGTAAAAACAGAGATGTACATTTTCCTCATCCAAGTTCCTACACTCTGAACTCTACGCACAGACTCTAGGTTAACAACTCCTGATAGATTGAGAACATCTTGATTGCTAGACAATTTCTGAGTTTAAAGGAAAGTGCTGTGGGATAATCAAAATTGCAGACCATCCTCTCAGAAACAAAGCTTTAGGGTCTACGTGCAAGACTGAGAAGCTTTCCTTTGATTTGTGATTGTTGAACTCAGGATTGTTGGCACTCTTGGCCTTGCATAGAAATTAACAAATGGGAGATGATATGTGTTCACTGGATAGAGAGACCTTATTGATTAGTGCATTTGGGATCAAAATATATTAAACTCAGGAAGAACCTTGGAAACCATCCGGGTGATAATTTTTACAGAAAGAAATATAGCAGCCTTGCGCTTGCCTGGAGAACTTTGCATGTTCTGTTCACTCCGCCTGGAGTGCTCTTCCTCCAGGTATGCTGTTCTTCCTCTCCCTCTCTCACTTACTTCCTGTCTTTATTGCCACCTCAGTGAGGCTTCCATTGGCCACCCTAGCTGTGGTAGGCAGCTTCTCAAATGGCCCCCAGTGATGCTTACCCTCTGGTCTTCGTTCTTCTGTAGAATCCCCTGCCTTTGAATGTGGACTTGGCCTAGTGACTCACCCCTAAGGAACAGAATTCAGAGTGGGTAGTGCCACTTCTGAGATTAGGCCACAGACTGTCTGGGATTCCTTGCTTGGCCTCTCTTGTTCTCTCAATTTTCACTCTGCTGGAAGGCATCTCCCATGGTGTGAGTTGCCCTGTGGAGAGGTTGGTGTGGCAAGGATCTGAGGGAGATCTCTAGCCATGAGGCGATAAGGAGCTAAGGCATTTAGTCCAACAGCTTACAAGAAACCAAAACTTTGCCTACAACCTCATGAGTGACCTTGGAACTGGCTCCTCCCTGACCCAAGCCCCAAATGACTGCAGCCTTCGGCAACACCCCCAGGACAGCCTTAAGAGCCTGAGCCTGAGGACACAGCTAAGCCATGCCTGGATTCCTGAGCCCTGGAAACTGTGAGATAATAGATGTTTGTTGTTTCAAGCCACTAAAGTTTGGAGTAATTTGTTATTCAGCAACAGATAACGAACACGTTATCAGAAACTGTAACATGTCACTCCCACATTTCATGCCTACCACACATTTTTCACTCCTTACCACTATTCACTATATACTGTATATATGTGAAAATTCCCTGGTGGTCCAATGGCTAAGACTCTGTACTCCTGATGCAGCAGGCCAGGGTTCGATCCCTGGTCAGAGAACTAGATCCCACATGCTGCAACTAAAGATCCCACACACTGCAACTAAAATAGATCCCAGACACCACAACTAAGACCTGGCACAGCCAAATAAATAAAAACATTTTCTAAAAATGTGCATATGTGTGTTGCTCGTTTGTGTGTGTTTACTTACATTTATTATTGTACCAGGGCTTCCCTGGTAGCTCAGAGGGTTAAGCGTCTGCCTGCAATGAAGGAGACCTGGGTTCGATCCCTGGGTTGGGAACATCCCCTGGAGAAGGAAATGGCAACCCACTCCAGTACTCTTGCCTGGAAAATTCCATGGATGGAGGAGACTGGTAGGCTACAGTCCATGGGGTCGAAAAGAGTCGGACACGACTGAGCAACTTCACTGTGTTCACTGTATTGTTGTCCCTCATTAGAATGAGTTTTATGAGGACAGGTATTTGGGGCTAGAATGGTGCATAGAACAGTGCTTAGCACAAACCTGGTGCTTAATGAGTACTTGGTGAATGAATGAAGGGGCATGGGGATGGGGTATACCTGTTATGGTGGTGCTTGAGAAAGCAACCCCAGGATATGTTAGCTATACTCATAGTACTTATTCTTCTTCACTATATAGTGATGTTTCTCTCCACATCCCATCCAGGCCTCCAGTGCTGCCCTTGGCCTGGGCAGGCAAGGGCCCTGTCCCAGCTCTCACACTCCAGGCGGCATCTTGTCCTGAAGCATCTTCCTCCTCAAATCTGTTAAGTCCCCTTCTGGGACCTGGGACTGGCCTAGGCCAACAGTGCTTCTGGCAAGTTGTCCCAAGCCCAGCCTGGGTCCCAGGCAGCCTTGATTCAGTTCTCCCCTACCCCTAAAGAGAGACCCCTGCATAATCTAAGGGTGACTCTGTCCTTCCCCATTTAGAATCATTAGAATGAAGCACTGTCCAGGATGAGAATGCGTAAGTCAGGAAAATAATGCTACTTATAAATCATGGTATAGATTAAAGGAGACCTACTAACATGAACTTTGAATTCTGTTTTTTTTTTTTTTTTTTTTTCCCTTAAAAAAATAGCTATAAGGACATTTCAGGGACAAGGGGGAAATCTGAATATGGATTGGATATAAGATTTTAAGGGAATTATCAATTTCCACAAGCATGATGATGATACTGTGGTTAGACTGGGTTATTCCATCTTATGGGGGAATGCTAAACTATTTAGTGGTGAAATATCATGCTATTTGCAACTCACTTTTAAGTAGTTCAGTGAAGATTGTTTTTAAAATTAAATGTCTATATGCACATAGATACACACATGTGTGAGAGTGTGTGTATATATATATAAATATGTATAGCTAGACAACTATAGAAAAAATGTTAACACTTATATATACAAATATATATAATTAAACAAATACAGAAAAACATGTTAGCACCTACACACACACACACACACACACACATATATAGTTAAATAGAGAAGAAATGTTAACAACTATTATTAAATATAGTTGGTGAGTGTATGCATGCTTATATTATCTTTTCTATTGTTCAATCTTTAAAAATGTTCATAATAAAAACTTTAAAAAATATCTAAACATATATTCATTTCAAATAGAAAACTGGGCTTCAGAGAGGTGAAAGGGAGCTGCTTGCTCCTAGTCCAGCTAGTCAGTGGCAGATTGAAAACCTAGAAGAATGGACTCCCAATCCAGTTTTCTACCAATCACATTCAGAATATCCTTCCTTAGTTTTTTCCCAGCTCTGGAACAAAGGCTTCATCAAACTAATGAGTTAGGAAAGCCACAAGGGACATATCCCTCTGTCCCCAGTTCAGTGGAGTCAGGAATTATCAATTCAAACGGACCCACAGGGGACCAGTTTTCCTGGAGCCCATATGCTTGTCATCATGAAAGGGCTCTATGTGATTTAAGCAACTTAATAGCAACAAAAGGATGTTTCTTCTGTTCTCATTATCTAGGTGTTTAAAAATATTAGAGATAAACCTTCAACAGGAAGACAGTTTATATACTTAAGTCCTCTGCCAAAAGATGACTTTTCCCTCTGCTGCTTTTTGACCTCATTCACCTCTTCACACACCCCCACACTCCCACCCCCCGTCTCCCTGATTTGTTTTTAACTCCTAGTCATCCAGGCTTCCCTGGTTGCTCAGTGGTAAAGAATCTGCCTACAAGTGCAGGGGACGATGGTTTGATCCCTGAGTTGGAAAGATCCCACAGAGAAGGAAATGGCAATCGGCTCCGGTATTGTTGCCTGGGAAACTTCATGGATGGAGGAGCCTGGTGGGCTACAGTCCATGGGGTCGCAAAAGAGTCAGACACAACTTAGCGACTAAACAACAACAATAAGCCAGTCATCCAAGTCTTGATGGAGCATAGGCACTGGTTCTAAACAGCCTGGGTTGAAAACGCAGCTCTAAGACATACTAGTTGCGCCGATTTAACAGGGAGTTTAACAGCTCTATGCTTCAGTTTTCATCGTTGGTAAAATGGACACAAAGATAATGTGGCAGAAAAAATAATGGCACCCAAAGTCATCCACACCTTAATTCCTAGAGCCTGTGAATATGTTACCTTACCTAGAAAATGGACTTTGTGTGACTGAGGTTATAGACCTGTTGGTGAACAATTATCCTAGATTATCCTGTGCAGGGCCTATCAATATACCTGAGTCCCTAAAATCAAACACGATTTCCTAGGAGTGGTCAAGAGAAAGATGCTACTACAGAAGAAGGACTTGTTGGGTAATTGTGAATGCAGGACCTAAATATCCCTGAAAATTGGCTTCCCCTGATTAGCTGAGTTACATGTCACCAAAAGTGCTATATATCACCAAAAAGTACTGAAGAAGAACATCATGATTCTAAGAATTTTCTAGTAGCCACTTTCTTTTAAAGTGAAAAAATATATAAACATAATTTTAATAATATATCCTATTTAATACAATGTATTAAAAATATTATTTTAGTACATGATCAGGATAAAAATTGTTAATGAGATATTTTATTTTTTTGTACTAAGTCTTTGAAATTGAAGAGTATTTTACACTTATAAGTCATCTCAGTTTGAACAACCCACATTTCATGGGCTCAATTGCAGCTTACAGAGCATAAAATAAAGGGTCTCTGGGCTGAGGGACACTAAGCATAGTTGAAAGCAAAGAAACTATACCAAAAAAGGGGGGTTACATAGAAGCTTAAATTCTAAATGTTGAAACTTTCTTTCCTATTGCACTATCCCCCACAGCCTTCTTTCCACTTCTTTCCACAATGGAAAGAAGCTTTCAAAACTCAGGCAGCTAAGCTTATATCATTAAGGAAGTTCGTAAACATAATCCAAGGGTCATCAGATATTTGAGTCTAAGATTTTACCCCACTTGTAGGCTAACAGGTCAGCCTAGCACAGTTGCAGGGATGCTGGCAGAATTCATGAGACTTCTGGGTCAGAGACAAGGGACTTTGTTACTCCTAGAAATGCTGCAGCCAGAGTTTTAGCATTTACATGTTTCTTGAGCATAATTTCCCACAGGGCAGTGCTAAGACCAGCACCCCTGCAACTGTGCTAGGCTGACCTGTTAGCCTACAAGTGGGGTAAAATCTTAGACTCTTTTCAGTTCTTGACCAAAAAAAAAAAAAAATAGGAAAAGACAAAAGCAACTTGGAAAAAATGGAAACTATGAAAAGATATGAAGACTTTCTTTAAGAAATTAATATTCTCTGAGAGATTAAAAAAGTTATAACTTCATAAAATAAGAATAAGATGCCATGGAAATGGGATGATCATAGAATAAGACAGAGATTTTAGAAGTTAAAACTGTGTTAGTGGAAATGCAAGATTCATTAGAAGACTTGAAAATCAAGTCAAGAAAAATGGGAAAGTAAGATATGAAAATTAGAGAATCCATCCAGGAGCTCTAACATCTCAATAAGAGTTATGAAAGAGAATGGAAAAAGACTGAGGGAAAGAAATAAAGAGAATAAGTAAATTTGGACATGAGTTTATAAATTGAAAGGCTCCTTGAATACAAAGTTCAGTGGATAAAAGTAGATCCACATACCAGGGCACATCATTATTAAATTTCAGAACATTGAGGGGGGAAAAAGCTCACCAGTTTCCAGAGAAACAAAATAATTCTCATGTAAGGCATCAACTGTTATAATTGCTTTCACTTGCTAAAGATTCTTAGTAGAAGTTAAAAGACAGTAGAAAATTCCCTTTAAAACTGTGAGAGATCTCTTACTCAGCTAAACTATCAATTTAGTGTGAGGGTAGAATAAAAATATTTTCAAACATGTAAAGCCTCAAAAGAGAGAAGCAAAATAAATTTGTAGGATTATTGTGATGAGGCATTCTCAAGATGACACAGAGCATGTTAGAATGTTCTATCTGGGAGATACATCTTCAAGAAGTTAAAACTGAAATCTGACATATTTGAAAATATTGAGAACTTTTAAACTATAGAATATTTGGAGCTGAATTAATGACAACTACACAGAAAAGAAAGCAAATGACAAAACAAAGACAATCACTGACTTCTAGGAAAACAAAAAATAAACGTGTAAGACAGGCAAAGCTCTAAGAGTCTCCAACCTGGCTCAGTGATAAACAAGTGTTTCAGTTCAGTTCAGTTCAGTCACTCAGTCATGTCTGACTCTTTGTGACCCCATGAATTGCAGCACGCCAGGCCTCCCTGTCCATCACCAACTCCAGGAGTTCACTCAAACTCACGTCCATTGAGTCAGTGATACCATCCAGCCATCTCATCCTCTGTCGTCCCCTTCTTCTCCTGCCCCCAATCCCTCCCAGCATCAGAGTCTTTTCCAATGACTCTTCGCATGAGGTGGCCAAAGTACTGGAGTTTCAGATTTAGCATCATTCCTTCCAAAGAAGACCCAGGACTGATCTCTTTTAGAATGGACTGGTTGGATCTCCTTGCAGTCCAAGGGACTCTCAAGAGTCTTCTCCAACACCACAGTTTAAAAGCATCAATTCTTCGGCGCTCAGCTGTTTTCACAGTCCAACTCTCACATCCATACATGACCACTGGAAAAACCATAGCCTTGACTAGATGGACCTTTGTTGGCAAAGTAATGTCTCTGCTTTTGAATATGCTGTCTAGGTTGGTCATAACTTTCCTTCCAAGGAGTAAGCGTCTTTTAATTTCATGGCTGCAATCACCATCTGCAGTGATTTTGGAGCCCAAAAAAATAAAGTCTGACACTGTTTCCCCATCTATTTCCCATGAAGTGATGGGACCAGATGCCATGATCTTAGTTTTCTGAATGTTGAGCTTTAAGCCAACTTTTTCACTCTCCTCTTTCACTTTCATCAAGAGGCTTTTTAGTTCCTCTTCACTTTCTGCCATAAGGGTGGTGTCATCTGCATAACTAGTGTTTACATAGCTATAATTGTATAAACACTGACTATTGATATCTTCAACATTAGACATAAATATTTTAAGAGTAAAAGGAGATAGGAAATGGGCCTGTGAAAGGGGTGGTGTGGTGATGCTGTGAAAAAAAGTTAAATCTTGATTTATTTTTTAGTTTATTCATTATGGAGTATAGAGAAGTAACAATATAAGCATGTTCAGAGATGTGAAGGCATATATCAAAAGAAAGCATTAAAATTGTTGAATGTGGTCGCTACAGGGGAGTTAGGATGGGCTGGGCATGAAGAATGACTCGTGGTTTGCTAATTGGTCTTGTGGACTATTTAACTAGTATTATATGCATGTACTGTGCTTTGGCCCCTCTCTGCTGTCATGCCTGGTAGGCAGGTGACATCAAAGGGGTGATCACCTACAGGGGGCCTGGGGGAGTCCTACAGAAGCTTCCCCAGCAACCTTAGGACAGCAGCAGCCCACCGTGATTCTTGTTCTTCTTAGAAGCCTCCTCAAAGAGGCAGCGTGGCCATGAATAAAGCATTCAGGACATTCACCTTCCAGGGGGGACCCAGGAGGAGGGAGGCAGAGGAAGAACACAAAGAAGGTCTTTGTCTGAGTAGAGGGAACAGGTCACCCACAGAAATAGGCCTTGAGATCGACTCCCTGTTACCCTAGACCCCAGGATCCTGGGAAATAAAAGATCAATCTGTTCTTTTTTCCCTTAACTATTAAAAGCCAGGGTGCTACAGTGTGAATATCTGTGTCCCCCTAAATTCACACATCCCCAAGGAGATGCTGTTAGGAGGTAGAGCCACTAGGAAGTGATCAGGTCCTGAGGGGAGAACCCTTATAAATGGGATTAGCATCCTTATGAAAGAAGCTACAAGAGCCCCATTGCCTCTTCTGCCCTCTGAGGTTATAGCAACAAAACAAAGCAAAAAAAAAAAAAAAGCTGTCTAGGGAAGCCAGCTCTAACTAGACACCACATCTGCCTGCACATTGATCTTGGATTTCTTAGCTTTCAGAATTGTGAGTAATAAATGTTTTTTTTAAAGCCATCTAGTTTATGATTTTTTTTTTGGTTATAGCAGTCTGAATGGACTAAGACACAGGCTGTTTATAACCAGGAATGAAAACAAAGTTATTCTGATATTGTAATTTGTGTCATGGGATCTTGTCTTTCCTGGAATGTGAGCTGGTCACCAGGATTCCACCAAGCAGAAGATAGGGAAGTTCTACCAGATGCTCAGCAAACAATGCCTTGTCCTAGATTCAGATGTGGCTCCTGGACTCTGTCAGTCTGCAGTGAACACAGCAGATGGGATGGGAACAAAACATTATAAAGCAGATTAGCTAAATGCTCCTAGTAACATGCACTGGGACTCCCAGGTAGCTCAGTGGTAAAGAATCTGCATGAAATGTTCCTTTGGTATCTCTGATTTTCTTGAAGAGATCCCTAGTCTTTCCCATTCTGTTGTTTTCCTCTATTTCTTTGCATTGATCACTGATAAGGTTGAAATAGACAAAGATCTTTTAGCATTGACAACATTGTCAGAACCGTTACATTGCCTCCAAAGGTAATTCTGTTTAAAAGAAAAACACTCATTGAGATACAGAATTCTTGGCCAGTTTGTCAGGAAGTCAGCATTTGTTCATACAGTGACCATAGGAAAAAATAGAAGTAAAACAGAGAGAGATAATACAGAGTATCTATTTTCAAGTAGCTCCCAGTCAAACATGGCAGCCAAGAATCATGCCAACTGCAGTAAATGCTCTGTGGGTTATACACAGAGAGCAATTACTTAGCCTTGCTCTCCACACAGCCAGGTGCTTCACTTGCTCAAATGGCCCTAATCCACAGGCTCACTCCTAAATCCACAGACATTTAATTGGGACACTTAATATCCATGTGTCCTCAACAGAATCATGTTGTGATAATCCCAAAGAGCAAAGGGCTTTTAGTAGTTGGCAAGTCAAGATCAGTAGATTTCTACCAGGGATGTGTGTTTAATGGGGAGTCTGAGTATATGAAAACAGTATGAAATCAACATTATCTTAAAAATAAGACAGAAATCAAACAGGTGAGGCCTTTTAGTTAAAATACCAGAGACTGAGCTCCTCCACCTGGGCCATGCTCCTGTCGGGCAGACAGCCTTCCTTCCTAGCAAAAGAAGATACTGTCTTCTTTTGTGAACTTAAAAAACAGTCACAATCTGGAAGTTGAGAGTTATGTTTTATTTGGTGAGAATTTTTAGCACTTTGAGTCAGAGGGGCAGCATCCCAAGTTACCCTAAGGAGGCGAGAGGGAAAGCTAGGTTATATGACAGTTTTGCAACAAAGAGCAGGGAGTCAGAACATCAAAAGATTACTGTAAGTTAAAGAAAATCAGATTTCCCAACGTAGGGAATTTAGCCCTTTTCTATGTATGGGAAGATGCAAGTGTCTGCTGCTGCTGCTGCTGCTAAGTCGCTTTCCTTTGTCTGGGGCCAGTAGCCTGTTTTTACATTCTCAGTTTCCTCAGGGCTCACCATAGGGAGTGGATACATTCTGATGGCTACTAAATGGCAGGTATCCTTGCCTTCCTGAGTTTCTTCAGGGCTCACCACAGGGAGTGGATACATTCTGATGGCTACTGAATGGCGGGTATCCTTGCCTTCCTGAGTTTCTTCAGGGCTCCCCAGCTCACCATCCTTGATGGCTGCAGTTTCTAATGACTGTGACACCCTTTGTTTACACAGCAGGAAATATTCTGTTTGTCACTTTTAATTCAGTACGTTTTTGTAAACCATCCCTTCAATAAGTTCTCCTCTATTTTCCCCATTTGACTGTGTCCCTTGTTTCCCAAGGAGACTCCCCCCCGGAAGGGTGTTCAGAGAAAGCTGTCTCAGTGTTTGAACAGGGTCATTGAGAAGTTAATTCACCTGTTCTTCGAACATCCCAGTTAGCTCAGCTTCTGTCTGGAAAGGATCCTAGCAGAGATAGTCATTTCTCTAATGGGATCACGAAGCGCTGGAGCCAGTGAGTGTGACATTAGCTTTAGATGAGAAAGTGGAGTAGATTTGCCCAGTATGCCAATTTACCTGAGGATCAAAGGGTAACTTGCTCTCTTACTCCCCTAGTCTGAGAGCCTGGGGCTTAACGAATTGCACAGCTACCAGACTTCACATCTGCTACCAAGTGCAAGGTATGAAAAAGGCTTTTCTTCTTTTGATTCTACGTTTCACTAAAGTCTCATCCCCATCCAGTTAATTGCAGCAATGCTACTCAAGGAGTAGGGCAGGACCACTGCTGCTGTGCAAGCTGATAAGGAGCCTGCACCAAAATAAATCAGCAAAGCTCAGATAACTGACTTTTTTTTTTCTAGTAGCAAGACTTTCCTCATGAAAGAAGCATGTGTTGATTTATATCCTCTCATAAGCTCTTTTTCTCACCAGAGATAAGAAACAAACATTTCTCAGATTGGTATTTGGGTACTTGGGGCAGCACTGACAGAGTACTGTGAGATTTGATCTGGCCTTTAAACTAGCTCAGCCTTTCTCAAGTTGTACTTCAGGGATCCTAATCCTGTAAGATACCTTGTCTATTAAGATTGGGAAATAGAGAATCACAAAACACGTGACCATGTTATCAGTTCTAATAAGTCCTTCAATGAAAGAATACGCTTACTTTTGTTTAGCATAGAATTTCCCATGCTTGTTTGAAATGATTTTGTCACGTCATGGCTATTACCATTTGTGAAAACAATGGTGTTCTCTGAAACACCCTTCAGGAAATTCTCAGCTTGCTGAACCCTATAGTCTCTTGGGAAGATATTTATCTTCTTTAACTATCAATTAATGTCTTATATCTGAATAGTTTAATAATTAATGTACTTTAATATGCATTTTCCCAATGAGTTTCAAGGTTATGCTTTGAGAAACAGGGCAGGAATTATACATCTCAGTCTACACAGGAGTAATTGGGAAGGGGTCAGAGCGTCAGCAGATTGCATGGTTTGCTCAAAGTCAACTGTGGGAAAAGTGAAGCTAGAATTTGACATTCAAACCATCAAACTCCAAAATCTATAATATATTCCCTACAAAACACACTGAGCTAGAAGGAATCTTAGAGAATAATACATCTAATTAAGAAAATAATACTCTCTTTAGCAAAGGAGCTATTCAATGCTAACCCAGTGCGGATATACTTTTTAGATGTGAAGTATGATAATTAAAGCTGTTTCTTTATACCACTTTGACTCTTGTCTCTTATTATGGTCAAATAGAGTTTCACAATGTCTTGTTTTCTCCAAATCCCAGGGAATGGGTCATAGTCTTCCTCTAAAGTAGAGCAGAAGATCAGGGACAGAATGTCATAGACACTGAACTTCTCAGTTCATAATATAAAGCACCATATTTTCACTTAATGACTCATCCCTTCATTCACTTGTTCATTCATTCAGTAAACTTTTCTTGAGTTTCTATTCTGGGTCAGGCGTTGTGCTAGGATCTGAGGGAACATAATGAATAAGATATTAATACATTTCGCACCCAAGTCAAATATGATGCATAATGATCATTAACAAACATGTATTGAGCATACTGTATAGAAGCTCTGGGACTAGGCAGTTCAGGGACCAACTATTTAACAGGGTCTGATGTGGCAGGATTCTTGTCCTTCAAGGGTTCAGTCTCCTTGAGAAGATAGCCATGCATATAAAAGGCTAAGTAACATTTAGCAATGCTAAGTGCCAGTTAAGTGGTATGAAGAGTAAGTGCAACCAGCATTCCAGAGATAGGGAGATCACTCTTGGTCCAAGCAGGTGGGGAGGTTGTCACAGTGACATAATTGTGGTCAAAGCTAATAATAACTCTATTATAAACCACAGCATTGCAAGGGAGACGGAATCATTCTTTTGAGAGAATGAATCTTTTTTATTTAAATTGGCCTCATGGAAATAAATCCAGCACTTAAAGAGTTTCAGGTTTCATTTATGTCGTAAGGGTTCATTTGTGGGTAACTAGTTCCTGAAGTAAGAAACTCATGTGTCTATTAGAGTCATCTTGATGGGAGAGATGAAAGTTCATTATTCTTTTGAAAGTTATTCAACATTTATTGTGCTTGGCACTTTTTAAATAAGGAAAATAACCCTAAACTGGACAGTTTAGATTACATTGTTATCTCTGAGAGGCTTTTCTCACGTAATTACTGTGTGCTAGCTCAATAATTATAAGGAAGACCTGAATTTTTTTCTATCACTGAAAATAACTGCCTCTCCTGCATTGAAAAAAAAAAAAAAATTGACTTCCTCTTTTTAATTTTCTCATCCTCAAATAACCTATCAAAAGTTCATCCCACCTCCAGTAAATTCTAAATAACTTAAAAATGAAAATGTCATTGATGATGCATATATTCCTATAGATTTATTTTTTAAAGTTTGTGTATCACACCCTGTTAGTTTTAGAGAAATTATAATTTAACATCTTATATTTATGTGATTACAAAATCAGGTCCATGCTTAATGAAAAATTTTGACATTTATTTAAGCTCTTAGAACATGCAATGCCAATATTTGACTCTATTTGACTCAATTTCAACCAACAAAATACGCTTGCAAATTTGAGATACCGTATAAGATGCCTCTGATATTCTTTGAATTCTCATAAAGAATGCCACAGGGTTTGCCACAGATAAGACATATCAGAGGCTTCCTCCCTTCCAAGAAGAACAGCTAGAAGAAGAAGAAAGAAAAGCCAAGCAAAACAAATAAACAAAAAAACTGGGTATCATTAATTTTTTTAACTTATAAACTTGAAAGCTAACAAGATCATGAGGACTTAATCTGCAAAAATCTAGAAGGCAAATCCAGAGAGGTAAACTGGGCATTGGAAGCTATTTTGACCCCAATTGCAATTGTCAAACCTGAAGACATATGCAAAGCTGAGGTGCTGTTTTGGTGGCCTCAAAAAGCAAAAGGAAGATGTCAAGGCCAGGGTCCCACCAAAACTGGAGAGTCTCATTTCTTCACCAAATATAATGAACTAGGATCCAAAGGCCTGTGCCTTCAGGCAAATGAAAAGCCAGAAGTACACCAGTCCTTGAGTGAGTTTACAATCACCTGAATAGTGTAAGGAAGCACAGCCTTGAAGGATCATTCCTAAGTTATTTTTGAATATAATGACCAGTACATGGTTAAATATGATTAGTTGCATAAACTAGACATCTTGAGTGAGAATAGGCAGAAATGAACCAGATCGCAGAGACTTCAAAATTAAATGAGAAAATACACACTATAAAATATCTATGGTTTCTTTTGTTTAGAAAAAAATAAACAGATCTCCAAGCTATAAAAAAAACTACAAAAAGGCCATGAGAACTGCCAAATTTTTGTAAAAGCAAATGAATAAAATGCATTCAAACACCTCCAAACATATTCGGTTACATGCAACAGAGCTGTACCATAACATATTGAGAAATTTGCATGAATTGCCAAACTGCGCCCCTGACAAGCCTGAATTAGCCCAAGTAAAGTGACCAGACACTACCTGTGAAAGACGAATGCCTCCTGGCCTCACTTTGGGTTCTAAGGCTGTCCTCTAGGAACAGGCTAATTATCACCCACCCTCACTGCCCCCTGCCCCCCACTTTTTTAAAGAATCTAGATTTGGATAAAAATATTTATAGTTTTTTGATCACAGTTCAGGAAAACCAAGAATATCCACTAGCCATGCTAAATAAGCAATAGAGTGTTCCTTGTGAAAAAATACCTTGTGTAGTGTGAAAGACTGCCTGACTCAGTGCATTCTTCCTTTTGCATTTCCCTGAAAGGCAAGAAACGAACAGTTCTACCAGCTTTCAGAGCCCATCCCTTTCACCTTAAGTCCTTCACTTCCCCGTCATTCAATGTGGAAGTCCTTCACTTCCACAACATCAAATGTGCTGTGATGCTCCATTTAGATCTCAGGAATGAAAGACTTATTCCTACAGGGAGCGCTACAGACAGACTGCCTTTGGCTGTCTGTCCCCGCAGGGAAGGCCTCAGCCGAAGAGAGACCTACACACACACACACATCCTTACTCTTTCCTGGGGAGCCCATAACCAATAATCTAGTACCCATACACCATATCCAATAGGAGGTATACAGTATTTTCCCTCTTCTTCCCAATGAAGGGCCCTCTGAATATGATTCCATCTTCAGAACTCTGTGCAGGGTTTATTGTCTTCCACTGAGATATCCAGCATCGAAGCTCAGCTTCTCCTGGTGCCCAGTCCGGATTTCTTCTCCTTTCTTCTGCAGCTGTCAATCCCAAGAGCAGGGCTTCAGAAACATCCTATACACTGGTCTCTGCATTTGAGTTTGCTACCCAGGGACTCAACCTATGTCACTCGAGTCTTCACTGATTTGAACCTCTGGGCCTTACTGAGGTGCAAACATTTCTTCTTCAGAGGTGTTCTAATCGGAAATTTCTTAGAAATCACTCTGGGAGGAGCATCAAGAGTTAGTACATGTCCTACCAAATTCATCCCCCAGTTCTTCGCATATCTGACAAGGACTTCAGGGAGCAGTAAAGTCATGATTCTTAGAGGTAGAAACTAGTGCCTGTCACTAATCATAGTTGAACACTCAATGGATCCAAAATATTTGCATTTTTAGTTTTCTTAAGAATCTAGATTTTTTTTCTGTTCATAAGAGCGGGCCACTCTAATGCCAATAGGGTCTATAACTGGGTAGGAATTGTAAGAATAGTTCTAAAATAAGGATACAGGAGGTCAGCTATAGGTCATTTTATGAGAGGTTTGGCTCTGGTGACTCCCAGAGAAAACCACCAGATGGTGGTTGCTTTAATTAAAATCACTAAGTGACTCTTTTTTTTTACTTTTCAAAATTAACAATCTCATTTATAATAAAAGATACATATTTCTATTTTTATCAGTCTGGTTTGAATGACACATTCTGAAAAGAACAACATGTTTGACAATAAACTTTGTAGAGAAGATCTGAGGAAACAGAAGGGCGTTGATAGAGGCAAAGTGTCACTGGCAAAGCCCACTGGGGACCGTAGAGAGACTGAGAGGGAATACAGGTGAGAGGATCTAACCACTGCTTTTGTGTTAAGTCTAGTTTCACTTGCCTGCATGGGGTTCTGTGCAGAGGCCTTGCACCTAACAAGTTGGATTGGAGTTTCCCTCGTAGACCCTGACATCCTGACACCTCAGCTCCTCAGCTGCATGAAGTGCTGCCCATGGCACCCCAGTTCAAAATGGCTTTGGCGGATGGTGTGCAGACACGCTGTGGCACCTCAGTCTGAAGTGCTGTGAGCACCACACCAGCGGAGCAGACCTCCATCCTTCCTGCTGAGGAGAACCTTATAAAGCAGCCCACCAACAGCAGCCTGTGGAGAGTGTTATACTCCAGAGCAGGAGCTAACACCTCCCCACTCCATGACCAAAGAGTAAAACTTTGCTTCTGAATCAAACCCAGTCTCGTTCTGTTAGCTCTAAGGACACTGGGCTTGTTGGAGACCAACTGGACAAGGTCAGTAACAAGTTTCATTCCTTTCTTCACCCATTCTACCCCCAAAATTGTTTAGAAGAAGATCAGATTAAACTATTCTGTATGTGAAAACAAGCACACATTCATAACCTTTTCCCCCCAACTTTCAGTTCAGTCAGTTCAGTCGCTCAGTTGTGTCCAACTCTTTGCAACCCCGTGAATCGCAGCACGCCAGGCCTCCCCATCCATCACCAACTCCCGGAGTTCACTGAGACTCACGTCCATCGAGTCAGTGATGCCATCCAGCCATCTCATCCTCTGTCGTCCCCTTCTCCTCCTGCCCCCAATCCCTCCCAGCATCAGGGTCTTTGCTGCTGCTAAGTCGCTTCAGTCATGTCCGACTCTGTGCGACCCCATAGATGGCAGCCCACCAGGCTCCTCCATCCCTGGGATTCTCCAGGCAAGAACACTGGAGTGGGTTGCCATTTCCTTCTCCAATGCATAAAAGTGAAAAGTGAAAGTGAAGTTGCTCAGTCATGTCCGACTCTTAGTGACCCCATGGACTGCAGCCTACCAGGCTCCTCCATCCATGGGATTTTCCAGGCAGGAGTACTGGAGTGGGGTGCCATTGCCTTCTCTGATCAGGGTCTTTACTGAGGTATAATTGACAAATGTGATATTTACGTGAACAACGTGATGATTTGATGCACATTTACTGTCTGAAAGGATTCCCTCTCTTTGAGCTAATTGACAGATTCATCACTTCACACATTTAACTTTGTTTTTTGGTAAAAATATTTAAGTTCTATTCTCTGTTGTTGTTGTTCAGTCACTAAGTCTTGTCCGAATCTTCGTGACCCCATGGACTGCAGCACACCAGGCTTCCCTGTTCTTTACTATCTTCTGGAGTTTCCTCAAGCTCTACTCTCTTAGCAAATTTCAATTATACAATACAGTTTTGTCGACTTTGGTCAGCATATTACATCACACATTACATCTTCAGACCTTACTCACCTTATAACTGAAAGTCTGTATCCATTTGTCACAACCATAGCATTTTGAGGTTATCATCATCAAGCTGTGGCAACCAGTTTAATACTGAATTTGCTTGCACTTGTCCTGTTCAGACTGATGGAAATGCAGTTTCTCAGCATTAAGTCCTTTGTCGGTTTTACAAATGTGTTTTATTTTTGTAATACATCTTAGATCCAGGAACATCTATTTTTAACAAGTGAAATAGACACATTAAAAACAAACAGAGCTGGGATATTTTTTGGTTTGGGGGAAGAGTGTTGGGAAAGTTTAACTAGCCTGTTTTACCGGTTTCAATAACATGGAGATGTTTAGGGTTATGAGCTCCCTTGATGGATCTATTTACCTTCAGATGCTTGCACTGGTCTGGGGAGGGATGGGGTTAAAGGAGAATGGGGAACCAGGAAATTAAAGGCTTGTGGTGAAGACAAGCAACCAGGAAATGCAGGCATTCCCACATTAACATTCCATAGGATTCTGCAAGATCCGCTGCAAATTGATGACTTGAAACCCAGAGTTATGAGAAGAGACTTGCCCCAGGCTGCTGATCAAAGGGAGAGAAGTAACCCCATCCTGGATTAGGGTATCACTTCCCCACAATTGATGTGAAGGAAAAAGTCAATTAGGATTTTAAATTATCAAAGTACTTAAGGCACTCTCTTGACAGACTTCAAAACAGTGACACCATTTCCTCAAATTCAGGCTAAGAGGTGGTGGTCGGTGAGTCCTGGGGTCTTGCCTATCCTGTCCCTATGCTGCCCGCTCGCAGGGGCTCTGTCCTCACTGCGCTAAGGACCTCCAGCGCTGAGAGGCCGTGCTTTGGGCTCACATCAGAGGATCTGCTTTGTTGCCAGTAGAGGCAAGAGACAGAGGGTGGCTTGGGGGTGAGAGGGAGCTGCAGGGCTGGAGAGACGGCCCCATGGCTCTGTGGCCTTGGTCACCTGCGGTTGGGTTTGCCCTTCCTGAGAGGGAAGGAAGTGAGAGAAGGAGCGATGGGAGGTGAGATGGAATTTCTCCTGCCCTGGAAGCATGTGTCTGAGGGGGACATTCTGATCTGGATGTTTGTAAGCTACTCAGGAGGCTTTCCCCAATATTCACACTGTGTGTTCGAGAACCCAGCTGAGGAGCTGAAAATGCATTTCTATTTTGACTTTGCCTCCGAGTATCAAAACATTCACTTTCTCTTGATGTAAGCCAGGGTTGAGAAGACTTGCTGTTAGGCCATTCTTGTAAGTTGCTTGAGAACCTTATATTAAGAGATGGAAGAAATTTTTATAATCTTGATAGCTGTTATTTGGAAATGTTTTGGGAACCCAGAGGGCCTGGGTGTGTTTTGGCCATAGCACTTCAAAGAATAAAGTAAAACTAGCCTTCATTGAACACGGAGAGAAATTTGCTTTTTGCTTTAGAGATGAAAGGGGAAAACAAGGCAAGGAGGAAAGACAGTGCACAGACTGAATTAGAGAGAGGTGAGGACCAGGTCCAACAGCCCAGTCGTGGGGCCTCACAGGCTATTGAAAAGGTGCTGGGGCTGCCCTTCATGTGAAGTTCCTTGCCTTGCTGTATCCTGAGACTCTGTCTCTGCTCCAAAGTCGCTGATAGACTTCTCTTTTCATACCTCCTTTTGGTGGAACTCAGAAAAGGGCTGTCTTCTTATATTGTCTGTGTCACAGGCATCTCTACTTGCAGAAATCTCTGAGTGGTGTCATCTCAGACCCTTGGGTGCTGCAGGACCTGTGAGCTTCCGCCAGTGTTTGGAAAGTTTTGCATGATGGATGGTGTCATTGGTCTTTCTGGGCTCGGTGCTGGAGTCCCTTGTATTTATGAGACAAGAGATGACGAGCTGCCTGGCTCCTCCCCAGTTGGCAGCAGCAGCCACCTCTTCTCACACCTAATTGGAGCCTGTAACAACATAGCACAGGCTCTCTAAGACCAGGCACCACCACTCACTGCCAAGTGATGAAAAACCCTCTGACCTGCCTCCTGATTGTTTTAAAATTAAAAGGTACTTTGGGGACAACTGAAATTCCCCCAAGTGCTTGTCTGAATAATTTTGGCAGCTTCTCCCAAAGTGCTCTGGCTCCCAGCACAACCACCCAGCCTCAGACTTTCCACCCAGCAAAGGTCCACACCCTACCCATTTTCTGAGCACATGCTCTAGGCATTGAGCCAGCTCCTTGCCTTCTAAGGGTTCCTTCCTGCCCAGCAGAACAGGCACCTTGGCCCTAGGTTGACCTGTGGAAAGAGAAGCTGGTGAAGGGCCCTAGAATCTGTTCTGAGTTTTGAGGAGATCGCCTCCCACAGACTCCCCATCAGACAGCCTCCTGTGAGCACCGAAGATGGGATGCTTCAGGTGTCTTTGCTAGACCTATCCCCTGGAGCACCCTCGCTGACTGAGCGATGCTGCTCTCACAGAACCCTAAGAGGCTTTCCTCTCTGACCCCCAGGATCAGAGCCACAGACAGTCCAGGCTGAAAGTAGTGCTAGTGAGCACCCAGTCCAATCCTAAAGGGCCTATGGACATGGCCGGGTGGCCCTGTGATTAGCAATGCAGTCATGGCAGAACCCGAACTGAGGTCTGGGTTTTGTGTGACCCAAGCTGTTCTCTGTCACCACCCTTGTCTTCCATGCCTCACTCTGCCACTGAGTGGGTATTCTCCTGACTTCCTTGTTACCCCTAGAAAAACAGTTTCTGTGTGTGTGTTAGTTTCTCAGTCATGTCTGACTCTTCGAGACTCCATGGACTGTAGCCCTTCAGGGTCCTCTGTCTATGGAATTCTCCAGGCAAGAATATTGGAGTGGGTTGCCACTTCCTACTCCAGGGGATCTTCCTGGCCCAGGGATCAAACCTGGTCTCCTGCATTACAGGCAGATTCTTTACCAGTTGAATCATTAGGGATCCCTAGAAAGACAGTTTGATGGGCTATAATTTGAAAACAGAGAAAGTTACGGGAGGCTCTGGAATCTAATGGGTCCACGTAAAGATGTAACTGAAAGTAGTATAAGGATTCATTTCTGTTTTAAAACAACTGTAATTATCAGATGTAATCCAAATCTTATTCCCCGCAGAGCTGTTTTAGGGTTGCATGTACTGAGTTGACATTTTCTGTTCTTTCCCGACTATCCATGTTATCAGTTCACCATTGTCTTACGACTCTCTTCTTCCTTTCCTTTCAGGGAATTTGGTCACCTCCAAAGCTCTAACTGTGGTGTTTCCTCCTCGATTCCCCTTCCCACATATACGCTTCCACTCGTGTTATTGGTTTCCCATTTGACACTCCTGACTGTCTTCTCCTTGAAACTCTGCTCCCTCAGCTTTAGTGACACCACACTCGCATGTTCCTCTTGTCACTCTGGCTCCTTGCTCTCACTCCGTGGATATCTCTTCTTCTGGGAGTTCTTCCTAAGTGTCAGTACTTTAGCTGGGTCTGTCCTTGACTTGGTCCATCTCCTCTGCTCACTACATTCTCTTCTAAAGTAAGCACTTCTGTGGTTTTCCTACTTCATCTGCATACATGATTTTAATGAATTATTCAGTTGGATTTTGTAGTAGATTTTCAATGTTTAGCAAGTTTCCTAATTTCCTACCTCTGATAATAAGCCTCTTCCCCTGGCCTGTGACACATGGTCTAGGCTGAGGGAGTCATAGCATAGCATCCTCCTCCTGACAGGGATTGAGTTATCTTCTCAATCTTGGGCCAAACATGGCTATCCGAGCTAGTCCCCATTGGTATCCCCTCACATCCGACCAAGGATCAATTCTCCACACATCTCTATCCGGCTCTGAGCCCTAGGAGGCTGATTCTTACAGCCTGTATCAACCAACCTCCCTTGCCCTCTGGCTTCTGGTGGGTTTGGCTACAGGAGATACCAGCAAGAAGTCAAGGGACGGGGAGAGAAAGAGCAGTCAAAGTATATGGCACTGGAACGGAGATTCAAACCAGTAATGGCCAAAGAGAAGGGAGATGATATGACATGAAACCATCAGAGAAGGAAGAGGGGCAGCGTGAAGAAACTCCTGACTCATGTGTACGGGTAGATACATAAGTGCCTGGGCACATATAAGATATGGGGCTGAACTTGATTGACGCCCTTTCCGAGGTTAGGCCTACGATTCTGCCAGGCAACTGTACTTGAATGACCCATGGACTCCTCAAACCCAACATGGACCCCTCAAACCCAACCCCTCAAACCTGCCAACTCTGCCAACCCCTGCTTGCCTTCCTCCTGTATTCTCAACAGTATCAGCCAACTCGCCTTACAAGTTTTGAGTCTCTCAGGTCATCTTTGATTCTTCCTTTTCTCTAATTTCCGACATTTGATGAATACCCAAGTTCTGTTGATTCCGCCTTTGAAGTGTCTTCCCCTCCATTACCACTCCTCTGCCATAATCTGGGCCCTTTACAACAATTACTCATCTTGTTGCCACTGCTCAACCAGGTTAATTGGTCTCCTCCTCCCCAGACTTACTCCTCCAAAATAATCTACACATTGTCACTGGAGATATTTCTTTCTCTTTTATTACTATGAAATATTTCAAACTATAAGGAAGTACAGAGAATAACATTTTACCTATGTATCCACCATACAGATTGCTTCAGAGCTTAAAAAAAAAAAAAACCATTTAACAAATTGCAGCAAAACATTAAGGGGAAAAAAAGCATTTCAGATATAGTTGAAGCCTCCTGTGTATCTCTTCCAATACCATTTTCCTCCTTTGCTGCTCATAGAAGCCTACACTATCTTCAATTTTGTGTTTGTTTTTCAAGAATGTTTTTACCACCTTTATATGCATCTGTTAACAATATTTACTATGGTTTTTCATGCTTAAAACCTTTATAGGAGTGATATCAACTGTATGCTACCCATCTGAAACTTGATTTCCTCATCAATAGTGTCTTTGAGATTTGTCCCTATAGATACGTGCATGCACGCTCACTTCAGACGTGTCTAAATCTTTGCAACTGGATGGACTGCAAAGACAGGCTCCTCTGTGAATGGGATTCCCAGGCAAGAATACTGGAGAGGGTTGCCATGCCCTTCTCCAAGGGATCTTCCTGACCCAAGGATTGAACCTGAGTCTCTTGAATCTCCTGCATTACAGATGGATTCTTTACTGCTGAGCCACCAGAGAAGCTCACCTATAGATACATGTAGCTTTATTTCATTCATATTAGACAGAGGAGCCTGGTGGGCTGCAGTCCCTTGGGTCGCTAAGAGTCGGACACGACTAAGTGACTTCACTTTCACTTTTCACTTTCATGCATTGGAGAAGGAAATGGCAAAGCACTCCAGTGTTCTTGCCTGGAGAATCCCAGGGACGGGGGAGCCTGGTGGGCTACTGTCTACGGGGTCGCACAGAATTGGACACAACTGAAGCAACTTAGCACCAGCAGCTCCTATAGAAGCTTCCATTGTGTGAATATATTGCAATTTACTGACGCATTCTTCTGTTGATGGATCTTTATGGTACTTTCAGCTTTTCACAATGATGAACATGCCACACATGAACTTTCTTACCTGTGTTTCCTTGTATACATGCAGAGAGTCTCTGAGAAGTAGATGCAAAGAATAAAATTGATGGGTCTAATGGTAGACACATCTTTATGTTATCAAATTACTCTCCGAATTGGTTGTACCAATTCACACCCTTCCAGCATTACCTAAGAGTTACCATTTCACACTAAGCAGACTGACAAAAGAAGGATACATTTAACATTCCCAAGTATAGGTGATACTCTGGAGAATCGAGATCTCACAGTTGTTTTAATTTGCATTTTCTTGATTTCTAGTAAGATGGAGCATTGCTCATGTTTATTTCTTATTTTGGGTTCCTCATATGTATACTGCTGGTTTATATCCTTAGCCTATTTTTCTATTGAATATTTTGAGTATTTTTTCCTATTAATATAGGAATTCTTCTTAGGCGCTGGATATATTTCCTTTGGTGATTACGAGGGACAGTTAATCCCTCCCAGTCAGTAGCTGGTGTTTTTTCTTTGATAAACTTGACTACACTAAAAAATTTTAATTTATATCCAAAAAGATCCCTCCATAAATATTAATAATATTTACTTTTACAGTTGATTCTTTCATGTCTTATTGAAGAAATTCTTTTCTACTTTGAGACTGTAAAAATAATCTTATGGTTCTTCTTATGCAATTGTAATTTGATCAATGCTGGAAAATTGTAGCAGTTCAAATAACAGGAGGTAGTCAATAGGTCATTAAAGAAACAAATAAATTTTAAAATGTGCCTCAGGAAGCCCAACCATTTTATTTTGAGCTGAGCAACCCTAAGAAGGTCACTGAACTTCTCCTGTGTTTGTCCCTGGCTGGTTGGGAAGCACGAACAACGATCAAGAAGGGCTGTTATTCACATGACCCACTCTAGGCTGCTCTCTTAGTCCTTTTCTCCAGCATTTTCTGGATTTGTGAAATCTCCAGCTGCACTTAAAATGCCATCTTCAACATCCTAGGCTGGGATAGCCTTGTGTTGACCTGGATGACTCAACTGGAACATGGCAAAAAACACTCAGAACTTTGAATTGGCTTTGAGCTGGCTTCATCTCTTCAAGGAAGTGGTGTTACAGAGTCTCTGCCAGGAAGACAGTGTGAGGAGCTATAATGGGTCCAAATGAAGCCCTGGATTCCTTGGAAGGAGACAGCCTTAGTTGCTCAGTTGTGTCCAATTCTGTGACCCCATGGACTGTAGCCCACCAAGGTCCTCTGTCCATAGGATTTCCCAGACAAGAAAACTGGAGTGGGTTGCCATTTCTTCTCCAGGGAATCTTCCTGACCTAAGGATTGAAACCGAATCTCCTGCATTGCAGATTCTTTACCACCTAAGCTCACTGAAGTATTGACTAAAGGAGCCTAGATTCACACATATATGGAACCCATTTTCTGAACAACTCTGGCTTCCCAGGCCACGTTCCAAATGGAAAGACAACAGAGAGGAGGTTTAGTGCCCAAAGGGAAAGCTAGACATGTGGATGCCAACACCTCACCAGGCACTGGCTGAGTTATCCTTGAGTGTGTGCTGCACTAGAGGAGTGGGGATGAAGGGAAATCAGTGGGCAGTTGAGACACAGAATTCTGGAATATGGGCTCTGAAAAGCAAAGAGAGAAAAGAAATAAAGAAAAACAAATCATCAGAATTTCCAGGAATCATGGAACAACCTCAAAAGATGTAACATACACATAATACAAATACCAGAGTGACAAGGAAGGAAAAAAGAAATATTTGAAGCAGTAACTGAGGTATTAATCCCAAATTAATATTAGGCACCATCCCACAGATCCAGGAGGCTCAGAAAACGCAACTCAGGGTAAATACTAAATACTAAAATATACTAAATACCAAAGAATAAATACAAAAAAAACTATGCCCAGGCACATTATACTGAAATACCAAAAAAATTAAAGAAAAAATTTACTGAAAGAAGCCAGAGAAATATAACAGCTTACCTATAGGAAAGCAAAACTAAGAACTATATCTGACTTACCAGAAGCCATATGTGTGTGAGAGTGAAGTGAAATATTTAAAATGTTCCAAGAAAAACACCATCAACACTGAATTCTATTCCCTACAAAATTATCCTTCAAAAGTGAAGGAGAAATTAAGACTTTCTCAAATAAAAATTGAGGGACTGTTTTGCTAGTAAAGTTGACTTCAAGATGTTAGACGAAGTTCTTTAAGGTGAGAAAAAGGATAACAGGTCAGAAACTCGGATCTGCATAAAGAAAGGAAGGACATATTCCTTCAGTGAAGGAGTAATTGAATGCACCACTGTGGTGTGGGATGTGGACAGTGGGGGAGGTTGTGCATGGGTTGGGGTGGGGATACATGGGAACTCTGTACTTTGTGTTCAGTTTTGCTGTGCACCTAAAACTGCTCTAAAAAAATACAATTATTCATTTTTTAATGAGACTTTAATTTGCTTTATAAATCTCAAACTATGGGTGATTAGCATGTGGGCTTTTATTTATACTCCCTCTGACTGAATGAAAGGACTGCTAGCTTTTTAAATAATTTATCCTTAGGAAGAGGGAAGGAGGAGCTCTATGAGAATAGAGTTTCATCTTTTTCCCTCTTTCTTCTCCAGAAATCACTAAGAGCCAGCAAGCTGGCAATTCCATAGCCCATTGGTGGAAGTAACCATTGAAAAAGATTTGGCTCAGACTCTGTCCTGAGGCCAGCTTTTTCTCTTTGCCTAGTTAAGCTTTCATCCTGTCTGTCCTCAAAGCAAACTAAGTGCTTAGGTTTCTTTCAAGCTCTGATGTTTCCAGATTATAGAACAGTTTAAAGGACTTCCTTGATTGTTTAAAATTTGGAAGAAGCTATTCCATAAAGGAGATGGCCTGTTTAAAAAAAGAGGAAAAAGTCAGCAAACAACAGCAAAACCCTTCAACTGTACCCTACCCAGATTCAGAAAAGATTTAAATAGAAAATCAGAGTGATAGGGAAACCAATGTGTGCTTGGGTCCAACTGGAGACAGTGTGATCAATGCCAAGTTATTACATTCTTCAAAAATCCTAAGAATCAACATTGTGAGCCACTTAAGGGGGAAAAAATGTGAAAACAGAGGAGGAAAAAGTCAGTTGATCCAAAATAAAAATAATGAACTGAAAAATAAGAAACTAGAATGGCTCAGATTAATGTCCTCCCAAACTATACTCAACTAAATACATATCATACCAAAAAATGAGGAGTTAAAAAGAAAATTGAAACCATTTGGCAGGAAGTAGTTCCCTAAGCAACAAATATATGAGGCGTTCCCAATGTAAAAATGCTAGAGATGTTCAAGAATGAACAGCTTTGGGGAGAAGAGGGATTAGAAGGCAGATTACTCCTCCAAAAGGAATGTTTTCTCACTCTGACTTATCTGATGGCCACAAACCCATTGCTCACAAGGGTTATGCTTCTACTATCTCTGCAACTTTCCTTGCCAGGTAGATTTCAGGACAGGCCAATCTACGTCAAGATGACCAAATTCATGTTAATTCTGGAACTGTTTTTGTCTTTGAAATCCAGAAACCCCCACATGCAAGCAAGTTCAGCTCCCTCCAATTGCATTTGACGTGGCAACTCACTTTTGAAACTAAAAGCAAATTTCAAATAAAGGGTGACATGGTAGACCCTGATGCTTTTCACTAATATTTCCAATTCTCCTTCTCTGGGCATGAGTAGTATTACTCTTACCTACCGTCCATCAGTTTATGTCTAAAGAGTTTATGTCTAAACTATGTTATTTTAAACATTGGTTTGCTTTGACCAATGACATGTAAATAGAAGTGATATGTACGTCTTTTCATTGGAAATCTTTAAGAAGTTTACCAGTGATTATTCCTGATGTCATCGTCATCAGCAACGTCCAGTTAGTGAAGGGCCTACTGGCCTAGCTCTCTGAGTACACATATGGAGCAGAGTCCTCTTCTGAAGGGTGATGAACGTAATGCCTGAATGAGAAATGAACATTGCTTTAAACTACTGAGTGTTTAGGGTTGTTATTACAGCATAGCCCAGCCTATGCTATTTAGAATAGCCGATAATTAAGGCAGCATTAACTGAGGCCCCCCAAATATCTCATACTTCTTCATTTTCAAAGAAACTTTAGAAGAAATGAACAACTTCCAATTTACTGAGGACCCTGAAAAATCAACCATCCTTGAAATGTGACTCTCTTACTGAAAATGATGTCAGAGTAAATGTTCATAACACCAGTTAGAGTTGTGAGACATCATATGCATGATTAAATATCACATGCTGCCTACTTTATTCTGAGTCTTTTTTTTTTTTTTTTTATTCTGAGTCTTATCTGCAATTTTAAGTCATTGTATTTTTGAAGTGCTTTTTGCATCTGTGGTAATTGGTATTACAGTGCCTGCAGTTCAGTTCAGTTCAGTCACTCAGTCATGTCTGACTCTCTGCAACCCCATGAATTGCAGCACGCCAGGCCTCCCTGTCCATCACCAACTCCTGGAGTTCACCCAAACTCATGTCCATCGAGTTGGTGATGCCATCCAGCCATCTCATTCTGTGTCATCCCCATCTCCTCCTGCCCCCAATCCCTCCCAGCATCAGGGTCTTTTCCAATGAGTCAACTCTTCGCATCAGGTGGCCAAAGTATTGGAGTTTCAGCTTCAGCATCAGTCTTTCCAGTGAACACCCAGTACTAATCTCCTTTAGGATGGACTGGTTGGATCTCCTTGCAGTCCAAAGGACCCTCAAGAGTCTTCTCCAACACCACAGTTCAAAAGCATCAATTCTTCGGCACTCAGCTTTCTTCACAGTCCAACTCTCACATCCATACATGACATGACCACTGGAAAAACCATAGCCTTGACTAGACGGACCTTTGTTGGCAAAGTAATGTCTCTGCTTTTGAATATGCTATCTAGGTTGGTCATAACTTTTCTTCCAAGGAGTAAGCATCTTTTAATTTCATGGCTGCAATCACCAACTGCAGTGACTTTGGAACCCCCAAATATAAAGTCTGACACTGTTTCCACTGTTTCCCCATCTATTTGCCACGAAGTGATGGGACCAGATGCCATGATCTTAATTTTCTGAATGTTGAGCTTTAAGCCAACTTTTATAAGACTAACTACTTTATTTCAATGTATAAATATGAAGATAGAAAAATGGTTGCATATTCTATTTAAAATGGTTCAACCTAAAATCAACCACATTGCTTTAGGAAGATAATTATTATAGATGGTAGAATGTAAAAATATTAAATAAATGAATGGAATTGTGGGACTACCCACAGATTAAGGCCACCTACATTACATTCCAGATTTGTTTACTTAGGTTCAATTTAGAATTATATTTCATATTTCTTACAAGTTGATTTCAACATTCAGTCAAGAATAAGTTTGAATATTGGATCTGTTATGATATCAAAGTGATTTTTATTTTAGACAAATATTTGGCAAGCAAGATTCTGAGCCTGGTGAACTGTTACATTGATTTTTATGTTTTTAAGCAATAAATTCTGAAACTATCTGTGCTTTAAAACATGTATTTGAGACTAAAGCTAACTTCTACAAGCTCTGATTCAGTTCCATCCTTCTGCGAGATACTCCAACATGCACTTCTAAGCTCCATTTACATTTCAGGTAGCAAATTTGCCTTGAAGTCATCTATAGCATGCATCTTCTGGAAACCAATTCAATATAGCACAAAATAAATAACTCTTAAAGACATGGAGTTCATATAAAATATCTTTTGCTCCTCAGAAATTTTTTGTTAAGAAAAAGATGATTTAAATAGGCACCTATGATTTCACTTTGGACCAGGCCTTACTGTCTTGACATTTGTGAGAGCTTTCCAGAATGCAGCAGACCCAGACGATAAAATCAGTTCCCATGGGGCTGGGCTGACTCAGGACATCTCCATATGGATGTCCCACAGCAATTTATACTCGACGTGTCCCCAAGTGAACTAACCATTTTCCTTTTAAAACCATGGCCTTGGAGTTTCCTCCAACTCTTTTCTTGCTTCTCATATCCAACCACTCACTGATTCTAGTATTTAGCCCTTGCCTCTCATCCTACCTCACCCTGTCCTGGCCCTCACCTCCCTAAGAGTCTTTTTGCTTCCAGTATCTCCCCTTTCCAATCTTTGTTTCCACCGCTACCAAATTAATCTCTGCAAAACATAAGTTGGGTTGTGCTACTTTGTGCTGCTGTCTTTTGTTTAACTCTGCATACTCCCTCTGTACCTTTCTCCTCCTGTCTTGTGTCCCGAAGGCCAACCTGTTGGGAAAGCATCAGTGAGCTCCCCTGCCCTTTGGCTAATGGTTCTGCTTGGACAAGGGGGATCCTTGTGGGAAGAAAGTCAGGGGTCAGGGGTCAGAATGTATATTTTTCTGGCTCCCTCCTTGTGTCATTACATACCCTCAACCCGCAAGTGAAGGCACGGTTCCTATCTAGAAGCCTTCCTTGTATGCCCTACTTTGAGTATGACATATCCTCTACACATCTTTCCATCCTTGCTTCTTTGGTGGGTTTTTTTTTCTTCCCCGTCAATCTGTGATTCTCATTATTTCTACTGAAACCTTTTTTTATCTAATTATGCATTATCCTTTGCATTAGGCAAATCATGGAACTATAAGAGAAAAGGAACCAAGAGCCTTGAATTACTGTTTGAAAATAAGGTCGCTCACTAATCAGGAATGTCCCTTATGGATTTCACATGAGAAATATATGCTACTGGGTTAAGCCACTGAGAGGGATTTATCTGCTTCAATTACTATCATTACCTTAGTTAATGAGTAAGATTCTTTTAGAAAATAAAAATTTCTATTCTTCAGTGGGAGGTTCCCAAGCATCATTAAGGTGAGTTATAAACACATAGATGAAAGAGCTATGATCACTAGGAAACTGCAGGAGTTCACAGAGAACGTATTTTCTTCTGTGATAGTTTCCTGGATAGACAGAGAAAGAAAACACCACAGCCTTGTTGTTTTTGGAGTTTTCCAAGTCACTTGAGAAAATTTTCATGATACTATTTTGTTCAAGAGGGAAAATTATTCACAAGATAAAAATTAAACTAAGTGGATTAATTATAGTTTGGATGGATTTACAAAAAGGATGCTGATTAATAATAGATTGGAATCAATGTAAAGGAAATTCCCTATTGATAGCATGGCTTGGCTCTCTACCATAACTATATAAACATTTTTGTTAGTTTTTTAGATAAAGCTACAGATGCTTGGGCAATACAGAATTTCTGTTCTAGGCAGCATATTTTTAAGAGCAGGAAAAGTGAAGATTCTTAATGAGGGAAGGTCAAAGATAATTTTGAACCTGAAAACCCTATTCCATGGAGAAGTTGGGGGGCCCTGGAGAAGAGTAGACCCAGAGAACTTGGACTCTGTCTTCCAATATTCAAAGGATTGCCAACAAGAAGAGGAGTTAGAATAATTCTGTGTTTCCTCCTAGTCCCCAACCCATGCTGGATTTCTTGACACAATAGAGAGAAACTATGGGGTGGTTAATATCAGCTCAGTATCAGGAAGAGCTTACTAGTAGAGTTGTCCAAAGACAGAGAGGCTGGACACGTCCAAACATACTCACAGCACTTGGGAGGGATCTTCCTGGGCAATTGACCTCAAGTCATTTTAAAGGCCTCTTCTAAGTCCAAGAGCCTTTTGATTCTCGTTCACTTGAAGAACTCAAGTAATTCAGGAAATCAAGCCAGCTGATAGATACCAGACATCATTTGTGTGGTAACTTTGTTGGTATTGCCAAGTAACAACTCAGGAGGCAAATTAAATACTCCTCCTGGAGATCAGAGTTTGTGTTTGTAGAATGAGTGGAAGAATCTATGAACTTGACATTCATTGAATAAATTCTTTGACCAAGGCCTGTGCCTCAACATCCTCAATCTCCCTCATCTCTGTCCCTTTCCTCCCACAGAGCACAGGAGTTGTTATTTCCTATGACAAACGGTCATTTTAGTCAAGGAAAAAGACTGGTTTTGTTTTCTGTTTCTCAAGAGGTTTTACCGAACTAAAACTTCATCAGTCAGTTTTCATGCTTTATTATGATTGTTTTTGATAACAATAATAAATTTTTTCCACCCTAGAGAAGAGTTTCAAGGGAGTAAAAATGGGGAGGGATGCTAAGAAAGGGTTTTATTTGGTTCTGGAACTAGGTAGAGAGGAAGAACAACAGAAAACAGAATATAAGAAAAAGAGGGATCATGTCATTAGTAGGGGCTTGGATGGGATATTGCTAAGAAACTTCCAAGAGAGAATGGTGGCCTGGACATACACATATACCAAAAATTATGAATAACAAGTATCAAGAACAATGGCTTCGGACAGAACATGTACATTATGAAAAAGCATACTAGTGATTTTCAAATCTCCATTTGTCCAGAAGAGATCAATATAGAACCATCCAGGCTTAATGGGGTCTCTAAAGAACCTCTGGGAAATGCAAGGGATCTTTGGACATCCAAAGGATCTTTGGATGATAAGATAAGTCCAGGTGAATGTAGAGTAGATTCCACCCAATGGATGGCAATTCCTGAACTCATTCATTACTCAGCAGAGTTCTCTTCCAGCTCTCCTGGTGCAGCATAGGCTCATCTGAGGGACAGTCTGGCTTTCAGTTCTTTATTCTCTATTTTAATGGATGGCACTCTAGCCCTTGTCTTCTTTATTGCCAATACTCCCTAACTCCTTTCCCTGCCTCTGGTTTCTGTCATCTCTGATGCACACTGAATATAGGAAATGGACTAATTGCTTCCCTAAAGCGTTTTTATCGTGCTACTCCCTTGCTCAAGAATCTAAGTGCATGTGTGCTCAGTTGCTCAGTTGTGTCCAACTCTTTCCAACCCCATGGACAGTGGCTCCTCTGTCCATGGGATTTCCCAGGCAGGAATACCGGAATGGCTTGCCATTTCCTCCTCCAAAGGATCCTCGGACCCAGGGATCAAACCCACATCTCCTGAGGCTTCTGCATTTGTAGGCAAAAATTCCTTACCCCTGAGCCACCTGGGAAGCCCCCAAGAATCTACAGAGATGCCTTATTACTACCACAGGATTCAAGCTTCCCCCCAGTTTACACCCCATCCTCATACACCTGCTGTTGTAATCCACCGGGTCCTCTCTCCCCTTTGGGCTTTCATATAGGCCATTCCTGCCTGGATTACTCTCTTTAGCCCCTCACCCAGCCCTTCTCCCTCAGCTAACTCCTGCTGCTCATTACTATACCTCATTTCCTTTGGAAAGTCTAGGGACACAGTTACCCCTCTTGTGTACTGCCGTAGCACTTCATGGCTTCTCTGTCAAATTTGATTTAATTATAATGTTTTTTATGGCTACTTATTAATATGTATCTACCACTAAACTAAATGACAAGAAAGGGATGTCCACACCTTATTTAGGACTTCCCCAATAGCTCAGTGGGTAAAGAATCCACCTGCAATGCAGAAGACACAGGAGACCTGGGTTGGATCCCTGGGTCGAGAAAATCCCCTGGAGGAGGAAAAGGCCACGTACTCCAGTATTCTTGCCTGGAGGATCCCCACAGACAGAGAAACTTGGCGGGCTGCAGTACATGGGGTCACAATGAGTTGGACATGACTGAGTGACTAAGCACACACGCATGCACACCTTATTTACTCTTGAACCCCAAGATCTTGGCAGTGTAACACATGATGAGTGAGTGAATGAATTCAACCTAAATATTTGTTTAACAAGTGAATGGTTGTTGATAGAATGGAGGATGGATAGTACTCTTCTGCTAGTGTATAATTCTTTGTGACATCACTTCACATGGTCCTTTAGTTGTGATTCTTGCAATTTGGGCATCTGCTTTAGTCAGTTTGGGTGGCTAGAATAAAATACCACTGACTGGGTAGTTTATAAACAATGGAAATGCATTTCTTACAGGTCCTGGGACTGGCAATCTGGGACTGGGGCACCAGTACGGTCAGGTGAGGACCCAATTCTAGGTCACAGACTTCGTGTATCTTCTCATCATCTTCTGGAGCCTCTTTTAAAAGGTTTTAATGCCAGTCATAACAGCTCCATCCTCAGGACCTAAGCATGTCCCAAAGGCCCCTACTTCCTAGTACCATCATCTTTGGAGGTTAGAATGTCAACATATGAATTCTAGGGGAATACAAACATTAGACCATGGCATGTACCAAATGAAGATTCCTTTTATCTGTTCCCGGATGAGACAGCATGGCAGGAGGTAAGAGCCTCTTGGAAATGAGACCCTGAGTGAGGAGGGGGAGGCTGTTGGACATCTATGGGAGTGGGACAAGGGATTCAGGAGGCAAGCCCCCTGGCAGCTACTGGGGTTGGTGGGACAAACCCTGGAGGAACTAGAAAAATGGCTTTTGTCCTTTTGCTTTTTGCCAGCAGGATATATGGAGGTGTCAATGGCCATTTTGCCTCATTTCATCATCCAGAACCTCCCTGTGTTGTTACTGAAACAGTCAAGGTCCAGAGAAGTGTAAGGACTTGCCAAGTGTTTCAAAAATGGCGGAAGAGCCAGGCCTAGAATCTGATTCTTAAGCAATACTTTCTGTCTCCTCGCTACTATCTGAAAACCCCAAGTTCCTATTTGCTAACTCAAAGTTATGCATGCAATGCTTCCTCCACAGTGCTTACTGCTCCTGACCTTTGATGCTGTGAAAGCAAAGGCCAAAACCAGGGCATTTCCTCCTGACCAGCATTTCCCACAGAGCAAAGCTGTTCCTCTGTGTGTGCTGGGGGAGAGGCGTGTGAAAGGGGAAGAGAGGTGTAAAGGTGGAGGGTTTTTTGAGGTGTGAAGGTGGGAGGGGCAAAGGCCCGGGTAAGCAAAACCAAGAGAAACAGCAAGAAATCTCTCCCTGCACAAGTTACTTTTCTCCTGGGGCTTCAGTGACAACTTCACTTTTTCATTTTGACACTCTTGACTGAAAATGCTGCCTTGGATGGGTGTGGGGGGTGGGATGCTCATGTGTGTGCATGTGTGCTTGGTCACTTCAGTCGTGTCTGACTCTGCAATTTTATGGACTGTGGCCCACCAAGCTCCTCTGTCCATGGGATTCTCCAGGCAAGAACACTGGAGTGGGTTGCAATTTCATCCTCAGGGGATCTTCCCCACCCAGGGATCGAACCCATGTCTCTTACATCTTCTGCCTTGGCAGGCAGATTCTTTACCACTGGTGCCACCTGAGACATCCCTAGGGGTGCTCATAATGCACCTAAAATCATCAGCAATTCATTAGAGCCACAAAATAGAGAATGGAAGATCCACACCTAATTAAACCATAACCATCTTCATCCGCATGATTTTATTTGTGGAGCAGAAGGCTGTTGAGGTTCCTCTGAGTCTGGAGTGAATTGGCAACACCCCTGCAGAGGGCTCCCAGGACATCCATTTCCCAAGTGCTTTGTTGCTAAGTGTGTGAGCTCAGCCACTCAGTCATGTCCGATTCTTTGTGACCCCATGGACTGTAGCCTGCCAGGCTCTGCTGTCCACGGGATTCTCTAGTCAAGAATACTGGGATGGGTTCCCATGCCCTCCTCCAGGGGATCTGACCCAGAGATTGAACCAGCATCTCCCGAGGCTCCTGTATTGTCAGGCAGATTCTTTGCAGATTCTTTACCACTGAGCCACCTGGGAAGCCTGAAGAATTGGTAAATGTCTTCAACACACATGAACAAATGGTCTCTCTTTCCTTATTTCTTTGGCCCACTCATTCAGTCAACCACTTTTCTCTTAGGGATCAAGAAGCCCACTATGTAGTGAGAGAAACATTTGAAAAACTTGACTCATTGTTGAATAATGTACATTTAAGATGCCTGTATTGCAAGCAAAAGAATATCTGGCTCAACCAGGCCCAAATGAGGAAGGAAATTTATTGGCTCACCATTGAAAACTCCACGGGAGGATTTGCTTCAGACAAGCTGCTTCTCAAGAGCTCAGTCAGTCTCTTCCTTTCTCTGTTTGTTTTTTTTTTTTTTCTTTTTCTTTTGGCTGCACTCGCTCTATGTTGTGGCACACTGGTTTTCTCTAGCTGTGGCACCCAGAATTTTCTTGTTGCAGGTCACAGGTTCTAGAGCCTGTGGACTCAGTAATTGCAGTGTGGGGGCTTAGGTGCCCTGCAGCATATGGGATCTTAGTTCCCCAATCAGGTATCGAACCTAGGTCCCCTGCAGTTTGCAAGGTGGATTCTTAACCACTGGACCACCAGGGAAGTCCCTTAGTCACTGTGTTTCTTTTCTATTTCTCTACCATCTTCTATGTTATTGGCTGTATTCTAAGACTGAATCCTCTCACAGTCATAAGATGACCGACCATAAGCAACTCCCTGTGCTACATGCTTCCTTGTTGAGATCCAGCCAACAAAAGAAGAGACAGTCTCTTTGCCCCAGCACTCTTATAAAGAATCCTAGGACTCAATCTAGTTCAAGAATGGCATCCCTGACCTAAGCTGAGTTAATCAGTCACATGATCTGAAGACAGTCACATACTCTACCCCAGGGACAGGTGTGAGGAATTCCTAAATGGACCTGGGAGTGCGGAAAGGGCAGAGAGAGATACAAAGAAGTGTGGATTTCAGGGAAAGGACTTTGGCAGGGGTGCTAATATTACACGTGGGAGAAGAGTCCTTCTCAGCCTGAATAGGCCCAGGGTTTTCTATAAGGATGAACCGTGCAAAAGGAAGGAATTTTAACTGATCAATCCTAGAATATATACTTAACATAATAGACATGGAAGCTGCCCTCAATTAGAAAATGATCAAGGCATGAAATTGATGTGCAAAGGCAAGAGGGCCAGGAACAGACTTTATGCCAAGACTCAGGAGGAGTCTTGTTTGTTTGGGAGTGCAAATCTGTCTCTTAATCAGAGAAGAAGATTAAATTATTAGAATGTGTCTTAAAAGAGCAGTTCATAAGAAAGTTCTAGTTCCAAGGACTGTATGATACTGACCTGCTTTCATCAAGACAAGGCTAGGCTTGTTTCCCACAAATCTGAGATTGAATTATAGCTCCACCACTCACTCACCATGGCCATGGGCAAGTCACTGAACCTCACTACTTAACCACTTCATCTTTATTAATTTATTTTGATGTGCATAATATTTTACTTATTTATTTTCCTTCCAGTTTACTGAGATATCAATAACATATGGCACTGTATATGTTTAAGGTATACAGCATAATGATTTGACCTATATACATAATAAAATGACTGCCGCAGTAAGTTTAGTGAACATCCATCATCTGATACAGATACAAAATTAAGGACATAGAAAAAATGTTCTTATGATGAGAATTCAGGATTTACTTTCTTAACAACTTTCACATAACAAACAGAAGTATTATTTTAGTTTTTATCATGTTGTACATTAAATCCCTAGTACTTATTATCTTATAACTGGAAGTTTGTACCTTTAAATACCTTCATTCAATTCCTCCTCCAGATCTCCACCTCTTTAACCAAAAATCTGATCTCTTCTTCTTTGAGTTTGTTTGTTTGGTTGCTTGGTTGATTTTAAAGTGTAATTGATACACAGCATTATGGTAGTTCTCGTTACACAACATAGTGACTTGGTATTTCTATCCATTTGAAAATGATCACCATGGTAAGTCTAGTTACCATCTACAAATCAGTGATTTGAAATGCAAATCAAAACCACAAGATATCACCTCACACCCATCAGAATGGCTATTAATAAAAGACAACAAATAACAAGTGTTGTCCAAGATGAGGAGAAAAGGGAACTCTTGTGCACAGTTGGTGGGAATGTAATTTGGTGTAGCCACTGTGGAAAACAGTATGGGAATTCCTCAAAAAATTAAAAATTGAGTTATTATATTATTACCATGCACCTCAAATTGAGACTTGAAGCTAGTCAAAATCCAGATTGGGACTTAAAACCACAGTCTTTTAATTAGAATCACTAACTTAGTGTCTGGACTTACTGAGGCTCAGGTTCTTTGTGTCTCAATACAGAAAGAATTCAGTGAGATACAAAGTAATAGGTAAGAAGTAGATTTATTTAGAGAGAAACACACTACACAGGCAGAGTGTGGGCCATCTCAGAAAGAAAGAGGCCCCGAAATATGGCATGCTTAGTTTTTATGGGCTGAGTAATTTCATAGGCTAATGAGTGGGAGGATTATTCCAACTATTTTGCGGAAGGGGTGGGAGTTTCCAGGAATTGGGCCACTGCCCACTTTTTGACCTTTAATGCTTGACCTTGGAACTGTCATGGCACTGATGAATGTGTCACTTAGCTTGCTGATGTGTTACAATGAGCGAATGTGCTATGCTTAGTCGCTCACTCAGGTCTGACTCTTTGCAACCCCATAGATTGTAGCCCACCAGGCTTCTCTGTCCATGGGGTTCTCCAGGCAAGAATACTGAAGTGGGTTGCCATGCCCTCCTCCAGGGGAATCTTCCCAACCAGGAATTGAACCTAGGTCTCTGGCATCGCAGGCAGATTCTTTACCATCTGAGCCACCAGGGAAGCCCACAGTGAGTATATACTGAGGCTTAAGGTCTAGAGAAAGTTGACTTGTCCACCATTTTGGTCCTTTTTGGTTCTAATCATTTTATGTCATGCTCTTGGGCTGTGTCATTCTTTTTAAGTTTGTGCCCTGTCCCCTTCACTCCTGTTTCAATGTGAGTCAGCAAAAATCTCTTCCTTATTAAAATTTGGATAACAGCACTTCCATTGCAGAGTGATTGTGAAAAGCAGAAATAGGGTCCCGAAGTGCCCAGGGTGAATCAGACATTAAGCAATTGTGACTATAGTTATTTAAATAGAGCTGCTGCTCTGGGATGATGCAAGGTCAGAAGAGGAATGTGAGCTTTCCGGAAGAGCCTGGCTTCACACAAGATCTAAGAAGCAGACATAAACATTGGGAGGAATGGTATTAGGGACATGCTGTTACTGCTGGAGCCTCTGTTCCAGTTCAGATCGGTTTTTCCCTGGCTTCACATGTACCTGGGCATTCCTGGTAGAGGTTCCCCCACCCTCCACCCTGGGAAAGGGTTTTCCAGGGAAATCAAGTCTGGTATACAACTTGATTCAGATTGAAATATGAGGACCCCCACACTTTGGTCCAAATCAGAATGTTTCTGGTCTTGCCCCCAGGGACTAGATCCCGAAGGAGAGGAGACAGTAAAAAAGTAAGAAAGTGACCATATTGGAAGCACAGTGGCAACTTTATCAGAGGAGAGCACAAGAAGAAGTTACGATGCCTTCTGATTGGGATTGGGAAATGGGTTGGAGCCCAGAATGGATGGAACTGGGCTAAGACCACCTCAGCCCAACCTAGGAAGACATAAAGAGAGATCAGTAACAAAGGCTTTGAAGCAGGGCTATCCCAGCTCAGTGCCACTGATGTCTCCAGTGGAGATGCGTACCTAAACACACATCACCACCAGTAGCCACAGAGGCGGAAAGTTGGGTGCAGGAGTCCCATGGTAGCTGAGAGGGCCATATGGGAGGGCACAACAGCTGACGGGATGCTGCAGAGTTGGCTAGGGAGGAGCCAGACAAACCTTGCTGGCTTACTTTACTTTTGCCCCAAAGTGGTATAGCCAAGGCAACTGGTTACACAAATTCATCACTTCCCCTTGGACACTGCAGAATCACTTCAATGCCAAGTTAAATCATTGCTGCTGCTGCTAAGTCGCTTCAGTTGTGTCTGACTCTGTGCGACCCCACAGACGGCAGCCCGCCAGGCTCCCCCGTCCCTGGGATTCTCCAGGCAAGAACACTGGAGTGGGCTGCCATTTCCTTCTCCAGTGCATGAAAGTGAAAAGTGAAAGGGAAGTCGCTCAGTCATGTCCAACTCTTCGCGATCCCATGGATTGCAGCCCACCAGGCTCCTCCGTCCATGGGATTTTCCAGGCAAGAGTACTGGAGTGGGGTGCCATCGCCTTCTCCGAGTTAAATCATTAGGAGCACATATATTATACTATGCCTTCAAGAAATCATGATTTAATGTTATGGCTTTGCCTTTTGCCAGAGATAATTAAGAATGTTTTCATATAGATATAAAACTGCCTATCATGACAGTTTTTATTATAATGTTTAAAACCTTATTATATAAACAATCTCCTAATTAATTTCTCTTAATATGCTGGGAATGTTTGTTCCTCATGTTGGACTAGCATACTTCCTTCATTTTCTTTCTTTCTTTTTTCTTAAAAAGGGCTTAATAATTTATTAAATTTCTCTTTCACCTTGACGACTAGGGCAATAACAATGAAATGTGGCACACAATTGGAGTAAATTTGGTGTAGAGAGACTTGATGGTAAAGCCACCTCCCGCTCCTCATCTTCAACATGGCTCTTGTTTTGGTTGTTTTTGTTATCATTGTTATTTTTATCATTAGTTTATGCTGATGTGTCTTTCTAGTAAGTCACTTTTTAAGTGACTTGGTGGAAGTAGCTGGAATTTACTTAATAAATGGACTAATTCCTGAAAAAGTAGGTAAAGTGTTAATCTTTCTCAGAACCGAGAACTCATTATTTAAACCTCATATTGTTTTTCTCTGAGTCACATAGAGTTGAGAATAATGCTGCCCTTTCTCCAACGTATTTCCATCTGAGGCAATTCTTTGTTCTGTCAAATAGATTTATTTTCTTTATCAGACAGAAATGTGGGCAAAAGAAAATGATCTCATTGTGTATGATTCCTGACATGATACCAAGGGCTCCAGACTACAGTGAAATTTGGCTTTAGAAATGACTTGAGAAACCTTTCTGGTTTTGAACACCTGTTCAAAGAAAACCTGTTTGAAATCATTCACTGCTGTTCATTCCTCAGTGGCAATACAGACATGCTGTTGTTCTGATCTTTATGTTAGTGTTGAACAGCAAAGGGCTGGTGTTTGGGTTCCTACCCTGCTTTTATTTTTTTAAAAAGAAAAAAAGCTGTATTAAATGATAATACTTACATATTGGTGTAGTAAGTCTCTGTTTACAGAAACAAACATAAGTTAGTGTCCAATTCAAAGAGCTTCCATAGGTTAACATACCTGTAGAACCATGACCAAGATCAAGAAAAGAAAATCTACTAGCTTCTGTTACTTATCCTCATACCCCACCCAGTTTCTAGATCTCCCCAAAAGAAAACATAACTTGGCTTTCTGACACCATTGATTACTGCTTTGCCTGTTTTTAAAGTCTGAAAATGTAATCATTTAGTATATTCTTTTCTGTCTAATTTTCATGAAATTCAGCCTCGGTGCTGCAGGTAGTGATTAATCATTTTTATGGCTCTGTACTAACACTTCACTATATGAATATACCACTAGCGGGCTATAGTCCATAGGGTCACAAAAAGTTGGACACGGCTGAGCGACTGACACTTTTAACTTTCACGACAAGTTATGTATCCATTCTATTGTTGATATCCACTTGGGCTGTTTTAAATTGTTGGCTCTTAAAAAGAATGCTGCTATGAATATTCTTGAATATATATGTCTTTAAGTGAACACTGTTGTTGCTCAGTCACTCGGTCATGTTTGACTCTTTGCCACCCCATGGACTGCAGCACGCCAGCTTCCCTGTCCTTCACCATCTCCCGGAGTTTACTCTAACTCATGTCCATTGGGTTGGTGATGCTATCCAACCTTCTCATCCTTTGTTGTCCCCTTCTCCTGCCTTCACTCTTTCCCAGCATCAGAGTCTTTTCTAGTGAGTCAGCTCTTCACATCAGGTGGCCAAAGTATTGGAGTTTCAGCTTTAGCATCAGTCCTTCCAATGAATATTCAGGACTGATTTCCTTTAGGATGGACTGGTTTGATTTCCTTGCAGTTCAAGGGATTCTCATGAGTCTTCTCCAACACCACAGTTCAAAAGCACCAATTGTTCAAGGCTAAGCCTTCTTTATGGTCCAACTCTCACATCCATACATGACTACTGGAAAAACCATAGCTTTGACTAGATGGACCTTTGTCATCAAAGTAACGTCTTTGCTTTTTAAGTGAGCATAGGCATGCATTTCTTTGTGGATATACCTAGTTGTTCTGGGTCATAGCTATTATATATGATCAACTTTAGTAGATACTAGAAAACAGTTTTCCAAGTGACTGTACCAATCTCCACACTCGCTAGCAGTATATAAGAGTTCTAGTTGTTCCACATCCTTACCAGCTCTTGTTATTGTCATTATGTAATGACAACTATGAAATCATCATTGCATGACTATGTCATGTTAGTCATTCTTATAATAACTGATAAAGAGGAACCCTTCTCTTAGGTTTATGACTATTTGGGGAGTGCTGTTCTAATCTTCTATCCATTCTTTTGCTCTACAGCAATACCATAAAGATTCTTTCCTATATTTTCCTAGAAATTTTATTTTTTGTTTTGTTTTACATTTAGATCAATAGTATGGAATTGTGTATAGGGTACAAGGTAAGATATTTTCTCCATAAAGACATACAATTGATTTATTACAAAGACTATTCTTTTGCCACTGCTCTACAGTGTTACTTTTGTCATAAAATGAATGGTTCATATGTATCAGGATCTGTTTCTTGACTTTTCCATTTAACGTATTAGTCACCAACTAATACGATTTTGAGTTGAAACATTGGTCATACTATCTGCTACTCTGGAGTGTCTGACTGCGGTTGCTCTTTAGCCTTAGCATAAAGGTCTGCAAAAGTGAAACCAATTAATGCAGACCAGAAAAAATAGTAGAGATTTTATTCATCCTATTCCCTTATTTTTAAAATGGGAAAAGAAATCTATCCAAGTGTGCTGAATATCTTCTGTTTACCCAGCCAAATCCTCTCTCCATCCTTCTCCACTTGCTATGCCTATGGAGATCCTTACATTAACGGGCTCCCTTGCTTTAAAATTTTCATTTGGTTCAGTTTATGGGGAACAGGGACTTGAGGATGAAGAAAAGTGAGGTCAGGTATTTATTCCCTTAGCTATCTTCCTATAGGCTGGTTGATGATCTCCCTAATACAGCACCTAAGGAATGTCCCTCTCTACACAGCCATCTTCTTTCAGATACCAATGATCATTCCTTTCTTTTGTCCCAGGTTGGGGGTGTTAACAGTATTCTACCATTACTAGCCCCAGGATACCGCACTGGGATTCTGACACTGCATGATTAGAGGCATCCATGTTCCAGACAAGAGAATGGGGACAGGACCCCAGGAAGAGATAAAGGGCATATGTCATTCTCTTGATGAATCTTCTTAGAAGTTTCCATATGACACATCTGCTCACATTTCATAAACCACATCTTGGTCATTTGGCCACAGCTAGCTGTAAAGCTGAGAAATGTTTTAGATAGCTAGTGGTTATGTAAGTCCCTCAGTCATATTCAACTCTTTGTGACCCCATACACTGTAGTTTGCAAGGCTCCTCTGTTCATGGAATTCTCCAGGCAAGAATACTAGAGTAGGTTACCACTTCCTTCTCCAGGGGATCTTCCCCATCTAGGGTTTGGACCCAGGCTTCCCATAATGCAGATTCTTTACTATTTGAGCTACCAGAGAAGCCCTTTAGGTAGCTAAGTGCCAAACTAAAATCTTACAAGATAAGAATAATAGTTTCTACCACTCATACCATTTAGCTCAAGTCTAGTCATTAAACATATATTTGATGCATACTGGGACACTCACTTTTCTGAGATAGAGAGATGAATGAGAATGGCTCTGGTCCAGTCTAATTTAAGACAGAGATTCCTGCCTCCATCAAATGACCATGTCAGTCCCTATGCCAGGCATTAGGGATTCCAGAGTGCACGAGACAGCGTCCCTACACAAGACATCAACAATGGCTATGTATGTCTGGAATAGCTGTTAGTCAATGCAGGTTACCCAGGGGAGATGCGGCAGAGAACAGAAAAGGAGATCTGTCTCTGAAGGACATCCATGACTTTGCCACGTGAACCAGGAGACAGACCTTCCAGGCTCAGACACAACATGAGGAAGACACAGGGTGTGAAAAGACAGTATTTCAGGAAGCAGTGAGGATTCCGGGGAGCCTAAGAACATAACCTATATGGACGAAAGTGGGTAAAGGCAAGGCTAGTCAAGTCCACAGTGGCCAAGAGTGGCAGGATCCTGTGGGCCAAGGGCAGGTATTTGACAAATGCCTTTTCACCCCACCCACCAACCTCTTCCATGGTACATGCCCATGGAGAGCTTCCAATTAGTCATAAATGAACGATAATATCAAATCTGGAAGTACATCAAGCTCAGGCCCAAGTTATATCCTTCAGGAAATTTACTAGAGATCTGAATCTTGAAATTTCAGCCTCCCTCTTGGCTTAAACAAATCTGATGAAATTCTGGAATAATTTGCTTGACCTGACTCATTCCCAACCTTGGGAAGAAAGACAAGCAGGAGAGGGGAGGGTATCTGGGGGACTCACTCCCACCCAGCATCCAGTGTTTAGAAATGGCTCCAAACTGTTTTGCAATAAGCACAAAAATTTAAAATGAAAAAAAAAAAAAAATTTTTTTTTCTCTCCCCACAGGCATATTCTAGAAAAGAAGAGGAAGAGGAGTGAGACTTCCCTGGTGGGTCCAGTGGTTAAGAATCCATCTTCCATTACGGGGGACGCGGGTTTGATCCCTGCTCGGGGAACTAAGATCCCACATGGCACAGAGCAACTAAGCCTGTGAGCCGCAACTACAGAAAGTCTGAACACTGCAACAAAAACCCAACGCAGGTGAATTTTTAAAAAGGAGGAGAGAGGAAGACTGTAAAGGAAGGAGCATTACACATTTTCATAAGCATCCACAATGCATCAGATATTATTCGAGTTGCTGGATGAGCAAGTGCTGTCCCTAAAGAGTTCATATACTAATAGAAAGAAAAAAATGCTTTTAAAGTGCTTATCGTCTAAAATATTTCAGGTACTGATAAGTATACTATGAAGAGTCTAAAAGAGAATAGTATGGTAAAGAGTGACTATTTCGTTAAGGCATGAAGAGGTTCCCTCTAAGAGTTGACATCTGGGTTAAGACCTTGTATTAGTTTCCTACTGCGGCTGTAACGAATTGCCAGAAACTTAATAACTTAAAACAATAACACAACTTTATTGTCTCACAGTTCTGGAGGTCAGAGGTCCAACACAGGTGTAACTGGGCTAAAACCAAGTTGTCAGCAAGGCAGCACTCCTTCTGAGGGCTCGAGTTCCTCGCCTTCACCAGCCTTTAGAAGGTGTACTCATTCCTTTACTGTGGCTTCATCCTGCAACTTCAAAGTCAGCAGAAGGCAGAGTTGCACCTTCAAATCTCTGATTCTGATACTTACTCTCCTGTCTCCTTCATTCACTTATAAAGGACCCTTATGATTACCTTGGACCCACTGAAATAATCCAGGATAATCTTCTCAAGATTCTTAATCACATTTACCAAGTCCCTTATGCTGTGTAGGGTTCTAAGGATTAGGATGTGGGCATCACTAGGTACCATTCCCACACTAGGTGTGATTCTACCAATCACAGACCTACATGGTGAAACAAAGGCAAGCTGCAAATCTTAGGAAAGAGCATTCCAAACAGAAGGAAGAGTAAGTGCAAAGGCCCTGGAGTGGAATAAACATAGCATTCTTAAGGGATGGAAATACAGAAAGGAGGCCACGTCTCCAGAGTCCAGTTTTCTCTACTGTAGTTTGGAAAGGAGGCTTCTGCTATGGACCTGTCACATCTGAGAAAGCAGACAGGGTACAGCAAACCATCCCAACTAGGAAATACAGTTGGCAAATATATTTGCTTGTAGATATATCTACTTTGCAGCCTATGCTTTGCCAAATTTTTCAAAACTTTATACTCTATTTTTTAAAACATAAAGTCAAATGTTGTTTTTAATACCTTTGAAATCATTCACTGGAAATACCCATCTTTTCATTTCATGTTGGAATCCATCAACACTGATTTTTAAAACTATACCATTTGTTGTCTCTCAACCAGTAGATAAAATCTACAGCTGGAAGGAGGTGGAATATTAAGGATGAAGTGGTATTTGTGAGAAAATTCAGAGTATTTAGAACACATGTTTCTTTTCCCACATGAAAATGCAATTTTTTAAAAAATAAAAGAATACCATTTAATACTTATTTATAGTGAAGTAAAATAAATCAAAAAGCATTCTACAAGTCTCCGAGAATACATGTTTTCAGTATTCCAGATTACTGGATAGCAGGTTCAGGAGAAGGTCAAAACTTAACTTTTCCAAAATCTGCTTTTTGTTTGTTGGTTATCACAACACTGAAGACTGCAATGATTTTTCTTTTGACTCAATCTCTTTTTCATCTGTGATTTCTTCCTTCAGCTTTAGTGAGCTTAAATATCTGCTTAAATGCTAGGATACTCATTCTAACAGTAGCTACCAGCATCATCCCATTAGTCTTTTAAATGTGAAATTGTTACTGGGTCAGAAAGGTAGACAGATACGGAGTGGGCGTAGTGTGCTGTCATCTCCTCGTGGCTCAGAGCATGATACAAGGGTCAACAGGGATCAACCAGCACATAATGGCGTCAGCCAGAGAGCAGTCCGCTAAGTGCTGGTGGGTCAGCAAGTGATTGATGGGCTGCTGAGGTCCAATTCCAAGGCACAAACCTAGCAGCTCTTCCCAGCCTGCTGTTCTTTATAGAGTAGAAACTCACTATTTTTGTCTTATTTTTATTTTGTTAATTTTAATATTGCTAATATCTTTGCCACAAAATCTTTTCAACCATATTATGTAAAAAACACTGTCATCCCCAATTTATTCATTCCATAGGCAACAACTGTTAAATGCTTCTTTAGGCTCTCAGAATTGCCTTTCTATGTTTATAATGAAGTATAGTATTGTTTTAAATTGTAATGTACCATATCATATCTTTCTCCCCTTGTGAATGGTCGACACTGTACACATTGTTGGACAATTTACATTTTCTGCTTTGCTCAATACCCTGGGTGACCTTCCATGGCAGCAAGTCAGCCTTTTGAAAGTGCCCCCTGCAGAATCGCAGACCTCATGGTTTCTCTGTGGTTCATTGCTTGTGTCTAAAGAAGAGAGTTACTGAAATGTGTCTAAACCATGGTTTTCAAGAGAAAGGAATCCATTGTATACGCAACTGACTTCATCCCAATGTATGACTTTGCTTTGGCAGTTAGTATATTATTTGCCTTATCACATCATCTGAGATAATTAAAGGACTTTGAAATATTGCCTTCATTCATCTCATGGCTTATGAACAAAACTCTCACAAGGCTTTCAAATTTGCCATTTCAACAAATATCCACTTTGACTGCCCAGGTCAAGTAATTTCTCTAATAGAATATATTATAAAATGAAATAAAAACTTGAATCCATTACCATAAATTATGAAACAAAGGGGTCATCATGCTTGTAAATTTATTGACAAAAAACTTAGAAAACATCGGTATGAATATTTTTTCAGAAATCTTATAAGGTGATAAATTATTTGCCTTTAGTGGCATATGAAAACAGAATGAATTCTCCTAGTATATTCAATGATTTCCTCCTCAAAGATGTACCAGTGGCTCCAACCAAGGGAATAAATTAAGATTTCATCAAAATCACATAAAACATGGTTTTGAACAGTGATGGGTATTAATAATGTCTAAATAGATAGCATATTTTCCTTTTCCCCTCATTAGCGAAGCAGGCTTTGATCTGGCCTTTGTGCTCTGAGGAGACAAGGTAACCCTCCATGCAAGACATCACCCAGAATACAGGAGGTCCTGGCCTTGGAACTTTGTATAACCAAATTAATAAATCTCTGTCTTGAGATATATTATACTTTTCTAAACAAGAAAAATGTAAATGAGAGCAATCCACTTTTCTTGCTACTAGCAACTGCCCCAGCTAAGCCAGATTTTGCCTATGATATATGGTATATAGGTTTTATTATCAAGCAGATTTGTTTCATGTTATTTTATTTTATAACAGCTTCATTGAGATAATAATTCACATAGCATACAATTCGCCCACACTTAGGTTTTAGTTCAAGTTTCTCAACTTCACTAAGCATTAGTCTTTTTATCTGTAATATGGAAATAATATTTGTAAGACCCACTGATTTTTTTGAGCAGATTAATGCACTCAGGCTATCACATGGCACATAATAAGTACTAAACGAGAAAGTGTTAGTCACTCAGTTGTGTCCGACTATATACAGTCCTATGGACTATAGCCTACCAGTCTCCTCTGTCCACGGAATTTTCCAGGTAAGAATACTTGAGTGGGTAGCCATTCTTGTTGGGGTCTGGATGCCAGGTTCTTTCATAGAACAGAGAAAGGGAGGAGTTGAGGAAGTAAAGACGATTACTTTGCAAATATCTTCTGGAATGGCCTACTTCAGGGAGGGGATGTCTTCATCTCTTTAGGCAGACGGGCAGGGTTCTTTGAGGCAGGCCATTATGTATGGTTATATAACAAAAGCAATGAAAAAGGTTAAAGTCAGAGAAACAGATCCAGCGTGGAGTCACGAGCGGCTCTTCCCTGCATCACTCTTTCAACTCCAAACTACAAACCCCTCACTGCACCCCATGGAGGTAGGAGGGGAAAGTGGGGTGCTGCATTTGACTTTTTCCCTCTCTCCACCTCTTCCTACTTTCCAATCTTGTCTGGGTTTACTAGACAGTAGAAACTGGGTTCTTTGTTCCGTTTGTTTCCATTGATGCCCCATTTTGCACCCCTCTTCCCACCCCTGATCCTGGGCAACTGGAGGTCTGAAGGGATGATGAACCTGAGAAAGAAAATGGGGTTATCCGTGCAAGTCCGTATGTCCAGTGAGTATACAGGCATGAGGTATTCATATTAACCTCTATCTCTCCCAGTCTAAACTTACTTCATCACCATAAAAACATCCTCCGCTTCCTTTTCGGGGTGCAGGTTTATTATCTACTTTCTTTCTTGGAAGATGAAATTTGAAGGGTTTTATAATTCAAGGTTTACTTCTCTGTGTCCTTGCTTTTCTTTGTTCTCAGATACCATGTACACGATATGCTGCCCTAAGTGGAATGTTATAGGTTGAATAATGGTCTCTCCTTCCCCAAATTTACATGTGCAAGTATCTCAGAATGTGACATTGAGAGAAGGGTCATTGCAGATGAAATTGGTTAAGATGAGGTCATTCCATTAGGGTGGCCCCTAATTCAGTATGACTGGTATCCTTATTAAAAGGGGAAATTTAGACTCAAAACACACACAGGGAGATAAAGGCAAGATTAGGGTGCTACCTCCCATGTAGCTCAGTCGGTAAAGCATCTGCCTGCAGTGCAGGAGATCTGCATTCAATTCCTGGGTTGGGAAGTTCCCCTGGAGAAGGAAATGACAACCCACTCCAGTATTCTTGCCTGGAGAATCCTATGGACAGAGGAGCCTGGCAGGCTACAGTTCATGGGATCCCAAGAGTTGGATGTGACTTAGCGCTCTCTTTATTTCTTTCTACAAGCCAAGGAATGCCAAAGACTGTCAGCAAACTATTGGAAGTTGGAGAGAGGCCCAGAACAGATTCTCTCAGGGCCCTTAGAAAAAAACCAGCCTGGGGAATTCCTGGCAGTCCAGTGGTTAGGACTCGAAGCTTTCACTGCCAGGACCTGGGCTCAGTCCCCAGTTCAATCCCTGGCCAGGGAGATGCCACAAGCCATCAATTAAAGAACAAAAACAAACACAAAAAACTCAGACTTTAAACCACAAGACAATACATTTCTGATGTGTAAGCCTCCTAGTTTGTGGTGCTTTGTTACAGCAGCTCGAGGAATCTAACACACAGGGGCATATTGTGTTGTGTTGTCTTTCCCGCTTGCCGTTGTTCTGGGATAACTTCCTCCCTCCCCACCTACTGCAAGAGCTGCCATGTTGAACAACACGACTCCAATCCTGACAAATTCACTGCGAACTTGCATTTGAACCCAGGGAGCAAGTCTTCAGTATTCTTGCCTTGAGAACCCCATGAACAGTATGAAAAGGCAAAATGATACGATACTGAAAGAGAAACTCCCCAGGTCAGTAGGTGCCCAATATGTTACTAGAGATCAGTGGAGAAATAACTCCAGAAAGAATGAAGGGATGGAGCCAAAGCAAAAACAATACCCAGTTGTGGATGTGACTGGTGATAGAAACAAGGTCCAATGCTATAAAGAGCAATATTGCATAGGAACCTGGAATGTCAGGTCCATGAATCAAGGCAAATTGGAAGTGGTCAAACAGGAGATGGCAAGAGTGAACATCAACATTCCAGGAATCAGCAAACTAAAATGGACTGGAATGGGTTAACTCAGATGACCATTATATCTACTACAGTGGGCAGGAATCCCTTAGAAGAAAAGGAGTAGCCATCATTGTCAACAAAAGAGTCCGAAATGCAGTACTTGGATGCAATCTCAAAAACGACAGAATGATCTCTGTTCGTTTCCAAGGCAAACCATTCAATATCACAGTAATCCAGTCTATGCCCCAACCAGTAACACTGAAGAAGCTGAAGTTGAATGGTTCTATTAAGACCTACAAGACATTTTAGAACTAACACCCAAAAAAGATGTCCTTTTCATTATAGGGGACTGGAATGCAAAAGTAGGAAGTCAAGAAACACCTGGGATAACAGGCAAATTTGGCCTTGGAATACGGAATGAAGCAGGGCAAAGACTAACAGAGTTTTGCCAAGAAAATTCACTGTTCATAGCAAACACCCTCTTCCAACAACACAAGAGAAGACTCTATACATGGACATCACCAGATGGTCAACACCAAAATCAGATTGATTATATTCTTTGCAGCCAAAGACGGAGAAGCTCTATACAGTCAACAAAAACAAGACCTAGCTCAGATCACGAACTCCTTATTGCTAAATAAGACTTAAATTGGAGAAAGTAGGGAAAACCACTAGATCATTCAGGTATGACCTAAATTAAATCCCTCATGATTATACAGTGGAAGTGAGAAATAGATTTAAGGGCCTAGATCTGATAGAGTGTCTGATGAACTATGGAAGGAGATTTGTGACATTGTACAGGAGACAGGGATCAAGATCATCCCCATGGAAAAGAAATGCAAAAAAGCAAAATGGCTGTCTGGGGAGGCCCTACAAATAACTGTGAAAAGAAGAGAAGCGAAAAGCAAAGCTGAAAAGGAAAGATATAAGCATCTGAATGCAGAGTTCCAAAAAATAGCAAGGAGAAATAAGAAAGCCTTCCTCAGTGATCAATGCAAAGAAATAGAGGAAAACAACAGAATGGGAAAGACTAGAGATCTCTTCAAGAAAATTAGAGATACCAAGGGAACATTTCATGCAAAGATGGCTACAATAAAGGACAGAAATGGTATGGACCTAATGGAAGCAGATGTTATTAAGAAGAGGTGGCAATAATACACAGAAGAACTGTACAAAAAAGATCTTCACGACCAAGATAATCATGATGGTGTGATCACTCACCTAGAACCAGACATCCTGGAATGTGAAGTCAAGTTGGCCTTACAAAGCATCACTGCGAACAAAGCTAGTGGAGGTGATGGAATTCCAGTGAAGCTATTTCAAATCCTGAAAGATGATGCTGTGAAAGTGCTGCACTCAATATGCCAGCAAATTTGGAAAACTCAGCAGTGGCCACAGGACTGGAAAAGGTCAGTTTTCATCCCAATCCCAAAGAAAGGCAATGCCAAAGAATGCTCAAACTACTGCACAATTGCACTCATCTCACACACAAGTAAAGTAATGCTCAAAATTCTCCAAGCCAGGCTTTAGCAATATGTGAACCATGAACTTCCTGATGTTCAAGCTGGTTTTAGAAAAGGCAGAGGAACCAGAGATCAAATTGCCAACATCCGCTGGATCATGGAAAAAGCAAGAGTTCCAGAAAAACATCTATTTCTACTTTATTGACTATGCCAAAGCCTTTGACTGTATGGATCACAACAAACTGTGGAAAATTCTGAAAGAGATGGGAATACCAGACCACCTGACCTGCCTCTTGAGAAACCTATATGCAGGTCAGGAAGCAACAGTTAGAACTGGACATGGAACAACAGACTGCTTCCAAATAGGAAAAGAAGTACGTATATTGTCACCCTGCTTATTTAACTTATATGCAGAGTACATCATGAGAAATGCTGGGCTGGAGGAAGCACAAGCTGGAATCAAGATTGCTGGGAGAAATATTGATAACCTCAGATATGCAGATGACACCACCCTCATGGCAGAAAGTGAAGAGGAACTAAAATGCCTCTTGATGAAAGTGAAAGAGGAGAGTGAAAAAGTTGGCTTAAAGCTCAACATTCAGAAAACTAAGATCATGGCATCTGGTCCCATCACTTCATGGGAAATAGATGGGAAAACAGTGGAAACAGTGTCAGACTTTATTTTGGGGGGCTCCAAAATCACTGCAGATGGTGACTGCAGCCATGAAATTAAAAGACGCTTACTCCTTGGAAGGAAAGTTATGACCAAACTAGATAGCATATTCAAAAGCAGAGACGTTACTTTGCCAACAAAGGTCTGTCTAGTCAAGGCTATGGTTTTTCCAGTAGCCATGTATGAATGTGAGAGTTGAACTGTGAAGAAAGCTGAGCACCGAAGAATTGATGCTTTTGAACTGTGGTGTTGGAGAAGACTCTTGAGAGTCCCTTGGACTGCAAGGAGATCCAACCAGTCCATTCTAAAGGAGATCAGTCCTGGGTGTTCTTTGGAAGGACTGATGCTAAAGCTGAAACTCCAGTACTTTGGCCACCTCATGGGAAGAGTTGACTCATTGGAAAAGACTCTGATGCTGGGAGGGATTGGGCACAGGCGGAGAAGGGGACGACAGAGGATGAGATGCCTGGATGGCATCACCAACTTGATGGACATGAGTTTGGGTGAACTCCAGGAGTTGGTGATGGACAGGGAGGCCTGGCGTGCTGCAATTCATGGGGTCACAAAGAATCGGACACGACTGAGCGACTGAACTGAACTGAGCAAGTCTCCAGTGACTGAAGCAGAAAAATATAAAACTCGGCAAGTGCCAACAACTGTTTTTTCCACCACAAAGAGAGGGCCAGTCTGCCACAAGACAAAGCTGGCACCCAGAGAGGCAGAGGCGAGGCTGGGAGAGCTGGCTGCTTTTCAGTCCTGGCTGGTCGGTGCCCTAGGATCCAGCTCCATCGGGACCTGGCTGTGACTTGAATTCCAGGAGAATGCCGTGACTGTCTGGTAAACTGCTCTTTTTGCTCAAGCTAATTTATACAAGTTTGTGGCACTTGTTACTGAAACTTCTAGTTAATATAGTCTCCAAAACTCATGCACTCATATTTGTAACAGTAAGTGGAAGATTACTATTCTAAGAAACTATGCTTTTATCAGACATGGGTGCACAATTCAGAAAAGAGAGCATTAATTAAAAATAAACTTAGAGAAAAATTATGGAGTAAGTTTTGTTGGAATATTCTTTGTTCAATGAAACTTTAAGCTATCATAAATAGCAAAAAGTTAATTTATTTACCTTTTAGATTGAAACAAAAAATAATTCAGCTACAGGCAACTTTTATCTTTTATTATCATACTGAAATGCTTGTTTACCGACAGACACCACGTACTTTGTTCACTAATTAAAAGTCATTTTGCAGAGTTGATTGGGATGGCTGTGAGAGTCATTTAACTATTTATTGTGTTCTACTAGATTTATTTTCAAAAAAATGTATTACCCTGTGATAAGTTTCAAGTGCCTGGCATTTTGCCCTAAAAAATATTTGCTACTTAGTGTATAAACAATAAGCTCTTTTCCTGTCTACCCATTACTGCATTAAAATTTCAGAAAAAGATTATTTAGTTTTAATTATGATTTATACACTTAATGGCTTCAAAGTCCTAGAGATATAACCTCAAAGGTTTATATTAAAAAATGGATAAGCAAGTGAAATTTGATGTTGGAGATTAAGAAATAAATTCCATAATTCTTATGCTATTTTGCATACTAATTGGGGAATATATTAGTTTTCTGTTGCTATTTAACTCTTTACTCCAGAACTTAGTGGCTTAAAATGACATTAAATATTTATTATCTCACACAGTTTCTGTGGGTTAGGCATTTGAGAGTGGTTTAGACAGATGGTTCTGGTTCAAAGTTTTACATGAGGACTTCCCTGGTGGTCTAATGGTTAAGAATCCGCCTGCCAATGCAGGGACTCAGGTTCAATCCCCAGTCTGGGAAGATTCCCCATGCTGTGGGGCAACTAAGTCCATGCGCCACAACCACTGAGGCTGGCGTGTGGAGACCGTGCTCCACAACAGGAGAAACACCACAGCGAGAAGCCTGCACATCACAACCAGAGAGTGGTCTCCACTCACCACAACCAGAGAAGGCTTGCAGGCAGCAACGAAGACCCAGCACAGCCAAAAATAAAATCAATTAATTCAAAACAACAGTTTTGCATGAGGTCGCTGTCCAGATGTTGGCCAGGGTGACAGTGATGTGAAGGCTTGACCAGTGCTGGGACATTCATGTTCTAGAAGTGGCTACTCATATGGCTGGCAAATCAATGCTGGCTGTAGTCAGGAGGCCTCAGTCCTCATCACCTGATCTCCTCACAGTTTTGGCTAAGTGTCCTTATGACATGACAGCTGGCTTAACCCTGAGTAAGTCATCCAAGAGGGAGCAAAAGTTGAAGCAGCAATTTTTTTATGACAACCCTAGGTCCTACAGTGCTATTTCCACAATATCCTGTTACATGGACCAGCTCTAGTCAATATGGGAGGGTAAGAATACTGGAAGGTAAAAATCATTTGGGCCCACCAATCATCTTGGTGAACTTCCTATTTTGCAACAAATAGTGAGAAAAAAAAAAAAAAACTATGTAAAAAAAAGTACAGACAATGCTTTTCAAAATGATATAGTTAAGAAAATATTTTAATATTTAAAAAATATAATAATTTATAATAGAGTCACAGAATTCTAAAATCAGAAAGACACTTGGATATCAACCACATTAACTTGGTCATGAAGACTGAGACCCAGAAAGGCAATGATGCTTTTCTAACTTCACATAGCAAATAAGTGACTGAATTAGGGTTAGATCCAAGGCCTCTTTATTGTGAGGGTTTATGATGAATAAACTGACCTGGAAACCAACCTCCATTCCAACCTCCTTCCAATATGCCTTCCTCTTGCAGAGACTAGAAAACCCAAACACTATCCTAAATTCCCTTGCAGCTAGAGTTCTGGATATGATTTGGTTCAAGCAATCAGATTGCTGACTTGAAATCTGGAAATTGGACATGATAATGAAAATGGGCTGTTTGCAATTTGTGTTGCTTCCGTCAGCAAAGGTTGCTGCAAAAGAGTTGCGTTGTCCCATGGTTAAGGTAGCAGAAGTACCCATGCTCTGGTCACCAGCATGGCTAGAGACAAGAGGCAGGGTTCAGATGAGTTAGAATTTACCTAGCAGATATGATGTTTTTTCAAAGCTGAGCCTTGCAGCAATGTGTCCTGATCTCTGAAGAGCACATATTCTTAGACCGAACAACTTCAGTGGCGATTGCTACAACCCAGAAGTGAAGTGAAATGAAATGAAAGTCACTCTGTTGTGTCTGACTCTTTGCGACCCCATGGACTATATAGTCCATGGAATTCTCCAGGCCAGAATACTGGAGTGGGTAGCCTATCCCTTCTCCAGCAGATCTTCCTGAACCAGGAATCGAACCAGGGTCTCCTGCATCGCAGGCAGATTCTTTACCAACTGAGCTATCAGGGACAACCAGGAAGCTGGGGAATTAAGTGGTTAGCAGCTCCCCTGGAGGACCAGTTCAATGGGGTGATTCTTGAAACTGCTGCTGGATCCTAAGCCCAGAACCATTATTTCAGTTCACCCAACAATTTTGTAAGCACCCAATTCCCTGTATTAAATCCTATTCTCTTAAAATGGAGCAGTGCTTGTTATCCACACCTAAATTCTATTATATAGCATGTTAACACCCAAGAATGAGAAAAGCAGCCTGACATATGGAAGCTGGCCTGACACATACAGCAACATTTCATGGTTGTTAGGAAGCAACCTGGCACTTGCAGATAGGCCATGTATTCTACTGTTGAATGCAAACAACTTCTCAGAACATCAGCTTCAGACAAGGCCCTTCTGTTGACTGTGATGGAGCCAACTAAAGACCATTCTTTGTCATGTCTGAACAGTGATAAATATGAACATTGTTCAAATCACAAAAAATAATCAGATATCCCCCTATTCTTGCTTATCTGAGTGACTACTGCTCTTTAGTAATTATAACCTCAGTCTTCCCTCTTCCTAGATAGGATTTATTAAGACACCCAGTTGTAGTTTTCCCCCTCTTTTTGACAGCTTCCAATCTACACACAGGCCCTGTTTCCTTTGCCTTCTGCATGTCACCTAACATATGCCCAAATCCTGCAACTCCTTTCTAACCCTCTCTTACTGGTGCACAGGCTGCTACCCAGCAAAAAAGTAAGAAACCCAGCAGATGTGTTCCTGCTAATCTTTAGCTGAAAGGCATTGACTTGCATAATTTGGTTTGAAAACCTGATGCTGTTCTAGTGGTATGAACTATTTATACTGCTGACTTGCTATAAATAAATACTGTCTATGGACAAATGAATGATTTGATGTTCTCTGCCTTTTCCCACCTGTACTTCCTTCTATTCCATCGCTGTGTGCTCAGTCGTGTCCAACTCTTTGTGACTCCTTAGACTATAGGCCACCACGTTCCTCTATCCCAGCAAGAATACTGGAGTGGGTTGCTGTTTCCTTCTCCAAGGGATCTTCCGGACCCTGGGGTTGAACCTGAGTCTCCTGTGTCTCCTGCATTGCAGGTGGATTCTTTACCTCCGAGCTTCCTTATGAAAGCCAAAAAATGCCCTGGTAATAGTTTTATGTCACCAAAAGCCCAGAAATTATATCTATCAAATAATAAAAAGAAAATAATAAAAGAAAGACTAGAGGCTAAGGGTACAAGGCAATTGAAAATGAGAGATAAGCAATTATATACTGAACTGGATGATAATACAATTTCTTTCTTTCTTTCTTTTTTTTTTTTTGGCTACCCTACAGCAGCATGTGGGATCTTAGTTCCTTGAACAAGGATACAACCCTTGCCCTGCATCCTTGCATTGGAAGTGTGGAGTCTCAACCACTGGACCATCAGGGAAGTTCTGATAATGCAATTTCTTGAATGCCTATAGTGTGCCAGACACTTGTGACAGTAATTTACTATCATTGGCATCACAATTATACTGCAAAGTAGAAATTTTATAAATAATTCTTATTCTATAGAGGAGAAAAACTGAGGCCCCTGGGTCTAATGACTTACTTAGCAAAGTGTTCCCTTCTACCAAGTAATGGTGGAATCTAAACTTGGGTTACTAAAGATCTTGTGTTTCCACTACAGAAACAGAGATAACATGGGCTTTTCTGAATGAAAACAAAAGAGCATTCTTTTCTAAGTATTAGATCTTTGGCTTTGGTGTTTTCAGAATAGAAAACATTTATTAAATTATTTGAAGGTGTCTTAAGACCCTAATGCTGGGAAAGATTGAGGGCAGGAGGAGGAGGGGATGACAGAGGATAAGATGGTTGGATGGCATCACCAACTCAATGGGAATGGGTTTGGGTGAACTCTGGGAGTTGGTGATAGACAGGGAGGCCTGGCATGCTGTGGTTCATGGGGTCGCAAAGAGTTGGACATGACTGAGCGACTGAACTGAACTGAACTAAGAAATACTTGATTGAGTACCCATTTTCTGTTTATGGCTGAAAGCCTCATCACAGAGTTAACGATTTTTCAACTCTGTCTTGGGAAAAATATAAAATCTACAAAATGAGCAAATAAATGAATTACACAAAAATTTGTGCATCTTTCCTAAAAGATAAATTCCCCATGAAATAGAAGATAATGCACCCACTTTCTGTTTAACGGTAAGACTAAAGAACAGAGAATGATTTACTAGATGGAGAAAAATCCATTAATACGTATAATGTTGAGTTCATGACTGAATGCTATTGTTTAGTCGTGTCCAACTCTTTTATGACCCCATGGCTCCTCTGTCCATGGGATTTTCCAGGCAAGAATACTGGAGTGGGTTGCCATTTCTTCCTCCAGAGGATCTTCCCAACTCAGGAATCAAACCCATGTCTCCTGCTTGGCAAGTGGGTTCTTTACCACTGAGCCACCTGGGAAGCCCTTAATGTTGTTACTACCAATCCTTTCTGCTTTGGGAGAGGTTATAAAAGAGTTTAGGTGCTTCTTACTCTTTGACATAGTCACCTAGTTGTGAGTAAAAGCCTCTGTAACCACCCCCTCAAAATCTCAAATTTTTTCAAATTTGAAAATCTCTTTTCAAATCTGAAAGAGGAGAGGAATATCCAGTTGAGCTCAGATATTTGGGAGAAAAAGATGGATTTTTACAGGTTGAACAAGGAAATCGGCATAGTTAGTATTTGAAATTTGCTTTTTTTTTATGTTGAGAAACATGATTATCTCTCACCTGATGCTTGTTAATCCTGAGACAACAGGACTTGTTCAAGGAGCTACCAGCAATTCACTGTGACTGGGGGGAGGGGAGAATGTGTGGAATTGCAATATATTACTTTGGCTTTAAGTGACTGGAATCCACTTGCTCTGGCTTAGGCATAATGGAGGGGGGTTTTACTGTTGATTAAATCAATAAAAGGGCAGCAACAACTAAGTTGCCAGGAAAGCACAGATGCTAATGAACTTCAGGAATAACTGAACAAGTACCTAGAACATAGTGACATAAATAATTATTGAATGAAAAAATAAACTAGAAAGTAGAATAATGCTAAGCCTGTCTCTGCCTGGCATCTCCCACCTGGGAGAAAATATGGCCACTGACAGCTAACAAGTCTTCCGTCTCATAGCTTCTGCCATCAGAGAAGACTGACTAATGCTAAGTTCTCTCAGTTCCCAGTAGAAAAATTCCAGGAAAGGGCCCTGATAGCACTGTCTTGGATCAGATGCCTGCCTCCAGACTGATTAGCTGTCTGACTGTCTGCCTTGCCAGACTGGCCAGCATGGCCAGATCACATAAGAACATCAAAGTTGCCACCACAGTTACATGAATTCGAGTGGGAGGTAGGAACGGAGGAGTCTCTGTACCGTGGGGTGATGTAATCACCCTGCAAGGAGGGACGCCATTAGAGATATCCCTTAGGAAACACACTTACTGTGTCTCTGTATTATTTTGCTAAGGCTGCCATAACAAAAGTGCTGTGGACTGGGTAGCTTAAACAAGAGAATTATTATTATTATTATTATTATTATTTCCTCACGGTTCTGGGGGGCAGAAGTCTAACATCAAAGTGCCGGCAAGGTTTGTTTCTTCAGAGGCCTCTCTCCTTGGCTACTTCTTGTCTTCACATGTTTTTCCCTCTGAGCCTATGTATGTCTTAATCTCCTCTTTGTATGACACCAGTTATACTGAATTAGTGTGTTAGTCACTCAGTCGTGTCAGACTCTTTGCATTGTATCCGCATGGACTGTAGCCCTCCAGGCTCCTCTGTTCATGGAATTTTCCAGTCAAAAATCTCTTCTCCAGGGGATCTTCCCAACCCAGGGATCGAACCTGGGTCTCCTGTATTGCAGGTGGGTTCTTTACTGTTTGCCTAATGATCTCATTTTAGTTACTTTTTAAAAGACCCTATCTCGAAATACAGTCACATTTTGAGACACTTGGACATTAGGACTTCAACATATAAATTTGAGGATCACACAGCTCAACCCACAATAGTCTCTAATAAGAATATTTTTGAGGATACTCATTACATAGTGTTTTCTTTCTGACCTGGGTATCAGGAAGAGTTATGCAGTTTATTTTCAGATATTGCCACTATGGTTTACCGAATGGTCATGTTTTCTCTTTATTCATGGCTTTTCTGAGGCTTGTTGACTGATAAGTGACCCATTTGGAGGATTTCATGGTGTCAATTTCTGTTTATTTCTACTTTCCAGCTATGCTTTCTGTTCTGTTCTGTTTCCTTTTCTCTTTATCATCTATTTATAATTCATGTTATCTTTTTATATGATATAAATCTCTGTATACTCTGAATGTATCCATAATGGTATTCCATATGCTTGATAGATAAATAAATAAGCTCTTACATCATCAACTATATTTATATAAGTAGAACATCATCAAGGAAACACAGAGGAAGTGTATATGCTAATAATAAATGTCCTTTGTGATAAATCATCTCAAATTCTCAAAATTCTTTTTGGAAAGAAGCAGAGCCTATAAAAGAATACATAAATTGGATAAAAACAAGATGTGTCACAAGCTTTTTTTTTTTAATCCAACAGTAACTAGGCAAATCAATGCTTAAATTAGCACAAAGTGGTGAAAATAAGACTTCCTAAATTGATTTTTCTATATATTTGCCTGGAGGCAGACACAGAGTAGGAGGAATTAGGTTGTTGCCAGACCTAAAGCACTTTTCTGAGCTCCATCAACTTCTATTAATGGGCAGTGACGCCATTCTGGCCCTGAGCCAGCCTCCCAAAGCACTTAGATTTGTTCAACAGGCTGGCTGGAGGCAGGCATTGATTGCATCAGAAACGTGGCACCATACACACACCACTGATTCAGGCCAAACACCTCCAAAGAGAACTGACTTCCTGTGACGCCAGCAGAGAACAAATGGCCATTGCCCAGGTGGCTTTGCAGCAAGGAGGGGCGAACAGCCAGAGGCCCCTCCCCAGGTCTCCACAGGGCCTCTGAGTCACAGCCGTGAACAGCCGACATAGACATTGACCCAAACAGCCTGGGTGACTTTAGTTCCATTTTATGTAGTTAATGTGTGGAACAGTGTGAACGTGTTAGCTGCTCAGTCGTGTATGACTCTTTGCGACCCCATGTAGCCCACCAGGCTCCCCTGTCATGTCCTTTCTCCAGGCAAGGATATTGGAGAAGGTAGTCATGCCCTCCTCCAGGGGATCTTCCTGACCCAGGGATCAAACCTGGGCCTCCCTCATTGCAAACAGATTCTTTACCATCTGAGCCACTAGGGAAGCCCTTAGTTAATGTGGTGAAGTCACAAATGTATTTTTAAAGGTACATTGCTTCTTCCTGAATTCCCTGCTTCCCCATCGTCCTAGACTCTGTTCAGTGGTTTGTCCCAGCATTAATTCCATCATGGCCTGTGCCTAAAGTGCTCCTAGGGTAGTGAAGGTCCCAGTGCTTCTAAGCCACCATGGTCCTGCATGCTACACATCCATATCCCATTAGGGTGTGAGAGAGAGGGAGAGAGGAAGGAGAAAGAGATGAAATAAATGCTTGATGTGCAGCAGGCTTCTTAGACCTGAAAAACTTACACATAGTCAATGAAATCGAGAGTCAAAGTCCTAAGTCCTCAAAGATTTTCAAATGCAGAGTGAAATGTATCTCTGAAAGGCTCAGGGAACAGAGAGAGGATGTTAGGGAGAAACAGAGGAAATCTGAATAAAGTATGAACTCTATAGTTAGTAATGCATCAATGCTGGTTTGTTAATTATTGCAAATATAACTTACTAGTGTAAAGTTTTAATAATAGGGGAAATTGGGTATTAAAGAAATTAAATTCTTTGGATTTAAAACTTCCAAAATAAAAGGCTCATGTAAAAATATATTTTAGAAATATAATATATGTAATATTTTATATGCTACAAATGTATTATATTTATATCTACAATAGATTTGCTTCAAAATAGTCTATAATCTAGGGATGGGGGGATATTGACAGGGGTATAGAGGAAACAAGACTGGCTATAGGGACTTCCTTGATGGTCCAGTGGTTACGAATCTGTACTCCCAGTGTAGGTGGCATGGGTTTTATCCCTGGTTGGGAACTAAGATCCCACATGCTACATGATATGGCCAAAAAAAAAAAAAAAAAAAAGATTGGCTATAACTTAATAATTGTTGAAATTGGGTGATGGATAAATGGATGGGTATATTATATTAATATTATCCTTTCTATTTTCATATATGTTTAAAACCCTCCATAATAATAAGATCAAAAATATACACCCTCATTAAATTGAGAACTTAGAAGAAGAAATATAAGGTATATGGACTTTAGTCCTGACCTCTTTTTTAAGTCCACAAGTGTATGCATAACTTGCAGCTGAAGAGTAGCATATTTTATTACTGCTAAAGAGTACGGGGTTCCTATTTTGTAGGGCAAGTCAATGGTATTGATTTGTGTCAAATCATGTGCTTCAGAGACTTCCCTTCCAGGGGGATGCATTATGTTAGGCTGACCCACCATCCCACCATCCCCTGTGAGCAATGGCAGACACTGCCTTCTCCAGACTGGTCAGAGCCAATGGAGCCATAGTTTTGGAAGGATATTTTTCTCCATGTGATGACAGAGTAGGCAGCTCAAGTTCTGAGTCTGATCTGGGTAAAAGTTCCTTAGTTATCTGTGACATGAAGTAGGAACTGATAAGTTCCTCTGCACTTTGCCTGCCACACCTCTACTGGTGCCAAAGCAGTACCATAAATAGGTGGTAGCCATTAGTAAGACAGTGCCCTGAATCCTTCCTTTGAGGGTACTGGTTAAGCTCCATCTCCTGCTCCTGCATCCCTCTTAAGTGAAAAGTACTAGCGGCTATCCAGGATCTCAAACAAGACGCCTGGGAGCCATTCATCCTTGACACCAGGATCTCCTTAATCTTCTAGAATCCAACCAGTTCCCAAGTTCTGAAGATTCCACCACCTTCTCTTCCCTCAAATCTATGCTCACCTCTCCATCCGTGCTGCCTGTTGGAAGTTCAGACTCAGTCTTGATCTCCTGAACTATTTCACGGTCTCCTACCCCATCTTCTATCCTTGCAACCTATTTTGAAGCTGCCATGAGGATGAGTACCATGACCATCTCACTCATTTTCTCGGAACCCCCTTGGTGGTGCCCCACCACCTTCAAGATAAAGATCTTGCCTCTTAGTTTGGAACACAAAATGGATTACAACTAGGCCTCTGCCTATCTCTGCTTCCTTTTATGCCCCATTCCTCCAAGTTCAACTGCTTGTAGTTCTCAGACTGTGCCAAGTGGTGCCACATCTCTTTGTGGCACAGATATAACTGTGCCATATCGCTTCAGCTTTGCTCCATGGTCATGCCTGTTTATACTTGTCCTCTCAGTAGAACTCCATATCTTTCAAGACTGAGTTTAAGCACCACCCCTAAAGAAAATTATCCTGATCAGGACCTGTCGTGGAGGCGAGTGTAGGGTAAACCCAGCCTACACTCCACTCGCCAAATTCCATGTTCTGGGGTAGGAAATACGTGATCCCAGAGGATGAGGCTCTAATTTACAAAAAGGTGTTGTATGTGCTGACTGCAACCCTCCTGCACAAGTGGAACCAACTATTCTGTCTTTCGCATTCCCCCAATACTCCCTATATAGCAGTCAACACTCACTGAACTTGTAGTTTAGTGGAGAGAGGTAAGACAGAGGTTTACCTTAGCCTACCTAGGGCAATGCCATCTCATTTCTGACTGGTAACTGCTGTACATAGCCCAGAGCCTGGCACATAATAAACAATCATTGAGTAAATGATACTATAAATAATGCACTAACTCAGAGAACTATATTGTTTTATATATTATGAGCATATTTGTTTAAGGCACAGTTTGCAAACAAGTAATGTGATAGCACATCAGAATTTTACATCTGATGAAGTGTGACCTGGTTCAGTGAGCCATGTTGGTGAATATCCAGCTCATGACTAATGATCTCAAGACCATCGTTAGCGGCATCCTCAGGAAGAGGCAGAGGCCACTGCTTGGAACCACCAGTCCCCAGCTCCCTTGCAGAAAGGCCAGTGCAGCCGGGAGGGCTCATAACAGGAGGCCTGTTGAAAACAAGCTGTGGTTTCACTCTATGTTTGGATTTCTGTACAGGGAAGGGCACTTCCTCTTGCGTTTGATAGAGCCAAATAACACATTCTGGGTGGAGAGGACTGTGGTTGTAAACCTCCTGTTGGACATAGGAAAAGGTAGCGGCATCCTCGAACTGGCTGAATACATAGCTTGGAACAAGAACTTGGGTGGCAGGCAACCAAGGAGTGCAGATGGCTTTTGCTGCATCATTTTCTGCTGGGATTGCAATATGAGGGAGGCTTTGTTGATTTGTGTATAGTCTGTTATGCTTGGCAATACCCTCTAGTTAGCACTGGTTGAATACTTGCTGGCTTGTGAATTCTTCGGGATAGAGGAGAATATAAAAATATCCCAAGGTTCTCCTTGTCTTCCCCTTGTTGCAGTTAACCTAGGGCAATGGGAAACAGAGAGCTGTGAACGCAGGCACTGTCTAGAGAAGTAGACAGACCACGAGTATGAGGGAAGCTGAGTCTTTGTCTGTTTCACTTCCATGATGGTATTTACCACCAAGGCTATTTTTGTCTATTTTAAGGAAGAAGAAAATCAGATCCTAGAAAAAAAATCCTATTTTGAAAAGCATTTCAGATTGGAAGTGGTGTCCAGGCTCTGGAGGGACAGAAACTCTGTCATAGATATGTCAGAGTTTCTGTCCCTCCAGAGCCTGGACACCACTTCCAATCTGATTCCCATTGAAGCACTACTGCAGGAAGAGGAAGAGATGGGCCTGACCAGCAGTTTCTCCAAGTGAAAGGCCCGCATGTGCTCCCCTCCTGGAACAGGCCGAGCAGGAAGCAGGAGGTGTGTGATGCGTAACATCGTGGGGGTCAGCAATTTGAAGGATGAAGAAATCTACTGTTTGTAATCCTCACCTTTCAGACGTATTTTCTTTATTCGAATCCCAGGAGCATCCATTTTTAATGAACTGATCTTTGGAAAAAACAAAACAAAAACACAAAAAAAGGCTAAGTTATAAATGAACTGTTTGGCTGCACTGTATGTCACTTTTGCTTATTGTCATGTGAACTTGGAAATTAAGGTTACTCGTATGCATAAAAATTCTAAATGAAAAAAAAAAAAAAAAAAGAAAAGCATTTCAAAAAAGCAGCAGGAAAAAAGAAAACTATTAAAGCCATATCTCTTGGAGAGAGAAATAAAAATTTGGATTTTGTTGGAAACAGTGTTCCCTCACCCAGTACTGTCAAATCCATAAAAATTGGAAGGGAAAAAAGTTTTTCTCAGTTTTTGCAAGCATAGGGCATTTATTCTCCATCTCATTTCTTAATCTGGCACTTTCTTTCTTCAAGTACCAAATCCAGTAAATGTTCTTTAAATGGAAAGAAAAAGAAAAGCATTAATGAATGCCAGAAAACAGTTTCCCAACTAGCCAGCCAAACCACAAATATCCAAAAATGTGATTTCATTTTGAATAATATAATGAAGAATATAAAAAAGAAATATAAAGAGAAGGGGGAAAATATATTCTAAACATCTAAAGGATTTCTAACTTCAGATTGTGCAGGAAAAACACATGAAGAGAAATAGCTAATCAATGATCGACAAAATTGAGATGATTACAGCAGTCAATGAATGCTAAACCCTCATAAGGGTTTAATCTGTCACCTACTCTGAGTTTCTAGAATTACATTCACATTCAGTGTCTGCATTTTCCTCAACTGTGAATGGAACCAAGGATGACAAGGAACCAACTGAGAAACTAAAGGTGGCATAATGTGAAGACATTAGTGTTAAAATCTGTGTTTTCTAAGCATCATTTCTTCCTCCAGGGAGGTGGAAAGGCTGCTGGTTATTGTTGTTTAGTTGCTCTGTCGTGTCCAACCCTTTGCGACCCCGTGGACTGTAGCCCACCAGGCTCTTCTATCCATGGGATTCTCCAGGCAAGAATACCAGAATGGATTGCTATTTCCTTCTCCAGGGGATCTTCCTGATCCAGGGATCAAACCTGCATCTCCTGCATTGGCAGGCGGATTCTTTACCACTGAGCCACCTGGGCAGCCCAAGGAGGCTGGTATAGGCTGACTTAAGTACACAAAGGATGGCCTCTACAGCCCTGAAACTGGGAACAGAAGCGAGATGATTCATAATGACTTTGGTAATTTCTCTAACCTGCTCCAGAGCCCAGGAAGGAAGGCTTAGACTCCTCATTTGTTTTCCCCAAACACCTGGGCACATCTCTCTTGTTGCCTCTAAACAGTTATTGTATTACAATGCCTTCCATATCTCCCTTGTTAGATTATGAACTTGAGAGCTAGAGTATCTTTATATCTCTGATGCCAAGTACAGTAGCTGGAACATAAGTTAATTTACACAATAGCTTCCTTTCTTTGAACTCAGGCCCCTTTAGTTCTGTCCTATGATTATATAATTATGTTTTAGTACTGGCACATAGGATGCATTATTTTTATATTTCATAACCAGAGAAACTGAGGTATGTACACCAACTACATCTAGATTGGTGTTTCTCCGACTTCAGTGTGCATGCAAAGCATCTGAGCCTCTTGTTAAATGTAGGTTCTGATTGAGCTGGACTAGGGAGGGGCCACGGAGAAAGCAATGGCATTCCACTCCAGTACTCTTGCCTGGAAAATCCCATGGATGGAGGAGCCTGGTGGGCTGCAGTCCATGGGGTCGCTAAGAGTCGGACACAACTGAGCGACTTCACTTTCACTGTTCACTTTCATGCACTGGAGAAAGGAATGGCAACCCACTTCAGTGTTCTTGCCTAGAGAATCCCAGGGACGGGGAAGCCTGGTGGACTGCCGTCTATGGGGTTGCACAGAGTCGGACACGACTGAAGCGACTTGGCAGCAGCAGCAGCAGGGAGGGGCCTGAGATCCTGCCTTTCTAGCAAGTTCTCAGGTGATGCCAATGCTCTTGGTCCACAAGATTGAGCCACGTGGAATTTACATTCTCTCCTGAAGTCCAGAAATGAGAGGCTGAGGGTGCTTTGGAAGTTCTGCTATGTTATCAGGGGCCCACGTTTCTTCCATCTGCTTTATTACCCTAGGTGTGCTTTTACAATTGATGCTTTCAAGTGGTGCTGGAGAAGACTCTTGAGAGTCCTTTGCACAGCAAGGAGATCAAACCAGTTAACCCTAAAGGAAATCAACCCTGAATATTCACCGGAAGGATTGCTACTGAAGCTGAAGCTCCAATACTTTGGCCACCTGATGCAAAGAACTGACTCATTGGAAAAGATCCTGATCCTGGGAAAGACAGAGAACTGAAGGTGAAGGGGCACCAGAGGATGAGATAGATAGCATCACTGATTCAATGGACATGAATTTGAGCAAACTCTGGGAGAAAATGGATGACAGAGGATCCTGGCGTGCTGCAGTCCATGGGGTAGCAAAGAGTCAGACATAACTTAGCAACTAAACAACAAGATGCCTTACAACCTCATGGTCTCCTCTTGTCTCAGGATGGCAGCTGCCACTCTGGCTATCATGTTAGAAGAGAAGAGGAAGAACCAAGAACCAAAAGGTGTATGGCTGGGTCAGTCCTTATATTAGAGTTTTTAGAAAGAGCCCCAATCAATAACCTTCACTGTTTAGGAAAAACTCACTTCTCCCTTGTGTTTCCCTTTCACTTTTACATTACTACCACACTCATAACACTTCTGATACAAGACATGTGAGGTTTTTTCCTCCCACATCAAGCAATTCTGTGCCACCAGCTGGGTGTCCTACAATTTAACTTGGTTTTGACACTATCTACCTGGAGATAGGGGCTTCCCAGGTGTCATTAGTTATAAAGAACCTGCCTGCCAATACAGGAGATGCAAGAAATGCAGGTTTGACCCCTGGGTTGGGAAGATCCCCTGGAGAAGGAAACAGCAACCCACTCCAGTATTCTTGCCTGGGAAATCCCATGGACAAGAGGAGCCGAGCGGGCTACAGTCCATAGGATCGCACAGAGTCGGACACAACTGAAGCAACTTAGCATGCACCTGGAGATAGCATCAAATTTTAGAAGGTAAGGGCTTGGCCCCACAAGACTGCTCATCTGCCCGATTCCCACACTTCAGATCCCAGTCCTAAGTCCAGGTTTTCACCTGTGCTTCTGACTAACTGGTTATAAATTGGAGGTTCCCATGCCCCCTTCCTCAGGTTCAGTTAATTTTCTAGAATGACTCACATGATTCAGGAAACCAATTTACTTACTAGATTATGAGTTTATTACAAAGGATCGTACTCAGAAACAGCCAGATGGAAGACGTATGTAGGACAAGATGTGGGGAAAGGGTCTTGGAATTGCTGTGCCCTCTTGAAACTGACCCAGGTTGGATTTATGTTGGTCTTTGAACAGGAAGGAAGCGGGCAGGGCACAGCCTTTAAAAGAATGACATAACCACGCACGCGTGCATGTTCAGCTACTTCAGTTGTGTTCAACTGTTTGTGTCCTTGTGGACTATATCCCGCCTTGCTCCTCTGTCCACAAGATTCTCTGGGCAAGAATACTGGAGTGGATGGCCATGCCCTCCCTCAGGGGACCTTCCTGACCCAGGGATTGACTCTGTGTTTCCTGTGTCTCCTGCATTGCTGGCAGATTCTTTACCTCCGAGCCACTGGGTAGCCATGTGTGTGTGTGTTAGTCGCTCAGTCGTGTCCAACTCTTTGTGACCCCATGGACTGTAGCCCGCCAGGCTTCTTTGTCCATGGGATTTTCCAGGCAAAAATACTGGAGTGGGTTGCCATTTCCTTCTCCACTGGGTAGCCATCAGTTCAGTTAAGTCGCTCAGTTGTGTCTGACTCTTTGCGACCCCATGAATCGCAGCACGCCAGGCCTCCCTGTCCACCACCAACTTCCAGAGTTTACTCAAATTCTTGTCCATCGGGTCAGTGATGCCATCCAGCCATCTCATCTTCTGTCATCCCCTTCTCCTCCTGCCCCCAATCCCTTCCAGCATCAAGGTCTTTTCCAATGAGTCAACTCTTTGTATGAGGTGGCCAAAGCTTCATTATTTAGGCTAAAGTTTCAGCTTTAGCATCAGTCCTTCCAATGAACACCCAGGACTTATCTCCTTTAGGATGGACTGGTTGGACCTCCTTGCAATCCAAGGGACTCTCAAGAGTCTTTGAGCATGACCAAAACTGGTTAGAACCAACTAGGTCCAAGATGGTGAAAGACTTGATTTCTAGTGGACCTTGAGCCTCATACACTCATTGTAATACATTAGCATAAGTTAAGTGACACATCCATCAACACCATGATAGTTCTGAGGCTGACCATCAAAGATCAAAAAGTGAGAGGTGGTCCAATTCCTGGAAATCTCCACCCCTTCCCCAAAATAGTTGGAATAATCCTCCTGATCATTAGTCTGTGAAATTTTGTTGTTTTCAGTCACTCAGACTCTTTGCGACCCCATGGACTGCAGCATGCCAGGCTTCCCTATGAAATTACCCAGCCCATAAAAACTAACCATGCCTTATTTCTAGGCCTTTCACTTTCTGAGCTGGTCTATGGAGTGTGTTTCTCTCTAAATAAATCCACTTCTTACCTACCACTTTGTCTCTCACTGAATTCTCTGTGAGATGAGATATCAAGAACCTAAGCTTCATTAAGTCCTAAGACCAAGTGTATGTCCTCAGTGAAAAGGCCATGGATTTGGGCTTCCTTGGTGGTCTAGTGATTAAGAATCTGCCTTGCAATGCAGGAGACATGGGTTCAATCCCTGATCCAGGAAGATCCCACATGCCACGAGGCAAATAACCCTGTGCACCACAACTACAGAGCCTATGTTCCACAACTACTGAGCTCATGTGCTCATGGTCTGCAACAAGAGAAGCCACTGCAGTGAGAAGCCCACGCACTGCAACTAGAGAGCAGCTCTCACTCTCTACAATTAGAAAGTAGCTCCCGCTCTCTGCAACTAGAGAAGCCCATGTGCAGCAACCAAGACCCAACACAGCAAAAAAAAAAAAAAAAAAACAAACCATGGGTTCAAGTCCTAATCTGAGTTGCATGGTTTCACTCTGATTTTACCACTTCACGTGCTCACTGCACCAATAGATTTCCAAACTCCTACCTTGTGAGTTGTTGTGGAAGCTTCATTATTTAGGCATGATTGATTAAATAATTGGTTATCTGTGATGGATTCAATGGCCCAGCCTTTCTCCCCTCCCCTGAGATCAGGGTGGGACTGAAAGTTCCAACCCTCTAATCACAGGGTTGGTTCTCCTGCAACCACTTAGGTATGGTCCAAAAGTCACCTCGTTAGAATAAACTCAGGTGTCATTGAAGGGAGTTTCTTCTGAATATCAAGACACCTTTATCGCTCTCATCACGTAGGAAATTTCAGGGGTTTTAGGAACTCTGTGCCAGAAATAGTGATGAAAAGTGAAGTGAAAATGAAAGTGAAGTCGCTCAGTGTCCGACTCTTTGCGACCCCATGGACTGTAGGCCACCAGGCTCCTCTGTCCACGGGATTTCCCAGGCAAGAACCAAACATATTAACATATTTCTTTATATAAATCACAGTATCATATTCACCTACATCTCACTGGCCAAAATGGCATAGTTACCTGTGTATCACAGTATCATATTCACCTCAAAATGGCATAGTTACCTGTGTAAAGGAAGGATTGAAAATGTGGTTTTTCAGCTGGGTGCACTGCTGATAACATTCAGCTGAGATTCTGTTAGTAAGGAAGAAGGGGGAAGGGAGGCCAGGCAAACAAGTAACAGCCTCCGCATCCTGAGTGGGTACTCAGTTGAACCCAACTCTGTGACCTCATGGACTGTAACAGCCTCTTCTATGAATCAAATGAGAATATTATGGATCCTCAAGACTCTGATGCTGGGAGGGATTGGGGGCAGGAGGAGAAGGGGACGACAGAGGATGAGATGGCTGGATGGCATCACTGACTCGATGGACGTGAGTCTCAGTGAACTCCGGGAGTTGGTGATGGACAGGGAGGCCTGGCGTGCTATGATTCATGGGGTCGCAAAGAGTCAGACACGACTGAGCCACTGATCTGATCTGATCTGTTAGTCATCCATGGATTTAATCTCTGGACTTGTGGACTAAAAAGTTGCACAACATGAGAGTTTGCGAGTTAAGTTGTATTGGGGGCAAAATGAGGACTGCAGCCCAGGAGAGAGCACGTCAGATATCTCTGAGAGACTGCTCCAAAGAGGTAGTGGGGGAAGGTGAATATATAAGATTTTGGTGAAAGGGGAGTTCAATGCAATCAAGTACTTACTTTACAAAAGGTTTTCTGCTAGTCACACGGAGAAGGCAATGGCACCCCACTCCAGTACTCTTGCCTGGAAAATCCCATTGACAGAGGAGCCTGGTGGGCTGCAGTCCATGGGGTCGCTAAGAGTCAGACACGATTGAGCGACTTCCCTTTCACTTTTCACTTTCATGCATTGGAGAAGGAAATGGCAACCCACTCCAGTGTTCTTGCCTGGAGAATCCCAGGGACGGGGAAGCCTGGTGGGCTGCCGTCTATAGGGTTGCACAGAGTCGGACACGACTGAAGCAACTTAGCAGCAGCAGCAGGCACAAGGAGCTGATGTCACCATGAAGGCATTTAGTGTTTTTCTAGATATAAAGAGATGCAAGGACTGGGATCATGAAATCAGTTCCTGAAAATGTCTATCTAAAGACTTGTTCCACCAGTTTCCCTGGAGCACAGAGTGCCTCACTCTCCACCCTGAATTCCCCTCAGGGGACGTTGAAGGTCGGCAGCTGCAGCAGCACGGGGCTCAATCTCCAAAGAGGCAGATGGCAAGTGCCCTTGTTGTTGTTCAATCACTGATAAGTGCCAATTTGTAGTTGACAGCTGGACCCCATTCCTAAAGAGATCATACCGTTACCCTGTTCAGGTACAGATAAAAAGTCAGTTATCTTTGTGGCAAGTTCTGCCTTGGATATTCCCTGACTTCCCTTCTTGACAGAAGCCATCATCACACTAGGCTCTGAAACTTGAAGAAAGTTGGGGGAAATCAACTCTTCATACTTTTGCTGCTTCATCTTTGGAATAACATTAATATTAAATACTTTGTGTGGTTTGGGCTTTTTTTACACAAGTTCTCAGATGCCAGGGAAGCACTGTGACATCAGTTGAGCAGCTGGCTCACATAAACTGGCAGGCCCTCCAGCTATTTGTCCCTGAGGTTATGGCTTATAAATCAGGGAGTAAATTCAAAGGGGATGTGCTGCTTTCCAAGCTTAGTGCCAATTCAGTTTATTCCTTGAGTAGAGTGGAGTCACCCAAGGAGAAGAAATGCCAGACCATTGATTTTTGCCTGAGAAATCACATTCTTTTCCTGGCCCTTTGCCCAGGACTTCCAGGGAGAAGGCAGAGGCCAAGAAGCAATGTATATTCTTGAAAGGGAGGCCTCTTGAGTGAGTAAAATGATGGCACCTGTCGGTGGCTCAAGACAATAATAGAGGACCCGGGCGGGGTGGGGGCGGTGCTCTCTGAGATGCATGTCCTGTGTCCTTAATTATGATGGGGAAAACCAGAAAGAGAAAGGCTGTCTTTTGTTTTCCTTCCCTTCTCCTCCTATCTCAAGGAGTTTACTCCTCCAAAATTTCACTCTTAGGATAGTGAATAGCTGTAGCATGTTCATCTATTACTACTAGTATTAGAAAGTGAAAGTGAAGTCGCTCAGTCGTGTCCGACTCTTTGCTACCCCATGAACAGTAGCCTACACCAGGCTCCTCCATCCATGGGATTTTCTAGGCAAGAGTACTGGAGCGGGTTGCCATTTCTTTCTCCAGGGAATCTTCCTGGGATCGAACCCAGGTCTCCCGCATTGTAGACAGACGCTTTACCATCTGAGCCACCAGAGACTACTAGTATTGCTAAGACTTAATTCCTTAAAAATAATTTATGTAAACTAACCAAAATTAGCTGTAATTTGTAAATGTAATATAATCTATCTATATCCGCTCCACCGTAGATTTGGAGGGGATGGGAGAGGGGAAGAGGGTAGTCCACTGTGAAATGAAACTATCCCCTGCCATATTGATATACAAGAAATGTCACAGCCATCGTTGATTTCTGGCCTCCAAATGTGAATGAGGGCTCCCAAAACAGATACCGCCACCCCCACAGCGATTGCTGAGGAGCTGGGGGAATGCAAGTTAGGGTTAGAATAGCAAACAGGAGTCCAAAATGGCCGTGGCTAAAAGACAAGGAAGGGAAAAGCCTGCAAAAATAGAACAAAGGAGGACCGGAGTGAGGACCTCAGGTAGAACGAACAGCACTCCTGGCTAGCCCAATTTACTTAGGGCAGGCCCAGGGGAGGAAAAAGCATATAAAAAGAGGAACCAAAGGGCTCTCTCTCCCTCCCTCCCGCTCTCTCTCCCTCCCTCCCGCTCTCTCTCCCATGCGCTGGCACGCTCCCCCTCTCTCTTCTCCCCGCATCTTTAGGTCGGCATGCCCTCACACCTCAAGGATGGATTTTCCTGCTATTTTCTAAATAAAATAGAGCTGTGACACGAAGCTGTAACACTGATCTGTCTAAGTGCTGTAACACGTCTGTTTGAGACCTGAGAGCCATAACGTAGTCTGTCCAAGACTCGAGAGCTGGGATGCACTGAGGGCTTTAATGTCCGTCACTCCAAATCTTTGTTGTGACGAGACAGAACCGAGGAGAATACACTCGCCTGACGCAAGAATCAGCCATCTGCCGTATCTACCACCCTTAAAGTGAACGAGGAAACAGGACTCGGCCCCATATACCTGAGGTACATATGAAAGGAATAAACTCAGTGAGCCCAGAGGCTTGCAACTTCCCATACACTGAAATTCCTTAACTTAATATCTGATTTTTCTTACCTCACTATAATCTTTGATGTTCAGACTGCCTGTTCCCTTCGTTGCAAACTGATATATATATATATATATATATATATATATATATATATATATATATAGCCTGATTCACCCTTTTACCTCCTTTTAGCCATTTTCCCAGAGCTACTGAAATGCCGTCTCCTGGGTTCTGAGTCCTAAACATTCCCACCAAATAAAATAACTCTCTACTTTAAGGTTGTGACTATATATTTTAGTCAACACCATGGATCTATATACATGTCAAGCATTATTACAAATCAAATGTTTTTCATATATACTACTCTTTTTCAAGTGCTATTGGTGTAGTCTTAATTATTAAATGCAAATTTTTTTTAACTGTGATTTAATTTTTAATTGAGAAAATATGGCAAAAGCAATCACTGGATATTAAAAATACAACAACCATTATGTGACAATGTGCAAAACTTTGAATATTAAGCAGACATATTTATACTTGGACACTGAGACCCTCTATTCCATACTATCCGGGAATGAACATTTCTATTGAGTTTTGGGATTTTTTGTGTTTTTTTGTATTGAGTTCGATCTAGAAGTTGGTCTTTGTGTCCTGTTTATGTCAAAGAATGTGGAATAGATGGGTAAATGTATCTACAGCTAAGAAAAAAAATGTTTAAAGTTTGGAAAGTCAAAGAAGTTGATACCTGATTCCTTTTGGCCCATGGGCCTGAATTTCACAAAGGCTTTTGCAGAGTAGCATGCTTCATACTTTCATAAACTAGTTATTGAGTGTGTACCATTTACAAGGTGTTGTTCTAGGTGCCTAGAATACAACAGCAAATAAAAGAGACAAAAATGCCTACATTCCTGGAGCATAAAATCCTTTATATGATTTGGTGGGTGAGGAAAAAATGCCAACCAAACACTCCTCATATGAGGTTACCCAGCTAAATCACCACTCCAGCTTTGGCAGTAAGACCAAGAAAATACTTACACATAACTGAAGGATTCTGCAAGCCCACTGATAAATCTTACCATGCTGTAAACTGGTTTCATCTTATTCATTTATTTCTCAGAAACTAGTAAAACTAACTCTGAACACCTAGAATCAATGCAAATCTCATCACACCCCTTCAGAATGCTACTGCTGCTGCTGCTGCTGTCACTTCAGTCGTGTCTGACTCTGTGCGACCCCATAGACGGAAGCCCACCAGGCTCCCCTGTCCCTGGGATTCTCCAGGCAAGAACACTGGAGTGGGTTGCCATTTCCTTCTCCAATGCATGAAAGTGAAAAGTGAAAAGGAAGTCGCTCAGCTAGATACCATCAAATGAAATATTCGTTTCTGAAGACAATAATTTTTAAAAGTTCACCTTTATTTCTCAGAAACTTGCTACAGACAGTTTACTTTAAAAATACGTCATGATGAACAGCGAATAAATGTTCCTCCCCAGACGGGACCCAGACCAGTCCGTGAGGCTGGTGAGCAAGGTGATATGGAACCCCGAAGAATTGTGAGACACCCTGACAGTCACCAGCTCTCCATTGGCAACCTGCCTCATGAGGTGGATAAATCAGAGCTTAAAGACTTTTTTCAAAATTATGGGAATGTGGTAGAACTGCGCATTAACAGTGGTGGGAAATTATCCAATTTTGGGTTTGTTGTGTTTGATGATTCTGAGCCTGTTCAGAAGGTGCTTAGCAACAGGCCCATCATGTTCAGAGGAGAGGTCCATCTGAATGTGGAAGAAAAGAAGACTCGAGCTGCCCGTGAAGGGGACCGCTGGGATAACCGCCTGCGGGGGCCTGGAGGCCCTCGAGGTGGGCTGGGTGGTGGCATGAGAGGCCCACCTTGTGGAGGCATGGTGCAGAAACCAGGATTTGGAGTGGGCAGGAGCATTGCTCCAAGGCAGTGAATTGCTCTTCACCAGTCTTCAGGCAGCAGTACAAACTAGCTCCCACAGAATGATGAATTTCTTCAGCCAACCTTGGTATCTTGGAATATGATCCTAGTCTATCATAAACTGCTTAAGTTTGTACAATTTTACTTTTTGTGTTAATGGTGTGTGCTCCTTCTCTCCCCTGCCCCCCACCTTTTAGTCCTTCACTTCCAATTTTGTGGAATATTTTAGGAAAAATGGATCTTTAAAGAAGAAAAAAAAGACTGAATTTCTTTGCTTTATTTGCATATAAGACTGGATTTTTTTTTTTTTTTAACAGTTTCCCCAAAGGAATGTGTCTTGCTTCTTACTGACATTTGGTATGTTTCATTCATTGGACTATTTCTTACTTACTTTCTATGTATTTCAAAAGCCTGTGAGAACTACAGGATTTGATAAACATTTTGAAGACCGGAGAAACCCAAATTGTTTTCCTCTTTCAGAGTCATGACTATCTTCTGGTGTGGAGAAATTGCCATTGGAAAAATTGACAATTTTGATTCTCGTTGATGTGGTTAAAAACTGAATAAAGGTGTTCAAGTTTTCTTTTAAAACATGATCACAAAACAGTTCTAAAATCTACTGTTTTTGACATTGGAATTTAAGTTGTGAGATAGGTTTAAATGTCTAGAATGCAACTGATAAGCTTTTCTTGAACTGTTTTTTTTTTTTTTTTGAAGTAGAGTTTTTTTCATGTTTAATTTGTATTTGTAAAAAAAGAAAAAAGAACAAAAAAAATTTCCAAATCTAAGTAACACAAAACCAGAGCAAAACTGTTGTGCCTTCTATTTATCTTTGATTCCAGTCTTGGCAATTGTTTAATGAAAAAAAAAAAAAAAAAGACCCCTAGATTTGTTCTATCAGGTTCAGAGAATGTTGGGAATTATGACCCCATTTTTTACTCTGTATGTCTTGTGTTCATTTGTTATGCCTTATTCTGAAACTGAGTTTCAAACTGGAATGCCTTTGAGTACAGATGCTTCTGTAGAGTCCTTTGACCTGAATAGTTCAGCATTTGTATTATTTCAGTGTCTATTCAGAATCCTAATCATAGCCCGTAAGAAAGAATGTGACATTAATGTTGGACTTTGATGGTGTGCTTGAGTGAGTGCTAGGTTTTTTGTTTTTTTTTTCTTTTAATCATAGCCATATGGTAAATTTTCTGTTTTGTTATGGTTCCCTTTCCCTGGTGGGCATGCAGTAGGTATTTCTTGGAAATGGCCAATTTTTATTAAAATGTTTCTGGAAGATCTGGCAAAAAAAAAAAAATACCTCATGAGGGGGTGGGGAATGCCTCATAGGGTCTTGTGAGGATTTCATCAGAGCATTTCAAAGGGTGCGGTGACTTGGAACAGCTACCCTGCATTCTTCTCATGGGACTCCTGGCAGGAATTCCAAGAGGCATTTTGGGATGGTGAAGGATCCAGAGAGCTGGTTCTCAAAAGAAAGAAGAAAGGGAGGAGAGAAGGAAGGAGGCGGGAGAGAGAGGAAAGAAAGAGAAAGGTCAGAGAAGAAAAGAAAAAGGAAAGAAGAAAAGAAAAACTTGAGGCTCAGGGACAAATACTTGCACAGATGACCAGTTGATGAACATCAGTACAGTTATCAGCAACAGAAGGAAGAATAACAAACAGTGGATAGAAAATGGGTTTTGTTACCTGCCCACTGGCTTCTCCCATTCTTTAACTCATTCTTCATGCCCACCCTGAAGCCCCTGCCCTATTGCCAGTGAACAGTGTGGCTGCCCCTGTTTCTTCCTTCTTCCCCACTTTATTCAACAAGTACTGAACAAGCCAGGTCTTGGGCTAGGCCTGAGGATACAGGGCGGGAGTCCAAAACAAAGGATGAGACTTCCCTCAGAGAATTTTCATTCTCCGTTGTCATTTCAGGGGTGCCCCTCCTGGGATGTCACCAGTTCCAGCCCTGCCTATTACTCCCTTCTCCCCAGCTCACCTGACCCCTGACCTGTGCTTCAAGAGAACTCCCTTTTACTTTCTGTGTTGAGGTCCCAGACATGATTTCATTCAGGAAAAATAGTTCTGCTTTTTAAAAAATAGTACTGAAAGCCTCTGGTCTCTTTTATGCCCACTGGATTTGAGGGATATATACATATATAATGCTGCTGCTGCTGCTGCTAAGTCGCTTCAGTCGTGTCCGACTCTGTGCGACCCCATAGATGGCAGCCCACCAGGCTCCCCTGTCCCTGGGATTCTCCAGGCAAGAACACTGGAGTGGGTTGCCATTTCCTTCTCCAATGCATGAAAGTGAAAAGTGAAAGTGAAGTCGCTCAGTCGTGTCTGACTCCTAGCAACCCCATGGACTGCAGCCTACCAGGCTCCTCCGTCCATGGGATTTTCCAGGCAAGAGTACTGGAGTGGGGTACCATTGCCTTCTCCGATATACATATATAATATTATATATAATATTTTATACTTTGTAAATTTAATAAAATTATATATATATTATTTCATAGATAACATATTATAATATATAATGCTGTTTAGTGGCTCAGTTGTGTCTGACTCTTTTGCACCCCATGGACTATAGTCCACCAGCTCCTCTGTCCATGGAATTCTCCAGGCAAGAATACTGGAATAGATAGCGATTTCCTTCTCTAGGGAATCTTCCCAACCCAGGGATTGAACCTATGTCTCCTGTATTGCAGGCGGATTCTTTACCATGGAGCCACAGGGGACATCCCAGTATATAATAATAATATTATTTATAATTATATATCAGGACATAACAGTAATTCTGAGCCAAAGGGGACTCTGTGCAGGCCATACCTGTGGCAGGGCTCACCGGCGCTGCCCTGCTCTGACATTGATGAGGAGAAAGGTGGTGTTGAACTCCTGGATAAAGTCTCACGACAAAAAGCAGAGTGGTGGATACACATTGGACTCTGGAACTCTTTTTATTTTTGCCTGATTTTTAAAAACATAAACCTGATTCTGATGGACCGATTTCTATGTTTTAATTACACGTCCCCATCCCACACCATCCCAGAGGGCTTGGGGAGCACCCTCGCTTGGGTTGTCAACACTAGTTCCTTTCTGCCATTATGACAGTCAAGGAGAAACTAGGAGACTTTATGAATCTTTTTAAAAGTTCATCCAGACAGTTCCCTGCTGGCAGGTACCTTGTCAGGATTGTTATGGGCAATCCAGGACCTCCCAGAGGGCCAGGACCTAAGAGAAGAGACCTTACTTCTACTGACATTAGTGACCCTCTTCTCCCAAGGCTGGGCCTTATAATTCAAGGAGATGCTTGAGGTTGGGCTTCTTTTACCTCTGCTCATTCTACCAGGGTACATGTTGGACCTCGTATTGAATTTAGATTCTGAAAACTGAGACCTATCATCACCATATTCCCAATTTCATTCACTATTAAAGGCTTATTTCCAATCGGACTCCCTAGGAGCTCTGCCAAAGGAGCACCACCTCCTTCAGCCGCAGGAAATGACAACTCCCTTAGTCCTCAGCCTGGCCCCCAGCCCATTCTCACTCATTGCTCAGCGTCATCTTGCCCTTACATAACCTCATTGGTCAGCCTCATCATTAACCTCTGAGAGGCCCCTCAAAAAATCCTGCTGACTACTTCTCCTCTGGGAGTGACTAAGCAAAACTAAATAAGGCCCAGATTAACTTTGTTTCTTGGGAGGTGGGCGTGGGGGGCAGTCTTGGTGGATCTCAGGATAGGCCCCAGGCCATTGGGCCCAAGTTTAAATCTTGGGTGTATAATTTACTTTGTGTGAGTTGTGAAATATCTCCGGTTCCTGTATTCTCATCTGCAAAATTGAAATAAAAGTAACCCTTATTTCCAAGGGTTGCTTGAAAGTTTGAATGAATGAGGTGTGCTATATATTTAAGCTACTTGCTACATAGTAAGTCATCAGTAAATATTAGAAATTACTATTTTGGCCAATGCTGGTATTGACATCAGCTTTGCCAAATTCATTCATCCATCTGCTCATTTAAAGTGTATTTACTGAGCACCTATGATACATCAGCAATAAGTCACAAATTAAGGGCAGATATTTTACATAAAATATAAATATATATATATAGATTCTAATGTGTTAGTTTTTCTGAATGTTTGTTTGGGGGGTTTTTTGTTTCATTTTTTTTTTTTAAGATGATAAGGCCTGCAAAAAAAAACTGGAGTTTTAAAATGTTCACCTACCACTTTCCTGGTTTTAAAGTTTTATTTCCCCCCTTAAGAAAGCTTCTGGTGGCCAACCCATCATGACTCCTGGGAGCAAATTTTCACTGTCACCCTCAAGAGGTCCAAGTTAGGAAACTCATGTCAGGACTTTAAAATTTTCACTTTCCAGTTAGATTTTCCAAGATGTAAACATGATTTTTCTCCACATTATATTCCCCTCTATTGAGATACTGTTTAAAATGAGTCTTACAAAAATAAATAAAAGGCAAAAAGATATTTGAAGAGCAGACCTTATGTCTGGGCAGATTTCCTGCTCTGATAGCTGACCCCAGGTAGGGAGGGGAGGCCACACTTCAGACCCTCAAGAGATGAGTGATGTGAAGTGACAATTACTCAGTCATGTCCAACTCTTTGCAATCCATGGACAGTAGCCCTCCAGACTCCTCCGTCTATGTAGTTCTCCAGGCAAGAATAATGGAGTGAGTTGCCATTTCCTTCCCCAGGGGATCTTCCCAAGCCAGGGGTAGAACCCGGGTCTCTTGCACTGTAGGCAGACTCCTTACCGTCTGAGCCACCAGGGTAGGTATTATGCTAAGTGAAATAAGTCAGACAGAGAAAGGTAAATATTGTATGATGTCACTTATCATGTGAAATCTTAAAAATGCAAAAACTAGTGATTATAACAGAAAAAAGAAACAGACTCACAGATATAAAGAATATATAAGTTAGTGGTTACCAGTGGGGAGGGGACAATAAAGGGGTAGGGGATTAAGAGGCACAAACTATTATGTGTAAAATAAACTACAAGGATATATTGTACAACACAAAGAATAAAGCCAGTATTCTACGTAAGATTTTTAAAAGCATGAGCAATTAAATATTCAAAATGTAAAAAAAAAAAAGAAAAGAGAAGGATTGTCAAGAGCTGAGGCCAGGGTTCAAATCCCAGCTCCTATCATTCTTTCTGGGTGACTTTAGGCAAGTTGCTGACTCTATCTACATTTCTATTTTTCTGATCTATAATGGTGGGCAATAAAAATACCTATTCTGCAACACTTATTCATTTAGATAAATGACGTGATTCATCTAGAACATCAGTAAGTACATATAAATTTTAGCTGTCAGTGCCAGTCATCGATCAATAATTTTTACCCCAAGAGTCAGTCTTACAGATACAGCTTTCCTCCTAAAAGGAAAATTTTTCACCACACTTTAAAGATGTCATATACTACTATTGAACTGACCTATGTGTCATTAAATATGAGGAGTAAAATCATATCCATCTTTAGACATGAAAACTGAGGCTTCAAGAGTGGTTCTGTAAGTTTATAAAACTTATTGGTATGTCAGAAAAATAACACCACACAAACTCAGATTGTCTGACCCCAATGCCAAGGCTTTTTATTTTAAACCTTCCTATACCATGGGCCAGGTGGGTGGGGGGAATGACAGTTTTTGCAAAATCCATAAGCCTTTCAGAAGGCATCACTGACTTTATCTGAAAATACACCCTGGCAGGGATATTTTTAGGTCATTTAAGTCAACATACTATCTATCCAGCAGCCATTCTTCAAAAAAGCTTCATGTAGAGTTAGAATATCAATAGGTACTGAATGTCAAAAATTGTAAAGAGAGCCTGTCTTGCTGATGAATGGACAATCACATCAAGTGTAAGAATCATAAAGCCAGTTTTGTCAGAATTTGTGAAATAGGGAACTACATCAGTTTGTCTCTCCAATCCAGCAGTTTGAAAACTGGAATAAGTCTTGCAGAAACTGGAGAGCAGTCCAGGATTTCCTGCTGGATAAGGTAAAGCAGCAGACCAATCAGAACAAGCCTCTCACCTCTGAGTTGGGTTGGCTCTGCAGATAGCTGTAGAATAGAAGATGTTAAAAAAGTTATGTAGGTGTGGAGAAAAGGGAACCCTCTTACACTGTTGGTGGGAATGCAAACTAGTATAGCCACTATGGAGAATAGTATGGAGAGTCCTTAAAAAACTGGAAATTGAACTGCCATATGACCCAGCAATTCCACTTGTGGGCATACAACACCGAGGAAACCAGAATTGAAGGAGACACATGTACCCCAATGTTCATCGCAGTACTGTTTATAATAGCCAGGACATGGAAGCAACCTAGATGTCCATCAGCAGATGAATGGATAAGAAAGCTGTGGTACATATACACAATGGAGTGTTACTCAGCCATTAAAAAGAATACATTTGAATCAGTTCTACTGAGGTGGATGAAACTGGAGCCTATTATACAGAGTGAAGTAAGCCAGAAAGAAAAACACCAATACAGTATACTAATGCATATATATGGAATTTAGAAAGATGGTAATGATAACCCTGTATGCGAGACAGCAAAAGAGACACAGATGTATAGAACAGTCTTTTGGACTCTGTGGGAGAGGGCGAGGGTGGGATGATTTGGGAGAATGGCATTGAAACATGTACATTATCATATGCGAAACGAATCACCAGTCCAGGTTTGATGCATGATACAGGATGCTTGGGGCTGATGCACTGGGATGACCCAGAGGGATGGGATGGGGAGGGAGGTGGGAGTGGGGTTCAGGAGGGGGAACACATGTACACCCGTGGCGGATTCATGTTGATGTATGGCAAAACCAATACAATATTGTAAAATAATTAGCCTCCAATTAAAATAAATAAATTTATATTAAAAAAAAAAAAGTTATGTAGGGACTTTGCTGGTAGTCCAGTGGTTAAGAATCTGCCTTCCAATGCCTCAAGCCAATGTGTGTTCTTTCCCTGGTAGGGGAACTAAGATCCCACATGCCGCAGGGCAACTAAGCCCGAGTGACAAAGCAGAAGACCCAGTGCAGCCAAAAAACTAAAAAGGTTTATGTAGAATGTGGAGACCCTCCAGAGGGCCAGGGATCATGCTAGGCACTTTACACAATAACCGCACATAATTCTGTAATTAGAGGGACCAGAGCCAAAGAACAGTGTTTCCACAAGGCTGTTTTGACACAGATTTACTTTTTTACAAAGATGACTCAGTTCAGTTCAGTCGCTCAGTCATGTCCGACTCTTTGCAACCCCATGAACCGCAGCACGCCAGGCCTCCCTGTCCATCACCAACTCCAGGAGTTTACTCAAACTCTTGTGCATTGAATCGGTGATGCCACCCAACCATCTCATCCTCTGTTATCCCCTTCTCCTCCTGCCCTCAATCTTTCCCAGCATCAGGGTCTTTTCAAATGAGTCAGCTCTTCGCATCAGGTGGCCAAAGTATTGGAGTTTCAGCTTCAACATCAGTCCTTCCAATGAACACTGAGGACTGATCTCCTTTAGGATGGACTGGTTGGATCTCCTTGAGGTCCAAGGGACTCTCAGGAGTCTTCTCCAACACCACAGTTCAAAAGCATCAATTCTTCGGTGCTCAGCTTTCTTTATAGTCCAAATCTCACATCCATACATGACCACTGGAAAAACCATAGCCTTGACTAGATGGACTTCTGTTGATAAAGTTATGTCTCTGCTTTTTAATGTGCTGTCTAGGTTGGTCATAACTTTCCTTCCAAGGAGTAAGCGTCTTTTAATTTTGTGGCTGCAATCACCATCTGCAGTGATTTTGGAGCCCAGAAAAATAAAGTCAGCCACTGTTTCCACTGTTTCCCCATCTATTTGCCATGAAGTGATGGGACCAGATGCCATGATCTTTGTTTTCTGAATGTTGAGCTTTAAGCCAACGTTTTCACTCTCCACTTTCACTTTCATCAAGAGGCTCTGTAGTTCTTCACTTTCTGCCATAAGGGTGGTGTCATCTGCATATCTGAGGTTATTGATATTTCTCCCGGATGTCAACTATCCTGACCCTTATTCTACCCCTGCATATCTCTTCATTTACCATTTTCATTGAAACCTGTTGTCTGTTATGCACTGTTTGTACTAAAGCTTTTATCTACCCTTATTCCTGAACCTAGCCCATCTCACCCCACCCCACTCCATTCCTCATTGCTGGTATCAACCAGCAAAATCTAAATTTATAAGCACACTTCTTTCAATTAGGAATCTGAATCCACTCTTCTGGACCCGAGCAACATTTGATTAAAGAGGGTTCTGGTATCAACACTTTATTCAAGGATTTCCCTGGTGGTCCAGTGGTTAAGACTCCATGCTCTCAATGCAGGGGGCATGGGTCCAATCACTGGTCAGGGAATTAAGATCCCACTTGCCACATGGTGCGGCCAAAAAGAAAGCTTTTTTTATGATCAACTCATAAGAAAATTATTATGAAAAGATTCCTCTCTGATAGTTGTGACTTTGTATTTCATTTCCGGGCTCAAAAGTCTCAAAATTCTTCTCTCAGTCCTCGAACATGTAGGTATTCCTATGGTGTTTCTTCTTCACAGATGTTTTGCTCATTTCTTAGTCTTTTCCAGATTGGACAAAGTGAATTTATTAATTGCCACATGTCAGCTGCTCCACAATGAATTCTATTTACATCTGTCAATTAGTAGGTTTAATCAAGTGCATTATTTATTTATTTATTTAATTTTGGCTGTTCTGGGTCTTCACTGCTGCTCAGGCTGTTGTCTAATAGCAGAGTAGGGGCTACTCTCCAGCTGCAGCGCGTGAGTTTCTCATTGTGGTGCCTTCTCGTTGTGGATCTGGGGCTCCAGAGCACAGGCTCAGGAGTTGTGGTGCTCAGGCTTAGTTGTTCCAAGGGATGTGGGACCTCCCAGGATCAGGGATCAAACCTGTGTCTCCTGCATTGGCAGACAGATTCGTTACCACTGAGTCATCAAGGAAGTGCCTGTGTAACCTCTTTGTACCAATTTATTGATACCAATATGTTGTGAAGGTTAACTGAGTAATTATATGTAAATATATTACATATCATTTATAATGCATACAAATATGTTATACATGCTTATTACACATGTCAGGTATTCTCTCAAGTGATTATATAATTTTAATTATATAATTATGATTTAATTTCTAAATTAATTAATTTATTTTTGATTGCTCTGGATCTTTGTTGCTGCCTGTGGGCTTTCTCTAGTTGTGATAAGCCAGGGCTACTCTTCGTTGCAGTGCATAGGCTTCTCATGTTGGTGGCTTCTCTCGTTGCGGAGCACAGGCTCTAGGTACATGAACTTTAGTAGCTGCAGCAACTGGGCTCAGAAGCAGCACAGGGGCTCATTTGTTGCAGCTTGTGGGCTCTAGAGCACAGGCTCAGTAGTCACGGTTCACAGGCTTACTTGCTCACGGCATGTGGAATCTTCCTGGACCAGGGATCAAACCCAGGTCCCTGGATTGGCAGGCAGATTCTTATCTGCTGTACCACCAGGGATGTCCTAGACTTTAAATTATATAATTATATATAATTTAAAATTATATATATATAATATATTTATATATTTAATAAATATATAATTATATATTTATATATATTTTGCCAGTTTAAAATTAGATGTGTTGTCTGTTTAGATGGACACTTCACTCAGTAGTAATAAGCTGTTGTTCTAATTTTTGTGTCTTTATTTTTGATGCAACTCCAAGAGTAAAGATTGTGGTTGGGAAGGGAGGCAGGTTTGGGATGAGAACCAGAGTAGAGATGGGGAAAGGTAGGGCCTTGAGATATGAACAAGGGACATATTTATTTAGTCATTTTGTCAAATTGCTACTAGAAAAGAAAACGAGAGATGACCTGATGCTTCTGTCTCGCACATTACTCAGGGCTTTTTTCACTGAATGTTTAATTACTGAAATTAATTTCAGTTCCCCAAGCTGAAAAGTCCCAGAGTCAAAATGGCTGCACTAAGACGATCTCATCAGAATGTCATGTGTCCAGTTCTTCAACAGGTGAGGCATGATTCTGTTGTGAAAGTGTAATGTTGAAATGGGTAGACTTAGAAACACACATCCTAGTGCAGGCCCGTGTGTGAGTGTGCCTGCTGGTGAAAAAGGCTGGGGAGAAGAGCATAGCCCCAGACTGAGCTGTGATCAAAAGCTAGAAGACCTAGAAAGCCTAAAACCAGGCTTCCCTTGGACCAGAGAAGAGAAATAAGTGAGCGGTCAGAGAGGACCGAAACGCTCAGCTAAGTCCCTCGCTTGGCTAGGATTTGCTCAGTAAATCAGGGGCAGAAAGCAGTTAGTGCCAACACAGCTCCTTCCTCTCCTGAGACCCACGGTGACACAGCCCATCCGTCATAGAGTTCACTCCCACGGAGCCCAGGAACACTGCAGATTCCCTCTCAACATAACTGCTCCAGGTAGATTTTCCCTTGAACACCGTCACTGGGACAGGATACATAATTTGCAGGGCCCAGTGCGTGAAAATGTAGGGGCCAATATTCAAAAATTGCTGAGTTTCAAGATGACTGGAGGAGAGTATTAAGCCAGTGTGAGGCCCTTCTGAGCATGGGGCTGTGATCTTAAACCCACAAAGTCAGCCTTGTCTGCCACAGGTCAGATGGTCTGCATGCAGGCAGCTTACTGTGGAGAACTACTGGAAACCCATCTGTAAGGGATGAGGCAGCAGGACAGGGCAAGGGGAGAAGTAGCAGGCTTTTCACATCAGGTGGCCAAAGTATTGGAGCTTCAGCTTCAGCATCAGTCCTTTCAATGAAAATTCAGGGTTTATTTTCTTTGGGATTGACTGGTTTGAGCTCCTTGCTGTCCAAGGGACTCTCAAGAATCTTCTCCAACACCACAGTTCAAAAGCATCAATTCTCGGCACCCAGCCTTCTTTATGGCTCAGCTCTTACATCCTTACATGACTACTGGAAAAACCATAGCTTTGACAATTTGGACTTTTGTTGGAAAAGTAATCTTTCTGCTTTTCAATACGCCGTCTAGGTTTGTCATAACTTTTCTTCCAAGGAGCAAGCAACGTTGCAGTCGCCATCTGCAGTGATTTTGGAGCCTAAGAAAACAAAGTCTTTCACTGTTTCCACTGTTTCCTCATCTGTTTGCCATGAAGTGGTGGGACCAGATGCCACGATCTTAGTTTTCTGAATGTTGAGTTTTAAGCCAGCTTTTCCACTCTCCTCTTTCACCTTCATCAAGAGGCTCTTTAGTTCCTTTTCACTTTCTGCCATAAGGGTAGTGGCATCTGCATATCTGAAGTTATTGGTATTTCTCCCAGCAATCTTGATTCCAGCTTGTGCTTCACCCAGCCTGGCATTTCACACGATATACTCTGTGTATAAGTTAAATAAGCAGGGTGACAACACACAGCCTTGACATACTCCTTTTCCAATTTTGAACCAGTCTGTGGTTCCATGCCCAGTTCTCACTGTTGCTTCTTGGTCTGCATAAAGGCTTCTTGGGAAGCAGGTAAGGTGGTCTGGTATTACCATCTCTTTGAGAATTTTCCACAGTTTGTTGTGATCCACACAGTCAAAGGTTTTAGAGTAGTCAGTGAAGGAGACATAGATGTTTTTTTGGAATTCTTTGCTTTTGCTGTGATCCAGCAGATGTTGGCAATTTGATTTCTGGTTTTTGGCCTTTTCTAAATCCAGCTTGTACATCTGGGAGTTCCCGGTTCATGTACTGTTGAAGCCTAGCTTGGGGAATCTTGAGCATTACTTTGCTAGCATGTGAAATGAAAGCAATTGTGTGGTAGTTTGAACATTTTTTGGCATTGCCCCTTTCTGGGATTGGAATGAAACCGACCTTTTCCAGTCCTGTGGCCACTGCTGAGTTTTCCAAATCTCTGGCATATTGAGTGCAGCACTTTCACAGCATCATCTTTCAGGATTTATAACAGTTCAGCTGGAATTCCTTCACCTCCACTAGCTTTGTTCATAGTGATGCTTCCTAAGGCCCACTTGACTTCACATTCCAGGATGTCTGGCTCTAGGTGAGTGATCACACCATCATGGTTATCTGGGTCATGAACATCTTTTTTGTATAGTTCTTCTGTGTATTCTTGCCACCTCTTAATATCTTCTGCTTCTGTTAGGTCCATACCATTTCTGTCCTTTATTGAGCCCATCTTTGCATGCAATGTTCCCTTGGTATCTCTAATTTTCTTGAAGAGATCTCTAGTCTTTCCTATTTTATTGTTTTCCTCTGTTTCTTTGCATTGCTCACTTTGGAAGGCTTTCTTATGTCTCCTTGCTATTCTTTGGAACTCTGCATTCAAATGGATATATCTTTCCTTTTCTCCTTTGCCTTTCACTTCTCTTCTTTTCTCAGCTATTTGTAAGACCTCCTCAGACAACCATTTTGCCTTTTTGCATTTCTTTTTCTTGGGGAAGATTTTGATCACTGCCTCCTGTACAATGTTACAAACCTCTGTCCATAGTTCTTTAGATACTCTGCCTAGCATATCTAATCCCTTGAATCTGTTTGTCACTTCCACTGTATAATCAAGGGATTTGATTTAGGTCATATCTGAATGGGTTAGTGCTTTTCCCTACTTTCTTCAATTTAAGTCTGACTTTTGCAATAAGGAGTTCATGATCTGAGCCACAGTCAGCTCCTGGTCTTGTTTTTGTGGCTCTCATTGGTAGAGAGTAATTCCCATAAGGACTCACTCGCCCAGTGCTTCAGCATCTAACCGTCCCAGTAGCGCCTCTTCCTGAAGGGAGATCCAGGCTGAGCACACAGCATCCATTGCATATGCCACCCTCATCAATCAATGGCGGATATTTTCCATTCCTGAAATAGATGTTGCAGTTGATGACCTTCTGAGCCCAGTGTGATGAGGTCATTTCAGTAACATAAAACAAGGCAACCACAAGAAAAGAGAATACCAGGAAAAGGGCTGGGAATATGGTGCCACTCCTCCACGTCGGGGGCAGAAGACCAGAGCACTGATTTTACCGGGAGACTTGGGAACCAAAGCAGGTGCTTTAGAGACTGTGTAGCTTTTGTGTTGTTTTATCATCTGTATTTATTTTCTGAAATTTTCCCTTTTCACATTGAACAGATGCCAGTATTTTCAAAATGAAGTCTATTAAAAACAAGAGGGAAAACAAAGGCTGGGTTTTGCTGGGCTGGCTGGATGGGGGACAGCATGTCTTCCAGGCCCACGGGGAAGTGACAGATAGACTGGAAATGTTAGAATCTCTCAGGACATTCAGAAAGGAGCAGGGACCCCTGTGCCTGTGCCTGGAGATCTCATCTACTCATACCACGAAGGCTTCTGTGTCTTGTTTAAATTAAGGAGCCTCTGCAGGGCTACATTGTCAATTTTAGATTCTAGTGCCAAGACTTCTGAGATGATGGATGTAAAAGTCTTATCCATTATTATGCTAATGATAATAATTAAGCTTTCTGATTATGATAAGCCCTACTTCCCACTTGGAGAATACTCTCCACCAAATGGCCCAAATCACCCACATGTTTTCTGAGACTCTCAAAAACACTATGACTATCAATAAGGAAGAAAATGATAATCTGGACACAAAAATTCAGAAATTCATCACTATGAAATTATTTTCTGGCTGCTCTAAAACTGCAAAATTTAAAGTGGAATAGCTTGTGATGCTATTTGTAGCAAATTTCTAAACTAAATGTAATTAGTAAATTGCCAGTGCACTGAAATGAATACACTGATAAGCAATAATTATTCTAAAAATGCTTATTTTATGAATCAGGTCAATAATTTATTTTTTCACCAACTCAGTGGACATGGGTTTGGGTGGACTCCAGGAGTTGGAAGCCTGGCGTGCTGTGGTTCATGGGATCGCAAAGAGTTGGACACAACTGAGCGACTGAACTGAACTGAACTGAAACAAAGTGTATTTGTAAAATGGGTTAAAATATATTATCTATCTTTCAGAATTGCAGTGCATTTTATTCCAGTCTGGAGTTGGATTCCCGATTCTCACCCCAGTGTTAGAAGGTTTTTACATGTGTAATTCTGAGTGGAGTTTCTGAGTGAAGTAGGTGCTCAGCAATGGCTTTATCCTCTGGAACTGTGAACTAAATTGTTTACAGGCTTAAATCTTAAAAAAAAAAAAAAAGTAAATAAAACCCAAAGGGAAGCAAATACCTTCATGAGAAAGAGCCCCGAGGCTCTGCCTCCCCTTCCTGAGTCCCAGTTCTATGCCAAGGCCATCCTCAGAAGTCCTAATTTGCAGAAAGGAGACAGATCCTGGATTTCTTCCTCCATTGCTGTTGCTGTGCTCAGTCATGTCAAACTCTTTGCGGCTCCATGGACTATAGCCCACCAGGTTCCTCTGTCCATGGAATTTTCCAGGCAAAAATACAAGAGTGGGTTGCCATTTCCTACCCCAAGGGATTTTCCCAACCCAGGGACCAAACCTGTATCTCTTGTGTCTGCTGCATTGGCAGGCAGATTCTTTACCACTGTGCCACTTGAGAATACCACCCTCTATACCCAGAAGAACTCTGATTTAATGACAACCTCCTGAGGAAGTTCAAATAGTTAGAATAGACATATACTGATTGGAAGAAGTGTGTACATGTGTACTTGGAGGAAGGGCGGGGAGACCCTTACTTTCATTTCACCTCCCTTGGCTTCTTACATTACATTACATTAAGTCGCTCAGTTGTGTCCGACTCTTTGCAACCCCGTGTACTGCAGCCCACCAGGCTCCTCTGTCCCTGGGATTCTCCAAGCAAGAATACTGGAGTGGGTTGCCATTGCCTCAAGCCACTGAGTATTGAAAAGCACTCTCCTAAACATTGCCTGCTTTGCACAGTATTGCTGTCAGGATCAAAATGAGATTCTGCCATGAAAGCAAAGTGAAAAGGATTCCAAAGACTAACAACTTCCTTTGTTCATAGTACTTTGTACGATTACTGGCAAGTAAACCAATGGTAAAATGCCTGTCTCCCATTAATGGCTGCATGAAGGCAAAGTATTTACCTTTTCTCTGCACCTTTGTACCAAGTAAAGACTTGGTAAATATTTTTTTACTCTAAAAGAATGTAGTTTACTATCCCAAGACATGTAGAAAATTTATGTTCAAGCCCCAGGGAAGCTGTCAGCTATTAAGCTGGCAGGTCTTCCAAAGGATCACTTTTAAAATGTAAAATGCACACTATGCCAACATTTGTTGAATCTTTCTACCATGCAGGTGAGATTCTAAGTGCTTAATGTGATTATAACACCTGTGAGGAATATCTTATTATTATATTCCTTTTTAGATGGGAAAATTGAGGCATAAAGATATGAAGTAACTTGCCAAATCATACAGCAAATGAGTGTCAGAGTTTGGTTTCAAACAGGAAGGTCTTGCATCAGAGCCTAGGTTCTCAGCCACTAAGCCTCAGTAGAATAAAAGCAGATGCTGTCACTTGTTCCTGAAGCTCTCGTGGGGGTCTTGTGTTCAACCCAGACAAAACCGGATGAACTCTCAGTTCCAACTGCATTCAATCAGTCCATTTTACCCTTTAGAAAATGCAGAAACGGAAGCTCAGAGATATAAAGGGTCTTGCAACAATTTATCACGCAACTAGCTGAGGTAGGCGTTCAGTGACCACTGAAGTCACTGAACTATTTAGTATCTGAAGTATCACAGGGCCTCAGCTTCAGGATCTGAATATGTTTGGGGAAGTGAGTGAATGTCTTGAATTTCATTTACGTCTTCTGAAAGCCACCACCCCTGCTTGGTATACAAAATGCAAGCTTCCCAGTCCTTCGGTTTGCAACTAGAGGCAGGATTTTACTTATCTAGGGCAAAGGACACACATGGGGCATGCATTAAACTTTGCAAACTTCCAAAATTTCCTCAGCTTCAAGTTCACCAGGTCTGAAGTTCATAGCTTCTTTAGCTAGGAAACCAAGCGATTCCTCAGTCAGAAAGACACTGCCCTGAATTTGGAAGGGATTTTTCTTATCTGCCTGAGGCTTGGCTAAATAGAAAGAACTTGTGTATTTTCTTTTTAAAGAAACCAGGACAAATCTCCTTATCCCTCCTTAGCCTGAAGCAGCCCCTCTGGTGGTCAGAGCACACAGCTCAGCTTCCTGTGTGACTCAGCCCCCTTCTCTGTGGTTTGGCTGGGCTCCTGGGAAAGGCCACACCACCGAAAGGGAACACCCATGGCACCCTGTACCCAGCTCTTGTTCACCCTCCACAGGGGCCAGGTTTGACTGCCTCCAGGCCACCAAGATACACAGACAAGCTGGGATTCAGTTTGCAAGACCCAGTTTCCATCCCCCACTGGTGCCAACAGCTTGCTGTATTCATAACCCTCTGGATTCCTTCAGAGGAAGCCAGTTATCTGCTAGACTTCCTTTGCTCTTCAAGACTCTATCTTGGCATCTCTGCCAAGGACATGTTTTGGCTGGATCCACTCCTCTGGCCTCTGCACATCTCTGGAAAGCTGAGCTACAAGAAACATAGCCCAGGAAGTAGAAAGAGAAAGGAGGGGATTGTCTGTTTAAACACAGGACCCTACAAGAGGAATGTGCTCCAGGGACCAGGTGCCCATTGGACCAGTGACCAGCATCTTCCCAAGACTGTTCTGTTGCTGCTGCTGCTGCTGCTAAATTGCTTCAGTCGTGTCCAACCCTGTGCGACCCCATAGATGGCACCCCACAAGGCTCTTCTGTCCCTGGGATTCTCCAGGCAAGAATACTGGAGTGGGTTGCCATTTCCTTCTCCAGCGCTTTAATGCATGCTAAGTTGCTTCAGTCGTGTCTGACTCTATACGACCCCATGGACAGCAGCCCACCAGGCTCCTCTGTCCATGGGATTCTCTAGGCAAGAATACTGGAGTGGGTTGCCATTTCCTTCTCCACTCTGAGCTGCACTCAGCCTTTGTAGAGACTAGAGTAAGAACATGTGAGCCTTCTTGGGATCTCTGGTTAACTCCACTCTGTGCAATAGGAGATCTGGTAGAGGTGAGAAGTTTTCTGGTCTCTGTTAATATGTTCAGTGTATCTGCGCTGGCCCTGTTCAGTGGCAGCTAAAACTTAGAGGCCACAGCATTCATTGACAATGAATAGCTACGGTGAATGTGGCTGTTTCCCCAAGTGTTATACAGTGTAATCAATCATGTACAACTCTGCTGAAGCTACTCAGGAAGGTCCTGCACATTTAAAAAAAATTTTTTTAATTGAAGTATAATTGCTTTACAATGTTGTGTTAGTTTCTGCTATGGGACAACGTGAATCAGCTATTGTTGTTGTTGCTTAATTGCTAAATCAAGTCCAATTCTTTTGCAGCCCCATGGACTGTAGCCCACCAATCTCCTCTGTCCATGGGATTTCCCAGGCAAGAATACTGGAGTGAGTTCCCATGTCCTTCTCCAGGGCATCTTCCCATGGATGATGGAACCCACGTCTCCTACATGGCAGGCAGATGCTTTTACCACTGAGCCGCCAGGAAACCTGGATCAGCAGTAAGTATACATATATCCTATCCCTCTTAAGTCCTATACATTTTTAAGTCCAGTTCAAATCTCTTCTCTCAGATTGTTTCTCTGACTCCTAGAGGTTTCTTCAACTAGTGATGATTATCACAAGGTTTGTTCAGATATTTTATATGTGGTGATATCTTCCCAATATCTTCTAGAGAGGAGAAAGATTGTCTTTCTCACCTTTCCATTTAGCATGACATCCAAAATTGAGCCTTAAATACAGTAGGGGCTCAATAAAAGTTACATTAATAATAGTCTTGTATAGAAGAGAATAGATTCAAGCTTGTGGATTATAATATTTAGCTTTTATTTTTTTGCAGAGAGAGACGTGAAAGAGGAATTGGTCACGATGCTTTATCTGGAGTCCTTTTAAGCACACACTAAGTGAAATATCCACAGAAACAATAACTTGATTTAATGATATGAACTTTGACTCTGTGATAACTGATCACCCTTAACGCCATCCTGGACTTGTTTCCCTAGAGAAGAGGAGGACACTGAGCACTGTTCTGTGAGACATTCCTTAGAGAGATTTCTCAGCACTAAATAAAAGCGTGGCTTCTCAATGCTACAAAAGACGCCCAGCTGTTAGTTTTGGCCAGGGCCACGCACTGAGCTGGCTCCAGTCAGAGATGGTAGGAAAAGATAAACATGGCTGTATGATGTCACTGAAATGGCCTTATTTTCGTCAGAAGCTAAATTCAAATACCCTCAGGGAGACGGGTTGTTTTGTTTCGCTTTGAATTACTAGTTTTCTAAATTTCATTTTTGCCTCTGTAGGTGGTGGAATTTCCCAGTGGATTCCAAGTCCCATGAAGAGAGGCTTGGGAACCTGTACTCTTCTGGGTGCCTGGAAAAAGTGCTCACCAGTGACTATGAAGCAATAGATTTGCAGTCTGAGCCCTGCTTCCTTCACCAGGTCTTGATTGGTATGTCTTTCAAAAGGCCATGAGGTTCTGCTTTCAAGGATGGTCAGTCAGAGGTGGCACTTTGCCTCCAGCAGAGTCCATGGATCCTCAGAGAACTGTTTTTTACTGATTAAAGAAATGGTAGGATTCCTTGGTGGCTCAGACAGTAAAGAATCTGCCTGCAATGCAGAAGACATGGGAGACTTAGGGTCGATCCCTAGGTTGGGAAGATCCCCTAGAGAAGGGAATGGTAACCCATTCCAGCATTCTTACCTGGAGAACCCCACACACAAAGGAGCCTGTCGGTCTACAGTCCATGAGGTCGCAAAGAGTCGGACAAGACTGAGCGACTAAGGACACAAAGAAATGGGAAGTCAGCTTTCAAAATGAGAAGAAACTCTAAGAAGAACAGTGAGGATGCAAGGTTTCCCAAACTGTCTCCCTTCCCACCCGCTACCCGCCTCCTCCCCAACCCAAACACATACTGCACCTTTCTCCAAAATTCAAATCCATCTTGTGTAAGCAGACTGGGAATGTCTAACTTCAGAGGGAGAGCTAATCCAGACTAGCGCATCAATTCTCCCAGCCATGTTCATAGAACAGGGATTAGGGGTCTTAAAGCACAGCAGAACTGGAGCAGATTTGGCAAATCATTCATCTGTCCAGGTAAGACCTGATAATGCTATCATCAGACACTGCCTAATTTACAGAGTGGGTTGACTGAGTGGAATCAGAAATCAGTTCTCTGAATTAAATTTTTTTTGCTGCCACTCCTTTGACTCTGCTTTGTGTGTGTGTGTGCTTAAGTTTCTTCCTGTATAAAATTTGATTATAAATGCTAACCTCATGGGGCTTTCTAAAGGATCAAATGAGGTATTTTAAGGTGTTTAACAGGGAAAGTTGACTGGTGTTATTTATTACTCGGTCTTAAAGGAAAGTCTACTTTTCCTCCATACAAGGATGGATTGATCTCGCAACTGAGAGTGATCTTGCCTTTCTATCCTCCTGGTTTCTAGTCTTAGCTTTCAGTAATTTGGACTAGTATTTTAGTCCTAATATATTACAAGGGTTAGATATTCACAAACTCTCTCAGAGAGAATCAAACCTTATATAACTTGGATAACACAAATCACTATAGTTGCTGTGGAAAACACACAATAAGCATTTTATCAATGTTCTTTTTGTTTGTTTGTTTGTTTTATCAATGTTCTAATCAAATTATCTCCTGGCTTCAGCAAGAAGGAGACTCACTAAAGATAAATGCAGCACCGTGGGGACAGTGGTTATAGTAATCACATTATAGATGGCTTTATCTGTGTGAAAGACTAATACAGTGACAAAAAATTCATTGGTCCTTTGGCTTTATTAAACTGTATAATTTAGTACACAAATTCATTCAAAAAAGTACAATGATAGATATTCTACACAGACAACACCTGAATCTGAGTGACTGGAAAAGTGGAAACTGAAATTTGAATTTGGTTAGTGCAAGGAGATCCAACCAGTCCATTCTGAAGGAGATCAGCCCTGGGATTTCTTTGGAAGGAATGATGCTAAAGCTGAAACTCCAGTACTTTTGCCACCTCATGTGAAGAGTTGACTCATTGGAAAAGACCCTGATGCTGGGAGGGATTGAGGGCAGGAGGAGAAGGGGATGACAGAGGATGAGATGGCTGGATGGCATCACTGACTCAATGGACGTGAGTTTGAGTGAACTCCGGGAGATGGTGATGGACAGGGAGGCCTGGCGTGCTGCAGTTCATGGGGTCTCAAAGAGTCGGACATGACTGAGTGACTGAACTGAACTGAACTAAATGGTGATATAAAGTTTTCAGTTTTGTCACAAGCACTTGCACTTGTAATTGTGCAGTTACCCACAACACAATGTAAAGGGTCATTTTTCTCTCACTTTTTTAGAGATAGCTTCAAGACAGGAAGTAGAACATGGACTTTAATTAACAAGTAAGTATGACTATATCCTGATACATAAGGGCATTAGGTTCAAAGATATTGAGGGACTTTCTCAAAAGACAGGATGCAAGTCTCAGAAAAAAAAAAAAAAGTGTTTTAGGTGAAGCAATATTTTCAAAGTGCTTTGGGAACAGCAAAGTACAAAACAGCATTCTTGTAACCCACAGGCTTTTAATAAGCAACTGCTGTGCCCAGTGGCCATTAGGACACCATGGGCTGAAGGCATCCTGGCCTTGAAAAAGTTTCCAGTGTGGAGGACACAGGTGCGCTGAAGAAGTGTATTCAGGATACAGCATGGGGCAAAGGTAAGAGTGGCCAGTCCTAGAAAAGTGAGAGCAGAAGATGTTAGCAAGAAAAACCCTCACATGAGATGATTCATAAAGCTGAAGAGCTAGATGTTCATCAGAAGCACAAGTGTGAAGAACAGAACATCAGAGGAAAGGAACAGCATGGGCTGGGGAACAGCATGATCAGATTTATAGTTTCACAGTCTTTGGGGCAGCTGCCCGGAGAAGGGATTGGAAGCAGGGCTACACTTCACTGTAAAAGACCAGCCAGCAGATGGTGACCACTAGACTAAGGCAGTGAGGTCTTGAGGTGAAAAGGCAAAGTTGGTAAAAGAGTTGTTAAAGAGGTGACAGAATTTGGTCACTCTTCAAGTCTGCAGGGGAAAGAGAAATGAGGGGCAAGGATGACATCCAGGTTTCCAGCTTGAGGACTGGGGTGGTTGGTGGTATCATTCACTAAGAAGGAAAACCCTTCTTAGTTTTCCTAAGGAGTCAAATACAATAAATAGTTGGCTTAATAATGTCCTCAAGTGCCTTTCTTAGATCTGAGTCAATACGGATGACATCACTTTTTTTTTTTTTTTAAGCTGCTCAGCCTGGCATATGGGGTCTTAGTTCCCCTAACAAGGGATCGAACCTGCACCCCTTTGTGATGGAAGCACAGAGTCTTAACCACTGGACCACCAGGGAATTCCCAGACCTCACCTTTTGATTCAGGGTGGTTTCTTCTCACTCACCTTCTTGGGATCTTAGGTAGCAATTAACTGCAGGAGGGGAATCACAATGTGTCAACTCTATTTTCCAAATGATTAACCTGCAATAAAACCAAAGGCAACATGGGCTTCAAGTCAAAAATACAGGTGCATGCTCTTAGCAAAGTGTCCATGTAATTTGTATTTCAGTATATGTCAGGGCCTAATAAGCACCTGCTATATTTTTATGGTCAGGTAGTAGGATTTAATAAGACCCTGCTGAGTTGAAAATTACACTGCCTGTGAATCCAGACTGTAGGTGTAGATAATGGAAACCTGCAATAAGGCTCAAGCTCAAGGGGCTCATGGACATCTGCATGCAGGTGGAAAAGTCTCTGTCAGACATCCTGAGGGCAACGTAGGTAGGAGTCCTCATGATGGCCACTCAATTCTGTTGAAGTCAAGGGCATTCCTCTTGGAGGAATGTAGCTCCATGGAGAACATGGCTTGGCTAATGGGCAGTGTCTTTAGTGAACACAGCTCTGGGTCAAGCACACAGTTTGGGGAGGAGGGCTTTAGCTGGATTCTAGACCCATTGGTTCACTCATGTGCACTCTGATGCTTGATACAACTAGCCACCACTGCACAAGGAAGCCCTGGGACCTTGGAAACCAGCTGTTAACCCTCCAGTCTGCAAGAGGGAGCAAGAGAACATGTTATTAGCAATTGAAGAATCCCTTATCACAAAGCACAATGTAAAGGGTATTGAATACTCACTGCGTGCTAGGCACTATGGGAAACAGGCAAACATTTATTGAATCAGTGAGTAAGCAAATAAAAGAGCGTGTCTCTATTCATGGCCATCCTACATGGGGCTTAAAACACATCCCTGGGATAGGAAGGAAGCAGAGAACCTAACCATCATCTGATCATACAAAAGCTAAATATTTTACTAGTACAAAGAATAGGATTATGTTTTTAGTCCTGGTTTTTCCATTCAAATCCTAGTGTCATAGATTAAAATACTAACTGCCCCATATTCCAGCTACGGGAAAAGGCCTTTAGTCTTTAAAATCAGGATCTTGGTATCAATTTGAATCTGTAAGCAGGATGCGGCACCAGATCCCATCAGCGATCAAAAGTAATTTTCTTTCCTTACTCAGCATTTCAGATCACCCTGGAATGGAAATCTTTCTATTAGGAAAGAACAGAGGATGTAAATACATGCCTAAGTTGACTCATTGGAAAAGACTCTGATGCTGGGAGGGATTGGGGCAGGAGGAGAAGGGGACAACAGAGGATGAGATGGCTGGATGGCATCACTGACTCGATGGACGTGAATCTGAGTGAACTCCGGGAGTTGGTGATGGACAGGGAGGCCTGGCGTGCTGTGATTCATGGAGTCGCAAAGAGTCTGACACGACTGAGCAACTGAACTGAACTGAAGGAATCCTTTTAAACAGTTTTAAAAGAAGCATTAAGAACACACTCTCTGCTGTATTACTTTTCAAGCTTTAGGGTCCACCATGGGAGGCAGGATAAAGACAGACTCTCTTCCGAGTGAGCACGTTTTGACATCTTCAAGCTTGAACCTTCTTGTAGTATTATTTAACCAGGAACAAGCTAATGCAGTCTTTCAGTGTAATTTGCTAGGTTACCCATAGATGGTTTAGAGAAGGATTTCTCAACCTCAGCACCACAGAGATTTTAGGTAAGATATTTCTTTGTTGGGGTTGTTGGGAGGTGGCAGTCCTGCGCATTGTAAAAAGCTTAGCAGCATTCCTGACCCCTCCCCTTTAGATGACAGTAGTAATCTGCCGCTTCAGTTGTGACAACCAAAAATGTCTCCAGCCTTGTTAAATCACCCTGGTTGAGAAAAATTGACTTGGAGTAGTGCTATCTCTCAAACCCAAGTTCAATCAGACACAAGGAGCCAACTGAGCATCTGAAGGGCAACAGGGAACTACTCAATCTGCTGTTGTGCTGACAAGGACTTAGGACAAATGAGTTAAAATTTTCTCATTGGTCGAGGCCCAATAAATTTAAGGTACTGAGCAAATAATTTACTACAAATACAAAAAGTGACTTGGTCTGTCATCCCTGCCCAGCTCTAAGATCTTGCTGATTCTTTTTTACCAGACAGAGAATTTTAAAAACAATTAGAGTATCTTTTCGTACTGTATGGAGCAAGTGACAGAAACTCAGTTCAAAGTGGCTTAAGCAAAAAGAGAAGATTTTCGGGACTTCCCTAGTGGCCCAGCAGATAAGATTCTGCATTCCCAACGCAGGGGGTCCAGTTTCCATCCCTGGTCAGGGAACTACTTCCCACATGCCATGCTGCACCTAGAAGATTCCCCCTACCACCTGACCCCCGTGCTTCAATTAATAGATCCTGCTTGCCGCAACTAAGATCCTGCCCAAACAAATAAATAAAAGAAGGTTTTTATTGGGTCATATAATGGAAAATCTTGGGATAAAATTGTCTTTAAATGCATCTAGATCAAGGTATTCAAACAATGACACCAAGAATATCTCACTTTTGTCTTCTGGGTTTTTTTTTTTTTTTTCTCTGTTTTGGCTTCATTTTCAAGATACTTTCCCAAGATGGTGACAGAGATAGCCATTGAAGGTCCAGGCTGATTTCTTAGAAACAACACCAGTGGAGAGAGAAGGTCTCTTTCCCAAAAGTTCTGGCCAGAATTCCAGGGTTAGTCTCATTGGCCTGACTTGGATCAAGTATCCATTGATGAACCAATCATTGCAGCCAGAGAAACAGAACATGTCACATGATTTCCCAGAATTGTCAGCACAGCCCTGTGGTACACAGCCGCTAGGGTGGCCTCCTCTGGTTCCTATCTCCTAGTTTTCCTGAATTCATGTATTCTCTCCTTCTTAAGCATACACTGGACTCACTTTTTAAAAAAAATATTTATTTATTTATTTGACTGCATAACATCTTGGGGCATGTGGGACCTTTCAGTGTGGCAATCAGGCTCAGTAGTCGGGCCCCCATGCTTAGCTGCCCTGCCACTTGTGGGATCTTAGTTCCCCAATCAGGAACTGAACCTGCGTCCCTACATTGCAAGGTGGATTCTTACCCTCTGGACCACAGGGGAAGTCCTTGGACTCACTTCTAATGGATAGAATTAAGTAAAAGTAATAGGATGTCACCTACGAGATTATGTTACTTCCATCTCACTTGCCCTGCCATATTGTGAACTGCCCTATGAAGAGGACTACTTGGCAAGAAACTGATGGCTCTGTCAAGAGCAGCAAGGACTCAACCCCTGCCAACCACCTTGTGGGTGAGTTTAGAAGCAGATCTCCCCTTAATTGAGCCTTAAGATGATTTTAACAATGACTAACAAATTATCCCGGTCTTGTGAGAGATCTTGAGGCAAAGATAGGCTACGTTCAAATTCTTGATGCTTAGAAGCTATGAGATACTGTTTATTCTTTTAATTTATTGAGTTATTTGTTATACAGCAATAGATAATTAATACACACATACATACCCCTAGGAATACAGGATGGGGAACTTTTCAACAAATATCATGGCCTCAGACTGAATGAGACATAGCTCCAAAGGAAGTCAGGTGCTCAAAAATACATATTCATTATAACATCCAATTTGGGCTGTTTTAATTGAACATATAAGCTTCTGGCACCCTAGCCTCAGAGGGAAAACTGATAGGCTTTCTCATGACTATCAGGAATCAATCTGTACTGACTTGGCTCACAAGAGACTTTGAAAAGCCACATGTCCTGGGGGTGGTGAGGGAGCTCAATGTTGACAGCTATTTTTTCCTCCATTCATCCTGGAGATGGAAACTGCTGGAGATCAAGTTTAAGTGGAATTTTTCTATTGCTTTAGACCTGTCTGCTCTGGATTTTTAGTTTCCATTATTACATAAGCCTTAAAATCTCCTTGTTGACAAAGACAGTTTTTGTTCCCATTAAACAGGAAATTGAAAAACAGCCTAAGAAGCTGACATTTCGATGAATCTTTTGCCACACTATCATAAATTTATGGTTCGATTTTGAAACAGTGGCACTGAGGTCTTGGAAATTTTCTTCCAAAATACCCTGCATGCTTGTGCTCAGTTGCTCAGTTGTGTCTGACTCTTTGCGACCCCATGGACAATAGCCCACCAGACTCCTCTATCCATGGGATTTCCCAGGCAAAAATACTGGAGTGGGTTGCCATTTTCTTCTCCAGGAGATCTTCCTGACCCAGGGATCTAATCAGCATCTTTGCCTCCTGCATTGGTAGATAGATTCTTTTATCACTGAACCACCTGAGAAGCCCCCAAAATGTCCTGGAAGCTCTAAAATAAGGTATTTGTAAGCCTCTGGATTGCTTCAGGAGCTCCAGAACACGTGATATGCAGGGTGGAATTCTTGTCTTCTCACTTCTGTATCCTAGCAGAAAATAAACCCCCTGTCTGGCATTTGATCACAGTAAGAGTGAAACTTGAGTAAAGTACTCAGGAGACGATGCCTTGCTAATGATGATCCACTGGAGCCCAAGTCTCTCTAAATCGCCCATGATGAAAAGTCACACAGTGGAGAGAATCTAGGAGATCACTTGAATACTGGGAGAACTCAACATCAAGTACCGTTAGGACCATTCAAAGTATATTATTTTACGTAGCTTCTGCAGAGTGTGGTATTTAATTGATGCTATGTAGCATGATTAATTTATTTTTAGATAGTTTGATCTAGTAAAAAGACGAGCATGACATTGATGGATGTAGTCAATGTGTTTTCAGATTAAAAGCTGCTCAATGGTCTACTAGATGGCTGTAATCCTTCCACTAACACTGAGATCTTTACTAACCATATTTCTTTATAATGAACTTTTAAAGATCTGCTTATTCATGGCTGAGGTTTAAAAACATGTCTGTATGACCTAATTTTAGTCAAAGTTCCAGATGCTAAAATCGTGGAGAAGAATAGTGTATCAGATGAGATCTTTGAAGAGCCAAGGTTTCCCTCAGAGGCCCAGGTAAGAGTGTTATTTGTCTTTCTTTGCATATTTTGCAACAACAATAACAAAAAGCTCAAAAACATTTTAAAGTTTATTTTCTTAATTTGCATTGATCTACATTTCCTAAGACCAACAGAATCTCATTAATGTCAACAGGACAGTATTTCTCTAGCTCTAAACCATTCACACATGTTTGGGGAGTCTAGTTGCCTCAATTCTCCCAAGTAGCTGAGGAAATTCCTAGGTACATGAAGTGAGTGTAGGTATGGACATGATTGGATTATGAATAGAACACACCATCCTTCCTGCAAGTTCTTTTTAAAAAATTCATTAATTTTATTGAAGTGTGTGTGGGGTTGGGGGAGGGTTGGGGTGGGTGGCTGGGAGATCAGTTGTGTACAACTCTTTTTCGACCCCATGAACTGTAGCCCGCCAGCCTCCTCTGTCCCATGGGAATCTCCAGGCAAGAATACTGGAATGGGTTGCCATTTCCTCCTCCAGAGCATCTTCTTGACCCAGGGATTGATCCGAGTCTCCTGCACTGGCAGGCAGAGTTTTTACCACTGCACCATCAGAGAAGCCCTTATTGAAGTATAGTTGATTTAAAATAAGTTAGTTTTGGGTGGACAGCACAGTGATTCAGACAGATAGGTAGATAAAGAGAGATTCCTTTCCAGATTCTTTTCCCTTATAAGTTACTACAAAATGTTAAGTATAGTTCCCTGTGCTCTACAGTAGGGTCCTTGTTGGTTAATCCTGCAAGTTTTTGTAGCTGCAGTGTGTAACCTGCTGATTCCTTCTCTACTAGGGAGACTGCTCCCTCAGTGTTAGCTCTAGAACAGATCCCACCTGCCCCATTCCAGAGACATGCCAGCCTCTGTGTCATAGGCCCCAACAATCCCGTCACTGAAGTACAGCACTGCCTTTTGCTTTCAAGCTCCTACAGAGATGAGTAAAAAGGCCCCTGGTTCTTTACATTTTATCACTTCATCTCCCAAGGACTCTGGCACATATTCTGGGGGATCTGGAAAATGAGCAGATCTCAAAACTTGTAATTGAGCTTTCTCCTGATGTTGGTTTCTCATCCTTGAGCCAAGTTTGTGTAGAGAACTCTCTCTGCCCTAAAGGATGAGTCTTGCCACCCCACTGACCATCTAGACTTATCTGCAAACCTGTGATACACAGTTGAGGCCCTCAATTTAGATATCTCAAGTTCTCACAACAGGAGGTGAGCACTGCAGATATGAATTAAGTAATACTGAGCCCACGTGTGAAATATAACACAATGTGTTTGGGATGATCCAAAATCATTTTTTTTTTTTTTATCTCTTGTATTGATCTTGATGAAAGAAAAGTCAAGGAACAATTACTATTGACTATGATAATGCAGGAGAGGTAAGAGACACAGGTTCCATCCCCAGGTTGGGAAGATCCTCTGGAGGAGAGCATGGCAACATACTCCAGTATTCTTGCTTGGAGATTCCCATGAACAGAGAAGCCTGGCAGTCTACAGTCCATGGGGTTGCAAAGAGTCAGACATGACTAAAGGGACTTACACACACACACACAAAGTGAAAAAGCAAATTAATGATAGAATTTAATACTTACTTTTGTCTGCTACAAACATGGCCTAACTGTAAAGTATTTCAGCTTATTAGGAAGAACCAGGCTCTGAAATCAAACCACCACTTAGAAGCTATTAATATGTAAATTCACCTCATCACATAATCTCCTAGAGGCTCAGTTTTCTAAATTGCAAAATGGGGATAACACAGCCATTATCTCATGGTATTATTGTCAGGATTAAAAGAGCTGCTGAACTTAAACAGAGCACAGTATGTGACACAGAATAAGCACCAGCCAAGCTTTCAACCATTATGTATATGGCTTGTGTATGGACATCAAACTTTCTTTATATTATAATACAGATGTTCAAGAGCAGTTTCATAGTCCCACTAGACGATGGTGAAGCATTTATGAAAAGGCTTACTGCTAGTTTAGAAAACTGACCTCCAATCTTGATGAAGGGTGACCCTTCTAATTTTTCCTATTACTATGTAAATAGCACAAGATTCTCACCAATAAATATCCTCATTTTGTATAAACAGATTCCTAGCTTTCTCAGTAGTGGAGGGCCGATCTTCATAAATTCTTTTGAGAATGCTCTGGCTTGTCCCCACATCAATCCATGCTGAGTTTACTATTCAGATCAGATTATTACCAGGCAGTTGGAGTGGTCAAATTCCCACAACCAATTTTCTATTAAAAATCCCAAGTAATTGAAATGGGAGGAAGGTATCCAGTAAAAGTCAGTGTGAATAATTTAGCAGAGTAGCTGTCTGCAGCCTCCAAGGCAACAAATTCAAGGCATTTTATTAGAGGATTGACAAAGCCAGTTTTCTCCAGAGCCTCTGGCTGCAACCCACCCATCTCATCAAGAACAAGGAGAGTGGGGAAACAAGCCAGCCTGGGGGATTGAGGATTAATCCTTGCCTGATACCTAAGTGATCCTGTGAATGCCAAATGTGAACAGTGATGCTGTACTTGATATTTTTGTAAAAGTCCATGTTGAGATACATCATAACTGACTGCAGAGATCACTAAACAGGGGCCCTGTGTTCCTCCCTGGCTCTATCAGTCTCTTCAAGGGGTAGACCCATCTGCTAGTGATAGAGATAGGCTGATTGCTGTTTTATTAAACTCACCTCAAATCTCAATTGAGTGACATTTCTAATTTTTTTTTTTTTTCCTGCTTCTAGTTAACTAGAACAAAATTCTCACAAATAAATGCCCTCTATCCCTAGTCAGGACTAGTCAGAAGTTGGGGACACAAATGACAGAAACCCAACTCAAATTAAATCCAGTAAAAAGAGAACTTGTTTATGCATGCTGCTGTTTAAGAATTGAAAACTATAAGGCTGAATGAGGCTGCAGATTAGATTGAAGTTCACTGGATAAGATATCTGGAAGTCAACAACCCAGGTCAGAATCTCCATGACTCAAGGGCCCTATTGTCAGAGGGGTAGAGATGGACATCCAATACCAGAAAAAGATGTCTGGAAGAATAATGTGATGCGTAATAAAATCAAAATGAGAGGTTCTGGATGTTCAGTGAGCTATTCCAATTACCTATATGTTCATAGAAGTCATTTAAAGTTGCTGTGAACACTATGGCCAACTGTTATGGATTAAATTATGCCCCCCAACCCACCACAAAGTTCATATATCAAAGTTTTACCTTCTTCTATCCTTGTAAGTTCTTGGCTGAGACCCTTGTTCAGTTCAGTTCAGTCGCTCAGTTGTGTTCCACTCTTTGCAACCCCATGGACCGCATGCAGCACACCAGGCTTCCCTGTCCATTACCAACTCCTGGAGTTTACTCAAACTCATGCCCATTGAGTTGGTGATGCCATCCAGCCATCTCATCCTCTGTCATCCCCTTCTCTGCCTGCCTTGTAATAAAAGACAGATTAACAAATAAGAGAAGAAACAAACAGAAGTTTAATAACTTGTATACATCATGTTGGAGAAGGCAATGGCACCCCACTCTTATGAGAGTACCCAGTGAAAGAGGAATAACTCTCCAAGGTGGCTTAGAACTCCAGCTTAAATTGCATCTTCAGTTAAAGACAAAAGAAAGAAAGATGTGGGAGGAGGCCAGTCCTGGGAGGTTACCTAGAAAAATAAGGTCAGCAGAGTATAGTTTGTTATACAGATTTAAGCAGGTACTTTCTCCATTATGATTCAGAATCATCCATCTCTTCCTATTTCAGAGAGACAGGGAGATACCCTTACAATGGAGAGTTCCTTCATAAATGCAAATATTCCTTACAAAAGGATAACTCCTACTTCTGTGTCTGCTGTTTCTCAAGACAATCAGCTCAAAATAAACCTTATGACAAAGAGGCATATTCTGCTCCCCTTCAGTATTTGTTCCCCTGGCTCTTCTCCTGCAAGGTCACCTCTGGCAGACTATCCCTTAACTAAGATTACATCTTCTCTCAAGGCAGTTCACTACTCCCACGACTCTCTTCCTCCCCCAGAGTCACAGGCCTAGAGATGGAAAGAGAGCTGCTGGTGGCCACCCTGGGCCACTGTACTATCTCTTCTGCTTCTTTATGACCACACTTCTGCAAATAAGCCCTTTCCAAATCATCCTAATTTGGGTGTGACATCTGCTTCTCAGACTGATAGAGCTCTCTATAAAACAGTGATGGAAAAACTGAAAGACTAAGCCTTCTTTTCTCCTCCACCTGGAAAAAGAGTCATATATAGTGTCCATAGTACACTGGACCCTAACATGAAAAGCCCATGTCAGATGATAGAGTCTTTCAAATGTGCCATTTGTCCTTAGAAATCACTCACTTAAATAATAATGTAGGCATTGCTATTGCTTTGGGGGGGTCTTTTTCATCTTTGCTTCCTAATTAAATCTTAGAATCTGCAGCCACAGAATAGAAGTCAGCTTATTAATTGAAACCTGTCTTTGTCCGTAATTTTGACTGCTCTGTATTTCCACCTGTGCCATGGTGAGCAATGTGTCATGCTTTTGTTTTTATTTTTTCAGAGTTTAATATCTGAAAAGTAAAAAAAGGCTACAGTGGTATGGATTTAATCCCCTGGGAAAACACTACAATGTTTAAACATTTGGGGTTTATGGGGTTCCCTTTACTTTTTCCAGTGACCTCAGCTCCTTCTCTCATTTCACCAGTTCCACATTTAATCATTTGCTACTTCAAAGGCTAATTGCCTATTTATTTAATGTCTATTAGCTACTTGGCATAGCATGTTATTTTCCTTCTCAAGGCCACTGACCCTATGAGGCAGATCTAGTAGTCCCATTTTTAGAACCAAGGAGACAAGCTCAGGAAGGTCATCCCTTCAATGTGGCCCAGCTGGTGAGTGGCAAAGGATGGGAAGGCACCAGGTCAAGGTGCCCCCCAGAGCATAATCCACGCCACCGCTGCCTGCTGCCCTTTGACCTGCTCACTCTTCCCACCTTGTCAGTTCAGTTCAGACCTTCACCTGAACCTGTAATGCTCCACCTGGAATGTGTTCCCACCGTGATCCTTCTCTCTGCCTGATATAGACCTCATCTCGAGCATTTCCTCCATGGCTGACTTTACCTAGCTGTGCATGCTCAGTCACTCAGTCATGTCCCACTCTTTGTGACCCCGCAATGGCCTGTAGCGCACCAGGCTCCTCTGTCCATGGGATTTTCCAGGCAAGATTACTCCAGTGAGTTGCCATTTCCTATCCAACTGTGTGGCAGAGTTATTAGCAGATTAATACACAGCTGCTGCTGCTGCTAAGTCACTTCAGTCATGTCCGACTCTGTGTGACCCCAGAGATGGCAGCCCACCAGGCTCCCCCGCCCCTGGGATTCTCCAGGCAAGAACACTGGAGTGGGTTGCCGTTTCCTTCTCCAATGCATGAAAGTGTAAAGTGAAAGTGAAGTCACTCAGTTGTGTCCGACTTTTAGCGACCGAATGGACTGCAGTCTACCAGGCTCATCCGTCCATGGGATTTTCCAGGCAACAGTACTGGAGTGGGGTGCCATTGCCTTCTCTGAAGTTAACACACAGAAATAAGAACAAATGTTTTCCAGAATTTCACTCAGAGATATAATCATCTTGCTTGTGGGATGTTTTTGTCTCCTAAGCTAGAACTTCTGTTTCTTAAGCGTGAGGCAATATTATCTATATATTTCTTTAGCACCCCCATCCCATCCACCCTCCCCACAGTCTATTTTGGTCTTTTGCACATAGGACATCCTCAACACATGCTACTGACTGACTGGAAGACTTAAAACACTGGAAATTTCGAAAAGTTTTGCTTGTGAAGGGGAAGTACACCATTCCTCCCGTCCATTTTTTTTTATTTAGTTTTTTTATTGAAGAATAATTGCTTTACAGAATTTTGTTGTCTTCTGTCACACCTCAACATGAATCAGTCATAGGTATACATATACCCCTTCCCTTTTGAACCTCCCTCCCATCTCCCTCCCCATCCCACCACTCTAGGTTGATACAGAGCCCCTGTTTGAGTTCCCTGAACCATACAGCAAATTCCCATTGGCTATTTTACACATGGCCTTCCGTCCTTTTTAAAGAAATATTTTCTAAAGAATACTATATTTTCCCTTGTGATATTTTCCCTTGTGATTTCCCTGAGGAACTAAACAGGAGATGTCAGAATGACAGGTGGATAGATTCATCTGCACTCCATGCTCTGCTCTGTTCTGTCTGTCACGCCTTTATGAATTTTAAAGGAACGGAAAGGGAATCTTTAGGTCAGGTACTCATCTGTTGAAAGGCTCTGTAGGACAGCCTACGGGAAAGAGAGGCCTTGCGGTTTCATCAAGAGTCGGAACACTGCTTATATGTTTTGCTTGACCACTGACTTTCTTAGAAGGGGGCTTTGGTTGTTACTCACATTCTATGCCTCAATATTAAATCTCAAAATGAAGGAAACTCCTTCTTGTCTAAGGACATGGGGTGCAGGGTAAAGGGACACTGCAATTCAAAGATACAACTAGCTCAATGTGATGTGAAGGACCCTGGAGAGACTCCTCACCCCTCAAATATCTCCTGTTGGTCTGCTCGAGGACAGAAAAAGACGACTCATCTTCGTTAAGGCGGCAAGGGCCTGGTTAAAATACAAATGTATTATCTAGGAAGACATGATACTACTTTGCTTTTATTCCGAGATCACATTTCACCCACATTTTAATGTTTCTGAACCAAGCAAAATGCGTTTTTATAATCAATGTGACTCATCAATGTAGTAGTGCTTATTTCTCATGAACAGCTAAGTTCATTATTATTAAATAGATAAGAATCTCTGTAAAATTTGCTAAAACTTGAGACACCTGGACCCCATAGGAACAGGTGCCTATTCAAGAGGCCTGGAAAGTGACGAGGAATTTGCATTTGCAACAAGGACCCCAGGAGATTCTGAGCTGGAAGCCCTGCTTCAAGAATCTCCCAGTCATTTTTTGGGTTCAGGGAATATGATCTTTATGGATCTTAATAGTCAGTTTGTAAGTTGTGTCCTATGGAAGCTGCTTGGGTCCTCAGTCACTGGGTGTGCAATTCATAACCAGGCACTGGGGAGAGAGTTGCCCTTTAAGTATGGCAATCATGGGTCCTGTGTTTTCTCAGTTCAACTGTGCTCTGCCATTTTTCCCTGCTGCTGCTAGGTCGCTTCAGTCATGTCTGACTCTGTGCGACCCCATAGAAGGCAGCCCACCAGGCTCCCCCGTCCCTGGGATTCTCCAGGCAAGAATACAGGAGTGGGTTGCCATTTCCTTCTCCAATGCATGAAAGTGAAAAGTGAAGTCGCTCAGTCATGTCTACTCCTAGAGACCCCATGGACTGCAGCCTACCAGGCTCCTCCATCCATGGGATCTTCCAGGCAAGAGTACTGGAGTGGGTTGCCATTGCCTTCTCCGATTTTCCCCTGAAATGCTCTTATTTTGGCATCTAAACTCCATCTCCCAGATGCCTTTCATTTTCAAACATTTCAGATACTTAAGTAAATTAGGTGAGTTTCTGTCCTTGAGAAACTTACTCTAGTGAGTAGGTCTTGCAAACTGACCTGAGCAGGATTACTGGTATTAAAATGTGAGCCACCTAGGAATTGTTAAACCAAGAATGTCAGCTACTCTCCTCTACAACTTTGTTACCTGGTTATGATCAAAGCAAGCCACCGGCAAAATTCTGCTGCTCTTATAGACACTTATTAATAAGAAGTTTCTATAACCGTGTGTGCAAGATTCTCTCAAAACAATTGCCAGTATTTGAGGCAGAAATCTACCACCAGTATAGCCATCATGGGGCAACCAGAATCCTCCAAAATTCATGACAGGACCCAAGACAAAGTAAAGGCTTTCCTGAGGATCATTCTAAGGGTGCAGATTGTAATTTTAGCTGAATATGTATGTCCTGCTCAGGCAAGAGTGGAAGGTTTCTAAAGTATTTGAACTTATGGGCTTATCTTGAATATCTTTTTATTTTCAAGGAGATTCCATTTCTAACTTTCATCATGTTAATCAAATGCCACCAATTTCACCAAAAAAAAAAAAAATTCTGACATGAACTATGCTAATTGGCAAAGTACCCATATTGATGGAGATGTGAATAACAGAAGCTCTTTGCCTTTGGATTTTGCATTCTTGATTAAAGTCCAGAAATATTTGGTTAGAGCCTAAACTAGGTAGCACCGGTACAAGACAGCACTGTATATTCAGAAGAATTTAGTAACAACAGATCCCTTAGGACTAGTGGCTCTGGCAGAAGCATGCAACCAGGCTCTGAGGACACAGACAAGGGAGGGACTAATTCTGTCTGGCAGATGGGAAGTGACGGGGTAAGGACAGAATATCTTCATAGAAAAGATGGCCCAAGCTGTCTGTGTTTAAATGGGTAGAAATGTATCAATCAGGCAGATCCAGGGTATCATAGCTTTGACTAGGTCCATCTAGTCAAAGCTATGGTTTTTCCAGTAGTCATGTATGGAGGTGAGAGTTGGACTATAAAGAAAGCTGAGCACCAAAGAATTCATGGTTTTGAACTGTGGAGTTGGAGAAGACTTGAGAGTCCCTTGGACTGCAAGGAGATCCAATTAGTCAATCCTAAAGAAAATCAGTCCTGAATATTCATTGGAAAGACTGATGCTGAAGATGAAACTCCAGAACTCTGGCCACCTGATGCAAAGAACTGACTCCTTGGAAAAGACTGTGATGCTGGGAAAGATTAAAGGCAGGAGGAGAAGGGGACGACAGAAGATGAGATGGTTGGATGGCATCATCTACTTGATGGACATGAGTTGAGCAAGCTCCAGGAACTGGTGATGGACAGGGAAGCCTGGCTGCAGTCCGTGGGGTCACAAAGAGTCAGAAACAACTGAGCGACTGAACTAAACCAAACTGAGCAAAGGGAAACAATGTCAGCCTAACACAAAGTCTTGAGAAACTACATACCTCACTAGGGGTGGGTAAACATGATGGGGAAGATGGGTTAGAACCATAACCAAGAACTAGACAACAAAGAACCATCTAGACTCTGCTCTAGGGTTTGTTCTTTATCTGGTGGGCATCCAGATGTGAGACAACAATCTCTTACCTAGTTCAACTTTGGTTCAGAACATAGATCATCAAACTGTGAGACCAACATAGATCTAGACTAGGTCAGCCTTCTTCCCAAGCCTTTCTAACTGAAGTCCCCAGAGCCCTGAATATCCACTCCATCCATATTGTTTCTTTCCATAAAAAATCCAAGTAGTAAGACCAGGGTTCATAGAGCCATTTACTGGTTGGTTGAAAGGGTGATTTGGACAAGTTTCTTTATCTCTCTGACCCTCAGTGTCCTCAATCTGTAAAATAGAGACAATTATATCTTATTCTAAGGATTGTTATGAAGATCAACACTGTGCTTGGTACAGGGGAAATGGTCAGTTAATTTTATTTTTAGTGTCTATGTCTTTTAAACCTGTATCATTATTTTTCCTTATTTATGAATTCTTAGAATGAATGAGATCTATGTTATACAAGTGGTAACTTATCTCACTATAACTAGAGATTACCATTCATTGACCACATGCCAAAACTCTTACTCTAAACCCTTTATCTAAAGGTTTAGTCCCTGAGGCTCCCCAACCCTACTAAATTCCACAAATCTCTCTTATCTGTCTATTGGTCTCATCAGTGTGAGGCTCTCTTGTCTCCAGAGAAAACTACAAGAAATATTTTCTATTTCTATTCCCAGAAGCAGCAAGAAAATCACAGATAACAGCTCAAAAGCTCTTTTTCCTTCCTGTTTTTTTTTTTTTTAATTTTCATATTAATATATATAACAGTTCTAAGCTTTGAAAATCATGATGGCCAGTGGGCTGGCAGGGCTGCCTTCCACTATCTTAGTCAGAACAAATCTAACGTTAGTGCCCTTGGCAACTGTTTCCTGCAGGAGAAACATCTCTTTTTCTAAGGAAACTACATTAACCCTAGCAGGATTTTCAAAGGAAGGCCAGAAATTTCCCCCACCCAATAACTTCAGATATGCAGATGACACCACCCTTTTGGCAGAAAGCAAAGAGGAACTAAAGAGCCTCTTGATGAATGTGAAACAGGAGAGTGAAAAAGTTGGCTTAAAACTCAACATTCAAGAAACGAAGATCATGGCATCTGGTCCCATCACTTCATGGCCAATAGATGGGGAAACAATGGAAACAGTGACAGACTTTATTTTCTTGGGCTCCAACATCACTGCAGATGGTGACTGCAGCCATGAAATTAAAAGATGCTTGCTCCTTGGAAGAAAAGCTCTGACAAACCTAGAACAGTATATTAAAACGCAGAGACATTACTTTACCGACAAAGCTCCATAGTGTCAAACCTATGGTTTTTCCAGTAGTCATGTATCAGTATGAGAGTTGGACTATAAAGAAGGCTGAGCACTGAAGAATTGATACTTTTGAACCGTGGTGTTGAAGAAGACTCTTGAGAGTCACTTGGACTGCAAGGAGATCAAACCAGTCGATCCTAAAGGAAATCAATCCTTAGTATTCATTGGAAGGACTGATGCTGAAGCTGAAGCTCCAATATTCTGGCTACCTGAAGCAAAGACCTGACTCATTAGAAAAAACGCTGATGCTGGGAAAGATTGAAGACAGGAGGAGACGGGGACAACAGAGAGCGAGATGGTTGGACGGCATCACCAACTCAATGGACTTGAGTCTGAACAAGCTCCAGGAGATGGTGAAGGAAAGGGAAGCCTGGCATGCTGCAGTCCATGGGGTTGCAAAGAGTCTGACACCACTGAGTGCCTGAACAACAACTCCCAAGCCTTCCCAATTCTGTACAGCCCCTGCATGACACACTGTAGCCCATCTGCCCTTGAAGGCATCTGGGTAACCCCCATCAAAAGCTCCAGTCATTGTAACAATTTCCACATTACCCCAATAACTAGTTGGCAAGGCCAGGAATGTTGAATCTGAAACCAGGAGGGGCCTTGTGTGGTTCCCAGGTGGGAGACTTTCTGTCCCCTGTTTCTTGTGGACAGGACTCCAGCCTCCATGACCTTCCCTGAGGTCCACAGTTACTAATCAAGGGAGGGGCAGCCGAGAAACCACCTGAGGCAAGATTAAAGGACCCAGGGAAGCTCATAAAGATTTGGAGACTTACCACCTGAGGGGAATGCAAGCATCTTATCAGAGACCCCATCTTTGAATCACTGTTGTTAAACGCCACCAAATTCTCCCTAGGGAGACACATAGTTTTCAAGGCCCTCTGTGTCTCCCTTTGCCTGGCAAAGCAATAAAGCTGTCCTTTCTACTTGACCTAAAACTCTGAGATTTAATTTGGCATCAGCGTCAGAGAGGCCAGGCTTTCGGTAACAAATCCATAAGGGAAGATTTGCAGTGGGGTGAGATGACCAAAGGGAGAGCAAAGTTCTCTGACCATATGCTGAGACCAGGAGTCCTAGGTTTGGAAAACCAGTGGCTGGGGCCAGTGTGTGGAATGTCACTGACCGAGCAAAATGTTGTCAGACTGCTTCCATCACTTTCCCCAGAGTCAGTGTCTGCCCTGGTGAAAACTGTAACAAAGACAGCCTTTGTCACAGCCAGTGCCATGGGACAGAAGGAAGAGGGCCCATGGCACACGTCTCTGGGAAAACAGAAATAGGCTTCACCATTTCTTGCACCCTTGAAATTAAGTGGATGTTGCGTTCCCATATTTATGACAAACATAAAGCCCAGTGCATTTGCTAATAAACCCAAGTTTAAAATCTCAGCTGGCAAGAGGAAAACTTAGAAAAAAAATCCTCTCATCAATTGCTCTTTCACCAAGACGATAACCTGAATGGTCCTTATTAGAAATATCTCACTACAGGCAATAATAACAATAATCACAATGTTAAGTAATGACTAAATAATAAGTATAAGCAGACTTCTTGTTCATAGTGGCTCCTGGTGGTAAATGTGTCTGATAAAGCTTAGAATCCATATTTCATGGTAGGATGCTCCAGAGACTCGGCCTTATACCTGGCATTGTAACAACCCATAGTCAAGCCTCTTGAGTTTGATACTTGTGTAGATTGGGGCAGACAGAGGGAATGTGATGCTCTTTCAGTCTTTTATGGAAATTAATATCATCACAGAGGTTGTGAGACATATCACCACACACCAATCAGAATGGGTAAAATGAAAAATAGTGACACCCTCAAATGCTGGTGAGGATGCAGACATTTGTATATTGCTGGTGGGAATGTAAAATGGCAACAATCACTTTGGAAAATAGTTGGGCAATTTCTTAAAAAAATAAAATAAACATGTAAATATCATATGAAAGATCGGTTGTATTCCCGGGCATTTATTCTAGAGGAATAAAATTTATGTTCACACAGAAACACACACTTGAAGTTTAAAGCAACTTTATAATAGCTAAGAACTATAAAAACCAATATAGGTTTGGCCACCTAATGCGAAGAGACTACTCAATGGAAAAGATGCTGTTGCTGGGAAAGATTGAAGGCAAAAGCAGGAGAAGGAGGTAGCAGAGGATGAGATGGTTGGCTGGCATCACCAACTCAATGGACGTGAATCTGAACAAACTCCAGGAGATAGTGGAAGACAGAGGAGCCTGGTGTGCTGCAGTCCTTGGGGTCACAAAGAGTTGGACACAACTTAGCAACTGAACAACAACATAAAACCAAACAATGTCCTTCAACACATTGAGGTACATCCAGACTGTGGAAAGCTACTCAGCCATAAAAAGGGATGAACTATTGATACATGCAACCACTTGGATGAATGTCCAGGAAATTATGCTGCGGTAGCCATCCTGCAGAAACAAGATGGACTGCCATCCAAAATGCAGTTCAAACGTTGATACTAATGACTCTACACACACATCAAGAGGGTATGAAAGATTTATGACTCACATAATATGGTTATCAAGAGTCAGCTAGATGGGCTTACCAAGCAGCCCAAAAATGACTTGAGAAGGCCCGGAAAGAAGACTGGCTTGGGGTTTTTTATTGTGGTTATTATCTATAAGGGTGGAGCTGGAGTGAGGGATCCCCCACACAGTAGGGGTCACATGGTCGGAATCTCCCACCAGCACCAAAGGAAAGAATTTGGGCTTTCTAATCAGCTTGCCTAGTTTCAGGATGTAAGGGGCAGAGGGAAGGGTGAGGTAGGAAACTGTCAGCAAACATCCAAAAATGGAGTTCGGTTCAGTCGCTCAGTCGTGTCCGACTCTTTTTGACCCCATGGACTGCAGCACGTCAGGCCTCCCTGTCCATCACCAACTCCTGGAGCTCGCTCAGACTCATGTCCATAGCATCAGTGATGCCATCCAACCATCTCATCCTCTGTCATCCCCCTCTTCTCCTGCCTTCTATCTTTCCCAGCATCAGGGTCTTTTCCAATGAGTCAGTTCTTCCCATTAAGTGCCAAAGCATTGGAGTTTCAGTTTCAGCATCAGTTCTTCCAATGAATATTCAGGACTGATTTCATTTAGGATTGATGGGTTGGATCTCCTTGCAGTCCAAGGGACTCTCAAGAGTTTTCTCCAACACCACAGTTCAAAAGCATCAATTCTTCAGTGTTTGGCTTTCTTTACAGTCCAACTCTCACATCTATACATGACTACTGGAAAAACCATAGCCATGACTAGATGGACCTTTGTCGGCAAAGTAATGTCTCTGCTTTTTAATATGCTGTCTAGATTTGTCATAGCTTTTCTTCCAAGGAGCAAGTGTCTTTTAATTTCATGGCTGGAGTCACCATCGGCAATGACTTTGGAGCACCCCTCAACCCCCGCCAAAAAAAAAATGGAGTTAAGACTCTTTATTATGTGTGGTTACCAGGTAACTCAGTGGTAAAGAATCTGCCTGCCAATGCAGGAGATGAAGGAGAGGCAGATTTGATCCCTGGGTCAAGACGATCCCCTGGAGGAGGAGATGATGACCTAGTCTAGTATTCTTGCCTGAGAAATCCCATAGACAGAGGAGCCTGGCGGGCTACAGTCCATGGGGTTGCAAGGAGTTGAACACAACTTAGAGACTGAGAACACGGCATGCAAAGAAAAAAAGCCAGTCTCAGAAGATTACTCACTGTCTCCTTTTATTTAGATAACATTTTTGAAATGACGCAGTTTCAGAAAGGGAAGAGATTTGTTAGTGGTTGCCAGGACAGAGGGGTGGAGGTAGGGTTGAGGGAGGTGGCATGGTGGTTGCACATGGCAACATGAGGGATCCTTGTGGTGCTGGAGCTGTCAGTATCCCCACTGTGATGGTGAATACACAAACCAGCATGGGTGAAAAAATTGCATAGAACAAATGAAAGCATGGAAATGTGAAAAGTATGGATGGCTTGCATCAATGTCAGCACTCTGGTTGTGATGTCATACAATAGCTTTGCAAAATGTTACCATTAGGAGAAAGTGACTCGATGGACTTGAGTTTGAGTGAACTCCAGGAGTTGGTGATGGACAGGGAGGCCTGGCGTGCTGCGATTCATGGGGTCGCAAAGAGTCGGACGTGACTGAGCGACTGAACTGACTGAACTGACTGAGGAGTGGGTACAAAGGAGCTCTCTGTGTTGAGTCTTAAAACTGCATGTGAATACACAATTATCTCAAAACAGTATTTCAATTTTAGAAATGCTTAAATTGCAAATTCCCTGGCAGTCCAGCAGTTAAGACTCTGCATTTCCACTGCTGTGGGCCTGGGTTCAATCCCTGGTGGAGAAACTAAGATCCCACAAACCACATGGCACAGCCAAAATAAGGAAAGCTTGTGTGACGGATGGGGAGTCTATGTGGATTATAGGACTCTCCTGGTTGGGAGAAAGAGCATGACTGAGTGAATGTCTCTGAACTGAGCCAACACACCCACTGCCACTATCGGGTCCTTATAAATTTATCTTCAACAATGCAAAGGCTAGCCATGGGTCAGACTCCATGATTATCATTGGAACCAAATACTGGATAAACTTTTAGAGGAACTGAATTAGAGGTACAGAGAAAGAAAGACAAGACAAAACTGAGAGGGGGACCTTTTAGCAATCATATTTACAATACGTGAATTAATAACAGAAAAATGTTCATGAAGAAATAATTAACTGATAACTATCTACGTAAGGGTATCACCTACAATTCAGTCATTCTCTAACTTTTTCAATGAAATATTCCATAAAAATAGAGGAAAGTAGATATTTACATACACATGGATAAAAGTCTTGTGTGCAGCCAGACAGCCATCTCAAACCTGAAATACCTGTAAAATTTATGTAAATATCCCATTACATTCCATAACACATCTATGCTTACTGTGACGTAACAGTAGCTTTTCAATTAAAAAATTTCAAATTTTAAAATTGTTAGGGGAAGTACACTGACTGAAACTGCCCACCCTGGCCAAGTACCATAGTTATCATTTGCATGAGTTGTTTTACAACAGGAGGTGCTGGTAAGGAACACAGAACCAGCAAGCTACCACCAACTAAAGATTTTGGGAAAGGTCGAAACGTGACACCATGTGCCCAACCACCTCCCAGAATCCTCGCTGACATCCATCTTGGCTAAGCAATGCATGTGCCACCAGGAAGGACTCTGAATCAGAATGACTGGCCAAAAAGAACCTGAAAACTAATCCCATCACCATAAAACCCGAGACTGTGAGCCACGTGGCAGAGCAGTTCTGGTTTCCCTTACTCTACTGCTCTCTCTCTGGGCACCCCGTCCCAATAAAATCTCTTGCTTTGTCAGCACATGTGTCTCCTCAGACAATTCATTTCCAAGTGTTAGACAAGAGCCCACTTTCGGGCCCCCCTTTCTGCAACAAAACTGTATGAAAAATTAAGTAGTTTGAGCAATATTGGCCTCTAGGAGTATGACTGCTGCATGGCTCATACATGCTTGCATTTCAGGTACACAGCCTCTGTTGCAAAAAAGCACAGCTCTACATTTTTCTGAAGGCTTTAAATGAAATTTTTCTTTAAAAAAAAAAGAGTCTAGGCTGCACTCGCCCTCTGCAATGGCCCACACTCTGTCTGTAGGGCGTGTTTCTCTCTCTATCTGAATAAATCCACTTCTTACCTAAAAAAAAGTCTAAACTTCAACTTTGCGTCTTTGCCCATACTCCTCCTTCCATCTAGAACACTTTCCTCAGCCTTTCTCCCCATGAATCTCTGTCTATGACTTAAGTCCCAAGTAAAACGCTGTGTCCATGAATCCACCTCAAACTTTCTGAGGCAGAATGCATTTCCTCCTTCTCTGTACAGTATTCTTTTTTTCTTTGTACAGTATTCCTAAACCCACTTCTATTTTAGTCATTGTCCTCCCACTTCAGTTCAGTTGCTCAGTCGTGTCTGACTCTTTGCGACCCCATGGACTGCAGCACGCCAGGCTTCCCCGTCCATCACCAGTCCCACAGCTTGCTCAAACTCACGTCCATTAAGGAGGTGATGCCAACCAACCATCTCATCCTCTGTCGTCCCCTTCTCCTCCTGCCTTCAATCTTTCCCAGCATCAGGGTCTTTTCCAAGGAGTCAGTTCTTCGCATCAGGTGGCCAAAGTATTGGAGCCTCAGCATCAGTCCTTCCAATGAATATTCAGGACTGATTTCCTCCCTCTTAGGTACACAAGTTACTCTCAGAAGGGACGTGTGTACATGTCTAACAGGTTGTTTCTATCTTCTAGGTATGCTATTCCTTCTGATTGACCATTGCTTTCTTTCTATTCTTGATGTTCAAATCTTAGCTCAGATGGCACCTCCTTGGATCGGGTGGTACTGGTAGACTGGTACCTCCAGGTTGGGTGGCCACCCAACCTGAAGTCAATATCTAGTCACCTTCATGTCCTCCTTAATTTATCAACATGGCATTTTTTTGTTTCTCTGTTAGTTTACATACTGTAAAATATACATAATATATAATTTACCATTTCAACTATTTTTAACTATACAATTCAGTGGCATTAGGCACATTCATAGTGTTGTGCAAGGATCAACACTATCCATTGCCAACACTTTATTCATCTTCCCAAACAGAACCTCTGTACTAATTAAACAGTAACTCCCCATTACCCCTCTCCTCCCACCCCTGGCAATCCCTATTACACACTCTGTCTCTACTAATTTACCTAATCTATGTTATCTCATATAAAGTGGAATCATTATACAACATTTACTCTTTTGTGTCTGGGTTATTTTCAATTAGCATAATGTTTTTCAAGTTTTTCCATGTTGTAGCATGTGTCAGAACTTCATTCCTTTTAAAGATTGAATAATATTCTATTGTATATATATATTATACCACATTCATGCATTCATGCAGCAAAAGGCATTGTTGTTTCCACCATTTGACTATTGTGAATAATGTTGCTATGAAGATAGCTGCATAAATATCTGTTTAAATCTCTGCTTTTAATACTTTGGGGCATATACCCAGAAGTGAAATTGCTGGATCATATGGTAATTTTTGACAGACGACTCATTGGAAAAGTCCCTGATGCTGGGAAAGATTGAGGACAGAAGGAGAAGAGGGCATCAGAAGATGAGATGGCTGGACAGCATCACAGATGCAATGAATATGAACTTGGGCAAACTCTGGGAGATGGTGAGGGACAGGGAAGTGTGGCATGCTGCAGTCCATAGGGTCACAAAGAGTCGGAAATGACTGAGCAACTGAACAACAATGACAACATGGTAATTCTATGTTTAACTTTTTGAAAAACTGTCATACTGTCAGCATTCAGTTCAGTTCAGTTCAGTCTCTCAGTCGTGTCTAACTCTGTGACACTGTGAACTGCAGCATGCCAGGCCTCCCTGTGCATTACCAACTACCAGAGCTTACTCAGACTCACGTCCATCAAGTCAGTGATGCCATCCAACCATCTCATCCTCTGTCGTCCCCTTTTCTTCCTGCCTTCAATCTTTCCCAGCATCAGGGTCTTTTCCAGTGAGTCAGTTCTTCGCATTAGGTGGCCAAATATTGGAGTTTCAGCTTCAGCATCAGTCCTTCCAATGAATATTCAAGACTGATTTCCTTTAGGATTGACTGGTTGGATCTCTTTACAGTCCAAGGAACTCTCAAGTGTCCTCAACACCACAGTTCAAAAGCATCAATTATTAGGCGCTCAGCTTTCTTTGTAGTCCAACTCTCACATCCATACATGACTACTGGAAAAACCAGAGCTTTGACTAGATGGACCTTTGTTGGGAAAGTAATGTCTCTGCTTTATAATATGCTATCTAGCTTGGTCATAGCTTTTCTTCCAAGGAGCAAGCATCTTTTAATTTCAAGGCTGCAGTCACCATCTGCAATGATTTTGGAACCCCAAAAAATAACATCTCTCACTGTTTCCGCATCTATTTGCCATGAAGTGATGGGACCAGATCTTCGTTTTCTGAATATTGAGTTTTAAGCCAACTTTTTCACTCTCCTGTTTCACTTTCATCAAGAGGCTCTTTAGTTCTTCTTTGCTTTCTGCCATAAGGGTGATGTCATCTGCATAGGTTATTGACATTTCTCCTGGCAACCTGATTCCAGCTTGTGCTTCTTCCAGCCCAGCATTTCTCGTGATGTACTCTGCACATAAGTTAAATAAGCAGAGTGACAATACACAGCCTTGATGTACTCCTTTCCTGATTTGGATCCAGTCTGTTATTCCATGTCCAGTTCTAACTGTTGCTTCTTGACCTGCATTCAGATTTCTCAGGAGGCAGGTCAGGTGGTCTGGTATTCCCGTCTTTTTCAGAATTTTCCACAGTTTGTTGGATCCACACAGTCAAAGGCTGTGATCAGTGTGTGATCAGTGTGTTCAATGAGCCAACAGATGTTGGCAATTTGATCTCTGGTTTCTCTACCTTTTCTAAAACCAGGTTGAACATCTAAAAGTCCATGGTTCACATACTGTTGAAGCCTGGCTTGGAGAATTTTGAGCATTAATTTACTAGGGTGTGAAATAAGTGCAATTGTGCGGTAGTTTGGGCATTCCTTGGCATTGCCTTTCTTTGGGATTGGAATGAAAACTAACCTTTTCCAGTCCTGTGGTTACTGCTGAGTTTTCCATATTTGCTGGCATATTGAGTGCAGCACTTTCACTCAGGACTAAGGTGCCTCTCCCACCACCTCTAGAACACTCCCAGTCAACTAGAGGATCTTTCTGGGGAATGCAAACCTAAAAAGGAAGATGCCTACAAATGCTGTAACTTGAGGGTTGATAACAAAAAGGTCAGCTCAGTTGGAATTCCATCACCTCCACTAGCTTTGTTCATAGTGATGCTTCCTAAGGCCCATTTGACTTCACATTCCAGGATGTCTGGCTCTGGGTGAGTGATCACACCATCATGGTTATCTGGGTCGTGATGATCTTTTTTGTATAGTTCTTCTGTGTATTCTTGCCACCTCTTCATAATATCTTCTGCTTCAGTTAGGTCCATACCATTTCTGTCCTTTATTGTGCCCATCTTTGCATGAAATGTTCCCTTGGTAGCTCTAATTTTCTTGAAGAGATCTCTATAAGCATGGCATTTTGAAAATGCATTTGTTTGTCTGCTCCACTGGAATAAAACCTTCAGGATAGGAAGGACCTGTCAATGCACAACGTGAGAGTCACAAGTTAACCTCAGATAGCTCTGAGAGACTGCTCCAAACAGGCAGTGGAGGAAGATCAATACATAAGATTTTGATGAAGGGGGGAGTTCAATGCAATCAAGTACTCATTTTACAAAAGGTTTTCTGCTAGTCACTGATGTCACCCTGAAGGGATTTAGTGCTTTTCTAGATATGAAGAGATGTGAGGACTGGGATCATGAAATCAGTTCCTGAAAATTTCTATCTAAAGACTTGTTCCACCAGTTTCCCTGGAGTACAGAGTGCCTCACTCTCCACCCTGAATTCCCCTCAGGGGACGTTGAAGGTCGGCAGCTGCAGCAGCACGGGGCTCAATCTCCAAAGAGGCAGATGGCAAGTGCCCTTGTTCTTGCTGTTGTTCAGTCCCTGGCCAAGTGCTCTTGGCAAGTGCCAATATGTAGTTGATAGACCACATCTATCTTTTCTTTCCCTGTGTCTCTAGTGCCTAGGACAAGCACACAGTGGACACTCAGAAGTTTTTGTTAAATAAATGAATGAAGTAGGTCCTCAGCAACTGTTCTGTCTGCTTTACTCTCTACTCCTCTTAAATCAAGGAGCCTCCCTGGTGGCTCAGTTAGTAAAGAATCTGTCTGCAATGCAGGAGACCCAGGTTCGATCCCTGGGTTGGGAAGATCACCTGGAGAAGGAAATGGCACCTACCGCAATATTCTTGCCTGGGAAATCCTATGGGAGAAGAGCCTGGTGGGCTACAGTGCATGGCCTCATAAGAGTCAGATGGGACTTAGTTTCTAAACCACCACCATATCCCTTAAATCAATGACAAATTACCTGAGGGCAGGGCTAGGTCTCATCATGTAACCTTAGCACTTAGCAACAGACTTAAATCCCCAAGATTTGCTTACAGCTTGATTTTCTCAGTTGCGTTCTCTAGATTCAGCCTGATGATTATGGATTAGTAAGAAAGGAAGACTTTTCTCTGGCTTTTTAGGAAGCAAAAGAAAAGGCCCACTGAGGCCAGTTGCCCCCTAGGCATCTCTGCCTTGCTTCTTCTCTCATCCTTTTCCCTTTGATTTCTGGGCTGAAGCACTTGCCAGAGCTAGGACTAAAGGCAGCAGAACAGCTGAAACTCTGTTAAATTACATCATCTGCCTCTGAGAATTGAGGCCTGCTGGCGGAGTCTTTGGTTCAGATAAAATACAAGTTCTGATATCCCAAGACTTCTCAAAATTTCAAACAACAGTCTTTGGAATAAAAAATTTAATGACTTTTAAGTAGTTCTCAGCCTGGTAATTCTGATCACACGTGCCACATGCAGGTAAATAATGTATTTTACTACTCCATACTGTATATAATAAATTACACATGCACACTACATATTGTACTTTATGTATAATAATGGGTTACTAAATGAGAATGGCACCAGGAACCATTTCCATGGATTTTCTCTCCAAATCCTGCCAGCTCCCTTTACTATTAGAACACTTTTTATTTCAGCCAGCAGAATTTGAGACAAAAGAGGATAAGAAAAACCTCCTGGAATCTCAATATCAGCAGGCTCCAGAAGCCTGCCAGATCACAACCACTTCCGCAGGGGCCCCACCACCTTCCCTGCTCCTCCCACCCTCTGTATTGGAGCCGCTGGCCTTCACCTGGGCCCAGCCTCCACAGTCTACTGCCTATATGATTCCCAGACAGGTAGCCTCAAGTCAACCTTTGTCTTTAGATTGACCTATAGGTTGACGCCTCAATCGCCTCTCCAATTCTGCATCTCCCTGTATTAAAAGATCTCTTAAGGCTTTATCACTGCCAGGGCTCTGCCTCAGGTGATGGCCATTCTAGTGGGGCGAGCTTTGCTCACTCAGGGAGCACTGAGTCTTGGGTGTGAGAAGAGTAAGATTACTGTCTATCAAATGGAAATGCTAGTTTCAGAAACTTGGTTAACAAACAAAGAATAGGGAGTTTTATAAAACTCCAATTATGCCTTACAGCCACACCCAAAATCTGTCTCCAAATTCCTAGTTCCTAATATGTTTTTGTTTTTTTCCTAAAAAAAAAAAAAAGTAATTTGCAGAGAATTCCCTGACAGTCCAGTGGTTAGGGCTTAGGGCTTTCACTACTGGGGCCCAGGTTTGATCCTTGGTTGGGAGACTAAGATCTCACAAGCCAGCAATGTGGCAAAAAAAAATTTGCAATTTTTTCCCAATCGTGTGTCATTCTTATTATCTCATGTTGGAGCAGGCAGAAGAGGGAATAGGGAAGTGGACCACATCTCAGCTGACAGATCAGTGAGAAGGAAATAAGCAGACTGAGGAGATCAAGGTCAAGAGGGACAGAAGGCAGAGGTGGAAACCAGGTGGCAGGATGGCCCCAGGTGAAATTCATCTGCCGGCTCCCCTCCCCTGCCAGTCCTGAGTACTCCTCCCCTTTCTGGTGCTGCTGCCAGTTACTAGTCACTAACGGTCCTGGTGGAGAAGGCGATGGCACCCCACTCCAGTACTCATCCTGGAAAATCCATGGACCGAGGAGCCTGGTGGGCTGCAGTCCATGGGGTCATGAAGAGTCGGACACAACTGAGCGACTTCACCTTCACTTTTCACTTTCATGCATTGGAGAAGGAAATGGCAACCCACTCCAGTGTTCTTGCCTGGAGAATCCCAGGGATGGGGGATCCTGGTGGGCTGCTGTCTCTGGGGTCGCACAGAGTCAGACACGACTAAAGCGACTTAGCAGCAGCAGCAACGGTCCTGGAGCAAGGCTACCTCATAGGAGCAGGACAGGAGGGTGGTCAAAACTCTCCTGCCCGGCCAGGCTTCTTCCTGTCCCCAGGCCACATGTAGTGTCTGGTCTAATTATAAGGACAGAAAAGTCTGCCAGAATGTCCTGAAGGAAAAGGTAAAACAAAGACTGTCCTCATACTCTTAGCACTGCTACAGTGTAGCAAACAGGCCCAGAGCAGAGATACAAAGGGACTCAGGGTACCTGGGGTGTCCTGGGTATGCGCTTCATATGTGTCAAACGAATGCATTGATACATACATTGACAGATACAGCAATGATGAATGGATACTGGGATGTTTCCATTGTTGTTGTTCAGTCACTCAGTTGTGCCCAACTCTTTGGGACTCCATGGACTGCAGCATGCCAGGCTTCCCTCTCCTTTGCCATCTCCCAGAGTTTGCTGAAACTCATGTCCATTGAGTTGGTGATGTCATCCAATCATCTCATCCTTAGTTACCCTCTTTTCCTACTGCCCTCAATCTTTTCCAGCATCAGGGTCTTTTCCAAGGAGTCAGCTCTTCGCATCAGGTGGCTAAAGTATTGGAGCTTTAGCTTCAGTATCAGTCCTTCCAATGAATATTCAGAGTTGATTTCCTTTAGGGTTGACTGGTTTGATCTCCTTGCAGTCCAAGGGACTTTCAAGAGTCTTCTCCAACACCTCAGTTCAAAAGTGTCAATGCTTTGGCAATTAGCCTTCCTTATGGTCCAACTCTCAACTCTCACATCTGTACATGACTACTGGAAAAACCATAGCTTTGACTATACAGATGTTTCCATGGTTCACCCCTTTGCAATCTACTCATCTGGGTCTGATCTGTGGCTGTTTCCAGTCACCAGTTCCTACGATTCACTCATACTGCTGAGTAGTACACACTACTCAGGACACACTGCAGAAACAGGAGGGGAAGGAGCACAGATGTCCCTATTACACTTCCTCACTATGATGGTTGCAGTCCCATAAAAATCTGTACAGAGGATAGAGTAGATGCTATCTGTTCCAATTACAGATAAAACAGATGTACAAAGTAGATTGTAACTTGCTAAGACCATAAAACAGGCAGTTGGTGGCTGTGAAAGGTCTGAGGACCCAGGACATCTGGTCCCTAAGTTGGAGCACTCTCCCACAGCTGGCTTACACTGCCATGGGACAGAGCAAGCAGAAAATGTGACCTTGACTTCTTAATCAACCAGACTCCATCATCTCTCACTGTTGAAGGAAGAGCTCTTTCCTACTTGCTGTCCTGAGGAGGGCAAACAACAACCAAATTAGCCAAACAGGCCAGTCCTGAACAAAGTTCCAAAGGAAAGGCCTTTTGTTTGTTTGTTTTCTTGCTGGCTTTGAACCTCTCCCAGGACCTTTTAAGTCCATCAGAAATGCTTTCTTAATTCCTGAAAGGTCTTTTTGGTAGAGATAGTGGAGGAAAGAAAGGGTACTGGCCCTCAGGCAGATATGCCTCTAATGACCTCATTCATCTTGCTACAGTTTTTCTTTTTTTTTTAAATAGGATTATATCCTAAAAAATATATATGTTGAAGAAGACTCTTGAGAGTCTCTTGGACTGCAAGGAGATCAAATCAGTCAATTCTAAAGGAAATCAACACTGAATACTCATTGGAAGGAATAATGCTAAAGCTGAAACTCCCAATACTTTGGCCACCTGATGCGAAGAACTGACTCATTGGAAAAGACCCTGATGCTGGGAAAGATTGAAGGTAGGAGAAGGGGATGACAGAGGATGAGATGGTTGGATGGCATCACTGACTCAATGGACATGAGTTTCAGCAAACTCTGGGAGATGGTGAAGGAGAGGGAGGCCTGGCGGGCTGCAGTCCATGGAGTCACAAAGAGTTGGACAGGACTGAGTGGATAACAACAATATCCTAAGAGAAGTCTTAAAATGGGTAAATGATTTTATCCTCTTTTTCACAGGCATTTGCATTTTAAAAGAGGAAGACCAAGATTCTGGAATTGGCTTCGCCAGTTGCAGTACTATTTGCATTACCCAAGAAAGAGAAGGGACTGTAGAGGTCAGAGACCTTCCCAGCTAATGGTCACCCCCTATTTTGACCACAGGCCAGTCCAGCAGCCAAGAAGAGCTTTGGGAAGCAGGAAGGGAAGACAGACCCCACTGTAGAAACACCACATTGGGGAATGCCACCCTCTTGGTTTAATCTCTCTGACAAGCATACTGGTGGGGGTGGGAGGTAGGTTAAGAGGAGCAAAAACACTTCAAGAGAAGTCTGAGGATCTATCTTGCTTTTTGAAATCAAAACCAAAGTTGACATCCTACTGTATAGCACATGGAACTTTGCTCAATGTTATGTGGCAGCCTGGATGGGAGGGAAGTTTGGAGGAGAATGAATTCTTGTATGGCTGAATCCCTTCGCTGTTCACCTGAAACTATCACAACATTGTTAATCAGCTATATTGGAATATAAAATAAAAAGTTCAAAATAAAGTTAACATTCAAAAGGAAAAACAAAAAACGGAACATGGCGGTGACTCGCTGATTTCTTCTGAACATTGATGAATGACAGTTTCCCTCTCACTCCTCCTCACCTTCAGTTTTCTGGAGATTGTTTGTTTGTGTCTTAACTCTTCTCGCTGCATCCAGAGACAGCAGTTGCTTTGCACAATTCTTGACTCTTGAACAAAGCTGAATACATGGTGGACTGAGGATGAGGCCTTGCACCGGGACATGGGCTCCCCTCCCCTACTACCCTCCACCCAAGCCTGAGACAACAGGGCAGCTGCTCAGGAGGTGAGGTCAGCCTGACTGTCCCTTGTTGCCTTCTCTTTGCTCTTTCTTCCAACTGCCTCAAGAGATTTCTTGTTAAACTATCCCTGATTTTAGTACCACCTGCTGCCAATAAACATGAGACAGGAATAAAGTTGACCAACAGTTCAGTCTTTGTCAGTGAATCTCAACCAGGAGTTGGTCTCAAGCCTAGTCACAGGTGTCCTTATAAAAGACATGCAGAGGAAAGAAAGAGAGGAGGAGGAAATGTGACCACAGGCAGAGATCAGGGTGATACAACTTCCAGCTCAGGAAAGCACCAGATGCTGTCAGAGACAAGGAGCAGAATTCCCCCAGAGCCTCTGCAGGGAACGTCACCCTGCTTCTTCCATATTTTCAACTTCTGGCTTCAGGACTAGAAGAGAATAAATCTCTGTTGTTTGAAGCCACCTGAATGGTGGTAATTTGTTGAGCTGATAAATACAAGTAAAAGACAGTACCGGTGCCCAAACTGAATTCAAGGTTTGAGAAGTCGTGTGGTGTCCCACAGGGGCACACATCTCACTAGTAAGTGATGGTGGTTATTTAAGAACCAAATAACATGGGTTTTTTTTGTTTGTTTGGGCTTCCCCAGTGGCTCAGATGGTAAAGAATCGCCCTGCAATGCAGGAGACCCCTGTTCAATTCCTGGGTGAGAAAGAACCCCTGGAGAAGGGAATGGCTACCCACTCCGGTATTCTTGCCTGGAGAATCCGATGGACAGGGGAGCCTGGCGGGCTACAGTCCATAGGGTCACAAAGAGTCGGACATGACTGAGCGACTAACACTTACTTTGTTTGTTTTTGCTTTGGCCACACTGCATGTGGCTTGTGGGATCTTAGTTCCCCTACCACAGGGATGGAACCCTGGCCCACAGCAGCGAAAGTGCTGAGTCTTAACCACTGGACTGCCAGGGAATTCCCAAGAACATTTTTTTTCGTTGAATTTATTTGTATTGGTTTTTCAAATGGTGTACATGTTGCTAGAACCTAAGTACACACTAAACTGTTTGCATATCATTACTTAATAAATAGAATTTTTATTTTTAGGCCTTTCTTTTTGGCCTAGGGACGCTGTGAAGGAATTCCTGAGACAGTGTGCTGTGAAACAAGGAAGTGCGGGAAATTCTGACACTGGATGCTGGTGTCAGAAGCCCAGGTTCCCTGGCTTTTGCTGCATTTCATCCCTAACAGACTACCTTCTTACACGTGGTCCAAGGGGGCCCACTACCATGAAAGGAGAAGAGGAAAAGGGAGGCATACTCCTTCCCTTAGGGTACATCCTGGTAGATGGACTCATCACATTTGTTCCCAATCCACTGGCCAGAAGGAAGTCGTGTGGCCATGCCTAACTGGAAGGGAGGCAGGGACACGCAAACTGTCCCTTAGGTGGCTGTGTGCCAGATAACAGCGGGGGTTATCAGTGTGCACAAGAACTAGAGGATGGTTATAAGGGATGAGCTTGTTGTCTCTGGCTATGAGATGAATGGAAAGCACGGAGCTGTATTCCTTCTTTCTTGATAAGTGGTGATGTTACCCACAGTAATATTCATCACTAAACGGACTGAAAGAGAGCACAATAAAATCGGTTGGAATACTGACGAAACCAACACAAAAGGCCCACAGAGTCCAGTGTTTATAGTAGCACCTCACAGAGACAGCACAATAAGAGTTTTATTGTTTTAGTTTTGTTTGTGATTTTTTTGTCTTTTAGAATTTGCTGGGAAAGATTGAAGGCAGGAGAAGGGAACGACAGAGGATGAGATGGTTGGATGGCAGCACCAACTCAATGGACACGAGTTTCAGCAAACTCTGGGAGATGGTGAAGGACAGGGAAGCCTGGCATGCTGCAGTCCATGGAGTCACAATGAGTCAGACATGACTGAGTGACTGAACAACAAAGAAGTTATCAACAGTCTTCTGTCTACAGAGATGAAAATATTTTGGAGAATAGACTTTTGTTCTGATAAGAGCTACCCTCTTTTTTAAAGGCCAGACAGGTTTTATCTTTGATTTGACAAGGCTTGTTATTACCTATTAGTTGCTTCCCTAACCACTTGTTTATATGCTAATTTTAACATAAGTGTTAGTCGCTCAGTTGTGTTGGACTCTTTGTGACCCCATGGACTGCAGCCCACCAGACTCCTCTGTCCATGAAATTTTCCAGGCAAGGATACTGGAGTGGGTTGCCATTTCCTTCTCCAGGAGATCTTCCCAACCCAGGGATCAAACCCGGGTCTCCTGCACTGCAGGCAGATCCTTTAGCAACTGAGCTACAAGGGAAGCCCCTTACTCTTATTTTAACATAAGAATCAACAATTACCTTTTGTTTTTTTGAGACTAAAAATTATTAAAAATATTGCATGAATGACAATGACCTAGACCAAAAGCTGATGACAGGGTAGGGCAGTGGGTTCTCAGATTTGAGAATTACTATTTCTTTTCTTTTTATTTCTTTATTTTTGGCTGCACTGGGTCTTTGTTGCTGCATGCAGGCTTTCTCTAGTTTTGGTGCACAGGCTTCTCATTGCAATGGCTTCTCTCGTTGCAGAGCATGGGCGCCAGGCACGCATGGGCTCAGTAGTGGTGGTGCTTGGGCCTAACTGCCCCAGGGCACGTGAGATCTTCCTGGACCAGGGATGGACCCCATGACCCCTGCATTAGCAGGCAGATTCTTAACCACTGGTCCACCAGGGAAGACCCAGTTCTCAGGTTTTAAAAATTCACTATGAGAGTAGAGGTTGACTGGCTCTTCTGCCAACATTTAGATACTCAAGGGGAACATTTGCCTGAATGGGTGAGGCTTCAACCCTACCACCTGGAGTTGGGCAAATGGGCTTCCTCCCTAGAAGAGGCCCTGTGCAGAGAGAGTCAGATTAGCTCGCCATTAACCTTACAGTGTACCCTCCTTTTTCCCCAGCAAGGGGCCCTTCCTCTGCTCTACTTGTGCCACATACAGATATGTCAGTTCACATACCACACCACTGCTCTTCTCCATCATAAGCTCCTTCCCACCTTAGCTTTCCCTGGATTTGCTGCTGCCCTCACTGAGGGGTGACGTGGATGAACTTTTGACCTGCTATGTTCCTTATTTCCTTACAGCCAGACTGTAGATGTAGAAAGCTTGCTGCTGCTGCTGCTGCTGCTGCTGCTAAGTCACTTCAGTCGTGTCCGACTCTGTGCGACCCCATAGACGGCAGCCCACCAGGCTCCCCCATCCCTGGGATTCTCCAGGCAAGAACACTGGAGTGGGTTGCCATTTCCTTCTTCAATGCATGAAAGTGAAAAGTGAAAGTGAAGTCGCTCAGTCATGTCCGACTCTTTGAGACCCCATGGACTGCAGCCCACCAGGCTCCTCCATCCATGGGATTTTCCAGGCAAGAGTCCTGGAGTGGGGTGCCATTGCCTTCTCCAGTAGAAAGCTTAGGAGTGGCTAAAGCACATTGCAGTGTAAAAGAACTTATAACCTGACACTAAACTTGGCCATTTCCAGAGTCCTAGGTCATGAGACCTTTGTTTATGCTCCTGCTACAGTCACATCCTTAACATATAACGTGTCCCTCACTCTAGGAATGCTCTCCTATCAATCCTTCACAAGCCAGGCCCCATAAATTGTGCACAGTGGTCATCTATTTCAGGGCAAATCCCATGTCCCTTTATTCAAGATCACAGAAGCTAGTGTGACAGAAGACCAAGGGGATGGGACCAGGCCTCAGTGGCTCCCACCCCACCCCACCCCACCCTCTCAGCACAAAAAGATACACAATCTTTGAGCCTTTCTGCTGCCTGACCCTGTGTGGCCAACTCCCCACTCAGTTCTCCTGAGCAGAAACCAGTAAGTTTGTCAGAACATGTTCGGTTTGTTCAGTTCAGTTCAGTCAGGCAGTCGTGTCCGACTCCTTGCAACCCCATGAATCACAGCACGCCAGGCCTCCCTGTCCATCACCAACTCCCGGAGTTCACTCAGACTCACGTCCATCGAGTCAGTGATGCCATCCAGCCATCTCATCCTCTGTTGTCCCCTTCTCCTCCTGTCCCCAATCCCTCCCAGCATCAGAGTCTTTTCCAATGAGTCAACTCTTCACATGAGGTGGCCAAAGTACTGGAGTTTCAGCTTTAGCATCATTCCTTCCAAAGAAATCCCAGGGCTGATCTCCTTCAGAATGCACTGGTTGGATCTCCTTGCAGTCCAAGGGACTCTCAAGAGTCTTCTCCAACACCACAGTTCAAAAGCATCAATTCTTTGGCCCTCAGCTTTCTTCACAGTCCAACTCTCACATCCATACATGACCACAGGAAAAACCATAGCCTTGACTAGACGGACCTTTGTTGGCAAAGTAATGTCTCTGCTTTTGAATATGCTATCTAGGTTGGTTATAACTTTCCTTCCAAGGAGTAAGTATCTTTTAATTTCATGGCTGCAGTCACCATCTGTAGTGATTATGGAGCCCCAAAAAATAAAGTCTGACACTGTTTCCACTGTTTCCCCATCTATTTCCCATGAAGTGATGGGACCAGATGCCATGATCTTCGTTTTCCGAATGTTGAGTTTTAAGCCAACTTTTTCACTCTCCTCTTTCACCTTCATCAAGAGGCTTTTTAGTTCCTCATCACTTTCTGCCATAAGGGTGGTGTCATCTGCATATCTGAGGTTATTGATATTATCAGACCATGTAAGTCATCAAATTACCTTTTGACCTTCTCACATTTTATCCATGAGAAGAAAATAGCCAAGACTTCAGGTACACAGAGAAATGTGCTGGGCCCCATCTGGCCTGTCTGGTGCAGGAAATGCAGTGTCAAGTCATACTGAGGCGTTTCTACAGCATGGCCTGGGATGGGCCTTAGTACTGGGGGTTTGGTCGTCTTCCCAGACCACCCGCACATGTGAGTCAAAGCTGGGCCTCCTCATTCTGGTGGTTAGTTATTGGAACACACATACAAACCTCTCAATCCTAAAGAAGAGAAACGTCTTTCCTAAGTACCATTCAATGTATAATGATTCCCTTAACTGTGAAAAAGCTAGAGACAGCTTTTTGCTGTTGTTCTTGTTGATATTTCCATGTCCCAAATTGTCCCCCATAGACCCCCAGTGCTCACAAAGCTGGCCTGTTAATAATCCTTTCAAACAATAAGGCCATGAACCCCTAATGGCCAGGACCCAGCTACACAAAGACTTGACTGAAATTGAAATTGTGGCTTTTTTACCTTGAACCGGATCAAACTTTTAGGTTAGGTATCCTCCTCTCTTGGGCTTCTTGGGTGGCTCAGATGGTAAAGAATCTGCCTGCAATGCAGGAGACAGGGATTCAATCCCTGGGCAAGGAAGATACCCTGGAGAAGGGAATGGCTACACACTCCAGTATTCTTGCCTGGGGAACTCCATGGATAGAGGAGCCTGGTGGGCTACAGTCCACGGGGTTGTGAAGAGTCAGACACAACTGAGCAACTAACACACACACACACATACCCACACATACACCCCTTCCTCTCTTAGCTTCATAAGCCACCATTGGGGGTTATATATGGATTGACTATTCCCCTTGATTCACAGTAAACTCTAGAAATTAACAGAAATTCTATTAAAAAGTTGTAACATCAGGAACCCAGAAACAGCCTCCCTACTGGCTGAGAAGCTCTTAAAGGGAGGACTGTGACTGTGAAGGGGCTGCTCTGCATCACCCAACCTGTAATAGGTTGCCACCATGAGGCTTTGGCAGTGACATGGCTACAGCTGAGGTCATTTGAAAGCCTGAAACCCCAGCAAGGTAAGAAGATCCAGGGCTGACCCTTGAGACTGAGTAGGCTCTACTGAGTCTCCAGGCTGGTCATTGGAAGTGGGTCCACAGGGAAGTAATAGGATTATCAGTGTTCCTAATCTGAACAAGTGGGCCCTCAAGTAGCATATTCAGAGCCAGTGGGTGGAATTACATTACCAACGTACCCAACTGGTGAGGTGGGACATATGGTTCAACATAACTTATCTTATTCATGCAAAAAATGCTATGAGGTAGTACTATTTTTACTCCTAATTTATGCATAATGAAAATACAATTTAGTAAAGTAACTTGTCCAATGTCACATAGCTGTGCTCTGCTGTGCTTAGTCACTCAGTCCTGTCCAACTCTTGGCAACCCCATGGACTGCACCCCACCAGGCTCCTCTATCCATGGGGATTCTCCAGGTAAGATGATGGAAATACTCTATTCTCCATTGTAGAATCTCTTGCCATGGAGTCGGTTGCCATGCCCTCCTCCAGGGGATCTTTCCAACTCAGGTCTCCCGCACTGCAGGTGGATTCTTTATCATCTGAATCACCAGGGAAGCCCAAGAATACTGGAATGGGTAGCCTATCCCTTCTTCAGGGGATCTTCCTGACCTAGGAATCAAACTGGGGTCTCCTGCATCGCAGATGGATTCTTTACCAGCTGAGCTACCAGGGAAGTCCGCCACATAGCTAGTAAGTGGGAAATATACCATCTGAGCCCAGGTTTGCTGACTGTTCTTAACCAGTATGTCACCCTGCCACTTGTGGCTGTCAACAAGGAGTAGCTGACATCATCATGACCTGCCTCTGCGTGTCCAGCCCTGGACCACACTGAGTCTGAGCTTCCTCTGCAGTACAGGTAAGACCCAGAGCCAGATCTGGCACCTGAAAGGAGGCCCACTTAGATCGTCAATGTTTTCTTTTAATTGTAAAAGTGAAAATGTTAGTTGCTCAGTCCTGTCTGACTCTTTGGAATCCCATGGACTGTAGCCCACCAGGCTCCTCTTTGCATGGATTCTCTAGGCAAGAATACTGGAGTGGGTAGCCATTCCCTTCTCCAGGGGATCTTCCCAATCAGGGATCGAACCCAAGTCTCCCTCACTGCAGGCAGATTCTTTACCTCTGAGCCACCAGGGAAGCCCCTTTCTTTCAAGTGTTGATCAAATACCTATGATGCTTTTGGGAACATGCTCAGCTTTTAGGAGATACCAAGAGGCCTAACAGGAGCTATGCTTTCTAAAATATCTTGCCATCTGGTTGGGGAAACAGGAGCAGCACATATAATGGTGAATGGTATGGTTCAAAAGGAAGGATTAAATTGTATGGTACTGACTATAATTTTTATAGCAGTTCAGAAAAGAAAGAGGTAGCTATGGGCTGTTCTGACTAAGGAAAGGCTTTGTAAAGAAGGGACTTGAACCAAATTCTCAAGGACAGATGAGATTTGAAAGAAGAAATTTAGATGGTGTTACTACACTTTCCCCCTACAACCAGATACCATGACTGGTTTGTTTCTTTTAAAGTCAGTGATAGTAAGTTATGTATTTGGGTTTTCTTTTTTTTCAACTTCTAAATAGATTCTATGTTTAGAACAAAATGATATAAATAGAATTTTTAGAAAAACACACTACCATTGAAACCATATAACTTTGTGTCATGAACTTTTCTAATGCTCACAGGATGTCTTGTGATTTCTGACTCAGTCACAAATAATTTCAACTTAAGACACAGGCAGCTGCTGCTGCCTGAGAGATTTTAAAAAATATAGTAGATGGTATAGGATTAGGATGCCTAGCTCCAGGGACCTGTTCACTTTCAAAATTTTTAACAAGAAAACCAGAAGCCTTTAAAGCTTTGAAAACAGAGTTTTAGCCATGACCTGAGTTTTATTCCACAAAGTTCTCTAATTCCCATTTCTAGGGAGGCCCTGTGCCCAGGTCTGGGCTGGGGGCAGACACAAACTCTCACAGGCAACTTGAACAACAGTTGGATTTCTTGGCTCTCAGATTCCCGAATGGTGTTCTACAAAGAGCTGAAGTTCCTCTCCCTTGGCAGTGGCCCTGAGGTCAGTCTGGTGAGTAGTGACAGCTGGAGGTGATTGTGGTGGTGTCCCTGGGTTTCTCCCCTAACACAGCACACTTGGCATCTTTAGATCCAAGTGGGCATTGGCACTTGGGTGTTTCCTTATGTTATGACAGCAACTAAAGAGAGATTGGGTTAAATACACCCACTACCACCCACACAGAGGACTCTGATGGGGAAGATCATGTGGAGGAGGCTCCATCTGGACAAGAGATCCCCAAATGGCCAGTTGCCCACAAGCCTCGCTAGCCTTTACCAGACAGGGTATCTTTCTTTGTTGATTGCTGGTAAGCAGGAGGGAGCCCATACACCCCAGTCTCTGGTACAAGAGATTGAGAAAGGAGCCCTGGGAGCAGGCAGTAAACCCACAGCACAGAGGAGAGCCTGGGAAGAAGCCGAGGAGATATTTGTCATCATTTATGCTCAAGTGAACCTGAGCCAGGCCATTTTCTTTAAATCTCCCTTTCAGCATGGTCTTGTTTTAGAATCCATAACCCCAGAGTAAAATGGTAAAACCCCAGTCCCAACCAGATTCCTAAAGCACTCATTCATTTCCTAGACAATTGTTCCTGACTAGTCCCCGCTCCCCACCTCTAGTGTTTTTCTCATTCTGATCTTCTGCACTCAGTGGAACCAGATTAGGTCTTCCCAAATATGACTCTCTTTATTCAGGGCTTGTTCAGGTTATGCCTTGGCACAGAAAGGATACAGAAGAGAACTGCAGCGGACTCAAGGCCATGGAATTGTAAGATACAACACAATCTTTGTCAGCTGAACAGGCCATTCTAATTTGATCTCTCACAATGCCCTTTAAATGACCCTCTGCTTTCTTGGGACTAGGGGTCAGTTTTTTGATAGACCTTTATCCTTTCTCTCTGCTTTTCTAGCTTCAACGCTTCCTTTTCTGAGTCCTACCTCTCTCCTCCATTAAGCCCCTTGCATGGCGCTTTCCTGGGAAATCCCTGGCCCCAGCTTCATACCACTTAAGACAGTCAGTACGCACCTTTTATTTATTTATTTTTTTAATCAGTGCTCACTTTTGAGCATAGTTCCTCCCAAAGCAATGGCAACCCACTCCAGTACTCTTGCCTGGAGAATCCCATGGACGCAGGAGCCACGTAGGGTGTAGTCCGTGGGGTCGCTAAGAGTCGGACACGACTGAGCAACTTCACTTCACTTCACTTCTCCCAAAGCAAAAGTCAAAAGTCTTAAGCTGTCTCCTAGTGTGTCAGAGGAAATTGGTTCTTGAATGTCCCCAAGAAACATATCATAATTCCACCCTGGCATAATGCCTTGCTCGTGAGTTCCCTGCAGTCAGAGACAGCGCCTCACTCTTCTCAACCATTGTCTTATAACGGCATGTAGGATATGCTCAATCGATATTTTTGGAGAAAATGAAAAAAAGTGGTCATTTTTTTTCTTTCTGCATTTATAATTTTCAGGCAAATCTACACTTGCAAGGAGACTTGGAGATAATATATACATTGCTTTAAAATCTCGGTACACTTTTAAAAAATATTTTCCCTGTCTTTACCCAAAGAGAAGGTATGTGCTTTACCTAGATGTCAAATGAATAAGATAATTAACGGCTAGAAGTGCTTGGCTCTTAGAAGCTTTAAAATCATGAACATGAATCATAAATTATAAAAGTAAGCTCCTAACAAAAGTAAGAGAGCAAAAGAATAAGTGTAGTCCTGCTTAAGAGCCAATTATTCCATCTCTTTCTTAATCCATAAATTTTAGACTTTTTAAATAAGTACTATCAAAATAAACCTTTGAGACCCTCTGCTAAATGCGGCAATCCTTCAAAAGTGGATAAATCCTTCAAAATCTGCATAAACACAGATATAAATCCAAACTTAATAAGGGGAAGGGTATCCCTGGTGGCTCAGTGGTAAAGAATCCGCTTGCCAATGTAGGAGTCTGGGGTTTGATCCCTGGTTGAGAAGATCCCCTGGAAAAGGAAATGGCAACTCATTCCAGTATTCTTGCCTGGGAAATCCCATGGACAGGGGAGCTCAGTGGGCTATAGTCCATGGGGTCACAAAAGAGTCAGACACGACTTAGCAACTTAACAACAAACAATAAGGAGAAATGACAGAGGGTAATGTTTGTTAGCACAATTGCACTCATCTCACACGCTAGTAAAGTAATGCTCAAAATTCTCCAAGCCAGGCTTCAGCAATACGTGAACCATGAATTTCCTGATGTTCAAGCTGGTTTTAGAAAAGGCAGAGGAACCAGAGATCAAATTGCCAACATCCGCTGGATCATGGAAAAAGCAAGAGAGTTCCAGAAAAACATCTATTTCTGCTTTATTGACTATGCCAAAGCCTTTGACTATGTGGATCACAATAAACTGTGGAAAATTCTGAAAGAGATGGGAATACCAGACCACCTGATCTGCCTCTTGAGAAATTTGTATGCAGGTCAGGAAGCAACAGTTAGAACTGGACATGGAACAACAGACTGGTTCCAAATAGGAAAAGGAGTATGTCAAGGCTGTATATTGTCACCCTGCTTATTTAACTTCTATGCAGAGTATATCATGAGAAACGCTGGGCTGGGAGAAGCACAAGCTGGAATCAAGATTGCCGGAAGAAATATCAATAACCTCAGATATGCAGATGACACCACCCTTATGGCAGTAAGTGAAGAAGAACTAAAGAGCCTCTGATGAAAGTGAAAGAGGAGAGTGAAAAAGTTGGCTTTAAAGCTCAACATTCAGAAAACTAAGACCGTGGCATCCGGTCCCATCACTTCATGGGAAATAGATGGGGAAACAGTGGAAATAGTGTCAGACTTTATTTTTTGGGCTCCAAAATCACTGCAGATGGTGATTGCAGCCATGAAATTAAAAGATGCTTATTCCTTGAAAGGAAAGTTATGACCAACCTAGATAGCATATTCAAAAGCAGAGACATTACTTTGCCAACAAAGGTCCATCTAGTCAAGGCTACAGTTTTTCCAGTGGTCATATATGGATGTGAGAATTAGACTGTGAAGAAAGCTGAGGGCCGAAGAATTGATGCTTTTGAACTGTGGTGTTGGAGAAGACTCTTGAGAGTCCCTTGGACTGCAAGGAGATCCAAACAGTCCATTCTAAAGGAGATAAGTCCTGGGTGTTCTTTGGAAGGACTGATACTAAAGCTGAAACTCCAATACTTTGGCCTCCTTATGGGAAGAATTGACTCATTGGAAAAGACTCTGATGCTGGGAGGGATTGGGGGCAGAAGGAGAAGGGGACAACAGAGGATGAGATGGCTGGATGGCATCACCAACTTGATGGACATGAGTTTGAGTGAACTCCAGGAGTTGGTGATGGACAGGGCCTGGCGTGCTGCGATTCATGGAGTCACAAGGAGTCGGACACGACTGAGTGAATGAACTGAACTGAACTGAACTGAATATTTGTTAAGGGCTTCCCTGATAGCTCAGATGGTAAAGAATCTGCCTGCAATTTAGGAGACCAGGGTTTGATCCCTGGGTCGGGAATATCCTCTGGAGAAGGGAATGGCAACCCACTCCAGTATTCTTGCCTGGAGAATTCCATGGACAGGGGAGCCTGGCGGGCTACAGTCTATAGGGTCACAAAGAGACACAACTGAGCAACTGACATATACACAATATCTGTTAAACTTGAACTTTGTGGAAGTGTTCTGTAAATGCTTTTTATTTTGTTGACCAGTTTTTATCATCCCCATCAAACAAATGCCTGCCTTGGAACTCTGTGTGTGTGCGTGTGTGCCTGTGCATGTGTTCTAGCCAGTGTAAACTGAGCCAGACTGTATGAACTCATTAAATAATTAAATGTGTCTACATGTGGACAAATGAATTATTGACAGATGAATATTGAGTCCATCTGGCAAATGCAAAAACATATCTTGTTAGAAGGACAACATATTTCTTTTGCTCAAATTCTATATTTAGAAACTACTGTTTCTTTGTTTTTCAAAAAAAATTATTTCTTGAAAGGGAGGAAGATGCATTTTGCAGTACAGGGAAGGCCAGCCACATTCCCCCATCACCCATACCCAGGACCTTGCTAGTGAGTCCTCTTGGGAACAATCTAAGATTCTTCCTCATCTTTGATTAATTTTCCTTTCTAGTCCACAGTCCTTCTAGTCTCTAAGTGTCATGGATTTTATTCCTAAAGTCCTCACACAGGTACCTTCCTCTGTATTCCTACTAAACAGGCCCTTATATCACATTATGCTTGGGGAGTTGTAGGAAGTTTGAATTGTTTTAGCTTCTCCCAAGCTCTCTAAACCCAAGCTACTCAGATGGCTTAAGTGAATGAGTGACTGATAAATGGATGAAGAAGGGAATAAGTGAAATTTGCATCTTTTAAAGTAAAAAAATAGCTGGATTGGTTCCCGATTCTATAATCAGTTTCTTTATTATTTTAAGCAAATAAAATATTAAAAATAATGTAATTATTGGCTAAAGTATATTTGATACTGACCCAGGCACTGTTAGGGGGTGCAAAAAATATTTATGACATGTTTTTTTGAAATGAGGCCATTTTCAGTCCAATTAGAGAGTTAAGATCAACAAACTTTGAATAATTAGTAAATAATTAGCTGCTTAAACAATATGGCAAGTGAAATAGAATGGTAGATGAGTGTGGGTGTACTTATGAAAGGAACAAAAGACATGGAGATTATTTCAAAGGGATCAATTAGCTACCTTATGTAACCATTCTTGACTCTCCCCACAGTGTCTGGCATTGCACATTAGGTAATTTAATAATTTTTTTTTTTAAAAAGGCTTTTGAGGGACTTCCCTGGCTGTCCAATGGTTGGGACTCTGTGCCTCCACAGCACAGGGCACGAGTTTCATCCCTGCATGCCATGTGACATGGCCAAAAATAATAATCATTTTAAAAAATAAAAATTAAAAGTAAGAAAAGCATTTGATTTCAGAGGTAGAAACCTGTCCTGCTCATAGAAACGAGGAGAAAATTATTCTAAGGGTTCAGGGACATCGTGCAGGACCAGAGTAGGAAGTACAGCAGGCCCCACACAGTCAACAGGGGAGCCCCTGGGACCAGGTCACTTCTCTCCATCACCGTCTCTCTCCCTGGGGCAGGAGGAGCTCTTACTGCTGCTATACATCTAATTTATTCTGGTCTCTCTGGAGATTAGTCAAAAATGCAACTTCAACTCCCTGGTCTCCATGGCCTTCGGCTCACTGCCTGTGGCTTCCCATTTCCAAGTACACACACAGCTGGAGAATCCGCTAGGCTTAGCAAGGGCTGACCAGCTGCTGCATTGGAGACAGGGTGGGTTAGGGCTCTGGGGCCTCTGCTGTGGGGCCTGGGGGTGGGGAGGAAATGATTGGCATCTGCATGCCTAAAGCCAGAGAATACACTCAGATTCTATCTCCTTCTCTGGTTTTACCACAGGGAGAATGTCTTTGTTTAGAGAAAGGATTAATTCTCCTTTCTTCTCTGGGGCAACTACCCTGGCAAGTGAGAAGTGGAAATGTCTGTGATGTATCACTTTGCAATGGATGTGTTTGTTTCAACAGTAAATTAAGTCATCAGACTTGATTCATGGGCTAAGGTTGAAAAGTTGGGAGGCATGGCACTTAGGGGACCTCCAGAAACAGCACATTGATTTTCCAAAGCAATGGGCCCAGCCCTTCCTGAAGAGCTTTAATTACAAATGGGAAGGAGGTGGAGCCCAGACAGTCTGGGAGCAAACAGGGCATTTTGTGTCCTAACTTGCAACCTCAGTTGCAAATCTGTGGCATTCTTTTTGCTTTGTGTCAGGCTTGGATCTGACCTAGTTTAGTTCTTCACACCACAGGCTCTCAGAATTCACGGGAGTTTCAACAGTCACACGTGCTGCTTCGACCACTTCCTCAGCTCCTACACACAAAACCCAGAAGAGGATGGAAGGAAAGAACTATGGGTAACTCCTCCGCCTTCCTCCTGGCCTTTACAACTTCAGCCACCCTGTCTCAGTTTTCACAGGCCTTCGGGATGCCAAGCCCTCAGCTTATACTGAATCCCACTTCATCCCTACATCCACCTTAGTCTCCTGCATCCCTTCTCCTGAGTTACTCTGTTCAGCTTAATGTAGCTGAAAGAACAACAGGGACTGAAATACTAATCCTAGCTCTGCCATAAATTAGCTGTATGACTATGGCATATTAAGCAAATTGCTTAATCTCTCTGGGCTCCAATTTTCTTCTCCATAAAAATGAGGCCCTACCAAAAGCAAAGTCCTAGATCTATGATGCTGCTCTGTATCCCCTGAGCTGGTTTTCTCATCTCTCTTCTTACAGATGAAAAATGCTTTCTAAGAAGATGAATGACTTGCTGAGGTGTCGTGGCCAAGATCTGATGGAATTAGAGGACTGAGGTTTAAACTCAAGCTCAGAATCAAATCTTCACTTAAAACAACATAGCTCCTTGTTCCCCACCAAATAAACACCAGGACCCAGGGCTGCTGTGGCCCCATTAGGAGGGAGGGAAATGATCCTTGCATTGTTCAGCCATGTTTGAGGTTCACACTTCTACTCTGATGAATTACATGGGGTCAGGCAGATCAGAAGGGGAGGATGGAGCTGAAGGAGCCAAAAGGCATCAGCAAACTATTCTGTTCTTGGTGCTCACTGATACCATCAGGGTAAAGGCTGATGACCCCAGGGGGCTGAGGTCTACTGTGATCGAACCCAACTATCTAGTTCAGATGGGGAATCATGAAACTCTCAAAGGGCTTCATTCCCACTGGCCACTCTGCTGAAAGGGGTCCCAAGGACTCCAAGCCTCAGGAATATCTGCATCCCATAGTTGCCTTGTGCTCCAGTCACTATGGTAACATAATATATCCCCACTAAACTTAGTGGTATGGACCAACCACTCATTATGCTTATGGATTCCATGGGTCAGGACTGTACACATGGGGAGCTGGCTTATCTCTGCTGCACCCCATCTACTGCTTCAATTGACTGACTCGAAGCATCGGGGTGTGTGGCTAGAATCATCCTAAGGTTGGTCCTCTCAGATGTTCGGGATCAGGACTAGGAAGACTCAGACAGCCGGGTTCACTGGGCATCCCTGTCTTTCCTTCCAGCACGGTGGCTGCAGGGTAGTTGGATTCTTCACAGGACACCTCAGGACTCCAAAGGCATGTGTCCCAAGAGAGCCAGAGCCAGGAGGCAGCCGCACCTTTCATGACCCTGCTCCAGAAGTCACTCAGGAGCACTTCCACCACATTCAGTTCATCCAGCAGTGACAAAGCTGGAGGAGCTGGGGATGGCAAGGTGCTGGAGCAGATAGTGCTGAAAGTATTGTTGTGACCAGCTTTAAAAACTGTAGCCTGTTATCCTTAAGGTCAAGATTCTTCTCAACAGTTACACAGCCACCTCTATGGGATGAGGAAGCTGGCCTCATGAATAAATCAACCACCTAGCGCTGAACAGGTTGGTGTTTTTCTCTATTCACCCTCGACACACACACACACAATTAGGGTTCTATTAGCAAAGGAAGAAAACTAGATCTTGAGGAGGCATTCAGAGACTTCCCTCCAGCCAGGTTAGTTTTCTGGAAAATCCTAGAGTGTGGTGCACAGTAGGAGACCAACAAGCACTCAGCTGTCACTTGTGGGGCGGGTGGGGTGGATAGAACTGGCAAATGTGCAGTGCCCTCAGTCTCCCCCTCCCCCACAACACATAAGCTGCCTAAACTGCTCCATCCTGCTTTTGCAACCAGTAGAGGAAGAAAGCCACCTGACCCTGCAGGACTGGGGCCACTAACTGTCCATCTCCACTAGTGACCACAACTTTAAAAACCCAGGGAGCCTGGCTAGGGGCACTTTCTGCAGCAGTCACAGTGCCAGCAAGCATTCTTTGTTTTGTTTGTTTGTTTTTTGTTTTCTTGACTTTTACTTTTTATTAATTTTTTTAAAAAATTTAGTGAAATATAGTTGATTTACTGCGTTAATGTCTGCTGTACAGCAAGGTGACTCAGATACGTGTGCGTGTGTTAGTTGCTCAGTCGTGTCCAACTCTTTGGGACCCCATGGACTGTAGCCTGCCAGAGTCCTCTGTCCTTGGGATTTTCCAGGCTAGAATACTGGAGTGGGTTGCCATTCCCTTCTCCAGAGGATCTTCCCGAGCCAGGGAATGAACCCAGGCCTCCTGCATCGTAGGCAGATTCTTTACCATCTGAGCTACAGGGAAGTCCTGTAGTAGACACAATGTCCATTTGTCCCAGAGGAAATGGGGACATCTCTGTGGGGGCATTTCCTGAGGGTACCACCTCCCAGATATTCAGAAAACATGAAGATTTCAAGCTCTTCCAATCAGCTAGCCTGAAATGAGCACCTACGAGAGCAGCACAGTTTTCTTTGGATTTCCATACTGAACCAAGAATTCAGAGCAGTTTTTGTTGCGCTCTAGTCATCCAGACTATTATGTTCAGAGTGGCTAAAGACTTTGAGAAAATGGCAAAAAGCACTGCCAAGCATCTTAGAGTTAAAAAAAGGTTTTATTTTTTTCTACAGGCACTTTTGGAGAAGACTCATGGTCTGTGGAAGAAAGGAAAAGAGGAGCTTGGAAGGGCTTGCAGCCACGCAACTTTCAGAGCTAAGCACTTAGCCTGCTGCTCTGACTTGGCACCGTCAGAGACCGGGAGGGGCACCGTGGCTCCTCTCCAGGTTTGCCCCATGCCCGCCCTTCTGTGTAGAGGAAGTCACAAATGAGCCAAGAAACAAACAGAGAACTGAACTTGAGAAGGAAAACGCAGGAGGCCTCATCCAACCCAGGAGCCATAAAGAAGCGGCAGGAAAGGTCTAGAATGCGCGGGGTACGTTTCCGTAGTCGTCTGCCAGGATTACATTTCTGAGTCATTTCTTAACGCTTGGCAAAGAGGCTTAGATGTTTAAAACTGCTTTTGTGGCTGGGGAACTGGAAGTATCACATCAGTAAGAGCAATGGGATTTAACCTTTTTGTACTATAATCACTTTCATTTTAAAATATTTGATGTTTTATAGGAGTGCTCAGTTAGGTTGAAGTTTTTACCTGTCCCTCCAGTCACCTAACCAAGAAGGTTTCCAGAAGGGACAGGACTGTCTTGAAAACTTTAATATCCTTAACACTGGGCATCCTTTAATATAATGCTGGTAGGTGATCCGACTTTGTATTTCCTGGTACTCTCTTGTTGGTGTTTATAAGTTAATTGATATTTAATGAAAGCTAGGCCCTGTGGAGGAAAGATATGAAGTCTGTGAGAGAGGTTATGAGTCACCCACTTTATTGTATAGAATATAATAGCATGCTAACTATTGAACTATATTTCTTAGACCTATTTAAGATTGATTAAATAAGTGATGATAAATAGGAAAAGGAGTACATCAAGGCTGCATATTGTCACCCTGCTTATTTAACTTATATGCAGAGTACATCATGAGAAATGCTGGGCTGGAAGAAGCACAAGCTGGAATCAAGATTCCCAGGAGAAATATCAATAACCTCAGATATGCAGATGACACCACCCTTATGGCAGAAAGTGAAGAGGAACTAAAAAGCCTCTTGATGAAAATGAAAGTGGAGAGTGAAAAAGTTGGCTTAAAGCTCAACATTCAGAAGACAAAGATTATGGTATCCGGTCCCATCACTTCATGGGAAATAGATGGGGAAACAGTGGAAACAGTGTCAGACTTTATTTTTTTGGGCTCCAAAATCACTGCAGATGGTGACTGCAGCCATGAAATTAAAAGACGCTTACTCCTTGGAAGGAAAGTTATGACCAACCTAGATAGCATATTCAAAAGCAGAGACATTACTTTGCCAACAAAGGTTCGTCTAGTCAAGGCTATGGTTTTTCCAGTGGTCATGTATGGATGTGAGAGTTGGACTGTGAAGAAAACTGAGAGCCGAAGAATTGATGCTTTTGAACTGTGGTGTTGGAGAAGACTCTTGAGAGTCCCTTGGACTGCAAGGAGATCCAACCAGTCCATTCTGAAGGAGATCAGCTCTGGGATTTCTTTGGAAGGAATGATGCTAAAGCTGAAACTCCAATACTTTGGCCACCTCATGCGAAGAGCTGACTCATTGGAAAAGATTCTGATGCTGGGAGGGGTTGGGGCAGGAGGAGAAAGGGACAACAGAGGATGAGATGGCTGGATGGCATCACTGACTCGATGGACGTGAGTCTGAGTGAACTCCTGGAGTTGGTGATGGACAGGAAGGCCTGGCATGCTGCGATTCATGGTGTCGCGAAGAGTCAGACATGACTGAGCAACTGAACTGAACTGAACTGAACTGAAGCATTCTATGGTTACCGTCAGATCTAATCCCTTGAATCTATTTCTCAAGGGATTTCTCAGGGGTTAGATCTGATAGAGTGCCTGATGAACTATGGACGGAGGTTCGTGACATTGTACAGGAGACAGGGATCAAGACCATCCCCAAGAAAAAGAAATGCAAAAAGCAAAATGGCTGTCTGAGGAGGCCTTACAAATAGCTGAAAAAAGAAGAGAAGTGAAAAGCAAAGGAGAAAAGCAAAAATTTACCCATTTGAATGCAGAGTTCCAAAGAATAGCAAGGAGATATAAGAAAGCCTTCCTCAGTGATCAATACAAAGAAATAGAGGAAAGTAATAGAATGGGAAAGACTAGAGATCTCTTCAAGAAAATTAGAGATACCAAAGGAACATTTCATGCAAAGATGGGCTTGATAAAGGATAGAAATGGTATGGACCTAACAGAAGCAGTGGAGAAGGCAATGGCACCCCACTCCAGCACTTTTGCCTAGAAAACCCCATGGATGGAGGAGCCTGGTAGGCTGCAGTCCATGGGGTCGCTAGAGTCAGACACGACTGAGCGGCTTCACTTTCACTTTTCACTGTCATGCATTGGAGAAAAGAAATGGCAACCCACTCCAGTATTCTTGCCTGGAGAATCCCAGGGATGGGGGAGCCTTGTGGGCTGCCGTCTATGGGGTCGCACAGAGTCTGACACAACTGTAGTGACATATCTGATCTGATATCTGAACAGAAGCAGAAGATATTAAAAAGAGGTGGCAAGAATACACAGAAGAACTATACAAAAAAGATCTTCACGACCCAGATAATCACGATGGTGTGATCACTCACCTAGAGCCAGACATCCTGGAATGTGAAGTCAAGTGGGCCTTAGGAAGCATCACTACGAACAAAGCTAGTGGAGGTGATGGAATTCCAGTTGAGCTATTTCAAATCCTAAAAGATGATGCTGTGAAAGTGCTGCACTCAATATGCCAGCAAATTTGGAAAACTCAGCAGTGGCCACAGGATTGGAAAAGGTCAGTTTTCATTCCAATCCCAAAGAAAGGCAATGTCAAAGAATGCTCAAACTACCACACAATTGCACTCATCTCACAAGCTGGTAATGCTCAAAATTCTCCAAGCCAGGCTTCAACAGTATGTTTACCATGAACTTCCAGTTGTTCGAGCTGGTTTTAGAAAAGTCAGAGGAACCAGAGATCAAATTGCCAACATGTGGTGGATCATCGAAAAAGCAAGAGAGTTCCAGAAATACATCTATTTCTGCTTTATTGACTATGCCAAAGCCTTTGACTGTGTGGATCACCACAAACTGTGGAAAATTCTGAAAGACTACCTGACCTGTCTCTTGAGAAATCTGTATACAGGTCAGGAAGTAACAGTTAGAACTGGACATTGACCAACAGACTGGTTCCAAATAGGGAAAGGAGTACAACAAGGCTGCATATTGTCACCCTGCTTATTTAACTTATATGCAGAGTACATCATGAGAAATGCTAGGCTGGATGAAGCACAAGCTGGACTCAAGATTGGCGGGTGAAATATCAATAACCTCAGGTATGCAGATGACACCACTCTTATGGCAGAAAGTGAAGAGGAACTAAAGAGCCTCTTGATGAAAGTGAAAGTGGAGAGTGAAAAAGTTGGCTTAAAGCTCAACATTCAGAAAACTAAGATCATGGTATCTGGTCCTATCACTTCATGGCAAATAGATGGGGAAACAGCGGAAACAGTGAGAGACTTTATTTCTGGGGACTCCAAAATCACTGCAGATGGTGACTGCAGCCATGAAATTAAAAGGACTCTTATTCCTTTGAAGGAAAGTTATGACCAACCTAGATAGCATATTCAAAAGCAGAGACATTACTTTGCCAACAAAGGTCCGTCTAGTCAAGGCTATGGTTTTTCCTGTGGTCATGTATGGATTGAGAGTTGGACCATAAAGAAAGCTGAGCACTGAAGAATTGATGCTTTTGAACCGTGGTGTTGGAGAAGACTCTTGAGAGTCCCTTGGACTGCAAGGAGATCCAACCAGTCCATGCTAAAGGCAATCAATCCTGAATATTCATTGGAAGGACTGATGTTGAAGTTGAAACTCCAATATTTTGGCCACCTGATGAGAAGTGACTCATTGGAAAAGACTCTGGTGCTGGGAAAGATTGAAGGCAGGAGGAGAAGGGGACGACGGAGGATAAGATGGTTGGATGGCATCACTGACTCAATGGACATGAGTCTGGGTAAACTCCGGGAGTTGGTGATGGACAGGGAAGCCTGAAGTGCTGCTGTTCACGGGTTCACAAAGAGTTGGACACGACTGAGCAACTGAACTGAACTGATGGTTACCGTGTACCTATGAAATGATGACAACAGATCTATGTTAATATGGGTAACTGTATTTGGTTCCTAGGGCTGCTATAACAAAGTACTTGTTATAAACTCTGGTGGCTTAAAATGACAGATATCTGTTCTCTTACATCTCTAGAGAACAGAAATCCAAAATTAAGGTGTCAGCAGGAACATGCTCTCTGAAGGTTCTAGGTGAGGGTCCTTCCTCAGCTCTTCCCAGTTTCTGGTGGCTGCTGGCAATCCTTGATATTCCTTGACTCATAGATACATCACTCCAATATTTGCCTCCATCTTCACATGGCATGCTCCCTCTGTGGCTGTGTGTCTCATTCCAATTTCTCTCCTTATAAAGACATCAGTCATTAGATCAGTCTTTAGCTTCAACTACCCTGAGGGCTACCATGTCGTGAGGAAGCTAAAGCCACACAGAGAAGTCACATGCAGGTATTCTCACAGACAATCACAACTGAGTTAACTCTGTGAGTATAAAAAGAAGCTTCCAGGTATTTCCATTCCCCAGATATTCCAGTTACCCCTAGCCATTTGAGTTTTCCTAGCTGATGTCCTAGACTTCATGGAGCAGAGGAAAAATATCCCAGCGCTGTCCTCTGAACTCTTCACCTAAAGAATTCATGAGCTGTAATAAATGGTTGCTCTTTTATACCTCTAAGTTTTAGATTGGTTTTGTGTGGCAATACATTTTGGTTTACAAAACATCATGAATAATACAGTCACATTTTTTTTAAGTATAAATGGATGTGCATGCAAAGGAAAAGCTTAGAAATTTTGACCCCAAAATTTTTAACCAGATCATTTGAGGGTGGGGGTGGGGGGTACCCTCTTCTTTACATCTTTCAATATTTTCTGAAGTTTTTACAGTGACTTCATATTATATAGACAATCAGGAAAAAAGAAAACAGTTTTCATTTAGAAAAAACATACCACTTAACTCTGGGGGTTTTCAGCGACAAGTAATGAAGGACAACTGATGATGATTGAGGCCTCTCTGCACTCTAACCATTATGAACACCCAAATTATTTTGGAATCAAAGTTTATTTTAGCTAAGTCCTCTGGGACTCACACTAAGTCTAGTCTCTTCAGGGCTGGGTTATATACAAGAAGCAGGAACTATAAAAGAGGTTGGGGCAGTTTCTTGGGCACTGCCCTTCAGACCCAAAGCTCTCTCTCCTTTGGGAATGAGGAGGGCAATGGTTGTGCAGCAGTTTGGGGAGGGGAGAAGGTGGACAGGACAACAACAGAAGTGGGAGTGTGTATCGAGGGCCTAGATGATGGAGGCCAGGTGATGCGGCAGGGAAAGGCCTAGCTTCTGCTTCTCCAAGGCTTGGCATAGGGATGCCCACACCTGCCACAGAACTGGGCTTGTGTACTGTTGTTATTTCTTTTTTCTGAAAAAAAGAAAAAATTATTTATTTGGCTGCACTGGATCTTGGTTGCAGCATGCGGGATGTTTAGTTATGGTGTGCCAACTCCTCAGTGCGGCATGTGGGATCTAGTTCCCTGACCAGGGGTTGAACCTGGGCCCCCTGCATTGGGAGCTCAGGGTGCCAGCTACTGGACCACCAGAGAAGTCCCCTGCTGATATTATTTCTACCACCGCTAACAAAATTTCTAACATAGAGTGTGTCACTGGAGCACATCCTTCTTCTCCAGAGATGTAGCACTTAAAGGTTAACAACACGTCCTGCCAAGAGCACAGACACAAATCTTGGCGTGACAAATGAGGCCTTGGCCCTCTTGAATGGTCACACTTTGGAGACTGAGGGAAAGCAGAGAGAAACAAAAGGCCACAATTAAAAAGCACAGTCCTTGTGACTTCCACAAAAAAATAAGTGTCAGGACAGAGCCAAGGGTGAATTAAGTATTATATGCAAGGTTTCTAAGGAAACTTTAAAAGCAAATAGTACATTAGGAGGCAGACACTCGTTACACACAGAAGAAGTTCCCAAACTCAGGGACCAACATTCCCTTCCAGCAGCAATTCCCCACAAACACAGAACATTCCACGCAGAGACCGAGGCACAGCTGGCACACCAGCAGTCTCCACAGGGGTGGAGGGAGCCCCAGGAGACCAGGCAAGAAGTGGACGCCAAGGTACTTTGAGCTGCTGGGCCAACATGAGATACTTCCTGAGTATCCTCCGGGGTGCCATCACTCTCATTACAGCCAATAGCCACTTCTGCTAAGTCTGTGATCTTGTCTGTACCACTTGCTCGTTAGCAGATACTCTGGTGGTTTAGAGTGAACTACTTAAGCAGCTCTGGTTTCTATAAAGAGAGTAAGATGTGCAGTGGAAAGCAAGGCACATCCTTCCAGTGCCATCCTTTTGTCCTTCCCATCACATGGCCCTGATATTTTTGTAAGGACAAAATGAACCATCTTTAACTCCCAGCCAAGGCAGTTTAGGGCTGGGGAAAGTCCCTAATCTGCCTACTCTAAAATGCACAGGACACCTTCTGGCTGTTTCTGGTCCCCCGCTGATTTGCCTTCACTGTACAAACAGCTCCAACAGATCTTTCACACCCCGCCCCTCCTCAACCTGTCCTGGGTCAGAAAAACCTCACTCTAATTCTTTCCCAGTGACTTTGTCCTCACACACAATTCATGAGGGCCATAGCATAGTATCAACTCTCCCCACCACATGTGCGTGCGCGTACACACACACACGCACACACACGCGCATCCATACTTCTGCTTAAAGGCTAAGTCACCTTTGTTCCCAAATCAGCAAAATTTGATTGTACTTGCACAAGTTTGACAAATCTAAAGAAAGAATGTGGGGTGGACAGTATTTTGTAAAATCCTAAAAGAGAAGAAAACTAAAGAAGCAAAATTATTCCCTTCCTCAAGATTATAAAAAGAAATTCCAGTAAATGTCCACCTTAAATGTTTATGGTTTATGTTTTGTAAAGAAAGGACTTCCCTGGTGGCTCAGATGTTAAGGAGTCTGCCTGTAACATGGGAGCCCCCAGTTCAATCCCTGGGTCAGGAAGATCCCCTGGAGAAGGAAACGGCAACCCAATCCAGTACTCTTGCCTGGAAAATCCAATGGATGGAGGATCCTGGCAGGCTACAGTCCATGGGGTTGCAAAGAGTCGGACACAACTTGAGTGACTTCACTTTGTAAAGAAATCTGATATATATATGAATTTATTATTTTGTTGTAAGAATTATAATTTGTTTTCTGGGGACTTCCCTGGTGGTCCAGTGGTTAACACTTCATGCTTCCGCTGCAGGGGGCATGGATTTGATCGCTTGTCAGGGAACTAAGATCCCATATCCCTGTGCTGCAATGCAAAAAAATATATATATATCTATATAGATATATATATAATTTGTTTTTAAACAAGAAGCAAATTGTCCCCATTTATTTATGAATAATGATATCTTTTCTGCAATGATTTGAGGGCCTTCTTTTGCATCTACTTGTTTCCATTAAAATTAAAATCTATTTCTAGACATCATATTCTGTTCCATTGATCCGTTTAATTCTGCCTTCATGTCATACTATGGTAATTATTATAACTTTATAATAAGGCTCAATATCTAGAAGGCGAAAAATTTCTTTTGTACTCTTCTTCTCTAGAATAGCACACTTTAATTACTAGATTAAGTTTAGCATCATTTTAATAATTTCCTTCAAAAATTTACTGGAGTTTTGATTGTGTTTATATTAAATGTGGAGACTAGAGGCAAGTTTTATGATTTTTAAGACTATACTTTCTAAAAAATTCTCTCTCTCCATTTATTCATTATAATCTATAATACTCTCATAAAATTTCATAGCCTATTTTGATGTGTTTAATGTTTTTTCCTATATGTTAAGCTTTTGCTACTATCGTGAATGATATTTTTCTCTGTGTTTTATAAATGATTATTATTTGAATATAAGGAAGCTGGGTTGAATTTCTTTGATATTAATAATAGATTGCTTCCATTAAAATTATTACCTTCTAAACCATAATTGGGGAATGTTACAGAGAGTTTCAGAAAGAGATTATTACATAATGGTGACAATAATTCTTTATGAAAATATGAATTCATAGTAGAGAAATCTTTTTTATTTCACATTTTTATATATTATACTGTAAATTTCTCTGTAGCTTGAAACAGCTACAGGTTTCTCATTACAGAATACACCATCCATTTTCATAGCATAAATACAGCATTAAGATCTAATGCTGGAGTTGCATATGTCTCTTCAGAGATTGAATTTCCTTCAATATGCCTTTGCACCTACAAAAAAGTAGAATCCTAATGCACTCATGCTTGTAAGTAAGAGACAGGGTCTCTATATGGTCCATCATTGACTGAAATAAATCTTTTTCATTAAAAAAATTTATTTATTTTGGCTGCTTCAGGTCTTAGTTGTGGCACATGAGATTGGGTTCCCACCTAGGAATTGAACCTGTGTCTCTTGCATTGCAAGGTGGTTTCTTAACCACTGGACCACTAGGAAAGCCCCCAAATAAATCTTAATTGTGGTTATTTTAGAACATATAGTAACTTCTAGATCAGAAATATTATATTCTAGATCAGAGATATACGTTATAATATTATATCTATTTACTCACACCAATCCTAATTCAAAATCTATGAGGAGATCAGAAGAGTGTGCATAGTATATTACCATGTATATAAAAAGGAGAGACACTCTACATGAATGCTTATATATGTACAGATTATCTCTACAATGATATATAAGAAACGCATCAGTGGTAGCCTCTGGAGGATACAGGTAAGCAGGAGACTTCTTTTGTGTATTCTTTTGTACCTTTTGAATTTTCCATGACATGCAGGTGTTGTGTTTATTAATCTTCTATGCCAGACAGTAATATTCCAGGCTAGCAGCACTGTGATGAGAATGAGATGGGAATTTTTAAAACTTTCCAATAGGATATAAGTTGGTACAATTATATTTGACATGTCAGAAGCCTTTAAAATTTTCCTTTATCCGCATCTCAGCTTTTTGCGGCTGGATAGACTCCTCAGAGCAGAATTCCTGCATATGCTAGGCAGAATCCTGGTTCTCCCAAATGATTCCCCGCATCCTGATTCCTGGAACTTGTGAATATGTTATGCTATATGGCAGGGAGGAATCAGGCTGCAGGTGAGACTGAGGGAGCTGAGCAGATGACTTTGAGATGGAGAGATGACCATAGATTACCTAGGTAGACACAATGTAATCACTAGGGTTGAATAAGCAAAAGAAGGGGACAGGAGAGTCAGTGTCAGACTGATGCATCATGAGAAGGATTCAACCAGCCATTGTTGTCTTTGAAGATGGAAGGGTACAGGAGCCAAGGAATGTGGGCAGCCTGAGGAAAAGGCAAGGAAGTGACTCTTCCCCTAGAACCTCCAGAATGAATGCAGTCCTGCCCAACACCTGGAACTCAGCCCAGTAAGAGTAATTTTGGACTTCTGGCTTCCCAAATGTCATGTTGTTTTAAGCCGTTACATCTACAGTAATCTGTCATAACAGCAATACAAAACGAATGCACTATGTCCAAAAAGTACTCATCTATAACAGTAAAAATCTGAAAAGAATCTAAATGTCCATTTATAAAGGAATAGAAGATAAGTGATGCTACATTTATATAAAGGAATAGCGGGGCTTCCCTGGTGGCTCAGACCAAAAAGTAAATACTTCGTTGTAAAATTTATTCAATACTTCTGAGAAAATATTAACCTGAAAAAATAACTTGTATCTCGTTTCAATTATAAAAATTTCATGTATTATAAAATGCATGTAATAGATATGTCATTATTAGCCCAGGGTTCAGCTCTAGAAAAGAAACTATTCAAGCTATTTCAAACAGAAAGGGAAATATAAAGAATCAGATCCATACAAAAAACTGTAGGAGTGGTTCTTAAGGGGTCTCCTGAGAGATCAAACCAGTCCTGCCAGGGTTAGAGCTACTACTGCTTAGATCACAAAGCAGAGGGTCAGGTGGAGTCCTAGCTTGAGAGCATGTATCCAAAAGGCAGAGGAGAAGAAACTGTGCCTTTTCTTACCAGTCCCTTCTCATAACCATCACATTCTACTCAAATGATATAAAGAATACTTAAATATCACAAACAACTGATCTGCCTATATATTTATCATATTTTTAGAAAACAGGCCAGAAACAAACAGTGAAGATTAAAAACACAGGCTCTGGAGTTAGATGGCATGCATGCATGCTAAGTCACTTCAATCGTGTCTGACTCTTTGTGACCCCATAGATTGTAGCCCTCCAGGCTCCTCTATCTATGGAATTTCCAGGCAATAATACTGGAGTGGGTTGCCATTTCCTCCTCCAGGGGATCTTCCCAACCCAGGTATAAAGCTGTGTTCCTTGAGTTAGATGACCTGGATTTAAGCCCCTCTGGAGAGTTACCTCACTCTTGTTGCCTGAGCACCTTTGTCAGGAAAGGGCTCTTAGGATGGAATGAGCTCATGGAGGCCGAGAACTTAGCAGGGAGTTCCATGGGTAAAGGAAAACTGCTCAATTAATGGGAGCAATTATTTTTGTAATACTTCCCTATACTTAATAGGTATTACTTATCATGTACTAATTTTATCATCAGAAAAACAAAAACCTCATTTCAGAAAAATCCAAACTGAATGCTAAGCTTCCCCCAAATAATCATGGTCTGATGAAAAAAATATATAAATTTTTAAAACTTGCTGCCTTGTATGAGATTCTGTCCTTTGTATATCTGCTTCCTGTTGATAAGGGGAATAATAATGACACACAAGCTCTATTTAAAAGTCAATAGTCAGAAGACCTGGAGCATTTTTCATTCTCAGGACCATGAATTCAACAAATGACATTCTCCATATGTGTTTCAGAAAAAGCACCCTATTTCAGCATTTGACAATGAATGAAGTAAGTTTTAGGAGACAAAGGGAAAATTTCTGCTCATAAAAAGGGGTAAAGGAGACAATTGGCTTAGTGATTTCCTAGCTTGACTATCATAGAGCCATCTTAATATGGACATTAATAACTGATAAAATGTAAACTTCTCAGAGCTCACCTCTTGGTAGTGGCTACTCGATATCCAACTGGTCTCCTAATGAAGAGCACAAATTCAGACATCACCATCTCTCCTTTCGGGATCGGGATCCTGCAGGTTTACATTTCACACAGATTTGTCACTCAGTGCCACGCCTCCCTTTGGGATCAGCCGTTCCACATTCTCTTGCCAAAATGAGAATACAAGCCCGGTGCCTTTCCCGTTACCTCACACTGCATAGGGCACCATCCAAGAACCACACAGGGGTGATTTAGTTTAAACAGCCGTCTTTTAAAATTAATTTTAAAACCTCCATGCTTTTACTCCTTTCCAATCTTCAGCAAGTTTTGGGGTCAGAAAGACATTCACTAGTACATGAGTAGTAGTTAATCCAGGACTCCCACTGAATTTCAGCATGACATTTTATGGCTTGTTCAAACAACTTTATGGTTCCCAGAGACGAAAAAGGCATCCAAGTACATGAACTTTAAGGGACCTAAGTATAAACTCCAATAGGAAGTGGTTTTACTTTTATTCCTAAATTCCATTACACATAAGTAAAGGAAGTAAGGCTAATAATTTAGTCAGCATTCGAGATAAGGACCAAGCAGGAAATACCTTTTTATGTGATGTCATCCAGGGCCCACGTCAGAAGAGGAACAGGAGGGGCAAGCCCTTCATCCATTACAGATCTTTCCCAGCCCTCTCTGGATGAAAGAATGATATGGGCAGAGGCAGCTCTAATTATATATATATACATTATATTTATACTATTATTATACTGCTCTGTGTGACCATGATGTAGACATTCCTCTAATATTGAAAGAATGAAAGGAGGGAAGAAAGAAAAGGAATTAACATCCTATTACTTAGTAAGATAAACCTTAGCTGGGGAAGCCAATGAATGTTTCTAGGAATTTTATATTTCAGCTCAGTAAGTGTGTGCCCTGTGTCACTTTTAATATGACCATGTCTACCATGTCCTTGGACAACAAGGAGATCAAACCAGCGAATCCTAAAGGAAGTTAACCTTGAATATTCATTGGAAGGACTGATGAAGCTGAAGCTCCAATACTTTGGCCATCTGATGTGAAGAGTCGACTCATCAGAAAAGACCCTGATGCTGGGAAAGATTAAGGGCAGGAGGAGAAGGGGGTGACAGAGGATGAGATGGCTGGATGGCATCACTGACTCATTGGACATGAGTTTGAGCAAACTCTGGGAGACAGTGAAGGACAGGGAAGCCTGGCGTGCTGCAATCCATGGGGTCACAAAGAATCGGACACAACTTAGTGACTGAACAACAACTTTAGAGAATATTTGGGATAGTGTTCTCAGTGTAAATCACTTTCATCTCACTCATGCACCTTGAGTGATTAGGCATGAGGACACAGGAGAAAGATAAATGTAGTTCAAATCCCAGTTTGTGTGACTCTGGGCAAGTTAATAATATCTACCACAGAGGATTGTCGGGAGGATTAAACAAATGATGCATGGAATTACCCAACACAGTTGGCACTTAATAAATGTTTGCAGTAACTTCCTCCTATGACTGCTTAGTAGATAATCATCTCTTAGATTTTTAAAAATCATGGGTAAAACACATAAAATTTACCATCTCAATAATTTTTGAGTGTACAGTTTAGTAGAATTTAGTATATTTCCAGTGTTCTACCACTGATCTCCAGAAATCCTTTCATCTAATAGCAAAACTGAAACTCTCCACCCATCACACAAGTCCCATCTTCCCCTCTCCTCAGCTCTGGCAACCACGAATCTAATTTCCATGTCTATGAATCTGACTACTCTAGGTAACTCTTATAAGTGGAATTTGTTTTTTTATGACTGGCTTATTTCAGATAATCAAATTTTTAGATTACTCTTTGAGACTTAAACTTTTATACTCAGACAAAAGTTTGGCCACTACATGTTATATCGATATATTGCTCATTTATCTATTTGACTAAAAATCATAATGTTTTCCAAAATAAAGGTAATCTATTATAATGTTAGATCATATAAATTTCAGTGGATGAATTTTACACAAGTACAGTTCATCCTCAAATCATCTGCCGTGTACCGGCACTTGTGTCTTATCCCCTTCACTGCTTTGGAAATTCTTGGAGGTCAGGCAGTGCCTGGTGTGCATTAAGAATATATTAAATACTAATGAACTAATTAATAAATTAATAAACTAGTGGATTCAGATTCTATTTTATGAATTGCTAGCAAGAAAATGTTCAACACAGGGTATTTCGCTTCTCATTGATTCTGTGCCACATCTTTAGTCATCAACTGATGGTACTTAGAGAATGCAAAATTATTTAAATATTAACCTAAGCAAAGCACAGTTTCAAAGATTAAGTAGATGAAGAAAACACTTGCATTAGACCTTCAAAATGCAAACTCAATCAAGTTTTGGATCACAAACACTTTTGTGTCTCATCAGCTTCTTAATGTCAATGTACATGTCAGATTTCCTTAGTTTTCAAATTCTGGAGTACTAATTGACTTTTAAGAGTAAGACTGGCAAATGTTTAAACATTAAAGATTCAGAACTTAGGAATTCCCAGTCTAGTGGTTAAGACTCAGGGATTTCACTGCCAAGGGCCTGCGTTCAATACCCCTGGTTGGGGAACTAAGATCCTACAAGAAAAAAAAAAAACAAACGAAATAATTCAAGAAAAATTTTGTGTGTCTCCCATCAATCCCCAACTCTGCAAGTTCATTTCTAGTTAATTTATTCAACAAAGACAGTCATATAAATGTTCAAAGATGTGGCTATGTTAAGCTAAATAATGGTCACCCAAAGATGCCTAGCAATTTAATCCCTAGAACCTGAATACCTGTGAGTATGTCATATTCATGGCAGGAGGTAATAAAGGTTGCAAATGGAATTACAGTTGCTAATCATCTTGCCTTAATATAAGATGCTCCTGGACGATACCAGGTGGGCCCAATGAAATCCCAAGGGTTATTTAAATGTGGATAAGGGGTGGGTGGCACAAGAATCAGTATAGGAGTGATTCGGTGCTGGTGTGGGAAAGACTCATTCAATGTCTGCTGGTTTTGAAGATGGAAGAAAGCCAGGAGGCAAGGAAGGCAGTGATATTCAGAAGCTGGAAAAGGCAAGAAAAAGGATTCTCCCTTGAGTCGCCATAGAAAAAATGCAGCCCTGCCAATACTTTAATTTTAGCTCAATGAAATCTATTTTTGTTTTCTAACCTCCAGAACTGTAAGATAATATATTTATTTATTTTTATTTATTTATTTCCTCAACTCCTTAGTTGTAGCATGTGGGATCTAGTTCCCCAACCAGGGATCGGACCTGGGCCCCCTGCATTGCGGGGCTGTATTCTACCCACTGGACCACCAGCGAAGTTCCAATATATTTGTTTTAAGCTACCAAGTGTGTGATACCTTGTCACAACAACAATAGGAAATTAATACAGTAAGTAAAGAGCTCACTGCAGCATCATTTGTGATCAAAAAAAATTGTAAGCAAATTTAAAGTGAGTAAAGTAAAGTGAAGTCACTCAGTTGTGTCCGACTCTCTGCGACCCTGTGGACTGTAGCCTACCAGGCTCCTCCGTCCATGGGATTCTCCAGGCGAGAATACTGGAGTGTGTTGCCATTTCCTTCTCCAGGGGATCTTCCTGACCCAGGGATCGAACTTGGGTCTCCCACATTGCAGGCAGATGCTTTAACCTCTGAGCCACTAGGGAAGCCCAAGCAAACTTCACACCCATTAATAAAAGCCTGACAAAATATTGCATTGTTACCATGGATGTTGAGGATGTTAGGTTTTCACCAAAGAGCAAGCTGCTCCCCACAAGGTACTCTCTCTTTCTGTTTTTGGCAGGGGCCTGCCCATCAATTTAAAATAGAAAAGAGGGGGCTGCCCTGGTGGTCCAGTGGTTAAGAATCCACCTGCCTGTGCAGGGGACACGGGTTTAATCCCTGGGTGGGTAAGATTCTACATGCTGCGGAACAACTAAACCCATATGCCCTAGAGCCTCTGCTCCACAAGAGAAGCCACCGTAATGAGAAACCCATGCACTGCCACTGGAGAGCAGCCCCAGCTCGCCGCAACTAGAGAAAGTCTGAGTACAGCAACGAAGAGCCAGTGCAGCCAAAAATGAAATAAAAAAAATTTTAAATAGAACAGAGGTTCTAGAATATAGCAAAGAGATTTCAGTTAATCGTAAATGCATAACAAATAGAACACACAACACTGAGATTATAGTACTCTGGGTTCACCCAGTCTAATTTCCTTCTTATAATCGACCTATAAATACACCAAGCACTTGTTAAACCCTGGAAAATACAGAGAAAAGCTGGCTGACTAGAGGAGGAAGAGAAGAAGCAAAAGGATATCATTCAGTGCAAGACATGGCAAAGCAGAGGGAAGACTGGGTACCTTGGGGGCACAGGAGGTTCTCATGCAGGAAGTGAGGGTGGGAAGGCAGGACAGGGACAGTTGCCAGGAGGAGGCAAAGCCTGAATCCAGTCCCACAGGAGGCGTGAGATTCAGCCAGACAAAGAAGACTTGGAAGCCCGTCCCAGTAGAGGACACAGCTTACACAAGGCTGGTTGGTATGAGGTCCACTGTGGGTGTGTGATCCAGGTGGCATTTGAAAAAACCAGTCAACTTTAAAACCCTCCACAAGGACTTTCACATAATTAGCTTTGTTACATTCTCTGAACCTCAGTTTCCCCACCTTCATGACAGAATCATAAAAATCTTCCTTTCAAGAGAGAATTAGCGGATCTGCACAATCTTGGGTGGGAAAAGGAAGACCTGGCTCCCAGAAGTCCCTGCCCTGCACTCTGCTCTGCAGGCCGAAGCCACTCCTAATTCTCCAAAGCCCTGATGGATTAAAGAAGGAAAAAGATTTTATGGTATATTCTATATTTAACAGATCATTCATTTTAACACATACGAAACACAATGAAATAACATTATGTATTAATTCACAGTTCATGACAGACCATGTGTTCTGGAAATGGAACAGATTTGAAATTTATATAATGAACAGTTTCTTCTTTCAATCCCTTCCCTGTATCTGACTCTCTGTAAGGCCTCACGTAGAGGGTACATTTGAAAGCCTAGTGAATAAGATGCTGCAACAGCCTGCCGGTGCCAGGCCCTGTTTATACTGACTGGAAGAAAGACAGCCAAGTTGTGCATCAAAATCATCTGAGGAGCTTTTAAAACAGGCTGAAGCCTGTGTCCCACTTTCTAGATTCCGACTCAATTGATCTAGAGTGGGGTCCAGGCATTTTCATATATATATATATATATTTTTTTTTTTTTTTTTTAAAGCTCTTGAAGTGATGCCAATGTAAAGCCAGGGTCAAAAAATACCATAAATGAAAGTAGGAGAGACTGACGCAGGAACCCCTTAAAGTTTTATCAATTCATTTGTGATATTCAAAGAAAATGGTAAAAAACCAAAACAAAACACAGATGAACAAATGGGAGCCAAAGGAAGTTTCAATAAAAAGTCTCACTAAGGACAGACAATGGTACCACAGGGGCACCCTGGGCGCCCAGCGGGTGTTGGTCATGGTGCAGGCCCGACCATGAACAGCAATGCATCTTCATGCGTTTGCAGATGCATAGTGAGAAGGACTGTGAACAGTCTGTTAAAGTTGTCTATTCAGTTTGCAAATATCACGTGGCAACATCCTGACTAAGCAATTGGGAGGTCCCCAGGGTGGATGGAGAGGCAAGCACTGGGCCCTCAACCCCTGTGCTGGAGATCCCAGTACTGGTCAGAGGTAGCCTCCATGGCAACCAGGCAGACATCACCATACCAAGAGAGAGACAAGATTCTCAGGCTGTGACCAGGATAGTCAAGCTACTGTTGAAATACAGATGTGTGCATACAGAACCATGGAAGTTAATATTCTGTGTCAGAGCTCTCAGGTTCTTATACCTGGGGACAGTGATGAAGGGGCCCCTAGGGACTTCCATAGGGTATTCTCTGAGAGCTTAGTTACAAAATCAATACTTAATAGGAAGAGTCATGCTAAGGAGAATGAATGGCTCTTGAATCAGAGCAAGACGGACTGTGAAATTACAGAGTAAGAAGTTATCTAATTGGAAGGAGTGGTCATCAGCCATGGAGCCACAGAAAACCAGGAAGGCACTGTACCTGTGCTTCGTAAGTGCCATAGTGGGGACACAGCACCCCGGTCAGGGGTCTCCACCCAACTGTCCTCATCTCCCACTGCCTCCATTTTAGTGTGGCCTCCACTGTGTCTGCTGCTGCTGCTGCTGCTGCGTCGCTTCAGTCGTGTCCAACTCTGTGCAAGCCCATAGACGGCAGCCCACCAGGCTCCTCCCTCCCTGGGATTCTCCAGGCAAGAATACTGGACTGGGTTGCCATTTCCTTCTCCAATACATGCATGCATGCTAAGTCGCTTCAGTCATGTCCGACTCCCATTGTGTCTGGACTAACACAAAGCCTCCCAACTTGTCTCCCTGCTTCTGCTTTTGCTGCTCCCAGCAAGCAGCTAAAGTCACCCTGTCAAAATATGAGGCAGGTCATGCTCTTTTCCCACAAACCTTTCATTGGCTCCCATCTCAGAGGAAAAGCCAAAGTCCTTACAACAGCCTATATATGGCCACCTATGACCTGAATCCACACCTCTGGGCCTCATCTCCTCCTACTCAGCCCTGTGTTACCTCTACCCCTCCCCCCACTTCTCACTCCCACCCCACCCTGCCTCCCTTGGTGATCAGTCATCATTTTGACTGTCAAATCCTCAAACATGCTGAGGCCTTTGCATTTGCTGTTGAATTTCTGGAATGTTCTTCCCCTGGGTGTCCACTGGGCTTACTCTCCAGTCCTTCAGTTCTTTACTTCAGGTTGGGAGGCCTGTCCTGACCTCTTTATTTAAAATAACAAATTCTCCCACCTCTACTTATCCCCACCCCCACCCCAGTTTATTTTTATCCATGCCACTTATCATCATCTAAATATACCGTATTTCACTAATACATTGGATTATTATGTCTTCCCCACTAGAATGTAAATACGTGAGGGCAGAGATTTTGGTTGGTTTTGTTAACTGCTATATTCCTAGAGCCTAGCACAATACCTAGAAAATAGGCATTCAGTAAATATTAAACAGCCAGGATATCTCTACTGTGCCAATGGATTCATCAAGCTTTCCAAAGTAAGTGATGATGTTGGGGTGACTACATTTTCACAGCAACCTTTTGATGAGGGTTTGGTTTCCCATAGAGTAGAGCAGGAGAGGATATGTAGTCTAGTTCCAGTCAAAGTTTTCCTATTGAAGGAGTAAAAAAACACAGCAGGGCAGTGGTGACTTCCTCATCTTATTTAGGCCTTCAGACTCCAAACAGCTTCCATTGTAGTGAGTTCTCAGTGTTGACCCATGAGACCCTCTGCCCCAACACTCAGAGGCCAGGAGGCCAGTTTTCCTCTTGATTCTGGAGCTCAGCTTGTGCCTTTGTGTTTAGGGAAACTGCCAGTTGTGTTTAGGGAAAACACACAGCAGCAACCTGGCATTTGTGGATTTGACAGGCAAAACGATGGCTCATCGCTGCTTTGGGCTGACTGCACTGCCATTCCCCAGCCTCCTCCTCCTGCGGCCACAGGCTCCTTCCTCCTGGAACCAGAACACAGGTCTGTCTTTGTGGAAAACGGCCCTCACAAGTAGGCTAACCACTTATGCTGGTAGTGTGAATGCAGAGGGCTAAGATTTTTTTGGCCTTTCCTTTTTTCCTAAAATGCAATTTGGTGTAATTCGTGAACCGGGCCAGTCCCAGACATCTTTTGTTCTCTAAGCACAGTCCCCTCTCCCGAATTTACTGCCTGGGCCCTGCATGCTGCCTGCTGGGCCCCCAGGAGGAGGACAGGGTGGGTCCTCAAGGGGAATATCACACCTACTCCTCCTAGGCTCAAGCAGTTGCACCTCTGTTCTCAAACAGGAGGACCGAGCTGTGGGGTTAGGTGATCCCGGAGTCAGGTGAGTGCATGCGTGCTAAGTCGCCTCAGTCATGGCCGACTCTTTGCAACCTCATGGACCGTAACCCACCAGGCTCCTCTGTGTATGGGATTCTCCAGGCAAGAATACTGGAGTGGGTTGCCATGCCCTCCTCCAGGGACTCTTCCCAACCCAGGGATTGAACCCGCGTCTCCTGCGGCTCCTACGCTGCATACGGGTTTTTTATTTCTGAGCCACTGGAAGCAGCGCTGCAATCAGGTGACCTGGGTTCGGATCCCAACTCTGCCTCTTTCTGGTTAGTGTAACCATCACAGAACGTCTAGAAGCCTGTATCCTTGTTTGCAAAATGGTTTTGTTTAAGTCAGTTCTGTAGATAAAGTACTTAATGGCCAGTAGTAGTACCACCCCTAGAGCATAACACACACTCTAGATGTAAGCAGCAGGAAAAAGAAATCCATCTCAGCCCAGGATCCATGCATGCTTATTTGCTAAATGTCATCACAAAAGTGACAAGGGTTCAGGGAAGGGACCAGACGCAAGGGCGCATTGTGGAAGGTTTCACTGGGCAGGGAGGAAGGCAGGAGAGCAAACTGGACTACAGAAAACAGGACTATGGTTTGGCCCTACCTCTCTTCACAGTCTGGCTTACCTAATAGCTTGGTTGGGAAAGAATCCATCTGCAATACAGGAGACCCGGGTTCGGCTCTTGGGTTGGTAAGATCCCCTGGAGAAGGGACAGGCTACCCACTCCAGTATTCTGGGCTGGAGAATTCCATGGACCATATAGTCCATGGAGTCGCAAAGAGCTGGACATGACTGAGCGACTTTCACTTCACTTTCACTCTTTAGTTTACTTTACCCATGCTGGTAACAGTATACTTAGTAATGCTGTTGCATTTCAACAAGGACTATCACAATGAAGGCTAATTTGCTCACTATTGTGAGTCCATTGTCCACAGGAGATTGTTCCTTCTACATCTGCACAACCTGCTTCCAGGTCTCAGAGGTGGCTCTAACCTCCTTTGTATATATATATATTTTTTTGACTAGTACCTCTGTCAACTTTAAAATTTATCCTTATTTTTAAAATAGAAAATACATTCAACCTTTCAAAGATATAAAAAGTCATATAACAAAAAAAACTCACTCCCACCCCTGTCATCCAGTTCCCAGACCCCAAAGCAAACAATGTTACTCTTGTCACCAATTGCTTGTCTCTGCTTCCAGAAATAATCCAGGCATGTATAACCAAATAGAATTTCCTCTTTTACTCAAAGGGTAACACATTCTTTTTGTCATGTAATTTTTCTTGAGAAAATTCTATGTTAGTATATGAAGATATTTCATTTTTTAGATGTTTAGATTTTTTTTTAGATATTCTATCAAACATCTAAAACAGTTATCCTTCAGGTAACTGTGCAATTTATCATGGGATCACCTATCAGCATGGATACCTAAATGTCGTATTTTCTTTCCATGGATTGTAGAATAGAAGCCATTAAAAAGCAGCACTTGTTAAGAAGCGCCCCCCCCCTCCCCCGCTTCCCCCAAGGGAAGGCTTTGCTTTCCCACGGGTATTTGGGTTCAGATAAAGGACATGGACTTGGTCTCACGTGGCTGCAGCTTTCTACTGAATATGCAGCTAGCACCTCACTACTCCAGGTGACTCAAAATGAGTTCACAGAGACCAGGACATAAGTGATCAAAACTACAGACTCTGCACATCAGCAGGTACACTGAAACACTGCAGGATTTAAGCTGAAACTAATTTGCTAATACTAAACCATACTCCAACTTTTAAAAAACATTCTTCTCCCCAAGTGAACCATTCTGAATTAAAAACAAAAACTTTGCATTTCCTAAAACTGTGAGGTTGAACAAAAGCTGAACTACCAAGTTGTCTAACCAAACTTGGTTACATGGATGTCTTCTTTGATACAGGGCACGGTTGCTCCAAAAGTCATTCGAAGGTATTAAATTCAACTTCCCAGAATGAACACAATGACAGCCATTTAGAAATGTGTCTAAATGTGCATGAGGTCAGGGCTGAGACACTGAACACAGAGCATGTTACCCTTCTTTGTTCATCCTAGGCCTCAAGTATATAATTTTAGGGTGTGAACACAGCAGACATCAATAAAATCGTTATTAATTTGGTGAACAAAAGCAGAATTCTGAGCTGTCTTCTTCATCTTGGTAAGAGCTACAGGACAATTTTGTAAACATACTGGTATTTAAACTCTTTAAAACCAAGTAGGGAGCCTTATGGACAAGGGCTGATCTCTAGAGAGCTGAGCCCCTGCCCACCCCAGCAGGAAGAATTTAGAGTCCGAGAAGCAATGAATTATGCTGTTAGGCAGAGCTGTGCTAGGATTCTGGGAACCTAGAGAGGGGTTTAGACCTGAGCCAGAGCTGGATGGGGGACAGCTGGCCAAGACAGGTACAAGGTGACAGTGGGAACTCCTGTCTGACAGGGACTGGGGTGTGGGTTCTTTATAGCTTATACGAGGTCCCTAAAACATCTCATCCCTTCTCACATAATCACCATCTATCATTCTTACTCTTGCCATGCACTGGGCTCAGGGCTCTTTATGTGTCATTCAATTCTTGCAATTTCTGTGAAGCAGTCTATCCTATTCACAGACAGAAAACTGGCTCAGAGAAGTTAAGTGACTACCTCAAGGTCACACAGCATTTGGGAACATTACTATCATTTACTAAGTACCTACTTCTGGAATTTTTATCACTTCCCATGGTTGTTATTTAGAGAGGGAATACGCTGAATGGTGAAGGACTGTACATACTGGTTAATCTACTACTGTCAATAATTCAATAAAATCTAAGTAGGCCTATCTTACAATGGAGGAAATGGAAGCTCAGATATGGGTTGGTGAGTTGCCTGAGGTCATTCAGAGAGTAGGAGCTAGGATATGACCCCTGGCTCCAATGCATTCTCTTTCTCACAGACATGCTGGGTCAGCTTCCCCATTATGTTGGCAGAGAAGTCCAGCAACTCAGCAATTTCTAAGTCCTGAGAGCTATTTCTTGGAGTAACTGAAAATTTAAACCACTAGAAAAATAAGATCTGATGCATCTGGCCACTTCAAACTTAGAAATCATTTCCACATATGCTGATGGGATGCACAGCAAAGGAATGTCACACATCTTGTGTCTTTCTAAGTTCCTTTTAGGGTAGCTTCACAGGTAACGCTGGCTTCTGGTACAAGTTCATCCAAGGAAATGGAACTTCCTCAATGGCTCAGCAGGAAAAGAATCTGCCTGCAATGCAAGAGACCCAGGTTTGATTCCTGGGTTGGTAAGATTCCCTGGAGAAGGAAATTGCAACCCACTCCAGTATTCTTGCCTGGAGAATCCCATGGACAGAAGAGCCTGGCATGCTACAGTCCAAAAAGGCACAAAGAGTTGGACATGGCTGAGTGGCTAAACATAACTTAATAAAACAAGCCACTTTTGGAAGCTCTATCTCTGCCACAGGAATAATGGGATTGAGAAATCAAGACCAAGTAGGAGGAACTCGTGATCCCTAGAAAGGCTTTAGCTATGACTCAATCCTAGATTACCTGCCCACAAAGTCAGAGGCTCGGGATAGAGGCAAATCCCCGAGTTGGGTTTTTCCAGGAGCCTGATAGCACCCTTCTGTACTCTGCCTAGAAGTTTACTCCACCACTCCTCAGACTCATCAGAACTTACCACGTGGAAAATCGTGTGTTGCTTCTACCTGTGACCAAGGGGAACTTGTCATGGCTAATTCTGACCCTGACCAAGAGGAATTAAATGCTGAATTTCACATTAGTTCCTGTGGCCTCCTTTCTTCTTTCAAACACCCTTTAAGAGACCTTCTCCTTCTCATGTCCCACCCTCCAATCTTGGGCCACAGATGACGTCTCCAGCTTGGGTCAGGTTTCCACCACTGGCCTAAGGAAATCTGTGAACTGCAAGATACCTTGGCCATTTTAGATGTATCAGAAGAGGCTGAGAAAGCCAAGCCACAGGAAAATAAATAAATAAAATAGACCCATACAGATAAGACCCTGACAGATTACAAAGCCCCACATGGATGGCAAGCTTAGTTCTAGATGGGGAGTTTGGCCCTGTGTGGGATTTCCAGGTCCCTGTACCCATTGCAACCCTTCACATTTTGGATTAGGCTAGTTGGAGCTGGCTTGCCGCTGGCAACCAATAGTGACAATTCCCAACAGAGAAAACACGTAACTACTTAAGCACCTACTATGTGTCAGGTGCTAGACACACAGTAGCTACTATTTCAAAACACCTCACTCACAATTTATTGTTATAAGTTCAATAGTTACTGAAGTTACTAACACAAGCAGATATTCAGTGGGACTTCCAAATGGCTTACGGATTTAAATTAAACAGTACAAAATTTCATGAACAATTTATATGGCAACTGCAGATGGATGCTTAAGACAGTGAATTCAGTCTTCTATTTTTCTGTTTAAGTCTTTCACATTAAATAAATGCCTCCTTGATTACTGGAGAAAAAAATAATTATAATATTCCATTGAAGCTAAGAAATAAAGCAACCTTTGTTTATTTTTTAAAAGATAAACATGGCTGATCTGCACTAATCATAATATTTTGAAGGAAATAAAACAATATTTGATATTTTTAGTCTAGAAATAAATAATACTCTGTTTTACTTAGTCTGTCCGCCAAAGACAAGGTTGGAAATGAGAATACTGGATAATGCCTATGGATTTAAAAGTATCAACCATGGTTATTCAATTCTGAGGAAATAAAAGCATAAATGGATAAGCATTAAAAGCATAAGCTTATTGCATAAGCATTATGCAATAAAAGCATAAGCATTAACTGGCTTAGTAAATTAATAGAAAAAAATGAACTTAGGAAAGAATGACATTTAAAGGTTTATATATAAACTTTACACGCTTCATTTGAGAGACCAAAACATTTTTCAAGTCCTTAATGATGAGAACAGCAGCAAAATTCAAGACAATTAAAAACCGGCATTTAAGAAACTGCTGTATTGTTATGAATAAATGTAAGACAACAGTACTAGTGAAGCCCAAGAAAATCCCAGTTAAACTCCATTCAAGCCAATGAGCACTGGCTTTCCATTTCACTTTCCAATGTGTTCCCTTATTCCAGGTTTGAAACATACCTTCAGATAAGAGAGCCTAGAAGAGTAAGAGTCCCAGCGCACAGCTGCAGAACCAGTCTTGCTGCATTACAGTTTCAGCACATGAACAACTACAACTGTTTCTAATTAAAATAGCAAAGCCAGGCTCAAGTGCACACCCTGTTCTAAATACGTATTTGAATCAAAACTTATGAATTATAGAAAAAAAGACAAATAATGGCATGAAGGGCATGATAGTTTATTTTTAAAAAATTGTACCACACTGATCAAAATGACCAGCATACACATTACGATGGCTTTTCTCTTGGGTATTAACATCGCAGTATTTTTGTATACTGAAATGTTTCAATAGGACCAAGAACGTTAGAGAGATAAAAACCTTAGATGAAAATGAACACTAATGATTCTGGTGTCCTACCCCATAGAATTAATTTAAACCCCTTATGAATCAGTGGCATTATCATGTTATGTAGCTCTGAAGAATGAAAGTTCTCTTCTAAATAGGCAGCATGAACCTATACCTTCTTCCTCTTTTATCTTTAGCTCTTACAATTTGAACTATGTCCACCCTGGCCAAAGCACAATCATACAAGACACCTCAGATAATTTCCATGCTACCATTGCACAAGTTTAGTGATTTTTACTTAAACAAACAAAAAGTCAAACCACTGTCAAAAAAAGGAGGCAAATAAAAATGATTTTCCAATCATTTGAAAAGCATAGTGCTTATTTGTCCAATACAGACTCAAATTTAAATTAAATGCTATCATTATCATCTCTAAACTTCTGCAATAAAATTAACATATATATATATATATGGGTTTCATTTATAGAACTGTATCTTGCAATCAACAGGAAAAAGTTATTTTTTTAGAGAACAATATATTTGGTTACAGTTCCACATGTCGGTAGTAGAGACAAAGCCACATGATGTTAAATCTGGCTCTAAGTTAACTAAGGTATAAAATTTTGATCAAATCTGATCTTAAAAATTCAACCCATGTGAGATTACTTTTTAGAGTAAATGTGCTATTGAGAAATCATTTCAATAACCTTCACTTTGTATGACTATCTGCAAATTGACCCTTTTCTTTTAATCAATGTGACTCACCAACATTTCAAACTGACCTCTTTACTTCTACGTTACCACTTGAATACCCAGGGATTTCTGAGGCAGCATAAGTTTGACTTCATTAAAAACAGTAGACAGTTTAACCTTTCAGTGACAGCTTTACAATCTGTAAACTCAAGAATCACATTATTGAGCTCAGCAACTATAAAAACATTGAGATTCTGGTATTTCAAACCAAAATCTCTTTGTGCTTTTTAGATTAAGCTGCTTTTGAATATTTTTGGTATTTATCAGCCATTTGTATTTCCCTTATAGAAATAAAAGAATACACTTAAAGTAATTTTTAAGGTTAAATGTCCTGGGGGCTTATCAATACTTAAAGAAAAAAATTACTTTTTTCCATCAGCATTTGGAATAGTAGAAATTATTTCTGGTCCCTCATTAGATCAACCAACATTACTTTTCATCACGTGTAACACTGAATTTTATAGACATCCCTGAAAAAGTTTTTGATTAAGTAAACAAGTGAATCACAGTGGAGTCTCAATCAGTTAACAGTGTAGATCCATTAAAACACACACACACACACACACACACACACTGAATATTAAAAAGAAAAATTTCAAGCTAAAAAAGAAAAAAAAGAAAACTCTCATAAGAATTAAAACCGAGTGTGTATTGTCACTGATTCTGTGCTCGTGTCCCCAACAGATTAGACCCCTTCTCCGGGTTGTAAGACATGTTCGATTAAATCTCCACGTCAAGTTTCCAGGACACTTGAGTGAAGAGACTAGCTACTGCAGCATCTAAGGGAGCAGAGTGGCACCATTTTCTTCCCTAACAGACACCCTGTCTGAAGGTGAACGTGAGGCTCCCTCCGCTGTGCTCGCCAGCATCTATCAGGAGACAAAACTCGCTGGGCAAGCTGGTGACAGCTGATCCTCCCGCCCTGCCCCCAGCGCCAACAGGAGGTTCCCAGCAGTTCGTCATTGTGTGCACTGGCCTTTCACTCTTTCCATCAGAAAAGTTGTGGTTGCTTTAAAAAGAGGGTACGGGGTGGAGAAATGAAAAACCAAGAGTCTAAAGGCACAAAGTCGCATAGCTGCTCTAGTTGGAGTTTGTAAACAGAGAATAGGCTGAATTTAGGTAATCCCAATCTATGAGAGTAAAAAGGCATCCACAGCAGGCTTTTAACCAGCCAGCTTCTTTGAGACCCTTCATGGGTTTTGAGGTCTACAAAGTATGCACTAAAATACCCATACTTCAAAAAGCAATAAGGCAAATAGTATACTCATTATTCCAAAAGTTACAATGGTAGTGTAGGCATACAGAGTATAATTTAGTTACAATGTGTGGTACTGTTTCTATTATATAAACATATTAACTGCTTCTTTCCTACATAATTATATATTCAGCCCAGTTTCAGTTGAACACAAAACCATCCTTGTACCACTGCTGATAGTTGGCAATAGTTCTTTGATAGCAGTTTGTATTCTGCTGTAGAAATTATCCTTGAACTGAAAAAAAAGTCCACAATCCAACGTCCAGTCATTAAACACTATCATATTTGTGAAGAGCCTCTTCCAACTTCTGCGTCACTTTTTGGAAAAATATTATTTGTTGTTGTAAGAAATGCTGCATTTGTGATTTAAAGTCTCTTACTCGAATTTGATGGAAGTGGTGAATTTCAGCCAAAGTAGCAAAAGAAATAGTGTTACAGCGATCCTGAATGCCATCAGCCTTTTGGACTTCCATCTTCCCTTCTTCCACGTGTCGCCTACTCTCCTTGACTTTGGTAAGAGCTCCTGTGGTTTAAAAAAAAAATTAATTAAAAAATACATATAAAAAAATAAAAAATACATATGTATCCCAGTGTTACAGCTACATAGTAAACAGAATGTTGGGCATTATAAATACTTGCCTGAACTATTTTGAAGTCCCTTGGCATTTAAAGGGGTGACTATAACTATTTATTAAAAAAGAAGAAATCTGGTAAAGTTTCTGAAAACACCTCCACTGCTACAAATTCACTTATCAAAACTAGCCTTTGCCATTGACCAAATAGTATGTTTCCTCTCTTCCAATAGCAGAGATATTATATACTATAGACAAAAACTGCAAGGAATTTTTCCTAAAAAGACAAACCAAGAAACTCTGCGATTTTAACATTCTTAAGGGACAAAGTGTAACACCACTCTGTATGTGTGTGTGTGTGTTAGTCACTCAGTCACATCCAACTCCTGGCAACCCCATGGACTAGCCCTCTAGGCTCCTCTGTCCATGGAATTCTCCAGGCATGAACACTGGAGTGGATAGCCGTTCACTTCTCCAGGGGATCTTTCCAACCCAGGGATCAAAACTGGGTCTCCCATATTGCAGATAAGATTTTTTTTTTCTGTCTGAGCCACCAACACCACTATATACACATACATTAAGAAGGTCATCTCTAAAGTGGAGCATACTGCAGGCATGCCTGATTCTGACTCCACATTCTACCAGATCCATACCTGTAGCATAATGGCCCTGTGCAGTAAACATATGCCTCCTTCTCCTTACAGGCTGTAAAGATCAGTGAGTGTTGAGTTTGCCCTAACAGTCACCTGGGAATGAAGCCAGAAGTGTCATAGCCTCCGGCCAAGAAACATCACCAGAGGATGCGGGCCGGGGGGTTGGGGATGGGGTGGGGTGGAGAGGACGGTTTCTGTCGCAAGTGCCACAGGAGGGCAGATCTTCCCCTAGAAGCACAGTCATAAAAAAAAGCACAAAAGCCTGAGGATGCATAGGAGGTAGGAAAAATAAAGACTATTCATGTGTTCTTAAAAATGAGTGATGATAAAGTTCAAATCACTTGAGCACAGCCAGCTCAAGAATCCAGATTCCTGACCCCACATGCATCCATTCTACTGAACCACAATGAAAGACGAGAGAAACACTTAGGGCACCAGGCTTGCTGGTCTGAGGATGTGATGATGCTAAGTGGAGGGAAAGGGAACCTGTTTAGAAGGCAGTGGGGAAGCTGAGCAGCTTTGTTGTGGAAATGTTGTTTTAGCCAATGGTGAAATATACAGGGGAAAAGCCCTGTATCTAAATTTCTTCAAATCTACAAAATAGAGTAAACCTACTATTAAATAAAATCCTTAAAGACTGTTTTGTTTTTTTTGCACAACTCAAAGACCTGAGAAATTAAAACTCATCAACAACAAATGTTACAGATATAAATGTATGTATGTTTGTATATTTTCATTTATTTATTCTAAAAATCTTTACCTGAAAAGCAGGAGAGCCCTGGAGCAGAGAGAATACCCTGCCTCCCCCGTGACCACACAGTGGAGATGTCATCCATGTTAACTGGGCTACAGGAAGACCCCTACCCAATCCCCTAAGTAGCCATCACCTTGAATGGCCCTGTTAACATCTCCCCCACAGCAGACAAGACTCAAGAAGCAATGCAACCTGCCTGCCTGTGGTCTACACTAAACAGAGAACGCTCCTCCTCCTTAGAGACAGCAAAGAATAATTTCTTATAGCGAACTTACGTTCATTATATTTGTACAAGTGTCATCGTTAATATATAAAAATTGAAGTTGAATAAACTAGGAAAGCATGAGACAGAAAACTAAAAAAGAAAAGAAAAAATTACCTAAAAGATGACTGAGAATATGAAACTATGAAATTTACATTGAAAATGGTTGAGAGAGAGCTTGCTGTTATTGTTTAGTTGCTAAGTCATGTCCGACTCTCTTTTTGCAACCCTGTGGATTATAGCCCGCTGGGCTCCTCTGTCCATGAGATTTCCCAGGCAAGAATATTGGAGTGGGTTGCTATTTCCTTCCTCAGGAGATCTTTCTGATCCAGGGAAGGAACCTGTGTATCCTGCTTGGCAGGTGGATTCTTTACCACTGAGCCACCTGGGAAGCTGAAACAAGGCATTAAGAGAGCAGAGTCTCAGGCGATCTGACTGTTCGTGTGATTCAGGGCCGAGGTGCCTGCTATTGAGCATGGAGGACAGGCACTGGAGCCCTGCCCTGCACAGGTCCCTGTGCAGCCGGGAAGCAGCTGGGTACCGGGAATATGCTGTGAGGGTCACTTGCTCTAGTCACTGGAGTCCAGCACAGAGGAACTCAGAAACCTGGCCCTGAGCGGTGCCAAGGTCAACGAACCTGCAGCTCGTCAGCCTCCAGATGAGATCACCATCTTCTCAGAAACGACATTCTATGACACAGGCCTGCAGACATGCATCCGTAAAAACCAATTTACAAATGAACAAGCCTGACGTTTTCACAACCTGAATCACATCAGAATACATTTTCAAAATTCCTGGACACAGTACAAGTATTAACTCTCTCCAAGGCCTAAAGACCTTTTGGCATTTGTCGCCTTCAAGCTTTCTGAGTGTACATTCTAAAAAGGATCTGTGAATCGAAGACTCACTCTTCTCCCAGCTATGAATTTATTTTGTAAATAACACAGAGCCCTGAACAGTTGGGTTTCTGGGGCAATAATCTCAGCTCATTTACCAGCATTTGTGGAGGGCCTGGCTTCCCCAGTGACTCAGCGGTAAAGAATCCACCTGCAACGCAGAAGCTGCAGGAGACATGAGTTAGATCCCTGGGTGGGAAAGATCCCCTGGAGGAGGGCATGGCAACCCACTCCAGCATTCTTGTCTGGAGAATCCCCATGGACAGGGGAGCCTGGCGGGCTACAGTCCGTGGGGTTGCAAAGAGTTGGAAACGACTGAAGCAACTTAACACACACAAAAGGACAGCACAGAGCCGGCAAGGGGGATGCACATGGCGGGGCTCACACCAAGTGTTCAAGTCCCCACCCTCCGGAACTCTCAAGGAAGACACCTTGAGAAAGCACACTGAGGGCCAGCGCACAGCCATGGCGTGAAGTGACAGAGCCGCAAAGCACGGAATTCTGCATGGCAACTGACTGTGGCTTCTTCCAAGAGAATGTAATCATGTCACAAGGGAAAACGCTTGGAGGACCTGCTCTGTGCCAGGCAGTGCTGAGGACGAAGGGTGCCAGGGTGGGGGCAGGAATAAGCGGAGATAACAGTAAATGGGAGCTGCCTAAAACAGTCATCAAATACGCGAGGCACGTTCTGTGTACCAACTCTAACCCTGCTGCAACTCTGCTACAGACATTACTGCTGTTTTACAACAAGGAAACTGAGAAAGCCACCCACATTCTTTGAGGCCCGAAGTTAGCAGTAACCCAGTAAGAGGTGGGAGAGATGGGATCTGAATACAGAACTGACTTCAAAGCAAACACCACAAATATTCAGAAAAGAAACTGGAGACTGAAGAGACAAAAAGGCACAGTGGGCTGGTAAGCAGGGTGCTGGGGTAAGGGCAGGGGCTCCTGCTCCCCTTCTCTCTTTTCACCTCCCTTGCTGGTCCCTGGCTTTTATTCTGACGTGCACATCAGGAGACCTTGTGAGCATGTAAAATAAACCATAGAGGTGTTGAAAATTTCCCTCTGGAATCTTAGTAGCCTCATTCAATTCATTAATGGTGCCTGTAAAGCCTTTTAATATTTATAAGATGTCTGATTTTCTTATCTTTGAAGCATACAATTAGGGTGCTACAAAAAAAAAATCGAAAAGGCAGCACATATTTCATTATTTTGAAAATTTAAACTCAAACTTACATGGGGGGGGGTGGGAGGTTTTGTCTTCCCCCCACCTCCCCCCTTCTCACCGACTTAGATTCTATTGGAAAATTATATAAGTCAAGAACTATCACCAAAAATAGTAATATACAATCCCTGGATGGGCTTTGCCTTTGTTTGCTCTAGTGCAGCTGGATAGCCCAGCCAAAAATTATTTTGCAAAATAGGAAGAACAGAACAAACCACTGAAGAGAAGCACCCAAAGGGCAATTTCACTTGGAATTTTGGTTTAAGGCACTTAATACAATTCAAATCTATTAGCATAATGCATCAGGATTGCAAGGAGCAAGGAAACAGGTGAAATATGTTTATCAGAAAGAGACAAGGTTCCTATTTTAGGGACTCGAATTGTTTTTTGAGGTGACAAGTTTTACATGCCTGAAACCATTAAAGACCTACACAAGATAGAAAATGAAGGTATTGAACAGCATTCTATAAATGTACAAACTGGTAGAAGAGGGAGTGCTCGGTGTAATCAAGGAAGATTATGTCTTCACAAAATTGGACCCACGAATTTGGAGCAAATTTTAAAACCACAATGTCTTTTAACTAAAATGTAGTTAAATTGGTTTCCCTCCAGACCCACCTTCTGAAGAAAGATGATTAACAAAAAACAGGCTGACAGCAATATACTTTTTGAAAAATCGAAAGAGTTCCCGAGTTGACAGCAATCCAGTTCTCTAAGCATCTGGCTGTTACATTTCAGGATGACAACCCACAGACCTTCAACCCCAAGCCCCCCCAAAAGTAAGTTATCTTTTGTAAAATATTATTGACAGTTAAAAAATTATTTCCTTCAAGAAGAAAACCATTCTGCGTTTAAATATTCACCTCACAAGCCTCTGATTAGTTTTTCCCATACAGTTTTAACAAATACTAAGGGTTTAGTGTGTTTTCTTATGAGAAAGATAAAGTCAAATCATTCAATAAGCTAATTATGGAAGTTAATTAGTTTACTGTCTGAGAGTATACAGAAAAAAAAGAAAAAACCACTGGGGAATTGATGAACAGAACTACTTTCTGGAGTTTCCCTGAAGCTTCCCTCTACCCCACTTCTACCCACTGCACTTCTAAACTCTGGCTTCTCTCAAGGTCAAAGTGGGAACATACTTTTCCAATAGAAATGTATTACAAACATCCATTAGATATAAGTAAAATAGTTTTACTATTAGAACTAGGACTTACGTTTTGTCACAGACAGTGTATTCTTGCAGTTTATTTGCCAGTTCTCAAACTGGGAATTATCTGTACACACATCTACGCTTCCCATATTTCCAAATCTAAAATATTAAACATCACAAGGCAGAGAGAGCCACATTTTCAATCAGGTTTAGCTTCTAAAGAGTGAAGAGTTGGAGAAAGAAAACTATTGGGGGCAGGGTTAGATCCCTACAGACTTGTTACTTCTAGGATAGCTTAAAATATTAACTTGTAGCTAAGAATCAACTGCAGAGGTACAATGTAACCAGCTGCAGAGTTGTAACAAACATTGCGGCATATTTTAAGTACTCTCTCAGCTGTACCAAACCCAAGAGGAGTGTAAATAAAAGCTAGAAACATGGCCCAGAATCTAAAGATCAACAGGAACGCATACTTTTATCACGCAGTCAACACAAAAACAGGCAAAGGTTTTCAAAACCTGTATTTTTTTTTAAACTTTATTTTGCATTGGGGTAGAGCCGATTAACAATGCTGTGATAGCTTCAGGTGAACAGGGAAGGAGCTCAGCCACACACATACATGTACCCATTGACCCCCAAACTCCCCTCCCCCAAAAGCTGTACTTTGATAGTGGCTAATTTAGGAGCAATCTAACCCTACCAGGCCTCTGCTGTCACAAACATCACACTGTCACCCTGCTTTTGTAACAGTAAGGAAAATCAAACAATAAGGGGGAGAACTTATAAAATAAAGCCTAGGGTGAAAAGTGGTTGCTTCTGGATTAAACAAAAGACCCATAAAACTCATGGGTAGGGCAACTGTTTTAAAGTGAAAGAAAATTAAAAATAGGAGGGATCAGAAGGAAACATATTTCAGAGTAGGAACACAAGTACATAACTACAAAATTATTTCTCGGGCTAAAAGACAAACATTATATGGGGTTATATATGGACAAAATAAGGTTTTATCAAGAAAAGAAAATAGAGGCAATCATTAAATTCTGATATTAAGTAAGAAGAGGCTGACATCACAGAACAATGAACACATTCTTCATTAAGATACTTATAGCCAATAACAAGACAAAATAACAAGAAGGTAATACATGAAAAATGGTGCAGCCTCCCCAAGTTACACAACTAAAAATAAATTCTTAAAGGGTATTAGAAATACAGGAAAAGGTATTCATGAACGTGGGCAATGTATTTCCATCACACCCATGACTGTGCTCCCCAACAGGCAAAAGCAATCTAGTTCCCATGCAGGACACTGGGCTGAGTTGGACACATTTCAGGTGTTTCTTCCCCAGGGAATCTCTGTGGCGGGGAGGCAGAAAGGAATACAGAGATGCGCTTCCCAGGTGGCGCTGGTGGTAAAGAACCTGCCTGCCGATGCAGGAGACGTAAGAGATGCGGGTTTGATCCTTGGGTTGGGAAGACCCCCTAGAGAAAGGCATGACAACCCACTCCAGTACTCTTGCCTCGAAAATTTCATGGACAGAGGAGCCTCGGGGGCTACAGTCCATGGGCCCCAAAGAGTCTTTTCATAATACAGAGTCACCCCTCCTAAAAAGGCTTCCAGGCTAAGAAGGAACTTGCAGCTGAGCACTCAATCTAACTATTAAAATAGTTGGACAAATTATTAAAGGATTTCCACAGGATAGAAAGTTCACTCAGGAACTGATCAGCCTAAACCTTTATTCCAAAGGATGGAGCAGGACCATGACAGATTTCTACCACTACCACTGGGGAAGCTGGAAGAACTGAGTCCTTTGGTAAGAAGGGCAGAGTTGGGTCTCCGATTTTTTTTTTTCAATGAGCTATAAGGTTGTGAAAGTTAAACGAGGTTTTGGTACAGTTTTTTTCAGTCTCTCTAGCAAGAGGCTGTGACTTGCCCAAAGTCCCACAGCTAATTCCTAGCAAAGAACTTGCCCTTCCTACCTGCCTGCCAGCCCTGCCACTCTCCACTTAACATTCCAGTCAGGGCCTCTGCTCCACTCTCTTGAAAAGGGTCCTTCCCTTTCTACATTTGGAGTCATAAAAGGAAAACTAAACCAGTATTTCAACTTTGCTTTAGGACCTGCTATTAACAAATCTCCCAGACTTTTTTGGCATTCTTAGCTGACTCTGTACATGCAAAATTCCTAACTGCGTTCATTTTGATACTTATTGAAATTACTCAGGCTCAGAGAAAGGCATTTTGCCCATTTCCCATCACCAAACCCAGCAGAACTCATGTCCTAACTTCATTCCCACTCCTCTCCTCCCATGCTCTGGGTATTTTACCAATGTGAGCATAATTTTAAAGCATGCTCAGGTCAGAAGGAGCATCTTAATTAATAACCCACATGCACTCAATTTTAGAGGAATGATATTATGCACACTTGTGGGGAACACAAAATAATGACACATAGAAGAATCCAATCACATGATTAAGTTCATTATTATTATAACCTTAAAGGGCTCAAACTCATAGATCAATTACAATCCAGGAAGTCAGCACCATTTTCAAAAGCATCACATTATTTACACAGCATGCCATTAAATTATGTACATCAGTAAAACTGTTCAGGAAGCATTTCATTGCCATTTTGGTTTTTCTAGAATGAGAGCACTGAAGCTCTGGTATCATCTAGTCAAAGAGAACATGTGAAGAATAGCCAACAGTCAGGAACAGTCTTCACTTCTTTAAATTTTGAGAGCAATTGCTTAGGGAAATATGTTTGGAAACTGTACACAGTTTTCTTTTTAAAAATATAATGTTTATTTTTTCCCTTGCAATTTAAAAAGTAATACACATACATGTAGAAAATGCGGTAGGATTTCAGGCTTGGCCAGAGACTGCCTTGCTCTGGAAGGGATGTCTGAGCCCTAGAGAGCGAACAGTGATGCCAGGGCAGAAGAGAACAGGATGGCAGTTAGCGACAGTCAACCAGCTGGCTCTCTGTTGCCCTCAAGCAACAACGGCTGCTCAACCCTGTTTTCACAGATTTGATCATTCTGTGTTACATGTGTCAATTTTGATCGGTTCCATGAGCTGAAGTATAAAGCACATTAGCCGACACTGTTACACTACACTGAACCCTGCTGTATCATCTCCTTCTGATTTGCAGAAAGAAAGCATTGCCCTGGCAACTTCTGACCCAGCAAAACCAGAAAGGGGCAAAAAAAAAAAAAAAAACCCAACCCACTCACATACTGCAGTGCCTCAGACATTTTAACCAGGGAGGCTCTAAACTCACTTGAGTTTATCTGGCCTCCCTTCAGTTTCTCTGGTTAAGGCCCTCTCCTCCACCTTCACCTTCCCAGGCCCCACCCTACCCCCTAGGCTTGCTGGCTGCTCCAAAAGCTCCCAACCCACTAGTCTCTGCACCTGAACGTTGCCTTCCTTTCCTTAACCAAATCTCTTATTCTCCTATGCTTTGTCCCTCCTCGGACCAATTATACAAAAGGTTCAGTCACTAAGCAACAGGGATCCAAAGGCTACATTTTCTTCCTTAAAAAAAAAAAAAAGAATTAGAAGAAAAAAGTAAGCGCTTCATTTAATTTTGAAATCATGAATGTGCCAAGAACATTAACAAGATTTTGTCTTCCTGGGGCCCTGGCCCAGAAAACGCAGGCAGTGAGGAATAGAACAGGAGACGGGCTGAAGGGCACAGGGACAGCTGTACAGAAGCTGCATGAGCTAGACCTGTTTTTCTTCATTCCCTGGTACTTGTGAAATGTTGAAAGAAAATGCTAATTTGGCCAACGTGGCCTATTTCACTCCTACCCTCCCATCACTGGTACCCACCCCTGGGTCCCTGCTAACTCCCCAGTAACTCCTTCCCCCTAAACTTTCCTCCCTCCTTTCGGTTTCCATCCACCCACTCGTTGACTCTTCTTCCCCTCTCTCTGCTCCAATATTTACTTTTTTATTTATTTTTTTTATTAGTAAAATAGCTCCCAAAACAAAGACTGACATTTACATAAAAGGGGCAGGATAGGATGGCTATCCATCCAGGGAACACAGTCCCATGTGAGCACCTGCTCTATGCAAAGCTCTGGTCTGTACTCCGCATGTCTAGCTGTTGTTTTTTTTTTAACTTTAACCTGGAAAGAAAAGCAAGGATGACTCTTTTGTTTTCAGAGGTGGACAAGAGGCTTAAGCAAGGTAAATAACTTTACAAGGTGTCAGCTACATGTGAATCTGGTCTGCTTCCTAACCCACGCAGTTCCCTGTACCTGCCCAACTGGGGCTGCCTCCTGCCTGAGACCTCAAAGCCCCACAGACCAGGCCCAGAACACAGGGCACCACACCACACCAAGCCTCCAGAAGCCTCATGTTGGGATAAGCAACCCATGAATCACCTCCATGGAGAAGGAAAGGGCAACCCACTCCAGTATTCTTGCCTAGGAAATCCCATTGACAGAGGAGCCTGGAGGGCTACAGTCTATGGGGTCGCAAAGAGTAGGACACGACTGAGCAACCAAGCAGGCACGCACGAACCGCCTCCAGGCCCTCACAATTCTATTTATTCCTGCATCAAGTCTGACTAAGTGGGCTCCAGATTTGGACCATGTAAATAAACTTGAGAGCGTGCAAATAGTACCACTGAACTCGTCAGTGAGAGCAACTTTTTGAAGGGACAAAATGTCCCTAGAGCCAAGAACTATCAAAATTCAAAGATACAAGTAATTTAAAATTCACTTTCAATTTCAATTCACAATGAGAACTTTTGAGTCATTCAAAAAAAAGAGAGAGGGTCAGGACCAGGATAATAAATTACAAAAAAAATAAAATAATAATAACAACAACAAAGACCTGATTGCTTGATGATGAAAAAAATTAAAGAACCTTAAAGAACTCAGGCCTCTAAGTTTGGGTCCTGAAGATACAATAAGAAGCTGTTTGTTCTGGTAAAAGTCTTATTATTTCCTAATTAAGCAGCTCTTTTAGCTCCATTCAGCAATCAGCAGAAGTGTACAGGAAGGATGACATTTAGTATGAATGAAAACATCCACTGACGTGCACCGCATCTTAAAACGTTGGATTACTTCTACTCACTATGTACATACATCCATACAGCTCACCTTGTCCAGGAATGAAGATGGAAATCATATGATTATATCTCTTGTGGCCCATTTGGTAGCATAGGTTGTTCTGTTCACAGCTAGGAAATGTTATATATAATAAAGGTTCTCGTGTTTCAGCTTATATTAAGTGTTAAATACATGATAAAGATACTAGGGTGATAGATTCAAGGGAATACTGTAAAAATAGTGTTTTTATTTCAGAAGACTCTGGATACAATGGTGAAAACGTTGATGTGCTTATGGCCAAGCAAAGAGAGATAAAGACCAGAATTTGAAGATTAAAAAACATGTATCATTTTCTTTCTTAAAGGTTTTCTACCCACAGAATCATAATAAAATAAGGTAGAAGGAATATTCTTGATAATCATGAACATACAATAAAACTCGAATGAAACAACTGATGCTGTAAAACAGAATCCATAGTGTGGTTAAAATTCAGAGAATACACTTGATGCCTGAGGTGCACAGTGGGTAGTTCCTAATTCCTAATCCTTTTGTTTCCTGATATACACACATGGGTATAGGTCTGTACAAATAAAGCAGCATTAGGGATATTTGCAAGCTGCCAAGCACTTTGGATTTAAATGACCTTTGACATACAACAAAACATACCTATACCTAAGACTAAAATGGACTTTGGAAACTACCTTTAACCAAATGTAAAACCTTAAGTTTCTTTTTTTCTAGGAAGATAAAGGGAGGCCCAAGCTAAGAGGTGGTGCAGTAGTAAAGAATTCGCCTGCCAATGCAGGAGATGCAGATGCAATCCTTTGACTGGGAAGATCCTTGGAGAAGGAAATGGCAACCCACTCCAGTATTCTTGCCTGGAGAATCCCATGGACAGAGAAGCCTGGTGGGCTATCGCCCATGGAGTCGTAAAAGAGTCACACGACTGAGCACACACGCACACAGACTGACATAAATCTAACAGGAGCTGCTAAGCAGACAGGCCCTTCTCTATGGGGGAAGGAATAGAGTGAGGTGGCACTGGCCCTTTAGAAAAGAGACAGACATGTTAGGTACACATCCAAAGCCAGATCCGTGGTTCCCAGGACCGCTTCTGAGAGGGCTGCAGTTACTACTACAGTTAGAACAATGTTTTCAAAGGATCTTTTTCTTTCTTTCAAGTATTCTTCCCAAATAATATCTAGTTTTTAACTTTAGAAATGTAATTGTAAACCCCAGCGTTACCAGCTGCTACTTAAGCTACAGTGGGTACTAAGTGGTGAGCAGCCCAGCATTAATGGCTTCCTACAGTGCTGTTTGCTGTGGCCATTATGATCGGCACTTCACATCACTTTACAATCATTACACTTTGGGGAAGATTCCTAAATCAACAGTTTTAAACTTAAGCACACTCTTGGCCCTGGGGTGTCCCTGCTTTCTGCCAATGGCGGGGACCAGGTTTCCACTGGCCACATCTAGACTTCCTGAACCAATCATAAATAAACAACTGAAGTCAAAACAATCTACCAATAGAAATACAGTATTTTAAAAGACATAAAATATAACTCAAAACACATGAAAACTTATAGATTACCCATGCTGACATTTACTAGCATTTATAAAGATTTCTCACTGCAGGCAATAGGTGGGCTTTTGTGAAAATCACAAATGTCAATATAACGAAATATAATAAAAAGTCCAGAAAATGGGATTTTCTAAGGATCCCTTCAGCCCCATTCCTTCTCTTTCCCTCTAATCTTTCTTTTCTTAAACCTACCTATTTCTATTCTTGGCATCACTACTTTCTGTCACTCAAACTTAATACTTCAAAGGTAACTCTAGACTCAAGCTTCCCTGGTGGCTCAGTGGTAAAGCATCTGTCTGCAATGCAGGAGATGCAAGAAACGTGGGTTGGATCCCTGGGTCGGAAAGATCCACTGGAGGAGGAAACGGCAACCCACTCCAGTAGTCTTGCCTGGGAAATCCCATGGATAGGAGAGCCTGATAGGCTAGAGTCCACGGGGTCACAAAAGAGTTGGACATGACTTAGCAAGTAAACAATAACTCTAGATTCAAGAGAGCCACCCCTCACCAGTCCTACCACTCTCCCTGACAGGTGTCTTCAGTTCACCTGCTCTTTCAAAGCCTGCCTCGAGCCTGGTCTACTAACAAGCCTCTGCAGGTCTGTACTCAGCCAATAGGAGCAGCTTCCTGGGAACCAGGCTGCACTCGGGGGACGCATGCCAAGAGCTCACAGTTAGGTTCTATGGCTCACCGCCTTCCTGCCGGCAAAGTGGGGATAAAGAGAGAATTTACCTCAAAATCTTCCATGAGGTTTAAATAGATATAATCCAGTGCAAAGCACCATGCCTGATGCACAAAAACCCTCAATGTACATTTGCTACTTTTATCACAGTTCAGAAGTCACTCTTCAGTTTCAAACCTTTAGTGGCTGCTGACTGCCTATAGGATAAAACAATTTTCTAGCAGGCATCCTACCTATTGTAGCATAAAGAGTACTGACCTCAGGTCAGGGCTAAAAGTGAACTCAAATCCTAGGTCTCCTTATTAGCTGCGTGATTCTGGAAATCACTCAACTTCCTTGAGCCTCACCTGGCACCCAGTTGGGGAGTTAAACAGCTATACTGGGTTGAACAGTATCTCCTCACAAAAATTCACATCCACTTGGAAACTGTAACTGTGACCTTATTTGGAAACAGGGTCTTTGCCCACATAATTAGTTTGGGTGAGGTCACACTGGATTGGGCTTCCCAGGTAGCTCAATGGTAAAGAATCCACCTGCCAATGCAAGAGACGCAGGTTTGATCAAAGATCCCTGGGGGAAGAAATGGCAACCCACTTCAGTAATCTTGCCTGGGAAATCCCATGGATAGAGGAGTTTGGCGGGCTACAGGCCATGGGGTTGCAAAGAGTCGGACATGACTGAGTGACTGAGCATGCAAGCACAAGGCCATACTGGAAGAATGGGCCCTAAATCCAAAGTGGTAGCATCCTTAAAAGAAGGAGATGAGCACACAGGGAGAATGCCAGGTAAAGATGGAGGCAGAGACTGGAGCCATGAGTCTACATGCCAAGAACAGCAAGGATTGCCGGCAACCACCAGAAGCTGGAAGGATCCTCCAGCCTTTGGAGGGAGAGCGGCGCTGCCGATGTCTTCATGTCAGACTTCTAGACTCCGGAACTGGGAGAGAACAAACTTATACTTTTCTTAAGCCACCCAGTTTGTGGTAATTTGTTACAGCAGTCCTGGCAAACTAACTCAACAGCTAATCATTATTGCTTAGAGACATATTTGCCATAGAAAATGGTTATTCCAGGTGTCACACAAAGAAACTGAGGCTGAGCGAAGCTGCTGGTGGGAACTCAGCCCCATATGGTTGAGGTCCAGGCTCACGACCACTCTGCTGCCACACCCACCCCTGAATGGAATTAGATGCAATGGATGTGACTGCCCGGAATACTGCTGTTCACGCAGTAAGTACTTAAAAATGGTAGCAACAGCCACACATACATCAACTCCCTAACCTGCTTGACCTCCAAGTCAAGGGTCAGCAAACATTTTCTTTAAGGATCAGACAGTAAATATTTGATGCTTTGCAAGTTGAGGCAAAATTGAGGCTTATACAACCATTAAAAAAAATATACATATATATATAAAACATCCTTAAGCTCAAGTGCTATAAATGAACAGGCACCTGGGTGGGTTTGACCTGTTGGCTGCAGACCCCGATGCATCTTCCGGCATCTTTGCTGGCAGGTCCACAGGCTCAGTGTGCAGGGCATTTTATTCTCCCTGCCCCTTCCCCCACTCCTGTTGGCCAACACCTCCTTCCGTCTCCTCTTCCCCACCTCCAAAGACATTCTCTCAGGTTAGTATTTCACCATGTCTTGCCCGAACTATTCCAAGAACTTCCCATCTTGCCCCACCCCGAGCCACCCTTCACACCCGTCACCAGGACTGCAGGCCCGATCACATCAATACCCCTGTTGATCTTCCATGAGGCTCCCTCCATCACCTCCAGGATCAAAACCACGAGGACCTTTCTTAAGAACACCAGTGTCTAGGCTACATGTTCCTGCCTTTCAGATTCAGTGCATCCAGAAGGGGCCCTATGTCCAGCTGCAACCATGCCAAGGCTGATGTGAGAGGCAGCCGGGTTTAGTCCCTGATTTTTGTACTTATGGTTCCCTCTGCCCAGAATGCCCTTCCCTGCGCTGCCCACCAGGCAAACTCCCAACTGCTTTTCAAAACTCTTCTTCAGCTGAGACAGGGAGGAGCCACCCTTGAACTCTGCATAGTTAACCACACCTCCTCTGTCCTACTTCACACCGTGGCATGTGCTACCGTGCCTGTATGGGTCACACTGTATAGTGACAGCTAACTCACCTGTCAGCCTCCCTCAGTGACCTAAGCTCTGGGCATGGAGCCTATCAGCTCTTATATGCTTATCAAACCTATCCCAAAGCATTTCCAGATCAACCATGCACTGTCCATCAATGTTCCTCCAAAAGGCAAAATACAACTATCTTTCAAAGGGAAAACCAATGCTACCACTCAAACCTCTAACACAACCCTGGACTCTCATGCACTATTATTACACAGGAACTAAGTCAGATCCACCTCTCATTTCAGTTTTCTGCACACACATTCTCCCTCCCTCATGGAACTGCATTTTCCCTGAGGGCAGGCACCTCCTGCCCAACACCCACACCCAATGGTTTGTGCATCCAAGTCACTCAACACCCTGAACACACAGGCTCTAATTCACATGTTTTGAATTAAGCAAAAGGGACCCCAGGGAAAGAGTAGTATCATGAAAGCTTACCAAAGAGGAGAGAAACATACGATATACGAGTTTAAACACCAAGAATCAATATAAAGTTCAATCATGAGGTACATAATTCTTCTGGCACATAAAATGAAGCATTTTCAAACTTCCTCTCCTCCTCCCCACTCCAGTGAATTTTGGAAAGTCATTTTGTAGATACTTAAGTCTAAGACTTAAACTGCTCACATGTTCATGACTTCACCCATAAAACACATCCAAATCCTATCTTTATTTCCTGTACGCTTTTAAATCCTGTTATCCATCATCACATAAATAGAAAAACAAAAACATTCTATAAATTACAGAAGAAATCTATTTCAAAATTAACCAAGAAGTACTTTGGAGTGCCTACTTCATTAATTCAACAAGCATTCATTAAATACTTACTATGCATGTATGAAATAGTGGAACTTTATACTTGAGGAACATAAAAACACGATCCCTGCACACTAACCAAGCAACATACAGTCTCTGGCACACCAGTCAGCATTCTATCAGCAAAGACGACTTAGAAAAGGGCTGGGATACTCCAAGGACAGGAACTTGACCTGGGGCTTGACTGTGAATGCGCCGCGTAGGGGAGATGTGGAACAGAATGCAGGAGCCTGTCCACCCTCAAGGCTTACACTCAAGTCCTAATAGCCCATCCCCACCCCTGTGTCACTCACAGCCTTCCTCATCTCAGCTGATGGAAACTCCATTATTAGCATTGATGAAGCCCAAATCAGACTCACTCTGACGTCTCCTCTTCCTCTCAGGTGCCACATCTGTTCCTTTAGGAAAACCTGCTGATTCTATCTTTAAAATAAATCTAGAGTGAAATCTCACTATCTCATCATCTCTCAGCCACATTATCAGATTTACTGGCCCCTAGCTACATCTATGGGGTCACACAGAGTCGGACACGACTGAAGTGACTTAGCAGGAGCAGCAGCAGCAGCTTCTACCTTTGACCTCCCCACCCTGCCTCATCCCTGCCCATTCTCTTCTTAGCACAGCAAGTGGAGTAAGTCTGTATATCACTCCTTCCCTCAAAACCTGCAATGGCTCCCGTCAAACTAGGGCTTTCACTCCAAATCCTAATGGCCTAGGAAGCCCTGTAAGTCGAACCTTCTGGGCCCTCCCCTCCCACTCAGACTCTCTTAGCACCCATCACCTGTCTCCCTGCCGTTCCTCAGCAGGCCCAGCACACACCCACGCTAGCACCTTTACCCCAGCTGTATCTCCTGCCTGAAGAACTCTGCCCCCATACCTGTTTGGTTACCTCCCTCACCTCCTTAAATCTCATCTTCTCGATGATCATGCTTTTCAGTACGTACCTCATTCTGCCTCCTGCCTCCGCAAGTCCACTTGTTCTGTTCCACATCTATTTTCCCCCTAACATATACCATGAGGTGGGTGACTGTCACTGCGCTCCAGATTCAAGCTCCTGGGTCGCCTCATCAGGTCGACCAGCATCGCCCTGTGCCCCTCCGGCCGCAGAGACCAACTGACTCAGCCTTACCTGGGCTGGGCCACCGTGGTGGGCACGGAGAGGGTCTTCTGTGCCCAGAGCGCCTGTGGCTTGGTGGTCTAGCCTACTTCTGTGCCACCCTTAGGAGCGTTCATTCCCCCTCGGCCCCAAGGTCCCCCAGTGACCTGCTCTGGAGGTGGGGACAGGCCCAGATTGTGGCGTTGAGGCAGGTGGTGGGCACACCTGGGGCCCGGTCGCCAGATTCTTTCTGACCGAGGTGTTTTTCCCACTGCACTCTGGAGGTGGGGGCCAGCCTGGGTTGTGAGGGGTGACCCAGAGAGGCTGCTGTGGGTGCAGGTGCGGTTCCCCGAGAGTCCCTTGGACTGCAAGGAGATCAAACCAGTGAATCCTGAAAGAAATCAACTGTGAATATTCACTGGAAGGACTGATGCCGAAGCTGAAGCTCTAGTACTTTGGCCACCTGATGCGAAGAGTGACTCACTGGAAAAGACCCTGATGCTGAGAAATTGAAGGCAGGACGAAAAGGGGATGACAGAGGACGAGATGGCTGGATGGCATCACCAACTCAATAGACATGAGTTTGAGCAAGCTTTGGGTGATGGTGAAGGAGAGAGAAGCCTGGCATGCTGCAGTCCATGGGGTCGCAAAGAGTCAGACATGACTGAGTGACTGAACTGAACACATATCATACTTGGACACACATTATAATTACTCAGTGTGTGTTTTTTCTTTGTGTCTCCACCCTGCTAGAATGCAAACTCTACAAGGGTGGTGATCTTTGCTTTGACTTCTGGTGCAACCATAGCATCTTTACTAGTGTCTGATGGGCACTTAAATATTTGTTGAATAAAATCAGGTTTACCTTTCAGAGGATCCCATGAATAAACTGAATGATGTTAAGCTCTCCTCCCTAACCAGTGCCTCCCTACCTGCTAAATAACAAATAAAACTTCTTTATCAGAAGAAAAAAGTCACATCACAGTGAGAGATACAAAGTTCCAAGGAAAGGGAGAAGAAATGACATGTGGCTAAAAGTCGTCCACCTTGAAGTTTAACCGAGCTACAAATGCAAGATCAACAGTGCAAGACTGGCTCTATGTCTGAAGAGGAGACAGCACTTAGAACTCAAGGTGAGCTACAGCTTGTAGGAGGGGACAGCCCATCACACCTTCTCTCTTTGGTGGCCCTATTAATTACACCCTCATCTGGGTCAGAGGAAAGCTGCTCCAGCCACCCAGCACGCCTTGGCGTCAGCACACCTGGGAGCTCTCATCACAGGCTGGAGGCCAGGGAGTCATCACTTTCACAGTCGCAACACCTGGCAGGGGAAGACCTGGATGCCTGTTTGCTGATCCGAACTAAATGTGCGTGACTCTTCTTTCACGCCAACCGATAAAGGATTCTCATGCCCCTAGATTACAGAGACACATAAACAAATAGAATGCTCTTGAAACTAGCCTGAAACAAGGTCAAAATGTTCACTATATACTTTGGAATATTTTATTATTATTATTTTTTTGATATTTTGTTTTCAACGCAGGAGCGATGCTATTGAAAGAGTTAACCAACAAAACGACATCTAGGAAACCGTGACCCTCAGAGTTTCAGGTGATAGAACTGAGGCTCAGAAACGCCAGCGCTTGTGCAAGGACACAGGAATCTGGAGGAAGAGAGAGGCTGACAAGAGACAATTTACATAAACTCCTTAATGTGAACCACAGCAAACTGGTGACTCCAATAACACCAATGATTACTCCAGTCACCATTTTTCCTGGTGTGCAAAATAACAGCTGCATTAAAATACAGCACTCAACTATTGTACCTGTGACTCTATGGGGTTTTACACTTTGTCTGCAATTCTGGCGGTAAAAGGCCACCTGAAGGGATGATAAGATCTCTGGAATTGTCTTTTAAGGGAGAGTATCTCCCATCTTAAAAGTATCTTTATACTTTGCAAAATCAATTGCTTAGTGAGCAACTACTAAGAACCGTAACATTTGGTCTTCATGATGACCTTATGAGGAAGTGTTCCCTCTGTCAGGGAGAAAACGGGGCTCACAGAGGTTAAAACAGCTGCCCAAGGATCCCCACACATCTGGTCACCCAGATGTCAGGCTGGCCCATGGTGACCGGACTCTGCTGTGGGGCTCCAGAGTTGACTCAGCCCCCCATCAGACCCAGACCAATCCCATCTGCTCTGTACAGCCCCGGGGACTCTCAGCACCCTGGAACACAGCTTCCCTGCCACCAGTCAAAAAACTCTGTGATGGGACTTGCTCTGCACCCCCACTGCAACAACAACAAAAACCTCCATGAGGATCAGAGTCCTGTCTGTCCCTCTTGCTGACACAAATCGAGTCTGTGCTCTGTAAACATGGGATGACAAACAGTTCAGGTCTTCTGGGCACAGTGTCTCTAAACAGAGCTAAGCATTAGTGTGCTATTTGTGTGTGTGTGTGTGTGTGATCATCATAAATAGATAGCAAATTAAGTCTAATTTGATATGAAACTTTAGTTTTAAAAAACACTTCGAGAGACAGCAGATTATTTAGCCTGAAAAGAAAACTGTCATGTTGGTAAGGGTTGTTTAGGTTCCACACGGTCTTTGAAAATTCAAAAATGACCAGATAGGAGGCTGTGCATATGACACTTCAAGAGGACAGACAGTCAGCTGAGCCCAAGATTCCTCAGAAGACCGTGAGTGGCGGTTCGGGTCCATGCCACCTCTGGGCTCTACAGTGACCAGCCTAACGGACCAGACTTCCTGATAGGATTCTGTAGAGGGCTTCACGGCTCAAAAAAGAAGTCGGAAAAACCAATGACAAGGTGATGTGAGTAGTGTCCCCACCTAGGTGGTGACCAAGACATTCAGTGGCCAGTCACACTGATGCTTTAACCAAGAGATTCAGTCATGTAAAACAAAAACCCCAAAGGCAAATTTGTCTCCACTAAGAAAATAGAGATTGGGCCAAATCTTAAGGCTGGAACTGAAGTCTCCTTAAAAAATAACTAGGAGTGGATGGGAGAGGAAAAATGGTACAGTTATAGATGAGACAAAAGCAAAAACGGTGAATGACCTCAGTTGCTAGCCCAGACGTTTCAAAGTAAGGATGAGCTTGTAAACAGCCCGCTTAATAGACCTCTTCTCTGTATTTCTGGCACCACCATCTCAGGGCTATGTTTAGACACAGGAGAATGGGGAGCAGAGAGGGAAGGGCTTGCTGTGGCCCAGCCTCACCTCGAGTGCCCTGCCGGGACTCTGGCTATCTTTAATTAATGTCTGGGGGACAGAAGACCAACCCTCCCTGTGCTGACAGGAAGCACAATGGTGAAATTCTACCCACAAGACTGACAGGCTCACTACTGGTGTATCATTCCTGAGGTCCTGGGGTTGTTTTTTGTTCAAAAGGAAGCTCCGTCTGGACCATTTACAGAGGGCAGTGAAGTAGACCCTGCTTGTTTAATTTACGAGCACAGAAAACAGGACTGCCTGTTTATTTGTCTGGTTCTGCATCCCCACTTCACATACTCAGACTATACCAACCAATCACCTTTACATGATTTTATACCTTTTCTCTGGAATACAATTTCCCTTTAAGTCACTGCCTCTGGCTATCTAGTCCAGATTCATAAACAAAGATGAAACCAACATTTCTCATCATCTAACATTACAGTCTTTCCCTTTCACAGAATTCCCCAAGAGATAAGCCCAAAGCTTTTAAACCACCATCACTCGCTGCCTTCCAGATTAAGCTTCATTAAATACCAGAGATTAATCGTATCTTTGGAAACAGAATTGAATATGCTAAGAAACTGATAGTGAAATATATTCTACACACCACACCAAACTCACTAACACTGGCATTATAAAAGCATACAGCAGGCAGGGACGATGAAGAGAAGGGGATAAGAGGCTGCCATTTCAAGAAAAGAAAATCAAGAGCACAGGGTTACAAAGCTCACTGATAGACCTGTGTAGGCTGGTTATCAGCAATCAATGAACCGTCCATGAACAAAGAATTTAAGGGGCTCCTGTGACAACAAAGCAAAATATGAATAAAATTCAAGTTCTGAATTCCATCTACTGTACCTCAGACTACAGAAAACTGCCTTCTTCCTACACTGAACTCCATGAACCAAAATAGGTCTGTTTATCTAAGACTTCATCAGTAGATTAAAAAAAAAAAAAAATATCAGAATTCTAACATTCCCTTTTCGCTGAAGGAAACACAAGGCTCTCTTCATTTTTGCAGAAAGCACTTATGCTAAAACCATGATTAAGCAGTGGCTTCAGTGCTAAGTATGGTCAGTGAACCCCAGCTGACCACACTGCAGGGTGTTCACGTTTCCCACCCTCTTTCTGGAGATGGTTCCTTATGAGCCTCAAATGTCCATCCGGAACCCAGCTGGGTTTTCTGAACGGGGCATGAAGGCAGGCTGCAAAACCGGTGGACTTCCTCCCACTGCACAAGTATTACTCAATGGTTGGGTACCTGGGATGTTCTGTAGAGAAGGATCTAGCAGGACCTGTTTCCCCGTCTATTTTTTATTCCTTAAGTCCATACAGAGAAGGGATGCCAGGTGATCGAGAAAAGAAAACTATCTGGAAGTATGTGAAAAGATCATCGATTTGCCAGAGAAACCCATAACAGGATGTACAGTTAAACTCTGGCCAACAGTCCAGCTCAACACGGTCCAATGGGAACCTCGAGCAAGGAAGGAAACAGGCCTCATCTCTGTTGTCCAGTATGATAGCCGCTGGCTATAAAGCACCTGAAGTATAGCTAGTATGACTAAGGAACCGAATTTTTAAAATTTTATTGAACTGTAACTAACTTAGAGAGTTACGTGTGGCTTACAGACTCAGCATGGAAGAACTCAGGTCCAAAACTCTGGGAAAGCTGGCTGATGGCAGCAGTCTCCTGGATAAGAAAGAGGCTCCAGAGGAGCCTAATGGTCCCGTCCTCTCCCCCCAAGGACAAAGGGAGAAAAACAACTAATTAACTCCCCTTCATAACTGCTTTAGTAATCAAAAAGTACTTTCTAATCTTTTTCTGACTCAACTGAATGTGGGTCTCTTAATATAAGATTGCGTGTGTGCTAAGTCGCTTCAGTCGTGTCCGACTCTGTGCAATCCTATGGACTGTAGCCTGTCAGGCTCCTCTGTCCATGGAATTCTCCAGGCAAGAATACTGGAGTGGGTTGCCAAGCTTTTCTCCAGGGTAATATATGATTAGAACATGTAAAATGTAAAAGGGATAAAACCACTTTTCTCTTACTGGAAACAACAAAGACTTAATAAAAACTTCGGGCCAAATACTCACAACAAAAGATCGCACAAAACTGCTTCAAGATTTTCACTTTTTTTTTTGACTCTTCTCTCAAAAGTCACAGTAAGGTCTACAATATGATTATGTTTTGAGATCCTGAAGGAAAAAACAACTTGCAAACAAAATTCCCAAGTGCTGAGATGAAGATTCATCCCAACAGCAACTGTGTAGTGGGGGTGGGAGGGGGATGTTTCTTCTGCTCCATACAATCATGTGAACATCCAGAACATGTTCAAAAAGCTTCAGCCGTGCTTAAAGCTCATCTGTATTCCTAAAATGGCCAACACTAGCATCCTTGATAAATGCTTGCTGTAAACAAATGCTTTTAGCTTTATGCACTGCACGCTATAGCTTTAAATGGCAGTACATTCTAAAGACATGTTATCCAGGGACACACGCTCCCTGTACATCACACACCAAGGCTACAGCAGAAACAAACCATGTTGAATATCAACTGATGTTCTTTCTGAAGTTCCTGAAGATTATGTTTAGGGCCCTTGAATTGTTTAAACAATGTAAAAATGGTACTGGTTTTAATGAAGGAAGTCTCTCAAATCCCAATAGGAGATGATTTTAGTTCTAGTGTTAAAAAAAAAAATAAACTATGTACATGGCTTAACAGACTACATATAAACTCAAAATAGACTTTATAGCAAACATCAAGTATTTTTTAATCACTTCGACAGCAGAGCCACTCAGCAAGGCTGAGTGTGTGGACAGTAAAACCACTGAATGAACTGATGCTGCCCTGTAGTAGCCAGCCACCTGTGTGTGACTGCAGGCGTCTGTACCTGGCTCCACCCTTTCAACTGTTTACCAACAATCTGCATAAACTCACAGAAACATGTAAAAAGATACCCAGCACTGGATCCAGAATGATGTAACACAGTGGAATTTAAATGTTAGATCCCGCATTAAAGGCTCAAAGAGTCAGTTGCACCAGCACCAACTAAAATATCAAGAATCCAAAGCAATTTATGCAAAAAAGGGGGGTCACAGGGAACAAATATGCAGGTTCAACGCAGGTCAATAGTGATATGGCTGCCCAAACAGCTAATTTAACCTTATACTGCACTTACAAGATGTAAATTGTCAAAAAAAGTTACTCTTCTCCACTGAATCTAGTATTGCAGATGTTTGGGGCAGTGCATTTTAGCAGGGACTACACCAGCATCAGCAAGTTTGCCGGACCCCCCTCTGGGGAGTTAGAAGCCTGTCACCTACTCCGAAGAGGCAGGAGTGCAGCAGAGGGAAAGGAAGCTGCTTTTCCAAAAGTTCTGATGGGCTGACATGACAAGGAAGAAACTTACTTTGTGTGTTTCCAGGGAACAGAAAGAGAATTAAGAGAGGCAAACTTTAGCTTAATACCAGGAAGAACAGGTTAAAGATCTGGGCTGTTTGTAAATGAGCAGTCCCACCTGAAAGGGCAGCGAGCGACTCATTACCCAGGGCCAGAGGCACTGGCCCAAGGAGGTTTCCACCCCCTCAGGAAGGTGGTTAGTGACGTCCTCTTCCCCTCCCCCACACTGAACCGAAGACCTTCTCAGCAAGGCTGCCTCCCCACTCCAACCCCTCCCCATTCTCCCTCTCTCCAGGCAGGCTATCAGAATGCAAGCCAGCGAGTAAGGTTAAGGCAGGAATTACTGCTCTAATTCTGCTCTAATTTATTTTCTAAGAAAACAATCTGCAAACTTCAGTCTTTAGGGACACTAACGACGACTAAATAAAACAAGCTCCGACAGCTGGGCAGCTAACTCGCTGAGATACCAGAAACACTGCTCTCAGACACAATACTCAGATCCTATACATTCTACATCTTAATTTCAGTCGGTTAGTAGACACCAAATTCAAAATGACCAAGCTTAAAGAGAGTAATTTTCTTAAAACTTCCTGAAATTTGGCTGAGTGTTTTACCTTATTTCACAAAGGTCGCAAGCAAGAAGCCTGTGCAGGAAATTCCTATGCCGCCCCATTTAAGTAGTACCTACAGAGAACTGACCCTAATTTCTCTACCAATGCAGGGGCTGAGACGAGCAGAGGGGCGAAAGCAGGACTTACCTTTATCTGCAGATATCCACTCTTGCCCCTGATTTCCACACTTCCCGAAACCCACGGCTAAGTGACACTGCCAGTGTTCAAATGGATGCCTAACATGGCTTGGGTCCCCTTCTGATTCTACCCTAGACACAAGATGACCGATCCCAGAAGCTCATTACCCAACTATTCAAACTCTAAAATGACAGCACTGTCGTCAAAAGTGCTCTCTCAACCTCCTCTGAAGAGAGTACCCGCAGCCTGTCTGGAAAAGCCTGTCTGGAAATATTTTAAGGAGGAAGCTACCAGCCCACCATCTGCCCTACCCTTGGGGCACCGCCTGGCTGCCCACATCCCTGCCGGGATCCCGACCTGTGGGATATTAATCTGAAACAGACAATGGGACTTCTGTCAAAGTGACCCTCTCAGCCTGAACAACACATCCCACACCGTCCGCTCTTAAGGCCAGGCTTTACCTTTCTGGACGTGGATGATGTCGGGGAAGTTGGCCAGGTGGCCCTGATACAACGCCAACAGGTCCATGACCGGGTCCAGGTCTTGCCTGGGTTGCTCGGCGAAGAGCTCGCCGATGGCATCGTAGGCATCTCCGGTGAAGGCGATGGCCTGGTTCAGGCCGGCCGAGAAGGCCTGCTGGTCCAGCTCAAAGGCCTGGCTGAGGCCGCGGAAGGACTGCCCCACCCTCTGGTACTCCTTCTTGAAGCCGGTCACCTGCTTGCGCGCGAACTCGTTGGCTGTGTGGTTGAGCTGCAGCGCGCTGTCGTCCATCTTCTTGGTGAAGCACTTGAAGCCTTCGATCTTGCTCTCCACCTCCTGCAGGTCGAGGGCGGCGGCGGGGGGCGTGCTCAGGGTCAGGAAGAAGTTGGCGCCCACCATCTCATCCTTCTCGGCCTTCCTCTTACCCTGCTTCCAGGCCTTCTCGTCGGTGCTGCTGGGGCAGGTCAGGAAGTGCTGGAAGACGTCGCACTGCGCCAGCACCGGGTGGCTGGCCATGTGGTTCATCCACCAGATGAGGCCCTTTCTGCGCTTGGAGATGAAGTCCTCCTCGAAGCGGCCGGTGGCCTGCTTCTCGGGCAGGTGGGGCACCGAGATGACCGGGAACTTCTCGGCCAGGCGCGCATACAGCCAGTCGAAGTGCTTGTAGCGCCGGTGCACCGGCACCTGCGTGTGCGTGGGCACAAGCTTGTACGAGATGTAGCTCTTCATGCCCTTGAACTTGGTCTGCTTGGTGGGGTCGTCGATGGTGCACTGGAAGGGATAGGGGTTCTCCTGCCACTCGGGGCCATAGGGGCCCAGCACCACGCACAGCTTGTCCCCATCCTTCACGAAGCCCGATGCCTCACCCAGCACGAAAGCCTCCCCGCCAGACTTGACGAAGGTGGAGAAGCGGTTGAGGTTACGGCTCACGGTGGCCGAGCTCTTGGCCCCCGACGGATGGTGCTGCGGGGGCGCAGAGCCGCTGCGGGAGCCCAGCGACAAGTCGGAGCGCGTGGACAGGCGGTAGCGGCCAGCAGCGCCGACGCCCCCAGACGACGAGCCGTCGAGGTCCGGGTAAGCGCCGCTCCCCAGTGCGCCCGGCTCGTCAGCCACGGTGGAGCTGTCGTCCCACTCATCATCCCAGTCATCGTCGCTGCCCTGGCTGGCCTGGTAGCCGCCGCCGCCGTAGAGCTGCTGCGGCGACGGCTGCAGGGCGCTCCCGCCGTACGAGAAGCCCGCGCCCGTCGGCTGGAAGGTGCTCACCGGCGGCGCCTGCTGCGGTTGCAGCAGGGGCTGGAAGGCTTCGGGCGGCGGCTTGAAAGAGGTGGGCGGCGCGGCAGGCAGGGGTTCGAAGCCCCCGGGTGGCACGTTGGCGTAGCGGGCCGGGGCGCCCGGGCCGCCGTCGCCCGCCGGGCCGGGCTCGGGGGCGCGGATCACCTGCACGTAAGAGGCCGGGAAGAGGCCGCGGTCTCCGCGGCTGTTGATCCCCTCGAGCCAGCCCTCGATGTCCTGTTCGCTGCACAGGCTCAGCACCTCGTGCTCCCGCAGTGAGATCTCGCCCGGGTTCTCCGACCTGAAGTCGTAGAGCGCCCGGGCGCGCAGCGCCATGGTCCCGGCACCCCGATGGGCTGCCCCCCCGACCCCCGGCGCCCTGAGCCTGGCGCCCGCCCGAGGGGCCCGCGGTGGTGCCCGCGCCCTAGCGCGCGGAGAGGAGCCCGGAAGGCAGTACACACTCCTGGGCCCCCACCCGCTGGTCGCGCCCTCCGCGCCGCTCCGCTTGCAGCGCAGACTGCCGCGCTGGGCCGCCGCCGCCGCCGGTCGGGGGCGGGGCCCGCGGCCTCCCACGTCCCCAGCTGCGCTAATCCAAGGCCGAGAGCCGCGCGCCAGGCGAGAGCAACCGATGGCCGAGCCGCCGCACACATCCCCAGATTCGACTCCGTGGCCGCCACTGCCCCTTTGTGGCCAGTGCCGTTCAGTGAGGCGCAGGGGTGAGAGCTTGAGGGTGAAGGTTTCTTTTCGGAAGTGAACTGAGATTTTTCTTTTTTAGGCTTTTAAGTTGAAAAAATATATATAGCCTAGAAACAAGTTAATATTTTCATTGCTGATTAACGTTCCCACTCTGAGCGCTCAGTGAATACTCATACAATGACATAAACCCACGCGTCTGTTGAAGGATTTTCAATGAATGTTAGCTATTGCGCTAAGAAAGACGCGAGGCGGGGAGGGGCGCTGTAAACTGACGGAGCAGCTCCCTAACATCTACCCACTGGAGGTTTTTGGTCAAAAAAGAGAGGAGCGTGACAAGAGCAAAGTAAGGAAGGCGCTGCGTTTCAGCAATTAAGAGGCTAAGGGTGGTGCGGCGGAGGGAGGCATTGGAGAGTTTACACTAAAATAAATGTGCTGAGAGAGCTTGCGTTTTGCCTGTGTCCTTTCCCCTTCCTAAAACGCTTGAATGAGAGAAGCTTCCGCCCCAGGCTACTGGGGTCGATCTGTCTTCTGATAATCCCTGCCTGTATGACCTTGAGCAAGTCACTTTTTGCACTCCGGAATTTGTTGTGGGGATTTGATAATCGTGGAATCCCTATTTACAGATGAGGAAAATGAAACGGAGAGCTAGCATTATAGGTGGGAAGCACAGTTTAAGTGTTTGCTGCCGCTGTTGCTGCTGCTGTTGTTATTTTGAAAAGCAAAAACCTCGTCCTCCTTCATAAGAAAGAAAGAAAAGAAAGCGAAGTCACTCAGTCTTTACGACCCCATGGACTGTAGACCACCACGCTTCTCCATCCATGGAATTTTCTAGGCAAGAGTACTGGAGTGGGTGGCCATTTCCTTCTCCAGGGGATCTTCCCGACCCAGGGATCAGACCCAGGGATCAAAGCCAGGTCTCCCGCATTGCAGGCAGACACTTTACCGTCTGAGCCACCAGGATGCTAAATTGCTTCAGTCGTCCCACTCTTAGCGACCCTATGGACTGTAGCCCACTAGCCTCCTCTGTCCATGGGATTCTCCAGGCAAGAATACTGGAGTGGGTTGACGTTTCCTTCTCCATCATAAAGAGAATAGGGGTCCTAAAATTACAGTCCCCGGATATGTGCTGGAGGAAGGGTACCAGTGCTCAGACCCCTGCTCCTAGTCTGGACTCAGTGACCACCCTCTCCATTCATTTGTCTCACTATGTTTATATTACTTTTAAGGTAAGTAGATAAAATCACTTCCTGAAGTTTTAATCAACTCCAATCTCCTAGAGTTGCCTTATTTCACATCTTCTTTTCTTTCAGAGTATAATTTGCCTAAAGCTTTTTCTTCTCAGAATCCCCTCTTATTAAGTCTAGCCTAATTATTCCTTTGAAGATACCTCTAATTGGATGTTAGCATTCATATGTCATTAATTTCATCCTGTCTTCTGACCCTTTTCAAGAAAATCTGGGAAACAAGCCAGAAGAGTATACAATCATTATAAGAGCTGTGGAATTCTAAGCTTCCTGCACAAAACCACCAACCCAGTATACCAGAGTTACTCCCACAGTATTTATCCCTAATACAAACCCTTAATTCAGTTCAGTAAGCAACTTCTGAATTACACCACTTGTAGCTGAAAATTCTGGGTTAGGATGGTTCTCACAGCAAGCAACAGAGGTCACTGAATTTTGATGTCAGCAATTGATGTGGTCAGAATCATGACGTCAACCTGTATGAAACATCGAGAATACAATTTATTTTACTGATTAGCTCCTGAGAAGCTAATCCAAAATACTTACATTAAATATATTCTGTTTCACCTTTACTATTCATCTGGTAGTTAACCTTTTAGATTAAAGAGTTATTAAAGTAGCATGAAACTTGCAATGCTTTGGGATTTCAAATAGGGAGGAAGACTGAAAATCTGTTTCAGGTGTGAATGTTGCTGAAATTTGAGGGGATGGCATTTATAGACAGGTTGGGCTTCTCTGTAGAGTCATGGCTGGGGAATTGCTGGATTCCAGAGGTTGTTTGCGGAACCAGTGCAGGAGCAAATGTTTAGGGGTCATGAATGACAGGGACATGGTTCCTAGCTCCATGGCACCCTAATAGCAGGAAAGACACCACCCCTTAAAGGCTGTGGATAGCTAGAAAATATACTCAAGTATTAAAAACTTATAAATGTTCACTCAAGGAAGTAGATACAGTAGTACATTGTAAAGAGATTTCTCTAGAAAATGAAGCATATTATTCATAACTAAATTTACAGAATCATCATTATAACCATCAACTATTTCCATCTCATTATGCTTTTCGAAAAACAAGTCACTAGGGAATACTAAATGGCTCCAAACAAGGACATTTTCACACTTCTTTCCTAGGTGGCTGGGCTCCTGCCCCTCTTTCTACCCCTCTCTTCCACTGGAGAGAAACCACAGTGGTTTCTTTGCTATTTCTGGAACAAGACAAGCATGCTTGCTTTTTTTTTTTTTTTTCAGTAGACTTTGTTTTTTTAGAGCAGTAGTAGGTTCATAGCAAAACTGAGCAGAAAGTAAAGAGATTTTTCCATATACAGCCTGCCACACTACTACCACCCCCATACACAGCCTCCCCATGGACACATCCATCACCCAAAGCCCAGAGCTTCTGTTAGGATTCACTCGGTGTTGTACATTCTATGGGTTTGGACAAATGTATAATGACATGTATCCACCATTACGTTATCATATAGAATACTTCCACTGCCCCAAGACTCCTCTGTGTTCTGCCTGCTAATCCCTTCCCTCTTCCCTCCCTCCTAATCCTTGGTAAACACTAATATCTCTTCTGCTCCAACAGAGTTTTGCCTGTTCTAGTGTGTCATATAGTGGGAAACATGTTATGGAGCCTTTTCAGATTGGCTTCTTTCATTCAGTAATATGCATTTAAGATTCCTCTGTGTCTTTTCATAGCTTGGTAGCTCATTTCTTTTTAGCACTGAATAATATTTCATTGCCCGGGTATTCCACAGTTTATCCGCTTACCTACTGAAGGGCATCTTGGCTGCTTCCAAGTTTTGCCAATTATGAATAAAGCTGCTGTAAATATCTCTGTGCAGGTTTTTGTGTGGCTGTAAGTTAGCAACTCCTTTGGGTGAATATCAAGTAATGTGATTACTGAAGTATGTTCAATTTTGTAAGAAAATGCCAATGGTCTTCTGCAGTGACTGTACAACTTTGCATTTCCACCAGCAATTAATGAGAGTCCCTGTTACTGCAAATCCTCACTCTCATTTGGTGTTATCAGTGTTCTGGTTTGGGCCCTTCTAATAAGCAAAATCAATACCAGCTGTGGATGTGACTGGTGATAGAAGCAAGGTCCGATGCTGTTAAGAGCAATATTGCATAGGAACCTGGAATGTTAGGTCCATGAATCAAGGCAAATTGGAAGTGGTCAAACAGAAGATGGCAAGAGTGAATGTCGACATTCTAGGAATCAGCGAACTAAAATGGACTGGAATGGGTGAATTTAACTCAGATGACCATTATATCTACTACTGCGGGCAGGAATCCCTCAGAAGAAATGGAGTGGCCATCATAGTCAACAAAAGAGTCCGAAAGGCACTACTTGGATGCAATCTCAAAAACGACAGAATGATCTCTGTTTGTTTCCAAGGCAAACCATTCAATATCACAGTAATCCAAGTCTATGCCCCAACCAGTAATGCTGAAGAAGCTGAAGTTGAACGGTTCTATGAAGACCTACAAGACCTTTTAGAACTAACACCCAAAAAAGATATCCTTTTCATTATAGGAGACTGGAATGCAAAAGTAGGAAGTCAAGAAACAGCTGGAGTAACAGGCAAATTTGGCCTTGGAATACGGAAGGATGCAGGGCAAAGGCTAATAGAGTTTTGCCAAGAGAATGCACTGGTCATAGCAAACACCCATTTCCAACAACACAAGAGAAGACTCTATACATGGACATCACCAGATGGTCAACACCGAAATCAGATTGATTATATTCTTTGCAGCCAAAGATGGAGAAACTCTATACAGTCAACAAAAACAAGACCAGGAGCTGACTGTGGCTCAGATCATGAACTCCTTATTGCCAAATTCAGACTTAAATTGAAGAAAGTAGGGAAAACGACTAGACCATTCAGGTATGATGTAAATCAAATCCCTTATGATTATACAGTGAAAGTGAGAAATAGATTTAAGGGACTACATCTGATAGATAGAGTGCCTGATGAACTGTGGAATGAGGTTCATGACATTGTACAGCAGACAGGGATCAAGACCATCCCCACGGAAAAGAAATGCAAAAAAGCAAAATGGCTGTCTGGGGAAGCCTTACAAATAGCTGTGAAAAGAAGAGAAGTGAAAAGCAAAGGAGAAAAGGAAAGGTATAAGCATCTGAATGCAGAGTTCCAAACAATAGCATGAAGAGATAAGAAAGCCTTCGTCAGCAATCAATGCAAAGACATAGAGGAAAACAACAGAATGGGAAAGACTAGAGATCTCTTAAAGAAAATTAGAGCTACCAAGGGAATATTTAATGCAAAGATGGTCTCCATAAAGGACACAAATGGTATGGACCTAAGGGAAGCAGAAGATATTAAGAAGAGGTGGCAAGAATACACAGAAGAACTCTACAAAAAAGATCTTCACGACCCAGATAATCACGATGGTGTGATCACTCACCTAGAGCCAGACATCCTGGAATGTGAAGTCAAGTGGGCCTTAGAAAACATCACTACAAACAAAGCTAGTGGAGGTGATGGAATTCCAGTTGAGCTATTTCAAGTCCTGAGAGATGATGCTGTGAAAGTGCTGCACTCAATATGCCAGCAAATTTGGAAAACTCAGCAGTGGCCACAGGACTGGAAAAGGTCAGTTTTCATTCCAGTCCCAAAGAAAGGCAATGCCAAAGAATGCTCAAACTACCGCACAATTGCACTCATCTCACATGCTAGTAAAGTAATGCTCAAAATTCTCCAAGCCAGGCTTCAGCAATACGTGAACTGTGAACTTCCTGATGTTCAAGTTGGTTTTAGAAAAGGCAGAGAAACCAGAGATCAAATTGCCAACATCCGCTGGATCGTGGAAAAAGCAAGAGAGTTCCAGAAAAACATCTATTTCTGCTTTATTGACTATGCCAAAGCCTTTGACTGTGTGGATCACAATCAACTGTGGAAAATTCTGAAAGAGATGGGAATACCAGACCACCTGATCTGCCTCTTGAGAAATTTGTATGCAGGTCAGGAAGCAACAGTTAGAACTGGACATGGAACAACAGACTGGTTCCAAATAGGAAAAGGAGTTTGTCAAGGCTGTATATTGTCACCCTGCTTATTTAACTTATATGCAGAGTACATCATGAGAAACACTGGGCTGGAAGAAGCACAAGCTGGAAGCAAGATTACCAGGAGAAATCTCAATAACCTCAGATATGCAGATGACACCACCCTTATGACAGAAAGTGAAGAGGAACTAAAAAGCCTCTTGATGAAAGTGAAAGAGAAGAGTGAAAACGTTGGATTAAAGCTCAACATTCAGAAAATGAAGATTATGGCATCTGATCCCATCACTTCATGGGAAATAGATGGGGAAACAGTGGAAACAGTGTCAGACTTTATTTTTCTGGGCTCCAAAATCACTTCAGGTGGTGACTGCAGCCATGAAATTAAAAGACGCTTACTCCTTGGAAGGAAAGTTATGACCAACCTAGATAGCATATTGAAAAGCAGAGACATTACTTTGCCAACAAAGGTCCATCTAGTCAAGGCTATGGTTTTTCCTGTGGTCATGTATAGATGTGAGAGTTGGACTGCGAAGATAGCTGAGCACCGAAGAATTGATGCTTTTGAACTGTGGTGTTGAAGAAGACTCTTGAGAGTCCCTTGGACTGCAAGGAGATCCAACCAGTCCATTCTGAAGGAGATCAGCCCTGGGATTTCTTTGGAAGGAATGATGCTAAAGCTGAAACTCCAATACTTTGGCCACCTCATGCAAAAAGTTGACTCATTGGAAAAGACTCTGATGCTGGGAGGGATTGGGGGCAGGAGGAAAAGGGGATGACAGAGGATGAGATGGCTGGATAGCATCACCAACTCAATGGACATGAGTTTGGGTGAACTCCGGAAGTTGGTGATGGATAGGGAGGCCTGGCGTGCTGCAGTTCATGGGGTCGCAAAGAGTAGGACACGACTGAGCGACTGAACTGAACTGAATAAGCTTGTAGTGGTATGCCATTGTTGTTTTAATTTGCACTTCCCTGATAACATATGATATGGAGCGTCTTTGCATGCTCTTATTTGCCATCTGTATATCTTCTTCAGTGAGGTGTCTCTTAAGGTCTTCGGCCCATTAAAATTTTTTTTTAACAGCTTGCCAGTTTCCTTATTATTTTTATTTTATTTTATTTTTTAACTTTACAATATTATATTGGTTTTGCCATATATCAAAATGAATCCGCCACAGGTATACATGTGTTCCCCATCCCGAACCCTCCTCCCTCCTCCCTCCCCATACCATCCTTCTGGGTCGTCCCAGTGCACCAGCCCCAAGCATCCAGTATCGTGCATCAAACCAGGACTGGTGACTAGTTTCATATATGATATTATACATGCTTCAATGCCATTCTCCCAAATCATCCCACCATCTCCCTCTCCCACAGTGTCCAAAGACTGTTCTATACATTGGCCCATTTTTAAATTGGGTTACTTTTTATTTTTTATTTTGAAGAATCTTGAATATTTTGGATAACAGTCCTTTATCAACTGTGTCTTTTGCAACTATTTCTCCCAATCTGTGGCTTGTCTTCTCATTTTCTTGATATAATCTTTCACAGAGCAGAAGTTTTAATTTTAATGAAGTCGAACTTATCGATTATTTTTTTTCATGGATAGCACCTTTAAAGTTATATCTGAAAAGTCATTGTCATACCCAAGGTCACCTAGGTTTTCTCCTATGTTATTTTCTAGGATTTTTATCATTTTGCATTTTGTACATTTAGGTTTCTGATCCATTTGAGTTAATTTTTGTGACGGGTATAGGATTTATGTCTAGATTCTTTTTTTTTTTTTTTTTGCATGTGGCTGTCCAGTTGTTCCAGAACTATTTATTGAAAAACCTATCTTTGCTCTTTTGTCAAAGGTCAGTTGACTCTATTTATGAGTCTGTTACTGGGCTCTCTGTTTCACTGATTTGTCTGTTTTGTCTTTCACCAATACTACACTGTACTGATTATTGCAGCTTTAGAGTAAGGTTTGAAGTTGAGTAGTTTCAGCAGTCTTAACTTTTGTTCTTCTCCTTCAACTTTGTGTTGGCTATGCCAGGTTTTATACCTCTCTGTATAAACTTGAGAATCAGTTAGTGGATATCTACAAAATAACTTGCTGGGATTTTGATTGGAATTGCATTGGATCTATAGATCAAGTTGGGAAGAATTGACAGCTTGGCAATATTCAGTATTCCTATTCATGAACATGGAATATCTCTCAATTTGTGTAATTGTTCTTTCATTTCTTTCCTCAGTTTTTATAGTTTCTCCATGTACATCTTGTACATGTTTTGTTATATGTATGCCTAAGTAGTTCACTTTGAGGGGGTACTAGTATAAGTGGCATTGTGCTTTTAATTTTAGCTCCACTTGTTCATTGCTAGTGTGTATAGGAAAACAGTTGGCTTTTGTATATTATCCTTGCATCCTGCAACCTTGCTATAATGTATTATGGATTTCATGGTGGGGTGGAATTTGTTGTGATTCTACTGGATTTTTATGCATAAATAATCATATCCTCTGCAAACAGTTTTATTTCTTCCTTCCCAAACTGTATAACTTTTCCTATTCTTCATTGCCTTAGCTAGGACTTCCAGTATGATGTTGGAAAGCATGGGAAGAGGAAAGATGGGGACAAGTTGTGCATGGTGCTCGGCCCCTTGGCCCCAAGTGGCAGGAAGAACCCCTACCCCTTCCAGTGCATCATCAATAGCCCCACCTAGCAGACAAGTTCAAGGGCATGAAGAGCTTCATCTCCTACAAGCTGTACCCATGCACCCTTTCCTTTCTTCAGTCAAGTGCAATCTACTATAAGTCCATCAAAGGCGTTCTTCATTTCTTTACAGTGTTTTTGAGCTCTAGCATTTCTTTTAGTTCCTCGAATTTCCATTTCTCTGCTTGCACTGCCCATCAGTACTTGTATACTGTCTCCTTTATTCATCAGAGCCCTTAGCTTTTTAATCATAGTTGTTTTAATTTCCCAATCTGATCATGCCAACATCCTGGCCATATACGAATCTGGTTCTAATGCTTGATCTTTCTCTATTCCAACTATATTTTTGCCTTTTAGTATGCCTTGTAATATTTTCTTGCTTGCCAGGCATGATGTATTGGCCTTTAGTGATATATAGTAAGATGTAGGGGGCTGGGAAACCTTTTAGTCTATGATTAGGTCCCAAGCTTTTGGTGAGGTTGTGTCTCTGGATTGTGAACTTCACATGTGCTTCTCTTAGGTGAGGCTAGATGGCTAGAGGGTGCTGGAATTGGGCACTTCCCTGCCCCCAGATTAGCTGGGCTCCATTAAAGCCCAAGCAGCTTAGGCTCTGGTAAAAGTTTCTCCTGAGGGAAGTTCTTGTGAAGAAGAACAGAATGCTCTGGAATATTTCAAAGTGGTTCCTTTTTCCCTGCCAGAACAACTCTTTGACATTCACTGTGAGCACGTGGTAGAGATCCAAGAGGTAAAACTCACAGATGTGTGGGATGCCCTGATGACTGGGTCTCCCTGGGGTTTGTGACTCTCAGAGTTGTCCACACTAAGCCTTCAGCAATTCCTGAATTACAGTTCAGGTTTTCCTATCCAGCCCTGGTTCCTGCAGAGGTTTCTACTCTAGGAAGTTGTGATTCTCTATATTCTCCCGTGGGTCTCTCCAATTTGGGGAGTTTGCCCTGTGACCCCACTTTTCTTACAGATCTAAGAAGGGTGGTTGATTTCCCACTTTGCTCAGCTTTACTCCCTTTGCTGTTTTCTCTGTCTGGGTTCCTCTTTCCCCAAAGGGCCACCATACTGCACCTTCACTTCATTCCAAATCAACGTGAATCTTCCATCGCTCCTTTCTTTTCCTGCCTTGGAGAACCTGTAAGTAAGAGGCAGGGAGCTTGGTCCCCTGAGTCACCAACTGCAATTGGATTTTGTGAGAGGAAAAAAAACCTTAGTTGGGTAAGCTAGTGACATTGCATGGGTTTGTTTATTGAGGCAGCTGTCTTCAGTTACTCTGATAAATATCACCTCCCCTTTCCCCATCTCCTTCTTTCATCCTGTGCTATTTCTCATCATAGCACTTACTACCTAATATAAACACATTAATATAGTCACGGCAGCAAGTTTGTTTGGAGGTACTAAGAATACAGCAATGAACAAAACAGACATGGTAGGAAACCCACAAATATTTGTTCAGTGTACAAATGAGGGGATGTCCACTTCTTATCTCCCTGGAAGTCAGCTCTTCTCAGTAGCTCTTCCTGTGTCTGGCTCTATTTGCCTGTGCCTCTCAACTGCTGGCAGAAACTAAATGTTTCTAAGGACAGCTAAATGTATTTATGGGCTTCCTCAGTGGCTCAGTGGTAAAGAATCTGCCTGCAGTGCAAAAGATGCACGTTTGATCCCTGGGTTAGGAAGATCCCCTGGAGGTGGGCATGGAATGCACTCCAGTGTTCTTGCTGGGAAAATCCCATGGACAAAGGAGTAGGTGGGCTACGATCCGTGGGATCACAAAGATGCAAGCACAGCTGAAGCAACTGAACACACACACTCACACACATAAATACGTGCATGTGCTAAGTTGCTTCAGTTGTGTCCAACTCTTTGCAACCCTATGGACTGTAGCTCACCAGCCTCCTTTGTCCATGGTGTTTTCCAGGCAAGAATACTGGAGTGGCTTGCTTGACCTCTTCCAGGAATTCTTCCCAACCCAGGGATGGAACAAGCGTCTCTTAGTTCTCCTGCATTGGCAGGCAGGTTCTTTACCACTAATGCCACCTGGGGAACCCATGTATGTATATGTTTATGGTGGCTCAGATGGTGAAAAAAAAATCTGCCTGCAATGTGGGAGACCCAGGTTTGATTCCTGGGTCAGGAAGATTCCCTGGAGAAGGAACTGGCAACCCACTGCAGTATTCTTGCCTGGAGAATCCCGTGGACAGAGAGCCTGGCAGACCATGGGGTCACAAAGAGTCGGACACTACTGAGCAACTAGATGATGTGATATATATATATATAATTTTTATTTATTTATTTGGCTGCAGGTCTTAGTTGTGGCACATGGGATCGTCCATCTTCCTTGCAGCATGTGGGATCTTTAGCTGCGGCATGCAAACCCTTAGTTGCAGCGTGTGGAATCTGGTTCCCTGACCAGGGATCAAAGCCAAGCCCCCTGCAGTGGGAGTGCAGAGTTTTAACCACTGAACCCTGAGGGAAGTCCCAAATGACACCTCTTTAAAGCAACATCGTTAAAGCTAACAACCACCTAGAACACCACTCCACATTTTCTGAGATTGCTGAAAATTTCACAGCTGGCTAATCTATGTTTGTATCCGGTTACTTGTATAATATTATATAAAACACTGTATTTACAATTTACCTAGAAGCTCTTCATTTACTGTATCAAGCATTACACAAATACATACATAGGATTTTACAAGCACTCGCATCCTTTAAAATCTTATTTGCTGATGTATTTTCACAGAAGCTCTTCCATAAACAGAGCAGATGTAATCTCACTGTCACAGATGGCATGGAGGGCTCTCTGCTGAGGTCGTGAAGCTGGGGAGAGGGCCAGAGGCTACTTAGCTGCCCTGAGAACTTCCATTGTCGTATGTCCGCCCCCTGCTGGCTCCTCAAAATTGCTACTGCTAAAGAGTACTGACCACTTGCTAGATGTTTTGTAAAAGATTTAACAGGAGGCCTGGATTCAAGGACAGCTCTGTGTCTGAAAGGAAGGCTAATTATTATGTCTCTGTGACTACTTGATTTCACCAGGAGAATAAGTTCCATGAAGGCAGGGATTTTTTTGTCTGCTTTGTTCATCGTTGTATGCCCAGTATATTAAATCAAATAAATATTTGTCACATGAATGAATGAATGAACAAACCTTTCTGATCAATTGTTTCTTAGTGTGAAAGAATGAGAATAAAAACAACCCAATTCATAGGTTTGCAATAGGATTTAATGAAGTACTTAGTTCGTGTGGTATTTTATAATATTCAAAGCATAAAAGTAATTTTAATATAATTTTAAAAATGGAGAAGGCGATGGCACCCCAGTCCAGTACTCTTGCCTGGAAAATCCCATGGATGGAGGAGCCTGGTGGGCTGCAGTCCATGGGGTCGCGAAGAGTCGGACACAACTGAACGACTTCACTTTGACTTTTCACTTTCATGCATTGGAGAAGGAAATGGCAACCCACTCCAGTGTTCTTGCCTGGAGAATCCCAGGGACAGGGGAGCCTGGTGGGCTGCCATCTATGGGGTCGCACAGAGTCAGACACGACTGAAGCGACTTAGCAGCTTAGCAGCAGTAAACACAGTCCAATTCTTTATTAAAATCAGTTTTCCAAATTGTGCAATTCATTCCTGAGGTAAGCAGAGAGCTCAGTGACTTAGATACACTTTCGTATTTGGATTCTGTGGTATTTGCTTCTTCTGCAGTGTTATTGAATATAACACAAGGACCTAAAAAACTATTGAACAAATCCCTCGTTTTTCAGTACTGGACCTCTTTCATACACAGCTCATTCCTACTCCAAAATCAAATCAAGAACCTGATTCAGTATTCAATTCAACGACACCTTTTATAAATTTTCCATTTTCTTCGAACATGTGTTTCCTAAGTTAACTCAGCTATCAACTGATGAGGGTGTTCTTATAGATAGATTTCCCCATTTGCTTTTTTATTTTTCCCTTTCAAATGTGGCCTCTGTCTCATTTTCAATATATACAAAAATTGATAGTGTTTCATTTTGGTTTTGGCCACGTGGCATGCAGAATCTTAATTCCCTGACCAGGGGTCGAACCCATGCCTCCTGCAGTGGAAGAATGGCTTCCTAACCACTGGACCACCAGGGAATTCCCCACAATCTGATGGTTTAAAAGTCAACATTCTTCAATGTTGTACTAGAAATTACAATTTGTCAAGCTAAAGCCTGAATCTGGCCTAATGTTTAGTTTGACCAGCTTTCCTGGTCAGGTAAAGAAACCACCTTTTCTTTACCTTGACCAGGTAAAGAAACCACCTGCAGTGCAGGAGACCCTGGTTCAATCCCACCCCAGTATTCTTGGGCTTCCCTGGTGGCTCAGATGGTAAAGAGTCACCTGCAATGCAGGAGACCTGGGTTCAATCCCTGGGTTGGGAAGATCCCCTGAAGAAGGGATAGGCTACCTACTCCAGTATTCTGGTCTGGAGAATTCCATGAACTGTATAGTCTGTGGGGTCGCAAAAAGTCGGACACAACTGAGCAACTTTCACATTCTTTAGTTTGCTGCTGCTGCTAAGTCACTTCAGTCATGTCCGACTCCGTGCTACCCCATAGACGGCAGCCCACCAGGCTCCCCCAACCCTGGGATTCTCCAGGCAAGAACACTGGAGTGGGTTGCCGTTTCCTTCTCCAATGCATGAAAGTGAAAGTGAAGTCGCTCAGTCGTGTCCAACTCTTAGCGACCCCATGGACTGCAGCCTACCAGGGTCCTCCATCCATGGGATTTTCCAGGCAAGAGTACTGGAGTGGGTTGCCTTTGCCTTCTCTGTCTTTAGTTTGACCAGCATTTAAAATGTAGGAGATTTCTCATTCAGAAATATATTTATTTCTGATTTATTTTGGGAAAAAAAAAAAAGAGAGAGGGAGATCAGAAGATCTGGCTACCCTGGAGTAGCACTTCTTCAAAGCAATTGTTTTTTAGATAGGGACATTCTTGCCAGTCCTTGTTACTCATTACTGGAGACCACCTTCCATCTCAACTCCTACAGACATGGAAGAATGTGTCCCTCACACATCCTCCAGAGCAGAAGCAATCACCCCAGTGGCATCACCATGGATAATTCACATCTGTCTCTGCCATAGACTTCTTCCAAGCCCCATACTCATTTTTAAACGTAGAATTCCTATCAGTTTGTCCTTCCTTCTTTGCTTCCTTCCATCAAGCAAATAGGCAGTAGGATATAAAGAAGATACCTACTTCATCCTTTGGGGAGTTGGTGGATGAACTCGTCGTGGAAGCCATCTGCTATGAACTATGACTAGAGCATATGCAGAAAATTATAGCATTTAGCAGATCATGGAGGGAGGTGGGATGATAGTTAGGGAAGTATTTCTAAAGCAAACAGTGCTTGGTTTGATCAATTCAGACCAAAATGGGATAGGAGGAGGGTAGAGAATGGCTTTTATTCCAAGAGGATTGACAGGAGTCAGAAACCTAAGGACCCAATCTGCCTCCTTCCTTTGTTGTACCTATACACATCTGCTATGTGTGGGCCACTCACTGTGCTAGTGGTGACCAAGACTGACACGGTCCTGTGAAACTTAGAATTGCGAGGAGCCTGGGCAACCAAGTGGATGGAGGAGTCATCTGCTGAGATGAGACGAACGTGGGAGCAGGTTTGGCTTTCGAAGATGAGAGTGCAGTTTTGGACATTGAGTTTGAGGCGCCTATAGAAGAAAGTAGGGAAAACCACTAGACCATTCAGGTATGACCTAAATCAAATCCCTTATGATTATACAGTGGAAGTGAGAAATAGATTTAAGGGCCTAGATCTGATAGATAGAGTGCCTGATGAACTATGGGATGAGGTTCGTGACATTGTACAGGAAACAGGGATCAAGACCATCCCCATGGAACAGAAATGCAAAAAAGCAAAATGGCTGTCTGGGGAGGCCTTACAAATAGCTGTGAAAAGAAGAGAAGTGAAAAGCAAAGGAGAACAGGAAAGATATAAACATCTGACTGCAGAGTTCCAAAGAATAGCAAGAAGAGATAAGAAAGCCTTCTTCAGCGATCAATGCAAAGAAATAGAGGAAAACAACAGAATGGGAAAGACTAGAGATCTCTTCAGGAAAATCAGAGATACCAAAGGAACATTTCATGCAAAGATGGGCTCGATAAAGGACAGAAATGGTATGGACCTAAGGGAAGCAGAAGATATTAAGAAGAGGTGGCAAGAATACACAGAAGAACTGTACAAAAAAGATCTTCACGACCAAGATAATCACAATGGTGTGATTACCGACCTAGAGCCAGACATCCTGGAATGTGAAGTCAAGTGGGCCTTAGAATGCATCACTACGAACAAAGCTAGTGGAGGTGATAGAATTCCAGTTGAGCTATTCCAAATCCTGAAAGATGATGCTGTGAAAGTGCTGCACTCAATATGTCAGCAAATTTGGAAAACTCAGCAGTGGCCACAGGACTGGAAAAGGTCAGTTTTCATTTCAATCCCAAAGAAAGGCAATGCCAAAGAATGCTCAAACTACTGCACAATTGCACCCACCTCACACACTAGTAAAGTAATGCTCAAAATTCTCCAAGTCAGGCTTCAATAATATGTGAACTGTAAACTTCCAGATGTTCAAGCTGGATTTAGAAAAGACAGAGGAACTAGAAATCAAATTGCCAACATCCGCTGGATCCTCAAAAAAGTAAGAGAGTTCCAGAAAAACATCTATTTCTGCTTTATTGACTATGCTAAAGCCTTTGACTGTGTGGATCACAATAAACTGTGGAAAATTCTGAAAGAGGTGGGAATACCAGACCACCTGACCTGCCTCTTGAGAAATCTGTATGCAGGTCAGGAAGCAACAGTTAGAACTGGGCACGGAACAACAGACTGGATCTAAATCAGGAAAGGAGTACGTCAAGGCTGTATATTGTTACCCTGCTTATTTAACTTATATGCAGAGTACATCATGAGAAATACTGGGCTGGAAGAAGCACAAGCTGGAATCAAGATTGCTGGGAGAAAAATCAGTAACCTCAGATATGCAGATGACACCACCCTTATGGCAGAAAGCAAAGAAGGACTAAAGAGTCTCGTGATGAAAGTGAAAGAGGAGAGTGAAAAAGTTGGCTTAAAACTCAACATTCAAAAAACTAAGTTCATGGCATCTGGTCCCATCACTTCATGGCAAATAGATGGGAAAGCAATGGAAACAGTGACAGACTTTATTTTTTTTTGCGGGGGTGGGGAGGGGGGCGCCAAAATCACTGCAGATGGTGATTGCAGTCATGAAATTAAAAGACGCTTACTCCTTGGAAGGAAGATTATGACCAACCTAGACAGCATATTCAAAAGCAGAAACATTACTTTGCCAACAAAGGTCCGTCTAGTCATGGCTATGGTTTTTCCAGTGGTCGTGTATGGATGTGAGAGTTGGACTATAAAGAAAGCCAAACACTGAAGAATTGATGCTTTTGAACTGTGGTGTTGGAGAAGACTCTTGAGGGTCTCTTGGACTGCAAGGAGATCCAACCAGTCCATCCTAAAAGAAATCAGTCCTGAATATTCATTGGAAGGACTGATGTTGAAGCTGAAACTCCAATACTCTGGCCACCTGATGCGAAGAGCTGACTCATTTGAAAAGACCCTGATGCTGGGAAAGATTGAAGGCAGGAGGAGAAGGGGACGACAGAAGATGGGATGGTTGGATGGCATCACCGACTCAATGGACATGTGATTGAGTAAACTCCGGAAATTAGTGATGGATAGGGAAGCCTGGTGTGCTGAAGTCCATGGGGTTACAAAGAGACATGATTGAGTGACTCTACAACAAACAGAAAATATATAGTTCTAGAGTCAAAGCTATGGTTTTCCAGTAGTCATGTATGGCTGTGTGAGGTGGACCATAAAGAAGACTGAGTGCTGAAGAACTGATGCTTCAAACTGTGGTGCTGGAGAAGACTGTTGAGAGTCCCTTAGACCACAAGGAGATCCAACCAGTAAATCCTAAAGGAAATCAACCCTGAATATTCATTGGAAGGACTGATGCTGAAGTTGAAGCTCCAATACTTTAGCCACCTGATGGGAAGAGCCAACTCATTGGAAAAGACCCTGATGCTGGGAAAGGTTGAGGGTGAGAGTAGAAGGGGAAACAGAGGATGAGATAGTTTGATGGCATCACTAACTCAATAGACATGAGTTTGAGCAAACTCTGGGAGATAGTGAAGGACAGGGAAGCCTGGTGTGCTGCAGTTCATGGGGTCTCAGAGAATCGGACACGAGTTAGCAACTGAACAACAACATAGGAAATATAAGCGTAATACAAAGAGACCATTAGCCAACTTAGGTAGGAGAATCAAAGGAGATGTTTGGGAGAAATATGGTGAGTTTCAGTTCCTGAATAGAAGTAGGAAGAGTTTTCCATTTTCATCCTTTAGCTCAGGAAAGAAAAAAGTCATCCTGTAGAGAGAAGCCTTTGCATTCCTCAAACCATGGTGGCTCTCCCTGGAGCAGCCATGTCCGTCTCTCTCGCCAATTAATTCTGATTGTCTAGGTATCTCATGGTCATTTCAGAACTACATTCATCCACCTTTGCCTGGACGTCAGAAATTGCAGGAAAATCTAAAATTCAGAGAAATAAACCAATAAGCAAACTTAAAGGATACACAGCCAAACAAAACCTAAGTGAAAATTTATTCGGGATCAGTTTTCACAATATCTTAACTCCTCCAAGATACCTATCAAAACACACTACAAATGTCTCTAAGATGAGGAAGTAAGTTGGAAGGGAAATGAATATGTTTGAAATAGAACATTTATCTCCCTGAGAACTTAAACAGCACAGCAGTCTAGGAGGGTGTTGCCATTTTTTATAATACAAGGGTAAAACTATGTGCCAATCCACTAATCTAATTTACCTGAGGTGGGTACAGAGCAGACCTATGGTTTAAATGTGAAACATAGATACTGAAGTATGAGAGATAAATTACATTTTAGGTGAGAAATCATTGATTTAAATACCTGCATGAGACAGAGAAGTAGCGTAAATGGGACTGGTCCGGGCTGGGGTGGTGAGTGCTAGAAGTTGGGGCCCTATGGTGAAATGAGGGGAGCTCACTTCTTCTAAAGGGGATGCTGACACTCAGCACTGCCTCTTGGAAACATGTCTGCTGTAATACAGGCCTCGTATTTCCATATGCCTTAATTTTTCTAAAAAGCCAGAAATCTTGGTTTGGATGTAAAATGTCCCTATTTTGAAGACATGTGAATCTAGTAACGTGTTTCTAAGGGCAACATGTGCTCTATTGCCTTCCGGTTTGCAGCCACGTGTTTTGAAGCCCAAGTTACTTCTTACCTGCCTAAATCCTGGCTGGAGAGAGAACGTCTGTGCCCTGTTGAAGAGAAGCTGTGTAGCATGAACTATGCTTCTCCTGAAACATACATGTATGTATTTTATATGTATAGGTGTGTGTGTGTGCACGCATGCACACGTGTGTGTACAGTTGACTCAAAAAGCATGGATTTGAACTGCAAGGGTCCATTTATATATCTGAATTTTTTCTCCCCAAAATATAGTATCTATATTTTCATTTTATACATCCTTATTTTTTTAATTTTTTATGCAAGTTGATTTACAATGTTGTGTTTCTAATGTACAGCAAGATAACTCAGTTATATAAATATATTTTTTTCATATTCTTTTACATTATGGTTTATTACAGGACACTGAATATTGTTCCTGGAATCAAGATTTACAGAAGAAATGTCAATAACCTCAAATATACAGATGATACCACGCTTATGACAGAAAGCTAAGAGGAACTACTTTAGCCTTTTGGTGAAAGTGAAAGAGCTGGCTTAAAACTCAACATTCAGAAAACTAAGATCATGGCATCCAATCCCATCACTTCATACCAAATAGATGGGGAAACAATGGAAACAATGACAGACTTTATTTTCTTGGGCTCCAAAATACCTGCAGATGGTGACTGCACCCATGAAATTAAAAGACACTTGCTCCTTAGAAGAAAAGCTATGACAAACCTAGACAGCATATTAAAAAGCAGAGACATCACTTTGCCAACAAAGATCCATCTAGTCAAAGCTATGGTTTCTCCAGAGGTCATATATGAGTGTGAGAGTTGAACCATAAAGAAAGCTGAGTACCAAAGAATTGATGCTTTTGAACTGTGGTGTTGGAGAAGACTCTTGAGAGTCCTTTGGACTTCAAGGAGATCAAACCAGTCAATCCTAAAGGAAATCAGTCTTGAATATTCCTTGGGAAGACTGAAGCTGAAACTCCAATACTTTGGCCACTTGATGTGAAGAACTGACTCATTGAAAAAGACCCTGATGCTGGGAAAGATTGAAGGCAAGAGGAGAAGGGGATGACAGAGGATGAGATGGTTGGATGGCATCACTGACTCCATGGACAAGCTCAGGGAGTTGGTGATGGACAGGGAAGCCTGGCATGCTGCAGTCCATGGGGTCACAAAGAGTCAGACACAACTGAGTGACTGAACTGAACTGAACTGTGCTATATGGTAGGAACTTGTTGTTTATCTATTTTATATATAGCAGATGGCTAATCTTAAACTCCTAATTTACCCTTCCACCACCCCCTTTGGTAACGATAAATTTGGTGTGTGGTTTTTTTGGCCATTTTACATATCTTTAAATGTGGGGGAAAGTTTGTTTTCAATTAGTGGTCACCGTATCTGGAATCAGCAGATCTAGGATTTGAGTCCTGATTCTATCTAAACTGTTAGAACTTTAGATGAGCCATTTACCAATTCCTTTGTTTTTCAAACAGAGATAGCAGTACTTGGGTTTTTGAGTGCGTGAGGTTTCAGTACCCCTCACCCCCATGTTATTCAAGGATTAACTGTGTGTGTATATATGGGTGTATATTATGTAGATATATGTCAATATGTATGTATAAAATGCCAAGTGCTGATTTTATTTAAAGTACCATGTTAACTACATTGCAAACATCATCGCAATATGCATCTAGAAGTGTTACTTTGAGGACTGTTATTCCCAAATTATAAGGAGAAAATTGAGACTCAAAGAACACATGACTTTCCTCAGTCAAAAAGTTGTTTTAAGTGGAGGCATGGGATTAGATCCAGACATGTTGGACACCAAGCCTCTGCTCCTGGCCACTGCACTGGACTTCCTCTCATGTGAAGGAGACATAAAGGAGCAGGGATACTGCTTGAGGTTTTGTTTTTTGTTTTTGTTTTGAGTCTTTTGAATAAGCTCATCTAATTCAAAACTCAACAATATAAAGTGTGTGGTGGGAAGTCTTGCCCCTGTACTGTCCTGTCTCCTTCCAACCCTCTCCACTATCCCTGTTCAAAAGCAAAAACTTTTAGTTAATTAATTAATATGGCCGCATTGGGCCCCAGTTGCAGCATGCTGGATCTCCCTTGCATCATGTGAGATCCTTTGTCGTGGCACACAGACTCTCTCTAGTTGTGGCACATGGGCTCCCGAGCACACGGGCTCAGTAGTTGTGGCCCGAGGGCTTAGTTGCTATGCAGTATGTGCGATCTTATTTCCCTGACTGGGAATTGAACTCCTGTCCTCTGCATTGCAATGCGGATTCTTAACCAATGGACCACCAGGGAAGTCCCCCAAAGCAAGAACTTTTATACTTTCTTATTATCATTCAAGAGTTTCCTTCAGTTCAGTTCAGTTCAGTTGCTCAGATCAGATCAGATCAGATCAGTTGCTCAGTTGTATCCGACTCTTTGCGACCCCATGAATCGCAGCACGCCAGGCCTCCCTGTCCATCACCAACTCCCGGAGTTCACTCAGACTCACGTCCATCGAGTCGGTGATGCCATCCAGCCATCTCACCCTGTCATCCCCTTCTCCTTCTGCCCCCAATCCCTCCCAGCATCAGAGTCTTTTCCAATGAGTCAACTCTTCCCATGAGGTGGCCTAAGTACTGGAGTTTCAGCTTTAGCATCAGTCCTTCCAAAGAAATCCCAGGGCTGATCTCCTTCAGAATGGACTGGTTGGATCTCCTTGCAGTCCAAGGGACTCTCAAGAGTCTTCTTCAACACCACAGTTCAAAAGCATCAATTCTTTGGCACTCAGCCTTCTTCACAGTCCAACTCTCACATCCATACATGACCACAGGAAAAACCATAGCCTTGACTAGACGAACCTTTGTTGGCAAAGTAATGTCTCTGCTTTTGAACATGCTATCTAGGTTGGTCATAACTTTTCTTCCAAGAAGTAAGCATCTTTTAATTTCATGGCTGCAGTCACCATCTGTAGTGATTTTGGAGTTCAGTTGCTCAGTCGCATCCAACTCTTTGCAACCCCATGGACTGTGGCACACCAGGCTTCCCTGTTCATCACCAACTCCCAGAGTCTACTTAGACTCATGTCCATTGAGTCAGTGATGCCATCCAACCATCTCATCCTCTGTCGTCCCCTTCTCCTCCTGCCTTCAATCTTTCCCACCATCAGGGTCTTTTCCAACGAGTTAGTTCTTCACATCAGGTGGCCAAAGTATTGGGAGTTTCAGCTTCAGCATCAGTCCTTCCAATGAATATTCAAGACTGATTTCCTTTAGGATTGACTGGTTTGATCTCCTTGCAGTCCAAGGGACTCTCAAGTCTTCTCCAATACCACAGTTCAAAAGCATCAATTCTTCAGTGCTCAGCTTTCTTTATGGTCCGGCTCTCACACCCATACATGCAAACACCATAGCTTTGGCTAGATGGACCTTTGTTGGCAAAGTAATGTCTCTGCTTTATAATATGCTGTCTAGGTTTGTCATAGCTTTTCTTCCAAGGAGCAAGTGTCTTGATTTCATGGCTGCAGTTACCATCTGCAGTGATTTTGGATACCAAAAAATAAAGGCTCTCACTGTTTCCATTGTTTCCCCATCTCTTTGGCATGAAGTTATGGGATCAGATGCCATGATTTTAGTTTTCTGAATGTTGAATTTTAAGCCAGTTTTTTCACTCTCCTCTTTCACTTTCATTAAGAGGCTCTTTAGTTCTTCTTCGCTTTCTGCCATAAGGGTGGTGTCATCTGCATATCTGAGGCTATTGATATTTCTCCTGGCAATCTTGATTCCAGCTTGTACTTCATCCAGCCTGGCATTTTGCATGATGTACTCTGCATATAAGTTAAATAAGCAGGGTGACAATATATAGCCTTGATGTACTCCTCTCCCAATTTAGAACCAGTCTGTTCCAGACTGTGAGTGGATCTGTCCAGTTCTAACTGTTGCTTCTTGACCTGCATACAGAGTTTCCTTGCACAAATATATTTATCCCTCCTCCTTCTTTACAGAGGTGACATATTATATACATTGTAAAGCAACTTTTTTAAACAACATATCTTAGAAATATTTCCATGTCGGGATATAGGAAATGCCCTTGTCGTCTTTGACTGCACCATCACATCACACCATATGGATGTACCATAATACATTGAAACATTCCATCTCCCATTTGATGGATGTTTCTGGGTACTATTTTGATCAAGCTACCTTACTGAATTCTCTTATTGCTTATCGTAATTTTCCTGTTGATCGTTTTGAGTTTTCCTGGGTTATAATATCAGTTCCAATTTTATACTCCTTATTTCCTTTCCTTGTATCATGTCATTGGCTATTAGAAGACCTGAGTTTTTAAAGGAATGGGGCTTAGATAGAGAGGATTGTCATTCCAGGTAGGAAGAACGTCAAAGACTCAATGATTTAAAACACCATGCTGGGAGCTAAGAAATACAAGAAGTAAGTAACAATAATACAAGGTAAGGGACAGAAGGACTTAAGGAAAAAGCATGCTGTAAGGGGATTTGACTGGACAAGGATGAGAGGTATTTGAAATGAGCGAAATGAAAAGACCAGGCAGTGAGTAGTAAGATGGTTCTATTGAAGGATAGTGAACCTGAGGCCAGAAGCTCCTGAGGGAACTATTGAATGATTCCAGGTGAAACATGATCAAGATGAACAGTGTCAGTGAGAAGAGAGAGTAGAGGATGAAAAGAACACTACTACTTAAAAGGTAAAGCTTGCAAGCCTGAGGCAGAGGCATGGAAGATAAGAATCTGGACAGATAGATGGTGTCCCTAAGTGAGATAAAGAATGCAGCGGAACTTGTTTTGGGAGAAGTTAGACTTTCAAAATGAACATCTTGGCGTGTCCTTCACTAAACAAAGGCAAGGTATTATGTTACCCAGCTTTGAATTGCCTGACGGCCATGTTGGTCCCCTGTTTGGCAAATGGTAGAGCTTGGACCCAAACCCAGCTTTCTTAATGCCAAGATCAGCAAACATGCCACTGTGCACACTGCTTTCAAAATCAGCAGAGCATGCAAAGAACATGATTGAAAACATGCACAGCGTTGAAATGAGGCAGCAAACTTCAGGAGAGAACAGTAGAGGAGGCTGTGCTAACTGGATAGATGGGATCCCACAAGTAGCAGAACCCGAACAATTGGGGCTTTCACCCCCAAGTTTAGAGACTGCAAATGGAAAGCAAGAATTTTTTAAGGTTATACATGTTTTAAGTTATCCCCCATAGCACCTCTGTCTGAAAAGGAATTTACCATGAAACCTGAAAGGCCCTTGGGCATTTTTGCTGGCATGTGGTGGAAGCAGGGCCACGATTTTTCCAGTTCATTTCTCAGGGTTGTTTGCTAAGGGGAACCTTGAGGAATGAGATCAAGTGTCCCCCTGGGGCAAAGGGGAGACTGTTCACTGCTGGTTCTTAAACAGCAGGTTTCCCAAGCTCAGGGTTATCTTCTGTTGCACCATTCACTGCCCTTGCAGATGGCCATGCCAGGCCCCTCTGTTACCCCCAAGGGACTTGCCAGTGGCAAGAAGAGTCCATGCCAATATGGTAGTGGCCATGTTATGCCATGGGTAGTAAAGTCCCATCTCTGTGAAACACAAGTCAATGTCTTCCACCAGCATTCATGAAATACTTAGGCTAATTTGTTAGCTTAAAATAGGATAAAATCAAATCCCTGATCATGACCATCTCCCCTCTGCCAGTTTTTATTTCACATTGAAGTATAGTTGATTTACAATGTTACATTAGTTCAGGTGTACAGCAAAGTGATTCACTGATATATACACATGCGTTGATTCTTTTTTCCGATTCTTTTCCCATATAGGTTATGATGGAATACTGAGTAGAGTCCCCTGTACTATAGAGTAGGTCCTTGTTGATTCTCTGTTTTATATATGGTAGTGCGTATGTGTGTGTCAATCCCCAGCTCCCCACCTTCTCCCTTTGGTAATCACAAGTTTGTTTTCTATGTCTGTGAATCTGTTTCTGTTTTGTAAATAAGTTCATTTGTATGATTTTTTTAGATCCCACATATAAGTGAAATTGTATGGTATTTGTCTTTCTTTTTCTGACTTACTTCATTTAGTTTGATAATGTCTAGGTCCATTCATATTGCTACAAATGGCATTTTTTCATTTTTACAGCTGAGTAATATTCCATTGTGTGTGTATATGTGTGTGTGTGTGTGTGTATACACCCCATATTTTCTTTACCCAAATTAGCTTTTTAAAGCAAAGTTATTAGCTTAAAAACAGGATAAAATCAAATCCCAGACCCTGACCATCCCCACCCCTTCCAATTTTGAGTCACAGCACTTAGTCTGCCCTCCTCAGCTCCTGGGCAAGCTCCCTTTGCAGCCAAGAGAAGGTCTGGTTGGAAAAGCAAGGTCAGGGAGCCCACTGACCTGGGCCCTTTTGTGCTTCAGCAAGGACCACCTAACCTCCTCTCCCCACCTCATTATCTCCTCATGATGTGGGAGTTGTCACAGCCCACGGCACCCTCAGGACTCATGTTGACTCTCTGAATCAGAGAGTGGGTTTAGATTGTTCGGGGTATTTCTAAAAGTTCAGCATTGAATTTACACTCAACCATTTCTATAGTTCTCTGTCGAGTCTACTGACTGTGACCCCACCCTGACCTTTCCCCTCGTCACCTGCCTCAGTCCACAGCCCAGAATCAACAATCAACAAGAGCTGATACGAAAGAGAAAGCAGAGGTCTGAGAGGAAATGCAGAACCAACTGGTGATAAATGTACAGCAATCCATTCACTGCTTTCTCATTGTTTTTAATAACACTTCTTCCATGGTAAGTAATCCTTTGCTATGGCCTAGGACCCAACAGACCTCTCCCACAACCACCAGAGAAAGAGTAAATCAGAAATAAACCAGCTCATACCAGGCATGGTTTATCGTTACCTGGTGGTTCAGAAAAACCTCAGGCCTTGAACTTGAAGTAAGCTGATCCCAGATTGCCAGCATTTCCCAGAAATAAACAAAAGTCTTTTTTTGAGGATAATTAACACAAGCCTAGACTTAAAAATATTTCCATAAATTATTTTTTAAAGTACAACTCCACCTTTCAATGAGTGCCAGAAACATGAGGAGACAAGGCCCTGAATAAGAACCAGCAGACACAACAGACCACAGATCCACAGGGAATCCAGCTATTAGAATCGTCAGACACAGACTGTACAACAATGTTCCAGCCTGGCTGATGTAATCTCAGGGCAGTGTAGACTTTCTCATAGAACCGCTCACTTGTCCTCTCCTCTCCAGCCCTTCCCATCTTCTTCTAAGAGCTCCCTCCCGCATCTTATCTTTTCCGGAATCTTCCCTCTTTTCCCAGAGACATCTTCTCTTGTTTTTCAATGTTCTCAGATTTTCTCAAAGTGGTTAAACATGCAGACTCTGGAAACAGCCTGCCTAAAATTCAGTCCTGGCTCAACAATTTACCCAGGGCAAGTTACTTAACCTTTAAGCCTTGATTTCCCCATCTGTAATCTGCCTCATAAGGTTGTTATTAGGGTTAAATTAATTGATACAGGCAGTATATATAAAAGGGCATAGAGTTAGTGCTCAGTAACTCTTAGCTATTAAAAAAAAAACTCCAAATAGAACTTCTCTGACAGTCCAATGGTTAAGACTCTACACTTCCACTGCATAGAGCACAGGTTCTATCCTTGTTTGGGGAAGTTGGAGGTGTGGCCAAAAAAAAAAAAATGAAACAAGAAAACTCCAAATCACTAAGCTTTGTTGTTGTTCATTTGCTAAGTCCTGTCCACCTCTTTGTGACCCCATGGACAGCAACACGCTAGGCTTCCCTGTCCTTCACTATCTCCTGGAGTTTGCTTAAATTCCTGTCCATTGAGTTGGTGATACTCTCCAACCGTCTCACAGGGTTATATAGTCAGGCACACAGCCAACTGCCTCCCTCTGCCTGGAGCTTCTGTTCTGGATTTCACTTCCCCCTGGGCTTCAGCTCCCATGACCACCAGCCCCAGGAATCCACCGCCCTCTAAAGCTGTGGCACAAGCTTGAACAAAACTCCACCCACCCCACCCATCTCCTCAATACCACCGTCACATGTAGGGGTTTCAGATGTCTTTCTTAATTTATCGAAACACAGAAAGAAAATAAAAGAGGAAGTATATAAAATATAAAAAGTATATAAAGTATATAAAAAAATAAAAGAGGAAGTATATAAACCTTCTGGCTTACAAGGTAGAGGTCTCTATTCCTATCACAACTCAGCTCCAGCACACCCAGCTTTGCCCCTCTCTGCTCCCCACTACAGTGTTTCTCACAGCTTCTAAAGGGGGATCCTCTCCCTGACCCTTCACTCTCTACCTCTCAGCTGGCCTCCCTCCATCTGGGAGAAACCATGTGCCCACCTGAGAGGCACCAATAGGCGCCTTGATTCTTCTGGAATTGAGGCTGAAGAATGAGTCTAATTGTTTCTCAAAGAAATGACGTCACCCTCAGATGAGCCTCGGCTCCTTGGTAAGGAAGAGACCATCCCCACGATGGGCCAGATGTTACATGAGCACAGGTCAGGACTGGGATGTGCTTGCCCTCAGCTGCCCCCTCCCCCTGGCCAGTCCCCTGCTTCGTTCTGTGTCCTGGGGCCTGACCCCTCCTGGATGAATTTCCCAGGCTCCCTGTCAGTGAATGTCCCACTGGACTCGGTCATGGGAGGAGCTAGAGGGAGACTGGAATGGGAGAACTGAAACGCTAGAGGCTCCTCCTGCCCCCATTCTGAGGATGCTGTGGCAACAGTTGCATCTATTCTTTGTCAAACTTTCCCACAGGCCCACCTCTACCAGTTTCTGCAGGTCAAATTGGTCTCTGAAGTCCAGTAAAGCAGCCTCTTCTCTTTGACCCTGCAAATCACAGACTTGGCAAAGAAGTGGCTTCCTGCTGTTGCTAATTTCTAAGTTGTCCCACTGTCCTCTATTTGGCTTTTCAACTTTTTCTATCACCTACATAAGTTACATGTATTAAATCCCCCAGTTTCAAGTAGTCATGATGGTTTCTGCTTTTCTGGTGGGGTCTGGACTTAAACTAAGATCTTGATAACATAATCATGGCATTTATATAGGAAGAATTAAACATATATGATACCATGAGTTGGGCATTCTGTTAAATCCTTTTATCTTAAAAGATCTTTGACAAAATCTGCTACTCTTTCCTGATTTCTTTTTATTGCCAAACTTCTCAAAAGTGCCTGTTCACCACCATCACCAGCATCATCAGAGCTAGTTTAAAACCCAGGTGGCTCAATGGTAAAGAATTCACCTTCAGCCAGCCAAGCAGGAGATGCAGGTTCCATCCCTAGGTCAGGAAGATCCCCTGGAGAAGGAAATGGCAACCCACTCCAGTATGCTTGCCTTGGAAAACCCATGGACAGAGGAGCCTGGCGGGCTATAGTCTGTAAGGTCACAAAGAGTGGGACATGATTTAGCAACTAAACAGCAGCAAGAACAGTGCCCCAGAGGAATAGTGAACAGTATGGAGCATCACACAAACCAGCTGTCCGTTTCCTTACCTGATGCACTAATGATGTACGGGAAGAAGCCAAGCTTCATCTCCTCTCCTTTATGATTTTCAACTCATTATTCAGTTTCCTGGCCTTGTACCTGTCCTAATCTTCTACCACTACTTTGAAGTAGCTGACCAGGAAAGTCTTACATTGCACAGGTCAACTGACTTCCACAGCCCTGGGCTGCCCATGTTCCTTCTTCTACCAGTATTTCTCTTCTGCTTCCTCTACAATCTATTTTTCAGGGAGCTTCACATGTCATGGTTTCAGTTCTTAAATATATCAACATATTAAATCTCAAACTCATACTCCCAGCCTTGCTTGTCTTCTAGGCAGATGCTTGGAAGGCAAGGCTGAATGAGGTCATGTTTCACAAGCCCTACCCATCGGTGGCCCAGCTGATGCAGAGGATCAGGGTCTAGTTTTGTTCCGTCAGGGCTTCCCTCATAGCTCAGTTGGGAAAGAATCTGCCTGCAATGCAGGAGACCTTTGTTTTATTCCTGGGTCAGGAAAATCTGCTGGAGAAGGGATAGGCTACCCACTCCAGTATTCTCGGGCTTTCCTGGTGGCTCACCTGGTAAAGAACCCATCTGCAATGTAGGAGACCTCGGTTTGATCTTTGGGTTGGGAAGATCCCCTGGAGAAGGGAAAGGCTACCCCCTCCAGTATTCTGGCCTGGAGAATTCCATGGACTGTATAGTCCATGGGGTCACGAAGAGTCAGACATGACTGAGTGACTTTCACTTTCACTTCAGTTTTCTTCTGTCGTACCCTCATAAATACATAATGTCCATTTTGCCAAACTGAAACCCTTGAAGCCTTCTTTGGAGTTAATATGATGAGCAATATAGAATTGTTTTTGAGCAAGAACATCATGGGATTAATCTCCCTTTTTCTTTTTATCTCTGAATCTAAACTCCGGTACCTGGCTTTTCAACCCTTCCATTGACCAGCCCTGCCTCCTGTACAATGTCACGCACCCCCGTCCATAGTTCTTCAGGCACTCTGTCCATCAGATCTAATCCCTTGAATTTATTTCTCACTTCTACTGTATAATCATAAGGGATTGACGTAGGTCATACCTGAATGGTCTAGTGGTTTCCCTACTTTCTTCAATTTAAGTCTGAATTTGGCAATAAGGAGTTCATGATCTGAGCCACAGTCAGCTCCTGGTCTTGTTTTTGCTGACTGTATAGAGCTTCTCCATCTTTGGCTGCAAAGAGTATAATCAATCTGATTTCAGTATTGACCATCTGGTGATGTCCATGTATAGAGTCTTCTCTTGTGTTATTGGAAGAGGGTGTTTGCTATGACCAGTGCGTTCTCTTAGCAAAACCTATTAGCCTTTGCCCTGCTTCATTCTGTACTTTAAAACCAAATTTGCCTGTTACTCCAGGTATTTCTTAACTTACTACTTTTGCATTCCAGTCCCCTATAATGAAAAGGACATCTTTTTTGGGTGTTAGTTTTAGAAGGTCTTGTAGGTCTTCATAGAACTGTTCAACTTCAGCTTCTTCAGCGTTACTAGTCGGGGCACAGTTTGGATTGCTGTGATATTGAATGGTTTGCCTTGGAAACGAACAGACATCATTCTGTTGCTTTTGACATTGCATCCAAGTACTGCATTTTGGACTCTTTTGTTGACTATGATGGCTACTCCATTTCTTCTAAGGGAGTCTTGCCCACAGTAGTAGATATAATGGTCATCTGAGTTAAATTCACCCATTCCAGTCCATTTTAGTTCGCTGATTCCTAAAATGTCAATGTTCACTCTTGCCATCTCCTGTTTGACTGCTTCCAATTTGCCTTGATTCATGGACCTAACATTCCAGGTTCCTATGCAATATTCGTCTTTACAGCATCGGACTTTACTTCTATCACCAGTCATATCCACAACTGGCTGTTGTTTTTGCTTTGGTTTTGTCTCTTCATTCTTTCTGGAGTTATTTCTCCAGTATCTCCAGGAGCATATTGGGCACCTACCGACCTGGGGAGTATATCTTTCAGTGTCCTACCTTTTTGCCTTTTCATACTGTTCATGGGGTTCTCAAGGCAAGAATACTGAAGTGGTTTGCCATTCCCTTCTCCAATGGACCACGTTTTGTCAGAACTCTCCACCATGATGTGTCCATCTTGGGTGGCCCTACACAGCATGGCTCATAGTTTCATTGAGTTAGACAAGGCTGTGTCCATGTGATCAGACTGGTTAGTTTTCTGTGATTGTGGTTTTCAGTCTGTCTGCCACTGATGGAGAAGTATAAGAGACCCAAGAAAAAGAAATGTAAAAAGGCAAAATGGTTGCCTGAGGAGGCCTTACAAATAGCTGTGAAAAGAAGAGAAGCGAAAGGCAAAGGAGAAAAGGAAATATAAACCCATTTGAATGCAGAGTTCCAAAGAATAACAAGGAGCGATAATAAAGCCTTCCTCAGTGATCAATGCAAAGAAATAGAGGAAAACAATAGAATGGAAAAACTAGTGATCTCTTCAAGAAAATTAGAGATACCAAAGGAATATTTCATGCAAAGATGGGCAAAATAAAGGACAGAAATGGTATGGACCTAACAGAAGCAGAAGATATTAAGAAGAGGTGGCAAGAATACACAGAAGAACTATACAAAAAAGATCTTCATGACCCAGATAATCATGATGGTGTGATCACTCACCTAGAGCCAGACATCCTGGAATGTGAAGTCAAGTGGGCCTTAGTCAAGTGGGCATCACTGCAAACAAAGCTAGTGCAGGTGATGGACTTCCAGATGACCTATTTCAAATCCTGAAAGATGATGCTGTGAAAGTGCTATGTTCAATATGCCAGCAAATTTGGAAAACTCAGCAGTGGCCACAAGACTAGAAAATGTCAGTTTTCATTCCAATCCCAAAGATAGGCAATGTCAAAGAATGCTCAAACTACCGCACAATTGCACTCATCTCACACACGTAAAGTAATGCTCAAAATTCTCCAAGCCAGGCTTCAACAGTACGTGAACTGTGAACTTCCAGATGTTCAAGCTGGATTTAGAAAAGGCAGAGGAACCAGAGATCAAATTGCCAACATCCACTGGCTCATCTAAAAAGCAAGAGAATTCCAGAAAAACATCTATTTCTGCTTTATTGACTATGCCAAAGCCTTTGACTGTGCGGATCACATCCAACTGTGGAAAATTCCTCAAGAGATGGGAATACCAAACCACCTGACCTGCCTCTTGAGAAATCTGTATGCAGGTCAGGAAGCAACAGTTAGAACTGGACATGGAAAAACAGACTGGTTCCAAATAGGAAAAGGAGTTTGTCAAGGCTGTATATTGTCACCCTACTTATTTAACTTATATGCAGAGTACATCATGAGAAATGCTGGGCTGGAGGAAGCACAAGATGAAACCAAGATTGCTTGGAGAAATATCAGTAACCTCAGATATGCAGAAGACACCACACTTATGGCAGAAAGTGAAGAAGAACTAAAGAGCCTCTTGATGAAAGGGAAAAAGGAGAGTAAAAAAGCTGGCTTAAAACTCAACATTTAGAAAACTAAGGCCATGGCATTTGGTCCCTTCACTTCATGGCAAATAGATGGGGAAACAGTGAAAACAGTGACAGACTATTTGTGGGGGCTCCAAAATCACTGCAGATGGTGACTGCAGCCATGATATTAAAATACGCTTGCTCCTTGGAAGAAAAGTTATGACCAACCTAGATAGCATATTAAGAAGCAGAGATATTACTTTGCCAACAAAGGTCCATCTAGTCAAAGCTATGGTTTCTCCAGAGATCATGTGTGGATGTGAGAGTTGGACTATAAAGAAAGCTAAGCGCTGAAGAATTGATGCTTTTGAACTGTGGTGTTTAGAGAAGACTCTTGGACTGCAAGGAAAGAGAGTCCCTTGGACTGCAAGGAAATCCAATCAGGCCATCCTAAAGAAAATCAGGCCTGAATATTCATTGGAAGGACTGATGCTGAAGCTGAAATTCCAATACTTTGGCCACCTGATGAGAAGAACTGACTCATTGGAAAAGACCCTGATACTGGGAAAGATTGAAGGCGGGAGGAGAAGGAGACAACAGAGGATGAGATTGTTGGATGGCATCACCAATTCAATGGATATGTGTTTGAGGAAACTCTGGGAGTTGGTGATGGTAGGGAGGCCTGGCGTGCTAAAGTCCATGGGGTTGCAAAGAGTCAGACCCAACTGAGGGACTGAACTAAACTGATTGACCAGCCCCACCTATCTCTTAGCCTCCTGTTGCAGCCTCTAAGGTCTAAACCTTCACCCTGATCAGGCTGGTTCTTTACTGATCACCTTCATAAGGATGGCTCAGCCCATGCCCCTCTCTCCGACTGAGAAATCACAAAGCAGAGAGATGTGAGAGAGTGGTGTCTAGGGTCAGACCGCATGGGTTCAAGTCCTGGTTCTATTTCTTACTGATGCTGAACAAATTACTATGCTTCCCTGGTGGTTCAGATGATAAAGCATCTGCCTGCAATGTGGGAGACCTGGATTCGATACCTGGGTCGGGAAGATCCCCTGGAGAAGGAAATGGCAACCCACTCCAGTACTCTTGCATGGAAAATTCAATGGACGGAGGATCCTAGTAGGCTACGGTCCATGGGGTCACAAAGAGTCGGATATGACTGAGTAACTTCACTAAATGTGTTATTGTGGTTAGTCAAGCTTCCAGATGAAGACTGAGCCCTGGTTGATACCTTGATGGCACCTTACAGAGGACCCAGCTGAGCCATCTTCTGATTTCTGACCCACTGTGGGGTAGTAAACATGTGTTGTTTTAAAGCCACTAGTTTGCAGTAATGTCTTGTGCAGCAAGACATTGTATATGCTTGGATATCCTCAGCCACCAAATGGGGAAAACATAATATCTGGATCTCAGGGTTGCTGTATGGAGTAAGTGATTGGTTTGTATAAAGTCCTTAGAACTTTCCTGGCACTTGGGTGACATGTGATTGGAAAATCAGGCATTGAGGAACTACATCACCTGTTTCTCTGCCCTAGGTTGGCTGTAGCACCATGTAGTCATCAAACAGGAAATGACTTTCTAATTTTAACCACTATTTTATATTTTATTCCGATGGCACAGAAGTGCAAATTGCTGCAAGTTTTAGGAAAAATTTGCTCTGCTAGCAGAAGGACTCTTTTTTCCTCCCTCCTCCCACCCAAATTCTATCCCATTCTTTAAGAGCCAACGTAAGTCCCATTTCCATGAACCTCTTTCTGTTGCTTCAGACTATACCAGACTCTCATTTCTGGACAGGTTTGTATGTCCAGACCATAGTGGTTAGCATTAAATTGTTTTTATGGGTCAGTATGTTCTGTTGGGGTCTCCAAGGGGGTCGCCTTAATAAATAGGTCTCCAGAACTTCCCTGGTGGTCCAGTGGTTAAAAATCACCTGCCAGTGCAAGGGACACGGTTCAACCCCTAGTCTGGGAAGATTCCACATGCGGTGTAGCATGTGGCATGCTAAGCCCGCGTGCCACAACTACTGAAGCCGGCATGCCCTAGAGCCGTTCTCTGCAACAGGAGAAGCCATCACAGTAAAAAGCCCATGCAACTAGAGAGTAGCCCCCACTTGCAACAAAGACCCAGTTCAGCCACAAATAGATAAATAAACAAATATTTTTAAAAACTAGCTCTCCAGTTCTCAGACTGAATTCTGAACAAATGGAGAGCTACACCAACTGGTTGGCTGGCAGAATCCGGTCAACACCCGTATTGTTGACCAAGCTAAGTTGGAGGATGTGCTGTAGAGTGAGAGTCCAGTGACTCTCTAATGTACCTGCATTAGAAAAATGTGTCTCTTGCTCATGGGGTTGCCCCCAAGGTTACCCCACTCCAGCTGAGTCACTCCACTTCTCGTGGAGAGAAGGGCATGAGTGACCCTGGATATGTTTCAGGAAAAGCCCTCCCCTTGCCAACCAAGAAGTGGGGAAAGGCCCACCCCTCTAGCACAGCCTTCCCCCCGTGTAAACCATAAACTCTTCAAGGGCCAGGCCTGGATGTTCTGATACATTTTCTGTAATATTGAGAAGGATGGGGTACTTAAGAACTGGGCAATAAGAATAATTCCAGGATCTGTTCTAATTTCTTCCCGCATATGAGCTTAATCAATCCTTGCCACAATGCTGTGAAGCAGCTGGTATTAACACCCCTGTTTTCCTCAGAAAGCTGAGGCATAGAGCTGAACCCACGCTGACTGCAGTATGTATGCGCATGGGTGCTCAGTCCTGTACAACTCTTTGGACTGCAGCCCACCAAGCTCCTCTGTCCTTGTGATTTTCCAGGCAAGAATACTGGGGTGGGTTGCCATTTCCTCTGCCAGGGGATCTTCCCATCCCAGGGATTGAACCTGCATCTCCTGTGTCTCCTGCATTGAAGGCAGATTCTTCACCGCTCTAGCCGTTAGGGAAGCCCTGTCTGGCTTCAGAGGTCATGCTTTTAACCACTTGCTGACACTGCCCTGATTGAATTGCAAAGGCACTAGCGTTGGTAGATGTGGAGATTGCGAGAATTCAGGAGCTAGATGGGAACAACTTCATTAATGTCCAGCTAAGGGAAGTTCTGTAATGCCTAGCGCTGAGAGCGAATTCTAAGAATTGGAGAGGATTCTATAGCACATGTCCTTTTCTGTAAACTGTCAGACACTACCAGAAATCCTGTGAAATGTTCAGTTCTGTATGACTATATGAACTCGGAAAGAAGTCTGTTCATTCATCCCGCTGAACAACTGAAACCATTTCTTTATGTAATACTAGTCAGGAATGCAAAAGTGTATTAAAGTGGTCACATATGACTGAGAAAGAAGATAGTTTCTGACTCTGTTTTGTTGCTCAGATGATTAAACTGCCATTTGTTTTATAATAGATAAGGCTATCCTTTATTCCATTGTTTTATAGGATGGTGTGATAGTTAAAATCCTGTCCAAATATTGATTATATTTGACCCCATAGTTCTGCATTCTTTGTGTTTCCGTCTTTTCCGTCTGAATCCAAGTGAAAAATAGATGTCCTTCAGGCGTTTTGCCTATTTGCCACTAGAGGGCACTATCTAGTCTTTTATCTCTGAAAAAACAAGCCCTAATTAAGTGTTCGGCTTTGTTTCCGGCATGTGTCTCAAACGTGGAAGGAGGCCAGAAGAAGCTGTTTTAACAATCTGTCTCAGATTTATTATCGGAAAATCATTTAAAGGAGGATGGTGCCGCACTGAAGTTCTCTGTGCTTTAGATACATTAGCTCTGAATCCCACAACCTTCCTTCTATGGATGAGGAAATAGAAATTCAGGAAAGTCATGTAACTTCCCCAAGGACACACAAGTACAGAACAACGACTCAATTTAGGCTCTGAACCTAAATCAGGATTGAATTAAAAAGGAAAATTTCCATGATGCCACCGACTGATTTCCTGAACTGAGAAGAGGCCCAGGAAGTTTCATCCGCCCCCCACCCACCCCCCACCCCACCCCCGCCCCGCAGTTCACTTTGATAATGAGAAGTTACAAGGAGTTGAAGATAAATGATAGCAGCAACTCTAAATGTGTTTATAGCTAACAGAGTCTGACAAAACAGCCATCTGGATGTACTAGACCCTTTGTTTTCAATTCCACAAAATCAAATTTGTCTCCATCCTACTTGCTCGAAGGGTGCAATTAATAGGACCATTTAAGGGGACAGATAAAACAAAGCAGTTTCTTTCATAAAGGAACCATGTTTTTGCCTTAGACCTGACCTTCTGCTAGCCTTCGTCAACTACTCTTTCTTGGGTGATCAAGTGTAAATGTCTAGGAACCATTTTTAGTGGTGATATCTGTGGGCCTTGATAGTACAATTTCTGCTATGAAGTGGTGCTGTAATGACTTTCCATTGTTCCACAAACACGGCTCCATTTGGCAGTGATGTGCATTAAATTTATCTCACACTAAGTAATGACTTCATGGAAATTGATTGAGGTATGCACTTTATAATCCCTCATTTCCAGTTTTGGCCTGAACCTACACCTGTTCACTAAGACCATAATGAAGTTAGAATTATTATAATGCCCTTGCATTTCCTGGCCTAGGTGCTATTAATAAGGAGCTTATCTTATTTTCTATGAGGAGATGGAAAATAAATTTTCAGTCCTGACAGAAACAATTATATATAGAAAAAGGTATCCAGAGTTATCCTGTATGAAACCCATCCTACCTGGAGATAAAACCACTTAAACCTTAATCTTCAAGGAAAGGAATAAAGAATACGCACTGTCAGTGACAGTTGTTATAAAAACAGGACCAAGAGTTAGTCTTTTTGTTCTGTAAACTTAGGCTACCAAGCCATTTCATATTAAGTCTGTGAATGTAACGTCATAGCGCTAAAAAACCTGAAGAAAGAAAAGTACAAGGAAACTTTATTCTACACATACCGCAAACACTCATTTCAGTTGAGTTAGACATCAGGCACTTTCAGTCTAGAAATGTCTTCGGCTGGGATCAGGTTTTTAATTTCCTCTTCTCTGAAATCTTGGAGCCACTGTTGTTCCCCAAATAAGCTTGTTGACATAGATTTGGTTTTTTAATTATTACATTATTCTAATGATAAATAAGCTAGTTAATTCCACTAACCAAAAACCTCTGAAAGACCAATAGCATCTAAAGATTTTATTATGGAAATAGAGTTCATGCACAATATTGTTAGCTTCAGGTGTACTTATAGTGATTTGACATTTGTATATATTACAAAATGTTTGCCATAATGTCTGATAAACCTCTGTCCCCATATAAAGTTATTACAATATTATTAACCGTATTTCTTATGTTGTATATTTATATTCTTGTGGCTTATTTATAACTGGAGATTTTTCCCTGTTAATGGCCTTCACTCTGGCAATCTAAAAACCAAAACAAAACGAGATTCACAGATACAGCACCTAAGGACTTTAAGATTCATCTGTAGGAGCACAGCCTGCTGTGCCATTTTCTGTCACTATATCGGTGCAAGAACTAGGCCCAAGTGTGCATGTGAGGCAGACTCAATTACGGTCTATTTTGATCACTGGCATTCTGAGGCCTCAGGCCCCTCTCTTCTTTCTTACTCAAGGCGGCAACAATGTGTTTGAGAGAAGCACGTTCCAATTATAGGGATCAGGTGACTCAAAATTTTCTTTCCAACGAAATTAGAATACAAACTAGCTCAGCAACTCCTGGGGAATTCTGCATCACTTTTAAAGCTTTAAGTTCAATTATCATAAGTGGAATGAGCTGAATATAAATAAAGAAACGTGATTTTAATTGCATCTTTTGTTTTGAAATGATTGCAGATTTACATGCAGTTGTAAAAAAGTTCTCCTGTACCCTTTTCCTGTTTACCTGCAGTGGTCTTGCTGGACTCTAGGACAGTCTTGACTCACAGTCAAGAAATAAAGCTAAAAATAATTTGCTAGGAAAGTAATACCCTAGGAATGATACCTTCTTATGGAGGATCTGTCAGTGTATCAAGGATACTATGGGAGAAGAGAGTAGTAATTTCTTTCAGATATCATCCTTAAAACTCCAGTGCACTTGAGCATTTGCAATTATTTTAAATCACTTGGGAGAGGGAGATGACGTTGAGTGCATCAAATTCTCATCTGCTCAACACCTTTATTTCTGCCCTTGCACAGCCACCCTCCACCCCCTTCCGCCCTTCCTTGTGCCCAAGGTAGGGGCAGCCAGCAGGCAGCGGACTTGGCTGAGCTGCACCAATGGGCTCCTTGGACCATCTGGCTCCCAGGTAGGTTTAGTGAAAACCCAGAGGGCAGGAGGACAGTAAAGCCAGTGTGTATTCCCTTGGCCTTGTCTAGCATCCTCGGCTCACTGTGTCCCTCTTGGGACCACAGCTCCTGACAGACAGCTTTCTCCACGGAGCTCCCCTCTCCAAGCATGGCATGTCCTCCCTGCTGTCCCTGCTGCGGGTCTGGCGGTGGGCGCCCCCTCATCCCAGGCCACAACACTTCATGAAGTATTTTCTGTCTCTCCCCTGGAGTCTGCCGTCTGTTTCTATCCCCGAGACTCCAACTGTTAAGTTCAGCAATCACCACATTCTTCCTCTGTCTCTCCTCCTCCTTGCTTTGTAGACACTGGTCTCCTTGGTTTTTCTACTCAGAGCTTTGATGTAGAGGAAGTCGAGAATGAAACCCCAGGAAATCCCAGCATTTGAAAGAACAGTGGTAACAAAGATACATGGTAGACTCCCAGACTCTCATTCTGATTCCTAGCTTGCAACACCTTTTTTGTGTTCCAGAAGCTTCTTTCTGGAGGCCCATAGAAGCCCCAAACTGAACACTTTATGGTGAATGCTGTGATGAGTGGCCCAGAACCCTCCAAAGGCCTTAAATCACCCAGCTGGTGAGAATACTGTTGGAAAACCACCTTCAGCTGTCTGACCTCTTCAGGCAAGAAAACAGCTTTGTCCAAAGAGATCCTGCTTTGAGGCGCCGTCTGTACCTGACTTGTCAGCAAGTCAGCCCTGGCCTCCTCAGCCCAACTCAGGGCAACTCTTATTCCTTATCTATGGCCACATAATCTCAAAACTGGCAACTTAAGACAACATTTATTATCTCACATTCCTGGAGATCGGGAATTCAGGAGTGCCTTATGTTCTGTCTCAGAATATCCCAAGAGGTCATTCAAGTTGCCCGTGGGGCTGAGGTCACCTGAAGGGCCCACTTCGCTGTTGGCAGGCTTCAGTTTCTCCCTATCTGACTTCTCCACAGTTGCTCATGGCGTGGCAGTAACTGCTGTCAAAATTCCATTTTCCATGGAATTAATGACTTTAGCCCAATGCTCTAACTTTCTAGTTCCCTCAGTTACTTCCAGCTGTTAAAATGACTTCTCTCCCCAAGACTCAGTGATTTTAATTTCAAAGCTCTAGTTTCACATCGAATCACTGTCTCTCTTCTCTTCCACCTCCTCTCCTGCAGCAGATAGGGCTGTGACTGTGGTCTGGTCCACACACACCTGCCCATGTTTTTCCATCAGATGAAAAGTGAAGTCGCTCAGTCATGTCCAACTCTTTGCGACCCCAGGGACTATACAGTCCATGGAATTCTCCAGGCTGGAATACTCAAGTGGGTAGTCTTTCCCTTCTCCAGAGGATCTTCCCAACCCAGGGATTGAACCCAGGTCTCCCACATTACAGGTGGATTCTATACCAGCTGAGCCACAAGGGAAGCCCAAGAATACTGGAGTAGGTAGCCTATCCCTTCTCCAGCGGATCTTCCCAACCTAGAAATCAAACTGGGGTCTCCTGCTTTGCAGGTGGATTCTGCAATGAATCCATCAGATGCTCGCTGGTAAAAGTCAGGGTACAGGATTGAAGAAGGGAGAGTGCCTTGTATTGTCCTTGTGGTTAGCGTGGGCAGATGAAGGCTGACAAAGTTGCCTGACAAAGGATTTGCTCCTGGGCAGCAACTCTAGCTGTTAGGGGTGCCTCGTGAGAGGGCTCCATTCTTGACTTCAGGCCCAGCCCCTGAGCTGACAGCCACATATCCCATCCCTCCTCGCCCAGTGCTGGGCTTTCCCAGGTAAGACCAACACTCCAGACATGATCTACTCACCACAGCCAACTCCTGTGCCTTCAGGCGTATCATAGGATTCATCTTCCAAACTTCTCGGTCTTTGAAGGGGGACAGTCTCGACCCCGCTTCACCCAGCAGTCCCCCACCATAGCATCTCTTCCCAATGTACTTTTCCTTGATCCTGGTAGCACAGGGGCTGGACAGAGAGCCTGTAACTGTCCAGACAGGGGCCAGCAACCGCAGAGACTCACACCTGTGAGCAGTCCTCCTGTCAGCTCCCTCACTCAGCTTTGAGGATGAGAAGCAGCCCAGACCCACCCTGACCTTGTTCTGGGGGATAAGTAGTTCTGCATGAGTAGTGTATTTCTACAAAAGGCAACAGCCTTCTCCCATTCAACCTCATCTTATATTAGGGTGTGAGGTGTTGGTGCTGGTTCTACTTCCTGGTTCCTAGCAAGCCCTGTTAAGGAGGGGATGGCCCCAACAGCTGTGATTCTAGTCATTTAGAATGTGGGGTATTTAGCTCATTTGATCCTCAGCTGTGAGCTTTAGGACAGCCTTAGTCACCAGTACTTAGCAGCTGTCACCCATGTTGAAAGTTAACCATCTTTCTCCCAATCACACTCTGATCTCTGTTACCTATTTTGGTAAAAGTTATCACTAACTTTTACCTTCCTGTAGGGTGATCACTGCCCTAAGATGAAGAAGCATCCATACTGAAATCAACGTACTCCTGGGAAGTTGGAAAGGTCAGTCACCCTACCTCTCATTTCAATGACTCCAAGCGGAAGCTGTGAGTAGTTCAATTCCTCCCTGTCTTCATGACCTCTGCACTGTTACTTAGTGATCTTGTTCCTCTGCCTTTAAAGCCTGTGTATCTATGCCCTCTTTCCATTCTGCAGCCATCGTATGCTACTGATTCTCAACTTCATTTCTCACCAGAACTACCTGGGGCAGTTTAAAACTACTAATGTCTGGATCCCATCTCCAGAGATTCTGATTCAGATGATCTGGGGTGGATCCTGAACAGTTACCAGGTGATTCTCGTGTGCCTTCTCTCACCTGAATGACTGCTAATCTGAGCGATCGTCCCAGCTCCAGGTTCCCCCCTCTAATCCATCCTTCACGCTGCAGCCAGAGTTTTCTTTCTTTCTAAAACACAAAGCTGACCATGTCACAGCCCTGCTTAAACCTCCCCTCTGGGTCCCCATTGCTTTCAGGATAAAGCCTTAACTCAGCATGACAGAAGGGGAGCAGAGCATGGGAGATACAGCTGGAGCGGGAGTCAGGGGCCGGATCATTCAGGGCCTGGACCCTTAGGCTGTACTACTTGAGTAGAAATCAATGATGAATAAATCAATCTCAGTCACAGACCTTCTCCACCAGAGCTAGTAGGCTCAACCAGTACAATGACTACAGTCACCGTCCCCCAGTCCAGGCAGAATGAACCATGCCCTTCCTTGTACCATCCTCGTAACCTGAATATGCTTTGACTCTCGCACCTGTCATCTTTATTATTCATATGTATGTGACTTTCTAAAAACCATAGCATCAGTGCCTTGAGGTCAAGAATTATACCATTTTCATTGTTTTATCTTCAACATCAAGCAGAGTACTCAATCCATACTAAATGCTCAGTAAGCAGTTTGCTGAATGAAGGCAAGATACAATGGTTGAGTCTTTCCCCAGAAGTATTTAGAGCTGTGGATTTCACTCCCTTCATCTGTTAAGAATCTCACAGTTATGTGCCTTGCACTAGAATGGATTAATTATGGAAGAACAAGTTATGTATTCAGAATTGTCCGATTTGTCATACACATTGTGTGCACCGAGTAGAGGGAATCCTCTCTCATAGGGGAAGTATAGGGCTGACAGATCTTTCTATGACTCCTAAAAGTAAAACAAACCCTGGGGCATCAATTAGCACTGCAATAGAGATGAGTCATAGCATGGCCTTTGACTAAGGATACTGGCACATTCAAAGGCAGTCTGAAGGTAAAAAGAGGAATGGTCCTTTTAATGGTAGAATTATGGGTGGTAAAGCTTGATTTTGGTCAGGAATTACAACCCCTAACTTCTCTAATTAGCTCTGAGCAAGAGCACTAGAGAAAGCCACACAAGGATGTCTGCTGAGCCCCTAAGAGAGCTCTCAATCAGCTCCCCAGTGGGAATTCCTTGATCCTGCAATTCAAACTGTGAGACTCAGCCTCCACAATGCTTCCCAGGAGAAGGAAGAGCCATGTTGCTGCTTTGTCAGTGGGTCCTCCTAATTTGTCAGTTATTCTGGAATAGACTACATCATAAATTTTTACTCATCTCAAGCATCTCAGTGCCAAAACTGTCCTCTTTTCTCCAGGGGCAGGCTGCACATGAGCTTCACAACCTTTGGCTCTAAAGACCAACTCAGTCTCACACTGATCTTCAGTCTCTTTTACTCACATACGTGGTTTCTCTGGTCCTTCAAGTCATCTGACTTGCTAATTAAAATTGCTTCTGACCCCTATTTGTTTTATTTGTATTTGCATTCTCTTCCAACAATCACTAATTTTAAAATACAGTAAGCCAGCACGGTACTACCAAAAACAGTTACTCTTCCCTCCGTCCCTGTCAATGTATTATTTCCCCAGGTTACTGGTTAAGCACAGTGATCAGCCATCCTGGTTGGCCTGGGACCTAAGGATTTTAGTACTGGGCAAGCTGGGACAGTTGGTCATCCTACACCAGGTGGCTGGCTGGTAACGTCAAAGGAATGATACAGGCGCGAGACTCTAGGTCAGAAGGCAGGAGGGTGTAAACGCTAGAGAGAAGATGAAAGAGTAGATGGAGTACAAGTACATATATTTCTACTTGTACTATCAAGTAGAAAGAAGGCAGAGGGACTGAAAGCATTTGTGGAAGAAAAAAATCAAGAATAATCAAAATATTAATAGGAGAAGACAGAACCCTGGGAAAATGAAACCTTCCAGGTGTAGAGAACTATACCTGGGAACCACTGCAGAAAGAATAAACAGGTAAATAGAAGGGCAAGTGCTATGTATGCCATGTCGAATAGGAAGGGAATGAAGAATAAGACTTGCGAAAGCATACCTTTCTACATGTGGTTATTTCTTTTTTTTTTCAAAATGTTCCTTCTGAAAAGAATAGTACAGTCTTTCCTGGTGTTATATGTAAAACATAGCATTGTATAATGTTTGAAGAAAATAAGAACAAGAATGAAATGAAAATGAAATGTTAATTGCTCAGTTGTGTCCAACTCTTTGTGATCCCATGGACTGTAGCCCACCAGGCTCCTCTGTCCATGGGATTCTCCAGGCAAGAACACTGGAGTGGGTTGCCATTTACTTCTCCAGGGGATCTTTCCAATCCAGGGATCAAACCCAGGTCTCCCAAATTGCAGGCAGATTCTTTATCAACTAAGCCACCAGGGAAACCCTGGGAACAGAAATAAATCAGTTTAAAAATAATTGCTTGTATGAAAGTAATTTTCCCTTATCCCTCAAAGAGAGGGAGGTTATCATCTGCTGGAAAATTACTAGGTCAGCCTATATTTAATCTAACTTCTTGGGGTAGCAATCATTTTGTTAACTTGACAGACATTAATGAAGTACCTAAATGAAGTGTTGAGTTCCATTTAAAATTCTGTACAGTCGTTCTTCTCCAGGGTTTGTTTTGTGTTCTGTGTTGGCTCAATCACTGTGGGATGCTTGGCATCCTCGGTTCCAGGGCATTAAGTGTTTGGAGGCCCCCAGGCATAGTAACAATCCCTGGTTGAGAACCATTTTCAAACTTGTCCCATCATAAATATCTCAGGGGACCAATCAATTACAGGCTCAAGGGCTCTCCACCTCACATCTGAATCAGTATCTCTATTGGAGGAAACCAGAAATCTGGACATTCAATAGGAGTCCCTCCCAGGGGACTCAAAACCAGACAAACTTAGAAAACAATGACTGTATTCCTTTCCCCTGATATGCCAATGTGATCCCAAGTGCTTTTGGTCAGTCAGAAGTTTGCTGCAGTCTGATGTCACCTGATAAGTTCCTGCCTAGTCTCTACAATACCAGCAATTAAGGACAAAAGAGAAGTTTATGTCACTAAATTAGATTGACAGGTAGGAGAGAATTGACAAAGAAGTATGCTCAGCAGGTTGTCTTAAATAGAAATGTTTTGGATGGGAATATTGTCTCCGAATGCTTGATGTCCCCGCAATGAATGACATTTTATTTATTGTACTACAAAGGTTATTCTACAAGTCTTATCATGACAAAGCTTCTTACCTTGCCACAAATGCACTTTTGAAGAAATATGTACTTACATACTACTTCACAGAGCAATGTGAAGATTTTCTTAAGACTTGGCTTCAGTAAGCAAAAAAAAAAAAATGTAGAACTTTAGAAATAACCAAGTAGACGTTTATTTTTTTTTTTTTTTTACCAAGTAGACCTTTAAAAAGAACAGTAATTATGATCCACTAATGAAGCATTTTTGGGGGTCATATTGTTGTTGTTGTTCAGTCTCTAAGTCATGTCCGACTCTTACAACCCATGGACTGCAGCACGCCAGGTTTCCCTGTCCTTCACTGTCTCCCAGAGTTTGCTCAAACTCCTGTCCATTGAGTTGGTGATAGCATCCAACCATCTCCTTGTCTGTAGCCTGCTTCTCCTCCTGCCCTCAATCTTTCCCAGCATCAGGGTCTTTTCCAGTGAGTTGGCTCTTCACATCAGGTGGCCAAAGTATTGGAGCTTCAGCTTCAGCATCAGTCCTTCCAATGAATATTCAGGGCTGATTTCTTTGGTTGTTGTTCAGTTGCCAAATCCTGTCCCATTGTTCACAACCCCATGGACTATAGCATGCCAGACTTCCCTGTCCCTCACCATCTCCCAGAGTCTGCCCAGGTTCGTGTCCATTGAATTGGTGATGCCATCCCACCATCTCATTCTCTGTTGCCCTCTTCTTCTGCCTTTAGTCTTTCCCAGCATCAGGGTCTTTTCCAATGAATAGGCTCTTTGCATCAGGTGGCCAAAGTATTGGAGCTTCACCTTCAGCATCAGTCCTTCCAGTGAGCATTCACGGTTGATTTCATTTAGGATTGACTGGTTTAAGCTCCTTGTTGTCCAAAGGACTCTAAAGAGTCTTCTTTTGTTATAAAGCATAAAGTGAGATGTGTCTAATTAATTTATATAACATGCCCATGAGAAAATTCTCAAAGATATTTGTAATACATAAAATAATGGCTATCATTTATGGATACTAGGCATTGTATTAAGTACCTGACCTTTTATAGTGTGTCCAACCATACTAGTCTGCCTGGAATGTCTCAGCTTTAGCACTGAAAGTCTTACCAAGAAACCACTTAGGTCTGGGTGGACCGTGCCTATTTGTTACCCTACATCTTCATCTGATTTAATCTTCAAAACAACCACATGTGATTGGTACTATAATTACCCCCATTTTACAGGTGAGGAAACTGAAGCATAGAGGGGTTAAGCAAACTGACCAAAATGACTGGTCTAGAAAGTTGCAGAGTTGGTACTCAAACCCCCATCTGTTTCCATTTGTTTGCTTCCAAACAAATGGTCTACTTTCCTAGCTATTTTTTGCCAAGAAGTTACAGTCCTTACAGATTTCATTATTTCTTCCTTGTCCCAGGAATAAAGTTTTTCTATAAACTTAGCATCAAAGGAGCCTATTTAAAATTTCCTAGCAAATCAAAAAAAAACAACAAAAACAGTTCCATGAGAAATTGTATCCCATTCGATAGCAACAGAAAATTAAAGCCACACTGAGTTTTCCAAGCCTTTGTATGTTGCTTGGAGAATTTGAGAATACTGGGCTTGGGGAGATGAGACAAGAGCACAGGGAAATCCCACCCTTTTGAAAAGTAGTGTTTGGGGAGAATGGTATGTGCCTGGCAGCTTCTCTGAAGAGTATGGCCACCCCATTGTAGCATTTCAAAGAGGATGAGATGGTGGTTGCCCTATCCAGTCACATCCACAAGGGGAATTGAAGAAAGGGATATGTTTTCTAGCCTGCCATTCAACCAAAATGGCTTATTTGATTTCCCCTAGTAATAAACCCTGAGCTTAAATGAAGTTCTGGGCTTGCATCTCCAGTTCAAATTGGAAAATAGTTTTCAAATTCACTGAAAACTAGACTTTTAAAAATTTGTGCTTATTGCATCTTATAGATCATATCCTGCTGAGATTGTTGGTTCTGAAAATTCTGATTTCTTCAGAATACCTCGACAGAATAAAGATGGGACATATTCATTGAATTAATAAAACAGTTTTGCGTGTATTGAATCACTCTTGTGACCCGAGAATAAATATATCTTGATTGTGGTATATAATCCTTTTTATGTACTGTTGGATTTGATTTGCTAATATTTTGTTGAGGATGTTTATGTCTAAACACATTAAAGATATTGGCCTGTAATTTTCTTTTTTGGTAGTGTATTTGGTTTGAGTATCAGAGTAATGGCCTTGTAAAGTGAATTTGGAAGTATTCCTTCCTCTGCAATTTTTTTGAATAGTGTGAGAAGGAAGGTGTAAGTTCTTCTTTATGTATTTGGTAGAATTGCCCTGTGAAGCTGTCTGTTCCTAAACTTTTGTTTCCTGGAATATTGTCTTATTACATATTTGATTTAGCTTCTAAAGATCAATCTGTTCAAATTGTCTGTTTCTTCTTGACTCCTTCTTGATAGGCCATGTATTTCTTCTAGGTTGTTCATTTTATTGGCAAATAGTTGTTCATAGTAATCTCTTACGATCCTTTGTATTCCTGTGGTGTTGGTTCTAGATTCTCCTTTTTCATTTCTGATTTTACTGATTTTGACTTTCTTGATGAATCCTATTAGTGCTTTATCAATTTTATTTTTTCAAAAAACTAGCTCTTGGTTTCATTAATGTTTTTGTTTTTTTAATCTCTGTTTTATTTATTTCCTCCTTTAATTATTTTTTTCCTTCTGCTGGCTTTTGGCTTTGTTCTTCTTTTTCTAATTCTTTTAGGTGGTAGATTAGGTTGTTTTGAGATTTTTCTTTCCTTTTTTTTTTTTTTTTTGAGTAAGGCCTGTATCACTGTGAACTTTCCTTTTAGAACGACTTACGCTGCATCCCGCAGATTTTTGGAAGTTGTGTTTTCATTGTTGCTTGTCTCAAGGCATTTTCTGATTTCCTCTTTGACTCACTGATTTTTTAGTAGCATGTTGTTTAGTCTCCTTGTGATCATTTGCAAGTCTGATCATTGCAAGTTTTTCCATTTATCTTTCTGTGGTTGATTTCTAGTTTTGTATCGCTGTGATCCAAAAATTACTGTGGTCTTAAATTTGTTGAGGCTTGTTTGGTGTACCAGTATGTGGTCAATCCTAGAAAATATTCTATACACACTTTAAAAGACTGTGTATTCTTTTATGTTTTTGGATGTAGCCTCACATAGATATCAATTCAGTCCAACTATTCTATTGCATCATTTAGGATCTTTATCATCTTACTGATTTTATGTCTGAAAAAGCTGTCCATTTTCAGAGAAGTATTAAAGTCTCCTACTATAATTGTATTCCTGTCAATTTTTCCATTTATTGTCTGTATTTGTTTTGCTCCTATGTTGGATGCGTGTATATTAATGAATATAATATCCTCTTCTTGTATTGATCACTTTATATTATATAATGCCTCCTTTATCTTTTGTTATAGCCTTCCTTTTAAAGTCTGTTTTGTCTGATATGAGTATTGCTCTTCCTGTTTTCTTGCTGTTTCTGTTTGCATTAAATATCTTTTCCCACTCCCTCACTTTTGTCTGCATGTGTCTTTCACCCTGAAGTGAGTCTCCTATAGATAGCAGATTGGGGTATCTTGTTTTTTAATCCAGTCATCCTAAGTCTATTGATCAGAATATTTAGTTTATTGACATTTAAACTAATTATTGATAAGTATATACTTATTACCATTTTATTTCTTGTTTTCCTGTTGTTTTTGTAATTCTTTGTTTCTCTCATTGTGGTTTAACAGTTTTCTTTTGTAGTATGCTTGAGTTCCTTTTTTTTTTGGTTTTATGTATCTATTGTAGGTTTCTGATTTGTGGTTACCATGGAGTTCATATATATTGACCCAAAATTGTATCTACTTGTTTTAAATGGATTATCATTTAAGTTCAGTTCAGTTCAGTCACTCAGTCCTGTCTGACTCTTTGTGACCCCATGAACCACAGCACACCAGGCCTCCCTGTCCATCACCAACTCCTGGAGTCCACCCTAACCCATGTCCATTGAGTCGGTGATGCCATTCAGCCATCTCATCCTCTGTCGTCCCCTTCTTGTCCTGCCCTCAATCTTTCCCAGCATCAGGGTCTTTTCAAATGAGTCAGCTCTTCACATCAGGTGGCCAAAGTATTGGAGTTTCAGCTTCAACATCAGTCCTACAAATGAACACCCAGGACTGATCTCCTTTAGAATGGACTGGTTGGATCTCCTTGTAGTCCAAGGGACTCTCAAGAGTCTTCTCCAACACCACAGTTCAAAAGCATCAATTCTTCGGCACTCAGCTTTCTTTATAATCCAACTCTCACATCCATACGTGACTACTAGAAAAACCATAGCCTTGACTAGATGGACCTTTGTTGACAAAGTAATGTCTCTGCTTTTTAATATGCTATCTAGGTTGGTCATAACCTTCCTTCCAAGGAGTAAGCGTCTTTTAATTTCAAGGCTGCAATCACCATCTGCAGTGATTTTACAGCCCAGAAAAATAAAGTCAGCCACTGTTTCCCCATCTATTTGCCATGACACATTCTAAAGGATCTACATTCCTTACTCCCCTCCCCTACATCTTGTGTTTGGAGTGTTATATTTTACATCTTAATGCTTATTATCCTTTTACTCTTGATTATAGTTACTGTTGTTGTTTAGTCACTAAGTCATGTTGGATTTGTTTGCAACCGCATGGACTGTAGCCCACCAGGTGCCTCTGTTCATGGGATTTCCCAGGCAACAATACTGGAATGGGTTGCCATTTCCTCCTCTAGAGGATCTTCCGGACCCAGGATTGAACCTGGGTCTCCTGCATTGGCAGACAGATTCTTTACCACTGAACCACCAGGGAAGCCCTTATTGTAGTTATGGTTGCTTTTATAATTTTTTGTCTTTTAATATACATATTGGCTTAAGTAATCTTCAGTCCTTACTTTATATTTGCCTATATTTGGGAGATTTTCTGTGGATCACAATAAACTGTGGAAAATCCTGAAAGAGATGGGAATACCAGAACACCTGACTTGCCTCTTGAGAAACCTATATGCAGGTCAGGAAGCAATAGTTAGAACTGGACATGGAACAACAGACTGGTTCCAAATAGGAAAAGGAGTACGTCAAGGCTGTATATTGTCACCCTGCTTATTTAACTTACATGCAGAGTACATCATGAGAAATGCTGGGCTGGAAGAAGCACAAGCTGGAATCAAGATTGCCGGGAGAAATATCAATAACCTCAGGTATGTGGATGACACCACCCTTATGGCAGAAAGTGAAGAGGAACTAAAAAGCCTCTTGATGAAAGTGAAAGTGGAGAGTGAAAAAGTTGGCTTAAAGCTCACCATTCAGAAAACTAAGATCATGGCATCTGGTCCCATCACTTCATGGGAAATAGGCAGTGAAACAGTGGAAACAGTGTCAGACTTTATTTTTTTGGGGCTCCAAAATCACTGCAGATGGTGACTGCAGCCATGAAATTAAAAGACGCTTACTCCTTGGAAGGAAAGTTATGACCAACCTAGATAGTATATTGAAAAGCAGAGATATTACCTTGCCAACAAAGGTCCATCTAGTCAAGGCTATGGTTTTTCCTGTGGTCGTGTATGGATGTGAGAGTTGGACTGTGAAGAAGGCTGAGCGCCAAAGAATTGATGCTTTTGAACTGTGGTGTTGGAGAAGACTCTTGAGAATCCCTTGGACTGCAAGGAGAGCCAACCAGTCCATCCTAAAGGAGATCAGTCCTGGGTATTCATTGGTAGGACTGATGCTGAAGCTGAAACTCCAATACTTTGGCCACCTCATGTGAAGAGTTGACTCATTGGAAAAGACCCTGATCCTGGGATGGGTTGGGGGCAGGAGGTGAAGGGGACGACAGAGGATGGAGATGGCTGGATGGCATCGCTGACTCGATGGACATGAGTCTGAGTGAACTCCAGGAGTTGGTGATGGACAGGGAGGCCTGGTGTGCTGCGATTCATGGGGTCGCAGAGTTGGACGCGACTGAACTGAACTGAATAGATTCTTACTTCCACATTTCTTTTAGGATAGGTTTAGTATTGCTGAATTCTTTTAGTTTTTGCTCGTCTGAGAAATTCTTTATCTCTCCTATTCTAAATGATAATTGTGCTGGGTAGAGTATCCTAAGTTGCAAGTTTTTGCCTTTCAGGACTTTGAATATGTCATGCTACTCCATTCTGGCCTGCAAAGTTTCTGCAGAGAAATCAACTGGTAGCCTTATGGGGATTCCCTTGTATATGACTCTTCATTTTTCTACTGCTGCCTTTAGAATCCTCTCTTTAATTTAAGCCATTTTAATTATGATATGTAGTGGTGTGCCATCATTTGGGTTCATCCTATCTGGGACTCTGTGCTTCCTGTGCCTGGTGTCTGTTTCCTTCTTTAGATTTGGGAAGTTTTTAGTCATAATTTCTTCAGATACATTTTTGACCCCCTTCTCTCTCTTTTCTCCTATGGAACCCCTATAATGTGAATGTTGGCACATTTTATATCAAATGGCACCCCACTCCAGTACTCCTGCCTGGAAAATCCCATGGACAGAGGAGCCTGGTAGGCTGCAGTCCATGGGTTCACTAAGAGTCGGACACGACTGAGCGACTTCACTTTCACTTTTCCACTTTCATGCATTGGAGAAGGAAATGGCAACCCACTCCAGTGTTCTTGCCTGGAGAATCCCAGGGACGGTGGAGCCTGGTGGGCTGCCGTCTATGGGGTCGCACAGAGTCGGACACGACTGAAGCGACTTAGCAGCAGCAGCAGCATAGCCCTCTTACATTGCTTTCTTTTCATTTGTCTCTCTGTTTGCCATTCTGATTGGGTGATTTTCATTATTGTATCTTCCAGATCACTTATGCATTCTTCTGTGTCGTTTAGCCTGCTATACATTGCTCTTAGAGTGCTTTTTATCTCAGAAATTGAATTATCTATTTTTGATTGGGTCTTCTATATAGTTTCTAGTTCCTTATTAAAATGATCTGGGCTTATAAAAATTCTCTTTCTTAATTCATAAGTATTTTGTTAAGAACTTTTAAAATTCATTGTCTGGTAGACTGATTATCTTTTTTTATTTTTTCAGGGGCTTTTCTCTTGCTCTTTCAGTTGAGAATATTATTTCTTAACTTTCTCTGTCTCTATAAATATAGGTGAAACAGTCATCTATTGTGGTGTTTTTATGTGGGAACATTTCTCTGTAGACTGCATGTGTCCAGTGTCTTTGGTGCAAGAAATTTTATGTGAATGCCAGCCACATCCTTCCTCAGGTGTGCTGGTCACTATCACCTTGATAGGGGGTGTGGCTTGTGTTGAAGGAGCTAAAACCTGCACAAGGTGTGAGATAGGATTTCCTCTCTGTTTAGTGGCTTCACCATCTTACCAGAAGTAGGGTCTGCTCCCAAGTTGCTGGAGTGGTAGCCTTGAAGGTTGAGCAGGTTTTGTTCCTTTTAAGTGTGTTTTTCCTTCTCCCCACACTGGGGCCTTGCCCTTTACCCCCGAGGAAGTGGGTGTTGAAGCCTGTGGGGCTTGTGTGCTTGCAGAGGTCCAGTGTGCTTTCTGTATATGTGTCTGCACCTCCACTCACACACAGCCCAAAGTCATGTCTTCTCCCTTGTTGTGGTTGTCCCAGATCTAGTACAAGGTTGTGGCATGAAGTGAGCAGGCCTGAGTGTTTGTTTGCTCTACCACGACTGGAGATTGCAGCATTGCAGTTGCAGGAATTGAAGCAGCTGTGCCATTGTCAGAAGGCTGGGCTACTTCTGTGGTGCTGTTTGAGTGAGTGCCAGAATGGCTGCCACGGCCCCCCCACCTGAATCACCTCCCAGGTCACCTCTGCATCTCTAGATTAAGTCTTTTCTCAGGACCTGGCTGTCCTACATCCAGCGTAAAGCTATGGCATGGAATGGGCAGGACTGGAGCATTTACTCAGCTGGACCTGGGGATGGCCATGTGTGTGGGGAGGAATCTTTCTTGCAGCCTCGGTTGTTTTCTTCCAGCTTTCTGCAAGTTTTCAGTTAGTTTTCTGTGAGAATTGTTCCACATATAGATATATTTTTGATATGTTTATGGTAGGAGGTGAGCTCCATGTCTACTTACTCCGCCATCTTGACCCCTCTCCACTTTTGGCATTTTGAAACTTAAACTTTGATTCTTCTCTGCATACAATAAGCTTTGGCATATCCTTATTATGACGTACAATACTTCCATTAAAATCACATCCTAAACAAAAGCTTTTTGACATAGAGATATCCCCACAAAAAAAAGGTGAAAAATTTATATACCTTTTCTTAAATTTATTTTTTAATTGGAGGAAGATTGCTTTATAATGATGTGTTGGTCTCTGTAGTACAACAGTGTGAATCAGCCGTAATTATACTCATAGCCCCTCCCTTCTGAGCCTCTCTCCCCTCCCCCCATGTATACCTTTTGTAACTTGCTTTTCCTCCTTAAATTTAGTGAGTATTTTCCCACTTCAGTTAGTATTTTTCTGGAAAATAATTTTTATTAGCAGGATAGTATTTTATAACTTGAATAGACTTTAGTTTGCTTAACAAATTTCTTACATTTTCAACATTTCAAATTACAGAATGCCTCACAAATTTTGTATAATTTTATTGTAACAGAGTAAATTCTTTAATTCTTGCTCTTCTACTTCTAAAATTATATTAAAAGCCTTAACATACTCTCTGGCAGAAAGATTGTTCTAATTTATGCTACAAATCAGCAACAAAAAGTATTGTTTACCATACTGAGCAACACTGAATATCATCATAATTTTTAGTCTTATTGACTAGACAAAATCCCCCCAAAATGCAAATATTTCTTCAGTTCAGTTCAGTCCAGTCACTCAGTCATGTCTAACTCTTTGCAACTCCATGGACTGCAGCACACCAGGCTTCCCTGTCCATCACCAACTCCCAGAGCCTAACTCAAACTCATATCCATCACGTTGGTGATGCCATCCAACCATCTCATCCTCTGTCATCCCCTTCTCCTCCTGCCTTCAATCTTTCCCAGCATCAGGGTCTTTTCCAAAGACTTGGTTCTTCGCATTAGGTGGCCAAAGTATTGGAGTTTCAGCTTCAGTACTTCCAATGAATATTCAGGACTGATTTCCTTTAAGATGGACTGGTTGGATCTCCTTGCAATTTCCTCTTATGTTTTCCTATTTTTTGTTGTTTTTTAGTTCCTTGGGCACAAGAGGCCTTTCTTGTGCCCGAGGAAGAATATATAGGTGGATACGCCATTCAGAGTTGTGAAAGGACACAAAAAGCATACTTAGCTTGGATTTTTAAAAAATATATAATAAAATGAGTATTTACATGGATGTGGGCAGGGCTGAGGGACCGACAAAAATGAGGCACTGTGATATTGAGATTTCTAGTAAGAAACATATATTCCATCCTGGGATCCATTGGAGTTTCCGAAGTAAAGAGAGAGACAAAAGACATTTTTTGTTATGTTAAGAGTGACCTTTGGAAAACCCCTAGGTAACCTAAGGATAGTATTCTTGCCTTGAGAACGCCATGAACAGTATGAAAAGGCAAAATGATAGGATACGGAAAGAGGAACTCCCCAGGTCAGTAGGTGCCCAATATGCTACTGGAGATCAGTGGAGAAATAACTCCAGAAAGAATGAAGGGATGGAGCAAAAGCAAAAACAATACCCAGCTGTGGATGTGACTGGTGATAGAAGCAAGGTCCGATGCTGTAAAGAGCAATATTGCATAGGAACCTAGAATGTTAGGTCTATGAATCAAGGCAAATTGGAAGTGGTCAAACAGGAGATGGCAAGAGTGAATGTAGACATTCTAGGAATCAGCGAACTAAAATGGACTGGAATGGGTGAATTTAACTCAGATGACCACTATATCTACTACTCTGGGCAGGAATCCCTCAGAAGAAATGGAGTAGACATCATGGTCAACAAAAGAGTCTGAAATGCAGTACTTGGATGCAATCTCAAAAACGACAGAATGATCTCTGTTCGTTTCCAAGGCAAACCATTCAATGTCACAGTAATCCAAGTCTATGCCCCAACCAGTAATGCTGAAGAAGCTGAAGTTGAACGATTCTATGAAGACCTACAAGACCTTTTAGAACTAACGCCCAAAAAAGATGTCCTTTTCATTATAGGGGACTGGAATGCAAAAGTAGGAAGTCAAGAAACACCTGGAGTAACAGACAAATTTGGCCTTGGAATATGGAATGAAGCAGGGCAAAGATTTTGCCCAGAAAATGCACTGGTCATAGCAAACACCCTCTTCCAACAACACAAGAGAAGACTCTATACATGGACATCACCAGATGGTCAACACCGAAATCAGATTGATTATATTCTTTGCAGCCAAAGATGGAGAAACACTATACAGTCAACAAAAACAAGACCAGGAGCTGACTGTGGCTCAGATCATGAACTCCTTATTACCAGATTCAGACTGAAATTGAAGAAAGTAGGGAAAAACACTAGACCATTCAGGTATGACCTAAATCAAATCCCTTATGATTATACAGTGGAAGTGAGAAATAGATTTAAGGGACTACATCTGATAGATAGAGTGCCTGATGAACTATATGAGGTTCATGACATTGTACAGGAGACAGGAATCAAGACCATCCCCATGGAAAAGAAATGCAAAAAAGCAAAATGGCTGTCTGGGGAGGCCTTACAAATAGCTGTGAAAAGAAGCGAAGCGAAAAGCAAAGGAGAAAAGGAAAGGTATAAGCATCTGAATGCAGAGTTCCAAAGAACAGCAAGAAGAGATAAGAAAGACTTCCTCAGCGATCAATGCAAAGAAGTAGAGGAAAACAACAGAATGGGAAAGACTAGAGATCTCTTCAAGAAAATTAGAGATACCAAGGGAACATTTCATGCAAAGATGGGCTCGATAAAGGACACAAATGGTATGGACCTAAGAGAAGCAGAAGATATCAAGAAGAGGTGGCAAGAATACACAGAAGAACTGTACAAAAAATATCTTCATGACCCAGGTAATCACGATGGTGTGATCACTGACCTAGAGCCAGACATCCTGGAATGTGAAGTCAAGTGGGCCTTAGAAAGCATCACTACGAACAAAGCTAGTGGAGGTGATGGAATTCCAGTTGAGCTATCTCAAATCCTGAAAGATGATGCTGTAAAGTGCTGTACTCAATATGCCAGCAAATTTGGAAAACTCAGCAGTGGCCACAGGACTGGAAAAGGTCAGTTTTCAATCCAATCCCAAAGAAAGGCAATGCCAAAGAATGCTCAAACTACCACACAATTGCACTTATCTCACATGCTAGTAAAGTAATGCTCAAAATTCTCCAAGCCAGGCTTCAGCAATACATGAACCATGAACTTCCTGATGTTCAAGCTGGTTTTAGAAAAGGCAGAGGAACAAGAGATCAAATGGCCAACATCCACTGGATCATGGAAAAAGCAAGAGAGTTCCAGAAAAACATCTATTTCTGCTTTATTGACTATGCCAAAGCCTTTGACTATGTGGATCACAATAAACTGTGGAAAATACCTCAAGAGATGGGAATACCAGAACACCTGACCTGCCTCTTGAGAAATCTGTATGCAGGTCAGGAAGCAACAGTTAGAACTGGACATGGAACAACCGACTGGTTCCAAATAGGCAAAGGAGTACGTCAAGGCTGTATATTGTCACCCTGCTTATTTAACTTATATGCAGAGTACATCATGAGAAATGTTGGGCTGGAAGAAACAAAAGCTGGAATCAAGATTGCCAGGAGAAATCTCAATAACCTCAGATATGCAGATGACACCACCCTTATGGCAGAAAGTGAAGAGGAACTAAAAAGCCTCTTGATGAAAGTGGAAGTGGAGAGTGAAAATGTTGGCTTAAAGCTCACCATTCAGAAAACGAAGATCATGGCATCTGGTCCCATCACTTCATTGGAAATAGATGGGGAAAGAGTGGAAACAGTGTCAGACTTTATTTTTCTGGGCTCCAAAATCACTTCAGATGGTGACTGCAGCCATGAAATTAAAAGACACTTACTCCTTGGAAGGAAAGTTATGTCCAACCTGGATAGCATGTTCAAAAGCAGAGACATTACTTTGCCAACAAAGGTCCGTCTAGTCAAGGCTATGGTTTTTCCTGTGGTCATGTATGGATGTGAGAGTTAGACTGTGAAGAAGGCTGAGTGCCGAAGAATTGATGCTTTTGAACTGTGGTGTTGGGGAAAACTCTTGAGAGTCCCTTGGACTGCAAGGAGATCCAACCAGTCCATTCTGAAGGAGATCAGCCCTGGGATTTTCTTGGAAGGAACGATGCTAAAGCTGAAACTCCAGTACTTTGGCCACCTCATGCGAAGAGTTGACTCATTGGAAAAGACCCTGATGCTGGGAGGGATTGGGGGCAGGAGGAGAAGGGGACGACAGAGGATGAGATGGCTGGATGGCATCACTGACTCGATGCACGTGAGTCTGAGTGAACTCCGGGAGTTGGTGATGGACAGGGAGGCCTTGCGTGCTGCGATTCATGGGGTTGCAAAGAGTCAGACATGACTGAGCGACTGAACTGAACTGAGAGACCAGTAACAATGGGAAGTCATTACTCCCTTGATCCTAAAGGAACAGGGGAAAGAAAACAGAAGTATCTATACGGGCTGGAGCCAGAGGAGAAAAGGCAGTCTGATCAGAGCTGCTGACAGAGGGAGGCAATCCCAGCCACAACCTGGAATCAAAACAGCAAGAGGCAGGGAAGAAAATACTTCAATCTGCCTGTCTTTCCGCCGGCTGCTGTCTGTTGGCGCCTTCAGCTGGGTAAACTGAACTTGAAATCAGAGAGCAGTGCCCTGAGGCCACAGAACAGGGCAGAGAAAGACAAGAGAACAATAGAATAACCAACACAGTGGATACTTATGGCATGTTTTTGTTTTTTCCATTTAGTACTTCCATTTTATTTTTATATTCAGTACTTCTAAAATGCATTTGTAATTTTTCTTTTGATTGTACTGTATCATAGGAATAAGCTTTTTATTTAATTTTTCTAGATACCTATATAGTTATCTTAGGTACATACGTGTATCATATTCCTATTCATTTTATCAACTGCCATTATCAAACTAAATTTTTACAGTGGGGTTCTTTTCAGTGTTTCCTACTCTGTTCCACTGATTCATTTATTCTTGTGCAGTAACAGTATTTTAATTATTGTAGCATGACAGTATGTTTTAACACTAGGTAGAGCAGCTCCCAAGTGTTCTTAAGTTCTGATGAAAATTATTTGGAAAAAGTAGCTTTGAAAACCAAGGGGAAATGTCAAATATAAAAACCTTAATTACTCAGCTATGTTTTGAAATGGATACTGCTATGTGATACGTGCAAGTTTTCATTCTCTACTATGCAATCTCACTAGATATTACTCGATAATAGAAGGAAGTGTTTCTGTTTCATTATATTCATTATTTTGGCATATTTTTTAGATCCCACATACACATGATAATATACAGTATTTTTCCTTCTCTTACTTCTTTCACTAAGTACAATATTCACCATGTCCACCCATATTGCATATTGCAAAATTTCATTCTTTTTTTTAATGGCTGATTGGTATTTCATTGTGTATATATACCGCATCTTCTTTATCTTCTCATTTGTTGATTGACACTTAAGTTACTTCTATATTTTTGCTGTCGTAAATAATGCTGCTATGAACATTAGGGTGCATGCATCTTTTCAAATTAGTGTTTTGTTTTGGTCAAATATATACCCAGGAGTGGAACTGCTGTATCATATGGTAATTCTCTTTTTAGCTTTTTTGAGGAACATCTGTTTTTCTACAACAGCTGCACCAGTTGACATTCCCACCAACAGTGGACACATCCTCGCCAACATCTGTTATTTGTGGTCTTTTTGATGAGAGTCTCTGACAAGTGGGAGGTGACATCTCATTGTTTTGATTTGCATTTCCGTGATATTAGCAATGTTAATTATCTTTTCATGCGCCTGTTGGTCATCTGTATGTCTTCTTTGGAAAAATATCTATTCAGGTCTTCTGCCCATTTTTAACTGGGTTGTTTGGGTTTTGTTTTTTTATATTGAGTTGCATGAGCTGTTTACACATTTTGGATATTAACCCCTTAATAGTTGTATCATCTGCAGATATTTTCTCCCGTTCAATAGATTGTCTCTTCATTTTGTTGATGATTTCCTTTGCTGTGCAAAAGCTTCTACATTTAATTAGGTCCCATTTGTTTCTTTTTGCTTTTGTTTCCTTTGCCTTAGGAGATTATTCATATATATTCTCAAATAGAAAATATACACAGATATTATTTCCAAGTATACATAGTGCATTTAAGAAAAATTACTACATACCAGGTCATAGAGAAAGTCTCAACAAATTACAAAGAATGGTATTCTAGAAGCCATTTTATATTACCTCAGTATATTTTTTGTATTTGTCCTTGAAGTTAGAAAACACTAATAAACAGGATTTTGTAAATATATACATGCAAATATACGTGCTCTTATATAGTAAACAATGCTGAGGAAACAGAAAAGAAAATAGTTACTTAGAATTATTTATTTAGTTACTTGGAATTCTTCATTTTTCAAATTTAAATACTGTTCTGTTATTTTGCGGAGAACATCTAGCCAACTCAATTGCCAGAACAGAGTTATTTTCAAATTATGTCTAAGCTATAAATCAGCATATTGAATCAACATTTTAATTCTTGTTTCCAACTAATTATTTGAGAGCCTTTGAAGAGAACAGTGGCTATTATTGAAAAGCATGTTTTTGTTTAGCTGTAGTTTAGTGTGACTCCATGGGCTATAGCCCACCAGGCTCCTCTGCCCATGGGATTTCCCAGGCAAGAAAACCAGAGTGGGTTGCCATTTCCTTCTCCTGCGGCTCTTCCTGACCCAGTGATCAAACCTGTGTCTCTTGCATTGACAGCCGGATTCTTTACTGCTTAACCACCAGGGAAGCTCATATTTTTGTTAAGCTTGTGTAAATGATTCTTAGGTATTCTGGATCTTTTTTTTACCTGAAGTCGTTGTGTTTTTTAAAAATCCCTCGTCAGGTGTGCTAAGACCATTAATAGCAATTTCCAGATAATCACAAGTAGGTGAGAAATAAGCTAAGGGCAGTCAGTGGGATAAAAACCTCCAATGACTTTTGGACTTTCAGGACTGGTTCACCATCTTCAGAAAAAGAAAAATCCTGGAGAAGTTTAAGGGGACTTACACTGCAGATTAAAAATTAGATCAAAATATGAGGTGATCCAGTGATTAAGATATTATGCCTCCACTACAGGGGGGATGGGTTCTATCCTTGGTCAGAGAACTAAGACCCTGCATGCCGATTAGTATGGTCAAAAGATACAGACAAACAAACCCCAAAACAAATATATATATAACAAATATAATATATATAAATTATATATAATTATCACATATATCATATACATGGAGATATATGTCTTTTTAATTAATTTATATATTATGTAATTATATTTTATATTATGATTATATAATTTATGTATTATACATATAATATATATAAAATATCACCATATATATTATACATATATAATATATATAACATCAGCACATATATATTATATATGGTAATGTTATAATATTATATATAATACATAATAATATAATAACATATATATTATATAATATTATATATAATACATAATATTATATGTAAGGTGATGTTAGAGTGTATAATTTGAAGTCAGTGTAGATGCTCTAAGACTGTGATTTGCCTGACACCCTCTTCCTGCAGTTCTGGGTCTGAGACTGTTCTGAATACAAACCCTGTGTACCTTCTGCCTTCTTTTTTCTGAAGCTTGTCGCCTGCCTCCCAAGCCATGCTGCTGCCACCTTTGCCAGAGCCTTTGCTAAACTTCATTAGGTGGCTGCTGTTCAGGCGGAAGCCCTGAATCTGCTCTTTTCTCCCTGACTGAGCCCTACCCAGGTTGAGTCATCCTTCTGTTCCCAGAATGGATGAAATGTCACACTGTGTGGCATGGGTCTGATTTTCTGAGCAGTCACTAAGGGGCTGGATGATACAACTCAGAGTTCAGGAGAGTCTACTCCCTGTGAGTTGGAACTTGACTTATGAGATATGGGAAATAGTAGGGAACAGGGCAGTTTCCCTCTCCTTTATTCCCTGTGGAGTGCTCTAAGATTCGATTTCCTCCTGAAGGTCTTCTAGAGAAGTTCCAGGTGCCTAGCCAACACCCCTGCCCAGAGGCTGCAGTCTCTTTATAGGTCATTGTGAAACAGTGGCCAGCATGGCAGCACATCACATTACTTTGTTTCTCATATTTTCTTGCCTTTTTCTCCCTATTTCCTCACCTTTACCATTCTGGGCTTACACATGCCAAATTGTATTGCAACTTGAAGGCACCCAAATAGTATCTCAGTCTTTTTGTAGAAAAGATTTCCTAAAAGCTATAGAAGAGTTCTCACTTTAGTGGAGAGCTGGCGTTTTCCCCTGGTCCCTAGGAGTCATCCTCCACTTTTCTCCACCTTGCTCTCTGCCCTGGGAGGTTGCTGAACTGTATCTACAGGACACCCATGCCCTCTGGCTACCAGATACGTCCAGCCAATAGGATGCCCCAGTAGGAGATTGGAGGGAGAAGGTATTTATTTTCCTGGTGCATATGAGGTCACCTTGGCTGACTGTGTCCCTCAAGATGAAAGTCAGAGCTGGAGTTCTCTATCTGAACTTCTTTTTGATTTCTGAGACCTGCTTCCTCCTCTCACTCCTTTGGACCTAGGGAACCTAAGAGCTCCACACTGCTACCCTCAGGGTAGGGTGCTGCCTGTGGCTCACGGCCAACCTGCCCACTCCTCTGTAATTTATCTCTTTATAAATAAATTATTCTAATCTGAATTATTCCAATTTGACAGTGCCATCTGCTTCCTGTTGGGATGAGTAATGAGAAGGAGTGGTTAAATAATATTATTGTTTATCTGTGTTGGAATTGTGTGTAACCATTACAAATCACTTAATGTTCTCTAGCAAAAAAAAGTAATGCACTATTTTTTTTTTCTAATCACTTAAGAAGTCAAACAATCAGGGTTCTGGCAAAAACAAACAAGACCAGTCAGAATTCCATCTCCTGTGTGGATGAAAATAATCAATAAGTAATCTATAACAGGAATAGAAATGATTTTTTAAAAAATAAAAAGAGCTTTATTTGAGCCAAACTGAGGACTATCGCCTGGAAGACAGCCTCTCAGCTCTGAGGAACTGCTCCAGAGACACATGATTGTCAACATAGTTTTATATCTTGTCAGAACCAAGAACATTAAATAAGTCAGGCATTAACTTCTTTAGTGGCTCAGACAGTAAAGAATCTGCCTGTAATGCAGGGGACTCAGGTTCAATCCCTGGGTTGGGAAGATCCCCTGGAAAAGGGCATGGCAACCCACTCCAATATTTTTGCCTGGAGAATTCAATGGACAGAGGAGCCTGGCAGGCTACAGGCCATACGTTTGTGGAGAGTCAGACACGACTGAAGCAACTTAGCATGCATGCATACTCCAAGGTTTCAGACAAACAAGTCAGCATTCACATAGTGAGTCAGTATGGCCTTTGCACCAAGGAAGGGAGTCTTACCATGGAAGGAGGAGCAGCACTGGCGTCCCAGGAAGGGATTCATTTGCTCTTTATTTTTAATATAGACATTCTTTACTTCTGGTCAATGTGCCCTTTTCTTTAATAATTAAAGCAGGTGTAAAACAGGCTGTTTTAGTTAGCAGTTAAAATTCAAGTCAACTCACGTATTAGCCAGAATGACTTCCTCATACCTCAATATGTGAAATTTTCTTTTATCACCTGAAAGGGTCTTTAATGAAGGAATCATTTATGGGAGAGCAAGCAGAGTAAAGGGAACCAATAGGGAATTGTGAAGTACCAGGAACAGGAAATGGCAGAAGACATCAGGAAGAAACAGCGTTGGTATTCTGGTGTCTGATACAAGTCCACGTCTCGGAAAAGAAGCTGTCCCTCCAGACCTCCAGTCCTGGGGAACGTAGGTCCTGCCGGAGCCTCATCTGCAGCAAGCTGGCAGTGGAGAATGAAATGCCCTCCTCTTCCGCCCCTCCTGCCCACCAACTTCCTCTCTCCAGTCTCTGATCTGCAGTCAGTGCCTCCTATTGGCTGAACCCAGTTGGAAACTAGAATGACACGCCCATCAGGGTGGGCCTGCTTGGGCTCAGAGTGGGGCTGAGTAGGGCAGAGGATGGTCTGGGTTGGTGGGAGGTGGGAAGGGCAACAGACAATAACCAATACGATCAGGATATCAAACCCTTTGCAAATATAATCCTAATTTTGAGAAAAGTGATACATGTATTTGTGTATAAGAGAATTCTGAACTATAACTTTAAAGTAGCTATCTCATCGTAGTAGAAGAATAATGGTTTTTATTTTTTATAGTGCTTGGTATATCTCCCAAATTAAAAAAAAAAAAAAAGTATTACTTTAAAATTTATCTTAGGAAAAATAAATGCTAATTGAATGAAGTGTTTAATCTTAACTTTTAAAGGAAACATTTCCTATCAGTGGCTCCTCATGCTAAGAACTTCACTTTCTGAAATTTCTCAGAAGACCTTACCTAGAGTGAGATCAAGGCCAACGAGAGGATGTTTGTGTTTGTTTCTCAAAATACTAGCTTGTTTTCACACTATCCTGCCCAATGATAGAAAAGAATAATCTAATGTGGGACAAAGGGCATCCCAGTCCTAGTCATATTAGTAGATGTAATACATTAATTACTATTAACTTTGTTATGTAGCAGAGTTGGTCTATGACATTCACTTTGTCAAAGAACAAAATTTGTGATCCTAGAGTTGAATGCACAATTACCAACTTCATATAAACACCTAACTTCAAAATGCTTTCAATTTAAACTATAAACCAACATCTCTGTTTTCAAAACGACTTGTATAGCTTCTGATTTATTTTTCTACTGTTTCATACCTCTCGCATCTGCATGTAAACTACAAACAAAGCACCAGAGAGGAGCTCGGGGGTTATCAGCAGTCAGCAGCTACGCTGATGTTTTCCATACCCAGATTCCTCTGCTATTCATAGCCTTGTCCTCAGCCTCACATGGGGTCCGGGGTAAAGGCAGCTACTTTCCCCCAAAGAAGTACTTCACATGTAGAGAATGAGATAGCAAATCCTTGGAATGTCACAGACCAGCTGTTGAAGGCAATTGTTCCTAACCACCAATGTCTCAGCCGCTCCTTTGGGCCAAAGCAGCAGTTGGGGGAAATAGAAGCAGCCAATGTTCTGTATAAACTCAGACACCCATGTAAGCTCGGGCCTCAGAACTTTCATTGCCTGCCAAGCTATTTAAAGCTAAGGCTTATGCAGTGAGAACAGATGCAGTGCATTTTGCCATCTTCTGAAATCTAACATTTTAAGTAACATTTAAAGAGCATAGTTTAAATTTTCTTGAATTCAGTCATTGTACTTTTAAAAGTGGTTTCCTAAACTTCATATTAATTTAAGTATGACATTGCATCTTAATATTTCATAAATATCCACAGAACATACACTATGCTTTAAAAAATGCTGCAGCTAAGATTCACCTTAGCTTTTTTTTTTTAATGAGGTACATATTTGGAACTTTTAAAAATCATATTTATATCTGAAAATTCCAATGTAAGTTTAAAACAGTAACAAATGTAGTGACTCATAAATATATTTCAGATCCAATTTTCCAGTACTATTTTTTAACCTTCATATTCTATATTTACAAAGCTATGCTATAATAAAATACACTGAAAAGAAAAGCTCATTAAGTGAAGGAGATCACAGCTCTTTTTAGCACTATAAAACACTTTCATAAAATGGATAAGAATTTCTTAAATTGGTGTGGCTCTTTTGCCATCAACTGTTACAAATGCAAGCTTCTCTGGCATTGTTGAAGTAAGGAAGAAATAATTCTGAATCGTTTCTACTATCAGACTACAGTCTCCTAAACTGTCAATGTTTCAGGTGTTAAGAATAGCATCAACCTGAGCTGTAGGAACATATTTAACAACTTTCCTTTCGTAATAAAATAACAAAGACAACCTCAACATACCAGGAATTATGTCTGTGTTTTTAATCTTCATAAAAATCATTTCAAACGTGGATAATACACACATTCCCGTGATACCATGGGCTAAACTAGAATCTTCCTCTCGACACCATGTCACTTGGTCCCAGCCGAATCCTTTACTTCCACCACCAGAATTCCATCGTGACAGAGGATCGCCGACAAATCTTTGGTTTCAATGCCGTCGGGCAGTTTATACTGTCGGGTGAAGCTTCTGGAGATGAAGCCGTGCTCATCCATTCTGGTTCCGTGTTGAGCTTTTATCAGCAGCCAGCCCTCGAAGGTCTGAATGATGATATCTTCGGGGAGGAATTGGACCACGTCCAGCAGGACTTGGAAGCGGGATTCGCCTCTCTGGGGCGGCATCTCAGCGGCGTCCACTGGAGGAGCCTGGGCCGCCCTGGCCTTCCCCAGGTCCACCGTGGTTGGCCCCGGCAGTGCATATAAAGCGTGATCCAGCCTGCAGTCTTCCAGACCTCGAGCTTCGAATTCCTGCTCGTATCGCACTGGAGTCTCGATGAGGTGCCTCAGGATGATTTTTGCCATAGTGGAGGCAAAGCCGGCATCCAGCAGCGTCCTCCCCGTCCAATGTCCGCGTGGAGCTTCGCCGCTGCCTTCCAACTAGATTATCAGAGGAGAGCTGCTCTTCGCTTATAACCCCGCGAGAGCAACCCTTTAATTAGACCTGAATCACAGTGCCGCACGCTCCCTCTTGTCTTTTCGCTCCTGCTGACAATGAACGGCTATTTATAGGATGTGTTTCGAAGTTGCTTTTAGCACACAGCCTGCTCGAGCTGCCGAGTCAAGGATTGCCCTTACGTTCTCAGTTATCCTTGGCAAGTGTGTCGGCCTCGCTTACCCAGAGAGAAAGAGAGAGTCAGAAACAATATTTGAGAAATATTTGAGTGCTCTGTCTTTGTGAACTACAGCGAACTGAGGGATCAGAACAACAGATGAGCACTTATTTGTATGAACTAAGTCTGCTCTAATCCTAGTCTCCAGGCACAAAATCAGGGGGAGGTGACTTGAGCTTTAAATTGATTAGGAATCAATTACACACACACAGGCACATTAAAATCTCAAACATTCAACAAGCCCTCAGCCCTCTATCCTATACATTTATTTTCATTTCATCCTTTAATCTTCTATCCTTAAGTGACATCTGAGCCAGGCCATCTGGGTTTATTAAATTTGACTCATGAAAAATTAGATCAAATGACTGAGCCAGACAGTGATGTCCAACCTCAGAAGGGGTTGAAAGGCATAGAACAGAGAATCTTAGCAAGGAAAATAGAGCTCCAGGGCAGAGAAAAAGCTTAATGCTTTTTAACTATTTGACACTAAAGCCCATAAAACTAAGGATTAATCTAGTTGCAGCTCTGCTGTTGAAATGGCAAAAATAAATAACATACTTCCTAACTGTAACCCCCTTAACATTAAACTTAGATTGAAAAAGAATGAGGTAACTCTTTATCCACTGCTATGGCAAGATCTCCAAGACATGTTAAGTACAAAAGGAAAGTCCAGAACAGCATATAATGTGCTGTATTTGTCTTTTTTTTTTAAATAGGCATTTGCTCGTGAAATATAATCTGAAAGTTATGTCATGGGGAACAGAAGTTGCCTCCTGGGATGGTAGCAGAGTGATCAGAAGGCAGGGGCTAGAGGGAGACTTGTTTATCACTATAAACACGTTTGTGCTTTTAACTTCTATAGTGTGTTTGTAATGAACATACACACAAGAGGGTTTAAAATATAGAAAACTTCCTCTCCATGGAGGTTGGTATTCTCTAGAATAGGTAGACTCCAGAAGACCTTTCCTTAAAACACATGTCCATTTTCTTAGAATTAAAAATAAACCTAACTAGTTTTTAGTTTTAGTTTTTTATGGTAAAGAATCTGCCTGCAATGCCAGAGACTCAGGTTTGATCCCTGGGTTGAGAGGATCCTCTGGAGAAGGGAATGGCAACCTACTCCAATATTCTTGGCTGGAGAATCCCATGGACAGAGGAGCCTGGTGGGCTATCGTTCATGGGATCACAAAAAGTCAGACATGACTGAGTGACTAACACTTTTACTTAGGAAAGTCTAAAAAATTAAAAAACAAAATTTTAAAAAATTAAAAATTAGAAAACAGAAGGGAACAATTTCCTTTAGCTCTTTTATAATACCCTAAAACTCTGAGTGGATATTTTGGCATATAGTTTAAAATATGCCTTAATTATGTTGTTCACACACAGCTTTTTTGACTTGCATTTTACAGGTTGATGACCCTCAATGGAAAAATGTATTCTTTGAAATCTTAATGTCCTCTGGCTCACAAAATATTGAGAGATGTTTTCACTGATGCTGCTGTGAGTGGTAAGTCAAAAACAGAACTCACTACCAGTGGCAGGAAATGTATAAGGTACTAAGGATTTGGCTTTAAATTGCTGGAAAAAGTCATAGCAAAATTGAGAAGAAAGTATATAGATTTTCTATATATCCCCTGCCCCCACACATACATAGCATCTCCCATTGTCAGCATCCCCACCAGAGGGTACATTTGTTACAATCAGTGAACCTACATTAATACATAATTTACATTAGATTTCACTCTTTGTGTTGCACATTCTATGAATTTGCCCAAAGGTATAATCATGTGTATCCACCAAAATAGTAATATACAGAGTTGTTTCACTGCCCTAAAAATAGTTTGTGCTCCATCTATTCACCTCCCCTCCTCCCAACCTTTGTCCTGAAAAACTGCTGTAAAAAGTAAGCCTGTGGATTTGCTGTGCTGGGTCTTCATTGCTGCACTCCAGCTTTCTCTAGCTGTGGTGAGTGAGGGCTGCTCTTCATTGCAGTGCTTGGGCTTCTCCCAGAGGTGGCTTCTCTTTTGTGGAGCATGGTCTCTAGAGTGCAGGCTCAGGAGTTGTGGCACATGGGCTCATCGCCCCATGGCTTGTGTAATCTTCCTGGACCGCAATCAAACCCATGTCCCCTACATTGGTTCCCAACCACGGGCCACCAGGGAAGGCCAAAAAGAAAAGTCTATTTAAAAAGCTAAAACTTCTCTAAAAAAAAAATACTAGAAAGATGCTGGTAGGGTGGACAGAGAAAAACATATCCAATTATGGTTTCTTGCCTTTAAGAATCTCTAAAATAGGTGAGGAGGACTAGATATGAGTGATGTTTCCATGTTGCTTGTATGACTGAGTTGCTGAGGTTTAAAGGGAGTAGTCACATTTCTGGAGCAAACACCCAAGGCTTCTACTTCTGCTGTTTCCCCCGCTGCCCTTTGACCCTAATCCTGCACTTCTATCCTCCTCTAGGCTTCTGTTCAACCACTTACCCCTTTCTTGATGTTCTCTAGTCCCTCACTGTCCACAGGCCCCTCTCCATCAGCATAAAGTCAGTTGTACCCCATCTTTTTAAACCAAAACAACACCTACTAGCCTTATGTCACCCCCTAGCTAATTATTCCCTTCCCAGCCCAGCTCCTTGAATTTGTAGCCTGTGTTCAATGATCACTCTCTGTGCTATTGCAAAATAACTCTGCCCTGGATTGATGTCAAAGTCAGCCTTATTGCCAAATCTATACTTTAACCTTATCTTCCTTAACCTCTTGAGCATTTGACATAAGCCTCTCATCAGAAAAGAATGTGAACTATTTTTGTCTAGCCTTGTCAAGAGGACACATAGAGTTTTCTCTTATCCTATTCCATGCATTCTCAATGGAGGTGATGTCACCCTCAAGGGGGCAAAAATTGGTTCTTATGGAGCAAATCAATCAAACAAAAAATTCATGTTATCTAAGATTATACCAAATCTTAGCTCTAGGGAATGGATTATGGTCTTCCAAAAGGCCCAGGTACATAAACAGTCATAAAGAATATCTGTGGAATTAAAATTTCATGGGGGAGAGGGAGGAGAAATCAAGTGGAAAATGTCTTAAAGACTTTTGGGGGTAGAAGGCTGGAGCAATAATAAAGAAAAAATTGAGGATACAGTCCTAGTTGGCTTCATGAATTGCTCATCCAGACCCCAGTGGTGTCAGGGGCTCTTTGAGGGGATTTCAGTACCAACAAGGCTTAGAGTCTGAGAATGTTCCCTAGAAAGAGTAATCTCATGGCCTGGACAAGAAGATGATAGAGGGGGATAAATGGAGCTTTGGGAATTCAAGTGTTCCTGGCAACAGAATGACATGTTCCAGGGCCTGGAGCCAGAGGAAAATTCTGTGATTGGAGGACAAAGGACACAGTGTGACCACAACGCAGGCCACAGAGTAGGAAGTGGGAGAAATGAGGCTGGAGAGGTGGGGAGCAGGGACCAGATCAGAAGAGATTTGTATGTCATTTTTGTTTTCAAATATCTACCAGTTGCTTTAAGAGTGATACCAGAATTCTTGTTTTAGAGTAAACACTAATCTTTCTCTTTGTAGTCAAAAGGCCCACTGAGGATTTTTTTTCCAAATTAAGATTTAGATTCTATTCTGAAATATAGGAGTTAACTTCACAAAGACCCGAATCAGTGCCCTTTTCTCTTTTCTGACTATACCCACAATAAGAAGCATATCATCACCAGTGAACACACATACACACATGTGTGTGCATGCTCAGTCATGTCCAACTCTTTGTGACCTCATGGACTGTAGCTCTCCAGGCTCCTCTGTCCATGGGATTCTCCAGGCAAGAACACTTGAATGGGTTGCCATTTCCTCCTCCAGGGGATATCTTCCTGACCCCGGGATCAAACCCACATCTCCTAAAGCTCCTGCATTAGCAGGCAGATTCTTTACCACTGAGCTACCTGGAAAGCCCACATATACCCATACTGGGTACAAAACATTTAGCTTTACTACATGTAATGCACTCTGATGGTCTCTGTTTGATTCCATTTAGCTTAACAGTGAGACTTGCAACTCACTAAATTGATTTTACAGCCAGTTTGGAAAGCACTTACTTAACTTTTTATATTATTAAGCAAGGTAGTTCATCATCCTTGTAGGGTGAGTTATCCCTCTGTAGGAGACTATGATGGTCTCCACTGGTTTTTCTTCTGTGGCTGCAGAGAGATGTTGAGTAGGTAAGGAACAAGAGATGTACCAAGACAAGACAGCATGGCTTGTGTCAAGTGCTGAAAGGTTAAGAACAATAAGGATGGAAGCACAGACTTAGCAGTGAGGGTGTCTGATTTAATGAGGGAGAGTCAGAGGCAAAATCGGGCAAAGGTTGAATTGCAATTGGGGGAGTGCATGTTGCAATTTCAAGGAATTGGGTTGGGAGGAGATGGAACACATTCACTAGAGGCTGACATAAGGTCTGGAAGGCTTGTTTTGTTTTAATAATGTTTTCTTAAGAAAAGTGACCATTAGTCTGATGGAAAGGAGAGAACTGGTTAGCAAGGGGCCCTGATGGGCCATGGTTGATGGAGTTTGAGACCTGAAGGGCCAATATCCTAAATATTCCTTTTAAACAAAGTGATTTTCTTATGCCATCCTCAAATCATGAGTAAGGTTTTTGTTCAGTGTTTCAGCCTGGTGTCAAATAGGCTTTGAGAGAATTAAGGCAGAGATTGTACCAGGCTTTGGGGAAACAAGTGCAGAGGGCCTCTGCTATCCAAGGAAGCAGTAGTGAGACAGAAGTGGATGATATCAGCAGTCTGCAAAGAGATAAAAGTGACAACCGAGTTAGAACATAGACACATGCCTGAAGGAACCCTAAAAATAATTGAATGATAATTTGATTCGACCTTGCTGCATCTTGGAGGCTGGAGTCAGCTCTGGAATGTTGGCCTTATGGCCATGAAGGAATTTACAATTTGAGATAGAAGCCATTTAAGAGGGTTTGAGAGGATGGACCAGGAGTGAGTCCCTACTGTGTTCACTCTGCCTTCCCTGAGTCCCTCCTATTGGGTTTACCAAGGCACCCACTTTGAGGCTTGACCCTGCTTCTGCTCCCAGGCCCATTATAACCAACAACTCATCAACAGCCTCAGCTCGCTACCACAGGGACTCACATCAATCTGGCCTTCTCAGAGCCTGTGGCATAGCCAACAACCGGGAGTCTGCCCGTCCTTCTGAGTCTCCAGCCAGATTCCAAATTAGAGTTGGCATCAACCCCCCTTGGAGTTGGCCCAATTCATAAGGCTGAATGTTGGCCACGAGTTTCTCCTTTTGAGGCTTTTTTTCCTGCCAGGTTCCACAGGCCCTCTTAAGGCCTGGATGTTGTTCTGAATCTTAGCTGGTGCCTGGGTCCAGGAGACTCAGGTGGAGCCTACCCGTTCTTTCTGTAGACATAGATCCTAGTTCCTATGTCTTCTACCTTCTAGATAGGTTGCTACCAAGCTGTCTGAGTTCTGGCTTAAAACAGCACCTGGGATCCTTGCCAGCCATAGAATGATGATCTGTAACCATTGCTCAAGCAGCTGTGCCTTTTGACTTAGTGGTGGAGCCTGTGGTGCAGCCAGAGAGAGCAGCCAGGTAGCTTCATGCCTCCTTTGCCTCATCCTCCTTTTCCTGACGTGGATTTTCTGAGCACCAGTGGACCTCACTCCTGAACCTGGAGCCAAGGCTCTGTACTTGGGCCCATCTCATCTCCAATAGATCCACTACTTCATGGTGGTTAATAAAACAGACTAAGCATGTATTCTTTGGCACATAGCTTCACCTGAGTATGTTTCAATTTCTTCATCTCTAAAACCTGCAAAAGCAACAGAATGTACCTCCCAGGGACATTGGTAAGATTGAATCTGATTCTGGCCATAAAGCATTTTCACTATAAGGCATTGTGCTAAGTGATCAATAAAGGAAGTGTTCCTGGTGATCTCTCTAAATCATAAACAGACTGGACACTTGAAGTTATTTGTTGTCAGTCAAACACTTTAATCCTTTTTCTCAGCCACTCTTTAGAATCCTCATGAAAAACTATATAAATCTAATTTTCTAGGCCAATACATGTTACTGAAGCCCAGATGATATTTTAAATGGAATATATTCTAAAATCTTGGACACAGAGGGTGCTTTTGACTGTCACTGAGTGGTGTAAAGTTTCTACCTCCAAAATAGGACCAACCAAGCAGCTGTCTTTGGCTCATGTTAACATTCCCATTTGAAGAGGCGGTTTCTAAGATATACTAAGCTCCTTTAGTTGCTGGGCCAAAAAAGCAAGACATGACATATTAGTTTCAGACTGGAAAGAAGCAGAGATCCCGGAATTTCTACTGAGCTGTAAAACTAAATCCAGACGTGGTTGTGACGTGAAAGTCTGAAAATGAAGCCAGAAGTGGTTTCATATTTTTGTGAGATAACTGCCCTCTGGTGGCAGAGATTAGAGTTACACTCATAAGACATACTAATAACTGAAATCCTGAATGAGCAACTCATTCCTCTTGTCTTTTGACTCTGTGTTCCAAATAAAGGTGCTCATTTCACTATCACTGAGCCCATTTCACTATCCTTCCTAACCCTTGCAGCTTTTAGATCATTTGTATTGGGTTGGGAGGTGGGATAAGGATTGGGACATTTTTGAAGAATAAATTTTGAAGCCTTGCTTTCTGATTGAAAACTGTCAAGCATAAACTATGCTGATTCTATATGCTGCTGTTGCTAGTCACTTCAGTCGTGTCCGACTCTGTGCGACCCCATAGATGGCAGCCCACCAGGCTCCCCCGTCCCTGGGATTCTCCAGGCAAGAACACTGGAGTGGGTTGCCATTTCCTTCTCCAATGCATGAAAGTGAAAAGTGAAAGTGAAGTCACTCAGTCGTGTCCAACTCTTAGTGACCCCATGGACTGCAGCCTACCAGACTCCTCCATCCATGGGATTTTCCAGGCAAGAGTACTGGAGTGGGGTGCCATTGCCTTCTCCAGTGATTCTATATAAATGTACCTAAAGAGTGTGATTAAAGGAACAGTTTTTAGGGAAAATAAAGACCTAAATTTGAATCCTCACTCTGCCCTTCACACTATCTGTTTGATCTAGGGCAAGTCACAACCTCTCTAAGGCTTCATTTCTTCTTTGCCAGGAAAATGGGAAAAATACATATCTCTCTTAGGGTTGTTGTGAGGATTAGCAAAGAGATACAAAACATTTAGACTAGAACCTAGCACATAGAAAGTGTTCAATAAATATTAGATATTATTATTTGTAATATACAATAGGATTAGAATTCTTTGGAGAAAGAAACTGATCCATTTCAACTCAGTAGTGGCTATTTTAAAAGCCCATGTTTCTTTAAATATTAATCAAGGCCTTGGCAAGGGTGAGATGTTATTAGATAACTATACAAGCCACTAATTCTGTACAGATAAGGTTCAGATCAAGCCAGACCCTGGGAGAAATATACTAGGGCTTTCCTATCATTCCAGAGTGTCTTTATCAGCTATGATCAAATGATTTTTATTCTTTTTCCACAATTTGCTCTTAAGCCCTTTGTTACTATTAACATTACTTTTTAGTTGTTGAACTACCAAGCTTGAGAAACTCAAGTCTGCTTTTTTAACCTGAGGAAAATCGCAAGGAAATACCGCTTGCCAAATGGTTCTTGGCAGGGGAAGGGAGGTATTATTTCTTCCACAATGTAGTTTAACTTAAAGGTCAGATAAGGATGTCAGGTTAAAGAAAATGTAGGATTGGAGACCGTAAGCAAAGGGTAGAGTGAAGAATTAGCAGTCAGTGGCAGAGACAGAAGCCAGGAGTCCTAACCAGCCTTGTAGCCCCAGGTAGGTCATCATCACATCCATGGACCTCAGTTCTCAGGTGGAAAAACAGAAAAAAGGACTTAACTAAATTTATAAGGTCTTTTTCAAGTTAAAAAGAAAAAAAGATGGAAAAAAGAAGACACACTTAGGTACGATGCTGTTTCTACTCAGCTTGCCAAAGTGTTCTCCAAAACATTAAGCATTTTCTTTTTTGTGCCTCTGTTTCCCAGCCCTAGCAACTGCCTTTCTGTCCATTTCACACTCATGCCTAGCAGCTACATGTGGCCCCATTCCCAGGCCAGGTGAGTGTTCCAAGAGTAGACCCCTGACAAGAGGTGAGCCAGTCAGATTCTATAGGGGGCGTGGCATTGAGATTCTGAGACATCAGGCCCTTGTCGGCCCTTGGGCCGAGGTGTGCATGGCATTGAACGGGCATTTCCTGCCATGACAGGTCCAAGGCAGAGAGGGCCGGTCCTTGTGTCTGACTTGCTCTCCTTTCTGTGTGGGTAACTGCAGAGAAGAGTGCTCGTGCAGCCTCAGAAAGAATAGTTGTCTTGGAATTAGGACTTCCCTAGAAACCAAAAAATTGCTAAGAACCGATTCCCAAGTCACTTCTTGCCCTTGTGTTAATACTTTGTTAAACAACACTTTGTATCATTTGGATAAAATTCACTTTATTTCTAGAGCTAGTGTTAGTAGGTTCCTGTTAATCTTTAAAAAGCAAACACATATGGGTAAAGGAGCTTTGAGGAATTTATTCTGGTGCTCAAGACCCCAGTAAATCCCTGATTAGTTAGTCCTGGACTGACTCCAAGAAGGGGCATTTCAGACACAATCCAAGCTATTAGAGATATATTTGAGGGCAGAAGAATCTTCTTAGGTTTCCTCAAATCCATAGTAGCTTCCTATGCTATTTTCCTGGCTCTAATGGGAATTCTAGAGGAATATACTTGATCAGACTTTCTATATTGCTTACAAAGCAAACAACTAAGAACAGTTGTTCAGTCACTAAGTTGTGTCTGACTCTTTGCGACCCCATGGACTGCAGCATGCCAGGCTTCCCTGTCCTTCACTGTCTCCCATAATTTGCTCAAACTCATGTCCATTGAGTTGGTGATGCCATCCTACCATCTCATCCTGTCACCCCCTTCTCCTGCCCTTTCCTAGCATCAGGAACCTTTCTAATGAGTCAGCTCTTTGCGTCAGCTGGCCAAAGTGTTAGAGCTTCAGCTTCAGCATCAGTCCTTCCAATGAATATTCGGGGTTAATTTCCTTTAGGATTGACTGGTTTGATTTCCTTGCTGTCCAAGGATTCTCAAGAGTCTTCACCAGCACTATAATTCAAAAGCATCAATTCTTTGGTGCTCAGTCTTCTTTATGGTCCAACTCTCGTATCCTTACATGACTATCGGAAAAACCACAGCTTTGACTGTACAGACCTTTGTAGGCAAAGTGATGTCTCTGCTTTTAATATGCTAAGATCTAAGATCTTGTAGTTGAAAAAAACTCAAGGTGTTATTTTTATGGCCTAGACTCAGAAAGTCCTCTTTGGAGGCCCTTTTGGAGGAAGAATGTAGGTTTACCCAACTGATGCAATCTGCTCGAGTGCTCATGTGGTGCATCCATTCAAACCTCATGACAGGCAGTGTTGCATGATGGTCAAGAGCATAAGCTACAGAATTAGTTGCCTGAGTTCAAATGCTGACTCCACTCAGGACCTAAACATCTATTAATAGCTTAGTATCCAACTCATTGGGTTCTTTTAACACCAAATGAGTTCATATATGGAGCATCCAGTAGGTAGCAGACACAGTTGTAAATACTTTTACATAAAAATAAAAGGTGGCCTGTATGCACATAAAGTGCTTAGCTTGTTGGTCACAGGTGGAACTAGAGAGACAGCTGAGAAACTGGGTGTGTAGGTTGTCTACATGTGGGGAAGGCATGCTTAGTGCTTTGATAGTAAGACCCAGTTGGTATTAATTAAAATTCATAGCAACTCACCACCCACAGCAATTGGTCAGCAATAGTCAAAGGGCAGGACAAACCCCAGTGGTTTCTTTACCTCTCTGTGTGTCCGCAGGAATGCTCACAGTGGACGCTGTTCTGAAGATGTCTTTTCTAAGCCCCAGAGCAAGATGCACTATCTCATGGCCAGTTCATGGGCTTCAAAGCTTGATGGAAGCAAAGTCAACAGGCTTGTCTCCTTGAGTGGCACATACTCAAGGGTTCATTGCTTTCCTTTACTTCTACAAAACATTAACTTTACTGGGTCACCACATCTCGTTGCAACAATCTGGCCATCTCTTAAGTACCTCCTTGTGATAACATCTTGGTAGTTACAGCATGTGCTTTTATAGAATGTATTTGTTTCATTTCTCACAACACTGTACACTGCTTTTCCCACCCCCTGAAAAGTGTAGACTTCAATAATCTACTGCCTCCAGGACTATAACCTCCAAGGAACCTATCTACAACTTCACTGCCTGCATCTCCTTCTTCCTACCCTTCCTTCAAACACACACACACCCCTTGACATTTACCCACTGAAACTTTTCCCCAGATTTCCAAAACACTGTCCCAAGTCGCTGCCTTACGTGTGTCAGTCATGTTCCCCTTAGGAAATGATTTCAGGAGAATTCAAAAAATAGACTACTACAGAGCTGAGGATTGAGGAAAAGCCTAGTGTGATGCAATGGCCCCAGGGCTACCAAGAGCAGAAAATTATTACAACCTTCAGAAATATTCTCAGTTTTGATTTACAGTGACAAGGAAACTTTGGGATTTTTGTTAGCTGTGGCAGCCACAGAAGCGTACCATTCAGTTCCCCAGTGAAGAAAGGAGTAGACTTGGGAAATGCAAGCGTGGGGCTAGCTGACGGCTTCCAGGAGTGAGAATTGTGAGAGTATTCGGCTTTTGAGCTGAGGCCCCACTTGTTCCAGACAACCCCCTCCTTCCTCCCCTGTCCCCCAAGACTAAGGACTATGGGGTGTCTAGAGCCTGGATGCTTCTGTCCACATGGAACATCTCTTACAGATCATCTTCGCTCTGGAGCGCCCATCATGTCTGCATCACAGTCTGAGGCTCTCCATCCTGTTTGTTCCCTCACTCTCCTGTGATAGGTATCAGATCTCCACCAGGCTGTGAAAGCTCTCCCTGTCCATCTCCCTTCCTCCTCCTCTTCTTCACAGGCATTTCATCCCAGCCAGCCTTTTATGCTTCTAACTCTATCTCAATGTCTACTTCCCAGAGAACCCAACTAACTCAGTGGCCATACTTGGCCATGTATGGGGATTGAAGAGAAGAGGAAGCCAGTCTATACAGAGACTAGAGGAGAGGGCAGGAGGATGGGCTGGTATTGTTGCTTTCCCTTTACCTGTTTCCACTTCCTTCCAGAGATCTGACTTCTTTTACATCCATGACTTCCTTTGGACCCTATTAATAAATTTCTTGTCTCTTCTTGAGTTAACCTAGGCTTTTACTCTTTTGTCACAAGGATAATTAATTAATAGATTTTTTTGACATCCTCTTCAAAAAGAGGGAAGAGTCAGAGCCATAAAATCTCTATGCTAACTATTCCCCTTACATAGCTCTACCAGTGCTCACCCCCAACCCCCCACCATCCACAACAGTAAGTCTGAAAGGGATAAAAAAACACCAAGAAAATTCCCCCAAGACAAGGTGGAAGAGGGAAGCCAGGGCAAGAGATGATCAACATTAATTGAAATAATCCTCTTATTCTATGGAGGAAATGTGAATTCCTGCTAAGTTAACCAGAAGAGGAAAAAAAATGTAAAGGTGTAATTGAATTTTTTAATTGAATTAATTTTAATTGAAGCAGTTAAAAATAAACTTTTTTTAATTGGCTCTGTGAGCAGCAGAGAAAATAAACTATAGAATATATTTCCATGTTTGGGGGCCTCTAACATTCCAATGTATCTTAGTGACATAACACTGATTGAATACCTACTATGTGCCAGGTCCAGGAAAAGCATTGGCTATGTGAAGATAAAAGACTCATTTCTTAAAATCTCAGATAAGCACAGGAGACAAATGATGAAAAAGAAGACTAGTGATAAACACTCAGAATAAAATTTCCTTGACTTGGGTTGTACCAGTTTTTAGTAAAGAAAGGCAGTAGCCAGGGACCAGCTACTGATGCACTGGAGCAAAAAGAAAAAATACCATTTTTCCAAGATGAATGGGAATTCTTTGAAAATTAGGCATGTTTTGAAATGAGGAAGAGAAATTCTATGCTAAATGTAACTGTGGAGATCTATCAAGTGAAGAATGAGGGCTTCCCCCTTGGTGGCTCAGTAGTAAAGAATCTGCCTGACAATGCAGGAAACACAGGTTCGATCCCTGATCTGGGAACATCCCACATGCTGTGGAGCAACTAAACCCATGCAGCACAACTATTGCGCCTGTGCTCTAGTGCCTAGGAGCCACAACTAGGCTCCATGTGCCCTAGAACCGATGCTCCGCAGCAAGAAAAGCCACTGCAATGAAGCGCATGCATTGCAGCTAGAGAGTAGCCCGCACTCACTGCAAACAGAGAAAAGCCTGCACAGCAGCAAACACCCAGCACAGGTGAAAATAAAGAAATATATAAAATAAGTGAAAAAGAATTAAAAAGAGAAATGAAAAAGATCTGGCATGAATGTCAGCAGGACATTACCCTGAACTGTGTCTCCTAAGAGCCCCAGCTCCAAACCTGCTCTGAAGTCCTCCTGGGAAGTGTGCCACTGGTGAGGACAGCCCGGAACCTGAGCCCTCCATGAACCTCTCCAAATCAATTCTCTCCAGCTTTACTACCATCATATCTTTTTGCCTTTTCAACCTAGACAATATATTAAAAAGCAGAGACATTACTTTGCCAACAAAGAAATCATTCTTCATACAATATTGGAAAGATCTACTCATTTCTGAGATCACACAAAGTATCATTCTATTCATGTTTGCCTCTGGAAGATTAAAGAGCCACAGTAGGTAAACAGCAGCTCTACAGAGGGATTCTTAAGTGATCAAAGAGGAATGACAGCCGGAGCCCAATGACTTTCATCCCAGTGGCCTGTGGAAGCAGAAATTAACAGGGAACCTCAGTGAAGGCCAATCGGCAGACAAAATGAGATTCTGTTTAAGTCAGGTTTCTAGGTTACACTGCCCAAAAGCAACTGCCCTCAAAAAGCAGATTTGCTTTAAGAACCGGCAGATTAAATAAAGGATACAGAAGCAGAAGATTCAAGTGACTGCCACACTCTGGGGCAAAGCCAAAGGAAGGTGACTGTGTTCTACCCAGACTTGCAAATTCTGCTTCCACCTCTCCATGGTTCTACAACATTAACCCAACCTTGCACAGACGTCTGTCCCTTCTGGCAACCTAGCCTTGAATTTCTCTAGGACATGTGTGCTCAGTCATGTCCAACTCTTTGTGACTCCATGGACTGTAGCCCACCAGGCTCCTCTGTACAGAGGACTCCAGGCATGATTGCTCAATTCTAGCCTCATCCTCTTATCCTCATGATAGTCTGAATCAAGGATTTCAAATCAGGAAAACCTATGCTTGTTTCTGAGGCCTCAAGGCCCAGCATATCTTTTAGCTATGATCCTGAAGCTGAAGCTCCAATACTCTGGCCACCTGATATGAACAGCTGACTCATTGGAAAAGACTCTGATGCTGGGAAAGATTGAAGGCAAAAGGAGAAGGGGTCAGCAGAGGATGAGATGGTTAGATACCATTACCGACTCAATTGACATGAATCTAAGCAAACTCTGGGAGATAATGAAGGACAAGGAAGCCTGGTATGCTGCAGTCCATGGGGTCACAAAGAGTCAGACACAGCTTATCAACTGAACAACAACAACAAAATCAGTAACCTAGCAAACCCTGAGCTCCTTTAATACCTCAGTCCTGGCCTCTCTGAGCTTTAACTAGAGCTTTACAGCCCACAGCACTGCAAAGGGGTAAGTCAGGAATTCTAAGACCCCACATTGAGCCCATCCATCTCAAGGCTAGAGTTCTAGGTCATGTTAGACCTTGTAGAAGGATATCTTCACTCTGTTCTCACTATTTTCCAGTGAGTATTTCTTTACTCAAATACATAGGTCAGAGAATCCCTGTTCCCTTTGTGGGGGTGGGGGTGAAACACTGAAATAATAGAGTTTTTTTCGCAAAAATTCTGACCTACCAGGTAACATATTATAATTGCACTTAGGTGAAAGTGGAGAGTGAAAAAGTTGGCTTAAAGCTCAACATTCGGAAAACAAAGATCATGGCATCCGGTCCCATCACTTCATGGGAAATAGATGGGGAAACAGTGGAAACAGTGTCAGACTTTATTTTTCTGGGCTCCAAAATCACTGCAGATGGTGACTGCAGCCATGAAATTAAAAGACGCTTACTCCTTGGAAGGAAAGTTATGACCAACCTAGATAGCATATTCAAAAGCAGAGACATTACTTTGCCAACAAAGGTTCGTCTAGTCAAGGCTATGGTTTTTCCTGTGGTCATGTATGGATGTGAGAGTTGGACTGTGAAGAAAGCTGAGCGCTGAAGAATTGATGCTTTTGAACTGTGGTGTTGGAGAATACTCTTGAGAGTCCCTTGGACTGCAAGGAGATCCAACCATTCCATTCTGAAGGAGATCAGCCCTGGGATTTCTTTGGAAGGAATGATGCTAAAGCTGAAACTCCAGTACTTTGGCCACCTCATGTGAAGAGTTGACTCATTGGAAAAGACTCTGATGCTGGGAGGGATTGGGGGCAAGAGGAGAAGGGGACGACAGAGGATGAGATGGCTGGATGGCATCACTGACTTGATGGACGTGAATCTGAGTGAACTCTGGGAGCTGGTGATGGACAGGGAGGCCTGGTGTGCTGCAATTCATGGGGTAGCAAAGAGTCGGACATGACTGAGCGACTGATCTGATCTGATTCACATACACAGATCAACATACATGTACACACATGTATATCTCTGTGTGTATATATGTATGGGTATGTGTAAATGCATAGAGAAAGTAAGTTTAAAGAAGAAAAATAGTGTTCCCAATACTCTGGGTCTTGTTTATCTCATCTGTAAAATGGGCATAAGATAGCATATCCTGGGGGTTGTTTTGAGAATTCATTGAGATGTCTGATAACAAAGGGCCTGGCATATATTGGCTGCAGAGCAAATAAGATCAGATTAATATTGTTAAAATAAATGTAGCCACCTCTCCTTTCACATCTTGTGTCAGGGGAAGGAATTTTTTGTTCTTCTGAGAGTGCTGAACAACGAGAGCCTGCATGGCCAGTCTCTGACTACCTCTGCAGAATCATCTACTTAAATTGTAAATTTATCTCAGTGACAACAAGACCTAATGTTCTATAGAAAAAAGATCTTCATGACCTGGATAATCACGATGGTGTGATCACTCACCTAGAGCCAGACATCCTGGAAGGCGAAGTCAAGTGGGTCTTAGGAAGTATGACTATGAACAAAGCTAGTGGAGGTGATGGAATTCCATTTGAGCTATTTCAAATCCTAAAAGATGATGCTGTGAAAGTGCTACACTCAATATGCCAGCAAATTTGGAAAATCCAGCAGTGGCCACAGGACAGGAAAAGGTCAATTTGCATTCTAGTCCCAAAGAAAGGCAGTGCCAAAGAATGTTCAAACTACTGCACAATTGCACTCATCTCACACGCTAGCAAAGTAATGCTCAAAATTCTCTAAGCCAGGCTTAACAATACATGAACCATGAACTTCCAGATGTTCAAACTGGATTTAGAAAAGGCAGAGGAACCAGAGATCAAATTGCCAACATCCACTGGATCATCGAAAAAGCAAGAGAGTTCCAGAAAAGCACCTACTTCTGTTTTATTGACTACACCAAAGCCTTTGATTATGTGGATCACAATAAACTGGAAAATTCTGAAAGAGATGGGAATACCAGACCACCTTACCTGCCTCCTGAAAAATCTGTATACAGGTCAAGAAACAACAGTTAGAACTGGACATGGAACAACAGACTGGTTCCAAATCGGGAAAGGAGTACGTCAAGGCTGTATATTGTCACCCTGCTTATTTAACTTATATGCAGAGTACATCATGAGAAATGCTGGGCTGGATGAAACACAAGCTGGAGTCAAGATTGCCGGGAGAAATATCAATAACCTCAGATATGCAGATGACACCACCCTTATGGCAGAAAGTGAAGAAGAACTAAAGAGCCTCTTGATGAAAGTGAAAAAGGAGAGTGAAAAAGGTGGCTTAAAACTCAACATTCAGAAAACTAAGATCATGGCATCTGGTCCCATCACTTCATGGCAAATAGATGGGGAAACAATGGAAACTATGAGAATTTTCTTGGGCTCCAAAATCACTACAGGTGGTGACTGGAGCCATGAAATTAAAAGATGCTTGCTCCTTGGAAGAAAAGCTATGAACAACCTAGATAGCATATTAAAAGCAGAGACATTACTTTGCCAACAAAGGTCCGTCTAGTCAATGCTATGGTTTTTCCAGAGATCATGTATGAATGTGAGAGTTGGACTATAAAGAAGACTGAGTGCTGAAGAACTGATGCTTTCAAACTGTGGTGTTGGAGAAGACTCTTGAGAGTCCCTTGGAATGCAAGGACATCCAACCAGTCCATCCTAAAGGAAATCAGTCCTGAATATTCATCAGAAGTCCTGAATATTCATCAGTCCTGAATATTCATCCTGATGTTAAAACTAAAACTCCTATACCTTGGCCACCTGGATTCGAAGAACTGACTCATTTGAAAGGGTGCTGATGCTAGGAATGATTGAATGATTCCTGATGCTAGGAATAATTGAAGGCGGAAAGAGAAGGGGACGACAGAGGATGAGATGGTTGGATGGCATCACGGACTGAATGGCCATGAGTTTGAGTAAGCTCCAGGAGTTGGTGATGGACAGGGAGGCCTGGCGTGCTGTAGTCCATGGGGTTGCAAAGAGTCAGACATGACTGAGCGACTGACCTGAACTGAACTGAATGCTTTATGGCCCTCAAGATGTCTCTGGCACTGTTCTTGGGATGTTATATCAGCTAGTTTAATCTTCACTTGAATCCTGTGAAGACATTTTATCTTTACCCTAATTTGAGGAAATAAGGAAACGAGGGCCCAGAGGGGTTAAGTAAACTGTCAACACACAGCTGGACTGGGACAGAGTAGAAATTAGATCCTTACAGACAGGCTTGTCTGTGCTAGAAATCGTATGTGATAGAAAACACTCTGCCCTGCGGAAATACTTGTTCCACTTGTACAAAGAGGCACATGCAGTTACGTTCACCACAGTACTGATAAGTGAAGTCTTGGAAATCGTCTAAGTGCCTATCAATAGGAAACTGAAGACATTTGTCATGGCACATTCATACTGTGGAATACCATGCTGAATTTTCTGGTTTACTTTGGTTTGGGTTTTATTGTGAAAGTCATGGAACAATGTTCCAGAAATATTAGATGAAAATATATGTTGCAAAATAGGTGCAGAATGACACCATTTATTTAAGATGTGAAAAGCTCCACACTTTCAATAGATAGTTAACTCTGTAACCATAGATGTATAAAACGCAAGAGTATTTTGAAGATCTGAAAATGGGGGCCAAGTTACAGCAAGTTTTGGTGTTTCTGCATGTTTAAATTTTTTGGCAATGGAAATTCCTCAGTCTCTTATCTGTGTGTATTTATGTATTTATTTATTATTGAAGTATGAATAAGTATAAACAAATTATTGAACTATAGTTGATGTACAGCATTATATAAATTACAGATGTACAATATAGATATACAATATATTGATATACAAATATATAAATGATTTCACAATTTTTTAGCCTATACTATGTTTATCATTATTACTAAATACTGACTTTATTCCCTGTGCTGTGCAATAGATCCTCGTAGCTTATTTTTTATATAATGGTTTGTACTTCTTACTCCCCTGCCCCTATCTTGCCCTCCCATTCCCTCTCCCCACTGGTAACCGCTGGTTTGTTCGTTTTATCTGTGAGTCTGCTTCTTTTTTGTTACATTCACTGCTGCTGCTGCTGCTGCTGCTAAGTCACTTCAGTCGTGTCCGACTCTGTGCGACCCCATAGACGACCCCATAGACCCACCAGGCTCCCCCATCCCTGGGATTCTCCAGGCAAGAACACTGGAGTGGGTTGCCATTTCCTTCTCCAATGCATGAAAGTGAAAAGTGAAAGGGAAGTCGCTCAGTCGTGTCCGACCCTCAGCAACCCCCTGGACTGCAGTCTTCCAGGCTCCTCCGTCCATGGGATTTTCCAGGCAGGAGTACTGGAGTGGGGTGCCATTGCCTTCTCCAGTTACATTCACTAGTTTGTTGTATTTTTTAGATTTCACATGTGAGTTATCTGTGTATTTAAATGAAATATATATGTATACTTTTAGTTAATAATATGAAACAGGCATTTCTCCTCACTTCTTCTTATATCCTTTAGTTTGTCCATCTTGGAAAAATGGGTCCCTGTGATATTCTTCTTTCTGTCATCCCTGGAATGCTGGTTACCTGTTTCTACAGTAATCAGCCTTGGGAAGTAGATCCCCGATCCCAAGCCTTCCTAGCCCCCCACATTTCAGTTCATACTTCTGTGGACTTTAACATCCTAACTTGTCTTTCTTCCTGGGCTACAAACAAGATTCTCTGTAGGAAAAGGTGTAGATTTGAGAGAGAGGTGAGTATCTCTGATACAAACCAGTTGAAAACTTGATTTAAAAAATTAACTTAGGACCCAGGCATCTATGGCCACCTAATCTGTAACAAAAGAAGCAGGAATATACAATGGAGAAAAGACAGTTTCTACAATAAATAGTGCTGGGAAAACTGGACAGCTACATGTAAAAGAATGAAATTGAAACACTGCCTAATACCATACACCAAAATAAACTCAAAATGGATTAAAGACCTAGATGTAAGGCTGGATGCTATAAAACTCTTAGAGGAAACCAAAGGCAGAACACTCTTTGATATAAATGACAGCAAGATTTTTTTCATTCCACTTCCTAAAGTAATGAAAATAAAAACAAAAATAAACAAACGGGATTTAATTAAACTGACTTTTGCACAGCAAAGGAAACCAAAATAAAATGAAAAGACAACCCTCAAAATAGGAGAAAATATTTGCAAATGAAGCACCTGACAAAGGATTAATCTCCAAAATGTCACATAGCTCATACATTTTAATATTAAAAAAAATTTTTAAATGGGCAGAAGATCTGAATAGACATTTCTCCAAAGATATGCAGATGGCCAAAAAAAAACACATGAAAAGATGCTCAATTTTATTAATTATTAGAGGAATGCAAATCAAAACTACAATAAGGTACCACCACACAGTGGTCAGAATGGCTATCATCAAAAAATACATGCTAGAGAGACTGAGAAAAAGCAACCCTCCTACACTGTTGGTGGGAATATAAATTGGTATAGCCACTGTGGAGAATAGTATAGAGGTTCCTTAAAAGCTAAAAATAGAGCTATCATATGATCCAGCAATCCCACTCCTGGGCATATATCTGGGAAAAAAAAAAAAAACGTGAGTTGAAAGGATGCATGTGCCCTGGTGCTCTTTGCAGCACTATTTACAATAACCAGAACATGGAGACAACCTGAATGTCCATCGACAGAGGAATGGACAAAGGAGGTGCAGTACATCTGTACAACAAAATATTACTCAGCAATAAAAAGGACGAGTAATACCATTTACAGTGACATGAACGGACCTGGAGACTGTCATTAGAGTGAAGTCTATAAGAGAGACAAATATATAACATCCCTTATATGCAGAATTCAGAGAAATGGTACAAATGAACTTAGAATCAACCCTGAATATTCATTAGAAGGACTGACGCTAAGGATGAAGCTCCAATACTTTGGCCACCTGATTTGAAGAGCTGACTCACCTTAAAAGACCCTGATGCTGGGAAAGACTGAGGGCAGAAGGAGAAGGGGGCAACAGAAGATGAGATGGTTAGTTAGCATCACCGACTCAATGGACATGAGTTTGCGCAAACTCCAGAAGATAGTGAAGGACAGGGAAGCCTGACATGCTGCATTCCATGGAGTCACAAAGAGTTGGACACGACTGAGCGACTGAACAACAACAAAGAAAAAGGGTGCAAATGAACTTAGAGTCACAGATATAGAAAACAAACTTATGGTTATTAAGCGGGGAAGAGAGTTGAGGGAGGGATAAAGAGTTGGAATTAGCGGGTATTAAACACAAAGAAATGAGGCATGGAACCCAATGGCTTTCCCATCTAATTCTATGGATTTTTGATGTCTGCTCTCATTTGGTTGGGGAGTGGGAACATCAGTGGATATTTTTACTGGGCTTTATTTGCTTGATTTAAGCACACATGAATGTCTGAAGCCCATGAGTGGCAGCTTGCAGGCTGTCTGTCCCTTCCATCCATTCCTTTGAGTCCTTTGACTCCTTTGAGTCCTTTAAGATGGCATTTAAGCTGTCTTAAGCTAACTCTGTCCCTTGATGGGACCCCTGAAGGGTTTCCTAACCCTATGTCTCTTTCCTATCACCTCCCTATTTCCTGTGTAGGGGAACTTTGCCTGTTTTGATTGTCCTTCTTTTCCTCTGCAGTTAAACTGCTTGGGCTAAAGTTGTGTCAGCTATGGCAATCTTTCTTTTAGTCCCTTTTCATTTCAACATCTGGCTTTTCAATTCATTTTTTTCCTTTTTTTTTTTTTCATTTATTATCTAAATATTCGTTGTTCAGTCGCTAAGTCATGTCTTTACTCTTTGCAACCCATGGACTGTAGCACACCAACTTCCTCTGTCCTCCAGTATGTCCTGGAGTGTGCTCAAATTCATGTTCATTGAGTTGGTGATGCTATCTAACCATCTCATCCTCTGCTGACCCCTTCTCCCTTTACCTTCAATCTTTCCCAGCATCAGGGTCTTTTCCAGTGAGGTGGCTCTTCACTTCAGGTAGCCAAAGTATTGGAGCTTCAGCTTCAGCATCAGTCCTTCCAAATATTCTGTCCTGAATCAGTCCGGAATATTCAGAGTTGATTTCCTTTAGAATTGACTGGTTTGATCTCCTTGCAGTCTAAGGGACTCTCAAGAGTCTTCTCCAGCCCCATAATTCGAAAGCATCAATTCTTCGGTGCTTAGCCTCCTTTATGGTCAAGTCTGCCTGAGGGTATAGCTCAGTGGTAGAGTACATACTTGGCATGCATGAGACCCTGGGTTCAATCCTCAGTACCCCCATATTCATATTTGGGGCTTCCCTGGTGACTCAGGTGGTAAAGAATCTGCCTACAATGCAGGAGACCTGGGTTTGATACCTGGATTGGGAAGATCCCCTGGAGAAGGGAATGGCAACCCACTCCAGTATTCTTGCCTGGAGAATTCCATGGGCAGAGGAGCCTGGCAGGCTACTTTGTCCACGGGGTTGCAAGCAGTCGGACATGACTAAGCAACTAAGCACAAGCACTCACATCTGAACATGAATACTGGAAAAACCATAGTTTTGCCAGCAAAGGTCTGTATAGTCAAAGTGATGTCTCTGCTTTTTAATACACTGTCTAGATTTGTCATAGCTTTCCTTCCAAGGAGCAAGCGTCTTTTAATTTCATGTCTACAGTCACTGTACACAGTGATTTTGGAGCCTAAGAAAATGAAATCTGTCACTTCTTCCACATTTTCCCCTTCAGTTGCCACGAAGTGATGGGACCAGATGCCATGATGGTAGTTTTTTGACTGTAGAGTTTCAAATCAGCTTTTTTACTCTCCTCTTTTATCTTCATCAAGAGGCTCTTTAGTTCTTCTTCACCTTCTGCCATTTGAGTGGTATCATCTGCATATTTGAGGTTGTTAAATTTCTTTCAGCAGTTTTGATTCCAGCTTGTGATTCGTCCAGAACAGCATTTCTCATGATGTACTCTGCATATAAGTTGAATAAGCAGAGTGACAATATGCAGCCTTGACGTACTCCTTTCCCAATTTTGAACCAGTCAGTTGTTCCATATTCCGTTCTAACTGTTGCTTCTTGACTTGCATACAGGTTTCTCAGGGTACAGGTAAGGTGATCTGATATTCCCATCTCTTTAAGAATTTTCCACAGTGTGTGATCCACACAGTCGAAGGATTTAGCATAGTCAATGAAGCAGAAGTAGATGTTTTTCTGGAACTCCTTTGCTTTCTCCATGATCTAACTAATGTTGGCAACATCTAAATACTAACATGGGCCAAAAAAATTACTCAATAATCAAAGAAAGAAAAGGAAAATTTTATTTGAACCAACCTGAGGATTATAACCTGGGAGACAGTCTTTCAGAAAGCTCTGAGGACTGCTCTAAAGTAAGGGAACAGGTGGTCAGGATATATATATGTGTACTGCTGCTGCTAAGTCACTTCAGTCGTGTCCGACTCTGTGCGACCCCACAGACGGCAGCCCACCAGGCTCCCCCGTCCCTGGGATTCTCCAGGCAAAAACACTGGAGTGGGTTGCCATTTCCTTCTCCATATATATGTGTGTATGTGTATATATATATACACACAAAAGGAGAAGAGGGCAGCAGAGGATGCAATGGCTGGATGGCGTCACTGACTCAGTGGACCTGAGTTTGAGCAACCTCCAGGAGATAATGAAGGACAGAGGAGCCTGGCATGCTGCAGTCCATGGGGTTGCATGAGAGGCAGCTGGTGGGAAAAGTGGGGCAAACATATTTATTTTTCAAAGCTTCAAATGATGAACGTGCTACATATTTTTAAGTTGGGCATTAGAAAAGAACACTTGTTTGTGCTTCTTGGAAAGAAGACAATAACCAATGCTGACAGTGCCCAGCCCAGAACTCACCTGCAAACAGTTCCCCTGGTGCTGATAGACTCTGCTTCTCGGCCTGAGGATGTTCCCTGGACCAGGGGGAACCTGTATGCAGGGCTGCAAGGAAATTAACACCCCGGGATCCACGTTCAACAGAAGAGGGGCAGGAGTTTGTAGATAAATACCCTAACTTTGTCTTCTCTCAGCAGGACAGTTCTGGGGTATGTTCTGTGTAGTTTCTCAGAGGCCCCCAGGAGGATTACACCCCAATACCCACAGCAGTTGTGCGTGCTCAGTGGCTTCAGTCCTGTCTGACTTTTGCAACCCTCTGGACTGTAGCCCACCAGGCTCCTCTGTCCATGGGATTCTCCAGGCAAGAATACTGGAGTGGGTTGCCATGCCCTCCTCCAGGGGATCTTCCAGACCCAGGGATCAAACCCATATCTCTTACTTCTCCTGCATTGGCAAGCAGGTTCTTTACTGTTAGTGCCGCCTGGGAAGCCCCCACCCACAGCAGTAATGTGCTCATAAATGCATGTATGTATTAGTTTTTTTTTTCCCCTCCTCTGTCTTACCCACTCCCTCACCATTTTTCCTGGGGTCACCTCTCAAATTAATAGCCTCTATCAAATCTTCATTTTAGGGTCTGCTTTCATGGGAGCCCAAAGACAGAAAGCATATACAGAAATCTGGAATTTTATTTCACAAGTTTTACATTGTAGTCCCACAGACCTCCTGCAGCTGATTAATAGAATCAGCATTAGATTTATCAGCAGTTGGAAAAATTCTTACATCCTTTCACAGACCAGGAAAAAGTAGTGGATTGGCTAGCTCAGAATGGCCTGCAGTTGACAGCAGTGGGGAAAGATGCTAAGACCTCTCTCCAAAGAGAGGGAGGTGGTTTAAAGAAATGCCCTTAGGTAGTAGACCCTGGAGGGCCTGGCCAGGGCAGAAGGAGAAAAGGCCTTTTGCTAATCCTTCAGCAATATGTGAACCGTGAACTTCCTGATGTTCAAGCTGGTTTTAGAAAAGGCAGAGGAACCAGAGATCAAATTGCCAACATCCTCTGGATTATGGAAAAAGCAAGAGAGTTCCAGAAAAACATCTATTTCTGCTTTATTGACTATGCCAAAGCCTTTGACTGTGTGGATCACAACTAACTGTGGGAAATTCTGAAAGAGATGGGAATACCAGAACACCTGATCTGCCTCTTGAGAAATTTGTATGCAGGTCAGGAAGCAACAGTTAGAACTGGACATGGAACAACAGACTGGTTCCAAATAGGAAAAGGAGTTCGTCAAGGCTGTATATTGTCACCCTGTTTATTTAACTTATATGCAGAGTACATCATGAGAAACGCTGGACTGGAAGAAATACAAGCTGGAATCAAGATTGCTGGGAGAAATATCAATAACCTCATATATGCAGATGACACCACCCTTATGGCAGAAAGTGAAGAGGAACTAAAAAGCCTCTTGATGAAAGTGAAAGTGGAGAGTGAAAAGTTGGCTTAAAACTCAACATTCAGAAAACGAAGATCATGCCATCCGGTCCCATCACTTCATGGGAAATAGATGGGGAAACAGTGGAAACAGTGTCAGACTTTATTTTTCTGGGCTCCAAAATCACTGCAGATGGTGACTGCAGCCATGAAATTAAAAGACGCTTACTCCTTGGAAGGAAAGTTATGACCAACCTAGGTAGCATATTCAAAAGCAGAGACATTACTTTGCCAACAAAGGTCCATCTAGTCAAGGCTATGGTTTTTCCTGTGGTCATGTATAGATGTGAGAGTTGGACTGCGAAGATAGCTGAGCGCCAAAGAATTGATGCTTTTGAACTGTGGTGTTGGAGAATACGCTTGAGAGTCCCTTGGACTGCAAGGAGATCCAACCATTCCATTCTGAAGGAGATCAGCCCTGGGATTTCTTTGGAAGGAATGATGCTAAAGCTGAAACTCCAGTACTTTGGCCACCTCATGCGAAGAGTTGACTCATTGGAAAAGACTCTGATGCTGGGAGAGATTGGGGGCAGGAGGAGAAGGGGACGACAGAGGATGAGATGGCTGGATGGCATCACTGACTCGATGGACATGAGTCTCAGTGAATTCCGGGAGTTGGTGATGGACAGGGAGGCCTGGTGTGCTGCGATTCATGGGGTAGCAAAGAGTCGGACAGGACTGAGCGACTGATCTGATCTGATCTGAAGGATGAATCCAGCTCAACTAATGTCTTGTAGTTTATGGGCAGTTGCTTAACATCTTTTGAAGATATGGACAAAAACATTCAGCAGACATTAAAACAAAAAAGAAGGTTGCTTTTTGCAAACCTGTTGCAGAAAGCAGCAGAGGGGGGAGCAATAGAAAGAAATAAGACAAACCAGGTCATGTGGGAGCACCCTGGATAAGCTACTGAGAGTCACTGTGGGATCTGACTCTGCCTGAGAAGGCAGCCTGCAGATCCTTGCTGTTCAGTGCAACCAATAGAGGAGGCTCCTCTGGAATCAGAAGGCCATGGGAGGAAGACCTAGGGGTCAGCGTTTTGCCACCAGAACTGTGAAGACAAACGTAAGGACATCAGCTCTAGCTGCCAGGCGATCCACTCAGGATCTGAAGGCATTGGAGACAAGATGGGGCAGATCTGGAAAAGAGCCCAGAACCTGGGTGGCCAGAGCCGGAGCTACACTTGCAAGGGAGCCAGAAGCTCCCACGTAGGCTCTGAGCCCAGGGGCTTAGAAGTCTAGAAGGACCATCATCCAGTCCTGAAAGGAGAAAGCCTCAAGACTGAGTGCAGTAGTCCTGGCCAAATAATTTTTTTTTAACTGTCATTTAGAGGAAGACTACTATGTGGGAAAAGAAATGCTGCCCTGGGTGATTCAGAGGGCTTCCCAGGGATCCCAGGGGTAACGAATCTACCTGCCAAAGCAGGATACACAAGAGACATGGGTTCAATCCCTGAGTCAGGCAGATCTCCTGGAGGAGGAAATGGCAACACCCTCTAGTATTCTTGCCTGGAGAATCCCATGGACACAGGAGCCCAGCAGGCTACAGTCTATGGGGTCACAAGAATCGGACATGACTTAGCAACTGAACAACAACAACACGGGTGATTCAGAAGCTAAAATCTTCTAAATCAGCATGAAGAATACCAGGTGGGGCCAGTACACAGCCACCTGCTTAATTTTAAGTAAGGTGCTAAAATTAATACCTGTTCTTTTTTATTTCCTCATTTATTTCCCGAATGTGCCAAGTTGTCTTCGATTGTCCCTCCATCTTTCTCCCTCCATCGGGCTGAGCAGTAGCGATTATATCAACAGGCATCCAGGCTCCCGGGCTTCCCTCTGGGTTCAACCAATAGGAGCCAACAGGCAGTAGATCAGAGGGAGGAGCTGGGAGGAAGGCTGGGGTGTGGGTTCCCCAGCTGTCTCTGTAAGGTCACCCAGAGGGCACCCAGGCTGACTATGCACCTCACCAAACATCACTGTATCTCTGAAGGGGACCTGCTGGACAGGACTCATCCTTCCCGGTTTGAGTCACCCCTCTGCCCTTGTCTGATCAGGCCTGGGAGGAAACCCCTGTTGCTGCCAGTCCTGGGTTTTCCTGCTGGGACTATGGTTCTCATGCATCCCCCACTCCTATATATTTGGTCCTTTTGAAAACAAGACCTCTTTGAAAGTGAAAGTATTAGTTAGTCTCTTAGTTGTGTCTGACTCTGCGATCCCATGGACTGTAGCCCACCAGGATCCTCTGTCCATGGAATTCCCCAGGCAAGAATACTGGAGTCAGTAGCCATTCCCTTCTCCAGGGGATCTTCCCAACCCAGGGATCAAACCTGGGTCTCCTGCATTGCAGGCAGATTCTTTACTGTCTGAGCCACACCTTTGCTCTCTTTGCTGCTAAGTCGCTTCAGTCGTGTCCGACTCTGTGCGTCCCCATAGACGGCAGCCCACCAGGCTCCCCCATCCCTGGGATTCTCCAGGTAAGAACACTGGAGTGGGTTGCCATTTCTTTCTCCAATGCATGAAAGTGAAAAGTGAAAGTGAAGTTGCTCTGTCGTGCCCGACTCTTAGCAACCCCATGGACTGCAGCCTTCCAGGCTCCTCGGTCCATGGAATTTTCCAGGCAAGGGTACTGGAGTGAGGTGCCATTGCCTTCTCTTTGTATAACCCTAATTTGACAGACCATCTGTGTCCCCTTGGGGTCCTAGCTGCTACAGTAGTGGTGTCTGGTGGGGAGAGGATGAACTGGTAAGGATGGCCACAGCAGCAGGATCGGGGTAGAGAGAAGTGTTATCTTGGCAATGGGCCCCTGTGAGACCCCAGGAAGAGCTGCAGATAACTCCATGTCAGGTCCAAAGTTACTGTGACACGACCCTCAGCAGCAGGGTCCTGTCTGAAAAGGGTTTTCCCTCCAGCTGAGAGGGTGTGAGAGTGCCGAGTGCAACACCAAATCCACGGAGGAACAGGGCACTCCAGCTTCCAGGCACGGAGCCTCCACTAACACTGAAGAGGGAAAAGTGCATGCCGATCACTTGTTACCCTGTAATTGCTGTAGACAAAAGTTAATTTTTCTAAAACTTTGTTGCCAGTTTCTAACAAGCACACAGAAAATATAACTGACCTCCAAACCCAACATTTACCACCATGCCGTTTTTTTTTAATCTTGTCTAGTGTGGTTTTCCATTTCTATTATACCTCTTTTGGAGCTCTGTGAGAGAATGAAGTCTTCTCAGTGGCTAGAAATAATTTTGCAGTAATAATACTGGCAAATTTCTAAGTGCTTCAATTTGTGCTTGCCATATACGAAGCTCTTCATTTGCAGCTCTCTTATTTAATCTTCATAGCAATCCTATAAGTACTATAACTAAACCCATTGTCCAGATTAGAGAACCGAGGTACAGAGAATTGAAATAACTTCCATGCAGGTAGGGAGCTGGGATCTGAAGGGTGGAGTCCTAGAGTCCAAGCTACACAGAGGAGGCATCTGCTCTCTATACACCCAACCACCTCACTGAGATTACAGGACTATGCCTGGAAGTGCAGTGATGATAGAAGAAATTCTTGAGAAGTTTTGAAAATAAATAAGGGAGAATATGTTTAAAATGCACACACAAAACCAATTCTAATCTAGTAAGGGCTCGTTCACAACCTTTCAGAAGGGCCCTTATCACGTGCCTCTTGGCTGCAGTTCCTGAACTAGAACACGTGCCCCAGGAGAAGAAAAGCCCACCAGGGCAGATGCCTCCAGAACGTATGGCTTCCGTTCTCAAAATATTTAAATGTCATTTCATTGGTTTTGTCCTGAACAAAATATATTTACCTTGGAGTCTAGTACATAATATGAACTACTAAAGAGTAATTAAAATCTGTTGTGTTGATGTAAACAAATATTGAATCATGTTGTACATCGGAAACTAATCTGTCAACTACACTTCAATTAAAAGGAACCAATTGTGCTTTAAGTGAGCAAAACCACCAAGAAAACATGTGAAAATACTTAAGGCTGGCAGGGCCGAAAGTATGCTGTGAGGCCTAGGGAACAGAGTCAAACTTAGTTACACTGGTTCTTCTCCAATTCTCCTTTTTGGAATTTGACAGAAAATAGTAATAGAAATATGAAATTAATAATAGATAATTTTATATGTAAAAATCTAAATTTACCTCAAATCATTATTTTTATGTATCAATAATTACTTTTTAATAAAAATCAGATACCTTATTAAATAGCAATTCAATCATTAAATGTCCACCTATTATAGTAGCAGCAATAATACCACCTATCATTTTACCTCAAATCATTATTATTAGGGGTAAATCATACCTACAGAGCAACAATACTGTTTTCTCAGAATTAAGTGTAAAATTGGAAATATTCCTTTCTCCAATTGTGGCAGAAGAGAAAAAGGAAAGTGACGTGCTGTCAAGAGTCTGGTATCCTATTTCTGAAATAGAACCTTCTCTGCTTTTGTTCTTGGATATCCTAGACTCCATTAACCCCCTAACCACCGTCCATCTTCCCTTATGCATTATGCGTTGCCCCCCTGCCAAAGGAAGCGATGAATTAAGCGGTGAAGATTTAAAGATTGCATTCTTCTTTCTGTCTCAGTTCATATTAAATAGTGAACCAAGAAATTGTCCAGTAAGTGATTTATAAAGAATTAGATCGAATTTAATAATCTGTTCATGACCAGAAAAAAATAACTAGAGCTAGTAATAGCATATTTAACCATAAAATTTAATCAGAATATTAACATGCAGAAAATACAGATAGCATCTAGACCAATAAGAAAAGCCATATAGGTTTGCCTGATTATTTATTGGTACATAGGAGCAACCAATATATTAATTTATCACACAGACCTTCTAAGTTTGCTTTCCTAAAAGTATCATAAAGAGTCTTGTGTGTGTGTATGAAGTCGCTCAGTCGTGTCCGACTCTTTAAAGAGTCTTAGATGGGCTTTTAAAAGGATGTCCTGGAGGTCAGACTCTTCAGTTCAGTCACTCAGTCGTGTCTGACTCTTTGCGACTCCATCAACTGCAGCACGCCAGGCCTCCCTGTCCATCACCAACTCCCAGAGTTCACTCAGACTCACGTCCATCGAGTCAGAGATGCCATCCAGCCATCTCATCCTCTGTCGTCCCCTTCTCCTTCCACCTTCAGTCTTCCCCAGCATCAGGGTCTTTTCCAGAGTCAGTTCTTTGCATCAGGTGGCCGAAGTATTGGACTTTCAGTTTCATCATCAGTCCTTCCAATAAATATTCAAGATTGATTTCCTTTGGGTTAGACTCTTAGCCAAGCTGAAAAATCTCTCTCCTCCAAATTTCACTGGCAACACTTATAAATGTGAGCAAATTCCTCTCTTCTTCAGGTCCCTCAAATTCCTCAAACTTCCTGGCCTGCCCAGAAGTGACCTTTCCTACTCTCCTGAAGGATAGTCCTTTAAGCCAGGTAACAGACCAGTTTTTGGGGAGAAGATGACTTTAGCTCCCCAAAAGTCTTTAGTCATATCTGATTAAGTGGCATCTCTCCCAAATATGACATTCCAGGCAAGACTTTGATTGCATAATTAATTTTTCTAGTTATGGGCTGGTTAAAGGAAGCCAGATTCTTTTCTTTTTGTTTGTTTGTTTTTTTTTCCCCCAAACTTACTTATTTTTTATTGAAGGAAAATTGCTTCACAATATTGTATTGGCCTCTGTCATACAACAACATGAGTCAGCCATAGGTAAACATGCGTCCCCTCCCTCTTTAACCTTCCTCTTACCTCCCACACTTTCCCACTCCTCTAGGTTGTCAGAGAGCCCTGGTTTGAGCTCCCTGAATCATACAACAAATTCCCCTTGGTTATCTTTTTCACATAGGGTAGTGTATATGTTTCCATGCTACTCTCTCCATTCTCCCACCGTCTCCTTACTACCCTCTGCCCGTGTCCATAAGCCTCTATGTATGTGTCTCCATTGCTTCCCTATAAACAGGTTGATCAGTACCATCTTTTAGATTCCGTATACATGTGTTAATATATGATATTTATCTTTCTCTTTCTGACTTACTTCACTGTAATAGGCTCTAGGTTCACCTGCCTCATTAGAACGGACTCAAATGTGTTCCTTTTTATGGCTGAGTAATATTCCATTGTATATATGTACCACAATTTCTTTATCCATTCATCTGGTGATGGACATCTAGGTTGGAAAGCTGGATTCTCATCGAACCTTTGAAAATAAGTCTATTGCTGTTTAAAGTAAGGATATTCAACAATATCTTCTGAATTTAAGTAATAGAGGGGAGGGGAGTTCAGCAAGAAATAATATACCATTTTAAAATGTTTTATTTCACTCTATAAAAGAAAAGTCTATTAAACTGTTATGGGATACAGATAAAGATGGAAGGGCTTCCTTTTATATCCAGAAAGTATAGCATTAAAACAATATTCCAAACATATAACCACCATCATGCTTCAGGAGTTCATTCATCCCAGGTAATTTAGTCTTCTGTTGTATCTCTAGTTAGCAGTTTTATGATGCCATCTGTTCTTAGCTAAAGAGTTCAGGAAATCTCAGCTCAGTCCTCAGTGATAGACCAAAACATGACTGAGCAATGCCAACAGAAGTCTACACCCCAAAGTCTATTCTTTGAAGTATCATTAACATACCTGATACAGTCGTTTTCTGTGGGGTTCTGAGACAGTCATTGTTTGAAGACACAAACTCTGATCAGTAGTTGATTACAGAACTTTCAAGAAGCATTAGAGTAAAATAATCTATTTGTAGATGATAAAGACTTACAACAGCTGTGGTAAATGTATTATTGGTGATTTTTAAAGTAAAAGGTCTTTTGAGAGTTTTATAATAAGAATATTGCAATTTATAAGTAAATTTGGTTGTTTTGTGGCATGTAAAATAAAAATAATGAGGTAATTAAAAAACATTTTAGATAAAATGTCTATTAGGACATTATTTAGCCAATTTTCAAGGTTAGTACGTATTTCATCTGATTTGTAACAATGGATGAACCTCATTTTTACATATAATAATCTTGAGACACAAGGTACCAAGACATAATATACCAATGACATACCAAGCATTTTCTAAGACTCTATGAAGAGTATATCAAGAAAATTAAGTAAAGACAGTAAGTCTGGGGTAAGTCCTGAGCATCTATATTTTAATAAAACTTCTTTGGTAAGTCTGATATGCATTTTAAAAACACTGGCCAAGAAGATGCTAGATTCAAATTAAAGAAGCAATGTTGCAGCCAAGTTTTAAATAATAATTGAAATCATGATTGATAACCCTATAGTGCTATCAACTAATATCACCAAAGAACAACCACAACTCGGATAAATACAGAAAACCTCATCAGAACTATTTCATATAAATTATTTCAGTATTTTTCTTAAGGTTGAAATATACTATTGAAAATGAGGGCATTGACATTTCTCTAGGGACTTCCCATGAAATACATTTCTAAAGTATTATATTGCTAACATTTCACCAATACAAATTTAATAGATTTAACCAACAAAAAAGAAGCATGATTCTTTCATAATTATCCATTATTAATGAACAATAACATTAAAGCCAATAACTCTGTAATTACTCATATATCTGCTTAATAATAATTTAAAAGAAGAAAACAAAATCCAATGCGTGTTTTGTGGCTATGTTGGAAAACGTATACAAACTTGCAACATGTAAAGCAAGCTGTTGCATTAGAGAAGGTGCGGAGGTGCCACTAGAGGGCACTATAAACAGATTACAGAACAAACCTCTGTCTTTCATGATACGGAGCATGACTTTATTTGTCTTAAAAAATCTTAAACCATTAGTAACAAATGTGAGAAAGTACATCTCTTTGAGACTTGTGCACTCTTTTATCTCGTTGTTGCTTCAGCTTCACGGATATTATGTAGAGGATTTCTGCTACAGGTGGAAGGGCAAAAGGTAAGTTTGGTTAGAAGGCTGCTCTGGTCCATGCTAAACTAGACCCTTCACCTCAGGTTCATTCAAGTTCACTTCAATAGCTTTTCAAATATTTATTATACAACACGTAATTAATAAATGAATCTATGTACTCCTCTTAAGGTTTAATAGGGAGATATAGGTATTTGCTTCAGATGTTTTCAAGAAACCAAGAATAGTACAGGTAGAAATGAAGCCTTTTTCAACCCTCTCCTAATACCATTTTCTTCTCTCCCTCCTTGTATGAAAAAATTCCAGAATATACTACTATTCTGAAACTGATGTGTCCATCCCACCCTGTATTTAATACTTCTATTACTTATAAGGAAGTATGGTTCATATCCTGTTGTGTTCCAGAGGGCACTATTCCTCACCTCCACTTGTATTCTTTTCTTTATTCCTGCTACTGGACTAGAAAATGTGTTTTCTTTTTATTCTTTTAGTACTGTATTTTCAGGCCACTATACATGCTACATTTAAGGACCTTAGCATCTTAAATCTGATCCTCCCTTATCCTGTTCTTCATGTCATCTCTCATATTGTTCTTTTTTACCACCATTGCACACCACCCATTACTATCTGATCCCCTACTTCTGAGTTTTGGTACTGGGAGGAAATCTGTGTCAGTTCAGAATATCATGTAGTTGAAGTCTACAAAAACCCTTCTAAATGGTCTTCCTTCCAATTCATTTTAACCCTTTTATTAGATTAAAATGTTTAACTGAAGTGTAATTGATTTATAATATAAATATTAATTGAAGGTGTACAGCTTAGTGATTCTATATTTTTACAGATTATACTCCATTTAAAGTTTTTACAAAATATTGGCTGTATTCCTGGTGTTGTATAGTATATCCTTGTGAGTTATTTACGTTATACACAGCAGTCTGTATCTGTAATCCCTCACCTGTATCTTGCCCCTCCACCCACCCACCCTCCCCACTGGTAACCACCAGTTTGTTCTCTAGAAATCTACTTGTATTTTCTACAGTCATTCATTTTATTTTTTAGATTCCATGGATCAGTGATATCGTACTTGTCTTTCTGTCTGACTTATTTCATTCAGCATAATACCTTCCAGGTCCATCCATGTTTTTGCAAATGGCAAAATTATATTCTTTTTATGGCTGAGTAGTATTCCATTCTGTATATATACCACATCTTTGTCCATTGGTTGTTGATGGATGCTTGGGTTGTTTCCACATCTTGGCTACTGTAAATAATGCTGCTATGAATGTTTCGGTGTGGGTATCTTTTTGAATTAGTGGGGTTTTTCAGATAGGTACCCAGGAGTGGAGTTGCTGGGTCACACAGTGGTTCTATTTTTAGCTTTTCGAGGAATTTCCCTGGTGTTTCCCACAGTGGCTCCCCCAATTTACATTACCACCAACAGTATACAAGGTCTCCCTTTTCTCCACATCTTCACCAAATTTAATTGTGTTTTAGATGATGACCATTCTGACAGCTGTGAGATGATGTCTCATTGCGGTTTTGATGTACATTTCTCTGGTAATTAGCAATATTGAGCATCTTTTTATTTGCTTATTGGCCATCCATATATCTTTTCTAGGAAAATGTCTATTCAGTTCTTCTGCCCATTGTTTAATCAGGTTGTTTGTGATTTTTTTGATATTGAGTTGTATGTGTTGTTTATACATTTGTTAACCCCTTAGCAGTCTTATCATTTGCAAATGATAAGACTTCCTCCCATTTCCTCCCATTCAGTAGTTTGTCTATTTGTTTTGTTGATAATTTCCTTTGTTGTGAAAAAGATTTTAAGTTTAATTAGGTCCCATTTGTTTATTTTTGCTTTTATTTCCTTTGCCTTAGGAGACAGATCCAAAAAGATATACTATGATTTATGTTGAAGAGTACTCGGTGTATGTTTTCCTCTAGGAGTTTTACAGTATCCAGTCTTACATTTAGGTCTTTATAATCCATTTTGAGTTTATTTCTCTATATGGTATGAGAAATTGTCCTAATTTCATTCTTTTACATATAGCTATCTAATCATCCCAGCTCCACTTATTGAAGAGACTGGCTTTTCTGCATTGTATACTTTTGCCTTCTTTTCTGTACATTAATTGTTAAGTGTGTGAATTTATTTCTGGACTCTCTCTCCTGTCCTAAAGCTTGTGTCAGCTCACTGGCGAGTGGGGCTGGGTACCAGGATGGCTGGCTGACAGGCACCTGGTGTCTCAGAGCTAGTGTTGGTCTGCTGGTGGGTGGGCTGAACCCTGCCAATGCAGGCTGTGGATTGCAGTCATCCTAGGGCTGGTGTCCACATGCTGGTGGGAAGGTCTGGGGCCCAGCAGGTCCTGGGGCTGGTGCCTGCCCACTGGTGGGTGGAGCTGGGTCTTGGGGTTTCTGACCGCAGGGCCCTGGGGATCCTGGCTCTATTGCCTGCACCCTGGATTTCCCAGTGTGGTATATGTATGGATCGTGTCCTGGGCCTCTGGTGGACATGGCCAAGTCCAGGGATGGCTGTGGGCTAAGGGAGACTTAAGGCAACCTGCCTGCTAGTGGGCATGACCGTGTCCCTCCTTGGCTAGTTACTTGACTTACCCAAGTACTGGTGCCTACAGGTTGGTGGGTGATGGCAAGGCTGGATCCTGAGGTTAGTAAGCTAGAGAGAGGATTGCAAATGGCACCTGCCTGCACCCATGTCCATGTGGTAGCAGGAGCTCCCCAGAGTGGCTGGTGCCAGTGTCTATGTCCCCAGGGCAAGGCTCTCCAAGATCAGCAATTAGGTCTGACCCAGGCTCCTTTCAAATTAATGTTTCTGCCCAGTCCCGGAGCATACGAGATGTTGTGCGCATCTTTTCAGAGTGAGGCCTCTATTTTCCATAGCCCGCTGCAACTCCCAAAAATAAGCCCTGCTGCTGGCCTTCAGAGTCAAATGTCCTAGGGCTCACATTCCCCTCGTAGGACCCCCAGGCTGGGGGGCCCCATGTACAGCTCAGACCCCTAGCTCCTTGGGAGAATATCTGCAGTTGTAATTATTCTCCCTTTTGTGAGTTTCCCTCTGCAGACATGGATCTTGTCTAGATCCATGTGAATTTGCCTCTCCTACTCATCTCATTGTGGTTGCTTTTTTATATCTTTAGTTGTAGAACATCTTTTCTGGTAGATTCTGTTTTTCTCATCAATCAGTTCAGTTCAGTCGCTCAGTTGTGTCCGACTCTTTGCAACCCCATGAATTGCAGCAAGCCAGGCCTCCCTGTCCAGTTGCTTTTAAAAAGTTTGTAGTTTTGGTGTGCACATGAGAGGGATAAGCTCAAGGTCTTCCTACTCAGTCACCTTGGCCAAGCTCCTCTACTGTATATATCACTACCAGATTAATTTTTCCAAAGAATTGCTTTCTTTCATTATACTTATGAGCATTATATTACTTTCTAGCTCAAGTACCCACTGATAATGTTTGAAACCATATAGTATATCATATCATGTTTTTTCTAATTTCTCTTACTGTTTGCAGACATGTTTCCCTAATCTAGATCATGATCCTGCCTCACTGGCCTGCAATACCTCTGCGTTCGTTTCTGCATTTGTGCTTTTTTTTTTCATTATGCCTGTAAGCAAATTTTCTCTTCTTTTCTTCTGTCCAAATCATTCCTCCTAAATCCACTGAGAGACACATTTGTGAGAAAGTTTATGCCAGCTATCCCAATTCTATCTTACTCTCTTGCCTGATCATCTCTTAAGACTCTAAAAGCCTATTGATCATACACTCTCTCAAGACCTCTGATTCCTTAAAGGATTGTTTCCTCTTTATTGGAAAGTAGAGTTGGTTGTTTATTGGGTCTTTCATTTAACTGATAGATGCAATAGCATTTATTAATTTGAATTCAACTTCAAAACAAGTTAGTGGTTAAATGCAAAAAATTTGTATCCTATGTGTAGAGACTTTGCTGGCCTAGTTTTACAAGAGATTTTTTTATTAAACCAGTGCTCTCTCTCTTTTATTATTTCATATTGCTGTTACAGTCATTCAAGTATTTAATGAGAAAGTATGCACAAGTCTTTGTGCTACATATCATGGGGAAATGCAGAGACATACAATACAAAAGCATCCCTAACCCAGTGGAAGTCATGCACAAGACATGGTAGACTGGACGGCCTGAGTTCAATTCTCAGTTCTACCACCTAGTGGCTGTGTAATTTTAGAAAATTCTTCTCCATGCTTTAGCTTGTCTTAAAAAAAAAAAAAAGAGGTGGGGTGGTGGGGACAAATGGCCAAACTTCTGAAGCAGTATCCACTGGGAAACACTAGAAGACAGGGAAACGACTACGTGTGTGGGTCTCTAGTTACTCCCTCTAGGACAGCGCACAGCAATCTGGCGGATCTACATTTCAGATTTCAGGAGAGGGGCCCTCTGCTTATTCCTGGGTTGTGGAGCTTTCGAGCTGCATGGTTAGGAAAGCCCAGGTTCCTCTCTGGGTCATCAGGGACTGGAATACAGCAGCAGTCTGGTAGAGTAGATTCTTGCCTCCAGCTCTGTCCTTCCAGCTCAGCATTGGTGATTAGGGTAGCACCAGCTGTTCTGTCTGCAAGATCAGGGAACTGGGGTACAAGCCAGTGGCAGGATCCATTACCTCAACATTCATGGTTGGGTAGGCACCAGCTCTTCCTGGTAAGAAGGAGTAAAGGATAAGACTTGTGTTTACCTATGGCCCATGGGTGAAGGCAATCAGTCCTGACCAGTTTCCATGGAAATCTGGAGTAATCCAATACCTTTCTTCTGTAAGATCAGCCTGTAGAGGATCAGCTTAACCTAAATTATTCTTACCTCTTATTTTTCTTATCTGAAACACAGGCATAATAATATACCTACCTTCATGGAATTAGTATGAGTTTATATAGTATGTGTAAAAGGGTAGCTAGGCCCTTATTAAATGTGTGTGTAATTATAACAGAAGTACCTTTCAAGTGATATCATGCTGTTGGAGTTCAGAGTGAGTCACTAACTAGAATTTCCAGAAATGACAATCTCCATCAGTCTATAGTTGGTTTTCTCTTAAACCTGCCTGTACAGAATCTCAGATCTCATTGTCAGCCTTTCTGTCTGGATTCTGCACTCTGCCTCTTCTACCTGCTCGTTTTGGCTCCTGGACCCTAAAGTCTGTTCACATCTGGGCCTCACTTCTGCGTATGAGCTAACTGCTCTGGATGACCGAGCACTGCCTGGCTCATCCTTACTAGTGGACATCCCAGATCTCCTGGAGGCTTTAGCTCCAGCGGAGGCCCTGCTGTTATTTGCCTTCCCACAGCCTACAACCCTAGACTGAACTTCACTGAGAATCATCCATTTAATCAAGCTTTGTCCTTCATCCTCTCTCCCTCTGAAGCTCTGTCCTTTGGATTTCTCTCTCCTTTATGAAAGTTATTGTTTTAAACTTTTAAAAAATTATAGTTGCTGTACAATATTACATATTATAAATGTAAAATATAGTGATTCACAATTTTAAAAGATTATACTCCAATTATAGTTATTATAAAATATTAGCTGTATTCCTCATATTATACAGTATATCCCTGTAGTTTACTTTATATCGAATAGTTTGTACTCTACCCCACCACCCCCATAGTGCCCTGTCCCTCTTCCCTTTCTCCACTGATAACTGCTAGTTTGTGCTCTGTATCTGTGAGTCTGCTTCTTTTTTGTTCTAGTTGCTAGCTTGTTGTATTTTATGTATATATCATACTGTGTAATACATAAGTGATATCGTACAGTATTTGTCTTTGTCTGACATTTCACTTGGGAGCATAACACCCTCCAAGTCCATTCATGCTGCTGCAAATGGCCAGGTTCTTTTTTATGACTGAGTAGTATTCCACACACACACACCCCCCATGTCTTATTTATCCATTTATCTGTTGGTGGACACTTAGGTTGCTTCCATATCTTGCCAATTGCAAATAACATTTCTATGAAGTTTGGGGTGCATGTATCTTTTTGAATTAGTGGTTTTTCTTAGATATACACCCAGGGGTGGAATTGCTGGGTCATGTAATAGTTCTATTTTCCTTTTTTTTTTTTTTGAGGAAAAAATGCTTCATACTGCTTTCCACAATGACTGTGCTAATTTACATTCCTACCAACAGTATATGTGGGTTCCTTTTTCTCCATGTTCTTACAGACATTTTTTCTAATAGCCATTCTGACAGGTGTGAGGCAATAGCTCACTGTAGTTTAGGTTTGCATTTCCCTGACGATGAGTAACACTGAACATCTTTTCATGTGCTGTTGGCCATGAAATCTGTATCTCTTCTTTGGGAAAATGTCTATTCAGATCTTCTGTTCATTTTTAAATGGGTTGTTTGCTTTTTTGGGGTGGAGTTGTATGAGCTGTTTGTATATGCTGAATAGTAATCCTTTATCACTCATATCGTTTGCAAATAACCTTTCCATTCAGTAGGTTGTCTAATTGTTTTGCAATGGTTTCTTTTGCTGTGCCAGAGTTTTAAAATTTAAATAGGTCCCGTTTGTTTATTTTTGCTTTTATTCATTTACTTTAGGAGATGGATAAAAAAAAATATTTCTGCAATATATGTCAGAGTGTTCTGCCTATGTTTTCCTATAGGAGTTTTTATAGTATCCAGTTTTACATTTAGGTCTTTAATCTACTTTGAGTTTATTTAAGTATATGGTGTTAGAGAATGTTCTAATTTCATTCTGCTACATGTAGTTGTCCAGTTTTTCAACACCACTTATTGAAGAGACTTTTTTTCTCCATTGTCTATTCTTGCCTCCTTTGATGTAGATTAACTGATCATATGTGGCAGTCATGTTTGACAGTAAGTCAGGTGTGTCCTAATCAGCTCAGGCCACGATAAGAAAATATCGCACACTGGGTGGCTCGGACAGCAGACATGTATTTCTCACTGTTCTCGAGACTGGGAGATCCACGGTCAAGTGCTGGTAGATTGTACATCTGGTAAAAATCCTCTTTCTGGTCCACACATTGTCGCCTTCTTGCTCTGTCCTTGTATGGTCAAGAAAGATCATCTCTCTCATGTCTCTTCTCACAGGGCCCTGATTCCTTCATGAGGGCTCCACCCCATGACCTAATTACCTCCACTTCCAAACAGCATCCGTGCGGGGAGCTGCCCGTGAGAACGGAGTCCTTTGTCCGAAGGACACAAGCTCTGGGAGCTGCCTCAGTCCTTGAGGGTTTGCTTGCAAACATAGCTCTCTGTCCCGCCACCCCAGAGATTAGGCGCTTATTTACTGCAGACACCTGGAGTTCTGTGCAAACTTCTCACGCACAGGGAAATGTTATCTGGTGTAAGAAATAATAACAGGGTGCCATTCCCATGCTCTCAAGATTTCTTGTGACTGTAAGATGTATAGGTCAACCAAGAAAAAATGTCAACTGTCTTGTCTTTCTCATGCTCCTCTGTATAAATATAAGATGCTGAATAAAGTTGGTGTCAGACTGCGTCCCTTCGTGGAGACGTGTCTGAACCTCTCGACCCCATTTTTGTTGTAGTCTCTTGCTTTAGTTTCCGTTCTCAGCCCTGCCGTGCACGTTCTCGGGACCTGATCGACTTTGCCGGCTGGCACCTGCACATCCGGAGAAGGCAATGGCACCCCACTCCAGTACTCGTGCCTGGAAAATCCCATGGACGGAGGAGCCTGGTGGGCTGCAGTCCATGGGGTCTCTAAGAGTCGGACACGACTGAGCAACTTCGCTTTCACTTTTCACTTTCATGCATTGGAGAAGGAAATGACAACCCACTCCAGTGTTGTTGCCTGGAGAATCCCAGGGACGGGGGAGTCTGGTGGGCTGCCGTCTATGGGGTCACACAGAGTCGGATACAACTGAAGCGATTTAGCAGCAGCCGCAGCAGCCAAACAGCATCATGTTGGAGATTAGGGCTTTAGTGTGTGAATTTGGTGGGGAAACATACTTTCAATCCATATCAAGGCTCTATCACCTGATGTAACTTCTGTTCCGACTTTTTCTGTTCTTTCAACCTTGTCCCCTCTTACAGCATTTCTTCTGTGAGTGATAGGACCAAATCATATCATATTTTAGAGGAGATCATAAGGCATACAATAGGTGCTCAAGGATGAATAAAACAAAACCCTTGCTATCAAGGAACTTGCCCTACTGTAGGAAAGACAAAATGTATCATTGTGATATGTGCATTTATAATAGAAATACATATAGGATAGCCAGGAAATATGATTATCATTGAGAAAGAGACGTCTGGGTCGAAATTCAATTTTTGGCATCCACCATATGTCAGATACCGGGTATGGGAATAGAGAGAAAGGACTGTTTCTTTTCAGGCTTGACACAATTGGAGCTTGAGAGCACAAAGCTGGTAGCAATAAAGAAGAAAATCCTATGAGCTTGTTTCCATATTTGCTTCAAGTATCTATTTATCTATCTTGTTGAACCAGTTCAAAGTAAATATATCATCATCACATTTCTTCCCTTAATACTTTTCAAAAAACTAAACTAAACCAAAAAAAAACACCCCAAACTCAGGGCATTCTCATATATAACCCCAGCATTATTATCATCTAACAATTAACAAGAATGTTCTACTCTACTCCCCAGCTGTGCCTTATTGTCCCTTTGATCCTCACCTACAGGCACATTATCCACTGTCTGTGCTCTTAGCCCCAAGAAGCTGACTTGTACAGACTTTCACAGCCAGGCTCCCAACTGGGTTCAGCCAATGGGAGTTGCCCACAGATACCAGAGGCTAACAGAAGCACTAATAGAAGATGATGGTGCAGAGATAAGCTGGGATACCTTTTCTCTGCTCCACACTGCCAGGTTGCTGGTCTGGCATTGACTACCTACTACTGAATTTTCTGTGACGCATCATCCCCTGCCCTAGCTCCACCTGTGACTGGGCTCTTGGAACTCACCCACACTTGCTTATTAAGGTCTAAAAGTAGCTGGCAATAGCTTCCCTGTTAACCCTGGGTAGCTCGGCATCCTTTTGATTCCTTTAGCCCTGACCACACCTCTCAATAGTCTTGTCATTAAGTGCTTCATTAGTAAGTTCTTTGAGTTTGTGATTTGTTTCCTGCAAGGACCCTGTTTGACGTTGGAATAATCCATAATCAAATGTCACCATTAGTTTAAAGTGTTTTTAAAGATTATTTTAAACCAAAATCCAATGAAAGATCTTGCACTGAACTTGGTTATGCCTCTTTATTTTCTTAATCTAGCAGCTCCTTCCTTTTTTCTTGCCATTGACTTTCTAAAAAGAGAGTGGACCAGTTTTCTTCACGTCCCACATTCTGAATGTATCCAGTTGTTTCCTCGTAGTGTCACTTAATTTGTTCTCCTCTGTGTATTCCTTTAACTTGAATCTAATCAAGCCTTCAGATTCAACTTCCATTTAAACACTGTTAATTAGAATGCAGGTGATAACATATCATTTATAAGGCATTATCAGAGCCTTGAGACCTCATTAATTGTGGGAAAATTGGATAGTAAGTTCAACTACCAAGTGATAATAGCCATACTTGTCTATTGTAAAAAGCACTCCACCCCAATTGCTATTAGCAAATCATCTATAAGGTGGTCCTTTTGTACCAAGTGAATACCTAGCTCTCTATCAATTCAGTCCTTCTGCTAATAGTTTTAGCATTCATTATTGATTCTAGCCTGCATCAATTATTTCATTATATCCTGCAAACTTATTCTTTTCTATTCCCATCATCACTTCTACATTCAATAGCAATATTCTTCCATAAATAAGAGATTAATGAAAAAAAGACTTTTTCTTTTTCCTGACAACAGTTGCTACAATAAAGCAGAGTAAACCCTAAGTGTTTTCCCTTCAATTATTTACTCTAAAATCAGATAATCAATATGATACTATTACTGCTAATAGTATAAACATTATACTGTATTTCATTAACGAGGTCTCAGAATTCTGTACAATTAGGCTTGAACTGGTTATCAGAGAAACTAAATGCTTAAACTTTCTGATACACAATATGTTCAATTCCATCTGCCTTCTTGCTTTCAATGATTGCCTCAGAGTTTCCTACCCCAGCCCTGGTCATCTATACAGTTCTAGCACCAACAGACAGAGACTTCATATAGCACAAACGGTAGGAATAAAAACCAATATCAGTAGCTGGCAATTACACCACAATTAGATTGCACCTCTCATAGGAGCACTCAAGATGCATTCTAAATGGCTATTATCCTCCTCTGTGTTAGCCATCAGTTTCACAAATCTTTGATCACAGGATCTTAAAGCTTTGCTCTATTGTGACATTGCTTTCTCTACACGTATACTGAAATAAGCCATTTTGCTCCTCTAAGTGCTTCTGTCTGGATGAAACAATGGAATTTTAAAAGCTTAGGCAGTGAGACTTCTAGGTTCTGTTTGGATTTTTATAAGCCACCGTTTGGGAGCTGGTCTTTTGTTATCTGAGTGACCTCTGGCTGTTCCCATCACTCCCTGTGCTGCCACAGGTCCTTGCTGCAGGTAGCAGCAGCTGGTTACCAAGCTTCCTGTCAGGAATACTCACTGCTGTTCGTCTGTATGGTCCTGGGCTTTTTTCTGCAGCCCCCACCTCTTAGTAACTGTTCCTCAATCACAAACATCAAAACAGAAGGAGAGAGCCAGTATCAAGAAAAGGCTGACATGACCCTCATCAATTATTAAAATCCTTCTCCAGTAAGACTCACAAAAATTAGCTGAATTTTCTAACATCATATGGTCATCATAAATGAAGCCTCTCTTGCTAGTTGATGAGCTCTTCATCATCACTGAGGAAACAGAGTGATCCATATATGCCAAAGCCTTTAAGGATGTATGAACAAAACTGTGTGGTCTGTTGGGTCATTGGCTTCTTTGCTCTCAGCTCCATTCTTGGTTTCACACCCTACCCCACCCTCAAGTCCGCTCTAGGTTATAGAGACTGTCCCCTGCAAACACCAATTCCCAGTGTATTCATTTGCTATTGCTATATGACAAATTACCACAAACTTAGTGGTTGAAAATAACACCCGGTAATTATCTCCTATTTCTTTATTTAAGAGCTTGGGTGAGTTCGACTGGCTGGCTGCTCAAGATCTCGTGAGACCACGTGGCTGCTGGGCTCTTCCCTGCAGGCTCCGGGGAAGCAGCCACTTCTGAGCTCATTCAGGTTGCTGGTCTAGTTCAGTTCCCTGCAGCTAGAGAACTCAGGTCCCTTTTCCTTGCTGGCTGTCAGTGAGACGCTACACCTTGCTCAGTTACTGCCTGGAGGCCACCAAACATACTGTCATCAGGGCTCAAGTTGAGGTGATAAAGAATCCATCTGTCAGTGCAAGAGATTCAGGTTCAATCCCTGGGTCAGGAAGATCCCCTGGAGGAGGAAATAGCAACCCACTCTGGTTTTCTTGCCTGGAGAATCCCATGGACAGAGGAGCCTGGCAGGCTATAGTCTATGGGGTTGCAAAGAGTCAGACATGACACAGCAATTAAACAACAACAACAAAGGTGGAAGCTAACTGCTCAAGGTTGTTGGATAATACTCCTCAGGACTGGGCATTACTCCTTTCTTACAGGAGGATCTAAGCCAGTGTTGGCAAACTGCAGCCTGAGGGCGAAGTCTGGCCGGCCACCTGTTCTTATACAGCCCTGCAAGATACAAATGGTTTTTACTTCTTTAATGGTTACATTTTAAATGGTTACATAAGTCTCAATTATTTTGCAGCTTAGCCCACAAAGGCTAAAATATTTACTATCTGGCCCTTTACAGAAAGAACTAGTGGAACCATGAATTCTATTTAGATTATAGTTCAAGCCTGTCAGGTCAGAAGAGAGGGCTTGGGGGAGGGGAGCTGTGATGCGTTGGAAAAGAAGGAGGTAGAAGACACCCTACAAAGAAAAGAACCAAATTCTGGGATCATAAGAATAGCACAGGTCTAAAAAGTGAGACTGTAAATCTTCCTGGAATGAAGAATAATTTTTTTAAGGCTTTGCTAATTTGTTGTAAGAAAAATGCACTTGTTTTAATTTGCATATCATTTGGTTACTAATAAAGTTGGAGTTGGATTTTTTTCACATGCTAATTTGAAGAATTGCAAATGACTGCCACAAATAAAAAGAACAGATTTCTGAACCAAGAACAAAATCAAAATAGTTAATATCTATGAAGCTAAAATAATCTATAAAATGGAAAATATATTAATGTTCCAACCAAGAAAGGAACAAATGTTTACTCTTTAAATGTGTTAATATTCAAAAATAAAAAGAAAATTTGAAGCATAACTTGAGTCCAAAATTTCATAGTTGAGCATTTGGAACTTAAGGTAGTTTCCTAGTACTTCCTATCACTTCCCTATCAGTCTGGCTCAACCTAGCTGTATTCCTAAGACTCGTATTATCAAAGAAGCAGGAAAAATTTTGTTTCATACAGAAAATGGAGCCAAGACTACTGAGTTTAGATTGGCAATAAAGCTATTTTCTCTTGAAGGAATTACAAAAGTTTTATCAGTATAGTTGGAAAATTTATCCAGTTGCATCCAGCTCTTGTTCAAGAGTAATATCGCCTTTAATGACCAGAATATGATCTTTAGATACCATTCTCCACTAAAAGAAGCTCCTTTAGAAAATAGTGGATTTCAAGTCCACATCAGGACATTTACAAAATGGGTCAGATATGATTTTGTGCCAGAAAACAAAGAAACATTCCGACTCTGAAGGGGCCTTATCAAAGGCACACAAACACTAAACTGAAAAGGCTCCTGCTGCAAAGTTGAGACAATTTGAGCGAAAAAGAACATCAGTGATTAAAAAGTCATTATATAAAAATTTAGTAGTTTACAATGACATTCACAGAAAGACTCACTGGTTCTAGTCATCTGGGTTACCAGCTCTTTGCTCTCAAAATTGATAAAAGGATAGAATCAAGACTTCACTTTTCCTGAATGACCTGTGTTTCAGCCCATCCAAGAGATGAGGGCTTCCTGGTGGCTCAGTTGGTAAAGAATCCACCTGCAGTGCAGGAGACACAGGTTGGATCCCTTGGTCAGGAAGATCCCCTGGGACAGCCCACTCCAGCATTCTTGCCTGGGAAGTCCCATGAACGGAGGAGCCTGGCAGGCTTCAGTTGCAGAAGAGTCAGACAGGACTTAGTGACTAAACCACCAAGAGTTGATGAGGTCCAGTTCTTCACAAAAAGAATTCTAGCTAATAAAAAGAGAAGGAATGATAGAAATTTGCCATTTTTCAATCTCAGTGAAACAGTGGATCTAGGGAGTGATCAGTGGTTGATAAATCATGAAGTGCTGTAAGTTGCTGGAGACTTTATAATGGAGGGATCCAGATGACACCTCGTATTACACTGATCAGCCTTGGCATCACTAACATTGTGCTTCAACACACGAGGCCATAGGAACCATAAAGTTCGGTTTATGCTGCATTCTTACCAGCAAAACTGAACCTGAAACTAAACCAAATCTCAGGGTCTAACAACCTGTTTGCCTGTTTTCATGCTCAGTCGTGTCCGACTCTCTGTGACTCCATGAACTATAGCCCACCAGGCTCTCCTGTCCATGGAATTTTCCAGGCAAGAATATTGGAGCGATTACCAGGTCCTCCTGCAGGGGATTTTCCCTACCAAGGGATCAAACCTGAGTCTCTTGCATCTCCTGCTTTGGCAGGTGGATTCTTTACCACTGTGACACCTGGGGAGAAACAACCAGTTTACCAGTGATAAATATGGAGAAAGCAATCAGCTAAATTCAAAATGTGGGCTATGCTGTAATAAGAGAACGGGTTTCTTCAACGAATTATATTAAAAATGGGTAGAAGGTATAAAATTAAAAATATAGTCAATAAACAACCAAGTGCAGTGTTTGGACTTCGGATTCTAATTTGGACAAACCAGCTATAAACATTTGAGACCATCAAAAAATTTTAACATGGGCTGAGTATTAAGTGAAATGAATAAACCACTGTTAATTTTGTTAGGTATGATCTGATCAAGATATGAAAATTGTATGAGGAGAAAAAAAAGTAGTCCTTAGTTAGAAATGCTTCAGCCAGTGTAAATGTCCCTCAAGGCCGATGAGGCCTCTCTAGAACAGGGAAGAAATCTCAGGGGCTTTGAAGCAGGAATTTTCAGCCTGAAACAGTATTTGTTTCCTTGATGCAACATACCTCCTAATTGACTGGCAATTTGAGGAGTAAAGAATGTGATGCAGAAGTTACTTTGGTGAATATGTGATTTTTGCCAATATACAGATTGAGGCAATTAGGGTAAGCTTTCTTACATTTAGGGAGAAAGTCTTAGAAATATAGAAAGACTTTAGTAAAAACCTGTATGTCTATACAGTGAGGACCTTCAATAAATTAGTGGTTTCTCAAACTGCTAAGTTTTCTATGATATTAAACTATCTGATGAAGCAGTGAGTATAGCTGAAGATGCTCCAGGGATGCATTCCTCTATATTAAAACCCTGAAACAGATCACTGATGTTGACGCAAGTGTTCTCTACTGGCAGCGAGGGCCCCAAGGTCATGCATCCCTAGGAAGAAGCCTGAGCTCCAAAATGTAAGGCTTCAAAGGACTGTCTGTGATATCAGGTACAAACATTGAGATTTGGATATGCTCACATTTCTGCTTGTGTAGCTATTGGGTTTTTGAGTTTCTAATTATAAAATTTTCTAGCACCAACTCCATTTTTTCCCTAAACTCTATTTTTGGCTCGGTCTTTTGACAGCTGTGAGGTTTATTTAGGAATGCATATGCATTATAGCAAAAATAACTGTTCAGGCATACCTTACTTTATTGTGCTTCACAGACATTGCGATTTTTATAAACTGAAGGTTTGCAGTAAACCTGCATTGAGCAAGTCTGTTGGTGCCATTTTTTCCAACAGCATTTGCTCACTTAATGTCACTTTTTGGTAATTATCACAATATTTCAAACTTTTTCACTATTATTATGCTTACTGTGGTGTTCTTCCATCAGTGATCTCTGATGTTACTACTGGGATTGTTTGGGGCACCATGAGTCCCACCCATCTAAGATAAAATTTAACCAATAAACATTGTGTGTGTTCTGTCTGTTCCACCAACCAGCCATTCCCTCATCTCCCTCCCTCTACTTGGGCCTCCCTATACCCTGAGACACAATGATATTGAAATTAGGCCAATTAATAATTCTACAGTGTCCTCTAAGTGTTCAAGTAAAAGAAGAGTCACTTTAAATCAAAAGTTAGAAATGGTTAATCTTATTGAGGAAGGCATGTTGAAAGCCAAGATGGGTCAAAAACTAGGCCTCTTATGCCAAACAGTTAGCAAAGCTGTGAATGCAGAAGAAAAGTTCTTGAAGGGAATTGAAAGTCTGCCCAGTGAACACATGAATGATAAGAAAGGAAAATAGCCCTATTGCTGATGTGGAGAAAGTTTTAGTTGCTTGGAGAGAAGATCAAACCATTCATAATATTCCCTTTAGCCAAAGCCTAATCCAGAGCAAGCCCCTAACTCTCTTCAATTCTATGAAGTCTGAGAGAGGTGAGGAGGCTGCAGAAGAAAAGTCTAAAGGTAGCAAAGGTTGGTTCATGAAACTGAAGGAAAGAAGCCATCGGCATAACAGAAGTGCAAGATGAAATAGCAAGTGCTGATGCAGAAGCCACAGCTAGTTATCCAGAAGATCTAGCTAAGATCGTTAATGAAGGTGTTCTATAATAAGCAACAGATTTTCAGTGTAGACAAAGCAACCTTATATTGGAAGAAGATACCATAGCCAGAAAAGTGAAGTCAACATCTGGCTTCAAACCTTGAGAGGATAGACTGACTCTTTAGTCAGGGCTAATGCAGCCAGTGGCTTTAAGCTGAAGCCAATGCTCACTCATTGCTGTTGTTGTTTAGACACTAAGTTGTGTCCGACTCTTTTGCGACCCCATGGACTGTAATCCACCAGGCTTCTCTGTCCATGGGATTCTCCAGGCAGGAATACTGGAGTGGGTTGCCATGCCGTCCTCCAGGGGATCTTTCTGACCCAGGGATTGAACCTGCGTCTCCTGCATTGGCAGGTGGATTCTTTACCACTGAGCCACCAGGGAAGCACAGCAGTGCTCACTTACCATTCTAACAATCCTACGGCCCTTAAGAACTGTGCTAAATCTATTATTTCTGTGCTCTGTGAATAGAAGGGAATGACAAAGCCTGGATGACACTCATTTATTTATAATATGGTTTACTGAATATTTTAAGCCCTCTGCTGAGACCCACTGCTCAGAAAAAAAGATTCCTTTCAAAATGTGACTGCTCACTGACAATGTACCTTGTCACCCAAGACCTCTGATGGAAAAGTACAATGCGAGTAATGTGTTTTCATGCCTGATAACACAGCATCCATTCTGCAGCCCATGGATCAAGGAGTCATTTGGACTTTCAACTCTTAGTATGTAAGAAATACATTTTGTAAGGTTCTAGCTTACAGATGTAGTGATGCCTCTGATGGGTCTCAGCAAAGTAAATTGAAAACCTTCTGGAAAGTATTCACAATTCTATATGCCATTAAGAACATTTGTAATTCATGGGAAGGTGTCAAAATATTAACATTAACAGGATTTTGGAGAAGTTGATTCTAACACTCATGAATGACTTTGAGGGGTTCAAGACTTCATTGGAGGAAGCCCCTGCCAACGTGGTGGAAATAGCAGAGAAGCAGAGCCCGAAGATTTGATTGAAGTGCTGCAATCTCATGATCAAACTTTAACAGATGAGGAGTTTCTTCTTATAAATGAGCAAAGAAAATGAATTTTTTGAGATGGAATCTATTCTTGGTGCAGATGCTGTGAAGATTGTTGAAATAACTACAAAGGATTCCAAATATTACAGAAACTTAGTGGATAAACCAGCAACAAGGCTTGAGAGATTGACTCCGATACTGAAAGAAGGTCTTCTGAGGGTAAAATCCCATCAAATACTATTGCAGGTCACAGAGAAATTGTTTGTGCGAGAGTCAACTGGTACAGCAAACGTCACTGTCATATTATTAATATTGTAAGAAATTGCCACAGCCGCTCCAGCCTTCAGCAAATCCACCCTGCTCAGTCGGCAGCCTTCAACATCGAGGCAAGACCCTTCACCAAACAAAAAGATGACAATCCTCTGAAGAGTCAACTGATGGTTTGCATTTTTCATCAATTAAATATTTTAAAATTAAGATGTGAACATTGTTTTATAGAAATAATGTTATCACACACTTAATAGATTGTAGTATAGTGTAAACATAATTTTTATATGCACTGAGAAACCAAAATTTCACGGTGACTCACTTTATCATGAAATTCACTTGATTGCAGTGGTCTGGAACCAACCTTCAGCGTTGCTGAGGCATGCCTGTACACCAAAGTTAAAATGTTGACCCTATTAGAAACCTGATGTTGAACAAACCACTAAATTTCTCTGGACTGCCTGGCTTTTCATTTTCACAAATGAGAATGCCATTAGCAATAAGGTTACAAAGGTTGTGTGCGTAAAGCACCTAATGTGTCATTGAACACATGGCAGGCACTGAAAACATAGTGGCTGTTATTATCCAAGTACAAGCTTTGATTGTCTACCTACCACCTCTCGTCCAGGCAGCTCAAAAGTAACCAGGCCAGCCAGACTGCAGAGATTCCGAAACAAACACCCAGTGATTTATCCAATGGCCTAGCCGCCAGCTCTGCCAAACCACAGGAACATAAGCAGCCTTTCATGGTTCCTTCCTCTGGTCTGCAGGTTAAACCCCAAACGGAGCCACACCCTGCACCATTGTCCTGACTGTTACAGACAAGCTGAGCCAAGTTCAGAGAGCCCCAAGTTCCTGCTGCTCCCGATGGTAATTTGAGTTAGTATCTGGTATGTTGAAAATCAGTCCTGGGGCTTTCCCCAGCATCCCCATTGCTGCTCTGTGATAAACCAGGACCTGAAGTAGCTCCTCAGAGGAACTGTAACTTCAGAGTCCAGCGACCAGGGTCTCAGTATCCATCTCCTCACCTTGTGCCCTCTTCATTGCTTCTGGCTGCAAAAGCTTTCCCAAAGGAAATCCTTTCCACAAAAAAGTCTTTTGCCAGAGGAAAATGCTCTAGAAGGAACCTGATCAGAAACCCTAAGAGCCCTTTGTCAATATCCAATATGGCCATCCATATACACTTGGTCAGAGTCAAGGAAAGTTTAAAAGCACAGTGCAAAACTGAAAACAGAGCTCTGGTCTCTCCTCGTGGCAGCTTTCCTAAGACTCAAGGGGCTCAGCCCTTGGGTTCCCACTCAGGGGAACCCAGGGAGACTTCTCAGATTCATACTCTGTCCTTCCCTTCTATGAGCCTAGGGAAGGGCCAGCCTGTTTAATGATGTCTCCCTTCCTGCTTAGTCCCTCCTGACCCAGCATCACCCAGAGTGCATCCCATACAGATCCCACTGAGGGATGATGATGCAGTCCAGGAAGAGAAAAAGAGAAATGAGTGAAGAAAGTCGAAGAAAGAAAAGAAAACTAGAGGGACTTCTCTGGTGGTCCAGTGGCTAAGACTCCATGCTCCCATTTAGGGGGTCTGGGTTTGATCCCTGGTCAGGGAACTAGATCCCACATGATGCCGTTTAGAGTGCATACCACAGCTAAAAGATCCCATGTGCCGCAGCTAAGACCCAGTGCAGCCAAATAAATAAATATATATATATATTTTAAAGTCAGGAGGAGGCTTAAATTCTAAGAAACAGCGAAGTGTTTATTCATGCCCAGGGATGTCACATATTACCATATTTTTTAATATAAAAAATACCTGAAAATATTCAGGAAGAAACCACAGAGGATGGGGGAAATGGGAGGAGATGGTCAAACGGTATAAACTTCCAGTTGCAAATAAATCTGAGCGTGTAACGTGGTGGTGGTTTAGATGCCAAGTCGTGTCCAACTCTTGCAACCCCATGGACTGTAGCCCGCCAGGCTCCTCTGTCCATGGGATTCTCCAGGCAAGAATACTGGAGTGGGTTGCCATTTCCTTCTCCAGAGGATCTTCCCGACCCAGGGATCGAACCCAGGTACAGTATGGTATATAACTCTAGTTAACAATCCTGTATTGTATATTTGAATTGCAGGACTATATCCTGGAAGGATTCATAGTTTTATTGTGAAAGTTTGGCCCTTAGGGGCTTTTGTTTCACATTAATACATATGAATTATGAGAGTGGAAAGTTTTTGGCCAACTAAGATCTTTGTTATTTAGGTTTATATCAACCTATCTCACTGTCCTTATTTTTCCAAAGCAGTTGATCATCTAGATATTTAGTGTTAATAAATGAAGTGCCATTCGGTGTTGTTGGTGTTGTCCATGTAGAAGTGACTGCTACCCACGCAGAGCTTTCTTTCCAGACAGTGTAACATTCCCATGGAATGCACTAACAGAATAGACAGCTCTCCAATTGTTTCTCATTAAGTGCTTCCAGACTTTTATCCTCAGAGAGGGTGTCTCGTTTTCAAGAAGTTTGAGAGCAAGCTCTTACACGTTCTAGAAGAGAAGGCTTTAAAACATAGAAACGGCTTGTTTTTCAAAAGATGTCCAGTTGATTAGACAAATTAGTTCTAGGTAGAAAAGAGAATGTGAAAGACAGATGATGAATTATGATGAATGTGCATATGCTTTATGGAGTGCGTGCTAAGATGCTTCAGTTGTATCCGACTCTTTGAGACCCTATGGACTGTAGACCGCCAGGTTCCTCTGTCCATGGGATTCTCCAGGCAAGAATACTGGAGTGGGTTGTCATACCCTCCTCCAGGGGATCTTCCAGACCTAGGGATCGAACCCATGCCTCTTATATCTCCAGTATTGGCAGGCAGGTTCTTTGCTACAGTCAGATCATTTAAAAATTCGTTGGTTTTTCCACCAGTCTCTATAAGAGTAACTGGCAAAATACAGTGTCAAAATTCACATAAGAGCTTAGCACAATTGATAAAACATGGGCAAATAGAAGTTATGAGTGACACTTTCTATCCTCAACGTCTAGAGCTCATTTGGGTGTTTAAAGATAACTTCACAAAAATTAAACCCTAACAGAATAAAATTTCCACCAACTTCCTAGGCTTTTCTTTCAAAAGAAAAAAAAGAACAAAAACAAAAGATAATTGAGTTTATAGCTTAGAGTTTTGGGTAAATTCTAAGAACATTCATATTGCTAAAATTAAAGCCAGCCCAACTGAAGTGCTTCATTAAAAACTCAACTGGGATGACCCAGAGGGATGGTATGGGAGGGAAGAGGGAGGAGGGTTCAGGATGGGGAACACATGTATACCTGTGGTGGATTCATTTCAATAAAAATAATAATAATAATAATTAAACCTTCCAAAGAAAAAGAAAAACTCAACTGGGGAAATTCCCTAGTGGCCCAGTGGTTAGGACTCAGGACTCTCACTGCTGAGGCCCCAGGTTCAATCCCTGGTAGTGAAACTAAAATCCTGCAAGCTGTGTGGTGTGGCCAAAATAATTATAATAAAACCCTCAACTGGTACTGTTTCTAAATTAAAGAAAATGTTCCAGTTGATTTTGTCTGTTTAGATTTGTACAAAATAAGAGTGCAAATATCTGCTAGGAATACTGCCAGGTTCAAGTTTTTACTTCTGTCAGAGGGGTTCTACTGAAGGAAAAAAAACAGCCCTTTCTGTTCTTTCATACATGAAGGACTTGTTCTGAAAATATACACACTAATTATCCAAGCAAATGTAAAAATTGCTGTTTTGTGAGATCTTATTGGTGTTTAAGCACACTGAATGCATTGGAGATGTGTCTCAATTATCTATTGCTACATTAAAAATGACCCCCAAATTTAGGAACCGAAGACAACATGTATTGTCTTCACACAGTTTATAGAGCCAGGCACCCAGGAGTTAGTTGTGACTCATAAAATTACAATCAAGCTGTCAGCTGGGGCTGAAGACTTTTTTTGGTGGTGGGGTGGTGCAGGGATGAAGACCTCTAAGAGCTTGACTAGAGCTAGAGAATATGCTCAAGCTTATATATGGTTGGTTTTTTAAAAAATATTTAATTATTTGTCTGTGCTGGGCCTTAGCTGCAACATGCCAAATCTTTAGTTGTAGCATGCACGATCTAGCTCCCTGACCAGGGATTGAACCCCGGGCCCCCCTGTATTGGGAGCATGGAGTCTTGGCCCCTGGACCACTGCCAGGAAGTCCCTTATTCATGTGGTTGCTGGCAAGCTTCAGTCCCTCATCCCCTGAGATTCTCTGTAGGGCTATTCATTATATGGTGGCTGGCTTCCCTCAGATGAATCCTGGCACTGTATGGGAGGATGCTCTATAAGGGTTTGAAAACCAGGAGGAGACCACCTTGACCATCTGCCATCTGGGTCCCAGAGACTCATGTCTTCCCTCACACATATAATACACTCATCCCATCCCATGACTCCTAACATTCTCATCCCACTGAAGCATTAACTCAAAGTTCAGAAGCATGACATCTAAATCAGATCCAGCTTCACGTGAGGCTCCTCAGGTATATTTCTTAATGTTCAGTTCCTTGAGTATCATTTCTCTTAATCTAAAAACCTGTGAATTAAAGAGATAAGTCATTTGCCCTTCTCACAGCCAACACACAATGGTGAACAGGCATGGGATAAACACCACAGGCATCACTATTAGAAGCATAAGGAAATGGGAGGCACGCAGGAGTCCCCACACCTTCTCTGACGTCTAGCCAGGCAAATCCTGGAAGCTTTTTAGGACTCAGTCCTGTTCCTTTTGTTGTTGTTGTTCAGTCTCTAAGTCATGTCCGACTCTCCAGGAACGATTCTCTGTGGTTCTTCCTTATACTTTCCAAACCATCCATTCTTTTTCATGAAAGTTGGTACATGTATGCAGCTGAATAATTTTCCAAACCTGCAGTAGAATGGGGGGTGGAGGGGGAAAAGCCTCTTTTCATTTTATGCTCTTTCTGTTCCTTTTAGTTCTAGTTGTCAATGTTTCTGCTGATATAATTCTTTAAAAAATGGTACATCTCCTGGAAATTTTATCAGGTCAATGCATTAGACAAAAGCCATACTCAGAGATCTCTATGAGATAATCCCTTTTTCCATCTTGTGATTCTGCTGCGGAGCAATGCTGTTAAGCTACTCAATGTGTGTGGGGGGGTGTGGGGATTTGTTAGTCGCTCAGTCATATCCAACCCTTTGTGACCCCATGGACTGTAGCCCCCCAGGCTCCTCTGTCCATGGAGTTCTCCAGGCAAGAATACTGAAGTTCTCCAGGCAAGAATACTACAGCAGTAGCCACTCCCTGATGCTCTATTATTTGAGAGGATCTGGGAGCCGTGCCCTAAAAAACTTCAGAAAGCCTTTTACATGACTAACCTACAGTTCTGAGGTGCCACTTGCGATCTTTCTGAGATCATAACAAAGGATTTTATAGTCACACCTTCAGCTTCATCTTTAAATCACGATGGTGCCCTGGGTTTGACCTTTGCTCTGAAGACCTTCCTTAATTTTAACATTGTTTGCTGCTCGTAAAGGCTGGCATCTTTACAACTGGTGAGTCCTGGCTCTTTTTGCTTAATTGCTCTTCTGTTAGCCTATCTCTCTCCTCTTAAATTTTATTATAAAAAGCTAAAAGAAACCAGGTGAACTGTCAACATTCTGGCTAGATATCTCCTGAGTTACAGCTCCCTGTTCATTAGATACATTTTCTGCCTCCCACATTGATAAAGACAATGAAGTTGCTAAATTTTCTGCCACTGTGATAAGGATCCACTGCCCTCCAGAATTCAGCAAGCTTTTCCTCCCTTTCTTTTCAACCCCAACGAGGAGTCTGCTCAAAATTCTGCTAACAGTCTGTTCAAGGCTCTTTAGGCTTTCACCAATACATTCTTTAAACTCCTTTCAGCTCCTGTCCAAGGCCCAGATTCTAAGCCATGCCTAAATTTTAGGTGTTTGTTACAGTAGCATTTCACTTCCAGGTACTAAAATCTATGTAGTTATCTATTACAGTATAACAAAATACTCACAAAATTTAACAGCTGAAAGCAGCAAATGTTTATTATTCTACAAAATTTCTGAAGACCAGGAATCCAGAAGCAGCTTAGCTGCATTATTCTGGCCCAGGGTCTCTCATTAGGCTGCAGTCAAATTGTCAGCCAGGGCTATGGTCTTCTGAAGGCTTAAGTGGGGCTGAAGTTCCTGCTTCGGGGCTCACTCGTGTGGCTATTTGTCACATGGGCTTCTCCCTGGGACTACTCACCACATGACAGCTGTCTACCCACAAAGTCAGTGATCTAGGAGAGAGTCTTTTTTATTTTTTTAATTTAATTTTATTTTTAAACTTTACATAATTGTATTAGTTTTGCCAAATATCAAAATGAATCCACCACAGGTATACATGTGTTCCCCATCCTGAACCCTCCTCCCTCCTCCCTCCCCATACCATCCCTCTGGGTCGTCCCAGTGCACTAGCCCCAAGCATCCAGTATCGTGCATCGAACCTGGACTGGCATCTCATTTCATACATGATATTTTACATGTTTCAATGCCATTCTCCCAAATCTTCCCACCCTCTCCCTCTCCCACAGAGTCCATAAGACTGTTCTATACATTAGTGTCTCTTTTGCTGTCTCGTACACAGGGTTATTGTTACCATCTTTCTAAATTCCATATATATGCGTTAGTATACTGTATTGGTGTTTTTCCTTCTGGCTTACTTATAAACTAATGTTGGATGCTACATATCATCACATCTGACACGTTGGAATTACGTGGGAGGGTGTGAATACCTGATGTTATGATTTTGGAGGCTATCACAGGGTATAATTATTTTTTTAAAAAACTCATTTTCTTCCTTCCCAGAACCAATTTTTGCCATGCAAAAGTTAAGCAGAGATCAAGATATTAACATTATTGTGGTTAGAAGTGGAATAGCAGAGGTGGCTTAGATATGTGGCCACAGTGAGCTTCACTAGACCTCAGAATTAGACTGACCCAGTCACAGAAAGAAAACGACATTTTTCCTTTCTCCCAGATCAGCTTATCACATAAAAAGTCAAACAGAAGCAACTTTCCATGGTTTTGGAAATCTAAGAGTACGAAAAAGCACACAATCAGAGTGAGGAAAAGGAAGCAGACAGAGTGGAGGAAAGACAGATGGGTTCCTCCAACCATCGATCTTCCCCAAGGACTGGAGGGCAAAAAATGGAGACACTCACCATAGGTTTCTCTGCAGGGCTCAATCCCAGGGGCTCAGACAACAGTTTCGGGAGTCCCTTGTGCAACACATCTAGCAAAACCTGCCCTGCCTCTTCTTTATCAGCTCAGAGCAGGTCTAGCACAATAGTTCTCATGCTCACCTTCAGATTGCTGGGCTCTGCTCCCGAACAATTTGCATTTCTTTACAAGTCCCCAGGTGATGCTGGTACAACTGACCTGAATACAGACTTTGAGAACCACTGGTCTAGGGTTGTTCAGGTACCCACGACCTGCAAGTGCTTTATATGCATTCCATTTCTCATTCACATGTTTATTAATCTGCATAACAATGTAAGATAGATTTCATTAACACTTTATCTGCATTATACAGAAAAAGAGACTAAGTGAAAACACTTCAGAAGTGAAGCATTTGGCCAAGTTTACTTTCTGCTGGCCACACAGAGCCAACTGTCAGTCCAGATCTGATTCCAAAGTCTGTGATCTTTCTTCTACACCAAGTTGCCAAATATTGGTGGGAACCAGGGTGTAGCCAACTCCGCTTCTTGTCTTCTCGACCGTAATCTTAAGCACAATTTTCTCCATTTTCTTTACTGAAAGTAATTGTACACTAGGCAGTTCAGTCTGTGGCCATGTCTGTGAATCTGAGAGGGGGATTAACACATCCACCTTTAGTGGGCTTCCCTGATGAAAGCTCAGTTGTGTCCTACTCTTTGTGACCCCATGGACTGTCCATAGAATTCTCCAGGCCTGAATACTGGAGTGGGTAGCCTTTCCCTTCTCCAGGGGATCTTCCCAACCCAGGGATAGAACCCAGGTCTCCCGCATTGCAGGCAGATTCTTTACCAGCTGAGCCACCAGGGAAGCCCTTCAGTGGTAAAGAATCTGCCTGCCGATGCAGAAGACACAAGAGACGTGGATTTGATTCCTGGGTTGGGAAGATCCCCTGGAGAAAGTAGTGGCAACCTACTCCAATATTCTTAATTGAGAAATCCCATGGACAGAGGAGCCTGGAGGGCTATAGTCCGTGAGATAGCAAGAGTCAGACACAGCTTAGCTACTAAACAACAACAAATATATTCACCTTTAAGCAGAAAGATTAAGAGTATCAATTCACAATATACTAGCATTCTAAGGAAATGGCAACCTACTCCAGTGTTCTTGCCTGGAGAATCCCAGGGACGGGGGAGCCTGGTGGGCTGCCGTCTATGGGGTCACACAGAGTCGGACACGACTGAACCGACTTAGCAGCAGCAGCAACATTCTAACAGATCCATCAAAGAAGTTAGCAAATGGCCAGCACAACACATCTCTGGCTATTGGCTCTCCAAGTCAACCCTCCACCCCCTCGCTGCTCAGGAGGTGGACCTCCATGAACTACAACAGGCTCCCTTGCCCTTGGGCTTTCAAATGGGTCCATCATCCTCGGATGTGACCAGAGGGAGGAAGGAGATTTCCCCAACTCCCTCCATGTAGGCTCATCTAGACAGACTGCACACTTCCACAGAGGACTCTAGTCTTCAAAGCAGCTGCCCCAAGCAACCTTTTCCTTCCAGGCTTCAGGAGCTCCTCCTTCCATTGCCCCTTCAGGCCGAGGGTTACTAATAGTCCTTAGAGTCCTGGGCTCTCCCCGCCGGCCCCAGGGGTTCCCTCACCCTGTCCACACCTTTGTAAACAATCCCCATATTAATTCCTCCCTGAGCTATCCTGACCTGAGTGTGCTGGCCCTGCTGGGCCCAATAGTGAGCACAGATTTAGGGACAGTTTACAGCTTTGCTTTCTGGGAGCCTGCATGGGCTCAGGTCTTCCTCCCAGAAGCCAGCAACTTTCTGAGGCTCCTGCTGCTGCCCAGATGGTCAGGCCTACACCCCTAGTCTTGGTTTAAGGGTGCAAAACCCCACCTTCTGGCCCTTGCGTGTCCTGCCCAGTAGGTAGACCAAATGGTAAGAGGCCACTTGGCAGGTTCTGCTGGCAAAATTCCTATGACAAAAATTGCTGCTCCATTTCAGAACACAATTTTTCTCTCTTGGACCAGGCATTTATTCCAACAGAAGGTAAATTATCCCTGGAAGAAAGCTAGATGTAAAGTTGGCAGTCAAAGACATCTGTGTGAAATGAGTTTCAGATGTTTTCTATTTTCCCAGCTAGCTGCAAGCCTGGGTTGAGAAAGGGGAGCATAACATTCAAATAGATTCTAGATTTTAGAACAACAATTCTCAAGGTGTGTGGGGAAGGTGACTTACATTGTCTCCTGGAAAGCATTTTGGAAACTCTGGGGAGTCTTTCATTGTGGGTCATGGCCCAAGGATGCTAGCCTGCCTGTAGTTAAGAGATAGTCCCATGCAACAGATACTAACCCCAGAGGAACTTGAAATGTCCTGAGAATGTTTCTGTTGCTGAAAAACCCGTTTATAATTATCTTGGTGAAAGACTTATGTTTTCCTTTACATTCAAAAAAAGAAAGAAAGAAGGCATTTGTATGTGGCTTTAATATTTACTCAGATTTCCCAGAATGTAACTACCACGTGAACTGAGAAACTGTCATCCATTGTTTTGTTTGAGTTTTATCAAGTTGGTCATGATTTGTGAAACAACACAGATATCTGCATTTGTATCTGTAACTTTCAAAGTGATTCTACAAAAATACTCAATGACAGACAGGTGATTTCCTTTTGTCTTCTAGTGAAGTTGAGCCCTACTATACATACTGAAATGTGTAGAGAAAATCTCCCCACATGCAATTTAAAAATAAATATGTAATATAGTAATGGAAATATAAAAGATGGATACAAACAAAGTAGTTATAAATGTTTCATTTGGAGATCATCAACATTGTACAGCAAAGGCCTTTAGAAATGGGTGTTGCATCTGATAGATACAAGACCCAAAGATTCAGAGCAAGGTGTTCTGTTGACTGAGGATGTCCACTGAGGGGAAAATCTCTCTTTGGAAGAACCATGAAAAGAGCCATAGGAAGAGAACTAAAAGGAAGCTTAAGTGTCTAAGCTACACACTGGGCCTCATCCTTACTGATAATACTGTTTTTATATAACTACCAACTCCCTTCGTCATTTGGCAAGTAGTAGACGCTCAGTAAATGTCCAAAAGTCACTCAACAAAAATCCCCTTTAACAAATTAAAGATACAATCATTTATTTCTTGAAACACTGATCAAACAAGCAACAGTGATTTGTAATTTGTATGCAAAGAGATTCTGTAGTATTTCATCACATTTTGTAACTTTGGTGAGTGATATTCCCTATACAATTTCAGATCTAAATTTGTAGTGTGATTTCCCTGATGAAAGGTTATCTAGCCAAACTGATGGCCTCAAAAGTCCTGAATAAGTCAGAAGCTGATATATTTTGTTATGGACATTATATTTCACTTGTTGACAAGTTAGGCAACATATTGGGCTTTTTTTAATGTTCTGAGTGGAACAATAGAGCTCAAAAGTTATCTGGAAACACAGCTCCTTTATTAAAAGGAAAATTCAATGAATGTTAAAACCTAAGCACCACTGCTTTCCCCTGACATACTCCTATTCATGCTTTAGGTCTCCAGAACTTTCCTCACACCCCATGTCCTCGGTAAGAGTACTTCATCAGCTTCCATTGCACTTAACACACTTTCATAGAAATTACAACATGAGTAACTGTTTACTTATTTGCTTTTCCACTAGACTCTAAGCTCTGAGTGGGCAGGGATCACACTTATTCATTGTTTTCTCTTGAACCTGGCACACAGTAGGTCATCAGTGCTTAGTCAATCAGTCAACAAGTATTTAGCATACTGCCAAGGGGCAGTACTGACTTCTACATTGTTCCATGGGGCAGCCACGGAGGACAGGATGCACCTTTAAGCTTCCTGTGGTTCCCCCTGAACACCATGGGACTCAAGTTCTGTGCCTTTTACACCTCCTCTTCCAGGCTCCAAGGCTCTTCTGTTTCGTCTGTCAGCTTCACCACCAGTTAAGTTGGAGTCAGAAGGTGTGGGAAGCTCTGTTCTTAGTCATTCGTTTGATTGTTCAGTTGTGCTAACATTTTAGCATGCTGGGCCTCGCCTCCAGAGTTTCTAATTCAGGAGTTCTAGGAGGAGGAATGGCAAAAGCCTGCATTACTTACAAGTACCCAAGCGATGCTGGTACTGCTGATCGGGAGACCATACTTTGAGAATCGTTGGCTGAGTAAGAAATTTCAGCCTCTGAGTAAGAAGTTTTAGCCAGATCTTTACAGACATCCCCAGTTTTGAATTTAAAGAATGTATTCCTTGTTATAAAAGAGTTGTAGATATCAAGAAGTGGGTAGAGAGAATATGGGGTACCAAAAGCTTCCTAAATATTCTAAACTCCATAGAATGAACCTGGTTCTGGCTTTTTGGTTAGGCTAGAGAAGAGGGAACAGAGAGAGTCAGAAGAGAGAACCAGAAGTCTACTTCCCATGGAGAAGCCAAGCTGAGACCAGGCAACACAGAGGATGATGAGCCAGTAAAACTTTCTAGGATCTGGGGCCTCAGTTATCTTTGTGAGGTCTGCCCACAGCAGACCACATCCACCCCTTAGCTCTGCTTGAATGAGGACCTCACAGTTCTAACAGCCTTAGCTGGATCTGAAGATACTGCAATGCATCTATATTTTAGTCTGCTCAGGCTGCTATAACAAAACAGTTATAGTGCCTTAAAAACAACAGGCATTTACTTCTCACAGGTCTGGAGTCTGGGAAGCCCAGGGTCAAGACACCGGCAGATTTGGTACCTGATGAGCCCATTTCCTAGTTTATAGATGGCTGTCTTCTTGCTGTAACCTCACATGACAGATGGGGAAGGGAAATCTCTGGGACCTTTTATAAGGGCAGGAAGGTTCCACCCTTATGACTTAATCACCTCCCAAAGATACCACCTCCAACATCATCATATTGATTGTTAGAATTTAATATATGAAACTGGTGGGATGAGGGAAGGACACAAGCTTCAGTCTATAGCAAACCTGTTTTCCAAAACCTTTGTTACTTAGTTCAGATTTAACAATTAGCATTGGTTACCTATTACCTAATAGGAGCAAAGTTTCTGATAAGATGTAGAGTTGAAGTAAATATATTTTTAGCTGTCTCACAATATATGTACTTTTTCTTAAATGAGTTCTTTAGTATTAGTGATCAGATAACTATTTCAGTTCAGTTCAGTTCAGTTGCTCAGTCATGTCTGACTCTTTGCGACCCCATGAATCGCAGCACGCCAGGCCTCCCTGTCTATCACCAACTCCTGGAGTTCACTCAGACTCATGTCCATCGAGTCAGTGATGCCATCCAGCCATCTCATCCTCTGTTGTCCCCTTCTCCTCCTGCCCCCAATCCCTCCCAGCATCAGAGTCTTTTCCAATGAGTCAACTCTTCGCATGAGGTGGCCAAAGTACTGGAGTTTCAGCTTTAGCATCATTCCTTCCAAAGAACACCCAGGGCTGATCTCCTTCAGAATGGACTGGTTGGATCTCCTTGCAGTCCAAGGGACTCTCAAGAGTCTTCTCCAACACCACAGTTCAAAAGCATCAATTCTTCGGCACTCAGCTTTCTTCATAGTCCAACTCTCACATCCATACATGACCACTGGAGAAACCATAGCCTTGACTAGACGGACCTTTGTTGGCAAAGTAATGTCTCTGCTTTTGAATATGCTATCTAGGTTGGTCATAACTTTTCTTCCAAGGAGTAAGCGTCTTTTAATTTGATGGCTGCAGTCACCATCTGCAGTGATTTTGGAGCCCCCAAAAATAAAGTCTGACACTGTTTCCACTGTTTCCCCATCTATATTAGCCTAAGCAGCTACTTTTTTTTTTTTTCCCCTGTCCTTTTCCTTTTGGAGAGAAAGGGAAAAAACTTTTTCCTCTATCCTCTTATGCTTAGTACGTGGGGCCCAGCAAATAAAGTTGACAAAAGATGGATTAGCAGGAGAAAAAGCATAAAAATTTTGTTTGATATTAATTAATATATGTATGCAGCATGGGAAGGCTTTATAAAGAGGAAGTGAAAACACCCAGTAAAGTTATTGGACATGAGAGCTTACATACCATGATGTCCAAGAGCAATAAATTAAAGAGATGTGACAAGACAAAGTAGAGGGGTTTGGGCTTCTGTGGGCTGTAAATCTGGACAATCTATATAGGGGGAACTAAGTGAAGATGAAGGTTATTTCAGTAAAGTTTGTATATGCAGATTCAAGTTGTCTATGCTGTCTCCAGTGATGAGGGATCTCTTCTTCCTGGTACAGAAGAGAGAAAGGAGAACAACTTCACAAAGGGAAATCCATGCCCTAAGTTCAGACAGAAAGGGAGAAGGTAGAGCTTATCCGGTGCCTGTCATTTCTCAATTGCCTGTACCTCAAAATAATCCCTATGCCAAAGTGGAATACTTTGGATTTGCATATTCGAATCTCCGTCACTTTCTACAATGTAAGCTCCCTTAGAAAAAGTAAGACTCTCCAGAATACAGCAGATCCAAAACTAAATGTCATCCTCTTTCCTATACATGACAAGGCCCAAATAATTGTCTGAAATAGAAAAGATGTTGATCATTATTAAAATTAAGAATTATTTCCTGTTCATCTGAGTTTGGGGCCAAGATCCACACCTATTGCACACATAAACTTACTAAACATTAGTTATAGTATTGATATCATAGAGTTTAACTTGTAATTTTTTCCTTTAATCACCAAAATCTTGTCAGTCAGTATTCTTTGGAAGATAACCAACTGTTCTTTATTTCTTGGTGAAACATTTTGACTGAACCCACTATTCTGCTTGATGAATAAAACATTTTGAATATTTTATTAGACTCTTTGTGATCTTTTTCTCCTGAATCTCATTTTATTCCCTGAAGTATGTAAAACAAAAAAATTTTATAACTATCTAAATATATAAGCCCTTGAAAACAATAAATAGCATCATTTTGCTTATTTTAAGCCTTACATAAAATTGTTGTTCAGTTGCTAAGTCACGTCTGAGTCTTTGTGACCCATGGACTGCAGGATACCAGGCTTCCTTGTCCTTCACCATCGCCTGGAGTTTGTTCAAACTCATGTCCATTGAGTTGGTGATGCCATCCAACCATTTCATCCTCTGTCACCCCCTTCTCCTTCTGCCCTCAGTCTTTTCCAGTATCAGGGTCTTTTCCAATCAGTTAGCTCTTCACATCAGATGTTGAAAGTATTGGAGCTTCAGCATCAGTCCTTCCAATGAATATTCAGGGTTGATTTCCTTAGGATTGGCTGGTTTGAGCTCTTCTCCAGCAGTGCAGTTCAAAAACATCAATTCTTTGGTCCAACTCTCATATTCATACATGTCTACTGGAAAAACCCTAGCTTTGACTAGATGGATCTTTGTCAGCAAAGTGATGTCTCTGCTTTTTAATACACTGTCTAGGTTTGTAATAGCTTTTCTTCCAAGGAGCAAGCGTCTTTTAATTTCATGGCTGTCATCACCATTCACAGTGATTTTGGAGCCCAAGAAAATAAAATCTGTCACTGTTTCCACTGTTTCCCCATCTATTTGCCATGAAGTGATGGGACCAGATGCCATGATCTTAGTTTTTGAATGCTGAGTTTTAAGCCAGCTTTTTCACCCTCCTCTTTCACCCTCATCAAGAGGCTCTTTAATTCCTCTTTGCTTTCTTTCATTAGAGAGGTATCATCTCCACATTTGAGATTGTTGATATTTCTCCTGGTCATCTTGATTCCAGCTTGCAGTTCCTCCAGCCCAGCATTTTGCATGATGTATTCTGCATAGAAGTTAAAAAAGCAGGGTGACAATATACAGCCTTGATGTACTCCTTTCCCAATTTTGAACCAGTCCATATCCAGTTCTAACTGTTGCTTCTTGACCTCCATACAGGTTTCTCAAGAGATGGATAAGGTGGTCTGGTTTTCCCATCTCTTTAAGAATTTTCCACAGTTTGTTGTGATCCATATAGTCAAAGGCTTTAGCACAGTAAATGAAGCAGAAGTAGATGTTTTTCTGGAACTCTCTTGCTTTTTCTATGATCCAGTGGATGTTGGCAATTTGATCTCTGGTTCCTCTGCCTTTTCTAAATCCAGCTTATACATCTGAAAGTTTTTGGTTCATTTACCATTGAAGCCTAATGTGAAGGATTTTGAGCATTACCTTGATAGCATGTGAAATGAGCACAATTGTATGGCAGTTTGAATGTTCTTTAAAATTGCCCTTCTTTGGGATTGAAATGAAAATTAACTTTTTCCAGTCCTGTGTGCATTGATGAGTTTTCCAAATTTGCTGCCATATTGAGTGCAGCACTTTTAACAGCATCATCTTTTAGGATTTAAAATAGCTCAGCTGGAATCCCATCACGTCCATAGTAATGCTTCCTAATGCCCGCTTGACTTCATGCTCCAGGATGTCTGACTCTAGGTGAATGACCATACCATCATAGTTATCTAGGTCATTAAGACATTTTTTGTACAGTTCTGTGTATTCTTGCCACCTCTTCTTAATCTCTTCTGTTAGGTCCTTGCTGTTTCTGTCCTTTGTTGTGCCCATCTTTGCATGAAATACCCTCTTGGTATCTGTAATTTCCTTGAAGAGATCTCTAGTCTTTCCCCTTCTATTGTTTTCCTCTATTTCTTTGTATTGCTCACTTAGGAAGGCTTTCTTATCTCTCCTTGCTATTCTTTGAAACTCTGCTTTCAGATGGGTGTATCTTTCCCTTTCTCCTTTGCCTTTCACTTCTCTTCTTTTCTCAGCTATTTGGTTTTTGTTGTTGTTTGTTTTTCTTTTTTTTAAATGAATTAATTTATTTTAATTGGAGGCTAATTACTTTACAATATTGTAGTGGTTTTTGCCATACATTGACATGAATCAGCCATGGGTGTACATGTGTTCCCCATCCTGAACCCCCCTCCCACCCCCCTCCCCATCCCATCCCTCAGGGTCATCCCAGTGCACCAGCCCTGAGCACCCTGTCTCATGCATTGAACCTGGACTGGCGATCTGTTTCACATACGATAATATACATGTTTCAATGCTATTTTCTCAGATCATCCCACCCTCGCCTTCTCCCACAGAGTCCAAAAGACTGTTTACATCTGTGTCTCTTTTGCTGTGTCTCACATATAGGGTCGTTGTTACCATCTTTCTAAATGCCATATATATGCGTTAGTATACTGTATTGGTGTTTTTCTTTCTGACTTACTTCACTCTGTATAATAGGCTCCAGTTTCATCCACCTCATTAGAACTGATTCAAATGTATTCTTTTAATGGCTGAGTAATACTCCATTGTGTATATGTACCACAGCTTTCTTATCCATTCATCTGCTGATGGACATCTAGGTTGCTTCCATGTCCTGGCTATTATAAACAGTGCTGTGATGAACATTGGGGTGCAAGTATCTCTTTCAATTCTGGTTTCCTCGGTGTGTATGCCCAGCAGTGGGATTGCTGGGTTGCATGGCAGTTCTATTTCCAGTTTTTTAAGGAATCTCCTTACTGTTCTCCATAGTGGCTGTACTAGTTTGCATTCCCACCATCAGTGTAAGAGGGTTCCCTTTTCTCCACACCCTCTCCAGCATTTATTGTTTGTAGACTTTTTTTTTTTTAACTTTAATAGCAGCCATTCTGACTGGTGTGAGATGGTATATCATTGTGGTTTTGATTTGCATTTCTCTGATAATGAGTGATGCTGAGCATCTTTCCATGTGTTTGTTAGCCATCTGTAGGTCTTCTTTGGAGAAATGTCTATTTAGTTCTTTGGCCCATTTTTTGATTGGATCGTTTATTTTTCTTTCTCAGCTATTTGTAAGGCCTCATCAGACAACGACTTTGCCTTCTTGTTTTTCTTTGGGATGGTTTTGGTACTGCCTTCTGTACAATGTTATGAACTTCTGTCCATAGTTTTTCAGGCTCTCTGTCTACCAGATCTAATCCCTTGAATCTATTCATCACCTCCACTGTATAATCATAAGGGATGTGATTTAGATCATAGCTGAATGGTTTGGTGGTTTTCCCTACTTTCTTCAATTTAAGCCTGAATTTTGCAATAGCGTATTGGATATCCTTCTGTAACTAGTTTTGTACCCAGCATTATTTGAGACATGTTCATATTGATATCTCCAGTTTTAAGCCTTTTTTTTGGCTGTGCTGGGTCTCCGTTGCTGTGTGTAGACTCTCTCTAGTTGTGGTGAGCAGCGGCTCCTCTCTAGTTGCATTGCCTGGGTTTCTCACTGCCGTGGCTTCTCCTGTTGTGGAGCATGGGTTCTAGAGTGCACAGAATTCAGCAGTTGTGGCACACAGACTCCAGAGAGCAGGTTCAGTAATTGTGGCACATGGGCTTGGTTGTCCCTCGGTGACTAAGGGATCTTAGTGGGATCTTCCTGGACTGGGGATCAAACCTGTGTCCTGCATTGGCAGGCAGACTCTCAGTCACTGGACCACCAGAGAAGTCCGATATCCACAGTTTTAGTTCACTACAGTGTAGGACTATACTACAACTGGCTTATTATTTTTCCAATTTATAGCATTTTTGGTTAAATGTTTGCTTTTTAAGGAATATGCAATGAATATTTCTATAAATATCTCCTTGCACACATGTACAAAACTTTCTGTAGAATACATGCTGCAAACCATATTGCTGAACTAAAGGGTATGCAAATCTTCAACTGTCCTAAATATTGTCAAATTACTTTCCAAAGAGGTTATGCCAATTTCATTGCCATAAGCAGGGTTTGACAATTCCAATTGTTTTCTTGATATTTTCAATCTTTATACGGTTTGCTAATTTGATGGGTGTGAAATAGTGTATTACTTTCAAAATAAATTTTCCTGATTGTTGGAGGGGCTGAGCATCTTTTCACATGTTTATTTGCAACTATGATGCCCTTTTCTGTGAATAATAGCTTGTTTGCTCATTTTTCTTTAGGTCTCTTTGCTTTGAAAGAGTCTTCAAGTTTATCACGATATATTGAAATATGTTTTCCAATCTGAGTTTTTTTAAATCTTGGTTTTGCTCTCTTAAAATATATGTTTTAAATTTCATGCAGGCAAGTTTCAGTGATTTCACTGGCGTTTTTGTTTTATCTTTTGACTCAAGGGATGGAGGATAATTTATATCCTACATTTGTTTTTAATTGTAAAGTTTTACTTTTCCACATTTGGTCCTTTAATCTTCTTGGAATTGACCTATTTATTGATTTGAGGTAGGGATCTAATTTTACTTTACTTTTTATGTATAGGTAAGCATTCTTCTGGTAAGATTTACCAAGCAGTCCTTTCTCTCATGATCTGCAGCATCATGTCTGTTACGTCAGATGTATAGAGATGTACAGAGTCTGGTCCTAGTCTCTGTTCTATTCCATTGGTCCATTATCTGTTCTCTTATTTTACAACGATGGTGCATGCTCGTTGTGTCTGACTCTTCGCAACCCTATGGCCTGTAGCCCACCAAGCTCCTCTGACCATGGGATTCTCCAGGCAAGAATACTGAAGTGGGTTGCCATTTCCTTCTCCAGGGGAAGATGATGGTAAATAAAAGCAAACCAGTAAAGTGAGCCTTCTCTGCTCTATCTTCTTACTGATCTCTAATATTTTGCAGCCCTGTGGACTGTAGCTCCTCTGCCCAGGCAATTTTCCAGGCAAGAATGTTCTCCCACATAAATGCAATATCAATTAGTTGAGTTTCGTTTTAAAACTGAATAGTTCTTGTAAAGTGAATACTTTTGTATATAATACCCACTGTTTGAGGCATATACTAGCTAGAAGAAATGCACATTTATTTGAAGCTTTAAAAGTCCTGAGAACAACAGTCCTGACACTTCCTGGAGCCATTTCTGTAGTAACTTTAGAGAGAGAATGGCTTGGCCAGAAACTTTGTTTTCCTAATCCCAGGGAAGATACAAACTCAGCAGTTGTTATGTAGTGCTCCAAGTGATTTGCCTGAAGACCTCCCACTGAGGTCTCCATGAACTTGCAACTTGGATTACACAGTGAGGTCACCCCATGCAGGTTTATGGGCAGATGGCCAAACCTTGACACAAGGCTGCAATCAGATCCCCAAACAAGTATATACACATAAGCCTCCTCCTTGTCTATAGCTTGAAACTACCATTTGTATCAATTAGGAAAAACTCCAAAGAAGAGTTTTTATATCAAATCAACCTGGCTTGATGTTTTCAAACAATTAAGCTTCAGATGAATTTTAAGAGAGACAGCCTTTGTATAAAGCATATATATCCATATATAATATTCTAATGGATCAAGCTTAAGTGACAAGTATCTTATTTGCCTTATAAACTTCTAACTTTAGTATATCATACTAACTGAAGTAAGTCAGACAAAGACAAATATGTGATATCATTTGCATATGGAATCTACAAAATATGATGCAAATGAGCTTATTTAAAAAAGAGAAACAGACTCACAGACTTAGAGAATGCACTTTTGGTTACTAGGGGGCAGGGGAGGGGAGGGGAGAGATAGGTTGGGGGTTTGGGATTGACATGTAAACACTGCTATTATTTAAAATGGTAAACCACCAAGGACCTACTGTATAGCACAGGGAGTTCTGCTCAATATTTTGTAATAGCCTAAAGGGAAAAGAAATGAAAAAGAATAGATATTTGTATATGTATAACTGAATCATTTTGCTGTATACCTGAAACTAACACAATGTTGTCAACCAACTATTGTCCAATATAAACTAAAAATCAAAAAAAGAATTATCCTGCAATGTAGTTGTCAATTAAAATCAAAGCTCATATTGTTTTAAAATATTTAATCAAGAAACTCTAACTTAGGTATAATTTGCAGCTAAATGTAAAACTAGAATACAACTTAAAGACAATGTAGGTCAGAAGTGGTTCCTAACCTTGACTGTGCTTTAGAATTACTTGGGTAGTTCTTAAAATGTCTTAATGCCCTACTGCACAATAAATCATATTGGAATAAGAGACACAAGTATCAGTACTTTTAAACCTGGTTGAACAATTTTGTTATGTAGCCAATGTTGAAAACCATTGACAATTTAAACCTTTAGCACTTTAAGAAAATGAGATTTCAAGAGGTCAACTGACTTTTAATAATTTTTTAAATGTATACTGTCCAATATGGTAGGCTTAGCCACATGTGGCCTTTTAAATTTAAATTCGTTGGGATTAAATAAAACTAAAAATTGAGCTCCTCAGACACACTAGCCACTTTTCAGGTACCCAATACCCACATGTGGCTAGTAGCTACCATATTGAACAACACAGATAATAGAAACTTTCATCATCAGAGAAACTTCTCTTGGTCATTGCTATAAATAATTCCATGTCTATTTTTAATGACTTTCTTTGAAGCACAGCAGAAGATTGTCTTTTACCTAGGTATAAGTTGGATTTGATTTCTAATCATTTAGTAACTTCAGAAACATCTTAAACCATTATTATAGAATGATTAGTATAATGAAATAGTTTTTAAACAAGTATCACTCAACATGAGCATGTGTACCTGTAAGGCACCTAATACCACAATAAAAATGACAACTTCTTGGACAAATATAAAAACTGACTCAAATCTAAGACACCCCACTCCATCTCCACCCCCAAACCAGTGGATAATGATCTAGGAAGCCATTTTCCCCCCTTGATTGGCAAGGAAAGCACATGGGGGAAGGAAAGGGAGAGCTACAGTTTCCCAGTGACTAGTCCACTGGGCTCAGAGACAACTCATAAGCTTGTCTAGGTGCTGTCTTGGCACAAGGAGCGAATGAAGGAAGTCGGTCAAGGACAGTCTCCTCCCCCTTATAATCTGAAAACAAAACCAGTATGAGAACTGAGCTAAAGTTCTCTAATAGGACTTACTACTATCACTATCCTTTTTAAAAAATACTATAGAACAGAGTTTTAAAACCTAAACCTTCTTGATCTTAATCATGGCCATGGAATATGTTTCACAAAGCAGGCTTTGGTGTTAAAGAGATTCAAATTTATTGTGTTATATTTTTGCTGTGGCAAGCATCTAGAAAAATATCACCATTTTATTAACTTTGTTTTTTCAGTTGTGTTATGAAATTGAAACTTAGTACCCACTGTACCAGAATACATTGTTCCTTGTCTCGTGGCTTAAATTTTGTATTCCCAAGTGCATTATAGCAAGCAATGAGATCGCCATGCCCAGGTCTAAACAAGAGGGAGCCGGAAAGCCAGTAGGACAACAAAAAGCCAACTTCAGTGATTGCCGTGTGCTAGGTACTGTTCTGAGCATTTTACATAGATTACATCATTTAATTCTCACAGCAGCTCACAATGAGATAAGTGCTATTATTATCCTCATTTTACAGATAAAGAACCTGAAGGTCCAAGAAGTTAAGTAGATAGTTCAAGGCCACACAGCTAGTAAGTGGGAGAACTGAACTTCCAACCTTTGCAGTCTAATTTAAGAGCCCAACATTTTAATTGCTCTGCTCTATTATCAACATGTACTTACTCCATGGTCATGGTTTTGGCTTATCAAGGTCAAGATCAGAGATACTGGTTTGGACTGGTCCACTTAAGTGGGAAAAAAAGACCTCTGGGTGGCAAGATGAGAATGTGAGCCTGTGTGGCTTTAACCCCAGGTTTCCCATGATTGCTTTGTTGGGGGGACCACTCATCTTCACTTTGACAATTATCCCCTCTACTCCCTGGCATTACATACCCACATTGCTTTGCAAGGGCAACAGTAGTTGCAACAAAAACTATTCCCAGAGGTGAGAAAAGAGAAGGGGAGGGGCACTAAATAAACAGCAGCAACTACAGATGCTCCTGCAGTGGTTACACAATAGCCCCTGGGGTCTGAAACCTGGATAGACTCAGGGGAGTAAGGTTTCCTGGCTCCAAGTAGGGGGCCAAGATGGACAGATATCAGCATTAATTAGACCATTATATAAAACATCAACTTTCTTAAGGCCATATTCTCTCCTTGGTAACCTTGACAAATCTCAGCATGTTTCCACATTTCATCCAGGAATATAAACAAGAAACACAGTCTGTCCCAGGGTTGCTAGTTTTCTAACCTGCATGAATCAGATGATTTTCTCCCCCAGACGGCAGCGCCATGTTCTTCTCAGCAACAGAGACTTTTTTGGGTCTTTCATACCCACTGTGTTTCTTTGTTTATTGTGCTACAAACAGACGCAACTCTCCTGCACAAGCCCTTTGGACTTGCCCCACCCTCCAAGAGATTCCATTTATGTGTGCATCTAGGTATAATACACTTTTTATTGTTTAGATCAGTTTTAGGTTCACAGCAAAGCTGAGCAGTAAATACAGAGGTTTCACACATACCTCCCATCCCCACCCACACCGCCTCCCCCATTATCAACATTTGCTCCACTCACGATCAGGTACATTTGCTCCACTCACGATCACTCAAAGTCCAGAGTTTACATAACCGTTCACTTTTTATGGGTGTTGTACATTTTATGAGTTGTGACAAATGTATAATGAACTATATTCATTACTCTAGTATCACTCAGTTATTTTTAAAAGGAATCATGGATATATACTTTGCTCCTGAGAGACTCCACCTGCTTTTTCGATAATCTGGAGATGGTCTCATTGTTTCTGAAAAGCTTATAGGCTGGTTCTCACCATGAATTCACTCCCAGGGCCTTTGCACTCGGTCTGACAGTGAGTGACAGCGCAGGAGGCTGGGGCTCCGAGACAGTTCTCAGGCAGCCAGCCTAGGAGCCAGAATCCTGAAGTTGTCTTGGCAACAGCTGAAGTTTCTTGTCCTGGGCTGAAAAGCATGATGCCTCTTCATTTGTGAAAAGTCTGTTTTACACTTTCAATCTGCCTGGGGCATAAATATGCCAGGAATGGAGCCCTCAGGATGGGATTTCTTTTTTTCTGATTTTGAAACAGAGGAGAAGATATTTACCATAAGAAGAGGCCTGCACACATCTCGTATTGAGTATTGGGTTCAAATATTCCAATAGAGCCACAATCTAAGCTGGTCAAAGTGTTAAACTTGAACAGGATTTTCTTTCAGATGCAGCAATATTTTTTAGGCCCTTCCAGAGAGACAGAATTCAATGCCTTTTGCTGGGACTCCATGGCCACTATCATTTTTTAAATCCTAACATAGAGTTTTGAAAGAGGAAAAAGTTTAACATCCTTAAGTGACTGCATATTTAATTATGCCTAATATACCTGCAGCGTTAAAGAACTCAGAGCCCTCTCCAAGTGTGAATTGTTCTAGTCTAAAACACATAGGAAGCCCATCAGCCTTGAATTAGAGGACAGGCGTTCTCTCTGTTTCAACTTTCTTCTCTAATTGATGTTTCTGTTTGAGCCCAAAGAGTTGCAATTTCCTTGATTGCCTCTCCTTCAAAATTCTTCAGACCATTGCTTATCGCAAAGCCCACATGTCTGCCTATCCCAATTACAGGTATGTAAATAACATTTAATCTTTCTTCCTTCCTTTGAAGAGTAAGAATGTGGTCTCTAACAAACATCCGCCAGGTTTTATTTTAGAACTAGGAGAATAACTGGATTTCCTGCAGCAACAAGATTCACATACTTCTACTCTTCTGTAAGCTAAAATCACTAGGGGTGGCCACCCACCCAAGTGGTTGTGTGCACCTGGGCAAGAGTGGATGGGCCAGCAATCGGACAAAAGAGAGCACTTGGTGCTAAGGCAATCCAGGAGCTTCTCCCAATTCTAACATCCAGATCAGGCCAGACCTGCACCTACCCAGCCTTTGGTTTCAAGGGGGACAAAGAATAAAGACTAATAAGCAGATTTTATGCTTTTCCTCCCTTCCCCTAGCAGAGGATGTCAGGAGCCACAGCACATTGGGAATAACATCAGAAATGCCCTAGTTGGCAGCAACAAAAATTATTGCTCCTGATACAGCAACCTGTATGGGAGCAGGTTAAACGCCAGGGAAACATGTGATCACATCAAGAGCAGACTTTGCCCACTGGCCTCGCACCTCTGTCCTGGTCTGAGAGGAGAAAACGTGTTACCTGTCATCTTCCGGGGACACTATACCTAATAGATGCTCAAGAAGGGATGCAGGGCCACAAATGATCCTGCATTGAGGAAAGATCAGAGGAAACCTGGTTCTTGCCTTGAAGGAATTTCCAAGATGGCTCTGGCATGTGTGTCTCCCAAGACACACACCATGATTGGAGTGTGTCTACACAACTAGCTCTTCAGGGGGAAGTGTGACTAATTCCAGGGAGGGCAGAGGATAGACTCAGAGAGGACAGCCTCCCACAGGTGATGCTCAAGTGGGATCTGAAGGAGGAATAGAGATTGGCCAGGTTGAAAATAAGGGCAGAAGAGGCATTCTATCCAAAGGGTAGTCGGGAGGCAGATACAAAAGACCAAGGGACCACATATTAGATGATTCCATTTATATGAAATGTCCAGGAAAGGCAAGTGCATAGAAACAGAAAGTAGGTCAGTGGTTATCTGGGCGTGGAAGTGGGAATGGGGACTAACTGCCAATGGGCACAAGGAATCTTACTGTGGGGATAAAATGTGCTATAACTGGACGGTGGTGATACTGCACCTTTCAGTAAAGTTAGTAGAAATCACTGAGTTATACACTTGAAATGGGTGAATTCTATGAAATGTAAAATATACCTCATTAAAGCTGTTTAAGAAAGAAAAGGATAGGACCTAGTCATCCCATTTGTAGCGATCTGTGCTGAAGGATTAAAAAAAAAGAGATAAAATCTCATCCCATGGTTAATGTTTAAATGTCAGTGTCTGTAAAACACTCAAGACAGAACACTCAAGCAATTGCCTGTTATTAAACAGCTAAACATCAGTCACTGTAAACACGAAAAGGAAAAACAATAAAAGTTAATCTTCAGTGCATATATAGTTTATATAGGTCGGATCATCTTGTGTAAGATATCTAAATCTATAAAATACCTATGTAAGATAATGTTTCTATATAAGATAGCCTATATCCCACCTTTGCTCAATTTATCAACATCAATTTCTGCACTATGTTATATGCTTTTCTTAGGCAGTCCATGACGACACAGAGTACGTTGTTATTTAGTAGCTAAGTAGCTTTTGCAACCCGATGGACTGTAGCCCACCAGGCTCCTCTGTCCATGGGCTTTCCTAGGATTTCCCAGGCAAGAATACTGGTGTATGTTGTCATGCCTTTTCCAGTGGATCTTCCCAGACCAGGGATCAAACCCATGTCTCCTGCATCGGCAGGTGGATTATTTACCAGTGAGCCACCAAGGAAGCCTGACATAGAATATACCATATGGTTAAACATAATTTAGTGCCAATACAGGAGACTCGGGTTTGAACCCTGGGTTGGGAAGATCCCCTGGAGGAGGAAATGGCAACTCACTCTAGTATGCTTGCCTGGAGAATCCCATAGACAGAGGAGCCTGGCAGGCTACAGTCCATGGAGCTACAAGAATCAGACACAATTTAGTGATTAAACAACAACAAAAAACATGATTTAAAACTTTAGTGATGGATATTTAACTTTTCCAATTTTTCCTTATAAATAAGTTCACTGAACATCCTTTTCCTTAAGTCTTAAGGTATTTATAGAAATGATTGGAAACGTGTATAAAATAGAATTACAGGATCCAAGGATGCATGCATGGTTAGTGCTGCCATTGCATGTTGCCAAATTGCTTCCCTGAACGTTTTTACCATATATGCCACCACCAATACCGTATTCACCAGACGTAGCACTGAACACTTTTTAAACCTTGGTTAGTCTGATAGGTGCAAAGTGATTGTTTATTTCACTTGAAGTCTCTGTAGTTGGTTAGTAGTGAGTCTGAACATTTTGTGCGGTTTATTAGAGCATGTATTTTCTGTCAGTTGTTGGCTTGAGGCTTTTATGCCTCCTTGTCTTTTGGGATTTCAGTGTTTCTTGTGGATTTGTATATGTGAATTCTCCTTTAAGGACTTTAACTCTTCTTTGTGATATTTTTCTTCCAGGTTTGTGTATTTTCTTTCATTTTATTAACAATGTGCTGAAGTTCTAAATGCTTGTAGAATTAAGATCACTTTGTAAAAGTGATTTGTAGAAGATTCAGAAATGTGCCTGGGGTTGGGGGTGGAGGAAAGGAGAGAACACTGCATGCTTTGCCTGCTTTATAATTTAGCCTGAGAGTACAAGTCTCTGAGTGCATCTGATCCCCACCATTACCTTCATGGTCACAGTTTACCTGTCATGCACGGTTCAACAACAATTTCCTAATCCAAGTAATGACTATCAAAGCACCAACAGCCCTCTGGACCTCAGGACTGACTCAGGATTAAATTGAAATCCAAGAGGTGTGGTAACATTGTCCTTATATTAAATTTTTTCTCATAGCTCCTAGCACTGAATGATCAAACCACAGTTAGATAATATCTCTTTGATCAATAAGCAACTAAATAAGAGCTTTATAACTCTCCCTCTGTGAGTGCTTAGTCACTCAGTTGTGTCCAACTCTTTGCGCCCCCATGGACTGTGGCCTGCCAGGCTCCTCTGTCCATGGAATTCTCCAGCAAGAATACTGGAGTGGGTTGCCATGTCCTCCTCCAGGGGATCTTCCCAACCCAGGGATCAAACCCAGGTCTCCTGCATTTGAAGGCGAATTCTTTATTGTCTGAGCCCCCAGGGAAGCCCATGAATACTGGAGCAGGTATCCTATCCCTTCTCCAGGGGATCTTCCTGACCAAGGAATTGAACCGGGATCTCCTGCATTGCAGGCTGATTCTTTACCAGCTGAGCTACCAGTGAAGCCATTCTCCCTCTAAATCAACGTAAGAGTAGAAATATCAGATAATCTCTAAGGAATTTTCAAGAGGATCTATTTAATAGGTGTGAACCCAGAGATTTACCATCATTCATTATGAAACATTCATACTTGCTGTATTGGTTGCTATCATACATAAGAATTCCCTATTCTACACCTGTGTTCTCTGAAAAGTAAATCTTGAGAACCTCTTCTTAAAAATGACTTGTTAACATGGAGGGAAAATGTTCATGTCTTAGAATCAGTGTTAGAAAATAGTAAAGATATTCAAGAATAGCCTTAAATATTCAATTTGTTAGGTTTAAAAATAATGGAAAACTGATCTTCACAGATGGTACTAGCTGTGTGACTCTGGGAAAATTTCTGAATCTGTTTCTTCTTCTATAAAATAGAAAAAAATTAAATCTTTACTCCAGTCCTATGTGGTATGAGTTGTATCAAAATTTATGAATTGTAAATCATTAATCCCATCATGCTCAGATATTCTAAGAAAATTAATTGGTAGATCAAGTGGCTTAATTCCTCAATGACTCCATCTAGGCAGAAGAATGGAGGACTATTGCTTGTTGCTCAAAGCACAGTGCTGGGCACTTTTATTTATACCTTCTTATTAAATCTGCAGAACACAGGCTGCTGCCCCTATTTCAATGATGAGGAAACTCAGACTTGAATACATTATCCTGCTTTTCTCACAGTGACAGATGCTCACCTGTGACTCATTTATGGAATTTTTTCCATTTAATTAGTGCCTAATTTGTTGGACTTGTTAACCAGTGACCTACATGACATGTCCATTTTGATAACTAATAAGCATCACAAACAAGATGAAAGACAAGCTCCTGAACAGTCCTCAAAACATGTCCTTCCCACTCAGCAAATGACAGCTTCTGTATTCCAGGTGCTCAAACCGAAACCTCAAGAGTTGTTCTTAATTCCTTTAAGTCCCATTCTGATCTTTAAGAAACTCTGCCAACTCCATCTTCATAATATATCCAGAATCTGGACCACTTCTTACATTTTCACGCCAGCATTGTGGCTGAAGCCACCCACAGCTCTCACCTATGTTATTAAAACATCCTCCTAAGTGGTTCATTTCTGCCCTTTTCCCTCTAGCCTGTTTGCACAGAGCTGCCAGAACGATCCTGCTAAAATGAAGATCTGGTCACATGGTCTCTCTGTTTAAAACCTGCCAATGAATTCCCATGTGACTCAGAGTAAGAGCCAAAGATCCACAGTGGCTTCAAGGCTTCACATGACCTGGCTCTCCACACGGCTGACCACACTTCCACCCTCTGTTGCTAGGCTGTGCCCTCGTCCAGTGCTGCTCTAACTCCAGGTTCCGCCACAGCTCACTCCCTTGCTTCCTCCTGCCTTTTATTCAGAAGCTATCTTCTTCGTGAGGGCATCCTTCACCATCCTATCTAAACTTTCTACCATTCAATCTCTCATGTCTCCATTTCTGCTGCATTTGTTTCTTTCACACTTATCACCAACAAACTACATTTTGTACTTAGCTTCTTTGTCTCCTGTTTCTGAAATATAATCTCCACTGGGCCAGGTATTTTGGTCTGTCCATTCTCTGTTGTATTCCCAATGCCTAATGCATGGTGTGTACACCATAAATATTTGTTGAACAAGTGATGGCTTCTATCTCATGTGAGGTCATTCTTTTTTTTTTTTTGAAGACTCTTAACTTTTCTTCACATCACTTGCACCTTTATCAGGTAACACAGGACTTCCTCAAAGTTTTCCACACGTCTCTCCAGGATTTTCTCTAGGTCTTCTTGACCAATTCTGGGTCACGTGACAATTCCTAGTTCAATCACTGGCATAAGGGAATGGGACCACCGCAACTGTCATTGTTTAATCATGATTTATTCCCTGCACCTGGGCAGACCGTTGCTGGAATGACATTAGGTTAACAGGAAGAAGAGGATGATTTTATATAGGAAAATAAGTGCCTGCCAAGTCCATGAGTCACAATTTCATGTCAGTGATCACATTTGAGCTTCAGCATCCTTATGCGGAAGAGTAAGCAGGCATCCTGACCATTTTTACAGAAGAGAAAACAAAGACACAGAGAGGTTCCCGACAATGCCAAGGGATCAGAGGCAGACCCAGCATGATCTTCCCAGGTTCTGGGTTCTTGAGAAGCAGGGTAGTTTGAGAGAAGAAGAGTTGAGCAGGAATCAGAGACCCAGAAATTCATTTTCACTCTGCACAAAAAATTATATGACTTCAAACAGCTGTTTTGATACATCTGGGCCTAGGTTTCTTCATCTATAAAATGACAATAACATCCCTGTCTTGTTCTGGAATTGTGCATGGGCTGATTAATCATTAAGATTCTCTTCTTAGCTATTAAACTCCAGCTCAGGCAGAGAAACAGGAGTGAGTTACTGGACTTTGAACCCTGCAGAACCAGAAGAGAGATGTTAGACTTCTTTGTGATGATATATTTTTAAAATCCCTTTTGTTCTGAAAATAAATACATAAAATGAGCTTTTAAAGCCTTAGTATGTTCCTGAGGCTTGCCCCTGCATTGCGTATCTAAATCCTTCTAGTTCTGGCTTTGACATTTCAGGAACACAGGCATTCCTCAGCAGGTTGTCTGTTCCTCATTTAGAGATCAAGTCCCCGTGAATCCACAGCTGGAAGGTTTCTTCCACGGCGCCCATAGCAGAGGTCTTTGTAGCTTGAGAGCGATGACATCCTGAAACCTTGCTGGCCAGGATCCCAGTGCATACTGATGCCAGGCTGCCATCATTCTAAATTCTGCTTCTCACTCCCATGCATACATCCCGATATGTCACCTGCTTGAGAAATTCAAGAGTTTATGCTAAAGAAGTGGCTTCATGAAGGCAATGGGGGAAAAAAATGACTGTTTAATAATTTTCTGACCATTGCATTTTAAACTCTATACCCATATGATGCATTTCCCAACCTTCTAATGCCATAGAGCTAGAGTTTTTCCCTTTCTGCATGTCAGATATAATGTTTACTAATCCTTCCTTTTGGATAGAAATCTAAGTTGTCCCACATATTATCTTATGTGATTTTACAATTAAGAGAAAACACAGGTAACTTGCACAAGATTGTTTTACTGGTTAAGAACAGAGTTGAGACTAGATGGTAGGGCTGCCGGGCTGCCTCAGAAGTGTCATATGGACGGTTACAATGTTCACATTTCAAAACAGACATTTCTTTGTACACTTATTTGTATCTTAGATCACCCACTGTTAGTATTTTAGGGTACGTCATTTCTGAAAAACATAGGGAATCTTACTTAAAGAAAGATACTTATAAATCGGCAAAATTTTTCTGTAAAGAGCTAGATAGCAGACATTTTAGGTTTTGTGAGCCAGATAATTTCCATTGCAACAACTCAGCTCTTCTCTGTAGTGAGAAGGCAGTGGCCACAGATAATATGTAAACAAGTTAGCATGGCTGTGTTTCAATAAAACTTTATGAGAACAGGTGGTAGGCTACATTTGGTCCCTGTGCTATTGTTTGCTGACCTCTGACTGAGGCTGTGGTACTTTTAGGAACGTGCACTCTTTCACACTTAAAAAGGAATTGATAAAAATATTTGTCTGATTTTCTGAGTCAGATGGGAAGGTGAAATTTGTTTCACAAGATATTCCAGTACTTCAGAAAAGTCTCTACACTTTTACCACACTGATATTCCACAAACTTGACTGAAACATCATAGATTTAAAGAATGTGAGTGCATAGGAATAGTTGAGTTAATTTCATCTAAGCCCCACATTGTATGCTGTTGCTGCTGCTGCTGCTAAGTCGCTTCAGTCATGTCCAACTCTGTGCAACCCCGTAGATGGCAGCCCACCAGGCTCCGCTGTTCCTGGGATTCTCCAGGCAAGAACACTGGAGTGGGTTGCCATTTCCTTCTCCAATGCATGAAAGTGAAAAGTGAAAGTGAAGTCGCTTAGTCGTGTCTGACTCTTTGCAACCCCATGGCCTGCAGCCTACCAGGCTCCTCGGTCCATGGGATTTTCCAGGCAAGAGTACTGGAGTGGGTTACCATTGCCTTCTCTGCCACATTGTACAGGCAGGGAAACAAAGGAGTCTTTCAACTTCTCATGCAAAAGAAGTACAAGTAAAATTTAGAAAACCAATAATTGATGAGTGTCGAGCTTAATGTGTGGTTGAAATATTGCTATTTCTTTGCCAAAGAATCTATATTATATGTATGCATGCTAAGTCGCTTCAGTCATGTCCAACTGTGTGACCCTATAAGCTGCAGCCTGCCAGGCTCCTCTGTCCATGGGATTCTTCAGGCAACAATACTCGAATGGGTTGCTGAGCCCTCCTCCAGGGGATCTTCCCAACCCAGGGATCGAACCCGCGTCTCATGTCTACCTGCATTGGCAGGCAGGTTCTTTACCACTAGTGCCACTTGGGAAGCCCATATTGTATGTATAATAAGCTATATGATATATATATATAAGAAACTATATAAATATATAAAAATGCACCCTGATAATTCCCTTTCTTACCTTAGTCCTACTATAAAGAGTTTACTATTCCTACAAGACATTGTAAAGGCTTTCATAAAATATCAGACGAAAAATAATAAAACTCTGCCTTATGATGCCAGATTTGAGTAAATGTCTTTTCAAAATGTTGTTCTTCTGTATCCTTTCATTATGGGCCAAGACAGTCAAAGGCTTTTTGTTTGGCCATAGCCTCCCTCCCACAGGATACCAGTGCACTGGATGTCAAGTTCACAACAGAATGCAGATGGCACGCTCAGGTCAAGATCATTGGAAGGAGTGGGGAGAGGTAGAGAATCACAAGGGGCAGGGCAGTTACCCCCGGGTAGAGGAGTGGAGCTTCCGCCACTCTGAGCCCCTAAAGGATGAGCAGAGCCAGCACTGGAATCTGCAATCACAAAAAGGAGGCTCTTAAAGACAATCACAGTGCTCAGTCTCAGACACAATCTGCCTGTGCCAGACAGTCCTCAGCTTGGTACCTCAGCTCCTGTTGAAGGCTGGGACCCAGAATCCCCATCCCAGGAAGGTTCCAGGTGAGAGTTGACCAAGGAAGGAACAGGCACAAGATTTGGAAGGTGAACATGAAGGAAGGAAAGTCTGTCACTTTTTGGAAGGTCATGTTGGGTGGACATGGTGACAGAGAGCCATGTCTATCCCCAGCAGGCCCCAATTGCTCCTCTTTGCCTTCATTGCCATATTCCCAATGGGTGACACTGCTCACCAACTCAGACCCAAGGCCCCTGCCAGGCACTTGGCAGCAGCTTTCAAGACTTCAAGCTTCCTTGATAGCTCAGTCGGTAAAGAATCCGCCTGCCATTCAGGAGACCCCGGTTCGATCCTGGGTTGGGAAGATGCCCTGGAGAAGGGAAAGGCTACCCACTGCAGTATTCTGGCCTGGAGAATTCCATGGACCATATAGTCCATGGGGTTGCAAAGAGTCGGACACGATTGAGTGACTTTAACTTTCAAGACTTCACAACCTCCCTCTTCCAGATCCCGGTTTGACAACCTCCCACACACAGCAGTTTCTCAGGCTTTTCTGCCAGCTCTGTGGTGCTGTGAACCTGGCTAAAGTGACTGTGATTATTTGTCTGACCCTCTGGTTCACCTTCCAGACCTTCACATCCCAGCTCCTCCCATGGTCTGTAGAAGCTCTAACTTCTATTTGAAACCCTTTCTTCCCATTTTATTGGTGGTGATGCTCTTTCTGTGACTCAATTCTGGGGTCTGAGTGGGGGAGCCCACTTGCCTGCCTCCTTACAGTCTCCATCCAGAATTCTCTATTCCTGACCTCCTGGTACAGACCAAGCCGGTCAGCCTCCAGGGCAGAGAGCTGGGTGCAGGGCGAAAGGAGGGGACTGGAAGGGCAGAGGGGGCATCTTTGGCACAGGCCATAAAATAGTTATTGTTGCACCAAATTTCCAAGAAAACTTGAGAGCTTCTTACTTCAGCTGTAAATACATTGAAAAACGTAAGGTTAATTTACCTTCTCTGTACCCTTCTTCCAAATAAAAAACTATATAGTCTGTCTTCAAAATGAGTAAGACAGTGCTTGTGCTGAATGGCTCCTTTGTTTTAATGGAACTGAATTACATTTAAACACATCTTATAAAAAATTCCTCATAAAATAATGGTCTCTATGAACCACCTGTGCTTTGCCTTTATGGAGGAGAGGAAAAAAACTGATTCTAAATTTTTATAAAGAAATTTAAATTAGACACCAAAACAAAAGAAAAAACCTGAGCTGCTTATTCCAAGGGCAATTAAAGTAATGACTCAGTCTATGGAGAATTCTAGCAAAGCTAAAATTTCTATTAGGAACCCTATTGGGAACCGAGAGAATTTTCTAGAGCAGTGGCTGTTGGATAGCAATATAACACAAGCAAAATATGTAATTCAAAATTCTGTAGAAACCACCCTGGGGAAGGAAAGGGCAACCCACTCCAGTATTCTTGCCTGGAGAATCACAAGGACAGAGGAGCCTGGCGGGCTGCAGTCCATGGGGTCACACAGAGTCAGACACGACTGAAGCGACTTAGCAGGTAGAAACCACATTTTAAAAGATAAAAATAGGTAAAATTAATTTTAATAATGTGTTTTTATTTAACCCAATATATCAAACCTATTATTTCAACATATGATCAATAGTAATCAATGAAGAACTATCTCATTCTCTTTTTCTGTGTTAAGTCTTTGAAATCCTAAGTATATTTTACATACAGAGCACATCTCAATTCATGTTTTCAGGACTCAATAGCCACATGTGACTGGTGGCTGCTGTACTGGGCAGCACAACTCTAGACAGCATCGTAAGGTTGGTTAGGAGTTTGTCTCTCATATAGAAAAATGCACATAATCAAAAAGAAGAGAGATGACTAACTGCCTGTGTTTTTCACCAGTGTTTTCAGTTCTCCTTTCTTTTGGGTGCCTATAAGGATCGTCTCCCTACTCCCTTTCACTTGAGCAAGGCCACATGATGTGCGCTGACCAATGAAATGAGAGGAGTGCTGCCTCACTTCTGGTCAGCAGTACTGAAGAGCCGGTGTGTATTACTCTGTATTCTCTCTTCTCTCGCCATGATGACTGTGGACACTGGCGTTGATAGGGAGGGGCCCTGACATCGAAACCGCCTGAGAAGCTGTGGCAACAATTGAAGGACAGCTGCCCTGCATAAATGGGATGGGGCCTTTTGTTCCACCAAGTACTGCTTCTCTCAAGTGACCCTCTCCAGATTCTGATAACAGTTCCTCCCTCTTGCTGTTTCAACCTAGGGATGATAACCACTCTCTGAAGTTCTAGCCCTGATCTGCTTTTTCCTGAGCCTTGGCCACATCTTTGTAAAGTGTCCCTTCATTAACCTCTCCTCAGTTACCCTGTTTGATTGTGCCATCTGTTTCCTGTGGTGGTTCTGATTGATACAGTATGCTGTATCAGCCAAATGTGAAGGGTGTCTCTAGACAGAATAAAATGAGTGCATTCAAGAAATAATTCATTAAATGAGTGTAAATCAACTTTCAAAGCACAGTCAAAGCTGTTTCCCTTACCAACCACTCTATTAAAGAAAAGATCCTCTTTCTCTTCCTTGAGTAAAAATGTGAGTGCTTTGTTCATAGTGATTTGTATTTATATGTTTTAGAAATCTGTTTGCAAAAAAATTAAATTAAATTAAAAAAAAAAAAGTTCAGGATGCACCTTAGCTCATTCCATTTTGAACAAGTTATTTATCTGACTCAGACAAGGATCAAATGCATCAGAAAAATAAATGGTTACCTATGTGGGGAAAAAGAAATCTGTTTGCTTGAATTTCTTTTTGGTTTTCATTCTTTCTTTAGGTATGATTCAAGCATAAACTTATGAACTTATGTTTGTTAGAAACAGCAACAAATCAACAATAACTAGAAATTGTGCTTCAATGCCATCTTCAAACAGGGATTATTTGCACTCCTACCAAGGCGTTAGCTCCTAAGAAGCCTGAGGCTTATGAGTTATTGTTGTGTTACTCATTCACTCTAGAAAGATCAGAAAGATACAGAGAAGCACAAAGAAGGTTAAAAAGAATTCATCACTCAAAGCCAATCACCACTAGTGTATATAATTCCAAATTTTTAAAAATTGAATTTTAATGTTTGAACATAGGCTTTTAATTCGTGGGGTTTTTTTAAATTAAAATTTGGATTTATTTCATTATCAATAAATATATTTTTGTACCATAATTCTCTATAGTAACTACATTGTTATACATCCTTTTCCATTTCATTAGCTCTTTAGGTCAATGCCAGTGTTTCAGTACTCAAATAATACTATGAACCTCTTTATATTTTTAGGTATTTGGCCAAGCTTTCTACAAATAAATTCTTGGGAGAGGGAATGAACATTTTGGAAAGGTATGCATGATTATAAAGCTTCAGATGGATTTCCAACATGCCATCCAAAAATCAACTGATCATTTTATAATCCTAATAGGAATGTAAGAGATTACTCTCTATTCCCACATGGACACCTTGCCAGCACTATTACCTTTGATTTTGTCTCTTTGATAGAAAATAAATGGTAATTCATTTTAAATTTGCACTATAGTTACAGTGAGAAAAACATTTCCATATTTTAGACAATTGGATTTCTCTGCTCATGCATTGCTGGGTCTTTGCAATTTCCCCCCTTAGCTTATTAGTGAATGTTTAGACTTGTAAATCTCTCTAAATGCTAACTTTTAAGTGCTTTTGTTAGGCTAGTTCCTAATATAAACTGTTTGTCATATCCCCTAGCACCCTAAGGCATTGATACAATTTTTGCCATTATAAGCGAAGAAACAAAAGCTTCTAAGAGTTAAGTAAGTAAATCAGGATGACTTAGTTATTACAGAAGATGCTTCTAGTGGTATTCCCCAACTCACTTGTCCATCTAGTGTACCCAGAGCCTAGCAGCTATGGTTGTCGGTAGCTGCACCCTTCTCTGGAAAATTATCCTCAGTCAAATGGAGCCTATCTGTCAGGATGGCCTGCAGCCAGTGACTGATGGGGAGGGGCTTCAAAGGCTCTACCCACTTGCCTTAAGGCCAGAGAGCTCCACGGCACCGTGTTTGCTCCAGAGCTTCCTGTGGGGTTGAGCTGAGGTTGGGCTGAGGTGATACTTTACCTGGATGCTCATCTCTGCTTGGATTCTCCTCCTGTCGTATCCTGCTTCTCTCATTCCTCCAGGTTTCACTGAAGAGAATATCCTTAGATATTCTGTTTAAGAATCTAGGAAACCCAATGTAAGACAGCCGGCTATTGGGATATATCATATTCAAACCCAAGCAACCTGACTCTAGAATCCACACAGAGCATACCACATTCCTATCAAAGACATCTGCTCAGATATCACAAAGATAGCAAAGACTTTTCCCTATTTGGTCATTTGCCTTTTAGCTTTATGGTATTCACTGCAGAGAAGTAGTAAATGTAAGTAGACAAATATATTGATCTTCCCATTGTGATTTCTATTTTAAATGTCCTGTTTATCTTGACTTTATCTTGAGTCTTCAGCTATATATTATTCTTTTTAAAAATATATTTATTTATTTATTGTTATTTTTGGCTGTGCTGGGTCTTCGTTGCTGCCCTCAGGCTTTCTCAAGTTGTTGCAAGCAGGGGATACTCTTTGTTGTAGCACACAGGCTTCTCCCTGCGGTGGCTTCTCTTGTTTCAGAGCACAGGCCCTAGGCACTTGGCTCGGTAGTTGTGGAGCATGGGCTTAGCTGCTCTGCGGCATGTGGGATCTTCCTGGAGCAGGGCTAGAACCCCTGTCCCCTGTGTTGGCAGGCATATTCTTAACCGCTGGACCACCAGGGAAGTCCTATTAATCTTGCTCTTTCCTGATTTCATTTATTTGCACTTATTTTTCAAATTCATATGGTGAAGTAGATACTTATATCACAACCATTCTAGCATCTTAATTTATTCTTAGATTTTGTTATGGTTTATATAATTGGAAGTATTGTTTTTAAAAAGATTATTGCTAATATATAGAAGCTATTAATTACTTTACTTCATAAGTACAGTCTTAGCAGCACAAATAGTGTCAACGTATTGCTTAGATTGTAGTTTAAAATATCACTTTTAGAGACTCCCTCATTAACTCATTAATTTGAAATGCTACTTTTATCACATTTACTTGTATATATTCCTTGAACTTGTTTTTCAGTTTTCTTTATTATTTTCTGCCAATTTCTATATTGAAGTGGCAGCTCTAAAAATTTAATGCTTTTTCTTCATTGAAATTATGGGGGATATTTCACTCCATTTTTATTTCAGGCAAACTTTGAACTTAGACCAGTTTAAAAATAATGAAAAATTCATTGAGCTGTACGTTTACACATACATTTGGTATTTACATTACTGGTGAATAAAAAAAATTTTGGCATTTTATTTGGAATTTCACTGGTTATGGAACAATTTGGGGAGAATTAGCATCTTATAACATTGACGGATTCTTTAAAAGCATATGCTATTTCTCTATTTAGTCAAGTATTTTTATGATCCTCCATAAAGTTGCATAGTTTTTATATGCTTCTATGCCTTAAATTTATTCTTAGATTTTGTTATGGTTTATATAACTGGAAATATTGTTTCTAAAAAGATTATTGCTAATTTATAGAAGTTATTAATTATTTACTTTATAAGTACAATCTTATCAGAACAAATAGTGTCAATGAATTGCTTATAGTTTAAAATATCACTGGTACATCATTTTCCGCTTGGGGTATTCAACTTAATTATAATGTTTCATAGATACATTCATTCTATGTTCAGTTTATTAATAACTGAATTTAAGCTATATTTTTGGGGCAAGACCAATAGTCTCTCCAAGGTAAATAGCCAGGCTCTTCTGTTCTAATTTATTGGGCATCTGCTCTGATGGTTGACCAAACTGTTCATTTTCTGTGTGGCTCCTAGAGCCACCAACTGAAGTGCAATTTGAAACATGCCTTACTCTTCTTAGCTTCTAGGGTTATTCTAATGAATCATAAAAGAAAACTTTGTTGCTCAGTTGCTCAGTCATGTCCAATTCTTTGGACCCCATGGACTGCAGCACACCAGGGTTCTCTGTCCTTCACCATCTCCTGGAGCTCTTGGAGCTTGCTCAAACTCATGTCCATTGAGTCGGTGATGCCATCCGACCATCTCATCCTCTGTCATCCCCTTCTCCTCCTGCCTTCTATCTTTCCCAGCATCAGGCTCTTTTCCAATGAGTTGGCTCTAATAAGAAACAAAAAATTATTGATTGGTCGCATGCCAAATATTTTGCCTATATTACTTTGGTATTCACAATAGCTTTTCATCCATTCATTCAAGACTCCATTAAACACCTACCATCTGCCTACTCTCAGCTTAGAGTTTAGTGCTATAGAAAGACAAGAGAAAGGTTATAGCACTATGTGATATTAGAAAAACATCATTATAAGAGCTCATAAAAGGAATACCTAATCCAGATCTGAATTTCAGGAAACTTTTAAGTTGTGAGCTCAAAATTGAGGGGTGAAGGAGAACTGGAGTTATAATAAAGTTAGTAGAAGAAAGGAACTTTCTTTTTCGTAGAAGGTCCCAGGCAGTGGGACCAAATTTACAAGTTAGAGATGTAGTGAAATAAAGGGAGGAAAATAATAAGATTTCAACATCCTCAACGTTTCTAAATTAGGGCCCTGATCTTAGAGTGCTGTTAAGAATTTGACTGGTGCTATTTAGCAAGACAATTTAGCAATAGTATAGTCTCAGATCACGGCTTTAATTGGAAGTTAGTTCTCCTAAAGAGAGAACAAAATAAATGCTGAATACTGAGGTCTACTGAAAACTTTACAGGCTCATGGTCCTTCAGACTGTAGGCAATGAATCGATTGCTTTGCTGCTACCTACGGGGAACTCTGATGTTCCAGCCCAGGATCTCTGAATCATTATTGTTCCCTACCTCAACTTTATCCAGCTAATTCTATATTTTAACACCCCACACTTGACATTATTGACATCATCTTCCCCATAAAAGTATGCCTAGAATTAACCAAGGTATACAAATGAATGGCCAAACTGAAAACTGATGGGAAAGATGGCGCCAGGCTTTAGAAAGCTACCAGAACTTGAATTCCATTAGAGTTGTTTTTTCCCTATTTCCTCGTCTTAGGAGAGACACCAAGTTTTTTCCCCATATGATCAAGACATGCCTACATCTTTCTTTCAAGCTTTAAACCTCACAACTTTAGCCACTTGCAAGGCACCAACTTGGTCCCTTGCTCCCAGTTCCCAAAGTCCCCAGGAGAAAGGCCTTTAGCTCAGCTTAGATTAGGTACCCATCCCTGGTCCAGTCAACTACATTCAGGGAGACAGGGTTCTTTTATACTGTATAGCTGCTTGTATGCTAACCCTATGGGAGGGGAGTATAGTTCTCTGAAAAGCAGGAGCTTCCGAGTTGAAGGTTGGTGAGTATAAAAGAGATAGACAGGTATGACCACCACATTTAATATGAGCACTAAGCAGTCACTTGCATAATGAGATTTTATCATTCAATATTCTTAAAATATCCCCCTCCAACCCCAGAGGCAAAATTGTACCATTATATCAAAACTACCTGTCTCCTGAAACTTCAGTCAAAAAGCAAAATGGCCTCTGTTGCTTCTCTGACTTCACCTTGTCGCTCACCCCCTTATTTATTGCACTCCAGTCAGTGTTTCTGTCTATTCTTCAAACTTACCCTAACAATTACCCTTTTAGGACTTTAATAATTACTGTTTGCTCTAAAGTACCCTGCCACCCAGAACTTTGTATTGCTGACTCCATCAGATTCATATCATTTGACAGATCCTTCTATAATTATACAATTTGAAGTAAATCTCTAATATATTTATTGTCCCAACAGCATTTATCAGTATCTGCACATTTCTGGTAAATTTTCCTTGTTATCTATAAAAAGCAGCAAGTTGTAGAATATCCAGCTAAAAGTTGCATAATTTAGTTTATTCTTTTACTTAATGAAAGCGTTCAGTGGTGGATAGTTTCATGGTGGGTTATGTAATTCAACAATGCCATCAAGAATCCAGAATTGGGTCTTTTTGCTCTGCCATCTTGAAAGTGTTGTCCCTGTGGTGTCTCATGACTTCAGGACAGCTGTAGGAGTGCATCATATCACAAAGTAGGATAGAAGATGTGGGAACTTCTAAGGGGCACACCTAAGGGGCAGAAAACCTGTCCAAAAAGCCTTCAGCTCACTTTCACTTAAGTTGCAATAACCACCGCCATGAAATTAAGACACTTGCTCCTTGGAGAAAATCTATGATAAAGGTAGACAGTGTACTAAAAAACAGAGACATCACTTCACAATGGATATGACAAATATCCATATAGTCAAAACTATGGTTTTTCCAGTAGTCATGTGTGGATGTGAGAGATGGACCACAGAGAAGGCTGAGCACTGAAGAATTGATGCTTTCGAATTATGATGCTGGAGGAGACTCTTGAGAGTCCCTTGGACAGCAAGGAGATCAAACCAGTCAATCTTAAAGGGAATCAACCCTGAATATTCATTGGAAGGACTGATGCTGAAGCTGAAACTCCAACACTTTGGCCACCTGTTGCGAAGAGCTGACTAACTGGAAAAGACACTGATGCTGGGAAAGACTGAAGGCAGAAGAAAAGGCAACAAAGGATGAGATGGTTAGACAGCATCACCAACTCAACTGACACAAATTTGAGCAAACTCTGGGAGACGGTGGAGGACAGAGGAGCCTGGCGTGTTATAGTCCATAGGGTTGCAGAGTCGAACGTGACTTTGTGACTGAACAACAACAGCAACAAAGCCGAAACTTAGCCTCCAGAGAGAAGGCATGAGTCTGGCATTTCAGCTTCCATCCATCACGGAGGTGAGCTTTGACAGAAAGATGAATGGGAAAGGCAATGACCACCAGACAGGTAAAAAGGAAGATCCGTGATATGGTCTTTCTCTATGTCTTTATCTGAAGAATGAAAACTTCACAAGACCAGACACCTGGCCCCAAGCCACCTCCATCTTCAAATTTCCAGTCCTGTGAGCCTATAAATTACCTTAACTGTCTAAGCCCTTTACAACCAAGAGCATTCTAAGTGATAACCTAGCACAATCTGATAAGTCAATATAACCTGGCCAATCTTCAGGCTGCACTAACAGGCTGGCTTATTCCCTGGGGCTTATAATACTGCAGAGACACATGAAAATGTTTTTATTTTCATTTTTCTTAAAGTTACAGGAAAGAAATAATAATTCAATCTGAATTATTTTTATCTTCCTCCCAATGAAGGTATGAAATATGATTTTCAATGTTTTTATGGAGGAAAGGGCCCACAAAGGTAAAAGTGTGTAGAATTTTCTGAAGTTATAATGCAGTCCTGTTTTCATGATTAGTTTATAAAATTATTATCCTGGGAAGTCAATATAGGTCCCTCTAGAACTAAGGATGGTAGTATAGGATTTTGATAGTGGAGAGGAATTCAGGAAAATAGCCATATGAATCATATGATTTTTCAGAAATATGGTCCTAACCAGGGTACTCTCATGGGGAGTTGTGAAAACCGAGGGGTGAGGGCAATGTTCCTGGGAACCCAGAGGGTGAAAAATTATGGAGATGTGGGAACACGGTTCATAGAAGGGAAGGAAGAAGTGAGAAGAGGTTGAGAATGGATAAAAGGGCATAAATATAATTTCCATGTATCACAATGATCTTGGCTATAAGTTCTGTAGGGACATTTTAACTCAGGGCTGTGGATACTATTGTAGGATCTCAGCATTTTTCCCACTTTCAAACAAGCTGGCGGACTGCAGTCTCAGAATCAGTCTGTTGTCAGCAGCCGTGTGGGAAACATTAAGACCAGGACAGAAGCCCTAGCTCCCCTGCCGAGTTGCCTCTCACAGGCCCCGTGACCATCTTTGATTCTGCGATTGGATACTGAGAGGGTCTGAATGACTGGCTCCAAAATTACAATAATTTTGTAGATTATACATCAAAAGAATAGCTATGCAGAATCAAACCCCAAACAAGAGAGTTCCGTGAGGGCTGCAAGGCACCAGGAAGCACAGCAATTCCTTCCCTGTCGTGCTGCTGTGGACAACCCTGCTTTGGGACCAGCCCATGAAATCCTGTAGCACTGTGCCCAGCAGCAGCACTGGAGAAAGGCTGCCTGATGATCATCTGGTGTCCTCACCTGGCTGCTCATGAACATCGGTGTGTGTGGCGGGCGAGGAGCTGGACGACACCAGTTGAAACCGTCAGGTCTTAGGAAAAACACCCCCAACCCTACCCCCACATCACTGCTGTCTCCCTTCTGAGGTACTCAGACCACTAGAAGTTCCCCACTGCCTCCCTCTGTCCAAAAGGATATCAGGTTGAGATCCTCTGCCCGTATTTTACTGTTTAAAAACTGACAACTTTTCTGGAAATGGATGGTGCTGATGATCGCACAACACCATGAATGTACTTAAAGCCACTGAACTGTGAACATAAAAATGATACAATGGCCAAAAAAAAAAAGCAATGATCCAGAATATCAATGATTCATTCTTATAAATCTTTACTGTATATTTTTCCTCTAAGTCTGGTTGGCCGTATCTCCAAGGAGTGTTGGACATGCAATAACCAGGCGTCCCCTTTGCTTCATGTCAGGCAAGAACCAATTTTGCTCTTGTCAACAACCGGCTGGCAAGGAATATCCACAAGGATGTTGAAAGCTAATCTTCATGCTCTCAGTTTTATGCCATTGCAGTGACTTTGTTCCTTTGTTCTGAACACAAGCAACTGCTCAGTGAACCTGATGCTTTCCACATTACTTTCCTTGCCTCTAGATTAGAAACCAAGCCTTGTTCTCCTTCAGCTTAAATTTTTATTATTAAGTGGAACATATGGAATAATGCATAGAAACAGATAGATATGTATATTATAATGAACAGTTACTAGTATTGAAGAAAGAGATATCATCACACCCTGGAAGCCTACTGTGTATCTCTTACCCTTCCCAACTTCCTCTCCTCCCTGGAATAAAGTCTTGATGACCACAAAAGTAAAAGAAACTTCCTTGTCCTTCTTTTTTATTTTAACACTTATGAATACTTCACCTAACATAATTCTTGAACTTGGCAAATTGAGTCATGGTATTGGAGTCTGCTTATTCATTTGCCCTGCTTCATAACATAACAATAGGACTGTTTTGTACATTCATCCCTTCTTCATTTGTGATATCTTTAGAGACAGCTGTGCTATCTCAAGTTCGGTATCAGAGCTAAGAGATTAATTGCCTCCTAGTACTTCATTATTAAAAACTCTGTCTCCTTCTGTTACTGATTCAGCTGAGCAGGACATGAGATGTGCCCATGCCCAGGGGTGACATTCAGAATTGTTAACGAGTCAACAGGGACATCCATCAATAAGAACAGACAACAGCAGGAAGGCAAGGCGTTGGTTTGGCTGAACATCAGCCCTGCCTGAGCCCATACTCTTCCCTCTGCCTGGATCCACCTGTCCTTCAAGGTCTAGACCAGGGTCCAAATCCCAGCTCAGTCCCAAACTTAACAGCATAAGTTGGGCAAGTGACAAACTCTTAGTTTTCTTTTTGTAAAGGAGGAGATTGGGTTAGGCTATTTCTGAGGACTCTTCTAAATCTAAAGTTTTATGACAGGAAGAATTTTATCTGTATCTGCTTTATGACACTTGCTGCTGCTGCTACTGCTGCTAAGTCGCTTCAGTCGTGTCCAACTCTGTGCGACCCCACAGACAGCAGCCCACCAGGCTCCCCCGTCCCTGGGATTCTCCAGGCAAGAACACTGGAGTGGGTTGCCATTTCCTTCTCCAATGAATGAAAGTGAAAAGTGAAAGTGAAGTCGCTCAGTTGTGTCCGACTCTTAGCGACCCCCTGCAGCCCACCAGGCTCCTCCATCCATGGGATTTTCCAGGCAAGAGTACTGGAGTGGGGTGCCATTGCCTTCTCTCAATTTTACAATCCAGGTGTGTTCAAGTGGACACACAACAAAACTAAGTAGCAAGAGGCCAGGATCTGGGATTGATTTACCTTTGAGTCCTTGGAAGGTCTAGTCCATCAAATATACCTGTTAAGTAAGTGATGAATTGACTCCCAATTCTATAATGCCATGGGCTTCCCTGGTGGCTCAGATGGTAAAGAATCCATCTGCAATATGGGAGACCTGGGTTCGATCCCTGGGTTGGGAAGATCCCCTGGAGGGGTACATGGCAACCCAATCCAGTATTCTTGCCTGGAGAGTCCCCATGGACAGAGGAGTCTGGCAGACTACAACAGTCCATGGGGTCACAAAGAGTCAAACATGACTGAGCGACTATCAATCTATGATGCCATTCCTAACTACTTTGATCTGTTTTATTTTTTCCCTGAAATTCTCTGTCAGTCACTTGGCTTTTAATCTTGGACTTCCTCTTACTTTTTCATTCTGTTGAGGATGAGAACTTAAATGTTTAATCTCATTTTTATAAGCGAGACAAAAGATTCTCCAGGAAGCCACCACCCTGTTTACAGCAGTATCAGAACCTAGACTTCAGGGATGTTCTGTGTTTATTGAATAAATAGTTGGCACTCTACCACAAAACCATGATTCCTTCACCAAGAAGATCACTGAGTTCTGTCAGTCCATTTGGGCTACTGTAACAAAATACCATAGACTGGGTGGCTTAAACAACAAACGTTTGCTTCTCACAGTTCTGTAGGCTTAGAAGATCAAAGTGCAGGGAAATTCAGTGTCTGATGAGGGCTGTCTCGCTGGTTTGTAGACAACCATCTTCTCACAATGTTCTCACATGGCAGAAAGGTTGAGGGAGTTCTCTGGGATCTCTTTTATTATAAGGGCACTAATCTCATTCTTGAGGGCTCCACCCTTGTGACCTAATCTCTTCCCAAAGGCCTCAGCTCCTAATGCTGCCACACTGGAGGTTAGGATTTCAACACACGAATTTGGAAGGGATGCAAACATTCAGTCTATAGCAAGCACAGCTACCACTCTATGTGACTGAAGATGGGGGGCCCTACTTAGTTTTTCCATTTCAGGGCTCCACAATATGGACCTTCAACTCAGTCTGGGCAGTGGAAATATTATTACTCTAACACTATTCTTGTGGTGGGGGTGGGAGTTTCTTTTCCATTAGCAGAACTCTGAAGAATTTCAGTTTCGTGTTGAGAAAACATTGTCAGAAGTTCTGAGCTTTCCTTGGTGTGGGAGTGTTAAAGGCTTCTCGCTTTTCAGGCTTAGCACAATGCCAAGCACTGCCTGACTCAAGTGCCAACACCTTTTGGTATCTGTGGAGTGAATAAAAAGTTAATCAGTCTGATGAGGCAGTGGGTTGCCTGCTGTGGCCAAGCACTAGCGTACGTATGCAAATTAAAAACAGAAGCCTATAAACTGACCCAGCTGTACTACCTCTAATGACTCCAAGCTGGGCTCTCAAGTATTTTGCTATTTTTAAAATCAGTCATTTTTCCATGCCTGCATTTTGTTTTACCATACCACATATGCAGCAAGAATTTTTCCATGAGCTTTAAAAATAGACATAATTATATCCTTCTCGATAGTTCTCTCCTTCAAAATTAATGTTGTGATAATTTAAATCTATGGGATTTTTTTTTTTTTCTGGGCCTTCTCATTATGCCTCAAGTATTTTGTTCTTTGTTCTACAAGTTATACAGGTGACAACAATCAAGATATTTAATCAAAGTGAATGTAGTGAAGGAGTAAGCCATGACTCTTTCCTGGGCTGTTTAGACTTAGTCTGGTTTACTTTTAAAGTCACCTTGGTGGTAAGACATATAGGATAACAGGAACTAGGACTTAATATGGAAGCAGTCTTTCTATAGTGGGATAAACCAAGATTAATGCACCAACCAAGGCTCCTGGGGAGAAATCTGAACATAGAGGGTACAGTGGCAAGAAATATGGGGCACATTTTCCTATTCTTCATTGAGATAAATAGACTAGGGGTGTTTGATGCCAAGAAGTTGACTGTAGCCTGAACTCTAGCCCTGGCTGAAACTAGATCTTCCTGGAGAAGTTACAAAAGTAATACATGTGCACTCCAGACAATCTGGAAGATACCAAAATGCTTAAAGTGTTTTTTTTTTTTTTAATTAAAAATTAGACAGCCATAGTGTCTCTGCCGTCTGATTATTGTTCAGTCCCTTTCAAGGATTTTTTAAAGGAAAATGTGCCAAGCAAATTGAGACTAACTTAGCAGGTCCAGAAAGAGTGGACGTCAGAGGGGAAGACTCCAGGATGCCGAAAATGTGACAGTGGTTCTCCCAGAGTCTATCCTCATCTTTCCTGGGAGCAGGCCCTGACAGTGACCTAACAGCAGAGCCATCTCACACTCCACCTGCCGCACCAGCCAACCCCCGACCTTGCAAATCCAGGGCTCTGCATTTTGGCATCTTAAGACAGACAGAAGATTCTACGAGGAGAATCCCAGCAAGCCCAGCTCTTGGCCATCTCCATCTCCTGAAGACCAGGCCCTCCTGCGGCAGTGAGTCCTACTAAACTCAGTGTAAGTTTCACAGTCCCCAGTATAAGGAACACAGTCCCCACTCTCCATTTAGGGAACATTTTCTGTCCATTCAGGCAACACCTCCAGCCACTGGCCAGACCCAACAGCTGCCTACAGGTCAGACTCATGTAAAGATGAGTCAGGATTTGCTGCAACAAATACTGCAAAATGAAAGCAAAACCAAAAACAAAATGTGATCCTACATAAATTAGACTAAGAAGGGCCGAGTGACAGCACTGCTATGTCTGAAGAACAAACCAAGGCTGAGAGATTTCACTGTGACGTGGCTTGAAGTCTCCTCCTCCTTGGAGCTGAGAGACAGAGCGAAACAGCTGCAGAGTGAGACCCCTGAGACACCCGACCCGCAGCACCTTTACTGTGACAAAGAGCAGCTGGGAATTTCTTCTACCAGCAGTTCAGAAGATAGACTTCTGCTTTGACTAAGGGAAGGGGCTGCATAACAACAGGGGTTTAGCGGGTGTAGAGGGTGTTGATGGCTAAGGAAGCATTCCCATTCCTCACCCCTCCAAGGATCAGGGTGGTAAGCACTGGACATTGTAATCTGAGGAACTCAGAACTGAAGACTCCTGCCACTTCCAGAAGTCCCCATGCCCCAGCTCAGGAGAAGACTCTTCAGTCAGAGTGGTCTTAAACACCCAGGTAAATTGCATGAGTGGGCTTCCCTGATGGCTCAGTGGTAAAGAATCTGCATGCCAATGCAAGAGATGAGGGTTCAATCCCTGGTCCAGAGAGATCCCCTGGAGATGAAAATGGCAACCCACTCCAGTATTCTTGTCTGGAAAATTCCATGGACAGAGGAGCCTGGCAGGCTACAGTCGATGAGGTCACAAAAGAGTCGGATACATCTTAGCAACTAAACAACAACAACAAATTATGTAAGTGGTACAGATGCCCATGGCTGCCATACAGCCTTCTCCCTCATAACACGTACCTAAAATCTCGTGGGGGAGGACTCAACATAGTTGAGCAAAGAAGAAAAAAATGCAGATTATTCTGCATGATTTTCCAATACCACACCAAAGTAAATGATTACATCACTACATTCCTGCCCGAGATAACTCTGATTCTGACTCCCAACTGGCAGACCTGAGAGCCATGCATCTGGTTGCTCATCTTGTTTGGAAGGAAAGATGGCCAGCAGTATAGACGTACTCTCTAAGATTATGGGCCATGGCTAACGGTTTAGATGGATAATCAGTGGGAAGGAATACGATTGGGAGGCTGCTGACAAAGACGGCTGGGAAACGAGGATGTGACCACACCATAGGCACACAGAGTGTCAACATAGGCCTGTCTCATGCCAGTGCTCCCTAAAGAGCAAGTTTGTAAGTAGAGCACTTTAATAATCAGGTGGGCAAGGTGGCCTGTTTGGGGCTATCAGTCACTGTTTTCCTTGCTCAATGAATTCTGAACTAGACAGGGATGAAGTTTATATATGGATCACAACATGTATTTCTTCTCACCAGGCTGATCTGGCTATAGCTGCTGCTGAGGCCCAATCTGCCATCAGTAGAAACCCATGCCAAGTCCTGATATGGCACCATTCCCTGGGGGCAGGAGTGGGGAAAGGGAGAACTAGCTAGCCATCTGGGGGCAGATTGATTACACTGGATCACTTCCATCACAGAAGTTGCAGCGCTTTGCTCTCAATGGAATGGATAACTGCTCTGGATAGGAACTTGCCTTTCCTGCCTTCATAAACTCCCTTCTTCCAGCTCCTACCAGATCCTTCAGCTTCTTCAAATCCTGGGCCAAAGGCATGTGTAGCTCTGTGGTGAAAGGTGCCAGGTTCTTCTGCAAGTCAGCCACAGCATCAGAGTTGGAGATGGTAAGAGACAGACATGGATTCCAGACTCAGGGTTTGAAAGAGTGTTTAAGGAAGGTACTATTTACTCTGGTGTGGGCAGGGTTAGGTAAATCAACAAGGGATGAAGCTATACCAGAACTAGCTACAGAGGAAGCCATTACCATCTCTGTGCATGAAGGGACAAAGGACAGAACCAATGTTACTACAGACCAATGCAAGGCTGAACTAGGCAGGGAGACTGCCAACAAGAGAAGTAAATATGGAGGGATACAGCCATTGCCACACTATGCCATGGCAGGATAGGAGTAGGCAGAGGAATCAGAGAGTGAACACAGGAGGGTAAATTATTTTTTAGCCAGTATATAGCTGGAGCAGTTCATTTGCAGGATCAGTCACAAGTTCCTTCACAGTGTCCCCCAAAAGAGTATACAAGTTATTGCAAACTCCAAATTTGTAAAATTGTTCAATTTTCTCTTCTTTAAGGAAACTGGAACCCAGAACAATTTTAAATTTGTTAGTGGGAAGAGACTTTAGGTTGATCTGTTCAGGCTCTTCCTACTCTTTCATGGTCTTCCTAAAATTGAGAAGAATAGGCAGTATGTGTGTGTGTGTGTGTGTGTGTGTGTGTCTGTGTGTGTGTGTATTTATGGCATAAATATTGTTGAGGCCTGAAGTTCTTCCATTTGCACATTTACTCCACTTTTTTTTTTTAAGATTGGGATATAATTGGCATATAACACATTAGTTTCTGGTGTACAGCATAATGATTCCTTGTTTGTATATACTGTGCAATGATCGCCATGGTAGGTTTAGCTAACATCCATCACCACACATAGTTATAAATTTTTTTATCTTTTGATGAGAACTTTTAAGATCCACTCCCTTAGCAACTTTCAAATATACATGCAAATATACAAGTATTATACATACAAATATACAAGTATTATAATTATAGTCATCATGCTGTACATTCCATCTCTATGATTCAGTTTATTGTATAACTGGAAGTTTGTACATTTTGACCACCTTCATCCATTTCACCCACCCCTATCCCCTGCCTCTGACAGCCACCAAACTGTTCTCTGTGTCTATGAGTTCAGTGGGTTTTGCGGGGGAGGGAGTTTAGTTGGTTAGATTTCACATATATGTGAGATCATACCATATTTATTTTTCTTCATCTGACTTATTTCACTTAGTTTAATGCTATCAAGGGCCATCCATGTTGGAAATGGCAAGATTTCCCTCTTTTTTATGGATCAATAATATTTCATTGTATATATCACACTTTCTTTATATATTTATCAGTGAACACTTAAATTCCTTCCATGTCTTAGCTATTATAAATAATGGTGCAATAAATTGTATTTGAGTACTTTCTAAGTACTTAAAATTGAATTAACTCATAAGCCCTGAAATCATTAAATTCCAAGAACACAGGGGGAAAGTTTCTTGACATTGGTCTTGGCAATAATTTTTTGGATATGACACACACATAATGGAATATTACTCAGCCATGAAAAAGAAGGAAATTCTACCATTGATAGCAACATGAATGGACCTCGAAGACTTTAGGCTGAATGAAATAGGCAGACAGAAAAAGACAAATACTGCATGATCTCACTGATATGTGGACTCTAAAAATATCAAACTCACAGAAACAGAGAATAGAATGGTATTTGCCAGGGGCTGAGGGCTTTATTTTTGGGGGCTCCAAAATCACTGCAGATGGTGACTGCAGCCATGAAATTAAAAGACGCTTGCTCCTTGGAAGAAAACTTATGACCAACCTAGACAGCATATTAAAAAGCAGAGACATTACTATGCCAACAAAGGCCCAACTAGTCAAAGCTATGGTTTTTCCAGTAGCCATGTGTGGATATGAGAGTTGGACTAGAAAGAAAGCTGAGAGCTGAAGAATTGATGCTTTTGAACTGTGGTGTTGGAGAAGACTCTTGAGAGTCCCTTAGACTGCAAGGAGATCAAACTAGTCAATCCTAAAGGAAATCAGTTCTGAATCAGTCCATTCAGCTGAAGCTAAAGTTCCAATACTTTGGCCACCTGATTCGAAGAACTGACTCATTGGAAAAGACCCTGATGCTGGAAAAGATTGAAGGCGGAAGGAGAAGGGGACGACAGAGGATGAGATGACTGGATGAAATCACCGACTCTATGGACATGAGTTTGAACAAACTCCAGGGGTTGGTAATGAACAGAGAAGCCTGGTGCGCTGAGTCCATGGGGTCACAAAGAGTCGAACACCACTGAGGAACTGAACTGAACTGAGGGGAGGAGGAAATGAGATGTTAGTTACATGGTACAAACTTTCAGTTATAAGTTTTAGCATGCTATGCTAAGTCACTTCAGTCGTGTCCGACTCTGTGCAACCCCATAGACGGCAGCCCACCAGGCTCCCCCGTCCCTGGGATTCTCCAGGCAAGAACACTGGAGTGGGTTGCCATTTCCTCCTCCAATGCATGAAAGTGAAAGTCAAAGTGAAGTCGCTCAGTCATGTCTGACTCTTAGCGACCCCATGGATTACAGCCTAACAGACTCCTCCGTCCATGAGATTTTCCAAGCAAGAGTACTGGAGTAGGGTGTCATTGCCTTCTCTGAAGTTTAACATAATGACTATAGTTAACAATACAGTATTTTATAATATATTTGAAAGAGTGTATAACAACAAAATGGTATTAATAATTATGTGATGTAAAGGATGTGTTAACTAACATTATTGTGGTAAACATTTCACAATATATATGTGCACCAAATTATCACATTGTACACCTTAAACTCACCCAATGCTATATGCCAATTATCTTTCAGTAAATCTGGGGGGAAATGGAATTAACTCTTGTGGAATACCATCTAATAGAATATAAAGTGATACTAGGGCTTCCCTGGTAGCTCAACTGGTAAAGAATCTGCCTGCAATGCAGAAGACCCCAGTTTGATCCCTGGGTCGGGAAGATACCCTGGAGAAGGGATAGGCTACCCATTCCAGTATTCTTGGGCATCCCTGTTAGCTCAGCTGGTAAAGAATCCTCCTGCATTTAGAAAGATGGTAATGATAACCCTGTATGTGAGACAGCAAAAGAGACACAGATGTATAGAACAGTCTTTTGGACTCTGTGGGAGAGGGAGGCAGGATGATTTGGGAATGGCATTAAAACATGTATAATATCATACAAGAAATGAATTGCCAGTCCAGGTTCGATGCAGGATACAGGATGCTTGGGGCTGGTACACTGGGATGACCCAGAGGGATGGTACGGGGAGGAAGGTAGGAGGGGGGTTCAGGATTGGGAACATGTGTACACCTGTGGCAGATTCATGTTGATGTATGGCAAAACCAATACAATATTGTAAAGTAATTAGCCTCTAATTAAAATAAATAAAAAAATATTGAATCTTAAAAAAAAAAAAAAAGAATCCTCCTGCAATGGAGACTTGGGTTCAGTCCCTGGATTGGGAAGATCCCCTGGAGAAGGGAATGGCTACCCGCTCCAGTATTCTGGCCTGAAGAATTCCATGGACTATAGTCCATGGGGTCGAAAAGAATTGGACAGGACTAGGCGACTTTCATTTTCAAAGTGATACTCAGTCCAATTATTAAGGTAAAATAGGCACCAAAGTCTACCCCAAGGACGGGGTCTTAAAGCTTTTTATCCTGCTTCCCAAAGCTCATTCCTAGCTCTTGTCCTGCCTTGTGTCGGCCCTCAGGAGCGGTTCATCCTTCAGGTGGTTCTAATTACAAACAGCTGTACTGAGTGTCGCTCCAACAGAAAAGTCCAAAGGAAAGTCCCTTGCAATACTCCGAAGTCGAGACTCTTCTCACTCTCAGTTTCACAAATGATGATTTTGAATCCTCCAGATACAAAGGGAAAGGCCAGCTCCTAACCTGCCCAGTGCTCTGCAAGAGTGTGTTCTACCATCTGCCAGCTACTCCCTTATCCGGATACAATATTAGATAATGGAGGCATCCTCAAGATTCCAGAGCCAGCTCTGCCTCCCCTCTTCCTTATTCCCCACAATTTAATCCCTTAAACACCTCTTGTGTTTTTGTTTTTGTTTTTTTCCCCATAACAAACAGTTGCTGCCTTTTTCTACTCACGCTTATTACCCTGGTCTTGAGCCTTATCTACTCATCCTTAGATTGGCCTCAGTACCTTTTAACTGAGCTATCTGCTTCTAAACTCTTCTCTTATAGTCTTCCCTGTTTTCTTGGAACCAATACTATTTTTAGAACAGCCCCTGAGGAAATTATGATAGGGTTCTGTCAGAGCTTGATCTCCTCAATCATGGAATCCAAGCCTCTTTCAACTAGCCACATCTTATCTGCACAGGGTGGCTCACAACCTGCCTTTGCTATTCCAGTCATGCTGGGTCTTAAAGGTCATGTTCCATCCTGCCTTCTCAAGTCACTTAGAATGTCCCACACCCTCCTCTGAACCAAGTTCTCTATCTCAGGATCTTTTGAGTTCTACTTCTTTCAGTTCTGTTCAGTTGCTCAGTCGTGTCCGACTCTTTGCGACCCCATGAATCGCAGCACGCCAGGCCTCCCTGTCCATCACCAACTCCCAGAGTTCACTCAGATTCACGTCCATCGAGTCGGTGATGCCATCCAGCCATCTCATCCTCTGTCGTCCCCTTCTCCTCCTGCCCCCAATCCCTCCCAGCATCAGAGTCTTTTCCAATGAGTCAACTCTTCGCATGAGGTGGCCAAAGGACTGGAGTTTCAGCCTTAGCATCATTCCTTCCAAAGAAATCCCAGGGCTGATCTCCTTCAGAATGGACTGGCTGGATCTCCTTGCAGTCCAAGGGACTCTCAAGAGTCTTCTCCAACACCACAGTTCAAAAGCATCAATTCTTTGTTGCTCAGCCTTCTTCACAGTCCAACTCTCACATCCATACATGACCACAGGAAAAACCATAGCCTTGACTAGACGGACCTTTGTTGGCAAAGTGACATCTCTGCTTTTGAATATGCTATCTAGGTTGGTCATAACTTTCCTTCCAAGGAGTAAGCGTCTTTTAATTTCATGGCTGCAGTCACCATCTGCAGTGATTTTGGAGCCCAGAAAAATAAAGTCTGACACTGTTTCCACTGTTTCCCCATCTATTTCCCATGAAGTGATGGGACCGGATGCCATGATCTTTGTTTTCTGAATGTTGAGCTTTAAGCCAACTTTTTCACGCTCCTCTTTCACCTTCATCAAGAGGCTTTTTAGTTCCTCTTCTACTTCTTTACCAGTGTTTGAATTTTAGACCTCAGAAGTAGTTTATTTTTATTGTGCAGTCTAGATCTTAATTACCCTTCTGCTAGGACCCAACTCCTAGAGGAGGATATGAACTAATCCTTGACAAATACGAGTGGCAATTTTGAGTGACTACTATGCACCATATACCTACCATCTGAAGTGCTTTAAAGCTTATACATGTGTTAAGTTTAATCCAAGTAACTCTATGGTGCTAGTTTTTATTATTAGCATTGAACAGATGAGAAAATTAAGGTATGGAAAAATTAAATAATTTGCTCCAAATTGCCCAGCCAATAATAGGTGAATTGTGAGTTTAAACTTGCATGGAATTTGTTTCCCAAATCCAAGTTACTGAAGATTCTCTTAAAAGCAGGAGATGGACCTTTGGTGAGCCTACAGCGCATCTTAGTATTTAACTGTTGTTTTCTCCCAAGTAGTTGATGCTATGGATCAGATGAAATGTATGCATCAAGAATTAAACTATTTTATGAGACATGGAAATTGAAAATTATCACAATTTCATATAAAATTTCATATCTGTGGTTCTTCCATTAGAAATCCTTTCTGAACAAAGGCACTTTCAGGTAGGGTAAGCATTTTGTCTCCTAAGGGATTCCTTTAGCTTTTGGTCATTTGATGGATTGCTTACACAGTATTTCTTTCTCCTGAGACTGATTTAACTTGCTTAATTTTTTACTTGTCAAACCAAGTGAACTTGATGAACCCTTCTGAGTTACAGATTTATCAAAAACATCTGTTAATTTACTAAAAATGCACCATGGCCTAAATTGTCCCTTACAAAAGCAGCATCTTGTTCATATACAAGCAGATTTCTATTTCTGTCTCAAGGGTTGTATCTGTGATGTTGTGAAGGCTGGGACATCACTCATTATCAACCTGCACGTTTAAACAAGTCATGATTGCCCTTCCTGCTTTTCTCAACATAAGGACTGTTTGAGTCTTTATAAAATGTAGCCTATCACTGTTGATATGAAACAAACTGCATGACCCAGTAGTGACCATTTCGGTTTTAGAATTTCAGACAATGATACAAAGTTTAGTTTTGTTTTGTTTATCCTCAGCCTGTGCTGCATTTTATACAAAATAACAGGAAATTTTAGTAACTCAAATGGAGCCCCCAAGGAAAGGTAAGATTTGAGGATACTACTGTCACTTCCCCAACCCTGAAAAATACAACAACGACAAAAAAAAACCATATAAAGTGACCAACCCTATTATCCTAGAGTCAAGACAAAGGCTTTGGTCCTTAATAAGTCTTAATAGAGGCTTTCTTGTATGAAATGGACTTGTGCTGTCATAGGCATTTCTTGGGTTCACACATTCTTAAAGATTTTGAGAGTAATTTATCCAGTTTTAGGATTGTGGTGTGTCAAATCATTTTCATAAAATGATGTTTGATATCCTGAGAGCTGAATATTTTGTTATTGCTTTGTGCTGTAAAACACCCTATGAACAATACCACTGGCATCTGTGACTGACGGTCCTCTATACATCCAGTTATTGTGGCCTTTTCCTGAGAGATCTTGGCAAAGAAACAGAGCCCCACCCATCACAATAACCAAGCATCTAATGACTGTGAATGATTTCTCATAAGAATGTTAAAACTGAGAGAAAAAAAGTACGACTCAGTTTCTTAATTTTGAGTAAGAGCTACACGTGGTTTCAATATGATTAGAATTTCCTTTTCTCACTATAAATAAATAGTTGGCTTATTGAAGTGTCCCTCTGTGGAAAAACAAAATTGTTTGTCATGCTATGACATGAGGGAGTTATCTGAGACTCCAGCCCTCCTACTGAAGAGGATCATATCTGGGCTCTAAAACTTTTGAAAAGGTATAAACTAAGTTATCACTTATCATTAGTGAATTAAGATTCAGGGCTATCATGCATCAGGAGACATTTGCTACTTTTCTTCTTTTCCTTCTAAATATGTCCTAAAAATTGGGGACCAGTGAGGATTATTTGCATAAGACAAAAGTAGATACAGTCCATGGAATTATCCAGGCCAGAATACTGGAGTGGGTAGCCTTTCCCTTCTCCAGGGTATCTTCTCAACCCAAGAATTGAACCAAACAGGGGTCTACCTCCATTGCAGGAGGATTCTTTACCAACTGAGCTATCAGGGAAGTCCCAGTTTTCCTTGATAAATTGAATTAAAGCATTGCTTATGTGTTAGTACTTTGTATGTGCTCTGGAACACTAATCTAGTAGTCTAGAGATTATCAAAGTAAAACCTTGCATAGAGGACATTTATAAAAATAGGTTACTATGAGTTTGAAACAACATAGTTTTTCCAACACAGCCACACAGCCCTTTCCTATAATTATCAGTATTTCACTTCAACATAATGCTCACAATAGATATATTGGTTACAAAGAGAAGTGCAGTAATCCTGCACTTGTGTGCATGGGCAACTGTCACAGAGAGACACAGTCTTATGTCCACTATGTAGCACACAAGTTTTTGTTCACTCACTGGAGTGCAGACGTGGTTTTCACCAATGCAAGTGGGCCAGTGAGGCCAAGCAGCCAAATAGAATGTGTCTGTGTTTGAGTTGCAGGTTAGGGTCTTCTGATGCACTTGACTGCTTTCACATAAATGACACAAAATACTGATCTTCATGGCACACAAAGCCAGCCTGCTTTTACTGGACTCCACAGCTTAACAACTGCTTTTGATTTTATTTTGAGCCACACTAGAGAAAGCCAAAGAACAATCAGCAAAAGTCACCTCCTCATTGCTCTTTAGTTTATCCGTTTGCTTAGTTTCTTTCATTTCATCAACATTTTAAAGATGACATTGCAACTCCAAAGCTGAGTAATTTTCCTGAGATCCTAAATGGTCAGTGGCGGAAGAAGCAGGATGCTTCTATTTCTTCAGACCAGGTCAAAGGCACTGTTCATGAAATACACATGCTTCCCACAAAACTTTCAAGACAGAGAAAGATAACAGCCTGCACCTGAGTATTCAGTGCATTGTGATTTAATCCTCACAGCAAACTTGAGGCAGTTATTTATATTTTATCTCCATTTTAAAGATGGGGAAACTGTGTCTCAGAGATGAATGATCCTTCTTGAAGGCACACACCTAATAAAGTGCCTGACTGAAACTTACTTCTACATATATGCTATTGAAGCTTGAGCTTAACCATTTAGCTACCAGAATCAGAATTATATGAAATGACTGCCCCACCGTATGTAATGATGATGGTATAAGTCAGCCATTGCTCTTTGGACCCCTTGAAATCCCAAGAAATCATACTATGCCTTGGCCCACGGTTTCTTTCAGCTTATTAATAAAAGGGGCTAAATCGCTCAGGCTGCAAGGTTATGTTGCCCTTTATAATGCCAGAATGATGTCTACCAATCTCAAATATCCTTCTGTTTTCTGAACTACTTCCTTGGAGGCAGTCTGAGCAGCAGAAAAACATGATATAACACCTGGCGTGGTATTCTTCCTTTGTTTCTGCCAGCAGGTGCAGAAACACTACACGCACTCCACTGGTCAACCATGATGTGGCTAGAACATACACAAGCACAGAGTGGATAAAAAGAGGCCATGATTGAACAAACATGTCCCAGAACTCACTTAAGATAGCACTGAAGGTTGTCCCTCAGCTGAGAGTTTACAAAGAGTGATTCAATGAGATGCCTCCGCAGAGGGCATGCCGTACTGTCTCCTCCTCCAGCTCTCATTATCTTGGGTCCTCGAAACAACTTGAGTGCACGAAAAAAGACCACAGAAACTTAAATTCCAATCTGAAGGAAAACTTCTCACATACAAAGCATTATGATGTATCAGTCTGTGTGCAGCATTAAAAGGAATGTGCAGGCACAGGTCATGACAGACAGGGTGGAAGGCACTGGAAAACCTGGCCCTCATGAAGCCCCCAGTTCCTTAGATACAGGTTAATTAATTGATAGTGAAGTAATTAACAATTAGTTAATGTTTATGAGGGTTTCTTCACAATGTCTTCTTTTCCTTCTAAGAAAAAGACCTGGGATTTAAGTAATTGATTTAAAAGTAACTGTTTCTGGACAATTTAACTTAAAAATAACTTATTTTGAAAGAAAAATGAAATCTCAACCGTGTTCTTTTTCCCTTTGTTTTATTATAGGCTATGGAGGCTGTTATGGAGTGGCAAGACACACTAGTGGGTGGGGGGAAGGTAAAAGCAGAAAAGGAGACCTGGTTGTGCCACAGTCAATTCATGTGGAAGGAACATAAATGGGTGCTCACTGACTCCATCAGCCTGCCAAAGAGAATCCTGAACTTTCAAATCCAATACCTTATTCCTTCCTCTCCAAAAATTCTTTTTTGCTGTTTAGAGGACAAAGCCAACATCCATTAAAGGAATGGTTGTGAGGGAAAAAAAGAAGCCAAGGAGACATGTTCTGTATTGGCTCAAGAATAAAGAGATTAATGACACAGAGGAGAAATTAGAGACAGAGCTGTCATTAAGAGGCATTAAATGTAGTTTAAAGGTGATACCACCACCCATCAGTGGGGAAGGAATGAGCTGTTTAGCAGATAGTGATTAACTGCTGTTTAACAGACCTGTTAACTAGACAAACACAGGTACATTTCAACCTAACACCACACACAGAAGATAGATTCAAAATTAATAAAAGACCCTAAAGTGAAAGGTAAGGCCTTGAAGTCATTGAAGATGTAGACTCTTGCCTATGTGGCAGGAAAGAACTTTTTAATTTCAAAACCACCAGCCCTAAGGCCCAAAATTGGTGGATCTGATTACATTAAATGTTTGTTCAGTCAGGGACATCATGGAGAAAGTTGAAAGATGACAAAGTAGGAGTTACATGTTAGGAACATTAGAATAATTGCCTATTTGGGAAGTGATAACCACTTTACTGGGATAACAGGAGTAAATCAAGAGAGGGACCCTGAATGGACCAGTAATAATAGTATATGATGCCATAAGCTGAGGAATCTGATCCTCTCAACCCTTTACACATGCAGTACCCAAATAATGGTGTGTTACAAGAATCTCAGGCATTTTGTTGACAAAGGCTTCTAAATAACTCAGAGGAAAGACGTAATTAGAAGGGTATTTTCACAAGTGTTGCTCTTGATCATGCTTTGGGCATTTAATACTCAAGTTGAGAATGATCTCCCCTTTCAAATGCCTTAGGCTACTGAATTCAGCTTCTTTAAACATGACACACTTTAGGCACATGGACCACCCCTACCCCCCATTACCAATTTCTTTTGGGTTACGTAACTGTGAAGCTAACACACACACATGTGCCAGACACTGATGTATGCTCTGAGGATGCACAAACCAATAAGACACTGTGTCCTTCCTCAAGGAATTCAGTCTAGTGGGAGAGAGAACAGAAACGGTAGCAGCATCCAACAGTTACATAACACTGACTATGTGCCAGGCACTGTTCTAAGTGCATAACATTAACTATTAATCCTAATAGCCCAGTGATGTTGGCATTTGTTTCCTTACCTATAAAACGGGGTAAATAAATTACAGAAAAGTTACCTAACATGCCTGAAGTCACAGAAATAGAAAGAGGTAAAGCCAAGATTCAAACCCAGGCAGACTGGCCATAGCATCTATACTGTTAATAACTATACACAAAGCAGTATGATAAATGCCAGTATATAAATATGGATTAATGCTTCACTCACAAAAAGAAGGGAACTCTCTTCAGATTAAGGGTAGTTAAGGAGCAAATATAATGTCTCCTGTGATTTTGAATGTTATTATTTTGAATCTATAAATCAATTTGAGAAGTCACATCTCTACAAGTCTTTCCATTCATGAAGATCATAAACATGCAAGATTTAAATTTCTCTCAAAATCTTATAGTTGTGAGACAGGCTGGGAGGAGCTGGGAACAAAGCAGGATATTATGTATGCACCCTGCACACAGCACCACAAAGAGGTGGGCAAACCACCCAACCTACCCTCCACCACCCAACCCCTGGACCCACACCTCACTCCGTATAAGAAACCAGCTCACCTCACACTCACCCCCAGGGAGTGAGCGCACGGAATTGCTATTTTTCTTCCCTTATACTGCAGCATGAGTCCCAATATATGTTTGCCTGAATTTCTTATCTGGCCTCATATCAATTTCTATTGATTAGGGAGTCCAGGAACCCTGCTGCTGCTGCTGCTAAGTCGCTTCAGTTGTGTCCGACTCTGTGTGACCCCATAGACAGCAGCCCACCAGGCTCCCCCATCCCCGGGATTCTCCAGGCAAGAACACTGGAGTGGGTTGCCATTTCCTTTTCCAATGCATGAAAGGGAAAAGTGAAAGTGAAGTTGCTCAGTTGTGTCCGACTCTTTGGAACCCTGGATGGTATCAATTGTAAGAATTATACTTAGGTGCTTTTAAAAGGTCATTTTTTTTTTTTTTTTTTTTAGTGATTTAAAGGGGATATTTTATTATTTCTCTTTGACTAAAACATTTATTTCTGTTCATTTGCACTTGCATTTCCAATACTTAATGGTTTTTTAAAAGGTCTATTTTAAAGGTTATTTTTAAATACATCTCTTAACTTTGTGGCTAAGTAACTAGGAATATAACTTTTATAGATTTTCAAGGATTAACAAGGTTTTATTTTTATTTTAATAATTAATATGTAGCTTTGTGTTTTACCCCCATAACCACTATGTGCAGATGAGCTCTTTATTCTTTCCATCTTATTGTTTATGTTTATGCTTTTTGTATAAACAGCTTTCTCTCCAGGAGGTTCAGTATAAGGTAGTACAGAAGCCAAGATAATTGCCAACCTTGTCTTTTTCCTGACTTTAAAGCCAAGGCTTTTAAATGTTTAATCATTTAAATATGTTTGCATAAGTTTTTGTAAATAACCTTCACAATCTGAATAAATTCCCTTTTATTCTTAGATTTTCAACTGGGAATATTGTTATGGGCTGACTTGCCTACCCCTACTCCCAAATTCATATGTCCAAATTCTAACTTCCAGTACCTTGAAGTGATTAGATATGCACATAAAGCCCTTAAGTTAAAACCAGACGGTTGGAGTGGACCCTAATCCAGTCTGAATTAGTTCAGTTCAGTTGAGTTGCTCAGTCATGTCCGACTCTTTGCGACCCCATGGACTGCAGCAGACCAGGCCTCCTTGTCCATCACCAACTCCGGGAGTTTACTCAAACTCGTGTCTATTGAGTCGGTGATGGCAGTGTGAATGGAGACTTGGTAAAGAGAGGAGATTAGGACTCAGGGAAGAGACCCACCCACATCAGGGGTGTGCGTGCACAGAGGAGAAACCGCGTGAGCACAGGCAGCTGGCAGCCATCTTCCAGCTACCGAGTGAGGCCTCAGAAGAAACCAGCGCTGGAATAGTTCTGAGGTTGGAATATTTTGTTGCTAGAATGTGTGGTAGAACTTGATGGTAAGCCATTTGGTGCTTCTTTAGGAAGGTTTTTAAATTGCTATTTCTTTAATGATAATGTCTTTTTTTCTACTCATTGCTTTGGGCATTTTGTGGTCTTCTTGGTCTGGAAATGTTCTGGGTTGTGGAATGTTTGCTAGAATTATTTGATACTTTCTTCCCACCATGGCCATTGTTTATGTCTAGAAAAATCTAATTGGTTTTTAGGCCTCCATGTTGATAGGCTAATTTTCTTCATTCCACTGTTTGTCACTTATCTTTTTGTTGATTGCCTCGGCTTTCTTCCAGCTGTACTGAATTTACTCTTTGCCTTTAGGTTTTATCTGGTGTCTCTGGGGTCAAGCTCTCTCCAGTTTAACCTCAGAAGTAAACTTTCACTCCGCTCTTTCACTCCACTCCACTCCAGTGGGGTGGTGCTCTGACTTAATGGAGTGAGGCAGATCCGCGGGCTGGAGCTTGTTAAGACTCAAAGCTGTTCTGTGTTTTCAGTCTCTCAGTTTAGAATTAGGTGCTTCTTATTCCTGAGCTAGTGGGAGTTCGGCAACAGGAATCAGCTTGCTTCTTGCTGGGCTTTTTTACTCTAGAACTTATTTGTCAGTCAGCTCTCCCTCTGTTCTGCCATGATAATTGCCACTTCTCTCTCCACTGTCTGTTTTACAAAATGGTTGATCTCTCCTAAATTGGTGTCTCTAAATCTCTCTGTGGATCTTTTATTCTCTTACTGGCAAATAGACGTGGAGGAATTGGTCTTATTAGTTCTACAGCAATCTAAGGGAAAAAGAGATATTCTGGAATTAGGGAAGGAAATTCCTCACCTCAACTACTTAATATGTGGTATCTGGAAGGTCATTTCATCTGTGATTTTGCTATGAGGTTTCATGGTGTCAGGTGGGCTTGTTAATTTTTCTTTCTACTCTCACAGCTGACCACCTCAGGAGGTACTACAGGGTATGCTCAGGCAGTGACACAATAACACAACAGGGTTGGTTGTAGTAAACAGTGAAGTCCATACACTTAGCAATCCACCAGTCTTCCATTGCGCAAGAGCTATAGACAAGGCACCAAGCCAGGCTGTTGAGGGAGGTTCAGGCATACACTTGTGGCTGACATGGAGATACAACATTCAGTAAAGTACTGCCCAGTTGTCTGGTGTGTGATTAGCTGACAGTTTCCAGTGGTCAGCCCTTCTGGACTCTGCTTCAGCCTTGGAGTCCAGTTTGTGCTTTTCTTGGACTTCTCCTTTCTTTGGGTGGCCCCACCCAGTGACTAAACAAAGTGGCGGTATAAGGGTCTAGCCATTTCTGCCCAATTTAAACTCCTCTACTGGGCAACTGTTGCTTGGGAGTTCCCAGTAAGACTGGTAGAGACTTTGCCAGGTATGTATCATGTTCTTTTGGTTCCCCGCCCCTCTCCAGAGGCAGTTCTTTTCTTTCACAGGTGTGAAATCAATCTTAGCAAACCTTTTGTATTTATAAATCAGTCTTAGCATTTGCTTCCCCAAGGGCCCAACCTTGAGGTTGAACACGGTTCAACATGAAACACGGTTCCTCCAAAGCCACCTGGGAAGAGAAGAAATTCAGCAAAATGAAACAATGAAAACTGTCTATCACTGACAAGAATGATATGGATTATCAAGCATGCGTCTGTAAAAGCTGTGACTGAACCTTTAAGATGACAAGTATCACGAGGGAAGACAGGTCAATTTGGTTTACTGAATTTGTCAAATAAGTTCTATTTTTTTTTTTTTTTAAAGAAATGGCTATATCTTTATAACGTTATTAGGGTCCCTAGGGAATTAATATTACATTTCATTACGGGAAGATCCTCTGAGAAGGCAATGGCAACTCACTCCAGTATTCTTGCCTGGAGAATCCCATGGACAGAGGAGCCTGGCAGGCTGCAGTCCATATGGTCACACAGAGTTGGACACAACTGAAGTGACAATACTTTGGCCACCTGATCTGAAGAACTGACTCATTGAAAAGAAGGGGACGACAGAGGATGAGATGGTTGGATGGCATCACTGACTCGATGGACATGAGTTTGAGCAAGCTCTGGGAACTGGTGATAGACAGGGAAGCCTGGCATGCTGCAGTCTATGGGGTCGCAAAGAGTCAGAAACGACTGAGCAACTGAACTGACTTAACTGAACTGCAGGGACTTAGCACACACACCTTAGACTATATGTTCTAATATGTTCTTGATAGATTGGGGTGCACTAAGGACCTGTTACAATTTAGGGAAAATGAACATTGGATGACATTAAGTATTCCCATCAAAAACCACGATAAGTAAAGGATTTATTATAATAGCCATCATATAAATGATGTATTAGTGCTAGTTGTTATTATCATGGTTATTTCTTCATGTTTGAATCTTACTTTGTTTTTTGGTAAAATTTTGTAAATTTTAAGATGTTATGTGCCTTTTAAAAAAAATTTTATTCCAAAGCATTAAAAGATGTTATCTGTTTTGTTAAAACGGATTTCTAATCCAGTGGTAGTTGGTTTTTAGGGTTTGGTTATTAAAGCCAAAATTGATCTTCCAATATGAATAAGCAGGTGACTCATTTCAGTTTCCAAAGCACTTTTGTTTTTCAAAGGACATTTTTTAACTCTCTGAAATCACTATCAAAGAACAAAGAGTATGTTACAGTTGAAGGTACATAGCTGATTCTTCTGGCTTACTATCCCAATTTTTTTGGTTACCAAGGAGGGCTTAGGATCTTGGTTATTCAGTGAATTTCAAAGAACTTAGCATACTGTTCTGTGATGCAAGATAAATTAAGACGTTTCTTCCCACAGAAGGTTTAAAACCACCATAAACATTGTACTGTTAAAATATGTTCAGAAAAAAAAATATGTTCAGAGATTTTATCCTTCTGACTTTCTATCTAGAATAGAAAAATGGACCAATGGAGTTCAAAAGTTGTGGAGAGTGAAGAACTAATCAGACAATGAGAAGCAAATAATTCTTTATAAGGACTCATAATTAAATATTAAAGGAAGGAAATAGCATTCATATTTGACCAATGCTAGAAAAACTGGTCTAAAACAATGTTACTGTGAAGTAGAAAGTTTAGCTATTGGTAAGGAAGGAAAAGAAATGAGAGGACTAGGTCTGAAGAAAAGTTAATATTGATGTCATCAAAAGTGGAGACCAAAAGTATAATAAAGGAACAGCATTATTCATGATTGCTGAAATGTAGAAACAACCAACTGTCCATCAGTGGGTGAGTGGATAAGTGAAGGGTGCTATAGCCATAAGTGGAATATTATTTGACCATAGAAAGGAATGTATATGCTGCAACATGAATGAACCTTTAAAAAATTATGTAAAGTAAAAAAAAACAAACAAAAACTAGTCAGAAAAGACCGTATACTACATCATGATACCATTCCTATTAAATTCTAGAATAGAGAAATCTAGAGAGACAGAAAGTGAATGGTTTTCAGGGAGTAGAAGGTGAATGGTGATAGCTAAAAGGTTCAGAGTTTCTTTACAGGTGATGAAAGTATTATAAAATTGACTCTAGTGATAGCTGTACAAATCTGTAAATATACTAAAAACCACTTAATTATACATTTTATTTTTTCCCACTTCTTTTTAATATAAATTTATTTATTTTAATTGGAGGTTAATTACTTTACAATATTGTATTGGTTTTGCCATACATCAACGTGAATCCGCCACAGATATACATGTGTTCCCCATCCTGAACCCCGGTATGTGAACTGCATCTCAAGGCTATATTTTAAAAGGCGTAATAGAGGAAGATGATATGCTTTGGGAAGATAAACTTAAAATGTCAGATGAGAGGTACCTGGACGATGGATATAGAGTCAGAAAAGACCATAGGGCTGCATCCAAAAGCTTTAAGTAATTAATTTATGAAATTGAGAATTTATTCCAAATTTTCTGGTTTCTTAGGTGTTAGTAAATTGTGCTTGTCACTTTAGACTTTCATGGAAGTATTTGTGTTTTCTGCATAAGATCAGTGTGATAGACAGAATAATGGCTCCAAAGATATAAGGTTCTAATACCTGCAACCTGTGAATGTTACCTTATGTGGCAAAAGTGACTTTTCAGGTGTGATAATTAAGTATTTTGAGATGGGAAGCTTATTGTGGATATCTGGGTAGGTGCTAAATACAGTCACAGTTAGTTCAGTCGCTCAGTCATGTCCGACTCTTTGCAACCATATGGACTACCGCACAATGTCTATCACCAGCTCCTGGAGCTTGCTCAAAATCATGTCCATCAAGTTGGTGATGTCATCCAACTATCCCATCCTCTGTCATCCCCTTCTCCTCCTGCCTCCTATCTTTTCCAGCATCAGGGTCTTTTCAGATGAGTCAGTTCTTCACATCAGGTGGCCAAAGTATTGGAGCTTCAGCTTCAGCATCAGTCCTTCCAATGAATATTCAGGACTGATTTCCTTTAGGACAGACTGATTGGATCTCCTTGCAGTCCAAGGGACTCTCAAGAGTCTTCTCCAGCACCACAGTTCAAAAGCATCAATTCTTCAGTGGTCAACATTCTTTATGGTCCAACTCTCACATCCATACATGACTACTGGAAAAATCATAGCTTTGACTAGATGGACCTTTGTCAGCAAGGTAATGTCTCTGCTTTTTAATATGCTCTCCAGGTTGGTCATAACTTTTCTTCCAAGGAGCAAGTGTCTTAATTTCATGGCTGCAGTCACCATCTGCAGTGATTTTGGAGCCCAAGAAAATAAAGTCTGTCACTGTTTCTACTGTTTCCCCATCTATTTGCCATGAAGTGATGGGACCAGATGCCATGATCTTAGTGTTTTCAATGTTGAGTTTTAAGCCAGCTTTTTCACTCTCCTCTTTCACTTTATCAAGAGGCTTTTAGTTCCTCTTTACTTTCTGCCATAAGGGTGGTATCATCTGCATATCTGATGTTACTGATATTTCTCCTGGCAATCTTGATTCCAGCTTGTGCTTCATACAGCCCGGCATTTCACATGATGTACTCTGTATAGAAGTTAAATGAACAGGGTGACAATATTCAGCCTTGATGTATTCCTTTCCCAATTTGGAACCAGTCTTTTGTTCCATTTCCAGTTTTAACTGTTGCTTCTTGCCCTGCATACTGACTGCTCAGGAGGCAGGTAAGGTGGTCTGGTAGTCCCATCTCTTGAAGAATTTCCCACAGTTTGTTATGATCCATACAGTCAAAGGCTTTGGTGTAGTCAATAAAGCAAAAATAGATGTTTTTCTGGAACTCTCTTGCTTTTTTTGATGATCCAATGGATGTTGGCAATTTGATCTGTGGTTCCTCTGCCTTTTCTAAACCCAGCTTGAACATGTGGAAGTTCATGGTTCATGTACTGTTGAAGCCTGCTTTGGAGAATTCTTTGCTAGCATTCTTTGCCATTGCCCTTCTTTGGGGCTAGAATGAAAACTGACCTTTTCCAGGTGTGTGGCCACTGCTGAGTTTTCCAAATTTGCTGGCATATTGAGTGCAGTACTTTCACAGCATCATTTTTTAGAATTTGAAATAGTTCAGCTGGAATTCCATCATCTCCACTAGCTTTGTTTGTAGTGATGCTTCCTAAGACCCACTTGACTTCACATTCCAGGATGTCTGGCTCTAGGTGAGTGATCACACCATCATGGTTATCTAGGTCCTGAAGATCTTTTTTGTGTAGTTCTACTGTGTATTCTTGCCACCTCTTCTTAATATTTTCTGCTTCTGTTAGGTCCATACCATTTCTGTCCTTTATTGTGCCTGTCTTTGCATGAAATATTCCCTTGGTATCTCTAATTTTCTTGAAGATATCTTTAGTCTTTCCTATTCTGTTGTTTTCCTCTATTTCTTTGCATTGATCACTGAGGAAGGCTTTTTTATCTCTCCTTATTATTCTTTGGAACTCTGAATTCAAATGGGATATCTTTCCTTTTTTTCCTTTGCCTTTAGCTTCTCTTCTTTTCTCAGCTACTAGTAAGGCCTCCTCAGACAACCATTTTGCCTTTTTGCATTTCTTTTTCTTGGGGATGGTCTTTATCCCTGCCTCCTGTACAATGTCACAAACCTCAGTCCATAGTTCTTCAGGCAGTCTGTCTATCAGATCTAATCCCTTGAATCTATTTGTCACTTCCACTGTATAATCGTAAGGGATTTGATTTAGGTCATACCTGAACGGTCTAGTGGTTTTCCCTACTTTCTTCAATATCAGTCTGACTCTGGCAACAAGGAGTTCATGATCTGAGCCACAGTCAGGTCCCAGTCTTGTTTTTGCTGACTGTTTTAGAGCTTCTCCATCTTTGGCTGCAAAGAATATAATCAATCTGATTTTGGTATTGACCATTTGGTGATGTCCACATGTAGAGTCTTGTGTTGTTGGAAGAGGGTGTTTGCTATGATCAGTGCGTTCTCTTGGCAAAACTCTGTTAGCCTTTGCCCTGATTCATTTTGTACTCCAAGGCCAAATTTACCTGTTACTCCAGGTGTTTCTTGACTTCCTACTTTTGCATTCCAGTCCCCTATAATGAAAAGGACATCTTTTTTGGTGTGTTAGCTCTAGAAGGTCTTGTAGGTCTTCGTAGAACCATTCAACTTCAGCTTTTTCAGGATTACTGGTCAGGGCATAGACCTCGGTTACTGTGATATTGAATTGTTTGCCTTGGAAAGGAACAGAGATCATTCTGTTGCTTTTGAGATTGCATCCAAGTACTGCATTTTGGACTCTTTTGTTGACTATGATGGCTACTCCATTTCTTCTAAGGGATTCCTGCCCACAGTAGTAGATAAAATGGTCATCTGAGTTAAATTCACCCATTCCAGTCCATTTTAGTACGCTGATTCCTAGAATGTCGATGTTCACTCTTGCCATCTCCTGGTTAACCACTTCCAGTTTGCCTTGATTCAAGGACATAACATTCCAGGTTCCTATGCAATATTCCTCTTTACAGCCTTGGAGTTTACTTCCATCACCAGTCATATCCACAACTGGGTCTTGTTTTTGCTTTGGCTCCGTCTCTTCATTCTTTCTGAAGTTATTTCTCCATTGATGTCCAGTAGCATATTGGGCTTCTACTGACCTGGGGAGTTCATGTTTCAGTGTCCTGTCTTTCTGCTTTTTCATACTATTCAGGGGTTCTCAAGGCAAGAATACTGAAGTGGTTTGCCATTCCCTTCTCCAGTGGACCACGTTTTGTCAGAACTTTCCACCATGACCCGTCCATTTTGGGTGGCCCTACACGCATGGCTCATAGTTTCATTGAGTTAGACAAGGCTGTGTCCATGTGATCAGATTGGTTAGTTTTCTGTGATTGTGGTTTTCATTCTGTCTGCCCTCTGCTGGAGAGGAAGAGGGCTTCCCTGGTGGCTCAGATGGCAAAGAGTCTGCCTACAAGGCTGGAGACCTGGGTTCAATCCCTGGGTTGGGAAGATCCCCTGGAGAAGGAAATTGCAACCCACTCTGGTATTCTTGCCTGGAAAATTCCATGGATGGAGGCTCCTGGCAGGCTACAACGCATGGGGTCACAATGAGTTGGACATGACTGGAAGAGAATACATTTGTGTTAAGTTGTTAATAACTGAGTAACAAAAACAGTTGTCTTTTGGACTACTTCCCTGGTGCCTCAGTGGTAAAGAACCTACCTGCTAAGGCAGGAGACACGGGTTCATTCCCTGGTCCAGGAATATCCCCTGGAGAACAAAATGGCAACCCACTCTAGTATTGCCTGGGATATCCCATGGACAGAGAAGTCTGGCAGGGTACAATCCATGGAGTTGCAAAGAGCCAGACACGACTTAGTGACTAAAACAGCTTGTTACAGTGTCAGTAGGAAATGAAAACAGTCAACAGTGCAATACTAAGTCTAAGAGATTAAATAATCCTGGGAAGGTATGCAGAAAAGTTTACATAGATTCTTAGTATTAGGTGCTTGAATAGTGGTTGCTTGTGAAGTCTAGTTACCTTTTCCTAGTATAATTATTTACCACTTTAAGTAGTGATTCTTCATTTTAAATGCTTTCAGTTCAGTCGCTCAGTCATGTCCAACTCTTTGCGAGCCCAGGGACTGCAGCACACCAGGCTTCCCTGTCCATCACCAACTCCTGGAGCTTGCTCAGACTCACGTCCATTGAGTCTGTGATGCCATCCAACCATCTCATCCTCTTGTCATCCCCTTCTCCTCTTGCCTTTAGTTTTTCCCAGCATCAGGGTCTTTTCCAATGAGTCAGTTCTTCGCATCAGGTGGCCAAAGTATTGGCGCTTCATCATCAGTCCTTCCAATGAATATTCAGGACTGATTTCCTTTAGGATGGACTGGTTTGATCTCCTTGCAGTCCAAGTGACTCTCAATAGTCTTCTCCAATACCACAGTTCAAAAACATCAAATGCCTTATCTTGCTTTAATACTCCAAGACCCAGCAAATCCTTTTTTTGGAAAAGGTGATTTCTACCTTTTGTGAAATCCATTTCTGTTATCAGCTTCATGTGGGGGCGTCCTACTCTGAGGTTCATTGTTTAGGACACAGTGGTACTTTGTTGAGGTTTAGGAAGCAGAGAAAGGGGACTTGGCTAAGTTAGAGGTGAGGTGTCAAGACCACCACTTGAAGGGGAAAGAGCTTAGAGAATTTTAAAGTCACAGGAGTTACTGGAGGCAATAAATGTGCAAACAATGTGTCTGATGACCTCTGGGGAATTTAGTGTCTGGACACCTCACCTTTTTTTCTGAAAAACAAATGTCCATGGTTTGTTATTCTTATGAAAGATATGATCTCTCAGCTATTAAGCAATAATATACTCAGTCAAGGCAAGAATGCAGCAAGATAAGCACTCCCTGCTTTGCAGCTGGGATGGGGAAAGAAGACTAGAAGTTAGTACAAAAATGAATATTAAAAATGTTCATATACTCTTTGTCCCAGTAAGTCCATGCCTAGAAATTATCTCGAGGTTAAAGAGATGTGAGTTTATATGCAAACATTCACTGCAATGTTTATAGCAGTAGTAGCTAAAAGAGGATTTGCTAACATAGTGCATTTATGTGATAGCCTTACAGCCATTTAAACATTTATGGAGAGTTTCATGATACGGTGAATTTAATATATGGAGTGTGTACGATAAAAAAAAAAAAACTAGTAAACAGTATTCTTCTATAAGTTATTATATATTATATCAAACAAATGAACAACAACAAAAAGATGGGAATAGCCACTAATATGTTGGTTATTCTGGATGACAGAATTTGGGAGACCAAGCTGCAGAACTGTACTTTTGTTTCTAACAAGTAACACTTCAGTAAAAATTTCTTCCAAATCTGGCCAGCCAGCCATATTTATGGAATTGTGGAGTACAGACTGTCAAAAGAATTTCTCCGAGTTTGATAAGCAACAGTGATGACTTCTTTTTTGAGAACCTGTGTAGTAATGCGATTGCCTCATAAATTTATCCATGTTTTCTTGGGCATCTGGAAAAGCATCCTTTTTACTGAGACCAAAGCAGTAATACCTTAATGAGATCATGTCTTACTCAAGATTGCAGCCTGTTATTTGGTGTATAGTGGATTAGTTTGAATGCATGCATTCTAGTATCTCGACACTTTTTAAAAAGCACGCATTGGGGTGATTACTGCTACCAACTATCCGGTAAGACCACAGTTTCATGTAACAAGCAGTGTATTATCTGTTTATACTAATATAAATTAGCCTCCTGCCTCTACACAAGGGTGTACATTAACTCCCCAGATTAACACATAATTGGGAAAATGTGCTCCATATGGAGTTCTGAAGCTTCAGGTTTTTACATGGATCCTTTTCCAAAAGCCAGTATGAGTCTTTTAATACATCACACAGCACACAAAGAATGAATATGCAAGTGGTATGGAACAGCGTGAGAATCATGGTGCAGTCTCTGGAACTTTTCCTTGAAAAGTTCATTTCCCTGCTTGCTCATTCTTAGAGAGGAAGCATGAACTTTCTTTATCCTGATGATCTTTTCAGGATTCTTTTTCTTGATTAAAGTTAGCTTTTAAAGAAAGGTAGAACCAAACTGCTCCTGAGTGGTCCTTTTTCCTTGCATAGAAACTTACAGCCCACTCAAGAGCCTCACTTGACAGTAAAGTCATCACTTATTAGAAAGACAATGGACCGAAAGTTTTCTTTGCTAACTGAAGCCTTTTATCTTATTTGCAATATGAAGTTATGACCAACCTAGATAGCATATTGAAAAGCAGAGACATTACTTTGCCAACACAGGTCCGTCTAGTCAAGGCTATGGTTTTTCCAGTGGTTATGTATGGATGTGAGAGTTGGACTGTGAAGAAAGCTGAGCGCCGAAGAATTGATGCTTTTGAACCATGGTGTTGGAGAAGACTCTTGAGAGTCCCTTGGACTGCAAGGAGATCCAACCAGTCCATTCTTAAGGAGATCAGCCCTGGGTGTTCTTTGGAAGGAATGATGCTAAAGCTGAAACTCCAGTACTTTGGCCACCTCATGCGAAGAGTTGACTCATTGGAAAAGACTCTGATGCTGGGAGGGATTGGGGGCAGGAGGAGAAGGGGACGACAGAGGATAAGATGGCTGGATGGCATCACTGACTCAATGGACGTGAGTCTCAGTGAACTCCGGGAGTTGGTGATGGACAGGCAGGCCTGGCATGCTGCGATTCATGGGGTCGTAAAGAGTCCTACGTGACTGAGTGAACTGAACTGAACTGAACTGAATTCATAGAGAGAAAGAAAAAAAAAGGATCCGTTTCTTGTCTGTTTGAATTACTTTTGTTAGCAAGTTTGAGAGGCCTTTAATTTCTGCAGTTAATTTCAACCAGTTGTGCTGTAGTTTTGCAGTAGATAATCACCTCCAGAATCCACGTCAAAAATCTTATTAACATACATGTTTTTGACTGAACACCAGGCCAAGATCAATCAAAACTGGATCTGAGGGCTTGATGCTACTGAGTCTCGTTAGCTTCTGCATAGCAAAAACTCACTGTAATTTCTTCATAAGTATAATTTAGACACACACTTGGAGGAAGAAAAGCCCGAATCAGAAAAGAATCAGGATAAGAACACTCAAGGCTCTTTTTGTTTAAGATTTAGTTGTTCATAGCCTGAACTGCTTTTTCCCTCCACGCCGAATGCAATATTTAAATTCTGGTGCCAGTTTTCACATTATTTACCAGGAGGTGCACACGTCAAATGTAGCTGCTGATAGATACTTTTACTGCTTAGAATGACATCGGGTCCCAAACACTATTACTCGGGTCTTTTCAGAGCGCTTCTCATCCTATTGCTCATTCCCCACAGGGGTAGTAGAATGGTGTACCGTGTAACTGGGCACAAAACACGCAAAGAACTGACCAACTGATGCTTCCCGAGAGTCCTGAGTCTACAACCGACTTATACACAGTCCCTTAACTTTTTTTTCTTGCCCTTTTCCGTCGGTGAAGAGCAGATTCTCCGGGGGGCAATCTAACGTTCTGATAAGAGGGTTACCTCCCAGGTTAGCTCTAGCCGCGGGCGGGGCTTCTGTATACCCCCAGGACATCAAGCTGGAGCTGTCCACCTTCGCTTCACATCCTGAAAGTGGGGAGGGGCAGCCCCCGAGTCACAGGCTTGCCTGTTCAGAGTACCTTCTTACACATTCCAGTCATCCCAGCCGTGCAGTCTCAAGGCCACAGGGCCTTCGGGAAATCGCTCCGGAGAGGGGCATTAAGTATCTGTGGCTTCTACACCTCCCACGTTTCAGCGCGAGCTTCCTACTAGGGGAAGCTTCCTACAGCTCTCCTCCTATGGAACACTGTTCGGTTCCGATTTACCCAACTCGGAGGCCACGGAAGCACACAGAACGCCGGCGACGACAGCACCGGCTGATTTTCCGCTCTTCCCGGTTTGTTCTTCCGCCCTCGCAGCCCTAGCCCCCGCCCCTCCGCCCTCCTCACAGGAACCAGCGCCCCGGCCGCTCCCGCGCTTCTCCCCTGCCACCCGCAGTGGCCTGCCTTTTATAGACGCCACAGCCAATGAACGCTCTCCTTTCCTTCTGCCCGCCCGCCCAGCCAATCGCCGCGCCCCTTGTGTAATCTTCGGCTCCTCGACTTCTCTCGGCTATTTTCGTTGTTGCTGGCTTTTTCAGGGGCTGCTTGCTCGCAGCCAGAGACGCTGCTTTTTTTTCCGGGTTCGGAGCCGTTCCGGATGCTTTAGGCTGCCGGATGTCTGATCTCCGGATAAGTGAGGCGTTTCTGTACATGGATTATCTGGTAGGTGCGGGACAGGGGTGGCGTGTCGCCCCTCGGACCTCAACGTGCCCGATGTCCCTCCGCCTGGAGGAACAGCCTTTTTGCTTTCTTTCTTTGGGATGGGATGCCTTTGGGGTTCTTTCTCCCGCAGCCAGCTCTGGAGCTGTGCCGGGACTCGGAGGGGTGGCAGCTGAGGCGGTGCGACCGCAGCTCCCAGGGAGTGGTGGAACTGACAGGTAAAGGTGCGGCCCGGGCCAGCGGTTCTGTGGGGCGAGGGGCGCACGGGCGCTCCCCGAGAGATGGGGCAGCGGCGGCGGGGCGTCTTTTGCCCGTGGTCGGTTCTTTGCTTCTCTGTGTACTCCTGCAGAGACTTTCTTTCCCAGGAAGCAGGAGTTTTCCCCTCTGCCTTTAGCAGAACTCCAGGTACTATTAAAGAGCCATAACCGGAATGGCTTACTAAGTGCCCGGTAGCTCCGGTCATTTGGTTGTTATTAGATCTCTAAAGCTATGACCTCGGTCGCCGCGAGGGTTTAAAAGCACATTACCATATAGTAGACGGGACTAAACTACATCGCAGCGTGGGTAGAAAGGATTGGATAGGCAGGCATTCATTGCCTCGCCGTCTCTGCCGTGGATGCTTGTCTCTTACCCGGTGCACAGATTGGACCCTGTCTGTGCTTTTTAGGCCAGGCTTGTGCTGAGAAGTTTAGGTGGGAAAAGTGTCAGCTCAGTGTTGGGGCTGAACATTACTTTAAAAATGCACTTGATTTATGTGTGTGTGTGTATAATTATGCAAAACACCGCATATTGTTCGAGAAATTATTTCCCCAGAGATGCATGTTTGTGTTCGCAGGGATCCTCATTAATGTTGGCTGTGTTCAATCCTAAACAATTACCAGGTTTACCTTTTTGTCTAGAACCCCTGTTGCAATGCAGAGTTGAAGTAAACGGTAAAGACATTGACCGTCCTGTCATCTTGTTGAACACATGCTGTTGGTTTCTGCCTGCAGATTGGCCTGGCAGAGATTTGCCAGTGCCTTCTAGGAATTACACTAATGCTGTACTAAGAAAGACTGTGAATGCGTTCATAGTCAAGAAACGCTGGACAAGGACTGGTTTTGTGATGCTATCTTGTATTTGGGCTTATTTCCCCTAAATCTTCCTGGTTTGATGGGCTTGTGGGGAGGGGTGGTGACTGCAGTTAATACATGACCTTGTGCATTGAGGGGAGTCAAAAACTGAATTCAAATTCTGTTTTCTTCCTTTGTTGATGTCAGTAACTTCCTCTGTCTTTGTGATAGAGAGACATTCGGAGCTCACAGTGTAGCCAGTTAAGGAGGTTATCTGATTGGGGATTCTTTAAAATGCAAAGTGCTATGTAGGGTAAAAGAGTTGTCAGATGTTTCTTAAAGACTGTTTTCTGAATTAAGTAACTGATTATTTTGTAGCTTGTCTCGTAGGTTCTGTCTTGCAGTTGCCGGAATTAAAGCCAAAGTTTGTTGAGGATGGTTATGGAATTGGAAAGGGCTGCCTTACCTATACTAATGAAAGCTGATTTTGAATGCTTAGTTAAGTAGTTCCTAAAAAGGAACTTGCTATTTTATTTGCTGAGTGAGTTTTAAAGTTGCAAATTGCATTGTAAACCTGTCTTTGAGGTGCCAAACCCACTACAGCAGTTAGTGGGGGAAAACAGTTGGAAGACTCTGGTTAATTACTCAGGTTAATTTCCTGATGGGGAATGCTTGTGGTGCTCTAGATTACCTTAAAAGCAGATTCTTTCTTCCTCAGTTTCCTAAGTTGTGTGTCAAAATCAATGGGCTCCAAATTTGACATGGCTTTTTTTGTTTTACCTGCCACGCCCGCATATACCCTATGCATTCCTATTTTAAAAAAATCATTATTTTGTCACCTTAGCTATGATTTTTAAAAAATTCACAAGTGTAGTGAAACAGTCCCATAAAAATCACTTGGCTAATCATTGGTGGTGAGGAAAAAACTCTTAAAGGAAATAAGTCAGTTCTGATGAGTGTGTCAAGTATCCGCTGTGAAAAGACTTAAGGAAATCCTTAAACATTAAAGGAAAAAGCCTCTGCAGGTGGTCTTCTGTGTTTACATTTTACTTAGTTCTCACAGAAAATGATGTTCCACACATCATTCCTCTTGCCTTTCAGATGGACTCATTTGCTTTTCCATAATTTTTATGTGGTGTTTATTAAAAACCAGTTTCTGAAAAATGAAAATCAATTTCATTGACTGGCATCATATTTTAAAAATCAGTTCCCAAGTTCTTTTACTTACCTTCCAGAGAAAATGCACTCCTTTCACTTCTAGTTTGACCCTTCAGATTTTGCTGCACTTGTGGACTTTCCATGCACTTGACAGGAATAGTGTGTATGCCGTCTTTTCTTCTCTTTTCTTTTTAATCGGTGTTTGACTTTCTTCTTATTGCTGCTGAAAGAAGAGGGAGCTGTGTGTGTATGGATTGTCCATTGTTCTTTGGGCTGGATGGCATTACTTAACCTTTTTTAATTGCAGAACATGGAAGGAAGAGAAATGAGAGAAAGAGGTGCTTTAAATAAGACTGTGAATATTAAAGCAGAGGATAAAACTCTCTGAACTTAGAGGCTACTGTTGATTTCTTAACTTGAAGGAAATGCTATGAATTAGAGGTGACAAATAAGGTGAAGCCCAGGGATAGTGCCTTTCTATTTAGGATAAGGTTTTGATTGATTTCAGTTTAGGGAACTACAATAATGGTAATTTATGTATCCTCAGTAATTACATGTATCACCCTGTACCCTATCTTTATTTGTTGAATGAATATGAGAGAGAAGAGACAGCTTTTCTCTCCAGTTTCTAAAGTAAGACAAGATAACATCTGTTTGGATTAGGTGTTTTACTCTGGGGAATGCAGAATGTATCTTTTACTCTTAACTTTAAGATTATCAAGGTATTTGTTTTCCAGTATTTAAATATAAAAATCTCAGTATTGACAGGCCATATACCTTTTTCCCATTTTAGGAATGGGTTTTAAATGCCATGTTCACACCTGTCAGGTCTGTAGGTGACGATTCTGTTGCTGTTCCAGTGGGCAGTACCAGCATCTTCCTGTTTTTCTTCTGACAGGTAGAACTAGTAAGACAGTGTGTGGAACTTTCTGAATAAGGAGAAAATAGTTCAGCTATAATGGAAAACGTGTCTACCAGGTTTTCCTGGAAGGTTGGACAAAATCAACTTCTAGATTCTTCTCGGTTTAATATTCTTTGTGTCCTGACTCATGTTGATTGGCTTGAATTTTACCTCTTCCCCCCCTCCTGCGATCAAAATAACATCAATAAAATTTGGTATGCTTTGTGTAATGCCAGGGATGATTACATGGGATGATGGAGGGAGAGTGATTTATAAACAGCATGTTGCTTTTCAGATGTAGAATGTTAATATACTGTGCTAATGTTGCTCATACTATTCTTATGCCTCCTATAGAATGACTGTGACTGCCCAGTTTTAAAGATTGGGCTACCTTTTAAATTAGTCTCAGTATATGGAGAGATTTAATGTCATCAGCAAGCAGGAAGTTACAAGACTTCCTTGAGGATTGTTTACTACCTATAAAGAATAAAATATGTTCCTTAATCCATCTAACAAATGTTTATGGGACCCCTGCTTTGTGCATGACCCTGAAAGGCATGGAGGATGAGCCCCCAGTGGGATGGCCTTGGCTGTAGGACTGGAGGGGTGTGGGTGGCTCAGCAGGAGCCTGTGGCAGTGGACAGATACGCAGGAGGGGGAGGAGGCAGCCTGTGATGTGCGCCTTGGCTCTCTGGTAGGTTATCTCTCTGTGTTTCTTTGTTTCATTGTGAACTGAAATGCAAAGCTGGGCCTGAAAATGTGACATCTAAAAATGCGTCTTTAGCTGCTAATTATCAGATAATGATCATTTCACCTGTATGTTGGGTTTGGGATCTAATAAGGCCAGGGTTCTAGATTTCTTTTTCTGTATAGGTTGGTTAACCTGGCCTAGTTTCTTGGTCACAGGCTATACCTGTCATATAAAAATTTGTGTGTCAATAGGGAAGATCAGGTGAAAGAAGATAGATGATCAGCACAAACCCATCACTATTTGCAGAGTACAAACCAAGTAATCAACCAACCAAGAACAGAAGCTCTTGGTGTATCGATGCACAGAACTCTGAGGTTCTACTAAGTTGTAAATGAGCCTATTCTAAAAGAGGAGTGAAGGCACAGTTATGACTTTATCTGATGTTCCGTGGTCTTAGAAGTGTGCTGTTTTTTAACTGTGAATGACTATGAACATTATAACTTATGTGTTCTATGTAAAAAGTGATAATATAAGCCATATATTTTTAATCTTAACTGCAGCTGAATTAGTCACATAGGTGTTCTTTTATTACTAAATCATAAGATAAAAAGGGAACACAATAACTGGTTCTTTTAGCAAAAAAGTTTCAAAAATATCGAGACCGTGAGGCAGAAACTGTGATATAAGGCACTAGCTCTGGTTCTCAACTGTCTATGGTTCCAGGCTTGTAGCACGAATCCCAAGAGAGCACATATGGGGACCTGATTCATATCCTCTGGGAGCTTGCATTCTGAAGGATGCCTAAGTTGTGTTCTTGTAGGCATGCTGAGGGTGGGGGAGTTAAGCATAGGTATTATGAGGATAAAATAGTTACCGTTTATTGAGCCCATACTGTGGTGCTGGATAATGTAAATGCTTTCCACATGTAATGCATTAAACCAAGGCTGAGAGAGGTTTTGTAATTTCCCCAAGTTCACACAGCTAACAAGTAATAGAGCTGGGACTGTGGTCCCAGAACCTTCCCTTTTCACTGCCTTCCTTCCAGCTTGGTGTTAAAGCTATTGGAATGCACTTGAAGGTTTTACAGTGTATTTTACGTAATTACCATGTTACTTCTCCAGTCAAGAAACCAGGGGCCAGGACCAGGCTGGTCGCTGTTCCCCTGTGCTCAAAGACTTGTCTCTGCTAAATGACTGTTAAAAGGAAGGCTGGATAGAAAGAGAACTGTGTCGTGTCCTGAGCCTTCCACTCCGTGATCTCCTGACTCTGAGCACCTAGGTGACCTTCACCATCTAATGTTTTATCAAATAACCACACGTGGATTTCCAGGCAACCTTGGTTCTCCGCCCCCTAGTGTCACTTCAAGGACACCTTCAGAGTCACAAGCCCCAGTCGTCTTTTTGAAGAGGTCCCTGAGACTCAGGATCTATTTGGCAGTTTAATTGAAATCTTCTGTGCTCCTTAAACAAGTGCTGCCTGTAAAGTGGGGCTTTGCCTAGCAGACACTAGGCCCAAGTGGCCTTTTGCTTATGAATTTCTGTTGGGCAGAGTCTCCTGATGCTAAAGGGTTTGCTTTCGAGGAAGAAAAGATTTTCAGAGAAAGTTTGGTAACTGCATTTTGGTTAACAAATGCTGATAGTTCTCACAAATTGAGTTAAAAATGGGCTTTTATTTTGGAGCCTGTGGCCTCCTTACTTATGCTGTGGCTCTTCCCCTGGCATCTCCCCAAATGCTTCTGGTGTTTGGTTGAATCTAAGAAACCCAGTTCTTGTTGACCCTCGTTTCTGAGTATCAGCAAAGTGAACACTTGCTTCTGGCAGGGCTGGCTTCATGGGCATGTGGCTCAGAAGGGCCCCCATGTGTGGCTGAATGCTCTGTGGTTGCCATCTTAAAACTCTTAATTTGGGGTGCTTTGCAGAGTTTTCATTATCTGAATCTGTAACTTGTATCAGTGTAGGGTCCCTGACTATCTTGATTATCCTTTTATCACTGGAATTGAGTCTCATGCAGGGTGAATACGAAAGTATATATCATGTACTGTGCAGAGTGTTTTTACCTGCATTACCCAATTTAATCCTTCCAGCAGTCCTGTTGACTAGATACTGCTGACTGATAGACATACTGACTTAGAATAAGAGGAAACTTAAGGCTCTGTGAGGTGGAGTAATGGCTGGGATCATGTAACCGAGTGTCAGGGCTAGGGTACCAGCTAGCTTGGGGATTCCAAGCCCATGCATGTAAGCATTATTCAGTACTGCTGTAACTGGTGATAATTAACAGCTAAGAGGATGAGTGAGGGGGCCATGATTCAGACACAGGACTGGAAATTGAGAGGTTACTTAATTGCTGCCATCACCTGTGAGAAGCCCCCTGGGAACTCAGTGACAGCTGTGCCGCAGTTGAGGAAGTACACGTGTCTATACCTTAAGGTGAGAGACTTCGCTCACCTTTTGCACCCTCCCGCCATACCCTGGTGCATAAGCATGCCCTGCACTTTGGTTCACAGCCAGATGCACATGATTTTGCAGGAGCATTTCATTTATCAGGCCCCTTTGTACCCAGATTTGTTGGGAATGGTTCTGACTTCTGGATTGCTTCTCTCCGGGTCAAGGACTTCGACCCTAGCAATTGTGGCCATGTCTCCCCCAGAGGGATTCTCGAGAGTTCTTTTTTCACCGAAAGAGAGCAGCTTCTCCAGGCTCTCTGGTGGAGCAGTTGACAGTCTGGAGCCATCCCAGGACCATTGGCTGAGGTGCAGAAGGCCTGCACTTGTTCCTTGATCAGTCTGTACATGGAGTCAGGAGCTAAAGCAAAATATGATTCTTTCACAGTTTTATCTTTAATAAATACAAATGTTCCGAAAAGTACAGAAAATGAGAACGCACTTCTATGTATCTACCTCCCTGATTATAGCTGTTAGTATTTTGCCATTTTAACTTCAAAATGCTGGTTGCTTTTTAAAAAAAGAAACTTTAAGGTGAAAGCCTTCTGCTCTCCCATGCTTTCTTCATCCTTCTCCATGGTGACAACTACCCCAAAGCAAGTGGGCACTGTTCTCATGTGTGGGTTTTTGTTGTTGTTGTTGCATTTTTATTATATTTGCATATATGTGTAAATAATATGGTATTCTTTGTGGTTAATAATTTTAACAAAATTGTAACATATCACCCTTATTGTCTTGAAACTTGTTTTATTTCTGTAATGTTTTTAAGATTAATAAATATTCCTGTTTGTATTAATAGATATTTATTTTACATTTCTAGTTTAGATATTACCATTTCTGCCTTTATATGTAGAGATCTTATTTGGATTTTATGGGAAGCTCAAAGAAAAGGTGTTGGTTTTGAGGCATAATTGTGTGTGTTTACTTGTTTTTAGTACCACACAATGAGTTGTATAAATTGTTTAATGAAATTTTATTATGTGCATTTCAGTGAATCATAATTTTATTAACTTATCACCTTATCACTGATTATTCTAAGTTTCAATTTTTTTAGTGTTGGTATTTGTTATAAATAATGCTGCAATGGACATTCCTTATAAGCTCTTGGATATTTTATGATAGTGTATTATAAGGAGCAGTAGTCCTATGGTTTCAAAAAGCGATTTTGATGCCAAGTAAGTTTGGAAACTAGGTCAAACAAAATCAAACAAGTTTCTTTATTGTATAATCATTAATATGCAAATATTCACAGTGTATCTCAAAAAGGGAGATTATTACTGGCAGTGTTTCTAATCCTTTGGGATATTTTTATGACCAAGTTCAAGTAGATTTTATGTAGAATCAAAAGGTATCTACATTTTAAAGCTTTGACTTAGTGATTAAATAAGGTAATAAACCATGCATGGATATAATCAGCTACTGTTTGTTAAATCAAAGTTATGTAATAGTCAAATGGTGATAATGATGATGATTGATTGAGAATTTACTCTGTCCTAGGTTCTGTGTGCATGCGTGCTCAGTCACCAAGTCATATCCAACTTTTTGTGACTCCGTGGACTCTAGTCCACCAGGCTCCTCTGTCCATGGGATTTCCCAGGCAAGAATACTGGACTGGGTTGCTGTTTTTTCTCCATGGGATCTTCCTGCCATGTCTCCTGCATTGGCAAGCGGGTTCTTTACCACTGCACCACCAGGGAAGTCCCCTAGATCCTGTGGGATCTAACCCAGGTCTCCCGCATTGCAGGTGGATTCTTTACCAGCTGAGCCACCAGGGAAGACCAAGAATATTGGAGTGGGTAGCCTATCCCTTCTCTAGCAGATCTTCCTGACCCAGGAGTCAAACTGGGGTCTCCTGCATTGCAGGCATGTTCTTTACCCGCTGAGCTACCAGAGAATCCCCTAGATCCTGCAGAGTGCTTAATGTGCATTCGCCGTTTGTTTGGTCCTTTCAGTGACCCTCTGAGGTGCTGGAATTTGGGTTTTTGTTTTATGGTTGAGGAAACTGAGGGTCAGGAGTAACTCCAGCTGTCTCAGTTGTTATGAGGGTTGGCAACACATCTGTAATCTTACTGTACGTGTTTTCATTATTGTGATAGAGAAGAAAAGTTTGAAACCCTGTATTTGATTTCCTAGAAAGTCCACCTATTGCCTGCATGATATAAGCTGTTTTCCAAATGTCAGTCCATAGCAGAAAGGAAAAGTCAAGAATGTTATAAAGTCATCATATGTTTAATTTATAGACTTAAAAATATGAGGTTATATCTTTCCAACTTTTTGTGGATGTTAGAATATGCTGTCTATTCTCATGATAATGAACAACAGTATCTCTTTGTCTATCTCAGTGTTATTACCTGTCAGAATAAAAGGATGTGAATCCTTAAACATCCTCAAGTTTGTATGTATGAATTAATATTTAGAATGTACTTACTTCTAAAACCCAAATGCTGAGAACCTGGTCTAAGACAGATTAATTCGAACCACAATTCCTCATTTGAAAGATTCAGATAGCATCCAAACCTCTTTGATGACTATTGATTATGTTTTTTTTTAGTGCTAAAGTTCTTTTTTTAAAAAATTGCTTTATAATTTCTATACGGATTGGTATGAGTCCATATAATGGCATCAACAGAAGTGGGGAGCAAGTGTAGATAAAAGTGAGTCTTTCTCCTCCTGTATGTCCTTGACCTTGATTCCGCAATCCTCCCCTTCCCCGCCCCCCCCCCCCACCCCAACCCTGCTTCAGTGACACTGTGGGGATTTTTTTACTCTCCAAAAATGGCAGCGTACAATTTTTGTGAAATAATGTAACTAAACATTATGTAGGAACACATTCTTGTACATTTTAAGAGCTGGGCACAAAAGATTTGTTTTTGACCTTGGGTAAAGTATGTTTTTTTATTTTTTGGTCTGTTCTGCAAATTACTTATATTGGGACTTCTAGTCCCCAGAAGAATGTTAAAGTTAATTTTTACTATCACTTAAATTTTATTTCCTTTTTCTTGTTCTGATTCAGGTATTTTTTTAAGATAGTAATTATGACTAGTAAATGAGAATCTTATTTACAAAAAAACTTTCACAAAGGACTTTTTTGAGGGTTGAATGAGACTGTATATACTGGACTTTTTGAATATAAGCTGTTACATAAAATGAATGTTCACTTATGTTTTTATAATCACATTTTTTAGTCACCAAATTATCTTTTTAATTGAAGTGTAATTTACACACAGTAACATGTACAGTCTTAAAGGTACAGCTAGATGAGTTTATGGGTTTCCCCGGTGGCTCAGTAGTAAAGAATCTGTCTGCCAATGCAAGAGATGCAGGTTCGATCCCTGGGTCAGGAAGATCCCCAGAAAAGGAAATGGCAACCCACTTGAGTATTCTTGCCTGGGAAATCCCAGGGACAGAGGAACCTGGCAGGCTACAGTCCATGTGGTTACAAAGAGTCAGACCAACTTAGTGAGTAAACAGTAGTAATGAAGATGACTTTATATGTACCTGTGTCTTGTAACCACCCCCAGGTGGATATGTAACACCCAGAAGGCTCTCTAGGGTATCCTGCCTAGGTGTTCGTTCCTAGGCAGTATTGACATAGATTGGTTTTACCTGACTTTGAACTTCATATAAATGGAATCACAGCTAGGTGTTCTTTTGTGTGTAATTTCTTTTACTCAGTATGCCTGTGTAATCCATCCATGTTGCATAAATCAGTTCTTTTCTGATTGCAAATTAGTATTGTATGAATATTATTACTAAACTATTCATTCTATTGTTGATGGCCATTTAGATTGTTTCCAGTTTTGGGGATATTTGGAATAAAGCTGCTACAAACAGTCTTGTTATGGTTTTGGGGGAAGTAACGCATTTTTGTTGGGTAAAGTAGAATTTCAGGTTCATGGGGCATGCATATGTTTAGGTTTATTAAATACTGCCAAACATTTTCCAAAGTAGTTTTACCACTTAGACTTATACCAGTAGTGTAAAAGGTCCAGTTATTTCGTATCCTCACCAATAGTCTTTACTTTGTCAGTCATTAATTTATTTTGATGTGTGTGTACCCCAAAGAAATTTAAAGTTGCCCAGAGCTACTTCCATATATTCAGGCATGAGAACAATATAATATAGGAGGATCATAAGGCAGATTTTTTTTTTTAATTTGAAGAAATTAGTTGGCCATATTCTTTGGTTGTGTGGTTTCACTTGAAAATCCTGTCTTGCTGAAGAGGTACTGTGGAGGTCAGTTGACCTGGTGGTATTCCTGCTTTACAGGGAACTCAATGTATGGTTTGGGCAAACCAGTCAATGTCACTGCCTTCAATTTCTTCATCTATAAAAAGGTGGGATCAATTAGATATCTAAAGTGTTTCTTTTATTTCAAAGTTTTCCTCAATCATCTTGTTTCCTTCTTGAAATAGCTGTCTGTTTTTCCATTCTTTCTAATTCTTTAAGTGAGTGATCATAAATTTGCCTTTACATAATTATCATTTATTCAAGCAGCTCTAATTTTTTATAAGCCTTTTGTATTCTGGTGCTGTCCCGGGCACTAGGGATATACAAGTGAATAAGACATTGGCTTGCCCTCAAAGAACTCATACTCTTGTAGAGATGAAAACTAAGCAATTATGTTTTGGAATGGCATATTCTACTCAGAGGGAAATACAGGTTACTAATAGAGTATATGAAAGGGAGTCTTAACCTGGACTTGAGGGCCAAAGCGAGCTTTTCAGAGGAGTCATTTTTAATCTGCAACATTGAAGTTGAGGAGTGTTGGCCCAGTGACAGGCAGGGCCAGGGCCAGGCAGAAGGGACAGCATCCCTGCAAGGACTTGGGGGTGAGTAACCCCATTGCTTTAAGGAACTCCCAGGGCTTGGTGTGGCTGGAGTAGAGTCAGGAACAGCTGGGTACACTTTGCTGCAGAGTCCACCTAGGGTCACATCATGGGAACCTTTAAAGTTTGCCTAGGGTGACATGGTCAGGTCAGTCTTCAGTGTGGACAAGCGCTGGAAAGGGCAGCGGATGGGAGGCAGAAGCCCAGTTTGGAAGATGCTATCCTGATTCAGGAGTGAGATAATGGTGTTCACAGCCAGATGGAGGCAGGAAGGATGCAGAAAAGTAGATGGATTTAGGTAACATCTGTGAATTGCCAAGATTTTGTAACTGACTGTAGAAGATGAGAACAAAGGAGATTTTAGGGATAATTTTCAGGTTTTTGATTTGAGCATTGTTCTGGTTATCTGTTACTGAGTAACAAACCACCTTAAAACAGTGGCTTAATAACAGTCATTTTTTAAACTCATGAATCTGGAGTTGAATTGGGTTCAATTAGGCTCTTCTTGCTCAGGATTCCTTATTAAGTTACCATCGGATGGTGGCTGGGAGCATCTCAAGACTTCTTAGAATGCTGGTCTGGCAACATGCAAATCTGGGGGATTGGAAAGTGTGGACTCCTGGGGCATCTCTCTTCAGGTATCTTTCTACATGAGGCCTCAGGGAGCTGCACTGCTTACATCCAGGTTGAAGGCTCACAGAGTAAGTACATGTATCAGGAGAAACTGGTGGAAGCTACTGTCTTTCTAACCTGGTCTCAGCAGTTGTGCAGCATCACTTATATGGCACTTGTTCATCAAGGCAGTCACAAGGGCAGGAGACAGGCACCACCTCTTGGTGGCAGGAAGTCAAAGGATTTATGGGCATGTTTTAGAACCACCATAGACATCACGGGGGCAAAACAGGTCATGTACTGTGGTAGGTGACACTTGAAGGAATAGCACATGGAGAGGCAAGTGAAGGCTTTGAGTTCAGAGTTTGCACTGCTTGTGGGAAGTCCAAATTGAGATTCAGTGTAAGAATCTGAATTATGTGGGAGCTTAGAGGTGAGCTTTGGATGAGTTAAAAGCAGTATGTAACATTATTGTTACTTGCTGTGTGTGTGTGTGTGTGTGTGCGCGCGCGCTCAGTCATGTCCAACTCTCTGCAACCCCATGAGTTGTGTAGCCCACCAGACTCCTCTGTCCATGCGATTTTCCAGGCAAAAATACTGGAGTGGGTTGCCATTTCATACTCCAGGGGATCTTCCTGACCCAGGGATTAAACCTGCATCTCTTGCGTCTCCCGTATAGGCAGGCAGATTTTTTACCACTAGCACCAACTGGAAAGCCATATATATGTGTGTGTAACTATATTATTAAATTGTCATTGTAAGGCACAGTGCTAAGTATTTTTCATGCATGATTTATTGCCTTTATCTTTTTAGAAATTAGAAACTGAGACTTAGAGAAATTATGTCACGCCTGCAATGTGATGGAGCCAGAATATGAACCCAGGTCTTACTAATGTCTGACCTCACATCCTTAACCGTTTAGATGGTAACTGAAGCCGTGGGCACGTCTGAGCTCACGCAGGGAGGGTTGTGCTCAGTATGGAAGGGAGAACCCGAGGAAGTCTAGTGTCTATCTCAGGGCCAGTACATATGAGGCACATGGTTTTCGTGGGATCAGCAAAAGGAAGGGAATCTTGGGAGAGAAAGAGAGCTGCAAGGTTGGGAGAAAACCTGCAGAGTGTCGCATCTCACAGGTTGAGAAGGGAGACTTTCCAGGAGAAGGAAGTAGCCAATTGTGTTTCCCGTGGCCCAGAGATCATGGAAGAAGATGGCTGCATGGTGACCTTGGCCAGAGGCTCTCAGAGGCCCAGTGGGAAGTGGGGAAATGACACCGCTGTAGTCAAGGCTGTCCAGAAATTTCACCGTGGAGGAGGAGGCAAGGGCTGGAACTGGAAGGCGACTAGGGACATTGAGGGACTGCTTTCCTTTCTAAAGGGGGCTGAACTTGAGATGGTTAAATGCCGATGAAGTGGAACGTGAGGTCGTCTTGCTGAGTGTGACTGAAATATGGTTGCCTATGGGTTGGAGCTGAAGTAGCTGCAATGAAAGACCAGGGCAGTGATGCCCAGGACACAGATGCATTGGTTGTGGTGTGGAGACCATGACCCAACAATGACAAAAATCTGATGTCTATGGTACTTTTGTTTTTTTCTCTTCCAGACTTTGTCTGGAAAGGAAGATTTCAAGGAGGTGGACAGTTAGATTGATAAAAGTTGGGCTTTTTCCAGGGTGAGTTACTGGGTGGATAATGGAATAGAGGAAATTTAGGACATGGGCAAGAGGTTGGTGGAAGTGATAGACCACTGTGAGCTCCGAGTTAGTGGAAAGGAAGGAAGGGTGAGTAGAGGATGCGAGGACGGGTGGTGCTGATGGGACTGAACTATAGGTGTTATTTGGAATAACTGTTCACAAAACTGAGAGAGAAAACTCATTGTGGGAGACAGTAGGGTATATGAATTTAAGATTGCAGACATAGAGTAGTTTTTGGAGAGAAGGCTCCAATGTGTGACTGGTTGGCCTTGGGAAAGATGGGGAGCTTAGGAAGCAGAAGAGGAAATGTACCCAGGGTGCTGGGTAGCACGCTCTTGTGATTGACAAAGTCGATAGGACTTGGGCTGGAGCAAGAGGCTGAGGCAGACTCAGAAATCCTTGGTGAAAGAGGGGAAGGTTGGCCGCCTTGACAAGGAAAGGCGGACAGCACTAGTTAGAGCTCATTGCCCTGAGTCTTGAAAGGAGTAGGGGAGAAGGAGGGCTCTGGACATCCTCCAGGGTGACCTCCAGGGACTGAGTTAGGCCATAGGGGGCACTTAGGAAGCCTTTGTGGGTGTAGAGGAGTTCAGCTTTGAACCCAGGAAGCCCTCCCTTTTAACCAATACTGCGTAATTAATGCACATTAACTACCCACCATCCCAACTTCTACCACCGCCCCCGGAACCACCCCCTGTACCAACACCACTATGTCAAGAGCGCTCTGTGGAGAGGCTGGAGAGGGACTGGACTTGTGAGAGGTTGGGTTGCTGAGGAGGCACAGAGCCTCCACAGAGTGTGGGATAAGAATAACTGTAACATGGAAGATGGTGGAATTGGGTGGATGTTTTCCTGGAATAATTTGATGTAGCAGCTCCCTGGTCAGGCAGATGGGAGAAAGTGGGCTTAAGTTGGTTGTGCTGCAAGGAGGGAGTCCTTGTTCAGTTCAGTTCAGTCGCTCAGTCATGTCCGACTCTTTGCGACCCCATGAATCGCAGCACGCCGGCCTCCCTGTGTTCAGATACACGTATATCTCAGTTACTTGATTCCTAAGGCCCTCAGGCTACTCTTCTGCCAAGAGCAGTAGTGCTTCCAAAGGAGTCTTGGTCCCTTTGGACCAAGGGACAGGGCAGTTTTAAGGGGGTCTGTCAGCATCTGACTCTCTCTCATGGGCTGTGTCTCCTAGGAAGCGGTGTGCAGTTTAGGTCCTTCCAACCTTCCCGTACCAGACTCCCAAGGCAGAGCACTGGGGGTCAAATGTGCCGAGTCCAGAAACTGAGGATGGCCCAGATCTTTCCAGTAGACCAAAAACTGGTCAGTCTCAGGCAGCTTCTTGGTTTTGTGAAGGCAACTTGCTCAGGGCTGGTTTGTCAGAGCAGCTTCCTGTCCAGACAATCATGTAGTAATCTGGATGAATTGTTAGTAAAGCTGCGAAGACTGTGTGAGCCTGGCTTCTGTCTGAAGTGACCACAGAGTGTAGTGCTGCACACATAACTTCTGGTTGGAAAGTTCATCTTTTCCCTCTCACTCTACTCTAAGTCTTCTTATTTGCAGTCTTCCACTGACAAGCCTGAATTGAGGCTCCCTCCAGGGCTGCTCCGGTAAGCTCACTGGACACTGACTACACAGAGGTGCCCGACCAAGGGGGCAAGCATGCCTGCGATCCAGCCCCCAGCCAGCTCACCAAGGTCCCCACTGCACACTGGCAGAGAGGTGCTGATGCGCTAGCTACAGCCTTGCCTTGGTTCTCTGATACTGGACCGAACACAGTGTGTCACAGTGCAGGGCTGGACTGTGGGCTTCTTTGTGTCCCCAGAGCCCGACATGGGTACACAAGACGGCTACTAAGTCAGAGGTTGGGCTGAGAGGCTGCACAGAGTAATATTTACGGGCACTGACCTTGGAGTCAGACCCCCTGCATTTGCATTCTAACTCTGTCACTTACCTGCTGTGCGGCCTCTGTGCCTCAGTTTTCTCATATACGAAATGGGCATAATACTACCTACCACTCAGAGTTGAGTTAAAATCCATTAATATGAAAGCATTCAGTAGAGAGCCTAGTACCATGAGCATGATAAATGTTTGCTGTTACTGGAACTTTCTACATAAAACAAGAACTTAAGATACTATTGTCACCAAAAAGACCCCATTTTGATTCTATTCCTTTTTCTAATACCAGCTTTTCAAAAATCTTTCTGCCCCTACCTAATAAACATAGTGCAGAGTAACTAGATTAAAAATACTGCAGCTGCTGATTCTTTGTTGGTTCTGTGCACTGGAGCATGTTTAGCCGCATCCCTGGCCTCTGTGCCCTTGTTGCTGGCAACACCCAACCTCTCCCCCACCCCAGCCATGATATCAGAATGTCTCCAGATATTGTCAGTGTTCCCAGGGGGCAAAAAACCAATTTAAGAACCTCCAAACCAGACTATTTAGTTTCTCATAACTCAGTATCAGATTTCCAGAAGGAGAGAATCTGGTTGGCTCAGCTTGGCTCTGGGTCCAGTTCGATCCAATTAACTATAGCCAGGGCTTCAGGTCACATGGCAGAATCTGGCTGCCAGGAGGAGGGGGTGCATCCTACTCCCAGATAAGAGGGATGGAGAGAGATTTTAGGAAGGTCTTTCCACTTCCTTAACTCCAGCGGGCTGTTCTGGTCTGACTCTCTCTATTGTATTTGTAGGAGGTTTAGGGGGGAAAAAATATTGCAGCTGCTCATTGATAGGTTGAGTAGCAGCTGTTTCTCATTTGTAGGGGTGAAAGGTCCTGGCATGGCAGAGGGTGGCCCAAGTCCTGCCACAGGCTGGTTCTGCTGTTACATGAGTGTGGCCAAATGCGGCAACTCACTTTAAGGGGGCAGGTTTTCTGAGGTCCTACTGTAGACTCTCAACTTCCCTTTTGTCTCAAACAGGTTGAGAGTCAAATTTCTGCTTTTGAGAACTTTTCTTCCCTTATGAGTGTTTCCTGAGAGGCAGCATGTTATAGACAGCAGAGCCTTGGGCTGATTTATTGGATAATGTTTTCATTTTGAATGTTTCCTGAATGTGCTTTTTTTTTTTTTCCACATTACTGTGCTGGATGTAGAAAGCCTCTTATGATGTTTGAAGTTCTCTTCCTCTCTGTTTTACTTTACATAGAAATATTGTACATCCCTGGTGTTCACCAGTAATATTTCTTAGTGTAACATGATTTTCCCCATGATTTATTGGGTTTAAGATGTGTGTTCTGAAGACTGGGTCATTGAGACAGGATTACTCCATCATTCCTGGGCTTCCTTTGGGTTTCCTGACTTTTTCAGGGCCCCTGTGAGCTGATCCTGGGCTGTGGGCAGGATTACTTCATGAGCCTGAAGAGGAGCTGTTCTCTGTCATTTTTGTGGACTCAGGCTGCAGTTTTTATGTTATTGTGTAAGTGATTTTAAAACAACAGCAGCAATATTCTTTAAAAGGTGCGTTCAGATATAAAGAACGAATTAGTGGTTACCAGTGGGAAGAGGGAAGGAGGGAGGGGCATGATAGTAGGGGAGTAAGAGTTACAAACTATTGTGTATAAGCTACAAGCATATATTGTACAACTTGGTAAATTTAGCCATTATTTTATAATTATGTAAATAGAGTATAATCTTTGAAATTTGTGAATCATTTTATTGTACACCTGTAACTTGACCAACCTAAATACCATATTCAAAAGCAGAGACATTACTTTGCCAACAAAAGTTCGTCTAGTCAAGGCTATGGTTTTTCCTGTGGTCATGTATGGATGTGAGAGTTGGACTGTGAAGAAGGCTGAGTGCCAAAGAATTGATGCTTTTGAACTGTGGTGTTGGAGAAGACTCTTGAGAGTCCCTTGAACTGCAAGGAGATCCAACCAGTCCATTCTGAAGGAGATCAGCCCTGGGATTTCTTTGGAAGGAATGATGCTAAAGCTGAAACTCCAGTACTTTGGCCACCTCATGCGAAGAGTTGACTCATTGGAAAAGACTGTGATGCTGGGAGGGATTGGGGGCAGGAGGAGAAGGGGACGACAGGGCATGAGATGGCTGGATGGCATCACTGACTCAATGGACGTGAATCTGAGTGAACTCCGGGAGTTGGTGATGGACAGGGAGGCCTGGCGTGCTGCGATTCATGGGGTCGCAAAGAGTCTGACATGACTGAGCGACTGATGTGATCTGAACTTACATAATATTGTATATCAGTTATACTTCAATTTAGAAAGTCTCTGTGTAGATTAAATCAAAATAAAGACATTTCAATTTAAAAAAGGGTGGGTAGCATTTTCTTGGATTTTCAAAATTAGCAAGGATTTTTCTTTACTAAACAACATTTCAGTCACTATTGATTGCTTGAAACAAAACATAGTGACTTTAGGTCCTCACTTTAATTCAGATGTGCAGCCCTGTGTTCAAATACCTAGTTACAGAAGAATAGGGATCTGTAGGGGTTTAAAGTAATTCCTTGAAGGATATATGCCCAGATGAGTTTTGGCAAAAGTAAAGCCCTATTTCTACCCTCCCCGACCCCTTCCCCATCTTCTCGTTCCTCTTCCTATCTAACTTTCCTCACGCCACAAATGCTTATTCATTTAATAGTAATTTTATTAATCTCCTTGATTATTATAATTAACCCAATAACAAATTGGTCATGATTTGCTATGTTACAGTTTTTAGCAAATAGAAAACTGGCAGACAAGATAGATCGAGATCTCTTCCTATGTCAGCCATCCAGTGCATGCCATGAAGTAGTAACTGTGCATCAAATCCTGAATTAACCGAGACTTTTGGTCACTCAAAAATAAAGCACTAACAGAAGTAAAACTCACAGTGAACATCTCTGACTCACGGACAAGTATCTTTCTGGCCAGGTATGCCTTCTAGAACCCAGTGGCCCAAATCAGTCAGGACTTGCTCAGAATTGTTAGTTTTCAGAGGAGATCCTAAATATTTATTGTTTTATGGTTTCAAGTAATTATTCAGTCAGAAAAAGTGCCAAAGTTTATTTGCTCATAAAGTTTTCCCCCAAAGTGTTCCATTTTTTATTAAACATCAGGGAAGGTTTTCTGTGTAATTAAAACCTTAAGAGACTCTGAAAACTGTAACTCGGAGAACACAGTTTCTGCATGAAGACTCGTGGGGAAGGAAACCTTGTTTAGGAAAGTGAGCCAGGAGAAGGATGGAGGGATCTGATGAGGGGCCTGAGGTGTAGGGGGGGCAGGAGAACCTGCTTCCTGCACAAAGGTGGCAGCAGGAGAATGTCCAGGACACGATGTCATGAAGGCCTCTGCCACCAGGCATCGTTCGCAAGCGTGGGCTCCCTCCACTTCCCCTCTCAGTTCCCACCTCTGTAAATGTGGCAGCAGTGGAGGCGGTGCTGTCCCAGGAGAGGAGGGAGTTTTTCCATGTGTTTGTTAGATTTCCACAGAGGGGCCAGGAGAGTCAACAGCCTTCTAGTGAGGAGATTTTTTTTTTTTAACATATCTGGTAATAAGTCCATTTTATTACTGCCATTTGTCTCCGTGGAGTTTTTGAGTGCATCTAAAATAAGAAATTCTGCTTCAAGTTACAGCTTTGCAATATTGAGAGGAACTTAAAAAGTGCCTTAAAATTTTTTATAACTCTGCCTGGAAGGAGGAAGAGAAACCATCCCAGGCCAGGAATTCATGATTGCTCATGGTGAGTGATCCAAGATGGCAGGGCTGCCCTGTGGCACCTTTGAATTCCCAGCTGAGGGCCTCCAACAAGTCACTTTTGTGGGGGACACGGCAACTTGCTCCTCAGGTACGCTCCCAGTGCCCTGTCCTGCCAGTGAGGTCACCTGGTGGGCCAGGCTGCAGAAGGTGCTAGAAGTCTTTTGCACCAGCCTTCGCTGGGCTCCTCCTTTCTCTACACCCACCTTCCCTGCCTGCCTAGCACCCAATAGTGAGACGCTATGGGCACACTGTGGGCACCCAGGTCTCTCCCACCTAGTGGGATGAGAGGCACAAAGACGGAACATGCGTTCATGGACTGGGGAGGGGGTGACATCACCTTTGACCTCAAACCCATTGCTGTTGGGGGATTTGTAAGGCATAGAGAGATGTTTTGGTCTACAGAGGCAAACCCCAAATCAGTGGAGGGTCAGCCTCAATTACAGAGTTCCAGATTCCTGACCTGGTATGTGGCATCATACTTTAATCTGCAATTTCAGTTTGATTAGATTGTTATTAGGTAGCTTACAAATTTGCTAGGGGAAAAGAACTCTTAGAGCAAATCTTAAAGAGGATGAAGGAGCAGAAAAATTACAGAGATACACATTTATTTATATAATGCCAAGAGAGGCATCATCGAAAAGCTTCAAGTTGAAGATAATTCCATTGACAACAAACTTAAAAACAGAATCATAATTTTTTTGTATTTTAGAAATCTTCAGATTTCTTATGATACCACTGGTGATGCTGCTGAGCCCTGGTGAACAGGACACAGAAAGTGAACAGAGCCAAAGCCCAGCCTTGGATGGACCAGCTGGCGAGGGTGTAGTGGCACTGTCGACAAGTTCAGAGTTGACTGCAATGATGTATTCAAACAAGCCCTGCCTCAGTGTTTTATATCCAGTCTCTCCTGGTTTCCAGAAGTTCCTTAGAACAAGATCTGAATGGATGTTTATCAGTATGCCTATCAAGCACAAGCCACTGGGGTTCCCTGCTGGCTCAGATGATAAAGAATGTACCTGCATGCAATGTAGGAGACCTGGGTTTGATCCCTGGGTTGGGAAGATCCCCTAGAGGAGGGCATGGCAACCCCCTCCAGTATTCTTGCCTGGAGAATCCCCATGGACAGAGAAGCCTGGCGGGCTACAGTTCATGGGATCGCAAGAGTCGGACACGACTGAGTAACTAAGCACATCAACCACAAGACAAAACTTGTTAGAAATCAGGGGTCAGTGAACCAGTCATCTGCCTACTGGCTCAGGGGTGCACTCTGCAAGTAGCCGTTACAGATGCAGAACACAAATGCCAATAGAAAGGTGTAAAAAGGTGCGGACTTTCCTCCTTGGTTCAGACACAGGCAAGTCAAGGCCCAGTGCACATAGTGGACGAGAAAAATGGCCAGGAGGATGCAGTTGGGCCGGTGGTTGAGACGCTTGACAGTGCCTGTGAGGAGCAACGGGGCCAGCGAGGGCAGCTGCCGTACAGCCTAGGCAGCTCCAGCCAGCAGCCGAAAGGCGGAAAAGATATGTAACGGATATCTTGTCACTTCTCCCCCTTGTGCCTTTGGCAGAAACCACTGTTGATCACAGAACCCTTTCCCTCTGAGCAGGGATGAAGGCTCAGAATTCTCCATGCAATGTATTTTCCATTGTCTGGGCCTGGTATATATAGTGAAACCTATTTGCTGTTCTTGATACAGATAAAAGGTGACAAATGTGAGCAGGAGAAGGAAGTACTTGGGCTGAGCTTAGAAAGGTGATATTTAGACAGATACAGAGAAAAGGGCAGATTGTGTGGGGCTCTCCAAGTGGAGAACAATGTGGACAAAGCAACTGGATAGAGTTCTGCTGGTCCCAGGACCAGGGGGTGCTGGCCTGGCCAGAAGGGAGGATTCTGTTGGGTGTGATGGAGATAATGGGACAGACAGAAGGGTGGGGCTAGATTAAGGGAGAAGTGGCCACAGGACTGGAAAAGGTCAGGTTTCAGTCCAGTCCCAAAGAAAGGGAATGCCAAAGAATGTTCAAACTACCGCACAATTGTACTCATCTCACACGCAAGCAAAGTAATGCTCAAAATTCTCCAAGCCAGCCTCTAACAGTACGTGAACCGTGAACTTCCAGATGTTCAAGCTGGATTTAGAAAAGACAGAAGAACCAGAGATTAAATTGCCAACATCTGTTGGATCATCAAAAAAGCAAGAGAGTTCCAGAAAAACATCTATTTCTGCTTTATTGACTACGCCAAAGCCTTTTCCTGTGTGGATCACAGCAAACTGTGGAGAATTCTTCAAGAGAAGAGATCACCTGACCTGCCTCCTGAGAAATCTGTATGCAGGTCAAGAGGCAACAGTTAGAACTGGACATGGAACAACAGACTGGTTCCAAATCAGGAAAGGAGTACATCAACATTGTATATTGTCACCCTGCTTGTTTAACTTATATGCAGAGTACATTATGAGAAATGCTGGGCTGGATGAAGCACAAGCTGGAATCAAAATTGCTGGGAGAAAAATCAGTAACCTCAGATATGCAGATGACACCACCCTTATGGCGGAAAGTGAAGAAGAACTAAAGAGCTTCTTGATGACAGTGAAAGAGGAGAGTGAAAAAGTTGGCTTAAAACTCAGCATTCAGAAAACTAAGATCATGGCATCCAGTCCCATCACTTCATGGCAAATAGATGGGGAAACAATGGAAACAGTGACAGACTTTATTTTGGGGGGCTCCAAAATCACTGCAGATGGTGACTGCTGCTATGAAATTAAAAGACGCTTGCTCCTTGGAAGAAAAGTTATGACCAACCTAGACAGTATATTAAAAAGCAGAGAGATTACTTTGTTGACAAAGGTCTGTCTAGTCAAAACTATGGTTTTTCCAGTAGTCATGTATGGATGTGAGAGTTGGACCGCAGAGAAAGCTGAGTGCTGAAGAGTTGATGCTTTTGAACTGTGGTGTTGGGGAATACTCTCGAGAGTCCCTTGGACTTCTAGGAGATCCAGCCAGTCCATCCTAAAGGAAATCAGTCCTGAATATTCATTGAAGGACTGAGGCTGAAGCCGAAGTTCCAATACTTTGGCCACCTGATGTGAAGAGCTGACTCATTGGAAAAGACCTTTATGCTGGGAAGGATTGAAGGCAGGAAGAGAAGGGGACGACAGAGGTTGAGATGGTTGGATGGCATCACCAACTCTATGGACATGAATTTGAGTAAACTCTAGGAGTTGGTGATGGACAGGAAAGCCTGGCATGCTGCAGTCCCTGGGGTTGCAAACAGTCAGACAGGACTGAGCAACTGAATTGAACTGAGATTAAGGAGACCTTTGGATTCCAGGGATTTAGACTTTTTCTCAAGAACCATGGAAGCCCCTGAAGGTTTAAGCAGAATAATGACAGGAGAAAAACATGTTTTAGGAATCCGATCTGATTTTTAATGAGCCAGATAGGATTGCATAATGGACTCCAGCAGAAATTCCTGGGTCTCCTGCATTGCAGGTGAATTCTTTACTAACTGAGCTAGGAGGGAAGCCCATTCAGAGACCATTCAAGGCTATTCTGCAGCCAACAGCCAAAAGGCGGAGTGTGGCAACATGTAGCTTCCAGAAGGTGAGCCCACTATCTTCAGCAGCATGTAGCATGGAAGCCCAGGTAGGTTGTGAACCCGTCCAGCAGGAACCCCTTGGCCAGCTCCAGGGAGGAGGCAGGTCCTGATGGGTCACATACAGGGCGGTAGTGGGGATGGGAGGCACAGTTATCTGAGGTTGGTGCTGCAGCCCAAACCCTGGGCTAGATCTGCCCCATAGTTCAGTTGCTCAGTCGTGTCTGACTCTGCGACTCCGTGGACTGCAACATGCCAGGCCTCCCTGTCCATCACCAACTCCCAGAGCTTACTCAAACTCATGTCCATAGAGTCAGTGATGCCATCCAACCATCTTATCCTCTGTTGTCCCCTTCTCCTCCTGTCTTCAATCTTTCCCAGCATTAGGGTCTTTTCCAGTGAGTCAGTTCTTCACATCAGGTGGCCAAAGTATTGGAACTTCAGCTTCAGCCTCAGTCCTTCAATGAATATTCAGGACTGATTTCCTTTAGGTTGGACTGATTGGATCTCCTTGCAGTCCAAGGGACTCTCAAGAGTCTTCTCCAACACCACAGTTCAAAAGCAGGAATTCTTTGGTGCTCAGCTTTGTTTATAGTCCAGCTCTCACATCCATACATAATTACTGGAAAAACCATAGCGTAGGCAGCCCAGAAGCCATTCCACAAATACTTACTGAGAAATGCTTAATTTGGTAGGTACTTGGGCATCGTATATACTACAGGGATAAATCTTTCAGTGATTGCACTGTAGCCTGTAACATTGAATGTAATACAGTTCTTTGCTTGTGAGAAAACACTGGATGATGGATGGGTTAGATCACAGTGGACACACTTTTTCTATAAAGGGCTAGCTAGGACATATTTTCGATTCTGCAGGCCATAAGGTCTCTGGCTCAGCTACTCACCTCTGCCATTGTTGCACAAAAGTAGCCATAGATAACACATAGATGGGTGTCACTGGGTTACAAGAAAGCTGTATTAGTGAAAATGGGCAGTGGGCTAGACTTGGCCCATGGCTTGCAGTTTGCCAGCCTCTGGACTGGTTAAGTAGGATTTGTCTCTTTGAAGAGAGGCAGTATTTCATTTTATTTTTCATTGACATCAGAGTTTTGATTTTGTACTTGTGGGATACCTCTAAAGAAGGAGACAGTGTGATCAGTGGCTCCAGTTATAACAAGGATGTAGGGTAGTATCCTGTATTGAATCACCAGGCAGATTGCAATGAGAGGATCAAAATTATAGGAAGGCAGGTACTGGTTCAGGGTTAGGAGAAACTTTCTTAAAGATTTATTTATGTGCCTTAAATCAGAAGTGTCAAGGTAGAAGTTGTTCCCCACCTGTCAGGGATGTTATGTTATAAAAAATGAAGTAGAGGCAGAGTTCCTTTTAAGTCTCTGCCTACTTATCAGTTGGACCTAGTATATCAAGCAATCTCTCCTCACTTTACCATGAGTTATTTGAAATCATTGTGATGTATAGAGGTGGATTTCAAATGTCTTTTCATTTAATTGTTGGAATTCTTTTTTTCCCAACCAGTTTTATGCAGAACTTAGATATACAGCACAGATGTGATATTTTATACTTGAGTTTTACAAATTTATGCTGATATTTAATGTTAAATATTAAATATGTTAAATAATGTTAAAAATGTTAAAAAATGTTAAATAATGTGATATTTAAATATTACATGTTTAATATATGTATTATATATTATCAGTGAGGACAATTAAGTTGTTTTGATAAACAACTGAATTTAGATTCAGATCAATTTTGTTTTGATCCATTTAGATGGATGAGAACTGAAGGTTCATCTTTTAGTTCATTCAGTTATGCAGTTTGTTTTTTTGTGCGATGTTAAGGAAAAGCAAGATTCTAATAGAATCATAGTTGTCAATATTATAGATTTTAAAATTTTGTTGTCGTTCAGAAGCTCAGTCATGTCCAACTGTTTGCAACCGCATGGACTGCAGCATGCCAGGCTTCTCTATCCTTATCTATCTCTCAGAGCTTGCTCAAACTCATGTCCATTGATTGAGTCAGTGTCATCCAGCCATCCCATCCTCTGTCATCCCTTTCTCCTGCCTTCAGTCTTTCCCAGCATCAGGGTCTTTTCTAATGAGTCAGCTCTTCATATCAGGTGGCCAAAGTACTGGAGCTCAATTCTAAATTATTCTTCAACCAGAAGGCAGAATATAGATTTTATTTTAGCCCCCCTCTCCCAACCCTCACTGCCCGGGCCAAAAGAAGATCACTCTGGCAGCCCTAGTTAATATGTGGGATATTTTCCGGTGTGTTAAAATTTAATGTACAGTACATTTGAGTATGTATTTTTTCATTTCAGCCTCTAAGATAACAAAAATTAAAAAAAAAAAAAATTCTCGAATATCTAGCTGCCTCTTTGGAATCCTCCCTGGGGAGCAGACTTGAAAACCACAGGTTTAGAATCAGATGTGGGTGGAAATCTGAGTTCAGCTACTTACTTGCCACATACTGGTAGTCCACAGTTTTCCATCTGATAGTTAGATCTAGAAATACCTGCCTTGCTCTAGTTGTGAGGAATGAATGAGAATGTAAAACACCCAGCACCCTAATAAATGTCTTTTTTTCCCCTTCCTGTGACTTAAAACGTAATCATAGCCCTTCTTCTAAATCACATTATATTTGACTGCATTCCATTTCAACAGGTATGGTTTCATTTGCTTTTACTAGAAATTATTCACCATCTTGAAGGAACACTTGACTGATTAGGATCTCTGCCTGCAGAAATGCTGATTATTCTCTCAAAAGGAGTGGGTTTGGGTGAGCTCCTCACCGTGTTTGTGATTCCAGCTTCTGGCCTGAGAGTGAAGAGAAGTGTGGATCAATCTACCCTCCCAGGTGGAGGGTAGGAATTTAAGAGGCTTAACCAATCAGAGAAATAAGGGCTCTGAGTCTGCGGACTTGCTTTATTAGATTTTTATGCCAACTGCCCCAGCTCTGTCTGTTCTCTTTATTTTTAAATCTATTTTTATTTTTTTAAGAAGTAAAACTTTATTCACAGATGAATCCTTAGTAGAAAATACTAAGGAATTCATAACAACTATCAGAACTAGTAAACACTTTTAACAGAGCTGCAAAATACAAGATCAATATTTAAAAAATCAATTGTATCTCTATATACTAAGGCAGACAATCCAAAAATTAAGAAAATAATTCCATTAACAACATCACCAAAAAAGAAAACGCTTGAGAATAAACTTGTCTGCTGAAAACTACAAAATATTGCTGAGAGAAGATAAAGAATGTCTAAATAAATTGAGTCAGTTCATATTTATGGAGTTGAGGACTTAACATTGGTAAGACAGCCTGCTGTCTAAACTGACTATAAATTCAACATGTCTGTTCTCTTTAGAAATTACAGTAAAAGAGATGCATCAGAAGGGCCCGTGTGCACACCTTTGGAGAAGCAAGGATGTGAACAGCAAGGAAAGGAGGGAGGGCTTGTGCCACTTAACAGCCAGACTATAGAGATAAGGAGAAAATCTACAAGACTTAGGAAAAGTAGTGTCTCTTGAAAAGAGAAGTAGACTGGTCCTTAGGGAACAAAAGTAGTGGGATCTCAGCAAGCCCAAGCTGGGCACAGGTAGCCTTGAGATTTCACAGAAGACCCTAAGTAGTTCCCTAACCATTTCAAATGGGGTCATTTGTTTCCAGCAAGTGAAAATGGTATGGCAGTTCATGTGAGTATCAGGTTTATGGGTGTCAGATGCTGAGTAGCTCAAAGAAATTGATCCTGAGGCTAGGACCCAGAGGGGAGCTGGACAGGATTCTGTAGGGCTGGGAGGTTGTGGTAGCAAAGTTGAGTTCCATTTAAAATTACTCTTTAACTACCAGTGGACCTGATTAAGCAGGAGGTGAAAGGACCTGATTTGTGTTTTGAAATCTTGCTCTGGCTGCTGCAAGGAGCCTGGAGTATACAGGGCAGGACGAGGACCTGTTGGTGAAACTCGTCCATGTCCCCGCAGTAGACGTGGGCGGCTTGGTCTGGGTGTCAGTGAGTTTGAGACAATGCTTTGTCTTTGCTAAGCCCTTGAAGCTTGCTTACGTAATCCAGTAAGGTTAGTGGTATTGGTAGTCTTTCTTTTCTTTCCTTTCTTGCCCGAGAATCAGCTATTGCAGTTCAGTGTGGCTCAGTAAGTTCTATAAGGTTATGCCCTGGATGATTTGAACCCAGGTTGGTCTAAACTCAGAGCTCTCACTTCCCTTTCTAGTCAGAAAAACCAGAGGGCAAGTCTAGATTGTCTAATTCATAAACCAATAAAAGGTTTTTTGATCCTTTAAACAGTTTGGCCACACACTCTCCTGTAACCAGTGTATCTTTATGGGCAGTACAGTTTTAATAAGTTATATGGAGCTATTGACCTAGTGAAAGGGCTTGACTATTTTTAAACATTTTGAGAATTTTATATATAGATTTGACAATATATGGCATCATGCTCAAGGTAGAAGCTTAAAATGTTCAAAGACAGAATTGAAATGATAATTTCTAAGATTTACTAACCAGAAGGGCAGTGCTAAAAAGTTGTATTTATTTGATTATATCCAGAAGGCAATGAGAGAGAAGGTAAAGGAGGAAGTGAGAGAGAGGGAAAAGTCCATGTTTTGGAGGAATTAAAAAATATAATTTCCCTAAAAATATATGTATATATAATTTCCCTAATGATTCTACATTATTACAGTGTAGTTACAGAATTGCATAATTCTACAGTGGTGCTCCTAAGTGTCTAGTGGGCAATACATTGAAAACTGGATACCTATCATTATAAAACAATATCATGAAATATTCATAATATTGAATATTAAAATGTGATAATTGAATAATAAACTTTTAGATAAGGTAGACTAAAATCTCTTTGATTTAAATGTAGATGGCAGTTGCCTGGCTGGACACTAATATGAGATCTAGCTAAATAAATAGGTTTCCTTTTTGCCTCTGCTGCCAGGTTTGTGTGAGTAAACTGCTGGGAGCCGAGCTCTCTGCTTTGGGAACATTTCTTTCTTTGGGGAATCTCAGGATTGGAGTCCTAGTTTTCAGTGTTTGCTGTGAGAAGTCACAGTTCTGGAATGAGAAGTCACAGTTCTGGAACGTGGAAGCAACAGGAAGACACCAGGGGTATGAAATAAGGCCTGAATCCAGAGTGTGCAGAGAAGCTGATGGGAGAATGCATCCCTGGGGCCCCTAGTGCGCTCGGCCCCTTAATACAGATGCTCAGAGGAATTTGTGTGCCTGGAACCCAGTAAACAGTCAATTAGAAAAAATAAACACCAATTTGAAACTTACTGTGTTTCCTTTTTTAACTCATTTAATCCTCATAGAACCCTGTACAATAGGTATTACGGTTATCCTCACTTACCAATGACAAATAAAGATGATTAGAGGTTAAGTACCTTGCTCTGCTGCTGCTGCTGTTGCTGCTGCTGCTACTACTGCTGCTAAGTCGCTTCAGTCGTGTCTGACTCTGTGCGACCCCACAGACGGCAGCCCACCAGACTCCCCTGTCCCTGGGATTCTCCAGGCAAGAACACTGGAGTGGGTTGCCATTTCCTTCTCCAAGGCATGAAAGTGAAAAGTGAAAGTGAAGTCGCTCAGTCGTGTCCGACTTTTCGTGACCCCATGAACTGCAGCCCACCAGGCTCCTCCATCCATGGGATTTTCCAGGCAAGAGTACTGGAGTGGGGTGCCATTGCCTTCTCCGAAGTACCTTGCCCAGGGCCCCACAAATAGTAAGTTGTATGCCTGGGATTTGATTTGAGAAAGTCTGACACCCAAAGCTGTGCTCTTCATGACTCCCTGGTCACTTCTTAATACACACATACTATTGAATTGAGTGTCAGGTGCTCTGACTTTTCAAGATAGAATACTGCATTTGCTTATACCAGGGATTCTCTAAGCTAAGTTGCTGAAAGTTTTTCTGAGATTCCTTATTTTATTGTTAGAATTACCACATCTGGTTTCATAGTCAGTAATACCCCCAATCCACTGTCCCCTGCACATTCTATTCTTTTTTTTTTCATAGTACCTATCATCATCTACCTTGGTTTATTTTTGCTTTTACCTGCCACCCCTGACTAGAGTGCAGTCTCCTGAGCCTTGTGTATTGCTTAGTTTTCAGCAAGGAGGTCCCTGCCTGGCACCAAGCAGATGCCCAGTACAGATACATATTTACTTAATGAGGGAGATTAATGTCCAGTACACTGATACTGTCATCTTGCCCATCTGAAGTCCCTGAGCCTTTCAAAAGGCTCCTACCCATACCACAGGGAGCAGTGAAACATCCTAGTAGCATCAGGGGCCTGGAAGTTGCAATGCTAAGGCTGAGCTTATGGAAAATTCTTCTGCTTAAAGTTAGTGAGCAAGACCTCTTACCACCTTAAAAAATACACTGATGGTCTCCCAGAATCCTCTGTACTCTTAGAGGTCTGTCTCTCTCCGTAGCAATCAGAATTTTGGCAGACTTCTGCCATGTATGAAGTGGCTGGCGCCTGTGTTCAGTTTCTGGTGCCCAGATCCCCTTTCCTAGGTCCTTAGAGTAGAATACTTGTGCTGGAATCTAGATGTCCATTGGCAGACGAATGGATAAGGAAGTTGTGTTACATATTCACAATGGAATATTACTCAGCTATAAAAAAAATGCATTTGAGTCCGTTCTAATGAGGTGGATGAAACTGGAGTCTATTATACAGACTTCATGAAGTCAGAAAGAGAAACACCAATATAGTATCAGTTCAGTCGCTCAGTCATGTCTGACTCTTTGCGACCCCACGGACCTTAGCACGCCAGACTTCCATGTCCATCACCAACTCCGAGAGCTTGCTCAAACTCATGTCCGTTGAGTCAGTCATGCCATCCAACCATTTCATCCTCTGTCATCCCCTTCTCCTCCTGCGTTCAATTTTTCCCAGCATCAGGGTCTTTTCCAGTGAGTCAGTTCTTCACATCAGGTGGCCAAAGTATTGGAGCTTCAGCTCCAGCATCAGTCCTTTCAACGAATATTCAGGACTGATTTCCTTTAGGATGGACTGGTTGTCCATCCTCTTAGAAGTCCAAGGGACTCTCCAGAGTTTTCCCCAACACCACAGTTCAAAAGCATCAACTCTTCAGCACTCAGCTTTCTCTGTGGTCCAACTCACATCCGTACATGACTACTGGAAAAATCATAGCTTTGACTAGATGGACCTTTGTTGGCAAAGCGATATCTCTGTTTTTTAATATACTGTCTAGGTTGGTCATAACTTTTCTTCCAAGGAGCAAGCGTCTTTTAATTTGATGGCTGCAGTCACCATCTGCAGTGATTTTGGAACACAAGAAAATAAAGTCTGTCATTGTTTCCATTGTTTCCCCATCTATTTGCCATGAAGTGATGGGACTAGATGCCATGATCTATCTTAGTTTTTTGAATGTTGAGTTTTAAGCCAACTTTTTCACTCTCCTCTTTCACTGTCATCAAGAGGCTCTTTAGTTCCTCTTCACTTTCTGCCATAAGGGTGGTGTCATCTGCATATCTGAAGTTATTGATTTTTCTCCCAGCAGTCTTGATTCTAGCTTGTGCTTCATCCAGCCTGGCATTTTGCATGATGTACTATACATAGAAGTTAAATAGCAGGGTGACAGTATATGGCCTTGACGTACTCCACTACTGATTTGGAGCTAGTCCATTATTCCATGTCCGGTTCTAACTGTTGCTTCTTGACCTGCATACAGATTTCTTAGGAGGCAGGTAGGGTGTTCTGGTATTCCCATCTCTTAAAGAATTTTCCACAACACAGCTTGTTGTGACCCACACAGTCAAAAGCTTTGGCGTAGTCAGTAAAGCAGAAGTAGATGTTTTTCTGGACCTCTTGCTTTTTCTGTGATCCAACAGATGTTGGCAGTTTGATCTCTGGTTCCTCTGCCTTTTCTAAATCTAGCTTGAACATCTGGAAGTTCTCCATTCTCGTACTGTATATTAACGCATATATATGGAATTTAGAAAGATGGTAACAATGATCCCATATGCAAGGCAGTAAAAGAGACACAGATGTAAATAATAGACTTTTGGACTGTGTGGGAGAAGGTGAGGGTGGGATGATTTGAGAGAGTAGCACTGAGACATGTATATTCCCATCTGTGAAATAGATGACCAGTGCAAGTTCAGGGCATGAAGCAGAGCACTCAGAGCAGGTGCTCTGGGACAACCCATGGGATGGGGTGGGAAGGGAAGTGCGAGGGGAGTTCAGGATGGATGGACACATGTGCACCCGTGGCTGATTCATGTTGATGTTTGGCAAAAAACACAATATTGTGAAGTAATTATCCTCCAATTAAAATGAATTAATTCATTAAAATATATCCTTATCCCCAAAGAAAGAATACTTGTGCTGGGAAAAGCCTTTTCTGCCTAGATAGGCTAGAAGATCCCAGGAACTCGACAGAAATATTTGTAGTAGGTTAGAGACATTGCATACATCATGAATTTTTACTGGCAGTCAGAATATTTGTTGAACCACAAAATACTTGTGCATCAGCTTTACAATTTGCTTGACTTCATTTGCATTCATTTGTTCTTAATGATTAAAAAGTATGATTAAAAGTCCCAAAGATTTGGGTTCAAATCCAGGTTCTGTCACATTACTAGCTGGTATCTGTTTCCCCATCTCTAAACTGGGGATAATACCACTTAAATCAGAACACATCACACTTCCATTTAACTGTTTTAAGGGACTATCTCTCTTGTTAAGATGACATTGTCTCCACCACTATATAAATTAGGATTGAATTGTTTGGAAAATAGTGGCTTTTTAAAAAAATTATGAAAGTATGATAACACATTTTTTGGAAACTTGGAAAATACAGAACGAAGTTACATATAGTTCTACTATATATTATAATTTCTTTTAAGTAGATAAATTAAGATTTTTAGTTGGAGTTTCAGTATCAAAGTCTCAAAAATTAATAGAATAGACAGAAAAGTAGAAGGATATAGTAGACCTGAAAAGCACTGTGAACCAATTCAACATAAATACAATTTTCATACAACAGCAGCATACAGATTCAATTCAGGTTCCCATAGACTATAAACCAGGAGACGCTGGAACATATGCAGGGATGTAAAACGGGGTGTAAAAATTTCCTGGTCCAAAGGTATTGAAATGATACACAATCTGTTCTGCTTATCACCGTGGAATTGTTAGCAGTATCAAAAGATATTTGGAAAAACCCACATATAGAAAACAGTGGCTTTGACAAGATAAATGTTTATTATTATATTTTTCTCAGGCAGGTAAGCCCAGAAGTCATTAGGTCCCCGAGATGCTTCTGTCCACTGTGTGTGGACTCTTAAGCTTATGGTTCAAAACTGCTGCCATAGCTCCTGTCATCACTACTGTATTCCAGGCAGCAGGATGGAGAAAGGGCAGAAGAGTGTAGCTCCCTCATAAAAGACTTTTGGGACTTTCCGATTATATTTAATTGACCAGGACTTTGTTACATTGCTATACCTGTCTGCAGAGGAACCTGGAGAGTATACCATTGTTTTCCCTCGGATACACACTTCTTTGCAACTACATTCAGCCATTCCTCACATACCTGTCTCTCTTGGGTCCACTTCTGTTGACTTTACTTCCAGGGGTATTCTTTTCCTTTGCTTTGTATACCTTTTTTGTACAGTTTCCTTTATTGATACTTTTGGCTTGCTCATTCATTTAGGTTCCTTTGATTCTTCATGGTCATGAAGTTACTTAATACCTTTGTTTTTTGTGTTCTCTCAGCTTCAATTCCTACTGCTAACTGCTTTATTTTCGCAGTACTTTTCCACTCATATTTTGGAGAGTAAGAAGGATTGGTTTAGCTTAACCTAGCTCTTCCTGCTGGGCCCTAACATGACTGTTGGCAAGGCTGAGAATGGACAGCCTGCTAATTTAATCAGCTGTGGTTATCTTGCTTATGGGCCTTTTTATCTGCAAGCGTGTGGAGGCAGAGTAGGCTTTATAACTTGACCATCATGCTTGCTCCCTGACAAATGAAACTTTTTCGGGGGGCGGCGGGCAGGGAGTTAGAGATAAATCTTAAAATAATAAAATTTAAAATTAAGCATCTTAACATGAATGAATTTTATATAGTGGGGACAGTCAACAGTATCAATAACTGACTGAGAAGTGATTATTTTAAAGGTACAGGAGAATCTTTATGACATATACCAGTCTCCCTCAAATGCTTGTGTATCCTATGGTAGTTTTGCTTTTACTCCTGTTATCAGTTTCATCTGGAATGATCTTTTCCTCTTTTGTTAACTCCCTTTCTCCTAACTCCTAATCTTAAAGACTACTGGGGGCAGTGGTCCTTCTCCACGAAGTCTTTCTGACACTCCTGTAAGGGTGCCCCTACTGTATTTCTTTGAAACTCTTTGTGCATTGCATACGGCTTAATTTGCTGGGCGTGTTTATCATATCACAGGTCTGCTAAATGACTGCTCTTTCCTGAGCTGGAAGACCAGGCTTTGGTCTTATTTGTCGTTGTATATTTAACATCTGCCCACCTAGTAATGCCTGACACATTAGTGATGTTCAACAGATTTTTTTTTCCTTGGATTAAATGTCTTTTTTCTTTATCCCCAGTTCATGATAAAAAGTAAAAGGAATAAATCTACTGAGGTAAACTGAACTAATTATTATAATGTGGTAAATTAGAAGGGTATTTTTTCTTAACTCCTAATACTCTTTAATCAGAATTTTTAGAAAGAGAAATATTCTTTATTCGAAATTGAGCCAAAGTTCTGCTCTTCCTTGGATATTACACATGACTTTTAGTGCTGCTTTGCTGAAGATTGGCTAAAATTTTGCTGACATGAAATCTATAGATTCTGATATGACTGTTTATGCTTATGTTTTATTATTTTTGCTAGATGACCATTCAAATCCCTGAGATTATTTCTACTAGATTGTTTTTTTCAAATCTTTGCAACTGAACTTCACAAAGATATCATGTGCTGAAGATTGTTACTTTTTAACAGGTGAGGACAGTGATTCCTCTTTGTATTATTGGTTAAACCCTTATGTAGTTCATCTCCGGACAGTTGTAGATTGCTTGGGAAGTAGAGATGATGTTGGGATGATGGTGGTACTGTTACAGTTGAAAACATTTTGGAAAATGCTGAGAGACCAGTTTTGCTAGTTTGGCTTTAGATATAAATGTTTCTTTCCAGGTTGATTTTCACGATCATTTTTCCTAATCTGAGGAAACCATACCAGAGGCTGAAGAGCAAACTCCTCCACATTTTGTAAACAAAAATTCATTTTATTTTGTAAATACAAGTTTGAGTTTTTGAAAAAAGTTAATTTATTTCCAGTGGGGAAAGTAGCCTTTTGCGTGTGCCAAGGGAGCTGTTAAATAATTCACTGTTAATGTCTTCAGTGACTGCTCTAACAGAAGGAGATGTTGGTTCTGAAGTCGGTGGCATTCCCGAGTGTTTGTTTCTGTGTCTGGAGGAGTGACTACAGCATAATGACAGATGTAACCTTTACTTGGAAGATCCCACCCCCTCAGTGCTTGGGAGAACCCACGCACCTAGGAACGCACTGAACATGCTTCTCTCCGGTTTCCCAAGTCACGCACCTTTGCCTTCAGCCCACTTGTTTTGGGATGCTGTCAAGAGAAAATGCTAAAAAAATGAAAAAATTAGAAAGAAAATGCTAGATCTTAGCTTTACTTGGAAGTAGGTGATGCAGGCGTGGGCCTCATTTAAAGGTGGCTTACTGTTCTCCTTCCCCCAGTTCTAACACACACTTCTGATGCTCAGAGCATTGACTTGGCTATATTAACCTTTTATTTTCATCATGTGCAGATTTACAGAGGAGAAAATAAAGCAACATGACTGTTGCCTTGGTCTGTATCAGACTGAGGGCTTGCATGGTACATCAAAATATTTTAAAGGCAGCTCTATTAGAAAAAGAAAATTGGTGTGTTTTTTCATCCCCTGATGGAACAGAAATTTGTTATACTTTGAAATAAGTTTTTCTCCAGACTGTATAGTATTTTCTGCCATCTTGTTGAAGGTGTTTTTTTCTCCTTTATTTTCATGCTTTCCTTTTGAAATTTCTTAGGGGAAACAACAGTAAACTGTAAGTAATCATATTAATTTCAAATTGAATATTCAGTTTCTCTTTCTCTGGATTAGACTTTTTTTTGTTTTTGTAGCCCTGTCTTACCAGAGTTTAAGCAGTCTGTGGCTTGCTCTTGACAGCACTTCTTTTTCATACTTTCATCAGATGAGGCAGCAAAGAAGATGAGATTATTCTGAAGATTACTGCTTTTGAAATAGTACTCTTTAGTTCTTCCTCAGGCAAGTCTAGATGGAGATTTGAGAATGCTGATATAGAGGTTACTGGGTCAGAGTATATCTCAGGTAAAGATCCATTGTTTCCTTGTGATTGATTACTCACCTTTCATTCCAAGCTGTGGGTTAATAGTTAAAATAAGATGGGTTCTTGCTAACAGAGCATGTATATAGGGAAAGAATATGAACTAATCATTTAAAATTTATGACCAGTTCCTATAGCATGACCCAAAAAAGTTTGGTTGTGCTTTTAAATATCTCTTTTATTTGACTCCCTCTAATTAAAGAAGTCTATTCTCAAAAACAGTACTATTAGAATGAATTTGAAGTTTGAGCAGTAGATGGGCTGCTTGATCTGAGGTCAGATATTCAGGGATAATGCCGTATTTGTAAGGATTAGAGAGTAGAGAGAGAGAAGGAGGCAGTAAGGCTAGTCAGAAAAAAAAAAAAATCACACAAAATAGGTTGAGGGTTTTCAAGGGTAACAATTTTGGCAATCCCAGAAACAGTACTTATACATTTTGGGAGTGTGAAAAGGAAGAAGGATTGGAAAGTAGGTTTTTAGTAGCTGAAGAACAAACATGTCTTCCCCTGTGAAAGATGAAGCTCTTAAAAAGAGCTCTAAGGACAAGTGCTGGGGCTCTTTGTTTAAGGGACTGGGGACAGCTGTTTGTTAAAACTGAACGTTGCCCTGTACCAATAAAGTTTAGTCAGTTGAGAGAGATGCTCAGTGGTCTTTAAACAAGTTAGAGGTTTCTTTCTGCTTCAGGTACGTAGTCTAGAGGAGGCTGGCATGGCAGCTCCAGTGTCCTTTGAATCTCCAGGCTCACTTACCCCAGGGCTCCACTGCCCGTATTATTCATTTTCAGGGTACCTCCCAATCCAAGTTTGCTACTGGGACTACATGAAGTCTCAGCTGCAGACTGGAAAGAGAAACAGGAAATGTAGAAGAGAAAACGAGTCCTTAGAGTCAGTTCAATTCGTGCATCCTTCACTTTATACATACGTGCGTGCGTGCTCAGTCATGTCTGACTCTCCGGCCCTAGAAACCCTACCTAGGGACTGTAGCCCACCAGGCTCCTCTGTCCATGCATTCTCCAGGCAAGAATACTGGAGTGGGTTGCCTTTTCCTACTACAGGCAATCTTGCTGATCCAGGGATCTTACAGAGAAATTGGTCACAAGACAGTGCCAAGTTCGAAGAACGGTGGGGAAATAGACTCTTTTGTTCCAGGTGATGTAAAATAAGATAATTATCTTTTACTTGGGGAAAATAACCTTTCCAGTTTACTGGGAGAGTTGTTAAATAATTCATTTTGTAGAAAAGTAAAAATTGGGGTAGTTGCCAAAGGTTAAAGGGAGAATAAACGTGTGAGGTAAGGAGCATTCACTCGTTCAGCTCCAACGAGGCCAGTGGCATTACCCTGGGGTGTTTCTCATAGTGTATTTTATTCAAAATGAAGAAACCCAATAGGGCCATGATGGTAGTGATATCCTAATTATAGAAATGATCCCTGATACTAAGTCATTAGTCATTCATTTGAACAATAGCACCCATGAATGTTTGGAACTTTTTGAAAGTTTAAAGTTTAAGAACTTCACACAATCAGTTATCTCATGAGTTTGGTTTTTACATTGCTGTAATTTTAATTTTGAATGTCCATGCAAGATAGTCTTGGCTTTTAGTATTTTCCTTACCAGTTCCTTTAGTCATACAGAATTAGTTTCTTATGGGCATCTGAAGAGGCTGGATCATTTTGCAGAATCTATTTGATTGACTTTTTTGCCTTCAGAAGGAACACCTCTTTGGAAGACTTTTGGGCTACGGTGAGAATCGGGGATCTTGTGTCCCTGCTTCCTTGGTGCAGCAGATACAACCATGATTGCCAGATTTAGGCCATTATAAGCTTCACAGAGAAGCTTTTGCTTGCCAACGATAAACCATAATAACAATGTTGGACTGTATAAAGTTAGTTGTTTTGACTACATACCAATTTAATGTGCAAAAAATATTTCTCCAGTTAAAGGAAAGATAATAAATCAACACTCATGTTTGCTATTCATAGAGTTGTGAGTGTACATGATGAGTTTTAGGAGTCTGAACTTGATTAGGGAATGAGAGGTTGTGAACTCTCCACTGAGTTCTGTCACTGATACTCTGAAGCAAAAGACCTCAGTCGTCTTGCTAAATTCATAAATCCAGCCCATTCAAAACTTTTAGAATATAACCACAAGCTTTTCCTTTTTTTCCACAAAGATTACTTTTCTATAAACATTGTAGATGTCTGTGATCCTAGTAAGAATTGAACTAAAAAAAAAATGCTTATAAAACTACTTCTAGCAGTCAGAGAATTAATCATTGAAAATTAGATATTAGAGCAGGATTTAAAGAAATGAAATCAAACCGGTACAATAAATTACATTCCTTAAATTATACTACTGAATTGGAGATTGAAGTATCTGCTTTACAGTCCCATGATAAAGCACTATGTTGCACACATTTGATTATCTCTGCTTTATTTGAGCTGGCCTAGAAAAAGCAGGAGGAGGAAATTGAGCCACTTGCCCACAAAGCACTTGTCAAAAGACGAAAGATTCTCTTGAGCGAAGATGATGAGGGGAGAAAGAAGCAAGACAAGAGAAGTCAGTTCTATGGGACAAACATTTAGTTGTAATCTCTTATTTTAATCTTGTAGAGAATGTCTGAATGTATCCAGATCTCATTTGCTGTCTGTAGAATTGGCATTTACACGGTAAGCAATGTGTATTTTTGTGGTACCAAATGTCATGAAAATATAAATCAAGAACCGAATACTACAGAGTGCGTGGAACTATGGGAATTGTACTCTGCTGCTGGTGAGAGTGTGGATTTATACAACTACTGTGGAAAATAATAAAGTTGAGTGCCAGAATGTTCTGTGACCCAAGCAAATCTACTCCTCGGTATGTACTGTAGAGAAAGTGTTGTGTAATTATAGGAAGACCTATGCAGAGAAAGTTCCTAGCAGAAGTTACCATAAAAGGAAAATATTAGAAATAATGCAAATGCCTGTCAGTAATAGATTGGATTAATAAATTGTGGTGTTTTCATTAATTTCCTAGGATACCATATAGTAGCAAACATTATAAACTAAAAATAATGTATATGAACTACAGTATATAATACACAGTGGTTACATTTTACAAATATAACGTTGATTTTAAAAAGTCACAGTAAAATATAGGCAGTGTGATTTGATTCTACAAAGTCTGAAAACAGCAAAACTAAGCAATACATTGTTTCTAGGATGCATACGTAAGGGTCAGACTCCACGAGCTGGCCAGGGTCAGGGAGGCCTGGAGTCCTGCTGTCCATGGAATTGAGAAGAGTTGGACATGACTGACAACAGCAACAACGTATAGATAAACTGTAAAGAAAAGCAGAGTTTCAGATGTCATTGTCTCTAGGGCAGCAGTTCTCACTAGGGGGTGATTTTGCCCTCCAGAATCTATGTGGCAATGTCTGGAGATATTTTTGGTTGGTATTACTGAGGGCGGTGGTGGCATAATTCTGGCATCTCCTGGAAGAGGCCAGGGGTGTTTCTCAACATCTACCCATACACTGGGTAAGCACTTTAAGTACTTATCTGACCCAAAATGTTAGCAGTGCTGAGGCTGAGAAATTCTGCTCTAGGGGAGTGGAGGCAAGAAAAAAGACCTTAATAAGAGTTTTACTAATATTCTGCTTCTTAACTTGAATGGTGGGCCCATGGAGTTGGCTGTAGAGTTATTCTTTAAACAATATTATTTGCTTTATGTATTTTTTGTATGTATATTTGACAACACAAAAATACAGAAAATGTTAGTATGTTTGGATTTTTTTTTCATCCATCTGTCACTTGATTCAAGTATTGTGAGCCCATTTCATAATTCAGAAATATGGGGTTGTGTCTGTGTATTGATAGATGACCATTAAAGGATTTTTCTAGTGTAAAGATTCAACAACAAAGTACCTTGACTTTTTCCCTTTGAAGGGCTAGGGAAGGGGTTTTGAGAATAAACAGGAAATGGAGGGATGTTTATTTCTTTTTAAATATTTATTTGGCTGCATCAGGTCTCTTGGGGCTTCCCAGGTGGCACAGTGATAAAGAATCTGCCTGCCAAATATAGAAGACACAGGAGATAGGGGTTGATCCCTGGGTTGGGAAGATGCCCTGGAGAAGAGAGTGGCTACCCGCTCCAGTATTCTTTCCTGGAGAATTCTATGGACAGAGAAACCTGGTGGGCTACAGTCCATGGGGTCACAAAGAGTTGGATGCGACTGAACACGCATGCACAGGGTTCTGAGAAAGTCTTGTTTGGGCTGACTGGACCTTTGTGAACAAAGCTGCCTGTTGAGAGGAGCCCCGCAATGGGCAGGAAAGGCCTGACTCTGGACCTCCCAGGCGCATACCAGTATGCCCAGGCACTGGCTGGTATCAGCCCAGCAAAAGTGCAGCCTCAGCACGCATGATGGGTGGACCTACAGGTGTGGCAGCTGGAGGCTCTTGGCCAGCTGTGCTTCTCCAGTTGAATAATCTGGAGGAGGCTGCCTTCCTGACTCAGCACAGAGAAAGGGAGAGCGCAAACTCTCTGATGCCTCTTCTAAGAGCTACTGCCATCCCCTCACGACTGCATGTAAACCTAATTACCTCCCCAAGGCCCCGTCTCCAAACACCATCACGCTGGTGTTAGGGCTTCAGCATACGAATTCTGGGTGAGAACACAAATCACTCCACAGTACTCTCCTTTAGGGACAGTTTTCATCTGCCCTAGCATTAGTCTACAGCAAGAGTTTCATTAAATAAGCAGAGATGGACACCTGCATGGGCCCAGGCCAGAGGCTAGGTAATCAAGGAAGGACTAAGCACAGTTCCTAAATCAGCAGTCCCAGTGTTGTCAGGTTCCCCCTCTGGTGCCCATGCTCCCTGTAAGCAGGGGAAAGAGCTCTTGCCAGAACCCGACTGTTTCAGCACCCTGATCTCCTCTAACCTCTAGAACAGTAAGAAGCTCCTGTTGTTTAAGCCAGCCGTTCTATGATAATTTGTTATGGCAGCCCAAGCAGTCTAAAATAGGTAGGGGAACAAATGTTAGGAAAATGTAAATAAAGTTTACACGTGAAAAGCTTATTAGTACCCATTGAAAACAGATGCTAAGTTTTAAGTAAAACAAAGTAAAGGAGGAAGCTAAAGATTATAAGTGAGTGTCTGAGATGAGAGATGGTGTCAGATAGTTGACCTTTTGTTTCTATCTGCCTCTAACATTGCCCCCAAAACAGCTGATTAAGCTCTTAAAAAACTAAGAGGAGGAAAGCCATGCATCTTACTTATTTGGCATCCATAATCTGAAATATGCCAAGACCCTACAAGACAGACACGCTGAAAACTTCCAAGGTCTCAAAGTAAATGTGTTGTGTGCAGGTGGAGACATCCTGAACCTTAAACATTACAAAGTTTAATCAAAACCATTACTTGGAAACAACAAAGGATATCCTCTACATGCCATCCACTTTTCTCTCCAGTGTTTGGAGTGGATAAAGGTTTCTCTAGACATTGAAAGAAAGTGATGCATATTTAGAGTGTCTTAATTTAGGAAGCTAAAGAAAAATCCTAACTCAATTTTCTAGGCAGGGACCTTAAGGTATGGGTAGGGAAACTTACACACTGTTGCTGATGGAGTTGTAAGGGCTCCTAAATTCTAAAGTGAATTGAAATTGTGCACAGCAGAAAAAAATCTTTAGACCAAGCATCTGGTCCCAGGAGATAACTCTCTTTCCTGTGCCATGTAGCACAGGACAGAGTGTGTGTTCTCACAAATGTGATATGGTGATGTCTTACAAAGAGGTAATTTAGTTTTTGAAACAAAAGAAGCCTTGTTATATGGATCTAGACTATTCTGAGTATTAAACAACACTCACTGGGTTCTGGTCAGGAGGAAGAAGAGGAAGTAAGCTCAGGCCAAGAGTTTGCATTACAATTGTGGGTCTATGATTTTATGAAATTCGAGCAATGGCAACAGGCCATACTTGAGAATGTGATCTTGAAATGAACCTTTGGCAGTCAGGTGTGGATTAACTCTGGGCTAGAGGGCATGCTAGGGCATAGTTTAGGACTTCCTTTTGGAATGTCAGGCATAACACCCACAAAGGGACCTGCAGTCGCCACCAGACGTCTCTAATTGTTAACAGAGCCAGAAGCACAGTGGTGGACAACCAGCTGGTGATGGCTAGAAGCTCGGTGAGGGTTGGAGTGGTCATTGGAGCATCTAACCATCTTCCGTGTTGGAGTGTGAACCCCTTGGTCAAAACCAAAATCTCAGAGGGCAAAATGAATGGGGCCGGGTCAGTTAATCGTGCCCCATCCAGGACGGTACTGTTTAAGGCACACGGACCCCATGGGCTGATTGTTGCACCTTTCTTTAAGCAGCTCCTGCATGAACTCAAGTTCAATCTAGTGATGAATGCGATTTAAACTAAATAATAGCAGTAAATACCATGCATAGTTAGAAATTTTGATGAATAATAATAACTTTAAAACCACTTTGAATTCTTTTGACGTTGCAGAAAGTATCAAATGCTGTTTTACTAGCAAACAAACATTCATCCTTTAGAACTATAACAGAGCTTGTAAAAATGAGATCTAGATTCTTCCTGATGTAAAGATTCACTCAGTAGTGGTTTTCCTTTTGTCTAGCTATGATGTTTGCACCTGCCACAATGCTCATACTCAACTTCTGGATTTTTTTTTTTTAAGGAGAGGGCTGCAAGAGCTTTCATTCCTGATAACAATAAATGGCAAAGCAGTCTTATATTAAATATTAATGATACTATTAGTAAAATATATTATTACAACTAGCTTTTTAAGCCTGCACAAATCCTGTCCTAAACTTTGAGTTTTTGCAACATATAGTGCTACATGTAAGGACAGTGTTTGTTTCCTATTGCTGCTGAGACAAATTACCACAAATTTAAAACAACATACATTTATTCTTTTGTTCTAGAGGTGGGAAGTCTGAAGTGGGTCTCACTGGGCTAAAATCAAGATGTTGGCAGGGCTGTGTCCTTTCTGGAGGCCCTAGAGGACAATCCGATCCTTACCTTTGGGGCTTCTAGGGGCCGCTTGTGTTCCTTGGCTCATGGTCCCCTTCCAGCAGTGGCTTCACTTCAACTTCTGCTTCATTTGTCATATCTCTGTTTATGTCATCACATCTTCTCTAATTCCCCTGTCTCTCTTTTATAAGGGTGATTAAATTGGGTGCACCTGGATAATCCAGCCTAACCTTCCCATCTCAAGATCCTTAATCAAACCTGTGATACCCCCCTTTTTGCCATGTAAGGTAACATACTCATAGGTTTTGGGGATTAGGACGTGGACATCTGTGGAGGAGGGGACAGGAAGCAGAGTTCTGTGTATCACAGACACCAAAGAGGGAAGTATAGAGAACTTGGTAGAATCTGTCATCATTCCTGGAGGGAAAGGAAATCAAGATAGGCAAGTCCTGATGCTGGGTTTAGGATGTTATTGTTCTGTAAGACACCAAGGTAAAATATGTACCAGATAGACTGACACTCTCCAACATGGGATCTGCAAATCCCTGCTCTGGCAACAAACTAAAGAGCAGGTTTAATATATGACCATGACTATACTTGGTTTTCATGTCCTTGAAGACTCCAGCTTAAATATTTATTGTAAATTGTGTGGGATCCTGAAATGTCTGCAGTCATGATAAATAAAGAGCTCCAAGGCAAAAGGAGCCACACCTTAATTAAAGAAATTCAGCATGATAGTAGACTTTAGTGGAATAGAAACCAGTTAAGTTATTGGTTTGGCTGTTTTAGTAAAGATTAAAATAACAGGGTCGTAAAAAGATCTATTTCATATCAGAATCTAAGCTGGTAGTCAGTTTGGAGTCTATGCTTTGCTTCATGAGTCCTTTATGGCTCAGGCTCCTTCTAGTGTGTGTTCTATTGCTTAGATTATTCTGTTCCTATGCAGGTTGAAGACAGCTCAGCACTCCTATGTCTGTTAGTTTTTTGGGAAAGAGGAAATGGAGGCCAAGTAGTTCCTTTATGGGCATGACCTGGAAGTACTACACAACACTTCCCCTCACCTCCTAAGTCCTGGAAATTGAGTCACATGACTGCATCACTGTAGAGGAGACTTGAAAATGGGGCCTCTGGTAAGGAGCTAAGACTCGGGGGGTTCTATTTCTGAAGGGGAGAAGAGAATGGATATTGGACAGTTTGCTGTCTTACAAAGAAATACATTGGGGGACAGTTTGCTGTGTTAAAAGGAAATAAGCTGAAGCAGATTGATCTGCGCTTCAGCTTCAGGCACGGCAACACACTTTGAGGAAGGTTGCCTGTAGCCATTGCCAGAGCACGTGTTGAATGAGCACATAGTGCGGCAGCAAGTGTGATTTCATGATTGTGACAAGTTCAGCTTCTAGTTAGATGGATAACTGAGGCTTTATGCTGCAGGATCAAGTCTAGTATTTTATTTATGAATATCAGCATATTATATATACTTTTGTCCACAGACACATGCACACGTGGTTAGTGTACATTTGTATTTTGACAATTTTATTCTGGAGGGTAGAAGTGGAGGGTTATATGCATTATAATCTAGAAAGTGAGAGTTTATGATTGTTTGCTTTCTTTAATAAACAAAATAATATTCTCAAGAAGAACAAGAATATCTAGCTAATGTTCCTGACTTCCCTGGCAGGGGGATTTAAAGTTTAAGGTTTAACAAACTTGATGAGAGCTACAAATATTCATCCTATTTTCCATTTATACAGCAAGAGAGTTACACCATGAAATGTGTGAGATGGACAGGATTGCCATGTTTTTTGAGTCATCTTTAGAAATTGGAGCCTGTATAAGAGCAAGATAAAATCTGTTTGGTTTAGGTGTATTCTTCTGGGGAATGTAGAATGTTTCCTCTCCCCTCATCATCAAGACTTGTCTGCTGCAGACCTTTGTGATTCCAGCACAGCTCCACTTGGGTGGCCCTTCACACCGCGTCTGACCTCTGCCAGCCCCACTCTCTTTCTACTCCCAACCTGCTCACGGCCTGTGCTTCCTTTCTGGGTGACTGGAGCAACAGGCAATCCAGTGGCCACGCCGGGAACTGGACTCCTGCCTGATCATCTTATCATTCCCTAGGTTGGGACCTCTCCCATCCTCCTCATCTCTCCTCTTTGCTGCTGTTACCCAGGTTCTAGCACCACCTTTTTTTTTTTTTTTTTTTGCCTAGAAAACCCTAGCAGCCTCTTCCTAGCTGGTCATCTCTTTCTGGTCTTGCCTCCTCTCAATCCTCCCTTCTTTAATCAGCATAGTCTGTGAAATGCAGATGTGCTTATGTTGTAAACTTCTCAGCAGCCTCCCTTAGCTCTTAAAGCCCAGAATCTTTAACAGAGTTTATAAGGTGCCCTCGTGGACTGGCCCTACTTATCCATTTAGCCTTTTCTCTATACTTCTTCTTCTCCCTCCAGCCTCCCTCCCTCCCTCCCTCTGTGTATTTCAGACATACTCATCTGCTTTCATCTCCAGGTCTGTTCTCTTGTTTTTACTTCCAGTGTTTTGTACATGCTGTCCTCTCATCCTAGAAAGATGAGCTGTCACCTCTTCTGGGAAGCCCTCCATGACCTCCAACACCTGGATTAAACACTCTTTTCTAAGTGTTCCCTTTCTTTGCACTCTAGAGTCTTTGACCAGCCAAAGTCACTGTTGCACAGCCTTAGACTTTGTTGTTAGTTTTTCTGTCACTGTAAGCTCAGCGAGGGCAGTGACCACGTCACTGTATTTCTCCCTTTATCCCCAGCATCTGATGGCTCTTTATCACCATCATTATTATCACGACTGACATTTACTGAGCACTTACTAAGAGTGCTAAGGCCTTTATAGGTAAATTATTTAACTCTCTACAGTCTTGTGAGGAAGGCACTATTATTAATATTGCCCTGATTTCATAGAGACAACTTGGCATAATGTGGTTAAATGTCTTTTCCACGTGGTGGAGACAGGATTTGGAGCTTGAATTTGAGTGGATTTATGCTGAATTTTAAATCCTCAACCAGCACACTTTATTACCCTCCAGCCAGGCAAGGGAAACCTTGCTGAAGTTTTGATTTTTTTTTTTTTTTGACTTGGAATATTTTGATCTAGATGGAACCTTAGAGAGCATTTTCCTTCATTTGAGTTACAATGTTAATGAACAATATACTGTATCCCAGGTTGTTCTCTTGGTTAGGCTGTTGTGCAGCTGAAGGCAGAGTTACGAGTTAGCCTTCAGGTTGTGCCCTGTTCTCTATAGATACTCCTCCTCACTCTGCTAGCTGCCTTTGCTTTCAAGGCTTAACAGTATGAAACAGTGGCTGTCACTACAAGTCTATTATTCACATGTGGAGAAGAAATTCTGTCTTCTCTCTTAACTCAGCTTTATATATGAAATAAAACATTTCTCATTTCTTGACTGTGGATATTCTGATTTAAAAGGCAAAACAAAAAAGAGACAGTAGAAAATTGACTAGTTACATGAGGATCGTTCTCTATAAAGGTCTTTGGAAAGTTTCTTTTGGTTATTATCAACTGGTGGTTAGGTGAAGAGGCTCTGTTCTTGATAGACTTTAGAGTCATTTAACTTAGGAACTTAAAATGTTTAATATTTCCTGATGCAAATGACATGATGGTCTTTAACAAGAGTATATCTGGTTGATGGAAAATTTCCCCCTAGGAAATGAGTATTTCTATGTTGTCTCTTTTTAAAGGTGATTGACTGTTTTTTTGACACATGTTTAGTTTAGTCCTTAGGACTAGTACTTTTTTCTTGATAGGAATTTTGTCAACAATTAAAACTTTTTCTAGAATGCAGCCACTCGGAAGGGTATGGTTTACTCACATCCATGACTTGGGAACACAATTGTGTTTTAGATTTTAAGCAGAGCCAATAGGTTAATATTATGTTTATAGAGGAGAATGTACTTGACTCTGGGGATCATTTGGTCTTTGCCATGTAGAACTCAAATTTATTTGAACATTGACTTAAAATATTATACAAAGAGAATATGAATGGGAGGCTTTATGCTTATTGCATGTTGGAGAATCAGTCTGTGTCCTCTGTATTCGTTTGAGTTGGGCTAGGGCTCTGGCATGCAGTAAATGCTCAATAAGTATGTGCTGACTACATGGGTATATGGTACTTTGGGTTGGGTAGAACAGAGAGCTTTGCCCAGACTCCAGTAGGCTCAGGCAGCTTTGGATGTGGCACCAATCACACATCTCACAGGTCGTGCACTCCCACTTGAAAGATCCATGAAGGCAGAGAGTCTCACTTGCTTTGTTCACGGTTGTACCTCCAGTATCTGGATAAGTGTCTGACGTGTTGCAGGTGCTCAGAACTTATCTGTGGAATGAATGAATGAATAAATGAACAGAGCTCCAATCAGTGGGTTGGAATTGGTAATACCTGCCCTTGGGATACACAAAGACATTCCAAGAGGTTTGTGGCATTGAGATGATTGTTGAAGAAATTGGTGTCTGTCTGTATAAATTCTTCTGACATCCCCCCTTTCACAACTGCACTCCTTCCAGTTAGGAGAGAAGCCACTGATCTCGCTCCTGAGTCTTTTTCAGGTATGAAAACCTCTGGGGCATAAAACAAAGGGAAAATTCAAACTATGGTGTTGGTGTTAAGACAGTGAATAAGTCTAAGATGACCAGTTAAGTCATTGTCAGTTTTTTGCTTTTGACAACATTGAAGGCAAATACACTCAAATTGCCAGCTGGGTCGCTAAAAATAACATCAGTAAGTTGAAGTATGATTTTTGTCTTATGAGTAGGAGGAGTTGAAAGAATCAAGTGAAATCACTGTAGCAAATCTTCTGTGCCCACCTATTTATAAGAATAAGCTCCTCAAAGCTTAGTGGGTTGCCATTTCCTTCTCCAGTGCATGAAAGTGAAAAAATAAAGTGAAGTCGCTCAGTCGTGTCCAACTCCTAGCGACCCCATGGACTGCAGCCCACCAAGCCCTTCTGTCCACGGGATTTTCCAGGCAAGAGTACTGGAGTGGGGTGCCATTGCCTTCTCCCCTCAAAGCTTATCTGTATATAAAAATATGAAAAATAGAATTGCTGTTGAGCTATATTTCTCATTCTGTCAATAACTAATAATCCTCTATATTCTGTGAAACATATAGCCTACCCATTCCATTAAAAGATGTATATTTCCAAAAATTTTTACTTTTCATATTTTAATAGATTTATCAATACTTATTACATATTTGTTTTGATCAATTGTGGACCAATAATAATCTTATGAACTCAATCCATAAAAAAACATTTTTAAACATTTAAAACCTATGCTCAGTTTATGGGAATTCCCTTATGGTTTGGTGGTTAAGACTCCATGGTCTCATTGTCCAGGGCCTGAATTCAATCCCTGGTTGGGGAACTAAGATCCCATAAACTGTATAATGTGGCCAAAACCAACAACAGCAACAACAAAAAGCAAAAACCTGTGGTCAGTTTGAAATTTAAGATGTTAGTTACATAGTTTATTTGTAGGGAAGCATGATAGAGTGATCAGTAAAATATTTTTAAGCATAAAGTTACCTTAAGTTTTGGTATATGGAAAAGATACATAATTAGAGAAGAAAAGAATAAAAGCAAAATTATCCAAGAATTAAGAGGACCTTTGTTTTGTTTTTAAAAAATGAGTAATGTTTCTAAAATCTGATATTAAGAGAGCTTTTTATCCTTATTAGAGACTGACAGTTCTGTTTATCAGTGTGGATCATTACAACAAGTTGGAGTTTAAACGTGACTTAACAGTGGCCAGGAGATACTGAGTAGATGATGATATCTTTGCCTGATACACGGAACACACAGAAGGAATATTTGGGAAGCAAAGAAGATTATCTTGACTTTAGATGTGTGATTTGGAGGTACCATGTTGGAAGTACATTCTTAGAGCCTAAAGGCAGTGTCGGAATTGGAGATTTGTAAAGGAGACAGAGGCCTCTGTCTCTCTTGGTTCACTGCGCTATCTATCCCTGTTGCTCAGAATACTGCCTGACCCAGAGTAAGCTTTTAGAAATTGTCAGATGAATGAATGTATGGATGGATGTGATTTTGGAAGGCCTCCAGGTATAGAGGATTGCTGTTTCACCCTTTGCCCCATTGGTTCATTATGTGTCTTGGTTCACCTTCCTGTTTCCTTTCTCTGTGGGGCCTGGCAGGTTCTGGACAATGGGCTAGGAAGTATACATTCATCTTATACTCCATGATTAAAATACTGCCTTTTCCCTTCGGTCTTTATCTTTTAAAAATTGAGATTATTTTCCTGTCATTGCTATGGGGGTTGAAAAAATTTTAAACGTTGCTTCATTATATTTGAATGCTCTCTAATCTTGTTTTGTTAACGATGACAATGATAGATTAACTGGGACATTTCAGCTACTATTCTTCAGCTTTATCTGGTGCAGGCTCAAAATGAAAATTACTAATTGTAGCTGGGTTACCACAAAGCCATTAATATTATGATTTGGGGGTAATTTTATTTTTTTTACAAATACATAAATCACTTTAGCCTATGATTAATGTTTTAAAAAGAAAAACATATAACAGTGCTGTGCCATTGGCCCCGTAATCTCTGCCTTAATGTTTCCCCAACAATTGTAGGCAGCAATGTGGAAAATTTGCTATATTGTTATCCTGTTTTCCCACCCCATCACATGAATTCAACCAAGATGAAAAGATAAGCCAAAAGTTTTACTGCCCGGAGACTCCCTTTATGTCCATTATGTTTCCAAATGCTACTTTCTGTTGCTGGTACCCGGCAAGAGAAATAGAAGTGCCTGTTCATTTCACTAAATTTCATCCTCTAATTTCCTGTCTAAACTTTTAATTTGAAAAGATAACAAACTGAATGTTATGTAAGTGGGTGAAGTAAGCTAAGATAGAACTTTGATGAAACTTTTAACAGATTTAGAACCAGAAAATGTTCATTTAAATGAGCTCACATGAAGAATACAAGAAGGAATCTCAGCTTTGCTTGTAGGAGGAAAGATCAGTATACTTTACCATTATTTTACTTAATAGAGAGGAGAAAATTGTTTGCTGTTATAAGAGGAAAGAATAAAACACAGCAGTCTAGACATGGGATATGAACTAGCAATATGGTTACTAACAAAGGAATGAAAATAGGTAATTGGGGTTTGGTTATGTTTTAGGGAAGAGACAGTTTGTCAGTATTGGTGCTTTGAGAGTCTAAAAATCAGTGCCATAAAAGCAGGCAGCTTTGTGGATTCAAAGGTATGTTCTGATTTAAGCTCTACTGTTTACTTGAATACTGTTGGGCAAAATACTTTATAATCTGGGCCTTGTTGTTCTCTTATGAAAATGATGAATTTGAATGATTCTCACTAAAAATCACCCTTAATCCTACTTCTTATGAGTCTAGCCTCATTTGTAAAGCAGCATTAAAACCAGAAGCTTGATGGTGGCTTAAGTCTTAGGGGAAAAAATGGTTGTTGAAGAGAGGCAGGAATATCCACATTTAGGACTGTGTGTGGGAGACAGATGTTTTGTGTATAGAAAGGTTTGTTGGAAAAAAGGTTTCTTAAATGAGAGAGGTTGAGATAACAGATCCTGAACAGAAATGGTCCTTAAAATGCATATAAACATTCATCTCAGAGTGTATATTCCTTTACTAATTTACTGAGTTTCTGGGAAGACCTTGTATTGAAAATATGCATTATCATAGATAAATGTAGCACAGTAAGTATTAATTTATTACACTATTAATTTAAACATAGCACATTATCCTCTGAGACACATTAATGTGAAACCTCAATTTTAGTCTTATATAGGAATATAAGGAATTTTTGCTTATCCATTCCTAGATGATAAGAGCAAATGACTCTTCCTGTTCCCCTCAAAAAGAGGTGGTGGTCATGGGTGTATGTGTATGTCACACACACTCATGTGAGAAAGATTGATCCAGCTTTGTAACCTGTGGAATAGGTAAATATGAGATACTCATTTACCTGTCCTGAGCCTCAGTTTTCTGCTGTATGAAAGACTAGATATTCTCTAAGAATATTTTCAGTACATATGCTGTATGATTACAAATGTAATAAATTAAAACCTAGACTACTGAAATTCTGGTTTGTTTTTGCATATTTAGTCCCAGTATTTCCATACCCAACATAGGACTAGTTCAATTTGACAAATATCTATTGAGTCTCCACTGTATGTCAAGTGCGAGATTCTAGAGGTTAGACAGTATCCTGAGCATTGTGGGATCTACTGATGGAGAATGGAAGAATGAAAAGTGCCCTCTGAACTGAGAAGGTAGCTTGAGAGAGAAAAACTAGGCAGGCAGCTCCATGTAATCAATGGATCAGTTTCTTACAGGGTAACTTACAGGATGGGATCTGGATCAGGTGTACAATGATTGGAGGCATTCCCAGCTGCACACTGCACTACTGAGAGGCCACTGGGACAGTATTATAGTTAACCCAGCATGTGGGGGTACGTGCTTATAAACTGGAAATGCAGTCCTAAGTTAAGATGGTCGAGTGGGTGCTTAGAGTATGCGAGTGAAGGGCTTTATCATTATTTGGAGACTAACAGAGCATAGGTTCTATGCTAACCTATGGTTCCGTAACCATAGGTTCTATGCTAACTAACAGGTCACCTGGTTCCAATGATTTTTTAAACAGTATCTGTTAACTATAAAGCCCTTAACAATCACATAATTCAGTCCTAGGTAGGGTCGGTGGAAGGACAGGAGAACTGCACAGGCCCTTGATGGTGTCAGTTATGCCAACAGTCACACAACTGATTATTTTCGGAGGTCCTTCTGAGTTAGCTTGATGAATTTGAACATGGTGGGACATCTTGTCAAATCTACCTTGTTAATTCACATGGTCCAGCTGGATTTGGAAACTGGGTTATGAACCATAAACATTAGGCATTTAAAAATGAGGTCTATGAATGGGTGTGGGTGGCAAGGAAGAAAGTGTTACCTTCTTCAGTACATCACGGTCTAGGCTTCTCACATAGGATGGATGTGGTTGGCAAGACTTTGGTGTTAATGATCCAGTGGCACCCAAGAGTGGGGCGCTCTTGGGTCTGTAGGGAAGTCATGTGTCAGGGAACGTTTGATTTTAAGGAATCCTATATGTTGTTTTCTGTTTCTCAAGGGCCCTCTGTTCCTTATCAGTTCCTGGAAAACAGGAACGAGCAGAGCTGCATGCAGTTCTCAGGACTGAGGTCATGAGATGGAACGCATACATGGATTCCTTTCAGTAACCTTTTACTTTTCTGTAAAACTACTTAGTCATGTTCCTATTTATCAGGATATCGATTGTCTTCTGGCCCTGTAATTGTTATTCCCCTAGTTACTGTTGTTATGGCCCTATGACGATTGTTACTCTCTTAGTTACTGTAGTTATACGTCTGATTTCAGTGTTTTTGCTCAACTTTATTTTTTGCCTAAAGTTTCCTTGTATAACAATATATAAGCACACGCTGCCATGAATAAAGCACCCTTGTTTCACTCGAGACTTGGGTCCCCCATGTCCTTCTTTTCATCACTTTCTCTTCGTCGACTCTCGTCCCCCGGTCCCGGCCTGCAAAGACCATAACAGTCATGTTGGTGTTACCTTCTGACCTTGGAAACACTGTTTTCCGTCTGTAGCCCCTAGCTCCTAGCAAATATGAGCAAGTTTTGCTTCCTATGACCTCTCACCCTCCACGAGGTGAGATAAGAAGCAGGCAAAACTTACTTTTTTCTTTTGCTCATATTGCCAAGGCCTATGCAGAAAATCCTGGGATTTACTCATTAACTGGACTTCATTCCAGGTACTGAGCTTGGGAGAATAGGGAGATGTTCTTAATTGATGACTCAGATTGGAACTATAGGGAAAAGTGATGATTATATGCTTGAGGGCACATTTCTTCACTTCTGAGCTTGGCATCCCCATTTGTTAAAACAAGTTTGACTATGGCATCAGAAAGTTTCATTCAAGTCTATGATTCTGTGTCCAGAAGGATGACCTTTGAGTCATTGTTGGTATCTCAAGCTTGACCATGACCTGAGTTTCATCCTGTTTAGAGTACCCTGACCCTCTAAGACAGGGAAAATACTCTGTGCATTTTATAAAGAATTTTCTCAAAAATGGGTTGAAATCATGATGTATGATCTTTTTTATATGTTGTTGGATTCTGTTTGCTAGAATTTTATTGAGGATTTTTACATCTATGTTTATCGGTGATATTGGCCTGTAGTTTTTTTTTATGTGGCATCTTTGTCTGGTTTTGGTATTAGGGTGATGGTGGCCTCATAGAATGAGTTTGGGAGTTTACCTTCCTCTGCAGTTTTCTGGAACAGTTTGAGTAGGATAGGTGTTCAGTTCAGTCGCTCAGTCGTGTCCGACTCTGCAACCCCTTGAACCTCAGCACTCCAGGCCTCCCCGTCCATCACCAACTCCCGGAGTCTACCCAAACCCATGTCCATTGAGTCAGTGATGCCATCCAACCATCTCATCCTCTGTCATCCCCTTCTCCTCCTGCCCTCAATCTTTCCCAGCATCAGGGTCTTTACAAATGAGTCAGCTCTTCACATCAGGTGGCCAAAGTATTGGAGTTTCAGCTTCAACATCACTCCTTCCAATGAACACCAAGTACTGATCTCCTTTAGGATGGACTGGTTGGATCTCCTTGCAGTCCAAGGGACTCTTGAGAGTCTTCTCCAACACCACAGTTTGTTAGCTCTTCTCTAAATTTCTGATACGGTAAGACCAGAAACTATAAAACTCCTAGAGGAAAACATAGCAAAACACTCTCTGACATAAGTCACAACGAGATTGTCTAAGACCTGCCTCCTAGAGGAATGGAAATAAAAGCAAAAATAAACAAATGGGACCTAATTAAACTTAAAGCTTTTGCACAATGACGGAAACTAAAAGCAAGGTGAAAAGACAGCCTTCAGAGTGGGAGAAAATAATAGCAAATAAAGCAATTGACAAAGAATTAATCTAAAAAATATACAAACAGCTCATGCAGCTCAATACCAGGAAAATAAATGACCCAATCAAAAAATGGGCCAAAGAACTCAACAGACATTTCTTCAAAGAAGACATACAGATGTTTAACAAACACATGAAAAAATGCTCAACATTACTCAGTATCAGAGAAATGCAAATCAAAACCACAATGAGGTACCATTTCACACTGGTGGCTGCTGTCGAAAAGTCTACAAACAATAAATGCTGGAGAGGGTGTGGAGAAAAGGGAACCCTCTTACACTTGGTAGGAATGTAAACTAGTACAGCCACTATGGAGAACAGTGTGGAGATTCCTTAAAAAACTGAAAATAGAACTGAAAATAGATATGACCCAGCAATCCCACTGCTGGGCATACACACCGAGGAGACCAGAATTGAAAGAGATACTTGTACCCCAATGTTCACTGCAGCACTGTTTACAATAGCCAGGACATGGAAGCAACCTAGATGTCCATCGGCAGACAAATGGATAAGAAAGCCATTAAAAAGAATGCATTTGAATCAGTTCTAATGAGGTGGATGAAACTGGAGCCTATTACACAAAGTGAAGTAAGCCAGAAAGAAAAACACCAATACAGTATATTAACACATATATATGGAAAAATATAGAAAGATGGTAACGATGACCCTATATGTGAGACAGAGCAAGCAAAAGAGACACAGATATAAAGAACAGACTTTTGGACTCTGTGGGAGAAGGCAAGGGTGGGATGATTAGAGAATAGCATTGAAACATGTATATTATGATATGTGATATAGATCACCAGTCCAGGTTTGATGCATGAAACAGGGCACTCAAAGCCAGTACACTGGGACAACCCAGAGGGATGGGATGGCGGGGAGAGTTCAGGACTGGGGACACATGTACACCCGTGGCTGGTTCATGTCCATGTATGGCAAAAACTATCACAATATTGTAAAGTAATTAGCTTCCAATTAAAATAAATAAATAAATTTTTAAAAATGGGTTGAAATCAGGAAGATTTTTATTTCTTCATTAAGTAGTAAGTCAGCTTGACCAGAACTCTGTGTTCTTTTGGTATTTGTGTCTACTTTGAGCATTCAGAGTCTTTGAATTGGGTTAATATGAGTGCAACTTCTAAGTCTTATTCAAGTCTTTATTTCCTGGGGCACCAAAGGTGAGAGACCAGACTCAAAAGAGGATGGTCAGATCAGATCAGATCAGATCAGTTGCTCAGTCGTGTCCGACTCTTTGCAACCCCATGAATCGCAGCACGCCAGGCCTCCCTGTCCATCACCAACTCCCGGAGTTCACTCAGACTCACGTCCATCGAGTCAGTGATGCCATCCAGCCATCTCATCCTCTGTCGTCCCCTTCTCCTCCTGCCCCCAATCCCTCCCAGCATCAGGGTCTTTTCCAATGAATCAACTCTTCCCATGAGGTGGCCAAAGTACTGGAGTTTCAGCTTTAGCATCATTCCTTCCAAAGAAATCCCAGGGCCGATATCCTTCAGAATGGACTGGTTGGATCTCCTTGCAGTCCAAGGGACTCTCAAGAGTCTTCTCCAACACCACAGTTCAAAAGCATCAATTCTTTGGCACTCAGCCTTCTTCACAGTCCAACTCTCACATCCATACATGACCACAGGAAAAACCATAGCCTTGACTAGACAAACCTTTGTTGGCAAAGTAATGTCTCTGCTTTTCAATGTGCTATCTAGGTTGGTCATAAGTTTCCTTCCAAAGAGTAAGCGTCTTTTAATTTCATGGCTGCAGTCACCATCTGCAGTGATTTTGGAGCCCAGAAAAATAAAGTCTGACACAGTTTCCACTGTTTCCCCATCTGTTTCCCATGAAGTGGTGGGACTGGATGCCATGATCTTCGTTTTCTGAATGTTGAGCTTTAAGCCGACTTTTTCACTCTCCACTTTCACTTTCATCAAGAGGCTTTTTAGTTCCTCTTCACTTTCTGCCATAAGGGTGGTGTCATCTGCATATCTGAGGTTATTGATATTTCTCCCGGCAATCTTGATTCCAGCTTGTGTTTCTTCCAGCCCAGCGTTTCTCAGGATGTACTCTGCATATAAGTTAAATAAACAGGGTGACAATATACAGCCTTGACGAAGTCCTTTTCCTATTTGGAACCAGTCTGTTGTTCCATGTGCAGTTCTGACTTTTGCTTCCTGACCTGCATACAGATTTCTCAAGAGGCAGATCAGGTGGTCTGCTATTCCCATCTCTTTCAGATTTTTCCACAGTTTATTGTGATCCACACAGTCAAAGGCTTTGGCATAGTCAAGAAAGCAGAAATAGATGTTTTTCTGGAACTCTGTTGCTTTTTCCATGATCCAGCGGATGTTGGCAATTTGATCTCTGGTTCCTCTGCCTTTTCTAAAACCAGCTTGAACATCAGGAAGTTCACGGTTCACATATTGCTGAAGCCTGGCTTGGAGAATTTTGAGCATTACTTTATTAGCGTGTGAGATGAGTGCAATTGTGCGGTAGTTTGAGCATTCTTTGGCGTTACCTTTCTTTGGGATTGGAATGAAAACTGACCTTTTCCAGTCCTGTGGCCACTGCTGAGTTTTCCAAATTTGCTGGCATATTGAGTGAAGCACTTTCACAGCATCATCTTTCAGGATGATGAAAGCTCATCTGGAATTCCATCACCTCTACTAGCTTTGTTCATAGTGATGCTTTCTAAGGCCCACTTGACTTCACATTCTAGGATGTCTGGCTCTAGGTGAGTGATCACACCATCCTGATTATCTGGGTCGTGAAGATCTTTTTTGTACAGTTCTTCTGTGTATTCTTGCCACCTCTTCTTAATATCTTCTGCTTCTGTTAGGTCTATACCATTTCTGTCCTTTATCGAGCTCATCTTTGCATGAAATGTTCCTTTGGTATCTCTGATATTCTTGAAGAGATCCCTAGTCTTTCCCATTCTGTTGTTTTCCTCTATTTCTTTGCATTGATCACTGAGGAAGGCTTTCTTATCTCTTCTTGCTATTCTTTGGAACTCTGCATTCAGATGTTTATATCTTTCCTTTTCTCCTTTGCTTTTCGCTTGTCTTCTTTTCACAGCTATTTGTAAGGCCTCCCCAGACAGCCATTTTGCTTGTTTGCATTTCTTTTCTATGGGAATGGTCTTGATCCCTGTCTCCTGTACAGTGTCACGAACCTCATTCCATAGTTCATCAGGCACTCTATCATATCTAGGCCCTTAAATCTATTTCTCACTTCCACTGTATAATCATAAGGGATTTGATTTAGGTCATACCTGAATGGTCTAGTGGTTTTCCCTACTTTCTTCAATTTAAGTCTGGATTTGGCAATAAGGGGTTCATGGTCTGAGCCACAGTCAGCTCCTGGTCTTGTTTTTGCTGACTGTATAGAGCTTCTCCATCTTTGGCTGCAAAGAATATAATCAATCTGATTTTGGTGTTGACCATTAGATATATCTAGAAAAAACAATTTGAAGTTCTGGAATTCACTGTAATGAATCTGATGTCAAAGAAAGAGGGAATGATAGCTTGTATCTGTGTAATTACCATGGTGAAAGTAAATCTTTGTGGGTTGTGCAAGAGCACCAGCTCTCCCAAGATAAGGATGGACCATGGGGATTGGGGTTGGAGGAACCACACCTGTTCTTCTTTCCTTTCTGTGCAGAGAAATGCAGTTTGTCTTGTAATTCGGGGCAGCTCTGGGTCGGGTGGGAAGATTATAGGAAGAAGTGTGCAGAACACAGGGTGCACATTCGGAAGGGGTGATGCTAAATGTGGCCACACTGGGGATCTCGAGATGGGAGGGCTGATAGCACATTAGGCCTTTCCTCCCCTCCAGGCCTTGAGCAGAGGTCTGTGTCAAACTTGAAAGCTAACACATGCTGATGCATTTGGGGAAATGCTAGAATTCGTTCTGCAGTGTGAAATCACTTGCCACGTTCTTTTGCCTGTATATTAACTGAGTCACTTGTACCAGTCAAGGAGGTGGAAATTCTAAGGGTGTTCTGGGGAGACAGTCTTTTCTGTGATTTTTTTTTTTTTTTGGTTAATGTTTGGTATTTCCCTTATATTATAGTCTGGTTGCTGACCTGGAGTGAGAAGGCTTTTTGTTAACTAAAGGCACCGTTATAATTATGTTATGATGTTGTAGGAACATACTGTGGTCCTATTCATTATTGATTGTCCAGTTTGTCAGAGAGCAGATTACATGGTCATTCTATATGTTTGTTTTCTCTCTGTGATACAGAAAATTTATTATAGTCATTTATCTCCCGGGCAGTGTATAAGATTCACTGTTGATTTTTGAATGTTTGCCTATGTATAACCTTTTAACTATGAAAGCCTGTTAAAATGCTGGGCTATTTTCTTTCTCTCACTCACCTCTAACCTATGTTTAGATTTCCCTTGCAGTTCATTTGAGAGAGTTTCAACTATTATCAGTATTGGGAAGGAGGAGACGTAAGTGAGTCAACAGAAATATTGAGTTGCTGCAAAGTCACATTTTTAATCCTGGAAAGAAATGATTTAGGATGATCAGCGGTTTTTTAGTTTACTTACATATCTATTCCTCTGGCATGAATAATCAGGGATTGATAACAGAACTGTTTGTCAGCAGCTGACCCTCAGGTTAAGAGTGTGTTTGTGTGAGTATGTGTGTGTGTGTGTTGGAGGTGGAGAGGTGGGGGGAGTGTGGTCCTACCTATTCAGATGTGTGAGTACTCCCTGGTCATAGCAGGCTGTCTGCTCCTTGTTCACATTCCTGCTGGGTGTGAGGTTGGCTCCCAACTAGCCTGGGTGCACTCTATTAGGCTCCCTCTGTATGATCACCCTACCACTTGTAGACCACTCTGTCCTGAACTCACAGCTGAGAGCAGAGCTTGGCAGGAGTTGGGAACTGTCTTCACTGGAAACTGGGGGTTAAAGTCGCTGCCTGGACTGAATTCAGTGTTGTCATTCTCCTTGGGACTGGTCTATATGGTTTTTATTGTCTCAGAAGCTGTATTCCCTGCAGAGCCCATGACAGCTACTTCTGGCATCATGGCTTTCCTTTTGTACCATGATGCCTCCCTCTCCCCACCTTATCTTGGCTCATGGGCACTTTAGGTGGGTGCTTTGGGGCTGAAGTCCTGATGCTTCTCAGCAGCTCTGGCTTGATCCCTGACTCTTAAAGAGAACCTGGGCTTTCCACCTCAAGCCCCTGTCCCTTCACCCCACTTCTGATCTGAGTGCCTTTCCATTGTTTGAGAGAATCTTAAGCTGCCTTGGGGACTTTGGCCTAAGCCAGAGTTCAAGTGCCGTGGGAGTTTGTATATTCTGGAGCTATTCTAGAGCTATTCTAGAAGCCCACCAGGGGCTTTCCTGGTGGCTTAGACAGTAAAGCGTCTGCCTGCAATGAGGGAGACCCGGGTTCGATCCCTGGGTCGGGAAGATCCTCTGGAGAAGGAAATGGCAACTCACTCCAGTATTCTTGCCTGGAAAACCTCTTGGATGGAGCCTGGTAGGCTACAGTTCATGGGGTCGCAAAGAGTCAGACACGACTGAGCAACTTCACTTCACTTCACATTCTAGAGACAGTGGGAATTGCATTTGGATTTAGGTTCAGTCTGTGATCCAGGACTTCCAAGAGGAGGTAGATATTCTTAGAGTATGAAAGGGAAGTGAAAGTGGCTCAGTCGTGTCCGACTCTTTGCGACTCCATGGAATATACAGGAATTCTCCAGGCCAGAATATTGGAGTGGGAGCCTTTCCCTTCTCCAGGGGATCTTCCCAACCCAGGAATCAAAGTCTCCCACATTGCAGGCAGATTCTTTACCATCTGAGCCACAAGGGAAGCACTCTTAGAGTACACCTATTTGTAATTGTTCTTTTCCCAGCACCCCAATTTTCTCCTTAATTGTAAGTGTATCAAATCCTTTTTTTTGTTTGTTTTAAGTGGGACTAGCTAGAAATATAGTACATGAATAAAATGAAAACTTGATGCCTCTCTGTGAGTAGCCATCTGCAGTAGGAAGATGGCTTGATTTTTAAAGTGTGCTGAGCACCAGCAGCCTGTGGTTCTGACAGTCTGGCTGACCTAGTGATGTCTACAAACAGTTCCCCTACCTCCACTTAAGTATGTTTTGCAAATACAAGGTGTTACTGTTGTGGCAGCAAATAATGTAAGTCAATACTCCTGTGTTTATATACAGCTCTGAAAAGAAACCAGTGGAAGAGAAGAAACCAACAATTGTGGTCTAAAAACAAGTACCTATCCCTGTTTTGCTGGAGGCCATAACTTTGTGTGGGCTTAGAAAGGGGGTCGGTTTTTACCAACAGGAAACCAGTAGCCTCTTCACTGCCAAGCAACCAGATACTTGGGTTATTTCTTGCCAAGAATTTTGGCATTTTTAAAATTTGTAGTTAGATACATGATTATGACAAAAATGAGTCAAACAATTTAGCGGCTTATTTATTATTTATGTTGAAGTTGGGTCCACACCATAACTGGCCTTGACCCTGGCTCATATCTCCTTAGATCCAAAGCCTATGAAAATGATTTAATGTCCAAATAGCAATTCCTAATAGTGAGGAATTTGGCTCAGTTCTTTTTCTAGTTTAGGTCGCAAGTTGAGTGTTGGCTGAGTCCCTCCTGGGTGAAGCACTTGGCTCTGGTCAGTCTACTGGGCCTTGGTCTAGAGTGGGATTGACCTAGTGGGCTTAGGGACAGGGTAGGCCTTAACTCATTTCTAATATAAACATCTATGAATTGTTATATAATACAAGTTCCTAAGTGTGAAATTATTATTTTTTAAATATTTTTAAATTTTTTGTCCCCACTCCCCAGTATGAGGGATCTTTGCTCCCTGACCCGGGATCCAGCTTACACTCCCTGCAGTGGAAGTGAAAGTGAAAGTGTTAGTCACTCAGTCATGTCCAGCTCTTTGCAGCCCCATGGACTGTAGCCTGCCAGGCTCCTCTGTCCATGGAATTCTTTAGGCAAGGATACTGGAGTAGGTAGCCATTCCCTTCTCCAGGGTATTTTTCCAACCCAGGCATTGAACCCGAGTCTCACTGTGTGAGCCGCCAGGGAAGCCACCTGCAGTGGGTGGGCAGGATCTTAATCCCTGGACCCCCAGGGAAGCCCTTAGGTGTGAAATTACTGAGCCAAAGGTAGGGACCATATGAATGTTTTTTTCCCTCCCCAGTATATTTTACTTGGAGAAGGAAATGGCAACCCACTCCAGTGTTCTTGCCTGGAGAGTCTCAGGGACGGGGGAGCCTGGTGGGCTGCCGTCTGTGGGGTCGCACAGAGTTGGACACTACTGAATCGACTTAGCAGCAGCAGCAGTTTATTTGAGAAATTACTGATTTGAATCGGGCAGCACCAAACTAGAAGTAGTTAGGAGCAACAGGAACAAGGGGGAAGGCTTTTTTAGAGAAGAAGCAGAAATAAATTTAAACAGGGGAATTATTTGATTGCCTATAGTTTAAGTGGTTGTATTTTGGGAGAAAGCCTAGTTGGCTGATTATGATCAGCTGACCTTAGGATTTTTTTTTTTAAAGCATTTCTGGCTTAGGTTTGGGCTTGCTTATGGAAACATCTCTGGAGGAGGGCATGGCAAGCCACTCCAGTATTCTTGCCTGGAGAATTCCCATGGACAGAGTTGCCCGGCGGGCTACAGTCCATGGAATCACAAAGAGTTAGACACCACTGAATGACTAAGCACAGCATAGTACATGGAGGCTACTAAGACATTTAAGCTACCTCAGTCTAATGGCGTGCTTGTTTAATTAATTTAACACTTCGCTTTCCAGCCATTAGAACAAAGAGTAAGTGCAAGAATAAGAAAAATGATTTGGATTAGAGTTTGGAAAATTATCTAAAGTAATTATATATGTGTCTATGTCAATAACTAGTCTTTTTCTGGGAATATAAATTCCTAAAATTGAAGATTGAAATAGTGAAAACAATGTTATAAGGCCATGTCTATAATTGGCTCAGTCAAGATCACAGTTCACTTTTCTTTCAAGATCCTGTCCCTAAACAGACATGATAGAAACACGTGCAAATCATGACAGCTGTGGTGAGGCTTTTGAGAAGCAGGCAAAGAGCTGTCGAAGACTGGAAAGCAACTTAGATATTGCTTTTCCAAAATAGAAGATCACAATGTGCTCTAATGCAAAAAGCAGCCTGTACTAGTATGATTTGCAAATCACAAGTTTCTGTTACATTTTGCAGAAACAGTTTTGTGACAACAATAAACTCCCCCCATCCTACCCACACCCTCCACCATCTTGATCTTTTCCAGATGAGGAAGGGAAGGCTGTGCAGGCCAAGTAACTTAAGGACATAAGTGTATATTCACATATCTCCATTGGTAGGAGTAAACCACTTTAGTAAGTACCTACTGTGTGTCAAGCACCAAACTGGGCAACGTAGGTCAGAAATATTTTGCAAGAACCTTTCATGCAAAAAGCATCATGAGGGTCTTTAATTTAGATGGTGTTCCCTTACTCCTGTCAAGTCATTTATAACTTACATGTTAAGATTAGTCAGAAAAGAACATGCAAATTCCAAACTATTGCTCTAATTGGTTCTCAAAATCACTTGGTAGTAACAAAGCCCCTAGAGGTTATGACATTCTTTCTATGACACTCCAGAATGTTGGGGAAAAGTAAGCTTCAAATAACAAATTATGTTAAATCAGATTCCTTATATAATAGAAACTAGTGTCGACATGCTGTATATGGCAAGTTGTTGTTGTTGCTGAAGTCGTATCCAACTCTTTTGCAACCCCATGGACTATAGCCCGCCAGGCTCCTCTGTCCATGATTTCCCAGGCAAGAGTACTGGACTGGGTTGCCATTTCCTCCTCGAAGGGATCTTCCCAACTCAGGGACTGAATCCATGTCACCTGTTTTTCCTGCATTGGCAGGCAGATTCTTTATCACTGAGCCACCTGGGAAGCCCATATATAGCAAGTACCTAGCAAGGTTAATGCATCTTGAAATTGAGAACAATCTTGTTAATTTTCCCTACTGCTAATTGGCATGGGATCTTTATTTTGGATAGTGGAACACTTCTCTTCAAGACTCAGAGCATCAGTGTTCCTTGGGAACATAGTTTGACAGTCCCTAGTTTAACCCATAGGAGACAACAGCAAATACTTTTTCAGTTGAAAAGTTGTGCATGATAGTCTAGTTTTTTATGACTATATTATACCCCCTGCCTTTCCCCTGGTCTCCATTGCCCAGTACTAGATTGACCTGTTTTTTAACAAATGTGTTTCCCAGGTGGCACCAGTGGTAAAGAACCCGCCTGCTAATGCAGGGAGGTAGAAGAGATGTGGGTTCAGTCCCTGGGTTGGGAAGATCCTGTGGAGGAGGGCATGGCAACCCACTTCAGGATTCTTGCCTGGAGAATTCTGTGGACAGAAGAGTCTGGTGGGCTACAGTCCACAGGGTCACAAAGAGTTAGACACAACTGAAGCGATTTAGCACACACGAATGCATGTGTTGGTAATCATAAACGATTATGATTTCCCAAAATTTAGGAAGTTCTCTTAGCTTAAGGGTTGTCAGAATTTGGGGAAGTTCTTTCATCTTAGAAAAATGTTGATAATCTCACTGTTTGCTTAACCTTAAGTGAACTCTGGGAGTTGGTGATGGACAGGGAGGCCTTGCGTGCTGCGATTCATGGGGTCCCAAAGAGTTGGACACGACTGAGTGACTGAACTGAACTGATACAGTTACTTTAATGTGTCCTGTCTGGCTCTGTCTGTATTAGTCACTCAGTCATGTCCAACTCTTTGTGATCCCATGGACTGGAGCCTGCCAGGCTCCTCTGTCCATGGAGTTCTCTAGGCAAGAAAAAACTGAAGTAGGTTAAGTTATAGTTGATTATATAACTGAGACACGGGATCAGTTTGTATAAAAGTAGGACACATTACAGAAACTGATCCCGTATCTCAGTTATATAATCAACTATAATTTAACCTACTTCAGTTTTCTCTTGTGGCTTGGCAAAAAAACCTGCTTGTGTTGAGTTGAATGAACTTAGATTTTCGTTTGGTGATGCTTCATTTTTAATAAGTTCTTAACTATCCTACCCACTTCCCCTGCTGGTGTTAATTATGTCGATGTGTGTTGACTACTTGGAGAAGGCAGTGGCACCCCACTCCAGTACTGTTGCCCGGAAAATCCCATGGATGGAGGAGCCTGGTAGGCTGCAGTCCATGGGGTTGCTAAGAGTCAGACACGACTGAGCGACTTCATTTTCACTTTCCACTTTCATGCACTGGAGAAGGAAATGGCAACCCACTCCAGTGTTCTTGCCTGGAGAATCCCATGGACGGAGAAGCCTGGTGGGCTGCCATCTATGGGGTCGCACAGAGTCGGACACGACTGAAGCGACTTAGCAGTAGCAGCAGCAGTGTTGATCACTTGGGCACTGTTCTTGGTACTATGTGGGAGTGGATGTGACCCTGCTCCCCGATCCTTTATGTCACTCTAACTAATCCTGATTCACCTTTATCCTGACACAGAGCCTGTCAGGGGCCAAACTGGTAGAGAAGGCTTGAACTTAGTTAAATGGATGGTGTCTTTGTTGAAGACTTGTTTACTAGAACCTCAGCAAGTTCAGGGAGCATAGATGAGCTTCTAAGCAGCAAAATATATTCCTTCTAAAGAGCAACATGAAGCAACTAAATGCCTGGACTTTAGAAATTTCCTGATGCTCTCTCTTTTGTAACTGAAAGAATCTGAAGAAATGAACTGTTACTTTACACAAAATGACTTAACGGAGGCAAGCCTTCTATAAAGAAAATCTTTCTTAACTGCTACATTTTTTGCCTGGCGTCATGGTGAAGCTCTTCTGTTGGATTTTGTGAGCATTCAGGAGTTTCTTAGCGCTTTTGTCATCTGGTTTGGTTTGGTTTCTGAGATCTGCTGAAGGATCCAAACAGTTGCTCCTGTTCTTCCAAGGGCTGTAGCTTCTCAACACTAGCCTGTATTTTGATGATAACGTGGAGTACCATTTGTTTTATTCCAATATGGAAAAATTGAGAGAATTATAAGTTACTATTTTTCACTTATTCATCAGATAGCTGCATGGGCCAGCTCTTTGCATAAAATTATAAGGCATTAGCGTGCACTTAAACAGAGGGTGAGGTTACCCTCTGCTGCCTCAGAGCCTTGTCAGTGTTGACCGACTGTTGGAAGTGCTTGAGTAGCCTTTAAAAAGGCTGGTGAACAGACTCACCCTCAAGAAATTCTGACATAATCAGTTTATGGTGTGGGTGAGACATTGGGGGTTAAATGTTCCCCTAGGTGATTCTAATGTGCAGGCAAGGTTGAGAACCACTGCTTTAGAGTAGCTTATATTCTTGACTGGGGACACTCTGGGTTTACTTACTTCATTTGTTGTAGGTGTTCTTAACCAGGAAAGCACGGTTAGACACAGTGAAACATACAACACCAAGGAGCTTAAAATAAAAATCTACTAGTTGGAATTCTTATCCTTGGAGCTTCTGAGTCTGTAGGTCTAAGGTATTTAGGAAAAACTTCTTAAGTGATCCCGATAACATTCCTGATAGCATTCTCTTAAAGGAATGTTACTGTGTAATACTGAGTACTACTTACACAGTTGTAAGTACAAAACAAGAAATGTAATTCTTTGATTAAAATAGTTTCCCACTGACCTAAGTTTTGAGTGTTTCATGGAATAAATATTCTACACCAAAAAAGTTTGAAATACCATTTAAAACATTAGGGTGCAGATAAGCTTACTGTAGAAATTTTTGTTGCATCTTATCAGACATCTTGGTTTTGTTTTACCACCTATAGGTGCTGCAGTGAAAGCATCACAGACTTTTGTATTGACCAGTGTTAATAGTCCATTGCTTTGGAGTTTGGCTTTCCTATGTGTGATTATGCATGTGAAAAAACATCCTCAGGGAAGTATGGGATAATTAAGTGAAAATACTTAAATGTCTGCTAGAAGCCTGTAGATGTGTATCTTTTTTACTTCAGTTCAGAGTATGCTTGGGAGTCTTTTTGGCCACCTTAGAACTTTTGAAGTATGTGTTCTGTAATAAAAAGTGCGAGGCACTAATTAAAGCCTTACATCATTGTTTGCTTTTCTTCTCTTGCCTAAATTGGGAGGGGGTTTTAAGTGAATCACTTCCTAGGCTTCTGTGCAAATTGGCAGTGTTAGGTTTCTTTTGCTTTTTCAAGCCATGGTCAATAATTTGGAAAAAAGAATGATTTAATTTAATACAGCCTTTGGTTGAAAACATCTTTGAAGTTAGATTACCAAGTATAGTAAAACTAAGCTAACTTTGTCACTGTTGGAGGTCACTTGTGTTTTATAATTTGTTTCATTTCAGAGAATGAACTGTGTTTCAGATAGACTAGAGGCCCCAGTAACCTTTTGTGTGCCCGTTTGTAATTCTAGTGCCCTCCAGGGCCAGGGTCTGGGAGCACCTGCCCAGTGGAGGGACGTCCGGTTTGTTCCACAGCTGATGTGCGTCTCTCCCCACTGCCTCTGGGCTCTGCTCCATCTCCAGGGTCCCTCTGTCACCCTAGCCAGCTCTCCATCTGAGATGTCTCTGGCCTTTCCCTGCTACCCTCGTCTCCCTACATTTCTCTCCCCAAGGCCCCCAGAGTCACAGGCCCTCTTCTGCTTGGGGACCTCAGAAGTTACTGGACCTTGTTCTTTCCACTTCAGAGAATGCAAAGTCAGGTATCTACTTAATTGAATCACATGTGTTCCTCATCCTTTGATTTCAAAAACGTGGTCTCTTCCCTGTTGTCCAGTTTTTTTCAGTGCCCACCCCCCACCTGCTGCTTTTATTTTCCAGACCAGCTAGGACTCCCCATGGTCATCAGATATATTCTCTACAGGTCCAGCCCCCAATCCCTGCCACTCTGCTCCTGGTCTGTTTTGCTCCTGGAAGACTGCCAAGTTCTGCTCACCAGAAACCACAGGCTGACTCTGATACAGATTGATGATTTACAAGCTCTACTGGATACTCTGTGGCTCTGGAGCAATCTTCTGCACTCCTTGGATGACCAGGGCTGGCCTTCTTTCCCCTGCAGCTATTCAAGATCTTTTCTTATTATCTGTGAACGTCAACAGCGTTCCTTCTTCCTTTGTGCTGGGGAAGTGAGCAGACTCACGAACTCCTTCACAGAGAAACTAGAGATAGGAAGCCTTCCGTTTTTCTCTCCCCCATGTGTTTCTGTTTATTGTTGCCTATTTCTACCTTTCACCATTCTCTTCCCTGCCTGACTGGCTCACTGTTGTCTTCTGGTCCCACCTCGGACTTTTTTCTCTGTTATTTTCATATCCTCATATTTTTCTTGAGTCTTTCCTTATCTATTGCCTTCAGCACCTTCCCTATTGTTTCCATGCACTGCTCACTTAACTCTCTCTGCCTTTTACTGACCCACCTCTGAAAGATTAGTCTGTTGCTGCTTCTACTTCTCCTTTAACCAATTGCAACTGGACCGTGGCTTTCCCACCCCTGTCCAGCTAGTCTTACATGCAGCCACTTCTTTTCAGCCCCCATCCTGTTTACCAGCGTTTGACACGGTCAGTCTGTTCTTTGGCCTCCATGGTACAGCTGTTCTCATTTTCCTCCTAATTCTTCGATTGTCTTTTCTTTGTCTGCTCCACTGGGTGCTTTTCTGCCACTCGTTCTTTAAGTATAACCAGTCCTTCAGGGTTCCATGCTCGGCCTTTTTCCCTTGTTATCCTGACTTGGGTATGAATTCATCTAATCCCATGACTTATTTCCTTCGAACAGTTTGTTAGTTCAACAAATACTCAACCGGTGCCAGGCACTCAGAAATGAGCAAGGCAGACTCATTGCCTTTGAAAAGTCCAGCCAGTATTTATGGAGGATCTGGTATATGCCAAACACTGAGCTTTATTAATGAGTCACACACAGTTTCTGGCTTCATGGAACTTACATTCTAGTAGGGGAAACACACAGGTAGCAAGCAGACAAGTAAATGCAGGAATATCAGGTAGCCCTAAGAGCACTGATTATTATAAAGCAGCAACAAAAAGAGTGTGTGGGGCAGGGATCGTTGGAGAAATTCTACTGCAAGAACCTGGAAGAAGATGCAGGCGTAAACCAAGCAACGATAGAGGAGGCCACTTAGTTAATCTGTGCTTCAGTTTCCTTGTCTGTAAAATGGAGAAAATAGCACACCTACCTCCACTGAGTATTAGAAGAGGTGATACTGTACATGTGAAGGACTTCATACAATGCCTGCCCTCTAATGAGTCCTCTCTCCTCTCTGTCCCTCTCTTACACACACATTCTTTATCTGTATATCTTCTACCTCTCAAACTTCAGAGGCCAAGGCGCATTTGTAACAAGTAAGACTAAAAAAGGTAGACCAGAAATTTTATTTTTAAGAATGGATAAGAAATAATAATTATAGAAGTTGATTTGAAGGAAGAATTAGTAGTTTTTGGATGTGTTCTAAAAGGACTGTTTTTAATATTTTTGAAATGAAAGTATCTTTCATTGAAATCTAAGTATCTTTCTTGAAGTAGGGTTGGTAATCTTCTTGTGTTATGTATCTAAAAAATGAATGAGACTAATGTTTAGGATATAAGGAATATACATGCTGATCTTTCTTCTTAAGTGGAAGGTTTAAGCAGTTCTGGCAATTAGACGATGCATGAGCTTTCTCGGGTGGCTTCCATTTACTCCTCTTCAAGATTTCCAACATTTCTCTCATGGAATTAAGGCTGTGTTTTCTCTCTCCTGGTACTCTTGCCTGGAGAATCCAGTGGACACAGGAGCGTGGGGGGCTACAGTTGGGTCTCAACAGTTGGACCTGACTGAAGTGACTTAGCACAAACAGGGTGGAAACACTTGACAATGAAAAACCTTTTTTTTTTTTTTAAGTCTGCATTGTCTTCCAGGTTTCCTGCTAGATCTAAGAAAAGCTAGCTTTGGTTTGGCCATTTTTTTCTTGACCTGGAGAAGGCCTTACTTAGAACATCTCATTTTTTGTAACTCATAAGATCCTGAGAAATAATTATACAGCTGGAATCTGGACCACAAGTCAAGGAGGGAAGATTTTCACCTGACCTTTGTGGCTAGCAAGTCATAGGGAACTCAGGGCTTCTTTTTTTTGGCCTGCAGTTTCTTATTTGTGCAGCGAACAGAAGAATGAAGATCTGAGTGATCTGTGTGGCCTCCTGCTAACAGTCTGAAGTTCGTAACTAGAAAACATTTAAGTTCTCGTGATAGAGTGCATTCTTGGCAAACACGTCAGTGATGTTGATTGTCCCAAAGTGGCTGGGCATGCCCTTGTGCAATTCTTTATTAATTTGTTACCTGTGGCCATTGCTTGAACATTGGTAATGAGAAGCTGTTGATTATCAGGTAGAATATCATCCGTAGGGTTTTCAAATGAGCAAGTGAAACTGCTGAGAAATGTGTATGTATGTTTATTAAGAAATGTTGAATGAATAGATTGGCAAAATATGAAATGCTGAAAAGCAGAGGCACCAAGGATTTTTTTTTTCCTAAGACGATTCTTAATGTTGTAAACTCTCTAGTTTCATTCTATTGGGGTTGTCATTCAGAGTTCACGTCTTAACACTTTTTCAGTGTATCTTACATATCAGGAATAGATTAAGGGATGAATGAGAGATGGTTTCCAGGAGCAACAGATACATAAATAATTTCAAGATAATGTAAATGCTAATATAGAAGTATGGGCAGAGTTGGGGACATGGTGGTGATGGGAGAGAGGGAGCCGGTCATTGTGGCTTGAGGTTCAGGAAGAGCTGTTTGGAGATGCTGCTGATGGAGCTGAGGTGTGAAATGTGTTAAAGGTTGCCTGGTAAAAAACCTTTGGAAAGCTTGTTACCCTGTAAGGACTAGCATAAGCAAAGGTACACACAGCTTGCTGTGTGGAGGGTTGTTGTTGTTGTTTAATTGCTGTGGTGTCTGACTCTTTTGTGACTACATGGACTGTAGCCCGGAATTCCCTGATAGCTCAGTTGGTAAAGAATCCGCCTGCAATGCAGGAGACTCCAGTTCGATTCCTGGGTTGGTAAGATCTGCTGGAGAAGGGATAGGCTACCCACTCTAATATTCTTGGGCTTCCCTTGTGGCTTAGCTGGTAAAGAATCCTCCTGCAATGCGAGACACCTGGGTTCGATTCCTGGGTCGGGAAGAGCCCCTGGAGAAGGGAATGGCTACCCTCTCCAGTATTCTGGGCTGGAGAATTTCATGGTTTGTATAGTCCATGTGGTCGCAAAGAGTCAGACATGACTGAGTGACTTTCCCTTTCTTTAGCCTGCCAGGCTCCTCTGTCCATGGGATTTCCCAGGCAGGAATACTGGAGTGGGTTGCCATTTCCTTCTCCAGAGGATCTTCCCAACCCAGAGATTGAACCCAAGTCTCGTGCAGCTCTTGCTTTGGCAGGCCGATTCTTTACCGCTGAGCCACTAGGCTCCATGGACAATTTGGTATTACTTGGTGAGAGATGCATGACAGGAAGTGGCCAAAGAGGGCTGTAGGGAGGTGACTCCAGGCCTGGAGAAGAGCATCATTGCTAAGGGCACCGACTCTGTAAGTGTTTTCTTAATTTCAATTCTCACCTTCTTTCCCAAGTTACAAAGTAACTTAACTTCTCTGTTCCATGGTTCCTTCACTCATACCATAGGGGTGATAATAACATCAACGTTACAGAATTAAAGTCTTAATATACAGCAAGGGTTTTGATTAGTCCCTGACAACAAGTGCTACATATATGTTGCTAATGCCATTATCTTGGGAGGTATCAGGGATCTGTTGAATGGTTTCACTCCCCTCCTCAAAACCCATCAATCACTTTGCATTTTAGCCTGATCCAGGGGCTTCAGCTGTGGGATTTAGGGTAGGGCTAAGTTTGGAGGCAGGGAGATGTCTAGAATCTCCCTGGAGGGAAAGAGATCTCCCTGGAGGTGGATCTCCCTGGAGGATCTCCTTGCCTCCAGGGAGATCTCTAGGAGAAGGTACTTGGGCAATCTGGGTGTGGGATAGAAAGGACCTTGTACTAGGGCAGGGCAAACTGAGTCGAGAAATTTCTAAGACATAAAAATAATAAAGTGTGTATCAGTGAGTTTTAAGCAGGATTCCCTGACTCAATAACTGGGGTAGGTGGTGCTGTGAACTGAAATGTAAAATACAAGAGGAAGAATGTGTTTTGGGAAGGTTAGCTCTGGACATGTTGAATTTTGAGGCCTCTGTGGAATGTCCAAGTACACTGATGTGTACAGGGACAATTTGCAGTGAGAGAAGCTTGGGAGAGTGGCCAGGGCTGGATCAAGAGGGACAGCAGCTTAAAGGTCATGGTTGGATGTAGGAGGCAGACAGGCTTGGTGGAGGGAGTGTGTCGATTAGAAGAGCCTCAGAGGAGACCTTAAGGCGAGTAATGGTTGAGGAGGAAGAGACCATGAAGGATATGGGGAAGGACTGGCCAATGAAATAGGAGATGAAAGAGAGTTAACAGCTTGGAAAAAATTTTTTTAGAAACAGTAAGTGGTTTTCATTGTGGAAATGCAGAACAGCATCCAGTAAGCAAAGGGGTAAAAATTTTCAGGCCCATTGGGGTTGGCAATGTAGAGATGGATAATAAATTATCTTTTCCTGTAGGGTTCCTAGAAAATCGCCGTCTTTGATGGCGTAGCCATAGGGGTGAAAACTACTTTCTCACCATCAGCTTTCTATTCCCTTTGTTATTCCTCCCCCCCATTTTTTTTTTTTTTTTTAACAAATATGCCCAAGTGCATCAGGGGCCCACTTCTAAAGCCGGGAGTCTTGTCGTCTATCCTGTAAAGCCCCATCATCTTCTATCGCTTTTCTTTCATATTCACCAACTCTGATGCCCCAGTTGTGGGAGTTCTGCTCTTGTCAGGTTTTCATTTTATTTTTTGTCTCTGTTTTGAGATCTTCATTTGCATGACTGCCCAACCTGACAAACAGTTGAATCACATATTGATATTAGGTAAAAATGTTGCATTCACACCCTGAATATGTCAAAACTGTGATATTTATTTCTCTCATAGTCTCAAGTAGTCCATTTTCCAGATTGTGCAGAGGAATTTATGGCTTAATTTGAAAAAAAAAGAAAAAAAGGACTCAAAGTTTCTCACAACCTGCCTTTGTTTCTAAACATGTTTAATTTTTTTTCTCCTTTCCTCCTTCTCTTTGTGTTTTGGAGTTTCAAAGCAGGGTTTGGCAGAGGAAATGGGACAGTGACGTTTTATTTTTTTGTTTTGAAGTTTTTGAGTTTAGCAGACTGTGTTCATAGGGTGTGAATTGCAGGATGTAGTTCTGGGGTCCTCCCTACCAGCAGACCCCACATCAGGGTTATTCTGGGAAACCTTATCCAGGGCTGGCTATAAAATACAGGGCTGAACTTTGTCAAAAGACTAAACAGGAAGCCGATATAAATAACTATTCAATTTTAATTCAGTCTTAGCTACTTTCTCACACATACTTGATAATGTATTTCTTAAAGCATTTTTCTTTAAAAAAAAAAAAAAAATGCTTTAATTCCTTAATTTCCAGGTCACTTTTAGTAGGAAACTCTTTTCACCTTTATGTCTACCCAATGGTATCCTCCCTTTAGCAGGGGAAAAAATTGACATTTAACAACATCAAAGATAAAAAAGAAATTTTGGAGACCATGTAAGCACAGAAATACTTTTCCTCTAAATTGTCTTCTAGATTTTGTTCATGGGCATTTGTATAGTCTTTGGATGCTGACAGAGAATTGTAAAGTTTTAGCAAAGTTAGTAGACAATCTATTTGGTTTAAAAACAGAATTTCTTAACAGTTTCTTCATTATTTTCCCCTTTCCAAAAACCTTTTTATACTTTTTTCCCCTTAATACCACAGATACTGTATATGAGTTTATGTGCTGTATATATATCTTTGCTTTGTAGGTTAAAAGAGATATTTTTCCCCCACCCAAGAACCTTTTCCAGGTGGTACTAGTGGTAAAGAACTTGCCTGCCAAAGCAGGAGATGTAAGAGATGCAGGTCTAATTCCTGGGTCAGGAAGACCCCCTGGAGAAGGAAATGGCAACCCACTCCATATTCTTTCCTGGAGAATCCTATGGACACAGGAACCTGGCAGGTTCATAAGGTCGCAAAGAGTCAGACATGACTGAAGTGACTCGGCACACAGGCACGCGAGAGAACCTCTTGCACTCCGTTGGGAGGCAGTGTTACCCTGTTGAAGATAAGTGATTTAATAGGACAGAGAAAACATGTTTAAATACTTATATAACTCAGTTATAATCTAAACCAGGTATAATTTGCTTAAATACATTTATAAGACTAATATTACTTTTAGTGTCTTCATGGAAGAAGATACTTAGATGACATGGGGAGAATTAAAAGAAAAGCTTTCTTCCATGGGTTATTTTTTTTTTTTCAGATACACAGATTTCCCTGGCTTCCAGAAGGACCAGAGTGTGGCCCTACTACTAGATGATAGGAATATCTCTCTTTTAACTCTGATCATTTATTTTAGGATGACATGAGTAATCTGAGAATATAGGAGATTGTTTCAGAGTTCATCTATTGATTTTTTCAACTGTTGACTGGTTTGTATCAGACACATTCTGTATATAAGCCACTCTTCTAGGCTTGATAGCAGAGTTCCGAGACAAGTACTTAGGACATGCTCCCTGACTGCAGAGACCTTGTAATCGTATTGGACAAAATGAATACAGACGAGGGAAAAAGTATCATGGTTCAGTTATCACAGGATTGAAATAGTAGAGGGGGACCCAGTAGAGTAGATGGTATATTATACATTGCCAAATGAGAATGAGGTAAATTCTGTGCCTGGGTAGAGAAAGATGAGATATCTAGACGACAGTGGTCCATGAAGATATTACACAGGAAGAGAGCTGGGGCTGGAAGGCTATTGAATGGAATCATATGATTAGGAGAAGGCACCAGGGTGAGCCAAAAATAGGGCAGGCAGGCCAAATGAGAGGAAGCCAGCTTGATTGTCCTGATGGGTGTGTGTCCGACAGGAATGTGGGGGATATGGATGTAAAGATCTGATAGGGAGAAATTCACCACAAAGTTTTCTATGTGACTACCCCATTATCTGCAAAGTTTAATTTTCCCCATGTCATCTGAATATCTTCTTCCATGAAGACAGCTAAAAGTTTTTCACATAGTCCTGAGATCTCTTTTTATGTCCCCAGCTGGTTTTAGTGCGCAGAGAACTTTGGGGTCACTCTAAATCCAAGGATTCAGGCCAAAGAATTTGAGCGTTAGGCCGTATTCAATGGGCCACCTGATATTTTGGAAAGATTCTTCAGGCCATAGTGTTCAGGAATATGTAAATGACAGGAGTGGCAAGAGGACAGAAGCCAGGGGTTCATGGAGAAAACATTTGCCAAGTGGGATGTGTTGAGTGCCTGAACTGGGTGATGACATTGGGGATGAGAGAAAAGTTACCTGAATTTGACTGTGGTGGCAGGGATAGAGAAAAGGGGGCAGATTAAAAAATACATATGTATTAGGAGATAAATGTGACCAGTCTTATTTGTTTATAGGAGGAGCTTGAGGAGGTTAGTTTGGACATGTTCAGTTCAAGGCCTCCATGAGAAGTCTCTTTATATGTGCAGTATTTGCTCTGATAGCCTGAAGCTTGGAGGAGAGGTTGGAGCTATGGCAAGAGATCTGGGAGTGGCAGCTTAAAAGTGGTTAAGTGTTGAAAGTGGATCTGCTCCCTGGAGGGAGTGTGTACATGAGAAAAACATTGGCCAAAAGGGAGATGCTGGGACCAGTAATGATTGAGTCGGTGGGGAGGTAGGTTTGAAAGAACAGCCTGGATCTTATTTCTAATTGGATATGGAAAGCAAAGGCTGAAGTTTTAGAATTAGGTAATTTGGTAAATGATGTCAGTATTAACTTATAACTCTTACAATGGTCTAGGTTACTTTGTTCAACATCCAGTCAGCATTTGGAATCTTACATCTTATTGGCCAGCCCAGTCATTTCTAGTGTTTCAAGGAAAAGAGTGTCTGTTCGTATCTTAGAAATTTTTGGATGACTGGGTTGTAAGGTCTGGAGGACTGGTTTCGTGTCTTTTGCAGCAGGCATAAGCAGTGCCCCTGGGCTTGATTTTTGCCTGTCCACACTCAAGAAAAATTTGTTTGTTGTATGAATGAGTAATTAGAGTCAGATGAATCCAAGAAAGTGAAGATTGAGGAAAAGACTTGAATTTGAGAATTTGCAGATCATAATGACGACAGAGGATGAGATGGTTGGATGGCATCTCCGACTCAATGGACATGGGTTTGGGTAGACTCCGGGAGTTAGTGATGGACAGGGAGGCCTGGCGTGCTGTGGTTCATGGGGTCACAAAGAGTCGGACACGATCGAGTGACTGAACTGAACTGAATGATCTTAAAGAAGCTAGTTTCAAATTAGAGAATAAAAAGTAAATAAGGGAAAGCAGAAGGGTTTATGGAGTTTATCTGGAGAGAAATATTTTCATCTGACAGAGAAAAAAATAGGAGTAAATGAAGGGAGTTTTATTAGTTTCAAAACAATGAGGGAACATCTTTGTAGATCTTGTTTATCTGTTAACTTTGAATGAGTGTACAATAAGAAGATTTGGCTCAGGAAATGGTCCCTCAAAGAATCCCTGAACTTTCTAGGACATGCCTACTGTTTCTGGGATATTGTTATGAAGAAGGAAATGGCAACCCACTCCAGTGTTCTTGCCTGGAGAATCCCAGGGGCGGGGGAGCCTGGTGGGCTGCCGTCTATGGGGTCGCACAGAGTTGGACACGACTGAAGCGACTTAGCAGCAGCAGCAGCAAGGGATTAAGTTAGAAATCTATCAATTACTGAGCCAATTACAGTAATCAGTTACAAATTGGTCAGTTACCAATTTATCAATTTTATGTCTCCCTGGGGTGACATAAAAATGAAGAGCCAAGGAGTGCGGTGTTGACAGTCCATCTGACCTATTTTTATGTTCCGTGTGAATTGATAGAGTATTACCAGAAGGGGCTTCATTGTAGAATTAATAGAACAGTCATGGAAGGACTTCATAAATCCAGATCCTCTTTTCCCAGAGATGTCTGCTCAGGAACCAGGAGGCTTTTTAGAACTTGCGGCATAGCCAGTCAGCAGCTTCAGCACCTGGCCCCAGATCACCCAGCTTCTGTTCAATTTTTTGGTTACTGCATCACCTTGTCTCTTTGAGAAGATTTTAAAATTTAAGATTTTGTGTATTCAAAGAGCTTCTCTGCTCATTTAATCTGAAGAAAGAATTTAAAACTTGTTATTTAGTGTAACATCTGCCTAATTCAAAAAGACGGAGATATGACTATTTTGTTGACCACGGACTGTTCCAGAGAGTTTTTTGCATAATTCCTCCTCAGATTCAGTGACTACTTGTGTGTCCTGAATTACTCATTTCTTTTGAAGATCATATGAGATACTTAAAGATTTCTTTGAGAGTTTATTTGAGAGAGATTGAGTAAAGGGATGGGATGCTATCTGAAAGTTATATTTATAGAAAGACAGCAGGGGGGAGATTGAAGTTAATGAAAGGCAACCTCAAACATAATTACAAGTAGGCAGAAGAAAATTCTCCTACTCCCAAATTAAATTTGAATCCATAAAGAAAAATTTATTTGGACTCAGCATTTTTCTTATTCATTTTAGAAGTAGATTGCATTGAAAATTAACATTGAGACTAGTAGTAGCAATAGTTGAAATTATATTTTTCATTTCAAAATTTTAAATTGTAAAAATACTAAAAACACCAGCAGTGCTATAATTTTTAATTCTGATGGTTCACTGTCTGATGACATTTTTATGGCTGCCTTTTTCTTTGTTAAAATGATGTGTGGAATTAGGGAAATCATGAACAGAGGAAAATGATGGGGAGGGACAGGGCTGGGCAGAGGCAGATAATGGCCACCTTGAACTCAGTTTCCAAAGCCTGATTGGAGAGTTTTCCTACTAAATTGCCTCTGTGATTCAGAAGCTCTTTGCTCTTTTTATAACAGGAAGTGGTGATATTGCTGCTAGTCTAGATTATTTCTCAGATTGACCTTTATTGTGTTTGATTTTGTGATCCCAACTTAAAAAAAAAACTCTTGGGTGTAGACAGGAGAGAATTCTTTCCCATATTTTAGGGAGTGGTATTAAAATACATTCATTTCGTTCAGTAGTTCTATTTAATACTTCCTTACAGATAAAGACCCTTTCTTTCTGTGTGGTTGTGATGTTGTTTGGGTGTGCCTTGCTTTAATGATATTTGACATGAGAAAGTTGGTAAAAATTCATGAAACTACTCATGACCCAGGACCATGAAGTACATGCATTTGTCAGTTATTTTTATGCAGACTGGTCTTATTTCTCAACATTCACAGTATAGTTAGGTGGCGTTTTTATTTTGTGAAGTCTTCTGTTAATTACTGGATATGGGTGAAACCTAGAGTTTTTCCCTTTTAAGGATAATATTTTAGGAAGTCTCTATTGAAGGACAAATGTGTATGGATGAAGGGAACTTCCAGTCGCTTAATTCTGTTGTCTTTTTGTGGAAACTGAGGCCTAGAGAGGGAAGATGACTCATCCCAGATCTAAGAGTGAGAGATCTGGACCTAACTTCTCTTCTCAGATACCTGCTTTTTGTCCATTGGTTAAATTCTACCCCGCGTTTGTCCAGCCTTCCTCTGACCGTCATTAGTTCTTAACTTTGTGTCAGACCTGTGGCCTACTGGCCTCCAATGTGTTTTGCTAGGCCTTCGTACTATTTACAGTTTCTTAAAATTTCTTAAAATGTTGTCAACGTTAAAGATAAAAAAATTTCCACAAACAATTTCAGCTCTGGCTGCTTTTAGAAAACTGTGGAAAGATTATTAGGCTGATTAAGGGCGAGTCTCCATTTGTGAGTGACTGCTGCCCCCTTTGGATGGAACACAGACCTTCAGGTTCATCATGGGAATCACTCTCCATTTCTTTTCTGCTCCTCATTGTCTTAGTAAGCATTTGAGTTTGGAACCTTCCTCTATCCGAATGAGATTTAGTTCCTAGTTACGGCCCACCTGAGATGGACTTTGATGTGTATTACATCTTCTTTTAAATTCTTGCCTGTAGGTAGAGGCTGTCTCTTATTTTCATACATCTTTCTGTTGCCATCGTGCTCTACCAGCTCTATTCTGATGGCCTGCTGCTGCTGCTCCTAAGTCGCTTCAGTCGTGTCCGACTCTGTGCGACCCCATAGACAGCAGCCCACCAGGCTCCCCCGCCCCTGGGATTCTCCAGGCAAGAACACTGGAGTGGGTGGCCTAGAGCATAGTAAATGGTCAATAAAGACTTATTAAGTTGGTACAAAGGTAATTGCAGTTCTGAACCATGAATCAGTGTACTGCAATGAACCAGTGTAACTAGGCTCAAACACATCTTTATTAATTAAAATAGTAACTGTTGCAATCAACACATTTTGCTAGCGAGAAATGTTTGTTTATTCTTGTAGTGTAAAAATCCTTGCTTCAGGATTTGACAAACTCTTGGAAGGCATTTTCTGCCTCTTGGTGGTTGTGGAAATGTTTTTCCTACAAAAAGTTGTGGAGATGCGTAAAGAAATGGTAGTCAGTTGGGGAGAGGCCAGGTGAATATGGTGGCTGAGGCAAAACTTTATGGCCCTATTTGTTCAACTTTTGAAGTGTTGGTTGTGCAACGTGTGGTTGGACATTGTTGAGGAGAAGAACTGAGCCCTTTCTGTTGACCACTGCCAGCTGCAGGCCCTGCAGTTTTCGGTGCATCTCGTCAATTTGCTGAACTTCTCTGATATATTGGTTTTGCCAGGGATTCAGAAAGCTGTAGTGGGCCACACGGGCAGCAGACCACCAGTGACCATTACTTTTTTTTGGTGCAGGTTTGGCTTTAGGAAGTGCTTTTGGATCTTCTTCTCAATCCTTTCAGTTGGTCGTTGTCACCTTCCAGTGGCTGGCCACTGTACTTCTCATCCTCAGGGCTCTCATCTCCTTTGCTAAACTTCTTGAACCACCACTGCACTGTGTGTTCGTTAGCAGTTCCTGGGCCAAATACATTGTTGATATTACAAGTTGTCTCTGATGCTTTACAACTTGAATTTTTAAAAATCGTTTGAATTTGCTTTTTGTCTAACATCATTTCTGTAGCCTCAAATAAGTATAAAATACACAACAACTAGTAAGTCATTAGCAAAAAAAAAAAAAGGCGAGAAATGTGCATTAAAATGATGTATAACATGACCACTTGTATTTAGAAACGTATTCTAATATCAAACGGCAAAGTTCAACAATGCAAAACCGCAATTACTTTTGCACCAATCTAATAGAACCATAGAGCAGAGGACCTCACGTTTTTCTATAATGAGTCTGATAGATGGTAATTATGTTAGTTTTTGTGGACTCTCTTGCAGTTGTTCAACTCTGCTGTTGTACTGTGAAAGCATCCAAGACAAAGCCAAACAAATGGGCATGGCTGTATGTAGTCCAATGAAACTTGATAAATAAAAACAGACAGCAGACCAGATTTGGCTGAGGGGCTGTAATTCAGTGACCCTTGCCATGGAATCTTAGTATTATAAGAAAACTCAAACACTTTACTCTCAGTTTTCATATACATGTTTTTCTGTTTATACTACACACTTATTGTCACACCTTTTCAGTATCCCCTATTTTTTATGAATCTTAACTGCAAGGATTTATTTATAAAACAGTCGCTATTTATGAGGAGAATAAAAGAGGGTGGATAATTTCAGGTTGTTGATTTGAATGTGCTGTATTTGTATTTGTAACAGGTTAACAATTGAGTTGGAGAAGGCAATGGCAACCCACTCCAGTACTCTTGCCTGGAAAATCCCATGGATGGAGGAGCCTGGTAGGCTGCAGTCCATGGGGTCGCTAAGAGTTGGGCACGACACAGAGACTTCACTTTCACTTTTCACTTTCATGCATTGGAGAAAGAAATGGCAACCCACTCCAGTGTTCTTGCCTGGAGAATCCCAGGGACGGGGCAGCCTGGTGGGCTGCCGTCTATGGGGTCGCACAGAGTCGGACATGACTGAAGCGACTTTGCAGCAATAATTGAGTTATCCTAGATTACATGTATTCATGACAGTCTAAATCTAGGTTTTTCTAGGTGGCACATTTTCAGAAATATTCTGTAATGCATACTTTCTCAAAAGACTTGAGTGGGGCAGTTTAATGATACTAATAATAGTTTTATAGAAATGAGTTGTCATATGGTCAGTAATGGCCTGCCACCTATTTTAAATCTTTCTGAATCTATCTCTTAGCAGGTAATAATATTCTACTATTGTTAATACTTGGAAACACGTTCTTAAAATAGCTAAATGATTAAATATTTCCTTGTAGCCATGTTTGCAAGATGATATTTTTTCATACTGTGAAGGGCACTTATTTTTAAGTTTGTAAGATTGTGTGCCTTTAGAGATTTGGATCCAGAGCTTCATTTGTATAATTAATAGATTGTGAAGTATGGGCAAATAGATTTTCAAGTGTTGGAATGGTTATAGCTTTACCTTCATTGGAAAGCTCTGAGGGGAGTTTATTAGTGAGAATTTTTTGGTTGCAGCCAGAAATTGTAAGCTGGCCTAGGATGAAGGGGTAACTGTAGCTTCAGGCTGTCTGGATTCAGAGGTACAGGGAGGTTGTCAGAGGTTACTTGCGTACCCCCGTTTCAGTTCTGTTTTACTCCCTATTGGATCCATCCCCTCCTGGTGGCTAGATGATTGCTAGAAATTCTACAGTCAGCAGCGCCTTCTAAGAAGCCCAATTAGGTGAGTGTGGCTGTGTCAACTGAAAAATGATCATGTGTCATGTTTAGTAAAACAGGGAGAGGGAAGTTAGGCCCAGCCACTGTGATGGATGCCATGAATCTGAAACTTGGACGGGTTTTTCTCATTGGAAATAGGACTGATAGAGAAATATAATAACTGGGAACTAGAAAATGATCTTTGAGGAGCATATATTTGACTCTGGGCCTATCTGGTTTTAAGAAATGGTGGACCATCCAAATAACACCCTTTCTGTTTATTTGTGTCTTCAGTTTCTTTTATCAACATCTCATTTTTAGAAAAGAGATCTTTTACCTCCTTTGTTAAATTTATTCCTAAGTATTTTATTGTTTTTGATGCTACTTTAAATGGATTGATTTATTTCTTTATCAGAAAGTTGGCTGTAGGTGGATAGAAATGCTACTGATTGTTACAGATTAATTTTGTACCCTGAAACTTAACTGATTCGTTAATTACAGTATTTAACAGTTTTTTGGATTGAGTCATTAGGATTTTCTATATATTAAAATCATGTCATCCAAAAATAGACTATACTTTTTCCTTTGCAATTCTGATATTCTTTTGTTTTTCTCTTTCTTGCCTGCTTGTTCTAGCTAATACTTTAGTACTGTGTTGAATAGGAGTGGTTAGTTGGAATTTTTGTCTTGTTCTTAATCTTAGAGGAAAAGTGTCTGACTTTTCATCACTGAGTATCATGTAGCTATGAACTTGTCATATATGGCCTTTATTATGTTGATGTGTTCTTTCTATGCCGAATTTAAAAGTTTTTATGGATAGATGTTGACTTTTGTCAGATGCTTTTTCTGTACCTATTGAGATGATCATGTGGTTCTGTTAATGAGATATGTCACACTAATTTTGTGTTGGTTGAACCATCATTGCATCCCAGGTATAAATCTCACTTGATAAGTGATTGTTTTCATGTGCTGCTGAATTTGGTTTGCTAGTATCTTATTGAGAATTTTGTACCTATATTCTTCAGGGATATCGGCCTATAGTTTTCTTGTAGTGTCCTTTTCTATGTTTTGGTATCCAGATAATATTGGTCTTATAAAATGAGTTTGGGAGTATTCCCTTCTCTGATTTTTTTTTGGCGGGGGGTGGGAGGGGGGTGAGTTTGAGAAACACTGGTGTTAGTTCTCCTTTAAATGTTCAGCAAAATTCACCCGTGAAGCCGTCTGGTCCTGAGGTTTGGGAGAGTTTGATGACAAATTCAGTCTGCTGAGGAGAAAATTCAGAACTCTTTTTTTTTTCAGTGCTTTTTTCTTAACCTTGGTACTTGCAATATAGCTTGTCTACAATGCTGGTATTACATAAGGAATCTTATGGAACATAAAGTTTATAAATAGTTATTTTAAGATGACCCAAACTAATAAATTTGAGGTATTATAAAAAGAAAGGCAGCAAATTATATAATAATACTATTATTATCCTGCTGTTTATTGAGATTATTATTTAAGAAGCGTATTAAAAATCATGTGATCTTAAGGAAAACACCATCCTATGAGGTAGGTATAATTATCTCCATTCCATAGATGAGGAAATAAAAGACAATAAAGCCAAGTAAAGTGCTTTTAGAAGAATATGTAAATATCTATAGAGTGTTTCATTTCCTTACAATTCTGAATAGTAATGTAGGATGATATTTTTACTAACACAACCATTGGGTTAATTGTATTTAGATGGCCACCCATGACTACTGTTAGTTTTGCAGGCTTATTTTTAATAGATTAATCAAAGATTGGGACTTTGAATAGTATTAGGTATCACCAGCAATTCAGAAGTTTGAAGACTTTGTTAATGTGGCCTGACTAATTTATTATTGGATTACTGATGGGACTGGATGCATTTTAACTAGAATTGCTGGCCTGAAAGAAAGAAAACTCATTCCAAAAGACCAACTTCTAACTATTCAGATTGATAGTTCTTTTTTTTTAGATTGATAGTTCTTAATTGTGTTATCATAATATGTTGAGTTTTCTATCAGATGAATACTTTAAGAGACACATTAACTTCCTAGAAGATCTTTCCGATGCTACTCATATAGCTTGTGATGGAGAAAAAAGGCCCATAAATGCTTTCTACGTCCGTGCTGCTAAGTCGCTTCAGTCATGTCCGACTCTGTGCGACCCCATAGACGGCAGCCCACCAGGCTCCCCCGCCCCTGGGATTCTCCAGGCAAAAACACTGGAGTGGGTTGCCATTTTCTTCTCCAATGCATGAAAGTGAAAAGTGAAAGTGAAGTCGCTCAGTCATATCCGACTCTTTGCGACCCCATGGACTGCAGCCTACCAGGCTCCTCCATCCATGGGATTTTCCAGGCAAGAGTACTGGAGTGGGGTGCCATTGCCTTCTCTGTCCATACCAGTCAGTAAAATATTGGAAGACTATAGACAACACTGAAGAAGCAACTTTTACTTAGATATGTAAAATAAAATGTGGAATGTGCTTATTAAAAAAGTACCTAAATGCCAACTTTTATTTTTAAGTGTGGAGGCTTTGACAATGGTAGCTAATAATTGATGACATTTTGAATTTTAAGGAAAAAATATTGAGTTAGAGAAGATGAATTTTAGCAATGTTATCTTCATAGTTTGAACTATTTCAAAGAAATTCATAAAATGGCAATAGCATTTTATAGAGGCAGGAAAACCAACGCTAGGGGAAGTAGAACATAAGGCAATAAAAGGCAGTAGGCAGTTTCCCACTGTATTTCATATGCTAACATTGAAACACAGAGGGTTTTCAAGTTACTCTATTGTTCTCCTTTCCTTCCTTCCTTGGAAGTGAGTTGTTGTATAAGTAGTGTAGGTCTAGTTTGTATACACTGCAAGTGCCTGGACTCCATCCTCAGTGGTTCTGATTCAGTGATCTTGGGCAGGCGGGATCCAGAGATTTGTTATTTTTAAACATTTCCTGGTTGGAAACCACTAGATAAATTCACAAGTCAGTACCACATCTAACTATACTTTGAGAGGATTTCCAGTTATGATAAGGAACCCCATTGTAAAGGCCCAGTTTTGAGTTATTCAATCAGATCACAAATGTTTTCTGAGTGTCTGCACTGTGCTAGGCATTTCTCGTGAGCTGCTGCTGCTGCTGCTAAGTCGCTTCAGTCGTGTCCGACTCTGTGCGACCCCATAGACGGCAGCCCAACAGGCTCCCCCGCCCCTGGGATTCTCCAGGCAAGAACACTGGAGTGGGTTGCCATTTCTTTCTCCAATGCATGAAAGTGAAAAGTGAAAGTGAAGTCGCTCAGTCGTGTCCGACTCTTAACGACCTCATGGACAAGAGCCTATCAGGCTCCTCTGTCCATGGGATTTTCCAGGCAAGAGTACTGGAGTGAGAGTTCTTAATCTAGTTGACAGGGAGAAGAGGGGTAATGGCAAACAGTGCAATATGTTAGGTGTTGTAGAAAGAATATAAATGGAGGTCATTGAGTGTGACTGAAGAATACCTTGGAGGATGATATGGCAATCCACTCCAGTATTCTTGCCTGGAGAACCCCATGGACAGAGGAGCCTGGCAGGCTGCAGTCCATAGGGTCACACAGAGTCAGACACAACTGAAGTGACTTAGCACGCACAAAGAATACATAATCTATCCCAAAGTAGGGCTTTTTGATGCTATTTAATATTGCGGCAGAGTCCCCTACTCTATAACATGGATATGGTCATATTGTGTGCTTTTGGGAAGTTTATTTTTAGATAGAAAGTAAATTAAAGATGAGAATTTAATGACCTGAGATAATTGAGATTCTTGAAATCATTGCAAAGCAGTAAAAATCATAGGTGCTAGATCAGTTAGAATTAGATTCTACTCTCCAGTGTAAGGAGCTTAAACCAGGTAGAAAATTATTTCTATAAACATATTTGGAGGTAAATAGTCTAGAGCTAATATAGTGGCCCCCTGATCTTTCAGAATCCAGTCTCTTTTTACTTTGTTGCTTTATCTGCCAAAGCATGGCTTATACTTTGTTGTCCCAAATGGCTGCTTGAGCTCAAGCCATCATGCCCACATTTCAGGCAGTGGGAAGAAAGGCAAAGAATAGTATTTCCCCTTTTTAAAAGGAAACATCATGGAATTTCATCCTAGTTTTGCTTAATTGCCATATTTCAGAATGTATGGTCACACAACCACAGATAAAGCTGAAAAGTATAGCATTTTCCCCACAGGGCCATGTTCTCTTACTAAGGAAGGAGAGGAAAATAAGTATTGTGGAACCTCTGGCAGCCTTTGCCACGGGGACTCAGACTCCCAAAACCCCAGAGAAACCAAGGACTTTGAAAGCATTTTTTTTTCCAGATGACTTTTTACCCATGTAGATGTTAAGTGTATCGCCTTATCTGCACTAATATCAGGGTTGAAAAAGAAATACTCAATTGAGTTTGCACATAACATTTTTTGATTACAGAAATTAATGTCTTGGATAATAGTGTTAGTGCTTCTGGATTATAGAATATGAAAAACAATGGTAGGAATGGAAGACTTTTCCTTTGCCACTGCCCCAAGTTAGTTCAGTTTTTTACCAAATGCTAGTGCTAGTGATTCCTTCAGATGTTACAAATTGACCTAAATGTTGTTTCCTACCAGGGAGGGTGCTATAAGATGGTGCAGAACCTTTGATCTTGGGGTTAGAAGACTTGGATTTCAATCTTGATTCTACATTTACTCCTTTCATCGTTTTAGAAGAATCATTGGCTTAGTTCAACATCTATAAAGTAGCACTAGTCCTTTACCTCGGGATTATCACTGTGGATTAGATTGGATAGCTATAACACTTGCATTTTAAAATTAGTTAATTTTATCGCTTTCATTTGCCAGTCATAAATATCTGGCCCCAAATCTTAGACAGCTACAGTAAGTCTCTTTGGGGTTAAGCTTTCATATCTCTAAGAATACTTTTTTGGCTCTTGAAATGTGTTGATTGCCTTATTCTTTATTATAGCAACTTGATCTGTTTCCCTTGAGGGTAATTTGGAAAGCTTTTTTTATTTAACCTTTACTCAAGGTTTTTCTTGTTCTTTGAAGAGACGATTGGTCTGTGAAGTTGGCTTTATGTCAAGGTCAAATTCTTGAGTCAGCAGCACTGCTGAAGAATATGAACTTAAGATCGCTTTAGAGATAACTACTTGTTCTCATGCCCTATCTTCTTGAAAAAGACTCTGGTAGGGTAACGTGGGAAGAATGGAGCACCCTTTGGGCCACGGTTCAGTCTTCCGTCTTGTGTTGCAGGCTGGCTTTAGAAGTCAGGAAGGGGACATTTAGTGTCAGCATCCTCAGTGTTCTAATAGTTCCTGGGTTCTTGGCTCTTTTTATTGTTTTGTTTTTGCTTGCTTGTTTTGTTGTTGCTTGTTTTAGAGCTAGGGTTTGGGTTGAAAGTGTTTCAGGCTCAGAATTTGGAGCTGGCACTGAGCACTGGAAAAGTGGTCACATACAGTGCTTCCAGGGCAGAAAGGGCCACTCACCCCCACATCTGGGCTTAGCTTTGGATATAAAAGATTCAGTGGCCTGGTTGTTCCTTCTTCTTGCTTTCTCATTTTGGTTTGCGATTTTAACCTTACAGGTGGGGTAACCATAATGACAGGAAGGATGTTGGGAGTTGGTAATATGGAAAGAAGGGCTGGATGCTTTTCCACACCCCTACAACTATATAGATGAACTCCTCCTCCCCACTAGGTACTCTTGTGGTTTATTTTTTACATTTAAAATTGGAATCCAGTTGGAATTTAGCTCAGAATAAGGTGTGAGGCAACTTTGCTTTTTTCCCTCATGATCAGTCAATTGCTCAGTCCCATCATACATTAAACAGATGAACTATCCATCAGTTTCCCATTGTTTATTTTCCATAGATGGATCAATTTTTGATTAAAAATGTATTTTTGAAGACTCGGCACATTCAAGACAAATCCTGCTAAAGATCACCTCCATTTATCTTAATTAACTAACACAGTACTCTCAGATGGCAACGGTCTTACAGTTTATATTTGGTGTGCCAGGTTTCCAATTGTAGTATTCCTAATGAATTTTTATTTTTGAGAATTGTGTTATTTAATGCTTTGTGTATGCAAAGAAACTTTATTAATAATCCTGTTATGCTATTCTAAATGGACATAATGTAATAGAGCACTGCTGTGCACAGACGTTAGCACATGGAGGTTGGTGCCTGCCCTGTTAGCAGGCAACAATTACTGTGAGTCCATTAGTGGTGCTGCTTATCCACTGGTCGGCACTGCAGTGGGCCCCTCCCCCAAGCAAGCAGTGGTCAGTGAGCGACTGTTGGTGGGCCTGCTCACCCATTGGTCAGCACTGCAGTGGGCTCCTCCCCCAAGCAAGCGACTGTCAATGAAGGAGTGATGGTCATCAGGCAGAGAGAGAGGTAAGAGGCGGATCCTGGCCTTCTCCCAGGGCCCTCCAGCTCACCCCGCCTCAGGCTAGCAGGTGAGCTGGACAGCTCAGGGAACAGAACAGGCTTGGGGCTGTGTCCTGAAGGACTCCGGAGCCCTCGGCAGGGCCACCCACTGGCCAGGCCCAGTCCTTGAGGCAGCAGCGGTGAACCTTTCCCCCCATCCCTGCCTCAGTGACCAGACCTAATAGCAGTGGCTGTCTACCTGGATGCCATCTGCGGGACCTGGCCCCTTCCATTTGGGAGAGCTGAGGAGCCTGAGGGTCGGTTGGGTCCTGGGCACCTGACTCCTTTGTATTGGTCTACCTGTCTAATCACGTGCCATGAGCACACTGGTTGAGTTTGGTCTCTACTGATGGGGAGAGTAGGAAGAATGGGAATGGAGGCAGTGAATTCCCTTATAAATATGCAAGTGCCCTGGCGGTTGTACACATCCCTTCCACTTCCATTCCATTGGTGCCACATGACCACATAGGGCCGCAAGCTGCGTTCTCCAGTTAAGTGGCCATGTGTGTGGTTAAAGTTTTTTTTTTTTTTTGTAAGATTCTTGGGTTCAACAAGCTCTGGTGGGGCACTTTTCAGCTTGGAGAATTTCTGAAAAATTAAGGTGAAGTGTAACTTTGCTCTTGTGCCCTCAGAAAACACAAGATGCTACTTGCCATAGTAAAAGATCACACTTAACCAGGATAGAGGTTTCCCTGTGCATGTCTGAGTAGTCTTATTTTAAATGCCTCCAGCAAAACACGCCCTGCTTTTTTGACTTCAGTCTTAGTTTTCCAACAGGAACCTATTGCTCTTTGATTATTAGGAAAGGGGTTCAGGTGGAGGAGATTGCTACAGTTTTATTACATTTGTATGGGGGGTAGAGTGGGCAGTCATGAAATTCCTTGTACTTCTCACAAATTTCACTCTTGAAAGGTAATCTCTGTCAATCCCCAGAGTCTTTTGGTTGATTTTCTGCCCATAGTTTTAGTTCTGATGAAGGATGTGTTTTCTCACACACATTACCTTACCCTTTTTGACACTTTTTGGGTCCTTTTGGTCATTTTCTTGTAGAGCACATTTTTAAGTCTGTTTTTACTTTGCCATTTTATTGTAGGCCTTTATTCTTATTTTAGTTAAATTTCAGATAATTTATTTCCATGTTCTTATACATGTTTTTCCAGCCTGATTGAGATATAATTGGCATATAACATTGTAAGTTTAAAGTGTACAGTGTGATGATTTGATATGTTTAGTGTGTGAAATTTACACATCCATCACCTCGCATATTACAATGGTAAAAGGTAAAAACATGTAAGATCTACTTGCTTAGCAACTTTGCAATTTATATACAGCATTAATAACCATCTTCTTAAAAAGCCCTGCCGTCATGGTAAAACCCTTAGAGATTCTTTCATCTTAGATTGAGAGGCTGAGAGGCAGTATTAAAAGTAATAAAAAATGTTTCTGATGATCTTATGGTGACTTGAAAATGTATACTGAACAGTTATTTTCTTTTACCTCAGAGCCCAACACATATTTGTATCATTGTGATGCAGGCCAATGATAAGGGAGCCTTATAAGTGAGCAATTCCCCATGTAAAACTTGAATATACAATTTGGAGATGATTGATCACTGAATCCTGGTTCCACTTATTCCCCACTCTTATCCTCACTAGTTTTTAAACTTACTCTGCCAGTGCTCAAAATCCCACAAATTTCTAATGTGTTTGATGCAATTAGGGAAAACCACTAGACCGTTCAGGTATGACCTAAATCAAATCCCTTATGATTATACAGTGGAAGTGAGAAATAGATTTAAGGACCTAGATCTGATAGATAGAGTGCCTGATGAACTATGGAATGAGGTTCGTGACATTGTACAGGTGACAGGGATCAAGACCATCCCCATGGAAAAGAAATGCAAAAAAGCAAAATGGCTGTCTGGGGAGGCCTTACAAATAGCTGTGAAAAGAAGAGAAGGGAAAAGCAAAAGGAGAAAAGGAAAGATAGAAACATCTGAATGCAGAGTTCCAAAGAATAGCAAGAGATAAGAAAGGCTTCTTCAGTGATCATTGCAAATAAATAGAGGAAAACAACAGAATAGGAAAGACTAGAGATCTCTTCAAGGAAATCAGAGATACCAAAGGAACGTTTCATGCAAAGGTGGGCTCAATAAAGGACAGAAATGGTACGGACCTAACAGAAGCAGAAGATATTAAGAAGAGGTGGCAAGAATACACAGAAGAACTGTACAAAAAAGATCCTCACAACCCAGATAATCACGATGGTGTGATCACTGACCTAGAGCCAGACATCCTGGAATGTGAAGTCAAGTGGGCCTTAGAGAGCATCACTACGAACAAAGCTAGTGGAGGTGATGGAATTCCAGTTGAGCTATTTCCAATCCTGAAAGATGATGCTGTGAAAGTGCTGCACTCAATATGCCAGCAAATTTGGAAAACTCAGCAGTGGCCACAAGCCTGGAAAAGGTAAGTTTTCATTCCAATCCCAAAGAAAGGCAATACCAAAGAATGCTCAAACTACCGCACGATTGCACTCATGTCACACGCTAGTAGAGTAATGCTCAAAATTCTCCAAACCAGGCTTCAGCAATATGTGAACCGTGAACTTCCTGATGTTCAAGCTGGTTTTAGAAAAGGCAGAGGAACCAGAGATCAAATTGCTGGATCATGGAAAAAGCAAGAGAGTTCCAGAAAAACATCTATTTCTGCTTTATGGACTATGCCAAAGCCTTTGACTGTGTGGATCACAATAAACTGTGGAAAATTCTTCAAGAGATGGGAATACCAGACCACCTGATCTGCCTCTTGAGAAATTTGTATGCAGGTCAGGAAGCAACAGTTAGAACTGGACATGGAACTACAGACTGGTTCCCAATAGCAAAAGGAGTACGTCAAGGCTGTATATTGTCACCCTGTTTATTTAACTTCTATGCAGAGTACATCATGAGAAACGCTGCACTGGAAGAAACACAAGCTGGAATCAAGATTGCCGGGAGAAATATCAATAACCTCAGATATGCAGATGACACCACCCTTATGGCAGAAAGTGAAGAGGAACTAAAAAGCCTCTTGATGAAAGTGAAAGTGGAGAGTGAAAAAGTTGGCTTAAAGCTCAACATTCAGAAAATGAAGATCATGGCATCCAGTCCCATCACTTCATGGGAAATAGATGGGGAAACAGTGTCAGACTTTATTTTTGGGGGCTCCAAAATCACTGCAGATGGTGACTGCAGCCATGAAATTAAAAGACGCTTACTCCTTGGAAGAAAAGTTACGACCAACCTAGATAGCATATTCAAAAGCAGAGACATTACTTCGCCAACAAAGGTTCGTCTAGTCAAGGCTATGGTTTTTCCTGTGGTCATGTATGGATGTGAGAGTTGGACTGTGAAGAAGGCTGAGCACTGAAGAATTGATGCTTTTGAACTGTGGTGTTGGAGAAGACTCTTGAGAGTCCCTTGGACTGCAAGGAGATCCAACCAGTCCATTCTGAAGGAGATCAGCCCTGGGATTTCCTTGGAAGGAATGATGCTAAGGCTGAAACTCCAGTACTTTGGCCACCTCATTCGAAGAGTTGACTCACTAGAAAAGACTCTGATGCTGGGAGGGATTGGGGGCAGGAGGAGAAGGGGACGACAGAGGATGAGATGGCTGGATGGCATCGCTGACTCAATGGACGTGAGTCTCCGTGAATTCTGGGAGTTGGTGATGGACAGGGAGGCCTGGCGTGCTGCGATTCATGGGGTCACAAAGAGTCGGACACGACCGAGCGACTGATCTGATCTGATCTGATGTTTCTTTAAGCATAGGCAGAGGGTTTTAGTAAAATGAGACAAATGTCTCAACATAAATAATTGGAGCACAAGTAAGAGTAGAGTTTTAATTAGTATGAAAAAGGGGTGTTGTTTAAATGGATGTATGCCATGGGCAATATATGATTACATTATGAAACACTGGCATATTATAAAGGCCCATAGAATTTCATATAAGTGACGACAATAGAAATTATTCTTGGTCAGGCTCCTCCTCCTAAGTTGTTGGCTTAGAGATATTGTGTGTTCAGATTAAAAAAAATAAAGGCCGTTGGAACAAGTACATCATTTGTCTTTTTCTACCTAATGCTCCAATTGTAATGGGTAGAGTATATTCCTTAATGCTTGTGGTTTGGTAATACCACTGATTTTCTAGAGCTAGCCTCAGCCATAGCAGCCTACTGAATATAGTCCTTTAAGTAAATAATTAATTGGCATACTTAATCTCAACTGACATTATTAGTAGGGTTGACTGAAAACTAAAGAAAATCAGTGGTATTACCAAACCACAAGCACTAAGGAATATACTCTATCCATTACAATTGGAGCATTAGGTAGAAAAAGACAAATGATGTACTTGTTCCAACGGCCTTTATTTTTTTTAATCTGAACACACAATATCTCTAAGCCAACAACTTAGTAGGAGGAGCCTGACCAAGAATAAATTTCTATTGTCGTCACTTATATGAAATTCTGTGGGCTTTTATAATATACCAGTGTTTCATAATGTAATCATATATTGCCCATGGCATACATCCATTTAAACAACACCCCCTTTTTCATACTAATTAAAACTCTAATCTCTTGTACTCCAATTATTATTTATTTAAAGCTAGAGAATAATTTCATGACTGTGGTAGTATTATATCTCAGCACTTCATGGGTCATAGAATTTGAGACTTAAAAAAGGACTAACTTGTTTTGGAAAGGAGTAACTGTCCTTGCCAAAGTTTTGAAAAGTGGCAGAGCAGATTGTACCAACACAGCTTATCATCATCCATGGATCAAGACATCAGAAGTTTTATTGATAAAGGCATTAAAAAAAATCTTTTCCAAATACTGGTCTCATGATTTAAAAAACAGCGAGATCAACTTTCTTATTACTACTTAAACCTTCTAGTACCTAGTTGATGAAATAACTAGTTATTTCCATTCCATGAGATGCTTTGAATCAATTGTTAATGCCTGTACCTTACTAAAAGCTCCCTATTTGAATATTTTGAATTAAAAAAATGCATAACATTTAAACAGTATAGAAGTATAGTAAAAAAAAAAAAAAAGAACTCCTCCATTACTTTTCCCAGTAATACACATTTCTGCTCAGAAATAGTTTGGTAAACTATTAACATGGGCTTCTGTGGTGGCTCAGTGGTAAATAATCTGCCTGCCAATGCAGGAGACTTGGGTCCAGTCCCTGGGTCTGATCGATCCTCTGGAGGAGGGCACGGCAACCCACTCCAGTATTCTTGCCTGGGAAATTCCATGGACAGAGGAACCTGGCAGGCTACAGTTCATGGGGTCACGAAAGAGTCAGACATAACATACCAACTAAAAACAACAAGCTTTTAACGTATTTGTTCAGTCACTAAGTCATGTCTGACTCCTTGCGACCCCATGAACTGCAACATGCTAGGCTTCCTTGTCCTTCACTGTCTCCCAAAGTTTGCTCAAATTCGAAGCCATCCAACCATCTTATCCTCTGTGTCCCCCTTCTTTCTCCTCTTGCCCTCACATTTTTCTAGCATCAGGGTCTTTTCCAATGAGTTGGCTCTTGGCATCAGGTGACCAAAGTATTGGAGCTTCAGCTTCAGCAGCAGTCCTTCCAATGAATATTTAGGGTTAATTTCCTGTTAACATATATCTGTGCTTAAACATGTGTACATGTGTACATTTTTAAGAAGGTAAATCATGCTACTCATTCTATAACTTCATATTTTTAAACTATATATTTTAGACATCATTCTATGTCATTACATTATTTTTAACTGTAAAAAGTATGAAGTTGTATATGTTTTCACTCTTAATTTCAGAGAAAGATGCAAAGAATTAAGTTCTTTTATTAACATTAACATACTAAGTTAAATAAAGCTATGCCCCAAGTACTGATTCTCATTCTTCAAAGAGCCCTTTTCAGATTTTTGGCAGGTCATTGGAATGCTGAGGTTGTGTGTTGAGAGTAGTTTTAATATCTGGAGGTTGGACTAATAATAATAAGTTAGCTTTATACATCAGTGTTAAATATTTCTAAATATTTTAAGATATTATTACTTAATAAACAATGCATAATTTAAACAGATTATTTTGGATAGTTTATTTATAATCAACTCAGAATTCAAGAGAGGTTACTTTTTCTTTTTCACTAAGCATGTAACAATGTGACTTCAAATTCACATTTGCATTTAGTTATTAAGTCTGATCCAGATTTGGCTTCATATTTTCATAGTTCTTTTTAAGACGTGTCATCAAAAAATTAAGGTTGATAATTTCCCTATGTTTATATATTGCAATTTTATTATTGTGAATTTTCTGGAGTGAGACCAGAACTCTTCCAAATAAAGTTCCTTTGTGTTCTGTGAGCTTGCATGTCCACTAGAGGGTGCATTTTACTCTTTTTCTGAATAAAGTCTACTGTATTATGTTCTCATTTTCAAGGGATAGGTGTGTTAACAATTATCAGAAAACAGATTTCCTAAAATTCTTAAACATGGACACCAGAAGATTGTCATTTAAAAGTCTAACTCATTAATATGAGTGTATTAAAATAGTGGCATTGAAACTAGTAGGGCCCCAGGAGGAAGCACCACTGGGTAGGGAAGCTTCATGGACAGTGTATAGGATCTGATGTGGCATGGAAGGAAGGGCTTCCCGGGTGTTTCAGTGGCCAAGAACCCGCCTGCGATGCAGGAGCCACATGAGACATGGGTTTGATCTCTGGGTCGGGAAGATACCCTGGAGGAGGGCATGGCAACCCATACCAGTATTCTTGCCTGGAGAATCCCATGGACGGAGGAGCCTGGTGGGCTACAGTCCATAGAGTCACAAAGAGTCAGGACATTACTGAAATGACTTAGCACTAGCATGTGGCATGGAAAGATCAGCCAAAGTCAAATACAATAATATCACTGTTCTCAAACTTTTTGGTCTCAGGACCTCTCTACATCACTGAAAGTTATTAAGGCCTATAAAGAGCTTTGTTTATGTTTATTAAACATAGCTATCATTTATTAAATAGCAAGTGAAACACTCTAAAAATGTTTATTTACTAATTCATTTAAAAATAGCAGTAATAAACTATTACCTATTAATATGAATGACATTTTTCCGTAAAAATAGCTGTTTTCCCAAATGAAAAAAATTAGCAAGACAAGTGGTATTATTTCAGATTTTTACAGATCTTTTAACGACTGGCTTAATAGAAGATTGTTAGATTCTCATGTGTGCTTCTGCATCTAATCTATTGCAGTAGGTTTCTTTGGTTGAAGTACATTTAAAAAAAAAAAGTAGCTTCATGAAGACATAAAGTTGCAATCAGGAGGAGAATTTTGATATTATTTCTAACAATCATGAGTATTTTGTGATTCTGAGCCCATTCTCAAATGATAGTTTCTTAAAGGTTAGCTGCAATGCTGAACCTGAAACCAATCCGTGAACTTATTGTAGCCTATTTTGTTGAAAATCCACTGGTCTGTTTTAGAAGGATATCTCACCCATGCATGATTTTGATTCATTGAGTTACAAGATTCCAGAATTGACACAATATATTAAAAAAGTCACATTTGTTAATATCACCAGTGATCTCATTAGAAAAGGATTTCAGTATTGGGATTTTGTCAAGTTCATGGTGGCAGATAAAGGTTTTCCAAAAATTTAATTTTCATTTGAAAGCTTAAATTTATCATTGGCAAAATACTAACAGTTGTCTTCCTTGAATTGACAAGCTTACTTCATTTATTTTTCAGAAAATGTTTGTGAAATATGCAAGTTTGGAAAATTATACTTTGTTAGTGATTTTTTTCAGTAAAAAGGGAGTTCCATGAAAGAAAAAAGCCAGTTCAGTTCATTAACTAACTTTTCTTGCTACAACTCTCGTACTTTGTTATGTAGCAAAAATGCTCTATGCATATCTTCCATTTCATCATAAAATAATAGAAAGGTAATAATAAAGATAAAACATAATAATTAGGAGGCATATACCCCAGTGTTTGTTGCAGCACTATTTACAGTAGCTAGGATATGGAAGCAACCTAGATGTCCATCAACAGATGAATGGATAAAGAAGTTGTGGTACACATGTACAGTGGATTATTGCTTAGCCATAAAAAAGAGCACATTTGAGTCAGTCCTAATAAGGTAGATGAACCTAGAGCCTGTTATGCAGAGTGAAATAAGTCAGAAAGAGAAAAACAAATATCTTATATTGACACCTGTATAATAGGCTAATAGAGTTTTGCCAAGAGAACACACTGGTCATAGCAAACACCCTCTTGCAATAGCACAAGAGAAGACTCTACACATGGACATCATCAGATGGTCAATACGGAAATCAGATTGATTATATTCTTTGCAGCCAAAGATGGAGAAGCTCTATACAGTCAGCAAAAACAAGACCAGCTGACTTGTGGCTCAGATCATGAATTCCTTATTTCCAAATTCAGACTAAAATTGAAGAAAGTAGGGAAAACAACTAGACCATTCAGGTATGACCTAAATCAAATCCCTTATGATTATACAGTGGAAGTGACAGGATTAGATCTGATAGGCAGAGTGCCTGAAGGACTATTGACGGAGGTTCGTGACATTGTACGGGGGCAGTGATCAAGACGATCCCCAAGAAAAAGAAATGCCATAAGGCAAAATAGTTGTCTGAGGAGGCCTTACAAATAGCTGTGAAAAGAAAGAGAAGCGAAAGGCAAAGGAGAAAAGGGAAAGATGTACCTATTTGAATGCAGAGTTCCAAAGAATAGCAAGGAGAGATAAGAAAGTGCAGTGATCAGTGAACCTCAGTGATCAGTGCAAAGAAATAAAGGAAAACAATAGAATGCAAAAGACTAGAGATCTCTTCAAGAAAATCAGAGATACCAAGGGAACACTTCATGCAAAGATGGGCTCAATAAAGGACAGAAATGGTATGGACCTAACAGAAGCAGAAGATGCTAAGGAGAGGTGGCAAGAATACACAGACGAACTATACAAAAAAGATCTTCACCACCCAGATAATCATGGTATGATCACTGACCTAGAGCCAGACATCCTGGAATGCGAAGTCAAGTAGGCATTAGGCAGCATCACTATGAACAAAGCTAGTGGAGGTAATGGAATTCCAGATGACCTATTTCAAATCCTAGAAGATGATGCTGTGAAAGTGCTGCACTCAATATGCCAGCAAAATCGGAAAACTCAGCAGTGGCCACAGGACTGGAAAAGGTCAATTTTCTTTTTTTTTTTTTTTAAGGCGACTCGCTGGGCCGCTCGCCGGTCCGCAGCTCCGGGTCTCACAACTGACTCAACCCCACACCAGCCGCCGCGGCCACGCGCACTCAGGACTGGAAAAGGTCAATTTTCATTCCAATCCCAAACAAAGGCAATGCCAAAGAATGTTCAGACTACCACAGAACTGCACTCATCTCACATGCTAGCAAAGTAATGCTCAAAATTCTTCAAGCCAGGCTTCAACAGTATGTGAACCATGGATTTCCAGATGTTCAAGCTGGATTTAGAAAATGCAGAGGAACCAGAGATCAAATTGCTGACATCCGTTGAATCATCAAAAAAGCAAGAGAATTCCCGAAAAACATCTGTTTCTGCTTTATTGACTACGCCAAAGCCTTTGACTGTGGATCACAACAAACTGTAGAAAATTCTGAAAGAGATGGGAATACCTGCCCACCTGACCTGCCTCCTGACAAATCTGTATGCAGGTCAAGAAGCAACAGTTAGAACTGGACTTGGGACAACAGACAACTGGTTCCAAATCGGAAAAGGAGTACGTCAAGGCTGTAGATTGTCACCTTGCTTATTTAACTTATATGCAGACTACATCATATGAAATGCTGGACTGGATGAAGCACAAGCTGGAATCAAGATTGCCAGGAGAAATATCAGTAACCTCAGATAATGCAGATGACACCACCCTTATGGCAGAAACCAAAGAAGAACTAAAGAGCCTCTTGATGAAAGTGAGAGAGGAGAGTGAAAAAGTTGGCTTAAAACTTAACATTCAGAAAACTAAGATCATGGCATCTGATCCCATCACTTCATGGCAAATAGATGGAGAAACAATGGAAAAAGTGACAGACTTTATTTTTTGGGCTCCAAAATCATTGCAGATGGTGACTGTACCCATGAAATTAAAAGACGCTTACTCCTTGGAAGAAAATTTATGACCAACCTAGACAGCATATTCAAAAGCAGAGATATTACTTTGCCAACAAACATCCACATAGTCAAAGCTCTGGTTTTTCCAGTAGTCATGTGTGGTTGTGAGAATTGGACTATAAAGAAAGCTGAACGCTGAAGAATTGCTGCTTTTGAACTGTGGTGTTGGACAAGACTCTCGAGAGTCCCTTGGACTGCAAGGAGATCCAACCAGTCCATCCTAAAGGAAATCAGTCCTGAATATTCGTTGGAAGGACTGATGCTGAAGTTGAAACTCCAATACTTTGGCTACCTGATGCGAAGAACTGACTCATTTGAAAAGACCCTATGCTGGGAAAGATTGCAGGTGGGAGGAGAAGGGGACAACAGAGGGTGAGATGGTTGTTTGGCATCACTGACTCAATGGACACGAGTTTGAGTAAACTCCAGGAGTTGATGATGGGCAGGGAGGCCTGGTGTGCTGCAGTCCATCGGGTTGCAAAGAGTCAGGCATGACTGAGGGACTGAAATGAACTGAACTGAACTGAACTGAACACCTATATATGGAATCTAGAAAGATGGTACTGATGAGCTTATTTAAAAGCCAGTAGTGGGGACGCAGACATAGAGAACTTGTGGACACAGTGGGGGAGGATAGGGTGGGATGAATTGAGAGAGTAGCATGGAAACGTATAAATTACTATATGTAAAAGAGATAGCCAGTGGAAATTTGCTGTATGATGCAGGGAGTTGAAATCAGGTGCTCTGTGACAACCCAGAGGGGTGGAAGGTGGGAGAAAAGTTCAAGAGGGAGGGGACTTATGTATACCTATGGTGATTCATGTTGATGTATGACAGAAACCAACACAATATTGTAAAGCAATTATCTTCCAATTAATTTTCTAAAAGGTAACATGTAATAATTAAACATAATTTAAAAATCGCATGTGAGCAAAAGTCCTTTCAAAGTCTAAGACAATGAATTTAGTACAATTAATAATGTTTACAGCTTCAGCAAGGCTATTCGTAAGTGGAACTGACATTACTTTTGCCAACGCATAGCAGAGAAAAATACAATGGCTGCTCTAGAGTTTGGTGCCACTGCCATGAGTTGTGCTAAGAGGCCAACAGTTTTACTCACCATCAGTGCAAATGCTAACACAGGGCAAGAGGTAAATAACGTATTATGAAAATCATATTTCATTAATGGTATTATTAGGAAAATAACTTGGACCCTGCAAGTCCTCTAAAAGGATTTTGGGAACCCAGGAGTCCAGGGACTTTGAAAACAGCTGCAGCAGCAAAAGGGTAGGGCTGGACATTGTGGGTTGTGGAGGCCATTGTGGACAAGGACAGGGAGCTGAAAGGGATCTGAGAGTAGACTGTAGTTGTGGTTCTGGTGGGAGTAGAAGGAAGTCACTGTAGAAAAGATGTGTCTTGAACATGGAATGGAACTTTGAGGTACTTTAAAACAAATTCCAAGCCTCTTCTTTTCATTCACCCCCTCTTCCCTCTCCTGGAGGGTCCCAGTGGCTCAGACGGTAAAGAATCCGCCTGCAGTGCTGGAGACCTGGGTTCGATCTCTGGGTTGGGAAGATCCCCTGGAGAACAGAATGGCTACGCATTCCAGTATTCTTGCCTGGAGAATTCCATGAACAGAGGAACCTGGCGGTTCATGTCCATGGGATGTGCGTGCGCGTGCACGCACACACACACACACACACACGCTCTCTCTCACTCTTCCCACTCCAGCCCTGTTTCTCTCTCACTTCTGCTCTGGTTCTTCTATTTTTGCCCCCAAAAGGAAGCATAGGGCCTTGCTTTTTTCTATGTAGACTTTAAAATATAAACATTAGTGTTTTGTTTTTTTTTTTTTTAAAAGGTTTTATTTTATATTGGAGTGTAGTTGATTTACAATGTTGTGTTAATTTCAGGTGCACAGCAAAGTGATTCAGTTATATGTATACTTATATCCTTTCTTTTTCAGATTCTTTTCCCATAAAGGTTATTACAGAGTATTGATTCACATTCCTTGTGCTATACAGTAGGTCCTTGTTGACTATCTGTTTCATGTATAGTAGTGTGTATACGTTAATCCCAACCTCCGAATTTATTCCCCACTCCCCACCCCCCACTTTCCCTTTGGGTAAAAAGTTTGTTAACGTTAGGGCCTTGAGGCCCAGCAGAGGGTGACTGCACATGCCAAGCTGAAGAGTGGACTTCTGTAGGCGGTGACGAGTCTCCCTCACTCCGGCCCCTCCTTTCCGCCCTCTTTTGCTCCCTTCCTGAGACTGGTACTGGACAGTGATACCTTTTGAAAGGGTACTGTCTGGTGTATGTTACAGATCCAGCAAGGAATGAGGCATAGTACCTGCCTTCATGGATAAGTAAGGGCACATGTCATTAGTGTTCTGAGAACACATAGGGGAAATCCCTAATTCCAGAGGGGGAATGGGGTTGCCAGTCAGGGTAGACTTTCTAGACGAACTTAGGTAGCCTGAGGGTTAAAGGATGAGATGGGAGGAAGAAACAGGAGGAGGAAGATGAGAGGGTCCCAGAGAGGGAGTAAATTGGGCACAGGCATGGAAATAAGATCACAGTAAGTAGTCCATGTGGTTGGCGTGTAGACTGCCAAGGGGCCAAGTCTTCTCAAGATTAGAGGGGGATATTATGGGCTGAGTTATATGCCTCCTTCAATTCATACATTGGAGTTCTAAATCGCGATATCTCAGAATGTGACTGTATTTGGAAACAGGGCCTATAAGGAGGTAATTGAGGTTAAGTGTGGTCATTAGGATGAGGCCCTGATCTGATACAATCATTGCCCTTATAAGAAGAGATGTCAGAGGGCAGAGAGAGTTAGCTAGCTCTCTTGTGCTCCATTCCTCACCCCCCAAACAAATGGCTACATGGAGACAAAGTGACTGTCTTCAGGCCAGGAAGAGCATTCTCATCAGAAACCACACCCTACCTGATTGATGATTTTGGACTTTGCGGCCTTTTAAGCTGTGAGAGAGAAAATGTCTGTTGTTTAAGCTGCCCGGTCTTTGGTATTTTATAGGGGAGCCTGAGCTGGCTAAGTCAGGGGGACAGCGGCCAGAAAACTGGAAGAACTCTGTCATTCTTGTTCAGAAGTTGGTTTTTATTCTGGGGATTGTGAGGCGACATGGAAATGTGGTCAGAAGCAGAATGAAATGGACAGGGGATGTTCCGGTAAGTGTCATCAGAGAGGTGGACAAGAGTGGGTTGGTCATTGTAGCAGTGGTGAGCAGTGGAACTGAGAGAAACTGTTGGTTTCAAGAAATGGTTTTGTCGCCATAGAGACAGAACTGGTGACTGGCTGAGTGGTGGAGGAAGAGGAGTCAGGGGCTTTGAGTTTCTAGTGTGGGCAGCAGGTGGATCGTGGATGATACTTGTTCATGAACTGGGGGACTCAGGAGAGTAGCACTTTCAGAAGAGGGAAGGATGTATGTAGTTTTGGAAATGGTGAGTTTCAAGTGTCTGGGGTATCTAGGTGGAAGTGTTTCCCAAGCAGTTGGCTTACACAGCTCTGGAGACCAGGAGAGAGGAGGGAGGGAGAGAGAGAGAGGGAGGCAGAGAGAGAGAGAGGTAGAGAGGAAGGGACTGCTGGGGTAAATAACCTCAAGAAGGTAACCTTCCAAGGTCACATTGTTCTGGAGGCAGTCACCAAGTCACTTGAACCCTTTGAGTGTTACTTTATCTCCTGTAAAGTATGAATAGTATTTTCCTTGACTACTTTACCAAGCTTTTGTTTCACACAAAATAAAACTGAAATGAAGCAGTGTTTAAAAGCACATTTGTAACTGCAAAGGACAGTACACATTTAAGTGTTTATTTCACTGTGATTAAAAGGGAAAATGCTGGACATGTGAAAACAGGTAAGAGGCAGTAAGGTCCCAGCCTAGGGACAGAGGGAGGGGACAGGGTCACAGAGAGGCCTTGGTGCTACCACAGAGAGAAGGACAGGGCTCAGACGATGCTTTTTCCAAGTCCAGGTGGCTGGGGACATGATCGTTTTCTTGAGAGAAATAGGAACATCAAGAGAAAGAACTGACTTGTTAAAAAGTAACTTTTTAAGAAAAAGTTAGTCACATTGCATTTGAGGTGATATGGAAACATCTGGGTGTGCGTATCCAGTGGATGGCTGGGAAATGCCATTCAGGATGCCTCCTCCTTGCTGCCTTGTGCCTTTGTGGCTCACCTTTCCTCTTGTTTTCTGGTAGATTTAAACACAGCACCAACTCCAAAATGTATACTAGCCAGCGCAGTGTGGGAAATGGAGTCTAAATGCCTTTAGGAGGGTCACACATGCTCCTGTTCCCCCAGTTCTCGTGGGTCCCTCTTATCCCTTACTCTGTCTTGCGGCTGCTTCACAGATGGAGCTATCTTGGCCAGCCCGGAAGGTATTGGAGTTCATGAGCCCAGGTTTGCTGTTGCAGTGGACAGTTGACCTAAGTGGGAGAGTGGTGAGTCAGGAGTGAGAGTGGAGGTCAGAGTCACTTCAGACCCTGTCGCAGAGGAAGCCTGAGAGCGGAACAGGAATGATCCCTGGGGTCAGATAAGGATGGGCTCAAGTTTTCTCTCTCTGCGTCGAGAGTTGCAGGATTGGGGGCAAGTTGCCTAAACCACGTGACACCCAGCTCCTCCCCGTCAAGGTTGCTGTCGAAGTGAAACAGCACTTTAGCAGGCATAGCTCGGTGTGTGGTAGGTGCACTCTCTGCAAATGTGGGCACATCTCTTTGGTTGATCCTGATGGGAATTTGGAGTTGAGAATTAACAATTATCCAAGAATTTCTGCAGGACTTCCATGAGTTAGGCAGGCTCCTTCATTTTTATGTTTTGTTTTTAATGCAAACTGTTTGTATTTATTCAGCTGTCCTAAGCGAGATTCCATTTAGGAGGTGGCATATACTTAATATATGCCATAAGTATATGTGGCATATACTTAATAATACTTAACCCAAGCTTTCATCAATATTGACCAAATACCACTAGGATATTGCAAAGGAGAAAGCTCGTTCAAGGTCCTAGAACTCTTCTTGACAATGTAAATGGTTTATGAGCATCATTCAGCCCCCTTGAGTCTTTTATTAATCGGTTAAACCCACTTGTCTGGACTTACACTTTCAGCCCACCCCCAACTCCTTTTCGGGAGTTCTTTTCCAAGGCCACTCTACCAAGGAGGAGGGCCTGGAAGCCTCCTTTGCTTTGCATGTGTATGTGCCTAGTGGGAGAAGGGGAGCAGGTAGGCAGATTCTGACTAACCCACAATGCCTCAAGGAGTGTCTGTTTGCCAAATAATTATTTCCCAAGGGTAACTCAGTGAAAAAGAGCTGCTTGGTGCCTCTTCCCAGGTGCTAGCTCTAGTAGGAATCTAGTAGAGTGAAGAGCGAGGAAGGGGTGGGAGTGTAGAAGGCTGAAGGAGGGTAAACTAAGGAGATGCCTCACTAAGAATCTCTTCCAAAAGCCATGTAGGCACTGTGGGCCTTTCCTGTCTGTAGTGTTGTAAGTTGAGTTTATCTCACTTTTTCTGAAGCCAGTCTTTCCATCAGACCTTTGTTGAGTTCTGGACCTCAGAGGAAGCCTGTCTCAGTTTCCACGGTCAGTTTGCCTTGAGGTAACTTTCACCTCTAGCACTAGGAGTTACCTATTCCTAACCTTTTTTGTGTAAAAAGTAATTTCTACAGAGTAGTATGCTTAAGAACTTCCTGGGATGCTTTGGAAAATATAGAATATAGGGCCCACCTTCAGAGATTTTGATTTAATAGGTCTAGGATAGAGTCTGATTCTAATGGACACATTCTTGGTCAGTGATTCTGAACCCTGGTTGCACCCAGGAATCACTTGGGAGCTTTAAAGTATCAGTGCCTGGCCTTATCCTTAAGACTGGAACTTAATTATTTAGAATGACAATAAGTACACATAGACACCTACCCACACCATAATTCAGCATGAGGGATCCCGGTCAGTTTGTCTCAAACTAAGATCTCCGAGTCTTGTTTCTCACACTGTCTCAGTAATTTTTTCTTTTTTATTATATTTCATTACATTTTTTCCCTCTTTTTACCAGCTCTTCATATGCCTCTGATAAAGGGAATTTCAATGTGTGAGCTTTCTTCTTCATCCCTCTTAATTAATTGTCTCAGGTTCTGTTGTATTAATAATACATGGCCATAGGATCTCCTCTAATGTGTCCTTCACCCTGCCACCCACCAGGGGGCAGGCACACTCAGTCAAATACTTGGGATGTCACGGTCTCTTGGTGTACGTTAGAGCTGGCAGAGAAAAATATATGTATTTAAAAAAGAAAGGAAAGACAAATATATTAATAGGAAAGAGACCCTATTATGACTCAAGAGCCTTAGCTGCCATGACCAGTTTTTGCTTCTGCCGAAGGATGTTTTCCTAGGAAGATTATAGTTGGGTCATTCAGTCTAAGAGATGCATCACTGTAGTTGAAATCTTGCCCAAGCTTGAGGAATGTTCGGTGAATTGAGACGACCTGGTAGAACAGTGAAGAGTAAGAAAATCTGTGTGTGACCACTGACAACCAAGGTGACAAGCGGGGCGTTTGCATGCCAAGAGTGTTACATATGCACCCCTACCCTCAAACCTGGATGGGACTAAGCCTCTGAAAAACCTCTTGAACTGCTTCTCCAAACAGTACACACGTTATTTTTAGAGATGGTACATTTACTTCTTTTAAAGTAGTACTTTGACATACCCTTTCTAAATGCATAGCTCGTTGAAACGAGATTGGGGAATTAAAAAAAAAACAACAGTTGACTGAAGAGTTCTTAGAATCCTTAAAATGGGATCCATGATACTAGTGAAGTTCTCTTCTTGAAGCCAGAAATTCATTAAGGGGAATATTTTTCTTTAAAGAGAAGGTGTGCTGGTATTTATATGGCCTCAAGGAACAGGATGAACAAATAAGTGACTTGGGGAAGAGATTAGAACTCTTAAGTTGGCTATAAGTTTTTATTGTAAAACCTGAGAAAACCTTAAATCGTAATGGGGGGCACCTTATATCCTTTATTCGTTGACTTTCTCTTTTGTTGTTGTCTTGGGCTAATGTCCCCTTGGTGTTTGGGACACTGAATGTGAGGAGCATCCCTGGATCTCAGCAGTGCATCTCCTGGGTCTGTTGCTAAGCTCTTACCTCTCAGCCCCTTCCTGCCCTTTTGTAGGATTGTGCTTGCGTCTGCCAGATGTTCCCTGGTAGCTTCTGCCCCTGCAGCTCGTCTCTTGGAGCTAGAGGGGGACAGCACGGCTGGAGGAGGGACTGGTCCCTTTTGTTTTCTTGCTGTTGCACTTAGAGTCACCTTAGCAATGGCCCTTTGCCTTAGCAGTGGTGGTTGTCTCACATCCAGCTCTTTACATACTCCCAGAACTACTCTTTTTGTACCCCCTGGGAGCTGGGCAGGGCTCCTTCCTCAGAGGTCTGACTTCCAGCTCTGAGGAGTCCCTCCCCCGGCTGTGCCGGGGAACATGCGCTTCTCAGAGTGGTGCCCTGCTTCCTGTGATTATGTCATCTGTGGCCCAAACGTCCTCCTCTGGGCTTTCTCAGTTCTCCCACCCGTGCTTAACTCATTCTTCAAGTGACATTCTCTGTCAAAATGAGTGTAGTTTCTGTTTTTCTGACAGAACATTTTCAACGGGTTCAAGTTTTAATTGGTCCTAATTCTATATTTATTTTGATTTCAAGGTCTTCTCAAAGTAGCTCTGTGTGTAATCACTTTCTAATTAGACATTTTCTCTCTGGTCCCTTTCATCCATTGGACCAAAGCTGGAATTATTACCAGAGAGCAGAAAGGATCTATCTGTCAAAAAGACCAATTACAGTCTAATAATCTGCTGGACATGAGCTAAGATGCTTACTTAACTTCTGTAACTCACACTCTGAATATTGGAAAAAGAGTTTAACTGGATTACTTTCCTCAAACAGTGTGTTTCTAAGTTTGTAAATACTTATAATAGTGGGTACATAAAAGTTTTCCAGATATTTCTATGCAAGAGTATGTAGAATAGAGAGAAACACCAGGATGTTATTAGCATGCAGAAGAAATCCAAACATCCCCCCAAAAAAAGAAAGGAAGAAAGATGGATTCCAAAGGTGGGCAGAGGAAGAAATGGAAGAGTGGCATTTATTTTTCTGGAAAATTGAAATGAACCAGAAATCCTGCTAGAAAAGATTGTTTGAACTGAAGTCTCTGAAGAGTCTCTTTCTTGTTGTCTTCATACAGTTCACTCATGTAAAGCACACAGTTCACTGGTGTCTGCTCTACTCACAGAGCTGTGTAATCTCCATGGAGTGAAATGCTTTTGCATATGCAGTGCCGTAATCTGGCTGTTCACCCTATGGCTAATCACAAAAGATGAGATTTGCCCAGTTTTCTGACTGCATTAACCTATTTGAGCTAACTCTGAATATTGGACCTCTTCTGCCCTGTGCTTCATGCAGAATTTAGTGATTTAATCACCATTTTGGATCAACGCTTCCAGTCGATGCTATAGCAACATGTGTCTCAGGAAGCTTTGTCAGATTGCTGTGTTCTGGGATACAGTGTGGTGTGCCACAGAATGGTTTGTCAGGGCTAGCCAATACTGGCATGCTTTTGTTGGATATTTTTCCCTCTTCCTTCTTTTATAGGGTTCAGATTATGTGAGGCAGGGACTGGAAGCAGAATATGTTTGGAACGAGATGCTCTTAGAAAGGAGCTCTCTGGTAATTTTCTTTCTTCTAACCCCCTATAAGGCACTTAGGGTTCTCTTTTGCTGCTGACATGTTGGTCCCAAGTTTCTCTCTCAGTCTCTGTCTAATCTCTGAGTTGGTTTGAGAAGATGTTGTGATTTACTTTTTGTGGCCTGTTATCTCCTGCTTCTGCTGATTTATGTTCCTTCTCAGAAAACAGGCTATTCAGAAGAAAATTTTACCTGCTTCTACACACTCAGGGATCAGCTATTGCTCTGTACCTGTAGCTCAGAAGTGGCGATTCTGTTGTTCTAGGTTTCTGTGCTGCCTCTGGGTTTTCTCGTCTTGTCACTGATTGGGAGCACATTCACAGCTGTTAATGTGCTCCGAAGTGTAGCTGTCTGAAGTGACATATCTGCTTGTTGACGGTGCCTGGAAATAGCTGCCCTGGTGACCTTGAGAGTGATCCCAGACCACCCAGATCTCTCTTGCTTCTGGGGCAGAAGATGACACCTGGCACCCAAGATGTATAGGGCACAGCAAACTTCTGCCCAGCCCCCACTGATATGGGCCTGAAAGGCAGAGCCCTCTGTGTAGAGGGGCCTCCTCATCTGTGTGTTCCTCTGACCCCCTTCCCCAATCCCCCCACTGCCCTTTTTGGGCCCCGGAAGTGACTTGAGGCAGCGTGATTCCTAGGTGGCACAGTGAAAAAGAATCCACCTGCCAGTGCAGGAGATGCAAGAAATGTGGGTTTGATCCCTGGGTCAGGAAGATCCCTAGAGGAGGAAGTGGCAACCCCCTCCAGTATTCTTGCCTGAAAAATTCCATGGACAGAGGAGCCTGGAAGGCTGTGTGGTTGTAAAGAGTCAGACATGACTGAGCACACACACATGCCGGACTCTCCAAGACTCAATGACTTGGAGGAAGTTGCCTTCTTCGTTTCATTTTCAGAAGGTGCTCATAGTGTTCCTGACCTCCTAGAGTGCATGTGAGGATGAAGAGAGGCAGTAGTCTTGAAAGGGCCTAGGGAACACAGTGAAGCTTGGCTTCGTCTTGGTCACATGGCCTTGTGCAGTATAGGAGGATGTGAGTACACTTTGCTCCAGCAGACTGCCGAGGACCCTGTTGTCAGCATGCTCTTTCTTCCCTGGTGCTCGAAGGGAGAAGATGAGCTTGACCGCTTGGCCTCGGTGCTGCAGAACTAGTGTTCTTTTCCTCAGGTATTGTAGGTGATCTTGGCATGTTGTTTGAGACAATAGAGGGGAAGAAGAAAAAGATCCTGGATGTTTGCTTCAGCTGAAGGCATATGAATGTGGAATGACTTTCCCTTACATGACTCGGATTTAAATTAGAAAGATTTTACTCATGTTGATTTTTTTAAACCTTCTAAACAGGTATTATATGGTGAAACATTTTTAATAGTCTTTTGAAATAATCAATTCAGAAAATTTTATTTCTGTTTCCCCTGTTTTCTCCTCCTTTGAATTTGTTTCAGGGTTCCTACTTTCACCCTGCTTGGTCTTGTGACATGATCACAGTTCAGTCGCTCAGTCATGTTCTACTCTCTGTGACCCCATGGACTGCAGCATACAGGGTCTCCTTGTCCATGACAACTTCTGGAGCTGCTCAAACTCAAGTTCATAGAGTCGGTGGTGCCATTTGACCATCTCGCTCTCTGTGGTCCCCTTCTCCTCCTGCCTTCAGTCTTTCCCAGCATCGGGCTCTTTTCCAGTGAGTCAGTTCTTTTCATCAGGTGGCCAAAGTATTGGAGCTTAGCTTCAGCATCAGTCCTTCCAATGAATGTTCAGGACTGATTTCCTTTAGGATTGACGGGTTTGATATCCTTGTAGTCCAAGAGACTCTCAAGAGTTTTCTTCAACACCACAGTTCAAAAGCATCAATTCTTCAGTGCTCAGCCTTCTTTATGGTCCAGCTCTCACATCCATGCATGACTACTGGAAAAACCATAGCTTTGACTTGATGGACTTTTGTCAGCAAAGTAATGTCTCTGCTTTTTAATATGCTGTTTAGGTTGGTCATAGCTTTCTTCTAAGAAGCTAGTGTCTTTTAATTTCATGGCTGCAGTCACCATCTGCAGTGATTTTGAAGCCAAAAAAAAAATAAAGTCTGTCACTTTTTCCATTGTTTCCCCATCTATTTCCCATGAAGTGATGGGACCAGGTGCCATGATCTTAGTTGTTGTGAATGTTGAGTTTTAAGCCAGTTTTTTCACTCTCCTCTTTCACTTTCATCAAGAGGCTCTTCAGTTCCTCTTTGCCATAAGGGTGGTGTCATCTGCATATCTGAGATTATTGATATTTCTTCCGGCAATCTTGATTCCAGCTTGTGCTTCATCCAGCCTGGGATTTTGCATGATGTACTCTTCAATAAGTTAAACAAGCAGGGTGACGATATACAGCCTTGATGTTCTCCTTTCCAAATTTGGAACCTGTCTCAAGTTCCATGTCCAGTTCTAACTGTTGCTTCTTAACCTGTATACACATTTCTCAGGAGGCAGGAAAGGTGGTCTGGTATTCCCATCTCTTTCAGAATTTTCCAGAGTTTATTGTGATCCACATAGTCAAAGGCTTTTGGCATAGTTAATAAAGCAGAGTTTTTCTGAAATTCTCTTGCTTTTTCAGTGACCCAGCAGATGTTGGCAATTTGATCTCTGGTTCCTCTACCTTTTCTAAAACCAGCTTGAGCATCTGAAGTCAGCGTGTTTTAATTTCACGGCTGCAGTTACCATCTGCAGTGATTTTTGAGCCCCCAAAAATAAAGTCTGACACTGTTTCCACTGTTTCCCCATCTATTTACCATGAAGTGATTGGACCGGATGCCATGATCTTTGTTTTCTGAATGTTGAGCTTTAAGCCAACGTTTTCACTCTCTCCTTTTCCACTTTCATCAAGAAGCTCTTTAGTTCTTCTTCACTTTCTGCCATAAGGGTGGTTGTCATCTACATATCTGAGGTTATTGATATTTCTCCCACCAATCTTGATTCCAGCTTGTGCTTCATCCAGCCCAGCGTTTCTCATGATGTACTCTGCATAGAAGTTAAATAAGATGGGTGACAATATACAGCCTTGATGTACTCCTTTTCCTATTTGGAACCAGTCTGAAGGAAAGTTATGACCAACCTAGATAGCATATTGAAAAGCAGAGACATTACTTTGCTAACAAAGGTCCATCTAGTCAAGGCTATGGTTTTTCCAGTGGTCATGTATGTATATGAGTTGGACTGTGAAGAAAGCTGAGCGCCGAAGAACTGATGCTTTTGAACTGTGGTGTTGGAGAAGACTCTTGAGAGTCCCTTGGACTGCAAGGAGATCCAACCAGTCCATTCTGAAGGAGAGCAGTCCTGGGTGTTCTTTGGAAGGAATGATGCTAAAGCTGAAACTCCAGTACTTTGGCCACCTCATGCAAAGAGTTGACTCATTGGAAAAGACCCTGATGCTGGGAGGGATTGCAGGCAGGAGGAGAAGGGGATGACAGAGGATGAGATGGCTGGATGGCATCACCAACTCGATGGATGTGAGTTTGAGTGAACTCCGGGAGTCGGTGATGGACAGGGAGGCCTGGCGTGCTGCAATTCATGGGGTCGCAAAGAGTCAGACACGACTGAGCGACTGAACTGAACTGAACTGTTGTCCCATGTCCAGTTCTAACTGTTGCTTCCTGACCTGCATACAGATTTCTCAAGAGGCAGGTCAGGTGGTCTGGTATTCCCATCTCTTGAAGAATTTTCCACAGTTTATTGTGATCCACACAGTCAAAGGCTTTGGCGTAGTCAATAAAGCAGAAACAGATGTTTTTCTGGAACTCTTTTGCTTTTTCCATGATCCAGCGGATGTTGGCAATTTGATCTCTGGTTCCTCTGCCTTTTCTAAATCCAGCTTGAACATCTGGAAGTTCACGGTTCACATACTGTTGAAGCCTGGCTTGAAGAATTTTGAGCATTACTTTGCTAGTGTGTGAGATGAATGCAATTGTGCAGCAGTTTGAGCATTTTTTGGCATTGCCTTTTTTGGGAATGGAATGAAAACTGACCTTTTCTAGTCCTGTGGCCACTGCTGAGTTTTCCGAATATGGTGGCGTATTGAGTGCAGCACTTTCACAGCATCATCTTTTAGGATTTGAAATAGGTCATCTGGAATGCCATCACCTCCACTAGCTTTGTTCGTAATGATGCTTCCTAAGGCCCACTTGACTTCTCATTCTAGGATGTCTGGCTCTAGGTGAGTGATCATACCATCAGGATTATCTGGGTCGTGAAGATCTTTTTTGTACAGTTCTTCTGTGTATTCTTGCCACCTCCTCTTAGTATCTTCTGCTTCTGTTAGGTCCATACCATTTCTGTCCTTTATTAAGCCCATCTTTGCATGAAGTATTCCCTTGGTATCTAATTTTTTTGAAGAGATCTCTAGTCTTTTGCATTCTATTGTTTTCCTCTTTTTCTTTGCACTGATCACTGAGGAAGGCTTTCTTCTCTCTCCTTGCTATTCTTTGGAACTCTGCATTCAAATGGGTATATCTTTCCTTTTTCCTTTGCTTTTCGCTTTCTTGTTTTCACACTATTTCTAAGGCCTCCTCTTACAGCCATTTTGCTTTTTTGCATTTCTTTTTCTTGAGGATGGTTTTGCTCCCTGTTTCCTGTATATTGTCACAAACCTCCATCCATAGTTCATCAGGCACTCTGTCTATCAGATCTAGTCCTTTAAACCTATTTTTCACTTCTACTGAATAATCATAAGGGATTTGATATAGGTCATACCTGAATGGTCTAGTGATTTTCCCTACTTTCTTCAATTTAAGTCTGAATTTAGCAATAAGGAGTTCATGATTTGAGCCACAGTCAGCTCCCAGTCTTGTTTTTGCTGACTGTATAGAGCTTTTCCATCTTTTCTGCAAAGAATATAATCAATCTGATTTAGGTGTTGACTATCTGGTGATGTCCATGTGTAGAGTCAGCAAGGACCTGTTTCCTGGTTGCCAAAAAGTCTACTCCACTGCCTTTGGCATAGTTCCACTCCAGTATATCTTGATGGTTAGTCATTTTATGTTGAATTGATGTGTAGAGGAATTTAGCTTTTCTCCCTTGGTCTCCATGATGTGGTACTATCTTTTTTACTTGTAATCTCTGTAACAGTTCTTTTCTGCATCTTTTTTTCCATCTGGCTCTTAAATTTTGTTTCCCCAACTTGACAGAATGATGACAATGAAGAGAATCATAACTGAGTACTTAATTGAAGGGAGTCTTAATTGTGCAAAATCCTGTCCTTTATGTGCTTAAAATATTGACTTTTCTAATCTTTATGACAACCGTGTGATGTATTTTAAGTTCTGTTTTTAGAGGAGAGACTTAAGAGAATTTAGGGAGTTTTCCCACATAAATATTAGTCCGTGGAAGAGCAGGGGTTTGAATCCTGTTTGGTTCTGACACCTGTGTTTCTCCCACAGTGCCTAGGCTGATGTATTCTCACAGTGCATAGCCTGTTGTTTGTATATAATATGTGCCTCTTAGATATCTGAGTATATCCCTGATACTGTCTGTTCTTATGACTTCGATCTTTTTGTTTCTTTTTTCTGTTTAAAAAATATTGACTTAAAAATCATAGAAAATATTGTGTGCCTGTTGATAAAAATTCAAACAATGAAATTGTGTTCTAAAAGTAAAATAAATAAGTAAATAAATCCCCCCCTCTCTGTCTCACCACTCGTACTCTCAAGGGGTGGGGACAGCTATCATCTTTACACTAATGATGTCCCAAGTTTTCTATTTCAGTCCCTAGATCCCTCTTGAGTTTCACAGTCCAGTCTCTAACTATTGAGCCCAGATGTTGATTTATAGCTACTTATGCCTTTCCATATAATTGTTTGTATTCATGTATTTGAGTCATTTGAAATTCTTTTGGAGAGTGGCAGATGTGAAATCCATCAGTCGAGTAATTAATCTCTCATTCCACCCAGTGACTCTTTGTACACATCTGTCCTGCTGGCCCCTCAAATTCATATTCTTCAAAATCAGACTCCTTTTCCTTCTTCCCTCCTTCAGCTCCATTTCCTGGGCCTTATCGCACTTGGTTTCCATACCCTCTCCTTGTCATCCCTGTCTCAGCCCTTTTCATGTTTCTGTCCAGTGAGATGCCATGTCCTTTCAGTAGTGGAGGGTCCCCACCACCTCTCTTGGTGTTCAGCCCATGTCTCTTACAGCTTGGCCTTCTCCCGATCATCTTGCTCTCCTCCTAACTCCACTCTGCTGAGACTCAGTCTCCTAAAATCTAAAGGTGATTGTGTCCCTTCATTGTGTTGCACAAACACACTTTTTATCCTAATGTGGTTTGAGTTCTGATTGCATCTGTGTCTGGACCTTGCCCTGAAATTTTATTCTTTCACGTGTATTTATGCCTTACTGTTTACTCTGAATGTCCCCGATATTCAAGGTACCTCCCAAATGCTACAGCATTCCTGTAATCCTCTCCCGAGATGCCCCTAGTTCTCAAGTCCAGAGCAGCTCTTCCCTCCTGTGCTTTTATAGTTGCTGTTTATTCTCAGTGTTAGCATTTGGTCCATGTTGCCTGGTATTAAGTTTGGAATTTAGGTCTATTGCCTCATTAGATGATGCATTTTTTGAAAGGACTGTGTTGCAGATATTTTTATGCTCTCTAATTTGTACATAATTAAGTTCTCAAGGAATGGTATTTGGAGTTATTTTCTTGAAACTTTGACTTAAGACCTGAAAATGGCTTGAGTCTGTTATCTTCATATTTAGTAATGCAGTTGGCACGTTGTATCTGAAAGCCCTGATAATCTATAAAACGGAGTTTAGTGTTTTAAATAAGCTCATATCAATTATCAATCAAACTATACACCTTTTTATATCTCTAAAGTGACCTTTGGAATTGCATTAATGGCCTCTTACTGTGTGAACTCTAAAATGCCTCAAGAATGTTACCATTAAAGTATTGAAAATTTCTATTAAGAATTTTCATTCTTTAATCTGTTTTAATCTTAACATAAGCATCTCCTACAGGATCCTTTTAATCAAACCATTTGAATATAAAATTGTTTAATGATTTATATTTTATTTCTAAAACTAGGTAGTTTTTTTGTTTGTTTTTTAATGGTGGGAGGATGGCTTACTGTCCTCATATGAATAGGATAGCAGACTTTTACCTTCCATGGTCACTGTCTTTTGATAATTAAAGTGAAAGTGAAAGTTGCTTGGTCGTGTCTGACTTTGCGACCCCTTGGACTGTACAGTCCATGGAATTCTCCAGGACAAAATACTGGAGTGGGTAGCCTTTCCCTTCTCCAGGGGATCTTCCCAACCCAGGGATCGAACCCAGGTCTGCTGCATTGCAGGAGGATTCTTTACCAGCTGAGCCACAAGGGAAGCATTTGATAACATAATGCATGATCATTTCAAGGCCCCACTTGACTCCTAGATGACCTATCTCTTCTCATGAAGTAAATGTGGGTTAAGGTTTGAGATAAAAGAATGGGGAAGGGCTCCGCATTTTTCACTAGTGCTCTCCAGTTTTATCCCACTATGAATGGGTGGGCTAAAAGTTTCCTTATAGCTCCTTCTCTTTGGGAAGATAAGAAAGGGAAGCAGTGAGTGGAATGAGAAAGAAGAAATACATATCCTGTCCATCTTATCCTCTCCATTCTTTACCTTCAAACTGTACAAATACTTTAATACCACTTAAGTTGATGATTTTATGTGCTTGTAAGACATACATAGATTTGATTTATTACTGTCCAGCAGTGTCAGTGTTAACTTAGATGAGAAGTTTCTAGAACTCCATGATGACTGTTGTAGGACAAACACCATCATGTCCAAATAGGGGACGTAAGTGTTTTTGGTGTTTTGGTTGTGTTTGGCTTTTGATGGGGTGAGCCCTAGCCAAACTGTTTACTAAGCTGAACATCAGATGTGAGGGCTTGGGGGAGCTTTTTTTTTTTTCTGAAGTGTGGTACCACTCTCTTGTCATCCTCTACTTCTAAACCATTTAGGTAAAAATAATCAGTATCACTTTTAAAAATAAAATGCCAGGGAGCTGACTTAATTATGCTATCTCTCTAAGTTAAATTTTTGCTCAAAGGATAGCTCTAGTAACTGAACTGTGCCTTTTTAGAAATGTGAGACTCACTGGGGTTAAGGAGGAACTTGCTTACTTATACTTTCAAGATTGATCTTTCAGTCCAGCGTGATCCATTTTTACTTCCCATCCTCTAGTATTTAAAGTTTGTTTTTAGAATTTATTTTGTTTATGCTTATTTTGGCATAGGAGGAGTGTTTTCCAAGTCACTTGAATTTCTCTTGCGTTTTCATTGTTCAGAATTGTTCCAAACTTTTAAACGAAAACCCTTACTAGGGAGGCTTGAGTGTGTGTTTGTGTGTGTATGTGTGTGTTTCTGGGCAAACAACATAAAAATCATTTCTCTGGATCCCCATGACTTTTTTTGGAGGGGAAGGGTCCTGTTTTAAGTTTGACGGATAGTTTATTCTAATTAAATGTGGCTCGTTTATATCTAGTTCTTTGTGCGCAATTCAGCTTAAGAAGACTGGGTTTGTTTAGATATATTTTTTCTTAAACTAGCTGGACTCTTATTAAGTCTTGTTTGAAACTGTGTGTGTTTGTGTGTGTGTATGTATTTGCATGTGTTTGTGGGAGGTGAATGTGTATTCATACACCAGTTTCTTACTTGGGTGTTTTTTCTGTTGTAAGATTTGAAAGAAAGAAGGAAAGATGCCGTAAGGAAGAGGACAAAGGGATACTCTTAACTGGGCTGGAATTAAAGTTTGTGTTTCATTTAAAATGACAAATCAGCAAATCCCTCTTCAGCACTGTTGCATCAAGGTGAATTTTCCCTTCATTCTGGGCTTTGGACACAGTTTGCCTGGACATCTTCCCAGGAAAGCCCCTGTGTAAAACCCCCATTAAAACAAAGCCGTCATAAAATCATTTCATTTCCATAATGCTTGTCTTCTGATCTACCACAACTCTTGAGGTGCATATTTTGGGTCTTAATGTTACTAAACAAGAAAACAACTTTGAATACAAAATTCTCTTATATGCTCAAATGGTGATATAAAGTGAAGATAAAAGTAGAGAGATTCTTCCATATGGTGAAGCAATTTGGGTAAAGAAATTAGACTTTCAGCAGGAAGAAAATGATAGATTTTGGTGGTGGGGGGCAGCTGGAGAGTGCATTTCACTGCCCTGAATTGCGGAATTTTATTCAGAATTAAAGAAAAAAGAAGACGCGTGTCTACTGATTTCACTCCTAGGACTTATCAATTTTAGTCCTGGGGCTGGAGTCGGCGCTGTGGATCTCACCAAAGCAAGGCGGGTATTTCAGGCAGACTGCACGGTTTATTGGCCATCATTAGTTCGTTCCCCAAACTAAACAAAGAATAGTAAATTATGTGATGTGCGTTGTTTCTTATCTCTTGCTGGAGGCCATTGCTAATTTCAGAGTGAAATGAAATGGGGCTCACTTTTTGTGCAATTACAGAGTAAACCCCATTTAATTACACTAGTAAATAAACATGTAGCAAAGTGGAACTCGTTCGTGGTTCCTGAGGCTCTGGGGACCTTGGGTACCTTAAAATGCAGGATGAGGTGAAGGTGCTGAGTATTGTATTGAAAAATCAAGCAAGAAGAAAGTTCTAACTTGAGGCCACTAATTTCTGAATTCCATGCCAGAAAATTTCAAGGTAATGAAACATGTCAAACAGAAAGTTCAGTGAGGACGTGCTCCAGGGGGAAAATCCAGCTGAATCAAGTTCAGTAGCAGATTCCCCTTAGATAAACCACTGACTCTAGGAAGCTATACATCTCCTGAGGAAACTTCTCTCTACTTTTTCTCCTTCCATCCATAGCAAAAGCAAACAAAATGGAGAGGGGAAGATAAAGAAATCATATTTATTTGCTGGGTCAGTTTCTAAGCCAATTTTGACCTTTATAGTAAACTGTTTTCCACATCTGCCGACCACAAATGTCTACATATGGTTAACAGGTAACTTGTTTTAGTACCATATAATCTGCAGGACATAAATAACTAGGCTTTGTAATTATATGGCAGTTACCATACAGTTGAAGTAGTTACATGGTTATTAGTACCCCATAAAATAAGGTGATAGTGTTTTTGTTTTTATAATCCCATATAGGAATTTCTTCTTTCCATACTTTGAAAGCTCATAAATAATTTTGGTATGTTCTAACATTCAGTGAAGGCACTGCAAAAAAAGGGTGGCTGTTCCTCCAAGATGTCTGGGAAGTTATCCTCTTCGTGAAGGAAGGTTAAATACGGAAAGATTAATTTTGATTAAGTTCTTGATTTTGCTAGACGGTCACACATAGTTCTGAAAGAAAAAAACAAACCACAGTCGATGTGGAGGAATGGATTTTTGGTCATAATATTTCTAATGCAATTTTTGGAAATTCTTAAAGATTACATTATAAAACATCAGTCGTTACCATTAGCATTCTTTTTCTTTTCCTTTTTTCCTCTTTCCTTTTCTCTTCTTTCTCCCTGGTTTTCTCCTTTTTCCTTCTCCTTCTTTCCCTCTCTTTCTCTTTCTTTTCTTCCTTCCTGAGACTACTGCTTTTTTTCCATAGACTATTAGTATGATATAGACTGTATTGGTTTAAAAACAAAACCAAGACTTTAAAAGAAAGGTCCCCAAATAACTTGTATTTAATTAACAGGTAATTTTAAAACTTAGAGTTCCTTCTCTTTGTGCTGATTGTCTTGGTTCCTGGTTCCAGTTTTTACAGCAGGGAAAGTTTTAGGCCTTCCTGGTTCAGCTCACATTGTCCAGAGCACACCTCACTGTCCCTACCAAAGAAGAGCATTGAATTTGAGATTTGCTGCATTTTAATCTTTTTTTCCCTTCCACTCTGATCCTCTATATATGGCTTCTTTGCAAAACAGTTTTGTGCAAGCAGACATGACTTAACTCTATTCCCTACATAGAGAACTATTCAACTTTACTTTTATGTGTTTTGAATACTGCCTCATCTGAGACTGTGACAGCAATAAAGTATGCATGGCCAACCTTATTTTAATAGCGCAAGAGAGCTGCTTTTAATTAATAAGTGGATCTCTTTATGTCTGGGGTTTTCAGTTTATTTTGTGGTTCTTTGGAGTTCTGCAATTATGTGGCCTAAAAGGGCTATGTTAGTGGAGACTAAATCCTTTTAAAAATCAGTCATTTACATGTTTTGTGTCTGTAATCTGTGTCTTCAGATTACAGTCTTAAAGAAAAGGGTGGGGGGAAAGCCAGCAGTAGCAGTTTTTCTCTAGAATGTTAAAATCTATAGCTCAGAAATGTATATATTTTAGCGGTCATTAATGGAATGCAGTCTCCTTGTACATTGATAGAATACTGGCCATCTTCTTGATTGTTACATCATATGGGTCCAGATTGCTTTAAGGAATCCTCATATATTTCCCCACTTGACATTTACTTTTAAACTGCTAAAAAATGGGTAGAGCTTTGTATAAAGCATCTAGGTAGGAATTATCTGAGATAGATGTGCCAAAAGCTCTTGCATGATGTTGATGCCACTGTAGTCTTGTCTCATATGCATGAGTTTCAATTTAGGTTGTCAAATCTAGGATTTCAGCATGCACCATGGTTTATGGACTGTGCTCCCTCCCAGAGGAATCCAGGGCTAGACCTGGACCCATAGTGAACCCCAAATAAAGGGACTGATTCCTTGGTAGTAGTAAGGAGTGCTTTTAAATGCATTTATGGTTGACATATGAATGCTCACATCCAGGCTTGCTTATGCTGGTTTGTAATCTGCTTTCTTTAGAAGGTCTATTCTACTGGTTCTGCATAAGGGATGAGGGAAATGACGTTTTATGGTATTGAAAAGTATTAGCTGTTGGAGCATGAGCATTTCATAAATACAGGCACACACCTCTTCCTGGCCGAGTATTAGTTACTGTGTTAGTCTGTACGTCTCTATGTTTTAAAGTTTCAAGAATTAACCAAAAATTACAGCTCTTTACGCATTGAAAGGGCAAAGAGAAGATGTTATTTTTTTAAAGTCGTAGGTAAAACTGTGAGCCATCTTGCTTCTCCAGTTTCCTTTTTGGTTCCCTGCACAAAGTGTCTCTTGAAGGCTTCCTCCGGTCGGCTCTAACGGGAGGCTGCTCTGGGGGACGGGGTGCTCAGCAGGAGGCACTGTTAACACAGTTGGCAGTAGATGGCAGTACTGTTCCACTGCAGTATTTAAAAATCACAGCAAATGCTGCCCAACGTTTCATTTCCAGTCTAACTTTGAAAATGCTTGATTAGCTACATTAAGCAATGTTTGGGTGGTTTTTTTATTTTTTTCTCTTTAAACTTACAGAATTATAGCCACCGCCTGAAAGAAAGCCATTACTGGTAGACAACACGATGATCAGCTGTAATTTAGTCAGTGCAGCATGGGGAATGGCATATAGGTTTTTATTATTTTTGTAGAAACAGTCTATATAGATGTATAAAATGGTTAACCAGAAGGACTATAATTTCTCACTTATTTTGTCTTGATTTTTTTTTCTCTTTAATTTTATCTAGGGTAACATCCGATCATTATGGTGGATCATCCAAGATGTGCATTTGTGTATACATGTGATTTCTTTTTATTCCTTGGGTCTACACATATGCCTCGCAAATGAAATACTTTTTAATCCTATTAAGACATCTTGGTGTATATTAACCAACTTGTAGACCCCCCCAAAACTAATGTCTTTATAGTTTTTAGTTTATATGGAAGTTTAGGAAATGAGGCTGTTTTGGGGGAAGGGTAAGTTACCTTCTCATATTAGATTTTTAAAAAAAATAAGTCCCTTATCAAAACACGCACTACAGAGAAATAGCTGTTCTTCTCTTTCTCTTTGTGATCCAGATTATGTTGTAATAATTAACTCTCTCTTCTAAGTTGAATAGAAAATAACAATATATGATCATCATATAAATGGAAAGTTGCACAGTCCATTGGCAGTTAATGTAGTTCCTGAATCTTTTAAATTTTAAGAGACTTTTCGGGAAGATTTCGTAAACTATGGGAGGATGAAATTAGTAGTTTTTCTTTTTAAGAAACAAAAGCATTATGTTACTAATAGTCCATTGGAGAAGAAAATGCATTTTGTTTTGTGAAATCTTTTGGGAGAAGTCTTCAGTTTCAAACTGAACTGAATTTTAAGAAAACTATGGCTTTGCAGTTTATCTTACATTTTATTATTCTTTTAAAAACTGAATTTGTATCTAGAATTATAAAATGAATGATTATAGATTTAATCTGGCTTTTTTTATTTAAAGAAAAAAACTTAAAGACACTTTGAAAAGTGAAAAATGTAACATTTTATTTTCTGTTACCTTTAAAGGCTTTAGGAGAAAACGTCTCTGTGCTCCTGAGTGTAAGTGTTGTGTTTCAGTTACTGTTTTATGCTTAGCTTGTGTAGATACACCAGTGGTCTTCAGATCAGATCAGATCAGTCGCTCAGTCATGTCCAACTCTTTGCTTAACTACTATATAAGGTTGAAGTTTGCCACATGAACGACAACCTGTGATAACTTGTAATTCCTGACAGGTTTTGTTATTATCTTCTTAACCCCATGACATAACCAGTACATTTTACAGGTTCAGTTATGGTGTGTGTGTGCGTGTGTACGTATATATGTACACATACATACCCACATGATGTAGAAACAACTATTATAACTGCTGTAAAATAAAATATGTTGGTGGGAATTTGTGTGTAGCTTATGCTAAAGTATGTGAAAATTGGAGACATAACATATTTAGTGTCTCCCAGCAAACAGATGAATGTAGTAATAACAAATTCGTTAAGATAGTTTTAGTCACGTTCTTCCATCAGATACAAGCCAGCCAAGAAGCAAATAAATCAGTTTCTCATAGGAGTACACAGTGGAATGAAACTCCGGGTAAGGCAGAATTTCTTATCTCCCTGGGAAGTTTGGCTCACAGGGTGGCAGGGATTAAACAGCGCCTGGATGGTTTGCAATTGAAGTGGTGCTGTTGAGTGATACATTTTGAAAGAGTAGCTTAAAGTTTTGAAGGAGTAACATATTGACTGAAAATTTCCTGTTGGAGAGAATTCTTGAATTCTTGAAGACCAGACTGGTTCATTTCTGCCTTGTTAAATATCTCAAGAGAAGTCAGAATTCTTCCCATTTGACTAGGCAATAGAGATTTCTCAAGCAGTGTTTCTCTCCAGCCAGCTATAGGATGAGAGTGGATACACAAAAAAATTGGCTTTGTTTCTATTTTATGCACAGCCAGCCTTGCTCTTATGTTTGTAACATTTAAAGGAATTCAATAGGAGGCCCTTGATTCTTTGATCTAATGCCACAGTGAGGTTTAATGAGAAAGATTTTTAATATTGTGTGTGATATTGAAATTTTCTGCCAGCTCAGACCAATATAATATAATGTTAGATTTCCACCTTGGATCCCTTCTTTTATTTCTTGTCCTGAATCTACCATGCCTGCTCCCCCTCCCCGGCTGAAACAGGTAATTACAAAGGTCCTCAGATCAATTTTTGTAAAGGGGCACCCTGACGGGTACCATGACTGAAGTGTGACATGAGCCTTTTCCAATACAATGGGTGGCCTAACATTCCTCTGGACGCCCAAGCTCATTAAATATTCGGTTCCTTTTTTCCCCCCTCTCCCCCCTCCATGCACTTAGCTTGAGTCTCACTAAGTCTGGGGTTTCTTCACTGAAGACTTAGGAAAATTGCTTCGAGTTCTCAGATTGAATTTTTTATGTGTATGACTTCATGATAGCATTAGCATGTGCTTTGATCCATGTGTGAATGGCGCTGGGTCGGCGCTTATTGCCATATCCAGATGGTGTTACAGGGAACAAACAGTTGTGTTTTAGGATTTCTCAATAGACTGTCTAGACTGGCCGTGCAGCAGACAGATACAGCCACCCATCAAATTAGCGTTTGTCAGATTTATGGTAATGGTTCACCAAAGCCTTCCTGTCATTGACATTAAGATTTACGCCTCCAAAGTTATTTTGTCTTCCACAGAATATAGCTTGTGATTGCTCAGATTTAAAAAAAAAAAAAAAAAAGTTTAAGAGAAAGGTCTTGCTGAATGTGAGCTGTTTCTGAATGAAAAGAAAAATATAAAAGGAATTAAATAGTGGCTGCGGCTTAGGGGGCTGTATTGATTAGGGAAAGGCACCATCCCCACCCCCATCCCAACCCCCACCCCCACAAGTGATAAGAAGGATGTTCTGTTCAGGTTGGTGTCTCCCATTTGCCCTTGTTGGAAAGAAAAACATGTATGTGGGTGACTCTAGCCAGATTTTGCCCTTTCATGTCGTTACTGTGGAGTAATGTGATCTGCTGCCCCAACGCAGTGGGAATAACCTTTTGACAGGCAGTATGTCCATTCTTGGTGGAAATGTTTTCCCAAGTCTGGCCAGGCTGCCTTTGATCATACCTCCTTCCAATGTGGGGTCACAGCTACTATGCTATACTAGAGTCACCGGTTCCTGCGTGGAAAGTGAGAGACATGAGGGTTTAGAATAAATAAATAAATATGACCCAAACCCTCTGAAATTCTCAATCACTGATGTTATGTTCCTGAAGGACAGAAATGCCCACATGGAGTGTTCAGGACTTTTCAGGTTAAGCTTTGTGTGTGTCTTCTTGCACAAATAGGTTAAGCGATGTATTTTGCACATTTTCATCTGAAGTACATGCAGGCATGAGAGTTGATTCCATCCCCAACATGCTGAGACATGTCTGAAAATGTATTTTCTTATTGTATGCTAGTGTAAATGACAAATGGTGAAGAGGCTGGGGGTTGATTAAAATGCCGAGACAGCCATGGCAGACAATATATAGGGAAGCAGGCTTTGCAGAGGTGAAAAGCTCCAGCATTTTTCAAAGGAAGTTCTTTCATCTGTCTGAGAATGGGCATTTGGGGAAACCCCTGCTAACCCCTTTGGTATGTTAGGACTGAGAACTGCTGCCTATTGTATTCCAGGGCAGAATCCTTGCAGAATTCTCACTCCCAGGGTATCTCTTATCTACTTCGGTGGTAGGCGAGATGTGATATCCATTACTGAATAAAGCGTTCTCTATTACGTTAGTACTGGACTGCAGGCTTCCTGCTAACCTCCAGTAGCCCCTACATCGCAGTGGCGGTGGTTTTCCCCTTCTTCCTCCATCCCTTCTTCCCTCTCCCCCACCCCCCGACCCGCCTTGCTCCTGCCACACAGTAATCATTTGATAGACTCATTGAGGCTCTTTGCAAAGGCTTCTTGCTCGTGTATGTGTTCAAATTTAGTACTAAGGGTATTTTACCAGATGTAGCAAAAATGATATAGTTAGTGCTCAAATAAATTACTTCTCAACAAAGTGCATTCTCTTCAGTACAATAAAGTAATCAAATTTTCAGTTTTGCCCATTTTCAAGCCTTTAAATGTTGAATTAAATGCACTAAGTAATACTTTTCTATATTAATTTCTTTTAGTGTTTGAGCATTCAGTTTGCAGTGTATTTTAAAAATGAATTATGACCAATTTATTGAAAAGAATTTGGTTAACTCTGTTATGTGAATATAAAACTAGAAGATCCCCGCCCAAATATGAGAATATTCTTCCTAAATAGAATTTTCCTCCAAAACTTCTTGTTTCCTTTTCTCTCTCTGTTCCTGCCTTCTCCCCCGCCCCCCTCTTTTTTTCTTCCTGTTTTGCTCAAATGGCTAAAAGGATTCCTTTTACAAAGCATATTTCTTAAGGAATGTCAGTGATTGTTTCTACTTTGATTGATTTCCAAATCATTGTTAAAAGGGTGATCATTTGAGCAGTGTCTCAAGTGAATCTAATTACCACCGCCTTGTCTTTGGCAGTACTTAATCGGGGCATCATCGACACAATGGACATGAATTTGAGACAGTGAAGGACAGGGAAGCCTGGCATGCTGCAGTCACAAAGAGTAGAACGTGGCTCAGCAACTGAACAGCAGCAACAACAATCAGGGCTGTGGCAATGGAAGGGTTACTGAGGGTTACCTAAGTTAGTAGTAGAGCTAGAACAGTTACCATTTTTGACTTGAGAACTGTTTTAAGGTTGTTGTAAGAAACAGTATAATTTTTACAAGACACATTTATAGTGTTTTAAAAAAGTTAACTACCCATCTTACACATGTAGTTTTCTTGGAAATTGGAAGGGTTGAATGGAATGCCAATCTTTCAACAATGTGTGAAAGTTATTCGAATAAAATTCTTTTTCTTTAAATTAAGACTCTACTTTTTCTGGGAATCCTCCAGATTTGTGTTTTGGGTTTTACTATTTCAGAATGAAAATTTGACCATATACTTTATGCTGTATTTGCTTGATCAGACAACATATTTAAAGGAATCATAGGCTGTTAGAGTTTGAGGATGTTCGTTAGACCTTAGTGAACATCTCCTTGAACAACATCATTTTTCTGGTTGTGGAAACAGAGGCATAGCTACCTTAAATGTTTTTGCTCAGGACAAAGCCTGGCTGCCTCTCACATTTCTCATTCCCTATGTTCCTGCTTAATCACTGCTTTTAGTAAGCTAGAGGTAGATTTGCTCTTACTTGGTTATTTTATACCCCCACCCCCAATCAACCATGCTTTATCTTTCTCAATCTCTATTTGAGAATTAGTTCAAAGCTAAGAGAGTGCATTTCATTTTCTCTGAGCAGATTATACCAATAGAAATAGAAAAACTAAAGTCTGTTGCAACAGATACTGATAACTATATACCCAATAACTGTTGATGGATTCTTGCTAAAAGAACCCTAGTTTTAGTTGAGGTAGCAATGTGTCTAGGCCTAGCCAATGAAGCGTGATTTGATGCTTATGGCTTTGGTGTTGTGTCCTGTCTGTGTTGCTTGATTCTAATCATCTGACCAATGATCATGGTAGGGTGTGGGGTGGATGGGGTCTGCTTGAGATGCTTTGGGGAAAACCTTTGCTTTCTTGTGAAAAGGGATAGGTGGGATTGAGTTAGTCTTCCTCCACCCTCCATCCCCCCATTACTGTTGCTCTCACTTTGAACATAGATTTGACATCTGGAGCTGCCATAGCCTTCTTGCAACCTTAGAGGAAAGGCCAACTTCTTTTTAAGTGAGTCCTATTTGTTTAAACCAGGGGTTGGCAAATTTCTATAGCTAGCTGCCTATTTTTGTAATAAATTGTTATTTGGACACACCCATACCCAGTTTATTTGATGTTGTCTGTGACTGCTTTCATGCTGTAAGGACAGAGTTGAGTAGTTGCAACAGAGACACTTTGGCCCACAGCCTAAAATGTTGACTATCTGGTCCTTTAAGTTTGCTGATCTTTGGTTTAAAGCACCAGAAAGTGAGTTTGCTTATTACTTGTAGCCAAACACATTCCTATAGTCAACCAATAATCATTATCCCTGATTTGTGACTTAGCATTTACACTTATTCAAATTACTCTTGTCTGTTAAGCACGTTTGCTCCAGATGACTATATTCCTCATTTGGCCACTAATCTTGATGTCCTTCCTAACCTTTCTGATTATCTTTGGTCTTTTATATATTTTTAAGATGAGAATGTAAACATGTTTCATTTAAGTGCCACCTAAAATTCACGTCAGCTCTTTGATGTTCCAGTAGTCTAACCGTCTAAGGCACTACTTTCTGGAACATAGAGAAGGAAAATTGCCAGGCTCTCAGTGCATGGGGTCTGTTGATGGACCTTAGGCCTTAACTGATAGAACAGCTTCTACCTTCCCCCACAATTTGTTGCCCTTTCTGATTTAGAAGGACCAGAGAAAAATGGCAGTAACGCCAACTCAGTGACCATATGTACTTCTTGGCACACAGCAAACAAGTCTTCACTCTTCCCCAATAGCATATTGGATACTTGCCAACCTGGAGAGCTCATCTTCTGGTGTCATATCTTTTTGCCTTTTCATACTTTTCATGGGGTTCTAATGGCAAGAGAAATGGAGGGGTTTGCCACCCCTCCTACAGTGGACCACGTTTTGTCAGAACTTTCCACTGTGACCCGTCCATCTTGGGTGGTCCTGCACAGCATGGCTCATAGCTTCATTGAGTTATGTGAGCCCTTTCACCACAACAAGGCTGTGATCCATGAAGGGGCCCCAACCTCATATGGGAAGATACATTGGATATAATATTTCTGGTTTTAGTAACAGCTATAATTGGGCAGCCTGTCTTTTGAACGATAAAGAGAATACTCATTTGATTTTGGACTGAGGTAGAATATACCGTTAGGGCTTCCCTGATGACTCAGACAGTAAAGAATATACCTGCAATGTGGGAGACCTGGGTTGGGAAGATCCCCTGGAGGAGGGCATGTAACCCACTCCAATATTCTTGCTTGGAGAATCCCCATGGACAGAGGAGTCTGGCGGGCTAGAATCCATGGGGTCACAAAGAGTCGGACACGACTGGGTGGCTAAGCACAAACACAGCACATACCCTTATGTGTGAATACAAAGGTAAACAAAAGGTACCTAATAACAATGGATGTCCTTTCATGCTGGTTGTGAAATATCAGATAGTACTTGTCCCGGTTTTACACATCGTGCAACATAGTGTTGCAGAAAGAGCACTAGGTTGGGTTCTAGGAGACAGAATTGACCAGGAGACCTTTGTCAACCGAGTTAACTTCTCTGTGCCACGGTTTTGCATTGACAGGGAAAGGAGATTGGGCTGTATGGCGTTTAAGGTCTCTTCCTGTCCTAAGAGGTTTATACTTTTAGAAATTCTTTAGGGTGGTTGAAACCCACCCAAAGATTAGTCAGTTCAAACAACAAAGTAGCAATAACAAAACTGTCTTTGGAAAATTGAAATGCTCGTCGGAATGACCTTCTAATTTTAAGGCCCAGATGCCTCAGAGGTTTTGTCATTGTACAGGTATCCTTTAGCGTCAGGTGAATTTTCTGGGGATGAAAATTTCTGGGTGAATTTGGATTTGTAATGCTGTATTTTGATAATCAAATATAATATATTTCATGATCTATTATTATTTTTTAAATAACACATTGAGTTCCTTCAAAGCACTATCTTGGAAGTATAGATTTCTAAAGAAATAATTAGAAGTAGATTAGTTGGAAAGTGAGAGTGGATTCCAGTGAAAATAGATAATCTTAACACATTATTTTTATCAAAATTCTCTTGCCTTAAGAAATTACTGTTTTTGAAAGAAAAAATTTTAATTTAGGTAGTTTTATGATAACAATGTCTGTGTCACAGAATCTTAACTACTGTTTTGAAGTCAGTACATTCAAACATTTCCTGCTTTTTAGTAATAAGTACTTAATAACAATGAAAAAGCTTGTTTTTGCAAATTATGCTTATTGTGCTTACTACTTTGGCTTTTCATTTTGCGTGGAAGACATAAAGGAATAAAAATTTTGGTATTGTGTTCAAACTAAATATTAAGACCCAGAGAACAAATTATCTTATTTCTACCACTTATTTCCTTCTTTCCTTTATCAAAGAACTGTCTTTAGCTATTCTGGAAAGTATGTTCTAATTAACATCTTATAATCCTCTAACTCACTGTGCATCTTTATAATTTGAAGAGAGTATTGTGATATAAGAAAGATATCTGCTTAACTTCTTTGGGGGAAAAGGTGAGTTATAAGTAAATACAAATTTAAAAGTAAGAAAGGCTGCCAGTCTAAAAGACTCTGAAAGAATGTTGACTTTGCAAATAACTGTTCACAAATTAACCTTTTATATAGCACGTCTGGCCAGCGTCTAGGTACTAACATTGATGATCCAAGGTGAGTGATTTTCTGCATTAAATGTGCTTTCAACTAAAGAAAGTCTTGGGATTGTCATTTTAAAAGAATAATACGTTGCCTGTATTCTAAAATACAGGCACATGTAGTTTTCTAATAATATAAGGGATACAGAAGTGAATATTGAATTCCATATCTCTTGCCTTTTTATTATTTTAATTTTTATCAGTGTTCTCTATGAATAATTTATAAAGGGTCAGATGATTTTATAAGTGTTATGAAAACCAGTGGTGACTTCTTTCCTTCCCCTTCCAGTCCTCTCTAACTTGTGTCTAGCTTTCACTGCTTTTAACTATTTAGTTTTTTCCTTTTTTTTTGGTACTTAATTCCATCATTCTAAATACTGTGCTTCTTGACTTCTCTGTTTTAGGTGTTGTTTCTTGGCTTCCCCCTTGGCAAGAGAGGGATTTAGCTTTTTCCTCCCCCTCCCAGTTTGTTTGGTTTTGAGTAGATCCACACGTTCACAGTACATGCTGTTCACAGTTGGCATGTAGTATGTGACGATTATTTTTCCTTCTGGTTCAACTCTGCTTTTCCTGGAGTTGGTAATTCTCGTATTTTGTCACTTAGTTTTCTGTGTTCTTATCAGTTCATTCCCCTGTATTGCCCACAGTTGTGTAAATCTCCTTTTAATCACATCAAATAGGGGTAGCATACAATTCTACCAGTTCATCATCTTGCTGACATTTCTCCCAGAGCTTCACGTCCGCTCCACTCTGAACTGGCTGTTGTCCAGGATGCTGCATGGCTGTCACCCCCAGACCTGTGCATTATCACGGGGAGTCCGTTCTCATCCTGAGGATCCCTGCCATCTTCTAAGTCCCTCCCCTTCTTAGCTTACTCCAGGGCGCATTGGAGGTCAATTTTTGGACACTTGGCTTATCAACCTCATGATTGATGGTCTTGTTGGTGTAGAATTTTAGGTTGGAAATGATTTTCCCTTGTAGTTTTGAGAGCATTGCTCCATTGGCTTCTAAGCCTCCAGTGTTGCTCTCCAGAGGAACAGTGTTATTTGATTCTGAATTCTTTGTATCTGATCTGTTTTTCTGTGGTGGTGATTTTTTGTTGTTGTTGTTTCTTGTTTGTTTATCTTTTAATACTGTTTGGAAACTCCAGTCTTCTGAAATTTCACGGTGTCCTTTGGTGACTCTTTTTGTAGCCAAATATGCCAGGCCCTTTGAATTCAAAAATGCAAATACTTAAGTTCTGTGAAACTTCCTTGAATGTTTTTTTTTTTCTTTTCTTTTCTTTTCTTTGTTGGCCCTCTTAGAGTGATCTTCTAATTTTTGTCACTTTTATCTTGTAGTTTTCATCACTTTGTCTGTTGGTGCTCTTTTCTTGGAGATTTTCTCAAATTTATCTTTTACATGTTTTACTGAGTTTTAAATTTCCTATTACACTTTTTCCCCCCCTATTTCAAGAGCTCTGTTTTGTAGCATCCCGTTGCTGTTATGCTATCATGAATGCAGTTATCTTTTAGCTTTAGACTGTTAAGTAATGTTACATATACTTATTTTCATCTCCTTGTATAGCTCTATTTATCCTATCCTAAGTTGCTTGCCCCACCCCTGTTGGTTAGATTCCTGTCATATTAAGGGTTTTTCTTAGATGCCTAGCAATTCTTGCTTGTCTACTTACATCTATAAGTGGTGTGTATAGAGCTAATTCAAACTTCTTTGTGCATGGATGAGACTTGTCTGCTGTGTATCTCACCACAGGGGTATTTGGAGGTTCCAGTAATCCTAACTTTAGCTTTTCTGTCTTGGGCTGATCAGATACTCCCAAGGATCTTTCATGCTTCTACCTAGAGAATAAGTCTGATTCTCAATGCCCTGGGAAGTATGTGGGGCAAAGAGCTTGGGGTTTTCAGTATTCACGACATTAAAGTTTCATTTCATTCTCTGCACGTCACCCTTCTGTAACTGTGCCTCATGACTTCCAGTTCAGGTGCCTTGTTTCATCCTTTCTAGGGAATGAATGTATAGTCTTCTACTCAGGTGGGCAGGCAGTGTGAATGAGGAGAAGGCTCTAGAACCCTAAGCTCTTTTTTTAAAGGGCTTAGAACCAGTCCCCCTGTTTTTAGCTCTACCTTTACTCCCATTTATGGGCTACCTTGGTGGCTCAGACAGTAAAGAGTCTGCCTGCAGCGCTAGAGACCCACGTTCAATCCCTGGGTCTGGAAGATCCCCTGGAGAAGGAAATGGCACCCCACTCCAGTATTCTTGCCTGGAAAATCCCATGGACAGAGGAGCCTGGTGGGCTACAGTGCACGGGGTTGCAAAGGATCGGACACGACTGAGTGACCAAGTGCACTCTTACTCCCATTTATACATATGGGATCTCAGATTTTACCAATTCCTGAGCTTCCTGGGAGTTCAACCAGTGAACTGGATTGTGTCTCCCCATCCCCCACTGCTTATAAGAGTAAATTCTTCTGTTCTCCTGGATCACAGTTGCCACTCATTCTTCTGCTTCCTGGCTTCCAAAGTGTTCTAGTTATTTTCTTTATCTAAGTGTGTTAATATCTTTTTGAAACATCTCTTTCAGTCATTTTAGTGTAGTTTCAAGAGAAGGTGGAACTAAATGACTGTGTTCAACCTGCCCCTTTAATCAGAAGTCTTCTCTTACTTTACTAATCATTTTTCAGCTTCTCAACAGGCAGTGCAGTCAGAAAGTACCTGTGCAGTATGAGCAGCTCCACACAACAGAAGACTGAATAGAGGGATGTTCTGGGTGTCTTTAGATGCTTGTGCCTTGCATATTTTTAAGAAGAGGTAACATTGGGGACAGAGTAAAGTGTCTGTTTCGGAAGGATTTTAATGCAGGTACATTCTTCCCTTGCGTTTTACTTGCCCTGTGCATACAGATAACCCCCTGCCCAACTGCTGTTGAAAGGAGCTTTGAAAGTAGTGTGTCACATCAATTGCACCTACCGAACAGTGGCTTTTGAGTCCCTCTGTCTTCTCATCATGTCATACAGGGTACTAAGAGCCCTGGTGAAGGAGCAAGGTTTTTCTGAAAAAGGAGGTCAAGAGAGGACAACAGTGTCTTATGCATGGACCTCCTCTGTCTCATTTGATGGGTTTGGGGGTGGTTGGACTAGAGGAGTCTTTCCAGTTCCAAATGGGTGTCACTTGAGAATTTTGAAAAATTATTGTAGTTTTAAAAATTGCCCCCCAAACTGTTTATTTTTTCAGGTGTGGGATTTGGATATTCATCATCATCATCATCATCATTACTATTCTGTATCTGATGTCTTGAGCATAGGCACTCCTCATCTGTCTTCAGGGGTCACTGAAAGAGTTGTGCCTGAGGTGTGTTTGTAGTCTGGCTGCCCTTCCCCTGGCATTTTCATCTCCCTCTTTCCCCATTGGCCACCTCTCCACTATGTAGGCCTTTTCAATTTCTGTAACAAATTGGATTCTTTTCTTCCTCAGAGCTTACAAAACTACAGTTCCTTTTCTCTGGAATGTTCTTCTCATTCTTTGGCTAATTTTTTTTTTTTTTTTTGTATTTTTAAAAATTATTTATTTTTAATTGGAGAATAATTGCTTTACGATATTGTGTTGGTCTCTGCTATATATCGACATGAATCAGCCATGGGTATGCATATATCCCCTCCCTCTTGACCCTCCCTGCCACCTCCCACCCCACCCCATCCCACTAATCAAGGCTGTCACAGAGCACCAGGTTTGAGCTTCCCACATTATACAGCAAACTCCCACTGGCCGTGTGTTTTACACATGGTAATGTATGTTTCCATGCTGCTCTCTCAATTCATCCTGCCTTCTCTTTCCCTCACTGTGCCCACAAGTCTGCTCTCTCTCTGTCTGCGTCCCCATTACTGCCCTGCAAAGAGGTTCACCAGTACCATCTTTCTAGATTGTTGGGCAATTAATCACATGCTAGATATCAGAGTTCAGTTTCTCACTGGGTCCCAGGTATAATAATAGTTTAAGTGATATACCCCTCAGCTCCTGGAAGATTATATCCTGTAATCCAACTCCTGCCCTTCATTTCTTATCAGATGGGCCAGTTGGTGAGGATGGGCAGTCATTCTGGGGCATCTGGTATTTGGAGTTTCAGGGGCAGTCCTCAAGTTTTGTTTTATTTGGAAGGAATCACATAGTAGTGACTTTCCCGATGGCTTGGCGGTAAAGAATCTGCCTGCAGTACAGGAGACGTGAGTTCAGTCCCTGGGTCGAGAAGATCTCCTGGTGGAGAAAATGGCAACCCATTCTAGTATTCTTGCCTGGACAATTCCATGGGCAGAGGAGCCTGGTGAGCTACAGTCTGTGGGGTTGAAAAGAGGTGTACATGACCGAGCGACTGTGCACACATGACCAGCACATAGTACAACTTTCTGCCCCCCAGTGCAGTAAGTAGTTCATTTTTTTTTTTTTGAAAGCAGATTAAGACCTGTTTTCAAATTCAAGATTGTGTTAGCTGTGTGATCTTGGGCAATTGAAGCCTCTGAGCTGTAGCATCCTTCCTGTTTCAGGGACGGATTCAAGGGCATACCTCCCAGGGACACTGCCAGGATTAACTGTGATAATCCTCCTAAAGTGCTTGGCAAGTCCTTCACCCAGAGTGAGGGCTTTTCACACCAAAGCAGTTAGGATTTGGAGGCGGTAGAAAAGTGAAAAGGAATTGATAGCAAAGGTGATTATAAGTAGATAACTCTACATCTGTCCAGGTACTTCCATGAAAAATCTTGTGCAAATGCCTTGAATGCAGGGTCTTAAGTACTAAATAATGAATTTTGTTCTAACATAGAAAAGGTTCAGAATCACTGCTTTAATTATGGCCTTTGATGCACAGTACTAAGGGAACTTTCAGGTTTTCAGTTTTCAGTTGTCAAATCTCACTCTGTGTCTGAAGTATAAAAAGGGAAAAAGAACAAAACGTGACTTGAAACTCTTTTACTGTTATCAAAAATTTAGGGTGTGTGCATTATTGTTAGTTTCTAGGAAAACCAGGTATTTGGTAATTTGTCTGAGATTTTAAGAAGGCCACAGTCTGGAGATAGTTTAATTGGCAAGGGGATAATGCAAATTCATGTTTAGGTAATACAGGTACTGAGAGCAATTCAAAGCAGTGTACATCTGCCAAAATCTTAGCTCATTTATGACAGTTTAAGACTAAGTTCTCAGAAGTGTTGAGCGAGAAAGAAAAGTGAAAGGCCTGACTCTTGAACACATAGACAGTGCAGAATTTCTGCCAGTCTGGGAATTAGAGTGAATAGAGTGGAGTTGGGCTAAGATAATAGCTGTATGTGATTCGTTTTTTTCATCATAGTGCTCATAGCTGTGAATAGAAAAGTTCAGTCTTTAGTTCTTTTTATTTTCACCCTTACTGTTATTAATACAATTATTACAGCAGGACATTTTGTGTTTTGGTTAACATTTGAAAAAACAGAAACATTGATTTACTTCTCCAAATGAAAATTGTATCAGCAATACACTCATTACCTCTCAGCTTTCCAGAGTTGCTTAGGTAGTACCTTTTGGCTTGCCTGTATGCTAATAAGTCATTTTAGTCATGTCCAACTCATTGCTACCCCATGGACTATAGCCCGCCAGGGTCCTCTGTCCGTGGGATTCCCCAGGCAAGAATACTGGAGTGGGTTGCCATGCCCTCCTCTAGGGGATCTTCCTGACCCAGGGATCAAACCTGCATCTCTTAATGTCTCCTGCATTGGCATATGGGTTCTTTACTACTAGCATCACCTGGTAAGCCTAGTAGCTTCTGGATTTTTCTGTTTGGAGAATTGTAATGTTAAACCGCCCCTCACCCCGTGTGTGTGTGTGTGTGTGTGTGTGTGTGTGTGTGTATGTGTATGCACGTGCCCATGCAAATGTGGAGCTTTCTTTTGCCAGTGTGGACATGAGGAAAACACTTAGGGACTGTTTTATTTCCGGACAGAAAAGACTTTCACTCCCACCCCCAGCAGCAAGATTAAAATCTTTTAATAAATAATCCTTTGAAATTGAGAAAGATTAATTCACGAAAAATAAACTGTTCTTCTCAGTTCACTATGGATCACTGAAAACTTACTTACTGATCAGTGGTAGTCCACAAACCAGTTCTAGGGACATTGATTTGTGTATTGAATGAATCATCATAGTTGATGATTCTACATATACATAAAAATTTCCATGATTAAAATTTATCTTTAAGAGTCTTACAATCTGTGTTACTGAGGGTAAGTAGAGGCTTGTGTAAATGACATGGAGACCACCCAAAAATCATTTCATAGAATTGGCTGTATGCAAATCATTGGATATTTGCTTATACTTGGTTTTACTGTATTAGGAAATAGGAACAAGGTACTATTTTGTTTAACTTGTTCTTCAGGAAGAGATAAAATGATGTTGAACAGTCAGTTGTCCTAAATTTGTTATGTTAAATGAGAATTGTGATGCTAGGAAACATTTAGAAAAGTCATCCTTTGACACTCACTACTCCCTCCTCCCCCCATCCCACCTCACATATATTTCTCAAGTGCCTTAACATCGATCCAGCATCATTGGATATGGCAGATTTATATATTTTGAAGTTCATTGGCAACCGATTAGATGTAAAGCTTTAAACATTTTTATCACATATTTAATTTTTGGAAGTAGAATATACTGAAGATAAACAATTATCAGTTATTTACTATAGTGCAAGGTTGGTGTAAGAAAAATGTACTTTGAAATGGGCAAAAAAGACTTTTGGATATCCTTTGAATCTGTTGCTGTCATGTCTGGGGATTATTCGATCTGTAGGGCTTGAGTCTTTGTCTTTGACGAGGCTATTTTATACCTCCGTAGAATTAGAAGTTAACTTGTAGAAAACTGAAAGCTGTGCAAATAATTCTTCTCCATAGAAATGCAAATTACTTATGTCCCGGGGAACGCAGTTGACCGGTCTTTGCGCTTTGGTTTCAACATTCCTTTCCTACACTAAAATTGTGCTTCTTTGTCTTCTCCTTTGAACTGGATGTAACATCTTTTTTCAGTTCTCTCATTAATTAATGAGTTAAATCGAATCTTTGAGACATTGTTTATTTTATATCCCCATGAGAGTCATGATTTTACCTGTTTTGAAAAAATATTTTGTATAGGGATGACTTTAGATTTTTAGTAATGTATGGCTGCTGTTTCAGCTTTTATGTGACCCTCGATACTGGTGTTCTTGTTGACGTCTTGCAGTTGTATCCTTACTCATTACTCACACCTTTACTGTCAACCGCCGGTGTTTGCTGTCGATTTTGAGGTGATAGGGTTGAGGCAAGAAAATTAGTCGATGAATCAGATTGTAGTCTTTTCCCCCTCTTGGTGTGTATCCCTTTTTCTGATTCTGGACAAGTTAATTTAGCTCCATGGAGTCCAAGCTCCCTCCTGTGTAAGTGTCAGACCATCTATCAAAGTGCTGGGTACAGCCCAGGTATTTGGTGGATGCTCAGTAAACAGGTGTTATCTTTTCTCTCCTGTTTTTTGAAGGTATAGGTCCCTGACCTCTTCTTGTCCTTTATCCTCTACTTGGTTTTAATCTGTTGAAGTCTAGGAACCTAGATATGCTAATCTGTTAGAACCATATCTGAAACAAATGTCATTAGATTGTAACTGAGAGCCTGAGGAATTTTACTGTGAATGAAGTACATAAACTTTATAGCTCTTAAACTTTGGTGTATCTGCTTTGATTACCCAGATGCCTTTTTCCCCTTTCTGTGTTCTTGGCAATGTATAGTTGAGGCTCATGGTTAAGTGACAAGGAGAAGTTAGATGTTACTCTACTTGGTTTCGAAGTGTATTAAAAATTTTTTGTGAAAGTGTTAGTCACTCAATCGTGTCCAACTCTTTGTGACACCATAGACTGTAACCCACCAGACTCCTCTGTCCATGGAATTCTCCAGGCAAGAATACTAGAGTGAGTTGCCATTCCCTTCTCCAGGGGATCTTCCCTACTCAGGGATCGAACCCAGGTCTCCTGCATTGCAGGCAGATTTTTATATTGTCTGATCCACCAAGGAAAACTTTATATCTGGTTGATTAAGGAAAATTATATTTTCTCTTTATCGATATTAAAGCATTAAAGTTAACTTGTGTCTCCTGAGCTTTGTACCAACAAATGAGAGGTATGTATGTATAAAAGCAGTAGAGAAAGGGGAAGAAGAGAAAGTTATGTATTTGAGAGTGGGGAGCAGGAGCTTGTTGTGGATTCAGGAGAGCAAGATGAGGGAAAAAACCTAGGATTGTTTGGAAGATGTTTGTGCAGAGTGTTCCTACATGAGCTGAATGTCCTTGGAAAATAGAGAACCTCTTGAAACCATGGCAGAGAATGGGGGCTTAGTTCACATTAACACTTCCTATTCTTAGAATGGAAAACTGCTTCTCTATGACTTCTGGTACATTAGTTTTTAAATCAGAAACATGTTAAGGGTTGGTTTTTTTTTTTTCCTGTTGACTTTCATTCATGAAAGCTAATATTCTTGATATTAATTTGACCTTAGAAGACCTTACAACCCTCAATATAACATTCTCACTTGTAAACACTTAAAGGATAATTACATTAAAATTTTTTTTTCTTAAATAATAAGAACTGGATCATTATTATTTTTCAGCATTTCACTTGTATTAGTTTTCTACTGCTGCTATAACAGATTACCATACACTTAGTGGTTTAAAAAAACATATTGATTACTTTACAGTTCTGAAAGTGAAAAGTCCAAAATGAGTCTCCTCAGAGTAAAATCCAGGTGTGAGCAGGGCCGCATTCCTTTCTGAAGGCTGTGCGAAGAACTTTTTCCAGCATCTAGGGGCTGCCCTCATTGCTCAGTCTGCAACCCACTCCAGTATTCTTGCCTGGAGAATCCCATGGACAGAGGAGCCTGTCAGGCTACAGTCCATGGGGTCGCAAGAGTTGGACACAACTTAGTGACTAAACCACAGCCACAGGGTTGCCTAAACTGCTTGCTCCCTTTTCATCATCAGAGCCGACAGTGACTATTCAGTTTTTCTCACAGTGCCGTTTCTCTGGTTCTCATACTTCTGCATCTCTCTCCCTTGTTTAAGGACCAGTGTGATTATGCTGGGTCTCCCTGGAGGAATCCAGCAACTTTAGAGAGGAATCCAGCCCTCTCTAAGGTCAGTTGATTAGCAACTTTAATTGCCCCCTCTCTGTGTAACATAACTTCTGTGGGTTCCAGAGATTAGGAGGTGGGTCTATTTGGGGGAAGCCATTAACTTCCTTACCATACCACTGTCTCACACGAATACAGTTTTTCTGCCTTGATTCTTGCATAGCATGGCAGTGTGCTACTGTGCTGTACCTGCCTAAAATATAAGTTAAATCATAAAGCTTTTAAGGAGATAGGAGTCATTAAACTTGAGCACTCATTCATGTGACTTCAGGAGTCTCAACTTTATCATTCATTTGTACCAAACATACTAGCTGGTACCCATGTTTTTGGTTGTGAGGGAATTTCAACTTGCTTTGAATTTTGCACTCATTGTGTATCTTGCTAACCTGATTTTAATGTGTGTGTGTGCATGTGCGTGAGAGAGAGAGAGAGACTGGGAGTGTGAGAGTTAGAGAGGGAGGTGTTTAATTTTGGGCTTGACGTTTTTTAAGGAGCCCCAGATACAAAATGAGAAGATCAAGCAGATAGCTTGTGGTGACTTGGGGTTTCTGCAGACTCTGAAAGCACAAAAGCTTGCCTCTACCATGAAGAGGTGGTGAGTGGAGAGATGTTGAGTTAGAAAGAAGAAACTCAAAATTGATTCATTTTAAAGTTAAGACTTGGGCCATACTCTGGTATTCTCTTCGGTGAGCCACATATGAATTGAAGATGAAGCCAAGGAAACTGAGAAAAAGCTGTCAATGTAATCATTGTTCAGCTTTTTATTTGGTGACCCTTGAGATATCTGACCATCTGATGATGTCCATGTGTAGAGTCTTCTCTTGTGTTGCTGGAAGAGGGTGTTTGCTATGACCAGTGCGTTCTCTTGGCAAAACTCTATTAGCCTTTGCCCTGCTTCATTCTGTATTCCAAGGCCAAATTTGCCTGTTACTCCAGGCGTTTCTTGACTGCCTACTTTTGCATTCCAGTCCCCTATAATGAAAAGGACATCTTTTTTGGGGTGTTAGTTCTAAATGGTCTTGTAGGTCTTCATAGAACCATTCAACTTCAGCTTCTTCAGCGTTACTGGTTGGGGCATAGACTTGGATTACTGTGATAGTGAATGGTTTGCCTTGGAAATGAACAGAGATCATTCTGTCGTTTTTGAGATTGCATCCAAGTAGTGCCTTTCAGACTCTTTTGTTCACCATGATGGCTACTCCATTTCTTCTGAGGGATTCCTGCCCACAGTAGTAGATATAATGGTCATCTGAGTTAAATTCACCCATTCCAGTCCATTTTAGTTTGCTGATTCCTAGAATGTCGACATTCACTCTTGCCCTCTCTTGTTTGACCATTTCCAATTTGCATTGATTCATGGACCTAACATTCCAGGTTCCTATGCAATATTGCTCTTTATAGCATCAGACCTTGCTTCTATCACCAGTCACATCCACAACGGAGTATTGTTTTTGCTTTGGCTCGATCGCTTCATTCTTTCTGGAGTTATTTCTCCACTGATCTCCAGTAGCATATTGGGCCCACACTGACCTGGGGAGTTCCTCTTTCAGTATCCTATCATTTTGCCTTATCATACTGTTCATTGGGTACTCAAGGCAAGAATACAGAAGTGGTTTGCCATACCCTTCTCCAGCGGACCACATTCTGTCAGACCTCTCCACCATGACCTGCCCATCTTGGGTGGCCCCACACGGGATGGCTTAGTTTCATTGAGTTAGACAAGGCTGTGGTCCTAGTGTGATTAGATTGACTAGTCCTCTGTGATTATGGTTTCAGTGTGTCTGCCCTCTGATGCCCTCTTGCAACACCTACTGTCTTACTTGGGTTTCTCTTACTTGGACATGGGGTATCTCTTCACGGCTTTTCCAGCAAAGTGCAGCCACTGCTCCTTACTTTGGACGAGGGGTGTCTCCTCACTGCCGCCCCTCCTGACCTTGAACGTGGAGTAGCTCCTCTAGGCCCTCCTGCACCCGCGCAGCCACTGGTCCTTGGACGTGGAGTTGAAATCAGATTGATTATATTCTTTGCAGCCAAAGATGGAGAAGCTCTATACAGTCAGCAAAAACAAGACTGGGAGCTGACTGTGGCTCAGACCATGAGCTCCCTATTGCCAAATTCAGACTTAAAGTGAAGAAAGTAGGGAAAACCACTAGACCATTCACGTATGACCTAAATCAAATCCCTTATGATTATACAGTGGAAGTGAGAAATAGATTTAAGGGACTAGATCTGATAGATAGAGTGCCTGATGAACTATGGACTGAGGTTCATGACATTGTACAGGAGACAGGGATCAAGACCATCCCCACGGAAAAGAAATGCAAACAAGCAAAATGGCTGTCTGGGGAGGTCTTACAAATAGTTGTCAAAAGAAGAGAAGCGAAAAGCAAGGGAGCAAAGGAAAGATATAAGCATCTGAATGCAGAGTTCCAAAGAATAGCAAGAAGAGATAAGAAAGCCTTCCTCAGTGATCAGTGCAAAGAAATAGAGGAAAACAACAGAATGGGAAAGACTAAAGATCTCTTCAAGAAAATTAGAGATACCAAGGGGACATTTCATGCAAAGATGGGCTCGATAAAGGACAGAAATTGTATGGACCTAACAGAAGCAGAAGATACTAAGAAGAGGTGGCAAGAATACATAGAACAACTGTACAAAAAAGATCTTCACGACCCAGATAATCACAATGGTATGAGATCACTCAGCTAAAGCCAGACATCCTGGAATGTGAAGTCAAGTGGGCCTTAGAAAGCATCACTACGAACAAAGCTAGTGGACGTGATGGAATTCCAGTGGAGCTATTTCAAATCCTGAAAGATAATGCTGTGAAAGTACTGCACTCAATATTCCAGCAAATTTGGAAAACTCAGCAGTGGCCACAGGACTGGAAAAGGTCAGTCTTCATGCCAATCCCAAAGAAAGGCAATGCCAAAGAATGCTCAAACTACCACACAATTGCACTGATCTCACACACTAGTAAAGTAATGCTCAAAATTCTCCAAGCCAGGCTTCAGCAATATGTGAACCGTGAACTTCCAGATGTTCAAGCTAGTTTTAGAAAAGGCAGAGGAACCAGAGATCAAATTGCCAACATCCGCTGGATCATGGAAAAAGCAAGAGAGTTCCAGAAAAACATCTATTTCTGCTTTATGGACTATGCCAAAGCCTTTGACTGTGTGGATCACAATAAACTGTGGAAAATTCTTCAAGAGATGGGAATACCAGACCACCTGACCTGCCTCTTGAGAAACCTATATGCAGGTCAGGAAGCAACAGTTAGAACTGGCCATGGAACAACAGACTGGTTCCAAATAGGAAAAGGAGTACGTCGAGGCTGTATACTGTCACCCTGCTTATTTAACTTATATGCAGAGTACATCAGGAGAAACGCTGGTCTGGAAGAAGTACAAGCTGGAATCAAGATTGCCGGGAGAAATCTCAATAACCTCAGATATGCAGATGACACCACCCTTATGGCAGAAAGTGAAGAGGAACTGAAAAGCCTCTTGATGAAAGTGAAAGTGGAGAGTGAAAAAGTTGGCTTAAAGCTCAACATTCAGAAAATGAAGATCATGGCATCTGGTCCCATCACTTCATGGGAAATAGATGGGGAAACAGTGGAAACAGTGTCAGACTTTTTCTGGGCTCCAAAATCACTGCAGATGGTGACTGCAGCCATGAAATTAAAAGATGCTTACTCCTTGGAAGGAAAGTTATGACCAACCTAGATAGCACAGTTAAAAGCAGAGACATTACTTTGCCAACAAAGGTCCGTCTAGTCAAGGCTATGCTTTTTCCAGTGGTCATGTATGGATGTGAGAGTTGGACTGTGAAGAAAGCTGAACACCGAAGAATTTATGCTTTTGAATTGTGATGTTGGAGAAGACTCTTGAGAATCCCTTGGATTGCGAGGAGATCCAACCAGTCCATACTAAAGGAGATCAGCCCTGGGTATTCTTTGGAAGGAATGATGCTGAAGCTGAAACTCCCGTACTTTGGCTACCTCATGCGAAGTTTTGACTCACTAGTAAAGACTCTGATGCTGGGAGGGATTGGGGGCAGGAGGAGAATGGGACGACAGAGGATGAGATGGCTGGATGGCATCACTGACTTGATGCACATGAGTCTGAGTAAACTCTGGGAGTTGGTGATGGACAGGGAGACCGGCGTGCTGCGATTCATGGGGTCGCAAAGAGTCGGACACGACTGAGCTGAAATTGGTTTGTAAACATTTGTTGTTTCTACAGACTGTTCAATGCAAGTCATGGCATAAGTTTTTCCTTCTCCAGGGTTTTCATGTCTGTGCTGTCTCTCAAAGCTGGAAGTGAGCAAATTTGGATCCAGTGCCCCTTATGAAGGCCTGTCATCTTCATCCACATTATGCTGTGTGTGTTCTAAGCCCTTTAAAATAGCTGAATGTTCTAAAGAAGTGCATGAGCTGCTGCTGTTTGGACTTGCATCCCCCTGCCCCCCTCCAATATTGAAGTACTGATTGAATCTTGTTGGTGCAAAACATCCAGACCTTTTTTATGTACTGCTCTAGACAGATTGCTTGTAAGAAATGTAGGCAGGTAAAAGGATTAGTTTTAATTATGTTCAGAGCTAGTGTGATCATGAAGCAGGGGCAGCCCCTCCCGTTCAGGGGTTTTTCTGTGACACTGGCCTGAAGACATTTACCTGAAAGGCTTGTTAAAAGAGCAGTCATTTAAATTTCTTTCCTTGGCATTCGTGAGCTGTTTCTCATTACCTGGAGAACACCCAGGCATGTTCCTTCTGCCTTTCTACCATGAATTGCCAGATTAGTGTTTCCTCTCTTTTTCCTTCTGCCTTACCCTTCCAATTGCTGATGTTTTCATCAGCACATTTTCAGAGTGTCTTCCTAAGTGGGACAAAGATGGGATCCAGTTGAATTGCTCCATGTACATTAACTGATGGATAGAGAGATAAGGAGGAATTTGCCAGCAAACAGGGAATCAGCTGAGGATTGGTGATTTCTTCTGCTGTGTCACTCTGGGACACAGTCGAAATTCCCTTATTGGGGAATGGGATGGAGTGAGACCCAGGCCTGATCCTTACCAGTTTTGTGCTTGTTTTCTTTCCATTTTCTGTAATTAAAAGAACAACAACAACAAAAACCATTAGCAGAAACTAACACAACATTGTAAAGCACCTGCTGCTGCTAAGTCGCTTCAGTCATGTCTGACTCTGTGCGACCCCATAGACGGCAGCCCACCAGGCTCCCCCGTCCCTGGGATTCTCCAGGCAAGGACACTGGAGTGGGTTGCCATTTCCTTCTCCAGTGCATCAAAGTGAAAAGTGAAAGTGGAGTCGCTCAGTTGTGTCTGACTCTTTGCAACCCCAAGGACTGGAGCCTACCAGGCTCCTCCATCCATGGGATTCTCCAGGCAAGAGTACTGGAGTGGGGTGCCATTGCCTTCTCTGTGTAAAGCACCTATACTCCAATAAAAATTTTTTTAAAACTATTAATAAAAATAAATTCAAAAAGTCTTTTAGAGAGCTTACACACTGCAAAGCTAGGCCAGTAGTATCGGTATGGTAATCAGCTATTTTATTTTTATTTCTTTGATCTATATTTAAGGTGGAAATTCCTGTGATTTCAAAAGAATGTTTACATTCTTTGAAGTTCAACCTGGGTAATTTTAATAGTTGAAGGTTGTTTACCTGATAAAGTGATATAGACCTGAAAAATATGATATTAAATTATTTTAACCTTTGACCTGAGTACTTATTGACTTTTTAATGTCGAAGATTTCTTTGGAAAAGAAGTTATGAAAATGTCCATCTGTTCTTAAAGATTCAAATTTAAATTTTAAAAAGATAAAATGATTTTAAATTGAATGGGGTGAGTTCAAGTCTAAAAGAAAGAAGAGTTCTTTTAAATATGTACTCAGATATACTTGTCCTCCTAAGTCTCAGACCAGCCAGGATACTCTATATATTATAACTTCAACAAATGGTTTGTGTGTCACATGCTAACTTCTCTTGTGCCATTCTGGTGAGCTACATACTCCAAATCGGCTCTATTTTTAAAATGAACTCTGCTTTAAAAGGGCTTCCCTTGTGGCTTGGCTGGTAAAGAATCCACCTGCAATGTGGGAGACCTGGGTTCTATCCCTGAGTTGGGAAGATCCCCTGGAGAAGGGAAAGGCTACCCACTCCAGTATTCTGGCCTGGAGAATTCCATGGACTGTATAGTCCGTGGGGTCTCAAAGAGTCAGACACAACTGAGCGACTTTCACTTCACTGCTTTAAAAAAAAAGCTCTTGGATCATATGAAAGTGCAGAGTATCCTATGACCCAAGAATCCATGACTTTGAACAATAGAGGAAAATGTTGTCTCTAGCTAGCTGGGATACTGAAAGGGAGCTAGCTGCATCAGGATGAGGGCTGGGATGCCATGGATTGCTTTACCTTTGGAAGTCTCTGCTTCTCTGGGTGGATTGTTAAGGGCTGCCTTAAAGGTATATAACATTTTGTTCCTGTTGTTGAAAGATGTTCAAATAATTTGGGCTCTGCTAGTACAGTTTAGTGTAATGTGTTTTAAGTAAAAAATAAAGAATAAAACAGCAGAAAACCAGTAACATGACCAATATTAAGGAAAAAATATTAGAAGTCACAGAAAATTAAAACCAGCGTATCTGTTGCCCTCAAATATTAGCCCACCACCTGGAGCAGGTGTTTTTTTCTCCTCAAGAATCAGTGTATATTTACTCGTGTGTTCTTTGGAGCTCAAAGTTCTCACCCTTCATTGTAAAATTCACATGAGTGAAAATACAGTAGGATTGATTTTGATTTCCTTTTCTTTGTCCATCTCTCATTCCAAGGAGATGGAGATAGGTAACCGATAACTGTAACATAAATAAATGTCCACCTTTCCATTAAGAGTTGTTTCAATTGGACATGCTTAATTTCTTCATAAGTCTTAATATATCTCACTGTAGCTGTTACGTATTTTCATATTTTAATAAAGAATAATGAAATAGCATGATTATATAAATACTAAAATCTTAAATAAGAACCAGTTTTCTGCTTATGCCAAGAACAGAAATCTTATTTATTTAGTAAAGTAAGGCATGAAATGGAATGATACAATATTAATAGCTACAGTAATAATTGTCCTAGTTCAGGTCCCTATAATGAAGTACTATAGACAGGGTGGCTTAAATAAAAGATGATTATTTTTCATAGTTCTGGAGGCTGGAAAGTTCAAGATGAAGGTGCTAGCAGATTCAGTGTCTGGTGAGGGCCTGGTTCCTAGTTCATAGACACATGATGGACATGACAAGAGTTCTCGGCATCTCTTTTTTAAGGACACTAATCCCATTCTTGAGGGTTTTACCCTTGACCTAATCACCTCCCCAAGGCCTGCCTCTTAATACTATTACATGAGCGTTTAGCATTTCAACATATGAATTTGGAGAGGCGAGGGGCATAAGCATTCAGCTCATAACAGTAATAATTAGCACTTGCTTATTGCTTTATTGCCAAGGTAGTATTCTAAGTATTTTATGTTATAATCAATTTTTTCTTGACACCAGATGCATTATTGTCACATTGATATAAGAAAACTGAGTCCCAGAGAGGTTATATCCTTTGACAAAGGATATGGCTCAACTAGTAAGTGATGGAGCTGGGAATCAAACCCATAAGCCTGGCTCTCTAGGCTTTGAGCTCTCAACTTCTAAATAGTGGGGAAAATTGTAGTTTATGTTCCCCTGTCTGCTACCAAGCAAACCTGTGATCTTTTTTATTAATATACTTCAGTATATTGGGGTGTCAGTTTTTTTAATCGATAGAGTGACATTTTTGGATTCCATAAGATACTCTTTAAGGTCTTTTATAGCTCTAAAAGTCTAAATTCTGCATAGTTTAAAATGTATATCAGCCACCAGTTAGAGATTTGTTAAATTTTGGGATGGTCATATAGTGAAATTCTATGCTAATATTAAAAAGAATCAGAACTATATTATGACACAGAAGATTGATAAATTAAAAAAAAACTGTGAGCTAGTTGTGTGCTAGTTGTATACAGTGATCCCATTTTTTTAAAAAAGAAGAAGAAAGATGCATATAAACTAGTATATGCATTAAAAAGTTGAAGCATCGAATACCAGTAATCTCTAGGAGGTTAGAATATACAAGGACTTACACTTTCTCTCATATACGTTTGGGTGTATTATTTGCAAAGATTACTTTAAACATCAGAAAAAAATGAGAAGAAAATAAAATACGTATCTCTACATGTCTGTAACTGGACTAGAGATAATAGAAGTTCTTCTAAAATACCAGGGCCTGGGCCAAATTTTCGATTAATGAGGATAGGAAATTATTTCCTTCTTTAGCCTGTGAGTAGTTGTGTTTTTGTAGATATTTACCTCATCGTCATCATCATCATATTTTGTATCCTTTTAAAATTTTTATGTTAGCTCTGCCTGATTCCTTAGGAATAAAACAAGACAAAAGTTGAGTTCATTTTGTTGCACATTTTTGTTGATAATTGTCTGAATACAGGATTTTAGTTACTCTTTCTGTTGAAAACAACCTTCTCTCACATCTTGCTGCCCAGGTAGAACTGCACAGGTTACTTGGCTTTGAAAGGAGTTCTCCAATTTGAAGATAAGGGAGTTGTTATAAGGAATGTACAGCTGACTCAAGACTCCTGGTTCCAGAAGCTTCCAAGCAGTGTTATCTTTCTTTTTCCTTATGTAAAAAGAATAGTTCAGACAATGTGTAGTTTTCTCCCAGAGAGCAATCAGCATATGTATTTGTTTTTTTTAAAATGAACATCTCTGCATCTGTTATTTTTCCAGGACCCTTTTCAATGTCTAAGACAAAGAATATCTTCAGATCTTTTTGAAACATGTAAGAGGATTGTTGATTAGAATATATATAGCTGAATAGAGAATCTACCTGAAAAAATGAGACTAAAATTATGTTTTACATTAATCTAGGAATTCTGGACTATTTTAAGGGATCTATTCAATTTGCTTGAGACCAGTTGTAATTAATTTTATCCATTGATAAAATTAATTTATTACACATTTAAAGGCATCTACAGGCATGATGATAACCAGAGTTGAATAAAGAATGATTTAGAGTTAATAGGTAATGGGGGAGGCAGTCATTCAGTATGCATTTTGCCTCTAGTTCAATGTAATAAGTAGAACATTAGCACCATGAACCAAATTCTGTAAGAGTACAGAGTATAATATGAGCCTGGGGGAGAAGGAGTTAGGGAAATTCTAGATCTTGAGAATTGAGAACGACACTTTGCCTTTTGGAAAAAAAGAATATGGATTTGTTTTCTGAGTAAATGAACATCCTTGGTGTGTCACGAGGGGCTTTCATATCATTCAGTCCACTAGTAGAGAGAGATTGGGACATCGCACTCTTGAAGCCAGCCCCTTGGGATTCTAAATAGCATGATGAGATGTTCCTTTGGGAAATTGGTTCATCTAAAAGTAAAACTCTCTAGTGATATGAGCTAGATAAAAGATGATTCATTTTGTGTGCATGATGGATCAGGTATGCTGAAGTAGATTCTTCCCAGGTTTTGACCTTCCAGATGATATTTAATCCATAAATATCAGTGATTAAAATTACAAAACTGTTTAAAGCCATTCTACTTTCTATTATCCACTTTTCTCTTCTCACTTTGCCATAAAGTTATATAGGAATTTTTTTTTTTTTTTTTCCGTTTTCTCCCCAGGTCAAAGATTTTTATTAGGGTGAGATTAGAGAGAGATTTTTCATTTTAGGTGGTTGAAAAGTACATCCAGCTGAAAACCATCAACCATTTAGGCTACATGCTTCATTTGAGTTGTGTTTCTGGATGCAAGTCAAGTATGACAACTGTGAGTTTCATAACTTTCTCTAACTTGATTCAAAAATGTTTTGGGGCCAAAATACTTCTTGAGGTCTTTTCTGTCTCCTCCTGACAAGGCCCTATGGAGGCTATCAAGGTCAAGATTATATTGCTATGTCTCAGAAAACTGCAGGAGAGGAGGAGCCATGAGGCTTAGGTTTGCATTATCACTTGTACTTGCTGATATTCTCCTAATCATGACTTACCATTTCTTGTCCAAGGTGAATGTCTCATTGGGTTCTTGCCTCTGACAAGAAGAAACTAATGATTTATGTCATGTATTTTGTCTGCTTGTTAGCAATGCTCAGGTTCTTTCATTGGAGTTATAGCTTTTAGACCATGTAGAGTAAGTTCTGAAGAGAAAATATGTTGTTTAAGAAGGTTGAGTGGACAAGAAGAGACTATGGGAAGCCATCATCAGTAACAGTAATTCTAGTGAGTGGCAGTTGGGACTCTACAGTCAGTGATCATGGCCATAATTTCTCAGCAAACACTCAAACCCAGACAGTGGTACTTTCTGTTTTGGGATCTTTTTATTTGTGTTATTATCATTCTTAAAGCTCAGCCCCAGAGTATTCAGTTTGTCCTTTTTTTTTTTTTAATTTAATCATTGTTAAGGTGAAAATTGATTTTATAACCATATGTCTGAGCAATGTATAATAGAGCCATATGAACTCCCTGAGTGACTCAAAAAATACCTGATTAAGTACCTGTGATGTGCTTGGTACAGTAATGTTGAAGTAGTCACAGTTTTGTCAAGAAATAATGGCTTTATTGCAAAAACAGTACATATGGTAGTGCAGTGGTAAAGATTCCGCCTGCCAAGCTGGAAACAACAGGTTCGATCCCTGGGTCAGAGAGATCCCCTGAAATGGGAAATGGCAACCCAACTCCAGTATTTTTGCCTGAAAAATTCCATGACAGAAGAGCCCTGCAGGCTTCAATCTATGAGGTTGCAAAGAGTTGGACATCAATATTTAAGAGGTAGAATCAACACAAATAGGAGGCCATTATGAATTATGAGCAGTGTGAGAGAGAAAAAAATACAGGATGTTACGGGATTTTTAGCTTTGAATGCTGGGTTTGATGAAGATGACATTTACTAAAGTAGGAAATACAGGAAAAAGGGACAAATGGGTTGGAGGATTGGTAGTAAATTATAAATTGGTAAATTTGGGGTTTTGTTTGTTAAGGGATATCTAGGTATAGCCATCTAACAGGAAGTTTAGATACTGGTTTGGTCCTCTAGAAAGATGTTGAAGCTGGGCATGGAATTGAGAAATCATCTGCGTAGTCAAAGCAATGATAATGGAAGGTTGGATCAGGTGAAACAAATCAGGTGAGGAGGTTGTTGAACCAAAGTATATACACAGGATTTCCATCTCCACCCCTTCATTACGAGTGTGCTTGCCGAGATTACCAGTGTCCTCTACATCCCCAATTTCGGGGGTTATCCGTGTGTTCTGCTCTCACGTAACTACTTAGCAGCAGTCATCTTGTTGATAATCTCCTCCCAACTCAAGAAGCACTTACCTGAGTTCCATTACACTCCTAGTTTTTTCCCTGTCATACTATTGGTCCTCTTGTGCCCGCCTTATAAAGGTTGGGCAGCTCTGGGACTTTGCCTCAGCCTCCCCTTCTCTGTCACAGTTGTTAACTCAGTGTTATAATTCTAGAGGAAGACTAAGCTTGGTGAGAGTCAAAGTTATAAGACGTGTCACAACAAATAGGATGTGATTTAAAAGAATGAGTTCCTTCCACTCAAGAAAGATATCAATAGAATATAAAATTCCATCAACCTCAGTCCGAACAGAGGTTAGAGTGTAATCCAGTATGGTTATGAAGGATCTGTGAAAACCATTCAACAAATTATTCAATAGTTTAAAATATTTATTAAGTATTGTGCCATGTTCTAGTTGCTGGAGATGCATCAGTCCAAAACCTGCAAAAATCCCTGCCCTCATGAGACTGATAGTCTTATGAGGGGACAAGGCAGTAAACCAATGTGTAAGTTATTGAATAGCTAAGAAGACAGTTAGTGTTGTAAAAAAGACATAAAGCATGTAAGGGAGTAGGGAATTCTGTGAGGCAGAGAGGATGTACTTTTAAAACAGTGATCAGGGTAAGTCTCACTGAAGAGGTGATATGTGAGTAAAGACACAAACAAGACAAAGGAGGAAGTCTGTATGTAGGGCAAGAGATTTCTAGGCAGAGGAAGTGGCAAGGCTGTGAAGTTGGACTGTCCCTAGAGTAGCAGGAGTGGCAGGGAAGCCAGTTTGCCTGGAGCAACTGACTGCAGGAGGAAATCATAATGGCATAATCATAATGCCATAGAAACATTTGGGGGTAAGGGTGGAAGGAAGGAGCTGGTGGCAGATTTTTATAGGACTTTGTAGTCTGTTATAAGGGTTTTGACTTTTATCCTGAGTGAGATGGACTGGCCTTTGGAGGATTTTGCATGCAAAATAGATGTGATCTGACATATTTTAACAGGTTCATTCTGACTACTGTGCTATAAACGACTATAAGGAGGTTAGAGAGGAAGCAGGGAGCCAGTTGTGAGATTGTTGCAGTAACCCAGGCGGAAGATGGTGGTGACTTAGAGTGGAAAGTGTAGAGGTGGTAAGACATATTGGATTCTGGATATACTTTGGAGCTGTTGCTGACAGAGTTTTTTGATGGATTGAACATGTGGTTTAAGAGGAAAGAGAGATGCCAAGGATCATTCCAGGATTTTGGTGTGAGCAACTGAAAAAAACAAAAACAATGCAGTTGCTGTGAACTAAGCAGAAGAAAAAAATTGAGTTATGAGTTCTGTTTTGGATATGTTAGGTTCAGGATGCCTACTCAGTATCCTGGAGGAGGACTGTGGAGAAGGCATTAGTATTTGTGTGTTTAGAGGTCCATTGTATAGGTACAAACTTGGGAGTTAAAAGCATCTGGAGAGATGTGAAAGCATGAGTCTGGATGAGGTCAACAAGAAAGTGAGTGTAGATAGAAGGGGCTTTAGGTCATCCCAAGTATTCTGTTGGTAAGTGGTTGATGAGATTAAGAAACTGACAAGGAACTTCTTTCCCAGTGAAATAAGAGAAAATCCAGAAGTGAGTGACGGTCAGAAGTTCAATGAGAAAGAATTTTAAGAAGGAGGCAGTGAAAATCATGTTAACAGAAAGGACTGGTAAGACAAAGCCTGAGATTTGATCACTGAATTTAGTAATGATTACCTAAACAAGACTTGGTGGCTCAGATGGTAAAGTGTCTGTCTACAATGCAGGAGACCGGGGTCGAGCCCTGGGTTGGGAAGATCCTCTGGAGAAGGAAATGGCAATCCATTCCAGTACTATTGCCTGGAAAATCCCATGGACAGAGGAGCCTGGTAGGCTACAGTTTATGGGGTCACAAAGAGTCGGACACAACTGAGCGACTTCACTTTCACTTTCACCTAAACAAGAAGAGAGCATGTTAGGAGTGGGTTCAGGATAGAAGGGAAATAGAGATAGTGCTTTCAAGGAGTTTTGCTCTAAAAGAAAACAGAGAAAGGGAGGAAGAAATGGGGCAAGGTTAGCTAGGCCTGTTAATTAATATACTTTTTATAGCTAGATAATTTGAGTATTAAGTTGTTAGAAGTTGTGTTAGAATTGAAGAGTGAACATGTTTAAAGTATAATTAATTGCTTTGTTTTCTAAGTCTTTTTCTTTTTGAAGTCTCATTGTCAATGGAAGTAAAATAGATTTGGGGGCTTTTAACGTTGAAGTCTAAGTGACATAAAACATTATTAGTTTCAGTTGTACAATATGATGATTTTGACATTTGTATGCATGGAATGCAAAAGTAGGAAGTCAAGAAACACCTGGAGTAACAGGCAAATTTGGCCTTGGAATACGGAATGAAGCAGAGCAAAGGCTAATAGAGTTTTGCCAAGAGAATGAACTGGTCATAGCAAACACCGTCTTCCAACAACACAAGAGAAGACTCTACACATGGACATCACCAGATGGTCAACACCGAAATCAAATTGATTATATTCTTTGCAGCCAAAGATGGAGACGCTCTATACAGTCAGCAAAAACAAGACCGGGAGCTGACTGTGGCTCAGATCATGAACTCCTTATTGCCAAATTCAGACTTAAATTGAAGAAAGTAGGGAAAACCACTAGACCATTCAGGTATGACCTAAATCAAATCCCTTATGATTACACAGTGGAAATGAGAAATAGATTTAAGGGATTAGATCTGATAGACAGAGTACCTGATGAACTATGGAATGAGATTCGTGACATTGTACAGGAGACAGGGATCAAGACCATCCCCGCGGAAAAGAAATGCAAAAAAGCAAAATGGCTGTCTGGGGAGGCCTTACAAATAGCTGTGAAAAGAAGTGAGGTGAAAAGCAAAGGAGAAAAGGAAAGATATAAGCATCTGAATGCAGAGTTCCAAAGAATAGCAAGAAGAGATAAGAAAGACTTCCTCAGTGATCAATGCAAAGAAATAGAGGAAAACAACAGAATGGAAAAGACTAGAGATCTCTTCAAGAAAATTAGAGATACCAAGGGAATATTTCATGCAAAGATGGGCTCGATAAAGAACAGAAATGGTACGGACCTAACAGAAGCAGAAGATATTAAGAAGAGGTGGCAAGAATACACAGAAGAACTGTACAAAAAAGATCTTCACGTCCAAGATAATCACGATGGTGTGATCACTGACCTAGAGCCAGACATCCTGGCATGTGAAGTCAAGTGGGCCTTAGAAAGCATCACTACGAACAAAGCTAGTGGAGGTGATGGAATTCCAGTGAAGCTATTTCAAATCCTGAAAGATGATGCTGAGAAAATGCTGCACTCAATATGCCAGCAAATTTGGAAGACTCAGCAGTGGCCACAGGACTGGAAAAGGTCAGTCTTCATGCCAATCCCAAAAAAAGGCAATGCCAAAGAATGCTCAAACTACTGCACAATTGCACTGATCTCACACACTAGTAGAGTAATGCTCAAAATTCTCCAAGCCAGGCTTCAACAGTATGTGAACCATGAACTTCCAGATGTTCAAGCTGGTTTTAGAAAAGGCAAAGGAACCAGAGATCAAATTGCCAACATCCGTTGGATCATGGAAAAAGCAAGAGAGTTCCAGAAAAACATCTATTTCTGCTTTATTGACCATGCCAAAGCCTTTGACTGTGTGGATCACAATAAACTGTGGAAAATTCTTCAAGAGATGGGAATACCAGACGACCTGACCTGCCTCTTGAGAAATCTGTATGCGGGTCAGGAAGCAACAGTTAGAACTGGCCATGGAACAACAGACTGGTTCGAAATAGGAAAAGGAGTACGTCAAGGCTGTATACTGTCACCCTGCTTATTTAACTTCTGTGCAGAGTACATCATGAGAAACGCTGGTCTGGAAGAAGCACAAACTGGAATCAAGATTGCCAGGAGAAATATCAATAACCTCAGATATGCAGATGACACCACCCTTATGGCAGAAAGTGAAGAGGAACTGAAAAGCCTCTTGATGAAGGTGAAAGAGCAAAGTGAAAAAGTTGGCTTAAAGCTCAACATTCAGAAAACGGAGATCATGGCATCTGGTCCCATCACTTCATGGGAAATAGATGGGGAAACAGTGGAAACAGTGTCAGACTTTATTTTTGGGGGCTCCAAAATCACTGCAGATGGTGACTGCAGCCATGAAATTAAAAGATGCTTACTCCTTGGAAGGAAAGTTATGACCAACCTAGATAGCATATTGAAAAGCAGAGACATTACTTTGCCAACAAAGGTCCATATAGTCAAGGCTATGGTTTTTCCAGTAGTCATGTATGGATGTTAGAGTTGGACTGAAGAAGGCTGAGCACCGAAGAATTGATGCTTTTGAACTGTGGTGTTGGAGAAGACTCTTGAGAGTCCCTTGGACTGCAAGGAGATCCAACCAGTCCATTCTGAAGGAGATCAGCCCTGGGATTTCTTTGGAAGGAATGATGCTAAAGGTGAAACTCCAATACTTTGGCCACCTCATGCCAAGAGTTGACTCATTGGAAAAGACTCTGATGCTGGGAGGGATTGGGGGCAGGCGGCGAAGGGGACTACAGAGGTTGAGATGGCTGGATGGCATCACTGATTCGATGGATGTGAGTCTGAGTGAACTCCGGGAGTTAGAGGTGGACAGGGAGGCCTGGCATGCTGCGATTCATGGGGGTCACAAAGAGTCGGACACGACTGAGCGACTGAACTGAACTGAACTGATGCACTGAATATTGAGGCTTTTAATGAAAGTGTTGTATAAAGTTATCAAGTTGAGATTCCATTGAATATTTGAGTTTGCAGGTGAAATTGCTGCCGAAACAACATCCTGTGGCAAGTCAAAGATTATCACACTATTTAGTGCTGTCTTTAGGGTGTCCCTTTCTAATTCTTCTTGCCTTTCCATCAGTCTTGGAAAGTTTGAAGTATCTACCTTAGCTTAAATTTGATATAATTTAGAGGATATCTCTTGCCACTATTTGATCAAATTTCATTTGATATCTGTTCAATATCTTTTTATTGTCTTCTCGTTGCTTTCAATGAAAGACTAGATGTGGCTTATAATACAAAAAAGTAATAAAATGTATGGAATTTAACATTGTGTAATGTATCATTTAAAAAATCTTATGTTTTAAGATTCCCTATCTTTTATCTTTCATGGTGAGCAGAGACAGATTTGTAAATTGTAAGGAATTGTAAAATATGAAAACATTAATAGAATCAATTAATAGAACCGCTCAGCGAGAACTGTGGTTTTTATTGTATAATAGCTTGGAAAGTCTTGTGTGTTAAGAAAATCTCAAGGCAGTTTTTTTATTCTTAGTCCGCTACCCCCAGATTACATGACAGTGGCGTCTTATTTTAATAGATGCAGAGTTTATTATGACTGAAATTCTTTGTTTCAGGTTTTTACATAGCAGAGAATACTTGCATTTTTTCTGGTGATATCTTATTCCCCTTGTGTGGTCCCCAGGTGAGCCCTGATCATCTCAGATACATTTTCTGTACTCTTTTGGTGATTAATATTTTACCTCTGCCAACACTCTCTCTAATTCGTCCATGAACAGTTCCCTTGAGGACCTTTATATCCTCTGTTGTAGTGTTTATAAAATCGATTGTAACAGTTCAAATAGTCATGAGTGTATGCCCTTTCCTTCTTTGGAGAAATGTGGAGGGGATAGTCTGTTCAGGTGGAGTCATAATTCCTTGGATGAATGTCATAAAATTTCTACAGATTCACCAAATAAATGAGGCATAATGACCTATTTTTAAGCACATAACTTTGTCTAATCCTTTTCTTTCCAACCTCATTCCCCCTACTGTGTTTTTCGTTTTGATTTTTGTTTAATTTTTTAACATGATGGTTTACTATAATCTTTCAGATTTTATATTTTTGGGGAAAGCTGAATTTGTCAGCTAAAGACTGTGATTTAAAAAATTTTTTTTACTAACCATGAATATGATTGCTGTGTTTTTTTGTTTTGGGTTTTGGTTTTTTTATATGTCTCTGATTAGTATTTTTTTGTAACAGCTGCTTCACAATTATCGTGTGATTTGCAAATCAGAAAAGAGAGATTTGAAAAACTACTTAGATAAATGTAGAAAACCAGAGTGGTCTGATTTTTTTTTTTAAAGCTCAGTCATATATCCTTAGGGGATCTATATCTTAGACAAGCAATAGCACAGGCTTACCTGATTGAGTTTTTGTTCTTAATGAACAAAAGCTAGGTGCTACACACATTGTCTCATTTTCCTCCTACAAGATATTAAAGTTGAAAAGAAAGCAAGAACATGCAAATTTGGACATAAGAGCCATCAGGCATCAGCTTCCTACACAGATGTAGCCAGCCCCCATCTTTTTACATATAATTTATAGGTAGAAGTGTGGACAGTTTTAAGTTGGCTTAAAACTCAACATTCAGAAAACTAAGATCATGGCATCTGGTCCCATCACTTCATGGCAAATAGATGGGGAAACAATGGAAACAGTGACAGACTTTGTTTTGAGGGGCTCCAAAATGACTGCAGATGGTGACTGGAGCCATGAAATTAAAAGACACTTGCTCCTTGGAAGAAAAGCTATGACCAACGTAGACAGCAATTAAAAAGCAGAGACGAAAAAAAAAAAAAAGCAGAGACGTTTGCCAACAAAGGTCTGTCTAGTCAAAGCTATGGATTTTTCAGTAGTCATGTACGGATGTCAGAGTTAGACTATAAAGAATGCTGAGCACTGAAAAACTGATGCTTTTGAACTGTGGTGTTGGAGAAGACTCTTGAGAGTCCCTTGAACAGCAAGGAGATCCAACCAGTCCATTCTAAAGGAAATCAGTCCTGAATATTCATTGGAAGGACTGATGCTGAAGCTGAAAGTCAAATACTTTGGCCACCTGATGGGAAGAATTGACTCCTTGGAAAAGACCCTGATGCTGGGAAAGATTGAAGGCAGGAGGAGAAGGGGGTGACGGAGGATGAGATCGTTGGATGGCATCACCAACTCGATGGATATGAGTCTGAGCAAGCTCCGGAGGCTGGTGATGCCCAGGGAAGCATGGCATGCTGCAGTCCATGGGTCACGAAGAGTTGGACATGACTGAGCAACTGAACTGATGGACCGAAAGAAGAGAATGCATGTTGGAAAGCTGTGTATTCAATAAGAGCACACAAATGAGAGGATATAACATTTTGCTCAGGAAAATCCAGGCTTAGATTTTTCTACTAGCTTTCATCTTGCCCTCTGCCCAAGACTGGTGTATTCCATCAGAATAAGTCCATGGAATTGGAAGATCAACAAACATTGTTCTGTCTAATTTATGTCTCCAAATTGTTATAATGGAGAAAGTCTATTGTCTGTTGGGCCAAAGAACAAAATGTGTAGTTGATGTTGTTTTTAGCTGCCCTGAAAATGAATATTTAGGGACAGATCCTGCCAGAGCTTGTAATCAGGGCTTACTTCTTTCAGTGCTGAAGGGTAGGGAGAAGCCCTGGCAGCCAGGACCCCAGAATGTAACCACGGCTTCGCCAGTTGGATGCTACAGCTTAATGTTCAGTGGTACTCAGTTGGAGTAGTTAGAGATCATTCTTAGGCTGCAGTGGAGTTCAGTACAGGATTCAAGCTGTTAGTACAAGTGGTGACTCCTGTACTAATTAATGGTTGTTGCAGTGTTACTATAGACTGTATTGGTTCTAGCAATTTTTTAGTCTTCTGGTTTGTTCTGTGAATTATCAATAACCTTCCAATAAATCACTTTTCTGGTATTTGCAACTAGAACCTTGGCTGGTACAAAAGAAAAAGGAGGACATCCTTTTTAAAACACTTAACGATGTTCAAGTATCATGTTTTCCTGGTAGTTTGCGATCTCCTTTCAATAGAGAGTGAGTGCTTTATTTGAAGAAAAAAAAAAAATTCTTGATGTTGTTGAGACTTCAAGTAAGACCCCAGTTAAATATGTCAGGCCTGTGGGATCCCTCTAATGTCTTCACCAGCCTGCGATATAGCACCTGTACCATCTGTGTAATATACACAGGAACATAAGTTAAGGTATCTGCCTGTATTGATTCCAGGGAATAAAAGCAAACAGTAAAAATGTTTATGATATAAATTAAGTCCACATTGCTACTTCTAATCTTTTGAGGGAACAGAAGATTGTGTTTGTCAGTATTTCATTTTTGATCAGTTATTTGTGGTGGAAAGAAATCCATTGATATTTCATAGATGACCCCAGGTAGAACTGCTTGAATCTGTGTCTTCAGCCTTTGCTTGTGAGGTTTGACAGTCTTCTAAAGTGTCTCTTTAATAAAACACACCTTTAAATAACTCTCTCAGATTCATTCCAGCTTCTAAAGTGAGAAGGTGGCTTGAACTACCACCGCTGCCAGCTCAGCTGTGGATCTGAAATATCCAGCTGTGCCCTCTCTGCCTCTCTCATCACGAGTAACAGACTTTGCAGTCAGAGTCTGTCTGACACGTGTGTTGATGTGTGAGGTGAGAGAACATCTAGTTCACTGTATTGACTCTTCTGAGTTAGACCATAGTAAACATTTGTCTTTGTCAGCAGTTAAAGCAACCTGATTGGAGGATGCTCAAGAATTAGAGACACCACCACCACCCCCTTCCCCTCGCCAATAGTGTGCTTTTGTCTAGGTCTGCATAGACATAGCAGGAGATTTCATAATCAAAGAGAATTGATTTAACTGTTAAGATAGACCAGTCATGTTTAAAAGCTGTTTCTCCTCTCAGGAAGAAAAAATCTAGTGATGGCCCCACTCTGCATCATATTATGTATGATCTCTTTTAATAGTTGTTATAGCAAATCAAAAGGACTGTTTTTGTGATTAGCCACCATTTGTACTTACCATATCAGATCAGATCTTTGACCAAATGGACAAATGAAATAAATCCAGACCCTGAGTTATCTTGAATTGTACACTGTGAGAAGAGTCCTGATGGGTGGTCACAAAATCAGTTTTTAAGAAAGCACTATTCTAAGTGAAAAGTCTAGTAACCACAATCACAGTGATAATAATACGTATTATTGAATACTGTTCTGAGTATTTTATATATAGAATCTCATTTACTCCTCCCAACAATCCTTTGAGATGACCCTTGCTTTCTAGATTAGGAAACAAGTATTGGTGAAATAACATTCAGATTGTAATAGGTTTGGATGTCGGGCTTGTCTGACCATGCATTTAATCAAACCATGTGGTGAATTACTGGGGAGCATATTCTACCACGTGATAAATGCTGTACCAGACACTTAGGGTCCAAAACTGAATCAGAAGTGGAACCTGCTTCTAAGTGCTCCAAGCCCAGTGGGGGAACATTGACTAAAGATCACCTTTATTTGATAGAACAGTGAATATTAGGACAGTGGAATGGAAAAGGTGCTAAGAGAGTTTAAAGAAGGTCATCTCAATCAGATTAAGGGTTGTAGAAGTCTTCCTGGAAAAAATGATCATGTAGCTGAATTTTAAAGGATAGCTATGTGCCAGCTAGAGAGAGATAGTGGAAAATGATGTATAGGCAGAGGGTCAACTCCTTTGACCTGGAGCATGAAGGAGGCTGGGTCAGGAACTGCAAATAAGTCTGTGTGGTTGGCACGAGGACTATGTTGAACCCTGGTTTGGATACTTTATAAACATTATGAACATTATGTCATGTCATCCCTCTAACAACCATTGAAGGCCAGAAATAAAGCAAAGTCCGGATCATAGAGAGCCTATCTGCTTAGATAAAGAGTTTGGTCATTTTCCTGACAGCTATTAGTAGTGCTGGAGAAGACTCTTGAGAGTCCTTCAGACTGCATGGAGGAAAAACCAGTCAATCCTAAAGGAAATCAACCCTGAATATTCATTAGAAGGACTGATACTGAAGCTCCAATACTTTGGCCACCTGATGTGAAGAGCTGACTCACTGGTAAAGTCCTTGATGGTGGGAAAGATTGAGGGCTGGAGGAGAACGGGGGGTGACAGAGGGCGTGATGATTAGATGACTTTACCGACTCAGTGAACATGAGTTTGAGCAAACTCTGGGAGATAGTGAAGGACGGGGAAACCTGGTGTGCTGAGTCCATGGGGTTGCAAAGAGTTGGACACGAGTTAGCGACTGAACAACAACAACATGGTAACCATGGAAAGATTTTACATCATGGGAATGATTGATGTGCTTTAGGAAGATCATTATTAGCATTTTGTAGACAGAGTTGGGGAGAAGGCAATGGCAACCCACTCCAGTACTCTTGCCTGGAAAATCCCATGGGCGGAGGAGCCTGGTAGGCTATAGTCCGTGGAGTTGCGGAGAGTCGGGCACGACTGAGCGACTTCATTTTCACTTTTCGCTTTCATGCATTGGAGAAGGAAATGGCAACCCACTCCAGTATTCTTGCCTGGAGAATCCCAGGGACTGAGGAGCCTGGTGGGCTGCCGTCTGTGGGGTCTCACAGAGTTGGACACGACTGAAGCGACTTAGCAGCAGCAGCAGCAGACAGACAGAGTTGGATAAGACCCGAAGTAAGGACACCAATTATGGAAGAGACAGGAGATAATGGTGACACCCTGATAGTGGCTTTAGGGCTGGAAAGGAACAGGGAGATGGTAGAGACCAAATTGGGCAGATTTAGAGGAATTGGTGACTGAGAGCTCTGTGGGGCTGAGCTCCATCTTCTTGGAGCCTGAAGGTTGTTAAGTGAAGGAATGCTGTATGGTTCCAAAATAGGATTTCCACTGTTCAGGTCTACAAGGAAAACAACTTTAGTTTGATTTGTCCTCCTGTTGACTATTCCAAGGCTTCCCATCTCCCGTTCCAAAAGCATGAAGAGCAGAGAGAATCTGCTTTGTTGGGATTTTTCCTGGGAGATTATTAGATGACCCGTAAACCCACTTGAAGATCTACCTAGGGATTCTAGCTCTTTTTAAATATTTGCGTCCCCTGATTTTTCCTAAGTGTACAAAGTTAAGAAAAATGCCATTGCTAAGGAATAGTAAACTTGTTTTTGCTAGTGAGTGTATTTTTATGCCCTACTTTTCATTTAGAAAAACTGTTTAGAAAGTGACCAAAAAAGAGGTTCAATACAAAATGTGTTACTGTCTCTTTCATGTTCAACTAAATTTGTATCTCTTTACTTTTTTAGGGGAAAACATAATTAATTGTCTGAAAATGACCCAGGTGAAGCCCTGATTTGTATACATCTATGAATGTGCATTTAGCTTGTATCATTACACACAGTCATACCTGGGGAATTTACTGCTAGTTTTATTGGATAATTCTGTCATTAGAAAAATTAGATACTCTGTCCAGCCATTGTAAAAGAAAAACTACATCTTAAAAACAAGAAAGATGTTTATTTTCTACTTAGCTTCCTCTTTGAGTTTCTTCATTTTTATTTATAGAAAAATATCCCCCTAATCTATTTCTTACATGAGAAGACCTGAACTTATGGATTGCTAGAATATAGGAGAATCTTGAATTAGAGTGCCTTTAGTCTAATTATCAGATACATGCCTTAACTTTTAAAACTCGACTTGAGGCTTATCTGGAAATCCGTGTACTGGGACTCGTGAATGCCACTGATCAGGATGACTGATGCTCAGACTGGGAGCCACGTGGGCCCCTGGTCTGGTTCAACGCCGCGGCACTCTCTTCCATTCAAAGTCTCAAATGTCTGCCCCTCTGCAAAGCCGTGAGGCCAATGTCTGTAGCTGCTAAGCATGAAATCCCCTGCTTCTGTTTGTTTCTTTTGTTGCCACGAGTTAATAGGGACAGAGACAGGAGACAGCCCAGAACAAAGCAGAAATAATGGAGTATTTCACCCCAAAAAGGAATGTGGATTGAGAAATACAAAGGGGAAGGCAAAGACAGGCTTAGTGTCCTGAGGCAGTGTGATGCATTGGACAGAAGCCTCAGCCCCGAGACAATTCTGGGCCAAAGCCTTCATCTATGAGCTCAGAGCAGCCTGCATGGCCGAAAGGTTTGACCCATCTTATGTAAAAACAATTTATTGTTTTTTCCCCAACCAGGGTCTTAAAGGGCCATAGGATTTTTCACCTCAAAAAGTGGATTGCCCTTGTAACATGGAGAGGAGTCGTCTGCTGGGATCTGCCTGGTGATCAAGGGCCTCTTCACAGTACTCTGTCACCCTGCTGATTATTTCTGTAGCCGAGGGTGCCATTTTGAATTTATATTCTTCTCACATCTTTTGCAAGACCTACTATGTGGTCCCAGACATAGAGCATTTTTGAAATTCATTTTTCTTCTTGCATATGGAAAGAAAGGGTTAGCTAAGAGCTTGCATGTTCATATAGGCTGTCTCTTTGACGTGAATTTCCAAACAGCCCAGTTTATTCATGTATTTTCTCCTATACTCTTCCCTGACATGTTTTATTTTGTGTAGTATTTGCTTGTTTTATTTACTTTATTAAAGTATAATTTACATGCACATATATTTTAAAGGAGAAAATTTGAAGACTCTTCCTTTAGAGGTTTTTCCCCCTTATTTACCATGCTCAGAATCAGAAATCTCTGCCATTAGCATGGGCTTTTCGTCAGAGACAGGCTTTGACCTTTCCATAGGACAAAAAAAGAGTTAAATGCAAGAAGCAAACAGCAGGAAAAAGACGCTAGCAGCCCTCCAGCGTCCTCTTTTCTTCCAGCCCAGCCAGCTCCCCCTCCTTCTCTGCTCCCTAAAGTCAGCCTGAAGGAACCCAGTTCCTTTAACTCTCCTGGAAGAAGGATGCAGTTTTCTGCCTGGAATCAAAGGTACTTCAGCCATGAATGGGACAGTGCAAAGAAGGAAGCATCACTGAGACTCACATCTTCCCCTTCCTTTGCCAGGCATCTGTCCAGTTACACAGGCAGGCTTGTTAAAGCCTCCCTTCACTCCCTCAGGACAACATCCCTGACTCCAGACGTGGCCGTACCAAGGCCAAGAGGACGTGAGTAAGAGCTCTGGAGCCGAATGGCCCTGGTTGGAGCCCCAACTCTTGTCTCTTACAAACTATCTGGCCCAGTTTTGTATCTGTACATTGCCCTGTTCACAGAACGCCCCTAATTTCGCCTCTGTATGACACACCCTCGGGTATTAGAGGCTTTTCATTCCCATCACTCAGAAAATTCCTCTGGAGCCAGACTGCCAGAGTTCAAATCCTGGTTCCACTTAAACAACCATATTTAACTTCTTTGGGCCTCCCTTTCCCCATTTTAAAATGGGAAGTGCAAAGTACTTTTCTCATTGGTTTGTTCCTAAGAGTAAGTGAATTAACACTCACAAATCATTTATATCTTGTGCTTAATATAGTACCGATCACCTTTGGTTTTGTTCTTGTGTTATTAGGACACAATTCTTCCTCATGTCTTTTTCAGAGTTTAAGCAGTTCTTTCAAGCTGTATAAACATTTAGTTGTATTTTCAAAAGATAGACTCATATTTTATTATTATAGACTTGGGAAATATTTAAAAATAATATTTTGTATATTAACACAGTTAATATTTTTTTTCAGTGAATGTGTTTAGCGTTAGAAAACATTCTAGAAATTGACTTCTTTTCAAAATCTTTTTTGTCATTGTGAGAGTTGGTAAAAGTCAGAATGTATAGGTGTCTCTTTGGTTTTGAAACAAAACCACCTAAGAAATATATCCATTTCAAGTTATGGGTGACTTTTCTCTTGCTTTTAGGTACCAATTAACTAATTTTTTGTTAATCTGACACATATTCATTAGGAAACCTCTGGGTTTTGTTTGGCAAGACCTGTTTTACTGATAAATAAGGAGGAGATAGTATGGGGCTTGGGCAGTGACTGTATAGCTGTGGGAAGCCTCAACACTGACAGAAGAAAACTTTCCAGGAACTCTACAGAGCCTCAATCAAACTGAAATCGTGTACAGAATAAAGTCAGGTAGTCAAGATGAAAAACAGAGCATCACTTGAAGCAAATGCCATGTCCCCAGAGGCTAGGGATTAAGTGAGACGGGATGGTAGGAGATCTGGCAGTGCAAGGGCCAGTGCCAGAGGGGAGGATCTCGAGCAGGACTCTGTCTAGAAACGTGAATTGTGTGACAGCTCTGCCTCTCTGCTTTGGTGCCTGGCCACCCTGGGTGGCTGTAAAATTAAACTTTTTGACCGAGTAATCAGACCAGGGATTATTGGGTCAGTGTGCATAAATCTGTTATCTAATAATTCTTGCAGAAGTCAGGAAAAAAATATATGTGGCCTAATATTAACCACAGTGCTGGAAGTATGTTAAAGGACCAAGGAGTGGAAGAAAGGAATAGTTCTCTCTGATGGAATTGGAGACCTTCTGGAGGAGATGTCATCTGAGCAGAACTTTGAACAGAAATTTGTCAAGTAGAGAAGAGGAAGAGCCTTTCTTTCTGAGTACACGGGACCCGGGTGGCATAGAAACACGAAGTGCTCAGGCTGTTTGAGGGACTAGAGAGTGATTTGGAGGATGGCTGGTGTCACTAAGGTGGAGCTGTAGAGGGAAGAGTGAGACACGGTAAGTGCTTCATTAGTGCTTTACAGCGTCGGGTTGTTGAACAGTTGTGCAGTGAGTCCTGCCGTGTACAGTTCTCTGCCAGTTTACCAATGTCTGGTACTGTCCCCAGCAGAAATGGGGATATTTTAAGATAATCTTGCTGCCTTGGTGCTAGACCACCAGGCTGAAATACAACTCTTCACCCTGGCGATTTAATCTTTTGCCTTTTTTTTTTTTTCTTTCCTGATACATGTATGTGATCATCCTCCTTCAAGAAAATATTCTTGAATATTTTGGCTTAGGCTTTTTGGCTAATCTGCCTTTCGGCACAGGCTTATACAATTTGTCCAGAGTCTACAACACAGAGTTACTACTGGTGATTCAGTGTTGGCCCTCTTCAAGACATTGGCTCACCGTTTCTCACATACAGTGTTGGTAGAAGCTTGTGAACTTAAGCTGGCAGGAAACAACCTCTTAACATGATGAGAGAGAGACTTGGTTCTTTTGGAAAGGAACAAGTCATAACTGACCCTATGTGAACAGACCTACGAACTGAGCAGTCTAAGCAAGAGACCATGACCTTGGTTGTCTGCTGGCATCCTCTATGCGGACTCACCCTGTTCTCTGTTCACTTCCCTGCTGCAAGTGAAGGTTAAGCTTTGTGTCTTTTAGTGTCTTTGGTTGGACTGGGATGGCATGGAGCATGTGGATGCAGCTGTGGGCCGGTGGAAGGGAAGTAGCATAGACTGGGCTGCATGGTGGACTGCCAGGCCCTTACCCAAGAGAGATGACAATCATCTAAAATATCTTAGTGAGATGAGGCAAGGTAGTAAATACACTTACTTACTTGTATGTTACCGTCTTGTAGCATAATGCATTGAACTAATGCCTTATAACATCCTCCTAAAGAAAGGAAGTGGCTGATAGTATTAAAACGTTACTGGTTAATCATGGGGAGACTGAAGCCGGCTAGGTTTATGGGCCTGCACAGAATCATACAATGCCTCAGTGTCTGGCCTGGGAATGAAGCCTGAGTTTTCTGTGTGCTGTCAGGACAGCCGACAGCTTTGTGTTTAGCATTGTACGCCACTGAAAGGGGCTTACTCTTAACAATGCACGGGCTGCTTTACGAGACAGACACAATGAACTTTGGTACAGTATAGTCTAGAGGCCAAAATGAGTAATTTTAAGTAAATTGACTACGAGATCCAAAGCTTCATTAAGTATTAAAGTGAAAACCAAGTGAAAACTGTAGTTTTTAGGGACTGACTCAAAAAACATGAACATTCTTCCCCCATTTGAAGTAACATATTTTTAAGCGTCTTATTTTGTTGGCTTCAAATCTGACACTTTCCCTGTCAACCATTGGATTTATTTATTTCAAATAAACACCCAAAGAGTCTTATAATAATTGTCAGTTTAACCTTTATGCTTTTTATGTTCCAAAATGTCTTATCTCTATAGCCTGTGTTTTTGGGGTGGGTGGTTTTATTCAGATTTAGTTTGAATTCTTTCAGAACAGTTGAAATACAGAGACTGAAATTCAAGAAAGAGATTGGGGGGAGAGGGGAAATATTATATTAGGTGTCTTTACCAGGCTGAAAACATGGGGTGGAGATGGCATCATAGGAGGATAGAGAGACAAGATAAAAGACAGGAGTAGAGTAGAATGTCACTCCTCAATTGCCTTTTATGTCAAACACATCTTAGGTGACCTAGAATAAATGAGCAGATGATGTAGATATTTCTGGGTTTGGCTGCAAAGTTTTTACACTCTGGAATTTAAAAAGAACATGAAGATAAAATTCTGAAACATTTTCCAAAATATGTTGAGTAATATTAGCATATGAATGATAGAAACTGGGCAATATATGGCAGTCAGTTCAGTTCAGTCACTTAGTCGTGTCCTACTCTTTGCAACCCTATGAACTGCAGACGCCAGGCCTCCCTGTCCATCACCAACTCCCAGAGTCTACCCAAACTCATGTCCATTGAGTCGGTGATGCCATCCAACCAGCTCATCCTCTGTTGTCCCCTTTTCCTCCCACCCTCAATCTTTCCCAGCATCAGGGTCTTTTCAAATGAGTCAGCTCTTCTCATCAGGTGGCCAAAGTATTGGAGTTTCTGCTTCAAAATCAGTCCCTCCAATGAACACCCAGGACTGATCTCCTTTAGGATGGACTGGTTGAATCTCCTTGCAATACAAGGGACTCTCAAGATTCTTCTCCAACACCACAGTTCAAAAGCAGCAATTCTTCGGTACTCAGCTTTCTTTATACTCCAAGTCTCACATCCATACGTGACTACTGGAAAAACCATAGCCTTGACTAGACGGACCTTTGTTGGCAAAGTAATGTCTCTGCTTTTTAATATGCTATCTAGGTTGGTCAGACTTTCCTTCCAAGGAGTAAATGTCTTTTAATTTCATGGCTGCAGTCACCATCTGCAGTGATTCTGGAGCCAGGAAAAAAAAAGTCATCCACTGTTCCCAGTGTTTCCCCATCTATTTCCCATGAAGTGATGGGACCAGATGCCATGATCTTAGTTTTCTGAATGTTGAGCTTTAAGCCAACTTTTCCATTCTGCTCTTTCACTTTCATCAGGAGGCTCTTTACGTCTTCTTCACTTTCTGCCATAAGGGTGGTGTCATCTGCATATCTGAAGTTATTGATATTTCTCCCGGCAATCTTGATTCCAGCTTGTGCTTCCTCCAGCCCAGCGTTTCTCATGATGTACTATAAGTTAAATAAGCCATGTGACAGTATACAGCCTTGACGTACTCCTTTTCCTATTGAGAACCAGTCTGTTGTTCCATGTCCAATTCTAACTGTTGCTTCCTGACCTGCATATAGGTTTCTCAAGAGGCAGGTCAGGTGGTCTGGTATTCCCATCTCTTTCAGAATTTTCCACAGTTTATTGTGATGCCCACAGTCAAAGGCTTAGGCATAGTCAATAAAGCAGAAACAGATGTTTTTCTGGAACTTTATTGCTTTTTTGATGATCCAGCAGATGTTGGCAATTTGATCTCTGGTTCCTCTACCTTTTCTAAAACCAGCTTGAACATCTGGAAGTTCATGGTTCACATATTGCTGAAGCCCGGCTTGGAGAATTTTGATTATTATATTACTAATGTGTGAAATGAGTGCAATTGTGCGGTGGTTTGAGCATTCTTTGGCATTGCCTTTCTTTTGGATTTCAATGAAAACTGGCCTTTTCCAGTCCTGTGGCCACTGAGTTTTCCACATTTGCTGATGTATTGATGCAGCATTTTCACAGCATTATCTTTCCAGATTTGAAATAGCTCAACTGGAATTCCATCACCTACACTACTAGCTTTGTTCATAGTGATGCTTCCTAAGGCCCACTTAACTTCACATTCCAGAATGTCTGGCTCTAGGTGAGTGATCACAGCATCGTGATTAACTGGGTCATGAACATCTTTTTTGTATAGTTCTTCTGTGTGTTCTTGCCACCTATTCTTAATATCCTCTGCTTCTGTCAGGTCCATACCATTTCTGTCCTTTATTGTGCCCATCTTTGCATGAAATGTCCCCTTGGGATCTCTGATTTTCTTGAAGAGGTCTCAAGTCTTTCCCATTCTATTGTTTTCCTCTGTTTCTTTGCATTGCTCACTGAGGAAGGTTTTCTTAACTCTCCTTGCTATTCTTTGGAACTCTGCATTCAAATGGGAATATCTTTACTTTTCTCCTTTGCTTTTCTCTTCTCTTCTTTTCACAGATATTTGTAAGGCCTCCTCAGACAACCATTTTGCTGTTTTGCATTTCTTTTTTTAGGGATGGTCTTGATCTCTGTCTCCTGTACAATGTCACGAACCTCTGTCTGTAGTTCATCAGGCACTCTATCTATCAGATCTAGTCCCTTAAATCGATTTCTCCACTGTATAATCATAAGGGATTTGATTTAGGTCACACCTGAATGATCTAGTGGTTTTCCCTACTTTCTTCAATTTAAGTCTGAATTTGGCAATAAGGAGTTTTGATCTGAGCCACAGTCATCTCCCGGTCTTGTTTTTGCTGACTGTATAGAGCTTCTCCATCTTTGGCTGCAAAGAATATCATCAATCTGATTTCGGTGTTGGCCATCTGGTGATGTCCATGTGTAGAGTCTTCTCTTGTGTTGTTGAAAGAGGGTGTTTGCTATGACCAGTGTGTTCTCCTGGAAAAACCCTATTAGCCTTTGCCCTGCTTCATTCTGTATTCCAAGGCCAAATTTGCCTGTTACTCCAGGTATCTCTTGACTTCCTACTTTTGCATTCCAGTCCCCTATAATGAAAAGGACATCTTTTTTGGGTGTTAGTTCTAGAAGGTCTTGTAGGTCTTTGTAGATCTGTTCAACTTCACTTCTTTAGCATTACTGGTCAGGGCATAGACTTGGATTACCGTGACATTGAATGGTTTGCCTTGAAAACAGAGATCATTCCGTTTTTTTGAGATTGCATCCAAGTACTGCATTTTGGACTCTGCTGTTGACTATGATGGCTACTCCATTTCTTCTAAGGGATTGTTACCCACAGTAGTAGATATAATGGTCATCTGAGTTAAATTCACCCGCTCCAGTCCACCAGTCCATTTTAGTTCGCTGATTCCTAAAATGTCAATGTTAACTCTTGCCATCTCCCATTTGACCACTTCAATTTGATTGGAAGCCTTGATTCATGGACCTAACATTCCAGGTTCCTATGCAATATTGCTCTTTACAGCATCAGACCTTGCTTCCATCACCAGTCACATCCACAACTGGGTGTTGTTTTTGCTTTGGCTCTGTCTCTTCATTCTTTCTGGAGTTATTCTCCATGATGTTGGGCACCCACTGGCCCGGGGAGTTCGTCTTTCAGTGTCATATCTTTTTGCCTTTTCATAGTGTTCGTGGGGTTCTCAATGCAAGAATACTGAAGTGGTTTGCCATTCCCTTCTCCAGTGGACCATGTTTTGTCAGAACTCTCCATCATGACCCGTCCGTCTTGGGTGGCCCCACAGGGCATGGCCTAGTTTCATTGAGTTAGACGAGGCTGTGGCCTGTGTGATCAGATTGACTAGTTTATCAGTCACCTGCAATTTCATCTTGATGAAAGATGAAAAATTAAGATTGATGACCATTCGGGCCAGGGTACGTAGGCCAGTCTTCTTTTCAAGAGATAGTTCAGGGGAATTTCAGTAGAGGAGCTGAGCACAAATGGGGGTGTTCAGAGCAGGAATAGGGTCTCTCCCCTCTGTTCCCAAAAAGATCAAAGCAACCCAGTAAGAGAGACTAGTGGTGTTATCTGTCATAGCTGAACTTGGCAGAGCTCTTCTTAGTGCATGGCTGCTGGCCAGTCTTTGAGGGAATGCATACATACATATATCTGTCTCTCAGGAAAACTCTCATCATGAGTCCAGGGGACTTCTTTCTTTTATGGGTAAGAAGAAGTTTGCAAAAAGTCTGACATTATCAGCCAACCTTCCTACGAATCTGCGATGTGATGTACTGGCATCTAGGATACTTTTTGTAGTTCTAGTCATTAATCTTGTAGGAGAGATGAAATTGAGCTCAAGTAAGCCCAGAGAAAATTTACTAATCTGGTTGAGGAGTGGGAGGGGTTTGCTATATGAAGGCAGATGGAAATAATTAGGACTTCTCAGACTTGAAAAGACTGAGAAGAAATATGATTAGAGTTTAATAAATCCATGAAGAACATGGGTTAGATGATCATAGAATTTACCAGAAGTAGGCAGAGCTTCTTAAAAAACAAGGAAAAGTGAATTTAGGACAAAAAGAAGTTCTATCATACCAAGAAAGTAGGTCCTGCACGTCAAAATCACTCTTTTAGGAACTGGACTAAAACTTCTGGCATTGGAGAGAAGTGAAAAAGTCTAGTATTTCTCAATGTTAAGACTATTTTCTTGAAGTATGAGGTGCCCAGAGAGAATCCATCAAGCTTCCTGTTAACGTTTACATTTTCTTTTCTCCTTTCTTAGATGATATTTAAATGCCATTCAGTAGTTATTCTTTGAAAGTGGATTCTATGCTGTGGTCTCCACTAAGCACTGGGGATACTGAGATGAAGATGGACAGATATGGTTCCCACAGTCTGGTGATGGATAAGAAGCTAATTGTCTGTGTGATGAATTCACAACAAATGTGCTCTGAGAGCTTGACACAAATTGCTCACATACTCTTAGCATCAGAGCAGGCAGTGGTGAGGAAGTGGTTCTTTAACTGGAACCTGAAAGTCAGTGAAGCGTTCACCGCGCCAAAAGTTGGGGGAAAAGGGAGTGGCATGTGTTGAATGCTGTGCGATGCCAGAAGGTCAGTGTTACTGGAGGTAGAGGATTAAGATGGAGAGTTACAGAGATGAAGCTGGAGGCTTGGGTGAAGCAGATCATGGAGGGCCCTGTAGACCACCAGGATCATAATGAGAGCCGCATAAGAGAATAGAGGGGGCAATGGTGAATGTACTAGGACTCTTTGGAGGATTTTGATGTCCAAGCAGCAATGACCTGGGCTGGAGGGAGGCAGATAGATTCTAGAGCTATTTCAGAGGTCGTACAGATTGGACTTATTGACTATGAGAAGTGAGGGTGAGACATAGTCAAGCTTGATTTGTAAGAGTATGACAGCCTGTTAGACCTCATATTTCATCTGCATAAGAAGAATTAGCACAGACTTTTTATAGGTCTTTTCTCTCATGATCTCCAAGGGACCAAGAAGTCAATAGATCTGCATCTGTCTCATCTCCCTGTCTCCTCCTTCCTCTCATGCATCTTTCAGGGCCTAAACACTTTATAAACTAGGTGGCTTCTAATAAGTGGATGTCAATTAAGTAGAAAGACCAAAAACTGCATGAATGATTTCCAGTCTCCCAAATCCTAGTCTTTTAACTGTTGCAGAGCAAGCACTAGTTCATAGTACCCTGAGGTCATTTGACCTGAAGCAAAATTCTAGGTTGTGTCAGAAGAGGAGTTTTGTTTCATTTGCTTTTCCCCAAAGTGGAACTCCTTCTGTTTGGTGGTTTAGGAAGGCCTAGTTGAAGTTCCAAGGGTGGTATGTGATTTTCTTTGTCCAGATTTAAGAAGTCAGTGTTTTTGTTGTTGTTGTTGTTTTTACTAAAATTGACCAGTAAGGGAACCTTTTCTGTCACTTTGCTTTTTCAGCATACTTTTTCCCAGTTTCTCATCTCATTTAGATGATAGCCTTGATGAAGCCCAGTCACCCCATTATTTGGCTTCTCTAGTGGCTCAGATGGTAAAGAATCCACCTGCAATGCAGGAAACCCCAGGTTTGATCCCTGGATTAGGAAGATCCCCTGGAGAAGGGAATGGCTGCCCACTCCACTATTCTTGCCTGGAGGATCCCATGGATAGAGCAGCCTGGCAGGCTGTAGTCGGTCACAAACAGACATGACTTTGTGACTAAGCACGCACAAAATGTTTCAAAAGTCAGGATGACAGTGATATATGTGGGAACTGGATATAATGATTTTAAAAGAATTTTCTTTTGAAATAATATTAAAGCATTGTAAGACTAGTACATGGAATTTCCTTTAGACTCCACTCAGGTTCCTCCGTCATTAACATTTTACCACGATTGCTTTATTACATTCCTCACCATCTAGGTGTGGAGGTGGTGATGGAGGTAGAGATTTAGAAATGTTCTTAGCTAGTTAACTGCAGATATCAAGACCCTTCATCATTAAGCACTTTAGAATTTGTTTTCTCAGGACAGTGATATTCACTTGGTAACCGTAGTCCAATGATAAAATTCAGGAAATTTACCCTTATGCAATACTGTCATTGCAGGTTCTAATATTCAGTCTCTGTTCAGCTGTTATCTGTTGCCCAACAATATTGGTTTATGGTGTTGTTCCTCCACCTAATCCAGGATCCAGTCCAGGAGGCATTGTGATTATTACGTCTCTTTAGCCTTCTTTAACCTGAAACAGTTCCTCAGCCTTCCTTTGAGGTGTTAGAAGCAGGCAGGCTAATTGTCCTGCGGAATGCTCCTCACGGTGGTGTCCGACCTCCTGGTGCTTGGATGCTGGTGGTGCGTTTTTGACGGGAAAATTGTGCGATGACGGGAAAATTGTGCGATGACGTGGTGCCCCTTGCAGTGCCCGCATCACAGCAGGAGGGGGTCTGCAAGTCCTTGTGGGTCTCATTCCTGGGATATTAATTTTGATTACTCAGTCAAGGCGATATCCTCGGGCCTCTCACCGTCAAGTCCCCTTTCCACCTTAGAATGAACAGGTTATTTGGTTACTTCTCAATATGTGATCATTTAAAATGTGACTATGCTTTGCCTCTACAGTCTTATTAAAGAGCCATATTTCCCCTCTCTTGGCAGTGTTTTAGAGCACTCTGCTGCAAGGGTCCACCGCCTGCACGCCCAGAGTATGACCTGGTCTGCATAGGCCTCACGGGCTCTGGCAAGACAAGCCTGCTGTCCAAGCTCTGCAGTGAAAGCCCTGACAGCGTTGTGTCAACAACAGGTGGGTACTGCACCAGGGTCCTCGTCCTTTTCTTCCTCTCCCCTGAGATGCTCTCTTTTGCTTCCTGTGCTTTGGTGGGATCCCCTCATTTCACTGAGATGGTTCAGTGAGTTTATTATTTATTTTCAGTTACTCTTATTTTTCAAACTATATTTAAAGGAGGCTTTAATAGCATCAAATTGTACCTTCCATCCCTCTAGTTGGTCATTTCAGTGCCACTGAATAAATCAAGCCAGGAGAATCTTGATAGAAAATAACTCTGCAGCCTAGACTCCTAGTACTGTGACAGATGGGTTCATCTCAGACCCATTGAGTGTCCTTCTCCCTTGAGGTGTCACCCTAACCTGCTTGTGTTGGTCACATACTCCCTACACAGTACAAGTGATAATCTCAGTCTTCTTCCTTGGAAGATGGTGGGCACAGGGACCATCAGTCAGGCTTACCATGTTCACTGAGGTGGCCTAGAAAAGTCAGTCTAGGCAGTGGTTCTCAGTCAGGGCACATTTTGCTCCTGAGGGGACATTTGGTAATGTCTGGAGACATTTTGATTCTTATAACTGGGGGAAGGTGCGGCTGACTTCTTTTGTGTAGAACCCAAGGATACTGTTAAATACCCTACAGTATACATGATGGGCCCCCACCAGAAGGAATTATCCAGCTCAAAGTGCTACCAAGAGCTTTTGTCACTCCCCCAATACTTCCTCTTTTTCACCTGAAAATGAAAGGAAAGACAGGTGTTAATTAAAGGAAATTATGGAAGAATAGTTGAAGGAAATGAAAAACAGAGGTACTGTGGGAGGAGTGGGCTGAGACATTGTCTGCAAAACTTAAAAGATTTTTCATGCAGACAGCTTACTTTGAGCACCTACCTTGGAGAAGGAAATGGCAACCCACTCCAGTTTTCTTCCCCGGGAGATCCCATGGAAAGAGGGGCCTGGCAGGCTACAGTTCATGTGGTTACAAAAGAGTCAGACATGACTTAGCCACTGACACAAGCTCAAGCAAGCACCATGTGCTAGATCCAGGGTTAGAAACTGGGGATAACTCTAGTTAACATTCCAGAGAGTCAGTCTACTGGCCACATAGACATTAAGCTTGTGTCTAGAAATATACAAAGGAGGAGGAGTGATCAGTTTTGCTTGGACTGGTGGGAGGAAAGGATGATGCATGGCTTGTCCAAGCGGTAAGAATAAGCGAGTGAGGTAGAAGAAGAAAGAAGATTTGGGGGACAGAGGGGAAGTCTGTGTAAAGGCAGAGAGGCCTGAAACAGGTTGCTGCTTCCTGGGAACCACATTTCCATGTGGCTGCAATGCATGGTTTGTAGAATGTCAGGAGTCACAAGAGATAGGCAGTGGCCAAATCTTGGCAAACCATTTATACTGTGCTCAGGAATTTAACTCTTAGCCATTAAGTAAGGCAGTGGTGGGAGGGAGAAAGGGAGACATCAGATAGGATATATCTCATCTTCTGCTGCCCACTTCTCCCTCTGCCCTCATCTTTCCCAGCATCAGGGTCAGTGAGTTAGCTGTTTACATCAGGTGGCCAAAATGTTGGAGCTTCAGGTTTATCATCAGTCCTTCCAGTGAATATTCAAGGTTGATTTCCTTTAGGATTGACTTGTTTGATCACATTGCAGTCCAAGGGACGCCTCATGAGTCTTCTCCAGCACCACAGTTTGAATGCATCAATTCTTCAGCACTCAGTCGTCTTCATGGGCCAATGCTCACATCCATACATGACTACTAGAAAAACCATAACTTTGACTATAGGGACTTTTGTCAGCAAAGTGATGTCTCTGCTTTTTAATACATTGACTAGGTTTGTCATAGCTTTCCTTCCAAGGAGCAAGCGTCTTTTAATTTCATGGCTGCAGTCACCATTCGCAGTGATTTTGGAGCCCAAGAAAATAAAATGTCATTGTTTCCACTTTTTTCCCTTCTGTTTGCCATGAAGTGATGGGATTGAATGCCATGATCTTCATTTTTTGAATGCTGAGTTTTAAGCCACTTTTTTTACTCTCCTCTTTCACCCTTTCTGCCATTAAAGCAGTATCATCTGCATATCTGAAGTTGCTGATATTTCTCTCGGCAGTCTTGATTCCAGCTTGTGATTCATCCAGCTTGGCATTTTGCATGATGTACTCTGCATATAAGTTAAATAAGCAGGGTGACAATTCAGCCTTGTCCTACTCCTTTCCCAGGGGAGTGACCTATAGAACAACTTCAATTCACCTAATATATGAATAACACCTAATATTTTAATGTATCAAGGTGAGGGTGTAGAGAAAGGGATAGAAAAAAATAATTGAAGAAATGGTGAATGAAATGTTACCAGTCTTGAAGATAAATAACAAATCCAAGACATTCATCGAACCACAAGCACAAGAGATAGTACACCAAGTCATGTCTTCATGAAATTACTAAAGCCAGTGATAGTTTGTGATAGTTAATTTTATGTGTCAACTTGCCTGGGCCACAGTGCTCAGATATGTAGTCAAACGTTCTGGATATTTCTGTGAGTGTGTTTGTTTATGTATATGTGTATATATATAATGAGATTAATATATAAATCAGCAGACTTTGAGTAAAGTTCTTTATATAATGCAGTTTGTCTCATCTAATCAGTTGAAGACTTGAATAGATCAAAAGACTGACTTCCCCAGAGCAAGAAGGAAGTCTGTGCTGGCCTTGGGACTTAAACTGCAGCATCAACTCTTTCCTTAGTCTCTAGTCTGCTGACCCACCTTGCAGATTTTGGACTTGACAGCCTCCATGATGTTATGAGTCAATTCCTATAAACATTTTTCTGTGTGTAGACACACATCCTGTTGGTTCTGTTTCTTTGGAGAATGCTGAGTAATACAAAAAGGAAATCTTAACAACAGAGAAAAAAATCACACAGAAACAAAGATAAGAGTGACATCACATTTCTGACTGGAACCAATGCAAGGGAAAAGGCAGTGGAGTGCATCTTTAAACTACAAAAGTGGGGGGAAACTATCAGCCTACATCCAACAGAAATGTCTTTCAAAAAGAAAGTAAAAATAAAGACTTTTTCAGATGCAAAAGTAGTGAAAGTATTTATTGCTAGCAGACCTACATTATAAGACCAACATTGTAAGAAAATGCTAAAGGAAGCTCCTCAAGCAGAAGAAAGTAATTCCAGATGGAAACCTGGATCTGTACAAAGCAAAGTAGCAGAAATTGTAATTACTGGGTAATTGTATAAGATTTAGTTCTTATTCAAATCTCTTTATAAGATTAATTGTATAAATAAAAACAGTAGCAATATATTGGGGGGTTTATAACATATAAATGTAAAATGCATGAGAACAATAGCGTAAAAGTCACGGGGGGAAACGGGAAGTATTCTACTGTTAGGTTCTTACATATGAAGTAGTTTAATAACACTTGAAGGCAGGAGAAGGGGACTACAGAGGATGAGATGGTTGGATGGCCTCACCGACTCAATGGACATGGGTTTGGGTGGACTCCGGGAGTTGGTGATGGACAGGGAGGCGTGATGTGCTGCAATTCATGGGGTCGCAAAGAGTCGGACACGACTGAGCGACTGAACTGAACTGAACTGAAGGTAGACTATAATAAATTAAAGGTATGTTATGAAGCCTAAAGCAACCACTAAAGTAACAAGCAAAATGTGAAAGCGAATAAGGCAATAAATGAGATAAGAAAGAATTACAAAAAATAGTTTTAAAAAGACAGGAAAAAGGGAAACAAGAATATATGGGACAGATAGAAAACAAATAGCAAGGTGATACATTCAAATCTGACCATCAGTCATCAAATTAAATGCAGAAGGTTTAGATTCTTCAATGAAGAGACTGAAAACGATATGATTAGATTAAAAGCAAGACCCAAGTAGGTTAAATGTAAGAAGATGGAAAAAGATATACCATGCTGCTGCTGCTAAGTTGCTTCAGTCGTGTTCGACTCTGTGCGACCCCATAGATGGAAGCCCACCAGGCTCCCCCATCCCTGGGATTCTCCAGGCAAGAACACTGGAGTGGGTTGCCATTTCCTTCTCCAATGCATGAAAGTGAAAAGTGAAAGGGAAGTTGCTCAGTCGTGTCCAACTCTTAGTGACCTCATGGACTGCAGCCTACCAGGCTCCTCCATCCATGGGATTTTCCAGGCAAGAGTACTGGAGTGGGGTGCCATTGCCTTCTCCGATATATCATGCTACTAGGGATCAAAAGAAAGTTGGTGTGGCTGTATTATATCAGACAAGTTAGACTTTAGAGCAAAGAGTAATTCTGGGAATAAAGAAATTCATTTCATAATGATGAAGGGGGTCTGAATCAGAGGACATAATGATGCTAAAACATTTATGTATGTAATAATGGCTTCAAAATACACATAGCAAAAACTGACAAAACCCACAATTACAAAGATTTCAATACTTTAAATTATTGATAGAACACATATGAAGAAAATCAGCTAACAGGTAATAGACTTGAACAACAACAACCTTGACCTGATTAATATTTATAGAACCCTCTACCCAAGAGCAACAGAGAATCGTCTTCTCAAATAAGACCATATTTGAGGGCATGAAACAAGTTTCAGTAAATTAAAAAGGATTAAAATACGTTGTCAGATCACAGTGGAATTGAATTAGAAACCAATAACAAGATCATCTCTGGAAAAGTCTCCAAATATTAGGAAGCTGCTGCTGCTGCTAAGTCGCTTCAGCCGTGTCCGACTCTGTGCGACCCCATAGACAGCAGCCCACCAGGCTCCCCCATCCCTGGGATTCTCCAGGCAAGAACACTGGAGTGGGTTGCCATTTCCTTCTCCAATTAGGAAACTGAACTACTTCTATATATCAATGGATCAAATAAGAAATCAAAAGAGAAACTGTAAAGTATTTTACACAGAATGGAAATATAACACATCAAAATTTATGAGATGTCTGTAAGCATGGACACTGGGGGCATTTCATAGCTTTAAACCCCTGAATCAGGAAAAGAAGGCCCTTAAATCAGTGACCTCAGCCTCCACCTTAAGGAATGAGAAGAACTGACTAAACCCAAAGTAAGCAACAGAAAGGAAATAATAAGGATCAAAGTGAAAATCAGTGGAATAGAAAAACAATAGAGAAAACTCATTAGATCAAAAGCTGGTTCTTTGAGAAGATCAATAAAATTTATAATAACTCTAGCCAAGCTGATGAGGAAAAAAAAGATGGCACTAATTATAACATCAGAAATGAGAGAGGTTACATCAAGGTAGATTCTATAAATATTAAAAGGATAATAGAATATTATGAACAGGAGACGTCCCTGGCAACTCAGTGGTAATGAATCCGTCTGCCAATGCAGGAGACACGGGTTTGATCCCTGGTCCGAGAAGATCCCACATGCCACAAAACAACTACCTGCTGAGCCAGCGCTCTAGAACTACTGAAAGCCTGTGTGCCTAAAGCCTATGCACCGCAACAGAGAGTAACCCCCACTCTCTGGAGAATGCCCACGTGCAGCAGTGAAGACCCAGCACCGTCCAAAAGAAAAAAATATATGTATATATCTCTTTTTAAAAAAAGGATATTATGAACAACTTTATGCCAGTAAATTTGACAACATAAATGGACAAATTCCTTGAAAGATAAATCATCAAAATTCATTCAAGAATAAATAGAACACCCAGATCTGTAGTTAGTAAAGAAATTGAAATTATAGTTTTTTTTTAAAAAAACTAGTTGGTTTCACTGGTAAATTTTCTTGAACATTTGAAAGAGGAACTAATGCCAGTGCTACATAACGTCTTTCAGAAAATTGAAGAAGAGGGAAAACTTTCAAATTCCTTGTATAAGACCAGCAAGTTTAATGTTAAAACCAGACAACAATATTACAAGAAATGTAACATACCATATTCCTCATGAAGACAGATGCCAGAAATATAAACAAAAATCTAGCAAATAAAATCTAACAGTAGTATATTAATAGGTATTATCCTTTAATATTATCATGACCAAGTAACATTTATCCCAGGAATACAGGACTGGTTTCACATTCAAAAATAAATAAATTTAACTTACATTATCAGTAAGCTGATATTGATCATCTCAAGAGATACAAAAACATTGATTTCTGATAAGAAAAAAAGAAACTCTCAGCAAAGTTGGAACAGAAAGGAATTTTCTCAACTCTTAACGGCCATTTATAAAAATCTATAGCTATTGTTATACTTAATGATGAAATACAAAACTTATTCCCAGTCAGATAAAGAATAAGACATGGATGTCTGTTATTACCACTTCCATTCAGCATTGTAGTGGCGATTCTAGGCAGTGCATCAGGCAAGAAAAAAGAAAGGGCTTCCAGATTGGCAAGGGATAAGTAGAACTTTGTATGTTTGCTATGTTTTCTATGTATAAAATTTGATGAAATCTGCAATTTTACACCAATAAATTAAGAGATGGCTAATGTGAATTTAGAGTTGATAATTTTGGAGATGTGAAAATTTGAAGGATAACTTCAATCATTAGTTTTGGAAAATATTGTCTTTAAGACTAGAAGCAGACAGAATGGTGGACAAATGTTAGCCAAATATTGAATTCATTCAGATGGATAAACAAATTCCCTAAAAGTTAGTATATGGAAATCCAAAGGTCCACATATAAACAAATGTCACAGCTTCAAGTGGGACATTATTAAGAGGTGAGAGACGATACCACTCTAATGGCAGAAAGTGAAGATGAACTATAGAGCTGTTTAATGAGGGTGAAAGAGGAGAGTGAAAAAACTGGCTTAAAACTCAACATTCAAAAAACTAAATTCATGGCATCTGGTCCCATCATTTCATGGCAAATAGATGGGGGAGAAGTAGAAACAGTGGCAGATTTTATTTGGGGGGAGTACAAAATCACTGTTGGAAGGTTACTGCAGCCACGAAATATAAAGGACGCTTGCTCCTTGGAAGAAAATCTATGACAAACCTAGACAGCATGTTAAAAAAGAGACATCACTTTGCTGACAAAGATCCATATAGTCAAAGCAGAGGTTTTTCTAGTGGTCATGTACAGATGTGAGAGTTGAACCATAAAGAAGGCTGAGCACCGAAGAATTGATGCTTTTGAACTGTGATGCTGGAGAAGACTTTTGAGAGTCCCTTGGACAGCAAGGAGATCAAACCAGTCTATCCTAAAGGAATTCAACCCTGAATATTCATTGGAAGGACTGATGTTGAAGCTCCATTACATTGGCCACCTGATATGAAGAACTGATTCACTGGAAAAGACTCTGATGTTGGGAAAGATTGAAGCAGGGGGACAAGGGAGAGACAGGATGAGATGGCAGGATGGCATCACCAGCTCAATGGATATGAGTTTGAGCAAACTGCAGAAGATAGTGAAGGACAGGGAAGCCTGGTGTGCTGCAGTTCATAGGGCCGCAAGGAGTCGGACACGACTTAGCAACCGAACAACAACGACAGGTGGTAAAGTGGTAAAGCATAGAGACACAGCTTGTGCTAGGTAACACTGACACGGGAAGAAAGAACTCTGTTTGCTGGTACAAAGAGGACGGAGAAGCACGTAAGAGAATGTTGGAGCCCAGAGAAGACTTTTCTTGACAAAGGTGAGGCTCCCTGGATTTAGTGGGAGGGCCTTGTAATGGTTAAAGGGAGAGCAGAGTTGGGCGTGAGGTGTGAGGTGAGGATGTAGAAGAGAAGGGGTAGATGCTTGTTGGTTGAGTCTGTGTGTTTATTGTAGCTAATGAAGGTGGGCAAGATGTTGGAGAAACTAGTGGTGACAGAGGAAGGAGGGGTGGAGGCAGAGGAGATAAGAATGATTTCAGTTATCAGTGGACCCACAGAGCCCCAGTCCAGATAGACGTTGCTGCTGTGCTCAAACTCAACTTCCAGTTCCTTTTGTTGTATACGTATGCAGTGGAAGAAGAACGAAGGAGGTAGAAGAAAGGTCCTGTAATAAATGACAGAACCCAGTGGTGGAGGTCAGAAGGCCACACGTCCATGTGAACACTCGATGTGGAGATGGGGAAACCGTCACAGGAGGCCTATGGAGAATAATGTACACAGTGAAGGAGCAAGAGTCCTAACGAGATGAAAATTTTGAAAGACTGGAAAGCTAAAATTCAGAGGAAAAATATAAGTGAAAGCACTGCTATTGAGAGTTTATGACTGTCCCATTTAGAGAATTCAGTCACATTCTCAAATAGTACTGAGAATCTAAATGATAAATTAAGCTAAGTTCACAAAGAGAAATTCATAAAAAGAATTAATGGGAAACAGAAAGGTACAGCTTTATCAGAAGTCAATTTTACTAGAAAAGAAATGAAATGTTCAGTTCAGTTCAGTTCAGTCGCTCCGTCGTGTCCAACTCTGCGACCCCATGAATTGCAGCACACCAGGCCTCCCTGTCTGTCACCAACTCCCGGAGTTCACTGAGACTCACGTCCATCGAGTCAGTGATGCCATCCAGCCATCTCATCCTCTGTCGTCCCCTTCTCCTCCTGCCCCCGATCCCTCCCACCATCAGAGTCTTTTCCAGTGAGTCAACTCTTGGCATGATGTGGCCAAAGTACTGGAGTTTCAGCTTTAGCATCATTCCTTCCAAAGAACTCCCAGGGCTGATCTCCTTTAAAATGTTAATTTATAGCTAAATTTACCAAAGTTTTCATTAAATTTTGTCCCAGTGCTATGAAGATTGTGGTTACCTTTGTATGCGCATGAATTACTGGTGACATTGTGATTGGTGTTGCCTACCCCTCTTTTTTTGGAAAGCAGTTATTCATATAAATTAAAGGTTACCAAAATATTTACATCCCTTGGCCTAGTAATAGTGTCAACTGAGAATTTACGGTAAGCATGTAATTTCAGAGAAACTATATGAACAAATGATTGCAACATTTTGTATAACTGAAACTTTAAAGTAATTTAAATGTTCTGTATCAAAGGAGTCTGTTAATTAAATTGTGGTACATCGATTGAAATGATCATATATTGAGAAACATATACAGCCTTCTGTAGAAGAAAATTAAATTTACATTTTGAAAATTAAACCTTGCAAAACTGCTTTTAAATTGAAAATGGGAAAAAAATGTAAAAAATAACAATAGGCTTTGTTGGTATGGTCGAATTATGTGTGAAATTTTATTCTACTAAATTATTTCTCTATTTTATAGTGTTTCAATTCTATCAAGCCAATTAAAAATGAAATATTTGTTGGGAGAGTTTGGAACAGTTGAAAAGATAAATTGAGAATTAGTTTCTTAAAATCAAAACACATCACAAGAAGGATATGTCTATTTAATTCAGCAAGGCAAGAATCCCTGCCTTTTCTTCATAAGTCAAGGGAATCCAAACTGTGCTGGATTGTTAACTTCAGCAGTCTTTTACTTTGACATAATTTTTAAAAGATACTTAAATTGTCAAAACTCAAAGGACCAAGAAATCCTGCAAAAAGCAGGTCCTGCTGATAGAGGGGAAAAAATTGAGTAGCTTGCACATTGGTCTAGAAACAAAAGTGAACTTTGTCCAGAGTGGATTCCTAGACTGTATCACAGCACGAAGCATTTGTTGATAAAAGGGGCTGTTAACCTGTAGATTACACAGTATTCACTTTTTTTTTTTTAAACCAGAGGAGTGGAATCTATAGGTTTAGGATAATATATTGTTGTAACACAGAGAATAATCTAGAGAAAATTGAACACTTGGAATTGAAAAAGGTTGAAAAATCTCTTCTAGGGATGTATATTGCTGCACTTGAAAGTTTGTAAAGTGTTATGTCATTCAGCTAAAATACAAAATAATTATAATTTGAAAGAAATATAGAAAGTTTATGAAAATTTGAAGATTTTAATAACTTTAGTATTTTGTGCATACGTGTTAGGAAATAAATTAGAAAGTCAGATTTTGTATCTGCTAAAGGATTGTGTTTTATAAGTACTGATAGATTAAATTTCCTTTTATGTTGTTGAAATCATATTTAAAATTTCGCTAGACCATTGTCCAAACACCACAAAACTACCATGGCCATTAATCATGTCCCTTGGTTCAAGTCAAGGCTACCAGATCTGTAGAATGTCTTTCCTTGAGCAGTTCTTTAGTGATCCAGGGATCTGAGAAGCACACACAGTATCTGTGTACAAATGTGCAGACTTGCATATGTGTTATGGGAGGTGGGGGAAGGGTGGAGGTTGGGCTGTAGGTCCAAGTAAAATACTTATGTGTTCCACACAATGGATAAAAATAGACTAACCTCCTTCCCAAACCTAATTTTGTTACGATTTCAGTAATGCTTTCCCTGCATAAAAATTTTCAAATCCATCTCCCTTGTATCACAGGCTTTTTTGGATTTAAGGACTCAAAGACAAAAACTGAGTCTATGCAAACAATTATTTCCCCAAAGAGTTACTAACTCATATATTTATTAAAATTTGTGGGGTTAAATCTTAGGGGAGGTTTCAGTCTTACTAATGTAGCTTAAATAGGCCAGGAAAAAATGACTACGTAACTTAGGCTTCAGCCATCAAATTGTTTGAATGGAGTCAGGAGACCTACCCATGAGCCTTTCAGCCAAATACTGGAGGCCATTGATGATTGACTCAGTTGTTACTGTTTTTCCCTCCTCCTTGTTTAATACAAATAGTGGAATCGAAATGTTAGAGCGGGGATTCAGAATCAATGGGAAAAAGTGGCTGGTGAGTCTAATAGCAGTCAACTAGGACTTCTAGGACCCTGTCTTGTCCCATCCACTCACTGCCTCCTTGAGAAAAGTGCATCAGAGGAATGCTTTCGTTATTTCGAAGAAGCAACAGAGCAAGCACCCTGTCTTGACCGAGTCAGGTGAACATTCCCCCTCACCTCCTAAGGTCATGGTTTAATTAATAATATCTAATAAAAACTACTCTCTAAACTCATACTATTACTTTTATTCCATTAATAAGGCAATGTAGTACAGACCTGAGAACACAAGAATCAAAAGAGATTCCTTGTGTTGGATTATTTATAAAACAAGAGGGAAAATAAATTAGTGGGCTCATTAGGTATATGTGTATTTTTCCAATCAGCTCCACCAATCTTTAGGTTCAAAACTGTGGACAAAATAGTATAAAATACATCAGCTTGTTGGTATGTGGAGGAAGTGCTATAGGGTGGAGTTCTGGTGAACTGATGAGACCTGTCAGGTTTTAAATGCAGCACTTAGCCCTTTTGTCTAGGTCCATAACCCTTCTAGGCTTCATTTTCTTCCTGCAACAGTAGTTATTCATTAACTTAGGGATTGTCATAACAGCTAAATTAGGATATACACAGTTGTCTCTTGGTATCTGAGGGGGACTGGTTCCATGACCACCCTCCCCTACAATGGATACCAAAATTTGAATATGCTCAAATCCTTTATATAAAAATACAGTATTTGTATGTAACCTACACACATCTTCCTGTATGTTTCAAATTATCTCTACATTACTGATAATACCTAATACAATGTAAATGGTGGCCTGTGTGCAGCAAATTGAAGTTTTGCTTTTTGGAATTTTCTGGAATTTTTTTTCCCCAAATATTTTTGATATGCAGTTAGTTGAATATGTGGATGCAGAACCCTTGGAAGTGGAGGGCTGACAAATATAAACGCTTCACACAGATCTTTAAACAAATACTGAGATCCTATTATGACCAAGCACTGGCATACAAGATACACCATACATTGTGTCTCTGTTAAGAATCCTTTCAGTCTATCGTGGGAACAGACATAAATAAATAAACTGATACGTAATTAGGAATGTGAAAGTCATGTAGAAGCACACGGATCCAAAAAAAATCAACCTATTTTAGGAACGCAAAGAGAAAGCTTGCCTGACAAAGTGAAGTTCAAACACCTGAAGGGTGACTAGTTTCCCAGAGGAGCAAAGAATACACACTTACGCAGCAGTAGGTGCAAAGGCCCTGAGGTGGAGGGAGTATAGCTTGTTTTAGAAACCAAATATAAATGAGGGGGAGATGGTACAAAATAAGCTTAGAGAAGGAAAGAAGAATCGGATCTGATAGAGCTTTGTTAGATATTTTGAACTATCTCCTGAGAAGTGAGAAGCTATCAGACCATTTTAACTAGGTGAATGGTGTGAACAGAGGTTCATTTCAGGAAAACACTTCTGCTGGTGTATGAGGATGATGGAGGAGGCTGATAACAGAGTTCCGTTAGGAGGCTTACTGGATGGTTTGATCAGAGTTGTGCTGTGAGGATGGAGAGAAGTAGGCAAGTTTGAGAACTATTAGGCAGAAGAAACTGAAAGGCTTTGGTGACTGGTTGATTGAGAAGGAAAGAAATGTGGAGGACCACAAATATTAGTCTATGGAAGTCCTCAATAAATGTTTGTTTTTGATTGTGTCTTCAGTAACTCTTACTTTTACCACTGCTTTCATAATATACCTGAGCTTGAGGCCACACATGATTTTGATTGGGAGAAAGCTTTCAGTGGTCATTTGATGACCATTAGTAATCGCAATTTTTGGTTTTACTTCTTAAAACAAACAACAACACTTTATAGCACTGAGTACTGTTTTCCTCTACAAATGAGGAATCTGAGGCACAGAGGGATTTAATAACTTGCTCAGACAGTTAGTAATGGTAGACCCAGAATTCGAACCCAGATATTCTTACTGTGGAGCCTATGCAATCCACAGGTTTTTATTCTTCAGAGTGATCCTTCAAAAGAGGTGTTTTGATGAATTGACCTTTGTATCTCTACTAAATACTAATTTCCCTTCTTGACCTCATCCAATTCAGTGTAAAGGAATAAAATACAGTTGATCTGATGGTTCTTCTTGATTGCTCTTTTGGTGAACCAAAAATGTGTCCTTACATTTTAATTCTTCTTAATCCTTGCAAACAGGAGGAATAACATAGAAAAATACTGCTTCTCTTCTATGAATAGTACATTCTCTGGACTAGTTATCTAGGCTTTATCCTCTGAACATTAATTACCACAGCTATATTGTAAAAATAATAGGAAGACAGCAAAGTGGAAGACTACATATACCTTTGCAGTATAAATCTAGCCACACATGTTCTATGTGAAGAGAAAACATTTATGAGTATTCTGAAGGAACATTTATATGCCTATAAATAACATTGCTGGTTTACTTTGCTTAAAGTGAATGCTAGAGGACATTTTTGTAGTCTGTGCAAGGATTCAAGATGGGAATCGTCATATAATCTGCCTGTTAGATCAGTGAATTTCTAAAGTTGTATTTTGCGTATGGGTGTGGCAGTTTGCGAAAAAATACTACTTCCTTCTGGGTGCCTGCATATTGTCAGCTTTTAAGAATCAAAGCAGATTAAACTTTGCTAGTATGCTCCATAACTATTTCCTTTTCAAAGTTGGGGTTTGTCCCATTTCTCTGGAAAATTCACACTCGAGTTTATCCTGAACATAACCACTGATAGACTGTTTAGCACTTACATAGGGTTTTTGTTTTCAGGATTTCATAATCATTGCCTTTTAATCCATTTAACACCCCTGTGAGGTAGGCAGATAAATTCAAGCATCTAAGTCTCCCGTGGGCAGATTTCAGTGGCAGCATGAGTATTGTGATTGGCACTGAGTTTCCTTAACTTCCCAGAGGCCAGACACCTGGAGAGGCTTTCCTACAGGTCAAGATACATGCCAGTGTGTCAGCCACAGGGCACTGCCTCCTACTCCTCCTGCTATTTTGCTAAGATTCAGTGACTGCATCTACCATTAACCACAATGCTATGCCCACAGTGTCTGTCTGCATGAAAGCCACTCTGAAAGAGTACGTTTTGAAAGATTCTTAGGGAGCCCAACAAACGTTTATGTTCTGTAAAGCTATGGTTTTTCCAGTAGTCATGTACGGATGTGAGAGTTGGACCATAAAGAAGGCTGAACACCACAGAATTGACGCTTTTGAACTGTGGTGCTGGAGAAGACTCTTGAGAGTCTCTTGGCCTGCACGGAGATCAAACCAGTCAATCTTAAAGGAAATGAACACTGAATATTCACTGGAAGGACTGATACTGAAGCTCTAGTACTTTGGCCACTGATGCGAAGCGCCAACTCATTAGAAAAGACCCTGATGCTGGGAGAGATTGAGGGCAAGTGGAGAAGGGGGCAACAGAGGATGAGATGGTTGGATGACATCACCAACTCAACAGACATGAGTTTGAGCATACTCTGGGAGATAGTGAAGGACCAGGAAGCCTGGCGCGCTGCAGTTCATGGGACTGCCAAGAGTCAGACTTGACTTAGTGATTGGACAACAATAACAACACAACAAATTTCAACTGTTTACACTCCAGTTGAGCATAAACTCCAACAAAGGTACTTTTCGTTCAGTGATAACACTCAAGGCTCCAACTAAGTACTTAGATTAATAAATAAATGAGCACCAGAATTTCTGTCTTAGGAGTCTGTAATATATTCAGGTAGGCAAAAAATATGTGTACCTAATGATAAAATCATCAACATGGCGTCAATTGAAATATGAAGTTGGCAGTTTTATGTAGTATGCTTATTTGTACCAAGCTCTATGATAAAGATAATACACACATTATCACAGCTTTGTGACGTAGATACTATCATCCTGGTTTTCAAACAATGAAAACCAAGGCTAGTAAGTTGACCACAGTCATAGAGCTTCTGACTCCTTGGTAGAAGGTGATGTATAGAATCTTAAAGCTCTAGGGCAATATACAACAGAGGAGTGGTAATAATAGAGTATATAATAAGGCACATATTAACTTGTTTATGTATAAAGTAAAACAAAACCATGTAAAAGAATTGTTTTTACACATGTAGTAATTTACATCTTTTTACCTTTCCCAGCACTTTTTAACTTTTCTAGTACTTGCTTCAATGAAAGTATTTGTATGTTTTTCCTTCTACCTTGTTGATAGTTTCTTGAAAGGATGACTGTGTCTTATTTATCTTGTAATTGTACATATTAAATAATGCTTAATGCCTTAAATCGATGGGGTGTTCAGGAATTACTCAATAAGCTTTAGAAATTAGTAGGGCTTTTACCCAGAGATAAACCAATTCACCCAAGTGCAGCTTATCTGTGACAAAGGAGTCAAAAATATACAGTGGAGAAAAGACAGCCTCTTCAATAAACATTACTGGGAAAACTGGACAGCTACATGTAAAAGAATGAAACTAGAACACTTCCTAATACCATATGCAAAAATAAACTCAAAATGGATTAAAGACTTAAATGAAAGGCCAGAAACGATAAAACTCTTAGGTGAAAACAGGCAGTACACTCTTTGACATGTATCACAGCAAGATCGTCTTTCACCCACCTCCTAGAGTACTGGAAATAAAAACAAAAATAAACAAATGAGACCTAATTAAACTTAAAAGCTTTTGTAAGGAAAAGCTTTTGCAAAGGAAACAAGATTGAAAGCCAGCCCTCAGAATGGGAGAAAATAATTGCAAATGAAACAACCAACAAAGGATTAATCTCCAGAATATATAAGCAGTTCATACAGCTCAATACCTGAAAAACAAACAGCTCTATCAGAAAACGAATAGAAGACCTAAACAGACATTTTTTCCAAAGAAGACATACAGATGGCCATTAAACACAAGAAAAGATGCTCAACATCACTGGTTATTAGAGAAATACAAATCAAAATTACAATGAGGTATCACCTCACTCCAGTCAGCAAAAAATGTACAAACAATGAATGCTGAAGAGGGTGTGGAGAAAAGGGAATCTTCTTGCATTGTTGATGGAAAAGTGATACAGCCTCTATGGAGAACAGTATGGAAGTTCCTTAAAAAACTAGAATAAAACTACCAACAGTAGTTTTATTAAGACCCAACAGTCCCACTAATGGGCATACAGCCTGAGGAAACCATAATTTTAAAAGATACTTGTATCCCAACGTCCATTGCAGCACTGTTTACAATAGCTAGGACATGGAAGTAGCCTGGATGTCCATTGGCAGATGAATGGATAAGGAAGCTATTTCTGTGGTACATATATGTAATGGAATATTACTCTGCCATGAAAAGGAGTACATTTAAGTCAGTTCTAATGGAGTGAATGAACCTAAAACCTAGTATACAGAGTGAAGTCAGAAAAAGAAAGACAAATATCATATATTAATGCATGTATGTGGAATCTAGAAACCTGGTACTGATGAACCTATTTGCAAGACAGTAATGGAGATGCAGACATAAAAAACAGAATGGTGGACAGGGTCGGGAAAGGAGAAGGTGAGACGAATTGAAGGAGTAGCATTGAAACATATACAGTACCATATGTAAAATAGATAGCCAGTGGGCATTTGCTGTATGATGCAGGGAGCTCAAACCTGGTGCCCTGTGACAACCTTGAGTAGTGGGGTGGGGTGGGAGGTGGCAGGGAGGTTCAAGAGTTGGGGGGGACATGTGTATACTTGTGCTGATTCATGTTGATATATGGCAGAAACCAACACAACATTGTAAATCAATTATCCTCCAATTAAAAATATTTTTAAAATATTTTTTAAATTATTTAAAAAATAAAAAAAAAAAGTAGTAGAGCTTTTAATTGAAAAAGAAGTACCTGTATGTGCAAAACATTTAAATGAAACTGAAGAATCGCTCCTATTTAAGATTTATACCTAGTTCTTTCCCATTATATGTTCCAGTTTCTTATGGATCATTTCAGAAATATTCAGTATATGTATTTGTGTGTGTGTGTGTATAGGTAAATGTACATTCACCTTACACCTGAATTGATTGTCTTAGATTATGATAATTAAGTCTAAATACAGAATTAATCATAGCACTATATGCAGAATATACTTTGATAATAAGTCATTTATTAAATGCATTATAAAATGCATAAATGGGTAATTATGATTGTACATCTAACAAAAATTTATGTATGAGTTTAACCATGTCCGCGAGAGAAAATACTAACAGTGCTACTGCTGCTAAGTCGCTTCAGTCGTGTCCGACTCTGTGCGACCCCATAGACAGCAGCCCACCAGGCTCCCCCGTCCCTGGGATTCTCCAGGCAAGAACACTGGAGTGGGTTGCCATTTCCTTCTCCAATGCATGAAAGTGAAAAGTGAAAGTGAAGTCGCTCAGTCATGCCTAACTCTTAGCGACCCCATGGACTGGAGCCTACCAGGCTCCTCCGTCCATGGGATTTTCCAGGCAAGAGTACTAGAGTGGGTTAAATACTATGTAATTCCAATATAAGATGGTTATAATTTAGATACTTTAGGGTTGCTAAGTTATATGTGAGGGAAGATTAACTTAGGAATTAGATGTAAAGATTATGGTTGAATATCTTCTTTGGAGTTTCTCTATACTTTCAAGTGTCTTTCTCACAACTGGTAAAATTTACAAAGACGCATTATGTATGAAGGAATGAGGCAGGATTTGGAAGAAAAGAGTTATATTTTGCTGTAGCATACAACTATATTTTGCAAAATGATAGAAGATAATACTAGATTATAATTTATCTTGAAAATTATGTGTTTCTGGTGTAAATATGAGCTATGAAAAATAGTTCTTCATCTGCCAAAAAGAGAATTTGAGAATCCTATACATTTTTAAAAGTTAAGTTGCTAATTCTTTGTTTATTGTTTTCTAATTGTAGGTTTTAGTATAAAAGCAGTGCCATTCCAGAATGCCATCTTGAATGTAAAAGAACTTGGAGGTATATCATATATTTTTTCTATGTCTGACTCTAACTTCTACTAAGTTCATATTAATGCATTGCATATAATTAAAACATGTTGATGTTTTATTCTAGAAGGTGACTTATTTTTACCCTTTTTCTTGGTAATACGTTTCCTAGAAATATTTTTTCTTTATATATATTAAAGGTGGTTGAAGAGTTCTAATTGACATAAATGTATGTTTGTTTATGTAGCGCTACGCTACCAGTGCCATTTTATACTCTATACTCATTGGTTTTGCTTCTCTGATTAAATTTATTCTTGAAGTGAAAAAATGAGAGTTTTAGTATAATCATGGAAAAAAGCTATACATTAGGCAAAGAACTGTATTTTAGAGTAGTTTGTATTCATATTGCAGGTTTTATTGTATTAGATCTTTTTAGAATGTGTTTGTTCTGATAATAAATCTTTGCCAATAGGTTCTTTGTTGGTCAAGCACATTTATTGGATAGGCTTTACCCCAAACTATACATCACTCAGTCTTTCATTGCACTCTCTGTCTGGGATTTTTTTGATTGTATTTTGTGTCGGTCAGGGTCTTAACCCATGTAAGTAGGTTAACAAAGAAATCAGTCAATTCAGTGAACCTGCTACGTTCTCTAATGGCATAGGAACATGATAAGTCCTCTGGAGTTCAGTATGGTATGGGTGAGTTTAATGACTTAGAAGAGAGTTCTCTTCCATCTCTTTAACCAGTTTGTGATATTGACCTTATTCTGTTTTTGGGTTTTTTTTTAATGCTCATTCTGTGACCTTTTATTAGATTGATGAAATTAAAACCCAGACCTATGCCATCCTAATAGTATTTTTATGCCTTCTTATTTTTATATAATGATGTATTGGCTGATCTTTTCAGGTTTACTTCTGTCAGTCTGTTTTATAGCCACTTTGACTTTTATAGTATTAATATTTAAACTATGGTTGATAAATTCTGGTTTTTCTTTGGCATTGGTTTTGTCATTTTGACTGAAAAAATGATAAACATGAATGTTTTTATAATAGAAAAATTTTCTGTGCAAAAATTTTAAGACTTTATTAAATATTTTAATATTATAGTATAAACATCCATGGAATCAAATTGAATGGTTTGAGAATTCTATTATTTTTAAATATTACTGATACTTAATAATATTATTATTACTAGGCTAGATGCAAAATTTTTATTAAATACCCTCCAGATGTAAGAAACTATTGATTAATTAAGATGTTTATTATTGATGTTTACTTTGATGATATAAAAATGCATCTTAACAATTTTTTAAAAGTGCAGAATTTATTATAATCTTAACTGTGCCATTGAAACTCAGTACAACTCAAAAGATCAAGTTAGAGGAAAGGGGTGTATAAGGTGGGAATCCATCTGTTCCCAAGCAGAGTTTAATTTTGTTGGAAGAACGGTGTGCTGCTGCTGCTGCTAAGTTGCGTCAGTCGTGTGCGACCCCATAGACGGCAGCCCACCAGGCTCCCCCGTCTCTGGGATTCTCCAAGCAAGAATACTGGAGTGGGTTGCCATTTGAACTGTGTATGCCCTGGAAATTACTGAAATGGAAATTACAATGGAGAGGATACTATAGAGTTTGGTGGAAATACTCTAGCTGTGCCTCTTGCATGATGAAATGGAGAGATGTAGGTACACGACAGAGCTTCAGGGTTGGGATCCATACATCAGTTTCAGGCTAGTGATGTGTGGTGCTTGGCAGGTGGTGTTGAAGAGCAGATTACTCAAGCACAGATTCTTCTATCCCTGAAAATTTAATAGCTGTTTTCAGGTGAGAGGCTCTCAAGGAGGCGATTTTCTGCATAGAATCTATTTGTGTATCCTCTGTTGTGTGCTCAGAAGCAAGCAGTGGAGGAAGTTCAGGGCTTGACTTTTCACTCACTAATTCCTTTACTCAACAAATTTTTTTTTGAGCACCTCCTCTACCTGGGGTAGGACTGGGCCCTAGATCAGCCAAGAATGCATGAAAAGCAGACTAACATACATAGAGAGTATAGTTTTCATAGAATTTAAGTAAATCTTACACCCCAAGAGGCTCATCCCAATATAAGATACGAGGCCTTTAGGGAAAGTTATGACCTCCTAAAATTAAATTGTTTGAGAGGAAGTTGCTTGACCCAAGAATTTCTAAGTTCAAGAGGAAAGAGTTGAGAATTTTAAAATCAATGTTATTTACCAGTAGAGAGTTTACTCAGAAGACAGGTTAATCAGAATTCAACCAGGTTGTCAATCCAGGCGAAGATTCTGAAATCAAGGAAGAAATTCAAGAAGCTAGGTGTAAAGGTAGGCAGATACTAAAAGCCCGCACTGTGCTGAAGTTTGGAATGCTCTGCTGCTTCTCCTAGGGTTAATTCAGGAGATTGGCCCAGCCCGTTTCTCCCTTCTAATTCCCTCTTCTACCCTTTTCGCATGGTTCCAAGGTTTTCAATCACTTGCTCCTAACCTCTCTTACTTTTTTTACTTCTTCAAAATAGGAAGAAGTGTGAGCTTGTGTTCCTTATCTAGTAAGAAATGGTTTAGAATAAAATAACAATGACTAATGGAGTTAAATGAAAGTCACTTTTGGTAGATCTTACTATAAATAGCAAACCTTATGTTCACAAACACACTGGTGTGTGTGTGTGTACTACCTAATTTATATCAGAGAGAATTCTATGCTGTTATCAATTTTCTCTTTTATGAGGATATTTCTTATATCTCGCACCTAAAAATTCCTATAAATTTCATTCATAGCAATTTTCTCAAGTGATCTTTTCCTGCTGTTCATGCAGTCGTTCTAGCACAGTTATTTGTGTGTCAAGCATGATTCTAGGGACTGGGGATAAATGATATTTAAAGAGACCTGTGGTTCAGTGATAGAGACATTTGTGAAAACCAATATTTGAAATTAATTTGGAAAGTAATGAAATTAAGAGGGAAGTAAATATAAAGGATGACACAAAGAGACGATCCAGCCTGGTGGTATGATGGGTGAGTCCTGTTTACACTATGTTGAGAATGACCTGTTCTCCTCATCTTACCTGTCCCACTCATCAGGCTGTACTGATTACTCTAGAACTCTACAATTTCTTCTATTTTCTCTCCACACACGTTCTCACTTAATCTTTGCAACTTCATGCCTAGAGAGTAGATGCTGTTATTATCTGACAGATAGTGAGACACAGGGCAAGTGGTTTGCTCAAAGTTATTTGGAGAAGGATTTCTGGGAGTCGATCTGAGCCCTTGTGCTTAACCACGGTACCCTGTACATGAAGCATTTTACCCAGTGCGTGGCACAAGAGAAGTGCTCCCAGGTATTGTCTGCTGCTGTTCTTACCACTATTATATGAACAATTTAAAGCTTTCACATGTTGGTATTATTTTCATTAACACTGTATTGATTACACATGAACACTCTGCTCAAAACTGTAGGATGTTATCCCTAATCATTGCAGCTGCTTTTAGTATTCATTTTCTGTCTTACTCTCTTTATTTAGAGGTTAAGTCAACTCTTCCTCCATTTTAATTGTGACTCTAGTGCTGTAGTCATGCTTTCCTCTTCTGGTTTCTTCAAGACTCCCTTCTGAAGCAGTCAGGACTCCTAAAGGAGATTAGTCCTGGGTGTTCATCAGAGGGACTGATGTTGAAGCAGAAACTCCAATACTTTTGCCACCTCATGTGAAGAGCTGACTCATTGGAAAAGACCCTGATGCTGGGAAAGATTGAGGGCAGGAGGAGAAGGGGACGACAGAGGATGAGATGGTTGGATGGCATCACCGACTCAATGGACATGGGTTTGGGTGGACTCCGGGAGTTGGTGATGGACAGGGAGGCCTGGCGTGCTGCGGTTCATGGGGTCGCAAAGAGTCGGACTCGACTGAGCGACTGAATTGAACTGAACTGATAGTGTCAACACAAGCATAGTCCCTGCATAGATTGGCTAATCAACACAAGGGGAGACTCTTAACATGAACTAAACTTCTCTTCTTGAATTACAGTCAAATATTTCTGATAGGCCTAAAACAAAGTTCTGGGTTAATCCCTTCCATACTTGAAGGGATTCGTTTTTTTAACACTATCCAGGTCTGATCCCTATGGAGGTCATTCTGTAGTATCTCTCAGTGAACTTTTTTTTCCTGCATATTTTTTAATTTGGAAAGTCTTTTTTAAACTAATCTAAATCCTTTCTCCTTTAGTTTTAATTAATTACTCTGCTTGTCTTGCTCTATTATTTTTATTTTTCTGGGTGTTGTGTAAGACACCAAGCAGGATCCTGGATAGACAGAAAGATTAATCTTTTGAAGGATTTTCCTTCCTCCTGGTGACTTGTTTCTAAGCTCAGCCATTCTCTATGGTTCCAGATAAGTCTGCTTTCCTGTATCTTTGTTTCCTTATCTGTAAATTGTAGTACTAATAGTCCCTATATCATGTAATCCTTGTGAGGACCAAATTAGTTAATGTAGGTTGAGTACTTAGAGACTGTCTGGCCCTAACATTTCTGAAAGATTTACTGTTATTATAGTTATACCCTCACTCCCTCACACCCCACAAAAGCACCTTTAAATAATGCCTTTTTCATCCCAAGTTCTCTGAATATAAAACAAATCACATATGATTGCTTTTTCCTTTGTGGTCATCTCTCTCTCCCGCATCGACAAAGTGATCTTTTCCTGCATGGTGTTCTGCCTGAAAGTCACTGAAAGGGACCTCATTGGGCTCTTGGTTATCTGCCCAGCATATTTTTTGCCACTGCACGTGTGTTGGTAGTAAATGTTTTTGTCCTTTTCCACCTAATCACCTTTTTTTCTGTTTTCAGATTCCACCAGAAAAATCTCTTGTCTGTCTTAGTGCCTCTCAGTTGATTTCATTCTGTTTGACTTATCTATTGTAACCACATTACTAAGGTAAGCAAAGCATCTGGCGTTTAACTGAGTTGGACGCAGTGGTCACTGCAGTGACATCACAGCACTGATAATTTTTCATCTTAGAAATGTCCAGTTCTTAAATCTATGAATAGTTTTTTATACCTTCTTAGATGGCTTTCTCTTGATTCTGAAATTTTGTTCACAAATTGATAGAATCCAGAGAGGAAAATTTCATCTCTTAACACATTTGGTTTGTTACCACTTATTGATAAGGTTCCAGACATCATAATATTGCTTTTTCTTTCTTGAACTGAATTCTGGAACCAACCAAAAAATGGTTGGTTTTGCCGAATGACTTGTTTTCTTCCCTTTAATATTCTAATGAGTTATGTCTGAATTGTTTCCCCATCCCCCTATCTTGGCCACGGTCCCCACCCAATATACTCTTTGGCTGTCTTATCTTCCCAGTTGACTTTGAGGAAGGCAGGGCAAAGCTAAAAATCAGTTGGCTATCTTTCACACTTCAGGATTCATTGCTGTTAGTTGCCAATCAAAAGGGAAGATATGAGGCTTTTGTCTGCATTTTCTTTTCTTTAGAGGAAGGCTGTGAGGGTAGTATGGAAAGTGCAAGTTGTGTTTATCTACCCATTTACTTCAGCCCGTGCAATAGTGACTGAATGGTTTTTGAGGGTTGTCAGCTAAGCCATTTTTTAAAGTTTGCTTCTTTCAGCAGCCAAGCTGTTATATGAAACAGATGTTGACTCTGTCCTGTTTCTTTGTTTGCCTGAAGGAATACGCCTCCTCATAGTGAAAGGTGCTGTTTCTTTGTATCCTGCTAGTTATCTTGGGGTGCTGTTAATCTGTCCAGGTTATTTGCATTTCTAAAGTTCTCCAGAAACTGTACAAGGCAGACTTCTTAACAGGCAACCCAGGGGGCACTACTGCCTGCTTCTTATAATCTCTGCTTTTTGTACCCAGGCCGTTCGATGTCTTTCGCCAAAATAAAGCTGTCTTCCTTCAGAATCTTTTACTAAAACTTACTTTGGAGGGAGTAATCACTCTTTAATTTTATCTGATGCGTTCTCACTGTTCTTTGTATATTATGATTATTCCCTCTATATGGCCATTACTGCCTCCTTCCTACTAAAAAATAATGCAACTCAATAAGTATAAATTTAATGTACCCCCTGGCTCTGAGGGTCATGCTATTCTATAAAGACAGGAGGAATCGAGGCAATATAAACCAATAAATCGGTTGTATATTTTTTAAAAAGACTGATTATAGGCAGACTAACTTGAAGAGGTTATTATGGCCACATTGTTGTAAAGGATGATTGGAATTGCCTAGATTTTTGCTGGTATAGGAGGAAACAACTTGCCATTCAAAAACTGTTTTAGACATCTTCAAAAATAGGTTTCATGGGAGAAAAGGCAGGAAACCATGACCCTGGCAAAGGAACATGGCTGCTCAGAGTGGGGGCCCAAATATGGCCAGGTCCACAGAGTCCCTTAGCACTGTGCTGTGAAGTAAGTGACAGTCAGCTCCATATGAGTCAATGTGCATGTTCTGTATCTTTTGTATAAGGAAGAAGTGTGATTCAACAAGTAGAGTGTAGCCTCAAGACACTCTGTCCCCTTCTGCATTTCAACTTCTTTTTGTTGGTCTTTCTTATCTGTAAGATGTAAGTTTTAATAAATCATCACTATTTATTTCCCAAGGGATTGGGCTGGAAAAGTAAAGTTCAGTTGCCTAAAGCGCCTTAAGAGAGATGCTTTAAGAATAGACAGTGGTATTGCCACTAATTCTCTTTTTATAGTTGTGGATCCAGTGTGATATGTAATATTGAATGATAGAAACATCTTGATATAGTATTGTTTCCTTATCTAGGAAAAGAACCAGACCTTTCTGGAATGGGAACAGCCAGTTAACTCCTGGCTCTCTGAGCTGTGTACTCTCTCGCTTAGGCTCTACTAGGGGAAATGATATTGGGACAACGCCAAGTCACTTGGATGTGAGTTAAAAGGCCACAGCTATCTGAATTGGTTGAACAGGATCCCAGGGTGGTGGTGTTCAAGCATTTTTTACACTTGCTAAGGGAAAACTGAGCCAAACAGTCAGGAGAGCCAAATAAATGAATCTAAGGGCCCAGAAGTCTGTTACTGGCTGATGTAGACTTGACCTTAATTTTTGTTTTCTTCTGGACCTGTGCCCTAGGAAGTTTTTTAAAATCTGTCTTCTCAGTCATAGTTTAGTATAGTACTTAACGATTTGCTTCTTCTAAGACTCTGTGTATATATAGAATGTTCTGGAAACTGGATTCCCAGCCTTTTAAACCTCCCACTCCCTCTGGCAGTAGGGATCTTATGTGCCTCTGAGGTTGCTGCCTCACCACTGTTTCCTCTTTAAGGGTGATCAGGTCATTTCATATCTTCTCACTCTACCCAGCTTCCTCACAGAACATTGTGTTGGGTTCTTAGCTTAATTTCTTATCCCTCACAGGGGAATAGGTATCTCTGTTTCTCCCAGGGGTTGCCATAATAGCAACTAATTTTCACTGTGTATTTGGTTTCAGTGTGATATTGCAGCAATAACACTGAAGTCAAGAGACCAGTATTTTCCTCTAACGAAAGAAGCCAGGGGACCTTGGGCAAGGCATTTAACTTTTCCAACACCACTTTCTTTTCTAGCAGCCGGAGATACTTATAAATGTTCTGTTTTTTGGTATAACATAACTAGTTTATTTTTTATATAAAAACTTACAGTATTTACTTTGCCTCAGTCTCTGAGAACCATAGAGCCAGTCTCTAACTGGATTATTTCCTCTACTTTCCTTTATCCCTGACTTTGTCAATTATTATTATTTTTTGTACAGTAGGAATTTTAATAAATCTCAAAGTTTTCTTTTTGTATGAAAAAAGTAGTGTGAAGCAGACCAAACGTCCACAAAATAACTAACAGTAACTTAACAAAGGTGCTGTCACTGTGGTCTTGACTTTGGGAAGCATTATGGTCTGTTATGAGAAGTGCTGGGCTTCCCAGATGTCACTAGCAGTAAAGAACCCACCTGCCAATGCAGGAGACATAAGAGATATAGTTTCAATCCCTGGGTCGAGAAGATCCCCTGGAGGAGGGCATGGTAACCCACTCCAGTATTCTTACTTGGAGAATCCTATGGCCAGAGAAGCCTGGTGGGCTATAGTCCAAAGGGTTGCAAAGAGTGGGACACAACTGAAGCGACTTAGGATGCATGCATGCATGAGAAGTATTATAACAGCACAACATGCCATGTGGTTGTACAGAAAGGACAAGACATAACAGAAAGACAGTCTAGGGAAAGGAACAGATGAGATGAAAGTCAAGGAGCTAACAGTGGGACTGGTTCAGTCTTGTCCCAGCATAAACCAAGCCTACTGTCGTCTCTGACTTTTGTCCCATCTGTTCCTAGACTGTTTTTCCCTCTGTCTTCTTTGTCCTTTCTATATGAGCCTACTTGCATCTTGTACTCAATACTGGTATTTGCCATACCAGACTATAAATTTTTGAGGAACTGAAAAGAACAACAGTAATCTTAAGGGTTTGTTGTATGTAGTATAAAATATATCCATAGTTATAAGCTGAAGGGAAATGTGCCCAAGTATGCCCCAAGATGCTAGAGTAAAGTTAGATCCTTCAGAGGCAAAATGTTTTGTTGTTGTTGTTGTTGAATTCATTTCAGTGAACTGTTACTGAATATTAACTACATTCTGGGCCCTGAGGATACAATTTCTTCCCTGCCATATACACACATACATGCTCTCTCCTCTGAGCCCATTTCTTTGGATATTTTGATGAGAGAGAGAGAGATGTTGGCTATAGCAATTATGAAAGTTCTCAGAAAAACTAAATAGCTTTACTAGATTCCTACAATTGGAATGTCAACTTGACAGTTGTTGAAGAGGTAATATGTTTGTAGCTATTCATCACTTATCAGGCTGGATTGATTCTCTGATATATGCCGGAGCCAAATGAAATTGAACTGGTTAGATTTGCTTTTGAGGTGTCACAGATTTGTTTCTTTTAATTTTTTAAGATCCAAAGTATTGTCTAAAGACTCTATTGAAAATGCTTGATCATTTTAGTCTTGAAATTTGCTTATATTCATGGCATTCTTGTGAAAGGTAATAATGTGAAACTTTTATCATATTAATTATTTTAATACAGTTATGGGGGCTTTTATGATTGAAAATTAAAGGTTGATTTTTTTTTTATTGTGTCTATTCTCCCTCCCTTGCCAAAATCTCATGAAATGACAAAAATATTAGAAAACAAACACATAATAATAAATCTATAGCAAAGATAGATTTAAATCTGCAATAGAAAAGGAGAGCAAGACAAAGCCTGAGGTACAGACAATGGAAATATGAAATAGAAGGGGAATTCATCAGGATTATTAATCAGAGAGCTTATCAGAGTTGTTAATTGGGACTTGACATTTGGAGCTCTGCCTTTATTTTTCTTTTCTTTTTGTGTTAGATAGTGGATGGCAGCTGTGTTTACCCACAAACTAAATCCTTGAGTGTGGGTGCTAGACTCAGTGAGGCGGAGCAGTGCCCAAGTAATGTACTGACTGCCAGGTGGGTTAGAAAGCCCACACACAAGGGAGACAAGCCGTTTGTCCCCTGTTAATCACTAGAAACAGGCAGTGGTAAACAGAAGAGCTGGCAAACAGATTTTCAGGCAAAGAATAAGCATATAATCATGACACACCACAAATAAGGGAAATCAACACCATGAAAGAAAGACACCCACTCAAAAGTCAGAAGAAAAGATGCCCAAGGACCTACAGGTAATGGAATGATCAGAAGAAGATATTCAGCAAGATGGAGAAAGGTTTTGTATTCCTGAAAAAGAATGTAACGTAGAACTTGGGAGATTAAAATTTGACTTAAAAATTCAAAATTAAAATGTCAATTTGTAACTAAGATATTAATTAGTGAAACTAAGGATTGAGCAAGGAAATGTCATCAGAATGCCTTCTAAAAGGAATACTTTGTAAGTATGAAGGAAAATTTAAGAGACGAAGGGCTTAGCTACAGAAATTCCAACATCTCTGTATGAAGAGCTCTAAAAGGAAAGTAAAGAGAAGCTGGAGAGAATAAAATAATCAAAGAAATAATTTTTTTAAAAAGCCTCTAATATGAAAAACAGTACTGCAATTTAGTGAGCCCTCTGAGTGCCCATACCTTGATGTAGCATAAAGAAGGAGAAACTGTTGTCATCATAGAAACACACATCATCACAAAAAAATAGCATTATTTCTCATTTCAGCATGGGAGATGGCAGTCATCTGCCATCCAGTAAAGAGGAAAAACCATTAGAGTGTATTCTTTACATATTTAGAGTAAGATTATAATAAACCAAAGAAAAACCAAAGTTTAAATACCGTTTTTCAGTCGCTTAGTCTTATCCAACTCTGTGGCCCTGTGGACTGCAGCATGCCAGGCTTCCTTGTCCATCACTGTCTCCCAGAGTTTGCTCACATTCACATCCACTGAGTTGATGAAGTTTAAATTCAGGATTTAAAATTAAGGATAAACACTGTAACAATAAAAGTAGAATGATATATACAAAAGTACTTAAAAAATAATCTGAAAGGTTACATATTCAGCTAACGTAAGTTATCTTACAGAATGGAGTTAGAGTTTACTGTGTTCAAATAGGTTTTTGCTTTTGAATATTGTGTGAATTTTTTTATGAGAATTTTTTTTTTAGTTTAAGAAATAAATTCACTCCAAGGATAGAAAGCAAAGAAGATTTGATAAATTGAACAAAACGCATGAATGGTGGGGGAAACCCAAAATAATGAACAAAAGGTTGTGATAAATAGAAAACATCTATATATACATTGGAGAAGGCAATGACAATCCACTTTAGTACTCCTGCCTGGAAAATCCCAGGGACAGCAGAGCCTGGTGGGCTGCCATCTATGGGGTCGCACAGAGTCAGACACGACTGAAGCGACTTAGCAGCAGCAGCAGCATATATACATCAGTATTTGCAATAACTATTAAATAGGTTTAATTCTCCTTTTATAATGTGGGTGATATAAAACACTGATCATAAAATATTCAGCTCTATCTGATGATGAGAGATAATTCTATAACAAAAAGATGCAGTAAAAAAAAAAAAAAAATGCAGTAAGGTAAAAATAAAAGGATAGAAAAGATACCCTAAAAATAGGCCATTGAAAAGAAAGTACTGGGAACAATCTTAGTATCAGATGAAATGAAATTTAAAGCAAAGAACATAAATGAGAATAAATGAGATATTTTATATTGATATACTAAAATAACTGAGCGTTGACCTTAATATATTTAACTGCGTAATTCTATAAAGCTAAAACTAGGAAAAATATAAGAAAAAGTCAACAGATCTGTAATTAGTAGAGGAATTCAGCCATGCTTTATTCAGAAGACCAAGTACATGTACTAAGTGTATGTACTAAAGCATTTAAATAGACAATTAACAAATTTGATCTCATTGAAAATTATATAGTTTTTACTCTCATACAGAAAGTATGCTCTTTGGAAATACACATAAAATTTTTACACGCATGACCATGGATAATGTGTTTTCTGATTTAAATCCATTTTATAGCAAATAGACAAAAATAATGACACATGACATTTATAGCTCCAGGGGAATCTTCCCAACCCAGGGATCAAACCCAGGTCTTCTGCGTTGCAGGCACATTCTTTACTGTCTGAACCACCAGGGAAGCCCCGTGAACCTTATACCGTGTACAAGAGATTTAAATCAAATGCATCCTAGACCTCAATATGTGACCTAAACCTATAAAACTTCTAGAAGAAAACATAGGAGAAAATCTTTATCACCTTGGATCCGACAAAGATTTCTTAGGTAAGAAACCAAAAGCATAATCCATAAAAAGAAAATTGGTATGTTGGATTTCATATTACTTAGACTTCTGCTTTATGAAAGATGCTATTAGTGAATATACAGGCCAAGATTAGGTGAACATTATTTGGAAATGATATATCTGATAAATAACTTCAATCCAGAATATATAGAGAATACTGAGAGTTTAATAATAAAAGAGACAAACTCTTAAAAATGGGCAACAAATTTAAATATATACTTCATCAAAGAAAATAAAAAGAATGTAAATACGCACATGCAAAGATGCTTAATGTTATGTCATTAGGGAAATAGAAATTAAAATCACCACACACATATTAAAATGTTTACAATTTAAAAGCCTAACTTTATCAAGTATTGATAAAGATGTAGAAAAACTAGGATTCTCGTTCAGTGTCAATATAGATGTACAATAATACAGCCAGTTCGGAAAACAGTGTGGCAGTCTCTTAAGGTAAATGCAAACTAATCTCCTAAGCTGTTCTACTCTTAGAACAAATGAAAACTTGTGTTGATACAAAATCCTGTACATAAATTTTTACAGCAGAATTTTTTGTAATAGGACAAAACTGAAAACAACCCAGATTGATCAGTTGGTGAATAGATAAATAAACTATGGTATATCCATACAATGAAATGGTATTTAGCAATAAAAAAGAATGAACCATTGACACATGCCACAACATGGATAAATTTTGAAATAATAATTATGTGGAGTGAGAAAAGTCAGACAAAATGGGGTATGTAGAGTAGTATTCCCATACTGGAATAAATTTATATAAAGTTCTAGAAAATGCAAACTAATATTTAATGACAAAAAAACATTTCAATGATTTTCTGAGGGCTAGGGACAGGGACAAGGGTAGGGGAGAAATAGAGGGATTAAAAGGCTCATAAGAAAATTATGGAGGGTGATAGATATGCTTAGTATCTTGATTGTGGTGATGGTTTCACAGACAATTACATTTGTCAAAACTTATCAAATTGTATACTTTAAATATATGTACTTTTTGTATGTCATAAAAACTCCAATACTTTGGCCACCTGATGCGAAGAGCTGACTCATTTGAAAAGACCCTGATGCTGGGAAGGATCTAAGGCAGGAGGAGAATGGCATCACCGACTCAATGGACATGAGTTTGAGTAAACTCTTGGAGTTGGTGATGGACAGGGAGGCCTGGTGTGCTATAGTCCATGGGGTCGCAAAGACACAGACACGACTGAGCAACTGAACTGAACTGATACCACAGTAAGACTATTAAAAAGAGTTTATACCTTTAGAAATTAAAAGACATTTTTTCAGTCATCTCAGGTTAAAAATCATTGGAAGTATGTTTTGCGGAGGACTTATGACCCTTTCCTTTGATTGCTTTCCAGTAAAGAATTATTTTAAATAGGCTAGCATCCCTGGTTTTAAAAAAAGATAAATGTGACCGGAAAAGACTTAGAAAACTATCCAATACTGTATAATCATATATAGCTGGATTGTTGGGATTAAAAATATAAGTGTTTTAAACTGTTAGATCAAGATGTTATCAAATCCATCTGTTTAGTGTGTAGAGTTTTAAAATCACAGTGCTAATGAAAGAAGATGGATTGATACATGTCTATACAGAGCAGCCCTCAGTTAATCAAGGGAAGACTATGACGTATTTGTTACACAAAGAGTGGAAGATTCCTCAGAGTAAACCAGTTGTGGTTCATTCTATAGGGATACTCAAAACCTTAGTTATAAAATAGACTCTTCCCAATCTTAGCAGTATGTCTATGAAAAATCTTCAGGTTGGTGATTCTGAAATTAGCAAGATGCAGGTCTTAGAGAAAGTCAGAGGCTAAGGGGTAAAATGAATAACAATTACACTAAGGTGAACAAATGTGTTGGAAAGCATCTGATTCCAAACCACGTTAGAATAATTGGTATTTTAAAAATACACTTTATATCTGTGTGAAATACCTTTTTTGGTTCAGAAATCTTCACTGCTTCAAATTATCTTCTTAAACTGATTTCATGCTCTCCAGGTGGCACTTCTGGTTAAAATTTTTTAACCAGACTGATTTTGGCTTTATTTTCATTTGTATTTTCCCTGTTTCATTTTTGCAAATCTTGGCAAAATGTCTGGTTGAGATCGATGTGGATATGTTTATCTAGAATAATCTATGTATAATACGGTAAGATGGTAGAACATAATATATATTTTTCTCTCTGGACTTTGCTTTCAGTGAGCCACCATGGCCTCCCTTCTTTTTCCTTAAGGTGATGGTGTATTGTAAATTTGACGTGTGTAGTTATAAAACCCTTTTACCTCAAAACCATAGTTGGTGATAAGCTAGGGCTGATGATGTGCTTAACCATGCTGTTGAACATTCCATACTTGAGAGGCAGTGTGCCAGTCTTTTCTTGTCTCGGTTTCCTTTTTCTTCTAAAGTTCTCTAAGTAGACTTCAATATCAATAACTTTTCCCCCTTACTAATTAGATTAAATCTCAGTAAGTGAAGGTGGATCTAATATTAGCTGAAAAGTTAAAAATGCAGAGGCAGTTTCTCGGGAACTTAGTTGTCAGGTGGGTACAGGGCTCTCAAGGTGGATAATAGATGCATTTATGTTTTTAAAATGTTGGCTGTCTTTGCTCTTAATCCTTTTTATATGGCTGTCTGTTTTGCAAATATTTATCAAGTTGTGGGGCCATTGTCTCTTCTCCAGCAGGTGAAAATTTGTTTAAATGGTCGGTCATGTATTTAGATCTAAAATGATTGTACCTTAAATCTTAGAATCTGGAAAATTATCTAAAGATTTTAAGTGTATCTCTGAACAGGCTTAAAGCAAAATTCCTTATTCATTTTAGATTCTCTGTGTGTCCATAAAACATTGTAAGAAGCTCAGAAAAGATTTTAATTTGTAGTCCTCTTGATTCTGGGTAAGAGTGATGATGACAGGCAGCAGAAACTGAAATTCAAGAATTGAAATGACAGTTACTCTCCATCCTCCAAAATGGATAAATATAGATTGGTTTTCTAATGGTTCTATCACGTTTTCTCCTTCTGAATTTATTATGTGTGCTACTCTTGCCTGGAAAATCCCATGGACAGAGGAGCCTGGTGGGCTACAGTCTATGGGGTCACTAAGAGTCGGACACAAGTGAAGTGAGTGACTTCACTTTCACTTTTCACTTTCATTCATTGGAGAAGGAAATGGCAACCCACTCCAGTGTTCTTGCCTGGAGAATCCCAGGGATGGGGGAGCCTCATGGGCTGCCGTCTATGGGGTCGCACAGAGTCGGACATGACTCTAGCGACAGCAGCAGCAGCTCATCATGAGGTTTAAAGTTTTGCTACATATCTGCATGAGGACTCAAAAAAAAAAAAAAAAAATCAGATGAATTCTACTGGGAGATTTTTGACACAGGTGTCCCAGCAATCATATTGTGGATTAAAAGAAGAACAATAGTGAAAACAAGAATCTTTTTTATTAAGTTACGTTTTAAAATTTCTTCAAAGTTTTCTTTATTCCTTCAGATCTTTGAAAGGCACCATGTATGCAAGGGTGCTGAGAGGAATGAGCCTGCATCAGTCCCATGCTTCTCCTAAAATGAAGGAATAATGGGCAAAATACTCAGGTGTAACAAATACGTAGATGATGTCCAGATCCCTACATATTTAATTATTATGTATCCTACATACGTAATTATTATCAGTCTTTGCAATGGCTCATGTGTGTTTGTATCAAGCAACTTTGTCTCTTTCATCTTTTTAAGGCTAAGTGCTTGTTCCTAGTCCTCTTTTAGGCAGATTTGATGTTTTGGCGCTTTGAGCTTTACAGTTGTCCTTCATAGTGGCTGTTTTTGTTTCAGGTATAATCTTGCTGACTCTGCGTAGGAGCCTGAAGTGTTCTCTAGTCCTGTTCAGTTCAGTCGCTCAGTTGTGTCTGACTCTTTGCGACCCCATGAACCACAGCACACCAGGCCTCCCTGTCCATCACCAGCTCCCGGAGTCCACCCAAACCCATGTCCATTGAGTCGGTGATGCCATCCATCCATCTCATCCTCTGTCATCCCCTTCTCCTGCCCTCAATCTTTTCCAGCGTCAGGGTCTTTTCAAATGAATCAGCTCTTTGCATCAGGTGGCCAAAGTATTGGAGTTTCAGCTTCAACATCAGTCCCTCCAATGAACACCCAGGACTGATCTCCTTTAGAATGGACTGGTTGGATCTCCTTGCAGTCCAAGGGACTCTCAAGAGTCTTCTCTAACACCACAGTTCAAAAGCATCAATTCTTTGGCACTCAGCCTTCTTTATAGTCCAACTCTCACATCCATACATGACTATTGGAAAAAGCATAGCCTTGACTAGATGGACCTTTGCTGGCAAAGAAATGTCTCTGCTTTTAATATGCTGTCTAGGTTGGTCATAACTTTCCTTCCAAGGAGCAAGTGTCTTTTAATTTCATGGCTACAATCACCATCTGCAGTGATTTTGGAGCCCAGAAAAATAAAGTCAGCCACTGTTCCCACTGTTTCCCCATCTCTTTGCCATGAGGTGATGGGACTGGATACCATGATCTTCGTTTTCTGAATGTTGAGCTTTAAGGCAACTTTTTCACTCTCCTCATTAATTTTCATCAAGAGGCTCTTTAGTTCTTCCTCACTTTCTGCCATAAGGGTGGTGTCATCTGCATATTTGAGGTTATTGATATTTCTCCCGGCAGTCTTGATTCCAGCTTGTGCTTCCTCCAGCCCAGCGTCCTGTTATTCCCCAGAATTTAAATAACTTAGAGCTTTCTGCTTGGCTAAACCTTCCCACTGCTTGTCTTCTCTCTCCTTCAGATTTCTGAATTTTGTTTCTCTTCAGGTCAGCAGATAAATAATGAAAAGGAAACAATGACATCAAGAAACTATGTGTGTCGCTTTCCCTTAATATTTTTTTTCATTCTAGTCTGAAAGAGGTGCTAATTATTTGGGGACTCTCTTTTCCAGCTAATTCTGCCCTTTTCTGAACTGATCAACTAAAAAAAAAACTTTTTTTTTTTTTTCCCTTGGAATAGAGAGTGAGGGTATGAACTTAACAGGTCTTAAAGTTTTTTGCTACCAAAGCTAATGGTTAGAGACTAATGGTCCACCTCCTCCCCTAATCTTCAAGACAGGACTTAATTAAATGAGACTATTTGAAAAGTTAGATAACTTTTTTAGTAGATAAAAAGACAATTTTTTTTGCATTGCCTTATGCAGGAAGGATTGAATACAACCCAGATGAAAGGACCTAAATAACTTGATTATTTATGTACAATATACTATTGAAAAGAATTATCTACTAAAATGATACTGAGTATTTTAATATGATTTTGATACCACCGTGCACCTCACCATAGTTATCATCTTTGACACCGTACTTTTGCAAAAATCAAGATGTTATTCATCTAGTCATCTGTCCTTAAAATATTACTAAGAGCTTGCTGTTTTAAAACATATAGTTGTACTGTGCTTTAAGAAAGCTATGTTTAAAAGTAAAGATTTACATGTTAGCAGGCTTCCCTGGTGGCTCAGATGGTAAAGAATCTGCTTGCAATGTGGGAGACCTGGGTTCAATCCCTGGGTTGGGAAGATTCCCTGGAGAAGGGAATGGCTACCCACTCCAGTATTCTTGCCTGGAGTCTGATGTGCTACAGTCCTTGGGGTCGCAAAGAATCAAACATGACTGAGTGACTAACATAGTTTGTATTATAGCATTTGTAGTATCACATCATTGTATAGCAGAAACTAACACAACATTATAAGGCATTTATACGTCAATTAAAAAATCATTTTTGGTATTATGAAAGAATGGTTGGTTTTGTAAAATATTTCTCTAAATTCTCTTTTAACGTTTTAAGTTCAGCTACATTTTAAGTTATTTGACTTAGCTAAGTACTGTCAGGACCATTTCTGAGGCATAAATTGATTCTAAAATTCTCTTCCATAAATCTTGGTGCAAAGTTCTGCTTCTTTCCTTGTCTTAGTTTTTTTTTTTTTTTTTAAAGTGTTCTTTCTTGAAAGGATGCTAGTCCATTTAACTTGGGTTCAGTATCCCTGAAATCTACCGTGTGCAACTATCCTATACAACTTAAACTTCAGGTTAAATTACTTTGGGAAAATTCTATAAAGACTGTTAAGAAATTAAAATGTTACATACTCCTTCATTTGTCATCTGGGATAAAATGTTACTGAAAGAGGACAAGAGAGCAAAGAAATAATGAGTAGAAGATAAGAAAAACCTGGTAAGAGAGCACAGAAGCTTCTGAGATGAAGTTCTTGTTCTTCTCATGTCTTTATATCTCATACCTTGATAACTATCCTAATCTCATCTTGATTTGTTAATTGGAGAAGCTAAATCTTTAATCTTGCTTTGACAGTGTGTCTATTAAGATTTTTATTTGTACTGTTGGTTTTCAAAGTTTGGTCTTTCTGTTTCTCCACACTCTCTTTTTTTAACAGCTTTTCTCTAATAGACTAGGCTGAGGTACCATTTTAAAGGAAAGTCAGCTGAGAACTGGGGAAAATATGTGGCTTGTCAGATGATGCCCTACAAGTGTAAAGCCCTATAGTAATACAGCGTAAGACCCGAGGTAGAAAGCACGGGCTCTCAGAGGAGCGGTGACTCGCTTGCGTAGCATACATCCCTGGGAAACTTGTCCGGGGAGTTCAGTGCGGCCGGTCACCAGAGGAGGACACGAGGGGGCAAGTACAGGACAGCCATGTACATCCGGGGCTCACGTGTTGACCATATGAAACCTGCTTTTGGGACTGGAAAATGCCTGACATGGCTAACCTAGAATATATCATTGTTCTGGTTCCTGGCACCATCCTTGTTTTTTAATGTGCAATGGACACTGTTAGGCTGTTTGAACATTGTTGCAGCTTGCTGACCTAGGGGAGCCTGAAGCAAAAAAAAGTTGTCTAATGCAGTTCTAAATCAAGTTTTAAAACAACAAAACAGTTTAATATCTGTGGCTGGAAGGGAAATGTTTGGAGCTGTGTAACTGGCAGGCAGGAGAGTAGTGACTTGAAGAGATGATTCTTGGGCCAGTTTTGGACACAAGCTGAACTAAACTAAAAGAAACCCAGGCAGACTCTTCTGTCTGGTTTCCCAGTAAAATCAGAGGGGACAGTCCTGGCAGTACTATGGATTTGTATGCTGGGATAGATATAAACAGCAAAACTCTCAGTCCTGTGGCTATAAAAAGAAGTATTTTTTATGATGTATTCATTGTTTAAGAGCAGGCTCTGAGTTTTGTTTAACATTTATTCCTATGCAACTCAAAAACCTGAATTCTGTCTGCCTGTGTGCTTAAGCTCTTTCAGATGTTTTTATTGTGTAACATTTTTCTCCAGATTCTTCTTTTAATGTATGTTTTTTTTCTTCACAATCTGTTAAGAGATCACTTTGTGTGAATCTTAACACTGTGATGCTGTTTCATGGTTTTAATTTGAATGTGAATTGTTGCAGCTGGAAGCATGTGATTAAGGGCACAGACTTGTTTGTCACAAAAACAGGTATTTTACATTTAGTTAAGATGCATTGAAAAATTGACTTGCTTACATTGCCCTGGACGTAAAGTCACATTTCAGTTTACTTTACACTTCTGCTTGAAATTGAATTAATCTTAACTATGTAGATGCACATCTCTGATGTAACTGACTATTGAAGGTATTTGACGGATGTTTTGAAAAATCGCTTATTAAATATATATTGTCCATTAGTCGATTAGCTAAAGTGATTTGTTTTTAAATTTTGTTGGAAACATTGTTCTAAGTCAGTGAGTGAGTCTGGGAGTCAGTGTACAAAAGAGGGAGGGTATGGTTAGAGTTTTGAAATTCATTCCTCTTGATTGCCTATGTTTTTGTAAACTTTTACAGTGTATCTACGTAACAGAGTGATGCTCCTGGTCTCCCCTACCTACTGGCATGTTAGAGAGTCTGACCCACACAAGACATAACAGTGTCTCACAGATGATCTGTCATCACTGTGGGTTATGGGTACCTTTGCTACAGTGCCCCTAGTCATCCTTCTCAAGAACAATGTCAGAAAAATTGTGTACGCAGTTTCCTCTAGAAATGTGTCTCATACGTCATTTGAGGCTTATTACGGTACTCTGCTTTTCAGCTTTCATCTTAGAAAAGAACATGAAACCATACATGTTAAATGAGGGCTTACTTAGTCAAACTTGTTATACCAGATAGGAATTGGCTCTTTTCAAATCCCTGAGGTGTGGCTGTACTGTCTCAAAATGAGTACTCCCGCAGTGAGAAAATCAGTCTCAAGGCATGTTGATATGCCATACTTGAAGAGTTTTATTTATTGCAAATAATTATAATTTACTAAAATCTAGCTTTCTACTTCTTTGCTAAAACGGACCCAGTTCAGCTTTGTGGAATCATACTCAACAAATACTATATCCTCCCAGACATTAATTCAGGAGCATGAAGCTTGCTATCGTATACACTGTGAAAGATCATTTTCCGAGCTAAATCTTTCATGTCTTGAGCTGTTTCCCACATTATGTGGTCTCCAGGTCCATAACCGTCTTGGTTGCCTTCCTCTGGACAAGTGTGGCTTTGTGGGTGGTCACTTGTCAAACATGTGACCAGAATTGTGATGTTCTAGATGCTGTCTGACCAGTGACACTCTCACCTTTCTCCTTTCAGGCACCGTATTTCTCTCAAAGCCAGTAATACCTGCCACAGCACACCCACTGGTTCATATTGGGTTTGCTGTTGAGACACCTAGCTGTTTAAGTCAGGTCTTTTCTGTTTTTAACACACACACATTTGATTTTTTTTTTTTTAATTCCAAGTTCCAGACATTACTTATATCTCTATTAAGTTTCACTGTGTAAGCACTGGCTCATTGTTCCAGCTTGTCAAGAGCTTTTTGACTTTTTAAATTCTGTCATCCACAATACTACCAGTTTCTTTTAGCTTTTGTGCCATCTGTAAATCTTGAAATGATACCTTCAAAGTTTTTATTTAATTAAGATTTAGAAAATGTATCAAATTGTCTACTGTGTGCCATTCTCATGCTCCCTGCTAATGATAACAAGATGACTAGCAGTCATTTCTTCAGGGAGTTTACAGGCTATAGGGAATAATAGACATGTAATTATGTAACTATAATGCAGTGTGATAATTGCTATAATAGAGTTATGTGTAAAGTGCTGTGAGAACCAAGGTTGGTCGCAAATCATAGAAGACCCAACTCTTTCCATGCTGGCACAGATCCATGAATTTTAAGGTATGGCTGTTAAATCAGTTACCAGGCTGCCTAACTACTGTCGTCTGATTTACTTTTCTCTTTATTGTCCAAGGATGCAAGAGACTTGTTAAATATTTTGCTGAAATGATCTCATACTATGGTATTCCCAAAATGTACCAACCTGACAAGCCAGTCCAAAAGGAACTAAAGGAACTAGAGTTATTTTGGAAGACTTATTCTTATTGACCCCATGATTGTTCATGATGATCCCGTTTTAAGAAGTTGAGGTGGTACGTGCCTATCCCTGATCTTCTGGTAGCTTTCCCATTTTCCATGGTTACATAGCAAAGGTTAGAGTAGTTTTGCCATGACATCTCAGTGTTTCTGCTATCTTGGTATATTATCTGTCTGGATCTGTAGACTTGAATTAAAGATGCTTGATACTTTTCTATCTTCAAATTTACCTTTCTCTTAATTCTTTCCAGACTGAACATCATTCTTTTTATGCCCTCTGCTTTGTTTTGTTTAATTTACTTATCTATTCTTAACAGTTTTGCAAGTATAAATTCATTTTACCCTTTAGTCTTCTTTACCCTTCTTATAATTTCATCCTTCTTTAATCTGTCTTCCTTTTGAAGATGACTGATCATGAACTGGTTTTTTTCCTTCCCTTCTCTTACAGTTATTATACTGAAATTCTGAAGTCTAGCATAATTGACCATTTTTGGTTTTACATTCTCTAGAATAATATCAACCATTTCTTCTTTGATGGTCATAATTAAATTTAGACTTGAATGCATTGTTCTCTGATATTGCTGTGAAATTGTCAGTAAGGTGAATAAGGTGGAAATTTATCGGAAATGAGGACTTGATAGCAGCCATGTATTTAATGTCACCTAGCTCTGACAGGATGACTGCTAAAAGGAACATGCTTGCTACCAAGCCTGGACAAGTATTTGGAGATGAACAATGCTTGTGTGGTACTGCCAGCGTCTGCCACTCTGCCCTTTTGACTCATTTTTCTCAGTACATTTGTTAATACTAACTGATTTGTAGATAATTTGGACTCTTTAGTGTGGTTTGATAATTTCTAATGATGAGTAATAAAATAACTCTTTTTATTTCCTTGGTAGACGTGCCATATATTTCTTGTGTTGTCCTATGTATTTTGGTATAGATCTGACATATATGGACGTGAATTTGAGCAAACTACAGGAGATAACTGAAGGAAAGGGAAGCCTGGCGTGCTGCAGTCCAAGAGTCAGACACGGCTTAGCAACTGAATAATAACAACAACTGGCATATATCTATCCTGACTTTATAATGAGTTTCTGAATATTTTTTAGATTAGATATTAAAAACAAAATTCAGAATCAAAACATTCCTGTTAGGAATACATTCTGTGTTGTAATTGCATCTTTCCTACCGTTGCAGGTCATCATTTAGATTTTTTTTAAATTTTATTTATTTTGGGTGTGTGAGTCTTTGTTGCTGCATGCAGGCTTTCTCTACTTGTAGTGAGTGGGGGCTGTTTTTCACTGGGGTTCATGGGCTTCTCATCTTGGTGGCTTCTCTTGTGGAACACGGGCTCTAAGGCGCGTGGGCTTCAGTGGTTGTGCTGCACAGGCTTAGTTGCTCCACGGCATGTGGAATCTTCCCGAACCAGGGATCAAACGCATGTCACCTGCATTGACAAGCGAACTCTTAACCACTGGACCAACAGGGAATTCCCATCATTTATATACTTAAGACAGTTTGATAAATGAAAAATGGTACTACATAATTTTAGTTTGCATTTTTTGATAACTCAGATTAATATTTTTTGTTTCTATGTGCTTTTTAATTTTCTGTATCATTTTGGCATTAAAATATGGCTATTTTAATATGCCAGTTATTCCAGGTAAATTCTGAAATTGAAAAATTCCCTTGATATTTTGATTGGTAATATATTAAACTCATTAGTAAATTTGGAAAGAATCGAACCGTTTATTATATTTCGTCCTTCCATCTAGAAATATGATACAAGCATGTTTGTGTGTGTGTGATTCATACACATTTTAAAGTTTTTTCCCCAAATAAGCATATTTTATTGTTATTGCATGGATTTTTAAATTTTGTTTTTTAATATAGTAGTAAAAAGATACTTTAAACATTTTAATTTTGTTTCTAATCACCTTATGGAGTCATATGATTAGTTCTAAGTTTTCCAGTTAATTCTCTAAGGTTTGTAGGTATGCAGTAATCATCTGCAAGTAATGACTATTTTGTCTCTTTTCCAGTGTTACATCTTTGACATCAGTTTTCTGCCCTATTTTATTGGCTACAACTTTGAGAACGGTGCTACATAAATGTGGTGAGAGTGGAGCCACATTAGTTTTATATTCTCTGCACCTAGTGTAGTACTTGGCACCTAGAAAGTACTCAGAAATGTTTGCTGGAGTACACTTGCTGAAAGAGTTTTAGCTATCAAAGTACACTTAGCTATCAAAGAATTTTAATTCTAGTTAGAAAAGTAAAACTGTGTGTGTAAGTAACAGTAGGATAAAATAGACAGCTACACATGACATTAAAAACAGTAGGTATGGGGGAGTTCCCTGGTGGCCTAATGGTTAGGATTCTCGGCTTTCCCTGCTGTGATCCCGGTTCAGTCCTTAGTCAGGGAACTGAGATCCTCTAAGCTGCACTGTGCAGCCAAAAAACAGCCAGCCAAAATTCACAGATAATAAACTACTAGGGCTCTTCGGTGGGCAAAAGGATTATGTACAAATGCAGTACAAGGAACGGCTGTAGTGCAGGTGGCATGTAATGCAGGACTTGAGGATGGATTATACTCGGAGATAAGAAGATAGGGAGAAAGGAGATTCCCAGAAGAGGAACCAGTCATTAGCAGAGATAGTCACATTTGGGAAATACGATGGGTTTAAGGCAAAAATGTGAGCTGGGCATTTTGGCCACTGTAAAGCTCTCATAAATGATGTGGAAAGATTCAAGGTTAGGAGGGTTTAATTGGGTTAAAGCATCAGGATACTTGAATGGCAGGATAAACTCTTTTTCACCTAGGTATTCCACATCCTGGGACACAAGGAAAATTATTTTGGTATATTGGGATAAACAGAAACTGCTTACTGATAGAGGGGATGACTAGAAATGGGAGACTATGTCCCAAGCCTCACTAGACATCCCAATAGTTATAATATTTGAGTACATTTGTCATTTTTCTGATGGACATCCTTGTTAGGAAGAAGGTAAGATTTTATCAAGGCATATTTACTCTCTCAGATTTCAGTTTAATAATGTTTTGAGCTTTATGCCAAGCAAATCACCTCCTCCCCTCTACATGCGTAGATTATTTTTACATGTAATGCATATGTTTCCAGTTCCCAATTCATGTATCAAGACTCCCATTTATTTACTTTTCCTTCAAAACCATAGCTGTTAATTGTTAGAAGAAATGACAATCTACCCGTCTCAGGTTGCTTAATTTCCTACCCAGACATGGTTTACAAAAGATAAATTATCGGTTTCTTGGTATGTGTATTATTACACTCATTTTATCCAGCTTGCTTTTGATTTTGTGATCCTTTTGAATAATTATATCTCAGTACTGATGCAGCTTAATTTTGACATGAAACTCTCTCAAGATTACCTATAGTATTCCCAAGAAGTAAATATCCCTTCTCTGCCAGTTCTTTCAGGAAACTAGTCTATGGCTCTGAAACAATAATTAATCAAATTATCAGTCTTCCAATGTGAAAGAGCTATTGTAGACTGTAAACAAAATTACCTTAACAGATGATTTTTTTCTATAAAAAGGACTTCCTTGCTCAAAGAAACAGGTTTAAAATACACAGTACTATGATTTGGTAATGTTGCATCTTCATTAGCTGTTACATTAACAAAGGGTACTTTCTCAGAGCACTTTCTCTCTCTTGACATTTAACCAATGACATTAATTAAGACCATAAACACATATTTCATGTAATATTTTAAGAATTTTAATACTGATAATGGGTTAAAAATCTTATGATTTGATTTTAAGACTAAGAAATCCTAGTATACTATGCCTTTCACAATAACCTCTCACTTGGACATTTTGGAGATACCTGGAGCTATATTGTTATTACTAAAATGTTATTTGAACAGCTGGATATTTGATTATATAAAAGATTTGTTGATTTCTTTTAGATGTAATGATGGTATTTTGGTTATGTTTTCAAAAAGAATCTATATCTTGTAGAGATATATATTAAAATATTTACAGATGAAATTATGTAGTATCTGAAATTTGCTTTAAAATAGCATAGGAAGAATTAGATGAAACTGGTTTGGACAGAATTGATGGTTGTCCAGGCTGAGTGATGATGTTCATCATACTTTTCTGATTACTTGGTATATGCTCAAAATTTTCCGTAATTGTGAAGTATTTCCGTAAATGAAAGTATTAGGAATATAAGCCGTCATTTACTTGATAAACATCAGAAACCTTTCAGTATGGTCAAAGGGCAGAGTGGCTATTCCATGCTGCATTAAATCTGAACTGCTGTTTTTTATTTGTTCTTTGCCTTTGTTTTCTCTCCTTTAGTTGTTGTTGATCTCATCTTCTCTTTTTCTTTTTATAATTTCTTGATTTAGTCTCTTTTGTAACTATTTCTGTTTTGCTACTGTCCACGTGCCTGTCTCTGGTGGATTCTATCTCTCCTCCATCTCTCACATAATGATTTACTACTTCTAATATGCTCTGAGTAGAAAGCCAAGAAGCTAAGTGTGATCATATTTTTTTCTAGGCAAGATTTCTTTGTGGGCCTGAGGGACTTTTTAGAGTGTTAAGCATGTGAGCTTAAAGATGTTAATTTGAGGACATTTCTGTTGGCTGCCCCATGGCTCCTAGTTTTTAGTTGTGTTCTGGATGGTTCAGGCATCCTATAAATGTTTAAAATATTATACAGTCATATGTCTTGAGACTTCAAGGAGGAATTTTGTTTTTAGTGCAGTGATAATGATGCTGGAAATAAAATTAATTCATTGAAAAGAAATTTAACTTTCCAATTTTTATTACTATGTTAAGAAACAGAAGAGTAAGTATATTCTTATGGGAAATAGCATGTTCCTAAGAAGTAGGTTAAAGCCTAAATAACATGATGTCATAAAGATATTATCAACTCAGTGACCCGTTGGACTGTGAGCTCATGAGTCAGGCAGGGGCCATGGCCAGCTAGTTTACCACTGTATATTCATTGTTCCATGCTGAGTCTGGTACATGGAAGTCATTCAGTAAATATTTGTTGGTTGATTGAATGAACAGTCTAAATCAGATGACTGTTTTTAATTCAACAGACATGACGTCAAGTGAAGATTGTATGCTTATTCCTAAACAAGCTCACTAAAATATCTAGAAGAGTTGGCCTCAGAACATAAGTACAGAGAGGTATAGAGCAGTCATAAAGAATTGAAAATGTTCAAAACACAAGTATTATTATACATATCCCAGCACTAAAAGGATATATAGGTTGCTCTAGGATCACAAAGGATGGTGAAAGCAATTTTGTTAAAATGAAATTAAAGAAGCCCTCACCATGAGATGATGTTTAGGTTTAGACTTGAAACATACATTGGATTTTTCTAGGTATGCCATGGTTGGAGTGTTGGAAAGACAGCCAGAGGAAGAATCCATGGTGGATTTCAAAGTCTCCAAGAGCTTATTAGTTACACTCGGGGGTAAATGTTGGTGGTTGATGACTGATTATTTAGGAATAAGGAATAAGGGGTTAAGAATGACTTTTCAGATTCTTAGTTTGGTTGACTGCCAGTCCCCAGACAGGGAATCAAAGAGGCTGGTTTGGAAAAGAATGCATGGTAGGAATGAGTTCGTTTGGGGACAAGTTGAGTTTAAAATACCTGGGAAACATATAGAAGGGAAACAGATAGACTGTAAGAAGTAAGGGTACTGATGTTTAGGAGAAAATTAGATGAGAGCATTTGAATTGGTGGTTTTTATGCTATTAGAGGTAGCTGAGACAGTGTGAGTAAAGATGTTCCAAAGGAGGATGTGAAAAGTGAGAAGAAAGAGTTCTGTGGAATATGAGCAGCGATAATTCTGAATTGGAGATCTGTGCACTGTGAGGGCAGAGACCATGTCTTTTTCATTTTCTTGTCTGGGTAGTATTGCATAGCACAGCATATGACAAGCATGAACCCTTCAGAACGGTTTTTTAAAATCTTGCCTGTGAAAGAAGTATTTTGGGAATGTAGTAGATGCTGTTTACTAGAGCAATAATGACTTGCAAGTAAGATCTAAGTTAAGTTGTTAAGTTTTTCATCCTTTAGTTTATTAGTTCACATATTGAAATTTTCTGTGCATGGCTGCAAATTAATTTTTCACTTGACATTAGTTACCTGTTACTTAGAGACTTTAAAAAAAAACACCACACTTTTTCCTCAGTAAGTTAACCATAGAATTACCATATAACCCAGCAATTCCACTCCTAGGAATATACTCAAAAGAATTGAAAACAGGTGTTCAAATAAACACGTGTACATCAGCATTCAGGGCAGCTCCATTCATAGTAGCCAAAAGTTAGGAACAACCGAAATATCTAACAGCAGATGAATGGATAAACAGAATATGGTATATCCATATAATGGGATATGAGTCATAAAAGGATCCTCCTCTAAGCTAGAATTTTGTTTACAGATTTCAGTTCCTGGGATGTGATTAGACTGAGGGTCTCAGTTCCTGGCCACCTGTTGGCCAGAGGCTGTCCTCAGTTCCTTGCATGAGACTCTCCGACACGACAGTTTACTTCACTAAAGAGTCCGAAGCAAGAAAGCAGGAGAACTAATCTGTTATTAAGACAAAATTTATAATATTTTGTATTCTAATCATGGAGGTGACATCACATCACCTTTATACATTCTGTAGGTTAGAAGTGAAGCACTAGACCAGCCCACACTCCAGGAGCTGTGATTACACAAACGAGAAATACCAGAAGGTAGGGATCACTAGGGGTCATCTTGGAGGCTACCTACCACAGATGTTAAAGGGTTACCATCAATGTTTCTGTAAGGCTTTGGCTGTTGATTTAGGGACAACTGTATGCTTCTCCTAACAGAGCTCTCCTTATGTAAATCCAAAAATCATTTATTGATTACCTATGACTTTGTTATGGCAAGTATGAAAAAGAGAAAACGTAGCCCCTGAATTTATGGAAATGTAAAATACGGGTCATTTCTCTTAATGCTTCCCATTGTTGTACAGACATAGTTGCTTAAACATCCGTTATTTATAAGGATGTATGACCTTAGATTGATTTGTGTTCTAAAACTGAGAGTGTGTGTGTGTGTGTGTCTGTATTTGATGAAATAACCTGATTCTTGATGTTTATAGCAAGACCATCATTTTTCTAATTAAGGAAGAGAGAAATCTTGAAGAATACAAACCAAAGGATCAAGGTGAGATGGACAGTCGTTGTTGTTGTTGGCTTTGCCATTTTCTTATAGGAGACATTCAGTATACCAACTGCTGCTAAGTTACTTCAGTCATGTCTGACTCTGTGCGACCCCATAGACCGCAGCCCACCAGGCTCTGCCGTCCCTGGGGTTCTCCAGGCAAGAACACTGGAGTGGGTTGCCATTTCCTTCTCCAGTGCATGAAAGGGAAAAGTAAAAGTGAAGTCGCTCAGTTGTGTCTGACTCTTCGCGACCTCATGGACTGCAGCCTTCCAGGCTCCTCCACCCATGGGAGTTTCCAGGCAAGAGTATTGGAGTAGGGTACCATTGCCTTCTCCAAGTATACCAACTAGTCTATATTAAATGTGTTGAAAATAAGTTTGTTTCTTTTTTAAGGATCCTGATCCTATCAGTAGATCAGTGTACTTTTCTGTGTGTTTACCCTTTTCATTGTTTTCACGTACCTAGAATAAGAAGAGCATGAAAGGAGTGATATGTCCTCATTAGGCAACTGTAAAAAGTAAGTCCCAACCTAAATCAGAGCTTTAAGAAAATTCAGCATTGTGGGACCATAATGGATACCTAATAAATATTTCTTTTCTGTTTTCTGGCAAATACAGTCTTTAACTATCCCAGTCTAGATAGAATATAATAGGTTTGTGTGTGTGTGTGCACGCATGCTTGCTCAGTCGTATCTGACTCTTTGAGACCCCATGGACTGTAGCCCACCAGGCTCCTCTGTCTATGGGATTTTTCCAGGAGCAGGCTGCCGTTTCCTCCTCCAGGAGATTTTCCTGACCTAGGGATTGAACTCGCATCTCTTGCATCTCCTGCATTGGCAGGTGGCTTATTTACTTGGGAAGCCCTCATAGTAGGCTTAGGATGATTTAAATTGCACTATCCCTCTCTCTCTCTCTCTTTTCTTTTTTTTTGAGTGTATTCTTTTTGGGAAACTATTTAGAGATGAAACGCTCTGCTTCAGGCTATGTTTCAGACTCTTGTCTTCTCTTTGAGTAGTGCACTAATTCCTAATCTTTTTATTATGTTGTGACACTGTATTTTTTGTAACCCTCTGTTCCCATACACATTTACATTTTAAAGTTAATTAAAATTAGTTTCATTTTGAGAGCGCCACTTGCCTCTCGACATAATTGGAGACATGCCATAGCATCAAAGACAGAAGGTTGGCAATTACTGATTTACTAATATAGTTGCATGTGAAGAAATCTGTTTAATAATATATATGATGTGGTGGGCTATTCTTGTTTTAATATATAGTAATTGTGTATTAATTAAAAAAGGAAGTCTGATTACCTTAAGATAACATTTTATTGATTCATTCATCCAGCTTTGGATACAGAGACCATTCATTTGAAATTGTTTGGAGTAGAATGATCCCATCACTGCTTTCCCCTTTACACTGGCCGTTCCAAGCACAGAAGGCATGCCTATTTCAGAGAAGAGACAAAAAGGGACTGCTGTACTTTAGAAAGAAGCTCAGAGAGATGAGTATTTCAGATAAGAATTATGAAAGGAAGGGAGGGAGCAAGGAAGGGTGTTTTAAATATATTGAAATATGAGACTGCTTATATCCATGGGCAAATTACTTAATATTCATTCTCATTTGCTTACTAATTGACTTAGTCAACAGATACTGAGTACTTGCCCTGTGCTAGAGTCTGCACTGACCCTTGGAGACACAGTGGTGAACCTGCCAAGCAAGGAGGAGCTTGGGGATTTTTAGCAAAGTTGATGAGTCAAGCTATGGACATAGTACCTGGTGAAACTGGTATCTGTATGTAAAAGCTATGGAGAAACTGTGAGAAAGAAGGTTATAAATAGTTGAATGCCTGAGGGGAAAAGAGTCCATTTTGTGCTGAGATTTGTTTGCTTTTGTTCCTGTTCATAATCCAGCTACATTTGATTTGAAAGGAGTCCTTGTCAAAATCAAAAGTAGCACTTCCTACAAATAGCAGCCCTTCCCTTAACTTATACACACTTCTTGAGCTCTACAGTGATTTGTGATCATCTATTCTTTTATAGCAAAAGGGAGGGACATGTATAGGATAGTAATAGCTCTGTGTGTGTGCATGTGTGTGTATTCCATACGTAAGGCTTGCAGACAACATCACGTCTCACAGAAGAGCTCAGTTTGTATTAGTGATCAATTTGGTTTTTCACATAAAGTATATGAGAGTGTCACCTTAATGTTAAATTGATTAATCACACTGTTGCGCTGAAAATCTGAAGGAATGTGCACTTTCATCTGAACGGGAGAAAACTCTATTTTGGCCTTGGGAGGAAGAAATATGGACAGCCATGGGGGACAAAGAAATTGAGGAATAGAAAGTACTAGGGGCTGCAGGAAGGGTGGGATATAGAATTAAAAAGTCACTGGAAAAGAGGAAAGTATGCATTCCCAGTAAAAGCTTGGCTTATTTTTAAAAAAATTGGATATATTGGAAATATATCAACACAGAAATCTGTTCTCCCCCTCTGCCTATTTCTTTCACTACCTGGTAGGCTTTTACTACCAGATCTCAGAACTAAGGTTTTTTTCAGTATTCCAATGTTACAGGCTTAAATGGTGGCCAGATAATAATAAGAAAGTAATAGTTAACACTTAAGGAACATTGGGAATATTCCAAGCACTTTACTAAATGAGGGAGAAGGCAATGGCAACCCACTCCATTACCCCATGGACAGAGGAGCCTGGTAGGCTGCAGTCCATGGGGTTGCTAGGAGTCGGACACAACTGAGCGACTTCATTTTCACTTTTCACTTTCATGCATTGGAGAAGGAAATGGCAGCCCACTCCAGTGTTCTTGCCTGGAGAATCCCAGGGACGGGGGAGCCTGGTGGGCTGCCGTCTATGGGGTCGCACAGAGTCGGACACAACTGAAGTGACTTAGCAGCAGCAGTATACTAAATGAGTCATCTCATTTAATCTCTAGAATCCTTTCACTGAAAGGGAAAGGACTTAGAACAATTAAGCTGATTATCCAAGGTCACTAAGATGACATGTGGCAGAATTGGGTTTCAAACCCAGTAGCTACAGAGTCCATAGTTAGTTATTCTACTGTTGTACTCTGTATCAGAGCTGGCCTGCTTGTCAGAATTGAACCCAATGCCAGTGCATTGCTTTGTTTTCAAGGAAAATTATGTACCAAAAGTCTGAAAATATTGGAACCTTCTGAAAGTTTTGGAATATATCTGATCCCTAAGCTAACAGTTGTCCATATTTATTTATGATTTGTAAAACACATTAATTTGTTAATTACATAATTCAAATTATAATGTACCGATCTTCCTTAATTTACCAAAGAGTTATATCCTGATGAACCCATTGTTAATTGAACATTCTATTGTCAAAAATGCATTTTTTTACACCTAACCTACCAAACAGCACAGCTTAGCCTTACCTACCTTAAATGCACTCAGAACACTTACATTAGCCTGCAGTTGGGCAGAATCATCTCATCACAAGCTTATTTTATAATAAAGTATTGAGCATCTCATGTAACTTTTTGGTACTATACTGAAAGTGAAAAGCAGAATGCTCATCTGGGTACAGCGGAGAAGGTGATGGCACCCCACTCCAGTACTCTTGCCTGGAAAATCCCATGGACGGACGAGCCTGGAAGGCTGCAGTCCATGGGGTCGCGAAGAGTCAGACACGACTGAGCGACTTCACTTTCCCTTTTCACTTTCATGCATTGAAGAAGGAAATGTTAACCCACTCCAGTGTTCTTGCCTGGTGAATCCCAGGGACGGGGGAGCCTGGTGGGCTGCCGTCTATGGGGTCACACAGAGTTGGACACGACTGAAGCGACTTAGCAGCATCTGGGTACAGAACAGTTGTGAGTGTATCAGTTGTTTGCTCTCCTGATCATGCATCTGACTGGGAGTTCAGGCTCAATACTGCTGCCCAGTATCACGAAGGGAGTCTCATGTGGCATGTCACCAGCCCAGAGACAGATCAGAATTTAAAATTAAAGTATGATTTCTACTGAGTATATATCACTGTTGCCGTATTGTGAAGTTGAAAAAGTGTAAGTCTAACCATAGTAAGTTAAGGATCATCTTTTGCGCATTATTAAGTTAAACATTGGTGTCATTCTCCTAAAGGCTAGACTGTCCCTTTGGTCACTGCTTTATGGATTTTGACTGTCGTTCTGTAATCAATAAGGTCTCAACTAATAGAACCAAGGGAATAGTCCACAAAGGAGAACTTTAACTTTAGGATTTGTGGTAAGCATTATCATCAAGAATGGCAGAGTGTGTCAAGAAAGGGTAAATGTGGGTGGGGTCAGATAAGCATTGTAGACTAGGCAGAAGTCTCTGAAGGTTTTATTACATGAGTAGGTTATATAGTAATAACTTATTTGGGGCCAAATTAATCATAGAAAAGTTGTCACTAGAGAAACTGATAATCTATCTTTGAGGGCCAAGGCTTATAATCTGTGACTCTTAAGTATTTATTGTTATCTAATGGCTCATCCTCTGTGGTTTTAAACTTTTTCTGTGGGCTGTGAATTTGTGTTAATCTGGAGCCCCACGTTACCTCTGTCAGTTTTGTTATGTAATTGATCAGTTAAAGTCTGCAATAAAAAGAAATACTGGTAAGGGTGAAACAGCAAATTGTGTTAGATTGCAATAGCATTTCCACAGTATTACAGGATCATATTTCACACTGAGTATGTAACAAACATCTTCCACTGCAGCCAGAACATTCCTACTTTGGCTTTCCCCAATCGGTTGCTTTGGTCAATGGCAATTTCAACAAAATTGTTGCCATACTAGCTTTTCTAGTCCAGCCACCAGATTTCCAAAATTCTATTTACAAATGTGCTTAACTTTTTGTGTTATGCCAATAGCCCAGGAATTGAAATAGAAAGCCCTGCTTTCTATTTGGAGTCTTGCAAATCATGTTCACCCTGGGGGTTTTGGGTCTTCTAGGGAGTCAGCCCTTGGCTTGTACAGGAACACAGAAGGGAACATTTTCCTAAGAACTGTTCTCACAGTGTTTTCTCTTCATACTTTAAATTTCTCATGGTTGCTGGTTCTGTTGGCTGTCAGAACAGAGAAAGGGATCTCAAATAGGATAGGATCAAAAAGGACCACAGTGAGCATAGAGTAATGCTCTTATGGCTTTAGTTCAGTGCCTTAGCACATGCTGCATCGTAGCTTCACATTTCCAGATACTAAAACAGAACTCTGAGAAAGACTGAGCAATAAACAAAGTGAAGTTTGGTTTTATATATATATATGTTTTAAAAAGTTTTTAACATCAGGTGTTGGGTGAGAACTTTGCTGCAAAAGTGGGTATGTGCCAGAAACATAAAAAATTTCATGCTAATAACTGTAAACCAACAAAACCAAAGAGATTATTTGTAGATCATGGTATGATTTTTTTAAGGTAAATTCTACATTCTGCATTTGAGAATTCTGAATAAATATTTTATAAAAGACTACTCAATTCACTGAAAAAATACTGATTGGGTGTCCATTATATGTAAATCTTCTTGTTGGATGAAGTCAAAGTATGGAGTTAATGAGTCACATACATGCACAAAACTTCCATGTGGCTCTTTCAGTCTAACCAGGAAATGATATATGCCATCAGGTAACAGTGTTGCAAGGCAGAAGTGTTATGAGCAGAAACAAGAGAAATAGCTAATTTTTCGGAGATGTTATTTCCAGCTGGAAGATCATGGGAAACTTGGTGGAATAGGTTATTATATCTGGCTCTTGAATGGAGTTTAGCAATTTGAATGAACAAGAGCTGAAGGAAGAACTGATGTGGCAGAAACTCCAGGCAGAGGGGTAAGACATTCAGGGTGAAACTGCGAAGCCTGGATCTGGTTCAGGAGAGCAAAAGTTGCATTTGTGGGGTTTACAGGCAAGTAATAGAGAAATGACATAGGAGTGGCCAGTTGAAGCCAGATCAGAGAACTGTAAATCCTAAATCAAGCAGTTTGGGAATTTAAAGTTATAGACATTTAGTATTTTTGAGCACAGTGGTGATATAATCTGAGCTAGCTTTTGGGACAAGTATTAGTAATTTCATTGGATTACCACCAGGACAGAAGTGAGGAGACCAGTTCAAATACTCTTCTGATGATCTAGACAGAAAGTGATGAGAGTGTGAACCGCAGTGAGAACATAGGAGCAGGGCAGCTGTCAGACAGCAAACATGGTCCTCAAGTACAGTTTTTAGGAATTGACATTGAAGGTAATGACTTACAATAGTGTTCAGAGTAACACAGACATCCAGGATGTTTGTTGAGGATAAGAAGAAAAGAGGGCAATTGGTGTATCAGCTTGTATAGTGTTTACAATTTTTTTTTTGCAAAAGATAGCCTGAGGACCACCTGTCTCAGAATCTCCTGGGTCACACCCTTTGTGAGAATCTTCCTAAGCACAAAGCATGTGACCACTGGGTTAGAATTCCAACATAATTAGACTAGTGAGATTAGTATGACTGCTATACGGACCTCTTAATTTTGAGATTTTGCTCCCAGCTCCAGTTGGCCTATCTTTGGACAGGAGATGGTCAGGGGAGAGTAAAGATTATTCAGTGTAACATCTTTATGTGAAACCAACTCTGTATTTATGCCAAATTATAGTGGATCTTACTGATCTCTTTTGATATTAAAGATATGTAAGTATTTGAGGGTCCAGTGCAGGGATGGGGGTCAGCAGTGCCCTGCCACTGGGACAGGGACACAAGCCGCAGTAGTTCAGGGAGGCGCATATTGGCTGTATCGTTTGGGAGGTCTTCAAAAGTGCTGCTATAGAGCCTGGAATCCAGGACTGGGTTGCCTCAGGCCAAACAGGTAACAGGAAGTCAGCACAGCCTCACCCATCAGCAGGCTATTGGATTAAAGATTTACTGAGCAGCCTTGTCTGACTCAATGAAACTATGAGCCATACCATGTAAGGACACCCAAGACAGACAGGTCATGGTGGAGAGTTCTGACAAAACATGGTCCACTGGAGAAGGGAATGGCAAACCACTTCAGTATTCTTGCCTTGAGAACCCCATGAACAGTATGAAAAGGCAAAAAGATAGGACACTGAAAGATGAACTCCCCAAGTCGGTGGGTACCCAATATGCTACTGGAGATCATGGAGAAATAAGAGAAAGAAGAAAGAGACAGGGCCAAAGCAAAAACAAAACCCAGTTGTGGATGTGACTGGTGATGGAAGCAAGGTCCGATGCTGTAAAGAGCAATATTGCATAGGAACCTGGAATGTTAGGTCCATGAATCAAAGCTTCCAATCAAATTGAAGTGGTCAAATGGGAGATGGCAAGACTGAATGTTGATGTTTTAGGAATCAGCAAACTAAAATGGACTGGAGTAGGTGAATTTAACTCAGATGATCATTATATCTACTACTGTGGGCAGGTATCCCTTAGAAGAAATGGAGTAGCCATCATAGTCAACAAAACAGTCCGAATGCAGTACTTGGATGCAATCTCAAAAACGACGGAATGCTCTCTGTTTGTTTCCAAGGCAAACCATTCAATGTCATGGTGATCCAAGCCTATGCCCCGACCAGTAATGCTGAAGAAGTAAAGTTGAACAGATTTACGAAGACCTACAAGACCTTCTAGAACTAACACCCCAAAAAGATGTCTTTTTCATTATAGGGGACTGGAATGCAAAAGTAGGAAGTCAAGAAACACCTGGAGTAACAGGCAAATTTGGCTTTGGAATACAAAGTGAAGCAGGGCGAAGGCTAATAGGGTTTTTCCAGGAGAACACACTGGTCATAGCAAACACCGTCTTTCAACAACACAAGAGAAGACTCTACATATGGACATCACCAGATGGCCAACATTGAAATCAGATTGATGATATTCTTTGCAGCCAAAGATGGAGAAGCTCTATACAGTAGCAAAAACAAGACTGGCAGAGGACTGTGGCTCAGATCATGAACTCCTTATTGCCAAATTCAGGCTTAAATTGAAGAAAGTAGGGAAAACCACTAGACCATTCAGGTATGACCTTAATCAAATCCTTAATGATATACAGTGGAAGTGAGAAATAGATTTAAGGGGCTAGATCTGATAGACAGAGTGCCTGATGAACTATGGACGGAGGTTTGTGACATTGTACAGGAGACAGGGAGCAAGACCATCCCCAAGAAAAAGAAATGCAAAAAGGCAAAATGGCTGTCAGAGGAGGCCTTACAAATAGCTGTGAAAAGAAGAGAAGCAAAAAGCAGAGGAGAAAAGGAAAGATATACCTATTTGAATACCGAGTTCCAGAGAATAGCAAGGAGAGATAAGAAAGCTTTCCTCAGTGATCAATGCAAAGAAATAGAGGGAAACAATAGAATAGGAAAGACTAGAGATCTCTTCAAGAAAATTAGACATCCCAGTGGAACATTTCATGCAAAGATGGGCTCAATAAAGGATAGAGAAATGGTATGGACCTAACAGAAGCAGAAGATATTAAGAGGTGGCAAGAATACACAGAAGAAAAGATCTTCATGACCCAGATAATCATGATGGTGTGATCACTCACCTAAAGCCAGACATCCTGGAATGTGAAGTCAAGTGGACCTTACGAAGCATCACTAGGAACAAAGCTAGTTGAGGTGATAGAATTCTAGTTGAGCTATTTCAAATGCTAAAAGATGATGCTGTGAAAGTGCTGCACTCAGTATGTCAGCAAATTTGGAAAACTCAGCAGTGGCCGGTGACTGGAAAAGTTCAGTTTTCATTCCAGTCCCTAAGAAAGGCAATGCCAAAGAATTCTCAAAGTACCTCAAATTGAACTCATCTCACACATTAGTAAAGTAATGCTCAAAATTCTCCAAGCCAGGCTTCAGCAATACATGAACCATCAACTTCCTGATGTTCAAGCTGGATTTAGAAAAGGCAGAGGAACCAGAGATCAAATTGCCAACATCTGCTGGATCATCAAAAAAGCAAGAGAGTTCTAGAAAAACATCTATTTCTTCTTTATTGACTATGCCAAAGCCTTTGACTGTGTGGATCACAATAAACTGTGGAAAATTCTGAAAGAGATGGGAATACCTGACCTACCTCTTGAGAAACTTATATGCAGGTCAGGAAGCAACAGTTAGAACTGGACATGGAACAACAGACTGGTTCCAAATAGGAAAAGGAGTATGTCAAGGCTGTATATTGTTACCCTGCTTATTCAACTTCTATGAAGAGTACATCATGAGAAACTCTGGGCTGGAGGAAGCACAAGCTGGAATCAAGATTGCTGGGAGAAATATCAATAACTTCAGATATGCAGATGACACCATCCTTATGACAGAAAGTGAAGAACTAAAGAGCCTCTTGATGAAAGTGAAAGAGAAGAGTGAAAAAGTTGGCCTAAAGCTCAACATTCAGAAAACGAAGATCGTGGCATCTGGTCCCATCACTTCATGGCAAATAGATGGAGAAACAGTGGAAATAGTGGCAGATTTTATTTTTGGGGGGCTCCAAAATCAATGCAAATCCTGACTGCACCCATGAAATTAAAAGATGCTTACTCCTTGAAAGAAAAATTATGCCCAACATAGACAGCTTATTAAAAAGCAGAGACGTTACTTTGCCAACAAAGGTCTGTCTAGTTAAGGCTATGGTTTTTCCAGTAGTCATGTATGGATGTGAGAGTTGGACTATAAAGAAAGCTGAGCACCAAGGAATTGATGCTTTTGAACTATGGTGTTGGAGAAGACTCTTGAGAGTCCCTTGGACTGCAAGGAGATCCAACCAGTCCATCCTAAAGGAGATAAGTCCTGAATATTCATTGGAAGGACTGATGTTGTAACTGAAACTCCAATACTTTGGCCACCTGATGTGAAGAGCTGACTCATTTGAAAAGACCCTGATGCTTTGAAATATTGAAGTTGGGAGGAGAAGGGGATGACAGGATGAGATGGTTGGATGAAATCACTGACTCAGTGGGCATGAGTTTGAGTAAACTCTGTTAGTTGGTGATGGACAGGGAAGGCTGGTGTGCTGCAGTCCATGGGGTTGCAAAGAGTCAGACATGACTGAGCGACTGAACTGAACTGAGGTGGGCCCTGCTCATCAGATCAAGACCCAGTGTTCCCCACAGCCAGGCGCTCTCATCAGGAAGCTTGCACAAGCCTCTTAACCCCATCCAGAAGGCAGAAAGAAGCAAGAACTATAATGCCATGGATTCCAGAATGAAAACCACAAGCATAGGAAGCTAACCAAAATGTTCACATGGCTCACAGGTTGGGTAACTCAATGAAGCTCTGAGTCATGCTGTTTGGGGGTCACCCAAGATGGATGAGTCATGGTGGAGAGTTGTGACAAAACATGGTCCACTAAAGAAGGGAATGGAAAACCACTTCAGTATTCTTGCCCTGAGAACCCCATAAACAGTATGAAAAGGTGAAAAGATATGACACTATAAGTTAAGCGCCCCCCCCCCCCCGCCCCGGTCAGTAGGTGTCCAATATGCTACTGGGGAAAAGCTAAAGTATTTCTCCAGAAAGAATGAAGAAACTGGGCCAAAGCAGAAATGATGCTTGGTAGCAGATATGGTGGTGGTGAAAGTAGTCTGATTCTGTAAAGAACAATATTGCATGGGAAATGAAATGTTAGGTCAATGTGTCAAAGTAAGTTGGACATGGTCAAGTAAGTAGGAAGAGTGAGCATTGACATTTTAGGAGTTAGTTGAACTAAAATGGACTAAATGGGCATATTTAATTCAAATGACCAGTATATCTATTAATGTGGGCAAGAATCCCTTAGAAGTAATGTTAAAGCTCTCATAGTCAAGAAAAGAGTCTGAAACCCAGTACTTGGGTACAGTTTCAAAAATGACAGAATGGTCTCTCTTTGTTTCCAAGGCAAACCATTCAGCATCACAATAATCCAAGTCTCTGCCCTAACCACTAATGCCAAAGAAGCTGAAGTTGAATGGTTCTATGAAAACCTACAAGACCTTCTACAACTAACACCAAAAAGTAATGTCCTTTCATTGTAGGGGATTGGAATGCAAAAGTAGGAGGTCAAGAGATACTTAGAGAATCAGGCAAGATTGGCCTTGGAGTACAAAATGAAGCAGGGGAGATGTTAACCGACTTTTGCCAAGAGAACACACTGGTCATAGCAAATACCCTCTTCCAATAGCACAAGGGATGACTCTGTACGTGGACATCATCGGATGTTCAATACTGAAACTAGATTGATTATATTCTTTGCAGCCAAAGTTGCAGAAACTCTATAGAGTCAGCAAAACAAGACTTGGAGCTGACTGTGCCTCAGATCATCAGTTCCCTATTGCAAAATTTAGACTTAAATTTAAGAAAGTAGGGAAAACCACTAGACCATTCATATATGACCTAAATCAAATCCCATGTGATTTTACAGTGGAGATGACAGTGGATTCAGGGATTAGATCTGGTAGAGATGGAGGTTCATAACATTGTCCTGGAGGCAGTGACCCAACCATCCCACACGAAAAGAAATGCAAGAAGGCAAAGTGTTTGAGAAGGCCTTACAAATAGCTGAGAAGATAAGAGAAGTGAAAGACAAAGGAGAATGGGAAAAATATAACAATGGAATGCAGAGTTCCAGAGAATAGCAGGGAGAGACAAGAACATCTTCTTAGGTGAACATACAGAGCTATGGCTCAGAGGGTAAAACATCTGCCTGCAATGTTGGATACCCGGGTTCAATCCCCGGCTTGGGAAGATCCCTTGGAGAAGGAAATGGCAACCCACTCTAGTACTCTTGCCTGGAAAATCCCATGGACAGAGAAGCCTGGTAAGCTACAGTCCATGGGGTCACAAAAAGTTGGACACAACTGAGCGAATTCACTTCACTTCTTAAGTGAACAATGCAAAGAAATAGAGGAAAACCATAGAATGGGAAAGACTAGAAAACTCTTCAAGAAAATTGGAGTTACCAAGTGAACATTTAATGCAGAGATGGGCATGGTACAGGACCTAACAGAAGCAGAAGATATGAAGAAAAGGTGACAAGAATACACAGAAGAACTATACAAAAAGGTTTTAATGACTCAGATAACCACGATGATGTGGTCACTCACCTAGAGTCATACATCCTAGAGTGTGAAGTCAAGTGGGCCTTAGGAAGCATTACTGTCAACAAAGCTAGTGGAGGTGATGGAATTCTAGCTGAGCTATTTCAAATCCTAAAACATGATGTTGTTAAAGTGCTGCATTCAATATGCCAACAAATTTTGAAAACTCTCAGTGGCCACAGGACTGGGAAAGGTTAGTTTTCATTCCAATCCCAAAGAAAGAACAATGCCAAAGAATGTTCAAATTATAGTACAGTTCAGTTCAGTTCAGTTCAGTCGCTCAGTCATGTCCAACTCTTTGCGACCCCATGAATTGCAGCACCCCAGGCCTCCCTGTTCATCACCAACTCCCAGAGTTAACCCAGACTCACGTCCATCGAGTCAGTGATGCCATCCAGCCATCTCACCCTCTGTCATCCCCTTCTCCTCCTGCCCCCAATCCCTTCCAGCATCAGAGTCTTTTCCAATGAGTCAACTCTTCGCATGAGGTGACCAAAGTACTGGAGTTTCAGCTTTAGCATCAGTCCTTCCAAAGAAATCCCAGGGCTGATCTCCTTCAGAATAGACTGGTTGGATCTCCTTGCAGTCCAAGGGACTCTCAAGAGTCTTCTACAACACCACAGTTCAAAAGCATCAATTCTTTGGTGCTCAGCCTTCTTCACAGTCCAACTCTCACATCCATACATGACCACAGGAAAAACCATAGCCTTGACTAGACGGACCTTTGTTGGCAAAGTAATGTCTCTGCTTTTGAATATGCTATCTAGGTTGGTCATAACTTTCCTTCCAAGGAGTACGTGTCTTTTAATTTCATGGCTGCAGTCACCATCTGCAGTGATTTTGGAGCTCCAAAAAATAAAGTCTGCCACTGTTTCCACTATTTCCCCATCTATTTCCCATGAAGTGATGGGACCAGATGCCATGATATTCGTTTTCTGAAAGTTGAGCTTTAAGCCAACCTTTTCACTCCCCACTTTCACTTTCATCAAGAGGCTTTTTAGTTCCTCTTCACTTTGTGCCATAAGGGTGGTGTCATCTGCATATCTGAAGTTATTGATATTTCTTCCGGCAATCTTGATTCCAGCTTGTGCTTCATCCAGCCCAGTGTTTTTCATGATGTACTCTTCATAGAAGTTAAATAAGCAGAGTGACAGTATACAGCCTTGACGTACTCCTTTTCCTATTTGGAACCAGTCTGTTGTTCCATGTCCAGTTCTAACTGTTGCTTCCTGACCAGCATACATGTTTCTCAAGAGGCAGGTCAGGTGGTCTGGTATTCCCATCTCTTGAAGAATTTTCCACAGTTTCTTGTGATCCACACAGTCAAAGGATTTGGCATAGTCAATTATAGTACAACTGCACTCATTTCATATGCTAGCAAAGTAATGCTCCAAATCCTTCAAGCTATACTTCAACAGTTCATGAACTGAGAACTTCCAGATAATGCAAGCTGGATTTAGAAAAGTCAGAGAAACCAGAGATCAAATTGCCAACATCAGTTAGGTCATAGAAAAAGCAAGGGAATTCCAAGTCTTATTTCTGCTTCATTGACTACATTAAAGCATTGGACTGTGTGGATCACAACAAACTGTGGAAAATTCTTCAAGAGATGCAAATACCAGACCATCTTAGCTGCCTCCTGAGAAACCTGTATGCAGGCGAAGAAGCAACAGTTAGAACCCGTCCCGGAACAAAAGACTGGTTCAAAATTGGGAAAGGAGTACGTCAAGGCTGTTACCCTGCTTATTTAACTTCTTTGTGCAGTACATCATGAGAAATGCCAGGCTGGATGAATCACAAACTAGAACCAAGATTGCCAAGAGAAATATCAACAACCTCAGATATACAAATGATACCACTCTAAACAGCAGAAAGCAAAGAGGAACCAATGAGTTGCTAAATGAAGGTTAAAGAGGAGTATGAAAAATCTGGCTTAAAACTCAACATTCAAAAAACAAAAATCTTGTTATCCAGTCCTGTCACTTCATGGCAAATGGATGGGGAAAAGGTGAAAACAGTGACAGATTTTATTTTCTTGGACTCCAGAATAACTGTGGACTGTATCAGCAGCCATGAAATTAAATACACATGCTCCTTAGAAGAAAAGCTATGAAACATCTGGACAGCATATTAAAAAGCAGAGACATCACTTTGCTGATGAAGGTACCTATAGTTAAAGCTGTGATTTTTCTAGTAGTCATGTATGGATGTGAGAGTTGGACCATAAAGAAGGCTGAGCACTGAAGAATTGATGCTTTTGAATTGTGGTGCTAGAGAAGACTGTTGAGTGTCCCTTGGACTGCAAGGATACCAGTCAAAGGTAAAGGAAATTAACCGTAAATATTCATTGGAAGGACTGATGCTGAAGCTGAAGCTCCAGTACTTTGGCCATCTGATGTGATGAGTCGACTTATTGAAAAAAAACCCTGATTCTGGGAAAGATTGAGGGCAGGAGGAGAAGGGGGTGACAGAGAATGAGATGGTTGGATGGAATCATCAACTTGATGGACATGAGTTTGATTGAACCAACACCAGAAGGCAGTGAATGACAGCAAAGCCTGATGCGCCACAGTCAACAGAATCGCAAAGAACGGGACATGACTTAGCAACTGAACAACAATAACAACAGTCTATAATTATTGAAACCTATATGTGATCCTAGACCCTGTGTTTTCTTAAATTATTGAGACCTCAGAGAATTTTTGTTTATATATAATAGCTTATGTGCATGTATTGATACTTATATATTTCAATACTTATTAGGTACTGGAAAAGGTCAGTTTTCATCCCAATCCCAAAGAAAGGCAATGCCAAAGAATGCTCAAACTACCGCACAATTGCACTCATCTCACACGCTAGTAAAGTAATACTTAAAATTCTCTAAGCCAGGCTTCAGCAATACGTGAACCATGAACTTCCAGATGTTTAAGCTGGTTTTAGAAAAGGTAGAGAACCAGAGATCAAATTGCCAACATCCGATGGATCATCGAAAAAGCAAGAGAGTTCCAGAAAAACATCTATTTCTGCTTTATTGACTATGCCAAAACCTTTGATTGTGTGGATCACAATAAACTGGAAAATTCTGAAAGAGATGGGAATACCAGACCACCTGACCTGCCTCTTGAGAAACGTGTATGCAGGTCAGGAAGCAACAGTTAGAACTGGACATGGAACAACAGACTGGTTCCAAATAGGAAAAGGAGTATGTCAAGGCTGTATATTGTCACCTTGCTTATTTAACTTATGTGCAGAGTACATCATGAGAAACGCTGGGCTGGATGAAGCACAAGCTGGAATCAAAATTGCCGGGACTAATATCAATAACCTCAGATATGCAGATGACACTACCCTTATGGAAGAAAGTGAAGAAGAACTAAAGAGCCTCTTGATGAAAGTGGAGAGTGAAAAAGTTGGCTTAAAGCTCAACATTCAGAAAACCAAGATCATGGCATCCGGTCCTATCACTTCATGGCAGATATGGGGAAACAGTGGAAGCAGTGTCAGACTTTATTTTTCTGGGCCCCAAAATCCCTGCAGATGGTGATTGCAGCCATGAAATTAAATGATGCTTACTCCTTGGAAGGAAAGTTATGGCCAACCTAGACAGCATATTAGAAAGCACAGACATTACTTTGCCAGCAAAAGTCTAGTCAAAACTATGGTTTTTCCAGTAGTCATGTAAGGATGTGAGAGTTGGACTATAAAGAATACTGAGCACCAAAGAATTGATACTTTTGAACTGTGGCATTGGAGAAGACTCTTAAGAGTCCCTTGGACTGCAAGGAGATCCAACCACTTCACCCTAAAGGAAATCAGTCCTAAATATGCATTGAAGGACTGATGTTGAAGCTGAAACTCTAATACTTTGGCCACCTGATATGAAGAACTGACTTACTTGAAAAGGCCCTGATGTTCGGGAAAGATTGAAGGTGGGAGGAGAAGGGGAAGACAGAGGATGAGATGGTTGAATGGCATTAGCAACTCAACTGACATGAGTTTGAGTAAACTTTGGGAGTTGGTGATGCACAAGGAGGCCTGGGGTGCTGCAGTCCATGGGGTTGCAAAGAGTCAGACACAACTGAGCGAATGAACTGACTCTCTACGTTTTCACATTTTATTCTTTAACTCAAACAAAAAAAGTTTCACTTTGTATTTTTTAATCATCATTTGCAATGTGGTATCTGAAAAATTCACCTCTGTGAATGTTTTGTATTCAGTTATGTTACATCCATTGATCAGTCTTGTGCTTTGAGTGTGTTTTTTTTACCTATGCATGATTTTGTACATTGTACATTTTTCATTTGGGAAATATTGATTAATAAGTTAGGTAGATCTTTCAGATGTTGACACATTTTATTACAAATATCTGTCTGTTAATACCATTATCAATCTTATCATTGAGTGGCTGTCAAGATCTCTCTGACACAAAACCTTTTCCAAAATCCTTGTTTTGGCTTGAGAACAGATTTTACCACTCACAGCAAATAGTGTCAGTTGTTTTTCTTCAAGTTTCAAGTTTACAGAGTCATTTTTGAGAAAATGTCTATCAGATACTCAAGACTGAATGTAATCATAATTTTTCAGTTGAAACTTCAAGTAAAAATGTGGTTCCAGGAAATTATGAACAACTAGTTTAGCTCACCGGAGAAGGCGATGGCACCCCACTCCAGTACTCTTGCCTGGGAAATCCCGTGGATGGAGGACCCTGGTAAGCTACAGTCCATGGGGTCGCTAAGAGTCAGACACGACTGAGCGACTTCACTTTCACTTTTCACTTTCATGCATTGGAGAAGGAAATGGCAACCCACTCCAGTGTTCTTGCCTGGAGAATCCCAGGGACGGGGGAGCCTGGTGGGCTGCCGTCTATGGGGTCTCACAGAGTCGGACACGACTGAAGCGACTTAGCAGCAGCAGCAGCAGCAGTTGAGCTCACAGTTCAGTTGCACCAGTGTTTATCCTGCAAACAACCACGTGCTTTAGTGTGTAGCAAAAATGCTTTTTGTCTGCTTCTCATTTTCTTTTTTTTTTTTAAACTGGCATTTTTAAGAGCTAATGTGATAAAACTAAGACTTTTCACTGCTTTATTTAGTTCATTCTTAAGTGAAATTCATGCCACCCCACCCCCACCCCTACATGGCGGTCAAGGGTACAGTGACTACTCATTTACAGCCAGTGCCTCTGATCATGATAGGATGCCTGCAGGTTTATTCACCTTTGTTTTGCACCATTAGTGAAAATGTCAATGTGGTGAAAATAGCAAATAACATCTTGTAATTATTAAAAGAATGTTGTTCCCTGAGCCTATAGAAAATATCTTGAGGAATGGCTACTTCTTCAGCTAGAAAATATATGATTGTTGAGTAAATCAAGTCTTGGTTATTTATTTACACATAATAATGAATCGGGGGGGGGGGGGCTTCTGCTCCTGAGGAAACAGCTAGTCAAATGGCCTAAACTGACATTTATATGCTATTTTGGGAGGTAGCTAAAGGAAGCTTTGTTGGTGTCCCCTATCACCCCATTTCCATGAGCACCAGACTGATTTTTCAACAGCTTAAACCTCCTGGAATTCTTTGTCTGGGAATGTTCTCTGGCTCCTGGAGCCTGGTCTGCCTGAGTGCCCTGGGCAAAGCCAAATAAATTAAAATAATATAGAAAATTCAGTTATTCAGTTGCACTAGCTACATTTCAACGGCTCAGTAGCCACATGTAGCTAGCCTAACCCTAGCCTCTTAATTTAATATGAGGGAACTGAGCTTTTTTGTGGGGGAGGGGATGCTACAAATAACAAAATTGTCTTCTAAAATTGGCTTGAATAATTGGCGTTTAGTGTGCCCAAAGAATGAGTCCTCACAATTTAGCGGATAGGTTCTGCTGCTACGCACTGTTCTCAAAGATCCAGGCTCTTTCTGTCTTCCCATTCTGACATCTTCAAAATAGTGGTATGTGTCCTTCAAAGCTGTTAGAAGACTAGCAGTGTTCAAAGCATCACCTGACTGCCTAATGAAATCTAAACACTGGAAGAAAGAGGCAGCTCTCTTTGGGCATCATTCTTGTTGTTGAGGAGCAAAATCTTTCCAGAAGCTCCAAGCAGACTTTTGTTGAGTCCCATTTCACCAGAACTGACTCATATGCCCACGTGGCCAGAGAGAGGCTGGGAGTACCAGTCCCTGGTGTTTTTAACCTCTATAATGATAGAATGGCTCTGCTGGAATGTGAGTGCTATGAAGACGGACAGTCTGGTCTGGTTTTGTTTCCTTCTGTGTCCCCAGCTGCTGCTGCTAAGTCAGCACCTAAGTTAGTATCTGATGCTGAGTAGATATCTCTCGTTTTTGTCGTTCCGTTGTTAAGTCGTGTTATGCTGCAGCATGCCAGGCTTCCCTGTCCTTTACTCTCTCCCGGAGTTTGCTCAAACTCATGTCCTTTTAGTTGGTGATGCCATCTAACCATCTCATCCTCTTGTCTCCTTCTCCTCCTGCCCTCAGTCTTCGCCAGCATCAGGGTCTTTTCCAGTGAGTCAGCTCTTTGCATCAGATGGCCAAAGTATTGGAGCTTCAGCTTCAGCATCAGTCCTTCCAATGAATATTTATGATTGATATCTTTTAGCGAAATTAATGGAACAAGTCTGTGATGTGCCATAGAAATGAACCTGCCATGGAGGACTTTATGCTCCCGTCTTCTCTCTCTTGTTGTGATGCCGTGAACCAGGCTGTTGTGATCGATTGCTCTCAGAATTAACTGTTAGGTGGTATCCGACTTGGGTAATGAGAGTATTTGGCAACATCTTCCACCCAATCCCTCTACTGCTTAAACCACTCATTTGGTTTTTAATTTAAAAGAAGAAAATATAGATCAGGTTTAAGTTTAGTATTTATCCTTTTTATATAACAATTGTAATTTCAGGGACACAGAGCAAGCAGTTTCCACTCATTAAAATAAGAGTGGGCTCTAACTGCTGTTGGATACTATGTCCTGTGTGTATTACCCTGTGTAGATTTGGTTTGTGAGTTAGAAAGGCTGAGATGCGGGCATCAAACAGGTGTTCTGAATTTCCCCAGTTAGGCTCACATCTCAAAGCACTTGGCAGCTGGGTGGATGACAACATCCATTTCTTACTTGAATCTGGTAACTGAACTGAGGCCACTCGGCTGGACTAACCAGCTGTATCCCACCCATCGCCCTGTGCTGGTTTCCCTGGCCCTGATCTGTATTGAAGCTGCTGCTGACTGAAGCTATTGTGTGGAAGGCTGAAATGAAACTTAGAATTCCAAGCTCAGAGCTTGTGATGAAAGTCAGAAATGCTAAGATTGAGCAGATGTGGCTTAAAGATGAAAGAAAAAAGTCTTTCAGTTTTAATAATAATGTATTCATATATTATGTCATACACAGGGCATTTTTTAAAGTTGTGGTATTTGTCTTTGGATTTGTTTCATCTACCAGGACAGCCTTAGGATTGTCATTTAATGTCACTAGGTGACTTGCTGCTGCTGCTAAGTTGCTTCAGTCGTGTCCGACTCTGTGCGACCCCATAGATGGCAGCCCACGAGGCTCCCCCGTCCCCGGGATTCTCCAGGCAAGAACACTGGAGTGGGTTGCCATTGCCTTCTCCAATGCATCATGAAAGTGAAAAGTGAAAGTGAAGTCGCTGAGTCTTGTCCGACTCTTAGCGACCCCATGGGCTTCGGCCCACCAGGCTCCTCCATCCATGGGATTTTCCAGGCATTTACTGGAGTGGGGTGCCATTGCCTTCTCTGACTAGGTGACTTATGTGCTCCTAAATGTGCCAGATGAAAATACTTCACAAGTTGGTGTTCTGGTATGTTCCATGTATTTCTACTGGACAAGTTCCATTAAAACATGCATCTGGTTTTCTTTTTGTTGTACTTGACTCCCTGAAGTGAAAGTGAAAGTTGCTCAGTCCAGTCGTGTCCAACTCTTTGTGACCCCATGGACTATACAGTCCAGGCCAGAATACTGGAGTGGGGAGCCATTCCCTTCTCCAGGGGATCTTCCCAACCCAGGGATCGAACCCAGGTCTTCCACATTTCGGGCAGATTCTTTACCAGCTAAGCCACCAGGGAAGCCCAAGAATACTGGAGTGGGTAGCCTATCCCTTCTTCAGCGGATCTTCCTGACTCAGGAATCAAACCCAGGAACCTGATCCAGGAATTCGCATTGCAGACAGATTCTTTACCAGCTGAACTACCAGGGAAGCCCTTGGCTCTCTGGATACCCTCCAATTGTATGGCCATGTTTTCTTCCTCTCATACAGTTACAGGCCTCATTTGTAATCAAGATTACTTTACAAGCTTTGAGAGTTTGAGCTAAGAGGAATAATGGCTTTCTAAATACTTCTTATAGGTTCTAGCTCAGTGACTTGTATAGAATAGGCACTTAATAATACTATTCGTTCAATTAATTGGTTGGGAAATGTTCTTGGACAGGTTCCCACTCTGAGCATTAATATGTATAAGCACGGAGGTACCTTTTATTCTAACAGGTTCCCTTCCCCTTTCCCACCCTGCCTTAGCTTATGTGGTAGTAGAGTTCTTTATTTGGCTTTGTCACTTCTGTAGTCAATGATCCTTCTATTTCAATCACACCAGACCTAAATATATTCCTAGTTGTTTAGCCTTGGACATATTATAAAACCAGACACATTTTATTGATAAAATGAGAGTGATAAAAACACCTACCTCGTAAGACTATCATGGCTAGTGAATTAATACATGTAAACATTTTGTACAACCAACTGTTATTTCAGAACTGTAGTTGGTCAACCTCAGCTGTTGGTTGGCTTTAGATACAAAAGTTTGGTGAAATCAATGAAAGCATTCTGTGAGCACTAATGAGCTCTATGGAACTTGTGACAAGGTATGTTGCATATGTTCTTATTATATTAAAATTGTGTACTACACATCATTTTTGTTGGTAAAATTTATAAAAAGCTTGTGTATGGATACATGTGCACACAGCATTTTTGTTGTTTTAGACATTTACCACCAGGTAATACTGTCTCTACTTTTGTTCTTCAAGCTTATGGATGTTCCTCTCTCATATGGATAATGTCTGGATGTAGCCTATAGCAGATGCTGTTGATATCCTACCCAGATCTCCTTTATTGGGCCAGTGCCTCCATCTCCCAGCTGCTGCGGGTATTGGCTGCTAATGACTCACACCTGTACCCTTCTCCAGAGGCCTGCCCTTGGCTGACAGTAATTGCCTCAACGAAATATATTGGGGAGATTATGAGATCATGCCCCACCACCCTCTCTGTTCCCTAGAGATGGCTCATAGCCAACGACTATTCAGGGGTGAAACAGCCCAGCCCCCTTGCCATTTGGACTGGGTGACTTCCGCAGTTCAGTCCACACTCTAGAACGCCTCACTGGATCAGGCTGAGGCTAGATTTCTGAAACCATATCTTTGCATGGTCCCTTTCTGCTTTCACTCCAGTTTCTCCTGACAGAACTCTGCATATACTCAAGTGTGTAAGAGACACATCTCAGGCTCTGCACATAGGGAACTTGACCTAAGATATTGCTAATTTCAGTGCCACTGTTGTTTTCTTAGTTCTACCATCACTTATGAAACTAATTCCCTTTATTAAATAATCTGTAGCATAAATTGAAAGTGAAGGAGGAGAGTGAAAAAGTTGGCTTAAAGCTCAACATTCAGAAAATGAAGATCATGGCATCTGGTCCCATCACTTCATGGCAAATAGATGGGGAAACAGTGGAAACAGTGTCAGACTTTATTTTTCTGGGCTCCAAAATCACTGCAGATGGTGATTGCAGCCATGAAATTAAAAGACGCTTACTCCTTGGAAGGAAGGTTATGACCAACCTAGATAGCATATTAAAAAGCAGAGACATTAGTCAAGTCAAGTCAAGACATTAGTCTGTCTAGTCAAGTCTATGGTTTTTCCAGTAGTCATGTATGGATATGAGAGTTGAACGGTGAACAAAGCTGAGTGCCGAAGAATTGATGCTTTTGAACTGTGATGTTAGAGAAGACTTTTGAGAGTCCCTTGGACTGCAAGGAGATCCAACCAGTCCATCCTAAAGGAAATCAGTCCTGGGTGTTCATTGGAAGGACTGATGTTGAAGCTGAAGCTCCAATACTTTGGCCACCTCATGCAAAGAGTTAATTCATTGGAAAAGACCCTGATGCTGGGAAGGATTGGGGGCAGGAGGAGAAGGGGACGACAGAGGATGAGATGGCTGGATGGCATCACTGACTCAATAGACATGGGTTTGGGTGAACTCCGGGAGTTGGTGATGGACAGGGAGGCCTGGTGTGCTGCGACTCATGGGGTTGCAAAGAGTTGGACATGACTGAGCAACTGAATTGAACTGAGCATAAATTTCCTCTCCTTGTTTTGTTTTCTTGGTTGGACCATGTCTGATAGGCATCAACCCTGCTTGTATCCTCTATCTTTGCATATTTAAGGTTCAGTTCAGTTCTGTTCAGTCTCTTAGTCCTAGCTCTTTGCAATCGCATGGACTGCAGCACACCAGGCTTCCCTGTTCAATACCAACTCCCAGACCTTTCTCAAACTCTACGGAGTCACCATCTGCAGTCACTTTGGAGCCCAAGAAAATAAAGTCTGTCACTGTTTTCATTGTATTCCCATCTATTTGCCATGAAGTGATGGCACCAGATACCATAATCTTAGTTTTTTGAATGTTGAGTTTTAAGCCAACGTTTTCTCTCTCCTCTTTCACTTTCACCAAATGCTTTTAGTTCCTCTTCACTTTCTGCCATAAAGATGGTGTAACCTGCATATCTGAGGTTATTGATATTTCTCCCTGCAGTCTGGATTCCATGTCCAGTTCTAACTATTGCTTCTTGACCTGCATACTGATTTCTCAGGAGGCAGGTAAGGTGGTTTGCTATTCCCTTCTCTTGAAGAATTTTCCATAGTTTGTTGTGATCCACACAGTCAAAGGCTTTGGTGTAGTCCATGAAGCAGATATTTTTCTGGAATTCTCTTGCTTTTCCTATGATGCATTGGATGTTGGCAATTTGATCTCTGGTTCCTCTGCCTTTTTGAAATCCAGTTGATGTACTGTTGAAGCCTAGCTTGGAGAATTTTGAGCATTACTTTGCTAGCCTGTGTCATGAGTACAATTGTGGTAGTTTGAACATTCTTTGGCTTGCCTTTCTTTGGGATTGGAATGAAAACTGACCTTTCCAAGCTTGTGGCCACTTTTGGGTTTTCTAAATTTGCTGATATATTGAGTCAGTGCTTGTACAGCATCATCTTTTAGGATTTGAAATAGCTCAGCTGAAATTCCATCACCTCCACTAGCTTTGTTTGTAGTGATGCTTCCTAAGGGCCACTTGACTTCACACTCCAGAATGTCTGGCTCTAGGTGACTGATCACACCATCATGGTTATCTGGGTCATTAAGATCTTTTTTGTATAGTCTTCTGTGTATTCTTGCCACCTCTTCTTAATATCTTCAGCTTCTGTTAGGTGATACCGTTTCTGTTCTTTATTGCACCCATCTTTGCATGAAATGTTCCTTGGTATCTCTAATTTTCTTGAAAAGATCTCTAGTCTAGATATTTAAGGTTATTCAACATCAAATTCCCTTGATGTTAATGTTTACCTGGTTATTTTTATACAATATTATAATGAATACCCCAGATTTTAGAATCTCAAAATAAGTTTCAAAGCCTAATTCAATTATACCTCCCTTTTAAATTTTAAAATTTTAAATTCCACAGGCTCCTCTGTCCATGAAATTTTCCAGGCAAGAATACTGGAGTGGGTTGCAATTTCCTTTTAAATTTTGTTGTAAGAATTACCTGAGCTATTTTTTCAACAATACTTAGCTCTGTGCCTGGAATGTAGAAGTGGTTAATAAATGGTAGCCGTTTGATTGATATTACTCTTTTAAGAGACTTGCCCAGACTGAACAGATGACTCATCCCTTACTCCCAGAGAACCCTAATATGTCCCTTTATAATTTTTCCTCTTCTCAGTGTCATCCCATGGTAAATTGGCTCTCCAGCGGAAGGAAAGACCTGACAGATAGCTTTTCCTGATTTTTTCTTGGGGAAAATACTCCTACGCTGTCCATTTCCAAGCTACCAAAATGATTTCACTTAACACAGTTTGAGAAGAGACACACATTTTACTCTTGGCGGCCAGTACACACCAGTTCCAGTCTCTGCTCTGAATTCCTAACTCTGAGCACACTAGATCCACCACAGAAGCTAGATGTTCCATAGATGACTAAAATATAGTTTTTAACTAGTTATAACTTGATTATATGTATGAAATCGGTGAAATTCCTTGATACCAAATTTTTATTAAATAACCCATAACTTGTATTGGTTATATAATCCCCCTCTCCACCACCCCCCCCCCCCACACACACACACACATGCATGCTGCACACACACAAATTGCCCATGTTATTCATGAATCAAAGAAAAGGAATTATTCATCATTATTTTGTGGGAAATACCCACACCCTCCCTGAGCAAGTTGTCTACTTATTCAGACGCAGACCTCAAGTTTGTGATTTACTGTATACATCAGTGGAGCTTAGTCACTTCACATCTCTTGGCCCCAGTTTCCTCAGAGTTGGAAGCCTAATTATTATATAATTCCATTTCCTTCTTCCCTCATTTTCCTCATTCTTGTATCAAACTTTTAATTATAAATTATGCTAGATGTTTGAAACACAATAAGGAATAAGACTTGGCCCTGGCTGATGAGAATCTTACTGTCTTATTTTATTAATATCCATCCCACTGAGGCCATGAGTATGCGTGCATGCTCGGTCATATCTGACTCTTTGGGACTCTATGGACTGTAGCCCACCACGCTCTTCTGTCCATGGAATTTTCCAGGCAAGAATACTGGAGTGGGTTGCAATTTCCTTTTCCAGGGGATCTTCCTGACCCAGGGATCGAAACCCACGTCTCTTATGTCTTCTGCATTGACTGGCAGATTCTTGCCAAATGGAGTTATACAAATGTGCCAAAGGCCAAGATTTTACTTCATTAAGAGTTTAGCACTTTGGCACATAAGGTATTGTGCTAATAGCTTTCTGTTTAAATTAAACAAGGTTGCCCTGATCACTAAGTGGTTCTCTTACTGATGTTAATGGTATGGAGAGAACCCTTGGTGAACAGCTTTGTTATTCTGCTCTCTGAGTTAGCCTCAGACTCAGTTTATAGAGAGGGTAGTTTATTCGGGACTATTAAGCAAATCTGAAAACATTCTTTTGCGTTTAAGAAGTACTTAACCTGATTCTTTCTTCCATATTTTGATAAGAAAGGCATGAAGAATGACTCTTAAACTTCTGTGTTCTCCTTCAAAGCCATATCTAACCATTGGCTCTAATGCCTTTGTTCTCATCAAATGTGATCTCTGCACTTAATTTTCAAAGCAATGTTGGTGTCCAATAGGAAATTACTGTTGGGAACATTTTTCATGTTGCTGAAAGCTATTTTTAAAAAGAGAATTTGTTTTGTTTTTGACAGGGGCTGATAATATCCGGAAATACTGGAGCCGCTACTACCAAGGATCTCAAGGGGTAATATTTGTATTAGACAGTGCCTCTTCAGAAGATGATTTAGAGACTGCTAGAAATGAACTGCACTCAGCTCTTCAGCACCCACAATTATGCACTTTACCCTTTTTAATATTGGCCAATCATCAAGACAAGCCAGCTGCTCGATCAGTACAAGAGGTATGTCTCACGAAGGTAACAACTCTTGGTCTGACTGTTTGTTGCACTTGTGCTGCCATGCTGGAATCTGAAAAAATTCCTGTAATTAGAGATATGCTGGTTATACTGCTTCTCAACATGAAATTTTAGGTTATGAAAAAAGAAAGCCTGTATTAATCTTATGGAAAGTATTATTCATATACCTCTAACCCCACTTTGAGATCATAGGTGGTTTTTTTTTTAACCATTTAGCAAAAGTTAGAGGATTTATCTGAATATATTTCTCATCTATTTTTGAGCGCTAAAGGCCTGGTTATTTAACTTTTGTTTTTTTAGCCTACCAGCTTACTTTCTTCTTTTCAAGGCATGCATCATATGTATTACCATGCATCATTCGCCCTCAGATGTCACGTTGTTGTCCCCTGTAATGCCCACTGCTTACTAGAAGCAGTGGGTACTATTCTGTAATCAGCGAGGCTGAAAATTGATGTCTTATCTTGCAAGTTCCATGCTACCGAATACCTTTTAATATGGACCCATTCTTTATCTTCCATATTTAATTTCATTTCTTAGCTTGTATCTCTCCTATAAAAGCATGAGACTAATTCTGGGCAGATAACCACAGTCTCAGCAGAGTTTCTGATTCATGGTACTAGAGTAATAAGATACATGAATGGCTTTCAAAACTTAAATGATAGTGAAGTTGAACCTTAAGTACAGTGAAATCTAAACTTTTGATGTACTCCTTTTCACCGTAACTCTCGGGATGTTCTATCACCACCACCTCCCCCTACTTCAAAAGTTCTGTGCTTTTTTTTTTATTGACTTTAGAGTAATACAAGCCACACCGCCCTTTAGTCTGAAAAACAGATGAGGAGCCAAGGATATAACATGTTCTAACTCCAGACTCCTTCCCACTTTGTGTGGGACCTATTGGCAGATAGCTTTGTCCTTGTGCCTGCTTTCTTACCTGTGAAATGCAAATAATGTGATTCTTTTTTAATGTGAAGTGAGTGGGATTGATTTCCTAATTCACTTTGAAGTATACTGAGTGTAGGAGGTACCATATACAGAGTATTTTCATTTATTTTAGGAAAGTAGTAAAGAAGGCAGGGATTTCGTATTAAACAGAGCTTATATGTATCTTTAGTTGCCTTATTCAGCATTAAGTAGTGCTGAAATACCGTACAGATAATATTAAATGATTAAGATAAAAAAGAAAAATACAAATCTGTTCAAACAATCAACAATGTGCAGATCTTCAGCAATGTAGTTGTGGTGCCTTCCTGATTGCTTCTTAAGACCTCAGGTACATTTTTTTAACCTCTTAACACCAGTTTTTCTGTCTGTAAAATGGATGTAATAGTGTAATGATGGTTAGTTATAAATGTTAGATTAGTTTATAAGGTGATTTGCTAAAAAGGCATTGATATCCTTAGATTTACTATGGAAAATATATGAAAGTATTACAGAATATACATACACCATATAACATCCTGTGTGTATTAATAATACATGTTTAATAACATATTATGTGTAGTAATACACAGATGTATTTATACATGAATAAATACAGGTTATGATATGAAATAGATATTATATAACACTTCAAATCACTTTAAAGACATGTGCTATAGCTGAAAAGATTTTATTTTGCTTTTAAATTAGAAGCTGTTTATATGTTTCCATAGACATCAAAAAGTGAAGCTAATATGTTCCATAAACCTAACATATGACTCATAGTAATCCTCCATAGGAATTAAAGACTGCTACATTGAATAAAGGTAGCTTGTAACAATTAATTGCTTAAGAGTATGCCATGTGATTGTTGGCTGGCTGCCTCTTCTAGGAAGAGGACAGCTATCTAACGTCTGTCACTTCAAATTTTTGTTGAGACGAGACAGAACCGAGAATACACTCGCCTGACAATTCATTTTTTCAGTAAGAAGAGGTTATGAATGTAGGGTAATCATAGATATACTTTGAAAATTATTCTAAGCTTGTATATACTGGAGCATATGTGTCTTTGACTTTGCTTTTTATTCATATCCATTTTAAATGAATTTTCTACAAAATTTCCACTTGTGGTGGAATTTGCAAATGCCATTTTGAAGACTGCTCTAAGTAAAGCATTTCCCTGTGATTACACACACACATACTACACCAGGTGCATGTTTATGCTTTAGACTGCCCTAATTGAATTCATGGACAAATTCCATTGCAGATCTTGAACTTGAGACATAGTGAAGTACTCAAACTTACTTTGAATGTGAGAGAGAAAGAAATGGAAGCTTCCTGTTTTCCCCATTGCTTGTACGACAGAGGTTTCTCTGTGTAGTATTATGATGCTTTCCTGAAATACTCCTAGGAATGTTTTATGAATTAATACCTTTGTGTTAGCATAAAAATGGAATTATGAAATTAAATCTTAAAATTTTCATAAATAGTAACCTCAAAATTGTTGGGAGTAGGCATAAATAGAAGAGGAGAGAGAAGATTAAGAAGTAAGCAGAGTTACATGTTATTAGAAATGAGTTGAGAAGTGGTCATCTGTTTATTACTTCCTTTCCTGAGCCTAAAGGTATTACATGTCCTGTGCTTTGTTGTGTATAAACATTTCTATTCATTTCTACCTGCTAATTTGTGTGCACTAATTGCCAGATGCTAAAAAGATGATGTTTTACTCTGCAAAATACCTGTGTATTTTAGGTAAAACTCTGTTCTTTCAGGATCAGGGAAAATGCATTCAGTTTACCAAGAAGCACGGAACAGTACTTTGACACAGTTACAAAAAATGAGGCATACTTTCCTACTCTCATTGAAATTATTGCATTTTGTGCTTAATGTATTTGCAAAAAACTTGCAGTTATTTACCCTATATTTCCCTACTCTCATTGAAATTATTGCATTTTGTGCTTAATGTATTTGCAAAAAACTTGCAGTTATTTACCCTATCACTCAAGTAAAACTGTAAAAATTCATTTATCATTTAAGAAGAATATCAGTTTACTCTTGAGCTTAGAAACTGGTAGGAGCTGGTGAAAACCATAGGAGAAAACTGAATTATCACTAGGATTCCCACAGAGGGTGAAAATCCTCAGGAAGTTATATATTTAGTTCCTCCCTCTGCAGTGCAAGTTTTGCTAGGTTTGTATTGAGAACTAAGATAGGAACAATGGTTAAAATTATGGTGTAACCTACAGATAGAGAGCAACAGGCCCCATTATTTTGTTGCTTTTTTAGAAAGCAAGCGGAGTCTTGTGCATTGCATAGTTTTCCTTTCTGTAATATACCTACTTGGTAATGATCTGTGTTTAACTTACCAGAATTTTAAGATTTTATGCCTTGAGACTGGACAGTAGAGAAAAAATTTTTAAGCTTTTTTTTTTGGGGTAATAGCAAAACACTGGGAAAAAGGACACCCTTTACATACTTTCTGAAAGCCAAGCAGTTCTTGCAACAGATGTTTGTTGTATTCACTTTAGGGAGGTGTAGTTACCACAGTTTTCCAGAATTTACTCATATCAACTATTTTTCTCTGTAGAAAATATAATATAAAACTCTATAGTTATATCAAGTGGCCCATTTGATTCATTAGGGAAAATTCTGATCTAACTGAAACGATAAAGCTTTCTAAAACAAGAATCATCTTAAGGGTAAATAGGTTGATTTTTTAATTTGTATTGAATTGTAATTGTATCTAATTTGTTTTACAACTCCCATAGGAGAGCATACTTCAGTTCTGAAGTTATTTAATAGATCAGGAGGATTTTAGGAGAAGTTAAGTTGATAGAGTAGCCAATAAAAGTAATCCTGTTTTCTCTCTACACAGTTGATTCTTTTACCTCCCAGCTTTTTAAAATCCTATTTTCATTTTATTGGGCATTACAGTGTCTTAAAAATGACACATTTTGTCAACATGAAAGACATGGTTTATCTTTTCTGCAGTCTAATCTGATCTGATATTCTTTCATATCCTTAATCCAAAAGTACGTAACTTTTTCAGGAATAATACATCAAAAATACTGAATTAAATTTATATTAAAGAAAATATTAAAAAGTATGAAAACTAACACAACATTGTAAATGAACTGTGAAGTGAAGTGAAAGTTGCTCAGTCGTGTCCGACTCTTTGCAACCTCATGGACTCTATAGTCCATGGAATTCTCCAGGCCAGAATACTGGAGTGGGTAGCCTTTCCCTTCTCCAGGGGATCTTTGGAACCCAGGTCTCCCGTATGGCAGGCGGATTCTTTACCAGCTGAGGCACCAGAGAAGCCCAAGAATACTAGAGTGGGTAGCCTATTCCTTCTCCTGTGGATCTTCCCTACCCAAAAATCGAACCAGGGTCTCCTGCATTGCAGTTGGATTCTTTACCAGTGGAGCTATGAGGAAAGCCCAAAAATCAACTGTACTTCAGATTTTAAAAATTTTAAAAAGGATATACAAGTGTGAAGCATAGAAATTTGAAGTAGAATTATAAGGTTAGATCACTATTGGTTCCATGGCTCATTAATTGTAGCATAGGAATGTACAGCTTCTAAATTAAAATATCAGCAGTAAAGTTGAAATTTATGATTAGGCGTTTCTCAATTTTTGTTCAATTGTAATTTAGTGCATTATTGTGATGTACATGCTTCCCCCATGGCTCAGTGGTAAAGCATCTGCCTGTAATGCAGGAGACTCAGGGGATGCAGATTCAGTCTCTAGGTTGGAAAGATCTCCTCGAGGAGGAAATGGCAACCCACTCCAGTATTCTTGCCTGGAGAATTCCATGGACTGAGGAGCCTGGGCGGGGGTCTACAGTCCATGGGGTCACAAAGAGTCAGACACAACTGACCTTGCCCGCATGCACGATGTACATAGAATGTAAGAAGAATAGAAGAGTATTTGCAGGTATGTCTGTTTTCATTCCAATCCCAAAGAAAGGCAGTGCCAAAGAATATTCAGACTACTGCAAAATTGCACACATCTCACACACTAGCAAAGTAGTCTCAAAATTCTCCAAGCTAGGCTTCAACAGTACGTGAACCATGAACTTCCAGATGTTCAAGCTGGATTTCGAAAAGGCAGAGGAACCAGAAATCAAATTGCCAACATTTGCTGGATCATCGAAAAAGCAAAGAGAGTTCCCAAAAAACATCTTTTTCTGCTTTATTGACTATGCCAAAGCCTTTGACTGTGTGGATCACAACAAACTGTGGAAAATTTTTCAAGAGATGGGAATACCAGACCACCTGACCTACCTCTTGAGAAATCTGTATGGAGGTCAAGAAGCAACAGTTAGAACTGGACATGGAATAACACAGTGGTTCCAAATCAGGAAAGAAGTATGTCGAGGCTGTATATTGTCACCCTGCTTATTTAACTTATATGCAGAGTACATCATATGAAATGCTGGACTGGGTGAAACACAAGCTGGAATCAAGATTGCTGAGAGAAATATCAATAACCTCATATATCCAGATGACACGACCCTTATGGCAGAAAGTGAAGAAGTGCTAAAGAGCCTCTTGATGAAAGTGAAAGAGAAGAGTGGAAAATGTTGGCTTAAAACTCAACATTCAGAAAACTAACACCATGGCATCTGATCCCATCACTACATGGCAATGGAAACAGTGAGAGACTATTTTTTTGGGGGGGTTCCCAAATCACTGCAGATAGTAACTGCAGTGATGAAATTAAAAGATGTTTGCTCTTTGGAAGAAAAGCTAGTCAGCATATTAAAAAGCAGAAATATTACTTTGCCAACAAAGGTCCATCTAGTCAAAGCTATGGTTTTTTCAATAATCATGTATGGATGTGAGAGTTGGACTATAAAGAAAGCTGAGTATCGAAGAATTGATGCTTTTGAACTGTGGTGTTGGAGAAGACTCTTGAGAGTCCCTTGGGCAGCAAGGAGATCAAACCAGTCAATCCTAAAGGAAATCAGTCCTGAATATTCATTGGAAGGACTGATGTTGAAGCTGAAACTCCAATACTTTGGCCACCTGATACAAAGAATTGACTCATTGGAAAAGACCCTGATGCTGGGAAAGATTGAAGGTGGGAGGAGAAGGGGATGACAGAGGATGAGATGGTTGGATGGCATCACCAACTCGATGGACATGAGTTTGAGCAAGCTCCAGGAGTTGGTGATGGACAGGGAAGCCTGGTGTGCTGCAGTCCATGGGGTTACAAATAGTCTGACACGACTGAGCAACTGAACTGAACTGAACTGTAATGCTATAAACATTATACTTTTTTATGCTTTTTGGGGGCCCTGTTGTATATTAATGCAGTATGCAGGATCTTCATTGTGTCATGTGGTATCTTTCACTCTAGTTGTAGTGACTGGGCTTAGTTAACTAATACCATGTGGGATCTTAGTTCCCCTACCAGGGATTGAACTCATGTCCCTGTATTGCCCACCAGATTCTTAACTACTGGACCATCAGGGAATTCCCCTAGACCATGTTTTGATTATCAATATTCATCTTTTTTGGAGAAGGCAATGACAACCCACTCAGACACGACTGAGAGACTTCCTTTTCACTTTTCACTTTCAGGCATTGGAGAAGGAAATGGCAACCCACTCCAGTGTTCTTGCCTGGAGAATCCCAGGGACGGGGGAGCCTGGTGGGCTGCTGTCTATGGGGTCGCACAGAGTCGGACACGACTGAAGCGACTTAGCAGCAGCATTCATCTTTTTTGAATAGTACTTTCAGTATTTACCATGTCATGAATAGTTTATTTAGTTCTCACTTGTAGTCTAGACTTTTTCTGGAAGAGAGTGCTAGTATATGTTTTATATTACTTAACTATTACATTTAATTATAATTACTTCTTTTATATAGATCATTATTTCTACATTTTGTACATTTCCCTCTTCTTACAAAGGGTCAGAGAGAGTTTAGAAAGATTGAAGTTTTGGGGCACTGTTTGTAAATAATCTGCTAGTTTAAAATTTTTATATTTATGCTGTTTGACAGGAGAGCAGTTCTTTTTTGGTAGCTCTATGAAGTAATGAATATCATCTCTGATTTTGCATGACAGATCTTTTATTAGAAGTGCAAAGCAGTGTTTAAATCACATAAAACCCTAGCTTAATTTAATATTCCTTTCTGTGTATGGAGAGAAACGTGTGTGTCTCTACGTGTTTGTGGTATAATCATTGTAAAGTGTCATATACTTTAAATCTTAAGAGTCTTCCAAGTATCTTGACCTGCCTCTTGGCAGCATTTTAGAATACTGATTTGATTTCACATAGAACAGTGTACATACTTATTGTGTGAGCAGTTTGAAAACTCCCTTATGGGACATATATTTATCCTAAAATGATATGAGATCCATTTATTTTTCATCCATCTCTTACAGATGTACTCCATTCTGTTACAGTTTAATCTTGGGGAAAGGAGAGAGTTTGGAAGTCAGTTTTCCACTGAATGACTTGGTGATCCCTTGAAAATGTTTACTAACTTGCAAGAGAACCTGAATCACATTCATTTTAATAGTTTGTTACAAAAACGTCATTATTATAGAGCAGCTCTTGAAGACTGTTGAAATAGCCAGAATATTTTATTTAATCTACTTTCATGTGCTTTTTATATGCATTTCTCAAAAAAATTAATTTGTATATTTGATTTCATGAATTCTAAATCTAGCCACATTAATCTCACCATTCTAGGGAATTCTGTAGATCTGTATTTCTTGCACTCACAGCATAAATTTGAAAATATTCCCTGCCTGCTGAAAACAAAAGAAATTCCCGTTAAGAAATATGTTACATAAGAACATTACATAACAACAGCTATCAAAATTACTTAGTGGGATAACAAAGTAATACATTTGAAAATATAACAGTATATGCTCAAATAGAGTTCATTATGTTCTTTTATAAAACTCTCATTTCTTTCCACTTTCTTCCTTTATTCAGTCACCTGTATATCTTCATTTTATGTAAAGCGGCAAGTTTTGGAACTCAATTGTTACTTTCCTCAGCAGACATCTCCGTGCCCAGCTCTCTCACCTCCGCCTCTGGAGTGCTCTCCAGTTTCCTGGTTGTTTACATCCCCACTGCTCCTCCCTGCCTCCCTATTCCTCAACACAGACCAGAAAAGAGCAGACTTCCTATCTGTTTTTCACGATGCCTGTCTTAAAAGCCAGTGTCTCCTTCTAATTCCTTCTAGAATCAAATGAAACACCACAGATTTAATATGTTAATGTGCTTGAGAATTGTATTCTCTTTTTTTCTCTCTCTCATTTCAAACTACCACTTACTATTCCTGTTGCCCTAGGAAAATAACCTAAAGATTATGTGTCACAAGAACTTTTGCTGCATACCAGTGTCTGAGACAGATGTCCTCCTTGTGACTTCTCAAGGCATCCTGGGCTTATCCTAATCATAAAAATTAGAATTAATTGCTTGTTAACTTTTCTGTATACCCGTCAAGTTCGCAGGCTCCTTGCAGGACAGGATTTCTGGTTTATGTCTCTGTGCTCGGTCTATGTTGTTTGAATGAGTACTACCTCTGAGTCTTTCTGGATCAGCTTCCCTGTTGGCTTAATGCCATCAGCTTTGTCTAGATTCCCCTATTCTCCTTTTACTCAGTATGGCTCATCTATTTCCATCCTTGAATATAGAAATTTTCCTTTTCCTCTGCACTAAACCCTGACCTTTGAATATTGCTCATGAACCAGATCTTCTGTGAAACCTTACCACTCTGATCATGTTAATACTTTTCAAAAGCATCAATCTATTAACTACAATATTCACAAAAGTTTGAATTTTGTGTCCTTTTCGTGTCCTTTTATCTACTTCTCTTTATTTACTTTACTTGAGTACCTTGCTTACAACAGATTGTTTTTTCTTCCCAAGTCTCTCATTAAAAGTGAGGACATCTTGCCTGAATAATATTATTTTAATATGTTTTTAATTTATTGCCTGTCTTTTAACTGTATAGAGCTTATTTCACTTCCTAGCACCACAGACTATTTTTACTGCTTATATTTCTCATGTGGAGACTGGTACATGGTAAAGTTCTATGGGAACGTAATTGAGATGATTTTAAAGCAATGAGTTCAATTTAATAAAAAGAAATTTAACTTTGTAAATTAATAAAAGTATTTATTATATTTGTGAAACTTTAGAAGGATTTCTTAAATTCTTACATTTAACAGTTTTTCTTCCTATACATATTTAAATATTTTATAATAATGAATCATAACCAATATAGTTAGAGTTAGATTTTATCCTAACAGTATTATTTTACTTCTTTGTTATTTGAAGCAATATTATTTGGTTGGTTGTACTGGTGAATTTCACCCTTTATATCTGTATTTCAATTTTGTAGCTTGTAAAAATAAGTGTTTAGTTAACCCTCATTCAGCAAAGGCAACAAATTATTCTGAGGCAAAAGTTTCCAGAGCCATCTTTCTGGTTCTTAGCTTTATTTATTTCATTTGCAAAGAAACTCCACTACTACACATTCCAAAGCTTACAAAGTTAATAAAGCATTTGTTGAGTTAAATTTATTTGAAAATAGACACATAGTTAATGTCAGTAAGATGCTTTGAAGATAAAAAGCACAATAAGCGTTAGTTATTATCATTATGATAATTATTATCATTATTATTATTACATAGTGTCTGCTTAAAAATACCTTTGGTTACCCTGGGATGGCTGCAGCTAATGAGAGGAGTTAATCTGCTGGGTCTTATCCAGAACTAAAGATTTGAGACTTAACACACTAAAGGTCTTTTGTTTGTTTGTTTCCTAAGTAGATCAAGATATATGTTTATTCTTTAAAGAAAAATACTTCCTATAATGCAGAAGCATCAGAACTCACTTTGAATAGTTTGAATATTTTCTTATATGTCTAAGGATGGGTTGTAAAACAACCTTTTAAATAGTTAAAACCTTTTATCTCTTAACTATTTCTCCTTGGTATAAGAGCTCAACTTTATAATGTGTACATGTACTTAAAAAATAAAATAAAAAGAACTTAATTCTTATTACAAAAATGAAAAATTACACTTTTAGAAAGTCATAAAAATAACAACTAATTACATAAATTAACTCCAATAAGAGTATTTTATGGTGTTTCCTTAGGTTGTTCTTTAGAAAGAAGACTTCAAAATTAAGCCAAATTCCTTACAAGAAACTGAAAAGATTGTCATCCCATATCAGAGATAAGGGAAGTAGTGGAACATTTTAATAGGCAGATGTATGAGAGTCACATGTACACCCAGCCTCATAATCAGAAAGACATTAGTGACATGTCTGAAGAAGACATTCCCTAATATTATTGCAAATTAAATAAGAAAAGAGCTCAAGAGAATGAAAAGAGAAAAGGTGCCTGGAGCCAATGAATTACAATTGACAACCTAAAGGCAGTTGAAGAACCAATTGCTAGAGTGATTGCAAAGCTATTCATAGTGTGCAGCAGACAGAGCACAGCCAAAAGCTGGAACAATGCCTCCAGTTCAACAGTATTGCTTCAAAAGAATGGAAAGAGGGGAACGGGAAGAGCCACTGACCCTGAGACCAATTTCCAGGCAGCTGCACAAACTATATACTGTAATTAAAGGTTTTGACCAGTAATCACAGTGAAGCCAGACTACAGAAAGTCTAGGGAACCAGCAAGGTTTATAATGAGTCAGACATCCTTAACTTAAAACATGGAAAAGCAGGTAAAAAAAACCAGTCCATTTCTGGCAGTGACTTTGAAAAGCTCTGTTGTGTTAGCACAGATATGAAAAGCACATATTTTGGGCCTTCCTCCTGTAAGAACAAAAACACATAATGAAAGATACCTGCTTTCATCTTTTGAGATGAAAAGACTACTCTGCCGCTCAGAAACAGACATTTTCTCTTTGCCACTTCATATTTTTTCTTTACTTATGAATTGCATGTGCCTTTGATGAAAACAATGAGCTAGACGTGAGCAGTGGTACAGACAATAGACTGAATAGTGCTTAGAAGTGGCCACTCTTCCAATGCCCCTGGGCTCTGGTAGAAATGAACTCATCTACACCTGAGTAATTTGTCTATAGAACATCTTCTCCCTTTTGTTCATTGGTGTCTAGACTCATTCTTTTTCTTTCTTTAGTAATATCTCTTTATGTAGAATTCCATATTCAGCCACAACTCTCTTATTTAAATATTCACATACCCACTTTGAGTATTCATTTCTTAACAAAAGAAGTATCTAGGGGGTTCAAATGCAGGTAAGATTCAGACTTTCAACACAAACAAGAATTGTATTCTTAAAAGAGGCTAATGAAGAAAAATAGCATCTGGTTTTGCAGGCACTGCATAGATCCCTCCTGACTGGGTCTATTACATTCTTTAATTTCTTTACCAGAAGTTCTGAAATCCAAATTTCATATAAATATTTGACCAAAAATGAAAAAAAAAATACAAGTTTTTTACTACTAGGATGTAAAAGAACAGAGTCAAGTAGAAATTCATTTTGTTATATTTAGCCGTATAATTAGACATGTTCAAGAGTCTGAACTCATTAGTGTGTGTATAGATTGAGTTTACTTCATTCCACACCTGAAATAAGGTTATGTATGGAGCTTGAAAAGAATGCTCTGTAAAGAATGTTTAGACAGTAAATAGCTCCATAAAATAACTGGAATTATTTTCATAAGTGATAAATGAAATTAGTTGTGCCTGATGGGAAGAAGCTTCTGTGTATGAACTGTGAAATAATTTGGATGCTGCATAGAATGATATGATTTTAACATGGAGAATTTATAATATATTATTTATTTTTAGACTGTAGTTATGACTAATAATTTGTCAAGCCAAAACAAGTCTTTAGTGAAAGAGGCCAGAGTGGAAAATCTGGGTAACTTGTATAGTTTAGACAAGGAGAACAAAGAAATAATGAAATGAAAATAAGAGTTTGGCAGGGGAATCCTTAGAGAACAGCTGGTTGAAGAATTCAGTTGTTAACAGTGCTATAAAAGAAAGATACTCTCTCATCATGATTTAGCTCATTGCATTGAGGAGAAGATTGAATAATTAGAGGGATCTTGGAAAAATAACCCCAAAACGATCATGAATTAGAGGTATAGTCTACATGCATGAATTAGAGGTATAGTCTATAAGTTCAATTCAGTTCAGTTGCTCAGTCTTGCCCGACTCTTTGTGACCCCATGGACTGCAGCACGCCAGACCTCCCTGTCCATCACCAACTCCCAGAGTTTACTCGAACTCATGTCCATTGAGTCGGTGATGCCATCCAACCATCTCATCCTCTGTTGTCCCCTTCTCCTCCCACCTTCAATCTCTCCCAGCATCAGGGTCTTTTCCACTGAGTCAGTTCTTTGCATCAGGTGGCCAAAGTATTGGAGTTTGAGCTTCAGCATCAGTCCTTCCAGTGAATATTCAGGACTGATTTCCTTTAGGATGGACTAGTTGGATCTCCTTGCAGTCCAAGGGACTCTCAAGAATCTTCTCCAACAGCACAGTTCAAAAGCATCAATTCTTTGGCACTCAGTTTTCTTTATAGTCCAACTTTCACATCCATACACGACTTACATGCAGTAAGCAGTATCATTAATACTGTTCCTGGTATTGTTATACAAAGGCAGATCATATGCCCAGACAAATGCCCCAATTTTCCAAAACATAAAAGCATAAATTCTTAAGACAGAACACCTTTCTTTCTTGTTATATGTAAAGATTTACATTTTACTTAGTTCTAATACAGTTGCATTTAAAATGGTACTTGTCAAACTTATTGGAAAGTGAAGTCTAAATATTTAGACTTAATGTATGGGTAGAGATTCATTAAGTCTACAAATACATGTTTCTGCAGGTTTGGGGAAATAAAAAATAATACTGAATTTCCATATTTTTATTTTGACTTTGATGTTCTGTCTTTAAATCTCAAGTTTTGACACATTTCTATTTTTTCTTAATAATAACTTTTAATGATTTTTTTAATGTTAATATGCAAACAAGCTCATTTTTTAGGTGAAAAGAGAACACAGACGTTAAGGTAAAACATGGAATCACTAAATTGCTTGAACCTGTTATAGCTAGCAGAAATATTTTTATTAATATAGCTATCTTTTTTACATTTACAAAAAGTTCTCTTTTTCTTTTTGTCTTCAAAACTTTTATCAGCACAGTTTTTTGCTCTAGGGAAATACAGTTTTTCTGTAATGATTCTCAGTGTGCAATGCCCTTTAATTATTTAGAACATTAGTTCCAGCAGTGTCAATGTACAAACTATAGAATATTTGTCGAATCTGTACTAACTCCATATGAGGCTCTAGACATTGCTTTTTTGGGTAAATGCTAGATAATCTGTGTTTTTATAGTTTCATCTGTTAAAATGTAATACGAATATTACAGTCCTTGGGTACTTGTTTACTTGTTCTTATTTGGATTCTAGTTAGTCGAGACTTTGTCATATGCCTCCTTAGCCATAGTAAAACTGAACTGAAAAGTATGTGCTGTTAAAAATGTCATGTTTTTAAGATGTTTAAGCAAGAGATAGGGCTGTATTTCCTGGATTTATTAATACTTTCACTGAAATTCAGAAAACTAAGATCATGGCATCTGGTCCCATCACTTCTTGGGAAGTAGATGGGGAAACAGTGGAAACAGCATCAGACTTTAGTTTGGAGGGCTCCCAGTCACTGCAGATGGTGATTGGAGCCATGAAATTAAATGACGCTTACTCCTTGGAAGGAAAGTTATGACCAACCTAGATAGCATATTAAAAAGCAGAGCAATTTCTTTGCCAACAAAGGTCCGTCTAGTCAAGGCTATGGTTTTTCCAGTGGTCACATATGGATGTGAGAGTTGGACTGTGAAGAAAGCTGAGCGCCGAAGAATTGATGCTTTTGAAGTGTGGTGTTGGAGAAGACTCTTGAGAGTCCCTTGGACTGCAAGGAGATCCAACTGGTCCATTCTAAAGGAGATCAGTCCTGGGTGTTCATTGGAAGGACTGATGCTAAAGCTGAAACTCTAATACTTTGCCACCTCACGCGAAGAGTTGACTCATTAGAAAAGACTGATGCTGGGAGGGATTGGGAGCAGGAGGAGAAGGGGATGACCGAGGATGAGATGGCTGGATGGCATCACCGACTCGATGGACATGAGTTTGAGTGGACTCCGGGAGTTGGTGATGGACAGGGAGGCCTGGCGTGCTGTGATTCATGGGGTCGCAAAGAGTCAGACACGACTGAGCAACTGAACTGAACTCACTGAAATTATTTTTAGAATAACTCTTCTCCACTCACTTTGAACACAAATATAGACAAGTTTGTCAGGAATTATAGTTGAGATTCCTTGACCCATTCTCTGTCAACTAAGATTATATGGCTAAAATCCTATAGAAAATTCGTGTCTATCATTTTCACTTGGATCTCCATTGAGTATTATATAATCTTTAAAAATCCATTCAATCTCTGACTTCCCTGGTTGTCCAGTGGCTCACACTCAGAGCTCCCATTGCATGGGGTTTGGGTTCGATCCCTGGTCAGGGAATTAGATCCCACATGCAACAACTAGGACCCAGCACAGCCAAGTAAATAATAAATATTTTTTTTAATCCATTCCATCTCATTTTAGTTAATAATCTTAATGATTAATAAAACCACATAGTACACTTTTAAGAAGGTACCAAAAGGTATACAGTGAGTATTCTCTTTACTCCTCACGAGCCCTGTTCCACTCTAATCTGTAACTCTCAGCCTTCAACTAAGCTACATTATTAAAAAACTTTGATTATCAAAAGGTTAGAAACATCAACCTGATAAATTTTGCTTAATATAATGAATATGGACTGTACATTAATGAATGTAATTTTCTTAAACTTAGTACTTCTAAGATACTAGCAGAAAAAAAACAGTACTCTGTTCATGACCTGGGTGAGAAATATATAACATTTGCTTTTATAAATTTTTGCCATAATAATAGTTCAAAAAAAAAAATAAGATACTAGCAGTAAACTGTTACAATCATTTCAAGAAAATTAGCTTGAAAAGTTTATTCTCTAGGTTATTACTCTGAGTTTTAAACAGTTTTACCATATATTCATCGCAAAGCTTTTCTCCAAAGAAACAAATCATTAAAGATGCATTTAAAGGCCTTTGCCCTTATTTCTTCAGAATTGAGTCTATGTTCCAAGGCATGGCTGTGCTATAGATTTTAATCCATTCTTTCTCTCAATGATAAACTTTTAGGTTGATTTTTGGATTTTTAAGATTGTAAACAAGGTTGTTGATGCTTACCTTTGTACGTGTTTCCTTTTGTATCTTTGTAAGCATTTCTCAAGTATATAATGATGTAAAATTGGAATTACTCGATCTGAGGACATGCACATATTTAACTTGAGGGGTATTTAAGTTGCACTTGGGGTTTGGAGATGACGAACAGTAAGACTCTGAGGTCAAAATCTGGATTTAAATCCTAATTGTTGAGTCATATTGGGCAAATACTGAAGTCTGTATCCTCATCTATAAAACAGGGATAATCTTAGAACCTATCTCATAGTGAACAGTAAGGATTAAATGAGCCCATAGAGAGTACTCAGTATTAACTGTTGCTCCTCGCCTCCTCCAGACCGAGATGTTAAGAGGATTAAATGACACTTGTAGCCCTGTCTGGTACAGTGGCCTGTCAGTGCTCATCAGATACACAAAGATGATACAGGAAACAATCCATCTAGGCACAATATATTTATATGCTTTTGAGGGTGCTCAAAGAATAAACTATAAATACAAAAAGAAATTGAAATCATTGAAGTAATGAGGACCTTAGACAACCCTTACAATTTTTGTTAGAGTAGTTATAAGCAATTAATTTATCTTTCTTTCATATATAGAGTTCTTATCAGAAATGGCTATTTTTAAATCACTAATAAAATGTTCTTTCCTCTTTTGCTGTGATGAAGCCAGAAAGATCAGATCATTCAGTGATTTTTCGCTTGCACAATTTGACACTAAAACTTGTTCTTGATGGTGTTCCAGATAGATCATCCTTGCCTCTATTTTTTAATACGTCAGTTTCACAGCACTGTTAAGTTTGTAGCTTTGTCTTTAAAAAAGCAAAACAAAAGTAGGTGTAGAATGTTATACTTTGCCAAAGCATGAAAATGAGGGAGGTGTTTGGACTAGCTGTGGACCTACCTGCAGATCTCTAGCTTTCCGGGAGGCCCCACAGGAGCCCAGAAATCTCCTTTTTATAGTGGGTCACATGGTGTGGTCTCAGGATGTGATTGACAGTCTTGTTTCCTCTCTTTCAAGGCCCAAGAAGTTACTCAGATTATTTGAGTGTTCTTCGCACCAGTTCTTACTTTCAGATTTAAATAAAATCTTCGTAAACCTTAAAGGTGGATTACTTTGCATTACTTTTATTGCTTTAAATTGTTTTTGGAACTGAGTCTTCCTAAAAACAAGATTTTCTGGGGTGTGTTTTCTTTCGGGGAAAGTTTTAAGGATTCCTTATGGACTTTCCCAAAGCCCTAAATTTACCAACCAGAAGGGCCTGATGGAAACAAATTACTTGATAAAATAATGAAAACAAGAAAACAAGACATACTAGGGGAAAAAAACTGCTTCCAGTCTCTCTATTCCTTATCATAAATCAGACCTGTGTATGTGTTTAATAAAAAGAAGGGCGTTGTTTCCCCCCACCCCCAGTTCATTCTCAGTTTCTTTTGATCATTGATCTGGGTGACCCTACACGCAGGGTTTTTTTTCCTTCATTTGACATGGACAGATTTTTGAAGTATAGCTCTCCTTTGGGAAGCCCAGCCAGTTCCACTTGACTAATCTGTGATCTAATGACAGTAATGCAAGGTTACTACAGTGGCCATTTTGTGTGCTTTGAGGAGGGCAGCCAGACAGAGTGGGAGAAAGGCCATGTCTGTGGAGAAAGAGAGAGGCAGGGTGATCGAACAGTGTGAAAAAGACTTGTTAGCCCACATTAGTTTGCCTGATTTACTTCACAACAGGTCAAGAAAGGCCAACAGCAGGGTTGTTAAATCGCAAAGTTGAAAATCCCGGTATTAGAAAGCTTTCAGATCTCTGAGAGCTGTTCATTCCAAAGTTGGTTTTAACTCACCTTTGAGTTATACCAATCAGAGGAGCATCACCTGGTCCTTCAGTCTTACATACATTTATGAAATGATTCTGTGACCCTGGGTTCTTCTTCAGTGCTGCCCGTTTTCGACACCCTGTCCTGGGTGGACCTTTGTACAATGGACTTGGATATAAAAGAGGACCCAAATGCAGAGCAAGTCATTGCACTTGTTTATGCCCTCTGTTCAATCCTTAATGAAGTGTCCATGCATTCCCTTTGGAAACGCTGCAGGAGTGCCTTGGTGAATTCCCATGCTGACAGTGGGACAGAGCTCTGAAATTTGTTCCTGCATGTCTACTCAGATGTGTGTCTGTGTAAGTGTACATGCTTGTGAGTCCTCCCTATAGAGTCAGTGTTATTTAAGAAAGCTAAATTAGTTTTCAATGTTTGTCTTTCCTCTGTATCAAGCTTAAACTGGTATATTTTACAGCTTACGGTTGTTTATGAAAGAAAATAGATGATTTATCAAAAAACACCCAAGTTCCTGGAATATGTTGCCAGCTTAAATATTATAAGAGTGCAAAAGTGATCTTCTGGAATTTTTATTACTTTTTCTTTTGTATTCAAAAGGACTTTGGAATTGATAGATTAGCTCAAGAAATATAGTTAAAAACTACATTGTGCTGTGCTAAGTCACTTCAGTCGTGTCTGACTCTGTGACCCCATGGACTGCAGTACACCAGGCCTCCTTGTTCTTCACCATCTCCCAAAGTTTGCTCAAGCTCAAATCCAATGAGTTGGTGATGCCATCTTCAAATCACCTAGATACAATAAGTCATTACAATATTACAGTAAGAGCCAAGGGAAATATGTAAGGAGTACTGTGGGATGACAGAGAAAAGACTGAAATTATTTGAAATAATGTGTGTAGCACAAAGTATGTTTCACATACATTCTCTCAAGTAATTCTCTCAACTGCTTGGGGGAAGCCTGGTATTGTATTACTTCCTTATCCATTTTATAAATGAAGGTCGCGGTAATGAAGTAATAAATTACTCAAATCCAGTTTGTGACTTGAACCCAAGTCTTTGGACTTGAGCTCATCTGCTGTTTCATTTGTTGTCCAGTCGCTTAGTTGTGTCCCAGTTCTTTGCGACCCCGTGAACTACAGCGCAGTAGGCTTCCCTGTCCTTCATTGTCTCCCTGAGTTTATTCATACTCATGTCCATTAAGCTGATGATGCAATCCAACCATCTCATCCTCTGTCACCCACTTCTCTTGCCCTCCTCTTTCCCAACATCTGGGTCTTTTCCAGTAAGTCAGCTCTTCACATTAGGTGGTCATAATATTGGAGCTCCGGCTTCAGCATCAGTCCTTCCAATGAATATTCAGGGTTGATTTCCTTTAGAATTGACTGTTTTGATCTCCTTGTTGTCCAAGGGACTCTCAAGAGTCTTCTCCAGCACTGCAACTTGAAAGCATCAGTTCTTCGGTGCTCAGCCTTCCTTATGGTCCAATTTTTACATCTGTACACAACTACTGGAAAAATCATAGCTTTGACTATACAGACCTTTGTTGGCAAATTAATGTCTCTACTTTTTAATACTCTGTCTAGGTTATGATAGCTCTCCTTCTATGGAGCAAGTGTCTTCTAATTTCATCACTGCAGTTGCCATTCACAGTGATTTTGGAGCCCTAAGAAAATCTGTCTCTGTTCTACTTTTTCCCCTTCCATTTGCCATAAAGTGATGGGACTGGATGCCTGCATCTTAGTTTTTTGAATGTTGAATTTTAAGCCAACTTTTTCACTCTCCTCTTTCACTTTCATCAAGAAGCTCTTTAATTCTTCTTCACTTTCTGCCATTAGAGTGGTATCACCTGGATATCTGAGGTTGTTACTGTTTCTCCTGGCAGTCTTGATTCCAGCTTGTGATTCATCCAGCCTGGCATTTCACATGATATCCTCTGCATAGAAGTTAATCAGGGTAAAAATACGCTCCCTTGACGTACTCCTTTCCTGGTTTTGAACCAGTTCATTATTCCATGTGTTGTTCTAATTGTTGCTTCTTGATCTGCATGTAGGTTTCTCAGGAAACAGGTAAGGTGGTCTGGTATTCCCATTTCTCTAAGAATTTTTCACAGTTTGTTGTGACCCACACAAACAAAGGCTTTAGCATAATCTTTGAAGCAGAAGTAGATGTTTTTCTGAAATTCCTTTGCTTTCTCTGTGATTCAGCAAATGTTGGCAATTTGATCTCTAATTCCTCTGCCTTTCCTCAACCCAGCTTGCACTTCTGGAAGTTCTCAGTTCATGTACTGTTGAAGCCTAGCTTGAAGGATTTTGAGCATTATCTTGCTAGCATGTGAAATGAGTGCAGTTGTGCAGTAGTTTGAACATTCTTTGTCATTGCCCTGCTTTGGGACTGAAATGAAAACTGACCTTTTCCAGTCCTGTGGCCATTGCTGAGTTATCTAAATTTGCTGACACGTTGAGTGCAGCACTTTGATAGCATCAAATTCTAGGATTTGAAATAGCTCAGCTAGAATTCCATCACCTCCACTCATTTTTTTCCTAGCGATGCTTCCTAAGGCTGACTTGACTTCACACTCCAGGATGTCTGGCTCTAGGTTAATGACCACACCATGGTGGTTATCCAGGTCATTAGCACCTTTTTTTGTATAGTTCTTCTGTGTATTCTTGCCGCCTCTTCCTAGTCTCTTCTGCTCCTGTAGGGTTTTACTCTACCACAACAATCTCTTCTCTTTGATTTTATATATAAAAAAAGAAGCATTTTATTTGATTTTTAAGATATACTTTTTTTTTCACTTTGAAGTTTTAAAGTGATATATTGAATAATATATATAATAATTATTATATATTATAATATATATATATTATTACTCAATAATAATATATTGAGTAATATATTGAAGAAACTAAACCAAATATATATTTATATATTTGTGAAATGGAATGACTGTTGTATTCTATGCTTACAAAAGGAAGTCTGCTGATTTGGGCTTAGCTTACTGTCCAGATGTCATTAGAGAAAGAATGACACTGAGAACAATTTTTGTGAACACCGAACCTCCTTCTTAAGCTTTCCTGGCTTTAACCCACCTCTAGCTCCATTCATTCAGTATTTGTATCCCTCAGTTTTATAAGTGAGAGACAAGAAGGAGAAGAGGAGATCAAAAAAAGGTAATGGAAATACAAAAACAGTATATTTTGGGAATTGTTAACCATTCTAAAGAGAGCAATACATTTTCTTAATGTGACCCTTATACACTTAGATAAGAAATAATAATCACAGAGTTAAAAGGTACCTTTGCATTAGCTGTTCTATTTTTTGGTCCATGCATGCGTGCTCAGTCCCTTCAGTCATGTCCAGCTCTTTGCAACCCTATGAACTGTAGCCCACCAAGCTTCTCTGTCCATGGCATTCTCCAGGCAAGAATACTGGAGTGGATTTGCCATCTCCTCCTCCAGGGGACCTTCCCAACCCAGGGATAAAATGTGCGCCTCCTATGTTTCCTGCATTGCAGGTGGATTCTTTGCCACTGAGCCACTGGGAAGGCCCCTCCCTGGGAATGCCCCTCCCTTTTTTGTTGACTTCTATTACCCAGGTGACATGTGATGGAGAAAAGACAGGCTCGGATTTAGATCAGCTCATCTGACCTCAAAGTGGCAATCAATTCCTAGATTCTCTGTATCTTGTAAAGTGCTGTGACCTACTAAAGGATACAACACATTAGAAAATACTTCTTAGCTCTCAAAATAATTCTGAGTTTTAATTTTATACCACTGTTATCTTCTCTGAATGATATTGCATCGTGTCTCTATTTCAGAAATCGTTGATGTTCTTGTTAAGAAACTTGCTGAGCTACCTTTTATTGAGTCAGCAAATACTTACTGGGAAAAGGGATCTCTGTTTTGATTACTGATATATCTGTAGGTGCCTAGAGCACCTCCTTCAAACATAGTAGGTGCTCAGTAAATGTTGGCAGATTAACACATTTATTCAGTGCCTATAATGGATTAAGCTGTGTAGTGTTCAGTATATGGACCAAGTCCCTGCCATTGTATAGTGTTCCAACTGGGCAGTTTTCAAAGCTGTTTTTCTTTATAGTGTGGTGGCAGTAATTCACTTTTAGAGATAGGTAAAATGAAAGATTTAGATAATGGTAAAAAAAATTATTATAATGCAGCATTCTTAAAAATACTTGAAAAAATTAATTAGGATATTTAAGAGAAAATGGGAATCATTATTTAAAATACCTGTCTGAATTATGTGCCCAGTATCTTTTTTTGTTTGCTTGTTTGTTAATGTTATTTTATTTGCTGAGAATTTCCATGTTTTATTCCTGAACTAAAAATATTTAATATTGTCATGTTAAAACATAATTCAGATATTGCTTACAAAATTTATTGAGTAGAATTGTTCCTTATTTCTTCTCTACCCTTGAAGAAATGGAAGTATGTTTAATGTATTGGAGAAATGTAGCATTTATTAAAGAACTTTGAATAAAAACCTCCTAGGACCAGTCATGGTAGAACTCAGAAATTTGGTGAACATTAACTGGTATGACATTTGCTAAGGCAGGTGGTAAATGTCAAAAAAGTATCCACTTGCCTTGTATGGCATATATGCACCAAGCCTGAGACGCATTGTATCCCTGGGGTAATCATCTGAAATGCCTTTCATCTGTTTCACAGACTCAATCGTGTACAGAAACTTTCACTCTAAGACCACACTGAAAACACATCTGTGCTTAAGAATGCAGATTTTTAAAAAACATATACATATATATATATACACACATGTATGTGTGCGTGTGTCCATGTTAACTTCTTATTTAAAATAATCTGTCTTTTATAGCAGACTGTTGATTTTCATCAAGGTATATTCTCAACTCTTCTCCAATAGAGAAGTCACTTACTATGTAATATTGATACTTGAGAGAAAAGACTAAGTCATTTTTGTATGTTTCCAGAAATCACTTACCTATTTCAGAAGAGGTTTAATAACCCAAATCAATCTTTATTTTAGTTAATTAATTAAAAAAATTTGTTTTTGGTTGCACTGCACAGCTTGTTTCGATCTTAGTTCCTCAACCAGGAATTGAGCCCAGGTGCCCGGCAGTGGAAGTGCAGAGTCTAACTACTGGACCATCAGGGAGTTCATTCAAATCAATCTTTTAATGGGGAAAGGATGTATAGGAAGCATATTGTACTAGAGACCTTCACACACACACTTTAGGCCTTTGGATCATGAGAATCAGAACATCCCCTACAGTAAATCCTAGCTCTTTATTAGGAAAAGATAGCCATCAAATACAGAGTTAAGGGAACAGTTTGGAATTGACGTGTACACACTGCTTAATTTAAAATGGATAACCAACAAGGACGTACTGTATAGGACAGGGAACTTTGCTCAATGTCATGAGGCAGCCTGGATGGAGGGGGAGTTTAGGGGAGAATATATACATGTATATGTGTGGCTGAGTTGTTTTATTACGCACCTGGAACTGTCACAGCATTGTTGATCAGCTATATTTCTATATAAAATTAAAAGTTTTTAAAAAATACAGAGTTGCTGAATGTGTGCCAAACTGCTTGGAGGGAGAGCCGGGGGGACCCTGCAGCAGTGTCCACTTGGGGCAAATGCTGCCCAAGTATTTTCAGTTCATGTCAGACAAGGTTTGGGGTGCTGGTTTGGTCTTAATCTAAAGAATACTCTGGCCCAGGCATTTGGCTCAGTGTCAGAATGTCTTTCATGTTTGAGTTGAGCTATGGAGAATTCACCTTAGAATGGAGCAAATTCCCTAGACCAGACTTCTATGAGCGTTCAACAATAGACACTATTCTCAGTGATTACCAAGAATTCAATTACATGTCCTTTTCACCACTAAAGGGCTGCATCTTTAACATCAAAGCATGGCTTTGTGTTTGTCCATCACCGTTTATGAATACTTTCTTTATATGCCTGTATCATATAAATATGTATGTGTATGGGGTGTGATTATGAAGCAATAAGACCTTCAAAAATATATATACTGCAGTGTGTATGAACACTTTTCCCTTCTAAGCACAGACTTTTAAATTTTATGATGTATTGTGTTACAGGAAAAAGTGATAACAGATGAAATTGTATAATTTGGACTGTATTTTCCTATTTAAAATATATTTCAATATTCATGTTATTATAAGACTTAACAGATAAAAATCAACTTAAAGATCGTCTGTATTAGTGTTATGTCTGAGACCTGGTCAAAGATATCTCTGGAAGCCAACCTAGTAAGGGAGAGGAAAGCCTGCTGAGGCCTGGTGCCTTAATGACCTTCCCTGTAAGGAGTAATGCAGAGACAAAGAGGTTGATACTCTCTACATCCAGGATTACCATAAGAGGCTCTGTTATTTCATCAGTGCCAACTCCATTGAATTGGTCTTCTGCCTTCTGGCAAATAAGCCATCCAAGAAAACCTTTATATGTGTTTTGCTTTAAAAAAAAAAAAAATTTCTTCTTGGTCACCTATGTAATCACGAATTTGTCTAAGTTCTATGAATGTGTGTTGCATCGACCAATTTGTTCTTTTATTCAGTATGTATGTGTTGAGCACCTGCTCACATAGTCTAGGAAAAATTTACTCTTTAGAACTAAACATCTTCATTGCTAATGGTATTCACAAGAATATGCAAAGACTTCTAAAGATAAATACCAAAAGAATTCCAAATAGGTTTTGGGCATCACTTGGAATAAGTATGTAGCATGAAGCGTCACAAGGAGATGACTCTCATATCAGTTTTAGCCCTAAAAGTTCTGGGATATACATGCATAGATTCCATATTCTACTGCCACTTAAAAAAAAAAAAAGTTTCTCTACTGTGTCCATTAGCCACACGTAAGTAGCTGGAGGCAGGGGAGGGAGAGGAATGTGCGGAAATGTGTCTGACTTAGGATGTCTCGTTTTCCAGTATCCCTGCCAAGGGCTGGCAAGCCCAGAAAGGCAGAGGCTGGCACTGTTCCCTGTGACGCTCCGCCCCGCATGGCATACCCCATCAGACGCCTGTTCTAGGCGTGACCCAGATTCCCTAGCTGATGCTTGGGTCCAGCAGTGCCCATCACATTTCCTTTTTTCTGTTCCCTCATCTCTTTATCTCAAGTCTAGCTTAGCCATTAAGTTGTAAGAAATGCTCCAAAAGCCTGTGCCAAATTGTGTCTGCCCTTCTCAATGGCACACGCCCAACTGTCAGTTGACAGGTGGACACACCACCTGGGGAACAGTTATCTTCCTGCACCAGATGGAGTTTTACTGGTCCAGGAGAAGGCCCACGACTGGGCTGCTAGAACAGATGCTCTGCAGACAGTCTCTGGATCTCAGCTTTCCTCATCCTCCCATTGTTCCACCTTCTCTCACCGTGGGTGTGGATGTGAGCAGAGTTCTCTAGCCTTCTAGGAGATTTCCAAAGTTAAAATTTCTCTACTAAACTGATGTTTGAGGAACAGTCTTTAGCCCTCTAAAGCTTAAGACAGTCTCTAAAACAGAGATGTAGAAGTATGGAATTTGAATAGTGACCTTAAAAAACATAAGTTATGAAAACATTTGTATTAGCCATTGCCAAAAGGTTATTTGGCTGGTGTTGGGAGTGTTGACACTTTAACTGGCTTTTTCACCTCTCAACAGCACAATCTGGATTTAAATCTATTTATGGTAAATGGTCACACAGAGAAAGTAGTATCTTCCAGATTTAAGTGTGGAAGAAAAATTTTCTGTGGTCTGATACATTTCCTTGTTTTATTATAAATAATTGAAAAAATGTGAAAGTGGATTCCTTTGATTTCCAACCTAGTACTTAAAAATTTTAGAGGAAATTTAATTTAGTGAAACTTGTTTTTCAAATAAGAAAAAAACCCAAATGTTTTCAATTTTGCCTTTCAGCCATAAACCATCTGCATTATGACAAATGACTCATCAGTTTTAGTAAAGAGAGTCTAAATGTCCCATCTTGTTATAGCTCCTTGCAGTTGTGTTACAAAGATGTCTTGCAGCCTTATAGCTCATGCAGGGAGGGTACCATGGCACACTTATTTTTATCTCATCATTTTAAGGATTTTCTAATTGGCCTCCTGTTTCCTCCTTTTTTCCACTCTTTATCCTTCCTTCTGTCCTTCCTCCCATTCTTTCTTCTTTTTTCCTTCCTTCACTTATTGTGAAATACTATATTAAAAATGTGAAAAACATGTAGGACCATGCTTGTGGTTTAAAGAATAGTGTAACCAATGCTAGTATCCCTGCATCCACATTATAGAATAACACCTTATTCATCTCTGTGCCCTTTATTTGCATGTCCCACTACCTCCCCATCCAGAAACAATCACTGTCTTGACTTTTGTGTTGCCTATTCCCTTGCTTCTATCACCTCTGTATTACATAGTGCTGTGCCTATTTTGACCTTTATGTAGGTTAAGAACTCATACTGTGAAACATGTTCTGTGATTCTCTGCTGGTTCGCGATTACATTTTTTGCGATGCATCCATGTTTATCACTGTGGCTATTATTCATTCCTTTTCATTGCTATATAATATTCTATCATATGAGTATATCACTGTTTATCCACTCTACTCTTGATGGATATTTTCCATTGTTGTTTACATTGTTCGGATATTGAAAAAAAACTGTGTGAACATTTCTCAGTGTTTCTGATCTATACATACAAACATTTCATAATAGTATATACCTAAAGAATGTAAGGATTTTGAAGTACCTGCATATTCAACCTTATTAGGTACTACCAAGACGTTTTCCAGAGTAGATAAAAATACCTTTTGTTCATATCCCTGTCAATATGTGGAATTATCTTGCTTTTTATATTTTGCCAGTCTTTGTGCATAATTTGACATTTTCTGATTGTTGCTGTTAAATACAAGAAATTTACATTTATATATTTTTGTAGCCAGCAAACTTGCTAGACTTTCATCTTTATGATTTATCTATATATTCTGTGATTTTTCTGTGTGCATTAATTTCATCAGCAAATAACAGTTTGTTTCTTCCTATCTCTGTGTTATTTCTATTCCCTTTTCTTATCTACCTGCACCGACTTGGGGCTTCAGGACAATTTTGAATAGAATTGGTGACAGCAAGTGTTCTCCTCTCCTTCTGACTTATAAAGGAGTGGCTTTGAAACATTTCTTCTTTAACTATAATGTTTGCTACAGGCTATTTATTTTATTTATTTATGTATTTATTTAGAAAAATGACTTTAATCCAGTAGAAGATGAAGAACATTCTTATAAAAGCTGTCCTTTTCTATTGTGAAATATATTTTATGATGAGTGGACATAGAAATTTATCAAATGCTTTTAAAATAATTATTGGGAGACTTATATGATTTTTCCCTATTAATAGTAACCTACTAATATGGTAAATTACCTAAATTTATTATCTAATATTTAATCATACTTGCATAGTTAGGTGTGATGGCCACAGAAGAAATGTCAGAAGTTCTCTGCTCTTAATTGACTTACAGTCTAATTGAAGAGACAAAAAACATGATTAAAGAAAAGTTAATAGATGCCAGAAGGGTATGTTGTAATTATTTGCCACATTAATGGGGCTTTCAGTTCTGGCAAAAACGACTATGGGCTGTAGTGGACTGAGCCAGCTTCCTGCAGGGATTCTGGGGCTGAAGCTAGAAGAATGGCTATTGATCTTTTATGACCCTGAATAGCATTGCTTCGGTTTACCAAATTACATACCTGCTTTTTGAGATTTGAACACTGGTTTCAAGTCATCATTCATGTGGAGTCACTACTGCTTAGTGAGATTGCATTTGTCTGACAAAACCACTCTTAGGATCTACTCTGTTCCCAGCCAATATTTTGCTGCTGCTTAGTTTTTATGTCATTAGTCCGATCCTGAATTTGCTGCTATAAAACCAGCTTCGTAAATATTTGGACTCCCCGCCCCCCCCCCCCCCCCCCGCCTGCCTTAATAAACTATTTGATTTTCAAGGCTGATTGGAAAAGAGATTAAGAATGATTTGATTAAACAAACCATCATAAGGCACCGATAATATGAAGAGGACTCCATTTGGGTCCTGTGTAAATGACTAATCATACTTGCCCTCAGAAAGCTTCAACCTGTCTACTGAGAAGTGTAAAATTCAGTGAGATTGGTGCACTGCTGTCCTTGAACATCAAGCAATTAAGATTCTCATTTTTATCTCATTGGGGATGATTTTTGCCTCAGTGGTTTCAAGAAAGTTACTCTACCTCTGAACAGGCTGAGAAAATCATTTTACTGAGTAATGGGTCCAAGACAGGGAGAAACTTAACTTTTAAGTGGCCAAAATAGTTTATTTTTTATTATTTTCTTTCCGAGTTCTACTTGTACACATTTCTTTGTTTTTACTTGACATAGTCCTACAGGTTCCTCTTTTACAGTTCTTTGCACTTTTTGTCATTTTCATCACATGTGTACCTACCCCAGTTTTGACAATCCTGTAAGACCTCTTCAGTCAGTGCTGCTGCCTTCCCATTCTTTTTGCCTTAATTTACTCATATCCTTCTGATAATTCCTCACTTTTAGAATGAGTTGTTTTTTCTTCCCTTGGTCTTTTTGTGTTTTGCTCTGTTGGCCTAGTCTCATTCTTTATTATCTTTCCACATGCTTTTGGAAAGAGCTGTGTTAGTTGGCAACATATCTGCCACATTAACATGAACATTTTAATCGCTGGTGTCCAGGATGCATCACGTTTCTGTAGCTGTACAGTCAATCAGCTAATACACAAAATACAGTATTACGATTATACTTATTAACATTTGGAGCCATTTAGTGTTGTTCCTGACAGCTGTAGGTGTGGTAACAGCATTTCTGGCTTCCTCCATTGTTGGCTTTGTAAACATGGTAAATGCCAACAGAAACGAGTCACATGTTTAAATTTTAGCAGACTGGAATATTTGTGGTAAATGCAGTTGTGTCTTAGTATCTCTGCCATTCCTTGTAGCTGTCCAAACCAGAGGTGCTGCTTCCTGAAAGTAGAGAAATCAAGGACTCCAACCATAACACGGTTTTGGTTTTTGCTCTTAAGGAGATCTGGGACTACAGACTCCTAAAGTTTTGAAATATCATGGTTTTGTTTGAAAACTATGAGCTATAGCCTCAAGTTGTGAGTAGTACCATCTAGGTTACCCTCAGACAACTTTCTTCTGCCTACTCAATTTTAAAACAAAAATAATATATTCATCCACACTTGAGGAAAATTTGAAAAAGGTCAGTAAAACTATAAAAATTATTTGGCTCTACAACTGGTTTTAGAGTTTGCATTTGTAAATTTTTTGCATTTAGACTTTGCATTTGTAAATTTCTTGTCTCTCCTTTATATCTTCATGTTTTGTCCTCTTTTCAAATCATTAAGTCACCTGCCTATACGAACTTGATTCTCATCTTTGTGAGAACCAAAATCAAAGAAAAATGAAGGCCCAATTCATAGTACTTATCATTAGGCCTTACTTTTGCTTAATTCATTTTGATTTCTTCTTATTCCTGCTTTTGTGGGCTAGTGTAAATTTTTATGACCAGTTGACATGCATGGTTCATGAAGTGTTAGGATAGGTGGGTAGCAGTACTATTCATGGATTCCCCATCCTGTCTGGGGAGGTCATAAAATACACTGCAGTCAAGGTGAACAATCATCACTTCAAGAAATCTCTTTACCTGAAAGACTGATAAGATTTACATTTGATGAAAGCACATTTAAGCCACTGCAAAACACATATGCATGAATTACACTTATTTACTAACCCCTTCATTTCTTGTACGTCTTGAAGGAAGGCTTGTCTCAGGTTATGAAACATCTCTCTAAAGCCCTTATAAGTAGGGTGAGGCTATTTGCATTTACAGAATTTTAGGACTAAAGAGTCATAGAGGAGATTTTGTTTAAAGCCTATAAATTCCGAAGTGATAATACGTCTAAGTATACATCAGACCTGACCTAGATTAGTCTGAAGTGTCCAGATGATAAAGTCTACGTGTGATACCCAGAGCCCGAAGCTACTCAGAGTTAAGTACTATAAAGGGTGAGTACTCAGGGTGTTAAATTTATAAGCCTGCCTAGTGAAAATCTTTCAGAGAAAATAGCAGTAGAAAATGTTAGAAAGGCCAAAGATGTCTGTATTTAAGAGTGCAACTTAGAAAATGTTGGTCTAATAACTTTTGCTGTGATTTACACGTGAGTAGCTGAAGCAAATTTTAAAATGTTTTATATGCAGATGCCAGATATTTTATACCAATGCTAATCAAGTTCTTTGTGATAAAGGACTTATTCCCACCACCTCATCCCCAACCCAACACTGACCAATACTCTTTATCTATATGTTCTGTGAGATGAGACCACTGATCACATATTTGGAAATCACAGCTATGTCAAATGCTGTCAAACATCTTCTCAGTTCTTATTCTCTGTTTCTGTACTTATTACATCTGTGGCCTGGTCTGATTTTCAGATTATACTTTAAATAGCATTGATCTAAACTATACCAAAGGAAAAAGAAATGAGATCAGTAGAAGTAAACTAATGTAACAATAGATATGGTAAATTGAACTGTGAGACTAGTTACATATTATTAAGTAAAATCAAAGATTATTCTGTGATTTATTTTAATCCCTGATAGTTTACTGAGCACTCTGAAGATCAGGGGTTAAGACAGTCCATTATTCTTTGCTGTTTCCATATTCTGTAGTTAGTAGACGAGGTAGAAGTGTAGTGTCATTTCACCCAAAGTGAATGAATTCAGCCTTTCCCAGAGTGTAGTATCTGAGATGTATTTGTTCTATATTTCAATGAAATGGTTTCTCAAATTTCATGGTTGTTTTTTATTAAAATCTGTGTATACATACACTCAGACATTAGCCAAAGCAATAATATCTGAACCATAAAACTGCCTCACTAAGGATTCATAAATATGACCTCTCCCACCCAATCATTTTCAAATCATGTTTATCCCTTTAGCAGCTTCCAAGATGATGTTTTTCAACTCCCTTTACACCCTAAAAATTTGCCTGGATGAGTGAAATCAGTTGCAGTCCTCTTAGCCAGAACATGGTGCCACACCCTTGGCAGGTAGGCAATGTTGTCTTCATGTGTTTGCAAAATTTCTGAGCATTACCACTTTGTCCTCCAGAGAGCACTCAGTCCTCCCCCATCAGCTTACAGCGCAGGAATGCCACAGGCACATCTAGCTCTGGAGGGGAAATGACAGTGTCAGGGCTCCCCCCAACTCTGTGCATGCAGAGTTCCTGCAAAAATGATGGGAGTGAGCATGGTGGTGAGATGGAAGGGTGGACACAAAGCTTGTTCTTTCTCCTGCACTTTTTCCCTCAAAAAAAAAAAAAAAAGGAAAAAAGGTAAATTTAAATAGATCACTTTAAGTTACAGCCTCTGGATCTTTTCCAAAGAAAGTCAACACCACTGCAGTGGCCCCAAAACTATCCTATTCCTCCACCCCTGTGGGAGTGTCCAGATCTCTAAGATTAGATGAGCCCAAGAATAGTCTTACCCCACCCAGCCTTTGTATCAGCAGCCATCTGTGGCTTGAGAATCAGCTCCCATTCTGAGCATTATGATGTCCTTAGAGGCCTCAGAGAACACTTGTGGGTTTGGTCACATAAACTGAGAGTGCCAGGCTCAGTCACTGAGGTGCAAGAGCATTCCAAAGTCTCCAGTGCCCTTCACTCCTGGCCTGGCCCATTTCCAGTGGTCCTCCTGAAAGGCTTCCTGATTCCCAGGAGGAGCTGTAACTCTTCCCAAAAACTAGAGGCTTAGCCTCTTGGTTCCCATAGCACCTTGGTTACAGGATAAACACTAGCAGTGTGGGGATTACTACCCCACATTGATCACTCAATCCTCTTGTTGTCTGTATGATTAATTCCCACAACGCCCACCTTATTCCATTAAACACACCACGTGTTGTAACAATGAATGACTGATTAGAATGATAAGCCTTGTCTGAAGTATTGTTGCCCTTTAAAACAGAAAAACAAACAAAAAGCTCCCCTATTAAACAGTTCAAATAACTGTTAACTGTTTTGAAGAACTCATAGTTCTACATGATTGTTAACATTCTAATCAATGATTTACTTCAGGAAGCTTATGAGCTGTAAATTTGGCCACCCGAATATCCAGTGTTTACCATATACCTATTAATGGAATGAATGCATTTTTAAAAGCTTCTAAATAAGGAGAAATGATAGTTTCCCAAGATACTGTCTCATGAAAAGCTTTTGACTGGAAGTAGCAATATGTGTCACATGTAAATATATCCAAATTCATTTCATTGTCAGTATCCATCCAAAGCACATTTAATTCTTGCACAACCACCCCTACTGTAAGTTAGTCGAATGAGCAGAGTACTCAGTCCTCATAGTATGGACTATTTAAGAAAAGCATTTAAAATTGAAGTGTACCAATGACTCTCCCTATTGCTTAGGGCTTCTCTCTTGTTCCATGAGTCTCAGTTATTAAAGTGGCCACAGTGGCACTATGGGTTTGCTATGCAGACACCCAGCAGAACTCGTGAACCTTGCTCTGTCCTTTCTTCCTCTTTTTAAATTAGAAGGCATTGCTCATGAACTGTAGTACTTTGATTTGTTCCCTTGACAGTAGAAAGACAGCATGGTTATTTCTTCCCCGATAAATCAAGGCCCGTTGTCAGATATAACTACTGGGGAAAAGAAATGCACTGTGTGAATTTCTAACTTCTAGACATAGCCCATTTGCTTACATAATCTCCTTTATGTTTCCCTTAGGTATTTTCACCCTCAGATATGGAGGTATATAGGTCTTCATCAATGTCTTAAAGTTTTCCCATGTTTTTAAGAAAGGTAGCCACTCACCCAAAGTCGAAAATAAAATGGCAGAATTCCTTGCAATCTGGATCTTTTTAACATGTACAATTCTTCAGCAACTTCTGTTTCTTTAAGATCCTATTTAATGAAAAGGTTTGATGAGATTTGCATATGATATTTTTTCCTCTCTAAATAATGGGCTTCAGAAGGAAGAACTAGGCAGCGACTGAAGCCTCGGCTCCCTTCTCTGCACTTTAAAGATACAAGAGCCATGTAGTCTCTGAGACCAATAGGAGAAAAACAGCATCATCGGTATAAGGGTGGGGTGCCCTCTTCCTGTCTCAGCTGAGAGTAGTTGAGTAGTTGATGTATCTTTAGTGTATCAAGGGCAGACAGAATAAATTCAACTTAGAGCAGCCACTGCAGTGAAAAGAGATGATTTTCTTTTTATAATGATGCAAAACTTTTTATCAGACTGTTTTTCCTTTCCAATATGCATGTCTATCATACATACATGTGTATGTATTTGTGAGTTTCAAATAGATACAGCTTAGCATTATTGCTTATCATCTTGTGGTAATTTCTCAAGTCAGCCCATAAGGAAAAATCATTAAGCCTGAACATTGCCTTTGAAAGTGTTTTAGGATTTAAATGCAATAGTTTTGTACCCAATAGTGGAGCATTTTCCTGTTTCTTCCATTATACACAAAATGCAGTAGTTGATTGGCATTCAAGAGTCAAGTTGAATAAGAAATATTCAACTTTAAGATTAGAAGCACACATTGGGGTGGAGATGCTCACACCATGAGAAGCCCTGAAAAGTTAGGACTGGTTGAGGGGGACCCACGTCTTCCTTCTGTAGAACATAATAAATGCATCAAGGGAGTGGTTGTCAGGGACTGTTTCAGTTCTTTCTTAAGTTGAATATGTTTGTTATACAATCCCATTCTGACTCATTAGTGGAATACACAAGAAGCAATTCTTTCAAATAGACTAAATACTTTTAATTGCTTTTTAAATTTAGTTTAAAATTTTCAAACTAAGGCTCGGTAGAAATCACAAAAGAACCAATAACCAAACACACATAAACTTTATATAATAGTACACTTTCATGAATGACATAGGATGTGAATCTTCTTTAAGCTATGCACTGAATTATGTCCCCTCAAAATACATATGCTGAAGCCCTAACCCATAGTGTGACTTTATTTTAGGAGGTAATTAATTTTAAAGGAGGTCATAAGGGTGAGGTCTCCTAATCCAGTGGAATAGGTGGCCTTTGAGGAAGAGGAAGAGAGACCTCGCCACTCCTTACACCCCTGCAAGGGTACAGCAAGAAGGTAGCCATTTGGAAGCCAGGAAGAAAGCCTTCACCAGAAACTAACCACAGTGGTACCTTGATTTTTGGACTTTTCTAGCCTCCAGAACTGTGAGAAATAAATTCCTGTTGTTTAAGTCACCAAGTCACTGCGGTGTTTTGTCATGGCAGTTCAAACAGACTAAGCAGCTTACAGTCTTGAAAATGGAAAACATTCAGGTCTCCATCGTCTTCCAGCCAGTGATATTTGTTTCATCTCCTTTGCGCCTTTGTGACATTTAAAGGATATGGTGCTTCTGTAGCACTGAGCCGAATTTGCTCTAGTGAATAAACTTCTCAGGATTCTCTTTTCACTCCCTCTTTGATATTTCTATTTTATGAATTTTGAACATGAATATTTATTTGAAATTAATGTTTAAGTACTTGGTTTTAACATGTTTCCATGATTATTTCAAGTGATGTTAAGGAAAAAAAGTATAAAACTTCAGGCCTCTTTTTTTAATTGGGGTTGGTAAGGACATGATTCAAGCAAAAATGATTTTATAGTCCTATCTAAATGCCTACTTAAAAAAATCATTGAAAGGCTGAAATTGTCCACCTTCCAAGGCAAATTTGAAGAATCGCACATAAAAATGAAAAGCTTAAGTAAGTAACTAAGTCCGGTGCCCTATGCACCCAGCAGCACCGAGTGAGTTCTCTGCTTGGCAATGACGACTTTCACATCTCTCCTCAACTCTCCACCTCGCTTTGGTGAAATATCTAAATGCTTTACATCTTCAGGAATATTCTAGTTGTAGAGAGTACCTAAACCTGTCTCAAGTGTAGAATTTCTTGATCTTGTTTTATTGAAAATAATGACACCTTCCTAGAAATACTTTGTTATTCAAGGAACTAATACAGGACCTTGTTCATAGAAAATGCTCAGAGAACGTTGTTTCTTAAAGGATTAAATAAACAGACATTTTAAAATCCATTTTATTTTGAATTTTACACATTTCAGATCACTATCCTATACCCTTTGCCCAATTTCCTACAGATTATCTGTCTGTCTACCTACTTCATTTAGAAAGAACATCTAGAAAGGGGGATTTTTTTACATTTGTTTCTTCCCTCATCAACATTTCTTAATTTTATTACATTTAAAAAATAAAAGGAGGGGTTATTCGAAATGAGTTTCAGAAAGTGTTGATATTATGTAGGTTTGCAAGTTATTTTGTAGGTTTGCCTGAAAAGAATAATTTTCAGGAGGAGGAATCCTGCATTAGCACTTAATGTGGGACCTATTTGCCTGTTGCTTGGTTCTCTTTTAAGATTCATGGTTATATTCATTTTCTTTCAGTTCTTTATTCTGTGGTTATTGGGTTGGATGGTTTTGGTTCTGTTCAACAATGGATGCTTTGAGTAAAGAACTTCAATGCATAATTATTCAATGAAATCATAGTGAAGTGATGAGATGACAAAAAGCCAACTTATTTTCAGGAACTAAAAATAATTCTAAAATATAAGCATTAATCCTTACTTGAATATTCCAGCATCTGACTTTTTCCTGATCATTTTACATGTTTATATAAAGTATAATTTAAGATTAAAAATTTTTGAAATATTACTTGCTATTCAATTTTAAATATCATTTCCTTTCTAAGTACTAAATTTGATATTTTAATGAAATCTAAAACACTGAATTCTTTGCATTAAATAAGGGATTGCTAGCAATCCACTTAAAAATAATATCACTCCTTTGTCACTTTAGTTTAGTGATACTTTACAGTAGCACTTAATCATAATAAAAATTTTAAATGGTTACACTGATTTTCATGGTGTTGGGTTCACTCTGATAGTGAGTTAGCTTATATGTAATAATTTTTCTTTATGATATAATATATTCACTAAAGCATTTTTGGTAGTTGGAAATGATGCTCATTCTACTTGTGTAATTTAGAAAATGTGCATCAGTCTTTCTTTATGAAAATAGTCATTGTAACTTAGTGTTAGGAAGGTCAGTAATTTTGGAGGGAACTTCGGTCTTATTTCATCTTTTCAGGAAGTGATAGGAAAAGGGCTGAATATTTGCAGTGGGCCAGTGCTATTAAAAAGCAGAGACATTACTTTGTCAACAAAGGTCCATCTTGCCAAGGCTATGGTTTTTCCAGTAGTCATGTGTGGATGTGAGAGTTGGACTATAAAGAAAGCTGAGTGCCGAAGAATTGATGCTTTTGAACTGTGGTGTTGGTGAAGACTCTTGAGAGTCCCTTGTACTGCAAGGAGGAACAACCAGACCATTCTAAAAGAGATCAGTCCTGGGTGTTCATTGGAAGGACTGATGTTGAAGCTGAAACTCCAATACTTTGGCCACCTGATGCGAAGAGCTGACTCATTAGAAAAGACCCTGATGCTGGGAAAGATTGAGGGCAGGAGAAGGGGACAACAGAGGATGAGATGGTTAGATGACTCAATGGACATGAGTTTGGGAAACTCCAGGAGTTGGTGATGGACAGGGAGGCCTGGCGTGCTGCGGTTCATGGGGTCGTTAAAGAGTTGGACATGACTGAGCAACTAAACTGAACTGAGTGCTTTTAAAACTATGGAGGCCTAGTATATCTTCTTATATACATCTAAATAAAAGTTTAAATAAAACTCATTCAGAAGGAGAGTCACTGAGCTTCAAGTGTATGTCATTTGGTGACTTGAAGGTTTCCATGTTTATGATTTCAAGTTGTTCCTTTACTTACATTGGACAGTGAATTATTAATACATACAGTGAGTGGAACCATATTACTGTCTGGCTTCTTAAGTATTTTGATCTTTACTGTTAGTCACGTCACACTGTGGAGTAGCACTATATTATATTCAAAGCAAAAGCTTTTCTGAGTAATTTTCATTAATTGTGATACATCTGATGCTTAGGAGAAAATTGGATTCAGCATCAAGAGAAAAACTCAACAATTTGGTCATTAGGAAAAACTCACTGTGTTCGCCTTTTCCTTTTTTTTGACATATTAACATTAAGATGGCATCATACATAATGGACAAATAAAATTAAATTCAAGGGAATCTTATGTGGGCAGTCAGTCCCTTTAAATACTACAAATTCTGTTGTTTTAAAGAATTAATTCAGAGCTTATTGAGATTCATTGTAATCAAATTAGCATAATTCAAGAAGACACTGTCATCTTGTTTTTCTTATAATGCTTTATTAATATATGTTTTGAAAGGGATGGTCTCTTAGATTCCAGAATATGCCAAAATGGGCACAAATGTAAAATGTCCTTTGAAATGCAGTTAAAAATCTAAGGTCAGGATTGACCCCTCTTCTCAGCCCTCTCCCACCTTGCTGCTGCTGCTGCTAACTTTGGGGTAAAAACCTCCTATCGTTCCCAGGTAACAAAAGACAGCACACCTGGATTGAGGTTTATGCTTTAAAACAGAATGTTGGGAAAAAGTCTGAAGCTATTTATCCATTATCATGGCTCACTGTCTTATCAGTTGTTTTTTACAGACCCGAGACATTACTGGAACATTTAATGAAAATGTTCAGACATTTTTTCCCTCGAAACAGTGAGTTTTCCCCAGTGATGTCGGATACGGAACAAATTCCTTCATACCTATTAAATATTTTATGCTTTGTTGTTTAGAGGGCAGGTATCTCTGTTGTGAATTCATTACGTTTACTCAGTTTCTGAGTTCATTTTTCTAAGGAATGCTTCCGTGGAGTGGACGGTCACCACTCCAGTCTGTCTTCCGGGACTAACCCTTGAAAAGGTTGATGAACTGTCCAACAGGATGAATTTCTATTTTGGCATTTTATGTCGCTTCTTTCAAGTTTTCTGTGTTATTTTCAAGATATTCCTACCACGTTTTTTGAGAAATCTGTATGCAAGTCAAGAAGCAACAGTTAGAACTGGACATGAAACAATGGACTGGTTCCAAATTGGGAAAGAAGTACGTCAAGGCTGTATATTGTCACCTTGATTATTTAACATATGTAGAGTACATCATGTGAAATGCGGGCCTGGATGAAGCACAAGCTGGAATCAAGATTGCTGGGAGAAATATCAATAACCTCAGATAGGCAGGTGACACCACCCTTATGGCAGAAAGTGAAGAGAAACTAAAGAGCCTCTTGATGAAAGTGAAAGAAGAGAGTGAAAAAGTTCGCTTAAAACTCAGTATTCAAAAAACTAAGATCATGGCATCTGGTCCATCAATTCATGGCAAATAGATGCGGAAACAATGAGAGACTTAATTTTCTTAGGCTCCCAAATCACTGCAGATGGTGACTGCAGCGATGAAATTAAAAAATGCTTGCTCCTTGGAAGAAGCGCTATGACACCCTAGACAGCATATTAAAAAGCGGAGACATTACTTTACCAACAAAGGTCCATCTTGTCAAATTTATGGTTGTTCCAGTAGTCAGGTATGGATGTGAAAGTTGGACTATAAAGAAAGCTGAGTGCCAAATAATTGATGCTTTTGAACTGTGGTGTTGGAGAAGACTCTTATGAGTCCCTTGGACTGCAAGGAGATCCAACCAGTCAATCCTAAAGGAAATCAGTCCTGAATATTCATTGGAAGGATTGATGCTGAAGCTCTAATAATTTGGCCACTTGATGTGAAGCACTGACTCATTAGAAAAACACCCTGATGCTGGGAAAGATTGAAGGCAGGAGGAGAATGATGGCAGAGGATGAGATGATTGGATGGCATCACCCACTCAATGGACAAGACTTGGAGCAACCTCCAGGATTTGGTGTGCTGCAGCCCTTGGGGTCACAAAGAGCTGGACATGACTAAGTACTGAACTGACTGAATGGTTGGCTAGTAGTCCAGTGGATGACTTGTTCAAGAGCAGAGGAACCCTTTTAAGGAATAACAGTGATGTCTGCCTCCACAGATATTTTATGCACAGTCTGGAGGATTTACAAAAGACCTGCTGCTGCTAAATCACTTCAGTCGTGTCCAACTCTGTGCGACCCCATCGACGGCAGCCCACCAGGCTCCCCCGTCCCTGGGATTCTCCAGGGACGAGAACACTGGAGTGGGTTGCTATTTCCTTCTCCAATGCATGAAAGTGAAAAGTCAAAGTGAAGTTGCTCAGTCATGTCCGACTTTTAGCTACCCCATGGACTGCAGCCTACCAGGCTCCTCCATCCATGGGATTTTCCAGGTCAAGAGTACTGGAGTGGGGTGCCATTGCCTTCTCTGTTACAAAAGACCACTCTTAACCCAATTAACACTATGAATATTATGAGTTCACTCAGTTTCATCTTTTGTGTGTTGCTGCTATGTATCAATATCTCTAAGATCCATTAGAACTTAGCACCTTTTAACAAAGTTGTCGACTAAAAATGGAATGCGTAGACCTAGGGAACATGATTTTTATAAGATTCTTTTTTAAATTGTGGTTTAATTCTATGGTGAGGATCACCTTCTCTAAGATAGTTTACATGTGTTCTTTGTCACTGTTTCAGAGTTTACCACAAAGGCTTTAGTTTTGATATATATCAATTATATGTATTAAAGGAAATTTCAGATATGCAGATGATACCACTCTAATGGCAGAAAGTGAAGAGGAATTAAAAAGCCTCTTGATCAAGGTGCAAGAGGAGAGTGAAAAAGCTGACTAAAACTCAACATTCAAAAAACTAAGATCATGGTATCCGACCCTATTACTTCATGGCAAATAGATGGGAAAAAGTGGAAGCAGTGACGGATTTTCTTTTCTTGGGCTCCAAAATCACTGCAGATGATTACTTCAGCCATGAAATTAAAAGGTACTTGCTCCTTGGATGGAAAGCTATGACAGAACTGGACAGTGTATTCCCTGATAACTCAGTTGGTAAAGAATCTGCCTGCAGTGCAGGAGATCCCTGTTTCAATTCCTGGGCAAGGAAAATCTGGAGAAGGAATAGGCTGCCCACTACAGTATTCTCGGGCTTCCCTTGTGGCTCAGGTGGAAAAGAACCTGCCTGCAGTGTGGGAGACTTGGGTTTGATCCTGGGGTTGGAAAGATTCCCTGGAAGAGGGAAAGGCTACCCACTCCAGTATTCTGGCCTAGGGAATTCCATGGACTGTATAGTCCATAGCGTGACAAAGAGTGGGACACGACTGAGCAATGTTCACTTTAAGATAGCATATTAAAAAGAGAGACATCACTTTGCCAACAGAGATCTAGATAGTTAAAGCTGTGTTTTATCTTGTAGTCATGTATGGATGTGAGAGTTGGACTGTGAAGAAAGCTGAGCACCGAAGAATTGATGCTTTTGAACTGTGGTGTTAGAGAAGACTCTTGAGAGTCCCTTGGACTGCAAGGAGATCCAACCAGTCCATTCTGAAGGAGATCAGCCCTGGGTGTTCATTAGAAGGACTGATCTGAAGCCAAAACTCCAATACTTTGGCCACCTCATGCTAAGCGTTGACTCATTGGAAAAGACACTGATGGTGGGAGAGACTGGGGGCAGGAGGAGAAGGGGACAACAGAGGATGAGATGGGTGGGTGGCATCACCACTCGATGGACATGAGTTTGAGTAAACTCTGGGAGTTGGTGATGGACAGGGAGGCCTGGCGTGCTGCAATTCATGGGGTCACAAAGAGGTGGACATGACTGAGCGACTGACTTGAACTGATTGGTCAGTAACTATGTAAGTTATTTGTTTAATCCTCATACCAGCCTGTGGGGTGTGTGTGTGTAAATAATACACAACCCATACATATACTCTTATGCAGATATGTAATTTATTATGGATAGATATCAGAAAACTAATATATTGAAAGACAAACTATAAAATCAGTGTAGAAACCCAGGCTGCTTGATTCCAGATCTTGAGACTATTCTTTCATAGTCCATAAACTTCATTTTACTACATTTTAGCCTGACATTAAGTTTATAATTTAGAAAGTGAAAGTGAAGTCTCTCAGTCGTGTCTGACTGTTTGCGACCCCATGGACTGTAGCCTACCACGTTCCTCGGTCCATGGGATTTTCCAGGCAAGAGTACTGGAGTGGGTTGCCATTTCCTTCTCCATAGGATCTTCCCAACCAAGGTTAAATATAATTATGACTTTTAAGTTCTTCATAAATATAGTTTATTTATAAGGAAATATATATTATTAACCCAAACTATCTTGCTCTGATTTCTATTTGTTTTCTCGTTTGGGCTGTTTTATGACTAAAATCTTAAATGCACAGTATAGAAGAATCAAGAAAAAAATAGTATTAGTCAAAATCTCATGTAATTCCATATGAGAAAGCTTTCTGTCTACTTGAGGGAGAACGTGTCAGTCTCTTCAAGTTCCTTGTTTGACAAGGGACACTAGCAGTATCTTAAGGTTGAGAGAAACCCTTGTATTCTCCCTAACTTGGCAGAGATGGTGAACATTGGCTTTTACCATCTAAATAAGAAATTCTCTTAATCTGGGTTCAGGAGACTTTAACTGATTTAAAAGCAGTATGGTAGGATGGTAACCCATAACTTTTCTTGCTCTTCCGTATTCAGTGCTGAGTTTCATTCTGTCGGGGCTGCTTTTCAGTTTTTCTGAACGTGTTTTTCTTCAACTTACTGGAGCTTAGAATCTTTTGGTACTTAGGATTCCACCTATCAGATCCACCTAATAATATGTATATTTAGACCTTTTGTATCCCACAGAGACATAAAGCCCCTGGAGATGTAAAGGACTAAGAGACTAAAAAGACATGCTTCCTTTGTGAAGGTTGCTGTCATTGAGACATTGGCTGGTGAATATGGACTTATTGAAAATGCTTTTTGTTGTTGTTGCTCAGATGCTGAGTCCTGTCCTACTCTTTTTGCAACCCCATGAACTGCAGCACGCCAGACTTCCCTGTCCTTTACTGTCCCCTGGAGTTTGCTCAAACTCCTGTCCATTGAGTTGGTGATGCCATCCAACCTTCTCAGCCTCTGTCACCCCCTTCTCCCCCTGCCCTCAGTCTTTCCCAGCATCAGGGTCTTTTCCAGGGAGTCAGCTCTTTGCATCAGGTGGCCAAATTATTGGAGCTTCAGCATCAGGCCTTCCAACATTCAGGGTTTTGATTTCCTTTAGGATTGACTGGTTTGATCTTGCTGTCCAAGGGACTCTCCAGAGCCTTCTCCAATGCCACAATTTGAAAGCATCAATTCTTCGATGCTCAGCCTTCTTTATGGTCCAACTGTCACATCCATACATGACTACTGGAAAAAATCATAGCTTTGACTATCTAGGTCTCTGTCGGCAAAGTGATGTCTCTGCTTTTTAATATGCTATCAAAGTTTGTCATAGCTTTCCATCCCAGGAACAAGCATCTTTTAATTTCATGGCTGCAGTTACCATCTGCAGTGATTTTGGAGCCCAAGAAAATAAAATCTGTCACTATTTCCACTTTTTCCCCATTCATTTGTCCTGACGTGATGGGACTGGATGCCATGATCCTAGTTTTTTGAATGTTGAGTTTTAAGCCAGGTGTTTCACTCTCTTCTTTCACTTTCATCAAGAGGCTCTTTAGTTCCTCTTCACTTTCTGCCATTAGAGTGGTATCATCTTCATATCTGAGATTGTTGATATTTCTCCCGGCAATCTTGATTTCAGCTTGTGATTCATCCGTCCCAGCATTTTCATGATGTACTCTGCATAGAACTTCAGTAAGTGGAGAGACAATATAAAATAAAAATTCTTTTTACCTTTTATCTAATTATACATAACTTTTAGTTCAGCATTATTGTACCAGGTATACTTTTAAAATAAAGCTGTGCAGTCAAATAGAGAAGATCAAAATTAAGAAAGCAATGGATTTACTCTGAACCTCTAATATCATTTAATTAAAATCCCTTTGAATTGGTGAAAACTGACAGCTCTGAAAACTTACTTGTGCTTTTCTTAACAACATAGCAATTTGTCTTTTATCCATCAGTTTGAAGAAAGATATTTGAACTCACTAAATTTTAATACTCTTCTGCATCAAACTTTACAAAAGCAGAAAAGCAGGTACAAATTAAAAAGTTCACAAAATGTCTTTTCTTATTTGAATCCTTTTTTATTCTTCTCCTCTCTTCTCAGTTGTTTTTAAGCTTTATCTTGAGTTTACAGCATTTTCTATTAGCAATTTGTGGTTTATGAGCTGTATTATTCCTAGTCCATCACCTTCAGGAGGAGGAGAAGAGTAATAATGATCTTAGCTAACATTTTGAATATTTATTAAGGGTTAGGCAGTGAATCCTCACCACCACACGGTGAGAGACAGGCACCATCCTCCTCACTGTGTAGATCAGGCTCAGGTTGTCAGCAGTGGGCCTAGAGTTTGCATACCAAGCTGTATTATTTAGAGACAGAAGATTTTTCCCCCAAACCATTTAAGAACCTAATGATGCAGATCTGGCATACAGTAAAAATGCTAATCAACAGTAAAATTGCCAACCTAGTGAGCTAGAGAAGCGGCTGACAATGGTGTGTGAATATTCCTGCTATCATCCCATGAATAAAATAGTTCCACTCTGGTTTTTCTCTGCTGCCAGCACAAATGAGACTGGAAGGCAACACCTGGGATGATGAGGCCCCACCCAGTCTCCCCGATATATCTTGGCATTCCTGCTGAGGCTGTTAAGAAGCCTGGAATGTTCAGAGAACTAGCAAGCGGCATAGCAGTGCTGTGCTTACCGGTACTGCTGCATTCCCACCTGCCTGATACACATTTCACTTGTAAAGTTTCTTGTTACTGCTAGTTTGAGCCACCTTCATGTCTCTTGGCTTTTCTTTTAATCAAGGGGACTGAAAGTAGGAAAACATTTCTTTAGGGTTTAAATGATGTCAGTAATTGGCAGTAGGAAAAAGGAAAATTTAATCTGAGATGATCACAGAGTCATTGGTCTCTTCCTTTTTATAAGTAGACACCATCAGACGTTTTCCATTTGCTTTACCCAGATCGTGACATTGTTTACCACTCCAAGTAGGGACCAGCCATATTTTTATATGAAAGCATTTTTCAACCAGCTTCGAAAGTAAAACATTAACACTCTTACTTGAGCTTTGGATTTTAGTATATCCCTCAAAACATGAGTTTGCTTCAGAATTTGAGTCCTCTTGTATATGTGATGAGAAGTTCAAAATTACCCCTTATTTATACAGACTTTGGCAGTTGGGGCAGTGTATTTTGTCACCTGTTTGCTGTCTTATGAAGAGCTGGAAAGTTTATGAAGAAATAGAAAATATGACTTTGAGCTTTTGACATTTTAAAATAAATGTACATATTGTTAGTGACAGATTGCTAAACTTGGCTTTAGACACTTAGCTATGTTTCTTGCCAAAAGTAATCCAGATGTGCATAATTTACCCGGCTGCCATATGTGCACTGACATGTCTTTCTGTAATCAACTGTCTGTTCAGTATGGTTACAGTTAAATGTTCTTTTTTATCAACAGTCTTTTGAAATAGCACTGACTTGATAACTTATTTTAAATTTAACAACTTTTCAAAAAAGTAATGCACACCCAGTTTGGCTTTAAACCTCAGTGACCAGACATGTTGAGTATCTGGAAAAGACATTGGGAATCCAATTCTCTGGGGCCTTATGTATTTCAAAAGGAAAATCTAGGATACCAATTTCAGTGGGTGATTCTGCTTTGCTGAGTTTCTCAGAAGTGTGGAATGGAAGGTACAAGTACCAAGTTACATATTGTCAAAACAACAAATGAATAACATTTCTAATAAAGTGGTTTGTTTTAAAAAGGAAGTGGGAAAAGGAAATCGTGATACAGGCTGAAATAAATATGCAGAAAGAGTATATTGCATTTCTTTTATTTTTTTTAATTTTTTAATTTTTTTTTTTGCATTTCTTTTACTAACTCATTGTCTTCTCTGATACGTGGGGGCCAGATTTGAGACTTTCACATGGGTCATAGAGCTGTACTGATTTCAAGCCATATCTTTTTGTTGAAGAAAGGCATTATTTTCTCGAGAAATTTTAGAAAATGTATATATGATAGGAAGTACCACTTTTCCAGTGGCATTTTCAGGTTGATATTTAAATGTCAATGTGGAGAAATTTAAACCACATAACAGTCGCGTTCCTTAATAATTGAACCAGCCCTGAGAGATAGTTACCTTGAAACTGTGTCCTTGTTATTTGTATTCTGTAACACTGAGCCGCCGTTAAGTCTAGACAGGGGTGTTGTCACCCATGTGTGTCCTTGTTTGTGTTTGTCCACAGCTGCAATTAGGTTTTTCACACTGTCCCCATCTGTGGAGGCTGTTTGTGCAGTGACCTTGGCCAGTTCAAAATCTGTTCAACCAAGCCCACGAGTGGAGAGAACTAGGAGCACAGATGGCCGGGCCAATGATGGGGAACTGTTTTGTTAGTGATTGTGACTGATCGCAACCAAACTATCCCATCCACAGTATGATTTTAAAAGGTGTATCCTGAATCCTTTACAGTGAAATAAAAACTGGCTTAGTGTCAGGGCAGATGGCCCAACAAAAATAAGACTGATAGACACTGGCAGTCTGGGAGGGGGAATCTAGTATTTTTGTTGCCTGTATGTAGCTCCTATTTTCTTATCAAGTATCAATTTCCCCAGTGGGATCTTGCAAGAAGATCTGAACACTAGGACACCAAAAAAAAAAAAGAGAGAAACCTAAGAGAAACCTATAGGAATTTCAGGTTTCCACTTGACTGCTGCAGCTCATGTCTGGCTTTCTATACAGAGTTGGCTTTTGGGGAAAAAAGCCAATCTGATTTAGACTATAACTATTGTTTACCCTGCCTGAGCTCATTTGCTAAATTTGCAATCTTTTGTGAATGATTTGCAGGTCTTCTTTACAAATGTAAGATGTTCAAGTTATATTGTCTACAAACTGGCAGCCACTTTCTATGATTAAGAAGACTTAATTATTGGTATATCTAAGGATATAGCAGACATACCCATATATAAAATCACTACAGTTATAGTTTAGAGGGAAAACTGTTATTGCTATCATTGCATTATTAGTCACCACCATCTATATTTGTCTGGCTTTTCCTCATTAACTTTGAGCTAATAAAAGTTTCCAAATGTAATAAATTCATCCAAATATAGATAATTTTATTACTTTCAGTAATTTTTAAAATATCATGTTATTCCAAAGAGGCTCATGATTCTTTAAGAAATTATGTTAATATACCATTTTAAAATAACAGTGATGACAGCAACAATAGAATTACAGCAAACACTTATTAAGCAGATATACAGATATATTGTGCTGGATACTGTTCTAACCACTTTGCATGGCTCACATTTAGTCTACTAAAAACTGGAGCACCATTGCTGATTTGTCTTTATAGATGAGGATACCAAAATCATACAAGTAGGAAATGGTAGAGCTGAACTAAAAACCCAGAGAGTGTGACTCGGGGATCTTTTTTTCTAATAACTCTACTGTTGTGTCTCCTAACAAGAGCAATATTATTGTATCTCCCTTACAAAGAGCCTATCCAAGATGTCATTACAATGAGATGGCATGATCCTGATAAACGTGTCCAGTTTTTTGTACTTGGGACATCACAATTAGAATAAATATGCCTCAGAATCTCTTGTCTGTTTTGTTTGGGTTAATGTTCCAGTCTGACAAATTTGTTTATTATTATAGGCTTCCCTTATAGCTCAGTTAGTAAAGAATCTGCCTGCAATGCAGGAGACCCCAGTTCGATTCCTGGGTCAGAAAGATCCACTGGAGAGGGGATAGGCTACCCATTCCAATATTCTTGGGCTTCCCTTGTGGCTCAGCTCATAAAGAACCCTCCTGCAATGTGGGAGACCTGGGTTTGATCCCTGGGTTGGGAAGATCCCCTGGCGAAAGGAAGCTATTCACTCCAGTATTCTGGCCTAGAGAATTCCATGGACTGTGTAGTCCATGGGGTTGCAAAGAGTCAGACACGACTGAATGACTTTCACCCTAGGTTTGTCACCCTGTAGGATTTATATCACCTGGCTTACCTGTTGAAGTTGCAGTATAGAACTGAGACCCCTTCCAGTGAGCCCAGGAATGTACTCTCATTCATTCTTCCAACAACTTATAAATTAGAGATACAGAAATGGACAAAAGACACAGTTCATCTCTGCAAGAAATTCACTTAGAATGGCTGAAATGGTCATCACTGATTTTCCATAAATATTGAATGAATTCACTTTCTAGAAACTATTTCTGAGGTGCCTGTTAATTGTCCTTATCAGTTTCTTCAGTTTTACTTTTCTGTTTCTCAGTGTCAGTAGCACCTGCTGATTGCATCTTGCCTTGCTTTGCATCTAAAACTTTTTGTTTTGTTTTAATTCCTTTAATTCTCTTCCCACACTCTACCTCTATTCCCATTTTCTCTGTAGTTTGATAAAACAGAAAGAAAACAGTTTGGAGTGAGAAGTCCTCAGTTCAAATCTTAGCTTGCCCACTTTTTAACTATGTGACCATAGGCAAGTCTTCTGGCTCATCCTTTCCCTATCCTCCAGGCAAAGTGTCAAGACCTGGTTCTTGTCCTTTAAATGCTGACACTTAAGTGGAAGACATAGGTATACAAACAAATATATCAGCAAGTATAAGTATTATGGAAATGGTATGTGCCTCATGTGATAAGAGCTTAGAGGTGGGTAATATGTCTTGGTGAGTAAATGAATGTATGAGTTGAAACTTAAGAAAGGGAACTGAAACATATAAGACTTCTTGTCGGGAGATTTGACACAACCCTGGTTAGCACATGGAATGATTTTATAAATGTCCGTTCATTCACATATTATCTAATGAGTTCTACAGTATGGCAGACAATATGCAGTTTCCAGGAGATTACAAATACCATGGTTATCAGTGAAGGAAAAAAACCTGAATTATTCGTTGCTTTAAATATTTAGTAAGAGCACCTGAGTTTTCTCTTGTCAAATGATATAGAGCAAACATTTGATTGACTGGGATTAGACCTTCCTTATAGCTTCAATAAATCTATTTAAATGGGTACTTTGGATTTTTTATTTTAAAATCTTTTTTTTATGTAAATGAGCCAAGAAAAAGGTGAACATATGTAAACAGCTTGCATCTAGATGCTCTCCCTTTCATGCCTACAAACAAGACATATATCCCTACTTTGGTGAAACCTTTACTCAGGTAATGTTAGTACAAGTAGTTTTGTTCACAAAATGAGTAGTCTTTGAAGAGAATTTATACAAGTAGAAGTTCTCTGCTTCCATTTTTCATCACAGAGATACAGATACTAGAGAAAATTGTCTGTGAAAAATCTTTCTTCCCATCTCTTCCTAAAATGCAGTGTAAATAGCAGCATATATTGTCAATCTCGGTGACAATAACACTCATGAAGCACTACTTGCTCAAAGGAGTGATAAAAATATTTTGATGTTTAGCAAATGCTATCCCGACAGTGCAAAGAATGCCAGCTTCCTGTTAGATGTTGAATCAGTCATTCCAACTGCAAGTAGCGGTTGAGCAAACTTGGCCAAATTTTCTTCTATAAGTAATTTGTATGTATCCTTTGTGGATGTGGCTTGCAGTAAATCTAAGAAATATTTAAAAGGAATTTGTTTAACAGACCCTACGCCAACATCCAGACATATGTCCCCCATATATATATAATAACCTTCTGTGTTGGTGGTTATGATTGAGTTTCTGTGTTGCTTTCTTGTAGTTATAGTTGTTTTAAATTTGGAAAAAAATTATATTTTGGAACAGTGTAACAAAAATGTGAAAAGTAGAGTAGAATCGAATTTCTAATCCCATTTCCCTAATATAGGGTTTCCCATTTTCTGCACTATTGACATTTGAGGCTGGATAATTTATTGTTTGTGGGGCTGTGTGGTATATTTTAGGGTGTTTGGAAGCATCCCTCTTGCATTCTCTGAACTTTGAGAACTGAAAATATCTCCCGATGTTGCCATGTATCCAATGAAGGGCAAAATTCCATTTGAGACTTGCCCTAATACAAGACTGTTATCAGAGTGTTCCATGTCAGTCTTTGTGTACACACACACACACACACACACACTTTTACAGAACTGTGGTGTGTGCATAATGCTGTAGTCTATTACTTTTTTAATCTTACAACAGCTAAGCATTTTCTGATGTAAACTGGGTGTCAAAATGATCACTTTTTAATTAGTCCCCTATTGAATTTTTTGGTGAATGATGTGACAAATAATATCTTTGCGGATATACTTTTTCTACTTTAAGTTTTCCTTTTAAAATATGCACTATATTGCCTATGACTTCTGTTCTTTATCTGCTGGCATGGGGACTTAAGATCAGATAAAATGGAACTAAAATGGCGCTATTCCTGGAGAATAATGCATTACCCATATCATCTATAAATTCTGAGGGAATCTGTGCCCTTATAAGGCAAGAGTGTTCACTCATGCTGCAAGGTGCCTCCTGCATCCCCCTTGCTCACGGCAGGCCCCTTCCCCTGCTGTGTGCTCCTAGGTCCGCGTGTTTAATTTCGTGGTTGTCAGTAGAGGTATCTTACAGGCGCTGCCGTGCTCAGTCGTGCACGACTCTTTGAGACCCCGTGGACTCTAGTCTCCCAGGCTCTTTTGTCCAGGGGATTTCTCAGGCAACAATACTAGAGTGAGTTACCATTTCCTTCTCCAGGGGATCTTCTGATCCAGGGATCAAATCCATTTCTTCCCCCCGCCCCCTCGGCCTCCTGCATTGTAGGCAGATTCTTTACCCCTGCGCCACCTGGGAAAGCCGTCGGCCTAGACGTCTCCATTCAGCAAGCATTTATTGAGGACTTACTATGTGCTGGCACTGTGCTAAATGCTTTCTCCCTTTAACTTTTTAGTACTCATGAAAATTCAGTGAGGGCAATACTAATATTATCCCCACTTTCCATGTGAGAAAATTAAGGCACAAGAGTGGTCAAGTCATAGGCCTTAGACCACACATCTGAGAAGTGGAAGATTCAGGATAAGAATTCAGGGAAACTGGTATACAGCTTCATCCTCTCAAAAAAGGTATTGTGATGCTGGCTTTTCCTCAGTGCTCATTTTCTCAACATAATCCACTTATTTTCTCTTGTCCCATTGTAATACTTGGTCAACCTCAGGACTCATTCTTCTCAATAGATGATCACACCTTCCACGGGGTTTTCCTTAGTTGCCCTACTATGCTTAAAGCAGTGTATTTGGCAGAGGTGAGGGGTGGGTGGAGGGAGGGAACTGGCAGAAGGGTAAGTATGGGGTTGTAGCACCTGTTATTTGGTATGGGTCACACCGTTGGTGTCCTTTTCTCATTTTAAGGAATAATCCCTGCATCTGTATGTCAGTATCACGTGAGGAAACTTACGGCACTTCTTTTTGACTTGCGCAGCCCAAGTTCAGGCTGGAGGAGGGGAAGCAGATGGCGAAGAGTAGTGCTTGGTTGTTACACAGCACCCGTACACTTTTGTGGGAGAAAGTGCTGCCTCTGAATTTCTGAAGAGACTGAGAGAAAGAACTGTATTATGTGAGTCTGACTCATTGAGTAGAATGGGCAAGATAAATGGTGGGAAAACCAAAACCAACTTTTCTGTGACCTTATGTGAAATTCTGCTTTGTCCCCTAAGAAAAATGTTAAAAATGATGTGGTCAGAGTAGGAGAGCTGCAACCCAGAGACAGTATTGGAAGGAGAATTTCTAATTTTAAAAAGAAGCTCACTAACCTCATAGCCACCATTAATGGCCATATAAATATTAATAAAGCTCTAAACACCTCCCAAATTAGCTTTATTTTTAAATCAAAAGTGCAAGACAGGGAAGTGGTAATTTGTGTTAGTCCGGCAGACACAAAATTAATTGAGATAAAAACAAGAAGTAGCAGGCAAACCCTTTGGGTGAAAAAATAATGAGTTATGCTAACTCACTTAAGACAGTTTTGAGGGAAACATGATAACAAGAAATTAGTTCGCATTATTGAATCAGGAGCCTGTCATATGTGTTAACATTCCCCAACAACAAAGTCTAAGTTGTGAAAGAAAGTAAATTCAGGTTTCGTGGCCTTCCTGCTGACCACCATACTGTGTGAGAAAGCCATATGCGTGTAAAGCTTTTGTTTTTTCTCTTGGATAACCACCAGGTATATTGCTTTAGGTCAGTCTGCAAGCTGACAGTGAAGCTGGCAGAATGAGTTGGGACATGATGAACACAGGGAAGCACAGGGATAAAGAAGTTCATTTGCACCTCCAAGTCTGGTGTGTGTTTCCCAGATCACTTTGACAACACAGTGAAAACTGCACTCTCCTGGTATTTCCTAGGGTCTGTCTGTCTGTTACTCCACAGACCCCCTAACATGTAGCCGGCCCAATAGTCCTTCAAGGTATAAGTTAGTTGGACATGCAAGACTCATGATGCTCTGCCTTCTGCAGGATTTTTATCAGCAGTTATTAGGTTTTTTTCCCCTCTTCATGCCATTCTCTGCCTCATGTAGGAAGAATTTCTTTTTGAAGTTGTGTAAAATGATTCTGCTATAAAAGGGTTATTGTGAGAGCTGAGGAAATTAGATTGCACACTGGAAACTTAAACATGAAAGAAAGCAACCTCAGAAGAACTTCTCCTGGAAACTATGATTGTATGAGTCATGGATTTCTCTACCTTTAACAGCTACTAAAATTTGCATCCTCCAGTGGCCATTTTACTTCTTTCTTGCAAGTTCTTCTCATGGGCTTCCTAGATTGACTGATATCAAAACCATTTTTTAATTCCTGAGCACAATTAAAACTGTTCACTCTTAACTCCTCCTGTTAACTCAGCCTTACTGCCAGATTGTCTTCCATTACAGAGCCTGATAGAGTATCATCTTTTAAGAAAATATATGTTCATCATTGGGCTTCCCAGGTGATGCTAGTGGTAAAGAACCCACCTGCCAATGCAGGAGATGTGGGTACGATACCTGGATCGGGAAGATCCCCTAGAGGAGGGCATGAAAACCCACTCCATTATTCTTGCCTAGAGAATCCGATGGACAGAGGAGCATGGTAGGCTACAGTCCATAGAGTCACAGAATCACACAACTGAAGCAACTTAGCACACACATGTGTTCATCATTATCAAAGGTCCGATATATTATGAACATAGCCAGTGTTCTTTTCATGAATTAAAATACATTTATAAATGTATCTTTGCACAAAGTCACAGTTTTAAAAGAACTTTTTAACTACTTCAAATATTTGGTTAGAGTCGAATATTAAATCCAAGCTTTAATTCTCCACAAACCCTTTTTATCACACACAAATGGCTATCATATAAATCAGTTGTGCTGAAACAGCCAGATAACTAACATGAATCCTTTTGAAAATTAACTGTGTAGTGAGACAATGATTTGTTCTCCCAAATAAGTGAAATATTGCTATAAAGCCCATGTCTCTTAGTTTCGCTTTCCCACTCTGGTTTGCCACCATCACTCCCTAGAGGCAACTGTTATTTAGACTTCACTATGTATCTTTCCAAGCCATTGGTATACTTTCTCACATCTTACATACATCAGTGGAAAATGGAATATTGTTTTCTATATCTGTGTTTCTGCATAAATGCCAGTATATCGTGATCTTCTAACCAAGTGAGAATATGAACAAGTTCATGCTATTTTTAAATACAACTGGTTAAGCTGTCACTTGAAAATTAAAGTCCATGTACTTTGTTGAATGCCAAATCTAAAAAAAAAAACATCAAAAGACCCACAAGATCAGTTGTAGCTGATCTCACAGCCTGTTCAGGACTATTTTACTTCATGGTGACGATGGTGTAAGAAAGAGGTACCTGTACAGACAAGAGTCAGTTTCTCTAAGTTTTTAGGTCTTTGAGCTTTTAAGCATTTTCCACTGTCATTCCTTAGGAGTGTTTCCATGCCTAGTCATGTCCGACTCTTTGCCACCCCATGGACCATAGCCTGCCAGGCTCCTCTGTCCATGGGATATTTCCAGGCAAGAATACTGGAGCGATTGGTCATTTCCTCCTCTAGGGGTCTTCCTGACCCAGGGATCAAACCCAAGTCTCTAGCATCTCTTGCATTGGCAGGCAGATTCTTTACCACTGAGCCACCTGGGAAGCCTTTCCTTAGGAGTAGCTATGTTCTATCACTGGGCCATTTTAATAATTCCTGTGTTTCCATTAGGCTGAGACAACAGTGTCCTTTATTCTATACACATAAAATTAGCAATGACAAGTATAGCATCAGGAAGAGTAAGAGGGATTATGTGAGTGGCTTGGAGACCACAGTTATATAAACCATTTCTTGAGGAGGTGGGTTTTGGACTGGGTTCAAAGAAGGGATATGACCAGCTGCACTGTCCCCACCAGCATTTCTCACATGCAATAGTAATGGTCTCTGACCTTCTCCCTAATGTCCACCCCCTCAGGCTTCTATGCCATATTTTCCCTGGGAAGCTTTTAAAATTTAAAGTCAGATCATAACGTCAGGAAGCTCTGTGTGGGCTGGCTTTGCCATCTCCCTGGCTTTTACCGTCCAGCTTTTTACCTTTTGCTCCATCAACTCCAGCCATGCTGTCTTCCATTTTATTTCCTTCTTCCACAGCACTTGAGACCCTCTCACATATGACATATCATTTGTTTATTCATTGTCTCACCTCCATGAGAACAGTAAACTTCTAAGGACTAAATAGCCCAAACTGAAATAATAACCAAGTCTAAGTTCTCCATTTTTCTTTATTTTTTAGTCCCTGTCAGCCAGAACAGTGGCTGGTATATAAAGTAGGGTCAAGAAATATTCATTTAATTAGTAAATAATTCATGTAAAACAGCCAGGCCAAAAACTCTGAGCAGAAGATGTAAACTTTTAAAAGGGAACTTGAAAAAAAATCAATCTTCATCTGATTTATTCCTAGGTTTGGGCACCAAAAAAAAAAAAATAAATCTTGACTAGTTTTGACTAATACTAAGGGAAACAGTAAATAAGAGGAAAGGGAGGAAAAATGACATTATTGATTCTTCTCAATTTCCTGATAGCTTTCAATTTCCTGATGGGTCTCAATTGTAGGAGAACATATGACTTCTGTCTGTTGGGTTCACTCCAATTTGAGTATGCTGCCATTTCATTAATAATGGGAGTTGAGCTCCTGTTTAGTAAATAACAGAACACACAGTAAAGAAAAGAGCGTGATGGGAATAGAATGTTCTTTTTAAACAGTGGCATAGTTCTGTGTGTTAACAGGTGTTTCATCACCTTGAAATTTGTTGCCAGTCTTTAGGTTTTCGTTTCTGAAGGAAAACTGTGTTGATAATCGTTTAGAGGCTTCAGAGAGAACATTTGTTTCCTTAGGATCTGCTCCAGGAATATCAGAGAGAAGACACTGGAAAGTTTAAAGACGAGCCAGTTACAAGAGAGGGCAAGATGAACAATAATGTTTAACTTTGTAAACATCTTTTATTTCTAAAGATCCCACAGTATTTTTGCCCACTGATAACTTACAAGGTTATGTTCTTACTTCAGGCTTACTATAAACCACTTTTCCTAAAATTTAATCTCCCTTTTAAAATGATTTATATCTTCTCTTTTTGGTGAAACCATACATTTCTTCTTTCCAGAACTTACTTTCCGCCAGTTGATTAGTTTGCATCATTCTGGGTATGTGTGCACATCACCATTATCATCATTATCAAATTTATACTACGTAAACACAGCTTCCCATTTAATTCTCAAAACTATTCTGTGAACTAGGTATTTATTTTCCTCTTAATTTCCTCAGAGGAAATTGAGGTTTAGAAATTTTAATAATTTGCTTAAGGACATTTAACTAGTAGATGACAAAGCCAGGACTCAAAGTCGAGTATGTTGTACTAGATGGTATGTGAACTTTCCGTTACATTACACTGCTTCCTCAAGGGGCCAAGTGGCCTCTAGCTTCTCCCCAAAGTTCTCCAGCTGTCAGTTTCTTCATTTGTAAAATGAGGGGTTTGAGCCAGACGTTCCTTAAGGTCCTTTCCCTCCCTCCTAGAGTTGTTTATGGCTTTTATTAATGGTAGCAATAATGGCAACCACGATTGGGTTAAATTCTTTACAAACATAACTTACTAAAGACAGTAACTATATCAGTGTGATATTATTATCTCCAAGTTTCAAATGGGATTTGGAATGTCTAAGCCACTTTTCCAAGACTACCAAGTTGTGAAACTTCTATGTGAACCCAGGTTTGGGATCATAACAACACTGCGTTGCTGTATACCACTTCCATACTATCTCCTATTCCTTTTGGATAAAGCTTGAACTTGACAAATGTAAGAAGAATCTACTCATTTGCTAATTCAACAATTATTTTTGAAGAAGTGAGATTAAATGAGGTTGAGTGGAGCCTTTTGGCAAAGGGCATTCTGCAATAAATTAAATCCTCTCCTTTTTTTTCACCGAACATTCAGTCTTAAAGTTCACCCACATTGTTGTATATAGTTCGTATTCTTGTCTTTTGTGTAGTATTTCGTTGTGTAATTGTGTAAATATACCACAGTTTACTTATTCATGAATCTATTCTGTAACAGTTGTTTCTAGATTTTGCTTTTATAAGCAGTACAATAAAAAACTTTCTTATAAATTATCTCCTTCACATCTCAGAAAACAGTATAAAGTACATTGCTATTTTCATAAAGTATACATGAACAAAGCTTTTCATGTATACTATAGACTATAGCAAAGCAAGGAAAGAAACAGATAACACAAAATTCAGCATAGTGATGTTTGTAAAGTGGAGGGAAAGACAGGTAGATGGGAGAAGGGAAGAGGGAGAGAGCACAGAGGATGAATGAAAGTTTGCAGATAATGTTCTAGTTCTTGACTGGATGGTGCGTTCATAAGTATGTTTATATATATGGTAATAAATACATAGGCATTTATTTAAATAAGTATTTTATTTTAGAATAATTTTTAGTTCACAAAATTATCGCAAATATAGTGCAGAATGTTCTGTGTGTCCTGTACTCAGTTTCCCCTGTCATTAACATATTACCTGTTGTATATTTGTCATAGGAAATGAGCCAGTACTAATACATTGTTATTAACTAGAGTTCATGCTTTATTCAGACAGGTTTCCTTAGTGTTTCCCTAATAGTTTTTCTCGTGATTAGACTTAGGAGGCAGATTGAAGTGCCACATCACGTCATTTCAAGGGTGCCTACCATCGATACGTCTTACCATTGTTGCTGTGAACTTGGTCACCTGGCTGAGGGAGCGTTTGTCAGGTTCCTCCACTGTAGTTACTCTTTTCCTGCCTCTTCATACCGTCCTCTTTGGAAGGAAGCCTCTGTGCTCAGCCACACTGACGGAGGAGTTACCCTCCACCTCCTTAAGAATCCAGCAACATGGATGAACCTAGAGATTAGATACGAAGTGCGGGAAGCCCAGCAGAGAAAGACAATGCCGAATGATATCACTTATATGTGGGGTCTTTAAAAAAAAAGATACACATGAACTTATTTGCAAGACAGAAATAGACCTCAGATATAGAAGACAAATATATGATTTCCAGAGGGGAAAGGGGTGAGGAAAGGTAATTGAGGGATTGGGATTAACATAGACACACTACTAGATATAAAATAGATAACCATCAAGGACCTACTGTATAGCACAAGGAATTATACTCAATATTTTATAACAAGCTGTAAGGGAAGAGATTCTGAAAAAGAACATGTATGTATATGTACACTCATATATACAGACACATACATATACACATGCATGTATACACACATATGTATATCTGTGTTTGCTTAGTTGCTCAGTCATGTCTGACTGTGTATGACTCCATAGACTGTAGCCTGCCAGGCTCCTCTGTCCATGGGGTTTTCCAGGCAAGAATACTAGAGTGGGTTCCCATTTCCTCTTCCAGGGGATCTTCCCGACTTAGGGATCAAGTCTTCTCTGGTTCCTGCACTGCAGGTGGATTCTTTACTTGATGAGCCACCAGGGAAGCCTACACATACATATATACACATATATGTATGTCTACATATGTCTGAATTACTGTGCTATACACCTGAAACTAACACAACATTGTAAATCAACTGTTTTTCAATTTAAAAAAAATGGAGGACCTACAGAAATTACTTGGAATCCTTCTGCAGGAAAAATTTATCTCTTCTCCCTCATTTTTGTCTCTTCGTTTGTATAATAGGGACTCATGGATATTCATACTTTGGATAACAGTCCAATACTACTTTATTTTGTTGCTCAAATTGTTCTAGTTTTGGCCTTGGGGAGTTCTTTTAGTTGGCTCTTTTTGTCCCTTCGACATACCCTCGTCATTGTGACGTTTGGGGTTTTTCTGTTCTGGGGTTTTTGGCACTTCCTGAATGCCTGACCCTTCAAGTTGCTCCAGACTCATTTTGTATATTTCCTGCTCCAGCCCTGGAATCAGCCCCTGGTCCCTTTCACTGGAGAGCAGATGCCAAGATCTGGACACTCAGAGTGCTCATTGCTACTAGAGTATTGTTGCTTCTAGGCCCTCCCAGTTGACAGAACAAGGAAATATATATGTATGTACCTACCCATGTATATACATATATCTGTAGATATTTTCATATATAATCTTCTTTATCTGTATTAAACTAAATATGAATTCACACTGATTTACCTCTAACTCATTTCCATGTGAATCATGCTAGCCTTTTACCCTTGCTTTTATGTATCCTCTGAGTCCATCAGTGAGAAACCTGTCTCCCGCCATCCATCATCAGTTTACATAATTATTCTATCAGTACCCTGTATCATGGTTTCAAATTTGTCTATCTATACTTTTGTTAGAAACAGCTTTATCAACTAAAGAATAATTGTTATGCACAGTTTCTTTTGCTTTTAGTCTTACAGACTTCTTATTCCCAAAGTTACTTCATTCAGCATCTTATGCATCCGCACCCTTTAGTGAGGTTATTTCATACATTTTTAATACACTTAGATTCTTTAGTCACTCACTGCATTCCATCCTTATAGTTGATTTTCTAATTTGCATACATTAAAATTTACTTCATGCTATAAAGCTCTGTGGATTTTGATAGATACTTAATATCTTATATAACTTTACAGTATTACACAAAATAGCCTTACCTTCATTAAAAAAAAAAAAAATTCCTCATGCTTTATTTACTCAACTCTCTCATTCTTGAAGAGAACCACTGACTGCTAAATTCTCTTTTTGCATTTTCCAAAATATCACATAGTGGGAATCATACAGTGCATAGCGTTTTCAGACTGGCTTCTTTTATTTAGCAATATAGATTGACCCATGTCTTTTGTGCTTTGATAGCTTATTTCTTTTTGTCACTGAAAAATATTCCATTGTATGACTGAACAGCAGAGTTATCGAAGGACATCTTACTTGCTTTCAGTTTTTACAATTATACCTAAAGTTGCATGCAGTCTTTTGTAGGAACATAAGTTTTCACATCAGTTGAGTGTGTAGGGTCTGGGTCCTTCCTGGATCTTATGTTAAGACCATATTTAATTTTGTAAGAAACTTCCAAACTGCTTTCTAAAATGATGCCACAGTTAAGCATTCTCACCATCAGTGAATGAGAACTCCTTTTGCTTTGCATCTTCACCAGTAGTTGGTGGTGTTTGAGTTCTGACATTACCCATTTTTAATAAATAATGTAGTGCTATCTCCTGTTGTTTTAATTTGCAAGTCCCTAATGTCAAATGATATTGAACATCTTTTTCTATGCTTAGTTTCCTGTTTGGTAAGATACCATTCAGGTCTTCTGCCTTTTTTTTTTTTTTAAATCACATTGCTTATTTTCTTTTTTAAAAGACTGTAATTTATATAGGGCTTCCCTGGTGGTTCAGATGGTAAAGAATGTACCTGCAATGCAGGAAACGCGGGTTTGATATATATGTTGTGTATGTCAAAAATGTGATAAAATACTAAAACAAGGGAGCATATTGAGCTTCATGCTGTAGGTGCAAGAGCTGATTCAGGGTTAACTTCAAACTCCAGCCTTGATATTTACTAGTCTTGTGACTTTGGGAAAGTTATATAATCTCTTGGGGCCTCAAACTCTTCATCCTGAAAATGAAAATGTTACCTGCTTTTTGTGAGAATGTAATGAAAATGGCATAGTTAGGTAGAGATCAATAAATAGAGACTTTTGTGCCACATAGGAGATGCTTAATAAACAGTGGTTTCCATACATCTAACAATGGAGAGTTCACACATTCATTAAACAAATATTTGTCAAGTGCCTGTTTTGTGCCAGGAACTCTTATGTGTATTTGGGATACATACTTGAATCTCTATATGGCGGGATTTTTAGAAGCCCTTTAAACTGGATTATGATATTTACTCATAGTTTAGAAAATTAATTTGTGGGAAAAGAACATGAGAAGAGAATTAAGTTAATAGACTCTTTTCAAAGTTCAGATAGGACATTGTAAGTACCTGAAAGGTAGAATTGGAAATGGAGAAGAGAAAACAGCTGATAAAGATGTCTCAGCAGTAGAATCCAGTACAGTTCAGTTCAGTCCAGTCGCTCAGTCGTGTCCGACTCTTTGCGACCCCATGAATCGCAGCACGCCAGGCCTCCCTGTCCATCACCAAATCCCAGAGTTCACCCAAACTCATGTCCATCGAGTCAGTGATGCCATCCAGCCATCTCATCCTCTGTCGTCCCCTTCTCCTCCTGCCCCGAATCCCTCCCAGCATCAGAGTCTTTTCCAATGAGTCAACTCTTCGCATGAGGTGGCCAAAGTACTGGAGTTTCAGCTTTAGCATCATTCCTTCCAAAGAAATCCCAGGGCTGATCTCCTTCAGAATGGACCAGTTGGATCTCCTTGCAGTCCAAGGGACTCTCAAGAGCTTTCTCCAACACCACAGTTCAAAAGCATCAATTCTTCGGCCCTCAGCCTTCTTCACAGTCCAACTCTCACATCCATACATGACCACAGGAAGAACCATAGCCTTGACTAGACAGACTTTTGTTGGCAAAGTAATGTCTCTGCTTTTGAATATGCTATCTAGGTTGGTCATAACTTTCCTTCCAAGGAGTAAGCGTCTTTTAATTTCATGGCTGCAGTCACCATCTGCAGTGATTTTGGAGCCCCCAAAAATAAAGTCTGACACTGTTTCCACTGTTTCCCCATCTATTTCCCATGAAGTGATGGGACCAAATGCCATGGTCTTGGTTTTCTGAATGTTGAGCTTTAAGCCAACTTTTTCACTCTCCACTTTCACTTTCATCAAGAGGCTTTTTAGTTCCTCTTCACTGTCTGCCATAGGGTGGTGTCATCTGCATATCTGAGGTGATTGATATTTCTCCCGGCAGTCTTGATTCCAGCTTGTGTTTCTTCCAGCCCAGCGTTTCTCATGGTGTACTCTGCATAGAAGTTAAATAAACAGGGTGACAATATACAGCCTTGACATACTCCTTTTCCTATTAGGAACCAGTCTGTTGTTCCATGTCCAGTTGTAACTGTTGCTTCCTGACCTGCATACAGATTTCTCAAGAGGCAGGTCAGGTCGTCTGGTATTCCCATCTCTTGAAGAATTTTCCACAGTTTATTGTGATCGACACAGTCAAAGGCTTTGGCATAGTCCATAAAGCAGAAATAGATGTTTTTCTGGAACTCTCTCGCTTTTTCCATGATCCAGCAGATGTTGGCAATTTGATCTCTGGTTCCTCTGCCTTTTCTAAAACCAGCTTGAACATCTGGAAGTTCACGGTTCATGAATTGCTGAAGCCTGGTTTGGAGAATTTTGAGTGTTACTTTACTAGCATGTGAGATGAGTGCAATTGTGCGGTAGTTTGAGCATTCTTTGGCATTGCCTTTCTTTGGGATTGGAATGAAAACTGAACTTTTCCAGTCCTGTGGCCACTGCTGAGTTTTCCAAATTTGCTGTCATATTGAGTGCAGCACCTTCACAGCATCATCTTTCAGGATTTGAGATAGCTCAACTGGAATTCCATCACCTCCACTAGCTTTGTTTGTAGTGATGCTTTCTAAGGCCCATTTCCAACCATTCTACTAGAATCCAATAGACATGGAGATTACTAAGTAATTGTGTGTGAAACAGAGAGGATGTTAATGATGACTTTTTCTGAGTGAGAGATTATAGAATACTGGTTTAGAAAGGAGCAAAGTTATTTAGAATGTTTTGATAGTCAGCATAGCTTGAAACACCACACACGCATTGTCCCTCACTGAAATTTCTTTTGTAAAACTCTTTAATGGAGAAGTGCTGATTCCCTAGCAAAAACATCTGAAGAGAAAACTAAAGTCAAGAGGGAAAGCTTCAATATTAATTTCCTGGAGTGATTAGCCACCAACATTTTTCTGTATTGGTTCTAATAATTTTGCTGATGAGCATTTTAAGAGACAGCACAGTACTCTTCCTTGTCTAATAAAGTTAGAATGTAAGCTTTTGTTCGGTGGCATGATTGGCTGAGAAGCAAAAAGAACCAGACAGTTTCTTATCTAAGTTAAGCAGAGCTGAGAGATCATTCCCCCGTGTGTTTATAAGGAAGAGTTAAATCCCTCCCACGGTAATGTAGCACCAGATCGAAGTAAACAGACTATGATTTCAGTGCTAGACACAGCCTTAAGGCAGAAGAAATTACACTGTCATACAGAGGATATGTAGCGGCTGCTATTTTGGTGCTTGAGTTCTTTGTTGTCACATAGTTGAAGGCAATCCAGATGAAGAAAAGTGTTAACCAACAAAAGGAGAAAATTTCCTGCTCATGGCTAGAAGGGCATGGGGGAAGAGGAAGGACACGGTACAGTTCTGTGTGAACATACCAACAAGGGGTCTGTTCCAGGCATTGCTGGCTTCAACTTGTCTCCTCATTTTTATTGGAAGCAAGTTGTTCAGAAGGGCAAAGTGCAAGCTAGAATATAAAAAGAATATTTCCTCACATGGTTTATCTTCCACTGTAGAATCTGAAAATCATGATTGCTTCCTTAATTGAATTAGCTTCCAGATGCTTATAAGATGGGCTTAGGGAAAAGTGGAACACCTACTTTCTTGATATCTCCAATACCATGAGGGTGTTTGAGATATTTTTAAAGCATTATAATACATGCCTCAAGCTCAACGTTCAGAAAACTAAGATCATGGCATCTGGTCCCATCACTTGATGGGAAATAGATGGGGAAACAGTGGAAACAGCGTCAGACTTTATTTTTTGGGCCTCCAAAATCACTGCAGATGGTGATTGCAGCCATGAAATTAAAAGACGCTTACTCCTTGGAAGGAAAATTGTGACCAATCTAGATAGCATATTCAAAAGCAGAGACATTACTTTGCCAACAAAGGTCCATCTAGTCAAGGCTATGGTTTTTCCAGTAGTCACGTATGGATGTGAGAGTTGGACTGTGAAGAAAGCTGAGTGCCGAAGAATTGATGCTTTTGAACTGTGGTGTTGGAGAAGACTCTTGAGAGTCCCTTGGACTGCAAGGAGATCCAACCAGTCCATCGTAAAGGAGATCAGTCCTGGGTGTTCATTGGAAGGACTGATGCTGAAGCTGAAACTCCAATACTTTGGCCACCTCATGCGAAGAGTTGGCTCATTGGAAAAGATCCTGATGCTGGGAGGGATTCGGGGCAGGAGGAGAAGGGGATGACAGAGGATGAGATGGCTGGATGGCATCACTGACTCGATGGACATGAGTTTGAGTAAACTCCGGGATTTGGTGATGGATAGGGAGGCCTGGCATGCTGTGATTCATGGGATCGCAAAGAGTCGGACACGACTGAGCAACTGAACTGAACTGAATACATGCCTCTGTATATCTATATCTTTAAAGGTATATATGAGACACTGTATGCAGTTACCTTTAAAATCAAAGGATAATTCTGAACAGATTCGACTAGATATGCAAGTTTTACCACTTCAAGTGGAAGGTAAAGAAGATTAAAAGATAAGATATATTCTATATTCCCACCAAGATGGGAATTTTGCCAGTTGCCGGGAGTTTGTCTTTTCCTGTTCTGATTCCAGAAATAGGAAAATAACTTCACATTTAGTTTGGAGACCCACTATACCCAGTGTGAAATAGTCCTAAGCTAAAATTCCGTTGATCACCTGACCTCCATAGTCCCTATCCTGATTGGTGGGCCACAGATATTTTTTGATCTCTTGAAATGTGTTAGTTCAGAGCCACTGTTGAATAATCTCCAAAAAGACTCATATTTCCTTTTCCCCATTGCACAGTCACCCTAATAAAAGGCCAGTGATCCCTTTGGGGAAGGCTGGGAGAAAGAAGAATGTAAATATGATGCAATAGAGAATTTGAGCTAAAATATAATTGAATATGAAAGTAGTATACTATAAAAACATATTGGAGACAAACTGAAACCATCTTTTCCAAAATAATTACTAAAACAAGACATGGGAGCCAGTAGAGAAAGATGTAGGATAAATTTTGAAATCATCCTAGTATTAAAATGATGATATAAGTGCTTGTGTAAGTTTAATGTATCTGCAAATAAAAATGAACACTCAATTACGTTATAATGAAATAGCTTACTGAGTATAACATACTTAAATGCATGATCCATGACATTACTGTGGTCTTCCATATGGATGACTTTATTCTGTGCTGGGAATCTAGTTTGCCTTCAGTGTTTCCTTGTTGTAATATGTTGTCTTTCCAGCAACTCATCTTGAGTATTTTCTGAGAACAGTGTCTCCTGTTCTGAAGTGTGACCACCTCCACGATTTTTAAAAATTCTGGTCCACTATCAGTTTCATTACTCTGGTCACAAAGATGGCCAATCTGAATCCTTTCCTGAAAATTTATTCAGAGATGTAAGGAGGGGCCTTTACTTTCTCGGTGGTGGATTAGCTATTTACCCCCTTCTCCCTTTTCTGCCACTGCCACGATGGAGGGAGACATTCAGCACGCAGTGAGAGGAGTGGAGACCAGCACATAGAAACCTGACAGGGATACTGATTGTTTCAAATTTTGGTGTACTGGTATTAATTTAGCCCTACTGACGTCTTTCACAGTTATGTGAAGCAGTCAAACTCCTGTATATTTCAGAGCCTTTTGTGAAATGACTCCTGAACAAATCTAATTCAATCCCTCAACCCCATCCAGCTAGACTAAATTTTCTAGACTACAAAATTGTTCACATCACTCCTCATTCAGAAAATTCCCATGTCCTCACTGGCAAGCGCATTGACTTTTTGAGTCAGTATGGATTTTGGCTCCTTGGCTAATAAGCAGGTCTCTTCATCTCTATAAGCCTCCTGGTCCAAATACCTAGTTCTCTGGATACCCGAGAGATGAAAACACGATCACAGAAATATAGAACATTTGGTGTAGTCCTGGGGCATGATGAGCACTCCCTGAGAAGGTCCTGACTCCTAAGCATGGCTGAGCAGGGCTCCACAGCTGGGCAGCATCCTCCCCTCCCTCTTCACCTCACTAACCTCTTTTGCCTCCAAACAGGCTTAGGAGCCATTCCCCAATAAGCCATATGTTCCCGCCTATATGGCTTGCCTCCTGCCCTTTATCTACCTATCTACATTTAGCCTGTTCTTTAAAACTCAGTGAAATCAGGGACTTCCCTGGTGGTCCAATGGCTAAGATTCTGAACTCCCAATGCAGGGGGCCTAGTTCAATTCCTAGTAAGGGAACTAGATCCTGCAACTTTGAGTTCTCATGCCACAACTAAAGATGCTGAAGGCCACAACTAAGACCCTGTGCAGACAAATAAATAAATATGTATTTTTTAAATCAGTAAAGTGGCATGGAAACATGTATAATAGCATATATGAAACGAATCGCCAGTCCAGGTTCGATGCATGATACAGGATGCTTGGGGCTGGTGCACTGGGATGACGCAGAGGGATGGTTTAGGGAGGGAGGTGGGAGGGGGGTTCAGGATGGGGAACACGTGTATACCCATGGCAGATTCATATTGATGTATGGCAAAACCAATACAATATTAAAAAAATATATATCAGTAAAGTCAATCCCATCTCTCCTATGACATTTTCAACTAACCATTCTAAAGTGATTATTTCCTTCTCCAAGTCCCTGAAACACACTCTTCTTGCCTGTGTTTTTAGTCTGGTGATTAATCCTATTATACCTGGATCTTCTGTTTTGCCTTCAACCTGTTACATATTTTGCATTATTTTTTATGATGAAACTTTTTTTTTAAATTTATTTCTAACTGGAGGATAATTGCTTCAAAATAGTGTGTTGGTTTCTGGCTATACATCAACATGAATCAGCCATAGGTATGCATATGTCTCCTCCCTCTTGAACCTCCCTCCAACCTCCCACTACATCTTACCCCTCTAGGTTGTAACAGAGCACATGTTTGCGCTCTATGCATCATACAGCAATTCCCATTGGCTATCATTTTCACATATGGTAATGTGTATGTTTCCATACTACTCTCTCAATTATCCCACCCTCTCCTTTCCCCACTGTGTCCACAAGTCTATTCTCTGCATCTCCATTGCTGCCCAGCAAATAGGGTCATCCGTACCTTTTCTCTAGATTCCACGTGCATGCGTGCAAAGTTGCATCAGTTGTGTGTGATTCTTTGCAACACCATGTACTGTAGCCCACCAGGCTCCTGTGTCCTTGGGATTCTCCAGGCAAGAATACTGGAGTGCGTTGCCATGCCCTCCCAGGGGATCTTCCTGACCCAGGGATTGAACCTACGTCTCCTGCAGTTCCTGCATTGTTAGGCAGATTCTTTACTGCTGAGCCAACAAAGAAGCCTTCTAGATTCCATATATGTGCATTAATAGACAATATTTATTTTTCTTTTTCATACTTTCTTCACTCTGTTTAATGGGCTCTGGGTTCATCCACCTCAGAACCGACTCAGATGTGTTCCCTTTTATGGGGAAAAGGAGTACGTCAAGACTGTGTATTGTCACCCTGCTCATTTAACTTATATGCAGAGTACATCATGAGAAACGCTGGGCTGTAGGAAGCACAAGTTGGAATCAAGATTGCTGGGAGAAACATCAATAACCTCCCAGCAATCTTGATTCCAAGATATGCAGATGACCCCACCCTTATGGCAGAAAGTGAAGAAGAACTAAAGAGCCTCTTGATGAAATTGAAAGAAGAGAGTGAAAAAGTTGGCTTAAAGCTCAACATTCAGAAAACTAAGATCATGGCATCCGGTCCCATCACTTCATGGGAAATAGATGGGGAAACAGTGGAAACAGTGGCTGACTATCTTTCTGGGCTCCCAAATCACTGCAGATGGTGATTGCAGCCATGAAATTAAAAGACGCTTACTCCTTGGAAGGAAAGTTATGACCACCCTAGACAGCATATTAAAAAACAAAGACATTACTTTGTCCACAAAGGTCCGTCTAGTCAAGGCTATGGTTTTTCCAGTGGTCATGTATAGGTGTCAGAGTTGGACTATAAAGAAAGTTGAGCGCCGAAGAATTGATGCTTTGGAACTGTGGTGTTGGAGAAGACTCTTGAGAGTCCCTTGGACTGCAAGGAGATCCAACCAGTCCATCATAAAGCAGATCATTGGAAGGACTGATGTTGAAGCTGAAACTCTACCTTGGCCACCTGATGCGAAGAGCTGACTCATTTGAAAAGACCCTGATGCTGGGGAAGATTGAGGGCAGGAGGAGAGGGGGATGATAGAGGATGAGATGGTTGGATGGCATCACCGACTCAATGGACATGGGTTTGGGTAGACTCTGAGAGTTGGTGATGGACAGGGAGGCCTGGCGTGCTGCGATTCACGGGGTTGCAAAGAGTCGGACACTACTGAGCAACTGAACTGAATATTCCGTTGCATATATGTACCACAACTTCTTTATCCATTCACCTGTCCATGTATATCTAGGTTGCTTCAATGTCCTAGCTATTGTAAATAGTGCTGCAATGAACATTTGGTACATGTGTCTTCTTCAGTTATGGTTTTCTCAGGGTGTATGCCCAGTAGTGGGATTGTTGGGTCATATGGTGGTTTTATTTCTAGTTTTTTAAGGAAGGAATCTCCATACTGTTCTGCATAGTGGTTATATTAGTTTATATTCCCACCAACAGTGCAAGAGGGTTCTCTTTTCTGTGCACCCTCTCCAGCATTTATTGTTTGTGGATTTTTTGGTGATGGTCATTCTGACCACTGTGATACCTCATTGTAGTTTTGATTTGCATTTCTCTAATAACAAAATCACTGCAGATGGTGATTGCAGCCATGAAATTAAAAGACGCTTACTCCTTGAAAGGAAAGTTATGACCAACCTAGATAGCATATTCAAAAGCAGAGATATTACTTTGCCAACAAAGTTCCGTCTAGTCAAGGCTATGGTTTTTCCAGTGGTCATGTATGGATGTGAGAGTTGGACTGTGAAGAAGGCTGAGCATCAAAGAATTGATGCTTTTGAACTGTGGTGTTGGAGAAGACTCTTGAGAGTCCCTTGGACTGCAAGGAAATCTAACCAGTCCATTCTAAAGGAAATCAGTCCTAGGTGTTCATTGGAAGGACTGATGCTCAAACTGAAACTCCAATACTTTGGCCACCTCATGCGAAGAGTTGACTCATTGGAAAAGACTCTGATGCTGGGAGGGATTGGGGGCAGGAGGAGAAGGGGACGACAGAGGATGAGATGGCTGGATGGCATCACCGACTCGATGAACATGAGTTTGAGTGAACTCTGGGAGTTGGTGATGGATAGGGAAGCCTGGTGTGCTGCAATTCATGGTGTCACAAAGAGTCAGACACGACTGAGTGACTGAGCTGAGCTGAATAATGAGCAATGTTGAGCATCTTTTCATGTGTTTATTAGCCATCTGTATGTCTTCTTTGGAGAAATGTCTGTTTAGGTTGTCTGGCCACTTTTTGATTGCATCGTTTGTTTTTCTGATATTGAGCTGCATGAGCTGCTTGTATATTTTGGAGATTAATCCTTTGTTGGTTGTTTCACTTGCTGTTATTTTCTCCTGTCCTGAAGTTTGTCTTTTCACTTTGTCTATGAGTTTGATGAAATTCTTTTCTCTATTTTAATCTAATCATATGCTCCTTGTAGGCAAGAACTTCTTTTATTTCCTTTCGTTTCTCGGGGGCTTGTTACCTAATAGTATGTGAAAGTTTAGATATTTCATACTGTTCTTTTGATTATAGATGTAATCTTACACTAATATTTATCCTTGTATGAGGAGAAAAGTCACTCATAGATAATGTAGGAAATACCAGTCAAGTTGGAAAGGAAGATCAATAGAAATTATCTGGGTCTAGAAAAGTAACTGTTCTTTTATTGTGTTTTTAGTGTGTCCTTCAAGTGAGTTGGCTATTTGTATCCCAGTGAGAAATTACACAGAGAAATAGTGACTGAAATTCATTGCCTGTTGTTGACTGGGAGGCAGATGTAGAAGAGTTTCTGAATGTAAATAGTGCCAGCCTTGGCAAGCTCTACTCAGCTCCCACCCTTCTTCTGTGACCTAAAGAGTAAATAGTCGAAACTGAAATAATAACCAAGTTATGGTAGTTTTTTTTCCCTGGGTGTCCATTGGAAGGACTGATGCTAAAGCTGAAACTCCAATACTTTTGCCACCTCATGCGAAGAGTTGACTCATTGGAAAAGACCCTAATGCTGGGAGGGATTAGGGGCAGGAGGAAAAGGGGACAACAGAGGATGAGATGGCTGGATGGCATCACTGACTTGATGGACATGAGTTTGATTATATGCATTTTAACAATCTGTATGTGATAGGCTATACCTGACTGTATGCTTGTACGAAATGAATAGAATAGGATGCAAAACTAGATCCTTGAGACGAGTTTAGGAGTTTTTGATTTACCAAACTTAAATAAAGGTTATAAAGAGAGTATGGTTCTTGGCCCCAGTAGCTTCCCAGTCTAGATTTTCAGGCAATCTGCTTTGTTATGCAGTTATACTTAGACTTAAAGGTGTGTCCAGTTATTAAAGATCTACTTCATGTTCTATGTCCAGGGAAATTCCTTATAATACTGGTGTTGTGCGATAGGAATGCCATAATCAGTACAGGCAAGCGATGGTGAACCTGGCTTTCACTGATTCCCAGCAGTTACGTTTCCAGGAACATGATGTAACTTGTGGAATAGCCAAATCCTTGAGCTAACAAGTAGTGATCTAACTGGGTTTACTGCAATCATTCTGAATTATTGAGGGAACTTCTAAGTGTGTTCTTAGTTTGAAATTTGGCTTACCAAAATCTTGGCAAAAGAGGTGCATTTTAAAACAAACAAAACCAAAAAACATCTTAAATCCAAAATTGCCTTAAATTTGTTAAAAGTAGTTTAAAATAAAATTATGTGAATTTAAAAAAATTAAAATTTGAAATTATCAAATGTCTTATTATGTGCGTGTGCTAAGTTGCTTCAGTCGTGTCAGACTCTTTGCAACCCTGTGGACTGTAGCCCAGCATGCTTCTGTGTCCATGGTGTTCTCTAGGCAAGGATACTAGAGTGGATTGCCATGCCCTCTTCCAGGGGGTCTTCCTGACCCAGGGATCAAACCTGTGTCTCTTGTGTCTCCTGCATTGGCAAGCAGGTTCTTACCACTCGTGCCGCCTGGGAAGCCCCCTTATTATGTAATATTAACTAATATTTACAGAGATTAAAAAACATATTAAAGATTTTAGTAACAAAGATAGACCTATATTTTAAAATAAAACAATATAGTCTATCAGATAGGGATAGAATTCTTTTCTTTCAAAATTGCATGTCTTCTGCTTTTGAATTCATCATGTAAGGTGATTGGGATGACCTGTTTCTAAATTCAAAATCAGAGCAGCTTAGATTATAATTTGCAGATTTTCAGCCTGTTCAAGTCAAGTACTTGCAAGAAACTTTTATATGTCAAAAGCACATGTTACCTGCTTAATACATTTCATGAATAAATCAGTAAATAGAATGAATAATAAATAAATGAGTGAACCATCTGTCAAGGTGCAATGAGAGTGACGATATAGAATTTACTGTTACTGAGAGACAGAATGATTTTAATGTTTCCAAGTTTCATAGTCACTGTTTATAAAATAAAAACAATAGGTCAGCCGTATTTGCAGTGTCATATTAACTGCAATAATATATACAATATGCCTAACAACTCCTAGCCCATGATGGTAAATGTTCCCTTCCTCCATGCTGAAAATGTAGTCTTACTTAAAAAAAAGAACCTGAAATCTCCTTGCTGGCACTGAATAAAGACTTTTGGAGAGGCCAGTCTAATTGATGAACTCTTATTTCCATGATTTCTAGCATCTTATCCATGAAGATCATTTCCTAAAGGAAATTTCCATTCTTTACCTCATTCTTAATCACTAACTCATATTTTTAATTCAGGGTTTATAAAAACTGTTGCTCAAAAATGTAGAGGCAATATGACTGTGGTTACTTTTTACAGACTTGTGTTCAACCTTGAAGAAACTCCTAGAATTTCTTACATTACAAGTTGAAAATCAGTGACTACCATTCTCTCGAACCTTTATTGAGTTTTAACTCTGCTAATTGTAGAAGTTGTAAAGATACACAAAGCATACACTTGGTCCTGGGGAGCTAATTGTATATGAGAAAAGACAAGCTTGTCTAATATTTTAGAAAGTGTGAAGTATTAGAAGAGAGACATGTATAGACAGAATGGGAACAGAGAGACAACAAATGATTTAATCTTGGAAGTTGAAGAAGCCTTCATAGAGAATGCTGCATTTGTTTTAGGGCCCTGGAAGACGAACAGGCATTTGCCAGGAGGGAATGAGGAAGATGAGGATGGGTGTCTAAATGCAGGAAGGCAAGTACTAGCAGATATACCATTATGCTTATGTGTACCTGGAGCAGTTGTTTGCCAATAAAAAATCTTTTTAAAAATGAGACTATATAGAATTACACATGAAAAGAAAGAAAAGCAAAGCTGCCTTTATGACGTATGGAGGAAGGCTTAGAGTCACAGCTACTTTCTCAGTGGCGCACCCACGGTAGCAGTGGGGACTCTCGGAGAGGAGGACAAGCGTGGCAGGAAGCCATGTAGACCAGGGCTGGGTCGCTTTAGGCAGATTGGGCCTTGTCCTCTGAGGGTTTAGGAGTCATCAAACATTTTTAAGGAGGCGAATAGCATCAACTCTGTTAGAAAGAGAGTGCTGGGCAGTCTGTCAAGTGGGTCAGTGTAGAGATGCAGAGTAGAGACCTGTTGATTGGAATTCCAGGATTCCAGGTGTTATCAAAAGATGGAACTAATCTGTATAGATCTGAGTTTTGATTTTGGTTCTTTCTCTGCCAGACTACATGACCTTTAATCACATAATCTTTAATTTAAAAAGGGACATTTTATGTGTACTAATTCATCTACCTCCCAATTTAGATGTCCCCTTAATAATGCAGAGGCTTGCCAGGTGGCTCAGTGGTAAAGAATCCACCTGCCATTGCAGGAGACTTGGGTTCAATTCCTGGGTCAGGAAGGTCCCCTGGAGGAGGAAATAGCAACCCACTCCAGTATTCTTGCCTGGAAAAATCCCATGGACAGAGAGCCTAGTGGGCTACAGTCCTTAGGGTCACAAAGAGTCAGATGCAATTGGACACACACACACACACACACACACGAACAGTGCAACTGACAAACAATTAGGCCATTGCATGGCTTAGAACATTTGCATGGCATGAAGTCTACTACATTGGAAAGAATCCCATTCTTTCTTGGTAACCCTAATTGCATTTAAAACCAGAAAAACAAGCAAAATCTTCCTTTATTTTCTGGCTAGACCAAGTCTTCTGTTGAGCAGTTTTACTAGATAGTCTTCAGCTATTTATGCATAGCCCTCAAATTCTTACTCACCTTTTCTTCTCCAAGCAAATCTTTCAGAGTTCATGGAACATAAATTTCAGACCAGTTGCTATCTTGGTTGCACTATGTAGATGCTCTGTATTCTCACTGTGAGCTATTAAAACACAGAATCCAGAACTGATTCAAGTTCATCAGAGGTGGGTTGAACAGTGTAGTATACAATGAATGGAGGTTGATATTTCTTGATTTAGAAGTGCTACTTCTTAAAGAAGCATATGATTACAATAATATTTTAATAGCCTGTAGTCAACTCAGACCCTGTATCCTTTAGTTAGTCTATTAACCCATCCTGTCCTCAGGCCCTCTAGCTTGACAGTAAAGGTCACACCTGCCTCCTGTTTATGGTTATTATGGGTAATATGATGTTAAATTAAATTTATAGGCAATGTTGTACTTGAAATTCAAGGTGACCTCCTTGTTGTGCAGATGTAGTTTTAAGAAAGACAAAAGAACCATTGACAAGAAAGTAACCTATATCAAAAGTATATTAAATGGCCTCAGGAAAAAAATGTGTTTCCTAGCATTTTGCATTCTGTGACCCTTCCTACTTCTGTTTTACCAATAAAACATTTAGCCTGACTGCTCTATAAATAGATTTTCAACTTATATTGCCAGATAATACATAATTTGATGAGAGTGAAGATGATTTTCCTGAGAGGCTAAGTTAATTGGTTTATATATTTTTGTCTTGTATGTGTCTCAGTTTTTCCCTTGGCTTCTAAGCTTTTGAGGCGAATGTTACTTTCTCCAACAGAATATTTTCTTGGCTGACTTCAACCAAGGAGTGACCAAGTCTGCTCTATATTTTCTGGCAATGATGTTGCAGTAATCAGAATAAAATAAGGTCCTAAGGAGAATCTGGCTCAGACAGTAGAAGTTACAGAGTGAAAACAAACACATCCTTACTATTAGCTCTCTACATGCTGGGAGTGGAACAGTGACAGTCACATTCAAGTGCAATTTTAAAAGCAATTTCCCTGGATCATTTCGATAAGACCCCTCTCTTTTTATTGTATAAGTGGAATCCATAAGCTTTTAGAAGGTGCGTTGTGTTCTTTACAGGTTGCTGAGCATCACTATAACACTGAAACTCTGTTGATTGTGCTGGTGAACTGGCTCTGAGGATTTAAAAAAATAAATAAAAAATAAAAAACACTGCATATATAGTCACCACCTCTGCTGTGGTCACATCAGTCTTACTCAAATACTTTGTGGGAACAACAGACATAGAATCCAAGTTTTTAGCTTGAACTTTTTTCATTATGAATCTAAGAAACATATGAATCACTGACAAAAATTATAAGTACTCTTAAGAATTATAGCTGTTTTGTCAAGATCCTTTTGTCAGTGTTCTGTTGATTGACCTAGTATTTTATTTCCTCAGCTCACTGGAACTTTAAGTGTGTTTCATCTCTTTAAGTATGAACTTTCTTTAAGAGAAGAACAATGTATATTACTGATATGCTCTTGGCCACTTTTAAAACATGGATTAGTATCTGCATAATACCATTAGTCAGGAAAAATGTACCTTTGGTGCCAGACAAGTCTAAATAAGATTTTAATGCATGATGAAATTTAAACATAAGAAATACTGAAAAATAAAAATTTAAGTTTTGTCAAAACTCTTCAGTGAATTACAGGAGAATAAATACAAAGAGGACTAAAGCTAATGTTTGGTCAATAAGATGAACATCTACTCTAAATGATCTGTATTTCTTGGTTGAACTTTGGAATAAATGGGATACAATTTCAACCATATAATCCTATAATTTTGCATGCATAGTTTATTATGGTTTCGTCCCTAGTGGAAAGTAGTTTTGTGAATATTGAAATGTAATGGACAATGTTTTTGAGTAAATTTCTATCCATTTCTAACTGTACTTACTTACTTATTTACCTCTGAAAGAATTGAACAGTTCTCCTAGAGTGATTCTATCCTTTTTTTCACACATCATTTTATATTATGTTCAATATAAACCTCATATATATAAAAGTTGAGTGAATAATGGAGTTATAGCTGGCATAAGAATGAATACATTGTCTTACAGGATGTATATAAGCTCTACTACACTTTTTGTTTTTCATATTGTGATTTCAAATTTCTTTCCTCTTCTTAGTCGGATTTTTAATCTACTGATCTTTCTGGTCTTTCTTCCCTGCTTGAAATCCTGAACCCCAGAGACTTACTGTCTCCATCACAGAATACAGTAAATATGGGGTGTGTTTGGTTAGAGAAGTGGATGCCTGGTAGGTGGGTAAAAGAACCGAGGGAATCAATGGGTGGGTAGTTAGGTATGTGCATGGACGGCGCAAAAGTGGCGCCTCTTCCCTCCACCAAATCTCTGAAATCCTGGAGACCTAGTGGTTCATCTGTGATCTCTGGTGTCTTGAGTTTCAGCTTATTGCATTTTAGAGTATGCTTTAAAACTACAAAGCATGGATGTGAATTTGGACTCTCTAATGTCTTAAAAGACGTTATAAAAGGCTTAGGCTGTTAATTTTATAACAGTAGAACATCTTTGATTTTTCCTAAAATTTGTATTTTATAAATGGGGTGTGACTTTATAGCAAAGATATGACTTCTCCAGAGACAATGAATATCTCAGTATCTGATTATCCTCATGGAACATCTGTTGATGTGGTTTATGATTTTTTAAATAGATAGTGAAAGTGAAAGTCGCTCAGTCATGTCCGACTCTTTGCAACCCCACGGACTATACTGTCCATGGAATTCTCCAGGCCAGAATACTGGAGTGGGTAACCTTTACTTTCTCCAGGGGATCTTCCTGACCCAGAAATCAAATCGGCATCTCCTGCATTGCAGCCGGATTCTTTACCAACTGAGCTATCAGGGGAGCCCATATGACCAATCTATTTTGTTTGATTAAAGTGATAATTATAAATATTGGTTTACCACTAATCTCACATGTAAATTCATAGTGAGACCAAAATATGAAAGTCTTATTTAATTTCAGTTTTTTTTTTTTTTTTTTTACTGTTTATTAATTCATTTGCTGATAAGTATTTTTCTTTGTTTTTCTCCGATGACTTTATACTGCTTTTTCCATGAATTTTGATAGTTGACAAACCTGATGGCACTTCTGTTAGGGATATTATGTATTTTTAACAGTGTGTTACAATCAGGTAAACTTCAGTCCAGCTTAGGACATTTGTGTTGTCAATTTAGAAATCCTTTGCCAAGCCCTCACAAGAGTATTGACAAAGGATCACTTTTAAAGTAAATCTCCTTATATTTTGTCTAGACTACTAAGTACTAACTACATCTTCTCTGCAGAGAATCAGATTAGGCCAGGAGAGTTTTATGTCTTCATTATGCCATTATTGCAGTGCATGGTGTTTGGATAAAATATAATTTCCTGGTATCTCTAAGTAGGATATAAATAAGCAAAAACTTTTTAGGAATAATAGCAATTTCATTACATTCACATGAGAACCTCATATATGTGCTTGTCAAAATATTTATTGCTATAATAAACCATAAAATTGCTCGATATTAATTAAATAGATGTTACATATTCAGTTGGCTACTAAAGTATAATTGATTTGCATTTCTGTATATTCAGGAAACAAAATAGTTTATTAAATAAAAAATTACTTCTGAGACATGTAACAGTTTAAGGGTTAGTATAGATATTTAATCCCTTGATGAAAGGTCTGTAATATCTGCAATATTTGGAAAGCCTTACATAAAAAATATTTGCATTATTGCCAGAAAGCAGTGGGAATAAATGATAGCATTTTGTTTGTTAGCATGCCATGATGTCCCCCTGAGTTACAAGTATATTTGAGACTATAACAATTCTGATGAAATAAAGTTAAATACAGATGAAGTATTTTAAGTGACTGTCATCCATTTTTGAGTGTACTTCAGCATCTCAGTATTAAATACCACAATTGTCCTTAAGTTCACAAGGGTTGCCAAGATGTGTGGGTCAAGTATGCTAAAATTTTAAAAGTATATTCTAGAATGTGTATTATTTTTTTTCTTGACAGGTTAAAACCTATGATATTTAGAATGGAAGCATTAAATATCACATAAATTGTTTCTAGCCTTGTTTTTCAGTGCGGTGGTTAGTTTTCATGGAGAGACCAATTTAATCTGCGTGAATTAAAAAAACCAGATTATTGGGACTTCCCTGGTGGTCCAATGGCTAGGACTCCAGGCTCCAAATGTAGGGGCCCAGGTTTGATCCCTGGCTTGGGAACTAAATCCCGCACGCTCTAACTAAAGATCCAGAACAGCCGAATAAACAAATAAAACTGATTTTAAATGCTCTCTATTTCTTAAAGAAAAAAGCAAAAAACATCATTACTCTTTACATTTCATTTGTATGTTTATTATCCTTATTGATCATCAATCTGCATAAAAATAATTTTATTAATTTTTAGAAGTGATTGAAAAGTATGCATTTAGTACTTAGAGAGGGTACTTTATTTGTAGTTGAAGAAGAATGTGTTTTATTTCAAGGATTATTGTTTAGTTCCTCAGTCGTGTCCAGCTCTTTGTGATGCCATGGACTGTAGCGCACCAGGCCTCCCTGTCCTTCACCATCTCTAAGAGCCTGCTCAAACTGTCCATTAAGTCAGTGATGCCATCCAGCCATCTCATCCTCTGTCATCCCTTTCTCCTCCTGCCTTCAGTCTTTCCCAGCATCAGGGTCTTTTCTAATGAGTCACCTGTTCGCATCAAGTGGCCAAACTGTTGGAGCATCAGCTTCAGCATCAGTCCTTCCAATGAAGATTCAGGGTTGATTTCCTTTATGGTTGACTTGTTTGATCCCCTTGCAGTCCAAGGGACTCTCAAGAGTCTTCTCCAACACCATAGTTCAAAAGCATCAATTCTTAGGCGTTCAGCCTTCTTTATGGTCCAGTGCTCAAATCCATACAGGACTACTGGAAAAACCATAGCTTTGACTAGACAGATCTTTGTTGGCAAAGTAATGTCTCTGCTTTTTAATATGCTGTCTAGGTTTGTTATAACGTTTCTTCCAAGAGGCAAGCATCTTTTAATTTCATGGCTGTAGTCACCATCTGAAGTGATTTTGGAGCCCAAGAAAATAAAATCGATCACTGTTTCCATTGTTTCCCAATGCGTTGTTTCCCAGCATTGCCATGAAGTGATGCGACTGGATGTCATGGTCTTAGTTTTTTGAATGTTGAGTTTTAAGCCAGCTTTTTCCACTCTCCTCTTTCATCTTCATCAATAGGCTCTTTAGTTTCTCTTTACTTTCTGCCATATGGGTGGTATCATCTGCATATCTGAGGTTATTGATATTTCTCCTAGCAATCTTGATTCCAACTTGTGCTTCATTCAGCCCAGCATTTCACATGATGTAGCCTGCATATGTTAAAATAAGCAGGGTGACAATATACAGCCTTGACATACACATTTCCCAATTTTGAACCAGTCCTTTGTTCCATGACCAGTTCTGTTTGTTGCTTCTTGACCTGCATCTAGATTTCTCAGGAGGCAGGTAAGGTGATCTGGTATTCCCATCTCTTGAAGAATTTTCCAAAGTTTGTTGTGATCCACACAGTCAAAGGTTTTAGCATAGTCCATGAAGTAGAAGTAGATGTTTTTCTGGGATTCTCTTGCTTTTTCTATGATCCATCCAGACGTTGGCAATTTGATCTCTGGTTGCTCTGCCTTTTCTAAATACAGCTTGAATATCTGGAAGTTCTCAGTTCATGTACTGTTGAAGCCTCGCTTGAAGAATTTTGAGCATTACTTTGCTAACATGTGACATGAGTGCAGTAGTTTGAACATTCTTTGACATTGCCTTTCTTCAGGATTGGAATGAAAACTGACGTTTTCCAGTCCTGTGGCCACTGCTGAGTTTTCCAAATTTGCTGGAATATTGAGTGCAGCACTTCAACAGCATCATCTTTTAGAATTTGAAATAGCTCAACTGGAATTTCATCACCTCCACTAGCTTTATTTGTAGTGATGCTTCCTAAGGCCACTTGACTTTGCCCTCCAAGATTTTGGCTCTAGGTGAGTGATTACACCATCGTAGTTATCTGGGTTGTGAAGATCTTTTTTGTACAGTTCTTCTGTGTATTCTTGCCACCTCTTCTTAGTATCTTCTGCTTCAGTTAGGTCCATACCATTTCTGTCCTTTATTGTGCCCATGTTTGCATGAAATGTTCCCTTGGCATCTCTAATTTTCTTGAAGAGATCTCTGAAAGTGAAAGTCACTCTTTGCAACCCCATGGACTATACAGTCCATGGAATTCTCCAGGTCAGAATACTGGAGTGGGTAGCCTCTCCCTTATCCAGGGGATCTTCCCAACCCAGGGATTGAATCCAGGTCTTCTCCAACATTACAGGTGAATTCTTTACCAGTTGAGCCTCAAGGGAAGCCCTAAGAGATCTCTAGTCTTTCCCATTCTATTGTTTTCCTCTATTTCTTTGCGTTACTCACTTAGGAAGGCTTTCTTATCTCCTTGCTATTTTTTCGAAATCTGCACTCAGATAGATTTATCATTCCTTTTCTCCTTTATTGTGTTCTTATTTCTTTTTACATTGTTTAGTAGACACAATGTCATTTAAGATATTGAGAATCTGAGTAACCTAAAAGAGAGTGTTTTCTGGGAAATAAAAAGTTACTTTAAGACATTTATAGTCTCCACAGTTTTACTTCCAATTTTAATTGTAAGAAGCAAACCAAGAAAATCTATTCTTTTTTTTTTTTTTTTTTGCATTTGAATCTTTGATCCTCAGCCAGGGATCAAACCCACCCCGCCACTGCAGTGGAAGTGCGAGTCTTAACCACTGTACTGCCAGGGAAGTCCCAATATATTCTTGCTTATGGAAGATAAACGCTTTGTGTAAATTTTCATTTAAAAAGAGAATTGTCACTTTGAACCTTATGTCTTTGAATTTATTGGGATTATGATTTATTAAAATTATTGAGATAATCATTGCTTATCTTTAAAACTCAACCTAAAGTCATTTTAGATATGTAATCTGCTATATGAAATGAAACACCAAGTGCATTTAATTTTGGAATTCAGCCTTGTCCTGGCAAAATGCCCATTACATTTTTCAGATTATTTTAAAACCTAGTAATAAATTCTGATTCTGAAATAATTGAGTTTTTATTAGCCTGAAAATAGAGCACTTCTCCCAAAACTTTTACCCATCTGCCACGTTAATCATACAGTTTTAACAGGTGCTTCTCACTTAGCTTACACAAAGTATAGATTGGAAGGAAAATAGAGTCCTACTCTTGGGTGCACCCTTAGACGGTATTGGAATATGTAGAAACTGGACTGTGTCTTCTAAGGTTTTTTGTTGTTTTCTTTTAATGAAAGGTATTCTGACACCATTACTAGTGCCATTTATAAGACTATAAAGTGATTTATTGACTGAATTTTAATTGATATTTTGAAAATGTTGCAAATAGTGTATAGTCACTTTGAAGCATGAATTCACACAAAACATATTTCATTTTGAATATTGCATGGCTTCCTTTGATTCCCAGACTCTTTCTTATACCTAATCAGTATTGCTTTTATTTTTCCCCTCTTTATAGGTAAATGGGGGAAACTTCAGCTAATTTTTTTCAAGTAATTTTTTATTGAATCAATGTTTAATAGATTTATGCTTTTTCTTCATTATTGAAATCATATTGAGAGAAAAAATATTCATGACTTTGCAGAAATAAAATTTGTTGTAAATTGATATTCATCTCTCAAATATTTAAAAGTGGGCCTTTTCATTCCATTGTCTTTAGATATTTAAAGATTGTGCAGTTTACTAATGATGTGCTGGCTTCTGAAGATGATGTGCTAATTTATGGATATTTTGTTTAGAAGATGAATGCAGATTTTATTTGACTCATCAAGATTTGGAGAGGTATATACTCTTCAATGGAGAAGGCAATGGCACCCCACTCCAGAACTGTTGCCCGGAAAATCCCATGGATGGAGGAGCCTGGTAGGCTGCAGTCCATGGGGTCGCTAAGAGTCAGACACGACTGAGCGACTTTGCTTTCACTTTTCACTTTCATGCATTGGAGAAGGAAATGGCAACCCACTCCAGTGTTCTTGCCTGGAGAATCCAATGGATGGAGTAGCCTGGTGGTCTGCAGTCCATGGGGTTGCACAGAGTCGGACACGACTGAAGTGACTTAGCAGCATACTCTTCAAAACAGTCACATTTTTCCTTCTGTTACAATTTTGATTACCAAATATATCATAGTTATCTTTAGTTTTGTTATGGCATAAGTAAACCTACTATAAGGATATGTAATTCATTCTAAAATAATCAAGGACTTTTGTAATTAATTTTAAAATAAAATGAATCATCTTTTGGCTTACATGTCACCCATTAATTCTGTATGGGAATTTGATTACTATGTCTGTATGGTTTTTCCTCCAGACAGTTTCTTTATTTGATATCATAACTACTCATCTGGGATTGAATTCTTAATGTTTTACCATCGCAAGTTTAATAAAACTGTGAACTGATTCTATAAAGCTATCAAAAGGCTTGCTTATAATTGAGTCTGTGATTCAATATGTCTCAGAACTTGAAATATTTTTTTAAATTAATTAGCTGACTTTTTAAAAATAACTTATCCTGTTTCTTTAGATATGCATATCTAACTTATGTTCTCAGGCTTAAAGTTGTTTTCTTTTAAGAAATACATGTTTTGACTTGTTAGAATTTCAATATTTAAGAATTGGAAAAGCTTATTTCTTTATAAGTTGATTTTTATAACATGTCTTTTCAGACACACCAAATTAGGTTTTACTGTAGAAATTCATTATGCCTGCTTACAGCATACTTATTTAGTCACTAAGTTGTGTCTGACTCTTGCCACCCCATGGACTGCAGCATGCCAGCTTTCCTGTCCTTCACTGTCTCCCAGGTGAAAAGAGGAGAGTGAAAAAGCCACCTTAAAACTCAATATTCAAAATACTAAGATCATGAAATCTAGTCCCATCACTTCATGGCAAATAGAAGGAGAAAATTCAGACTCGTGTTCATTGAGTTGGTGATGCTATCCAACCATCTCATCCTCTATCGCCACCTTCTCCTCCCTTTTTTAATCTTTCCCAGCATCAGTCTTTTCTAATGAGTCAGCTATTCAAGTCAGGTGGCCAAATATTGCAAATTCAGCTTCAACATCAGTTCTTCCAATGAATATTCAGGGTTGATTCCCTTTAGGATTGACTGGTTTGATCTCCTTGCTGTCCAAGGGACTCTCAAGAATCTTCTCCAGCACCACACTTTGAAAGCATCAATGTTTGGCACTCAGCCTTCTTTATGATCCAACTCTCACATTTGTACATGACTACTGGAAAAACCATAGCTTTGACTATCTGGACTTTGCTTGGCAAAGTGATGTCTCTACTTTTTAATATGTTGTCTACATTTGTCATGGCTTTCCTTCCAAGGAACAGGTGTCTTAATTTCATGGCTGCAGTCACTCTCTGCAGTGATTTTGGAGCCCCCCCAAAATAAAATCTGTCACTGTTTCCACATTTTCTCCTTCTATTTGCCATGAAGTGATGGGGCCAGATTTCATGATCTTAGTTTTTTGAATGTTGAGTTTTAAGGCAGCTTTTTCACTCTCCTCTTTCAACCACATCAAGAGGCTCTTTAGTTCCTCTTTGCTTTCTGCCATTAGACTGTCATCTAAATATCTGAGGTTGTTGATATTTCTCCCAGAAATCTTGATTCCAGCTTGTGCTTCATTCAGCCCAGCATTTCACTTGATGTACTCTGCTATATCATTGAAGTTAAATAAGCAGAATGACAGTGTACAGCCTTGATGTACTCCTTTCTCAATTTTCACCTGGTCTTTTATTTCATGTCTGGTTCTAATTATTGCTTCTTGTCCTGCATAGAACTTCTCAGAAGACAGGTAAAGTGGTCTGCTATTCCCATCTCTTTGAGAATTTTCCACAGTTTGTTGTGATCGACACAGCCAAAGGCTTTAGCATAGTTAATGAAGCAGAAGTAGATGTTTTTTTGAAATTCCCTTTTTCTGTGATCCAGTGTATGTTGGCAATTTGATCCCTGGTTCCTCTGCCTTTTCTAAAACAGTGTGTACATCTAGAAGTTCTTGATTCACATATTGTTGAAGCCTAGTTTGAAGAGTTTTGAGCATTACCTTGCTAGCATGTGAAATGAATGCAATTGTGCAGTAGTTTGAATATTTCTTTGGTATTGCCCTTCTTTGAGATTGGAATGAAAGCTTACCTTTTCCAATCCTATGGCCACTGTTGAATTTTCCAAGATTGCTGACATATTGAGTGCAGTGCTTTAACAGCATCATCTTTTAGAATTTGAAATAGCTCAGCTGAAATTCCATCACCTCTGCTAGCTTTGTTCATAGTAATGCTTCCTACTTGACTTCACACTCCAGGATGTCTGGCTCTAGGGGAGTGGCCACACCATCGTGATTATCCAGGTCATTAAGACCTTTTTTTGTACAGATCTTCTGTATATTTTTGCCACCTCTTTGTAATCTCTTTTGCTTCTGTTAGGTCCTTACAGTTTCTGTCTTTTATCATGTCCATCCTTGCATAAAATGGTGTCCCCTTGGTATCTCCAATTTTCATGAAGAAATCTCTAGTCTCTCGCATTGTTATTTTCCTCTGTTTTTTGCATTGTTCACTTAAGAAGGCTTTCTTATATCTCCTTGCTATTGTTTGTAACTCTGCATGCAGGTGCGTGTATCTTTCCCTTTCTCCATTACCTTTCGCTTCTCTTCTTTTATCAGCTATTTGTAAAGACTCTTTACCTTATTTGTAAAACCACTTTGCCTTTTTCTTTCCTTTTTCTTTGAGATGGTTTTGGTCACCACTTCTTATACAATGTTATCAACCTCTGTCCATCGTTCTTCAGGCACTCTGTCTACCAGATCTAATCCCTTGGAATCTGTTCTTCAATTCCACTGTTTAATTATAAGGGATTTGATTTAGGCCATACCTGAATGGCCTAGTGGTTTTCCCTACTTTCTTCAATTTAGTCTGAATTTTTCAATAAGGAGCAATGATCTGATCCACAGTCAGCTCCAGGTATTGTTTTTTCTGACTGTATAGCACTTCTATATCTTCAGCTGCAAAGAATATAATAATTCTTTGGAGAGAACAGTATTTCTCTCATCAGTTGGTCAGTTCTCTCATCAGAGGGTCAGTATTGACCATCTGATGTTGTCCATATATAATGTTGTCTCTTGTGTCGTTGGAAGAGGGTGTTTGCTGTGACCTGTGTGTGCTCTTAGCAAAACTCCACTAGCCTTTGCAGTGCTCCAGTGGCAAACTTGTCTGTTTCTCCAGGTATCTCTTGACTTCTTACTTTTGCATTCGAATCCCCTCTGATGAAAAGGACATCTTTTTCTTTTGGTATTAGTTTTAGAAGGTCTTGGAGGCCTTCATGCTATGCTAAGTCACTTCAGTCGTGTCCGACTCTGTGGGACCCCATAGACGGCAGCCCACCAGGCTCCCCCGTCCCTGGGATTCTCCAGGCAAGAACACTGGAGTGGGTTGCCATTTCCTTCTCCAATGCATGGAAGTGAAAAGTGAAAGGGGAGTCACTCAGTCGTGTCCGACTCTTAGTGACCCCATGGATTGCAGCCTACCAGGCTCCTCTGTCCATGGGATTTTCCAGGCAAGAGTACTGGAGTGGGGTGCCATTGCCTTCTCCGGAGGCCTTCATAGAAACGTTCAACTTCAGCCTCTTCAGCATTAGTGATTGGGGCATAGACTTGGATTACTATGAATGCTGTATGGTTTGCCTTGGAAATGAACCAAGATCATTCTGTCATTTTTGAGTCTGTCATTCTGTCAGACTCTTTCGTTGACTATGAGGGCTACTCCATTTCTTCTGTGGGATTCTTGTCCACAGTAGTAGGTATAATGGCCATCTGAACTGTTTGCCTATTTCGTCCATTTTAGTTCATTGATTCCTAAGATGTCTATTCTCCTGCTTGCCCATATCCAATTTACCTTCATGGACCTAGGCTTCACTGATAGCTCAGTTGATAAAGAATCTGCCTGCAATGCAGAAGACCCCAGTTCAGTTCCTGGGTCGGGAGGATCCCCTGGAGAAGGGATAGGCTACCCACTCCAGTATTCTCGGGCTTCCTTTGTGGCTCAGCTGGTAAACAGTCTGCCTGCAATGCAGGAGACCTGGGTTCAATCCCTGGGTTGGGAAGATCCCCTGGAGAAGGGAAAGGCTACCAACTCCAGTATTCTGGCCTGGAGATTTCCATGGACTATATAGTCCATGGGGTTGCAAAGAATCGTACACAACTGAGCAACTTTCACTTTCATGGACCTAATATTCCAAATTCCTTTGCAATATTGTTTTTTATAGCGTCAGACTTTACTTTCATCACCACATTTGTGACTGAACATCATTTCTGTTTTGGCCCAGACTCTTCAATCTCTCTGCAGCTACTTCTCTTCTCTTTCCCAGTAGCATGCTGGAGACCTTCCGACCTGAGGGGCTCAACTTCCACTGTCATATCTTTTTGCATAAAAAATGTTCATCACATTTTTGAGACAAGAATACTAGAGTGGTTTTCCATTCCTTCCTCAAGTGGACCACATTTTGTCAGAACTCTCCACTATGATCCATCCTTCTTGGGTTATCCTGCACAGCCTGGCTCATAGTTTCATTTAGTTATGCAAGCCTCTTCTCCACGACAAGGCTGTTATCCATAAAGGGATTCAGCATACTGTTATCCTTTTATTTTAACAAGTAGCTTGGTTTGAATGTACTTTATTCATGGTGGTAGAAGAGATTGATGCTAAATAATTTGATATTTGTTCTCTCCTCATATGTTGTCAACTGAAGGCTCGTGAAGTCAAGGTAGATAGGTTAAGTGCATTAAGGTCCTAAGGTTGGATATTATTTTTGTAGCTTATTATTTATTTTAGCAAGAGCTATACAGGCAGTTCTGATAGCATTGATTTATCTTCCATGCACTCGTCCCAGAAGTCAAACTAATCCATTAGGAAATGGGTTACTGCTACTACTAAGTCGCTTCAGTAGTGTCCCACTCTGTGTGACCCCATAGACAGCAGCCCACCAGGCTCCCCCGTCCCTGGGATCCTCCAGGCAAGAATACTGGAGTGGGTTGGGTTAACCCTCCAATTTTAGTGAAAACAAGTGAGGTACGTTTATAATGAGTAAGCACTGATTCCACCTTCCCTCCCTTTTCCTTTTTTGGAAATGCTCTGGAATAGTAATAGCAAGACAACCTAACACAGACTACAAAGCTGCTGTTTCTCAAGTAAAACTAGAATAGTGCCTTAATTAAGATACGGTTCTAAACTTTTTCTGAGGTATTTTAATGAAATATCCGACAACTCATACAATTTCAAAGCAGTTATGTTCAATTGTTAAGCATAGCTTCTGAGCACTGTTGGTATATTCTTGTACCTGACAGAGCTGTAAACTTCAGCTTCCATATGCATAAAAAACAGGCATGTGTGCACGTGTACAGACACCTCTACCTGAATTCAAATCAGGTTATCAAATAAAACATTAACCAGTTTCAGTTCAGTCTGGCTAATCAACCCAATAAATAGAATACAATTTAAAAAAATTGATAACGTTGACCATCTAAAAAATGTCAGGAACCACAACTTTCAGTTTAATTCTGGTTTCCTTTACAAGTCAGGAATCTGAATAGCTTGTTATATATGATCAAAGTAATAATAAAAATTATCCATGTCCCTTAAGTTTAATTTTTGTGAATCATTAATTTTTCCCAAATCTAAACAGTTTCCTCTCTCATCTTATCCTCTTACTTGCGTTGTTAGGAAATTTTTTGTTTATATCATTTTTTGTTTTTGGTCCCTGTTCCAGGCACTTAATATGCCTCAATATAGATGTACCAAAAGAAATAAAGAATAAACAAATGTTTCATAAGACCTAAAAAAACCCTAAAAACCAGAAAAAGCATCTTTTAAATCTCTTAGATTTGAGGATAAAGCCTTCATGTCTTCAATCCCTAGACTTGAGAGAGAGGGGTAGTAGATTTTAGAGTTCATCTGTTCATAAAGTCAATATGATGTGGAAAATGTCTTTCTCGTTAACAAGTAGAGATACCTCTCTAGTTCAGTAATGCCAATCATGCATTATATAACTATACAGGATAAATTATTGGAACTTTGATACATATAGTTTCCATAGAAGTTGGGTGTTTCACAGACCCTTCCAAGATGACTCACCTAATGGCTTGGTCATTGGTATTACAAATCTAGTCATGTGTGTGTGTCTGTGTGTGTGTGCACACACACACACATGTGCAGACACATGCCTGTGTGCTGTGGCTAAGGGTCAAGGAGATATCTAAGTAACGGTGAAAATACATTTAGTTTTTGCAAATATGAAGGAAAAGACTTTGTTCTTCTTAGCTATGAAAACATGAGCATGTCAGTCACTGTTTTCATGAATAAGGGTATGTTTTGGAATTTTTGTGAAAGGATGAAGCATTTGGATAGGCTTTTAAATGATGCAGCTCTGAATAAATTTTCTGTAAAATAACTTTCTTACTTGAATAATTTCACCAAGGCAACAAGTCATATAATATGTTCCCCTAGAACATTGCCTCTAGAGCTTGGCAAATGTTATCTCGTATAGAAGGACAATCCTCTTTCTCATAAATGCCATGTATTCTATCTATAATGTTTCTCCCTAAGATAAAACTTAAATGTTTTCTCTAACTCCTCTTCCCATCATCAAGTAGAATGTCGTCTATTCATCTACTTTGAATGAGTGACCAAGATGACATTTGAGCTGGCGGTTCCGGGAACTTGATGGGATTACTTTAATGGTGTGAGCATGGGGTTATCTTTCCCAAGTGGTGCATAAGAGTCGCTCACAGACTTAAGTTTAGTCTAGATAGTCTTCAATGTCTGTTTCAGTAAGTGGCTCAAGATTATTGGAAAATTCTTTGTGTGTCACAAAATCTTTTTCTCATTATGAGTATCTCAAGAATAAACTTTTAACCTTTGTTAGCATGAAATTGACCATGTCTCCCTATCACAGTCTTAAGCTCTGGGAACTGAGTCCACACCCTTGTTTCAGGGAATTCATCTCACACACCGTGTGTGTTGTGGTAGCTTCCACAGCTATAGATTTAAGCTGCCACTCTATATCCACCATTTGCATTCAGCTTAGGTTCCAGGTGGCTCCTCTTCTGTGTCACACTGTTCTTAAATTTAGCATGTGCCAAATCATGCTAATCATTTAAACTTATCATTACTTCCCAGTTTTCCCACGTCCTTGAATAACACTTTCAACCACTTGATGTGGTTCAAATATTAGAGCTGATTTTACCTCCATTTTAGTGTTGTTTACCTTTTACCCAGGTAGGAAATTATCTTTCTGTGTATAATTCTTGACTTGAAAGCATGACACTTCCCTGCCTAAGTCTGTCTCAAGCCTTACTGCCATCCTGAGAGTCAAATCCAAACTCTACCGTGTCCTCTTAAGATTTTATATAATCTTACAACTGCTGCCTGTCTGCCTTTTTTCCTATCACACTGGTTCCCTGTCTGTTCTTCACAGAAGTCAAGTTCATTGCCATTCAGGACCTTTGGACTTGCTGACGGTTCTTGGAATTGTCTTTTCTCAGATGTGTCTGTGTATGGCTTCAGCTCTTAAGTAGCTTTCTCACATACACCAGTCCATCCCTATCACATCATTCTGTTTTAATGATTTCAAGATTAAAAATACTATTCTTTATTTCAAACTTGCCTTTTCCCAAATTTTTGGTTAATGTCCTTTCTCTTAAGAAATGATAGTATGTGATAATATGGTATGTCTCTGGGCCAATTCACAACCTTTTACATTACTTTCAGAAACATTACTCCTATCACTAAAAACATTGTGTTGAAGCCCTTATGTGTCTGATATAGCCCTGCTTCTTTGACTTTCCTGCTGTATAGAAGTGCTTTTCCTGTCATGTCCTTCATTTTCCAAAACCTGTTTAATGGGATTACCAGTAATCCATTACTGGTATCACTGCAGTGAATGGGTTATAAAAACTCTGTGTATATGTTTGTTTATTATGTAGATTTTATGTGCGTAATATGTTAACTTGTGTTTCTGGATGATGGGGGCTCTTGGTACTTCCAAACTGAGATTGTTAGCTCTTTGAGAGCTGAATTGTCATTTCTCTTTAGCGTGTTTCTCACTAAGTATAGTGGTGGTGGTAGTACCCATTTTTATAAATTAACTATTTTCCAGGCCTTGTGCCAGGCTGTTAACAAACATGATCTCATTTAATCCTGACAACTCAGTGAACTGGTTACTATTATAACCCCTACTTAATATCTTGAGGAAATTGCCCAAGGTTATACAGCAAACAAGAGACAAAGGCAAGATGTGAACCCTGTCTGTCTCGGGAACTGCCATTCTGAAACAGCTATTCAGTGCAGCCTACTCCATGCCCTTTAAGTTCTTAGTGATTCTCACTGGCTACACTCAGTGTATCCAGAGAGAGACATCCAGACTTCTCTTTGCTTTCTTTCAGTAGATTGTCAGTTAAGTGTGTGGGAGATAGAATATTAAAAGTCAGCTTGCTATGTTGGTGAAAATCTAAAGAAACAAACTATTAATAACAGTTTATTAGTAACTTGGGCTTTCCAGGTGGCTCTAGTGGTAAAGAACCATGTGCCAATGCAGGAGACATAAGAGATGCGAATTCGATCCCTTCCCCTGTGTTGGGAAGATGCCCTGGAGGAGGGCATGGCAACCCACTCCAGTATTCTTGCCTGGAGAATCCCATGGACAGAGGAACTTAGTGGGCTACAGTCCACAGGGTCGCAAAGAGTCAGACATGACTGAAGTGACTTAGCACAGCACAGCACATTAGAAGCTTGGAAAATATTGACACATTTCATTTTTATTTAATTCACTAAAAGAAGAAGTCCCTCAACCTAGTCTACTTTTATGAGGGTGAGTCAAAGAGGTAAATTCTGAATGGGAAAGAGACACACCCAAAATGGGAAAGAGAAACACATCTAAATTAGTGAAAGAGTTTTTAAGACTCTTGGGTATTATGGGACTGAGTACTAGGAAAGGACTATACAATCATAATATGACTATAAGGTAGATTGCAAATAATTTAATTTTTGACTGAGGGCAGTTACGAAATTTGGAATGGTTTATCATTTATATACATTAATACTGCACAGTAGATACACTGGTTATTAATACTACTAAGTGGTTGATACTGGAATGTGTACTTTAATATACTTATTAATGATGACTACTTCTCTTCTTAAAATGTTCAGTATGCAGGGGATGGTTTTTTCTTATTTGATCTAAGGAGCTAGTACTTGGTGCTGTGAAGTAGGTCATGTAGAATATTAAGGAGGGAAGGGCAAAAGAAAACTTCCCCCTTTTGCTGCGGATGGCCAGGTTATATGTGGCGGCTAGACAAGCAGAGCTCAAAATGGGTGAAAATAAGAATAAAACAAACTAAATGTCACCCAACCCAGTGATGGGGCCATGCTTTTGTAATTGACAGTATTCTGTAGTTTTATAGTTTAAAATTCTAGTTAAGCATGTAACTTTTCTACTGTTCAATAAATAGTGAATTTAGACTTCTTGGTGTTCATAGTAGACCTCTCTTAATTTATTCCCCTCTGTCAAATACCATATTCTGCAGTTAAGTTAACTGAACTAGCCTCAGAGCCTCAGGGATCACACCTGAATTTCATTAGGGGAGTTTTAGTAATTAACATATGAAGGAATCTCACCACTCACAATTGCCTTCAACTGGTTAAGACAAGATGAGATGGAGCTTTTTCAAAAACTTTCTAGAAGCACAACTTTATTATTTTTTTGTGGCAAAATACTTGATTTTGCAGACTTTCAACACAGTCATGTTGTCTCTAAATACTGGGTGACTCATTTTCTTTTTCCGTTCTCTCCTATTCACGGTTTAGAGCACTAAACCTGGCTTTTGCCAGGGGCAGTCAAGTGACATTTTTTAAAAAGATTTATGTATTTACTTTATTATTTACTTATTTTTTTTATTTCATTGTTGTACACGAGCTTTCTCTAGTTGTGGCAAGCAAGGGCTACTCTCTGTTGGGGTGCACGAGCTTCTCATTTCGGCGGCTTCCCTTGTTGCAGAGCATGGGCTTCAGGTTCTCAGGCTTCAGTAGTTGAGCGCAGGAGCTCAGTAGTTGCAACTTGTAGGCTTAGTTGCTCCATGTCATATGGACTCTGCCCAGACCAGGCATTGAACCAGTGTCCCTTGCATTGCAAGGTGGATTCTTAACCACTGGACAACCAAGGAAGCCCCAAGTAACATTTTTTTAAACACCCCCAAACCTACTCATTTGAAATGAATTGTAAGGGAGGAATAATAACAAATATACTTTATAAAGTCACAAATGAGGTCATCCTCTGTTTCCAGAAAGAAAACCTTAAGCTTAGTGTTGTTTCTGTGCCTTCCAAAGCTATGGTTCATATCGTTTATTGTCTTAAGAAGAGAACTTTGCATCCAGTGGTAGGAGAAATCTGTCAGTAGGAATCATAGAAGATTCCTATGGTAGCTTTCTGGTAACTAAGCTTACATGTTTTTCACAACCCTCAAAAGCCCCGTCCTTTTTCCTAAGATGGCTTATTCATTGGTGTCTGTCTTACTGTTCTTTAGGAATAGGTGTTACTCCAAAAGGAATGGTGTCATGACTGAGGCAGCAATTATGGTGATGGTAGGTCTCAGTTGTACTCCTGTGTCTTGCAGTCCCACTTAGCCTCTGTAAGGAAATCAAGAGGTTTACCCATAGAACCTCAAGAAAACTTCCTTTTGCCTTCTTGAATGTCAGGCTCAAAATTATAAAATTTTACTGTTTTGATGGGACATCATTTATTTGGTACACTTTGATTTTTAGTATCTGCTGAATATGACCTTTTTTCATTTATGTACTCTAAAATTACTTACTGAACACATATTGTTTGCCAAAATTACTTACTGAACACATATTGTTTGGAACAAGGTTGTGAAATCTAAAAATTCAGCATAATCCAGAGACTTAATAAAAATTGTGCAAAACTTATTTAACATAGGAAATTATGATAAATGGCTATAACCCTGGTACTGAAAATTTGCTTATTTGGGTTTTCCTTATTAGTTTTTGAAAATTATCCTGTCAAGCCTTCTGCTTTTTAGTACATGTTAAGATATCATAGAAAGATGGTATTTCTAATGTTCCTACCATGGAGGGACGTTACAAAATAATAAGACCTGTAGTTTGAGAAACTTTGTAAATGTTTTTAAGAAAAAAATGCCAAGATTTACACTATGCTGTTTTTTATGGCAAATAAAATATTTCCAGAAATTAATTACTCTTATAAGATGACACCAGTTAGCTTAAAATATTCAAAATTTCACACATGTCAGTTTATCCTTGGTAAATGGCTTTCTCACTGATGTGGTCAGATTTCATAATTATCAAAACAAACAGAAACCCTGCCTGTAATATAGGATCTTTCCCACAAAAATGAGGAAAGAAAAAAAGGTGATTATCACTTCACATTGCTTTTATTCAGAAAGAACCCCATGTGTTATGGTGCATGGCATTTTACAGTTTTGAAATCCTTCTTCATGAAAATGTGATCATGATATATTAGAAATTTGCCTCAGGTTCTTTATGAGTTTAACATCTTCTGTTGAAGGTTCCAATTAATTTTAAGAAATTGAATTAAATTCTGTTTCCTCATGGAATCTGCTTCATAAACCACGGTGTAAGGTTTGCTGTCCTTGGCATGTGTAATGCTTTCAGTACATGACCACTGTTGGCTTTTTTACCCTTCTTTGTCTCTCTATAATCATATCACATGTGTGTGTTCAGTTAGCAGATATAAGAAAACTCAGGTGAAGGTGAACTCAAGTTTTCAGTTGCTGCTCTCACATTCCATTTGCTTGACAAAGAAAGGATTGTTCATCCAAAGACCACATCCATTTAGCAGCAGGAGAGTACTATTATGTTGTTCTGTAGATAACACGTCAGCCTGGGATTTAGCTCTTCTTTCTCTTTATCTTTATTGGTTTTGGTTAAAACAAAATGGAGCAAAATATTTGAGAAAAATATGTATACGTAACACAACACACACACAAATAAACTACCTTTTTCATTTTTTGTTATCATTTTATGTTGATCCTTTTATGAAAAATGTTCATTTATCAACTTTGGTAAATATATGTAAAAACAGATTTTTTCCTTCTCGAATCGACTTTTTAAAAGGCTCTGGTTTTAATGTGTTATGCTTTCTTTTCCAAGTATTTATGTTAACTATAGATATATGTACATATGTTTTTGGGTATATATTTTTTCTTGATACCACAAATTCTTTATCTAGATTATTGAGTAATAGAATGTTATTATTAACTGTTCTAGTTAAATATGAGTAAGTATGACTAAGGAGTTCCCTGGTGGTCTAGGACTCTGGACCTTCACTGCTGTGGTCCAGTTTCAGTCCCTGATTGGGGAACTGAGATCCTGCAAGATGCACCGCATGGCCAAAATAATAATAAATAAGTAAATATGAGTAACTGTATGTTGTTTGTTATCGTTTAGCCACTAAGTCATATCTGACCTTCTAACAACCCATGGACTATAGCCCACCAGGCTCCTCTGTCCATGGGATTTCCTAGGCAAGAATACCGGAGTGGGTTGCCATTTCCTTCTCAAGGGGATCTTCCCGATCCAGGAATCAAACCTGAGTCACCTGCATTGGCAGGTGGATTTTTTACCACTGAGCTAATTGGGAAGCCCCGTGAATATATTGTTTAGATATAGGGAAAGAGTTACATGTTTCAATGAGCATAAATATGTCCTTCTTGAATATTTGCAAAGTAACTGGTAGATTTGCTTAGGAGTCCCCATTATACATGTTATTCTTGGAAACAATACTAACGTGATTTGATACCATACTCATCATAAAATGACATGTAAAATTATGACAGCTTTTTAAAAAATTGTCATTAATATGTCTTATAGTAATCGAAGTGTTGAGGGTAGTTCCAACTTTCCAGTACACGTTAGTCATGCATTAGTTTCTTTTTGTATATCTGCAAGGGTACCATGACCTTCTTCTATCTTGATAGTACATATTTTCCACTGGTGGCTCAGAAGGTAAAGCTTCTGCCTACAATGCGGGAGACCTGGGTTCCATCCCTGGGTCGAGAAGGTCTCCTGGAGAAGGAAATGGCAACCTACTCTGATATTCTTGCCTGGAAAATCCCATGGAGAGACGAACCTGGTAGGCTACAGTCCACGAGGTTGCAAAGAGTCGGACACGTCTGAGCAACTTCACTTTCTTTCTTTCTATTATACATTTGCCCTTGATTTTTATTGCAAAATAATTCTAAATGCACAGGAAGTTACAAAAAAATAAGTCCTGTGTACCCTTCACTTGGAGAAGGCAATGGCACCCCACTCCAGTACTCTTGCCTGGAAAATCCCATGGACAGAGGAGCCTGGTAGGCTGCAGTCCATGGGGTCGCTAGGAGTCGGACATGACTGAGTGACTTCACTTTCACTTTTCACTTTCATGCATTGGAGAAGGAAATGGCAACCCACTCCAGTGTTCTTCCCAGGAGAATCCCAGGGACGGGGAAGCCTGGTGGGCTGCCATCTATGGGGTCGCACAGAGTCGGACATGACTGAAGTGACTTAGCAGCAGCAGCAGCAGTACCCTTCACTTAGTGTCCCCAGTTGGTTATGTTTTATAAAATTAATAGTACAGTATCAAAGCCAGGAAATTAACATTGGTATTCTATGTGTATGTATTTCTGTGTCTTTTTTTTTTTTGAACTGTTGCAGACTTTTATTGTTGTTGAGTCCCTCAATCAGGTCCAACTCTTTGCAACCCCATGTACACGCCAGGCTTCCCTGCCCTTCACTATCTCCCAGAGTCTGCTCAAATTCATGTCCATTCAGGTCATGATGCCATCCAACCATCTCATCCCCCATTGCCCCCTTGTCCTCCTGCTCTCAGTCTTTCCCAGCATCAGGGTCTTTTCCATTGTGTCAGCTCTTCACGTCAGGTGGCCAAAATATTGGAGCTTCAGCATCAGTTCTTCCAGTGAATATTCAGGGTTGCTTTCCTTTAGGATTGACTAATTTGATCTCCTGGCTGTCCAAGGAACTTCCAAGAGTCTTCTCTAGCCATCTCAGTTTGATGGCATCAGTTTTTCAGGGCTCAGCCTTCCTTATGGTCCAACTCTCACATCTGTGCTTGACTACTAGAAAAACCATAGCTTTGACTATACTGACCTTTGTCAGTAAAGTGGTGTCTCTGCTTTTTAATACACTGTCTAGATTTGTCATAGCTTTTTTTCTAAGGAGCAAGCATCTTTTAATTTCTTGGCTGCAGTCACCATCTGCGGTGATTTTGGAGCCCAAGAAAATAAAATTTGTCACTGTTTCCATTTTTTCCCCATCTATTTGCCATGAAGTGATGGGACCAGATGCCATGATCTTAGTTTTTTGAATGTTGAGTTTTAAGCCAGCTTTTTCACTCTCTTCTTTCACTTTCATCAAGAGCCTCTTTAGTTCCTCTTCACTTTCTGCCATTAGGGAGGTGTCATCTGCATATCCAAGTATAACTCCCACTAAAGTCAAGATGTAGGATGTCCTTCATCACAAAGACCTCACTTGTTTTGCCTCTGAAAGGGAAAGTCTCTCAGTCATGTCCAACTCTTTGCAACCCCGTGAACTATACAGTTCATGGAATTCTCCGGTCCAGAATACTGGAGTGGTAGCTTTTCCCTTCACCAGGGGATCTTCCCAACCTAGAGATCAAACACAGGTCTCCCACATTACAGGTGGATTCTTTATGAGCCTAGCCACAGGGAAGCCCAAGAATACTGGAGTGGATAGGCTATCCCTTTTCTAGAGGCTCTATCTTCCCGACCCAGGAATCAAACCAGGGTCTCCTGCATTGCAGGTAGATTCTTTACCAGCTGAGCCTCCAGGGAATCCTGGTGGATTAAGTCTAAGAATCCTGGAGTGGGTAGCCTATCCCTTCTCCAGCAGATCTTCCTGACTCAGGAATCGAACTGGGGGGTCTCCTGCATTGCAGATGGATTTTTTACCAGCTGAGCTACCAGGGAAACCCATTTTGCCTCTATTGAGGGCATAGATCACCTTCTTTATTTCCCACTATTGATGTGTTAGTACTTTAGTCTGCCATTTTATATTTTGTTTTCTACTTTATCCCTCTGCTTATGTTTCACTGTTTCATTTTTACCAGCTTCCTGTGGGTTACTTGAACATTGCTTACAGTTTCATTTTTATTTAGTGTTTATTTTAATGTTTTGGGGTGTATCTATTTGTATAGCTTTTTTAGTGGTTCACAGTCTACTGGTGTCAACATTTTACTGATTTAAATGTAGAAACTATCTCCCTGTATATCCCTTTACCTTCCTCATTTGTAATAGAACTGTCTTAAATATTTCTTCTTCTTCTTTTTTTTTTTTTAAGGCTTATTTCTTTTTGTTGTTCATACTGGCTAATTCCTGTTGTTCAGACTTTGTTTTCCTTCATCTGAGAATGTCTTGATTTCCCCTCCACTTTTGAAGGATATTTTTGCTAGATTACAGGACTCTAGCTTAATAGATCTTTGCTTTCAACACTTGAAAATGTTATGCCACTTGCTTCTAGCCTTCAAGGTTTTCAACGAGGAATCTGTTGCCATTTAATTTCTCTCCTTTAGGTAAAGTCTCATTTCTCTTGCTGCTTGCAAGGTTCTGCTTTGTCTTTATTTTTCTGAAGTTTAATTATGTTATGTCTTGGCATGGATTTCTTTGAGTGTATCACCTGTTTGGGGGCTTCCCTGTAGCTCAGATGGTGTAGAATCTGCCTTCAATGCAGGAGACCCAGGTTCAATCTCTGGGTTGGGAAGATCCCCTGGAGGTGAGTATGGTAACCTCTCCAGTATTCTTGCCTGGAGAATCCCATGGACAGAGGAGCCTGGCAGGCTACAGTCCCTGGGGTCACAAAGAGTGGGACACGACTGAGGGAATAACAGAAAAAAAATTTTAGCCCCCTCTGCTTTCCTTCTTTTTTTCCCTCTGAAATACCAGTGACAGTAACACCTGTTACTGTCCCACAGATTTCTGAGGCTCTGTTCATTATTTTCAGCCTATGTTCATTTCACTTCTCAGATTGGGAAATTTCTGTTATTCCGTCTTTGAGTGTACACTGATTCTTTTGTCTGTTCTCCCCATCCAGCTATTGAGTCTACTTGCTGCTTTTTGTTGTTGTTGTTATAATTTTTACCTCTAAAATTCTGTTTGGTTCTATCTTCTATTTGCTGATATTCTTCTATTATTTCATTAGTTTGAAATATCTTTATATTGTTCACTAGTTCGTTTTTCTGGTGGCTGATTTAAAATCCTTGTCAGACAATTCTAACATCTGTGCCCTCTTGGTCTTAGTGACTCTTGGTTGTCTTTTCTTATTCAGGAAACAAGATTGAGATTTTTCTAGTTCTTCGTAAGATGAGTGATTTTCTTTGAATCTTTGACTCTTTAGCCATTATTTTATGAGACCCTGGATCTTCTGTTTCTATCACATCTTATACTCCTTACCTCTTTATTGATAGATGAGATTGAAAATTCAGATTGCCTTCGAGGTCTTTGTTAATACCTATGGGGTAGGTGTGGTTCCTCATTATTGTTACAAGTTGGGGGGATGTGGTTTAGGCTTCCCAGGAGACCTTTGCTGATGCCCCCTTGCTGGGACCGATACCACCCTCACTGTCCTTACTGCTCTGCATGTGGTCTCTACTGACTCTTCAGGAGGTTAGCCTGGTTACTGTTAAGAATTGGGTGAAAAGTCCTGACTCCACCAGTCCTGATAACTGCTCCTAAAGAGTGGGGAGTGGTTCCTCAGGTAGAAGTCCAAGTTCCCCACAGTCTTCACTAATTTGGGGGAAGAGAGAAGCACCAATGATTTTTAAAGATTAATTTTTAGTATTTTAGATGGATGATTCCAAATAACTTGTAACTCTTTTTACTTTTGATTTATTTTTCAGTTGTATTTTGTTTAGATCTAAAGACCAGTATATATTTAATTTTTGTCAGACTAGTTTTAACAAAGCTCAAAGCTTACATTTTTGACTGGTGTTGTAGCATCACATTTGAGAACTGCTAATTTGCTTTTCAGATGTGAGAAGGAGAGAATAATTGCAAAGTGTGCTGTGGATGAGCTTTAATGCTTTTCTAAGTATTTTGTGAAGAACAGTGAAATTACAAGGCTGTGTTTTTTTAAGGAGGTAGACGGTGCTTAAACTGTTACTTGATTCTTCAATTTATAAAAACCCAACTAGAAATAGGAGTTTTTGTTCTAGATTTATACAGAATTAATTGTATACATTTATGTAGGACTATGTCAGCATAAGCTGTAGAATGTCATAATAGTAATGTCTCTTTGATGTTTTTGGATACAGCTTTTTTATTTCTAGAATTGTGTGTACATGAATGATCTAAATTTGAGAATTTGTGAATATACTCAGATTTAGGGAATTTAGTATTTTAATGGCTCCAATATACTCAACAGTTGTTCAACATGATACTAATTGAGGGCCTATTAAGAAATCCTTCCCTAAGAATTCCCTGACTTTTCAGTGGCCAGGTCTCCTGAGTTTTCTCTCCTGTAGCTCGGGTTCAATCCCTGGTCAGGGAACTAAGATCCTGCAAGCTGTGCAGTGCTGCCAAAACAGAAAAAGAAATGCTTCCCCAAACTAGTAGATTTATTGGTACAGAACTCTTTAGCGTTAGTCAAGAATACTTGTAGTTGCTATGAAGATTTTCAGGTCATTTACCAAGATAAATATTCCAAAAATAATAATGCACAGCTTCTTAAAAATAAGGAATACTGAGAAATTACTTTAGCCTTATCTCTAAGCAAATATAAAGCTACTAAAACAATACTTGGTTTACTTACTGTTAACATATATGGATGATGTTATAAATAAAATAGTTAAATATAAAACATTACTGTTAGATGACAAATTCATGTACTTCTTAAATGAATTAGAGACATTGCAGCTTAAAAAATAGACTGTTTATCCTGTTAGGGTGTTTCAGAAAGTGTTTTATATTGTAGAGTAATAAATGCATCGATTTCATAAATTAAATTGATATCCATATTTTCCATTACATTTGGTAGTGAAGATGCTGGAAGCATTTCATTGACCAAAAATTGTGAAGAAATAAAAAATGCAATAGTACCAAATTAGTAAAAGAATCTGATTTTGTTCCTTACTTTAGCCTACATACATTATCTTAGTGTGCAAATCATGGGAAAAAATAATTTGGGGAATGAGAATAGATTAATCACTCTGGGTGTTTAGTTTTGTTTTGTGAGAGAAAAGAGGGAAACTTCTTACCATGTTTGTTGCTTCTCTTCACCAACTTAGGGCTAGACTTTACGGTTTGTTTAGCTGTGAAGGGATGACAGACTTGGGGGATGGTGAAGGGAGCTTAGTTTTGGAATGTAAATACATGTAGAGCTCGCCTCCTTTTGTTTAGCATCTCTTTAAACTAAGACAAAAAAAATCAGTGAATGAATGAATAGCAGCATGGTGAAATACCTAAATGTTTGAGTTAAAATTTTTGGATGTTTGAAATCCTATTTGGATCCTTTTCCCAGATCACGGTGCATTCATATGCACTCAGCGGGAAACTTCATGGAGATGCACATTTGGCCAGAAGGTCTTTGACGGTGCCTTTTTCTTAACTTGTGCCTTTTCTTCTTTAGAAAAAAGTAATGGCTTAAGTCTGACTGAAGAACAATCTTTTTTGTATGTTCCTTATAAGAATTTACTTATGGTTCACAGATTTTTACCCACCATCTATGTCTGCAATTCCTGGATTTAAAATAGCATATATCCTACTGCAGACTACAGGAAACGCCAAATTAAAGACTTAATGACATACTGCTGCAAAAGACAAAAGGTGACAAATTATAAATCAGTTCACTAAGCTTCTAAAGTGAAACTCACAGGGGGAAAAATGTGCATTTGGGCTGTACATGTGTATTTTAAAACCTTTAGCATTTTCACATTCGCGTGACAGATAAACCTAACGGTACAGTTGAGTTTGAATCCAGATATTAAAAAACAATGAGGAACATGAGGAATGTGCTTCTTCATCAGACAACAAGCCTAGTTATTATGTGAACATTTCAGTACTTACAAATCCTGTTCATTTAAGCAATATTTGCCTGTTTTTCTCATTTTAGAATTACTCTAAGGATCATGGCTGATTATGGTGTTGGTCTGTCTAGGTGATGCAGTAGTCTATTAATTTTCCTCCTCGGGGTTGTCTTTGCCACCCTCAAGTCCATACCAATTTTCTTGACTTATGAAGAACGAAGTACGAGTGTCTTTTTCTCTTGCTGAAATTCTGGGGAAGGGAGCAAGAACAAGAGACTCTGGGGGTTAATGGAAGGGTTAGAGAACAGATGGAATGGGAAGGAAAAGGAGGCCTTTTAAAAACTAGTTTTCAAAAGACCCCAGTTAACTGCTTGTGGCTCATTTTTCCAGCCTTCCCTTTGGGAGGGTTTCTTTCACAAAGGCACTGATTCCCCCTTAAACTCTGGGACAGCGTGCCCCTTCTGGGTGGTGGTGTGGGAATGTCGATGTCAGCTGGTGACAACGCAGCTGGTAATGAAGTCGCAATAATAGCAAAGAGAGTCCCGGTGCCAACGCCCCAGAGAATTCTGAGGAGAGCTGCCTAGGTCCTGGAGGTGAGACAGCTCTGTGCCAGTGCCTCTCGCTTAGGAGGGGAACCTCACAGCTGCATACACACTGAAACACTGGGGCACACTCAGACCTCTCTCCACTTCCCTGCAGCTCATTTGAAGTTAATTCTAAAAAACATAACCTGATCAGGGCACACAAGCTTGCGTGTGAGTGAACACACACACCATTTTGGGAAACTTTTGTCATACCCGAGCTCTCCCTTGTGCCTCAAGGATGTGCTTCTGAGGTCAAATGCGTTGATGAAAATTCCATACTCATTACTTTCCTTGTTATGTTGTTTCCATTCTAACAAAGAGCTAGATGTAACACAGGGCAGAGGCGGCAAACAGCAAATCACATGTCAGCATTTAAGGCAGAAGTAGAAGGATGCGCTTGGATTGAAGTGCTGGCCACTTCACTTTCTTGGCTGTTACCTTTGCTTTTCCTTGACCTGTAGTCATTTAAGGGATTGATTCTTCAACCATAAAGTTAAACTCTTGATTCTGAGGTGTTTGTTTTAAGCAATGGAGGGAGAGATAGGTGGCGGCGGCTGCTGCTGCGGCTGCTGCTTAGTTGCTTCAGTTGTGTTAGACTCTGTGCAACCCTATGTGACCCTATGGACTGCAGCCCACCAGGCTCCTCTGTCCTTGGAATTCTCTAGGCAAGAGTACTAACGTGGGTTGCCATGCCCTCCTCCAGGGGATCTTCCCGACCCAGGGATCCCAACCAGGAATCCAACCCGGGTCTCCTGCATTGCAGGCCAGAGTCTTTGCTGCTGAGCCACCAGGGAAGCCCGAGATAGGTGGCAGTAAATGCAAAGCATTATGGAATATATTTCAAGAAGATAGTTTAAAAGATATTACAAGACTGGGAATTCCCTGGTGGTCCAGCGGTTAGGGCTCGGCACTTTCACTGCTGGGGCATAGATTCGATCCCTGTTGGGGAACTGCATGGCATAGCAAAAAAAAAGATGTTAAAGGCATGTGACTCATCAGAAAAGTAGGGAGAAAATATTGCATAGGTAAGGCATAGCGTAAAGAGGTTACCATAAAAATAATGACCTGAGAAAATGAGATGGCAGTTGAGTGAGGTCTCTGGTGTGCTGTGGTCAGCTGCTTTGCAAGCCGCAGTCAGTGAAAGAGGCCAGAAGGAGGACAGGATGGAGGATCCTGATTTTATTGTGTTTGCAGCTCTCTTAGAGCTGAATTATTTTATGCAGAGAGAGGAGCTGTTACTAAAGATTAGATGGCAGAACAGCTACATAATCTGTGGGCTAGGACAACATGAACATGTCAGGTCTTTTGTTTAAATATTAAGAATTTCAAAGCAGCAAGAACATGAAGCCAAGCACAGGACCCTTCTGAGTGCAGGGCTTTCTGCAAAGTGCAGGTGGCGCCCCTGCCAAGCCGACCCTGCGGGAAAAGTGGTCAGTCATTTTCAGGGCCCTGCACTTGTCCTGTGATCTTAGGTATCACTTGCCCTCATCTACTCACTGATTATTATATACTTGGAAGAAGCTTAAAGAAAGCAAGATATGTATGTTATATGCACACATATCAAGCTTTTTTTTTTTTCCTCTAGATTAGTGAAACTAAGGTTTTGGTCAGAGTTGAAGGAAAACTAAATGTTTTGTGATTGCCTGAATTTTTTATTATGTCAGTTGTAAAATGATTAAAGCAGCATTGTTAAAATATCTCCCAACTAAAATTCCATGATGATTCTGATACCCATAATCATTTATGTGACTATATAAAATCTAAACTCCCTTTCTAATGTTTCACTTAATTAAAGAGTAACTCATATGTGGGTGTTACAGGGATACTTTAAAAATATTTACTGTTGAATATAACTTTTCAGTTTAAATTTGTGGCTTACATATTTGTAACTTGGAAAATGAAGGTAAATATCTATTACCAATTTTCTATACTTTCTATAATCAGTTTTCAAACTAATGAAAAGTGAAAGTGAAAGTCGCTCAGTCATGTTCAACTCTTTGCAGCCCCATGAACTATACAGTCCATGGAATTCTCCAGGCCAGAATACTGGAGTGGGTAGCCTTTCCCTTCTCCAAGGGATCATCCCAACCCAGGGATTGAACCCAGGTCTCCCACGTTGCAGGTGGATTCTTTACCAACTGAACCACCAGGGAAGAAATACTACTTAAAGTGACAATATTTGGGATAGTGCACAGTTGCTCCTTTAAGACCACAGCAAAAGTAAATGGTTTACCACTATTACCCCCACTGCCTGTGGTCAAGTGACTGCATTCAAGCTTCCCTTACCAAATCCTCTAACTCAGCAAGTCTTTTAACTTCTGTGTCTTAGGTTGTCTTAGGTTAAATGATTTCTTAGAAATGAAGTTGAAATTGGGGCTCATGAGATTTCTCCCTACTACTACCTTTCTAATTACCAGATTAAGTTTCTTCTGCTCATGAAGAATATTATTTCCAATGCTTACAACTTTGGCGGGGGTGGGGGGTGATTTTTTTTTTTTAATCCCTTTTCTGACAACAAAAGAAATGTGCTCATTTTTTAAAGTGTACCCATTTCAGAAATAGGTCATATGGAAAATAGAAGCTTCCTATTATCCAACTTCCTTAAGGTAATCAAAGTGAAGTTTGGTGAAATATTTAAATCTATATTTCTTCAGATGGAATATCATATGACACCTTTTGTCAAGACAACACTTCTTTTCAAGCTGGAGACCTGATCTTGTGTGGTTCACTCCAGGGTTTTTCAACCTTCTGCATAGGCATTTGTCTTATGATTTGGCCATTTATCACATCTCTAGGACTCCTTAATATTAACCAAAGACTTTTTTAGAGCTAAAAAAAGGTTTTTTTTAATAAATTTACTGATTCTTTGGAGTTGTTTGGGAAATCAATAAAATAATATTTGAAATAATTCCTTCAGAGGCCAGTGCCTTTCTTTGAGGTCCTGAGTGTTGGGCCGTTTGGGTCTAACATAGCAGCTTACTGTTTTTTTTATTAGCCTGTGGTTATTCAGAGCCAAGTTTGGTGAATATATTTAATTATGTTGAATCTCTTCCAAACTGAGTCCAGAGATGAGGCAGAGTCTATCAGCTATTCAGATTGGTTTCCGTGTATGTCTTACCCACTGACGCTATAGATATTTCCAATAAAACATTTTTTTAATGGGAAATAAAAATGTTTAACTGTGACAGTATCAATTGAAATACTGCCTACCTTGAGAACTTTTTAAGGCAATGGCTTTGAAGTCCTGAATTTGTAGCTCTTCTGTTGATAAATCAGTCTTGTTATACTTTAGAACTTCTCGTTGCTTTCCCACTCATAAAACTGTGTTAAAATATTACATATTTTAAATAATATACATAAAATATATGTATTAAAATAATAATGATGATGATTATCATGCCTGGATTATTTATCCACAAGGCTACTCTTCAGGCTGATTTTTTAGTCATAGTCATAGATAGTCTCTCCTTCAGTGTTTTGTGCTTTCCTGGAAGACTTTCCTTTGACTCCAGGTCTTCTAAAAGGATGCAAATCACTTCAAAACAGTCATCAGTCTCCCTCCCTTTGTGGCCTCATGTGTTTGTTCTAATCTCCCCCATCCCGTCTTTTTTGTTTTGTTTTTTATTCTGTAAAGGGAGAGTAAAGAAAATCTGCAGTCAGCCCTCCTATCCCCTCCCCTCCCTTTTTCTCACCGACCCTGGAGGGTGGGCTGAGAAATAAGGAAGAACCTTCAATCCTGCCCTTTGTTAGGAACTCTGATGACTAAAACTGTTGGAACACGGCTAAAATGAGTCTTGGAGGCTCTCCCCACTTCCCCTGCCTGCCATTTCCACGGATTACTGCGGATTGGCTCTGTTGCCAAACAAGGCTGATACTGAGCCTCAAATTTCGATCCGTTTTTCATCAAGTTTGATTTAATATAGAAGTCGCAAGATTTAGTAGTAAAGCAATTACCATTCTTATAGCAAACATCAGCCTCATGCATGCCGAATTCCATCTCTTGGGCTGAAGGCAAAGCCGTTTGTGCAGAAGGTCCACAGCCTATTGGGTTGTAAGCAGTAATGCCAGCAGTACCAAGAGAGCTATCTTTTTTGACCTGAAACAGTTATCCAGCAAATATAATCCAAAGCCATAAATTTTGCTTCCTTTAGAATGGGGGACATTGCATAACTAAATAAATTAGTAATGGAATAATATGCTTTTTTAAAAAAAACCTGCAGATCTATGTCTGAAATGAATAAAGTGAATGTTAGAAAATTTATAGCGTTTATGGAGAGGTGATGACTGGTAATTTTAGGTTGATTGGTGGAAGAAAATGAGGGCAGCAGACTTTTTATAAGTCACTTGGTCTGAAGCTCATGCTGGTATTGCTGGATTCTCCCAAGTGTTTATGTTGAAAGCAACTTTGTGATCAGACAATTTCACAGCAGTGGTGAACAGAAAAGTTCAAAGAGAACTTTCATTTAGACTGTCAAAGATTTGTGGGAATCACATATGTGTGCGAGTGTGTGTGTGTGTGTGTGTGTATATAAATATTCATCACCTTTTATATTTCACAAATTCTGGTGCAAGTTTTATTTATAACAAAACATGAATTCTGTTGCCAGGGTAGACTACTGAAAATGATCAGATCATTTTTAGAACCTTAAAATAACCTCTATAGAAATAATTTCTAATGTTTTATTCTCTTACATTGAAATAAATTGTTTCTCAAATCCCTAATCAGCCACAGTACAGAAATGGCAATATCAAAATACACAGTAGTGATGCTCGATTGCTTCTAATTGATGATGGCATTTTCTTTTATTAATATAAGCTTCAGCATTTTAATCTAGGAGAGGAAAGAAGCCTAAAATGTTGAAAGAAGAATTCTCTGGAGCAGTTTATAAACATTTGGGGGAAATGGAAAACAAAGATGAAGCACAGGGACTGGTAAAAGGTTTCAGTGTTACTCTTGTTCACATGACACAGAGCAGTCAGAATACACCCCTGTGATTTGTCGCATCTGGTAGAAATGCTGCAGTAGCTAAAGGGACGTTCTCTGGCTTTGGTAAAGAAATGAGTAAACAAGACAGTGTGAAGAGAAAACCCTGGTTAGTAATCAGAGGCCACATTCCCCAACTCCTGAAACAAGTTTTAGCTTTGTATGATGCCAGAAAGAGAGAGGTCAAAAGTCTCAGAGAACTTTTGTTACGAATGGTGTTTGTTTTGTATTTTTAAAAATTTAGATGACGTAGCCAAGCACTCTGGGTAAAAGGTTAGAGGCATCACAGTTTTAATAATCCAGTTTCTAGCCACAATATGTTAGTACCTAATTGGATAGATTTAAAAATGTAATCCACATACGCATTTCCACTGGCCACTCCTCCTTTCCTCAGATACCTTCTCACCTTCCCTGTGTTAAAGGTTCCTCTTCTCTCTCTTATATGAAGTGTTTTGAAAGTTTGCATATGTGCCCAGAGGTTTTTGGCATTTAAACTAGTATTTCAACATTAAAAAAAAAAACCTGTTTCTGAGTTATAGAAGTTATTGAGCTCCTCTGATACATATGTCTACATCAGCTGCAGGACTCTCAAATATAGCTAATTTGGAAACAGTGGCCCTGAAGCTGGAGGTCAGTCTCAATCCTTTTCTGGGACCCATGGGTACTGAAGTCTGGGTTTCCTACAGAACTTAACCTTCTCTCTCCTGAGTGTGACTGTGTTTCCATGTAATCTACACATCCTCTTTCAAATAGTAAAGACAGGCAAGACCCCCAACATTGTGAACTGCTTTTGATTGCAAAGAATCTGAAGTAATAGAAGACTCTGGCTTATGGATCTTCTTTTGGCTCATAGGGTCTTTCTCATAAGGAATGTTCTTTAGGAAAGTGGCAGCGTTTCACTTCAACGCAAAATAAAATTTCTGATTTCCTCTTGCATAGTTCTGAAGATTAAGCATTTTTTTTTAAATAGTAACTTCAGTGTAATACATATAAAATTAGAAATTACTACATTATCCCTATTTTTAAAAAATTAAAAAGAACTGATACTAACATACCAGAAAGTTAACGTTACCTTTTTTTTTTTAAAAACTCCAAAGTAAAAATATTTTATCTTTGTCTAAGATCAAACTTGACTTTAAAAGCTATCGAAAGCTCAGATGAAGAGGGACAAAGATTGTTGAAAGATGATTTGAATAAGATGAATATATTCAAATCTAGGTGGTCTGTTAATTATATTCTAGGATAGTAAAGAAATTGGCCGAGTGTACTGAAATACCATTGGTTATCTCTTTTGAAAAATGCAGAAGGGTTGCAAAAGTACATAAGATTGGAAAAGAACCCAAAATGGACCAGTATTTTAACAGGGAGAATTGTGATCTGTAAACCACAGACCTGAATAGAGCTTCTTTTTCTGAAAAAACAATTTTTAAGAAATCAACCTTGAAACACTGAGAATAGATGAAATCAAGCAATGCAAGAACAGCCCTAATTAGCCATCTGATTTTCAGAAGGGTAAAATTTTATCTCATGTAACTTTCGAATGGGCAGTACACTCACCTGACACAAAATTCAAAAGGCATAAAAGGGCACATGTGGTGAAAAGGGAACTTTTCTACTCCCCACTTCACAGGCAATGACAGTCTCATTTCAAGTAAGTTAGGTGAGATAGATGACCATATTTTATGAAATCAATAAATGTTATTCATTTTGCCTGAACAAGCCTTTTTTGATACAGTTCTGCACAAAATATTAGCTAAAATAGGAACGGTGTGTTCTCGATCTGTTTTTCAAGCTGTCGGTTGAAGTATGATTAGGGAGTCCTGTAAAGACTTTTGTGATCTGTGCGTGCAAAAAAAGAAAAGCTGAATTCAATAGAAAATATCAAAATGTGTTATGGCAAGAGAAGATTGTTTTATAAAATTTTTTTCTTCTTGTTTTATGCTTGTGTGTTCACACATACCTACATGTATACTGGGTCTCAGTATCAAAAGGACTTCGTATGGTGAATCTTAGTGAAAAACGTTGAAATCCTTGGTTTTGTTTTTATTTCAGTTTTTTGAAATGGCTCTTCAAGTACTCGAGTACAAAACTATTTAAAGATTCATATCCATAGGTACACCTGTGAAATGGCACGTCAGTTATAGCCCAGAAACAGTTGTGGCCACAACTGTGAAAGATAACATAGACACTAGACCACTAATAACACCAGGCTTCTAAATTCCTTGGCCTCTAAACTTAGGACTGTATGTACTTAGGAGACGTGTTCTAAAACAATTAGTGAAATTTCTTAAAATGTTAAGACAAAATATGAGGAAGGTCCCCTAAGTGCTCCACCATGAGCTGTATTAGACAGTCTGGGTTCAGATTGGATCCTCTGCGCAGTTTAGCTCTTTGGAAACTAAAGAAGATGACAAGAGGGCAAATAGTGTTGGATGTCAGAGTGCTGATGAGACAAGCTGGCTTTCTTTTGCCACTCCCTGCCTGTGTAACATCTAATGGTTTGCTTAGCTTCAGAGAGCCTTCGTTCCTATATGTTTTAAACAAACCTACATTCAGTTCATTTCAGTTCAGTCGCTCAGTCGTGTTCGACTCTTTGCGACCCCATGAACCGCAGCCCTGTCCATCGCCAACTCCTGGAGTTTACCCAAACTCGTGTCCATTGAGTCGGTGATGCCATCCAACCATTCTGTCGTCCCCCTCTCCTCCTGCCCTCAATCTTTCCCAGCATCAGGGTCTTTTCAAATGAGTCAGCTCTTTGCAACAGGTGGCCAAATTATTGGAGTTTCAGCTTCAACATCAGTCCTTCCAATGAACACCCAGGGCTGATCTCCTTTAGGATGGACTGGTTGGATCTCCTTGCAGTCCAAGGGACTCTCAAGAGTCTTCTCCAACACCACAGTTCAAAAGCATCAATTCTTCAGCACTCAGCTTTCTTTGTAGTCCAACTCTCACATCCAGACATGACTACTGAAAAAACCATAGCCTTAACTAGACGGACCCTTGTTGACAAAGTAATGTCTCTGCTTTTTAATATGCTGAGAACCTGTGTTTCTCAGGGTTGTTATGAAGTTTAAGTTAGCAAAAGACATCACACTCTAGCCAGCACGATACAAGCCCTCAATAAAATGTGAATTTCTTTTCTCTGTATGAACTCACTGAAAAAACTTCAAGTATGACCTATTCTACACACACAGATAGAACTGCACACCCACATGTGTATATATAGAATTTTAACTGCCTTGAAGCATTTATTGAATGTTCTCTAAATAAAATACTACTAAACTCTTAGAAATAATTTATCAATATGTGCAAATGACTGCAGCAGAGAGGCAGTGATACATGAGTGAGTGGTTAAAAGCATGGGCCCTGGACCTTTGCCTCCCAGGCCAACTGGGCCAGTTCATTCAACCTCACCGGTCCTCAGTTTCTTCATCCATAACATGGTGATAGTAGTAGAACTACTTTATAGGTTTTTACGAGTATGAGGTTGAACTGAATTTACGCATGTAAAGTGCTGAGAATGTCACCAACCCCAGGCAAAGTTAGTTTTCTGTATCATCTGCTGCTGCTGCTGCTAAGTCGCTTCAGTCGTGTCCAACTCTGTGCGACCCCATAGAGGGCAGCCCACCAGGCTCCCCCATCCCTGAGATTCTCCAGGCAAGAACACTGGAGTGGGTTGCCATTTCCTTCTCCACTGAATCACCTAAGAGTACCTAAAAGATGGCAAGGAAGAGTGACCAGTGGGTTACTGAGGGAAGGTTGTCTATGAAAGGACAAAAGGGAGGCTTTAGTAAGATTCTGAGACTAAAGACCAGTAGAAAATGAGAGATTTTTATTCACACTTGTTTATATTGTTTATAGACTGATTTAGATATCCCCCTTTTCTTTTTTGGATATAGAACTCTGTCTGAGTGTTTCTTGCACTTAAGTTTATTCGTTGACACAGTTTGGTTTCTCAAAGTTTTTTGTATTTGTTTTTGTTTTCAGTTCTTTTAGTGAAATACTTTTATTAACCGCTTTCCTGTTGTTGTTTAGGGGAAGGGGGTGCAATAAAGATATTTCAGATTTTTGAAAGTTTAGTTCCAGGCCAATGGCAGAGTATGTCTTCTGACTGATATCCCGTCTCTTTAGGATAGAATATAAACATTACAGGTGAATTCTTTGGCAGCTTAATTCTGTTTCCATAGCTCAGGCATTGTTTGGGAGAAAACAGTTTGATTTTGAAGGGACTTTTCAAAATTCTCAGGCAAGACCTTCAGCACAGTCATGGGTCTTCTTGTGCATATTTTTTATATGTTCTGTACATAAAAATCCACACTATTGAGAAATATTTGACTCATAAATATCACCAGTTTATAAGGATATGAGGGGTTGTGGCATGGAGGTAGCTATGGTGTTTTCGTCTCCTGGGTGGTTCTTGCTGGAATTTGAAGCAGAGAGATACTGCTTCATTCAGTTATATGTAGGTATTCCGTTATTCCATCCTCACTGGCATCTTTACATAAGTCTTCAGTTGTGACTTCACCAGGGCTTCCCTGGTGGCTCAGATGGTAGAGAGTCTGCCTGCAGTGAGGGAGACCTGGGTTCAATCCCTGGGTAGGGAAGATCCTCTGGAGAAGGAAATGGCAGCCTAGTCTAGTATTCTTGCCTGGATAATTCTCTGGACAGAAGAGCCTGGCAGGATACAGTCTATGGGGTCACAAAGAGTCAGACATGACTGAGCGACTTCACTTTCTTTTCTGTCAGTTGCGACAGCCACGTATCCCATATGTCCCCTTCCCCAGCCACTGTGGTGCTTTGCACTTGTGACTGCCATAATGGACAAGTTCAGAAACTGTATCGTGAGTTACTTGGAGTTCATTTGCCCATTCGGAATATGTTTTAAAATCCATGTCTCTGTCAGAGTGCTTCAGGTGCAAACCCAGAGGTTTTACAGATTAAGTCCATTCCAAAAGCAGGGCATTTTCCATCGACTACTTAGTGCCAATCCACTTTATTCAATTCAATCCACTGAACTTAGAAAACTATCAGAGGCCTGGTTTAAGACCTCTTTGGTCTTCCTTACAAAGCAGTATCTGACTGCTTAGTAGAAGCTAACAAAGATATCCAGAATCACTTAGTAATGAGCATAGTTAGAGATTCAGGAACATATATTCCCGAGCAGCGAGAAGAGACCTGTGAGGCAGAGCTTGTCAACGTTGTTGGGGAAATTTGCAAATATATGCATCTGTTAGTGATCAGTGTCCTGACTTAATAGGCAAGTTTAAAATTACTGATTACGCTGATGTGCTTCTGATTTCTTTTTGCAAAACAGATGAGTAGTTTTTATTCCAAAATTTGTTCCAAATCCTATTTTTTGGCAGTGTGCTAGGTTTAGTCACAGTGTGAATAAAGTATGCTCCCCGTGTCTTGATTACTCTGCCTAAAATATCTCAACACAGTGTACATTTAGTCCTTCTTAGATTATTATAACTAATGTTAAACATCAACAACTTCTTACTTTGAGCTAATGAAAATATTGTAACGGAGACTCTTATTACCCTTATGACACCTCTCCAAATTCAGATTCATCTGTCGACTCTCCACTGTTTTGAATACCAAATACCCATGCTGTCCTTCTTCCCAGTTCACTTCCTTTGCCCCTCCATCACTGATTTTTGGTTGTATGTCCTTCCATTAATATTTAGAGGACAACTGATATCTCCCCTTCATCTGTGGATAAAAGACATCATTATTAAATTGGCTTTTGCTTTATTCCATGTGTGTCCTGGATCTCCCTCCCCTCTTAGTAGCCAAGGACACATTTCTGAGTTCTTTATCTCTGTGCTTGCCAAAATGGGAAAAAGAAAATTGTTAAACCTGGAGTCTTATGAGATACTTAAGCAGTTTAATTCATATTTTTCATATAAGTGACTTTTTATCATCCAGTGACTCCAACCATGGAAACTATAAAGAGTTTTTTGCTCCTTGTGGCATCTATCTTGGGTGTAGTTATCGGTAATGAACTTGAATCATAGGATATAAATCATATCCTTATAAAGAGCCTTAAATGAGCCAGCATGAGAATCCAGCAATAGTACAAGGTGTAACAGTGCTAGGAATCTGAAATGGAAATTTGACCTCAGTTATTTGCCTCTGGACCTCCAGAGGCTGGTAGTTACATTTGCTCCCCCTGAGAGATAAGTATTTGGGGATGTTCTCTCAGCCATTTGTTGACTCAAATTAAGCATTGCATGAAGCAGCGTTCAACCCTTAGGAAAAGTCAGTTGCCATGTTTTGGAATCTTAGATGCTGGAACAGTAAACTTCTAAAAAAATGCTTTGATGCTCAGATTTAACAAAAAGTTAAAAGGAAATAAAGCCCTTAGAAACAAACCTAATACCCTGCCACTTATCATTGTTTTACTAATACAAAGTGTTTTGTCTTATAAGCAAATAGGGAAGAAGTCATTATTTTTGTAGCCTTTCATAGAAAGAGAAGGTACTTTAGTGTTCTTGGAACCACATAGACTTTATAATTTAGAAAAGATGCAGTTGTGGCCATCGTGGAAGAGTTAATAATTATATACTTGAGGTGGTACATTGACTTTACAAACAAGTATTAAGTACCTTCAGTGTTCTTAGCACTGTTAGGCAGTTGGATGTGGGGAGCTTGTGACACAGGGATGAAAATGATATATGATTTATTAAGGTCCACAGTGCAAGAAAATGAAAAATTGGGATAGTGGAGAGGTAAGTGGAGGACCCAAAAACACAAAATCCATTTGGGCGTGAAAGGTGATAGACAGGGCTGGCTGCATAGCGTGCAGGACCCAGTGAAAAGGCAGATCCCTTTGTTCAAAAAACAAGCTGAAAGTGCCATTAAAAGTACTAAAATGTAAAGATTTTTCTTGCTTCTGTGTATCTCCCCTGCTCATGTGCCTGCTCCATTGTTCCATCAAGTGCAAGGATAAAATTAAGAACTGCAGGATGGCAACAACAGATCATTAAGTGCAGAGTGCTTCTGAGCCTGGCCGCTTTTGACAGCAGGGCCATGGCCAACTGCACAGGTCACCCACCCACAAAGCCCCCCCTGGATATAAGTGTGATGATTATGAAATCTGTGCCAGCACTAAATTCATATTTGAGGAAGGGTTTATAGAGAGAAATTTGAATGCGTTTATACAAATCAAGACAGACATGTTTGGGTGAGACTATGTTTTTTGTTTTCTTAATTAGGGGTAGGGTAGGCAATTTTTGTTTTCTGTGTGGGAGGAGAGAGAATAGGGTATGAACGATTTAGAGGAAGTAACCGCCTTGAAGAAATAGGGTGATTGTTGTGTGTACCTAGGGAGTGGCCAAGTCATTTGTTGAACCTTGGTATATGGAAATAGGGGGAGCGTTTGAAACCCATCTGCTTACTTTTTTACAAGATATGTTAAATGTTATCACACATACGTCCACATCAGTTGTCACATCAGCCTCTCCCTTTTTCTCAGTTTCAACTCTTCTGGAGGGGAGCTGTTTAACACCCTGATGGGCTACACCAAATGTGCCTGCCCCAGTTGCGGTGAGAGTCCATCCAAGCACTGTAACAGGCAGACTCAGTGTCCATTTCATTTTTCTAGACCCTCTTCACCACATGTAGCTAGATGATCAGAAGAAAGTGTTTCAAAAGATTGAAAACCCCTACCTTAGGTTTCATCTTCCCTGATGGCTCAATGGTAAAGAATATGCCTATCAGTGCCGGAGACGCAGGTTTGATCCCTGATCCGGGAAGATCCCCAGAGAAGGAAATGGCAACTCACTCCAGTATTCTTGCCTGGGAAATCACATGGGCAGAAAGGATCCTGATAAGTTACAGTCCATGGGATCGCAAAGAGTTGGACATGACTTAGCACCTGAACAACAACCTTATATTTGGCATTTTCATTTTTTGTCGGGGGGGGGGGGGATGGACAGTGATGAGAATTTGTAGGAGGCTCATTTCTTTTTTTTGGCCTGGGAGCCTGCATAAGCCTTCTCCAAACTCAAAAAGAAGAAAAAAAGAAAGAACGAGAGTTTCTTGAGTCTTTCAGACCTCGATCTACTGTGTAGCTCCTTATTCTCTTTCTTGTGAGTTTTCTTGAAGAAAGGTCCTGATGGTCCCCACAGAGATATGAGGTGAAACTGTTAGGGGAAGCATATTGATTGAAACCGCCCACCCTGGCCAGGCACCATAGTAACCATTTGCATGCGTTGTTTTATGACAGAAGATCCTGGTAAGGAATAGGGAACTAATAAGCCACCACCAACCGGAAGAGTTCAGGGAGAGGTCGAAAGGAGACACTGCGTGTCCGTCCACTTCCCAGAATCCCTCTCACCAGCATCCATCTTGGCTGAGCGATGCATGCGTCACCAGGAAAGACTTTGAATTAGAATGATTGGCCAAAGACCACTTGGAAACTAATCCCGTCACCATAAAACCCTAAACTGCGAGCCACGTGGCAGAGCAGTTCTCTTGGGTTCCCTTACCCTACTGCTCTCCACCCGGTGCCCTTTCCCAATAAAATCTCTTGCTTTGTCAGGACATGTGTCTCCTCGGACAATTCATTTCCGAGTGTTAGACAAGTGTCCAGTTTCGGGCCCTGGAAGGGGTCCCCCTTCCTGCAACAAAACCGCACCCTCACGGGTTTTTATTGCTGACTCTCAAATCTTACGGTTACTTTTCTCTTGCAGCCCTGCTTGACTGCTGTGCTCCCGGTTGTTTCTGAATGCCTCTTTCCTTTCAGAGTTCTTTTTGTTGGTTGATTTCGACGTTGTATGCCTCTACTTTTCCTACGTTTCTTTTCACTCAGCTTTCTTTTCCTCTCCACCCTGGAATGTAGGCACTTGGCAGGTTTGGTCCGGCAGCCCTCTCTTCATTCTCTATTCTTTCTTGCTGGAAACTTGCTTCCATTCCATGGCTCCCCCCTGACAACATCTCAGCCTTGATGTCACTGACTCCCTCCTGACTGCAGATTCATATGCTCATTTAACTGTGTCTCCTATGAATATTCTCATACCCCTTTAATCCCAATACCCTCTTCATATGGTCACGTGAAATAAATTGATTTTTCTAATTGGAGTTTAATTACTCTGTCTCATCTTACCCCATCCCTGCTGTTTCTCACATAACATGCTCCCTCTCCTGATTGGTATTCTTTTTCTCTCCTGGATTCCAAACCTGTTACCAACGTCTGTCTCTCCTATCTGGGCACGTGTAGGCACCGATGCCTTTCCATTCTGCACTTGCAACATGTAGCACAGGACCTGGAACACTCAGTAAGTGTTCATTGACTCAGTTGATGATTATTGAGAGGCCTCCTTCCACTGCCCAGCCAGTTTTCATATTTAGGTGATTTTAAGTCAAAGACTGTTTCATACCTTCATCTCTTATGTAAATATTCCATTTCTGTTCTTTTGCATCTCTAACCTGTCCTTTATATTTTTGCTAGCGTCGTCCTCCTCAAACACAAAAGGCCTTTAATACATACAGGGCTGTGACTCTCTCATCTTTACACCCTAGTGCTGAACCAGTGTCTCATGCACAGTAGCCAATTAAAGGTAGGTTCAGCTTAGCGGTAGCAGTGCTAAGAAGGAAGGAAAGAGATGTGAGGGGGTGACAGATTGAAAGGAGGATTAGAAAGATAAAAGGAGAGAAACTAAGGGGCTGAGGCCAACCAGTCTGTCTGTAAACATTCCTATCCTCTTGGTGTTGGATTGAATGAAAGCTGGTGTTTTTCTGCTGATGTCCCTAGAAACTTTTTTCCCTCTTTGGAAAAGAAAGATATATTATTTAAGAGATGGGGAGAGCAGGGAGAGGCTGGGCTCAGTCCCTCACTGACAAATATCATGAAATCTTGTTCATAGAACATAGAATTTTAAAGTTAGAAAATGCCTGAGTGGAGCCCAGTTCTCATTCTACAGAGGAGGAAACTGAGGCTGGGGAGGTTAAGTGGCTTAGCAGCTCGCTAATGGGAAAACCAGCATTAAAACATGAGTCTCTTTATTCCTCTTCCAGCACATCCATCAATAAATCACAGCATCTCTTTTCTAGGTGGCCAAGGCCAGTTTTTAAAGTGAAAGGTTAGAACCACTAAGAGACTAGGCATTTAAAGACCCTTTGTTAATCACAAACTTTTGCTGGATTCACATCAGACCCTTTTTAAAGGACTCAGCATCTTTGGAAATAGATTAGTGATTTTCCATTTCTTTTCTTTTTTTTTTTTTTTTTTAAGCAGAGATCCTTGTTTTTATTTTTAAAAAATAAAATTGCACCTAGTAACATAATTAGGAAAACAGATGAATGTGGCATTGTTATGGTTAAATAGGAGGTGAAGACCCAGCCTAAGTCCTGCCTGATCATCTGCCTTCTATCTTGGTAATGGCTGAAGATCTGAAGAGCTAGTGGATTAAATGATCTCTGAAGTCCCTTCCCTTTCTCACAGGCTCTGATACTATGATTATATAATCTGTTGGCATTTGGATCCTTATTGAAAATTCTCAGGTAATGAAGATTTAGGGAGAGAGAAAAAGAAATGGTATGGGAGAGCATCAGAAAGTAAATGGACCTTCCATTTGGTTCTTAAAAGACAGCCAAGAAAGGGGACATTTAAGAGGGCAAAGGGAAACATTGCACTATTGCACTATTTGGAGATTTTTGAACGACGTTGCCAAATGATAAACAAAGACGATGTTGGCATTAGGTGTTAAAAACTAAGAAGAATGAGGAATCCAAAGGAGGGGAGCTCAGATGCAGGACTCTACTCAGCTCAGGAAATGAAAATAAGACTGAGATTATTTGGAGGAATGAGTTTGTAGGATATTCATGAATTAGATTTACAGTGTAAAAGGCAGAACTTTGTTGAGTTGCTTTCCTAGGTTGAGCAAAAAGTAATTGCCTTACAGCATCAATTGGTCCAGTGGTAGGGGGGAAAGTGTAATTCGTTTATTATTTGAGTTTTTTTCTTCATCATAGTTAAGTAGGATAACTGTTTTGGTGTCCCTGCCTTATCTAGGAATTTTCAAGAAGGCTGCAGAAAATTCTTCTGCCAAGTCCCAATGTCCTTGTTGACCCTCAAACTTTTTTTGAAAGTAAATAAGGGATACTACAGATGCTTCTTATCTATTTATTATTCACACACACACCTATTATAGGCTTCAAATTTTTAATTATTTTTCTTCCAACTCTTCTTTCCTTTCACCAGGCCCTGAAAAAAGTACATCAAATAGAAGTTATTTTGGGTTAATAAAAAGTGCCAAAGGGAGGATGAAGGGGAAAAAATATATCAGTTTTTCAGAATATAATATAATTTGACTTAGATTGCATGCCTAACATTTTGCTGTTGCATCAGAAATGTTCATATGGCAGGAATAGAAAGAAAGAGTAATTTTAGAGATGGGCTGTCTCTTACAGGAGGAGAGACCTGAATGGAGTACCATAGCACAGAGCTTTGAGTAGCCAGGAGGCAGGGATGTTGTTGTTCAGTTGCTAAGTTGTGTCCGACTCTTTGTGACCCTATGGATGACAGGTTTGCTCAAACTTATGTCCACTGAGTCGGTATCCAACCACCTCATCCTCAGTTGCCCCCTTCTCCTCCTGCCCTCAATCTTTCCCAGCAACAGAGTCTCTTCCAGTGAGTCAGCTCTTCACATCAGGTGGCCACAGTATTGGAGCTTCAGCTTCAGCATCAGTCTTAGAATATTCAGGGTTGATTTTACCTTAGGATTGACTGGTTTGATCTCCTTGCAGTCCAAGGGACTCTCAAGAGTCTTCTCCAGCACCACAGTTCAAAAGCATCAATGCTTTGGTGTTCAGCCTTCTTTATGGCCCAGCTCTCAACTCTCAATCCATACGTGACTACTGGAAAAACCATAGCTTTAACTAGATGGATCTTTGTTGGCAAAGTAATATCTCTGCTTTTTAATATGCTCTCTAGGTTGGTCATAGCTTTTCTTCCAAGGAGCAAGCGTCTTTTAATTTCATGGCTGCAGTCACCATCTGCAGTGACTTTGAAGCCCAAGAAAATAAAGTCTGTCACTGTTTCCATTCTTTCCCCATCTATTTGCTGTGAAGTGATGGGACCAGATGCCATGATCTTCGTTTTTTGGATGTTGAGTTTTAAGTCAGCTTTTTCACTCTCCTCTTTCACCCTCATTAGGAGGCTCTTTAGTTACTCTGTGCTTTCTCCATTAGAATAGTATCATCTGCATATCTGATGTTGTTGATATCTCTTCTGGCAGTCTTAATTCTAGCTTGTGATTCATCCAGCCTGGCATTTTGCATGATGTAGTCTGCATAGAAATTAAATAAGCAGGGTGACAATATACAGCATTGATGTATTCTGTTCCCAATTTTGAACCAATTTGTTGTTTCATGTCTGGTTCTAACTGTTGCTTCTTGACCTGCATACAGGTTTCTCAGGAGGTAGGTTAGATGGTAAGGTATTCCCGTCTCTTGAAGAATTTTCCACAGTTTGTTGTGATCCACACAATCAAAGGCTTTAGAGTAGTCAGTGAAGCAAAAGTAGATGTTTTTCAGAATTCCCATGCTTTTTCTATGATCCAACAGATGTTGCCAATTAGATCTCTGGTTCCTCTGCCTTTTCTAAATCCAGCTTGTACATCTGGAAGTTCTCGATTCACATACTGCTGAAGTCTAGTTTGAAGGATTTTGAACATTACCTTGCTAGCATGTGAAATGAGTGCAGTTGTGCGGTAGCTTGAACATTCTTTCCTTCTTTGAGATTGGAATGAAAACTGAACTTTCCCAGTCCTGTGGCCACTACTGAGTTTTTCAAATTTGCTGGCATATTGAGTGTAGCACTTTAACTGCATTGACTTCTAGGATTTTAAATAGCTCAGCTGAAATTCCCTCACCTCCACTAGTTTTGTAATAATACTTCCTAATTCCCATTTGACTTCACACTCCAGGATGTCTGGCTCTAGGTGAATGACCACATCATCATGGTTATCTGGGTCATTAAGACCTTTTTTTGTATAATTCTTCTGTGTATTCTTGCCACCTCTTCTTAATATCTTCTTCTGTTAGGCCCTTGCTGTTTCTGTCCTTTATTGTGCCCATCTTTGCATGAAATGTTCTCTTGGTATCTCCAATTTTCTTGAATAGATCTCTAAGTCTTTCCCATTCCGTTGGAATTCTGCATTCAGTTTGGAATATCTTTCCCTCTCTCCTTTGCCTTTTGTAAAGCCTCCTAAGACAACAACTTTGCCTTCTTGCATTTCTTTTTCTTCGGGATGGTTTTGGTAATCACCTCCTGTACAGTGTTACAGACCTCCATCCATAGTTCTTCAGACACTCTATCAGATCTAATTCCTTAAATCTATTCATCAACTCTACTGCATGATTTAGATCATACCTGAATGGCTTAGTGGCTTTCCGTACTTTCTTCATTTATGCCTGAATTTTGCTGACTGAGCCACAGTCAACTCTGTTTTTGGCTGACTGTATAGAGCTTCTCCATCCTCAGCTGCAAAGAATATAATCAGTTTGACTTTGGTGTTGACCATCTGTGATGTCCATGTGGAGAGTCATCTCTTGTGTTGTTAGAAGAAGGTTTTTGCTGTGACCAGTGTGTTCTCTTGACAAAACTGTGTTAGCCTTTGCCCTGCTTCATTTTGTACTGCAAGGCCAAATTTGCCTGTTACTCAGGTATCTCTTGACTTCGTACTTTTGCATTCCAATCCCCTATGATGCAAAGGATATCTTTTTTGGTGTTAGTTGTAGAAGGTCTTGTAGGTCTTCGTAGAACCATTCAACTTCAGCTTCTTTGGCATTAGTGGTTGGGGCATAGATTTGGATTACTGTGATGCTGACTGGTTTGCCTTGGAAACGAACAGAGATCATTCTGTCATTTTTGAGATTGCACCCAAGTACTGCATTTCATATCTGTTTTTTAACTATGAGGGCTACTCCATTTCTTCTAAGGGATTCTTGCCCGCATTAGTAGATATAATGGTCATCTGAATTAAATTTGCCCGTTCCCCCCCTCCATTTTAGTTCACTGATTCAAGATGTCAATGTTCACTCTTGCCATTTCCTGTTTGACCACATCCGATTTACCTTGCTTCATGGAGTTAACATTCCAGGTCAACCAAAAGCAGGAGTTTCCTATGCTCATTCCTCCTTTGGGCTTATCTGCCTGAATGTCCTTCTCTGAGGAAGGCTTTGAGAATCGTTGATAACATATAACCCCCCAGGAGATAAACATCTTACAAACAAAAATCGAAAGATGAGGCAGTCAAGTTCCATACAGTTATTAAGAAACCACTCACTACCCCGCCTTAATTGCATAGAGAATCTTCAGCAGCCTTCACCATTATTCTGGTTTTGTTTCTGTGTTTGGTAGGAACTTTTTGGGTCAGTGGTTTCCCACTGAAGGCAATACTCTTCCTGCCAACAGGACTTTCAGAAACGTAGGGGAATGTTTTGATCGTCACCATGCCTGGGGAAGAGTGCTGGTGTTCTGTAGGCAAAGGTCAGGGATGCCAGGACAAGGCCAGTCCCGATCATATTGCAGATGTTAGCAGCACCCGCGCTGAGAAACACCCAACACTTTGATGAAAACATTCTTTTCCTTGCCATCTTTATTTCCCTGATAAACTATGATAAGCTACACGTGAAGATGGGTAATCTTTAGCTATTTTGCTAAATTGGATATTGCCAGAACTCTTCTCTGACATGGGATACTTAGCAGGTGTGTCTTTCAAAATAATGAAATATATGAGTAGTGAGTCATCAAATAGTTAAAGCAAGTATTTTTCTCTTTTGTAAGGTACAGCGTAATCATTTAAAAAATTATTGTATTCCCCTAATATACACTGATGTTTATAAATACCATCTGAATTAAATGAAACTGGACACTCCTTTTTAAAATATTTCCAGTTAATTTTAAATAATGGAATTAATATAATACCTTTCAAATAGAGAATTCTAAAAGTTTTTACAGTGAGGCAGCTGGTGTATGGTTCATGGTTAAATTTGAGTTGGAGTTTTTAAATGCATCTTCACTGTTGGTGGTCTCAGCAGAGTCACTTCAGACATGGCAGGAGTGGGGGATGGGAAGAGAAGAAAAGACATTTTCATTTTCCTTATGTTAAATGTACATTATCAAGGTTCCAGTTTAAATGTGTCTGAGGTAATTGGAGCCCCTAGGAGGCACTTTGCTAAAGCAGCTAATTCAGCCCATCTTCCCCAGAGAGGATAATTGTTGTTAAAAAACAAAAAAGTAAAATGTGTTGTTTTCTCATGTAATTATGTAACTGACATCTTTATATAATAATACATTTGGGTGGTCTGTCCCTAAAACACTTGGTTTGTTAGGAAACATTACAGTTTCCACGAGTAATCACTTACTCCTAAATATTTTGAAAGAATTTGGTATTGTTACATTGCATCATTGCATTAGTCAGAAGTTAAACTTTCTAAATGAGGTTGGCACTGGAAAAGGCTTCTAGGTTTTTGCTACTTTTTTTTCTTAAGCGTCATTATATGAGCTAAAATATTCCTGAGATAGAATACTATATGACAGAATGTTTAAAAGTAACAAAATACAAATCTTGTTGAAGAAAAGAGTAAGGGCCCCAGCGCTGCTCTCTTTTCAGTGATTACACTGTGATATCTTTAATGGTGTGGTTTTTTCAGTACCCACACTGGATTGGGTTAGGACCTATGAACTTCCTTGCCTCAGTGAACCACAAATATCTTGACCATAGACATACTGCCATTAGAATATAGTTCATTTTAATCCACATTGGTAATAAGGCTATGCCATGCTGATTAAAAAATGCCACACTTAACAAAACCGAATGGAGTTTTCCCTCTAATTCTCCTGTTCTGGGGCTGCAGACTGCTTTGGTCCTACATCCCAGATTGAGCCAGGACCTGACTCTAACTAACCATGATGGCTGATTATTCCACCCAAGGGCATTCTTTCAAATTGCTATTACCTAGGATTGTGTGGGAGGCTTTTGAAAGTAGCAGAGAGAGGAAAGGAAGGGCACAGATAAAACTCTGAAGAGGGAGGGGAAACCCAGGACAAAAGCAGTATGAAATGAACATGTGGAAAGTTGAAGTAGACCGGGCGATAGTTGAATGTTATGTATGACTTTAGCTTGGTTTTAAAGGTACAAAAGGAAATCATGAAATAATAGCAAAACTAGAATTACATGAGTCAATCAGTGGTTTATCCTCTGCAGCCAGTGAAAATAAATAGACTGAATGCAAAGAAAGGAAGAGGGTCAACATTTTGGTTCCAGGAATAAAGACTAGCACCAGACTTATTCTCTCATTAGCAACCTCAGCTAGTGCTTGTTGGAGAGTAATGTCTCACTGAAATGGAAAATTTCTACTTAACATTATCCTGAATTAGTGCTTTTAACATCTTTTTCACAAGGCTGTTGACACATTTCATAATCTTTTTATGACCTTTACTGTCCAGCCGTTATGCCTAAATATGTAACTTCTTACATTTTAAGCAAGTGGGCACCCACAATAGCAGATTCAGTAACATTGTTGGTACTCAACCTCAGGTTACAGTACAACACAAAACTTTAGGTATGTGAAAAAATAGCATGTTCTCATGGTATAAACGAGATCAAATCACTGGCCAGATTCACCTTTATGGAAGTAAAGCTGAATTTAATGGTATATTGTCTTTAAATACTCAGGGTAGGAATTGTGATAGAGTTATTGTCTTTAAAAATGTGACCTGAGATGGCAGTGCTTTTAACTGGGAACAAAATGTATATGGAAGTAACTAGATTTCAACATTGTGTGTGTATGTGTTTGTGTGTGTGTCTATCGAAAAGATACTGAAATCTTTGACATTTAGTTAATTCAGCAAAATAAAAACAGTCTCTCAACTTGTGGTTCCCAAACTGTGTACCAAGGCACCCCAGGGTGCCACCGTCAACACATAGAGGATATTTTAAGGAATTTCTTTCTTTTCTTTAAAGAAAGCATAATACTATTTTACACCAGTCAGATACCCAGTGAACTGGCTGAGGTAGTTCACAGTTTCAACATTAGATGGCGCTACATTCCTTTTGATGATGTCATAGCTTTCTAAAGCTGCATTTTTTGAGATGGTGTGTCCAAAGCTAGTGAACTCCGGGAGTTGGTGATGGACAGGGAGGCCCGGCATGCTGCGATTCATGGGGCCACAAAGAGTAGGACACGACTGAGCGACTGAACTGAACTGAATCACTGTGTGACAGAAAATGAAGGTGGCAGTGTACAGTCTGATTCCAGGATTTGAAAGTTGTGTGGTGCCCAGTAGGCGTACACACCCTTTAGTAAGTAACTGTGGCTATTTAAGAGTAAAATTAAGCTATACTTCTATTCTTTTAATTTATGACTTATTTTTTCAAACTGCTACTACAGTGTTCGGACATGAATATTCAGATTATTTGACTCTAACTACTTAATAAATGAACTGTTAGGTATTTATTTTGGCCTAGTGACACTAGGAAAAAATTACTGAAAGGCTCAGGGATTCATGAATCAAGAGAGTTTGGGAACCTCTGCTTAACTGTGAAGCATTACTCAGTTTCTTGGAGTTGAAGCAAATATGTCCACAGTAGATTTTCAACACAGAAGCAAGCCTAAGTTCCCAATTTTGTCCCATCCATCCCCACCTGATCCAGGTTAAGTTACAAAGCTGGGAGATTTATGTCCCTTCATTTCAATTCCTTTGAAATCATCTGTCCAAGAGCAAGTTGGGATACCATACCCCAGATTGTTTTCTGCTTGGATCCAATAGGATCTATATTCCCTACCATGTAGAATGAATGAGTTCCTGAAATTTGAACCATAAAGTAAATTCAAGTAATTTTAATTAGATAATCCAATGGCTTCCATTTCAAAAATAGAGCTTTTTTGTTTTGGAAGTAGGGGTGGGAGTGAAAGGATTTAGTCCCAGAATATAGTATAAGTTACACCTAAAAAGTAGGAAATATTTTAATTAAATATTCAAAGAAGTAAAAGGGTTTTGTTTTTCAGAAAGTTGTTCACAATAAGCCACAAAAAGCAAGCATATAATTACAAAACCAAACCAAAATATCAATGCAGCAAATTAAAGGTGCTTTTTCAATTCATAAAATAATTTTTCATTTACCAAAACATTCATGACAGGGTTCCCTGTGATATGAGCCTCCCCAGGGCATTTGAAATATGATTCAGATTTTTAAAATTCTGTTCGTACCCAGTTTTTTTCAGAAACAAAACTTTGGTTTTAAACAAGGTGCATCTGTTTCCAGAAAATGCTTTCCCATGGAGCTGTGTGTAGAAGGGTTATATTGCATCTGGAGATCACGATCAGCTCAAATCGAGATTCTCTCTGAACACACCAAGCTTAGAAACTAAACTGTCTTGGCTGCTTGCTTATGTTTGATCCTGTTGGGAATGAGGCTAATTGTTTAAGAATTTACATCCTGGTAAGGCTGTTAGCACTTTAAATTGATTTGGTACTTTTAAAAACTTATTTAAAACTTATTTATACTGAGGAAATTGGCTTTCCATCATGAGCTAGAAAATTTGTTTCCAGATTTCACCTGGTTTATCATCTGCAAAGAAAACATACTCTAAAAGCGTCCTTTTATAGTGATTACAAAAGATTTTAAGTATCATCTTTTCAGCAGGGTTTAATCTGTATCTGTGCTTTCTTTAAAACATTTTCTTGTTTTCCAGAATATTCATTACTGCACTGTTTGTTCCTAATGTAGTCTTCTAAAACAAGTAGCCTTAAAAATGTGTACATGTGCCTTTTGCACAAGCCTATGAAAACTCTTTATAAACATTAATTAATTCACACAATTCTGTGGAACAAGTCACACATTTTCCCTTCTCAGAATGATGCTTTTGATCCTTTGGCATTGTGTACTGGTCTTCCTAGAGAGGCAAGTTATTGTTGGCTTCTCAGGAGCAGAGAATCAAACCATGCACAGCTTTGTAAACTGCATATTACTTACCATCAAGCTTTACAATCAGTAACACACACACACACACACACACACACACACACACTTCCTCAGAAAGAGTTTAAGATGAAAGTGTCATACTTCACATAAACAGTAAGTAGATAAATCTAACTATTCTAGAAGTTCTGTCTGATGCTCAGGGTGAACTTTGACTCACATTCTAAGAGGAGCCTGGGATACATTGTTTCTGTAAGGGAAAAATGTCTTTAGAATCGGAAGAAATGCTTTTTAGTCACTTGTGGGATACCTATACCTTAAATTAGCAGTAGGTGCATTTAACATACAAATCAGAGAGTCGCCTGAGAGCGCTCCATTAGTGGTCTGTTACAGCCAGATAATGTAGAAACATCCTTCATTCCTCAGTAGCTCCACAATCTACGCCTTATTTTCCCCATTTTACAGAGGAGAGTAATGAGAACCAGGGATATTAAGTGCTTTGCCTGGTACTTGGTAGAACCAGAATTCCAGCCCAGGTCTAACTGTATAGACTGGGCTCTCTTTCAAGTATGTATTCCTCTTCCCAGATCCTGTTAAGCACCAAAAGGGCCATTGAAAGGTTATCTAGCCCATCAGCCTTGCAGACAAGCAAACTAAAACTTGCTTCAGAGAAGCAAGTCACTTGTGCAAGGCCACCTTGTGTTCAGTTCTTATTGATACCTCAGGATAACCTTGAAACATGCTCCATAAACGTTGCATATTTAACTCAGCTGATTGGAGCCTTTCAAAATTTCCCCACTCCTCCCAAAGGTTGAGATGCCAACCATTATTTATGCTTGGTAGTGTTTCTGGAATTGTAGGGAACTCATCTTTCAAGCAGCACCTCAGGACTGGCGTTGAGATGCTCTCACCCTCTTTATCCTTAATGGTTTTTCTTCTTCAACTGCCTTTCACTTCTGTCCCTGCTACAGTCTACTATGAGAATCCAGACACAGTTAGACAGTTGCCATAAAACTGCCTTTAGGAGACTACTCTGTTCATTTTGGGCATGGAAAATGTGTACCTTTAAAAAATTTAAAATCTTGCTTCTATGCTAAGTGTAAGTTACCACCAGGTAAATATTAATTAAGTGACCAGCTCACTCTCTTTTTCTACTCCTGATGGTGTATATTTCTAATCTTTTATTAACTGAGATTTCTTGAACAGCTATCATGCATCAGGTACTACAATAAAGCAACTTAAAACTCACTTAATTTAGGGACTTCCCTAGTGGTCCAGCGGTTAAGACGCTGCGCTTCCACTGCAGGGGCACAGGTTCAATCACCGATGGGGGAACTAAGATCCCATGTGCCGTTGCAGTGTGACCAAAAAAAAACCAACAAAACACTCAAGTTCTTTAATTAGTCCCAGAATCTTCAGTGGTGGATATTGTCTTCAGTTTTATACCTGAAACAAACTTAATCTGAGAAAGATTAAATAATTTCTTAAAAGACGCAAAACTCTCTTCTGAATGGAAGGAAACTTGACTTTGGCCACCTATGAGCCACCTTTCATCTTTGAAGATTCAGTAGCCACAAAATCTTTCATCCTTCTTATTCTCTTTGAAGATGTTAAGATGCTCAGAAAGACCCAGAAGGTATGAGTGGGTCCTCAGAAAACAGGTGATAAAAATCTGGGGCTGGGAGCCCAATTAAAAACTTAGAAGCCTTGGCTCTGGAAGGAAGATGGTATGTGTGGGTGCATGCATGTGTGCACGCACATATCTTTTCTTCAAGTTGAAAAAACATGGCTGGATCGACGTGAAGAGAGACATGGATACAAGGAGCTCACACCAGATGGGTCCGTTAAAATTTTGTCAGCCTGGCGACATAGTGTTGGAAACTGTTCAATGTCCGTGTCTACATTTATGATTTTACACATAATCTCTAATACAGTTCCCATTTAACCTACCTTCTAGGGAAAAGGTGTCCTTTAAAATTTTTATCTTGAACCATATCTTGAAATTATGTCATTCCTACTTAAACTCCTGGGATTGCTTCCCATAACCCCTGGAATAACTGCTGACTTCTTTTTAGGCATCTCCAGTTCCCATTCTTATTCCCATCCCCTCTGGCCCTGAAGCCTTGGCCATTCCAACTGCCACTGACTTCTACTGGATCACTGTCTCCCTTCTAATCACTTCTTTCTTAAATCTGGTTCTTCGGTCTCCCTCTTACTGTGTATGAGCATTCCCCCTCACTACAAGTGATTCCTAAACTGTAAGCCTCCATTCTTCTACTGTTTCTTTTCCTTCATTATTTTGAACAATCTCCCACTTCTATGACAAAGGTTATCATCTCTATATTCTTAATTCATAGTGACATCAACATCTCTAGCCCTCAGCTTTACCCCTAAGCTCTGTTCTCAGTATGTATAGCCTGGCTCAATCTGGACTGCTTATAGCAGTGTTTGTCAAGCTTAAATGTATATATGAACTATCTGGTGATCCCCTTAAAATAAGAAGTCTCCTTCAGGAGGTCTGGGTAGGGCCTGAAGTTCCACATTGCTAACCCAGCTATATTGGCAAGTGAGGCCGGAGCTTCCGATCCAAGGGCCACACGTGGAGTAGCAAGATAGCACTGTGTCCAGACAGGACCACAGTCCCCTTCCTGGCTTCTCTATCAGCATCCCAGAATTCCAAGTTCTACCTCTTCCACAAAGGCCTTCTTAATTGTATGAACCTAAACATAAAATTAACAAAATTCACTAATATCTGTTAGTCTGTAGCCCCCATTTCAGACTCAGTTATATACTTTATTTTTCATTATTGATTCTCATGTCTCAATCATGTCTTCCTATTAATTTAGGCAGCAATACAAGTTCTATCCAAAGAAAATCAGCAAAGAATCATTGGAGTAGTTCTTTGGATCAGCCACTGTATGTTTTTTCCTTTTGTGTTCTCCACAGTGTCAGACATTGAATGCAACATTCCTTAATACCCTGCCTTCTTTGTTTATGGTGGTCCCTCCTTTTACTCCTGAAATCCTGCCCCTATACACTCTCAGTCCCCATGAGGCAGGACTCTGTAAGACTTGTTCATTCTAGTACCTGAAACAGAACTTGGTACACAATGGATGTCTAATAATAATTTTTCAGTGACCAAATGACTGAATGGAAATTATAATAATAGTTCAGATTTCATCTCTGTGAAGCTGTCCCTTCATTACCAAAAGTAAAAACAACCACTCCCTCTTTGAAACTCTCATGAGGACTTTGTGTTCCTCATGTAAACCTTTAGGTTTTCTCAAAGCTTAGTCACAGACCACCTGCATCAGAGCCCTCGGGTGTGCTTGATAAAATGCAGATTCCCAGGCTCTGCTCCAGACCTGTAGAATCAAACTCTCTGGAGTAGGGCCTGGCAATCCACAGTTTTAGCCCTGATCATAATTTACATTAACATTTGAAGACCTCTGCTCTGAGCTCTTAGCTCTATTAAAAGTGCTGAGGAAAAAGCAAAATAACAAAAGATTGTCAAAATAGAAAGAAAAATAAATGTTCTTTCCCCAAATAATTGTCAATTACCTTTTTGGTTTATTTTTGCTGGTTTTCATTTTCTCTCTAGCAGTATCATGTTTGTTTGTTCCAAAACCTTCCCTCAAGCCATTTGAAAGTTGAAGTCATGACCACTAGTCAGAATTTCAGAAGACACACAAAAAAATCATTCAAGGTAAAAGTACATGTTTTAGAGTTGGGGATAAAAGAGGGTAGGCACTCTATTCTTTTTATTTCCAACTTCTGGCAGAATTTTAAATGAGAGAAAAAAGAAAGCACTGGCAAATTGGATGAGGACGTGCGTTCTCTTAGTTTTGCAGTTACAGGGGGATTAGTGGTGATGAGATCCAAAAACTAGTCACACTGGGTGTCACCCCCAAGGCACAGTGGAAAATTCCTGTGCTGGACAGTGACTGCCTCTGGATCTCTGAAGAGGAGAAGTCGAAATCTGGGCACCTTTGGATTTGGGGATGACATGTCACAGATCTTGCTGCGTATATGGGGACATCAGTTGTACCAATTACTACACTTTTGTGTATGTTTGAAAATACTGTTTAAAAAAATGATCTGTGCCTAGCGTAATTGGAGATGGGGGAAAGAGTGGATGTTTCAGTGAGGAAGTGGGGAAGACCTGCTGTTCTTGGAGGAGGGGAGTGGTAGAGAGGGGTTGATTCATGCAGCGTTGGGAGCACCCTTGGAATCATGAGGGTGGTATTTACACATCACCCACTCTTGTAAACAGATGGGCTAAAATCTGGCTACATAGTTGTTCTGCTCTTGCCAGTAACTTAGGTAGGAAGCTTTTTACATAAATGAATAGAAAGTCTCCTATTTAAACGGCACTTCCCTTAACTAGGTCCCAGCTCTAAAGGAAGCTGCGTTGTATGTGTGTGAGGGAAAATTGGCAGGACAACTGGCCAGAATTAAAGGTCAAAGGAAGTGGCCTAGCTATGAGTTCAGTTCTTTCCAATTCTGAATTTTGCAAAAGTTGCAAGAATCATGTAGACAATGAATAAGTAAGTGTTGAGGGACATTAGGCTTGACAGACTAAATAAGTTTTCTCAATAAATTGAAGGTAGAATAACCTAACATAAGCAAAGAAAAAAATTTATATTAATATATAGGAAAATAATCATAGCTGAAAGTTAGGTAAAATAGTGCATTTGGCTGGAATTGAAGTGGAAAAGGCCAGTTAACCTGTGGTGGCTATGTGGAATAATTACCAAGGTGATACACTGACCTCAAAAAAAAAAAAAAGGTTGAGGTAGTGGTTGATGATGCGTGTGTTCATGCTCAGTTGCGTCCAACTCTTTGTGACCCCATGGACTGTAGCCCACCAGGTTCCTCTGTCCATGGGATTTCTGAGGCAGGAATACTGGAGTGGGTTGCCATTTTTTTTACTCTGGGGAACTTCCTGACCTAGGATTCAAACCCACATCTCTTGGGTGTATCCTGCATTGGCAGGTGGATTGTTTACACCTGTGCTAACTGGGAATCAGTGATTGATGCTGATGATAATGTAAATTGTAGAAAAAAGGGAAGTGGATATTCTAAAAGGTATCACTGTATTGACTAAATAGACGTGAGATCTCACAAGAAATTTTTGCTGTTTTCATTACTCTTGAGCCCACTGACTTGACTTGAACGATACCACTCTAGAACAGAATGTCTGAAGAGGAGTTGAGAGAAAGAATAGAAGGAAAAGGGAAAAGTAAGCAGGGCAAGGGGACTGAAAGGAAAAGAGACCCAGAGTTGATCTTTGTCAAACAAGACCACGCCAGGAATAGTTTGTTCAGTGTGAGTAGCTCAGTTCCAGATACAGAGCAGCTGGAGTGAGTTCAGAGAACTCTCAATGAGAGAATGAGACTGAACAAAGAACTGGAAAGCATATAAAAGACAGCAGCCTGTGAGGATGAAGTCCATGATATGAGTCCTTTTTCTAGTTTTTATGGCAAGGGCTAAGAAATATCAGTTCTCTTCTATATAGTTCAGTTTCTCCCTTGATAGCCAAGGCAGTCATTCTCTAAATATGCTAGTGCTTTCAGGAAGACAGGAAGGAAAATGTGTGCGTATAACAGATAGGCAATAGTCTGGGTGGACCCAGAGCTTTAGAGTGAGATAAAGAGCAGCGAGGATAAAGAGGGTGTACGTGAAACAGCAGGGAGATGACTGTCAGAGTGTGGGCTCTTCAGATGATAGCAATTCCATCCTTGGAGGCAAATAAAAAGTATGCTGAACTGGTCCTCGAAGTTTTATTGTTGGGAGTCATCCTGAGTCTGGCAGTGAGAGAGATTACCTAATGGGTCTCTTTAGTCTCTTTTTCTGTGATTCATCCCCCCTAGCCTAGAGCAGTCCATGGTTGAGTCACTGCCGAACACAGATATCTCATTAAAAAGGGGAATTAAGGGTTATTAAAAATGACTTGCTGCTAGTCCTAGATTAAAGAAAGTGGGCCAATTTACAATTACCATTGCCCTGGTCCAAGATGGAATGCAGGTTGTCAAAATCGGGCAGTTGTAGGGGAATAGGAGTGAGCCGGAGTACACCTCGTGGTATTCTTGTGAAAGAAAGGAGCACTGAAAGTGAAATTTCTGGGTCACTTTGATTGAAGCAGCCTTCCTTCACCTGCTGAGGAAACTGAGACCTCCAAATGAAAATTTCAGAAGTTCTTGGTGAATCAGTGACATCAGCTTGGAGTGTGGATCCAAACTGAGTTCTTTGTGTTCCTTTAAGATACAGAAGGATTGAGTCAATGATTTTAAAAAAAAATTTTATTTTAAAAATACTTACAAAAAGTCACCCTGATAGCTCAAGGTAGGTGTGGAACTTTCTCCTGTGAGAACCTAAAAATTGCATAAACAACAGTGAATCAACCAGCAATCATGGAAGTCTCTGTCTTAAGAAACATGTACATGTCATACGCTACACGGTATGCCATCCTTATTGCAACTGAGATAAATATGAAATGTTTATAGAGCATGTTTCAGAGTCTTTCCAAGGTACAAACAAAAAATGCACACATGGTTACCTAGCATAAGTTTGTTGTCTCTCTGAGTTTTTGTTTGTTTCTCTGCAAGGTTGATGGGCTAGATAACTGGCAGTTTATATAAGAAGAAACCGTCAGCTCAGAGAGTTGCATTTTATATCTGGAGAGCATTTCTTCAGAGAATCCTCTTCTTGATCGCACCCCATCTCATGTACCTCAGACAGCCCTACGCACTCTGTAAAAACATTAGTCCTAGCTCATTGAAATAATCATGCACAGGCCATTTGGCCCCATGAAAATAAAAAAGGAGTGATTGAAAATCTGAAGACATTCAGCAGGGGTAAAACAGAGGAGTGTCTGATCCAGAGGTAACTGTCATCCCACTTCTCCTGCCTCCAAAGTGTCTGGGTTCACCTCACCTCTTCACGGCTCCCCCTGGATCCAGAATTCCCCTTTGAAATCCCATCCTGCTCATAAACCCCAAATAGTTTCTTCTTTCCTAAAAAGTAAATCCAGGCTCCTAGCCTGGCCTTGAAGGTACTCTATTATTTCTTCCAAGAGCTCTTATACAGACAGCAAATTAATGTTTTTCCAGTTTTCTAATTCAAAAGGAGTCCTAAACGGAGGGTGATGATTTTCATCAGGATTGTGCTGAAATATACAGGCCAACCTCTCACAAAGTATCAGTTACATGGAGACTCTTATCAGAGCCTGGATATGTATGTGCCCCAGAAAGACTGAGACACTGGAATTGCCACTGGTTCCCACCCTAATACAAGGGCCAGCCTTGAGGGTACCTTCCAGCTTCCTCTACATCTAGTGTTGCACTGGGTTAAAGAGAAAAAACCTAAGACAGATTGTCTTCAGGCAACAACAGCACCATTACTGTGTAGTCTTTAATTTGTGTTAGTAATATTTAGCCTCTCATTTTTTCACTAGCATATTTAAAATCTCTCCTCCCCCCCCCCCAAAAAAAAAAAGGAGTAAAAATTCTATTCTATGATTTTTTTCTTTTCTTTCTGGATACAGTTTTGCTGCCCCAGTTTCTTGATCTAAGAGATTCTCCCCTACCATGGTGAACCCAACCAGGAGCCCCTGTGAGGGTGCTGAGGTCATTCCTTCAGGAATCCCTCCTGGTCCAGTGTGCAAGGCAATTTTAGGGGAAGTCTTTCTGTGTGTCAGCCTGGGAAGTGATTTGGATGCAAACACAGCGCTTTGACTTGGGGTGTTCTTTTCTTTAAATGTTTGAAGTGAATACACTTTTGTTTTAAGAAAGGAGACTGATACTGTCTTTTAGTTCCTTGTTCTGCCTTCTTCCTTAAGTCTGAAGACTTACTGAATAACTCGAAATCCTACATTCTTAGCTCTGTGGGATTGAAAGTGAATTAAAGGAAATGACGGCTAAGGCTGAGCAGATGGAAAGCAGTAAATTCTGATAATTTCTGACATCTCTCCATCCCGCTCCTTTGATTTAACCATTAATCTCTTATGACAAGAACTTGTATTTGTGTTCTGGGATGGTATACCACAGTGCTTAAAATTAGGGCTGAAAATCATACCTCTGTTTGAACATTGCAAACCAAGTGGTTGCCTGTGTCTGAAGAGGTGTGTCTCACATTATAGACACCACTGTTTTTTAAATATGTGTGAATACTGTGTGATTGTTAAAAATACGAATTCATGACACAAAATATTTGCAAAAGGCCTATTTGATTTTAAAAAGAACCTTGTTATCTAAAATATATAAGCATCTCTTAAAATTCAACAATAGGAAAACAATTAAAAATGGAGCAAAGACCTTAACAGATATCTCACCCAAGAAATATGCAGATGGCAAATAAACACATGAAAAGATGCTCCACATCCTATATCATTAAGGAAATGCACAGTAACACAGCAACAGGATATCTCTACATACTTATTAGAACGCCAAAATCTGGAACACTAAAAGATGGCGAGGATGTAGAAAGAGAGACTGTCATTCATTGCTGGTGGAAATGCAAATGATACAGCCGCTTTGGAAGAGAGTTTGGTGATTTCTTACAAAACTAAACATACTTGTAATGTATGATGTAGCAGTTGTGCTCCTTGGTATTTACCCAAAGGAGGTGAGAACTTCTGTCCACACAAAAAGCTGCACAGGGAGGGTTACAGCCGCTTTATTCCTAATTGATAAAACCTGGAAGCAACCAAGATGTCCTTCAGTAGACGATAAACTGTGGTGCATATGGATGATATAATATTCAGCACTAAAAAGAAATGAGCTATCAAGCTATTAAAAGACATGGAAGAGCCTTAAATGCTTTTTGCTCAGTGAGAGAAGCTCTTGCAAGCATTCCTGAATTGGCAGTAACTTTTGAATGTTCCATGTTTTCTCAGGTTATAGATACTAAAAAACATATGACTTACATGATTGTTCATTAGGTTCCTTTCCCTCCACCCCCCCCCCTTTTTTTTTTTAAACACTGAAATGTTTGGAAACTTGTGACCTATTGATTAAAGTGTTTACTGAGGAATAAAACCACTAGATAAAGTTTTTGTCTCTGGGGTGGTGTATGCTAGTGAGTCTCCTGTTCTGAGTGAAAAGCCTCAGACTTTCCATTTAAGTGGCACACTTTTCTATCTTTCATCTGAACAACATGAAATACTTTCGAAAACTCCACCTGGTGATAGGTGGAGGAAAAAATTAGTAAATTGGGTGAGGTTGGGGTGAGGGGTGAGACTTGCCCAAGGTCACGCAGGGCACAGTGGGAGCATTGGGTAGGGAGCACCAGATTCTTCTGACTTGGATTCGTTGTTCTCAGACGCCATTTGCAGAGACTTGATAAGATTTTTCTGCTCTAATTTCATCACCAAAGAGCTTGAGTTTAAAATACTTGTATTTTGTGCTGGTGTTTTTCAAAATATGATATCTCCTATCAGTGGAGTCTATCGTTTGGGTTAGTTTATTTTGGCAAAATTGTGTGAGCTGAAGTTCTGAGGTTGTATTGATCTGTATTCCATAAAACTCAGACCAAGTACTCATGACACAGATTTGATGGGGAAATAGTTTAATAGTTTAACCTGAATAGTTTATTTTTAAATAAAACATTCAGGTTAACCTGAAAAGTGAAGTTATTACTGACAGCCTTGTAGTGCCCCAAGTGGGAAAAATCATATGTGAGAGAATGCTATGCTAAATTACAAAATAGCTATTTGGGGGATATTTTCCTTGCCTATGTCTCAAATTTCCCAATATTCACACTGTAATTTCAAGAGGAAAAGATACCAGAATTCTTTTGTAAATATCTTGGTAATTAGGTTGTATTTGTCTTAAAAATAAGAATAAATGAAATACTGTAGTCCAGAGATCAATTAAATCACTGCTAGGTGTAAATATTCCAGCAGGAAAAATCCACAGTTAGTTACTGCTGAAATGCATTGTCTTAGAGGGAGCTGTTGGTCCAGCACCCGCATGCCTGCCTTGCACTCTGTAACTACTGCTTCCTCCTGCTGCTGCTAAGTCGCTTCAGTCGTGTCCGACTCTGTGGGACCCCACAGACGGCAGCCCACCAGGCTACCCTGTCCCTGGGATTCTCTAGGCAAGAACACTGGAGTGGGTTGCCATTTCCTTCTCCAATGCATGAAAGTAAAAAGTGAAAGTGAAGTCGCTCAGTCGTGTCTGACTCTTCGCGACCCCATGGACTGCCCCCTACCAGGCTCCTCTGTCCATGGGATTTTCCAGGCAAGAGTACTGGAGTGGGGTGCCATAGTCTTCTCCGACTGCTTCCTCCTAGATACCGACATTTCTAAGTCACCATCACCACCCCCGAGCCTATCCACATGCCACAATTTGAGCTTGTCTACTTTGGATGTATTTCTCTTCCTGTTTGTTCCTTTTCAGTGAATGACGCTTCAGTCTACCAAGTGGTCACTTAGAACAATCACCTAGCCTAGTCTTTAGGGCTCCTCCACATTTGCTCAAGGCATTTTTCTCTATCTGGAAATTTGATCACCTCAAATCCTCTACCTAAAAGTAAGTGACCCCTCATAGCCATTGGTATCAAAATTCAAATTCTTTGGCACAGTACATAAGGCCCACGGCTCCCTCCTCACTTATCTATGGCCAGTCTGTCTCATAACATGTGATATGATACGTAGTTTCCTAAACAGGTCATGTCATTGCTTAGTTCTTAGCATTTGCAAATGTTATTCTCTCTTACCCGAAGCCCTTCCAGAATCAGCACTGGGGTGTTTTTTAACATGAAACTTCTCCAGCTCCTTTGGTACTCACTGGTCTATGTAACTCCTCTGTCCTCACACCCCACTAGACCTCAGAGCGGTGATGGTGTCTTACTTGTATTTCTGCTAGCTATAGACAGCCCAGTACCTGGGACATGGAAGGGGTTCACACAATATTTGTGAATGAATGAATGAAGAAAGGAATCAGGAATTTAATTTCTTTCTTTCTAATAAACAGAACATCAGAACATTGATCGTACACAGGCTAAATCCAGGACATCTGAGTTTCCAGTGCTAATAGGAATCATGAGTCTATGATGGTGGGTAGCTTTCCTTGATAAAAAGGTATGGCCTGTTAATTTCCTTTCTGCCATTTTTATAGTTATAGCTACACAGCCAGATGACCTACACAGAGCCAGGGATTCTGGCCAAACAGCTGGATGGGTGTTCCTAGGCCTATCAGCAGCCTCGGACAGGTCAGGTCAGCATGTTCTCCTCACCCTCCCACCTGCAAACCCTGTGGACGGTTGTGTCTCATCTGGCTTTGTTCCTTCCCCACAGGAGTCATGTGCATACTCTTCTTTAATTCTTTCTGTTTTTAGACTCTTTCTCAATGAGACCCTTCACATTGCCATAGCCCAGGAGCTTAGATGCCCCAAGTGTCTCTCTGTTCAGTAATAATTACAAAGTCATCACTAAGTAATGCTGTGAGAAGAAACAAAATTAGACACTGTGCATTTCACAGTCCTTATACTTAATCTTATGATCCTGCATCATGTCCATGTCAAACAGTAACCAAGGATTTAGATATCCCTAAAGGATATGATCTTTGGGAACTTCTCAGAGGTGTAGCATGACAAGGGGGAACTTTTGCTAGTGCTCTGTAGGCAAGCTGTCTTTGAGAGCGGGTGAAACTGTGATCCTTCCCGCAATAGACAGTGACCAGATCAAGCCCCAGCTGGCTAGGCTGGAGGTGTTGTTAGTGACCATGCTAATTGGAAACTGCTCGAGCAGCATTTCTGCCTCCCTCATTTCTTCTCCTCCTTCTCCTTTTTCTTCTTTTATGAATTGTTATGGGAGAGAAGTTAGAGAAGAAGGAAATTAGAAGAAGAAGAAGTTAGAGTGGGAAAGAGAAATGATTGAGATTGTATGAACAAGAACAAAAGAGATTACATTTTCAGGTTGGAGTAGAGGATGTTGCTTGCCTGGGAACCAAGCCCACAGAGTCACCTTTCTCAATGCAGTCAAGGCATCAGGGCTACCCTGATGCCTAGTTCACAGCTCCTTTGCTTGGGTCTGTCTGAGGTACACACAACCAAATGGCTTTTCCCACCTTCTGATGGCCTATTACCATCTCAGGAGTAGAAATAAAGAGCAGGAAAACTTCATTTCAATAAAGAAGACAGCAGAGCTTTGTTTCTGGATATAGAATACATGTCCAGTAATCTTGAAGGACTCTCAGAATCCATCTGCTCTGTCACTTCAGGCATGTTTGACTCCTGGTGACCCTATAGACTGTAGTCCACCAGGCGCCTCTGTTCATGGGATTTTCCTGGCAAGAATACTGAAGTGGGTTGCCATGTCCTCCTCCAGGGGATCTTCCCAAACCAGGGATCGAACGTACATCTTTTGCATCTTCTGTATTGCAAGTGGATTCTTTGAGCCACCAAGGAGGCTGATCCCCCAGGGAAGACCTAGTGATGCATTTTGTCAGGAGTGGGATCCAACCAGGCTTAGGATTCCTTAGGATCCTAAGCCAGACAGGCTTTAATTAACTCTAGAATTATAGTTGCCTCAAATCCTGTGTACAAAGACAAAGCTAAGTTCTTAAATCCATTAATAAACTGGACATTTAAGGTCTATAAGAACATAACATTTTATTCATTATTTTGTTAATTCTTAGAACAATGATTATCACATTTAGTTGCTTAAATGTTTATCAAAATGATTGAGTTGATGATAAACAAACATACAATGTTGCCTTATAATTTATTTTGCTAGGACAAGTCTAGACAAGAGGATAGCCTACAAGCTCTATGTGATACCTGATGTAGTAGCTTTCAGGATGCTGCCATTTTCTCTAATATTTCTGCTTTTGACCTTCACTCACAAATACCCTGTTTCCAAGCAGAAAACATTGAGCACACAGGAACCTTCATTTGCTTTAGAAATTTTTTATACCTACTAAAATATGTGGAAGAAATTTTTCAAAGGGGGGGTGACATGCTTTCTATATTGCACCCTAGAGTGATTATGGAGGAGAAAATCACCTAGTAACTCTGCTCTGGAATGTCTTACCAAAAGATGGGTATGTGACACTATTTTATACATCAAAATACAAAATACAAAATTGTTCTTTGTAAAGAACAGTTTCCAAATTAGTTGAAGAGTTAATTTGTGTTTCTATGAGAAAGTAGAGTCTAGTTTGTACATAGTGTTATTTATGTTCAGTCAGTTTCCCAGACAGACCACAAAGAGATAAAGATGTACTAGTTGTGCACCTGACTTCTAGGTTCCTCCAAGATCTCCAGACTCTGAGCCTGTGTTTTCTGGGGAGGTCTCTAATGGGACAGAGGCATGTTCCCAGGCTGCAGGGAGGTAAGGGGAGTCAAAGGAACAGATGCTATGTTATCAGTATCTGGAAACAGATTCCTCATTACAGTTTCTCTTCTGCCAAAAAAGTGTCATTTGCTCTTTTATTCAACAAATAATTCTTAACTGGATACTATGTAATCAACACTTTGAGAATCTTTAACAGTGCACCAAACCAACAAAACTTCTGCCCTCGTGGAGTTTGTATTGTAGTTGGGAGAGAGAGTTCAGAAAGAAATGAATAGCACACATCAGATGATTTATCGTATATTAGATATTAAAAATACATTAACAAATTGTGATCAATAAATCAGAAAGAGATAGTTCAAGAAAAGAAGGGTGACAAGATTTGGGTCTCAGAGATTGGGAGGTGGGTGCTGTTTTAAAAAAAAGAATGATCATTAAGGTAAACCTCCCTCAGAAGAGGACTTAAGAAAGATGAGGTTCGATTGCCAAGTGTCTGAGGTGCAGGCATGCCTGATGTGTTTGAAGAACAACAAGGCCCCTATGGCTAAAGAGTGGACAGTGGGAGGGTAAGAATAGGTCATGTCTGGGAAATAAAAGAGGAGAAGCAGGGCTTACAGGACATGCTAGGGCTTGGCTTTTATTCCCATTGAGGTGGGTAGGTTTTAGAGGCCCAGAAGTAGAGGAATAACCATGGCATGTGTACTCACAGGACACCTGGCTTGCCTTGGCTGCTGTGGACCAGAGGGGGACAAGGCTTAGAAACAGGGAGATCAGTCAGCAGGCTATTGCATTAATCCAAACTGCAGTAACCTTGTTGGTGTAGACCAGAGTAGGAGCAATCAAGGAAGAGCCAAAAGAGAATTTTCTCATGGATTAGATGTCTGGTTTTGAGATTTGGGACGAGTCCGGGGAGATGAGCAACTAGAAAATGAGGCTTTCCTTTTCAGATACTAGGAAATACAGGTATAGGCTATACCAAGTGTTCTCTACCTGTTTGACCTCAAAATGGGAATGCCAGGTAAGCAGCTGGAGCCAAGGCAGCAGATAAGAAGCCCCAGAGAGGGAGCCATGAGGTACTACTGCATGAGAGGTGAGAGGAGGAGGGACTGGCAAAGATGGCTGAGGATCAGCCAGTGGGGCAAGAGGAAGACAAGGGGCGTGGAAGCCGGAAAAAGTGGCACGTGGAGGAGTGATGCATGAGGTCGAGACAGTGTTCCAGAAACTGCTGTGGATGCAGCCTTGACGGAGAGAAAGGGAAAGAGTACAAACAGCAGCAGACACAAAGGCTGTCTTACTCCACATACACTGTGTGTGTGGGGATGTACATCAGGTATGTTTGAACAAGGCTGAGTTACAATATAAAAATAATTATAACTCAGCTTATGTCAAGATATTAAGTGACTTAGCTAACTGATCTGAAAAAAATGGTTATCACAATCTCATCATATTAATGGAATAAATAGCCAGCTATTTAAGAGTTTAAATTCTACTAGTGTTATGTCTGTCGGGCAAACAACTAAAAATAATGTGTTATATCGGATTGTGAATTGTTAAAGTCAATATGTATCCAAGTAGTTCCATATTACTCTGTGAGTCTGGTTCCCAAACTAATTTCATGTAAGTAATTTTGGAAAATAATAATGGGGATGCAACTCATTCTCTACATACAGGGTCTCCCCCCCAAATATTTGCATATTTTATACTAAAAATTGGGCTCTCAAGTTTAGTCCCAGCGTATAGCATAAAGAGGAGTGCATGGTTCTGATTTTATTGAAGAGTATAGGAAATTAATGAAGAGAAAGAAGATTTAGACTTAAAAATGACTTTTGTGTAGCTTTATTAGTGTTAAGACTGTGATCAGGTTCAAGAATTGTGTTTCTTATCTCTGTAGTCTAGAAATTATCGAAGGTTTTTGCTGTAAACTTTGGACACTGAGTTGCATTTTGAACGTTCATTGCCAGCCATATCTTTTCAGCTCTGCTCCTCTTCCGTTAATAAGTCCCTAAAGGTAGGCTTTCTTGGAGGAATGGAAGTGTTCACTGTTTAACCTTAGAATTATATAGCTTGTTCCAAAGTAAGCAGTTTGACTGTGATGGTGGGGAAGTGACTGTGGCTTATTCACAAAATTTGAACCTCAATAAAATTTCAGAATCAACATAAAAATTTTAAGACTTTATCGTTTGCCCACAAATACAAAAGGGAGGAATCATTAGAAATAGCTTAGTTATTTATTCATGTTATAAATAACTATCATTTCAGTTTATAAAAGCATTTTTAAATGCCCCCTCATGGAAACTAAAACATTATTTAACGTCAGTTAACTTAAGTCTATGTGTATTTTTTGATGCTAACATTTTTAAAAGCAAGTTTACATGTTCTACTATAAATTTTCATACTCTGTTTTTCTCTTGGAACTTTATACTTAGATTTTTGTTTGCACTCGGCTGTGCTTGTAAATTGAAGTCCTTTAGCCATCACTGTCATTTTCATCACTAGTAAATAATATTTATTTAGTGTACTCATGCTTTTTCTATAGCTGTTTCTCTAAGTAACATTGCAGTTGTACATACAAGCTGAATATGATTCAGTAAGAAGCAATTAAAAAATTTCTAGAAATTTTACTTCAGGTATTTTCAGGCCATTGTACCTTACAATACAATTCTGATGTTAGAGGACAAAACCAATTCTTATTTATAATTTACCTGTTGAGTGGTTCCTAATTTGTGCTCCACAGAAAATGCCTTGACCCATTATATCACTAAACCTTTATAGTAAGTTATATGACAGTAATCTTTGGCTCTAAATTCTCTTGAAGAAATAAATCATAATTATGATGTCTTATATTAGGCACATATGAAATTGCCATAATTCAACTGTTTTTTACAATTAGAAAAAAAAACACAAATATTATTTGGCTCAACCTAATATTTGTATAATCCATATGAGATGAGCACAGAAGATACCGATACAAGTTTCAGATTAAATGACTTCTTCAGGTAGTGTTGTTAGAAAATAGCATACCTGGAACTTCAGAATTTGGGTTTTCTGACTCAAAATTCAGTATGTTTTCTACTCTACTGTGCTTCTGGGAACAGATTAAAATTATCACAATAATTATGGTATTGAAAGTTTGACCGAAACTAAGGGAACTATGTTTCTTTAGAGGGAAAAAAACATTAATGTGGTTAAGTGATTAATCACTAGGAAATTAGAAAATATGGGGAAAATGTACTTCATTTACTTTTTACATTTGTAAGCCAAGAGATATTTTTTATTTCCACTTTTTCTTTTACTATTAAAAAAAATAAAGAAGATTTCAAGCATTCACGAAAGTAGAGAGAATAGCATAGTGAACCTCAGATACCCATCAGGCGTCTATCACTCAGGTTTGAAAGTTGACAACTCAAGGTCAGTCTCACTTCATCTGTGTGCCCAAGTAGTTTCTACCCAACACTGGATTATTTTGACGCCACTCTCAAGATCATACTATTTCATCCTTAAGTCTTTTAGTATGTATAATAGATAATTCCCAATCCATCTTGGAAGCCAACTTGGTGACATGAATATTGTAATTGTTGATAAGCAAACAAAAACCTTTACAAAATTGAGTAGAGCCTATGCAAAGATTGTTTAGAACTAAAAATTGCATCCCATCAGCAAGAATTCAATAACCAAATTTTCCCTTTCTGGCCTCTCTGCATCAGATACTAGCTGTAGGTGTGCCAAGGCATGCATAAGAAGCCTTGTGATTGAACACGCTGTTTACAAAGTGTGTGTGTACTGAACATAAAATCCAACATACTATCCAACTCAAGTAATGAAAGGCTCTCTCCTTTTTTTATCACTTCATGTTGTGTTTGTGTATGGATGCATTCTTAAAGAAAGAAAATATGTATTAATGAATAAGAGAGTTGATGCATTAACTTCTGGACATATAGCCTAAATGGTATTCCTATGGAGATGACGTTCGTCAATTACGAATGTTTTTGTTATTGTTATTTAAATTCTCTTGTTGTCTAATTGGAAAACTGGTAAAATACTATCATTTTCCAGATAAAGTTCTTGGCAAGTTTTCTGTCTTTCAAACCCCCTAGGACAGTCCACAGCTCCATGAAAACATGAGTCAAATACATTACAAATTTCCCAAGGAGAATCAACATCTTTTCCAGCTGTTTGGATAGTCTGTCTAACATCTGACCAAAGCCCTCATCTCCCAGTATTGTTCTGGGCTTTTACACTTTGACTTTGATTTGTTCAATGTTACAATTTTAAAACTGAGCCAATAGTGTGAGTTTTCACTTTTTCTTTAAGACTTTTAACTCCTATCACTTATGAAAATAACGATTATAATGTGGGGGTAGCACCAGCCCCAAAAGATATTGTCTCCCTAGGTATTTCTCTTTGACAATGCACAATTCCTTCTTAATGCTATCAAACTTCTCTCTCTCTCTCTTTTTCCCTCCCTTAGGTAATTTTTCTATTAATTTATAGAGCAAAATGTCTCCCAACTATAACATCACAAGAACTAAACTTGTTTTGATTGATTAGTTTCAGGTTTTCTATTTTAAATGTCTTTTGGCACTGGGCAATGTGTTTCAGTTTATTCAGAAGGAATGCATTTGTGATCATTCCAATTAATCCCTTGTCTGTTTTGTCTGGCATCTGTGTGAAACTAGTTATAATAACTTAAAAGTTTGGCAAGCTGAATAGTAAACTGCCCAAGGTGGGATGGAAAGCTTTCAGGGCCCAATTAACAAAAGTCAACTTGTCTTCCAGCCTATCTACACAAAATCATCTGTTGCTTTGAGTTGTCTTTATAACCGTTAATAACGTTTGATAAGTAGTTCAGGGCAAGAAAGTGAAACAGAACAACTGGTCAGATAGAATGGCTTCCAGAGTTAAGACCAAATTTCCAGCCTAGAAGCGTGGAGTGTACACACACACACACACACACAGTTTGGGCTGAGGAGCAAAAGTAAACTGTAGAAAACCTGGAACTTTGTTCAAGCTATTATTCAAAGAGAAAGTGATTTGTTTCAAATGTATCCAGAAGCTGAATTGTATGGATTTTTACTACCACCTGTGTGCTCACCTGAAACTGAAGCAGTGATTGTGAGTCAAGTGTACCTTTCAAAATATAATAAGACACCCCCACGGTTGTTGTTAAATATAATTTAATATCTTTATTATAACAGTTCTTTTTCTACTTTCATTGACTATCTTTTTTCTACTTTCTTTTTCATTTTTTTCATTTGTTTTCATTTTTTTCATTGACTGTCTTTTTTCTGCTTTCATTGAGTATCTTTTTCCTTTTTAAAAATGTAAATTTACTTCGGACTTTTTGACTGCCACATTTGATGTCATTTTGGGGGACTCTCCCTCAAGCTTCATCTATAACCTGTGAGATATGTATTGGATGTGTGCTTGGACATGCACCACGTTTTGGACTTATCTCTTCTAAGGTTTCCCTCATCTCTAGCTTGCAGTCACCTTTAAGTGCGCCAAGAGACAGGTCATGACTGTGGGGCTTCAAGCCACGTTTTCATGTAGATATGTTCATGTAATAAATGCCAAGTTCATCTTAATTTATGGTATTTAAATGTCTAAGCCTGTGTTACCATCACAACTTCTTAAATAAATATGTCTTTTTTTTTTAACAGTAAAGTGTTTTAAACTTTCACATTTTTATTACCGAAACAAAAGTTCTTGTATCTTCTTATTCAAGAACTCTTCCAGGCACTTGAAGAAGATTGTCAACTCACAAAATTCAGAGATCATTATCCCTTTGCATGTTTCATAGTGAGTTTTGTTAAGATTATTACATTCAAAGCAGAATTAGTTGTGTGTGTGTTTTTTTTAATATGAAGTATAAAAGAAATGACTGAAAATAGGAACAGGCCTGATCTTCTCTGCTTGATGATTCTACCTGATTCATCAGAGCTTGTACCTAAATTAATTAATCTTTCCCTTTGTTCATGATGCTTTCTCTTTGCTCCTGACAAAATGTGCTGAAATCACTGTTATCACATGTTTTTAATTTTTGAAAATCCATCCTTCTAAGATAGACATGGAAAGAAAATCTAACTGCACAGAACACCACATTAAGAGGAAAGTAGTTGAAGTTCTGCCATGAATAGTTACCAAAAAAAAAAAAAAGCTATGATACTATTTGGCCTCATCTCCCTAGCTAGGGAATTCAAATTGTTGAATACCTAATAGTGCTTTTGTAAGTATTTCAGTTTTTAAAAAATACGCTGTGGTGGACAAAGCATGCCTGTTATGTAAACATATAGTTACTAAAGACACTAGCACATATGTATTTCAAAAGATATAAAATGTGCTTGGATGATAATAATAAATGAAGCATGTTTAAATGGTCGATAAAAGGTTAGCCCCTTTGAAAATTGCAGACTCCTTCAGATCAGGATACTGCTAACTGAGAGGGAAATGGCAACATACATTAAATACTGATTTCTGGCTACTTTCTTGCTAAAACTTGTTTTTTATTTGTCAGGATAATAAGTTTGCATTTGATTTAGCTATGAAATTTTTTTATGTTTTAAAATTGTCTTGATGAAACAAGTCTCATTGAAGGTGTTTTGTATTGGGGAGGGGGGTTTATTTGTTGCCCTCTACCCTCCCCCAAAGTTCAAAATTAGTTGGATATTTTAAATTTCTATGTTTTAGTATGTGGGATTTTTAGATCATAAAATAGAAAAAAAAAAGAACAAGAAATCAGCTTTTGCTGCTATTTTGTTGAGTAAGATATTAAGTAATTACTTGAAAACTGTATTAATTTATTCAGACAAATAGATTGTTTTGTAGAATATCAGTTCACATCGTACCACATGTAATTCCACTTCAGCATACTTAACTCTGTCCTATATTAAAAAGACAAAACCAAAACTCCAACCTCAGTGCAACATCCCCAACTAGCTAGCCACTCACGTGTTTTATTCTGTCACTGCCAGGCTTCTTAAAAGCTCTGTCTACACTAGCTGTCTCATCTTTTTCCATTCTGACCACTGCACAAGTAATCATGGGATTACTTCTTTGTTATTAAATTCAGTAGTACTTACCAGCCCTTTTTTTTTTTTCCCCCCAACCTTTTTTGTTATTATTGGGCTGGTTAAAAAGTTTGTTCGGGTTTTCTGTAAGAAGTTAGTCTCACTTCTCAGTACCCGCCCCTAACCTTCCTGGCTCTCGTGCACTGTGCACCACGTTCCGCTGCCTCTCTAGTGACTTGTTTAGGGTCTCCTCCACTGCTTACTGTTTGATGTTCCCAGGATTCCGCCCATGGCATCTTATCACTAGACAAGTCTCCCCAGGTGACTGCAAGGCCAACCGTGGTGTCAGCTACCTCTCCCGCAGATGACAGCCTCCTCCCATCTGTCGACTGCATGGTAGATGTGTGTATCCAGTGCCCTGGGGATCCCATAGGTCTCTCAAAATTAGATATATGAGACTGAATCCTTTCTCAATAGTTATTCTACCTACTCTTCTTGTTTTCCCAGTTTCAGCAAACAACACCAGCATCCCACCAACCAGATTCTGTGTTTAAGTCTTGATTTCTTTGTCCCTCCCATACCCAATTATTAAATCTTATCAAGTCCCTGTAGCTTTCATAGCATCAAACCAACCTCTTTTCTCTTCATCTTCATTCCAGAAATCGCTCATCTACTTTTTTTTCTTGCCATTTGGTTTGACCTTATCATTTAATGGGGAATCCCTGGTGGCTTAGAGGATAAAGTCTGCCCACAGTGCAGGAGACCCAGGATCAATCCCTGGGTTGGGAAGATCCCCTGGAGAAGGAAACGGCAACCCACTCCAATATTGTTGCCTGGAAATTCCCATGGATGGAGGAGCCTGGTGGGCTACAGTCCATAGGGTCACAAAGAGTTGGACATGACTGAGCAATGTCACTTATCATTTAATATCTTTAAATGTCTTTGTTGTCATATTAGTGTAATATTTGGAAAGAGAAGAGATAGAACTTGTGCAATGAATTCATCATGTTTAAACAACAGTACAAAGCAATTTTAAATTAAACTATTAATATCTTTAAAAAGAAATACAAATAGATAAAATTTTAAAACTAAATAAACTGAAAAAAGATGGTTAATATTCTGTCTATAACATTGCAGATACTTCCATTCAAACATGTAGAATAATCTTTTTAAAAATGAGATTGTAATACATGAACTGATTTATATTATTCTAGAGATCACTTGCATATTCTTTGATAATTATGGATCTGAATATCATTTTTTCATGGCATTTTTATATGGCAACCACATAACTTATAGAACCATGTCTTTTTGGTGGATATAGAGTTTTATTTATGCATCCTTCTATACTTGTCCATCTATTTTCTGAGGACAAGTTCCAACTACTACTAGTAGATTTATCAAATTAAGGGCATACATTGTTTTAGGACTTTTAAAATAGATTGTCAAAGACCTGTCCAGAGGGTTGAAAAGAGTTTATATACTGTCCTTTGCAGAATATGAGTTTGTCTATAGTTCCCACATCCATAGTAATAATCATCCATTTATATTTTTAACCAGTTGCATAAATGAAAAATGATATCTCAGTTCATTTACTCTAATTTAAGACAACTTTAAAAATGTTTGGTTATCTGGTTGCCAAATCCACAACAGATCAGAAGCAGGAAATTGGAAGAAGAAAGATGAGTTGCTATAGTCAGATCTATTGGCAGCAGCGTGAAATAATAACAGACAGACTAACAGTGAGGAAGGATACAAGAAAACCAAAAACCAGAAATAGAATCCCAAACTGCACAGTGCATGGCCCATTTAATTCAAGGCCCAACAGCCGAACTCCCCTGTGTGGTCTCTAAGGCTTTCACCATATTTCAACACAATGTCCCCTATCTCAGCATTTTGAAATCCTACAAAGACAGTAAAACCTTGGCTCGTAGAAATAGCAATTAATTAAATGTCAACTGTTGTCAATCAGTTGCAGATTGCTAAAATAATATTCTTTATTTAACCTCTTACAAAAATAAAGCCTTTAAACGAACTTTTCAACTTCCTATTTATCTCTTCCACGAAAATACTATAAATAAGTTTGTCCTTTTAACCGTTAAATCATTTGCTAAAACACTGGAGGATATGCTAATAATATGTAAATAAGAAATATGTTCTAAGAAATCTTCTTAGCCTAGAGAATAGAATATTTCTGGCAGATGTGATACCCAGGTTTCAATTTTAAGGAACTACTGTGTGAAAATATACTTATTTCTATCTCTCTCAACTAGAGAAGAGTTCGTGTTGGCAGAAGTTAAAGGAAGGCAGATTTCTAATAATTGCTGCTGCTAAGTCGCTTCAGTCATGTCTGACTCTGTGCGACCCCAGAGACGGCAGCCCACCAGGCTCCCCCGTCCCTGGGATTCTCCAGGGAAGAACACTGGAATGGGCTGCCATTTCCTTCTCACTTCTAATAATTAGGACTCTCTAATTCTGTCAAGGATTTTCTTATGAAATGTTTTGCAAACTGTTAGACCTCAAAAGAATCTTTGTGGTCAAAAATAACAACTTCTCTGCCATTTTATAAATAAGAAAACCAAAGCCCAGAATGGAGTAAGTGGCTCCCATGGGGAGGGGTATAGGACTTCAGCTCTCCCAGCTTTTCTTTCAGTGCCTTTTTTTAAAAAAACTATAACAAGGTACCCCTTAAAGCAAGTTTTATGTTATGAAGGTGTTCGATCAGAATTGAATTTCTAATTCTCAAGGATGTCAAAGAGAGGATTTCTACATTCAGCGGAAGTAAAATTAGAGGACTGGGGAAATTCTTACTAGTTCAAAAATCTCATTCATTTTATTTAAGCAACTGTTTAAAACCACTGTAGAAATACCTTTGGGCACCTTCCCAAGGGCATCAATACAAAAAAGTTTTTTAAAAGAAGAAAATTACTTTACAGTGGAATAGTATGCTAATTGATTTTGGCAGAGACCTTTCTGTGAAGTGAATATTCTGTAAGAGGGATGACAAGTAAGTTTCAGCTGCTGTCTGGGGGAGTAGGGTGCATGTAACATTTGCTGAGAAGACTTTACAGGCATAGTTAGCCTCAGTTCTCTGTAGAGTTTGCCTCAGCTGTGGTGGTATACAACTCCTGTTTTCATGCACCCTCATCTGCAATCTTTAGATAAGAAGAGAAATTACAAGGTCAGATTTAGAGGAGTCTTGTAGTTAGAAGATTAAAAAATAAAGCAAGTTTCAGGCTGGGAAGAAATAACCATCTGTTTCTAGGATTTACCTTGCCATCAGTTATCAAAGATGTAAACAATTCAACTTTACCTTTTAGAGTCAGTTTTATATTTTTGAATTTTTATTTTTTATGAATTTTCCCATGAAATTTGCAAAGTTGGGAGAAAGAAATTAAATTCAATCTTGCCTTTCCTGTCAGAAGACCCTGTGATTTTCTGTTCTGGCTCCTATGGGATAATGCTATTTTTCACCCAGAGCAAAGAGGTTAACTTAAATTCTTCAGTTCTAGAATAAGGGTTTCAAGATGTATTTTTACCATGCCAAAGTCTGCAAAAGTCTTGGAAAACCAAAGCTATAATGTGGAAATCTGACAGGCTTGCACTGTGATCTGTTTCTTTGGAGATAACATGTTCATTTTTCATTTGAGGGAGGGGATCAATGTGCTAATTAGGTAGTAAATTCCTATCGTCAAATTCTTCGTATCGTGTTTTACCTTTTTTCTCTGTATCCTTAGGGAAACGTTGTTCTTTTCTATATTTTAGAGTTACTCCTCACACTGTAGTAATAGTGACTGTATATTAGTAGCAGTTCACATGTATGGAGCTACAAGCACCAGGCACCAGACTAAATGCCTTTTTTTGCATCACCTCATTTAAAACAAAGAGTTAAGTAATTTGTTTAAAGTCACGTAATTTGTAAAGCAAAAGATATAACTTCACAGACCTCACTTTTTAAAATATTTATTTAGATATTAATAATTCTCTTAACTGCTACCTACTAGTATATCTTTTCTCTTGATATCCTCAGGACAGTTAACTTGATAATTTAAAATTTATCCTGAAACTTTCATATATCATTTTTACCTTTGATTCCATTTCAATGAACCAAAGATAAATGATGAAGACCTTTTCACATTATTTAACTTGAACATTTCTGTGAAGCATTTCTCATTACTTATGAGGAAAATGGAAAATGATTTTGAGATATATTTCTGGACAGCCCTTGCATGGAGACAATAAATGGATGTTTTTGTTTTGAGATTTTTACAAGCTGATTCAGATGTATTTCAAAATGAAACTTACTGTTCAAACACTGAGACACACAACACACTCTTGTATGGTTCCAATTATGGATGCTGGGCTGACCTCCAACTCCCAGGATCATTCTTATGGAAGGTTCTATAGCAAAGAGTATGAATTGTTTTCTCAGTGAATTAATGTTTGGTAACATGGAGCTCTAGATATATTATGTTGTTGTTAATTATTTATGTAGATCATCGTAATCCCAAAGACAGGGTACATGAATGGAATTCATAGTAAGTATAGTTGGTATTTACATCATAGCTGTTAACTTCATATACTTTTTGATGAAAAGTTTTGTGCACATCGTAGTCTCCAGATGTTTGCTAGAATGCAAATTATGTAAGCATTTTAGGCGGCAATTTATAAAAAATTATAAAATCACATTCCCTTTGACCTGGTTCCCTTACTAGTAATTTTCCCAAGAGACAGACTTACAAAATACACTAAGTTATATATTACAAAGATGTTCATTGAAGTCTTGGTGATAATAGTAACAAACTGTGAAAAACCTAAATAGCCATCAAGAGTGAACTGTTTAAAATTATGTTGCTTCTGTACAATAGAACACTTAGGGGAAAAAAAATGGTCAATGTCTCTGTGCTGCTATTGAATGCCTTCAGGATAAATTAAATAAAAAAAGAAGTCTGCAGAAGTATGAGCAGTGTATTTTGGTCTGTGCATTTTTTTTTTCTGAAAATACATACATATGTTAAATTAACACACATTAGCATAGATTCCTAAAACATAAAAGATAATGTTTTTCTGGGAAGATATACAGAAATAGTAAAAAGTAAAATTAAGAGTAATTAATTTTGCAGAGTGGAATGAGGATAATAGATGATCCCCAGGCTCTTACCTAGGAGAAGGCAATGGCACCCCACTCCAGTACTTTCGCCTAGAAAATCCCATGGACGGAGGAGCCTGGTAGGCTGCAGAGACTTCACTTTCACTTTTCACTTTCATGCATTGGAGAAGGAAATGGCAACCCACTCCAGTGTTCTTCCCTGGAGAATCCCAGGGACGGCGGAGCCTGGTGGGCTGCCGTCTGTGGGATCACACAGAGTCGGACATGACCGAAGCGACTTAGCAGCAGCAGGCTCTTACCTTCTGTTTTATACCTTTCTCCACTGCTGAAGTTTAATAAATCTCTGCATGTCTGCCTTCCTTTCACCCTCTCTCTCTCTTTCCTTTCCCACTTTGGTTCTTTAGATGATAGAATTAGGCACAATATTTTTCTCTCTCAAGCTTTTATATATTACATGCAACTAGTAAATGTTACTCAAAATACAATAAAACCGGTGGAAACGAATTTTTGTTGTTTTTAACATCACACTAGATCCTTGAGGATATAATGATTTCTGAAGTCTGTGAGTCTCCTTTTACTATTTTCCATATCCCAAACAGTGATTGAAAAATTTCAAGCCTGCTCAAACTATGTCATTTTATACAGAATCCATTATCTTCTTGCGTGTTTGTCTTTGATATTCCCCAGTACGTGCCTCTGTATAGATAGAGGATAAGTCTAGGACAGATGCCTGAAGCCCTAACATTTGGGCAAGAGACCCCTAACAAGAACAAGCCTCTTCTAGTTTCTGCAGTGATGCTTGCTTAGTGGGGAAAGTTAAGAAACCAGGATCCTAGCCACAGTATTCTAGAAATGTGACCTGATATCTTTTATTATGTGAGTATAAAAGATACAGAGGATTGAGAGTAATGGAATATTCTCTGAGTCAGGAGTTTGGAGGCCTGGGGTTAAGCCCCAGCTCTGCCATTAGCCCTGTGACCATGGACAAGTCACTTAATCCTCACCCCTAGGAAGAGGTAAAGTGACCACTTATCTTAGCAATAAAACCAATCAGACATACTGATACTTATGGTAAAAGTGAAAAAGTGCAAGTTCTAGTCACTCAGTCGTGTCTGACTCTTTGCAACCCCATGGACTATAGCCTGCCAAACTCCTCTATCCATGGAATTCCCCAGGCAAGAATACTGTAGTGGTTGTCGTAGGTAGCCATTTCCTTCTTCAGGGGACCTTCCCGACCCAGGGATTGAATCCAAGCCTCTTGCATCACAGGCCGACTCTTTACCATCTGAACCACCAGGGAAGCCTACTCATGATAAAAGTTGAGCTTTAAAAACTTGGTCTCCTGGTATACAAAGCATCCAGTTCTCCCTTCACTCAGCAGTACAAAATTATTATAATAGAGGTCAGCCTTGAACTGAATGATCTGTCAAAGCAGTAAAGAAGAGAGACAGACTATCTCTATCTCATATTCCAAATTCTACTCTTAGACTAAGTTAGAGCTTGAGAAATCCCTGTGCCCCAGCCTCTTGGGTTGGACTGCAAAATGCTCTCACTGAAGTATGTTGACATTTGTGTTGACCTTGAGCTGTCATCAAGGGCCCTGATAAGAAAATCACTGTTAAGAATACCTTGTTTCATTATTTTTTCCCAGTGTGCTCTTAAAAAAATGTTCATATATTTAATTCCCTGTAGAATTTGCACCAGGTAAATGTTTATCTCTTCTGCCAGCTAGGCTTCCTTCACCTTGTCAGATAATGAGAAGATGGTGTATGCGTTGTACATACTCATTTTACCCTGCCTGTACCAATTTTCACATCTTTTAAGTTAGAGAAAATAATACCTATTTTAATCCCCTTTGGCTTTCAGATTTATGTCTCCAGTTTAGCCCTTTTCAATTCTAAACTCATCTTTCTATTTGTCTACTCAAATCTCCACTCATTCATTCAGCAGATCTTTATCAAGCATCAACTGTGTGTTCTAGGCACAGATGAACACACGGATGTTCTAGGCACTGTTCTGGGCACAGATGATGCAGTGGAGATTAAGAAAAACCAAGGCCCTGACCTTCTGCAACTTTCAGTGCAGTAAAAGAGGAAGATAGTAAACCAGACAAAGTAAAATATGTCATGTTTCCTTTTGGATATGCTTTTTTAAGATATCATCTTAGTGATTATCTTGGGGTTTATAATTAACACCCTAGATTTATAATCTACTTTGAGTTAATACCAACTTAGCCTTGGTAACATGTATAAACTCTGCCTCTGTGTAGCTCTGCCCTGCTTCTATTTATGTTATTGTTTTCACAAATTGCGTTTATATGTTGTGTGTCCATTAACATAGATTTAAAATTACTATTCTTTTATGCATTTGTCTTTTAAATCATACAAGAGATAAAAAGAGTTACAAACCAAAAATACAATAACACTGGCCTTTGCATTCACCTGTGCAGCTGCCTTTATCAGAATTCTCTCTCTGTTATAACTTTGAGTTACTGTATAGGATGCTTTCATTTCAGCCTGGAGGACTTGTAGCATTTCTCTTATGACAAGTCTACTGATAGGAAACCACATCATTGTTTATCTGCTTCATTTTTGATGGTTAGTTTTGCTAATTTGGATATAAAAATTTGCTAATTTGGATGTAAAATTCTTGGTTAACAGTTTTCTTTTAGCACTTTAAAAATTTCAGACTTGCCTGGTTGTCCAGTGGTTAAGACTCCAGGCTCGCAATGCAGGGAACATGAATTTGATCCCTGGTCAGGGGAGATCCTGCATGCCATGTGGTGCAATCAAAAAAACAAGTCATCCCACTTCTTTCTTACCTCCATAGTTTCTGATGAGAAATTTTCTGTTAATCTTTTCAAAGGTCTCTTGTATGTGACAAGATGCAAGTCTCTGGCTACTTTTGAGATTTTCTCTTTGTCCTTAGCTTCCAAAAATTTGAGTATTACATGTCTTGGTGTGAGTATCTTTGCACTGATTCTTCCTGGGGTTTGTTGAACTTCTCGAATGTATAGATTTATGCCTTTTATCACATTCTGGGAGTTTTCAGCCATTATTTCTTCATTTTTTTTTTTCTTTTCCTTTCTCTTTGTCTTCCACAATTCCCATTGTGTATGTTAAAACACTAGTATGGCGTCCCATGGGTCTCTTACATTCTGTTTATTTTCTTTGTAAGTAGAAGATAATTGCTTTACAGTGTTGTGCTGGTTTCTGCCATACGTTACATGAGTCAGCGATAGGTATACATACAAGTTGCCCTCCTTCTTGAACCTCCGTCCCACCTCCCACCCCATCCCACCCCTCTAGGTTGTCACAGAGCACCAGGTTGAGCTGCCTGTGTTATACAGCAGCTCCCTATTAGCTATCTGTTTTACATATGGTAATGTATAGATTTCTGTGCTGCTCTCTCAGTCCATCCCACCCTCTCCTGCCTCATGTCCATAAGTCTGTTCTCTATGTCTCAGTGTCCATTGCTGCCCTGCAAATAGATTCATCAGTACCATTTTCTAGATTCCATATATGTGTATTAATATACAATATTTGTTTTTCTCTTTCTGACTTTCTTCATTCTGTATGACAGGCTCTAGGTTCATCCACCTCACTAGAACTGACTCAGATGCATTCCATCTTATGGCTGAGTAATATTCCATTATTTATATGTGCCACAACTTCTTTATCCATTCATCTGTTGGCAGCTATGGCCTGGCTATTGTAAATAGTAGTGCAATGAACACTGGGGTATATGTGTCTTTTTCAATTATAGTTTTCTCAGAATATATGCCCAGTAGTGGGATTGCTGGGTCTTATGGTAGTTTTATTCCTAGCTTTTAAAGAAATCTTCATACTGTACTCTGTTTATTTTTCATCATTCTCTTTTCTCTCTTTTCCATCATTCTATTTTCTCTCTTTTCCTCAGACTGAATAATTTTAATTGGCCTATCTTCATGTTTATTGATTCTCTTCCCTGCCTGATCAGATTTGCTACCAAAACGCTCTAGTGAGTTTTTCATTTCAGTTATCATACTTTTCGGCTCCCAGATCCCTGTTTGGTTTCATTTTTTGCGATTCCTGTCTCTTTATTGATACTCTCTATTTATTCATACAGCATTCTCTTAGTTTACTTTAGCACTTTGTCTATGACTTCCTTTAGTTGTGCTGCTGCTGCTAAGTCACTTCAGTTGTGTCCAACTCTGTGCGACCCCATAGACGGCAGCCCACCAGGCTCCCCCATCCCTGGGATTCTCCAGGCAAGAACACTGGAGTGGGTTGCCATTTCCTTCTCCAATGCATGAAAGTGAAAAGTGAAAGTGAAGTCGCTCTGTCGTGTCCAACTCTTCGTGACCCGATGGACTGCAGCCCACCAGGCTCCTCCATCCATGGGATTTTCCAGGCAAGAGTACTGGAGTGGGGTGCCATTGCCTTCTCCGTCCTTTAGTTCTGTGAGCATATTTAAGACAATTTATTTAAAGGATTTATCTAGTAAGTCCAGATATTGCTCCAGTCCCTTGGAGTAAGTTTGTTCATTTTTTTCCTGCAAATTGGCCATATTTTCCTGTTTCTTCACATGCTTTGTAAACTTTAGTTGAAAACTGGGTATTTCAATATTATAGAAATTCTGGAAACTAAAGTCTTCCCCTTCTAAGGGTTTGTTTTGTTGTTTGCTGTAGGCTATAGCTATTAATTAGGTAACTTTTCTAAGCTATTTTTTTCAGAACTGTGTTCTTAGTCATGTGTAGTCTCTGAATTCTCTGTTCCTTTAGCTTGTGTTCCACTGGTGTTTTGATAGAGATTTCCTTGAATACCAGAAGCCAAATTAGAGAAACAGAGTGAAAGAGAATAGGAGCAAAAACCCTCTTAAGTATTTTCTGAGCATATGTATTTCCTGAGCATGTGCATAACTTTTTAAATCTCTATATTTACAAGTGCTTTTGAATTCCCTGATTTCACAAATGACTTTCTCTAGCTTTGCCTCCCAGAATTTTGGCACTCAAGTTAATCCTAAGGGAAATCAATCCTGAATACTCATTGGAAGGACAGATGCTGAAGCTGAAGCTCCAGTATTTTGGCCACCTGATGCAAGGAGCTAACTCATTAGAAAAGCCCCTGATGGCTGATGATTGAAGGCAGGAGGAGAAGGGGATGACAGAGGACAAAATAGTTGGATGGCATCACCAACTCAATAGTAATGAGGGTGAGTAAGCTCTGGGAGTTGGTGATGGACAGGGAAGCCTGGCATGCTGCAGTCCTTGGGGTTGCAAAGAGTTGAACACAACTGAACAACAACACCCTGAGTTAGTTCCAAATTACGTGAAACAAAGACAAGCACCTTACATCAGTCCTTCATATAGTCCCTACAATAAGTTAGAGCAGACAAAGACAATACTTTACAAATAAGATCTGCTCTTCTTCCTCCAGAACCAGGGACCAGAGTCCCAAACTGGGAATATGGTCATCTTCATAACCACTGCTGAGCCCAGGAAGAGAATTGGCCAAAGACATAAAAATACCAGAGTGCTTTCCTAGGGATTTTCAAATTCCCTTTCAATTTGTTCAGCATTTGGCTGGTTGATAGAAACTTTTGTTTTCCAGAGTTCTGAAAAAGTTGATTCTGACAGTTTTTGCTTAATTTTTCAATCTTCCCGCGGGGCCAGGGCCCACTGAGCTGCCTGCTCTGCCATTCTTGCTGATGTCATTTTCCTGCCCCATTTTAAAATGTAAGCTTCACACGTGTATTTTGTTTACCAAAACATTCTTTCTTAAACTGTAAAATATTTTCCAGTTTTAGACTTTTTAATTGCAGTTGTAACCTTATCAGGATATTGCTGTAGGCTCACAAGGATGCTTTACAAAATACTTACCTGTTTATAAAGAGGAAGTAGCAAATCATTATATTAGCTGGGCACTAATATGATTCCTCTCCATTATCAGGGAAACAATAGAAACATCTGTGGAAGATAAACAGGGTTTGGCAAGGGAAGGAAACACCAGGGGCTGACCTTCTTGTTTCTATTACCTCCTTAAATTGGAAGAATAATCCAAAGCCAGGGAAGACAACACACTTTCCTGCTATTTCCCTTTGTTTTATAATTCTTGGTTGAAAGAAGTTCTCCATTCAGAGAAATCTATAGGGTTGGGCCCAATGTGTCATGTGAAAGGTAGGAAGAAGTTCAAGTTAACTCGGTCATTGCTATGGTGTTGAACAAAAGCAGAAGATGTATATTTCCATACTGGAAGAAGTATATAGAGACTTTCACCCAAGGAGCTGTTTATTAGGCAGATTCCAGAAAACTGGAGCATGTCACCTGTGTTGCCCAAGAGCAGGTGCAAAGCGGAGACACTGGAGTGCAGATGAAAAATGAGATTGATGCCTCTTCTATAAAATAGTTTCCACCTTACAATCAATGCTTAAAGGAAAATTTTTTTTCTATACGAGAAACAATGTGGTTTTAATAAGCAGTGTGTTGAAGGGAAACTTTGGATAATAATGCTTGATTTTCCTGAGATTTAAGTAAGGCAATATATGTGAAACACTTGACCTAACATAGTGTAAATTCTCAATAATAACCTCTTTTCATGAGTCATTAGAGTGAATATGAGTTTTTACTTACTTTCCAGGCTGTCAGCATTTGGTGTGATAGGAAAGCTTTTGTAGGGCAAACATGAAATGATAGGGAAGTGGGGGAGGTAGGGACATGATGTATAAGGAATTGACAATGATCCAGTGAGAAGTTGGGCTATGGAACATGGCAATATTATTAGAAAATGATTCCCTTATTCTTTTCCTATCATTGTAGTAATTATTCTCCTCCAAATAATGAGAAATCAGTGTACAAATTTCATGCCTTTGGCATAGGGCTTAGATCCCAAGAGAGAAGAATGTATTTCCAGATGATAGATGGAGAGATGGTATGTGGCAGCCTTACTGAAGTAACTGGGCCTTCCTTGCCTGTCTTCATACCATCATCTCTTAAATGTGTTATCCAGACTCTATATAACCAGCACTGTTTCCCTAACATCAGAATAGTTCTATCACTTGGAGGAATGAGAGAAAGTCCTCATGTCTTTCAGGATTTGAGGGGGGGAAAATGTGCATGAGAAAGAAATACGTTGTATAGAGCAGGGAATTCTCTGAACCAATACACACTCAACCTAAAGATCTGAAAGTAAATTATCCTAGATTTTGAAAGTGGAATGCTGTTCTCATACCATATATGTAATGTGCATGTGCATAAGACTTTTTAAAAATCCACCACTGTCTCAGAACTCAATTTTAACCTTGAAGAAGAAAACCGTGTGTTTTCAAGGATTCATAGATAATGCATTAAGGCGTGAGACTCACATAGTAACTGTTATTGCTTGTGGGACAAATAAGCATATTATGATGGACCAGAGGCTTTTAGATATGTCCGTATTAATTGTGATTATATTAACTGATTATTTCTTTAAATGAGGACAATGTAGTCACGCAGGGAATATTTGCTCTCACCCTCCCTTGGCTAATGCCTCCACTTCCTCCAGGTGTCACTGTGAAAAGAACACAATGCCCTTTGGCCTTGGCCATCCCCTTACCACCACTCTCTTTCATACTACAAAGGTCCTCCTATGGCACCCTTTCATGACACCAATATCCATGACTACAATAACTTAAAATTTTGTGTAATAAGTTGTCTAAGAAGCATTTCTTTTATTATACTCCCTGCTTCAAGAAGTAGTGATATCATTTGAAAAGGTTGTTAAATAATTTAGGTTGTTTGTATAGTTTTCTTGTATAAAAACCTCATTTTTACAGTAAATTTAGAAATACATTTTAAGATTCTATTCACCTTCTACTCAGTAATCCTCAATATTCATATAGAGCTTTGTAGCCAGCAAGACACTGCTTTATCTTCCTTAATTCCTCTGAGACGAGTCATAATCTCATTGATTTTATAGAGGTTAAGTGACTTGCACAGGATCATGCAAAATGAGGACTCTGATCAAGCCTCAGTTTTCTTTCTCTATCACAGCTGCATCTCTTAAAAATGATCTAGTTCAACATACATGTAAATATTTATAAACATTATGTCATTTTTCTGAACTAGTAGATCTCACTATTTTCATTGTTTCATGATATTGGAGCTGTAAAACAAAGTGGACATTTGCAGAAATTCAATCTATGGTCATTTTATATTCCCTCTGCTTTGAAATTTTCATCCTTTGCTAGCAGCAACATATTTTTATAACAATAAAGAAAGAAAGCATTTCCTATTGTCATCTAAATTGTTAGCACACCTGGAGTTATTTTTTGTAGACTTTCTACTTACACCATGAAATCACAGTACGGCTTCTTATTTGAATGTTTGATCATCTAACACCTAATAATAATAAACTCATTTGCCCTATAATGGAGTTTCATCTTTCTTAATGTTTAAAAATGGTTAAAAATTATTTCATTTGTTAAACAAAAATCATAGTAGGATTAAATAAGCATTTCACTCAGGAGATAAAGATTGAAATCTGAAAATAAGTCACTACTAACTTTAGGCCAATAAAAAAAGTTTCATGGAGACGATTTTTTTTTCACATTCATTTTCTTAAGTGCAATACAAAAGCCAGGGAGTGTCATATAAAACAAGCCCAAAGCACTTTTTGTACCTAAGCTAAGAATTACTTATATGGCCTTTGACATACCAAGGGACTTTAGTATTATAAAGCAAGCATATGAAGATATCTTTTCAACCTTCTAAAAATTTAAACATAGAAACTGTTTTTGGTGCATGCAAGGATTCTGATTCTTTCACACACAGTTTCTAAAATCACAGCACAGATTGTCCAAAAAACATTTGCACTAATTGCTTTGTTTTTGAAATTTTAGTTATTATTCCCAAAAGCATGAAATGTAAATGAATTTTTTTCTTTTAGCCAGTGCCTACAAGAATAATAAAATTTGTATATGTTGGGGCAGTTGGTAACGGAGAAACAGTTGTTATGTTTTTTAAGCATAACACTCAAAGGAAAAAGACCCATGGAAAATTTTATCCATGTGTGTATATATTTATGTACTGATATTTTTAGTGATCACCAGATCAGAACTATGTAGGGAAGGAGTGATGTTTTCCAAAAAGTTTCATTAAGGTATCCTTGCATTATCTAGAGTAGAGCTTTTTGAAACGTAGTCTGTGGACCAGTGCTAGTCCACAAAATGTTTGTGCAAGTATACATCCAGATAGTCCAGAAATTGAGAGTAAGCATTTGATAAAAGGATAGCAATTTGACATTGCTATAGCATCTGAGCACGTGATTTTGTATTCTACAAAAGCATAGCTTGATCCATGATGGATTAGAAAACGAATACAAAATAATTCAGACTCTTCATATATGATATTAGAAACTCTGAGATAGCTTTTTTTCTAGAAAGAGGTGGTAAACATGTTAGGCTTTGTGGGCTATGCCCTCAAAGTCTCAGCTACTTAACTCTGCTGCACCTAAGTGCCATGGGCAATATTAAACAGATGACTGTGGCTGTGTGCCGATTAAACCCTATTTATGGACCCTGGGATTTGAATTTCATCTCATTTTCACCTGTAACAAAATACTCTCATGACTTTTTTTCCTCAACCACTTAAAAGTATAAAGACCACTCTTAGCTCATGTGGGGTATACATAAACAGATGGTGGGTTTGGATCTGGACCTCAGGCCCAGCCTGCTGACCCCGGAGTTGGATCACCAGTCCAGCAGTCTTTGGGAAAAGATGCTGTCGTTTCCTTGTCTCAGGCCTCCCCTCTCTGCAATTTTAATTGCCACTTACTTTCACTCTGCAGTTTGGGTTATTATTCCAGAATACCTTAGAGTACTCATAATGCCTAGAACATGATGTTTAATAAGGTCCAGAAGGAAAATGTTCCAAGTGGGAATAAATTTTAGGATTCCCTGTGACCTACTGGCTTACATGAACTTTGCTTAAAAAGTAATCAGTACAAGAGTGGAATAGAAGGTCTCTTGATCAGGTACATAAGCATAAGAGTGGATTACCATAATATGTTGCCAAGAATGGATAATGCTGGAGCAGTGAGCTGAAATCCTACTTCCTACTTATCCTGAAATGGATAAATCATCAGTATTGTTGGTAATCAAATGACAGAGACTGTGATTAAATTCTGTGAGCTAGCATCCAAAATAGTGAACTGCTCAGAGTCCCTCTCTCTGTCTCAGGTCCTTTTAATCTCATCATAGTAAGCAGAAGCCCTGGTTCTACTGCTCCCACAGCAGACCAACCACTACAGACCATCATATTTCTCTTTTCAGAAATTTCCTTTTAGCTTATGTGAATTGGTTTGTCCCTGACCATCGTAAACGCCACATACTTTTATATATTTGATAGCACATATGTTGATCTTTCACATAATCTTCAAATGATAACATTCTTGTTTTATGGTTACTATGGTTTTACTTATTAAATTTAACTTTAATGTAGCACCTTCTTCTCCACCTCTTTTAAACAAAGTTTGCTATCAGTTATCTGCATATGAATAAGGCAAGCCATTCTGAAACGTCCTCTTTGAGCAAACACATACATACACACACAAAACCACTTAGCTTCTTTATATGCATTTGTTAATCTTTAGTCCTGACTTCGTTTTGAGTTTTTTTTTTTTTTTTCCATTCTTCACATACAGCAATCTTTCGGGAAGTGATTTACTTTGTAGTGTGTTTTATAGTATTTCAAATGTGGAAAAACCTTTCATCAGATTGATAAAGTTCTGTGTTCTGAGCTCATATGATAGAATCTCCTATCAGAGTATGTTCCTTCTTTGTTCTGTTTCAGAATATAAGAAGCTAACTTTTGTATGCATGCCATGGCATTTTTGGACTAAGTCAAGTCTTCCAAAAAAGTGAGAACTATGAGACAAACCAGTATTCACAGAGACATATCCCTGAAGTATGAGCAAGCCCACTAATGCTATATTTGGAATAAAGTGTGTTTGATCATTCCCTGGTGGCTCAGTCGGTAAAGAATCCACCCGCAATGCGGGAGACCTGGGTTCGATCCCTGGTTGGGATGATCCCCTGGAGGAGGGTATGACAACCCACTCCAGTATTCTTGCCTGGAGAGTCCCCATGGACAGAAGAGCCTGGCTATAGTCCCTGAGGTCACAAAGAGTCGGACACGACTGAGTGACTAAGCACAGTGTTTGATCATACACATGCTCTCTTCCATGTCTGCATTTTCAGTGAGGAAGAAACTACACTTCCTGATATATGAGAGCAAACTGCAAAAGTTGGTTCTCTGGTTGTGTGATAAATCCATAAAAAGATCCATTTTCAAAACCCAACAACTTTTAAAATAGGCAACTTCCTATTTTTCACTTGAAAATCAAAATCAGATTGTTCTGAGAGCTTTCTCCATCAGTCATATTTAATTACATAATGTCATGTTCTTTATTATTTTAGTGTTTTCAGAGATAAAATGCCTGTTCTGTAGCAATTTGTATATTGAGTTCTGGTTACATAACCAGTCTGTCAGCAGCATCAACAGCATGATTTAGAAAAGGCTCTGATTTAGTTTGAAATTTAGGGTCTTCTTCCATGCTTTATCCATTGAGAATTAAATTGTTAAATTATTGTTTGGCATACTTTGAAAGTTATCCATCCAGGTCATGTTTATCAAACACCTTCTATGTGGCAGGCAAGGTGTAGCTTTTACTTTATTTAACAGCAAGTTTTTTTCAGATAAAAATTTTTTTCCCTTTGTGTATTATTTGCAATCAGAGATGCTTCTAAACTTAAAGAAGAACTTTAAAAACAAAAGAGTTCTCTTCAAAATGGCAGTGAAATATAATGGGTGTGTGTGTGTGGGGGGTGTGTGTGTGTGGGGGGGTGTGACTGTGGGTGTGTGTGTGTGTTTGAGTTCTATGCTCTGTACATTTAAGTTCTGATAATGTGTCTCTTTAAAGGCTTTAGCCCAGCACTTCTCAATGAATGGATATTTGGAGTTCTGATCAATATAAAGGAATAATGAATAAATTGTGGCTCTCTTGTTGTGAATATTACCTACTCTGTGCTTCTAGAAAAATATTTTAGCAAGTGTTTGGCTCCTAGTTACTGAAGAAAGTTGAAATATATTAAAACAGATTATCTTAGTTCTCTTAATTAAAACATATCCACTTGGAAGTAAGAACTCTCTTATATTAACTACGGCTGCTTTAGAAATCTGTTAGATAAGGCTCCAATAAACTGTTCTTGTTAACAAATTGCTTTCAGATTTCTCTTTTATATTCACTGAAAAAGAAAAAGTGGTGTATAGTACTGAATTTCTAACTCTTCTCTCCTAAGAGCCACTCTTAGGCAGACACCAACTCTACAAGCCTACGAAATAGACATCAGGGCAAATGTTATAAAACCTAACAGTTGACATTTACTGTTTACTTGCCCGGGGAGTCTTCTATAAGAGCAAAGGAACCATAAACCATTATTTTTACATAATTGGTGATAGGAGTTAGGTTAAGAAAAGTTTACTGATGTTTAAGGGACCTACCATTAAGTTTTAGTTCTGTGTTAAGTGTTACTGGTTTGTTATGATCGATTCTCCATTTCTGAATTGCCTTTATCTCTATGCTGTTATCTTATGCATTCCCTGTCACTGTCACAAGTTTCTAGGGATTTTGGTATGGCACTGATTCTTTCACCTGTGCTGATTCTGCTTTTAAAAATTTGTTTGCTAGTTCTGAGATGGGTTTTTTGTTCATTGTTTCCGTACTTCTGTGATCTCCCTTTTTATCTCATTCTTTCAACTTATTGCTAATGTCTCAATTCGTTCATATTTGCTTTAGTCTTGTAGCATAATATCCTTATAGAGACTTTGGGAGGGAGGTGGAGGACTCTGTTTTTTCCAAAGTGGATGCTTACTGTCTTCCTGCCCCTCCATCTCTTATTCTTTCTTTGCTCCAGTAGTCCTGCCTACTCCTCTTACTCTTTTCTCTTTGTTAGACGTAACTTTCATTTGAACAATTCAGCTAAGAACTTCCGTTTACTCTCTGTTGTTCAGTCGCTAAGTCATGTCTGACTCTTTGGGACCTCATGGACTGCTGCACACCAGGCTTCATTATCCTTCCCTATCTCTTGGAGTTTGCTCAAACTCATGTCCATTGAGTCGGTGATGCCATCCCACCATCTCATCCTCTTGTCGCCCACTTCTCATCTTGCCCTCAATCTTTCCCAGCATCAGGGTCTTTTCCAATGAATTGGCTGTTCACATCAGGTAGCAAAAGTATTGGAGCTTCAGCTTCAGCATCAGTCTTTCCATTCAGTATTTAGGGTTGATTTCCTTTAGGACTGACTGATTTGATCTCCTTGCAGTCCAAAGGACTCTCAAGAGTCTTCTCCAGCACCACAGTTCAAAAGCATCAGTTCTTTGGTGCTCAGCCTTCTCTATGTTCCAGCTCTCACATCTGTACATGACTACTGGAAAAACCATAGCTATATGGACCTTTGTCAGCCAAGTGATGTCTCTGCTTTGTAATATGCTGTTTAGGTTTGTCATGGCTTTCCTACCAAGAAGCAAACGTCTTTTAATTTTGTGGCTGCAGTCACCATCCCCAGTAATTTTGGAGCCCAAGAAAAGAAAGTCTGTCACTCTTTCCATTTTTTCCCTTTCTATTTGCCTTAAAGTGATGGGACTGGATGCCATGATCTTGGTGTTTTGAATGCTGAATTTTAAGCCAGGTTTTTCAGTCTCCTCTTTCACCTTCATCAAGAGGCTTTTTAGTTCCTCTTCACTCTTTAGTGTTGGTGAACTGTCCTCATTTTCCTTTTTACTTTCTCTCATTAGAACTCTGTGCCTTGTCCCCAGAGCTTCATTCTAGGATTTGAGGAATCGAGGCCACATCCTGGGCAAGGGGCTGAGTGAGTTGAGCTGGGGCTTGTGCAGTTGGTTGTAGGGTCTGGACTCGGCTCTTCCTCAGTATTTGTGTAAACTGCCCCACGTCGAGGTTTGCACTACATACTCACATATGAATCTTTTTGGAGGAAGGAGGATATTTGGGGCAGGGGTTGGGGGATGGGTGTTGTCTTCTCTGACTTTGGATTATTCCTCCAATTTAAGGAGGTGACAGCACTAAGAAAGTCAGCCCCTGGTGTTTCTTTCCCTTGCCAAACCCTACTTATTTCCCAGAGATGTTTTTATTCTTTCCCTGCTAATGGAGGGAAGGAGACACCTGTGAGCTCTAGCAGTGATACCACAGCAGGGGAAGGAACTTCTCCTGGGGTTCTTCTCCATTCATCCTCATTCTCTCCCCACTCTCAACACACACACTTACTCAGATCTTATTTTTTTTCTCTTTAGCTAAAGCTGTGTTTACTCCTTAAGGTAAAATAAATTCTGATACAGACGAGTACACCCATGTTAAGACAAACTCAGCAGGAGGACAAGGGGATGATAGAGGATGAGAGGGTTAGATGGCATCACTGACTCAATAGACATGAATTTGAACAAACTCTGGGAGTTGGCGATAGACAGGGAAGCCTGACATGCTGCAGTCTGTGGGGTCACAAAGAGCTGGACACATCTGAACCACTGAACACCCACCACCACCCATGTTAAAACAAACTCAGATTTAACACAATTGGCAGTTGGCTGTCCTCTTTCCTTTATCCCAGCCCTTGTCCTTATTTCGTTAACTGCACAGTAATGAGATCCCACATTCATGATTAAATTTGTTAGACTCCTCCATGTAGTGTTATAATGAAGTTGGGCTGTAATTAATTAGCCTTGTTGGATTATGACTCATCTCCCTTTTCTTCTCCTCCTCTCCTCCTAAGCATGGAAAACCAAAATGGTGAGCCCTGATTTACTTGTCTGTGTCTGAGGAAATCCTGTGATGTCAGGGAGGGGTTTTCACTTTGGGTAGAGTTTTCCATCTTTTCTCCAGGTTGCCTAAATATCACTTCAGATCTGTTTTCCCCAAATTGGACACTGTTAATGATAGTAAGATCCCTTAGAGAAGGAAATGGCAACCCACTCCAGTATTCTTGCCTGGAAAATTCCATGGACCAAGGAGCCTGGTAGGCTACAGTCCATGGGGTCGCAGAGTCGGACACGACTGAGCAACTTCACTTCACTTCACTTCAGTGATAGTTTTCAGAATTTTGTCTGCTTAACTTTCCAATCTCCAACCAATCCTTTCTTTTTTTTGAAAATTTTCTATCCTTGGGTATCATTTTTTTGGGGGGGCAGGGGAGTGGGAAGGATATAACTTTATTCTTTTTTTTTCCCCAAAGCAAACAACTTTATATTGAAGTATAGTTGATTTATAGTGTTGTTTGCTTCAGGTATACAGCAAAGAGATTAAGTTACATATGCATTTTAAAAGGTTTTTTTCCATTAAAAGTTATTATTTATAGGCTGGATTTAGAAACGGCAGAAGAACCAGAGATCAAATTGCCAACATCGTTGGATTATAGAAGAAGCAAAGGAATTCCAGAAAAACATCTACTTCTGCTTCATTGACTACACTAAAGCCTTTGACTATGTGGATCACAACAAACTGGAAAATTCTTCAAGAGATAGGAATACCAGATCGCCTCACCTGCCTCTTGAGAAACCTGTATGCAGGTCAAGAAGCAGCCGTTAGAACCAGACATGGAACAATGGACTGGTTCAAAATTGGGAAAGGAGTATGTCTAGGCTGTATATTGTCACCCTGCTTATTTAACTTCTGTGCAGAGTACATCATGTGAAATGCCGGACTGGATGAATCTCAAGCTGGAATCAAGATTGCCAGGAGAGGTATCAACAACCCTCAGATACACAGATGACAGAACCCTAAAGGCAGAAAGCAAAGAGGAACTAAAGAGCCTCTTGATGAAGGTGAAAGAGGAGAGTGAAAACGCTGGCTTAAAACTCAACATTCAGAAAACTAAGATCATGGCATCCGGTCCCATCACTTCTTGGAAAATAGATGGGGGAAAATGGAAAGAGTGACAGACTTTATTTTCTTGGGCTTCAAAATCACTGCAGATGGTGACTGCAGCCATGAAATTAAAAGACACTTACTCCTTGGAATGAAAGCTATGACAAACCTAGACAGCATATTTCAAAGCAGAGATGTGACTTTGCCAACAGAGATCCATATAGTCAAAGCTATGGTTTTTCCAGTAGTCATGTCCAGATGTGAGAGTTGGAACATAAAGAAGACCGAGTGCCAAAGAATTGATGTTTTTGAATTATGGTGCTAGAGAAGACTCTTGAGAGTCCCTTGGACTGCAAGGAGATCAAATCAGTCAGTATAAAGGAAATCAACCCTGAATATTCATTGGAAGAGCTGATGCTGAAGCTGAAGCTGCAGTACTTTGGCCACCTGATGCGAAGAGCCGACTCATTGGAAAAGACCCTGATGCTGGGAAGGATTGAGGGCAAGAGGAGAAGGGGGCGACAGAGGGATAAGATTGTTGGATGGCATCATCAACTCAATGGACATGAATTTGAGCAAGCTCCAGGAGATAGTGAAGGACAGGAAAGCATGGTGTGCTTCAGTCCATGGAATTGCAGAGTTGGACACGACTTAGCAACTGACAACAATAGGTTATTATAAAATATTGAATATAGTTTCCTGTCTGGGCACCACTTTAAAGATTAAGATATGGTGTTCTCCTTTACTTGGTTGGTTTCTGCTAACACTTTTAAAAAAAAACAGTGATTTTAAATTTCATTATGCTTTAGGGAAAAATTCTATAATCTGACGTTATTCTGCCATCTTAATCTAGAAATTCTGTACTAGGCACTTCTCATTTAATATCTGTCATATTCAGTCTTTACAGTACTTCTTCAACATATTAAAGCTGATATCTCTAATTCACACATGAGGCCACTGACATTTCAAAGAGTAAAGCTTCCCAATTCGCTTAACTAAGGGGTGGGAGCCCTGTGCAGACTTGTCTGTCTCTAAAGCCTATGGTCTTCCTGCTCCCACATGCTGCCTTCTCATACTGCCATCTGATGCTGAGTATGTCAGCAAGCCTTCTCTGGACTTTTCTTAATTTATCTACAGAATGAAGAGGGTGGCCTACAAGGTCCTCCCTAGCTCTAAACCTCTGTGTTTATGATTAGTAGAATGAGAAGACTACGTTTTACTTTAACATAAATTTATTTGACTTTACATTTAATAGGAATGGCCATATATTTCAAGTTTAAATATATATTTACATATTTCTGCAGTCGGGAATTTTAGATTATATAAACCTTTTTGTTTTCTCAACTCATTTTTCAGGTGCTTTGGAATTTCACTGCCGTTCTTTTTAACATATGGTGTTTGCAAGAGTGAAGTTGGAAATTTTTATTCAAATGTTCATTTTTTTCCCCTATATTATTCTGTCTCTGTTTAATACTTCTCAGTTTTCTGAGAATGCCTGAATTGGAGGTAGTTTGAGGCAGTAAAACAAAGCAAAGTTAAGTAACCCATTTGGCGGTTAAACCCTCAACCTTGACCTAAACAAACTGAAGTAACTAAGCAAAGATGACATTAGGGAGACTATAGATCCCTAGTTCTAAGAGTTTATAATCCACAAGATAAACTGACTGGTGTCAGTGTACATGCGACTCATGTGCACACTCAGTGAGCAGCAGATTTCTCAGTGTTCACAGTTGCAGAACAGTAGTGGCACAAGCCAGGTGAGAGAGGAAGTAGCAGTGGTCCATGAGAATAGGCAGTGGGAACAATGGTGGTGGGCAGAACGGAGTTGCTTAGGAATGAGGTCATGACTGGTATGTCCACGGGCAGGACTTTGAGAATAGGAGTAGAAACGAGAGAGCTGACCTAGGTCCCCTTGGCCACTCCCAAGACTGTTTATTCTTGGCAAATGCTGTTTAGCCTTGGGTCCACAAGACTACTGCCTCCCTGAATGATTTCCCATCATCTCCTCCTCTCTTAGTGTCAGAAGGGAGATACAGAATTAAACTCATCTCAGCCTTCCTCTGGATATAAAAGTTATTGGGTTTCTTTTAACCATGCTTTTCTCATCTCCTTGTTGTTCATTTGATATTCTCTGAGCACCTTATTTGTGCCAGACATTTTGCTAGGCCCTCAGTATATCTTGGGCAAACTCTGGGAGATAGCGAGGGACAGGAAGGCCTGGCATACTGTGGTCCCTGGGATCGCAAAGAGTCCGACATAACTTAGCAACTGAACAGCAACAAGGTATATCGTAATAGAGAAAAGAAATAGTATTTGAGCTGATGAATTTCTAGTAGGTGAATGAGAATTAAAAGTTGAGAAGGGCATGCAAGTAAGAAGCATAGAAATCAAGAAAAGGATTTGGTGCTGGGATAGAAAATAGCTGACAGTGCAGCGGGGAGCTGGTCACTGGTTAATGAGGTCATATCTTTACTTCATCCCTGTCCTTTTATATTCCAAGTCTCTTGCTCATATATTTGACCACTGCCTTCTGGACTTTTCCTAAATCCTTATATCTAGGCTGTCAGTCTGTAAAATTGATATTTTAAAACTTCTTTTAGTTAAAACCCAAGTATTTATTCAAGCCGCCTTTATGTGTCTGGCTCTGTACTAGGCATTATGGTGTTTACCACGGAGATATAAGGCCCTGTAAGAGCCCTGGGAGTGTCTGTGTTCATTTTTTACTCCTGTTCGCTCTGCCCATCATTCATTGACACTTTGAAGCACCATGGCTCTAACTTTCATTCTTGGAGTCTCCAGGTAGAAAGTTCACCCAGCCCCCTGGACTCTTGGTTCCTTGAGCTCCTTTCTTCTAAGTCTTTACTTCATTCTCCCTCAGTCACCTCTCTAGAGACCATTCTCCTGCCCAGACCTTGTCATCACAAGTTGCCACTCCACTGCGAAAACCTCATTCTCAGGTGCTGTAACTCTGACTGTCACATCCCATCCTTTCAGCTCACTAGCTACACCCCTGCACGTGCATAGCTGAGCATGATGGGAGGAAGAAATGTACAGAGTCCCAACTGGCTTCTCATTGCACTGATAGCCAGAGCCTCAAGTAGCCTCAGGTTTCCTGGCAGTCCTACTGTATTTGCATGGTCCGCTCTCCTCCTGTCACAAACCTCCTCAGTCTACTTCCCCATCACAATGAATGACTTCACTTCCTATTTCACTGAGAAGATAGAAACCATCAGAAAAGAACCTTCATCTTCCCATGACAAAATTTACTAGCCTGCTTTGCCTGCTGCCTTTCTGTGTGCTCCTGTTCCTTTCACCTCCTGAGCTTATAGTTTCTTTCTGGCATCACCAGTTTTTTCTCCTCTCTAGTGGATTGTTCCAATCAGGATATAAACATGCTCTTATATGGTCTATTAAATTTTTTTCAATCCTTTCTATTCCACTTCCCCCTTCCCCTCCTCCCACCAGCTCCTTTCTTGACTCTACCATCACACACAGTAAACCTCCTGGAGAGAATATTTATTGTTTATTTGCTGCCTCTGTTTCCTTACTTCTCATTTCCTCTTCAACTACAGCTATCAGTCTTGTTATGATGAGACTCTTGAACAGTCCACAGTAGATCCATCTATTCACCTCTTCATATTGGAACACAGCCCTCTTCTCCATCTACTCATATCCTGGATAATCTCACTTTTTTCTATGGTTTTAAATACACTGATGATGCCTACATTTATAGCTCTAGTTAAACCTCTCCATCTAGAGACTAGTCCCATATTTCCTCAGCTTCCCCATTAGTCTGTTGAGTATATCTTACCTTTAAGGCCAAAGACTTCTGCCCTTTTCCCTCCCTCACCTCAGATCAAACCCAGCTTCTCTTCCAGTGTTTTCATCTTAGTGAAATTAACATCTTTTCCAAACCCCTTCCCTATGTACCAAGTTAACCAGTTGGTTTTATCTTCAGAATATATCCCAAACCCATCTACTGTGTTGTCATCCTAGTCCGAGTGACCATTTCTACCTGGATTCTTCTAACTGCTTACCACTTGGTCTCTCTGCTTCCACTCTTGGCCTCTTACATTCTAACCAGAGAAGTTCGTAACCGTCCACTATGCCATTCATTTTCTGTCACTCCTCTTCTGAAAGAAGATTTCTGGAATTTCTGAGAAATCCAGGGGTTTCTCATCACATGTAGACTAAATACCTGCCTTGATTCACGCCTTAACTAAGCTCACCCTAACCTAGCTCTCTCACTCCCTTTTCTTCTGCTCCCTACATCATTTACGAAGTTCCAGTTACATTCTCTCTCTAATATAAGTTTTGATTATTTTGCTATGTAAAATGACATTTGAATAAAGAAGGAAAATGTATCTTCCAGAAGCACTCTTTTTTAATTTAGTTTTTATTATATGTTGGAGTATAGTTGATTAACAATGTTGTTTCAGGTATACAGCAAAGTGATTCAGCATACATATACACATATCCGTTCTTTCTCAGACTCCTTTCCCCTATAAGTTTATACAGAATATTGAGTAGAGTTCCTGGTGCTGTACAGTTCCTTGTACTATACAGATGCTTGTTGGTTATCTACTTTATAAATAGTACTTATATACCTCCAGTTTATTGTTCCCTGTACTTTTCCCAATTAGTAACCACAATTTGTTTTCAAAGTCTGTGAGTCTATTTCTGTTATGTAAATAGGTTCATTTGTATCACTTTCTTAGATTCCACATATAAGTGATATCATATGATACTTGTCTTTGTCTGTCTAACTTAGTTCACTCAGTATGATAATCTGTAGGTCAATCCATGTTGCTGAAAGTGACATTATTTCATTCTTTTAATCATAATCCGAAAAGATACATGGACCCCGATGTTCATTGCAGCACTGTTTATACTAACCAAAACATGTTCAGTTCAGTTCAATCACTCAGTCATGTCTGACTCTTTGCAACCCCATGAACTGTAGCTCGCCAGGCTTCCCTGTCCATCACCAACTCTCGGAGTTTACCCAAACTCATGTCCATTGAGTTGGTGATGCCATCCAACCATCTCATCCTCTGTTGTCCCTTTCTCCTCCTGCCCTCAATCTTTGCCAGCATCAAGGTCTTTGCAAATGAGTCAGCTCTTTGCATCAGCTGGCCAAAGTATTGGAGTTTCAGCTTCAACATCAGTCCTTCCAGTGAACACCCAGGGCTGATCTCATTTAGGATGGACTGGTTGGATCTCCTTGCAATCCAAGGGACTCTCAAGAGTCTTCTCCAACAGCACAGTTCAAAAGCATCAATTCTTCAGTGCTCAGCTTTCCTTATAGTCCAACTCTTAGATCCATACATGACCACTGGAAAAACCACAGCCTTGACTAGACAGACCTTTGTTGGCAAAGTAATGTCTCTGCTTTTCAATATGCTATTTAGGTTGGTCATAACTTTCTTTCCAAGGAGTAAGCGTCTTTTAATTTCACGGCTGCAGTCACCATCTGCAGTGATTTTGGAGCCCAAAAAATTAAATTCAGTGACAGTTTCCACTGTTTCCCCATCTATTTGCCATGAAGTGATGGGACCGGATGCCATGATCTTAGTTTTCTGAATGTTGAGCTTTAAGCCAACTTTTTCACTCTCCTCTTTCACTTTCATCAAGAGGCTCTTTAGTTCTTCTTCACTTTCTGCCATAAGGGTGGTGTCATCTGCATATCCAAGGTTATTGATATTTCTCCCGGCAATCTTGATTCCAGCTTGTGCTTCTTCCAGCCCAGCATTTCTCATGATGTACTCTGCATATAAGTTAAATAAGCAGGGTGATAATATACAGCCTTGACATACTCCTTTTCCTATTTGGAACCAGTCTCTTGTTCCAGGTCCAGTTTTAACTGTTGCTTCCTGACCTGCATATAGGTTTCTCAAGAGGCAGGTCAGGTGGTCTGGTATTCCCATCTCTTTAAGAATTTTCCACAGTTTATTGTGATCCACACAGTCAAAGGCTTTGGCATAGTCCATAAAGCAGAAATAGATGTTTTTCTGGAACTCTCTTGCTTTTTTGTGATCCAGTGGATGTTGGCAATTTGACCTCTGGTTCCTCTGCCTTTTCTAAAACCAGCTTGAACATCTGGAATTTCATGGTTCATGTATTGCTGAAGCCTGGCTTAGAGAATTTGAGCATTACTTCACTAGCGTGTGAGGTGAGTGCAATTGTATGGTAGTTTGAGCATTCTTTGGCATTGCCTTTCTTTGGGATTGGAATGAAAACTGACATTTTCCAGTCCTGTGGCCATTGCTGAGTTTTCCAAATTTGCTGGCATATTGAGTGCAGCACTTTCACAGCATCATGTTTTAGGATTTGAAATAGCTCAACTGGAATTCCATCACCTCCACTAGCTTTGTTCATAGTGATGCTTCCTAAGGCCCACTTGACTTCACATTCCAGGATGTCTGGCTCTAGGTGAATGATCACACCATCATGATTATCTGGGTTGTGAAGATCTTTTCTGTACAGTTCTTCTGTGTATTCTTGCCATCTCTTCTTAATATCTTCTGCTTCTGTTAAGTCCATACCATTTCTGTCCTTTATCGAGCCCATCTTTGCATGAAATGTTCCCTTGGTATCTCTAATTTTCTTGAAGAGATTTCTAGTCTTTCCCATTCTGTTGTTTTCCTCTATTTCTTTGCATTGATTGCTTAGGAAGGCTTTCTTATCTTTCCTTGCTATTCTTTGGAACTCTGCACTCAAATGGGTATATATTTCCTTTTCTCCTTTGCTTTTTGCTTCTCTTCTTTTCACAGCTGTTTGTAAGGCCTCTTCAGACAGCCATTTTGCTTTTTTGCATTTCTTTTTCTTGGGGATGGTCTTGATCCCTGTCTCCTGTACAGTGTCACAAACCTGTATGTGTTTTATGTTTTATGTGTTTTATTATGTATTTTTTAAATATTACATATATTTCTTTCGATTATGAAGTCTATAATTCACATACAACATAACTCTATAGTCTTAATATTGATATTTTGCCATATTTATGTTGTTGCTCAATTATTTTTTAAATAGAAACCTTAGAAATAGCTACTTGATTCCATTCCCCTGCCCACCTCCTAAAAAGTGACAACTGTTTTGAAGTTGGGGTATATTGTTATGTTATCTTTCTGCAACTAGCCTTTGATTTGCATTTTTTAAATGCTGCCTAAGTAATTATTTCTGTGAAACTACCACAACTTCCACCTCTGGTTATATTGCTCTTAAACCTAAGCCCATCTGTGGGCTACCTACCTTCTTTAATTGCTTACTGTGTCCCCGCTGCACATTTTTACATACCTGTATAAAACCTTCCCTCTTCACATAAGTTACTCTCTACTTCTAACATTATCTGGTCTTATATATGACGTAGGTAGTATATATATGTATATCTTGAATATGCTTATCTGTGATATCACTCTGTCTTAAAGTTCAGACTGTGAACCGCATCTGTGCAGTTCTCTCTTCAGCACCAGATGCACTTAGTCTCTAAGAGGTGGTTGTTAGAGACCGTCAGAGGTGAGTATCCTGCTCAGGACTGGGTCCCCCTCGAAGTGGAAGGGAGATGAGGGAGAGAGAATCCAGGAACAACTCAGAGAGGAAGCAACAATCGGCTTATTCCTCATTGGGAGCGTCGTCTGGCCTGCTATTATCTGATAGTTCAGATGTGAAGTAGATTTGGATTCTGCAGATTCCTGGTATGGATAACTGACCCAGGCAGAGATTCATTCTGCCAGAGCCACTGGAGTTTGTCATTTCTAGTGTTTTTTGGCAAAACCAGAAGTGGGCATCACTCACCCTCACATACTTGGCTAAAATCCTTTAAAAACTTTTTTGACTCATAAGAAAGCAATTTAAACCCAGTAATCCTTGCTTCGTTTATTTTTAATGACAACCCCATTCTGTAGAGTTTTTCTGCATGAATTTACCCAACCTTCTTTATAAGAAGTCTGCCTCAGATGTGGAAATTTATTTGTTCTATTTTGTTCCTCTCTAAGAACAGTACATTTTCCATGTATTTCTGTATACATAATCCCTTTTTAAAGGATCGTGGGCACATTTTATTGTGCATTTGTTAATGGCTTAATGAAGTGTAATGTTAGACTTCTTCATATTTTAAGTATTTTCTTTTAGAAAATCATAGAGAAAAAAGGGAAAGGAGAAGGAGGAAGAAAGGAAAAGAAGAAAAGAATGACTGATGTTTTGGTCTAAAAAATAAATAACATGAAATAAACCATTGAGATTTTGTAAGGTAAAAATCTGTCAAATCTCATTATTATGAAAATGAGTAATAAAATATTCATCTTACAGGCAGTTCAAAGGAACCCCATTGACTAAACTTGGTAATTAATGAGTGTACTCTAATAAGCAATATATAAACTTTTTTCTTGTAGAAGCCTGACCTAGTAAAATTTTCAATGAAACAGTTTGCATTTACAGAACAATAAAACTGCAAAGACATCTTGAGAATCAAGTCAGCTGCAAGATGTGATTATTAAACTGTTTGCTGTTAAATGTGCCTTCAGATTATTGGAAGTTCAAAAGAATTGACATCACATTAAAAATGCTTTTTTTCATATTTTGCATTAAGTGGAAAGCATAAGTGCAGTGAGTGTGTTTCTCTCTCCCTTTTTTTTGAGTCCACCATTGTTCTCTATTAAATATTAGAAGCATGACTTGAATATCTATGTTTATAAAGTTTAGAAATAATCCATGAACATTTAATGATAGTAGACTATGCATGATGAGTGAATTCCCATTAACTGCATTTCATACTGAGGAAGAATTCTTCAAATATGTGAAGTAACCCCTATTGGAATAGCTGGCTTTTTCTTAGCCATCTTTGCACTTTATTCCTATTCTTGATCTCTTTAAAAGTTTGATTTTATTTAAATTGCTTAAAGGTAAAGAGAAAAGTTTATGAATGTTTTTCTTTTAAAAAATGCAAGCCAGCTATGTTCCTATAGGAATTAAGCAGTACCATCGCACTGGTTGGTCTGATTTTAAAAATTAAGGCCTTCAACTGCTTTATTTTCAAGTAAAAATCAAAATGTTTGTTCTCTTTTCTGAATAAATCTCTGGGTAACACATCTAAATTACAGATTGCTGTGCATATTTGTTAGAATCAGAGAGTGTTTAATTTTAGTATTTTGGGATTACTAACCCATAGACTTCAAATGTGAGGAAACTTTCTATTTGCAAAACTGAATATTATGACTGAATATTTTCCTCAGTCCAGAAGCCCTACTGGCTCCCAACCCATCATTTGTGTTTTTAAAATTCCTTCATAAAATAGACAAGCAACAAGGATTTACTGTAGAGCTTAGGGAAATATATTCAATATGTTATAATAGCCTGTAATGAAAAATAGTCATATATATCAGATCAGTTGCTCAGTCATGTCCGACTCTTTGCGACTCCATAAATTGCAGCACGCCAGGCCTCCCTGTCTATCACCAACTCCCGGAGTTCACCGAGACTCACGTCCATCGAGTCAGTGATGCCATCCAGCCATCTCATCCTCTGTCGTCCCCTTCTCCTCCTGCCCCCAATCCCTCCCAGCATCAGAGTCTTTTCCAATGAGTCAACTCTTCGCATGAGGTGGCCAAAGTACTGGAGTTTCAGCTTTAGCATCATTCCTTCCAAAGAAATCCCAGGGCTGATCTCCTTCAGAATGGACTGGTTGGATCTCCTTGCAGTCCAAGGGACTCTCAAGAGTCTTCTCCAACACCACAGTTCAAAAGCATCAATTCTTCGGCACTCAGCCTTCTTCACAGTCCAACTCTCACATCCATACATGACCACAGGAAAAACCATAGCCTTGACTAGACAAACCTTTGTTGGCAAAGTAATGTCTCTGCTTTTCAATATGCTATCTAGGTTGGTCGTAACTTTCCTTCCAAGGAGTAAGTGTCTTAATTTCATGGCTGCAGTCACCATCTGTAGTGATTTTGGAGCCCAGAAAAATAAAAGTCTGACACAGTTTCCACTGTTTCCCCATCTATTTCCCATGAAGTGATGGAACCGGATGCCATGATCTTTGTTTTCTGAATGTTGAGCTTTAAGCCAACTTTTTCACTCTCCTCTCACTTTCATCAAGAGGCTTTTGAGTTCCTCTTCACTTTCTGCCATAACGGTGATGTCATCTGATATCTGAGGTTATTGATATGTCTCCCGGCAATCTTGATTCCAGCTTGTGCTTCTTCCAGTCCAGCGTCTCTCATGATGTACTCTGCATATAAGTTAAATAAACAGGGTGATAATATACAGCCTTGACGAACTCCTTTTCCTATTTGGAACCAGTCTGTTGTTCCATGTCCAGTTCTAACTGTTGCCTCCTGACCTGCATACAGATTTCTCAAGAGGCAGATCAGGTGGTCTGGTATTCCCATCTCTTTCAGAATTTTCCACAGTTTATTGTGATCCACACTGTCAAAGGCATAGTCAAGAAAGCAGAAATAGATGTTTTTCTGGAACTCTCTTGCTTTTTCCATGATCCAGCAGATGTTGGCAATTTGATCTCTGGTTCCTCTGCCTTTTCTAAAACCAGCTTGAAGATCAGGAAGTTCACGGTTCACATATTGCTGAAGCCTGGCTTGGAGAATTTTGAGCATTACTTTACTAGCGTGTGAGATGAGTGCAATTGTGCGGTAGTTTGAGCATTCTTTGGCTTTGTCTTTCTTTGGGATTGGAATGAAAACTGACATTTTCCAGTCCTGTAGCCACTGCTGAGTTTTCCAAATTTGCTGGCATATTGAGTGCAGCATTTTCACAGCATCATCTTTCAGGATTTGGAATAGCTCAACTGGAATTCCATCACCTCCACTAGCTTTGTTCGTAGTGATGCTTTTTAAGGCCCACTTGACTTCACATTCCAGGATGTCTGGCTCTAGGTCAGTGATCACACCTTTGTGATTATCTGGGTCGTGAAGATCTTTTTTGTACAGTTCTTCTGTGTATTCTTGCCATCTCTTCTTAATATCTTCTGCTTCTGTTAGGTCCATACCATTTCTGTCCCTTATCGAGCTCATCTTTGCATGAAATGTTCCTTTGGTATCTCTGATTTTCTTGAAGAGATCTCTAGTCTTTCCCATTCTGTTGTTTTCCTCTATTTCTTTGCATTGATTGCTGAAGAAGGCTTTCTTATCTCTTCTTGCTATTCTTTGGAACTCTGCATTCAGATGTTTCTGTCTTTCCTTTTCTCCTTTGCTTTTCGCTTCTCTTCTTTTCACAGCTATTTGTAAGGCCTCCCCAGACAGCCATTTTGCTTTTTTGCATTTCTTTTCCATGGGGATGGTCTTGATCCCTGTCTCCTGTACAGTGTAACAAACCTCATTCCATAGTTCATCAGGTACTCTATCTATCAGACCTAGGCCCTGAAATCTATTTCTCACTTCCACTGTATAATCATAAGGGATTTGATTTAGGTCATACCTGAATGTCTAGTGGTTTTCCCTGCTGCTGCTGCTAAGTTGCTTCAGTCGTGTCCAACTCTGTGCGACCCCATAGACAGCAGCCCAGCAGGCTCTGCCGTCCCTGGGAATCTCCAGGCAAAAACACTGGAGTGGGTTGCCATTTCCTTCTCCATTGCGTGAAAGTGAAAAGTGAAAGTGAAGTCGCTCAGTCGCGACTGACTCATGGCGACCCCATGGACTGTAGCCCACCAGGCTCCTCCATCCATGGGATTTTCTAGGCAAGAGTACTGGAGCGGCTTGCCATTGCCTTCTCCAAGTGGTTTTCCCTACTTTCTTCAATTTAAGTCTGAATTTGGCAATAAGGAATTCATGGTCTGAGCCACAGTCAGCTCCTGGTCTTGTTTTTGCTGACTGTATAGAGCTTCTCCATCTTTGGCTGCAAAGAATATAATCAGTCTGATTTCGGCATTGACCATCTGGTGATGTCCATGTATAGAGTCTTCTCTTGTGTTGTTGGAAGAGAGTGTTTGTTATGACCAGTGCATTTTCTTGGCAAAACTCTATCAGTCTTTACCCTGCTTCATTCCATATTCCAAGGCCAAATTTGCCTGTTACTCCAGGTGTTTCTTGACTTCCTACTTTTGCATTCCAGTCCCCTATAATGAAAAGGACATCTTTTTTGGGTGTTAGTTCTAAAAGGTCTTGTAGGTCTTCATAGAACCATTCAACTTCAGCTTCTTCAGTGTTACTGGTTGGGGCATAGACTTGGATTACTGTGATATTGAATGGTTTGCCTTGGAAACGAACAGAGATCATTCCGTCGTTTTTGAGATTGCATCCACGTACTGCATTTCGGACTCTTTTGTTGACCATGATGGCTACTGCATTTCTTCTGAGGGATTCCTGCCCACAGTAGTAGATATAATGGTCATCTGAGTTAAATTCACCCATTCCAGTCCATTTCAGTTTGCTGATTTCTAGAATGTCAACATTCATTCTTGCCCTCTCTTGTTTGACCACTTCCAATTTGCCTTGATTCATGGACCTGATGTCCCAGGTTCCTATGCAATATTGCTCTTTACAGCATCAGACCTTGCTTCTATCACCAGTCACATCCACAGCTGGGTATTCTTTTTGCTTTGGCTCCATCCCTTCATTCTTTCTGGAGTTATTTCTCCACTTATCTCCAGTAGCATATTGGGCACCTACTGACCTGGGGAGTTCCTCTTTCAGTATCCTATCATTTTGCCTTTTCATACTGTTCATGGGGTTCTCAAGGCAAGAATACTGAAGTGGTTTGCCATTCCCTTCTCCAGTGGACCACATTCTGTCAGATCTCTCCACCATGACCCACCCGTCTTGGGTTGGCCCACGGGCATGGCTTAGTTTCATTGAGTTAGACAAGGCTGTGGTCCTAGTATGATTAGATTGACTAGTTTTCTGTGAGTATAGTTTCAGTGTGTCTGCCCTCTGATGCCCTCTTGCAATACCTACCATCTTACTTGGGTTTATCTTACCTTGGGCGTGGGGTATCTCTTCAGGGCTGCTCCAGCAAAGTGCAGCCATTGCTCCTTACCTTGGACGAGGGGTATCTCCTCACCGCCGCCCTTCCTGACCTTCAACGTGGGATAGCTCCTCTAGGCCCTCCTGTGCCCGCGCAGCCACGGCTCCCTGGACGTGGGGTATAAATGACTGAATCACTGCTGTATATGTGAAACTAACACCATATTATGAACCAATTATACTTAAAAAAAAAATCCCCTCCTATTTGTGGTATAGTCAATACATATTCTAGATGGAGAATTGAGTAATACAGAAGGTGGGCTTCCTCAGAAACACTCAGTAGGTATTTAAAATATTTGGATTTCTTGATCATTAAAATGTGATTGGTTATCTTGCTTAAAATCATTGAAAGAACTAGAAGGTTAAAGGCCTAGAATGCCTTTGGGATGCTTTGCACCCAGGTAATAATCTCTCAGACTTGCTTTGTCTTTGTTTAACAGACTGTGAAAGGCAGGATATCTGTGGGAAGTAAAAATAGTTGAGCAATTCATTCTTATGGCTTTTAAGCAGAATATTTTCTATAATACCAGAAAAACTGTAAAAGTGAAGTGTGCATTTTAAAGTTCAAAAGGTGAACATATGCGCTAATTCAAATAAGGTCATTTTTAACACAAGGAAACAAAGGAAAAAAAGCAACCTTACACAAGAGCAAACTTGTGAAGAGATAAACTTTAATGGCATTAGTGACAAACTAATGTCAGTAAGAAGAAAATTGAAATACAAGTATTAACATGAAATATAAGACTGTGGGAAGATGCCGGAGGTAGGTTATACTTTCATATGGAAAGTTATTAGAAAACAACGGTTCCCTAAGTGGAAGGGAAAGTCAAGGTACTTGATTGAAAAATAACAGTTTCCTTTTTATTCAGCATGACAATGAGTGCATTTGGAGTTCTTCCTAAACCTAATCTAATAATTCTTAAAATATGCTTAATTTGGGTAGTTGAGAGAAGTATATTCTGGAAGGAATGCAACCAAGATGCCATTTGGGTGTGAGTCTAAGTCTGCATTTTAACTGACCTAGTTCAGTTCAGTCACTCAGTCGTGTCCGACTCTTTGCGAACCCATGGATCGCAGCACGCCAGGCCTGCCTGTCCATCACCAGCTCCCGGAGTTTACCCAAACTCATGTCCATTGAGTCGGGAAAACTGACCTAGAGGAAATCTCTAACACATTAAAGAATTTTACTGTAACTTTTTGATGCTGGGAAATCTGTGTGGATAATGGGGAAAATTCACATAACCATTAAAAAAAATTGTAATTCATCCTGATTTATTTAAACCCATAAATAGTTAACTGAGGCTAACATGGTCATAGAACAAAGTGATGATTACTACAAATAACAATAAGAACTGTTTTTTTTTTTATGTTTAAGCCACCCAGTCGAAATGGTTTGAATATCTAGGGAAAGGTTTATATGTGCAAAATAATGTAATAGTTATTGGGAAGAAAATGTATGCAGGCTATTTTGGAAATATTTGCTGTCTAAATTCTTTGTATAGTAAAGTAAGAATATCTACCCACACAAGTATGTAGTACTGTAGTTTAGTAGCTTACCAAGTATTTTTAGTGTCACAGGTGTTATAAGCCAGTTTCCATTTTTTAATTTTTTTAACAGAATGTTAACCAAGGAGAACTATGGGTAAATCATCTCTAACCAAAAAAAAAAAAGAAAGAAAAATAAGATTTTTAAAGTTATATTGAAAGAGACATACAGATGAGAATGGACTTTGTGGGCTCTCCTAAACTGTTAAGTACCATAATGTTCAAAGGTGTTTATGTTAATAATCCTCTTGATCGAGAGAAAATTATTTCAGCGTTGTAGCCTTATATACATCTCTGACAATGAATACTGTTATTTGTACTCTCATGAGAGCAAGTATAAATACTGATATGAACAGTCCTAGGAATTGTATACCCTGGAGCAGTGTTGATATTGCTGTTGTACAGTTCCATGCTGTAAGCGAAGGCCTTTAAGGGAAGGCCCTTAAAGCTCCTGTGCTGTCTTTGCCCTAAGAGTTGGACACGACTGAGCGACTTCACTTTCACTTTTCACTTTCGTGCATTGGAGAAGAAAATGGCAACCCACTCCAGTGTTCTTGCCTGGAGAATCCCAGGGACAAGGAAGCCTGGTGGGCTGCCGTCTATGGGGTCACACAGAGTTGGACACGACTGAAGCGTCATAGTAGCAGTGGCCTACTCCTTATTGCATAGACTTGGTACATTCTTGTTGTTGGTGGGGGGTTATTTTGATGACTTCTTTCACGCTTACATGGGGTTGTTTACTCTTGAATATTGAAAGTTGTTTAAACTACTGACCCAAGATTTATCCTAGAAAAAGAAAACCAGTGTAAATGTGCTAAAAACCAAATGAGACTTTTTTTTTAACCCCACATCAGACTCTGTGTATGTGTGTGTTGTACTGATTCCACGATAACCTTTTATCTCCTGGACACTTAATTTGTCATTTGGGACATCTGTGGTCAGGGATAGAAGGCCCATTTTGTAATTGGTCATCATGCCAGAGGTGAAAGCCATTGTCATTAAGCCTCCGGGGAGGGAGAGCTCTTGGCAGCGTTCACTGTCAGTGGGTGTTTTTTTCAGTTCTGTCAGGTCTCCGTTCCCTTGGGGGAATTTGTACCCAAAGAGTATTGAGTTTTTTCTGTTGATTTTTTTCCAAAAGCATGTGTTTTCTGCATTCCTATTTTATGGTTCCCTGCGAAGGAAGAACATTTTCTTTCCTTTTTTGGTTTGGATTTGATTAGCAATGTTTGGGATTAGCTTAGTCTTTATAAAGTAAAACAAGTGAGAGGTAGCAGAGGGTGATAGAAACCACACTGAGCAGGGAAGCAGAGTCCTGGCCCCAGCAGAGAGGTCACCCTGCTAAACTGAGTCCTGTCGTTAGGTTGGACGCAGATGAAATGCATGGATAGGTGAGAATGCTGGGCACTCAACTTTTAATGAATTTCAAAATTTTATATTTCTAATAATGATAGTAACAACAATAGCAATAGCAGCTGTCAAGCACTTTATAGATGTTCTCTGTAATTCCCATAACAACCCTGAAAGATAAGTATGTATTCTTTTTCAGATAGGTAGATTTAGTTGCTCAGTCGTGTCCAACTCTTACGACCCCATAGACTGTAGCCCACCAGGCTCCTCGGTCCATGGGCTTTCCCAGGCAAGAATACTGGAGTGGGTAGCCATTTCCTTCTCCAGGGGATCTCTCTGATGCAGGGATTGAACCCAGGTCTCCTGAATTGCAGGCAGACTCTTTACCAACTGAGCCCCCAGGGAAGCCCATTATTTTTCAGAGAAGGATACAAGGTTTGTTTATTATCATACAGGTAACAAATGGCAAAGACTGAGATTCAGGCTGGTCCAATTCCTTGCAGTTGCCTGCATACTCTAGTCATCCAGGCTGGACAGTGTAGTAGATGTACATAGGTTTTATTTTTTTGTTTTTAATTTTTATTTTATACTAGAGTATAGTTAACTGCTGCTGCTAAGTCGCTTCAGTTGTGTCCAACTGTGTGTGACCCCATAGATGGCAGCCCACCAGGCTCCGCCGTCCCTGGGATTCTCCAGGCAAGAACACTGGAGTGGGTTGCCATTTCCTTCTCCAATGCAGGAAAGTGAAAAGTGAAAGTAATGTCGCTCAGTCGTGTCCAACTCTTAGCGACCCCATGGACTGCAGCCCACCAGGCTCCTCCATCCATGGGATTTTCCAGGCAAGAGTACTGGAGTGGGGTGCCATTGCCTTGTGTTAATTTCAGGTGTACAGTAAAATGACTCAGTTATACACACATACACACACACATATATATGTGTATATATATATATGTGTGTGTGTATATATATATATCCTTTTCCAATTCTCTTCCCATTTAGATTGTTACAGAATATTAAGCAGAGCTCCCTGTGCTATATAGTAGGTCTTTGTCAGTTATCTATTTTACATATAGTAGTATATATTTGTCAACCCCAAACTCCCAATCTTCTCCTCTCCCTACCGTTCCCCCTTGGTAACTATAAATTTATTCTTTGTGAGTCTTTCTGTTTTGTAAATAAGCTCATTTGTCCCCTTTTTAAGGCTCTGAATGTAAGTATGATAATCTCCGAGTCCATGCGTGTTGCAGCAAATGGGATGATTTCATTTTTAATGGCCGAGTAATATTCCATTTTGTATAACACAGGTTTTAGAATCAGCCTAGGTTTAAAACTCAGCTTTTCTCAAGCCATGTGACCTTGAGCAAATTGTCTGTCCTTTCTCTTAAGCATTGAAAAACTATGGTATGAGCAAAATCACATCAACATCATATAAAGTTGTTGGAGAGAAATGCATAAAAACAGGTAAAGCACTCAGAATGGGCAGATGTTAAGAAAATGGTAGATTTTGCCTTTGATGGCTTATTTTAAATTATTACTTCTAAGTGAAGAGGCCTAACATGAAGATATTTATATAAAGAAATATTTTATATGATTATATTTTATATAAATATCAAGAAACATTTTATTAGGTCTTATATATGCATTTCATTCTAAAAGTTAATTCTTTCATAAACAATTTTGTGGTTTTTTAAAATCTTCCTCTTGAGATCACAAATATATGTCTGAGATTATCTAGGATTTGTGGTGGTGTTACTGTTTGCTTTAGAGGAATATGGCTATCAAAATGCAAATCAGACATGATATATTCCCCGCAAACATTGTCAATTGGCCCTCTGAATCCCCCAGATTTACTCAGGAATCCAGAAAATATTTAACCACATTCCAAAGGATCTCTCTCAACAACTCATGGAGAGTTTACTGTCTGCTGGGCACTATCCCAGGCACTGAGCTTTGGGATAGGTCCAAATGTAGAAGTTCACCAACTGTGCTAAAATAAGAGAGTGTTGCAAAATAGACCCCTCTAAAGAGGATGAGCTTGCGTTTGTTCTCTTGAGTCGGCTAGCAGCTAAATAGGATTCTGCCCATCTTTATTTTATTTTTTGTCAATAACCTGGAACTATTTAAAACAATGACTTATCACTACTTCTATTCCTCATAAGCGTGTACGTCCTTATTAGCAGACTCTGCTCCTGAATGAGAGAGGCATAAAGAAAATAGTTCCTTCAGTGAGTGGGAAAGTAATCCAAGAAAAGTATTAGGATATGAGTGTTTACCAAGAAACAAGCAACTCCCAAGGGACTACTATTATTTAATAGCTCTTCTGTGTTAGTTTATTAAGTGGCTTAATTCTTCACTTGGACACTGCTCTGCACCCTCTACGTGGTAATAGTATCTTAATTGTGATCCACTATCCCTTTTTATTCCTGTTCACTCTTCATTTCCATGTCTTCATTAAGGACATTTCTGAAAAATGCCACCTCTGGGAAAGGACTCTGGATTCAGCCATGTGAGAACTCTTTTCTGCATAATTAGCTTAATTTTTTTTAAAATCAGACCATAGCCGTCATTGTCCCAGTATGTTTTAACTCTGTGATGTTACCAGCTTGAATATTGAATTTGAGGCAGTCAACCTTCCTAAAGAAAGATGTATACTGTGCTTTATGCATCATCACTGAAAGAATTTTGCTTTGAAGCCCAGTGTGAACACTTAATTTTTATTTGCTATTATAAAAGAGTCTCTTTGAGCTGACAAATATGAAAATATGACTGTGATTTCGGCAGAAGTCCAGAAACTTTAGAGAGAATGATGCTTTTATCTTTTGAAAGTCTTTTGACTACTGCATTATTCTATTAATAGATGGAGCATGGGTAATAACATCCTTCAAGGCCTTCTTCTATTGAAATTGGTCTTCTCACAAACTATAGAGAAAAGATGTATGTGTCAAGTGGTAAGAGTTTAATGTACATTTATTTAAATCTCCTGTCTTTGGGCAGCTGTTAAACTTATTTAAGGGCTCTGTGTGGTCCAGTTTCCATTTTTTATCCATTTATATGCTGTCCTCCCTACAATTTCAGTTAAACAATAAAAAATTATACTTTAAAGTTGATGTGCAATTGCATACTTAAGATTGCTCATGAAATGACAGTAAGGAAGCTTTGAGCTAAGTGGCAGCTTCCCTGGCATTCAGGCATCCAGGAATTCTGCATTTGTTTTACAGAGTCTGCCAGTGTATCCACCTCCAGGTGTAATGGCGTATGAAAGCCGTGTGGCTCACTATCTCCCGTTGGAACAAATGACTAAAGATTTAATGAAGGGTGAAGTGACACTGCAGAAGGAATATTTTGCTAGACCAACTAAATGTACATCCTGATCATAGGAAACATTTCTAGGAACATCTACCAAAGCGTCTTTAATTAAATAACTATAATAATTTCAATGTTTATTCAAAACCCTAGGTGAAATCTTAATGATTTTCATTTCATGAAAATTGTCAGAGTAAAAGAACATGCTATTATTTTATAAATCCTGACTGATTTTGTGTTTGAGCTTAAGGAATTCTGCCCACACAGCACTCATTTTTATAACTTTGGGAATCTTCAAAATCTAGATTTAGCCCTTTGGGCATTGCTAGTTAAGCCAGATTTTGAAAATATCCTGCAGATGTTGTTGTGAAAATATGCTATATCAGCCATCAGCTTCTAAAACTGAACTAAGCAACTTTAGAAGAAAGCTTAGATTCTCATTGGGAGAAATCCTTAAAGTTGATGTATATTGAGATGAGCTTTCTTAGTGTTCATTCTAATGCATTGGAATGTTATTTCTTAACCTTCACTGATAAAAGGGAAGCCTTTTCCTGACCATGGAGACCAGTGAGGAAATGCTATTCTCAGTATACCTTCCCCGTGTCCAATGTCCTTTTTCTTTCTAAATTCAATTAATCCTTTTTCTCAAGGGGTAATTCTACCCATGCCTCCATGCCCTGGCTGTGGAAGATTCTTGGAGAGCATGAAGCAAGAAGGCAGATAGAGTTTTTGTTTTTGGAAAACTCGTTGGAGTTTGTCCCAAGAAGTAACATTAAAAGAATACAGCAGAGATGCTTGGTCCTCTTCTAAATAAGTTTTTCACTTGTTTCTTTGTTAGAAACTACAGCTTTGACTCTGTGATAACTGTGACCTTAAGCTTTCGTGTTTATATGAATCCTTTCAAATAAACCCAATTGTACCCAATAAATTTGGAGACATTTGGGAGACAAGCGGGATTGTAGGACAACTCTGTTTGCTAGAATTGGATCAGAAACTGGTGGGGCTTTAAATGTCCCTTGCCCCAGCTCTTCTACACTTTACATTCCGTTTCTTGAGCTCTTTGATCTTTGACAATCTCACATTTAGCCTCTATTTGCAAATCTCAGTTCCCTGTGGCCTGTATTGTGACTGCCAGCCACGTGTTCCTATCTCAGAGGCTTCATTAACTCTCCACTGACACTGTGTCCAGCATTACCTATAACCAGTATCACAGTGAATGATAAAGACCACAAACATTGGCTACAACCTGCTTTCAGTTTCCAAATTTGGCTTTCACCCAGTACTTTTGATCAAGGCACAGAGTCTTCCAGAATGTTTATAATTTTGTAGCACCACTTCATTGGCGTAAATTCGTTCCTCAACCCAGATGGTGATCTGCTTATGAAGGTTTTTTTCTTCCTTGCTTATTTGTTATTTCAAAGCCTGGAATTGGGAATAGTAGGTCCATTTTGTAACTCTCTTTGTGCCAGAGGTAAAAACCATTGGCAAAATTTTTGAAAGAAGGGGGAGCTGTTGGCAGGGCCAGGAGCTGGTGGGCGGTACTCAGCTCCGTTTGCTTTTACTCCCATGGGGGAGTTTGTACCCAAGCATTTAAGTTTAACTTTCTATTGCCTCCTCTCAACCTCCCCAAAAGCATATGTTTTCTGCATTCTTTTTCCTGGTTCTCTCTTAATAAGCGAAAGTGCCTTTCTTTATAAGGTTTAGATTTGTTTGAAAATGCTCATGGCTATGATGGGTTTTTTTTGTAACATAGCAATATACTGGCACCAAGACTGACCCTTCTTAGTTTATCAAGTAAAGACAAACAGATTTACAAAACTGAATTTTAAGATCCAGCAAAGTGTGGACTAATCTCCAGAAACCATGCATTATGCAAAATAATCATAAAGACAAGTGGCAATCTAAGGCCAGAAAGCAAGTTAGGGTAAGCCTGACCCATCAAAAAGTCAATTTTCCATTAAAGAGCTACTGTGCCAAATGTGCAGAGTACAGAAGACATATAAGATGGAAGAGGTGTAATCTACCTCTTCTGCAAGCTTATTTGGAAGACAATTATTGAAACAAACACAAATCTTACTTACCAGGATGAGAAAGAGAAAGGCTTGTGGGGTAGAGTTAGAAGAAATGAAATGCCTAACTCCTGGTCATTCTCATTCTGTGTGATTGTCATTGAGTTTTTATGCTGATGAGGAAATTGCATTGTACTATTTAGGAAAGTGTATATAGCTTTTATATTGTTTCTGTGATAAATGGAACAAAATAAAGGTACCAGAGATGAGAGAGATGAGATTGGCACCAATAAAGGTGTCTATTGCCTCAGCTTACTCTAGGAGGAAGATCCAGTTTTAGCATGGCTGCCTAATGCTGAAACAATTCTCAAATCTAAGATACAGTATAAAAATAAAAGTAAGCTCCCTAAAATTTGTAAGAGACTACGTTAAGCACACTATCTACCTTGATGGAATTAAATTATTTAATCCTTCATTAAATCTTAAAATTATTTGTTTCAAAAGAACAAATTGTACACTATGTCCACGTGAAGTGGTAGAAACCTCATTCACATGATAATTTGTATAAATGGCATCCTAGCATCACACTGTACGAAACCTTTTGGGCTAGACACAGCAACCTGTGTTAGAGGAAAGATTAAATTTGAGAGAATTTCTCCCCTAGGTTTTTCATTATAATATATACCTGTTCGTCAAAAGCATATATTAATAGCATATAGCTTACATTAATACTTGTCCTGTTTGCAAGCCAAAACTGGGACTATCCATTTATGTTCATAAGGATTTGATTTTTTAAGACTATAATCACAATTTATGGTATATGAAAGCTTTAAACTATGGTAGGTATAAAGCATTCCACGTTTATACTGTTCTCTTCCCTCAGTTGTTAGGAACATCATCATTTATCTTCATGGAACCCTTTTTGGGTAGAAATAAAGACATGGAGGGTGAATCTAGTGCCCAGAATTCCTTAAGGGATCTCTGACACCTTTTTTTTTTTTTTCTTATTAAAATTGCTTGTATTTCAAACAGATTTTACTGAATTAAACTGGCATAAAATATACCCGTTTATATATTTTCTATGGGGAAATCACTTGAATGTGAAAAGTTTCCATGATACTCTGTGATTGGATAATTTAAGAAACCAGTGAGGTCTTCCGTAGTTGTCTTATTCATAGAAATATGTCTTCTATAGTCCACATGCACTTTAGTCAACCTAAGAAAATACTCCCCCAATATGTTGAGCAGCTTGGAATGTATCTTTTACTGAGTTTTGAAATGAACTCTGATAGAAAAAGCAGTATCTTCTACCTCTTTTCTACTAAATATATCTCTTGTATTTAGGAGAAGTGATGCTTGTTTTCATGGAAAATGGAATAAGCTTATTGAAACCTGCATGCATGTGGGGAAAGGTTGGTTACCAAAGGATGGTAAATTTCATCTCTTTCAAATGACCCTTTCCTTCTCAGGCTCTTTGGAGACCTAAAGATATCTCTCAGCTGGTGGAGAAATGTTGGCAAGTTTTTAGCAACAGGATGAGAAGCCATAGGCTGCTTAGTTAAGATGGAAATCCCTAGATAACATTCAGCTTTAAGAGATACAACTTAATAAAAGGGGTCTGGCTCTTTTCTTTTCTCTTCTTTCCTCTTCTTTTTCTGGTAGCCAACACAGTATACATTGAGTGGAAAGAGGCAGCCTATGTGAGTATGTGATTTATAGATTTATTATGAAAATATATTTTTATTATTAAGAATTTAATTTGAGTAGTGCTGGTAATCAATCTTTAAGCCAGGTTCTCCAGATATTTAATATCATTGAGCTTTAATCTGAAGCTCCCCATTAAATTATTAGGCTCCCCATTACTCATAGTAAATGGATCAGCCCATCCTAAGAACAGGGTGTAAAGAAAGAACACTTAGCAGCAAGTGTGTGTGCTGTAAACTATTTGTGTGATTTTTTTTTTTTTTCCATCTATGCAATAGAAGGATGTAAGCTCTGCTGTGCCTTTATTTTCATTTTCATGCTTCCACTCATGTGCCTTGCAGAGGATGCCTAGATTGAGGAGCTAGACCAGCATATACATCAGCTCCCAATGTTGGGATCTGCCCATTTATGGTAATCCACTGGGCCTTCCACCCTGATTCTCATGGCCAAGTTCCTCAACACTGCTATACATAAAATTTTTGTTTTTTTACAGTGTTCTCAAATAAAGTGAGCTTGCTCAGTTGTGTCTGACTCTTTGTGACCCCTTGGACTGTAGGCCACCAGGCTCCCCCATCCATGGAGTTTTCCAGGCAAGAATACTGGAGTGGGTGGCCATTTCCTTCTCCAGGGGATCTTCCTGACCCAGGGATCAAACCCGGGTCTCCCACCTTGCAGGCAGGCACTTTACCATCTGAGCCACCAGGGAAGCTCAAATAAGAGAATTCTCTTCTAGGACCTAAATTTAATAAAAGGGAATTAATCATGCATAATGAGAGGAAAGCTATTTTAAAATTGTTACCTATTTCTGATTCAGAGCCCTCTAAAAAAAAAAAAAAAGACTTCCCAGTTATTATTTGTTAAAAAGCATATAAACTATAGTTTTATAGTTTCCAGTGTGCTTATTTTGTACAATATTTGAATGGTATGAAGGGCATTCACAATTATGCTGGCTTTTGTTTGACCCAAAAAAGAAATACACATTCTGGTTGTGCTTTTCTCAAATGACTTCAGCCCCACCAAAACTTTATGTAACTCTTGACTCTTCAGGGAAAGATACTTCGTTTTGTCAGGTCGGTTTATTTCTCTCCATCGGTTCTTGTCTCATCATAACAAAGATTTGGAAGGACAGACTAATTACAGCTCAAGCAGACAGGATTTCTCAGCTCTTGGCACATGGTAGCAAGTATTTGAAACAACGGACTACTTACAGCCCAGTTATAGCTCAAGGAGACAGAACTTTTATTAAACAGACAGTGGATGGTACACTCCTGAGACATGAGAGCAGGCTGACCTCAGAGGAGTGGCCACGATCCCTCTTGGATTCCCTTTTTATGCCTCCCATCTCTTCTTCCTGGTTCTGCTATGTGTAAAATAGGGCTTATGCCTGCCACCAATCAAGAAATGGAATGCAAATGACATACACTCAAAGCCAGTTAGAGAAGGAGGCGTGTCTGGGCTTTTACACATTTACATATTTAACTCTCAGGTGTGACTGAGAGTTTTGATTGACAGTTGTAAGTTACATAACAACAGGCTTCATTGTGCATGTCTTTCCCATAATTCGGTATGCTATGATTAGATGTATGTATATATAGAATATTTATGAACCCTTAATGGGCTCCTGGCTGCCTAAGCTTTCTTAAGGACACAGCTGTGCATCAAGGACACATATGCTGGAGGTGGAGAAGCCACTGTGGTTAGTTTGTATGGTACATGCACAGGAGTTGGAAAGTCTCTGTGATTGTTTTTGTAGCATATATGTTAGCTCTCCTGGGCACATCTGGGGTGAAGTTTAGAGAGCAGCTTGCATCTTTTTGTTGCTAGGCCACCCCTTGTTGCTCATGCCTAACTTCCCACCTAACAGTTTTAAAATACTTCCATGAAAAGAATAGTAATATTTACCCTCACTTCTTCCCTCTCTCCCCCTTTCCTTCTGTCTAACCAGTCTGCATATCTTTGTGTATTCATTTTTTTAAAAACTTATTCCCCTATCTGGAATGCTTATCTAAATAATTAGACCACCCTGAGGAGTGAGGCTAAGAGAACTGTTTCCCTTTACCTGTATATAACCTCTAAAGACGATATTTCTTGGGTTTCCTGTATTTCTGTTTATCAAAGAAACACATGAAATTTCAGAAATTAAATTACAGTGCTTTTGTTACAGTATAAATACACGGACTCTATACAGACTGGCAAATTCATTAGTCTTAAAGCAGACATCCAGGCAATTTGGGGGGTTTAGATGATACCATTTTCTCTTTTTACAGTAGATAGTCATTTCATTCTAAATGTGCGGCAGGCATTGGTTACAGCAGTGAATTTTATGTGGTGTAGACACATGGAGGTGAGGGAAGAAACAGTGCAGAAAGTTTGCATGAGCTCTGCTGAGTCGTATATGATGTTCCTGAACTAGTCATCCCAGCAGCCATTTCCTGGAATAACAAGGTCCTTGGGATATTTTTTTCATGTATAGCCCATAAATACATCCATATTTACAGAGAGAGAGAATATATGAATGAATGCTAGTGATAATTTGTAGAATTTGGATAACTGACTGTATTTGTTTGTAAAGTCCTCCAAGCTGGGTCTCAAAGTATGCCTCCTGTTTATAAAGGGTATTTAGCAAAGCCTGTTCCTCTCCTTAACCTGAAAAGATTTGCTGAATTTTAATCCTTAATTATCCACACTTCATAGGGAGCTTGGAAAATCAGAAGTGAAGAGAAAGATCTGAGAAATCAGGGATCCTTTCTGGAGAGATCATGGCCAGAACAGTGACACTGATTTTCTACCCAGATGCTTATTAAATCTACAATTTTTAAAAATTTTTATTTTTCTAATTGATGTGCTGATCCTAAAATTCTGCCCTCACTTAATATCTAAAGTGAAAATGAAAGTTGCTCAATCATGTCTGACTCTGTGACCCAATGGACTATGCAGTCCATGAAATTCTACAGGCCAGAATACTGGAGTGGGTAGCCATTCCCTTTTCCAACAAATCTTCCAAACCCAGGAATTGAACCGGGGTCTCCTGCATTGCAGGTGGATTCTTTACCAGCTGAGCTACCAGGGAAGCCCATTTAATATCTAAACTACTCAAGAAATGATACATCCCTTCGCATCTCCTAGAACCTTTTTTGGTATTCAGAGTCCTCTTTTCAAATCTGAACCATAACCAAAGGCCCATCTCAAATCCTGCCTCCTAATGAAGGAGACTTCAAGACTGATCAACTTGCCTTGAAGGTTCCAGGAACTTGAGTCACCATCAGGCCATCTCTGTGCTGACAGGTAGAGCTCCAAGTAAGAGCTGACCTTTATGCAGTGCCTCCCACACTCCAGGGAAGCAGTGTGGATTTGGCCATTAATAGAAAATTAGACTAAATGTTAGGAGTTTTGATTCATGCCCAGAACCTTCTTAGATGACCTTGGGTTTAGGTGTTTCACCCAACTGGGTCTTGGGGTCCTTATCTGTAAAATGAGAGGATTGAAATAGATGATATAGAAGTCCCCTTCTGGCTCTAAAATTCTGACTCTAAGAATATCTATTTCATTGGAATGAATCTTATTTTCAATTCATCTAAACAATTTGAAAATGCTGTTTAGAATAATTAAAGTAACACTAAGAAAGGCTTGAAAAGTAATCAACAAAATTGTGAATATCTCCCATAACGTCGTTTGTGTGACAATCTGCTAAAAATTTTTTAAGCTAATAAAATAGAAGACAAATACCAAATGAATGCTTTTTAGGAAGGCTAAGGAGACATAATGGCAACTTTCCAAAGGCTGCTAAAGCACTCCGTCTGCTCCTCCCAGCTGTTACTTCTCAAGGTGCTCGTGGGCCTTAGGAAATCTGACACAATGTCAGACAAATACCTTTCTCCCGACGCTTTTATTACCTCCTTTTCCTGAAAGTCATAATCTAACACCAGGAAGAGAAGTCATAGTCATGTCTCATTTATCTCCCAGGCTCTGCTTTCTAATTGAAATTTTTCATTCATATATCTTTCAAATAGGATTTTAAGCTTTAGTTGCAAATGTTTATATTTCTTTTCAGTTTTATAATGTTTACCTTGTCTGGAAAAAAATAACCAGGTTCTTAAAAAATATTGTTTAAACAATAAAACTTGATGCATTTTTAGAATATTAAAGATTATTATTTTGATATGCCCAAGAATATACCAGAAATGAAAGAATGTCACAGTATAGGTTGCTAGTAAATGAGTTGCTTTAAGTAAATCACCCTTACATGAAAAAGCTGTGTTCATTTGACAACTTTCAGGATGTATAATTCATCCCTAGCACTCAAAGATCTTTTTACCAAGTAGCCTTTTACCAAGGGAGTGGGGAGGGGACCGCCTACCCCTCAGAAGCAGCTACATCATATTTTATGCAGATGTAAAGTTTTATGGTCTTCAAAATCAGATCACAAATACAAACTTGTGTTTCAAGTTAGGGAGATATAAGGATTTTTTTTTCGTGTGTGGGGTGGTAATTTGTTTGTTTTGAGTTATGAGTTTCATTCTGTCTGACCCTTGCCAATGGCAGCTGATGAAGACCAGAACTTGAATGATGGTGGAGGAAGCACTCTGCAAAACATGTTTGATCCTAAGTTTGAAGTTAACCTCTCTTCCCAAGACTGACGTCATTAGGGTATAGTTGGGATTACATCCTCATCTCCAAAAGGCTGCCTCTTTTATGAGTCATCAAGATAACTGCCAGTTTAATTTATGTCATTTGTATTTTCTTTTTATAAATTTCTCAGAATACTCTGTATACACTAGGCATTCAATAAATGTCAGTCAATCAGCAGCATTTATTGAGTGCCATTCTATGTGAAATGCTTCTAAAGGAAAGTGAATATTGTCAAGGGAATAGACAGTTTTCAGGTTGTCTTTCTCTTGTATTTCTGGTTCAGGGTCTACAAAGCTCAATTGCCAGCAGAGGTAAAAAATTGTCTGTCCGTCTCCTGTGGAGCTGGTGTTTACAAGTCTGAGTTTCCATCAGCTACTCTAGGTTGAAGCAGTGTTACATCCGTATGTATCACTACATACAGACAAGTTGTTAAAATATATTAATACTGGCCCATCCCTGTAAGTGTCCCCCTGTTTATCTAACTAACCACACTGGTCCTTCCTTTTGACACAAGCTGCTCCCCCATCCCACAACCAAAGGAAGAGTTCCTGGCTTATGAGGGAACCTCTAGAAGTGTGCTCCAGTGCTGCTGCCAGTGTCCATTCTGATAGAAGAATACTCTTCCTGTGTGCTTGGAATATTTCCCCTCTCACTAGTCACTATCTACACAGAAAGTTAACAAAAGTTCAAGAGTGATTGCACAAAGTTATTATGTGAAACTGAAAATGTCTCTGTCGTGTCCAACTCTTTGCAACCCCATGGACCATAGCCCACCAGGCTCCTCTGTCTATGGAATTCTCTGGGCCAGATACTGGAGTGGGTTCAGTTCAGTTCACTTGCTCAGTGATGTCCGACTCTTTGCGACCCCATGAATCGCAGCATGCCAGGCCTCCCTGTCCATCACCGACTCTGGGGTCCACCCAAACCCATGTCCAGTGAGTCAGTGATGCCATCCAACCATCTCATCCTCTGTCGTCCCCTTCTCCTCCTGCCCTCTGTCTTTCCCAGAATCAGGGTCATTTCAAATGAGTCAGCTCTCCGCATCAGGTGGCCAAAGTGTTGCAGTTTTCAGCTTCAATGTCAGTCCTTCAATGAACACCCAGGACTGATCTCTTTAGGATGGACTGGTTGGATCTCCTTGCAGTCCAAGGGACTCTCAGGAGTCTTCTCCAACACCACAGTTCAAAAGCATCAATTCTTCAGCACTCAGCTTTCTTCACAGTCCAACTCTCACATCCATACATGACCACTGGAAAAACCACAGCCTTGACTAGATGGACCTTTGTTGGCAAAGTAATGTCTCTGCTTTTTAATATGCTGTCTAGGTTGGTCATAACTTTCCTTCCAAGGAGTAAGCGTCTTAATTTCATGGCTGCAATCACCATCTGCACTGATTTTGGAGCCCAGAAAAATAAAGTCAGCCACTGTTTCCACTGTTTCCCACCTATTTGCCATGAAGTGATGGGACCAGATGCCATGATCTTCGTTTTCTGAATGTTGAGCTTTAAGCCAACTTTTTTACTCTCCTTTTTCACTTTCAAGAAGCTCTTTAGTTCCTCTTCACTTTCTGCCATAAGGGTGGTGTCATCTGCATGTCTGAGGTTATTGATATTTCTCCCAGCAATCTTGATTCCAGCTTGTGCTTCCTCCAGCCCAGCATTTCTCATGATGTACTCTGCAAATAAGTTAAATAATCAGGGTGATAATATACAGCCTTGACATACTCCTTTTCCTATTTGGAACCAGTCTGTTGTTCCATGTCCAGTTTTAACTGTTGCTTCCTGACCTGCATACAGATTTCTCAAGAGGCAGGTCAGGTGGTCTTGTATTCCCATGTCTTTCAGAATTTTCCACAGTTGATTGTGATCCACACAGTCAAAGGCATTGGCATAGTCCATAAAGCAGAAATAGATGTTTTTCTGGAACTCTCTTGCTTTTTTGATGATCCAGCGGATGTTGGCAATTTGATCTCTGCTTCCTTTGGCTTTTCTAAAACCAGCTTGAACATCTGGAATTTCGCGGTTCATGTATTGCTGAAGCCTGGCTTGGAGAATTTTAAGCATCACTTTACTAGCATGTGAGATTAGTGCAATTGTGTGGTAGTTTGAGCATTCTTTGGCATTGCCTTCCTTTGGGATTGGAATGAAAACCGACTTTTTCCAGTCCTGTGGCCACTGCTGAGTTTTCCAAATTTGCTGGCCTATTGAGTGCAGCACTTTCATGGCATTATCTTTCAGGATTTGAAATAGCTCCACCGGAATTCCATCACCTCCACTAGCTTTGTTCGTAGTGATGCTTTCTAAGGCCCGCTTGACTTCACATTCCAGGATGTCTGGCTCTAGGTCAGTGATCACACCTTCGTGATTATCATCTGGGTCATGAAGATCTTTTTTGTACAGTTCTTCTGTGTATTCTTGCCGCCTCTTCTTAATATCTTCTGCTTCTGTTAAGTCCATACCATTTCTGTCCTTTATTGAGCCCATCTTTGCATAAAATGTTCCCTTGATATCTCTGATTTTCTTGAAGAGATCTCTAGTCTTTCCCATTCTGTTGTTTTCCTCTATTTCTTTGCATTGATCGCTTAGGAAGGCTTTCTTATGTCTCCTTGCTATTCTTTGGAACTCTGCATTCAAATGGGTATATCTTTCCTTTTCTCTTTTGCTTTTCGCTTCCCTTCTTTTCACAGCTATTTATAAGGCCTCCTCAGACAGCCATTTTGCTTTTTTGCATTTCTTTTTTCTGCTGCTGCTACTGCTGCTAAGTTGCTTCAGTTGTTTTCGACTCTGTGTGACCCCATAGATGGCAGCCCACCAGGCTCCCCCGTCCCTGGGATTCTCTAGGCAAGAACACTGGAGTGGGGTGCCATTGCCTTCTCCATTCTTTTTTCTAGTCCTTATCATTTAAGAAAATAAAACAGATTCGAGGGCTAACTGAACTGGTACAGAATAGTGACTCTTCTATGGTGAAACACCAACTTCTCCTGATTCAAGGACCAGGATCAGTTCTGAACCATGTTGTATTTCTGTTACTAAGCACAGGCAAAGAGGCAGAAAATGTGAACTCAACTAGATATAGCTAAATATAGACTAAAGGCTTAAAGCAGGAAATAACTGAAATTTGGATAAGGCCAAAAACTCAAACTAATAACACATCAGAAAAATTTGTCTTCTTCATTACAAAGTGGCTGGCTGGTGGGATCCATAGTTAACCAAACCAAATGGGGCTGCTACAAGGTAAGTAACACAAGAAGTGGTTTGATGAGCAGATACTGAGGGATTTACCTTGTCACTCAAATATTCCTTGCTGTAAAGGTATGCACTAACTTTGAATCTGTTGCACTGATATGTGCATAAAAATGAATTTTAGAACTGATTAAAGTTTTTAGAAGAAAAAGAAACCTGAGTAACACAGTATGAGAAGCAGAGTGATATGCATCAGTTCAGTTCACTTCAGTCACTCAGTCGTGTCCGACTCTTTGCGACCCCATGAATCACAGCACGCCAGGCCTCCCTGTCCATCACCAGCTCCCGGAGTTCACTCAGACTCACGTCCATTGAGTCAGTGATGCCATCCAGCCATCTCATCCTCTGTCGTCCCCTTCTTCTCCCGCCCCCAATCCCTCCTAGCATCAGAGTCTTTTCCAATGAGTCAACTCTTTGCATGAGGTGGCCAAAGTACTGGAGTTTCAGCTTTAGCATCATTCCTTCCAAAGAAATCTCAGGGCTGATCTCCTTCAGAATGGACTGGTTGGATCTCCTTGCAGTCCAAGGGACTCTCAAGAGTCTTCTCCAACACCACAGTTCAAAAGCATCAATTCTTCAGTGCTCAGCTTTCTTCACAGTCCAACTCTCACATCCATACATGACCACAGGAAAAACCATAGCCTTGACTAGACAGACCTTTGTTGGCAAAGTAATGTCTCTGCTTCTGAATATGCTATCTAGGTCGGTCATAACTTTCCTTCCAAGGAGTAAGCGTCTTTTAATTTCATGGCTGCAGTCACCATCTGCAGTCATTTTGGAGCCCCCAGAAATAAAGTCTGACACTGTTTCCAGTGTTTCCCATCTATTTCCCATGAAGTGATGGGACCGGATGCCATGATGTTCGTTTTCTGAATGTTGAGCTTTAAGCCAACTTTTTCACTCTCCACTTTCACTTTCATCAAGAGGCTTTTTAGTTCCTCTTCACTTTCTGCCATAAGGGTGGTGTCATCTGCATATGCATAGTTGTTTGCAAACGACTTATTCCTGAGAACTACCCCTTACTTCATCAGTCCTGCTTTTAATGTTTTATATACATTAGCCTGTCCCCCCCTGAGTGAAATCACCTACAAAAATTAATCCATATGAACTTTTACTAGTCTCTATTGTAATTAATGGGAAAATAAAACTCTCTTATGGAACGTAAGTTCAAGGTTAAAACAGTTAATGTCATAATATGGGTTTGTTCTTAAATAGTTGTAAGTTGACTATCTTGGGTAAGAACATGGGTCTGGAGTTAGACTGACCTAGAGCTAAACATCAGTCATCACCTGTTAGCTCTTTGCCTTTACCTCTCTGAGACTCTGTTCCCCTATGAGTTTTACGTACAGCTAACAGTACGGTCTGAGAGCTATAATGAGACCAAATGAGGTAATATTGTCATACTGGCTGGAGAACATGAATTGCTGTCGCGTCTGCAATCTCAGTGGCTGGTTAGTATAGTTTGTTTCTCGATCACCTCACATTTCTGTGGGATTAGTGGAAGTTACTTTACTCCTTGTAATTATTCAAGGATCCTGATATCTTGCATCCAGGCTGCTCTTTTCTAGGTTCTTGGGGCCCATGCTATTCAACCTCTTGTAGAAAAAGAGAAAGGATTATGCACAGAAAAAAAGGAGTGTCATAAAGCTTTTGTTTGCTCCCGGGGTGGAAGAAGGGGTGCACGCCCCTTGCACTGCTCCTCCTGGGGCTCAGTCACCCGGCCATATCCAACACAGTGGAGACTAAGGTGTGGTCTAGCCTTTGATGCTGGAAGAAGAAGGGGAGAGCAGATATCAGTGTGCAGTATGTTCAAGATTCTGTGTTTATAAAAGCGGCTGGACAGTGGTCTTTCTATTTCTAGTTCAGGCACAGGGCACTGATATGAGGAACAAAGGCTGTTGGTATAAGAAACAAGTGGGATGATTCCAGTGCCTAGTGTTCTGAAGCCCATCGTGGAATAGGCAGCCTGTAAATGTCAGCCCCCTTTGCCTCCCCCGTTCCCACCCCTGATGCTCTTCCACGGAAATATGCCATGGATCTTCGGTCTGGAAATCTGGAAATTAAATTAAATTAAATTAAAAATTTAAATTAAATTAAATTAAATTAAATTAAATTAAATTAAAAATTTAATAAAAATATTTAATTTTTTTAATTTTTAATAAATAATTAAAAATTTAATTAAAAAATCTGGAAATTAAATTAAAATTCGGTCTGGAAATTAAAAGTGTACCCACAATGTCCATCAAAAGATGAACAGATAAAAAAAGATGTGGTCTATATACACCATGAAATATTACTCAGCCATAAAAAAGACTGAAATAATGCCATTTGAAGCCACATGGATGGACCTAGAGATTATCATATTAAGTGAAATAAATCAGAAAGACAAATATCATATGATATCACTTATGTGTGAAATCTAAAGCAGTGATGCAAATGAACTTATTTACAAACCAGAAATAGATTCACAGACATAGAAAGCAAACTTATGGTTATCAAAGGGAAAAGGGAGTGGGGGAGGGATAAATTAGGAGTTTGGGATTAACGCATACACACTGCTGTATATAAAATAGATAAACAACAAGGACATTAATATCAATATCTTATAATAACGTAATGGAAATGAATCTGTAAACGAATAGATAGATGTATAACTGAATTACTTTGCTGTACATTTGGAATTAACACATTGTAAATTATACTGCAGTTTAGAAATAAATTGTGCCACACGTGTGCCACTTGAACCTTTCCTTCTTTTCTTCCCCCATCCTCTTTCGTTTTCCTCAACCACTACTTGCCTTCCATTCTATTATTGTTTGTACAAGCATGAGATTTATCTTTTTCCTTTTCTTCATTCTAAGGAAGATAAACATGCTCATGCTGTTTTGCACTCCACGTGAGTGAGTCCTCTTGGTGAAAATGGAGTGTTTTGCAAGGGGTGGCTAGTCCTATACTTGGAGATGCTACTGTGAATACTCAGAAGTTCTGCAAACCCTTTCACGTTCATTTCAACGACTTCCAGAATTCCTTCCAAGCTGAGGGAATGTGACGACGGGAAGGGCTTATGCTATTTAGTACTCAGTATATTATATAACACCTTTGGCACACACCTTTTAGACTTACGATTTGGTACTTAAAGTTGTGAAAGAAAACTGCAGACTGCTAATCTTTGCAATATGGTTCCTGTTTTCAGAGATTGGCAGTGATCTATAACAAAAGCCTTGATTAGGTAGGTGTTTGAAGGGTGTATCATGCCCTGTACAGTTGCCCAGTGAGTGTTCGTTCACATCTGGTGCTTTTAAGATAAACCATTCAAGTGTTCCGTCTCAATTGAGGACAAAACCAAGGAGGGGAAAAAAAGCCCAATGAAAATCCGGAAATTATCAAATCAGTTGCACAGCTCCTATAGTAATTTAACTATGCAATTAGGTTATAGATTTATATTGATACTTCTGAATTTTAAAAGACTTTCACTTTAAAGGACCTTCAAAAGGGTATTTTTTCCCTTACTGTCAGTCTCACATATCAGACCTCTCACCCTTCAGTGTATAGGTTCCAGTCAGTTCCTCAAATGAACACTGTTTCAAAATTTCATCTGCTTTGAATACTTAACATTCTTTCAGATATTCAGACTCTTTCATTTCAGTTGCTAGACATTTGTCATGGGCCTGTATTGCTCACTGTTGCTTTTGAACCAGGTTTTAAGAGCTTTATGTATATTAAATATGCAATCCCCTGCTTCCATTTTTAAAAACCTTACTATCATCTTTGAAAATTATTGAAATTCTGCTGAGTTTGAGATGCCTCGTCACCCCATGCCCCTCTAATCTAAATCACCCTTATTATCACATGTATGTAAATATTTTTGATATAACCTATTGCCAGATACCTTTAAAATGTCTGCTTTTTTCCAACTCAGACTATATTTTCCTTCTCTCGGCAAATTCTCTGCATTATTCCTTAATTCATCAGTAGTTATACACTTGGGCGTCTAGTATTCTTGGCTGTGGTACAAATTGAAGCCTCAGCTATCTTGTGGCCATATGTTCTTATTTCATATGCCATGTGATTTCTAAGGATGGGAAATTCAGAGCCTCTTTCCAGTCTCCATTAAAGACTGATAGCTTAGCATATGCAAAACGTGTAAGCACAGTTCTGTCTTAGGTCTGTTTACCAAGTGTTTTGAGAAATTTTGCTTCAGTTTTGATTGCCAGTTCACTTCTCACAGACTCATAAAATAAGAAGCAAAAGATTTTCCTTCACTCTTCTGGTGAAGAAGGTTGATAAATGAGGGATTAGAGCAATGTAAATTCCTTCTAGAGGCAATGCAGAGATCCAGCAACTTCTACTAAGTAGCAGAAAAGTTCAGCATAGCTGAACTTTCTCAAGCCAGAAACCTGAAGAGTACTATTTTCTGGATCAGTAAGGATTTGAGGACATAGACTAGTAGCATTCTTTAAAAAGAGAACTGTTCGCTGGAATAGGAAGGGGATGAGGTTGCTTTCTTCATTTGTGTGCTTTGTGAATACAGAGACTTCAGATTTTATGTGTTTGGTTAGTGCCCACAGAGTGTGTGTAGACTTCTAATAAACACTGATGGTAATGTTGATGGAAAGTTCTCAGTTTGAGCTTCCATTTCTGAGGAATGAAGCCCTTGTCTCAAAGGTGTCTATATCTTATCTCTACCAGAATCCCACACAGGCTTGGGCCTTTGGAATCATTCTCCATCAAATTGGCTATGTCCAAATCGCTAAGAGAATTTGATGATTCAGTCTCTTGGTATGTTCCACTAATCTTCATGTCTGAAGTGATATCAGAGCCACACTTAATGAGTTGCAACTCTCAAATAAGTTGGTACATTGGACCTAAAAGGCTTTTTCAGGCAAGTTCAGATATCCCCTTTCCCTTATCTGCTTACTTTCAGGGGCCTTCTATAGAACGAACGGCTGCTTCTTTTCCAAAGGTACAGATTTTCCTATCTGATGCTTTTGTTCCCCAGAAGAAAAGAAAGTGAAAACTGTTGTCTTCCACTAGGATACTGAATCCAGAGCAAACTGAAGCTTTGTGGATTTCTTTTGTAGTGCTTGCTTTCATATAAATATGAATAAGTAATTTCTGAATATCAGAGGTTTGGGTTAGAGGTAAATCTTTTTGAAATGCAAAACAAAATTAAGTGGTAAGACCACAAATGTTGGGATGTGTGAGTTCCTAATGACTCATCAGGGCTTAATTTATTCAGAAGTAGGTCTCTAATGGGAGAAGGCAGTGGCAACCCACTCCAGTACTCTTGCCTGGAAAATCCCATGGACGGAGGAGCCTGGTAGGCTGCAGTCCATGGGGTCGCGAAGAGTTGGGCACAACAGAGCGACTTCACTTTCACTTTTCACTTTCATGCATTGGAAAAGGAAATGGCAACCCACTCCATTGTTCTTGCCTGGAGAATCCCAGGGACGGGGGAGCCTGGTGGACTGCCATCTGTGGGGTCGCACAGAGTCGGACACGACTGGAGCAACTTAGTAGTAGTAGTAGTAGTAGTAGTAGTAGTAGTAGGTCTCTAATGAATTTCTAATGAATGAATGAGTAGGTCCAATCCAGATCATGAAGAGTCCACAACACTCTACTAATCTTTCACCTCCAGGGAACCCCATGGCATATAGAAGGCCACCAGGAAACCTTTACTATTTCAGTGTGTTATCTGTCAATACATTCAGTGTTGTCCTTTGGGGGAGTGGGTACCATGAAATGATGGTGAAGAAATATAAAGATATTAAGAAGAATTCTATGGTCAGAAATACTTTGTTCTACTTAGCATGCTTTTAAGGGATAGCTGTCAATATGGTCTGTTTTTTAAGACTTCAGGAGGTATTACAACCACGTCTTATCTCAGCCCTATTACAGGTGCCTAGAGATACATACTACTGGATTTCATTGCCTTTTATTAATCATTGGGTTTGGTGGAGACCCACGCCTTTAGTGTTGCTGGGCTCTCAGTGTGTGCCATGCTGACAGGCAGCACAGCCCTGTGCACAGGCTCTGGGGCCAGGTCACCAGCTTCAGGTCCCACCAGCATAGCCTGGGCACACAGCCTCTCCAGGTCCCAGTCCTTGGCTTTGAAAAAGGGAATAATAATATTTCCCTCAGTGGGTTGACGTGAGGGTTAATGAGCTAACATAATTTTTTAAATCTTAAAAGAATACTTGATATATAGTAAGATAGATAGAGACTTGGGATTCCTAGGATTACTGAAAGGAATTATTTAAAAGGAAGATGAAGGGACTGCCCTGGTGGTCCAGTTGTTAGGACTTCGACTTCCAATGCAGAGGGTGTGGGTTCAATCCCTGCCTGGTTGGGGAACTAAGATCCCACATGCCTCATGGCCAAAAAAACAGCATAATACGGAAGCAATATTGTAACAAATTCAATAAAGACTTAAAAAAAAAGGAAGGCGAAAAAGGAGAAATAAAGGCAGATTTTATTTATCTCAGAGAGTCTGGCTAAAGTACTATGACTGAAAGAGTATTTTGGAAGGTATTATTGGGTTTGATCCTGTGACATTAAAAATGCCAGATGACTTCTGATGTCTGACCTAGATGGTAATAAAAAGCTGGCAGTACAGTTAAAATTCCAACACCCCCAAAAAACACCGTGGAGGGGGACTCTATGTGAGCACTACCTCTACCTAAAAAACAAGAGAAAAAACCCCTGAAAATGGTATTTTAAACATCATTTGTTTTATACAATAAGAAATTGAACAGTTCCTTGAATTTCTCTGTAAGGAATTTGATCTGCTGAAGCTTTTCTTTTTACAATGGTACATAAAATCTTAAAATGAATTAGCTTCTGTTGAGGCTTCTTATACTGAAACAATTCTGATAAAATTAGAGTTTGTGCTCCATGGTAATAGTGTTAACAGGTACTTTTAAGGGACCCCTAAAATAGTAAAAATGACTTGAGACTGGTGACTTTCACTGAAGCTTGGTATGTTCTGTTAAGTAAAAATACTGAGCAAGGAGATAGTGATTGAATGTTGTCATTCAACTCCAGACAGAAACGTTACCTTATTTTTATTTGTGTATATATAGTCCACTACTTCTTCCCTCAGAGAACTTAAAGGGACTCACGTGGAAATAATAATAATTAAAAAATGAAATAGAAGATAAGGACAAAGAAAAGGAAACTGTAATAACACCAACCCTATGGGTCAATAATTGCTTAAATTAGATTTTATATTTAGTGCTCTGAGTTTCTGAAAAACAAATCTTTTTGTTTGGGGCAATCATGATCTATTATCTATTATCTGATTCTCATTGTTGGAAAAGAGGAAGGATGTGTCTTCCACAGGGAAGATAACAACCGTTCTAGCACAATTCAAAAAGATTTTCTGTGGGAGACACTGAGTGATTTAATGAGTCATCTATGACAACATTTTTATAGCAAATGTAGATCTGAATTTTTTGTGGCTTTTTTGTATGGCAACTTTAAAGTTAAGACCCTGATATTAGAATGCCATGGAGTAGAGTTATTTTATAGCCTTCAGCAGGCTCTACTTGAACTTCGTTCAAAGATAGCATTAGATATCCAGTAAAGGAGGATGGATGGGCTGGCCCTTTAAATGATCTTCTCTAAATGTTACTTCTCTCTAATAAGGGATCTGATGAAGAATAGAAGGTATTCCTGTTGTGGAAAATCCCTATGTGAACTTTGCAGCCTGGTGAGAGGTGCCAGATTTTCAGCTGTGAAAGTTGAGAGTCCTGAGTGTCTTAACACAGGTCTTGACTTCCTAGAATATCACCCAGCTTCCAGAAGTGGACACACTCTTATAATTTAAATAAATTGTCATAGATTTAAAAGTTAAATCCCCCAAATGCTTAGATATGATAAAAATCCATATTTAACTGATAGAAAACAACTATATTCCAGAGAACAAGCTAGTGGTTACCAGTGGGGAGAGAGAAGGGAGGGGCAAGATAGGGGTGAGGGAGTAGGAGGTATGAATGAACTGTTGGGTGTAAGATGGGCTCTGTGGATGTATTGTTCAACATGGGCAACAAAGCTGGTATTTTGTGATAACTGAATGGAGTGTAACTTAAAAATTATATTAAAAATTTTAAATACACTCAGAGAAAAAAAAACTGTATTCCTTTTTGTCACATGAGTAGGTAACTATCACATGAGAATTTTTATTGTTGAAATCTTTTCTTCACACTGTACAACACTGTGTTTTCTGCACTTCTACTGTAAACCAGGTTACCTCCCTGTGTGTGTGTCTGCATATGGGTATATTATTACTTTATTTCTTAAATGTCCTTTCTGTTCTTTGATGTTCATATATATGTTTTTATTTTATTAATTTTTTAAAGTATAAGAACTGTAGAGGCCTTATTGTTTCAAGCTCAGTAATTCAAGAATGATATTAAGAAAAAGTTAAGAATCTGCTTTCCATTGATTCCCCAGTGTACTATCCAGTGTTATCAGTTTGATGTGGTTTCTTCCATACTTTTCTCTATGCTCCAGTAACTTTCATATAATGTTAACTGTTCATATAATGTGTCTAAAACTTAAATGTATAATATTGGTGATTTTTTTTAATGGAGTCTTATTTATTGTGCTTGCAAGTAGGAGAAATTTTCCCCTAGGCATAATTGAGTTTCTATAGAATACTTGTTTGTTTTTTTCCTGGGGGAACAAAGGGGAGGCATTATTCTCTCTATTATTCTCTAGAATAATTTAGAAGCTAAAAGGACCCCACCTTCAAACAGAACCTTTCCTATTCTAGACAGGACCAAACTTGACAGGATGTGATAAGCTTATACTTTTCTGATGATGTTGACTTTTCTCTGATGTCAGCTTGTGTCAACTTTGTGTATATGTGTGTGTGTGTAATGCAAATTTAGATGTGCTCATTCATTTTGAGACTGACTCCAGCATCAGATCAGATCAGATCAGATCAGTCACTCAGTTGTATCCGACTCTATGCGACCCCATGAATCGCAGCACGCCAGGCCTCCCTGTCCATCACCAGCTCCCGGAGTTCACCGAGACTCACGTCCATCGAGTCAGTGATGCCATCCAGCCATCTCATCCTCTGTCGTCCCCTTCTCCTCTTGCCCCCAATCCCTCCCAGCATCAGAGTCTTTTCCAATGAGTCAGCTCTTCGCATGAGGTGGCCAAAGTACTGGAGTTTCAGGTTTAGCATCATTCCTTCCAAAGAAATCCCAGGGCTGATCTCCTTCAGAATGGACTGGTTGGATCTCCTTGCAGTCCAAGGGACTCTCAAGAGTCTTCTCCAACACCACAGTTCAAAAGCATCAATTCTTCGGCGCTCAGCCTTCTTCACAGTCCAACTCTCACATCCATATATGACCACAGGAAAAACCATAGCCTTGACTAGACGAACCTTTGTTGGCAAAGTAATGTCTCTGCTTTTGAATATGCTATCTAGGTTGGTCATAACTTTCCTTCCAAGGAGTAAGCGTCTTTTAATTTCATGGCTGCAGTCACCATCTGTAGTGATTTTGGAGCCCAGAAAAATAAAAGTCTGCCACTGTTTCCACTGTTTCCCCATCTATTTCCCATGAAGTGATGGGACCAGATGCCATGATCTTCATTTTCTGAATGTTGAGCTTTAAGCTAACTTTTTCACTCTCCACTTTCACTTTCATTAAGAGGCTTTTGAGTTGCTCTTCACTTTCTGCCATAAGGGTGGTGTCATCTGCATATCTGAGGTTATTGATATTTCTCCCAGCAATCTTGATTCCAGCTTGTGTTTCTTCCAGTCCAGCGTTTCTCATGATGTACTCTGCATAGAAGTTAAATAAACAGGGTGACAATATACAGCCTTGACGAACTCCTTTTCCTATTTGGAACCAGTTGTTGTTCCATGTCCAGTTCTAACTGTTGCTTCCTGACCTGCATACAAATTTCTCAACAGGCAGATCAGGTGGTCTTGTATTCCCATGTCTTTCAGAATTTTCCACAGTTGATTGTGATCCACACAGTCAAAGGCTTTGGCATAGTCAATAAAACAGAAATAGATGCTTTTCTGGAACTCTCTTGCTTTTTCCATGATCCAGCAGATGTTGGCAATTTGATCTCTGGTTCCTCTGCCTTTTCTAAAACCAGCTTGAAGATCAGGAAGTTCACGGTTCACATATTGCTGAAGCCTGGCTTGGAGAATTTTGAGCATTACTTTACTAGCGTGTGAGATGAGTGCAATTGTGTGGTAGTTTGAACATTCTTTGGCATTGCCTTTCTTTGGGATTGGCATGAAAACTGACCTTTTCCAGTCCTGTGGCCACTGCTGAGTTTTCCAAATTTGTTGACATATTGAGTGCAGCACTTTCACAGCATCATCTTTCAGGATTTGAAATAGCTCAACTGGAATTCCATCACCTCCACTAGTTTTGTTCGTAGTGATGCTTTTTAAGGCCCACTTGACTTCACATTCCAGGATGTTTGGCTCTAGGTCAGTGATCACACTATCGTGATTATCTGGATCATGAAGATTTTTTTTGTACAGTTCTTCTGTGTATTCTTGCCATCTCTTCTTAATATCTTCTGCTTCTGTTATGTCCATACCATTTCTGTCCTTTATCGAGCCCATCTTTGCATGAAATGTTCCTTTGGTATCTCTGATTTTCTTGAAGAGATCCCTAGTCTTTCCCATTCTGTTGTTTTCCTCTATTTCTTTGCATTGATCGCTGAAGAAGGCTTTCTTATCTCTTCTTGCTATTCTTTGGAACTCTGCATTCAGATGTTTCTATCTTTCCTTTTCTCCTTTGCTTTTCACTTCTCTTCTTTTCACAGCTATTTATAAGGACTCCAGCATCACAACATCAAATCTAAGTTAATTCTACACACCCTTCTCAAATTTCAACACTTTAATATCCTTTCATTGAGCTTTTGTTAAATAGAGAAGTAATCTGTTTTATAGTATTACTTAGTGTCCATTTAGTGAGTATACAGAGTCCTAGGAACAGCATGACCCTAAAGTTGCAAAAAGAAAGATTTAGCAAATCTTAAGTATAGAGTTGTAACATCACTCTAATGTCTATGATAAAATACTTGAGAATGATAAATCTGAAACAAGATGTTAACTATTTTTTTTAAAAGGACTACTTTGTAGTAGAACTTAAATAGCAATGGTATTTAAATCGTTACTAGATGCCCAAGACTTTGAAACAATCTCTGAAATACTAGCCTAGACAGTCTTTCCATGTTTGTTAGTCATTTCTAGCCTTTTCTCAAGAAAATCAAATACACACACATACTTTCCCAGAATTTTAGTCTTAAACCTGACAACCAGGAGTTACAGGTATGTGTTATATGAGTCAGTAGATGAACATCGTTGCAGAAGATGTCTAAGAAAGCAAACTGAAGTATTCTTGCTTACATGTGGGGAAATACATGGAGTGCGGGAGGCATAGGAGCATAGAGAAAAGAGTTCCAAGGTCGAGGCCATTAAGCAGTGATGTGAAAAGTAAGACCCCTGTTAGGAGACTATACTTCTTGCTAAAGTCTCAATGAAACTGTAAGGATGGCCCCCTTTCCTGGAAGCTTAAAGGAACCTGAAGGAAGAGGCAGCGGCTTCATCGCATCCAGTTGGTTAATCCCCTCTGTGTCAATCACTTGCGTACGGTCTGAATAGACTATAAATTCACATTTCTGGAGCCACATGGTCAAAATAGCACTTTATATTCAGTGTGAAATTCTTAAAATGAAACCCAGCTGGCAGATGGGAAGGATTCTGGGGGTAGGGGGAAATAGGGAGGGGAATATTGGGTATGTATGGAGTTCATGATTTTCCAGAAGAGCTTTTTATGCTTTGTGCAGATACAGGAAGATTTTTAAACATCTATGATGCAGCGCAAGTGAATTTGAAACCTAAACTAAAATAGTCTAATTTATAGTGTTTCATTAAAACATAAAAGTCGTTAAAGAGAGTTATGCAAGCCACTCCAAAGCCTTGCCTGTAAGGATAGAGTGATTTACTCATTGAGGGAATTCTTTTCAATTATTTCATGAGTGCTAGTTAATTATGTCTTTCAGTGCTTTAAATAAGTCCTTGGCTTAATATCCTAAACTGAAAGAGGGAGAGATGGAGGAGGAGACGGAGGGAAGGAAGGAGGGAGAGAAAGGGGTAGGTGAGGGAGGGAGAAGGAACAGCTAATCCAGTTCACTTTCATTTCCGTCTCATGTTAAGAACTTCCACCCATTGTGTGGTACACGTTTATCTGTCCTGGTTCCTTCTCTCTCTCCAGGTTGTGTAGGAAATATACTATGCATTGATGATTTACAGTGTCAGTGGTCATGTCAGAACTGAGCAAGCATCATGCCAGAACACGATGCTCTTATTAGTTATTGATGCAAGCCTTGCCCTCCTTAGGTCATACCAGACACCCGGCATCTTTACAGTTTATCAAGTCAGGTTATCCCTTCTAACAGCACCGAAAAGCAGGTCCACCTTTGACCAGGTGACTACATACTTAGTGTCTGTGGCTTCATATAAAAAGTCAGAATTCAACTGTTTCAGCAGCTGTAAGAGAATTCAACTTGCCCATGTGTTTTATGCAAACTGTGTGGCTAAACCAGCACCACCATGCAGGTTACATGTACTGTTAGGTCTGGATAAGAAACTTCAGTCAAATAGGCAAGGATTTATTTCTCATACCCTTATTTCTCTGTAATTTCATCTTCTCTTTTGGTATAAAAGATTCGATGACATAAATAGGCACCTAAAATTTACAAACCCTATATATTGAGGACTCCAAAGTGTAGATCCCCTTATGTTAAATATGATGAAGACAAGATATCATTCACTGAAAATAAATTTGTGGACTCAAAGAGGTAAATGTCATTTACATGCATCATTTTACATTATTTTATTGTTGATGCTTACCTTCTAGTGTAAAATTGTTAGCACAAGCCATCATTCGTCAGGGATTGTCATCATAGGATTATTGTTTTCAAGTGCTCTGGTAGAATTGCCATCTTACTGATGGAGAAGTCAATTTGGTAAGGGTAGAAAGAAACAGATAATAATTTCAGGGTAAAATAGGACTACTGTGAGAAACACTAATATTGCCTAGTCCCTAGAAAACTGTTACGTGTAGGAGATAGTAGTCAAGGATGTGCTAAGAGAAGGTCAGAGAAATTTTCCTGATGGATATGCTATATAATTCTGAGTCTAGAAAATGGGAATAAGTTCTACTTAGAAAATATTTTACAAATGCACCTAAAATAATGTACTTTTTTTTAAAGAACAACTTTTTATTTATCATTTATACTTTTTTATCAAGGTATAATTGATTTATAATATTAGTTTCAAGTGGACAACGTAAGTGATTGAGTATTTTTAGTTTATACTTATTAAAAGTTATATAAGATAATGGGTATAATTCTCCATCTGTACACTGTATCTCTTAATTCCATACCCATAATGCGCCACCCCCACTTCCCTCTCCCCACTGGTAGCCACTAGTTTGTTGGGTATTTTTAACCTGTGAGTCTGTTTCTGCTTTGCTCTATACATTAACTTTCATTATTTTTTAGATTTCACATATTAGTGATATCATGCAGTATTAGTCTTTCTCTGACTTATTTCACTAAGCATAATATTCTCTAGTCCTTCCACATTGCACAGATGGAAGCATTTCATTCCTTTCTATGGCTGAGTAATATTCCATTACACATGCATACCACATCTTTATTCAGTAAGCTCATGATGGCTTTGGGTTCCTTCCGTATCTGGGGATTGTAAATAGTGCTGCTATGAACTTTGCTGTACATGTATCTTTTCAAATTAGTGTTTTCATTTTTCCAGATATATGCTCAGTAGTGGAATTACTGTGTCATATGTTAGTTCTTTTTTCAGTTTTTTGAGAACCTTCCATACCACTTCCCACAGTAGCTGCACCAATTTCTATTCCTACCAGCAGTGTACAGGGGTTCCCTTTTCTCCACATCCTCACTAGCATTTGTTGAATGTGTTCTTTTTTAAAGTCTTTATCACATTTATTACAATACTGCTTCTGCCTTATGTTTTAGCCTTTTGGCCATGAGGCATGTGGAGTCTTAGCTCCCTGTCCAGGGATCAAACCTGCGTCTCCTACATTGGAAGGTAAAGTCTTAACCAGTGAACTGCCAGGAAGTCCCTAGGTGTTCTTTCTGCTGGTGGCCGTTTTGGCCTCTGCGGGGTGATTCTCATTGTTTTGATTTGTCTTTCCCTGATAATTAGCAGTGTTGAACATCTTTTCATGTGCCTATTGGTCATCTGTATGTCTTCTTTGGAGAAATGTCTGTTTGGGTCTTCTGCTCATTTTTTTAAACTGGGTTATTTGGGGGGCAGGGTGTTTGGTATGAAGTTGTACGAGCTGTCTATATATTTTAGTTATTAATTCCTTGTTGGTTATATAATTTGCAAGCATTTTCTCCAATTCTGTAGTGTGATTTTTGTTTGTTTTTTCCATGGTTTCCCTTGCTTTACAAAAGCTTCTAAGTTTAATTAGGTCCCATTTGCTTATTTTTGCTTTCATTTCTTTTGCCTTTGGAGATAGATCCAAAAGAAAATTGTTACAATTTATGTCCAGTGTTCTGCCTGTGTTTTCTTCCAGAAGTTTTACTGTTTCTGGTCTTACACTTAGGTCTTTAATCCATTTTGAGTTTGTTTTTATATATGATGTGAGGAGATGTTCTAATTTCACTGTTTTACATGTAAACTGTCCAGTTTTCCCAGCACCACTTAAGAGACTGTCTTTCCTCCATTGTATATTCATGCCTCCTTTGTCGTAGATTCATTGACTTTAGACGTGAATTTATTTCAGGCCTCTCTATTCTATTTCATTGATCTGTGTGGCTGTTTTTGTGCCGGCAGTATGCTGTTTTGACTACTTAAGCTTTGTTGTATAGTCTGAAGTCTGAGAGGGTGATACCTCCAGCTTTGTTCTTTTTTCTCAGTATTACAATGGTAATTCTGGGCCTTTTGTAATTTCATTTAATTTTAGAACTGTTTGTTCCAGTTCTGTGAAAAATATCATGGGACATTTTGGTAGGGGTTGCACTAAATCTATAGATTGCTTTTAACAATATGAATCCTTCCCATCCAAGAGCACAGTATATCTTTCCAGTTCTTTGTAGCATCTTTAATTTCCTACATCAGTGTTCTATAGTTTTCCGAGTATAGGTCTTTCTCCTCCTTGGTTAAGTTTATTCCTAAGTGTTCTTCCTCCTGTGATTTTAAACAGGATTTTAAAAAAATTTCTCTCTTGAATAATTCATTAGTAGTCTGTAGAAAAGCGACACATGTCTGTATAGTAATCTTATATCTTTCAACTTCACTGAATTCATTTATTGATTCTAATAGTTTTAGGGTGGATACTTTTGGGTTTTCTATATGAAATATCATGGCATTTGCAAATAGTGACAATTCTATTTCCTTTCCAGTCTGAATCCTTGTTTTGTCTGATTGCTGTGGCTAGGACTTCTAATACTATGGATACTGAACCATTCCTGGATCTTTGGAATAAATTCAACTTGATCATAGTATGTGATCAGTTTTACATATTGTTGGATTCATTTTGCTAATACGAAAAGTCCCCTACATATGAACCTTTAAGTTGTGGACTTTCCAAGATGCAGACAAGCATTCACATGTCCAGTCACGTAAGTGAAGTGAAAGTTGCTCAGTAGTGTCTGACTCTTTGCAATCCTATGGACTATACAATCCATAATTTTCTCCAGGCCAGAATACTGGAGTGAGTAGCCTTCCCCTTCTCCAGGGGATCTTCCCAACCCAGGGATCGAACCCAGGTCTCCCGCATTGAGGACAGATTCTTTACCAGCTGAGCCACAAGAGAAGCCCAAGAATACTGGAGGGAGTAGCCTATCCATTCTCCAGCGGATCTTCCTGACCCAGAAATTGCATCGGGGTCTCCTGCATTTCAGGCAGATTCTTTACCAACTGAGCTATCAGGGGAGTCATGTAAGGTGTGAGTAAAATTGTAGCTTGCCCTGTGTCTCCTACTGCTGACAATTTTTCAGCTGTAGCATCTCCCACAACTCCTCCCTCTTCTAGTCAGTAACTCTTCTTGCCTGTTCACTTGATGCCAGTCCCTGTATGCCAGCTATTGTACTTTTCAAAGTACTGTAATGTAAGACTAAAAAAGTTTTTGTCTTTGTGTTGTTTTTTATGTATTATATGTATGAAAAGTGTTATAAACCTATTATAGTATGGTACTATATAGCTGAGTGTGTTAGTTGGGTACCTACACTAATTTTGTCAGACTTTAGAAGACATTGGACTTAAGAACACACTCTCCAAACAAAACTCATGTAAAGAACTTACTGTATCTTGGAGATTTTTGCATCTATATTCATCGAAGATATTGGCCTATTAATTTTCCTTCTTTGTAACGTCTCTCTGTTTTTGGTGTTAGAGTAGTGATGGCCTCATAGAATGAATTTGTGAGTGTTCCATCCGCTTCCATTTTTTGGAAATAGTTTGAGGATAGATGTTAATTCTTCCTTTTATGTCTGGACCCAGGTGCCTCTGCATACCAAGATAGAATCTTTTCTCCAGTCTTGGCCACCCCAGATGCAGTGCCATGCTGTGACATGGAGTGGTCGGGGCAGAGTTGACTCAGCTCATGCTGGAGCTTACAGCCCACAAGGGAGTCATGGGAAAGCCAGCATCCTAGAGCAGACCTCTCTCCACCCTGCCCCAGGGCAAGCCATGTGTTTCTCAGGAGTAGAGTTCAGGCTTCCCACAGTCCTTCTGTTGGTCTCAGTAGTCTTCCAAAAAGCCAGGTGGACTGGGACACCCAACATAGTTCACTCCCCAAGGCAACTAACCACCCTCGTAATCTCTTTCTTCTGAGTTTCCTCCCAGAGGCACAGATCACAACCTGATCACTTTCCTTTCCTTCCTACTCAGTCACCTGTGTTATCTTTCTTATAGCCTTAGTTGTAGAGTCCTTCTGCCAGTTTCTGGTTAGTTTTCAGTGAGAACTGTTAAAGATATCGATATATTTTTGATGTGTTCATGAGAGGAGATGAACTCTACAACCTCTTACTGTACCATCTAGATCCAAACCCTCAATGTTTATTATTTTTTAAGGATATTGTATTCAATGGAGAAGGAAATGGCAACCCACTCCAGTGTTCTTGCCTGGAGAATCCCAGGCAGGGATGGTGGAGCCTGATGGGCTGCCGTCTATGGGGTCACACAGAGTCGGACACGACTGAAGCGACTTAGCAGCAGCATTGTATTTAATAATGAGGAATCCAGTTTTAACTGTAATTTGCTTTCACAAATAAGACTGTTTCTGTAAGAGACTGCAGGGGTGTGGGTATGTGTGAGTATGGATTTGAGTATTTTAATTTTATTTATTTATACTGTACTTTGTTTCACAAGAGGATTGAGGTGATAGACTCTAATATTGATTCTGACAGTGGATATGATTTTATGCAACACTCTTTACTCAGACTGAAATGGGTGTTAATGACTTCCCCTCTGAGAAGGCTTTTGATTCAGACAGAATAAAATGTGTGATTTGAAATATACACTTAGAAGCTCTCTTATCCAGACTGATCTGAACTGGTAATCAAGAACTGGTTAAAGTATCTTGTCATTAAAAAAATAAAATATATACCCTAAGTAATTTGAGTTAAAACATACAAATGGTACTGACCTTTTGATATTGGTCCAAGGCCTTTTCTCTGAGTACGTGGCCACTAGTCAGAGTTCTGTATTACATTTCCTGCATAAAACACAATCCTTACTTATGATTTTCAGCTCCTGTTTCCTTAAAGTGGAACCATAGTTAAAGAGGCTTGAGGAGCCATCTTCCCCCATTCCCTCCCATTCCTTTAGAGTTGTCTTACCTAAATCTAATTCCACAGCAGTTTGTTTTTAGTGACTCTTTTTTCTTGGTTTCTTTGAACCCATCCCATTTAGTTTTCTGTAGAAGTAGAAATTCCCCTTTCAGGTTCACATTTCACTCATTAGTGTCACATTTAACAAGATTACTTAATGATAATAACAAGTCTGATTGCCTTAGTGCAAAATTATGAATAACTCAGGAGCAGAAATGAGCAGATGTGCCAGAGAGCAGTCTGCCCCAGTCGTGAGCATCAACTGCCCCAGTGTTGAGCATCAAGGGTGTGGTCTCGTCATTCCAGTGTGGTATCCACCAGGCATGGATGTTGACTGTATAGTCAGCCTTAATCCTTGTCTTGTAGTAGGGTGATGAAGAGTCAGCTAATCCTAGACAATTAAGTGGCGGTTAATTGAGAGAGTTTTGATCATAACTGTATGAAATTCTGTTTTGAAGCCAGCTAAATACTTGTCTTCATTTGTGACTGCTTGATTTTTAACTCGTATTACACCGTCAGTCCCTCTTTTGGATCAGTTATATGGTAAATGTTATTATTTCTGTCGTGCTTTCTTTTTCTTCATGGCACTTACTTTTCACTGGACTTTACTTACATATTCACTTAGTATCTGTCAGTTTCTTCCACTGCTGAGTAAACGCCATGAGGCCCGGGACTTGAACTGTGGACCTTTGTATCCCCAGAGCTCAAAACAGTGAATATGGAGAGAGAGAGAAATGTGACTGCTTCTTTCCAGCGCTTGTTTCAGGCCAGTTTGACATTCTCACTGGTCTCCTACCAAGATCGAGTGATTTCTACTTTGAAGAAGAAAGGAGGACAGAGAGTACATCCCATGGACCTTTGGTGCTCCTCCGTGGGGAGCTTTCCAGTCCAGTTGCTAAATCTCCTGATTCCAGGGAAGGAGCCTGATGGTTCATGTTGATAAACCATGCATTGAATCATTAACAGGGCTTTCTTCTTTGATTTTTGCCTTTAAAAGGTCAGTTCAGAGTTGAGTTTTTCTGCCTCAGCATTACTGATGTCTGGGGTGGATAGCTCTTTGTTGGGGGGAGGGGGACGCTGTCCCGTGTATGTTCGGATGTTTGGCAGTATCCCTGACTATTACCTACTAGATATTTGTATCAAGTAGCCACTCACCCGCTTCCCAACCGCCCTCTGCCAAGTTGTGGCAATCAAAAATACCTCCTGACGTTGCTTCATTTCCTTGGGTGGGGGGAGTGGGTAGGCAAGGAAATAGTTGCCTTGCCTCTTCTCCCCAGTTGAGAGCTAATGGTTTGGACTAGTCCTGGGATGACAACAAGGACCCAAGGCCACACTAACAGTGCTGTGGTAAATCCAGTCAATGGCTTTTTAACCTTCATTTCTGGTGTTCTCTTTATGTCTGATTGTAATGTTCTCCAGACTTGTATTTCACAGGCTTTATTCTGAGTTCAGCTAGTCCTGTGTGGGCTTTTTTGGCTAAAATTCCTCAGGACAGATTACCACTTAGCTTTTCTTTCCTCAGGCTGCCTGCAAGCCTCTTTCCAAGCTCATGTTTCTCAGTTGCCAGGATCTTAGGCTCCTGACTAGATTGCCAGCAGGAAAAGAAATTCTCTCCCTGTGACTAACAACATGGCAGTTTGTTTCAAGGCCATTTGTTACCTGTTCCCCTTGCTCAGATGTGTGATTGAGGCAGCTGTCAGCTTTTTCTGCCTTTCTCCCCCATCTCTCCACGCCTTCCTGTTTTTTCTTTCCCTCCCAGTGTTTCCATGGTGGCTCCTTGCTGGAGCCAGAGGACAAGCTGCTGACAGGAATATCCTTTGAATATCTCTGCATCTGGACAGGGCCACTGGCACCGTCCATTGGCGGCTGAGCAATGCATGGCTTGCCATATTTGTCTGTCTCCTGTTTAAGGCCCAAGAATTTGAATCTACTCCAACATCTAAATGTTGTTGTTGTTAGGACAGCATGCTGCCATAGTACCACAAGTCCAATATTAAACATGTTTATTTGGGTTCCATATATTAATATTTTGATTTGTTGCTTCTGCTGTTGCTTTCTTACACCTCACAACTGTGACGCTGAGGTAAGGGACACATTAAGTCCATTATAAAAGCCAAGTAAACCAGAATATATAAACTACATTTTAAAGATTTCTGTGTCTTAACCGTTGCATAAATATATTTTTTCCTGATATTTTGTTGAGTCAAAGAATCCTTTGAGTTGGCCAACTGATAGTGGTTTATTAAAGTACATTGCTGCTGCTGTTGCTAAGTCGCTTCAGTCATGTCCAACTCTGTGCGACCCCATAGACGGCAGCCCACCAGGCTCCCCCGTCCCTGGGATTCTCCAGGCAAGAACACTGGAGTGGGTTGCCATTTTCTTCTCCAATGCATGAAAGTGAAAAGTGAAAGTGAAGTCGCTCAGTCATGTCCGACCCTCAGCGACCCCCATGGACTGCAGTCCACTAGGCTCCTCCATCCATGGGATTTTCCAGGCAAGAGTACTGGAGTGGGGTGCCATTGCCTTCTCCGATTGAAGCGCATTAGGGTACCAATATTGAATAAGCAAGAAGTTGCACCTTGAAAAATCAAAGCATGTCCTCCTGCTTGTCTGATCAGATAGCCATTGATCAACGTGTATTTATGGCACAGAGACTTAAGTAACAGGAAAAACTGAGTATGAGGCATGGCCAGAAACCAATTAAAAAATATACAAGAGTGTTTTTCAAAAACATCTGAAGTGTGAAATAGTATAGTAATTGTCATTCATATGTCAGGTAACATCAGGTTACTGTGAATGTTTTAGTAAAGTAAGTCTTTAGGGGATGAAATTTGATGTGCCCTCTGAGGCACATGTTAGATTTGAAATATACCAGGCTCAGGGTCTTCTTTCTCTCATGCCATTTTGCAAAATCACAGGCTATGGTGGAAAAGCATGCAGTTCTGTAACACAAAAGCATAAATTCTCAGATTGGAAGGTCCTCCGAGCACATCTGCCAGTCCCCGTCTAAGTATTTAGCTAGGCAGAGGGGGAATAATCTAATTGAATTGATCCATTTCAATTATTGAGGCAGACAGAATTGTTGGTAATGGATGAGGTTTGTTTTTTTCCCCAATACCTCTTAACTTCATAAACTATGAAATTCACATCTTCAACACGTGCTTTACAGTAGCAGGGTATCTATCCCCCCCTCCCACCCACTCAGCCATTTCAATATACACAGTTAATGAGTATTAAGTTAAAAAAAAATAACCTTAAAAGAATCAATTTCATGGAGAATGCATCTAGTTAAGCAAGCCATTTAAACAACATTTTACTCGTGTGTAGCAGACCATTTTATAAGTTACTGATAGCTTTACAAGTCTGTGTTTCAGACAAGCTAATTGGCTGTCTCTGATGTGTTTGGGGCTTTCACTCATTAACTCTCCTTCCTGTCTAGTACATACTTGACTAGCTCTCATTCATATAGGTAGGACTAAACAACCATATTCTCTTGCCAGGAGAAAGTTTTTCATAGGTGGATTTTTTTCCTACTTATAATATTTACCTTCTTGAAATAAAGACAAATCGTTATGAGTATTCTCATACACTCATGTCTCCCAACCATAGAGGATGCGGAAGCAAGTGTAACATCCTAGAAGTGCTTGGCATCCAAAATGAAAGCTGTTTTGAAAGAGTGGGATAAAGGAAGGAGAGAAGAGGAAAGAGAAAACGGTGAGCTGTTGGAAACTGGCTGCCTCTTCAATTAATGGCTGTGTTATAGATGTTATTGAACAGTCCGATGCCTGCACCTGCATGCAGAGACAAGTGTACTGATGCTTCTCTTTTTGCATATGTCAATGCTTTCCATTCTCTGCGATAAAAATTAGTTGCTTTATTTGGACATAGATTAAAGGAATAGCTCAAAACATAAGTGTCCTGTGGGTCTTGGGATTTCTGGACTGGGTTCTGTTTTCCTTGATAGGCTGTTTACTTTTTGTTTGCAAAACAATTCACTGCAGCTGCCTGCAGGCATTTGTATATAATAGAGTTTAAATCACTTAGGCCTACAGTTTTGAAACTGTTCATGAAATCCCACCTTCTAAACCTTCGCCTAATTAACTGTGAAGAGTGGTAACTTCTCTCCAATATTCAGTCTCTCTCCTTTACAAACATTTTAATATGGGATGAAATAGACTACATATTGTGTTGCCCGTATCATTATACTTTCATTGTACTGAGTACATTTATGTCTGACATTGTACTGGGTACGTTAGAGGATACAAAATCATTTTGTCATTGTCTATACCCTCAAGGAACTGACTCATACATATGAAAAAAATTGGAGAATAATTCTCCAAAATCTGTATGACCTTAGTAAAACTAGAAGATCCTAGTGAATCTGGGTGAAAATGAAATTCACATTAGACTTGTGGAGCTGCTTCATCCCCAGTGAGTCTGAATATCTTAACCTATTAATTTATATAATAATTATTGATAATGTCTGTTTTAAAGAGAAAGTAATGGTTCATATAACTGAATTCATAATTGCCAAAAAGCAGAAGAAACTCAAATGTCCATCAGCTGGTGAACCTGGATAAACAATATATAGCATATCCATATAATATAACATTCAGCTGTAAAAAGGGATGAAGTACTGAAGTACTGTACATGGTGAACCTTGAAAGCATTATGCTAAGTGAAAAAAAGCAGATACAATTTAATTTAAAATATGTAAGTGATCAGAATTGGCCTCCTGTGTAGAGAGGTATGAGAATTTAAACTTGTAAATAGAATATTCCAGAACTTGAGAGTCATTGAATATATAAATTTAATGGAAGAAATTTTTAAGAATTCTTATTGGAAAAAAAATCTTAACTATTTCAGGATGTTTGATTCTTAGTCTAAATGCTTAAAGAGAAAACTGAATATATTACACTTATAAATGAAGTTTTGAAATGGACCTAAACAGTAATTCAAGTTTTTTCAATGTATTTGTTAAAACTTAACAAATATATAAATACAGTATTAAGATTTTTAAGTTGACTATAATAGCTTCAACAAAAACTACATTTCAGATACTATAAATTTAATAAATGGTATAGTCTCTTTTAAAACTGCAAAGTAACAATAACTGGTATTTCTGTGCACTGAAAACCATCCTAAGAACACCAAAATCCCTCACACTGACAGGTTGCCCCACACGCTGGAGATCTGTGCCCTTTAGGAAGTCTCCACATGAAAGAAACCCAGACTGAACACAGAGAGCAAAGAAGCAGTGCTTTGCTGAGAGATGACCCTTCTGTCTGCTAGACCACAATTGAAACCATCTGAAATTATAAGTGGATCTTGGCCAGGTTATAAAAGCCAACTTCTCTGTCCCCCTAGAGTGTGAGGCGCAGTGGAGAGGAGGAGGGCTGGCAAGCCAGGTCACACTGAGGCCTCTGCCAAGTGCTCCTCGAGCCTCTGCTGGACAGAGCAGGAAGCTGCAGGAGGCTGTAGCCAGGGCTTGGCAATTTTTTTTCTCTAAAGGGCCAGATAGTAACTCTTCTAGGCTGTGCAGGACACAGTGTCTCTGTGGAAATGACTCACCTTTGCCATTGTATCATGAAAGCAGCCATAAATAACTGAATAAGCATGACTGTGTTCCAATAAAACTTTATTCACAGGGAATTCATAGTGCCTAAGTGCTGAGGAGGCAACCAATGGTGGCTACTGTGACTAAGGTCACTTTGGAAAGTTTCTTCTATAACATTAAGGCTTCCCTTGAGATGACAGGAGGACATCTCCTGCATCTTCAGAGGCGATCCTCTCCACCTGTGGATGGAGGCATCTGGGGTGGGAAGCAGGAGCTGGAGCAAGGCCTGTGTGCAGGAATCACCCCAGCTGCAGCGGGCCGGGTAGGATAACTGGAGTAGAGAAGGGTATAGATGGAGAGACCGGGTATATTTCATTGCTCCCCCAGACAGGAAGCACTCCTATCTAAATCTATGGCTTTTACAGTGATGATCTGCTAGGAAGCTTGGGGCTAAGTGAATAATCACCTCCACCCCCAGGTATATCAAAAAAGAGAAAATAGATGTAATTTGCTCTGTAATTCCAAGTTAACAAATTAAACACAAATAAGAATGTTTTTCAGGTCCTAAATCTCACTGCCAAAGCAAATGGGATGATTTTATTTGGCTCTTCTGGGGAAGGCTAAATCCTCCTGTGCAGTGAAATGCCGGATCTCTATGTAATTACTATCACAACATATAGCATTCTGTGCACACAGAGGTTACTGCCTGGGCAAGAAGACTTCTAATAAGGGTGAGGCTCAATCACAGGTCATAACCTGCAGTCATTTGTCTGGTTTTTAATTATTCCAAGGTCAGACATGCCGCACTTTGCTTAAGAAACAAGCCATATTATCAGAACTACATTTTTTTTTATACCCAGTGTTCTTGAAACCAATTGTCCGTTATAAACATAAACCCCAAAGTAATATTGTCATATTGGTTAGCATCAAGTTGTCATTTTCTGGTCCCTATTACAATAAAAAGAAATAATATCTGTTCTATGTGGTAGTATCTTCGGGACTGTGGCAAATTGGTTTTACTTGCATTGCTTATTTCTACCTTTAGTGACACATTTAGTGCCTTTCTAAGAATCCCACAAGCAGTACAATGGAAAGGAGAACAGCTGGTGCTGCTCTCTCTAGACTAACCTTTCTTTGAACCAGCTGCCAAGAATGCACTCCAAAGAATCTTAATGATGCCCAGCCACTTCATCTCCAGACCCCGTCCTGGAGCCATGGCTTGGGCAAAGTTCTCTTTGACTTTGTTGAAGGTTACTAAGTGAAACCTGTTCCATGAACTTCTGCAGTAAAAAAAAGCTAAGCTGGAGAACCCCTTTGCAAACATTCATACAAGATGCATGTACTTAGTGATGTGCTAGTAAGAGTTTAACAGCCAATTCTCTAGAAAGAAAAAGTCCTAGTTTGGTACTCTTGCAGATTTCCATGGTGTAAATTCTCCAAACCATGGCCAATTTCTTGACCCGTATGATCCGACATCCTTGTGTCTGGAGTTGGAAAGAGAAAGCATAGAGTCAATATTTAAATACAAAGCTTCTTCCCCAGTGTGACATGTGAATACAGTGAGTGACTGCAGTAAGGAGCTAGGTTGTAGCCAAGGCAAGTCCCACTCCCTTTTTAACAGTCATGGACAATGTCCTATACATTTTATAATACATTCAGGCTTTCTTTGCATCCTTTCTTAATTGGAGCCCTGGGGTAAATTTATCATCCAGACAGAACTTTTTTTTTTAATTGGAGAGAGAGAGAGAGTGTGTGTGTGTGTTAGTTGCTCAGTTGTGTCCAACTTTTTACAATCCCATGGACTGTAGCCTGCCAAGCTCCTCTGTCCCTGAAATTCTCCAGGCGAGAATACTGGAGTGGGGTGCCATTCCCTTCTCCAGGGGATCATCCCACCCCAGGGATTGAACCCAGGTCTCCTGCACTGTAGGCAGATTCTTTACCATCTGAGCCACCAGGGAAGCCTGTAATTGAAGTATAGTTGATTTATAATGTTATGTTAGTTTCAGGTATACAGCAAAGAGATACATATACACATACGTATTTAATGTGTGCATTAAGTATATACCATTAATATATACACATATATATTCTTTTTCATATTCCTTTCTATTATAAGTTATTACAAAATAACAAATGTAGTTCTCTGTACTACATACTAGGTCCTTGTTTATTTTATATATAGTAGTATGTATCTATTAATCCCAAACTTTTAATTTATCCCTTACCCCCAGACCATACTTTTATCAAAGAGTTAAGAATCAATATGAACCTGTCTCAAAAAAACATTATTCATGCAGTTCTTTTTAAAGACCATGCAGTGGACACATTGCTATGATGAAGAAATCCTGTTGAATCCACTGAATTCAGGACAGTTACCTGAGCTGTGTTCTCTCGCATCACCCTCCAGCTTTCCCTTCTACCCAGCAAATCCACTAGCTGCAGTTTTTCCCAGCTTTCTGAATTTTGTTGACAATCCTCACCCTGTCGTCTCTACTGTCTGTCTTATCTGTTGACCTGTCACTATCAGTTTGGAAGGAGCTGAAGCTGTCAACCTAGACTCCGTGAGTCCTGGTTCCTTCACAAAAGATGAAGAAAGAAGGTGCCTTCATTCCTAAAGTTTTTTTTTTTTTTTAACCATCTTCTACCAAGATTCTTCTTACTCAAATTGATGTACATGGTTTCAGAATTATTCCAAATAGTCACATCCCTCTTTATTTGAATCAGTTGCTTGTCTTACTTTCAGCTGAGATAGAATCATAGTGCTCTGAGTGAAAAAGCCTTTAGTAAACTGTGCAGCACTAAGCTGTACATAGCCACCAAGAAGCCAGGAATGAGGAGGGGACTTGTAATCTGAACACACAAATGGCAAGGACCATTCCCTTGTCAGGCTGCTGTTCTGTTTTGTTTTGGTTTTACAGTATTCTCTTGAATCAGTGGGACCCTGTATGTTAGCAAGGGGAGCGCTGGCACAGGTAGCTCATTAGAGCAACACTCTCCAGCCTCGTTCAAGAAGTAGGGGTTGCATGACTGAAGCTATGGGAAGCCAGCTTTCAGGATGCAGATTTCCAAACCTCCTTATTCAGCTCCTCTCCCTACCACATCCCCCCCAAGTGATAAGAGAGGTCCACTGTAATCGGCTAGTTTCCTGCAGAGAGAACATATGTATTGTGTGTAGATGGGGATATGGGGAAGCATCAGGGTAGAAAATATCCAGCTCCCTGGAGAAGGAAATGGCAACCTACTCCAGTACTCTTGACTGGAAAATCCGATGGACAGAGGAGCCCCGTAGGCTACAGTCCATGGGGTCGCAAAGAGTCGGACACGACTGAGTGACTTCAATAACAATAGTGTGTGACTTAAAAAAGCAATAAAAAAAAAAAAAAAGAAAGAAAATATCCAGCTTCTATCTCTAGTGGTGAAAGTATGGAAAAATAAGTGAATAGCTCCAGACAGGGGCAAGAGATACCTGCAGGAGCAGGACTGCTGCTGCTAAGTCACTTCAGTCGTGTCCGACTCTGTGCGACCCCATAGACAGCAGCCCACCAGACTTCCCCATCCCTGGGATTCTCCAGGCAAGAGTACTGGAGTGGGGTGCCATTGCCTTCTCCAATGAATGAAAGTGAAAGTGAAGTCGCTCAGTCGTGTCCGACTCTGTGCGACCCCATGGACTGCAGCCTACCAGGCTCCTCCTTCCATGGGATTTTCCAGGCAAGAGTACTGGAGTGGGGTGCCATTGCCTTCTCCAAGGAGCAGGACTACGCCAGGTGATATTCTGGACATTCGAGGAGGAAGTATTCTTTTAGCTATAGCAGAGACTGGTTGGTACTAATGGCATTGCATTTGCTAGGAGTAGGGGTGGCATATTCTAAGGTACACAACACAGTCCCACATATCCTAAAAAGCTGTCACACCTTGACAGACATGAGTGTGGGTCAAAGTGCTGTTTATAAATATCTGAGCTTACAAAGCAACTCCATGTAATATGAGAACAGTAACCCCTTGGGTGTAGACCCTGCTCCTCAAAAGTGTTTAAAGGAAAACGAAGCCAACTCAGACCATGCACTACTTACATGGTGTAATAACAAAAACAGAAGAAAAACAAGCAGCTTATCATTATAAATAAGATTTGCAGGTTTTTAAAAAGGAAAGACCTATCTTTACATTTCAGAAACTATTTACATGACTTCCAGAAATTTGGTCACAACAGATTTGCAGGAATTAAAAATAAAATTTTTAAAAACTATTTGTTTGTTTGGCTGTACCAGGTCTCAGGCGCAGCACCTGGAGTCTTTGCTGTGGCACATGGACTCCTTAGTTGGGGCATGTTGGCTCGTAGTCACAGCGTGTAGGATCTAGTTTCTGACCAGGAATTGAACCCAGGCCCCTTGCATTGGGAGTACAGAGTCTTAGCCACTGACCACAAGGCAAGTCCCAAAAATAAAATTTTTGAACATGTTTTTTGAAGGAAGGGCAAGATAGGGAAAACAGTGACTATCATTATAGCCTCATTAGAGGTTCGTTACATACGAAAGAATTATTTTGTTACTTCTCCACTCAGGGACAATGAAAGACATCCCCCACCCAACGAGGGGGTCTCCTGTGCTATGCAACGTGTCACAGGTTTAACAGCTGCTACAATTAGCAGCAACGAGAGGGTACCGATTTGTCCCTGTTATATAGGACTTTACAGTAAATGCGATGTGGGGATAATGGAATGCAGTAATGCAAGTCACCCCACAGTTTCATGAAGGAAGAAAGGGCCCTGATGACATAGCTAAAATAGGTTGGCAACTTATGGTGGCTTTGTTTTCCTATCTCTAGGGTGGATTCATGGCCACTGACAAATGCCCACTCTCTGTGGCCATCCCGAAAATAGCTCAGTGACCACAGGTTGCCAGGCAGCTGTATTCTGATGTCATTACCCCAAGTGCCATCGCCAGAAGCCAATGTGAAACAACCACCAGCTCCTAATTCCAGCAGTTTCCAGTTAGCCATGACATTTAAGCAGCTGATAAAGTAGTCAAAAAGAGTTAGATTCATTTCTCTTGAGTCATTTTTTAAATGTTTATTTTGATAAGAAAATAACCATTTAAAAAATGATGTTCATCATAAAAAACAGATCCCTGCATCGTAGGCAGTTTTTTTAACCTTTAATATGTAAGCATATGATTTATGTTGGTCAAACTTGAACACCTTTCTTTAAAATCATACTCTGGCATGTAGAAGGACAGAAAAAGCGATTATGGACAAGTCGAGTGTGTGAGTAGGTAATTTTTATTGTAGTACTGGGGGGAGGTGGTAAAATGTGCTCTTCAGATTAATATAGGAAAACAAAATAAAAATTTTATCCTGAAGAAAAAGTTTAAGACAGAGCATTGTCTTCATCTTCCCCTCTTTTGTATTGTACTCTTTGTTTTTAGGAACATAAAACTCTGAATAGTGAAAAGCTATGTTCCCACAGCAAACACAGTCATGTACTGTACTTGAATATCATTGGAATGCCAAACTTGTTTTTTAAATATTATAAATGTAGAGTGGTGTGGAGTCATTTGGATACCAGTAAAGTGAATATAGGAGAATTACATACCCAGTTAGGTTACAGATCTGAATAATTGATGCTTTTGAACTGTGGTGTTGGAGAAGACTCTTGAGAGTCCTTTGGACTGCAAGGAGATCCAACCAGTCCATCCTAAAGGAGATCAGTCTTGAATATTCATTAGAAGGACTGATGCTGAAGCTATAACTCCAATACTTGGACCACCTGATGCGAAGAACTGACTCATTTGAAAAGACCCTGATGCTGGGAAAGATTGAAGGCAGGATGAGAAGGGGATAACAGATGATGAGATGGTTGGATGGCATCAACAACTCAACGGACACGAGTTTGAATAAACTCCAGGAGTTGGTGATGGACAGGGAGGCCTGGCGTGCTGCAGTTCATGGGGTCGCAAAGAGTTGGACACGACTGAGCGACTGAACTGAACTGAACTGAACTGAAAGTGAATATGGGAGAATTAGATACCCACTTAGGTTACAGATCTGAAAATCTCAGGTTACCCACCATAGTTGTCGGCTTAACACCAGTAGGCTCCTTCATCTGGTGACCACCCTGTAATCAAAGCTTCCATTTCCTTCTCATAGTTAATATTCAGCAGGAACAACTTCTGAAACATAACTACCTTTGGACATCTTTATTAACTTCCAAGTGTGCCTGCATCATAGACTATATTTTCAGTTGCCTAGTAGCTAAAATCCTTATTGTGCTTTTGTATCTGATCCATACTGTCAAATATCACAAGTTACAATATTTTGTAATTATCTACATCTATTCCTAACATTGTTTTTAAATTACTTGTTAATACGCTACTAGACCATTTGGAGAAAGTAGTGTTAGTAATATGCACATACTGTGTTAGCCTTTAATATTACTGGATTTCTTGCCACTAGTCCTCTTGCCAGTTGTTAGCAATGTTTAAAATGCTGTTCTTTTAGATGTGAAGTTATACAGTGTGACAAGGGTATAACTTCCTTCCTGTACCAGATTTGCGTCCGACAAACTGCCCACTCTTGATGGGAGGCGTCGTTGATCAAATAGCATATTGCATCATAAACACAACTTCCCTCTGTGACACAGCCTGAAGCCCTCTTTGTGCCATAATCAGAGAGACTAGCCTCTGATTTTAAACTCCCTTGAGGAGGCAAACTGGGTTCTTGGTCCTGGTCTTCGCACAAGCAATTTCAGATTCTTATTAAAGTAAGTCATTTTCATTGCCCTAAAGAAACTAAAAGAATGAACCTTACATTTTCCGTAAGGGAGAATTCCTCTGATTTATAAAATACCTTGGCCAAAAATTGTTCTGAAGTCATGGACCCATTTTCTGATCTGTAAATGAGCTTCCCATTACTCTTCAGAATCAGAATTAATGAGAGTCCTTCCATTCTCAAGGACTTTTTGTTGTTGTTGTTAGGAGGAGTATTTGTTATGAATTTGCAGACATCCCTTGAAGGACTTTTGGGACACACTGAACTGTAAAGTGTTAGCATATTTGGGATTCCTAAAGTACCGTAAAAGCTTAGTGTTATTTATATCTTCTTACAGAAAAAATGTACACACATATTAATACCACTTTGAATGGAATATCTCTGCTGTTAACAGTAGTCTGGTACTTGTGATGATAAAGTCAAAATGAAACCACATTTAGAAGTGGCATAAGATTGGAACACCTTTTTTTTCTGGGTCAAGGTATTGATTAAGGTAACACCTTGGCAAGGGCTAACTCCATGACACATGGGGTTTAACTCAGCTTGTTGACAAAGAACGTCTTTGGATAATACTTCTTCTGTTGTTGCTACTCACTGTTTGATATAATGTAACCCCTGCTACCAAAGTACAATATCCTGTTCTTGTGTGACACAGTGTGTGTGCATGTATGTGTGTGTATGTAGCTCCATGGACTTTGTACTTTATCATACCCTTTGAGAGAAACATCATCAGTACTTCTGGAAACCATGATTATTTGATATTTATTTGCTGTCCAGAGTCGGTAATCCTGTATGCTTAGTCAGTATCTAAGAGTGACTTGTGACCAGTTCATAGTAGAATAGGTTTTTCCGATAGCATATGCTACACCCCACGTAACAGTTATAAAGTCTTGATTTTTTTCTCCCTGAAAATTCATGACTGGGAGGAAAAGAAAGCTGAGACTTTATGTATGTATATTTATATAAGTATATGTATATGTATGTACATGCACTCGCTTTCCATCTCTTAACTAGAAAACCACTTTCCCAGGTCTCAGAAACACATGCCAGAGACACATATTTAAATGAGAGAGACAAAGGCTTATTTAAATTATATTTTTTTGTTGTGTGTATGTTTGATCAAAATAACTGTCTTGTGTAATTGATAGTGTACATATTATTGGCTGTCACCAGTTTAGTAAGTTAGCAAGGTGATATAATGAAAGTCATTCTGCTATAATTACTTTGATTGAATTGCAACTTTTTGGTGTTTTGCTGTGTATTTTTGACCTGTGCCATAGTACATATAATTCTTTCTCAGACTTCATCAGACCTCCCATGCTGTTAAGTGAATGGGTGGAATGGTAGCTCGCAAGCAATTCATTCACCCCTAAAGAAAACACTCGCAGGTCACAACATATAACCCATGTTATAACCACAGCTGCAGATGGGATTCTAGAAAGTCCTGAACATCAAGTTCACATAGCTTCTTAAAATGCCCCTACTTCATAACTCACTAAATTTCAGTAAGAGAAAGATTCTGATGTAATTAATAATCTGTTTCTCTCCCTCCCCCCAATTAAGGTCAAAAAATATTTTGAACTTGAACCACTCGCACGTGGAAAACGCTGGATTCTGCAGCCCTGCTCACTGGATGACATGGAGGCACTGAAAGACAGCTTCTCTCAGCTGATAAACTTGTTAGAAGAAAAAGACCATGAAGCTGTAAGAATGTGAAATCTGGTGAAGAAAATGGGTTCCCACAAGGCCTTGAACCTATCATGTTAGTTTCTCCTTTTAATTTTATTTTGGTATCAAGACTGTAATGGCTTCAGTATCAGTTTTCTCCCAATTATCTCAAACTCTCATTTCTCTGCTAAAGTGAATATTCTGTAAATCAGGTGACTTATCATCGGCATTACCGTCAAGTACACACTACTGAGAGAGAATTTATTCTCTGTTTACCACTAATTATCTTCACCTCATGTCTCTTCCTTCTGTTGTTCTAAGCGGCTCTTCTCTGTGCTAAAATGGATGGAATTTGTGGCTCATAGAAATCAATCCCTTACAGAGGACTCAGGGAGACTGAGAACCTTGGCTCATTTACCCTGGGTTTGGGGTGGAGTGTTGTGTGACTGGCGTTCCCCATAATATGTGTATTATTTTCAAAGTCTCTGGGTGGTTTTATCTTATTTTTAAGTTTTTTGTATACTGGCCTTACAGCATATGGGAAAAAATAAGCACCAAAAACTTCAGTTAATCACCTTATCAGAAAGGAATATCCTTGCCATAGTAAAATTGACTTCAAAGAACTTAAAGACAAGATGCCTAATTTTTTTTTATTACATCTAAAGTCTCCCTCAGTCCCCTCTCCCTCAGTCCACTCTTTGTTAAGAGCAAAGACATTATTTCCATTTTTGAAAAGAGTTAGAGGAAATTTAGGCACAGTGCATGCATCACTGATTACTACTTCATCAAGTCCTCAAATATTTTTTTAATGGAAAAATTACTCCACATTAAGTCAAGCTGCAGTGTAATATGTTTCTGAAAACCTTTTTCTAAAAATCTTATGTCTGATCTAAATAGAGAAAGTAATTTTTAAAATAATAGGCAAAACTTTTTAAAAACAGCCAAATGAAGTATAGTTTATACTGGCTAGGGCTTAAGCTGGTGTGGATTTGACAAAGATAATAAAGGCAGAATCATCTGTGTAGTCATTCAGTAAGTGCTAATGTAGTTTAATGGAGTCTGTCAATGTCTCCATCCAGTAATTAAAGGTCTATCAGTATTTCTATTATAAACCTCTATTTTCAGGGGTTTCAGTATGCCCTTAAAAGTGTGCTAGGGCTGCAGCAAATAAATAATTTTAAGGCCTAGATTCAGTCTTTGGAACTGTTTTTTTGTTTTGTTTTTGTTTTTTGCATTTAGTTTAAATGATAAAATTATACAGAGATAAATGTACAGTTTTACCAAGTTTTGGCACCTTTGACTTTTTCTAAATCAGGAATAATCTATGGATATTGAAGTTAATGGATAAAATACCCTTTGGCACATTTTGTAGATTTTTGACCATTTAAACTGCAAAGTGAATGAATGAGAGAAAACTGCTCCTTTCACCTGAGCAATAAAAACATGTTTGGAATTTTTTTTCCATTGACTGATTCCCAAATACCACAGACTCGCATTCAGTTACAAGGTGATGTAATACCTTGTAATTCTCCAGAAGATATATGTCATTCAGATACAGTTTTTGTGGTTTGATCTTGTGGGTAAATTTTAAGGAAATCATTACCTTTGAAACATTGAACACTTCTTTTAAGCTTTCTTTTTTTGTTTTTTAATGAAATGAGTCAAAAAAGATTCATATTCAGATTTGGTCTGCAGCATCCTGGAATATTTTTAAAATGTAACCCATGAGCAGCACAAAACTTTTATTCCAATGACCACTTGCACAATTCCTGCTTTTATTTTGTCCTGTTGTGCTCATCTTCTATGAAAAATAAATGATTATTAGGCATTGCTTTCTCTGCAAGTTCATTAAATGTAGAATGTTGTCTTTTTAAGATCCCGTAGCTGAGTGCTCCTAAGCCATCTGTTAAATGACTTCCCGTTGTCTGTGTGTGTTCATATGTGCGCCAGGGATGGGCTTCTTCTCAGACCCACGACTGTCTGCAGTGTCTCAGCCGTCAGAATGAAAACAGTATCAATCAGTACCCAACAGCAGCTGTTTTTGACAAGTTTCTGTCTGACGCCTAATGCTTTACAACTGTCAATAAGGCTCCTTCTTTGTCTAGCAGTTCAGAGCTCGCCGTCTTGCTGCTTCCATGCGGCATCCTGTCCTTGTAACCCTAGAATTTGCTGTGTTTGGGAAATCCACTTGGGGGGAGGGGAGGGGGCTTGGGCGGACATGGGTGGGTGGGAGGGTGGTGTGCGTGGTCTGTCGTATTCCTACTTCCTGTAAAGTGCCACAGGTGTCTTAGTTTGCATATTTGAATATTATATAGGAAAAACAGTCTGTTATGTATTTCTTCACTTAGCTTCTTGTTATATTTATGGAAGTTACCAGTTTTTGTACCTTCTTAGCTCAAGCAGTTGCCTTTTTGTAATGGCAATTAATTTATATGACAGAACTTTGTATCTCCTGTAGTTTACACTATCAGTTGCTAACTAACTGCCATATTGCCCTGTCTTTCTATTAAAAAATTCTGTATCTATACTTAAAGGTTAACAGATTCATGTGGACAATTGCCAGGCAAGAAGAACTCGTTTTGTCCGTGATTTATATGATTTCCACTCTCTTCAAGTGAAAATAAACGCTGAGTAGAATTGATGTTTTCAGACTGACTCCTTCCAACTTTAGCATTTGGGAGTCCCAGATTTCTGTTTACATTTGTGTTGCCTGTTTAAGTCTTCAAAATAAGTTCTGCCGCTCTTGGGTCAAAACAAATGATTAATTCACATTGCCTTTGAAGCCATTGTGAAAACCTTAAGAGACAAAAAAAGAAAGAAAAAAAAAAAGCACAAGGGTCTTTTCCAGTTGGTTTGTCTTCAGCAGCAATTTACTTTCATTGGAGCCATTCCTTCAGAATGAGTGAGCACAATCGGGACGTTAATGTCAGATGTCATCCTTCAATCAAAGCATCATTTTATAATATTTGCTGTAGAAGCAACTTTCTAAGAGTAGCTGTTTGGTGCAATGAATTTTGTCCTTTAATGTGGATTGATGCCCCTAAGAAGTAAGTAAATATTTTTAAGTGACTCAAGAGGAAATGCTGTGTATTTACAGGTCCATCCTTAAGGATAAGAGTATTCTGTAAAAGAAAAAGAAAAATTAAAAGATAGATGGACGAAGAAGCTAAAGAAAAAGGGGAGAGCAAAAATACATGATAGAAAATGAAAAATACAATCCCCAACACTTGTTTGGTCCCAACATTATCCTGACACATTATTCAACTACACAGAAAGCTTGCAACACCTCATGTCTAAGCTAGGAACCAACCAGCCTTTCTAGTTTTGTTTCCAAGGTAGGCAAATTAGCATTTACCAAATTCCTAAGCACTTCAGACATATCCAAACAAAATGTGGACAAAGCTGTAAGATTTGCAGCAAATGGGGTTTTCTTAAAAATGTGCAGATGGAATATTCAGACTCCAGTGGAAATCTAATATTCATGCCTGGCTTTATCCTCTTTATAATTTTAGAGTGCATTTTCATTAACCTCCTGACCTAATGGTGCAAACAGAAAGAAAAAGATATGTGGAGGGGGCGGGAAGTGGGAGTTCCCCTTGGGGATCCCTCCTTTTCAATGCATTTGGAGGGAAGGATAAAACTTTAGGAGAATGTAGATTCCCTGCCATCTTTTTCCCAGCCTGGGTCCTAGAGATCTGAAGTTCATGCTGTGAAATGCATTATCACATCATGTTGGGAATTCCTGGATCCCAAGGGTTCACAACTTTTGGTCCCCACTGAGTCAGCATGATTAAATGATTTGCATCTCAGGGTTAAATGTTTTCCAGCTTGGATGCACGGAGTGACTGATGAGCCCATTTTGGCACCCTGCCCCACCCCCCTTGGACTGATTTAGGAACATGAAAAGGATCCCTGTGAGACCCAGAAGCCTTAGATGGGATATCAGTTTCCCCTCCCCTTTTCCCATATTCTTTGAATGAAAAACTCTCCTTCCACCTACTGTTTCCTAAGAGCTGGAACTTCTGACTTCCCATCCAGGGCATTCATCTGTGTGTGACAACCTCTTCATGAAGTGGTGTTCTGTGAAAACCAGTGCAAAAGATTTAAAAGGCACCAAGAAGAATCTCTCTAATATACATCCTTCTTTCCTTACAAAAGAGGGTGAAGTAAAAAGTGCATGATTCGTCCATCACATTTTCTGTACGTTCCTGTCTCTGCTCCATGAGGATGGCTCTGATCATTGGGTCCTGCATTAGAAAGGCCACCAACGATGTTCTTAGACTTAGCTCACCCCAACATTTTTATCCTCTGCTCAAGTCCTCAAATTGCAGAGAGTTTCCATGGGATATGCAATTTGAATAATCAGAAGGAAATAGTTTGAATTTTCAGAAGGAAATAATTTCAGGCTTTGTGGTTTAAAGCAGCTTCACTTACCATATATACTTTGTGAGGTCACTGGTGCCAGTTTGGAGAATAAGGAAAAGGACCTCGATTTCATGCCTTGCTGGGACAAGCCTGGTTTATGACCCAGTCTGACTCCTGACCCCGTACTGCTCCAGTGCACATCTCTACAACTGTGACGGACTTGGGCATAGCTGTCAAGTGGCACTTTAAAGAAATGATCCTCTGGGGGGAAAAAGTGATCTGCAAACTACCAAAGAATGATGAGTTCTTCTTTTCCCTTCTTCCTTTATTGTTCAAAAACCTCTCCCTCTTATTCTGATGTTCTCAAAACACTCTACAGAGATCATTCATCCAGGTTCTTTTTTAGCAGCAACATTACAACCATGGAGGTGAGTTGACAGTATTGTACTCAGAGAGGAAAACCTGGCTCCAAACACATAGGGACAAGATACATACTGACAAATGAAAACAAGCCTTGAATAAGCATCAGATTCCCAGATCTCCCTCATTCCCGTTTCCTCGTGGCATATAGAGAGGTGAGGGAGGTGGTCATTTCAAAAAAGCCTACGATGACTTACATCACAAGCAACCCTTCCAGGTGTGAAATCCAGCCTAGAGTGCCACAGCCTTTACTGACAAGTGACTCATGGAGACAAAGGTTGGAGCTTCGGCATCAAAAAGACGTCAGACCAAACACCAAACGCCTGTAAATGATTGCTTTGCAAGCAGAGGAATGACTAGAAGACCTGATCTGATGCCTCCATGTCTGGACAGCTTACAGAAGACATGGGGTGGCGGGGGGTGGGGGCCTCCTTCAGATGGAGCCTTTGAAAAAGGCTGTTTCTGGAGAAAGAAGTAAAACCATGATCCTCACCTGAGATACTCCTATGGAGATACATGATTTCTGGCTGGTTTATGTATAGTATATGGAAAGGTCAGTCAGAAAAATGTGTGTCAAGGGCACCTGAAGGCCAGACTGGTATGGTGTGATATTAAATCATTAGACATATAAATAGAGTAAATTAAAAATGAGACGATTTGGTTGGAGCGGAAACTGCTCACCAAAAGGCAGAGACAGGAATGCAAACAATAAGTCTGGCTGTCACTCTCTATCATCTGGAGCAAGTCAGGCTTGGCTCTGGACCTTCTCCAGTTGTTTTACAACTTTCTAGTCATGGGGTGTTTCAACCCAACACTTTTATTAAGCTGCTTCAACAGGATTTTTCAGATGACAGTTTGTCAAGAGCCAATTTACCATGATATTTTTTTACAGGTTTTATCTCACAGTTGAAACTTTTGGTTTTGATCATTTTAGGCTTTTATTTTCTCTGTGCATTTGGTATGTTGTTGCTGAACACCTACTGTGCCCTTGGTGTTGTGTTAGATACAGCACTGAACAGCGCAGTCTTGGTGCCTGTCTTTGTAGAACTTTCATTCCTGTGGCATTTGGTTAAGTTGGGTTATTTCTGTGACTCTAGAGAATGTTTTTCTATTTGGAGGGCTTTTCTATAGTACAATTGTAATTTGAATCTCTAGATTTTAAAATATTTTTTCTTGGTCCTAATTTCTGGTTTTCAGCCCTACTAATGTCAAATTGTCTTTTAATGCTTTATAGTTTCCTTTGAGACCATTAATAAAACTAGAAATCTAACACACATACGTCAAAAAGGCTTTCCCTCTCTTTAGTGTCTTTCTAAATAGAACTCTGTAAAGCTGGCAGCCCTCTTCTGTTTTTCCGCTATAACAATGGAGCATGTGTCTAGCACACAAATTGCCTTCAAGTTGCAAAACCAAACTCTGTCAATCACCTGGTTTTTTTTTTTTTTTTTTTTTTTCATCTTTTCTATATTCACAAAGCTTTACCTTTTTCTCTAGAACAGCGTGGTCTCATGTTTCTGTCTGGTAATCTGATAAATGATCTATATTTGAAATGATGAATCTCCAAGAACATAATTCTTCTACGGTAGCAGTCTCCTGTGTTCTCTTCTACCTAACAGTAAGAGATTATGGCGTCTGGTCCAATCACTTCATGGCAAATAGAAGGGGAAAAAGTGGAAGCAATGACAGATTTTATTTTCTTGGATTTCAAAATCAAATCACTGAGGATGGTGACTGAAGCCATGAAATTAAAAGATGCTTGCTCCTTGGAAGGAAAGCTATGACAAACCTAGACAGCATATTAAAAAGCAGAGATCTCTTTACCAACAAAGGTCCGTATAGCCAAAGCTGTGGTTTTTCCAGTAGTCATGTGTGGACATGAGAGTTGGACCATAAAGAAGGTTGAGTACTGAAGAATTAATGCCTTCAAATTGTGGTGCTAGAGAAGACTCTTGAGAGTCCCTTGGGCTGCAAGAAGATCAAACCAGTCAATCCTATAGGAAATCAACCCTGAATATTCATTGAACGGACTGCTTTTAAGCTAAAGCTCCAATACTTTGGCCACCTGATGCGAAGAGCTGACTCATTGGAAAAGACCTTGATGCTGGGAAAGATTGAGGGCAGGAGGAGAAGAGGGCAACTGAGGATGAGATGGTTGGATGGCATCACCAACTCAATGGACGTGAGTTTGAGCAAACTCCAGGAGACAGTGAAGGCTAGGGAAGCCTGGCATGCTGCATGCAGTTCATGGGGTCACAAAGAGTCGGACACAACTTAGCGACTGAACAGCAACAGTAAGAGCATCTGTAAAAACAAACAAACCACAATTCACATGCCCAGACAGAAGGAGTCACACATAAGCTATATAACCCACTGGATACCTACCTAGTCAGAAGCAGTAAGTTTCAACTGGATTTCAGAATGTTTGTTTGCTTCTCATTGAAGATTAGAGACCTGAAGAGACCTTTTTAAAGCCACTACTTATTCCAAGATGGTACTTGGACAAAGTTGTTCCTTTAGCAGGAGTTAACATATTTTGGATTTAGAGCACTTTTCCAAAGTCTGTACCAACACCAGTTTTATCTCCCTGAACACCTAAAGTCCATACCATTCTTCCCTCACCAACCCCAAGCCCCATGATAGGTGTGCATCTCAGAGAACCACAGGATCCCCTGGGTAACCAGGTAGACTCACAAAAAAGAGATAAAAACAGAATCCTTTTTCTTTGCATTCAAGTCATTCCAGATTTTTAGGTAAAATAACAAAATTCAGTAAAGTCGCATAATGGATTAATTACAATGTGTGGTTTCTACTTTAAGGTTCTTCCCCTAGTGAAATAATGGATGTGGCCAGGGATCATCAGTGTCTGCTGGCATCACAGAGAGAGAAACAACCAGGCATTAAGTCCTTTAAACCACCTGTGACATATTCTAACCTCCCAAAAATTGAACCAGAGTCTGATCAAACCTCTGGATCTAACAATTTGCAGAAAATACAGGAACAAGGGAGTATGTTAAATCACACATGGTGACTTAATGCAGTGATTAGAATCCAAACTATTGGAAACTCAACTTGACATAATGAGTTAGTTTATTAAATAGATGGCAGGAATGGAAAAAGGAATAGAGGGAGGAAACCTGTAGAGTGAGTCTTAAGAGCTGTATCAAACAATTGCAGAGTATTATAGACCCTTCTTGGATTCTGGCTCAGACTATCAAAATGTAAAAGGATAAAATTTGAGACATTGAAGAAATCTAAACTTATTAAATATATCATGAATGAAGGAAGCATTGATTACTAGGATATTTTAGGTACAATAATGGGATTGTGGCTATGTATTTTTCCAAGGAGACCTTATTTACTAGTAACATATACTTATCTATTAGTGAGATATTCATGGATGAATTCTTATGCTTGAGATTTATTTCAAAATAATAAAGTGTGCAGAGAACAACAGAAGGAGGAGAGGATATAGATGAAACAAGATTGGCCATGGGTGACAATTGTTCAAGCCAAATGATGAAAGTACATGATAATTTGCCTGCCTCTCAATGTATAACTGATATTTTCCCCAAGAAAACGTGTTTGAAGGAGAAAAAGAAGGAAAAGAGAAAGTGAAGATAGTGAGGAAAAAGCCACAGAATAGAAGAAATTCGCAGAACAAAACCAAGTCTGTTGCCACAAAATAATATATTCAGAACTACTCAAATCAAGAAGGAAAAAAGAGCAATTGATTTAATGTAAAAGTTAGCAAGAGTATTATTAGTTCATTATTAATTATTAGTATCATTAGTTCGGTGCACTCATCAGAATACCTGCAATTAAAGACAATACCAGGAAAAATAAAAATTTTTTTAAAAATGTGTGTCAATCTAACATGTTAATCAGCACTGAAAATCTGTGTCCTGATTCCAAGGAACGTGGCCTAGTGGCTAATCCCCTAGTTTTTGGACTCAACCAGAACCAGCTAATAGTTCTGGTCCATTCCTTGTTAATCACAGGACTCTGGAGAATAATCACTTGGTGGTGTTGCAGTTTCTTCTCCACAGTTAAGGTAAGATACCTACTTCAAGGGGTTTTCATGGGGATTAGATAACATGTGTCATGTGTAGAAAGTGCTTCTCATGGAGCCTGGCACCTAGAAAACATTCAATAAATGTTAACAACATTGGTTCCAGAAGATACATTGAGCAGTTTTCCCTTTGCATTTCTTAGGTAGAAAGCTCTGCAAGAGCTGAGGAAGGTTGAAAGGTGTAAATGGTGAGGTTTTACAATCAAGGAACTTCCATAAACACCCATCCTCACCTGGTCACAGAGTTTTCCTAGACTAGGTCAGCACACCTCCAGTGACCTGTATGACTTCAGTCTTTTGTCATTCAACTGCCCATTCATTTATTCATTCGGCAGCACCAATTGAATGTATATTATGTGCAAGGCATTGGGCTATATGTACTGGCGCTGTGCTGTGCTTAGTCGCTCAGTCATGTCCGACTCTTTGTGACCCCATGGACTGTAGTCCTCCAGGCTCCTCTGTCCATGAGGATTCTCCAGGCAAGAATACTGGAGTGGGTTGCCATGCCCTCCTCCAGAGGATCTTCCCAACCCAGGGATTGAACCGAAATCTCCTGCATTGCAGGTAGATTCTTTACCAACTTAGCCACCAAGGGTACTGGAGAGGTAAAAATCAATTAAAAATATAACCTGATATAGCTCTCAGAACTAAATATTGGCTAGTTAAATCTTTATTTCTTCAGAAGTCACTGGGTTTTTTTCCTAATCTGTGTCCTCATTAGCTCATGATCACGGAAACACAGTGCTTACGCCCATTCTTGCTTTTTACAGTAACTCTTTACAGCACTAAATACAGGGAAGTTTCATAAATATTGCCGACTGACTGATAACTTCAAGTTAGAGACAAGGGTTTAATACACTGTTTTCATAGGGCTAGGATTGTGTGAGAGTGAACTTTATCATCAGTGGTTTAAAAAGTGATTCGCTTTCATTATGGAAAATACAATGACTATATAAGAGAGAAAATAGAAAATAACTATAAGTCTAGAAAGAATCATATTAAAGTGGTATGTAACCTTTTACTCTCTCTTCCACAATTTTACAAAAGTGAGGCAGACTGTTCATATTGTTTTAGAACATGCTTTTGGTTTACTAATGTATAAGAAGCATTTTTCCATGTTGTATATTTTTTCCAAAAACATGATATTCAATGGCTGCCTAGCACTTACAAGTACCTTTATTTATCTAACTCATCCTCTGCTGGATATTTGGATTTCTGTCTTAAGTGTCTTTGTAGAATATTTGTGCACATTTCTTGTTGACTTCCATAATGAGCAAAATGAACAGTCTGAAATGAAATTGGGCTTCCCAGGTAGCTGAGCTGGTAAAGAATCCAAATGCAGGAGATCCCAGTTTGATTCCTGGGTTGGGATGATCCCCTGGAGAAGGGATAGGCTTACCCTCTCCAGTATTTTTGGGCCCCTGGAGGCTCAGGCAGTAAAGAATCCACCTGCAATGCAGGAGACCTAGGTTCGATCCCTGGGTTGGGAAGATCCCCTGAAATTATAGGGTCAAAAGGCATAAACGCTTTTAAGGTTTTAAAGCATATTCTCAAATTGCACCCCAAATTCTTACCAACCCACAACTCCAAGCAGTGAGTACAGGTCATGTCCCATTTCTCTGCTACCTTGTGAACTGGGGTTTTGAATTCTTTTCATCTATCCTGATTTAATAGGTAGAAAATGAAATCTTGCTTTTGTGATAATCTGCATTTTAGCAAGACTTTAAATACACCAAACAACCTCAGTCATCACTTTTTGAGAAAGTGGAGGAAATGATCACTATTTAATTCTGTTTGCTAAATTGTTTAACTCAAACACTTCCCTTCTACTTATTACATGATGTTGACCATGGGGAAGATATGCAATGTATATTATGGTTATTTTGTGGGGTGAAAACATTTGTAAATACCATGTACTTACCAAGAATCCATTGTGTAGAAAGAAGTGTGAAAGGAGGAGCGGGAAGGAAAGACACAGGAGACGCGCCAAAGAGCCAGGGTCTCGTGTTACTCCCTTTCCCAGAAGGAAAGAATGAAAACACAAATGGAAAGATAGGATCACATTGTGGAGGGCCTTGAATGCTAGGACAAAGAACTTGAACAATAGGAGCCAATAAATGTTTTTAACAAGAGGAACATAATCCAAATAGCTATTTAGGAAGAGTAACCTGGGGAGGTCTGAGTTAGAAGAGAGAAATTCTAAGATGTTACAGATAACACTGTGGAAGAATAAATGTGCTAAAATGCAAGATGTATTAATAACAGGAAAGCATTTGTCAAAGGGAGCAATAATTAAATTACTGAGGCTAAACTGAGGGCCTGAGGTATTGGAGAACTATAGAACTAGAAAACCAGCCTCCTTACCTTGATTGCCTGCCTGTCACCCCAGAAACCCGATGTCTGGAACAATGAAGACAAGATTGGATGCCTCCAGAGGTGGCCTCTGAATTTCCCTGACGCAGGTGGATGAGTGAAGGTTCTGCAGGTTGCTGTTCGCACCCACCTGTGGAAGTCTTCCAAAGATCAGAGGAGCCCCACAGGCCGCCCAGAAAGTGCTTTGCTGAATATACTCGTTGCCTCAGATAATAGGATGTAACCCATAACCTCATCAACAAAGGTGGGGCAACTCCATTTCTGAGGCTGTATGGCTGGGCTGCTGTAGTAATTGAAACAATGTTTTTCAAGATGCAATAGAATTTTACATCATCCAACAACACCTGGATGACAAAACTCTGTTCTCTCTCTATCCGGGTGTGCCCATCCTCAGAGGGGCCGTGTGCCTGACTCAATGCCCTGCTCTCACCATCTTAAAATTCTTAGTAATTTTATCTTTGAACTTGGGTTTTGTAAGTAAAGACCAGTGCAATAACGGAGCCAGTGTGTGCACCCTTGCCTGCCTGCTTACGTTGTAGTGTTTCTGATGCCCCATTAACACAATCCCAGTGAACCCACAGCGTGTGTGATCTCAAACCAAGTACAAGGTCAGCATGTTAAGTTTATGTCTTGAGGAGATGATTATTTTTCTCAGAGGCCATGCTTTCCATCCAGATTTGAATTTGCTTCAAATACGGTCAGAGGGCAAATGACGGTCTAAGAAATGCCAACAATCAAGAAACAGGTAGGAGAGGAATAATAATCACCTGACACTCCCTGTGTAATAAAAGATTGATAGGAGAAAGACAAAGTTAATAACATGTATACCTCCTGTATACATGGGAGATACCCAGGAAAACTGAGTAACTCCCCTAAGTGGCCCAAACCACTACCTTAAATGCCATCTCCAGATAAAGACACAAGAAAATGGAGGGCTGTGGGAGGGAAGCCAGTTTATCAGGCAAAGTGCAGGAAACCCAGGGCACAGTTGGCATGCAAACTTCAGTTGGTTGCTTTCTCCATTGATAAGAGTTTCTGAAGGCTTAGTCATCCTGCCCCTCCTGGTACACAGAGAGAGATACCCTTCCTGAATGGAGATTTTTCTTCTATTAACAAATGTGAAGTTCTCTTATGAAAGCGTAAGTTCTACACAATTTTCACGGCTTCTCCTATATCGTATTTCTAAAAAATAACCAGACTAAAATAACCCTTCTACCAAAGAAACATATTTGGGGGTGTCAAATTCTGTTTCCCTTCAATACCTAATCATATTCTTTCTTATCTTTTTTACTTTCATGTATGAGCCTACCACTTAAACTGAAAATAATAACATAGAAGAAAGAGGAAGACAGGATAATCCATAGTTTCAGTTCTTTTCTGTTCTTTTTTACTATTCATCAGTAGCAGAAGGTAGAGAGTTGGTGGAATGTATGTTCATCAAGAAGTGAAATAATAAACAGATGTGTTCATTTCTGTAAACTCAAGTGCATTGACTAAGTTATGAAATACAAATTTTGTAATTTCAGTGATTCTGCATAGAAGTTAAAACTGGCACTCAAAACTGGCATTGCATAATATAAAAATGAGTGGTAAAGTTTATGTTCATTGAATTTTTAATGTTTGTTACTTATAATGACATTAAACAGCAAATACAATCACCATGGCCAGTCAACATCGGACCTTGGAAAAAAGGAAAAAGCTTTATATTAATGACATATTTCTCTACTTTTTGAACAAAGGGCCCATTTCTTCATAATGCTCTGGATTCCCCAAGTTATGTAACCCAGCCCTACCCTCAATACACATATGGGCTCTGAAATTAACTGGGTTTGAATTCCAGTGTTGACACTTGCTGACCTTGGGGAAAATGTTAATCTTTCTAAGGCTCAGTTTCCTCATCTGTAAAATGGAAATATGAACAATTCATGTCATATAACCATTGGGCTTCCCAAGTGGCGTAGTGGTAAAGAATCTGCCTGCCAATTCTGAAGACATAAGAGGCACAGGATCAATCCCTGGGTCAAGAAGATCCCTTGAAGTAGGAACTGACAACCTGCTCCAGTGTTCTTGGCTGGAAAATTCCGTGGAGGAGCCTGAAGAGCTATAGTGCATGGGGTAGCAAGGAGTTTGACATGACTGAGAGCACACACACACACACACACACACACACACACACAACTGATACAATCAGTTCATACCATATAACCACAGGGTCTTTATCAGGATTAAATGCAATTCTATAAATAAAGAACTTAGCGTCTCACCTGCCACGTTGTTGTTGTTAATTCGTGTCTGGCTCCTTGGGGGCCCCATGGACTGCAGCCCCCAGGCTTCTGTGTCCATGAGATTCTCCAGGCAAGAATACCAGAGTGGATTGCCATTTCCTTCTCCAGGGGATCTTCCCAGCCCAAGATTTGAAGCCAAGTCTCCTGCATTGGCAGATTCTTTACCACTGAGCCACAGGGATACCAGCCACAGAACAGAAGCTCCATCAGTTAGCTCTTACAGGGTAGACTGTTAGTTACTGCAGTCTCTCTGTGCTCCACGTGGTGATTCTGATGGAGACTTACTGAGTGACCTGCTACTGCTTAGCTGACCCTCTCTCTCTGGCACATGCAAACGTCCCAAGGAAGGTTATTGCCAATCACTCTTGGCTAGTTGCTCGTGAATTGCTGCCATGTTATGGATTGCTGACACCAGTTAGGGCTTCCATCCTTAGTCCCATTAACTGTAGCCAGGATAGCAGGGCTACATGCTACAAAGCATATGGAACCCCTAGAAGGAAGCCATGGGGTGCAACAGTCTCTTTGACACTGCTAAGGAGGGGGCAGTGTAATGAGTAGGCACCTCAAGTTGCTCATCCAGGAAAAGGCCTGGCTGCCCTCTAACATGGTATTTGAAATATTTGAAAATTTTAAAAAATGGAACTTTTTGATGATTTGGTTATCTGCTAGGAATCAGAAAGATGCACATGTACATTTCTTTTGACAGAACACAACCCTGAAATCATAGCCCTACCTTTGAAAGCACAGGAAAAAATTATATGCTGATATTGACAGGATGTTCTTAACATGGAAAACATTACTCCAGCAGACATCCAACGGGGCTTCCAAGAGTGTGTTCTACAGACTGGGCTAAAAACAAAATAGTCCTACAAATGCAAATTCCTGGGCCTTGCTCCTAAGTCCACTAAAATCAGAATTCAAGAGGGAAACTCATGAATCTGTATTTTAATAGGGCCCCCAGGTGACTCTAACCATCTGCCTTTGAGTGTTTGTGGGCAGCAGAGGGCAGAAGAGGGTGAACAATGATAAAAGTGGATTAGAAATAAGGACATTTATTTGTCCAGGAGCTGCTAAACTCGGCCTATATCAGGCACATTCTTCCTGACATTGTGGTTGGCCATTATCCTGGAATATGAGCTTACAGGTTCTCTGTAGTCAGGTGGTGCTGAGTTTACTATGTCCTTCTCTGTTCAGATATAAAGGAGCCTTCTAGAAGTGGGATGAGGATCTGGATGAAGAAAGAGGAGCAGGGCCATAACTGAGGACTCTGAAGAAAACCATTTGAAGACTTGTGAGGGAAAGTCTTTTATATGCTCGGTGTCAGCAGGCATCAAACTACATTTACTCCTACCCTTGGGTTATAAGATGATGTTCCAGCAGGTACGAGGCAGGGTAGTTCTATGGAAACCATCCAGATCCTCATCTTACATAGGTGTCTGTTCCCGAAATTGGTCTGCCTGAGATTACATCAGCTTCTGCTGCTTCACCTTCCCCTCCTTTTCACAGCACCCCTCCTCCCACCTGAGAAAAGAAAGGCAGATGTCTCAGCACCTGAGGCAGTTGGTGAGGCATCCAGAGACCCAAGAGCTGAAAGGTGGGCACAGGTAGAGAAGGAAAAGCAACTGGCACAATGTCTGCCATGAAAAGAAATCAGTGTTTTAACCAAATGCCGTGATGCACTGCAGTAACCTCCCAAACTTGTCTTGGAAGACCCCTGGTAAACATCCTTTTGCACTTACTCTGGCCAAATGATCCATATTGTCTGATCATCAAATAAAAGAAAAGAACCAAGGATCAGAACTTTGAAGTGAATTCCCTTTAGAATGCATCCGTGCCTCCCCTCTCCACCCCCCAGCCCCACTCTGCAGATGCCTGTCTCCGTAGCAGGGGCAGGCGCTGCTACCTCCTTTCAATACAGTACCTACAGTATGGGGCTGGAAAAGTCATCAAAAGCATTAAAGGTATGAGGGGTGTTTACTCCACATTCCTATCTAGTTGCTGCCCAATTAACATGATTTGCAGCTGAGAAAATAATACTCTCCTCCGTCAGAGATAAATTGTGTTCCCAAACTGTGAAACAAAGGGGAGAGAGCCGTTGATGTTTATAGAAGTTATTGCAAACAAATGCACTTCAAAAGGAACTGTGGTGACAGATTCTGTTTCACAGGGGCCTCCCATTCCTCTCAGCCTCCTGAGACCCTTCCTCAGACTCTGCTGGGTGTTTGAGCCACTGGTCTGCTGCTTTAAGTTATAGTGCACTGTGTGGAATTACCCTCATCTAAAGTCTAGACCTGCCCTGCCCAATACAGTAGCAGTTGAGCACTTGAAAAGTGGCTGGTTCCTACCTAGGTGTGCTGTAAGTATAAAATACACACCAGACTTCAAAGACTTAGTACCCCCAAAATGTAGAATATCATTGATAATTTTTTATTGATAACATGTTGAAATGATAATTTGGGGGATATACCAGGTTAAAACATTATTAAAGTTCATTTCACCTGTTTCCCTTTCTCTCTCTCTCTTTTTCTTTCCTTCTCTTTCTTTCTTTCTTCCCCTGTTTATTTAGCGTGACTACCAGAAAATTATAAATGACACATGTGCCTCACATTTGTGACTTGCATTATATTTCCATCAAACAGTCTGCCCGTCTAGACTGTGGATTCAGCAGCCTTGGGTGGAGGTTGATAGGAATCTGAAAGTCCAGTTCTGAATGGTAAGTGGAGTTGGGGAGATTTTGGACTGGCACTGACCCCTCTTGCCGAAAAGAGGTATGTTTGTGACAATTGCAGCATGTGGAGCCCAGGCTAACAGATTGTAAACCTGCCTTCCTTCTGGTTCTAATACTTACTTAACCTCAAAGGAACTTTAAATTTAAACCAAATGGCATGTGAGATTTTAGTAGGCTGATGTATTGCTCTCTATTCAGCCATTTGAGAAATCCTACTGAGGTCTCCGCACAGCTGAGTTCCAGTCGCCGCCATATCCCAATGGAAGTCTGGCACAGCACTAATGAGCTGATGAGAGTTTCTCTCACTTGTTTGATATTAAATAGGAAAGGCTTTGAATTAAACGTTTACAGATAGTGTGAAAATTGGAAATGTGGGTTTTAGCTGAGCCAACTACGACAGATCCGAAGACTGCAGTTGCCTGATGGTAAGAGAACAGTGTTTCTGGCTCACATCACTAGCTCCACCACCAGTTTGGGTAAGTGGTGAATTCCTCTTTACCAGTGGCGAATTACTCATATACTGAGTCCACTGGGTTTGTTCTACTGAGGGTACAGCTCTGTCCTAAACACCATTATTTTAGATAATAATTTACTAATCTAAGCCAAGAATTTAAAGCTTTTGGATTATGAGGCTGATTCCATTTGTTTTGTTCAGAGGTTGTTGCCAGACCTTGGCATGCATCCCTCAAATAACAGCAACAGCAGCAGCAACAATAATAATAGCAGCAAATATTTATTGAGCACTTACTATGTGCCCTAAATATGGTAGATCACCCAATCTTCAGCCCGATGTGACATAAAAGATTTTTCATTTTGTTCTGGGGTCTTTGGTTTTTTAAGTTGCCTGAGGTTACACAGGAAGTGTTAGACCCAGTCTCTTTGACAACAGCCCATACTCAGAATCACTCTGCTATTCTTGTGGAGAATAAATATTAAAATCTCAGTAGCATCCTTAGGAAATAGCAAAATGATGAATCAGAACTCCAGATATTCAGGGGGCTGGGAACATGTGTGTGGGTCAATGACCTCAGTATAAATGCTTTCTATCACCATGATGCTTTTTGGATAAAAAGATCTCTGGTAAAAATTTAGTTCACACAGAGCTACCTGAGAATAGCTTCCAGATTTTACTGTACTAAAATCTTCCAAAATTGGAGATAACATGGTGTAGACAAGATGACTCTTCTTTCACTGTGAAAGTCTGCAAATAAAATCCTATCCTTAGATTAAATTTTAAAACAGCAATACAGGGGGATCTGCTTGGACCTCTACAAGCTCATCCGTCTGGAGTGTACAGTATGGTCCCAGGGTGCCCACACAGCCTGTTAGATGTGCAGAGCAGTGTGGAACCACTGGTGAGCCAGGTTGGGAGATCCAGACTGGAATTCTAGTGTTGGCCTCTTTCTATTCCTGTGACCTTGGCTGAGCCTCTGGATGATTGTTGCTCCCAAGAGGTAGCTGCGCCTCCCTACAATTCTCCAGAAAAGGAAAGTTGATCAGATGGAGCTTTCCTAATAAGAATCTGCTCTCTGTGGGGGCAGAAGGGAAGGTCTTGCCTCCCAGGCTTCTCACCACACCGCCCTTTCTTGAGTTGGTGTGAAGAGCCAAACCCCAAATTGAGCTTTCACCTCTGAAAGTGGCCTCACCAGTCCCCCGTGGGGATGAGGTAGGCCATGGCAAAGGTTCTCTAAATGACTCTTTCCTGAGGGGAGGCTCAGAGCAGCAGGAAGAGACTGGGGAAATCAGAGGTTGAGCAAGAATCTTAGAGATTTAAGAGGGACCTGGACATGAGCCAGATGCACCATGGAGCTGCATGCCGTCCAAAGCTCTTGTAGCAAAAAAGCACAGGAATTTCTTCTGCTCCCCTCCCCAGCCACACACCTCCATGTCTTTCCTCATATTCTCATGAGACTATACCAGGAAAGGAATAATATGAACTTTGGGATTCCATGGAGAAAGGGTACTTTTACGAAAATAAGTAGTTCAATAGGAAGCACCTATGGATGGATGGTGAGTAGAACGACATTTGAGAAGGCTTTTGAATTACAGTCTTCTTAGCTGAGGAGCTTGTTGAAGAGAATGATTAGAGTAATCACCGGATTATCATTCTACTTCTGTTGTCCTTTACTGGGCTGTCATATCTCATGCCGAATTAGAACAAAGGATTTGCTACAAAGTGCCTTCCATGTGGGACCGTGCACAAGGCTGTCAGTGCTACAGAAATAAATAAAATCCAAAGACATAGTTCCTGACTTGAGAGGCTTTTTGGGAATTTAGACATAGAAAACTGAAACCTTCCAGGGCAGTCAGAAAAACTACTGATCAGTCCCTAGGGTAGCTGTGCTGTCATTCAGACAGGTCACATGGTCTGTTCTTCAGAAGATATTCAGACTCTGGTAAAGAGATAGAGAGTTGTGGGGTGTGTTAGGGGTACCAGCATCTGTCCTCTTAGGGTACTCACACTGGAACCCCCTAGTTTTCCCCTGGGCTCGTCACCCTTTTTATGGGTCTCATTAACCCTCCTGGGCCTGTCACATCTTACTTAAAGTGTCACCAATGGCCTTAATACATATCTGTCTGGACATGTTTTCATTAACTTATCTAAACCTGGAAGCTCTAACTTTTAAATAACGTATTAGGCTTGATACAAACAAGGGGGAAAACCGTGTTAGCCTGTTGTCAGTATGCTGTGCTGAAAGCATTCACCAACATGTGTCGTCTCTGCAGCTCGCTTAACTTTTCCAGATGTGGCTGGACAGGCTGCCGAGTTGGTGACACTGACGATGAATGGCCACAGTCCACTGTAGGCGGATGAACATGGGCACCTTTGATGTGATGGGGTGACTCTTCTCATCTATTAGCCAGAAGGAAAAGCCATTTTCTTCTGTTGAGTCCTCAGTTTATTCCACCTCAAGGAAACCGTATAATTAGCGTACATCAACTCTCAACCGGGATCTGGGGCTCTCATTCTAACCCACTGAGTGTGTAGCCAGCAGCCCCGAGGGAGTCAAAATAAAACTTATGCCAAGGAGATCTGTAGGCTGTTCTTTCACCAGATATGGTGTCCATATATATATATATAGGGAAAGGGTTGCAATTAACCTGTTTAATTAAGTTTTCAGCCCAAGCACACACAAAAAGGCACCCATATCCCTTACTGTCAGATAGTTCATCCTTTCCCATCCTGCATATAGAAATTTCATGGTATAATAGCTCTTGTCCTCCAGGGAGGAAAATTATGATTGGAAATATAAAGAAGAAAAAAAGCTGTCTTCCAACCTTGTGGCAGCTAGAGGTAGTAAAAGTACTAAAAGTACTTTTAGTAGTACGTAAAAGTACTAAAAGTAGTAAAAGAACTTTCTGGTTTCCTTCTTCAGCAGGATGGACTGAACTTTGGTATCACAGTAGCACTGGTTTAAAATATGCTCTGTTTTGAAGTATTTCAGCAAGTTATTGAACCTCTAGGAAATTTGGTTTGCTTATCTGAAAAATTGAGGTAATACCTTGCAGAAATATGGCAAGAGCAAAGACCACAAATGTAAGACCACAGCATAATACTTGCCACATCATAGGTTTCAGTATTCATAACCATTTGAATCAAAACGGTGGAAATCATTATTATTCTAGTACACAGTACATAAAGCTGATAATTGATGAGCCCATAGGAGCCTGAACACTTAGAAGTTACATTTGGAGGGTGATGACAGGCTTAACACAGAATTTGAAAGGTCTAGTGACCAACATTTTTAAGGAAGATTATCCTGTGTCAATCCTTTTCTAAGATTGACAGCAAATTAAAATCTGTATTTGCAAACAATTGATTATGGAAGCTCAACTGTTGAAAACAATTTTGTATCTTTTTAAAGGATTCACTACAGGGTTGGAGTTTTGTTTTGTTTTGTTTTTTTCAGAGTTAGGATTTTAAATGACAGTTTCCTCCCCAAAGTGCATTACAATTTTAATATTATTCGGGGAACATCGAGGGGTCCACACAGTTCTTAGGACACACCTGTCATCTTAGAAAGCCGTGACTGGACAAAGTTCATAAAGACCTAAAGGGTCAAAGTGGGAAAAAAGTTTCAGAAGCATGTGTAAGTAATATCACTTTTGTGCTTGTGTTTCCCAGCAGAGGAGTCACTGGGCTTAGGAGACGATGTAGGTCTTTGTCCAGAGCATTTTGTGTTTAACGTGGTGCTCTGGCTGTGTGCCTCCCAGCTTCTTCAATCAGGTAACAGTAGTTCACAATTATGCCTCTCTCCCTTAATTCATAGAATTGCCAGATGTAGAGTTGGGAGGGAATAGAGAACTCTGGTCTAACAGCTTCATTTTATACTTTAGGAAACTGACAGTCAGAGACTGTGTTCATTGTTCATCATTGTTTGTTTCCTCCCTGCACTCACCCTACCCCACTGCCAGGAGGTTTGGCCATGTGACCTGCATTGGCCAGTAGAATGTGGGCAGACGTGGCATTTGCTTCAGAGCAGACATGTTAGATGCAATTGTGTGGCTCAGCTGTGGTCCTCTTATTTCAGTTCGTCCCATGAGAACAACGTCTCCTGACTACACCTTTAGGCTTTGGAACAAAGCAGAGCTGTTGCCAGTCTACATCTCTATGTAATATGGGCAAGTAAATGTTTGACTAAACCTCTGAGATGTTAGGGTTGCTTGTTTTGTAGCATAACCGTGTGAGAGCTGACTTACAATGGCCCAGGAGGTTGAAGTGATTCAGTCAAAATCACACAGACACTTCATTACACAGCCAGACTAGAACACAAGCCTTCTGACTCAGAACATTTTACTCCCCTTACTTACCAGGTGTATCCCCAGCACCTGGTAGTGTTTGGCACAAAGTAAGTACGCTGTAAGTTTTTGTCCATATAAAGGAATCAAGGAAGGAAGGAAGGAAATAACTGAAAGTTCTGTTGAACTGCTATTCTAGGTGGAACAGTATCTAGTTCAGTACTTGTCGCTGTTGTTCAGTCTCTCAGTCATGTCTGACTCTGCACGTCAGGCTTCCCTTTCCTTCACCCTCTCCCAGAGTGTGCTCAAACTCATGTTCACCGACTCAGGTGATGCCATCCAGCCATCTCATCCTCTGTCGTCCCCTTCTCCTCCTGCTCTCAGTCTTTCCCAGCATCAGGGTCTTTTCCAATGAGTTGGCTCTTCACATGAAGTGGCCAAAGCATTACTATCAATACCAAGCATTTGGGCATGCCAACTGAGGGCCTTTTGTATAGAACATGTTCAAAAGCATTACCTCTAGTTATCACGCATTACTATCAGGCAGGTATTTTTAGTCTCATTAATAGATAACTAAACTGAGGCACAGAGTGATTAAGTACAGCCACAGAACTAGTGACAGAAACAGAAACAACTCCATTCACTCTAACTCCAGAGCCTTGGTGCTTTCCATTGCTTCACAGGTTTCTTTGCTGGAGATAGAAATTATTATTTGGGTCATTTATAGACAACTGAAATACGCAGATTGTGTTAAAGCAGGGCTCTTGCCAGAGGGTACACTGGCAGAGCGCCTCATACAGTGTGTGGCAGCCCCTGGCCTGCCAGGAGAGGTCACACAGGGGCTTGAAATGCTGGTTCCCCCAATCCTCAGAGAACAGAGATGGTATGTGGTCTGGGACCAGCCCACTTTGGGTGGAGGACAGCCTCATCATTTTACCCTGTAGTCCATGCAAATATGGTTGCTTTCATTTTTTTTTTTAATTTTATTTAATTTTTAAACTTTACATATTTGTATTAGTTTTGCCAAATATCAAAATGAATCCACCACAGGTATACATGTGTTCCCCATCCTGAACCCTCCTCCCTCCTCCCTCCCCATACCATCCCTCTGGGTCGTCCCAGTGCACTAGCCCCAAGCGTCCAGTATCGTGCATCGAACCTGGACTGGCATCTCGTTTCATACATGATATTTTACATGTTTCAATGCCATTCTCCCAAATCTTCCCACCCTCTCCCTCTCCCACAGAGTCCATAAGACTGTTCTATACATCACTGTCTCTTTTGCTGTCTCGTTCACAGGGTTATTGTTACCATCTTTCTAAATTCCATATATATGCGTTAGTATACTGTATTGGTGTTTTTCCTTCTGGCTTACTTCACTCTGTATAATAGGCTCCAGTTTCATCCACCTCATTAGAACTGATTCAAATGTATTCTTTTTAATGGCTGAGTAATACTCCATTGTGTATATGTACCACAGCTTTCTTATCCATTCATCTGCTGATGGGCATCTAGGTTGCTTCCATGTCCTGGCTATTATAAACAGTGCTGCGATGAACATTGGGGTACACGTGTCTCTTTCCCTTCTGGTTTCCTCAGTGTGTATGCCTAGCAGTGGGATTGCTGGATCATAAGGCAGTTCTATTTCCAGTTTTTTAAGGAATCTCCACACTGTTCTCCATAGTGGCTGTACTAGTTTGCATTCCCACCAACAGTGTAAGAGGGTTCCCTTTTCTCCACACCCTCTCCAGCATTTATTATTTGTAGACTTTTGGATCGCAGCCATTCTGACTGGTGTGAAATGGTACCTCATAGTGGTTTTGATTTGCATTTCTCTGATAATGAGTGATGTTGAGCATCTTTTCATGTGTTTGTTAGCCATCTGTATGTCTTCTTTGGAGAAATGTCTATTTAGTTCTTTGGCCCATTTTTTGATTGGGTCATTTATTTTTCTGGAGTTGAGCTGCAGGAGTTGCTTGTATATTTTTGAGATTAGTTGTTTGTCAGTTGCTTCATTTGCTATTATTTTCTCCCATTCTGAAGGCTGTCTTTTCACCTTGCTAATAGTTTCCTTTGATGTGCAGAAGCTTTTAAGGTTAATTAGGTCCCATTTGTTTATTTTTGCTTTTATTTCCAATATTCTGGGAGGTAGGTCATAGAGGATCCTGCTGTGATGTATGTCAGAGAGTGTTTTGCCTATGTTCTCCTCTAGGAGTTTTATAGTTTCTGGTCTTACGTTTAGATCTTTAATCCATTTTGAGTTTATTTTTGTGTGTGGTGTTAGAAAGTGTTCTAGTTTCATTCTTTTACAAGTGGTTGGCCAGATTTCCCAGCACCTCTTGTTAAAGAGATTGTCTTTTCTCCATTGTATATTCTTGCCTCCTTTGTCAAAGATAAGGTGTCCATATGTGCGTGGATTTATCTCTGGGCTTTCTATTTTGTTCCATTGATCTATATTTCTGTCTTTGTGCCAGTACCATACTGTCTTGATAACTGTGGCTTTGTAGTAGAGCCTGAAGTCAGGTAGGTTGATTCCTCCAGTTCCATTCTTCTTTCTCAAGATAGCTTTGGCTATTCGAGGTTTTTTGTATTTCCATACAAATTGTGAAATTATTTGTTCTAGCTCTGTGAAGAATACTGTTGGTAGCTTGATAGGGATTGCATTGAATCTATAAATTGCTTTGGGTAGTATACTCATTTTCACTATATTGATTCTTCCAATCCATGAACATGGTATATTTCTCCATCTATTAGTGTCCTCTTTGATTTCTTTCACCAGTGTTTTATAGTTTTCTACATATAGGTCTTTAGTTTCTTTAGGTAGATATATTCCTAAGTATTTTATTCTTTCCGTTGCAATGGTGAATGGAATTGTTTCCTTAATTTCTCTTTCTGTTTTCTCATTATTAGTGTATAGGAATGCAAGGGATTTCTGTGTGTTGATTTTATATCCTGCAACTTTACTATAGTCATTGATTAGTTCTAGTAATTTTCTGGTGGAGTCTTTAGGGTTTTCTATGTAGAGGATCATGTCATCTGCAAATAGTGAGAGTTTTACTTCTTCTTTTCCAATTTGGATTCCTTTTATTTCTTTTTCTGCTCTGATTGCTGTGGCCAAAACTTCCACCACATTAACAAATTGAAAAATGAAAACCATATGATTATCTCAATAGATGAGAGAAAGCCTTTGACAAAATTCAACACCCATTTATGATAAAAACTCTCCAGAAAGCAGGAATAGAAGGAACATACCTCAACATAATAAAAACTATATATGACAAACCCACAGCAAACATTATCCTCAATGGTGAAAAATTGAAAGCATTTCCTCTAAAGTCAGGAACAAGACAAGGGTGCCCACTTTCACCATTACTATTCAATATGGTTGCTTTCTGTATGTGCCAGGACACCAAAAAGTTGGAGAAACCCCAGGTGAGAATCCAGGTCAATCTAGGCGCATTGTGAGCACATAGCTTTTAGAAAACTTTGTCAGCCAAATTTCTCCTAGGACCTGCTTTACTATTTTGTCACCCACCTTTTCCATTTGTCCTGAATATCTCTCTTTTCTTTTCTTTAGTTGATAATGTCTGTGAATTACCTTAAGTCCATTGTGAAATAAGTCAAAGAATAGGTGGATCAGTTCAGTTCAGTTCAGTTTAGTCTTTCAGTCGTATCCGACTCTTTGTGACCCCACGAATTGCAGCACGCCAGGCCTCCCTGTCCATCACCAACTCCCGGAGTTCACCCAGACTCACGTCCATCGAGTCGGTGATGCCATCCAGCCATCTCATCCTCTGTCGTCCCCTTCTCCTCCTGCCCCCAATCCCTCCCAACATCAGAATCTTTTCCAATGAGTCAACTCTTCTCATGAGGTGGCCAAAGTACTGGAGTTTCAGCTTTAGCATCATTCTTCCAAAGAACACCCAGGGCTGATCTTTAGAATGGACTGGTTGGATCTCCTTGCAGTCCAAGGGACTCTCAAGAGTCTTCTCCAACATCACAATTCAAAAGCATCAATTCTTCGGCGCTCAGCTTTCTTCACAGTCCAACTCTCACATCCATACATGACCGCTGGAAAAACCATAGCCTTGACTAGACAGACCTTTGTTGGCAAAGTAATATCTCTACTTTTGAATATGCTATCTAGGTTGGTCATAACTTTCCTTCCAAGGAGTAAGCGTCTTTTAATTTCATGGCTGCAGTCACCATCTGCAGTGATTTTGGAGCCCCCAAAAATAAACTCTGACACTGTTTCCACTGTTTCCCCATCAAGTAATGGGACCAGATGCCGTGATCTTCGTTTTCTGAATGTTGAGCTTTCAGCCAACTTTTTTACTCTCCTCTTTCACTTTCATCAAGAGGCTTTTTAGTTCCTCTTCACTTTCTGCCATAAGGGTGGTGTCATCTGTATATCTGAGGTTATTGATATTTCTCCCGGCAATCTTGATTCCAGCTTGTGCTTCTTCCAGCCCAGCGTTTCTCATGATGTACTCTGCATAGAAGTTAAATTAGCAGGGTGACAATATACAGCCTTGGCGGACTCCTTTTCCTATTTGGAATCAGTCTGTTGTTCCATATCCAGTTCTAACTGTTGCTTCCTGACCTGCATGTAGGTTTCTCAAGAGGCAGGTCAGGTGGTCTGGTATTCCCATCTCTTTCAGAATTTCCCACAGTTTATTGTGATCTACACAGTCAAAGGCTTTGGCAAAGTCAATAAAGCAAAGGTAGATGTTTTATAGGTGGATAAACAGATGAATTAACTAAAAGAGTCAAAAACCACTGAGACAAGCTCTGATCACAATTAAAATGAGCTTCTCTAGATGGAAGCAACCCAAGTGTCCACTGACATGAGTAGAGAAACAAAATGGGCTAACACACATAATGGGAGAGTATTCAGCCTTAAAACAGAGGGGAATCCTGTCACATGCTACAACTTGGGTGAACATTGAGGATGTTACATTCAGTGAAATAAGCCAGTTATAAAGAGACAAATATTGCAAGAGCCCACTTATATGACATATCTGAATAAAGTCACAGAGACAGGAAGTAGCATGGTGGTTGCCAAAAGCACGTGGGCCCAGGGGAGTGGGTGGAAGTCATTGCATGATGGGTCCAGAGTTTCAGTTTTGCAAGATGAAAACGTTCTGGAGATTGGTGGCACAACAATATGCATATGCTTACCACTAATGAACTGCACATTTAAAAATAGTTAAGAAGGTAAATTTTATGTTATGTGTATTTTACCATGATTTTTTTAAAAAAGAAAGCATATACAGTAAAGATGAGTTTCTTTTTTCTGCACAGAGGCTTTTGTTATGCTGTCATCTGATGTGATGACACTGTGGTCTGGAAATGTAGGAGGATGTACTATCTGACGCTAAGTTGCTTATTATATACAGTCAACATCCTACTGGTTCTTCATACGCTACGTCCTCTGGCTAGGGCTGGCTACATAATGTACAGAGCCTAGTGGAAAATGAAAATGCAGGCCTTGTTGTTCAAAAAGTTGTTCCAAAAATGGTATTAAAATATGACACTTTGGGATTTCCCTGGTGGTCCAGTGGGGGACCTGAGATGCCTGGGGTTCAATCCCAGGGTCCAGAACATCTCCTGGAGAAGGAATTGACAACCCACTCCAGTGTTCTTGCTTGGAGAATCCCATGGACAGAGGAGCCTGACAGTCCATGGGGTAGCCCAGAGTCAGACAGGTTTGAGTGCCTAACACTTTCACTTTCAAAATGTAAAGCGTTTTGTTTCTTCTTGGACTTTAAGGTATCATAGGATTGTTTGTTTTGTTTTTTTGTTTGCTGAGTTTTTTTGTGATTAAGTGATACTGCTGCTGCTCTCATATTAAGTGATACTGCTGCTGCTAAGTCACATCAGTCGTGTCCGACTCTGTGCGACCCCGCAGACACCAGCCCACCAGGCTCCTCTGTCCCTGGGATTCTCCAGGCAAGAGTACTGGAGTGGGTTGCCATTTCCTTCTCCATTAAGTGATACTAAGTAAAGAAAAGGTACAAATTAAAATATGGCCATGAATTTTATCCAGTGCAATGCCAGTTTTAAATGCAAAAAGAAGACCATTTAACTTGTAAGCAGAATGGCCAAAAATTACATTTCAATTTCCATAGCTCTCCCATGCATTCACATTTCATTCTCACCAGAACTGTGGAAACTGCACAAAGCTAACTCACCTTTTTTATTTCATTTTTTAATATGCATACATTTCACCACTGAAATATGTGCATATTACCGAGCTCTACATTGAGCTCACTGAAGAGTAAAGAACTTTAAAAGACTTTGAAAAAAGGACATTCCCAGTATTCTTATCTGGGATATCCCATGGATAGGGGAGCCTAGCAGGCTACAGTCCATGGAGTCACAAAAGAGTTGGACATGACTTAATGACTAAACAACAAATACTACCTTACAGAACACACTGCACTTGATGCTCAGCAAATGCTTTTTATTCGTTAGGCTTATCGAGGTATAACTTACATAGTTTAATGTTCCCTCTCTTAAATGTACAGTTCAGTGAGTTGTTAAGTGCATGCGGTTGTACAACTGCCACCACAATAAGGATCTAGAACATTGCCTTCACCTGAGAAGGTTCCTTTGTGCCCCTTTACAGTTCATTTCTTTCTCCCTTGTTTAAAATGTATTAATTTTTGGCTTTGCTGGGTCTTCCTTGTTGCATGTGGGATTTCTCTAGTTGCAGCAAGCAGGGGCTACTTCTCACTACGGTGGCTTCTCTGGTCGTGGGACACAGTCTCTAGGCTTGCTGTCTTAGTTGCCCCAAAGCATGTGAGGTCTTCCCCAGCCAGGGATCGATCCCGTGTCCTCTGCGTTGGCAGGTGGACTCCTAACCACTGGGCCACCAGGGAAGTCCTACAGTTCATCTCTTGCCCTACCCCTCACTCCTGGCAACTGCTGGTCTGATTTCTGTTCTTACAGTTTTGCCTTTTCCAGAATGTCATCTAAATGAAATCAAACAGTATATATAGCCTTTTGTGTCTGGCTTCTTTCACTTAGCATAATGTAAAATTCATCCATATTGTTATATGTATCAGTAATGTGTTTCCATTGAATGGATGTACCACAATTTATTTATCCATTTACTAGTTGATGGGCATTTAGGCATTTCAAGTTTGGAGCTATTATGAACCAGGTTGGTAGAAGTATTCATGAATAGGTCTTTGCTATAAACATTAACATACAGATTATGTGAACACATGCTTTCATTTCTCTTGGATTTGCCCAGGAGTAGGATTGCTGGGTTGTATGGTGAGAGTATGTTTAACTTTATGAGAAACTGCTTAACTGTTTTTCAAAGTAGTTATGTCATTTTTGGCATCCTCAACAACAAACTAGATTTTCAGTTGCTCTGCATCCTTGCTAGAACTTGGTATTGTCAGTCTTTTTAATTTAACTTAGCTATTCAAGTAGGTATGTTGTGGTATCTCATTGTGGTTTAAATTTGCATTTCTCTTCCCACAAGCATTAAGCATCTCTTACTGTGCTTATTTGGCATGGGAATGTCTTCATTGGTAAACTGTCCCATTCTTTTACCTATTTTTAAAATATTGGGTTTTTCTTATTATTGAGTATGTATGTGTGTATTTGTATGTATGTGTATGATATACACTGTCTTCCCAGGTGGCACTAGTGGTAAAGAACCCACTTGTCAGTGCAGGAGACATAAGAGACCTGGGTTTGATCCCTGGGTCAGGAAGATCCCCTAGAGGAGGGCAAGGCCACCCACTCCAGTATTCTTGCCTGGAGAATCCCATGGACAGAGAAGCCTGGCAGTCTACAGTCCATAGGGTTGCACAGAGTCAGACATGACTGAAGCAACTTAGCACCCACATGTGTGTGTTATATATATATATATATTTATATATAATTTTTACATTTTGATGAAGTCCAGTTTATCATTTTCTTTTCTGAATCATGCTTTCTTTTACTTATTCAAGAAACCGTTGCCTAACACAAGGCCATAATGATTTTTCTCCTATATTTTCTTCTAGAAAGTTTATAATGTTAACTCTAGCATTTAGATCTGTGATCTGCTTCTAGTTATTTTGAACAGAACACTTATTACTTGATGTGTAGCTCTGTTGCCCAGAATTTGACCATTGAGAATCTAACTCAGGAGAAAAAAGACACAGGTCATAGAATGAAGACCAGGGCCCGGTCAGAAAGCTTGGAATTGTTTCTTAAAGACCCTGAATAAGAACATTGTATATGCTTTTTAAATTAGCAAAATTTTGCTATTTAAAGGTTTGTGTTTCAATAAACTTTGAAATTCCAGCTCATGGATGCTATCTAGAGCAAAATCCTCAAGTGGACTGGCGGATGAGTACAACCCTCTGGATATTTATGATTAACCTCCTGGATGTTGAAAAAATTCCAAACCTGTTTTATTAGACGTGAAATGGGTATGATCATACGTAACGTGAAGTTACTTTATAGGCTTGCACAGTGTGAGTCAGAAGCTGTGTAGAGGGTCCTCAGGGATCCCAAATTTAATTGTGATTATTGCTAATTATACTAATTCTCAATGAAAACTGCTGCCAGAAAGTTTGCCCATGACATCACTAATAAGGGGTCCATTGACTTGCATGTGTTGTGAGCATATTAATTGTAATTATTGCTTTGGCAGCTGCAACGTCTAACTCCATAGGTGTTTGTTCCATTAATGATTCATTATTTCAAAGTATTCTGGCAGTGATGAGTCTGTGTTACAGACCAAGGCCCTCCTGTGATGAAATGTCATTATTTTGTGGGATTTCTGACTCTTCTTTCATGGAAGACAACCTCAAATCATTTTGCCGTTAACACATGGTATAATGGTTTAAAACTGGAGTAGGAGAAAATGATTTCAGTTTAACCACTGTTTTGTGTTTTTTTTTTTTTTTTTTACCCCTTACCCTGGGAGCAGGTGCCTTCCCGTAAATATTTTTCTGAAATGGAAGTTGCCATGGGAAGTGGGTGGGTGGTCTGGATATCAGACTAAGGGCCTGGCAGTCAGGGGTCTGGATCTATCTTTGTGTCTGAAGGCCCAGGGCAATGGCAATAAATACACAAGTCTAAAGGAAAGGAGAGATGTGGCCCGGAGCCTGAACTCAGCAAAAAGATAAAGAGAACTGCCTTCCAACAACTATTGTTAAACAGCACTTTCTATGTGACATGCTTTCAACCTTTACTTACTCTCCACTGCAGCCCTATGAGTTAGGACAGGACTCTCACAGGGAAAATAGGAAAAAACAGCCGCCCAGGAGGAGGTAATCAGGGCTTCCCTGTCTGCTGGGCTTTTTCAGCTAGTCTTTGATAACATTTTGAATTATGAGTTTTTCAGGGGTTTGAAACCCTTGCCCTTTGAGTTAAGTTTTTTGCCCTTAACTTTTTAGTATTAAAAACATTCAAAAGTAGAGAGAGATGCATAATAAACTTCCATGACTTCATCTTCAACAATTATAAAGTCATGACCCATCTAATTTTACCTACCTCCTACCCCTTTCACCCCACCTTGCTGAATTATTTTACAGCAAATTCCAGATCTGTTCCAGATCTGTAAATACTTTGATACCTGTCTCTAAAAGATAAAGATTTTCTTCTAAGTCATAAGTTATAACACCTAAAAGAAATTATTAACAATTCCTTTAAAGTCAGTCAGTTTTCCCAACTATCTCATAAATATTTTTTCTTTAGTTTCTTTATTAGAACCAGAATTCAAATTAAATTCCACAAGCTACAATTGGTTGATGTCTCTCAAGCATCTTTTAATCTAGGGGTTTCCTGACTGTTTCCAAACTGCTTTTGCTTTTTTCTTGTTGTTTATTTATTTAAGAGATGAAACCATTTCTCTTGTGGGATTTTATCTTGCATTTTTGTTGATTGCATCCCCATAGTGTTTTTAAAAATAACTTCATTTGTTCTTATATTGTCGGAAAACGGTGGTCAAATCGAGATTTGACAGATTAGGTGTGAATTTTTTGCTAAGAGTACATCATAGGGCTGTATATTTCAATCAAAATGCTCATGATTGCCTCTCTTTTCAGTGGTAACCACTGATGATTGTTGTCTGGACCCGTTCATTCATTAGGAGTTTCAAAATGGTGATCTTCTATCACATAGTAGCTGGAACACTTCCATAAAGAAAAAGTTCCCCTCACTTACTTTTTTGGTTATGCAGTGATACAGTTGATATAGGAAAGGCAGAATGAATGCTTGATTTTCCTTATAGATTATCAAAATATTGAGTTAGTTCTCTAATTGCTTCCCAAGTTTTATAGTTAAGTTTTTTAATATTCTGAATTTCAGTGTGATTGCATGGCTCTAAACATGTGTAAATGTTTGTTTTACTTTATTGGATCTATTATCATTGTGGATGCTCAAAACGGCCCATATTTGAGAAATGGCAGCCCCTTCACGCTGACGTCTGATACTTTCTGACATGGCTCTTGTATTGTTTTCTAGGGCTGCTGTCACAAAGTATCACAAAGTGTGTGGCTTTAAAACAACAGATGGCAACCCACTCCAGTATTCTTGCCTGGAGAATGCCATGGACGGAGGAGCCTGGTGGGCTACAGTCCACAGGGTCGCAAAGAGTCAGACACGACTGAGCGACTTCACTTCACTTCAAAGCAACAGAAACTTATTATATAGTTCTGAAAGCTAGAAGTCTGAAATAAAGATGTTGGCAGGGTTGGTTTCTTCTGAAGATACTGAGAAGAATCTGTTCCACACTTCTCTCCCAGCTTTTGGCACTTGCCAGCAATTCTTAGTGTCTAGACTTCCCTCTTCTATACACATACCACTCACTGGATTCAGTTCAGTTCAGTCGCTCAGGCGTGTCCAACTCTTTGCGACCCCATGAATCCCAGCACGCCAGGCCTCCCTGTCCATCACCAACTCCTGGAGTCCACTCAAACTCATGTCCATCGAGTCGGTGATGCCGTCCAGCCATCTCATCCTCTGTTGTCCCCTTCTCCTCCTGTCCCCAGTCCTTCCCAGCATCAGAGTCTTTTCCAATGAGTCAACTCTTCTCATGAGGTGGCCAAAGTACTGGAGTTTCAGCTTTAGCATCAGTCCTTCCATAGAACACCCAGGGCTGATCTCCTTCAGAATGGACTGGTTGGATCTCCTTGCAGTCCAAGGGACTCTCAAGAGTCTTCTCCAACACCACAGTTCAAAAGCATCAATTCTTCGGCGCTCAGCTTTCTTCACAGTCCAACTCTCACATCCATACATGACCACAGGAAATACCATAGCCTTGACTAGACAGACCTTTGTTGGCAAAGTAATGTCTCTGCTTTTGAATATGCTGTCTAGGTTGGTCATAACTTTCCTTCCAAGGAGTAAGTGTCTTTTAATTTCATGGCTGCAATCGACCATCTACAGTGATTTTGGAGCCCCCAAAAATAAAGTCTGACACTGTTTCCCCATCTATTTCCCATGAAGTGATGGGACCAGATGCCATGATCTTCGTTTTCTGAATGTTGAGCTTTAAGCCAACTTTTTCACTCTCCTCTTTCACTTTCATCAAGAGGCTTTTTAGTTCCTCTTCGCTTTCTGCCATAAGGGTGGTGTCATCTGCATATCTCACTGGATTAGGGGTCACCATAATCCAGTATCACCTCATTTTAACTTGATTATATCTGCAAAGGCTCTATTTCCAAATAAGGTCATATTCACAGATACCAGAAGTTAGACTTTGAACATATCTTTTGAGCGACAAAATTCAACATCCAACAACACCAGTAGTTTTGATAACTTTATTGCTTTCTGGCAAAACAAAATGTAGCAGACTCATTTTTTTACATTTCCTGCTGCGGGTGCAGAATTGACTCACTCCTTTAAGTTGGAGATGATATTTACGGACTACAATCTGAGAATTGGGGTTGTTCATTTTTACTGAGTTAGTCATTGGTTTTAGACCTTTTCAAAAGATAGACTTGGAAATGCTTTCATATTTTTAAGAATAAAACATATTATAAATTTATAAGTCTCACTTCCAATCCAAATTCAAGATGCCAAGACTTCCCCTCATCAAACTATCCCCTACCAGTGCTTTCTCCCATGGGAAAGTTCTCATTTTCAATGACACAGTATAATTATTCTTTACTTTATCACATAATACACACACAATTGTCTCAAAATAAAACTAACACTGCCATTAACAATGTGATTACTTAAAACAGTTTATGGTCTTTAAAATTATTCTTGTAATTCTTTTTGTCCTCTGAGTACATTCCGCTCAGGATGGTCAGTGAATTTACTGCATTGGCAAAACTAATACAATTATGTAAAGTTTAAAAATAAAATAAAATTAAAAAAAAAAATGTCATGGGAAATCGTTTTTCTGTGGTAGTTATGTCACCAACATGGTGCACAGTTAGGTTCATTTATATCCATTTATTTTCAGTGCTTAAGAATTGTCTTTTTAATTTAAATTTTGTTATTATAAATATATAGAATATTATAGAATATTTTCGGAGCTTCAAAGTCTAATCTACAGTGCAAAGTATAATTGTAGAAATCTACTTCTGTGCCAGTTCTCACCACCTTGTCTCCTCCTCCTTCAAAAGTAGTCATTTAAATGTTTTTATCCTTGCATTTTTGCATGTTGTATTTTGCAATCTTGTTGAACTCATTTATTAGTTCTAATCGTTTTTTAGTAGATTCATTAGGATTTTCTAGGTATAACATCATGCCATCTGTAAAAACAGTTTTCTTTATTTTTTTTTCCAATCTGGATGCTTTTTGTTTCTGTTTATTACCTAATTGCTCTGGCTGGAATCTCCAGTACAATGTTGAATAAAAGTGGCAAGATAGGTCATCCTTGTCTTGGTCCTCATTTTAGGGGAAAACCTTCATTCTTTGACTATTAGTATGATGCTAGCTGAAAGTTTTTCATAGATGCTGTTTATCAGGTTGAGGAAGTTCCTGTCTCTTTCTAGTTTGTTGAATGTTTTTTATCATGAAATAGTGTTGGATTTTGTCAAATGCTTTTCTGCATCTATCGAGATGATCATTTTGATGTTTTTTGTTTGCTTTTTCTTCTATTTATATGGTGTATTACATTAATTGGTTTTCAGATATTAGACCAACCTTGTATTCCTGGGGTAAATTCCACTTGGCTGTGGTGAATAATTCTTTTTATATGTTGTTGGGTTGGTTTGTTACTATTTGTTGAAGGTTTTTGTGTCTATATTCATAAGAGCTATTTATCTGCAATGTTCTTTTCTTATGTCTTTGTATGGTTTTCATATCACAGAATGAGTCGAGAAGTGTTCCTTCTAATTTTTTGGAATAGTGGTTTATTTTTAACTATATAAAAATATATGCTTATTTTTTATTTGTTCTCATTACTTTTTATACCTTTGTTATAGTCCACTGAGTGGGTATACCAATGTTTTTACAAGCTTCTTATTGGTAAACACCTGAATTATTTTCAGTCCGTTGCTATTACAACTCACATGGCACTGAAGTACTCTAGTAATACGTCTTTGCATACGGCATATGTCCTCAGAAGTAAGACTGATGAGTCAAGTAGGTACGTGTGAACTTTGCCAGATATTGCCAAAATTCTTTTTCTTAGAGCTTAAATGATTTCACTTTTTCTTTTTTTCCACATTACATGGCTTGTAGAATCTTAGTTCCTCAACAAGGGACCAAACTCGGGCCCTTGACCATGAGAGTGCAGAGTCCCTCTGGACCACCAGGGAATTACCACATTTTGTTTAAAAGGAGAGTGAGTCTGCACAGCTTTATCAACAAAGTGTTTTTATTTGTTTATTTTAGCCATTCTGGTAGATAATAAGTAGTAATTTGCATTCATTTCATTATGAGTTTAAGCATCTTTTCACATGGCTAAGAGCTATTTGCACATCTCTCTTTATGAACACCCTGTTTATATCTCTAGCCTATTTATCTAAAAAGTAGTCAAACATTTTTTCTGTTTTTAGAATATTTTGTATATTAGAATATTGAAATTTTTGTCTGTAGTTTAAAATTGCAATTTTCCCCCAGACTAACACTTGTCTTTTTACTGTGCTCATGGAATTTTCTTTTCCCATGCAAAAATTTTGATTTTCAGTTTTTATAGTCAATTCTCTAGATCTTATTTCTGAACCAAGCAGCAGCATAGGAGCAATTAAGAAAGAACCCTGATCTGAGCAGTCCAAGTCCAAAGAAATCACTGGCTGAATGTCCAGAGACTTCAACCTAATGATTCCTCTCAGCACCACTGATGTCCGCATTCCTCATTATCTTAATGCAGTTATTACCTGATAAACTATAGATTTCCGAGGAACTCTCCCTCTTCTTAGAATCTCTTTTCTTCACAGAGCTCCTGTGGACTTGGATTGATGAAAGCGATATTGTGATGGTGTGGACATGGGGGAGGATCCCAAGAGCAGGAAAGCTCTGGATGAAGCTGAGGGGCCTCAGACAGTGCAAAATGTGGCTGACAAATGTGTTTCCCTCTTAGGCCACTGCCACGAGAAGAGAGAGACGTTTTCTTCAACGAACATTCTTCTTCTTGGAAACTAATTGTAGCTTTCTCCAGGGCTTCCCCCCCGCGCCCCCCCCCCCCCGCCCCGCCCCGCAGAATAAAACAAACTCTTCAGGTCTTACAAGTATCTGGGAGAGACTTTCAAAGTTTTGTAGATAATGCTGGATTTCTCTCATTTTTATAGACTTACAGGCTGTAGGCATAGTAACTGTTCATCATACAAAGGAAACAGCATAATAGTGTACATTTCCCTCTTTTCCTTGGCAGGTGAGTTCTGCCAAATGGACTGCACATTTGGCTTCATATGTTTATTTTTGCATATCTTTAAGTGTTTAATTATAATGTATTTAAAATATAATTTTAAAAAAGCAACCAGAAAGTGACATAACAGTCAGCACATACCTACCACCCATTCTCTTACCTGAATTCCTACATGAAGCATTTAAAAAAAATTAAACTTCAAATACTGGATTGAACAACTCTCTGCACTATAGAATGTTATATGCATTTTATATAAAATACATATAAACATGTAAATAGATTCTTTGTTTTCACCTGGGTTTGAATACAGTTGGGGCAGGGGTTGTTGTTAGGCTACTCTTGCTATTCTGCTCCTGATAATTGGTTCCTGTCTTATATCTCTGTAGAGCTTGTCCTTTCTCCTTCATTTCATGACTTGCAATAGAGGATACATTGGACCTAATTTCCTCCTTTAATTGTCCCCAAACTTGCAGTTGGTTTAGGAACAATGCCAGGCAGTCCTCAACACGGAACACAAAGTCTCCTATGTCTGGTTATAATTTAGAAATGGTCCCATTAACTTTAACATACCCCTTGCTACTGGGTTGTGTTGAACTTCCAGGAAGCTGAGCCTTATCTCTAGGTAGGAATTTAGACAGATAGTGTACAAAAGTTGAGAACATGTTACACTTCTGACACATTAGTTCCTAATTATTTGGTTCCAGGCTCTGCCCATGTTGCATGCAGAGCAGGCCTTTACCAGGACCCTTGGAGAGTTTTGTAGCTTAAACTGATTTAATTTAAAACAAATGGATCCATGTGATTATCTCAACCACAAATACGTAACACAATGTGTAATATATTTAAAAGGCAAGATGAAATTTAGTAATAGAATTTCAGAACTATTTGAAAGAAAGGGATTTTGAGGGGAAAGAAAGGAAGGAGTGAGTTGGTGACGCCAGTTTGATTATTTTCAAATACCACAACTGAACTTGGATTTGTACAGTAAGGGCCATGGTGTTGTAAAGGATACCAGCAGGAATCTAAATGCTGGTGAAGGAATACATGACAAGGCTTCAGACACCCAGAACACTGTAAAATGTGTGTGCTAAATTTATTTTCTATAGGAAAATTTCCTGATTTACATACTCTATCAAGGAATTATCTAGGTAGAAATACAGTCTTTGCTGTGATGGCTTTTCTCATCCCTTTAATTTTTGTTACTGGCTACTCATGCACTCTATTGCTATCCCAACACATGTGCCTTCCACATAGACCAATCCTATAGTAGTTCTAGTAACAGCAAGCACTCACTGAGCTCTGAATATGTCCTAGACATTGTTCTAAGCAGTATATAGTACTTCATTTAGTTCCTACAACAACCTTATGGGGCTGATACTGATCTTGCTCTTGCATATTAGGAAGGAGCAGAGATGTTAACTTGCCTGAGATGAAACCTAGAATGTCATTCTTAACCATTATATAATATCTGCCTTCCTAAGCATACCAAACATCTGGTGAGAAATGTCTTATGTAATGAAAGAATTCCTTAAGACCAGATGATTTTGAGTAAATACGAAGGACTAAATATTTCAAAATTACAAAAATAAATGAGGTTCTTAATGAAGTGTGACAACAGGCTTTCAAAGCATTAGATATGTGAATTTTAATACATCTGATTGAAAATCAACCACATTTCTTCATAATCATACCCACTGTGATAGATTTATTAGGTTGAAATATACAAAAGTATCTAGAGTTGACTCTTTGATTAGAAACAACTGCTGAATTTCAATTGGTTCAATCTAATAACTTTAGACACTATTGAAAAGATGATATTTCTTAGGGCTCAGACCTGTTTGTCCATGCAGAAGCAGTAATTATTGAGGGTTAACCATGCCAAACACTATGTCACATGAATCTTCCCCCCCAAAATTCTCAGTTTTCAATAGGAGATAGACAATAAGTATACAAATAATTACAATTAAAATAAGATTATTGCAATCCAGAAGTTCTGCATAAAGTGCCTTGGGAATATTCAGACAAGGACATTCATGTGAGCCTAGAGAAGATAGGAAAGTCTTCACACAGAAGAGAAGGTCTGATTGGGTGTAAGCAAGGAATAGAAGTTTGTCAGTACTGCTGAAAAGGACATTAAAAACAACCAACAGATTTTAACTTCTAATGGAGCAGAGTGATATTTTTTAGAGTCATCAATTTTTCTTAGGGGCAGTGTTATAGACATGCCTGACCTACCTGCTTTCAAATCGGTGTTATGCCTCCTCAGAGTATGTCTTGGGACAAGTTATTTCATGTCTACAATGTGGAAATATTAATACCTGCCTCATAAAATTATTTTGATCAATTACATAGTGTATGCTAATAGCTCAGCAAAATCATACATTCATTGTACATAACCAAATATGTGACTATTTTTATACTTGTTGCCTAGTTTACTTCTTTCTTAGGACTTCCCTGGTGGCTCAGATGGTAAAGCATCTGTCTACAATGTGGGAGGGAGACCTGGGTTCGAGCCCTGGGTTGGGAAGATCCCCTGAAGAAGGAAATGGCAATCCACTCCAGTACTATTGCCTGGAAAATCCCATGGACAGAGGAGCCTGGTAGGCTACAGTTTATGGGGTCGCAAAGAGTCGGACACGACTGAATGACTTCACTTTCACTTACTTCTTTGTTAACCAGCACATTTCTGGACCAACATCAGGGAGCTGTCAGTAGTACTTTCCATGAAAGCCATGGACCATGAGGTTGGGAGTGGGTGCAGGTATTGCATTGGGTGGATGATACATACCTGGGAGAGCTTCCCATCAGGCCACAGTGTGGTGCAGAATTTTCCCAGAAATGTGTGGTATCTGCTTGTCATCTTGCAAGTGTTTGTGTGAGCTTTAAGAACAAACTTGTCAGCACTGGGAACACAAGAGTTCCCAGATGGCTTTTTCAAGGACTTTTGATCTCTGCTGTCTTTGATTTGAATGTTCCACAGAGATCTGAAAGCAGATTTCTTATTGCATCCTTAAACATGGCTGTGCAAAATTGAGCACATTATTGGCACAATCAGCCTCTGGTTTAACTATAGATAGCCAGTAGAGCAACTGTGCATCTGATACCATTGACTGAGCCATGATTCGCTGGCATTGGGAGCTCTGCAGACTTCTCAAAAGAGCTTTGGAAGTGCTAGTTGTGTGTCCACCAGTGGTCAGTGGGAAGAAGAGCTCTAATTGCAGAATCTTGCCTGTGAAGTGGCTGCCAGATTTTGTCCTGCTGAGGTCAACTGTCTTTATTTTCGAGTAGTTTTATTAGCTTCACCCACAAGCTGTAATATATTAAAGACAGCAGTTTAAGAGCTGCAAATGTTGAGGTCCTGGAACACAAGCCCACAGTAAAGTCAGCCATGGTCAAACAAGGCTTAGTACAACCTGCCTCCCTGGGCTGGCTTCCTGCAGAGAATCAAAGTTAAAAGGAAGACAGTCCAACCTCTGCATGGTGGGCCTTTAGCCACTGGAGAGTAAGAAAGGTCTGCATCTTAAGACCTGGAGTACAACAAAAAGGAGGGCTTGGCTGTTGGAGACCTGTTGTCTATGAAACATAAGCAGAGCCACAATTCAGTCCATAAAATTCCTTTTATTTGTTCGTCTCATCTCAGTATTTTGCAAGCACTAACACCAGAGTCATTGCTTACGCTCTGCAAAGGGTTAACCACAGATTTACTTGTGCTTTAGTTGTTCCAAAGCCTCTTCCCCTTATGGCTGTGTTCTGATATAACCTCAGTGCCACCCAAAGCAATAAATAGCAGAGGAGTTGGGGTAAATCCAATTATTTTTTTCCACAGCATCTTTCATTGTAAGTATGTCAGATTTTTAAAAATGAGACTCCATAAACCACATCATCGCAGAGTCCTGTTGCTGTCTCCCGGGGTCTCAGAGTTCCAAACGCTTGCCTTTTTGGATCTCGAGTTGATGTGACCCTGGGGACTGGTTAGAGTGACTAAAAACACTCCTGGCACTGGATCACCTTGTGGCCGAGGTGAAACAGGGATCTTGTTTTCAAGAGGTTGGAGGAGAACTCAGGGGAAAGGGCCCAATAGGGGGCGGTGTGCTCTTTGGGACTTGGGAGAATTGACCCTTGACCTTCTCAATCTTTAGACCTTAGAAGCTCCTTGCTGGTCACACACGTTCACATCCGTCTTGGCAGCCTGAACCCCCACGTCCTCAGAAATTCCTAGAAGTGTAAAGACAAAATCAGCCCCAGGATGTTGGCAGGATTCAACGTGTTACTAAAAATGGGTCTTTGTGGATGGAGACTTAGGAGTTTCAAGTGAAAAAGGAAAAGAAAATTTATGTAATTATCGGTGGCTCCAGTGACTTCAGTTCTTCTGAAATGGTTCATTACCAGCGATTGAAATCGGGTCTCAGGAACATTGCCTCCCAGCGAGTGAGAAGGGTATCTCTCTGCAGCCCCTTTCTCCTCCCTTCCATCTCAGCCATGTGTCACTGGGGAATCCCTCAGGAAACTCTTCATGGAGGGTTGCACTTGACAGGCTCCTAACTGTTCTGTGAGTGCCACAACCCATATTGACAGAGACTCCCAGCTCCTGCCTCCTCGCTCCCTCTGGGTCCTTTCCCAAACACTAAATAGTGGGATGGGGAGAGAAGAGAGCTTCTCTTCCAAACAGCAGAGGCGGCAGGCCGGATGAATGTATTCCCTGAGCCTGGCCAGCTCCCTGGCCGATACCTACACCAGGTCGGCGCGCGAGGCTCAGGTCTGCGTGGGGCTGGGAGGAGGGGGACAGCTTTCCATGACAGCCTCCCTTATTCACGACCGTCTTTCTCTCAGCCAAAACTGTATTTCCTGGTACCTCTCTCGGGGTTGTGAAGGAGGAACAGTTGGATCATTTGATTAGCTTTTTCCCAGAACAGGGACCCTCCCATCTCTGTTTACTTTCCTGTGAGTGAAGGAGGAGGCCCAAGAACGGGGCGCCTGCTGGGGCTGCTCCTGAAACAGAAACAGCCCCAGATTCGGCCTTGGTTTTACTAACTGGATCAATTCTCCCACATCAGGTAGACACCTGCCAACACTTGCCCCCTCCACTCCCTGGGAAAACTGCTTCCAGGGGTCCCCCTGCCGCTCCTCTCACAGACAAAGAAAACGCCTTACTTCTCAAGGACCACCTGTTTGGGATATTTTGTTTTTTCATTTGTGGTTTAAAAAAAAACCCACATAGGGTACAATGGACATGGGTTTGGGTGGACTCCGGGAGTTGGTGATGGACAGGGAGGCCTGGCATGCTGTGGTTCATGGGGTCACAAAGAGTCGGACACAACTGAGCGACTGAGCTGAACTGAACTGAGGGTACAATTTACCATCCTAATCATGTTTAATTGTACAGTTCAGTGGTGTTAACTGTACTCACATGGGGCTTCCTTGGTGGCTCAGACAGTGAAGAATCTGCCTGCAATGTGGGAGACCTGGGTTTGACCCTTGGGTCAGGAAGAGCCCCTGGAGGAGGGCATGGCAACCCTCTCCAGTATTCTTGCCTGGAGCATCCCCATGGACAGAGGATTTTGGAGGACTACAGTTCATGGGGTTGCAAAAATACTCACATAGTGTGTACCAGACCTCTAGGACTCTTTCATCTCCAAATGAAACTCTCCTCATTGAACACCTCTCTGTTTTCCCCTCCCTCCAGCCTCTGGAAGCCATCATTCTACCTCCTCTGAGTTTATCAACTTTAGATATCTTATGTAAGTAGAAACATACACTATTTGTCTTTTTGTGACTAGTTAATTTTACTTATTAAAATGTCTTCAAGTTTTATCCATGCAGCATGTGACGGGGTTTCCTTCTTTTTCAAAGCTTAATAATATTCCATTTGCTTATCCATTCAGCTGTCAATTGGTGTCTCAGTTACTTCCACTTTTGGCCATTGTGAACAATGCTGCAATCAACATGAGGGTGCAGATATCTCTGTAAAATCCTGCTTTCAATTCTTTCACATGTACACCCAGAAGTGGGGTTGCCAGATCAAAGGTTTCAGGCTCCTGCCCTCAGATGCACTCTTTATATTCCCACATCCCTTCCACAGCGGTAAGTTGTAGAATGTTCTTTTTCCCCCAAATCAATCCCACTGGGCAAAGAACAAGCTGGGGCTGGCTTTTGCTCCAATCCCAAGTCAAAGAATGAGGACTTTTCATTTTCAGTCTCTGATGGCCCAGTTGGGTTCTTATCATCAATAGTCAGATGCAGACCCTCACTTAGCTCAACTACCTGCCACCCTCACAGGTCTTTCTAGCATCTCTAGCATGCCCCATCATGAAGGCCAAGGTTCCCCTGCTCTCTAGACAGTCACTGTCATTCTGGACTGATCCCAGCTCCCCATCCTCATGCTTATGTTAAAGTCAGGCGGACTCTCTTCCCTACAGGGTGGTGACTCATTAAGCACCGCTTGGTCGCTTCTGCTAGACAGGCTGGCAGTGGAGGAGGGACAGTGGTTTGGCTGCCCACCCAGCCTGAGGAGCTTTGATCTTCTGCAAGAGGAGCTCATCACTGTCATACTTCAGAGAGGCAGGAAGACCGGCAGGGAAACTGTAAGAGTGGTCCTTTACCCAACCCTAACAAACACACCCACACATGCATATACACATGTGCACACACAGAGCATCAAGCATTCCTGGCCACTCCAGCCTATGGTTCCCAATTCTAATCATTTTGTGTTCCATTCTCAGCTTCGAACTTGAAGTTTTGGCCTCCAAAAATGAAGTAAAAGGTAACATTCCTTCAGAATGAAGACTAAAAAAGTGTTCCAAATTTTGTCATTCTGTTTTGTATTCACCTTATTTATCACAGTCACTGCAGGCTTTATACGTAAGTAGAGAAGATTTCAGAATAATTAGAAACCCCACCAAAATAGCTTCTCTACCAAGTTGTATTGGAGCAAAAGAATCATTTCTTTGGTTTGTATTGCTCTCACTAGACTTTTAAAAAATGCAAATATGCCTAATAGGAGTAACAAATTGTCACTAACACTTTACTATAATTTAGTCTGTCAGATGGCTTTCCTCTAGGGGATGTGGGGGAGGCAGGAATGGGAAAAAACACAGAAAGTAGAGTTGGGGAAACATTCGTGAATTTCATTTATTTCCCAATTTTTCCCAGTATCAGTTCTGTGTATGTTTTGAGCCAAAATTTCATGAATCTTTGTGTTTCAGCATTTGTCCACCTTAGGAAAAATGGAGTGAGCAAGTTAGCCAAATCATTTCTGACATCTCAATTTTACATGCTGGTACCATGTTATGAAATATTGTATGGGAGGGAGGCATCCCCGAATGTTTATCTGTTTGTCTCTTGTCCTAATTAAGTCCATGTGGATCCCATGTGACTTCAGAGTATGAAGACCACGTTTCCAAGATTGTTTTGCTTTATATTTTCCTTTAGTGTGCTGCCTCAATTAGAGAGGGAACAAATCAATATTTGGATTTGGAGGTAAGGTACTGAGAGAGAATTGTTTGGGCTGTAAAGTGAGGAGGGACTATATGAGCTCTGAAGTCATCAAATAGAAATTTCCTGGTGTTAGTTAAGATACTTTTGGATGAAACAACTAGAAATCAAATTGAGCTAGCTGAAGCACAATGTGGAGTGTGGGGGGGGTGGCTTGAGGATAAGGGGTGTCTCATGGAGCCCGAGGGCAGGAATGTAGCCTAGCCTGAGGAACTGAGGCCTGGGAAGCTTGTCAGCAACCCAGGAACAAACTCTGCCTCTCATTTCTGCTGCCTTCTGAACATCTGCTTCTCCTTTCCTCTCTCACTGCAGACCAGATTCCTCTGGTTCTCCAGCCACATTGCAGTATGGCTGGCCCAAATCTTCCGATCAACGTATCATCTTCCCAACCACATCCTAACTATTAATTCCACTCCAGTTGTAAGGAGGGAGACCCTGACTGGTCCAACTTGAATCAGGGACTACCATGGTCCACTGAACTCGGATAAAGGGACAGGGTCACAGACTGTGAACGCAGCTGCTGGGGCTCACCCTGGGCATGAGGGTTACTTTCATAGGACGAGGATCGTGGCACACATCCTGAGCAGTCAGTCCCTATTCCAAAGAGAAAAAAAAGCAGATTTCCTGGGTTTCCTGTTTGTAATCAGAAGTTCCTCAGGTCTCGTCCGCTATGGACACAAATAGGAGTCGTGTTCACAGCACCAAGTATAGGACTTCAAACTTACACGAGGGTTCCCAATAGTTTTCCTGAGTGTTCGTCTGAGGTCCCAAAGGGCCCACTCCTGCTTGCCGCCCCCACTCCCGCCCTCTGGACACCCCAGTTCTCCACCAGGCATATGGTCTCTATTGCCGCCTGCTGGGCACGTGACCTCAACACATGCACCAGACTGCATCCTTCATTGGGATTCCCATACATCTCTAGCTTATGGCTATTGCCCTGGTGTCACAGTTACTAGGACACCCTTTTATTCTTGAAAGTGTCCCAGTTTGTATGATCAATTTTATGTCTTACCTATTCCCTAATGTACAAGCTTTACAAAGCTCCAAGGAAAGATGGCCTTTGTGAATATTCTGTTAGAGAAGCTTTCAAACAGTGAAAGAGAAACCCAATTTGACCTAAATTAACTAAAGAGAGGGGGTGTTTATTGACCAATATAACCAAATCAGGGAAAGGGCAGGGAGTAGAGTTTGCCTCAGCAGCCACTACATTCAGAACCCCAGACACCAGAGAATTCATTCCTTCTCTTGCCATTTCTCGTCTCTAATTCTTTTGATGTGTTAACTTTATTTCCTCAGAGTTTCCCAAAGAGGTTGAAAATTTGGGCACTGTCATCCACTCTGGGCTTATGTCTTCAAAGCGTCACAACCACAGAGAGCTCTTACTGAGAACATCCTGGGAAAGTCTTTAACTATGGTTGGGTCACATGCCCATCACTGAACCAGTCACCATAGCCAAAAGGTGAGCAAATGTGGTTGGCCGCCCCACCAGAAGCTTACTAAAAGGATGGGAATGCTGTCCCCAGCAGGCAAAATAAGCAATGCCCATCCACAGATCAGTGCTTCAAACCAGCCTACTTTTACCAGATCTGAGACTTGAGTCCAGTGTGGGCAGGCCATGAAATAAACATGTGTTAGTTGTCCAGTCATATCTGACTCTGCAACCCCATGGAATGTGGCCTACCAGACTCCTCTGTCCGTGGGATTCTCCAGGCAAGAATACTGAACTGGGTTGCCATTCTCTTCTCCAGGGGATCATCCCAACCCAGGGATCAAGCCCAGGTCTCCTGCATTACAGCAGATGCTTTACCATATGAGCCACAAAGGAAATAAACATCAGATCAGATCAGTCGCTCAGTCGTGTCCGACTCTTTGCGACCCCATGAATCGCAGCACGCCAGGCCTCCTTGTCCATCACCAACTCCCGGAGTTCACCGAGACTCACGTCCATTGAGTCAGTGATGCCATCCAGCCATCTCATCCTCTGTCGTCCCCTTCTCCTCCTGCCCCCAATCCCTCCCAGCATCAGAGTCTTTTCCAATGAGTCAACTCTTCTCATGAGGTGGCCAAAGTACTGGAGTTTCAGCTTTAGCATCATTCCTTCCAAAGAAATCCCAGGGCTGATCTCCTTCAGAATGGACTGGTTGGATCTCCTTGCAGTCCAAGGGACTCTCAAGAGTCTTCTCCAACACCACAGTTCAAAAGCATCAATTCTTCGGCACTCAGCCTTCTTCACAGTCCAACTCTCACATCCATACATGACCACAGGAAAAACCATAGCCTTGACTAGACAGACCTTTGTTGGCAAAGTAATGTCTCTGCTTTTGAATATGCTATCTAGGTTGGTCATAACTTTCCTTCCAAGGAGTAAGTGTCTTTTAATTTCATGGCTGCAGTCACCATCTGCAGTAATTTTGGAGCCCAGAAAAATAAAGTCTGACACAGTTTCCACTGTTTCCCCATCTATTTCCCATGAAGTGGTGGGACCGGATGCCATGACCTTCGTTTTCTGAATGTTGAGCTTTAAGCCAACTTTTTCACTCCCCACTTTCACTTTCATCAAGAGGCTTTTTAGTTCCTCTTCACTTTCTGCCATAAAGGTGGTGTCATCTGCATATCTGAGGTTATTGATATTTCTCCCGGCAATCTTGATTCCAGCTTGTGTTTCTTCCAGTCCAGCATTTCTCATGATGTACTCTGCATAGAAGTTAAATAAACAGGGTGACAGTATACAGCCTTGACGAACTCCTTTTCCTATTTGGAACCAGTCTGTTGTTCCATGTCCAGTTCTAACTGTTGCTTCCTGATCTGCATACAGATTTCTCAAGAGGCAGATCAGGTGGTCTGGTATTCCCATCTCTTTCAGGATTTTCCACAGTTTATTGTGATCCACACAGTCAAAGGCTTTGGCATAGTCAATAAAGCAGAAATAGATGTTTTTCTGGAACTCTTTTGCTTTTTTGATGATCCAGCGGATGTTGGCAACTTGATCTCTGGTTCCTCTGCCTTTTCGAAAACCAGCTTGAACATCAGGAAGTTCACGGTTCACATATTGCTGAAGCCTGGCTTGGAGAATTTTGAGCATTACTTTACTAGCGTGTGAGATGAGTGCAATTGTGCAGTAGTTTGAGCATTCTTTGGCATTGCCTTTCTACATAAGTGGCCCCATATCCCTCCTTTACAACAACTAAGGTTTTCTGACAGAGGCCAGCTCCTCCAGATCCTTGTCCTCTTTACACACCCAGGAGGATCTACAGTCCCTATGCATGTGGGTTTGGTTAGGCTGCCCTAACTGTGTACCAGAACCCCAGCAGTAGACATACCTGAGGTAGGAGCCTGAAGGTATCATTATGCTGCTGCTGCTGCTAAGTCGCTTCAGTCGTGTCCGACTCTGTGCGACCCCATAGATGGCAGCCCACCAGGCTCCGCCGTCCCTGGGATTCTCCAGGCAAGAACACTGGAGTGGGTTGCCATTTCCTTCTCCAATGCTTGAGAGTGAAAATTGAAAGTAAAGTCGCTCAGTCATGTCCGACTCTTAGCGACCCCATGGACTGTAGCCCACCAGGCTCCTCCATCCATGGGATTTTCCAGGCAAGAGTACTGGAGTGGGGTGCCATTGCCTTCTCCGAGCTATCATTATATATATTAGCAAAATCAAACAGGGTTAGGGAGTTTATGGTCCCTAACCAGCCCAACTCTGATAAGTTCTTGACGTTAAACCATACAACTTCATAGATCTGCAGCTTAGAAGTTTGGGTCCTGAGGACAACCCAGTAGGATTCACGGGAAATAAGTCTCTTATCCTCCCCTGGCTCCGCCTCCTTTCTCTCTGTACATGTGTGTGTGTTTCAGATATATCAAAGGGTTTATAAACCAGGACTTATATGGTACATTTACTGGCTTCAGGCCAAATGTTATTCTTGGAAGAGAAAAGCAGATTTCTGCTCTGATAAGAATGTGAATATTATTTTCTCCAATCATGGGAAATTTCACTTTTCTTTAGTATTGCTAGTTAACCAAGAGACTCCCCTGTCCACACCCCTCCCCCCAATTTGCATCAGTGCTTTGAATGATTCTCAGCAAAGTTGGGTGATTTCAGACCTATTTAAGAATGGGTTGCATGCCCATGTGTGTTTCCATTATCTGTGATGGATCTACAATGAGGGTTTTGTTTTCGTTGACCTTTAGGGTCCTTTCAATCATCTGGTAGACTTCCCAGGTGGTAAAGAACCTGCCTGCCAATACAGGAGACATAGAAGATGCAGGTTCGATCCTTGGGTTAGGAAGATCCCCTGGAGGAGGAAACAGCAACCCACTCAAGTGTTCTTACCTGGAAAATCCCATGGAAAGAGAAGCCTGGTGGGCTATAGGGTTGCAGAATTGGATTCGGCTGAGCAACTGAGCATGCACCCAATCATCGGGCGCTAATATCTGTGAGTTAGATGAAGCCCATTCAGTTTGTATGTGACATCCTCCTAGTTTTATCTCCTCTCAAGCACATTTGAGAAAGTCATTACAAATTAAGAGACAGATGTGAAACTTAGTGACATACCTTAAGAGAAAGTTTAAGTCTTAGATAACTGAGGTGAACTGCTGAGTGTTCAGAAGTTTTTAGAGGTGAAAGCATCATAGGTGTTCTGTGTTTGGAAAACAGCAGTCCATACACATCTGTGGGCAGGTGCAGCGCCGCACACCAGGGAGCAGTGAGCCCCCATCAGCAAGGCCACTTTCACACTCTATTCCCTTCTGAACCCTGGTCCAGATCCCAATGCCAAGTCCAAAGTGAGTCAGTGAACTGATGGGATGGACCACGTGGAAAATCTCTCTGAAAACCATCCATCTCCTGAAGGACACACACCAGGGCACAGCCTGTCTAAAGCTACACAGCTTCTGCCAAAAGATGATTTTGCCACAGCTTTTAAACATATGATGCAAGATGTTTGCTGTGAAAAGTCCCCACTTACCATTTAAGTATTTGTGTTCAGAGGGATAAAAGAAAAGAAAACAAACACATAAGACCTAACATAGGAACTGTTTACAGGCATGGTTTGGGCCAGTCTTATTCCTTTTACTACATCCCTGACTGCTTATAACTGGATCAATTACCTTAAAGGGGCTCTAAGTCAGCTTGATAATAAAAACAGCGTTATTTCCTGTAATCAATTATACACAGCAGTTATCCAGCCTCCATTTTTCTGCACCATTCATGGTACCAACTTTGTACTTTTTAGTTTTCATTTTGAGAAAATGAATTCCTATGAAATGTATACCTATTGACTTTGAGGATGCTTCTAGGAACTTGTTTAAAAATTTAAAAAAACAGAGAGATGACTATACTTGGGCTAACTTTCCAAAGAGGAGCCCAAGTCTGAGAGAGACAGAAACCCAAGTCTAATTATATCTGTGGTGCCTGGGAGACATCCCCAGCTTAGATGAGTAAATGTGAAAAGAGAAAACAATCATGAGCAATTAGCTGGCTCTTGGCTAAATGTCAGCAGTGATTCCACTGTGAATCCCCAGCCCCGCCTCCCCTCTGTCCTCAGCCACATTTCCAGTCAGGAAAGCAAAGACGGCCTCTGATTCACACTGTTTCTCTGGAATTAGGCTCAGCAGTCTTCTCTAGTGACTCCTTAAAACCTGTTCCTTCTTCTGGTCATTATTGTCTTTTCTCCCATTAAATTTTAAACCATTTTACTGGAAAACTGCTTGGCACCAAACGTCTCTTCTTTCGGTTAGGGCAGCTTCAAGTCCCCATTGGCCCATACAGAATGTCGCCGGCTGAGTGTGAGTGTGAGGGGAAGAGATTTCTTTTAAAACACTCCAGATTTCTACTGCAAATAGGAACCAGCAGAGTTCTTCCCAAGCCCATCACATCTGCTGATGATCCTGTCAGAATGGGCCGATGGGACGATCCTGTTGACTTCACGAGGGATTCCAACTCTGCTGGGCTGGAGCCCCAGGCGGAGAAAGAACCACAGCAGTGGGGGAGCTTGGTGTGCTGGTTGTTTGATTATTGGCTTTTGCCGATGGCCAGTGAGGGTTGGCAGCCCTGAGAGTTACTCTGAGGAACTCTGAGCCTCGAGCTGCGGCCCCAGTGGAGTCTCTCCTGTGGTCGCCATCTTGGCCCCAAAGTAGGACATTTTGCATGCTGAGAATAAACCTGTCTTCCCATCCCCTTTCTCTGGTTGGTGAGCGGGGGTGGACAGGACACATATATTGCAACCACTTCCTCTCTCACCTTCTTGAAAAGCCTCTTCAAGACTCAGGCTTGGTCTATTTTCCAGAAGCTTCCTGGGGCTGGACTTCGCTTCGCAGAGGTGAGACCTGCAGTTCCGGGTGAGAAATGTCAGGCAGGGATCAGGAAGGTGTCTTCAGAGCCCACTGAGGCCTCCTCCTAACTGTGCTGTCCAGTCTAGACAAGCTTCTTCAGCAACTGGGTGGACTCATCTCCAGCTCCAGGCCTCCTTTGTCTATGTCTCAACTGCTTAGAACTTGGCATGGAAAAGAAGGGGTGTAAGTAAGTAATGGCCACTCGCACACTCCAGCATTGGCCTCAGGAGTGAGAAGAAGAGGAGCTAGGGGAATCCTATGGAAATTCCCTGCAGAGACCAGTAGCACCTAAGAGACCTTGAAGTGATGTGGGAAACCGAGCGGATGACAAGCGTTAGGGCCAAGAAAGGGACACCAAAGGATACCAGAAAGTCAACTCAGATTTTCTCTTAGGGAATTCCACTCAAAGAGTGAAGCCGAAAAACCTTGACCAAGAAGTTGTGACCAGGCCTTCTTGGAGTATTTAAAAGAATCCAGATTTGTTTCACAGCAAAGGTTGGGAAGAACCTCAGTCAGTGCACCCTCGAGTCATCATTAGAGATTTCTTAGGAGGTCCTTGAGGTAGAATTTGTAATTTAAAGTCTTCTTGATGTAAAAGATTACATCTGTTGGAGAAGGAAGAGAATTTGGTGGTAAGTGGGGGCAGGGAGCACTCATTCATTCTCAGAGCTCATCCGCAGCCAGTAGATCTTGACCCATTGGAATCACCTAGGGAACTCCCAAACAATCTCAACATTTAAATCCCATGTGATTTAAATCAGATATTCTGGGGATATATTACTCAAGACTTCCCGGATAACTCTGATATGCAGCTGGGGCTGCGAAACAGTATTCAAGGCTAAGGGAACACCAGTGGCCTGTGCTCTGCCTTTGGAACAACCACAAGTGATTGGCTGGGGTGGGCTTTACATACTCATTCTTCCCTATTTAATCTAAAGTTTTGTTCCTCTAAGGGTGGCCTCTGGACCAGCTGCATCAGCATTACCTGGGACCTTATTCAGAAAGGCAGAATTTTAGACCCCACACTTGCTCTAGACCCATGGAGTCAGAATTGTAGTGGGTAAGTGTTTCTTCAACTTAAATGTGCAGAGGAAACACCTGGAATCTGGTTAAAATAGAGAATCTGTTTTAGTAGGTCTGGGGTACAATCCAAGATCCTGCCTTTCTAACAAGCTCCCAAGTGATTCCAATGCTGCTGATCCATGGATCACACTTTGGGTAGCAAGACAATAGAGGACTTGGAGCAGCAGCAGATGGAAGTTGCTCCAAGAGCAGTGCTCTAGCTTTAGACTGCTCTGTACAAACGGTGCTGACAAAGTTGCATGGAACATCTCCAGGGATATAAGAGACATGGGGGAATTTACAGTCATGGCTGTCATTCCTAGGGCAGCCACTGGGTAACTGCCACCATCAGGAGAGGCCATTGCTGGGAACTTCCAGGAACTTCCTATTGGAACTGGCACCAAAGGAAACTACAAGGGAAAGAGTCAAATCAACAAGATCACTTAGCAAATTGGAACTCTCTTCGCATCCCAGCCCAAGTCACACTTGAGAATGAGGATGCTGGCCATTTTTATCACTTGCTATCTGGAGGAGAGAACCAGTTTTTCCATATACTTCTCTCTGAAATTAGAAAATGAGAGTTTCTCATTGGGATTCCTCATGGGGCTTAAGTATTCCTTTTTACCACAAGTATTTATTGAGCTCCTACTTTGTAGCAGGCACCGTGCTAAGACTTCAGTTTGGAAATCTAGAAACAGAGCGGGGCTCCAGCCAACTATAGAGACCCAGCATTGCAACCCAGCCCTCATTGGAGAGGACACCGTGGCCCCGAGAGAAGCAAGTTATGCTGGGATGGTGCCCATAAACATCTCAGCTATTATAGAAATCCCAGGCCTAACATCAATTGATGTCAATTTCAGAAATAAGACTATATATGATTCATTTGGAATCAGGCAATGGAAAAGCCAACGCTATTACTGGAAGGAATTGGACACCACTGAGCTGCTCTAGGATAAAGGCTAAGTACACAACATTTGGGAAGGAAGTGGCAGCCACGGAAGATATTGTATGACTGCACTGGGGCTGCAATACTAGAACCAATGTGAGAGTTTGGAAAGGGTTCAGTTCTGGGCAGAGAATATAAGTGAGAGCTGAACCCTGGGTTGCTGCCCTCCTCCCCACATCAAAAGGCTTTGCCTGTGTCATCTGGGAGGTCTCTTCCAGTCCCGCCCTTTGAACCAGCATGCTCGGAGGAGGTGTGGCTGGCCTCTGGAATTCTCAAAGAGCCTATAAACAATGTTCCTTGTAACTCATGTCAAGCCTAGGGACCTCCTCTTTGAAGAGCTGTGCCCACTTGTTGTCAGGGCAAGATGACATCTCAGTAAGTAGGTACCAGGGGCAGGGGCACATTGAACAAAAATCACTGACAAGGAGCTCTGACAGCTTATCAGGGGTAGGTGCACAATGTGAGCATGTTACTAGCGGCAATAATCAGGAGCCCCTTGGGGAAGCCACTCTCATTCCCCCCTTGAGAGGTCCCCTGGAGCCCGCGGCTCACTGATGGTAAATGACGTGCAGGGAGTTACAAGGTGGTAGATATGGGTGGAGGAGAACAGAGTGTCTCAAGGACCCAAACACTATCCAAAGCTTTGTGGATGTGAAGTTAATGGGGAGGGAAACAAGACGTGATTATGAAACAGAAACTACAGGGGAAAAATATGTCATTATAGCTGGGTGTGTGTGTGCAAAAAGAAACCTATAATTCTCTCCATCTGAGGGGCCTCCATGTGCAGAGCCCACTCAATAGACTGGGAAACTGCAAAGGAAATAGAAGACCGAGTCCCCCTGGTCAAGGGAGAGTATCTTTGTGGAAATAGGACAATTATAAAGGATCTAACACAAGTAACTTAAGCACAAAATATATACCTAAGTGATGACAGCTGTGTGAGAAACCAGGCAGCAGGGAAGAGAGAAGAAGGCTTGGAGGTAATTGGAAAAGTGTGTGGGTCAAAAGCAAATTGATAGAAAGCCTGGGCATGAGCATCAACCCCAGAGAGGCACTCCTGCTAAGGTGGAGTTAAGAACACTCACCATGGCCAAGACAGAGCCCTCCAAAAGACCCCAAGCTCCTAGGACTAGAGAAAATTGAGCATGAAATTCTCCCAGGCAAATCTGGTTGTAAAGGGAAGAGGAGGAATACAAGAAAACTCCCCTGTAACATCAGAGAAGGCAATGGCACCCACTCCAGTACTCGTGCCTGGAAAAATCCCATGGACGGAGGAGCCTGGTAGGCTGCAGTCCATGGGGTCTTGAAGAGTCAGACACTGAGCGACTTCACTTTCACTTTTCACTTTCATGCATTGGAGAAGGAAATGGCAACCCACTCCAGTGTTCTTGCCTGGAGAAGCCCAGGGACGGGGGAGCCTGGTGGGCTGCTGTCTATGGGGTCGCACAGAGTCGGACACGACTGATGCGACTTAGCAGCAGCAGCAGCCCTGTAACATACCAAAAGAAAGGAAAAGACTAGCAAAAGGATCAGGCGGACATGTGCAGATCCTAGAGCACAATTGTGAGAACAGTTGGTAAAACGTGTTCGATTCCTCACCTTCCGTTTCTCCCCCTTTCCAAAGCATCCTATGTTCCATTTCAGATGGTTCATGACAAAATGTTTGGTTCCTGTTGGAAATGCTCTCGAGACAGTAGCAACTGCCCCTCTAAGTGGCAACTGCTCCTCTAAGCAACTGCCCCTCTAAGTAGCAACTGCTCCTCTAAGCAACTGCCCCTTAAGTTCCCAACTTAACCAGGATATCTGTGAAGGCTCAAGAACAAAAATGCACAAAATAAGATTCTTCTTTAACAAGCAAACAAACTGTGCTGCTGGAAGCTGAGAGGGTTTTTTAATATAGCTTACGGATCCAAGTTGGAAGGAAAAATAATTCAGCAGCATATCCGTGAGCTAACTGCATTTCCCCTTGTAACACAGAGCAGCTCCACATCTGAGAGCAAAGAAGAAGATCCCATGCATTGTCCTCCACCTGCCCAGTCCTCTTCTTTCAGAGACACAAGGTGCGTGCACCTTGCTGAGCAAGAAACCCACATTCCTTCCACAGATGTGGGCTCCTTACTGTGTCCTGTGTTCATTCAGGTAGGGCCTGCTGGGGACTGCTGCTAGAGTATTGCTGAGCATGGCTGACTTAGGTCCCTCACAAAGAGACTGTAGTTGGGCAGAAACAGAAAAGCTCAGGTAGCAGCCTTGCAGGGGGCCAGAGTTTTTAATGCATTTAATTATTTCAACATGTCGGAGAGGAAGATCTTGGAAGTAGGGGAAAAACTTTACACCTCTTTCTGGGAAAACCAACATGACAAATGTCTGTGAGTGACCAGGAATTGTGCTGTATGCTGTCCACATCTGTCTCACTTCTGGCCAAAGGCCTAAGGACCCTCTTGAGGCTGGACACAGCATGGACCAGCATAGCCTGCTGAATCTCAAGATGCAGCCAGAAGCTAACTTCACAACTTCCCTAGATGATTCTGATGCTTTGAGAACTAATGATTTAGACGGACTGCATAATAATAGAAATGACTTGCAAGAAGAAAAACATTTTAGACATTGTTAACATCCTCCATAACAATTGGCCTTAATGAAATAATATCAGAAAACCATAGATGAGACCATTCTAAAGTGAAGGGCTTTCTGGATACAAGCACCGTATCACACACAATGTAAAATAAAAATGTTGAGAAGAAAAGGGAGTTGCGAGTGGTTAAAAAAAAAAAAAGAAAAGCCCTGCAAGGAAGCGATACTTGCAATAGCACAATTAAAATCTACATCAGCGCTGTAAATAGCAGACCTGACAGGGTAGAATTTAAATCAGCGACTCCTCCAGAAGATAGAGAAAAAAGAAAAGAAAAAGAAAAATACTTTTAAATGAGACAAAAGATGTGAACAAGAAGGTGTTATTATTTGGAGGACAGAGAACCAACCTAAGAACCACATATTTCCTGAAAAAAAACTACAGGAGCTAGTATAGAAGGGATAAGCCACATCATGATGAAAAAGAAAATCTTTCAGAGAAGAAAAAAGTCCTGAATTTGCAGATGGAAAAGGCTTCTTAGTTCAGCCAAAAAGTATTCTAAAAACTATTCTAGCAAAACCCTGAATTATAAAGATAAGTGGATAGACGTGCATGCAGCTAGCCAGAAAAATAAACCCACAAATAAACGAAACCGCCAAGCTTTCAACTTGCTTCTGCAACTAAAAATGCCAAAAAACCGACGGTGCTGTGTTTACAAGATTGTGAAGTGAAAATTTATAAACCAGGGATATTATACTCAAATTGCTTTTCATCTGTGAAAACAACAGAAATGCATCTCTATACATAGACAGATTCCAAAAATATACTTCCTATGTATTGCAGCTTCAGAAATTTATTTGAAGATGGACTCTGGCTGTAAACAATAACTCCAAATGAAGATCCCAAGAACAAAGAAATAAATTCCAGTGTAGAACATTGACAGGAAGACTTTAAAGGTCAAAGGGTTAAACCTAAATAATTATAAATGTATACTTGGATATTAATGTCAACAATGATTTTTAACAATTTCCAAATCCTCAAGATCAAACACAGATAATTACAATGAGAGAGATGAACAATGACAAGAGGGAACTCGGACAGAACAAAAATCAGGGAGGAAAAGAAAACTATTGTATAAATTCTCAAGTGCTGTGATTAATTTGCACAGAAAGATAAAATATTCTGAGTATAATAGGGTGTTATAAAAATAGGGAAAGCTCCTGGAAATTAAAAAGGGTAGATGAAATGAAAAATTCAATAGAAGGAGTGAATAAAATTAATGAAAACTTCCAGAAAGTAGACTCAAAAAGAGAGGTAGAAAATAGAAAAAGCTAACAACTTCTGAGAATTTGATTTATAACTAATAGGAGTTCCAGAAATATTTTTTTTTAATACTGAAAGTACAGGGATAAAATATCCAAAGACCTAAAGTAAGAAATGTTCCCAGAAATGAAAGATACAAGTCTCCAGATTAAGGGGCTCATGTAGTAAATAAACAAACAAAAAACTCCACACTAGGGCAATCACAGTGAAATTTCAGAACAGTAGGGCTAAAGAAGTTATCCTAAGACCTGCTGCTGCTGCTGCTGCTAAGTCGCTTCAGTCGTGTCTGACTCTGTGCGACCCCATAAGACAGCAGCCCACCAGGCTCCCCCGTCCCTGGGATTCTCCAGGCAAGAACACTGGAGTGGGTTGTCATTTCCTTCTCCAATGCATGAAAGTGAAAAGTGAAAGTGAAGTCGCTCAGTCGTGTCCGACTCTTAGCGACCCCATGGACTGCAGCCTACCAGACTCCTCCGCCCATGGGATTTTCCAGGCACGAGTACTGGAGTGGGGTGCCATTGCCTTCTCCAATCCTAAGACCTACCAGAGAGCAAAAACCAGGTTCAATACCAGAATGAGAGTAAGAGTGGTATCAGAATATGCCAGAAGTAACATTGGAAACTGAGCAAAAAGGAAGCATTCTTTATAATGTGAAGGAGGTATAATTTCACCCTATGATTCTCTGCCCAATTTTTGCTTCCTCTGAGTTTCCATCCCTCCCTGTTGTAATATCTGTGTTTTGTTTTAAATGAAACACAGCAATAGAAGGCCCCCACACCCATCTCAGCTCTATAGCAACTTAAGAATTGCTAAGAATTATTGTTGACACATATCCAGTTAGATATTTATGAGTATTTAGATTTAATTCTTGGCATCACCATTTTTAATCTCCATGCGAGTCTTTTATATCAAATTTATGTATTTATTCTTTTTAAAGAATTTGTATTTATTATTTTTGACTGTTCAGTGCTGCACAGGCTTTCTCTAGATGTGGCAAACGGGGTTTCTGTCTAGATGCAGTGGGCGGGCTTCTCATTGCAGTATCTTCTTTTGTTGTGGAACATAGGTTCTAAGGGATCTGGGCTTCAGGAGTTGCAGCTCCCAGACTCTAGAGCACGGGCTCTGTAGTTGTGGTGTATGGGCTTAGTTGCTCTACGGCATATGGGATCTTCCTGGACCAGTGATCAAACCTATGTCTCTGGCATCGACAAGCAGATTCTTTACCACTGAGTCACCAGGGAAGCCCTACTCATTTATTCTTGGACTGAAAGTAGATGAATGCTATTTTCAAAGATCCTGCAAGTCAAAAAAGCCATCTCTCTAGATCCTTTCTCAGGAAGCCTCTGTAAAAGAATGTGGTCTACTAAAATGAGGAAGTAAGTCTATATTGAGTAGTCCTTCCAAAAAACAAAAAGTGATTGCCCAAGTACAGATGCCTAGGAATTAATGAAGCCAGGTTTAGAGCACAGATCTTACAATTCCTGCTCTGATGGTGCTTCAAATACATTGGGATAACAGTAACTGTACCACCACTACCCTCTGCCTCCACCACCTACCCATATAGCATCACTCTGGACCAAGAAGCCCAGAGGCAGTAACAGAAATGTCATCCTCGTACTCTCCCTTCATTGACAGTGACCTTTGAGTTGAACCCTATTGGTCAGCTCCACTCCACCCAATGCTGATTTTCAGTGCAAAGGCTCTGGTTAACTAAAGGATGCACCCTGGGAGAGATGAAAGGCTACGCCAGCTTACTCACCACTTTGTGGCCAGTCCTAGCTTGTAGTGATGCTCAATGAACATGTATTGGACTTTCTGGAAGGCTATGCATTGAAATTGTTGTCATCCTTTTGACTGTATATATTTATTTACTTTTTAAAATTTATTCATTCATTTAACCTTTTCTTAACATATAGGCTTATGAATTCTAGCATTCTGGCTGAGAGATGGAAGATGTTGAATATAAACTTTCAGTGAATGGGAGCAAACTTACCAACTGAGCCAAGTCACCTTGCTCTCTTCTTTCCCCATCTAGGAAAGAAGCAGCAGCGCCAAGAGCCCAGGAAGCTCAGTGCGCTAAAGGAAGTGGGCTGATGCCAGAGCACAGGAGAGGGGACAGCCAGCTCCCCACTGGTTCGTCTTGTCTCCCTAAGGGCACACCTGGTTAGGACAAGCAGCCTCCTAGAAGCACAAGTATGCATGGAAGGGAATAAACTTGACAAGGTGTGTCTGACCTGAGGAGGCCCTGGAAGTGGGCATGGGGGACGGGGAGAAAGGTACGTGGAAGGAGTTAGACAGTGATCACTCTAGAGCTGTGAAACCTGGGCGGGTGGGTCAGGGCGTGGGATGTAATCACGTTTGGCCTCTGGGGACTCAGCAGATTAGGTCATGTAGAAAACTGAGAGAAATCTGAGCACTGGAAGGAGCTTAGAACGGTATGAAAGCTGGGCACAACTGAGGTACCAAGGGGCCCACTCCGCACACTCTAATCCTCCCAGTGACCACTGCTATCTATCCTTTTAAAGTAACACAGGTTTGACATCCTTGTTAGAGCTGAGCTGCAACCTAGAAACAGACTTGATGTTGAGAATTAATGCTATTTAGTACACTGTTTGGACTTCCCAGGCGGCGCTAGTGGTAAAGAACCTGCCTGCCAATGCTGGAGATGTAAGAGACACAGGTTCAATCTCTGGGTCAGGAAGATCCCCTGGAGGAGGGCACAGCAACCCACTCCAGTATTCTTGCCTGGAGAATCCCATGGACAGAGGAGCCTGGCGGGCTACAGTCTATAGGGTCACAAAGAGTCGGACACGACTGAAGTGACTTAGCACACACGCAAGCAGTGCTTTATTCAGTCATAAAAAGAATGCAAGAATGCTATTTGCAACAACATGGATGAACCTAGAGATTATCATGCTGAGTAAATCAGACAGAAAAATAGCATATGATATCATTCATACGTGGAATCTAAAAAAGAGAGAAAAAAACACTAATGCTATTTAGTACAGTAGTTCAACCCTGGAGGCACATTAGAATAATATGGAACATTAAAAAGAAAACAAACAAAACACAAAGCCAGGGCCCACCCAAGACCAATGAAATGAGGAGTTTTTGTATGCAGGCTGGGCATTGGTATAGGTTTAAAACTCACCTCCGCTGATTCTAATCCCTACTAACCTAATGGAAAGGAATTTGGAGGCAAGTTGGGACCTTGCTACAAAAGTGTGGCATTTGCACACTGGAAGCTGGTTGGAAACACAGCATCTCAGGCCCCACCCCAGACATGTGGGATCAGAATCTGTATCTTAGTAAGATCTTCAGAGCGTGTGTGGGCGCTTTAAGTTTGAAATTGCTGATTGTGGGAACAAACCATGCAAGTTCTCAGCTGTGACCTGTTCACAGAGCCAAAGAGTCAGAGAGCTAGAAGAGATCTTAGTCACTTAGTTCAGAGAGCCCAATCTCCCTCCAGGTGCCAGGAAGAAAGGTGAAAGAGTCAGGAAGGTTTACTACCCCAAGAGATCACGCAGGCCTTGACGATCTAAACAAGGGAGGGGACAACAGGGCTCTGTGGGGACTGAGGGGAAGAGCTCAGAGCTCACAGCACAGTGTTTCTGCCCCAGGGGTGACTTGGCTCCAGCTGCATCGCTCTGTGAAAATGCACGCACCATGTTGCCAGACCTTCCAATTTTTCAAGAGAAGATGGGAATGTAGATTTTGACATTATATCTCCTGATTGTTAAGTGCTGGCAACTAATACATGTTAGATTTTTTTCTTCCTACCTGCGAAGCACAACACACTATACTCATGAGACACCACAAATCCTAACCACACCCTTTCATGTTACAGGTAAAGGAATCGAGTCTGGCTTACTTGTCCTCAAGCTCCAGGACAAAGCAACTCCATTTTAAACATCATCTTAATTTCCCACTTGCATTTTGTTTTGTTTTGTTTTAGGAAGTAGGGATCTGCTGTCTTAGAGAGTTCTAGAGTCACTGCAGGTGGAAATGGCTCTGAGGGGGGCCAGGAGAGATTTCTCTGGAAAGGCAATGAAGAGGCTCAGATTCAATCTCCAGACATGTTAAGTGTTTTTTAAGCCCTGTGAAATCTGCTAGAGGGGCGGACCAAAACATCCCCGTTGACATTTCCTTCAACACCAGGCTTGTTTGGGGAGTCTGGGCCAGGTGACAATGATGGCACCAAGGACTTGTGTTCCCAACTGGAGTCAAAACATTTGCTGAGCAACCCCATAAATCGGCTAGACAAGAAAGTAAATAGGAGGGAGAGACATGGGAAAGGGGAGGTGACTACCTGCCCTGGGTGAAAAGAGGATTGGAGGGAAACATGCTGCAGAGCACATCCTCTCAAGCAGAGAGGACGTAGGGATGGCTGAGCCAGCCAGGTAGCTCTCACGCACCACGCATTCTTGTGTTCTTCAGTAGACACTTACCTAGCACCACAACTAAGATCATGGTATGTAATCCTATCACTTCATGGCAAATAGAAGGGGAAAAGTGAAAACAGGGACAGACTTTATTTTCTTGGGGTCCAAAATCACTGTGGACAGAGACTGCAGCCATGAAATTAAAAGATGCTTGCTCCTTGGAAGGAAAACTTTGACAAACCTAGACAGTGTATTAAAAAGCAGAGACATCACTTTGCCAACAAAGACCCATGTAGTCAAAACTATGATTTATCCAGTAGTCATATATGGATGTGAGAGTTGGACCATAAAGAAGGCTGAGCACCGAAGAACTGATGCCTTCAAATTGTTGTGGTAGAGAAGACTCTTGAGAGTCCCTTAAACAGCAAAGAGATCAAACCAGTCAATCCTGAAGGAAATCAACCCTGAATATTCATTGGAAGGACTGATGCTGAAGCTCCATCAGTCTTTGGCCACTTGAGGCAAAGAACCAGCTCATTGGAAAAGATGCTGATGCTGGTAAAGATTGAAGGCAAAAGAAGAGGGCAGCAGAGGATGAGATGGTTAGATAGCACCACCAACTCAGTGGACATGAATCTGAACAAACTCAGGGAGATAGTGAAGGACAGGGAAGCATGGTGCACGGCAATCCATGGGGTCACAAAGAGATGGACACAACTTAGCAACTGAACACCAACAATGTTCCAGGCACAGCTCTAGAGGCTAAGAATACAGTAGTGAGCTAGACCAAATTCATTCCTGCCCACACAGAGGTAACACCATTTTCCACATCATACATCTTCCATCCCTGCCTCCCATTTCTAATCCCAGTCAACAGCCTATTTTTCCCTATTTGTTATATTTTAAAACCATATCATCACAACATATTCACATCTTGCATCACATTCACATAAATCATACTGCATCTAGGGAGCCTGACAGACTTTGATCATTTTTAGGTGCTTGGGAAATTCAGAGGCATAAATACCGTCATTGGCATCGTAAGAGTCTACTGTGATCTACTATGATCAGCATTTGTTTCAGATTGTAGACCCAGGGAAGTTGGATTGTATCAAAGAGTGTACAGTCCTGTCTCCATCACCTTGAGTGAAACTGTTGTTAGGTGTCTCATTCCAAGTCTTCACCCTCTATAATTTTTAAATTTAACTCTGAAATTTTCGTGGAGTAGAAGTGCTTCTCTTTAGTCTTTGAACCTTCTCTTGGTTGAGGTCTCATTTCATTGACATATTCAAGCATATTTTCATTCAGTAGGTAATAACTTCATCACAAATACATAAGCTCTTTAGCCTGTTGAAAAAGACAGTTGTAGATCCCACAAGAATGTTTGTGATAGAATCTTTGGTTTATTTTCTTTATCAGAAAGAATGTGGATGAAATCATATCAACCTACTTTTCTGACCACAATGATACGAGACTAGATATCAATTACAGGGAAAAAACTGTAAAGAATACAAATGCATGGAGGCTAAACAACAAGCTTCTAAATAACCAAGAAGTCACAAAGAAATCAAAAGGGAAATCAAAAAAATACCTAGAAACAAATGACAGCAAAAACACAACAACTCAAAACCTATGGGATGCAGCAAAAGCAGTTCTAAATGGGAAGTGTATAGCAATACAAGCCTACCTCAGAAAACAAGCAAAAAATATCAAATAAGACACCAAATAAACCTAAACCTTTCAATTAAAGCAACTAGAAAAAACAACAAACAAACAAAAAGATCACCCAAATTAGTAGAAGGAAAGAAATTGTAAAAAGTCAAAGCAGAAATAAGTGAAAAAGAAATGAAGGAAGCAATAGCAAAGATCACTAAAACTGAAAGCTGATTCTTTGAGAAGATAAACAAAATTGACAAACCATTAGCCAGATGCATCAAGAAAAACAGGGAGAAGACTCAAATCAATAAAATTAGAAACAAGAAGTTACAACAAACAACACAGAAATACAAAGGATCATAAGAGACTACTACAAGTAACAATATACCAATAAAATGGACAACCTAGAAGAAATGGACAAGTTCTTTAAAAAGTGAAACCTTCCAAAACTGAATCAGGAAAAAATAAAAACATGAACTGACCATTCAGAAGCACCAAAATCAAAACTGTGATCAAAAATCTCCTTACAAACAAAAGCCCAGGGCCAGATGACTTCACAGGCAAATTCTATCAAATGTCTAGAGAAGAACTAACACCTATCCTCAAACTGTTCTAAAAAACTGAGCAGGAAGGAACACTCCCAAATTCATTCTCTGAGGCCCACCATCACCCTAATACTAAAACCAGACAAAGATATCACAAAATAAGAAAATTACAGGCCAATATCACTGATGAACACAGATGCAAAAATCCTAAACAAGATACTAGCAAACAAAATTCAACACCACATTAAAGGGATAATATACCATAATCAAGTGGGGTTTACTCCAGAGATGCAAGAATTCTTCAATATATGCCAACCAATCAATGTGATACACCATATAAACAAAGTAAAAAATAACAATATGATAATCTCAATAGATGCAAAAAAAGCTTTTGACAAAATTCAACACGTTTGTAATTTAAAAAAAAAAACCTCTCCAGAAAATGGGCGTAGAAGGAAACTACCTCAAAATAATGAAAGCCATATATGACAAACCCATGGCAAACATTACTCTCAATGGTGAAAAACTGAAAGTATTTCCTTTAAGATCAGGAAAAAGACAAGGGTGTCCACTTTCGCCACTATTATTCAATATAGTTTTGAAGTCTTAGCCACAGCAATCAGAGAAAAAAAGAAAAAATCCAGATTGGAAAAGAAGAAATAAAACTTTCACTGTTTGCAAATGACATGATACTATACATAGAAAATCCTAAAGATGCCACCAGAAAACTACTAGAGCTAATCAATGAATTCAGTAAAGTTGTAGGATATAAAATGGATACACAGAAACCCTTTGCCTTCCTATACAATAAAAACAAAAAAATCAGAAAGAGAAATGAAAGAAACAGTCCCATTCATCACTACAACAAAAAGAATAAAATACCTAGGAATAAACCTACCTAAGGAAACAAAAGACCTATATACAGAAAACTAACTAGAAGAAGCTCATGAAAGAAATTAAAGATGACACAAACAGATAGAGAGATATATCACGTTCTTGGATTGGAGAAATCAATATTGTGAAAACAACTATACTGCCCAAGCAATCTACAGATTCAATGCAATCCCTATCAAATTACCAGTGGCATTTTTCATAGAACTAGAACAAAAAATTTCACAATGTGTATGGAAACACAAAAGAAGAGCCAAAGCAATCTTGAGAAAGAAAAATGGAGCTGGAAGAATCAACCTTCAGACTATATTATCAGTTTAGTTCAGTTCAGTCGCTCAGTCATGTCTGACTCTTTGTGACTCCATGGACTGCAGCATACCAGGCCTTTCTGTCCATCGCCAACTCCTGGAGTTTACTCAAACTCATGTCCATTGAGTTCATTATGCCATCCAACCATCTCATCCTCTGTTGTCCCCTTCTCCTGCCTTCAATCTTTCCCAATATCAGGGTCTTTTCAAATGAGTCAGCTCTTTGCATCAGGTGGCCAAAGCACTGGAGTTTCAGCTTCAACATCAATCCTTCCAATGAACATTCAGGACTGATTTCCTTCAGGATGGACTGGTTGGATCTCCTTGCAGTCCAAGGGACCCTCAAGAGTCTTCAACACCACAGTTAAAAGGCCATATTATAAAGCTTTATTATATATATTATAAAATATAAAGCTACAATAATCAATATAGTATGGTACTGGCAAAAATACCAATGGAATAAGATAGAAAATCTAGAGATAAACCCATGTACCTATGGGTACCTTATCTTTGACAAAGAAGGCAAGAATATACACTGGAGAAAAGACAGCTTCTTCAGTAAGTGGTGCTGGGAAAACTGGACAGCTACATGTAAAAGAATGAAATTAGAACACTTCCTAACACCATACACAAAAATAAACTCAGTTCAGTTCAGTCGCTCAGTTGTGTCCAGCTCTTTGTGACCCCATGGACTGCAGCACGCCAGGCCTCCCTGTCCATCACCAACTCCTGGAGTTTACTCAAACTCATGGCCATTGAGTCCGTGATGCCATCCAACCATCTTACCCTCTGTTGTGCCCTTCTCCTCCCACCTGCAATCTTTCCCAGCATCAGGGTCTTTTCCATGATGCAGGGTCAGTTTCTTGCATCAGGTGGCCAAAGTATTGGAGTGTCAGCTTCAGCATCAGTCCTTCCAATGAATAGTCAGGACTGATTTCCTTTAGGATGGACTGGTTGGATCTCCTTGCAGTCCAAGGGACTCTCAAGAGTCTTCTCCAATACCACAGTTCAAAAGCATCGATTCTTCGGCACTCAGCTTTCTTTATAGTCCAACTCTCACATCCATACATGACTACTGGGAAAACCATAGCTTTGACTAGACAGACCTTTGTTGGCAAAGTAACGTCTTTGCTTTTTAATATGCTATCTAGGTTGGTCATAGCTTTTCTTCCAAGGAGTAAGCGTCTTTTAATTTTATGGCTGCAATCACCATCTGCAGTGATTTTGGAGCCCCCCAAAATAAAGTCTCTCACTGTTTCTATTGTTTCCCCATCTATTTGCCATCAAGTGATGGGACTGAATGCCATGATCTTAGTTTTTTGAATGTTGAGCTTTAAACCAACTTTTTCACTCTCCACTTTCACTTTCATCAAGAGGCTCTTTAGTTCCTCTTCATTTTCTGCCATAAGGGTGGTGTCATCTGCATATCTGAGGTTATTGATATTTCTCCCAGCAATCTTGATTCCAGCTTGTGCTTCATCTAGCTCAGCATTTCTCATGATGTACTCTGCATATAAGTTAAATAAGCAGGGTGACAATATACAACTTTGATGTAATCCTTTCCCAATTTTGAACCAGTCCATTGTTCCATGTCCAGTTCTAACTGTTGCTTCCTGACCTGCATACAGATTTCTCAAGGGGCAGGTCAAATGGTCTGGTATTCCCATCTCTTTCAGAATTTTCCACAGTTTGTTGTGATCCAAACAGTCAAAGGCTTTGGCATAGTCAATAAAGCAGAATTAGATGTTTTTCTGGCACTCTCTTGATTTTTCAATGATCCAACGGATGTTGGCAATTTGATCTCTGGTTCCTCTGCCTTTTCTAAATCCAACTTGAACATCTGGAAGTTCAAGGTTCACGTACTTTTGAAGCTTGGCTTGGAGAATTTTGAGCACTACTTTGCTAGCATGTGAGATGAGTGCAATTGCGCAGTAGTTTGAGCATTCTTTGGCATTGCCTTCCTTTGGGGTTGGAATGAAAACTGACATTTTCCAGTCCTGTGGCCACTGCTGCGTTTTCCAAACTTGCTGGCATATTGAGTGCAGCACTTTCACAGCATCATCTTTTAGGATGGAAAATGGATTAAATACTTAAATGTAAGGTGAGAAACTATAAAGACTTTAGAGGAAAACATAGGCAAAACACTCTTTGACATAAATCACAGCAATATCCTCTTTGTCCTACTCCTTAGGGTAATGGAAATAAAAACAAAAATAAGCAAGTGGGACCTAGTTAAAAGCCTTGGCACAGCAAAGGAAACTATAAGCAAGATGAAAAGACAACCCTCAGAATGGCAAAAATTGTGAATGAAACAATTGACAAAGAATTAATCTCCAAAATATACAAGCAGTTCATGAAGCTCAGTACCAGAAAAACACCGGAATCAAAAAGCAAGCAGAAAGTCTAAACAGAGCTTGCTCCAAAGAAGATGTACAGATGGCCAACAAACATATGAAAAGATGCTCAACATCACTCATTATTAGAGAAATGTAAATCAAAACTCCAGTACTTTGGCCACCTGATGTGAAGAGCTGACTCATTGGAAAAGACCCTGATGCTGTGAAAGATTGAAGGCAGGAGGAGAAGGGGACGATAGAGGATGAGATGGTTGGATGGCATCACCAACTCAATGGACATGAGTTTGAGTAAACTCTGGAAGTTGGATATGGACAGGGAGGCCTGGCGTGCTGCAGTCCATGGGGTAACAAAGAGTTGGACATGACTGAGCAACTGAACTGAACTGAAATCAAAACTACAATGAGATATCACCTCATACCATCAGAATTGCCATCATCAAAAAATCTACAAACAAATGCTGGAGAGGGTGTGGAGAAAAGGGAACCCTCTTACACTGTTGGTGGGAATGCAAATTGATATAGCCACTATGGAGAACAGTATGGAGATTCCTTAAAAAACTAAAGGTAGAACTACCATATGACACAGGAATCCCACTACTGGGCATATACGCTAGGAAAGCCATAATTGAAAGTGACACATGCATCGCAATGTTCACTGCAGCACTATTTACAATATCTAGGACATGTAAGCGACCTAGATGTCCACTGACAGACGAATGGATAAAGAAGCTGTGGTATATGTGTACAATGAAATATTACTCAGCCATAAGAAGGGCTTCCCAGGTGATACTAGCGGTAAAGAACCCATCTGGCAATGCAGATATGTAAGAGATGCAGGTTCCATCCTTGGATCCAGAAGATCCCCTTGAGGAGGGCATGGCAACCCACTCCAGTATTATTGTCTGGAGAATCCTCTGGACAGAGGAGCCTGGCAACAGTCCATCGGGTTGTAAGGTCTGACAGGACTGAAATGACAGCATAAAAAGGAGTGAATGTGAGTCAGTTCTAGTGAAGTGGATGAATATAAAGAGCCACAGAGTGAAGTCAGAAAAACAGATATTGTAGGTTAACGCATATATATGGAATCTATAACAATTGCACTGATGAACCTTGCAGGGCAGGAATAGGGATGCAGACATAGAGAACAGACTTCGGACACAGCCAGGGGGGCAGAGGGTGGGATGAAGTGAGAGAGCAGCATTGAAACATATACATTACCATACATTAAACAGATAACTAATAAGAAGTTGCTTATAACACAGGGAACTCAACGCAGCACCCTTTGACAACTTACAGGGGCAGGTGGGGGTGGCGGGGAGGTTCAAGCGGGAGGGGACATATGTATACTTGTGACTGATACATGTTGTTGTATGGCTGAAGCCAACACAATATTGTAAAGCAATTATCTCCCAATTAAAAAAAATATATATATATATAACAAAGAATATGGTGAAATGATGATTTGTGACTGCCTGGAAGCCTTGGTAAATTCCCATCGTTTACATCTGCAGAAGTAAATTTCTCCGGACAGTGCTATTAATTATCATTATATGGGTAAATACTTGTATTTATATGGGCAGCAGTAAATTGCTAAAATAATTCATGCACCAGGCATTAATAACAGATGCAGTTATTTTTTTCTGGGAATTTGTTTTATTTTTCCCTTTAGTATTTCTCACTTCTTCAAATTACTTTTAACCAAATGAGCTTCCCTGGTGGCTCAGCTGGTAAAGAATCTGCCTGTAATGCAGGAGACTTGAGTTTGATCCCTAGGTTGGGAAGATTCCCTGGAGAAGGGAACAGCTACCCACTCCAGTATTCTGGCCTGGAGAATTCCATGGACTGTATAGTCCATGGGGTCACAAAGAGTCGAATACAACTGACTGACTTTTCCTTATGGTGACAATAACAAAATTCTACCCTGTCTGCTGAATCTAATGTACCCACAAGGCCCAAAATGTCTATTAAATAAGGACTCGTGATGTTGGCACATTGCCTCTCAAAGGGCTTGAAGTCTTGGAATTCATTTTTCATACGTTGCCCTTGTCTTACAAGGGAAATCAGTGCAAGTCTTTTCATTACATGCCATGCTCCCATCCTGTGCTTTCTTATATCGTTCATTCCTTCTTAGAACTCTTCTCACTCCCTTTCAACCACTTACCCAGCTTGTTTCCTGCCCTCCTTTAGGGCTTTCTTATATGGAGATTATCCCAAAGAAATGCTACCAGTGCTTTGTTGGAGAGCAGAGATTTGGACACAACTAATAGCAGAAGAACAGAAAAGAACCACAGACCTAGGGAATTGAAACAAGGTACATGCATACTCCCAGCCTCCAATCAGGGCCCAGTCAGCTAAAGGGACTGCTCTAAGACTACCTTCTATCTCCGGCCTCAGTGGTGGCAGACTGGCCGTACTCAACAACTTGGCAGCCAGAAGCCCAGACCATCTGGACAGGCTTGGATTCTGATTGGATAGGTCTGCCTCTCACAACAGCATCCCCAGCCAAAGTCACCAGGCTGACTGGATTCCCAGGGGCCCTTGGTATCCCACAGGGCTTCCCTGGTGTGGCTCAGCTGGTAATGAATCTGCCTGCAATATGGGAGACCTGGGTTCAATCCCTGGGTTGGGAAGATCCCCTGGAGAAGGTAACAGATACCCACTCCAGTATTCTAGCCTGGAGAACTCCATGGATTGTGTAGTCCACGGGGTCACAGAGTCAGACAGGACTGAGCGACTTTCACTTTCACTTGGTATCCTGCTTGGCACAGTGCCTATACCATCAAGAACCCTTACTAGGGATTTGCTGAACCTTTAACTAACTAAGGTTTCTGGGGCTCTTCTGTTTCTCCTGTCCACTCACATAGCCCTTTGGGATTGTAAGACATCTCTCCATCTGCATGATTCGGAAACAGATTTGTTAAGTCACCGATACTCTGAAGTTTAATACATCACCTCTTCCTCCTAGCAGCTTGTTGTTGTTTCTGAAGAGCAATAAAAATGTTTAAGTAAGCAAGATTTCCCTGGTGGCTCAGATGGTAAAAAAATCTGCCTGCAATGCAGGAGACAGGGGTCAGGAAGAACCCCTGGAGAAGACAATGGCAACTCACTCCAGTATTCTTGCCTGGAGAATCCCATGGACAGAGGAACCTGGCAGGCTACAGTCCATGGGGTCACAAAGAGTTGGACAGGACTGAGCGACTGACACTTTCACTTTCAAGCAAGACTATCCTTTTTTAAAAAAACAAGACAAACAACTGGCAAAGGGATGGAACCATTGAATTCTTTATCCGTGCATCTTCCAGTGAAGGAAATGTTTATAGTGTGACAGATATTTTATTTAATTTGGGGGCCACTCCATGCAGGAATCTCATTTCCCTCAACAGGGATTGAACTGGTGCTCCTTACATTGGAAGCACAAGTCTTAACCACTGGACCACCAGTAAAGTCAGAATACAATATTTCTGATTGTATTGCATACGTGCCCAGACTTGCTGCAGGTTTTTCTTGTCAATAGACTTCGAATAGGTTCACATGTTAAGAAAGCTGGAACCACCCTCAGTCTTGATCAGTTTAAGTTGATTAGTTCCATTCTCTTTGCCTATTGGTTTCGAAAAGGTCATGGTAACAACGATAGCCAATCAGATACAAAGGAAAGGTTTTTTGAGAAACGTGGGGTGAGACTTGAGAATGTTTGCTTTTTTTTTTAAACAAAGTCCGGTCGGGGTCGCTGCGGTCTTCACGTTTTCTGATGTGAGGATGTTAGGGTTAGAGCTGCTGCCAGCCTCTTTTAACCAGCAGGAGATGGGCTAGAGGATCAGAGCCGGCACCCCAAGAATGGCAGAGCAGAATTACGAAAGGAATCCAGTCTTTGCTGTCTGTGTGGCGACACTAAATCAACCAACCCTGGACTTGAAGCTCCTCAGACTGCTCCTTCTTTGAGAAAATAGTAATAATACCCTTACTGTGGAAGCCAGTTTTGGTCAAGTCTTTTGTTACAAACAGCTGAAAAACTGAAGGCGAGAAAGCCCACTCTGATCAGAAGGTGGCCAAGGGTGCAAGAACTCAAAGCGAGGTGAGTCCACTGAATTCTTTAAACGGAGAACAGTCCCGCGACTGAGCATCCATTTCTCTCTGGGGACCAGACAGCCGAGTGCCCCCGGAAGCTGTTCTTTCTCTGAACTCTGTGAGGTGAAGGCTGCCAAATTCCAACTCCACTTGTGGAGACTGAGGAGTCTTTTGAGGTGGATTTAAGCCTGGGAAATGCAGTCATTTCTCTTAGGCTTTTAAAACCACAATCTGTTGGGGAGTCGCTCCTTGTCCAGTGGCTGCTATGGTCTGGGTTCCCACAGATCTGTCCTCCCAGCTCTCCGCACAGCGGGGTGGGGAGGAGGGAAGGACTGGCAGGTGGGAAGGCATTCAGAGGGGCCCTGGAGAACCCCCTCCCCACCCCAGATCCACAGTGGTTCTCCGTGCCCCATACTGCCAGCAGCAACTTTACATGGATGAGGGAGCTCTCTGTGGGGAGAAATACCTTTTTTCTTTTGCTCTCTGTCAAATTTCCTTTAGATTCGTCTCGGCGTGTTTAAAATTTTCATTCTAACGACTCTATTGTCCCTTCGCCGTATACTGCACTTTTCAGGGCCATTTATTAGTTGCAAATGGGGTGAGTCAACTGGCCTTCCCAGGTGAATCTTGGTTGAATGAGAGCCAACTAAACACCAGGTCAGAACCAGGCTTTAGGTGTCATGCTCTGCAACATGAGGACAGCAGCAATTCCTGTGAGGGGGTTGGTTTCTGCGCCTGAGGTTAGAGAGGTCCTTCCTAAACGTGGAGAATGAAATCAGCATATCACGCAGCAAGCAAAGACACGTATGTAAAGGGCATCCAACGTGGCCAAGGGAGTCCCCAGGTCAGTAATCACAGGACGGTGCTACAAGGCAGAGTGAAGAAGAGTCTCTCAGAGGGTGGAGGTGGATATGCTAGGGAGCAAGGCCAGCCCTGAGAGGTCACTGGTTTCTGGGCAGCATTGGTAGCTTTTCATTTGTCCTGTTCAGCGGGAGAGCAGAGAAGGTTCAAGACAAAGAAGTCACTGGTAGGTGCTGAGTTTCAAAATACATGGAGCTCTAAAGTCTACAGAGGAGATAATAGTCTAAAAGCCAAAGTGCTTTTGATGTTTGATTTTCAAGAGGCAGCCTTGTCGGGACAGAATTTCTCCCAGCATTCCAAAGTCTAACTTTTAAATATTTTTTCGATATATCAAGATCCAAGGTAAAGAACTGACCTCACCGAGTTCATACGTTAAACATGGAGTAGGGAAGAATGCATGCAGACATGCTGGAGTACGGGTGTCTGGCTTATACAAAAAGAGGATAAAACCCCTCTCAGGTCGGAGGAAGGAGTGTGGAAAGCTTGGAAAAAGGAAAGTTTACACGCTGGTGCTTAGCCCTTCTCCCCATCAACCATTTGATTCAGCACACCCCGGGATGAAGCCCTGGCAGTAACAGTAGAAACCATGGCAAATACTAGAGTCATTCACTCAACATACATTTTTCTATTTCTAAATGACATACATTTTAATATTTATTTATTTGGTTGTGTCAGGCCTTAGTTGCAGCATGAAGGATCTTCCTTGTGTCATGTGGGATCCTTCCCTGCAGTGCAAGGACTCTCTGGCTGTGGCATGCTTGTGGCTTACTTGCTCCACAGTTTGTGGGATCTTAGTTCCCTGACCAGAGCTCAAACCTGCATCCCCTGCATTGCAAGGCAGATTCTTAACCACTGGGCCACCAGGAAAATCCCCAGCATACATTTATTGGGTGCCTAAGAAAGGCCTGGTACTGTTCTGGGTGCTTCATACCCATTAAACAAAACAGATGTCTGCCCTCCTGGAGCTTATAGTCTAACTGAGGAAGACAGATGTGACCCATAGACATAATAGATTGTCTTGTGTGATATGGTGATAAAAGGAAGGTAAGGATTCAAAGCCAGACAGAAATTCAAGGCCTAGACTTTTAACCACTTCTTTGTAATAGTTTTCTATGGTAGTTTTTTGGCCATGGGAAATCTACAAAGACGCTGTTTTCATTAGTGATAATAAATAGCTAGGTCCAAACCCTTCTTGAGGCAGGGGAGGCATAGATGGGTAATGTCTTTAAGATAATGAGAATCATCCATGGAAATACTTAAAGATGGGAAACAGGCCCCAGAGGAGGCCACAACTCAGCTGTGTATTCTGGAGCCTTCAATTCCCTCTATGGTCTAAACTCTGCTTTGGGAAAAGAGAAAGATACCCACAAATTAAATGCAAACTTCTGACAAAACAGCCTGAAGAATGAGCAATGGCATGCGTCTGATTTACACCGACCCCAGCTCCCCTAGGGGGCTGACCCTCAGCTAGACCCAGGATCCCCTGGGCAGGATTTGGGCATTTGTAAATGCAAACCCACCACTGTCCTCTTCCCATCTGTAACTGCCTGGCACTGCAGGGGGTTCCCGAAACATTAATTTGTGTTCTCTTTTCTAAACTCACAACCAAGAAAATATTCAATAAGTAAAATTACCCATGGCATATAATTTCATCCACATTTCTTACAAAGGTTGTCTCCTCCAGACTTTAAGGATTAGTGGGCACCATCAGGAAGGGATTACTGTTGTTATGAAATATGTAAACAATTGATTATATGAGAGTCTCATTAGTCTTGGCATCTGGCAGGCTCCCTATGTGTCCCAGGGTTCATGAGACACATGTGTGTGAGCACACACACGGAGTGTGGAAAGTGGGATCAGTAGACAGACAAGTGCCCCACGAGGAGTAAATGATCATTGAAGGTATAATTGCAGAATTGAGATGTAAAATTTCTTTGCCTCACCATTCAGCCTGAAAGTATATCGCAAGCCTGGGAGAGAGACTAAGTGTTTGTGGATACATAGCAGAGGAGCCAGTGTATCAGTTTCAGGGAGACTGACGCATCCTCCACATACAAACTGGGCACATGGTTCAGATCAGACCAGTCATTGCAATTTCATAGTGATTGCCTCAGAGAGGCACTGGTCCCACACAGGCCATTGAGTGTCCTCCCCAGGGCTTAGGTTGGCACTGTATGGAAAGAGATGTTCTTCTGCCTGTGCTACTGACATGGTAGAATGAGAGCCTGAATCTGTTTTAGCAACTTTGTCTACATGTGTTTAAATTCAGCCTAAAGATGAAGGCAGGAAAAGAAGGCCACAGTCCTGAGAGTTCACTTGAGTCCCCAGCCATAACTGATCCTGGACTAGATGGATTTCCTAGTGATATGAATTAATATGTTACCTTCTTTGCTTCAACAAGGATGTTTTGTCACATACTATCAAATCATGGATCATAATAGTTGCCACTAGTTGAGCATTTGCCATGTGCCAGGCATGGGGTTAGTTGCTTTATATACTGTGTCTCACAAACTCCTTCCAATAGTACCCTCAGGAGGATGATGATATTCTATTTCATAACAGAAGAGTAAGGGCAGAACAGTAAGATTAAGTGGCCTGTACAAAGGTGTAAGATCTGCAAGTGTTCTAGTGGAGATTTGAATGCAGGACAGTAAGTCCATGCCCTTCTCACCCTGTCCTGTCACTAGGCACCGGTAGCAGCACAGTGGCATCAGAGGTGTATAGAATGCAGCAGATTTTTATATTTTTTGTGTACTGTGACTTTGTTGTTGTTGTTCAGTCATTAAGCCTATTAGACTCTCTGCAGCCCTATGGACTGCAGCGCACCAGGCTTCCTTGCTCCTCACTAGCTTCTAGAGTTTGCTCAAACTCATGTCCATTGAGTTCGTGATGCCATCCAACCATCTCATCCTCTGTCACCCACTTCTCCTCCTGCCCTCAATTTGTTTGTCATGGCTTTTCTTCCAAGGAACAAGCGTCTTTTAATTTCATGGCTGCCGCCACCATCTGCAGTGATTTTGGAGCCCAAGAAAATAAAGCCTGTCACTGTTTCCATTGTTTCCCCATCTAATTGCCATGAAGTGATGGGACCAGATGCCATGATCTTAGCTTTTAGAATGTTGAGTTTTAAGCCAGCTTTTTCACTCTCCTCTTTCACTTTCATCAAGAGGCTCTTTAGTTCCTCTTCACTTTCTCCCATAAGGATGGTGTCATCTGCATATCTGAGGTTATTAATATTTCTCTTGGTAATCTTGATTCCAGCTTCTGATTCATCTATCCAGCCCAGCATTTCTCATGATGTACTCTGCATATAAGTTAAATAAGTAGGGTGACAATATACAGCATTGACCTACTCCTTTCCCAGTATTTGAACCAGTTCATTGTTCCATGTCCATTTCTAACTATTGCTTCTTGACCTGCATACAGACTTCTCAGGAGACAGGTAAGATGGTCTGGTATTCCCATCTCTTGAAGAATTTTCCACAGTTTGTTGTGATCCATGCAGTCAAAGGCTTTAGCATAGTCAATGAGGTAGTTGTTTTTCTGGAATTCCACTTGCTTTCTCTATGATCCAACAAATGTTGACAATTTGATTTTTGGTTCCTCTGTCTTTTCTAAACCCAGCTTGGACATCTGGAAGTTCTCAGTTCACATACTGTTGAAGCCTAGCTTGCAGGATTTTAAGCATTACCTTACTAGCATGTGAAATTAGTGCATTTGTACACAGTAGTTTAAACATTCTTTGTCCTTGCTCTTCTATGGGATTGGAATGAAAACTGACCTTTTCCAGTCCTGTGGCCACTGCTGAGTTTTCCCAATTTGCTGACATATTGAGTGCAGCACTTTCACAGCATCATCTTTTAGGATTTTAAATAGCTCAGCTGGAATTTCATCACCTCCACTAGCTTTGTTCATAGTAATGCTACCTAAGGCCCACTTGACTTCATACTTCAGGATGTCTGGCTCTAGGTGAGTGATCACCCCATCATGGCTGTCCAGATCATTAAGACCTATTTTGTATAGTTTTTCTGTATATTCTTTCCACCTCTTCTTGATCTCTTCTGCGTGTGTTAGGTCCTTACTGTTTTGTAAGTTCTTTTGTCATTCTGGAGCTGTTAGTAATCACCCTCTGCTCTTCCCTGGTAGCATATTGGACACCTTGCAGCCTGGGGAGCTCATCTCGTGTCATATCTTTTTGTCTTTTCGTACTGTTTATGAGGTTCTTGTGGCAAGAGTACTGGAGTGGTTTGCCATTCCCTCCTGGTGGACCACATTTTGTCAGAACGCTCCACTGTGACCCGTCCATCTTGGGTGGCCCTGCACAGCATGGCTCATAGCTTCATTGAGTTGCACAAGCCCCTTCACCACGACAAGGCTGTGATCCATGAAAGGGACACTGCAACTTCACTGAATTCATTTATTCTAAACAGCTTTTTGGTGGTGATTTAGTATTTTCTATATCGGGCTTTCGTGGTAGCCCTGTTGTTAAAGAATCCGCTTGCAATACAGAGGACCCTGGTTCGATTCCTGGGTTGGGAAGATCCCCTGGAGAAGGGACAGGCTACCCACTCCAATATTCTTGGGCTTCCCTGGGTGCTCAGTTGGTAAAGAATCCACCTTCAGTGTGGGAGACCTGGATTCAATCACATCATTTTCAAAGGCTGACATTTTAATTTCTTCCTTACCAAATTATATGTTTTCTTGCCTAATTGCCTTGGTTAGGACTTCCAATAAAATGTTGTATAAAAGTGGTGAGAGTAAGCATTTCTGTCCTCACCCTGATCTTAGAGGAAAATCTTTTCAGCTTTTCGCCATTGAGTATGATGTTAACCGTGAGCTTGTTGTATATGGTCTTTATTATGTTGTTACACTCCCTATTTATTCTCAACAGTACCCACATGGTTGAGAGTTTTATCATAAATGGATATTGAGTTTTGTCAAAGTTTTCTGAATCTTTTGTGATGATCATATGATTTTTATTCTTCATTTTGTTAATGTGAAATAACACATTGATATGTAGATATTGAACCATATGTGCATCCCTGGGATCAATCCCGCTTGACCATTGTGTGTGATCCTTTTGATGTTTTGTTGAATTTGATTTGCTGATAGTTTGTTAAGGACTTTTGCATCTATATTAATCAGGGACATTGGCCTGTAATTTTCCTGTGGCATCTTTGTCTGGTTTTGGTATCTGGGTAGTACCAAAAAGTGAATTTGGAAGTGCTCCCTTCTCTTGTATTTTTTTAGAAGAGTTTGAGAAGGATTTTTATTCTTTCAGTGTTTGGGTAAAACTCACCAGTGAAGTCATCTGGTCCTGGACTTTTGTATATTGGAAAGTTACTGATTCAGTCTCCTTACTAGTAATTAGTCTGTTCAGATTTTCTGTTCATGATTCAGTCTTGGTAGGTTGTATGTTTCAAGAAATTTATCTACTTCTTCCTGGTTATCTAATTTGCTATATATGTGTTCATGTGGCTTCCCTGGTGGATCAGTGGTAAAGAATCCGCCTAAAATGCAGGAGACAAGGATTTGATTACTGGTCTGGGAAGATCCCATGGAGAAGGAAACAGCACCCTACACTCCACTATTCTTGCCTGGAGATTTCCGTGGACAGAGGACCCTAGTGTGCTACAGTCAATAGGGTTGCAAAGAGTTGGACACAACTTAGTGACTTAGGAGAACAGCAAAGTGTTCATATAGTCTCTTATGATCCTCTATATCTCTGTGATATCACTTGTAATGTCTCCTTTGATTTCTGTTTTTATTTATTTGAATGCACTCTTTATCTTGGTTAGTCTAGCTGAAGGCGTGCCCATTTTCTGTATCTTTTTAAAGAATCAGCTCATAGTTTCATTGATCTTTCCTACTTTTAGTTTCTATTTCATTTATTTGGACAATAATATTTGTTATTTTCTTTCTACTAACTTAGGGCTTCATTTGTTCTTTTATTTCTACTTCATTGTGATGTAAAGTTAGGTTGTTTGAGATTTTTAAAATTTTTTCATATAGGCATTTATCACTATGAATTTCCCTTTTAGAACTGCTTTTGCTACATCTAGAAGTTTTGATATGTTATATTTCCATTTTTATTTGTGCCAAGGTAGTTTTTTCTAATTTTATTTTGATTTCTTCTTTACCCCATTGGTTCTTCAATAGTTTGTTGTTTAATCTCCATGTATTTGTGAATTTTCCAGTTTTCCTCTTGAATTGATTTCCTTGTTTTCTATAACCTGCACTTCATTTTCTTCTTTAGTTTTTCTAGTTTTATTCTTTAATCAATTTTTATTGTTCTGTTTATTTTATTTGGTATATGTCATAACTTGAAACTTGGTATACGTCATAACATTGAAATATCGTTCTATTTCAATGGGCTTAACTCTATGTAGCCAGTTAGACTTTTCCTACCTTTCTCAACTTTTGGGTACCTATATGTTGCTTTTCTTGACTGTACTTATTTGTGATAACTACTCTTTTTTGTATTGAGCCTTTTAGAATCAGATCCATATAATTTGGGGGGTCACTTCTGCTACTCTTTGTCCTTTTACTTTGAAACTTGAAATTTTTTTACTGAGATTGCCTTCTACTCTTTGTTAAATCTGTCTATCTTTTATCTCTTCTTGCTATATTTCTCTGGTTAAAACTCCTAGTGTTATGTCGAATAAGAGTGGTAAGAGTGGACATCTTTTCCTTTGTATTGATTTTAGGGGGAAAGTATTCAGTCTTTTACCATTAATTTAGCTAAAAGGGTTTTTTGTAGATTTTTATCAAGGTGAGGAAGTTCCCCTCTATTGATCATTTTCTGAGAGTTTTATCATAAATGAGCATTGGATTTTGTAATTATGCTTTTTCTGCATCAGTTGATAGGATAATATTTTTCTTATTTAGACTGTTGGTATGATAGATTACATTGATTGGCTTTTTAAGATATAATAAACATATAGCAAAATTCACATATTTGAAGCATACAATTCTATGTTTTTTTAAAATATATTTACAAGATTTGAACCATCACCACTTGTTTCAGAATATTTTAATTACTCCAGAAATAAATTCCATACCTTTCAACCATCACTCCCTTTCCCCTCACTCTGTAGTCCCTGCCAACCACTGATTTGCTTTCTGATTTTGTGTGTTTGCCTATTCTGGACAGTCATATAAATGGAATCATACAATATGTGGTAAATGGCACTTCTTTGCAATGGGCTGTCCTTCTGTGTATGTTACTCTGACCAAAATAGGCCCTATTCAATCAGGATTCCATAAGGAGACAACTTTCCTGGGAACCTACTCCAAGCATGGTATAACAGTAGTAATCAAGTAGGCTCCCTGGGTACACGCCACCACCACTAACAACAGCTGCAGAAATTCTTTCTTTCAGTACTTTATGAAGATACAAAAAGACTAAAGGAGAATGACTGAACTGTGTATGAAATAAGACCTATGTGCAGTTTACTATATAGTAAGCTTAAACATGTACAGTATGTTTATATAATAGGCTGTCAATGATATACAGAGGGTTCTGGTAAGAGTTTCCAATTCCTCCCTGCTAGTTACTGGTGAAATCTTTCCAAGCATGGCCAAAAAATAGTCTCTTTTCTGGACAAGCTGGGATTGTGATGATCTTTTTGGTTCCCCATGCTGTATTCATAGCCCATCAATCTGCATGTGGAGTGTGGCTTCCTTTAGTCAGGGTCCTTGGTACCATGCAGAAAGCTTACTTATCCAATAATTAGGATGAGAGCTTGTCAGGTAACTTTTTAAAATGTGCTTAAGTTATCTCTTTGACATTATATTGGTTATCTTTGGTTGACATAAGATAAGAATATGAAATTACTGCTATTTAATTATTTCTGACCTTTAAAATCATGTTTTCATAAGATACAACTTAAAATAGGTATTCATTTAAATACATGTCTTCTGATCATGTGAGAGTTGGACTATGAAGAAAGCTGAGTGCCAAAGAATTGATGCTTTTGAACTGTGGTGTTGGAGAAGATTCTTGAGAGTCCCTTGGACTGCAAGGAAATCCAACCAGTCCATCCTAAAGGAAATCAGTCCTGAATGTTCATTGGAAGGTCTGATGCTGAAGCTGAAACTCCAATACTTTGGCCACCTGATGCGAAGAACTGACTTACTGGAAAAAAAACCTGATGCTGGGAAAGATTGAAGGTGGGAAGAGAAGGGGACGATAGAGGATGAGATGGTTGGATAGCATCACCAACTCAATGGACATGAGTTTGAGTAAACTCGGGGAGTTGGTGATGGACAGGGAGGCCTGGTGTGTCTATGTGGTTGCAGAGTTGGACACAACTGAGTAACTGAACTGAACTTCTGATCAGGGTTCCAAAATTATTTTTCTTGCATCAGCTACATCTATCATGTATCACCTACAATTTTTACCTTATCTAATTTTAATCTTATTGAAATAGACCAAAATTTGAAAGCAATTCTCTGGAATCTGAGTATAGAATATATTTCTAGTTTTTTTGCCCCTCCAATCCTTTGTCTTCCCCATATAACTGTTGCCCATAATTTGAGAATTTTTTCTTTACAAACGTACTTTTGTTAAAGACTTCCAAGATTCCAACCTGATTTTCACAGAAACTACTCTCATTTTGCTCTGATAGTTCACCTGCATAATATTCACATAAATTATAATGTTACAGTAACAAAGACAAGATAAAGAACTAGTTTAAAAAGTGGACTCTTAGTAAGCCTACAGTTCAATTGGTACACTCGGAAGTAAAAATGTGATAAAGGACTACTAGCTGTTGGTGTTAAAAAAGGAATGGAATATAATATATTTGTTTCAAATATGTGCTTATAGAAACACACGTACATGGGGGCCTTCCAGGTGGCACTAGCGATAAAGAGCCCACCTGTCAGTGCAGGAGACATAAGAGATGTGGGTTCGATCCCTGGGTCAGGAAGATCTCTCAGAGGAGGACATGGCAACCTACTCCAGTATCCTTGCCTGGAGAATCCCATGGACAGAGGAGCTTGGTGGGCTACAGTTCTTAGGGTTACAAAGAGTCAGACACAACTGAAGCAACTTAGCATGCATGTGCATGCACGCACACACACACACACACACATACATATATATATAATAGTGTCTTATATAGAGCTTTGACTTTTATATGTATGTACCGCTACTCTATGGAGCTATGTAATCAGTTTACGAATGGGTACATATAAATCAAAATTCACAAATCATTTTTTGTTTGAAGTATATACAAGATCTCCTTTTAAAGGAAGGCTTTGGAGAATTCTTTTCTACTATAACTAAATTTCTTGTAGCATAATGAGAAGAAATTTTACATATGGATTTTCTGAAAAAAATACCTAGAACTAATTCCAGGCAAAATTATGAAGTCAGCCAAAGTTATCTTCAGTTTATGTCTTCCTAAGTAGCCCCCTCATCTCCCACTGCCCCTACTGGTCAGACCTGATTCAGATGGAGTTGCCAAGCAGATAGAATGTGGTCTTCGCAGAATCCTCCTCCTGCATCTGCTCTGTCTCAGGGTCCTAAGTATCTTCACTATAAATTTGTGTACAGGTATGAGGATATGCTGGCCTCTTTTTCCAATCTCACCACCACCTTGGTCCAATCTGCCACTGTGTCCCATTTGGACTTCTGCAATAGCTTCCTACCTGTTTCTTAGAGTCCTCTCTGACTCAGTCCAACATTGTCTTCACAAAGCAGTCACAGTGGGTCTTCCTGAAGCACAAATATGATCAGATCACTCTCCTTTTACAGTCCTCCAGTGGCTCCCCATTCTCTTCTAATGGAGACAAACTTTTTACCAGTTCCCTTGAGGTCCTTTAGGGCCCAGTCTTGCTTCTTTTCCCCTCCTTTGAACCTCACCACTCTTCTTTGGCTTTCTGTGTTCTAGGAATTTGTCTTCTCTCAGTTCCTCATGTGTGCTATGCTCTTCTCTGCCTCTAAGTTTTCTGTTGCTTCTTCCTGGAACATCACCAGCAGGATCACTCAGTGTAACCAAGGAGACCTTCTCTGACCCCAGTGGCTTAAACTCCCACTGCACCCTGTAACACCCCCTTTCTAATGTTCTTCAGACTTTAACTCCTAGTCCAACATCTGACACCCTCAGTAGATTTCAAGATCCACGAGGGCAGGCACCATGTCTGTTCTGACCATTGCTGTATCCCCAGTACAGTATCTGGGATTCAGTAGATGCTAAAAATTATTTGTTGATTCAATAAGTATACATGGCACCCTTCTTAGGGTTATTTGTCTTTGCCTGAGGACCTTGGATAACACAGAACCTTAACTTCAAAGCACCCAAGTAGGCTAGTTGGTAAAGGTATTTACAGACAGACTTTTCCATATTCCTACCAGACACATCATGTTGGGGAACTGAGAGTCTTATAGGCCACCAAGCACACATTTTGAACCATCACTTCCCAGTTATATGTCCCATGATATTTATTTCTCAGATTTGTCTCGAGATTCCTGAATTCATCCTCTTGAGAAGGTTCTAGGGGAGCTCATAATTTCAACCATTTTTGTATTTGCCAGCTATAGGGCCAATTAAAAATAAAACAATGTGGCAGAAATACTGCCGTAGAGAAACCTCTCCAAGTCCACCAGCAATTACTGCCATGGAGCACCTTCATTGATTTTTCCCTTTTGGATCTCTTGACTCTTCACGAGTGTGGAAACCTTCACCTTTCATTCAAACTGTGACTTAGAACTTGGGTTTCCTGTTTGGTTGATTCACCTGGTTCTTGTCCATAGCTACACACCTTTCTTTGGCTATCCCTCAGAAGAGGAGAGGCGTTTCCTCTTATAGATATCTCAAACATGAAGATTGAAAAATGTTCACAACCTATCTCCAGAAAAATGACATTTTCTGTCTAGTTTTTGCTCCCATTTTGGCTCCTTGTGTTTACATATGAATTTCCTCCCTTTTTGCTTCGAGGTTTATTTTTAAAGATTTGATTTATTTTTGGTTGGGATGGGTCTTCATCGCTGCACGTGAGTTTTTCTCTAGTTGCTGCAGGCAGGGTCTACTCATCATTGTGGCACACGGGCTTCTCGTTGCAGTGGCTTCTCTTGTCGCAGAGCACAGGCACTAGGTGCATGGGCTTCAATAGCTGTTCCTCACAAGTTCTAGAGTGCTGGCTCTGTAGTTGTGGTGCACAGGCTTAGTTGCCCCCCCCCAGCATGTGGGATCTTCCTGGAGCAGAGATCAAACCCATGTCCCCAGGAAGGCAGATTCCTAACCACTGGACCCACCATGGAAGCCCTCCCTGAGATTTTTGAAACCTGCACCCAATACCCTTCTGTTTTCTCTGGCCAACTACTTTCCAGTCCCCTGAGAGTACATCCACATTTGGGAGGGATAAAGAAACACTGGTCTCCTATCTCCTCTCACTGGCCTTCGATCTTGGCATCATTTCAGTCAGCTTTTGCCTTATTCTTTGACACTGTGTGAGGCTGTGTCTTTAAAAGAGAAACTCACAAATAAAATAAAATGTGACCTCATCTTTGAAATGATTGTTGAAATGAGGTTGCTTTAGTATACTGAAGACATTTTCCACTTCATTTTCCATTTTAGGTCTCATCAGTAACTTCCTGTAGCGTTTTTTAAAGCAGACACCCTTGGCCAGAGAGGAGAAGCTGGTAACTTAAAAATAGCCAGATATCTGGTGATATTTCAAAGGCATAATGGAGGGCTGTGACACATGCTGTGGTGTTGGGCTCAGTTTATGTCTTCCATCTTCCTCAGGCAGACAGAAGAATTAGTCTGGTTTATGATGAGTTTTGTGTATGTTTATTGGAAAATGTTCTGCTTTAGAGAGACCTTTCACCCTAGCCAAATGCACATTGCAGGGAAGACACTCTGCATAGACCTGTGTGTGCTTATAATGTGGCAAATTTCAGACATGGGAGTTTCATTTGTTCCCAGATGCCAGGCTGAGGACAATTAATATATAGTCTGTTGGCTTCAGTCAACCCTGGGCTATTTATCACTTAGTCTTGACGATACACTCAGCCATGCTCATGGGTTTAGAGAAATCAGAAAGTGATGAAAGGGTAAGGGCAAATTATATGAAATACACCAACAGAAGCCCAGGGCCGATTGGAGCTATTGTTTAGGTTTATGACAAGCTCCTTATAAACCATTATGTTTGGAGTTTAATGTGTATAAGTCCCATCAGAAGCTTCTTGCACCAGACCCAACCAGACCAGACACAGTTACTTCATGCAATAACCACAAAAACATTCCTGCCTTTTAAATGTACAGAGTCAACCTATTGTAACCTCATCTGCAAACACAGTCATTTTATTTATTCATTCTCCTTTGATGCTAGGCATTTAACCTGAATGGTTTTTTTTTTCCCCCACGTGTTCAGTTTGACAAAACAGGAAGTAGAAAGCATCGTTTGATTTTTAAATCTCTTTTCCTGGCTAGAGACTTTAGATCTAGAATATCGGTTAAACCGTATTTGCTTGAGACATGTAAGCAGGTCATTTGGTACATTTAGGGATTATTAGCCCCCTTCCTTTTCCCTGTGCATATCTGTGCTGATAGAACTATATCTCTGGGGATCCATTAGCTTAGCCATCAGATCAAGCAGACACCCATGGTTTATGATTAGTAAGCAAGACCGTGTAGAAAAAAAATAGTGAAGAACATGAGGGCGATGCATGTCTGCACCGAGTTGAGCAGAACAGGGCAGTCTGGCCAGGAAGTCCTAGCTGCCCTGGGTGTGGCGGGACCAGCCACTGATTATTTTGCAGTCAGAAAGTTCCCGGTAAAAGGCTTAAAGGAGAAATTCAATGCAGTTCCCTTTTATCTGCCTCTCCAATTGATGTCTATACAGAGCAAGCAGGGCTCCTCAAACACGCCAGTCTGTTTCAGATACACAAGATTAAGTAGCTAGTGACATTCAAGACCAGTCGGCCCACCCAGGAGGACTGAAGCCAGCGGAAAAGCTGTCAGATTTCTCCTTTTCTCCATTAATCTTGAAGCTTTTCAGTGGTGCCAGGTCGCATCTCCATCAGACAAGCTGGGAAGAGTGTCCGGCACCCAGAAGAGTAACCCCTTCACTGCTGAACTGGTCCATCAGGAGCTTTCTCTTCCGAGTCAGGAAGGGATCCTCGCAGCCCCATCGCCTACAGCTCTATGGGGAGCTGGAAGCCATGGTGGGTCCATCTTCCTTGAGCATGCACAGCCCGTCTGTTCCTCGGATGCTGTGACACACAGGCTGTGCCATCCTCACAGGACTTGGGGTTCGAGGCAACTGCGAGAGGATGTTAGTCGTCTGGATGCCTGGTCTGTTGGACATGAAGGTCATGGAAGGTGAAGAGGGGAGGCCAGAGGGAGCGAATGCAGGGGAAGATGAAAGAAGAAAGTGCAAATAAAGGGAAGCAAGGTCTGCATTTGTAATGCTCCTTCCCTCACGCCTCACTTCAGACCCCTTTGGAAGCAGGTGATGACCTGGGCAAGAGGTCATTCACAAGGAGCAAAGGGACCTGTCCACCACACTGAAGCAGAAGCTGATTCGGGGTTTCCAGAGCTGCCGGCTGGGGAGGGCTGGGGGCTGGTACAGAGGCCATGAGGCGATGAGACCCAGACAAAGGAGGAGATCCCTGAGTGATGCCTGTGGCTTCAGAAGACCAGCCCTTGCCTTTGAAGATGGAACTCAGAGAACCACTGGCTGGAGGGGGCCTGGGTCCCTTTTTGTTTTAAATTGGAGTATAGGTGATTTACAGTTTGTTTCAGGTGTACAGCAGAGCGATTCAGTTCTACATACACATATATTCATTCTTTTTCAGATTCCTTTCTCACATGGGTTATCACAGAGCCTCTTCTGTAGTGTTTATCTCACCATCGGCCCCAGTCTGCCCCGAACAAGAATAGGTGTCTGAGAAAGTGGTGGGCCCAGTCCCTTCAGCTGGGGGTGCTTTATGCCTGCAGGTATAGACTGATTTCTCTCAGAGACGGAATTCTGGCCTTGTCTAAGATCTTTCACAGCCCATACAGTTTTAACACTCACGCAGTCTTGGTCACAGAAACCCCATTCTTGAGCAGCGTGGCTCACGCTGTGGATGGGTCCTCTTGTTCCCATAGCTCCCACCCCGCCCCAGATGCTGCTGGCAGCAAGGGCTCAGCCTTGTTCCCAGCTGTGGGGGTTAGAAAATAGACCTCCAGATGACTGGCTTTGGGGCAACTTTCCGTGCAATCCCTGGATGCTTTTAAATAACTTCTGTTACATCAGAGAAGTCACCCTCCACATCAGTCCTGGCGAACCAGACTGTCACCCAGAGTTAATAGCACTTCTTAATTAGATTAAAATGTTAATGAGCATCAAACTATGCTAAGGTATACTTTTGTTGTTATCAGTCTCACCTCAACTGGAGAGAACAGATGTGCCATTGTTGTGTATATTAATATCTCTTCTCAAAGGGATATTAACCTCCAAGGAAACAAACCATGGGTGTAATTATATCTACACAGAATAGCATGCATATTGAACACTACCTTTGTCGGTAGCATGCAGATACATTTATCCTAATTGACCATGATTAAATACTTTGACAAAGAAACAGCCACCAATAAAGGGTGCCCAGCATAGGACCAGTAATTTGTAAATTTATTATGTGCATGTTCTAACTAATGCATTTGGTATACAAAGCAAATTTAGGTATTTTGTATGGAATGCAAATTTCTAGCACCAGCATGATCCAACCTCTAATATTACAGTTAAGAAAAAGATAAGGACTCCCATGACGGGAACTTAAGCCCCTGAGGGCAAGTGTTTTGTCTAGGAATTTAACAAACAGAGGCTTTGTGTGATCAGAGTCTCTCAAGGAAGGGCCAGCCCTCAAGATTGTAATCACCCTGTCTGTCCAGGGTCTGGCCTGGGTGGCTGGGACAGCAGCTCGTGCCTCTCGCTGTTCCTCCCTAGCCCCTGCCAAACTCTGAGGCTGAGGAGGTCCTAAACAGAGAACTGGTGATGAAGTGGCTCTCATGAGACTCTCAGCTTCCCATGAGAGCCTGGGAAGCTGATGGCTTCTCCCTACAGATGGCCAGCAAGATAGGTGTTTTTGAGTGATGTCCACTGCTTTCTGCTTCTTTTAAATTGTCAGTATGCCTTTGCACTCCTACGGAAATTCCAGATTGGGTGTGCAGTTTGAGGAGAGGAGGAGGAGAAGACCCCTTGGTTGCTCGTCCCTGGGGGAAATAGGGGGCCTGGAGTTTGCATTGTGTACAGTTCCTAGCCCCAGGGCCCCGTGCACGTGGTGAGTGAGGACAATTACTTCCTAAACGTAGAGAGGAAAGAGAGAATCCAGCACTCCCTTCTACAGTCTTCCCTCCTTACAGGCCCACCTGGAGAGGCTGAGGTGTCACTTATGAGACTCAGAGCCCTTAGAGCAGCTGATGGTGTGTGAGCCTCCCCCACACCATCCACTACGGGTCCCATGAACATCGTCAGACCCTTAGGATAGAAACTGGAAGAACACCAGCTTTACCTTGGAATCTTAGTGTCAAGGACTGTTTAGCTGGTGTTTCTATATTATTTTAAATCTGCTATTAGGACTAACTCAGTTCAGTTCAGTCGCTCAGTCGTGTCTGACTCTTTGCGACCCCATGAATTGCAGCATGTCAGGCCTCCCTGTCCATCACCGACTCCTGGAGTCCACTCAAACTCAGGTCCATCGAGTCGGTGATGCCATCCACCCATCTCATCCTCTGTCATCCCCTTCTCCTCCTGCCCCCAATCCCTCCCAGCATCAAGGTCTTTTCCAGTGAGTCAACTCTTCGCATGAAGTGGCCAAAATACTGGAGTTTCAGCTTCAGCATCAGTCCTTCCAAAGAACACCCAGGGCTGATCTCCTTTAGAATGGACTGGTTGGATCTCCTTGCAGTCCAAGGGACTCTCAAGAGTCTTCTCCAATACCACAATTCAAAAGCACCAATTCTTCGGCGCTCAGCTTTCTTCACAGTCCAACTCTCACATCCATACATGACCACTGGAAAAACCATAGCCTTGACTAGACGGACCTTTGTTGGCAAAGTAATGTCTCTGCTTTTGAATATGCTATCTAGGTTGGTCATAACTTTCCTTCTAAGGAGTAAGTGTCTTTTAATTTGATGGCTGCAATCACCATCTGCAGTGATTTTGGAGCCCAGAAAAATAACGTCTGACACTGTTTCCTCAACTATTTCCCATGAAGTGATGGGACCAGATGCCATGATCTTCGTTTTCTGAATGTTGAGCTTTAAGCCAACTTTTTCACTCTCCTCTTTCACTTTCATCAAGAGGCTTTTGAGTTCCTCTTCACTTTCTGCCATAAGGGTGGTGTCATCTGCATATCTGAGGTTATTGATATTTCTCCCAGCAATCTTGATTCCAGCTTGTGCTTCTTCCAGCCCAGCATTTCTCATGATGTACTCTGCATAGAAGTTAAATAAGCAGGGTGACGATATACAGCCTTGACGTACTCCTTTTCCTATTTGGAACCAGTCTGTTGTTCCATGTCCAGTTCTAACTGTTGCTTCCTGACCTGCATATAGGTTTCTCAAGAGGCAGGTCAGGTGGTCTGGTATTCTCATCTCTTTCAGAATTTTCCACAGTTTATTGTGATCCACACAGTCAAAGGCTTTGGCATAGTCCATAAAGCAGAAATAGATGTTTTTCTGGAACTCTCTTGCTTTTTTGATGATCCAGCGGATGTTGGCAATTTGATCTCTGGTTCCTCTGCCTTTTCTAAAACCAGCTTGAACATCTGGAAGTTCACAGTTCACGTATTGCTGAAGCCTGGCTTGGAGAATTTTGAGCATTACTTTACTAGCATGTGAGATGAGTGCAATTGTGCGGTAGTTTGAGCATTCTTTGGCATTGCCTTTTTTTGGGATTGGAATGAAAACTGATCTTTTCCAGTCCTGTGGCCACTGCTGAGTGGCCACAAAGAACAAAGCTAGTGGAGGTGATGGAATTCCAGTTGAGCTATTTCAAATCCTGAAAGATGATGCTGTGAAAGTGCTGCACTCAATGTAGGACTAACTAGGTCTAGGTAAAAACACCTATGTCTTCCTTTCATCAAAGGTAGATTTTCTTTGACAAATGAAAATAATTCTCACCTTTGAACTTGAGCACCTCCTCTCTTCTTTCCCACAGAGATTTCTGGAGCAAAACCAGAATTGAACATTAGTGCAGTCGTACTTTACAAAGAATAAGAAATTTGTATCACTTTTCTTTAATCGCTTAGTAGAGAATTTGTACATTGTCTGGACTCATGAGTATTTAAATCAGTGTTTTGATTTCTTAATGAATTACAGATTTGTAATTTAACTTTATATTATTGAAGAGAAAAAAGCTGTAAGCAAGTTAGGCTTGGAAATAAAGTGGTAGGGGAAAAACCAGCAGCCCAGCATTTAAAACTCTGTCTGGGATTGTGAAGAATCCAGACTTTTCTGGATGTTAACTTCCTACTCTTCCTCCTACCTTGTTTTATTGTTCTTTCTTTTCTTTTTTTTCAATTGAGTAGCAATATATAAGATGTTAGTTTCAGCTGTACAGTATAACAATTTGATACCTATACACATTGAAAAATGATCACAACGTAAGGCTAGTTAATGTCTATTTCCATACATAGTTAACATTCTTTTTCTTCTTTCTCTTGTAATGAGAACTTTTAAGATCTACTCTTAGCAACTTTCAAATATACAATATGGTATACTATAACTACAGCCACAGTGCTGTTCATTCCATCTCCAGGACTGACCTATTTTATAACAGAAGTTTGTCCCTTTTGACAGCCTTCACTTATTTGGCCCCCCTGCACTTCTGGCCTCAGGCAACCATCAGTCTGCTGTCTTTCTTTTCTTCTTAGATTCCATTCTTCTTTTTCTTAGAGTCCACATGTAAGACAGATCATACAATATTTGTCTTTCTCTGGTTATTTCACTTAATGTAATGCCCTGAAAATGCATCCATGTTGTCACAATTGGCACGGTCTCTTTTTTACGGCCAAATAATATTCCACTGTGTGCATCTACCTCAGCTTCTTTAGCTGTTCATCTGTTGATGGACCTTACGTTGTTTCCATATCTTGGCTATCGTAACTAAGGCTGCAGTGAACAGAGGGGTGCCTGTATCTTTCTGAGTTAGTGTTTTTGTTTTCTTTGGATAAATACCCAGAAGTGGAATTGCTGGATCATATGGTGGTTTTGCTGTTAATTTCTGGAAGCACCTACATACTGAGTTCCACAGTGCTTGTACCAATTTTCATTCTCTTCAACAGTACCTGAGAGTTCCCTTTCCTCCACATCTTCTCGAACTTTTGAAAATAACCATTCTATGTACGAGGAGGTATCTCATCGACGTTTTGATTTGCATTTCCCTGATGACTAGTGATGTTGAGCACCTTTGTGTACCTTTTGGCCATCTGTTTGTCTTTGGGTAAATGTCTATTCAGTTTCCCTGGCCATTTTTTAATCAGATTGATTTGTGTGTGTGTGTGTGTGTGTGTGCTATTGAGTTGTAATATTCTTTACATTTTTTGAATATTAATCCCAAATCAGATGTATGATCTGCATATATTTTCTCCCATAATGATAGGTTGCCTTTTCATTTTTCTGATGGTTTCTTTTGCTGTGCAGAAGAAATTTTAGTTGGATGAAGCTCCACTTAATTTTGCTTTTCTTTACTTTGCTTTTGCTGTCAGATAAAAAAAGTCATCACCAACACTGATGTCAAGGAGCTTAATGCCTACATTTTCGAGTAGGATTTATATGGTTTCGGGTCTTGCATTCAAGTCTTTAATCCATTTTGGGTTAATTTTTGTGTGTGATGTAAGATAGTGGCCCAGTTTCATTTTTTTTGCATATGACTGTCCACTTTTCCTAACACTGTTTATTAAAAAGACTGTCCTTTCCCCATCATGTATCCCGGCTCCTTTGTTGTAAGTCAGTTGTCTATGTATGTGTGGGTTTATTTCTAGGCTTTCTATTCTGTGTCATTGGTCTGTTTGTTTTTATGCCAATACCATTTTGTTTTGGTTACTACAGTTTTGTAATATAGTTTGAAATCAGGAAGCATGATGCTTCCAGGTCTTCTTTCTCAAGATTACATGGCTCTTCAGGATCTTAGAGTCTTTGTGATTCCATACAAGTTTTAGCATTGTTCATTCTATTTCTGTAAAAAAAAAAAAAAAATGCCATTGGAATATTTAAAGGGATCGCAATGAATCTATAGATTGCCTTGGATAATATGAACATTTTAACAGTATTAATTGTTCCAACCCATGAGCATGGAATATCTTTCCATTTATTTGTGTCTTCAGCTTCTTTCATCAGTGTCTTATAGTTTTCATGGTATTGTTCTTTCACCTCCTTGGTTAAATTAATTTTATCCTTTTTGAAAAGCAGTTGTAAATGGGGCTATTTTCCAATTTTTCTTTCTTTCTTGATTATACCTTACACCCTTCCTATAGTCTATGTTGTATGGATAGAGGCCCATTTTGGCAGATCCAGAGTCACCTTGATCCTTCATTTGCTGTCTTCATTCTGTATGTTATTTCATACATATACCCTTTCCACCTTTTCTTCATTCTAGTCACAAGACTATCATTGTTAGGAAGAGCCCCTACATTTTAATTACTTTGAAACATGCAATAACATCCAGTTGGACAAGACTCAATAAATCTCTACTATAAGTGGGCTTATTTGACACTCAGCTTTACTGGTGGGCTCATCACCTAATAGTATCACCTGGAATAAAATGTATTGGGAGCATTTGGGAACCATCCCTGCCCTCAGCATCTTCCAGACCAGCTTTTGACTTCCATGATTTATCATATGTAAGTTGAGAGTTTCAACTGATGACTTGTTGAAACAGGAACAGATTAGGCAAGACTTTCAGGAAAAAAGGCTCTAAGCACCCTGGAGGCTAAGGTCCTCTGTGATAGTGATTACATAAATTAGATTCTTCATGGCTCACATGAAACACCACCTTTGTAGCCACACACCTGTGTCTGCAATAGTGAATCTCTAATCAAGAACCCAAGTGCATCTCAGTGTTTGTTAGGTACCTCAAATTTACATCTGCCAAAAGGGCTTCTGCCAAAACTCAGGATGAGGAACAGATTGTTGTTGAGAATTGATTTAATGCAGTGAAGGCTGTTTTCAGCATTCCAAAAAGTGTGTTGGAAATGAAACATTCATGATAAGGCTGTCTAGACCATTACCCAATAAAAGTATATTTAATTTTCAGAAATCTTTCAAAATAACTGACTCAATTGGGATCCGGAAAAGTTAATAAAAGGGGTTTTGAGTGGTGAACAGCTTGAGAGGCCCAATCTGAAACAGGCCAACTGTGCATCTGCAAGCACCATTTCTTGCATCTGGATCTAAGCATCTGGATCACCAAAAGATTATGTTTTTCTCAGAGAATCCCTTTACAGAAACAGGCTTTAAACAAACTTCAGCTAGGCTGCTGGTGTGGAAGAGAGGTGATACAAGAAGGCCATCACCCTCTCTCCTAATACACGTATGTGTGTGCACACATATTCAGAACTTTTGTGATGATATGCTCACTGCCTCTGTCACACACAGACTGGTGATAAATTTCAGGTTTAGTTCAGGGGCAAGAAAAGTTTATCTAGTCTCATAAACTGGAGAAGGCAATGGCAACCCATTCCAGTAGTCTTGCCTGGAAAATTCCATGGATGGAGGAGCCTGGAAGGCTGCAGTCCATGGGGTCGCTGAGGGTCGGACACGACTGAGTGACTTCACTTTCACTTTTCACTTTCATGCATTGGAGAAGGAAATGGCAACCCACTCCTGTGTTCTTGCCTGGAGAATCCCAGGGACGGGGGAGCCTGGTGGGCTGCCATCTATGGGGCCGCACAAAGTCGGACACAAGCAGCAGTCTCATAAACTGATTGCTATGATCCTCCTAGCCAACAAGAATTCTGTAACCTCCTGGTTTTTCCTTTAGATTTGAGCCCATTAATATCCAAGGGTTCCATGACTGTTTTCTTTCTTTCTTTTTTTTGGCTAGAGCTTCTTGGTATGACATTTCCCCCCCTTTAAACCTGCTGCTGGTATATTTTTCCCCCTTTAAACCTGCATCTAAACTTTTATCTTATGCAATCTCAAATCCTTCAGGAAGTAGATGAAGTTAAAAAGTATATGAAGTAGTTTGATATCATTTTGCTGTGGGCACAAAAGTCATGCCCAGGTACAGACATATTTGCTCCAATGCTTGAAGTGACCTTGTGCTCAGTCACTCAGTCATGTCTGACTCTTTGTGACCCCATGGGCTGTAGCCCGCCAGGCTCCTCTGTCCATGAGATTTTCCAGGCAAGAATACTAGAGTGGGTTGCCATTTCCTCTTCTAAGGGATCTTCCCAACTCTGGGATTGAACCCACATCTCCTGCATTGGCAGGCAGATGGAAAATCTTTTTCCTTATCAACTTAGGTTGAAGTAGTTGGGGGCTTGTGAATGAACAGATAAATAGGAGCAAAGACTATTACACGTGTATTCAGGAGCCCACTGTAAGGGGTAAGGATTTATATACCAACTTAATGGGGCAAGGATGGGAAAAGGTATTAAGGCCTCAGTGGGAAATTATGGAAGGTTCTCAAAGGACATATTTACACGATTCCTTGGCGGGTCCTGATGCCGAGTCGGGCATCTGACCTCACCAACAGATGTCTTGCTCTCTCGTGTGTGTGAAGTAGGGCTTCCCAGGTGACACGAGTGACCAGGTTTAATCTCTAGATGGGGAAGATCCCCTGGAGGAGGGCATGGCAACCCACTCCAGTGTTCTTACCTGGAACATCTCAAGGACAGAGGAGTCTGGCAGGCTACAGTCCGCAGGGTCGCAGAGAGCTGGACGCGACTGAAGTGACTTAGCACACATGCATGTGCAGTGAATGTACAGGAAGTATTTGGAGGAAAATGGAAACACATTGAAACCACTTCTTTTGCTTTAAATCCAAAGAGTCTAAAACAACATGACCCTCCCCTGTGTGCACTAGGGAGCCCAGACAACCTTCCATGGTGGTGGGGGGAGTCAGAGGTGGATGAGGGGGCACATGCAGGAGGCCCCGAGGTTTGGTCTCAGAACTGCTGACAGCCGATGATGGGCCTCACCTCCTTTGGCACTTCTGCTTGTCTGACTCACTTCCTGACCCAGACTTCTGTTCAGAAAGGAATCCCTTATTCCCTCTTGCTTCCCAACAGGCTGCTCTGCCTGCTCGACTGTTGAAAGATGTAAGGCTTTGTGATTTGTTGCATCTCAGGACATCTCCGAGGCCCTTCTTCTGGCCACCCTGCTTGTGGCTGCCCACGTCCGCTTTCCTTCAGCAGCTGTTCTGGTGTCTGCTGTCATCTTCGCCGTACCCAGCCAGACAAGCAGTCTCTTTGCAGTGAGCATCCATCCTTTCAGTGTCTGTAGGCTGGCAGCATTCCAGAACTGGGTAGACTGATGAAGAGAACAAGCTTGGAAACCAAATTTTGGCAGGGGAATGCCATCAATACAGAGCCCTTAGCTAGTGACCATCAAGGATGGACGAGAGGAGCATCTTCTCCCTCCATGGATGACCTTTTAATTCTCAGTCTCTGTGAGTGCTTCACCATCAGGGAAACTTGTGTGGCAGTGTCCTCTAAAGGCACCTGTTTTTTTCAAAGGTCTGTTTGCAGACTCCGAAATGTTCTTACTAACCTTATAAGCCTGTGGTCCCTGGCAGCCTGCACCCAGACCCTAGATATTCCAAAAACAGTGATTGTAGAACTGAGTAAGCAAAGAAGCTGAAATCGACAATGCAGACAGTTTGAGGCACCTGTTAAGCTCCATCATAAGGCATGTGGAAAGCCGAGAAAGTGACAACTTAAGCCTTCCTAACCTGTCTGTCAGATGAACTGAGACCAATGACATTCCTTTCTTTAAAAAACTGGGGCAAGGAAAATTTTGGAGGGAAAACTGAAACCTACATTGCAGATTCTGGGCTGGGGAAGCTATATAGTAGCTGGAGTAGGAGCTCAGAGCCTGTAATCTCAAGACATTCTGCAAATGGGGGTGGGCAGAGAGGGCGTTTTGGTAGTGCTTGTTGGCAGAAAGCAAGAATGAGGAACAGAACAGGGAATGGTGAGATGCATGTGATTGATGTTTATCATTTTTTTTGCCATCTTGGACATGAACTACCTTTTTGTGTTTGAGAAATTCCCTTCCTAAAGATTGGGAAATCCCCTTGGCTAGCCCTCCCTATAGCTAGAGTTCAGACACGTGACAGGGTGGGTCCGTCAGATACGTCATCCGAACCTTTGGACAGTAAACCAGAGGCACCAAGAAGCAGAAGCATCAGAGACACCGTTTGGTGATGACGGTAGCCAGAGAGTCAACATCCAGCCTCCTGGGTTCCGTGGGAGTGGCAGGCATCCTTGCTGGACCAAGTCTAGGCTCCTGCTGGTTCTGAGTTCAGTTTCTTGCAGAATGTATCAGTTATCTCATATCCTTTGAAAACAGTTTCTTTTCTGATTAGGTCAGTGGTAGTTGCTGTTGTTTGCAAAAGTGAGGCTTTGGGTGAAGTGAGACTTTGGGTGAAGTGATATCAAAGCTCCCTCACCCCTTACTCCACATACCAAGGGGTTTCAATCAAATTCACATTTACAACATTGGGCTCTTGATGCATACAAACCAGCTCTGAGGGCTAGAGGTCCAGCCTGGTGTGTTTACAGAAGGGGACTCCATGAAAGGAAAGAGAGAGGGGCAAAGCAGAGGGGTGGGTGGAGGCAGGAACACACCATCTGGTCAGGGAACAAGCAAGTGGCAGGACTACTCGGTTCAAACCCAGGGAGGGCTCGAGAATGTTGGAGTGGGTGGGGCTGGGGAGCAAGTTCCTGACTATCAGATTCAGGAAACTGGGAGGAGGAATTTACTCTCATCCAGACTGGAGGCCCAGATTAGTTGAACAAGTTAATAGAGGAAAGCAGACCACTTTTCTAGATGAAGAAAGAAATGTGGTAAAATCCCTCCCATCCTAGTGGAAAAGCCAAAACTCTATAAAATAGCATTCTCTTCTTCCCTACTCTTAAGGGGTAAAAATTGGTAACTGGGACCTAGCACATTAAAACAGAAGTCATGCAACCCCCGCATTGAGAGAACCTACCCAACTTTCCTTCAATCCAGAGCTACCTGTGCACACACGCTGGGACCTAAACAATCTAATAGCACCAGATGGCTCCCAGAGAGACAGGTGAATCAGACATTTCTGCAAAGCTATTCCATTCTAGCTGGGGTTAAAAGTCAGGAAAGTTCTCTGGCATTGTAGGGAGCAAAGGAGGCAGGATTTTGTTTGCATTCAGAACTGGCCCAAATTATGATGCAACCTGCAGGCTGAGCTACATTTGGGAGTTTGGTTTTAGACTGGGGGTGGGCGCTTAGCTGGGCTTCCCTGGTGGCTCAGGTGGTAAAGAATCTGCTTGCAATGCAGGAGACCTGAGTTCAATCCCTGGGTCAGGAAGATCCCCTGGAGAAGGGAATGACTACCCACTCCAGTACTCTTGCCTGGAGAATCCCCATGGACAGAGGAGCCTGCCAGGCTACAGTCGATAGTGTCGCAAAGAGTTGGACATGACCAAGCAACTTAAAAAAAAAAAAAAAAAGGGCACTTGGCTTTGGCTATGCAAGAGCTTGAATGAATCCTCTAGCTCTCTATTCAGTCCTTCAGTATTAAGAAGATGGCCCAGGCAATAGGGAGAGCTTGACAGGGACCTAGAGCTTTTCTAGAGGATCCCTTTCTCCATTCATCTACTTGTTCAGTTCAGTTCAGTCCAGTCGCTCAATCGTGTCTGACTCTTTGTGACCCCATGAATTGCAGCACACCAGGCCTACCTGTCCATCACCAACTCTGGAGTCCACTCAAACTCATGTCCATTGAGTTGGTGATGCCGTCCAGCCATCTCATCCTCTGTTGTCCCCTTCTCCTTCCCTTCCAGCATCAAAGTCTTTTCCAGTGAATCAACTCTTCGCATGAGGTGGCCAAAGTACTGGAGTTTCAGCTTTAGTATCATTCCTTCCAAAGAAATCTCAGGGCTGATCTCCTTCAGAATGGACTGGTTGGATCTCCTTGCAGTCCAAGGGACTCTCAAGAGTCTTCTCCAACACCACAGTTCAAAGCATCAATTCTTTGGCACTCAGCTTTCTTCACAGTCCAATTCTCACATCCATACATGACCACTGGAAAAACCATAGCCTTGACTAGATGGACCTTTGCTGGCAAAGTAACGTCTCTGCTTTTCAATATGCTATCTAGGTTGGTCATAACTTTTCTTCCAAAGAGTAAGCGTCTTTTAATTTGATGGCTGCAATCACCATCTGCAGTGATTTTGGAGCCCCCCAAAATAAAGTCTGACACTGTTTCCACTGTTTCTCCATCTATTTTCCCATGAAGTGATGGGACCAGATGCCATGATCTTCATTTTTTATTTTTTTATTTTTTAAAATTTATTTTATTTTTTAACTTTACAATATTGTATTGGTTTTGCCATATATCTGAATGTTGAGCTTTAAGCCAACTTTTTCACTCTCCTCTTTCACTTTCATCAAGAGGCTTTTTAGTTCCTCTTCACTTTCTGCCATAAGGGTGGTGTCATATGCATATCTGAGGTTATTGATATTTCTCCTGGCAATCTTCTTGTTAAAAATATATATTTATTAAACATGTCACATGCCAGGCACTGTGCCTGGGCCTTTCTCACTGTGATAATTGAGGTAATTTTCTCATTTAACCCACTTATCACCTGGAGATGGGTACATTGGCTATCTCCATTTTACAGATAAGGAAGCAGAAGCAGTTTGCTCAGATAGAGGATATCAAGAAGCATAACTTGGCTGGCACTGTCAGTGCATCTTTGTGGGAGATCTCTGCCTCACAAACATGGAGGAGTGAGACTGATGGAAAAATAAGGCAATGGCACCCCACTCCAATACTTTTGCCTAGAAAATCCCATGGATGGAGGAGCCTGGTAGGCTGCAGTCCATGAGGTCACTAGAGTCGGACACAACTGAGCGACTTCACTTTCACTTTTCTCTTTCATGCATTGGAGAAGGAAATGGCAACCCACTCCAGTGTTCTTGCCTGGGGAATCCCAGGGACGGGGAAGCCTGGTGGGCTGCTGTCTATGGGGTCGCACAGAGTCGGACACGACTGAAGCGACTTAGCAGCAGTAGCAGCAGCAGCATAGACTTCCTTGGTCATCAGGAAGTAGTATGGATGGTTTTGTGTTCCTGAAAAGTCACATGACATTCTTGGGCACTTCTGGGTAAAAGAAGAAGTGGGGCTGTGTGGAGATGATTCATAGAGTCATCTTCACCAAACTGGAGTCATACTTCACCAGCTTATAAGGATTTGCCCATTTGGCTTCACGTCTACCTGGACATCTTTTCCCCTCTCAAAATGGATGAAAACATGCAAATTGTACTCCTTCAGTGTTCTTAAGTGGAGTAAATGATGCTATGAAACAGCAGATGTATGTAAGCATTTTCTTATCCAGTGAAGAGCTCCAGAGATACTGTCTTCATTTAACATAGTGGTATAAACACATGCTGGTAGAATTTTTTTCGAAGCCAAATACCCTGAAGTATTTAGTTGTCCATCTCCACTTCCTTGCTCCTGGACAGTGTTGACCTCTGGGTTACTTTGACTGTTTGTGTTCACCTGGTTATGTTTTTGCAGTAGCTTTCATTATAGTTTGGCTGCATTGCCTGTCCAGTGATAGAAATTATGATCTTATTAGTATTAACATAAGTTATGTCCTTGCTGCTAAGTCACTTCAGTCATGTCCGACTCTGTGCGATCCCATAGACGGCAGCCCACCAGGCTCCCCTGTCCCTGGGATTCTCCAGGCAAGAACACTAGAGTGGGTTGCCATTTCCTTCTCCAATGCATGAAAGTGAAAAGTGAAAGTGAAGTCTCTCAGTCGTGTCTGACTCTTAGCGACCCCATGGACTGCAGCCTACTAGGCTCCTCCATCCATGGGATTTTCCAGGCAAGAGTACTGGAATGGGGTGCCGTTGCCTTCTCCAGTTATGTCCTCAGGACCAGCAAGATCCACTCCTGTCCCCCACACCCACCTCCCCACCCACACACACACACACTTCTTCCTGCAGGAGAGAAAGGAATTGTTGTTGTTTGTGTTTAACAATCAATGCTTGTTCACATATACTTGCTGCTGCTGCTAAGTCGCTTCAGTCATGTCCAATTCTGTGTGACCCCATAGACAGCAGCCCACCAGGCTCTACCATCCCTGGGATTCTCCAGGCAAGAACACTGGAGTGGGTTGCCATTTCCTTCTCCAATGAATGAAAGTGAAAAGTGAAAGTGAAGTTGCTCAGTTGTATCTGACCCTCAGAGACCCCATGCACTGCAGACTTCCAGGCTCTTCCGTCCATGGGATTTTCCAGGCAAGAGTACTGGAGTGGGGTGCCATTGCCTTCTCCGGCACATATACTTAGGTTTATAAATTTGTTCATTTTTACTACCTGCTCCTTCCTCCTTGGTTCAGTTCCTTTCTTAGAGAAAGGCATCCATTAGGAGAGTAGCATTGAGAGAGAGACATATACATTACCATGTGTAAAATAGCTAGCAAGTGGAAGCTGCTGTATAGCACAGGGATCTCAGCTCAGGGCTCTGTGATGCCCTAAAGGAGTGGGATAGGAGGCAGTGTGAGGGAAACTCGAGAGGGAAGGATATATGCTTACATATGGCTGATCCAGTGTGTTGCACAGCAGAAACTAACACACTGTTGTAAAGCACTCCAACTTTACACTCCAAAAATAAAATTTAAAACACACAACACACACACACACACAAAGAAAGGTATCTACTAGTGGTTCTTTTGGAAAACATTTCTCAAACTTTGCTTCAAAGTATTTTCATTTCACTTCAGTCTTGAGTGATAAGTATAGAATGTTTAGAATAAATGTATTTCATCAGCATTTTAAAGATATTACACTGTCTCCTGGCTCCTAGTTTCTCATTATGAGCACATCTGTATCAGTGGTCTGTGGTATGCATGCATGTGTGTATAGAAATTCATGCCTGGGTCGTAGAAATATTGCCATAACAGGAGTTCTGGGTTTTAGGACTCCTTTTAACAGTAGTTTCTCATGGAAGTTTTCCCCTAGAGCCTCAAGCAGATTTATTGCTATTTCTCTAGGTTACTGGGCAGACCTCTTCTGGTCTTTCCCAGATAAGGCAGTCTTTCCAGGTCAAAGGGTTTCAGTTCTAGACCTGTGTCACCTGAAGTTCACGGTCCCAGGTATTCCCATGTGGGTAATAACAAACACCTCCTCCCTTCCAGCACCCCATGTTGAGCATCCCAGCCATGACCATCAACTCTGGCTAAGTTCCTCTTTCGTTTCTGGCTCAGAATTTACTTTGCTCCTTTCAGTCAACTATGTAGTTGGGTTTTTTTTTGGGGGGGTGGGGCAGGAGGGCCTAATTGTATGTCTGTAGCTGAAGAGGAGTTTATATGACCTCAGTCCACATGTTGTAGAAACTAGAATTTCCGCAGTTGAGTTTGTACGATTCTTACCTCTTTCTCATACCTATTTTTCAAACTATTCCTGAAATCCCCAAATAACTATGAAATATTTCTAGGTTATTCAAAGAGGAAATTAATAAGTCACTAATATTGAGTGAGTGCTACGGACTAGGCCTTAGTCTAAGTGTTATACATAGTACATGTAAAAAAATTCTACCAGAGAATTAAAAATTCTGTTAATTCATACTGTTGTTATTCTTGTTTTTCAGAGGAAGATGGTGAGTCAATGGGAGGACAAACAACTTTTCCAGGATCACACAGCTACTCAGTGATGGTGGCTGGGATTCAAATCCAGGTCTGTCTGATGCCAGATTGTTTTTAAATCTAATTTAATTTGTAAATTTTTGGCTGTGCTGGGTCTTCATTGCTGTGCAGGCTTTCTCTAGGTGGAGAGAGTTGCCCTGCTCTCTCCAGTTGCAGAGCATGGGCTTCTCCTTGCAGTGGTTTCTCTCGTGGAGCACAGGCTCTGGGATGCACTGACTTTAGCGGTTGCAGCATGTGGGCTCAGGAGTCGTGGCTCCCAGGCTCTAGAGTGCAGGCTTAACAGTTGTGTTGTATGGGCTTAGTTGCTCTGCAGTCTGTGGGATCTTCCCTGATCAGGGATCAAACTTATGTCTCCTGCATTGGCAGGCAGATTTTTTACCACTGAGCCACGAGGGATGCCCTGATGCCAGAGCTTGTGATCGTAACCACGTGGCTCTGTTGCTCTACCTATGATCCTATGTCCTCTATGATCATTGCTCCACTCTCTGATCTCCACAGAGGAGAGTCTTAGTGTGCTTTTGTGTTTGTTTTTTTCTCATTGAAAAAAAAATGAAAGGGACTTCCCTGGCGGTCCAGTTTGACGCTGTGCTTCCACTACAGGGGGTATGGGTTTGATTGCTGGTTGGAAAACTTAGATCCCACATGCCATATGGCATGGCCAAAACTAGGGGAAAAAAAAAGAGAAAATTAGACATGGTCTTTAAGGTACTTTCCAACTCAGACTCCAACAATCTGTACTGTAGCTTATTATTCATCTTCTTGCTTACTTAAAAACTTTCCCCCTTGTCCTTAGTGTGATTGCTTTGTTTTTCATTTTTTTTGCTTCTTGGATTGTAAACTTGTGAGGTGCTGGGATGACAGGGAAAAGCTGGAAAGCCCTGCACTCATGAGAACATATCTATGGCTGAGCAACACTGCAAGCCTAATGACGAGATAAATAAGGACTTCAGCTTCAGTTCCACTTCATTCAATCCACATCCGTCCATAAAGTTCTAAGCAAAGTTGGATACTCTTTATGGGTGAGGTTAAAGATGAAGATGAGAATAGAAGAAACTTCAAAGAGCATATGCCCTTATCCAAGCACTTGTCCCCAGAAAGTGTTTAGGCATAACAGAGAAGGCAGCTTGGAAAGCCTTGGGAAATACTAGGTTTATGAGGAAATAATTTAGAAATTATTTTTTGTGTATTAATCATCATACCACCTATCCACTAGACACTAAACTCTTTTTTTTAATTGAAGTGTAGTCGATTTATAATGCTGTGCCAGTCTCTGCTGTACAGCAAAGTGACTCAATTATACACATACATTCTTTTATATATTCTTTTCCATTATGATTTATTAAAGAATATTGAATATATTTCCTTGTGCATATTAATACATTAGGACTCTGTTGTTTATTCATTCTAAACGTAATAGTTTGAATCTCCAACTGTGGTGTTGGAGAAGACTCTTGAGAGTCCCTTGGACTGCAAGGAGATCCAACAAGTCCATCCTAAAGGAGATCAGTCCTGGGTGTTCATTGGAGGGACTGATGTTGAAGCTGAAACTCCAATACTTTGGCCACCTGATGCGAAGAGCTGACTCATTTGAAAAGACCCTGATGCTGGGAAAGATTGAGGGCAGGAGGAGAAGGGGACGACAGAGGATGAGATGGTTGGATGGCATCACTGACTTAATGGACATGGGTTTGGGTGGACTCTGGGAGTTGGTGATGGACAGGGAGGCCTGGCGTGCTGCGGTTCATGGGGTCGCAAAGAGTCGGACACGACTGAGCGACTGGACTGACTGGCTGACTTACCCCAAAGTCCCAATCCATCCCTCTCCCTCCCCGTCCTCCATGACCAGCACACGTCTGTTCTCTGTGTCATGTGAGTCTGTTTCTGTTGTGTAGATAGGTTGATTTGTGCCAAGCTCTCCTTTTATTCAGTTGGCTCCTAATTTGGGCCCTTCATAAGGTATGTTTTGAGGAACTAAATGAAGCATGTGTAGCTGTCTACTTTGTGAGATTCAGTCTAAATTGACAGTGTGCATGGACCGTAGAAAACAAGAAGATTTTCTGTGTATAGCAGCTGGTAGTGATAACATGCAGCAAATAAAATATTACAAAAATATTACTATGGCTTTGAGAGAGAATAAACACTACTTATTCTTTCCAATACCATAGGTATTGTCCTTTCCTATTACTAAGGAACCTTTTCTTTCCTTTTCCCTGGAAAATGGACATAATTTTTTGTCTTTGGTTTAAGCCTAAGACGTTACAACTGAGATCAAGGTTTAGTTTCATAGAAACATAGCAGGCAGGTCTTCAAGCATTTGATAATCTTACATCTAGATACACTTGTTATTATAGCTCTGTTGTGAACCAAATTGTGTTCCCTTCCCCCAAATTCACATGTTGACCCCTAATTCTCAATGTGACTGCATTTATAGATAGGGCCTTTAAGGAGGTAATTAAGAATAAAATGAGGTCATAAGGGTTGGCCCTGATGGGACTGATGTTCTCCTAAGAAGAGAAAAAGACACCATTAGTCCATGCACAGAGAAAAGGTCGTGTGAGGACATAGTGACAAGGTAGCTATCTGCAAGCCAAGGAGAGAGATCGCACCAGAAGTAATTCCACAAGCACCTTGATGTTAGAATCCCAGTATTCAGAACTGACAGATGATACATTTCTATCGTGCCATCCAGTCTGTGGTGTTTCGTTGTAGCATCCCTAGCTGACTAATACAACTCCCTTTTCTTTTTTCCCCAAATATTTTATCAGTTAATGTGAAAAGTGTGAAAATGTTAGTTGCTCAGTCATGTCTGACTCTTTGCCACCCCATGGACAATAGCCCTCCAGGCTCCTCTGGCTGTGGAATTCTCCAGGGAAGAATACTGGAGTGGGTAGCCATTCCCTCTTCCAGGGAATCTTCCCATACTGTTTTATCTCGGTAATCAAAGTACAATACAAGCAAATAAACACCAGAAAGGAACTGCCTTACTAATCAGCCTGAACTCTCCATATATATTGTAAGCAGATTTGCTTTTGAGGTGGAATGTATCCACATGCTAGCCAGATATGTTTAAAAGCATTTCAATTATTTCTCTATTTTAAAAATCACATGGAAAACCTTCTTCACTGAGCAATAATTATTCTAAAGGGTTGAAACAATAAATTTAAGCAATTTTCAACATTTGTAGAAATGAAAATAATTGTCACTGAGAACCATTTAACACATTCAAAATTTTATAACAACAGGTGGGTGTTCTTTTCTTCATGTAGGGACTCATGAAGAGTCCCCGTGAAGAGTGCAGAGGACCAATGAGGACAGCTGCTTTCTAGTGTGTATATTTGAATAGCAACGATTTGAGCAAGAATCTGACGACTTCTAACCTGTCCTTGGTCATGGACATCAGACCTAACATATGTACAGACATTTGTATTTCCCCTCTCAAATCAGAGGTGTATAGATTCTGTCCATTCAGCTTACCACTAAGGAACATTTTTCACCACAGAACAACACTTGTCTATTCTTCAGAATGATGAGTCATTCCCACTCCCCACCCCAGGCAATATGAATTGCTTCTGATGGAGCATAGCCAGGAAAATAAAATCTCTAGTCTCTTTGTCCTGAGGTCAGAATGCGACTTGGTGCTGGTTCTTTTGTCACTAGAATTGAGTACATGCCAACAGCTCATATTAATAATTGTGTTATTAATAACACACCGCCCACTCTGTGAGAGGAGATGTACATCCATGTGTTGGTCGCTCAGTCGTGTCTGACTCTTTGCAACCCCACAGACTATAGCCCGCCAGGCTCCTCTGTCCATGGGATTCTCCAGGCAAGCGTACTGGAGTGGCCTGCCATTCCCTTCTCCAGAGGATCTTCCCAACCCAGGGATTGAACCCTGGTCTCCTACATTGCAGGCAGATTCTTTACCATTTAAGCTACAGGGGAGTCCTGTACTTCTGTGTGGGAATACCACATTTTCATGAAGGAGGGAATGTTTTCCTTTTTGTGAAGAATAGAAAGATTCCATCTTAATCAGAAATTGTCTGCAGCTCGGGTTTGTTTTTTCCCATCAGCTCTCTGTGCCCTGTGGCAGGAAACCATGTCCCTGCATCCCCTCATTTACACTTTACCTCCTCACCCATCTGGTTGTGCCTTGGTTTCTCCTTGAGTCTGGCTCTCAGTAACTCTGTCATAGTTCTCTTTATTTTTTCTGACACCTACAAGATGCTTCTGGATCAAGAACTCACAAGACCAATGGATATAATCCAAGGGCTGATGGGTCTGTATGCAGGTCAGGAAGCAACAGTTAGAACTGGACATGGAACAACAGACTGGTTCCAAATAGGAAAAGGAGTATGTCAAGGCTGTATATTGTCACCCTGCTTATTTAACTTATATAAGCATATAAACTTATATAAGCATTTATATAAGAGAAACACTTGGCTGGATGAAGCACAAGTTGGAATCAAGATTGGTGGGAGAAATATCAATAATCTCAGATATGCAGATGATACCACCCTTATAGCAGAAAGTGAAGAAGAACTAAAGAGCCTCTTGATGAAAGTGAAAGAGGAGAGTGAAAAAGTTGGCTTAAAGCTCAACATTCAGAAAACTAAGATCATGGCATTTGGTCCCATCATTTCATGGCAAATAGATGGGGAAACAGTGGTTGACTTTAATTTATTTGGCTCCAAAATCACTGCAGATGGTGACTGCAGCCATGAAATTAAAAGACGCTTACTCCTTGGAAGGAAAGTTATGACCAACCTAGACAGCATATTAAAAAGCAGAGACATTACTTTGCCAACAAAGGTCTGTCTCATCAAGGCTATGGTTTTTCCAGTGGTCATGTATGGATGTGAGAGTTGGATTGTAAAGAAAGCTGAGTGCTGAAAAATTGATGCTTTTGAACTGTGGTGTTAGAGAAGACTCTTGAGAGTCCCTTGGACTGAGATCCAACCAGTCCATCCTAAAGGAGACCAGTCCTGAGTGTTCATTGGAAGGACTGATGTTGAAGCTGAAACTCCAATACTTTGGCCACCTGATGCGAAGAGCTGACTCATTTGAAAAGACCCTGTTGCTGGGAAAGATTGAGGGCAGGAGGAGAGAGGGACGACAGAGGATGAGATGGTTGGATGGCATCACCGACTCAATGGGGATGAGTTTGAGTAAACTCCGGGAGTTGGTGATGGACAAGGGGGCCTGGCGTGCTGCAGTCCATGGGGTCATGAAGAGTTGGACACGACTGAGCAACTGAACTGAACTGAATGATCAATGAGGCCCGAGTCGACTAGAGAAAGAGTGACATTGCTGACCTTTTGAAGAGTTTCTCCTTTTCAGGGCACTGAGTAGTCAGTCCATTAACATGATCTGCCTCTTGTGAATTGTAATTCACAGGGCAACCAACACCAACTTTACTTGGCTTTGTAACCCACCACTTTTGGTGGCGGTGGGGGTGCTTATGTTGAACATAAGCACCAGTCCTATGTAATAAGTGGAAACTAGATTTTTCCATCAATATTCATGAATAATGAGGCAGATATGCGGTATGACTTGAAAAGTGTTTTAAAAATCCAATTGCCTAAACTCCTAAACTTGCCATTCCACTTACCTCCTCAGTGCCTGAAACTCCACTGAGTTGTTAGCTTAGAAAACAAACTGGACTGTTGGAAGCCAGCCTAGGGTTGGGTGTTTAAAGTTGTCAAGATCGATCAGAAAGTGGCTGAACAGTTGTGTTCAAGTTTGTTTTGATTTGGTTGTTCACATTTTGGTGGGTGGGGTTGGAGTAAGTTTAGCTTGGGGAGAAAGTAGATAGGTAGGTAAGTGGTAAAGAGTAAGGAAAAGTTGACAGAAAATGAAAGTGTATCACCAGGACTAGATTATGATCTTTCAGAGGCTTAAGGACTGGAAATAAGAGTAAAACCAACATTTGGCCCTAAAACACAAACATATGTATACATAAATTTTAAATTCTGTGTATTTCTATATTTCTATGTATTTTATATAAAATTAGTATTTCTGTATATCCTGATTGCAACATTCTGGAGAAGCTCATTAGAGCTTACCTCATTTTGCCTGGTCCTCCCTGGCTCATGCCCTGTGTGGGACTGGGTCTGCTGGTTGACATTCTTGAAGGGCAGTGTCTGCTGATGTGAAGGGCCACAGAATACAGCTGCGCAGGCTGTGCACCACACAACCACAGTCACCAAGAGGCTATGACGAGAGTGGCTGCCTGTGGAGCTTTGCAACTTGGCACCTCTGGGAAGCAGGCCCCGATGGAGAATGACTGTGTTAAACAAAGCTTGGCCAGAGGACTCTGCCTGGAATCACTTGTTAAAATGCAAATTCATACAGTATGAGACAGGGTAGAGGGACCAGAGAGCTGGGGTTTCTATTAAAAAATAAGTATTACAGTTAATTCTTAAGCATACTGGCAAAACATGCTAACTACCTTTAGGTGAAGTTACTATCTGCTGGTTCCCTTCTGCCCCTAAAGAGAGCTCCAAATGAGAGAGCCCTAAGCTTCTGCTCTGGGGGTCACGTCTGGCATGGCCTGCCCCGGTGTCTGGTCAACCCACTGTAGCCATTGAATGTTTCGCCCCAAGGGGAGCATGGAGCCCTTGACAAAGGTGTGTTAGCAGGAGCTCTGGAGAACAGTTTCCTGATCTGGGCCTCTGTTTCCAGTTCTGCCACTAACTAGCTAGTTAAATGCTTAAATTTCTTTCTGGACAAGTCTTCTTATGTGTTTGATGAAGGCATAAGTCAGAATATATCTTCCAGACCTTGTCTTAACCATCTCTTTTTCATAAGTTATGAGGGTGAAAAAAACACATTCTATGGGGTCCACAATTCAGAAACTCCTGGGGCCAAATAGGTTTTAAATTCAGAATTTGTTGTTGTTTTGAAATGTAATAAAAAGAAAGAAGGAAAGAGAAGTCGCTCAGTTATGTCCAGCTCTTTGCGACCCCATGGGCTGTAGCCTACCAGGCCCCTTCGTCTATGGGATTTTCGAGGCAAGAGTACTGGAGTGGGTTACCATTTCCTTCTCCAGGGGATCTTCCTGACCCGGGGATTGAACCCGGGTCTCCTGCATTGTAGGTAGATACTTTACCGTCTGAGCCACCAGGGAAGTCCTTGAAATGTAATACATATATAATACATCACATAGTGCCTTCCGCAGGGTCTGGGGCAGTACCCTGAAATGTAACACGTTCATTATCCCTGAAGCAAAATGTGTGAATAGTGTATAAAACATCTTCGATCTTAGAGAAGGTACAGAAGAGGATTCCAGAGGCCAAGTGGGCGCTGCTGAAGCACTTCACCAGGGCGCATGGTGCGTTGTGGCAAAGAAGATGACATCGAGGCTTAAACTCACAAGCCTGGCCCTGAGCTGGTTACCTCTGAATCTGGGCAAATTAATTAACCTCTTCATGCCTCACTTCCCTTACCTGTAAATCATTGAGTGGTGGCAAGAATGAAATAATTTGTTACATTTTAGGCATCTAGAACAATGTTTGACACATCATAGTCAACAGAGGTCAGTTTTCATTGTCCTTGAATGGTGTGAATTTCCCTGTTTTGCTTGTCTCTTTCTGTGTGGGGGTGGAGCTGGTGAGGAGAGGTATAGAGAATGAAAGGTTAGGATTTGGCAGAGGGTACTGGCCAGACTGTTTTCACCCTAGGGCTTGTGCCCCAGTCCTGATCCAGGCCTAATATTCCATCTCTCCTCCCTCCGCTCTCTCTCTGTGCTTGAATGTCTCTATATAAAAAACTAGGAATGTCATTCCACCTGCTGATAAAATTGTGTAAATAAAAGCAGATCGAGTTTTTCAGAAAAGGAATTCTTATTTTCTGGAATGGTAAATTTATTTTTGTCCCTAACTTCAGCCTGTATGGGTTACCAAGAAAGGTTAAGCAAAGCAGGGACCTGGGACGACCTCTCTTTGTACTTACAGTATTGGGTTGGCCAGAAAGTTCATTCAGGTTTTTCCATAAGACAGTATGTGTTAGTGGAAGAGTCTGGAGCCCCTCCTCCCACGGGCCTTGGTTCTTCACAAAGAAGAATCTGAGGTCTTACCCATTGCAAGAGAGTTTACTGAAGATGAAAGAACAGACAGAACACCTCAAAGGAGGTGGGCCTTACCAAGGAAAGCGGTGGCCCCAGAGGGGTGGGGTGCAGAATTTTTCAGGCAAATTTTTTGCATAATCCAGGGTATCCTTGGTTGACAGACTTAACTGACAGCTGCAGGTTATATAACAAGAGACTCTGCTGCCCTCGTCCTTCCCATAATTCAGTCTGTTATAATTAGTTGTATGAATCTGCCTGCAATGTGGGAGACTCAGGTCCGCTCCCTGGTTGGGAAAATCCCCCTGGAGAAGGGAATGGCAACCCACTCCAGTATTATTGCCTGGAGAATCCCTGGACAGAGGAGTCTGGTGGGCTACAGTCCTTGGGGTCGCAAAGAGCCAGAAATGACTGAGCAACTAACATGCACACACACATTCATAGAATATTTATGAACATTTATTGAGCCCAATGGCCACCAGAAGTTATCTAAGGACAAAACAGCGTGAGGTGTGCACTTGTGCTGGAGTGGAGAAAGTCCCTCCAGTGGGCCAATGGGGATTTTTCCAATCCCTTGACCATTTTGTAGTACTGATGGGAGCGTGTTTGGGGTTGGTAAATAGCTTGGCGGGAGTAGATGGCTATTGGACTTTCAGCCAGGACTTTGAGCAACCTCTGGTTGCTCAGGGCTAACTGCTGCCTAATAGTTCGGAAAAATCCAAATGAACTTTTTGGCCAACCCAATATGTGTCTGTTGCCAGTGAATCCAGATTCAACGATTCCAGAATGAAACAGAAGCACTTAGTTTCTATGAACTCACTCATCTTCCCTACAGCCCAGGAAATTCTGCTTATGATATTGAAAGACTTTTGGCCGCAAGTTTGCCCTCCTCCTGATCCTAAACTAGGCTGTGACTCAGTGTGCTCACAGAAGCACATCACTGCTTCTAGAATTGAAACTCTAAAGCCGGCTAACTCAGCTCTAAACCAGAACTCCGAGACAAGCGAAAACTATGAGTGGCACAGAAATGTTAGACAATTTTTCAGTCTCATTGAGATGGTGTTTCTTTTCACTTTGATACTTCTGTGATGAAGTCCTTGTTTATTTTTTTGTCCCCTACAAAGTGCAGTTCTCAAGTTAAATTATTTGTAACCACCACAGTGTCAGATGTTTACAATACAGTCAAAAGCTTTGCTCCTATCACCGAGGTCCCAGTTAACATTTGCTGACATCTTTCAAATTTATCATGAAAAGTACTATTCATGAATGGCTACATTCTATCAGGGGAATGAAAATTGGTACAGGAAGGGGAGACTGAAATGATGGTTTTCTTTTCTTTCTAATAGTAAATTCTAAAGAATTCGCTTACCTTGTCACCACTGCCAGACATGACAAGACTTCTAAAATAGAAAAAATTCTTTCTGTGATTTCAGATCAACCACTTTTAACCCTCCTTTACTGACTAACTTAATTAGATTTTCCTTAAAAAAGAATTGCTCTCGGCTAAATATTTGTGCATGAGCTTGCCTGGTGGCTCAGGGAATATTTGTATGCCAATTTTCAGCTGTGAGCATATTTTCACTGAAAATTATTAACCTCTGAGAAAACTATTAGAATCTTAAACTAAACCTTAAAACTAAACAATCTTAATTACACTGATGCTACCAGGAAATGCCATAAATAGTCTTTGATCCTGCTTTCTATTTGTCACTTTGTTGGTTTTGCTTTATATTTATTTTAACCAAGATCATTAATTCAGAGCCTTCTGAACACTCTACTCACAAAAAACCACAGTCACAACATAGGTAAAGAATCTTTCATGCAGTGATACTAAAATGCTCTATAAATAAATTACCAAATTTTGAAGTTCCTCAGTTTATCCATCACTGAAAGACATTTCCTAATAAAGTGGGAAATCATCAGTTACCATTGTTTTAGGATGCTTGGGTGGGGTAGTGGTTTTAAGAAAACAGTAACTCTGATTTTGAAAATCATTGTTTGCTCTTTTTTTTAATGGCCACAGCTGGGCAAAGCTGCTAATAAAATTCCTCTAAACAATTGCATGCCTTTGGGAAAGCCAGTTAGCTTAGATTTCTATTGAAAGTGTTTTCTAGTTCTAACAGGCAGCCATGGGGCTGTGGTACTCTTTTATATCATTTTACCTCTATGATTGGGCTGTATAGATCCTGAAGAAGAAAATCTGTGCAATCCTACTTGTACTGGATGTTTCCTTTCTTTTGTAAAAGTCTTTATGATGGTACCACCGTGATGTATTCTTGCTAAAAATGTTGAATTTGAACATTACCAAATCTTAAGGTCAAATCTTAATTTCTAAGAAATATTAAAAACCGAGAAAGGAAGTCACACCATTTGGCAGCTATGAGACAAATCCAGAATGTGGATAGTCTATTTGAAAATGGACTTGGACTTTTTTAATGGTTTATAATACATATAACCTAAATTTTATGCTCATTACATTTTATCCTGCTTCCCATTTAAATATAGAGCAAGTCCTCTTATAACTTGTGGTTCTTGAAACAAGTGGTCCATAGACCCCTGGATTTCCTTGAAATTACTGTTTGACAAAGTGTTAGTGAAGCATATTCAGATGTCACAGTTAGCAATTAAAAAAAAATCACTTATTGTACCATTTGTAAATAAAATTATATATTTTCCATTTTTAAAGTAAGCATGTATTCTTAAAATTACGAAAAAATAAAATAGAAAAGAAATTCTAATCTGCTAGATTCATTGTCAAAAAACTAATGAAGACACAATGATAAACAGTGATAAAAGAAAATTGTGACGTCAATTTGTATGGCAACTTTTTTTTTTCAAGAAAAGACAGAATGATTGGCAAAAGAATTAGTCTAATTATGCATCAAATAATATCAGTTTAGTTATGGTTTTTCTTTTTTTTTAACTTTTATTCAGTTTATATAAAGTTTATTGACTCCTCCTACCTCTTCCCCCCACCTCTTGCAACAAGTAATTTCTTTTCTGTATCTTTGGGTTTTGTTTTTGTTTTTAGCTTCCATATATAAGAGATATCATATAGTATTTGTTTTTGTCTGTCTGGCTTATTTTATTTGGCATAACACCCTTGAGATCCAACCATGTTGTCAATGGCATGATTTCTTTCTTTTTGATGACCAAGTAGTATTTCTGTGTGTGTGTGTGTGTGTGTGTGTGAGACAATTTCTCTGTTCATCCGTTGATAGATATTTAGGGTGTTTTCATATTTCGGCTATTGTAAATAATGTTACAGTGAACGTGGGGATACGTCTTTTCTAATTAGTGTGTTCATTTTCATTTGATAAATACTCAGAAGTAGAATTGCTGGATCATAGGATAGTTCTTTTTTTATTTTTTTTAAATTTAATTGAAGTATAGTTGCTTTATCATCTCATGTTAGCTTCAGATGTATAGCACAGTGGTCCAGTTTTACATGCATAATCTTTTTCAGGTTCTTTTCTATTATAGGTTATTACAAGATACTGACCCCTGGAGAAGGAAATGGCAACCCACTCCAGTATTCTTGCCTGGAAAATTCCATGGGCAGAGGAGCCTGGTGGGCTATACAGTCCATGGGGTTGCAAAGAGCTGGACACAACTGAGCACACACATACACAAGATACTGAATATCCCTGTACTATTCACTGGGTCCTTGTTGGATAACTTTTATATATAGTAGAATGTATCTGTTAATCCCAAATTCCCAACTTATTCCCTCCCCTTCCCCTTTGGTAACCAAAAATTTGTTTTCTATGCCTGTGGGTCTGTTTCTGTTTTGTGAGTTCATTTGTATCATTTTTTTTAGATTTCACATATAAGTGATGCCATATAATATTTGTTTTCCCATCTGTTTGTGTTGCCTTCAGTTTCTTTCATTAGCATCTTACAGTTTTCAGAGTATAGGTCTTTTGCCTCCTTAGGTAGGTTTATTCCTGTGTATTTTATTCTTTTTGATGAGACAGTGAATGGAATTGTTTTCTTAATTTCTCTTTCTGATATTTTGTTGTTAGTGTTTAGAAATACAACAGATTTCTATATATTAATTTTGTATACTATGACTTTACCAAATTCTTTGATGATCTTTAGCAGTTTCCTGATAATGTCTTCAGGATATACAGTATCATGTCATCTGCTGGCAACCCACTCCAGTGTTCTTGCCTGGAGAATCCCAGGGACGGGGAGCCTGGTAGGCTGCCGTCTCTGGGGTCGCACAGAGTTGGACAGGACTGAAGTGACTTAGCAGCAGCAGCAGCATACAGTGACAGATTTACTTTTCTCTTTATAATTTGAATTCCTTTTGTTTTTCTTTTCTGATTGCCATGGCTAGGACTTTTAAAACTATGCTCAATGAATGTGACAAAAAGCACATCCTTGTCTTATGCCTGATCTTACAGGATACCCTTTCAACTCTTCACCATTGAGTATGATATTAGGTATGGGTTTCTCATATATGACCTTTATTATGTTGAGGTAGGTTCCCTCTGTGCCTGCTTTCAGGAGACTTTTTATCATAAATGGATGTTCAATTTCATCAAAAGTTTTTCTGCATCTATTCAGATGATCATATGGTCTTTCTTCTGCCATTTGTCGATGTGGTATATTACATTGAATTGTGGACACTGAAAATTCCTTGGATCCTTGGGATAAATTCCACTTGATCATGATGCATAATCCTTTTATTGTATTGTGGGATTCAGTTTCCTGGTACTTTGTTAAGGATTTTTGCATCTATGTACATCAGTGATACTGACCTGTAATTTTCTTTTTTTGTGACATCTTTGTCTGGTTCTGGTATCAAGGTGATGGTGACTTCATAGACTAAAGTTCTGAAATGTTCTTTCCTCTGCAGTTTTTTGGAATAGTTTCAGAAGGATAGGTGTTAGCTCTTCTCCAAATGTTTGGTAGAATTCACCTGTGAAGCCTGGACTTTAGTTTTGGGGGAATTTTTAATTACTGATTCAATTTCAGGACTAGTAATTGGCCTGTTCATATTTTCTATTTCTTCCTCATTCAGTCTTTGTAGATTGTGCCTTTCTAAGAATTTGTCTGTTTCTTCTAGGCTGTTTGTTCATTTTATGACTGTGTAGTTGCTCCTGGTAGTCTCTTATGATACTTTGTATTTCTGTGGTGTTGATTGTAACTTTTTTTCCCTGATTTTATTGATTTCAGGCCTTTCCCTCTTTTTCTGGGTTAGTCTAGCTAAAGGTTTATCAGTTTTGTTTATCCTTTTCATTTCTTTCATCAGCATCTTACAGTTTTCAGAGTATAGGTCCTTTGCCAGCTTTTAGTTTCGTTGATTTTTTTCTATTGCTTTTTAAAATTTTTTCAATAATTTTAAACTTACTGAAAGCTGTAAGAATAACATTATTAGACTATATCCATTCATTCATTATATAAATTCAACTTATTGACATTTTATCCCAATTGGTTTACTACTTCCTCCTTCTCCCTACACATGCACAGACACCCAGACACACAGACCCACAGACACACAGACCCACACACCCACACACACAGTTGTGTATATGTAAGGGCTGGTGAAAGAGGAAGAGAGAGATTGACTGACTGTTTCTGTTTCTGAACTTTCATTCCTAAATAGTTCAATCTGTACTCCCAATAAATAGGAATATTCTCTTTCTTTACCATAGAACCACATATAAACATTAATAAATTTAATCTTAATTAAAATATTTTACCTAATCTATTTAATGTCTTTATTATGATTTTATAAAATTTATATTTGGTAACATTTTATAACATTTTTCACATTTTCTAACTCCTTAAGATAGAAAGGTTATTAATTTGAGATCTTTCTAATTTGTAATGTAGACACTTAGAGCTATAAATTTCCCCTTGAACACTGTGTTAGCTGCATCCCATACATTTGGCACATTGTATTTTTACTTTTATTCAGTTTCAAATACATTCTAATTCCTCTTGTCATTTCTATTTTGATCCACGGGTAATTTAAATGTAGTGAAAGCCGCTCAATTGTGTCTGACCCTTTGTGACCCCAAGGACTACACAGTCCATGGAATTCTCCAGGCCAAATACTGGAATGAGTAGCCTTTCCCTTTCTCCAGGGGATCTTCCCAACCCAGGGATTGAACCTAGGTCTCCCTCATTGCAGGCGGATTCTTTACCAGCTGAGCCACAAGGGAAATCCTAGAATACTGGAGTGGGTAGCCTATCCCTTCTCCAGCAGATCTTCCTGGCCTAGGTATCAAACTGGGGTCTCCTGCGTTGCAACTGAACTATCAGGGAAACCCATAATTAAAATATGTGTTGTTTAATTTCCACATATATGTGGGTTTCCCAATTTTTATTGTGTTGTTGATTTGTAATTTAATTTCACTGTGATCAAAGAACATTCTTGATATGGTTTCAGTTCTTTTAAATCAAGTCTTATTTTATGGACTAACATATGGTCTATCATGGAAAATGTCCCATCTTCACTTGAGAATAATTTGGATTCTATTGTTGGTAAAGTGTGATACAGATGTTGTTAGCTCTGATAGGTTAATAGTGTTGTTCAGTCTTTCTACATTTCTGTCTAGTTGTTTTACCCATTAGCCAGATTGAAGTATTGAAGTCTCCATCTATTATTGTTTAATTATCTATTTTCCCCTTTGATTCTGTCAGCTTTTGCTTTGTGTATTATAGAGCTTTGTTGTCAGACAAGTAATATATATTTGTTGTTATATCTTCCCAACAAAGTGACCCTTTATAAGATGTTTTTGTTTTTTTCTGGAAATAGTTTTCATCTTAAAGTCTAGTTTGTTTGATAGTAGGATAACCAATCCAGTTCACTTACACTTATTGTTTACTTGAAATTTCTTTTTTCATTTCTTTGCTTTCACAGTCGTATATTTTTTAATCTGTGGTGTGTCTCTTATAACATCATCTAGTTGGACCTGTTTTTTATTCAGTCTGATAATCTCTGCCTTTTCTTTGGAGTATTTAACTCATTCACATTTAATGCTATTATTGATATAGTTGAATTTCTGTATACTGTTTTGCTATTTGCTTTGGGTAGTTTCATTGTTTTGTTCCTCTACTGCTTTCTTTTACATCATGTGGTTATTTTCCAGGGTAGCATTTTAAGTCATTTATTCACTTAAAAAAGATATTCTGATTCATTTTCTTAGTGGTTGCTCTACGGCTCTGCGATATACTTTATTTACAATATACTTATTTATCATTCAGGTACTCTTCATTTCTTTGCATAGATCGAAGTAACTGACCAGTGTCATTTCCTTGTGCCAATGTAACTTCATTCTCTGTCCCTTCCTTTGTGATATTTTGTCATCAGATCAGATCAGTCGCTCAGTTGTGTCCGACTCTTTGCGACCCCATGAATCGCAGCATATATATTATTTAATCTTTAATGACAAAAATACAATTTTATAACTTACAATTTTGTCTTGATATTTAAAATCATTTAGGAGAAAAAGAGGAGGAAAACACATAATTATACTGCTTTTTGTAATTACTTTTAAATTACCTTTAATGGTGCTCTTTGTTACTTTGTATAGGTTTGAACCACTATCTGGTATCACTTCCTTTCAGCCTGGAGAACTATCTTTAATATTTCTTCCTCTTTTTCTTTTTTTGAGGCAAAAAATATTTGTCAGCTTCAGAGTTGAGTTTAGTTTTGTGTTTTCAGTTTTATTGAGATTTAATTGACATATAGCACTATATAACTTTGGGCTTCCTAGGTGGCTCAGTGGTAAAAAATCTTCCTGCAGTGCAGGAGATGTGGGTTCAGTTCTTGGGTTGGGAAGGTCCCCTGGAGGAGGAAATGGCAAAAGTGAAGTCGCTTAATCGTGTCTGACTCTTTGCGACCCCATGGTCCTCCATCCATGGGATTTTCCAGGCAAGAATCCTGGAGTGAGTTGCCATTTCCTTCTCCAGGGGATCTTCCCAACCCAGGGACTGAACCCATGTCTCCCATATTGCAGGCAGACACTTTACCATCTGAGCCACCAGGGAAGCCCCTTACCACTCCAGTATTCTTGTTGAGATAATCCCATAGACAGAGGAGCCTGGTGGGCTACTGTCCACAGGGTCACAAAAAGTCAGGCATGACTTGAGGAACTCAGCACAAGCACTATATAACTTTAAAGTGTCTAGCATAATGATTTGACTTACATATATTGTGAAATGATTACGACGATAAGTTTAGCTAACATCCATCATCTCATATGGATACATAAAAGGAAAAAAAAACATTTTTTTTCCTTATGAGGACTCAGGATTAACTGTCAACAATTTATATGTGTGTCACGCAACAGTGTCAAATTAACTATGATCAAAATGATATATTTTACATCCATAGTACTTATTTATCTTATAACTGGAAGTTTGTACCTTTGGACAACTTTCAGCAATTTCCTCAATACTCCCTGCCCTGCTTCTGGTAACCAGAAATCTAATTTTTTTTTCCTTTGAGTTTCTTTTTGTTTGTTTTTTAAGATTCCACATATAAGAGAGCTCATAAAGTATATGTCTTTCTCTGTCTGACTGATTTCACTGAGCACAATCTCCTCAAGGTTATTTCTTGTCACAAATGGCGGGATTCCCCCCTTTTTATGGCTGAATAATATTCCATTGTGTATATATCCCACAAATTCTTTATCCATTCATCCATCTATAGGTACCTAAGTTGTTTCCATGTCTTGACTATTGTAAATAGTGCTGATATGAACATAGAGTGCATGTATTTTTTTGAATTAGAATTTTCTGGATATATGCTCAGGAGTGGGATTGCAGGATCATATGGAAACTCTATTTTTGGTTTATTAAGGAGCCTCCATGCTATTTTTTCATAGTCACTGTGCCAATTTACAATCCCACTAACAGTGCACAAGTGTTTGCTTTTCTCCACATCCTTGCCAGAATTTATTATCTCTGATGCTAACCATTCCAACAAGCATGAGTTGTTACCTCATTGTGGTTTTGATCTTCATTTCCCTCATGACTAGTGTTATTGGGCATCTTTTTATACACTTGTCAGCCATTCATATATCTTTGTCTATATGAAAATGCCTATTCAGGGTCTTTTGTCATTTTAAAATTGGATTATTAGGGGCAGGTTGTTTGTTTTGTTGCTATTGAGTTGTATGAGTTCTTTGTATATTTTGGATATTAACCTTTCAGACACATAGTTTGCAAATATTTTTCTCCCATTCTTTAAGTTGACTTTTTATTTTTATGATCATTTCTTCTGTTCTGCAGAAGCTTTTTAGCTTGATATAGTACTTATTTTAGATATTGTTGCTTGCGATTTGGTATCATATGCAAAAATTTGTTGCCAAGATCCATGTTAAGGAGCTTTTCCTTTATGTTTTCTTCTTAAAGTTTTATGGCTCATGGTTTTGTAAGGAGTGTAAGATAGGTATATTATTTTATTCTTTTACATGTGAATATCCAATTTTCCCAGTACCATTTATTGAAGAGACTATCTTTTCTCCATTGAGTATGCTTGGCTCCCTTGTCAAAAATTGGTTGGCCATATATAACTGAGTTTATTTCTGGGTTTTAAATTCTGTTCCGTTGGTTTGTTTGTTTTTATGCCAATACCATAGTGTTTTGATTACTCAAGATTTACAGTATAGCCAGAGTGAAATCAGGAAGAGTGATGCCTCCCTTTTTGTTTTCTTTCTCAAGATTGCTTTGACTATTGAGGATCTTCTGTGATTCTATATAAATTTTAGAATTGTTTTTCTACATCTGTAAAAAATACCATTGGAATCTTGATAGAAATTTTATTGAATCTATAGATGGCTTTTGGTTGTATTGATTAACATTTTCACAGTATTAATCTTTCAGTCCATGAATACGGGATATCTTTCCATTTATTTTCCTCTTCTTCAATTTATTTCAATATCTTGTAGTGTTCAGTGTACAGATCTTTCATCTGAAAGTATTTTATTGTTTTTGATGCTATTGTAAAAGGGATTATTTTACTTCTTTTTTGGGTAATTTGTTGTTAGTGTATAGAAATGCTACAATTTTTTCATGTTAATTTTATATCCTGTAACTTTACTAAATTCATTTGTTAGACCCAACAATCTTTGATGGTATCTTTAGGGTTATATATATATATACACATACATATATATATGTATATATTCATGTCCTCTGGAAATAGAGACAATATTACTATTTCCCTTTCAATTCTGATGTCTTTTATTTCTGTTTCTTGCTGATTGCTCTAGCTAGGACTTCCAGTATTATGTTGAATAGATGTCATGAGAGAGGGCACCCTTTACTTGTTTCTGATGTTAGAGGAAATTGCCTTCACTTTTCACCACTGAGTATGATGTTAGGTGTGGGCTTGTCACATATGGCCCTTATTTATGTTTAAGTATTCTTCTCATTTGTAATTTGGTGGAAGTTGAGTTTTTTTTTTTTTTAAATCATGAACAAATGTATTTTGTCAAATACTTTTTCTGTGTCTATTGAAGTGATCATATGATTTTTTTTCTTTCATTGTATCAAGGTGATGTATCACATTGATTGATTTGTATATACTGAACATCATCCCAGGGACAAATTCTATTTGATCAAATTCTATTTGATCATTTGTCCCAGCATCCCAGGGATTTGATCAAATTCTATTTGATCATGGTGAATGACCCTTTTCAGGAGTTGCCGAATTTGGTTTGCTGAAATTTTAATTGAGATTCTTAAATTTTCACACCTACATTCGCCAGAGATATCGGCCTGTAGTTTTTCTGGTAGTTTCCTTATCTGGCTTTTGGTGTCGAGGTAATGCTGGCCTCATAAAATTAGTTTGGGAGTGTTCCCTCCTCTTAGGCATTTTGGAAGAGTTTGAGAAGTATTGGCTTTAATTCTTCTCTAATCTTTTGTAAAATTCACCAATGGAGTCTTTTGATCCTAGGCTTCTTTCCTTGGCAGATTTTTGATTACTGATTCAATCCCCTTACTAATAATTGGTCTATCCAGATTTTCTATTTCTTCCTGCTTCACTTTCAGTAGAGTGGATATTTCTAAGGATTTTTCCATTTCTTCTGGGTTGTCTAGTTTGTAGACATATGTGCCTCTTTTGTATATCACAGATGCTGCTTTTGTATATCTGCAGTATCAGTTGTAATGCCTCCTTTTTCATTTATACTGTTGCTGATTTGCATCCTCTCTTTTCCCCTTGATTAGCCTAGCTAACAGTTTGCCAATTTTATCTCTTCAAGGAACCAACTCTTAGTCTTGTTAATATTTTCTATTGTTTCTCCTGTTTTCTGTTTCATTTATTTCTGTCCTAAAATTTATTATCTCTTCTGCTAATCTTGGGTTCAGGCTGTTCTAGTTCCTAAGCCAGACTTAGGTTGTTTATTTGAGATCTTCCTTGTTTCTTAATGGAGACATTTATTGCTATGGACTTCCCTCTTACGACTGTTTTTGCTGCATCCCCAGAGTTTTGGTATGTTGTATTTCTACTTTCATTTGTCTCAAGATAATTTTTTTCCCCCCGTTTGATTTTTAAAAAAATTTATTGTTTGTTCAGGAGAATCTTAATTTCCGCATATTCCTAATATTCCCATTTTCCTTCTATTAATGATTTCTTGTCTCGTATCATTATGGTCTGAGAGCATACTTGGTAAGATTTCAGTCTCCTTGAATTTACGAAGACACATTTCGTGGCTTAACATACAGTCTATCTTAGAAACTGTACCTTTTCTAAGAGAAAAGAAAAGAGAAACTGAGAAGAATGTGTGTTCTGCTATTGTTGGATGGAATATTCTGTATATATCCTTTAGATCTGTGTAACCTTTAGTGTTTATATTTGCTGTTTCCTAACTGATTGCATATCTACTTGAATAATCTATTCATTGTTGAGAGTGGGATATTAAAGTCCCCAACTATTGCTGCTTATTTCTTCTTTTAGCTATGTTGAAGTGAAGTGAAAGTTACTCAGTCGTGTTCGACTCTTCACGACCCCATGAACTATACCTCTTCCCAACTCAGGGATCAAACTTAGGTCTTCCGCATTGCAGACAGATTCTTTACCAGCTGAGCCACCAGGGAAGCCCTTTACCTATGTTGCTGCTGCTGCTGCTAAGTCGCTTCAGTCATGTCCAACTCTATGTGACCCCATGGACTCCCACCAGGCAGCCCACCAGGCTTCCCTGTCCCTGGGATCCTCCAGGCAAGGACACAGGAGTGGGTTGCCATTTCCTTCTCCAACGCATGAAAGTGAAAAGGGAAAGTGAAGTCGCTCAGTCGTGTCCGACTCTTAGCGACCCCATGGACTGCAGCCTACCAGGCTCCTCCGTCCATGGGATTTTCCAGGCAAGAGCACTGGAGTGGGATGCCACTGCCTTCTCCTTAGCTATGTTAGCTTTTGTTTAATACAGCTGCCCCTTGAGCAACATGGATTTGAACTGTGAGGGTCTACTTATACACAGGTTTTTTTTTGTTTTTTTTTTTATTCCTTTATTTCTCATGTGTTCCCCATCCTGAACCCTCCTCCCTCCTCCCTCCCCATACACAGGTTTTTAAAATAGTAAATACTGTAGTGCTACATGACCTGCAGAACTTCCCTAGCATCTCCAGTGGTAAAGAATCTGCCTGCAATGCAGGAGACCTGGGTTCGATCCCTGTGTTAGGAAGATTCCCTGGAGAAGGAATGGCAACCCTCTGCAGTATTCTTACCTGGAAAATCCCATGGACAGAAGAGCCTGGCAGGATACAGTCCCTGGGGTTGCAAAGAGTCAGCCACGACTGAGTGACTTTCACTTCACGTGATGGCAGCTAGTAGAATACATGCATGCAGAATGATGATATGAAGGAACACGGGTATAAAGGAACTAGCTGAGGAAAGAATAGAAGCAAAAGGCAAAGGAGAAAAGGAAATATATATCCATCTGAATGCTGAGTTTCAAAGAATAGCAAGCAGAGATAAGAAAGCCTTCCTAAGAGATCAATGCAAAGTAATAGAGGAAAACAATAGAATGGGAAAGACTAGAGATCTCTTCAAGAGAACCAGATACTACGGGAATATTTCATGCAAAGATAGACACAATAAAAGACAGAAATGGTATGGACCTAACAGAAGCAGAAGATATTAAGAAGACGTGGCAAGAATACACAGAAGAACTCTACAAAAAAGATCTTAATGACCCAGATAACTACAATGTGTGATCACTCACCTAGAGCCACACATCCTGCAGTGAGAAGTCAAGTGGGCCGTAGAAATTCTTAAAGAGATGGAAATACCAGACCACCTTACCTGCCTCCTGAGAAAGCTGTATGCAGATCATGAAGCAACAGTTCAAACTGGACATAGAACAACAGACTGGGTCAGAATTGGGAAAGTAGCACATCAAGGCTGTATATTGTCACCCTGCTTATTTAACTAACATGCAGAGTACATCATGCAAAATGCCAGGGTGGATGAAGCAGAAGCTGAAATCAAGACTGCTGGGTGAAATATCAATAACCTCAGATATGCAGATAAGATATATGCATAAGAAACCTTTATGGCAGAAAGTGAAGAGGAACTAAAGAACCTCTTGAAGAAGGTCAAAGAGGAGAGTGAAAAAGCTGGCTTAAAAATCAACACTCCAAAAATGAAAATCATGACGTTCGGTCCTATCACTTCATGGCAAATGGATGGGGAAACAGTGGAAACAGTGACAGACTTTATTTTCTTGGGCTCCAAAATCACTGCAGATGGTGACTGTAGTCATGAAATTAAAAGATGCTTGCTCCTTGAAAGAAAAACTATGAAAAACCTAGACAGCATATTAAAAAGCAAAATCATCACTTTGCCAACAAAGGTCCGTCTAGTCAAAGCTATGGTTTTCCCAGTAGTCATGTATGGATGTGAGAGTTGGACCAAGAATGTTGAGCACCAAAGAATTGATGCTTTTGAACTGTGGTGTTGGAGAAGACACTTGAGAGTCCCTTGGACTGCAAGGAGATCCAACCAGTCCATCCTAAAGGAAATCAGTCCTGAATATTCATTGGAAGGACTGATGCCTAAGCTGAAGCTCCAATACTTTGGCCACCTGATGCAAAGAACTGACTCATTAGAAAAGACCCTGATGCTGGGAAGATTGAAGGCAGGAGGAGAAGGGGAAGGCACAGGATGAGATGGTTGGATGGCATCACCGAGTCAATAATCATGAGTTTGAGCAAGCTCTGGGGGCTGGAGATGGAAAGGGATCCTGGCATGCTGCAGTCCATGGGGTCGCAAATAGTCAGACATGACTTGAGTGACTGAACTGAACATATATAGAGGGCCATCTATGAGTTGTATATGGATTTTCAACTGTATGGCAGGTCAACACCTCTAACCCCAATGTTGTTGAAGGGCCAAATGTATATTTAAATGGCCCTAAATTGGGTGCATAAATATTTGAAATTGAAATCTATTTTTGATAGATTGTCATTATATAGTGTCATTATATAGTGACCTTCTTTGTCTATTTTTACCATTTTTAAAATCTGTTTTGTCTAAGTGTAACTACTCTTGATTTTTTTTAGGTTAAAATGTTTTAAAATATTTTTTCTCCATCTGTTCAGTTCAGTTCAGTCACTCAGTCAATGTCTGACTCTTTGCAACCCCATGGACCGCAGCACACCAGGCCTCTGTGTCCATCACCAACTCCCGGAGAATCCCAGGGATGGGGAAGCGTGGTGGGCTACCATCTATGGGGTCGCAGAGAATCGGACACGACTGAAGTGACTTTCATGGCTGCAGTCACCATCTGAAGTGATTTTGGAGCCCCCCCAAAAAATAAAGTCTGTTACTGTTTCCATTGTTTCCCCATCTATTTGCCATCAAGTGATGGGACCAGATGCCATGATCCATCCCTTCACTCTGTCTTAAAAGACTCTAAAGATAAAGTGAGTCCCATGTAGGCAGCATATCATTAGATCTTTTTGTTTAATTCTTTCAACCATTTTTGCCCTTTGGAGAATTTTATCATTTTATATTTAATGTAATTATTGATAGGTGGTGACTTATTGGGCTTCCCTGGTGGAGTTAGTGGCAAAGAACTGATGTGCCAATATAGGAGACAGGTGGCACTAATCATAAAGAACCTGCCTGCCAATGCAGGAGACCTAAGAGACTAAGGTTCAATCCCTGAGTTGGGAAGATCTCCTGGAGGAGGGCATGGCAACCCACTCCAGTATTGTTGCCTGGGGACTCCCCATAGACAAAGGAGCCTGGAGGCTACAGTCCATACATAGAGTCAGACACGACTAAAGCGACTTCACACCCATGCCCAAGGACTTACTGTTTCCATTTTGATAATATTTTCTGGTCATTTTGTAGATTCATTATTCTTTATTGCTTATCTTTCTATCTCTTTTGTGTTGTGATATATTTTGGTATCAGTATGATTTGAATTCTTTATCATATTCTTTTCTGTATTTCCTACAAATTATTCTTTTGTGATTATCATAAATTTACATAAAATATTTTAAAATTATAACACCCTATTCTAACCTGATAACAATCTTTGACTTCAATAGAATTCCTAAACTATAATTTCTTCTCCTTCTCACATGTTAGGTTATTAATGTTACAGTTTACATATTAATATTTTTATATTATCTAACTAATATCAGATTATTGTATTATGGTTATGTTTCTTTTTTAAATCTAAACTCTAGTGTAAGTGAATTACACACAACTATTACGTTATTAGAGAATCTAACTCTGACTATATATTTACTATAGCCAGTGAATTTTATATTACTTTTAATGTTTAATATTTTTGTGATTTTAATTAATGTCCTTTTACTTCCACTCAACACTGTTAAGCTTTTCTTGTAAGGCAGGTCTAGTGGTGATGAACTCCCTCAGTTATAGTTTGGAAAGTCTTTCTCTCCTTTATTTCCAAAGACAGTTTTGCAAGGAATAGAATTCTTGGTTGACTTGCTTTTTCTAGCATTTTGAATATGTCATCCTGTTCTCTCATGGCCTGCATCATTTCTGTTTAGAAAGTAACCATAGTCTTATGGAGGGCCTCTTGTATTAATTTTCACTTTTTCTGCTTTCAAAATTCTTTGTTTTTTGACTTTTGATAATTTAATGTGCCTCAGTGTAGTTTTATTTGGGTTGAATCTGTTTGGAATTCTTTGGGCTTCATGGATCTGGATGTCTATTTCTCTTCCCAAGTTTGAGATATTTTCAGCCATTTTTGCTCTGAATATACTTTCTGTCTTGTTCTGTCTGTCTTCTGGAATTCCCATAATGTGGATATTATTTCTTTTGATTATGTTCCATAAGTCCTATAGGCTTTATTCACTCTTTTTCATTCTTCTTTCTGTGTGGTCCTCTGACTGCATGGCTGAGTCTGATTTTGAAGTGCTTTATTGAATTCTTCAGTTCAATCATTATATTTTCCAGCTCTAGGATTTGTTTTGCTTTAATGGTTTCTATTTCTTTTTGAATTCATTTTGTTCATGTATTGTTTTCCTAATTTTATTTTGTAGACTGTGTTATTGTAGTTCATTAAAATTCTTCAAGAGGATTATTTTGAGTTCTTTTTCTGACAGTTTATAGATTTCCATTTCTTCAGGGTCAGTTATTGGAGCTTTATTTGATTTCTTTGGTGTCATGCTTACCAAATTTTGTGTGTGTGTGATTCTTGATTTTTTACATTGGTATTTCAAATTTCAGTGAGGGGGGTCTCTTCTTCCAGACTTTATAAATTCACATTGGCAATGACAGTTATTCACCAGTCAGCTCAGTTTGCATTTCTTGACGTGTCTGTTGGTAATGTCCTTGGCAGTGGGACTTGCTATCAGGGTCTGTTTGGAGGTGAGGTCACTGCTGAAGCTCTGAGTTGGGAAGAAGGTGCCACAAGCTGAGAAAAGTTGGATAGGACTGCTGGTTTATTTCCTTGGCTAAACGAGGCTGTAGGATGGTCTCTGCAGTTGCCTGGGTTCTTGGGTCAGGCTCACTAGATGGTCAGGACCGGGTACTACATTCAGCAGTATAGTAATACGAATTAGCTTTTCTGTCCTGGTGGAGAAGCAAGATGGGCCCCAGAATCTATTGAGCCCATTGTTTGTGCTGAGTTCTCTGGCCAAACAGGACCCCTAGTTTTGCTATGTAGACAGGGAAATTCATGTGTTCTCTTGTTAAAAACATTTTGGCACTGTAAGCAAGGGTGTTGGATGTACTACATAGCTTTCCATGTGCTCTGGTTAGGTTCCCTGCTCAAGCAAGCTGCTTGAGCGAGCCGAAAGCTGTATTTAGCAATGGGTGGTGCTACACATTAGTTTCGTAGCCCAGGCAAGTCAGGGGAAACAGCTCCAAGTTACAAAGGTTTTTTCACTTGTGGTCTTTAAAAGCAAAAAAAAAAATTTTTTTTAATTTGGCTGTGCAAGGTCTTATATGAGGCATGTGGGATCTAGTTCCCTGACCAGAGATTGAACCCAGGTCCCCTATGTTGGGAGTGCATAGTCTTAGCCACTGGACCACCAGGAAATCCCTTTGCTTGTGGTCTTGATTCAAGCTGACCAGTGCCCCAAGTAACCTGGCCAAACAAGGGTACTAGTTTGGCTCTGCAGACTATTAGCTCTGCTTGCTGAAGTCTCTGCTTGAGCATTACTGGACTACACAGTTTTCTAGCTGTTCTGGACATATTTTCTGGTTGGCCAGGTCTAGGAGCTTTACTCAGAGTGAGTGGCCCCATGAATTAGCTGCCTTGCGTGGGTGAATGAAGGGAACCCTCTAAGCCCAGCACTGGCTTTGCTCCACAGTTAATCAGCTCTGCCTGCCAGACTCTCTGCTTGAGTGTTACTGGGCTATGTAGTATCCAGATATTCTTGCCAGTCTTTTTAGTCAGATTGGGCAAGGATCTGTACTCAGCAGTTATCAAGTTTATAATTTAGCTCCCCTGGCTGGGTGGCAGCAGACCAAGCTCCAGGGCTAGCAATCTCTTTGTCTTTTGGGAGACCCAAATAAGCAGACTAGCACCCTGCTGAGTTCCCTGGTCAGGCTTGGTTCTACAGATGACTTTATTCATTGGGACAACTACCTGGGGGCTGCAAGTGAAAACTTGATCTGCCAAGATCTAAGTGCTGATTGCTACGAGCCCCTCACGCCTTCTCCATCTCAGAGTCCCAGTGGTCGAGTCCCAGTGGTCAATTCCTGCAGATTCCCTTGCAAACTTTATGAGACAAGAGTGGAGTGAGGGTGCCCAAGAAGTGACCCACAATGCTAGGAAAGATGGATATCCACCCAATACTCTCTTTTCCCGCTGGAGGAACCATAGGTTCTTGGGAGACCTCTTAGGGTGGTTCTGCACCAGCCTGGGGGAGAAGCAATGTGGTCCGCGTGTAACCCTCCTATTCCCTTCCTAATGTAGTCCCTTTTGTTCTCTGTGGTGCACGGTGCACTTCAGCCTCTGCCCGGGGTTCTAGGATTTCTCAGTGGTGTCTTGTCCATGAATATTTGTTAGTTTTTCTTGTGAAGGAAAGCAACATCAAGAATAACCTATGCCTCCATCATTGTGACATAACTTCCTCTAATATTTCTTTTAAAGCACATCTGATAGCAATGGATTCTGTGTCTTTATCTGGGAATGTCTGTTTTCATATTTGAAGGATGGTTATGCTGTATATTGGAATTTTTTTCTCTCACCACATTAAATATATCACTCCACTGTATTCGGGCCTCTATAAGGTTTTTTTTAAAAAAATAAGAAACCAGCTGTTAATCTTTTTGTGATCTTTTTGTATTAATATCTGACGTATTTTGCTCTCATGGTTTCCCTTTTTGTCTTTCAACAGTTGGCCTATGATGTATCTAAGTTTGGTGGTGTTTTACTTTTTTTCCCTTTCTGTCTTGCTTGGAGTTTATTGAGCTTCTTCTTGTTTAAATTGTTTTTTAGATTGGTTTTTAATAAAATTTTAAAAGTGATCAGCCATTACTGTTTTGAATATTTTTCTCTGCTATGGTGATAGGTATAATAATGCACTCCATAACTGATCAAACCAGTCAATCCTAAAGGAAATCAGTCCTGAATATTCTTTGGAAGGACTGATGCTGAAGCTGAAACTCCAGTACTTTGGCCACCTGATGCAAAGAACTGACTCATTGGAAAAGATCCTGATCCTGGGAAGATTAAAGGCAGGAGAAGAAGGGGACGACAGAGGATGAGGTGGCTGGATGGCATCACTGAGTCGATGGACATGAGTTTGAGCAAGCTCCGGGACTTGGTGATGGACAGGGAAACCTGGCATGCTGCAGTCCATGGGTCACAAAGAGTTGGACACGACTTAGTGACAGAACTGAACTAACTGCCCCACAGACATCCATGTCATAATCTATGGAACCTGTAAATATATTACCTCACGTGGAAAAGGAGACACTCCAGATATAATTAAAATTAAAGACCTTGAGATGGGAAGATTATTTTACATTATTCACATAGGCCAATCTAATCACAAGTCCTAAAAAGAACCTTTCCTGGCTGAGATGGAATGAGATGGAACTACAAAAAATGATCAGAGAGGTGCAATATTGTTGGCTATAATTTCTCATCAGTTGAGAAAAGTGAGCATCCTGTAGAAAGACAAGGAAAGAAAACGGGAAAGAAAAGGAAACAGATTTTCACCTAGGTTCTCCAGAAAGGAATGCAGCCCTGCCAACACCTTGATTAACCCATTGAGACCCATGTTAGATGTAACAACCTACAGAATTGTAAAATAATGAATAAACGTCTGTGTTGTCTTAAGCCTCTGTTTGTGGTAATTTGTTGTGACATCAATAGTAAACCAATACTGATCCTTTCTCTTCTTATGCTACTTCCATTATGCATATATTGCTGTGCTTAATGGTGCCTCATAGATATCTGATAGTTTTTCCTTCCTTTAAATTTCTGCTCTTCAAACTGGATCAGTTCAGTTCAGTTGCTGAGTCGTGTCTGACTCTTTGTGACCCCATGAATCGCAGCACGCCAGGCCTCCCTGTCCATCACCAACTCCTGGAGTTCACTCAAACTCACGTCCATCGAGTCGGTGATGCCATCCAAGCATCTTATCCCCTGATAATCTCTATTAATCTATCTTTCAGTTCACTGATCTCTTCTGCCAGCTAAAATCTAGTTTTGAGCCCCTCTACTGAATTTTCATTTGTTATTGTACTTTTTAATTCTAGTATTTCTGCTTGGTTTAAAAAAAATAATTTGGTCTCTACTAATATTCTCTATTTGATGAGTCATTATTATCATACCTTCATTTAATAAGCTCAGTATGGATTCCTTCTGTGTGCTAATCATTTAGATCATTTAGATGGATTCCTCTTATTCTTGGGACATATTTATATTCATTGCTTTGAAGTCTTTATTAACCCCAACATCTTGGTATATTCAAAAGCAATGTCTGTTGACTGATTTTTCCCCCTATGTATGGGGAACACTTCTCTGTTTCTTTTCATGTCTCATAGTTGTTGCTTTTTGTTGATCATTGGATATTTTAGACAATATAATATAGCAACTCTCAGCTCTTAATCTGTGTCCCCACTCCAGGCTTGTTGCTGTTTTTTGTTTCTTTCTTTAGTGCTTTGATGGAACAAGCTTAGTGAAGTCTGTTTCCTCTGCAGTGTGCCGTCTCTGACGTATGTCACTTCTCATTTGTTTTCCTTTTTTATTTTTAGGCTTCCTAGGCATCACCCCTGGGTCAGCATAGCTTAGTGTTCGATGATTGATCAGAGGTTGTTTTAAGCCTCCTGAGCCAGTAATCCCTCCACTTCATGTTGGTGGATCTGTATGTAGTGTTGGGAATGCTTTTAAAGTTCAGTAGTCAAAATTACAAGTCTGACCCCCCTGTTCAGCCAAGAAGTAGCAACTTCTCTGGTTACTTGGATGCAGTCTTGCTCATGTATATAGATTTTCAAATGACGGGGGATGTATGCGGTCTTAGCAAGGCTTTTTTTTTTTTTTTTTTGCTATCTCTTTCCCTCAATATCCCTTTTAAATTTCTGACAATACCATTTTGTTTACCTTACTAGTAGCACAGAGATTAGATACTAACCGTTGATTGTTTGTCACTGATCTCTGTTTTTAACAATTTCCTGGGTATGGCTTTTTCCATGTTCACCTCCAAATAAAGTTAGTCCCTGAAGGAAGGGGCAAGCAGCTACCAGCCCAATGACGTGCTATGACAACTCTGAGCTGAACCTCCACAACACAAGACCAGAGCCTGGGGGTGGGGATAGGAGCCACTGGTTCTCCCAAGCTGCTCCACCCTTTCCTGGAGTGGAATCTGTGTCCCAAATTGGGAACTGGTGAGGAGAGATGGAGCTACCGATCCTCATGGGCTGCCCTAACTGCATAGTACAGAATTTCTAAACCATAAAGATGAAGAAAAGGGGAGCATCTCCTGGCTGAAATTACAGAGACTTACAAAGATGCATGGATTTTCAGAGGCAAACACTTTTCAATTGGTTATATGTCCTTTGGTCAAATTCTAGAGACATTTAATAAATATTTATTTATTTGTTTATTTAGCTTCATCACTGCTTCTCTGAGAAGAAAATCTGTCAAGCTTTTCATGTAGACACTTCAGAAGTCCCACTGTCTAATCAAATCTTGACTATAATGGTTGCAATCTGCTGATCTTCCAACTCCAGCAGCATTCTCTCCAAATTTACCACTTGGCATTCTGTTAAGTAAGACCCTTTGGTCTCTTCCCTTTATTTATCTGTATTTATTATCAGTATGGAGTCATAAATTGCTATTCTTGTTTTTTTTTGAATTGCTATTCTTTTCTGTAATGGTTTATACTTTATTACTGTACTTAATAAGTAATCTTACTGCTCACTTTGTCCAGATTTGACCAGTGGGAATCCCTTCAAGCTGGATTCTGCATTTTGTGCATTATTTGGTCATAATGTTTTCCCACTGTCTGGGATAGCAAGGTATTCCTGATTCACTTACCCTGTTCCAGTCCTGGACTCAGTCATTTTTCTGAGAAGCCCTAATATATTTCATTATTAAATGTTATTACAGACCAAAATCTTGATGCTGAATGTACTCCCTGATATGGGAGTGTCTTTGCTTCTTGTCCTTCAATGGGCAAAACAATGAAATTTCTGTACATGTAAATATACACACACATATGCATACATGCATAAACATATACATATTTTAGAAGTCATAAGTTTGCACTGATATCTCCTGTTCATCCTACAAAGTTGTTTCTTGCCCTTCCTCATTCCATATTTGTATATCCTTTGTTCTTCAGTGAAACTAACGTTAAGTGTATTTGTTCATTTGTTCAGTCTTCTAATACATCAAAATTTGTTTCAGAATTTCAATGGCCATACCCCACTGTTAAAACAACTATACAAAAAAGAAAAAGATTTAATTAAAGATTTGCTTGCAGTTTGTTCCCACCATTCCACCCATCCAAGAATGGTCAAATAGTGTGTTCAGAGTAGCTTAGATAAGTTCTTTTTTCCCCCTTTAGTGTGGCTATGGTTTTCATTTACCCCTTGTAGGTAAAGCACTTCATTGTTCTCCAGTTTTCTCTTCTTTTTACACAAATGGATATGTGTGTGTATACATATATAGATTATTAATTACGGCCTTAACTATAAAAATATTTTGTACTTATTGTTTCAGTAAACAATATCTCCTAGACATCACTCCATATCAGTTCATACAAATTTTCCTCACTCAACAACTGGACTATACCTAATAGTGAGAATATTCTATACTTTGCTCAATTTCTTGTACCTAGATATTTATGAAGTTTCTAACATTTTAAAATTACAGTTAGGGCTGAGGTTAATAACCTTGGGCATATGTATTTTTATATTTGTTTCAGTGGATCTTCAAGGTAAATTTTCAGAAATATGATTCCTGGGTCCTTGAACCCTTAAGTAGTTTGTCAGATATTGCTGAGTTCCTCCTCATGGGGGTTATCCATGTAGCATCCCCTCAGCACTGTAAGCAGTGCCTGTTTCTGCACAGCCTTAATAGCAAAGTCAATTAGCAAGCTCTGACTTTTGCCTATCAGATGCATGGAACATGCTATCACAGTGTGCTTTTATTTAGTACCAATATTTCCCTGTACTATACTTGAAATTACATTTTTACATATGTTTCAAGGCCATTTTTGTCTCTCTGAATTGTCTGTTCATGATTTTTGCCCATTTTCTATAGGATTTTTGGTCCTTTTTCCCCCTCAATTCTTAAAAGTCCTTAGAATAATTGGGAGGAGCCCTTTAACTGGGACAGGTTTGCTAGTATCTTCTCTTCTCCCAATTTATTTGCCTTAAATTTTCCTTATGGTTTCTTATCATTCCAAAGATTTGTATTTTTATGTAGTCAAATACATCAACCATTTCTTTCACTTGGATTTTGAGTTATAATAAGAACTGAATCATAGTTAAAAAACTTTTCTGCTGGAGCTATAGAGAAATTCACTCATGTTTTCTTCTAGAACTTATATAATTCCCTTTCTCCCTCCTTTCCTTCTTTCCAGATCTCTGATCTATTTGCAGTTTATTCTTGAGTATGAAATAAAGAATGGATCAAGTTTTCTTTTCTTCAATTCTCCCAATACCATTTATTAAAAACATCATCTTTGTCCCAGTTGACATGAGGCATCAGCTTTATCGTGCCCACTGGCATGTCATGCTCAGTACCAAATTGTTTTAGTAGAGACTTTCTCCTATGTTTAGGTATCTGGAAGGGGTAGATGCCACTCAGAGTCTTGTTCTGTTTTCAGTGTTTTCCTAGCTATTCTCTTGTGTTTGATTTCATGCATAAACTTTAGGATGAATTTACCTAGATCCATGTACAAATTTATTGGAATTTATTGTTCATTGTTCAGTCGCTCAGTTGTGTCTGACTCTTTGTGACCCCATGGAGTACAGCATGCCAGGCTTCCCTGTCCTTTATCATCTCCTGGAGCTTGCTCAAACTCATGTCCATTGTGTCAGTGATGCCATCCTACCACCTCATCCTCTGTCATCCCCTTCCCCTCCTGCCTTCAATCTTCCCAGCTTCAGGGTCTTTTCAGATAAGTCAGTTCTTCGCATCAGGTGGCCAGAGTATTGGAGTTTCAGCTTCAGCATCAGTTCTTCCAATGAATATTCAGGACTGATTTCCTTTAGGATGGACTGGTTGGATCTCCTTGCTGTCCAATGAACTCTTGAGAGTCTTCTCCAACACCACAGTTCAAAAGCATGAATCCTTTGGTGCTCAGTGTTCTTTATGGTCCAACTCTCACATCCATACATGACTACTGGAAAAACCATAGTTTTGACTAGACGGACCTTTGTTGGCAAAGTGATGTCTTTGCTTTTTAATATGCTATCTAGGTTGGTCATAGCTTTTCTTCTAAGCCTTCCCTGATGGCCCAGATGGTAAAGTGTCTGCCTGCAATGCAGGAGACCCAAGTTCAATCCCTGGATCTGGAAGATCCCCTGGAGAAGGAAATGGCAACCCACTCCAGTATTCTTGCCTGGAAAATCCCATGGACAGAGGATCCTGGTAGGCCACAGTCCATGGGGTCGCCAAGAGTCGGACACGACTGAGCGACTTCACTTTCACTTTTCTTCCAAGGAGCAAGCATCTTTTAATTTCATGGCTGTAGTCACCATTTGCAGTGATTTTGGAGCCCAAGAAAATAAAGTCTCTCATTGTTTCCATTGTTTCCCCATCTGTTTGCCATGAAGTGATGGGACTGGATGCCATGATCTTAGTTTTCTGAGTGTTGAGTTTTAAGCCAGCTTTTTCACTCTCCTCTTTGACCTTCATCAAGAGGTTCTTTAGTTCCTCTTTACTTTCTGCCATAAGGTGGTATCCTCTGCATATCTGAGGTTTTTGATATTTCTCCCTGCAATATTGATTTCAGCTTGTGCTTCATCCAACCTGGTATTTTGGATGATGTACTCTGTGTATAAGTTAAATAAGTAGGGTGACAATATATAGCCTTGACATACTCCTTTCCCTATTCTGATTCAGTCTATTGTTCCATGTCCAATTCTAACTGTTGCTCTTGACCTGCATACAAGTTTCTTAGGAGACAGGTAAGGTGGTCTGCTATTCCCATCTCTTTAAGAATTTTCCACAGTTTTTTGTGATCCACACAGTCAAAGGCTTTAGCATAGTCAATGAAGCAGAAGTAGATGTTTTTCTGGAATTCTCTTTTTCTATGACTCAGTGATGCCTGCAATTTGATCTTTGGTTCCTCTGACTTTTCTTAATCTAGCTTGAACATCTGGAAGTTCTCAGTTCACATACTATTGAAGCCTGGCTTGGAGAATTTTGAATTACTTTGCTAGATAGTAAATATCAATAACTTCAGATATGCAGATGACACCACCCTTATGGCAGAAAGTGAAGAGGAACTTAAAGAGCCTCTTAATGAAAGTGAAAGAGGAGAGTGAAAAAACTGGCTTAAAACTCAACATTCAGAAAACTAACATCATGGCATCTGGTCCCATCACTTCATGGGAAATAGATGGGGAAACAGTGGAAACAGTGAGAGACTTTATTTTTTGAGCTCCAAAATCACTGCAGATGGTGACTGCAGCCATAATATTAAAAGATGATTGCTCCTTGGAAGAAAAGCTATGACCAACCTAGACAGCATGTTAAAAAGCAGAGACATTACTTTGCCAATGAAGGTCTGTCTAGTCAAAGCTATGATTTTTCCAGTGGTCATGTATGGATGTGAGAGTTGGACCATAAAGTTGAGCACTGAAGAATTTATGCTTTTGAATTGTCATGTTGAAGAAGACTCTTGAAAGTCCCTTGGACAGCAAGGAGATCCAACCAGTCCATCCTAAAGGAAATCAGTCCTGAATATTCATTGAAAGGACAGATGCGGAAGCTGAAGCTCCAATACTTTGGCCACCTGATGTGAAGGTCTGACTCCTTGGAAGTCAGATGCTGGGAAAGATTGAAGGCAGGAAAAGAAGGGGATGTAGAGTATGAGATGGCATCACCAAGTTGATGGACATGAGTTTGAGCAAGCTCTGGGATGGTGAAGGATAGGGAAGCCTGGCATGCTGCAGTCCATGAGGTCTCAAAGAGTCAGATACAACTGAGTGACTGAACTGAACTTGCTAGCGTGTGAAATGAGTGCAATTGTGTGGTAGGTTGAACATCCTTTTTGGGACTGGAATTTATATTGAAAGTCTTAGTCATTAAGTCGTGTCTGACTCTGTGACCCCATGTACTGTAGCTTGCCATAGCTCCTCTGTCCATGGACTTCTTCAGGCAAGATTGCTGGTGTGGACTCCCATTCCGTTTTCAAGGGGATCTTCCTGACCCGGGTGTCAAACTCAGGTCTCCTGCATTGCAGGCAGGTTCTTTACCATCTGAGCCACCAGGGTGAAGTTACCTAGATCTGTATAAGAATTTATAGGAATTTATATGGGAATTGCATTAAATGTATAAATTAAGCAAAACTGGCATTTTCATTATGCTGAGATATCCTCTTAGAACAAAGTATATTTCCTCATTTGTTCAAGTGTGGTTTTGTGTCTTTCAGGAATGTTTTATAAGTTTCTCTTATAGAAATTTCTTTATAGAAATTTATAAAAAGAAAAAGAACAAAATCACTCTTTGGGCTTCCCAGGTGGCTCAGATGGTAAAGAATCTGCCTACAATGGAGGAGACCCGGATCTGATCTCTGGGTCAGGAAGCTCTCCCCTGGAGAAGGCAATGGCTACCCACTCCAGTATTCTTGCCTGGAGAATCCCATGGACAGAGGGGCCTGGCATGCTACAGTCCATGGAGTCACAAAGAGTCAGACATGATTGAGTGATTAAGCATAGAAATTTTGGTCAATTCTTACTAACATTATTCCTAAGTACTTTATCTTATAGCTCCTTTATTGCTATTATAAATGGAATTCTCTCAACTATTATAACTTATAACTGGTTATTATTTATGTATATAAGTGCTGTTGGTTATAAGGTCAATTCATGTTGTCACAAATGGTAAAATTTCCTTCTTTTAATGGCTAAATTATATTCCATTATATATATATATATATATATAAAACCACATTTTTTATATACCACATTTTTTAACCCATTTATCTATAGATGGACAAATGTTGTTTCTATATCTTGGCTATTGTTAATTATGCTTCAATGAGCATGAGGGTGCATGTCATTTCCAGTTTGTGTTTTTGTATCCTTTGGATAAATACGAACAATGGAATAGCTAGATCATATAAAGTCCTATTTTTTTCTTTTTTTTAACTTTTTGAGGAAACACCACTGTTTTCAACAGTGGATGCACCAATTAGCATTCCAACTAGGAGTATGCAATGGTTCCCTTTTCTCCATATTATCATTAACACTTATTATTTCTTGACGGTTTGATAATAGCCATTCTAACAGGTGTGAGGTGATATCTCACTGTTTTTTTAATTTACATTTTAACTATTAGTGAAGTTGATTATCCTTTCATGTCCCTTTTGGCCATCTGTATGTTCCTTTGGGAAAATGGTTATTCAGATCTTGTGCCCGTTTTTATAAGTTTTTTCTTTTTTTTCGTATTGTGTTGTATCAGTTGTTTAAATATTTAGGTGGCACTAGGGGTAAGCCAGTACTCTTGCCTGGAAAATCCCATGGACAGAGGAGCCTGGTGGGCTGCAGTCCATGGGGTCGCACAGAGTCGGACATGACTGAGCGACTTCACTTTCACTTTTCACTTTCATGCATTGGAGAAGGACATGGCAACCCACTCCAGTGTTCTTGCCTGGAGAATCCTAGGGACGGGGGAGCCTAGTGGACTGCCATCTATGGGGTCGCACAGAGTCGGACATGACTGAAGCAACTTAGCAGCAGCAGCAGGGGTAAGGAACTCACCTGCCAATGCAGGAGAAATAGGAGACTTGGGTTCAATACCCGGGTGTAAAGATTCCCTGGAAGGGGCATGGCAGTCCACTCCAGTCTTCTTGCCTAAAGAATCCCATGGACAGAGGAGCCTGGAGAGCTACAGTCCAGAGGGTCTCAAAGAATTGGACACAACTGAAGTGACTTAGTGTGCACGAATGCATGCAATCCCTTATCAGATACATGATTTGCACATATTTTCTCCCATTTGGTAGCTTGTCTTTTCATTTTGTTGATGGTTTCCTTTGCTATGGAAAAGTATTTTAGCTTGATATAATCTCACTTGTTTATTTTTTGCTTTTCTTGGTTTTGCTTAACTGAATTTATTAGTTCTAACAGGTTTTTTTGGTAGTCTTTAGGGTTTTCCCTCGTGGCTCAGATGATAAATAATCTGCCTGCAATGCAGGAGACCCAGGTTCTATCCCTGGGTCAGGAAGATCCCCTGGAGAAGAAAATGGCTACCCACTCCAGTATTCTTGCCTGGAGAATTCCATGGACAGAGGAGCCTGGCAGGCTACAGACCATGGGGTCACAAGAGTCGGACATGACTGAATAACTAACATACTTAGGGTTTTCTCGGTATAACACCATGTTATCTGCAAATAGTGATAGTTTGCTTCTTTCATTCTGGATATGGATGCCTTTATTTCTCTTTCTTGCCTAATTACTCTGGCTAGAACTTACAAAACAATGTTGAATAAACTATAATGCTTGTTTTTTCCTGATCTTAGAGGAAACGATTTCAGCTTTCAATGTTGAGTATAATGCTAGCTGTGTACTTGTCTACTTTTGGCTACTTTTTAATATTGAGGTGCATTCTCTCTATACCCATTTTTTTGAGAGCTTTTAATCATGAATGGCTGTTGAATTCTAACAAATGCTTTTACTGCATTTATTAAAATGATCACATGATTTTTATTCTTTGTTATGTTAATGATTTGTGGATGTTGAACTGTCCCTATACCCCTAAAATATATTGCTCTTTATTATGAATTTGATCCTTTTAATGTATTGTTGAGTTCAGTTTGCTGATGTTCTGTTGAGGATTTTTGCATCTATGTTCATCAGAGATATTGGCCTATAATTTTCTTGTCTTATGTCATCGCTGTCTGGTTTTGGTATCAGGGTAATTGTAGATTGTAAAATGAATTGGGAAGTGTTTACACATTTTTTATATTTGTGGAGAAGTTTGAGAAGGATTGGTATTCACGTTTCTTTGAGTGTCTAGTAGAGCTCACCAGAAACTGTCTAGTCCTGGAGTTAGTTTGGAGGTTCCTGATTGCTGATTCAATCTCCTTAGTAGGAATCAGTCCACTCAGATTTTGTATTTCTCAATGATTCTGTCTTGGTTGGTGGTATGATTCTAGGAATGTATCCATTTCTTCAAGGTTGTCCAATTTCTTGACATATAATTGTTCATAGTAGTCTCATGACCCTTTGCATTTCTGTGACATCAATTATACCATCTCCTCTTTTTAATTTTATTATTTGAGTCTTCTCTCTTTTTTTGTTGGTGAATCTAACTAAAGGTTTATCAAATTTATCTAGCTCTTAGTTTCATTATTCTTTTCTGTGTCTTCTTAATCTCTATTTCATTCATTTCTATTCTGATCTTTATTTCTTTTCATTCTAATGACTATTGGATTCTTTTTTTTTTCTTATTGCTTGAGGTATAAAGTTAGGTTGGTTTTTGAGATTCCTTTTTGTTTCTCTTTTCTCATTAGGGTATAATTGCTTTACAAGGGTGTGTCAGTTTCCACTGTTTATTTCTCTTTTGTGTGTGTTTCTTAATGTTGACATTTATCACCATGAACTTCCCTCTTAGAGTTGCTTTTGTTCCATTTCATAAGTTTTGACAGATTGTATTCCCATTTTCACTTGTCTCAAAGTATTTTCTAATTATCATTTGATTTCTTTTTGACGCATTTACTTTCAGTAGAATGTTCAGTCTCCACACATTTGTGAATTTTCTAGTTTTCTTCTTGTAATTAATTTCTATTCTCATACCATTGTGTTCAGGAAAGATATATGATTTTCATCTGTCTTTTGGTTGGAGAGTTTAGTCCATTCACATTTAAAATAATTATTGGCAGGTATGAACTATTTTTCTGGGCTCCAAAATCACCACAGATGGTGACTGCAGCCATGAAATTAAAAGACGCTTACTCCTTGGAAGGAAACTTATGACCAACCTAGATAGCATATTCAAAAGCAGAGACATTACTTTGCCAACAAAGGTTCATCTAGTCAAGGCTATGGTTTTTCCTGTGGTCATGTATGGATGTGAGAGTTGGACTGTGAAGAAGGCTGAGTGCTGAAGAATTGATGCTTTTGAACTGTGGTGTTGGAGAAGATTCTTGAGAGTCCCTTGGACTGCAAGGGGATCCAACCAGTCCATTCTGAAGATCAGCCCTGGGATTTCTTTGGAAGGAATGATGCTAAAGCTGAAGCTCCAGTACTTTGGCCACCTCATGTGAAGAGTTGACTCATTGGAAAAGACTCTGATGCTGGGAGGGATTGGGGGCAAGAGGAGAAGGGGACGACAGAGGATGAGATAGCTGGATGGCATCACTGACTTGATGGATGTGAGTCTGAGTGAACTCCGGGAGTTGGTGATGGACAGGGAGGCCTGGCGTGCTGCAATTCATGGGATCGCAAAGAGTCGGACACGACTGAGCAACTGATCTGATCTGATGAACTATTACCATTTTGTTCATTATCTTCCTACTGTGTTTTGTATTTCCTCTGCTCTTTCCTGTTGCTTTCTTCCTTTGTGGTATTTAATCACTTTCTTTAGTGGAATGCTTAGATTCCTTTCTCTATTGTGTATCTATTATGAGTTTGTTTTATGGTTACCATCAGACTTATATATAATAACTTATAAAGCCTATTTTAAGTTGATAACAACTTAAGTTTGATTGCATTCTAAATGGTACATTTTTACTCTTCCTCCTTCATACTATATGTTTGATATCACATTTTACATCTTTTTATCTTTTTTATTCCTTAATTATTGTAATTACACTTATTTTTACTGCTTTGCCTTTTGACCTTCATACTAGCTCATAAGTGATTAATCTACCACCTTTACTATACATTTACTTTTACCAGTGGAATTTACACTTTCATATCTTTTCCTGTTACTAATTAGCACCCTTTATTTCAGCTTAAAGAAGTTTTTCTTATCATTTCTTTTAAGACTTATTTAGTAGTGATAAACTCAATTGAGTTTTGCTTGTGTGAAAAACTCTTTATCTCTGTTTCAATTCTGGATGACTTGGTTGGAAGTTTTTGTTTTTCTCTCAGCACTATGAATATATCATGCACTTCCTTCTGACTTGCAAAATTTCTGCTGAAAAACCTGCTGCTAATTTTATGGGGGTTCCCTTGAATGTAACACATCATTGTTTTTCTCTTGTTGCTTTCTCTGTCTTAAACTTTTTTTAAATTTATTTTTATTGAAGTATAATAGCTTTTCAAAATTTTGTTGTTTTCTGTCCAACCTCAACATGAATCAGCCATAGGTATACATATATCCCCTCCCTTTTGAACCTCCCTCCCATCTCCCACCACATCCCACTCCTCTAGATTGATACAGAGCTCCTGTTTGAGTTTCCTGGGCCATACAGCAAATTCCCTTTGGCTATCTATTTTACGTATGGTAATGTAAATTTCCATATTACTCTTTCCATACATCTCACCCTCTCCTCTCCTCTCCCCATGTCCATAAGTCTGTTCTCTATGTCTGCTTCTCCATTGCCGCCCTATTAATAAATTCTTCAGTACCATTTTTCTAGACTCTGTATATATGCATTAGAACATGATATTTATCTTTCTCTTTCTGACTCACTTCACTCTGTATAATAGGTTCTAGGTTCATCCACCTCATCAGAACTGACTCAAATGCATTTCTTTTTATGGCTCAGTAATATTCCATTGTGTATATGTACCACAACTTCTTTATCCATTCATCTGTCGATGGACATCTAGGTTGCTTCCATGTTCTAGCTATTGTAAATAGTGCTGCAATTAACAATGGGATACATGTGTCTTTTTCAATTTTGGTTTCCTCAGGGTATATGCCTAGGAGTGGGATTGCTGGGTCATAAGGTGGTTTTATTCCTAGTTTTTTAAGGAATCTCCATAATGTCTTCCATAGTGGCTGTATCAATTTACCTTCCTACCAACAGTGCAAGAGTGTTCCCTTTTCTCCACACCCTCTCCAGCATTTATTGTTTGTAGACTTTTTGATGAGGGCCATTCTGACCAGTGTGAGGTGGTATTGCATTGTAGTTTTGATTTGCATTTCTCTAATAATGAGCGATGTTGAGCATCTTTTCATGTATATGTTAGCCATCTGTATGTTTTCTTTGGAGACATGTCTGTTTAAGTCTTTTTCCCACTTTTTGATTGGGTTGTTTGTTTTTCTTGCATTGAGTTGTATAAGCTGCTTATAAATGAATCCTTTGTCAGTTGTTTCATTTGCTATTATTTTCTCCCATTCTGAGGGTTGTATTTCCACCTGGCTTATAGTTTCCTTTGCTGTGCAAAAGCTTTTAAGTTTAATCAGGTCCCACTTGTTTACTTTTGTTTTTATTTTCATTACTCTAGAAAGTGGGTCATGAGGATCTTGCTTTGATTTATGTCATCGAGTGTTCTGCCTATGTTTTCCTCTAAGAGTTTTATAGTTTCTGGTCTTACGTTAAGGTCTTTAATCCACTTTGAGTTTATCTTTGTGTATGGTGTTAGGAAGTGTTCTAATTTCATTCTTTTACATATAGTTGTCCAGTTTTCCCAGCACCATTTATTGAAGAGGCTATCTTTGCCCCATTGTATATTCTTGCCTCCTTTGTCAAAATTGAGGTACCCATAGGTGCATGCTTTTATTTCTGGGCTTTCTATCTTGTTCCATTTGTCTATATTTCTGTTTTTGTGCCAGTATCATACTGTCTTGATGACTGTAGCTTTGTAGTATAATCTGAAGTCAGGAAGCTCAATTCCTTCAGCTCCATTCTTCTTTCTCAGGACTGTTTTGGCTATTCGGGGTTTTTTGTGTTTCCATATGAATTGTGAAATTTTTTGTTCTAGTTCTGTGAAAAATGTCATTGGTAATTTGATAGGGATTGTATTGAATTTGTAGATTGCATTTGGTAGTATAATCATTTTTACAATATTGATTCTTCCTACCCAGGAACTTGGAATCTCTCTCCATCTGTTTATGTAGTCTTTGATTTCTTTCATTAGTGTCTTTTAATTTTCTGTGTGCAGTTCCTTTGTCTCCTTAGGTAAGTTTATTCCTAGATATTTAATTATTTTTGTTGCAATGGTGAATGGGATTGATTCCTTAATTGCTCTTTCTTATTTTTCATAGTTAGTATATAGAATGCAAGTGATTTCTGTGTATTGATTTTGTATCTTGCAACTTTGCTAAATTCACTGATTAGCTCTAGTAATTTTCTGATACTATCTGTAGGGTTTTCTATGTACAGTATCATGTCATCTGCCAACAGTTAGAGCTTTACTTCTTCTTTTCGGATCTGGATTCCCTTTATTTCTTTCTCTTCTCTGATTGCTGTAGCTGGGACTTCCAGAACTATGTTGAATAACAGTGGAAAAAGTGGACACCCTTGTCTTGTTCCTGATCTTAGGAGGAATGCTTTCAGTTTTTCACCATTGAGAATAATGTTTGCTGTAGGCTTATCATATATGGCCTTTACTATGTTGAAGTAGGTTCCTTCTATGCCCATTTTTGAAGAGTTTTAATCATAAATGGGTGCTGAATTTTGTCAAAGGCTTTTTCTGCATCTATTGAGATGATCATATACTTTTTATCTTTCAATTTGTTAATATAGTGTGTCACATTGATTGATTTCTGTATATTGAAGAATCCTTGCATTCCCTGGAATAAACCCAACTTGATCATGTATGAGCTTTTTGATATGTTGCTGAAATATGTTCGCTAAAATTTTGTTGAGGATTTTTGCATCTATGTTTATCAGTGATATTGGCCTGTAGTTTTCTTTTCTTGTGTTGTCTTTGTCTGGTTTTGGTATCAGGGTGATGGTGGCCTCATTGAATGAGTTTGGAAGTGTTCCTTCCTCTACAAGTTTTTGAAAGAGTTTTAGAAGGATAGGCGTTAGCTCTTCTCTAAATATTTGATAGAATTCTCCTGTGAAGCCCATCTGGTCCTGGGCTTTTGTTTTTTGGGAGATTTTTGGTCACGGCTTCAATTTCAGTACTTGTAACTGGGCTGTTCATAATTTCTATTTCTTGCTGGTTCAGTCATGGAAGATTGAACTTTTCTAAGAATCTGTCCATTTCTTCCAGGTTATCCATTTTATTGCCATATAGTTGTTCATAATAGTCTCTTATAGAATCTTATATTTCTGCATTGTCTGTTGCAACCTATCCTTTTTCATTTCTAATTTTGTTGATTTGATTCTTCTCTCTCTTTTTCTTGATGAGTCTGGCTAAAACTTGTCAATTTTATTTATCTTCTCGAAGAACCAGATTTAGTTTTATTAATCTTTACTATTGTTTATTTCATTTCTTTCTCATTTGTTTCTGCTCAGATCTTTATGATTTCCTTCCTTCTACTAATTTTGGGGTTTTTCGCTCTTCTTTTTCAGTTGTTTTAGGTGTAAAGTTAGGTTGTCTGTTTGATGTTTTTGTTTCTTCAGGTAGGATTGTATTGCTATAAACTTCCTCTTAGAACTGCTTTTGCTGCATCCCATAGGTTTTGAGTTGTTGTTTTCATTGTCATTTGTTTCTAGAAATTTTTTATTTCCCTTTTGATTTCTTCAGTAACCTGTTGGTTATTTAGAAACATGTTGTTTAAGCTCCATGTGTTTGTGTTTCTTACAGTTTTTTCCTTGTAATTGATATCTAGTTTCATAGCATTGTCGTTGGAGAAGATTCTTGATACAATTTCAATTTTCTTAAATTTACTGAGGTTTGATTTATGAACCAAGATGTGGTCTATCTTGAAGAGTATTCCATGTGCACTTGAGAAGAACGTGTATTCTGCATTTGGATGGAATGTCCTAAAGATATCAATGAGATCCATCTCATCTAATGTATCATGTAAGACTTGTGTTTCCTTATTAATTTTCTGTTTTGATGATCTGTTCATTGGTGTGGTGGGGTGTTAAAGTCTCCTACTATTATTGTATTACAGTCCATTTCTCCTTTTATGTCTGTTAGTGTTTGTCTTATGTATTGAGGTGCTCCTATGTTGGGTGCATAGATATTTACAATTGTTATGTCTTCCTCTTGGATTGATCCCTTGATCATTATGTAGTGTCCTTCCTTATCTATTGCAATATTCTTTATTTTAAGGTCTATTTTGTCTGATATGAGGATTGCTACTCCAGCTCTCTTTTGCATCCCATTTGCATGGAATATATTTTTCCATCCTCTCAATTTCAGTCTATAGGTGTACTGAGGTCTGAAGTGGGTTTCTTGTAGACAGCATATATATGGGTCTTGTTTTTGTATCCTTGCAGCCAGTATGTATCTTTTGGTTGGAGCATTTAATCTATTTACATTTAAAGTAATTATTGATATATATGTTCCTGTTGTCTTTTTCTTAATTGTTTGGGGTTGATTTTGTAGATCTTTTTTCTTCTATTGTATTTCTGGACTATATAAGTCCCTTTAACATTTGTTGTAAAGCTAGCTTGATGGTACTGAATTCTCTTAACTTTTGCTTGTCTGAAAAGCTTTTTATTTCTGCATCAATTTTGAATGAGATCCTTGGTGGGTACAGTAATCTTGGTTGTAGATTTTTTCCCTTTCAGTAATTTAAATTTATCCTGCCATTCCCTTCTGGCCTGCAGAGTTTCTGCTGAAAAAATCAGCCATTAAACGTATGGGGTTTCCCTTGTATGTTACTTGTTGCTTTTCCCTTGCTGCTTTTCATATTCTTTCTTTGTGTTTAGTCTTTGTTAGTTTGACTAGTATGTGTCTTGCCATGTTTCTCCTTGGGTTTATCCTGTATGGGACTCTTCGTGCCTCTTGGACTTGAATGACTATTTCTTTTTCCATGTTGGGGAAATTTTCAACTATAATCTCTTCAAAAATTTTCTCATACCCTTTTTCTCTTCTTCTGGGACCCCTATAATTAGAATGTTGGTGTGTTTGATATTGTCCTAAAGGTCTCTGAGACTATCCTCAGTTCTTTTCATTCTTTTTACTTTATTCTGCTCTTCAGAAGTTATTTCCACCATTTTATCTTCCAGCTCACTGATTTGTTCTTCTGTTTCATATATTCTGCTATTGATTCCTTCTAGAGTATTTTTAATTTCAATAATTGTGTTGTCTCTGTATGTTCATTTTTTAATTCTTCTAGGTCTTTGTTAATTGAGTCTTTCATTTTCTTCATTTTGTTTTCAAGGTTTTTGATCGTCTTTCCTATCATTCTGAATTATTTTTCAGGTAGTTTGCCTAGTTCCTCTTCATTTATTTGGACTTCTGTGTTTCTAGTTTGTTCCTTCATTTGTGTATTATTTCTCTGCTTTTTCATTATTATTTTTTTAATTACTGTGTTTGAGGTCTCCTTTTTCCAGGCTTCAAGGTTGAATTCTTTCTTCTTTTGGGTTTCTGCCCTCCTAAGATTGGTCCAGTGGTTTGTGTAAGCTTCCTATAGGGTGAGATTTGTGCTGAGTTTTTGTTTGTTTTTCCTCTGATGTGCAAGGCTGAGTGAGGTGATAATCCTGTCTGCTGATGATTGGGTTTGTATTTTTGTTTTGTTTGTTGTTTAGATGAGGCATCCTGCACAGGGTGCTACTGGTGGTTGGGTGATGCTGGGTCTTGTATTCAAGTGGTTTCCTTTGTGTGAGTTCTCACTATTTGATGCTCCCTAGGGTTAGTTCTCTGGTAGTCTAGGGTCTTGGAGTCAGTGCTTCCACTCCAAAAGCTCAGGGCTTGATCTCTTGTCAGGAACAAAGATCCCACAAGTGGTTTGTTATAGCATTAAGTGAGATTAAAACAAATTCAGGATGGGGAACACATGTATACCTGTGGTGGATTCATTTTGATATTTGGCAAAACTAATACAATTATGTAAAGTTTAAAAATAAAATTAAAAAAGAAAAATATCCAAAAACGAGAAACCAAAGATGAACCCCAGACAAATGGCAGTTACAAAATCAGGCAAATAATAATTAAAATAATGGAATATACACATATACATATACACCCATGAGCAAAGTGAAAAGTCCAACAAAAAAAAGTTCAGATTGACCTGGCAAACAAAGTATGTCAAAAATTATATTTACCAGTTAACAACAAAACTAAAGCACAAACTGGAAAACAAAACTAAAGCAAGGTGTCAAGTGGGGAATAAAGCAATGAAAACAAAACTAACAAATATGTTCAGCGGAAAGGAAAGAAGGAAAATAAAGAAAGAATAGATATGCAAAGTAAATAGAAGTAGATGAAGATTTACATATATTAAAAATTAACTGCAAGGGGGAAAGAACAGTAGGAAAGGCAAACAAAGGAAGAAATGTAGAAAAACTATATTAGATGTTTTTAAACACTTAAAAATTAAAGTTATAAAAAAAAAAGGAAAACTTCACAGAACTGCAAAAGCCCAACACAGAGGCAGAGGTTTATAACAGCAATAAAAAATGTGACTGAGGAAAAAAAAAGTTTAGAAGCTTAATTAGATATCATAGTGCCAATAAAATTGACAACTACAACAGAGGGACTGGATGCCATGATCTTATTTTTCTGAATGTAGAGCTTTAAGCCAACTTTTTCACTCTCCTCTTTAACTTTCATCAAGAGGCTCTTTAGTTCTTCACTTTCTGCCATAAGGGTGGTGTCATCTGCATATCTGAGATTATTGATAATTATTCTGGCAATCTTGATTCCAGCTTGTGCTTCCTCCAGCCCAGTGTTTCTCATGATGCACTCTGCATATAAGTTAAATAAGCAGGGTGACAATATAAAGCCTTGATGTACTTCTTTTCCTATTTAGACCCAGTCTGTTGTTCCATGTCCAGTTCTAACTGTTGCTTCCTGACCTGCATACAAATTTCTCAAGAGGCAGATCAGGTGGTCTGGTATTCCCATCTCTTTCAGAATTTCCCACAGTTTATTGTGATCCACACAGTCAAAGGCTTTGGCATCATTTCATGGCAGATAGATGGGGAAACAGTGGAAACAGTGGCTGACTTTATTTTTCTGGGCTCCAAAATCATTGCAGATGGTGACTGTAGCCATGAAATTAAAAGATGCTTACTTTTTGGAAGGAAAGTTATGACCAACCTAGACAGCATATTAAAAAGCAGAGACATTACTTTGCCAACAAAGGTCCGTCTAGTCAAGGCTATGGTTTTTCCAGTGGTCATGTATGGATGTGAGAGTTGGACTGCGAAGAAGGCTGAGCACTGAAGAATTGATGCTTTTGAACTGTGGTGTTGGAGAAGACTCTTGAGAGTCCCTTGGACTGCAAGGAGATCCAACCAGTCCATCTTAAAGGAGATCAGTCCTGGGTATTCATTGGTAGGACTGATTTTGAAGTTGAAACTCCAATACTTTGGCCACCTGATGCGAAGAGCTGACTCATTTGAAAAGACCCTGATGCTGGGAAACATTGAGGGCAGGAGGAGAAGGGGGACAACAGAGGATGAGATGGTTGGATGGCATCACTGACTCAAAGGACATGGGTTTGGGTGCACTCCGGGAGTTGGTGATGGACAGGGAGGCCTGGCGTGCTGTGGTTCATGGGGTCACAAATAGTTGGACATAACTGAGCGACTGAACTGACAACAGATGGGGGAGAAAAGAAACAAAATCCAAAAGAATCTACAGAGCAAGTCAAAACATAAGAATAATAAATGTTCTTCTTAAGTCACTGCTGTCAGAGTCCTTTCCCTCGCTGGGAGTCACAGTCCACCTCACCTCCCTAGGATGCCCTCCAGCACTGTGCTGATCTCTGGACCTGCTGTGGGGGCAGCTCAGATTCTAACCTGGTCCTACTCCTATGTGTTCTTGCCTCCGATGTCCAAAGCTATCAGAACTAGTGTGCTTTCTCTTGTGGGAGGTCTCAGTGACCTTTTATATATTCCATAGACACAGAGTCTGCCTAGTTGATCGTGTAGATTTCATCTTCAGCTTGTACGCTGCTGGGAAGGTTTTGGGTCTTCTTCCTTAGCCACACTGCTCCTGGGTTTCAATTGTGGTTTTATTTCCACCTCTGCATGTGGATTGTCCACTGGGGTTTGCTCCTGAGGTGCCTTGGAGCACTTGGGTTTGCCCCTGTGAGGGCCAGGTATGGAGGTGTATTTGCTTGGGTCACAGGGGTTCTGATAGCATCAAGTATTCAGGGGAGTTGGCGGCTAAGGCAGTAGGAAATATAGCACTCTAGAAGGGTATGGCAACCAGTATTGGGCAATACGCTCCAGTATTCTTGCCTGGAGAACCCCCCTCCCTGACAGAGAAACCCACAGGCCACAGTCTACAGGGTCGCAGTCAGACGCTACCGAAGTGACCCTGCACGTGTAGAGGCCAGACTTTTTTTGCCTGTGGCAGCTCTGCCCCAGTGAGAGTTGAGCGTGAAGGTGGCGCAGCTGCTTGACTTGCAGGGACCCTGGCGGCACCAAGTGTGCAAGTGACAAGTCTGTGCAGTGACACAGACTGCCTCCGCCACAGATGTTACGGACCTATCAGTCTTTTTTTGAGCCTCTTGTAGCTGGTGATCAGAAGACCTCTTTGGCCGGTCTTTCTCCATCGCTCTGCCGAGTTAGAGGCTTAGAGGGCTCTCTTGCCTGGGGTCCTCTGTGTTTGGTGCGTCAGGCACATAGAGGGGCCCCCCCCTGGCTGGGGTCCTACTCTGTAGATCAGTGTGTCAGGCACTTAAAGGGGCACCCTGGGTGGGGTCCTACTGTGTAGTTCAGTGCATCAGGCATTTGATGGGCCAGCATCTCTATTGTTCAGCTGCCAATGCTGGTTGGTGTGTGGGGAGAGAGAGGCTATGGTGATGACTCCACTCACTATGGGTGACTCAGCAGTGCTGCCTTGCTTCCATGGCTGCCCAGCTTTTTCCACAGGCATTTCCCATCACAATCTCCTCCCTTACCTCCCTCGACCCGTCTCTCTGCAGTCAATAGCAGCCCTCACCTCCACACTCCCCAAACTCTACCTCCCAGCCCCTGCACCTTCCAGGGGACCCTTGTCTCTGTCCCCAGTATGTATGATTGTGGGAAGGACTGTCTGATTCTCGTTCCATTTAGGCTGCCACAGATCAGCTGTTTCACTCTCAGCCTTAAATGTTTCTCCTCTGACTCAGACTGTTGCCTTGATGTGGGCACTGGACCCCTGCCTCAGTCCCCCCACCCGCTGAGGGTGGGTCCAGTCTTACTAACACTCCTGTTTTTCCCCCTAGTCCCCCTACTGAGTTTTGCATGGTTCTATATATTCTTTTCCTCTGGTCAGGTCCTCCTGTCTGCTCCCAGCTGGTGTTCTGCAGGCACTTCTATGTCTCAAGGTGTATTCCTGATGTATCCGTGGAGAGAGATGTACTCCACGTCCACCTATTCCTCTGCCATCTTGTTCTCTCGCCTGTCTTAAACTTTTGACATTTTAATTATGTGTCTTGATGGAAGTCTCTTTGGGTTCATCTTATTTGTAACTCACTAGGTTTCCTGGACCTGGATGTTTGTTTCTTCCCCAGGTTGGAGAAATTTTCAGCCATTATTTTTTTCATGTAAGCTTTTTGCCCTTTTCTATCTTCTCCTTGTAGAACTTAATGTGAATATTATTTTGCTTAATGTTGCCCTGTAAGTCCCTTAAGCTGTCTTCTATTTTTTTCATTCTTTTTTTTTCCCTTTCTGCTGCACTGACTGTGTAAATTTCTTTTACCCTGGCCTGGAGGTTATGGATCCTTTTTTCTGTTTTATGTAGTCTGCTGTTGAACCCCTCTACTGTAATTTTCAGTTATATTTCATGTCTGTTACTTCTATTGGAACTTTTAAAATATTTTGCATTTCTTTGTAGAAGTTCTCACTGTGTTTATTTGTTCTTTTCCCAAGTTTGTTCATTATCTTTATAGCCATTATTCTGAACTCTTTTATCTGGTAAATCACTTATCTCTGTTTTATTAAGGACTTTTTCTAAGGTTTAATCTTGTTCTTTTGTTTGTAATATACCCTCTATTTCTTCATTTTCTGTGTTGATTTTTATGCATTAAATAAAATAACCACCTCTCCTAGTCTTGAAGGAAGTGACCTCGTGTAGTAGATTAATCTCATTGTTTAACCTTGCCTCAGCTCTTGGTTGTCTCTGAAACCTTTGTGATTGTCCAAGCTGACTATTTTATTTTGAAGGGTTCCCAGTAATTGACATGTGCTAAGACTTTTTGTTTTTTAATATGATCCACCTTTTGACATTTGGATGTTGTTTCCTTCTCTGGAATTCTCTCCATATATTTCTTTAAGTGGTGTAAGTGAAGTGAAGTCGCTCAGTCGTGTCCGACTCTTTGCGACCCCATGGACTGTAGCCTACCACACTCCTCCATCCATGGGATTTTCCAGGCAAGAGTACTGGAGTGGGTTGCCATTTCCTCCTCCAGGGGATCTTCCCAACCCAGCGATCAAACCCAGGTCTCCTGCATTGTAGGCAGACGCTTTACCGTCTGAGCCACCAGGGAAGTCCTAAAGCAAAATGGATTGTGTACTTGATCCTTTGGAAATTTAACTGAAACAATTCTTCACTTATCTCAGTTTATCCTTTGCTTCAGTTCAGTTCAGTCACTCAGTTCTGTCAGAGTCTGCGACCCCATAGACTGCAACATGTCAGGCTTCTCTGTCCATCACCAACTCCCAGAGCTTACTCAAACTCCTGTTCATTGAGTCGGTGATGCCATCCAACCATTTCACCCTCTGTCATCCCTTTCTCCTCCTGCCTTCAATCTTTCCCAGCATCAAGGTCTTTTCAAATGAGTCAGTTCTTCGCATCAGGTGGCCAAAGTATTGGAGTTTTAGCTTCAGTATCAATCCTTCCAATGAATATTCAGGACTGATTTCCTTTAGGATGGACCGGTTGGATCTCCTTGCTGTCCAAGGGACTCTCAAGAGTCTTTTCCAACACCACAGTTCAGAAGCATCAATTCTTCGGCGCTCAGCTTGCTCTATAGTTCAACTCTCACATCCATACGTGACTACTGGAAAAATCATAGCTTTGATTAGACAGACCTTTACTGGCAAAGTAATGTTTCTGCTTTTTAATATGCTGTCTAGGTTTGTCATAGCTTTTTTTCCAAGGAGCAAGCATCTTTTAATTTCATATCTGCAGTCACCATCTGCAGTGATTTTGGAGCCCAAGAAAATAAAGTCTGTCACTGTTTCCATAGTTTCCCCATCTATTTGCCATGAAGTGATGGGACTAGATGACGTTAGTTTTTTGAATGATCTTAGTTTTCTGAATGTTGAGTTTTATGCCAGCTTTTTCACTCTCCTATTTCACTCTCCTCTTTCACTTTCATCAAGAGGCTCTTCAGTTCCTTTTCGCTTTCTGCCATATGGTTGGTGTCATCTGCATATCTGTGGTCATTGATATTTCTCCCTGCAGTCTTGATTCCAGCTTGTGCTTCATCCAGCCCGGCATTTCACATGATGTACTCTGCATTTAAGTTAAACAAGCAGGGTAATGATATACAGCCTTGACATACTCCTTTCCAGATTTGGAATCAGTGTGTTGTTGAATATTCAGTTCTAACTGTTGCTTCTTGACATGCACACAGATTTCTCATGAGGCAGGTAAGGTGGTCTGGTATTCCCATCTCTTTAGGAATTTTCCACAGTTTGTTGTGATCCACACAATCAAAGTCTTTGGCATAGTCAATAAAGCAGATGTTTTTCTGGAACTCTCTTGCTTTTTGATGTTCTGATGGATGTTGGCAATTTGATCTCTGGTTCCTCTGCCTTTTCTAAATCCAGCTTGAACATCTGGAATTTCATGGTTCATGTACTGTTGAAGCCTGGCTTATAGAATTTTGAGCATTCCTTTGCTAGCATATGAGATGAGTGCAATTGTGTGGTAGTTTGAACATTCTTCGGCATTGCCTTTCTTTGGGATTGGAATGAAAACTGACCTCTTCCAGTCCCGTGGTCACTGCTGAGTTTTCCGAATTTGCTTGGCATATTGAGTGCATCCCTTTCACAGCATCATCTTCTAGGATTTGAAATAGCTCAACTGATGGATGATGATGGTGATGGAATTCACCTCCACTAGCTTTGTTCATAGTGATGCTTCCTAAGGCCCACTTGACTTCACATTCCAGGATGTCTGGCTCTAGGTCAGTGATCCTTTAACACACAGCAAAATTGCAGTATGTCCATCCTGGGTCCTTCCACATTTTTACATACTTTGTTGTTCAGTCACTCAGTTGTGTCCAACTCTTAGCGACCCCATGGACTGCAGCCTGCCAGGCTTCCCTGTCTTTCACTCTCATACTTCCTGATTCCTCTTCATCTTATGGTTCTCTATAATCATTCATCTCCTTCTCATTGTTAGTAATTTTTTAATTTAAAGATCAATTATTATGTGTCTTGCAAATTTATAATCTATATTTCACAAGTGTACTACACTGTGTCCCCTTAGGTGAACTGCCATTTTTTAAAAGAGTAAAGCATGCTTTAATTGTGGTGTATATTACTTTAGACTCACATAGAAATCCCTTTGTAAAAATCCTATGATGTCCAAAATATTTCCTTCATTTTAAGAATTGTAAATTTGTATTAATGCTGAAAACCCAGCCTCTGTGCACCGATGCTGAATTGAACCTTAGAGAAGGAGTTTTGGGTGAAATAGAAAAGAATAGTTTTGTTGCTTTACAAGACAAAGCAGGACACAGCAGGCTCATGTCTCAAAAACTGGGTATCACAACCTAAGAGGGTTTGGTGAGGAGTTTTACAGCAGTGGTTCAAGGGCAGGGTTACTGATAATGATCATGGTATGTGTATTCATAAAGAAAAATATCAGCAGATATTACGGTATAACCATTATTGATTTTCTCTTGAAATATTCATTAAAGAGTATATTCAAGTTAGACAGTAATATATGCTTAATCACTCTGTATTCAAATACATTATTTCCATTGCTTACTCATAAAACCATTAATTAGTTCAAGTATTCACAACAGGACTGCTAAGTCCTGTTTATTCTCGATTATAAATACAACTTTAAAAATGAAACTGTACATTATAAGTTCTATTTTTATCTGTAGGCATCCTGCTTTATCTATCTTACATTATGATTAAGGTTTTAAAAAATTACTTAAGTAGAGATCCTAGCAAATACACATCAATTTAGCCAAATGCCTGGTCACAAATAATATTTAATAAATGATGTGAATTTTCATGAAGGAAAAGTATTTAATATTTACCAAGTATCTACTAAGTGCTGATTGATTCAGTGACACTTGATAAGGGCACTAAGGCATTAGCGAGGTCAAGTGCAAGTGGCATATCTGACATTTGACCTAATAGCTGTCTTACTAACGAATACTGTGCTTTAGTTTCTCTTTCAAAGGAGGTATTGAATCAATGTTTATTTACTTATTACAAGTTTTATTTACTTAAACTTTTCTTAGCTCAGGCAGGCCTGATTTTATTCATAGGTCATAGTCTGCACGTGACTGTTCTAGGGAACTATTCAAAAGGAGAGACAGTTATGAATCCTCATTGTGATCAAGATTGGTTTTGACAACTTGTGTAAGTTACTCCTTGTTCCACAACTTCAATTATATCTACTATTATCTTTGAAGGCTCTTCTAAACTAATCTTTCTTGTAAATACCCATAACTATGTCCTGCCAAACAAACTTAACAGTTTAAAGAATGCAGTGTTTCTGGGCTAAGAAGATTCCCTGGAGGACGACGTGGCAATCCACTCCAGTATTCTTGCCTGGGAAATCCCAGGCAGAGGAGCCTGGTGGGCTATAGTCCATAGGGTCGCACAGAGCCTGACACGACTAAAATGACTTAGCGTGCATGCATGCATTCCTTACTTACCACCTCTTCCTCTTTGTTTACTGATAGTAATTTCCCTAAGAGATGTCATGGACCCTCCTGTTTTTTGTATTCTTCTAGTCACTACTCTATTCATCGCCAGAGCTTTCATTATTACAGTACAGCTAATGCTCTTGGTCTATATGCTAAGCTCCAGACTCACATTTCCAATGGAGGGCTATGCATCTTTAACTGATAGCTCATAGGCATCCTGCAGTCACTATAACTAAAATTGAATTCATCTTCCCACATGTAGATTTATAAACAGAAAACCAAATCACACCAACAATGAATGTTTCACCAAATAAGGAATGTTAAGAATTTTGTTTTGTTTTACACAATGATGGAAAACTAGAGAAGTATCTAATTTTTTGGTTTTTGCAGATGTCAGTTTTGAGTAATATTTCTTCCGATATTTCTTCATGTTGCTTTGTTCCACATGGACCATCCTAGTCATGGTGCAAATGCTGCAGGAATGGAAAATCTGACTTTTAGATTATTCTGTATGAGGATTTTAACACTTTGATCTTGTCAATCAAGTATCAAAAACATTACATATAGTTGTTTTCGTGTTTAACCATTATAAGCCATAACAAATGCTCATAGATCGTGAATATTTTAAGTGTTGCTCTGACATCCACACTGAGGTTTGTTTTTATGTCTGTCAAATTTATTGGGGTTTTACATTCATTAAGTTCGGTTCAGTTCAGTCGTTCAGTCATGTCCGACTCTTTGCGACCCCATTCATTAGGATGTACAAAATTTAAGCATAGAACTGATATGATATATACTAAGAAAAAAACACAGCAAAGTACAAGAGTATACATAGTCTGCATATGAAAGGATATGAATATGTACATCTCCTTAATTTGCAAAATGAAATACAAATCAGCAATAAAATTGGTTCCACCATACAGGGTGGGTAAGAATGGGGCTCCTTCAACTTTTTAGTACAATTTTGACTTTTGACCATGTTAAAATTTTAGATGTTTAAACATAAATCAACAAGAAAGAAAAAATCCTATAGATGAATACAAAGAACAAATGAACCTAGCTGGATATGAAAATAGATAACAGAGTTAATTCATTAACCCAGCAAACAGTTTTTCTGAAGAAATTGTTGAAGAAATCTTGTACTTTACCTCGTTACCAGTGCTATCAGTGATTTTAAAACCATTCTGTGTGTATTTTAAAAGAGTAATACACTGATATTAGGAACCAGGATTCTCATTGTGAGAGAAGGGCATTAAAATATTAAATGGGGGTGGGAGGAGTGGAAGGGGAAGGTGCAGAGGAAGAACTCTGAGCCATTGGACTGGAATAGGGTTATCAAGATATTATAAAATGTGTGTACATGTGTAAACTTTGCCCACTTACATGGGCCTATATAGCACCCCAATTAAACAAAAAAAAATTTTATAGTTGATTTATAATCTTGTGTTACTTTTTACTACATAGCAAAATGATTCAGTTATACATATATATATATATTTCAAATTCTTTCCCATTATGATTTATCACAGCATATTGAATATAGTTCCCTGTGCTATTCAGTAAGACCTTGTTTATCTATTCTATGCTATATATTCTAGTTTGCATCTGTTAATCCCAAACTCTCAGTCCTTCCCTCCCCTTTGGCAACTAGAAGTTTGTTCTCTCTGAGTCGGTTTCTGTTTCATAAATATGTTCATTTGTGTCATATTTTAGCTTCCACATGTAAGTGATATCATATGGTATTTGTCTCCTTCTGACTTACTTTGCTTAGTGTGATAATCTCTAGTTTCATCCATACTGCTGCAAATGGCATTATCTCATTCTTTTTATGGCTGAGTAATATTCCATTTTACACCCACATCTTCTTTATCCATTCATCTATTGATGGACATTTAGGTTGTTTCCATGTCTTGTCTATCATAAATAGTGCTATGGACACAGGAATAACACCCTAACATTGATTTCAAAATATTACTTTCTACTAAAGGAAACAGAACTTCTTAAAGAAATGACTGATTCCAGGTCTAAGGGGCGAATGTACAAGGTAAACCTAACATATATTGTTCCAGATTCTTTATTCTTTATTGCAGATTCTTTATTCTTTACCATCTGAGCTATAGGGAAGTCCCATAGGACAATAATGAATACTAAATAAAAAAGAATCTGAAAGTCAATAATAAGTTGGTGGGGGTAATCTAGTAAATGGAGGAATTGAAAGAACTGAAAAATTACCATTTGCAATCTCTGGTATAGTACCTGATTTGGGTAAGCATAGTCCAAAAATCCTTACACAATTTGGTAAAATTTTCTTGGGAAACAGGATTTATGCAATCTCAAAGTATCAACCCATAGATTACTAAGTAAGAGATAAAAGTACTTTATGATGGAAACCCTGGCATGTACCACCTTAACCAAGTGATCACACTGACATCACCAATAACTGGACAGTGACTTTTGTGCTGCCAGGACTGACTCTTTGAGAAAAACATAAAATTACTATTCATTGGTGATTTTAAGTTTGAACACTTGGTTGAGGTGGTGCATGCCCAATTTCTCCATCATAAGTACTTTTATCTCTGTTAGTACATAATGTATGGGTTGGTACTTTTGAGATTGCCTAAATCTGTTTCCCAACAAAATTTCACCATTGTGTTAGCATTCTTTGGATTACTACAGGAAATATTTAACTCAAATCTCAACATGAGAAAACATTGGGAGAAACCCAAATTGTGGAACAGTTTTTTGAGGACAGCCTGAATTCTTCAAAAACACCCAAATGCTACGGAAGAAACAAAAAAGCAGGTAAACTGTGCAAAATAAAAGACTAAATGTAATATACAATTACTGACTGGATATGGGGTTGAAATAAATCAGTGTAAAGAACAATATTGGAGCAATCTGGTGAAGTCTGAATATGGACAATTGTTAAAGTATGTAGCGATATGGTGCCTGAACCTTGCTTTTAAATGAAGGCTGCAGGGAGGAAGGAAAATACATGTGACAAAATATTAACTAGTAAACTTAAGTGAAGGGCATATGAGTATTTTTTTTTCTTATAATAAAAATTTACAGAAAATCCCAGTGAAAAGAAAAAAAAAAGCTTAAAAATATAATCACTGATCTTTAGGAGAAAATCTATTACATTATGATAATTATCATCACATACCATTGCTGGCAGGCTTTGGTTGCAAAAATCAACATCATGAGTTTCCTGCAGTAAGTAATGAAATCTCCTGGACTTATTCTTGTTATACTGGAGAGACACTGAAGCTCCTCATGAGGTTCCCAGAGTCCAAAGCACAGGTGTAATCATGTCTGTATCTATAGGTAATCAGTTAAATCACAATCCCAAATCTATTTTGTCCCAATTTCGTGATTTAATCTTCATTACCCATGTAGGATTAATATTTATTTTCCAAAGAAACCCACTGTAATGAAACGCAATGTAACAACTATACATTAACTTTTCTATCATTTTAACATTAAGATAAAACAAGATTTATAAAATTAAAAAAAACTTTTGAGACCTAAAATTTTAAAAATCCATTTAAAATAAAATTAACTCTTGAGTGGTCAGTATAATTCTTAGGTGAGTATAAATGAAGTCAACACTTGAGGAGCTATTGAATAGAGTTCCAGTAAATATCCACTAACAGTTTCAAAGAGATATCAACTGAAAGCCAGAAGAGATTGGGACAGATTAGGTTTGGTTTGTATTCAGAATCATTTAAACAATCAAACTAACCATTGTTTATCCAGCTCTCCCATGATGAGGCTTTGAAGAAGACATTGAGAAAGAAATTTCAGAACTTACGCTTCTAGTCATTTGCAGTCTGGCTGGGGAGGTAAGAGTTATGTTTTTAAATATGAAAACAAAAAACCAGAAAATCAAATCAATACACAATTTAGACTTCTGTTTTTCAGATGTTTAAATTGTGTATGACATACCATATTATAAAAAATGTCATGGGAAAACACAATATAGTCAGTGGAAAGTGTGATAACAGTGCAGTTTTAACAAAAGCATGTTATAAATGCTTTTGTTTTATAAAAGCAACATGTATTATGAAGAAAAATAATACCAGAAACACACACACCAGGTATATAACTATGGTTATCTTAAGAGTGGTGTAATTTATGATTCTTTGATTTCTATATCAAATATTTTTGCAACACTTTTATAACCAAAGTACTAATATTTTAAAGAAACAATTTAAAGACATCATTAAAAATATAAAGTAATATACACTATAAGCACCTAATTGTCCTGAAAAGTTAGTTCTGCAACATCAACTTCATAGGGCTGGGGTGCCCCAGGATATCCTCCTAGAAGAGACAGAATGCCCACACAGGTGTGACAGTGCCCTGTGCATGACAGAGTGAGTGCTTAATACAGTCACTCAGATTATATTAACTTTCACCTACCCCGTTAGGTTGATAACCCCCCCATTCTGGAGATGAGGAAACAGAAATTTAATTGACTTTGTAAAGATCACCGAGCTAGTAAATGGCTGAACCAGAATTCAAGTCCAAGTTGTCTAACTCAGTCTTTACTCATACTAAATTGGCAATTGCTAAACTCGTGCCTGGAACATCCCATGGACGGAGGAGCCTGGTGGGCTGCAGTCCATGGGGTCGCTAAGAGTCAGACACGACTGAGCGACTTCACTTTCACTTTCATGCATTGGAGAAGGAAATGGCAACCCACTCTTGCCTGGAGAATCCCAGGGATGGGGGAGCCTGGTGGGCTGCCATCTATGGGGTCGCACAGAGTCGGACACGACTGAAGCGACTTAGCAGCAGCAGCAGAATATAAGCTCCCTCTGTAGGTCTGTAACACACGGGCAGGGTGACCTTGTCAGTCTTGTCATTATGGTTTATTGGTAATGGGATAATTTAAAACTGGCATTCAGAATCAGTCAATAAAGACAATAACTTTGTATCTGCAATCAAAATGATTGTACTAAAATTTTTAAATTAAAATAGTGTAAAAGAATAAGATTAATAAATGATGTTAAAAGTAACTAAAGCATCTATTTCAGGATTATTGGCAAAGTACCTGCTTTTTGACTTAGAAAATTTACATCACAGGCTCCCTTAGCATTGCATAAGACAGATTGTATAAAATGAGAGCTGTCTAGTTTATTTTCTTTCTTTTAGGACTTGTCATACTTAACACCCCCCAAAACAAAAGGGGACTCCTTTATGCTAGTCTTAAATAAGTTATAATTTATATGAAATATGAACATACAATCACTGCACCAGCAGTTCCTATAGGATGAAAGATGGAAACAACCCAGAAAGAGTTGGACATTGACTTATTATGTAAATAAGGACCAGATATTACAAAAGTATATTGAATTTTCAGCAGATGCACAAGGTGGCCCATGAAGCTCTACCAGAGTAACAACAGAAATAAAAAGTGTTATACTTTGTTAAAAACCAAACTTAAGGTAGAATACTAAATCATTTTTTGAAGAATACTTGCTTGGATTGTCTTATTGTATGGGGTGTAAGTAGTTTTTTTAAAAACTGAAATTTAACCTTATACTCACTGAAATATCTGTGCAACTTAACAGCTATATTTTACCATTTGGTAGAGTTTACCACTTACTTAAAATCCTAAATTGGTACTAATTAAAATGTATATTTTTTCAAGTAAAGGTAAGATGGCATGATATGAACTGTAGTATAAAAGATATTTATAATTATGTATACTTATACAAATAATACATCCTTACAGTAGTATATTTAAAAAGCATATTGAAAGTTAAATGTGAAAGACGCACGACTCCCTTCCCCCACAACCAGTGGTAACCAGTAAAATCAAGTTACTAGTTTCTTGTATGTTTTTCCCAAAATATTCTAGGTGCATATATAATAGCACATGCTGCCCACCAAACCCCAGATATTATTCACTACTCTTTTCTTTCACTTAGCACTATATCTTGAATATCATTACAAACAGTTCATACAGATTATTTCTTGTTCTTTACAATAGCTGTATTAACACTCCATTTAACTTTATTCCATTTTAATAGACATTTAGATTATTTCCACTTATTAGCTATTAGAAACAATTCTGTAATATCCTTGGTACATTCACTTCTGTGTACATCCACAGGCTATTTGTCTGGAAGATAATTTTTAGAATTAAATGGAATATGCAGTTAACATTTTGAAAAGAGACTTCCAATAGGCTCTCCAAAGCAATATCATAAAAGTTTATACTCTGACATGGTTTCTTTGATGGGCTAGGTCAGCGTGCTATTAGCGTTTTTATGAAGTGAGATTGTGAGAGACTGTATATTTAGTATATAATTTTTGAAACATCAAAGAATGTATTAACAATCCAAAGAAATTATCAGCCATTAATGGAACCTATTTCTCTGTAACTAAAGTAATTAACAGTATGTGCTTTGAAGACAGACAGAAATGGGTTCAAATGCTGTTTACTTGTGTGAATTTGAGCATATTATCTACTCATTTTAAGCCTTAATTTGTTTGCAAAATGGGGAAAACAGTGACTTATTCAGTTCAGTCGCTCAGTCACGTCCGACTCTTTGCGACCCCATGAACCACAGCACGCCAAGCCTCTCTGTCCATTACCAACTCCCAGAGTACATCCAAACCCATGTCCCTTGTGTTGGTGGTGCCATCCAGCCATCTCATCCTCTGTCATCCCCTTCTCCTCCTGCCCTCAATCTTTCCCAGCATCAGGGTCTTTTCAAATGAGTCAGTTCTTTCCATCAGGTGGCCAAAGTTTTGGAGTTTCAGCTTCAACATCAGGCCCTCCAATGAACACCCAGGACCGATCTCCTTTAGAATGGACTGGCTGGATCTCCTTGCAGTCCGAGGGACTCTCAAGAATCTTCTCCAACACCACAGTTCAAAAGCATCAATTCTTTGGTGCTCAGCTTTCTTTATAGTCCAACTCTCACATCCATACATGACTACTGGAAAAACCATAGCCTTGACTAAATGGACCTTTGTTGGCAAAGTGATTTCTCTGCTTTTTAATATGCTGTCTAGGTCGGTCATAACTTTCCTTCCAAGGAGCAAGCGTCTTTTAATTTCATGGCTGCAATCACCATCCACAGTGATTTTGGAGCCCAGAAAATAAAGTCAGCCACTGTTTCCCCATCTATTTGCCATGAAGTGATGGGACCAGATGCCATGATTTTAGTTTTCTGAATGTTGAGCTTTAAGCCAACTTTTTCACTCTCCTCTTTCACTTTCATCAAGAGTCTTTTTAGTTCTTCTTCACTTTCTGCCATAGGGTGGTGTCATCTGCATATCTGAGGTTATTGATATTTCTCTCGGCAATCTTGATTCCAGCTTGTGCTTCATCCAGCCCAGCATTTCTCAGATGTACTCTGCATATAAATTAAATAAGCAGGGTGACCATATACAGCCTTGACGTAGTCCTTTTCCTATTTGGAACCAGTCCGTTGTTCCATGTCCGGTTCTAACTGTTGCTTCCTGACCTGTATACAGGTTTCTCAAGAGGCAGGTCAGGTGGTCTGGTATTTCCATTTCTTTCAGAATTTTCCACAGTTTATTATGATCCACACAGTGAATTATTATGAAGATTAGTATATAGTTTATTGAGATACCTGACAAGAGTATGTGTTTGGTAACCCATACTGTGTGATTTAAATGATTAGCACATAACAAAAACATGTAGTTACTTACATTTTCTAAAAACAGTGAACATTAGACATATCTAACAAAGAATTGGTTTTTATTTTCTGAGTCTTTTAATTCACAAGAATATAAAATCTTTACCTGAACCATCACAATCATGAAGTACTGATTAGTGGGCAAAGTTTAGTATGGAACACAATTCATTTAGGTTCAAAGAAGCTTAGAGAAACAGTTCTAAATAAAGAAGCAAATTTCAATAATAAGGAGATTTGGGCTTAGGTTTATCAGACTGCACAGTAATCATGAATTTCTTTACCTATGATAACAGGAAAATTTGTAAGACAGTATTTTGATAATGATGGCTGGTAGTTTATAAACACTATTAACTTGAGAATGGCCATAAAAAAAAAGTGTAAAACTTCAATGTTGCAGCTGATTTCAAACATTTATTTTAATAGATTTTTTAAGTGCTGAAATTTCCTAGAGGTATGATCACCTACCTGTAAAGGAAATTATAACATGTTTAACTTGGGACATCAAAAAACATTTAAAATAGACACCACAAAAACGTTTCTGTAGTTTAAAGGTCAAATTTATTAGGAGATTAAGAGGTGTATTATACACAGACTATAAATACTGCACAGCTGACTTTATTCACAGTCAAGCATAGAGATACAGTCCGTGCCAACCTATTTTGTGGATACTCTTGTTCTTTTATTCCAAGAAAAGTTTGCGCCATAAGACTTGGACTTAGGCTTTGGAACCTTTCTCTCCTCAACATCATAGCTCCATCCTAGAAAAAAAAGACAATAGTAAACCCAAAGAACACAATTAAAGAGGATCCCTGAAGAACACAGCAAGCAGAGGCTAACTTTCATAAATTTAATGTTCATTTATCAGGAGTATGTGTCAACACATCTTAAGTATAAATACTTACTTAGTAATGTGTTCCTTTCTAATCCTATGTGACAGAGCGTCTTAACTATTGCCTGAAGATGATTTACCATCTCTTAAAGCTGCAAGCCATGATTTAATTTCTCTCTGCTGAATATTGTTCAAATATTGATGGTTATATATTATGTAAAAATTTACATTCCTCCGTGTGGTTTAATATGTGACTTCAGTAACTGAAATGAGGAGCACTGAACAACATAACCCATCTCACTGCTTTCTAAGAGCTGGTGCCTTTACGACAGTTTGGAGCTCACTTGAAGTGATTATAGAAAAACATGTATACAACTATATAAATCAGAGTTGGAGGAGACCATAAGAGATTACTTGGTTCAGCTCCCTGGACTATGACAGGCTACTGATTAAACTCAAGAAGTTTTTCAACATTTGTTTCAAGGGCTGTCAACATTAGAATCCCATTCAAGTATCTGGTAACAATGCAAATTCTTAGGCCTGACCAGAGGTCCACTGGATCAGCTCTTGAGGGGACCTGGGAATCTGCACTTGATTGATTCCAGGAGATTTTTATGCATAGAAATTTGAGTTGTTTCTGCTTAGTCCCTAAATTGTGTCCAACTCTTCAGTGACCCCCGTCTACCACAGTCTGCCAGGCTCCTTTGTCCTGGGATTTCCCAGGTAAGAGTACTGGAGTGGGTTGCCATTTCCTTCTCCAGGGGATCTACCTGACCCATGGATCGAACATGCATCTCCTGCACTGGCAGGTGGATTCTTTACCACTGAGCCACCTGGGAAGCCCTACCACTAGTCTAATCTGTTCATTCTCTTCTGAGAGTCATACCTTCTCTCCAAAGTCCTTCTCAGTGTTTTACAATTTTGAAAACTGGATTTATATATGTCTATGCTATGCTAAGTGGCTTTAGCCATGTACAACTCTTTGTGACCCTATGGACTGTAGCCTGCCAGGCTCCTCTGTCCATGGGATTCTCCAGGCAAGAATACTGCAGTGGGTTGCCATGGGGATCAAACATCTCTTACATCTCCTGTATCGGCAGGTGGGTTCTTTACTACTAGTGCCATCTGGGAAGCCCCATATATGTCTATACCTCTGCCTTGAGTTTTTCTCCATATCTTTGAAGAACTATACTTAAAGCAGAAGTATACCTATTCTATTAAACCAAATAAACACTCCTCCTCGAAAATATAATTATGTCATCCTTCTATTCCCTAGTCTAAGCAACCTATCTATATAACTCACGTTTCTTCATTAGATCCATTTTCCATCCCTGTAATTTATCATTCTTCTCTCCCAGAACTTTCTTCAAACAACTCATCTTGAGACATTTGATTCATGGCTGAATCATGTAGTCATATATAAAATGTCCACACTGAATATCACAGTCTAATTAAGTAACTATCTTGATCTTAGGAGTTGTCATGAATTCTAGTGCTTCTAGGTGAGTATAGTATTTGCTACCACAAAGCTTACGTTTCAACAAGCCTCTTAGTTAGAATTCATTTTGCCATAAAAGTGAAACTTAAGAAACTCAAATCTAAGTATACTGCTAGTGTGCCTATTTCAGTGTTCTAAAAGGGAAAGCAATTTAATAACTTCACTGCTATAAGGAAATGGAGGAGGGAAGAAAATGAAACAAATGTCTTAAAATATCTTCCACAGACTCTGAACTTATTATAAGATATTTGAATTTCAAAAAATATACTAAAGAGCATAAGAATAGTACCTACTTTATAGGTTGTCATGAAGATTAAACAAATTAATTCATTAAAGTGCTTAGCACCTGGTATTTAAGTTCTGTGAGACAGGTATTTTTCTAAAACCTTTATATGAATTCATATTAGTTCCTTTATATAACTGAGGAAACTCAGGCCCAGAATGATTAGGGAACTACCTAGCACAAGGTCACTTTCCTTTCTCAGCTAGGAAAGGGCACAAGCAGAATGTAAATACACACAGCCTAATTCTGGAGCCTGTGCCTTAAACACACTATATTGTTTCTTGTGGTTTAATAGTAAGCACTTGATAAATGTTAAAGCTATTATTTCTCCCTCAAGTTTGATTTTCAACTTACTAGCAGCTTACTTTCTATTGAAGTAAAGTATTAATTTAAATAAAATTTCTGTCACATTATAACCCATTAGTTTTGAATTTATGATGCTTTGAATATAGTTAGGCATAAGTTGGTCTATTTACTATAGAAAGAGGTTTTAGTCAGCAAACTAATACTATGAACTGAGCATAATTTTAACACTATAAACTTCTCAAGCATTTTCTATATTAATCAGCAAATGGTGCTGATAATTATAAAAAATACTCAATTCAATAAAGCAGATATAACTATTTACTGTACATTTGTTATACATTTAATAAATATTATCAATTGCTTTCTCTGTGTCAGGAACTCTATGGAAACCAGAGGTGAAGTGGTAAACAAAAAATCCCCAAGCTTCTTCAAGTATTTACGGGAAGGAGAAGTTAACTAGTAAATGAATAGTATATGAGGTGTTACTATAGAAAAACAGGGCTTCCCAGGTGGTGCTAGTGGTAAAGAACCTGCCTTCCAATGCAGGAGACATAAGAGATGTGAGTTCCATCCCTGACTTCGGAAGCTCACGTGGAGGAGGTCATGGTGATCTAGTATTCTAGATCCACTCTAGTATTCTTGCCTGGAGAATCCCATGGACAGAGGAGCCTGGCAACCTACAGTCCATAGGGTCACAGAGTCAGACACGACTGAAATGACCTGGCACCCACACATAGTAAAACATCCAATTAAACACACACACACACACACACATATATATACACACACTAATGAGTACTGAAGAGAAAACATTTTAAGAGAGGGCAGACGGGGCACCTTGCATCTGAGAAGATCACATTTGAGTGAAGATGTAAAGGTCAGAGTTAGTCATGAGGATGTCTGGAAAGAGAGCTTACAGGCAGAGAACACAAGTACAAAGACCTCCAGTCAAGAATGTGCCTGGTATTCCACATTCTAGGTCCTGTGCTTCAAGTGTAATTGCACTGAGTTTTAAAATTGAGCTCACAGGTTTCTTGGTTTATGGATTAGGCATTATAAATATCTATTTTATATCTAATTATGAGGAAAAAATTAGAGGAGATAAGCAGCCTAAAGCCACATTGTTAATAAGTGGCAAAGCTTGGATTTTAACTCAGGTTAAGTCTATGCACATAACCACATCATAAAACAACTGTATTTATTTTTAAAAGTCCTGTAACTGCAATTTTTTAAAATCTGTTTCACCCATGTCCTTTCAATCTGCGTGATTTCCTAACCATTTTTCCTATTTATTTTTGTAAATGAGTTGAAAAGACTGTTTTAAGAATCCCTCCCCTAGTTATGAAGCAGGTAAATGGTTTCTAGTGTCAATTCTATGTCTGGCTACAATGGTTACTGGTAAGTTACCTGCTGCTGCTGCTGCTAAGTCGATTCAGTCGTGTCCGACTCTGTGCGTGCGACCCCATAGACGGCAGCCCACCAGGCTCTGCCGTCCCTGGGATTCTCCAGGCAAGAACACTGGAGTGGGTTGACATTGCCTTCTCCATTGTGTCAAAGTGAAAAGTGAAAGTGAAGTCGCTCAGTCGCGTCCAACTCGTAGCAACCCCATGGACTGCAGCCTACCAGGCTCCTCCACACATGGGATTTTCAAGGCAAGAGTACTGGAGTGGCTTGCCATCGCCTTCTCTGAAGTTTTCTGAGACCTCTGTAAACTTTTATTGCCAAATGATGGGTGAGAGAACTTATCTTCCCTCCCCCTCAGCCTCCCACCCCAAACTCTCTAGACAAGAAAGACATCTTAAGAGGAGCTGAAGAATAAATGAGAAATATTTAGGAACTACTATTATAACACACACATACCTGGTAATCACTCATTTACACAGTTAATCTTTCAATCACAAGGGAGAAAAAGCAATTTTTTAAACTGCATCAGAACATAAACATTAGCTCTATTATCTCTTCTGTCTACGAAAGTCTAAAAATGTTGTCGGGGTCACTGCAATGTGAGAAGACTGGGGTTTTGCACACATAAAAGAACAACTGGTTTGAGTTTTCTCCTGGTAACTAAGGAGTGAGCTGACTTGGGAATTGTGAGCCAGATTATAGTTGCTGTTGATGGTGATAACAACAATAAATAGAAGTATCATTATGGGGATTGGAATGTGGATGGGCAAAACACCCCGAGAAAGCAAACAAAAACACACACAGATAGTACCCATCTCTGTATTACTTTACCACAGCCATCCATGATTTTAAGGACGTCTAGGGGGAAAGTTTCTTTCCCTCACATTTTTCTGTGGAAAACAACTGTGTTCCCAAAACTAGACATGCACCTGTGTTTCTCTGATTAAGTAAAAGCAAAGAAAGGTATGAGGAAGTCTAATAACAATTCATAATAGAGACTGAAACTCAAGTCAGGCCTACATAAATCTCCCTTTGGATTTTTTAGCAAAGTTTTCTACTATATAGGACTGATGTTACAATGAAAATTTGCTCTTTTCTGGAACCCTGTTAAGAATCTGACCACATTTCCAATCATCCTTTTCCGAAGAGTTTACCCTATAGTGCCTGGATGAACAAATTTACTGGTCCCACTAAAAACTTCCTACCATAGTCTCCCTCACATTTTTTGTGATATTGTGGCAATATAAAGGACATTGGAAGAAGCGGTGAGCTTTAGCTAAAAAGACAAAATGACTGTTAGAGTAACAGCACTTGAAAGGACATCAAACATTTGTACTTAATGAGCATGTTACATGAATTGTACTCATCTTTTCTATATCCTATTTGAAACTTCTTAGAAAGAGATAATATAACTTGCAGGGAATAAAACACAGACATTTAAGAATGCAATCTTATTTGTGAAATGTTTAAATTTCCATAGGAATTTCTTTTTCAGCCTGAAAGTTTTTTTTTTTTTAAAGAAATAACTCAAACTTGAGAGTTTTTGAATGAGATTAGGAAAGTGAAAACGCATCCTCTGAAGAATGCTTGTATAAAATCAAGGTGTAGTCTATGACAATGGTTTCATGTGGTGGTCTTCTGCGACACTGAAAACCAGCCTGTGCTCCTCCCAGCTGCACAACAGAAGATGATCAAAGCAACTGAGCCCATGGCAGCTGCCCCAGGGACGGGGTAAAGCTCCTAGGGCTGCCGTCACTTCCCACTGAGGAGAGCAGCCATATGGCATGGATTAGCTACAAATCCAACCACCGGCACCTACATGATGAGAAGCTGACTCCCTTGGCTGTTTCACACACTGGAATGCTTTCACAAAGATATTTTGAATTTTAAGTCCTAGTATCAGAGAAATACCTCTGGCAAATGTGCCAATAAAGTTAAAATGTGATCTGTAATATCCCATGCTCAATTTCTTTTTCCGAAATTCACCCATTTATTTTGTGACTGGGATATTCTACTTCCTATAACATGAATGTCTGGTGTAATCTCTTCAAATACTACTAAAATACAAAAAGCCCCTGAACAAAACTAGATCCCAATAATTTATGAATTCCAAGTATTGTATGAGATATAAGAAAATCCCATTCATTTTAATTTCAGAACCATTTCACTTACATTCAGTAATGCTGAAATACAGAGAAACATCGGTATTTTTACTGCTTGTGAAATATGTTACCTTTAGTAACCTTGGTTCAAGTCCTGTTAAAGGTCTGTCCCCTCCAGTAACCTAATGGCAAGTTCTGATAATACTCAGAAGTGAATGGTTTAATGATTTTTCCTACTGTGCATTTATGTACAAAGCAAGAACGACCACATAATCTGGCACAGACAGACATAACTGGCAGGCACTGCTAAGGATAGCAAAGGCTTTGGGAGGCCACACTGATGTTTGTTAGCACTTGCAAAGTTTCAAGATTCCTCACCAGGCTATGTGCTCATAATATGCCTAGGTGAAAACACAGAATAAACATAAATTATATTTTAAGGAGGGAAGGTAATGAGGAAGAAAAGTAGCTTCATAAGCATTCATTTTTAAGAAGTACTTCTATTTGAAATTCTCATGTATTTCGTTTTGGGGGAGAGGAGAGGTTCAGATCAGAATAATTTAAAAATATCTTAGATCGTCTTATAGAAATATTATGGAGGGTAGATGTATTTTGGAAACACTGGCAAAGCAATTCTTTCCACGAAAATTATATAAGATGGATTAGTAACACCCTATACCTGCCACATCTGCAACACCCCCTCCCCACAAAAAAGAACCTTTGCTATGATAGCAAATGCCTCCATAAATTTTATCTGTTCAAATAATATAGTTGCTATATGGTATTACTATTTTGGAGCCACATTATTCAGAATTTGCCACAAAACAAATTGGTTTGTGTTCCAAAAGTACAATTGAAAATTAGTCATTAGAAATTTGGAAAACATTTTCTAGAAAACGAAACTATACAGCAATGGTAGAGATCCAAAAGTCACTGAGATTTTGACATAACTGATCTGGGTGTGGTCTGTGCATAGGGATTTCCACAATCCTATGTAACCCATAATACATTAGAACCTTACTAAGCCGCCATGTATATATAACACTACGAGAAAAATTATTTCAGACTTCTGACTGGGAATCTAAGGAATTCATCTCTGTCTCCTTAGTAGTCAAGTTGAACATTTCCCCAGCCAAAAAACAGACAGTTCCAGGTCTGGGGATTGGAAAGACAGTTATGTAGGAAAAAAAAAATTTCTGCTTCAACAGAGACTATGCAGTATTTACAGAACACCAGATCACAGCCCTGTTTGTTTTCTTTGAGTTATTTTGCAATTCCAAAAGTTGTATGTACAAATCATCTTATTTGCTGATTCTGTATTTGTGATTTGCCTACTAACTAAAATTCATTTGTAAATCCAAAATCCTCCAAGGACTCCTCGACCTAGGAACCCTGATGCTGGCATCTCTTCCAGACTCCCTGTGGGCCGCAACGGTGCCTGTGGGTGATGCTTCCATGGTCATTCATGACACGCACAGAGCCGTGAGTTCTGAGTCACCTAGCACACATGCTCCAGCTGAGGTCAAACAAGGTAATGCTATGCCTTCTTGTTTCAGCTCTCACACTGCAAACAAGTGTCCTTTTTGTAGTCTATTAACGGCACATTTTTTTTTCATTTTTTTGCCTTTTGGTAATTTCACTGTCTGAAATGACCCCCAAGAGTAGTGGTTTAGTGCTGTTTAGTGTTCCTAAGTTCAAGAAGGCTGGGATATGCCAACTTGGGTTAGATGAGCATCATCCAGGATAAAGTATAACACTGCTGGCCATGAGTTTGATGTTCATGAATCAACAATATATATTAAATAAGGCACTTTAAACAGAAACACACATAAAAAACAAGATGATGTACTGATCAGCTGACAACATTTTGTGATCAGAGGCCCACAGGAATCTTTTTCCCTAGGAGCAATTTTTTCAGTATTCACTAGTGTTTGTGGTGACTTTACAGAACATAACTACCATGAGTAATGAGACTCAACTGTACTTGAGGGGTATAGAAATTCTGTCCTGCCTCGTGACTCCCCAAGCCTCAGAAAAACCAGTTTGTCTCTGTTTGCAATTCATCTCAACATTCTTTCACTTTATGTAATTTTGGGCTGTACTAACTTTTCCTTTGAACTGGTTGTAACACCAGCATGGGTCCCTTGTTTCTTTAGTAAAATATATCTTCAACATGTGTTCATTTATCTCTCTATTAAGTCATGATCTTATCTTTTTCAGTATGTTCTTTTAATAATTTTGGAGGTGCTACTGAGATGGCCAATAGCTTTAGCAACCAAAGTCAGGAAAACTTCCTTACTAGAAATGGTTTATGTTATTTTAAGCCCAAGATTATTTTTTCTTGGCTTCTGAATGTCAGAACTTTGCTGAATCTTTTATCAAATTTCAATTTTGTTCTCCACCAATCTGGGGAATTGATTTTCTTAAGGTCTGATCATTTAAGATTCTTTTAAAATGGATTAATGGTTTTAGAAATCCATTCTCAGAGGAAAAAAGACAGAAAATCTAGTTTGTCCTTTTCTGTATTTAAGGTCTAATGAAGTACTTCCTGAGTAGAAAACAGCTCTCTAGTATGGTATGGGCCAGTGAATATTACAATTCTGTGACCATTAACCCATGGCTTAAATTGTAGAAGTGAAATAAGTTCCTTTTGTCTGCATGTATGCTCAGTCAAATCCGACTTACTGTGACCCCACGGACTGTGGCCCGCCAGGATCCTCTGTCCATAGGATTTTGCAGGCAAGAAATAGTGGAGTGGGTTGCCGTGCCCTACTCCAGGGGACCTTCCCGACCGAAAGATAGAACTCGCATAGCTTGTCTCCCCTAAACAAGCACACAGATTCTTTACCATTGTGACAATTATGTCTGTCTGCTGCTGCTAAGTCGCTTCAGTCGTGTCTGATTCTGTGCTACCCCATAGACGGCAGCCCATCAGGCTCCCCTGTCCCTGGGATTCTGTCAACATACCTATTAATTCAGAAATGTGTTTACTGCTCATTCTGTGTATAGGTAGTTTTTTCTACCTCCAAGTATAATTAATGAATTAAGATTATGAAATACTTTGAATGGGTTCTATTTTGATTCTCTTACAGAGAAAATACATGCTTGTATAAGTGGACTATTCCTAAAACAGGAAAATGGAATTTCTAATACTTTGAATATGCTAAATTTAAAAAGTATTCTTATAGGATCTAACAAAGATTTAAGAATTTAAATTCAGGTAGTATAGGTAAATGTTTGACAAATGGAAAATTTAATTTTTTTTTTAACAAAAACAATTACGTTTTCTCTAATTTATCAGTGTTAAATATAACACAAGCATAGATTTTTATTCTACATGGCCGTGTTCTTTCTAAATTAGCATGTTTTCTGATCAAATGAGCTAACATTACTTCTGTTTAATGTTTTACAATCCTGCAAGATGCAAATTTTTGTTTATCCACAATGATTCCCTGTTCTGACAATTTTATTTCAACATTAATTACATTTTATAATATGTCACCTTGAAAATTAATTTCCATGATCTTTAGGTAACTTAAAACCCTAAATGGTATTAATGCTGCTGCTAAGTCGCTTCAGTCGTGTCCGACTGTGTGTGACCCCATAGATGGAAGCCCACCAGGCTCCCCCGTCCCTGGGATTCTCCAGGCAAGAACACTGGAGTGGGTTGATACTTATTAATACCTAAAAAATTTTTACAGTAAAATACTGAACCATTGATTACTAAGCAAAATTTAAACTTATTTACTTTTGCTTTTTTTTTTAATGCTACAGGGAGGCTGCATCTTTGGGTCTGTTAATGGACATGTTCATTTTTGCCATTTGGATAAGCTGGACTATAAAGAATGCACACAGTTGTGGAAAGTTTGTTATGTGTATTTATCAACTGTGCCGATCTACTAAAATGCTGGTGTGCAACAGTTTTCATCTCTACTTTTTCTATGAAATCAAAGTAACTTTGGCCAAAATATATAATTAAATGTACATAAATGAAACACTACTGGGAGTGATGGTGGAAAAGGGGTGTAACCTTGTATACAAAGTAATGAGTTGTGTTTTTGGTTTACTAAGGGTGGTGACAGTGGTAAAGAACCTGCCTGCTAATGCAGGAGACATAAGAGTTGTGGGTTAGATCCCTAAGTCCAAGAAGATCCTCTGGAGGAGGGCATGGCAACCCACTCAAGTATGCTTGCCTGAGAAATCCCATGGACGGAGGAGCCTGGTGGGCTACAGTTGATAGGTTCACAAAGAGTTGAATACGACTGAAGCGACTTAGCATACTCAGAAGAAGGGGAAAAGATAATAGTTCTAAAGTAAAAAGTCTGTTCCAGAATGAGAAAGGAATGGTGAAGGACAAACCTGAATGGGTACAGAAAGTTATGTAAGATTTATAAAAAGGAAATTTCATGTATCTTAGATTACAGTGTATCTGGAAAATAAGTCTGAAAATCTATGTTGCTCTTGTTCAAAGTGACTCAGTCGTGTCTGACTCTTTGCGACTCATTGACTGCAACATGCCAGGCTTCCCAATACTTCACCATCTCCCGGAGTTTGTTCAAACTCATGTCTATAGAGTCGGTGAAGCCATCCAACCATTTCATCCTCTGTCATCCCCTTCTCCTCCAGCCTTCGATCTTTCCAAGCAGCAGGGTCTTTTCCAAGGAGTCAGCTCTTCACATCAGGTGGCCAAAGTATTGGAGCTTCAGCATCAGTCCTTCCAATTTAGGGTTGATTTCCTTTAGGACTGACTGGTTTGACCTACTTGCCATTCAAGGGACTCTCAAGGGTCTTCTCTAGCACCACAATTCAAAAGCCATCAATTCTTCGGTCCTTAGCCTTTTTTATAGTCTAGCTCTCACATCCGATACATGGCTCCTGGAAAAACCATAGCTTGACTATACAGACCTTTGTCGGCAAAGTAATGTCTCTGCTTTTTAATATGTTGTCAAGGTCTGTCACTGCTTTTCTTTGAAGGAGCAAACGTCTTTTAATTTCATGGCTGCAGTCATTGTCCACAGTGATTTTGGAGCCCAAGAAAATAAAGTCTCTCACTGTTTCCATTGTTTCCCCATCTATTGGCCATGAAGTGATGGGACCGGATGCCATGATCTTAGTGTTTTGAATGTTGAGTTTTAAGCCAGCCTTTTCACTCTCTTCACTTTCAGCAAGAGGCTCTTTACTTCCTCTTCACTTTCTGCCATAAGGGTGGTATCATCTGCATATCTGAGGTTACTGATAATTCTCCTTTCAATCTTGACAACTGTGCTTCATCCAGCCTGGCATTTTGCATGATGCACTCTGCATATAAGTTAAATAAGCAGGGTGACAATATACAGCCTTGATGTACTCCTTTCCCAATTTGGAACCAGTCCATTGTTCCATGTCCAGTTCTAACTGTTGTTCCTTGATACAGGTTTCGCAGGAGGTAGGTTAGGGTGGACTGGTATTCCCATCTGTTTAAGAATTTTCCACAGTTTGTTGTGATCCACACAGTCAAAGGCTTTAGCATAGTCAATTAAGCAGAAGATGTTTTTCTGGAATTCTTTTGCTTTTTCTAGGATGGAATGGATGCTGGCAATTTGATTTTTAGTTCCTCTGCCCTTTCTAAATCCAGCTTATACACATGGAAGTTCTCAGTTATGTACTATAGAAGCCTAGCTTGAAGGACTTTGAGCATTACTTTGCTAGCATGTGAAATGAGTACAATTGTGCAGCAGTTTGAGCATTCTTTGGCACTGCCTTTTGTTGGGACTGGAATGAAAACTGACCTTTTCCAGTCCTATTGCCACTGATGAGTTTTCCAATTGCTGGCATATTGAGTGCAACACTTTAACAGCATCATCTGAGAAGCTATGAAATGTGTTAAAATCTTACCAAAGTTTGTTCCATTTTGATGGGCTTGTTTCATTAGGTTACTGTTTATTGCCTTCACCTACAATAAGAAGGGTTCTACTTTCCGTCTAATCTGCCTAGACTGCAAAGATTCTGTGGCTTACCAGAATAACTTTATATGCTTGTGTTGACTTTCAGTACTTCATAACTTATCTAAGAGCTAAAGTTCTTTACAGTTAGGCTAAGTTCTTTGTTTGTAAATTGTATCACCAAGCTGAGCAGTCAAATACTGTTTATCTGATCCTATTCTTTCCTAAATGTTCAAATCTTTTGAAAAATTTTGATTTTTGCCTCCTCCAAATCAAATCTTAAATGTAAAATAAAACAGAGTATCTGTGCACCTAAAACTAAAACTTTGTGATATTCCACAGGCCCTCTGGGAAATCTCAAAGATGTATTCTTTCAACTTTGTAAAAATAAGTGCTAGAAATAGATTTATTTGATGTGTTACACCTGATGAGCTGCATGGGAAGAGCTGTCAATTCGGAATAGATGCTTAACCATGAGGTTAATTCTGTTTGGATAAATGTTAATGATATTTCTCAAATTACAAGCTATATACTAAGCTTAGAGATTTGTCAATACCTTCACTGTTTATGATAGGTTTCATTTATCTGAGCTCTGGTGCCTGATATCAGAAAAAGTATAGGTTATATTTCAGAATTTCAGTTATTTTAAAACAATATTAATTTGGTTGCATCTTTAGTTCTTTACTTTGTATATTCTTTAGTTTACTTCTTGTATCTTCTAGGCTAGTACATGTCAACTAGAAATTCATATTTATGGAGGTTTATTAATATATAGACATACAGGACCTACCCTAGAATAACTGAATCTTTTAACTTGATTTTTTTTTTTTTGGTATCTTCTTAACAATATGGTATATTCATGGTATATTATGTCTCAGAATTACTGTAAAAATTTTTTTCCTCTGTAAAGAGTATGTTTATTTTTATAAATTAGGTGAACATTTGCTATCTTCTTTGAAAATAGGCTTATTAACAAATTGAGTACAGATATTTTGTAACACTTGTTGGAATGTCTTTAAGTTGCATTATTCTTGTTATGAACTCCCAATCATATTTCACTTTTGAAATTTATCTAATGTTATACATGGAAGTTCAGTTCAGTTGTTCAGTTGTCTCTGACTCTTTGCAACCCCATGGACTGCAGCACGCCAGGCTTCCCTGTCCATCACCAACTCCCACAGCTTGCTCAAACTCATGTCCATTGAGTCGGTAATGTCATCCAACCATCTCATCCTCTGTCGTCTGCTTCTCCTCCTGCCTTCAATCTTTCCCAGCATCAGGGTCTTTTCAAATGAGTCAGTTCTTCGCATCAGGTGGCCAAAGTATTGGAGTTTCAGCTTCAGCATCACTCCTTCCAAAGAATACTCAGGATTGATTTCCTTTAGGATGGACTGGTTGGATCTCCCTGCAGTCCAAGCAACTCTCAAGAGTTTTCTCCAACACCACAGTTCAAAAGCATCAATTCTTTGGTGTTCAGATTTCTTTATGGTCCAACTCTCACATCCACACAAGTCTACTGGAAAAACCATAGCTTTGACTAGACAGACCCTTGTTGGCAAAGTAATGTCTCTGCTTTTTAACATGCTGTCTAGCTTGGTTGTAGCTTGGCTGCAGTCACCATCTGCAGTGATTTTGGAGCCCAAGAAAATAAAGTCAGTGTTTCCATTGTTTCCCCATCTATATGCCATGAAGTGATGGGACTGGATGCCATGATCTTCATTTTTTGAAGGTTGAGTTTTAAGCCAACTTTTTCATTTTCCTCTTTCACTTTCACCAAGAGGCTGATTTTTATTTTTGCCTTCTCCAAATACATGGAAGAGACCCAGGAGAACTAAGTAATTCACCAAAATTGCCAAAGCCCTCTTCTGAAATACTATCCAATACTATCCTTAGCTAAAAACAAAAGAGAACACTGAGGATAGGGAGTCAATTCTGTGAGATTACCAGGAAAAAGAACAGTAAACAAGGGTGAAATTATTAGGCAGATTTAAGTCACTTCCTTCTCAATTGATAAGAGTTTCTAAAGTCATCCTCCTCTTTTAGGTACTCCCAGAGATACCCTTACAAATGGAAATTTCCCTTATGTATATAAATACTTCTTACAAAAGGGGAACTCCTACTTTGTTTTGAGAGTTTTCCCCAAGTCTGCAGTTTCTTAGGGGGAAAAAAAAAATCAGCTTAATTAATATGCCAAAGAAACATTTTGTGGTGGAAAATTCTGCTCCCCTACAGAGTAAAATAAATCCTTTATGAAGAATTTTATATATATTGAGTGATGACATACTTTTGTTTTGAAATTTGTCTTTGTTCATTTTAGTTTCTGAAAGTTGTTTTTTAATAGATAGATGGATGTAAGGTTGAGACCCTCATGAGAAGGTTAAAGATAGGTGGAAATCCAGACCTTGCTGATGGTGTCCACTTCTGAGATAATTCTAAGTTCTGGTTTGCAACTCCCAAATTAACTCTATATTTTCCTGAATCAGTGCTTCCACCTTCTGTAACTTTAGAGGTGGGTTTTCCTCTCCAATACATCACGATAGCAGTTTCACTGCTTATTCTCTGTCATCCTGTTTACTCCTGAAGAAAACCCTCCTCTATTGGAGAATTTTAGTAAGTTGTTACAGCTAACAGCAATGAGAAAAACACAAGGGGTAAAATGACAAAGGAAAGGGAAGTCACAAAGTTTCAAACCAGATCAAAAGGGAAAGGGGATAAAACCATTTCTGGTTTCATTAGCATGTAAATGTAGGGATCCTAGCCTACTACAAGAAAAGACAAAAGCCACTTGAGTGAGAAAGGTGGCTTTTTCTGTACACAAAGAAAAAAGTAAGGTTCATCAACATTTGAGAAAAACCACAGATAAACTTTCTTTATAAAAAGACATAGCATCTTTGAAGAGTTCTTCTGGAATATATGCTGAGTTCAAAGGGAGATCTTTAAGATGGGGCTCTGGTGATAAAAAGACACAAGGGTATTTATAACTTACTGTATGCTAATGGAGGGAGAAGTGAGAGGTGAACAGGGGAAAAAGAAGCCAAGGAAGAGCATTCAGTCTTTCTTCTATCCCACTCAGCAGGTGACAGAACCAGGCTTCCACAGGAAGTGAGATATGGTGAGAAGGGAAACCAGAGGCAAAATCATCAATAGCAGGAAGAAGAAAACGTTTAATCTCAGACATGAGGGCATTCTTATGTAAATATACTGATTTACATAATGCCTTATTTAAGAAATTGAAAATAAGTGTTAACAGGGATTTTGTGATATAATGTAGATCTTTTGCCCTTCCCTGGTGGTTCAGATGGTAAAGAATCTGCCTGCAATGATCCCTGAGATGGAAAGATCCCCTGGAGAAGGGCATGGCAATCCACTCCAACATACTTGCCTGGAGAATCCCCATGGGCAGATAAGCCTGGTGGGCTACAGTTCATGGGGTCACAAAGAGTTGGACACAACTGAGCGACTAAGCACACACATCGATTTTTTAGCTATTTTATTTCACTACTGTATGTAATATAAAAATTTACACTTATCCTTGATCCTAGGTAAGTGTTTGAAGAACAGAAGTACATTTCTTTTTTAAAAAAATTATTTTTTTTTGCCATGCAACGCAGCTTGTGGGATCTCTGTTCCCCAACCAGGAACTGACTTGGGGCCCCTGGCAGTGAACGTGCAGAGTCCTAACCACTGGACTATCCAGGAACTCTCTGCATTTCTTAAGTAATGTAACTTTTCAAAGTTGGGTAAGGTTTTCCTATTTCTTATATTCATTACAGAATATATAGAAATGATATATCTAGAAGATGTATGTAATGTATGTCCTATATAGCTTGAAGTATTCTAGATTAGTGCTACCCAACAAACATAATGTGAACCAGATAATTTTAAATTACTTAGGACCAACATTTTAAAAAATGTCTAAAACGAAAAAATAAGCCTTTAATCATTCAGATTCCTAGCCTAATACACATCTTAAATATTATCATTTTAATATGTAATCAATATAAAATTTATTAGAGATATTTTATGCTTTTTTTTTAATACTAAGTCTCAGAAACCCAGTGTATATTTTACACTTAACAGCACACCCCAATTCTAACTAAATACCTTTCAAGTGCTACACAGCCACATGTGCCTACCATACTGGACCATGCAGATCGAGATGATGGATGTAACATCTACATCAGCATAGTAGTATCATGGGAAAAAACACTGGACTTGGAACCTAGAAACTTGGGCCCTATCAGCTGGGAGCTATGTGATAGACACTGGTCTTATAGGAGTTAACAGTTCTTCTAAAAGAAAGAACAAGTAGCCAAATAAATTTAAAATGATTTAAGGAAAAGTTTAAAACATGACCTGGAGAGTAATTTACAGCATCACTAAATGTACTGTTCGAATTTACCAATTTTTATTGAGCATATAAAAAGATTAAGATGACTGGGTGGTTTCCCAGGTGAAAGTGAAAAAAGTCAAAGTGTTAGTCACTCAATCATTTGGTACTCTTTGCAACCCCATGGGCTGTAGCCTGCCAACCTTCTCTATCGATGGTGTTCTCCAGGCACAAAAACTGGAGTGGGTAGCCATTCCCTTCTCCAGATCATCTTACCTACCCAGGCATCAAAGCTGGGTCTCCTGCATCACAGGCAGATTCTTTATCGTCTGAGCCACCACCCAGAGCCACCAGGGAGGTGCTTATAATTCAGCAAATAAAGTATTATAGTTTGAGTAAGAGGACTATTTATTCTATACTCAAAGAATGATCCCCATGAACCTAAGCCAGGAGTGCTGGCATATGACAGGGTGCTCAACATATGTATGACTGAATGCAACAAAAAAAATAAAATACCACAGTAGAAGAGTTATAAAAAAGGAATAAATCAATGTGGAAGCTAAAAGGAAGAGAGAGCACATCTATTTGGAGGTTGGAAAGGGAAATAAGAAAAGCGATCAGGAAGGAGGTAACATTTAAAATGTATTCTGAAGAATAGGTTGGAGTTTGTAGGCAGGGAAAAAGAGGAGAAAGGGAACAGAACGAGGAAGAGATTGCAGAAGGAAGAAACTACAGCAGAGATAAGGGCAAGAAGAAATGCTGAGGCACAGTAAGATAAAGTTAGGTTACTGTTTGAGTGACAGGTTACTATTTGAGTGATAAGTTAGTGCTTATATTGTGAAGAGCTTGAATTATCAGCTGAGGAATATATTAAGCATAGGCCTTTTGAAGTGTTTGAATAAAGAGTATTTCAGATTAACAAAAACGTCAGAGGAGAAAGGGTCTCAGTATTGACGGAGTACATAATTGTTTAGACGAGAGGTCAATAAATATTTACTGTAAATGGCCAAATACAAAATATTTTTAGACTATGGGGGCCATATTGGCTCTATTACAACTATTTACTTTTACTGTTAGAGCTGCAAAGTTATCACTGACTATACAGGGATTGAACTTGTGTCTCCTGCATTGGAAGGTGAATTCTTAACCACTGGGCCACCAAGGAGCCAAGATATATAATACTAAATGTTAAATAAGTGAAGAATGAGAAATAACCTCTTCCCTAGGAGATGAAAGTGCCTTCAAATTCCTGAGTAGGGAAAATATTTTAGAAGGGCAATAATTTGACCAGGTAGCCAGAGTCCACTATATAGGTTTTGTGTCAGGCACTGGAAACAAAAAGAGTTGGACACAACTTAGCGGCTGAACAACAACCAGAAACAAAGCAGTGAATAAGATCAACAGAATACCTACTACCTTAAAGGTTGTCAGGGCTTCTCAGGTGGCACCACAGTAAAAAAAATTCACGTGCCAATGCAGGAGACAAGTTCGGTCCCTGGGTCGGGAGGATCCCCTGGAGTAGGAAAGGGCAACTCACTCCAGTATGCTTGCCTAGAGAATCCCATGAACCAAGAAGCCTGGGCACAATAGATAACCTAGGTTTTCTGGTCAGTTTGTTCTCTCCCTGTAAATCATACTTCATCCTAACACACTATCCTTCCCATGCAGCTCTCTCTAGGTCTTGCTCCATAAGTTTGGTAACACCATCTCACTGCCCCACTATGTCCTGTGGTTTTCCTATACCTTGTCCATACTTTTATAAGTCCTTTGGGCTTCCCAGTTGATGCTAGTGGTAAAGAACCCACTTGCCAATGCAGGAGATGAGAGAGATGGGAGTTCAATTCTTGGGTTGGGAAGATCCCCTGGAGGGCAGCATGGTAACCCATTCCAGTTTTCTTGCCTGGAGAAGCCCACAGACAGAGGAGCCTGACAGTACAGTCCACAGGGTCACGACTAAAGCGACAGCACGCAAGCACTTAGAGGTAAGAATTCCTGATTCACTGTTTTTCTTTTTTTGTTGTTTTATCTAGGCTGCGCCAGATGGTTCTGAGATCTCAGTTCCCCAACCAGAGAAGGAATCCGGGCCATGGCAGTGAAAGCGCCAAATCCTAACTATTCGATCACCAGGTAAGTCCCCAGATCCACACTTAGCTTACAGTTTTATACCGTAACATTCTCTAAGCTTTTTCAACGTATACTGTCTGTTGACTTTGGTAATGCTCCTCAATTTTCATTCTGGTGCGGGGAGTAGAAATCAGATCAGAAAGGCACTTGTAGCAGTGGTTAGTTCATATATCTGCAATTCACATGGCAACTACAGTCATACAGTCCTTGTGCCCACTCAGGAAGTAGTCAGGCTTAAGAGTTTAATTAGACTTCCTGTCATTAAATGCACATGATAGACTATTTGAGGTGTCAGACATGAAATATGGTAGGCTACAAAGATGAAAAACATTAACAGAACTGTTGTTGATGAGCTACATTACAGTTTAATTTTAAAAAGAGCAATGTAAATGTTACATCAAAATAATATTTTAAAGACTCTGACCACTTTGAGAACAAATATGTTTAATTTGGAAATTTGGTAATATAGAGTACTTTTTAAAATTTTTTTAATTTTTATTTATTTTTTTATTTTTAAAGTCTACTAATAAGATAAACTGAAATACTATTATATACTTAGCTATTTCTTAACTACTTTACTTTTATAAACTTATTCAATCCTCACAACAATTCCCACTGTATTTGCAATTTCTCCTTGTACAAACCCAGACAAATAGGGATCTGACATGGACTCAAATCTGACAGTCTGGCTTCAGATTCTTAAGGTATAATATAATGTGAACTTAGAATGAAAAGCAAATATTTCAGATAATAATCTTTATAGCACTTTTACATTTATGTCAAATATACTGAAAAAACACTAATAATCTTTTACACTTATATTGCCTTATAGTAATAACATACTTAAATGGACATGATCTCATTCAAATAGACAGCTGAATTAGATTCAAATTCAATTTGATCAACTAGAACAATAGAATGCATCAGGTACAAATGCACAGTATTGCATTTAAACCTGAGAGAAACAAGAAATAACAGATGGAAGGAGGTAAGGGAAAGGACCAATAGTTTCCAAATGGCCAGCTGTGTGTGTGTGCGAGCGTGTTCAGTCGTGTCTGACTCTTTACAACCCCATGGACTGTAGTCCGCTGGGCTCCTCTGTCCATGGAATTTCCCAAGCAAGAATACTGCAGTGGGTTGCCATTTCCCAACCCAGGGATTGAACCTAAGTCTCTCACACCTCTTGCGCTGGCAGGCGGACTCTTCACCACTGTGCCACCTGGGAAGCCCATTGTGTTTCAAGTACTTGCCTAACTACACCTTTAGATAAGCACCATTATTTGAACAATGAAGAAACATTAAGTCCATGATGAAATTAATCCAAAATCATGTAGCTTTGAGTGGCATAATAAGGATTAGAATTCATCATGATCTGCCTCCAAAGCCTTTCACTACCCTGCAACAACAGAAAAATGAGGGGAAAAAAAGACATTCTATTCTGTGTTTCTGTTCAAAGAAAAACTAACATAGGTTGAGTTTTAGGTAGCTACTAATATACTCTTAGGTTGTATTAATGTAATTACAGAACCAACATATCAATAGAAGTGGTAAACATAGACATTTATGTTCACATGACATTTTGGAGGAAACATGATAACCAATTTGTAATAATTGAAAAGCTATTAGGTAGAGTAACAGACATGAGATTTTGTTTCAAAGTAAGAAAATAATAAACAGATGTCAAAACTGGAATAGGTTACCTTATGAGATGTTTAATGTTTTAAACTTAATGTTAGTGATTTTGCAGAGGCATTCATAAATAAGATAGGAGTTAGACAAGTAGTTTTATTCCAAGCCTCGACTTCAAATTTAGAGCAGTTTGACTTTCACATGTTACATGTGCATTTATTTTTCAGACTTTTTATTTTTTGGAGGGGTATGTTCTCATGGTGTAAAAAGAAAAATAACCTAAAACCATTGGACTAGATACACTGATTTGTTAAGAACATAAAATCATATCTTACTTGTTAAAAGCAAATCACACCTACCATTTTTTTCTGCAAAGGCAACTGCATCTTCTTTAGTACTAAAAGTCAGAACCAGGTTGGATAAGGGATCAGCCCTGTAAGAAACAATTTTTTTCCCAGGATTTAACATTAACCTTTAACTGAAAATTACTTATTTTGAATAATTTCTTTAAAACTGTTAACTATCTGAATATGTTTTTCTGTGTTAAATTACAGAGAAGGCAATGGCAACCCACTCCAGTACTCTTGCCTGGAAAATCCCATGGACGGAGGAGCCTGGTGGGCTGCAGTCCGTGGGGTCGCTAAGAGTCGGACATGGCTGAGTGACTCCACTTTCACGCATTGGAGAAGGAAATGGCAACCCACTCCAGTGTTCTTGCCTGGAGAATCCCAGGGATGGCGGAGCCTGGTGGGCTGCCATCTCTGGGGTTGCACAGAGTCGGACACGACTGAAGTGACTTAGCAGCAACGGCAGTGTTAAATTAGGGCAATTTTCTAACAAGTCAAATTAAAAACTTTAAAATGACAAAGACATTCAGCAATCTTTAGTCTCTAATAAAAATCATTTATTAAGCTTTAAAAAAAAAAGAAAATGAATGAGAATCCTCTTAGGTTTGTTTTATTCTTTAAATGTACCTTATAAATTCATCGTAATTAGAAGGAGCTTGGCCAAAATTGTGAAGACCCTGAGCTCACCTCTTCTCACAGACACATCAAAACTACAACTGTTTACACAGCAACAACTGAGAAAACCTAGAATCTAGCAGAAAAGATCTTCTGTAATCAAAGGTATAAAGAAGGAACCACAATGAGACAGGAGGCAGAGACCCATACCGAGTTGGGCAACCCACAAACAGGAGGTAAGTACAACTGCAGAAAGTCAGTCGCTCAGTCGTGTCTGACTCCTTGAGACCCCAGGGACTGTAGCCCACCAGGCTCCCCTGTCCATGGGATTCTGCAGGTGGAGTGGGTTGCCATTTCCTTCTTCAACAACTGCAGAGGTTCTCCCCAAGGAGCAATATGTCCAAGCCCCAGATGGAGCTCCCAAGCCTGGGGATCCTGAACTGGGAAGACAAGCCCCTAGAACATTTGGCTTTAAAGGCCAATGGGGCTTAGTTTCAGGAGACCCAGAGGGCTGTGGGAAACAGAGACTATCTCGTAAAAGGCTCAGAAGAAATCTCATATACTTCAGGACCCAGGGCAGAAGCAGTAATTTGAAGGAAGCGTGGGTCAGACCCACCTCCTAATCTTTGAGAGTCTCCAGGAAAGGCAGGAGACAACTGAAGCCCAGGGATGTGGAAAACTGGCAAGAGCCATTTGGGGGAGCTCATTCCACCATGAGGTGCCATTTTGGAATCTTCTCAATAGCTTCTAACCACTGAACCAGGTTGTAAGCACCATTCCTGAGACATCTCAGGCTAAGCCATTAGCAGGATGGGAACACAGCTCTACCCACCAGATGGCAGGCTGCCTTAAGAACTCCTGAGCCCATGGGCTGCCCCAGGAAACAACAGCCTTGTCCACCAGAGGGCCCTGCAGCCAAAGACCCCAACAGACCCTTAGCCTGCCACAGAGAACCCAACTCACCTGGCAACACTAGCCAAGACCCTGTGGGCCCTGGCCCTGCCAACCAGCTGGACAAAACCAGCTCTGAGACACTGCAGACATCACAGTCAGTGGGCCAACACACCAGCTCAAGGACTACTGGGGTTCTGGAGGCAGAGGTCCCACAATTTACCTCTGCCGAGCAATGAACCATCACTAGGCCCAGAACCCCTTGGCCCTACCCACCAGTGGTTAGACACCAGCTCTAGAACCCCTGGGCCCTGAAGCAAGAGGCCATGAGACTTGGCTTCATGCAACAGTTGGGAGGGGTGGGAGGAATTAGCCTCAGTATGCTCCATGACCAGACCCTTCCACCAGCAGGTAGTCATCAATCCCAGGACCACTGCAGCCCCACAGCCTGCCTTATCAGGATCCAGGCAACATACCAGGAGGCTGACACCAGCACTCATCACTTGTATTCAACATAGTACTGAAATTCCTAGTTACAGCAATCAGTCTGGAAGAAGGAATAAAAGGAATTCAAATTGAAAAGGAAAAGCTGTCACTGTTTGCAGATGACATGATACCGTCTATAGAAAATCCTCAAGATACCACCAGAAAACTGTAAGAGCTGAATCTGGTAAAGTAACAGGATACAAGATTAATATACAAAAATCTATTGCATTTCTATACACTAACAATGAATTATCAAAATTTCTAAACTCATATAATCTCTTCTAATAAACAAAAACTATAAAGAAACTTTACTTTAAAAATAAATGTCGTTTCAGTCGTGTCCGACTCTGTGCGACCCCATAGATGGCAGCCCACCAGGCTCCCCCATCCCTGGGATTCTCCAGGCAAGAAAACTGGAGTGGGTTGCCATTTCCTTCTCCTACTAACACTATTCACAGTACATTTTAAACTAATATCTACAGCTTAGGGACCATGTTAAGAGTGCTCACAATGTCAGCCATTTTTATCCAATAAATAGTACTCTGAAAAAAATTGTTCTTACAATATATTTTGCTGGGCCACACTTACATAAATACTTATATATATGTTATCTATGTGGAATGTATATGTCTATACCATTAAACATGGTGATATCTATGCAAAACTGTCTCAAAAAGTATTGTCATAAGGCATCCTGTATACAAAAGAGCCTGAAAATCAGTGCATTTAAAAGGAAAATCTACACAGAAAAAGAGCCAAAAATAGTATTCACATTAAACCAAAATACTCACGTTGACGCCCAACCCATCAAAGGATTTTCCCATCTCTCTCTGGTATCAAACTCCATCTTCCATTTCTTTGTGTTGTTTACACCAGACTGCATGTTATTGCGAGCAGGAACAAAGATCCTGGCTTTTCTAGTTTTGATATGCTCTTCTGGAACACCAGTTATAGTAGTAATATCCTACAGAAAAACAAGCAAATGTGTTGCTAACAGCCCACTTACACCCTAATGTATTTTTGTTGCTTTCTGTATCTTACAATACATACTTATGTATAATTTTTAAGCTTTATTTCACTTCTTTGTTATTTTACCATGTAAACTACTATTTTGATATTTGGAAAAGATATATTGGGGGAATGTTAGGGTACAGTGGGAAAGGGCTCATAAAAAAATTTAGGCCCATTTTGTACAACAAGGTACTGGTAATTTTTGTAGCGTCTGCTGGCAGAAAAGCCTGTACTGAGTAGACTCTGATTTCATGAGCTGGTATAATTAGCAGAGAAAGAATGTAAAGGGATATTAAAAGTAAACAAATATAAAAAGTGACTAAATTTTAAATAGAAAAAAATATCTATTACCAGTGGTTTCTGTGTTATGCTGCTTACAAGGCATTCTCTTCAGAGAAAGGCCTGACCCTTTTTGTAAACAATTAAAATCAATTAACAACTTTAATTACCATTTTGATTTATCTCTCTTTAATGAAACCTACTGAAGAGAAAAGGATATCAAATAGATGTCAAACTTATTCTGCAAAGATAAAAAAATCTGCACAATTTTTGCAGAAATGTTAGAGGAAAACAATGATAACTTGACTCTCTTTTTCTACATTTCTATCCAATAACAAAAGGCCAACTGATGAATAAATACAATTTTGACTCCCTGATTAAATATATTTCAAACTGTAGTAGCAATCAGGACACAAAATAACAAAGTAATTTAGAGTTTAAGTCTCCATTTAGTAATGGTAAAATACTTCATTCTAGCAATGTAAAATCATATTACGGTCAACTATATTATGCTCATAAAGCATTTTAAAATTATGGTTCCTTATTAAGGTAAACTTTAAAAAAAACTGGTTAAAAACAACAGGTTAAACATGTAAATGATTATATCAAAATTGGAAAAACTAGAAAACTTCACACATTTTGTTAATTTTAATTTCATGTTTATTTGTAGTTCCCCTCTAATCAATGTTTTAGACCAAAGAAATACTAGGAGTTCTTAGTTGCAATATATACTGGGAAAAAACTAAATGTATATCTGACTCAACTGATCTTTCACTCTAATCAATGTTTTAGACCAAAGAAATACTAGGAGTTCTTAGTTGCAATATATACTGGGAAAAAACTAAATGTATATCTGACTCAACTGATCTTTCTACCCACAGATTAAAGAAACAATTCCTTAAAGTTATTTTAGCTGACAACTATACCTTCTCACCTATACCAATAATTAGGTGTGGTTACTTTGTCATAGTTTGTCTATTTGGAGAAACTATAAAAATGATCCATATAAGTATTTACACAAAAATGTACATCTAGTATATGCCTACGTTTTTAAAGTTTATAGGATAAAATAAAAGCTAAACGAGTACAACTGATACATAATTTTTAAAGGCATCAATATGTCAAGTTATTACAGATTGTCATGTTCATCCTCAAAGAAAAGTAATTTCAGGTTATTATTACATTCAATAACTTTCTAAAGAATATTCCTCTACTCAACAGCTTGAAAGAAACTCAGCTCCTGGAAAGTCCTTAATGTTTATTTCCCCCTTTGAATTCACTACAGTGTTGGTAATCTTTCACATTAACTTAGTATTTAATATTATATATTTTCACATTAAAAAAAATCTAGTTATAGCTGAAGCAAAGTATAAACGAACAGTAAGTATATTACAGAATTATGGGATAAGGCATCCTTGTCAGATTCCATAGCAAGACCTCCATTCTAAGCTGAGCTCATAAAAGCTGAAGCTATAAGTTGGCTATTCTTTTAATTAAGACTTACAGAAAAGACAGCATATTAATCTCTTAATACCAGTTTAGGAAACAGACTCACTTTTTCAATACCAGTTCAGGAAACAGACTTACTTTTTCTTAATAAATGTCTATATTGTATGCATATGCCAAAGTAATTTAAAAACCAATAAAGCTTTAGTAAAATGGAAAGAATATTTCTTGATTTGTACTATCAAAGCAGAAAGGCACAGCATGATTTTTTAAGGATGGAAAACCACTTTAAAACCAGTGGCTACAGAAGTTGCTAAGCTCCTAGCTGCAAGTGCTCCCATGCCTTCTCAAATTATGGCAATTATTTGGTATCTTCTCCAAATAAAACTGGCATTCAAACAAATGAGTTTCTGAATTTGAAGTCCAAGTTGTTCTGACATAGAAGCCCTTTGCCGGCAGAAGACATGTAAGGTACTGGAGAGTTGAACTGCTGCCAAAGACAGAATAAAAAGGCTTGGCATCTCTCACATACTTGACACCTAAAGGGCACAGAAGCTCTAAAATTCCTAGTCCTTGTAGGCACACACTCAGTCTAGACAAACTGATTTCTCACACTTTTAAAACGCATCACAACACTCTATTGTTATCATTTCATCCACACAGCTTCAGCAAGTGACAGAAGAACATGTCCTTTAAGCGACATTTCAATGGGCTAAAGCTCCCATTCCAAGATTCCATTAAAACAATGTAATACTTGAAAAGAACTATGAGGCACTATGAACTTTTTACGTGTCTTCAATGCTTTGCTTTTCCTCAAAGTTCTCACTGACCTATCTGTGACTCAACTTTTGAAAATAAATCAATCATCTGCAGACTACTGAAACTATACTGAACTAATGATACTCTTTAGATTTCTACTTTAATGATACTGTTTTTAGATTTCCACTTTTCTACTGCAGTATGGATCATATGTGATTATTTTTAAAAAACATAAAAGATGTCAATGTTGCCTTTCACAGATTTCTCATTTCATTGGTAAAATAGGTTATTTATAAATAATAATTCATAGATTTTCTATGTCTACAAAAAAGTTAAAACACATAAAATAGGAGAAGGCTGCAAATTGGCACCTGAAGAATCTCAAGACTCACCAGTTAGTATTTATAAATTCTAATGAAACAAGTAACCCTATACATAATATATGCACTTACTGAATTTTAAAACTTTTTAATTTTTAACAATTGGATCAAGCATGACACCTTTGTTTACATTATTAAACTAAATATCTTCATAAAGTTTCATAAATATGAACTTGTATACAATATGCTATTTAAGAAATAGTAACTAGTTACCTAATCATGATTCATAGATTTAAAAATTTACTACTTTGCTACAAGCATATCATAATTTCAAAGTTCTACTCTTTTAGTATGATCTTTTTCACAATTTTAAATTTATAAGAGCTGATATACTGACTTTCTATTTCACAAGTCTAGTTTAAATTGAAGAGGAATTTAAAAAATCATTAAGAAAGTATATGCCAGTATATGTAAATGAATTTTACTCTTTCAAATACCAATTTCCATTATAAAATATTAGTTTCCATATAAAACTGTATGATTCGGTTATCAACTGTCCCCATTTATCTTGTGTGAATTCAACTTTTTTTTAAACAAAGGAAGCAGGGAACAAGCAATGGGAAGTTGGTGTCAAAATGCAGAAAAACCTCCCAGCAAGCCTCTTGCAACCACCCAGGATTTAGAGTCTTGCTGGCCGCTCTCTTTTCAATACCAGAATTTCACACGTTTCAATGACTATTATGACTTCAAAGAATCAAATTTTCATCATTGTCTGTCATCTGCCGGTTGATTTGTATAAAGGAGTTCTTCTGCATGCACTCCAAACAAAAGCCTCCTTACTTTTGTGGCTATATATCAAGTTTAAAAGTTTTGTTTGTGACAGTTGTGTCTTTGGTAAATTAGGGTAACACTGAAGGAGTGCAGCTGCTCTGCAGGAACCTCCTTTTTGGCACCATTTCACTTAAATAAAAACTGAATAATTAGCTTCTGCCTTTATTAAACCACAAAAATGCCACTGGCCTTAGTAATTACTTCCGGTTGCCCCACCCACTTAACCTTAATACTTTACACCTGTCATAAAGAGAAATTAATGAAAAAGGCTTTCACCACTTTGGATGAATTTCTGATAGATCTCCCAGTATACCCAGGAGAGTCAAAATTCTTAACAGGCTTTTTGGTAATAAGTTCACTACACTGTATGTTATTTGTGGATCAATGTTGAAAAGTTTTAATAGGGTACATACTGGAACATTAAGTACAAATACTGCTTACAGAAACTTGTTCTACTGCAGGCTATTAGTTACCAATTATGTGTTTGTTTTAGGACTAAAATTCATCTAAATTTGATGATTCTGTTTATATTCTACTTCAACAATGAAAGATGTTGAAAACAATCCTGGATCTATAATAAAAACTTCCTTTGAAGTACTCTACAGATACTTAATATAAGAAACTCATTAAGTGGTCTAATAAATAATGAAGGACACTATACTAAATAAATACTAGTTTGAAAAATAATAGATTTGGCAGATAGCATAACCATATGTACTTATCATGGAAGAACTTGAAACACTTCTAAAAATCAAGATACAATCAAAACTATAAACGAGAAGTGTGCCAGTAGAACCAATTTTTGTTTGTTAAAGCAAGACATTGATGTAGGAGTCTAACAAGGTAACGAAACAAGTGTTGAAACATATCATCCATTTTATCTTGCATATCAAGCAAAGCTATCATGAAACCAAACCTGGGTGGTGGCGCTAGTGATAAAGAACTTGCCTGCCAATGCAGAAGCCATAAGAAACACAGGTTCAATCCCTGAGTCGGGAAGATGCCCTGGAGAAGGAAGTGGCAATCCACTCCAGTATTCTTGCCTGCAGAATCCTATGGACAGAGGAGCCTGCCGGGCTACAGTTCATGGGGTCGCAGAGTCAAACATGACTGAAGAGACTTGGCACACATCAGGAAACCAAAATTTCAGTTTTAAATGGAATGTTGTTACAATACTAACAATAGATCAAGCAAATGATACACCTAATCATATAATGATTTTTTTAAAAATCTTAAGAATTAGGGACATTTATGTCTCATTCTCAAACTATTTTCATTACTCCTAGATCCTTCTGAGCACGTTAGGGTACAGCAATGGCTGAAAGGTAAGGGCTGAGTCAAAACTGGGTTAGAATCCCGCCTTTGTTGGGCAAATTAATAGATTTCTCCTAAAATATTATGTGTAAGGATCAATTAAACAAGGCAAAATGAGGACTAAATAATGTATGTAAAGTGCCTGGGCAATAAAAAAAGGTCCCATGTATTTTTAGTGCCTACTGTGTATTAGAACCTAGACACAATGCTCAAAGGTAAAGACATGATCTCTATTCTCATGAAAATTACCATCTGACTCTTTTAAAAAGACAGAGTGAACAAGTAATGGGAGGTTGTTGGTGAGATGCAAAAAAATTCCCATCTTCTTGGGATAGGATAATATGAGTTAGTAAATAAAATACAACAAAAGATTTTGTAATTAAAGTCAATTAAGTTGCTTCAAGTCTAGAGAAAAGCCTAGTTTTCTTCTTAAAGGCTGGATATTCCATTTTTGTATGTGTCAAAATAAAAATAAGACTTTATTCCTGAACTTAAAAAGTCTATAATCTATGCACCCATAAGAAGGAGGGGGGATAACTAAATAATCATTACTGTAAAATACAGTATTAATTAAGACTCAGATAAATCTCAAGGAACCCAAGCCCCACCATTTGCTACCTGTGCAATATTGACAAGTTACTTAAATTCCTTCAGCTTCCTCCTTCAAAAAATGTACTACAGAGAATTCCCTGGCATTTCAGTGGTTAGGACTCCATGCTTTCACTGCCGAGAGCACAGGTTCAATTCCTAGTCAGGAAAGTAAGATCCTGTAAGCTGTGTGGTAAGAGCCCCCCATCCAGGTACTACAAAACATACCTCATAGTAATGTTTGGAAGGATTAAGTCAGGATACAAAGTAAAATGTGATAAATGCCATGGGGTCAAATAAAAGAGAGACTGCATTTGGTTTTAAAGGCAGAAGTATCTATCTCCTTCTTCAGTTACCTTTTCTAACTGAAGAAGGAGACAGAAGATGATTCTTTCAGGATAGTTATGATTTTAAGAAGTTACTGTTAAAACATTATAAAAAAATTACAGAAAAAATTTAAAAATATATTCATATATTTGGACTTCCCTAGTGGTATAGTGAGATAAGAATCAGCCTGCTGATGCAAGGGACATGGGTTTGATCCCTGGTCTGGGAACACTCCACATGTTGAGGAGCAACTGAGCCTGTGGGCCACAACTACTGAGCTTGTGCTCTAAGACCTGCAAGCCACAACTACTGAGCCCATGTTCTGCAGCTACTGAAGTCCGTGCACCCTAGAGCCTATGCTCATCAACAAGAGAAGCCACTGCAATAAGAAGCCTGCAAGCTACAACTAGAGTAGCCCCTGCCCTCTGCAACTAACGAAAGCCCATGGGCAGCAATGAAGACCTGGTACAACCAAAAAATAGAAAAATAAAAATATATCCATATGTTTAAAATCTTAGCAACTGCTTTTCTTATGTATATGACACAATAATGATCTACATACGTATCTACTTTACACAGTGGTAATAGTTATTCTGCACTATTTTCAAGTATCACATCACTTACTTTTTTTTCCATGTAGTTACCCTGTTTTGATATTTCTTGTTTTAATGGCCTCATTAATAATCTATGAAGTTGATATGCCACAATTTCTTAGCCAATCCCTTATTACTGAAAAATCAAATTTTTGTTTTCTTTTACAGTATAGTTTACTGCAATGAAAATCTCAGTATCCTAATTCTTTAAGGTTAGTCACCCTTATGACAGAAAGTGAAGAGGAACTAATAAAAAGCCTCTTGATGAAAGTGAAAGAGGAGAGTGAAAAAGTTGGCTTAAAGCTGAACATTCAGAAAACGAAGATCATGGCATCTGGTCCCATCACTTCATGGGAAATAGATGGGGAAACAGTGGAAACAGTGTCAGACTTTATTTTTCTGGGCTCCAAAATTACTGCAGATGGTGACTGCAGCCATGAAATTAAAAGACACTTACTCCTTGGAAGGAAAGTTATGACCAACCTAGATAGCATATTCAAAAGCAGAGACATTACTTTGTCAACAAAGGTCCATCTAGTCAAGGCTATGGTTTTTCCAGTAGTCATGTATGGATGTGAGAGTTGGACTGTGAAGAAAGCTGAGTGCCGAAGAATTGATGCTTTGGAACTGTGGTGTTGGAGAAGACTCTTGAGAGTCCCTTGGACTGCAAGGAGATCCAACCAGTCCATTCTGAAGGAGATCAGCCCTGGGATTTCTTTGGAGGGAATGATGCTAAAGCTGAAACTCCAGTACTTTGGCCACCTCATGCAAAGAGTTGACTCATTGGAAAAGACTCTGATGCTGGGAGGGACTGGGGGCAGGAGTAGAAGGGGATGACAGAGGATGAGATGACTGGACGGCATCACCGACTCGATGAACGTGAGTTTGAGTGAACTCCGGAAGTTGGTGATGGACAGGGAGGCGTGACATGCTGCAATTCATGGGGTTGCAAAGAGTCAGACACGATTGAGCTACTGAACTTAACTGAGGGTTATATTAACTAGGTCAAAGGTTATGATAAATGTCCATGGTTTCAGACATGTTATCAAATTGCTTTTTAAAGAGTGGTAAAATTTTATATTACCACTCACAATATGGGTCAGTTTCTATTTATGCTTGAAAGGCACAGAGAAATAGTATGTATTAATTGGACTGAATTTACTTACTGTATATTCTTCCTTACAAACCTGTACAGGAGAAGATGAATTTGATTTTTGACTTGTAAGAATATTTTTAAAAATTAACAAAATTTCCTCAAAATTGACTCAAATGATATTATTTTATAGGAGCTGCTACCAGTAGAAACAGGTGGGAAAAGGTAACACTTACCTAAAATCTAATTGACTATTCAAAATGTAACTCTGGAACATACTACAATGCATAATTTTTTTGTAATGGTATAAGGATTTATGTTCAGATTCTTACTGTACAGTTATATCATAGTATATGATCTGACATATGACATAGCCAAATCAAGTTTACTAAACAGACATTTTAAGACAGAATGCTGTAACTTTTTTTTTTGGCCACACTTTGCAGCTTGAGCAATTCTCAGTTCCCTCACCAGGGATTGAACCTGGGCCACAGCAGTGAAAGCCCAGCTGGAATCCTTATCACTAGGGAGCAAGGGAACTCCCCTGGAAAGCTGTAATTGTTTTAAATAATATAGAAATAAACTTTCTCTCCCAATCAGGAAAATCCACTGGAAGACTTCATTTTTACAAGGAAACACTGGAAACAATCATTTTCTATTAACTTTGAAAGAAGTGAAAGTTACTTACAAAAAAAAAAAAATGCTTACAAAATAAATTGGTCAATACTGCCTCAGTGAAAACCAGTATGCTTCAATGAAGCATCTGAAAGTTATTAATTGTTTTATATTTGTAAGATACAGCATATTAATAATGATCAACTTAATACCTAAACCCCTCCTTGTTTACTTTTTAATCCAATGATCCAGAATGTTTTTGATTTTTAAATTACTAATTCATGTAGCTACAGTAGGTCACATAATAGTTTTTTCAGAAGCTGAAATAAAAGGGAAAATGGCCACAAAACACTTGGAACTTCTATAACATATTACATTTTTAAAAGAGCCACTCTGTTATTTCATAATCAAACAGTCCTCCTCATACCCTGGTAATAAATTAAAAAGCTGACGTACACACAACGTAAATTAAGAATTACTAGAACAAAAGCCACAGCAGCAGAGAACTAAATATGAAATAACTGTTGAATAAACAAACATCAGGGCAAAGGGAGAGAAGGTGAATAAACAACTGAGAAACAAGTGGTGGTTTAAACAATAAATGAAATTAGTTATGTCTGGAAAGGAACTGAAAATAATCTAAAGCTGAATGTTTCTAGTTTAGTAAAACAACCTTCAAAAGACAAATGTGTGAAAGTCAATCTTCAAGGAGACAAAAAAGTATAAGACAATCCCTCATTAATTTAGCATAAAAATAAAAGTAAAGCTATGGATAGAAGTCTCTTTTCTGACTTAGGAACAGATAGTTGTTAACTGAAAATATTGGTGAAAATAGATCATTAAGTGAGTACACACATTCATGCATACACAGCCACACTTTAAATACTGTATTATAACTTAAAAGGTACACATGAACATTCTTTCAATAATCTTCGGATATAGGGCCAGTACCCTTCCTTTGAGTGTAGGTCCGGTGGTTAGAATTCCAAGTGTTGCTTCTGTCATGAACTACCAAGAAAATGCATATCTACAATCTACAGTTTTGTTTTTTAAAAATGCAAAGAATACAAAGAGATTTGTGAAACATTAAGTCCAAAATCAGTCTAGATTTCCTTTTGTCTCACTACCACCTAATTTGACAAAAATCATGTCAGAAATTCACCTTTATTATATGTTCAAAGTATTCAAAAGAACAATCATATAAAGAACTCTGTGTCCCCCATATAGCAGCATTCAGATTGTAGTATCCAATCAAATTATGTAATTACAATGGCAAGTAAACTGGCATAGAAAGGTATGGAAACGAGCACAGCTGAGTCTTGGTAAACATGACTCATTACTGAGAGCTGAAGTCTGGTAGTGTATTTAAATTAAGACATAATATGCAGTACATTGGTAAGGATGTTTTACAGAAATAACTGAGAGCATCAATAATGGAGCAAATTGTTAAAAGGCTGGTTTAAAAAATTAAAGATTCATTAAAACCATTATTGTAAAAGGTTGTCACGATGCAGTATATGGATTTTTATTTGGATCCATGATAGAGTAACACATATCAGACTACCATTGTGGCCTTGTAAAACTATAAAATTGGGAAAGCAATTTTTTTCAGATATTAGACAACTGGATAACAGGAAGCATCATACTGTTATCCCTGAAAGAAGGAAAATTCATGATGAAGTCTTACAGTTGTCCCAGTTTTATCTGGAGGCACACTGCAGACCATGACAGAGCCCAAGCAGACCACCACAGCCCTGAGGAGCAGAAACAGTATAGTGATTAGAACACAGGGCTAATAACATTTGTGAGGCAGAGTTCTCAAGAAAAAGAAATTTAAGGCATCCAAATTGAAAAGGAAGTGGTAAAATTATCTCTGCTCACAGATTTATAGGATACTACACACAATCACAAAACCTATTAGAGCTAATGAACAAGTTCAACAAAGTGGCAGGGTTAAAAAAAAAAATCATGTATGCTCTATCACTAAGTCGTATCTGACTCTTTGTGACCCCATTGGATGCTCCGCTGTCCATTGGGTTTCCCTGGCAAGAATACTGGAGTGGGCTGACCCATGGATAGAACCTACGTCCCCCATGCCTCCTGCATTGGCAGACAGATTCTTTACCACTGGACCACCTCAACACACAACAAATACCAGTTGTGTTTCTATACACTAACAATGAACAATATGCAAAGATTTAAATTCCAATTTAAAAGATATATGCACCTCTATGTTCACTGCAGCATTATTTATAATAGCCAGGATATAAAAACAACCTAAGCACCGACTGATGGATGAATGGATAAACAAGATGTACATATAAATACAATGGAATATTACTTGGCCCTAAAAAGAAATCTTGCCATTTACAACAGACCTAGGGGGTATAGTGCAAAGTGAAGTAAGTCAGAAAAGACAAACCTATGATTTCACTTACATGTAGAATCTAAAAAACAAAACAGACTTATAGATACAGGAAATAAACTGGTAGTTATCAGTGGGAGGAGTGGTTGGAAGGTGGACAAAATAGATGAAGAGGATTAAGAGGTACAAACTTCCACATATAAAATAAATAGGTCATGGGAATGTAATGTATTAATACACCATATGAAATATAATCAATAATATTGTTATAACTTTAAGGGCTTCAGATGGTAAAGAATCTGTCTGCAATGCAGGAGACCTGGGTTCAATCCCTGGGTTGGGACGATCCCCGGCAGAAGGGAATGGTTACTCACTCTGGTATTCTTTCCTGGAGAATTCCATGGACATGGGACCCTGGCGGGCTACAGTCCATGGGATTGCAAAGAGTCAGACACAATTGAGCAACTAACATTTTTTTCACTTATCACTTTTTTCAACAAACAGTAACTAGACTTATCATGATAAAAAAGGCCTGATAAAAAATGCCAAGACCATTTCAATGGGGAAAGCACCAACAAATGGTGCTGGGAAAACGTATATGCATACCCACATGCCAAAGAATAAAACTGAATTCTTTACCTAATATCATACACAAAAGTTAGCTCAAAATGGATCAAAAACCTAAATGTAAATACTTAAAACTATAAATCTCCTAAGTTTTGTGCACCAAAGGACATATATGTGATAACAGATAAATATTCAGAATACATAAAGTGAAGTGAAAGTCGCTCAGTTGTGTCTGTCTCTTTGAGACACTATGGTCTGTAGCGCTGGAGGCAACCCCATTCATGGAATCCTCCAGGCAAGAATACTGGACTGGGTAGCCTGTCCCTTCTCCAGGGGATCTTCCCAACCCAGGGACTGAACTCACAATGTCTCCCACATTGCAGGTAGATTTCCCTACCAGCTGAGCCACCAGGGAAGCCCAGAATATATAAAGAACTCCTACAACTCAACAAAAAACAAACCATATTAAAAAATGTACAAAGTACTTGAATAGACTTTTCTCCAAAGATATGCAAATGACCAACCAGCACATGAAAAAATGCTCAATATCACTAGTCATTAAGAAAATGCAGATCAAAACCACAATGAGATACCTTTTGACACCCATTAGGGTGGCTATTATCTAAAACCATGGAAAGTAAGTGCTGATGAGGAAGGATGTAGAGAAACTGGAACCCTTGTGTGTTGCTGGTGGGAACATGAAAATGGTACAGCCACAGTCTGGTCGTTCTTCAAACTGTTGAACATAGAGTTAGCGTATAATCCAAACAATTCCACTTAAAGCAGGGACTGTACAACAGATATTTGCACATCCATGCACATAGCAGCATTATTTACAACAGGCAAAGGTGGAAACTATCCAAATGTCCATCAACAGATGAATGGATAAACAATACGGCACATATATACAACATAAGCTCAAAAAGGAATGAAATTCTGACACATGCTATATAACATGGATGAACCTTGAAAACATCATGCTAAATGAAATAAGCCAGTCACAAAAGGACAAATATTATATGGTTTCTGCTTATATCATATATTATTTGGCAAATTAATATAGCCAGAAGGCATAAAAAAGGTTACTAGAGACTAAAAGGAGATAATGGGGAGTTATCGTTTAAAGGGTTCAGAGTTTCTCTCTAGGATCACAAAAATGTTCCAAAAATGGATAGTGGTAATGGTTGCACAATACTGTGAAAATGCTTAGTGCCACTGAATTATACACTTAAAAGTGGTTAAAATTGTAGATTTTGTTATGCATATTGACAATTTTTTTAAAAAAGAAAGTGGGATGACATCTTTAAAGTGCTAAAAACTTTCAATCTAGAATTCTATATCCAATGAAGAGGTGGTTATGGACTGAATACCCATAACATTCAGAGTCCCCCTGCCCTCTTAAATTCATAGATTGAACCCTTAAGCCCAAATATGAGATATTTGGAGACAAGGCCTTTGGGAGGTAATTAGGGTTAGATGGGTTATGATGTGGGGTCCTTATGATGGGATTAGTGCCTTTGTAAAAAGAGACGGCAGGGTGCTTGCTTTCTTTCCATGCCATGTGAGATGCAGCCACCTACAAGCCAGAGACAGTCCTAATCAGAAACTAACCATAGAGGCACCAGAATCTTGGACTTCTAGCCTCTAGAACTATGGGAAAATAAATTTCTGTTGTTTAAGCCATTCAGTCTATGCTATTTGTTATGGCAGCCTGAGCAAAAAACAAAACAAAAAAAAACTCTTTCAAAAGCAGAGGCAAAATAAAGGCACTTCCAAATAAACAAAAGCTGAGATTTTGCCCCCAAAGATCTGTACAATATACAATGTTAAATGAAGTTCTACAGGCTGAAGGAAAGATACCAGATGGAAAGAACATCAGAAATGGTAAATTTCTGAGTAAATATAAAATTTTTTCTGCTTAAATAAGCAAGGTGACAATATATAGCCTTGACGTACTCCTTCCCCAATCTGGAACCAGTCCATTGTTTCATATCTGGTTTTAAGTGTTGCTTCTTAACCTGCATACAGGCTTCTCAGGAAGCAGGTAAGAGGGTCTGGTATTCTCATCCCTTTAAGAATTTTCCACAGATTGTTGTGATCCACAAAGTCAAAGGCTTTAGCATAGTCAATGAAGCAGAAGTACATGTTTTTCTGGAATTCTCTTGTTTTTACTATGATCCAACAGATGTTGGAAATTTGATCTCTGGTTCTCTGCCTTTTCTAAATTCAGCTTGTACATCTGGAATTTCTCAGTTCATGTACTGTAGAAGCCTAGCTTGAAGGATTTTGAGCACTACCTTACTACCATGTGAAATGAGTGCAATTGTATGGTAGTTTGAACATTCTTTGGCACTGCCCTTCTTTGAGATTAGAATGAAAACCAACCTTTTCCAGCCCTGTGGCCACTGCTGAGTTTTCCAAATTTACTTGCGTATTGAGTGTAGCACTTTCACAGCATCATCTTTTAGGATTTGAAATAGCTCAGTTGGAATTCCATCACCTCTGCTATCTTTGTAGTAATTTTTCCCCAAGACCCACTGGACTTCACACTCCAGGATCTCTGACTCTAGATGAGTGACCACACCTTCATGGTTATCTGGGTCATTAAGACCTTTTTTGTATAGTTCTTTTATGTATTTTTGCTACTTCTTAATCTCTTCTGCCTCTGTTAGGTCCTTACCATTTCTGTTCTTTATCATGCACATCCCTACATGAAAATGTTGCCTTGAAATCTCCAATTTTCTTGAAAAGATCTCTAGTCTTTCCAATTTTATTGTTTTCCTCTACTTCTTTGCATTGCTCATTTGAAGAAGGCCTTCTTATCTCTCCCTGCTATTCTCTGGAAGGCTGCATTCATCTGGGTATATCTTTCCTTTTCTCCTCCTCAGACAACCACTTGGTTGGTGCAAAGTAACTGCAGTTTTGCACTGTTGAACTTTGCCATCTGATACTGGAATATAGTCTTGAATAAATGTGGTCATGTTCTACATCATTTTAATGCACATTTCTCACTTTATGTTATGTTTTTGTTAAGGACTCGTCACTTGCTACTTATTTTATATTTATTTTAGACTAGGGGAATGATGTTAGACAAAAAGCAAATTCGAATGATTTTCTTATTTGAGTTCAAAATGGGTTGCAAAGCAGCAGAGAGAGCCCAAAGCATCAACACTGCATTTGGCCCAGGAACTTCTAATGAAAGTACAGTGTGCAGTGGTGGTTCAAAAAGTTTTGCAAAGGAGAAAAGAGCCTTGAAGATGATAATGGCTGGCCCTCAGAAGTTGACAAAGACCAACTGAGAGGATCACTAAAGCTGATCCTCTTACAACTACACAAGAAGTTGCTGAAGAACTGAATGTTGACCATTCTACAGTCATTTGGCATTTGAAGCAAAGTGAAAAGGTGAAAAAACTCAATAAGTGGGTATCTTGTGCTGCTGCTGCTGCTGCTGCTGCTAAGTCGCTTTAGTAGTGTCCGACTCTGTGTGACCCCTGAGACAGCAGCCTACCAGACTCCCCCGTCCCTGGGATTCTCCAGGCAAGAACACTGGACTGGGTTGCCATTTCCTTCTCCAATGCATCAAAGTGAAAAGTGAAAGTGAAGTCGCTCAGTCATGTTCGACTCCTAGCGACCCCATGGACTGCAGCCCACCAGGCTCCTCCATCCATTGGATTTTCCAGGCAAGAGTACTGGAGTGGGTTACCATTACCTTCTCCGACCTCGTGAGCTGATCGCAAACAAAAAAGAATTAACATTATGAAGTGTCATCTCTTATTCTAAGCAACAACAATGGATTGTGATGTGCAACAAAAAAGTGGATTTTAGAAAACAACTGGTGAAACCAGCCCAGTGGGTAGATCAAGAAGTTCCAAAGGAGTTCCCAAAGCCAAACTTGCATGAAAAAAAGGTCACGGTCACTGTTTGGTGGTCTGTTGCCTGTCTGATCCTCTACAGCTTTCTGAATCCCAGTGAAACCAATACATCTGAGAAGTATTCTTGGCAAACTGATGAGATGCACCAAAAACTGCAATGCCTGCAGCCAAGAATGCTCAACAGAAAGGACCCAATTCTTCTCCATGACAACACCTGACAATGTCACACAACCAAAGCTTCAAAAGTTGAACAAATTGGGCTACAAAGTTACGCCTCATCTACCATATTCACCTGACCGCTCGCCAACCAACTACCACTTCTTCAAGCATCTCGACAACTTTTTGCAAGGTAAATGCTTCTCCAACCAGCAGGAGGCAGAAAAAGCTTTCCAAGAGTTCACTGAATCCTGAAGCTTGGATTTTTACGCTACAGGAAAAAACAAACTTATTTCTTGTTGGCAAAAATGTGTGGATTGTAATAGTTCCTACTTTGATTAATAAAGATGTGTTTGACCCTTGTTATAATGATTTAAAATTTATTGCCTGAACCACAATTATATTTGCATCAACCTAACAGTTCACAGTAGACTGTAAAAAGTTAAGAATGCATGTTGTAATCCATAAAGCAACCATTAAAAAAAGGAGGTAGAGCTAAGACATTAATAGAGAAGAAAAACTGGTTTCCAAAAATGTACTCAATCCAAAATGAAAATGAGAAAGGTAAGGAGGAGAAAACAAATCAAATGGAAATTAAAAGGCAGAGACTGTCAAACTACATAAAATAAAGCAAGAGCAAAATATATGTGCAAGGTACAAACTTTAAATGTAAGCTCACAAATAGGTTAAAAGTAAAAGGTAGAATAAGATGCACCACGTAAAACTAAGAATAAGAAAATGAAAGCTATATTAATATCACCAAAGTAGATTTCAGAACAAGGATTAGCACCAGGATAAAGAGAGACGTTTCATAAGGATAAAAACATCAATTCATCATGAACACGTAACACTCTTCAATCAATGTCTATGCATCTAAAAGTAGAGCTTCAAAATAACTGAAGCAAAAAGTGATCCGACAGAAGAAACAAATTGTTTTCTGAGATGTTAACACTTCTCTCTCAGTAACTGACAGAAGACAGACAAAAATAGCAGTAAGGATAAAGAAAATCTGAACAACGCTATTAACCCACCAAAAACTTAATTGAAATTTATAGATCACCAAACCCCAAAAGAAAAAAATGCACATTTTTTCCAAAAGTACATGAAACACTAATCAAAATATACCATATTCTGAGCCATAAAAAAGTCTAAGAAAATTTCAAAACTGAAATCATAAATACTATGTTGTTGATTACAATAAAATTAAATTAGAAATTAAAAATAATGTAGTTCACCAATAAATGGTGAAGATAAGTACTATAGATATATTAGTGGATGATCACCTTGCATTGTTCTGGAAAGGCTTTGTAGTAAAGAATACAAACTGACACATAAGATATGGAGAATATCACTCAGATACATTTTTTATATAACAAACTCTGTTCCAATGCATTATAAAAGAATAGTAATAGCAATAGTAGTACTAATTGCTATGCAGTGGCCTAATATTTTACATTTATTTATGATGTAACTATATCAACATACACACACACAACTTGATAGTTCAATGACAGCTAAGTTCATAATGCTGATTCTCAGGATATACTAAGTTTTGAAGTACTTTCTAACTCAATGCCACATCATTTAACTACTCTGTGTTTTTATTGTTTTCTAATTTTTAGATGTACAGTATTTACCCATTAGATAGAACATGTAACACCGTATGTGTTAGAGTCTGAAAGGCATCTTTAGAACTGGATAATGTATACTAGAAAAAAATACAGGCCACGAAGAGCCATATCTCTAAAATTATATAGTTAAAGTAAAAAAGTAAAAGAAAGAAAAACCTCTCAAGAAGGTTATTAATCATGTTTGCTGCTGCTGCTGCTAAGTCGCTTCAGTTGTGTCCAACTCTGTGTGACCCCTGAGACGGCAGTCCACCAGGCTCCCCCGTCCCTGGGATTCTCCAGGCAAGAACACTGGAGTGGGTTGCCATTTCCTTCTCCAATGCATGAAAGTGAAAAGTGAAAGTGAAGTCGCTCAGTTGTGTCCGACTCTTAGCGACCCCATGGACTGTAGCCCACCAGGCTCCTCCGTCCATGGGATTTTCCAGGCAAGAGTACTGGAGTGGGGTGCCATTGCCTTCTTCAAATATTTTTACTGCAAATAAAGTAAAAAAACATGCAAATAAAGAAAAAAAAAACAAAACAAAACAGGACATCAAACTACAGAGTATAATTTGTGTTGCATATAAGTATGTTAGATATTGCTATTTTTAAATATTCATACAAAAAAGAAGTAAATTCACCAAGATTATGACATTAAAGGTGATTTAATATTTCCAAGTTAATATTTCTAACAATGTATATGTTTTACTACTAAATAAGTAAAACAAAAATGTTTTAAGTTATATACAGTTTAATGACCAAATATTAAGTTTAATAACAGGAATAAGCCCTTCAAAAACTTCTTCAGAGTAATACAGTTTAAAATTCACACCATGAAAAACAGGTTATAAATGACTAAAGAAATTTATCATGAGAATGACAATTATATAGCAATACATCTACACAACTGATTGGCAGAAACTATGTAAAGAAAGGCAGTAATATCACAGATTATTTAGTAAAGTGCCACAGGCTGTAAGAAAAGGCAAGTTACATGACACAATCACTGAATACTAATTTGACATACACTGACATACACAAATGAATACACTTCACAAATATAAGTGAGGGTCAATATTTTGCTCCAAGATCCCCAAGGAACTCAACATCTGAGTAGCAAATTGACTAAGAATGGCAGTCTCAATTAACTCAGATTCTAGGGTTATAATATCCATTTGATTTTCTTTTCAGATTAACAACTCTAAATAGGAAAAAAGTGCAATGGGGCAGGGAAAGAGGATTTTTCTTGAATGATGAAATAAATAAGATTATTTATCTCCTATTGTTTAATGTGGGTATTCTAAATTAAGTTTCAAAACATCTCTAAAAAGTGTTTTCATTTTAAGAGGATACTCACAGAGGTTAAATAACATGCTCAAGGTCACACAACTAAAAGAAAGGATTTAAAGACCTAATGCTATATCTATAAATACGCTCATGGTCTTTCTACTATCACAAGTGTCTCATTAGGTTGAAAATTTCAAGTAATACCATGTACAAGTTACAATAGTTCTTCTTACAGTTTGTAAATGTCTTCAAGTCCCATATATTCCCAAAGGGAGAAATGAGACAATGAGAGGGAAAAAGTAATTAAAGGGTTGTGTCATCTTTGTCTCTCCTCTATGGATCTGATGCAGCTCTCCTATCGTTTTGAAAAAAAGAGGAAAAAAGAAGCAAAGATTGAAGAAAAAGGGCAAAAGGAACAAAAGTGTGAAGACGGGTAGAACAACAAAGAGGGTAGAAGAGACACAGAAGAATGAAAAAAAGAAATGAACAACGTTAGCCAAAGAATTGGCCAGAGAGTCAAAACCAGACAGAGATGGGGCGGAAAGAGCAGAGGACAAGAAAGAAATAGCTAGCCATTTGAAAAGGGAAACTGAAAGGAGATAAGAGAAAACACAAGTAGCCAGAAAGATAAAGAGAGATGACTATCAGCTACACAGTCAGCAAAAGAGGAAGAGTCACAAAGACAGAGGGGGAAAAGACATACAAACAGTGGGCAATACAAACATATTTGGGATCCAGGGCTTTGTCAGCACCTACCTGGTGGACAGCACCTCAGAGAGTCTTACCTTCTTTTGCCCTGAGGACAAATCTCCACTATTTTCCTCTGGTGTTTTTTTTTTGGGGGGGGGGGGGTGGGTTGGGGTGTTGATTTGGGGGTGGAGCAGGATCAGTACCACAGAGAGTAGAAAATTCAGGGAAGATGAATTTATTATTCCAGGTCCCAATAAGATCTTTATTAAAAAAGCAATTTCAAATTTAGAAGATTCTTTAATAGAAGAATCAGTGAATTGTTATACCATATGTAAAATCTAAAATACAAAGATAAAAAAAAAATGTGGTCCTTAAAAAAAAATAGTTGTTAAAAATTCAATCACTTGTAGAAAACTTGATGAAAACTATTAAAATTTCATGGAATGTCAAAAAAAGGCAATATGAGTTAACAAAAATGCCAAGAAACAGATCACTTCCTTTGAACTTCTTTGGATGACCTTTAACCATAAGTAGCTAAGTAATTCTCAAGCTTTTTTGAGAAGTAGATCAGATCAAATCACTTTCCTACTTAAAACCCTATAATGGTTTCCCATTAAAATTAGGATAAAATTTAAACTTGTTACCATGGACCTAAGGTCTTACCTAACCCACCTCCTTCCTATCTGTCTGACTGTGCTTTATATCACTCTCCCTCTTACCATGTCATAGCTTTTCTTTTCTTCTGTGACTACTGTCACCAGCTAGTTCACACTTTACGGCATTACCTTTTTCCTCTACCTGGTATGCTGTTACCTTGGCTTCTCACGCAGCTGGCTCCTTCATCATTCAAACCTTAGTTCATATTTCATATCTTCTCAAAGTGTCTTTCTTTGATTGCTCTATTAATAACACCTATTTTACCTAAACCCCCAGCTATTCTCTAGCCTATCACCTTGCTTGATTTTTTTCTCTAACATTCATTAATCTATGAAAGTATCTTAATCATTTAGAAATAAAGTTGCCATATGATTACACATGAAAATATAAGTTCAAGGGCAACAATGCTGTTCTTTATTTACTAGTATATCTCCAGGGCCAAGAATATGGTACATAGTGGTGCTCAAATAACTGAATAAACAAATGGAAAAGTATAATTTTTATATTATAAATAAAATATGAGCTTAATAAAAATTCCTTGCAGAATCTTTACAACAGTTACAGACTGTTGTAGTTAGAGACTGTTGTAGTCAAAAACTCCTAGCCAGAAAGGAGCTTTAGTCCTCAGTCTAGGCACATTCTGCTCCAGTCACCATGTGAATGTTTAATATATTATAAAGCTTATTACTAAAACAGGAACTTTATTTTAATTTTTTGGATGTAAATTTCTAACTAGTGAACTATGCTTAAATGTCTTTTAATTGATAAATTTTAACTAACAATACATATTCAGTAGTCACTGTAAATAACAGATGCAAATCAGTACCCTAATTGAATTCTCAGCTCTTGAATTTAAATTAGCATTCTCAGCCCAACATTTCAGTTTATTTGTGTCCTATATATTGCTTAAAGAAAGCCAAGATCATTTTTAATATCTATTTTATTGGAAGCATTACAATTAAAAAAAAAAAGACCTTCACCAAATAATATGCAATAAATTCAAAGCTGAAACAAATAAAACATTTAATATGAAACAGGAATTGAACAAAATGCCTATTCACACATATCTTGAAAAGTATGCCTTATAAAGAGAAAGAGTTTTATGAACACATAGTACACTGCAAGCAGCAAAGCTTCCATATCACTGCCCTATGTTTTAAGCCTCCTTATCTTGTATAACGTAAGTGATACTTGTAAGCTTGCAAGTGGCATCCTGAAGAATAACATCAGAGTACAGACTAAGTCAAATCAGATCAGAAACCTTGAACCCAGAAACAGATTCGATGATTGCTAGTCTCAAATTCTGAGGTCTGCATTTTTCTTTCCTTTATTCCAACTCTAGTCCCAGAAATACATGATATAAAGAAAAACTGAAAATTTTCTTTCTATATATAGTAACCAAAAGATGTTACTGTTTTCTTCACTTCCTCTCACCCCTACCTTCATTAAGAACTTACTATCAGATGATGGACATGAGGCTTTTAACAAGTTTAATGTGGGTATCTGGAATTAATTTTTGAAATTATCTGACAAGCTGGCCAATCAAAAGAACCATCTAACTCTAAAAGCAAAATTATCCTCTTTCTACTACCAAAGAAATAACAATAAAATCCCACCTACATTCAAATACAGTATAAAATGAAGCATTATATGTCTACATACTGATATAAATCTTTATGATTAGTTTATAATTATATTCAGTTAAATAAAGTTAGACAACCAATTTCCAAGGAGATAATATACAGCTTATGTACTTTGATTTCATTAAAAAGATAATGCGTTTTTACAGATAAATCTCTAAAATATGACCAAAATAATCTCTAAAATATGACCAAAAAACCTGATATAAAATCCAAACAAATAAAATATTATCAATTCTACTTTATTGAGAGCCAAAGTGCCTACATAATAACATGCAAGAATTTTAAATTCTTGAAAGCAAGTGTCAAGTACTATACACAATTTCCATACACAGCAGGTAGTAAAGCAAGAAAAGAACTGACACAGTTACTCTCCTTAAAAGAGACATACAATGGAGAACTGTTATACAGCGCTAACATACTATAGATCTATGCATTAAAGATGTTGTGGCTATTAACAGTTTAAACCTTTACTGTATTTTGCTAATTGGTACATAGAACTTTAAAGCTTTTGAAAGATAAAACATTCCAGTCAGTTCAATTCTCTAGCATTGTTCAAGTATTGCAAGTAGGAACAAAGAGGAAAATAAATCTGCTTTAATTGCTGAAGAATCACAAATAGAGATGGCTGAATACTGTAGAGGAAAGACCTTTTGTTCCTTAAACAATTTTAATAAAGATCATTCTCTATTTTAAGTTTAAATGGTTCTTGTCTGCATATTAAAACTATTATAACATTCGTTGTCTCTGTATTTAGTACAAGTTTTTATATAGTTCGAATGTATGTGAAATAATTTATTTTAATTGGGAGTATATTTTAGAACACGCTGCTCAATATTTATCAATTTTATTTAAAATAACTATATGATAATTGATTTAACTTGTTTAAATCAGTGTTATATGTAAGAGTTAAATGAAGTTGTGTTAAAACTAATGACATGTCATTAATAGGAGAAATATTTCTATTTAAATGATCAATTAATGCTATTAATTTAATAGAAATCAGTAGCTTAAGGGCATGTTTTTGCCATAAACATAAAATAAGCTATGTTAATATTAGTTCATATGCTGAGATATATTACATCATGTAATAGGAATATTATATGCAATTGAATGATCTTCTAAACATAAGCAATCACTAACTTTGTGATTAATGCTACTGGTACATAATACATTTACTGATTAACCTATAACAAAAGTATAGAAAGAAGAACATTTATTTCTAGCTATACTAAGTCTTAACATTTTTCATTACTTGGATTTTTTGTTTTCCAAAATCAACACACTGCCTCCTGTACCCTGCCCCCACCAAGTACTTGAAAAAAGGCCAATTAAAGAATGGCCATTTCAGTATAAAATTTACACTACCAAAATTATCCGTCATTACTTCTTTACAATTTTAAGCAATCGTATTGCTACAATTTTATACAATCTTAACAGCTACTCACCAATTTTTTTCAGTAGTTTATGGGCAATGTAAAACCAACAGGGAGCAATAATTATTAAAAAAAAAAAAAAAAACTATTGCTGTTTTTAAAACCTAAAACTATATTGCAACCTAACATTTACATTTAGTCAACACTTCTCTCTTTTTAATAGTCTCATCTAAATGTAAGAATATAAATAAGCAACTGCAAAGTAAAAAACATTATTCCATATTTAGTGATTCTTTAAGAAAAAAACTTTCATGCTAAACTGCCACCATGAAAGGTTCTCAAAGGCTGCTATTCTTTGATGTAAAATGAAATACTACTTAGTGAATAAAACATAAAAAACTCCTGTCTACCCTTCAAAGAGACATATCCTTTGACCCAGTGCTCCAGACTAAAGCCTTGAAATTTTTGCACAAGAATGCTGCATGAGCAAAGTCCAGACAAAACAGACACTTGAGATGCTAGAAGGCTGTATAACCCCAATTGCAGACACTACTCCTTCTAATAATCTAGCAGAGATAGCGCTGCCATACACCAAAAGAAAGTAATCTCACCAAAAGAAAACTGACCCCTTAAAAAAAAAAAAACAAAAAAAGCAAGCAGTCAAAGCAAATGTAAGCCTTTAACTTAGGTTTATCTTTTTGTGCAGGTCACCTCTTAATGACCAATTTTTAATTCAAGTTTGCAGACTTAACAAAAAGTTTTCATCTCTAAACTTTTAGTATTGTGGGAGGCAAAAATAGCATAAAATACAGGTGTTGCAAATATGATTTTATTTTGAAGACTTGCAAAAATCATTCATTTTATAAAGTTGTTAGAGCAAATTCAAGCAAGGAAGAAATTTAAAACCTATTAATAATAAGTGACAATAAATTTCTATTAACTTGTTGCTTGCAGACATTCTAAAACAGCAGTATTATCACCCTATTGGCTGAATGTGTTAATAACATGTGCTTAATCAAATAGCAATTATTTATTGTAAGTATCAAGTCACAAAGCTTTAATTACTGTGTTATTGCTATTTGCAAGTAAAACACAAATAGGCAACATTCAAATTACTGACTCTATTTTACACACACACCTAACTTTTAAATCAAGATATTAATACAGACTACTTAAAATGTCCAAAATATTAGGATTTTAGATTAATACTATATACTATCAAGTAATTTTTCAAAAAAAAAAAAAAAAGCTTAGAAATTAAAGCTATCCTTCACAACCCAAGCCACAGATTTGAGATTCACAGATTGCAGAAGAGAAAGTTTCCTTTCTCGCATACATGTAATGTTGAGAATGCATGTATTACTAAGCATAACACCTTTATAAAACAGGTGGTACTTAATAGTTTTTAGACAAAGTAAGTACCTAAAACCACTGAAAGTATCAATAGAAACACTGAAGGCTAGTGCCTGGCACACTTAAGTGCTCAGTAAGTATATATTAAATAAATAAATGAAGAATGAAAAATGGCATATAATAATCTTATGGAAGTAATATACTAATGTCAAACCACTGAGACTTGTTTCACATTATTTTTATGAATAAACTGAAATAATTCTTGTATTTTAACATGGTATTTTTTTAATCTTTTGTGTAAAATATTAACTATAGCAGTTGATACTTAAATAGGTAATTGTGACAAACAAGGAATCAGTATTTTAAAAATACTTAATACAAATGCTTAAAAAGCAAATAAAAAATACACCTATGCAGGTCTAATTTTTACACTTTGTTTTGTGGGGAGCCTTTACTCAAAATCTTCAAAGAGTACTGAAAATTTAACTTCTCTCTTTTGTATAATACGTGAATATAAAAAGACAATGTGTTCACTGGACTTGGGTATTCATCAAATGTACTGAAAGGAGATTGGGGTGGGGTGGCATGAAGAAAAAAAGTTACTCTCTTAATAAAGCACAAAGACAAAGACATTCTTCACCCAACCTCCATGGTACAGCAACTCCTGCAACAGAAGCACAAGGGCCTAGCAAACAACCATTTGTAAGGTTTCCTGATTATCTGTAGGACATATTTGGAAATAATAATGGTACAACCCCAAAAAGCTTTTTCTTTTTAAACACTGTGCTTCTACATATATCAACAAGATTATTTTAAGACACTGTCATCTACTCTTTTAATATTTAACATTTTATTAGTTGCAAGAGTAAATGAAAACGATAGCAGTTTATACACAACAGAGAAGATTTTAAGAATGATTAAAAATTTGCCATGTGCAGAATATAAAATTCATTATTAGCAGTAATCCAGGAATGACTACAACTTTATTCTCTGGAGATCTGTTTTCTAACAATGTCAACATTGTGTATAGTTCTAAAATGACAGAAAAGAATTCATTACACTAGAAAACACCAAGTGGACTTTACCCCTGTACATTCTATACCTTAAAAAAGAAAAGGATAGGATACAAGTTATCAATATACGACTGATGCCTGGAATAAAACAATTTTTCTTTGTATGGTATTGATGTCCACAAAACACTATAAAAATTCCTTCAATTTTTTAAATTGTTACACATATTAAATTCAGCCTGTCAGAAGTAACAGTAAAAAAAAGAAATTTACTTGGTGACATGCCCTTTGAGCTAATCTAGTAACAGTTTTAAATAATAAGCGGCATATACCTAAGATGAAAGAAATGAAACAGGACAGTACAAATAAAAAAGGGTCTGAGGTTCTACCTCTCCATGAAATCCACATAAGGAAGAAGTATGAGGACCTAATTTTAAGTTGCCTTACTAGACAGCTAAGATTAGAAGGAACAGAGGTAATAATCCCCACCTTATCCTGCACCATACATCTGGAGCATCATGAGAAATCCTGGCAATAATGTTTTAAAACAAATTCAGTCAAACTAGAAGGTAATTAAGATGATGAATTAACTGAAACTCATAAAATGAATCAAAGCCCTGGGGATATATAAACCAGAAAAGAGAAGACTTAGGAGAATAATTCTCTTAAGATTTTGGTCTTAGGATTCCTTTACACTCTCTTGGGACCCCTATGAGATTTTACAAAATCTCATATACCTATAGGTATTTTATCATGTAAGAAATTAAACTGGAGAAAAACTTAGATATAGACTTAGCTTAAAATAATAATAAAATGATTATATACTAACATAAATAATATTATAAAAATACATTTTCAAAAACTAAAAAATTGAGAAGAGTAGCACTTTTGAAAATCTCTAATGTCTAGTTTAATAGAAGACAGCTGAATTCTAACTTCTGTTCTTACATTCAAACTGGCCAAGTTGTTTTGCTTGCAATATGTGAAGAGAATTGATTACACAGATATGTAATTAGAAAAGAGAGCAATAACTTAATATTCTCATTCTCACATTAAATCTATTGTTTGCTCCTGCACTTCGATATCCATTCATGATTTTATAACATATGTTAAGTCATACGGAAAACAGTGGTTCACACAAGTATGAAGATCTTCCAAATGTTAAAATATTTCATTACATAATATTTTAAAAGTCAATTCATTAATATCACTACCAATCCCATTAGAATAGTCTTTAAGTACGGGGAAGCTGTCAAGCTCATTCAGATCAGCGACAAAGTTCTACAAAAATTTTCATTTTCACTTGAAAGCTTAAAGTTTATCACAGAAAACATTTCCTGGAAATGACAAATTTATTTTTGAAAAAATGGCTTGGCTACCATGTACCAAAAACTGAATAACAATCATAATTTGCGTGCTGTTTTTTCAAGTAAAAGTTCTTCCATGAAAAAAGGACTAGATTCAGTTTGCAACAGCAACTCAGTCATACAAGTGCTTTTCCTTGAGACAGCTGTCCTTCTGTATGCAGAAGAGTTTTATGCATACTTCTGTTCTGCTACATAGAACATTTAAAAAAGTATATGCACAATTGAGATTTTTTAAAAAATTAATAATTTTCACTGCTTTATCAAAGACATTAAGTGAAACTAGCTTTTTTCCTTTTTTTTAAAGCCTCAAATGCAAGGAAGTGAAGGGTACAAAGACAGGATACACAGGGCCATTGCCTTGATTTAGGCTACGGTGCTAACAGTTTTGCCACAGTTGCTTTTATAACAAGTGTCAATGTCAACACAGTGAAAGGGCAAATTAAGTCTCCATATAATTATGAAAATAGTTCGACTTTGTAGGCCTTCTATAAAAGTCGTGCTCCCTCAGCCCCAGCCCAGTATTCTTTGAGAACCATTGATTTAGGACCAAAGAACTGTTTTCAAATATACAGAAGGCGATCATGTAGAAAATGGCAAGCCCCGTATACTATTAGGCCAGCTCTTGAACCACTGGATATTATTTATAAAGAAGTAGCTTGGGGCTTCCTCAGTGGCTCAGCGGTAAAAACCGCCTACCAATGCAGGAGACACTAGTTTGATGCCTGGTCCCAGAGGACCCCACATGCCCCAGAGCAACTAAGCCTGTGGGCCTCAACTACTGAAGCTGCGCTCTAGAGCACAGGAACAAGGAACGTCAACATTACTGAAGCCCAGGTGCCCTAGGGAACTAGAGTAGACCCCGCTTGCTGCAACGAGAGAGAAGCCTGTGCAGCAGCAAAGACACAGCACAGCCAAAAAAATAAAATTATTTTTTTTTTAAAGTATCTTAGCATCAAATTTGGAAATAATCTTTTCTGTTAAAAAAATTGATATTTTATGAACAGTTAAAATCCAACCTTGGTTCTGACCCCAAAAAATGAACACCAGAGTCAAACTACAGAACAGTTGGATCACCCCCTAAAATTTTCTAATGCCCTTTATAGTTAACTGCTCCTCCTACATCCAACCCTGAAAACCACTGATCAGTTTTTCTGTCCTGAGAGTTTTGCCTATTCTAAAATGTCAAATGTCAAATAAATGAAATCACACAGGATGTACAAAGTCTTTGGGTCTGGTTTATCAGCATAAAGCACTTGAGGTTCATCCACGGTGGTTCCTAATCAGTGCGTATAAATTGACTGACAGGTTGTTTCCAGTTTTTAGAATTATTAATAAAGCTATTAAAAACATTTACATGCAGGATTTTGTATAAACATAGATTTCATTTCACTTGGGTAAATATTTAGAAGTGAGACTACAGATTATAAGGTAAAAACATGTTTAACTTCATAAGAAACTGCCACACTATTTTCCAAAACAGCTAATAGTTGTACCATTCTGGATTCCTCCTGTAAGAGTTCTAGTAGCTCTGTATCCTCACTAGCATTTGGTATGGTTAGTTTTTTTTTTTTTTTTAGTAACTTATTTATTTTATTTTTGGTTGTGCCAGGTCTTCTTGCAATGCATGGGCTTTCTCTAGTTACAAAGCACAGCTTCTAGGCACATGGGCTTCAGGAGTTGCAGCGTACGGGCCCTAGAACAGCAGGCTCAGTAGTGGTGCACCAGCTTAGTTGCTCCAGAACACGTGCAATCTTCCCAAACCAGGGACCAAACCCATGTCCCTGGCACTGGCAAGCGGATTCTTACCCACTGTACCACCAGGGAAGCCCTGGTATGGTCAGTTTTTTTAAGCCATTCAAATACGTGTCTAGTGGTATCTCACTCTAGTTTTAATATGCAATTCCATAATCACTCATGATGTTAAGCATCTTTTCATGTGTTTATATTCCATCTGAATATCTTCTGGGTACTGCCTGCTTGTTTTTGAGTTAATATCTTATTATTTAAAGTGGTTTTTATTTTCTGGATACAATTCCTTTATCAGAAACGTGTTTTGTAAATATTTTCTCCCAAACTATGGCTTGTATTTCCATTCTTTTAACAATGTCTTTCAAATTTCTTTGAAAATTTTATTTGTGAGGAAGTCTAACTATAATTTTTTTTTAGAAAATGAATTATGCTTCAGTGTCATAGCTAAAAAATATTTATCCAATCCAAACTTATCAAGATTTTCTCCTACATTTTGTTCTAAAAGTTTAACAATTTCTGGTTTTACATTTTGGACTATGAGTTTACATCTAGGGCTTTGAGTTAATGAATGTTTTTTTTTTTCCCCCCTGCATTTTAATATACAATTATTCTATCTTAATTTAAAGACTATTTTTCTCAATAAGAAAAAGCCTTCTAATAATTATGACTGATCAGTAACATAAAGAGCAGCATCAAAAGAAATAAGAATCAGCTGTTCTGTCCAAATTACCTTTCCAACGCTCCCTCTATGAAGTCCCCAGAGGGGGATGTCTTAAGGAAAGACTTACAGGTCTTCTTCCCTCATGCACTTAATCCTCACCCTCCAACAATTCAGCTTTCATCGTTTATTATTAATTGAATTCTCACATACAATTTCTCTTGAATAAGAGGTTAAATGATTTTTTAGATGAAAAAAAACCTGATGCAGTAACAAAACTAGGTAACATCTGAAGTTATCCTTTGGTTTTAAATTCCTAAGATCCATTTTCTAAAACTAGAATAACCACTGAAATTGATCCCCAACTAAGTTTAGTTTGTATGCTTAATCACTGGGCTTTAGACAGCATCACCTATATTAATTTAAAAAATACATTATGTAACAATATTCAATAGAAATCATAATAATGGCTATTTCCCTTACCTTCCAATTAAGATTCTAGTTTCTATCTAATTTCAGATACAAATACAATAGTAGTCTAGTGTTGAGTAATAAAAATGGTATATTAAGTTAATAAATGGGTTTACCTTATGTAACAGTGACATTAAAATGCTGTTTCTACATCTTTTAAGATACTCATGAGGATTTACTTCACATTTTGAAATATTTTTATCATTAATGATATATATTTTTAGAATCATTTTTGTTCAAAATGCAAACATAATCAACTTCAATTGCTCAGTATTTCTGGATGTACTCTTCAGCCCCTGGTCTTATCATTTTGCTACTTATCATGTCTGCCACTCAACAGTGTGTAGGAACAAGAAGACATAAAACCCCTATTGGCATTACATTACCTATTTGATCACTTAATACTTCCATTTTAATATAAAGCTAAATGAATGGGTAAAACTTTGGTTTGAAAATTACCTGTGGGTTTTAGTTTTCCATATTAAGCATCAATTCAAGAACTATGAATAATTATACATTAGACTTCAACTGATTTCAACTGGAATATCATACTGATATATTGACCACTATACTTTAAGAAAAACGTAACAAAGCTGGGGAAAATCTAAAAAGAAGAACAAAACTCATTAAAAAGTATACAACTGACTTTAGGGAATATCATTAAAAACACAAAACTCAGAGTAGTTTGTATACCTCTGGTATGATTCACAGCACCTTTTTAGAGCAATAGATTGTTGTCGGACGTACTCATTTTGTGAACTAGTAAGAAATGCTACTGACAAACTCTAAAATTTGAAACTTTACTGTAGACAGTAAACCTCATAATACTGGAATGAGAGAGTAACCTCTTGAGGCTTAAAAGAGATAGTCATTGGAAAAAGTAAAATAATAGTATCCTCATTAATTTATGAACACGTGGCATGTGTAAATCCTCTTCCTCTCACACGCATATCTGCCTCGTTGCTTTTATACTTGACTAAGCAAATGATATTTAGGGAGTTTTTGTTTGTTTTTTTGCTACGCCTCACAGTGTGCAAGATCTTAGTTCTCCAAACTATGGATGGAACCCTGGGCTCCCCTGCAGTGGAAGCTTGAAGTCTTTACTACTGGACCATCAGAGAGTTCCCAGCAAGTGATATTTGATTAACATTTGATGAATAGGTAGATGGTACTTGAATGAAGAGCTAGTGAATTGGTAAAAAGCAGCTAGGCATAATTAACTGAAATCTAAATGCCCTAAAGCAGTAAAGAACAGCAAGGGCCAGGCTTGGTGAGGCTGAAGCACAGTTATATAAAAGACAGAGATACAAGATAAACTTAGAAATGTAGGAGTTAAATCACGAAAGACTTCAAAGGCCATGATAAGATTTTAGTGTTTACTCTCAGGTCAGTAAGAAACACCAAGGGATTTTAGACAAGAGGATGATACAACCAGCATTTTAAAAAGACTATTCTGGTCATCCTGTGGAAAATGAATTAGAAGAAGATTAAAGTATCTATGGAGATCAATTAAGAAACACCACAGCAATCCAGCTTTAACTAGGATGATGGCAAGGTCAGTACACAGATCTAAGACAGAATTTAAAGACAAAACCAACCAGTCTTAAGCATAAGCAGACTTCCAAATTGTCCATTTACTTCTCTATTTTTTATCTGTTTATATCTTTAAGGTGCAAATAGAAACTTAAATGTGACCTATTATTTAAATTATGTTTACAGGTTCAATGGAGTGGCAAAAGAATGTACAATCAGAAGGAGAGTAGCTAAGAAACATACCCATATATCTGATCTAACCGAATATAGAATGAAAAGTATATCTATACGATTGCATGTTTTTACTAGAAGTTTTAGAACCTTTTTACAAAATGTATACTGTTGTACGATATAAACATAACAAGTTGCCTCTAAAGTAACACCACATACAGAAAAATTTTATGTGAGTACCAAAATTCAATCTGCTACTGATCAACAGAAGAACATTATTCATTTGCTGATAGTTGTAATCACTCATACATAAGGCAGAAATAGGATGTGTATGTGTGTATACACACATATATATGCACAGCAACAGTACCAATCATTGGTTCCAGAAAAACCCAATATACTTAATTTTAGATGGTACTAGTGTGTCTTACAATTTAAGTGAGAAAATCACAAATAATATATTCATTACAAAACCAAAAAAAATTCTGGTGTCTACTTATAAACATCACAAAAATGGAAGCCTTCTGTAATTTTAATTATATGTTTGTGTATGACTTAATATTTGTGTAAAATGCTTAACACAAATTATCTTTTTGTAATGATTATTTCTTCTTAAAATTTATATGCAGTCAAGAAATCACTATCCTAGAAGAACCCTGACCACCATACTGAAAAATCTGTTGTACAAAAATAACCCTGAAGGCAGAATCCTAGCAGTGTATAGTAGAAAATTCTTACCAATTTTTCATCAACTGTTATGAGTTGCGTGTCTCGAGTTTGGTCCTGTGCCAGCCTCCATGTGGAAGTGCTCAACGACCTGCAGTGTGAGACTTTAAGTTAAAAAATGATCCGTGCAATGAGAAAAGAGAGGCAGACAAATCTTACATAAACCAGCTACTTTAACACTATCAGTCTTATAAAACAAAAAGAACAGAAAGAAAGAGGGCACAAAAAATCCTTTTTCTCCACAATTAGTTCTGTCTGCTGAGATTCTGGCAGAGTCTCACTAGACAGTTCACAAAAGGCTGTACTTCACGGCAGTCTATAGGCTCTCAGTCATAGAAGGCCCCCAGTAACAAGAACTGTTCTGCTCTCTATAAATGTACACTGGCTAGTTTGTCATTATGAAGAGGAAAAATGCAGAGCTATATCAACCCTTCTGGAAGGCCAATTCCTAAAGGATGCCATCAGAAAGAAACAAATATCTCAATCAAATTCTTAGTGGAATAAAGAAAAGGCTGTGCAATTAACACAGGATTAATAAGTTTCTTTGCTCTAATTTCAAATCAAAAGTAGTTTAAATAGGAATGATTTGTATGATCATTTAATATTATTGTTTTAATCCTGGATCCCATTCACAGAATTGAAGAAAGTCTGAATAGTTAAAATAGAAACATTAAGTCAGCAATAAAATCAGGACAGAATCTAACTCTTTTACATTAGTATGGTTGCACCCTCAACCCAAAGAAGCCTGGCGCTAGTGGTAAAGAACCTGTCTACCAATGCAGAAGATGTAAGAAATGTGTGTTCCATCCATGGGTTGGGAAGATCCTCTGGAGGAGGAAATAGCAGCCTGCTCTAGTATTCTTGCCTGGAAAATTCTATGGACAGAGGAGCCTGGCGGGCTACAGTCCATGCGATCACAGAGTTGAACATGACTGAACGACTAACACTACTAGCACTCACAGATTTTTAAATCTCATGTACACATTGTAGTTTATACCAGTGAATGTAATAGCCATCAATGTGCAATTTACTTTTTTAAATTTTGCAAAATATTAAGCCATCCTATGTAGATTTCTTTTTTGAAAGTAAGTTAATATATACAATTGACTCAAACCAGCTGAATATACAGTATTCAAATTCAATTCTTTAACTTAATGCAATATAATCATCATCATAATTTTGATGTTGCTGTTCAGCCACTAAGTCATATCCAACTGTTTTAAGATATAACCTAACCACCAATAATTGATGCAAAATTTCACACCAATGTTTAATTTTCAATAGCTACATGGTTTTATAAAAAAAATCTACTTACTAACAACATAAAGATGACTCATAATACAGAGGGTTTTATTTCATGAACATATTTTCTAAAAAGGGTTCATTATTTTCCCAAATTAATACCATTCATTACCACTGTAAATACCCTGCTCAGAAATATATCCACAAAAAAGAATATACTAACAAAGTATAATTAACCACCTTTGAAATCTATTTACTCTGGCAATCACTAAGATCAATAACTACATTTTGAATACTTTTAACCAAATCCATATACTGCAAGAAAAAAAAAAAAGAGGCAATGAAAAGGGTACTCAGGAAAACCTGAAATATTAGAAGTATTAGAAAACGTAGCTATATTACAAGGAAATGAAAGTACATAGTTCCTCTAATGAACAGAAGTATTAGACCAAAGTAGTGCAAATTAGATAGATTAAAACTATAATCCATGAGCTGTGCAATTTTAAACTGTGCAGTAGATTTGACTGATTTAAAGAATTTTAAATTGTATGATAAAATCTTATTGTAAATTAGTCAAAACACAAAATAAATTTTTAAAAACTTCTAAAGTATATATACTTTAAGGATTTGTTGTTTAGTCGCTAAGTCGTGTCTGACTCTGCGACCCTATGGACTGCAGCATGCAAGGCTTCCCTGTCCTTCACTATCTCCCGGATTTGCTCAAATTCATGTCCATTGAATTGGTGATGCCATCCAACCAACTCATCTTCTATTGACCCCTTCTCCTCTTGCTTTCAATCATTCCCAGCATCAGTGCCTTTTCCAGTGAGTTGAAACTTTGTGCCAGGTGGCCAAAATATTGGGGCTTCAGCTTTAGCATCAGTCCTTCCAATGAATATTCAGGGTGGATTTTCTTTAGGACTGACTGGTTTGATCTCCTTGCAGTCCAAGGGCCTCTCAAGAGTTTTCTCCAACACCACAGTTTGAAAGCATCAATTCTTTTAACACTCAAGCCTTCCTTATGATCCAACTCTCACACCTTTACATGACTACTGGAAAAACTATAGCTTTGACTAGACAGACTTTTCTTGGCAAAGTGATGTCTCTGCTTTTTAATACACTATCTAGGTTTTGTCATAGTTTTTCTTTCAAGGGGCAAGCATCTTTTAATTTCATGGCTATAGTCATCGTGTGCAGTGATTCTGAAGCCCAAGAAAACAAAGTCTGTCACTATTTCCATTGTTTCCCATCTATTTGCCATGAAGTGGTAGGACTGAATGCCAAAATCTTTGTTTTTTGAATGTTGAGTTCTAAGCTAGCTTTTTCCACTCTCCTCTTTCACCTTCATCAAGAAGCTCCTTAGTTCCTCTTCACTTTCTGCCATCAGGGTGGTGTTATCTGCATATCTGAGGTTATTGATATTTCTCCTGGCAATCTGGATCCCAGATTGTGCTTCATCCAGCTCAGCATTTCACATGATGTACTCTGCATACAAATTAAATAAGCAGGGTGACAATATACAGCTTTGATGTATAGGGCTTCCCTGGTGGCTCAGACAGCAAAGAATCTGCCTGCAGCGTGGGAGACCCAGGTTCAATCCCCGGGTTAGGAAGATTCTCTGGAGAAGTAAATGGCAACCCACTCCAGTATTCTTGCCTGGAAAATCCCAAGGATGGAGGGGCCTGGCAGGATACAGTCCATGGGGTTGCAAAGAGTTGGAAACAACTGAGCCACTTCAATTTCCCAATTTTGAACCAGTTTGCTGTTTCATGTCCAGTTCTAACTGTTGCTTCTTGATCTGCATAACAGGTTTCTCAGGAGGCAGGTAAGGTGGTCTGGTATTCTATCTAAGAATTTTCCACAGTTTGTTGTGATCCACACAATCAACGGCTTTAGCATAGTCAATGAAGCAGAAGTAGATGTTTTTCTGGAACTTTCTTGCCTTTTTTATGATCCAACAGATGTTGGAAATTTGATCTCTGGTTCCTCTGCCTTTTCTAAAACCAGCTTGAACATCTGGAAGTTCATGGTTCATGTACTGTTGAAGCCTAGCTTGGAGAATTTTGAGCATTACTTTGCTAGCTAGGGTGTGAGTACAATTGTGCACTAGTTTGAATATTCTTTGGCATTGCCTTTCTTTGGGATTGGAATGAAAACTGACCTTTTCCAGTCCTGTGGCCACTGCTGAGTTTTCCAAATTTGCTGGCATATTGAGTACAGCACTTTCACAGCATCAACTTTCAGGATTTGAAATAGCTCAGCTGGAATTCCATCACCTCCACTAGCTTTGTTCATAGTGATGCTTTCTAAGGCCCCCTTGACTTCACACTCCAGGGTGTCTGGCTCTAGGTGAGTGATCACACCATCATAGTTATCCAAAGTCATTAAAATCTTTTTTGTATAGTTCTTCTGTGTGTTCTTGCCACCTCTTCTTAATATCTTCTGCTTCTGTTAGGTCTATACAGTTTCTGTCCTTTATTGTGCCTATCTTTGCATGAAATGGTTCCTTGGTATCTCTAATTTTCTTGAAGAGATCTCTAGTCTTTCCCATTCTATTGCTTTCTCTATTTCTTTGCAGTGTTCACTTAAGAAGGCTTTCTTATCTCTACTTGATATTCTTTGGAACTCTGCCTTCAAATGGGTATACATTCCTCTTCTCCTTTGCATTTTGCTTCTCTTTTCTCAGCTATTTGTAAGGCCTCCTCAGACAACCATTTTGTCTTTTTGCATTTCTTTTTCTTGGAGATGGTTTTGATCACCACTTCCTGTAAAATATTATGAACCTCCATCCATGGTTTCTTCAGGCACTCTATCAGATTATAACCATTAGTGAAAGTATTAGTCACTCAGTGGCAAGTGATTCTTTGCAACCCCATGGACTGTAGCCTGCCAGGTTTCAATGTCCACTGAATTCACAAGGCAAGAATACCAGAGTGGGTTGCCATTCCCTTCTCCAGAGGATCTTCCCAACCCAAGGATCGAACCTAGAGTCACCAGGGAAGCCCTCATACTCATGAGGATAGTTACAAAAAAAATAATAAGTATTGGTAGAATATGGAGAAATAAGAACCCTTGTGCACTACTAGTAAGAATGTAAAATGCAGTTGCTGTGGAAAACAGCATGGCAGGTTCTAAAAAAATTAAACTCGGAATTAATATATGGTCCAGCAATTCCACTTATGGGTACATTCACAAAATAACTGAAAACAAAGACTCAAATAGATACTTGTACATAAATATTCATAGTAGCATTATTAGCAAAATCAAAAAGCAAAAACTGTCAAATATTAATAATCATATTTTAGTTGACCATGTATCATAACACTAGGAAGCTAAGTATACATGTAGAAATAACTAATATGCAATGATTAGTAAATAAATGGGAATTTTATTTTGGTATTGTACTTATTTTTGAGAAACTTAGAAATTTAATTTGCTCCATGAACTTGCCTTGTTATCTACCCATTTCTTTTGTTAACTGTGCGTGTGTGAAGTTGCTCAGTCATGTCCGACTCTTTGCGACCCTGTGGACTGTAGCCCGCCAGGCTCCTCTGTCCATGAGATTCTCCAGGCAAGAATACTGGAGTGGGTTGCCATTTCCTTCTCCCAGGGGATCTTCCCGACCCAGGGATAGAACCCGGGTCTCTTGCATTGCAGGCAGATGCTTTATCCTCTCAGCCACCAGGGAAGCCTTTTGTTAACTGACCTGTTTACATTTCCAAGTTTCTTAAGTGTCAATCTAAATTCTGAGCTCAAAGGATAAACTGTGACAGCTGTGATGTTATCAATTATTAGAGTATACAATCAATTCTAGTTTTTTGTATAAATTTCCTGAAAGAAAATGAGGTATCCTGGAAATGGATATTAAAAGATATTATTTCTAACTCTGATTTTCCTACTTATTGTTGTGTCTATGAACAAATCATTTAACCCCTCTGCATCTCAATTTCATTTTTGTATATCTGTAACATGAAGACTGGTTGCTCTGTTTTTTTTCCCTAATGATGAGTCTGTGTTATTCTATTAAGTGGAACAGATCATAGTTCTAGTTTGTTTTAAAAGGCAATCTTTTTGCCTGAAAAATCCCAAGGACAGAGGAGCCTGGTGGGCAACAAAGGGTCACAGAGTCAGACATGACTGAGCACCTAAGCAAGCTTATGGAGAAAATTTAAACTGTCTTCATCATACTGCACTCACCTGACAGAAGCAAGAAAGACCTAATTATTAACTGGAAAAATAAACACCAGCGGTCAAGAGATCATTTAATATTCTGGGAAAATATGCAGAGTAAAAGGAAAGACAAAGATCTACAAAAGACTTGGTTAAATTCAGTGGAAACAACAGAGAATATAATTTATAATATATGCACAAATAAAGTATTTAATTCTAGTTTAAATTTATTCCAATAATGTCTAATCTTCACCTAAGCAATTAATATTATCTTAAAATGTTCAACTGATCAAGTAAAAATTATAATACCCTGCTAGTAGATATCTTATGCTTTTCTGAGCCAGGTAGAACTTGTAGCAGGAACTAACAGCTGTTGTGCCAGGGGGTACAACCCAAGCTAAAACCTTAAACTAATTCTTTGAGAGTCATCCAACGGACTAAGGAAAGATCTGTGTAAGAGGGATAAGACTAATTATGCTCACATACCAAACTTTGGAATGGAACTGAAGAGTATAAGGAGGAGAATGTGGGCAAGGGTAATTTTGGAGGGTAGTAACAAAGAACCTGAAGGGCATAATGGAAATCATAAAGGAGAAAGAAATATGCTTAAGTTTATACCAACAGGATATCAAAATAAATATGTATGAGTTTAACAAAGGGAATAAGAAATATAGATGTTGTGGTGATGACAGTAATAATATTACAAAACACAACAAATATATGAAAAGTTCATATTTATGAAGGCCAAATCATTGAGCTATACTGGTTATTAAGCAATAACTTTACTGGTTTGGAATGCCTTAAAGAAAGGAATTGAGTTGCTGTACTTTTGGCACGTCTTGTAAATAACGGAAGCTAGTTTACCATAAAGATGTCAGTTATTAATCTACAAATTAAACATAATGATTATGAAACCTCTAACAGAATTTTTATAAAGTTAGATGATTCTCATGAGGGAAAGTAATTCACAAAAACAGCCAAGAAAATTTTGAAAAACAATCAGAGGCATATTTCAGAGATGTTGCAGGTTCACTTTCAAACTACTGCAATAAAGGAAATATAGCAATAAAGAAAGTCACGAATGTTTTGGTTTGCTGAAGAATATAATAGTTATATTTATACTATACTATAATCTATTAAGTGTGCAATAGCATTGTATCTTTTTTAAAAAAACTGTTATTTAATTTAAAAATACTTTATTGCTAAAAAATGCAAAGCATCAACTGAGACTTCAACAAGTCACAATCTTTCTGAAATAGTAAATCAAGGATCAGTGATCACTGTTTTAAAAAAAGGTGGTGATAATAATGAAAGAGTTTGAAATAAAGTGAGAGTTCCCAAAATGTGACAGACACAAGTGACCAAATGCTGTTGGGAAATGGTGCTGACAGACTTGATCAATGCAGGGTTTCCACAAACCTTCAATTACTGTATCTGTGAAGCACAATAAAATAAGGTATGCCTGTGTAAGGCAGGATTTGCCTTACCAATTAATATGCTACAGCAATTAAAATATCATGGTGTTAGCACAGGCACACACATATAGATCAAATAAACAGCTCAAAGTACAGAAACAAATTACTTAGATCTGTAAATTTATTATATAATAAAAGTGCTATTTCAAATCTGTGGTGAAAAGCTAGAATATTCAGTAGATGATACTGAGACAACTAGCTATCCCTCCATGGAAGAAAAATATTTAAATCCTCTTATAAAATAGTTACATCATATACCAAGGAATTCCAGATAGAGTAATATATACACACACTGTATTGTTTGTATAAATTACTGGGATAAAATGTAAGAATTTTAAAAATCAAAATACAATATCCACTGGACTTTCTTGGTGGTCCAGTGGTTAAGAATCCACCTGCCAATGCAAAAGACATGGATTCGATCCCTGGTCCAGGAAGATCCCACATGCCACAGAGCAACTAAGCTTGTACACAATTTACTAAGCCTGTGCCCTAGAGCCTGTGAACTGTAACTGCTGAGGCCACACACCTAGAGCCTGTGTTCCACAATAAGAGAAGCCACTGCAATGAGACGTGCACTACAATGAAGAGCAGACCTCGTCTGCCCAACTAAAGGAAGCCCATGCGCAGCAAAGACCCAGCACAGACAAAAATAAATAATTAATTTTTAAAAAGGCTATCCATGAACTGTAGAATATCTACAAAGCAAAATAACTTCTGAACAATAGAAGGTACTGCAGACTAAATTAAAGGAAAAATCAGAGATAATAAGTACGGTACACAGAGTAGATAAAAGGCTAATACCTAGAATATATAAAGGACTCAGGAATCAAGAAAAAAATTACCCCCTAAATTGGAGGAATAAAGCACAGGGTATGAACACAGTAGACGTTAATGCCAACTATGTTGCTAATCACCTTAACAACTTATTGACCAGAGACATATTAATACGTCTTTTGTTACCCCAACATTACTAACCAGAGATGTTTCAGTATTCACTTACATAATAAATCACCAGCCACAGGCATTAGTTTCTGCAATAATGCCCCAGTCAATGTGTTAAATGAGAATAGACTACACCAACGGGAAGAGAAAATGTGTCAAGCAATGAAAACAAAAAGCCGGGACCCAGTGATGTTTCCTGAAAGAACCCCATTTTAAATACAGACACAGAGGTTAAGAGAGATGAACAACAACAAAAAAGAAAAGAGATGGAGAAATGCACACCATGCTTACAGAAATCAAATCTTACTTCTGTAGCTATATTAATCTCCAAGCAAATTTCAGCAAAAAGAACATTATCACAAATAAAGAAGGGCATTACATCATCATAAAGGAGTCAATTCTTCAAGAAAACATTAACAGTTCTAAAGGTGTATATGCCACCTTTAGAGCATGTCAAAATATGTGAGGAAAAAACTAAAAGAACTGCGAGGAGAAACAAAGAAATCCATTAGAATAGCTGGAGACTTCAATACTCTTTTAATAGTAATTTGACACAGACACTAGGCAGAATATCAGTAAGGATACAGTTGAACTGAAAAGCCCATTCAATCAACTGAATTTAATGGACATTTATGGAATGCTTCATCCAACAACAGAATATACATTAATATATATACATGGAATATACATAAAACAGTCACAAAGACAGACCATCTTCTTGGCCATAATACACATTAACAAATTTAAAAAAAATAAAAAACACACCATGTATATGCTCAGTCAACAATGGAATTAAACTAGAAATCAGTAACAGAAAACTAGAAAATCCCTAATTACAGCTGACCCTCTAACAACACGCATTTGACCTGTACAGGTCCACTTACACATAGATTTTTTTTTAAAGTACATACATGTACTATAAATGCATTTTCTCTTCCTTATGATTTCCTCAACATTTACTTTTCTCTAGCTTACTTTATTGTAAGAATATAGTATATCATATATACAACATACAAAATAACTTAATCAACTATTCATGTTATCAGTAAGGCTTTTGGCCAATAGTATGCTATTTGTAAGATATCAAGTTTGGAGGGAGTCAAAATTATACATGAATTTTCAAATTCACAGAGAAGCACCCCTAACCTCCATGATACTCAAGAGATAATTGTATTTGGAGACTAAACAACATATTTCTAAATAACTTATGGGTCAAAAGAGGAATTCTCAAGAGAAATTTTAAAATATTTTGAACAAAATGAAAATACCTTTCAAAATTTTGTGGGATACACCAAATGCAGTGTTTAGAAATTTATAACACTGAATGTATATATTAGAAAAAAAGAAAAATTTAACCACCTAAGTTTCCACTATAAAAAACTATAGAAGAGAGCAATGAATAGAAACCTCAGGCATTTCCACTGGGGCTCTGTCCTATATTCTGGGTTTGGGCCACAGGCTATTCCCACAGCAACATGAACTTAAACAACAGCTTCTGTCACAAAGCACACATTTCTGTCAGATTCTCCATTCAAGCCCTCAAAGACCTGCTATGGTGTGGACTAGACCAAAGCCCCCAGATCACATCTGAAGAAACTTCTCACCTGAATGATTGGCTGTTCCTCCCAATCGTAGCTCCGAACTTGTGGACATGAAACACCTTGAAACAGTCCCTGCAGAAGGCTTCTCCTCTTATATCCCCAGGGCAGGTAACCATCTCAACACTAAGACCTGGGTACACCCAACTGCCTGCAGGCCCAAGTGCTGGACACCTCATACCAAACAACCAGCAAGACAGTAACACAGCCCCTCTCATCAAGAGAGGATGCCTATAGGCATACTAAGCTCACAGACACCTCAAGCCATACCACCTGATGCAGTCCTTCCCACAAGAGGGTGAACACTCAGCATCACCCACCAGTGTGTAGACTACTGTCCCTCCCACCAGGAAGCCTACACAATCCCCTGGGCCAGCCTCACCAACGAAGGGGCAAACAACAGAAGCAAGTGGAAAGGAGCCTGCAGTTGATAGAAAGGAGATCATAAACAAAGTAAGTTAAACAAAATGATACAAAAGAGAAATATGCTGCAGATGAAGGAGCAAGGTAAAAACCCACAAGACCAAATAAACGAAGATAAAATAGGCAATCTACTTGAAAATAATTCACAGTAATGACAGTAAAGATGACTCAAAGACTCAGAATGGAGGCACAGACTGAGAAGATACAAGAAATGTTTAACAAAGACCTAGCAGAACTAAAAAACAATCAGTGATAAACACAACTGAAGTGGAAAACACACTAGATGGAATCAACAACAGAATAACTGAGGAAGAAGAACAGATAAGTGAGTTAGAAGATAAAATGGTGAAAATAACTGCTGTGGAGCAGAATAAAGAACAAAAAGAAATGAGGATAGTCTCAGAAACTTTTAGGACAACATTAAATATACCAATGGAAACAGTGACAGACTTCATTTTCTTGGGCTCCTAAATCACTGCAGACAGTGACTGCAGCCATGAAATTAAAAGATGCTTGCTGCTTGGAAGAAAAGCTCTGACAAACCTAGACAGCATATTAAAAAGCAGAGACATTACTTTGCAACAAAGGTCCATCTAGTCAAAGCTATGGTGCTTCCAGTAGTCATGTATGGATGTGAAAGTTGGACTATAAAGAAAGCTGAGTGTCAAAGAATTGATGCTTTTGAACTGGTTTTAGAGAAGGCTCTTGAGAGTCCCTTGGACTGTAAGGAGATCCAACCAGTCCATCCTAAAGGAAATCAGTCCTGGGTGTTCTTTGGAAGGAATGATGCTAAAGCTGAAACTCCAGTACTTTGGCCATCTCATGCGAAGAGTTGACTCATTGGAAAAGACTCTGATGCTGGGAAAGACTGAAGGTAGGAGGAGAAGGGGACGACAGAGAATAAGATGGTTGGACGGCATCACTGACTCGATGGACATGAGTTTAAGCAAGCTTCAGGAGTTGGTGACGGACAGGAAAGCCTGGCATTCTGCAGTCCATGGGGTCACAAAGAGTTGGACACGACTGAGCAACTGAACTGAACTGACTGAAATGTAACAACAGTCAAACTATACAGGTCCCATGAAAAAAGAAAGGGTTTGAGAGAATATTTGAAGACATTCTAGTTGAAAACTTCCCTAACATGTTACCAGCAGTCATGTACGAAAGTGACAGTTGGACAGTAAAGAAGGCTGAGTGCCGAAGAACTGATGTTTTCAAACTGTGGTGCTGGAGAAGACTCTTGAGAGTCCCTTGGGCTGCAAGGAGATCCAACCTGTCAATCTTAAAGGAAATCAGTCCTGAACATTCACTGGAGCTGAAGCTCCAATACTTAGGCCACCAGATATGAAGAGCTGACTCACTGGAAAAGACCCTGATGCTGGGAAAGATTGAGGGCAGGAGGAGAGGGGACGACAGAGGATGAGATGGTTGGATGGCATCACTTACTCAACGGACATGAGTCTGAGCAAACTCAGGGAGGTGGTGAAGGAAAGGAGGCCTGGCATGCTGTAGTTCATAAAGCTGGAAAGAGTCAGACAAGTGACTGAATAACAAGAGTATAGGAAAGGAAATAGCTCACCCAAGTCCAAGAAGGACAGAGAGTCCCATACAGGATAAACCCAAGGAGAAACACAGCACAACACATATTTGTCCAAGCAAAAAAATTAAATTCAAAGAAAAAATATTAAAAGCAGAAAGAGAAAAGCAACGAATAACATACAAGGGAATTCCCATAAATATATTAGCTGATTTTTCAGCAGAAACTCTGCAGGCCAGAGGCAGTGGCAGGATATATTTAAAGTGATGATAGGGAAAAACCAACAACCAAGATAACTCTACCCAGCAAGGATCTCAATCAAATTCAACTGAGAAATCAAAAGTTTTACAGACAAGCAAAAGCTAAGAGAATTCAGCACTACCAAACCAGCTTTACAACAAATGCTACAAGAACTTCTCTAGGTGAGAAACACGAGAAGACAGACACACAAAAGAAAAAAACATACAAAAAGAAACTCAAAACAAAATTAAGAAAATGGTAATGGTAACACACATTATCAATAATTACCTTAGATGGAAATGCATTAAGTGATCCAACCAAACAACACTGACTGGCTGAATGGATACAAAACTAACGCTTGTATAGTTGCTCTCTAGAGAAGACCCACTTCAGATCTAAGAAGACATATATACTGAAAGTGAGGGGATGAAAAATATGTTCTATGCAAACAGAAATCAAAAGAAAGCTGGAGTAGAAATACTCATATCAGACAAAATAGACTTTAAAATAAAGACTATTTCAAGAGACAATGAAAGACACTACATAATGATCTAAGGATCATTTCAAGAAGATATTAATCGTAAATATTTATGTGCCCAACACAGCACTTCAGTGTATAAGGCAAATGCTAACAGCCATGAACGGGAGAGTCAGCAGTGACACAATAATAGTAGGGCACTCTAACACTACTCGTGTACTTGTACCAATAGACAGATTACCCAGACAGAAAATTGCTAAGGAAACACAGCCCTTAAACGACACATTAAACTAAACAGACTTTACATTTATAGGACATTCCATCCAAGAAAAGCAAAATATACTTTTTCTCAAGTGCACATGGAACATTCTCTATGATAGATCACATTTTAGATCTATCACATGATAGATCACATAGAAAACTGCAATCTCATCAAGCATCTTTTGCGACCACAATGCTATGAGGTTAGAAATTAATTACAGGGGAAAAAAAAAACTGTAAAAAACACAAACATGGAGGCTAAACAATACGTTACTACATAACAAAGACATCACAGTGAAGAAATCAAAGAAGAAATTTTAAAAATACTTAGAAACAAATGACAATGAAAACACAACAACCCAAAACCTATGAGACACAGCAAAAGCAAATCTCAGAGGGAAATTTATAGCAATACAATTCCTCCTCGAGAAACAAGAAAAATCTCAAATAAACAACCTAACTTTTCACCTAAAGCAACTAGAGAAAGAAGAACAAATAAAACCAAAGTTAGTTAAAGGAAAAGAAATCATATAGATTAGACAAGAAATACATGAAATAGAAATGAAGAAAACAATAGCAAAGATCAGTGAAACTAAAAACAGGTTGTTTGAGAAGATAAACCAGATAAACAAAGTGAAATGAAAGTTGCTCAGTCATGTCCAACTCTGTGACCCATGGACTCAAGCACACCGAGTTTCTCTGTCCATGGAATTCTCCAGTCCAGAATACTGGAATGGGTAGCTGCTCCCATCTTCAGGGGAATATCTGGAACCCAGGGATCGAACCCAGGTCTCATACATTTCAGGAGGATTCTTTACCATCTGAGCCACCAGATAAACATTTAGCTTCCATCAAGGAAAAAAGGTAGAGTATTCAAACCAATAAAATTAGAAATGGAAAAGGAGAAGTTATGATGGACAATGCAGAAATACAAAGGATCATAACAGACTATCACAAACAACTATATGCCAATGAAATGGACAATCTGGCAAAAATAGACAAATTCTTTAAAAAGTATAACCTTCTAAGACTGAACCATGGAGAAATACAAAATATGAACAGAGCAATGACCAGTAATCAAACTGAAACTCTGGTGTTAATAAGTCTTCCAAAAAACAAAAGTCCAAGACCAGATGGCTTCACAGGTGAATTCTATCCAACATTTAAGTAAGAGCTAAACTTTTCAAACTCATCCCAAAAATTAGAGGGAGGAATACTCCTAAGCTCATTCTATGAAGCCACCATTACTCTGATACCAAAACCAAACAAAAGTATCACAAAAAAAGAAAATTACAGGACAGTATCACCAATGAACCTAGATGCAGAAAGTCATCAACAAAATACCAGCAAACTGAATCCAACAATATGTTAAAAGGGGATTCCTTGGTGGCTCAAACATCCAAAGCAATCTTAAAAAAGAAAAACGGAAGAATCAGGCTCCCTGACTTCAGACTATACTAAAAACCTACAATCATCAAAGCACTACGGTACTGGAACAAAAAAGGAAATACATATCAATGAAGCAGAATAGAAAGCCCAGTGATACACCCATGCACCTATGAACTAATCTATGACAAAGGAGGCAAGAATATAGAGCGCAGACATTTTTTTCCAATATGTGGTGCTAGAAAATCTCTTTAAGGATGAAACTACAACACCCCCTAATGCCACATACAAAAAAAAAAAAAAGCCCAAAACCTCAAAATGCATTAAAGACCTAAATGTAAGGCTAGACATTATAAAACTCTCAGATGAAAACAGGCAGAACACTCTTTGACATAAATCTCACCTCCTAGAGTAATGAAAATAAAACCAAAATTAAACCAATGAAACCTATTTACACTCAAAAGCTCTTGAACACTAAAGGAAACCATAAACCAGGTGAAAAGACAACCCTGAGAATGTGAAAGAAAAGTATTTGCAAATGAAGCAACTAGCGTAAGGATTAATCTCCAAAATATACAAAAGCTCATGTACCTCAATATCAAAAAAACAATCCAATCAACAAATGGCACAGGACCTAAATAGGCAGAAGACCTAAATAGACATTTCTCTAAAGAATACATGAATATGGACAACAAACACATGAAAAGATGCTCAACATCAGTAATTATTAGAGAAATAACTTACACCAATAAGAATGACCATCATCAAAAAAATCTACAAGCAATGAGTTCTGGAGAGGGTGTGGAGAAAAGGGAACACTGTTGGTGGGAATGTAAACTGATATACCCACCATATAACCAGCAAAACATACAGTATCATTTACATTATCACCAAAAAAATAAATAATATTTAGGAGTAAGTCTAAGAAAGCATCTATATGAAGAATACTAGAAAACTCTGATGAAGGAAATCACAAACATCTAATAAAATGAAGGGGCTATTCCATGTTCACCCATGCTCGTCCTGACTTAATATTGTTAAGGTGCCAGCCCTCCCCAAGTTACTCTATAGACCATCACATCCAAATCAAGATTCCAAAAAGTTATTTTGTGGATATCAGCAAACTGATTTCAAATTCAAATAGAAGGACAAAAGATCCAAAATTGCCAAATTCAGACTTAAATTGAAGAAAGTAGGGAAAACCACTAGACCATTCAGGTATGACCTAAATCAAATCCCTTATGATTATACAGTGGAAGTGAGAAATAGATTTAAGGGCCTAGACAGAGTGCCTGATGAACTATGGAATGAGGTTCATGACCCTGTACAGGAGACAGGGATCAAGACCATTCCCATAGAAAAGAAATGCAAAAAAGCAAAATGGCTGTCTGGGAAGGCCTTACAAATAGCTGTGAAAAGAAGAGAAGCGAAAAGCAAAGGAGAAAAGGAAAGATATAAACATCTGAATGCAGAGTTCCAAAGAATAGCAAGAAGGGATAAGAAAGCCTTCTTCAGCAATCAATGCAAAGAAATAGAGGAAAACAACAGAATGGGAAAGACTAGGGATCTCTTCAAGAAAATCAGAGATACCAAAGGAACATTTCATGCAAAGATGGGCTCGATAAAGGACAGAAATGGCATGGACCTAAGAGAAGTAGAAGATATTAAGAAGAGATGGCAAGAATACACAGAAGAACCGTACAAAAAAGATCTTCACGACCCAGATAATCACGATGGTGTGATAACTGACCTAGAGCCAGACATCCTGGAATATGAAGTCAAGTGGGCCTTAGAAAGCATCACTATGGACAAAGCTAGTGGAGGTGATGGAATTCCAGTGGAGCTATTCCAAATCCTGAAAGATGATGCTGTGAAAGTGCTGCACTCAATATGCCAACAAATTTGGAAAACTCAGCAGTGGCCACAGGACTGGAAAAGGTCAGTTTTCATTCCAATCCCAAAGAAACGCAATGCCAAAGAATGCTCAAACTACCGCACAATTGCACTCATCTCACACGCTAGTAAAGTAATGCTCAAAATTCTCCAAGCCAGGCTTCAGCAATATGTGAACCGTGAACTTCCTGATCTTCAAGCTGGTTTTAGAAAAGGCAGAGGAACCAGAGATCAAATTGCCAACATCTGCTGGATCATAGAAAAAGCAAGAGAGTTCCAGAAAAAGATCTATTTCTGCTTTATGGACTATGCCAAAGCCTTTGACTGTGTGGATCACAATCAACTGTGGAAAATTCTGAAAGAGATGGGAATAGCAGACCACCTGATCTGCCTCTTGAGAAATTTGTATGCAGGTCAGGAGGCAACAGTTAGAACTGGACATAGAACAACAGACTGGTTCCAAATAGGAAAAGGAGTTCGTCAAGGCTGTATATTGCCACCCTATTTATTTAACTTATATGCAGAGTACATCATGAGAAACGCTGGACTGGAAGAAGCACAAGCTGGAATCAAGATTGCCGGGAGAAATATCAATAACCTCAGATATGCAGATGACACCACCCTTATGGCAGAAAGTGAAGAGGAACTAAAAAGCCTCTTGATGAAAGGGAAAGTGGAGAGTGAAAAAGTTGGCTTAAAGCTCAACATTCAGAAAACAAAGATCGTGGCATCCGGTCCCATCACTTCATGGGAAATAGATGGGGAAACAGTGGAAACAGTGTCAGACTTTATTTTTCTGTGCTCCAAAATCACTACAGATGGTGACTGCACCCATGAAATTCAAAGACACTCCTTGGAAGGAAAGTTATAAGCAACCTAGATAGCACATTCAAAAGCAGAGACATTACTTGCCAACAAAGGTTCATCTAGTCAAGGCTATGGTTTTTCCTGTGGTCACGTATGGATGTGAGAGTTGGACTGTGAAGAAAGCTGAGCACCGAAGAATTGATGCTTTTGAACTGTGGTGTTGGAGAAGACTCTCGAGAGTCCCTTGGACTGCAACGAGATCAGCCCTGGGATTTCTTTGGAAGGAATAATGCTGAAGCTGAAACTCCAGTACTTTGGCCACCTCATGCAAAGAGTTGACTCATTGGAAAAGACTCTGATGCTGGGAGGGATTGGGGGCAGGAGGAGAAGGGGACGACAGAGGATGAGATGGCTGGATGGCATCACTGACTCGATGGATGTGAGTCTCAGTGAACTCCGGGAGTTGGTGATGGACAGGGAGGCCTGGTGTGCTGCGATTCATGGGGTCACAAAGAGTCGGACACGACTGAGCGACTGATCTGATCTGATGAAAGAATAACAAAATCAGAGAACTAACACTGACTTCAGACTCACTGCTGCCGCCGCCAAGTCGCTTCAGTCGTGTCTGACTCTGTGCGACCCCATAGACGGCAGCCCACCAGGCTCCCCCGTCCCTGGGATTCTCCAGGCAAGAACAGTGGCGGTACACATCAGTAATTAAGACAATGTAGCACTGACAAAAGAACAGACAAATAGATCAGTGACACACAATTGACAGCCAAGAAATATACTACTCAAATAGAGTCAACTGATCTTTGGGAAAGAAGCAAAGGCAATCCAAGGGAAAAAAGAAAATCTACTTAACATGAGGAACTAGAACACAGCTCCTGCAAAAGAATGAATCTACATACTAACCTTACACCTTTTACAAAAATTAATTCAAAAACAGATCATAGCTCTGAATGTAAGAAACAAAACTACCAAACTTCTAGAACATAACATAGAAGTCTAGGTGACTTTGGGTTGGTGCCTGAGAGCCCGTGCTCCCCAACAAGAGCAGCCGCCACCATGAGAAAGCCACATACAATTAGGCAGTAGCCCCCGTGCTGCAACGAGAAAGTTCCTGCAGAAACGAAGACTAGTGCAACCAAAAAAAGTTTTTTTTTTAAAGTGTACAAAAGATCTGAACAGACACCTCACCAAAGAAGATATATGAAAGGTGTTTCAAAATCATATTTCATTTGGGAATTGAAAATTAAGGTAACAGTGAGATGCTACTACATACATGAATTGGAATGGGCTTCCCTGGTGGCTCAAATGGTAAAGAATCTGCCTGCAAGGCAGGAGACCCAGGTTCAATTTCTGGGTTGGGAAGAAGGGAATGGCTACCCATTCCTGTATTATTGCTTAGAGAATTCCATGGACAGAGGAGCCTGGTGGGTTACAGTCCATGAGCATGTGGAGCAAGAAGTCTCATTCACAGTGCTAGAAATGCAAAATGGTATAATCACTTTAGAAGATAGTTTGGCAGATCTGTACAAAGCTAAACAAAGTCTCAACATACAGTCAGCAACTGTGCTACTAGGGTTTACCTAAATGAACTGAAACTACGTGTCCACACAAAATCTGCACAATAATTTTTATCACAGCTTTATTCATAATTGCCAAAAATTGGAAATGTCCAAATGTCCTTAAATAGGTAAATTGGTAAACTGTGGTGGAGCCACACAATGGAATTTAATTTAGTGGGGGAAAAAAAAGAACTGGGCTGGAGAAAACGTTTACAAATCACTTATATGACAACCTTTATGCAGAACATAAAGAAAACTACTTAAACTCAACAAAACCACCACCAACTCAATCCAAAAATGAACAGAAGATTTAAATAGACATTTCTCCAAAGGAGGTATACGAATGGCCAATAAGCACATGAAAAGATGTTCAACGTCACTAATTATTAGGGAAATGTAAATTAAAATCAAAAGATACTACATCATACTCATTAGGATGACAAAGCAGAGGAAGGGAAGGAGCAAGGGTATGCAAGGATACAGAGAAACTGGAACCACCGGTTAGAATGTAAAATGGTGCAGGTGTTATGGAAAACAGTATGATAATTCCTCAATAAATTCAAAACAGAATTCCCAGATCATCCAACAATTCTACTTTGGATATTTATCCAAAATAACTGAAAGCAGGTACACAACTTGGTATTTGTTCACCAAATGTTAATAGAAGCATTATGGACAGTAGCCAACAAGGGTAAAAAAAAAATCAGCTGTCCACTGGTGGATAGGTGGATTAAAAGTAATGTGGTATGTATGTACAAAAAATTTCTATTCAGCCTTGAAAAGCAAGAAAGTTCTGATATACGCTACAACAGGATTATGAAACCTGAAGAAATGCTAAGTGAAATAAGTCAGAGAAGGACAAATGGTGCATGGTTCCATTGATACAAATTATCCGAGTAGTCAAATGCACAGACAGAAAATAGAATGGTGAGTGCCAGGGCCTAGTGGGAGGAATAATGGAGAGTTATTATTCAATGGGTACAAAGTTTCAGTTTTGTAAGATGAAAAAAAGTTCTAGAACTTTATGATGGTGATGGTTTCACAACAATATAAATGTACTTAATGTCACTGCTGCTGCTAAGGTGCTTCAGTCATGTCTGACTTTGTGACCCCATGGACTGTAGCCCACCAGGCTCCTCTGTCCATGGAATTTTCCAGATGAGAATACTGGAATGGGTTCCAGTATTGGTAACGCCCTCCTCCAGGTAATGCCACCAAACTACACTGTAAAATGGTTCAAATGGTAAATTTTGTGTATTTTAATAATCAAAAAACTATATATGCCTTGTGAAGAAATTGGTGAACCCTGGTTTATGCTACCAATAAAGAGAAACACAAAAAGTGTGTCAACACCAAAGATTTATAACTTTGCCTAGAGAAAGAAGGCAATGGCACCCCACTCTAGTACTCTTGCCTAGAAATTTCATGGACAGAGGAGCCTGGTGGGCTGCAGTCCCTGGGGTCGCTAAGAGTTGGACACAACTGAGCGACTTCACTTTCATTTTTCACTTTCATGCATTGGAGAAGGAAATGGCAACCCACTCCAGTGTTCTTGCCTGGAGAATCCCAGGGACGGGGAGCCTGTCTATGGGGTCGCACAGTTGGACACGACTGAAGCGACTTAGCAGCAGCAGCAGCAGAGAAAGAAAGCCTCTCCGTGTATGTATGCCAAAGTACTCTGTACATAACAATTACTCATGTCTTCACAAATGCTTAGAAGACCAAATTGAAGCTGCTGAACTTCAGTGTCAATATTGATACTGCCTCACATAATGTATTTTCCAAAATTAAAGTTTTTGAAAACTTCTAGCTTGTGTCTATAGAATACAAATTACGTCTTTGTGATTTTTCAGACCATTGCACTGGCAGCACTATTCAACATGTTTTCCATTAAAATAGTTGGTAGTTTAGAATTATTTCATTAATAGATTTATGTTACAAATAAGCAAATAATAGCAAATGTTCTAAAATATATTTATGAAAATTTAATGGACAAAATACAAGGAAAAGCAAGCCCAGATGAATTCCCTGACTCCTCCACCAAAGTAAGTAAACTACTGAATATTTTCAGTTATTTACCTAGCTTCTCTTTTAGAATCAAGATCCTTAATCACAGTAATATTACTTCAAAGGTACTTAGTATCCTTTGAGGGGGGAAAAAAAATGGATTCTAAGAATCAACCATGCATAATTCTCAATGTTCCTCTAAAGACTGTGTTAGCTATCACAGCAGTGCACCAACATTCCAGTCCTCCATCCAAACACATGGTGAGAGTACACTTCACAGCCGTCTCTGAACTTGGTGTGGGCATGTGACTTACTTTAGCCATGAGACTGAAAGGGACAGTATCCAGCAGAAGCTTTAAAAATTGGTGTGTTATTACCTATCTCTTTTCTGTCAGAATGACGGTGAGTCTGGGTCTCCAAGTGAGGACAAATGGAGGAAGAGAATTCCCAGCTGTCCCACTAGGGACATGCACCATGAATAAGAAACCAATCTTTATCATTATCAGCCACAGAAATGTTGGGGTTTAGGATATTGACAGCTTGATAAGAAATTCTCTAGTCAAGGAATTTCCTAAGGAATGCCATATGAGAACTTAAGTTATAGGGTGTCTTTTTACATTGCCTGTTTGAGGTTAGAAGTGTTATAGAAGGAGAGTTTACTATGTTCAACTGAATCAAAATGTCACTTTAAAAACTACATTTTTGGTCTTTCAGGGAAGCATGATTTATCTTCTTGTGCCTCCAAAGCTCAGAAGGGGTTAAAAAAAAATCATTATATGATTTGCTTCATACCAGCTTTAATCCTGTTTAATCATGAACAGTTCACCTTATTTTAAAAAAGGCTATGTATTTTATCAATAACCTCAGGTATGCAGATGACACCACCCTAATGGCAGAAAGCGAAGAGGAACTAAAGAGTCTCTTGATGAAGGTTAAAGAGGAGAATTAAAAAGCTGACTTAAAACTCAACATTTAAAAAACGAAGATCATGGCATCCAGTCCTTAACTGTGTGGATCACAAGAAACTATCAAAAATTCTTAGAGATGGGAATACCAGACCACCTACCTGCCTCCTGAGAAACCTGAATGCAGGTCAAGAAGCAACAGTTCGAACCAGACATGGAAAAACAGACTGATTCAAAATTGGAAAAGGAGTGAGTCAAGGCTGTATACTGTCACCCTACTTATTTAACTTATAGCAGAGTACATCATGAGAAATGCCAGGCTGGATAAAGCTCTAGCTGGAATCAAGATTGCTGGGAGATATATCAATAACCTCAGATATGCAAATAATACCACCCTTATGGCAGAAAGTGAAGAGGAAACTAAAAAGCCTCTTGATGAGGGTGAAAGAAGAGAGTGAAAAAGATGGCTTAAAGCTCAACATGCAAAAAACAAAGATCATGGCATCCGGTTCCATCACTTCATGACAAATAGATGGGGAAACAATGGGAACTGACAGACTATTTTCTTGGGCTCCAAAATCACTGCAGATGGTGACTGCAGCCATGAAATTAAAAGATGCTTGCTTCCTTGGAAGAAAAACTATGACAAACCTAGACCATGTATTAAAAAGCAGAGACATTACTTTGCTGACAAAGGCCCGTCTAGTCAAGGCTACAATTTTCCCAGTAATCATGTAGGGATGTGAGAGTTGGACCATAAAGAATGCTGAGCACCGAAGTAGTGATGGTTCTGAACTGTGGTTTTGGACAAGACTCTTGAGAGTCCCTTGGACTGCAAGGGGATCCAACCAGTCAATCCTAAAGGAAATAAACCCTGAATACTCATTGGAAGGACTGATGCTGAAGCTCCAACACTTTGGCCACCTGATGTGAAGAACTAACTCACTAGAAAAGACCCTGATACTGGGAAAGATTGAAGGCAGGAGAAAAAGGGGATGACAGAGGATGAGATGGTTGGATGGCATCATCGACTCAATGGACATGAGTTTAAGCAAACTTTGGGAGATGGTGAAGGACAGGGAAGCCTGGGGTGCTGCAGTCCATGGGGTCGCAAAGAGCTGGACACAACTGAGCAACTGAAGAACAATGTATTTAATCTTCATTCATCTTCACTTTTAACTACTGCAGCCTGTTGCTTATTTGCTTCAATTTAAGAATCGTTTACTGTAAAACTTTTAACTGCCATAAAACCATCAGGACTCTATTTGATAGAGAACATATTTAAAATAAAATAAATTCAATCAGAGAAAATATGCTGAAATTATAAGATATAACAGCTAAACAACACAGCATTCATTATCTAGTAATCTGACAACAAAAAAAGCTAGTTGGGGACTTCCCTGGTAGTCCAGTGGCTGACTTCATGCTCCCAGTGCAGGGGGCCCACATTCACTCTCTGGTCAAGAAACTAGATCCCACATGCCCCAAGTAAAGATCTGGCATGCTGCAACTAACCTGGCACAGCCAAATAAATAAATTAAAAAAAAAGAGAGAAAGCTAGTTCGTAGGTATTGCTTACTCTTCAATTTTTCAAAGATGAAGCATATGTCCATCAGGAAATCTGGCATTCTTGGAAATACTATTTCTTAAAGGTTGATGATTACATGATTAAGAATAATTACCGATACAATGAGAAGGAAAGAATCACTAACATTCACATTTGCTTCAATTTTTTAACTTCATGAAACAATTTGGAAAATGGTCATGTAGTGACTTCAGCCACTTAAGAGCAATACAATCTTGAACAAATTACTTCACAACTCTGCACTTCAATTTTCTCATCTGCGAAAATAAGGATAATGATACCTCACAGGATGACCGTCAGAATTAAGTAACATTTTAAATAACTAGTCTTTTCTTCCTTAAATGCATCTCCCCAATAGTCAATTACATCCTATCATTTCAGTCCTTTACTTAAAACCTGTCACTCACTCGTAGTTTACTATTACCAGCTTACCACTGCTAAGAGTTTACTTTTAAAAACGGACGTATTTAGAGACGGAGTGCCATGATATTTATAATTTACTTTCAAACAGCTTAGGTAATAAAAATATATGTGTGTGTGCATTTTGCTCATAATCTACACCCTAAGCTTGGTTAGTTACACTCTCCAGAAGTATCTTCTTACAGACATGAATTTCAAAAATGATTACCAAAATTCATAACAGGAATTTTTGGTGGGCATAAATCAAGACTGAATTTATTTTTCCTTGATGAAATGAGTGGTACTTGAAATATATGACTCTCTAGAAAAATTGCATGTATACCACTGAATAAGAATAGCAATTTAGCAAGCTTGGTAGTCTAGAATTTTAGAATACCACTCAAGATCTAGAGCTCCATCTGGGTCTAGGATCCCCCACTACTGCCCCTGACCAGTCTTGCCATCAGACTTTTGCTATTGCTTATCTTTAGTAACCAAGATTCTCATGATAAGGCCTGTGGATTACCTCTTGATGGATGATCCTACTACCTAACCTGACTGGACTGCAGACCATTCCTATTATAAGACTTTGTTATCATCTACCTTAAGTCAACCAAGGTATAACCTCACAGAGATACTAAAAAGATTCAATAAGATATAAATGATATAAACACAGTAGTTACTGATATATTCCAAGAAAAACTATTCACAATCAATACTATTGATTTTGAACTAAAGTTTTTAAATTAAAAATTAAATTCCTGTTAGAAGTTTTAAGCTTTTATTAGCTCAACCCTGAAATCCAGGCTAATTCTAAGATATAGACTCAACTACTGAAAAAGTTCAGGTTTACAATTAACAACAGTACATTGCCCTAAACTGCTACATGCTTCCCATGACCTGTTTCAGAGCAATCATTTTTTTACATCAGGCACAAACCAAGGAAAAATTTAGTAATAAAATATTGTATTAATAACAAAAGGTGAGTTGTTAATAAAAGAAAACCTGAAAATATCTTTTTACAAAGTCATAATAGTTTGAAACACACATACATTTTTAAAATAATGCATGTTTGTAATTTTAATCGACCTAACTTGTTTAAAAAATTCAAATAGAATTTTTAAAAATATTATATAATCTAGACTTTAACACTTCATAAACATAACACAACAGAATATATATGCACAAGAATACAAAAGGTCACATAAAAGATACACACACAAAGAGACACTAAACTTCATAGTGGTTAGCTTAATGAAAATAAATAGCTGGTTTCAGTTCAGTTCAGTCGCTCAGTCATGTCTGACTCTTTGTAACCCCATGAATCGCAGCATGCCAGGCCTCCCTGTCCATCACCAACTCCCGGAGTTCACCCAAACTCACATCCATCGAGTCGGTGATGCCATCCAGCCATCTCATCCTCTGTTGTCCCCTTCTCCTCCTGCCCCCAATCCCTCCCAGCATCAGGGTCTTTTCCAATGAGTCAACTCTTTGCATGAAGTAGCCTAAGTATTGGAGTTTCAGCTTCAGCATCAGTCCTTCCAATGAACACCGAGGGCTGATCTCTTTCCAAATGGACTGGTTGGATCTCCTTGCAGTCCAAGGGACTCTCAAGAGTCTCCTTCAACACCACAGTTCAAAAGCATCAACTCTTCGGTGCTCAGTTTTCTTCACAGTTCAACTCTCACATCGATACATGACCACTGGAAAAACCATAGCCTTGACTAGATGGACCTTTGTTGGCAAAGTGACATCTCTGCTTTTGAATATGCTATCTAGGTTGGTCATAACTTTCCTTCTAAGGAGTAAGCGTCTTTTAATTTCATGGCTGCAATCGCCATCTGCAGTGATTTTGGAGCCCAGAAAAATAAAGTCTGCCACTGTTTCCACTGTTTCCCCATCTATTTCCCATGAAGTGATGGGACCAGATGCCATGATCTTCGTTTTCTGAATGTTGAGCTTTAAGCCAACTTTTTCACTCTCCACTTTCACTTTCATCAACAGGCTTTTTAGTTCCTCTTCACTTTCTGCCATAAGGGTAGTGTCATCTGCATATCTGAGGTTATTGATATTTCTCCTGGCAATCTTGATTCCAGCTTGTGCTTCTTCCAGCCCAGCATTCTTCATGATGTACTCTGCATATAAGTTAAATAAACAGGGCGACAATATACAGCCTTGACATACTCCTTTTCCTATTTGGAACCAGTCTGTTGTCCATGTCCAGTTCTAACTGTTGCTTCCTGGCCTGCATATAGGTTTCTCAAGAGGCAGGTCAGGTGGTCTGGTATTCCCATTTCTTTCAGGATTTTCCACAGCTTATTGTGATCCACACAGCCAAAAGCTTTGTTTAGTACTCAATTAATAGTTTTACAGGTCTCCATACCATTTAAGAAAAATTCAGCATTCACTAAAATATTTATGCAAGAGACCTAGTATAAATTTTGGTGTGGTCAAGATGGCAAAGTAGGATGATGTTGAACCACTTCCTCCCATGGTCACAGCAACCATCTATTGATGGTTGAAGACTAGCAGAAAAGATTTTCCACAGCTAAAAACACAATGAGATGGGTAAGAAGGGTAGAAATGCTGAATAGTCAAGACCTACACTCACAGATAGGCAACCTACAAATCGGAGGACAGTCACAACTGCAGAGGTTCCCCCAAGGAGCAAGGGGCCGAAGTCTCATGTGGCGCTCCCCAGCCCAGAGGTTTTATACCAGGAATTGGAGCTCCCAGAACAGCAGGCTGTGAAGGCCGCAAGGGCTTCCATAAAGGAGAGACAGAGAGCTCTAGGAAACAGATTCCATTTTTTTTTTTAAGTGGCACAAAGAAAATCCCACACACTTCAAATCAAAGCATAGAGGCAATAATTTGAAAGAAGCATGGGTCAGACATGTTTACTAATTTTGGAGATCCTTCTAGAGAGGCAGGAAGCAACTGAGATTTGCCCCCTGGAGAACAGAGAGGCTGGCAGCAGTCATTTTGAGAAGCTCATTCTACCATGAGGACACTGATGTCTTCAGGTAAAATTTTGGAGTTGTCCCTCTAGCCATTTAGTCCTGGGAGCTGCTAGCATCAGCTCTGGAAGCCCCCAGTCAGTCATACAGCCAACTATACTGTAATCCAGCACAGCCCAGCCCAGCCCATCAGCAGGCCAATAGCCACCACAAAAGCCAGGACCTGGCAGCCAAATAGGCTGGAGGCAAACCCCACCTACCAGTGCATGCATGGTAGTTGGTCCTACCACAACAGAAGGGCTCAAGCCACCCACACAGAAGGCAGCCCTAGAGTTCATGTCTCATGACCAGAGCAGGGTGTGCTGCTGGGCCCCATCGGATGTGTCCTATAGTCTTAGTTCTCAAAGCTCAGGAAATGTACTCAACCTATCTATCACATAGAAATAAACACAGAAATTTTTAGACAAAATGAGGAGGAAGATGAATGCATTTCAAATAACAAAACCCCAGAAGAACTAAATGAAGTAGAGATCAGCAATCTACCTCAAGTTCAAGATATTGATCATAAAGCTGTTCAACAAATGTATGAAAAGAATGAAAGAAAATAGTGAGAAGCTTAATAAAGAGATAATATAAAGAACCAAACAGAGCTGAAGAATACAGTACCTGAAATTAAAAGTCACTAGAAGGAATCAACAGATGATACAGAAGAACACAGCATGAAACTGAAAGAGAATTAAAATTAACCCAGGCTGACCAGGAAATAAGAATTTTAAAAAAGAGATAGTTTGAGACCTCAGGGACAATATCAAGCATCCTCACATTATAGGGGTCCCAGAGCAAGAAGAGAGAGTAATAGGCTGAGAATTTATTTGAAGAAATAAAAGAAACATTCCCTAAGCTGGAAAAGGAAACAGACGTGCAGGTCCAGGAAGCACAAAAAGTCCAAAACAAGATAAACCCCCCAAAATGCACACCAAAACACCTTATAGTTGAATAGCAAAAACTAAAAGTAAGGAATCTTAAAAGCAGCAAGAGAAAAGCAGGTAGGTACAATAGAATTCCCATAAGACTATGAGCTAACTTTTCAGCAGAAACTTTATAGGCTAGAAAGAACAGCATGATACATTCAAACTGATGAAAGAAAAAAAATCTACAACCAAGAATACTCTACACAGCAAGGCTATCATTCTGTTATGAAAGAGACACAGTTTTACAGACGAAGAAAAGCTAAAGGTTTCAGCACCAACAAACCGATTCATAATAAGTGTTAAAGGATGGAAAGGTATCCACCTTTCCATGTGAACAAAAATGAAAAGAGAGCTAGGGTAGCAATACTTGCATCAGACAAAACAGACTTTAAAAGAAAAACCATTACAAGAGACAAAAAAGGACATTTGTGTATAATGATCAAGGAATCAATGCAGCAAGAAGATAAAACAATTGTAAATAGATATATACATCTAAGACGGGTACACACAAATATATAAAGAAAATGTTAACAAACATAAAGAAACTGACAGTAATGCAATAGTAGTAGGTGACTTTAACACCTCACTTACATCAGTGGAGAGAAAATCCAGATAGAAAAATCAATAAAGAAACACTGGTCTTATACACATTCTTTTCAAGTACACATGGAATTTTCACATACTAGGCCACAAAACAAGTCTCAATAAATTTCAGTTCAGTTCTATTCAGGCGTTCAGTCATGTCCAACTCTTTGGGACCCCATGGACTGGAGCACACCAGGCTTCCCTGTCCATCACTAACTCACAAAGCTTGCTCAAACTCATGTCCATTGAGTTGGTGATGCCATCCAACCATCTCATCTGTCGTTCCCCTCTCCTCCTGCCTTCAATCATTCCCAGCATCAGGGTCTTTTCCAATGAGTCAGTTCTTTGCATCAGATAGCCAACATACTGGAGTTTCAGCTTCAGCATCAGTCCTTCCAATGACTGTTTGGGACTAATTTCCTTTAGGACTGACCGGTTGGTTCTCCTTGTAGTCCACAGGACTCTCAAGAGTCTTCTCTAACACCACAGTTCAAAAGCATCAATTCTTTGGTGCTCAACTTTCTTTATAGTCCAACTCTCACATCTGTATTTGACTAGACGGACCTTTGTTGGACCTCTGTATTCTTGCCACCTCAATAAATTTAAGAAGACATAAATCATATTAAGCATCACTTCTGACCACAATGCTATGAGATTAGAAATCAACTACAGCAAAAAAACCCTGCAAAAACACAGAAATACATGGATGACAAATAATCATGTCACTAAACAAAAGGTTCATGAAAGAATCAAAGAGGAAATCAAGAAAGATATGAAAAATGAAACACAATGATCCAAAGTCTATGGAATGCAGCAAAAGCAATACTAAGAGGGAAATTTACAGCAACACAAACCTATCACAAAAAAAAAAAAAACTTCAAATGAACAATCTAACTTTACACATAAATGAACTAGAAAAAACAAACCAAACAAAATCCAAAGTTAGTAGAAGGAAAGAAATAATAAAAATTAGGGCAAGAATAAAGGAAATAAAGACTTTAAAAAACAAATAGAAAAGATCACTGAAACTAAGATCTGCTTCTTTGAAAAGTAAGTAAATTTGATAAACCTATAACTCCGGGAGATGGTGATGGACAGGGAAGCCTGGCATGCTGCGATTCATGGGGTCATAAAGCGTCAGACACGACTGAGCAACTGAACTGAACGGATAGCTAGACTCATCAAAAAAAAAAACAAAAAAAAAGACTAGGCACAAATAAAGAAAATCAAATGAAAGAGAAGCTACAACTGACACAAAAATTTAAAAAGGATCATAAAAGATTACTATGAACAACTGCACTCCAATAAATGAATAACTTGGAAGAAATGAATAAATTCCTGCAAACATACAAGTCTTCCAAGACTGAATGAGAAATATGGACAAACCAAACAACAATAATGGAACTGAATCAGTAAACACATTCTCAAAAAAGTGCATGACCAGACAGCTTCACAAGTGAATCCTACCAGACGTTTAAAGTTAACACCCGAACTTCTAAAACTATTTTAAAAATTGAAAAGGGAATACAGCCAAACTCATTCATTAAGCAAAATCACCCTACTATCAAAACCAACAGAAACATCACAAAAAAGGAAAACTACTGGCCCAAATCCTCAGCAAAATATCAGCAAACAGAATTCAATGATACATTAGAAGTATCACATACCATAATCAAGTGGGACTTATCCCAGGGATGTAAGAATGGTTCAGCATCTGAAAGTCAATCAGCACGATATACCGTATTAACAAACTGAAGAAGAAAAACTGGAGGAAAAAAGCATTTGACAAAATCAACATCCGTTTATGATAAGAATTCTCAACAAATTCAGTGTAGAGGGAACATTCCTCAACATAATAAAAGCCATATATGACAAACCTTCTGCCCATAACATACTCAACAGTGAAAACCTGAAAGCACTTCCTCTAAAATCAGAAACATGAAAAAGATGCCAACTCTTGCCACTATAATTCAACAGAGTTCTGGAAGTCCTAGCTATACCAATCGGGCAACAAAAAGAATAAAATGAATCCAAATCAGAAAGGAAGTGAAGAACTGATACTTTTTGAAAATGACATGATACTGTAAATAGACAATCCTAAAGATAATACCAAAGAGGAGAGTGAAAAAGTTGGCTTAAAGCTCAACATTCAGAAGACGAAGATCATGGCATCTGGTCCCATCACTTCATGGGGAAACAGTGGAAACAGTGTCAGGCTTTATTTTTCTGGGCTCCAAAATCACTGCAGATGGTGACTGCAGCCATGAAATTAAAAGACGCTTGCTCCATGGAAGAAAAGTTATGACCAACCTATATAGCATATTGAAAAGCAGAGACATTACTTTGCCAACAAAGGTCTGTCTAGTTAAGGCTATGGTTTTTCCAGTGGTCATGTATGGGTGCGAGAGTTGGACTGTGAAGAAAGCTGAGCGCCAAAGAATTGATGTTTTTGAACTGTGGTGTTGAAGAAGACTCTTGAGAGTCCCTTGGACTGCAAGGAGATCCAACCAGTCCATTCTGAAGGAGATCAGCCCTGGGATTTCTTTGGAAGGAATGATGCTGAAGCTGAAACTCGAGTACTTTGGCCACCTCATGCGAAGAGTTGACTCACTGGATAAGACTCTGATGCTGGGAGGGATTGGGGGCAGGAGGAAAAGGGGACGACAGAGGATGAGATGGCTGGATGGCATCACCGACTCAATGGACGTGAGCTTGAGTGAACACCGGGAGATGGTGATGGACAGGGAGGCCTGGCATGCTGTGATTCATTGGGTTGCAAAGAGTCGGACACGACTGAGCGACTGAACTGAACTGAATAGAACTAATAAATGAATGAATAAAATTGCAGGATACAAAATTAATATATAGTAATCTGCTGTTTCTACACCCTAAAAGCAATCAGAAAGAGATATTTAAAAAACAATACAGATTCAATGCAATTTCTATCAAAATACTAATGACATTTTTCACAGAACTAGAACAAATAATTCTAAAATTCATATGGAAACATAAAATACCTCAGAAGTCCAAAACAATCTTGAAAAAGAAGAACAAAGTTAGATTTTAACCAACCATGTTACAGAGCTATAGTAATCAAAACAGTATGGTACTGGCATAAAAACAGATCAATGGAACAGAATAGAGGGCCCAGAAAGAAACTGACATTTTTATGGCCAGGAAGCACATTAGTAAAGCATCTGCCTGCCTACACGGGAGACACGGGTTTGATCCATGGATTAGAAAAATCTCCTGGAGTAGGAAATGGCAACCCACTCCAGTATTGCCCGGAAAATCCCATGGACAGTGGAGCCTGGCAGCCTACAGTCCATGGGGCTGCAAAGAGTCAGACATCACTGAGCACAAGGATTAGATTGGATTCTACAAAAAAAGAGGCAAGAATATACAATGGAGGAAAGACAGCCTCTTCAATAAATGATGTTGGGAAAACTGGACAGCCACATGCAAAATAATCAAACTGGACTACTTTCTCACACCATATACAAAAATAAACTCAAAATAAATTAAAGGCTTAAATGTAAAACCAGACACCATAAAAATCCTCAAAGAAAACGTAAGCAGTATGTTGTTTAACACTGGTCTTAGCAATATTTGGGGGGGTATCTCCCCTCAGGCAAGGAAAACAAAAGCAAAAATAAACAAATGGAATTAAATCAAACCAAAAAGCTTCTGCACAGAAAAGGATACTGTCAACAAACTGAGGAGGCAGCCTACTGAATGGGAGAAGATATTTGCTACAACATATCTGATTAGGGGTTAATATCCAACTATATACAAAGAACTCACACAACTCAACATCAAACAAACAACCCAATTAAAAAGTGGACTCAGGGCCTAAATAGGCGTTTTTCTAAAGATACACAGATGGTCAAATGACACATGGAAACGTGCTCCAATATCACTAATCATCAGGGAAATGCAAATCAAAACCACAGTGAGAAATCACCTCACAAATTTAAGAATCAGATCAGATCAGTCGCTCAGTCATGTCCGACTCTTTGCGACCCCATGAATCGCAGCACGCCAGGCCTCCCTGTCCATTGCCAACTCCTGGAGTTCACTCAGACTCATGTCCATCGAGTCAGTGATGCCATCCAGCCATCTCATCCTCTGTCGTCCCCTTCTCCTCCTGCCCCCAATCCCTCCCAGCATCAGAGTCTTTTCCAATGAGTCAACTCTTGGCATGAGGTGACCAAAGTACTGGAGTTTCAGCTTTGGCATCATTCCTTCCAAAGAAATCCCAGGGCTGATCTCCTTCAGAATGGACTGGTTGGATCTCCTTGCAGTCCAAGGGACTCCCAAAAGTCTTCTCCAACACCACAGTTCGAAAGCATCAGTTCTTCGGCTCTCAGCTTTCTTCACAGTCCAACTCTCACATCCATACATGACCACAGGAAAAACCATAGCCTTGACTAGACGAACCTTTGTTGGCAAAGTAATGTCTCTGCTTTTGAATATGCTATCTAGGTTGGTCATAACTTTCCTTCCAAGGAGTAAGCATCTTTGAATTTCATGGCTGCAGTCACCATCTGCAGTGATTTTGGAGCACAAAAAAATAAAGTCTGATGCTGTTTCCACTGTTTCCCCATCTATTTCCCATGAAGTGATGGGACTGGATGCCATGATCTTCATTTTCTGAATGTTGAGCTTTAAGCCAACTTTTTCACTCTCCACTTTCCCTTTCATCAAGAGGCTTTTTAGTTCCTCTTCACTTTCTGCCGTAAGGGTGATGTCATCTGCATATATGAGCTATTATCAAAAAGATAAATAACAAGTGTTCAGGAGGATGTTGAGAAAAGGGAATGCTTGTGCACTGTTAGGAGGAATGTAAACTGCTAGTCACTATGGAGAACAGTATGGAGGTTCCCCCACAAATTTAAAAAATAGAACTACCATATGATCCAGGAATTCCACTTCTGGATAATTTTCTGAAGAAAACAGAACCACTAATTCAAAAAGGATATACAAACTCCTATGTTCACCACAGCAGTATTTACAACAGCTGAAATATATAACCAAACTAAGTATCCATTCATAGATGAGTGAATAAAAAAAGATGTGGTGTGTGTGTGTAAAAGATGTGGTATATGGAATATTACTCAACCATAAATAAGAATCAAATCTGGCCATTGTGACAATACAAATGAATATTGAAAAACAGAGACATTACTTTGCCAACAAAGGTCCGCCTACTCAAGGCTCTGGTTTTTCCAGTGGTCATGTACGCGTGTGAGAGTTGGACTATAAAGAAAGCTGAGTGCCAAAGAATTGATGCTTTTGAACTGTGGTGCTGGAGAAGACTCCTGAGAGTCCCTTGGACTGCAAGGAGATCCAACCAGTCCATTCTGAAGGAGATCAGTCCTGGGATTTCTTTGGAAGGAATGATGCTAAAGCTGAAACTCCAGTACTTTGGCCACCTCATGCCAAGAGTTGACTCATTGGAAATGACTCTGACGCTGGGAGGGATTGGGGGCAGGAGGAGAAGGGGACGACAGAGGATGAGTTGGCTGGATGGTATCACTGACTCGACGGAAATGAGTTTGAGTGAACTCCGGGATTTGGTGATGGACAGGGAGGCCTGGCATGCTGCGATTCATGGGGTCGCAAAGAGTCGGACACAACTGAGCGACTGAACTGATGCTAAGGCAGAGAAAGACAAATACTGTATGATTTTACTTGTATGTAGAATCTAAAAAACAAAACAAATGAACAAATGTAACAGAAAGAGATTAATAGACAAAGAAAACAAAAGAGTGGTTCCCAAAGGGGAAAGGATAGGGAGGATGAGTTAATTAGGTAAGGGAGATTTAAGAGGTACAAATGATCAGTTATAAAATAAACAAGTCATAGGGACATAAGGTTCAGTTTAGGGAGTATAGTCAGTAATGCGGTAATAACTCTGTATGGTGACAGATAATTAGATTTACTGTACTAACCATTTTGTAATGTATAAAAATATTGTGTCATGCTATACATCTGAAATATTTTAAGTCAATTATACTTCAATTAAAAAAAAGAAAAGATTTTTAATTTATCCAAATCCAGTAAAATTGTTGACTAGACCTGAATAATTAGAACTCTTAATGACTTCCCTAAGTAAATTACTTAACTAAATACGTAAGTCTATGACTTTTAAATAAGTATTTTCAAATTTCGATTTCAATTTGATTTCAATAAAAAACTATAATAGTAAGAAAATGAGACATGAACTTTTCCACTGACTTTTCATAATAACAGTCTATCTTTTAAATAGAGAAAGCAAGGGAATTTCAGAAAAACATCTATTTCTGCTTCACTGACTATGCTAAAGCCTTTGATTTTATGGATCACAACAAACTATGGAAAATTTTTGCGCTTAGTCACTCGGTCGTCCCTGACTTTTTGTGACCCCATAGACTATAGCCCGCCAGGCTCCTCTGTCCATGGGGATTCTCCAGGCAAGAATACTGGAGTGGGTTGCCATGCCCTCCTCCAGGGGATCTTCCCAACCCAGGAATCTAACCCAGGTCTCCCATATTGCAGGCAAATTCTCTACTATCTGAGCCACCAGGGAAGCCAAGGGATGGGAATACCATATCATCTTTCCTGCCTCCTGAGAAACTTGTGTGCAGGTCAAGAAGCAACAGTTAAACCTTAAATGGAACAACTGGTTGGTTCAAAACTGGGAAAGGAGTATGACAAGGCTGTTTGTTGTCACCCTGCTTATTTAATTTCTATGCAGAGTACATCATATGAAATGCTGGGCTGGATGAAGCACAAGCTGGAATCAAGATTCCAGGGAGAAATATCAACAACCTCAGATAGGTAGATAGTATCACTCTAATTGCAGAAAGTGAAGAGGAACTAAAGAGCCTCTTGATGAGAGTGAAACAGGATGGTGAAAAAGCTGGCTTAAAACAACATTCAAAAACGAATACCATGCCATTCGGTCCCATCACTTCATGGCAAACAGATGAGGAAAAAGTGGAAACAATGACATATTTTATTTTCTTGGGCTCCAAAATCACTGCAGATGGTGACTGCAGCCATGAAATTAAAAAGACACTTGCTCTTTGGAAGGAAAGCTATGACAAACCTAGACAGCATATTAAAAGACAGAGACATCACTCTGCCAACAGAGGTCTGTCTAGTCAAAGCTATGGTTTTTCCAGGAGTTATGTATGGATATGAGGGTTGAACCATAATGAAGGCTGAGCACTGAGGAATTGATGCTTTTGAACTGTGGTGTTGGAGAAGACTCTTGAGAACCCCCTGGACAGCAAGGAGATTAAACCAGTCAATCCTAAAGGAAACCAACCCTGAATATTCATCGGAAGGACTGAAGAGGAGGTTCCGATACTTTGGCCACCTGATGCAAAGAGTCAATTCAAAGGAAAAGACCCTGATGCTAGGAAAGACCGAAGGCAAAAGGAGAAGGGAGCACCAGAGGATGAGATCGTAGGATAACATCACCAACTCAGTGAACATGAATTTGAGCAAACTGTGGAAGATAGTGAAGAACAGGGGCGCCTAGTGTGATGCATGTAGTCCACGGGGTTGGAAAGAGTCAGACGTGACTTAGCAACTGAAAAACAGCAAGTAATAATATATATATCATTTTACAAAAGATTGTTGAAACAGTGCTTCTTCCATCTGTCACTGTAGTCTTTGGTGTTAATGCTGACATAGATTTCACTTCCACATATTTTAGCAATTGAACAACAATAACATCTCTTAAAAACATTCACCTAAAATTTTTTTAATTGAAGTGAACCGTGTATTAGTCTCAGATGTACATGATTCACTATTTGCATATACTACAAAATGATCAGCAGAAATAAGTCAATGCCATCAGCATAGTTACAAATTCTTTTTCTTATAGTAACTTTTTAAGTTTTACTCTCTTAGCTTTCAAATATGCAATACAGTATCAACTATAGTCATAGACTATAGTCACACTGCTATGGCCCAAGGCTTGCAGGATCTTAGTTCCCTGACCTTGGATTGAACCTGGGCCCCTAGCAATGAAAGTGCAGAGTCCTAACCACTGGACTGCCAGGGAATTCCCAAAGAGGTTTTAAATATTTTTGGTTGCGCTGACCAATATCCAGACAATAAAATACTTTGAAGAGAAGTTTAACCATCACCTGAGAGTTAATACTTGTCAACTACAAAATAGTGTATCTGTGTTCAGTTGAACTCTATTGACCGTATATACTTAAGAAAGTGTACCAAAATTCTAACTCTTATTCTCAATTCAAACATATACCAAAACATCTACTATGTCTCATGCACAATACTAGATCCAGTAACTGGCTTTAAAGGTTTTATTGGTAGGAAAGCAAACATATAAACAGTAATTTCAATGTCACTGTTCTGAATGCTAGTGGTAATTTCTATAATAAAGCTATATCAAGGTGCTTTTCTTGATATAGAAGGAAAAACCATACATTGTGGAATAGAAGATATAGTGGGATATGGCAGGACTGTCAGGAAAAACTTAACAATGTTGCCCATGCTGTCTAGATACATTTGCTTTTACTGAGCATCCAATGCTATAGGATTGGGAAAGGAACTACAAAAGGTTTAGCATGTTACTTTAATTTATTCACACATCTAGTGCTATTGTGTGTCGTACAATCTTGACAAATAAGTTCATAATTTATTTTTAAATTAGGTATAATCCCACAAAGCCAGGAATTTAAATTGTGGTTGAAAGATCATGAATTCTTTATTTTCCAAAAAATGCTTATTTTTCCTCCAATGCTTTTCATTTTACCTCCTCCCAACTTCCTCCCAGTAAATTGAATGAAATGGTAACATTTAACAATATCTACAATACTCCAAAATCCTTTAAAAACTAATAAAATTCCACTGTTACTTGCTTTTACTTCTAAAATAAACAAAACTGAGTGAAAAGAACTAAGTAAAATCATATGGTTTGCTTAATGCAGACTGTAACAGCAGAAAGTAATTCTCAGTCTCAAATCAGGATTTATTCTGTGTATTGAGCACTCTGTAATTACAAAATCTATAGTATAATAGCTACAGAGCTATTTATTATAGAAAAAATGGCAGTTATTTAAATTTGCAATACATTTCCATCTTATCCATTCTGTCTTTGATGGAAAACTTTGGAGTCATAGTGAAGAATCAATTCATGAAAAAAAGCTGGCTGACAGAATTATACCTATTCATTTTAGTAAATACTGCCATAAGATAAAGCTTACAACATGGATACCGCACACACACAAAAGAAAATTACAGGTCAGTATCACCAATGATAAAATCATCAGCAAAACACTAGCAAACTGAATTCAACAATACATTAAAAGGCTCATATACCCTGATCAAGTGGGAATCATCCCATAGATACAAGGATTTTTCAATATCTGCAAATCAATCAGTTGTGATACACCACATTAACAAACTGAAGAATAAAAAACCTATGATCATCTCAACAGATGCAGGAAAAGTTTCTGATAAAATTCAACATCTACTATGATAAACACTCTCCAGAAATATGGGCACAGAGGGGAAGATACCTCAGTATGATAAAGGGCACACAGGACAAGTCTGCAGCCAACATCACATCCAATGATGAAAAGCGGAAAGCATTTCCTCTAAAATCAGAAACAAGACAAGGATACCTAATCTTGCCACTTTTATTCAACACAGTTTTGGATCCTAGCAGCAATCACAGAAGAAAAACAAAAGGAATCTTAATTGGAAAGGAAGAAGTAAAACTGTCACTGTTTGCAAATGACTAAAAATACTATACAGAGAAAATCCTAAAGATGCCACCAGAAAACTACTAGAGCCCATCAGTGAAAAGTTGCTAAACACAAAATTAAAATACATAAGTCTGTTGCATTTCTATACACTAACAATAAAATATCAGAAGAGAAATTAAGGAAACAATCTCATTTACGATAGCATCAAAAAGAATAAAATACCTAGCAATAAGCCTTCCTAAGGAGACAAATGATTTGTATTCCAAAAACTTTAAGACGCTGATGAAAGAAATTGAAAATGACAGACAGATGGAAAGATACATCTGCATTCTTGGACTGGAAGACTCAGTATCATTAAAATGACCATGCTACCCAAGACAATCTACAGATTCAGTGCAACTCCTATCAAATTACCAATGACATATGTATGGAAATACAAAAGACCCCAAATAGCCAAAACAATCTTGAGAAAGAAGAATGGAATCACACTCCCTGACATCAGACTATATTATCAATGCAAACCTACAGTAATCAAAACAGTATGGTACCAGCACAAAAACAGAAACATAGATTAATGGAATAAGATAGAAAGCCCAGAGATATACCCATGCACACATGGTCAATTAATCCACAACAGAGGAGGCAAGAATACACAATGAAGGAAAGAGTCTCTTCAATAAGTGGTGCTGGGAAAACCAGACAGCTATTTGTAAAAGAATAAGAGCATTCTCTAACAGTAAGTACAAAAACAAAATTCAAAATGGGTTAAAGACCTACATGTAAGACTGGAGATTATAAAACTCACAGGGGAAAACATAGGCAGAACACTCTTTGACATAAACCACAGCAATATTTTTTTGGATTGGTCTCCTAGAGTAATGGAAACAAAAGCAAAAATAAACAAATGAAACCTAATTAAATGCTTTTGCACTGCAAAGGAAACCATAAACAAAATGAAAAGACAACCTATAGAATGTGAGAAAATATCTGCAAACAATGCATCAACAAGGGACTAATTCCAAAATATACAAATAGCTCATACAGCTTAATATAAAAAACAAACAAAAAGCAATCCACAAAATGGACAGAAGACCTAAATATTTTTCCAAAGAAGACATAGAGATGGCCACCAGGCACATAAAAAGATGTTCAACACTGCTAATTATTAGAGAAATGCAAACCAAAACTACAATGAGATATCACTTCACACCAGTCAGAATGGCCATCATTAAAAAATCTACAAACAATAAATGCTGGGGAGGGTGTGGAGAAAAGGGAACCCTCATGCACTGCTGGTGGGAATGTAAACTGATACAACACTATGGAAGATGGTAAGGAGATTCCTTAAAAACTAGGAATAAAGCCACCATATGACCCAGCAATCCCACTACTTGGCATATACCCTGAGGAAACAAAAACTGAAAGACACATGTACCCCAATGTTCACTGCAGCACTATTTACAATAGCAAGAACATACGTAACAGCAAGAAGCTGTTACACATATACAATGGAATACTACTCAGTCATGAGAGGAATGCATTTGAGTCAGTTCTAATGAGGTGGACGAACCTAGAGCTTATTATACAGAGTGAAGTAAGTCAGAAAAAAATATAAATATTGTACACTGATGCATATATATGGACTAAAAAGATGAATTTATTTTCAGGGTATCAATGAGAAACATAGAGAACAGACCTATGGACACAAAAGGAGGGAAGGAGGAAGAGGGTGAGATGTATGGTGAGAGTAACATGGAAATTTACAATACCCTATGGAAAATAGACAGCCAATGGGAATTTGCTATATGACTGAAGGAGCTCAAACAGGGGCCTTGTGACAATCTAGAAGGGTGGGATGGGGAGGGAGATGGGAGGGAGTTTTGGGAGGGATGGGACATGGGTGTACCTATGGCTGATTCTTGTTGATGTATGACAGAAAACCACAAAATTCTATACTGCAATTATCCTTCAATTAAAAAAATAAAATGGCAAAAAAAAAAAAAAAGTCTACAAATAATAAACACGGGAGAGGGTGTGGAGAAAAGAGAAACTTCCTAAACTGGAGAACAGTATGGAGGTTCCTTAAAAAGCTGAAAACAGAGTTACCATACAATCCAGCAATCCCATTTCTGGGCATGTATCTGAAGAAAACTCTAATTCAAAAGGATATGTGCACTCTCACGTTCACAGCAGCATTGTTTACAACAGCAAAAAATGGAATCAATCTAAATGTCCACAAACAGATGACTGGATAAAAAATATGAAATATTACTATTAATTTATTACAGAATATATATTATGGAATATTACTGTCATAACAAGAAAGAAATAATACAACATGGATGGACCTAGATATTATCACGTTAAGTAAATCAGACAAAGAAAGACAAATATCACATGACATCACTTATATGTAGAATCTAAAAAAAAAAAAATGACACAAATGAACTTATTTACAAAATAGAAATAAACACAGAAAATAAACTTATGGTCACCAAAGGGGAAAAGGAAGGAGGAATAAATTAGGAATTTGGGATCAATAGATATGCACTACTATATATAAAATAGATAAACAACAATGAAAAAAAATCTGAAAAAAAAATATATATATAACACTGATTCACTCTGCTGTACATCTGAAACACTGTAAATCAACTACAATTTTTTAAAAAGAATTTTAAAAAAATATAAAGTCTGCAACATGCAATACTATTATTCAATATAAGGAAGAAGCAGGACACAACCTAACAAGGAAAAAAGTCATTTTCCAGTAATCTATAACATCATTGTCCATGACACATTTAAAACCCAAATATTTATTTCATAAGGAAAACAAAAATCTCAAATGCTATCTTGCTTAAGGAGATGCTGCTATGAAATATTTTAAATTTTCCATACTATTGTATAATCATATGAGCTCACAGATGTTACTGTAGTTAAGTACTGTGTTATGCTATGAAAGGCAAAAGGTGAGGAAAACAGTTCCATCTCTGAAAGAACTTATGACTAATGGGAAACATAGACAAAGAAATAGGCAATTACAATGAAGTATAACTAGTACCAGAAAAGGTAAGACATAAGAATAAGGCACTCTAAGACCACATAGAACTGGTATTTAACCTAAGCTTGTGAATTCAAATAATGCTCCTTAGAGAAAGTGATGGTAATGTGCCACCTGAAGGATAAATAGTACTTAAATATGCAAAGAGTGTTGAGGTGGAGTAAGAGACAGGAAGGTCAGAGGGGAAAGCAGACGAAACCGTCTAAGCAGACAGAATCTTGATCACATAGGAGCGAGAGCATACAAACGCCAGCAGTCAGGGATAGCAAGTAGTTCACCACAGCCAAAATACAGTTTGCATATGGCTGGAGACTGGGCCAGAATGGAACTGAGAAGAGGATGAACGTCAAAGAATGAAAAGAAGATGCAGGCAGGGACTATGAAAGGCTTTCTGACATGTTGAGAAGTTTGGACTTTATCCTACAGGCAACACAGAGAACAAATTAGGACCAAAGACAAGAAGACCAGTTAGGAGGTAGGATGAAAGTAACTACAGTTGCAGTGAGTATGGAAATTGAATGAGAGTTAGGAAAATGAATACTAGAACTGAATGACACTGATAGGAGGCCTAAGAGGGAGAAGACAAGAATGATACCTAGGTTTCTGGCTCAGATAACTGGCTGGGTACTGATAACAATAACTAAGGGAAAAATGAGAGGAGCAATGAAAGAGATGATCATTATCAAATTGTTTCAGACATACTGTGATTAAGATGCCTGTGGAAAATCAAATGGGTAGTTCTAAGGGTCTAAAATTCAAGAAAAAGATGCAGTTATATATCTTAATAAGCCAGTCCTCTAGCAGTAGTACAAATTACTGTTTCTTTGGTTGAAAAGTAAATAATCACTAAGGTAAAACATCAAAGATCCAACTTGAATTTTTAAATGTTACTAAAACATTTTCTACTCTTATTTGCCATGTACATAGGCTGAATTCCTTGAGTAAAAAGTGTATATGATACAAATGAACTATACACATTTAAGCTTTCGTGTAAACAGATGGTAACTGAAGTCACAGCAGATAATGAGATAGAAGAAGAGTATACTAGTTGCCTATTGCTGCCATAACAAACTACCACAAAGTTGGTGGAGTAAAACAACATAAATTTACTCTTACAGTTCTGGAGGTCAGAAATCCAAAATGAGTCTCACAGGCTAATAATAATCAATGTGTCACAAGGCTGGTTCCTTCTGGAGGCACCAAGGGAAAATCCCTTCCTTATCTTTCCCAGCTTTTATAGTCTGCCTTACCATGTGGTCACATCACTCTAGTCTCTGCTTCTGTGGTGGCATTTCCTTCTCCTCTGACTCTTCCTGTGTCCTTCTTATAAGAATCATTTTTATTACATCAGGCCCAAAAGGATACGTTCCCATTTCAAAAGCCTCAATTTAATCATACCTATAAAGTCACTTTTGCATTCAAGGTAATATTCATATGTTCTGGGGATTAACACATGGACATTTTAGAGTGAATGGGTATTATTCAGCCTATCAGAGTATGCAAAGAAACAAGGTATTGGTAATTTTTAAGTTGAATGGTGAGTTCACATCAATTCATTTTGCGACTGTGCTTCCTAAACATATATATACATGTATATATTCATGTGTATATAAAGTATTATATAATATAAAACACTTTTAAAAGAGTAAAGAACTATAAATCAAACTCTGAGAAACACTGCCAGTTCAAGGAAAGGGCAAAAGATGATGGGCATTCAAAGTGAGAAAAGCCAAAATAGAAGTGAAAGGAAGACTCTTTCAAGAATGAGAAAGCCATCCTTTTGGATTGTAAAGGCCGTGTAAGATAAGGACGGAGAAAGGTCTCCTCATTTAGCAGCAGGTTTACTATCGACCTTGATGAAAGCTATTTCAGTGGAATGATGGATACCAAAAATAGATTACACTGAGCTGAGGGGTGCATGGGAGGTCACAATCTGGAAAAAGCCAGGTGCAGATACATCTTTTAGATACTCGTGAATAAAAAACTAAATAAACACAAAATCCAAGATGCTCCAATAATCCAAGAAGAGGAACCAGAATCTAGGTAAGATTTACAAAAGGAGGGGATGAAAAGGAGAAGAAAGGAACAAACACTAAAAGAAGCTACAAGAATAATGATAATAATGATTCTGTTGTTACAATTTAGTGGAGAAGGTAATGGCACCCCACTCCAGTTCTCTTGCCTGGAAAATCCCATGGGCGGAGGAGCCTGGTAGGCTGCAGTCCATGGGGTCGCTAAGAGTCAGACACGACTGAGAGACTTCACTTTCACTTTTCACTTTCATGCATTGGAGAAGGAAATAGCAACCCACTCCAGTGTTCTTGCCTGGAGAATCCCAGCGATGGGGGAGCCTGGTTGGCTGCCGTCTATGGGGTCGCAGAGTCGGACACAACTGAAGTGACTTAGCAGCAGCAGCAGCAGCATATGCCAGGCACTGCCCTAAATACTTCATATATACTTTATGAAACAGAGGGTATTACGTCCAATTTACACAACAGAAAACAAGCACAAAGACAGAGCCAAGCATAGTCAGAGCTGGAATTCAAATGTAGGTAGAGTTGACGCTAAAACATGTGCTTCTAAATACTGTATTAACTGATGTGATGGCTCCAATGGAGTAGTTCAAGAACGAAAAAGCTAAAAATATGGCCTGGCAGCATGGCTACTATCAGCAGTTAACAGAAAATCTCTAGAAAGCAGTTTTTCCCAAAACTAGAGTCAAGGACACTTAGCAAAGAGACTATTAAGAGAGTTGGCCACATCAACAGTTTGAACTTAAAGCCAAAAGATTAAATTTGGGACCAAAATAAAAACTCGAGTCCTAAAAGGGGCCATTTACAAGCAGTAATTAAGAGGCATGAATACTTAAACCAGTAACTTCAGTAGCAGCAGAATACCAATGTTTTAAGTCTCAACTAAAGGAAAAGGAAGAGGAATTTGTGAAAGAACCCCTGATGCACTGTATGCATCCCAGAGCTAACTGTGCACTACTATGGTCTGCTAGGACATGTTAATAAGCTGCACAACAAGCTGTCACCATAGTGATCAGTCACAGACAACAGCGGAACGGGAGCATGAGCCTAAAAGGCAGCAGCAGAAAAAGTCCTCAAAACTATCATTAAATCATTTAGGCAGTATCAGTGAAGGGAAAATCTATGCTCATTCACCCAGGTTACTGGTCACTAGCTGGATGTGTTACATTCTCAAATTCAAAGAAAATTCTATAGGTTGATCTTTGTCTGCTGGGGTGTTATACAGGCACTGGTCAACTGGTACATAATACAGGAGTATTGTGCCATCGTGAATTCCTTAAACATGGCACTGTCCTCTCCTCTGGAGAACTTCCATTATTATTTACAGTTAACTGAGTTGTAAGACTTCAGTTTCCTGATCCTCTGTTATGTCCTTCAAAATACTGGTGAATAAAGCAAATTCTAAAAAATATGAGTTATTCACAACCCTAGGAATAGATTGTGCTGTGCTTAGTCACTCAGTCATGTCCAACTCTTTGCGACCCTATGGACTGTAGCCCACCAGGCTCCTCTGTCCATGGGGATTCTCCAGGCAAGGATACTGGAGTGGGTTGCCATGCCCTCCTCAAGGGGATGTTCCCGATCCAGGGATCAAACCCAGGTCTCCAGCTCTGCAGGCAGATTCTTTATCTTCTGAGCTACCAGGGAAGCCCAAGAATAGATTAAACTATAAAATAATCATCACTAGATCATCTAAAATGAGATCATTCACTTCCATGAAATAACATAAAGCAATTACCACAGTGTCTAAGTGTTCTAATAGAGAAGGAAACCCACACCAGTGTTCTTGCCTGGAGAATCCCAGGGATGGGGGAGCCTGGTGGGCTGCCTCTATGGGGTCGCACAGAGTCGGACACGACTGAAGTGACTTAGCAACAGCAGCAGCAGCAGCTAAGTGTTCAATAAATTATAGCTATTAAAATTATTATTATTAGCACCCTCAAAGTAACCAATACCTTTGGTGCTCACATTACATTCCCTTGACCTATTTTTCATTTCAGCCCCAGCAGCTCAGACTCACGTCATCATCCAGTATTCCAACTGAAGTGAACCCATTATGCCTCAGGGTCTTAAGGAGCACTATAATAACTCAAAAGCACAAAAAAAGCTAACACCTTCAACCAAAAGCGAACAAGAACCAGTGGGTAAATGTCCGAGCCTTCCAGCTTTAAAATGGATAATACTGAAAGGCATTCTGTATGATTCTTAGGTGATTCCATTGAAATTAAACCTCTTACTGCTCACTGCAAGCAATCTCATTTATCACCCTTTTTTCCTCCTTCCCAGTCTCACTCCAGAGCTCCTCACTTCTAGTTCCTAGGTCAGTTTTCAAATAAACCATCTATATCCATATTTTTGTTTCATACTCTTCTTTGGGAAATGCCAATCTACGACAAAGCTCACCCATAAGGCCCTAAAAAATGATCATCCAGCCTCTGCTTGAACACTTCTATCCTACTATGTTCATCCTCAAAGCAGATGTTCTAAGGGTACACATTCTAGCAAAGTGCAGAAATGCAATCTTGGAGACTAGAAAAGAATTACAAATATTTACTGAATGAGTGAACAAACTTTAACAAGCAAAGTGCCAGAGTTCTTTAAGAAAAAGGTAAGAGGTCAGTCTACACAATATATACAGACATTATTTGTTCTCTGGACACGACTGAGCAACTGAACTGAACTGAACTGAAGGATACTATAAAATATTACTGGTTTTTAATTTTTCTTCAAGAGGCCCAGCTTTCATTACAACTGACTTCCAGAGTTCCTATAATCTACATGCATGATACCTGTAGGATAACTAACATGTATCCTGTTGTATGGTACAACAGGAATAATAAAATTACAAACAATGACTGTAGTCTGTTTAATCTGACTCTGTCAAATATTCCCAAGATTTGGTACCAAAGAAAGGGATTTTTAGTCCCTTTCTAATGATAAAACTATGAGATATAAGCCTGAAAACACTTTCATCAGCTATATCTGCCACACTGAAAAAAACCAACCTGACATAGTAGTTGACAAATGACACAAATTAGAGAGTCTGGTGGCTTTCTAGCTCTGATCCCTGGGACCAGTTAGCTACCCCGCCCCTTCCATTGCTTGATGATATAAGTCAATTGCCTTTTCCTGACTGTGCTACTTGTTTGAGTTTCTAGGCTACTGTCACTTGTCACTGAGAACAGTCTAAAAGAAGAGCTAGTATAAAGATTCTCTTGAGAATCCCTTGGACTGCAAGAAGATCAAACCAATCAATCCTAAAGGAAATCAGTCCTGAATATTCATTGGAAGGACTGATATGAAAGCTGAAGCTCCAATAATTTGGCCACCTGATGCAAAGAACTCATTGGAAAAGACCCTGATGCTGGCAGAGACTGAAGGCAGGAGAAGGGGACAACAGAGGATGAGATGGTTGGATGGCATCACCAATTCAATGGACACGAATTTGAGCAAGCTCTGGAAGTTGGTGATGGACAGGGAAGCCTGTGTGCTGCAGTCCATGGGGTCACAAAGAGTCAGACATGACTGAGGGAATGAACTGAACTGATTGATCCCTTGCCTAAACTTAATGGAACTGCAAACTTAGAAATGAGCACTTCAAGAGAAGCATCCTATCCCAAGAAGCTAGAAAGAGAAGTAACAGAAATGTGTGAGTGTGTAAATCATCCATTTTTTTTTCTATTTGTTTTCTCACGAACCAAGTGGTATACATGGAAACCTAAAAGAGCCAAAAACTAGAAGCAAGGAAATCTTTTTTTTCATTCACTGAGGTGTTGGTCCTACCTTCTTATTAATAGAATGACAACCTCAATGAGGTACAGAGATTGGACAGAAGAAATAAACAGTCCCTATTCACAGAATGCATGATTACCTACTTTAAAAAATCCCAAGGAATCTACAAAATACATAGAGAACTAACGAATGAACTTAGCAAGGTTGCCTGCAAAGTCAAACACACAAAAAAACAATCCTATTTCTATACATGGCAACATTCAATTAGAAACTGAAATCTTAAAAACAAGGCTATTTACCATAGCTCCCCCAAACTGAGATATGTAGGCATAAATAGAACAAAACATATAGGATCTGCACATTCAAAACTATGAAATACCAATGAAAGAAATCAATAAATACATGAAGACACATCCATGTATATGGATTGGAGGGGTCAACATAATAAAAATGACAACTCAGGACTTCCCTGGTAGCCCAGTGTTTAAGACTCCGATACCACAACTAAGAGTTTGCATGCAACCAACACCCAGTGCAGCCAAATAAATATTTTATTTTTAGAAATGACAACTATGCTCTGATTTTGTTGTTGTTGTACAGTTGCTAAGTCATGTCTGATGCTTTGCAACCCCATGGACTGTAGCACACCAGGCTTCCCTGTCCTCCACTATCTCCCAAAGTTTGCTCAAACTCATGTCCATTGACTCAATGATGCTAACAATTTCATCCTCTGCCACCCACTTCTCCTTTTGCCTTCAATCTGTCCCAAGATCAGGTCTTCACATCAGGTGGCCAAAGAATTGGAGCTTCAACTTCCACATCAGTCCTTCCAATGAATATTCAGGACTGATTTCCTTTAGGATTGACTGATTTGATCTCCTTGCTGGAGGGATCTTGAGGGACTCTCAAGAGTCTTCTCCAGCACTACAATTCAAAAATATCAATTATTTGGCGCTCAGCCTTCTTTATGGTCCAACTCTCCTCAAATTAATCTATAGATTTAAAGCAATACCAATCAAAATCCCAGCTGGAATTTTCAGAAATATGGATAAAATGATTCTAAATTTTAGATGGACAAGCAAAGGAACTCAAATAGCTAAAAAGTTATTGAAAAAGAAGAATGAAACCGGAAGAATCACAACTCCTCAATTACAATACATTAACCATAAAACTACAGTAATCAAAGTCTGTGTGGTAATGGCAAAGGGATTTAGATCAATGGAATAAACCCTGACAAATATTACTGAACACTGACAAAGGTCCAAAAACAATTCAATTATAAAAGAATAGCCTTTACAATAAACGGTGTTGGAACAAAGGTACATCTGTATGCAAAAAAATTAACCTCAACTTAAATCTCACATTTTATATAAAAATTCACTCAATATGATCATAGATCTGAATAAAAATATTTCAAAGCCTCAGTAAGAAAACAGAGTAAAAAATATTCATGCCCTAGGGTTAGGCCAAGAGTTCTTAAATACGACAACAAAAGTACAATAAATAAGAGAAAAAGGCTGGTGAACTGGACTATCAGTATTAAGAACTTTTACTCTCGAAAAGATACTGTTAAAAGAATGAAAAGAAAAGCTACAGATGAGCAGAAAATATTCGCAAACCACATGTCCAACAACGGACTTATAGCCAGAGTACTTTAAGAACTCCAAAATTCAACAATAAGAAAATAGACACCTCAACTTAAAAATGGGCAAAAGATATAACAGACACTTGGCCTCAATATTATCAGCTATCGGGAAATACATATTAAAACCACAACAAGTTATCCATAATGGAAATGCAAATCAAAACCATTGGATACCACTTCATACTCACTGGGACAGTTATAACAAAAACAGTAATAAGTGTTGGCAAGGTTGTGAAGACCCTCATTCACTGCTGGTGGGGATGTAAAGCGGTGCAGCCAGTTTGGAAAGAGTCTGGCAATTACTCAGAGGGCTAAACACAAAGTTATCATATTATCCAGCAATTCAACTAATCTGGATACACCCAAAAGAATGAAAACCTGTGCCACACAAAAACCTGTACACAAATGTTCACAGTACTGCTGTGTGCCTTTGCAACCCCAAGAACTGTAGCCCGCCAGGCTTCTCTATCCATGTAATTTTCCCAGTAAGAATGCTGGAGGTTGTTGCCACTTCCTCCTCTAGGGGAATCTTTCTGATCCAAAGATTGAACCCATGCCTCTGGTGTCTCTGGCATTGGTAGGCAGATTCTTCACCACTGGGCCACCTGGGAAGTCAATGTTCATAGAACATTATTCATACTAACCAAAAGGTAGACACTCCCAATGTCTTATCAACTTGTGGATAAACAGTGTGATATATCCATTCAACAGAATATCATCGATCAATAAAAATGAATAAAGTACTGATACATGCTACAATTCAGATAAACCTGAAAAACATTAAAAGAAGCCAGTCACAAAAGGTAACATATAATTCTCTTGGTATGAAATGCCCAGAGTAGGCAAACTCAAAAGACAGAAAGCAGATCTGTGGCTGGCTAGAGCTAGGGAAAGGGAAAAACATATAGTGAAGGCTAATGAGCACAGGATTTCTTCTTGGAGTGATGTTCTAAAACTGACAGTGAACAGTAGCAGTTTACAACTCCGCTAAGTTGTATCTGACTCTTGCAAATCCATGGACTATAGCCTGCTAGGCTCCTTTGTCCACATGGACTGTAGCCTGCTAGGCTCCTTTGTCCACGGGGTTCTCCTGGCAAGAATATTGGAGTGGGTTGCTATTTCCTTCTCCAGGGGATCTTCCCAACCCAGGACTCGAACCCAGGTCTCCTGCACTGCAGGCAGATTCTTTACCAACTGAGCTATGGGAAGCCCGTAAATATACTGCTGCTGCTAAGTCGCTTCAGTCGTGTCCGACTCTGTGCGACCCCGTAGACGGCAGCCCACCAGGCTCCGCCGTCCCTGGGATTCTCCAGGCAAGAACACTGGACTGAGTTGCTATTTCCTTCTCCAAGTAAATATACTGCTGCTGCTGCTGCTAAGTCGCTTCAGTCGTGTCCAACTCTGTGCGACCCCAGAGATGGCTAGAAACCATCAAATCATATATTTTCTATGAGTGAATTATATGGTAATTATGTCTCAATAAAGTTGTTTAAAAAAAAGACAACGAATTATTATACACCAATTAAAATGGTTGAATTTAAAAATATTGACAATACCAATGTTAATAAGGATACAAAGCACCTAAATTTTATACACTGCTGCTGGAAAAGCAAAATGGTACAACTACTCTGGAAAATGGTTTTGCAGTATCTTATAAAGTTAAAGTATATTACCTGAGCCTTCCCTAGTGGCTCAGTGGTAGAGAATCCACCTGTCAATGCAGGAGACGCCGGTTCAATCCCTGGTCTGGGAAGATCCCACATGCCGAGGAGTAACTAAGCCCATCTGCCACAACTATGGAGCCTGTGCTCTAAGGCCCAGGAACTGCAACTACGGAGCCCGTGCACCGCAGCCACTGAAGCCCCCTTGCAGTCTAGAGCCCATGCTCTGCAATGAGAGAGGCCATCTCAATGAGAAGCTCACACACCAAACTTAGAAATCCCCACTCACTGCAGTGAGAAAAAAGCCTATGCACAGCAATGAACCCAGAACAGCCCCCCAAAAAGTGTATTACCTATGGCCCAGGAATCTCCCTCCTAGATATATATGCTACAGAAATGAAATGTTTACACACAATCTTGTATACAAATGTTTAAAAGTGGCTCTATTTACAACTGCCAAAAACCAGAAATAATTCAAAAGACCTTCCGGGGGTAAATGGATAAACTGTGGTACATTCAAACAACGGAATATTATTTAGCAATAAGAAGAATGGGTTATTGATACACACAACTTAGAAGACTCTCGAAGGCATTATGGTGAATGAAAGAAACCAATTTTCACAAGATTGTATACCATATGGTTCCATTAATATTACAGTCTCAAAATCACAAAACTAAGGAGATGAAGAAAAGATTATTTGTTGCCAGAGATTACAGGGGAAGAGAAGGAGTTTTTTGGGGTATTTTGTTATTCTGTACCCTGATGACTGAGGTAATCACACAAATCTATACATGTGTTAAAATTCTAAAAACTGTTCACCAAAGGAAGATAGTGAATTTTTCTTAATAATTTAAAAAAATTTTAAATGTTAAATCCAGTCAAGAGTCAACTCTTTTATGATTTCAATTTGCTAAACTACCACATTTGATCACCTCATTTAGTTAAAAATACAGTATATAGTTCAAAGATAGATACTGGAAAAATGTAATACATCCTAAGGAGTACCAAGAAGTAGTAAAGCATTAGGAAATTTGGTCATTAATTAGGGGTAAACAAACTAGACATGCTAAGCCTGGAGCAAGAACTCAGAGGGAGAATGACTGATGACAAATGTCTTCAATTAACTGAAGGGCTGACATATGTATAAGGGTTACAATTTTTCCATATAGTATTAAAGAGAAACTTCATTTACCAGTAAATTTAAATAAAGTACAGAGGGCTTTCTAAGGCTAGAAGTTCACCGTATATTCCTCAAGTGCTAGATAATCAAGAAGCAGAAAGTTCTGGGGATTCCTGCATTAAACAAAGGATCAGACAGGATGATCCGAGAGTTTTCTTTCACCTCAAACATTCTATGAATCTATGAACTATAACTTCTACAGTTAACCTACCAAAGTAGAAGACACTGAAAATCAAAAAGGTATCCCTTTGTGTCAAAATATCACCTTTCATTGCACAAAAATATTTAATAGCACTCTAAGTTTCCAATTTTAAAAAGACCAAATAAATACAAAACCTTAACAAAAGCCTTATTAAGACCTATTTTATTTCTTTAAATTTCATTTGTACTAAGGACATTAAATTTAAATTATTAATGACTAATTAAAGCTAATTTCATTAGACATAAAAGACAAAAGTTACAAATATAAATTTCATGCAAACTTCTATATTGAAGAAATTTCTTGAAAAAGTACTCTTTCCACACAAAGGGTGGTAGTCCTCAAAAGAGCCAAAACATCTGTATTCACTTTAAAGCTCATCAGGACAGACTGACATTTTTAGGAGAAGCATATGGCTTGCTGAACAGTCATCTAGAACAGGATCTTTTGTCTAGTAAACCTATTCAAGGACCATTTACTTATGTATGGAGTGGCTGAATAAAGAAAAGAACATATTTTTGAGTCCTAGAAAACACAAAGAATTAAATCCTTCATCTAGCTTTGTTAAGGATACAGCAAAACACATTACAAAAGCAGCCAGATCTTTACTCTCAGAGATAGTGCTCTCAAACATCTGAAACAATTCTAAGAAATCACTGAAACAAAAGAACTCTAGAAAAGCTTTCTTAGAGAACTATATCCAGCCAAAGACCACCTCCCTAAAAAAGTCATTTCCATTTTAAAGGATAAAACACTTTCTTCTTAAAACTCTGAAGGGCAGAGTTCAACAGCTGTGCTATATTAAACCTGAGCCCTTCCAAAAGGAAGAACAAGAGTCTCTGGAGAGTGAGTAACATGGCCTGCTTTCTCCAAAATTATCAAAATGCCTGCTTTGCCTCAAAGGAAAGTATCTCCTAGAAAAAGCCTCTATAAAATACATGGGTAAAAAACATAAAACTCAGATTAGGAAAATATACAAAAATAGAAGCATTTTTGCTGGTTTTTTAAAATCTCCACCTAAGGTAAAATGTATTTTGACATCCTTCAAGATACAGCATGGAAACTATTAAACAAAAACAGCAGTTTTCAGCCTTCCCTTCCCTTCAGAATCACTACAGAGGTAGATCTCAACCTAAACTTAGTGAGCCAATATATACTGGGACCAAGACATCTAAATTATTTATGCACACAACAGGTGATTTTGATGTACAGCAAGAGTTTAAAAACTGAACTTGAGCACGGTCCCATAAAGGAAAAAATTTAAGTCTAGACAGTAAAGTCAAAAAAAAAGTCACATTTGAGCAACTAGTTCTAAAGAACCTTAGTATTTTAATCTATGAAATACTATTTAATATTTAATACAATTTAATTTTAATTAAATATTTAATGTAACTTTTATATTTAATATAATTTAATATTTAATCTATTAAAATGCTCAGTAACAGAATTTGAAACAAATTCTGAATTGTTCTCATGCCATTACTTAAAGGACAAACGACTTCAAATAGTTTGCTAAAATATCCAAAGATTCGGATGAAAATTGTTATGAAGAATATGATCTCTGCAAAGATTCCATCAGGGTGTCTGGATACTGCAAACTGAAAAAAAAGTTACAATAAAGAGCTCATGTAGGACAGAGGAGCCTGATGGGCTGCAGTCCATAGGGTCACAAAAGAGTCAGATACAACATAGTGACTAAACAACAATTATATGTATTATCTGTCAACTTTTAAAAAGTTCAAGGCTGTAATCACAATAAAGTAAATTTCAGCCACCAACAAAACTTTAATTCTATTTTATTTTATTTTTTTAATTTTATTTTTAAACTTTACAATATTGTATTAGTTTTGCCAAATATCGAAATGAATCCACCACAGGTATACCCATGTTCCTCATCCTGAACCCTCCTCCCTCCTCCTTCCCCTACCCTCCCTCTGGGTCGTCCCAGTGCACCAGCCCCAAGCATCCAGTACCGTGCATCGAACCTGAACTGGCGACTCGTTTCATACATGATATTATACATGTTTCAATGCTATTCTCCCAAATCTCCCCACCCTCTCCCTCTCCTTATACAAAATTCTAGTAGGTTTATTTGCTTGGTATTCAAATCCATTATAAATGAAAAGCAGTAATGGAAATGCTAAAGGGGAGCAGAAAAGTCAAGGAAGGACACAAAAACACTATTAAAAAGCAGACACAAGAACTCAGAAAGCATAGCAGACACTTGATAGTTTTTAAAGGCAACAGAATACAATAACTTTTTCCCAATGATCACGAGAGTAAGGAAGAAAAATATCTTCAGTATAGCTTGTTCAATATACATAACATGTATCTTGTTTAAGAGGGAAAGACAATATAATCATGAAGTTACCTACAGTCTCTTATCAGAAATAATGACAAACTTTAGGGGAAAGACCCTTACCATACACACACACACAAAAAAAACCCCCAATTCCTCACTGGAGACTCTCATTGTATAAAAGGAATAGTGGAGTGAAAGTAAAGAGCATCAGATAGTCTTTCAAATAAAAAATATACCTTGCTAAAAGGAAAAAAAAAAAGAGAACACACGAGTTGTAGGTTACTATTATCAGACATAATATTTCTTCCTGCAAAAGTCACATATTCCTTTAGCTAAGTCAGACTATTTCCTAATAACGTAAACTTAAAAATGTTTCCTCATCTGAAAAATAAGAATAAAAACACCTAAGTTCGTAGGATTACTTTGAGAAATGAGATAACGAAGGTAAAGTCCTTGGCCCAGTGGCTAATACACAGTAAGTGAGAAATGTTAGCTGCTATTATTAATTTGTACTCAAAATAAACTTCACAAAAATGATTCTCAATGTTCACCAAAGGATATATATTTCATTTGAAATGGTCTTATCCTGTATTCACCCTATCCCCAAACAGAGACCTCTTCTAACATGTATTATACAGGAACCAAGTTGGCTCATTTGTCTTCACTAAGTCCCATGTACTATTATTAACTTTTAAAAACTTCAAGTAGCTTGCAGATAGCAAGTCTAATAATTACCTTTAGTTACTATTATTCCTAAAGAGTTCAGATGTTCCGTGAGTACACTTTCTCAAATAATTTCATTTCCGTATCTTTTTTAAATTTGAAAACAAAAGAGGAATCAGGACACTTCTCAAAGAAATGTATGAATACAAAAAAGATCTATTCATGAGACAACTTCAGTCCAGAAGTTAACAGGGTTTTAGGTGAATATCCTCAACTCAGACCAAAGCAAATGATTAGAAAAGAATGTGAGTTGTAGATATTTTATATCCACATTTAGTAGGTTATTGCCTACCTGGTTTTCACTGATGAGGCTATTAACAGAAATACTACCTATGGCTTCCTATTTTTCCTTACCATCTCTGAATATGTATTTACTCATCTATGTGATAAGCGTTGTTACTGTAAGACCCATTACACTAGGTGCTATGAAGTATAGAAAAATGAATTAAAAATCTTTTCATCCCTCCAAAAGCCTGTGACCTAATTACTGATATATCAGTGCATATACCAAAACCTGCTTATTTTCATGTGTATGTGTAAGGGTCAGTATAGGCTGTTATTCTGAGGTAGTCGACAATCCAAACATCTTTGTGGCTTATAACAAATTTTATTTCTTAGTCTCTTTATATTTTATATAACCTATAATAATCAGCTCTGCTTTTCCCCATGTTATCTTTGTTCCAGGATCTAGGCTGAAAGAAAAAAGCTCACCTGGGACAGCAGAGGAAAAAACAACATGGCAAAACATGGGAAAGTTCCTGGAGCTAGTGTCTGACGTGACCTAGCCATTTCTGGAGAAGGCAATGGCACCCCACTCCAGTACTCTTTCCTGGAAAATCCCATGCGCGGAGGAGCCTGGTAGGCTGCAGTCCGTGGGGTCGCTAAGAGTCGGACACGACCGAGCAACTTCACTTTCACTTTTCTTTTCTTTTTTTTTTATTATTTTTAATTTTTATTTAATTTTTAAACTTTACATAATTGTATTAGTTTTGCCAAATATCAAAATGAATCCACCACAGGTATACATGTGTTCCCCATCCTGAACCCTCCTCCCTCCTCCTTCCCCTACCATCCCTCTGGGTCGTCCCAGTGCACCAGCCCCAAGCATCCAGTATCGTGCATCGAACCTGGACTGGCATCTCGTTTCATACATGATATTTTACATATTTCAATGCCATTCTCCCAAATCTTCCCACCCTCTCCCTCTCCCACGGAGTCCATAAGACTGTTCCACACATCACTGTCTCTTTTGCTGTCTCGTTCACAGGGTTATTGTTACCATCTTTCTAAATTCCATATATATGCGTTAGTATACTGTATGGTGTTTTTCCTTCTGGCTTACTTCACTCTGTATAATAGGCTCCAGTTTCATCCACCTCACTTTTCACTTTCATGCATTGGAGAAGGAAACGGCAACCCACTCTAGTGTTCTTGCCTGGAAAATCCCATGGGCCGAGGAGCCTGGTAGGTTGTAGTCCATGGGGTCGCTAAGAGTCGGACAGGACTGGGCAACTTCACTTTCACTTTTTACTTTCATGCATTGGAGAAGGAAACGGCAACCCACTCCAGTGTTCTTGCCTGGAGAATCCCAGAGACGGGAGCTTGGTGGGCTGCCGTCTATGGAGTCGCACAGAGTCAGACACGACTAAAGCGACTTAGCAGCAGCAGCAGCAGCAGCCATTTCTGGTTAAGATTTCATTGGTCAAAACAAATCATTTGGCAAATGGGGCAGTGATGCATAATCCTGTCACAGGGAATGTAAATGTTATAAATAATAATATCATCTACCACGATATCCATCAACAAGATTAAAAAAAATAAAATATTCAGCCTATTTAAACCAATAATAAAATCAGCATATATTTAGGTAAAATTTACTATGTGCCAAAACATTATTCTAATATTAGACTAATTAGAATTAGTCTCTGCACAATTGCACTCATCTCAGAGGCTAGCAAAGTAATGCTCAAAATTCTCCAAGCTAGGCTTCAACAGTACATGAACCAAGAACTTCCAGATGTTCCAGCTGGATTTAGAAAAGGCAGAAGAACCAGAGATCAAATTGCCAACATCTGTTGGATCATCGAAAGAGCAAAAGAGTTCCAGAAAAACATATACTTCTGCTTTACTGACTACACCAAAGTCTTTGTGTGGATCACAACAAACTGTGGAAAATTCTAAAAAGATGGGAATACCAGACCACCTTACCTGCCTCCTGAGAAATCTGTATGCAGGTCAAGAAGCAACAGTTAAAACTGGACATGGAACAATGAACTGGATCCAAATTAGGAAAGGAGAACATCAAGGCTGTATATCGGTACCCTGCTTATTCAATTTACATGCAGACTACATCATGCGAAATGCCAGGCTGGATGAAGTACAAACTGGGATCAAGGTTGCAGGGAGAAATATCAATAACCTCAGATACACAGACGACACCACCCTTATGGCAGAACTAAAGAGCCTCTTGAAGAAAGTGAAAGAGGAGAGTGAAAAAGCTGGCTTAAAACTCAACATTCAGAAAACTAAGATGATGGCATCCAGTCCCATCACTTCATGGCAAATAGACTGGGCAACAGTGGAAAAAGTGGCAGACTTCATTTTTGGAGACTCCAAAATCACTGCAGATGGTGACTGCAGCCATGAAATTAAAAGATGCTTACTCCTTGGAAGGAAAGTTATGACTAACCTAGACAGCATATTAAAAAGCAGAGACATTACTTTGCCAACAAAGGTCCATCTAGTCAAGGCTATGGTTTTTCCAGTGGTCATGTATGGATGTGAGAGTTGGACTATAAAGAAAGCTGAGCACCAAAGAATTGAATCTTTTGAACTGTGGTGTTGGAGAAGACTCTTGAGAGTCCCTTGGACTGCAAGGTGATCCAACCAGTCCCTCCTAAAGGAGATCAGTCCTGAATGTTCATTGGAAGGACTGATGCTGAAGCTGAAACTCCAATACTTTGGCCACCTGATGTGAAGAACTAATTCACTGGAAAAGACCCTGATGCTGGGAAAGATTGAAGGCAGGAGGAGAAGGGGATGACAGAGGAGATGGTTGGATGGCATCACCAACTCGATGGACATAAGTTTGAGTAAGCTCTGGGAGCTGATGATGGATGGGGAAGCCTGGAGTGCTGTTGTCCATGGGGTCGCAAAGAGTTGGACATGACTGAGCGAATGAACTGAACTGAGAGTGCTCTAGACTCACTCTAAAGCAGGAGCTCAGAGTGTTAAAATATTTAACTAGTTTTTAAATCTCCTAAGAGGAATTCAACAAATATGTATGCTACTGATGAAAACAGACCAACTAATTATGGATATTTTTAATGAGGAAAATAAGCAAAACAATGAAACCTATTAGAAAGCACATTATAAACACTGCAAGCTCACAAAACTTGGTCTTGATACATTCCAGACAGCAAAAAGTAGCTCCCCTTCAGAGAGGAATTTGTTTATCCAGCAGAAGCCAATCTGCGGACTTTAAATGTCCTAATAACTGAAGCTCCAATACTTTGGCTAACTGATTCGAAGAAGCGACTCATTGGAAAAGACCCAGATGCTGGGAAAGACTGAAAGCAGGAGGAGAAGGGGCAGCAGAGGATAAGACAGTTGGATGGCATCACCGACTCAATGCACATCAGTTTGTGCAAACTCCAGGAGATAGTGAAGGACAAGGAAGCCTGGCCTTCTGCAGTCCATGGGGTTCCAAAGAGTCAGATATGACAGCAACTGAAAAACAAGTGTTTCTCAAATTTAGGCTGAGACAGTTTCTCAGCAAGGTGTAATATACAGAGAACTCTTATCAAACTTAGTACCTCTTACTCATTGAAGGTTCCTGCAAACTCATAATTTCATACTGGCTTATCTAAGTCTGAAAAATAAGATAGAGCAAGAGAATACAATACAAAACAGGCCTCACAAAAAGGTCCCATACACTTAGCTCCCACCAGTACTAACAGCACACCCTCTGAAGAACCTAAGGAGCTATATTTGAGATAAACACAAGACAGTCCAATCGAAAGAAGTGATAGAACAGGGCTAGGTGAGATAAGTATACATGAACAGGTTAAAGAAAACAAAACCACTGTATCAAATGTCCTGAGTCCTAAATACTGCTATTTTGAAATAAAATGCCATTTTTCTCTGGGCTTCCCTAATAGCTCAGCTGGTAAAGAATCCGCCTGCAATGCAGGAGACCCCGGTTTGATTCCTGGGTCGGGATGATCCACTGGAGAAGGGATAGGCTACCCACTCCAGTAATCTTGGGCTTCCCTGGTGGCTCAGCTGGTAAAGAATCTGCCCACAATGCGAGAGACCTGGGCTCAATCCCTGGGCTGGGAAGATCCCTTGGAGAAGACTAATATCTAAATAGTTAAACTTACTCTGGACAATCCCTTAGGAATGTCAGGGAAAGTAAGGAAAAGTGTAAGCCATATATCCAGGGTTTTCTCCCTTCTCCTTCAGTCCAGGGAAATGAGAAGCACCTGGAAACACACTCACTCTAGAGCAGGTGCTCAGTAACTGGACCAGCTGAAATCAACGACACCATTTAGTTTTTTCTGTCTTGTGTGTGCATGCTGTCTGGTTTTTAGTCTCTTTGGTTTTTTACAGATATACTGCAGTTAAATTCATACATTAATAAGTTAATGTACCAGTTAACTGCTTCTTTCCTTCTGCTAACAGTTCTTTTTTTTTTTTTAGTATTTGATCACTACTCCCTTCCTTACCAAGGGCCTTACTGATTCTCCCCTCTCATTTTACTTAAGTGATCTGAAATGTCACATCATTTGCAAATAAAGTAATAAAATACAATGAATTTAAGATGTATATCTCCCCATTAATGGCTCTCTTTCCACACTCCACCTTTCCAGATCCTCATTACTCACAAGTCATAATGTAAAGAGATTTTAAGGATAAAAAGCAAATACTATGTAAGAGAGAAGTGCCATACATTTCCCTCAAGATGAAATTAACAACATAAGCTCTTTAGGGAAAAAAAGAAAAAAATATATAGTAAAGAAAGCAAACAAGTGTATCATTTGACTTGGGTTTAAAATTTGCTTTGACTTTTAAGAATTTTAATATCTGAAACTGGAGAAGGAAATGGCAACCCACTCCAGTACTCTTGCCTGGAGAATCCCATGGATGGAGGAGCCTGGTAGACTACAGTCCATGGGGTCACAAAGAGTTGGACACGACTGAGCAACTTCACTCAATATCTGAAACAGTTCATCTTTACATGGTTTAAAGTTTTATTTTCAAATCTCTTCTAACACATTTGCAAGCAGAAACTCTTTAAATGTGGATAAGACTAATTACCAGAGTTTCCAAAATCTAGTATCTTAACTTCAACTACTATAAATTGCTAACAAAATGGCTGTGACTTAGACATACAGCACAGCCATGTTTTGTTTATTTTTGGCCACGCCCCGGAAGTTTGTGGGATCCTAGTTCCCCACCTGGGATTGAAGCTGGAAGGGCTTCATACTGGCTTATCTAAGCACTAGTGTGTGTTAGCTGCCCAGTCATATCCAACTCTTTCTGCCCCCATGGACAGTAGCCCACTAGGCTTCTCTGTCTATGGGATTCTCCAGGCAAGAATACTGGAGTGGATTGCCGTTCCCTTCGCCAGGGGATCTTCCTGACCCAGGGATCAAACCCTGGTCTCCTGCACTGCAGGCAGATTCTTTACCATTTGAGCTACAGGGAAGTCCTTCTAACCCCTAGACCACCAGGGAATTCCCTACAGCCACGTTTTGATTGGCCATGGACCCTTCAAATTTGCTCTCAGTTCAAGGGCTACTGTGAATTACTTGGAAATGCAAAATTAATCTCCATAGTATCTAGGAGAATAGCTAACCTGGGTCACCTCTATTCTAGACCTAGGTTAACCAGTGGAGTATCTTAGAGAAATACTTTACATTATTCAAGTTCCCCATAAGTAGAACAGTTAATTACAAACTTATACTTTTCAATGACACTATATTATGTATATGAGCTTCTCTGATGGCTCAGAGGTAAAGAATTCGCCTGCCAATGCAGAAACACAAGAGATGCGGGTTCCATCTCTGGGTCAGGAAGATCCCCAGAGAAGGAAAGGACAACCCACTCCAGTATTCTTGCCTGAAGAATTTCATGGACAGAGGAGCTGGGGGGCTACAGTCCATGGGATCGCAAGAGTCGGACACGACTTGGCAACTAAACAACAACAATAACAGTATTATGTATATATTGCCCTCAAGACTTTTAATAAGCCACTGACCCTACCTAGGGCATCTTTCCCATCCATCATCCACTATTTAAAACCTAAATAAAACTTATCTCCCAAAATCCTTTCTAATTAACTCTTTCCAACTCTCTGTATTCCCTTTATGTTTAATACAACACTAAACTAATTTCAATAGACTCTCTCTTCAATTTTTAACACTCCCATCCCTCACACCCCCTTCAGTTCTGTCCATCCAGTCTTTGCATCGCTGTTCTATGCACTCCTGCAGAAGACAATCAACAAAAGCTCTAGTTTATATTTGTACTAACAAGCTGTGAAAACAACAATTTAACAAAATAATAAATTATTCGCAAATAGAAATGCTAGATAGTATGTGTGTGGGCGCGTGAGCTGTTGTTATACTAAAACCAGGAAAATGCAGAAAAATAGGGAAATGGAGGATTAAGTAATGCAGTCAAAAAAGAAAACACCATCACAAAAATGCTTCAATGAAAAACAATGAACAACAACAATCTCTGAATTACAGTGAGGCTTTAATAAAATTCTACATGGGAAAAATCTCAGCATTACCACCAGCCTTTTAAAAATTACTTTCCAGTATTACTAGGAGCAGTAATTTTACTAACATTGAATTCCAACCAAGTTTTCCTCCCAAGCAGCCTGACAAATAAAATGTTTCAGTTCAGAAACCTAATCAATACCACTTAAAGTCGTGTAAGGGAAAGAGACATTCAACCCTCCAGTAAAAACTGGAGTGATGGGCAAACAGGTGAAAAATGGACGGTTTCAGAAAGAAGGGAAGAAAAATGAGACTCCGCCTCCTCTCTGGGGGCTCAAGCTCGGTTCATAGCTTCGGAGACAACCCCATACCCCAGACCTTCTTCTCCCATAGCAGCAATGCATGGTTCCAAGAAACCAGGGGTCTTCCTCTCCTCTCCCCGCATGCACGCCCCGACTCGCCTGGCCAAGCTCCCCTAGATCGCCCCAAATCCACCCGCCCTCTCCCGAGGAAAGGGTCAGCAAAGGACGTTTTCCCGAGGCCTTCTCCGGGATCCAGCTAGGAGAGACCTCCGCAAAGGTGGAGAGACCCGAGAAGCTTAAAGAAGAAGCCTCATAATCCTGTTACCTGGTCGAAACCTTGGAAACGGAAACGGCAGCTACAGTCGCTACCCTTCTCCCCCACAACGCTTGCCTCAGCGCCACTGACATTGAGACCGCCGCCATCTTGCTACAGGCAGACACTAGGACGGATCACCGCAAGGGACAAGCTTCCTTCGTTTTCAAGCCCATGGAACCGCAACGCAAAAGAGTAGGGAGGGTTTGGTTAATTTCATTATTGTTAGGTGTTTTGTTAAATAATGGAGTTTTAAAAAGAGGTGCAACGTTTGGTTGCAAGAGATAAGAAGGAAAATGGACGGAAGAAAAATGCAAGAAGTGCATTAAGTGTAAATATAAGCCTCATAAAGTATAATCCTTGTCTGTTAGGACTGGTTTACATACCGGTTAATGAAGAGACGGAAAGAAAATGCTTGAAAATTTCAACACCTGCAACTCATAATTTTTTCAAAGGACTCAATATAAGGGGCTGAGCCCACTAGAAGAGCTAGAGGGCTTGTTGGTGATTGAGAACCTAAAGTAGTGCTTTTCCAAAATGTTGCCAGATTCAGTTTGCAAGCCCTCAGGAAAGGGCTGTATTCAGTTTGATGTTCTGTAGTTGATTCTTATAATGATCATATTTTCCAAATGAAAAATCTAGACACATGGCCTGGCAAAAGATTTTTTTTTTTTTTTGACGTGTGTATTCATATGAAAAACTTATGAAACATACTATTTTATATCAGTCTTTTCCCAGTAAATCCTGAACGTAATCCATGGATATTAGACATACAAAACAAAAACTATCTTCTGAGGCAATTGTTAGTAATATGTTTGTATTGTGGACTACTAACCATAAGGACAATGATTAACTGTGGATTATAAAATAAAAAGTAGGTTCGTTGGTGGGGTGTGCTATTTTAGAGAACTTTTTTTAAGTTAGAATGCCCCTGCTTTTAAAATTAAGCAGGTGAAAACACTTTTTATTAAAAGAATAGTATTAACAGGTGGATGGGGAATGCCTTGGTTCTGCATTAAGGCCAAATAAAAGAAAACGAAATACATAAGGGAAAGGGGTTAAGAAAGAGATTGAGTGGGGAGTGCAATGGGATGGGTGTTTAAGAGGGAAGGGGACATAGGAATGCCTATGGCTGATTCATGTTGCTGTTAGGCAGAAACCAACACAATGCTGTAAAGCAGTTATCCTTCAATTAAAAATAAATTAATTCAAAGAAAAGATTGAGCACCACAGCACCTAGTACCAGAGAGAAAGCCTTGTCCAGGGAAAGAGGAAATGCACAGAAAGATGAAGGAAGAGATATCTCACAGAGAATTTTCTTTTAAATTTTTATTTTTGAAATAGATTTCACAGGAGGTTGCAAAAACAGTACCGAGAGCTCTTGTACAAACTTAACTCAGTTTCTCCCGTTGATTACGTCTTATATAATTGTTGTACAGTATGGAAGCCAGTATTTCAAATCCTGAAAGATGATGCTGTGAAAGTGCTGCACTCAATATGCCAGCAAATTTGGAAAACTCAGCAGTGGCCACAGGACTGGAAAAGGTCAGTTTTCATTCCAATCCCAAAGAAACGCAATGCCAAAGAATGCTCAAACTACCGCACAATTGCACGCATCTCACACGCTAGTAAAGTTATGCTCAAAATTCTCCAAGCCAGGCTTCAGCAATACGTGAACCGTGAACTTCCTGATGTTCAAGCTGGTTTTAGAAAAGGCAGAGGAACCAGAGATCAAATTGCCAACATCTGCTGGATCATGGAAAAAGCAAAAGAGTTCCAGAAAAACATCTATTTCTGCTTTATTGACTATGCCAAAGCCTTTGACTGTGTGGATCACAATAAACTGTGGAAAATTCTGAAAGAGATGGGAATAGCAGACCACCTGATCTGCCTCTTGAGAAATTTGTATGCAGATCAGGAAGCAACAGTTAGAACTGGACATGAAACAACAGACTGGTTCCAAATAGGAAAAGGAGTACGTCAAGGCTGTATATTGTCACCCTGTTTATTTAACTTCTATGCAGAGTACATCATGAGAAACGCTGGACTGGAAGAAACACAAGCTGGAATCAAGATTGCCAGGAGAAATATCAATAACTTCAGATATGCAGATGACACCACCCTTATGGCAGAAAGTGAAGAGGAACTAAAAAGCCTCTTGATGAAAGTGAAAGTGGAGAGTGAAAAAGTTGGTTTAAAGCTCAACATTCAGAAAACGAAGATCGTGGCATCCGGTCCCATCACTTCATGGGAAATAGATGGGGAAACAGTGGAAACAGTGGCAGACTTTATTTTTCTGGGCTCCAAAATCACTGCAGATGGTGATTGCAGCCATGAAATTAAAAGACGCTTACTCCTTGGAAGGTAAATTATGACCAACCTAGATAGCATATTCAAAAGCAGAGACATTACTTTGCCAACAAAGGTCCGTCTAGTCAAGGCTATGGTTTTTCCTGTAGTCATGTATGGATGTGAGAGTTGGACTGTGAAGAAGGCTGAGCGCCAAAGAATTGATGCTTTTGAACTGTGGTGTTGGATAAGACTCTTGAGAGTCCCTTGGACTGAAAGGAGATCCAGCCAGTCCATTCTGAAGGAGATCAGCCCTGGGATTTCTTTGGAAGGAATGATGCTAAAGCTGAAACTCCAGTACTTTGGCCACCTCATGCGAAGAGTTGACTCATTGGGAAAGACCCTGATGCTGGGAGGGATTGGGGGCAGGAGGAGAAGGGGACGACAGAGGATGAGATGGCTGGATGGCATCACTGACTCGATGGACGTGAGTCTGAGTGAACTCCAGGAGTTGGTGATGGACAGGGAGGCCTGGCGTGCTGCGATTTATGGGGTCGCAAAGAGTCGGACACGAGTGAGCGACTGAACTGAACTGAACTGATGGAAGCCAGGAAACTGACATTGATATGAAGTGTTTATGCATTCCTTTGTCATTCTATCACGTGTCAATTCATGAAACCCCTAGCAGAATCAAGATACAGAACTGTTCATCACCACAAAGATTTCCCCTGGTGTTACTCCTTTATATACCCACCTCCCAACCCCTGGCCACTACTACTGTTTCCACTTGTATAATTTCATATTTCAAGAATGTTGTGTAAATAGACTCGTAGTATATATAACTTTTTGACATTGGCTTCTTTCACTCTTCATAGTGCCTCTGAGATCCATTCATGGTATTGCATTTAACAATAGTTCTTCACTTTTTATTGCTGGGTGGTATTAGTATTCTGTGGTGCATTAGTCTAGATTCTCCAGAAAAACAAAATGAATAGGATATATATATATCTGGATTACCACAGTTTGATTAACCATTCACCTGTTGCAGAATATTTGGTTTGGTTAGGACTAGAGATGGCTGGATGGCATCACTGACTTGATGGACGTGAGTCTGAGTGAACTCCGGGAGTTGGTGATGGACAGGGAGGCCTGGTGTGCTGCTATTCATGGGGTCTCAAAGAGTCAGACACGACTGAGCGACTGATCTGATCTGATTACAGATAAAACTGCAATGAACAATCATGTACAGGTTTTTGTGTGGACATAAATTTTCATTTCTCTGGAATAAATGCTCAAATGTGCAATTTTATTTAGTTTCTTTAATAAAACTGCTAAACTATTTTCCAGAAAACCTGTACCATTTTTCATTCCCACCAACACTGTATGAGATCCAGATTCTCTGTGTCCCCACCAATATTTGGTATTTTTAATTTCAGTTCAGCTAACATAAATAATAGATGTGTAATGATAGTTCGTCAAGATCTTAATTTATATTCCCATGATGACTAATGATGTGGAATATCTTTTCATGTGCTTATTTGCCATTATGAGTATTCCATTCAGTTCAATGTCTCATATTTTGTCCATTTTCTAATTGCATTATTAGTTTTTTGCTATTTACATTTGAGAGGTTTTATGTAGTCCAGATATGAGTCTTTTATCAGATATGTGGTTCACAAATATTTTCTCCTATCTGTAGCTTGTCCTTTCATCCTCTTAACAGGATGTGTTGCTCAGTAAATATTTTTAATTTTGATGAAGCCCAGTTTAGTCATTTTTAAATTTATGGATTATGCTTTCTTTTGCTTCCATGTTTTACTTATTTTTATTGCGTTATAATTAACATGCAATATTGTAGTAGTTTCAAGTGTCTAAGAGTAATTCAGTATTTTTGTACTTTATTAAATGATTATGGCAGTAAGACCATTTGCCATCTGTCACCATACAAAGTTGTTATGACATTATTGACTGTATTCCCTATGTGTACGTTATATCCTCGTGACTTATTTATTTTATAGCTAGAAGTTTCTGCCTCTTAATCCCTTTCACCTATTTTGTCCGTCTCCCTACCCCACTCCCATCTGGCAACCACCAGTTTGTTCCCTGTATCTATGAGTCTGTTTCTGTTTGGTTTTGTTTGCCCATTTGTTTTATGTTTTACATTCCACATGTAAGTGAAATCGTACAGTATCTGTTTTTCTACATTTGACTTATTTCATTTAGCATAATACCCTCCAGATCCATCTATGTTGTTGCAAATGGCCTTCATTATTACTCGTGGCTGAGTAATATCCCATTTTATGTATAGACCACACCTTCTTTATTCATTCATCTATTGATGGATACTTAGGTTGCTTTCATGTCTTGTCTATTTTAAATCTTGCTGTAATAAACACAGTGGAGCATATATCTTTTCAAATCAGTGTTTTCATTTTCTTTGGATACATACCCAGAAGTTGATTTGCTGGATCATGTGGTAGTTCTATTTCTAATTTCTTGAACCCCCATCCTGTTGCTTTTGGTATCTTGTCCAAATACTGTTTACCAACCCTAGGTCCTAAAGATTTTCTGTTTTCTTGTAAAGGTTTTTTTGCCTCACCTTTTACATTTAATTCTATGATCCACTCTGAGTTAGTTTTTGAGTTAAGTTTTAAGTTAATAAGGTGTGAGGTATAGGTCGAAGTTCGGTTTCTTACCTGTGGATATCAATTGTTTTAGCACTATGCATTGAAAAGATTGTCCTTCTCTCATTGAATTGGTTTTGTACCTTTGTCAAAAAAACAGTTAGCCGTACTTGTGTGTGGCTATTTCTGGGTTCTCTATTTCAGGAGAATTTTAAGACTTTGATTTTAGATTAAATGTTTATGTTTGTTTTCTTTTTTAAGGAGTAACATATGATCTGTCAAAATATTCATAAGAGCAACTTACTATAGCCATGTTTCTAGTCCTATTAGCCTAAACCCAACCTTTCCACCTACCACTTACTGTGGTACCTTCCTTCTATGAATTTGCAATCCCCAGCAAAACCTTCACTCTCTGGTTTTTTTTTTTTTTTTGCCTTGACCTGTGTCTTCTGTGTTGGCAGGTGGACGCTTTATCACTGAGCCACCTGGGAAGCCTGAATCATAAGGTAGCTCCATTTTCAGTTTCTTGAGGAACCTGCATACTGTTTTCCATCATGGCTTTCTAATTTACACTCCCACAAACAGTGCACAAAGGTTTCCTTTTCTCCATACCCACAGCTCATGACCCCAAACCAGCATTGCCAATAATACACTCCTGTGGAATCTCTGGTTCTCCTGACCTTTAGCTGGATTTCCTCACCCACCCATACATGAGTTCCTTTCTGACTTCACATACACAATATAAGCCTAAGAATGAAACACAAATAACTTGCTGTGTGCTTTTTTTTTCCCCCAGCAATTTCACCTAAACTATAGATTCTACCACTAAGCTTAATAGAACGTCTAGGTCCAAATACCATTCTATTATCTCAGTAGGAGTATTAAAATATGAGTTGACTTTAACTTTTGCTTGCATTTATTGCAAGGTTCCCAGAATACTCCTCCTGAGCCACTCATGATGGCTAAATAAAATAGCAACCTAAAATACTTATTTTACTACCAACAATTACTCACTATCTAACTTTATCTGATCAGGACCTTTGTGCTAGCTGTTCTCTGTGGCTAGAATGCTATTCCTTGTGTCTGGAATAATCTCTCACCTTTCTGTCTCTCTCTCTCACAAATCACATTTTCAATGAGGTCCTTTCTGATTACCCTGTCTAAACTTTTGACCCCACCACAACACTTTCTATTCATCTTCCCTGCTTTATTTTCCCCCTTAGCATTTTTGTAAGTTTTAGCACTTTATGAACTTTCTATAATAAATGTGAATTATAAAAGAAGGGAGAAAACTGTCCAGTAGTTAAGATCAATCTTTTTCTACTTATGAATGTAAACTTTTTCTAACCAGGAATGTTGCCAGGAATAATTATTCTATTTCTGCAATTAACCAAATGAAGATATTTTACTTAGTTACAACAATTAGTGAACTATATAATTCTACTCTCCCTGTACCTGGAAATCTGCAGTGGCCTCTATTCAATTACCACCCTTATTCTGGCCTCCCATTTATATCCACTTTGGATATAAATGGAACACGTGATCATGTCACCTGTATAAATCCCTCCACTGGCTTACCAGTGTCCTCAGGATAAAGACAAAAATCCCTTCAGCTGATCTGACAGGCTCCATGCGGTCTGTTTCCACCTTCTTTGCTGTCTACCTACTGACTGCCCTACACTGAACCCTTCACAAACGGTCACCTACTGCAGTGCTCTTCTTTGCCTCTTCTCTAGTCACCCTCCTTGCCTTTCAGATCACAGCATAAGAGTCCCTCCCTGTGGTAGAAAATGTAGGTATCTTATTAGTATTTCCCACCTCCTCCCTTCCTTGATGACAGAGCCTGAATCCTACTATAGAGGATTTAAAAACTGTTGTATTCTTGCTTTTCCATCAGCTTGCAGCTAGCATATGGACATGGGCAAGGCCAAGAGATCTGACGTTCCTTCTGAGAAAACAGGTTTCTGGAAAAAAGAGACACAAGTAAGAATGTCTCTTTTTCTGGCTTCCTATACAGTTGTGTGAAGAAATAATGCCTTGAGCTGTCACATCTTCTCAGCAAGAGAGACAAATATAAGAACCTAGCCAACAAGAAAGGTTGGAAGAGCAGAGAGAGGGTAAGAGCCTAGGGCTTTAATGGCATTGTTGAGCTTCTGAATCAACCCTGATCAAAACACCTCTAGACTTATTATAAGTGGCTTAAGTGTTGAAGCCTCCATTTGTTAGATACCCTGTAGCTGAAAAGATTGTTAAAAGTGAAAGTCGCTAAGTAATGTCTGACTCTTTGAGACCCCATGGACTACACAGTCCATGGAATTCTCCAGACCAGAATACCAGAGTGGGTAACCTTTCCCTTCTCCGGAGGATCTTCCCAACCCAGGGATCTAACCCAGGTCTCCTGCACTGCAGGCAGATTCTTTACCAGCTGAGCCACCAGGGAAGCCCAAGAATACTGAAGTGGCCAGCCTATCTCTTCTCCAACAGATCTTCCCAATCCAGGAATCAAACCGGGGTCTCCTGCATTGCAGGCGCATTCTTTACCAACTGAGCTATCAGGAAATGTTTTTACTGATATTCTTTTTATCAGAGGTTTCACATGCAAGAATTACTTCTCTGACCTCCCTGACCATGTCAATTCCTCTTTTTATAGACCCATCTAGCATATCTTTCCTTTCAGAGCACCTCCTATGTTGCAGTTTCAATAATGCAATGTAGTCATCTCTTTCTCCAGAATGTAAAGTAAGTTCTCCAAGGACAGAGATCATATCCGTTTTTGCAGATCATTTTGCCTGTATCTGACACATAGCAAGACCCAAAGAAAGTGTAGAATCCATGAGTGAATGAATGAATGAAGCTATTAGAACTTTAAAAATATCAAAAATAAGGAGAAAGAGCCTTTTCTTTTTGCTACTTTTGCTCATAAAAAGTTGATACACATTGTTTTTAAGGTGATTTTTGCCTCAGGTCTACAGATCTTATTGGTTTCTAATATTTCATCTTTGATCAAGTACCATTTCATGAAGACCTTGGTGGGATACTGGGGATAGGGGTCAATGTTACCGGCAAAAGACCTGAAACCATAAATCTACCTTTTACTAGGCCTGCATTTTTTAAAAAATTTAATAACCCCTTTCATTTCCTTATTTCTCACATTTCAAATATAGGATATAAGCCTGAAAATGGAATGCAAATAATTTGCTGTGTACATTTATTTTTTTTAACAATTTCACCCAAACTATAGTTTCTACCACTAGGTTTAATAAATGTTTAGGTCCAAATACTATTTTATTTCAGATACGAGTATTAAAATATGAATTTTTTTTTCTGCTTCTTGCTTGCATTTCAAGCATGGTGGCCAAAAGAAACATTTAGTTTAGTTTTTCTAATGCCATGTGAAATTTACAGTGGATTTGAAGTTGTCTGGTTTTAATTTTTTCCCTTTGCACATGGGTCTTCAATAAAGCATCCAGAAGAAAATAAATTAAAACCAGACATTTCTATCAGACGTTTCACATGCAATCGCTATAGACATGAAAAAATTCCACCATCACTTATTGGCTACAAACTAATATTTTAAATCACATCTTATTTTTCACAGTTAATTTAATTGAAAACCTTGAATTAATACCTTATCATCTTATAAAATTATTATGACATCTGGCAGGGTTGCTGAGGCTTTGGCAACAAACGAAATAATTTTTACCGATAGTGAAGAAATACCACTTGAAATTATTTTTGGAAATCAAAGTGTGCAAACAATCAAAATTCCTAAAAGCTCAAAGAATTTTCCCACATAAATTTGATCACATGTCCCATCACAACCTGGAGTTCTAGTTCTAAATTTTCATGTTTATGGGTCATTCTCAAACTTGACAAGTGAAAAAACAAATTAATTATATTTTTTCCCTTTCTATTACCTAGAGCAAATCTGTCCCTCACATTCACTCTCTCTGGCTTGGCAAAATGCTGTCATCTTTCCTCCAATATAAGATGTCATCAACTGTAAAATGTATTGTTTTTCTGTACTAATAAGTATAAAAAATGCAGCAATTAAACCATGACACAATACCAACTCTATTATATATCCTGCCTTCAAAGAGGTAAAATGTGGGGGAAATTCACATTTTAGAAGCAAAGAAACATAGTAATTACCTAACCTATGTCCTCCCCTTTATCGTAAGGAATAGAAGTCATTATTTACTGGTCTCTGGAATAAATATTTTATTGCTAGGAATAACCATGTAACAAGTTCTGACCAAAGAAATATAAGAAAAAAGTATCATGTGACACTTTCTGGGAAACCTCCTGTAAACATAGACAGTAATTGCACCTCTTTGCCCTGCCCCCTGCTTTTTCTTTATTTCTTTTATCATCCTGCTATGAAGATGCAAATGTGAAGGCTCAGACCATGAAACGTGAGCTCTGTGATGAGCAAATAATGAGGTGAAGGAGACTGGATACTCCAACCATCTTTTGATTCCATAAGCACTGTATTGATCGTACCACAGTTTCCCTGTTCTTCACTTTCTTGATGATGCCTCTGTGTGTGTGTGTGTGTGTGTGTGTGTGTGTGTGTGCTCCGTCACTCCCCACTGATCCAGATTAAATTCCATGGCTGGTTATTATGATCATTTTCTTGCTTACACTTGTGATTCCCTTGTCCTTCTCTCTTTCTTGTATTTGGTGAAATTGCCACCTAGGTTAAATTCACCTGTCTTTCTATCCTGCATCTTCACCTATGCAGCAAAACACAACAGGGGAAAAGCACCAAATTATACTGACTTGTCTCACTTTACCACAACCCTCAAATTGGCCCTTAATGCTACTTGCCAAACATATTGTGTGCATGCTTAGTTGCTTCAGTCATGTCCGACTCTTTGCGATCCCATGGACTGTAGCCTGCCAGGCTCCTCTGTCCATGGGATTCTCCAGGCAAGAATACTGGAGTGGGTTGCCTTACTCTCTTCTAGGGGATTTTCGTGGTCCAGGGAATGGACCCGTGTCTGTTGCGTCTCCAGCATTGGCAGGCAGGTTCTTTACCACTAGTGCCATCTAGGAAGCCCAACTTTCCTATGTTCTATATTCATATATTCTTAACCCATTTACCTTTTTACTCATTCTTCTTTCTCCTCAAACTTCTGTTTCCTCTTCTCCTATCCTTACTCCTTGCGGTAACTCTTCTACTTCATTGAGAAATTTCATTAATCAGAAGAATTTTTCTCAAATCCTCCTACACTATTGGTGAGAAGGTAAATTGGTATAGCCACTATGGAGAACAGAATGGAGGTTTCTTTCAGTCCAGTTCAGTCGTTCAGTTGTGTCTGACTCTTTGCGGCTCCACGGACTGCCTCACGCCAGGCTTCCCTGTCCATTACCAATTCCTGGAGTTTACTCAAACTCACATCCATTGAGTCAGTGATGCCATCCAACCATCTCATCCTCTGTCATGCCCTTCTCCTCCTGCCTTCAATCTTTCCCAGGATCAGGGTTTTTTCAAATGAGTCACTACTTTGCATCAGTGCCCAAAGTGTTATAGTTGCAGCTTCAGCATCAGTCCTTCCAATGAATATTCAGGACTGATTTCCTTTAGGATGGACTGGTTGGATCTCCTTGCAGTCCAAGGGACTCTCAAGAGTCTTCTCCAACACCACAGTTCAAAAGCATCAATTCTTTGGCTCTCAGTTTTCTTTATAGTCCAACTCTCGCATCCATAGGATGATCTCTGTTTGTTTCCAAGGCAAACCATTCAATATTATAGTAATACAAGTCTATGCCCCCACCAGTAATGCTGAAGAAGCTGAAGTTGAACAGTCTATGAAGACCTACAAGACCTTCTAGAACTAACACCCAAAAAAGATATCCTTTTCATTATAGGGGACTAGAATGCAAAAGTAGGAATTCAATACATAACTGGATTAAGATGCAAATTTGGCCTTGAAGTACAAAACGAAGCAGGTCAAAGGCTAACAGAGTTTTGCCAAGAGAATGCAAACTTCTCTAGGCACTGGTCATAGCAAATACCCTCTTCCAACAACACAAGAGAAGACTCTACACATAGACATCACCAGATGGTCAATACTGAAATCAGACTGATTATATTCTTTGCAGCCAAAGATGAAAAAGCTCTGTACAGTCAGCAAAAACAAGACTGGCAGCTGACTGTGGCTCAGATCTTGAACTCCTTATTGCCAAATTCAGACTGAAATTGAAGAAAGTAGGGAAAACCAATGGACCATTCAGGTATGACCTAAATCAAATCCCTTATGATTATACAGTGGAGATAATAAATAGATTCAAGGGATTAGATTTGATAGAGTGCCTGAAGAACTATGGACGGAGGTTCATGACATTGTACAGGAGACAGGGATCAAGACCATCCCCAAGAAAAAGAAATGCCCCAAGATTCAAAATAGTTGTCTGAGGAGGCCTTACAAATAGCTGAGAAAAGAAGAGAAGCTAAAGGCAAAGGAGAAAAGGAAAGATACCCATTTGAATGGAGGTTTCTTAAAAAACTAAAAATAGAATTACCATATGACCCAGAAATCCCACTACTGGGCTTATACCCAGAGGAAAGAATAATTAAAAAAAATATATGCACCCCAATGTTCATTGCAGCACTGTTTTCAATAGTCAAGACACGGAAGTAAGCTAAATGTCCATCAACAGAGGAATAGATTTAAAAAGATGTTATATATATATATATATATATATATATATATATAATTGAATATTGTTGTTTAGTCACTAAGTTGTGTCTGACTCTTGCAACCCCATGGACTGTAGCCTGCTAGGCTCCACTATCCATGGGATTTTCCAGACAATAACACTGGTGTGGGTTGCCATGTCCTTCTCAAAGGGATCTTCCCAACCCAGGGATCAAACCCACATGTCCTGCATTGGCAGGTGGATTCTTTACCACTGAGCCACCACAGAAGCCCACATATATACAATGGAGTATTACTCAATAAAAAAGAACAAAATACTGCCATTTGCAGTAACACAGATGTACCTAGAGATTGTCATACTGAATGAAGTGAGTCAGACACAGAAAGACAAATACATGATATTGCTTATATATAGAATCTAAAAAAGAAGAGTTCCAATGAACTTATTTACAAAAAGAAGTAGTCATGGATGTAGAAAACAAATTTATAGTTAAAAGTGGGTAAAGGGCAAGGGGGATAAACTGTGAGATCTGGATAAAATAGGTAACAATTCTAATGAGATAAAATAGGTAACAATCCTGCTGTATAGCACAGGGAACTCTACTCAGTACTCTGTAATGACCTATATGGGAAAACAATCTTAAAAGAAAAAAAGAGATATATATGTACAACTGATTCACTTTACTATACACCTGAAACTAACACATTGCAAGTCAACTATATGCCAATAAAATTTTTTTAATTAAAAATAAATTGTTAATTTCAATATTTGTTATGATATTTTCTTTCCGATGGCAGTGAAGTGTCTTGTCCTAACAAAAATTAGAATAGTGTGATAGTTTAAAATATCTTGAGGAAGGACATTCTCTTTCTAATTTGCATGAAAGCAATATATTACCTTTTTTTATACAACATTTATTGAAAATAAGATAACGAGTTTTTGTATGTCACAAACATTTTGTAACAGTTTTAAATTGTCTTTTGAGCTGGTTTAAATTCTTTTTCAGTGCAGAAAATTTTTTAAAATATTTTGTGTCATCAAGTTTATTATGTTTTTCTTTTATCATCTGTGTTTATATCCTGCTTAAAGAGCCCTTCCCAATGATATTAGAAACATAGGGATTTTCATATACTAATTATGTAATCATCCTTGTTATTGAATTATTTCTAAACTTTTTTCAAACACCTGTTGAAATAATTTGTTTTTTGTCCATCTTGGATGGATAAATGTGATGATTAATAAAAAATAAATAAAATAAAATTTACAAGTTTTGGGGAAAAAATAAAAAGAAGAACTCTTTTCCAGACACCCATCAGCGTTTCACTGACCAGAAGCTGCACCTACATACTCCGCCTTCCCTTGGTTATCATGGATGAACTATTCCCACTCCTATCTAAACCTGATCCCTCAACTTGTGCACTAAATCCCATCCCATCCTGAACCACCTTCCTGAGAACATTGCCCCGTTAATTCTGTCTCATCTGCACCATAAATCTTTCACTATTTCCTGGAACATTCTCCTCAGTTCACAAACATGCTGCCTTTTTTCCCATTTTGAAAAACAACACTGGATGGTTCCATGGTGACTCAACGGTAAAGAATCCTCCTGCCAATGCGGGAGACACGGGCTCCATCCCTGGATGGGGAAGATCCCACATGCCACAAAGCAGCTAAGTCTGTGCACCACAACCATTGAGCCTGCGCTCTGGAACCCGGGCGCCCCAACTACTGAAGCCCGCATGCCCTAGATCGTGTTCCTCAACAGAAGAAGCCACTGCAATGAGAAGCCTACTCACTGAAACTACAGAGTAGGCCCCACTTACTGCAACTAGAGAAAAGCCCAGACAGCAACGAAGACCCAGCACAGCCAAAATTAATTAATTAAAAAAAAACAAAACACTTTTCTTGACTCAATTTATCCCACCAACTACTGACATGCTGCTGCTAAGTCACTTCAGTCATGTCTGACTCTGTGTGACCCCATAGATGGCAGCCCACCAGGCTCCCCTGTCCCTGGGATTCTCCACGCAAGAATACTGGAGTGGGTTGCCATTTCCTTCTCCAATGCGTGAAAGTGAAGTCGCTCAGTCGTATCCGACTCTTAGTGACCCCATGGACTGCATCCTACCAGGCTCCTCCATCCATGGGATTTTCCAGGCAAGAGTACTGGAGTGGGGTGCCATTGCCTTCTCCGAACTACTGCCATATCTCTTTGCAATAACAATTTTCTAAATAGTTGTCTCCATACATAGTCTACAATTTTATTCTCACTTCAACCCACCCCAGTCATGCTTTGATTCCACTTAAACTGTTCTTTCAAGATCATCAATATCCTCTTGGACAGCAAGGAGATCCAACCAGTCAATCCTAAAAGAAATCAGTCCTGAATATTCATTGGAAGGACTGATGCTGAAGCTGAAACTCCAATCCTTTGGCCACTTGATTCGAAGAACAGATTCATTTGAAAAGACCCTGATGCTGGGAAAGATTGAAGGCAGGAGGAGAAGGGAATGACAGAGAATGACATGGTTGGATGGCATCACCAACTCAATGGACATAAGTTTGAGTAAGCTCCGGGAGTTGGTGATGGACAGGGAAGCCTGGCATGAGGCAGTCCATGGGGTTGCAAAGAGTCAGACACGACTGAGTGACTGAACTGAACTGAATATCCTCTATGTTGCTAAAGCCAGTGATCAATTCTAAGACTTTATGTCATTTGACAAAATTGATTGCTAAGTCCTCAATATAGTTGCTTCACTTGGTTTCCAGGACACCATACTGAACACCTACCATTTCATGTAAATACTCCTTCTCAAACTCCACTTCCTGATTCCTCCTTCTCTCCCAAACTTGTTAATGCTGGAGTGTTCTGGGACTCAATCCTTGGCCTTCCTTTTTCTCCCTCGACAACCTCATTCAGACATATAGCTTTTAAATATCATCTATTTACCAATAGCTCCCAAAACTTTATCTCCAGCTTAGTCTTTTATCATGAATTAAAGATTTATATTTCCACTTAGTACTTGATTTTTCTCATTTGGGTATTTAATAGATATCACCAACTTAAAAATGTCCAAAACTGAATTCTTGATCTCCCCCAAGTCTGTTTAATTACAGCCTTCCCCATTTTAACCAATGGCAACCTTACCCTTCAGTTGTTCAAGCTAAAAACTTTTGAGTTATCCTTAAATCCCTTCTCTCTCTTTGGGACACTAGTTCTGAAACATCTTGGAATATTTCTGAAAAATGATTCTATACTAAGAAGTGACCACAAAGTCCCTCTACATGAGGTTCAGGAACAATCAGTTAAAGACCTAAAAACAGTTCCCAGAAACTGCATTAATGATTTTCAACCATTGGCCCTGGAAGAGGTCCAGAAGAACATAAGGGAAAAAACTGTAGCTATTAGAGAAGCACATGCCCATGGCTTCTCACTGCCATGCCTGAAGGTCATTTTGTGTATCCCTAGTTAGACATCGACAGCATCACTACAATCCTCCTTCAGTCCACTCTTTCCCACCCCAGTAAATTCCTTTGGTTCTGCCTTCAAATTATAGCTATAATAGAACCACTTCTTACTACCTCTATTGCTAGCTCATAGGTCCAAGCTACCATCATCTCTTGCCTAGAATGCTGCTAGAGTCTTTGAACATGACTTCCTTCTTTTGCCTTTGTCCCCTATCATATAATCTCAACACAGTTGCCACAATGGTCCTTTTAAAATATAAGACAATTCATGATACTCCCTTGATCAAAACCTTCCATCAGATGATCAGGCTCCATGACCTCTCCTATCTCACCTGCTATTATTCTTTCTTTCACTCTGCTGTTTTCTTCAACATACCAGGCATTTTCTCACCATAGGGTCTTTGCGCTGTTCCTGCTGCCTGGAATACACTTCCGCACACATATCAACAGGGGTAACTCCCTCCTCTCTTAAGTCTTTGATCAAATGTCACCTTTCAAGGAGGCTTTCCTCGACACACATATCAGTCAATGTCCTGCCAGGAAAACAGAAACCACTGTTTCCTACAGAGGAAATTTAATTCAGGGAATTGTTTACACAGGTGATGGAGTTGCTGAGGAGCCAAACAAGGAGGATTAAGAGGCAACTCAGATATCAGAATCAGCAGGAGTTGCTGTCACCCTTAGGGCTAAGCACCACAGGGAGTAAGTGGTGTGAATAGAATTCCAAAGCTGGGGTGATCCATGGGCTCTGAAGTCCTAGCAAAGGAGGCTGAGCCAGAGCTGGGATCAGGGAGGGAGAGATAATCCAATAGGAACTGGAATAGGATGATGGGAAAAGTGTCAGACATCACCCCACAAGGGGAGAGGGGAAGCCAACAAATACCCAACTTGCCTTCCACTCTGCCAGTACCTCCCATTAATTGAACCCACCTGAAAGTTCGAAGTCAAGAGAACCTGGGAGAGGTTGTTCTTTATGAAATGGCAGAGCAGGGAAGTTAAGGAAAGAATCTAAGAGAAACTGGCAAAAATTCAGCCTACCACCCTACCTAAAATTGCAAAATCCAAAATGCCACATCTACCATACAGTCCCTCTTACCCTGCTCTGTGTTCTTATCTATCAGGATTACTAGTTGGAAGGATCAGAAACCTATTGTGACTTCTGAAAAGCAAAATTGTTGAAGAGTGTGTGTGCTTAGTCCATCAGTCATGTTGGATTCTTTGCAACCTCGTGGACTGTAGCCTGCCGGACTCCTCTGTCCATGGGATTCTCCAGGCAAGAATACAGGAGTAAGTAGCCATTCTGTTCTCCAGGGGATCTTCCCGGCCCAGTGATCAAACTCAGATCTCCTGCATTGCAGGCGGATTCTTTACCGTCTGAGCCACGAGGGAAGCTGTGTTGAAAATGTATTGAGTAGCAAATAGAATTACAGGAGGTCTGGAGAACTGAGCTCAATTAAAAAGGGGGCAATAGCACAGGAAGCTAGGCAGAAAGCGGGACCAAAGCAAAACATGCCACAGAAACTAGCCCACCGAGGACCCTATTATGGCCATGTTAAAAACAGATGCACAGCAGTTTTGTGTATCAGTGGAGACTAGATCCCACTGCTGGAACCATGGCTACTGCTATTTGTGAAAATTGGATGTCACTGCCGTTACTACTGCCTGCCACCTGTCTCCATAATGCTTTCTCCACTACCCTGGGCCCTTGGTATTAATGACTTCCTATCTGGAATCCAGGGCAAATGTGTCTGAATGCCTGAGTCTGAGTCACATACTTATATCCTAGCTGCAAAGGAGGGCTGGGAATGGGAGATATTCTCAGATTTCTTGATGGGAGGCAGTCTGCACAACTCATCAATATTCAGAAAGTGATAATTTCACAAACACACAAAGGAGACTTACATGCTGGGCCAGAAAATAACAAACATTTACAACATCTTTGCATGTATTCAAACAAACTGTAACTTTTCTATCTTGGACTCCCTTTACACTCTTTTATTCTTTCAGAAAAGTCTAATACACCTTCAGGATCCAACTTCAGTTTCTTTTTCTTCATTTTATGCCACCCCTCCCCTACCCTGCAAAGGGTATCCATCAAGCTTTCTTTATACCACCACTTGTACAAATGCCTGGATTCGTATTCAGTCGTTCAGTTGTGTCCAACTCTTTGTGACCCCATGAACTACAGCCTGCCAGTCTCCTCTGTCCATGCAGTTCTCCAGGCAAGAATACTGAAGTGCCTTGCCATTTCCTCCTCCAGGGGATCTTCCCAAATCAGGGATCAAACCCACGTCTCCTGTGTCTCCTGCATTAGCAGGTAGATTCATTATCACTGAGCACAGAAGAAGCCCCTACTATGACACTATTAAAAATTAAAAAGTAAATCTTACATACCTACTATGTGCTGGATAATATGTTTTATAGTTTCATTTAATCATCCCTGCTGCTGCTGCTGCTAAGTCGCTTCAGTTGTGTCCGACTCTGTACGACCCCATAGACGGCAGCCCACCAGGCTCCCCTGTCCCTGGGATTCTCCAGGCAAGAACACTGGAGTGGGTTGCCATTTCCTTCTCCAATGCATGCAAGTGAAAAGTGAAACAGAAGTCGCTCAGTTGTGTCCAACTCTTAGCGACCCCATGGACTGCATCCTACCAGGCTCCTCCATCCATGGGATTTTCCAGGCAAAGAGTACTGGAGCGGGGTGCCATTGTCTTCTCCGTTAATCATCCCTAGAATGTACTAATGTTTTTGCTGTGTTGCACGTGAGAATGTTGCAATTTACAGAGGACAAAGTAACTTGCAAAACATGGATACTGCTAGAAAGTGACAAAAACAAGATATGAAGCCCAGTATTTTAGTCACTAAGTTGTGTCTGACTCTTGCAACCCCGTGGACTACAACCTGCCAGGCTCCTCTGTCCATGGGATTCTCCAGCATGGAGAATCTGAAGTGGGTTGCCATTTCCGTCTCCAGGGGATCTTCCTGACCCAGGGATCGAACCCTGGTCTCTGGCATTGCAGGCAGTCTCCTGCATTGCATGCAGAGTCTTTACCATACCAGAATCTAAGTTTTTAACTATTCAGGAGATATAGTGCTTTTAAAAAGTGTGTGTGTGTGTGTGTGCACATAGAACCAAGAGTGGCAAAATGCTGATAATTGTTGAAGCTGGCTTCAGTGGGAATTTATTATACTTTTCTCATATTAAAAAAATTTAAAACCTGCAAACATACATGTACTACTCAATATTTTTTTCTGGAGTATTCTATTTTTTTTTTACTTCCTCATTTGGCTGCGTCGGCCCGCTTCTTAGTTCACCATGTAGGACCTTCCGTTGCGTTGCACAGACTCTCTAGTTGCGGCGTGTGTGTTCAGTAGTTGCAACAAGTGAGCTCTGTTGCCCCCGAAGGTGGATGTTCCCTGACCTAGTTCCCTGATCAGGGATCAAACCCTTTTCCCCTGCATTACAAGGTGGATTCCTAACGACTGGACCACCAGGGAAGACATTTTTCTGGAGTATTTTAAAACAAATCTTAGACATTGCATCATACCTTTTGTAGTTGTTGTTGTTCATTGGCTAAGTTGTGTCGGACTCTTTATGATCCCATGAACTGCAACACACCAGGCTTCCCTGTCCTTCACTATCTCCCAGAGTTTGCTCAAGCTCATGTGCATTGAATTGGTGATGCTATCCAACCATTTCATCCTCTGTCGTCCCCTTCTCCTGCCTTCAGTGTTTCCCAGCATTACTCAGCATCAGGGGCTTTTCCAAGGAGTTGGCTCTTTGCATCGGGTGGCCAAAGTATTGGAGCTTCAGCCCTTCCAAAGCATATTCAGGGTTGATTACCTTTAAGATTGTCTGGTTTAATCTTACAGTCCAAGGTACTGTCAAGAGTATTCTCCAGCATCACAGTTTGATTTTACTTATAAATCAACAGAAGCTTATGGAGTTCACACTAGAATCCCACCATTAAAATAATTCAGTTATGGTCAGTTCCTACTTAGTAGTTTTGCTAGTTTTAACTTCCTATGAGAGAAGAATCATATTGGTCCATATTGGGTCAGATCTCTACCCCTGCCAGTCAGCTAGATTGGGTCATCCTACTACATGGACTAGATATGGCTGACTATGACCATCCCTTCAGACTATGACCTCCCTTCAGAAGAGACAAATCCTAAGGAAAGTGTGTGAGCAGGTAGCTATTTCAACTTTTACCTAGGAAATAGAAACTGTATTTTTCTCCTGAACCAATAAAAGAAAATAAAATCTTAAAAATATTATTTGACAATGAACACAACTGGGTTTATTAATCATAAATAAGACTGACTCTAGCAATTTGTGAATCAGATAACATTTATCTCTGGTACCTTTAATTTCCTTGTGTTAGTTAAAATAATGCTGACTCCTTTAACAAATAAACTGTAAATTCTAAGTGCCTCGTCAAAATAAAAGTTTATTTATCACATAACAGTAAAATCAATTGCTCTCCATCAGGTTAGGGACCCAGGCTCCACCCTTCTCAAGGTTCCTGAAGAACTTTGTCTTCAATAAGTGGATGAGAAAAGATACCATGCAGTTGAATGCAGCTACTCAGTGATGCAAATTGATTTCTTGTGGTGCTGAGTTAAGACATTCATCCCTCTGAGCTATTTCACAGTTGCACAACCATGAGTAGATAAATGGTTGTGTTTTAATCTACTAAATTTGGGATTGTTTCACAGCAATAGATAACTACATAATGCAATGACTTCCCCCCACACCCCCCTTAACTAGCCAGCTTTCCAAATGCTGCTAGAGGTAAAGAATCTGCCTGCCAGTGCAGGAGACATAAGAGACACAGGTTTGATCCCTGGGTTGGGAAGATCCCCTGAAGGAGGACACAGCAACCCACTTCAGTATTCTTACCTGGAAAATCCCATGGACAGAGGAACCTGGTGGGCTACAAGTCTATTGGGTTGCAAAGAGTTGATATGATTGAAGTGACTTAGAACTCATTCATCTAGACAGCTACCTTCAAAGTCTAGGTTAGGAAACTACATCTATAATCTGATGTTTACCAGAATGAGTCATATTAATACAGTTAATACTTAAGCAGAAATAAGAGGCGTGAACCATGAATATCCCAGGCAAACAAAAACATATAGTTACCATATAGCCCTTTTTTTCAGTCTTTTTTTTTCCTCTTTCAATGGGTTTAGAAATAGTTGAATTTTCCAGTCCTTTGAGGAACTAAATATCTGGACTCTCTTCATTCCCTTTCATCTCTGTTTGGAAACTGTGATATTCTTTTTTTCTGAGTTCATCAGTTTCCTTGTGATAGCTTGCTGGAAGCACTTATGCTTACTTTTTCCAGTCACTTCCGCTAGTACTACAGATTTGAGGTTATACTAGTCTTTCTCTTGTAATAGGGAAGAACGTTTTATATCCTATTACAAGTTAATCACTAAAGGGATGTTGCGTATAAGCTTGAATTATACCTAATAACCTATGTCTGGGAACCCTGCCTCCCACGTCATGAGCATTAAGCTAAAATACCTTTGTTTAGGATTTCCCAGGTAGTGCTAATAGTAAAGAATCTGCCTGCTAAGGCAGGAGACATAGGAGATCCCTGGGTCAAGAAGATCCCCTGGAGAAAGACATGGCAACCCACTCCAGTATTCTTGCCTGGAGAATCCCATGGACAGAGGAGCCTGGCGGGCTACAGTCCACAGGGTCACAAAGAGTCGGACAGGACTGAAGCGACGTAGCACACACCCACCCGCCTTTGTTTAATTCACAGGAAACATCCTGCCCAGCCCCACCTGAGAATGACTACAGGCAGGAAGAAGTTACCACATCCCCTCCAGAGGCTGACCAGGCCCAGAACTAGAAAATGTTTGAATTCACTTCTTCCCTTTTTAGTATAAATCAGGCTGAGGACTTCCCTGGTGGTCCAGGGCTCGGCACTTCCAATGTAGGGGGCCCAGGGTCAATCCCAGGTCAGGGAGCTAGATCCCACAAGCTGCAACTCAGAGTTCGCATGCTGCAACTGAAGATCTCGAATGCTGCAACTGAAGATCCCACGTGCTGCAGCAAAATTTGAAGAGCCTGTGTGCCTCAACTAAGACCTAGCTCAGCCAAACAAATATTAAACAAACAGTAAGAAGCCTGACTAAGCCTGAATTCTAACTCAGACAAGATGTTTCTTTGGGGCACAAGTCCACCATCTTCTCCATTTGCTCTCTTTCTGAAAAGTCACTATTCCAACAGTTCTCTCAATTTACTGACCTACCGTGCATGTGGGGAGTTGTAGGAACTCGGATTGAGTAACATTTTAAGCTATCATTGGAATGGTAGGTTTCCCCTGAGTTTTCTACTCCCTGGCCTCAGCACTGCTCTTCATCCTTCCCCTAGCTCCTAAAAAAGAAAAAATAAGCTATCATTGGAGACACACAATATGCTTGTTTGTCTCCAAACACATTGTAGGTGTTTGTTTTGCTTCTAGGCGTCATGGGTCTCTGTCTTTCCAGCTTTCAATATCACTTTCCTCACTGCTTGATGCCCAACCACTAAACCAATGTCACAAGTGTGGAGTTGTCATTTTCAGCTGCACTCCACTTCCAGTATGGAATGTGCAATGGCTTAAAAAATAATAAAAGTTTATTTCTCAGTCAAAAGTCCAATGAAAGTGTTCTTGATTGGTGGGAGTTTTACTGTAAGTAAAACTGTAAGTAAAGCAGCACTGTAAGTAGCGTTTCTGGAATTCTTGTGGGTCTGCCCTCTTTATCATAAGTTTTCAAAGTCGGCATGCTCTGAGTCAGGCTGGCAGAGGGAGAAAAGGCATGAAAGAGTACACATGGGAGACTTTTATGGGCCAGGTCTGGTGGTAAAGCACAACCTGTTAAGTAAATACACCCTACAGCTGAAACACAGTCAAATAATTACAGCTAACTGCAAGGAAGGCAGGAATGTGTGGCCTATCTATGTGCCCTAGAGAGAGAAAAAAAAAAGGTGTTTTGTTTGCTTTTACTTGTTTATTTTTGGCTGTTTATTATTTGTGGCACATGGGTTCAGTTGCCTCTCAGGATGTGGGATCTTTAGTTCCCCGACCAAGGATCAAACTCACGACCTCTTCATTGGAAGGTGGATTCTTAATCACTGGACCACCAGGGGAGTTCCCAGAAATAAGTTGTTTTGAAAAGCCAGCCAGTCTCTGCTATCCCGGGTCTCAGAGTGACAAGATATTCATAATTTTCAGTTTTTTACCCTTTAGGAATAAAGGCAGATTTGTGGATTAGCTAAAACACATTGTGCATTGCAGTTTGGTAGGTATTTTCTCTTTGTATTTGAATATGTATGTGGCTGATATTCTTGGAAAAATCCTCTAACCAAATAAAATGCATTATATAGATTTCATTCTTGCAAGGCCAAGAAACTGATCAATTTTGTTATCCGGTCTCCTCTGCTCAGCTCTTCCTTTGGAACAACTGAAAGACGAATCTAGTGTTCTATCTTTCAAATCTTCTTTGAAGTTAAAGGTAATATTTCAATAAACTTTCTTATTGGTCTGCTGGCTAACTGCAGAATTAGACATAATAAGTAACTAGTCAGTATGGAAACAGATATCATCTGGTCCACTTCCTTTAATTTTCAAATGATTATTTTATGTTTATTCTACTGCTATGGGTGCTAGCAGTTAGTAAGCATGAAAAGAATATTCTCAAGAAATGCAAAAAATGTATCAGTGCTGAGCAATTGAGTTGACTAAACAAAATAAAAAGACCTATAAACATTTTTGTATTAAATTTGGTTTTGAAAAATTGTTTTCAACATATGTCACCAGTATTTGTAGAATTTTTTAAAATAGAGATGATAAAAACTGTCAACAGTTTTTCCAAACACTGTTAGGAAAACTCTTAAAATCTAATCATAAGGGAATTTACCAATTTTGTTTGCTGAGTCTTTTTTTATTTTTTTCTCATTGCTCTAGAGTTTCACCAGGACTGAACGTCCATGCAGGCACTAAAGAATTAGGCAAGAAGCGTCAATAGATGATATTACCAGAAGGAATATTAATTTCTGGAAGACAGCAAGATTCCAAAGCTTGCCTTGAAATCATCAGCTTGTCACGTGGCCCAATTGCAACAATTGAGGAAAGCAGGATGGAGCTATCCCATGCCACTAAAAGGCTTAGCATACTAATGGCCCTTTGACACTACCAGCCATTCAGAAATCAGACTTTGTCATGCTCAAGAATAGACCACTCACCCCCAACAGGAAGCACTGGGGAGGCAAACGGGACAGTAATTCCCTGTCAGATAAAACTGAGGCATTGTTTTGGATTCCATCATATGGGAAAGGAATTACCCAGTCATAAATTTAAAATATTCTTTCTCTACCTGTTAGTCACTCCGTATTAGAGTTAAGGATCTATGACAGATTAACAATTTTGAGAATCTAGGTGTTTTTGAACAGGTTATGGAAATCAGGATATGACCACCTGCTATATTTTGATAATCTAAGTATTGCTAGAGATTACACATCCAGCCATCAAAGAGAACAATTAAGCAAGACTCAAATATTTTCTATCTTTTCTTAGCTAGCAGAAGACAGAAGGCGGTGTGAGAAAATAAGCAAAGTAGGGAATGCTCTGCTTTAGAGTTGTTTTTTTCTGTATTTACATAGCTTTAAATGACATAGCTTTAAATGACCTCGCATTAACATGCAACAAAACACTAGAAACGATTCAGTGGAAAGCCAGCGTAAAACCCTAGTAATGGTCCATGGAAACTTGGGGATGGGGAACTCACACATTAACACATCAAAACTAATTTGAAGAGGATTTAATTGATCCGTGGGCTGTCAAAGGAAGACTTCAGCTCTGAAACTACAAGTGGTTGTCTGCTCATTACCTTTTTTCTTTGGGAAAAAAAGAGAGATATAATCTTAGTGTTTTATCTGTTTATATTTATTTATTATTTCCCACATTAACTATGTGTTTAGTACCTTATTTTGCCCAATTATCTTTTGTTTAAATCGGGGAAATATTTATTTCAGAGAGATTATCTCTTGTTCTATGAAAGAGGTAAAAACAGGTTCAAATCAGGGAGACTTCATCAAAGAGAGTTGTAATCCCTATTGTTTCTGTGTATTCTTCCCATCAGTTTAGAGAATGTGATAAATATCTCTTTGAATCAAGCATCGGCTTTTACTTTTCCTGGCTCCAATAATTTAAATGTAATACAAAAATAAGATATTCAGATACAGTAATTTACTACACTGTGTTACTTTGTAATGTAAAAAAACTACTTGTTCTTTTAAAAATGCCACTTTGGTTAGAAGTAGGTTAGTTTTTTTCCTATAATTTTTTATTTTATAACACTAAATGTTTTGAGGGGAAAAGGAAAATAAAATAAGATCATTCTTTGTGATCTAACACATTTCACTGAACCCAAGAAATGAATAATTGCAAAAGAAAAAGAAGCCTTTTAAGGTTTCATTTAACGCTGAAAACCTTCCCAGACTTTGTCAGCAACATTCTCTTGCAAAAAAAAGATATTATTTTAGAGTTTTGAACAGTAACTGGTTTACAACAACAGAATTTATTTTTCTTGATCTCTCAGTTACCCAGATTAATTGTTAAATTGTAATTTGGTTGTCCTGACCTTCTTGCCAAGTTTCCACATGGTTTTAATTTCATCAGTTGGTATCTTTATTACTCCATGCTTCTCTCTTACACTGGATAATTATATTTTTCTTTGTAAAAAGCAGAGTGATAAATAAATTTGGAACTATTAAGTGCTTACTAAAAGTTTTTCTTAAGTTCAAGGATTGTCAGAACAGTTTTCTTAAAGGAGAAAAATATCATGCTTTAAAGGATAACATTATTATCCAGAGGATAAATATGTATTATAAATTTTGTTTTGTTGTCCTGAAAGAGGAGGGAAAAAAAGAAACACTTTAATTTAAAATTAAAATTGACATCGTGAGTGATTTATGAATAGCTGGGGCTTATTCATTTTCTAATAATCATTTGTAAATATTTTAAATTTTACGAAGCATTTGCAGTAAAGGTATAATATTGTCAGAATATCAGAAAGATTATTACATATATGAAGTCTTTTGAAATAAAAACTTTATTTCAGCCTTACCTGATTTTTTGATGTGCTAAAATGAGTACTCAGTAAATACGTCTTACTTTATTACTAGTTCATATTTTACTTTTTTAAATACTGTTTTTGTTTTTAGGACTTGAATGTTAAAGCCAACTGGTAAAATGAACACAATTTTTGAAGTAACGGTAGAAGCCGATATATTCTATGACATTCTCGTCATGTGTTTTCTTTCCTGTTCTGTGATTTCCATCAGGCGCTGAGACAACCTGGGCAAAGTGGAGGCCTTATTTCACAAGGGCAGCTGGTCGGTCAGTGATACTGATTTTAGCAACTGCACACTTTCTAGACTGACTTTCTTCTCTACTGGGGTGAGTTATCCCACCCCCTCAGCCCACCAGTCACTAAAACTGCAAAAAAAACCTGACCAGTTTTTTCATGGAGCATCATTTTTACTCTAGGATAAATACATTTAAACCTCATTTTGCATTAAAGTTATATTATGGATGCAATGCAAAATTCTCATGATTTTTTTATTCAAACATAAGACTTTAATAAAGAAGTTTCAAGATTATGAAGGCTTTCCAGATTTTTATCTCCACAGGTAGGATGTCCAAGTGGAAAAGTGTGAAAAACACTGAATTAACACCCTAAAATGTGCAACCTTTTTGTCTTTTTCCAACTTTATGGTAGTGTGTGTATGTATATACATATATATTGTTATATATGATGAGTTTTCCTCATCCAAATTCTTCAAGCTCTGAAAACCTCAGGACTCTAAAGTCAGGGCTTTTTGAACTAGAGAAGACCTGGAATAGCAGAATAAAATCTATTGAAATCCAAATTGAGTGATGAATGTATAGGGAAGTAATTATGGGTTTTTTTCCTGTTTTTTTCCTTTTATAAAAATGAAGATATTTTTCTACTTCTAAATATATCTGTTTGTTTGGAAAAAACATAGAAAAAGAAAAAGATGGAACCAAAATTTACCTTAGGTCTTATCACCTTGAGACTAATTGTTCATTTAACAAAATATTTATTCAATGCTCACTGTATGGCAGAGACAACTTTCTACCCTCTCTCACACACACACACACAATATTTCACATAAATAAGGACACATCATATATGCTATCTATTATTTGCTTCTTTATAATAAAAAAATACATTGTAGATGACAAATGTCTATATCACCATTGTTGATAGTTGTCTAGCACTTCTCTATGCAGGGCTAGACTGTTACTTGATCACTGTTGGTACGGCCTTTCTCAGTTTCTTATACCTGCACCAATCTCTTGAGACTGAAACTTTCTCAAGTTTACTTCAAAAATGAATGTTTCTGTCATTTAGTGACTTTTTCAACTGAAGAATGCAAAAGGCAGTCCTCGTACACATTTATGAATATATAATATCCATGTATGTATGTCTGTTTGAAATATGCTTGTATGCTCTATCTATATATGGGGGTTTTTTTGCCTTATTTATTTTTAAGTCTGTGCATTTAAAATTATTTCCTCCACAGGTTATGATAAGAAAACAGACATATCTTTACCAGTTCCATTAAATAATAGATTATTTGCAAATTGAGCCTACATAAGTTCCCTGCTGATAACAGAGTCATTTCCTTTGAAAGATGTCCTTTAGAATTGTAACCACTGTCCTGAGAATGAATACACCTAACTGGATCTTAATTTTCGGTATGTTTGCACAACTTCAGCAAGTCTTTCTTGGTTATTCTTGTCCTTTTCTTTGTGCTGCATCTTCTCTTGGAGTTAGTCACCCAAACTGAATTTCCTCTGGGGAAACTGTAAGCACATGTTCTGCATAATCTCTTGAGGTTAAAAGCTTTGAGGATCTTTGTACATAATGGAAGAGGAGAGTCCTTTGACTACAATTGTCTTAATCCTTAAGAGGTTTTGTGTGTCCTGAATGGGGAAGCCATCATTTCTTCTAAGGCTTCCTGAGACAGGAGCTGCAAGATTTTGCTTCTTGGTGATTTTACTGAATAACTCGTTGAATAGACAAAGTTAATTATTACTAAATAAGCATGTGTTAAATAAATTCTCTGTAACCATATTTTAAGATTATTTGGTGCCCTCAGGTTATATCTAATGATATGTGATAACATGTCATAATGAAAAAGATATTTGTCTTATTGAACTAAATGATTTCTTCAGTTGGTGAGGTGAGTTGGACACATTACTTCTAACTGGATTTGGCATATTAAAATTTTTTTTATTGTAGAGGGAATTTTCATGATATTTTACATATAGATAGCCTTTTGCTTAATAATTATTTTGTTATCAGTATTAACAACCATCTATCTTAAATAATAGGAAATTGTTACTTAAAAAATCATAAATTAATTTTATGTTATATATACCTAGATTTAATATAGAATCAAAGGTTTAATATAGAATCAAAGGTTTAATATAGAATCAGTTTCTCCTTTGTTTCTTTGTTTCCAAAAGAAAATAGACTCACATCTCTCCTCCAGTTACTTAACCTGCAGAACTTTGTCAAACATAGTTGGTATATTATGGCAGAAACCAACACAATATTGTAATTATCCTTCAATGAAAAATAAATGAATTAAAAACAAAAACAACAAATGGAAACCCGATGGAGATATAGGATTTCTCTTTCTAGAATACTTTTTAAAAAAGAGAACTTTAGGGACTTGCCTGGTGGTCCAGTGCCTAAGACTCCGTGCTCCCAATTCAGGGGGCCCTATTTCAGTCTCTGTTCAGAGAACTAGATCCCACACAACTAAGACCGGCTTAGCCAAATAAATAATAAATAAAGTAAAAAATAAGTATTTTTTTGAAGAGAGATCTTTGTATTTCCCTAGAGTAGCAGTTTGTTGTTAGCTGACAAAATGAACCAAGTGACTTCCTGGATTCCCTTTAGTCTCATAACGAGGTGATCCTAGCAAGCCATACCAGCTGCATTTATTTCTCTCAGGTTTTTCTCCAGAGATAAACGAACCCTGGCATATTTGGGTGTATAATCACAAATCTCGTAAGTCTGACTTCCAGAATCCATTTTTTGGTGCCTTGCTTTTGCTCCTGAGGTATAGCCAAATAAGGTTTTAAATACTTTAGAAAGTAATTCACAAGTCTTCTATGGCTAGTCATTCATTCCTTCATTGTGAATCGATCCACATTTCATATGATTAAATTGGAAAATAGACTTAAATGGTTATTAAAGTAATACATGTTCATTATAAAATATTTAAAAATTCAAGACAAGTTTAAATAAAAATGTCTATAATGTTACTATCCGGAGATAACTATGACAGGCATTTGATGCATTTTTTTCTATTTTGCATATGTACATGATGTTTATACATATATACATTTGAATCTTCTGTTTGTCCATATTTAAATAAATTTGTCTAGAACAAATTCTTAGATGCCGGATTACTAGATAAGAGTATGAATATTTTTACTGGCTTTAATTCATACTGCTATATCGTTTTGAACAGAGTTGTACCCACTGTCACTTTTCACTTTCATGCATTGAAAAGGAAATGGCAACCCACTCCAGTGTGCTTGCCTGGAGAGTCCCAGGGACGGGGAAGCCTGGTGGGCTGCCGTCTATGGGGTCATACAGAGTCGGACACGACTGAAGCGACTTAGCAGCAGCAGCAGCAGCAGCACCAATTTATAGCCTCACCAGCTGTGGATGTATATATATCCTGTCTCTTTTCCCTGCAATGAATGTTCATTCTATTTAAAGCTTTGCTAGTTTGATAGGTGTAGTAGGACTGAATGGTAGCCTCCCCAAAAGATAAATCTATATCCTAATATGTAGAGTCTGAATATTACCTTACATGGCAAAGGTGGTGATTACGTTAAAGGTTTTGAGAGGAGGTTTTATCCTGGATTATGCAGGGTGGCCTAAAAGCAAACACGTGTGTTTTATTTGTTTGTGTGTTTGGCTGTGCCAGGTCTTAGCTGTGGCATGCAGGATCTTTTAGTTGCAAAATATGGACTCTCAGCTGCAGCATGTGGGATCCAGTTCCTTGACCAGGGCTCAAACTCCAGTCCCCTGCACTGGAAGCATGGAGTCTTAGCCATGGGAACACTAGGGAAGCCCAAAATGTATTTTTTAAAAAGAGCTGCAGAAGAAGTTTTGAGGCAGACACACAGAGAAGAAAACAAAGTACAGACAGGGGCAGAGATGGGAATCATGTGGACACAAGTCCGGGAGTGCCATGCCAGCAGTCCCCAAAAGAGGGAAGAGGGAAGGAACAGATTTTCTCTAAAGTCGCCTGCCATACCTGGCTTTCAGATTTATGGGCTCCAGAACTTCGAGAGAACCAATGGCTATTGTTTTAAGCCACCAAGTTGCAGTGATTTGTTAGAACACATGCAGGTAGTGAATACAGCAGGTCAAAGTTATATTTCAATGTTGCTTTAATCTGCAGTTCTCTCACCAGAGACATCCTGCGTGCATGAATGCTCAGTCATGCCTGACTCTTTGAGACCCCATGGACTAGCCCATCAGGCTCCTCTTTCCATGGAACTTTCCAGGCGAAAAATATTAGAGTGGGTTGTCATTTCCTTCTCCATGGTATCTTCTTGACCCAGGGATCAAAACTGCATCTCCTGTATTGACAGGTGGATTCTTTACCACTGCCACGTGAGAAGCCACCAGACACAGTTATTTTAAATCTTGTTTATTTAATTAATAAGGTCGGACAAAGCTAAGACAGAAAGTGAAAAAAAAAAATAAAACAACTTGGAGGCTACTGCAATATTTTAGAAGAGAAAACTAGCCTAACTTGAGATAAGATAGTGGATTGAGGATAAACAGACCAGATTAGAGAGGGGGTTAAAGTTTAAAAAGACAAAAGATTGCAGAGGGAGAGGAGATGAAGATAATGGACAGCTGGGTGGCTGACTGAGATAGAAAATGCTGGAGGGGAAGATGCAGATTTGGAGGAAAAGTAAAGAATTCAGCAAGGATGACTTAAAGTGTTTGTGAGACCTGTGTGTGAAAATGTCTCCGGGGCTGGTGGCTACAGAGGCCTAGAGTTGAGGACAGAGATCATGACTAGAGGCATACATTCGTAAGTCACCAGCATCTTGAGTGAAGGGCATGGCAACCCACTCCAGTATTCTTGCCTGGAGAATCCCTTGGACAGAGGAACCTGGTGGGCTACAGTCCATAGGATTGGAAAGAGTTGGATATGACTGAGACAGCTTGATCTTGAAACTAGTGACGTGTGTGAGATTTTTCTAGATAGAGTATTCAGGGTATAAAACAAACAAGAACTGGGACCAAATCCTGAAGAACAACATAAGTGGATGGTCAAAGAAAGCTTTGGTGAATGCTCAGTTGCTCAGATCAGATCAGATCACATCAGTCGCTCAGTCATATCTGACACTTTGCGACCCTATGAATCGCAGCACGCCAGGCCTCTCTGTCCATCGCCAGCTCCTGGAGTTCACTGAGACTCACGTCCATTGAGTCAGTGATGCCATCCAGCCATCTCATCCTCTGTTGTCCCCTTCTCCTCCTGCCCCCAATCCCTCCCAGCATCAGAGTCTTTTCCAATGAGTCAACTCTTCGCATGAGGTGGCCAAAGTACTGGAGTTTCAGCTTTAGCATCATTTCTTCCAAAGAACACCCAGGGCTGATCTCCTTCAGAATGGACTGGTTGGATCTCCTTGCAGTCCAAGGGACTCCAAGAGTCTTCTCCAACACCACAGTTCAAAGCATCAATTCTTTGGCGCTCAGCCTTCTTCACAGTCCAACTCTCACATCCATATATGACCACTGGAAAAACCATAGCCTTGACTAGACGGACCTTTGTTGGCAAAGTAATGTCTCTGCTTTTGAATATGCTATCTAGGTTGGTCATAATTTACCTTCCAAGGAGTAAGTGTCTTTTAATTTCATGGCTGCAGTCACCATCTGCAGTGATTTTGGAGCCCAGAAAAATAAAGTCTGACACAGTTTCCACTGTTTCCCCATCTATTTCCCATGAAATGATGGGACCGGATGCCATGATCTTCGTTTTCTGAATGTTGAGCTTTAAACCAACTTTTCACTCTCCACTTTCACTTTCATCAAGAGGCTTTTTAGTTCCTCTTCACTTTCTGCCATAAGGGTGGTGTCATCTGCATATCTGAGGTTATTGATATTTCTCTTGGCAATCTTGATTCCAGCTTGTGCTTCTTCCAGTCCAGCGTTTCTCATGATGTACTCTGCATAGAAGTTAAATAAACAGGGTGACAATATACAGCCTTGACGTACTCCTTTTCCTATTTGGAACCAGTCTGTTGTTCCATGTCCAGTTCTAACTGTTGCTTCCTGACCTGCATACAAATTTCTCAAGAGGCAGATCAGGTGGTCTGGTATTCCCATTTCTTTCAGGATTTTCCACAGTTTATTGTGATCCACACAGTCAAAGGCTTTGGCATAGTCCATAAAGCAGAAATAGATCTTTTTCTGGAACTCTCTTGCTTTTCCCATGATCCAGCGGATGTTGGCAATTTGATCTCTGGTTCCTCTGCCTTTTCTAAAACCAGCTTGAACATCAGGAAGTTCACGGTTATAGTATTGCTGAAGCCTGGCTTGGAGAATTCTGAGCATTACTTTACTAGCGTGTGAGATGAGTGCAATTGTGCGGTAGTTTGAGCATTCTTTGGCATTGCGTTTCTTTGGGATTGGAATGAAAACTGACCTTTTCCAGTCCTGTGGCCACTGCTGAGTTTTCCAAATTTGCTGGCATATTGAGTGCAGCACTTTCACAGCATCATCTTTCAGGATTTGAAATAGCTTAACTGGAATTCCATCACCTCCACTAGCTTTGTTCATAGTGATGCTTTCTAAGGCCCACTTGACTTCACATTCCAGGATGTCTGGCTCTAGGTCAGTGATCACACCATTTGATTATCTTGGTTGTGAAGATCTTTTTTGTACAGTTCTTCTGTGTATTCTTGCCATCTCTTCTTAATATCTTCTGCTTCTGTTAGGTCCATACCATTTCTGTCCTTTATCGAGCCCATCTTTGCATGAAATGTTCCTTTGGTATCTCTGATTTTCTTGAAGAGATCTCTAGTCTTTCCTATTCTGTTGTTTTCCATTATTTCTTTGCATTGATCGCTGAAGAAGGCTTTCTTATCTCTTCTTGCTATTCTTTGGAACTCTGCATTCAGATGTTTATATCTTTCCTTTTCTCCTTTGCTTTTCGCTTCTCTTCTTTCTCAGTTGCTCAGTCATATTCAAATCTTTGCGACCCCACGGACTGTAGTTTGCCAGGCTCCTTTGTCCATGGGATTTACCAAGCAAGAATACTTCAGTGGCTTGTCTTTTTCTCCTTCAGGAGATCTTTCTGACCTAGGGATCGAACCCGGTGTCTCCTGCAATTCCTTGCATTGATATGCAGATTTTTAAGAAAGCCACTAGGTCAGAGAAAGAGAGGCTTTCAAATATGATTGGGAAAAAGTTGGGAGAGTAACAGGAAAAAAATAAGAGGATTTTTTTTAAAAGAACAGAATAGTTAGCAGCATTGAGCTGAGAGAGTCCAGCTTTTGATACCAGCAGGGCCCAGGTGGTGCTAGGGGTAAAGAACCTGCCTGCCAATGCAGGAGACTAAGAGATGCGGGTTTGATCCATGGGTCAGAAAGACCCCTGGAGAAGGGCATGGCAACCCACTCCAGTATTCTTGCCTGGAGAATCCCATGGACAGAGGAGCCTGGCGGTCTCCTGTCCACAGGTCTGCAAAGAGTCAGACATGACTGAAGCAATGCAGCAATCACTCAGGGCCCTGTGGGGCTCCCAGGAACAAAAGTCCTTCTGTGCCACCCCCATTTCTTTGACTACAGTGAATCATCTTCATTCAGCCTACATGACCTTTCTTGAGTTCCAATGGGCATATTAAAACAGCTGTTAAAAAAAATAAATAAATAAAACAGCTGCTAATTAGGGAAGGGAGGGGCAAGGAGACCAGGGAGAAACCAACAGTCAATAATAGCCTTGGGACAAGATCTTTTTCCTCATCAATGGATACATACAGTATCTTTGAGCTATTTTGCAGACATTGAAACCTTCTCCAGATGGGATAAGTTAAGGGTTAACAATGGTATGCTGCCCACAAGCATGTAGACCCCAGACCTGAAGCTTGATGATGCTGACTCCTACTTAACCTCACTATCAACATCACCACTGCTGGGCATACATACTGAGGAAACCAGAATTGAAACAGACACGTGTACCCCAATGTTCATCGCAGCACTGTTTATAATAGCCAGGACATGGAAGCAACCTAGATGTCCATCAGCAGATGAATGGATAAGAAAGCTGTGGTACATATACACAATGGAGTATTACTCAGCCATTAAAAAGAATACATTTGAATCAGTTCTAATGAGGTGGATGAAACTGGAGCCTATTATACAGAGTGAAGTAAGCCAGAAAGAAAAACACCAATACAGTATACTAACGCATATATATGGAATTTAAAAAGATGGTAACAATAACCCTGTGTACGAGACAGCAAAAGAGACACTGATGTATAGAACAGTCTTTTGGACTCTGTGGGAGAGGGAGAGGGTGGGATGATTTGGGAGAATGGCATTGAAATACGTATAATATCATATATGGAATGAGTCGCCAGTCCAGGTTCGATGCATGATACTGGATGCTTGGGGCTGGTGCACTGGGACGACCCAGAGGGATGGTATGGGGAGGGAGGAGGGAGGAGGGTTCAGGATGGGGAACACATGTATACCTGTGGCGGATTCATTTCGATATTTGGCAAAACCAATACAATATTGTAAAGTTTAAAAATAAAATTTAAAAATAAATAAATAAATAAAACAGCTGCTAATTAGAGAAAGGAGGGGCAAGGAGACCAGGGAGAAACCAACAGTCAATAACAGCCTTGGGACAAGGTCTTTTTCCTCATCAATGGATACATACAGTATCTTTGAGCTATTTTGCAGACATTGAAACCTTCTCCAGGTGGGAGAAGTTAAGGATTAACAATGGTATGCTGCCCACAAGCATGTAGACCCCAGACCTGAAGCTTGATGATGCTGACTCCTACTTAACCTCACCATCAACCCATCAGAAGAAAGTCCACAAGCTGATTATGCTCTCTTTGAACAATTATTTAAAATGTCTCCCTGCTGCTGCTGCTGCTGCTGCTGCTGCTGCTAAGTCGTTTCAGTCGTGTCCGACTCTGTGTGACCCCAGAGATGGCAGCCCACTGGGCTCCACCGTCCCTGGGATTCTCCAGGCAAGAATACTAGAGTGGGTTGCCATTTCCCTCTCCAATGTATGAAAGTGAAAAGTGAAAGTGAAGCCTCTCAGTCGTGTCTGACTCTTAACAACCCCATGGACTGCAGCCTACTAGGCTCCTCCGTCCATGGGATTTTCCAGGCAAGAGTACTGGAGTGGAGTGCCATTGCCTTCTCCGAAACATCTCCCTAGCTTCCCCAATTCAGGACACAGGGTTTTAAGGACATTAGCCCACTGTGGCCCACTTTGTCCGGCAAAGTCATAAAGCTATCCTTTTCTACTTCACCCAAAACTCTGTCTCTGAGATTTGATTCAGAGAAGCTGAGTTTAAAGGTATCACTTTTAGTACCTCTTGAATCTGCCTCAGCTTTCAGGCCAAGGCCAAGCTCTTTCTAGACAGCCCACAGCCGATAATGGGAGCTAAACAAGCACATTGAGTTACAGATGTTTCTGACCAGCCCAGGAATCCTTTAAGGAACAATTTTTGCCCCAGGACTTCTTGTTGGATTGACCGAGAACTTTTCAGATTTGCATAACCATCTGAAGGCCTGCCATGTTCAAATCCTGCTTCCTGCTCCTTTCATGTCTCTTCCCAGGTGGCGCTAGTGGTAAAGATCCTGCCTGCCAGGGCAGGAGACGTAAGAAGCACGGGTTCAATCCTGGGTTGGGAAGATCCCCTGGAGAAAGAAATGGCAACCCACTCCAGTATTTTTGCCTGGAGAATCCCACGGACAGAGGAGCCTGGCAGGCTACAGTCCATTGGGTTTCAAAGAGTCAGATACGACTGAAACAACTTAACATACACCCTTTTCGTATTTCACAGGTGCTATTCCCAAAGAAGACTCTTGCACTGTTCACTCTGTCCACTTCTGACACAGTGATCTTGCAAGAAAAGTTTCCATGGAATTAGAGGAATTAGAAGATGTTGAGGAATAAATGCCCAGTAAAGTTCAAGACAGAGGATGAGATGGTTGGATGCCATCACCAACTCGATGGACATGAGTTTGAGCAAGCTCCAGGAGTTGGTGATGGTTGGGGAAGCCTGGCATGCTGCAGTCCATGGGGTTGCAAAGAGTCTGACACTACTGAGTGACTGAACTGAATTGAACTGAAAGTTCAAGACTCAGTGGTGAAGAGGTATAGTGAGGGTAGAAACTGGAATGGAACTTGAGCCCATGAAGGCTTCACTTTAGGAATGGACAGGCATGAAATATTTCAATCTGGTAACTTGGATTGAGTAGAAAGGGTGATAGCCCAAGATCCCTGAGAAAAATGAAAAGATGGAGTCCTGAGCTTAATAGTCAGAGGAATTAAGCTGAGACGAAAGGAGAAACCCTCTCCCATTGAGAGAGGAGGGAAGGAAAACAGGATGTGCACATAAGTTTGGAGATACAAACAACAACTTTGGTGTGGGAAAAGACTCTTGAGAGTCCCTTGGACTGCAAGGAGATCCAACCAGTCCACCTAAAGGAAATCAGTCCTGAATATTCATTGGAAGGACTGATGCTGAAGCTGAAACTCCAGTACTTTGAAGCCACCTAATACAAAGAGCCAACTCATTAGAAAAGACCCTGATGCTGAAGGCAGGAGGAGAAGGGGACGACAGAGGATGAGATGGCTGGATGACATCACTGACTCAATGGAATTAAGTTTGAGCAAACTGTGGGAGATGGTGAAGGACAGGGAAGTCCGGCATGCTACAGTCCATGGGGTCTCATAAAGTCGGATATGACTGAGCGACTGAACAACAACAACAAGTGCATAATCTCACTGATTTAAAATTGATTAGAAAGCATGCTGCTGCTGCTAAGTTGATTCAGTCGTGTCTGACTCTGTGTGACCCCATAGACAGCAGCCCACCAGGCTCTGCCGTCCCTGGGATTCTCCAGGCAAGAACACTGGAGTGGGTTGCCATTGCCTTCTCCATGATTAGAAAGCATAGTAATCTGGTATCACCATGTCTTGAAAGCTAGTCACAGAATTGTTAGCAGCAGTTATCATTTTGGGGGCATTTTGGGTGCTTTTTTCTTTATGTGGCTTCTTCTGTGCTGTTTTGAGCTTTTTATTTTTATTAATTTTATTTTTGAGTTTTTAAAATGAACATGTATAATTTTACAGATGTAAGTAAAATGAAGAAATGAAATAGTTTGTATTAAGACTAAAAGCAATTATTACATAGAGAATTTCATAAAATCCTTGACAATCCAGGTAAAACTGGAAATTACTCATTTACATCCTCAACATTAAGTGATGGTCTCCAGCTCTCCTTTGATTATCAAGAGGCAAATGAACTCAGACCCCTCTGGAGGAGGCCACTCCAGTATTCTTGCCTGGAGAATCCCTTGGACAGAGGAGTCTGGCAGTCTCCTCTCATAGGGTCACAAAGAATCAGATATGACTGAAGTGGCTGAGCAGGCACGCGTCATAATCCATCGTATGAAGAGCAGGCAGAACACAATGGATAGGAAAGATCTTTCAGACAGGAAAAAGAAAGAGAAAGTTTTACATGATAGGAGAAAAAGAGACAGATTAGGAGGGCTGCAGCCAGACAGAAAGAAGATAAGCATAGTTGAATCCTGAAATAGGAATTTGGTGAACCATCATTCCTGGCCTTGGGTAAAGGAGGGTTTAGCAAGATGACAGTAACTCCAGATAGCTTGTGGGAGAATTTGAAGACATCCAGGCGTGTAATCAGCCTCTCGGTTTTATCTCTTATAGCTCTGTTGTTCGGTCGGTAAGTTGTGTCTGACTCTTTGAGACCCCATGAACTGCAGCACTCCAGGCTTCCCTGTCCTTCACTGTCTCCTGGAGTTTGCTCAAACCCATGTCCATTGAGTCAGTAATGCCATCCAAACCATCTCACCTCTGTTGTCCCCTTCTCCTCTTGCTCTCAATCTTTTCCAGCCTCAGGGTTTTACCAATGAGTTGACTCTTCACATTAGGCGGCCAAATTATTGGAGCTTCGCATCAGGTGGCCAAAGCATTCAGCATCAGTCCTTCCAATGTATATTCTGGGTTTGTTTCCTACAGGATTGACTAGTTGATCACTGCTCTGGAATGGTAAGTTAACAAAGCCAGTTGGAGGATTCTAGAACAATAAGCCTGGGATACAGTATTATACAAAGACTTTATAGGCTTTTTAAAAGCCTATGACCTCTACAGAGGCAGGAGGAGAAGGGGACAACAGAAGATGAGATGGCTGGAAGGCATCATCAATTCAATGGACATGAGTTTGAGTAAGCTCCGGGAGATGGTAAAAGATAGGGCAGCTTGGCGAGCTGCAGTTCATGGGGTTGCAAAGAGTTGGACATGACTGAGTGACTGAACAATGACAAATGACTTTTATATGCTACTAAATGGTAGGAATCAGAGATACTGCAAAGACTGTAAACATTCTATACCTAATTCCAATGTGGGTGTGTGCTAGGGCAGTTTTCTCTACCATAAGCAAATAATTCGTGGACCCTGGCTATGTGTCCTACAGTTCAGCTCCATTCTGACCCTAACTACCTGGAGATAGAGTCAGAGTCCACAGTTTCAGGGTTCAATTCTGACAAGACTGCCCTTTATATCAACCCTCTATTTAAATGCAGATGACTAATCACAAACCCAGGTTGTCATCTGTACTTCTGACTATAAATCAGAGGTTCCCATGACCCCCTCCTTAGGTTCAATAAATTTGCTAGAGCAACACACAGAACTCAGAAAAGCATTTTACTCAGTAGATCACTGGCTTATTATAACAGCATGTAACTTAAGAATGAAAAGTGAAAGTGTGAGTCACTCAGTTCTATTCTACTCTTTGTCACCCCACAGACTGTAGCCAACCAGGCTCCACTGTCTATAGAATTGTCCAGGCAAGAATACTGCAGTGGGTTGCCATCTCCTTCTCCAGGGTGTCTTCCCGACCCAGGGAGTGAACCTGGGTCTCCTGCATTGCAGACAGATTCTTTACTGTCTGAGCCACCAATAGCCAAGTGGAAGAAATGCATAGGGAAAGGTATGGGGGAATGTCTCAGAGCATCCATGCCCTCTCTGAGGCCACTACTCTTGCCAAATCTCCACCTCTCACCAACCCAGAAGATTAAACTTTGGGGCTTCATTACACAGCCATGATTGATTAAATCATTCAGTTCAGTTCAGTTCAGTCGTTCAATCATGTCCGACTCTTTGCGACCCCATGAATCACAGCACGCCAGGCCTCCCTGTCCATCACCAACTCCTGGAGTTCACTCAAATTCACATCCATCAAGTCGGTGATGCCATCCAGCCATCTCATCCTCTGTCGTCCCCTTCTCCTCCTGCCCCCAGTCCCTCCCAGCATCAGGGTCTTTTCCAATGAGTCAGCTCTTTCCATGAGGTGGCCAAAGTACTGGAGGTTCAGCTTCAGCATCATTCCTTCCAAAGAAATCCCAGGGCTGATCTCCTTCAGAATGGACTGGTTGGATCTCCTTGCAGTCCAAGGGACTCTCAAGAGTCTTCTCCAACACCACAGTTCAAAAGCATCAATTCTTTGGTGCTCAGCTTTCTTCACAGTCCAACTCTCACATCCATACATGACCACAGGAAAAACCATAGCCTTGACTAGACGGACCATTGTTGGCAAAGTAATGTCTCTGCTTTTGAATATGCTATCTAGGTTGGTCATAACTTTCCTTCCAAGGAGTAAGCGTCTTTTAATTTCATGGTTGCAATCACCATCTGCAGTGATTTTGGAGCCCCCCAAAATAAAGTCTTAGTCACTGGTTATTGATTCAACCTCCAGCTTTAATCCAGCCTCTGCCATTTTCTCTCTATATTTATCCTCTGCCAACCTCCAGCCTCTGCCATTTTCTTGGAGAAGGAAATGGCAACCCACTCCAGTATTCTTGCCCAGAGAATTCCATGGACAGAAGAGCCTGTCAGGCTATAATCCATGGGGTCACAAAGAGTCCAGCATGACTGAGGCACCATCACTCACTCACTCCAGTGTATCCCCTCCCAGAAGGTCAGGAGAGTGGGACTGAGAATTCCAACCCTCTAACCACATGGCTGGTTGGCCAGCAACCAGCCCCACCCTGAGGAGTGCTTCCCAAAGTCATCTCACTAACGTAACAAGATGCACCTGTATCTGCTCTTATCCCAGGAAATTCCAAAGGTTTTAGGAGCTCTGTGCCAAAACCAGGGCAAAGAACAAATACATATTTCTTATCATCAATCACAGTATCACAGACAGAAAGATAAAAATGGATTGGGCTGGGAAAAAAAAGCTGAAATTGGTGAAGAATTTATACCTGGAGGATGGTCCCCATGACGGTAGCCATCCTTAGTAGTTATCATGCCGGACTGGATACTCCTCAGCAGATGCAAGTGCAGACTGCCGAGGAAACACACACAGACTAGCCACACTGCACCAGTGGTAGAAGACCCAGAGCAGCCTAGGGCAATGGAAATATAATGCAAGTTACACATGTAATTTATGATTAGCCACATTCGGAGAAGACAATGGCACCCCACTCCAGTACTCTTGCCTGGAAAACCCCATGGACGGAGGAGCCTGGTAGGCTGCAGTCCATGGGGTCGCTTAGGGTCGGACATGACTGAGCGACTTCACTTTCACTTTTCACTTTCATGCACTGGAGGAGGAAATGGCAACCCACTCCAGTGTTCTTGCCTGGAGAATCCCAGGGATGGGGAAGCCTGGTGGGCTGCCGTCTATGGGGTCACACAGAGTCGGACACGACTGAAGTGACTTAGCAGGAGCAGTAGCCACATTAAAAAGGTTTAAAAAAGGTGAAATTAAGGGTAATAGTTAACATATTTAACCCAATGTAAGTAAAAATATTTGCATTTCAACCTGAAATCAATATAAAATATTAGTGAGATATTTTATATTCTTTTTTTTTTTTGTACTAAGCCTTTGAAAGTCAATATGTATTATTAGTTTTATAGCACATCTCAGTTTGGCTTGGCCACATTTCCAGTGCTCAATAGCCACACATGGTCAGTGACTTCTTTTGGATGATACAGATAAAGAGAATAGGAAGCAGACTAAAGGCTCTTCTTCCACCATCACTGATACACAGAAGCTTCTTTCTCTGCTGAGAAACAACCTTGGCAAAGAGGAGGGGATGGAAGATGAGGCCCTGCTAGCTGTAAGAAATGTCTATAATAGGAAGTTAAAATTATGGATTGATTAAGAGACTTTAAGGGACTTCCCTTGTAGTCCAATGGCTAAGACTGTGCTCCCAATGCAAGGGGTCTGGGTTCAACCCCTGGTCTGAGAACTAGATCCCACATGCTGCAAACAAGAGTCTGGATATGGCAACTAAAGATCACACATGCTACAGTGAAAAACAAAGATTCTGCATGTGGCACCCAAGACCTGGCATAGCCAAATAATTAAATACATTTGTTTTTTAAATCAACTTTTAGCTAGAAGTAACTATGCCAAAGCCTTTGACTGTGTGGATCACAATAAACTGTGGGAAATTCTGAAAGAGATGGGAATACCAGAACACCTGACCCGCCTTTTGAGAAACCTATATACAGGTCAGGAAGCAACAGTTAGAACTAGACATGGAACAACAGACTGGTTCCAAATAGGAAAAGGAGTATGTCAAGGCTGTATATTGTCACCCTGCTTATTTAACTTATATGCAGAGTACATCATGAGAAACGCTGGACTGGAAGAAGCACAAGCTAAAATCAAGATTGCCAGGAGAAATATCAAAAACCTCAGATATGCAGATGACACCACCCTTATGGCAGAAAGTGAAGAGGAACTAAAAAGCCTCTTGATGAAAGTGAAAGTGGAGAGTGAAAAAGTTGGTTTAAAGCTCAACATTCAGAAAACTAAGATCATGGCATCCGGTCCCATCACTTCATGGGAAATAGATGGGAAACGGTGGAAACAGTGTCAGACTTTATTTTTCTGGGCTCCAAAATCACTGCAGATGGTGACTGCAGCCATGAAATTCAAAGATGCTTACTCCTTGGAAGGAAAGTTATGACCAACCTAGATAGCATATTGAAAAGCAGAGACATTACTTTGCCAACAATGGTCCATCTAGTCAAGGCTATGGTTTTTCCTGTGGTCATGTATGGATGTGAGAGTTGGACTGTGAAGAAAGCTGAGCGCCAAAGAATTGATGCTTTTGAACTGTGGTGTTGGAGAAGACTCTTGAGAGTCCCTTGGACTGCAAGGAGATCCAACCAGTCCATTCTGAAGGAGATCAGCCCTGGGATTTCTTTGGAAGGAATGATGCTGAAGCTGAACCTCCAGTACTTTGGCCACCTCATGGAAAGAGCTGACTCATTGGAAAAGACCCTGATGCTGGGAGGGACTGGGGGCAGGAGGAGAAGGGGACAACAGAGGATGAGATGGCTGGATGGCATCACCGACTTGATGGATGTGAATTTGAGTGAACTCCAGGAGTTGGTGATGGACAGGGAGGCCTCGTGCTGCGATTCATGGGGTCGCAAAGAGTCAGACACGACTGAGCGACTGAACTGAACTGAACTGAACAGTTAATTTTAAACAGAGACCAAGTTTTTTTTCAATTTTCAGTGGCAGTAAGGACCCAGGGATGAGATTATTTGAAATAAAGAAATGTATAATTTTCTGCACATCTAAGTAGTATTGGGTACATTTCAACTCATGTAACAAAAGTTTGGAGAGTTGTTTTTACTGTGCTAACCTTGTTAAGCATGTTGACAAAGTAAATCAGTATTGAGCTCACTGAGTTTAGGCATAGTTCTACAGAAGGTAAGGTAGTTGCTTGAACCCTCCAGATGCTTGTAACCTAAAGCCAAGACTACATAATACTAATCATTATAAGCAAGTCATGATCATTGGAAATGGGGGTTCTTGGGGGACAGGAGTTTCACAGCTAATTTCATTTCAAACAGCATTAATGCATTGCTTTAGAAAAGTGCTTCTCTAAGCTGTATACCCACCAGTCTGGCTCTCTCTTCTCTGCCTTCACTTTTGATGTTCCCTATCTAAAATACCTCTATCCTCAGCTCTGAGAGCTGATTCTATCTATACTTCACAAACCAGTGTAAGTCTTCTCCTTGCCATGAATCGTGCCAAGACTTGTTCAATAAAATTTATTGTGTGGCTCACATTAAGTGGCTAAACTCCTAAACTTTTATATTATTCTCTAGTTGTTTGCCTTGTGAATTTCTTATCTCACCAGTGAATTCACGCTCTACTGTGGGAAGAAACTTTTCTTCCTTTTTTGTTAATATATCTGATGCATTCAGAAAGTGCTGGGCTTGAAATTAATTCTCAAAAAATACTTATTGCTTGAACTGAAGCAACAAAACAGTCTGTGATGATTCAATTTGAAAATTAAAGTAGCCAAATGTAGTAATACCCGCTAAGCACAGGGATGCATTTTCAGAATACCCAATGGGGAGTGCTAAATTCAAACAGAAAATTGTAAGGAATTATCATTTCAGGCATTGAAGAAACGATTTTGATTCTATCCTACTTGAATAACCTGAGTTGAGAAATGCTCATGGCTTATATTCTTGCAATCAACCATTGTTCATAAAACTGTTGATCACTTCTTAGCTGCCGTGAGAAAAAAATAATCACCATCTGTAAATGGTCCTGCTCTTCGACATTTATTTCTTCCACTAGTTTCTAAAAGGTGCTCTTCCTCCTCAAGCACTTTAACATCCAAATGAGTACAGCATGGATAGTTATGTTTCTTCTAATGAGTCAGTGGAATCACTTGCAGTACTATAATGTGCACATCTTTTATCAATGACCACGGGCTGAAACTATTTACCAAAACATGAAATAGAAGTTCACTCCCACTTTTTTCGCCTTCACTTTTTTTGGTGGCTGTACCACACAGGTTGTGGGATTTTAATTCCCTAACCAGAGAATGAACCTGGGCCAGAGCAGTGAAAGCACCAAGACCTAACCGCCAGGGAAGTTTTACCAATCTCAAGAAAAGAAAGAGTTTGGCATGCCCATGCAAATGCAGGCAAAGTAAGCAGGGCAAATGATAATGTATTACAATTGACTTATCAAGAGAAAAATACCTACAAAGTCAGATTTCATGTGTTTTACACACACACACACACATGTTTTAATATGAAATACTTCAGAGACAACAGCTCTATAATACATCAGTGCTACTCAAAGCTGTGCTCAAGGAAGTATGCTTCTAATACTCCAGGGAGTCATTTGAGGCCTTCTGGCACATTGTAAGATAATAAAGATAACTAAATAAGTTTATAGCCTCAGTTCTGATTTTGGATGACTTCACAAAACCTTGAATTTATCATTTGTTTTTAATCATAGCCCTTTAACATTTGTCAGGCACATGGCTTTTTCTCTTGTCTCAATCTTGATAATTGTGATGTTGATATTCTGTTATTTAAATCATCTTTATGCTGTTCATTTTTGTGTGTGTGCTGATATAATAATTCTTTGACCAGAAAGGCTTGTACATTAATGCTTTAGATGAGGAATTCAGTTCAAATGGGACTGTACTTGGTCAAAGAAACAGATACTTTAGCAATTGTGATATCTATAGATCCATAAATTTAGAACTTCTCAGATTCCTAAAGAAGTGATTTAAAAGCTGAGTAATGTATTTGTGTGGTTTCAACAATGGGGAATAATATAGGCTAATAGATTGGGCAGAAAATGGTAATTTTTTGAGTGAATAATTACATACAAAAAAATCTATATAATAATGGATTATGTTAAAACTAAGTACAGCTATTCATTTCACAAACATCTATTGAGGGTTCACTATGTGCCGGGCACTTTCTTAGATGGTGGGTAAGCTGTGATGAACAAGACACACATTATTCCTAGGGAATTCCCTGGCAGTCCAGCGAGTAGACTCCACACTCCTACTGCAGGGGGCATGGGTTTGATCTCTGGTCAGGGAGCTAAGATCCCTCACATGTCATGAAGCAAGGCCAAAAAAAGAAACAGACATTGTTCCTAAACTTGGGAGTTGAGAATGTAACAGAAACTAATACATTGATAATTGAATGAAAAATATTCATTGGAAGGACTGATGTTGAAGCTGAAACTCCAATACTTTTGCCACCTGATGTGAAGAGCTGACTCACTGGAAAAGCCCCTGATGCTGGGAAAGATTGAAAGCAGGAGGAGAAGGGGATGACAAGGGATGAGGGGATGAGGGTTGGTAGGATGGCATCTCCGACTTGATGGACGTGAGTTTGAGTAAGCTCTGGTAGTTGGTGATGGACAGGGAAGCCTGGCGTGAGGCAGTCCATGGGGTTGCAAAGAGTCAGACACGACTGAGCAACTGAACTGAACTGAATGAGAAATAAAGTTCTTTATCTTAGCTGACAGGAGATTTGATGGTTTGCGTAATGTTCCTTCAGTTCAGTTCAGTCCAGTTCAGTCGCTCAGTCATGTCTGACTATTTGTGACCCCATGAATTGCAGCACGCCAGACCTCCCTGTCCAGAGTGCAGCAAATAAAAGAGCAATTTAGTTTCCTTTCTCAAACTCCATGTAAATGGAAATCAAGGTTTGGTCATTATGGGATATTACATCCCATAATTTTTAGCTTCACAATAAAGGAAGCATAAAATCTCAAGTCCTTGGCTAGTTTAGGGGTTTACAGTTTAGACTGATGGCTTGAAGGTTTGTTTGGATTTCTTTTCAGTCTAAATAATGTTTTATAAGAGACGCTTTTCTTTTTTAAAGCCTTCAAAATTAGGCTTGGGGAAAGTGCATACTCTTTTTCATATCTCATCCTTCACATAGTTCTAGAAACATTAGATAAACTTTTAAGTATTGAGAAAATATGAGATTCTTTTTTTAAGTCTTGATTCTTTGATACCCTCAGATAACTAACATACTGACTAAGGTCAAATAGGACATTTAGGGAGCATGTTATGTCCATACAGTGCAAGTATCTCTTAAAAGTGTTGCTAGTTTTTTTAATCTTCTTTATAGTCCAGATAAAACTGTGGCTATGACCTTCATTTGAATCTGAAGCATGTTGCAAGTCAGCACAAAGAAACTCACACAAATGTAAACATTTAGAATTTTTTAAAGAAAAATTGCTACATCTGCAAGAGTCATTGTTTTGAAGTTTGTTTGCTTTTTAAATAATGCTCTGCTGCTGCTGCTGCTGCTGCTGCTAAGTCAATTCAGTCGTGTCCGACTCTGTGAGATCCCATAGATGGCAGCCCACCAGGCTCCCCCGTCCCTGGGATTCTCCAGGCAAGAACACTGGAGTGGGTTGCCATTTCCTTCTCCAATGCATGAAAGTGAAAAGTGAAAGTGAAGTCACTCAGTCGTGTCCGACCCTCAGCGACCCCATGGACTGCAGCTTTCCAGGCTCCTCAGTCCAGGGGATACTTCAGGCAAGAGTACTGGAGTGGGGTGCCATTGCCTTCTCCAAAATAATGCTCTATGTGCAATCAAATCTTGAAAAAAAAAATAAAGAAGCCAAATGGAAAGAACATAAGTAAGCATATAATAAAAAATAAACGAACATCCACTGTTTGTCTTTGTCAAAGGCAAGGGGATCTGAGTCTAATAATGCTCTCCTGTCATTGAAAATGAAATGGTGTAAGTCATGACAGGGTGTGGAAAGAAAACACAAAGGAGAATAAGGAGACTTTACAAGAAAGATCTCATTCTTTAATATATTTACTTTGCTTCTACTTTCTTCAAAGAGAACAACCAAGAAGTTTCTTTAGTGTCTTAGAGCATAGTTGGCATGAAAGTGAAAGTGAAAGTGAAGTTGCTCAGTTATGTCTGACTCTGTAGTCTACCAGGCTCCTTCGTCCATGGGATCGTCCAGGCGAGAATACTGGAGTGGGTTGCTATTTCCTTCTCCAGGAGATCTTTCTGACCCAGGGATTGAACCCAGGTCTCCTGCATTGTAGGCAGAAGCTTTACTGTTTGAGCCACCAGGGAAGTCCCATGGTTGACAAGGGAAGCAACAATCCTCATGTAGGCAGAACACAAGGCTGTGCTATTGCTCAGTCGTGTCTGACTCTTTGTGACTCCATGGACTGCACCACGCTAGGCTTCCCTGTCCTTCACCGTCTCCTGGAGCTTGCTCAAACTCATGTCCATTGAGTTGGTGATGCCACCCAGAGGCTGTGAGGGTTCCCCACATAACCTAAAGCACAGCCAACAGTGGCTGGATATGGATTGAAGCCAACTCCCAGAATGTGCCTCCTTTGGCTTCCCTGGTGGCTCAGTGGTAAAGAATCCACCTGCCAAGCAGGAGATGTGGGCTCGATCCCTGGGTCAGGAAGATGCCCAGGAGAAGGAAATGGCAACCCACTCTAGTACTCTTGCCTGGGAAATCCCATGGACAGAGGAGCCTGGTGGGCTGCAGTCCACGGAGTCTCAAAGAGTCGGACACGACTGAGCGACTAGCCAGCAGTAACAGCAGACTAAGTCATCATTAACCGGGACCAGAGCAAGGGGCTTCTAACTGGCCTCCTCCCCATCTAGTCATGTCCCTCCTCTCCTCTTTTCCTCAATTCCTCTTTCCCCTAATTCTGCAGACAGTAGAATTTTAAAAATTGAAATGTGATGATTTTCTTGACCTGTTTGAATTCCTCAATGACTTGCAATTGCTCTTCGGATAAAATTTAAAATCCTACAGATTTCTGCATGGTGTGGCACTTGTTCATCTCTCCAATTTCATTTTCTAACTTTCTCTGCCTGCCCCACTGAAAATCATACTCAGTGACCTGCTTCCTGTTTCTCAAAGAAACCAAGCTCTGTGATCCTTCAGAGTATCACTGTTACTATCTGGGAAAAATCTTTATTACTACCTCCAGCCCACCCCAGGCTACCACTGCCAGCTGGTTCCTCCTCAACCTCCAGGTCTCAGCTATAGTGGCCCCCCATCCTAGGTTAGGCTACGTATTTTGACAGTATCCTAGGCTTTGTCTTTACACATATTACTTCTATAAGTAAAACTTCTCAAATAAATAGCAATAATAATAGGAATATAATGAACTGGGGCTTCCCTGGTGATCTGGTGGTTAAGACTCCACACTCCCAATGCAGGAGGCCTGGATTCAATCCCTGCTCGGCTCAGCCAAAAATAAATAAAAATAAATACTTGACAAAATAAAAGAAGAGAATGACATCACATATCACACATTCTCACTTGATTTATTGTCTTTCTCACTGGATTTTCAGCTCCTTGAAGGCAGGGACTGATATCTTATCTTATTTATTACTGCTTGTTTATTACTGAATTCTACATACCTGGTACGGTGCCTGACTCAGTGGAAGCATGAGTGCTCAGTCATGTCTGACTCTTTGCAACTCCATGGACTATAGCCCTCAGGCTCCTTTTTCCATGGAATATTTCAGGCAAGAATACTGGAATGAGTTGCCATTTTCTCCTCCAAGGGATTGAGAGAGTCAGTTCCTAGGCAGGTTGATAAGAAGTCTGGGGTTCCCCAAGGAGAGAGGTGTCTGGAATTCTCAAGGAGGAGGAAAGGACAAACATTTTTTTCCTCTATATTCCTTAGGATTATATAACAATAATGTATCCTGCTTGAGGACAGTTTCTGGAAAAAACCTTCTGGCTAATCCTGTTATCTTAAAATGTAAATTACGGGAGTGGGTCTAGTAAGGTCTTTACAACCTCCATTCTTTTGATTCGCTGTAATAAGTAATTAAAAGTATATAACTCCATTGCTAACACTAGTGAGGGGGCACTCTTGCTGCCCCTTGCTGATGTCTATATCAGAAGCTTTCTCTCTTATACTTTAGTAAAACTTTATTACACAAAAGCTCTGAGTGATCAAGCCTCATCTCTGGCCCTGGATTGAATTCTTCTCCTCCAGAAGCCAAGAATCACGGCGTCTTTCATGGTTCAACAACAACCTTTCAGGATCTTCCCGACTGAGGGATCGAACCTGCATTTCCTGCATCTCCTGCATTGGCATGAGGATTCCATACCATTGCTCCACCTGGGAAGCCCATGCCTGACTCAGAGTCAGAGGTTAATCATTCCTTCTGACATGTGTTGTAGTGATGACAGGGCTCAGTGGGAAACCTTGTCATTGCCTCCTTGTTCATCTTGAACTAAGATTTAACTTTTTGTTCCATCTAAAAATTTCAAATCTGAATCACCTAAGAAAGTGAATCATATAGATTTTACCGACTACTTTCGGGGAAGTTGAAGAAGAGAATGGCATCACATATCACACAGCAAAGTTTAATTGAAAATTCCTATTAGACATTTCTCTTCTTTCCCTCAAATTTGCTTTTTAGTGTGTTGTCGTCTCCTTTACTTTCTGAAAATCCTGTCCAGCGTTACAGACTCAGCCTTCACCACTCTGATTTCATCATGTCAACAGAGATCTTCTTCTATTGCTTTTCTAATGTGAAACATTTTAGCTTTTATCCTTCTATGAGTTTGCAAGAACTGCCATAACGAAGTACCACAAACTGGGTGGTTTAAGGAACAGAATTTAAAATAAACAAATTTATTGTCTCACGGGTCTAGAGGCTCGAACTCCAAGATCACGGTTCGGGTAGGACTTGTTCTTCCTCAGGGCTGTAGCAGGGACTCTGTCCCTTGCATTTAACTTCTGGTGGTTTGTTGGTGATCTTTGGCATTCCTTGGCTTGTAGAAGCGTTACCACGATCTCAACTTTCATCTTCACATGACATTCTCCCAGTGGGCATTTGCTTCCAAATTTCCCTTTTTATAAGGACACTAGTCATAATAGTTTAGGGTCCACCCTAAATGGACTCAACTAGTTCCATTTGCAGTGATGCTATTTCCAAATAAGGTCACATTCTGAGATCTTGAGACTAGGACTTTAATATACTAATTTTCAGAGGACACGATTCAACTTATAACGACTCTCCTGCTCCTCATCCCTCTCTATAAGGAAAAAATTCTTTTTTTTAAACTCTATCTTCTCTATAGAGAAGGGTTTGGAGGGAATTACAGATGAGGGGAATTATTTATAGTGAATATATTTTATCTGTCCAAAATAATTTCCTCTTACAAGTGACTGAAAAACTAAGAAATTAGTCAATTTTTTCTATAGGTTTATCCTCCAAAAATATAGATCAGGTGACATCATTCTCTTAGTCTACCACTGAGAGTAGACAACATCTTATCTCCTTGGTGACCATTACATCTCTAGTGCCTGACTTAGAGCCAGCTACATAGTAGGTACTTACAGATATTTGTTTGTTTTTAATTTATTTATTTTAAATTGAAGAATAATTACAATATTGTGATGGTTCTTATAGATGCTTGAATGCAATTGAAGAACTTTAATGGCTGCTAATCACTTGCAGCTGTAGTTTAGTAGCTAAGTTGTATTCAACTCTTTTGTGATCCCATGGACCATAGCCTGGTAGCCTCTCCTGTCCATGGGATTTCCCAGACAAGAATACTGGAGTGGGTTGCCATTTCCTTCTCTAGGGGAGGACCTAGACCCAGGGGTCTAACCCTTATCTCCTGCTTGGTAGGAAGATTCTTCACCACTGAGTCCCTGGGGAAGCCCACTTCCTAGTTAGCCAGCCTTTAAGGCCCAGGTCAGACTGTCCCTAACTCTTCTGATGATAAGTCTTTTTCTTCTAAGTAAAATTAATCTCTTTTTCAGATAGCCTCATAGCACTTTGTGTACTTTTCACAATAGAATGAGTAGTAGAATTATTCTGAGTTGTATCTATCTTCCAAGTAAATTAGAATTATTTTAGGACCAAGGATATGTCCTATTCATGTTGTTATCACTCACAAAGCCAGGCACATTTCTTTGTATTATAGGTATCACTCAGCACAATTTTAATTAGTGTTTTAAAATTAATTAATTGATCTTGGACTTGTTCTCCTAGGCTAGATCTTTCTTTCTTCCTTCCTTTCTTTCTAGTACAAGGACTCCTTTGTAATCATACTTTTGGGGCTTTTTTTTTTTTTTCTGAAAAACTGTATGGTGACAAAAAAGCTAATATAAATTTAATAGTATTTTAAAATAAGTTTGTGTTCTATTTACTACCAAAGAATCAGCAGACATAGGAAAAAAAGTGGATGTTCATCTGTTCCCAGACATATTATAATATTTGGTGTGTACATGAATTTGAGAAAACTCAGTGGCTTACAAACTGCAACAGTTTTCTAGAAAATAAGGACAGTTTTTGATTGGATAATGACAAAGAAATTTTAAACCATGTAAAAATGAGATTAATTTTTTTCAAAATATTCTGCCTTGCATTCATACCTTTATTCATTTGTGATTACTTATTCTGTACCACTTACATGCTAGACAACATCCTAGGTGCTGAAGAGGGACCAGGTTCAGTGCAGGTGATGAGAAGTGGTTGGATCCTAGATGTGTTGTGAAAGTAGGGCCAACAGGATTTAGGGGTCACTTGGATGTAGTATGTATGAAAGAAGAGTCAGGGATGAATCTGAAGCTTCTGACTGGAGCAATCAGAAGAAGGGGGTCTGAGGATAGGGGTATTAATAAGGAATTTGATTTTGGACATACTAAACTTGAGATGATGATGAATCAAGAGAAGATGTCTTTAGACATATACTAATGTGGGTACTTGATCAATGAGAATAAACACAATAAGACGTGTGTTAGAGCAGGCCTACGCCAGCTCATGAGAGCTGATTGTAACATTTTCAGGGATTTTGTAAACCAACTGTTAGAAGTTAACAAGATGTTATTCAAAATTAAGCTATGTAGGTACAGGTGTATTAGTTAAATTACAACTAAGTAAAAGCAATACCTATTTCAAAATGCATCATTTCCTAATCACTGTACTATTGTCTATGATGATGAGGTATATGCTTGCTTATGCACTGAAGTATACAGGAAACTGGTTCCATTCATTGCTTCAGAGGAGGGGAAAGTGGTGGCTGGGGTTTAGGGGTAGAAGAGAAACATTCTATTCCCTAGATATCTTTTTGTTTCCTTTGAATTTCATAACACATGTATGCATTTCTTATTTGAATCAACAAAGATGGCTTTTTTTTTTTTTTAAGTGTTTATGTGGTTTTAAGAACATGATATACAAGTAACCCTCAGCATAGTGTTGGGGGGAAGGAGGAGCAAAGCTCCTTCACTTTAAATTTGTACCAGTTTTGACTCTCTCTCTTTTTTTTTGGCCATGATGAATGGCTTGCAGGGTCTTAATTCCCCGAGCAGGAATCAGACCTGGGCCCAAGACAGTGAAAGCACTAAGTCTTAACCATTGGACTGCCAAGGAATCCCCTAATTTTGTCTCTTTTGAACACAATTATATTACTTTATGAATATCCACTAACATTTATAAGAAAATCTATGATAAGCAGCTTCCAAATAGAAAGGATTTTTTTTATTAACAATTGTAACCTATATACAAATAGCTCATGCAGCTCAATATGAAAAGAAAAAAATCAACCCAATCAACAAATGGGTAGAAGATCTAAATATACATTTCTCCAAATAAGACATACAGATAGCCAAAAAGCATATAAAAAAAGATGTTCAACATCACTAATTATTGTGTGTGTGCAAGCATTATTAGACAAATGCAAATCAAAACTACAAAAAAAAAAAAAGCTACAATGAGGTATTATCTCAAACTAGTCAGAATGACCACCATCAAAAAAATTTACAAACAATAAGTGCTGGAGAGGGTGTGGAGAAAAGGGAAACCTCCTACACAGTCAGTGTGAATGTAAATTGGTACAGCTACTATGAACAACAATATGGAGATGCCTTAAAAAACTAAAAATAGAACTATCATACAACCCAAAAATCCCACTCCTGGGCATATACCCAGAGAAAACCATAATTCAAAATGATACATACACCTCAGTGTTCATTGCAGTACTATTTATAATAGCCAGGACATGGAAAACAGTCTAACTGTCCATCAACAGAGGAATGGATAAAGAAAATGTGGTACCTATATACAATGGAATATTACTCAGCCCTAAAACGGATTGAAACTGTGTCATTTGCAGAGATGTAGATGGACCTAGAGACTGTCATACTGAATGAAGTAAATCAGACAGAGGAAGACAAATATCATATGATACCACTTTTTGTGGAATATAAAAATGATAATACAAGTGAACCTATTTAAAAACAGAAATAGAGTCACAGATGTAGGAAGCAAACTTCTGGTTACTAGGGGGGAAAAGCAGTGGGGGGCGAGGAATTGGGAGATTAGGATTGACATATAAACACTGCTATATATAAAATAAATAACTAGTCTGTATAGCACAGGGAACTCTTCTCAGTACTCTGTAACTACCTATATGGGAAAAGAATCTAAAAAAGAGTTGATATATGTATATGTATAACTTATTCACTTTGTTATATAGCAGACACTAACAAAATATGCAAATCAACTACATTCCAATAAAAATTTTTGAGAGATACACAATACAGAAAATAAGTCAAAATATGAAAAACTATGTGTGAACTTATTTGGTAAATTCTTTAGCTTCTTATAATAAAGGATTTCTCTGAACAGATATTTAACATATATTACTTAATAAAAGATACATATAATGAAAAGATAAAAAATTATAACCTATAAACTTCAGGTTATGTTAATCTCCAGGCATGTTTAAGGAACAGTACGTGTTAGAATATTCGTTATACAAAATTACATTTATTTACTTTAATACATATGTTTGTCTTAGGAATTTGAATTTATTTAACATATTTGTGATAATTAACCCATTGACTATGACCTTACTGGTTTTATTATATTGATACTTTCCATCACACAAACAGGATAAGTTCCTTTGTTAATCCAAAAATGTAGCAGATTCTGAGTCAGGACTTTTCTCCTCAGTTGAGCAAGGACATAAAACAATGCTTACAGCAGGCTCATTATCAACACACAAGGTTGAAAAAGTTGTGCTTTCAAACAGATGGTGCCAAGGTTCTGGTGACAAGTCTGAACAGAGGATAGTGGAATAGATTGCTTTAGCCCTAAAACTGGAGTGTGCTGATGTAACAGGTAGAGGACTCAGGATGGACTTAGGAAACCTCTGTTTTGGTTTTCAGTGGAAGCTGCCTGTCTTTGAGCCTATTCCCATTTGAGAGCGTGAAACTGCTGTCTTCACTATATTAAGTCTCAAAAAAATGCACTCGTTCAGGTGTATTGTGTAAGAATCCAAATTTCAGAAGCAGTGTCAGCAAAAGCAGTGTTTTTCAATGAAATGAGGTCAATCAAACCGAGAAGCAGTCATATCAGACCATGGTAGAGAAACTACTCTCTCCCTGAGTATTTTCACCCTCCATTTTCTTATATGAATTAGGGACTGACCAACCAAAAATCAGGTCTGAATAGGAAGTCTTAGAAGATTCCTGTGTCTCTCAGAGTTCATGCAGGAAAAGCAAATTCACCTCTTGCCCCTGACCCCAAGGGTTTGCAGAACTTTCACACAGGATTTCCCTGGTAGCTCAGATGCTAAAGAATCTGCCTGCAATGCAGGAGACCTGGGTTCCATCCCTGGGTTGAGAAGATCCCCTGAGGAAGGTAATGGCTACCTGCTCCAGTATTATTGCCTGGAGAATTTTGTGGACAGAGGAGCCTGGCAGACTACAGCCTATAAGGTCACAGAGTCGGATACAACCGAGCAACTTTCACTTTCACACAGGACAGAACTACCTGCAGTGGTGTTGTCAGAGGGTAAGAGAGTGAGGAAGCTAGGGCACCTAGATAAGTAACAGTAGAAAGACCTTACTTTCCTTAGAGAAAAGGAACAAGGGCAGGATATAGAGTTTCTGGACTCAAAGGGAACTGGAAATGTGTGGACTGAGCCTTCCTGCTTCTGCTTGATGGTTGCAGAGGGAAGAAGCTGCTGCTAGAGAGTCTGTGCTGAAAGGGACGGGGCAGGAGCGTGTATCCCACATCTCTCTCTTCCCATCCTCTACTCTCTTCTCACTGTCCTGGTCAAACCTAGAGACAAACCACTCTCCACGGGGACATCTGCAGGGCTTGGCCTTTGAGGACGCAGAGCACGAGAGAGAACGATGGAAGATGGATGGGAGTGGAAATGCAAACAGGATAATCGGCACACTCAGCACTCGTTGCCTGCATTAAAATCCTTGGGGCAAATTCCCAGATGGAGCAAATGATGTATGCATTTCTCTGACAAGTAAGCGATTAGTAACCCTGGCCTGTGCAAACCCTAAACTACCTTGGGCAATTATGGAAACCCTGAATGAAGGTAGAGTTTTAAGGGAAGATTCTCTCTGGATATCTGCTCATTGTATAGGCATACGCATCATTGTCATAGTCTGTTGTATCTTCCCTTAAAATTCTACTTCAATTCACATGGGGTTTTCATAATCTCCCAAAGGTAGTCGAGGTTTGCCACAGACTAGGATTACTAATTGCTTACCTGTCAGAGAAATGTTGTATATCATATTTTGAGACATATAATTAATATTCTAGATAAACAAGAAAGTACTCACATAAATTCTCAAGTCTGCCCTCCCCCATTAAAGGAATTGAATGATCAAATTAAAATCTTTTTTTAAAAAGGCACATCCAACTTAAATAAAAGAATAAGAAACTGAGTTAGGATTGGAAGATTTTATGAAAGATCAAGATCTGTCAAGGAGGAAGGACATAGTTAGCTCTTTCCTTCTTCCACATTCTGAAAGGGAAAGCTGCAGTTTTAAAACTGTAATTTGTGAAAAACAATTTAATTGAACTAAAGAAAACTAGCATTCAGATGGCTAGGGCCTAGTTTTCCGCTGAGTTTCTAAGTGGAAAATAAAGCATATTTATTTGAGGAGTGAAAATTCTTCTTAAAGGAGGAATTATTTGCTCTAATCAGAAAGAGTGAGTGTGCATAAATATATTTGTCAAAAAGGTTGCAAACTTTTCATTTCCAAGATGAAAGACAGCAAGCAACACTAAAATACTACCACAGATTAAACTGTTCTATACTAATAATTCTCCTTTCCACATCACTTTACACCCAAAAGGGGAAAAAAAAATTAACTTCTGTGCTGATAGAAATTGGCAGCACACCAATAAAAACATGTGATAACATAATTAATTGCCTAAAGACTGTTAGTACTAATAGCCAGGTGGAGCCAAAATCATTCTTTCTTTCGGTAAATTTTTTATATAAATTTACTTATTGTCATTCTTTTAATTTTATGATAAATGTCTTCAGTGAAAAGTAGGATATAATAAGATTGGGATTTTTATTTCATCTGAGAATTTTCTTAGTAATGTTAAAAGAAAGACAGTGGTAAACTCTTTTTTTCCCTTTTCTCACCATCTCCATGGTAATAAAACTGGGATGAACATAATGGAGTATTTCAGACTTCCCTGGTGGTCTGTGGTTAATATTTCACATTTCCAATACAGGGGGCATAGGTTTGATCCCTGATTAGGGAAGTAAGACCCCACATGACATACAGAACGCCCCTCTCCCAAAGAGATAATAAAAATATAATAAATATATTTTAAAAGAAAGCATGGAGTGTTTTTAATTCATGAAAAGAATCCTACTGAAGCTAAAATGACTACATTTTCCAGAGCTATAATTTCAATTCTTCGTTTGTATTTATACCATCAAAACTGATATTGAACGGCATAGAAATCTACAGTAAATATGAGTACACAACTAGAAGAGATGTTTTGAGTTGTAATAATGTGTATTTTAAAAAATCCATTCTTGTAAAGCTAAAACAGTTGTAAACGTAGGTGAAAATATTAAATTCTTCCATTTAAATTATCTTGGAAATTATTTTTTAAAACAACTTCATTAAGATGAAATTCATATGCATTACAATTTATTTAAAGTGTACAGTTTAATGGTGTTTATATATTCACAGAGTTAAGCAATCATCACCACAATCAATTTTAGAATATTAAAAAAAATAACATTTATTTTTCATTGCCCCATCCCTGACCAACCACTAATCTTTCTGTCTCTATAGATTTGTCTATTCTGAATATATTGGCTAATTTTTAAAGGTACACTATTTCTCTGACAAATTCTGAATTTTATATTGATCTATTATATATAGATAAAAATTTGTTTCTGTTTTCTAATTAACTATTGAAACTTTGTATTAATTTTTTTATTTCTAATTTAAAAAAAAAAAAAAAAATTTTGGCTGCGCTAGGTCTTCGCTGGGGCGTGTGGGCTTTCTCTAGTTGCAGCACGAGGGTTCTAGGGAATGGACTGAGTAGCTGTGTATGGTCTTAGTTGCCCTGTGGTATGTAGGATCTTAGGTTCCCTGGCCAGGGATGGAACCCATGTTCCTTGCATTGGAAGGCAGATTCTTAACCACTGGACCACTAGGGAAGTCCCGAAATTTTGTGTTAATTTAATAGAGTTCATGTATAAGATTTTTGAAAAAAATTACAGTTGATTCTCAAACTGCTGTCATAAAATATGAATAAATGACACCTGTGGGTTTTTGTTGAGGTGTAATTTTGATCTGTAAAATGTAAAGCACTTCAGGAGAATTTTAAACGGATTTAAAAAAAAATCAATAAATCAAACAAAACAACTTTCAAAATGTTGATTTCATTTATATTCATTCCCTCTGCCCCTGAATTTGGTGAAGAAAAGTGTGTATCTTGATCTGGATACAATGTCATCAGGATTGGAGATCTGACTTTTCCATACGATGATCTTTGCTAATAGAGAATTCTTAGTTTTCTATCAGTCTTTGCTTGAGGTTGAGTTCAGACTCCGCAGTCACTTATTTCTAAGTATGAGCTCCTGCACTCATCTATTAGAGGCTGGAGGTCAGAAAGCTTTCGCTTGCAAAACAGTCTATTATTTGGGAAAATGCTTCTTTGCCTGATATTGTCATTCTCTGTTCTATTTCTCTGTCCTCTCCATGTGCCTCTGAATTGTGTTAGGACAATGCAGTGTTTGGTGATCGTCATTTTACTGGGTGGAGAATTTAGCTGGTAGTAGATTGGCAATATTTTCCTGGTTGTTTAGTGCTTCTGAGAAAATATTCTTGAAACTTCCTGAAGTTGATGAATTCTATACTCTCCCTCTGGCTACAGCCACTTACAGTTCTACTTTTAACAACTTTATACCTGTCTTTGTTGAGATTATCTAGTGGTATTTACCTGTCATTGTGGCTGCCAAAATCTTTGAGACGTTTTCTCTACTTTGTACTTCTCTAGGCTGAACTCTCTCTAGTACTCTTGCCTGGAAAGTCCCATGGATGGAGGAGCCTGGTGGGCTGCAGTCCATGGGGTCTCTAAGAGTCAGACACGACTGAGCGACTTCAGTTTCACTTTTCACTTTCATGCATTGGAGGAGGAAATGGCAACTTGCTCCAGTGTTCTTGCCTGGAGAATCCCAGGGACGGGGGAGCCTGGTGGGCTGCCGTCTATGGGGTTGCACGGAGTTGGACATGACTGATGTGACTTAGCAGCAGCAGCATGCTGAATTCAACTTTCCTAATTTAGAATTTAACCCTGCTTTTCCCAGCTTCCCTTCTTGGGGACTTAGTTTCACCAATCAGATTTATTCCTATAAGATTTGATTTGGAAGGAATCTGAGTGAGGAAATGGGCTTCTCAGGTGGCTCAATGGTAAAAGAATCGGCCTGCCAAGCAGGAGATATGGGTTCGATCCCAGAGTGGGTAAGATCTTCTGGAAGAAGAAATGGCAACCCACTCCAGTAATTTTGTCTGGAAATTCCCATGGGCAGAGGAGCCTGGCAGGCTGGAGTCCATGGGATCACAAAGAGTCAGACATAACTTAGTGACTGAAAACATAACATATGAGGAAAAGCCGAGTGAGGGACATCCTTTGTTAGGGGTAGGCTTTGCAGATCGATTGTGGAGGTGCAATTTCCTGATCATATAAGAGAAGGTATGAGCGGCAGCTAACCAAATGTCAGAGTTCATCATAGCAATCTTCAGTCACCAGCTTTTGGATTGCAATGAAAACCATGATGATACGATGATATCGGAATACACAGAAGGCCGTATAAATTGAATAGTGAGGGAGTGGAGTATGGAACTCTTGGCTAACAAAGAGCAGTCAGATCAGGTGGACGAGTGAAACAAACCATATGAACTAAGGAGAACAGGTGACATGAGAGATGCAGGTATTCATCTCAGGGAGAGAACTGCCACTGTCTTCTCTGATCCTGGTGGTTGTGCCTGTGTGGGCTCATAGACCCAGTGATCACTGGCTCTCAGATTTTTCAAGAGAAAGAGAAATCCAGATTTCTGTGTGGGATTTCCTAGTTTTAAAATACTGTTAACTAGTACAAAATTGTTTTACAGGTGTGTGTAACCAAATAAAATATAAACTGGATACAGTCCATACAGTGCCAGCTTTTGATCTTGCTTTACTGGTGAGAAGAAAGCAGCACATAAAGAATGGGGAGATAACAGCAGGTGGGAGTACAAAAGAGGATTTGAGAAGAGCAGAGTTGGGTTGACAGTATACAAATCAAAGAGTGATTCATTAGTTAAGGCGGGAGTCATGTCCATTGTGTCCATTGTATTGGGAGCTTAGAAGTCATTGATAACCTTTGCCAAACATCTTTAGATGCATAATAGGAGGAAAGACCACATTGCAGAGGGTTGAGGAATGAGGGAGAGGTGAGCTAGTGGAGACAGAAAGGAGATTACTCCATAGGTTGCGTCTAGAAGGAGACATAGGAGAGATAAGAAGGCTTTCTATTTTTTTTAAGGGCTAGCCAAGGCTGGCATGTGTGTTTGTGTGTTGAATTAGGCAAGTTTTACTAATTATTTCCATTTTTTATCCTTACTTTAAAAGTTCTTTATGAAACATATTTATAGGCTAAGATTAGTAAAACCACTATAGAGGAAGAAATTTAAAATTATGGAGAGAGAGCTCAATTAATAGAGTAAATTTCTGGAAGAGATGGGGGATGTGGTGGAAAACACAGATATGAAAATGAGATTCTTTGAGATCAGAGGGAAGGTTGTTACAAATGATATGGAATTGGGCAAACTTATGGTAATGTTGGCAGTGGAGGAAGCTGACATAACTCTTTCCTGATAGCAGCAATTTTCTAGTTGAGTAGATAAGATAAAGTTCACTGCAAGTAAGAAGAGTGGTGGACATGCTGCTTGAGGAGAGCTGTGATGGTATGGAAGTGCCAGGAAGGGAAATGGGTATAGAGAGTTGTGTAAAATAGGGCTTTTAAAGAACCTAACTGAGATTAGATCCAATAATTGTATAAGGGCACCTAGTGGTATTTTTGGAGGATTTCATCCTTGCTTAGCAGCATAAGCATAGATGTGGAGAGGTTGATTTCACTGATCCATAGTTAGGATTTTGGCCAGAGAATGTGGGGAAATTGACACAAATTCATAGAACCAATGTTCTAGTGAGAGAATCATTGAGGTAGGGAAAGATAAGAGGCCAGGAGGGATAGAATGTCAAAAAATTTTGAAAGGGCCTTCCACTCTTGGTTCAGGCTATAGATCTTGGGGTGTGGTTGCATCTGGATGCATTCCGAAGAGGATATCACTTATTATTGTTTCCATTTCATTTGATTGCTTAGATCTCCCTGTTCTTAAAAGAACTTAGGATCAGTTGAGTAGTAGTCTTGGCTTCCTGACCCATGGATGAAGCTGAAGTGCTCTTCTGAAAAGGTGATGTAGAACTCCTGAAAGGAGCTCTAGGCAAGTGAAGGGAAGGAAAGTGGATCAAATGTCAACTGAAAGGAGGACCAGGGTTGGAATGTCGCTACTCTTCATTCAAAATTCGTGTCTCTTATTAATAAACTTGCCATGCAATGCATATGCCTGGAAGGGATGGTAAAGGCAAGTTCACAACTCCTAGCCAGTCCAGCTTAAATCTCACTGGGATCTCCCATAAGGAAGTGGAGGCTGAGAATATTCTTAGGAAAAATGTGCCTTGTGATATCTATGGCCAAGTGCTTTTACCACCAGCAGGTACACTCCTGCAATGAAGGCTGATTAAGTGTGGGAATCCTGGCCCAGGTCAGGCTGAGGGGAACAGGATTGAACACAGCTCTGCTGTAGCCCTACCAGAGACCCATGCAAGAGTATTCTGGCTGCCTTTGGAACATTAGGCAGCCAATGCTCACTCAGAACTTGAAATGATTCTAGGGCAGCTGTTCTCAAATTTAAGCATGCACAAGAATCACCCAGAAAGCTTGTTAAAACATAGATTCTTGTACCCCAGGTGAATTTTGTTCAATGGCTCTGGGGTAGTGCTCAAAATGTTGTATTTCTAACAAGTTCCCAGGTAATGCTGATGCCGCTGGTTCAGGCACAACACCTTGAGTATCAGCTCTGTTTATATTTGTGAATTTTATTGACTGGGTCCTGGTTCCATATACCTAGTAAATATATTGCCCTCAATCTATTTTGATATCTTTTCCTGGGACACTAAGTCTATAAAAGACTGTAGGTGTTTCAGGTACTGGTTGCCTTTTGAGTAATCCAGTTCTTCCCTTGTCATTGACCCATAAAGCCCACAGCAATCTCAAGAAACTATAGAGACTGGCCTTTGCCTTGATCTTTCACTGTCACCACTGTTTATGGGATGCATCATGACCAGGAAATCATCCCATAATTTTTTTTTTTTTTTTAATGGTGCTGGAAAAGATAGAGATCTCTTAAAACCTGAATGGATGTATAGCCCACTGTCTTCCCAGGCTTCTGACTTTGCTGCTGATTTCTTGCCTGCCCCAACTTCTTGAAAAAAGCTTATACTCGTCCTTTAGCCAGAGATCTTTGTCCTTAGGGGATTAATACAAGAGACTTTTGGTGGGAGTAATCTGGCTCCTGACTGTACCAGTTGGTTCCTGGGCCATATTCTTAAAATAGAAAAATGACAAATTATAGCTCTGCCAGGACTACATTCGGTGTAATCCAGAGAATATGTTTTTAAGTGTCTGAAGTACTCAGCCACAGGAATCTTGATGGTACCAGCCAAGATATCTGAGGTCCAAGGATGGCAAAACCCAGGGACCATCCAGTACTCGTGGGGGGATTCCAGCTAAATTGAAGCTGGGATGTGGACATGTCTGGGCAGGTCTGCTGAAGACGCAGGGCAGGCATGCCTGGAGTCTATTTACATGACAACTTTTGGCTGGAGAAGGATTGTTTGCTGATCTGAATGGAAAGTGGGATGGGAAGAACAGAAATGTGCCTGTCTTAGGACCCAGGTTTTGAAAAATGGTTTTTAATAAGTGAGTTTATTAATTAAATAATATATCATCTTTTATATCAAGATAATTGTACAATATTCGGATTATATTAGGGTTTTGCTAGCTTGGAAATAATTTACTACTATCTTTAGGAATCTGTAGTCCTCATGTAGGAGATCGTATCAAAGTTAAAGACAGACTTGATTTAATCTACTTACCACAGATTGTGTTGGGCGCGTGAATGAAAAGACAAAAGGCACGGTTTTGTGGTTTTGAAAATGTTGTGTGATTGAATTATTTCTAAATTTCCATGAAAAATAATGTATCTCCATCTGTTATTTGAACCGTGAACTTTTGCTATAGCAGCTAGAACTTCGTGATATTTTGTTAAATATTAACGTGGCTAAAATAGTTTAAAATTTAAAATAAATTGTTTACACTTGTGCTTCTGGCCTTGATTGGTGCCATTCCTCATTCATTGTATTTCCAAGGTAGAGAGGTTGCTGAACCACAATTCCAGCCCTCTTCTTTTTGGCTGTGCTGCTGGCCTGCAGTGCAAGAGCAGAGTCCTAACCACTTGACCATGAGGGAAGTCCCTTTTCTTCTTTAATAACAAGTAGTACAGTCCTAGAGGACATATTCACTGGCTGGCTTTTTACATGCCAGGCACAGATCTAAGCACTTTATACAACTTATTTCTTTTAATCTTCAGAACACTATTATGAGGGAGACACTTTTATTGTCCTGGGTACATACATGGGGAAACTGAGGCCCAGAGAAGTTAAATTCCTTGTCTAATTAATATATAGCCAGCAGTGGGGGGAACCTGGTAGGCTGCAGTCCATGGGGTCGCACAGAGTCGGACACGACTGAAGTGACTTAGCAGCAGCAGCAGCAGCCTAATACAGGATTACTGGAAAAGTCAGAAACTCCAAGAAGGAAAATAAGAAACTGTCTGATGTTGCAGATGAATGATTGATGCTGACAACTATGAAATAAAAAAATTGTAAATAAATAATCCGGATGTTGTTTAAAGGGCAAGCTGTTGATTTTATCACTCACCCTTGCCAAGACACACATTGGTGCCTGTTAAATTTGACGTTTTCACTCTGATGTCAATGGCAACTTTAAAGCATCTGTAGCATCCCAGGATGAGGTAACAAATCAATTCCAGGAAGGGATGTGAAACCAGCCTGCCTGCTGTTTCCTTCCCTGAGTGTTCAACCCTAGTGGCAAGCCAGTAGCTCCCAGACACTACATTAGTTCCCATCTTTGTCTTTCCCTCGGTTTTTGGCAGCATTGGTCTTCTGCACTTCTTCTCCTTTCTCTGGGAACTGGTGGCTTAAGGCTGACAGCACTGACAGGCTCCTAATTATTATATGAACTCTGCCCACCTAAGAGGCCCCTCTGCCTTCATCAAATTTCTCATTTGGTGACCACAGTTGAGAGCCAATGGTCTCCTATAATTCTCTAATTATTTATATTATAGAGGGTTTTCACAAAAGGAATAAACTTTTGGAAAGAACTAGGGTCACAGTCTGTGAAAGAATATATTTGTTCGGCTATGTTTGTAATATTGACTGTTCTTTGCTCTTTCCCTCCTATGGTTCTAATCCTCACTTCTTTGCATCTTGTACTTGATATTTTTGATGTACTTAGGCAATGAAGTAACACAGCAGTTGGAAACTTGTGACTATCTAGTTATGTATCACTATGTATTACAGTGTATTACTGGGACAATCAGTTGAGGCCCTACATGCCAATCTGAGGCCCTAGTAGTGTGACTTGACTAAAATAAACTGCAAAACATTAATACATGTCCTCTTACCTTGAAAGTGTCATTATTTACTCTCCATGAACCATGACCATTGTGGAAATCCACCCCTGCTCCATCTTTACCTCAAAAAGTCTCTAGAATTTCAATATTATACTGCCTTTATTTCTGTAGTTGACATTCTGACCTAGGTTGTGCTGCTGTATGTGTGTCTATTTTTATTTTTCCTTGTAATGTGCTTTGTTTTAAGACTTAAGATCTACTTTATTTAGATGAGGAAAGAGAAAGGGTGCCTCTGGCTCTGGAGATGAGCTTGGGACAAGGATAGGTAAGAAGATGATGTTTTTAAAGAGGAAACTTTAGGCTTGGCACATTGCAAGGAGGGACATCTACAGTTTCCTCCAGTGCTGAGTGGAAAGTATGCCATCGTTACTACAAAGGCGTGGATGGACCTCAGATTCCTTTTTCCTTTTGAGGTGATCTGTAATTTACCTTGGAGTTCTTACTACCCTGGTCACTTAATTTTAGTGATAATTGTATTTCTCAACGAATATATCATATACATTTTTACTCAAAAGTCCTAACAGCTTCTTTTACATCATCAGCAATTGAGACCATTGGCTTTTTAAAATTTTTTTATTTTTTCACTCATCATTTATTTACAAATACACATTATAACTTTTATATACATTGCACATTTACATGGTAGAAAAGTATAAAACTATATATTTAAATGAATTTATATTTAACTTGCCATGTTTGAAAATATAAAATTGCATCAGAAAAAAGTATTATGAAAAGCAAGAAACCTGAACTGATAAAGCTTTGATATACTTTTCATGACACATTGGGTGAAAAGAACTAGTTGAAAAGGTACAGCAGACTAGCCTTTAAAGGAAACACCTAACATAAGGTTGAATGTACAGCATTCTCCTTCTTTCAGGCTCCTGACACCCATATCACTCAATTCTTTGGATCTGAAACATCTTAGAAGTACATGATTAGAAACCCAACACTGCTATCACCACCTGCCTCACCGATGTCTTCATCACAACCAGAGAACAGAAATAGGAGTTTCCTCAAAGATGTATCCTCTGTACCTGCTATCTGAGTCAGAGTTATAATGCCTTTTGGTCAGTCAAGATTCCTTGTAAACAAAACCCGAGGGATCAGGTATGTACAGAACAGGCAGCAGAGAATCCAATAAATAAACAGGACAGAAACTGACATGCAAGTTGGTTAAAGTGGAAAAGAGTCTAACGACAGGTAAATGAAGGGAGACAGATGAGTGAGTGAATAGTAAGGAATGGACTTAAATGGTTTACAAGGAAAAAAAAAAAGCTTTTACTTTACAAGCAAGAGACCTCACAATAAATAACAACTGCTCTTCCTTTCACGAATAAATTTCTTCAAAAACAAGGTGTACAGTCAACCAGACATTTTATGTATAAATTATAAAACATGACACAGTATAAATAAATGTCTACAAGTCTCAACTATGGGCCTCATCCAGTAGACCTCACAATGACTGCCTCTCCGGGTCCAGTGAGTAACAAGGTGGCCTGGGAGAGAGCTTTAGGACAAAGGTCCTTTATGTATAGTTTTCCCCCCAAATAAATAGGCATACACTTATTTACAGTATGGACAATGTATTTTTTTTCTTTTACTTTTTTTCTTTCCTTTTTTTTTTTTTGCCTAAAGGCTATGTCAACATTGAACATTGGTGGAGGGTTTACCACTCTAGAATGGAAGATATAGGAAAGCTGTAGTCCTGGTCTTCATCTTCCTCCTCGTCTTCGGTGTCTTCCGAAATGGCTAGATGGGGGAATACAGGGGAGCTGCTGTTTAAATACGGACAACAACAGCGCAGAAGCAGCTCAGTGTATGTTTTCAAAGCCCTCTGTAACAGCCATATTACAGCGTTGCATTTTTATGTGACTTGCAGTAAGATGCTGTTTTGTTTTTGGCATCTGCTGTTATGTAACAAGTTTTAAAAAAACTTTTTTTTTTTTTTTTTAAAAAACATTATCTATGAAGTCAAAAACTGCAGAAAGTTCTGAAGAATCAATGGCTCAGGTTTTACGGGCAGATTCCTGAAATTAGATAAAAAGCGCTCTTGTGTTCTAGGTATAACTGCTTTGGGTCCTTAATTTAGTTAGTAGGGGCAACTGCTCAAAGCAGCAGCCTATGTGTGATAACAGAAAGCTGTCTTTGAAAAAGAAAAAAAAAAAACAAACCTTTGAAGTAGTTAGTTCAGATTCAAGTGTTAATAAAAGCAAACAGCAAAGCACACTACTAAAACAAAAGGAATTAGGGGCAGATGATTGGAATGGGCTATTTTAGAGGTGATCTTGTTGATGATCATCAGACAAGTCCTAAAGGCCCCGAAACATTTCAGGTGATTTTTTTTGTGGATTGCTGAATTGCTGGTGCACTTTAGCAGCTACCTAACTTAAACAGAAGTGGGCTTATCTGGGGGACGTTTTCGTGCTTTCTAAGTCTCCATTCCCTAGGACTTGCCTGGGAAATCCTTAAACTGCGGCAAGGTTAGAAATCACACTTACAGTTGCAAGATCCGGAGTGCTTCACTTCCAGCAGCACGCCCGAGGAGCAGGCCGCTTCCTTCATGGCACACTCGCTAGCATAGGTGGCATTGTCACTGGCACAGACAGGCTCCTCAGACTTACTCTCAGGGCACAGCTCACCGCAGAGTGAACACCGGCCTCTGCCAACCTTGAAGTCCCATAAACACTTTTTTCCACCAGTGCACTGGATATCGTCACAGGACTTTGCTTCTAGGATATAATACACCTGTGATAAGTAAATCCATTCTCCTCACCTTGTCCCCTTTCTCTAGCCTTCTATCAATAAATGAATAAATGTAAACATATAAAACATATTTTATTACTCACTAATGGGGCTCATGGAAATACTGTGCAAAAACACTCTATAAAACTGAAACACACACACACATACTCAAAACTCCTAGTTTCCTCTATACTAGCTTAATGCATGAAAATACTGTAGTATTTTCTTAAAACAGGATTTCATAGTATCCTTCAATTAAATATGTATTTGATTACTTCCCACAAGTGGGATCTTTAAAAAAAAAGAAAGAATTCTATCAGTTATCAGAATCTGATAACAGATTTTAGGAACTGTTAAGTAATTATTTCTCGCTTCCAGCAAGTCTAGCACTTAAAAAAATGTGTAAAATTGAGTGAGTTCTTAGATTTCTAAGAAGGAAAATTGTTTCCTGTGTCTTGCTGGCATTTCAATATGTATGCCAATGCATCCAGAAGACAATGGTAAAAAAAAAAAAGACAATGGTTTCCTTAAGGTGGTCATGACAGTTTACCGACTTTGATGAAGCTAGTTTTGGGAAGTTTGGGGTTTATTTATTGGTTAAGCTCACAGTTTTATCACAATTATAGCCTTTTTCTCTTTTCCTTCCTCAATCCAGAATACCTACTGATACACTTTCCCTCATAGGCCAATCCAATAGATCTGCCCAGTAGGCAGGTAGCTTTTCTCAGGTGACAGGCACTGGGGTAGGTCACTCCATCATTCCCACAGAGATACTGTTCAGAGGAGGTGGGCTCTGGGCAAATTCTGTTACAAGTCACACAGTAGGCATTATTAGTCTGGTCCACCACGCATGTAGAGCTGCCTGGACAGAAAACATCCCGACAGGTCTCTGAAACAAAGAGGGAAAAACATTAATATTAAACACGTTAATAGGTACCTTCTTCCAGACTGAGCCACTGGACGGTTTCAAGGAAATCATGAAACAGAAGCATTCAGCTTTAGGAACGCACTTGGGTAGCTCTGCAGTTTTTAAAAGAAAACTAAGACTCTAGGTTGAACCTTTAGTGTCTTAAGGAATCTTTAGAATATAAAGTTAGAAAGGGTTCCTTTATTTGATATTATTATTATTAGGCTATTACGCCCATCCCAGGGGTCCTGCAGCGGGTCTACCTCAAGCAGAAGGCTGGAGGAGGGGTCGGGTAGGACCTACTTTTACATTTGCCCTGGTACTGGACTTGCAGCTCTGGCTGCTCTTTACATCTGGCCTTGAGGAGTGCACATTCGTTGCGGTAGGTTTTTCCGTCCAGCCCACACACCGGGCCTTTCCAGGTGATGTTAGAACAATCTGGGGCACAGACGCAGCGGGGTTTGTTCTTCTTGTTCATTCGGCATTTTTTTCCGGGGCCACAGTCCACGTTCTCACACGTTTCTAGGAGTTGGAAAGAGGCAGGGATTAAAACCAGGGTCAGGCACCATGCAGGTTAGCCAGGAGGGCTGTGGGTGCCTTGCGCAATCCTGCAGCCAAGAGTCTGAGCCCAAGGGGCTAGGCTGTTGCCCGGAAGTTGAGAAGAGGGAAGGGTGGGGGACAGTGGGCTGCATTCCCTACCCAAATCTCCCTCAAAGAGCAAGGGTTGGCTGGCTTCACCGCCACATTTGGCTAAGAAGTCCGAGAACCTCTGGCGACCCTTGTTTTGCCTGTAGTGTGTGACAGGAGATTCAGCCCGAATGGCTTACCAGGGCTGGGGGTGGTTAGGGGGAACCCACGAACAAAGCTCCTCCAGTCCCAAACCCCGGCTGGGCACTGGGGAAGCTGAGGGTAAGACGCCCTCTACTGAGGGCCTGCAGACTGGGGAGGAAGAGCCCTACCTTTACAAGGGATGCAGTTGGGGGCGCCCCCGTTGAAAATCATCCACTTGAACAGCGTGTTGTCATTTACGTCCTCCTCGGTCCACGAGGTGCTCAGGCGGCCAGTGCTGCAACACTCCTCCTTGCTCAGTTCTGTCTTGTACAGGACCTGACAGCGGCCGTTCTTTGCTTGGCGGAGCCAGCAATTCCCAGCTGCGGGGAGACAGGGGTGGGGAGGTGGGCAAGTGAGCCGGCGGCGCCGGCTGGGTAGGGGGAGGGAGGCAGTGAACCGGCAGGGGAAGGAGACCCGGCGGGGATGGGGAGGGAGTGAGCGTGGAGGAGAGACGGCAGAGAAAAAGCAGAAAATAAATCAGAGGGAGTGAAGGGGTGGAGAAAGGCGAGGGGCGGAGGGGGGGACCAGATTGAAGAGGTGGGAGGTGGGCGATGGGGAGGGAGGGCGAGAGCGAGAAGCCCGAGCGCTCCAGCCATATCAATGTCAGTTACCAGTGACCCAGACACAACACGTGCAGCTTGCATTGACTTTTACTAGACTGTTTACTTTTATTCGTCCCATTTCATAACCTGCAGCGACTCGAAGGGCAGATTAAAGAACCTGACAAAAACAGGATGCGACGGATGTTTTTACATGTCGGTTTCATGTAGGCGGTACGGGGATTATTTGTGACAGGGGTTAAAAAAGTAGAACTTAAGAGAGAGAGAAAGAAAAGAGAGAGAAAGAGAGAGACTCAGACAGACAGACAGACAGACAGACACACACACACTCACACACACACATACACTCACACACACACATACAGCAACAGATCACGCAAAAGGCACTTCTGAAAAATGAAAGCAAAAAAGCAACCGGGCCCTGCCCGGCGCTGCCCCTCGCGGCCTCGAGGCGCAGCCCGCCCGACGGGCCGTTTTGCAATCCACCAGACCCAAAGGACGCCCGCGGCCACCGCGATCTTTCGAAATCTCCGAGGGCTACTTTCCACGGCGCCCACGTCCCGGGCAGTCAGGCAGCGCCTCGCTCCGAAAGGTGGGCAACTCAGAGCAGTAGTGCGTCGCAGGCGGCTAGGAGCTCTGCCCAGGGGGCCGTATACAACACGCATAAAATAACGCTAAAGTCAGGAAAGTTCCAAGTCTGCCTCAAGAAAAGTACTGGGGTTGGGGGCGGGGGGGAAACAAGGTGGGAGGGGGACTTACTATCGTTTCATGGTTATATATACATATATATATATATACATACATACATACACACACACATCCCTGTATCATACCCACCGAGATTATCTTTGCAAGTAGCCCCCCGCCCCCCACCTTCTTCCTTTTTAATGTTCAGATTTTGGTCAGGAAGACGTCTTATGAATCATCCATATAACTTTAACAATAATTGGACCGCAAGCTGCTATTATTATTTTAAAAAATTCTGCCCAAAGACTAATGGAGATAAATCTAATTAAAAAAAAAAAAACTTTAGAAATTTGCTCTTATTGCATCTCAGAATTAAAATCAATTGTGGGTTCCTCACTGTTCTACAGAAAGTTAACAATCAGGAATGAGGCAAAAGGGAAAAAAACTGTAAACTTTTCAGAACAGTCCGGGGTAATTTTTTTTTTTTTTTTTTTTGCGGGGTTGGGGGGAGGGGGTTAGAAGAAGCATCCACTAGGCAGAAAGCTACTTCCCTCTAAAATTTTCGGCACCCTCATTTCCAAGTTTGGGCAAAGTTTCTGAAACCACGTCCCGCAGTCACCGAGGAAATTTCAGTATTCCCCCCCTCCCCACTCAGTCATTTTTTAAAGTATCCAAAAGATGCAGGAGGGAGAGAGGTTAGATTGCAAATGAGTGGATTGCAATCTTCAGGCTACCGATGCTTATCCCCTTCTTCAGAGCCAAACAGGGGAGATAACATCTAAACTCATTAGGTCCAGAACTTGGAGCATCTAACCCTAACTACTGAGAGAGACTCCTGCTCACTCCCTTTCCTTTTAAAGGATAACCGCGCTCCAAACTCGGTTCCCAGTCCTAAAGTGTCACTGCCTTCAATTCTCCCACTCCTCTCCATCCCGGATTCGCTAAGTTGGTCCAACATCTTCCGAAAGCAGAGTTGCTCAGAACAGACCCGGTGGAGACGCCCGAAAACTACAAACCCCTGCCCTCCGCCGAGCCTCCCTGCGCATCCCGCCTCGCTTACCCTGGGCGCTGCGGTCCTCCATGAACTGGCAGAGAAGCAGCAGCAGGAGGCAAAGCCCGCCGGGCTGGTGCCTAGGACGGGCCATCCTGAGGGCAGGCGCTGGGTGAGGAGCGCGGCGGCGCGGGGAGCGGGCGCGGTGGCGCGGGGAGCGGGCGCGGCGGCGGGTGGCTCTGGCAAGCGGTGCGCGTCGCAGAGGCGAGCGGCGGAGGGCGCAGCTATCCCGGCGTAGCCCAGCGCTTGCCGCCGGCCGCCCTCGCGATTCAATGGACGTCAGAAGCCAGGCGCAGCCGCGCTTTAAATCTAGACGGGGGTCTCCACGGTTTGCGGTGGGCGGTCTCCCAGTGTGTGGGGCAGTGGGAGGGCGGCCGCGAGCGAGGGTGTGCGCGGTTCCTTGGGGGTGGGGAGCTTTTAAAAGTTCAGTGTGAATCAGGTGACATTTCCCACCTTCTGAAACCCTTCCCAATTATCTGGTGGAGGTGCCCGAAATCAAAGCGGCAGGAGGGGAATCGCCGAGTTCTTATTTGCGTAGGAGCGAGAGGGAGGGGGCAGGAGACCCGGGCGCGGGGGGGTGGGGGGGACGCTTCGGGGGTGGGGAGTGGGGAAGAACACCCACTTCAAGTCCTGCACGCCGCCGCTCGCTGGCAGCGCCGGCGCGCCCGGGGTGGCGTGTGTGTGTGTGTGTGTGTGTGTGTGTGTGTGTGTGTGTGTGTGTGAGTGTGTGAGTGTGTGTGTGTCTGGCGCGGTGAGGGCGCTGGAGGCGGCGGCGGGCAGGGCGGAGCGGAGCGGGGCGGCGGGGCGGGAGTTGGTCTTCGCAACGCCGCTCCTCCGCTCCAGGAAGACTTCGCAAACGCCCGGAGAGCCCCGAGCTGCCTTAATACCCCGCCGGAGGTCCGGTCGCTGCCGTGTTAGGCCCCCGCAGTCTGGCTGCGGGACCCCGCGACGTTGTCTGTCTGGGTCTGCGCGTGCCGAGCGCCGCGGCCACCCCCGAGCCCAGGGTTGTGGCTGGGAACCCCGGGCCCCGGCACCTTCCACCCGGGGCAGAACCTGGCGGAGACGCGGCCCTCTGTCTCGACGAGTTAGAAGCGAACAAAAATGTTTAACACCTCGGCCCGGGCCTCCCCCCACCGTCACAGTCTCGCCCTCCTTTTCTTTTCTCCCCTTTCACTTCGCAGCTTCTGGAGGAGTCGGAGCCCGGAGCGGGGGCGCCGACGTAGGCGGTCTACCCGCCTTCCGCGGCTCGGAGACTCCCCAGTTTCTGTCCTGTGTCTGTCTCTCTCACTCTCAGTCTCCTTCTCAGTCTCTCTCTCGGTTCGCGGAATAAAAAAGATTGCAACATCGATAATGAACTTCTGTAGCCTCAGTTTATTAAGCACAGTGCCTGGCATTCTTCGCTGAAAGTTGGCGGGTCTCTCATTTATAACATTTTTGGCACCGCTGAATGAAACAGAGGAGGCGATATTTCCTTTTATATAAAACGATTACTTCACGGAAAATGCTATATTGTTTATTCCAAAGCTGCCTTTTAAATTTCTATTCTTTTCGCTTCTGGAGCCCGAAGAACAACAGACAGTGAAGTATGCAGACAAAATTCTTGGACATTCTCAGGTCCCTGGGATTTTGTTCTACGGATTTCAAATCCGCCCCTCTTCGCCCCCCACCCGCCTACCTCCCCCCTCCCCGCCAGACGGCCCCCCCCACCACGCCTCCTCTCGCCCTCCCACCCCCCAACTTCCACCACCCGCCTCCCACCCTCTCCACAACTGCAAATAACTCAGTGATAACAGATTTTTTTCCACCAACTGCAGGAGATAGTGCTAATCTTTTAATAAAAGATCCCATTACAATGGGATCTGTCTGGACAGACTATAATAGATCCCGAAATACAGCCGTGCTAATATTAGAAGACAGTTGTTTGGGTGCCTCTCAGACGGGCCCAAGCCCCCCTTTGAAAGTGGGCATGAATCACAAAGCCCGCGGCCGCCGCACCTGCACCGCGCGCATTCGGTGCAGCAGGCTGGTAAAAACGGGTGACCTCGCCGCTGCTTTTCGCTTTATAATTACCGTCCCGAGGACGAGAGAGGAGGGGCGCGGGCGGTCCGGGCGGGGTGGGGTGGGGGCGCTGGCTTTTGCTCACTTCAGACGGCTCTGGGGGCTCCACATCCTTCTTAATCTTTCCAGATTTATTCTTCCTCTCTCTCTTCCCTCTTCTCTCTTTCCCTCCCGTCCGCCCACCCCTTCTCTTTTCTCTTTCCCTCCCTCTCCCCCGACTCTGCTCCTAGTCTCCCCGCTTTTCCCTCCCCTCTTTCTTTTCCCGTCTTTCTTTCTCTCTTCCCTCCAATGCAGCATTAATGTAGAGTTGTTTAGTGCCCTCTAATGGCAGACGACATTAACAATTAATAGCAAACTGTCCCCTTTGCAGGAGCCGACACTCCATGGCAGAGTTCCAAAGTTGAATTTATTTCTTCTTTATTCAGGCAGATGGATATAGTGCTTATATAGTAATGTGCTGGAGGGAAAGTTTGTTTTCTCCCTTTAGAGTCCCCTTTCCCAGGGAAAACTTGGTTGAAAGAAAGGGGAAACCTAACAATTATTTTTACTCAACTATTTTTTTTTAATCAGGGAGGGGTATGGGTATAGATTTGTCTTTTAATAGCAGCAAGAGATACAACTTCTGTTTTATCAAAGTTTATCAAATGTGTATCTAGGGTTGGAAAATAAATTCGATATTCTTAATATATAAATGATCTTAGATAGTTGGATCTCATGGTAGTGCTACCAATAGCCATTAAACATTTTAAGACCCAAATGTAATTACATGATTTTATATTGTCTCCTGTTTAAGTATATTTATTGGTCCTGAATCTTCTGTAGCCTCTGGAAGCTGAAATTTTTCACTTTTGGGCCATGCAAACCATTTAAATTCCCTCCTGCTTGTGAAGTCATCTTGCCTAGAGGTCTGTGGGATCATATTTTAATGCATTGTTTATTTTCTCAATACTTTTGGGAAGATCGTTTTAAAGACCACAATTTCCTCTTATTTTATAACCATATAGCAGTGAAAATAGTGATGTAACTTGAATGTTCTCATTATAATTTAACTTATTCATTCACTATACATGTGCCCCCAGAATATATTGACATAAAAAGAGCATACCCAGTATGACTTTTGGGGGTAGTCTATGTGGCTAAGTTAAAATTAGAATAAAAGTAATTTTGAGGGTTTAAAGATATTTGGATTTTTGGTTTATTCAGATGGTTTGTGTATTTAGAAACAACTCATATCACAAGACCTTTCTGAATTAACTTAATCCAAGGTATGACCACACAATTCCAGTATGATGGGTAAAAAGAAAAAATTCTGTCCCTATTTTATTCTTTTTTTTAAAACAATTATTTATTCATTTCTGGCTGTGCTGGATCTTCGTTGCTGTGTTCGGGCTTTCTCGAGTGTCTAGTTTGCTCATTGCAGCCGCTTCTGTTGTTTCAGAGCATAGGCTCTAGGTGAGTGGACTTCCCTAGCTGTGTGTGGCACTTAGGCTCAGTAGTTGTGGCACATGGGCTTAGCTGCCCCATGGCATGTGGGATCTTCCCCAGCCAGGGGTCAAATCTGTGTCCCTTGCACTGGCAGGCAGGTCCTTAACCACTGGGCCACCAGGGAAGTCCCCTATTTTATTCTTTGTCTATGTAGTGCCAAGTGCTCAGACTGGTCATTTGACTAAACTCACCACATTGACTAGTTGCTTTGGCATCATGTGATTGTCTAGGCCAAAGCAGACACAGTTGCTTTTATTGTAAAAAATGCCACCACTCACAGGGGTGACCAAGCGTACCAGAGGAGTACCAGAGGCAGACCCAATACAGGATTACTTCTTGCCGAAAAGAAGGTAGCTCTGCCGGTCAGGGTTGAGGTCATAGGCAAACACACTGTGGAAAACATAAGTGCTGTGTTGCTTTGCCTTTGTGAATAAGCAGTTTGGTGTTTGTTTAGTGATACAAGCTCATCCTGTTTTTCAGCTGCACCTTGGATAGTATTGATCTGTTTGGGAGAATGTCTGCCCCGAATCGGCACAGATCAGTCATCAAGATTCTTGTTGGCCTGGCGTAATTTTCTAGCCAATTGTAGAAAATGAGACACAGGTCAATATGGTCTCCTCTGGGCCTCCTGTGAGCATCAGCAAAAGAGTCATCCAATTTCTGGGGTATGAAACGGTATCACACCTGTTTGGTGACGTCACAGAAAAACAGCTATTTCTTTTACTGCTTTATCCCCTATAAATGTTAAATTTTGGGTTTGTAGATGTCTAAATGTCAAGGGGACATTTTAAAATAAAAGTGCCTTCTTCCATTTGTGTTGTATGCTTCCAAGTTTGACTTCTTATTTTTTTCCCTTTCTGCTCTGCCAAAAAAGTAAATGTAAATTATGAGAAATACAATAGGACCACTTTGTAACTGACTTTCTGGGCAGTGCACAAAAAGACTGCTGTTCTCCGATTGTTTTTTGTCGGCTTCAAAAGCTATCTTCCTTCTGAAGTTTATAAATTTAAAATATTCGAGTCTAGCAAATAATTCAATCTAGCTCCTAAGATACCTATTTTAAATCCTATGAAATGGTTGTTTGAACCAGAACTGACCTGGTTAAATTTTAGTCCCTAAAAAGGGAATATGGAAGGGGTATGTGAGGTTACATAGGGAAAATTTGGAAGTCATGGAGTAGCTTTTGCTCTTTGCCTTAAAATTAAACGTCGCACTTTTTTGAAGTTAGGTATTTTCCCAAATGATATTAAGATTTCAGATGCAAATAATCAATCTTGATTAAACAGGAGAATTTAAGCACTTGAGAAATAGACTGAAGTGATATTAAAATCAGATTTTATTCTTCTGGGTACAAAACTGGTTACTTAATGCGTCATAGTCTTTGGTGTTGTGTAACATCATAGGCTAGATGAGGATTGGGGGTAGTGGTAATAGTTCTGTATTGGCTGAATTGTTGCAGAACTAAAAAGTTAAGAAATGTGAGTACATAAAAGCAATGTTTATTCAAGATGTCCAAACCATCAGTTAACTTTTTAAAAATGTCATTAGAATATATACTTTTAAAATACGGTATTGAAAAAACAAACAATTGTTACCTGAATTTTTCTCTTTCCAATGTTGCTTTTATGTTATAAAGTCAGCGTTTTATAACAGCCTTTTCTTTTTGATAATACTTGTTTCTAATATTTTATTCCTTATGCTACTGCTGCTACTGCTGCTGCTAAGTCCCTTCAGTCGTGTCCAACTCTGTGCGACCCCATAGACGGCAACCCACCAGGCTCCCCTGTCCCTGGGATTCTCCAGGCAAGAATACTAATCTCCTTCAATTTCAGAAATATTTTGTGTTTCTACAAGTCACCTACGCCATGTGGCACATAGTCACGTAAGCCAGTCATAGAAGCATGTTCAAGTTTAACACAACTAAGTCTTTAAAACAGACCTTAGTAAAGGATTAAAATTATGCCTTAGGGTAGGAATGTTATATGGGATTAATACAAACTAAACAGTTTATGTATTTTAGTTCACTTTGACAATACAAATGATTCATATATTGTATATGACTGAAAATATCAGCATGTGACATTTAGCATTTTAACCCTAATTCTATTTATGATTTCCCCTGAATGGAAAGTGTGAGGAGAGCAAATCAGTACTTGTTGTTCTGTATCCGGACTTTGTGACTAAAACAATGTGTCAATCAAAGTGAGAGCCACCTTTGGATTATTCACTGGTTGAATGTGAACTGATTTGCTATAGTTACTTCTGTGTATTTTGGTTTTAATTACCTCCTTTTAGCTTTCCATAGAGTAGCAGTGGTTTGCACATTTACTAATTAGTTCTTTTCTGAGTGTTTTGCTAATCAATATTGCAGTTAGTAGTTGATATAATCACTGATCATTGATGTTGTTATCTGAGTTTTTTTTGAAATGAATCTTGTTTCATTTCTGATGTCTATTTTGCCCCAAATGTGAAATATTGTTTTTGACAGGTCTAAAGCTCACAACCAGTCCATCCTAAAGGAAATAAGTCCTGAATATTCATTGGAAGGACTGATGTTGAAGCTGAAACTCCTGATACAAAGAGCTGACCCATTTGAAAAGACCCTGATGCTGGGGACGATTGAAAGCAGGAGGAGAAGGGGACGACAGAGGATGAGATGGTTGGATGGCATCGCTGACTTGATGGACATGAATTTGAGTGGACTCTGGGAGTTGGTGATGGACGGGGAGGCCTGGCGTGCTGCAGTCCAAGGAGTAGGACATGACTGAGCGACTGAACTGAACTGAACTGAAAGTTCACAAGACACTTAGACGTGACTTTATATACCCTATTACATCCTTTATAGACTTTTAATTAATCATCTTTCTTTGAAGAAGAATTCATTCCAAACCTATTTTGCACTTTGCCTCTGTATCTCCTAAGTTTGGATCTGTCTTTGGGTTTTCTGCTTTGTTCTATTCATCTATTTGTTGATCCTATGTTGGTCTCAGAATCTTGACTACTATGAGGAAGTCAGGTAATGTAATTCCTTCAACTTCTTTCTTTTTCAAGATTGCAAGTACATTATATACAATTGAATATTGTAGTTGTGTTTTCATATAAATTTTAGAATACATTTGTTCAATTCTATATGTACACACAAAATGTTTGATGGGATTATGATTGGGATAGATCAGTTTAGGGAGAATTGAAATTTTAAAGTAACTATGTGCCACATATAGATAACTTAAAGAAACACAAAATATTTCTGAAATTGAAGGGGATTACAAGGAATCAAATATTAGAAACAAGTAGTATCAAAAAGAAAGGGCTGTCCATGATTGACTGATCCTTTAACATAAAAGCAAAATTGAAAAAAGTCTTCAGGAGATGGGAATGGCAACCCACTCCAGTATTCTTGCCTGGAAAACTCCTTGAACAGAAGAGCCTGGAGGGCTGCAGTCCATCAGGTTACATGACAGAGCACACACACGATGGAGGTGGAGGAAGATGGGTTGGTAGCAATAAACAGAGGTAGAACTAAAAGAAAGAAAAGAGTCTTCAAAACCATGAACATGGTATATCTTTTCCATTTACTTAAGTTTTAATTGTTCTCAACTATGGATGGCTGGATGGCATCACTGACTCAATGGACGTGAGTCTGAGTGAACTCCAGGAGTTGCTGATGGACAGGGAGGCCTGACTTGCTGCGATTCATGGGGTTGCAAAGAGTCGGACACGAATGAGTGACTGAACTGAACTGAACTGAACTGATGGTTTGTAGATCCATTTTGTATTTTAACAGTTATTGAAAAACCATGCAGAAATAGAATAATAAATACAGTTTCCATCTCTTCACCTCAAAGGATCTTGATGAGTTATAAAGAATTCCTGGTGCAGGCTTATACATGTCTTCAATACTTTTTAAGGCTGATTACCTATGGTCAGTTAAAAAGAATGTATTGAACACACTTTCCAGGAGTGGTGTACTAATTCATCAAAACCTCTTGCACTCATTTTTTGGGTGTTCATTTTAAACCACAGTCACTCCTTTAAATGAATAATTTTTGTCACTGTGAGATTTATACCCACTGAATATTAAAAATGATCTTTTATTGGTGAGTGTTCTATTGAATATTTCATACTTTTCATATGAATAGGTTCCTACTCAAAACAATCCATCATTGGGACTTTCCTGGTGGTTCAGTGGTTAAGACTCCATGGTTCCAATGCAGGAGGCACAGGTTCAATTTCTGGTTGGGAAACTGGGATCCCACATGCTGTGTAGCCAAAACAAAACAAAACAAATCAATCCATCATAGTGCTTGAATTTTGAGTGGTGGAAACATGCAGTTCCCATTGTGCCAACATTTGGGTGACAGTTACTTTCTGCTGTATTGGAGAGCTACATCATCTTTTCATTTGTTTTTGCTTTTCCCAATTCATTCATCCTCCCTGTGGTTTCCTTTCCTCTTATATCTCATTTTCCATCCACCAGAAGGATTAGCACTGTAACCCAAAATTGTACCTTTTGCAGCATATATTGGCTTATTTTCTCATGTAAATGCTACATTCAAAAGTAAACTACTTTGTATTGTTTATCCAACAGTACTATTAAATATTTAACAATGGGTTGAGGTCAAATGGTGATGACACAACACGTGGAAATACAGAACAGATGATGCATTAGGTGTTGAAATAAATTATTTCAACACGTGGTGAGCCTTGCTATTTTTTTGGACTAGAATAGGAGTATGTATATTATGAAGACTAGTAGATGAATGACTTAGAGGCAGTTTTGGTCAGTGTATGCTTAATCTCCCATAAATAGTCATTCTTTTAGCAATATAAAATTGTTAGTATATATAAGAGGCTCATTTATTTGGTTTTCCAATACATTAGTTAAATGATTCTTCTGAACTAGTCCTAATGTGATTTCCCTGCAAATAAGAATATGAAAATCATCAACAGGAACCATGTGTTAATGGCTCACATGCTGGGCAGATGGAAACATAGTGTAGAAGAATTATTCAGTTGAGATCATTTTGGCCCCAAGACTTCTTTGCTTTAATAGAAAACATTGATTTGGCCAGTCAGATGACACAACCATCACACTGTCAACATTTTCATCTTTGCCAGAGTACCAGATTTCCTGAAGAAATCTTTAGGCAGTGATTCCTAACTTTTTCTTAATCACAGTCCATCTGAGAAGCTGTTGAAAGATATGAACCATCTCCCCAGAATAGTGCATAGACACAAACACGTACATACCTACACAAAATTTTGCATTCATTTTTAGGGAGGCCCTAAGCATTTTGAAATCCATGCATGGAACCTTGTAGGGTTCCATGGACCCCAGATCGAGATGCCTAATTTTGAAAGATCCAATTGGTAGATGGTCTGATTATTCTGCCAGTACACTCCAATGTGTCTACTTCCTTTTTAAGAATCATTCATACTACAGTCAGTGTATCCTCCCTGGAATAATTTCCTGTATTAGTGTGTTTTACAAAAGGAACCAATGTCACCATTAAAACAACTGTTTTGAGAGGGTTCAACACACACCCACACACTGATAATGCATCTATCTATGATTTTTCCTTTAATAATAGCTACCATGTATTAGTGGGCTTCCCTTGTAGCTAAGTCGGTAAAGAATCTATCTGCAATGCAGGAAATCTGGGTTTGATCCCTGGGTCAGGAAGATCCTCTGGAGAAGGAAATGGCAATCTACTCCCAGTATTTCTTGCCTGGAGAATCCAATGGACAGAGGAGCCTGGCAGGCTACGGTCCATGGGGTCACAAGAATCGGACACAACTTAGTGACTGAACCACCACCTCCAGCATGTATTAGTATCTATTACATGCCAGAAAGTGAAGTATCTATTAGTAATAGATATCTAATAGTATCTATTACATGGAAGAAAGTGAAGAGGAACTAAAAAGCCTCTTGATGAAGGTGAAAGAGGAGAGTGAAAAAGTTGGCTTAAAACTCAACATTCAGAAAACGAAGATCATGGCATCTGGTCCCATCACTTCATGGCAAATAGATGGGGAAACAGTGGAAACAGTGTCAGACTTTATTTTTCTGGGCTCCAAAATCACTGCAGATGGTGACTGCAGCCATGAAATTAAAAGACGCTTACTTCTTGGAAGAAAAGTTATGACCAACCTAGATAGCATATTGAAAAGCAGAGACATTACTTTGCCAACAAAGATCTGTGTAGTCAAGGCTCTGGTTTTTCCAGTGGTCATGTATGGATGTGAGAGTTGGACTGTGAAGAAGGCTGAGTGCCGAAGAATTGATGCTTTGAACTGTGGTGTTGGAGAAGACTCTTGAAGAGTCCCTTGGACTGAAAGGAGATCCAATTAGTCCATTCTGAAGGAGATCAGCCCTGGGATTTCTTTGGAGGGAATGATGCTAAAGGTAAAACTCCAGTACTTTGGCCACCTCATGGGAAGAGTTGACTCATTGGAAAAGACTGATGCTGGGAGGGATTGGGGGCAGGAGGAGAAGGGGACGACAGAGGATGAGATGGCTGGATGGCATCACTGACTCGATGGATGTGAGTCTGAGTGAACTCCGGGAGTTGGTGATGGACAGGGAGGCCTGGCGTGCTGCGATTCATGGGGTCACAAAGAGTTGGACATGACTGAGGAACTGAACTGAACTGAACATGCCAGGAACTTGAAATATATCATTTCTGTTTTCTAAACTACCTTTCCAGACAGATATTATTATCACCATTTCCAAGATCTCTCCACAAAATTGGACAAAGCTGAGCCAGGAAAACTGTATAGCACAGCATTTAGGAAGGGATTGTATTTTAGGTATTCCAGGGAGTAATGAGCAAAAGAAACAGCTCCATAATTACTGCTATATTCTAAACAACTTAACATACTTTGACAGATAATGTTTTTCTACTGTTATGCATAAAACCTGCTATTGAGGACTTCCCTGGTGGTTCAGTGGTTAAGAATCTGCTAGCCAGTCCAGGGGATATGGTTTGATACCGAATCCTGGAAGGTATCAGGGCAACTAAGCCCATGCGCCATAACTACTGAGCCTCTCTTTCTGGAGCCCATGCTCCATAGCAAGAGAAGCCACCACAATGAGAAGATTGTGCACTATAACGAAGACCCAGTTCAGCCGAAAAAAAAAGAAAAAGATATTTGCAGTTGAGGCACACAAAGTACACTAGCACAAATAGCCCGAAGTCTTTCTGTGGCTTAGTTTTCAACATAATTTCAATAAATATCCAGTCAATCTTCAGATTCTGTGACAGAGACAGAGCAGCAAGCAAGGCAAATCTAGTTGGTTGCAGCTTTCTTTGAACTTTTGAGATAGCAGAGAAGATAGATATTAAATAAGTGCACATAATAACTGTGATGAGGATGGCCAAGGAAAGCCCCCCTAACAAAGTGACATGCAGCTGAGATCTTACTTTTGAGGAAGAATTAGTCAGGAGAAGGTGGTACTTGGAGGAGATGGTGAAAGAGTATTTGTAAAGCCCATGCAGCAAGAGAGAAATCATTTGAAGAACCAAAAGATGTTAGTAACGGCCAAAGCAAATGCTTTGAGAGGAAAAGTGAAAATTGAGGAATGGGAGAAGTTGATGGTGTAGATTATATAGGCTCTTATAAAAACCATGGGTTCACTGGTTTTCCAGAAGAAATCCACTGGAATGTTATAAGTAGGGGGTGGCATAAGTCATTTTTCACTTAGAAATGCTCTCCCTGCCTGAACTGTGGACATAGATTTGAAAGGCACTAGCACTGGTGAATGTGGAAACAGAGTCAGCCCAAGAAAATGTTCTTGGGCTCCAAAATCACTGTGAATGGTAACTGCAGTTACAAAATTAAAAGATGCTTGCTCTTTGGAAGAATAGCTATGTCAAACCTAGATAGTGTTTTAAAAAGCAGAGACATCACTTTGCCGACAAAGGTCCGTCTAGTCAAAGCTATGGTTTTTCCAGTAGTCATGTATGGATGTGAGAGTTGGACCATAAAGAAAGCTGAGCACCAAAGAATTGATGCTTTCAAACTGTGGTACTGGAGAAGATTCTTGAGAGTCCCTTGGACACAAGGAGATCAAACCAGTCCATCCTAAAGGAAAGCAACTCTGAATATTTATTGGAAGAACTAATGCTGAAGCTGAAGCTCCAGTACTTTGGCCACCTGATGTGAAGAGCTGACTCATTGGAAAAGACTCTGATGCTGGGAAAAATTGAGGGCAGGAGGAGAAGGGGGCAACAGAGGATGAGATGGTTGGATGGCATTACTGACTCAATGGACATGAGTTTGAGAAAACTCAGGGAGTTAGTGATGCAGAGAAGTCTGAAGTGCTGCAGTTCATGGGGTCGCAAACAGTTGGACACGACTTAGCAACTGAACAGCAACAACTGCACTGGTGAAAGGCTGTCTTAGGATGTCATCCCAGTAGCAGAACTCTATCAGGGGCTGACACTTGGGTTGAAGAGAGGATCAATTTAGAGACAATTAAGAGGTGGAATTGATAGGTTCTTTTGATTGACTGAATGGAGGGTGGTGAAGGTTTCTGGTATCAATAAGTGAGTGGGTGGTGGTATCATTTCCTGAGATAAACAGCAATGGAGGAAGAGCAGGTTTCTGTTTGGGACTAGTTTTAGAGGAGCCTGTGGGATTCAAGAAATTTTGAATGCTCTGAATTGCCAAGGTCATCTTTATGAACAAATCTCTTACGGGTAACACAAGACTGTCTTCCTTTCTGACCCTGAAAACAGGCAGATCTACTTAGATATGACCAATTACAACCAAGAATACAAAGCACTTTGAGATGAACTAACCAAACAAATGAATGAGAATGGGTGGTAGTTTCACAAATCAATTCCAAGAAAACACATGCTCCCCTTTGCACTTTCTAAGCACTAACTTTAAAGGGTAGCAGCATCTCGATATATAAAACTTGCAATGATAACATGGCAGTTCATGTTATCCATCTTCAGCTACTAAGGATACTTATTCATACACTAAACAGCATTTATTTTGTGAACAGAATTGAGTACAACTGAGTAATAATTGATAGCAAAACCATTAGATGAATGCTTAATGGAGAATTGACATTTATGTCAAGATGTATATATTCTCACTAATGTTTGTGTTTCCAGTCTTGAGCTATAATGAATAATACTGCTGTGAACATACTCATACAAGTTGTTGTGTGTTATACATTTTCATTTATATTTAATACTTAGGAATACTACATATAAATTTACCAAGAAGTGAAATTACTGGATCATAACTGTATGTTAAACTTTTTGAGATATTACCAAATTGTTTTCCAAACATTACTTTGGAAATTGTTTCTGGCATTTTATACTCCATTAGCAAAGTATGAGTGTTCCAATTTCTCCACATTTTTTGCCAGTTCTTATTATTAACTGACTTTTTGCTTATAACCATCTTAGTAGGTGTGAAGTGGTAGCTCATGTTCATTGTTTTTCAAAAGTAATAAATTCCACTCCAAGCTAAAGTCATTTAAAGAGATTCTGTAATGAGGAAACAAGTCACAGCAAGCTGTACATTTCAAGTAAAGAAATACATATGCACAGCAGAGAACTTTGGTACTTGTACATACAAATGAAGAAAGTATATGATCTGTGAGTGTGCGTGCTCAGTCTTGTCTGACCTTTTGGGACCCCCATGGACTAGAGACCCGCAGGCTTCTCTGTCCATTGAATTTTCTTGGCAAGAATACTGGAGAGGGTTACTATTTCCTACTCCAGGGGAATCTCCTGGACCCAGGGATCAAAAATGCATCTTCCTGCATTGGCAGGAGGATTCTTTATCACTGAGCTCCTGGGAAGCCCTATATAACATGCAGCACAATATAAATGATCTAGGAATAAAACGGAGAAGGCGATGGCATCCCACTCCAGTACTCTTGCCTGGAAAATCCCATGGATGGAGGAGGAGCCTGGTAGGCTGCAGTCCATGGGGTCGCTAGGAGTCGGACACGACTGAGCGACTTCATTTTCACTTTTCACTTTCATGCATTGGAGAAGGAAATGGCAACCCACTCCAGTGTTCTTGCCTGGAGAATCCCAGGGATGGGGGAGCCTGGTGGGCTTCCGTCTATGGGGTCGCACAGAGTTGGACACGACTGAAGTGACTTAGCAGCAGCAGCAGCAGGAATAAAACACATTTCCCAGGTAGAGTGAAAAACTATAAGATTTTATAAAAGAAAGCAGTTTCCCAGAAAGACCCAAAAGTCTTGCTGGTAAAGCACTATGTGGAGTTGAAGGAGGAAGGGGAAGAGTAAATTTCCAAAGCTGGTCATTTGATTTTTGTCTATGACATAATTCCTTATGTCCTGCTTCTTTCTATTTGTGGCTTTGAGTCATTTTGCAATTCAGTTTTAACATTATATTAATTTTTTATTTTGTGATTTTTAACTTAAATTAAAACAATTTTCATGGTACCATGAAAATCTTGATTTCTTATATCATTAATAAATCATTTATCTTCCCTTTTCCATGTTTTAAAGGATATGGTTTCAAAACCTTGCTTTTCTATGTTATAAAAGATTTAAAAACCTTTTTAAAAAATGTTTTATCATAGAATTTGTTCTTTAGATTTTGGCCTTCTATGTGGAGAAAAGTTCTTTTTCACCAGGCTGGATTTGGAAAAAAGAGGAGAGAATTTACTGAAGCAGAAACACAGTGGAAGGGTAATGGTATGTCTTGGTAACTTAGCAAAACATAAAACATTTTTTCTTTCCCTGAGTGCAAAAGTAATAAAGAACATTTGGAAAATATAGTAAAGGAGAAAATTGAAATCATGTGTTTCCTTACCACCCAGAGATAACAATTATTAATGCTTTGGTGTATATTCATCGAGATTTTTTTTTCTTCTATTTATAAAAGCAATGATTCAAAGGATCACCAATACCAGTCCATTTGGGTAGGCAGAACCTCATCAATAAAAATGTAGGTATTCTGGAAATATTTCTCACTTTTCAGGATTTCATCCAACACACAGAGTCTAGCTCTGGGAAGGAAGGCTAGTAGGAAGGAGTTCAGGGTTCTCAGCCTGCAGATTGAGTTTCAAGCTGGGTTCCAGTATGTTTGTTACTGAAGAAGATACAGGGGATTGGATCAAAAAGCTCCTGGACCTGGGGAAACTTACCTGTTGCCAAGCTCTGTAAGAATGGTATGGTTATGGCTCCTCTATACCTCGTTTTCCTGTTAGGACTATCTCAGGAAAGGGGATAGGCTTGGCCTCTATTGATGGAGTTCATCAGAGGCTTTCACACTGGGTTCTGAGGAAGAGAAAGGCAGGCAACCAAAGCAAGGACTAACTTTGTACAGGTTGAAAATGAGTCTTATTTCTAATTATATTACACATTTTCTGAAAGAAGTCTTTAAAAATATGTTTTAACGTGGCTTTTTTCTTGGCTCAAGCTACTAGTGGGCTTGGTTGAATATTTAAAGAACCATAGAGCCTGCTCATAGAGTATATTATGTTAATGTAATTTTTAATAGAAGAAGTGGAAAATTGTATTGTGTTATGGGAAGCAATTAGAGGTATTTTAGGAATGTATATTCTTGTTGCCCTTACAGTAGCTAGACAGCTTTTAGCTTTCAGCCAAAGTGGGATTTTTTTTTTCCCCTAGAAAGTTTAGTAAGATACAAGCTATCCATTGGTAGAATGTCTGGTCCAATCGTAGGTGTTCAATAAATATTAAACACTAACAGCAGTTGTGAAGTTTCCTAAGCTATGTTTGTCTCAGAAAGGGCTGCTTCAGCAGAGCCACGGATTAAGGATAGCCTGGGACTGCAAGAAAGAGAGACACAGAAACTTTGCCCACAGCCCAATCCCACACATAAATGTGTCAGAACAAAAAGATCAGTATATGGTGGTAACTGCTGCGGTCCTCCCAGCATACTGAGCTGCCTTTTCTTGCTCTTGGCCCTTTATGAATAAGGAGTTGAATCAGCCTGTGATAAGGCAACTGAGAAGTGCTGGCATTTTGAAAAGGATAACCTGTGAGTATGGTCTTGGGTTTTACTTACATATTTACATCTCCCCAGGTCTAGCTGCAACTTGAGAAGAAGCTGGGAATAAGGAGATAAGTATTCTTTGGTCCAAATGAAGGGCAGAAGTCAGTCTCCCCTCTGATCTGCAGTCTGGATCTCAAATCTGTGAGCCGAATCTCTACTGTATGAGGGACGAGTACAGATTGTGCAACAGAGGGCTGCTGTGTGCATCTGACATGAGAAGTTTGTTCTGTGTGTCATAGTGTAGTTTTCATTTTGATAGACTAGCACAATCTGGGTGAAGTGACGGGGGAGGATCTGGGGAAAGGAGGAATGCCCAGGTAGCTGAACAATGAAAGCTTACATGCTACACAGACAGAAAGGAAAAGAACACAGATGGCTCAGTGAAACTACTCACTGGTGAGTGGAAGAAATGAGAAAACAGAGTAGGGATTTAAGGAAGAATAACATTTGTGAAGGTTGAATAGAATCAAGGAAATCAGAACCATATACTGGAAAAGTGATGTGGCATACAGTAATATGTCCATTACCCGCAGCACCATCACCATCAATCATCTTTAGTCTATGATAAGAATTCAAAACTCAAGAGAGGCCTGTCTTGGACTGTGTCTATACTTCACATTCAGTATTTATTTTTGTCGTTGGTATTAGGAGAAGCTGCTGCTGATAGCAATGGCACCCCACTCCAGTACTCTTGCCTGGAAAATCCCATGGACGGAGGAGCCTGGTAAGCTGCAGTCCATGGGGTCGCTAAGAGTTGGACACGACTGAGTGACTTCACTTTCACTTTTCACTTTCATGCATTGGAGAAGGAAATGGCAACCCACTCCAGTGTTCTTGCCTGGAGAATCCCAGGGACGGGGGAGCCTGGTGGGCTTCCATCTATGGGGTCGCACAGAGTCGGACACGACTGAAGTGATTTAGCAGCAGCAGCAGCAGCTGCTGATAGCATTCTATTCATGTGTGTGAGTGGGGCTCAAGGCTTACCAATTAATGATGCATAGTTAAATTTTGTCTAAGTACACAGGTAGACAGGCTGTCTGTCACCATTGCTGGCTTTCCCTCTTCACCTCTGGGGCTGCACAAAACCTCAGTTAACTAAGAGCTTCTCCAGGTTTAAAGAATACAGCAGCAATCCATTGACTGTTATGATTTCGCAGAGTCAGAGGACATGCCACATGGCTAACTGCTGAGCTTTAACACATTCTTCCCACTTTTCTCTTGTTGACCCCGCTTCTAATCAGGACCCTTTAGCTTGGGTGGGTGCAGCTGCTATGGTTTAGTGCACATGTCTAGGGGCAGAGATTCTATGAGTAGAACTTAGATGCTGATGGAGTGACTATAATTTGAGTCTTTGTTTTTGGCACTCTTGAGTTTCCACTGATGTTAATTATGGTGCATGGGTGATTCTGTGGGGTCTCTAAAGGAAGCAGGTGGAAGTCCAAGTTACTGTTGTTCTTCCTTGGGAGAGATGCTTGCAGTGCAGAGGTTTACTTTGGCTGACTGCCTGATGCCTTGTCTTGGTCCTTTTGGGGTGATGTCCACGAGAAGAGAGCCTTTTTGAATTGATTTTTTTAAAAGGCTGCCCATGCATCCCTGAACAACAAGTTGCCTAGGAGGTGGCATTTGCATTTAGTTCTTCCCAATGGATTTCTATGAGGACGACCACACCATCACAGGCTTTGGATTACATTTTTGCATTGATATGATTTTGCATCATCTAGGACAGAATTCCATGGAATCGTGTGTATTTTTTAATGCTTTGGGTTTAGAAGTACAGTCAATGAATATATAGAAACTCCTGAATGATTGCACCAATGTTGTGTGATCCTGCCTTCTGTGCTGGCTTGATTTTTAAGAGGATGCTGGGCATAGTCTGATTCTGGCTTTAAGAATCACGGTTTTGTCTAGCACACTGCACAAATAGATGTACCCAAAATTCAACTGGTGGTGAAGAGCAGATTTCATAACTTTAGTAAAGTCTGCCACCAAATCTAACAGGCTGGCTTCATCATTATTTTAGGAGTTCAGAGAAATTTTCTTGTCAAGATACCTACTTGTTAAGACTCTGGTGTAAGAATCTGAGTTAGGCTAACTATATTGAACCAATAATATCAAAGATGTGGAAATGAAGTGAGTCAGGATTAAGTTCAAATTCACGGATTAAGTTCTGTGCTTTTTGAGGATCATCTCTGATACCACAGAATTTGACTCTGTTGCTTCACTGTGGAAAAAAGCCTGTCTGTAGACAGATGTGACATTTGGACACTTGTTTTCACTTCCATATTCCACATTCTGCTTATCAAGACTACTCTTTTCCAAATAGGTTTATATGGCTTAGTCAAAATAAAAATAAAAGAGATGATGTATAGATATATATGTTCTATATAGATACAGGAAGATTTCTGTTATTTGCTGAGTGAAGTGGTCGATACAAAATGATTCATGGGTGCAAAAAATTAGAGAAAGTATACATTTAATATACAAAGCATTTACTGTGTGTAGAAATGTCTTATGCATTATGAAGTAAATTGAAATATTGGGAGACTAAACAGGGATTTGCCTTTTTACTTTAAGATATTTAAATTTTTGTAATTAATATATTAATTTTGCCAAGAAAAAAATGCATCAGTTTATCGGTCAAGTTTGGATACTTTGAGAACCCCAGCCCTCTCTAAAAAGAAATAGCATTTTTATGAATGTTTCGGTGCCTTAGGATAAAAAATGTATTCAGATAGACTCTTAGTCAGATGTGAGGATTCTGAGTATTGGGCTTCAGCAATCCTCAGAGATAAAATTGAAGAGAATAAACATTAAGAGTTTAATTATTTGAATAACGAATGAAGGTTTCCCATATTCATATATATGGGGCTATTCACTTTATTATATTCATAGCTATTGTGGCTGATGTTTTTGACACACAAGGGAACAAAAGAAAAGATATATGTGACCTCATTTCTTAAAGATTTTCTAATTAAGGTAGAGTGTGGAGACCTGAACAGCAATGCACTATCCCAAAGCAACCTAAAAACCAAGTTAATGGTCATATAGTACACAAGGTATACATAATTTCTAAAGGAATTTGAGACAGGAAAATATTTTGTGTGGATCTGTTTATCTGATTACAGTAGCTATGTTTTCAAGAAAGAATCATCTGAAATGAGTAAATCCAATTCAAAAAATAAGTATAAAGGTGAATACAACACATATAGTTTTCCTTAGAAGATAATAATATTTATAATCTTTATAGATAAAATGCTACAGGAGGATGGAGTAATCAGTAATTAAAATTTTCTGAAGATGTCAGAGTTGTGGTCATAGTATATGGAAAAGACCTCAAAAGAGAATTATTTCATTACAAGAAGAGCTGGATAGATAGACATTCCAGGTAAAAGCAGAAGAAATAGCACAAATATAGAGAAACATATAGGATTGAGAAGGGCTTCTCTGGTGGTTCAGCAGTAAAGAATCCACCTGCCAATGCAGGAGATTGCTGGTTCTGTCCCTGGGATGGGAAGATCCCCTGGAGAAGGAAATGACAACCCACTCCAGTATTCTTGCCTGGGAAATCTCATGGACAGAGGAGCCTGGCAAGCAGTAGTCCATGGGGTCACAAAAGAGTCTGACAGGACTTAGTGACTAAACAAGAATAACAACAACAATGACAACAGAATTTTGAGGCAGCTACTGTAACCCATGAGTCTGGAAAAATTATATTGTGCAGGTCCTAGAATGACATATGCTCCCTGGTGGCTCAGGCAGTAACAATCTGCCTGCAAAGCAGGAGACCCTGGGTTTGATCCCTGATTTGGGAAGATCCCCTAGAAAGGGAAATGGCAACGCACTCCAGTATTCTTGCCTAGAGAACCCCACGGGCAGAGGAGCCTGGCAGGCTACAGTTCATGGGGTCACAAAGAATCGTACACGATTGAGCGACTAACACATTCTATTAAAGCATTCAAACTTGATCCTGTAAACAACGTAGAGACATTAAGGCCATAAGGCATGACTAGCTCTGTAACTGTTACTATGAAATATACGAAAACAAAATGTAATTCATAAATTAAAACAACCAGTCCCGCCGGCGCAGGTGCAGTCCCGCTTCAGGGCAGAGGATGAGGGTGTAGCCACTTTCGCCTTCCGCAGGGGCCGCTGGGAAGGACTCTAAGGTGGAGTTTCAAGCCCCCGGGATCTAAGGGCCAGACTTGTGACCCTGGAAAGCATACTCACCTTCTCTAAAGACTGTGACAGAAGTTTTCAAGCATTGTTCAAATTCCACCCCAACTGTAAGAGAACACGCCTACTCAGGACCGTGAGCGGTCCTGGACCTTTGACCACTTGAAGCGTGCTTCCGAAGCTCAAGGAGAGAACTGAACGCCATTTCTGAAAACTTCTTCCAAGAAAGTGAAATGTACCAACTCTGTCACCTGTCCCCCATCAATTATCTTCTCAAACAGTGACAAATCAGGTCTGAAAATACCTCAAGTCCTTATGAGAGACTCAAAGGGTACTGGTGCGCACCTGTCTTCCAAAGCCACTTGCATAGGACCCAGCGCAGCCCTCGGACACTGAAGTGGAGCACGGCACCGCCATGCTTGAGGCCTGGCCCATCGGGACGATGCTGACACACAAAAGTGGGCATCACTGGAAACTGGGATCCCTCCAGACCACAGATGACCAGGTCATTTTCTATAAAGTTACCCTGTACACACACGGCAGGTGCTGCGCTGGGCGGGGCCATCTTCGAGCAAAAGCCAGGTCCAGTTGCAGACTCGGCTCTCGGCAGCCTATTAGCTGCAAACCTACCTACGGGGACTAGACAGGTAGAGTAAATGAGTGCTGGAGTCTGCACGGTAAGTGGCTTCAGTCGTGTTTGATTCTTTGTGATACTATGGACTACACCCCGCCAGGCTCCTCTGTCCATGGGATTCTCCAGGCAAAAATACTGGAGTGGCTCGCCATACCCTCCTCCAGGGAATCTTCCCGACCCAAGGATTGAATCCACCTCTCATTATGTTTCCTGCATTGTCAGGTGGGTTCTTTACCACTAGCACCACCTGGGAAGCTGGAGTGAGGGGAACTGTGGCCAAATGGAGAGCATGTGCCTGTGTAAAGAGGGCACTCTTCTGTTCTGCTTACTGCTGTCATGTGGGAATGCAGGCCCCAGTGTGGCTGATTGATACGGTGGCTTGTTGTAGCCACCCTGCAGAGATAGGATGGACCCCTGTGTGGGTATCGGACTCGCTGGGACCTCATGGACTGTAGCTTGCCAGGCTTCTCTGTCCATGGGATTCTCCGGGCAGGAATACTGGAATGGGTTGCCCCTTTTTTCTTCAGGGGATCTTCCTGACCCAGGGATGAAACCCATCTCTCCTGCCCTGGCAGTTGGATTCCCCCACCCAACTCCAAATTTGGTTTGAATGTCAAGACTGATGATGTCACACACACACACACACACACACACACACACCAAGAAGTTATGAAATTTTTATCGCTTATGTAATTGAGGTCTCTCTCTGGAGAGCAGGTCTGAAATGCCTTGAAACAAGGGAAAGAGCCTGGCTTAGTTTTTATTGTGGTTAAGGGCTGGGGCTGAGGAAAGGGTTCCTGTACACGGGCTAGGGCCTCACCTAGTTTGAATCTTCCACAGGCACCAAAGGAAGGAGCACTCAGGCTTTCTTATCGGCTTGCCCATATGGGTGGGTGGGGAAAAGGGAGGGCCAGGCTTAAAAGCTATCTGCAGTTAGACATAAAAAAATCACTTTATTACAATGAAGAAAATAATAACTGTGCTGGAAGTTTTAGTATTAGTCATACCTAACATTTATTGAGTGCTTACTCAAGTCCAAGTCCTGTTCTAAGTGTTTTATTTTTTAGCAATTTTTCAATTGAGATAAAATTCATATACCATGAAATGCACTGTTTTAAAGTACTTAATTCAGTGAGTTTTCAATCATTCAGTTTTGTGCAACCGTCACCACTATCTAATTCCAGAACATTTCCATCATCTTAAAAAGAAGCCCAGTGACTTTTAGCAGTTATTTCCTATTGTCCTTTCTCCCTGGCCCTGGGCAACCACTAATCTACTTTCTGTCTCCATTGGCCAGTTCTAAACATTTCATATAAATGGAATCATACAATAAAAATAAAAAACCTCTAACAGTTCAAATAGAAAGCATATGGAATAAGTTCATAGCTTCTCAGTAGGTGCTGTTAACATTTCAGGCATGTCTATTTAATAACACAACATATGATTATGACCAGAAGACATTATAATGCATACAGCCTTTGACACACCAAACCCTTTACTGCTGCTGCTGCTGCTGCTAAGTCGCTTCAGTCATGTCCGACTCTGTGCGACCCCATAGACGGCAGCCCACCAGGCTCCCCCATCCTTGGGATTCTCCAGGCAAGAACACTGGAGTGGGTTGCCATTTCCTTCTCCTATATAGTGCTAAAACAATAAAATTGAAAAATTAAATAATAGTTTTGTTTACAGTTACAACCTTTTGCTAAATGTTGTATAAAAAAGAAAACCCCCAAAGCAGTAACAACAACAACAACAACACCTGGGAAGCCCAAGACATCCACCAATTTTACTTAAAAGCTTTTGTTGGCTTCCCACTACTATTATTACTACTGCTACAAGCAATTACTACCTACCTTCTGTTGAGTGCCTGCTATGGGCCAGATTGTTTTGTTCTGTTTTAGAAGTTACTAGAAATTTTTTATTCTGGAAAGAACACTTAACATGAGATTTACCCTTTTAATGAATTTTAAAGTGTATTTAAGAGGAGGTGGCAAGAATACACAGAAAAAAACTATACAGAAAACACCTTAATGACCCAAATAACCACAATGGTGTGATCACTTACCTAGAGCCAGACATCCTGGAGTGTGAAGTCAAGTGGGCCTTAGGAAGCATCACTACAAACAAAGCTAGTGGAGGTGATGGAATTCCAGCTGAGCTATTTCAAATCCTAAAATATGATGCTGTGAAAGTGATGCACTCAGTGTGCTGGCAAATTTGGAAAACTCAGCAGTGGCCACAGGACCAGAAAAGTTCAGTTTTCATTCCATTCCCAAAGAAAGGCAATGCCGAAGAATGTTCAAACTACCACACAATTGCATGCATCTCACACTCTAGCAAAGTAATGCTCAAAATTCTCCAAGCTAGGCTTCAACATTATGTGAACTAATACTGTCAAGATGTTCAAGCTGGATTTAGAAAAGGCAGAGGAACCAGAGATTAAATTGCCAACATCTATTGGATCATAGAAAAAGCCAGAGAATTCCAGAAGAACATGTACTTCTGCTTCATTGACTACACTAAAGCCTTTGACTCTGTGGATCACAACAAACTGGAAAATTTTTAAAAAGATGAGAATACCATACCACCTTACCTGCCTCCTGAGAAATCTGTATGCTGGTCAAGAACAGTTAGAACCAGACATGGAACAATGGACTAGTCCCAAATTGGGAAAGGAGTATGTCAAGGCTGTATGTTGTCACCTTACTTATTTAACTGCTATGCAGAGTGCATCATACGAATTGCTGGGCTGGATGAAGCACAAGCTCGAATCAAGATTGCTGGGAGAAATATCAATAACCTTAGATATGCATATGACACCAGCCTTATGGCAGAAAGTGAAGAGGAACTAAAGATCCTCTTGATGAGGGTGAAAGAGGAGAGGGAAAAAGTTGGCTTAAAACTCAGCATTCAAAAAACGAAGATCATGGCATCTGGTCCTATCACTTCATGGCAAATAGATGGGGAAACAATGGAAACAGTGACAGTCTTTATCTTCTTGGGCTCCAAAATCACTGCAGATGGTGACTGTAGCCATGAAATTAAAAGACGCTTGCTCCTTGGAAGAAAAGCTGTGACAAACCTAGACAGCGTAGTAAAAAGCAGAGATACTACTTTGCTGACAAAAGTCTGTCTAGTCAAAGCTATGGTTTTTCCAGTAGTCATGTATGAGTTGGGCCATAAAGAAAGCTGAGTGCCAAAGAATTGATGCTTTTGAACTGTGGTATTGAAGAAGACTCTTGAGAGTCCCTTGGACAGCAAGAAGATGAAGCCAGTCCATCCTAAAGGAGATCAGTCCTGGGTGTTCATTGGAAGGACTGATGTTGAAGCTGAAACTCCAGTACTTTGGCCACTTGATGCAAAGAACTGACTCATTTGAAAAGACCCTGATGCTGGGAAGGATTGAAGGAAGGAGGAGAAGGGGATGACAGAGGATGTCATGGCTTGATGGCATCACCGATGTGATGGACATGAATTTGAGCAAGCTGTGGGAGTTGGTGATGGACAGGGAAGCCTGGTGTACTGCAGTCCATGGGGTTGCAAAGAGTTGGGCACAACTGAACAACTGAACTGAACTGAAAGTGTTTACTATATTACTGCTGACTATAGGTATAGTGTTGTAGAGTAGATCTCTAGAGCTTGTTCATCTTGCCTGACTTAAACTCTATGCCCATTGATTAGTCAACTCCCTTATCCCCCTCACCCTTACCCCTGATAATCACTATTCTGCCCTTTGGTTTTATGAATTTTGCTATTTTGAAATACCTCGTATAGTTGAAATCATATTAATTTTTTGAGGAACTTCTGTACTGTTTTCCATGGCAGCTGCACCATTTTATGTTACTATGAATATGGTGCAGGGGCTCCAATTTTTCCACATGATTACCAACACTTATATGTATGTATGTTATTTATTTAATTATGTAATAGTCATCCTAACAGGTGTGAGGTGATATCTCCTTATGGTTTTGATTTGCAATTCCCAGATGAGTAGTGATATTGAACATCATCATATACGTATGGGTTATCTTTTTTGGAGAAATATCTATGCAAGATTTTAGGCCCCCCCTTTTTTTTGGCTGCACCAGCTTCACATATGGGATCTTTAGTTTCCTGATGAGAGATTAAACCTGTGCCTCTTACAGTGAAAGTGTGGAGTCTTAACCACTGGATCACCAGTGAAGTCCCTCTTAGCCCATTTTTAATTTCATTTTTAGTGTTTTAAATTATTGTGTTGTGGAAGTTCCTTGTATACTTTGGGTATTAACCTCTTATCAGATAGATGATTTGCAAATATTTTTTTCCTGCCCTGTAGGTTACCTTTTCCCTTTGTTGATTGTTTACTGTGTAGAATCTTTTTAGTTAATGTACTCCCACTCGTTCATTTATTTATTTATTTCTGTTGCCTGTGCTCTTGGTGTCACATCTTTGCCCAGACCAATGTCATGAAACTTTTCTCCTAATTTTTCTTTCAGGAGATTTACAGTTTGGGGTTTACATTTAAGTCTATTTTGAGTTGATTTTTTGGTGTATGGTGTAAGATAAGCATCCAGTTTCAGTCTTTTTGCATGTGGATTTTCTGTTTTCCCAACACCATTTGTTGAAGAGATTGTTCTTTTGCCATTGTCTATTCTTGACTTCCTTATTGAATATCAGTTGACAGTGTATATGTGAATTTATTTCTGAGCTCTCTCTATTCTGTCCCATTGGTTATGTGTCTGTCTTTATCCCAGTACCATTACTGTACTTTATAATATATTTTGAAATTAGGAAGTTTGGTACTTCTAGTTTTCTTGTTCTTTCTCAAGATTGATTCGGCTATTTGTAGTTTTTTGTGGTTCCATGTGAATTGTAGAAAAATTTTCTATTTCTTTAAAACATGCCATTGAGATTTGGATGAAGATTGCATTGAATCTGTATCACTTTGAATAGTATGGACATTTTGACAGTGTTAAGTGTATATATTATTCTCAATGCTTTACATATAGTAACATTTAAAACTTTTCTAATTCTAGTTTTTACCTCTTAAATAAACTTTATTTTAGAGCACATTTAGATGAACAGAAAATTTTAAAAGATAATATAGAAAGTTCCATATACTCTACACTCAATTTCTCCTGTTATTAATATCTTCCATTAGTATTGTTTATTGAACCTGTATTATACATTATTATTTTTAAAAAGTCCATACTTTGTTTGAACTTCCTTAGTTTCTACTTAATTTTTTTTTGTTTGTTTGCTTGTTCTAGAATTAATCCAGTATTCTGCATTACCAGTAGACTACTTTTTGCTGTGACAGTTTATAGTAGTGTTCTTATTTATCACAATAATTCTATGTGGTAGGTCTATTATCATTTATTTTTAAAGATGAGAAAAATAAAGCTAGGGTCACACAGAAATGGGACTCAACTCTGGAAATCTGGGTCAGAGTCCTCACTCTCAACCACTGTACTGCGTTGCTTCTAACATACTGGCTACTCAGTGAAAGGTAAACAAATGCACAACTGTGTGCTTGGATTATGGTCTGAGGCAGCCTGTGGTAAATGCTCTAGAGCCCATATTCAGTTCAGTTCAGTTGCTCAGTCGTGTCCGACTCTTTGCGACCCCATGAACTGTAGCACACCAGGCCTCCCTGTCCATCACCAACTCCCGGAGTCCACCCAAACCCATGTCCATTGTGTCAGTGATGCCATCCAACCATCTCATCCTCTGTCATCCCCTTCTCCTCCTGCCCTCAATCTTTCAAAGCATCAGGGCCTTTTCAAATGAGTCAGCTCTCTGCATCAGGTAGCCAAAGTATTGGAGTTTCAGCTTCAACATCAGTCCCTCCAATGAACACCCAGGACTGATCTCCTTTAGGATGGACTAGTTGGATCTCCTTGCAGTCCAAGGGACTCTCAAGAGTCTTCTCCAACATCACAGTTCAAAAGCATCAGTTCTTCTGCACTCAGCTTTCTTTATAGTCCAACTCTTACATCCATACACGACTACCGGAAAAACCATAGCCTTGACTAGACGGACCTATGTTGGCAAAGTAATGTCTCTGCTTTTTAATATGCTGTCTAGTTTGGTCATAACTTTCCTTCCAAGGAGCAAGCGTCTTTTAATTTCATGGCTGCAATCACCATCTGCAGTGATTTTGGAGCCCAGAAAAATAAAGTCAGCCACTGTTTCCACTGTTTCCCCATCTATTTGCCATGAAGTGATGGGACCAGATGCTATGATCTTTGTTTTCTGAATGTTGAGCTTTAAGCCAACTTTTTACTCTCCACTTTCACTTTCATCAAGAGGCTTTTGAGTTCCTCTTCACTTTCTGCCATAAGGGTGGTGTCATCTGCGTATCTGAGGTTATTGATATTCCTCCCGGCAATCTTGATTCCAGCTTGTGCTTCCTCCAGCCCAGCGTTTCTCATGATGTACTCTGCATAGAAGTTAAATAAGCAGGGTGACTATATACAGCCTTGACGTATTTCTTTTCCTATTTGGGACCAGTCTGTTGTTCCATGTCCAGTTCTAACTGTTGCTTCCTGACCTGTATACAAGTTTCTCAAGAGGCAGATCAGGTGGTCTGGTATTCCCATCTCTTTCATAATTTTCCACAGTTTCTTGTGATCCACACAGTCAAAGGCTTTGGCATAGTCAATAAAGCAGAAATAGATGTTTTTCTGGAACGCTCTTGCTTTTTTTGATGATCCAGCTAATGTTGGCAATTTGATTTCTGGTTCCTCTGCCTTTTCTAAAACCAGCTTGAACATCGGGAAGTTCACAGTTCACGTTGCTGAAGCCTGGCTTGGAGAATTTTGAGCATTACTTTACTAGTGTGTGAGATGAGTGCAATTGTGCTGTAGCTTGAGCATTCTTTGGCATTGCCTTTCTTTGGGATTGGAATGAAAACTGACCTTGGTAAAGGTTATTTGTAGGAGTTTAGTGAAATTTGTATAAGATTTCAACAATGAGATGAAGATTGAGCTAGATCCTGAGAACTTGGAGAAATAATTGTATAATACTTTATAGTTCTTTTTTCAAATATATTAGAATCCCTGTCCCAGATCATTTTTATAACATCTTCAAGGATAGATGAATGGTTTTGCCCTGGAGTAAATGACTTGGGGACAAGAAGTTTGGAGTCATGATTTAAACTTTCAATGTTTAACCAAAGTCATATTGTAGAATTTCATTTTACTTCCAAAAGGACAAAACATTTTAAAAATATGGTATTTTTAACCTGTGAACGTTTAGTCTCAGAGTTAGTTTGATCACATTCCCAAACTCTTTCTCAACCATCTGAAGACAAGGATAGAGTCAATTTTATTTGATGCATTGTGGATTCTTTTACAGCATTCTGGCACATAGGAAATAATGAATAAATATTTGTTGAATGAGTGAATGAATCCTGATTCAATTCAAAGAGATATTAAAGATTGCTTGGTTTTTATGTTGACAGGTAGAGGCTACACAGGGTTTCCCTTATCAAATGAAAACACTATTAATTAGAGAATCTTAGTGTCTTTTAAGACTTGTACATGTTCAAACTCCCTGGAGTCTGTAAAAAGAGGGAACAGAGATGTCCTAGAGAGTCCTGGCTCCTCCCACCAGCTCCCATAACCAGAACTGTAACTCTCTGAATTTATAAAAATATAATTTTCAGAATGTTCTAGGAGTAGGTTTTATTAGTGTTTACAGCTTTTCTAAAAAGTAAAGAGTAGGTCTTAGAACATCAAGTTTATTTATTTGAAATGACCTCTGTTGAGAAATTGTTTTAAAATGACAACCTGTAGCTTTCCTTTGTATTAATTAACTGTGTTCACATGGGACAATGATTAAGGGATTTGTGACTAGTTTTATAAATAATTGACTTTTTTAAAAAAAAGAAGTGCATTCTGCTTTACAGGAGAATGTGATATGTATGTCATATATTTGATTTTTGGAGAACTTTCAAATTTGGGACATGGTACTTATGTCAACGATGGTAAGACTGAAAGTGCATCCTTTGGAATTATAACCCCATTCCTGCTACTCTCTCTTTTCTCCCAACTAATGGGAAATGTTTATGAATAGGAAACTAGCCAATTAGAAACAGTTCTGGCAGATTAAGTCCAACCTTGCAGGAACCTGGAAAACTGCCCTGTAGTGGAGCTTATTGAAATTTAGAACTGGAGGGTTCCAATAGACAAGTGTCTTAGGGTCAAGGGTGATATGAAATTCCATATTGTTTCTCAAATTTCTCAAAAGCATTGATGGGAATGGCAGTTTAGAATAGAAAGACTAAAGGTTAAATGTGACCTATCAAATATGCATTTATTATTTTATTAATTTTTTTTAAAATATAAATTTATTTATTTTAATTGGAGGTTAATTACTTTACAATATTGTATTGGTTTTGCCATACATCAACATGAATCCGCCATGGGTATACACGTGTTCCCCATCCTGAACCCCCCTTCCACCTCCCTCCCCGTACCATCCCTCTGGGTCATCCCAGTGCACCAGCCCCAAGCATCCTGTATCATGCATCAAACCTGGACTGGCGATTCATTTCATATATGATATTATACATGTTTCAATGCCATTCTCCCAAAGCATCCCACCATCTCCCTCTCCCACAGAGTCCAAAAGACTGTTCTATACATCTGTGTCTCTTTTGCTGTCTCACATAAAGGGTTATCGTTACCATCTTTCTAAATTCCATATATATGCATTAGTATACTGTATTGGTGTTTTTCTTTCTGGCTTACTTCACTCTGTATAATAGGCTCCAGTTTCATCCACCTCATTAGAACTGATTCAAATGTATTCTTTTTAATGGCTGAGTAATACTCCATTGTGTATATGTACCACAGCTTTCTTATCCATTCATCTGCTGATGAACATCTAGGTTGCTTCCATGTCCTGGCTATTATAAACAGTGCTGTGATGAACATTGGGGTACATGTGTCTTTTTCAATTCTGGTTTCCTCAGTGTGATGCCCAGCAGTGGAATTGCTGGGTCATATGGCAGTTCTATTTCCAGTTTCTTGAGGAATCTCCACACTGTTCTCCATAGTGGCTGTACTAGTTTGCATTCCCACCAACAGTGTAAGAGGGTTCCCTTTTCTCCACACCCTCTCCAGCATTTATTGCTTGTAGACTTTTTGATAGCAGCCATTCTGACTGGCATGAAATGGTACCTCAAGTCCCTTGCATTCCTATACACTAATAATGAGAAAATAGAAAGAGAAATTAAGGAAACAATTCCATTCACCATTGCAATGAAAAGAATAAAATACTTAGGAATATATCTACCTAAAGAAACTAAAGACCTATATATAGAAAACTATAAAACACTGGTGAAAGAAATCAAAGAGGACACTAATAGATGGAGAAATATACCATGTTCATGGATCAGAAGAATCAATATAGTGAAAATGAGTATACTACCCAAAGCAATCTATAGATTCAATGCAATCCCTATCAAGCTACCAACGGTATTTTTCACAGAGCTAGAACAAATAATTTCACAACTTGTATGGAAATACAAAAAATCTCGAATAGTTAAAGCAATCTTGAGAAAGAAGAATGGAACTGGAGGAATCAACCTGCCTGACTTCAGGCTCTACTACAAAGCCACAGTCACCAAGACAGTATGGCACTGGCACAAAGACAGAAATATAGGCCAATGGAACAAAATAGAAAGCCCAGAGATAAATCCACGCACCTACGGACACCTTATCTTTGACAAAGGAGGCAAGAATATACAATGGAGAAAAGAAAATCTCTTTAACAAGTGGTGCTGGGAAAACTGGTCAACCACTTGTAAAAGAATGAAACTAGAACACTTTCTAACACCATACACAAAAATAAACTCAAAATGGATTAAAGATCTAAATGTAAGATCAGAAACTATAAAACTCCTAGAGGAGAACATAGGCAAAACACTCTCTGACATACATCACAGCAGGATCCTCTATGACCCATCTCCCAGAATATTGGAAATAAAAGCAAAAATAAACAAATGGGACCTAATTAAAATTAAATGCTTCTGCACAACAAAGGAAACTATAAGCAAGGTGAAAAGACAGCCTTCAGAATGGGAGAAAATAATAGCAAATGAAGCAACTGACAAAGGACTAATCTCAAAAATATACAAGCAACTCCTGCAGCTCAATTCCAGAAAAATAAATGACCCAATCAAAAAATGGGCCAAAGAACTAAACAGACATTTCTCCAAAGAAGACATACAGATGGCTAACAAACACATGAAAAGATGCTCAACATCACTCATTATCAGAGAAATATTAATCTTTCTTTTTGGTTATTCAGTTATGTCAGTAAGGCCTGTGTTTTCAAGGTAATTATAAATGCATTAAAAAGATCTTATAAGCCAAAATAAACTGAAAAAATAAAAAAGAGTATAGGCAGAATAAAACCTATGAAAAATAGAGGTGTGGTCATTTACTTTGTGGTGACTGGTTCTGATGTTTGATTTTGACTGTGACTTTGAGGGAAAAGTCACCATCTTTAAGTTTTAAAAATTCAGTATTCTGTATAAATTATGTTTCTGTGTAGGTAGCTTGGAAATAGTCAGGTGTTCTGTGAATTTATTCTGGTGTTCAAGGCAAGTATGTACTGGTCTTAAGAGGGAAGTTCCAAGGATCCCCACCTTGTGTATAGGGGAATAGTTATCTCTTACACTTCCCTGGTGGCTCAGATGGTAAAGCGTCTGCTTGCAATGCAGGAGACCCAGGTTCGACCCCTGGGTTGGGAAGATCCCCTGGAGAAGGAAATGGCAACGCACTCCAGTACTCTCGCCTGGAAAATCCCATGGACAGAGGAGCCTGGTAGCTACAGTCCATGGGGTCGCAAAGAGTTGGACATGACTGAGCGACTTCACTTTCACTTTCAGGGTTTGATTTGAGTCCTGTTTATAGGATGAATAATGTTGAGAGAAAGAGCACCAAAGATGAACCTCTGCATTTCAAATATCCATTATCTAGCCAGCATTCTGCCATTGGAGTTACATATCTTCATTTCTAAATGCTTCCAGTCAGGAGTTCTTTGTTAAAACCTAGGCTGTTATTAATGAATACTTTACCAATAAACACCATAATGCAGTATTTCTCCATTGGGCCATCTGCATCAGTATCACCTTGAGGGTCTTTTAAAAACACTGATTTAAGGACCTCACTCTAGACCAGTTTGGACAGAATCACTGGGTGGGGAAGATGGGTGAGCCAGGGTAAATCTTATACCCAGTGAAGTTCTAGAATCAAGAAAATAAGTTGAAAGTCCTCAGAGATCAAAACTCTTTAGAATACAGGGTAGGCATCTGAGGAGGAGGAAAGAATATGCCAAAGCAAAGGAGAGAGCAGAGATGGGCCTAATGGGAGACATCAAATCTGAGCTTTGGCCTCTTCATGATTCTGTGCAGGGCCACTCCCCAGAAGAGTTAGAGTTGCAGTGGTCAGTGGCTCTGTGACTAATCTTGTTCATGAAGAAAATGGGAGACATGAAAACCTTTTGGAAAAGGCAGTACTAGCCCACAAGAAAGCCTGAAATACAGAGAATTCTCAGAGATCAACTCCCTCAACTTAACTGAGCCACTCGGGATACGGGCTTTTCATTAGTGCTGGTCCCAGTGACATGTGGTGCAGATCCAGATATGTCCTGAGTCTTGTGATCACAGTCTTCTTTTGAAAACAGTTGCTGACAATCTGTCACTCCTTTGTGTTAGGGTTCAGTCTGTTTGAAAATACTGGGTATCAGCTGCTGTTGCTGTAGGTCCATTTCTATTTTCCAGCAGGTGGGTGTGTCTGTTTCTTTCCTTTCATCTCCATCCAGGCTTTCTTCTTTCAGACACTTTCCGGTTTGTCAAGCCAAGTATGCCTGTCATGTTGGAACCCAGCCCTGGGACACTCACCAACTTCTCTTTGTGTTAGTATCTCCCTTGACTATGTTTCCACTTCTTCTTATCTTCATAAAGCCCATCAGTCCCTTCACATGCTCACCTGTATGTCCTATTCTCTTTATTGTGCGGCCTCAGAAACTGCCAGTTGACCTTGTAGTCTCACCTTTTCTGTAGTTTTGCTTCATCTAGACTTGCCTTGTGCTTTTCCTCTGGGTCATTTTGGCCTATCCGTATTTCTTCTTCCCATTATTTTCTATATCAAGTCATACTAAGTTCTTCAGTTGCTTCCTTGAACAGAAATATTAGGGTTCAGTAGAAAGAGAATGGGTTTCAGACTCAGACTAGGATTGGAATCCTCTCTTTGCTACTTATTGGTAGCTCTGAAAACAATAATTTTCTCATAGAATTCTGAAAATTTAATTAGATAATGTAGAAATATGCCAAGCACAGCAGCCATAACAACAAATGTTCAATTTATGATAGCTATTATTATTCTCTATTAAATTTTTTTAAACTGAAGTGTAGTTGATTTACAGTATTTCAGGTGTACAGCAAAGTGATTCAGTTATATATATGTACCTGTACATACACATATATATTCTTCTTCAGATTCTTTTCCAAGTGGGTTTTTATAAAATATTGAATATGTTCCCTGTGCTGTACAAGTAGCTTACATATTCATATTATTTTTGTATGAAAGCTTTTCATACTACGGTAGCCCGCAGTGCTTTTTCTTCCTTGATATTTGTATAGATTTTCTTGGATTTTGGGTTCCAGGAGAAGTAGGAGAGTAGGATATACAGCCTTTAACCATGACCCAAGAATAAAAGGGTTCTTGAGCAGTAGGAAGCTATCATTAGCCTACTTATAGGCAGAGTTTTCTCTTAGAACCTGCCCCAGGTTTTCTTTGCCTGAGAGATCAAGCTGTTCTTTCTTTAATTAAGCACAAGCCATTCCCAGAAGTGCTTGCTGGAGGCACATGTTTTCTTCCCATTAACTAACAGGCTTTAACTCAAAGCTTTAGAGTTCCAACTGGACCTGTCCAGTGGGGTCATGGAGCCCTCACCATGTTATGGGTTTTTGTTGTATCTTGGCTCTGGTGCCAACATAATTCTCCAGCCTCCTAATATGCTTTCCCATTGCTGTTAATTTCTTTTATTCTGCATAAGAGCTCTCTAGATGAGGGAGCCTATAGACAACCATGTTCCTGGCTCCTTAATCTCTGAGACCCCCAGGAAGGAGCTTCTGGTACACTCAACTCACCCTTCCCTTTTGAATTTACAAACTATTAAATGAATGTGAATACCTTATACTTAGAAATCTCTGGTTGGTTTCACCCTACAACCCATAGTCTTTTGCATATGTTCTAACCTAGAGGTTCTCAACATGTTACCATACGGGGGAGATTTTTCCTTGAAATTTTGTGTCCTACTCTGTTTATTGGGGAGGAGGATGTCTACTTACACTCTCTTTGTTAAGATATACTGTGGAGAACCTCTAATAGCTTTTAAAAATATTGAGAAGGAGCACAGATTCATTAAAATTCTTAAATAGAATGGAAAAAAATCCCTCCCCCCCCCAGCTTTATTGAGATAAAATTAACATACAACATTGTACTAGGTCAAGCTGTACTATGATGATTTGATACACATATATATTGTGAAATGATTGCCAAATACTGTTAGTTAACATCCCCATTGCCTCCCATAGTACTTTTTTTTTTTAAATGCATGTGTGGTAAGAACATTCAAGATCTATTTTCTTAGCAACTTTCAGGTATATAATATGGTCGTCCTTTGATATCTGTGGGGGATTGATTCCAGGACCCTCTATGGATGCCAAAATCCATGGAATGCACAAGTCTCATAGTTGGCTCTCTGTTTTCAAGGTTCTTCATTCTTGGATTCATTTAACCATGGGTCATGTAGTACTATATTTATGGGAAAAAATCTACGTCTAAGTAAGTGGGGATCTGTGCAGTTCAAACTAATATTGTTCAAGAGTCAGCTGTACAGTATTGTTAACTACAGTCACCATGCTGTGACCAGAGTTTCTCTATTTTCCACATCCTTGCCAATACTTACTGCAAGAATGTTTTTGGCAATAGCCATTCTCACCGGTGTGAGGTAATACTTCTTTATGGTTTTGATTTGCAGTTCCCTGATGATGAATGATATTGAACATTTTTTGTATACCTGTTGGCCATTTGTATATCTTATTTGGAAAAATGTCTATTCAGATCTCTGCCCATTTTTTAATCAGATTTTTTTTTTTTTGCTGTTGAATTGTGTGGATTATTTATGTATTTTAGACAGTAACTTATCAGATGACTTGCCCTTAATTTCTCCCCTTCTGTAGTCTGTCTTTTCATTTTATTGATTGTTTCTTTTGCTAATCAGAAAATGTTACTTAAAGTTGAAATGTAGTTGACTTATGTTAGTTTTAGGTGTACAACACAGTGATTCAATATTTTTTATAGCTTATACTCCATTTAAAGTTATTAAAAATAGGGACTTCCCTGGTGGTCCAGTGGTTGAGACTCCATGCTGCCAACGCAGGGAGTGAGGGGTTTGATCCCTGGTCAGGGAACTAAGATCCCACATGCCATGAAATGCGGCCAAAAATAAATAATAAATAATTAAAAAAAACAAAGTTATTAAAAATAATGACTTTATTTTCCTGTTCTGTACTAAATATACTTGATGCTTATTTATTTTATACATATTAGTTTGTATCTCTTAATCCTCTATACTTATCTTGCCACAAAGCTCCCCTCACCTTTTTTTGCTCTGCCAGATTCTATTCATCCATTCTTGGACTATGCTTCCCTTAAATCTTCCTTTTACGTCATCTTGGCCATTACTGGCATTTCTATCCCTGTGTTTCTAGCTGCTGTTCCAAACTTTGCTTCCCCTTAGGACCCTCAAAAACTTATTGTTTTTGCTTTGTTAATGCAGATCACATACTGTTTATTGTTGGGCTTTTGTTGCTGTTATTAGTAAGATTGTATGCTTCTTGAAGGCACAGCCCTTGTACCCTCTATAGAAGGTTCAATGATTTCCAAAAAACAGCTGCTTGATAAAAATTTATTGACTGGTTATTGATTTTTTTCTTTAATTATATTTCACAATTTTCCTGCTTGCCAAGTCCTGCTTCTGGCCAACATGGGATTACGTGTGGCACCTGAAGACAAAGATGGCATGGATAACTAAAAATCTAGAGATGATTATATAAGCTCACTTAGAACAAAGGGTTTAATTATTCCCCTATCAACTGAGCCTTTTATCTGAGCTGAGTTGCCATAAGCAACAAATTAGTGAGTTTCATTCACTCTGCTTGCTTTGGCTACTGCAAATAGCATAAGAAGCACAAGTCAGAGTGAAGGGGAAGCAGAGGATCTGCACAGGACAGGTACCTTTTGTCTGATTATGTCTGCCAAAGAGCAACATGGGTTAAATGCGTCACTGAACAAGTGTTGACGTTTCTGTGTGGGGAAATAAGCATCTGACAACTTGTTTCATGATGAACTAAACTAGTTTGGGAATGATACTTTCTGATGTCAATTTTACTTATTCATAAAACAAAAGACTAAGTGGTGCTGTCCCTCTGGATGGAGTTAGCCAAGTGTCAGTGGAGAGGGATAGAGATGAAAAAGGGGATGGGAACTTACAGTATGTTTTTCTACTGCTGCCAAATAGGGGGCTCTTTCTCCTCCCTCCTGTACCCTCAATACTTCCTACTTCTCAAGGGTCAATATCCAGAAGAAATTGGTGACCTGTGGTAAAGACTGTTGGTGTGCTGAAAGGTTATTATTTCTACCTTCTAGAAACTTCTTGCATCTCTTTGCATCTCCACCATCACCTCCATAGCAGGGTTTATAGTCAAAATACTTTATAACTAGTATGGTACAGGGTACTGACCTATGAGGATGGAGGCTGGCTGGTTATGAATAACCAAAATAGTCATACTGGCCCTGCTTTGAAATCTAAGATCCAGTTGCCTCTGGCCTGGGCCCTGTAAAGGCCTTCTAGGTGGACCCTCTGGTATACCCTAATCCACTGCACAATAGCCAGAGTGATATTTTTCAAGTGCAAACTGTATTTGTTCTCCTTCCTCCCTCCATTTCTTAAAACCCTTATGGCACTCCATGGCTCTTAAAGAGAACTCCTTTCACTTGGCCTTTTAAGCCTCACATAATTTGTCCCCTATCTCTCTGTAATATAACTTGGCCTTTCACTTGGCCTTTTAAGCCTCACATAATTTGTCCCCTATCTGTCTGTAATATAACTTGGCCTTTCACTTGGCCTTTTAAGCCTTACATAATTTGTCCCCTATCTCTCTGTAATATAACCCTAACCCTAACCCTAGGGTTAGCCCGATAGCATGTTTCTTACACAACTGTAAGCTCAGTGAGAGTAGGGACTATATTTATCTCTTCCCTGCAGCTTTTCCCCCAGTGACTACTTGGTATAGTGTCTGACAGTATGGGAGCTCATTAAATATTCTTTAAATAAATAACAACTCCAAGTTTTCCAAAGTGTATCTTCATATCTAGTCCAGGATTTTTATTGTATATATATGTGAATGTGTTTTTAATAAACAGTTTCATAGAAGGTACTTGTTCATTTTTCTTAAATTGTTGAACAGCATCAGCATTCTCCTAATGGTGGACGTCAGGCATCTGGGAGCTACTGGATATGAGACTGCCCTCTTTACCCTGCCTCCTCCTCCCCACTGTCTAAGTAGTCATGTGGCACTATAGTTCTGTTTTCCAAATGATTCTCCCAAGTAATCTTGCCTCTCCAGCTCCTGGCTATGCCTTGGTCCATGTCTCATCATTTCTCGCTGTTGCTTCTAACCTGGTTTCTCTACTTTCTTTCTTACTCTCCTTCGGTCCATCTTTTGCAGAGCTGCTAGGGGAAACTGTAAAACTCTATTGTCTATTGGTGGATTCACCCCTTGGAACAATCAAACATAGCTACTATTTGTGTATCCCAGAACCTACCACACTCTCATATTTCTTTACCATGGCTGGGGTTCCTCTTCTATTGCTCACCTCTACCCATATCCACCAGACAAACTCCTATTTGTTTTTTAGAACTTAATTTAAGGCCCATTTTTTTTGGGGGGGGTAAGGTGGGGGAGGACACTTTGATCACTTTCCATCCCCTAGAAGAATTTATAGTTCTTTCATTTCCGTCTTCTACCATATTACTAATTACATTATTTATATTTCCTTATCTTTCTCCAGCTAGTCTGTAAATTTGACATCACATGACATTTGTCTTAGTCATCATTGTCTGTCCAGAGAATAGAAGGGTATATGTTAAGTGGTAAGCAGGCATTCCATAATGTTTGTTGACTAAGAAAATGTTTTCTTGGAGTGTGAGATCCAAGAAAATATGGTATGTATTTAATCTTGTCAAAAATTTTGAGATCTTAAGAAATCATAATATATTAATTTTTGTTATATTTTAAAATTTATTTAAATTTTATTCAATATCCTTTGTTTAAATGGAATCCAATTGTGAACTGACCTCTTACAAAGCTTGTTATCATCTATGATAATTAAATTGTATACCTTGAATGATATACACACAGCTATTGCAAATCTAAGCAGTGAAAAATTTCATTGATTCTTTCTTGCTTCAATTTATGATGGACTTTGGCATAGTCTGCTAATGTAAGCATTGAATGCAAATTCTCTCCTGGAATTTGCTAAATTTTCTTCCTATTGATGAGGATAGATATTTTAGCAATTTATTTTCAAGCTAGGTTTCCCAGCCATTTCTTTTTCCTCAGGACACCTATTTTTATTTCCATATGTTAGTGGTTCTCCTCTTTTTAAAAATAATTTACTGGAATATAGTTGATTTATAGTGTTGTGTTAGTTTTAGGTGTTCAGTAAAGTGAATATATCCACTCTTTTTTATATTCTTTTCCCATATAGGTCATTACAGAGTATTGAGTAAAGTTCTCTGAGCTACACTGTAGATCCTTATTAGTTATCTATTTTATATATAATAGTGTGTATATGTCCGTCCCAATCTCACAATTTATCCCCACCCTGCTTTAAGTTTGTTTTCTGTCTGTGACTCTGTTTCTGTTTTATAAATATGTTCATTTGTACCATTTTTTTTTTAGATTCTACATATAAGCAATATCATATGATATTTGTGTTTCTTTGACTGACTTCACTCAGTATAACAATACCTCTTTGTTATTCTTAAGCATAAAGTTAATATTAACTACTTCCTTTGACAGCAGACCCTGGTTAGGGCTCTCTGGGGTATGAGGATTCCAGTGGAGGGTTTTCCAACATGAGACTACTAGGGATTGGTCTTGACAGTGCACAGATATTTATTAAGCACCTATTCTGTGCCCAACTCTTCAATAAGGTATAATTACTTCTATTCACCACTGTATTTCCAATGCCTAATAAATACTTGATGAATTTCTTTTAAATAAATAAATTTTTGGAAAATATGAGCCTGTTCTTAGAGGAGTTGAGAAGAGTAGAGAGACAAGTATCCCTTATGCTCCTACTGTGTGCCAGGCACTACGTTCACACTTCTCACACCTTGCAAGTTTTACAAAAGCCCTTTGAGGTAGATGGGCTTATTTCATTTTCCATGCATTCCTTGTTTTCCCAATTGCAGAGCTAAGGAGTAAATTAGGAATCACATAAATAACATCATTGTGTTCCTAACTTTGTACTTAAGCTGTCTCTGTTGACAGACCTTAGCTCTTTGAAAGCCCCCTCAGTTATTATGAAAAATGTCTGGGGGTGTCCTCTGAGTACTCATGAAAATAGCTTTGCATTTACTACTGGCCTTCCATTTGTCGCATGGTGTCTGCCACTTTCTCCCTCCCCTGGTCTGCTGCTGTGGGTGTTTCTGCCTGCTGCTGTCTCCAGGGATTGAGCTGGGCAAGCCCTTGTGGCACTGAGTCTGTTTCAGTGTCACATCATAACCCATTTTGTGCACAGATGTAGCAGTGTCCCGGATTTGTAAGAAAAACAGCCTGGTGACAAGACGATCTTTTTCTAGCAGAGGACAGAGCCTCTGGAGGGAAGGGCTGGCATGGGCAAGGCACTCATCTGATGTGCTCTTACATGTACTATGGCCATCAGAGGCATGGAGATCACTGGAGGCATTGTAGATAGAGCTTCAGGCTAGAGAGTTCACTGTCTGGCTCAGTCCACCCATAATAATGTTTTCTATTACGACAAATCTTCCAACCCTAAAGGAGAAGGAAAGAAGGAGCAGAGGTTTGGGATCTGATGGGAAATGCCTCTGGGGAACAAGTTAGCACACACCTCTTTGTAGAGACCTACCAAGGTTTAATTAGAAGAAGCTATGACAAGAACAAAAAGAACTTGGTAAATACTATTAACCTTTTCTTCTTTTTCTGCCTTTGAAAGAGGAAGTAGTCCTCTTTTTTTTGGTCCAGTAGTCCCAGGGACTGGATTTTGTTCTGATTAATGTCTGGGGTATACTATTGGAAGGAGCCCCCAAAGTCTAAATTGATATCCCAGTGACAGGGTAGAGCACTATTTAGGAAGAATAACAGATTGAGAGATAAGGGAATATGAGAGAAATAAAACAGAAGTATGGACTAGAGTTTTAAGGGTAGAGAATCTAAGTGACAGGGAGAGAGAAGACAGATTACTAAGCAGCTGTTAAAAGGCCTCAGAGATAATGATGGAAAAAAAGGATCTTTATGATATTTTCTGTCTCTTTGAAAAATCTCTGAAAATTCCCTGGTGGTCCATTGGTTAGGATTCAGCATTTTCACTGCTGTGGCTTGGGTTCAATCCCTGGTAAGGAATTAAGATCCCATAAGCCATGTGGTACAGCCAAAGAAAGAAAGCACAGTAAAAATTTAAGATATTTTTAAGTATATGTTGGGTTTTAGACTTATGTTTCTGTTGGATACAGCAGTGATCCAAGACTGGCCATGAGAGTGGTTCAGCTTTGTGTTAGTATCTTCTTAGAGAGCCAAAATGAAGCCATGAAGCCATTGGCAAATAGAGTGATGGATTGTAAGGTGCAGACAAAGTGTGTTTCCAGAGGTCAGAAAAATCAAAAATCACTGTGGGCTGTGGTTGTTGATGAAAGTCTCAAAATGCTTAATAGAACATATCTGGGACTCAGGTCTTAAAAATATAAATTGCAATTGCACATGAATAGATGGAGAGAAGGAAGGACGTTTTAGCCAGTATAAATAAACCTAAGTAAAGGCATGAGGTAGGAATGAGCATTGTACAGTATCAAACAAGGGCTAGTCAGGAGTTCAGCCCAAGGAAAAGAAAAACAAGAGTGATGAGTAGCAACTGGGAATGAGAATGTATCAGTAAAGTGGGATCAGTTTATGGAGGGTTTTAGAGATTACACAAAGGAGGTTGTTTTTAATTTATAAAGGACAAAGATATATTCTGTAGAGTGATGAAAACTAGAGTTTTAAAAAGCCTCATCTGGAGGAAATGATTGAAATGGAGAAAGCCTGGAGACTTTTTTCTTAAATCCATGTGTGAAGCATTTAGGTTTGGACTTAGAAAGGAAATGTTGAAAGGACGAATCATAGGACTTGAAACTGATTAGATGTTCAGGGCAGACATGAGATCAGAATCAAATATAATTCTAATTTTTCTTGTCTAGAGGTTTTGGAGAATTATGGCTTCATTCATTTTCCTATTTATCTTTTCACTTATTCAAGAAATAGTTATTGAGTACCTACTGTGTTGTCCATACTGGGATACACTGAGCAGAAACATTGAAAACTCCCTGACCTCATGGAGCTTACATTCAAGAGAGGGAGAAACTGGTAATTTAAAATATCAACAAGTAAAATATATAGCATATTAGCTGCTAAGTTCTTTGAAGAAAAATAAGGAAGAGAAGGAGAATAATGAATTAGGGGTAGGTAAAGAGGTTACCGGAGAAGGCAATGGCACCCCACTCCAGTACTCTTGCCTGGAAAATCCCATGGATGGAGGAGCCTGGTAGGCTGCAGTCCATGGGGTCGCTAAGAGTCGGACAAGACTCAGCGACTTCACTTTCACTTTTCACTTTCATGCATCGGAGAAGGAAATGGCAACTCACTCCAGTGTTCTTGCCTGGAGAATCCCAGGGATGGGGGAGCCTCGTGGGCTGCTGTCTATGGGGTCGCACAGAGTCGGACATGACTGAAGCGACTTAGCAGCAGCAGCAGCAAAGAGGTTACATTGATAAATAATTGAAGTGGAGGTGTTAGAAAAGGAGCTAGTTGTCAGGGAAAGGACATATTAGTGACATTATTTTCTGAGAAATGCAGGTTAGTAATTCTTATGAGATGTTGTGATTGCAAATGTAGATTTGGGAGCCACTAGCAACATCTGCTGGATCATGGAAAAAGCAAGAGAGTTCCAGAAAAATATCTATTTCTGCTTTATTGACTATGCCAAAGCCTTTGACTGTGTGGATCATAATAAACTGTGGAAAACTGTGAAAGAGATGGGAATACCAGACCACCCGACCTGCCTCTTGAGAAATCTGTATGCAGGTCAGGAAGCAACAGTTAGAACTGGACATGGAACAACAGACTGGTTCCAAATAGGAAAAGGAATACGTCAAGGCTGTATATTGTCACCCTGCTTATTTAACTTATATGCAGAGTACATCATGAGAAACGCTGGACTGGAAGAAACACAAGCTGGAATCAAGATTGCCAGGAGAAATATCAATAACCTCAGATATGCAGATGACACCACCCTTATGGCAGAAAGCAAAGAAGAACTGAAGAGCCTCTTGATGAAAGTGAAAGAGGAGAGTGAAATAATTGGCTTAAAGCTGAACATTCAGAAAACAAAGATCATGGCATCTGGTCCCATCACTTCGTGGGAAATAGATGGGGAACAGTGGAAACAGTGTCAGACTTTATTTTGGGGGCTCCAAAATCACTGCAGATGGTGACTGCAGCCATGAAATTAAAAGACACTTACTCCTTGGAAGGAAAGTTATGGCCAACCTAGATAGCATATTCAAAAGCAGAGACATTACTTTGTCAACAAAGGTCTGTCTAGTCAAGGCTATGGTTTTTCCTGTGGTCATGTATGGATGTGAGAGTTGGACTGTGAAGAAGGCTGAGTGCCGAAGAATTGATGCTTTTGAACTGTGGTGTTGGAGAAGACTCTTGAGAGTCCCTTGGACTGCAAGGAGATCCAACCAGTCCGTTCTAAAGGAGATCAGCCCTGGGATTTCTTTGGAAGGAATGATGCTACAGCTGAAACTCCAGTACTTTGGCCACCTCATGCGAAGAGTTGACTCATTAGAAAAGACTCTGATGCTGGGAGGGATTGGGGGCAGGAGGAGAAGGGAACAACAGAGGATGAGATGGCTGGATGGCATCACTGACTCGATGGACGTGAGTCTGAGTGAACTCCGGGAGTTGGTGATGGACAGGGAGGCCTGGCATGCTGAGATTCATTGGGTCGCAGAGTTGGACACGACTGAGCGACTGAACTGAACTGAATTGAGCATGGCTGCAGTAATTGAGGCCTTTATCTTGGGAGAACTCTTAAAAAAGCAGAATTTTATGAAAGCCCGAGGTCCCAACCCTGGGCGCTGCCCCTTTTTTAGGAGAATTTCTTGAGGAGAAAGACTCAGGGAGGGAGGAATAGTATTCACATGTTGCCAGGATTAGGAAGAGAGGCCGGAAAGGAAGGGAACTTGCTTCTCAAGGTTGTTTTGATTGTTTTATGTGGATGATAATTGAAAGGTACAAGCTTATCAAAAGTACATTCCAATACAGTATTCATCATCCTCTGGTAATGTCTTAAGACAGTTTCTGCAAATATCTGGAAGACTATTGAGTCAAAGGGCAATGCCCAGAAGAGGATAGCCAAAGTAAGTTCATTTTTATCTTAACACCAGAACACACCATTAAAATGACAAAGCCCTGACTCAGGAGTACCCTATGAAGACTTTGTTGATGTGTTTGTTTCACAACCAACCCATCCTCTCATCCTCTGTAAAACTGTTGTATGTCTCTTGATGCCGTATCCCCTTGACCTTGAGATTTGACAGTCTAGCATGAAGACCACCAATGTGGTAGGACATGAAAGCCTTTTTAGACAGGGAAAAACCGGTAACCAAATATTCCATGAAACAAAAAGTAAACAAACAGGTGACTAATACAGAGGTCTGAAGGGAATGGCCTACCAATTAGGCAGTGGCTTCTCAGCATTTTACGAGGTGCTATTACCAATTCCTTCCTGTGAAGTTAAGGCTGCTAGTGTACCTGTTAGTTGTTTTTTCCAAATTAAAACCTTTTCCTTTTTAATTTAAAAGATTACTAAGATAGACAAATGCAGCAAAGAGTGCTCTAACTCTGACGGATCGAGTTGTAAGTCTGTCCGTAAACTCTGAAGGCATCCCGTGCTGACACTCCTGTGAGAACTTGTAGGTTGGTATGGTAAACAACAGTGATGCAATAACAACATAGCTCTGGAGACTTCACATGGTTGTGATCTACATCTCACATTACAAAAAACTGAAATATTCATGATCTTTTAAAATCAGTACTTTTCAACTGCATGGACATTTAATCGGAAGGAAGTGAATAACCTTTATTTATTTATTTTTAATTTTTCTATTTTTATTGTATTGGGAAATATAGCACATACAAGAAATATTATATATAAGTACAATTTAAACACTAATAATAATATCCTACGTAACCACCACTCAAATTAAAAAAATAGAGTTTTGCCAGTACCAGAGAAGCCTTTATGGACCTTGGTAATAGAACCTGATAACTTAGAAATGAGTAATATTTAATATTGATCAAAAGCCCCTGAGATCCAAATTTAAAAAATTAATTTACCACCTTTTTGTCCTATTCATTAACTTGTAGGGGAATTAAAATAATTACAAATGACAGCAGTGATTGCAGCAAAATTCCTTATTGTCTAATAATGCCACATGAAATTCTTAGAGGCTGAACATACTTGTTTCTATCCTTTTGTTACACATACCATCTTTCAGTAATGGGAAGAAGCAAGGGATTGGCTTTAGTTTCGAGCTCACAAATGATGACCCCATTCCCAGTTTGGGAACCTGGAATGGTTGAATAGCATTATCCTTGATGTGCAAGCTCAGGTTTTGCTATTGGAAACAAATGCTTCCATTCCCACCTTCCTCTCTGCTCTTTTTTCCTATAAGAGTTCAAGACTGAAAGAAAGTAAATATTTTTCCCCTTGAACATTTTTCCTTTTGATTTTTCTACAGATAGTAAGCATACTATCATCATTCTTGAACTAAAAATGACAGGTGTTTGAAGGCAATATGATGTCATTGTTTTAGTTGCCTGTTTTTTGTCATACTAGATATTTCTGTTACTGAAGTTGGTTTGGTTTTGTGTTCTTTATTGGTTTCTGTGTTGTGAAAAAGGAATGTTTATTTCATAAAGTATTTAAAAATATTTAAAAATTAACATATATTAACCCAATACAAGTCTCGATACAATATTCAACATAGCTTAAATGTTGTTTTCACTATTGAATTCTGTGCCCCTGTAATTGATAAATAGAGCAAAGCAAAGCCAAGGAAACAGTAGTTAAATTGATTTTCATAATCCTTCTTCCATAGGATCATCTGGAATGTATTAAACATATCTTCTCTTTACCTTACCATAAAATCTAAGGGGAAATAAATATTTTTTTACAGAAGTGAATTAATCACATTTGAAGTTAGTGAAATGGAGGACACACTCATGTTTCTTTCTTCATTAAAGTAACTCCAAAGATACCTTACTGCATGGTTTAGTCTGGCCAAATAAAAAGAGAAATTGGGACCAAGATGCAAGAAAAGTACGTGTAGCATACAATATCTGTATTGGGATATGCTTTGAAAGACTGAGAAAAACTTACATATATTTCAACATATCACATATCTTTACATATTATTAATGTCTTAAAAAAGCTGAACGTAAAATAAATTGTGTAAAAGCCAACATTATGTCATGAGGAGCAGAAAAGAGAAGAAGCAGACATTATAAACTTTCTTACATGCTTTATACCAAAATCCTTAAAAAAATAAACTGGAATGTGGCTGGTAGCCATAGGTGCAAAATAGATTATAAATTAATTTGGAAGCAGGTGTTTCCATGGTTGTGGCAAAAACAATGCCAACTGAACATTTCCATAGCATTAAAACAACAGACTATGGTAATACTTACAACAGGCAAGAAAGAGAAATAAGATCATAATGCTGGAACATATTCCTCACTTTCTGAAACAAAACCTGGAGCCATAAATGCTGCAGCTGGAAGAGTTTTGTAGGAGTTTTGATCTTGGTGGGCGAATTCAGTATTAACATCTTTAACTCAGATGCATAGCTTGCAGTAAAATCCGTATCCACAAAGTATTTTCTATCCCCAACTGTGAAGTTTTGCTCTTTCTTTTTCTTTTAAGAAGAAATAAACAAAGACCAAAAATTATTGTATTTGATAAACTTCAATTTGTCATTTCTTGGAGCAAGTGAAGTTGCAAAACAGAAATTCTCATGCTAACCATGTATATAGTTATGGTTTAATAATACTTTATACTCGTTGGCACATAATCCCATCCCATTAGTGAGCTGTATTAAAGAATAACAATGTCTATGCTTTCATGAGCAATATTTTCCTCTGATAAGAGCTGTGTTTCCAGTTGATAACAGATTCCATATACCTGCACAGTTTTCCTGCACTGAATTCTGGCAATTTCCACCCCTCTTATTTTCATTTTAGGGCAAAGAGAAAGGTCTGACATGGGACTCATTTGTCATTTTATTCTGTGGCCTTGGCTGAATGACAGTTGTGATATCTTTCCACTCTGATCTCCATAGAACTTGGACATTTTGTGGGATACATATATGCAAATTACTGAAAGTTACCTGGCCCTCCTAATAGACACTTGGGATTGTCAGCTAGTACATTTGATTTCATAATTAAAATATGCATAAAATATATAGCATTATTTTAATATATGCATATAAATACTAAAGATATAAAGCAATAAATAAAGTTGATCTTGTCATGTTTTAGTTGTAATTTAAATCTCTGCTTGTATTTTCCTTAACTTAAAACTACTAGGCAAAAAATAAATGAATCATGTACAAACAGTTGATTTTCCACTGCCCTCCTTATATTGAGTAATCACCTACTGAATTGTCTGGTTATTTAGGTTTGGTTGAATCATATGGCATTGTTATTTCCATAGGAGAAAAACAATTGAATATTAGCAATAGCAAGTGATTCAGCCTAATAGATTCAAGTTCAGTCATAAATTATATATATCCCTTTGTTGGTTACAGCTGAAAATATTAGGATCAGGAATTTCCCCCCCTAGCACTTCCATTGGAGGGACTCAGCTTTCTCCCACTAACTTGCTGTATCCAGTGTTTCCTCCTTCAGGGATCCATTTTCTCTGCCTTGTTCCTTTTCCTTTCTTATATTATGTCTGCAGAGAGAAAGAGGAAGAATAAAGAAAGATGGAGAACAACAAGGTATGGTTCTTCTCTATGAAACTGTTCCCAAACCCTCATAAAGATTCTCAACTCAAAAAAACATTTGGTTATGAGTAGATTTTTGTAGAAACTGGTAAACAGACTGGGCTTCCTGCCTGAACTGATGAATGGGAGCATAGAGGCAGAAGCGCCTGGAAGCCAGTCCTGAGCACTCACAGAATCACAAAGAAGATTCTGGTGTTCACATCCTATAGAATTTGGGTTTGTCCAAGTTTAAACAGATCTCCAAGTTCCCTGTTTGGCATCTGTGTTTCATTTGGGGTCCTGTCCAGTATCGTTTGAATTAAGGGGCAGAGCTGAACCAGGAGTACAGTATAATGACTTCCAAACTGTGGAATACACTGTGCAGGGAGATTAGGGGTTTGTTGAAATGGCTAAAAATGTAGATTTTGGAAACTCTATTTAAATTTAGAGAATAGTGATAGAAACCATTCTGAGATAGACAATACAGCCTTTGGGGAAATACACTGTTTAATATTGGGTATTTCAGAAAGAAGCTGGATATGTGCTTAATCACAAACAAGATTGATGGTAGTATCTGTCAGTATAAGAACATACATAGGACTTCCTGGTATGCAGTGTGGTTTTGTTAATGGAGAGAAGAGATGTTTTGTGGCAGATGCCTGCTAGCAAGAAAAACCATTACTTCCAGAAGTTAAGGTCAGGAAATGAGAAAGAAGTTCAAAGAGGTGAACTACTCCAGCGCCATGAGAAAAGGTGCTCATGGAAACACCTAACCTTTTCTTGTGTGCGGATGAAGCTCTAGAGGGAGGTGCTGCAGAGTGCAGGGTGCCCACTTAACAATACCCAGGGTGGTCTCTCACTCTGAGGGTGAAGAGGACATGGCACCAGGTTTACGTTGGGAGTTTCATCCTGTTCTTGGGGCTTCCTGAAGCCTAGTGCTGTTGACTGTGTTGTTGTAGTGCTGCATCCACAGACTTCTGTCCAGGTTCCTCAGTGACCTCTACTGCCAGAGAAGACCTTGTCTGGTTGAACTGAATGGCGGAGACCCCTCAAACGAATAAAGAGGCAAAAGCTGGAAGAGGATTCCAGTAAGACCTGCAGATGCTGGATGTCTCCAAGGAAAGCGATGGAGGAAGTTAGGGCTGTGTAGTGAAGTAGGTGTGGAGGGAAAGGGAGTGCTAAGTAGTCATCATGCTTTTACTTTGGGAGAGAACTTGATAAAAACTGAGACTGCTAATGTTCCTCCTTTTCCCTTCACTTAGGGCAAGTTTTAATTAGATTCAGAAAAATTGCATTCGTTAGAATTCACTTAGACAACATTCTGTTTAGAAAAGTGTGTGGGGTTTAGAACAGGATTCCAAGGATATTCATGGAACCCTTTTGAGCGAGACAAGCAAAGAGCTTTCTTAGTTCTTGGAGGAGAAGAAAGGAGAGACTAGTACTGGTGGATCCACCCGAATGACAGAAAGTCACACACTTTATAATGCAGCTCTCTTCATGACTGTGTACCAAGGTAATAAATTCAAGAAGTACTTGAACAGGAGTGGATTTTTAGTGGCAGCCAATGAAGAGACTCTGTGTGGAATTATTGGAGAACTTGGATGGGAGAGCATGAAGCCAGAGAGAAGGATGAGAAAGTTGGACATTACCTGTAATATTTTGCACTCTCACAGTCTATATAATTGGCAGGCAAGTTTAACCAGATTTGTGATGTATGTATGTGTGTGTATATGTGTATGTGTGATGTCACCTAACTAAATGAAAGGAGTCTTCCTGGGAATCTTCCTGCCCTAAGACTTATATTCCCATGGCAGCATTTTATACACTGTATTATAATTATAATCCTTCTGACTACTTTTTTTTTTCCACACAGACATTTCCAATCCACTGAGTTATCACAGTTCCCTCATTCAAAGGCTTCCTTGTCTCTCTGTTTCCATAGGAAGTCCGTGTAGATCAGGCAAAATTCTTTCATATAATTTTAACCTTGTCCCATCAGATGTATCTACGAAAATCGAAAGAAAAAGGGAGGGAAAGAAATGCTTTCGTGAATCCTATGTGACTGCCATACTCCTGCTTTCACATCTTTGTTTATCTTAGCCTCTTGCCTAAATGCCTTCCTTCCACCCAAATGTTATCTGTCCTTCAAGACCTAGCTAAAGGCGCATGTCCTCCTGAACTTCTTTCCGATCTTTCTAGTCCTTGCTGATCTCTTTTCTAGCATTTATCTTGTCTCTGATTTCACTGAATCCTCTTTGAGGATGAGGCATGTTTTATACTTCTAAAACTTCCACAGTACAGTGCTGAGTGCACAGCAAGCGTTTCATTTAAACACATTTTTTTACTAGCTATTTGTGAATGTTGTCTACTGCTTTAAGATGTAAGCCCCTGGCGGCAGAGCCTAGGGTTTGCAGGTGGTTTTGTTTGTTTGTTTTTGTTTTTAAACAGAGCTTTACACGTTTTAGGCTGTTTGGCTATATTGAACAATGAAGGCCATGAGAATACTAGAACCTCATTAAAAGTTTCCATGGGGTGCATGCTTAGCTCTGTTACTTTATGATGGATGTGAGACAGCAATGAGCTGTTCTGTAAGTGTCCTCCCAGTGGCCAGGCATGCCAGGAGAACAATTCTTACAGTTATTACCTACTGAGATTTTAACTGATTTCCGTTTGTGCAAATATTGCTGTAAGGCTAAAAAGCCCAACATCTTGACTTTGAATTCATCCTGAATTGAATAATGAATTATTATTACTAAGACATAAGAGCAAAGAATAAGTAGAAAATCAGTAACCATTCGTTGATAATAAGACTGGAAAAATGGAATTAAGCCAGAGTCTCTTTACTTGCTCAAAGAGCTCATACCTTTCTTAAAGCCTTGTGTTATTAATAATAATAAGAAGAAGAAACTTTGTCAGCTACTTGGATCCAGAGAGCATTCCAAGACCAACAGAAATGATTTCAGGGAGCCAAGTCTTCAGGGTTTGCATAATTGCTAAACACTGTACTTCTCAACTTTCATAAGACAAGGCCATCTTCAAAATTTATTTATGAGATGAATAATTGAGCCTGAAAATTTGATTCTGACATTTCCTGTCTGTTGTGGATCTCTGAAGAGCTGTCTTAATCACATTTTTAGTAATGTCCAAGAATGACATTCTTCTGACTCTTTTTAAGCAGAGACTGCAGAAATGTCTAGGGTAAGTGATTGCCTCGGTTTTTGGTAGTCATTTCCTGGGGGCATACAGTTCACCTTTCACTTGTGGAGTAGGTCCTACAGAGTGGGAGTCATGTCCTCCCCCCAGACTTCCTCCATGCCATCAGCACTGTGGAAGATTTGACTTCATGAAAAGCCTTTATGTATCATAGACAAAGGATATTCTTTTTCATCCTTATAAAAAGTGATCTTGCCCAGGGAGTCACATAGAGAAGAACTGGGTGAGGCAGGAATGAACTGACTCATTGATGTATCTCCCATGAACTCTGGATTGCTTTAGAGGGATGAAACGAGCAGTTGAATGATTGTCTAAATTCCAAGGCAGAGAACTGGCTTAAGAACAACAAACATAGTTTGGGCCTGCATAAAATAGAGGGCTTTCTAGGGGATCAGAAAAAACCTGTTTTGCACAGGTGTTACTCTGATAGTGATCCAGAGCTATGGAGGGTTTCACAGTGTGCTGCGATTCCTGTGTTGAGACCACAGCTGTCATAACTCAACTCTCCCCACCCTGCACGGTGGTCTTGCAATGTTTCATAGGTCCTTAATGGGGTGCACATAGAAAAGTAACACAAGACATCAAGGCTTGTGCTTGGTTCCAGTGAATGGGGGTAGTTTTGCTCCCACAGTTGGGTTTTGATCTGTCTAATAGGTCTTTGGAGAGGCAAATGTACAAACTGAAAACTTCTAGCATATAGAACCACTTGTTTTAGTAATTACAAGTGAAGATTGCACATGCTTTTAAGTTATAGTTGAGCCCAAAATTAAAGGTAAAGAAACCCCTCTTCTTTTCAGGATATGAGTTTCTGTTAGTAGGGCTTTTTAGTGTCATTGCTCATAAAAGTTGCTTTGGTCCTGAATGTTAGTCTTTTGGATATATAAAAAAAATGTGTGTGTGTGTGTGTATATATATATATATATATAAAATATGTATATATATATTTGACTCTTGGAGTAAGAATAGAAAGTATCCATTCCTTTTTATTACTGGATTTACTTGAGTGTGAGTCATTTACAAGTGTGCTTTTAAATTGGTGGATATGATTTTCTTTGAGGGTTGTTGTCCCAAATATAACTGGCACAATATTATGAAACATGGGCCCAGGAAAGTAGACCAGTTTTTAAGATAGTACGTTTGATTTGCTGTACTTTATGGGATAAGGCAGTAAGATATTTCATCTCTGTGAAATTAACCTTTTAAAAAATATCAACAACAAATAACTTTTCCTTGGTTATTCAGAACTCCTTGTTGAACTATCAGTATGACTTCTTTTAAATTTTGAAAATGTTGTTACCCAACTATCTTGGGTGTTCTTACCTCCCCAACTTTCTATACAGCTTCTCTTTTGTCTCTCAAATCTATAGAAAGTGCTTTACAGTTACCTTCCCATATAGCTACATTTCAGTGCTTTTTTCCTCCCATTCTCATAGCACCTTATATATTTTATTGGTAAAGGGATTGTAAATTCTTCAAAGGTTAGGAACTGCTGTATATTTATCTCTGAATCTCTGTTATTCTGAATGTATTTATTAACGCAAAGATTATTCCCCACATCTTACTTCTTTCATATACCTTTGTCTTTTTTCTTATTATGCCTTCTTTGTATCATCCCACTGAGAGACAGAGTATTTTGCTAATAATAACTTTAATGCCGTGGTCCTTCACTACATATTGGGCTCATGTGGAGAGCCTTAAAAAATATTGATACTTGGGTCCCATTTCCAAGAATTCTGGTTGAATTGGTCTGCAATGTGTCCTGGGCTTTGGGGTTTTGTTAAACCTCCCTAGGTGATCCTAATATCCAGCCAAGGTTGAGAGCCACTGCGCTCGCGCCCTGTCAATTCCAGTCATGAATTTGAGCTTACTTGGGTTTGCACTCTATGCAAATGTCTAGCACTTTAATCTTTGCAGTGATATTTATTTAAAATGATTGATGGTAATAATGATTACTAACAATAATAATAACAGTTATTGAGCACTTCTTGCCAGGCACTAAACACTTTATAGTTTACTTTATCTTACAAAAACAATGAGATAAGAAACAGCATTATTCCCATTTTATAGATGAGGAAATTTAGACATAGGGAAGTTAAATAAATTCCCAAGTCACACATTTAGTAAATGACAGAGCTGAGATTTGTATCTAGGCAAGTTAACCTCAAAAGTCCACACTCCCAATCACATTATGCTGTTGTCTGTTACACCTTCTTGGGATAATGACTCCTTATTAATGGGGATTTCTAATTACTAGAAACAAATTGTTAGCCAGTCACGTAGTATTTCCTTTTTGCCTTCATCTACTCAGCTCTGCCCTGAGAGGTATGATGAGGAAGAGATTTCTTCTAAAGAGGGACCAGGCAGACCCCAATATACAGAAAAACATGCTGCAGAGCTGTAGAGACATCTAATCCGATGTTTTCAACTGTAGTGCTATTGAGCAGTTGCATGTCCCCTTCAGTTGTGACAATCAGAACTGTTTCAGACATTGCCAAATGTCCCCTTGTGAGAACCAGCACTCTAATCAAACAGCTTTCAAGCTAATAATAGTAATTAAACTTGGAGTAATAAGATGTTTTGATTGATGGTGACAACTTATTTCAAAACAAGCATATCATAATTTATTTATTCAAATGAAAGTGTTTCTATCCAAGTAATCAACTGGGAAGATGACACTCATTCCAACAATGCTGCTGTTGTTGGAAACATTTAAAAAATTGTCTTCAGATCTTGTAGTACAACTGAAAAATACTATCCAGCATAATAAATCATCCTTTGCATGGTGAATTTAATATTTAGAAATCTCTGAAAGGTATTTAGAGCCAAGTCTGGTGAGTAGGGTGTGTTGATAAAGACGAAAACTGTTTTTTTGTAACTCTAACAACGTGGTCTTTCTTGTGTGGCTCATTAACTGATAGCCATCAAACAAGAATTCAAACGAATGTTCTGATTAGTGATGCTCTTCATAGAAGTTGTTCCAGAACTTCTCTGAAGGGCAGTGCTCTATAATGCTCACTTTTGTTTGAAAACAAATTTCATTTTCTAAACATCATATATCATGAATGTACGAAGAATTTTCATGGGTGAGCAAGTCCTAGTCCTAGAGGAACTGGGAAAGGTTCCTAAAGGAAGTTAATCTTTAAAGAAGGAAAAGCCAAGGACTGGCTGAGGAAAGTTGGGGAAGCAATTCAGGTAGGGGCAGTAATTGTGCAAAGCTTGGAGGTAGGAGGGAATTAGTCATGAATTAGGGATGGTGAGCAGGTGCACTTAACTAGATTGGAGAGTGTGAGTCAAGGACTGTACTCTTAATCCTGCTCACATTATCAGTGTCACCAGAGAAGTTTATAAAAAGTGATAGCTGCTTGAGTCCCATCTGTGTGTTGAGTTGAGTCCCAACTGTGTGCTCAGTTGCTCAGTCGTGTTTGACTCTGTGACCCCATGGACTGTAGTCTGCCAGGCTTTTCTGTCCAGGGAGTTTGCCAGGCAAGAATACTACAGTGGGTTGCCATATCCTACTCCAGGGGATACTGGACTATAAATAAAATACGCTTTGGTGGTGTCTTGAGTCTCTGTGTTTTGTTTGGAAAATCTTCACAACATATCTTAATGCATATACATGTCTGAGCGTCAATTTAATAAGACATGTACTTGGTTGAGTAAAGGGAGCCTGCAATCCATATTTTCCATGCTTACAAAGTAATAGTGGGCCAGAACAGGATTTTTAGAAGGACAATAAGAACCTCATGCAGTTTTGTATATACCAAGACAGTGATACTGGTGTACTACCGGAGAATCCTGAAGATTCACTGGGGCTTCCCTGGTGGCTCAGATGGTAAAGAATCTGCCTGGGTTGTATCCCTTCGTTGAGAATCCCCTGGAGGAGGGAATGGCTACCCACTCCAGTATTCTTGCCTGGAGAATCCCATGGACAGAGGAGCCTGGTGGGCTACAGCCTGTGGGGTCACAGAAGAGTTGGCCACAACTGAGCGACTTTCACATTTTAGTTCTCAAGAGATTCAATTACTTGTCCACGTTCACCTAGCTAGTAAGTGCAAAGCTAAGGTATGCTTCCCAAGTCTTTTAATCTCACACATGAGCAAACCAGAGAAAGAATTAGGGAATTTGTTGGAGTACAGGAATGGGTGAGAGGTTAAAATACTAATGGAAGGTGTCTATACCTTTAGAGGATCTTAGAGAGCAGGAGGGAAGAAAATGAAAATTGAATACCCACCATGTGTCAGACTCTATCATCGTTTAATTTTCCCAGTATCCCAGCAGGGTAGCAGTGGTGCCCGCAAGGGTACTGAGGCTCAGAGTGGTCAATAACTTGTCTGATGCTGCACAGATAGGAAATGAGGTTCAGCCACACCTAGGTCATCTGGCTCCACAGCTTATCATGCTTTTTAGTGCCTCATTAGGCCCCTTATCTGAGAGCAGTGGTTCTTTATTGAGGACAATTTTGCCCCCAGGGACATTTTACAATGTCTGGAGACATTTTGGGTTGTCATAATTGTGAGGTCAGTGCGGCTTCTACTTCTGTCTAGTAGGACGAGGACAGATATGCTCATCGATAATGCATAGAACAGCCAGCTCAAAGTGGTAATAGTGTTACGATTGAGAAACCTTGAGGATGGCTGAAGCTCAGGAAGTTGGCAATGAAAGACAAGTTTATGGGTAAGATGATGAAGTGTCTTCAAACATCATGTGTTAGTTTAGTGTTCAGTTAAATCTAGCTGTCTCATCTCCTTCCACCTGAGAGTTGCTTGAGGCTGAGACATTGCTCACTGTAATCTAGTAACTGAACTCATGCCTTAACTGACTCCTTTTTTACAGGACCCCTTCTTCAAGACCCTGCATGGCTTACCGCAAGAACAGTTAGTTTCTGACCTCTTATTAAGGTGAAGAGGCTTTTCTCCTACATTTTCCCTTTCTCTTTTCTTCTCTTATTATTATTATTGATTTATTTCTTCTTTGTGGCCCATTGAGTTCTTGGCAGATCTTTTAAATATTTGTTCCAAGTTTTTCTTTTTAGCCTTTTGTTTGAGGGAGGTGGATCCCTGTTTACCAGGACCCGAGTGGAAACGTCTAAGCCCAGAGGCCACAATAAGACAGCCATTTTTAGTCACTCTCCACCTGGACTGAATCTGAGCCAGTAGATAAGAGGCAAAACATACCCATTATCAGGCCCCCTAAGCCATCTACTCCCCTGGTTTCTCCCATGGATATTCTTGTTCCAATGCCAGTAAGCCCACATACTCTGTTTGTGGTGGCTTGGAGCCAAAATCCAGGTGTGATATTCCAAAGCATTCTTGCAGAGGAGTTTTCAGCTGGTATTTTGTTTACCTGCATTTTTGGCTAGTCTCACTCACTTGGGAGCCAAAAGCTTACAGAACTGAAACATCTCTAGCTTTTACCTTACCTGTCTATAAAATATGCATGAATACAGACTTTAGACAATATGTCTGTGGCCTTCAGTGACCCCTTCTTTGCCTTTGTATTTCTTTAGGGAATTCCAAGAGGCTATGGAAACACCTCTTACTTAGCTACTGCTGATTGGAAATCTGGTACCCCCACAAAGTGCTCTGAGGTGCTCAGCAGGGGAAAAAAATCCCTCTAAAATCAAGGTATGTTGTTCTTGGGATTATTTCCTATTTTTTAGTAGAAGACTCTTTTTGAATGTCCATTTTAAGGCAGCGCTGGAGAAAAATCATAGTAAATAAACTAGCCATCAGTGAGGTCTTCCACTCTATCATTTTAGGAAAAGACCTCAACATTATATAGATTTGGATTTTTGGTGTGTTTGGCTTTGGGGTCATCCTCTTTGACTTCGTCAAGGTCATTGTGTTGTTCCACTCACTTTGGGGCTTGGGTGTATGTGTTCTGGCTGGCTCTGTGACTTCCTGCCTAGCTCACCTTTGCTAGTGCTCTAGGCTTTATCTCTGTTGTCTGCCTTAGCCTCTGACATGCAGGGCAGTGGGGCAGGTGGAAGGTCATGAGTTAGTACACAGAGATTTATGTCAGAGGGTCTGCGGGAAAGTTCAGCTCTTACTGTTCTGTTTTGTTGGGAGACTGGTGTAAAGTGAGGACTACTTGTATATATGATCCCCCCTCTACTCTCTTGGGAAATTGAGTCTTACTACCTTTATCCTCAGTGGACTTGCTTTTGCATGTTTGAAAAAGAGCATTTTGTAATGGATGGAAATATACAAGTGTGTGCTTTCATATTACTTTTGTTGTTGAGACCTCTCTCAATCTTATTTCTGTTATCTGTAAAATAGGAATAACACTCTGGCATCTTCATACCATACCTGAATTAGGACTTTGCCTTGTTCACTGTATCTAGGATAAAGCTTGGTGCTTTGTAACTACTTAATAAATGCATGTTGCATAAATGAATAAACATAAAGTTTTCCAATTCTAAATGAATTTAAGATACTGCTTTCTCAGAGAGGAGGTTGCATTTTAATCTATTTTTATTAGACATAAGATAAAATAAAAATTTTTGATATTTCTGTCTTAACTTGTCTTATTTCTGGCCCTGTGCCATAGAACTAGCAGATGAGCACAAGGAATGAGATTATCATATTTTTCCGTGTTAGTAAGTAGGGGCCTTTCAGAGTACACAGTGTTTTTTTTTTAACTAAGCATGGTTTTAGTGGAAATTTTATTATGTATTTTTAAAGGGAAAACAATTGTATAGAATCTTAATCTAGATTATTTGCATCTCAGTTTTTAAGATTTATATGAAGAAAATATAGGATGTATGGTCTTTCTTAGTCCACTGCATTGCAGATTGCGCAGAGTCTTCAAAGACCCTTGACGTTAGCTTGCAGCTTAAGGAGAGTGAAGATATCTACAGGCTATTCCTGTCTTTCGATTCATAGGCGTGATATACCCACACATGTATACACACATGTATGCACACGTTATCAGGACAGTGGCAGCTCATTTGATGAACCTTGTTGACAGAAAAGTCAAATTTGCGTGTTTGCTTATGCCTTTTGTTAAGATTCCTTACTGCACTCATGTTGAATCTTCGGTAACTAGAGTTTACATATGTCTCTGTGTAAATGACTCAGTGGTGTTTTTCCTCCTTTGAACTTTTCTGTGATTAAAATTTGAAATGTTAGGACATTTTCTACCATTGGCAATCTGTCTGATCCTTCAGCTAGAAACCTCAGGACCACTTGAAACTTGGAATTTTTAGATTTGAGTTTTTAGAGATTTCAGACTTTTATACCTCACATTTTTGAAAGACAGTGAGGTGCGTTTACTATGTTATGGAACACTCTCACCAGGGTCTGGACCAACATACATAGTCAATCAAGTTTTACAATGAAATGCACGATATGTATACCAAGAGGGACAAATCAAGACTCTAAATAGCCTCGTGGAAATTTAGGTCAGATTTTTGCCACCAAATGAGTTTTCAGATTAAGTCGAGTTTGCCATCAAAAGAGTTGAGGGGGGAAAAAAAATTTTGTTTTTTAGAAAATTTTGGTTATTTGAGTTAATGGAAAAATAATTGTAGACTGATATTTCAAAAATACAATTATTCTATTTTTTTGATTTTTTTAAGAAGACAGATCATTTTGTGTATTTTTTTTCTTTTTAACTTTTAATTTTGTACTGGGGTCTAACTGATTAACGGTGTTGTGATAGTTTCAGGTGAACAGCAAAGGAACTCAGTCATACACACACAGATATCCATTCTCCCCCAAACCCTACTCCCATCCAAGCTGCCATATAACACTGAGCAGAGTTCCATGTGTTATACAGTAGGTCCTTGTTGCTTATCGATTTTAAATATAGCAGTGTGTACATGACCATCCCAAACTCCCTGTCCCTTCTTCATGGCAACCGTAAGTTTGTTTTATAAGTCTCTGAATCTTTTTCTAAGAAACCTCATTTTATCCAGAGCCTTTTGGAGGGAGGCAGGTGGCTTGCCTTAGGGTTCTTTGTCCTCCACAGAAAGCCTACACAGTTTCTGTTCACAGTCATTTGAAAATCAGCTCAATATATTTCTTTGTGCAGACTGTTAAAATGGCTTGGATTCCACTAGAGGGCAGTTGGGCCTTATCTCAGTGGACTTTATGGTTATCAGATCTGTTCCTGTCAAATTGAGTAATTTTTGCCATTAACCACCACTCATTTCTGTTTCTTTTCAGCACCTGTCTGTCCTACTTATCATCACCCATGCTACTAATATATGTCAGTTATTCCCACACTTGCATCCAGCCTAGATTGTTCTCCTGAACTCTTATTCAGCATTTCTAGTTGGCTGTTTTAAAGACCATTGAATCTCGATATGATGAAGGTTGACCCCAAGAACCCTACTGACTGTTATCTACACCTAATTTTCTTATTCCTGTGCCCCTTGGCTCAGGGAAAGTCACCCCTGTCTATTCGCTTATGCAAGCCTTGGAACTTAGGCTTCATCCCTGATGCTCCCTTTCCCTCATAATTCCTCATCAGAGCCTCTCCATTTTACTTACCAAATGTCTCTCAAGGTCTATCTACTTTTGTATGTCTCCACTCCTAGCTAACAACTTTCTTTTATTTGGCTATTAGCCACCTATTTAGTCTCCTAGCTCTAGTCTTGCCTTTATCCCTTCTTCCAAATTTCTCTCTTATCCTCTGCTTTTCCTTCTGCCAACTCTAGACCTTTCAATCTTCATTTCTATCCCCACACTTTCATATTTCTACCCATTATGAAATGCTGTTTCTCAAACATGCAGAAAGCGAGTACACTAAGGAGAAAGGTTCAGTTCAGTTCAGTTCAGTCGCTCAGTCGTGTCTGACTCTTTACGACTCTAAGAGCTGCAGCACGCCAGGCCTCCCTGTCCAACACCAACTCCAGGAGCCCACCCAAACTCATGTCCATTGAGTCGGTGATGCCATCCAACCATCTCATCCTCTGTTGTCCCCTTCTCCTCCTGCCTTCAATCTTTCCCAGCATCAGGGTCTTTTCAAATGAGTCAGCTCTCCGCATCAGGTGGCCAAAGTATTGGCGTTTCAGCTTCAGCATCAGTCCTCCCAATGAACACCCAGGACTGATCTCCTTTAGGATGGACTGGTTGGATCTCTTTGCAGTCAAGGGACTCTCAAGAGTCTTCTCCAACACCACAGTTCAAACGCATCAATTCTTCGGTGCTCAGCTTTCTTTATAGTTCAACTCTCACATCCATACATGACTACTGGGAAAACCATAGCCTTGACTAGACGGACCTTTGTCGGCAAAGTGATGTCTCTGCTTTTTAATATGAGGATGAAAGTAGTAAGACTCAATTTCCCAAGACAGTAGAGGTGGGTCATATATACAAGTAGTCCTTGCTGTGCATGGTTCCTTATATGTATGAATTTGAGTTAGTGTGATTTAGTTGAATAACACCAGTCCTCCAATACCAGTCTTCCAGCAATACAGTACAAATTTTAGATTTCCATTTAGTCACTTCCTTAGAAAAGTTTTCCCCTCGGAGATTTAAGAACGTCTTAAAGGCACTTACAACACCCTGTATTATTATTTTTCTTATGGCACTTATCATAGTTTGTAATTCTCTCTTTCCTCCTACCTTTCCTGTGTCCCTCCCTCCCTTTCTTCTTTCGTCCTATAAATTGGCTTATTGTTGTCTGCCTTGTTTGTTCATTACATTAAAGGGCAGTGAGGTTATACTATCTCTGGCTTCTAACAGTGACTGGGAATTCTCAGTTAATAAAGGCTGAATGAATGGATAAATTAACAAAAACAGGGCCCATTTATTTCTTGGAAAACTAAGAAAGACACAAAGAAAGAAATTTTAGTGTGGAGTTTAGTTTACAACATACCCTCAGCAAATATTCATTGAATGGATGATGAATCTATGGTGCTGGATTGATATGAAGGACCTATGTAGGGAAACTGAATCTTTCCAATACATTGAGAAGAATTATTTGAACAATTCAGGATGATGTATAAAAGAAAGTTTAAAAAAATCACTCATACTCCATCTTGCTCCCTTCTTTTCTATTGTTACTCAAGTATTATATGGATATGGTCTTCTTTTAGATTCAGATCATACAGATGTTTGAAAAAATGAAGAATAAAAGATGACAAACTCTTTCTACCATCACTTCCATTTTTCTGCCAGAAGAAGCCATTATCAAATTAAATGTACATTTTCTCTACTTCCCCCCTGTGCATTTCACAATTATATGTATGTACATGCATGCATGCTAAGTTGCTTTAGTCGTGTCTGACTCATTGTGACCCTATGGACGCCAGCCTGCCAGGCTCCTCTGTCCCTGGGATTTTCCAGGCATGAGTACTGGAGTGGGTTGCCATGCCCTGCTCCAGGGGATCTTCCCAATCCAGGGACTGAACTCATGTCTCATATGTCTCCTGCGTTGGCAGGCGGGTTCTTTACCACTAGCGCTACTTGGGAAGCCCTATACATGTACATGCAGACACGTTAAAAAACATGGAAGAACTACTTGAAGGCGTGGGGCCACATGGGGGGGCCACCACGCGAGGCAGAGTCCGTGAAAACACCCTGGTAAGACTGTTAAGTAGAGGAGAAATAACGTATTTAGCCCCAAATTGATATGGTATAGTTACCCCATTCTCTGTGCCCAACCTGAAGCATGCTTCAATAAAGTCTACTTCACACATATATGAGGACATACAAACAAAACAAAGAGCACCAAAAACCCAAAAGAAAAATAAATAAAATGGGATTATCTTGTAGGGGAGAAAAAATTTCCCCTTTAGTCATCTAGGTTTTTGGCTGAGACCATCCTGTAATAAAATGATAGACTATTGAGAGAAAAACATATACAAGTTTAATAATGTGTACATCTCCTGAATATGTGGGAGATATCCAGGAAAGCTGAGTAACTCTCTGAAAGCCACTACCTTAAATACCATGTCCAACTAAAGAAGAAAGACGTAGGGTGGTGGTGGTAGGGGAGGCCAGTTAGGGCAGGTTACCAGGAAAATCACAGTAAAAGCAAGAGTGTGGCTATTTAGAGACTTAGAGGCAACCTCACCTTCCTGGGGCTTCCTTGGTGGCTCAGACAGTAAAGGATCTGCCTGCAATGCAGGAGACCCGGGTTCAATTCCTGGGTCAGGAAGATGCCCTGGAGAAGGGAATAGCTACCCACTCTAGTATTCTTGCCTGGAGAGTTTCATGGACAGAGGAGCCTGGTGGCTTACAATCCATGGAATCGCAAAGAGATAAACATGACTGAGTGACTAACACTTTCACTTGCCTCTTCCTGGTGCAGAGAGGGTAACACCCTTAACAAATGAAGATATCTTTTATAAATGCAAATTTTCTTACCAAAGGGTAACTTCTATTGGGTTTTCACAGCTTCTTCAATATCTGCTATTTTCTTAAAAATAAATAACCAATTCAAAAAATTTCTTATGCCATAGGGGCATATTTTGGCACAATTCTGCTCTCCCAGAGTTTTTCTTACTATTTTGTAACTGCTATTCTTAATGAGACTCAGAATTCTCTCAACATGATAGACATAAGTTTACCTTATTTTTCACAGTGCTTCATAAGATGGATGCACTATTATTAATTTACCATTCTTCTATTAATGGAAATATGGCTTCTCCATTTTTTTCAGTTACAAACTATGCTTTCTTAAACCTCCTACTTTTGTGCATATATTACATCTTCTTCTGTGTGGGTTATACAAAGTGGAATTGCTACATCAAAGAGCACATTTTACATTTTGATAAATATTGTCAAATTGAATCAAGCACACTATTTGAGTGTGCTTGTCTCCACTTGTCAAGACATAGTAGTTAGATAATTATTTAAAATAAATAGGGACTTCCCTGGATAGGAATCTGCCCGCCAATGCAGGGGACACGGGTTCAATCCCTGGTCCCGGAATATTCCATTGGCTGTGGAGCAACTAAGCCCATGTGTCACAACTACTGAGCCCATGCTTTAGTGCCTGAAAGCCACAACTGCTAACCCCTGCATGCTCTAGGGCCTGCAAGCCACAACCACAGCCCACGTTTCACAACTACCGAAGCCTGTGCACCCGGAGCTGGTGTTTCACAAGAGAAACCACTGCAGTGAGAAGCCCACACACTACAGCTAGAGAGTAACCCTTGTTCTCTGCAACTAGAGAAAACCCACCTGCAGCAACAAAGACCCAGTGAAACGAAAAATCAAAGTAAAATAAATAAATATATAATTAAAAAAATAATGTCATCTGATGGATGAAAAATAGTTCATTGTTCTTTTGGTTTGCATTTCCCTGATATAGAATGTAGATAGGAATCTTTTAATTTGTTTATGTTTAATGTGTGGGTGTATGCATATATATATCAACTATATCTTTTGCCCATTTTTATATGGTCTTTTTATTTAGAAGAGCTTTTCATAGTCATCTGTTTAATCTTGTCAGCAAGAATTTACGTCACTTGCACTGTATAGGCATAATGCTAGGTGTTGGAATTTTGGATAATACAACACAGTATATAACATTCAGTACCGGCTCTCTTAAGGGTAGACTGGTTAGAGGAAATACAGGCTTGCAAAGAAAATATTAATAAATGCAATAATGCATTAAAACTGTATGTTAGACAACGTGCTTGCTTAAGAATAACTGGGTTGTGGACAGTTGCTTATAAGTCATATCAGAGGGAGAAAAATTGAAACTGCCCTAACAGTTCATCTCTCTAGTAGCAAATTCACAATATATTGAACATTGCTTGTTATTTTTTTTAGCTTACTGTTCTATGCCTAAATGAGACTTTTTACATATTTAACTCAGCAATTATTGCTTACGCTATACTAGTTCTGAAGGCCAGAATATTAAGAATAAAGACTCTTTGAAGTAATTTAATGTTCTAATTTTGAGTTTTGTTTTCCTGTCTCAAAGTGCAATGATGTTCTCACCCAACTGGATCAGAGTCCTTTGACAGCTTCCGTGACCTTTCATTGTACATACTAAGTGGACATAAAGCAAGTCACCCAGACGTAGCTGAGCCAAGTGGCGTTAGGAGAAAGTACAGACAGGTAGAGAGTACAAGACAGGCACTTTCTGTCTGGTAATCTGTCTGATGCTGCTGACTGCAACGCTGATGAAAAAGACTGTCCAGCTGGAGAGGCCCATATTCATGAGATCTCCATTTGCGAGTTAAAGCAAAACTTATTAATACATCAGTACTACAGTTTATAAAGAACCATAGAGACCTGAGTTAGTAAGATAGTGAGTGCCTTACTTTTGTCCAGAGAAACAGTTAATGTTTGTATATCTTTATGGAAAATTATAAAATTCATCATTTTCGTACAAAAGTTGCCAGCAATTAATTTTTTTCTTCAGGTGAAAGCTGGAGTGGTGTTTCAAATTTACTGAGAGTGAGCTTGAAACCCAGAAGGACCTGGCGGGGCTCTTGGGTGTGGAAGCCTTTTTTGTCACCTGTTTCTGATAGGCAAGACTCCTAACTTCCATCACCTTCTTTTAGTTCCAAAGGGCAGATTCGCACAGTTGCTAATTAAGGGAGAAGCGGCCAAGAAACCACCTGAAGCAAGATTAGGGGGACCAGAGAACTCATCAATATTAGGAGACCATTACTTGAGATTAAGAGAGTGCAAGCCCTGCTCACATTCTCATTTTGTCAGCAATCCCACCCCTGAACTATTGCTATAAAACTCTTCATCAGATCCTCCCAGGTTAGGACACAATTTTCAAGAGCAGGAGCCCACTGGGTCCTGTTTTGCCTGGCAAAGCAAAAAAGCTATTCTTTCCTACTTTACCCCAAATTTTGTCTCCGAGATTCGATTTGGCTCCAGTGCAGAGAGGCTGAGCTTTTGGTATTTTCTCTGTGGATTTAGGAAGGCAGAAGAATAGTTAGTTTTATTTCTTTTTAAGTACATTCACAGTTAAATTGACCAGAAGGGAGATAGGAGAGTGGGCAGAATTATTGATCAGATCAGTACAGAGAAATGCACAGTGCATCCTTCTGGGCTCTCTAACTGTGTGTGTTTGGGGGAGGGTGTCAGAAATATGATAAACCATGAAATATGATAGTGCATGCAATAGCTTGTAAATTGTGTGTTATTAGTCACAGTGATATTATTTTCTAATGAAATGTAAACCCCAACCATGGGCTTTGATGTTCAGTTATAGAAGGGGTTTATAAACAGCAATGTGACTGGAAAAAAACTTACCTTGAAGCTGTGTTTGTATAACAGATATCTTATTTTTGTTTATGTGGAGTGGTAGGAAAGGCAGCAATGTAGATTGTGAGTCAGTACAACACCACATGTACCCTCATCCCCTTGGCAGCACCACTGAACCTCACAAACGTTTTGTCAAGATAGAGATAAACTCTGACCGCCATCTTGTGGAGGGGTCTGCCATTACCAAGTCACACTGAGTGTGAGGTGGTGATAGGGGAGGAGGGACTGAGAGGGAGATAAAAGCCATGGGCAAATGCTTCTCTCATCTGAGGATTCTTGTAGAGACTATAGGAGAGATAAAACCCCACAGATACAAAATTTGTCACCTGACAGGAAAGCTGTATTAGCTGAACCTGTAGAGGAGCTTTTCCCTTACTTTGATTTAGGTTTCTATAGGATGGCGAATCTGGGTAGCTATGAAGGAGCATTTGTCATTCTTATCTTCTTGTTCCCAGATCCCTGAGGCATTTTTCTCACATTCTTCTGAGTTCAAAGAGCTTACTGAAAAACAGACAGTCAATATTTATTCTTCCATATTACTCCATTACATATTGCACTAGAGCACATTTGTTTTCACAATACTTAATTAGATTTTCCGGAAATGGAAAGCATTTGCTTTTCTATGAATTTACTATCAGTCTAAAATCCAAAAACCTTTCCAATATTTTAATACAAACCAGTTTTGGAGACTTAAGTTAAAGAAATGTGTTCAACTTAGGAATAACACTGATAAAAGAGACTTTCGGTATGTCCCGGATAGCACCCAGCCTGACAGGATGACATTTTGGTGAAAATGACTAAGATACGTTATTAAAGGGAGGTTTTTTAAATTTTAATTGAAGTATTTAAAGCATAGTTTGCTTTTCCCTTGACAGGACAACAACGACAGGAACCACATGACCGTTTTTCAGTTAGCAAAGCATTCTTTACAGATGCCTGTCTGGTTGTTCTTGGATGGCTTCAGGGCACAGACACCGTATTTATCTTTTGGAAGTTCTCCACCAGGTCCAAGTGTTTGATCCCAGGAATAGGTGAGGCACATCATGCCTTCTGAAGGGTTTGGCATTTTATTTGCCTGTAATGTGGCATGCTCAGGAACATATCTGGGTGAAGACTCTGTTTTTCACTGAGTCTAGAACCTTACAGGACTGCAGCATTCTATGTTTCTAATGTAAATTTGGCAGCGGTACCTAGTGCAATATCTGGCTCAGAGTAGGTGCTGAATGAATGCCCTGAGATAAGAGGGTTGAGTTATCACTCACAACCTAGAAATGTACTGAAATTCTTGTAATGATTTCTACAAGAGCCTCAAACAATGGTCCCAAATTTGGCTCTATTACCATTTGGGGCTGAACAATTCTTTGTTGTAGGGGGCTGTCCTATGCCTTGTAGGAGATTTAGCAGCATCCTTGCCCTCCACCTGTTAGGTGCCATTTGCATTCCACAGTTGGGAAAACCGAAAATGTCTTCAAACATTGACAAAATTTCCCAGGGGGGCAAAAGTGGGAGTTGCTGCCCTGAACTTCAGTGTAGTTGTGTGGAACAGATCTGGTTTTAGGCATGAGTTGAGTTAGCACGACTAAATAATGAAATATGATATAGGCACCCTGGAAATGCCCTTTTTACCAATAGTATCTCCCCTGATGATAGCATCTTCTAGGAAGGCTGACCATGTTAGCTGGGATAGTTACAGAAAATTGAGAGCAAATGACTAGGCAGTCAGCCAGGGAAATGGTTCTTTTTTGATTTAAAGAGATAGACAGTCACTGAGGAGTCATGCAGTCACTTGTAAAAAGCAGGTGTCCAAGAGATAACGTGGTGTATTGGGTGGGGGGTGGAAATGGAAAGGAAATCAGGAGACTTGCACTCTAATCCTGACTTGGCTACTGACCAGCTGTGTCTCATAGGGAAACTCTCTTACACTTGGCTTATAACAAGAGGGCTGAACTAAGTGACCTCTGAGGTTCTTCCTACCCCTCAGGTGTGAAGAAATTGTGAATTTATTTATCCAGTGAATAGGCTGTTATTACCTGTTTTTGCAGAAGAGGAGTAGGGCTTTGAAGGAATACAATGTAGGAATCAGGGAAATATTAATTAGAAGTATAGGAAGATAAGTAATAGGGTCTTGGGGAATGATAAAATCTGAGATGAGGGTAATGGAGTTTGTGCTAAATGGAAGTCATAATGTATAAGGAAGATGCAAGAGCCATACAATTATGCCTGTGTGTGTGTGTGTGTATGTGTGTGTGTGTGTAGGTTGATGGTGGGGGTGCTGAACGGGCCACAGCTAGCAAGCTCGTCAGTTTCCACATGACTCCTTAGGGAGGAGGATTTACTTGGAAGAACAGTCTCTCTTGCCAAATATGAAAACCACCATCATAGATTACTGACAGCAGTGGGCACTCTTGGATGTGTATGGAAGCTCTCAGTGGAGCATTCAACTGATTTGACTGCATTACCTATCTTGCAGATGTACATGTCAAAGCAGTCCATAAATATTATGTCTTGTGGAAACCAATGTCATACTTCATTGACTAAGAAAAGTAAAATGGCCTAAAATGTTCTGATATTCAATAACACAGAAACAAGGCTAGGATAAATCTGGCTGGAATTCGAATGTTTGAAGAGTTTTTTAGCCATTGTGGGTTTGATAAAAGAGCAAACTCATTTCATGAAGTAGTCTTATCCTTACTTTTCAAACACAATGTGTATTTGAAAGGAAATTTAACCCATATGTTTTTGATTAATCATCAAAATATTATTTCTTAAGGGTTGTTTGATGTCTAAGAAGTATTTAAACCCTTTGAATAATTTAAAAGAAATAGATATATATTTTTATTTTATTTTATTTTTTCTCTTTAAAACAGGAAATCACTTTTTAAAGAGTTTAAATGAGTTTGGACACAAATGAGATTCAGACTTGAAATCCTGACCCTGTAAGATGAGGGAAAGTTTGAAACTTGCCGAAATAGACTCTCCCATTCCTCCCTAAATGTCAGTACCTTCTGATATTATATTGTCATCAGAAATACTTGGGTATTGCCCAACAGGGTGAAATATTTTGTTATAGTTTTCTTTCAAGTCATAGGATTCATAACCTCAGTAAACTTTGACTCTCTTCTCTCATTTGCATTGGCCTTTGTATCAGGTAAGCTACTAAATTCTCTACCCCTTTCAATCTGTCTCTTTCTCTTAGATTTCTGTTGCTTCAACCCTTTCAGGCTTTTATCACCTCAGACCTAGATCACAGCATTTACCATCTAGCTGGTGCCTCCCTATGTCTAGTCTCTCCTGGCACCAATCAGATGTATATGTTGTTGCCTTTTAATCCTCACCAAAATCCTCATTAAATCTTGAGTAAAATCCTTACTCTCCTGCTGGAAAACTGTCAGTGGTTCCTAAGGCCAGTGAATCCTTTAGTACACATTCAACACTTCTCTTCTCTTGTAGCTCAGTCGATAAACAATCTGCCTGCAAAGCAGGAGGCCCAGCTTCAATTCCTGGGTCAGGAAGATCCCCTGGAGAAGGAAATGGCAACCCTGGAGAATCCCATGGACAGAGGAGCCTGGCAGGCCATAGTCCATGGGGTCTTAAGAGTCGAACACGACCGAGCAACTTAACCACTCCAACACTTCTCTGCATTCATTGGCCCAGCGTATTTTTCAAACCTATCGGCCTGTATTGACCAGTAGAGAATCTCTTCTCAGAGTGACTTGGTTGCTTTGTGAAACACAAGATCTGTAGGTAGGTCTGAGATGTCCTTCATCCCCTTCCTTATGCTCATTTAATGAGAATCAACCCTAGTCTCACCTCCTTTCTGATGACTCTTGCCTCTGCTATTACTCCATCCTTAGAGTTCATCACACTTTCTTGTGCCACTTATCTTTTTGTGTTGGTGTCTGATCTGATGCTACTGCATAGAATTACTTCACTTCATACATGTCTATGTCTTGCCTCCTTATCTAGAAGAGAGACTTGGTTCTATAGTGGTGATTCTCCAAGTATAGTTCCTGGACTGTAGTATCAATATCATCTGAGAATTTGTCAGACCTCTAATTTCTTAGGCCCTACCCCAAGACTGTTGAATTAGAAATTCTAGGTGTGGGTCCCAGGATGTTATATTTTAACAAGCCTTCCAGGTGATTTGATTGCATGCTCAAAGTTGAGAACTGCTGTTGTAAAGGAAAAGACTAGTTTTATACTTCTTTGTATCCTGCACAATGCCAGGACAAAGCTGAAAATACAGAAATTATTAAAATTCCAGAGAACTTGAATTTTAAAATAAGTTCTCAATGACATGCAAAGAAGAGAATGAGAACACAAGGTTTTTTAAATGAAATTTTAAGAAATAAAAGCTACTCTTTCTTACTGCTGGTCATGGAGGATTAAATAGCTCACAAGTTTATGAATAATCCTTTTAATGAGAACTTCTTCATTTTTCTTTTTTTCCTTTTTTAAGAACTTTAGTATTATTTAGCACTGAGCAATCAGATGATAGAATTTAGCACATTATGTTCCCAACATTTTTGAAACTGTAAACCTGTAGTTTATAGATGATTTTTTTCTTTGGAGGTTGTTTGCTTGATGGCCATATGTGAGCCTAGAAAATAATTTCCTTTTCTTCCGTTTTTCCTTAAAATCCTTTCTTATAGCTTAGAACACTTATGCAGAGGTGAATGTTGAGACATAATAAAAAAGTAATGATATACAGAAAAATCAATCATTTGTGTATATCTGTATACCACCAAGGAATAAATAACTTACTGTTTCTCAAGAAGTGTAAATATTGTATTCTTCTCTTCTCTGTCCTCCTCCAATTTATACACAGCACCACAGTTTATAAGCTTCGCTGCTGTGGCGAGCCTTAACCCAGTCATATTTTTTCTGTACTCCTCAATAAAGTTTTAGAGTCAGGGATGAACCCTATAAAGTGCCTGTGTCTGGCGGGCCTACCTATTGGGCAAGCCCACAATTGCAGTGAGCCAGTTTGACAACACTGGTACACATGAGCCCAGGCAGATGACAGAGGAGCCAAGGTCTACTTCAGTTTCCATTGGTAACAACCTGTGAGCCTGGCTTGATTAGAGGCAGCAACCCAGTTAATTAGCGTGGCACTGAAGAAAACATTTGTGCTTTGGAGTTGGGCGGACCTGGGTTTGAAATTCAGCTCTGTCTCTAGCCATTTGCTTCCTATTATTTTTTCCTTTTGGAATGAAGTTCCTAGTATCAGTCCTTTAGGGTTGTTGAAGGAGGTATGGCTTATGTATGCAAAGTACATGGCTCAAGTTGGATGTTCAGTAAGTGGGAGTTACTATTGTTAGTCTCTCATAATTACTGTTTTTAATTTTGAGTCTTAAATATATAACTCCAATGAAGTCATCCCCTATCTGGCTTTTTTGCTTTCAGAGAGCTGTTTCTAATTGTTCTCCTCTAACAGTGACTGTGTTACATTGACATAAAGTGTGTTGAACAAGTTTTTTTCTTTTTCTCTGATCTTCTTCACTAAAGTTGTACCTATTGAATTTCTAGAAAGCAGGTGGGTACCTGCTGCTGCTGCTAAGTCACTTCAGTCGTGTCCAACTCTGTGTGATCCCATAGACGGCAGCCCACCAGGCTCCCCCGCCCTGGGATTCTCCAGGCAAGAACACTGGAGTGGGTTGCCATTTCCTTCTCCGATGCATGAAAGTGAAAAGTGAAAGTGAAGTCGCTCAATCGTGTCCAATCCTCAGCGACCCCATGGACTGCAGCCTTCCAGGCTCCTCCGTCCATGGGATTTTCCAGGCAAGAATACTCGACTGGGGTGCCATTGCCTTCTCCGAGGTGGGTACCTAATCAGTGCTATATAATTTATTCAGAAATCAAATCTGCCTGGACCTTCCTTCTTTTATTGAACTAGTATTTATTGAATGCTTACTCTCTGGCAGGCTCTGAGGATACACAAGTGTGCATAGGGATTAGAGCGTGGTCTATTTAATTTCAGCCAATAGAGAGCTGAAGTGAAAATTTATGACTAGAATTATCCTATTGTGCAGATTGTTCCTATAAACTGGATTTAGGAATCAGGTATATACCTACGTGGTGAGATTTTCCGGGACTTAATACAAAGCATTTCCCCATCTGTCTGTAGTATACCTGATGTTTCCACCACCAGAGTTAGTGCTTATCAGGGACTTGGCTCTTTTATCCCCTGCTGAAGGAGAGTGTGAACTGGAAATAATACTTTCCCCCTGTAGTATTCTCTAAACAGATTAATAAAATTAACTTAGCAGATCAGCAAAGCTATACTTAGCAAAGAATAGAGAAGTAGGATCATAAACATACTAAAAATTTGCTCTGGTTGGGAGGCCATCTGGAGAGAATGGCTGGGACAAATGCAGACAGGCAGGCAGGCCAGGATGGGAGGCCTTGGGCAGTTAGGGTATGTGGGAACCTCCAAGAGGCCCCCAGTGATTCTTGTTTCCTGGTAGTTGCAGTTGCGTGGTTTCTACCACTTTGCTGCTACTGCTGCTGCTGGTTAGTGATTAGGTCATGTCCAGCTCTTTACGACCCCATGGACTGCAGCCCACCTGGGTCCTCTGTTCATGGGATTTCCCAGGCAAGATACTGGAGTGGGTTGCTATTTCCTTCTCCAGGGGATTTTCCTGACCTACGGATTGAACCCTTGTCTTTTGCTTGATGGGTAGATTCTTTACCACTGAGCCACCTGGGAAGCCCTTGTGGCACTTTGAGTGAGGGTTAATTTGTAACTAATAGGACATTATGAAAATAATTCTCAAAGCCTGGTCCCACTGAGACTTCTGCATTACTCACTTCTTTAAAAACTGTTATTTATTTGGCTGCACTGGTTGTGGAACACCGGATCTTCCATCTTCAGTTGCGGCATGTAGGAATCTAGTTCCTTGACTAGGAATCAAACCTGGGCCCCCAGCATTGGGAGTGCAGTATTTTAACCACCAGACCTGCATTCAGTTCAGTTCAGTTCAGTCGCTCAGTTATGTCTGACTCTTTGCGACCCCATGAATCGCAGCATGCCAGGCCTCCCTGTCCATCACCAACTCCCGGAGTTCACTCAGACTCACGTCCATCGAGTCGGTCATGCCATCCAGCCATCTCATCCTCTGTCATCCCATTCTCCTCCTGCCCCCAGTCCCTCCCAGCATCAGAGTCTTTTCCAATGAGTCAACTCTTCGCATGAGGTGGCCAAAGTACTGGAGTTTCAGCTTTAGCATCATTCCTTCCAAAGAAATCCCAGGGCTAATCTCCTTCAGAATGGACTGGTTGGATCTCCTTGCAGTCCAAGGGACTCTCAAGAATCTTCTCCAACACCACAGTTCAAAAGCATCAATACATTACTCACTCTTAAGTCAGTCATTCTGGGGAAAGTCAGCTGTCATGGTTTGAAGATATTCGAGCAGCTTTTTAGAGAATTTCTTTTGGTGAAGATCTCAGGCCTTCTGCTAACAATCAGCACAAATTAGTGGGTATATGCCTGAGGTATGTTGGAAGTAAATTCTCCAGCCCGAATGAAGCCTTTGACTATTTGACTCCAGTGTCACAAGAGACCTGAAGGCAGAACTACCTGGTTAATGCACATTAAAATTCCTGGGATACAGAAACTACGTGATAATAAATACTTACTGTTTTAAACCACTAAATTGTGGGGTAATTTGTAACTAATACAGAGCCCAGTGTATGGTGCTGGATTCCTGGAAGAAAATTTTGAGCAAAGTTAAGGAGGGAGATATTCAAAGGGAACATCAGACAGGTCAGACACAGTTTTACACTTTGTAGAGCTGGTGCTGGGAATGGTGGTGGGGGAGGAGAAAATGAATTTAACACTCAATTCCCACAGTACATGGAAGGAAAAAAAAAAGAAAGGCTAAATGATGGACATTAGTTTGGGAAGGACTCCTAAATACGAAAACTTGAAAATGGATCTATCTTTCAACACTATGTGAAGTTTTAAAAATTGACTTTTACTTGGATTTCATCAAACAGTGTAATCATAGTATTAGAGGTAAAAAAATTCCCTGGAAACCATTTAGGCCTTCTTTTTTCTTTTCCCATGGAAGACACTAGGTAAAACTACCAAGGGCTATCTCACCTTTTAATAGTCAGCGTGCCAATGAAAGCAGCAGTTTCCGAAGCTTGGCAGAAGGTTTCACATTCATTTAAACAAAAGAGGCTCTTTCTAAAATTATCTACAACTATATTAAACTATGAATCACTTTTGTAACTCCAGGAAGGACTTAAGTGACATATGAGCAGTTAGGTAAGAAGGTTTTGTATTAGAGATTAAAAAAAAAATTTTTTTTAAACAAATTTCTTTCTAAGTGGTTTTAGAACTGTCAGTGCTTTCTGTGTTTTTAGTTGAGGAAAAGGATGAGGTTCTTTGGAGAGGGGCAAGGCAGGAAATCAGTAATGATTCATACCACTTTTTCACATTCTTCTCTGACGAGTTTTAATCACAAATCTGGGTCCACTTGTATAACAAAAACATTAAAAGTGGGTGTTTTAAACTGTGTCTTTTTCTTAATCATGTATTTGGTCTTGTAAATAATACACGCAAGTACATCCTTGTTACGTCAGTTGGAAACAGTGATTAACTAACTAGCTATTTAACTAGGAGTCTAGAGTATCTTGGAATTTTATATATAGTTCTGAAATAGCCATGTGTTTTCTTGTGTGTCATTTAATTTGATTTAGGCAAATATTTTAAGTTTTAATTGATTTTTAATTTTAATGATCCTTTCTATCTTCCTTTCTATCTAATGCCAATTTCTAATACTCTAAAGATAGTTTTCTATGCCACAAAAGCTTTTTGAAAGAAGGGCACATTTATTTGTAAGAAGTACACTTTATTATCTCTAAGTCCCTTTGATATCACTGAAAATGGTTTTACTTTAGTTTTCCCTTCAGCCTCCTTCCTTTTCCCCTTTGTTTCTACTGGGATGAGGTAATCCTGGGTTTGGAGCCTTTTGTGATGGAAATGATTGTGACCACACAGACACAGCATAATATTTACCAGGAATAAGAGAAAAAGAAATATCAATAGCGCTGATCACGAAGCATTTGAAAATACTCAAGTCCATCATTTGCAAAGAGAAAAATGCCACTTAGCATATTCATTATTAAGTGACTGAAACATCAGTTCAGTTCAGTAGCTCAGTCATAATATGTACATATTAAGTTATGAACCAAAATTGAGTGGGAGGAGATGAGTGAAATTTAAAAATTATGACAAGTAGATGAGACGGACTGAAGTTAAGGAGGCCAGCTGCAGTATTAACAATGCAGTAATATAGTGCAGGACATTCATAAGTGGAGTGAGAAAGTTATGTGGTGCTGAGCAGGCTCAACAGATGAGTAGGGGCATATGTAAATACAGTAGCTAGCTCAGTTGTAGATTCTAGAGCAGGACTTAGAGACCTTTTTCTGTAAAGGGCCAGATAGTAAATGTTTTTAAGGTTTCAATTACAACTGCTCAACTCTGCAGTTGCAGCAGAAAGCTGTCATAGCACATAAATGGATGAACATAACTGTGTTCCAATAAAATTTTATTTACAAAAATAAGCTGCAGACCAGATTTGGCCCGTGAGCTGTAGTTTGCCAATTTCTACTCCACAGTACGTAATTTTTCTTATTGTTTGTAGCTCAAAGCATTGCATAAGGTTTGACGCCTTGTAAAAATTTATAGGGCTTCCCTGGTGGCTCAGTGGTAAAGAATCCACCGGCCAATGCAAGAGACAAGGGTTCAGATTTCCTGATCTGGAAAGATCCCACATGCTGTAGAGCAGCTAATCCAGTGTGCCATAACTGTGGAGCCTGTGTTCTAGAGCCTGGGAGCTGCAACTACTGAAACCCATGTGCCTAGGGCTTGTGCTCTGCAACATGAGAAGCCACTTCAGTGCCCACGTACCACAGCTAGAGGGTAGCCCCTGCTGGCCACAACTAGAGAAAAGCCCGTGCAGCAAGAGAGACCCAGCACAGCCAAAATTGAATAAATAAATGCTATTTAAAAAGAATTTATACAACACTAGATGCATATAGCAAGTTAGAGGGTCACTAGGACCTGCTGAGGTTTTGTGGGTACGAATAGAGTCAGCTCCTGTTTACCCTAGATTGAATGCATACATTGCTAGCACCAGGGAGTAACTTGGGAGCAAAACCAGTGTCTGTGGACCATTTTGTTTCCCTGTCACTGAATATTACACACAGCCTGCTTTGAGGACCTACTTAGATGCCCTTCATATGGACATTGGTGGAAGCCTTCCAGATTCAGTAGCTAATTATCTCCCAGTGATCATTCAGAAAGATTATGCTCAATTCCTATTGACTATAGGCAAAGAGACCCCTCTTTTCAGTGACTTGGAATACTCTTAGATGCCCTGAGAAAGGAGGTGGGCCCTCAGCACCTGAGGGGTGATGGTGGGACAAGGGGAATCTGCATCTATACTGGGGTGTGACTAAACAGGACTAACTCAACCCCTCCATCCCCTACCAAATGTAATGGAAATAAAACATCCCCTCTGTATATGTGTATGTCCTTTAATAATGCCTCTTGCAGTGATCTATCCTAAGAAAAATTCTACAGTAGCTTGTAAAAATTTATAAATTATGTTTGAATTTCAGTCTAATTTATTAAATAGGAAATTGGAAAGAAGTTAAATATCCAAAGTACCGTAGAATTGATGCTTTTGAACTGTGGTGTTGGAGAAGACTCTTGAGAGTCCCTTGGACTGCAAGGAGATCCAACCAGTCTATCCTAAAGGAAATCAGTCCTGAATATTCATTGGAAGGACTGATGCTAAAGCTGAAGCTCCAATACTTTGGCCACCTGCTGCGAAGAACTGACTCATTGGAAACCTTGATGCTGGGAAAGATTGAAGGGAGGAGGAGAAGGGGACGATAGAGGGTGAAATGGTTGGATGGCATCACCCACTCCATGGACATGAGTTTGAGTAAACCCCAGGAGTCGGTGATGGACAGGGAGGCCTGGAGTGCTGCAGTCGTGGGGTTGCAAAGAGTAGGATGTGACTGAACTGAACTGAACCAAATATCCAACAAGAGAATAGGTAAATACATTATGCTATCTATGAGGTGAAAAATATGTTGTCTTTAAAAACATACAACATATAAGCCATTATGTCCTACACAGTTTTTGAAAATTGAGTGTAAGTTAACTCTGACTGTCTTGTCAACCAAAGTGATTAGTTAAATGATTAATACATCATTTTCTTATATGGACAGATGTTTCTTTTGACAATTAGCTCTGAAAGGAATTAGCAATGTCCTCAGCAGTATCCCTAAGAAAATATCAGAATGCAGTTTATAGTGCTGCTTCTGGATTAACTAAAAGGACTCGGAATGAAAACAAACTTTTCATTTGTTTATTTGTTTGAAAGAAAATAAAAAGTGAGATGTACAGCTTGACAATAAGACACGGGAGATGATGGCCCTACTGATCCAGGAAGGAAACCTGTGTCTAGAGAAATCCTAGGAAATTCTGTTCTTCAAATAAGCCTTCATTAATATCCTTGATCTTCATGAGCCTTTTTTTTTCTTTAGTGTTAGATTTTAACGCCCCAATATAAGATACTTTGAAAAATCTTTAAGGTGTAGTTGGTTTATAATGTTGTATTAGTTTCCGGTGTACAGCAAAGTGATCCAGTTATACGTATATATGTTCTTTTTCATGTTTTTTTCTATCATAGTTTATAACAGAGTATTGAATATAATTTCCTGTGCTCTACAATAAGACCTTGTTGTTTATCTATTTTATATATAATAGTTTGTATCTGCTAATTGCAAATTCCTGACTTATCCGTCTCCTACCTTTTTCCCGTTTGGTAACTGCAAATTCACTTTTTATGTCTGTGAGTCTGTTTCTGTTTTATAAATAACTTTATTTGTATCATTTAGATTCCAGATGTAACTGATATCATATGGTATTTATCTTTCTCTCTCTGAATACTTCACTCAGTATAATAATATTTAGATCCATCCTTGTTGCTTTAAATGGCATTATTTTATTCTTTTTTTGTGGCTAAGTAGTATTCCATTATTGCAGAAGGCAATGGCACCCCACTCCAGTACTCTTGCCTGGCAAATCCCATGGACGGAGGAGCCTGGTAGACTGTGGTCCATGGGGTCGCTAGGAGTCGGACACGACTGAATGACTTCACTTTCACTTTTCACTTTCATGCATTGGAGAAGGAAATGGCAACCCACTCCAGTGTTCTTGCCTGGAGAATCCCAGGGACGGGGTAGCCTGATGGGCTGCAGTCTCTGGGGTCGCACAGAGTCAGACACGACTGAAACGACTTAGCAGCAGCAGCAGCAGCAGCAGCATGCTGTTTTCCATTGTGACTGCAGGAATTTACATTCCCACCAGGAGGGTTCCTTTTCTCCACAACCTCTCTAGCCTTTGGTATTTGTAGACTGTGTTTTATTAATTGTCCATTTTTAAATTTATTTTTAGTTGGAGGATAATTGCTTTACGGTGTGATATTGGTTTCTGCCATACAACTATGTAAATAAGACATTAAGTATACATATGTCCCCTCCCTCTTGAACCTCCTTTCCCCACTCCACCTCACCCTATTCCTCTAGTTTGTCACAGAGCACCAGGTTGAACCCCCTGTGTTGTATAGCAACTTACCAGTAGCTATCTAATGTAAATAGTGCTGGAAAGAACATTGCAGTACATAGGTCTTTCTGAATTATGGTTTTCTCAAGGTATATGCCCATTAGTAGCATTGCTGTGTCAATGATAGATTTCTTCCTAATTTTTTTTAATTTATCTTTAAAAAAATTAATTTATTTTAATTGGAGGCTAATTACTTTACAATATTGTAGTGGTTTTTGCCATACATTGACACAAATCAGCCACGGGTGTACACGTGTCCTCCATCCTGAACCCCCCACCCACCTCCTTCCCCATCCCATCCCTCAGGGTCATCCCAGTGCACTGGCTCTGAGTGCCCTGTCTTATGCATCAAACCTGGACTGGTGATCTATTTCATATATGGTAATATACATGTTTCAGTGCTATTCTCTCAAATCATCCCACCCTTGCTTTCTCCCATAGAGTCCAAAAGTCTCTTTTGACTGTCTCTCTTGCTTTCTCTTTTGCTGTCTCGCATATAGGGTCATTGTTACCATCTTTCTAAATTCCATATATATGCATTAATGCACTGTTTTGGTGTTTTTCTTTCCAACTTACTTCACTCTGTATAATAGGCTCCAGTTTCATCCACTTCATTAGAACTGATTCAAATGCATTCTTTTTAATGGCTGAGTAATATTCCATTGTGTATATGTGCCACAGTTTTCTTATCCACTGATGTCTGCCAGTGGACATCTAGGTTGCTTCCTTGTTCTAGCTGTTGTAAACAGTGCTGTGATGAACATTGGGGTACACGTGTCTCTTTCAATTCTGGTTTCTTCAGTGTGTATGCCTAGCAGTGGGATTGCTGGGTCGTATGGCAGTTCTATTTCCAGTTTTTTAAGGAATCTCCACACTGTTCTCCATAGCGGCTGTGCTAGTTTGCATTCCCACCAACAGTGTAAGAGGATTCCCTTTTCTCCACACCTTCTCCAGCATTTATTGTTTGTAGACTTTTTGATAGCAGCCATTCTGACTGTCGTGAAATGGTACCTCATTGTGGTTTTGATTTGCATTTCTCTGATAATGAGTGATGTTGAGCATCTTTTCATGTATTTGTCAGCCATGTATGTCTTTTTAAAGGAATTTTTATGTTGTTCTCCAAAGTGGCTGTATATTATATTCCCACTAACAGTGCAAGAGGGTTGCCTTTTCTCCACATCCTCTCCAGTATTTATTGTTTGAAGATTTTTTGATGATGGTCCTTTTGACTGGTGTGAGGTGATACCTCATCGTAGGTTTGATTTACATTTCTCTAATAATAAGTAATGTTATGCATCTTTTCATGTTATTATTTTCCATCTTTATATCTTCTTTGGGGAAATATCTATTTAGGCCTTCTGTCCATTTTTTGATTGGGTTGTTTATTGTTTTATTATTGAGTTTTAAAAACTGTTTGTGTATTTTGGAAGTTAAGCCCATGTCAGTTGCATTGTTTGTGAATATTTGCTCCTAGTGTGTAGGTTGTTTTTTCATTGTTTATGGTTTCCTTTGCTGTGCATAAGCTTGTAAGTTTGATCGGGTCCCATTTGTTCATTTTACATTTTTTTTCTATTGCCTTGGGAGACTGACCTAAGAAAACATTGTTATAATTTATGTCAGAGAACATGTTGCCTATGTTCTCTTCTAGGAGTTTTATGGTGTCCTGTCTTGTATTTAAATCTTTAAGTCATGAAGTAAGTCAGAAAGAAAAACACCAATACAGTATATTAACGCATATATATGGAATTTAGAAAGATGGTAACGATGATGTATATGTGATACAGCAAGAGACACAGATGTAAAGAACAGTCTTTTGGACTCTGTGGGAGAAGGCGAGGGTGGGATGATTTGAGAGAATAGCAGTGAAACATGTATGTTATCATATGTGAAATAGATGGCCAGTCTAGGTTTGATGGGAGAAGGCAATGGTGACCCACTCCAGTACTCTTGCCTGGAGAATCCCATGGAGGGATTCATTTTCTCCAATCATGAAAGTGAAAAGTGAAAGTGAAGTCACTCAGTCAAATCAGACTCTTCTCTAGGGGTCTTCCCCACCCAAGGATCGAACCCTGGTCTCTCACATTCCAGGCAGATGCTTTAACCTCTGAGCCACCAGGGAAGCCCAAATGGCAACCCACTCCAGTGTTCTTGCCTGGAGAATCCCAGGGATGGAGGAGCCTGGTAAGCTGCCGTCTATGGAGTCACACAGAGTCGGGCATGACTGAAGCGACTTAGCAGCAGCAGCAGCCAGGTTCGAGGCATGAGACAGGGTGCTCAGGGCTGGTTCACTGGGATGACCCTGAGGGATGGGATGGGGAGGGAGGAGGGAGGGGGGTTCAGGATGGGGAACACATGTACACCTGTGGCTGATTCATGTGAATGTATGGCAGAAACCACTACAATATTGTAAAGTAATTAGCCTCCGATTAAAATTAAATAAATAAATAATTTAAAAAATCTTTAAGTCATTTTGAGTTTATTTTTGTGTATGGTATGAGAGAGTGTTATAACTTCGATGATTTACATGCAGCTGTCCAACGTTCCCATTACCACTTGGAGACTATCTTTTCTCCATTGTGTAGTCTTGCCTCCTTTGTTGAAGATTATTTGACTCTAGGTATGTGGGTGTTTTTTTCTCCCCTGGATTCTCTATTCTGTTCCACTGATCAATATGTCTGTTTTTGTGCCAGCATCACTCTGTTTTAATTACTGTAGCTTGTAGTATTGTCTAAAGTCAAGGAGGGCTATGCTTCCAGCTTTGGTAATTCTGGGTCTGATATGGGCCCGTATAAATTTTAGGATTATTTGTTCTAGTTCTGTGAAAAATACCATTAATAACTTGATAGAGATTGCATTAAGTCTGTTGGAGAAGGCAATGGCAACCCACTCCAGTACTCTTGCCTGGAAAATCCCATGGGCGGAGGAGCCTGGCAGGCTGCAGTCCATGGGGTCGCTAAGAGTCAGGCATGACTGAGCGACTTTACTTTCACTTTTCACTTTCATGCATTGGAGAAGGAAATGGCAACCCACTCCAGTATTCTTGCCTGGAGAATCCCAGGGATGGGGGAGCCTCGTGGGCTGCTGTCTATGGGGTCGCACAGAGTCGGACACGACTGAAGCAACTTAGGAGCAGCAGCAGCAGCATTAAGTCTGTAGGTTACTTTGGGTAGTATGGCCGTTTTAGCAATGTTAATTCTTCCAGTCCAAGAGCAAAAATGTCCTGTCTTATATTTAAATCTTTAAGTCATTTTTTGTAGGGTATGAGAGAGTGTTATAACTTCTTTGATTTACACGCAGCTGTCCAACTTTCCCATTACCACTTGGAGACTATCTTTTCTCCATGGTATAGTCTTGCCTCCTTTGTTGAAGATTAATTAATAGAATGGCTTTGGAAGTGTTCTTTCCTCTTCAGTCTTTTGGAAGAGTTTGAGAAGGATTGGTATAGGTTCTTCTTTGTGTGTTTGGTAGACTTCCCCAGTGAAGCCATTTTGTGAGGCTTTTTAAAGTTGGACAGCAGGTGATTTTTTTCCCCCTGTTCCTCTTTTTAAAAAAACTATTTTTTAATTGGAAGATAATATTTTTAATTGGAGGATAATTGCTTTGCTGAAGCTCCAGTACTTTGGCCACCTGATAAGAAGAACCGATTCTTTTGGAAAAGACCCTGATGCTGGGAAAGATTGAGGACCGGAAAAGGGGGCAGCAGAGAATGAGATGGTTGGCTGGCATCACTGACTTAATGGACATGAGTTTGAGCAAATTCCGGGAGATAGTGAAGGACAGGGAAGCTCGGCGTGACCATGGATTCAGAGAGTTGGACACGACTTAGCGATGGAACAACAAATTGCTTTACAATGTTGTGTTGGTTTCTGCTGTACAACAACGTGAATAAGTCTTAAGTATACATATATCCCCTTGCTCTGGAACCTGCCCCCCCACCCCCATCTCACTTCTCTAGGTTGTCACAGGCACTGGACTGAGCTCCCCGTGTTACACAGTAACTTCCCACTAGCTATCTACTTCACACACATTCAGCCCACCCTTTCCTTCCCCCACAGACAGCAGGTGATTTTCAGGAGCTTTTTAGAAACTGCTGTGAACGTCCATCTTTTTCCATTTGTCCACATACCTGTCTGCAACGATTGCTAGAAAATATTGGCTCTCCTCTGTTGCTTTCTTAGTTACCCTTGCTAATAGTATTTAACCCATAACCATAATTTAAAGGGATTTTGGGAAATTTATTTTTGAGCTTTTCCCTTGTGATGATAAGAACTTAGAGGAGGAAGCTATGATGTTGAGTGGATAACAGAACATTTGGCACAATGTGGAATATTATGTGTTAGATCTCCTTTATGGTAAGTCAAGATATAGACAAACCAAATTGCCAGCAAGACGTAATTCTAATATTTGCTTAAAAATCACCTTAAAGATAAAATTATATGTAGAAATATTTGTATGTAAATACAAAGTAAAATAAGATATAGATCAATTTGAGAATTAAAAGTACATCAGGAAGAAACAGAAAAGTGCATTAGGAAGTGGGAGTGGGATTTTGTAGGAGCAAGTGAGACTTGTACATTATCTGCAATTAAAAAAAACTAATTTTTGTATATTACTTCCTTAATTAAAAAGAAGAACATAAATGGAACTATCTTGGGATAATTAGTACCCTAACATAGCAGTTTAAACTAATTTCTGTGACATAGTATTGTATGACAGCTCTGAAGTTAAGTGGTAGAAAGCTTGAATTCTAGTTCAGTTTCTGCATTAGCAGAAAATTATATAACTATATAGATAATTTTATATTCCTAGGCCTCTGTTTTCCCAGTTGTGAAGCAAGGGGATTGGGTTACATGAGTTTTAAGATCTCTCTAGCACTAATAAGGAGAAGGCGATGGCACCCTACTCCAGTACTCTTGCCTGGAAAACCCCATGGATGGAGGAGCCTGGTGGGCTGCAGTCCATGGGGTCACTAAGAGTCGGACACGACTGAGCGACTTCACTTTCATTTTTCACTTTCATGCATTGGAGAAGGAAATGGCAACCCACTCCAGTGTTCTTGCCTGGAGAATCCCAGGGACGGGGGAGCCTGGTGGGCTGCCGTCTATGGGGTCGCACAGAGTCGGACACGACTGAAGCGACTTAGCAGCAGCAGCAGCACTAATAACCTATAATTCTAAAATTTTATTAGAGGAAACTATCAGAAGCATGGAATGGTTCTAGGTGTGAGGAAAATACACTGCTTCTCTAGGAAACAGGAGGAACTGCCTGAGGCTACTCAGGATTCAGGACATAAAAGTGGGCATTTGAAGGCTACTTGTGCCTACATTAAAATTTCACTGAATTTTTGCCGTCTTCCTATGAGACACTTAAAGTTACACAGAGAAATTTGTTTTTATGTCTCGAACAGGGCTTAGATTCAGTTGGTTTGCAAAAAAAAATTACGCTATGGTTTGTTTTTGGAGGGCATCCTTTCTGATTGTTAGGTCTTTTCTGTTTGGGTTTGTTGAAGTTTAATCCTACTCATATGTCATACTTATACATTTAAAGACATGTAGTCCTTTCTTATTTCTATTAGAAAGAATCTAGAATGAAGTCTTGAGATTTCACAATTTTATGCTACTCAAGGATTAAACTTTGTAAACAATTTGCATCAGAGTTGAGGGTCTACTCGTTCAGCGACTGAAAGACTGAAAGTGAAGGTTAATGTCCTTTAAGTAAAAGTGAAACTATAGAGACCAAAGAGCATAATGATTGAAGAAAGTCTATTAGTAAAAAAGCATATTAGCAGAATTAGATGCAAAACAGGTTTTCTATTATTTGTTGTAATTATATGTATTCATGTAATTTACTGGGTAGTATTATTAACTTTTGACATTTATTAGACATCATTTATATCCTCAATACTGAATGCTGATAAACAGAGTCTTTCAGAGATACTGATTCTAAAAAATTCCGAGAAAAATACTTAGAAAGATTGATAACACAGGCATGAGGGGAAAAAGAATTTTGTATATTCATGAATGGGAATAGTAAATATTATTAAGATGTTAATTTGCCCCAAATTGATTTATAAAGTTAATACAAACCCAGTCAAAATATCTGTAGTCTTTTTGTTTAGTTTTGGAGAGATTGATTCTACATTTTATGTGGAAATTCAAAGAATCTAGAAAAATAAAAAATATTTTAAAAAGGAACAAAGTTGGAAGACTAGCACTATCTAATTTTGAAACTTATGATAAAGCACTAGTAACCAGGACAATACAATACATTACTGGTGTAAAAACAGACCAATAAATCAATGGAACAGAATAAAAAGTCCATAAAAAGACACATGCATATGTGGCCAATTAATTTTCAGAAAAGGTATCAAAATAATACAGTGGGGGAAAGAATGATCATTTCAACAAATGGTGCTGGAGCAACTGGATAGATGTGTACAGAGATATAAACCTCTACCATTATCTCACATCATGTACACAAATTAGCTCAAAATGGGTCATAGACCTAAATATAAGAGCTAAAACTGTAAAACCTCTAAGTGCAAACATATAAGAAAATCTTATGAAACATCTCAGATGGTAAACTTGAGGCTCTGGGAACCCATACCACCATTCATAATTTTTCTATCTCTCCTCAGCACCTAGCACAGAGCCTGGTTACAGAAGATATCCTAGGGCTACTGGAGCTGAGATCTAGATTTTTTCTCTTGTAGGTCACATCTCTGGTGCATTCTCTCAGGATTGAGCTTCACTCCTTTCATACTGTACTGGTGGAAAATGTGGAGCTCCATGGCATCAACCCCAATGGGAAGTTCACTAATACTCCTTCTCTTGGGATTTTCTCAAAGCACTTCTGAACTGAAATAATGGGACTCTTAAATTTTCACTCATAGTTTGGTATTGCCTCAGCTCCTACTCTAGATTGGATCTAGTGGTTGTGCTGCTCCCTGGCCACCCAGGCTGAGGCCCTGAGAAAACACAGAGAGTCAGAGTGCTGAGGTTTATCAGTGAGAGGGTGACTTATCCCAGGATAAGAGTTATTCCAGAGGAATATAGGAAGGGGTACTTAAATCACCATAAACAAGTAAAACATCTGTTTTTAAAGTATACCAATGTGATGCTATTTTTATAAGCAGTGCAGAATTTCTTTTTTTCCTGTTCTTTGAGTTAGAGGTCTCCAATTTACTGTGCTCATAGTCTAGACAAACCCTAGTAAGAAATACTGCAACTGAGAACATTTTTGTCTTTCCTTTTTTAAAGTCTCACCATGGTGTGTGTGTGTGTGTTTTTAAATTACTGTAGACATATTCACTTAAAACTTTAGTTAATCTAAAATGATGATGAAAAAATAAAAATAACCAGAAAACAACCCCCAAAGAATGAACAAAATAGTAATAAGTACATACCTATGTGTGGATCACAATAAACTGTGGAAAATTCTTCAAGAGATGGGAATACCAGACCACCTGAGCCACCTCTTGAGAAACCTATATGCAGGTCAGGAAACAACAGTTAGAACTGGACATGGAACAACAGACTGGTTCCAAATAGGAAAAGGAGTACGTCAAGGCTGTATATTGTCACCCTGCTTATTTAACTTCTATGCAGAGTACATCATGAGAAACGCTGGGCTGGAAGAAGCACAAGCTGGAATCAAGATTTCCAGGAGAAATATCAATAACCTCAGATATGCAGATGACACCACCCTTATGGCAGAAAGTGAAGAGGAACTAAAAAGTCTCTTGATGAAAGTGAAAGTGGAGAGTGAAAAAGTTGGCTTAAAGCTCAACATTCAGAAAACGAAGATCATAGCATCTGGTCCCATCACTTCATGGGAAATAGATGGGGAAACAGTGTCAGACTTTATTTATTTTGGGCTCCCAAATCACTGCAGAGGGTGATTGCAGCCATGAAATTCAAAGATGCTTACTCCTGGGAAGGAAAGTTATGACCAACCTAGATAGCATATTGAAAAGCAGAGACATTACTTTGCCAACAAAGGTCCATCTAGTCAAGGCTATGGTTTTTCCAGTAGTCGTGTATGGATGTGAGAGTTGGACTGTGAAGAAAGCTGAGCGCCAAAGAATTGATGCTTTGGAACTGTGGTGTTGGAGAAGACTCTTGAGAGTCCCTTGGACTGCAAGGAGATCCAACCAGTCCATTCTGAAGGAGATCAGCCCTGGGATTTCTTTGGAAGGAATGATGCTAAAGCTGAAACTCCAGTACTTTGGCCACCTCATGCGAAGAGTTGACTCATTGGAAAAGACTCTGATGCTGGGAGGGATTGGGGGCAGGAGGAGAAGGGAACAACAGAGGATGAGATGGCTGGAAGGCATCACTGACTCGATGGACGTGAGTCTGAGTGAACTCTGGGAGATGGTGATGGACAGAGAGGCCTGGCCTGCTGTGATTCATGGGGTCGCAAAGAGTTGGACACGACTGAGCGACTGAACTGAAGTGAACTGAATGGGTACAGAAATAAGACATGCACACACACACACACACACACACATACTGCCTATAAAAGACTAATTTTTTATCTAAAGACACATACAGACTGACAGTGAGGGCATGGAAAAAGATATTCTGTGGAAACAGAAACAAAAAGAAAGCTGGGGTAGCAATATTATACCAGAAAAATAGACTTTAAAACAAATAATATAGTAAGAAACAAAGAGAGACACTACATAATGATAAATGGATCAATTAAACAAGAAGATATAATAATTTAAAATATGTATGCACCCAACATAGGAGCACCTAAGTACATAAAGCAAATTTTAATAGACATTGTAGAAGAAATTGATAGCAACAAAATAATAGTGGGGGACTTCAATATCCCATTCACATCAGTGCATGGGTCATTGAGACAGAAGAACAATGAGGAAACACTGGCCTTAAATGACACATTAGACTAGATGAACTTGATAGATAGATAGGACGTTCCATCACAAAGCAGCAGAAACCGCATCCTTTTCAAGTGCCCATGGAGCATGCTCTAGAATAGATTGCATGCTAGGACACCAAATAGGCAGTAAATTCAAGATTGAAATAACATTAGTCATCTTTTCTGACCACAGTGCTATGAGACTAGACATTAACTATAAGAAAAATACTGTAAAAACACAACTTGGAGGCTGAATAATACGCTACTAAATAACCAATGAGTCACTGAAGAAATTAAAGAAGAAATTAAAAAAAATACCCGGAGACAAATGAAAATGAAAACACAATGATCCCAAATCTATGGGATGCAGCAGAAGCAATTTTAAGGGGGAAGTTTAAGGCAATATAACCCTACCTTAAGAAACAGCAAAAATCTCAAATAAACAACCTAACCTTGCTCCTAAAGTAACTAGAGAAAGCACAAAGAGCAAATTAAGTAGAAGGAAAGAAATCACAAAAATGAGAGCAGAAATAAATCACATAGAGACTGAAAACACGATAGAAAAGATCAATTTAAAAGAGCTAGTTTTTTGAAAAGAGAAACAAAATTGATGATCCTTTAGGGCTTTCCTGATAGCTCAGTTGGTAAAAAGAATCTGCCTGCAATGCAGTTGACCCTGGTTTGATTCCTGGGTTGGGAAGATCCCCTGGAGAAGGGATAGGCTACCCACTCCAGTATTTTTGGGCTTCCCTTGTGGCTCAGCTGGTAAAGAATCTGCCTGCAGTGTGGGAGACCTGGGTTCAATCCCTGGGTGGGAAAGATCCCCTGGATAAGGCAAAGGTGACCTACTCCATTATTCTGGCTTGGAGAATTCCATGGAATGCATAGTCCATGGAATTTATTCCTGTGATTTACAGAAATAAATAGCATAGAGACTAAAAACACAATAGAAAAGATCAATGTAAAAGAGCTAGTTTTCTGAAAAGATAAACAAAATTGATGATCCTTTAACCAGGCTCATCAAGAAAAAAGAGAGCCCAAATCAGTAAAATCAGAAATGAAAAAGAAGTTACAACTGACACCAGAGAGATATGAAGGACTTTGCATGCTAAGTTGCTTCAGTTGTCTCCCATTCTTTGTGACCTTATGGATTGTAGACTGCCAGGCTCCTCTGTCCATGGGATTCTCCAGGCAAGAATGCTGGAGTGGTTTACCGTTTCCTCCTCCAGGGGATCTTTCTGACCCAGGAATCAAACCCACATTTCTTGTCTCCTGCATTGGCAGGCAGGTTCTCTACTACTAATGCCACCTGGGAAGCCAATAAAAGGCCATGAGGTATTATTAATGAACAATTTTTTTGCCAATAAAAAGGACAACCTAGAAGAAATGGGCAAATTTCTAGAAATGTACAATCTCCCAAGACTGAATCAGGAAAAAATATAAATTATGAACAAATCAATTACCAGTAATTAAAGAAACTACCAACAGACAAAAGTCCAGAACTATATGGCTTCACAGGTGAATTCTAACAAACATTTAGAGAAAAATCAACATCTGTATTTCTCAAATTATTCCAGAATATTGCAGAGGAAGGAATGCATCCAAGCACATTCTTTGGGGCCAGCATTAACTTGATGGCAAAACCAGACAAAGATAGCACAAAAGGGGGATATTATAGATCAGTGTCACTGGTGAACATAGATGCAAAGATCCTCTGCAAAATAGTAGCAAATCATATCCAACAATGCCTTAAAAATATCATACAACCTGATCAAGTGGAACTTATCACAGGAATGCAAGGATGGTTCGGTATCCACAAATCAATCAACATGACACACCACAATAACAAATGGAAGGATGAAAATCATGTGACCCTCTTAATAGATGCTGGAAAAGTGATTGACATAGTTCAACATCCATTTATGATAAACACTCTCAACAAAGTGAGTACAGAGGGAATATACCTCCATATAATACAGGCCATATATGACAGACCCATAGCTAATACCCTACTCGGTGGTGAAAAGCTGAAAGCACTTCCTCTAAGAACAGGAATAAAACAAGGATGCTTACTCTTGTCACTTTTATTCAACGTAGTAAATGGAAGTTCTAGCCAAGCAATCAGACAAGAAAAGGAAATAAAAGGAATCAGTTTGAAAGGAAGAAGTAAAACTGTTGCTGTCTGCAGATACTATACATAAAAAATGCTAAATATGCCACCAAAAAGTACTAGAACTCATCGATTCATTCAGTAAAGTTTCAGGTTATAAAATTAATATATAGGAATCTTATGTTTCTATACACTAACAGCAAAGTAACACAGAAATTAAGAAAACCACCCTATTCATAATCACATGAAAACAAATAAAACATCTGGGAATAAATCTAACTAAGGAGATAAAAGACTTGTACTTGGAAAACTATAAAGCACTGATGAAAGAAATTAAGGATGATACAAATAGGTGGAAAGATACACCATGCTCATGGATTCGAACAGCAATATTGTGGAAATGACTGTACTGCCCAAGGCAATCTGTATGTTTGGTGCAGTCCCTTTCAAATTACCAATGGCTTTTTTCATGGAACTAGAAGAAATAATTCTAAAATTTGTATGGAAACACAAAATATCCTGAATAGCCTAAATGATTTTAAGAAAGAAGAACAAAACAGGACATATCACACTCCCTTATTTGAAATTATACTACAAAGCTACAGTAATCAAAATAGTATGTTACCGGCACAAAAACAGACACACAGATCAATGGAACTGAATAGAGAGCTCATAAACGAACACACACTTCCATGGACAATTAACCTGTTACAAAGGAGGTTAGAATATATAATGGAGGAAAGATAGCTTCTTCAATAAATGGTATTGTGAAGACTGTGCAGCTACATGCAAAGGAATCAAACTAGATTACTTTCTCATACCACATAAATTTAAAAAAAATTAAAGACTTAAATGTAAGACTTGAAACTGTAACACATCTGAAAGAAAACAGAGGCAGTAGGCTCTTTGACACTGGTCTTAGCAATAATTTTTTGGATGTGACTCTTCAAGCAAGGAAACAAAAGCAAAAAAAACCCAATGGGACCTCATGAAACTCTAAAGCTTTCGTAAAATGAAGGAAGTTATCAACAAAATGGAAAAGCTGCCTACTGAATGTGAGAAGATATTGCATTGGAAACCATACATCTGACTAAGGGTTAGTATCCAAAACATATAAAGAACACGTACAACTCAACATCAGGAAAGCAATCTGATTGAAAAATAGCGAGAGGACCTGAATAGACATTTTTCTGAAGAAAACATACAGATTGCCAATAGGCATCTGAAAAGATTGGTTTAACATCAATAATCATCAGGCAAATGCAAATCAGTATTACAGTGAAGTATCACCTCATGCCTGTCAGAATGACTGCTATCAAAAAACAAGAAATAAGAAGTATTTGTAAGGATGTCAAGAAAAGGGAACTCTTACGCACTGTTGGTGGGAATGTAAATTGGTACAGCCACTATGGAAAGCAGTATGGAAATTCCTCAAAAAAAGTGAAAATAGAACTACCATATGATCCAGCAGTTCCACTTCTGCGTATCCAAAGAAAACAAAAATACTAACTGGAAAAGGTATGCACACCTCTATGTTTATTGCAACATTATTTACAATAGCCAAGATATGGAAACAGCCTAAGTGCCCATCAGTAGATGGATGGATAAAGAAGATGTGGGGTGTGTGTATATATATGTGTGTGTGTGTGTGTGTATTTGTTGCTGTTCAGTCACTAAGTTGTGTCTGACCCTTTGCAACCCCATGGACTGTAGCACACCAGGCTCCTCTGTCTTCCACTATCTCCTAGAGTTTGTTCAAATTCATGTCTATTGAGTCAGTGATGCTATCTAACTGTCTCATCCACTACTGCCCCCTTCTCCTTTTGCCTTTAATCTTTCCCACCATGGGTCTTTTCCAGTGAGTCAGATCTTTGTATAAGGTGGCCAAAGTATTGGAGCTTCAGCTTCAGCATCAGTCCTTCCAGTGAATATTCTGAGTTGATTTCCTTTAGGATTGACTGGTTTGACCTTCCTGCAGTCCAAGGGCCTCTAAAGAGCCTTCTTCTCTAGCACCACAATTCGTAAGGTATATATGTAATATATACATACAAATAATAATATATAATTTTATTATTATGTAATACATACATACATACATATATATACACACACACACACACACACACAAATAGCTAACTCATTGGAAAGGACCCTGATGCTGAGAAAGATTGAAGGCAGAAGGAGAAGAGGGCAACAGAGGATGAGATGGTTGGATGGCATTGTTGATTCAATGGACATGAACTTGGGCTAACTCTGGGAGATAGTGAGGGACAGGGAAGCCTGGCATGCTGCAGTTCATGGGGCCAAAGAGTAGGACACGGCTTAGCAAATGAACAGCAACAACATATATATATATATATATATATGTATATGAAAGGTGTATTATGGATACATACATATACACACACAATGGAATATTGCTCACTCATATTGCTCAACATCACTAATCATCAGGCAGATGCAAATCAATATTACAATGAAGTTTCAACTCATGCCTGTCAGAATGGCTGTTATTAAAAAGACAACAAATAAGTATTTGTAAGGATGTTGAGAAAAGGGAACTCTTATGTACTGTTGGTGGGAATGTAAAGAATAAAATCTTGCTATTTGTGACAATATGGATGAACATAGATGATATTATACTAGAAGTGAAATAAGACAGAGAAAGACAAATACTGTTTGATCACACTTATATTTGGAATCTAAAAACCAAAACAAATAAACAAACATAACAAAACAGAACCAGTCATACCTACAGAGAAGCAAATGGATTGTTGCTAGAGAATAGAAGGGAAGGAGAAGGAGAGAAATAGTTGAGAGGGATTAAGAGGTCCAATGGAGAAGGCAATGGCACCCCACTCCAGTACTCTTGCCTGGAAAATCCCATGGATGGAGGAGCCTGGTGGGCTGCAGTCCATGGGGTCACTAAGAGTCGGACATGACTGAGCGACTTCACTTTCACTTTTCAGTTTCATGCATTGGAGAAGGAAATGGCAACCCACTCCAGTGTTCTTGCCTAGAGAATCCCAGGGACGGGGGAGCCTGGTGGGCTGCCATCTATGGGGTCACACAGAGTCGGACACGACTGAAGCGACTTAGCAGCAGCAGCAAGAGGTCCAAACTTTCAGTTTCAGAGTAAATGAAATGTATAGTGTGTACATTCATACAGGTGTGAAATGTACAGTGTGGGAAATACAGTCGATAATTATGTAGTATCTTTGTACAGTGACAGATGACAACTAGACATGTTGATAATTTTGAAATATATATAAATATCAGATTTCTGTGTTATATACCATAAACTAACATAGTATTGAAGATCAGTTATACTTCAAAAAATACACAAACACGTGAATGAACTCATAAAAAAAAAGACCAGATTTGTGGCTATCAGAGATGGGGGTGGAGGGAAGGGAATTAAATGAAGATAGTCAAAAGGTACAAACTTCCAGTTATAAGTAAGTACTAGGGATGTAATGTACTTGATAAAAATAATTAACACTGCTGTACCTTATAAATGAAAATTATTAAGAGAGTAAACCCTGAGTTCTCATCACAAGGAAAAAATATTTTCTGTTTCTTCAGTGTTTCTGTATGAGTTGATGGATGTTCACTAAACCTATTGTGATAATCATTTCATGATGTATATAAGTCAAATCATTATGTTGTACATTTTAAACTTATATAGTGCTTACGTCAGTTATATCTCAATAAAGCTGGAAAAGCAAAACAAAACTTTAGCTCATGTAGTCCATAGCAGAGTCAGCACAAAATCTGAATCCTTGTGGTGAGCTGTTGTCATTGAGAAACTAAAGTCTGGGAACTAAAGAGCCTCTTGATGAAGGCGAAAGAGGATAGTGAAAAGCTGTCTTAAAACTCAACATTCAAAAAATGAAGATCATGGCATCTGGTCCTATCACTTCATGGCAAATAGATGGGGAAACAACGGAAACAGTGACAGACTTTATTTTCTTGGGCTCCAGAATCACTGTAGTTGGTGAATGTAGCCATGAAATTAAAGGATGCTTGCTCCTTGGAAGAAAAGCTATAGCAAACCTAGACAGTGTATTAAAAAGCAGAGACGTTACTTTGCTGACAAAAGTCTGTCTAGTCAAAACTATGGTTTTTCCAATAGTTATGTATGAATTTTAGAGTTGGACCATAAAGAAAGCTGAGCACTGAGGAACTGATGTGTTTGAAATGTGGTGTTGGAGAAGACTCTTGAGAGTCCCTTGGACTGCAAGGAGATCCAACCAGTCAATCTGAAAGGAAATCAATCCTGAATATTCATTGGAGGGACTGATGCCGAGGCTGAAGCTCCAATGCTTTGGCCACCTGATGCAAAGAGCTGACTCATTGGAAAAGACCCTGATGCTGGGAAAGATTGAAGGCAGGAGGAGAAGGGGATGACAGAGGATGAGATGGTTCTATGGCATCATCGACTCAATGGACATGAGTTTGACCAAGCTCCAGGAGATGGTAAAGGACGGGGAAGCCTGGTGTGCTGAAGTTCACGGGTTCGCAAAGAGTCGGACACAACTGAGGAACCGAACAACAAATGTGTCTTAATGCTTATCTCTTATATGACACTTACTTAAGCAAGAGCCTTATATTGTTATATTTAAGGAGTCCTTGGTAACTAAGCAATTTAGTCCCTCCTTTCTTCAAATTTACTGCATGTATCTGCTTAGACATTGTATAAAAACATTTTATTTAGGGAGTTAGCAAAAAATTATCTTCAGGCTGGAGGGTTCTGTGTGTGAATGTGTATAAAATTTCTTTACAGAGACTTTGAGTTTGTAAAACTGTTTTGCTTCTGACTATTTTTGCCTTCCCTCACTACCTGCTGCTCTAGATGATTTGAGAATAAGCTGGCTCTAGTCTGAGGGATGGTAATACAGACAACAGCTGAAGGAAGTTCTGTATATACTATGGGAGTTTATGGTTTTCTATAAATTTCAGAGTGTCTGAAAGAAGAGCTAGCTTTTTATTTCAGGTACAATAATGGCAATATATTTTGTAACATCTCATTTTACTGCTTTTCACCAACGGGTTTCCTAATAGCGTGGTTGATATTTATTTTCCTTTATCCTAAGTAAAGTAAATGAACGAAAAGTCAAGCAGAAGGCCTGAAATGTCTTCTCCATTCACCAAGAGTTGATGAGCATTTTCTTCTGTAGATTTCAGAGAACTAAGAGTTGGACTTCAACCAGGTTCTCTGCTACTGCTGCAGCACGGAGGCATTCGTGTATGCTGTTTTTAAAAAATCACTGCTTAGAAAGCAATGGGTGTTGATAGGCCCTAGCATGACCTCGGAGAATGCCACCTGAAGTTGGTGGTGGCTTCTGTGGGCTTGTCTTGTCTTCAATATTGGGGTTTCACTTTATCTTAGTCTTTGGTCTGCCAGAAAAGTACCATAGACTGGGTGACTTAAACAACAGATACTTATTTCTCACAGTTCTGAAGGCTGGAAGTCCAAAATCAATGTATCAGCATATTTGATTTTGGTAAAGATCCTTTTCCTGGATTGCAGATAGCTATCTTCTTGTTGTACTCTCATATGATATAGAAAGAAAGAGGGTTCTGGTCTCTTCTTCTCTTTCAGTTCAGTTCAGTCACTGAGTTGTGTCCGACTCTTTGCAACCCCATGAATTGCAGCATGCCAGGCCTCCCTGTCCATCACCAACTCCTGGAGTTCACTCAGACTCACGTCCATCAAGTCAGTGATGCCATCCAGCCATCTCATCCTCTGTCATCCCCTTCTCCTCCTGCCCCCAATCCCTCCCAGCATCAGAGTCTTTTCCAATGAGTCAACTCTTCACATGAGGTGGCCAAAGTACTGGAGTTTCAGCTTTAGCATCATTCCCTCCAAAGAAATCCCAGGGCTGATCTCCTTCAGAATGGACTGGTTAGATCTCCTTGCAACTTGCAAGAGTCCAAGGGACTCTCAAGAGTCTTCTCCAACACCACAGTTCAAAAGCATCAATTCTTCGGCCCTCAGCTTTCTTCACAGTCCAACTCTCACATCCATACATGACCACAGGAAAAACCATAGCCTTGACTAGACAGACCTTTGTTGGCAAAGTAATGTTTCTGCTTTTGAATATGCTATCTAGGTTGGTCATAACTTTCCTTCCAAGGAGTAAGCATCTTTTAATTTCATGGCTGCAGTCACCATCTGCAGTGATTTTGGAGCCCCCCAAAATAAAGTCTGACACTGTTTCCATTGTTTCCCCATCTATTTCCCATGAAGTGGTGGGACCGGATGCCATGATCTTTGTTTTCTGAATGTTGAGCTTTAAGCCAACCTTTTCACTGTCCTCTTTCACTTTCATCAAGAAGCTTTTTAGAGTACTAATCCCATCACAGGGGCTCTATCCTCATGACTTCATATAAATTTAATTACCCCAAAGACCCCACCTCCAAATACCATCACACTGGGGATTGGGACTTCAGCATATGGATTTTAGGGTTAAGCACACATTTAGTCCAAGCACACCTTTTGCCTTGAGTTGCATGTGGAGTCTTCCAGTGGCTTCACTGGATATAAAGCATAAGAACTGAATAAGATATCACTTGTGCTCCTTATTATTTGTCCTGAAGAGTAAAGAGTCTTGTGAATTTCAGTTCTTATGAATTTGCACTCAAGGGAAAGTTAAATAATTATGATTAAAATCTGACATCCAGAGAGGCCTATGTTAAACATTTCTCATATTTATTGGGGATACCCTGAAAAGCACATTGGCAGGAATAGTTTTTTAAAAATTATGTCAGGCTGGAAGGATTTCACCATTTACTTTTTGATATAAGCAGGTTTTATCTGGCACTTTTACCAACAACTTGACCTACATTTCATGTGGTACAACAAAAAATTTCAGTGAAAAATAGAAGCCAAGAATGCTGGATTTAAAACTAGAAATATTCAAGAGAAGGGGGTGTTTATAGGTACTTCTTTCTGTTTACCATCTTAAAATGGATGTAGTACCAATGAAGGTTCTAGGATTTTATTTCAGCCCACATTTAAAATGTTCTGAATAAACGCATGTGGTTTACTTTCACAGTGTTTACAGAGCACAGTTAAACAGCATTCAGTATCTAGGGTTAACCTCAAAATAGTATGTGTATTACTGGAGTAGAATGTAATCTGAGCAGGACTGGACAGTGGGTCCTTTTCTTCTGTGCCTTTTTATTCAGTCAGTTCCATTAACTCTGCTGAAACCTCGCTCTTTCGTTCAGTGGTAGCTGCTTGTAGTAAATGATATTTATTATCCCTTATCTTTCTGTTTTGGGTGGAGGACAGATATTATCAGATACTTTGAAAGCTTTTTAGGAAAATGAGGAAGAAGGAGATTTCTTTTCCTTCTAATAATGCAACAGTTTAAGGATGTAGGCTGTATTCCTTAGGCCAATGATCAGGTATGCTTAAGTGGAGGGAGATAGTGATATTGTTGACCCATGGTCTGTTGCTTATCTCAGGCCTGGGGAAATAAACCCAGGGCTAAGGGCCTGGAGTAATGTTTCTCCAGTGTTTCCTCAGAGTAGGAAGCAATTGTATGTTGCCTGGTCCTGTATACTCTGTATTATCTCTCTTATCTATGTATTTACCTCTCTGTATGCTAATATATGCTATGTTAAGGTTCTCTAGGGAATATCCTATTGATTCTGTTTTTGGAGAACCCTAATGCAGCATATAAGATATAAACAAAATTCCTGAATCTTAAACCCTCATCCTTGTCATATTCATTGGTTTATTTTTATTCCTATTCTGAAAAGGTTAAGTATGGGACAGTGAAGAAGACACAGTTGATTGTGATTTTAGGAATTCTTTGAATGTTTATTGGAAATATATCCAGTTGAAACAACCTAAAAGTTCAACATTAGCATATTGGTTAATAAAGATTATCAATATAATATTTAACTGTACAATGAACATAATTAAAAATGCATTGTAAATAGATATTTACTGATATAGAATTATCTTCATAATATATGACTAAAGTTAAAAAGTCACTTCAGGGACTTCCCTGGTGGCTCAGTGGATAAGAATTCGCCTTGCAATGCAAGGGACATGGGTTCGATCCCTAGTCTGGGAATCTTCCACAAGCCATGGAGCAGTTAAGCACGTGCGCCACAACTGCTAGGTCCACGTGCTGCAGCTGTTGAAGCCCATGTGCCTGGAATCCTGTGCTCTGCAACAAGAGAAGCCACTGCAGTGAGAAGACTGTGCACTGCAAAATGAAGAGTAGCCGCCACTCACCACAACTAGAGAAAGTCTGTGAGCTGCAGTGCGATCCAGCGCAACCAAAAATTAAAAAAAAATGCCACTTAAAACACATGTAATGCTCATAATGAGATAAACATTTATGTATTAGAAGTTCTATAATAACATTATTCTATAGAAATATAGCATAAGCCACAAAAACAAACCACATATGTCATTTACAATTTTATAGTAACTACATTAAAACAAGTAGGAATAAGTGAAATTAAATTTAATAATGTATATTTAAGCAGATATAGCTAAAAATGAAAAGTAAAAGTGTTAGTCACTCAGTTGTGTCTGACTTTTTGCCACCCCATGGAGTGTAGCCTGCCAGGGTCCTCTGTTCATGAAATTCTCCAGGCAAGAATATTAGAGTGGATAGTTGTTCCCTTCTCCAGGGGATCTTCCTGACCCAGGGATCAAACCTGGGTCTCCCACATTGCAGGCAGATTCTTTATCATTTGAGCCACTAGAGAAGCCCAAATATAGCCAAGATATTACTAAATATTAATATAAGTAACAAATTCTTGATATTTTATGTTTGTATACTATTTTTGAAATACAGTGAGTATTTTTATCATTTTTTATCATATTTTATCATTAAAGCATATTTAATTTCAGACTAGATCTTTTTCACCTGCTAAATTGTCTCATGTGCTTATGGCTACCATATTGAATAATGCAGAGCAAGAAAGGTGTGCACCAAAATATTAATAGGGTTATCTATAGATAGTAGAATTATGGATTCATCTTTTTGTTTGCTCATTTTATACAATAAATAAGAGAGATGTCTTTATAATAGACATCTATTGCTTTTATAAGAAGTTAAAACAATCTATGTTTAATTAAAATGTTTCATAGAAAGACTGTAGATCCTGTGATGAAACTCCTATTGGCTCATACCTCTAAGACATCCTCTTGTAGAGGAAGATGTAGTCAGTGTTCAAGACAACTAAAGTTTATAAATGGAGACTCACATCAGTACCGCAGGCAGGCAAAGGACTGTGTGTATGCGTGTGTGTATATGTATGTACACGTGTGTGCATCCAGGTATGCATGGGTATATGCGTGTGCATACATGGATGGAGATGGGGTATGATGGGCTTTCTGTGGACACTGGAAATTCCTGTAGTCATAGACCCATGGTGGCCCTGAGGCATGAGCATCATAGTCTTTCAGTGAGGATTATTAACCTGAAGTTGCAGTCCTTAGTCTCAAGTTAATCTGTTTTTCTTCACCAGAATATCCTCCCATTTCTTAGCCCAGGATGACCTGCTGGACTAAACACAAAATCCGAGCTAGATAGTTCTTGGGTTGCATTGTAGAGGTTAAGCATGAACATTTCAGAGCAGTTAGGGCCAGATTCCCATCAAAAGCAACCTCTTGGGAATTTGGAGTACTCAAATATTAGCCAAGTTAGGGTCTAGTTCAATATTCTTCTGAAATGACACACTGGAATTATTCAGTCAGAGGGAGCTATGGAATGTACCCTGCCACATGATCAGAAAGCCCTGAACTATAAACAATGGAACTATTAGAATGCCAAATGGAGTCATATGGAGATCAGTGACACTTTACATGCTATCATCTTAGTGGCCTCATAACAAACATTGTATTCATTAAAACTTTGCCCTTGGGGTACCTTGGCCTAAGTCAATGATGGTCTAGAATACTAGACTACATCATGTCTAATTCCTTTGACTTTTATTAAAGTTAATCATGATAAACTCATTTGGTCTTAATGTTAGTGTTATAAGTACTTTATCAGACTTCTCTCCACAGTTTATTGTTAATTTTCAGGAGATTCCAAAATGTCCCTGGGATGGAAGTAAAGTAAACATGAACTGGTTCCCCAAAGTTCTGATTTGAGCAGTTTGAGCCAATCTGACAAAAATCTCATGTACCTTTAAGTGTAAAGCACCTGCCAAGCCGCATGCGCACCAGATCACTGGAATTCCTTGGCTTTGTTTTCCTGAGAAGGAGGCTTGGGTAGTGGGGCACTCACTAAACCACTAAATACTTCTTTGCTTTTGTTTTAAAAATAGAAATTCTTACAAAACAAGCCTCATCTCCGGTTTCTAAACCATAAAGTTCTGAAGCAGGGACTTTGAGGAATCCACAGTATTTCTGAATGAAATGTCAGTAAGTCTCATCATCATTTTCAACTCTTGCACTCTCTGCAGAGAACTCTGATGGTCTGTTGGTAAAACCATTCACTTAGTGAAGTGACTGATGTAGAATTAAGGAGAAGGATACAGCACCTCTTCTTTATTTGGGCTTCAAGAATTAATTGGCATTTGCTGGGCTTTCTTTCTTTCTTTCTTTAACTTGATGGAACAGTAGACATGCCACACAAGTGCTCTGTTTCATTTCAGAGAGCAGACTCTGTGAGGAGGAACACAATACCATTCCATCAAGTGGAAAAGTCAGTCTCCCCTCTGTGCAAGTATAGTTACAAACAGCTTATAACCTATCAAGACTAAGACTTGGCAAAGATAATTTATTGAGTCTTGTTTACTAAAGACTCTGGAAATACTTTATATCAATTAGGGTTGGTCAGCTGCTTTAACAAATAGATCTATAAATGTATAATTATTCAAATATAATACGAGTTTATTTCTTGCCCATATACGAGTGCTGGGCAAGGGAGTAGGTGGGCAGTATCCCTCCTAAACATCCCTCCTTCAGGAATTCAGGTTGTTGGAGGCTTTGCCAGCTTCAGCGTGTGGATGCCCCAGGGTGCCTCTGTTAGGGGGAAAGAACAGAGAGGAGGATACATAGGAGAATTTCACAGACCAGAACTGGACACGGCATGTAACATTTCCACTTACTTGTCATAGGCTAGGATTCATTTAAGTGGTCTCACCTAACTGTGAGAGATGCTGGGAAAGGCAGTCCCTGATTGGGCAATCACTTTTAAAATAATCTCTACACTATAGATGGGAGCCTATGAATTTTTGGTGTGTACTTAGCTACCTATATCAAATGCTCTGCTCTTTTCCTTTTAAGAAAACTTATTAAAAAAATTAAAACTCGTGTTTAAAATTTAAAAATAATATGAGAACAGATAATTTCCCCTAGGAATGGCCTTAATGATGATACCTTCACCACTGTCTCCATGAAACCTGTATAGAGGAAACTGAAGAAAAAAGAAACGTGAGGAAAGAAGAAGAGAAATAAAGAGGAGAGGAAAAGAGATGGAGAAAGATGGCAAGGAGGACGGTGAAAACATGATGAGATGATGAGAAAAGTAAAATCCTACTACACTGGGCATGCTTAGGGGTTAAGGAGAATTAACAGATTTTGCATCTCTTTCATTTTCCCTCTCAGGCCATAGGTCAGCTTTATACAAATTTATGTGGGCATAGCTGGGTTCTGGCTCCTTTTCACTGCTGCTGCTGCTGCTGCTAAGTCGCTTCAGTCGTGTCCGACTCTGTGCGACCCCATAGACGGCAGCCCACCAGGCTTCCCTGTCCCTGGGATTCTCTAGGCAAGAACACTGGAGTGGGTTGCCATTTCCTTCTCCAATGCATGAAAGTGAAAAGTGAAAGTGAAGTCGCTGCAGCCTACCAGGCTCCTCCGTCCATGGGATTTTCTAGGCAAAAGTACTGGAGTGGGGTGCCATTGCCTTCTCTGCCATTTCACTGCACATCTATCCTAATTCTGGCTTACTTTTTGCCATGGCACTATTGAAATATAATGCATACCAGCTTGTAAACTACAAAGAATTATCTGATTGTGATTATGATGAGTATTAACATAAGACCTGAAACATTTTTTAAAGGTTGTAGTGCTGGACTAAATAAAAAAAAATTAATCACAATTTATTGATTGTAATTCCATTTTACTAAATAATATATATTGATATATAAAATACATATAGATAAAGGCATAAATGTTCCTTGTATAGCTTGATGGATTTTCACAAAAATAAACATCAAGAAATACAACCCACATTCAGATAATCCTCTTGTGCCTGTTCCTAACCATTAACCCCTCCCTTTCCCCTAGAGATAACTTAAAATTTATAGAAATGGAATTATATAGTATGAAATTTTTTTCTGTGACATTGATTTATATTGTCATGTGTGGCAGCAATGTGTTCATTTTTATTACTGTATGGGATTCCATTGTATGAATATGCAGCAATATATTTACTCTTCAAGGACATTTTGATTGTTTCCAGTTTTCAGCTACTATGAATGACACTTCTATGACACTCTTGTCCATGTCCTTTTGTCTGCATATGTGCACATTTTTCTTCAGTATTTACCTACGAATGAAATTTCTGTGTTATTGAGTAAATATGCATTCTCTTTTAGTGCTGTGCTGTGCTAAGTTGCTTCAGTCCTGTCCAACTCTTTATGACCCTATAGACTGTAGCCCACCCGGCTCCTCTGTCCATGGGATTTTCCAGGCAAGAATACTGGAGTGGGTTGCCATGCCCCCTTCCAGGGGATCTTCCCAACCCAGGGATTGAACCTGTGTCTCTTATGTCTCCTGCATTGGCAGGTGGGTTCTTTACCACTAGCACCACCTGGGAAGCCCCCTCTTTCAGTGGATACAGTTAAACCATTTTAAAAATGACTGGAACAACTCACTTTCTCCGTAGCAGCGTTTTGGAGAGTTCCAGTTCTTCCACATCCTAGTCAGCACTTAGTACTGTTGGTCTTCTTACTTTTAGTCACTCTATAGTGGTTTCAAATTTCCTGATAATTAATGAACATGAGAGACTTTTCATGTGTTTATTAGTTATTGGATATGCAATTAACCTGAATATATTCAATATATTCAAATATATTGAAAAGGCCCTTTTTTCAATCCTTATGGTAGAACAGTGGTGATTTGCCCAGATTTCCACTTACCAAGCCAGGCCACCCATGCCCCCAGATGCTGTGAGTGACAACTGTCAACAGTTCGTGTTGCCCACCTACTCCAGAGAATTGGTCCTTTTCTAAGGGGGCTGTCTTCCCTGGGCAATTCCATATCCTCCAGGCATGTGACTATTAGTCATTCAGCTAGTGGATGAGTAACGCGAGGGAGCAAAAGACTGGCCTCCTTGGCTCAAGAAAGGTCAACCTATTGTGTGGTTTAAGCTTCTGAGTCCTAAGGATTAATCTGTAGCTAGCTTTACCCAAGACTGCGTCTTTGTTTAACTCTTTCTCCTTTACAATTCTGCTTCATTCTCTTCCTATATAGATTTTTTTCTGAAGTGCATGCTCTCAGTAAATCATGTACACTAAAAAACCTCTCTCAGGTTTTGCTTCTAGGGAACCCAACCTAACACCATTGTTCCTAGAAGTGCTTGTAGGCAGCAGACTCCAAGAACGTGATCCCAGGTTGTATCACTTTCTAGCAGTGTAACAGACCATGTCATCATCATTTCTGATAGTCTGTTACCATATGTAATAGAAGTGCACCTGCTAAGGCTTTCATCTGTGGTGAACTGGCATTGATATAGTGAAAGAATATGTATTACTTTGTGCATTATTTCTGACATTTTGAAGGTAGCAGAGGACTGTAAATTGGGTGGCTATTGTTTATTTCCACTGAAAATAGAAAGTCATAGGTTCAGGACTTGCCGTGCACGCTAAGTTGCTTCAGTCATGTCCAATGCTTTGCAAGCCTATGGACTGTAGCTCACCAAGCTCCTCTGTTCACAGGATCCTTTAGGCAAGAATACTGGAGTGGGTTGTCATGCCCTTCACCAGGGGATCTTCCAGACCCAGGGACTGAACCTACATCTCTTACATCTCCTGCATTGGCAGTTGCGTTCTTTACTGTTAGCACCATCAGGGAAGCCCCAGGCTGAGGACAATCAATCACAAATTTAAAGCAAAGTGTGAGAGTTAGAGGGCATCTTAACTGTCAAAGTGACCTCATTTCTTGTTAGTGAAGGAGGGAGAGAGATGATCAGGCACAGGACCTAATTTTTTTAAGCGTGACAGAACTTTGGAAAAGGCTGAATTCTCAGCCTAGCCCAGTGTTCTGTGCTAAAGATAGATCCCTTGTAGAGAAGGAGTGAGACTCTAAGACTTGATACGAAGTTGATGAACTGAAACAACCTGATTCCCTTGTGCTCTCTGATTCCCTTGCACTCTCCAGGTTTACAAAAATGACACCAACTCTCCACTGTAGAAAAATACAGTCTCCTTTTCTTGAAGACTATGAGAAAAGTAGCAATATTATGTTGGTTTTCCTCAGGTTCTGCCCTCAATTTGCTTCATGACTGCCAGTATTAAATTTAATCATGAACCAGATAGGCATGTGCTAGGAAACATAATAAAAGCAGTGATTATATGTTAAAAGGGTGTCAGGACCCAACCATTGATTTCTGACAGGAATTAGCAGAGTGTTCCTTGGAACAAATCCTGGGGATATTGGATCAAGGATGAAGGAGTAATATATGGAGGGGTGTGAAGGGCGATTTTTCAACATGAGGCTGTGGTCCCATGATGTAGAATTTAACATATAAATTCTAATATGTTAGACATCCAGATATCTTAGATACGTCAGAGATAATTGTAGTCAAGTGCTGGATTGGTCTTGGAACATATGGAAAGTTATGGCCCACGTTAAAACTGCCATGGCAGACAGGGGAGGAATAGATAAAAAAGTTCAAAGACTCTAAACTGACAGATTTAAACGTAGTGCAATTGACTAATTTCTTAACAGACACAATCTATCAAATTTTACACAGGAAAAATAACTAATCTGAATAAGCTGATTTCTCATAAAGAAATTGAATTGACAATTAATAATCTTACAAAAGAGAAAGCACCAGACCAGGTGATGTCATTGAAGTCTATCAGTTATCTAGGGAATAAATAATAGTCTTTCAGAAAACCTGGAGCACAGAGAGCATTTTCTAACACCTTCTATGAGGCTGTCATTACCTAATACCCAAACCAAGCAAAGACATTATAAAAAAAGAAAGCTACAGGGACTTCCCTGGTGGTTCAGTGGCTAAGACTTCATACTCCCAATGCAGGGATCCCAGGTTTGATTCCTGGTTGGGGAACTAGATTCCACATGCCACAACCAAGAGCTTGCAAGCCACAACTAAAAGATCCTGCATGCTGCAATTAAGACCTGGAACAGTCAAATAAATAAATATCTAAAAAATAGAAAGATAAAGAAGATAAAGCTACAGACCAATGTCTCTTGTGAATAGAGATGGAAAACCCTCAATACTATATTAGCAGATCAATTCAAGAATTTTATTATTTTTTTTAAATTTATTTTTAACTGGAAAATAATTGCTTTACAATGTTGTGTTGGTTTCTGCCATACAGAAACCATAGTTTGAAGTGTGTGTGAAGTATAGTGTGAAGCAGCTATAAATATATATATATATATATATATATCTCCAGGCTTCCTGGCTGGCTCATTGGTAAAGAATCCACTTGCCAATGCAGGAGACTCAGGTTTGACCTCTGGGTTGGGAAGAGCCCCTGGAGAAGGAAATGGCAACCCACTCCAGTATTCTTGCCTGGGAAATCCCGTGGATAGAGGAATGTGACAGGCTGTAGTCCCTGGGGTCATGAAAGAGTTGGACACAACTTAGTGACTAAACAACAACAATACATATATTCCCTGCATCTTGAGCCTCTCCCTCCCCACTGTCCCACCCCTCTAGGTCATCACAGAGCACTGGGCCGAACTCCTTGTGTTATAGAGCAGCTTCCCTCTATATCACCGTGACCAAGTGAGACTTATTATAGGTATGCAAGGCTGGTTCAGCATTTCACAATCAATCCATAAATTAATCACTTTAGCAGGCTACAGAAGAAAAATTATATGGTCATATCAGTAGATGCAGAAAAATCATTTGGCTAAAAATCCAATAGCCATTCATGATAAAAACTCTTAGCAGACTAGAAATAGAGGGATATTTCCTCAACTTGATAAAGAACATCTACAAAAACCTACAGCTAATAGTTAGTGATGATAAACTATATACTTTTTTCTTAAAATTGGGAACAAAGCAGGGATATCTCCCCTCTCACTCCTACTCAGTGTTGTATTGGAAGTCCTGGCTAATATAGTAAGACAAATAAATAATTAACAGACAAACAAACGAATAACTAATTTACATATTGGGAGGGCAGAAGTAAAACTATCTTTCTTCACAGATGATAGGATAGTCTGTGCAGAAAATTCCAAAGAACTGGTTACAAATACTCTTGGAACTAGCAAGTGATTAAAACAAGATCATAGACTACAAGGTTAATATACAAGAATCAATTGCTTTCCTATGTATCAACAATGGACAGTTGAAATTTGAAAATAAAACCATAACACCATTTATAGTATAACAAAAATTTAATGCTTAGGTATAAATCTATATATATACAAGACCTATTGGAGGAAAGCTATAAAACTCTGATAAAAGAAATCAAAGAAGATCTCAATAAATGTAGAGATATTCTACATCCATTGATAGGAAGACTCAGTATTGTTGCTGCTGCTGCTAAGTCGATTCAGTCGTGTCCAACTCTGTGCGACCCCATAGACAGCAGCCCACCAGGCTCCCTCATCCCTGGGATTCTCCGGGCAAGAACACTGGAGTGGGTTGCCATTTCCTTCTCCAATGCATGAAAGTGAAAAGTGAAAGGGAAGTCACTCAGTCGTGTCCGACTCTTAGCAACCCCATGGACTGCAGCCTACCAGGCTCCTCTGTCCATGGGATTTTCCAGGCAAGAGTACTGGAGTGGGGTGCCATTGCCTTCTCCTCAGTATTGTTAGTTCTTCTAAACTTGATTTATAGATTCAACACATTCTCAATCAAGATCTCAGCAATTTATTTTGTGGATATTGAAAAACTGATTATAAGGTTTTTGTGGACAGGCAAGAGACTAAGAATAACCAGTACAATATTGAGGAAGAACAAAGTTTCAAGGCTGACACTGCTGCTGCTGCTGCTACTAAGTCGCTCCAGTCATGTCTGACTCTGTGCGTCCGCATAGACAGCAGCCCACCAGGCTTCCCTGTCCCTGGGATTCTCCAGGCAAGAACACTGGAGTAGGTTGCCATTTCCTTCTCCAATGCATGAAAGTGAAAAGTGAAAGTGAAGTCGCTCAGTTGTGTCCGACTCTTTGTGACCCCATCGGCTGTAGCCCATCAGGCTCCTCCATCCATGGGATTTTCCAGGCAAGAGTACTGGAGTGGGGTGCCTGACTGAAAAACATGATAAAGCTATAATAATTAAGACAGGGTGGTATTACCAAGAAGAATAGACAAATAGATCAATGGAACAGAATAGAGAGCCAAGGAATATAGTCACCTGATCTTTGATGAAGGATCAAAGGCAATTTGAAGGATAAAATACAGTTTTTTCAACAAATGGTGCTGGCACAACTGGACATACACATGCAAAAAAACTCTAGGCATAGTCATTTCATCTTTCACAGAAATCAACTCAAAATGGGTTACAGGTCTAAATTAAAATGTTAAACTGCAAAACTTCTGGAGGATAATATAGGAAAAAATCTAGGTGACCTTGGATTTAATGCTATTTTTTTACATGTGTAACCAAAAGCATGGTACATGAGAGAAAAAAATAGTTGGACTACACTAAAACAAAAGGCTTCTGTATCAAAGAGATTGTAAAGAGAGTGAAAAGACAAGACTGTGAGAAAATATTTTAAAAACACATCTCTGATAAAAGACTTGTATCCAATATATATGCATGTATGTTCAGTTGTGTTTGACTCTTTGAGACCCCATTGACTGTAGCCCACCAGGCTCCTCTGTCCGTGGAATTTCCCAGCAAGAATACTGGAATGGGTTGCCATTTCCTTTTCCATGGGATCTTCCCAAGCCAGGAACTGAACCTGTGCTTCCTGTGTCTCCTGCATTACAGGTGGATTCTTTACCACTGAACCACCAGGGAAGCCCATCCAAAATACAAGAAGAACATTTAAAATGCAACAATAAGAAAACAAAAACAGCTCAATTTAAAAATGGGCCTAAGCTTTTCTGGTAACCGGCCTGAGGTGACCCCTAAAAATGGTGCGCTATTCACTCGACTCAGAAAACCCCACAAAATCATGCAAATCAAGAGGTTCAAATCTTTGTGTTCACTTTAAGAACACTCGTGAAACTGCCCAGGCCATAAAGGGTATGCATATCCGAAAAGCCACCAAGTATTTGAAGGATGTCACTTTAAAGAAGCAGTGTGTGCCATTCGGTCATTACAACGGTGGAGTTGGGAGGTGTGCACAGGCCAAACAGCGGGGCTGGACGCAGGGTCGGTGACCCAATAAGAGTGCTGAATTGTTACTACATGTGCTCAAAAATGCAGAGAGTCATGCTGAGCTTAAGGGCTTACATGTAGATTCTCTGGTCATTGAGCACATCCAGGTGAACAAAGCCCCCAGGATGCGGCGCAGGACTTACAGAGTTCACGGTTGGATCAACCCCTACATGAGCTCTCCTTGCCACATTGAGATGATCCTTACTGAAAAAGAACGGATTGTTCCTAAACCAGAAGAGGAGGGTGCACAGAAGAAAAAGACATCCCGGAAGAAACTGAAGAAACAAAAACTTATGGCCCGGGAATAAATGCTGCAAAAAATAAATGCAAATAAAAGTTAAAAAAAAAAAAAAAGAGCCTAAGATTTGAAAGATCTCTCACCAGAGTCAATATACAGATAAGCATATGAAAAAAACGCTCAACATCATATGTCACTAAATTTTTGCAAATTAAACAGAGATACCACCACATTACTAGTTATCTATTAAAATAGTGAGAATCCAAAACACTGACAACACCAAATACTGGCAAGGATGTGTGGAACGGCAGAAACTCTTGCTCCTTGTTGATGAGAGTGAAAAATGGTACAACCTTTATGGAAGACAGTTTGACAGCTTTTTATAAAGCTAAACATAGTCTTGGCATATGATCCAGTTATTGCACTTTGAAATACTTACAAATGAGTTGAAAACTTATGCCCACACAAAAACCTGCACATCTTTATTCATAATTTCTCAAAGCTGAGCCACCAAGATGTCCTTGACTGTAGCCCACCAGGCCCCTCTGTCCATGGAGTTCTCCAGGCGAGAATACTGGAGTAGGTTGCCCTTCCCTTCTCCAGGGTCAGTAGGTGTATAGATGGACAAGCTGTGGTACAAGATACCTATGCAGTGATAAAGAGGAATATGCTATCAAACTATGAAAAGACATAAACGCAACTTAGATGAGTATGGCTAAGTGAAAGAAGGGAGTGTGAAAAGGCTTCACACTGTATGGTTCCAATGGCATGCCATCTTGAAAAAGGTAAAACTATGGAGACGGCAATGGCAACCCACTCCAGTACTCGCCTGGAAAATCCCATGGGCAGGTCGCTGGGAATTGGACACCACTGAGTGACTTCACTTTCACTTTTCACTTTCATGCATTGGAGAAGAAAATGGCAACCCACTTCAGTGTTCTTGCCTGGAGAATCCCAGGGATGGGGGAGCCTGGTGGGCTGCCGTCTATGGGGTCTCACAGAGTTGGACACGACTGAAGTGACTTAGCAGCAGCAGCAGCATGGAGATAATAAACAGATCAGTGGTTGCCAGGAGTTTAGCTTTGGGGTTGTGTAGGTAAAGTATTAATATAAAGGACTTTTTTAGGTGGTGAAACTGTTTTCTATAATACTGTAGTGATGAATGCATGACACTGCGAGCTTGTCCAATCTGTGGAACGTTATAGCACAAAGAGTGAAACAGTGTACACAATAAAAAAATCATTTAGGACTTTGGAAGATCCCAGCTGTAATACAGAATGTAACAAACCAATCTAATTGCTTTGCAAATATATGAAACAGTCTCACCAAAGTGGGGGGAGGAGGTGGTGAAGCGGTTACTTTACTAATTTTGGAAATGAGTGTAGTTGGCCAAAAGAATTATACTAGGCTGCTTACTCTAGTTGATAAAATTATTTCTCACAAGGATTAGTTAGTTCTGTTGCTCAGTTGTGTCTGACTTTTTGCGACCCCATGACTGCAGCATGCCAACTTCCCTGTGCAGCCCCAACTCCTGGAGCTTACTCAAACTCATGTCCATTGAGTCAGTGATGCCAACCAACCATCTCATCCTCTGTCATCCCCTTCTTCTCCTCCCCTCAATCTTTCCCAGCATCAGGGTCTTTTCAGATGACTCAGCTGTTTGCATCAGGTGGCCAAAGTATTGGAGTTTCAGCTTCAGCATCAGTCCTTCCAATGAATATTCAGGACTGATTTCCTTTAGGATTGACAGCTTTGATTTCCTTATAGTCCAAGGGACTCATAAGAGTCTTCTCCAACACCACAGTTCAAAAGCATCAATTCTTTGGTGCTCAGCTTTCTTTATAGTCCAACTCTCACATCCATACATGTCTACTGGAAAAACTACAGCTTTGACTACATGGACCTTTGTCGTCAAAGTAATGTCTCTGCTTTTTAATATGCTGTCTAGGTTGGTCATAGCTTTTCTTCCAAGGAGCAAGTGTCTTTTAATTTCATGGCTGCAATCACCATCTGCAATCACCATCTCGGAGAAGGCAATGGCACCCCACTCCAGTACTCTTGCCTGGAAAATCCTATGGATGGAGGAGCCTGGTAGGCTGCAGCCCATGGGGTCGCTAAGAGTCGGACACGACTGAGCAATTTCACTTCCACTTTTCACTTTCATGCATTGGAGAAGGAAATGGCAACCCACTCCAGTGTTCTTGCCTGGAGAGTCCCAGGGATGAGGGAGCCTGGTGGGCTGCCGTCTATGGGGTCGCACAGAGTCAGACACGACTGAAGCAACTTAGCAGCAGCAGCAATCACCATCTGCAGTGATTTTGGAGCACCCCCCCCAAATAAAGTCTCTCACTGTTTCCGTTGTTTCCCCATCTATTTGCCGTGAAGTGATGGGACCAGATGCCATGATCTTAGTTTTCTGAATATTGAGTTTTAAGCCAAGTTTTCACTCTCCTCTTTCACTTTCATCAAGAGGCTCTTTAGCTCTTCTTCACTTTCTGTCATAAGCGTGGTGCCATCTGCACATCTGAGGTTATTGATCTTTCTCCTGGCAATCTTGATTCCAGCTTGTGCTTCATCCATCCTGGCATTTTGCATGATGTAGTCTGCATATAAGTTAAATAAGCAGGGTGACCATATATAGCCTTGATGTGCTCCTTTCCTGATTTGAAACCAGTCTGTTGTTCTATGTCCAGTTCTAACTGTTGCTTCTTGATCTGCATACAGGTTTCTCAGGAGGCAGGTCAGGTGGTCTGATATTCCCATCTGTTTAAGAATTTTCCACAGTTTGTTGTGATCCACACAGTCAAAGGCTTTGGCATAGTCAATAAAGCAGAAATAGATGTTTTTCTGGAACTCTCTTGCTTTTTCAATGATCCAGCAGATGTTGGCAATTTGATCTCTGGTTCCTCTGCCTTTTCTAAAACCAGCTTGAACATCTGGAAGTTCGTGGTTCATGTACTGATGAAGCCTGGCTTGAAGAATTTTGAGCGTTACTTTACTAGCCTGTGAGATGATTGCAATTGTGTGGTAGTTTGAACATTCTTTGACATTGCCTTTCTTTGGGATTGGAATGAAAACTGACCTTTTCCAGTCCTGTGGCCACTGCTGAGTTTTCCAAATTTGCTGGCATATTGAGTGCAGCACTTTCACAGCATCATCTTTCAGGATTTGAAATAGCTCAACTGGAATTCCATCACTTCCACTAGCTTTGTTCATAGTGATGCTTCCTAAGGCCCACTTGACTTCACATTCCAGAATATCTGGCTCTAGATGAGTGATCACATCATTGTGGTTATCTGGGTCATGAAGAGCTTTTTTGTTTAGTTCTGTGTATTCTTGTCACCTCCTCTTAGTATCTTCTGCTTCTGTTAGGTCCATACTATTTCTGTCCTTTATTGTGCTCATCTTTGCATGAAATATTCCCTTGGTATCTTTAATTTTCTTGAAGAGATCTATAGTCTTTCCCATTCTATTGTTTTCCTCTATTTCTTTGCATTGGTCACTGAAAAAGGCTTTCTTATCTCTCCTTGCTATTCTTTGGAACTCTGCATTTAAATGGGTATATCTTTCCTTTTTTCCTTTGCCTTTTGCTTCTCTTCTTTTCTCAGCTATTTGTAAAGCCTCCTCAGACAACCATTTTGCCTTTCTTTTTCTTGGGGATGGTCTTGATCACTGCCTCCTGTACAGTGTCACGAACCTCTGTCCATAGTTCTTCAGGCACTCTGTCTATCAGATCTAATCCCTTGAATCTATTTGTCACTTCCTCTATAAAATTGTAAGAGATTTGATTTAGGTCATACCTGAATGGTCTAGTGGTTTTCCCTACTTTCTTCAATTTAAGTTTGAGGTTGGCAATAAGAGTTCATGATCTGAGCCACAGTCAGCTCCTGGTCTTGTTTTTGCTGACTGTTTTAGAGCTTCTTCATCTTTGGCTGCAAAGAGTGTTATCAATCTGATTTCAGTATTGACCATCTGGTGATGTCCGTGTGTAGTGTCTTCTCTTATCTTGTTGGAAGAGGGTGTTTGCTATGACCAGTGAGTTCTCTTAGCAAAACTCTGTTAGCCTTTGACCTGCGTCATTTAGTATCCCAAGGCCAAATTTGCCTGTTACTCCAGGTGTTTCTTGACTTCCTACTTTTGCATTCCAGTCCCCTATAATGAAAAGAACATCTTTTTTGGGTGTTAGCTCTAGAAGGTCGGTCTTCATAGAGCCATTCAGCTTCAGCTTCTTCAGCATTACTTGTTGGGGCACAGACTGGATTATTGTGATATTGAATGGTTTGACTTGGAAATGAACAGAGATCATTCTGTTGTTTTTGAGATTGCATTCAAGTACTGCATTTTGGACTCTCTTGTTGACTATGATGGCTACTCCCTTTCTTCTAAGGGATTTTTGCCCACAGTAGTAGATATAATGGACATCTGAGTTAAATTCACCCATTCCAGTCCATTTTAGTTTGCTGATGCCTAAAATGCCGCTGTTCACTCTTGCCATCTCCTGTTTGATGACTTCCAATTTACCTTGATTCACGGACCTAACATTCCAGGTTCCTATGCAGTATTGTTCTTTACAGCATTGAACTTTACTTCCATCACCAGTCACATCCACAACTGGGTGTTGTTTTTGCTTTGGCTCTGTCTCTTCATTCTTTCTGGAATTATCTCCACTCATCTCCAGTAGCATATTGGGCACCTACTCACCTGAGAAGTTCATCTTTCATGTCCTATCTTTTTGTCTTTTCATACTGTTCATGGGGTTCTCAAGGCAAGAATACTGAAGTGGCTTACCATTCCCTTCTCCAGTAGACTACGTTTTGTCAGAACTCTCCACCATGACCTGTTTGTCTTGGGTGGACCTACATGGCAAGGCTCATAGTTTCATTGTTAGACAAGGCTGTGGTCCATGTGATCAGATTGGTTAGTTTTCTGTGATTGTGGTTTTCATTCTGTCTGTCCTCTGATGGATAAGGATAAGAGTCTTACGGAAGCTTCCTGATGGGAGAGACTTGCTGAGGGGGAAACTGAGTCTTGTTCTGTTGGGCAGGTAAATCTTTAATGCTCAGTAAATCTTTCATACAATTTCTGTTGATGGGCGGGGCTGTATTCCCTCCCTGTTGTTTGACCTAAGGCCAAACTATAGTGGAGGAAATGAAGGTCCCATGCATGTACTGCTGAACTCAGTGCTCCTGACCCTGCAGCAGGCCACTGCTGACCCATGCTTCCACTGGAGACTCCTGGACACTCATGGACACTCAGTGGATACTCAAGTCTGGGTCAGTCTCTTGTGGGGTAACTGCTCCTTTCTCCTGGGTCCTGGTGCACACAAGGGTTTGTTTGTGCCCTCCCAGAGTCTGTTTCCCCAGTCCTGTGTAAGTTCTAGCGGCTCTATGGTGGGGTTAATGGCGACCTCCTCCAAGAGGGCTTATGCCATACCCAGGTCTGCTGCATCCAGAGCCCTTGCCCCTGTGGCAGGCCACTGCTGACCCATACCTCTGCAGGAGACACTGAGACACAGTTCTGGCTCAGTCTCTGGGGTGTCTGGATCCTGGTGTGCACAAAGTTTGTCTGAGCCCCCTGAGCATCTCTGGCGGGTATGGGGTTTAATTCTAAACATGATTTCACCACTCCTACCATCTTGCTGGGGCTTCTCTTTTGCCCTTGGACGTATGGTATCATTTTTTGGTGGGATCCAACATTCTTCTGTTGAGAGTTGTTTAGCAGCAAGTTGTAATTTTGGAGTTCTCACAGAAGTGATGAGCTCATGTCCTTCTTCTCCGCCATCTTTTTATCTGTTTTAACAACTACAGATATGAATCCAAGACTTATGGTTTTTTGACTTTACAAAGGTATGAAAAGCTATGAATTCAGTTTCAAGGCACTGCCAAAGATCTGTACAGCTTCATTATTCTGAAACTACTATATGTGTATATTAGAATTTAGCAATGAGCAAGGTGTATTACTGTTGGAGGTTACAGATAAGCAAAGGGGAAGAGGCTGGAATGATTCATGGGTAGTAACCTAGAAGTGGAGACATTGGTGTGAATTCATATTTACCTTAATATGTACACACAGATGGTTGCATATAGAAATATTTATAGATGAGTGTATATATGTACAGGTTACTATGAATGAAAATTTCTTTGCTCTGTTGGTTGAGGGGTCCTAGAAGCAAAGGCCTCTCAGTAGCAATGAGCACAACTATCACCCAGGGGTTGGTATATAATTTTCCAGTAAAAGCAACCAGGGTGCCTTGCAGAAATGGCTGACTCTAGGACTGGAGCAAGAAATACATAAGATAAGCTTGGAGTATCTTACAGTGCTAGAAAGTGAGGAAGTTCTCAAAGTATTAAAAAGCCTACAATGATAAGGGTATGTCAAAGGGACATAAGAACAAACTGAAAGAGCTCAGTGGCCAAAACTAGAATAATCCGGGCAGCACAATAAAGTAATAATGCATTATAACACCAAGTATAAAAAAAACCCCATGAGTCCATACTGATATAAACAAATAATTAAATAAGTAGATAACTGGGAAAAGAGACAAATCTCTGCAGAAAAATTCCAAATAATTTATGTAGGTACTCCACTATCAAGGAGGTGGAGGATAATGCCTTCATCTTTAGGTTTGGGCTGCATATAATGCCTTCCTTCTAAAAGTACAATATACAAAGGAGGAAAAGAATATCTTTAGTGGAGAATCTTGACAAACACTATCTCAGGTGAGTGATCAAGGTTAACATCAATAGTGAAAGTCATGTTGGTAGTATGTACCATCAATATGATGTGATGAGAATGGCACTTCAACTATGGTTTTACTCCCTCAAACCCGTTTGAGAAACATCAGACAATCTCCACTGATAAAACATTTTTCAGAATACCTTACCAGTACTCAAGGACTTCCCTGTAGCTCCGATGATAAAGAATCTACCTGCAACACAGGAGACCCGGGTTCGATCCCTGGGTTGGGAAGATCCTCTGGAGAAGGGAATGGCAACCCTCTCCAGTATTCTTGCCTGGAGAGTCCCATGGACAGAGGACCCTGGCAGGCTACAGTCTGTGGGGTTCCAAAGAGTCGGACATGACTAGTGACTGACACTACTTACCAGTACTCCTCAAAACTGTCAAGATAACCAAAGCTAAAAGTTTCAGAAAGTGTTACAGCTGCGAGGAGTCTTGGGAGACCTGATAACTAAACATAATATATCATTCTGGAACAGAAAAAAGAGATGTAGGTAAAAACTAAGGAAATCTGAATAGTATGGTCTTTAGCTAATAATAATATATCAATATGGTTCAGTAATTACTACAGCTGTAGCAGTTTTAGGGCTTCCCTGGTGGCTCAGATGATACAGAATCTGCCTACAATGTGGGAGACCTGGGTTCAATTCCTGGGTCAGGATGGCAGGGCAACCCACTCCAGTATTCTTGCCTGGGGAATCCCCATGGACAGAGGAGCCTGGTGGGCTACAGTCCATGGTATCACAAAGAGTTGGACATGACTGAGCAACTAAGCACAGCACAGTAGCATTTTTAAGATGCTGATAATAGGGAGAACTGGTTGTGGAGTATATGAGAACTTGCTGTACTGTCTTTACAGTTTTTATGTATATATAAAACTCTCCTAAAAACAAAAAGTTTTTTAAAAGTAAAAAAACTGATAACTCCTTTATTAGAGTTTCTTTAGTGACATTTTAATATTGAATAAATCAACTCCCTCATCTCCAGAATGTGAAAATGTTAATGGGCTCAACATTCCAATTAAAAGGCAGAGTGAATTAAAAAAAACCAAGTTCTTCTGGAAACTCAAACATTTAAATATAAATTCTAGGTAAGTTGGCAAAGTAAATGGATAGAAAAAGATATGCGATGGAAACAGGAAAAGGAACAATGCTTAAGCAACTATGTTAATATCAAGCAAAATAAACCTTGAAATAAATTTTACTTTCACTTATTCTTCTTCTGATCTTCTTTTTCTTGTCTAGATCCAACTTTTTGACCTATAAAATTTTTCTTCTCCCTGAAAAAGTACTTTTAACATTTCTTTTAGGGAAGTCTGTTGTTATTTGAATTTCCTCAGCTTTTGTTTTCTTCTGAGAAAATCTTTATTTTTATTTCACTTTTGAAAGATAATAACTTTGCTGAATATATAAGTCTACACTGGTGGTTTTATTTTTCTCAGTTTTTTAAAGATTTCACTCCACTCTCTCATTAAGATAGTTTATGAGAAGTCTACTGTAATTCCTGTCCTCGTTCATGTAGCGAGAAGGTGGGTTTTTTTCTCTTCTCTGGCTTCTTTCAAATTTCCTCTTTGTCTTTAGCTTTTTGTCTTTTGTCATTTGAATATGATAGCCTAGGTGTGTGTGTGTGTGTACGTGTGTGTGTATGTGTGTGTGCGTATGTGTGTGTACATGTGTTGATAGTTATTCTGCTTGAAGTTGTCTGAGCTTCCTAGATTTGTGGTACTGTGTCTGTCATAGTTTTGGTAATTTTTGGTTATTATTACTTCAGATATTTCTTCTGCTCTTTTCTGTTTCCAGTTATGCATCTGTGACACCTTTTGGAGTTATCCCACAGTTCTTGGATTTTTTGTTCTTTTTCCTATTTGTGCTTCAGTTTGTGAAATTTATACTGATAGATCTTCAAGTTTACAGATGCTTTCCATGGCCACGTTGAGTCCACTGATGGCATCCCAGGCAGTCTTTGTTTCTGTTAGAATTGTTTTTCGAACCTTTCTTTTTAATTCTTTCTTAGAGTTTCCATCTTTCAGCTTTTTCCACTTAAAGTCTTTAACATATTACTCATTTGTTGTTGTTCAGCTGCTAAGTCGTGCCCAAGTCCTTGTGACCCCATGGACTGCAGCACTCCAGGCTTCCTTGTCCTTCAGTATCTCCTGGAGTTTGCTCAGACTCATGTCCATTGAGTTGGTGATGCCATCCAGCCATCTCATTCTCTGCTATCCCCTTCTCCTGCCTTCAGTCTTTCCCAGCATCAGAGTCTTTGCAATGAGTCTGCTCGTTGCATCAGGTGACTAAAGTATTACTTGTGGTTATTTTAAATTCCTTGTCTGATAATTCCAAAATCTGTGTCATATCTGAATCTGATTCTTGGTTTGTTTTTATAGACTGCAATTTTTTTTCTTGCCTTTTAATCATGACTTGCAGTTTTATTCTGGAAATCTAGACAACTCATCAGGTAATAGGAAATGAGCCTTTTAATGTGATTAAAAAAAATTAATCTGCCTTACAGTTAGGTTCTGTTTAATGTTTACTGTAAGTGTAGGTGACAGAGGATTTTAATTCCCCTAATGTCTTTGATTTTGTCTTTCCTGTTGCCTTTTGGGGTCCTTGACAACTTCCCTGAGACTCCTTAGATAGAGTCTCAATTTTGTAGTTCATTGAGCTAAATTCACCAATATCCTGGAGTCTGATGGTATAGTAGAAAGATGTGAAGTAGCATTTTATAATCTTGAAATTAAATCTTCTTCCTTTCGTGCATCTATGTCATTGGGTTGTGACCTTCACAAATTGTTCTCCAGTAGTATAGCCCTCCTTGGATTACTTTCTCTAGCTGTAGCATCTATTTATTTGAAGTCATGACTGGTTTTGACTGTTTTTTCCCCCACCTAAGTGGAGACAAGATGGACTCAGGGACTATGTTTGGAGGAATGCTATTACTGCAGATGGGATAAAGATCTAGAAAAGTCTTTTCCAGTGTAAGTAAACCTTTGTTATAGAGAAGGCTCTGAGCATATTTCATAATGATTACCCCACCTGCCATAGCCATAAAGGGAACTTTTGGGGATCCTCACTGTGATAACTTAGTGGGGTTCCTAGATGTAAATTCAGTCCAGTTCAGTTGCTCAGTCATGTCCGACTCTTTGCAACCCCATGGACTGCAGCATGCCAGACTTCCCTGTCTATCACCAACTCCTGGAGCTTGCTCAAGCTCATGTCCATCAAGTCGGTGATGTCGTCCAACCATCTTGTCCTCTGTGGTCCCCTTCTCCTCCTCCCTCCAATCTTTCCCAGCATCAGGGTCTTTTCTAAGGAGTCAGTTCCTCTGCATCAGGTGGCCAAAGTATTGGAGCTTCAGTTTCAGCATCAGTCCTTTCAATGAATATTCAGGGTTAATTTCCTTTAGGATTGACTAGTTTATCTCCTTGCAGTCCAAGGGACTCTCAAGAGTCTTCTCCAACACCACAGTTAAAAACATCAATTCTTCAGTGCTCAGCTTTATTTATGGTCCAACTCTCACATTCATATGTGACTACTGGAACAACCATAGCTTTGACTATACAGTGGTCCTAGATGTAAAGCCTCTGAAAATTTGGAGGCACCTCTAAGACTGAGGGTTTCAGGAGACTTACTATTATGGAAGTCTGCACTCAGCTTCCAGTAGCTCATCAAAATTTCCTTTTAAGTGTTTCTACAAGTTTATGGCCCCAGTGACTTCCCCTCCAGTTGGTCAGATCTCAGCTGTGACTTTCAAGATTCTTCTGTCCTTCCAGATCTTGAGGTGGTGGTGGTTTGCCTTAAAGCTTTGGTTCTCTGATGGATCCAAGAAAAGTTATTGGTTTTCAAGTTGTTCAACTTTTTCTTGATGTGATGGCAGCAGTGTTGACTTTCAAGCTCTTCATACGCTGGTGCTGATACTGTAAGATGTCTTATGACATTTAATTATTGATATGATTGGATTTGGGCCTACCAGTCTATTGTTTTATCTTGCCCCTCTGTTTTTTTTTTTCTTTTTTAAAGATTTTATCTTTTAGAGCATTTTCAGGTTCACAACCAAACTGAACAGACTGTACAGAGATTTCTCATATATCCCTTGTCCTCGCACAAGCATAGCCTCTTCTATTATCAACATCCTCAACCAGAGTGGTACATTTGTTAAAACTGCTGAACTTACATGGATACATTATCACCCAAAGTTCATATTTTTTGTTAGGGTTCACTCACTCTTGGTGTTTTGACAAGGGTATAATGATATGTAGTTCTCATTATATTAATAATGTTGTATAGAATAGTTTAATAGTCCAGTAATTCTTCTGTGCTTTACTGCTTTTTGTTTTTCAATTCCCTTCCCCACGGTTTATTTTACCTTCAATTTGATTACTTAACGATTTTTAGAGTTCTATTTTTAATTTATTATATTGACTTTTAGCTGTGCTTTCCCTTTTTGTGGCTCTTATAGGGTATTACAGTATACACTTTAAACTTTTTACCATCTTCTTTGACTTGGTACTGTGTAGCTTCGTGTAACAATGCAGATCCATTGTAATGATATAGATCCTTTTACTGCCGCCTCATGATTGTTGGCAGTCGATCCTCTTAGTTGTCTTTTGTCTCCATTGTCTTTATATCACCTTCGTTCTAGAAGGATACTTTGCTATGTATAGACTTCTTGGTTGAGAGTTCTTTTGCTTTTGGTATTTCAGAGATCTTGCCCCGTTGTCTTTTGTCTTTCACAGTTTTGGATGAGAAGTCAGAATAACTTAGGTTTTCTAAGGTTGCTTTCAATATTTTTCCTTTGTATTTGATTTTCAGCATTTTGATGTGTTGACTCTTGGTTTTCTTTGCATTCGTCCTGAACTGGTCTCTTAAATCTGTAGATTTACATCTCTCATCAAATTTGAGACATTTTCAGCTATTATTTTTTCAGTTTTTTTACTTCTCCATTCTCTTCATTTCTTTCTTCTGCTTCTGTTAATATGAGCTTGTTATTTTTTTCTTTAACTTGCTGTATTGAGGATTGCATTAATTGACTTTTAAATGTTGGAACAACTTTGCATACCTGATTGTGGTTTATAGTACTTCAAGTTCACTATTTTCAGTTTCACTAACACAATTCTTTTTTTTTTTTTAATTTTCTAACATTTATTCTGGTACCAATAAAGAAATGTTACATTTGCTTTTATAGTATTTAGATTGCAGAGGCCCAGAAACTGATTTATATGGTCCCCACTCCAGTGTTCTTGCCTAGAGAATCCCAGGGACAGCGGGGCCTGGTGGGCTGCCGTCTATGGGGTCGCACAGAGTCGGACATGACTGAAGCGACTTAGCAGCAGCAGTATCAGCAGGAGCACTGTGAAGGAGCATTCTTTCATTCTTTTATTTATTTATTTTTAATGTTTCTGTTTTTTAATTAATTAATTTATTTTAATTGGAGGCTAATTACTTTACAATATTGTAGCCGTTTTTGCCACACATTGACATGAATCAGCCATGGGTGTACATGTTCCCCATCTTGAAACCCCTCCCCCACCTCCCTCCCCATCCCATCCCTCAGGGTCATTCCAGTGCACCAGCCCTGAGCACCCTGTCTCACGCACCAAACCTGGGCTGGCTATCTGTTTCACATATGATAATATACATGTTTCAATGCTATCCTCTCGAATCATCCCACCCTCGCCTTCTCCCATAGAGTCCAAAAGTCTGTTCTTTACATCTGTGTCTCTTTTGCTCTCTCGCATATAGGGTCATCATTGCCATCTTTCTAAATTTCATATATATGCGCTTTAGTATACTGTATTGGTGTTTTTCTTTCTGACCTTACCTCACTCTGTATAATAGGCCCCAGCTTCATCCACCTCATTAGAACTGATTCAAATGCATTCTTTTTAATGGCTGAGTAATATTCCATTGTGCATATGTACCACAACTTTCTTAGCCATTCGTCTGCCAGTGGACATCTAGGTTGCTTCCATGTCCTGGCTATTGTAAACAGTGCTGCAGTGAACATTGGAGTACACGTGTCTCTTTCAGTTCTGGTTTCCTTGGTGTGTATGCCCAGCAGTGGGATTACTGGGTCGTATGGCAGTTGTATTTGCAGTTTTTAAAGGAATCTCCACACTGTTCTCCATAGTGGCTGTACTAGTTTGCGTTCCCACCAACAGTGTAAGAGGGTTCCCTTTTCTCTGCACCCTCTTCAGCATTTATTGTTTGTAGACTTTTTGATAGCAGCCATTCTGACTGGCGTGAGATAGTATCTCACTGTGGTTTTGATTTGCATTTCTCTGATAATAAGTGATGTTGAGCATCTTTTCATGTGTTTGTTAGCCATCTGTATGTCTTCTTTGGAGAAATGTCTGTTTAGTTCTTTGGCCCATTTTTTGATTGGGTTGTTTATTTCTCTGGAATTGAGCTGCATGAGCTGCTTGTATATTTTTGAGATTAATTTTTTGTCAGTTGCTTTGTTTGCTATTATTTTCTCTCATTCTGAAGGCTGTCTTTTCACGTTGCTTATAGTTTCCTTCGTTGTGCAAAAGCTTTTAAGTTTAATTAGGTCCCATTTGTTTATTTTTGCTTTTATTTCCATTACTCTGGGAGGTGGGTCATAGAGGATCCTGCTGTGATTTATGTCAGAGAGTGACTAACACAATTCTTTATCAATTTTATTACAAGCCAATCTTGTGTATTTTTACTTTAGATATTGTGTTTTTCAGTCTAAGAATTTCTATTTCTTTTGTATTTTCTGTTTCCTTCCTGAGATTGTTACCCTTTGGTTGATTTGAAGTATATTTGCCTTTGCCTTATTGAGCCTTGTTAGTCTTTATTTTGGGCTTTCCTGGTAGCTCAGACAGTAAAGAATCTGATGCAATACAGGATACCTGGGTTCGATCCCTTGGTTGGGAAGTTCCCCTGAAGGAGGGCATGGCAACCCACTTCAGTATTCTTGCCTGGAGAATCCCCATGGACAGAGGAGCCTGGTGGGCTACAGTCCATGGGGTTGCAAAGAGTTGGACATGACTGAGTGACTTAAGCACAGCACAGCAGTCTTTATATTACTCATTTGATAATTCCATCATTTGGTTTAACTCAAGGTTGGCTTCTGTTTATCATTTTCCCCCTTGAGAATGAGTCAAATTTATCTAGTTCTTTTTATATAATAGGTAATTTTGGTTTATATCCTGAATACTGTGAACATTATATTGTGTATACTCTGAATTCTGTTATACTTCTCCAAATATTATTCATGTTTCTGTGTTAGCAGATGGTTTACTTGGTTAGATGCAAATAATCAATTAATTTAAGACTCTATTTTATTGATGTTTTCAATAAACTTTGAGAATAACTTCATCTTTCCTGTGGTATGAGGCAGATTGAGTTTTATTTTTTTAGGTTCAGCCACAAGTTGCTCTGAGTTTGCCATGCACATTCATAGTTTAGAGGTCAGCAAAAGACTAGGGCCAGCTGGACTTCATTTGTAGTCCAGGGGTTAAGAATTCACTTGCCAGGGCAAGGCTTGTGGGCTCACTCCCTGTTCCAGGAAGATTGTATATGTTATGGGACAACTAAGCTTGTGTACCACCAGTTGTGAACCTGTACTCTAGAGTCCATGAGCTGTAGCTACTGAGCCCACGCATCTTAGAGCCCAGGCTCTGCAGCAGGAGAAGCCACTGCAACAAGAAGCCTTCACACTGACTACAGAGTAGTCCCACTTGCCGCAACTAGAGAGTAGCCCCTGCTCACAGTCCAAGACCCACCATAGCCAAAAAAAAATAGACTAGGGCAAGTTTGTGTACAGACTTTAGTGTATACCTTCTTTCTGTCTTTTAAATTTTTTTTAGAATTCCAACCCCCCCCCCCCCAACACTTTCTTTTTTTCCATATCTTAGGTTGCTTTGGCTCTGTCCTCTGGTTCTTCAGACAAGAAAGAGGGTTTTCTAAGTAAGTTTTAGCCATTCTGTAACTGGCAATGACAGCAGCCTGTTGTCAGAGTAAAATCACACAAATAGAAGACTCAGGCTGTACTGTCCGTCTCTTTCATATTCTAACGTCCTTCCAATATCTGCCTGATCTTAACTGTAGAATTTTGAGGTTGTTGTTCTCCTGTTTTCATTCATCATTTATATTTATTTTCAGGTAGTTTTGTACATAAGGATTGTAATCCGCCATACTGAAAACAGAACACTTTTCAGCCTCTGACTTCTATTGCTAGTCTCTAATTTGTACCACAGCTCAATGACTTCCAAAAAACTATGCTTAATTTCTGAAATTCCATTGCCTTACCAGTAAAATGGAGTCTTAAATGAACTGAGATGTGTAAAATATTAGGCAGCAAAAATATTGATTTTATTTTTCCTGTATCTCTTTCTTCTCTTTCATAGTGAGGTTCAGTCTCTAATCAGGTTCAGTCTCTAATCCTGGATTGTCCATGTTCAAAATCCAGCCTGAAACCATAATTTCTGGCAGCATCTCTAGAGTAGAGACTATTAACTTTTTTTATTCTATTCTATTTAGATGACATCTCTCCCAACATCTTCAGATAGTAGGAATAAGTAAGACAGGAGGCAGTTATCTTAAGACAGTAGCTTAAAATTGAACAGCAAACATCTCTTTTCAAAAATTTATTTATTTTTGGTTGTGCTGAGTCTTCATTGCTTCATGGGCTTTTCTCTAGTTGTGGTGAGCAGGGGCTACTCTCTAGCTGTGCTGCGTGGACTTCTCATTGCAGTGATTTCTCTTGCTGAGCGCGGGCTCTAGGCCCAGGGACTCAGTAGTTGCGGCTTGCAGGCTCTAGAGCGCAGGCTCAGCTGTTGTGGCTCCTGGGCTTAGTTGCTCCACAGCATGTGGGATCTTCTTGGACCTGATTGAACCCATGTCTTGTGCATTGGCAGGCGGATTCTTTACCACTGAACCACCAAGGAAGCCCCAACATCTCTTTTCTTATAAATCTTTTAGGTATTCCCACCACTCTCCCAATATTAGGCAGTTTTAGTAGATCATTCCTCCTATCAGAACTCCTCTGTATTGCTCTTCTCCCATTTTTTTTAAATTCAGATTTTCGCTAGCTAGTTCACTGACCTTCCTTTTGTATTATTCATTTCATATGCAAAGGAGTTAGTTATAATATTGTCTCATTCCCAGTTAATACTCCAAAAGTTTCTTTTTCTCCCCCCACAAATAAAATGGCCATCAAATGTTGGGTTAATTGAACATATCTTTACCCCAATGAAGACTACTGTGACCAACTCTTAAGCAAGGATTTTTATTGCTTTTTTTTTCTTAATTCCCATTACATTCATTCTAGTAAGGGAGTGAGAATGACATACACTGCTTTACAAAATCGTCTTTGTACTTCTGATATCCAATAAGGTCTGAGAACTGAAAGTTTTCCTGCAAGGTTGGTACAGATGCATTTGGATGCAACACCCAGCTGCAACTAATGTGTATCTTTCATTATCAGTTTAGTGTAAATATTCATGCCTGTTGCTACAGAAATATCGACGTGCTCAGTTGTGGGGTATTCGTATTATATAGTACCACACCTGTAGTACCTATCTAAAACCTGAAAATTTATGAATTCTGAAACACATCTTGCCCTAAAAGTTTTGGGGGAGCGGTTATAGCATGGAAGAATGCTTTAGAACATGTTGATGTATATTTTATATTGGAAAATTATATTCCATAAAAGCAATTATTTGGAAGTATATTTACTATTGAATTACCTAACTCACTACAAATTAAATTCAAACATAGTGAAACCAAGCCATCATTAATTCATATTTAAATGGCAAGAAAAGCAGCATTTTCAAAACCACAACCTACTTGTCAATAACATATGTTGATTACCAAAACTGCAGGAATTCAAACTTTCTGTACATTTGCATGCAAAGTATAAAAGTATCAACATTTAAAAAATTGAATGATAGACTTGATAGAAAAATAGGTCCTCAGAAAGCTGTAAGAATGGGTTAATGTTAACTGTGAATGTATCATTTTAGTGTCTTTGATTAGTCCTTTTACTAGATACAAGGCAGTGCCTCTTGGTCATAAGGTATGTAAAAACGGAAGTCGAAAGAATTTCCCTTCTCACTCTTAATGCAGAATTTTCATTTTTATGTTTTATTCTTGACACATTAGAATTATCTGGTAGGCCAGGAACCATACTATTAATATAAAAGTCATCAATCTAGAATCATAGTTATCATGTTGAAGAGGTGGTGGTATTTGGTGGCAGGATTGAAGAAGGATGGTAAGAACAAATTTTTCAACATAACACAGTCATGGAATTAACATTAAAAAATATAAGGAATATATTCTCTATGACTGTACTTTGATGCACATGCAAATGGCCCGGAAAACCCCATTTTCCCACTGTTTTATCACAATTACAGATGGGTAATTGGGCCTTACCCATGGGTGGGTGTTTTAAAATGTGCGCAGGAAGGTAAATTCCATTGTAGCAACAATTGCTATTTAAACCTCTGAGCATTGTATTGACACATCTTTGGGACCCTAACTTAAATCACCATTGCTCTTGGTTAGATGTATATATTTTCATTTTTCTTGGTTTTCTTTTTTCTTTTCTTGGATTAGAGAGCTGTAAACATCTTGATCTTTTACTGTTTTCCTAATGCCACTCTCAGGTTCCTTTCTTCAAATATTTAATGGCTAGCTCTTTTTGTTCAGGTGTCAGTTTAAATATTACCATCCTTTTTTTTCCTCCTGAATCTTCCTTTGTTTTATTTTCATCACAATACTTTTTTCATGATACTTAAAACTATGTTAAATGTTTATTTCCAGTCTGTCATCATGCCCTACCCCACGTAGACTCCAAACAGGAAGTGACCTTGTACCTTCACTAAACTGCTTGTGCAAGAAGGCACTTAATAAATATTTGTTGAATAAATGAATTAATGTGTGAATGAATAGATCAGAATCAAAGTGCAGGAAAATTACACGTATTTGCACTGGGTGGTAATGTCAGTTTCACTGTTGGTTAACTCTATCTCAGACATTTCAAATATCCAGTATACATTTTTAATGTGATGTGTTTAGATTTTAACTTAAAGACTTTAAAGCTGGGAGCGATCCTCAAAAAACTGAAAATAGAACTACCATTTGATCTAGCAATGCCACTCCTATGTATATAGACAAAGAAAATAAAATATAATTCAGAAAAATATACATACCCAAATGTTCATGCCAGTGTTGTTTACACTAGCCAAGATATGGAAGCAACCTCAGTGACCACAAACAGATGAATGGATAAAGAATATGTGGTATGTGTACACACACACACTGGAATACTACTCAGCCATGAAAAAGAATAAAAATGTTGCCATTTGTAGCAACATGGATGGACCTGGAGGGCATAATGCTAAGTAAAGTAAGTTAGAGAAAGACAAACACTGTATGTTATCACTTGTGTGTGTAATCTAAAAATAAAACAAATTAATGAATATAACAAAACAGAAATAGACTCAGTTATAGAGAACAAACTAGTAGTTACCAGTGGGAAAGTGAAAGAGGTAGGGGCAAGGTAAGGGTAAGGGATTAGGAGGTACAAGTGAAAGTCACTCAGTCATGTCTGACTTTTTGCGACCTCATGGAATATACAGTCCATGGAATTCTCCAGGCCAGAATACTGGAGTGGATGGCTTGTTCCCTTCTCCAGGGGATCTTCCCAACCCAGGGATCGAACCCAGGTCTCTCACATTGCAGGCGGATTCTCTACCAGCTGAGCCACAAGGGAAGCCCAAGAATACTGGAGTGGGTAGCCTATCCCTTCTCCATTGGATCTTCCCAACCCGGGAATCCAACCCGGGTCTCTTGCATTGCATACGGGTTCTTTTCCAACTGAGCTATCAGGTAAGGCCAGGAGATACAAAGTACTATGTATAAAATAAATAAGCTATACGGATATATAGCACAGGGAATTTTAAACAAACAAACAAACAAACCAACCCAGAGTGAATAATCAAAGTACTGTCCTCCAGCAGTGTCTCAAAAACTACATGATTATTTCAAATGCTTACCTCTTAACAGTATACATCTAAAAATGGCAGTCAACTTATAAGCACAGCATTCAGAGACATGAAATCTAGTGATTCTCAAGGCTGGCAAAGTATTCCTTCTCTCCTTTTTCTGATTTCTCACTGCAGAAAGCTAGATAGAGTTGAACTGTGTTCCTGGTTAGTGTAACTAGGGTTGGGCTGATGTCCTGTGGATTAGGACAAGTCATGCCAGTCTCAAGATGTAGAATGTTTTGCAGTGTAAAGGATAAATATGAGGTTCAAGAATAAGATGGTAGTATAATGTATTGGTTAAACAATTGAACAATAATAGGAAATAAAACCAAGGCCAGGAACTGAGTAAGGTAGCTCAGGAAAATTGTTAGAAGAGTCTGTGACTCATTGCTTTTGTCCACTAAGCTTATGATGCAGGAGAAGATTGAATGATGTAAAGGAACAGATTTGAGTAAGGCATAAAGACAGATAGATTGAGAGATTTCTCTGGCTGTCCCGTGGTTAAGCCTTCATCTTCCAATGCAGGGGGTGCGGGTTTGATCCCTGGTCAGGGGGCTAAGATCCCACATGCTTTGAGACCAAAAAACCAAAATGAAAACAGAAACAATATTATAACAAGTTAAATAAAGACTTTAAAAATGGTCCACATCAAAAGCAGTCATAAGAAAAAAAAGATATATTGGAAAGAACACTAAACTTGTCCTCTAGTCCTTAAGATATACAACCTGAGGAAATGATCTAACTTGTTTGAGTATGTTTCTACATTCATAACATGCAAATATATGCTTCAATGTGTGTGTGTGTGAAAATTAAATAAAACTAATTTCACCTGGTACCTAGAGGATTTGTTAGGGTTGTTGAAAAGTTATGAATGCTAGATCAACACTTAAGGTCTATTCACCTTTAGAAGGACTGCCCTGTTGGCTTAGCGGTATAGAATCTGCCTGCCAATGCAGGAGATGCAGATTTGATCCCCTGGGTTGGGACTATCCCCTGGAGAAGGAAATGGCAACCCACTCTGGTATTTTTGCCTGGGAAATCCTGTGGACAAAGGAGCCTGGCAGGCTACAGTCCATGGGGTCACAAAAAAGTTGGGCATGACTTAGCGACTGAACACCACCACCACCACTTTTAGAAAAGCTATATACTTGGAATATAGCCAGGGATTTGGAGATAACAATCTTCGTGTTTATCATTATACAAACATATATTGAGTGCCAGTTTTTGTAAAGTACCTTACTAAGTAATCATGACTCACAGATAAAAGAAATATAATCTAATAGAGAAAGTAAGATATGTATATTACATTGTAAATAACTGCAATTTAAAATAGAAAGTAATTAATACAAGAAGAGAAGATAAAGGTGCCATAAGCATTAGAAGACAGAGTAAGAATGTCATCTGAGGCTATGTGGAACACAAAAAAGGCAAAATGGAGAGTGAAGTGTGGATGACATTTCTTTTACCAATCAATGTGACACAGGTATATAGTAAATGATAGTTTTAAGTATATTTTTTTCTGATTTTTCACGCTAATGTTTTAAAATTTGTTTTTCTCTAGTCGTATAATGAATTTTAAAGTTTTCTTTTTATTTTTAAAAAATAATTTTTTGCCATTTACAGTCTATAATGTATCTGTTAAGCCTGTGATGATTTGTAAGGAGATCTGAGTAAGCCCAGAATAGTCTTAGCGATGGATTAAATTTTGAGTGGCTTCAATTCTTCTGATAGAAAATGTGAGACTGTCACACTTGAGAACTAGTTTCTCAGCAACATAAACAGTTGGCTTTGGGAACATCTTGTTCTAAAGCAAATGCTCAAAGTGTCTTGATTTAAGCAAATTTATTTAGAAAGTGAGTGGGGTTGAATCTTATACAACTGTTTGATTAAGTTTGACATTATTATGAGAGGGATACTTACTAAAAGGTACGGCTGCAACTGACAGAGAAGTTCCAAAGGAGAGATTTTTTAAAAATATAGAACATGAAAAGTGTTTCAAAGTAAAAGCTAGTGAAGTCATGAAAATTGCTAACCTTTGGAAGACAATTCTGAACTCTTTTCAGAAAAAAGTCATGTACAACTCAACTACCTTCCTGGGATTTGAATCTCAACCCCTTACTTAGTTGCTTTCAGCTCCCCACATATATTATTTACTGTCCAATCTTGGACTGAAAAAATATAAAAGTCCTGACTTTCTATAATTACAACTTGTACCATCATTTACATGAAAAAATTATACAAAGCTCAATTACTTGGAGTGGAGGGCGGGCAAGTCTGAATGGTTGAAAAGTTCAAACGCTAGATCTAAAGAAAAGCATTATTTTTCAAAAGCACAGAATACTTTGAATTACCTGTAAACAAAGCTTTGTCAAGGTGAGAGAAGGCCTGCTGTGTTTTGGTGAATAGATAAGATGACATTTGAAATAATACATTAATTGTTTATATGCAAATGAATGCTGTTATATGTGCTTGAAAACAGTTTGTTCTCGTAAGTAGGTCAAGCATTCCCCCCTGAATCCTTGTTTATATCAGAGAGATTTAACTGACATAATTTGCTTTCTTTACAAATATGGCAAAGGAAGCTGAGGTCAGATATCACAGATTACAAGTTCAGTTCAGTCACTGAGTCGTGTCCGACTCTTTGCGACCCCATGAATCGCAGCATGCCAGGCCTCCCTGTCCATCACCAACTCCCGGAGTTCACTCAAACTCACGTCCATCGAGTCGGTCATGCCATCCAGCCATCTCATCCTCTGTCATCCCATTCTCCTCCTGCCCCCAATCCCTCCCAGCATCAGAGTCTTTTCCAATGAGTCAACTCTTCGCATGAGGTGGCCAAAGTACTGGAGTTTCAGCTTTAGCATCATTCCCTCCAAAGAAATCCCAGGGCTGATCTCCTTCAGAATGGACTGGTTGGATCTCCTTGCAGTCCAAGGGACTCTCAAGAGTCTTCTCCAACACCACAGTTCAAAAGCATCAATTCTTTGGCACTCAGCTTTCTTCACAGTCCAGCTTTCTTCACAGTCCAACTCTCACATCCATACATGACTAATGGAGTTCAAATTAAGAGGGTGTTCCCTTTTACTTATGTATTAAAGTTTATAATATTTTGCTGTTCTTTATGAGTTCATAATCTGAATGTATTCACTGGTTGAAAACAATTTTATTGAATATTTGGAATGTTTTACTGAAAAAAAAACCTTCAGATGAGGTAATATGATATGGATGCAAGATCCTGGATCATGGCCTCACTCCATCAACATTTAGCTTAATTCTCTCATATTTTAGAGGCATGAACACAGCTGTGAGGTGTAATGGGCAGAGGCTCTGGAACACTCGAGTCACCACCACGTTCTCTTTCTGACATCTCTGCCCCACCTATATGCCTCAGTTTACTCAAAAGACAAAAAATGGGAGAAACAAGCCAGCACTGAAGTTTCGTTACAAATATTCTTTTATCTTCATGTCACCTCCATGAATGACCTTAAAAATTACCCTAGGTAATGCCAGCCATTCTCCTTGCCATTTGACAAGCGAAGACACTTGTCACAGAACAGGTCTGCGGTGCACACCGTCTTCCTTGGAAATTTTCCCTCGAGTTTTTCCTTTCCTTTTCTTTTTTCATCTTGGCCCAAATCCTGGTGGGACGAGTCCTCATTGCTAGGCTCTGCAGAGGCCAAACTGTACTCTTTCTTCTAGCACAACACATGCAACGACTATATTGTAGCTTTGAGCCAGAATCTGAACCTTCTTGATTTATTAAAAAAAAGAAGAAAATTGTTGACTTAAAGATGAACTAGAACTTTATTTTCAGACCAAAGAATAAAACGTAATTGATCCCCTTGGTTTTTCTTTTCTTTATTTCTTTTTTGGGGGGTGATTTCATTATTAAATAAAACCACTTTATAAATGAAACAAAATCCATGTACAAATGACTGAAATGAATGGACCAAGATTTATCTTCTTTCTTGTTTCACCCAAGGAATTGTTTCTAAGAGATCTTAAGACTTAAACATGATTCCCTAAAATAACCAGCTAGCAGTTCTGCAAAAAGGAAAGCAAAATAAATACATCTTCTTAGAAGTCAGTTATAATTTCCCTTCTGACTTTTTTTTCTCTTTTGCTTACATGCTCCTTAACCCTTATCCTCCTCTGTCCCTGTTTCACTTCCTTTGGAGCCAAAGATCTGGGAAAAAAGTTGCCTGGTAAAGCATCTGGTCCCCTTTCCTTGGCAGCTGACATGCCACTTGAAATATTTCTCATGCAGATAACTTAAGGAAACTGCTGAATTAATGCCTTAAAATGACATTGATCCATAGTGAGTGAGTGAGTGAAGTGAGTGAAAGTCACTCAGTCATGTCCAACTCTTTGTGACTCTATGGACTATACAGTCCATGGAATTGTCCAGGCCAGAGTACTGGAGTGGGTAGCTTTTCCTTTCTCCAGGGGATCTTCCCAATCCAGGGATGGAACCCAGGTCTCCCACATTATAGGTGGATTCTTTACCAGCTGAGCCATAAGGGAAGCCCCAAATAACTGCTGCTAATAGGTCTGGTTTTGTGGTGGATTTAATACATTATAAATAAATTGTACCTAAATTTGAAGAGAATGATTCAAGCTTGACCTGATTTCCTCTGATTTCTTTTCCAGGAATGAGTAGTTTGCTTCCTAGAAAGTTTGTATTTTTCTTACGTTTATGGGCTTTTAGATTATACTTGATATTTAGCTATGAGCCTGTCCCTGGTGCCACAACCTTCATGGCTAATATGGAAAAATTAAGCCCTTTGTTTAATTATCCTCTGACTAAAAATTTGGAGTGACTGGTCAATCTTGACAGTAAGTACTATGATCTTTTTGATTTCGGTCACAGTGGATTTAGGTCTAGCAAGATCTTTGTCTGAGGCTTGTAATCTTGATGAGTTTTTCTGTATCTTTTCTGATCTATAATATATTTTTCTTACTTTTGAGATTAGTGCCATCTGACCCCCGGTTCACATGATTAGGTTCTAATGCTTGCATCTAACTCCAACTCCTGACTTATAGTTATTTCTCTTCATAAACTGGATAACACAGTATACTGGAGATGGAAACACTGAGAAGGAATTTGCTTCTGGTCAAGGCCATGGAACTTTCTTCTCAGAGGACCTTTACAAGTAAGTTTATTTATGAATTCAGACTTTAGATAATCAGCCTCACTAAGAGATCAAGAAATTAACTTTTTGGTTGTTTTTCAATGGAAAAAACAGTGAAATTTCAGAAATAAACACTATATTCTTTTTTCTTAGTATTTCCAGCTTTCTCCCTGTAACCTGTTGCTTGAAGTCCTAGTCAGACATGAGGAGGGCACTTTTTTTAAAAAATAAACTTTTAATCTTAGACTATTAATAGTTTTAGATTTATGAAAGAGGTGCAAAAATACTATAGAGAGTTCCTCTATATCCGGCACCCACCTTCCCCTATTAGCATTACTACGGTATAATAATCACAACTAATGAACCAATACTGAGACATTATTATTAACTAAAGTCCATATTTTATTTGGATTTCCTTAGGTTTTTGATAATGTTCTTTTTCTGTTCTAGGGTCCCATCCAGGATTCCACATTACATTTAGTCCTTAGATCTCCTTTGGATTCTCCAGGCTATGACAATTTCTCAGACTTTTCGTTTTTTTATGATCTTGGCAGTTTTGAGGAATATTATTAGTCAGATATTTTGTAGCACATGCTTCACTTTGGGTTTGTCCAATGATTTCCTCCTGACGAGGTTGGAGGTATGGGTTGTTAGGAGGAAAACCAGAAACAGAAAGTGCTATTTTCAGTACCTCGTATCATGTGCATTCCATTAAAATCACTTATCGCTGATGATGCAAACTCTTATCACCTGGCTAAGGTAGCATTTGTCAAGTTTCTCTATGGAAAAGTACTATTTATTCACCCTTGTGATATTGTACTCTTTTGAGAGCCACTGTGTACACATCCAACACTTAAAAGATAGGGAGTTATGCTCCACTTTGAGGGTGCAGTATCTACGTAAATTATTAGGAGCTTTTCATGAGAGAGTTGCCTATTCTTTTACTGTTATTTATTTAATATCATTATGGACTCAGAATGTTTGTTTTATACTTTGGGTTTTAATCCAGTACCACTTTATTACTCAAGTTGTTCTAATTTGGTTCTTCCAGTTGGCTTTTATGTTTTGTTGACATAATCCCACGATACAGGTTTGTGTTTTGGGGTACTTCCTTACTTTCTGAGGCTGCAAGGTGCTCCAGACTTATCTTTTATTCCCTGCTTCAGCTCTAGGATCATCCTTTTCTTCAAAGGGTTTTGGTTCTTTTTAGGATGGCACTAGAAACTGTCATCCTGGGTGCTGACTGGCGGGTAACAGTTTGACATTTTATTTTAGAAGCTGACCTAGAAGGACTCTGACGTGGTAGTACTAAAACACACCATCTTATATAACTTTTACTCTTGAATAACTGTATTCCAATGTCTATTTTGAATCTTTTGGTAAAAAAGTTAAAGCAATATTCAGGGAGGAAAGAGCCTCCATTAAAAAATCCACAGCAGCTATATGCCACACGTCCTATCTGACTGATGGCTGCTGCTGCTGCTGCTAAGTCGCTTCAGTCGAGTCCGACTCTGTGCAACCCCAGAGACGGCAGCCCACCAGGCTCCCCCGTCCCTGGGATTCTCCAGGCAAGAACACTGGAGTGGGTTGCCATTTCCTTCTCCAATGCATGAAAGTGAAAAGTGAAAGTGAATTTGCTGAGTCCCGTCTGACTCTTCACGACCCCATGGACTGCAGCCCACCAGGCTCCTTCTTCCATGGGATTTTCTGGGCAAGAGTACTGGAGTGGGGTGCCATTGCCTTCTCTGGACTGATGGTAGTGTGTACTTTTTTGGTTGATGTAACATATTTATTTTGATAAATTCCCTCTCATCAGTTAATACCTGTACTAAATTATACTAATGTCACTAATAAATTATCTTTCTGGGATGAGGAGATGGTATAATTTTTTGCATATATATAAATAGGTGCTTTAACTATTTCAATAAGACATTTCAGGTTAAGAAAAATAAAGAAAGTAATGAAATAGACTTCTATCTATCCCAACCCAGCTTAAGAAATAAAACTTTTCAGATATCACTGTCTTCTCCCCTTGATGAATGTACCCATGATCTTGAATTTTTATGCATGAGTAGAACTCAAGATCATGGTTTTATGCATTTAAAACTCAAGACATTGACATAACTGTGTCTTGAGTTTTTACACATGTGTCCTTAAAAAAATATGTAGTGTTGTTTTGTGTATTTTAACTTTATATCAATGTTCACATAACATCTACAGTTTCACCCTTTTTTCTACTTAACTATATATTTTTGATATTTTCCATATTGTATTAGTTTATTCATTTTCATGGCTATAATTTAATTGTATGAAAATAGGGTAATTTTTTCATTCATTCTCTTGTTGATGGTGCTCATTAAGGATATTTCTAATTTTTTTTATTAATACAAACACTGGTGTAGTGGACAACCTTGGGGAAAAATTCTTATTTGGAATTAACATACCGAAGTATTTCCTCATTGTTGCTGTCATTAAGCATATATGTAACATTGATAATGCATTGATAATAATTTCATGATTTCTACATTACTCTGATGTAAATGAGAGTAAATGTTTAATGTAAATGTAATGTAAATGTAAATGTTTAATGAGATCCTTGATATTGGCAATATTTTTATTCATTCAAATATGGAGATAATATGGTGGTCCAGTCATAATCTTGACATTTAAATCACTTACCTTATGGTAGGACTTTTCAAGCTGGCAATCAAAAATCATTTGTAATTAAATCCTATTAGTGGGATACACATACACCCATGCACGCGTGCACACATACACACATATACATGCACACACGTATTTACAGTCGGTCCTCATTATTTGTGGATTTCATATTTGTGAATTTGCCTCTTCCCTAAAATTGATCTGTAACCCCAAAACCAATGCTAATGCTGCTTTTACAGTCATTTGGAGTCATGCAGAGAACATACAAATTTTTGAATTTGCCAATGGAACATGCTCCTGACTGAGATCAAACAAGGCAATACCCTACCTTTAATCATCTACATTTTTGTTTCAGCTCTCATACTATAAACAAGTATTCTTTTTGCAGTCTGTTTAGCACCACATTTTTTTTTCTTTTTTGCATTTTCATTGGTGATTTCGATGTTTCAGATGGCCCCCAAGCATATAGTTCCCGAGGCAACAAGGCTGTGGTATGCCATGTGGAGAAAATAGATCTCCTGTGTAGAAATAAGATCCGTCCAGGCATCAGTCAGTGCTGTCTGCCTGAGTTCAGTGGTAATGAATCAATAATACCTGTTAAATTGGATGATTTTGAACACAAATATACATAAGATAAGGTTGTGTTTTGATTGGTTGATGAAAAAATAATGACCAAGAGAAATTAATGTTTTATTTTCCCTGGAAGCAGCGGTTTAGTGTTTGTTAATTCAGTCTTCCCAGTGACATTGGAGAACACTTTATAGAACTGACTATATAGTTTATAATAGAAAATACCAGAATATGTTTCATATTGTGGGTAAAAGTTCTATTATGTGATGTTTTATTTCAGATATATATGTATAAATGTGAATATGTATGTCTATGTGGTCTGAGAAATTATGTAAAACTATTCAAAAATTATGTAAAATAGATTTCTTATTCTTGCTCATGGAAGAATATTTCAAGCCAATGGTCTGTGATGATTTTGAGTGATAGAATTTAAGTTTGGATTTATTGTGTACACTGATGAAACTAGAGGTCACCTATGTTGATTTGTATAAATTATTTAACAAAAAATATATATCAATACATAGCAAAATTCCAAATAATTTTCTATAAATAATAGCTCCTTTTTTAAGAGCTATAGAAAAATGATTAAATCTGTAAACTGTCCTCAATTCAGCTAAATTTCTCTGGGTTCTGCAGCATCTCAGGCTGATACATCTTAAAGCTTCTAAATTTCTAAAGTCAGGATCACACCAGGATTTCACTGCAGGTCTGTAGTGCTCCAAGTTAAAGGGACATATAGTTCTCCTGAGAGGAGGTAGAAAGAGTTTTTCCACTTGATTTCTTATGCAAGAATACAACCCTGGAAAAACACAATCAAGGAAAAGAAAAGGGGAAGATTATATGAGCTACTTGATGTTACTCATATAAGAATAGTCTGCTTGATGTTGATAATTGGCAGTGTTCTGGTGAAGTTGTTAGTGTGTTTGGAGCATATCAAATGTTATTCATTTCAACACTTGGAGTCAATAAAACTTAAATTATGCAAACATTCTTTGGATCTCATCATTGAATCTCGTTTCCTTATTATCTCCTCTTTAATGTCCAATACTAATAGCTGTTAAAAGAGAGTTTGTTGTAAACTACTGCAATAGAAAGCCTAATATCTTTAGATTGCCTAAATAAAGACTGAAAAATAATCTCTAAACTGGCACTGTGAATATAATGGAAACAGAAATGACTTGAAATTTGTATGTGATCAGTTACATCCTCTTACATCACCTCAATTTGCTTTACTTATAATGTGTTTCAGCTCATCAGAAAAAATAATGCCAAAATATTAATAATGCAAGCTTTTGAAGACTTGCTTCATTGTATTACATTGTATCATCTTTGGCTTCATCTTTAAACTTTAGTTTTTATTTTTCTTCTTAGGTAGAAAATTCTTTCCATGAGCGGTTGTCATTTACACCATCAGTGAGTAGGTGTGAAGGGATACAGTCAGATCAGATCAGATCAGTCACTCAGTCGTGTCCGACTCTTTGCGACCCCATGAATCGCAGCACGCCAGGCCTCCCTGTCCCTCACCAAGTCCCAGAGTTCATTGAGACTCACATCCATCAAGTCAGTGATGCCATCCAGCCATCTCATCCTCTGTCGTCCCTTTCCCCTCTTGCCCCCAACCCCTACCAGCATCAGAGTCTTTCCCAATGAGTCAACTCTTCGCATGAGGTGGCCAAAGTACTGGAGTTTCAGCTTTAGCATCATTCCTTCCAAAGAAATCCCAGGGCTGATCTCCTTTAGAATGGATTGGTTGGATCTCCTTGCAGTCCAAGGGACTCTCAAGAGTCTTCTCCAACACCACAGTTCAAAAGCATCAATTCTTCGGCGCTCAGCCTTCTTCACAGTCCAACTCTCACATCCATACATGTCCACAGGAAAAACCATAGCCTTGACTAGACGAACCTTTGTTGGCAAAGTAATGTCTCCGCTTTTGAATATGCTATCTAGGTTGGTCATAACTTTCCTTCCAAGGAGTAAGCGTCTTTTAATTTCATGGCTGCAGTCACCATCTGCCGTGATTTTGGAGCCCAGAAAAATAAAGTCTGACACTGTTTCCACTGTTTCCCCATCTATTTCCCATTAAGTGGTGGGACCAGATGCCATGATCTTCGTTTTCTGAATGTTGAGCTTTAAGCCAACTTTTTCATTCTCCTCTTTCACTTTCATCAAGAGGCTTTTGAGTTCCTCTTCACTTTCTGCCATAAGGGTGGTGTCATCTGCATATCTGAGGTTATTGATATTTCTCCCGGCAATCTTGATTCCAGCTTGTGTTTCTTCCAGTCCAGCGTTTCTCATGATGTACTCTGTATATAAGTTAAACAAACAGGGTGACAATATGCAGCGTTGACGTACTCCTTTTCCTATTTGGAACCAGTCTGTTGTTCCATGTCCAGTTCTAACTGTTGCTTCCTGACCTGCATATAGGTTTCTCAAGAGGCAGATCAGGTGGTCTGGTATTCCCATCTCTTTCATAATTTTCCACAGTTTCTTGTGATCCACACAGTCAAAGGCTTTGGCATAGTCAATAAAGCAGAAATAGATGTTTTTCTGGAACTCTCTTGATTTTTCCATGATCCAGCGTATGTTGGCAATTTGGTCTCTGGTTCCTCTGCCTTTTCTAAAACCAGCTTGAACATCAGGAAGTTCATGGTTCACATGTTGCTGAAGCCTGGCTTGGAGAATTTTGAGCATTACTTTACTAGCATGTGAGATGAGTGCAATTGTGCAGTAGTTTGAGAATTCTTAGACTCTCCCTAAATTATATTAGCCAGTTGGTGACTGCAGCCATGAAATTAAAAGATGCTTGTTCCTTGGAAGAAAAGCTGTGACAAACCTAGACAGCATATTAAAAAACAGAGACATTACTTTACCAACAAAGGTCCATCTAGTCAAAGTTATGGTTTTCCCAGTAGTCATATATGGATGTGAGAGTTGCACCGTAAAGCTCAGCACCGAAGAATGGATGCTTTTGAACTGTGGTGTTGGAGAAGACTCTTGAGAGTTCCTTGGACAGCAAGGAGATCCAAACAGTCCATCCTAAAGGAAATCAATCCAGCATATTCATTGGAAGGACTGATGGCTGAAGCTGAAGCTCCAATACTTTGGCCACCTGTTGTGAAGTACTGACTCATTGGAAAAGACCCTGATGCTGGGAAAGATTGAAGACAGGAGAAGGGGATGACAGAGGATGAGATGGTTGGATGGCATCACCAACTCAATAGACATGAGTTTGAGCAAGCTCCTGGAGTTGGCGATGGATAGGGAAGCCTGGTGTGCTGCAGTCCATGGGGTCACAAAGAGTCGGATATGACTGAGCGACTGAACTGAGTGTCCTTTCTGCTGAAATTCCTGACTTCCTCTGGTGTTGATTGGTCCTTGATGAGCTTTGATTCTTAATTGGTCTCCACTAAGATGAGGAATGGGCTTCCCTGGTGGCTCAGATGGTAAAGAATCTGCCTGCAGTACAGTGAGACCTGGGTCCAGTCCCTGGGTTGGGAAGGTCCTCTGGAGGAGGAAATGGTAACCCACTCCAGTATTCTCTCCTTGAGAATTCCATGGACAGAGGAGCCTGGCAGACTACGGTACATGGGGTTGCAAAGAGTCAGACACCACTGAACGACTAACACTTTCACTTTTCAAGATGGGAAATAGTCCGTTTTACTGCTGTTTTAACATTAGATTGTAGTCCACAGAGTCTAGTAAAACCCAACTGAGCTTCTCTTAAAACCGGTTTTCTCACTGGAGGTTTCAAGTGATTTCTGTAGACTTAAACCTGGGTCCCCTATGTTCTTTGAGGAGATAAACCTTTTTGAGTTGATGGCTCTTGTTAAACTCTGTGTATTTCAAGCAGGTGCCTCTCATTCTAACCAATAGTGGCTAAAGAATGATTTTGAAATATCCATTTTTAACTCTTCCTTCCTGGCTGCCTTACTTACCAGATGGCTTAAAGGTATTGCTGTGTCATTGTTGTGCCTTCACTCAGCGAGACTCTGACCTTAGATTCACCTCAAAGCACTCAAGCGAGAGGAAGTAGTTAAGCAGCAGTGAGAGCAAACAAATAGGCCCACATGCCTTATATGTTTACTATAATCACCTGCTTAAATGGAGGCACTGTTAATGCAACTAGGAATTCTTTCTGCATTAATGAAAAAGGTATTTCTGATGATATCTAATAGCAAAAGTAATTCTGGCAAGGAACTACGGCGGCTGCCTTAGGCAGACAAACTGAGTGTCTAGGGTAAAGGAGGGAGGAAGACGGAAACATACTTCACTGAACACACTTTTGGACTTTGTGCAATGTTTGTGTATTATCTATTCAAAACTAGAAAGTACAAAAGAGGTAGCTATAAATAAAGTCAAAGAGAAGGGAAAGGACAAAGTAATTCTGCCTAATTACTTTTGACTAAAAAGGAAGCATGAGCATACTGGCTTTTAGGAGAACTTTATTTGTTGTTGTTATTGTGGTTTGGCTTCTGACGTGTTTGCAGCTTTTCAGAACTTAAGGTAAACCTCTGGGTGGATACTTGGATGAACTTATTTGCAGATAACAATTTAAGGCAAGAGCTTGGCTTTTGCTCACATGCAACATCAAGACATATGCCATTTTGAATCTCAGGTTTCAGTGGACATTTATCATAGAATCAAAGAGTATATCTTTCCTCCCCTTTTTACCAATAAGAAAGCTAGTGCTGAGGGGCCACACCAAGAAACATTCAAGGTTACAGAGGCCTGGAAGAGCTGTGTGTGTGCCATGTTGGGACTCTTTCCCCTATACAGCTGTGTGTGGTGATTTACTCCAGTAGGAGCTATTTGGTGAATGCAGGCATACTTAAAGGCAGAATTTGTCAGTGTCAGGGAAGCCCAAAGATTATATGTGATAAAGTGTTTTAAGTTAATAAAAAGTCATAATGAAATAGTGGAACAATGTAAAATGTAGTCTATCTTCATTTTACCACTAGGGTGGAAATTTACACGGGAACTAGTGGTAAAGAATCCACCTACCAGTGCATTAGATGTAAGAGACGTGTTGTTCGATCCCTGGATCAGGAACATCCCCTGGAGAAGGAATGGTTCTTGCCTGAAGAAATTCCGTGGACAGAGGAGCTTGGCAGACTACAGTTCATGGTGTCGCAAGCATCGGTCATGACTTAATGACTAAACCACCAAACCAGTTTATATATCCCTACTTAGGAAGAAAACCAAGTCCCCAAAAGAATCTTAGAGTTGGGCTTTTGAATCTTATTTCTTGGATTTCAGTTAGCCTATCGACCATCTACTCAGTACTTCCAAAGTGAAGTGAAGTGAAGTCACTCAGTCGTGTCCGACTCTTTGCAACCCCATGGACTGTAGCCTACTACGCTCCTCCGTCCATGGGATTTTCCACGCAAGAGTACTGGAGCAGGTTGTCATTTCCTTCTCCAGAGGCTCTTCCCAACCCAGGGATCAAACCTGGGACTCCTGCATTGTAGGCAGATGCTTTACCATCTGAGCCACAAGGCAAGTCCAAACTGATGTGCTTAAAGTCAATTTCAAATTCTAACACGTTGGTTGAAATTCACCTTGAAAACTATAGTATACTGTTGGAGGAAGGCTGTTAGTATGCTGCTGGATGAAATCTGAAGAAGAAAGGTGGCAGTGAGTGCAAGGTCTAGGAAGAGAGCGTGCCATCGATCAGCACTTCTTCCTTTCTTGGTCCCTCACTCTCTTTTGGTGACAGATAGCCTCAGTGGATGTCTGCATTCTCAACATCCATGAGTTTTGGCTTGCAGATTCTATTTCCCACAAAGCTTGTGGAATTTTTCTTTCTTGCCAGGTCATAGAAAAAGATGTATATCATATGTTATTTCTTTTTCCCAGAAGAAACTAGTGGTATACACAGTAGGCAAGCCTTAAAGGAAGTAGTAGTAGTAGTGTTAGTCGCTAGTCGTGTCAGACTGTTTGCGACCTCATGGACTGTAGCCTGCCAGGGTCCTCTGTCCATGGGATTCTCCAGGCAAGAATACTGGAGTGGGTTGCCATTCCCTTCTCCAGAGGATCTTCCCGACCCAGGGATTGAACCAGGGTCTCCTGTGTTGCAGGCAGATTCTTTACCATCTGAGCTACAAGAAAGTCCTACTAAATGAAAAGCTACATCATTTAAAATGGAAGGATACCATATAGTCACGTTGAGCTTTCTTTTGTGATTTAAGTCATATTCTGTTGATGTTGGTTTTCATATGAATGCTAGGAAAGGAATTTAAGGAAGGAAGAAGGCTAAAATGTCCTAGCACTTTTGCAAAAATGACTCAAATCAACTGTTAAAAAATAGACATAGACGTCATTTGAACATTTGATATTATGGAGTTGTCATTAATTGTTTTAGTTGGCATAATGATATCATGGCTATTTTTAAAGTGTGATTATTAGAGATATATGCTGAAATAGTTGTGGATGAAATAATATGATATTTGAGATTTGCTTTGAAGTAATGTGGAAGGGAGGAGTAGATGGGTGTATGGGTGAGCTAAGATTTAATCAGTGATTGATACTTGTTGAAGCTGACTCCTGAGTATATTAGAGTTCCTTATTAATTCTATCTACTTTTGTTAACTTTTAAAACTTTCTGTAATAAAAAACTAAAAAAATTAAGTCAGAGTTTTAAAATGCTCCATAGATAACACGTGATTTTCTTCTCCCTGCTATGCTATCAAATCAGGTCTTGGACCCGAACAGAGAGAGGAATAAGATCAGGCTGGTTATTGGAGGGTGTAATTGTGTGATTTTGTGTGTGTGTATGTAGCCATGTGTTAAGTTATATGTGTATATAGATTATTGATTAAGTGAAAAATTTAAAATATATATCACAGCTTGGCAGTGTATATGCACTGTTTTTAGATTAATGTATTGAATTACACTTCTTGTTCCTTTTATTGGTTATGTGCAGTAGCTATATAATAGCACTTGAGATGTGAAATTATCTTTAATTCTCATTTACTAGCTATTCATCAGCAGATTTGCAGGTAAACATCACTATTTATATTTAATCACTGAAAAACGTTTTAAGAAAGATGAATAACTTTTCTAACATTCATTGAGTTAGTAGCATAAGCAGAAAATGAGACTCTGTTAGTGATATTTTTAGCCTTCAGTTTACCAATCTTCATGTTCTCCTAACATTCCCATGAGTTTTAGTCACAATTTTTGTTTTTTACTATAACAAAATCAAATACTTTAAAACTTAGGCATCGTGGAACAAGTTCAGATAATGAAGCGCCAATTGGATTCTGGCACCATTCCTTGCATATTTGTCATCAAGAGTCAAAAGTAATAGGAAAGAAATTAGGCAGATAAAAGCAGTTTGGTTTTGCAGGAATGGAATTGACGTTGTACAGTCAGTGCTATGGAATTCAGAATTCTACCACTACAACTACCACTACCATCCTCTCCAATCATTTCAGCAGATACGTAGGGTTGAATTAACACCCGGAAATCCTCTACTACAATGAAACTCAACATTTCTGCTTAAGTCTTCAATGTTTAGTTACAGCTCATGATTCTTTTTATGTTCTGAAACTCTTATACATGGCTTGTCATTGAATTACTTTCAATTAGTATTCCCTTGTTGAGTTTTGCAAGTTTTGAAGTGTGCTCAATCTTTTGACCAATATGGTATTAGGTGACATTTTGGAGAGAGTGCTGTGCTTCTTTTTATAGTAGTGTTTTCAAAGGCAAAATTTTAACTCAAATTCTCTTTTCCTGCCTCTCTGATTTTACTGACTTTAGTTAAAGGTGATTCTTTTTTAAAGATAATTTCTCTGTTATGTTTAGCCATAAATACAATTCTTTTCTAGATTTTAGTTGGAGTAACTATTACTTCTCCCAATTTCTTAGACATGATTAAGCAGAGCACATTTATAGCTGTTTATGTGGACTTGGAGGGAGTTCACAGTTGCTGTTAAGGAGGAGTTACTACTTTGCCTAGAATAGATATGGAACATGTGTAGTACATTTGAGATTTCTGTGGGCCGGAATATGGAATGCCCAGATAGGTGTCAGAGTCAATAGCTGTTATCTTCCTAGGTATAGTTTGTGTATTTCTTTCTGTTTCTGCCTAATTTGTCCTTTCAGCACCAAGTTGATAAAATATTATATAGAGATATCTTTGTTGATATCAGTGGGTAGAGTTGTGGACAGGCAACAAACAAAATCCAAAGACTATTTTTTGTTTGTGTTAATTTTTAGGTGATCTTGATGATAACATACCCATTTCTATACCGTGGGAACCTATGCTGTTGTTCTAGTCAGTTTGCTAGCAACAGCATTGCAAAAGCCGTGGACAAATTACATTTTGTGCCTTTTCCTGACTCCAGTTGATTTGTTTAAAAATTGGGGAGTTTCTGCCATCTCAGTGAAAGAGGCTCAGGAGAAAAGTATTATAATAATGACCCATTACAGTCACATTGTTCTTCTCTGGCTACTGAAGAGCACGTTATAACAATGGAGGTATTAACTCCTGCTTATCATACCATGAAACAAAGATACAACAATGGCCAGAATCCTAAAAGGCAAATTTCACTCTGGTAAGTAAATTACCCTGCAAGCATTAACCCTTGAAGAAGCACAGAAGGGAAAAAAAGCGAGCACAGGAAAATTTTCAAAATATGCCTAAATTCAGGTAGAGGATTTGTTGAATTCTGTCGTCCTCTGTCTGCTCTGTAATAGCCTGAGACCTTCATTTGGGTGTCAGTTGGAACTGCCAAGTAGTAGTTCCTCTGCAGCATGGATCCAGGTGACAGAGTGAGCAATATTTTTTAAGTGGTGATGTTATAAGTCAGATCCCACCTCAAAAATATACTCTAGTAAGGTATCAGTAGGAAAATAAATCCAAGAACTATTTGGTTCTATTTTAAACTTGTTTTCTTAGAATTAGTTGGGTATTTTTGTTGTGAAAGGATCAGTGTATTTTAGAAAATGCCTAACTTCCTATTGAATAATTCACTTGCTGAATGATAAAGTTAGTTCAGAAAAGTCTGGGATTGCCATCCATATAGCCTTCACTCAAATGACAAGAAATGAAACAGAATAACTATCACCCTATGTGCCCAAACATATACATTTTTCATGGAAGTTCTTAGCAGTCACCATGGAAAATAAAAAAGCAAAGACCACTTTTTGCACAGTTCTTGACCAAGCATTGAAAAATATGATATGAAATGCTTATTAGACACCTTAAGGACACATTTTAGTGTTCTTATTGACATTAACCTGATCTTGGTTCAATTAACTTGTGCCACAAAAGAAATATGACATCTGTGGAATATTTAAGCTCAGTAATTGGGTCGCAGAAATACTAAACAGACACCTAAAGTCACTTGGAAATGTTTACTTTTATTTAAAAACAGAATTCTCAAGTGCCTCTCTGCTTTCTGGTTTCATCCATGACAAGAATGAAAATACTGAAATGTGGCAGGATTTCTAACAGAATGAAAGCCAAGAAACACTGAAAACATAGTCTTGAGATTTCCAGTTTAATTTGCAGGACAAAGAGATTCATTGTCAGTTTATATCATCTCTGCTACATAGATACCTGGATCAACAAAAGCTCTTGACCTCTCTGGGGTCACCCTGTGCCCCATTTTAGCTCTAATTTTGCACTGTTCTTCCCAGTGGTGTTCTGGGATGAGGCCAGCCTCTCTTTACCACGATGGCTCCTAAGCATTCCCAGAGGAAGAACTGGAAAATATTTGGGATTTTTCTTCTACACTTTCACATTAGTTTATTCTCAGAGCACTTATCATTTGTGTTTTGAGCGACAAGTTGGGTAAAGAAATATGGAAGAAGTGTTTAACTACTTTTTTCCCTAAAGAGCAATATCATATTTTTGTTAGTATAGTGTTTTGTTTTGCTTTGACACATGGCTTCTGTAAAAATTTCAATCTTTCTCTTTGAATTTAAGTACTCAATTCAAGGGAATAAAAATAAACACCAAAGCATGACTTTCTCATAATATAAATTTAGTTACTTTTATGTCTTTTGATGATATTATTCAACTCATTATCTTATACCTATTATATGTAACACAAAAGAATCTATCAACTTTGAAAATGTATTACAAAATTCACTAGTACTCTGGGTTTCACTTAGCACTGTTTTTCAAAGATACCCTTTCCTTTTCTTGTGACCTTACTTCATCTTTATGCTTGAATGTGGGAGTATGTGAAGAAAGGCAAGCTTTGGTTAACAGCCAGGACTTTCATATCACCTTAGCATATACATTTCCATGAAATAACACAAAGAAGGAACTACATAGAGAAACAGAGTTTATTAAATTTGGTTAAGGGATGGCACTTGGTTCTCTCCCTGTTTGTTTGGAATGCATTGAACAGATGTAATTATTGATTGATATATTGCTAAAAGTTGTTTCTGGCTATGTTCTGGTATATCACTGTATCTTATGACACTTTGCTGTATTTTTCATACTCATTTATTTTTTAACATTCCCATAACCACTGCCCTATGTCAACTTTTAGCACCTTACACTGTAAAAATCAGCTATAGTCTCCCTCCTAGATGAAAAGTGCAAGCTCAGGTGACTGGCCACAAGAATAGAAGGCTTAAGCTGGGAACAAGTTGACAAGCTGTGAACAAGCTGAGAGAGGATGGGCTCAACAGATAAAACCCCTCTTGGGATCAATTTCCTGTCCACTGGACTTCCAGTTGAACCATCACTGCTGAGCGGCTCTATACCCGTTGCATTTTACTACCTGCACCACTGCCTCCCACCAGATTCTTCAAGTGACTCAGCAACTAAACCAAAAGCTCCTGATTTTTTTACTCCCAGTTTGGCAGGTAGGAATGATTGTTCTTTTATGTTCTACCCTGGCCTCTGTCCCTGGTTTTCACTCTTCATTTATATTTTGTCTCCTTTTGCTCTGCATCAGTTTTAAACAACCAGAACTTTACAATACGGGACTTGAGTTTTCTTTGACAATCAACACTTAAAATTATGGAAGAATGATTCATCTTGATACTTAGGTATTGGTCACCAAGGGAATTGTTCTAGTAATTTGTCTTCTATGTACAATGCTTATACTCTTTTCAGAGATACTCACTGATTATATTTTTATAAATGCAAACTGGTCTCTCAATTGTATTAAAGAATGCTTTTTTATCTGGTGAATTATCAGAATGGATGAATGGGTTTTTAGATAGATTAGAAGAATCTGCCAGGTTATATCACATCTTTTGGAGAAGGAAATGGCAACCCACTCCAGTATTCTTTCCTGGGAAAATCCCGTGGACCAAGGGCCTGGTGGGCTACAGTCCGTGGGGTCGCAAAGAGTCGGACATGACTAAACAACTGAGCACATGACATCTTTTAGAGCACTAGCTTTTTATGTTCTGGCAAATCCATCCTAAAGAGTCAAAGTCAACTCATAACATATCAGTATTCTATTACCACTCATCCCATGGCCTTGCCTCCCTTATTTTTGTGTTTTCTGATTGATCACTGAAGGAAACATGTTGTACAGTAAGTGATGTCTTGATCTTTGGCTCTTTGTCTAGCTCTTCTCTTTTCTGTGCTGAGTATTCTGCTCTGCTCGTAGTTTCATGCTAATCTTTGCTTTTTCCTTCTGGTATCTTTTGATACCAGGCAAGCCGTTTGCTTCAGTCCTTTAGGCACAAATTGCCAAAGTCATTTTGCTTTTGACTTTTCCCAACTCCAGCTTGACCCTAGATCCTTGACTTATCTCTGAGTTTTGACTCATCTGCTCTTCTTGGACATATCATCTAGTTATACTTTTCCCAGCTCTGTCTCCCTTTGTGGTTGAAGCTCATTCCTCTGGCTCTTTTCCATTTCAGTAATATGGGGTAGATTTCCTCTTGCCTTTCCCCCAACTCTTGAGGTGCTAACACTTGATAAGTCTTACTTTTCTGGCCCAGAGGATACTGGTTCTCCAGTAAGGGGCTTCCAACATGAGATGCTGATAACTCTCCACTTACCCCTGCAGATTCATTCTTTGCCTTCAGCAGTGCTGGAGATGAGCAGACAGGAGATAAGGAAAGATGGAGTTTTATTTTCTCTGCTTCTTCTTACCTAATTTGGGCAGTGGTCATCTTCCTTTACCTGTGGGGGTTTCCCAGGTGGCCTAGTGGTAAAGAATCCACCTGCCAAAGCAGAAAATGCAGGGGACATGGGTTCGATTCCTGGGTCAGGAAGATCCCCTGGAGTAGATAACCCCATGCTAGTATTCTTGCCTGGAAAATTCCGTGGACAGAGGAGTATTCTTGCCTGGAAAATTCCATGGACAGAGGAGCCTAGCAGGCTAGTCTGTGGGGTCTCAAAGAGTTGGGCACTACTGAACATGCACACACATCTTCCTTTACCTGTAGCTACTTTAACCAGTTGGCATTGCTCTTATGGCTCTGGTTCTCACTGGGTAATACAATTATCTTTTTGTCTCATTTAGTATAGAAGGGGTAAAAGCTTTATATAGCAGCTAGTCCTTGCATGTTTCACCATCCTTCATTGGTAACTTAATGGGACCTACACTTTTGTAAATTGTTGCATTATTATACGTTTTTCAGTTAGTCATCTGATTGTACCATCTGTTTCTTGTGGGACCCCTGACTGATAGATAATGGGTGCTGAGAAGACACAAAGTGTCTTGATGGTAATACGTCTTTGTGAATGTGACTGTCCTTTGAGGGATAGCAATGTGAAGGTCATAATATGTGTCTCAGAGTTAATGTGTACCTAAGTCATAGGCAGAAAACAGGAACTGTGAGGAGAGGATTGTTTGAGGAATATAGTTAGGATTTTCTCTCTGAGGGGATGAAATATTAAGATGGGTACACTTGGATAGCCTTCTGTGTTTCTGTTAAGTTAGTAATTTATGGAATAGGCGCAGTGACAAGCAATAGAATAGCCATAGGGAAGGACAGAACAAAAGCTAAGTATATGTGTATGAATCAACCAGTCCACCTAGAGAGGACTTGGATTGCTTTCCTTCTTTGGTGGTGATGAATGTCTACCACACTGGAGTTGACTCATGAATTAAGTGTAAAACTGCATAACTTTGGGGATTAGCTTTTTCCTCTACTGAGGCAGAAAAAAAAGCAGTGGGCAAAGGTCCATCAACACCCCAACTGGGGAGTGGGTAGGAACGTGTTAGCTGAATCACACGTAGAGGCTACTACAGAATCATTCCTGAAGGTGCTACAGACTTCAGTGGCTCTGTGCTTTATAAGCTAAGCGGGAAGAAGTACTCATGGGCATGCATCTAGTGAAGAGTAATGACGAAACTGCTGGGACTTTCTTCAAGAGCTGTGAGGCTATAGGAATGATAGAAAAAAATGGGACTAGTAAGAAGCTAAATCATCCTTGTGTATCCTTTCTAGGGAGGCCTCCTTAGAGACATAGCAATGGTTCTACATTCAAAGTTCAATTCAACCCAATATGTGGGTTACCAGACCGCCTTAATCCACTAGGCTACAATCCTAACATATTTCTTTACCTTTAAAGTGTCAGATTGCAGAAAATTTGGGGCATTCAGTCACTGCTTGCAGACTGGTATTTTTCTCAAAAACATTGAACTACAGAGCCAAATTTAAATGGAGAGTGTAGGAATTATCTGGTAAATTATTCTGTGCCAACAGCTAAATGGGATTATTCTGGACCCAAGTTGATTTTTTTTGGCCTATTCAGCCAATCTGAATTGGCTGTCTATGACAGACCAAATTTAACAGATCACGGGCTTTTAGACAAGGGACTGTCGTTAACAGAACGAAATGGAGTCATATTTAAGGAAATCATGAAATCCCTTCTGTTTCAGTTGGAGTTAAAAAGGAAGGGTGAAGAGCAATATACTTGTAACTTTTGGGGGGCACTGAACGCTTAAAAACATTTTAAATTACTGTTAAAAAGAGTTCTGTGTTCTAAAATTTTAGATTGTAGAGAATACTTAATAACAATAAATATTCATCTTTTGACCTATATCAATAAAAATAGCTGATGATACAGACTCAGTTCATCAGATTTCTGTTCTGTGTTTATTGAGCAGAGATGATTTCAGACGAACCTGTGTTTGTCCTGAATTAAATCTCTACCTTCTATGTTTCTCCAGTTCTATGCTACTCAATACAGAACCACACAACCCATACTCATAGTGAACAAAGCTATTATTTAATGGAATCTTTCCACTGTGAAACCGAATTATTTTAATTGGCTTAAAATAATACTAAATGCTGAAAGCCAAGTACATGACCTCTGGCCTTGCTGGTGTCTAAGATATCATAGTCTTCATACTTTCTGGTGAGAGTCTCAGACTCGTCTCTGAAGAAGGGCCAAATGTAAATAAATTCATAGTCTTTAGATCAGGGTTTTGCCAATGTATATTATGTCTCATATAAGCCCTTATTATATAACTTCCTTCTTTGGGTTTTACAGAGTTCTTATTTGTTGACATTCAGGGTGTGTCTAAAAAGTGTATTTTTGATTTATCCTACTTACCTAGTGCCTTTGGACATTAGAGGATCTGGTTTATACTTTGTGGTTTATTTTTTGTAGTTGTATATTTGCTACGTTTTGTTCATGTGCCCTCGGACTTCTTAGGGAAAGCTTGACAGCTCATTTTTATAAATCAATAAATAAGTAAGTAATACATCATGGATCAAAGGCCACAGCAGCAGCACCGTAGAGAGAATTATATTGTCCTAGGCACTTATGTACTTATAATGATGATATCCTTGGACCCAAGACCTAACACATTTTTCATTAGAACTATTAGATTCCATACAAGATAAACAATTACAAACATTCTAGTGAAGATGATTAAAATTCAGCAGGCTTCTTTTACAAGCTTCAGTATTCTTATGTCTTCCTCTTTGGCCTGACTTATTTCTGTATTTCAGAATTCCCTTGATTGACTTCCAAAAGCTACTCTATTAATACCTCTTAGACCCAGAGGCATAATTGAAGAAGAATGAAACTTGGAATTCTCGAATCTTTAATGGACCTTTCAGGAACCAGGTCCAGCTTTGGAATTCCATCTAGGAGCAAGCATGCCTATTGCTCCACTTATTCCAGGTGTAACTTTAGAAGTTCTAGTTCAAGAGGGAATTTTATTTCTTATAAAACCTACCAGATTTCCTTTGGGAAGAAAAGAATGAGCTTGAGAGGGGGTTACTCCTCAGGAGCTATAACTTAAAATGTACCTGCTTCATATTGCTATATTTAGCCCTGCATTCCAGCCCCTAACACAGTGCTCCAGCACAAAGGAGGATTCACACATGATTTGTTGAGCCCGTGAATGAATAAATACAATTTTCAAAAGCTTGTAGAAAACCCGATTTAAGAAATTAAATTTAAATTTAATTTAAATTTAACTTAAATTTCTGACTTACACATGTATGACCTATACTTCAAAGCAAAACAAAGGGATATTTTATGAATAAAAGAATATAAAATAGAGGAAGATTGAAAAAAAGAGAGGCAAAGAGGAATAGAGAGAAGAAGCAAGACTTTATTCTGATAATGTGATTGAATATTTTAGTATGCTAGTTGCTTAATTTTCTGTCTAATTGTTTTGTTTTGGCCGTTTCTTCCTGTTTTGTGGTCTGTGCTTAGACACTCAGTCGTGTCCGACTCTTTGTGACCCCATTGACTGTTTTGTGGTTTAGTACTGGGCAGACAAGTAAAATTGTGGTCACTGAAATTTATTCTAAAAGTGTCTTCATTCCTTTCATCATTTTATTCCCAAATAGATTAGTAACATCAACAGTAATAAAAATAGCACCTGCATTAAAAAATTGAATGTACTTATTAATGTGTTTGGGTTTGCATAATTTGTGCTTTATTTGCTTTTCTATTCTGTTTCCTCCCTCTGCCTTCTTTTTGATTATTTTTTATTATTCCATTTTTTTCCTTTCTACTGACTTCAGTGTTACACTTTTTTTTGCCACTGTTGTTAACATTAGTTTTACCCAGATACTTTTATTTCTTTTTTTCATTTTTTAAATTGAAGAGTAGTTGATTTACAGTGTTGTGTTAATTTCTGCTGTATAGCAAAGTGATTCAGTTATACCTGCATATACATTCTTAATGTGCTTTTCCATTGTGGTTTATCACAGGGTGTTGAATATAGTTCCCTGTGCTGTGTAATAGGACCTTGTTGTCTATCCATTCTATATATAATAATTTGTGTCTGCTAACCCCAAACTCCCAATCCATCCGTCCCCTACCCCTTCTGCCTTGGCAACCACAAATCTGTTCTCTATGTCTGTGAGTCTGTTTGTGTTTCACAGATAAATTCATTGGTGTCATATTTTAGATTCCACACGTAAGTGATACCATACTGTATTTTTGTCTTTCTGACTTACTTCACTTAGTATGATAACCTCTAGGTTCATCCATGTTGTTGCAAATGGCATCATCTCATTCCTTTTTATGGCTGAGTAGTATTTCGTTACAGGTATATGTAGCACACCTTCTTTACCCATCATCTGTCAATGGACTTTTATGTTGTTTCCATGTCTTGGTTATTGTGAATAGTGCCATTATGAACATAGGGGTGCGTGTATCTTTTTGAATTATAGTTTTGTCCAGATATATGCCAGGAGTGGGATTGCTGGATCATATAGCAACTCTACTTTTAGTTTTCTGAGTAACCTCCATACTGTGTTCCATAGTGGCTGCACCACTTACATTCCTACCTAAGGGTAGGAGGTTTCCCTTTTTTCCATATCCGCCAGCATTTGTTATTTGTAGACTTTTTAATGATGGCCATTCTGATTGATGTGAAGTGGTACCTCATTGTATTTTTGATTTGCATTTCTCTAATAATCAGAAACAGTGAGCATCTTTCCATGTGCATGTTGGCCATCTATATGGTTTTTAGGGGGTAGCTCACACATTGTGAAGCCTTATTCTGTGCCAGGCATTAGGCTGAGGGTGTATAAGCAGAAGAGCATGGAATTCTCATGACTACCCTATAAAGTAGATGCCATGATTTCTTGCATTCTCCAGACACAGAGATGGTGATGAGGAGGTTTAAAGGAGTTAAGTTCTTTTGCCCAAGGTCACACAGCACATATATAGTAGATCTGCCAGGCAACCTTTCCCCACACCCTCTTGCTGGGTACTCAGTGTCTTCAATGCATCCTTCTGGTGCCCTCAACCCTCATCAGAGCACTCAGTCTGCCTGTGAAGCCTCAAAGATCCTACAGTGTTATCTAGGTGGGATTTCCTAATCTCATTCCTTCAAAACTTGTTTGTTGTGTGTTCTTTAGAGCCTTCCTCTGAGAGATAAATCCTTGCTAATAGATTAAGAGCTGATAATCAGTCAATTTGTTGTTATTCCAAGGAAATTCATTTATATATTTAACAGAGGCTCCTTGAAGATTGTACTTCACCCAAAGCAATGACTACAATATTGAGAAGTTCAGACAGTTGGTAGATCTTTGCGCGAGGGGCACTCGTTTGGTCTGGGCTGACTTTTAGCGCCCTTCAGCTCAGTTCAGTTCAGTTGCTCAGTCATGTCTGACTCTTTGCGACCCCGTGGACTGCAGCAAGCCAGACCTCCCTGTCCATCACCAACTCCTAGAGTTTACCCAAACTCATGTCCATTAGTCCGTGATCTCATCCTCTGTCATCCCCTTCTCCTCCCGCCTTCAATCTTTCCCAGTGGCAGGGTCTTTTCAAATGCGTCAGTTCTTCGCATCAGGTGGCCAAAGTATTGGAGTTTCAGCTTCAGTGCCCTACAGATCATATTAAAAAAGCAGCTGCCTTTTTGGCATATGTTCTTGGAAGATGTGATGAGGGAGAAAGTGTTGCGTGTTCCTTTATTATTTATAAATAACTCTAGTCAGGTTCATTCATATGTAGGTACTCATTTCCCCTTTTGGCTATGAGACCACCCAGGGAAGTTTGCATGCATCCTTTGGGGTTTCTTGGGAAAGCGGGCAGTTTGATGCTGGCAAAGAGAGATTGCATTGCTCTTTTTGACTGACATTTGTGCTGATGCAGCAAGCAAACCAACTTCTCTGTGGGTGGGTGTGTTCTAAATCTATTCAAAACTCTTCCCTTAGTGATATTGTTTGTTGTGGTGTATGTATGTGGATAGAGAAAATGAGAGAGAAGGGGAGACAGATGAAGAGAGAGACAAAGAGAGACTATGAATAAAACCCTGAATTAAATTCGTAATTAAGTTTAAATTTGTGCCTTTCTATGAGATATATGGGAAATCAAAATTTCGATCTTGAATTAACTGATTTCAACTCTGACTAAATATATAGTCCGATAGTCATGAGAGGAAGCTCAGAAAAAAGTACAAATGTGGAATTAGCAATGATCTTTGACTTGGAAGCCTGGGATCGTGAACTCACTCTGCTGTATCTTAGCTGTGAGTTAACTTGGTGAAATTATCTCTCCTTTTTGATACTCAGGACACCCTCTTGATTTGGACATGTTATAACTCTGTGATTCAGTGATTTAAATCTTTGCCATGTGTAAACCTTTACTTCACAGACCTCACCTACTGCCTCAGGTTGAGTTCCCAAGAAGTAGACCCCGAGACAAAGATTCCTATGCAAGTGATTCTTTTTTTTTTTTTTTAATTGGAGGCTAATTATTTTATAATATTGTGGTGGGTTTTGCCATACATTCACATGAATCAGCCATGGGTGTACATTTGTTCCCCATCCTGAACCCCCCCTCCCACCTCCTTCCCCATCCCATCCCTCAGGGTCATCCCAGTGCACCAGCCCTGAGCACCCTGTCTCATGCATCAAACCTGGACTGGTGATCTGTTTCACATATGATAATATACATGTTTCAATGCTATTCTCTCAAATCATCCCACCCTCACCCTCTCCCAAAGAAAAAGTCTGTTCTTTATCTCTGTGTCTCTTTTGCTGTCTCGCATATAGGGTCATCGTTACCATCTTTCTAAATCCCATATATATGCGTTAATATACTGTATTGGTGTTTTTCTTTCTGACTTACTTCACTCTGTATAATAGGCTCCAGTTTCATCCACCTCATTAGAACTGATTCAAATGCATTCTTTTTAATAGCTGAGTAATAGTCCATTGTGTATATGTACCACAGCTTTCTTATCCATTTATCTGCCAATGGACATCTAGGTCTATGCAAGTGATTCTTAAAAGACGTGTCACAGGGAAGACCAGTAAATGAAATGGAAGCAGGACAAGAAAAGTAGAAAGCAAAACAAAGAATTCATCTTAGGTGAAGTCCTGCAGAATGTCTCTCAGCCTTATCCACAAGGGGGTTCTGGAGTGTTAATTGTGTCTCAAAGGTTTCATTGCATGAGGTAAGGGACCTGGGTTTTCTACCTCTGTGACTTGTTAAGGGCCATCTTGTCTCCCCTACTCCTTTTCTCCCCAGCTCCTCGAACTTCTGTTTTCTCCCAGGCATGAATGCAAAAGCCTCTAGTGGACCGAAGGCAGTTCTCCTAAGAAGAGTGGGTGCTGGCCACTGGCAGTGAAAACACACCCATAAGGGAATGGTGCACAAGCATGGTGGAAAGAAATTTGAAGTGAGCAGGGTGTGGCACCATTCTGCTCCAGCCTGCCATGCTTTGGGAAAATGACTAAGTTTGTGACATGGCTAAATTACTGTCAACTTAAATTTACATGGGGAGAAAAAAGATGGTAAATTGGAAAGCAACCACTCTCTTTCCAGGGCTCACCAGTGAGGCCAAATGTCATTGTTAAACCAAACCAATTCTTATCCTCAAATATGATTGCTAACAAAGTTTCAGGAAATATGGGAAAGCCTCCAAGATGATCTAATATGATGTAGAACTTAGATTTCCTCTGAGGTCAGTATAACACTATTTTTAATTAACATATAAGGCAGAGATAACCTGAGAGCAAAAGTTGTCTGCTCTGTGTATGTGGTATCCAGGATCTTATAAATGAGAATACTCTAAATAGAGTAACCAGATGAAGGGTGAAAATGAACTGAGAAAAGGTAACTGAGGGAAATTATGCATATTTAAATATTCTTAAAAGCAAAGATATTTATGTTCAGTTTTCAGGCAATGGTTTTATTCTCTCCTCAGAGATACTTATTATTTTTTTAATGAGTTACTCATTTTCTTTCAAAACACCTACTTACTTAAAATGTTTTCCTTATGAATCAATTTTTAATTTGACAGAAGTGAAGGTACTTGTGCCCATAAAAAATGCCATGTGTTTTTGAAGTGTTAGAAAAAACAGCTCTTTGGCACTAAACAAAGCTGAGGCAGGAACGTAAGAGAGCAGCTGCAGAGTGACAGAAAAAATGTAAGATAATGAGACATGTGAGAGAATGTATAATTTAATGTGAAGCTTGAAGCAAATGGCGGGAGGAGGAACATAAATGAGAAAACAGTTAAAAATAGTGGCTAAAATGACTTTAAATCCAATAAAACATAAAGTGAATCAATTAGTGCTTAAGCGATATAGAGGAGGCATGATGCTGTGAAAGAGTCTGGAAAAGGCTGACAGATTTTTAGTCTATGAATTTAAATTCATAGGATCAACAATTTCTCTGCCTGGAGAGATTTATCTGCTGTTTTTTTTTTTTCTTCTTCTTCTTATACTAGTTGACAAAATGACTTCCTTTCTTTTCCACTTTCTGAGATGTGAATCAATCTGTTATAAAAGCCTCAGTTTTCAGTTTTCTGAAAACATTCCACAAGACGTATGATAAAATGTGTTTTGAGTTTTAGGAATTTTTTGTAACTCCTGCTGAAACGTGGCTCTTTCTGTATCTGGATGTTAGAGGTGCTTCTTAGCAATTGACCAGAGTTGGCTCATTGTGGGAGGTTGATGGAATTCTGGGGAATGATGGCAAGTAGCTCTCTTGGTGTCTCTTTACTTCTTCCTGATTTTTATATTGTTCATGATCCTGAGAAATTAGATCCTGTAACAATAGCATCCAGAGTCTCTACAGTGAGTGCTTACTCCATGGGAAGTTATGGAAAGCTTTTAAGAACCTGAAATCTTGTAAGGACAGTCTGATTCTGTCTGTCTTCCTGGAATGGTTTACCTGAAGCTTGTGTTCATGAAGTTGAAGCTTAGACAACTTCTAGAAACCCTTGTTGTTTCTAGGAAAATACTGTATTCTCCACAAGTGCTCATTCAGTGCTGATTGCATATATGAAGGGATAAAATAGTCTGAAAATGAGGTTCTTGGGTGGTTATGCTAATAAAATTGTTAGGGGAAGCACACTGATTGAAACCGCCCACCCTGGCCAGGCACCATAGTAACCATTTGCATGAGTTGTTCTATGACAGGAGATCCTGATAAGGAATACGGAACTAATAAGCCACCACCAACTGGAAGAGTTCGGGAAAGGTCGAATGGAGACACCGCGTGTCTGTCCACTTCCCAGAATCCCTCTCGCCAGCATCCATCTTGGCAGAGCAATGCGTGTGTCACCAGGAAAGACTCTGAATTAGAATGATAGGCCAAAGACCACCCGGAAACTAATCCTATTACCATAAAACCCGAAACTGCAAGCCTCGCAGCAGAGCGGTTCTCCTGGGTTCCCTTAGGAGAAAGGCTCTCCACCCGGGTGCCTTTCCCAATGAAATCTCCTGCTTTGTCAGCACATGTGTCTCCTTGGACAATTCATTTCCGAGTGTTAGACAAGAGCTCAGTTTCGGGCCCTGGAAGGGGTCCCTCTTCCTGCAACAAAATGGCATTTTCATCTGAGAATATAAGAAGTCTTTTATTATTAACTGAAGTCCAGTCTAGCAAACATCTTTCTCACTCTTAGTCTTTACATTTTCAAAATTCTACCAATTCACTTTCTAATAGATGTATCTTCTCATGGGTTAGTTTTTCGATTTTTCTCCAAATTGATAGTATGTGTAGTAATCAGTTTGGCAATGAGGAAGTAGATAAATGTTTCTTTAAAAGCGTTTTGGGAATTTTCTCATATTATCTCCTTTTTTTACAAGAATGTATTTTGTGGAGACATTTGTTTCAGAATTTTGTGACCAGCTATGGTCTTATATACCTATCCATTTGTATTTAAGGTAATATTTCTAAAATATGGTCTTTGAACCCACTGCCTCAGAATCACTTTGAATGCTTGTAAATTCAGATTCCTGAATTTATAAACCAATGAAATAGAATTGTAGGGCCTCAGCTCCGAAATCTTCATTTTTTCCAAGCTCCCAGGTAATTCTTGTGAAAGTTGAGAACCACTGGCCTAAAGTGTAGTGTGTACCTCAGGCACAATTGCGCAGTAGGTTTTGTCTTCAGAAGTGTTCAGATGTTCCTCTCCTGCCTTCAGCACCTGTGGTGGTGATTTCAGTCCTCCAGTTATAATGAATTTCACACTAAGACATCAATGACTCGATTTGTTGCCCACCCTGGATTGTGTTCCCTGATGGCTCAGACAGTAAAGCGTCTGTCTACAGTGTGGGAGACCTGGGTTCGATCCCTGGGTCGGGAAGATTCCCTGGAGAAGGAAATGGCAACCCACTCACTCCAGTACTCTTGCCTGGAAAATCCCATGGATGGAGGAACTTGGTGCAGGCTACTGTCCATGGGATCGCAAAGAGGCATGACTGAGCGACTTCACTTTCACTTTCACTAGATTGTGTATTTTAGAAACAGGACTGATGAGGATAGTATGGTAGGCCTAAAAGTGACTGGCTCTCTAATGGTGGACTTTTAGCACTGGCACAAAGGAGTTGTTTGCAGGGAAAGTATGCCTCCTCAGGACCTATCGCATCACTTATGCCACAGATAGCCATTCACCTGTTTACCAGGTGACCCTTTTAAAGTCACTTCATGCAAGGTCCCCAAAAGCAAGTCCAAGCTGGGATCGGGCAAAACCAACTGCAGTCTTTCGTTTCCCACTGTCCCTTTAAAAGCATTTAAGTAGTGAAAATTCTTTTCCTTCCGCAGATGAAAACATACAGTTCCATGACATTTTGGTCCTTTAAAGTAAAAAAATGCATTCTCAATGGAGTTATTCACAGTGTCCAGTTTTATGAAATAATCAAAACTTTGAACTCGATTAAAACTCAGTCTTCCCTTTTTCCCAACTTTGGACTGTCTTCTCACAGTAGCCTTTCTCCTCTTTTCCCCCATCTGGCATTTCTCTTCCTCTTCTGTCTTGATTTCTCCCATTTCTTATCTTTCTTGGATTGAACCAAGGAGACACAGATGGGCTAGAGGGACAGGAAAGTTTTTATTTGATTGGTACTACTTAGGATGGTTTTGACATTCTTCAGTCAGTTCTTCGGAAACTGCCACTGGGCCATATGATGGCATATCTTTGTGGAACAGGAGATGCATTTCTCCCCTCCTCTTTTCCCTCCCTCCTTTCTTATCTTTTCCCATCTTTTCTTCCCTTTCTTTTTCTTTTTATACTTTTTTCCCTTTGCTGGATCACTCCACACAGATTAGGGTGTGATTCTCTTAGGCAGTATTTAAGTGGTTTCAAATCAAATCAAAGGCTCCCTTCCTTTTATGTTAACATGTGCGCCTCTTTTTCTTCAGCAAATCCTGAGAAGGCGGGCAGATTACACAGTACAGCCGCACCCTCTCCTGGCCTTGGACTAGCAGCCAGCTCTTTCAGTTGTCTATTGCTGCGTAACTCACAACTCACACAGTAGCCCCAAATAACCATGCTTTATTATTCCTAGTGGTTTTTGTGTTGATTGGTGGTGTCTTTGCCTGTTTTGCCTGGCTTTGCTCATGAGCTGTGTTCAGCTGGAGGGCTGGCTGGGCTGAAAGACCCAAGATGGCTTCATTCATACATCTCACAGTTGATGCTGGTTGCTGCCAGGGTGTCTCTCTCTCAGTCTATCTCACCCTGCTGCCAGTGTCTTTCAGCAAGTGAGACTGACTTCCTAAGTGGTAGGCTCAGTACAGTGCTTCTGGAGGCAACAGTAGACGTTACAAAGCCTCTTAAGGCTTGGCTTCTAAGTCATATTACACCATTGTTTTATATCTTATTCGTCAGAGCAAGCCCAAGGCCAGCCCAGATTCAAAGGATTAAAGTAGACACCACGTCATGATGGAGGAAGTGACAAAATCACAATACAACACAGCTTAAATGCCATGATGAGAAGAATGTGTGGTCATATTTTGCAATCTACCCCACTGACTTTTTAGTTTTTCATTTTATGTCAAATATCAGTTCACTGTCTCCATTACTGCAGAGAACATACAAGCTCTCTGAGTGGTTCCATTGAAGGAACTTCCTCATCCTGGACTTGAGGGCAGGCAAAACAAGGCATAGAAGGACACACTGAACAGTCCATTCCAAAGAAATCCTTCTTATAAACATCGTACTAACTTCCAGATGCCCTTATTCTTTTATACCATCAGCACGGATAAGCATCAAGTATAACTTCTTTGTAAATTATTTATGTGGTCTCATGCCTCCTTTAAAGTGTAGTTTTGACTGTACTTTGGTGCCTTCATCCAAACTTTATTTTAACATTTTCTTGTACTTATTTGAAAAAGATTTTCAAAGTGAGTCCCTCTAACTTTTGAGCAAACAGTAACGACTAGGGCAGCGTTGAGGTCAAATGGGCCAGGTTTTAACTCACAGATTTACCACTTAATTCTTCTGCCCGGTGCTCACACAATCAGCTCTGCAACAGAACTAATGAAACATACCATGTGTGAGGCTCAAGCTCATTTTCACGGTCCCATTGCTCTTTGCCAGTGATTTTTCTTCAGTACCTTATGACCTAGTTCTGGCTAATCACATGTAAGATGAAGTCTGTTAGGAGTTTCAAAGAGAGATATACAAGATGAAGTCTTTTCCTTTGAACTCCTTTCTTCCTTTGCTTAGTTTTGATGCTGTTTAGTGAGGACATGATACCTAGAGCTAAGGCAGTCAAGTCATCTTTATGACCCACAGTTGATAAATCCAAAGACAAAGGCCATTTCACTGAGAAAAGTGGAGAGGTGAGCTTGGCAGAAGATCCTGGCTAAGCCACTGAACTAACCTCAAGAATGCTACTTCTAGGATTCTTGTTATGTGAGAAAGTTAAACATCTTTATTGTTTTGTTACTGATGGTTGAGTATTTTACTTGCAGCCAAAGCATACTAATTGATACAGTGATTATTACTGGATGAAAGAAAGGGATTAATACTCAACTTTTTCAGATGGATTTAAAAGTAAGTAAAAGAAGACTGAAAGAGTTAAAATTGACTAAACTGTGCTGCCAGATGAGTAGCACTGATAAGAATCCTGAGACTCTGACCTCTACCTTCCAGAGTCACTTCCTGTCAGCAAATATTTATTGAGCACCTTCTCCATCTCTGGGCCTGAATATCAGGGACAGCCTAATGTGGGGAAAACAAGGTGGCGAAGTGAAAAGAACACAGGTATTAAGATCCTCAGATTTGCCTCTTTGATTTGGGGCAAGTCTTCTTCCTCTTCTGAGCTAAGTTTCTACATCTCTCAAATGCAGTTGTGCTGACCTAGCAAGACTGTGACAAGGATTAAATGAAAAATTAAGCAAGATAATGTCTCTGAATCCTGTCTCAAGATTATGTCCAAACATCTTTTTAAGATGTCAGCAAAGTGCCTGGTCTGGGATTGGTTTCTCAAAGGCTGGTGAAGGAGGACAGAATTCCTCCGACAGGCAAATTGGAGTCTTTAAGCAAGAAGATAAGCTAAACCCAGCATGTCTGGCAAAGTCTCCATCCTAAGTGCAAACTCAAGGGCCAGAGGCCAGCTCCAGTTGATGATAAGAGTGGTAGGTGGGACTGAGGGGGTGTTTGGAACTAGTGCAGATAAGGCTTCAGGAATATGGCTAAACAATGTGACCCAATCTAAGGGCTTCATAACTCTTTGAAATGAGGAAATGGCAACCCACTCCAGTGTTCTTGCCTGGAGAATCCCAGGGACAGAGGAGCCTGGTGGGCTGCTGTCTATGGGATCGCACAGAGTCAGACACGACTGAAGCGACTTAGCAGCAGCAGCAGCAGCAGCAGCAGCAGCTGTCTTAAGCCATGAAAAATTTGTATGTGATTGTCAATTTTAAAAATGCTCACAGTGTTTTTGTTTGCAAGTTTCTGAGTACTTGGCCTGTCTGTAACTTGTATCTCTTACTGTCTTAGGAAAGGATTCTGCCCCAGATCTCGTCCTGAGGGTCTACCCACCCCCAGCTGGCTCCTAGAGAAAGGAAAAACAAGGCAATCTCTAAGGCAAGTGTGCTACAATAACAGTTGTTCCCATACCCAGAGCTCTCCTTTAGAGGTGCATGTCTGTCAGTATCAGTCAGGAATGGGGGGATAGTCAACCTTGCCTTACTTATGAGTAGAGAAAATTTATTCCTACTTCTTAATAGATTCCTTATTAAGGAGATTTCATCTTTATGTGATCTTGAGGCACATTTACAAAATGCCCCGCATTTTAGTACATTATCTTAAAAAGGTAAGTATTTAAAAGTCTCAGGTCAAATTCTTTCCCTGTCTTCTAGCTGTTATAATAATAATCCATAAGTGCAACATATGATTCAGTTGGTCTCTAAGACTGATACTAACTTTATTTTGACACTGAGCTAAGCATTTAGTGAATGACTACTATGTGTCCTCTAGTAAACACTTTCTCTGTATTTTTTTTTAATCCAGGTACCAGCTTTATCAATTAGATACAGTTATATCTTCATTTCACACATGATGAGGTGATTTGCCCAAGCTCATAAGCTACTGGGCGTCCTAGGTTGCACGAATGGTAAAGAATCTGCCTGCCAATGCAGGAGACACAGGAGATGTGGGTTTGATCACGGTGTCGGGAAGATCCCCTGGAAAAGGAAATGGCAACCCACTCTAGTATTCTTGCCTGGAAAATTCCATGGGCAGAGGAGCCTGGTGGACTATAGTCCATGGGGCTGCAAAGAGTTGACGTGACTGGGCACAGAGCTGCTAAGTGGTACAGTTGAGTTTGGAACCCAGGTAGTTGAATGTCAAAGCTTGAGAATTTTCCTTCTACAACACATGGGTGATCACTCAGTCCTAGAGGCCGATGAGCAGGAGATGAGTAAATATTTGAGATCTGGAAAATAAAATTCTATTACACTTAAGCAAATTAAAAATAAGGAAATAATCTTAAGGGTTTTTTTTAAGTGCATAGAATCAGTACTTGAAGATAATTCGTATATCAGCTGCTTTCCATTTCCAGTGTAGTTTGATATCATGAGTGATTGGTGCAGACCCTCCATCTGAGGCAGATCAGACAGAGTTCTAATAGCAATAGCCTTTAAATCAAGTAAGTTTACTCCAAATGTTCCCAACATAGCCCAAAGCCAGGAAAGTTCACAGCTCTACATTAAAATGTTAGAAAAAGATCACATTGCAGCAGCTGCTTATGTGGATTACCTAGTCTAGCCATTCTGCTAAGACTTAAAAAAACCTGTCTGAGTTGTAGGAAGAAAAAAAGCAAGACTCTAAAATATCAAGTTGGTGCTTGTTGGTAGAGCTGTGATTTCCCATTTGTTGCCCCAGAAGACTCAGGTGTACCTGAAGTAAAAAGTCAAGATGTTTTTCCAGACTCGGAGGCTGTGGAGGGTTTGGTTTTGATTCCGTACTTGCCCCACCAGGTCCCATGCTGTTTCCAGAGTCATTAGCTTCCCTTGACATTTTTTAAAATCCTAGAAATGTTTCACAGCAATCCAAAGCACATTAGGAACTCGCAGTCCCTTCTCACAGCCATTTTATATAACTTTTAAAAATACTTTGCAAAGACGTGAGATCAAATGGTGTCTCTCTCTCTACCTGTGTCTTCTGATTAAGGGCCAGTGATACTATTACTGTGTGTGTGTGTGCACACACGCACATCTGACCCTTTTGAAATTTAATGAATATTAACATTTATTATGATTTTTATCTTCAAGCGGGAAGAAATTTTTGGAAATAATGGATATATTCATTTTCTCAATTATGATGGCTTTATGAGTGTACACATATAGCAGAACTTACCATCTTGTGTGATAAAATCATATGCAGGTTTTTCTATGTTGTATGTACCTCAAGAAGAGTATTACTCTGAGATGGCCCCTAAAAATACATCATGTAGTAAAAAATAAGTCAGCCTTCTGTGTCAGAGTAAACAAAAATCCTGTCCCGTATTGGGATCTTTCAGAGGTGTAGTAAATCATGTTTTTAAGATACAGTGAATTTAGGCAGGATTTAGTAAACTGAAAATAAAAGTTACTGCAAATAAAAAAAAAGTTGCTTCATATCAAATTTTTGCATAATATGATACTTTTTTGGTTTATTTTTCATGGGAACTTTATTTTTTAATATATTTAAAAATTTTATTTCTTTTTAATTGGAGGATAGTTGCTTTACATGATAATATATTTGAAACTCAAATTAGAGCTACCAACCTGAAGAAAAAGATATCTCTGTGCTTCTTTTGGGAAATATAGTCAGGGAAAATAAATCTGGATAACCATGCAAAAAAATATTTTTGTCTTCAAAACATCAAAGCATGGTCTGTGAGGCATGATCTGATCTCCATTTCACAGGAGGGGATACTGAAGTCAAACCTTGGAAAGCCCTCACAAAATTAGAAACTGTGGTGAGGCTCGTCAGCTATCAAACCAGCAATCTCTTCCTGAGCCTCTTATGTTTCCTTATGTTTCTCTCTATAGGGCTACTTTCACAGCGTTGGTTTCTTGCCTTCCCTTGTTCTTGTGGTTATTGTTGGGTTTAATCACAGTCAGAAAAATGATAAAAGTAGATCCTACATTAGCATATTTCTTTGTGTAGTGTTGTTAAAGACCTGGTTTCTGACATCATTCATTTAGTTCCAATATAATCATCTAGACTCAGAGGAGGAAATGGTATTCCTTTCAGAATTCAGAGATCTGCTGAGAGGGAAGAGAGTGTTAGGATGTAAGAGTCCTGCCCCACACTATGACCTTTTTCATCACAACGAACAAAGTGAAGTTAAAACTGTCAATCTAGTTGGAGGATGTTTATGAAAAGTTCTGAATTACCTGTAAAGTATCTGTGAATCTGAAACAGAGAGATCATGTTTCTCATCTTGTTGCTTGCAAGTTCAGAATATTTAGCTTCTGCTGTGAAATGTTTTCTCAACTTGAAATGCCTGTGTTCCTCATGCATGGAGAGAAGTAGCATGAAAATACACACAACTGATGTCACATCAAGAAAGGCCAATGAAATTCATGGTGTTGCTCCTGGAGGATAAACAGACTGAAAATAATCAGCATGGTAGACCTCTTGGTTTCCCCTTGGCATAGTTTATTGGCTAAGATTTTCTTTGGCCACATGTAACTTAACTACACCTGAACTACAGTGGTTTGCCAAACAGGGTTTGAGTTTTCAGACTTAGCAGGGACTTGGAGGTAATCATTCTACCTTCCTTGTTCAAGGATGTCGATGAGAAATCAGGATCCTTTTCTTGTTCTGCAATCCTTAGTATATGGCTTTCATCCTCATGGGCTTAAGTTCTGCCTCTAGGTATAATGTTCAAATTTAAGACTAAGGAAAAAAGCAAAAAACAGAAGGCACATATGAGCTTACTCTGTTTCTTTTTAACGAAAAATTTAAAAATATTTTCCAGAATCTTATGTAATAGAGTAGCTTTTATATCTCATTGGCCAGAACTGGATCACATAACTGCTCCTAGCTACAAGGGAGTTGGAGGAATTATTTTAAATTAGTAATACAGCCACCCTGAATTTTGACTTTTGTTAGTAAGTAAAAAGCATAGAATAGATATTGGGTGGGAAGAGAAAATTAGAAATAGGATTACTGCCCATTGGAAGGAAAGGATGTACCTTTTTTTTTTAAACATTATATTTCATGTGTTATTAAGGTCAAATATTCCATCTTCCACAAAGTTCTCTTTACTCTCATTGTTTTCTCTGGATTCCTTTATTTCAAATATAGTGTCATTGATCCCACCATATTCATGCTTATTTTCCTCATTTAGACAATGAGTTCCTTGAGGATAAAACCTAGTTTAATTTACCTTTATAATTTCATCATTTACTACTGTGACTGGCACACTCAGTTCAGTTCAGTTCAGTCGCTCAGTCGTGTCCGACTCTTTGCGACCCCATGAATTGCAGCACACCAGTTCTCCCTGTCTATCACCAACTCCCAGAGTTCACTCAAACTCATGTCCATCGAGTTGGTGATGCCATCCAGCCATCTCATCCTCTGTCATCCCCTTTTCCTCCTGCCTCCAATCCCTCCCAGCATCAGAGTCTTTTCCAATGAGTCAACTCTTCGCACGAGGTGGCCAAAGTACTGGAGTTTCAGCTTTAGCATCATTCCTTCCAAAGAAATCCCAGGGCTGATCTCCTTTAGAATGGACTGGTTGGATCTCCTTGCAGTCCAAGGGACTCTCAAGAGTCTTCTCCAACACCACAGTTCAAAATCATCAATTCTTTGGTGCTCAGCTTTCTTCACAGTCCAACTCTCACATCCATACATGACCACAGGAAAAACCATAGCCTTGACTAGATGGACCTTTGTTGGCAAAGTAATGTCTCTGCCTTTCAATATGCTATCTAGGTTGGTCATAACTTTCCTTCCAATGAGTAAGCGTCTTTTAATTTCATGGCTGCAGTCACCATCTGTGGTGATTTTGGAGCCCCCAAAAATAAATTCTGCCACTGTTTCCACTGTTTCCCCATCTATTTCCCATGAAGTGATGGGACCAGATGCCATGATCTTCATTTTCTGAATGTTGAGCTTTAAGCCAACCTTTTCACTGTCCTCTTTCACTTTCATCAAGAGGCTTTTTAGTTCCTCTTTACTTTCTGCCATAAGGGTGGTGTCATCTGCATATCTGAGGTTCTTGATATTTCTCCTGGCAATCTTGATTCCAGCTTGTGCTTCTTTCAGCCCAGCGTTTCTCATGATGTACTCTGCATAGAAGTTAAATAAGCAGGGTGACAATATATAGCCTTGACATACACCTTTTCCTATTTGGAACCAGTCTGTTGTTCCATGTCCAGTTCTAACTGTTGCTTCCTGACCTGCATATAGGTTTCTCAAGAGGCAGGTCAGGTGGTCTGGCATTCCCATCTCTTGAAGAATTTTCCACAGTTTCTTGTGACCCACACAGTCAAAAGCTTTGGCATAGTCAATAAAGCAGAAATAGATGTTTCTCTGGAACTCTCTTGCTTTTTCGATGATCCAGCAGATGTTGGCAATTTGATCTCTGGTTCCTCTGCCTTTTCTAAAACCAGCTTGAACATCTGGAAGTTCACAGTTCACGTATTGCTGAAGCCTGGCTTGGAGAATTTTGAGCATTACTTTACTAGTGTGTGAGATGAGTGCAATTGTGCAGTAGTTTGAGCATTCTTTGGCATTGCCTTTCTTTGGGATTGGAATGAAAACTGACACATCTTGGAAACTGTAATAATGCTGCTGTGAACATTGGGGTGCATGTCTCTTTTCAGAGATTCCACATTTTTGACCAAATCTACTCAAATGTTCTCATCTCAATTTTCAGGGTTCCATTCTTTCCCTATTAGGACCTTAACCTTGGTAAAACAGACCTGCTAAAGCTGAGACTTCAGCTTTTTCAGTAGCTGTGCTCCTGCATTCATTAGGTACTGGGTTTGATCTTGAGTCTTTTCTGCCTTTCAGCTGTAGGAGATGAGAATTTCTTTATAAGCTAAAATGCCCCTTGTCTTTCACATTTCGTGTTACATTGGTGATTAATCACCCTCAGTCTTCCATTGTCTTTCTCCAGTGCATCAGTGGTCTTGAGCAACAGCCTTCCAATTTCATAGTCCTTAGATGTTATATTTGCTGGTGCATTTTCTTCTCCCAATATCGCAGCCAGTTCATACTCAGGACTTTCTTCATGGCTTTGCAACACACCGTGTTGCCCAGGGCCCTGCACTGAGAAACATCCCACACTTGGTTTAATACTGTGCTGTCACCATCTTGAAATTCTTAAAATCGTGGACTGTGTTTTGTAAGTGAAGTCCAAGCGGGCAGTGGAGCCCGTGCATGAACAGCAGAGAGAGCTGCACCGTATGTGTCTACAGTTCTGTGCCAGTCCATTAGTGCAGAGCGTTTGCTGTGCTCCGTGAACACAGAATTCTCCAGCATACACGGCAGTTCAGGGAGGTGCAAAGAAGGAAAATATAAGCATTTTAAGTTTGTAACTGAGTAAGAGATGGGGCCTGGGATGATAGAAGGAAAGAGAAAGATAGAACGTATTAATAGTTTCTTTTCTTTTCAGTCTTTTTTACTCATCAATAAGCCAAAGATAATGTTGATAGAATATATGTATCAAGAAATGAAACTGAAACAGTTGGGTTATTTTTGTGCTTTTTTCCCACTGTCCTGCTAAGAACGAAGAAGTACATATTCTCATGTAAGCTAGGAACTATGAGTTGTGTCATTTCTGTGATTCTGCATGTGAGTTAAATAATCTTATACCTGCCTTTAAAACTAATACTGCACAATGTAAAGACAAGTGGTAAGACTCAAGCTAATAATTAAAATTTTTAATTGACAACAATAGATACAAATTAAAATCCCATAAGTCAGAGACTGCAGAAGAAAGAAAAAAACTTTAAGAATCTCTGGCACCATTTTTTTCCTTTTTTTAAAAAACAAACCAGGAGGCCCACATTTTAATTCTGCACTGAGTCCTACAAATTCTCTAGGTGATCCTTCTACCGCCATGAAGTGTTTTCGCAAGTGCATTGCATGTTAAGGGCAATCAGTCACCACCTACCACTAGTCTTCATTGCTGGCCAGTCAGAGAGGGATCCAGCTCCAAAATCTCGTTTCAGAGTCTAGTTCCCAGGACAGCATCTGGGAACTGTCTTAGGTTTGGGAAAAAGCTCCGAGATGGGGACTTGCTCATGGGTACAGCCGGGTGTGATTTCAGGAGTATCTGTGTAGGGGGAAGCAGGGCGGCAGAGGGGGGAGTTGCGTAATAACACAGTTATCATGGGGACTTCACATGATCTTACAGGGAGTTCTAGAACTGGGATGGATTTCCGGAGTTGTTCCAGCTGAGTCAAGGGGCCTGGCCCTTTGTCCTCTCACATTGTCAGGCATTGGGTGCAGACTGCACCCAGTGGGGATCATTCTCCCTCAGCTGAGGCCGTTCCTGGAGAAGGGGTTAGCTGTGGGCCCCAGCAGCTGACCCTCACAGCAGCAGGGGGTGAGAGACTCCTGAAGGGGGTGTGGGCTGCACAGAATAGTGTCACTGAACAAGGCCTGCAGAACAGCCCTACACAGGAGGACATCAACAGAATCCCAAAGAAGCAAAGGTCCTCTCTCACTCTTCCAGTCCAGACAATGCAGAGCAGACAAGAGGAATGCTGCTGTGAGATTCACCACATACTTAACTTCGGTGGTTTAACTATGATTATTAAAATCAGGCCGATATCAGTTTTAGTACAAGAAAGTCAGCACTTAAAAACAATTCGATCCTTCTCTTTTTTTTTTTTCCAGGCTTAAAGCCTATTCTATCCCGAGTCTTGACTTTCAGAGGAATGTGGAAGCTAGGATACTTTTACTAAAAGTGTTACCCTTGTAGCTCTATTACAGTAGGAAACAACTTAGATATAGCACTGCATAAGACAAATATTAGGGTCCACAGCCCAGACCTTACAAAACTGTCTGATATTAAAAATGAAATACTTCCCTTTATGATTGATGAGATTGCACGAGGCTGGGCTGAGATGGCCTGTGAATGTGTTTGTGTGCATGTGTGTGCATATATTGGTTGAGGGTAGAGTGGAAGGGACACACTTTACAAGTTTAAACTGGGTAAGCCCAAGGGGATCATGTTTGGCCTAGGTCCCAGGGTACAAGTTTATACTGGGCCCTGCAAGATGATACTTGGTTGTGTGTGTGTGACACCTGGTGTAGAGGCTGAAAGGAAGGCATGCCTTGTCAGGGGTTTTCCCAGATGCTTTCTGGATTTCTCCACCATTTTTAGCAGAACCTCCTTTCAGACATACAAATCGTGTGTACCATGCATGGGCAGGGCACCACTGGTTCTGGGAGTAGCCTGCTAATTATTCTTCCTCATTGGTATAAACCTGGGGAAAGGGAATGATTGGCAAGAAACCAACTTTCAAAAGAACTCTATTTCTTTGTTTTTTTAAAAAACTCAGATTCTTTGGGCATTGGATAGAATATCCAAGGTTATGGGGGAGAGGCAGGCTCTCTGTCTCTATTGGCCTACCTGTCCTGTTCAGGGTAGTAAGGTCAGAAGAGGCCAGACTTTCAGAGGAACAGCAGAGAGCTCAAAGCCCTAGTATTGTGTCGGAGAGACAGGCTGAACTTCTCAGGCCCCCTTTTCCTTACTGCTCCTCATTTTTTTTATTCTTCCTCAAACAACGAGTCTTAAAGAGAAAAGGATAAGAGGGTACCTCTAGCGTACTCTCTGCCGTACACTGAGGTTCCCAGCTGCTGCTTTGTAGACAGAGTGTCTGATGTGCCAGCGTCATCCAGCACTCCCGCTTTGTCTGAGGAACACTGCTGTGTGTCTGTGCGCCCAGGCACTGACTGAAGAAGATGCAGAAGCTCCATTTTCTCAGACACAGGTTTCTCCACAGCTGATCACTCTTGGCTACCTTATTCTGGCACTTGGGAACTTGGGAGACCAGCAGCAAGCTGAATGCATCTGGGAAGGAAGAGATTCTCAGCATCGGCATGTCAGGCAGTAGGCCCTTCATCTTCTGTGGCCCAAGCTGAATAAGAGCAGGCATGGTGGTGGTGGTGGTGGGGAGTGTTGGAGAATGATTTCTAACCACTAGTTATAAGCTTGATAAAGGAACAGAGTATCACTTATATCAGAGCTTGAGATTGGCTGGTCCCACATAGTTAAGTAGAGTGTGGACTACCATTAAATGAATTTGAAATAGAGGAAAAGTGTTTCATGAGGTAAAGAGAGATGCTGACACATTGTGGTTGCATTTTGAATGACCAAACTTGGACTACAGTCTTCTCATCATAAGCAGAGCAGAGTGTCTATTAGCATATCTACTGGAAGACAGTACCTCAAAAATACCTCCAGGGCTTACATACATCTTCAAACAAAATTCTGACTCTGGAGATTAAAATTCTCATACAAGGGGAAAAGATCTCATAAACACTTTCTTGAGAAGGCTTTTGGCCATTGTACTTTTCCCTTATCAGTTACTGTCCCACTCACCCCTTCCACCTTCTAGTTTTTCTAGCTCCTAGGAAACAAAGCTGTCATAGCATTCAAGACACCTTCTCTTCTCATAAAACAATAATCACATTGTAAACCCCCAAGAATGCTGCAATAGGTATCTCTGGTTCTTTATTAATGCCGCAGGTATTTGTCTAGCCTTAGAAAAGCTTTTGGCTCAGTGTCCTACTCATATTTTTGAGCTATAGCTTGCTAGAGTTGTCAGGACAAGTAAAACATTTCCCTTTCAGCATTCATTAAAGAAAAAAAAAATCCTATTGTATTTCTTAAAAGTGACTTGTGACTCATCTCCTTTTTTGGGATAGAGTTATAGCTTAAGATTTGGTCAACAGTGTACTTTTTGGTCGTGAAAGGTAATGCAAATGGTGAGAGGCTGAGAGATGCTGAAAATGGTGTGAATTTTATTCATTCATTTGCCACACCTACAGGATGTTGAAGAAATGTATAGAAATGTTTCAGCAAGTAAATCTTATGGGCTGTCAGTATAACTCCCTAGTTTAAGACTGAACTCTAGGTTCCAGGTACCGTTCATATTGAGGGAAAGGAATAAATTGCCATATTAGTGCAGACTTATTTTGACTAGTATTTTTTCATTTTATTAAAACATAAAAATAACTTATTGTTTCTTTATGATTGTTAATATTTGTTTATGTAATTGTTTATATTCTTCAATTATATTTACAGGCAGGAGAAAAGCCAGTCATGAATTCTACTGCAAACATTTCAGAAAAGACAGTGACATATAAGGAAAATAACATAAATATTCATAATCTCACCATCCAGGGATAATCAGCATTAAGTTAGTAGTTTATAGCCTTACAGTGTATTTCTATATTTATACATACAAAGGTATATTTTGCCAGGATGGGATTGTATGGTACATGATGTGTGACTTGCTTTTTTTATTCCTCAATTAATAAGCCTGATCAGTCCTCAACTTTTTAGTGAACATTTCATATTTGTGAAAAGAATCCCCCTTTAGACTGCTTGCTATGGCAAAAGTGGAAACATTTCGTAGCAAATGAATTGTTCATTTTGTTAGCAATTTGATAGAAGGACTGGATAGGCAGAGGAAAAAACTTAGATTCTTGCTTAATTATATTGAAGAAAAGTTTCTGGAGACAAAAGGTCTTTGACTTCGATCGAGCCAAACAAAATGATCAAGAGTTGTCAAAATGCCTCTCAGGAGATAATAATTCATGGATTTCCTGGGGGACCTACTCGGGCATCTTAGGAAATAATGAGGCATATTTCTCCACAAACATTAGTCTGAGCCTTCTATTTGTCAGAAGAGCATATGAAATGTATCTGTGAACTGTTTTTTTTGGATTGCCAGAAATCCAAATCTAACCATAATGTTATTCACTTCCAGATTTTTCCCTTTTATTTCTGTTTGTAGAACCCAAACTGCATTAAGGCCAGGAGTAGGGGGTGGGAGGGTTATAAGTACATTATATTCGAAAGTTCTTGCCTTATGTGGATAAGGTCAAAGTTCTTTTCAGTCAAAATGTAGTTAGTTTTTTTTCTCCCCCTTGAATTGCCCATTGCTTGTGTAAACAAAAGGAGATTACACAATGAAACTAGAATCCAGTAAAAACTTACCTGTTTGAGGCTTTGTAAGACAGAGTCAGCCAAACTTGTCAAGTACTGCCAAAGGTGAGAAAACTGAGTTGGTTGATATTTGGCTGTGTTTCCTGAGTCTGAACTGGATTAATAAGTGAGCACCTGGACTGAGTCATGATGTGAACGTTCAACAGCACTTACAGGGTGTGACTCTGCTGTGTCACTGCACATGTGCACGTGGCCTTCCAAGTTGATCCAAAGGGATGCCTCTTTGCTTTGTCATGCCCACCTCCCGTATTTCTGAAGTAAAGCTGATAGCCCAGAGAGGATAAAACTCCTGGGAAAATAGTTGAAAGTCTTTGAAATTACCAGCAGTCTTGGCTTATGCTGTCACATGACTCTGAAAGCCTTTTGCTGGTAGAGTCATAGGGCTGGGAATGATGGAAAGAGGTTACTTAGTTCATTTTACAGCTCAAGGCAGAACCATAAATACACATCGGTGGTCTTGCTTCTTTTAAAATAGTGTTTTTGTTTTTGTATTTTTTTTTCTAACAAGAAAACACCTTCTTTCTCAGTTACTTACTTACTTGTGTTTACTTTTGTTTTAGTCACACTAACTTTGTCTCAGTGTTTGTTGCAGAACAGAAAAGAGATACCAGACACTGAGTGATTAGGTTTCTCCTAGAATTAATTTGTACCACTGATGAAATTAGTCAAAATGATCTGATGGGATAAAGGCCAGTTAAGGTAGTTATAAGTATATACACACACACACACACACACACGTCATATTAGTAATGCCATGAACAATGGCATATTGTCACAGATATATTTTTAAAAATCAGTTTTTCAGTAAAGTTTGGGAAAAAGTATATGAAAATCTCCTGGAGCATTTTAGCACATCAAGAGCTTTTGCTCTACATTCAACTGTGACAACAGTCAACTATATTTGACTATTTCTCATTCATAAAAACAACCAATTCTAGAAGGAGCAAATGGAATTCAAAAAATTTTTTGAGGCTTTCCTAACCTAAGTTGAATTCATAGTTTAAAAAATAAAACTTTCATGCTTTGCTTCTTCTATTTCTATCTCCAAAATATATTTTGAACAAAAACTCTCCTGCAAATCAATGCCAGATTTTCTTGTCACTTGAAATGAACTACAGACCAAAATATAAGCTCATATATAAGCACTACCCACAAGAAAATTACATTTGGGTTATAAATAAAGAGTTAAAAAGCAAGCTTAAAGTTAATGTAAGACTCTTATAGATGAGGTATAATGAATTACCAGACAGCGATAAGGACAAAGTGGGAAGAAGACCAGTTGTATCTTTTCTATTATAAAGAGAGTCAGTATAGACTATCTTTAGGGACCCATTTAGGTTAGAATTGAATGGTATCCATTCACAGTCAGTGTAATGTGGTGTGACTAGACTCATTCACGTTGTATTTCTCTCATTGGAGTTATGGAGAAAACATAAAGAAAAGTCTCTTTCTTAAGGAGTGTATTGACTTTACTGTTTACTGTCCCTGCTCTGAGACAGGCACATAAAGATATAAATAATGGACAGAATGTGTCTTGACCCTGTGTCTTTATATACAGCCATCCATGAAGCCCATACTCAGTAACAAGAAGTGCAGAGTTTTCCACGCCCTTTGGAGGAGCCATCTTGGCCCAGCTGTTTGCTGTTTTGCTCTTCATGGCCTGTTTCAGCACTGCACACTGTATCCTCCTTGCTCTGATCTTTTTAAATTTATCTCTGTGTGACTGACTGCCTTTGAAGTCGGTGGCAACTTTGGCTTTGATAATTTTAACTCTGGGTAACTTCTAGGACACGTCTGCTACCGACTGGTTTTTGGCTTTTCTGACTTTTGAACCCTCTGTCTTGTCTTCAAATCCTCCCTTGTCTCAGAACCTATAAGGCTGTATTTGGATTATATTGGGTTGGCCAAAATGGTCATTCGATTTTTTCCATATGATGGCTATAGTAGTGCTTAGCTGTCTTTTAACTTCATTTGAAACAATTTTGTTAGATCGTATTGTGACAGCTGTATTGTGTCATATCAGCACACATTTAAAAAAACTTGTGAAAATAGGTGATGTTTTGTATAGCCACTTTAATATTGAAGGTGAAAGGAAAAAAGCAACATTTTATGTATATTATACTTCATTATTTCAAAAGCAGTATTGGGTTGGCCAAAAAGTTCCTTTGGTTTTTAAGTAAAAATAAGACATTTTTCGTTTTTATCAAGAATTTTATTTGAACAGCGTATTTACCATTTTGTTCCTCTACCTTCTGCCATTTTTCAGACAACTTCATAATTCCATCTTCCCAAAACTTTTTACCTTTTTGAGGGAAGAACTGTTGCAGTTGCCTTTTGTAATTTTCCAGGGAATTGAATTTTTTTCCATTAAGAGAATTTTGTAAAGAATGAAATAAATGGACATCTGAAGGTGCAATGTCTGGTGCATTTGGCCAATGAATCAGAACTTACCAGCTAAGCTCTAACAGTTTTTGTATGGCCATCTAAGAAACAGGCAGTCTTGCATTATCCTGTTGAAAGATTATATGTTTTCTGTTGACTAGTTCTGGACTCATTTTGCCAAGTGCTGCTTTCAGATGGTCTAATTGGGAGCAGTACTTGTTGGAATTAATCGTGTGGCTTTCTGGAAGGAGCACACAATAGCGCACCTTCCCATCCTACCATACACACGTCAGTTTCTTTGGATGAATTCTGGCCTTTGGTGTGGTTGGTGGTGGCTCATTTTGCTTGCCCTGTGATCTCTTCCAGTCCACATTATTGTACAATATCCACTTTTCATCACCTGTCACAATTTGTTTTAAAAATGGAAGTTTCATTACATTTAAGTAGAGAATCACATGTGGAAATAAGGTCAAGAAAGGTTTTTTTTTTGCATAATTTGCTGCTGCTGCTGCTGCTGCTAAGTCGCTTCAGTCGTGTCCGACTCTGTGTGACCCCATGGATGGCAGCCCACCAGGCTCCTCCGCCCATGGGATTTTCCAGGCCAAAGTACTGGAGTGGGGTGCCATTGCCTTCTCCGTGCATAACTTGAATGGACTCCAAATATCAAAAGTGATTAACATAACCAAACTGGTGTAAATGATTTTCAACACTTTATATGGATATTTTGAGTGTGTCAGCTATCTCCTGAGTGGTATAAGGTTGATCGGTCTCAATTAATGTCACTATTTATAGCTATCAACCTCAACTAGTCTAGCCGACCATGGAGCATCATCCAGTGAGAAATCTCCAGTGTAAAATTTCACAAAACACTTTTGACACATTCGATTAGTCACAGGATCTCCGTACTCTGCACAATTTTTTTTTTTTTTTGCAATTCGATTGCCTTTTTATTACAATTTGATGGCTTGAATCTTGGTAGAACTCCCAATGGGAGAGCCTAGTAGTGGGAATTTGATTTTATGGAATAATAATCTGGGTAGAGAACATATACTAGAAATAATCTACATATACCAAAGTGAGTGTGGATGAAGTCACCAAAGGAGAATGTGCAAAGTAAAGTAAGAAGAAAAATGAGGAAAGTGGCTGAGGAACATAGATATTGAGGCAATTGGAGCTTATCATCAACTAGGATGTAGCACCAATATGAGCTTCATTGGTTAGCAGGGACATGACTACAATTTGGCATTGAAACAGAGGTAGAGTATGTTCACAAAGATATGTTTAGTTTTGATTGACTATTTATCATTAATAACACAATCAGTAAAGTTAAGACATAATTACAAAGTAATGTCAGATGGACAAAGGGTAACATTTTAAAGAGATCTTTCATGGGATACCTCAAAGAATGACATTCCTAATTTAAAAAATGGCAATAAGATGTAAATCAGAGGTATTCAGGGAAAAGGTCAGATGAAGAATGTGCTAAATGATGATTTGCTATTTTTTTCAAATTCTCACATTCTGACTTCAGTAATGTAGTGCCATATATATATATATATATATATTTTTTTTTAGGCTGCTCTTTTTCTATAGAGCTATGGATAGCTAACGTTTATATTCTCACTCTAGTTTGGAGACAGTGGCAGTCAGAAATTATTAGAAAAGGTCAATTTATTTAGCCAGCTTACTCAGGCAAGGATTGGGGTTAAATATGGGTGTGCCACTGAAATGGACCTCATCTGATAATAAGATGCCTCAATGCCACTTTTGAGTCTCCAAAGCACTCTCTAGTCTACAGGACATTCCTTGATTGTCTCTTATTTTCTTACATAAAAACGAATACAAACACATAAACAAACAGTATGGAAATACACTCATTTCTTTTTTCCCCCAATATACATAGCTTTTTGCTTCTTCATTGGCAGCTGGTTGGCCTCCTGAGACATGGTTCTGGGTAATATCCAGAAACAGGATTAGTGCCTTAGAAGGAAGATTGTGAAATCAGTAAGAAAGCAACCTCGCTGATGCAAAGGAACAAAGTAGTTCTTTAAGTGCTCTAGGCAAAAATGCTTAAAGGATTCTGAGAGTACTACTTCTCACCTGACTCAGGGTCAGTTAAATTTCATTTCTGTTGAGTCTTGGATCACGTTGGGGTGAAACTGTTGCTCACTGTAGGACAGCTCACTCATTTCCTTTGACACATGCTCTTGTTTTGCCATGAACACTAAGTGACCTCAAACACATTTTTTTCTAAAATTGTAGCAACAAGGGACTTGAAAAAATGAAACTCATGAGACAGCTTCTCTCTTGGCTCCTGAAAAGGCTGCATCTTAATTGCCCCAAGAAAGATGAAATGATGTTACTGACCCCATTTCTTGGGAATGATAAATGGATTGCTTCAGCATTAAATTCAAGAATAGATATGGCTAAGAATGCTTTCAGAACTTTATTTTTGCCTTATATGTTTATCATGGATTCACCCAATTAAAAGCTGAACCAAACTAGAGCTCAAAACATCACTTGTTAAAAATATTGCAAGGATTTCAAATATATAATCGTATAGACATATGTTTATATCATGAATATCTCTTCCCGTCCTCCAAGTTCCATGTAAATAAAGTACATTTCTTGCATTGTATCATTAACTTGCCAGGTTATTAATTTTTCTCCTGAACAGGCTTTGGATCCTTTGATTATAATTTCCTTGTAAAGTAGTTATGATGTTTTGAAGGAAATAAGTCATGAGGAAACATTAAAAACTTACTGGCAGAGGTATCTGCTTATTTCTGGAAGAAATCAGGTTTAGATGAAGGGATAGAAGTGATAGAAAGAACTGTATCTCTTATTTGGTAATTTAGAGAGGGAAGGAATCTTTACTTCCTGCAAAAGGCAAGCAAAATCCTCTGTCTCTAAAAAAAATCTTTGTTCTTTATGGTGGAAGGTGGTGATGATAGAAAGCCTCAGGAATTTTTTTGTTTGTTTGTTTTTGTGTCGATCTATAGCTCACATTCCCGCCCCCCCCCCCCCAAATATATAAGGGTATCAAAAGAATATGCTTTATAGATTCAGAAGATTGTTACAGGAAATATCAAAGTATGTGACATAGCATTTGTGGTTCTGAAATGTGAACTTTTTTTTACTAGGATCATTTGAATCAAAATTTCTTTCTACCTATTTATCTTTCTAGCTATCTACTTTGGTGTTTATTTAACAAATATTTATTATGTTCTTTGTACAGTTTGAAGCACTGGGGATCAAAGAAAGTGTAAGGTTGAGGTGGGCTTTCAGCTATTGTATGTGGGAGAAAAGTGGTCTTCACGAGCTGAAAAATCGCATAATACCTGTGATCAAAGAGAAAATTGTTCTCAAATCATCAGATGGTTAATTGTTTCACTAGACCAATGTTTCCCTGAACTTGGCTAATCATTAAATCATCAGAGACACCTTGTAAAACATACCAATTTCTAGCCTTCATCCTTGAATCTTTAATCCAGGACCTGGCCAGTGGGGACGAGAATCTGGTTTTAACAAGGAGCTGAGTGAGTTGGATGTATAGCAAAGTGTGAACTATATCATGTAAGTATCAACTCTGCCCGGGCAGGGACCATGTCTTGTTTACCTTGGTGTTTTGTGCTTGGCACGGTGCTGATCACAGAAGAGGCACTCAATAACTGTTTGCTAAACTGAACAGTGAACATCTCCACAAATAGCCTTTCTGGAAGTCCTCACTTCTTCCTATACTTCTAACTGCATTGCTGCCTGTGCTTTTCATCTCTTGATGCTTTTCATCTCTTCATCCCACATGATGTGAACACTCCTCTCTGCCACCAAGTCTTAGCACCCTTGTGCCATCTTTCATCTTGATCAATAGCATCAGTCTGAATAGAAATTAATTACCCAGCAGGATATTACTCATTTCTTTTGGCCTTCAGCCAGAGGATCTTTTTGTAGCAAATGTCTTTAGACCTGGGCGTAGATTGGTATTAATAATATTATAACTTGTGTTTATGTAATATCTTTCTCTCAGAACTGAAATATTTCTTCAGACGTTATTCAGCAAGTACAATCTATTCATCCCTCTTTAGGTGTGTACGCTGTCTTACAGATGCCTTACATATGAGTCTAGTTGATTGGACCACCAAGAATTTAGTGGCAATGATTCTTCCACCTGGCTGCTGGGCCTCAGGGTGCCTGAAAAAGGTGTGTCCCAACAAGCAAAGGCATCTCCCTTCAGACAGGCAATAGTTTGACACTTAGTTTATAACTAGGTGTTACCTTAGCTGGAGGGGTGAAACAGGGCTGGGGCAGGCCAAGGGAGGAGTGTCTTGGCAAAGAGGATGCTGTCTATGGTAGACGATGTGATAGACTGACCTGAATCTTAGATGGGAGGACAGGAAAAATCTGATCCAACAAGTCAGAACTGACAACTGGTAGAAAGTGAAATTGAAGACTGGCATGCTGAAGAGATTTCCCTGAGGTCACCAACTGCGTGACACAACCATGGATAGAACTGAACTTTGACCTAAAACCCAGTCACCAGACCACATCCTGTAGAGGGAATACTTTATATCCTCAAAGGTCTAATCAGTCAACGTGTCTGGGCAAGGCTAACTGGAAGTTAGTCCTCTGAGAAGTCCCCCACCCCTCCATTGAGCTCTAGATCCTAGGAGAAAAATTCCTGAGGTTATTCATCCCATTGCTTCTTGAAACACGTAAGTGGAAGAACATGTCTTAGTCAAGATAAATTTCCATAGACAGTAACCAAGCACTGCGATTCTTCCTGACAAGGCATGTGTTTCTATACTGTTGGTTAGTAACTGATACCAGCTAGCATCAGATAATATTACATCAAATTTCTCTTCATTTGTGATTTGACTTTTGCATATTCTGAGAAGACAGGTATGAGTCACAGGTATTCAGCTATCTAACAAGTTCCCAGTATTTGCCAATCTCTGTAGTAACTTGAAATTTTCCCAGTTGGCTTATAGCCAATGGGTGCTGTAGGCAGTATAAGGTGCTTATGGAAACCCAGTGTGTGCAGGTTACTTCCAGGATCTTTGAACCCCATGGATGATAAATGCTTTATGGAGTGATGAATACTACAGAGATGGTTAGTTTTCTTCTCCACAACTCTTGCCTCCCCCCAGAGGTGAATATTACTCAGTATTTGAATAGAACTTGTTGATCCCTTATTAAGGCTGTGGTTTATGGAGTGAGAATTAACTTCTTCAGAGAGTTTATAATTTTCCCTCCAGAAACAGAAATCTTATGACATAATCATTGAAGAGGATTGTTCTAAAATGGAAAATGAGAAGTCTCATTTTCAGTACAAAGGTAAAGTCAAATGCTGCTTGTGGCAGTGACAATCCTGTCTGTCATTTTTGGTAAATTATGTGATGTTGCACTAGCTCTTTTACTCCTTTCCCTGGTCTCTAATAAACCTTAGGAAAAAACCTGTTATGGAGTCCAGTGAAGCTACATTTGCTAAGTATCTCCTAAGAGCAAGAAATTTATGGTGGCTCGTCAGTTAAGAATCTGCCTGCAATGAAGGAGACTGCCTGAAATATAGTAGACCTGGGTTTGATGTCTGGGTTGGGAAGATCCCCTGGAGTAGGAAATGGTAACTCGCTCCAGTATTCTTGCCTGGAAAATCCACGGGCAGAGGAGCCTAGTGGGGTACAGTTCATGGGGTCACAAGAGTCGGACATGACTTAGCTACTAAACCAGCACCACACCTCTGCAGGAAAGATATTTTCACTGCCATTTTACCACAAAAACTAAACCTGAGAGAAGCTAAATAATTTTATAAGATCACACAGTTATCAAGAGGCAGTGGTGGGGCTTGAATCTATGTCTGCCTAGTTTCAGAACCCAAGCAGCATGAGTCGTAACAGGAAGTTGGGGAAATAGATGAGTTCAAAGACCATAGTTTTTGACTTGGCTTCATAACCAAGTAGTGGATTTATGAAGTTTTATTCTTTCCATTTTCTGTCTTCATCTGTACACTGCTTGCTCTTATTTTATTCCACAGATAAATTTGTGAGGAGCCTATTGATAGTTCTGGTACTGAAGTTTCAGCCACAGTGAGAGACCCAAGGATGTCAAGGAAAACTCAAAGTAGTCATATTCAGTTGCAGAAGACAAAGATGAAGAGGTTTGACACAGAGGACATCTGTGAAAGTGAGTGTTTAGGTAACTGCCTGGGTGGCCCTTGTATTTTGTCTTCTAAACTCCCATGTTTAGTGATTGGGTGTAGTTCTAAGGGTTCTGTCTTTCTAAAGCCTTTAGAGAATTTCCAGGCCTGTCTCATTGGACTAAAACCGTGGTTTAATGTATTGGCTAATTAAAGAACTGCCGGTGATCCCTTTTAAGGTTTTCTAAACTATTGAGTGTTCTGAGAGCTAGGGTAAAGTACTCTGAAGATTTAAAATTTCATCTTTGAAGAGCTGTATGACCTGAAAATATAAACTTTATTAAAAAAAATCAGAGAAGTCACTGTATAAGTTGGCTTCTCTGAATAAAAGCATAATTTCTCTTTTTCACTTTACTTGGTATGTTTTCTGGTACATCCAAAATGGAATTTAATTTTCAAAAACTTGTTTTTCACCTGGTTTTAATGGGCCGTACTTGTCTTCTGCAGTATCTCACAGTGGCTGGGGTCCTATGTGTCTGTCGGAGGATTTCTGTTTTTGTCTTGGCTCTCCCAGTAGTTACCTGTATTGTCTTTGCACAAGTCCCCTAACCTTTCTGAGTTTCATGGTCATTATTTGTCAGTGAGGACTTTGGAGTCTCTGAGATCATATAAGATCTCTGCCAGGTCTACATTCTGTGATCTTATGGCATATCATTTGGTTTCTGGTTTAAAAAATACCACCCTAAACTAATGGTTTGCCTATAGAATTATAATATATCATGTTTGTGATTACTATTAACAATTCCATTTTAATTGTTTTCTGGAATGCTGTAATATGAATTTATTAGTCATTGGAAAGAAGTCAGGAAATAGAATCTTATATGCATTTTTATTAAAGGGGAAGAGTATGTGGTTCCAAGTATTTAATAAAGAATCAAATGATGAACTTGTCTGTTATGCTGTTTAACTCAACACAAAGAATTACATGGGTTGTGGGAAAGTGGGAGTAACTTTAATTTTATTTAGGAACCAAAGTTTTATTTCATAATATTTTAGTGTTGGAATTGTAATCATGTCTTTGTTCTCTTCTTCTTTCCTTTTTGGCCAAATAAGCAGACACGTTGTTTTACATAGAAAGGGTATTGATGGTCTTTGAAACCAAAACAATCTGATTTTTGAACAGATTTTTTTTTATGGGTCAGCACTTTTGTGACTATAACAGACTGTGACTGATTAAGACAAATGGTTATTGGCTGACTTGAAGGAAGCAGAGGTTCATTCAGTGAGCAGCTAGAGAGGGTAATAATTCTGGCTTTTGAGAGCTGTCAGGAATCTCTAGCCATCAACACAAATGCTAGCTATAGATATCATGGCTTGGCAAAATCAGATCTCATTTGGAAAACTCTTTTCTTACACTGAGTCATGTCAGATTCTCAGTTGAAAAGAAGGTCTACTGAAGATACCCTAATTAAAGACAATTATGATAAGACTGAAGAGACACGATAACTAAATGGTCTTAGATAACATGGTCTTAGATTGAATTTTGGATTGAAAAATTTGTATTGAGAATATCACTGGGACAAATGGCAAAACTGGATTGTTGACTCCAAAGTAGAAAATAAAAGTATGAATATCTTGATTTTAGTTATGAAACTGCAGTTATGCCAGAGAATGCTTTTGTTCTTAGGAAGTATACACAAAAGTATTTAGGAAGAAGGGGGCATGATGTAGACAACTTGCTGTTAGATAACTCATGAAAATAATATACACACAAATAGGATAGTAATTGATAAAGCGGTTTTACTTGCAACTTTATTGTGAGTTTGAATATAAAATGTTACCAAAAAAACAAAAACAAACTTGTCTGATTTTGCAGAATTCGGGGGAAATGTTAACAAATTCTCTTGGCCAGGACCAGCAAGCTGGTGAACGTCTAAACTAGAAATTCAGGGATTTAGCTGAAAATAAAAGCCTTAAGCTTATTGGTACCATGAAACCATAAGCTTTGCCCTCTCTTCTTACTCAACATTGCAACCTGTTCTTTTGTATCATTATCCTTTGTCCTGGAGCAGTCTGGGTAAGAGCTTGAGTTAATCAGTTCCACTCCTTCAGAAAGTCTTTCTAATACCTTGACCTCAGTCAGAAGAAATATGTGTAAAATCTCCCCAGGAACTGGGGAAGACTTCAATATTTTTCAAGCTAGTGGCCCCTTTTTGTTGTAAGCCACAGACTGTAGATTATATTTCACTTCTCTCCCAACCAGCTTAGTCTCTTGTCCCTTTTCTCACCATAAAGGGAAAAAAACTGAAATCCTGGCTTTTGTAAAACCATGTGTGTATGTGTGTGTGTGTGTGGGGGGGTGCAGTTTCAGTTACCTCAATAACCAGAAACAATAATGCATAATTAATACTGTGCAACAATCTGTTCCCTCCTAAGGATCAAATTAAGATGGACATATCTAATCATCTTTTCACTAAGATTCATGTGAGTTGCTGGGAGAAGGCATCAGTGGGCTATACAAACAGGGCAGCCCATTAGGGTCTTTTATTTTAATGGGAGTATTTGTTTTTACATGTGGCTTTTCATTGCTCCTGGAGTATTAACAACATAATGCTGAAGATGCAGTCTCATATTTGCAATTCCCACCCAGCGAGCTACCTTTGATCTCATCTGGTGTTCATATTCTGGGAGTCTTGGGGAATAAAAGTCTTTTCTTGCTACTTCATGGCTGTGAAAGCATGTCTGATTTGAAGGCTTCATGTAAACTGCCTGTGAAGTAGTGGCTGCTTTGAAGGAATCTGATCAGCTGTAACATTCCGCAAGGAGCACGGTGTTCAGAGAACGTATAATTCTTCTTCGAAACAAAGATCCTCGTCAGAGCTGTGAGGCCGAAGGAGGTTAGAAGGATACTTTTGCCTTCAGGGTGTCCCAGCTCAGCCTCTGGGTGCTAGTCTGGGCAGGTAACTAGTCTGAGCAGGCTACGCTTTAGTTGACATCTTCGGGATGAACAGACAGGGAGAAACTTGTAGTCATTTTTCTTGGCAGAAGCCACAACCCAGCCCAAGTTAATTATGTCTGAGGAGAAGAATAGTGTCTGGGCACCTGCAATTTTCAATTTGGTACCTCATTTTCCCAGTGCCAAGTATTCTATCGAGCCATTCACATGTATCTTCATAAAGTCCCTTCCTGGTTTCACATCAGACAATGGGAACTCTGAGTTTAGAAACTTCTATGTAATTGTCACTGTTTACTAAGAACTTCATATGTGCCAAAGCTGATTAAATAGCTCTACATGCTTCCTGTCTTTTAATCTTGATAACATCCCTTTGAAGGTGATATTATTGCTTCCACTTAGTAGTTGAGAAAACTGAAGCTTAAACAATATCATGCCCCAAATCGCATGACAAAATATTGTGGAACTGGTGCCTCAAATCAAGCCTGCCAGATTGAAAGACTCAAGATTTATATAAAGTCCTGTCTAAATAAATATTTCTTCTCTTAACATTCCTATGAATTAGAGGGTAGGCTTTACTGTGTCTGATTTTGTACCCACACCTAACTTAGAGGTTTCGCCCAGAACTATAGGTTTATTTAGAGCTAAATGCAGAATTGCTCCTCTCTCTGCTGTTTAAATCTGTTCCTTTTCCTAATAATAATGTCGCTGTCAATGTATTGTTTCTAGAAAGGCTCTGACTTCAGGATTAGGAAAGTCTGCTAAAATCACATTCAAATGTGTGTAACTTGCGTCTCAACTGACTCCTTCCCCACAAACCATAGATATGCCAATCTCTCATCTAAAAACAAAACAAAATAAAACAAGAAAGCAAACACAATCACCTCTCTCAATCCTGCTTCCTCCTCTCTATATAGTCCTGTCCTTTTCTCTTAGCAGTCAAGTTTCTTGGAAAAAATATTAACAGTTACAGTTTCCATTTTTTTGGCGTCACGTTCATTCTTAAACCTGCAGTCTTTCTCCTACACACATCTCCACACTGCACTAACACTTTTTTGGAAAGGTCATCAATTTACAATATCAAATTCAATGGATCCTTCCTTCTCCAATATTTTTTATAAAATTTTCATTCATTTAGAAAAGTTAAAAAAACTATGTAGGGCATAATTATAACCATATACCTAACCCCTAAATTCTACAAACAATATTTACTGCATTTTAAAAATCTTTCTGTACTTCTATCCATCCATCAATCCATCCAATTCAAAGTCAGTTGTGAGCTTCAGTATACTTCACTTCTAAGAGTACATTTCATTCACTAGAGTTTAATGTGTTCTTGTTAATATTCTTCTTTCCTGACTGTAATTTGGCATGATATCTGTGTTGAAACCCCCAAATTCAGGCTTAAGCATTCCCTACACTGGTATCCAATTATCTGATAAACAGTCAGATATGAGATTCTTCTTATAAGTTTTTGCTTACCACTGTTTCTTCTTTCACTCTTTGGCATTTCCTTTTTAATATATTTTCTGTCCCTTTTTCTTCTACCCACTCCTTCAACATTGGTGTGTTTGTTCTCTCTGACTTGGCTATTCTCTCATATCTCTATTGTTTCCCTGTATCTTAGGTTTTGTTGCCTGTGGAACATATTATAAGATGGAGATTTGTGTGTAGGAAGTTGGTTGGGGAGTGCTCTTAGGAACAACACAAAGTGAAGGAAGCAGGATTCCATTATTACAGAATCAGCTTTCCATTATTATTTCCAATAATTTCCAAATATTCCATTATTTCCAATGGAATCAGAATTCCATTAATACAGGGCACAGCTAACTCCAAATAGAGCCCTGGAATTTGAACAGCTCTTCAAAACTGTCCCAAATCGAGGCAAGGTGGCTACGCTTTTTACCCTTGTATCAAGCAGTGACTAGAAATCCATGTTCACCTTGGGCCTTTTTGCTGAAACTCCTGTGGTGTTTTGCTCCACTAAAACCCAGACTTTGGGAAATCACTCTGTGGGTTGTTATGTACTATGGCTTACCCTGGTTAGAGTCTTCACTGTCTCCAAAAATTACTGTTTGCTCAAGGAAACCTGTGTGTATGTGTGTGTTTGTCTATTCAGAGTTACCAAAGAGAAATAAGAATTCGAAACGGATTCAAGAAGGACCTAAGGAAGAGGACATATCTTTATTATTCACTAGCAGGGAGGCCCTGAAGGGTGCGTAGAGTGGGAAATGGGTCTATCACATGTGGCAGTGTAGGCCGTGTACTACAAAGCTCCAAGGATTGCCTTTCATCTGGTAACTAAACCTATTAGTGTCCTGTTTAAATAATCTTTCTTCCCATGTATTTTATTGGATTGGCCAAAAAATTCATTTGGGTTTTTCTGTAATATCTTAGTAACAAAACTTTTTGGCCAACCAATATGAAATAAATTCACCCTCTTGAATTTCATATTTTACTTCCCCTTATTTTCATCCTTACTGGGTTTTTGTCTACTTGTTCTATCAGTTATTGACAGAAGGTATGTTGAAACATCTGACTGTAGTTCTGGATTGCCTGTTTCTTCAAGTTCTGTTGGTTTTGTTTAACATACTTTCAAACACTGTTTTTAAGATGCTTATATATTTATGATTAATATGGCCTCTTAAGTCCTTAAGGCAGGTAAAGAATCTGCCTGCAGTGCAGGAGACCCGGGTTTGATTCCCTGGGTTGGGAAGATCCCCTGGAGAAGGAAATGGCAACCGACTCCAGTGTCCTTGCCTGGAAAATCTCATGGACAGAGGAGTCTGGTGGGCTGCAGTCCATGAAAGAGTAGGGCACGACTGAGCGACTAACACTTACTTATACTTACTTAAGTCCTTTATCATTATTAAATGTTCCTATTTATCACTGATACTGCCTGTTCTGAAGTTTACTTTCTCTGATATTAATACAGCCATTTCAGCTTTCTTATGCTTAGTGTTTATATAGTATATATTTTTCATCCTTTTCTTTTTAAACTATCTGAGTCTTTTATTTAAAGTGAATTTTTTTGGAGACAGTGTATCATTGGGTTTTGCCTTATTACTCAATTTGATGATCTCTGCTTTTTAATTGGAATGTTTAGGCCATTTACATTTAATCTGGTTCTGGTAGTTCTATTTACATTTATCACCTTGTTATTTGATATTTTTGTTTATCCTATATCTCCTTTGTGCCCTTTCCCCTTTTTTCTTGCCTTCTTTTGGATGAATGGACTATTTTGTATGACTGCATTTTCCCTACCATTGGTTTATTGATAATAACTCTTTGTTTCACATTTTTGGCAGTTGCAGTAGAATCTATAGTACACATTTTTAACTTAGCACAGTTTACTTTTGAGTAATATTATACTGCTTCCTTTTTAGTGGAAGAATCTTACAACAATATTTGTTCATTTTCACCTCCTATGCTTTGTAGTATTTTATACATAAGACTCATAATATAGTGTTATTATTATTGATTTGACTTTTATTTTTTTAAAGATAAAAAGTTCTTTGCATTTGCTCTCACATTTACTATTCCTGGTGCTCTTTATTCCTTTGTGTAAATCCACATTTCCATCTGGCATCATTTTCCTTCTGCCTGAAGAACTTCCTGTAGTGCAGCTCTGTTGGTGATGAATTCTCTCAGCTTTTGTTTGTCCCAACAATCTTTATTTTGCCTTCATTTTTGAAAAATATTTTCATTGGATGTAAAATTCTACGTTGACAGTTGTTTTCTTTCATCACTTTAAAGATGTCATATCATGAAAAGCAAGTCCTGGAGTTTTGTGTTACACAGCCTGCATCACCATATGTGGCAATCCCATGTCCCAATCCAGGCTTACTTCAGGGTCTCTCTGCTAGTTTGTGATAAAGATATGTCCTCCTCCCCCAATTCTTGTTCTTCTTGTTTCCTACTGGTAACGTGGGATAGAATACACACACACACACACATTTCCTTGATCAAATCATAATTCTCAGAGATGGTATAGTCTAATTCATTATTGAAGCAGAGAAAAATTTTCCTCAAGTCAATGTTACTGCCTGTAGGACTTTATGTAATCATGTAGAGGACATTCAGTCCCCCCTTTCTAATGTTTGGATTCCATATTCTGTGTGTCTTGCCTGGCATAAGATATTAGGTTAATAGTATGAATGGACTAGCAGGGTTATCTTTTGACATCCTCTGTTGCTTATACAAATAATTGGCAATTTTGAAATTATGTTTTTTTCTTAAATTGGGCCACATCAAGTTTTTAATGTGTTACTAATCAGAGTAGATATGACTGTGTGTGTTTTTCATTTTCAATTGTACTTATATAATATCATTCCTCTTCTCTTAAAGATGAGACTGATTATTTTCTCCTTTGAGATCTCATTGTATCCTGAAAATCAATCATAACACCTGTCACATTTCACTACATTTATTTATTTACACATCACTTTTTATTCTATATATTTTTAGAAGACAAAATCAGTAATTTATTTTTGTTTCTGAGCATTGCATAATGCATGAGACATAATCTTCTAAGAAGTATTTTTGATGGAATTTAATGAATGAATGAAGTCTTGTGTAATTATTTTGGTGCTGCTGCCTAAATCCTGATATTAATCAAGGATGTATGTATGTGGTTATTACTGTTCAAAGTGTTTGGATTTTTGCGTTATCAGCATGATTTTGTAATATACATAGTCAGTTTGTTTTTGTGAAGACAATATGAAAATTACAGCAGAGTAGATTTGATAAATAAGCCTGTAATCTTTGGAAATATCTTTCGATATAGTCAGAATGCTTGGAGAAGTTAGTAGTTGCCTTTTGAGGATGTTTGCTGGTGAAAAAAATTGAAAGAGCTAGTAGGAACTGAAGGAGAAGTGGTTTGAAGTGGTTAAATTCTTTAATGTATGAGACCAAGTCATGATATGAAAATGTACAAAAAGAGATTGGAAACACGGCAGTGATGTAGATCCTTTGAGGATTCAGGCCTGTTCATTTAGACCTCTTCAGTTTGACGCCAGTGGGGCCAGGAAATCAGTGCAGAAGAGTCTTTGCTATCTCCACTTTTTTTTTGCTGGAGTCCAAGTAGAATGCTTTGACAGAACCCTAGAGACCAATAGTCTGTCCAATTTAAATATATTGGAGGTTACCCTTAGGAATGAGCAGTAGCCCACTGAGTTTTGATGCAGTCCATAGGAAGTTTGTTTATTTTACAAGGTCATCAACATCTATTCACAGTTTCCAGGGTTAACACACAGCAGCAACATACAAAGACTCAGGTATATGAAACTATTTGGAAGAGAGAAAAGGAAGCAGAACATTGCTTTATGCATGTTAACAATGCACTCTTGGGAGAATATTTATTGGAGGTAAACAGGGATGTTCAGAATTTTGTGTAATTTAGTTTGGGAGCTGTTTGTACTGAGAGAACCTTGGCAAGGACTACAAACTATGGACTCAGACTTTATTTTTCAGGAAAGGAACAGTCTTGCATGTTAAGAGGACAAAAGAATGAACACTAATCTGCCCACTTTATGGGTCACATCTGTGCTGCAGATTTGGCTGTCAGTGAAGTGGTTGCATTTCCTAGTCTTAGATCTGAGAAAACATGGTCATGAGTTATTATGAATTATTATAAATACAGCCTATGAAAATGCCCACATGTGTGTTCAAACACAAGTATAGATACCCTCACATATACCTCTTCATAAATGGTGCTCCAGTTATAACGTGAGCTGGATCTTGTTTGTTGCTATTTATGTATTTGTTTTTTCCTCCAACAAGTGACTGAAATTTAAAACTAGTTTGTAAACAAGTTATAGCTAGAACCATAAACTCAGAAACTTTCAGGACAGAGTCTATTTTAATTTGATGACCCTAACTTTAGGTATATGTGCTTTGGTTTGCCATATTCTATTTCTGTGTGCAAACAAGTCAGATTGTGCAGGATTGTGTCAGATTGTGTGGGACATGTACAGCTGATAGACCTCTTCAGACATGATTTATAGAGCAGTCGTGGCCTTTTTACTATATGATGTAAGATCTGAGGCTTCAATTGAGATGTCTCAATGATGGTTCTCATTGTGTCTTGACTGGGAGCCTTACAGTTGTGCTCATCACATCAGAGTGCATTTGTAATTATGGATCTTCAAGATAGAGCATAGTTCATGCTCAAATAGAAATTATTCTTTCAATTATATTTTAAAGCATTTTAAGTCAGAAATCCAGATGCTCTTTTATCTGTTTCTAAGAGATTAAATAACATGATCTTGACCATCTTGAAAATTTTGCTTGGTGACTGAAAGCATGTTCTCTGGAGTTAGCTTAATTTTTGTGAGCTGGTACTACTACTTACAAGATCTCTATTTCCTTATTAATGATATGTGGCTATTAATGACATCTAAATTATAAGGTTGTTTCGAGGAGCCTATAAAGTGCCCTTCACAGTGCTTGGTATCCAGTAAGCACTCAGTAACCATAAGCTATTCTTATGAAAATAATTATTATTGTAGATCTACTACAAGAAGGGCTTAGGCAATATCTATCATCTATTTACTCTTAGAGAAAGGTCTGCTGAGGTACTGGTAAATGTCTGGCTTCATGGAATCAGGTAAATGTAAATTGCAGTGTTATGTGTATCACAGACACAGGGAAAGAAGCCAAGCATGGCTATAAATTTCACTAGGGCTTTATTTATTTATTTTTTTAAAGCACAATGGTATGAGAAAGCTAAGTCAAATAAAGAGCATTATGAAATCAGCACTATTTTAATATCACATTAGCAATTACATGGGATTATCCTAGAGTGATTTCCAAATGACTTATTCTGTAACCCAGACCAGTGCATTTTGTACACACACACACAAGCATACACTTGCACGTGAGCATGTAACATCCAGTCATTGATTTAGGAACAAAGACTCCCCGAGGGAGTTTCAAAACCTCTGCTACGTCCCAGTGTGCTATTCTATATTTTATGTCCATTTCTGAGTCAGCAGAAACATGCGTAAAATCATATAAAGTCTGATAACTCCCCTGCTATCCTCTGAAGCCAGAACCCACATATGGGGGTGGTGTGAATTACTTATCCTCTTCTAGGTCTGGAACATGTCATTACCACAAAATTCATTCCCTATGCAATCATCAGGGCCGATAGGAATATAAGAACAGTTGGGGCATGAAACCACAGTAGATTGTCAGGATTGTCTAGCATATGGTGGATCAGAAACAGAGGTATTGCCTTCTGATCTCTGGGGAAGTAATATTGTATTGTAGGCTGGGCAACAGGCCACTCACTCGGGGGCTGAAAATTCTAATCATTCTTTTGTCATTAATCTGTGGTGTGATCTGCAACTTGGTTTCTTTATATGTAGATAAGCATACACTGAGAGTCCTCACTATATTGTTGCAAACAGTTTCTTCAAAATTTAAAGCAAAATTCAGTTCAGTTCAGTTCAGTTCAGTCGCTCAGTCATGTCCGACTCTTTGCGACCCCCTGAATCGCAGCACGCCAGGCCTCCTGTCCATCACCAACTCCCGGAGTTCACTCAAACTCACATCCATCGAGTCGGTGATGCCATCCAGCCATCTCATCCTCTGTTGTCCCCTTCTCCTCCTGCCCCCAATCCCTCCCAGCATCAGAGTCTTTTCCAATGAGTCAACTCCTCGCATGAGGTGGCCAAAGTACTGGAGTTTCAGCTTTAGCATCATTCCTTCCGAAGAACACCCAGGGCTTATTTCCTTTAGCATGGACTGGTTGGATCTCCTTGCAGTCCAAGGGACTCTCAAGAGTCTTCTCCAACACCACAGTTGAAAAGCATCAATTCTTCGGCACTCAGCTTTCTTCACAGTCCAACTCTCACATCCATATATGACCACTGGAAAAACCATAGCCTTGACTAGGAAGCCTCATTTCATAGTCCTTGGGCTGTAAGGGACAGATCAACAAACCATTCCAGTGAGGAGCAAAGGGTATTCAGTCTCACTTTGCCTACCAAAATGTTGTGAGATGATGGCAATATAAACCAGCTATTTGACTCTCTCTGCACTATGGAGTGGCATTCCTGCAGGTGTATCTACTTGGTTTAGATTCTGTGGTTCTTTTAAGTGGCTCTCAGTTTGCTCGGGATATTACAGAATCATGGAAATCAGCATAATACAATGGGAAAGACTTGGGCTTTGGAATTAGATGGTCAAGCGTTTGAATCCTAGTGCTGCCATTTACCATTGCCTGACCTTGGGCAAATCACTTAACCTTTTTCAACTGTCTTCTCATCTATAAAATAGGAAAAATAATTGAATCTTCCTCATGGTGTGCTTATGTGGATATAGAAAATCCTTGGTATATTGCTTATAGTTAACTGTGAATATTTGTGAAGTGATGATATTGTTATGCATTTAAGTGGATGAGGTAGCTACCATTATAACTCAGACTTCGTAATTATTAATCCCAAGTAGATTCTGAGGATTATCTGCCAGGAGGATTCCATGAGCATAGGAAAACAGAGTGAAATTTTGAAGATGGCGGATGATCAGCTAATGTCAATAATATAAGGTGTTGTAGGAAATCTCCAATCCTGAAACAATTTAATAATATTTATTCCCAAAGATTGTTGCAAAATGTAAATGAGATAGGATACAGAAAGTGCCAAGCACAGTGCTTGGTATTCAGCAGGCACTTAAAGACAGCATTTCCCTTCTTCTCTTATTTCTTGGGAGTAGTTGCCTTGGATCTGAAGGTTGGGATTGTCTCAGGGTAACGGGGGCCACTGTAGTATATGACTGTATCTCAGGCTTCACAGCAGGTGTCTGGGCCCAAAATGCATTCCCCCTGGAGGCCTCCTAGGACACTGATTGGTTACAAGAGAGAAGGATCCTCTGAGAGGATGATGTATGAGAAGAGTTTAAGGAAAATGAGTGTGAAGTGTTGTGTTCTAATCCTAGCTCCACTACCTGATGACTTGACTGTTTTACCAATAATCTCCTAGATGTTGTTTTTTCATCATTAAAATGGAGGGAATACTCTAGGCCATAGGGTCTAAGGTGATAGTATGAAAAATAAAGGTGAAGATGTGACTTAGTAAGAATGCTTTGGAGATGAGTACATACAAATAAATGGAAGGTGGGAAGTAGGTATGTTGGAATCAACCTGGAGCCCTTCAAGTAGGACTCCTTTTTCAAAAGCTAGATCTTGATCACGTTGTTGGAAGTGGTTGTGGATAACATTGAGCTCAGGTTTGTTCCTCCTAAAACATTTACCTGTACTTTTTATATAGGTCTAAGCTCATGAAGGTAGCTCAGCTCAAATGCCATCTCCTTCATTAATTCAATGCCATCTCCTTTGATCCCCTGCCTCCACCACATCAATGCTGGAAATAATTGCTAAGATTTCTAAACATCTATACTCCCTTATCCACATTAGCACTGTCCAATAAGAATATGATATGAGCCACATAAGTAATTTTATATTTTCTGGTAGCCACATTAAAATGTTAAAAATAAACATGCCTGAGTAATTTAAATATTTTATTTAATTATTTAATTTTAATATTTAAAATATTTTATTAATGCCAATGTTGTAATTTCAACGTGTAATCAATATAAAACAATTTAATGAGTTATTTTACATTGCTTTTTTGTATTAAGTCATCATAGTCTGTATACTTTACACTTACTGCACATCTCAATAAGGCAAACCAAATTTCAAGTGTTCAAACAGTGGCCATGTGTAGCCACTAGCGACCATGCAGTCAGCATGGTAGAAAGGGTCTACCTTTCATGTGGCATTGAGGTGTGTCTTGTGTTTGAAGTATTTATGTAAACGTAACAGATGTGTTACTTAACTATGGACTTCTTAAGGACATGATCCCTGTATGATTTGCCTTTATTTCCGTCACAGTGTGCAGTACTTCAGCTTTACATGCAATAGATGCTCACTCAGTGGGTTGAATTAATATGTTGACAAGGAAACATGTAAACAAATGAATAAAAGAAATAGAAGTTCTAAACAGCCAGTTCTTAAAAAAATCTGTGAAATATCATTTTAATCGACATAGTCAACCATTATTTATTGCAACCAGTACTATTTACTGCAACCCAGTACTATTCTAAGTAAAACATGTACTAAGTGATGCAGAATCTATCTACCATGTTGAATAAAGATATAGTCCTTGCTGTAAGTGACCTGAGTTGCAGAGACCCCTAAGCTGGGATAAATCATCATGTTCTAGGTACCAACTTTGAAAAAGGAAACATAACTCATCATGCTATTCAGTAATCTAGAATCTTGCACACATAAAGAGTTAAATGTATTTGCCTAGAAATTTGCCATTTTAACTATGCCAAACAACTTTTATAAAAGATGTGTTTTTTTTTTTTATCATATCCTGTTATTTTAAAGGCAAATAAAATGAGGGAATATTTTACATTCACATTACTGATTTGCAGTAAGTTATCCCTGAGGAACTTAAGAACTTAATAATATTTTGTGTTTCAGGGGAAAAAATTGACACTGAGTGCTATAAATATATCAAGAGCTAATCCAGTTCAGTGGTGTGGGCACATAAATTCCCTGGAGGAGTTTAAAAATCCATGTTCTGGCCCAGAACACATGATTATGTCTTTGGGCTTTGAGTCAGTAAAATATCTTTACTTGTCTAATGCTTTTCCTGAATTGGAAGTTCTCTGAGAGTCAGAACTGTCTGTCTGTCTGTCTGCCGGCCTATCTATCTACCTACTTACCTACCTGATGCTGGGAAAGATTGAAGATGGAAGGAGAAGGAGACAACTGAGGATGAGGTGGTTGGATGGCATCATGGACTCAGTGGACATGAGTTTGCGTAAACTCCGGGAGTTGGTGATGGACAGGGAGGCCTGGTGTGCTGCAGTCCATGGGGTCGCAAATAGTCGGACACAACTGAGTGACTGAACTGAACTGAACTGAACCTACCTGTCACCTAATCATCTCTCTATTCAATTGTACACCTATCCTGGCACACATTTGGAATTCAACAAATGTCTGTTGAGTAAATAATGAAAAATAGAATCCATGATGATTTTCATTTGTGATTCATTACAAATATCCTCTGAGTTGGGGTGTCTGCATTTGTCAAATGAGGAGAAAAGGTGAATGACCAGGGTTATGCACTCTGTATACTCTCTTATTCATGACTAACCGTGTTCAGAGATTTGTGGTATACTTTCCTATAGTGTTTTGATTTCCTCACATCTTTCCCCCTTTATATGACTCACATTATTACAACCCTAACATATTAATCATTTCAAAACCACAGTACTCTGAATCATGATGAATCCGGGGTTATAATGAAATACATCCACTAGGAAGTGAGAGCACTTCTAGGAAACATGTCGGTGTCATGAGGCTCTTTTGATAAGCTTCATCTGGAGAAAGTATGAAATCAATCTTCGGTATTCCTGTAGGGAATGAAGAAGTACAAGAATGGTTATGAATACTGGCACAGTGTCTCAGGGCTGTTGTGTGAGTGTAAATATACTGCTCTTTAAATTTATTTCAACCACTTTATACTTTTTATAATTAAAGGGCAATGTGTATAAGTATAGGATATAAGTAAGAAATGAGTTTTTATGCAACTTCACAGTGGATATCAAACTGGCTTTCTTTTTCTGCTCCAGATTCATTTGCATGTCATTAGGGACTGAACTTCTGTGGTTTGCTTCTAGATGTAGAACTTGGTTGTCAAACTCTCTTAGGCCAAAAATCTTTAATCTTCCTATCTAACCATCTTAACATAGGTTATGTTTGTTTTCGTAAACAAACTAGTGAAAGAGTTGAAGCATTTTGGGCTCACTGAGAGAGAAATATGCTGACTGAATAACTGAATGGATTATTGGAAGACTCTAGAGTGGGTGTTTTACTGGTGTGAAATAAAAGGCTGTGTAATTTCCATTGATGTTAAAGTGTCATGATGTTCTCCTTACAGCCTGGGGCAATAACTCATTGAGTCAACCTCAAGTTTCAAGGCACTCCACATCTTTTATGGTATTACTCACCATTAATATCTCAGTACTTTCATTTTTCATAGTTAAAGAGAATTTGCTTTTATTTTTTCTTTTAAAACTGTAATACATGAGCCAGTTCTTTGGAAACATTTTCAGTTTCTTCTAGGATTATAAAGCTCTGTAGGATTTCAACTTGAACCAATTTGGTAAAATAACTTATGTTGCCAGATTATTGAAAATTGGGACTCATAGGTTTTAATCAAAACCAATATTATTGTTCCACATGCTCCCATCCAAACCCAATCTGTGGATCTAGTTTTTCCCTGCCCTTGGCCTCATATTTTTCCCACTCACTCTTAGAAATCCTTTCCCTTTCAGTTATAAGAAGAGTTTCATTTTGGAATGAATATATCATGCCTGTTATAATAATTAAAAGACAAATGCTGGGCCTCAGTCCAAATTAAAGCTTGGTTTCTCCCTAGCTTAGGCCTGCTTCAGTCAGCCTGCAGGACCAAGAGAGAGGCTGATGGCTTTTCTAGTTCCCCTGCCTTCTTCGTATCTTCCTCTGCTCCCAACTCCCCATGTGGTTTGGCTCCTGCAAAGTGGAGGAGAAGGGGCCAGGAGAGTCATACTTGTAGGATACAGCAACAACTTGACACTGAATTCCTCTGGCTGAGGGAATTGTTTAAATCAAGCTCTTTGCCCTAGGGGTGCTCTATGGGTTTTCCAGTGATACCATTGCATCTGGTATACCTCCCTTGACTCAGGCAGAAGCTTGCCTTCAGCTGGTCATGTGACCTCTTAAATCTCTTTCTTCTCATGGCAAGTAATATCTTAGGAGGTGTTTGTTACGGGTTGAGTTGTGTTCCCCTAAAAGAGAGAGCCCCAAACCCCGGGCCATAGACCTGTAGCAGCCTGTGACTTGTTAGCAACTGAACCCCGCATTAGGAAGTGAGTGGCAGGCAAGTTGAGTGAAGCTTCATTTGTATTTACAGCCGTTGCCTGTTGCTCACATTACCACCTGAGCTCTGCCTCCTGTCAAATCAGCAGTAATGAAATGAGCTCAAATCATCCTGAAACCATCTCTCACCCCCTCCTCATCTTGGAAAAATTGTCCTCCATGAAACCAGTCCCTGGTAATAAAAAGGTTGGGGACTGCTGCCCTGAAAGTATGTTGAAGTCCCAGCCTCTGACACTTGTGAATATGACCTTATTTGGGAATAAGATCTTTGCAAATGTAATTCACCTAAGATGAGTTCTTTAGCGTGGACCCTTATCCAATGTGACTGGTATTTTATACGAGGAGAAACCTGAGACACAGAAAAAACACCATGTGATGACAGAGGCAGAAGTTGGAGTGATGCAACAGCAACTTGGGCTTCCCATGTGGCTCAGTGGTAAAGAATCCCCCTGCCAAGGCAGGAGATGCAGGTGAGATCCCTGAGTCAGGAAGATCCCCTGGAGAAGGAAATGGCAACCCACTCCAGTATTCTTGCCTGGGAAATCCCATGGACAGAGGAGCGTGGTGTGCTGCAGTCCATGGGGTTGCAGAGTCAGACATGACTTAGTGACTAAACAACTGCAGCTTAAGGAATGCCAGAGACTGACACTGGGACTGAAGCCAGGAAGAATCAAAGAAGGATTCTACCCATAGACTCAGAAAGAGCAGTCCTGCCAATTGACTTCATCCCCCAGAAATGGGAGAGAATAAATTTCTATATTAAGAACTTCATTTGTCCTATTTTGTTATAGTACCTCTAGGAAACGAACACAGATAGGATCTCTTTTGAGCTAACTCCATCACGACTTTCCCACTGCAGGTTTCCCAATTTGCCTTTAGCAATTATACATCTTTAGTTTGCCATTGTTAAGAAAGCAGTGACTTCCAGCCTTTGCATTCCAGATGAGTTGGGTAGCAGTCTGTGTGTGTCGTAGACTGCCGGGGACACACTTTCCTCCTCAGGGAGAGGGGGAACTGCTTGTGAGCCAACACCCTTTAATTTCCAACAACTTGAAGCCCTTTGTAGCCTTTCTTGAGTGGTAGGTTGCAGATAGGAAACATATTGCAGGATTTGCACAGGTTAGGTAGTGCCTCACTTTGGAGATTGGGAGTATTTGAGCCTGTTCTTTTAGTTTCTGCCTCTTGAAACCTCTGCCAAAACTGTAACAGACATGTCCCACTCAAGATAAAAGCAAAGATAAACAAATGAGACTTGATTAACTTGAAAAGCTTTTGCACAGTAAAAGAAACTATAAATACAACGAAAAGACAGCCTATGGAAAGGGAGAAGTATTTGCAAATGATATGACTGACAAGGGATTAATTTCCCAAATTATAAACAGTCCACACAACTCAATGTCAGAAAAAGAAATAACCCAATCAAAAATTGGGCAGGAGTCCTAAATAGGTATTTCTCCAAAGAACGCAGACAGATGGCCAACAGACACGTGCAAAGATGCCCCGTGTTGCTGATTATTAAGGAAATGCAAATCAAAACTACAATGAGCTATTATCTCACATCAGTCAAAATGGCCATCATCAAATAGCTGACAAATAATAAGTGCTGAAGAGAGTGTAGAGAAAGGGAATGCTCCTATACTGTTGGTGGGAACATAAGTTGGTACAACCACTATGGAGAACAGAATGGAGATTCCTTAAAAAATTAAAAATAGAATTACCATAAGATCCAGCAATCCTATTCCTAGGCATATACCCAGAAAAGGCAAAACCTCTAATTTGAAGAGATACATACACCCCTGTGTTCATGGTGGCACTATTTACAGTAGCCAAGATGTGAAAGTAACCTGAATGTCCATCAACAGATGAATGGATAAAGAAGATGGTATATATATATATATATATATATATATATATACACAATGGAATATTACTCAGTCTTAAAGAAGAATGAAATAATGTGAATTGCAGCAAAATGCATGCACGTACAGATTATCATATTAAGTGAAGTAAGTCTAACAGAGAAAGACAAATATCATATGATGTCTCATATGTGGAATCTAAAGAAAACTATATGCATGAACTTGTTTACAGAACAGAAATAGCCTCACAGACATAGAAAACAAACTTACAATTATCAAAGGGATGGGAGAGAGATAAATTAGGAGCTTGGAACTAACAAGTACACACTACTATATATAAAACAGGTAAACAATAAGGATTTACTGTATAACATAGGGAACTACACTCAGTATCTTGTAATAACCTATAATGGAAAAGAATATGTGTATGTGTGTGTATAGCTGAATCTCTTTGCTGTTCACCTAAAACTAATACAACGTTATAAATCAGCTATATTTCAGATAAGGAAAAAAAAGACATCCTTTCTTTCAACAAATGTTTTTTTTTTTTGAATACTGACTAAATGTCAGTCATTTTCTATGCACTTGAGATCTATCGGTGAACAAAACAGAGATCCTTACTCTTGTGGAATATACATTTTCATGAAAGATATCCCCCAAACTCAAGCAGTTTTTATCTGTAAGATGTGATAATGCTTTGATAGAAAGGCATCTGTAAATAGGCAAAATTAAGGATGTTAATGATGCTGATTCATTTAAGGTAAAAAAATATTTTAAATACTACCGGAAATATTTAGAGTATCTTCACTAAAATTCAGATATAAAAGTCTTACATGATTTATTTCAGATTCAGTGTGTTTTATTTAATATAAAGTTTATGTTTGATGTGAAGTTTTACATCGAATCTTATCATAAAATATATATTCCAATTAGCCAGTTGTCTTCTTTCATTTTTATAGAATGATGAATATCATTTAATATCTTAACAGCTGATATTCATTTAATATGTTAACAGTAACTGATATTCATATTTTAATATCTTACTCATATTTTATGTTTTTAATCTCTTATTAAAGAAAAAATGCTATGTACCAGTCTTAATAGTTTTTAACTGCATACACCTTTTTCTATTATTCCCACATAGATATATTTTGATCATTATTATGATTAAATTACTAGAGTTATTTCTCATTTTTATAAACAGCTCTTATTTCTTAAAATGAAACACTGGATATCAAATAAGAAACGAATCACCAGTCCAGGTTCGATGCAGGATACAGGAAGCTTGGAGCTGGTGCACTGGGATGACCCAGAGGGATGGTATGGGGAGGGAGGAGGGAGGAGGGTTCAGGATGGGGAACACGTGTACACCCATGGCGGATGCATATTGATGTATGGCAAAACCAATACAATATTGTAAAGTTAAAAAAAAAAAAAATGAAACACCGAAGTCTGATGCATATATTTATATTCTTCAAATAAAGAATCACATGATTAAGTCACATAAAACATTACCTTTATTATAAAATAAGTAGTAAGAAAGAGTATTGATTAATATTTTTATAATATATTATGAGTAGATACATTTGTTAGATGTGTATCATAATAATCTTGACTTTATGCCTTTTAGGAATATACCTTATAATATAGTCTCTGTAAATTTATTCTCCATAGCGTCATAATCTATATATTTCATATTAACATGTTTAATTTAAAATAAAGTTATTTCTTTTTCTTGTTAGAAAGTAAGTCTGACTAATCCGAATGCCTTGACATGCTTTACCAATTAGCTTTTTGACAGAGACTTTTTGTATACATGATAGGATATAAATTGTATATCTGTAGCTCCAAACATGTAACAAAATGTATTTAAAGACATGAAATAAAAACCTGTTTTAGAAGTTATTTTGGGGAAAAATGTAATAAAATGGACAATTATTCAGTTTTTCAATTATTTCTGAGTATATCATGTTAACAAGAGGCCTCTAGCCGAAAGTGTAATGGATATAATTAGTAATAATTTGCTAAGTCTTACTTATGAGAAACTGAATGACAACTATATTGCAAATCAAGTGTTTTTAATTCTTTGCACTCAACAAAATTTCTGAATGTTGTCAGTTGATAGATTAAAATAATTTTTGGTAGTGATCACTATGAGATATTTAATGTTTTAGTTTTTCTTTACTTAAGAAGACATTAAGTAGCAAATAAAAGCACTGTGACAAGGTGAGAGTGAGGTCTCAGGAGGAAAGAAAAGAGTTTATATATTGGATACTATAAGTAGAAAATCCTAAAGATGCTATCAGAAAACTGCTAGAACTCATCAATGAATTTGGTAAAGTTGCAGGATACAAAATTAATACTCAGAAATCTCTTGCATTCCTATACATCAGTAATGAAACATTAGAAAGAGAGATTAAGGAGACAATCCCATTTGCCATCACATCAAAAAGAATAAAATACCTAGGAATAAATCTACCTAGGGAGGAAAAAGACCTGTACTCAGAAAACTTAAAATACAGTTGAAAGAAATCAAAGATGACACAAACAGATGGAGAGATATATCATGTTTGTGGATTTAAAAAATCAATATTGTAAAAAGGACTTTAAACTCAGAGCAATCTACAGATTCAGTGCAATCCCTATTAAATTACCAAGAGCATTTTTCACAGAATTAGAACAAAAAATGTTTACATTTTGTCAGGAAACACAAAAAGTCATGAAAAGACAAAGCAATCTTGAGAAAGAAAATCGGATCTGGAAGAATCAGGTTCCCTGACTTCAGACTATGCTATAAAACTACAGTCATCAAGACACTATGGTACTGGCACAGAAACAGAAATATAAATCAGTGGAACAGGATAGAAGATCCAGAGGTAAATCCATGCAATCTATGACAAAGGAGGTGAGAATATACAATGACAAAAAGACAGTCTCTTTAATAAGTGATGCTGAGAAAACTCAACACCCGCATGTAAAGGGATGAAATTGGAAAACTCCCTAACACCATACACAAAAATAAATTCAAAATGGATTAAAGACCAAAATGGTTATAAGGCCAGACAATATGAAACTCTTAGGGGAAAACATAGTCAGAACACTCTTTGACATAAATCAAAGCAAGATCTTTTTCAACTTACCTCCTAGAGTAATGAAAAGAAAAACAATAATAAACAAATGGGACCTAGTTAAACTTTAAAAGCTTCTGCACAGCAAAGGAAATCATTAAAAAACAAACAAACAATGAAAAGACAACCATCAGAATGGGAGAAATGTTTACAAATGAAGCAACCAACAAGGGATTAATCTTCAAAGTACACAAATAGCTCATGCAGCTCAAAATCAAAAAAGCAAACAGCCCAGTTAAAAAATGGATGAAGTACCAAAATAGACATTTTGTAAAGAAGACATACAGATGGTCAACAAATCTCACCTCACACTGGTCAGAATAGCCATCTTCAGAAAAAAAAAAAAAATCTACAAATGATAAATGCTGGAGAGGATATGGAGAAAAAGGAAACCCTCCCATGCTGTTGGTGGGAATGTACACTTGTATAGCCACTATGGAGAACAGTATGGAGGTTCTTTAAAAAACTAAAAATGGAGCTACCATATGACTCAGAAATCCCACTCCTAGTCATATATCTCGAGAAAAACCATTAATATAAAAGGATGCATGCATCATAATATTTATTGCAGCACTATTTACAATAGCCAGAACATGGAAACAACCTAAATGTCTTTCAACAGAGGAATGGATAAAGAAGATATGGTACATATATAGAATGGAATATTACTCACCCATAAAAGGAATGAAATAGTGCCATTTGCAGAGATGTGGATGGACCTAAATACTGTCATACAGAGTGAAGTCAGGAACAGGAAAACAAATATCATATAATATCACTTATATGTGGAATCTAGAAAAATGTTACAGATGAACTTATTTGCAAAGCTAAAATAGAGTCACCATTGTAGAGAACAAATTTATGATTATCACAGTGGGAAGGGGGAGGTGAAATGAATTGGGAGATTGGGGTTGACTATTTTATACACTGGTGGTGGTGGTGGTATAGTCACTAAGTCATGTCAGACTCTTGCGAGCCCATGGACTGTAGCCTGCCAGGCTCCTCTGTCTGTGGGATTCTCCAGGCAAGAGTATTGGAGTGGGTTGCCATTTCCTTCTCCAGGGGACCTTCCCAATCTAGGAATCGAACCCAGTTCTCCTGCATTGCAGGCAGATTCTTTACCGACTGAGCTACAAGGGAAGCCCTACACAACTACTCTGTATAAGATAGATACCTAATGAGAATCTACTGTATAGCACCGGGAACTCTACTCAATATTCTGTAATGACCTGTATGGGAAAAGAGTCTAAAACAGAGTGGATATATGTATAACTGATTCACTTTGCTGTACAGCAGAAACTAATACAACACTGTAAAGCAACTATACTCCAATAAAAAAAAAAGAAAAATATGCAAGTGACACATTTAGATTTAGGCAATGTCCTGCCTCAGGTTAGATGAGTGAAAAGAATGATTCTTAGACATCCTTCTGGTTTTGTTGATGGTTATCAATGCCTCTATGTAGTATGCACATGGTGGTGGATTCCTCCTCCACTCGTCTTTTCTTCTATTAATGTGGTTGAGTGTCTACTTTGCTTGCACTCAAGGAAATTATAATCTAATGGGTGAGCAACCTTACAATTTCAGTGATGTGTTACAATATAGAAGGGGGTAGTGAATATAAGGGCACCATATGAGATGTCATCTAACACAGAGTGATTTCCAGAATGCTTCTTGGAATTATGACAAAATAGTTTAATTTTGAAGAAAGAAATTAGTTATGTGGATAAAGATGTTGCCATTTTCAAGAGCTCCTTGTGTAAAACATGGGATTCTGGGAGAACTTTGTGAGTTAGATAACTGGAAGATTGAACAGTAGCCACTTAGTTTCCTTGTTTCAATAAGTATATTTTTCTATGTATTGCTTTATGTATTGATTGTCCAGAAAATAAGAATTAGAGACCATTTTGTGATCACATAGTGGTTAAAATAAACTTAAGATGAGAAAAAACATCTCTTTGGCCTAAAATGATTTTCTTAGGTGATTCATATACTCAGAAGTAGTGAAAACCTATTTCCTGATATTATTTCTTCATCTCTCTTTATTAAATGATTTATTCTGTATTGATTCTACGTTTCTTAAGAAAAACCTACTTTGATCGCCGATCATGCTTATGAAGCAATGGGTTATCAAATATTGCCATTACCTCATAGTAATGGCTTGCCATTCCAACCCTGGACTTTACATTCCCTTAAATGACTCATTTATTTGTGGAAATTCCAGTGGGGTAGAATGCAATTTTTATTTTTACTTTCAATTCATGATTTTGTTACTTAGTCATACTTCCTCAACAGGTACATCTGATCACTTATTCTGTTGCAGGCGCTGTGCCAGACCCTGGGAATCAAAGCATGAGCAAGAAGTCTCTGTTCTGAAACAGCTGATAGTCTCATCTGTGTGTTTAGCTGTGGGGGTGGGTGGTGAGGCTGAAGCAGGAGTAGGACGAGTGGGCAGTGAGGAATGAGAAGTTAAAGGGGGCAGTTACAGTGCAGCTCTAATGTGGCTGATGAGGGACAATGCACCGGGTTCTTTGAGAGTTCAGGGTAAGAGTAAAGTAGCCCAGCTGAAGTAATTCACCTAAGTGAAACTAGGGAAGAAAGACAAGAGGAAAAGATATGATTACAAGAAACTTTAATACTTAGAATCCATGGAGATTCACTGATAAAGGAAACTCCAGAGGCCTGAGCAAGGGCTTCGATTTTTCCCATCTCATTCAGTTTTCCAGTCAATCACAGATGCTTGAGAGACTGAGAGACTCTAGCTAAACCAAGCAGTAAGAGCACTGCTGTCTGTGTTCTGCCCCGATTTGCAGAATCATGAGTAGATAGATAGTTGTTTTAGATCACTTTGTTTTCTGGTGGTTTGTTCCACAGTAATAGATAACACAAACATCTTGGTTAATTATCCATCCAAGCCTAAGTTCCTTCGGGAGCACAGTCTTCCATACCGTTCACCTGGAAACCCCCTTTCACAGGGTGTGTCATTTTACCATCACTCTGGGAGCTTATGGCTGGGGGACAAGAAGACTGTGTAGTTCTCTAGTGCTCCTTTTTACTTTCTTATCTTTCCCAGCTTCAGCAAACACTCCTTGGCCGGAAATTTTCTCTCTGGTGTAGGGGGAGATCTTCAGGGAGTATGAAAAGCTGCTCCAAGTTGCAGTTTTCTCCTTGGTTTTATTTAAATGCAGGTTGTTGCATTTCAACTAGAGAGGTCACAGACAAACAAGAATGTCCCCAAGTGATTTGAAGAATTGTGTTTGTTGCCAGCAAGGAGGCATGCTTTCTCAGTATCATAAAAGACAAGGCTTATATTTTCCCCCTGTATAGCAGTTAGTTTAGGAGTGTGAACAACCCTTAGAAACAACTCTAGTTCCATCAGGGGAATAACGGGTAATAGATGTCAAAGGAAAAACCAAGTGTAGTTGGAATGGAGCATAGAGCAGCTCTTTCAGGAATCAGTTTTGTATTAGAAGAGGAAAAACTTGGCTGTGTCTTACAATTCCCTACCTATGAAATGATTTAACTTTCTTAAGGGAACTGAAGTGTAATTAAGGGTGGATAGTGGGCCTATCATCTTCAGAAGATCATTTTTTAAAGTTTCCTGAATTGTGTACCCCAAAATACAAGTAGTCGTCAATCATATTTTGCAATAGCAAAGAGCAAGCTTTCCTGAGAGAGGCAGTCTTAATTCTGACAAGGTAGTTCTCCAGAGTCTTATTACACAACAAGAGATTACAGAATCAGCATTTATTCTGGAAATTTGCAATAGTTTGTGCTGAAGTGACCCTCCCTAAGCCTTGAGTATTTGGCAAAGAGAATGGGATATAAAAGGCAAAAAAGAGTTTAGCTATTTCTATCTTTATTAACTAAGTGTATCCTAAACAGAATCCAAACGATGACTCCATAGCAATGAACTAGTTTTTCTTTGCAAAGTTTTGATGAAATATTTGATCATATGATAACACTTACCATTACATCATTGAAACTTGAGATAAATATGAAAGAACAGTATAGTCTTTACCATTTTTAAACTCTGGTATAAGATGGCTTTGATATTGAGTTCAACTTATATGACTTATATAGTTAAATTTCTCTGTACCTTATTCTGGGTGGTTTCTGACTTAAAACTCTGCTGGCAAAATCCTCAAAAACATTGCCCCCTTGCCCTTTTGATACCCATCTTATTCAGCAGACCTTTAATCAATTCAAATGTTTGTATCACTTGGCTGCCAGAAGAAGGGATGCAATTGCACAAGATAGTGCTACTTAAAATTTGAGATAATTTTCATTTTTGTGCAACAAGTTATTTCACATCGTTTGTCAATTCTTGTGCTACCTCACCAAAGGAGCTATTCCAAATTATCTTTCTTCTCAAGTACTAGGACCCTGCTGCCTTCCTTTCTTTTAGCAAGTGACTATATCAGGCAAGATAACAGAGACCACAGTAGGTATTTTGACAGAGGAAGTTGAATGTAGGAGATGGTTACAGAGGAATTAAAAAGTTGGAAAAGCAGAAAGGGAAATGTGGATATAATACTACAGAGCTAGTAACTGCAAGAAACAGCTGCCATCTCTTTGACTTGGGAAACGAAAGGAAAAATCAGGGCATTGAATTTAGAAGCTTATAGGAGGGACTCTGTAGAGTTTAGACCTCCAAGGAGGGAGTATGATCTAGATGCTGCCAGTACCCCTGAAGACATGCAACGAGGCTAAGTGCCAAAAGAAACTGGCGAAGAAATTTGGAAAATACAGTTGTAGAGTCTCAATGCTAGCACCATAGAACATAGGATAGAAGGTAGTATTTGAAGAGATAGTAGCCAAACAAGTAGTATAGTCCATCCTTTTCTTCATGTCTTTGCCTGGTTCTTAAAAAAGCAGACCTTGAGACAAAGGCTTATATGCTATTATCTGAGTAGCAGGGAGGCAGGAGTTAGGGAAAAGGGGAGCATTCTGTGATGCTACATTCAGAACCTCTCTTCAAGGCCAAAATACCTGTTCAGCAGCTGCTCTGAATTTCAGCTTTTGAAGGCTTAAAGTTGCATTGTGTTTGGGATTTATACTTGAGCTAAGGAAATTGGTTCCTCAAGGTTACTCTTTCCAATGGCATGGCCCACAGTGAGTGTCTGGGCATTTAATCCCCAAACTCTGGTCTCAATTTGAGACAACTCTGAAGAGCCATGCTGGCTTCAGAGCTTCTCATAGGATTGTTTGAAGTTAAAACTGCCTTGCAGGTCAGCTCTTCCCTCTAGACACCTTCCTGCCATTCCTGCCTTCTTCACTTCCTTACGGGTGTATCTCACAAGAGGGCACTCCCCTACTAACCTGCATGCAACTCTCCATCTCTGTTTCCAGGAAATAGCTGCAAGCCAATGGATCCAGGATGATCCTGGAAGCAGTCTTTAAAATGAAATTGTGAAGATGGATTACTCAATGATAGGTTGGCCCTGAGGCCTCCATCATTGGTGATAAATGGAATGTGGATAATTCCTGCTATGCAGATGATATGAAATCATTAGAACCCTCACCAATGATGAACAGACAAGTGGAATGGGTCATTCTGAATGATGTGATATGTTTGGCACTTGAAGGGTATGAAGGAAGTCGTTATTCTAATAACTATGAAATTAGTTGACTTTCCTGAACATCACTGACTCATGGGAGAGATGTGACAGACATAAAGTGATTATTTACCAATCAAGTCAAAATGTAAAAGCCGAATTGTCTTCATGTGAGCATTCAAGGCAACTTTTAGTCCCCTGCAGCCAGGGACAGTGTGGAGCACCAGGCTCAGACTTAATCATTAGAGAGATGGTAGAATTTTTATCTCCAGCAGATGTTCTACATCAAGCTCAGGGTGCAAATAGGGAAGGAATGGGATGCTTGGAATAGGGACATCTGGGTAGATTTACTTCAGAACCTTGAGCTCCCAGAGTCTCCTGAAACCTCAGATCTTTTAAAAGTGGTTCACCCCCGCTATAATGGGACCACTGGATTTGGGATGGTGACCTCTGGATAGGTTCACTTCAGAACCTTGAGCTTCAAAAGTGGTTCATTCTCCCCGATTAGAAAATAGTGACTCCCTATTGCTTTAAGATAATGCAAAGGCTTCACATGAGCTAAATGCTTGTAAGAGTTTGTTCTCCTCAGGGTCTGGGTCAAATTCCCTTTCATTCAATCAAAGTCAAATCCCAGCAGAGACAGACTGGAATCTGCTGGTCTGCTAAAGGAAGAAGAGGGATATTCTGCTGAAGAAACTGATGATATGTGCCAACAGGTTTGGAAAAGTATACATTGGAATGAAACTTGATGCTGGATGAAGGAAAATAGAAATATCATTGGATAAAGGAGCATTTTCTCCTGATACAACATTTAACATCCTGGCAAGAATTCTGGTAGACAGTGTTTTGTGTCCATACCTTCTTTATTCACTTAGTTTTTCTCTAAACTGTCTTGTCCCAAAACCAATCTTGTTCCCTACAGATCCATGATTATAATGATAGACAAAAGTTATAAACAGGCAACTCTTGAAAGAAGAAATACGTTTGGCTAATGAACATTAGCAGTCCATGTAGTAACTCAAAAATATAACTTAAAACAAGTTTTTTTCACCTCTCAAATGGGAAAAAAATTAAAAGACTGAATGCTTTCATTATGGCTAATGATGTTTTAAATTGGTACAATACTTTTTGAGGACTATATTGGCATAAAGTATCAAAATTTTAAATATACAGATTATTACTTTTGATCATGATGGAATAGTAGTGACTGCATTTCTTTCTTTTTTTCACTATCTGGATATTTTTATATTTTCCTTTTTGTTGTTGTTGTTGTTTTGTTTTTGACTATGCTGCACAGCATGTGGGATCTTCCCTGACCGGGGATCGAACCCTGGACCCTTGCAGTGGAAGCTCAGAGTCTTAACCACCGAACCACCAGGGAAATTCCTATTTTCCTTTTGGACTCACAAGAGCCTTGTATATGACAGATCGCATTCTTTGGTTCGTCATGTATGTTACAAATATTTTCTGTAATTTCTAGTTTGTTTTTTTAATCTTATCTCTTACTACTGGAACTAGCATGAAGCAGATGAGATGCCCAGGGCGAAATGTTTAAGAAAGCTGTCACTCTTGGGCTGTAATACCCTGCATTTGCACAACCTTGAGAGTGAATGTCTCCTTCAGAGTAAGATGCCAAAGGCTGCACTCTGGTTCTATGACAGTTATTTATGACAGTTATTTTCTGCTGTAACCTGATTAGAAAATTGAGAAAATATGTGAAATATCTGTTATTTCAGTTATTTATGACAATTATTTTCTGCTGTAAATTATTAGAATATTGAGAAAATATGTGAAATACCTGTTATTAGTACAAAGCTTGATCTCTAAGATAAGGGAAACAAAAGAAGTGAGCCCTACGATATCTGTAGTTTCTGCCTGATGGCACTTTCTGGTTCATGGTGCAAGGACACCCCAAGAATGTATGTCACTTTCACTGAGTTGGGGAACCAGAGATAAGAGTTCATGGTAGTTGAAGCAACAGGAAGTATGATGCCTCCAGCTTTCTCAAGATTGCTTTAGTTGTTTACGGTCTTCTGTGGTTCCATACAAATTTTAGGTTTCTTTTTTCCATTTCTGTGCAAAATGCCCTTGGAATTTTGATAGGGATTGCATTAAACCTGTAGATCGATTTGGGTAGTATAGGCATTTAAAAAATGTTTATTTGGTTTTGGCTGTGCTGGGTCTTCGTTATTGCACATGCCTTTTCTCTAGTTGCAGTGAGTAGAGGCTGCTCTCTAACTGCGGCGCACACGCTTCTCATCGCAGTGGCTTCTGCTGTTGCAGAGCACAAGCTCTAGGTTGTACGAGCTTCAGTAGTTGCGGCTCCTGGGCTCTAGGGAACAGGCTCAGCTGTTGTGGCACATGGCGCGTGGCATCTTCCAGGATCAGGGATTGAACCCATGTCTCGTGCGTTGGCAGGTGGATTCTGTACCAATGAGCCACCAGGGAAGCCCAGTATAGACATTTTAACAGTATTTATTCCTCCAGTCTATAAACATAGGATAACTTTTCATGTATTTGTGTCTTCTTCAGTTTCTTCATCAGTCATGTCATTTTCAGTGAATAGATCTTTCATCTCCTTGGTTAAATTTATTCCTACATATTTTATTCTCTTTGATGCTGTTGTCAGTGGGATTATCTTAATTTATTTTTTCAAAAAGTTTATTGTGTGTATGTGTGTGTGTACTCAGTCACTTACTTGTGTCCAACTCTTTGCAACCCCATGGGCTGTATGCTGCCAGACTCCTCTGTTCATGGGATTGTCCAGTCAAGAATGCAGGAGTGGGTTGCTATTTCCTCCTCCAGAGGATCTTCCTGACCCAGGGATCAAACCCTCATCTCCTGCGTTACAGGTAGATTCTTTACCACTGAGCCACTGGGGAAGCACATCATTTATTCCAAGTCTATGGAGATGCAGTTGGTTTTTATGTTTATTTTGTGTATCAACTCTGTTGACTTTTGCTTAATCATTGTAAGAGATTTTTGAGGAGTCTTTAGGGTTTTTCGTATATAAAATCATGTCATCTGCAAACATTTGACTTCTTTCTTTCTAATCTGGATAACTTTGACTTCTTTTTCTTGCTTAATTGCTCTGGATGGGACTTCTAGCACTATGCTGAATAAAAGTTTTAAGAGTGGGCACCTTTCTCTTCTTCTTGATCTTGCAAAGCTTTTAGCTTTTTGTCATTGGGTGTGGTGTTACCTGTGGGCTTGTCATACATGGTCTTTATTCTCAGAAGAGCTGAGGTACAGTTCTTCTGTACTTAACCTGTTCAGAGTTTTTATCATGAAAAGTTGTTGCACCCATGACCATACCACCCTGAATGTACCCACACTTGTCGTATGAAAGCTTGTTGTATAGTCAAATTCTTTTTTTGCATCTATTAAGATGATCATATGATTTTTTATCCTTTTTTCTGTTATTGTGGTGTGTCACATTATTGATTTACTTATGTCAAACATCCTTTTGTCTAAGGGATAAATTCCACTTGATCATGGTATGTGATCCTTTTGGTGTATTGAATTGGATTTACTATTATCTTTTTTGAAGATTTTTGCATTATGGGTATCAGGAATGTTGACCTGTAATTTTCTTTTCTTGTAGTCCTTATTTGATTTTGGTATGAGGATAATGCTGACTTTGTACAATGAGTGTGTAAGTGTTGCTTTCTCTTCAGTTTTTGGGAAGAGTTTGAAAAGGATTGTCATTAATTCTTCTTTAATTTTAATTTAATTTTAAGTTAAAATTTTCCAGTAAGCTATGTGGTCCTGGGCTTTTCTTTGTCAAGAGATTTTTTTTGCTGCTTCAATCTCCTTACACATTATTGGTCTGTTCAGATATTTTATTTCTTCATGATTCAGTATTTTTTGTTCTAAAGATTTATTATTTTGGGGTGTGCTGGAACGTTATTGCTTTGAGTGGGCTTTCGGAAGTTGTGGGGAGCAGGGGTTACTCTTCCTTGTCTTCACTGTGGTGGCCTCTCGTTACAGACCACAGATTCTAGGTGCAGGTCAGTTCAGTTCAGTTGCTCAGTTGTGTCTGACTCTTTGCGACCCCATGGACTGCAGCACGCCAGGCTTCTATGTCCATCACCAATTCTCAGAACTTGCTCAAATTAATGTCCATCAAGTCGGTGATGCCATCTAACCATCTCATCCTCTGTCATCCCCTTCTCCTCCTGCCTTCAATCTTTCCCAGCATCAAGGTCTTTTCCAGTAAGTCAGTTCTTCTCATCAGGTGGCCAAAGTATTAGAGCCTCAGCGTTGGCATCAGTCCTTCCAGTGAATATTCAGGACTGATTTCCTTTAGGATAGACTGCTTTGATCTCCTTGCAATCTAAGGGACTCTCAAGAGTCTTCTCCAACACCACAGTTCAAAAGCATCAATTCTTCAGCGCTCAGCTTTCTTTATGGTCCAACTCTCACATCCATGCATGACTCCTGGAAAAACCATAGCTTTGACTAGATGGACCTTTGTTGGCAAAGTAATGTTTCTGGTTTTTAATATGCCGTCTAGGTTGGTCATAGCTTTTCTTCCAAGGAGCAAGCATCTTTTGATTTCATGGCTGCAGTCACCATCTGCGGTGATTTTTTTTCATCTTAATTTGTATTTGTTTATTATGAAGTTGAACTTTTTTTTTTTCTAGCCGTGCCGAAGTCATGTGGGATCTTAGTTCCCTGACCAGGGATAAAACCTAGGCCCTCAGCAGTCAAAGCTCAGAGTCCCAACCAACAGGCTGCCAGGGAATTCCCTGAACATCTTTTTATCTTATTGGCCACTCTTTTTTTTTTTTTTTGGCCTTAAAAAAATTTTATTTGTTTATTTAAATTGGAGGCTAATTACTTTACAATATTGTAATGAGTTTTGCTGTACATTGACATGAATCAGCCATGGGTGTACATGTGTTCCCCATCCTGAACCCCACTCCCACCTCCCTCCCCATCTCATCCCTCAGGGTCATTCCAGTGCACAGGCCCTGAGTGCCCTGTCTCATGCATTGAACCTGGGCTGGCAATCTTCTTCATATATGATAATATACACGTTTCAATGCATTTCTCTCAAATCATCCCACCCTCGCCTTCTCCCACAGAGTCCAAAAGACTGTTCTTTACATCTGTGCCTCTTGCTGTCTCGTGTATAGGGTCATCATTACTATCGTTCTAAATTCCACATATATGCATTAATATACTGTATTGGCATTTTTCTTTCTGACTTACTTCACTCTGTATAATAGGCTCCAGTTTCATCCACCTCATTAGAGTTGATTCAAATGTATTCTTTTTAATGGCTGAGTAATATTCCATTGTGTATATGTACCACAACTTTCTTAGCCATTCATCTGCTGATGGACATCTAGGTTGCTTCCATGTCCTGGCTATTGTAAACAGCACTGTGATGAACACTGGGGTACATGTATCTCTTTCAATTCTGGTTTCCTCGGTGTGTATGCCCAGCAGTGGGATTGCTGGGTCATATGGCAGTTCTATTTCCAGTTTTTTAAGGAATCTCCACACTGTTCTCCATAGTGGTTGTACTAGTTTGCATTCCCACCAATGGTGTAAGAGGGTTCCCTTTTCTTTGCACCCTCTCCAGCATTTATTGTTTGTAGACTTTTTGATAGTAGCCATTCTGACTGGTGTGAGATGGTACCTCATTGCGGTTTTGATTTGCATTTCTCTGATAATGAGTGATGTTGAGCATTTTTTCATGTGTTTGTTAGCCATCTGTATGTCTTCTTTGGAGAAATGTCTGTTTAATTCTTTGGCCCATTTTTTGATTGGGTTGTTTATTTTTCTAGGATTGAGCTGCATGAGCTGCTTGTGTATTTTGGAGATTAATTCTTTGTCAGTTGCTTCATTTGCTATTATTTTCTCCCACTCTTACAGTTTCCTTCATTGTACAAAAACTTTTAAGTTTAGTTAGGTCACATTTGTTTATTTTTGCTTTTATTTCCAATATTCTGGGAGGTGGGTCATAGAGGATCTTGCTGTGATTTATGTCAGAGAGGGTTTTGCCTATGTTTTCCTCTAGGAATTTTATAGTTTCTGGTCTTACATTTAGATCTTTAATCCATTTTGAGTTTATTTTTGTGTATGGTGTTAGAAAGTGTTCTAGTTTCATTTGTTTACAAGTGGTTGACCAGTTTTCCCAGCACCACTTGTTAAAGAGACTGTCTTTTCTCCATTGTATATTCTTGCCTCCTTTGTCAAAGATAAGGTGTCCATGAGTGTGTGGATTTATCTCTGGGCTTCCATTGATCTATATTTCAGTCTTTGTTCTGCAGTGATTTTGAAGCTTGAATTTGAACTCTCACTGTTTCCATTGTTTCCCCATCTATTTGCCATTAAGTCATGGGACCAGATACCATGATCTTAGTTTTCTGAATGTTGAGTTTTAAGTCAACTTTTTCACTCTCCTCTTTCACTTTCATCTAGAGGCTCTTTAGTTCTTCTTTGCTTTCCACCATAAGGGTGTTATCATCTGCATATCTGAGGTTATTGATATTTCTCCCTGCATCCTGATTCAAGCTTGTGCTTCATCCATCCTGGCATTTCGCATGACATACTCTGCATGTAAGTTAAATAAACAGGGTGATAATATACAACCTTGACATACTCCTTTCCCAATTTGGAACCAGTCTGTTGTTCCATGTCCAGTTCTAACTGTTGCTTTTTGACCCGAACACAGATTTCTCAGGAAGCAGATAAGGTGGTCTAGTATTCCCATCTCTTGAAGAATTTTCTACAGTTTGTTGTGATCCACACAGTCAGAGATTTTGGCATAGGCAATAAAGCAGACTTAGATGTTTTTATGGGACTCTCTTGCTTTTTCAGTGATCCCAATGAATGTTGGCAATTTGATCTCTGATTGCTCTGCCTTTTCTAAATCCAGCTTCAACATCTGGGAGTTCACGGTTCAACTACTGTTGAAGGCTGGCTTGGAGAATTTTGAGCATTACTTTGTTAGCTAGGGTGTGAGATGAGTGCAATTGTGCGGTAGTTTGAACATTCTTTGGCATTGCCTTTCTTTGCAAAAGGAATGAAAACTAACCTTTTCCAGTCCTGTGGCCCCTGCTGAGTTTTCCAAATTTGCTGGCATATTAAGTTCAGCACTTTCAAGCATCATCTTTTATGATTTGAAATAGCTCAACTGGAAGTCCATCACCTATGCCAGCTTTGTTCTTAGTGATGCTTCCTAAGGCCTACTTGACTTTGCATTCCAGGATGTCTGGCTCTAGGTGAGTGATCACACCATCGTGGTTATCTGGGTCATGATGATCTTTTTTGTATAGTTCTTCTGTGTATTCTTGCCACCTCTTCTTAATATCTTCTGCTTCTGTTAGATCCATACCATTTCTGTCCTTTATCGAGCACATCTTTGCATGAAATGTTCTCTTGGTATCTCTAATTTTCTCGAAGAGATCTCTAGTCTTTCCCATTCTATTGTTTTCCTCTATTTCTTTGCATTGATCACTGAGGAAGGCTTTCTTATCTTTCCTTGCTATTCTTTGGAACTCTGCATTCAAATGGGTATATATTTCCTTTTCTCCATTGCCTTTGGCCTCTCTTTTTTCTCGGCTATTTGTAAGGCCTCCTCAGACAACTCTTTTGCTTTTTTGCATTTCTTTTTTCTTGGGGATGGTCTTGATCACCGCCTCCTGTACAATGTCATGAATCTCCGTCCATAGTTCTCCAGACACTCTATCAGATCTAATCCCTTGAATCTATTTGTCACTTCCACTATATAATTAAAAGGGATTTGATTTAGGTCATACTTCAATGTCCTAGTGGTTTTCCCTACTTTCCTCAATTTAAGTCTGAATGTGACAATAAGGAGTTCATGATCTGAGCCACAGTTACCTCCTGGTCTTGTTTTTCTTGACTGTTTTAGAGCTTCTCCATCTTTGGCTATAAAGAATATAGTCAATCTGATTTCAGTACTGACCATCTAGTGATTTCCATGTGTAGTCTTTTCTGGTGTTGTTGGAGGAGGGTATTTGCTATATCCAGTGTGTTGTCTTGGCAAAACTCTGTTAGCCTTTGCCCTGCTTCATTTTGTACTCCAAGGCCAAATTTGCCTGTTACTCCAAGTATCTCTTGACTCCTTACTTTTGCATTCCAGTCCCCCATAATGAAAAGGACATCTGTTTTTTGGTGTTAATTCTAGAAGGTCTTGTAGGTCTTCATAGAACCGTTCAATTTTGACATCTTCAGCAGTACCGGTAGGGGCATAGACTTTGATTACTGTGATATTGAATGGTTTGCCTTGGAAACGAATAGAGATCATTCTGTTGTTTTTGAGTCTGCACCCAAGCACTGCATTTTGGACTCTTTTGTTGACTGTCCTTCATTTTTTCTAAGGGATTCTTGCCCACAGTAGTAGATATAATGGTCATCTGAGTTAAACTCACCCATTCCAGTCCATTTTAGTTCACTGATTCCTAAAATGTTGAAATTCACTCTTGCCATCTCCTCTTTGACCATTTCCAATTTACCTTGATTCATGGACTGAACATTCCAGGTTCCTATGCAGTATTATTCTTTACAGCATCGGAGTTTACTTCCATCACTAGTGACATCCACAACTGGGCACTGTTTTCACTTTGACTCTGTCTCTTCATTCTTTCTGGTGTTATTTCTCCACTCTTCTCCTAGCATACTGGGCACCTACCAACCCGGGGATTTCATCTTTCAGTGTCATATCTTTTTGCCTTTGCATGCTGTTCATGGGGTTCTCAAGGGAAGAATACTGAAATGGTTTGCTGTTGCCTTCTCCAGTGGACCACACTTTGTGCAGTAGTTGTGGAGTTTGGGCTCAATAGTTGAGCACACAGGCTTAAATGCTCAGAGGCATGTGGGATCTTCCCAGACTAGGGATCAAACCCGTATACCCTGCAATGGGAAGCAGATTCTCAGCCACTAAACCACTCAGGAAGCCCTCATGATTCAGTCTTGATAGGCTGTACATTTTTAGGAATTTGTCCTTTTTTTCCAGGTTATCCAAATTGTTGGTGTTAAATTTTTCATAGTAGTCTTTTTTAATAATCCTTTGTATTTCTGTGGTATCACTTGTAATGTCTCCTCTTTATAACTTTATTTCATTTATAATTTTATTTATTTGAATCCTCTTTCTCTTTTTATTAGTTTAACTAATGGTTTGTCAATTTTATTTATCTTGTAAAGAAACCAAATCTTAACTTTTGTTGATCTTTTCTATTGTCCTAATTTCTACCTTAATGTTTATTGTTTTCTTCTTCTGCTAACTTTGGGTGTAGTTTCTTCTCTTTTTTCTGGATCCTAGAAATGTAATGTTAGGTTGTTGTTTGAGGTCCTTTTTCTTAATATAGGTATTTATTGCTATTAAGCATACCTTTAGAACTGCTTTTCTGTATTTCATAAATTTTGGTATGTTGTGTTTCCATTTTCACTTATTTCTGAATACTTTCACTTATTTCTGAATCAAAAAGTATTTTGGTTTCTTCTTTGACCTATCTGTTGTCCAAGAGTGTGTTGTTTAATTTCTACATATATGGGAACTTTCTAGTTTTCCTCCTGTCATTGACATCTAGTTTCACACTGATCTAATTTATAGAATACTATAATGTTATAGACTATTAGGAGATTACACACAATTTTCAAGTGCACATGGAACATTTCATAAGGTAGAACATGTGCTGGGACATAAAATGAGTCTCAATAAATTTAAAATAATTGAAATCATGAATATGTTCTCTGTCCACAACAAAATTAAACTAGAAATCAATAATAAAATGTTGCCTAGATAGTTCTTAAATATTTGGGAATGAATAAACACTTTTTTAAAAAAGCAAATGAAAATGAAGTCATTGGGGAAATTAAAAATATTTTAATTTAGTGAAAACTTATAAAGCACAGTATATAAAGTTTTGTTGGATGAAGCTATAGCAATGCAAAGGGAAATTTATAGCTTAATAATGTTCACATTAAAATGAAAAATGTTTCAAAATCAGTGATCTAAATTTCCTCCTTATAAAGCTAGAAAAATAAGAATAAATTAAAGGCAATGTAGAAGAAAAGAAATAATGAAGGTAAAATCATATCAGTGAAATAGCATATGGAGAAAACAACAAATAGAGAAAAATCAATTAAACCAAGCACTGGATGCTTAACACCATTAACAAAATTGATAAACTTCTAGCTAGGTTGATCAGGAAAAGGAGAAAGGATACCTATTACAAATATCAGGAATAAAAGAGAGGATAGTACTATAGATATGCTATAGTGATTAAAACACTTCATGCTAGTAATTCAACAATGTAGTGAAATTGATAAACTCCTTGAAAGAAACATATAATTAAGCAGCTTTAATTAGGTCTCAGTTGTTTATTTTTGTTTTTATTTCCATTGCTCTAGGAGGTGGGTTAAAAAGATCTTGGTGTGATTTATATCAGAGAGTCTTCTGCCTATGTTTTCCTCTCAGAGTTTTATAGTATCTGGCTTTACATTTAGGTCTTTAATCAATTTTGAATTTATTTTTGTGTATGGTGTTAGAAAGTCTTTTAATTTCATTCTTTTAAACATAGCTGTCCAGTTTTCCCAGCATTACTTATTGAAGAGGCTATCTTTTTCTCCATTGCACATTCTTGCCTACTTTGTCATAGATTAGGTGACCATAGGTATGTGCGTTTATCTCTAGACTTTCTATCCTGTTCCACTGGTCTGTATTTCTGTTTTTGTGCCAGTACCATAGTGTTTTGATGACTGTAGCTTTGTAGTGTAGTCTGAAGTCACGGAGTCTGATTGTTTCAGCTCTGTTTTTCTTTTTCAAGATTGCTTTGGCTATTCATTTTCATACAAATTGTAAAAATTTTTTGTTCTAGTTCTGTGAAAAATGCCATTGGTAGTTTGACAAACTTAAAAGCTTTTGCACAACAAGGAAAACCATAAACAAAATGAAAAGACAGCCATCAGAACAGGAGAAAATATTTGCAAATGAAGTGGCCAACAAGGGATTAATATCCAAAATATAAAAACAGCTATACCTGTGGTGAATTCATTTCGATATTTGGCAAAACTAATACAATATTGTAAAGTTTAAAAATGAAATAAAATTAAAAAAAAAACAGCTTAAAGTAAAAAAACAAAACAAAACAAAACCCAAACAACCCAATCCAAAAATGAGTGGATCTAAATAGACACTTCTCCAAAGAAAATATACAGATGGTTAACATGAAAAGATGCTTAACATCACCAGTTATTAGAGAAATGCAAATCAAAAGTATTAGTACAATGAAATATCATCTCATACCAGTCAGAATGGCCATCATCAAAAAATCTACAAACAGTAAATGCTAGAGAGGTTCTGAAGAAAAGGGAACCCCTTTACACTGTTGGTGGGAATGTAAACTGGTACAGTCACTATGGAGAGCGGTATGGAGGTTCCTTAAAAAGCTAAAAATAGAGCTATTATATGCTCCAGCAATCCCCCTTCTGGGCATATATTTGGAGAAAACCATAATTTGAAAAGGTACATGCATCCCTGCTTTCATTCTGGCACTCTTTACAATAGTCAGGACCTGGAAACAGCTTAAACAGAGGAATGGTTAAAAGAAGATGTGGTCCATACCTAGAATGGAATGCTATTCAGCCAGAAAAAGAATGAAATGATGCCATTCGCAGCAATATGGATGGACCTAGAGATTTTCATACTGAGTAAACTAAGTCAGACAGAGAAAGGCAAATATTATATCATTACTTATATGTGGAATCTAAAAAAAGTATACAGAAGAATTTATCTACAAAACTAAAATTGAGTTAGAGATGTAGAAAATAAACATGGTTACCAGGAAGTAGGAGAAGGCAATGGCACCCCACTCCAGTACTCTTGCCCGGAAAATCCCATGGAAGGAAGAGCATGGTAGGCTGCAGTCCATGGGTCGCTCAGAGTCAGACACGACTGAGCGACTTCACTTTCACTTTTCACTTGAGCATTGGAGAAGGAAATGGCAATCCACTCTAGTGTTCTTGCCTGGAGAATCCCAGGGACAGGGGAGCCTGGTGGGCTGCCGTCTATGGGGTCACACAGAGTCGGACACGACTGAAGCGACTTAGCAACTAGCAACCAGGAAGTAAGTGGGGGGAGGGATTAATTGGAAGATTGGGACTGACATATATTCAGTATTATACATAAAATAGATAACTAATACAAACCCACTATATAGCACAGAACACTACTCAGTACTCTGTAATGACCATATGGGAAAATAATCTAAAAAAGAGTGGATATATTTATATGCATAATCGATTCACTTTGTTGTACACCTGAAACTCACACAAATTGTAAATCAACTATACTTTGATATAAAATTTATAAAATTTTACTTTGATATAAAATTAAAAAAAAAACTTTAAAAAGAAACTTTCAAATGTGAATAGTCCTATATTTAGCGGAAAAAAAATGAGTAATTAAATCCTTTCTGTAAGGAAAACTCAAGTTCCAGGTCACTTTGCTGATGTATTCTACCAAATGTTTGAGGATAAAATAATAATAGCCAGTTCTACTAACTGAAAATAGTGTAGAAGGGAATACCTCCAAATTCATTTGATGTAGCCAGCATTAACTTGACATTACAAAAAAACCCAAAAAACTGTAGGCAAGTATTCCTCAGGGACATAGATGTAAAAATTCTTCATAAAATATTAGAAAAGTGAATCCAGTTATGTCTAAAAACAATACATATGACCATATTGAGTTTATCTCAGAAATAAAAGATTAGTTTAATATTAGGAAATCAATAAACGTAATTCACCAAGTAGGCAGGATAAAATATAAGAAAAATTATGATTGCAATAGATGTAGACAAAATATTTGACAAAGTTTAACATTTATTCATAGTAAAATTATCTAGCAAATGATGAATAGGAGATAATCCCTATTGAAATGAAATGAAAAATGTGTGAAATGAATGTCTATGAAACTTTATAATCATCATATTTAGAAGACTGATTCCTAGGGTGAGGAACAAGGCAAGATTATTCACCTTCACCACTCCTATTGTTATTTTATTCAAGATCCTAGCCAGGAAGGGGACGACAGAGGATGAGATGGTTGGGTGGCATCACCGACTCAATGACCATGAGTTTGAGTAAACTCTGGGTGTTGGTGATAGACGGGGAGGCCTGGAGTGCTGCAGTCCATAGAGTTGCAAAGTGACTGAGTGACTGAACTGACTGAACTGAGCCAGTGCAAAAAGACAAGAAAAGGCATGAAGATATATATACACACACACACACACACACACACACACACACACACACACACATATATGAAAAGAAGAAGTGAAACTGTTCTTATTTTTAGGTGACATGATGGTGTGTGTGGAAAAAACTAAAGAATCTACAAACACCAGAACCAGAAGGAAAATTGGAAAGGTATACAGGGTTAATTTAATATACAGAAGTTAATTGTATTTGTATATGCTATAAATAAAAAATTTGAAAATGAAATGTCTAAAATTTAATTTTTAATAGCTTAAAAACATGGAATATTTAGGACTAAATAAAACAGTATATGTGGAAAATCTGTATACTGTTCCAAACATGGGTAGGAAACCCAAGTAAGACTTAAGTAGTTGGAGAAACATGCTGATTTACTGGAAGACTTAATATTGTTAAAATGTTAATCCTTGCCCAGTTGATTGGTATATTCAACCTGATCCCAATCCCAATCCCTGCTGGCTTTTGGAAGACGTGCACAGATGGATTCTAATATATCTATGTCTGTATATTTGTGCATTGTGGATTGTTAAAACAAATTTTAAAAAGAGAACAAAAGTTCAAACAAAACTTCATTTCAAGAGGCAACATCAGTTCATGACAGTTTATTACTGGCATAGGGATACATATATATGTCAGTGAAACAATGAAGAAAACCCATTGGTCAAGTGATATTCAGCAAAGGTGCCAAAGTAATTAAATTAAGGAAAGGATCATTTTTTTCAAAAATAATGCAGGAAAGGCTAGATATCCATATGGGAAAAATGAATTTTAACCTTTATACCATGCATACCACACACAAAAATTAACTCAAATAGGCTTAAACATAAAAATTAAAAGTATAAAGCTGCAGGAAGAATACAGAATCTTCATGACTTTGAGGTTGGCACACATTTCTTAAATGGCATACCAAATGCATAACCCAATTTAAAAAATTATAAATTGGATATAATCGATTAAAAATTTCCTTTTTATGAGAGAATTTTTAAAAATTAAAAGGTAAGTCATAGACTGAAAAACATTTTATAATATTCAGTTCAAAAACCAGTTTTGCAACACATCTAAGCCATGGTCTACAATGTTAGCTCTAATGGTAATAAGACTCAACATTTTTATTTTCCTCTGTCTGATGTCTATCAGTTGGATTTGAATACCTGTGGGGAACTGGTGGTGAGTAGTTAGTATTTATTATTTACCTCTTTAAATTCTAACAGTAAAATAGGTTCATTTTCTCTATAAGATGAGTAGATACCCTTTACTCCCATCCCTGACCACAGATCTTGGATGAGTATTTGCTGGTGGCAAGATGCCACATCATTGCATTTTTCATGGATGTATCACAAGAATGTTCTGAACTGCTTAACTTTTAGGATAAAAGCCTGCTTGACTTTTAGGATACATGAAACCTAGTGAATGGCAATAATAATTCATCACCCTTTGTGTGTGAGTTCCTGTGTAAATATACTTGTAAAGAGCATGGATTGTGTTCTTGAATAAAATGATTAGAATATGAATTCAGCTATTTACATATAAGGATATCACCTAATCAAAGCATTCAAAATTGAGGTCAGAATATGAAAATCCTAAATTAATGTGTAACCCATTCAACTGCTGTTTTTCTCAAATGGATAAAAATTTGAATATTTTTATTTCCATCTGCATTGTTTTGTGCATTCAAGAAAAGCTTGCCAAATCTTATAAATAGACATCTAGTTTTATTACATTTTACTACATTTTTCTGAGCAACCTACATTCCAGTAAAAATATCCCCAGGTGCTAAAACTGAAAATTGATATTCATACCTAGTCATCCAACAGAAATCATTATTCATATTAGAAAATCAATGAGTGGTTATTATTGGTATGGCAGTACATAGATTTAAATGGGAAAAACAATTAGTATCTAGTAATTGAGTTGGATATTACATGCTTTGGGAACTATGTTCATATTACATGTCAAATCCCATTACAAAATCTGTCTTTAGAATGCAAAGGTTCATAGCAAAAAGCATATCCACACCCCTGGCCAGTGGCCCATCTATTTCAAACAGCATTCAATACAAAACAGGGATATTTTCATTGTCTTTGGAATTCACTAATAAAATTTGGCTTGTATTGCCATATAGTTCTTGCCAAAGGATTCACATCTAGTGCACATTTTTTCTGTGCATTGATCCTACAACTGCATTCTTCATGATATCTTTCCACACTCTCCTGAATTCCTTCTCCACATTCCTGCTAGACTCTTGAACTAGACCATGGATTTTAATTCTGTTGAAGTTTTCAAAATGAGTGAAAAGTATTTAGGGCAAGCCAGGAATTCTCTAAGAACTTTGCTGAGGTCTCATTATTCCAGATGATAAAGCATTGCCTTCCAATACTTGTCAGGATTGGGTAGCGTAATCTGCTGATATCTAAGGAATGCAACTCAGCAATCACTTTGGTCTTAGGACTGTCAGAGGATTGATTTAGATGGGTAATGATTCCAATGCTGGATCAGAATCCAGTTTTAAAGTCAGTTTCAGCATCTCTGGGAATATGATGGAGCAAGATATAATACAGTGTCCAGCTGTATAAATTCCCAATATAGGAAGTAACATCTAATAGTTCCTGGGAACTAAAACTTCTTTCAGAATCTACTGATTTTACATAGAAATATTTCCATGGAATTGGTAAAGTGTCACAACCAGAATATGAGGAACTGGATCTCAAAAAGAAAAGTATTCCTTTGTATTCAGATGAACACAAATAAGAAAACAATTGAATGGTATCTGAGAGGCTTGATTTGTTATTTTAGTTAAAAAAATTTTTTTTATTTTTTATAAAGAATAGTTGATTTACAATTTAAATAAATAAATTATGAATTTACAATTGCAGATAGGTCCTTGTTCTTTACCTATTTTATATAATGTAGTATGTATCTGTTAATCCCAAATTCCTAATTGAACCCCCTTCCCCCTTTGGTAACCATAAATTTGTTCTCTATGTCTGTGAGTCTATTTCTGTTTTGTGAATAAGTTCATTTGTATCATTTTTTAGATTCCATACGTAGGTAATATCATATGATACTAGTCTTTCTCTGATTTACTTCACTTAGTATGATAATCTCCAGTTTTGTCCATGTTGCTGCAAATGACGTTATTTCATTCTTTTTATGGCTGAATAATATTCCATTGTGTGTGTGTGTGTGTGTGTGTGTGTGTGTGTGTGTGTGTATGACATCTTCATTCATCGGTCAATGGACATTTAAGTTGCTTCCATGTCTTGGTGATTGTAAATAGTACTGCTATGAACATTGAGTACATATATTTTTTTGAATTAGAGCTTTCATTTGTTCTGGATATATGCCCAGGAGTGGAATTGCTGGATCATGTGGGAACTCTATTTTTAGTTTTTTAAGAAACCTCCATACTGTTCCTCAGAGTGCTTGCACCAATTTACATTTCTACCAACAGTGTTGGAGGGTTCCCATTTGAGAGGCTTGATTTGAAAGAATAGCCAAAGCATGGCTGTAGCTGCCCAGGACTGGTGTTGCAATTGCCAGTACAACTACTGGAAACTTTCTTAAATGAAGATTATTTTTTAAAGTAGTAACATATTGAAAACATAAAGAAATATTGGCTAAATCCTAATTTAGAATTATCAATCCACTGCATTGTTCTTAGCAAAAGAAATATTCATCTATTTTTTAAATGCATCTAAGGGCTGTCTTGGTAGAGGTATAGAAAATTTGAAGGTATTGTGGTCGTTACAAGTAGTTCTTGTTGGAGGAAAAATAGAAAAAAACCCAGAAGCCTTTTTTAATGTTGCTTTTGTGTATGAATCTTCTCTTGTATCATGCTGAAGCTCTGTGAATAGATTTTCCTAGGTAGAATAGCTCTGTCTCTCAATTTAATAATGTTCCAGAAGAAAAATGGGTAGGAGGATAAAGAAAAAAAATATTTCCAGGCACCCTGGTGGCTCAGATGGTAAAGAATCTGCCTGCAATGTGGGAGACCCAGGTTCCATCCTTGGTTCGGGAAGATCTCTGGAGAAGGGAATGGCAACCCACCCCGGTATATTTGCCTAGAGAATCCAATGGACAGAGGAGCCTGGCGATCTCGCAAAGAATCGGACGCAACGGAACGAGACACGAAACTAACACGCATAATGCTCCAATAGGAGATTACGCCTTCCACTACTTGTGGGGGCCCAAGAATTTGCCCTTCAGTTGGTCATAGCACGATTTAGTGCTTTTGATGTCTCCCTAAAGTATTGTCCTAGTTTTCTGGTCCAACAGATAATAATGGTTCATCGTGTCACTCTTTATATAAAAGGGACCTTGGGAAGTTGCAAACCTACTTATTTATCAAAGGCCAGCTGAAATGCTCACTGTGAATCCTGAAAGTCAAAGATGCAAATTCAACACCCGGAGTCCTTTATTATTGTACCAGAAACTTTTTTAGACAGACCTTTGATAGCTCTCAAAAGACAGCAAGGGAATAGCAGCCTTTGTCCTAAAGATTTGTCTGCCTTTCGCCAATAAAATCTTACTGTGAAGATTCTGCTGAGAAGGCATTGCTTCTTACCAACCTGTTCAGCTGAAATCAGAATTTCTTTCGATAGCATTTAGTGTATCTCCTGTGGACAGTTGCTGTGCTTTTGTTTTTCTTATTTGTACTTTCAAACTTCCAATTTAATCACTAAACATTTAGGGCATTAGGCCATTCTCTAGATCTCTCTGAAAATCACCAGAGAGCAACCTTCATAAGAGTGTTTCACTTGCCAAAGGAAATAAGTCACGTTCTCCATATCATAGTTTGGTTATTCATTAGTCTTAGAATTGTTTAGGAGTTGGCTGTAGTCCATAAAACCTATTTGTATATGGATACAGATTAAAAAACACTTCCCTTATGTACATTTTTATTAATCAAATAGATATTTGTGCAATTACTACAGATTTCAAAATACAAATATCAAGCAACTAAGGCTGGAAACTATATCTACACTGTTCAAAGCAGTAACCATTAGTTACCTGTGGCTTGTTGACTATACTTTAATTAAAATTAAATACCATTAAAAATTTAGCTCGTGGTTGGTTACATTAGCCACCCGATGTAGTTAGAGACTACCATGTTGAGCAGTGCAGATATAGAACATTTTCAGTCGTAGATCAGTGCTATTCTCGAACACTACTTATAGCATAATCATAATTTTTACTTTTTAATAAAAAGAAACAAACCCACATTATAATGTGTTTTTATTGTCTTTAAGGGCAAATGATATAGGTCACACTGCAGAAATTCTAGGCAATCAATAAATCCTTACACAATCATGTGAGTTTTACTCTGCATTATTTATCGTATTTTACACTTCAGAAAACACCAAGAGGTCACAGGACTTGTTCTGTCACCCTCAAGGTTAGTGAGCGGCTCAGGTAGAATGAAATCTGACAGCCCAGACCACTTAATCTGTGGAGAATCCAGGTGCCAGACACAACAGGGATAAGCATCAGAAGTGAAGGCAATCTCAAATGAGGCTCTGAAAACCCATCAATACACTGTACAAGTATTTATTTTACAGGCTGAAATGGAAGTGTGTTTACTGGTTTTCTTTTCAAATTGTCCTTGGAGCTGAAGGCTTATTTGTTTCATTGTTTCCAGTATAATTGTAATTAGAATTTATCAGCGAGTTATTTAATACAGAAACATGCAAATATAAGAGATAGTTTTACATTTTTAAACTTGAAGGAGGATATTCAGTCACTATACTATCTAATTAGCTCAGCCTTTGGTAATAGAGTAACTGACATGATTTAAAAAACTGAGTCAGTGGCATACTGGGACCAGTTTGTACAGGTTCACAAGAGCCCAGTGTTAAACTTTCATGAATTTTGAAAACTGGTTGTTAGATATAGCCATTATTAAAAATTAAATTTTGTAAGGTTATAATTAAATAAATTGTATTTATAGAAGACATAGGTAAAAAATACTCAAGAATCATCATTTCCTAATTATTTTACTACATTTTACTATTATCTGCATTCTTGAGGCTACTTATATTTAATATACCTATATGGTAGAAATACTTTACTATATTATGGTATGCTACTGCAGATCTTTTCCCAAACACTTGTAACTGAAATGATCTGTCTACTTGCAGTTTTGCCTCCCACTACATCTGGTGCTCTTTTGTCAAGGAGTCATGCTGTATAGAGATGAGGAAGAATTAGAGATATTTTCTAGAGTCCCATAACTGCTATTTCTTTCTTTAAGTTCCTAGAGAGCAAAGTGGACATTTGAACCGAGTCTCCAAGCAGATGGATGATTAAAGATGATCTTCCAGATTGAAAAAAATAGCATGATGATGAAAGTAGGGAAGAAGAAACACAGAACATGTGTAATATTCAAAAAGATCTCTGTAGCCCAGATATCATCTAGATCTTCCCACTTTTGGGGGCACACACACAAACACACACATACACACACACTTCTCACTCTGTATGTGTATGTGTCTATGTGTGTGTGTGTGTATTCTTGCTGCCATTTACCCTTCATGCAAACAACCTCTTCCAACAACACAAGAGACAACTCTACACATGGACATCACCAGATGGTCAATACTGAAATCAGATTGATTATATTCTTTGCAGCTGAAGGTGGAGAAGCTCTATACATTTAGCAGAAACAAGACTGGGAGCTGACCGTGGCTCAGATCATGAACTCCTTATTGTAAAAGTCAGACTTAAATTTAAAAAGTAGGGGAAACCGCTAGGCCATTCAGGTATAATTAAGTCAAATCCCTTATGATTATACAGTGGAAGTCACAAATATATTCAAGGGATTAGATCTGATAGATTGTGTGCAAAACTATGGATGGAGGTTCATAACATTGTACAGGATTTGCTGATCAAAACCATCTCCAAGAAAAAGAAATGCAAAATGACAAAATGGTTGTTTGAGGAAACCTTACCAACAGCTGAGAAAAGAAAAGAAGTGAAAAGCAAAGGCGGAAAGGCAAAATATACCCATCTGAACACAGAGTTCCAAAAAATAGCAAAGATAGATAAGAAAGCCTTCCTAAGTGAACAGTGCAAAGAAATAGAGGAAGACAATAGCATAGGAAAGACTAGAGATTTCTTCAAGAAAATTAGAGATACCAAAGGAACATTTCATGCAAAGATTGGCACAAAAAGGACAGAAATGGTATGGACCTAATAGAAGCAGAAGACATTAAGAAGAAGTAGCAACAATACACAGAACTATACACAGAAGATCTTAATGACTGGGATAACCACGATGGTGTTATCACCATCAGATATTATCACCATCATCATCAGATGGTGATCACTCACATCAAATATTTTGGAGTTCAAGACAACTAGAGCCAGACATCTTGGAGTTCTAAGTGAAGTGGGCCTTAGGAAGTATCACTATGAACAAAGCTAGTGGAGGTGATGGAATTCCAGCTGAGCTACTTCAAATCCTAAAGATGATGCTGTTAAAGTGCTACATTCAGTATGCCAGCAAATTTAGAAAACTCAGCAGTGGCCACAGGACTGGAAAAGGTCAATTTTCACTCCAATCCCAAAGACAGGCAATGTCAAAGAGTGTTCAAACTACCACATAGTTGTGGTCATTTCACATGCTAGCAAAGTAATGCTCAAAATTCTCCAAGTTAGGTTTGAATGGTAAGTGAACCGGGGACTCCCAGATGCTCAAGCTGGATTCAGAAAAGGCAGAGGAACCAGAAATCAAATTGCCAACGTTCACTTGATCCTTGAAAAAGCAAGAGAGTTCCAGAAAAACATCTACTTCTGCTTCATTAACTGTGCTAAAACCTTTGACTGTGTGGATCACCAAAAACTGTGGAAAATTCTTCAAAAGAGATGGAAATACCAGAGCACCTTGACCTGCATGCAGGTCAAGAAACAACATTAGAACTGGATATGGAACAATGGACTGATTCAAAATTGGGAAACGTGTATGTCAAGGCTGAATATCGTCACCCTGCTTATTTAACTTATATGCAGAGTACATCATGTGAAATGTCAGGCTGGATGAAGTACAAGCTGGAATCAAGGTTTCTGGGAGAAATATCAAAACCTCAGATATGCGGATGACACCACCCTAATGGCAGAAAGCGAAGAGGAACTAAAGAGCCTCTGGATGAAGGTGAAAGAGGAGAATGAAAAAGTTGTCTTAAAGCTCAACATTCAGAAAACTAACATCATGGCATCCTGTCCCATCACTTCATGGCAAATAGGTGGGGAAACAGTGGAAACAGTGGCTGACTTTATTTTTTGGGATCCAAAATCACTGCAGATGGTGACTGCAGCCATGAAATTAAAAGACACTTACTCCTTGGAAGAAAAGCTATGACCTACCTAGATAGCATATTAAAAAGCATAAACATTACTTTGCCAACAAAGGTCCGTCTAGTCAAAGCTATGGTTTTTCCAGTGGTCATGTAGGTGTGTGAGAGTTGAACCATAAGGAAGGTTGAGCACCAAAGAATTGATACTTTTGAACTATGTGTTGGAGAAGACTCTTGAGATTCCTTTGGACTGATTCAGGAAATCAGCCCTGAATATTCATTGAAAGGACTGATGCTGAAACTGAAGCTTCACTACTTTGGCCATCAGTTGCAAAGAATCTACTTATTGGAAAAGACCTTGATGCTGGGAAAGATTGAAGGCAGGAGGAGAAGGGGGCAACAGAGGATGAGATGGTTGGATGGCATCACCAAATTGATGGACGAGTTTGAGCACCTCTGGGAGATGGTGGAGGAAGGGAATCTAGCATGCTGCAGTCCATGGGGTCACAAAGAGTCAGACACGACTGAGCAACTGAACAGCAATAACAACCCTTCATGCATCTCAAATTTTAACATTCATATAAATTGAATTCTAATTCTGTAGGCTAGAGTTGCTGCCTGAGATTCTGCATTTTAGTAAACTCCCAGGCAAGATTGATTTTATTCATCTGTGGCTCACACTTCACATAGCAAGCACCTAGTTCATACCTTTAGTCATAAAAACATACATAGAGGTTTGATGTGTTTGTTGCTGTTTTTAGTAGAATTTATGGGAAGGGACTAAACATCACACTTGGGAGATATCATCTGGACAGGCTTATGGCCTGGAATAGGACTTAATTGTAAGCAGCAGAAAACTTTAGAGAAAGTTGAATTCTCAGCCTAGGAAAGTTGAAGCCAAAGTCAAAGGTCTGATAGGAAAGGAGTGGGAGACTGAGATTGGGATCTCTGGGTAGATGCACCTGAGTACCTGAAACCCCAGATTTCTTGGACCCTCTTGGTCTTCAGACTTGACTATTACCATTTACTGGAAGATAAGATTTCCTCTTCCCTGTTTAAAAACCATGTGGAAGTCTCAAAGGAGACAGTCATCTTTAGGAAGATCTTCCTCATGAACTGTTCTCTCCCTGCCTACCAGACCCATAACTTGGGTCAAATTTTAGCAAAATTAGATGGGGGGAGTGTTAGCCTCCTAAGGGAGAAGAAGTGTTAAATATATCAAAAGAGTTACTGAATCTGGTTAACATGTACTGGTAGGATCAGACATAGTGCCTGGGAGTAGAGCCTGCAGCTGGGATTATCAAAGAGTAATCAAAGCTGGAAGAGCTTCAGTGTATTGTATGGAGACACTTCGAGAAGGGTCCCAAGAGCAGTTTATGTGCTCTGTGCATATGGCTCTTAGAATACTGGAGAAAGCAGTGCCCTACACCAAATGTCAGCAAACTTTCCCTGTAATGGACCAGATAGTAAATACTGTACACTTTGAGAATCATGTGGCCAATATGTAAGCAAATAAGTGTGGCCAACAAATTGGGTATTTCAATAAAACTTATCAAAAAAGGAAGGGCAGGACTTCATTGGTGGTCCAGTGGTCAGGACTCCGTGCTTCCACTATAAGAGGCATGGCTTACATCCTTGGTCCGGGAACTAAGATCCCACATGCCTCACGGTTGGCCAATGAATAAATAAATACATAAATAAAATAAATGTTTTTAAAAGGCCAGCATTGGGTTTGACTCAGGGGCCATAGTTTGCCAACTGCTGCTCTACATCTAATGAAATAGATGTGCCAAACCTTCTCTGGAGACTGTGAAACAATATATTAAAAAGTTCAGGAAGTGGGCATGCTGGAATGGGCCTATTACATAAGAATGGAAAAGCCACCATATAACTCTATTCCTTGGGAGGTCTTAAAGGAGACTCTTTATTAAAACAATAAAATGATTAAAACAATAGAAAATGTGCTGATGAGGGAGAACCAATATCTTTAAGAAGTGTCAAGGTGACTGTCCTCGGTATACTAGGCTGAGTGTGTGTGTTTGTACTATATACATACAGTTCATATATATATATAATATATAATTCATATACTGATGGATATACTTACCATCACTTTCACTGACTCATTTGGAGAACCTGGGCTTTTTTTTTCCTGCAACTGTGAGCTTTGTGGGTCTGGAGGTCCTGGTTTCCTCCAGAAGACTGTTGGTAGGAGTCCCAATAATCTTCTGTTGTGTGGTCATTTTGGGACTTCTCATGCCAGTAGATCATCAGGCTAAGGAAACAGTTACATAATGGTAGAATAATTGACTGTAGTCCTGAGGAGGTAGGACTGAAGCTACTTAATGTCCCTTAAGGTATCAGTTTTGGCATCTTTTGATTTTCCCATGTCCAGTTTTAAGTGTAAATGCAACAACAGCAGTCCTGGCCTAATAAGGACATAGTCATTAGGAACTTCTATTCTTACAGATGAGGACCCACCAAGCAAGCCACCTAGCCCTCCCCTCACCCCCTGAATTTTGCAATCAGAGCTATTACATGGATATAATAGTTTATGAATAATTGAAATGAAAAGGGGAGGTAAGATACTCTGCCCTACAATGCATGCCTTATTCTCTCTCTCCAAATATCACTTTCTCAATAAATCGTCATATAAGAATCCACATCACAGGCTCTCTTTCTAGGGAACCTGATCTAGGATAAGGTATAAAGCCAATTTCCAAGAATCTTGCTGGTTACTAATTTCAAACAGTTATAACAGAAGGATTTCTCAGTAAGGAAGGATGTAATCCAAGAACTATCCCAAAGAGTTGTATACATACACACGCATATAAATATATGTGTACACAGATGGGTGTGTGTGTGTGTGTATGTGTATAAATCACAGATATTCTGTATGTTTCAATGGATGAATAAGCGAAGCTCCTATTAACCCAAATGACTTGGGAACTTTTACCTTTTTAGCATCCAGGAAAAGTAAAGGTTCAAATCCTGAGTGGTGGGCACACCTGTTTTAGTGACTTGTGGGCACTTGTGTCTTCTTAGAAAGGAATGTAGGCTGTATGCCCATATGGGAGTGCCTGGGATGAATGCATGACTCAATCGCATGTCTTGGAAAAGAACCAATAGGCACATGGTCTGTTGACTACAGCACAGGTGAAGTAGTTGTGATTTACAGATGTACTTTCGGAAGATTTTATGTTAGGCAATAATTATGACTATAAAACTAGGCCTGGGTCTAATTCTTTGGACTTGGATATAAGTGGACTTTTGGAATCAGAGATATTGCTTTAATAGAATACTTTCTAAAATAGCTGGAGTGAAAGAATTATAAGATCATGTACCCTGTAGATACAGATGCATGTATACTTAAAACATTATGATTAAGAGAAGATACCCAATGACTTGGAAAAGTCAACATCTCAACAGGAATAATGAAGATAGATCAGAAGATCTGAATCTGAAAGCTATCTAAAATTAAAAAAAAATTATTTGCATGCTAGAAGCTTTACTGAAGCCACATGCATGGTTATTGAAATATTTGATCAATGTCAACATAATCTGGCTCAACATTTAGTACATTTGGTTTAGTTTCATTAACTATTTAATTTTGAAGTTGGCCTTGTCAGCAAGCTCTCATATGCCAAGAATACCAAAGAAAAACTTAGACAATTAATTTTATCTAATAATAAATTAAAGTTGCTGAGGTCCTTTTCTATGAAAGCAGGGATAGTTCAAATCCCTTGGGAGATTTACCAACCAAGTGACTTAGAATGAGGAGATTAGATGAAAAGAATGTCAAAGAAGGGCTGGTGTGGAGCATGAAGCAGAAGGCTCTGGAAGTTACCAGAAGGGGGCTGGGAGAGCAGTGTCTGGAAATTTTCTCTAGACGGTTGAAAATTTGTAGCACAAAAAAGGAAGTGTGGGTTGTGATCTTTATAGATTCTACTCGCTAAGGGCCTGATGGAATTTCTCTCTTATCTTTGAAATCCTGTTTCTTAATAACATGTCCTCCAAGTTCCATTGTATGTGGTTGCCCTGTTATTCTTTCCTGCTTGACTGTTTCTCACAAACTTGACCAAAAAAATATCACTCAGGAAGTTCACTTGTGGCAAGCTTTCCCTTTCTATTGCAGAACAGCTCAGATAACACTGATGCTGTCCTGAGTCATGCAGCATGGGTGGAGGTTTGGAATCTGTACAGGAAGTGATCTAGGCAAGTGATAAACTGACATCAAGAGACCTGATGCCCAGGTCTGTTAAAGCACCTAAGAGGATGGCCAGTTCTCTGAACCCAAAATGCTCTTGAAATCCAGCAGATCTTAACTGGTAATCTTACAAAAGGATGATTTCCCATGAAATTTCTGGTCCTTTGTTTCCTATCAGATCATGAATGTCGTGAGAACAGCTTTTGTTGCTACATTTAAGGTTCAGTTCAGTTCAGTTCAGTCAGTCAGTCCTGTCTGACTCTCTGCGACCCCATGGACTGCAGCATGCCAGGCTTCCCTGTGCATCACCAACTTCTGGAGCCTCCTCAAACTCATGTCCATGGAGTTGGAGATGCCATCCAACCATCTCATCCCCTTCTCCTCCTGCCAATCTTGCATCAGGTCTTTTCCAGTGAGTCAGTTCTTTGCATCAGGTAGCCAAAGTATTGGAGTTTCAGCTTTAGCATCAGTCCTTCCAATGAATATTCGGAACTGATTTCCTTTAGAATTGACTGATTTGATCTCCTGGCAGTCCAAGGGACTCTCAAGAGTCTTCTCCAACACCACAGTTCAAAAGCATCGATTCTTCGACACTCAGCTTTCTTTATGGTGTGTGTGTGTCTGTGTAAATGTGCACACAGCATTTCAGCTAGGCACAGAGAGACATTTGGTTATTCACTGTTTTGCTTTGAGTTGGTAATGAGCATATTTTAATGAACTCCAGTGACTAGATTATTAGAGAGAACTGGTAAAGGTAAGTGAAGGTAGGGATTTGGTGCTGACAAAGATTTAGTGACAGAAATTCAGCATAGATAAGGATAAAGATAACAAGACACTGAAAAATAATGAATTACCATAGGTACAGTAATATAGTAACTTTTATATTCTAATTAGTTTCTTTGGCAAGTTAACAACAATTTCCCTTTGTCTTTTCATCAAGTGGGAAGATTTTTTTTTTTTAAGGAAGCAATTTAAATGTCAGAGTTAAGCACTGGAACACCAAATATTTCCATTCTCTTCTAAGATGTTTTTTGAAGGTATTGGCATATAGATTGTCTTTAAAGATGTTTTTTACTACATTCTGTGAGCAGTTCTTTTTTTTATTATTGTAAGAGTTTCCCCTTCATCTAACATCATCCCTCTTTAAAGCTAGCTCTCCTGCACTTCATCTCCTTAAAAAAAAAAAAAAAAAAAAACCAGTCAACCCAAATTCCATGCACCACTCATTAAGAAAAGAATGACACTGCCTTTTCTTTTGTTTCCATTTATTTTAGGATTGGTTTTTGCCTGAGCTGTAACTACATATCTAGAATTATGTTTGGTAAAAGGAGGAAAGAATGGATTTTGAAAGAAAAGCAGAGACCTTGATAACAATTTAATATAATAAAAATGGCGAAGAGATTATAAACCTACAGGTTTAGGCAGGAAAAAAAGAGATAAAGTCAGACACATTGGGACTATTGTGTTTTGGTAACAGGCATTATGATAAAATGGGCATCGTCACCTTCAAAACAACATTTGCAGATCCAAGTTAAGAAGTGAGATATTTTACAGAGATAAAAAGTTTTGAGGAACGGAACATCCTGAAAAAAGAGTTTCTAAAAATTCAGCATAGATAAATCCTACAGAATGTTGTTACATCACACCAAAGTGTGTCTGCACAGGTATCTTCTTGGAAAATAAAATCTTGTGAATAATTTTTGCAGATTTGCATATCAAAAAGATGATTGATTAAAATGCGTGTTTGGTTGAATAAGCCAGGAGTATCTGTCTCTTTTTCATAGATAAGCATACACAGTTTCATGGTTTTAAAACCGAGGTGCCCAGAGGGAGAGCATACATCTGGGGTGGTGGCTTTTCAGTCTTTATCCTTATCACCATGATCATCACTGGGAAACAAAGACACTGTGTATTTTGGGATGTTGCGCCCTACGAGTGTGCTGAGATCACCCTGTCCAGTCTCAATGTCAACTGGGAAACCAAATCCTGGAACACATTCCTTATCTCCAAAATCTCTAGTGATTCTGGGGGTTGCTGTTTCTTCTTTTTAGTACCATCTCTGATCTCTGCTCTGTGTCTTCTCCATACCATTTTGCCCTATCATGGACATGGCCTTGATTATTTCAGTTCCCCAGAATGCCAATAAAACAGCTGAGTGTGTGGCAGACTTTTGCTTCAAGGGTAATTGATATGGACTGAATGTTTGTGTTCCATGCTTTTCATATTTTGAAATTTTAGTTCCCAGTGTGTTGGTATTTGGGGCTTCCTAGGTGGCACTAGTGGTAAAGAACCCTCCTGTCAAGGCAGGAGACATAAGAGACATGGGTTCAGTCCCTGGGTTGGGGAAGTCCCCTGGAGGAGGGCACTGGCAAACCACTCCAGTATTCTTGCCTGGAGAATCCCATGGACACAGGAACCTACTGCAGCCCAGTGGGTCACAAAGGGCTGGATACAACTAAAGTGACTTAGCACGCACATAGCATGTGATGATATTTTGAGATGGGGCCTAGTGAATGTAAGTAGGTCATGAAGGTGGAGCTCTCATGATGGGATTGCTTGTGTGTGTCTGTGGTCAGTTGTTTCAGTCATGTCTGACTCTTTGCGACCCTATGGTCTGTAGCCCAAGGCTCCTCTGTCCATAGGATTCCCCAGGCAAGAATACTGGAGTGGGTTGCCATGCCCTTCTCCAGGGGATCTTCCTGACCCAGGGATTGAACCTGCGTCTCTTGTGTCTCCTGCTTTGCAGGCAGTTCTTTATTCACTGAGCTACTTGGGAAGCCCATAGTAGAATTAGTGCCTTTTTAAGAAGACACACAAGAGAGTTTGCCTCCTCTCTGTATGCATGCATGAAGGAAAGGCAATGTAAGAACATAACCAGGAAGAGAGGGCCCTCACCAGGAACCTAACCATGTTGGCACTGTGATCTCCAAAACAATGAGAAATAAATGTTGTTTAAGCCACTCAGTCTGTGTAATTTTTTAGAGAAGCCCAAATGAGACAGTAATGGATTAATGGAGTTGATTATACAATATAATTGTAAATACAAAGCAAGAATTAGAATATTAATCATCAGTGCTCTGACATTCAACACTTTCCTACCTTTCTACATTTTTTTCCTATCTATATGCCCTCCCTAAGTTTTGGCTGCTCTCACTCATCTTTTTATCTCTGGTCCACTCTACCTGCTAGCCTCCAGCCCCTAAATTCCCATTATTTTTTTAAAATTAAATATGATTTTGCTTTCTGCCCATACTCTAAGCTAGGAATATAATTGAGCATATTTTAATATAAAAGACTTTCTATTGTGGGTGACTACCATTTCACAGGCGCAATCCCTGGTAGCTCAGACAGTAAAGCATCTGCCTACAATGCTGGAGACCCGGTTCAACCCCTGGGTCAGGAAGATCCCCTGGAGAAGGAAATGGCAACCCACTCCAGTATTCTGGCCTGGAAAATCCCATGGACTGAGAAGCCTGAGAGGCTACAGTCCATGGGGTCGCAAAGAGGGACTGAGCGACTTCACTTTCACTTTTCACCATTTCACAACACAAAAGTTTTAAGGAGCTATTAACCTAAAAGGCTTTGTCTTGTGGCTGTCTAAAATTGAACAGTGTAAATAAACAAAAAACACAGAAGCTGTGAAATTTCATTTTTTTCTTTTAACATAATCAAAACCCTAGACAAGATTTCCTCTTCCTGGTTAGAGCACAGACATGAAATATATTGTTCTCCTTTCCTTAGAAGCACAGATTTAACACAAGTGATACTTGTAGTCTTAGTGATTACAAAGAGACATTTTCAGTGAAATTGAGTAAATAAATAGAATCTATTTATACAAAACAATTTTAACTGTCAAAAATTTAGAGAAGAATTAACACCTATGCTTCTGAAACTATTCCAGAAAATTGCAGAGGAAGGAAAACTCCCCCAAATAGTTCTATGAGGCCACCATCACTCTGATACCAAGTCAGTTCAGTTCAGTTCAGTCACTCACTCGTGTCCGACTCTTTGCCACCCCATGAATCACAGCACGCCAGGCCTCCCTGTCCATCACCATCTCCCAGAGTTCACCCAGACTCACGTCCATCGAGTCAGTGATGCCATCCAGCCATCTCATCCTCTGTTGTCCCCTTCTCCTCCTGCCCCCAATCCCTCCCAGCATCAGAGTCTTTTCCAATGAGTCAACTCTTCGCATGAGGTGGCCAAAGTACTGGAGTTTCAGCTTTAGCATCATTCCTTCCAAAGAAATCCCAGGGCTGATCTCCTTTAGAATGGACTGGTTGGATCTCCTTGCAGTTCAAGGGACTCTCAAGAGTCTTCTCTGATACCAAAACCAGACAAAAATACCACACACAGAAATTTCAGGTCAATATTATGATGGGCATAGCTGCAAAAATCCATAACAAAATACTATGTGTTTCTGAATCCAAAAACACATTAAAAGGGACATACACCATGATTAAGTGTGGTTTATCCCAGGGATGCAAGGATTTTTCAATACCTACAATTCAATCAGAGTGATACACCACGTCAACAAATTGAAGAATAAAAACTGTATGATTATCTCAACAGACGCAGAAAAAGCTTTTGACAAAATTCAATATCCATTTGTGATAAAAACTCTCCAGAAAGTGGGCATAGAGGGAACATACCTCAACATAGTAAAGGCCATATGTAACAAACCTACAGCTAACATCATATTCAATGGTGAAAAGCTGAAAGCATTTCCTCTAAGATCAAGTACAAGACAAGGAGGTCTGCTCTCACCACTTTTATTCAGCCTAGTTTAGGAAGTCATGGTCATGGCAATTAGAGAAGAAAAAGAAATAAAAGGAATCTAAATTGGGAAAAAAATTAGTAAAACTACCACTGTTTGCAGATGACATGATACTATATATAGAAAATCCTAAAGATGCTGTCAAAAACTACGATAGCTCATCAATTAGTTTAGTAAAGTTGCAGGATACAAAAGACAAAACGTTAATAGACAAAAATCTGTTGCATTACACAACAAGAAAAGATCAGAAAGAGAAATTAAAGAGATAATTCCATTTACCAATTGCATCCAAAGAAAACTACCTTAAGGAAAAAAAAGACCTGTACTCTTCGGAAAAATATACTGTACTCTTATAGGAAAACTATAAGATATGGTTGAAAGAAATTGAACATAATATAAAACAGATGGAAAGATACACTATATTCTTGGATTGGAAGAATCAATATTGTTAAAATGACTACACTATCCAAGGCAATCTACAGATTCAGTGCAATTTCTACCAGATTACCAATGTCATTTTTCATAGATAAAGAACTTAAAATTTATATGGAAACACAAAAGACCTCAAATAGCTAAAACAATTTTAAGAAAGAAAAATGGAGCTAGAGGAATCAGGCTCCCTGACTTTAGACTATGCTACAGAGTTACAGTCATCAAAGCAATGTGGTCCTGGTGCAGAAATAGAAATAAAGGCCAATGGAGTAGGATAGAAAGCCCAGAAATAAACCCATGCACCTATAGCAAATTAATTTACGACAAAAGAAGGCAACACTATACAATGGAGAAAAGTCTCTTCGATAAGTGGTGCTGGGAAAACTGGACAGCTACATGTAAAGAAATGAATCTAGAACATTCTTTAACTCCATACACAAAAACAAGCTCAAAATGGATTACAGACCTAAATGTAATACCAGATACAATAAAAGTCTTCAAGGAAAACATAGGCAGAACACTCTTCAATGTAAATTGCAGCAATATCTTTTTCAATCTGTCTCCCAGAGTAATGGAAATAAACAAAATAAAATGTTAATGGAAAACAAAAATAAACAAATTGGATCTAATGAAACTCAAAAACTTTTGCACAGCAAAGGAAAAAAAACAACCCACAGAATGGGAGAAAATATTCACAAGCTATGCAACCGACGAGATTAGTATCAAAAATTTATAAATAGCTCATGAAGCTCAATATCCAAAAATCAAGCCACCCAATCAAAAATGAGCATAAGATCTAAATAAACATTTCTCTAAAGAAAACATAAAGATGGCCAAGAGGCATATGAAAAGATACTCAACATTGCTAATTGTTGTTGTTGTTATTCAGTCGCTCAGTCATGTCCAACTCTTTGCGATCCCATGGACTACAGCATACCAGGCCTCCCTGGCCCTCACCATCTCCCAGAATTTGCCCAAGTACATGTTCATTGCATTAGTGATGCCATCCAGCCATTTCATCCTCTGACACCCTCTTCTCCTTCTGCCCTCAATCTTTCCCAGCATCAGAGACTTTTCCAATGAGTTGTCCACATCAGATGATGAAAATACTGGAGCTTCAGCTTCAGCATCAGTCTTTCCAGTGACTATTCAAGGTTGATCTCCCTTAAGATTGACTGGTTTGATCTCTTTGCTGTCCAAGGGACTTTCAAGATTCTTCTCCAGCACCACACTTCGAAAACATCAATTCTTTGGCGTTCTGCCTTCTTTATGGTCCAGCTCTCACAACCATGCGTGACCACTGGGAAGACCATAGCCTTGACTATACGGACCTTTGTTGGCAGAGTAATGTCTATGCTTTTCAACACACTATCTAGATTTGTCATAGCTTTCTTGCCAAGAAGCAATCATCTTCTGATTTCATGGTTGCAGTCACTGTCTGCAGTGATTTTTGGAATCCAAGAAGAGGAAATCTGTCACTACTTCCACCTTTTCCCCTTCTATTTGTCAGGCAGTAATGGTGCCGGGTGCCACAATCTTAGTTTTTTTCATTTAGTCTTAAGCTGGCTCTTTCACTCTTCTCCTTCACCCTCATCAAGAGGCTCTTCAGTTCCTCTTCGCTTTCTGCCATTGGAGTGGTATCCACATATCTGAGGTTGTTGATGTTTCTCCTTCCTATCTGGATTCCAGCTTGTAACATCCAGCCTGGCATTTCTCATAATGTGCTCAGCATATAGGTTAAATAAACAGGGTGGCAGCTGACAACCCTTTTGTACTCCTTTCTCAATCTTGAACCAATCAGTTGTTCCATATACAGGGTTCTAACTGTTACTTTTTGACCTGCATACAGGTTTCTCAGGAGACAGGTAAGATGGTCTGGTATTCCCATCTTTCTAAGAGCTCTCCACAGTTTGTCATGATCTACACAGTCAAAGGCTTTAGCATAGTCAATGAAACGGAGATAGATGTTTTTCTGAAATTCCCTTGCTTTCTCTAGAATCCAGCAAATGTTGGCAATTAGGTCTCTAGTTTGTCTTCCTTTTCTAAACCCAGCTTGAGCATCTGGAAATTCTTGGTTTGCATAGTACTAAAGCCTAGCATGCAAGATTTGAAGCATTACCTTACTAGCATGGGAGATCAGTACAATTGTCTGATGGTAAGCACATTATTTGGTGCTACACTTCTTGTATGGGAATTGGGATGAGGATTGACCTTTTCCAGTCCTGTGAACATTGCTGGTCTTCTAGATTTGCTGACATAATGAATTTAAAACCTTAATGGCATCATCCTTTAGGGATTTGAATAGTTCTGCTGGAATTTCATTGCATCCACTAGCTATATTAACATTAATAATACTAATTATTATAGAAATACAAAGCAAAACTATTAATACAATGAGATATCATCTCGTACCAGTCGGAATGGGCATCATCACAAAATCTACAAACAATAAATGCTGGAGAGGGTGTGGAGAAAAGGGAATCTTCCTAGGCTGTTAGTGGGAATGTAATTTGGTGCAGCCACTATGAAGAACAGTATGGAGGTTCCTTGAAAAACTAAAAATAGAACTACCGTATGATGCTGTAATCCCACTTCTGGGCATATATCTGGAGAAAAACATGGTTTGAAAAGATGCATGCACCCCAGTGTTCACTGAAGCACTGTTTACAATAGCTAAGACATGGAAGCCACCTAAATGTCCATTGACAGATGAATAGATAAAGAAGATGTGATGCGTATATACAATGGAATATTACTCAGCCAGTAAAATAATGAAATAATGTCTTTTGCAGCAACATGGATGAACCCAGAAATCATCACAGTAAGTGAAGTAAATCAGAGAAAGGAAAAAACCATATGATATCACTTATATGTGGAATCTAAAAAAAAAAAAAGGATTTAAACAATGTAAGTCAGACTTTGTGCTTAAGACTTTCACATGCATTTACATTTGCATACACATATTTTTATTTAATTTTTAAGTCACCCTGGTAGGTAGTTTTTAGTCATTTAATTTCGTATATTGCCAAGATACTCAGTATCATGCAGTTGGAGATGCTGAATAACGGGTCATTATATTTTAGGATGTGAACTCGGTTTAGCTAGTCAATAATCTGTTCAATTTTATATACCCTGAAATGATCAGAATTTCAGTAATGAACTCACAATACCTAATTCCACAAAAGGCTGATAAATAACCCCAAAATTTCAATTTGTAATACGACACATCTATTCTCAATGACCATAACTTTTGTTTATTTCATTCTGGGAAACTATTTTTTCCTCCTGGAATAAATATCTGCTGGGCTCAAACTATTAATCAGAAATATGTAATTGGAAAATAGGAAGAAACATTGGAGATATTTTGCCTAAGTTCAGAAAACCTTGATGAACTATTACTGCTTCAGTGTTTCTTACAAGGCGATAATATCCAATGCAGGCTGCCCTCTTTTCCTTGATACACATTTCCTTAAGATCATTTATATTACTAGTTTATACATAATCAGGTCATTAATTCATGGTACCGAGAAAGAGTTCATTCCTCCGACTCTGAGTTGCCCACAAATCATAGTTTATATATACTACAGAGGAAATGGAAGGCTGAGATTACATGACTCATGCAGTATTCCTCAGATAACAGGTGCCAGTGCTTTTAGCTTCTACGCAACAGAGGCAGAGCCACTGTTTAGTTGAGTAAGAGAGGCTACAGCATCAAGAGCTATTCTAGGAGATAAATGAAAACACAGGTGAGTAGGCTTTGAATTATAAGAGGAATACAACTATTAATGTATAATTGGGACACGGAACATTGCTAAATTTGTTTTCATGTTCTGTCCCCTCTCCTACTCTCATGAAAGGAAAAAATTCTTACCCTCTGCATCAGCTTCTGGGCTCCCCTTTGGGGTAGGGAACCTTAGTAATGGGCAAAGCAGAGGGAAAAAAAGGAAAAGAAATCCAAGAGACTGAGTTGATTTACACCAGATCTGGGGGAGAACTAGGGAAAGTGAGCAAAAAGCTTTATGGGCTTGGTGTCAGGAAGAAACTTCTTTTTCTAGCAAAATGGAGAGTAAGAAGCAGAGCCTAGAAGACTCTAGAGCAGCTTCTACACAAAAGGACTAAGAACAGAAACCAGAAGCTTAAAAATTCTTGCTTTGAGTTACGAGCAAGCAAAGAATGGAATTATTCTTAATTATCTTGGTTATTTTACTGTTATGTTTCTTTGAGTGAAACACCTTGGCAAGACTGGGTCACTTGGAGCCCTGGGAATTTTTGGATCACAGTTGGAGAATAACACTTTGTTTCTGAAGACATTCGTTTGGAGTAGAATTAGAGTTGTCTTCATGGGCATGTGGTTAGCGCAGTGACATATGTCCTTATGCTCAAAGGACCCCACTGTGGTGTGAAATTCTTGATACATTTATGTATGTATCTGTGTCTTGTGAGTGAAGTCTGGTGGGACTGTGGAGCATGCGTGCAGAGTAAAGAGGACGTGGCAGTCAGGCAGCCTCTGGGAGTGGGGCATGGTGGCTTGATCCCAGTGCCTGAGATCTAGAACCACTAGGTGGCGCAGCGGAGTTTAACCGCTTGCTCACCTTGATCCGGGAGCTGAGTGATCCCTGACGGACCATAATGTTAGTCGTTTAGTCATGTCCGACTCTTTGCAACTCCATGGACTGTAGCCCACCAGGCTCCTCTGTTTATGGGATTCTCCAGGCAAAAATACTGGAGTGGGCTGCCATGCCCTTCTCCAGGGGATCTTCCCGACCCAGGGATCGAACCCAGATCGCCCACATCGCGGGCAGATTCTTTACCATTTGAACCACCTAGGAAGCTCCAGGTCATCACAAATTGGAGTGATTCCTGGTACAGACGTTTAACGATTCTTGGAGTCTGTCCAGAGATGGGTCGGGGGAAGAAGAAATGCCTGACCTGACTTCCTCCTGGATAGCTGATAGGAAAGCGAACCTGGCAGAATGGGACTCAGAGTGCAAGCTGTGCTCCGTGTCGCAGGGCCTGATCTCAGAGGCGTAAGCGGGCTGCGTTCTGCTCTGTTCTGGCAGGTGTCTTTGTGGCCTGGAGTACTCCCTTGACCAGCTCTTTGTGTTGGGGCATACTGTCTTCCTACTTCCGGCCTTTCTGAGTCTGACTTGTGTTTGTCTCTACTGGTCAACTCAGAGGGCCTTTGGGGAGGAACCACTAAATACGAATTGGATAATTCTGGTGATTCCCCATATCAGTTAAATACTCTATTTCCATGTAAAACTGGCACTGCACACTTTAAATGGATGGTAACATTCATGCCAGTAATTTGAAATTTTAGTTTTCTTCGGTTAGGATGACATTAAATAGCAAATAAAAAATAGCATAGCAAGTTGATAGAGATCATCAGAAGAAAGGACAAAGTTTTATATTTTAGTACCTTCAATAACATTTCCTCCTTGCTTTTAGAGCAAGAATGTGAAAGAAAGTGAAGTCGCTCAGTTGTGTCCAACTCTTTGCGACCCCGTGAACTGTAGCCTACCAGGCTCCTCTGTCTATGGGATTCTCCAGGCAAGAATACTGGAGTGGGCTGCCATTTCCTTCTCCAGGGGATCTTCCCAACCCAGGGATCAAATGCGGGTCTCCCACATTGCAGGCAGATACTTTACCCTCTGAGCCACCAGAGAAGCCCCAGGGGCCCTCGTTTTTCATTTTGCACTGGGACTCGCAAATTAAATAGCCAGCTTCAGGGAGGGAAGTTTGTAAGATGTCATTGCTAAAACAAGGGTGGACTGAAACTGATTTAGGTTTAAGATAGAAATAGGCACAACATATTTTACCACTGGAAATGATGGAATTACTTTTGTGGATAATGTGCTACAGAACTCAGGATCTCTTTAGGATTCTATTGTATGGCAGGTTATATCTCAAACCATGATTTCCTACAGTGTCTTTATATAACTTCGTATTTTCTGGGAAATTCCATCAGTTGCAACATAGGGCATTGCTTGAATACAGGGGTCATTTGCTTATATTGATATTTACTGAGTTTTCCTAAGATCTTTACTTCTTTACATAGAGTCACTGTCTCCATTTAGAATGATATTTGTTGGATTGTCTACCGAAACTTGTGTTCCACCATCCATAACTGCAAAGTGTCAGCCCAGCCAGAGACTACATTTCCCAGTTCCCCTTGCATCTTGGTGGGGTCATTCTGGCTATTGGAAAACAAACAAGTGAAATACAATATGTCATTTCTAGGCAAAGATGTTTAAGAAGCGCATGTCCTTTCCTTGATTCTTTACACTTTTGTGGATCAAGTGCAAAGGAATCCAAGGCTTAGAGAGTGGCAGAACCACAGGTAGAGGAAAATTCACTTCCGCAGTTGGCGCATGGAAGAAAGCTGCCTGGAACATGCCCATTGAACCTTGTCATGCAGTAGCTACAAAATAAACTTCTATGTTAAGCTTCTGAATTTGGGGAATTTCCTTATAACAATTAGCTTACTCTAATAACTCTCACCCAAATCCATAATAGACTGACTTAAGTCTCAAGTAACCTTTAAAAAATGGAATCTATGCTTCTAATTTTACAGGTGGAAGTCAAGGTCTTGGAAGTTATATTATTTTCTCACATAAGTGTAAATAGCTGCTAGCGGAACCACAGACAAACACCAGAGAGCCTGTCTTCTAGTCCAGCTCACTCTCTACTTTGTTGGTGATGTATTCTAAAGGGCAAACTTAGCAAATATCTATCTATGATATGTTTTTGGAAGCAATATTAGGTAGAGAACTGCAATAGCATTTCTTACTTAAAAATCCTAGTAGAAACAAATTAGTCAATATATAATTTTTCATGATGTCCTATTGAGTGTTACTCAATTTTGTTAATTACAAAATCAATCTTTTTCTTTTAAATATAATTTTAAAGGTTTCATGAAATGCTAATCTTTTGCTATGTATGTTTAATTTTAAATGAAAATCAGGGTAAAGAGATCTTGTTTCACTTACCAACAATTTTCTTTATAGCAAACTTTTGTTAGAACATATTCATTAACATTTCCCAAATGAGAAAAGAAATGCCAGTTATGAATGCTATAGTTTAAAATTGAATGGCATTTTTGGAGAATGTCAAGAGATTTCTATGAACTCCATCTCCAAAGTCCCTGCTCCCTCAAACAAAAGAATCAGATCAAGAAAGAAAAAAAGCACAAGAGAAAGAATGTGTAAGTTCTTTCCCTGTTTGAAAAGTGAATGGTGAAGGGTGAAAACAGTCTGGTGCTTCTGGCTTTTTCATAAAAATTGTAGTCAAAGAGTGATTTTGTAGAAAGTGGGTACAATAATATATGTTAGTGTGATGTATTTTGAGTGGGAAATGGTAATAAGCAGTGAATGTGGAGAGTGGTTCTCTTTTGGGTGGAAGGATTAGGAGGTTTTTATCTTCTGTGTTAAGTATTTCTGTAATAATAGGATTTTGGGAATTAATAACTGCTTCTGTGAACATCAAACCTCAATTTTGCACACCTGAATCAGACCACACACCATGTCAGTTCTGCAAGATATTGGTTGAAAATTACTGAAAAATCTGTCATATCTCATAGTGAAGCAAACTGTCAAAGGCAAAATTTTAAGGCGTAAAGTTGTCCATATGAGAGAATTTACACGGTGGTGACATATGGAGGCGTCTGTGTAAATAAAGTTTGTCAGACTTGTGTTTGTGATGCGGATGTGCCGTCCTCCTCTTTTCTCAGATCTCCTTTCCTGGTTCTTCAGACTTTCTTAGCACTATTTTCATCGTTAGCATTGGTTTCACTACATTTTTGGATTGAGGGTGGAGGAGGAGACAGGAAGAAGGATATTAACCAGAAGAGAAAGCTCTCTTCAAGGCAGGCCACGATCTGCGGAAATCTCTCAAAGGTGTCTCTCAAAACACTCCTGTTCTTAATTTTTGTTGAAACCATGCACACCCCTTTGATGTACTTGGTCTAGTAATACACACCTTCTTCCTTTACAGCCAGTCATATGAACTTATTTACATCACAAGTCTCTGCCAGAGGCCAGGAAAGAGATCTGTACAGTAATTCCAAACACGGTCAAAAAAGGAAGTGGCTCAGTAGTTTTCATAAAACTCAATGACACCTATCAAATGGCATTAGAAATATTTAGGAAGGACTATTCACAATTGCTTCAAACTGACATGATAGTACCTGTCTCAGATGAAATTGCACATTACTGGATAGCTTTTAAAACAATTCATCTGAAGTCATGCAGTCAGCAAGGCAGTGTCAACTGCCCAGAAAAACAGATAAGTGGTGATTGTACTTTGAAATAGAAATGAAGTCAAGGGTCTTCTATTGTTTTGAGTAAGTCAAGCCATCTAAAAAGGAAAACAATTTAAATGAAAAACATTCTTTTATATTGTGGTTTTTTCACTCGTAACTCACATTGTGCTTGCTGTCTATATGTGCCATCCTGTCTATTAATATAACTAGGAGGTAATTCTAAAAGCAAAGATTGTATATAGTTTTGCTAGTAGAATTAGTTGTGTAACCTTAGGCATTCACTCACCTTGTTATATTTTATTAGAAGTAGACTTAATTATAAAAGCAACAGTATGGGGAGTAAGCAAGCATAAAATCATTAACCATTCAATTTGCAAATTAAACAACAATAAATGTGCCGTAATATGTCACACATTTATGACCCAATCAAATCTTTTTTATCTAAAAACATGGAAATTTTTGAATTCTCAGAATAATTCTGGCCTTTTAAATTTCATCACTAATGCTGTGTGCTGAATTTAGACACGTTCAATAGTACCAAAAAGCATCTTGCTGTCAAAGCATTTATTTTTGTTCAGTTGCACTCTTTTAACCAGTCTTAGGGTACAAGCCTCCAAAAGTCAGTTTGCTCTCACAATCTGTACCCCTGCAATATTTCAATCCCCAGCTGGAGAGTCTCTCATTCACTCTCTTGTGGAGAAATCACCATCCAGGCTTGCTAAATGAGGGCAGAAGGCTCACTCAGCTTTCTTTCCCTACTGTGAAGTAACAGTAACCTTTCCTCGTTGTTTTGAGGACAGTCCAACATCATGATTAAGATAAGATCTAGCAAGAAGGTAGGGCTCATGTCTTGTTCTAGCATCCAGTGGAGTTTGGCCAGCTCATGTGTGTATATATGTATGTATGCATGCATGTTGTTTGCATGGATTTGCATCTTTAGAAGAGTGATACAGATTTACATAGCACAATGATTTTAAAGGACTGGTTAAGTTTTAGATATTAATTAATATGTTCTTCATAAGTTTACAAACCTGAGGTGCAATTTAGTCCAGTGGTCTCTTGGCATACAATGCACTGACAGCCAAAATCCTGTACCAAATCTGAGGCTGTTGCTCATGTATTTCAAACCATACTCCATATTTTTAAAAATGAATTAGGGTACTTGCTTAGAGACTGTATTAATAACTTTCTAAAATTTGAAAACCAAAAATTTAAAATAATCAGCTAATATATTCAAATACCCAGATGTTTGGCATTATACATTAAAATGGCTGGATATTTTTGTAGAGAGTCCCTATCCCAATGTTTGAAGTCAGGTAGCTGTGGTCTATGTCAACTATGAAAATAAGCATTGGCCCACAGTGGACTTGACTTTGCCCAGAGTTTATAAAAGATTATTTTATATGCAAAGGAATCAGGCAGTGCACTTAATGAGAATCAGGCATCATGCCTTAGAAACATGAAGTAGCCTGTCTTCATCACCTAAACAAGGGATTTTATGTTTGGAAGAAGCCCATGGATGCTAGTATTTCCTTGACTGCTGCTGCTGCTGCTAAGTCGCTTCAGTCGTGTCCGACTCTGTGCGACCCCATAGATGGCAGCCCACCAGTCTCCCCCGTCCCTGGGATTCTCCAGGCAAGAACACTGGAGTGGGTTGCCATTTCCTTCTCCAATGCATGAAAGTGAAAAGTGAAAGTGAAGTCGCTCAGTCATGTCCGACTCTTAGCGATCCCATGGACTGCAGCCTACCAGGCTCCTCCATCCATGGGATTTTCCAGGCAAGAGTACTGGAGTAGGGTGCCATTGCCTTCTCCGACTAGGTTCCACTAAATATAAATACATGATGTTTTATTTTACCTTATTTTTTACGACTGCCTTCTTCCCTTTGTATCTCTCTGTCATCAAGTTTCATTGGATATTTCTGCTATGTTCTAATTTCTAAACTTAGAGAACTGAGTGTGCTTCTTCAAAAGCCAGTCATAGGCTCTTTCAAAAAACTCAAGCTGATTACTTTATGAACATTTATCAAATTAGTATTTTATTGCACTACCTTTTCCAGTTTAAGGTGTTTGCAAAATTTTAATAATGGTCCTTTTTGTGTCTGCTTTCAGACTGGTTATGTGGTTGAACTGAAAAAAAAAATAGAATTTATAATCAGAATATTTGGGTCAAATTTAAATTTTTCTGCTTCAAGGAGTCAACCACCCAGAAATTTAGTTTTTTCATCTATAAAATAGAAACAGAAGAAAATCCTGCAATATGTGAAACATGGATGAGCCTTGAGGGTATTATGTTAGGTGAAGTGAACCAGTCACAGAAGGATAAATACTACATGGTTACACTAATAGGAGATACCTAAAATAGTCAGACTCTTAGAAGCAGAGTAGAGTGGTGGTTGCCAGGGGCTGGTGGAGGGGGAAATGGAAGGTTGCTAATAACAGGTCCAAAATTTCAGTTACGCAAAAATGCATAAGCCTTAGAGGTCTGCTGTAAAACATAGTGCCCATAGGTAATACTGTATCATATACTTAAAAATCTGTTAAGAGGATAAATCTCATAATAAGTGTTCTTACCACAGTAAACTAAAAATTTTAAAAAGCCAGGAAGAGTTATATTTGCCTTAAGTGTGGTGGACACATTTGGGAATGATCTGCTTATTACAATCCAATTGTTCTGAAATTACCCCTGGCCTACAGGTAGGCCTTGATAGCCATATTTGCTGTACATGGACCACCCCCACTGGCCAAAGATGTATGGACCAGGAAGGGGTATCTTTTCAAACTGAACTGTAGCTGTAGTTCCCAGCTACACTCTGCTGGGAACTTGAAGGTGAGACCAGGTAACTGTAATTCCATTGGACTGGTCTCTTATCAGAGGATAAGTAAACAGGAAATCTTGATGGTCAGATTGGATGCAATGAAACAGATACACAGAGAGAAGCAGAGTAAGTGATGAAAAGGACTACCCTTAGTTCCTTTTGGCCTTCCAGGTCCTGGTTCCAGCCTTTCCTTAGGCTGATTGCCCCTTGGGTTTTATGAAATGATGATGATGATAATAAAATGTCTTTCTTTCTTAAAATTTGACATTGATTTCTGTTATCTGCTTCTAAGAGGAATGACTAAACCACCTAAGATGTGCTGAGTATTAAATCATATTTGGAAGACTCTGTAAACCATTTTAAACAATATAAGTATTATATGATTATTATTGGAAAATGTCCTAATTCAAGAAGGGTGACTTTGAGGTAGAACAATGTAGAAGGTACTTGGGAGCAGATAGGATCCTTAGTTAGAATCTCTTTAATATTCTGAGTAAATGTGTGTTACTCTACTACCTCTAGTCAATTTTGTTTTTAGTCTAGTGATAACATGAGAAATGGAAATAAATTTGGCCTAAGAATGGTCTGATTTAACATTTTTAAGGCAAATAATTTTTGTCCTCTAAATATTTTTGAAAGTGACTTATAAAAATCCAGTAACATAATAACCTAAGAGAATTAATGGCAATCCTGAATCTTCATATATATATAAAAGATCAATTGATAGAACTGAAATTAGTGATTGAAAATGGGAAGCATAATAGTAATTATTAGCAAATATTGTTTTTTAAAAACTTTTTATTTGTGACATATAAATGCGTATTTTGTGTCTGCTTTCTGACCTGAGGCCCAAGAATGCCTGGTCTGGGTGTGGGGATGCCGGGAGATTTAAAGAAAATGATTCTTAAGTTCATATATATACCAGACATAATCCATAGATGTGATAAATGCATTAATTTGTATTAAAAACAATTAATACTTATTAAATAGTTACATGGACTATATATAATTCTCACAAACCTAGATATTATCTCCATGTTATAAATGAGATCTCTGGGATTTGGAGTGATTTAATAACTTGTTCGGGCTTCCTTGGTGGCTCAGATGGTAAAGAATCTGCCTGCAATGCAGGAGACATGGGTTTGATCCCTGGGTTGGGAAGATCTCCTGGAGAAGGGAATGTCAACTCACTCCAGTATTTTTGCCTGGAGAATTCCATGCACAGAGGATTTTGAGGGCTATAGTTCATGGGGTTGCAAAGAGTCAGACATGACTAGGTGACTAACACACACACACAGTAACTTGTTCAATGTTAAACAGGTAGTAAGCGGTAGAACTAATTTGCTTCTAGTCAGTATCAGTCCTGAGGTCTTAACTATCATATTACTTTACTTCCAGTATAAATATGATTAGGTTGAACCAAGATTGAGCATGTGCAAATATTAGCAATTTCAGAATTCAACCTGAAATTAATTTTAACTATTAACTCATATAAAGCACTAATTTGTTTATATACATAATCAAATCTAATGTATTTTAGTGATGTATGTTTTCTTATAATTCAGAAATCAAAAATACAGCTACTGTCTTATGGTGGATATCTTAGCCTGAGTTTCTAGAAATATAGAGCTGGAACTGGAGATTAAATTCTTTGGCTTTATTGGGAAGTGAAACATTAGAACAACAATAAAGAAAAGAAGAAGTGAAGCAGGGGAGAAAGAAAAGCGAATAATTGTAAATTTCTGAGCTTGCCACAGCTCAAAACACACACACACACACACACACACACACACACACAGAGCTGACTTCTCAGGTTACAGGTCATCTTCTCCTGCACATTCTACCAGTACAGTCTGTCAGAAACCTGAAGGCAAAGGAGTTCATCTGCTGGATCTTTCCTGCTTTCTCACTCTCACTGATCAAAGTTCACCCTCTCTAGGTTAATTTATCTGGTCTTTCTCTGTGGGCAGATTGCCTTCATCATCCATGTCTGGAAGTTATAGAGGCCAGAGCCCACCATGGGTTCAGTCTGACTAGGCAATATGACTAGATGATATCTGCTGTGAGTTCTTTTTAAAATTTTATTTATGTATTATTTTTGGCTGCGCTGGGTCTTTATTGCTGTATGCGGGCTTTCTCTGGTTGGGGTAAGCAGGGCCTACTTTCCAGTTGCATTGTGCAGGCTTCTCATTGTGGTGGCCTTTCTTATTGCAGAGCACCAGGCTCTAGGCACACAGGCTTCAGGAGTTGCAGCACGTGGGCTCAGTAGTTGCAACTCCTGGGCTCTAGAGCACAGGCTCGGTAGTTGTGGCGCACAGACTCTTTTGCTCTGCGGCGTGTGGGGTCCTCCTGGACGAGGTTGAACCCGTGTCCTCTGCATTGGCAGGCGGGCTCTTATCCACTGTACCACCAGGAAAGTCCCATCGCTGTGAGTTCTGATGCAGGAGATTGACTGAAGTGGTGCTGACACCCAGTCCTCACCCCAGAGGGTCCTGAGACATAGTGTTGGTACCTGCAACAGCAACAACTGAGTTGTTTTATTGAGCAAGGAGTTGATTCCCAGAGGGCAGGGTGAACCAAGCAAATCTAGGGAGGGTCATAAACTAGATCTGATATACGAGAACCTCAGTTTTATTGGCAGGGAAGAATTCCTGGTACTCTTAAAAAACTGAAAAATCAGAGAAGAACATAGCATTTTCTCCTGTGAATAGGTTACTTATTTTCCACTTCTTTTCCTGGGTTGCCTTACTATAAGTCATTCCTAATGAAATCACAGTTTCAACATTATGCTTTTGGGCAGCAGACTTCTCCCACCCCCAACTCTGTTTCTGCCGCAAGAACTGTAGCAGACAAAAAATGTAGTCTGCAATTCAGGAAAGATGGACTAAGAACCTTAACTGGTACAAAAAGGAAAGTTGTATCATTTCTAAATATCCAAGGCTTATCCATCTTTGAGAAACGATGTTTGCAGTTTTTAAAGCCCTCCAGTGACCATGATTTTGCCCTTTACTCTCATTGGAAAGACAGTACCTTCCATGATACAGTGCCTCTAAGCACTGCTATACGAACTAAATCTTGAAAATGCTCAATTCCCCAGACCACATTTCTGTTGTTGTTGGATGAGTCTCATTTCAATATTGGCTAAAAATGACCTTTCATAGTTCATCCATTCTGAATTGCCCATAGCTTGCAGTATTAGGATGTCAGCCAAATTGAAGAAAATGTAATCTTAGAATGCAGTGTATTACTAATTTTCTCCCCTCTCTTTAGATAGGTTTTCCAAGTAAAGCCTAGTGATAGGAAAATTGAGTGGGGCAGAGGAGACAAGGCAAAGGAGATTTTCTGGAATCCTGTGCTCTGAGTTTGCCATTGAAGTGTGCAGCCATATGGCAGCTGTCAGCATTGCCCCTGATGTCCAGCTCAGTGATAGCAGGACAGTCCCTTCAGGTGGAGAACAAATGATAAGATGATATGTCTTGTCTGCCTGTGTAAGGAAACTGTGTGTGAATACAACACTTCATGAAAAATCATGCTTGTTCTTTTCTTTCATGAACAAAACTCCTTTTCCTACCTAAAACCTGCCACAGAGCAAAGACATGATGGAAAATGTTTCCACACCAGGGAGTTTGAGATCCCTGGAAACCTATTTACTTGGCATGTACCTTTCACAACTATTAGGTTTTGTAGTTTGAAGACTCTTTATAACTTTAATTGTAGTTCACTGTGGAGTTGGCTTAAATTCAGTAGTTAAAGGTCAAAATACAATTACATAAGGAATTGGCAACCTCGATCAATTTGAAAGTGGCTCACATTTTCATCTTATTCTTTCATGGCCCCAGATTTGAGTATTTCTTAGAGAGAAATATTATATATATATAATACATATTATATATATATATATATATATATATATATATATATATGGAGGAAAATGAAATGAATTTCCAACATTCTGTGGTGATATGACAAATTACAGCAGGATTTTTTTTTAAAGTTCATAGTAGAAACTTGGACAATATCTTATTTTCCTTGTAACTCCCCATCCCTCCATCCCCAGAACTATACTGCTTAGGTGAGGTCTTTTTAGTTTCTCTATATTTCATTTTTGAAATACTGGGAGCACAGAAATGGTCAAAGGCACATAAGCAAAAAAAAAAAAAAAAGAGAGAGAGACTGAAATGTGTGTATCTGACTGCAAGTTTACTGTTTAGGCTGTAACAAATATAAAATTCTAGAAATACTTTAGGTCAAAGTCCTGGAGTTTTCATATAAAATGCAGCCCTTTAGAATCATTTAACTCCATTCAACATGATTATTATTTGTAACACTTGATGCCTGGCCAGTGATAGGTAGTCTGGAAGAGAAGATATCCTACTTTGTCTAACCTTGAGTGAAGCAACATGCAAATGACATTCCTAAATCACTTCATTCGTCCCCAAGACTCCTTCAATTCACAACAAACCTGTGACATAGACGGGTCCAATATTGTTTTTCTCATTTATAGAGAGGAAAACTGAAATTCCAAGGAAAAGCTTTACTTGCCTAAGATTATCCAAGAAGTGGTGTATGGGACTTAAATATACAATACCAGACCACCTTACCTGACTCCTGAGAAACCTGTGTGCCCGTCAAGAAGCAACAGTTAGAACTGGACATGGAACTGCAGACTGGTTCCAAATTGGGAAAGGAGTACATCAAGGCTGTGTATTGTCACCCTGCTTATTTGACTTATATGAAGAGTACATCATGCGAAATGCTGGGCTGGATGAAGCACAAGTTGGAATCAAGATTGCCAGGAGAAATATCAAAACCCAAGATATGCAGATGATACCACCCTCATGGCAAAAAGCAAAGTGGAACTAAAGAGCCTCTTAATGAAGTTGAGAGAGGAGAGTAAAAAAGTTGGCTTAAAACTCAACATTCAGAAGACTTAGATCATGGCATCTGGTCATATCACTTCATGGCAAATAGATGGGGAAACAATGCAAACTGACAGACTTTATTTTCTTGGGCTCCAAAATCACTGCAGATGGTGACTGCAGCCTTGAAATTAAAAGATGATTGCTGCTTGGACAAAAAGCCATGATTAATCTAGACAGCACATTAAAAAGCAGAGACATTACTTTGCCAACAAAGGTCTGTATAGTCAAAGCTATGGTTTTTCCAGTAGTCATGTATGGATATGAGAGTTGGATCATAAAGAAGGCTGAGTGCTGAAGAATTGATGCTTTTGAACTGTGGTGTTGAAGACTCTTTAGAGTCCCTTGGACTGCAAGGAGATCCAACCAGTCAATCCTAAAGGAAATTCACCCTGAATATTCATTGGAAGGACTGATGCTGAAGCTGAAGCACCAATACTTGGGCTATGTGATGTGAAGAGCCAACTCATTGGAAAAAACCCTGATGCTGGGAAAGATTGAAGGCAGGATAAGAAGGGGATGACAGAGGTTGAAATGGTTGGATGGCATCACCAGCTTGATGGCATGAGTTTGAGCAGCTCCGGGAGATGGTAAAAGATAGAGAAGCCTGTCGTGCTGCATTTCATGGGGTCACAAAGATTTGGACATGACTGACTGACTCAACAACAACAACATATTTTTCACTGTGGGACTCCAGTGATAATGGATACAGATGTTGTCAACCGCAGGGCAAGACACAAACATTTAGATCAAGCTACACACAAAAACAGTAGGTAGAGACATTACTTTGCCAACAAAGGTTCATATAGTCGAGGCTATGGTTTTTCCAGTGGTCATGTATGGATGTGAGAGTTGGACTGTGAAGAAAGCTGAGCACCAAAGAATTGATGCTTTTGAACTGTGGTGTTGGAGAAGACTCTTGAGAGTCCCTTGGACTGCAAGGAGATCCAACCAGTCCATTCTGAAGGAGATCAGCCCTGGGATTTCTTTGGAGGGAATGATGCTGAAGCTGAAACTCCAGTACTTGGTCACCTCATGTGAAGAGTTGACTCATTGGAAAAGACTCTGATGCTGGGAGGGATTGGAGGCAGGAGGAGAAGGGGATGACAGAGGATGAGATGGCTGGATGGCATCACTGATTCAATGGACGTGAGTCTGAGTGAACTCCGGGAGTTGGTGATGGACGGGGAGGCCTGGCGTGCTGCAATTCATGGGGTCACAAAGAGTCGGACACGACTGAGCCACTGAACTGAACTGAACTGAAGTTAATGATTGTTGTTGTTATTCAGGTTAATGGTAGCTATTTATAAATCATCCTGAGTAGGTTGTTTCATCTGCTGAAGCTGGAGCTACTCAACTGGTGCTCCAAATTTCCAGCAGGCCAGTTGCTAAAAAGAGTCATGAAAATATATAATTCACGTTCTCTGTGTGTGTGTGTGTGAGTTCTTGTAGACATGAGCATATATTATGTACACACACATATATTCAATAGGCACACACATACATTTTTGTACCTTATCAATCATCTACTTTTGTCAAACATTATTCTAAGTGCCAAGAGCACAGTGCTAAGCAGTAATAAAAGAACATATTAAATTTACAATAAGATACATTTTTGGTTTCTGATTGTCAAAATTTTTCCAGTTATATTTAAAAAAATAGTGATGGACACTCATATGCCATTCTTGATAACATAAAGAGGTACCAACTTTGGGGAGAGAATTTTGTTAATATGTATCTAAGGCATTAAAAATGTGCTGTAGAGTCAGCTGTTCAACTCCTAGGAATGTATCCTCTAGACATCAGGAGGCGCTCAACTGTATTGTACATTTGGAAGTTGCTAAGAGAGTGGATCTTAAAAGTTCTCATCACAAGGGAAAGAATTTGTAACTATATGTGGTGATGGATGTTAACTAAAATTATTGTGGTAATCATTTTTATAATATATACATAGATCATTATACAATAAAGCTAGTACAGTATGGCAATCATATCTCAATGAAATTTTTCAAAGTGAAGCTGTGGAACAGATAAGAAATTGCATATTTGGGCCTGAGGGCCACTTGAAGCCCACAGATGTGTTTTCTTTAGACTGCATGCTTTGTTTTGGTTTGATTTTGGGGGGCAGTGGGTTGTATTAAATTTTAATTCCTTTAAGATGGCCAGTTTAGACACTGGCTCCATGACTCCTTATTATCTTAAACAAGTCTGGTTCAAACATTTATGTATTCACCTGGTCCCTGTAGGCTTTTGAAACTGCAAATTTTGGATTAAATTTTTTCTGAGACCAATGTCAATTATGTTTATTTCCCACTGGAACTCACTCCCCTGCTCCCTCCCCCTAAAAATGATGTGATCAAGATTTAACTTCTAGGAAGTTTGATTAATGTTTATAAGAGAGGAAAATTATAAATTTAATAGTTCAGTTCAGCCGCTCAGTCATGTCCGACTCTTTGAGACCCCATGAATTGCAGCACGCCAGGCCTCCCTGTCCATCACCAACTCCCGGAGTTCACTCAGACTCACATCCATCGAATCAGTGACGCCATCCAGCCATCTCATCCTCTGTCATCCCCTTATCCTCCTGCCCCCAATCCCTCCCAGCATCAGGGTCTTTTCCAATGAGTCAACTCTTCGCATGAGGTGGCCAAAGTACTGGAGTTTCGGCTTTAGGATGAATCCCTCCAAAGAAATCCCAGGGCTGATCTCCCTTAGGATGGACTGGTTGGATCTCCTTGCAGTCCAAGGGACTCTCAAGAGTCTTCTCCAACACCACAGTTCAAAAGCATCAATTCTTTGGCGCTCAGCTTTCTTCACAGTCCAACTCTCACATCCATACATGACTACTGGACGAACCTTTGTTGGCAAAGTAATGTGTCTGCTTATGAATGTGCTATCTAGGTTGGTCATAACTTTCCTTCCAAGGAGTAAACGTCTTTTAATTTAGAATGCAATAATAAAAAAGATAATGAGAGTTATCATATATTTACTCTGATGTGATTATTCTAGGTAGTTTACATACATTAATGCATTTAATACTTGTGACAATCCTACAGTTCTAACAATAGTGGGAAGAACTTTTATTGCTCTTATTTTGTGCATAAGGAGACTGCCACAAAAATAAGTGATTTTTCCAAAGGTTTAGGTAAAGGGTAGGATCAAAATTTGATTTCAGAGAGTCTGCCTCCCTTTTTAACCAATATACTTAACTCTAGTATATTCATAAAATGGAATTCTATTCAGCCACTAAGTATGCTAGGAAAGTGTCCAGGAGAACAGACTTTAAAGTGTTTAAGGTAGTTCTCTTATTATGTGAAATCCTGAGTATTATTTCATTTTTTTCTCATTTAGATTTTCTAATAATGAATACATATGTAGTGTTTCTAAAATAGACATAAAATGTTATTTAAAGAAGAAGAAGAGCCAAGATAAGGTTTTGTATTAAAAGAAGAATAATAGCAATTCAAACTGGGCTGCATTCTCTGGTGTCGCTGTGACATGTCACCTTTGAATTTGCACAAGGCAACTGCAAGAGGATCATCCCTTACAAAGCTTTAAGCCTAGTCTAAAACAGCCCAAATGCCCATTTTCTTTTTCTGATGCAAACCATGCATATTGTCACACCATGAGCAATAGCATGTGAATGTCCCAAGTGAAACTTAGAGAACAAACTAAAACACTTAATATACCCCTGTAGAGGGAGGTGAAATCAAAACTGTAGTATTCACCAGAAGTCCTCATTCTTTTATGATAGACACTAAAGCAGTGACCCTATAAGTTGCCGTGTCTGAGATTCCAGCTGCAACACACTGAGGACAGTACTTTGCTTATTTCTGGAATATTGCTGTGTTCAACTCTGGATACGGTAACTGGTTTTAATGTCCTTTGTGGCATCCATGACATATGTGTGTATGGGAATGGTGGACAACCTCAAGGAGACATGGTAGGAGGTTTAGTCTCATATATATGCTCAATCCCTTCAAGACTAGAACCCTCTAAGTATGATTTATCAAAGACCACTGCTAAATAGTAACATCAGAAAGTGATACCATGGATCCAACAGGTAGTAGCTTCTAAGTCCCCAGAGTTTGGAGGCACATTTGCCTTCAAAAACAGAATGTCCAAAATGAGAAGTTGTTGTTGTTGTTGTTCAGTTGCTAAGTTGACTTTGACTCTTTGTGATCCCATGAGCTGCAGCACATCAGGCTTCCCTGTCCTTCACTATCTCCTGGAGATTGCTCAAACTCATGTCCATTGAGTCAGTGATGTCATCCAACCATTTCATTTGCTGTAGCCCCCTTCTCCTGCTGTCCTCAATCTTTCTATCTTTAGGGTCTTTTCCAATGAGTCATCTCTTCTCATCAAGCAGCCAAAGTATTGGAGCTTCAGCTTCAGTATCAGTCCTTCCAATGAATATTCAGGATTGATTTCCTTTAGGACTGACTCGGAGAAGGCAATGGCACCCCACTCCAGTACTCTTGCCTGGAAAATCCCATGGATGGAGGAGCCTGGTGGGCTGCAGTCCATGGGGTCTCGAAGAGTCAGACACAACTGAGTGACTTCACTTTCACTTTTCACTTTCATGCACTGGAGGAGGAAATGGCAACCCACTCCAGTGCTCTTGCCTGGAGAATCCCAGAGACGGGGGAGCCTGGTGGCTGCCGTCTATGGGGTTGCACAGAGTCAGACACGACTGAAGTGACTTAGCAGCAGCAGCAGCAGCAGGACTGACTGGTCTGATCTCCTTGCAGACCAAATGAGCAGAGCACCAGTAAAGTGGAAGAACAGGTTCCATTGCAAGAGAAATGAGCAAATCTGAAAAAAGATGTCTCTGAATGAAGCACAAATGTAAACAACTGGGATAGTGTGAAGAGCTCACAATGTCGGGACCATTGCTGTACAGTAAGTTATATTCAAACTCTGTGTTATTATACAAAATTCAGGTGTTGTGAATAATACAGTGTAGAGGAGCTAATTAAGTTTACTTTTAAAACAATGGGCATGTGCTAATTTGTGTCATATACCAATGAGGTACCCAAAGATAGGCAAAGGCTAATTTTTAATAGCCTTGTAGGATCACCCAAGATGGAAGAGTCATAGTGGAGAGTTCTGACAAAATGTGGTCCTCTGAAGGAAGGAATGGCAAACCACTTCAGTATCCTTGCCTCGAGAACCCCATGAACAGTATGAAAAGGCAAAAAGATATAACACTGAAAGATGAACTCCGCAGGTCGGTAGGTGCCTAGTATGCTCCTGGAGAAGAGTGGAGAAATAACTCCAGAAAGAATGAAGAGAGCCAAAGCGAAAGCAATGCCCAGTTGTGGATGTGACTAGGGATGGAAGTAAAGAACAATGGAGCACAGGAATCTGGAATGTTAGGTTCATGAAGTTGGTGCTGTACAGGAAGGCCTGGCGTGCTGCAGTCCATGGGGTCACAAAGAGTTGGACTCAACTGAGTGACTGAACTAAACTGAACTGAACTGAAACAGAAGATGACAAGAGTGAACATCAGCATTTTAGGAATGAGTGAACTAAAATGGACCAGAATGGGCAAATTTAATTCAGATGACCATTATATCTACTACTGTGGGCAAGACTCCCTTAGAAGAAATGGAGTAACCCTCATAGTCAACAAAAGAGTCCAAAATGCAGTACTTGGATGCAGTCTCAAAAACAACAGAATGATCTCTGAACATTTCCAAGGAAAACCTTTCAATATCACAGTAATCCAAGTCTATGCCCCAACCACTAATGCCAAAGAAGATGAAATTCAATGGTTCTATGAAGACCTACAAGACCTTCTAGAATTAACACCAAAAAAAGATGTCCTTTCTATCATAGGGGACTGGAATGCAAAAGTAGGAAGAGATACCTGCAGTAACAGGCAAGTTTAGCCTTGGATTACAAAATGAAGGTGTGCAAAGGCTAGCAGAGTTTTGCCAAGAGAACCCATTGGTCATAATAAACACTCTCTTCCAACAACACAAAAGATGACTCTACACATGGACATCACCAGATGGTCAATACTGAAATCAGACTCCTTATATTCTTTGCTGCTGGAGATGGAGAAGCTCTATACAGCCAGCTAAAAAAAGACTGGAAGTTGACTGTGGCTCAGATCATGAACTCCTTATTACAAATTCAGACTTAAATTGAAGAAAGTAGGGAAAAACACTAGACCATTCAGGTATGACCTAAATCAAATCCCTAACAATTATACAGTGGAAATGACAAATAGATTGAAGGGATTAGATCTGATAGAGTATCTGAAGAACAATGGACAAAGGTTCATGACATTGTAAGAAGGTGGTGATCAAGAAGGTGGTAATCCCCAAGAAAAAGGAATGCAAAAAGTCAAAAAGGATGTCTGAGGAGGCCTTACAAATACCTGAGAAAAGAAGAAAAGCTGAAGGCAAATGAAAAAAGGAAAGATATACCCATCTGAATGCAGAGTTCCAAAGAGTAGCACAGAGAGATAAGAAAGCCTTCCTCAGTGATCAATGCAAAGAACTAGGGGAAAACAATAGAATGGGAAAACAAGAGATCTCTTAAAGAAAATTAGAGATGCCAAGAGAACATTTCATACAAACAAGGGAACAATAAAGGACAGAAATGGCATGGATCTAACAGAAGCAGAAGATATTAAGAAGAGGGGGCAAGAATACACAGAAGAACTATACAAAAAAGATCTTCATGACCCTGATAACCACAATGGTATGATCACTCACATAGAGCCAGACATCCTGGAATGCAAAGTCAAGTGGGTCTTAGAATGATTCACTATAAACAAAGCTAATGGAGGTGATGGAATTCCAGTTGAGCTATTTCAAATCCTGAAAGATGATGGTGTTAAACTATGCCAGTAAATTTGGAAAACTCAGCAGTGGCCACAGGACTGGAAAAGGTCAGTTTTCATTCCAATCACAAAGAAAGGCAATGCCAAAGAATGTTCAAACTACTACACAATTGCACTTATCTTATATATTAGCTAGCAAAGTAATGCTCAAAATTCTCCAAGCTAGGCTTCAGCAGTACATGAACCAAGAAGCTCCAGATGTTCAGGCTGGATTTAGAAAAGGCAGAGGAACCAGAGATGAAATTGCCAACATCCACTGGATCATAGAAAAAGCAAAAGAGTTCCAGAAAAACATCTACTTCTGCTTTATTGACTACTCTAAAGCCTTTGACTATGTGGATCACAATAAACTGTGGAAAATTCTTCAAGAGATGGGAATACCAGACCACCCTACCTGCCTCCTGAGAAATCTGTATGCAGGTTAAGAACCAACAGTTATAACTGGACATGGTTCCAAATTTGGGAAGGAGTACATCAAGGCTGTATATTGTCACCCTGCTTATTTAATTTATATGAAGAGTACATCATGAAAAATGCTAGGCTGGATGAAGAACAAGCTGGAATCAAGGTTGCTGGGAGAAATATCAATCATCTCAGATACACAGATGACACTACCCTTATGGCAGAAAGTGAAGACAACTAAAGAGCCTTTTGATGAAAGAGGAGAGTGAAAAAAGTTGGCTTAAAACTCAACATTCGAAAAACTAAGATCACGGCATCTGGTCCCATCACTTCTTGGCAAATAGGGAAACAATGGAAACAGTGAGAGATTTTATTTTTGGGGGCTCCAAAATCACTGCAGATGGTGACTGTAGCCATGAAATGGAAAGATGCTTGTTCCTTACAAGAAAAGCTATTACTAAGCTAGACAGCATATTAAAAAGCAGAGACATTACTTTATTCAGAGAGGTGTGTCTAGTCAATTCAGTTCAGTTCAGTTGCTGAGTCGTGTCTGACTCTTTGCGACCCCATGGACTGCAGCACTTCAGGCCTCCCTGTCCATCACCAACTCCGGAGTTTACTCAAACCCATGTCTATCAAGTCAGTGATGCCATCCAACCATCTCATCCTCTGTTGTCCCTTCTCCTCCTGCCTTCAGTCTTTCCCAGCATCAGGATCTTTTCAAATGAGTCAGCTCTTTGCATCAGGTGGCCAAAGCATTGGAGTTTCAGCTTCAACATCAGTCCTTCCAATGAACACCCAGGACTGATCTCTTTTAGAATGGACTGGTTGGATCTCCTTGCAGCCCAAGGGACTCTCAAGAGTCTTCTCCAACACCACAGTTCAAAAGCACCAATTATTCGGCACTCAGCTTTCTTTATGGTCCAACTTTCACATCCATACATGACTACTGGAAAAACCATAGCTTTGACTAGATGGACCTTTGTTGGCAAAGTAATGTCTCTGCTTTTTAATATGCTGTCTAGGTTGGTCATAACTTTTCTTCCAAAGAGTAAGCATCTTTGTCCTGCTTTATTTTGTACTCCAAGGCCAAACTTAATATGTAAAATAACTTAAAAAAATCCTTAGGAAATGTCAAGGTAAGTAATTTTTTTTTCTTTCTGTGCTTCATTTGAAATGATTTATACAAAATCTTCTGTAGTAATCTTCATGAAGTTTCAAAGACGGAGATACTTGTTTTGGTTTCAAAATAGTCTCACAATCTTTTCCTTTATAACCATGCTTGGTGTCTTTGCAAATATCAAGACTTTTACATAGGCTTTCCCTTATTTTATTAAGTGGCAAACAGGTATTCATGAATAAAATCTTTACCTAACATTTTGAAGTATTAGTAAGATTTCTAAAACTTTATTTCAAACATACTTTGGACATCAGTCAATTCATTATGCATGTAGTCATTTAAAATAGCACCTGAAACACACATAATTAAATTCAAGTCTGCCAAAATCGCAGTATAGACTTGGAATATAAATTTAAGCCAGATAATCGAATTTTTGCACCTTCTTTGCAGCAGTTTTTGCTCTGAATCATTTTTTTCACTTTATTTCTTTAGATGTGGACTTTGCGTGTCTTTGTTTTTAGCCCAAATGCCTCTGATATTTAAGAAAAAATCATTTTCAGTAGGAAAAACTGTTCTGTTTCCCCAAAATTTACATTTTAGACCAACTAGTTCCTTTGTATAGCTGTTACCACTGCATTCCAGACTACTGATAAGCTTTCATTAATCAGCCGTCTGTTCTTAGTTAAAATATTTCAGAATTTAAAAATAATAAATCAGTTTTGAGTGTACATTCCTCTTTGTGCTTGAAACTTTCCTAAATACTGACAAGGTATACTTAAAGACAGCTTTTTCTACTATAAACTTATTCATCTTACAATGCATGTAGTTATGATAGTCATAAATGTGGCAAGACAGACAGAATAAGAAAATAATGTTGATTAAATACAGATCAAAAATACCAATGAACACTTGTTTGCCATAGGACACTTGAAGGGTATTTTTACTTAATTATTTTACTTGGATCTGTTAGTGGGCTGAATTCTAATGGAAGCAGGTACCTTAAAAAGCATGGGAAGGTTGTTAGGGATATAAGAGTTAGCTTATATGTTACAGATGTGAGGTGCATAAAAAAGCATTTCATATTATTGCACATTTTTAATTTGCTTTTTTCATAAAAACCTGAATGCTCTTCTCTGTCCTCTGTGCATTAGAGCTGAGTAAAAAAATCCACTACTTAAAAAAATTTATTTTATTTTTAATTGGAGAATATTACCTTACAATATTATGATGGTTCCTGCCATACATCAACATGAATCAGCCATACATCAATGTATATATGTCCCCTCCCTCTTAAAGCACCTCCCTCCTCATCCCTACTAGTTTGAGAGTGGAGAAATGGAATGACAAATAGGAATCACTTACTAAGTTTTCTTTTCATGTGTAAAAGGCAACACTTAAAAAAGTGTGACTTTTATTACATCTGCTAAGTTAGAGTAGTATTTTTCTACTCGATGTCATGGTACCATAGGCATGTCACTCCCTTTTTTCACATGCAGTGAAATTCCAGATGAGTTGAGGGAAATGAACTTCCTCCTCTCCATAACCAATGTTCATGGAGGGAAGAAGAAAGAAAAGGTTGACTTAATCAGTGAGAAAGAGTTCATTTCCAGGGACACTGACATTGAGAGAGCAAGCTCAGGTGCTGCTGATGACTCAGTGTTGACAGGAAAGCCAGCAAAGCCTTTTCTAAAGTGAATAATTTGGTAATGTCATGTTAGGTAGCAAAGCGTTTAATTACCCTTAATAATGTATAATTCCAGTGGTCAGCTTATATGTTGCAGATGTGAGGTGCATAAAAACACATTTCGTATTATTACACATTTTTAGTTTGCTCTTTTCATAAAAACCTGAATGCTTTTCAAAGTCTTCTGTGTATTAGAGTAAAATAAATCCACTACTTTTTTTTTTAATTGGAGGATAATTACTTTACTATATTGTGATGGTTTCTGCCATACATCAACCTGAATCAGCCATTTTTTGCTAGGTCGCGTCAGTCGTGTCCGACTCTGTGCAACCCCATAGATGGCAGCCCACCAGGCTCCACCGACCCTGGGATTCTCCAGGCAAGAACACTGGAGTGGGTTGCCATTTCCTTCCCCAATGCATGAAAGTGAAAAGTGAAAGTGAAATTGCTCAGTCGTGTCCGACTCTTAGCGACCCCATGGACTGCAGCCTACCAGTCTCCTCCATCCATGGGATTTTCCAAGCAAGAGTACTGGAGTGGGGTGCCATTCCCCCTTAAACCACCTTCCCACCTCCCTTCCCATCCCTGCTTTTAAAGTACTGTGTCTTCAGTTCCTGCCTTAGTCTGTTCAGGCTGCTACAACAAAAATACCATAAACTGAGTGGCTTAAAAAGAGCCATTTATTTTCCTTAATTCTGGAGGCTGGAAAGTCCAAGATGCCAGCAGATTCCTTGTTTGGTGAGAGTCTGCTTCCTGGTTCATAGATGGTCATCTTCTTGCTGTGTCCTCACAAGGGAGCTCTCTGAGGTCTCTTCTATAAGAGCACTAATCCCATTCTTGGGAGCTCCAATTTCAGGACCTAATCACCTACCATAGGTTCTACCTCCAAATGCCACTCTGGAGATTAATTCTCAACATGTGACTTTTGGGGGGTAGGGGACACACAAACATTTATTCTATATCAGCTTTCTATACATCCACTTTTTTTCCTCTTCACCAGAAAATATTTCAAGAAATAAATTATGATTGTTATTTTTTGAAGTACCTTCTGCAGATGCCCCCTCCCCTGCAGTTTGTGTTTGGAATTGTATTAGCTGCTGTGAAAAATGTAGTAGAATTAAAACATGTGTTTCCCATCGGGGCTGCCCATAGCCTATAAAGAGTCTGTGTGTAAATTTGAAAAAGATGCCCCTTTCCCTGGCAGCCACAGCCCCGAACCAGGGTCCAAGACTGGAGGGTAGAGCTCTGGCCAGACTTCAGCCCCTGCTCACGCCTTATCTGGGTGCCTGTGTGGGACGACCCCACCAGCAAGACACGGGGCCTCGTTCCTGCCTTCCCCTCTGGAGTCTTCACCGAAGTTGGGGAGAGTGGTAGATAGGCAGCCGCTAGAACACCCTGTGGTGTGTAGCTAAACGTGGGATTATGTGGCTTGAACTGAGAGTGGAGACATGGAGAAAATGAAAACAGTGGAGAGGAAGAGTTTCCGCTCGGTGTAAGCATTTTGATTTCATTTCAAAACATGGAGGTTCGTTTGGGTCTTGCTTAGCTTGGTGCAAATTTACCCTGACGAGCATTTGTGGAGAAGCAAAGGCCCCTCTCTAAAGTGTATGAGGTCCTGAGGTTCACGTACTTTCCAAGGAAGAAAGAAGGGACGTTCCGAATGACTGATATTGGATTTTCCACCACAGTTTGGCAGATGGAGGTTCAAGCTGGTTCTAATTAAATCTGAGAAAATCAAGAAATGTGCCAGGCATTATGATAAGTATTGAACACACATTTGAACTTACAGATGATCTGCAAAACACTCTTTTGAGGATACTGCTTTTCATGGCAGCTGCATTTTACAGATGAGAAAACTGAAGCTTGAAAGAGTTTAGTAACTTGTCACCAGCTGGTAAATGGCAGTGCCCTCATTCAAACTGGGCAGCACCCAAAGGTATCACCATGTGGCCGCACTGCCTGGCTCTACCAGGGCTGAGTCCACAAGTCATACACTTCACAGCACGCAGACAGGCTCAGCAGGCAACTTTACGAACTAGTAGTTCTGGCACAAATTGAAGGACTTTTGTTAAAATATTGGTATTGTGACTAGAGGAAAAATAGGAATAGCACATGACCAATATCCATATTCCTTGAGGTCCACATGACTAAACTGGGTATGGTGTGTGTGGGCTCCATCATATGTCTGACTCTTTGCGACCCCATGGGCTGCAGCCTGCCAGGCTTCTCTGTCCGTGGAATTTCCCACTCAAGAATACTGGAGTGAGTTGCCATTTCCTTCTCCCAAACTGGGTGTAGTTATGACATATCATATAAGATAAGCCTATATGCATATGACATGTGGAGCATGTCTTCTACACATGCTAATAACGACATGCATAAAAACAGCTCAGGTGATTTTCAAAGCCCTTAAAGACTTCCTGGATCCTACTTGTTAATTGTTGATATTTAACTCACTATTTTGACTTTATTTATGCCTTTCCCCACGTATATTTTCCACTCACATCTCCATTACTGAGCAAGAAGAAGGCATGGGAGTAGGGTATGGGCAAGAACTAGGTATTAAGTCTGAAGGCTGGGGAACCTGCACAGGAGCCAGTGGGAGGTGATACTGAGCCAGGCTGAAGGACCTTGCTGGCCTGCATGGAGAGCTTGAGGGGGGGCGCTGAGGCATGAGCCCATAAAGTTCTAATACTGTCCAAGGCAGGAGGAGGGGGGCTCTCTATTGACTGATCCAGATTCACATTCAAACTGGTTCTAATTAAATCTGAGAGAAGAAGGAAAATGAAGGAAGGTTAAATTACCTCCATCCTAAATGTCATAGGAAAGGAGACAATGGAACTTATCTTCCAAGCTGAGATCTTTTTGAGGGTAAAAGGGAATTACTGTAGGTATGAGATATGTTAGTCCCCAGAAAACTGGAAAATAAGGCTTACATATCCCATATCTCTAGTTATTTTTCTTTGTATAGTATTTTAGAGCTTAGCCAGGTACCCATTTCTGTATTTAGGATATACTAAGCATCAACCACCATAGGCTCAATTGAATGATTTATTTTATTCTTCCTGAGATAAACTTTTTTTTTTAAGAGAAAATATTTCCATTTGAAGTTTATCAAGAATCCTCTACTTCACTCATATATACTTTAGTCTATTTTATGAGTTGGGTTAGCCAAGATTTGGATCAGAAAGTCAAAGGTGAGAGGAAGAAATAATCAGGGAAGTCAAGTGGGATGCTCCCAAGTGAACTCCTTAAATGCATACTTGCCAGATTGGTCTTCAAAGCCTTCGATAATATATACTGTTAATCTTCCTTCTTATCTGCTCTCTCCACTCCTCTGCTCAACCACCCCTACCACACATATCTTCATCTGCCTTCAGTTCAGTTGCTCAGTTATGTCCAACTTTTTGCAACCCCATGGACTGCAGCACGCCAGGACTCCCTGTCCATCGCCAACTCCCGGAGCTTGCTCAAACTCATGTCCATCAAGTCAGCAATGCCATCCACCTGTGTCATCCTCTGTCGTCCCCTTCTCCTCCTGCCTTCAATTCTTCCCAGCATCAGGGTCTTTTTCAGTGAATCAGCTGTTTACATCAGGTGGCCAAAGTATTGGAGTTTCAACTTCAGCATCAGTCCTTCCAATGAACACCAAGGACTGATCTCCTTTAGGACGGATTGGTTGGATCTCCTTGCAGTCCAAGGGACTCTCAAGATTCTTCTCCAACACCACAGTTCAAAAGCATCAATTCTTTGGTGCTCAGCTTTCTTTATGGTCCAACTCTCACATCCATACATGACTACTGGAAAAACCATATCTTTGACTAGATGGACCTTTGTTGGCAAAGTAATGTCTCTGCTTTTGAATATGCTGTCGAAGTTGGTCGTAGTGCTCCTTCTAAGGAGCAAGTGTCTTTTAATTTCATGGCTGCAATAACCACCTGCAGTGATTTTGGAGCCCCAAAATAGCCTCTCACTGTTTTCCCATCTATTAGTCATTAAGTGATGGGACTGGATGCCATGATCTTAGATTTTTGAATGCTGAGTTTTAAGCCAACTTTTTCACTCTGCTCTTTCACTTTCATCAAGAGGCTCTTTAGTTCTTCTCTTTCTGCCATAAGGGTGCTGTCATCTGCGTATCTGAGGTTATTGATATTTCTCCTGGCAATCTTGATTCCAACTTGTACTTGATCCAGCCTGACATTTTGCATGATGTACTCTGCATCTAAGTTAAATAAGCTTTAACTTATTTAAAGTTCATGACATTGTACAGGAGGCAGTGATCAAGACCATCCCCAAGAAGAATAAATGCAAAAAACACAAAATGGTTGTCTGAGGAGCCCTCACAACTTCCTGAGAAAAGAAGAAAAGCTAAAGGCAAATGAGAAAAGGAAAGATATACCCATTTGAATGCAGAGTTCCAAAGAATAGCAAGGAGAGCTAAGAAAGCCTTCCTCAGGGATCAATGCAAAGAAATAGAGGAAAACAATAGAATGGGAAAACAAGAGATCTCTTCAAGAAAATTAGAGATGCCAAGAGAACATTTCATGCAAACATGGGCTCAATAAAGGACAGAAATGGCATGGGTCTAACAGAAGCAGAAGATATTAAGAAGAGGTGGCAAGAATACACAGAAGAACTATACAAAAAGATCTTCATGACCCAGATAACCACAATGGTGTGATCACTCACCTAGGGCCAGACATCCTGGAATGTGAAGTCAAGTGGGCCTTAGAAAACATCACTATGAACAAAGCTAGTGGAGGTGATGGAATTCCAGCTGAGCTATTTCAAATCCTGAAAGATGATACTGTGAAAGTCGTGCACTCAATATGCCAGCAAATTTGGAAAACTCAGCAGTGGCCACAGGACTGGAAAAGGTCAGTTTTCATTCCAATCACAAAGAAAGGCAATGCCAAAGAATATTCAAATTAGCGCACAATTGCACTCACACCCTAGCTAGCAAAGTAATGCTCAAAATTCTCCAAGCTAGGCTTCAACAGTACATGAACCATGAACTTCCAGATGTTCAGGCTGGATTTAGAAAAGGCAGAGGAACAAGAGATCAAGTTGCCAACACCCACTGAACCATAGAAAAAGCAAGAGAGTTCCATAAAAACATCCACTTCTGCTTTATTGGCTATGCTAAAGCCTTTGACTGTGTAGATCACAACAAACTGTGGAAAATTCTGAAAGAGATGGGAATACCAGACCACCTTACCTGCCTCCTGAGAAATCTGTACGCAAGTCAATAAGCAACAGTTAGAACAGGACATGGAACAATGGACTAGTTCCAAACAGGAAAGGAATACATCAAGGCTGTTTACTGTCATCTGCCTGCTAGTCTCCAAAATGTCCTACTCACTTGTACCTTGGATCTTTGCTCAAACTCAGAACTCAAATGCACTTCTCCCCAAAACCTTACTTGCTCCACTATCTCCCTAGCAGAACACTCTATTTTCTTTTAGTTTCAGTTCCAATGATCAAATTCTGTGAATAGGGTTATTTTAAATCTCCTCAATTCCATATATATCTCCTATACTATCTATCATACCCTCTCTCTATAGGGTAACCATGTAATTCATCATCCAAACCAGTATACTTCTTAAAGCATAAGGATGTGCTATAGATAATTAACAGGTGTTAACTAATATGTAACAAGTTTGAGAAAGTGGGATGTGTCATCAACAAACTGGAATTTTTGAGATGTGTGACTATTTCTCTTGCTATTATGTGAGCTTCAGAAAGGCAAGTGTATTGGTCAAGATATGTCAGGTTGATGCTTCAGTAACAAAATATTCCAAAATTTCAGTGGCTTAATTAGAAAAAAAGAGAAAGAGTATGTATCACGCTACCTGTCCAGCATGTGGACATCTGGACAGTTGCTCAGAATTCTACCTGGTAAAGGCTCTATCATTGTGGAACTGCACCATCTAGAGCAGCCTTCTTGGTTGTCAAGGAAGGGGAAGAGGAACAGGGAAAGTAATGAGCTAACTCTTCTATGCGTTGACCTCCCTTCCACTGACAGATCTTTGGCAGTACCGATCATCTTGTCTTGCCCAACCCCACAGAGGCTGATAAATGCAGCAGAGCAGATCAAATGTTTGGTGGACACTGTTTTCTCTGTTAAAGGGAAGATTCTTGGGGCCTCTATTTTTGTATATTTATATCCCCAAGTGTAGTGATATATACATGGAAAAGAGTCAATAATTATTTGTCATCTTAAATGTGTTGAGTTAAGTAGTTTGCCTTGCCCTGCTTTCCACTGTATATTATTTGCCTACTTGAAGAGGAAACCTGACTTTTTGAAAGCCAGGTTTATGTCTGAATAACTTACCCTCTCTATATCAGAAACAAATGCTTTAAAACCAAAAACAAAAATAAGGAAAGGGTGGGAGTTCATTCTCACCATGAGATACTGCCACTCATAAACATATGGAGGCGCCTCTCATTGCCAAAACATCTGTTTGCTGTTGTGTAGACATGGCCTGTCTGATGTGATCTACATTTAAAAGTATGTTATTACATATAGATCTATGACCGAAGATTACACATGGAATCTTGTGAAATTTACTGATGGCTTTAACACTGGGAGCTGGAGTGTAAAATCCATTCAAGTAACCCTCAAGCTGAATCTTTGAGATTGCACGCAAAGAACTGGAGAAAGGAGCACAGTTTGTTCTTTCCACATGGGCAGAGGTATTTCATGTGGGGGGCAGGGCTTCTGGAGCATCACACTGTGAGAGGGCCTCATCTGTGCCCAGGCTGGATGGGATGGTCATGGAAGTGGAAAGAATTGGGGAAGAAATAATCTTTGATACTGTTGTCAGCTCTTTATCCTTTGGTCTTCATTCTTTTTCTTTTCTTTTTCCTTCTGTGACCTTCCTTCTTCCTGTTTCTTCTCTCTATTTTCTCTCTTTTTTTCTTCCCTAGCTCCTCTTCCTCTAGCTGCACCTTTAATATAGTTCCCAGAGTTTGATCCCTGGTTCGAGAAGATCCCCTGGAGTTGGAAATGGCAATCAACACCAGTATTCTTGCCTGCAGAATTCCATGGGCAGAGGAACCTGGTGGGATACAGTCCATGAGGTCACAAAGAGTCAGACGTGACTGAGCACGCAGCAGCACAGAGGAAGTTTATCAGCTTGCATGGTTCTATGTGTCAGCTTTCTGCAATAGACCTAATCTATATTTGCAAACAATAAATGAAGAATTCCTGTTTCCCAGTGCTCAGTGTCTAGGAAATATCAGCCCAAGTTTCAGAAGCGGAAAGTCTCATTCTGGTTTTAACATTTTCTTCCAGGGTGGCCTTGGGGCAGATTATTTAATGTCTCTGAATATTGATTTCCTTTCATGTAAAATGGAAATAAAATTTGTTCTGCTTACTCTTGCAGACCTGTAGCATGAGTAAAATGTGAAAATGGTGAGGATATACTGTGTTTAATGTGCAGAACTATTAAAAACATCACTCTAAATGTTACCATGGAAAACAAATCTGAGGCTGTAGTCTCAGCTACTCTCCTTACCATCAGTTCTGAATTTTTACCTACTTGCTGGACACTGATTGCCATGTCATTGTCTTCCAGGCACTTCAAATTCAACATTTTCAGAAGCAAGTGTTGTTTTTCCTTCCCATGGGGTTTCCCTTCCCCTTGTCTTCTGGTTCCTGCATTTCCTCTATTAGTTCATGGCCATTTTTCTCAACTGGGAGCCTTGGGGTCATCTCGAACTCTGTGCTGAACCTTCATACTTGCCTCATCCAGTCAGATTATGCATCTTGTTGATTCTTCCTCTAAAATGTCTCTAGAATCTACCCCACCATTCCAGTTAGGCTGCTGCTTATCTTCTGCCCTGTTCAGATCCTGATCATTTTTCTTCTTCTTCCAATATATAGACTTCCATACCAGTTATGGCTCATTATGGGAGAGGGTCAGTAAATGTTCCTGGGCTCTTCCCTTTGGCAGAGCCTGACACAACTTTGGGTATAAGTTAGACCAGGTATTTCAATCCTTTCTAATGTGATCATCTGCCTCGGCATCTTCAGCTAGGATATATTTCAGCCAACCAAAAAAATTCCCTTAAATAAAATACAGAGGCATCTGCAAGGCCCTGGTCCTGGGGTTTTGGTGCATAGTGAACCTGTGGAGGGAAGAAATGGGCTGTAGTGAACCAACTGTGAACCAACCGAACCAACCGACTACGACCAGCATCTTACCTGCAACCAAGGATGATAATTATGGAATAGCAACAGAGGTACAAAACTGTATCGGTATCCCTTGTTTCCAAATCACTAATGGCTGTGAATTACAATGGGCATTTTGGTTACTTAAGTTTAGACAACAGTTTCTGCATCTTATGTTTTAAGCCAAGCATGTTTGTGCCCTGAAATGTGTTTTTTGCAAAAGAAATCTTATGTTTACTTTGTGAGACAAGCAACAAATGAAGATAAAACCAGCCTCAAAGCTTTTTAGTGTGTTTATTCTTTCATCTGTATGTCTTGTGAAAGGCATTGTTTTTTACTTATTATATAAAAACTTGTGAATCAATTAAAAACAATGTCAGGTCTCACACATTCCAACAGAAGATTTATTCTCTCTTCTCCACATGTTTCAAATTAGTCCAATTTGTTCATCAGTGAAAAGTAAAGCAGTAGACTGAGTTCCTGGCAGAGGCTAATCCAGGAATATCAAAGTATTGGAAGAAAAATACAATATTAGGATTCAGAGTTAGTAAATTTCTTTTCCTAGGCATTTCACTTGAGACTTTCCATAATGATATATAACAGTATTTCTGAAATGCTATTTTTCCCTTTCAGTTTAAGTGAGAGACTATAAAGGCACTAACCTTTCCAGTTTTATCTTACTGCTAATGTGGTGCCAAAGTATTTATTTGAGTTAAATTTGTCATCTTGAGATTGGTCTGTTTTCTGCCAGATCACAAAATTATAAAAATTAGCTGTAGCTCTAAAACTTCTCAGATAATTTATTCATTACTTTCCTGGAAAAAGTCTTATCTCTTTACTAACAAGAAAGAGTTGAGAAAAATTATAAATAGAGAATACATAGTTCTGATACTGTATCAGTTGTTGTTCTAAGCCTTTTACATATGAACTCATTTAATAGTCACACTAACTCTATAAAATAGATTATACCTACTTACCTATGAGGAAACTGAGGTAGCATAAAGAAATGGAAAAGTGATGACTCTTCATCTTGCATCTCACCTTACTTGAACATGAAACTCCAAAGGCTCTCACTGTCACTAACGTAAGCTTATTTATGCTTTTGTTTATTTAGGAGCTAATGTGACATAATTGATTCATTCTACAAATATTCTTAAGCACAGACACTCGCCAGACACTAGGTAGAGCTTGAGATCAGAGATAAAGGCATAGACTCTGCCATAGGAGAGCTTGTAGTCTAGCGAGGAGAGAGACAAGCCAAAAGACGAGAGTATGAATGAGACCAGAGTAAAACAGCATGTAAATGGAGCCCTCAAGCTTCAGGTGTGGGGGAGGGGTGGTCAGGAAAGTGACCTCCAACCTTGAGGTCATATATGAGAGGACATCTGGTGTAGGGAGCAGAACACAGTAGGGAGATGGGCAAAGATGTCTAAGTTATGTGGCTGGCACACAGAATGTGAGAAAGAGCTTCAGCTTTGAAGTTCAACTGAACTTGACTTTTTCTACCCAGTTATGTGTCAGGAGGGCTTCCCTGGTGGCTCAGATGGTAAAGAATCTGCCTGTAATTTGGGAGACCCGGGTGTAATACCTGGGTTGGAAAGATCCCCTGGAGAAGCAAATGGCAACCCACTCCAGTATTCTTGCCTGGAGAATTCCATGAACAGAGGAGCCTGCTGGGCTACAGCCCATGATGTTGCAAAGAGTCAGACATGACTGAGCGACTGATACTTCCACTTTCTATGTGTCAGGTGACTTCAGACACTTATTCTGACTTTCAGTTTGCTCATCAAGAAAATAAGGATGATAGCTCCCTCAAAAAGTCATGAGGATTAAATGCAATAACATCGTGTATTTGTGTCCTATGGCTGTTATCAAAAGTAACCACAAGTTTGGTGGCTTAGAACAACAGAAATTTACCTCGTACAGTTTGGGGGGCCAGCGATCTGACATCACTATCAACTAGGCTGCATTCTGAGTGTCAGTAGAGTGGCCCTCCCTTTGGAGGGTCTGGAGGGAATTTATTCCTTTGTCTCTTCTGGCTGCTGGGGAGGCCAGTATTCCTTGGCTTGGGGCTGCCTTACTCCAGTTTCTACTCCCAGAGCCACATTTTCTCCTCATCTTTAATATTCCTCTTTATTGTCTACTGAGCCCAAAATTCCAAGGCACATTCTGCATGAATTCTCAGCTGGTTTTAAAGAGGATTGAACCCCATTTGCCCACAGTAGTAGCCAGCTTGATCACGACTCTTGGACTGGCTTTTCTTCAATTCCAATTTTAACTTTTTCTGCCTCTCTCTTATGGAGACACTTAGGATTGCATTTGGGCTTCCCTGGTAGCTCAGCTGGTAAAAAATCCACCTGCAATGCAGGAGACCCCAGTTCAATTCCTGGGTCATGAAGATCACCCGGAGAAGGGATAGGCTACCAACTCCAGTGTTCTTGGGCTTCTCTGGTGGCTTAGATGATAAAGAATCCACCTGCAATGTGGGAGACCTGGGTTTGATCCCTGGGAAGATCCCCTGGAGGAGGGCATGGAAACTGACTCCAGTATTCTTGCCTGGAGAATCCCCATGGACAGAGGAGTCTGGCAAACTACTGTCCATGGGGTCACAAAGAGTCAGACACAACTGAGCAACTAAGCATAGCACAACACAAGATTGCATTTAGGGCTCACCTGGATTAATCCAGGATAATCTTCCCATCTCAGACTCCTTAATCTAGTTCCATTGGCAGAGACTCCTTTTCCACAGAAGGTAATACAGGTTCCAGGGATTAGGATGTGATATCTCTAGGGAGCTATTATTCACCTTACTCCCAATACGTAAAGGATATTGGCAAATCAGAGCTCCTCCATACATGCGAATTCCTACCCTCCCATAATTATGTCTCCTAGACCATGGACAGGCCTTAATCTCAATGGTCAGACTTTGCACCTGCTGGCCTTTTTATTTTTAAGCAAGGTTTCGTTAACTTAGTCTAGACAAACCTGGTCACTATACAAGTAAAAACAAAACAAAACAAAGATGAATAACTTTGTGTTAACATAGGAAATAATTTTGTTTATTTTATTAATGCAGGTTAAACCATTAAGATTATTGTGTTGAGGACTCAATGGTACATTTCAGAGAGGGCTTCCCTTCCATGTTGTATTTTGCGAGGTATGGCCGTGGGCTTTGTGTAAAAATTTAGTTATATGGTGACCTTTTTCCCTCTGAGCATTACTCATTCTCCTTCGCCCATCAATGTAGGGAAAGAATAATCACTGCAGAGGTCAAGTAGCACTTAGGAGCAATTTAAGAGTCATAGCCCTTGGCTATGAACTTTGGGATATTGCTCAACTTTACAGACTCATCAGCACTTATGTTCATTTTGACAAAGAGACAAATATTTTCATAACTCACTAATCCTAAGTCAAGAGGGAAAATCTTAAGGATTTAAGATAAAATATTCATTGCCCTGAAAAAGTAAAAATTTGAATCCACTTACAAAATTACTGTTAATGGACTAACAAGCAATTGGTTATCCGGAATGAATAATGACTCACAGGATATATAATGTCAAGGATGTGAGCCATTCTATGTTCCAATGGTTGGCAGACTTGATATTCTTTTACTTTGGCTCCTGGACCTAACTTCCCACATCAGCACCTTAAAGTCGTCTGTTTACTTGGAACTCCGCCATGTATTTGTCCCACTTTGGTGCTCATCGTGCTCCTTTTGTCCTTTCACTTAGATTATAAAGATAGATATATCTTGGGTACTCTCATGTACTAGAGATGTGGAGTTTGCCTCTGACGAACAGTTCATCTTAACCTGATTTCCCCTGAAAGTAGAAACTGAGGCATAGACCTGAGGACAAGTGGTTTATTTGGGCAGTTGAACTCAGGGAACAGGAATGGGGCATTGAGAAGTTAAAACAGAAACTGAGGGAAGGACAATCCAAGAGTTGTGATCAAGTTGGTTACTACTGTGGGCAACTGGGGCTCAATCCTCTTTAAAATCAGCTGAGAATTTATGTAGGATGTGCAGTGGGATTTTTGGCTCAGGAGACAGTAAAAGGGAATATTTATCTGTTGGCTGCTGTCCCCTGTTGGTCGAGGAACCCTTGCACTTCCAGGGTGGCATCAAGATGGCTGAGTGGGTCCCTGCAGCAAGGATCCAGAGTGACCATGCCTGAGGGGCCATGAGGCAGAAAGTGAGTTAGTCCATTTAGCTGAGATGGATGAGGTCCTGCCAGGTTATACTGGTCATACCTGATGGCTGCACCAGTTCCTGGTCTAAAAGATAGGCGTGAGACCATGAAGCTGGGCACGTACCCAAACCTCCATGGAAAGCCGAGAGTGCAGAGTATAAATGATAATTTATGACGGATAGGCTGTCACAGGCTGAAGGAGTGATATGGCCAAAGGAGTGATAGAGACAGTATATTTGGGAGTTCACTGTAGAAGCCTTCAGGACTTCAGCATGTTCAGAAAAGTTTAACTGGAAAGGATGGGTTTTGATCCCGGTCTTGAAGTAAGGGTCAAGTTCAGTTCAGTTCAGTCGCTCAGTCGTGTCCGACTCTTTGTGACCCCATGAATCACAGCACGCAAGGCCTCCCTGTCCATCACCATCTCCCAAAGTTCACTCAAACTCACGTCCATCGAGTTGGTGATGCCATCCAGCCATCTCATCCTCTGTCGTCCCCTTTTCCTCCTGCCCCCAATCCCTCCCAGCATCAGAGTCTTTTCCAATGAGTCAACTCTTCGCATGAGGTGGCCAAAGTATTGGAGTTTCAGCTTCAGCATCAGTCCTTCCAATGAGCACCCAGGACTGATCTCCTTTACAATGGACTGGTTGGATCTCCTTGCAGTCCAAGGGACTCTCAAGAGTCTTCTCCAACACCACAGTTCAAAAGCATCAATTCTTCGGCACTCAGCTTCCTTCATAGTCCAACTCTCACATCAATACATGACCACTGGAAAAACCATAGCCTTGACTAGACGGACCTTTGTTGGCAAAGTAATGTCTCTGCTTTTGAATATGCTATCTAGGTTGGTCATAACTTTTCTTCCAAGGGTCATGTAGTGAACATTAATTGTGTTTGCCACTCTGCTTCCATCTGCCCTGTTCTGGTAACTCAATCAAAATTCCTCTCAAAAATGACTTCCCTCCCCCCAGCCCAGGTGCTTCAGCTTCCCTTTGTTCAGGGGTGGAGCATGTGGCCTGAGCCTATGCAAACTAGAGCACGGAAACTAGAGCACGGTGCTTCCTGGCCACTGGGATTGGCTTGTGACTTTGGAAATAAGACTTTTGCTGAAATTACTGGGCAAGAGACTTGCTCTCATTTGCTGAATTGAAAGCAGAAATGATACAAAGTGTAGACTTGTTAAAGTTATCCTGCTCCTTTAAGGTGTGAGGCTGCCAGAGGAGGTGGAGTTGAGAAATGGAAACAGAGAAACCAAGACAAAGAGATGATGATGTTTGAATGCTGGCATCAAGCACTATTTGAAGCCAGAAGTTCCTCTGGACTTTTCAAGTCTATGAATTTCTCTTTAATGTTTAAGCCAGGTTTTCAGTTGCTTCCAACAACAAAAACAGCAACAGATCTTATAACTTAGGTAGTTTTTAGGCAATTTTGTCTTCTCTATAATTTATTTGATTTTTCTTACTTTACTTATAATGATGCCAGTATTTTCTTCCCTAACTTTTTCACTGGAGAATGAATAAAGCAAGGAGAATGACTGTAAACACAAAGAACCAAACCAGGGTAGGGGTAGTACGTGTGACTTGGAAGTTTGATGGTTTGAATATGGTAGATAGGTCTGTGTGTGTCACACTTGTACTGTGTCTTGTAGCTTTATTATATAAGACTACATTGCTCCATACGCATTGCCCTTATAAATCTGTTGTTGGCTTGATATGAAAACTGTATCAGTATCCGTATGAAAACTGGTTACAGTATGAACCAAAAGTTAAAACCAGACTGTCTCTAAAGGACCTACAGTTCCAAGTAGGACACAAGGAAAGTGAAGATGAATTTGCAGAAAAGAAAATTTAGCCTGGATGCCAGGAAATCTTCTACACAATGAGATGGTTATCACTTATTTATCATATTTACAGGACTTGCCTATCACTTAATAACTCATAGGCACAATTGTGTATCAAAAATTGAAAAGGTTGAATGTCCATGTCAGACGTTATAGCTCATAGTCTATAGTACACCTCAAAGGTAAATTCAAGATGCAAACAAACTCTTGCATTTCCATGGTGGCATCAGGATGGCTGAGTGGGTCCCAGCAGCATCTCAAATAAAGCCAAGCAGAGCCAAAGGCCTCAGGAAGGAAATTGGCAATGACGATGCTGATTTAGGATGCTAAATGGAAGACAGCCTGGTCAGCCTCACCTTTGCTGTAATTTCAGATTTTTAACATGAACTGCAAATGCAGCTACTTTTGTATTCAGACGTTATTTTTTCATGAGAGTTGTCCAGACACTTTATGGGCCATAACCAGTCTACATAATCCTGTCCTTTGGCCTCCGTAGTGGAGTTTGCTCTTAATATAAATGATTGAAAACCACATGAACAGCCACTTGTGCTGATCACATTTATAACCTTTGTCTTACAGAAAACATACATTGGATGGTCAGGTCGTTATTTTTGCACAAAGTCATATTTTAAGCAGGACTATACCATGTAAATATCTACAGTTCAGTTGAGTTCAGTCACTCAGTTGTGTCCGACTCTTTGCAACCCCATGAATCACAGCACACCAGGCCTCCCTGTCCATCACCAACTCCCGGAGTTTACTCAAACTTATGTTCATCGAGTCAGTGATGCCATCCAGCCATCTCATCCTCTGTCGTCCCCTTCTCCTCCTGCCCCTAATCCGTCCCAGCATCAGAGTCTTTTTCAATGAGTCAATTTTTCGCATGAGGTGGCCAAAGTACTGGAGTTTCAGCTTTAGCATCATTCCTTCCAAAGAAATCCCAGGGCTGATCTCCTTCAGAATGGACTGGTTGGATCTCCTTGCAGTCCAAGGCACTCTCAAGAGTCTTCTCCAACACCACAGTTCAAAAGCATCAATTCTTTGGCACTCAGCTTTCTTCACAGTCCAACTTTCACATCCATACACGACCACAGGAAAAACCATAGCCTTGACTAGACGGACCTTTGTTGGCAAAGTAATGTCTCTGCTTTTGAATATGCTATCAAGGTTGGTCATAACTTTCCTTCCAAGGAGTAAGCGTCTTTTAAGTTCATGGCTGCAGTCACCATCTGCACTGACTTTGGAGCCCCCAAAAATAGTCTGACACTGTTTCCACTGTTTCCCCATCTATTTCCCATGAAGTGATGGGACCAGATGGCATGATCTTTGTTTTGTGAATGTTGAGCTTTAGGCCAACTTTTTCACTCTCCTCTTTCACTTTCATTAAGAGGCTTTTTAGTTCCTCTTCACTTTCTGCCATAAGGGTGGTGTCATCTGCATATCTGAGGTTATTGATATTTCTCCCGGCAATCTTGATTCCAGCTTGTGCTTCTTCCAGCCCAGCGTTTCTCATGATGTACTCTGCATATAAGTTAAATAAGCAGGGTGACAATATACAGCCTTGAAGTACTCCTTTTCCTGTTTGGAACCAGTCTGTTGTTCCATGTCCAGTTCTAACTGTTGCTTCTTGACCTGCATATAGGTTTCTCAAGAGGCAGGTCAGGTGGTCTGATATTCCCATCTCTTTCAGAATTTTCCATAGTTTATTGTGATCCACACAGTCAAAGGCTTTGGCATAGTCAATGTTTTTCTGGAACTCTCTTGCTTTTTTGATGATCCAGAGGATGTTGGCAATTTGATCTCTGGTTCCTCTGCCTTTTTTAAAACCAGCTTGAACATCTGGAAGTTCATGGTTCACGTATTCAGTTAAATTAGAAGATTGGGACTATTGTCTTGGATCCACAGTCTTTGGTGTGAAAGTTTAAACTGTCCAAATTAATCTCTACCCATCTCTTCTTTATGCATCAGATCTTTGTGCATACTTAGAGCTCAATTTCTTAAGTAAATTAATGATATGAACGGTGACTCTTCTTTCACAAGTCAAAATTGATATTGTGTTCAAAACTTGAATAACACAGGATTGTTTTTTGTTGAAGTATAGTTAAGCTACAATATTATATAATTTACAGATGTACAATTTTGTGATTCACAATTTTAAAGATTATGCTCCATTTATAGTCTTTATAAAATATTGGCTATATTCCCAGTATTGTACAATGTATCCTTGTGGTTTTTTTATACCTAATAGGTTGTGCCTCTTAATCTCCTACCCTTATATTGCCCCTCCCCCTTCCCTCTCCCCACTGGTAGCCACTAGTCTGTTCTCTGTATCTGTGAGTCTGTGTCTTTTTTGTTATATGCACTATTTGGTTGTGTTTTTTAGATTTATTTCACATATAAGTGATATCACACACTATTTGTCTTCTCTACTTATTTCACTTAGCATCATATACTCTTAAATCTGCCCATGTTGTTTAAATAGTAAAATTTCATTCTTTTTTACAGCTAAGTAGCATTCCATTGTATATATATACATATACATACATATATATATATGTATATATCTTTACATATCTTCTTTACCACATCTTCTTTATTCATCTGTTGATGGACACTTAGGTTACTTCCATATCTTGACAGCTGTAAATAAGGATGCCTTGAACACCGAGGTGAATGTGTTTTTTCAAATTAGTGTTTTTGTTCGGGTTTGTTTTGGCATACATTGCCAGGAGTGGAATTTCTCTGTCATATGGTAGTTTTCACCTTCACGGATCACAGCCTTGTCATGGCAAAGGGGTTTACATAACTCAGTGAAGCTATGAACCATGCTGTGCAGGGCCATCCAAGACAGATGGGTCATAGTGCAGAGTTCTGACAAAATATGGTCCACTGGAGGAGGGAATGGCAAACCACTCTAGTATTCTTGCCTTGAGAACCCCGTGAACAGTATGAAAAGGCAGAAAGATATGACACCAGAAGTTGAGCTCTCCCAGGTTGGAAGGTGTCTACCATAGGGAAGAGCAGAGTGCAATTACTAATGGCTCCATAAAGAATGAAGCAGTTGGGCCAAAGTGGAAATAATGCTTAGTTGTGGATACGGCTGGTGGTAAAAGTAAAGTCTGATGCTGTAAAGAACAGTATTGCATAGGAACCTGGAATGTTAGGTCCATGAATCAAGGTAAATTAGAAGTGGTCAAGCAGGAGATGGCAAGAGTAAACATTGACATCTTAGGAATCAGTGAACTAAAATGGATGGGAATGGGAGAATTTAATTCAGATGACCAATATATCCACTACTGTGGGCAAGAATCCCTTAGAAGAAATGGTGTGGTCCTCATAGTCAGTGAAAGAGTCCAAAACGCAGTACTTGGGTGCAATCTCAAAAACAACAGAATGATCTTGGTTCATATCCAAGGCAAACCATTCAACATCACAACAATCCAAGTCTATGCCCCAATCACTGATGCCAAAGAAACTAAATTGACCAGTTCTATGAAGACTTACAAGACCTTCTAGCTGCTGCTGCTGCTGCTGCTGCTGCTAAGTCACTTCAGTTGTGTCTGACTCTGTGCGATCCCATAGACGGCAGCCCACCAGGCTCCCCCATCCCTGGGGTTCTCCAGGCAAGAACACTGGAGTGGGTTGCCATTTCCTTCTCCAATGCATGAAAATGAAAAGTGAAAGTGAAGTCGCTCAGTCATGTCCGACTCTTAGCGACCCCATGGGCTGCAGCCTACCAGGCTCCTCCATCCATAGGATTTTCCAGGCAAGAGTACTGGAGTGGGGTGCCATTGCCTTCTCCGAGACCTTCTAGAACTAACACCAAAAAAGATATCTTTTCATGACAGAGAACTGGAATGCAAAAGTAGAAAATCAAGAGATACCAGGAGTAGCAGGCAAGATGGGTCTTGGAGTACAAAATGAAACAGGGCAAAAGCTAACAGAGGTTTGTCAAGAGAGCACACTGGTCATAGCAAACACCCTCTTTCAACAACACAGAGATGACTCTACACATGGACATCACCAAATGGTCAATACCAAAATCAGATTGATTGTACTATTTGCAGCCAAAGATAGAAAATATCTGTACAGTCAGCAAAAACAAGACTGGGAGCTGACTGTGGCTCAGATCATGAGTTCCTTAATTGCAAAATTCAGGCTCAAATTGAAGAAAATAGGAAACCACTAGGCCATTCAGGTATGACCTAAATCAGATTCCTTATGATTATGCAGTGGAGGTGATGAATAGATTCAGAGAATTAGATCTGATAGACAGAGTGCCTGAAGAACTGCGGACAGAGATTCATAACACTGTATAGGAAGCAGGAACCAAAACCATCCCCAAGAAAAAGAAATGCAAGAAGGCAAAGTGGTTGTCTGAGGAGGCATTGCAAACAGCTGAGGAAAGAAGAGAAGCAAAAAGCAAAGGAGAAAGGGAAAGATTTACCAACTGAGTGCAGACTTCCAAATAATAGCAAGGAGAGATAAGAAGGCCTTTTTCAATGAACAATGCAAAGAAGTAGAGGAAAACAATAAAATGGGAAAGACTAGAGATTCCTTCAAGAAAATTGGAGATTTCAAAAGAACATTTCACACATATTGGGCATAATAATAAAGGACAGAGACAGTAAGGACCTAACAGAGGCAGAAGAGATTAAGAAGAGAACTATACAAAAAAGATCTTAATTACTGGGATAACAACAATGGTGTGATCACTCACCTAGAGCCAGATATTCTGGAGTGTGAAGTCAAGTGGGCCATAAGAAGCATGGTTGTTGTTCAGTCACCAGGTCACATCTGACTCTTTGCAACTCCATGGACTGCAGCATGACAGACCTCCCTGTCCCTTCCAGTTCCAGTTCAGTCGGTCAGTCGTGTCCAACTGTTTGCGACCCCATGAATTGCAGCATACCAGGCCTTCCTGTCGGTCACCAACTCCTGGGGTCTACTCAAACTCAAATCCATCGAGTCAGTGATGCCATCCAGCCATTTCATCCTCTGTCGTCCCCTTCTCCTCCTGCCCCCAATCCCTCCCAGCATCAGGGTCTTTTCCAATGAGTCAACTCTTCACATGAGATGGCCAAAGTATTGGAATTTCAGCTTTAGCATCATTCCTCCCAATGAACACCCAGGACTGATCTCCTTCAGAATGGATTGGCTGGATCTCCTTGCAGTCCAAGGGACTCTCAAGAGTCTTCCCCAACACCACAGTTCAAAAGCATCAATTCTTTGGCGCTCAGCTTTCTTCGCAGTCCAACTCTCACATCCATACATGACCACAGGAAAAACCATAGCCTTGACTAGATGGACCTTTGTTGGCAAAGTAATGTCTCTGCTTTTGAACATGCTATCTAGGTTGGTCATAACTTTCCTTCCAAGGAGTAAGCATCTTTTAATTTCATGGCTGCAGTCACCATCTGCACTGACTTTGGAGCCCAAAAAAATAACTTCTGACACTGTTTCCGCTGTTTCCCCATCTATTTCCCATGAAGTGATGGGACCAGATGCCATGATCTTCGTTTTCTGAATGTTGAGCTTTAAGCCAACTTTTTCACTCCCACTTTCACTTTCATCAAGAGGCTCTTTAGTTCCTCTTCACTTTCTGCCATAAGGGTGGTGTCATCTGCATATCTGAGGTTGTTGATATTTCTCCCAGCAATCTTGATTCCAGCTTGTGCTTCTTCCAGCCCAGCACTTCTCATGATGTAGTCTGCATATAAATCAAATAAGCAGGGTGACAATATACAGCCTTGACGTACTCCTTTTCCTATGTTGAACCAGTTTGTTGTTCCATGTCCAGTTCTAACTGTTGATTCCTGACCTGCATATAGGTTTCTCAAGAGGCAGGTCAGGTGGTCTGGTATTCCCATCTCTTGAAGAATTTTCCACAGTTTATTGTGATCCACACAGTCAAAGGCTTTGGCATAGTCAATAAAGCGGAAGTAGATGTTTTTCTGGAGCTCTCTTGATGGTCCAGCAGATGCTGACAATTTGATCTCTGGTTCCTCTGCCTTTTCTAAAACCAGCTTGAACATCTGGAAGTTCACGGTTCATGTATTGCTGAAGCCTGGCTTGGAGAATTTTGAGCATTACTTTACTAGCGTGTGAGATGAGTGTAATTGTGCAGTCCCTGTCCCTTACCATCTCCCAATGTTTGCCAATTTCATGACCATGATATGGGTGATACCATCCAGCCATCTCATCCTCTGATGCCCTCTTCTCCTTCTGCCCTCAGTCTTTCTTGGCATCAGGGTCTTTTCCAATAAGCTGGCTGTTCCCATCAGGTCACCAAAATACTGAAGCTTCAGTTTCACCATCAGTCTTTCCAATAAGAATTCAGGGTTGATTTCCTTTAAGATTGACTGGTTTGATCTCCTTTTATCCAAGGACTCTCTGGAGTCTTCTCCACACTGCAGTTCGAAGGGATTAATTCTTTGGTGCTCTGCCTTCTTTATGATCCAGCTCTTACAACCATATATGACCACTGGGAAGACCATAGCCTTGAGTATATGGTAATAAGCATTACTACAAACAAAGCTAGTGGAGATGATGGAATTCCAGCTGAGCTATTTCAAATCCTAGAAGGTGATGCTATTAAAGTGCTGCACTTAACATTTCAGCAAATTTTGAAAACTCAGCAGTGGCCACAGGACTGGAAAAGGTCAGTTTTCATTCCAATCCCAAAGAAGGGCAGTGCCAAAGAATGTTCAAACTACTAGATAATTGCACTCATTTCACATGCTAGTAAGACTATGCTCAAAATCCTTCAAGCTAGACTTCAGCAGTATGTGAGCTGAGAACTTCCAGATGTATAAAATGGGTTTAGAAAAGGAAGAGGAACCAGATAACAAATTGCCAACATTCGGTGGATCATACAGAATGCAAGGGAATTCCAGAAAAACATCTGCCTCAGTGTGTGTTTGTGCTCAGTCGGTCACTCATGTCTAACTCTTTGAGACCCCATGGACTGTAGCCTACCAGGCTTCTCTGTCCATGGGATTATCCCAGCAAGAATTTTAGAGTGGGTTGCCATTTCTTCCTCCAGGAGATCTTCCTGACCCAGGAATTGAACCCTCATCTCCTGCATCTCCTCCGTTAGCAGGTGGATTCTTTACCAGCTGAACCACCTGGGAAGGGCTTCCCTGATGGCTCAGATGGTAAAGAATCTGCCCGCAATGCAGAAGACCTGGGTTTGATCCCTGGGTTGGGAAGAGCCCCTGGAGAAGTGAATGGCTACCCACTCCAGTATTGTGGCCTGCAGAATTCCATGGACAGAGGCCTGGTGGGCTCTTTGGGGTTGCAGAGTCAGACATGACTAAGTGACTTTCACTTTCTGCTTCATTGACTACACTAAAGCCTTTGACTGTGTGGATCACAACAAACTGTAGGAAATCTTTAAATAGATGGGAATACCAGGCCACCTTACCTGTCTTCTAGGAAACCTGTATACAGGTCAAGAAGCAACAGTTAGAACTTTACATGGAACAACTCATTGGTTCTAAATTAGGAAAGGAGTATGACAAGGCTGTATATTGTCACACTGTTTATTTAACTTCTATACAGAGTACATCATGCAAAATGCCAGGCTGGATAGATGAATCACAAGCTGGAATCAAAACTGCTGGGAGAAATATCAACAACCTCAGAGATGCATATGATACCGCACTAATGGCAGAATGTGAAGAGAGACTAAAGGGCCTCTTTTAAAAAATTAATTAATTTATTTTAATTGGAGGATAATTTCTTTACAATATTGTGGTGGTTTCTGCCATATATCAACATGAATCACCCGTGGGTGTACATATGTCTCCCCATCCTGAACCCCCCTCTCACCTTCGTTCCTACCCCATCCCTCTTGATGAAAGTGAAAGATGAGAGTTAAAAGCTGGCTTAAAATTCAACATTCAAAAAACTAAGATCATGGCATCCAGTCCCATTACTTCATGGCAAATAGAAGGGGAAAAAGTGGAAGCAGTGACATACTTTATTTTCTTGGGCTCCAGAGTCATTGTGAACAGGAACTGCAGCCATGCTAGATAGCATATTAAAAATCCAAGGTAACACTTTGCTGACAATGGTCCATACAGCAGAGTTATGGTTTTTCCAGTAGTCATGTATGGTTGTGAGAGTTGGGCAGTAAAGAAGGATGAGTGCTGAAAAACTGATGCTTTCAAATTGTGGTGCTGGAGAAGACTCTTGAGTCTCTTGGGCAACAGGGAGATCAAACCAGTCAATCCTAAAGGAAATGAACCCCGAATATTCATTGAAAGACCAATATTTTGGCCACATGATGTGAAGAGCCGAGTCATTGGAAAAGACCCTGATACTGGGAAAGATAGAAGGCAGAGGGGAAAGAGGCAACGGGATGAGACGGTTAGTTAGCATCACCGATTTAATGGCCGTGAATCTGAGCAAACTCTGGGAGATAGTGAAGACAGGAGAGCCTTGTGTGCTACATTTCATGGAGTTGCAAAAAGCTGGATACAAATTAGTGACTGAACAATAGCAACAACAATGATAGTTTTATTTTTAGTTTTGGGAAACCTCCATACTGTTTTCCACAATGGCTGAACCAGTTTATATTCCCAAGAGTGCAGGGGGGGGTTCCCTTTTCTCCACATCTTTGCTAACCTTTTTTATTTGTGATCTCTTTTTGATGATAGCCATTCTGACCAGTGGTTTTAATTTGGATTGTTTTGTATTGTCATTATGATTTAAATTTGCATTTTCCTGATAATTAGCTACATTCAGCATCTTTTCATATGCCTGTTGGCCATCTGCATGTCCTCTTTGGAAAAGTGTCTATTCAGGTCTTCTGTTCATTTTTTAATCAGGATGTTTGGTTTTTTGTTATTGTATGAACTGTTTATATATTTTGGATATTAACCCCAAGTGGTGCTAGTGGTAAAGAACCTGCCTGCCAATGCAGGAAAGGTGAGAGATGTGGGTTCAATCCCTGGGTCAGGAAGATTCCCCTGGAGGAGGGCGTGGCAACCCATTCCAGTATCCTTGCCTGGAGAATCCCCTGCACAGAGGAGCCTGATGGGCTACAGTCCATAGGATCTCAAAGAGTCAGACATGACTGAAGTGACTTAGCATCATATCATTAGCAAATGGTTTGTTCCCATTTTATAGGTTGTCTTTTGTTTTGTTTATGATTTTGTTTGCTAAGCAAATGCTTTTAAGTTTAATTAGGTTTCATTTGTTTACTTATGCTTCTATTTCATTTGCTTTAGGAGACAGATCCAAAAAAATTGCTAGGATCTATGTCAAAGAGTGTTCTGTCCATGTTTTCCTCTAGGAGTTTTTGGTTTCTGGTCTTACATTTAGGTTAATATGCTTTGAATTTATTTTTGTATATGGTGTGAGGGAATGTTCAAATTTTATTCTTTTACATGTAGCTGTCTAATTTTCCCAGCACCACTTATTGAAGAGACTGTATTTTTTTTTCTATTGTATATTCTTGCCTCCTTTGTCATAGATTGTTTGACCCCTTAGTGTTTGGGTTTATTTCTAGGTTCTCTAGTCCATTTCATTGATCTATATGTCTCTTGTAACACACAACATTTTGTTTCTGTTTTGTCTTAAAATTAGATTTAGAAAGCTGTTTTAGAGATAATATTGTCAATCCTCAAATCTGATAGAGTGTCATCTGATATATCTCCAATTATTCCAATATGAAGCAAGAAAGAGCTAAAAATGATTTCCAAATCAGAGTAAAATTTCATTTTTTAAAAAGGAACGCCATGCAATATTTGAGATAAAAGTAGAAGAAGGTCACAAAATCAAATAGCATGCTTCCCTCTTAGAGAGCAAAGAATCATTGCCCTGAACTAATGAGGAGGTAACTTGGTTAAACAAAAATATTTGGGTTTATTTTGGCTTGATTTAGAGTCTCAGAAATACCATGTGCATGTTAACATGGGAATCATTTTGAACATGATTTGGGTATTTAAAATCACTCACTGAATGACTTTAATCCTTTCTGATGGGAGACTTCACTACATCTGAGACAAGCTTGATTTTGTTAAACTTCTAAGTCCCATGTTTGGCCACATTAACCTGTGAGCATGATTAGAGTTAGAAAAGCGACTCTGTAGAAGATGTCACCTTCCTACTGAACCATATCTGCAGCTCCCCATGTGTCTCTGGATCACATCTGTTTACTGACAGTGGGCCAGCCAATGTCCTCATTCACTCACACGCACCATCAGCGAGGGTTGCGTGCATGTTCTGACAGTACATGTTGACCCCAAACACAGTTGTTCTACTGTTAGCCATGAAGTTCATACAGAAGTCACCTGGATTCTGTCTACTCACCTTTGTACATCATCAAAACAACACCCATCCAAGTTCTTACCCCTGAAGCTTTACCTTCATGACAGTGGGAAAAACAAATATTGCAGTACATTTGATTTTCAGATTTCAAGGAGGCCTGTTTTAAGCTGGCTGAAATAAGAAAGCTTGTATTTCTAGCAAATGAAGCTACTTTGGCACAGAGTTAAAATTTACTGGTTAGAATTAAAAGTATTTCTTTCTTCAAAATGTAGAAAGGTACATTTACGTTTTTCCCACCAATCCTTGACATCCACACATAGATTTTTAAAAAAATTTTTTATAAACAGGAGTTTTTGGAGTTAAAAAAAATTAGTATGAGATATTGCCTCATATAATCTCAGCATGTTTTATAGAGAAAGGATAGAGAAGTGTTTGAATAATAATAGATATAGAATCTTATTCTTATCATCAAATGAGTAGTTTGTTTAGTGTGTTTTTCTTTATGATAGCTAAAAATAAGATTAGGCCTTTTCCTTAAAAGACTGGCACAAATTTTCTCTTCTTTGCTAACTTTTCCTAGTTTTAAAAGTTAGCTTTTCAGAAATAATACCAAAGCATGACTATATAACTTTACTTTTACTTTTTATACTTTACTTGCAGAGCAGCAGTGGATACCCAATGATTAATAGTGTATTACAATCAGTGACCCAGTTTGAGCCAGATTTGTTCTTTTTTGCTTATGGGGAAGAGAGGTCTGCAAATCACCACAGACTCATGGGCAGCAAATAGAAGTAGGAGTCAAATATAGAGCTGTGACTAGAAGCACAGACACTGGTCACACATCAATCTTTGTAAACACATTTATTTATGTGGGACATGGAATAGACAGAAGTATCTTTTTTCAACGTATTTCCAAGTTAGAAATAATATGCTGCATAAGTAGTAAATATATCAAAGAGTAAATTCAGGAATTGAAGTTTGTTAGATGATTGACCAATTTTACTTTTTTGTTTATATATTGGTTTCTCAAAAATGTATGAATTTCTTAAGGGTTGGTACCATGCGGACTCACCATTTAGAGTGCAGATTACTAGTTAAGGATTTACAATCCATTCATATATTCAATGTGTTTTTTATTTAACACCTATTATGTGCCAGGCAATATGTTAAGTGGTGGATATAGAGCACTGAATGAAGGGAATGAGGAAGAAGAAATGCCTATCCCAGGTGATTAGGTTGTACTCTGATTTATAAGTTTAGAAGAAAAAGTCAGGCATTTCTAGCTCAATGTCTTCTTCCATCTGGGGTTGTCTACTGGCAGAGAGCATGTTCTATGGTCTGTCTTTTGTCATGAGATAATAGGGACTTTCACCTAGAGGAGGAGGCCTGAAGTTGCCCACCATTGACTAGGTGAGGTTCCCAATTTTAGTAACAAAGTATTAACCTGCCCACTTGGTCTTCTGCTTAAGATTAGTTTTCCCCAAACATTCTCATCATTAATAAAGTTAGCACTGTACCTGCATGACTCATAGGTTTCTCTCTCACTTGATGGTAAACAAGTGGATAAGAGAAGCATAGTAATATTGACACCCTAAAACACCAATATAGGGGCTTCCCCAGTGGCACAGTGGTAAACAGTCTGCCTGCCAACGCAGGGGACACAGGTTCAATCCCTGGTCCAGGAAGATCCCACATGCTAAGAAACAACTAAGCCCATGTACCACAACTATTGAACCTGTGCTCCAGAGCCCAGGAGCTACAACTACTGAAGCCCACACACCCTAGAGCCAGTGCTCCCCAGCAAGAGAAGCCACTGCAGTAAGAAGCCCGCATGCTGCAACTAGAGAAAAGACCACCACAACTATTGAACCTGTGCTCCAGAGCCCAGGAGCTACAACTACTGAAGCCCACACGCCCTAGAGCCAGTGCTCCCCAGCAAGAGAAGCCATTGCAGTAAGAAGCCCGCATGCTGCAACTAGAGAAAAGACCACACATCAGTGAAGACCCAGCACAGGCAAAAGTAAAAAATAATTTTAAAAATCACCAAGATAAGCTGACCTCATTAACTAGCAGGAAGACCTATAGAAAATTACTTAACCTCTGAGTTTCTTTATCTATTAAATAAGACTAGGAAGTGATTTCTAAACTCCCTGGTTGCTCAAATATTCTGTGACTCTATGCTTGTTTCCAGCAGAAACTTTTTAGAACTTTGATAGATTGAGATTATTTTTTATTATTGAGAGTTTAGAACGTTTCTAGCTTCAAAACTTCAAAACCAAATTGCTTTGGTTATGTGATGCAAGAGTTTAAGACCATGGTCAAATCTGGGAAAGTACCTATCAAGTTTCTTTCACGTACGAAGTATTACTACTGGTGCATCCTACAGACACAGGAATTCTGATGTTTTATTTTATATGATTTTAAAGTATGGTACATTTATCATTGTATTAACTGTATTATTTAATATATTCCTGAAGGAAAGAACTTCCCTTCTGATCAAGCATCAGTGAGAACCAAACCTTTTCCTTCCACACTTCCATGAATGATGATTAGATGAATTTTCCACAGACTAGCTTCTGGGTTCTCTTGCATTGTCCAGATACTTCCAACTGCCATTAGAAGTACGTGAAATTGACTTTTTTGTGAATAGTGCACACTGAGTGACTATGAACTTCATAAATTTTACCACTAAACCCTAACTAAGCATATCCCCCTACTGGGCTCACTTTAGCTAGATCTCAAGAACGCCCAGAACTCCTCTTGCTCCATGTAACACGAGGGTCCATGTGACAGAAGGTTTAATGGACTGAGCTGTGTCTCCCCAAATTCATATGTTGAAGCCCTAAATCCAACATGACTGTATTTGAAAATAAGACCTGTAAAGAAGTAGTTAAGGTTAAATGGGTCCTAATGGTAGGGCACTAATCCAATAGAATTAATGCCCTTATAAGAGTAGAGAGAACAGGGATTCTTGTGTGCATGCTGAGGAAAGACTTGCTCAGCAAGTCAGGAAGTGAGGACTCAGGAGAAACCAAACCTGTTGACACCTTGATTGTGGATTTCCAGCTTCCAGACTGTGAGAGAATAACTTTCTGTTGTTTAAGCCACTCAGTTAGTAGCATTTTATCATAGCAGCCCCAGCAAATTAAGTAATACAGTGGGAAAAGTAAGGTGACAAGAGTCAGTGGGTCTTATCTGATTTTGATTAAAATGTCTTAATGCTGTAACTTTTACAAAAATGTATGAGTCGAGGTTTTGCTTTCACTCAGGATGTCAGAGGATGCAGGAGAACACTGATCTCAATCTAGCAACAGGTGAAATCTACATAATCAAAATATTCACAACTTTTCTTGAGCGTATCAGAGAGTGAGATTGGAAGACAAACAGATGGACTGAATTCCGAAGTGTGATAAGGTCCTTTTATAAAATACAGACACAAGAACTATTTCACCTTTGATAGAGCATTGGAGGAAGAGTCAGGCACTGTAAAAAAGGATAAGAAAATAGCTGAAAACTCAACAAATTCTGAATTCATGTTAGAGTCCAGGCTAACATGACAGTGTACTGAGGCACAGGGGTTCAGTTCAGTTCAGTTCAGTTGCTCAGTTCAGTCGCTCAGTCATGTCTGACTCCTTGTGACCCCATGGACTGCAGCATGCCAGGCTTCCCTGTCCATCACCAACTCCTGAAGCTTACTCAAACTCATGTTGATCAAGTTGGTGGTGCCATCCAATCATCCCCTTCTCCTTTTGCCTTCAATCTTTCCCAGCATCAGGGTCTTGACATCAGTTCTTCACATCAGGTGGCCAAAGTATTAGAGTTTCAGCTTTCGCATCAGTCCTTCCAATGAACAAGCACAGGGGTTAGCAAACTTCAAATCATGAGCTAAATCCAGCTTTCTGCCTTTTAAAATACTTTATATTATTGGGAAAAATTAAAAAAACAGTACATCATGACACATGGAAATTATATGACATTCAAATTGCAGCATCTCTAAAGTTTTGGGGGATACAGTCATCATCGTTTATGCTTTGTCTGTATCTGCTTTTGCACTGCAGTGATGGAACTGAATAGTTGCAATAGGCATATGGCCTGCAGAGCCTAAAGTACTTACTGTCTGGCCCTTTACAAAAAAGTTTTTGTCCCCTGGTATAGCCTTGTGACACCTAGACATAAGGAAATTGCACTTACTTGGCAGCTGTCTTGCCAGGTCTCTACCATGTTCCCATGAGAAAGGTCGCAGGCAGGAGAGGAGAGATGAATTCCTTGGCAGTTGTTGTTCAGTCACTCAGTTGTGTCCAACTCTTTGTGACCCCATGGACTGCAGTATGCTAGGCTCCCCTGTGCTTCACCATCTCCCAGAGCTTGCTCAAACTCATGTCCCTTGAGTCGGTGATGCCATCCAACCATCTCATCCTCTGTCATCCCCTTCGGCTCCTGCCTTCACTCTTTCCCCAGCATCAGGGTCTTTTCTAATAAGTCAGGTCTTTACATCAGGTAGCCAAAGTATTGGTGCTTCAGCATCAGTCCTTCCAGTGAATATTCAGGACTAATTTCCTCTAGGATCCTTACAGTCCAAGGGACTCTCAGGAGTCTTCTGCAACACCTTGGTGGTACACTGACATAAAGCTACTTCCTCTTCCCCAGAACTTTCTCCCATACAAAGCAAGAGCTGCATGCCACTGTAGGAGTGCAAGGAAATCCTTCTACACACATCTTTTCCTTTCCTAGGCCAGGAAAAGATCCAACATCTGAGGGGAAGGGTAGGAGTAAAACCCACAGGACGGTATGGAGAGGAAGGAAATTCTTCTACATCCCTAGTCTCCCTGCGGAGGAAGAGACAGAAGTGTGTGTACCTTGAAATGAACTAAATCAAGAGCAAACCCAAACTCAGCTCAAGTACTGAGTAGACTGACTCAACTCTCTACACTAACAGCTTTCAGAAGAAGCAATGTTTCCTTTTCCAGGTAGAAATGCCATTGACCTCAGTTTCTCTTGCTTCCCCGGCCCCACCTCCCCGAAGTAACCAACATACTACCAAAAACAAAAACAACTATCAGACATATAAAAAGAAGCAAAGAAAAGAAAATCTGACCTACTGTCAACTGAAAATCTCAATAGAACCAGATGAAGAGATGACTTGCATGTTAGAATTATCAAACAAAGGCTATAAAATAAGTATAATTCACATGTCAAAGGTCTGGTGGAAAAGATACACAAAATGCATGAACATATAGTATATTACAACAGAGTGATGGAAACGGTTTTTAAAAGTTAAATGGAAATCCTAGGAATAGTTAGAATATTAGAGTTGAATAATTTATTTGACAGGTTAAATAGCAGACCAGACACAGCTGAAAAAAATCAGGGGAGATAGTCAATAGAAATTATCCGAATTGAAATACAAAGAGGAAAAAAAAAAACAGGAAGGAGGGTAGAACAGTGCCCACCAACAAGTGTAACTGTTTTGTAACTGGAGGCTCAGAAGGAGAAAAGAGAGAGAGAATGGGGTAGAAGAAATAATAAATAAAGAGTTAATAGGAAGGACTTACATTATCGATAATATGAATATTAATGATGAAAGAGAAGTCATTGGTATAGGCCCCACAGACATTAAAAGGGCAATAAGGGACTATCTTTTACCTTCTCCTACTTCGTGTACATAAATCTGACACCCTGATGAAAAGTATAAATCCACTTAAAGGCACAAATTCTCATAGCTCTTTCAACAAAAACATGTATCTGAATTGAGCTGTAGCTATTAAATAAAGTTGATTCATATTTTTAAAACTCTTTCATTTTGTGGATTTTACTAAACATTTAAAGTTTCACCACATGAAACTGGGGCTGCTAAGTCACTTCAGTCGTCTCCGACTCTGTGCGACCCCATAGACGGCAGCCCACCAGGCTCCCCTGTCCCTGGGATTCTCCAGGCAAGAACACTGGAGTGGGTTGCCATTTCCTTCTCCAATGCATGAAAGTGAAAAGTGAAAGTGAAGTCGCTCAGTCGTGTCCGACTTTTAGCGACCCCACGGACTGCAGCCCACCAGGCTCCTCCGTCCATGGGACCTTCCAGGCAAGAGTACTGGAGTGGGTTGCCATTGCCTTCTCCATGAAATTGGGGAGGGGGGCATAATTCAGTCCACATCAGGTACTGGGACAGGCACTCTGTAGGGGTGGCCTCTAAAGATCTGAGGGTTGAGGTGGAGCCAACCATGAAGAATGAGGAAAAGAGCCTCATGGGTGGGGAGAACTGTGGACATAGGACACCTTCAAGTATTAGAGTTTGGGGTTATCAAGAGAAAAAAAATAAATCCAGCTATTTCCAGTCCAGTCAGAAGTGAGGCTTTACAATCAAACCTCTCATCTTCAGATTTCTATTCAAAAGTCACTGCGCCAGCATTTGAAACTGGCAGGGGAACAAGGTCAGAAAGCATACAAAGAGAACAGGCTAATTATGGGCAGATGGGAATTGCAGCTTGATTTCCAACTCCAACCAACACTACTCACTGAAACCGGTTCACTTAAAAGCCACCTCGTGAAGGATGACTTCTTGGGATGTCTCATTAAGTCTTCAGTGACTAGATGTCTGCTCCATTGATGGTGATTTTAAAGCATTGCCCAATTCTAGTGGGAAGGAAGATGCCTCAGAAAGTTCTAAAGGTCTCATTGGCTAATGTTTACAGAGATTCTTAATCTCAGTCTTTTCTAAGTCAACTGAAAAATATTTGACATCACATGTCAGCAAAGACTTCTTATGGGCGCTGGTTGAAGTCTGCGGCTGTAGTTTTCCGCTGTTTACCAAGCAGCAGTGCCCGGCAGATTATGGTTGAGACGTGCTCCAGGCAGGAACGGGGAATGTGAAACACAGAAATCCTTCCACATCTATTCAACCACACCCCATTTTTATTATCTCCACACAGGGAGGTGAACAGAGAGAACTACTAAAGGCAACAATGAGCATGGTTTATGCTTGATTCACTGTTTCCTCTCTCTGATGGCATAATTATCAGCAGCAGCATCCCGGATGAACAAGCATCCATCTTGCCGAGTTCAGGCCGGGGAAAGCGTTCCTTTGAAGAGAGGCCTTTAAAGACTTGAAGTCTTAGCTTAATTCACTCAGACTCTTCATGTAACTTTGTGGTGTTACTTTTTAGCAATCCTCTAATGAAGAATTGTATTTTTAAAAAATTAGCTGTCTGAACAGTGCATAAGATCCTGTTGTTTGTTAAAAAGAAATATACAGTATGGCACAAGAAACTATATTCGATATTTATAATAACCTATCAGAAGGGGACGACAGAGGGTGAGATGGCTGGATGGCATCACCAACTCGATGGATGTGAGTCTGAGCGAACTCCGGGAGTTGGTGATGGACAGGGAGGCCTGGCTGCTGCGATTCATGGGGTCGCAAAGAGTCGGACATGACTGAGCGACTGAGCTGATCTGATCTGATCATGGAAAATAACCTAAAATATGTGTGTTTATATGTATAAAACTATCACTTTTCTGTACACCTGAAACTAACATACTATTGTAAATCAATTATAATAGAAAAATGAGAAATATACAAATATAATGCCAAGGGCTTCCTAGGTGACTCAGGAAGTCAACCTGAGTTGGCAGGTTGGCAACTCCTGCCAGCCAGGAGACCCAGGTTCTACCACTGGGTCTGGAAGATGCCCTGGAAAAGGAAATGAGAACCCACTCCAGTATTCTTGCTGGGGAAATCCATGGACAGAGGAGCCTGGGGCGCTATAGTCCGGGCGGTCACAAAAAAGTCAGATAGGACTTTGACTAAACAACAACAACAAACAACAATAAAATATACACTATATGCTTTGTTATCAATGGGTAAATGTATTCTTGCTTGATAGATTCTATAAGTCATATTCCTTTGATATCCAGGAAACTGGTTGATTTAAGTAATGGCCAAGGAAAATTAAAATTTAGCTTTTTTTACATTGCATTTTGTACTTATATAAATGATAGATAGAATAGTTGCTTATCTAGTTTTCTGTGGTTTAATTCCATCTTAAATGGGCAGAATTGGAATAAACTTTTAAAAGTACTTCTGAAAATCTGATTGTAACTATTATAATCAAACAGAATCTTACATTGTCCATCATGAGATATATTAAAATATCTACTTATACATGAACACAAACCTTTAAAGTTTGAGTATGTATGTTATAATATATACATTTATTTAAATCCAGCTTCTTTTTAATGAGCTATAATTTTTCTTTCTATTAAAATCACTTAAGCAGTTATTTAGTGAGATACATTACCTTAAAACTACTACTGTAGATTGATCAACTTTAAATGACAATTACTTAGTTGAAAAATCTAATTGCTGTGAAGATTGTCAACAAAACCTGTATATTCTTGCTTTTCTTGAAGGGCCAATTTGAGGATCTTTTTCTGTTTTTGGTTTGTACTAATAATCTTTTCTTCTTACAAATAATTCCAAGTTTACTTTATTACAGATGGTATTTGTCTATGGCCAAAAACAGTTTCCAAAATGCACCCTAGCTCAATAAACTAGTTTAAAAAGCATCTTTAATAAAAATAAACAGTCAAGAGAGAGATTAACAAGAATCAAAACTCCTTAGCGCATCATAAATGGCCCTTTTCACCTCACTAGTCTTGTTTTTTTTTTTTTAATCTAGAATACAAACATAGAAGAAACAGAAAATTGCGTGACCATATATGTAATTTAATGGGACATAGTCACTTGAACAGCAGCCATGTGCACTGTTTTTAAAGCAGGATCTTGTACATCTCTCTAAATTGTGCCAGATAAGAATAGTCACTGAATTTAGTACCATTTAGATGGTTTGGGTTGAAACCCTAGACAGTTGGTTGACTAGACAGGAATATTAACTCTTCTGAACTTTTCTGACCTCTGAATTTATCTTTAGATTTTTAACTTGGCAGGAAGTTATGTTTTTAAAAACACATCTGAATGCCTACTACTTGCCAGGCACTGAGCTATATATCCATAAACAGAAATATACATGGTCTCAGCCATCATTAATTAAATAATTATAAACATCTGAAAGATAGTTGTATTCCCTATCATCTTTTATTAGTTACATGGCCAATCAATGGCCTTTATAAAGAGATTGTTATTAGAATTTAAGAAAATGAAATGCAAGTTTGATCTCAAAAGTAACATGTTAAAACCAGCAGTGTTAGGTTGTTCTGAACATGTACTGCCACCCAATGGAAATGTGCCCCAATGGCACTGGTCTGTAGGTCTAGAGACCGTACATCCTTCTGGAGAAGTAACGGTGATGGTTTAATCGCTCAGTCGTGTCTGACTCTTGCAGCCCCATAGACTGTAGCCCACCAGGCTCCTCTGTTCGTGGGATTTCCCAGGCAAGAATACCAGAATGGGTTACCATTTCCTTCTGCAGGAGGAGTAACACTATTGTGCAAACCATTCAGTGTGGTAGATATTTTGCCCAGAATGAACTGATTGTCCTGGGAGAGAGGGGCGGGGTGTGGAACTTTAACTAAAAATATTTTCCTCTCTATCCCAGCAAAAAGAAATACTTTTCCAAGATTTGATCTGAGGTTACCATAGTGAAATAGTGAAACTGTCTATAAATATCTTGAGTTATATCAAGTAACAGTAGCCATTTCATAGAAACACTACCAACATGCTGCAGGTTACATTTCCATCATATGTACAAGTTGTATAGGGAAGAAATGAGACTGGAAATAAACGATGGAATAGACCACTGTTTTTTATGGTTTGCAGGACTCAAAATCTCAGCCTTAATTTTGTTTTAATTTTGTAAAATCAGCCTGATTCTTATGTATTAAGGATAATTTGTTAGGGGTCCTGACAAACTCAGGAGGAATGGATTAGAATGTTCCTCAGTATCCCTTCCATCCTCATGATCACATTATTGATGTCATTGTTTAAGCCTCTAACAAAAAGTATTTAAAGGGAGGGAATTTGTAACTACCTCAAGAATTTTTAAAATCATTTGTTATGTTAGGTGCTTTTAAAAAGGTATTAAATAGGCATATTCATATTTTTATTGATAAAGAAATTGAGATAGGCAGTATATTGCCCCTTGGCATGTTTTTAAATAAGAAGACATTTTGGTGTCAAAGACTTGGGTTATGAAAGGAGTTTATCATTCTGAAAGAGCTAAGGTTATTTCCAGTACAGTGAAAATGTTGCTGCGAAGGCTCTTTATGCCCCAGAATGTCACTTCTCCTTTTCCCCCAGGAAGTTAACAAAAGGAAACTGATTGGGACCCCAGTGCATAGGAACCAGAGCTCCCTTTTTAAATTTAGTTTTTAAGAAGGTGTGGGCATCATAATATCCTTCTGGGCATGCTAAAAATTTTTCCAGGGCAGCAGTTGCCTTACTAAATTTATCATTTGACTACCTTAACACCCCAGTCTCCAAAGGGATTAATTACCTAACAATGTATCATGTGACTATTTATGTTGTATTATGAAATGTGACAAGAGAGATTAAGTTGGTTTAATGAAGAATGTTATGGTAAATTTCTAGTATAGATTTTCTGACTAGGTGATTAAAGCCAGGCTTCATGGAGGCTTTGCAGAGTTTTTCTGCTTAATGAAGTGTCAGAAGTGATAAGCATCATTTAGTCATTCAACAAACATCGATTGCATACTTATTATGTGCTCTGTGGTGGATACCTTGCTGTACATGTGGATATCAAGATAAGTAACAAGACAGAATCTTTGCCTAGCCAAGGAGGAATACTACTGTGGCTTGACCAAAAGGTGCTGACTGATGGTCTAAGACAGAAGTTAGTTCAAAATGTGAATCCCATCTACTGAATGCAGGAGTGTTGGGACATTTACATTAACTGATCCTCATGTTACTATAATTAGAAGCTACTCTGTTCCATTAAAAAATACCTATTAAATTTTTAACAAAAATTGTATCAAAGATAGCATCTTTTAGTCAGAAGAAAGTTTCTGCAATCGAACCAGATTACTTTGATAAAAAGTACTCTACTAAAAAAGTTATAAATGTTGTATATGTGTAAGATACATTGTGATACTCTACTGACAAGTTATACACATGAGAATACAATTGCTCTGCTGGGTCCTCAAGAATAAATTTGTCTTGAAGGAAGTTGCTAGAGGGCTACAAGGGAGAAACTACAGGCCTTGTCAAGAGACAGTGTTTTCTGTCTCACTTGTAATTCATTGGGACTGGGAATCACTAGAGAACTACATGTAAATTGCGACCCTGCTCTTGACTTGCACGAGTCACAAAAGGATCTGTTTTCCTCCCCATTTGTCTTAATCGTGACCAAATTCTCCAAGTACAGAAGTGACTTCCATCTTAATCTGACAGGCTCCTCAGGGTACCAGTTAGCAAATTCACTCTTTCACTAATAGCTCTCAAATGACCTTAAAGTTGACAACTTTCTAAAATTGCCCAACTGAGTCCCTGGGAATAACTTACGAATGGAAAGTTACTGGTTTTGATCTGTGTGTTGGCTTACTGTATACATCGGAAGGTGAGTTGACTAGTAAGTATCGTCATAGGCTGTTCATGTTTGAATCTTGATTTTCATGATTAAAGTTAGTTTAATTTGCCCGACTTTATTCCATTATATTTAACTTTATCATCCATCATTAATAACATCAACCGCACATCCACTGTTTGTAGAACCCTCTGTTATCCTTCTAGTTTTCTAACTCCTTTTAAGGGAGATATTTTGTTTTCTTTTGACAGAATTTATATCTGTTCTTCTCCCTTCCAGTGGGCTGAGGGAAACAAACTGTTCTGTGGGGGAGTTATGTTTAATGTGAAAAGATTTCTGTTCTACGACCTCATCTGGACTTTCTAATTTAGACAGTATACAATAAAACTTGATTATTTTGGAAGATAAAAGCAATGTCTTTGGATTGATTTCATCGATAATAGATTGGTGCTTTATGAATGGGCAAACCCCTCAACTAGTTAATTAAGGAATATAATAAGCAATTCAGAAGCCATGTTGTACTTCATATAGGCCTTTAGTGACAAAATGAAAACAACGTTTTGAGTATTTGTGATTTCTCCAGAGCCACCCTCATCCACCCACTTGCAGAAATCACCTTGTCCTTTCTTTGAATTCTGAGGCTTTTTCTGTATCTTTAAGACCATGCAATGTTTCTTGTTTGTCTGTTCCTTCCCATGGTCATTGCCCAATGACACCAGGTCCAGCCAACTTCTATCCACAAGGATCTGAGTTTGCCCACAGCTATGTCTCCTGATTGTCCCTGATTTCTGTGCTCTGTTCTCAGCTGCTGCTTGTCCCTGGAACTAGTCCCGGTCTTAGAAACTAGCCAGAAGAAGCTGACCTACAAGAGGAATAAAAGAGAGATTTTCTCAGCCCTCTCCAACTCTGTGAACCCATGGGGCTGTGGTGGTAGCTGGTGGGTGGCTTTCAGTTTCCAGCAATGCCCTTCCTTTCTCATTATGGGCATTAGTCCCTTGGATCTTCTCAACAACCCCAGAAAGTAGATAATCCTTTTATAGACAAGGAAACAGATTTCTGGAGGTTCAATCACAGGTCTGCACTGGCATAGCTAGTAAGAATCAGAGCCAGGATTTGAACCTGACACTGGGGATCATGCTGTAAATTATTACAGGTCAGATACCATACCATGTAAACAGCGCCTATGCCATTTGGATTTACCAACTAAAACAAATGAAATGTAATACAGATGACCTAATCAGTTATGTTTTATTTGATATATTTGGACTTTAGAACCTTTTGAATTCATATATGAATTTATGGTAGCTAATAGTTTTGAGCAGATATGTGCTGGACCCTAGAGCTTTACACATATTTTCTCATTTAAATCTTACAATTACAATGTAGAAAGGCAGGCACTAATATCTTTTTAATAAACATTTTATTGAAGTAACACGTATGGAAAAATGTACAGAATCATAGATGTACAATTCAATACACTTTTACAATTTGAAAGAACTGTGCAGGTTCAAAAAATGAACATTACTGCTATCCAAGGAGAACTCCTCATTCTCTCTCCCAGTCACTATCCCCTGACCCCGGTTGTAGGCACTATTGTTCTTTGCACATAAAATAATTGAAAACAGACGCACAGCATGCTTAAATAACTTGCTCCAAAATCAGAGGTCTGGGAAGAACTGAGGCTTGAACTAGGTATTGCTTCTTCACTCTGCTTTATCCCTTCTGATAGAGTTTTATGACTTCCATTGTAAGTGCTTGCTATGAGTAGGTATTAGGCAAAGAGTCATTAACTCATAATGTATTGAGTCCTCAAATTATCCCAAAGGGCTAATACTATAATCCACCTCTTACAGCTGAAGAAATCAAGGATAAGAGAATTTCAGTGATGCCTTGATAGAAAGTAGTAGAACTAGGATGTGAACCTAAACCTGATTTATTCAGAGCTGATGCTTATGGGAAATAATCTGAAAAATAAATAATGCCCCCCAAACAGGATTTCTGAAGAGGAGGTTTCAGAAGAACTCCTTCCATTTTCATGCAGGTTTTTGTGTCTCAGGTTTCACTTGAGGCCTCCACATCACTTTTGCCCTTGAGCAGCATCATGTGTACCACATAAAACAGCACTTATTGGACTGAATTCTGCCTCTTGGTCATAGTTATACAGTTGCAGCATTAGCGTGTTATTTTTACCTGCTAATTAAAAGGCTATATTATCTATTTTTTTGTATGCTTGCCTGGGAAATCCCATGGACAGAGGAGCCTGGCAGGCTACAGTCCATGGGGTCACAAGAGTTGGACACGACTTAGCGACTAAACCAGCACCACCACTGTTATCTATCTGGGGCTTCCCTGGTAGCTCAGATGGTAAAGAATCTGGCTGCAATGTGGATCCTTTGACTCTGAATTGCACACAGGTTGACTACCATAGGCAGACCATTAAGACGCCTGTCATTTGCCACTTATTCCATGTTCCTGGAGTCCAAAAACCTTTCTACTGTGAGTGGTTTGCAGTCACTTGAGGCTATCAAATAGATCTGCCAACGCATTTCTCCTGGCTTTTCTGAAAGTGCTACCAGCTCATTCTGTGTTGCTATTAGAGTTGGCTCACATGGCCGTTGACCTGAGGTGTCCCTCTGTGGTCTTGTTACAACCCTCTCAGCTACATAGCCTGGTTCATATAATATTTGCAAATATGTAAAGTTTTAATCTCTATTCTTGGAAGTATTAGACCCTATTTGGGAGTGAAGAGTACTGTGATTTTCGTTACTTGCTCTTTTTTTTCTCCCTTTAGACCAGATTTTGGACAGTGTCTCTGTTTCATATTATAATTCCCAGTTGTATCGGCATTAATATTTCCAAGTTGAATCTCATTTCAGGACTTTCTGCCATATTTCCAGCCTCTTTTTTTCCATGCTATGTTATATCGTCTATTATAACAATTGCAAACAACTGCCAACTTGACACATTTATCAAGCTAGCAGAGGATACGCTGTAACCCCACCCTCTACCAAACAACTAATAAAGATATTAAATTAACCTGATTTCACTCCAGTACTATAGAGGCCTTACTGGACACCTTCCCCTTGTCTGGGGATGGCCATTTATCACTGTTTTTGGATATCATACTCTGGCTTATTTTCAGCCCATGAGACAGGGCTTCCATACAAATAAATCTACCCCAAGGGAGATTTTTGTCTTATAATATATTAGCTGTGATATTAAAGATCAGTTCTATTAGGTCTACTGAATTCTTTCCTGTACACTAATTTTGGTAATTCATTCAAAAGAGGGATTAAGTGTGCCTGGCATTATGCACACTGTATTTTGTTTAGAATTCCATTATTCCAGATGTTCAGAATAAGCAGCTGTGGGCACTTCAGAGGAGATAAGTAAAATATTTCCAGGTACCTCGTTATGTGCATAAATGCTGGAAACGGTTGATCACACACACACACACACACGTATATATGAATCTCTATGTGTGTACTCATAGACGTGCTTGTATGAGAGATCGTATGGTTGTGGATGAAGCAGAACCACAAAAGAGAGAAAGCACTGAATAGGTTATCACAAGATCTCTCTTCTACTCCAGGCTCTGACACTGTTTGACCTAGGTTAAGACAACTGACCTTATAAAGTCTCACTTTCTTCACAAGTAAAATGTCTACATCAAAATTATTTCTAATATCCAATGTGGCATGTAAATGTATTTTTTCTTTTTCCCTTTTAATATTCAGTTTTAAAATCAGAACAAGCAACATTCCTTTAAGATAGCCTGAGCAAACTTGTATATTATATGACTCTTTTTTGAGCGCTATATTAGGGGATTCAGGCTTTCTTGGTACATAAGCAGAAAATATTTGATTCTGGAACCAAACTTTGGGGAGGAAGTGGAGGATTTGCCAATATTGTTATTTGCAGAACGGGAGCTGTATCACATACTCTGGACTGGAAAATTTACCCTTAAGTTTGTTCCTGAGGGTTTCTAACAATAAAATGGAAACTTCCTTGCCTCTGTAGAGCTTCTGCTTTAGAGATGCACAGAATTTTAGATCTGGGAAGATGTATGAAGGTCAACTATTCAGTCCCTCATTTTAGAAGACCTAATTGCCCTTAACTTTCTTCTGCATGCAAAACAGAGAGAGTCAAAAGTTCACAGCAAAAGCGTGGTCCTGCCTTTAAATTCCACTTGTAGCAGAAGCCAGGACCTGCCTGCCACAAATGAGTAAGTGAGAGGCACAGAGAAATGTGTCAGACACCATCCATGCTTCTAGGGAGTGGGTAGAGAAGACAAGGCCAACCAACCTGCTTCCAAAGCCAGAGGAGGAGACTTTGTCCCTGGGTTTTCATCAGGTTTTAATTCACAATTTGAATGTAAGACAAGTGGCCATGACCTTCCACCCTGGTTTACCTCTCAGAGCTTAGAGTGAAAGTACAGGTGAGGCAAACACTGAGGGATCCACCCCCCCAAAGCATAAGACAGTTGCAAAGTTGTTTATTCACAAAAGCAGTAAAACCAAAGAAAAGTCTGTACTTTAATCAAATGCATGTCATTTGAAAGCCAAGTTTCCTAGAGTAAATTATGTCCATTTCTATTACCAGTGAAATATCTCTATCCTTTAATTAAGTGATCTGCAACACATGAAGTAATAAGATGCTGCATGTTTCAAAAATTATACAAATGCTTTGCAATCACTGGATTCTAAAAACGGTTTCATAAACTATCAAAAGTGCAAACTGGAAAAAGAGAAATAATCTCTTATTTTCATTAAAAATGTGTAATCGCATAGACGGGTGTCTAGAAGAATGCCCACCAAAACATAGAATATTTATCTCAAGGTTGTAAGATTTAGGATAATTTTCCCTTTCTTTTTAAACGTTTCATGTATGGCTTAAACAGTCTAAGTAAAAAATTCTTTTGTACTCTAAAAAACCAAAACTTGTATTTACAAAAGTATAGAGCTAGCTTTTGATTATCTCCAGAACTCTTGAGCTTACTGTTTGTGGCATGTACGTCCGTGTGTCATCTACTCAATCTCTTCTTAAACTTCCATTATCTGTTCCTCTTCAACCTCACTCTGATGGAATGCTCTTTTGAATCTTACTAATAATGTGTCCTTTTAAAAGGCTTGATGCTATTTTTCTTAATTGTCTCAGTTTTCTATAGTCCAGAAACCAACTGGCTATGTATTCCTTGAATATCTCTTCCCATAATTTTCAATGATGCTGAAATCTTCTCTTCCTCCTTCATCCAATGTGAGGATTCCTTCCCCATGCTACCTCTGAAATGAGCTGGGTTACCCCCACACCCCTTCTCATCATTCACTTCTTTTGTACACCCATCCAGTTCCATGATTCTAACCACTCAGGATTCTACCCCATAGAAAGTGAGAGCCCCTGGGTGCCAGGCATTGCGCCAGGTGATGAGGATCCAATCCCCAAGAAGACATGTTGTCTTCAAGGAACTTATGAAGAATGGACAATGTTAGGTTATTCAGCTTGCTAAATTGAAGGGTAGAATCGCACTGAGAAATGCAAGGAAGGAAACCTAGCCCAGCCTGGAAAGTGAGGAAAGCCTTCATTAAAGAAATGATCAGTCATTTCAGAAACAGAGCACAGTGCAGACAAAGGCACAAAAACATGAGACGGCACAATAGACAGTGGGAGCTATAAGCAGCCTGTTGGTGATGAGCCTGCAAGACAGGGATGCCCACAGAAGGCAGATAACAGAGTGTCTTGTGTGATATGCTAGTGCTATGGACTGCCTTGTGTCTCCCCAAATTCATATATTGAAGCCCTAACCCATAATGTGACTGTATTTGGGGATAGGGTCTTTGTGGGAGTCTGAGCCAGCAGGGAAGCTCTTTACGGAAGTAATTAAGGTTAAATGAAATCATAAGAGTAAGGTCCTGATCCAATAGGATTAGTGCCCTTATAAAAGGGCCACCAAAGGGGCTTGCCCTCATCTCTTTCCACCATGCGAGGGCACAGTGAGAAGGCAGCCTTTTGTAAGCCAGGGAGAGTGTACTTGTAGAACTGCCGACACCCTGATCTTACGCTTCTAGCCTCTAGAACTGTGCTTAAGCCAACTAGTCTGGTATTTTGTTATGGCAGCCTGAGCTGACTAAGGCAGTGAGGGAGTCTGGACTCCATCCTGCAGAGCAGGGATTCTTCACAGGGAAGTACTGCTGCCAGGGGTATTTTGGAAATTTGAGAGGGAGGTTTTGTGTGTGTGTGTGTGTGTGTGACTGTCACAGCCATTGCCAGGTGCTATTGGCATTTACTGGGTGAAGGCCAGGGGTTTAGATGTTTTCCGCTTCGTGGAGCATTCTCATGCAGTGAAGAAATATCCGACACCTACCAGACATTTATGTAGGTGAAAAACATGTTTATCCTTTCTGGGTCCAGAACCAATCTTCACTTTATACAAAAATACCAAGTATTTCAATATAATTTAATATACATTGAACTTTTTCATGAATGTCACTATCTGTAAATAGAGGATAAAGTATTTTAAAATGTTTTAACATTATTCAGAATTTCAGAAATCGTGTTGCTACAATTAAAGTGACTCTTGGTGTTCGTGTTTTGAACGTGTATGCCAGTATCAGTTGGTACAGATTATTGTCACAGGTGGTGGGTCAACATATAGATGTAAACATCTACCTACTTTATCATGCCTTTTAATATTTTGTGTCTGGGCATTGATTATTGAAAGATAAGTACTTTATGTTTTTATTTTATAATACAATTAGAAAGAATTCTAGTTTTTTGCATTGTTTTGTAGTAAATATGTACAGGAAGGTTCTACTTCTCTGTAGATTTTATTTTAGGATAATGAAAAGAACATTGTTGTAAAAATAGGAGGATTAAGAACTGCTGCTATGGAAGACTGGGACCTTGTGGAGAATTTTAAGGCAATGATTTTTTTTTTAATGTATCTTAATCTGAAAAGATTAAGATACATTAATCTGAAAAGTAGATACATTAATCTACTTAACTTTTTCCTCTCTTCCCAAGGGTTCAGAGGTGGGTAGGACATAAAAGTCCTTCTTCCTACCTCCCTCTCACCAGAGGGTACTGTTGCCATGGGAAATCTGTCCAAGCTCCCTCTTTGAAAGTCACTGAATTAAGGCCTTGGGCTTGACTGTAGGGGCATAGAATGAACCTGAGGAGAGGGAACCACCCATTTCAAAATTGTGTTAGCCAGCCCCATCAAAACGTTGCTCCCTGCTACTGTCAGTCTCAAGAATTTTGGTAACCTGAAGAACCTTCTGTCCCTTTTCCTGAGGTTAAACTTCTTTCAGGATGAATGAAGTTCTGGGCTCATGGGAGCCAAGAGTGTATGTGGCCATGCTGGTTTTGTATTTGGCAAGGATAACAAAGTGATCAAGGTGTCTTTCAGCCACACTAAGTCACACAGCAATAGCTCTGTGAGTTGGTTACCAATACTACCTGAGGGTTACCAGTACTCCCAGCCACACCCAACCCAGCTTCTTTGCCCAAACCTAGCTCTATGACTATGAAGATGCCTTGATGCTGGGGATTCTGGCCCACCACTCCCTCCCCTCTCATCAGTGCTGCAGCTGGAGCCACCTGTGTTGCAGACTAGGCCTCAATTCCTTGAAGGAGGAGTTACAATTCCAGTGGATTTCCAGGAGATGGGGGTTTGTTCCAGGTTATGACAATGGATTCATTGGCATGGGCTGAGCTTTGATTGCTAGACCAGGCTGATTGTCTCCATCAGGGCTGGCATTTCAGATATACTTCGCTCATGGTTGGGTTAGTGACCCAGGAGACCACATCCATTAAGAGAGGTGTGAGGGAAATCCTGAGATGCTAGGACCATTGATCATGTGCTTCCTATACCATACTTCAGTCTTCACCTGCCTGGCTAGAGGTCCATGACTTGACCTTCTTGTAAATGAGCTACCCCTTTTCTTCTTTTCAGACTTCAGCTAGCATGAGCTAGGTTCTCCCACAAAGCTCCGTGCCACCTCTGTGCCATTGGTTGTGAAGAACCATGCCACTTATGAGGAAGCATATTCTCCAGTGCTTGTCTCCTTGCCCTTATTTGCATCACAGATAAAACTATGTGATTGACTTAGAGTTCATCTTCAAGGCAAGAAAATAGACAAACTCTTTTAGGATTCACAAGTGCATTGACACAGATTTAATAGAGTTTTATTGGGCTCCCAACCACTTTGGAGAGAAACATAGTATTCTGTGTGAAGACCAAGTTTGTGCAGCTCTGCTTCCGGAAATAGATGATGGCCTAAACATGTCTTTTAACTGGTGTCAATTTCCCTGATTCCTGAGCTCCTGGATCGGCTCTTGGGATGCCCTCCAGAGATGTTTCAACCTCATCTAATTTTGGAAAGATGATAAATAGAAGGTCTTGCAGACATGCCTTGTCTAGTGTGAGTATATCCTAACACTATGTGTGGAGGTTGTGGTCCCTTCCCCAACCCCCAACAGGTTCCTTTCAGGAATGAAGGATTTATTACCTTAGCTGTTGGGTGTGCTATCAAAAATACTCTATGGCTGTTAGTCTCCTTCAGGTTTGCTTCGGTGAAGAAATGTGAAGAAATCACATTGCTCCGTGCCATATTCCATTCCTAGCATGGTCAGCATTCAATGTGAAGCAATAAAGGCCTTGCCCTTTCTAACCAATGTGGTATGGCTAAGGGAGGATCCTATCTTCAGAGTAACCTAGCAGATCAGCTGAGGCTTCTGTTAAGACTGTATCGCAGATGAGCTTCTCTGTCTGGCCCATCTTGCTCCTTTCCACAGGTCTTGATCCCAAGAACACTACCTAATAACATCCTATTTGCCATTCTTTGCCCCAGAGAACACAAACTTCAGTAGCTGGTGCTAGGAGTGCTCTGAGAAAGCGGATACTGAGATGAGATTTTGGAGCTGGGTCCCCTACCATGGTGCTGAACCAGGACTGTATGCATTGGACTAACTTCCAAGGGTATTGATCAAGGGAAGAGGAGTATAGGTTTGGAAAATGGAGAGGTTATCAATTGGGATCGTGTTTCTCAGATGCAGCATTTAAACATCCTGGAGATGGTGCACACTAGTTACCAGGATGATCCTTAAGAGTTTGGGGAAAATGGTGGTCCATTCTAAGTGGGGCAGAAGTGCCAAAATTCTGTGCCTTAGAAGGAGAAAGATATTACAAGGATCAGAGAAGTGGGCATGCTGGAGTGGGTGTACCTTAAGGCAGAAAACCCATCAAGACTGTGTTGCCCTGGAAGGTTTGGAGGATACACCATTTACTCGAGCAATAAAGAATGTGCTGGTGAAAGAATCACAAAGGTCACTCGAAAGCTCCATCAACAGAACCCCTCTGCAGCCCTGGGGGTTGGTGGGTAATGCCATTACAGAATTAGACCCAATATAGTAATGTGGATAATGGGACTCTGAAACAACATAGACCAGGTGGCTCACTTTACCAACAGAATCCTAGTGGATGAAACGATGTTATGAGGGTCAAGAAGCGTTTTAACCCACAGTGAGTTATGGATATGGTTAAAGGAACATGGGGTCCCTAATGATAAATAAAATCAAGAATGGGTGATCAAGAAAGTAAGCAGTTTTGGTACATATGCACAAAGGAATATTACTCAGCCTTAAAAAGGAATGCATTTGAGTCAGTTCTGATGAGGTGAATGAACCTAGAACCTATTATACAGAGTGAAGTGAGTCAGAAAAAGAAAGATAAATATCATATTCTAACACATATATTTGGAATCTAGAAAGACGATACTGAAGAATTTATTTATAGGATAGCAATGGAGAAAGACATAGAGAAAAGACTTATGGACATGGGGAGAGGGAAGGAAAGGGTGAGATGTATGGAGTAACATGGAAACTTACATTACCATATGTAAAATAGATAGCCAATAGGAATTTGCTGTATGGCTCAGGAAACTCAAAACAGGGCTCTGTATCAACTTAGAGGGGTGGGATGGGGTGGGAGATGGGAGGGAGGTTCAAAAGGGAGGGGATATATGTATACCTATGGCTGATTCATGTTGAGGTTTGACAGAAAACAACAAAATCCTGTAAAGCAATTAACATTCAATAAAAAAAAAATTAAAAAAAAGAAATAAACCATCAGTTTCCCAGTTTTCCTGTATGGGGCAGTTCTCAGAACTAGAATATATTGACTGAAGAAGAGCTCAGGTATCCAGGAGGAAGGATTTTGCAAACAAATGTGTGTGCTTAGTCACTCAGTTGTGTCCGACTCTTTGCGACCCCATGGATGATAACTTTCAGGCTCCTCTTTCCATAGGATTGTCCAGGCAAGAATACTGGAGTGCATTGTTCCAGGGGGTCTTCCTTACCCTGGGATTGAGCCCTGGTCTCCTGCATTACAGGCAGACGCTTCACCATCTGAGCCAACAGGGAAACCAGAATTTTTACAATTCTGTGTTCTTGTGTTCAGTCGCTAAGTTGTAAACAATAATAATTCCCTATCCTTCCCAAAGGGACCTACAACCATTTACTGAGATAAATATATTCTTGGAAAAGAATAACATACATATATTTTGAGGACTTTTATATATTGAATGAACTGACATTGATATCTGGTAATCTGAAGTGACTTTATGGGCCCTGGTTAAAGTGAGAATATGTAAGGGGCAGATGATAAATGGAGACCTGGTCCACATCTGCTTCCCAGTGGGTCTACTGGATCCTGGACTATCCTGTGGTCATTTACTTTGTCCCAAGTGCACAACTGAAATAAACAAATTAGTAGTTGACACAACGTTCAAACTGAGGTGCTGGAGAAATTCCCTGGGACAGCGAGGAGACGAAACCAGTCAATCCTAAAGGAAATAAACCCTGAATATGCACTGGAAGAACTGAGGCTGAAGCTGAAGTTCCAGTACTTTGGCCATCTGATGCAAAGTGCTGACTCATTGGAAAAGACCCTGATGCTGGGAAAGATTGAAGGCAGGAGGAGAAGGGGGTGACAGAGGATGAGATAGTTGGATGGCATCACCAGTTCAATGAACATGAGTTTGAGCAAGCTCTGAGAGATAGTGAAGGACAGGGAAGCCTGGCGTGCTGCAGTCCATGGGATTGCAAAGAATCAGACATGACTGAACAACTGAACAACAACAACAACAACTTGAAAGGTTGTTGATGAGCCATGAAAGACACCGGGATTCTTGGCCTCCAGAGGAGAAGAATTCAATCCGGGGCCAGTGATGAGGCTTCATCCCTCAAAGCTTTTGTTTAATAAAGTTTTATTAAAGTATAAAAGAGATAGAGAAAGCTTCTGATATAGACATCAGAAGGGGGCAGAAAGAGTGCCCCCTGATAGTCTTTATCTGGATGTTATATAGCTACTCAGTTCAGTTCAGTCATTCAGTTGCGTCCAACTCTTTGCGACCCCATGGACTGCAACATGCCAGGCCTCCCTGTCCATCACCAACACCCAGAGGATACTCAAACTCATGTCCATTGAGTCGGTGATGCCATCCAACCATCTCACCCTCTGTCGTCCCCTTCTCCTACTGCCTTCCATCTTTCCCAGCATCAGGGTCTTTTCAAATGAGTCAGTTCTTTGCATCAGGTGGCCAAAGTATTGGCGCTTCAGCTTCACCATCAGTCCTTCCAATGAACACCCAGGACTGATCTCCTTTAGGATGGACTGGTTGGATCTCCTTGCAGTCCAAGGGACTCTCAAGAGTCTTCTCCAACACCACAGTTCAAAAGCATCAATTCTTCGGTGCTCAGCTTTCTTTATAGTCCAACTCTTACATCCATACATGATTACTGGAATAACCATAGCCTTAACTAAATGGACCTTTGTTGGTAAAGTAATACCTCTGCTTTTCAATATGCTATCTAGTTTGGTCATAACTTTCCTTCCAAGGAGTAAGTGTCTTTTAATTTCATGGTTACAATCACCATCTGCAGTGATTTTGGAGTCCCCCAAAATAAAGTCTGCCACTGTTTCCACTGTTTCCCCATCTATTTCCCATGAAGTGATGGGACCAGATGCCATGATCTTAGTTTTCTGAATGTTGAGTTTTAAGCCAACTTTTTCACTCTCTTTCATTTTCATCAAGAGGCTTTTTAGTTCTTCTTCACTTTCTGTCATAAGGGTGGCGTCATCTGCATATCTGAGGTTATTGATATTTCTCCCGCCAATCTTGATTCCAGCTTGTGTTTCATCCAGCCCAGCGTTTCTCATGATGTACTCTTCCTATAAATTAAAGAAGCATAGTGACAATATACAGCCTTGATGTACTCCTTTTCCGATTTGGAACCAGTCTGTTTTGAATCCAATTCTAACTGTTCCTTCCTGACCTGCATATAGATTTCTCAAGAGGCAGGTCAGGTGGTCTTGTATTCCCTTCTGTTTCAGAATTTTCCACAATTTCTTGTGAAACACACAGTCAAAGGCTTTGGCATAGTCAATAAAGCAGAAATAAACTAGCAGTCTGCTAATTAGAGAAAAGAAATGTTTCAAAACTGAGACTGGCACCAGGCCCCTCAGCCACAACATGCATTTTGAGATAACATTGGCATGAGGTGAGTTGTCCTGGGCCATAAAATGATTGACATGAATCATGGAGAAAGGCAGGTTTCCAAGCAAATACAGTCTCATTAACATAGCTTAAGAGAACATTTGCATGAGTAAAACATACTGGTTTGTAAAGTTGGTTCTGAGTCTTAGGCTAACCAACTTGAAGACTCTGTCATAGTTCATTAACATAGCTTAAGACAGTTCATTAACATAGCTTAAGACAAACATTTCCACAAGAAAAACGCGTTTGGTTAGCTCAAGGTTCTGCACTCAATATGCAAATTTGGATAACTCATCAGTGGCCACAGGACTGGAAAAGGTCAGTTTTCATTCCAATCCCAAAGAAAGGCGATGCCAAAGAATGCTCAAACTACTGCACAATTGAACTCATCTCCCATGCTAGCAAAGTAATGCTCAAAATTCTCCAAGCCAGGCTTCAACAGTACGTGAACTTCCACAAAGTCAAGCTGGATTTAGGAAAGGCAGAGCAACCAGAGATCAAATCTGTCAGATCATCAAAAAAGCAAGAGAGTTCCAGAAAAACATCTACTTCTGCTTTCTTGACTATGCCAAAGCCTTTGACTCTGTGGATCACAACAAACTGGAAAATTCTGAAAGAGATGGGAATACCAGACCACCTGACCTGCCTCCTGAGAAATCTGTATGCAGGTCAAGAAGCAACAGTTAGAAATGGACATGGGACAACACACTGGTTCCAAATTGGGAAAGGAGTACGTCGAGGCTGTATATTGTCACCCTGCTTATTTAACATATGCAGAGTACATCATGAGAAATGCTGGGCTGGATGATGCACAAGCTGGAATCAAGATTGCTGGGAGAAATATCAATAACCTCAGATATGCAGATGACATCACCCTTATGACAGAAAGTGAAGAAGAACTAAGGAGCTTCTTGATGAAAGTGAAAGAGAAGAGTGAAAAAGTTGGCTTAAAACTCAACATTCAGAAAACAAACATCATGACATCCTGTCCCATTACTTCATGGCAAATAGATGGAGAAACAGTGTCAGACTTTATTTTTTTGGGCTCCAAAATCACCACAGATGGTGACTGCAGCCATGAAATTAAAAGATGCTTACTCCTTGGAAGAAAAGTTATGACCAATCTTGACAGCTTATTAAAAAGCAGAGACATTACTTTACCAACAAAGGTCCATCTAGTCAAAGCTATGGTTTTTCCAGTAGTCATGTATGGATGTGAGAGTTGGACTATAAAGAAAGCTGAGCACCAAATAACTGATGCTTTTGAACTGTGGTGTTGATGAAGACTCTTGAGAGTCCCTTGGACTGCAAGGAGATCCAACCAGTCCATCCTGAAGGAAATCAACCCTGAATATTCTTTGGAAGGACAGATGCTTAGCTGAAACTCTTAATACCTTGGCCACCTAATGCAAAGAACTGACTCATTTGAAAAGACCCCGATGCTGGGAAAGATTGAAGACGGGATGAGAAGGGGACAACAGAGGATGAGATGGTTGGATGGCATCACTGACTCAATGGACATGACTTTGAGTATACTCTGGGTGTTGATTATGGACAGGGAAGCCTGGCATGCTGCAGTCCATGGTGTCACAAAGAGTCAGACAGGACTGAGTGACTGAACTGAACCCAGTTCAGTTGTGAAAAGTTAAATTCAGGTGGAAGCAGGTGTGGCCATGGCAATTCAGCATTTTAAAAGAAACCTCTTTTTAAATTTGTATAGAGAAGGGGAAAAAATCTAACACTTGTCGTTTGTTTCCTCCTGCAGCTTAAGAGAGAGATAAAAAAATGTCTGACACTTGCAGCCTATTTCCTCTGTTTGGAGACCCCTGGCCTTCCTCCCTGTTACCCTTCCAAACCCATATTGTTTCCTGGGCTTCTTGGATAAGAGCAGTCATAGTAGGAAAAGCTCAGTGGAGCCTCTGAAACTATCTTGGCTTAAGCCAAGAGAGTAAATAAAAAATAATATATCTGGGGGTTATAACAGAAACCAATAAGACCCTTAAAATATAAATACTATTATAGTTAAAGTAGATAGCTGACAGGGATCTGCTGTATAGCACAGAGAGCTCTGCTCAATATTCTGTAATAACCTAAATGGGGAAAGAATTTGAAAAAGAAACATGTGTGTGTATAACTGAATCACTTTGCTGTTCACCCAGAATGAACACAACAATGTTAATCAACTCTTCTCCAACATGAAATAAATTTTTTTAACAGAGTGCAGGAGTAGTGGTCCCCATCATATCTCTGTTTAATTCAGGGGTCTTGCTCCTGCAAAAATCAGAGAGATCCTAGAGGACAAGAGTAGAGTACAGTGAAAGCTACCAAATAAGTAGCCCCAATGAAGCTACTGTACTGGATGTATTATCTTTGCTGGAGCAGATCAACACAAATCCAGGAACATGATAATTTGCCATTGGTTTCGTGAATGCATTATTTTTTCATCCTTATCAGAAAAGAAATTCGGAGTCATTTTGTGTTTATTTGGAAAAAACAACAATATACATCTTCAGTCTTGCCTCAGGGCTACATCAACTCTCCTGGTCTTCATCATAATATAGTCTAAAGAGACCTGGGCTTACTAGACATACTGTGTGTGGTGACTCAAGGATGAAAGAGCAGATAGAACCGAGGAGGGTCTTGGAATGCAGGAATGGAAAAACCAGACCCTTATCATCCTTCCCTCCTCATGTTGTAACTATTAATGGAACAGTATAACCTGTGTCCCCTCCTACCCCATAGGGAAAGGTATTTGCCCTACTCTTCCCTCACCCAGGATACATGCCTCATCCAATCAGCAAATGACCCACAAGACCTTGATCCCACTCCTTGGACCCTGAGTATAACAGTGGACTAAGGACCCCTGTTCAGTGTCAGTTCTCCCTTGAGCTGGCCTGCTGGTCTAACAGTGTCTCCCATTCTAATAAACTTTGTTTCCCTTTCATTCTGTCTCATGTCTGGAAATTCTTTCCCAACCCATGCCCAAACCACAACATTTTTGGTGGCCCGTAAGGAGATTTTGGGGTCTCTTCCCCCACCTCCTTGCTTCTCCTTTTTCATAGGGACCCTCTGAGAAGAGGCAACTGCTGTGGAAACAACTGAGGAACTCCAGCCAGGGTTACCCTCTAGTGTATTCCAAAGGCCCCACTGCTCACTGCACCCCAGTAGCTGCCACCCAAATGGGTGAGGGTCTCTCCTTTTAACTTCTTTCCAACTGAGGTCTCAAATCAGATCAGATCAGTCGCTCAGTTTTGTCCGACTCTTTGTGACCCCATGAATAGCAGCACGCCAGGCCTCCCTGTCTATCACCAACTCCCAGAGTTCACTGAGACTCACGTCCATCAAGTCAGTGATGCCATCCAGCCATCTCATCCTCTGTTGTCCCCTTCTCCTCCTGCCCCCAATCCCTCCCAGCATCAGAGTCTTTTCCAATGAGTCAACTCTTCACATGAGGTGGCCAAGTACTGGAGTTTCAGCTTTAGCATCATTTCTTCCAAAGAAATCCCAGGGCTGATCTCCTTCAGAATGGACTGGTTGGATCTCCTTGCAGTCCAAGGGACTCTCAAGAGTCTTCTCCAACACCACAGTTCAAAAGCATCAATTCTTTGGAGCTCAGCCTTCTTCACAGTCCAACTCTCCAATCCATACATGACCACAGGAAAAACCATAGCCTTGACTAGACGGACCTTTGTTGGCAAAGTAATGTCTCTGCTTTTGAATATGCTATCTAGGTTGGTCATAACTTTCCTTCCAAGGAGTAAGTGTCTTTTAATTTCATGGCTGCAGTCACCATCTGCAGTGATTTTGGAGCCCAGAAAAATAAAGTCTGACACTGTTTCCACTGTTTCCCCATCTATTTCCCATGAAGTAATGGGACCGGATGCCATGATCTTTGTTTTCTGAATGTTGAGTGTTAAGCCAACTTTTTCACTCTCTACTTTCACTTTCATCAAAACCAACCAATATTGTGTGGGCATGGGTCGGGCACTTAAAAACCATTAGGGCTCCTGCCACATGAAGACTCCCATATGAGGATAAGGGGAACATGGAACAGATCATGCCACAAGGGCATCCGCCCCCAGCAAGACAACTTTTATGCATCGTGTCAGTGGTTGAAGCAAAACAGAGACCATTGTCCCTTGGCCACTGCCTCCCCGACAGGATTGTAAGTTGGATTCCTCAGTCTTCTTCCCTGTCACTTTCATTTCTTTCCCTTTTGGTCCAGATTGATTTACAGGAGCTTAGGTGTTGCCTGGGAGAAATATCAATAACCTCAAATATGCAGATGACAACACCCTTATGGCAGAAAGTGAAGAGGAACTAAAAAGCCTCTTGATGAAAGTGAAAGAGGAGAGTGAAAAAGTTGGCTTAAAACTCAACATTCAGAAAACTAAGATCATGGCATCTGGTCCCATCACTTCATGGGAAATAGATGGGGAAACAGTGGAAACAGTGTCAGACTTTATTTTGGGGGGCTCCAAAATCACTGCAGATGGTGATTGCAGTCATGAAATTAAAAGACACTTACTCCTTGGAAGGAAAGTTATCCCCAACCTAGATAGCATATTGAAAAGCAGAGATATTACTTTGCCAACAAAGGTCTGTCTAGTCAAGGCTATGGTTTTTCCAGTGGTCATGTATGGATGTGAGAGTTGGACTGTGAAGAAGGCTGAGCGCCGAAGAATTGATGCTTTTGAACTGTGGTGTTGGAGAAGACTCTTGAGAGTCCCTTGGACTGCAAGGAGATCCAACCAGTCCATTCTAAAGGAGATCAGTCCTGGGTGTTCATTGGAAGGAATGATGCTAAAGCTGAAACTCCAATACTTTGGCCACCTCATGTGAAGAGTTGACTCATTGGAAAAGACTCTGATGCTGGGAGGGATTGGGGGCAGGAGGAGAAGGGGACAACAGAGGGTGAGATGGCTGGATAGCATCACCGACTTGATGGATGTGAGTTTGAGTGAACTCCGAGAGTTGGTGATGGACAGGGAGGCCTGGAGTGCTGAGATTCATGGGGTCGCAAAGAGTCGGACTCAACTGAGTGACTAAACTGAACTGAACTGAAGTGTTGCCTCTGAGCCATCCGAAGAGTGCCTTCCATGTTTCAAAGAATTGCCAAATGGTGAGTCACCCTGTTACTCCCAGGAATCTCTCTTTCTCTGCCCGAGTCACATGGTGCCTTAGTTGCGTGGTTCTCAGAGGTCACCTCTCACTGGATGCAACTATTGGGATGGTTGGCCATTTTTGTGCCATTAGTTGCATGGAGACATCACTGAGACAGAAAGGGATGCCTTTTTGTCAGGCAATGATCAGTACCCCCATTCTACAGCATATAGGCTAAGGATGGATTCTGGTACATCTCGGGAGCCTCTCTCAGACACACTCCTTGGCTACATTCTCAAAAACTGGAAAATTTTGACCCTACACAAGGCCTGGCCCCAATACAAATGAGGGGACCAAAAAAAAACATGGCCTCTAAATGGCACACTAGCTTTTGCCAAAAGCAGGGAAGGGACTCAGAATTTCCTTATGTTCAGTCCTTCATGGCCCTCAGTCAGAATTTGGATTTCAGGGACTCATGCCACATGTATCTTTCTGTTTCCTCCCTATCTCCTGTTCCCCTCTGTTTCTCTCTATCAAATATCCCAGACAACCCCTACTTGACTTTTCATATCCAAATGACCGCTAGGAAAGAATTCTGAGGTTCCCTTTGGTCCGGGTCTTTCTCCTATTTTCAAAAGCCTGAGAGATCAAAAACTCTCCTAACATTCTAAAGAATTCCCTTCTAACTACTGTTTCTCAGGGTGGAAAAGGACCAAGCTTCCCCCGCTCCTGAAAATTCCCTTAACCCTTCAGATTCTTCTGATGGGATAAAGACCTCACTTTCCACCAGAGGGATGATCCAAGATTTTTATCAGCTGATCTGCCCCTGAAATCAGAGTCAATTTGAGCACTGTTTGGTCTATATTTTAGCTATAAAACTAGGACTACAGAAAGGAAAGGTGACTTTTTGACACAGAATAGCCGTGATATTTTTTAGACTCCAGAGAAAATTGGTTAAAATGAATTTGTTTCTTGGAAACTGCAAAACCGGTTCTTTTTGCATATGCAGTATTCTTGCCTGGAAAATCCCATGGACGGAGGAGCCTGGTGGGCTGCAGTCCATGGGGTCGCTAAGAGTTGGACATAACTGAGTGACTTCACTTTGACTTTTCACTTTCATGCATTGGAGAAGGAAATGGCAACCCACTCCAGTGTTCTTGCCTGGAGAATCCCAGGGATGGGGAAGCCTGGTGGGCTGCCGTCTATGGGGTCGCACAGAGTCGGACACGACTGAAACGACTTAGCAGCAACAGCAGCTTATTAAAAAGCTTGCCTAGGGAAAAGCTTGAAGTTAACCCCTTCCATGTCCCTGAAATACACAGCCCACCTTTGCCTGAGACCTCAGCCTTGGGCAAATTAGAACTTTAAAAAAGGGGGGTAGAGAGGGTGAATCAAAGAGACATTTTAAATCTCAAGTGGAAAACTATGCAATCTGTGTCTGTCTGTCTGTCTGGATTTATGTATGTCTCAGTGTCTGTCTATGAGGTTTTTTTTTTTTTTTTTTAATAATATTGCTTAAGTTGTAAATGAGTTCTGATTTAATTGGCATAAAGAACAGTAAGTGCTTACAAGTCAGACAATCCTAAATACAAGAGAAATTAATCTAAATGAATTTCAGATTCACATGAACTGGGAAATATTCAATATTAAATATCTAGTATTACTGTTTGTTTGCTAATCTAATATAGACATGTCTAAATGGCACCTGGTCCCATCACTTCATGGGGAATAGATAGGGAAACAGTGGAAACAGTGTCAGACTTTATTTTTTTGGGCTCCAAAATCACTGCAGATGGTGACTGCACCCATGAAATTAAAAGATGCTTACTCCTTGGAAGGAAAGTTATGACCAACCTAGATAGCATATTGAAAAGCAGAGACATTACTTTTCCAACAAAGGTCTGTCTAGTCAAGGCTATGGTTTTTCCAGTGGTCACGTATGGATGTGAGAGTTGGACTGTGAAGAGAGCTGAGCGCCGAAGTTTTTGAACTGTGGTGTTGGGGAAGACTCTTGAGAGTCCCTTGGACTGCAAGGAGATCCAACCAGTCCATTCTAAAGGAGATCAGTCCTGGGTGTTCATTGGAAGGAATGATGCTAAAGCTGAAACTCCAATACTTTGGCCACCTCATGGGAAGAGTTGACTCATTAGAAAAGACTCTGATGCTGGCAGGGACTGGGGGCAGAAGGAAAAGGGGACGACAGAGGATGAGATGGCTGGATGGCATCACCGACTTGATGGACATGAGTTTGAGTGAACTCCGGAGTTGGTGATGGACAGGGAGGCCTGGCGTGCTGCTATTCATGGGGTCGCAAAGAGTTAGACACGACTGAGCAACTGAACTGAACTGAAAAGTCATAAACATTAAGCATAATATTTTCATTGTGCGTAGGTTTATTACAAGTTAAATATTGTTATTGTTATTGTTATATCTGTTACAAGTTTGTCAGCAAGAAAAGTAACTCGAATGAAGAAACTTTTAAAAAAGAAAAATATAAATGAGCTTTTAGATAAACTGTTAAGAATAATTACACTTTAGAAGTGTCTGTCTAAAACAGTCTCTCTAGATTTTGGTAACCTGAATTTCTCAGTTCAGTTCAGTCACTCAGTCATGTCTGACTCTTTGTGACCCCACAGACTGCAGCATGCCAGGCTTCTCTGTCCATAACCAACACCCAGAGTATACTCAAACTCATGTCCATTGAGTTGGTGATGCCATCCAACCGTTTAATTCTCTGTTGTCCTCTTCTCCTACCACCTTCAATCTTTCCCAGCATCAGGGTCTTTTCAAATGAGTCAGTTCTTTGCATCATGTGGCCAAAGTATTGGAGTTTCAGCTTCAGCATCAGTCCTTCCAATGAATATTCAGGGTTGATTTCCTTTAGGATGGACTGGTTGGATCTCCTTGCAGTCCAAGGGACTCTCAAGAGTCTTCTCCAACATCACAGTTCAAAAGCATCAATTGTTTCGTGCTCAGCTTTCTTTATAGTCCAACTCTTACATCCATACATGACTACTGGAAAACCATAGCTTTGACTAGATGGACCTTTGTTAGTAAAGTAATGTCTCTGCTTTTTAATAAGCTGTCAAGATGGGTCATAACTTTTCTTCCAAGAAGTAAGTGTCTTTTAATTTCATGGCTGCAGTCACCATCTGCCGTGATTTTGGACCCCCCCCCAAAATAAAGTCTATCACTGTTTCCACTGTTTCTCCATCTATTTGCCATGAAGTGATGGGACCAAATGCCATAATCTTAGTTTTATGAATATTGGATTTTAAGCCAACTTTATTAAGCCATTAGTTTTAAGCCATTATCTTCATTACCTCCACCATCGTTTGGCCTCAGATCAAATAACAGGGAAGGAACACAGCCCCATCCTTCAACAGAAAATTGGATTAAATATTTACTGAGCATGGCCCCGCCCACCAGAACAAGAACCAGTTTCCCCCTCAGTTAGTCTCTCCCATCTGGAAGCTTCCATAAGCCTCTTGTCCTTCTCCATCAGAAGGCAGACAGAATGAAAACCACAACCACAGAAAACTAACCAATCTGATCACATGGACCACCGCCTTGTCTAAGTCAGTGAAACTATGAGCCATGCCGTGTAGGGCCACCCAAGACAAACAGGTCATGGTGGAGAGTTCTGACAAAATGTGGTCCACTGGAGAAGGGAATGGCAAACCACTTCAGTATTCTTGCCTTGAGAACCCCATGAACAGTATGAAAAGGCAAAAAGATAGGATACCGAAAGATGAAATCCCCAGGTTGGTAGGTGCCCAATATGCTACTGGAGATCAATGAAGAATTAACTCCAGAAAGAATGAAGAGACAGAGCCAAAGCAAAAACAACACCCAGTTGTGGATGTGACTGGTTATGGACATAAAGTCCAATGCTGTAAAGACCAATATTGCATAGGAACCTGGAATGTTAAGTCCATGAATCAAGGCAAATTGGAAATGATCAATGGCAAGAGTGAACATCGACATTTTAGGAATCACAGAACCTGAATTTTAGGGTTGTGCTAAACTGAGTAATGGAAGTTTATTGAATAACTAGGTCATTTCCAAAGAAAATAAGATTCTGAAACATTCATTACTGAACACTAGCTTCCGCTTACAGAGAAACTAGAGATTTTGGACTGTTAATGAATAATGTTGGATGCCATTCTGAGATGTTCTCTAGAATATTTTTTTAAGAAATTGTCACTGATATTTATGTTCACCAATCTATAGAATGCTAATATAAAGGTCAGTTCTTGGTTGCTTTAGGAAAGTAGGATGTGTGTTTTCAGTAAAGAAGGTATGAGGAATGAAATTACATTTTATGAAGGGAAAAGGAAGTAGGTATGACTTACAGGTGGCTGTTTCAGGATGGGAGAACAAAGTGATGGGTACAGAAATTGATAAGGTTTTATGGAAAGTGGACCCCAAGGGAAGAGTTTGGTACATAAATATGTAAGGGAAATGGGTAATTTCCTCAGTTCTGTCTCACCGCAGCAAAAATTTGAAGCGATGGACAAATCAGTGTTATAGCTCAGTTTTATTGGTAAGCAAAGGAAAATAGGCGTGAGAGTGGGCCAACCCAAAAGACACGAAGAAAGAAGCCCCGGCTCAATTTTGGCATCTCTTTTTATATGTTTTTTCTCCGCCCCCTGAACCTGCCCAACGTAAATTGGGCTAGCCAGGAGGGCTGTTTGTTTTACCTGAGGTCCTTACTATGGTCCTGGGACCTTCCTTTGTTCCTATTTTCAGGCTTTTTCCTTCTTTGTCTTTTAGCCACTGCCATTTTGGACTCCTTTTTTCTGTTCTAACTTCCTAACATTCCCCCCTCAAGAGATGGGAGGCCCAATTCTTTGGGAATAGGGGCTTCGAGGTCTCTCTGGCTACTTCCTGCAGAACTGGGATAGCAAGGAGCATTGAGCCTCGCCCTCTTGCTAGTCTCAAGCCTCAGAGTCCTTATAGCAGTGCCCATCTAAGGGTGAGTGATATTTTCCATGGTCAGCTGTAGTTTTATATATCCTTGTTAAACTGGCAGTGCATATTGTAGCCTGTTGACCTGGGCAGAGACAAAAATGGGTTAGACAATTGATAATACATGGAGCAATCATAAGCAGCATCAATATGGTGATAACAAGGATTAGCAAGGGCATTAGCCAACTCCAAATTCCCTACCGCCAGGAGAAGGATCCCCCAAAGAGAGACTGTAGCCACACCGAGAACTCTCCAGCTCTTTCTCTGAGGTCCTGTAGGATCTAGAATGTTTTTCTTGAAGACTGTCAGACTTCTAAAAAACTTAGCTGGAGGTATTTACCCAGAAACAACACATCTCATTCAAGATGGCTCAAGTCCCTCCTTGTTCAGGAATCAGGAGATCTATCTCCTATCTCTTTTGGAGTACAACCCCTGCCAAGCTGTTGGCTCTTTCGAGCTGTCCTGAGAAATCTTATCTCCAGGAACTTAATTTGGGGGGTGTGCATTATAATGGCACTCATTTGTGGTTCTGAATAGGTATCTGAGATCCTCTAGAGTCTCACAGGTGGATTGAGTGCCCTCTTCTGTTTTCTTCCACGGCTTGATCCATGAGTAGTGAATCCAGGAGTCATGTCTTGGAAACTTGACTGCTGTTGGGGTAGAAAGTATTACAGGGTAGGGGCCTTTCCATGTGGGCTGCATTTGAGCCTTTGGGGATCCAGAATTTAATTAGGACTTGAGTCCCTGGAACATATAGTGGTGGCTCTTTAGAATCTTTTGGGTCCTGGTTGACACCACACAAGTTTATATCCTGCTGGAATTGTCCAATGGCCTTGGTATAAAACTGAAGGGACTGAGCCTCTGGATCAAGAAAGAGGTCATTGACATAAACAAAAGGTCTCCCACATAGCATCTCATAAGGACTAAGACCAACCTGTTCCTTAGGGGCAATATGGGTATGGAGGAGAGCTATTGGTAAGGTTTCCTTCCATCCCAGGGAGGTCTCCTGGGTAATCATTTTTATCGCTGATTTTAAGAATTGGTTGGCTCTTTCTATTTTTCCTGAAGACTGAGGCCTCCGGGCACAGTGGGCACAAGTAATGCCCAATACTTTCGAGACCCCTTGGGTGACCTTAGAAGTAAATGATGTCCCATTGTCACTTTGCAATGACTTGGGCAGACCAAATCTCAGAATAATTTCATGGAGCAGTTTTTTGCCACCTCCTCAGCTTTCTCAGTCTGGGTGGGAAAGCCTTCAATCCATCCTGTGAAATATATCTATCATGACTAAAAGGTATTTATACCCTTGAGAAACTGGCATCTGGGTGAAGTCCATCAGCCAGTCCTCTCCTGCGTAGGTCCCACGTCATTGGATGGGCTGGGCCAGCTGGGGTCTTCGAGCTCCTTGGGAGTTGTTTAATTGGCAAGTGGAACAAGAGGAGACCACTTACCTTATAGTCGTTTGAAGGTCTGTTCCTCTGAAGGACCTTTTTAGTAATCTTTGGAGAACCTTCTTCTAAATGAGTTGTGGCATGTAAGGAGTTAACCAACTTCTACTGGAGGTCCCCAGGCAAAAAAAGAAGTTCCTCCTTTTGGAACCACCCCTTATGATCTTCTTGAAAACCCTCACTCTTAGCTTTAAGTGTCTCACCTTCAGTATATGAAGGAGTTTTGGCAAATTAGTCTGTGGAACTAAGGTGGGAATCTGTATTAGGTCATTGTAATGCTGCTCTCCTAACTGCCTGATTGGCTGCTTGGTTCCCTCAGGCCACTGCCGTGCTCCCTTTTTGGTGTCCTTTGCAATGGGAGACTGAAACCTCAGCTGGCAGATGGACTGCCTCAATAGTCTAAGGATTTGATCACCATATTTGATTGGGGACACTTTAAAGTGGCCTCTTTCCTTCCAAATAGCAGCATGTGCATGTAGCACCAGAAAGGCATACTTGGAGTCAGTGTAAATGGCTACTCTTTTTCCTTTTCGCAGCTCTAAAGCTCTAATCAGGGCTATGAGCTCAACTAATTGGGCTGAAGTGGCAAAGGTTTAGCCTCTGTGGTCTCAAAATTGGAGACTACTGCATATCCAGCTCTTCTTTTTCCATCCAGAAAAAAGCTGTTTCCATCAGTGTACCAGATTTCCTCAGGATTGGTTAGAGGATCTTCTGACAATCCCTCTTGAGATTTTGTCCAATGGTCCAAAGTTTCTAGGCAAGAGTGAAAGGGAAGAGAGCCCTCGGAGTACTCAGGAGGGTGGCAGGGTTAAGAACTTCACAAGGGGATATAGTCAAGCCTGGATTTTCCATCAGTACTACTTGATACCTGAGGACTCTTTGATCAGACATCCATAAATGGCCTCTCCCATTCAGGAGTTGTTTCACTTGGTGGCTGGTAAAAATAATTTGCCCCTGAGAGAGTTTTAAAGCATCTCTATTAGGACTGCAATAGCTGCAATATTTTGAAGGCGGGGAAAGATCTCTTCTCAATAAGGGAATAGGATATTCAGGGGCCACCTGAGTACCTGGTGGGAAAATATTTGCCCATCCCAGCGACAAAGAAGTGTTCAGGTGACTCTTTTGTAATTGTTTTTCCTGTATCACCCAAAATGGTACAAGTTTGGGAGGAGTAGGCTCTGGAGTAGGAGGTCAGGACAGAGTAGGTAGCCCCAGTGTCAACCAAGAAATTCTCGGACCTACCTGCCACATCCAGTTGCACCCTTGGCTCTAGCCCCATGTTGGTTATCTGTGACAGGTGCGCTGGCTGGAGCAGGATGCTTCACTCCTGTTGAACCATCATGAGGGAAGGCTTGGCGCTTGACCTTGAGGCTCTTGGGTCCCCAGGGCAGAGTGCCACCCAATGTCCAAATTGATGGCATTTGTAGAAAGCCATTTTAGGAGACTTGTCAAGGTTTGGACACTCTGGCTGATTGTCCTGGCTGTCTATAGATTAGGCATCTGCCTCATGCCTTGTCCTTCAAGGACTCGGGGTTTGCCATAGGGCTTCCCTGGAGGGCGGCCAGTATCTGGGCATACCTTATCTCTTTCCTTTTATCCCTTTCCTGGGCCTTGGCCTCCTTCTCCTGTTCTCTGTTATAAAAGGTATTGGTGGCTGTCTGGACCATCTCATCTAAAGAGGCAGCAGGGTCCTGCTGCTGTAGCTGCCTGTCCCTTGTAAGAGTCTATGTCCAGATTGGTAAACTTTTGGAGGGCCTCTTTTAGCCTTTTCAGAAAGGCAATGGTTCTCATTGGACTCCTGAGTTATTGATGAGACCAGGCATAGTCCAACAGCTAATAGGCTTCTTTTTATTTCCATAGGTGGGCTTCCTTAGGGGTGACTCTTTCTGAAACTTATCCTACCCAGTACTGTTGCAACCTGAGAGCCGGGCTCCCTGGATCAGGGTGCAGATCCCCAGGCAGGCTGAGGCATGACAGCCTCCTGGAGATCGAATCCCCAGGTAGACTGAGGCAGGTTGGACTCCTGAGAATTGGATCCCTGGGCAAGTTGAGGCATGTCGACCTCCTGGGACACCTAGATTGGTGGATCCCCGAGAAGGTTGAGGCATGACAACCTTTCAAGGACCAGATCCCTAGGCAGGTCAAGGTAGGTGGGGCTCCTAGGACCCCCGGACTGGAGTTGGGTGTCCCCAAGGTCTCCAGCATGACCAGGGTAAGATTAAGGGGTTGTAATCTTAACTCATTGCCAGTTTGTCCACTGCGGATGGGAATAGATACCATGAATTAAAGTAATCCAAGTCTGTGCCCTGAGACTAGGAACCTGGTGAAATAGCCATAAGCTTTATCCTCTTATTGCTCTGAGGAAATGTAAGTCACTGAATTTTTTCCCCTAGTCCTTCATAAGAACAGTTTACTATGTTTCAAATAGTAAACATTTCATTGTCATAGACCCACTCTAGGTAATAACAGAAGTAATGACACAGGAGTGGGTTACTGGTCCTGTTAGGGGCATTAAGAATATTTTAATAATAAGTGGGGTGGAGCAATGTTGCCTACAAGGGGGCAGGGTCCTGATTGTAGGAGTTAGTAAGTGGCTTACGAACAAATTGATAAGAGGCAACAGACCAGCTGTTCTGTAAAAGCAGAATGGAGATTTGATCCAGGGGTATGTTTGTAACTTTAGGAGACGGGTAGTAAGGGTTTGGGCCCAATGGCCTACAGGGCTAACTCCCAAAGTGGCAAACATTGTCCCTGGAAGCGCAGTTGCCCTTGAAGGGATGCCACCAACAGAAGAACTTCTAGCAGGCATTGTGTACCTGCCACCCGCCCTAGTGCATCCCCTGAGAGGTGCTGTTGTCGCATATGTTGTGGGAAACACGGAAGATGAAGGCCTGAATCTCTACAGGGATGGATATTATACAGTATTTCCCTCCCAGGGGCCAGGTATTTTCTGGTTGTCCTGCCGTAAGATTGTAGAGGCAACATTGTGGGCCTGGATGGGGCTCAGGAGAAGAGCATAAAACAGGAGTGATGGGGGCAGGGCACAACTTATTAAAAGTATGACATAGCCCAAGGTATAACATAAACTGATTAAAATCAAATGGGTCCAAGATGACAAGTCATATTCAACTAAACCTTGATCCTCAATCTGCAAGCTAAATGACACACCCAGAGGTGCCAGGACAGTTCCAAGTCACTGTCAAAAGACCTAGGAGTGAGTGGCTCCCCAATTGTTGGAACGACCCTCCCACTCATTAGCATATGAAATCACCCAGCTCTTGAAAACTAACCACACCACATTCCATGGCTGCTGCAGTCTCCTCTGTGATGGCCCACACCCTGTGGAGTGTACTTCTCTCTGAATCCGAACAAATCCATCTCTTACCTATTACTGTGTCTCTCTCACTGGATTTTTGTAATGAGACATCAGAGCCTGAGCTTCATTAGGTGACATCAGAGCCTGAACTTCACTAGGTCCTGAAGCCAGTCACCATGGGTTTTGGCTGGGCTCAAGTCCCAGGAGAGAGGAGCTGAAGGACGAGAGGAAAAAGCAGTGGGAAAAATGGGCCCTGCCAGAAGATCTGCTAAATACCTGACCTATGCTCACAGTTTTCATTGGCCTGATCCTTGGCACAAAGAAGATTAAGGACTGAAGAACCCCCATCTGCTTGGGCAACAGCTACCAGGGCACCGCAGATAGTGGAGCCTTCGGGATACCCTGGGGCATCCACTGCTGCTCACCTGTTCGCAGGTGGTTTGAGGAAACAAGAAACAAGAGATTGTAAAGGAATTAAGATTTTGTTAGCCATATATCCTTCCAGCCATAGGAGCGAGGACTTTCTACCTTAACCGAAGTCTTCTGGAGTCTGAGACTGAGCTGCGTGAGCTTTCTGCCAAGTTTGTTTTTGCTGTCCCGGTTTCCAGCACGGTAGGCTTCTTGTCACTTCCACTCCGCTGGGTTTTCTTCGTGTTCAGCTTCCACTTCGGGAGCTTTCACGGCGTTGGGCTTCTGCTGTGCTTGGCCTCTGCCTTGTGGGGGCAGAGCCGAGGTAGTTTCAGCCAGGTTAAATCTGAATCACGGCACCATATATGTCGGGGGAGTATGTAATTTCCTCAGTTCTGTCTTGTTGCAGCAAAAATTTGAAGGAATGGACAAATCGGTGTTATAGCTCAGTTTTATTGGCAAGCAAAGGAAAATACATCCTCAAGGCATGAGGGTGGGCTGACCCAAAAGATGCGAAGAGAAGAGAAGCTCCCAGCTCAATTTTGGCTCCTCTTTTTATGTTTTTTTTTTTTCCTCCTCCCCCTGAGCCTGCCCTATGTTAATTGGGCTAGCTAGGAGGGTTGTTTGTTTTATCCGAGGTCCTCACTCCAGTCCTGGGACTTTCCTTTGTTCTATTTTCGCGGGCTTTTCTCTTCTTTGTCTTTTAGCCACCGCCATTTTGGACTCCTTTTTCCTATTCTAACTTCCTAACAAATACAAGTTTTCTTGAGATGTTGAACTGCCTTTAATAATGGATTTTAAGTTTCTTTACCTCTGAAGTGATCTGTTCTGTTTATCTTTGAAATCTTCTTTGTTACTTTGGCTAAGTGAATATATAGTTTCACAGTGATCTATATGATTCTACCTGGCTGTTATAAACCCTTTTCATATTTATCGACAAAACTTCCTAAATAACTTGACTTCTAGCTGACTTTGGGGTGCTTCAGAGGGCCCCTGTGACATCCCAAAGAGCTATTAAACTACCTGGGTTCATTGGACATGTGAAATTATAAAGTCTTCTCAGGTTATACTGTATGGTTGATGTTACTAATAGAGATATCCTAAAATTATGTGGAATTCATATATCTCTGATATGCCCTGATAAAATGTGGTCACTTATAAGTCTAGTTATCATATCAAAGTGTTGCATATCACAGCAATGACCAGGCTATTTTGTCAATTGCAATTTAATCAGATTTTAAATGTTCCTTTTATGGCTTCACTCTGATGCCTTTGCAAGAATACTGCTGCTTCAAGATTTATGGAAAAGACTTTTCTAAGATTAACCAATAAACAAATTTTGCTTGTTTGTTATCTGGTAAACTGGTAACAGACTGTAATTTAGTCTACTCTCTGTATTAAGAGAACAAAGTTTTCTTAGAATGTAGCTTTTGATAACTGATTATTAATTTCTTTGCCTTTAAGTGATTTATATTTGATTTTAAAATCTTTTGTTACTTTGGTAAAGAAACATTATTTTAGATTATGGTACATGTAGACAAGCTCATTCTGCTTCTACAAAAATAAGCGCTCACAGTTAGACTTTAGCTATCCTGGTGTCCTTTAAAACATGGCAACAGTCTACTCCTAAATCAGGGAATTAAAAATGGGTGAGCAATAGCTGTAAATCAAAGAGCTAGGGCTATGGGAAATCCAAGATGGCCTCTTGGCTTTTCCTGGCTCCCTGAAAAACCTCATTTTTATTTGATGGATTAAAGCCTTCCCTGGCTACAGGGTTAATGCCCTCATAATGAAAAAAAATCATGTTTCACTGAATATCATTTTGTTACTTGTTAAACTAAGCTTCTAGTTTTGTTTACTAAGTGTTTACTAAGTGTTTCTCAGTGTTTACTAAGACTCACTTCTGAGATAGTTCCTTGTTGTTATATTGCTAAGAGATTTAGTTAAGTTATTAAAAAGGACACTCTAAGTTTGTTTATAAAGCTTATCTCAGTAACCAATCTTTGGATAAAGGTCAGATATTCCATGATGTACAACCAGGAGATTAACACCTGGCTACAATCATTTAACTAAGTTAGATGACCTGGGGTATACTAGGCTATGAAAGTTCTTGACTTTTAATTCTTACTTATGATCTTACTAATAACTGCTGCTGCTGCTAAGTCACTTCAGTCGTGTCTGGCTGTGTGCGATCCCATAGATGGCAGCCCACCAGGCTCTGCCGCCTCTGGGATTCTCCAGGCAAGAACACTGGAGTGGGTTGCCATTTATTCTCCAATGTGTGAAAGCGAAAAGTGAAAGTGAAGTCACTCAGTCGTGCCCGACTCTTAGCAACCCCATGGACTGCAGCCCACCAGGCTCCTCTGTCCATGGGGTTTTCCAGGCAAGAGTACTAGAATGTGGTGCCATTGCCTTCTCTGACTAATAACTGCTAGCTATATTATTTTCTATGTTGCTTGTTTCAGAAGATTGTTTCTTACATTACCAAATGTGTGACCGAGCCTGTGATAAAATGCTGATAAGCAGTTCCATATGAGATCAATGATTGTAATAATGTAACTCTAGATATGGGAAGAAGCAACAGGTGGGAATATTTTTCTGGACTAAGAGACTAGTAAGAGAGGTATGGTCCAGAGACTTTTGCTATTTGCAAGATCTGGTCCAGTAATAGCACACTGAGTGACCTGTCAATGAAATCTTCATTGAGCCTCCCCAGCACCATGGGACACAACTGCCATGAAATGCCCACAAAGCATGGTCAAATATGTGGCTCTGCAGGGACCCTGCTGACTGGAAGTTGGCACTTACTTGCCAATTATCTCTACAAAGATTACATCGTGACCACTGCAAGCTGCTGACCTTCAACAGCCCTTGAAAGGAGTTCACAGTGGAGATCAGAAATAAGACACTTTGTGCTCTGGGAAAAACTCAGAAGAACTGGCCTTCAGAGAGTCAGATGTTTTCAGCTAAAGATTTTTATGAGCCCAAATTCTTGCATCTTCTCATACTTAGAGAAACACTAATGTCATGAACCAATGTCTATTCCTGGTTCTCCTGTCTAGCTCCTCAGAAGCTTTTCTACTTCTATTAATCTTTGGGCCATGTATCTTTAAATTTCTTTTTAAGTTTGTTCCTTCTAGAATACAACAAATCTCCAAGTGATAGTTTGACACCAATATTCCCTGGCCAACACCCAGACAATGCCGAAACAAGCCACCATATCATTCCATGGACTCTCGTCTCCTGCTGTAAATTCACCCTGACAGGGAGCAGGCAAAGGGAACCCAGAGCCCCATGATGCCCCTGAACAGCCTGGAGAAGCCAAAGTGGTCATCACCCCTTTTCCTTTAAGACTGGGTTCCCAAATGCCTGAGAAAGGAAATATGTAGATAGTTAGACATGAGCAAGGTATCACAAGGGGCCAAAGAATTGGCTCTAAAAGAGAGGGAAGAATGTGGTGACCCAAGGACAAAAGTGCAGATAAAACCAAGGAGGGTCTTGGAATGCAGGAATGGAAAAACCAGACCCTTATCGTCCTTCCTTTCCCCTTGTTGTAACTATTAATGGAACGGTATAACCTGTGTCCCCCTCCTACCCCACAGGGAGAAGGTATTTGCCCTACTCTTCCCCCACCCAGGATACATGCCTCATCCAATCAACAAATGACCCGCAAGACCTCGATCCCACTCCTTGTACCCTGGGTATAAAAGTGGACTAAGGACCCCTCTTCAGTGTCGGGTCTCCCTTGAGCTGGCCTGCTGGTCTAACAGTGTCTCCCATTCTAATAAACTTTATTTCCCTCTCATTCTGTCTCATGTCTGGAAATTCTTTTCCAACCCATGCTTGGACCACAACACTGTGGAACATCACTTCAAGGGCATCATACTAATCAGACCATATGAGTACATAGTGGAAGGACATTGATGGCTTTGGTAAGATACATGTACTCCAGTGGGGAGGAGTTAAGCTTTGAAGCTTAATAAGAATTTAGGGGCCCACCACACTTTTAGGTGGCTAGTGGTCTGGGTTGTGCTAGAACATCCCTTTCAAAGTGAAAGCCACATTATTGATTATTTTACCTCCCACCCAGTAGCAATTCCATGCCTATTAGTATTGCTCCAATTAACGTAGTGGGTAACACAAAGACTGCCAGCTTTGAGAGAGGTCCAGAATAGGAAAAGACTCTGCATCCATTCCAGGTTGCAGAGTAAGGAGACTTACTGCTCTAACCATATAATCTGCAAGACACTGTGTCATTAGACATATCCCTGGTGGGATAAGACACTGTTTTGAGTTTATGACAAGCTTCAATGGGGGATTCATAATGTAGATCTCTTCAGTTCTGGGGCAAAGCCATGCCATCTTGAGTGTAAAATTATATACCTATCAAAAAATAACAAGCTGTGCTGTTGAGCCCTGATACTAGAGCACATGACCATGAGACATCAAATAACCATGTCACCAGAACTACTCTCCTGAGTATTATCAAGCCTACTAAACCTGAAAGTCAAATGAGTACAATATTAACCTGTCTTAAGATGGAAGTGTGGTACCTCTAAGATAAAGCCCAAGTAGGACCAATACAGGAATGCAAGCTCTGTGAGCGGGTAGCCCAGACTCCCGTGTCTTCTACTACTGTTGTGTTTGTGGTTTGCACCTTGGTTTGCACCCATGAGAGAATTCCTTAGGACCAGGAAGTGGTGAAGAATAAAGGCCCAAACTTGGTTCATGGATAAATCAGGTTAGGAATGTGGTATAAGCCAAAAATTGAAGGTGGCTGCACTATAGCCTCACTCAGGCATGGCTTTGAAAGTCAAATATGAAGGGAAATCTTCATAATGGACAGAACTTTAGGCAGCAGGCCTGGTGATCCACCTTTTGTAGATGGAGAAGCAACCTGAGGTTAGATTATACACAGTATACATGCGCTTACTGGCAGTGCTAAAAGACTTGGTTCAGTCTGTAGGAAACTGGAGATGAGAGAGTTTCAAGCTAGAGACAAGTAGACCTATGCGAATGGACAGAAAGGGGGAATATCTTTGTATTTCATGTTACTGTCTACCAGAGAGCATCTCTCACTGAAGAGACACTAAACTATTAGCTAATCAAAAGGACTTGGCAGCAGACGTCAGCTAGACTCTGTCATTGGCCACTCCGGTATTATCATAATTGACATGTGAATCAAATAGCCATGTTGGTAAGGATGAAGGCTATTTGTGGGCCCAATAACATGAGCTCTCAAGGTTGACCTAACTACTCCTGCTAGAAACAAAGGCTAATGCTGAATCCCCAGTGGCTTGTTAGATGTATGGATCTGGAAGCTAGAAAAGAAGGGTGTGTGGTGGTACACTTTTAGTACTTATGGGATAGGATTAGTATGTTATGGGGAGAGAAGATGGTACAACCTAGGGAGTAATAGCACTTAAAGGGCAGGCAAAGGGAGATAAATTTTAGATGGAGGCTGAGAAGGAGAAGTTAGATAGAAATCGAGAGCCAAGAGAGGAGAGCTTTATAAGGAAAAATATATAGATGAATTAGGTAAAATTGGGGTTAGAAAATATCCACTGGTTTTAGCAACAAAGAGGTTGTTGAAAATTTTGGCTAGAGCAATTTCAAAGCAAACTAGGGCAGACGGAACTTGAGATGTGATTGGAAGCTGAAGAAAGGAATTCAATGAGTGTTTGTTGAATTTTAAAGCATGATATTAGTATGGGGGAAAGAACAGAAAAGGTGGTACATAAAGAGGAAAGTAGTAAAGTTTCAAAGGATCTGCTATGGAAAAATAAGGAAGGTAACCAACTCTGTGCACATGTAAAGATCATCAAGTAGTGCCAAAGCCAAGCCAAAGTTGAAGTCCACAAATCTACACTGGCATCAATCGATATGGTTTAGATATATTTTCCACTAGGGGTGATTGGCTTCCGGGGGTGGAAGTATGGAATACATGTGATTAACCTGGCCTAAGAATTGATATGAAGGTAAAGGTTTTCACTGTGAGTGTCGTTGAAAGACAAACAAAAAAAATGGAACCAAAATGTGTAGGGTTCTGGCAAGTGAGATTATAGTGTGACTCACTGTGGTTGTGAGTCTTCTCTGGTGGCTTGGATAGTAAAGAATCTGCTGGCAATGCAGGAGGCCTGGGTTCAATCCCTGGGTTGGGAATATCTCCTGTAGGAAATGGCAACCCACTCTAGTATGCTTGCCTGGGAAATTCCATGGACAGAGAAGCCGGGCAGGCTACAGTCCATGGGGTCACAAAGAGTCAGACATGACTGAGTGACTAACACACTGTGGTGGGAAGGAAGGAAACCATGAGGAGGGGAGGGTCTCAGAAGAAGAGGGAGGGCCCAGTATTTAAGACCAAGAGTTTTGAAAGGTGGCGAGTGAAAGAGATGGAGAGGTGAGAGGTTATGGGCCGATACTGATGTACCAGAATTTATACTTTGGTCATTCACTTCCAACTGGTGGTAATGTCTACCTAGCACCAGTAGAGAGTGAAGAAGAGCCTTTTATGTATCACCAGCACCAGTAAGTCAGTGACCAAAGTGCAACAAATTCAAAAACCATTGAAGTGAGGAAAGCAGTAGAAGTTGAATAATTGTTGATGCTGACTGGCTTCCCAGGTGACTCAGTGAGTAGAGAATCCGACTGTAATGCAGGAGATGCGGGTTCAGTCCCTGGGTCAGGAAGATCCCCTGAAGGAGGGCATGGCAACCCACTCCAGTATTCTTGCCTGGAGAATCCCCATGAACTGGTGGGCTATAGTCCATGGGGTCACAAAGAGTCAGACACGACTGAAGTGACTAAGCACGACATAGATGCTGACAATACCCAGTTATTCAGCTTTGAGCTTCCCAGCAGATAAGGCACAATGGAGGATCCATCAGGTTATTTAGCTCTTATCTTATTTTAAAAAGTATCATATTGGTCTGAAAAGATGCTGAATTCTAGAAAGAATGTATTGGGGGAATAACTTTCACTATGACTTAGATGAAGCTCATGAAATTTGTTCTGGGGGCAGTTCTTGGACTGCAAGGAGATCCAACCAGTCCATCCTAAAGGAGATCAGTCCTGGGTGTTCATTGGAAGGAATGATGCTAAAGCTGAAACTCCAGTACTTTGGCCACCTCATGTGAAGAGTTGACTCATTGGAAAAGACTCTGATGCTGGGAGGGATTGGGGGCAGGAGGAGAAGGGGACGACAGAGGATGAGATGGCTGGATGGCATCACTGACTCGATGGACGTGAGTCTGAGTGAACTCCGGGAGTTGGTGATGGACAGGGAGGCCTGGTGTGCTGTGATTCACGGGGTCGCAAAGAGTTGGACATGACTGAGTGACTGAACTGAACTGAACCTGAGTTCTGTAACAGGCTTCTAACTATTCAAAGTGTAAAATTGTCATTTTTCTGTAAATCCCCAAAAGACAACAGTACAGGTGTGCAGATGAAATGTCAGTCATGTGCCTCAGATGTCATCAAGAGCCTCTGTACTGCTTGAACCCTCCAAATTTCATGATCTGCGGGAATTCAAAGCCTTCCCAGACATGTCTGCTAATGCACAGGTGGTTTCCGTTTCCTAAACCTCCCTTAACTCTTCACTTTTTCACTCACCACCTTTGCCCCACACCATAATGACTAAACCTCCCTTAACTTTTCAGTTTTTCACTCACCACCTTTGTCCTCCACCATAATGACCCCAAAATTAAATTCAGTCCTTTCTGCAGTTTTTGCTATTAAGATGACCACAAAGAAATTACTCAAATTAATCATTCTTACTTATGAGTCAAAATTTATAACTTAAGTCTTATAATGGATGGAAAACCAATGGATAGCACATAGAGTCTTTATCCATTCAGCTGCTGATGGACACTTTATTTCTTGACATACTCATAGAAAATTTTTTTGGATCGGTTTCCTGAAGCAAGGGAAATAAAAGCAAAAATAAACAAATGGGACCTAATTAAACTTTAAACTTTTGTTTCTGTCATATCTTGGCAATTGTAAATAATGCTATGAACATTAGGATGCATGTGTTTCTTCAAATTAGTGGGTTTTTTTTTTTTTTTTCAGATACATACCCAGGAGCGGAATTGCTGGGTCATACAGTAGTTCTCTATCTATCAGATCTAGGCCCTTAAATCTATTTCTAACTTCCACTGTATAATCATAAGGGATTTGATTTAGGTCATACCTGAATGGTCTAGTGGTTTTCCCTACTTTCTTCAATTTAAGTCTGAATTTGGCAATAAGAAGTTCATGGTCTGAGCCACAGTCAGCTCCTGGTCTTGTTTTTGCTGACTTTATAATCAATCTGATTTCAGTGTTGACCATCTGGTGATGTCCATGTATAGAGTCTTCTCTTGTGTTGTTGGGAAAGGGTGTTTGTTATGACCAGTGAATTAAAGCTCAACATTCAGAAAATGAAGATCATGGCATCCGGTCCCACCACTTCATGAGAAATAGATGGGGAAACAGTGGAAACAGTGTCAGACTTTATTTTTCTGGGCTCCAAAATCACTACAGATGGTGACTGCACCCATGAAATTAAAAGATGCTCACTCCTTGGAAGGAAAGTTATGACCAACCTAGATAGCATATTCAAAAGCAGAGACATTACTTTTCCAACAAAGGTTCGTCTAGTCAAATCTATGGTTTTTCCTGTGGTCATGTATGGATGTGAGAGTTGGACTGTGAAGAAGGCTGAGCGCCGAAGAATTGATGCTTTTGAACTGTGGTGTTGGAGAAGACTCTTGAGAGTCCCTTGGACTGCAAGGAGATCCAACCAGTTCATTCTGAAGGAGATCAGCCCTGGGATTTCTTTGAAGGAATGATGCTAAAGCTGAAACTCCAGTACTTTGGCCACCTCATGCGAAGAGTTGACTCATTGGAAAAGACTCTGATGCTGGGAGGGATTGGAGGCAGGAGGAGAAGGGGATGACAGAGGATGACACATCTGGATGGCATCACTGACTCGATGGATGTGAGTCTGAGTGAATTCCGGGAGTTGGTGATGGACAGGGAGACCTGGCGTGCTGCGATTCATGGGGTCGCAAAGAGTCGGACACGACTGAAAGACTGATCTGATCTGATCTGATCTGACAGTACTTCTATTTTTAGTTTTTTTGCGAAAACTCTAAACTGTTTCCACTGTGGCTGCATCAATTTACATTCCCACCAACAGTGTAGGAGGGTTCTCTTTTTTCCATATCCTTGCTACATTTATTTTTGTGTTCGTTTTTGATTATAACCATACCAACCAGTGTAAGGTGATATCTCATTGTGGTTTTAATTTCTATTTTCCTGATGAGATGAGCGATGTTGAGCATCTTTTCATGTACCTTTTGACCATCTGCATGTCCTCTTTGGAAAAATGTCTATTCGAGTCTTCAGCCCATTTTTAAATCAGGTTGCTTGTTTTTTTGATATTGAGTCATATGAGCTATTTATATGTTTTAGATGTTAACCCCAAACATCATTTGCAAGTCATATTGTTTGCAAATATTTTCTCTCATTCAGTGGGTTGTCTTTTCATTTTGTAATGGTTTCCTTTACTGTGCATAATTTTTTAAGTTTAATTAAGTCCTAGTTAAACCTAGTTTAATTAGGTTTAATTTGTTTATTTTTGCTTTTATTTCTCTTCCTTTAGGGAACAGATCCAAAAATATTTTTCTATGATTATATCAAAAAGTGTTCTGCCTATGTTTTCCTCTAGGAGTTTTGTGGTTTGTGGCCTTACAGGTTTAACAGTTTTTTTAATTCACTTGCTTATGCAAATGGGAACTTCCTTCTCTGTAAGAATTTTGTGCTAATCGATTGAAAACATACACACACACACACTCACACAACACGCATATATGTTCCTTTGTCACTAAGAGAACAGTTTACCAACCTGTCTCTTTGATGGTCCTCCTGTCTAGCCTAAGGAAACAGGAGAGGGGGACACTGAGGATGCTGTGTGTGGGCATAATAAAAAATTCCTACGGGGGCACAAGAACTTCACTATAGACGTCATTAAAGCTGTTATCCTTAGAGGAACTGGCAAGCGGCAGATGAGTTGTCACAACTTGATTCTTTCATTTCTGTAACAGGAATGATCTTGGCACAGTTTACAGGCAGCAAACTGTGCTTAGAAAATGGTGGTGTTTTCTCCTATGTATCAGAATAGATAACCATATGAAAGATGGTGTGATGAAGAGAAATGTTATACCTGTTACCAAGTGTATGTTACTTTAAACTCTTTCCTTAATCATATTCCCCCAAACTAACCAATAGTACTTTTATTACCTTACATAGATGAGTATTATTTGGCAAATTATGAAACAGTTTGTTACACTTTTTAAAAAGTTAATAACACAGCATCTGATTCTTTTTAATAAAAATTTTCTTCCCTTGAATGCTTTCATTATTTTTGTCTTTAGATTATAACCAGTTGTTCTTTCCACTGAATAACCCAGCTTTTCTAGTTTCTGGTTCCATGTAACTGGAGCCCAGTAGGCTTAATTACATTTGAAGATGACTTAAGTAGATGAACTTTGCCTTAGCTTGAAGATGTAAGCTTAACTGTGCCTTGCTATGCATTAGCTGCCTAATCAATCAATCAGTGGGCTACATGTGCTGCAGAAGAATTCGGCTGTGTGTTCACGTGAAAAATAATGGAACTGGGTCCAAAAGAATACCCAGTGGATTCTCAAATCATTAGTTTTGGATTAGGTCTTTACTTTGGCAACAAGTGTACAAATAAACAAGCATGACTGAAATTAATTTATTGCATTCAAAAGACATCTGTAATTCTGCAGTTACTCTGTGAGAAAGAATTAAACAATTTCATCTTTGACCACTTCCCTTCATATTTCAGCTAAACAAACCTCTCCTTCAGATCCTCTTTTCAGCTGATAGGAAAACAAAGGGCCTCATAAATAAGCCTTTGTGTTTATAAATATTAATACATATCAAAACACAAGGATGACATTAAAGTGTCATGAAAAGCCAGTTTAGAGACAAATTATAGACTAATGCTTCTTGCTTCAAGTGGATCTTGGGCATATGTGCCAAAGTTTTGTAGCACATGCTATGTGAGAAAACAGGAAATCATCTCTTTCCAGTTTTGAAATACGAAGGCTGGGGTACAAATCACCTTTCAATATCTTATGGATCCTGGGGAGTTACATTCAACAGGACTTTATTTCAATTGAACTATGACTAAAGAAAGCCAAAATATACTGTCTGTGAAGCTGTCATAGTGTAATGTGTCTTATTAGGCATACACTTGGCAAAGCTGCAGGGCTAGCTGACAGATGGGTTGGCCTCTAATGACCCAGGAACAGTAACCAAAGGCCAAAGGGAATCAGAAATAAATCAGAATAAATGACAATCCTGCTCCAATTGTTGATCAACATAATGTTCAAGGGTATTTACTGTGGACTCAGAAAGAAGAGTCTTGAGATTTCTGCCAAGGTCAGAAAATGCTTTAATCCCAAGTGATTAACTGGGAAAATGTTCATGAGTACCAGTATGTGTTATTGAAAGAGCCATAGGAAGAAGGGAAAAGGAGAGAAGGAAGAAGATAAATACAGGTGGCAGGATAAAAAACAGGGATGTGGGGCCATTTAGTGATAATAATAATAGTAGTAGTAATAATAATGGAAGGAGACAATCAGCAAAATAAAAAAGCAACCTATGAAATAGGAGAAAATATTTGCAAACCATATATCTGATAAGGGATTAATATTCAACATATATAAGGCACTCATACAACTCAATAGCAAACCCCCCCTCCAAACAAACAAATAAAACCAACCAAAATATCCACATAACCTTATTTAAAACTGGACCAAGTAGCTGAATAGATATGTTTCCAAAGAAAACATTCAAATGGCCAACAGATATATGTAAAGATGCTCAATATCAGTAATCATCAGAAAAATGTAAATCAAAACCACAATGAGACATCACCTCATACTTATTAGGATGGCTATTATCAAAAAATCAAAAGATAACAAGTATTGGTGAGGATGTGGTGATAAAGGAATCTTTACACACTGTTGGTGGGAAAATAAACTGATACAGCCATTATGGAAAACAGTATGGAGGCTTCTCAAAAAATTAAAAATAGATCTACTATATGATCTAACAATCCTACTTCTGGGTATATATTTAAAGGAAGTTAAGTTAGTATTTCCAAGAGATATCTGTACTTCCATATTGATTACAGCATTATTTAAAATAACGAAGATATGGAAAGAAGCTAAGTGTCCATCTACAGATGAATAGATAAAGAAAATGTGATAAACATATATATATGTGTGTGTGTGAGTATCTCAGAGTAAAAAAAAACTGCATTTATATATATTCTGACCTGGGAACAGTAACCAAAGACCAAGGGGATCAGAAATAAATTAGAATAAATGCCAAAACCTGCTCCAATAATTGACCAATGATATATATAATTTATATATATGATTTATAATGATATAATTTATATATTTATATCTGACAGATATATGCAGTTTTTTTGTTTCTACACATGAAACTTTTTGACACTTGGTATTGTTTTGAGAGTTTTATGGAAGTAAATTGAATGGAATAGGTTATATTTGCATATGTGCTCAGTTGCTTCAGTCTTGTCCGACTCTTTGTGGTTACATTTATTGAATATCTAATATATACTCCCTCTTACAGCAACATTATAAGGGGTTTTATCTGGATTTTACTGATAAGGGCCCTGGAGGAGGAAATGGCAACCCACTCCAGTATTCTTACCTGGAAAATTCCATGGACAGAGAAGCCTGATGGGCTGTAGTCCATGGGGTTGCAAAGAGTCAGACACGAACTAAGTGAGCACACACATGCACATAGATAGGAAGTTAAACCTCTGGAAAGTTAATATATTAAGAGATTTGCTCGAGTCATGCACATAACAGGAGGAGAGGTGGGCTTGAACTTGGGTCTGGCTTCAAGGCCTAACAACCTTACACTACCCACTCCAGAGAACCAACTCCCCTGACCACAAATTGAACTCACTGCATTGGTATTTAATTTTTCAAGATTTATCATTTTTAAAGTAAGATTTATTATATGAAAATGTCACCTTCTTAATGTGCTTTTTATTCCATAGGATATTATTTTCTAAATTCATTTAGGACTTGGAGGACAGCAAAATGATGTAGAGGACAGACATAGGGTTAGAAAACAAAGGGCGTGATGTCTGTTTAGTGTTGTTCAGATGATCTCATGGTATGTTATTTATGCTTTTATTTTACTTTAAATTATATTTAACTTACAGAGTTAAAGACATGAAATTAAATTGACTTTCAGAGTTAAAAATAATCTATAACTCATCCTGTTCTAGAACGTAGTTCAGGTGCCATGAATCATAGTTAGCTAAATGCTTCTATACTCCTTCATCTGTCCAGACTAGATTGTCCAGTTAATGGGGCCAGAGACAGTTCTAGCCATCTTTGTTTCTCCAGAAGTACTCAATAGTTCAATTAAAAAACATTTATTTATTTACTATGGTTGTGCTGGGTCTTCGTTGCTGTACCTGGGCTTTCTCTAATTGTGGCAAGTAGGGGCTGTTCTTCAGCGCGGTGCCTGTGCTTCTCATGGTGGTGATTTCTCTTGTTGCAGAACACGGGCTCTAGGGCACACAGGCTTCAGTAGCTGCAGCGCGCAGGCTCAGTAGCTATAGCTCGTGGGCTCCAGAAGACGGGCTCAATAGTGGCACACAGGCTTCGTTACTCAGATGAAGATTCCAGCATGTGGAATCTTCCTGGACCAAGGATTGAACCATTTTCTCTGCATTGGCAAGTGAATTCTTATCCACTGTACTACCGGGGAAGCTCCCCAGTAGTTCTTGATGTGGTAAGTCACCAACATTTGTTGAACTCATTCCTGCTGACATGACCTGACAGATGGAGTGTACAAAGAAGGACTTCTGTAGGAAAGAATTGTACTGATTGTTTACCAAGTGAAATAGGATATTTTAGAATCAAGGCTGGGCTTCCCTGATGGCTCAGTGATAAAGAATCCACCTGCAGTGCAGGAGACACAAGTTTAGTCCCTGAATTGGGACAATCCCTTGGAGGAGGAAATTACAACCCACTCCAGTATTCTTGTCTGAAAAATCCCATGGACTGAGGAGGCTGGCAGGCTACAGTCCAAAGGGTTGCAGAGTCAGACACGACTGAGCGACTGAGCACGGGCTCAAGAATTGAGGTTAGATGTATGATTCAAGTTCAGAAATCAATACTCTTTATGGGTTAGCAGATGACCCTTTTGAGTCTTTTAATATCAATAACATGTTGAATTAAAAATATTTCTATGTTTAAAACCTATTACTCTGTAAATTTTTCAGGGCCAGCAACTGTCATCACTACACCTTTACATTGTAATAGACATTATTATTTCTTCCCTGTTTTGGGCTTCCCTGATAGCTCAGTTGGTAAAGAATCCGCCTGCAATGCAGGAGACCCTGGTTTGATTCCTGGGTCGGGAAGATCCCCTAGAGAAGGGATAGGCTACCCACTCTAGTATTCTTGGGCTTCCCTTGTGGCTTAACTGGTAAAGAATCAACCCGTGGTGCTGGAGACCTGGGTTCAATCCCTGGGTTGGGAAGATCCCCTGGAGAAGGGAACAGCTACCCACTCCAGTATTCTGGTCTGGAGAATTCCAAGGACTATACAGTCCATGGGGTCACAAAGAGTCAGACACGACTGGGCAAATTTCACTTTCACTTTTGTAAGGGGACAAAAGAGGCAAGTGCCCTGAAAGTACATGAGCTGTTTTTTGCCCTAGGTTTTGCTTTTATCTATCTACAAGTTTGTGAGTGTTCATGACTGCCTTCTGCCTGTTTTACTTTTCATTTGTTGGCAGATTTATTTGTATTTTCAGAAAATAAAAAGGGCACTTCAAAGACTTTGGTCTTACCTTATTCTTGAATTATTTTTTTGCTTTCACAATATGAATGCTATATTAAAGTGGAAATTAAAATACAATGTTCTGTTATATATATTTAAAGTTATATTATCTGTGACAGTGCAAGGCACATAGTAAATAATAAATAACTGTGGATTAAGAGATCGATCATCATAACTATCCTCTAGTTATGCAGAAGCCTTAGTTCTGCAACTCACTGTTGACTTTGGACAAGTTATAGCATGCCTCCAAGTTTCAGTTTTGGCATCTGAAAAATAAAGAGAATAGAGCAAACAATATATAAGAACCATTGAAACTTTTTAGCATCTTCTGATCGACTGCAGAGAATGGGTTAGTATCATTACCTCTGATTTTCCACTAGGAGAGTCAAATTATATGTATTTTATGGGATAGATGAGTTTAAAATCCATTTTTATCTTTTCTGCTTTTCAGAGAAAAGGTCAAATTCAGGGAAAATTATATTAGGATTTTTTGGTAGTATCATAAATACTCTTTCTTCTTCATCCATTTAGGGTAGGCCTAAGGCTGGAAGCATGGATTCTTTCTGGCATATCATTTCACTAGTGGGGTAAAGGCTTTCAGAAATAGCACTACTCTCACTGATATTCAAGCTATCCTGACTATAAAAAAATTTTTTTAGCCTGCTAAAATTGCCCAATAAGTTTAAGAAACACCTGGCATGAACCTGACTTTAGATGAAATCATAAACTAATCCAAACACAAGTTAACTTGGAATGAAATTAAACCCCGTCATAGTGAACTCCTAACGTCTGTGAAAGTGCTTGCTGTTTTTCAGATGGGTGTTGGGTGGGAAGGCCACCTAGCTACAAATTATACTGTAAGAGTTTGTGGGTCTGTAAATCATTTCTAAAGGATTGTTGGTGATATTCTTCTGTTATACAGAAAAAATTTCCAGCAAGAGAATTACCAGGGTTGATATCTGATATCAAGCAACATGAAAAGGAAAAATGGAAACTTTTTATAAATGCCAATAAAAAAATCACTATTTCCCCCTTCTTTTTAAGATGGATAATTTAAACGTGATTTCTTTGAAATTTTTTTGTCCCTGGGAAGCATTTTTCTGACTCTGGTCATATGTGATCAACGATGTAATGTGCTCCAAAGATGGAGATGAATTGTAGAAGTCAGACAGGAATTTATTTTAAAAGCTTAGACTACCCAGAGGATCAGAAAATATACCTTGGGTTTCTAGGGATTCTGGAAAAAGAACTTGGATTATGCTGCTAGCAGTAGGTAAGTAACATTCTGCATACACAACTGCAATATGCTGACATCTTTACTGAGTTATAGAAAAATCTCCCTTAGAGCCTTAGGTAACTGTTTGCTCTAGCACACTTATTGTTGCTGTCTACAATTAGCAATATAATCGTTGCTAATCACTGGTAGATGATTCTAATCAAATGTGCAAAATATGTTTTGAATCCATTTGAGTATCATATTGAAATCAATATGTCCTGACTTGCTCCCTTCCATGCAAATGTATGGGCTTCCCGGGTGGCTCAGTGGTAAAGAATCCACCTGCCAATGCAGAATACACAAGTTCAATCCCTGTGTCAGGAAGATCCCCTGGAGAAGGAAATACAACCCACTCCAGTGTTCTTGCCTGGGAAATCCCATGGACGAAGAGCCTGATGGGCCTGAGTCCAAAGGATCTCAAAGAGTTGGATACAACTGAGTGACTGAGTACACATGCACAAAAATGCCTAAGTTTGGAATTAATGTTTGAGTATATGGTTACAGATTAATATTTAGATTTTAAAAGAAAAATCTATAAATAATTTAAATAAAAACATCTCATGAGTTGCTGAATGAATGGTTGTTTATATCTTATTTTAAAAAGATATGTTGGAAATCAGTACTATTTTAAGAATTATTTTGTGTAATGTGTTCTAGTTTATAAATAAAGTTTGTAATACATATTGGCTGCAGCTAAAATAATACAGCATTTAATCACTTCATACAAACAGTGCATTGAAATGAAGCATTTTGAAAACTGGAAAAAAAAAAAAAAAGAAAGATGTGTTGTAGTCATATAATTTGCTCCAGTATTGTGTCCTGCTATCAAAAGAGAACAGCAGATATTTGGAGATTCCCTTGCCTTCTCTGGACAGCTTGACTTTTGGAGATTTTTGTTCTCAAAAGTTATATACAATTCTGGAAGTTTATTGCATGCTAAGGTAAAAGCCTTTGCAGTCTCTCAAAAACAAAGACTACTTTCTAAACTGGCCATAGAGAAATTTGCAACTACTCAAGTCTGAAGTGTGGTTTGAATTAATGTGCCATTGATTAGTAGGCTCCCATTCCCTGAATTCTGCAGGCAGCCCATTCTGACCTTGACTCAAGGAGCAGAAGGGTGATTTGCATTTACATTAGAATTTGCATGCCCTTGGATCAGTTGAGTGTGCAAAACATCACACATGATAGAGTTAATAGAGAAAGATGGGTGGATAGGTAGGTAGAGAGACTCCTAAATGGACAGAGGTCACCATAATTATTTTTGTGATGTGGATTGAATTCATCATAAGGAGAAATAATTATTTTTAAGAACACCTTCTCCAGCCAATCTGCAGTTTCTGGTATTTAGTGGAAATAATAGGTGCCTGGGACTTTCCCATGCCTTCACTAGTATCAGATGTTAGGAGACTTTTGCACCTCAATGAATTTGGCAGCAGTTTTGCATCAGGAATTTTGCTTGTCTCCGCAGAAAACTGCCCAGGTGTGGTTGGTACCTGTAATACTGGCATAAAATTGGACTTGAGTTTCAAGTGTTGGTTTGATCTCAGTCGTGGCTTCTCCTGTTTGTAATGATCTTATTGTGGCTACAGGAGAATCATGACTGAAGGTTATGTTGCATGCATCTGCTTTGTATAAATGCTCTGTTTCACTTGGAAAAAGTTCATCTGTTCAAGAGACCACATTTTTTGATGATTGTAGATGGACAAATGATGCTCTGGAACTTTAAGAGAGGATAAGGAAGTGTTTAGTTTTTCAGGGATAATTGAAAAACATCCCTCTCCTTTACATCAGATGTGGTTATCTTAGAGGCCCCTTTTGTTTGCTTTCTTCTTACTTAGAGCCAACATACACATCACTCTGATTTCCTGGAGTTTCTTCACTCCTCCTTCTGCCAAATTACATCCCAGTCTGCTTTCAAAACTATGCGGAAAACACACATCCTTCGGGGAGCTTTCTGCACTAACCCCACCGAGCTCCAGTCACTCTCACAATATTCCTGTTGGGCTTTAATTTTATATTTTAAGACTCAGACATTCATTCACTGAATCATCTAACATGTGCACCAACTCTATCCTAGGCCTTGTTTAGATGTTGGAGATATATTTGTGTAAAAAAATTTCTTTCCTCTAGGAGCTATAGTTCGGTAAAGAGGGTGTGATGGTTAATTTTGTTCCCATGGGTAGGTCAAGGCATCAAGATATTTGGCCAATACCAGTCCAGACATTGCTATGAAGGTATTTTTAAGATGAGAGGAGATGAACAGACTTTGAGTAAAGTAGATTATCCTCCATAATTTGGGTTGCCCCATCCAATAACTGAGGCCTTAAGAGAGAGTAAGGGAGGAAGAAGGCATTTTTGTCTCCAGGCTGCCTTTGGATTTGAGTTGGAACATCAGTTATTCACTGTTTCTCTAGTTGGCCAACCCACCTTGCAGAATTCAAACTTGCCAGCTCCTACAATTCCATGAACCAATTTCCTAAAGTAAATCTTTTCTATCTCTCTGTATATGGGTGTGTGCTAAGTCACTTCAGCTGTTTCCGACTCTTTGCGACCCTATGGACTGTAGCCCACCAGGCTCCTCTGTCCATGGGATTTTTCAGGCAAGAATACTGGAGTGGGTTGCCGTTTCCTTCTCCAGAGGATCTTCCCAACCCAGGGATTGAACTCTGGTAACTTATGTTTCCTTCATTGGCAGACAGGTTCTTTACCGCTAGCGCTACCTGGTAAACTATATATATATATATTTATATATAGTTGTTGTTCTTTAGTTGCTGAGTTGCGGACAACTCTTTTGTGACACCATGCACTGTCACCCGCCAAGCTTCTCTTTCCATGGGATTTCCCAGGCAAGAATACCGGTGAGGGTTGTCATTGCCTTCTCCGTGGGTGTGTGTGTGCATACATAGTGGTAAGTATTACCACCTGTCACATGGGAGACTGGGGTTCGATTCCCTGATGGGGAGGCAACATCCCCTTTTGGGCTTCCCTGGTGGCTCAGATGGGAAAGAATCTGCCTGAAATGCAGGAGACCTGGGTTTGATCCTTGGGTTGGGAAGATCTCCTGGAGAAGGGAATGGCTACCCACTCTAATATTTTTGCCTGGAGAATTCCATGGACAGAAGAGCCAGCAGGCTACAGTCTGTGGGGTCGCAAAGAGTCAGACATGACTGAGTGACTAACACTTTCACTTCACTTTCATATATATATGTGTATGTGTATGTAAATATGTGCATATATAATTTATATAGTGAACTACCACACAATTGCAGTCATCTCACATGCTAGTAAAGTAATGTTCAAAATTCTCCAAGCCAGGCTTCAGCAATACATGAACCATGAACTTCCAGATGTTTAAGCTGGTTTCAGAAAAGGCAGAGGAACCAGAGATCAAATTGCCAACATTCGCTGGATCATCAAAAAAGCAAGAGAGTTCCAGAAAAACATCTATTTCTGCTTTATTGACTATGTCAAAGCCTTTGACTGTGCGGATCACAACAAACTGTGGAAAATTCTGAAAGAGATGGGAATACCAGACCACCTGACCTCACTCTTGAGAAATCTGTATGCACATCAGGAAACAACACTTAGAACTGGACATGGAACAACAGACTGGTTCCAAATAGGAAGAGGAGTACGTCAGGCTGTATATTGTCACCCTGCTTATTTAACTTATATGCAGAGTACATCATGAGAAATGCTGGGCTGGATGAAGCACAAGCTGGAATCAAGATTGCCGGGAGAAATACCAATAACCTCAGATATGCAGATGACACCACGTTTGTGACAGAAAGTGAAGAAGAACTAAAGAGCATCTTGATGAATGTGAAAGAGGAGAGTGAAAAAGTTGGCTTAAAGCTCAACATTCAGAAAACAAAGATCACGGCATCCGGTCCCATCGCTTCATAGCAAATAGATAGGGAAACAGTGGAAACAGTGGCTGACTTTATCTTTCTGGGCTCCAAAATCAGTGCAGATGGTGATTGCAGCCATGAAATTAAAAGACGCTTACTCCTTGGAAGGAAAGTTATGACCAACATAGACAGCACATTAAAAAGCAGAGATATAACTTTGCCAACAAAGGTCCGTCTAGTTCAGGCTATGGTTTTTCCAGTAGTCATGTATGGATGTGAGAGTTGGACTACAAAGAAAGCTGAGCACCAAAGAATTGATGCTTTTGAACTGTGGTGTTGGCGAAGACTCTTGAGAGTCCCTTGGACTGCAAGGAGATCCAACCAGTCCATCCTAAAGGAGATCAGTCCTGGGTGTTCATTGGAAGGACTGATATTGAAGCTGAAACTCCAATACTTTGGCCACCTGATGCAAAGAGCTGACTCATTTGAAAAGACGTTGATGCTGGGAAAGATTGAGGGCAGGAGGAGAAGGGGACGACAGAGGATGAGATGGTTGGATGACATCACCGACTCAATGGACATGGGTTTGGGTGGACCCTGGGAGTTGGTGATGGACAGGGAGGCCTGGCATGCTGTGGTTCATGGGTCGCAAAGAGTCGGACACGACTGAGTGACTAAACTGAACTGAACTGAATTTATATAGTATATCAGAATATAAAAGTGTGAAAGAAAAAGTGGGGAATGTAGAGCAGGATAAGGGGTACTGGGAATGTTGGGGATGGGAATAGGCTGTTTTATTAAACAGAGGATGCCTCATTGAGAAGGTGAGATTTGAGAGACTATCAGAAAATAGTGGGAAGGTTAGCCAGGGGACTCCTGGAGAAAGTGCATTTCAAGCAGAGCAAGCAACTGGAGTAAAGATCCTAATGCAGGAGTGTATCTGGTGTGTTCACAGAATAGCAAGGAAGCTGGTGTGACTGGAATGGAGAGCATAAAGTGTTGAGTACTAGGGGATGTGAGCATGTAACAGGAAGCCAGATGAAGTAGAGCTTTACAGGCTCTTTGTAGAGTGTTGAGCCAAATTGAGATCTGATTCTACATTATGATTTTTTAAAAAATTATTTCTGGGAACTTCTCTGGTGGCCCAGTGGTTAAGAAGCCACCTTCCAATGCAGGGGATGCAGGTTTAATCCTTGTTTGGTAATTAAGATCCCACATGCTGCGGGGCAACTAAGCCTGTGTGTCACAACTAGAGAAACCCGAGCACTGCAACAAAGAGCCTGCACGCTACGATGAACACCTGGTGCAGCAATTTTTTTAAAAAAGTTACTTCTGTCTGATCTACCAAGAAGAGTTCAAGATCTCTTGAGGCCTAGGCTCTGAACTGGTATGCCATTACCTGGGGCATATTTTGTTAGTTGAAGCAAGTCATGGAGTGTTCATTGGGAGCAACAGATTATACATCTTGATAGGAAAAGCCACAAAGACACATTACAAAGGAGTACGATATAGTGAGGGAAATAATTGCCACTATTTTGGCAAACAAGCTGTAGTAGAGGCTATTTTGGATGTCCAGGTAAGAGACCGTGGTTGCTTGGACCAAGATAGTAGAGTGGAAAGTGAAGTCGCTCAGTCATGTCCAACTCTTTGCGACCCATGGACTGTAGTCCACCAAACTCCTCCATCCATGGGATTCTCCAGGCAAGAATACTGGAATGGGTTGCCATTTCCTTCTCCAATAGTAGAGTGGAGGTGGTGTGAATTGGTCAGAGCCCATATTTACTTTCATTGTTGGGACTGAAACATGATTTCTTGATGAAATCAAGGGTGGAGAAGAGTAAAGGAGAGGAGTCAAGGGTCAGTCTGAGGTTTTTGGTCTGAATGACTGGAATAATGGAATTGCTATACACAGAAATAGGAAGATTGTGTGTGGAGATGTTTTCTTGAAAGCAAGAATTAAATTTTAGTCATTTCAAATTTCTGTTAAACTTCAAAGCTGAAATGTGAAATAAGCAGTTTTATATCAAGACTAATGTTTGACAGCTCACACAACAACAACAACAGCAACAAAACTCAATCAAAAAATGGGCTGAAGACCTAAACAGACTTTTCTCCAAGGAAGACTTACAGATGGCCAAGAAGCACAAGAAAAGATGCTCAGCATCACTAATTGCTAGAGAAATGCAAATCAGAACTGCAATGAGGTACCACCTCATACCAATCAGAATGGCCATCATCAAAAAATCTACAAACAATAAATGCTGGAGAGGCTGTGGAGAAAAGGGAATCCCCCTACACTGTTGGTAGGAATGTAAACTGGTACAGCCATTATGGAGAACAATATGGAGCTTCCTTAAAAAATTAAAAATGAACCTACCATCTGACCCTGCAGTCCCACTCATGGGATTAGAGAAGACTCTAATTTGAAAGGACACACGCACCCCAATGTTGAGAGCAGCACTATTTACTGTAGCTAAGACATGGAAGCAACCTATATGTCTATTAACTGATGAATGGATAAAGAAGATGTGATGTACACACACACACACATACACATATACATATATATGTGTATTACTCAGACATATAAAAGAATCAAATAATGCCATTTGCAACAAGATGGATGTACCTAGAGATTATCATACTAATTGAAGTAAGTCAGACAAAGACAAATATTATATATCACTTATATTTGGAATCTAAACTACGATAGAAATGAACTTATTTACAAAGCAGAAACAGACTCACAGACATAGAAAACAAATAGTTAGCAAAGGGGAAAAGGGGAAGGGATAAATTACAAGTTTTGGATTAGCATATACAAACTACTATAAATGTAAAATATATAAACAACAAGGTCCTACTGTATAGCATAGGGAACTGTATTCAATATTTACATAAAATTATAATTAAAAAGAATATATACATATGTATAACTGAATCAGTTTGCTGTATATCAGAAACTAATGGAACATTGTAAATTAACTATACTTCAACTTAAAAAAATTTTTTTTTGAAGACTAACATCTGAGAGAGAGGTTTGGGCTGGAGTCCTCAGCAAACCGCTGATATTTACAACCATGGGACTGAATAATGTTTCTTTAGGAATGACTAAAGATGAAAGAATCAAATATTGAGCCTCAGAACGAATACCCTAATACAAACAGTAATACTGCAGTGTATTAGAAGTTCAGGAAAAAGAATAAGAACCAACAATGGAGGCAGAGAAGGAATAGCCAGTGATACAGAGAAAAAAAAAAAACAGATCAAAAGAGTGCAGTGTCTTGGATGCCAAGAAAAAGCAGCGATTTGAGGAGAAGGAAAGGACTACACCAGATGCTGCTGACGGGTCACCTGAGGTCATTGCCAGCCAGATCATTTGAGGATCCTAAAAAAAAAAAAAAAAAAAAAGGCTCTGGGATTCTCTTGTTAATTTTTCTATCAAACGTTTCCACCTTGGCTGTCCAAGGAGTGACAGCAGTAGTAATGGTAGTCAGGTAGCGGTGGCTGCAGCAGTGGCAGCAGGAACAGGACCAGCAGCAGTAGTGTGGTGGTCGTGGCGGTGGTGTAATAACAGCAGCAGTCGTGGTGGTGTTAGTGATAGTAGTGGAACAGCAGCAGTGTGGTGGTGGTGCGGTGCTAGCGGTGGTGGTGGTGAAGCAGTGCCCTGGCAGTCGTAGGACCAGCGTGTTAGTGGCGGCGGCAGTCGGGGAGTTGAGCAGCCCTGTCTAGCAGCAGCAGCGTGCTCCAGGCTCTGTTTCTCAGGCTCTGTGGAGATAATCTCCCTGCATCCTCGCAGTAATCCTTTTGTTTATGGATGAGGAAACTGTGTCGCGGGAAAGTGAACTAACTTCCCCACAGTCAGAAGGCCGTAATGTTATGGGTGGTGGTGGTGTAGTTGCTAAGTTATGCTCGACTCGTGTGACCCCGTGGATTGCAGCCCACCAGGCTCCTCTGTCCATGGGATTTCTCCAGGCAAGAATACTGGAGTGGGGGGTGCCATTTCCTCCTCCAGGGGATCTTCCTGACCCAGAGATTGAATTCGAGTCTCCTGCATTGCAGGGGGATTCTTTACAGCTGAGCCAGTGGGGAAGCCATGTTATGGGTTCAGAACTCAAACCCTGCCCTTCTGATTCCATGGCCTTTCTATTAACCACTCTGCTATACCAACACTCAGGAAGCAGGAACAAGGGCCGTCACAGTGCTGTGGTTCAACAGATTACACTTCAGGCCTCAGGTTCCATCATCCTTTATTATGAAAGCTAGGCTCCTGATTCTGTAACCATTTTTCTAGCATATCTTGTTCTTATTTATTTACTGAATTATTTCCATTTCAATCTAAAACCAGTTTGAAGAGCTTATACAACTTATACAGCATAAACAAATAAAGAATAAATGATGTAGTGTGGTAGACATCTTGCTTCCATCAGCCATTCTAATACCTGGCATACTTGTGGTAGGAAAATTATAACATTTATTGCTTCAAAATTTGCTCACCAACCAAATTCAGAAGGTAACATGCAAATTTTGACAAACGTGAATGGTAAATTTTCCTTTGACATTTAAGTATAAATAGCATGTTGAATTTTTTGCACTATACATAATCAAAATATTACCTGAATTATAAACACATTATAATTGTGGATAGCACAGCAAAAGAATAAAGTTTATTCTACCTCAAATTTAGCCTTAAAGTCATTTTTGTCTATGTCATGTTTCTCTAAAATAATACAAACAGGCTTCCTATTTTTTCTAATAATATAGAATGCTTCAACACAATACAAAAATATACCTTTGGCCACAGATTACTTTAGTTGTGGTGGCCATTTAAATTCATTGTTGCAAGTGATAAATTGGAGAAGGTTGTGAGAAGTTCAAGTGGAGATGGCTTCAGGCAGGCAGGTAAGCATCTGTAACTCAGGCACAGTGGTGCCCACTTATAGCAGTGTTATGGGCAAAGTGTGACTGCAAAGCCAGTCAAAGACAGGAGACACAGACGAACACAAATCCACTCTCATCATCAAGCTACTCCAATTGGGAATGAATATACGTGTGTGTGTGTATGTGTGTGTGTACACGCACATTCAGTCGCTTCAGTCCTGTCTGACTCTTTGCGACTCTATGGACTGTAGCCAGCCAGGCTCCTCTGTTCCTGGAATTCTCCAGGCAAGAGTGCTGGAGTGGGTTGCCATTCCATTCTCCAGGAGATCTTCCTGACCCAGGGATCGAACCCATGTCTCTTGTGTCTCCTGCATTGGCAGGAGAATTCTTTACCACTTCACCACCTGGGAAGCCCGTGTATGTATATATACGTGTATAAAAAGACCTCAAATTAAACATGTTTAAAATAGGACGTGCTCTGAATTTTTCTATTTGCTTTTAGTCTCTCAGCTGTCTATCCATTCTTCATATCACCACCAGAACAATTATTGAAGTTTGTGTGTTGTTTTTCTTCTGAAAGTCTTTTGAAAATAATTGCCACTAAGATCCATGGACTCCATGCTTGCTTGGGCAGGTTGACTTGCTAAAACAACAGCCGTTTATTCTTTGCCACCCAAGTGCAAAAGCTGGAAAACACATGCTTCTTGTCTCAGCCTCTCTTTCACTTGCAAGTGGCCACTGACTCATTTGTAAACAATGAGATATAAGACCACTGGAGATTCTTGGGAAGATTGATTTTCTGATAAAAAGAACATAGGTGGTTGTTGCTGTTCTTTCTTCCTGTTTCCTATATTGAATATGATCATAATGACTGTAGATCCGGCATCCATTTTGTCACCACATGGAGACAGATACAGGGATAAAAAGTCCCTAAAGATGGCAGAGTAGTATAAAGACTTTGGTCCTTGAGGATTCTGTTGAACTGGTGACACAACCCCGAGACTGCCTACTTTTGGATGTATTGTTAAGAAAACAATACATTGTGTTTATGTTTTAATCAGGTTTTCTGTTTCTTGCATATGATATTATTCCTAATTCAGCTTTGCATTCAAACACCTACACTATCTGATTTGAACTTGTCCTTCCATACATATCTGTGTTTTCTTGGCTACCTGATCACTATGTTTCAGAAAAATCTTCATTATTTCCATGTCTAGAACATGCCCTGGCCTTTCCTGCATCAGTGATTTGGCTCCTGCTATTTCTTCTGTGTGGAATTCCTTTCTTATTTTTTTTTTGTATTCTTCTGCCAACACTGCCCTCTTTTTGTTGTCTCTAGTCTTGCTGTATAGTCTTGGATGTCCAGCTTACATGTCACGTCCTTCATGAAGATTTTTCTGCTCTTACTGGAAGTGATAGCTTCCTTCTTGAATTCCCGTGAAACTTGGCTTCATGCAACCAAGATCACACCAAGTCCCATAATACAATTATTGATGTTCTAAATTGTAATCGTTGACTAAAATCTGACTCATATGTCATTATTTCTTCTTGGGGAGGGATTGAACCTAGGTGTTTATCTATTTTTCTAAATGAGTAGATAAATGAATAAAGCAAGTGAATTCTGGCTTTCAAAAGTGTCAAGTAGGTTGGGAGCAACAGACATGGAGAAGGGGTGAAATAGGAAGGATTCCATAAATAGCGTCAAAGAGTACTCACTCACTGTGAAGAGGTTATGAAAAGTTCCACCAATTTCAGGACAGCCTAATGAGGTTTTTGTAAATTTCAAGGAATGAAGCAATTCTTGTGTCTCAGGGCACATTTTGACTGTTGGGTAGTGCTTTTTTACATTGCTTTTGTTCCATGTAATGAGAATCGGGTACATAATTCTATATATTCTAGTAGGAACTCTGGGCCCAGAAAATATTCTAATAAAAATTATATTCTTTGAGGTTTTATTCACATGTTTTCTTCTTATTATAACCTAATATGCTTCTTAGAAAAACATATTTCATTGTTTTTGAGTCATTTCCCCATCTTGAGTTTATTAAACTTGAATTAAAAAATTATTCTAAAAACAAAGATCTGTTTTCTACACTGGAACTTGAAAAACTTTTGAAACTAAATAAAGTTAAAATTCAAAACATTAAGCAAATATAAATCTTAAAAATGGTAAGGTCTTGCCCAAATCAAACATAGACATTTATTGCTGCAACATGGGAGTCATTTCTGTCCCTTGGTCTTTTCTAGCTGAGGCCATTTGATTAATGTGATGTTAAATGCCTAATATTAGGTAATGAATTAAGTTACTCATCCTGTGCCTAGTCCCTTCCCACCCACTTGTGGAAGCAAAGGGTAGATGAGGATAAACAAATCCATGAGGGGAAATAAATAAACTTACACATATGTACAGATAGACATATCTATGGCCTTAGAAAAAGAGAGAAGGAAGGTGGGAGGAAAGCTTTGGGAGAATATGTTTCAAATATTTTCCTCTCTCTCTCCCTCATGTTTTATAAATATGTATTACGAGGAAGACATGCTTAGCAAACAAGGAAAGCCGACTATCACTCCCTAGAGACCGCTGTCACTGCTAGGTCTTGATGACAGCCAAAATTCTGAAGAAATATATTTAAATCGTAGACTTTTCTTTAAAAGTTAAGAAATCCAGAAAAGTCACAGGTCTTGATTACCGATTCTGGCACAAGCTCGGTAACAGTTTTTAGACATAATGTCCTCTCAGTTGTAAACCCACATATGGGTCCTTTGCTGGCCAAGTTGAGAGCCAATTTCTTCATACAAGCCTGGAACTTTATCTGCTCCTTTCAGATCTTTCAACAGTTTGCAAGGAGTCAGCCTTCCTTCTTTCCAGAAAGCAACCACCCATTCTTTCAACTTCATGTCATTAACATTACTCATCACAGTGGAGGAAAATACACGGGTAATCTTTTCTTTTTTTAATTTTGGAAACAGTCCAAAAGTTCCAAATTTCTTTCAAAATTATTTGAAAGTAATTTCCGCACCTGTGACTGTCAGTCTTTTCAGATGTTATTGGACGTTTCCTTACTTTGTTCATTCACTCATTCACTTCTTCATTCCACAAATTTTTGTCAGGCACCCACTATATGTCAGGCACTGGTCTTGACTCCGAGGGTATATCAGTGGACAAAATCCTAATGGAGTTTGCATTCTAGTGGAAAGAGATGATTATAAACAAATAAATGAAAAACAATATGCCAGGTAGCGATAAATGATACAAGACAAATAAGCAGATTATGGGGAAAGAGAATGCTAGGTGGGAGGGCTGCTTTGCACTGCGTGGTCAGTAAAGGATGCTGTGATCACTAAGCAGGAAGAAAGTGTGCACTATGCAGACGTCTGGGAAAAGAGCCCTTTAGACAGAGGATACAGGCAGTGCAAATGTCCTCAGGGTGCTGATGTGTTCAGGGAATGTCTTCAGCCTGTGTGACTGAAACAGAATGGGCACAGGTGTGTAGGGTTGGGGGAAATGACATTAGACAATAGAGAGCTGAGGCCAGATCAAGGCCTTGTTGTCTATATTAAGGCTTCTGGCATTTACTCCAAGTAAATGGGAAACAATGGAAGATTTTTTGAAGAGTGATATGATCAGATTTAAGTCTTAAAAAGACCGCTTTGGCTTACAATGTTGAGAACAGAATGTAGGGATCAAGTTCCTAAGCAGGGAGACCAACTACGAGGCAATTACAATAATCCAAATGCTAGATGAGTTCTTGTCTTCAGTTCAGTTCAGTCGCTCAGCTATGTCCGCTTCTCTGCGACCCCCATGAACCGCAGCATGCCAGGCCTCCCTATCCATCACCAACTCCCGGAACCTACCCAAACTCATGTTCCTTGAGTCGGTGATGCCATCCAACCATCTCATCCTCTATCGTCCCCTTCTCCTCCTGCCCTCAATCTTTCCCAGCATCAGGGTCTTTTCAAATGAGTCAGCTCTTCACATCAGGTGGCCAAAGTATTGGAGTTTCAGCTTCAACATCAGTCCTTCCAATGAATACCCAGGACTGATCTCCTTTAGGATGGACTGGTTGGATCTCCTTGCAGTCCCAGGGACCCTCAAGAATCTTCTCCAACACTACAGTTCAAATGCATCAATTCTTTGGCATTCAGCTTTCTTTATAGTCCAACTCTCACATCCACACATGACTACTGGAAAAACCATAGCCTTGACTAGACGGACCTTTGTTGACAAAGTTATGTCTCTGCTTTTTAATATGCTGTCTAGGTTGGTCATGAAGAAGGCAATGGCAACCCACTCCAGTACTCTTGCCTGGAAAATCCCATGGACGGAGGAGCCTGGTAGGCTGCAGTCCATGGGGTCGCTAAGAGTTGGATATGACTGAGCAATTTCACTTTCACTTTTCACTTCCATGCATTGGAGAAGGAAATGGCAACCCACTCCAGTGTTCTTGCCTGGAGAATCCCAGGATGGTGGAGCCTGGTGGGCTGCTGTCTATGGGGTCGCACAGAGTCAGAGACGACTGAAGCGACTTAGCAGCAGCAGCAGGTTGGTCATAACTTTCCTTCCAAGGAGTAAGCGTCTTTTAATTTCATGGCTGCAATCACCATCTGCAGAGATTTTGGAGCCCCTAAAAATAAAGTCTGCCACTGTTTCCACTGTTTCCCCATCTATTTGCCATGAAGTAATGGGGCCAGATGCCATGGTCTTAGTTTTCTGAATGTTGAGCTTTAAGCCAACTTTTTCACTCTCCTCTTTCACTTTCATCAAGAGGCTTTTTAGTTCCTCTTCACTTTCTGCCATAAGGGTGTTGTCATCTGCATATTTGAGGTTATTGATATTTCTCCCGGCAATCTTGATTCCAGCCTGTGCTTCATGCAGCCCAGCATTTCTCATGAGGTACTCTGCATATAAGTTAAATAAACAGGGTGACAATATACAGCCTTGACATACTCCTTTCCCTATTTTGAACCAGTTGTTCCATGTCCAGCTCTAAGTGTTGCTTCCTGACATGCATACAGCTTTCCCAAGAGGCAGGTCAGGTGGTCTGGTATTCCAATCTCTTTCAGAATTTTCTGCAGTTTATTGTGATCCACACAGTCAAAGGCTTTGGCATAGTTAATAAAGCAGAAATAGATGTTTTTCTGGAACGCTCTTGCTTTTTTGATGATCCAGCGAATGTTGGCAATTTGATCTTTGGTTCCTCTGGCTTTCCTAAAACCAGCTTGAACATCTGGAAGTTCACAGTTCATGTATTGCTGAAGTCTGGCTTGGAGAATTTTGAACATTACTTTACTAGCGTGTGAGATACGTGCAATTGTGCAGTAGTTTGAGCATTCTTGGGTATTTCCTTTCTTTGGGATTGGAATGAAAACTGACCTTTTCCAGTCCTGTGGCCACTGCTTAGTTTTCCAAATTCTTGTCTAAGAAATTTATAAATCCAGCCTTGTTTAGATTGGATGGTTAACCAAGATGGTCATCTCAAGGCCAACTTCTAGGCCTAGCATTTTCTTAGAACAGTGTGTCTCCTGCTGTGATCTCATTGCTGTACATGGACCAATGAATGTGTCCCTAATTCTCCTACACCCCACTCAGCTCTGTGACACTATTCTGGGGGAGGAAGACATTTGGCCTTTTGGCTCTCATGGAGACATGGAGTCTTCCTCTGGATTTCAAGCATTTTTGCAGGAACTTTGCATTTGTATCTTTCTCCTCTTCCAAGATGTCTCTCTCTTTTTTTATGAGTAATAAAAACTTTTTTTTATTGAGTATGGTTAATTTACAATGTCACGTTAGCTTCAAGTGTACAGCAAAGTGAATCAGTTATGTGCGTGCTCAGTCACTCAGTCTTGTCCGATTTTTTGTGACTCCATGAGCTACAGTTCATGGGGTTTCCCAGGCAAGAATACTGGAGTGGGTTGCCATGTCCTGCTCCAGGGGATCTTCCTGACCCAGGGATCGAACCCACATCACCTGCATCTCCTGCAATGGCAGGTATATGCTTTACCACTGAGCCATCTGGGAAGCCCAATTGGTCAAATATGTACATATATCCATTCTTTTTTTGATTGTTTTCTTATATAAGTTGTTACAGAGTATTGAGGAGCAGTTCCTGTGCCATATAGCAGGTTCCCGTTCAGTGTCTAGTTTATTTATAGCTGTATATGTATGTCAATCCCAGTCTCCCCATTTATCCCTCTCCCCTTTGTCCCTGGTAACCATAAGTTTGTTTCCCACATCTGTGACTCTATTTCTGTTTTATCAATAAGTTCATTTATATCATCCAAGATGTCTCTGATACTTCTATGTTTTAGGAATTCTCTGCCATTCCTTGGTCCATTTTTAAAAAATCTTCTTGATCTTATCTACAGCCCATTCAGTTTTGTGTTACCAAAGCAGGTCCTAGCTTTAGTTGGATCTCAGTTCTCCTCACCCGTTCTGAGTGGTGCTAGAGACTAACCTGTAGCTGATTTGTAGTGTGTGAAATTATCCTAGGGGCACTCGTGCCTCATTCTTAACATTAGCAGAATTTATTCCACTTCCTCTACCCTTCAGACCTCCTACAAAATTCCTGTTTCCAATCTGAGAGATGCCTCTGGTCCAAAGCTGCCTCTTCTCTAATTCTAGATCAATAATGATTGACAGGTCCTGAGCCTTCATTCCATTTTCAATCCCGACCACCTTCTCACATTACCTATGGCAGAAGTTGCTGGCAACCCATCAGCCATGTCAGCTCAGAGATATGTTTCATTTGGCCCCTATATAGTGCTGTTTAAAATTGTTTGAATAATTGCCAGTACTTAAAGATTATGAGATTTATATAATAACCTGAATTTTTCATTTCTCTTGAAAAATTGTTAGTCTTGGCCAAACTGGGTACACATGCTCACATGGCAATAGCACAGTGCTGTTCAGCAGCAGCTATGTCATGGGATGAGCCATGTGCACTGCAGTGCGTGCTCCCAGCCCCTGTCACTGCCACATCTCCTGCTTGCTGGTTCCTCTAGATATCTGAGTGCAAACCTTGGTCACTACCCTCATTCTCTCGTATCTCACTGGCCTTTAAAGTTAGCCTAGAAGTCCCCATTGCCAATGCAAACATTTTAAGGGTGAGAGTTATCTATATAAAAGCAGCAACAACACCTCCCAACACATAGAAAATAAGAGACGTGACTTTCACAGAGGAAAGAGCAACTGATGTCTTATGGCTTCTCAAAATGAGAGTCTAAATAGATATTGGTTGGTTATCCAGTTTAATGCAACCGAGGTAACCACTGAACATGCACTTTGACCTTCCGCTTACCCTAACCTTCTGCACCCCAAATCTGTTCTAGCAAAGTCTTCTGAAATAGGATTTATAGAAAGACCAGCAGTGCAGTAAAACTTTGGACAGAAATATTGGTGCCACATTTGTCATGGCTACTTCTGACCTAGTGCCAAAGTTTCTCTTGCCTCCTGGTACATTTTCAGATGTCTGTATGGTGACAGAAGAATTCTCCAATCTCTCGTTAGAGTTTCTAAGCAGTCTCAACTCTGTGGGGTAGAAATTTATAAAGAGTTTATTTCTTCCAGTCACCGCCTTCAACTGTGCCTCATTCATTCTCCATTTCTTGTCCCTTAATACCATCTGGGATCGATCCCATAAATTTCCAGTCATTTGAATCATTAAAACTCATTTATTTTAAAGCATCAGTCTCAAATTTGATTTAATCCCATCCTCCCTTTGTGATCTTTCTTGTGTGGTCCATGTATGAATCTCTCAGAGGGCCTTGTAGGACCTGTCCATTCCACAGTTCCCTGGCCAGGAGAGCCAGCTCTCAGTCCAATTCCTCCACCTCCGATTGGCTGGTACCCCACCCAAAACTTCTCGTTACTGGACCCCTGTTGCCAGGAGGTCACCACCATGGGCTGAGCAAGATGCCCCAAACCTGGCTACTTTCTGTGGCAACCACTTGACTCACAGTCAACTCACTCATCTTTGCCACCAAACGGTGGAAGAGGAGACTGCCCCCCATCTCCCTTCTGCTGTCTCTCTTTAGGTCCCCCCTCCAGATGGTCACAGGGACAGATGAGCCAGTTCACTGCCTAGGCAGATATCTCACCAGGGCATCCATCCAAGTGCAACCCCAGGCTGAGCCATTCTCCTGCAGTCTCACTCTCACTTGCCTTGGTGACCGGAAGGCCCTCCTCTTCTCCCTGGGGAAGGGGGAGAATCATCTTTCATTTATACCCGACAGTTTCCCCGAGGACAAGGAATCCATCGACTCTCACCCTTTCCTCTACCCAGTCCTCTGCCCTCCGGACTGGAGGATGGGAGACAGTCACTTGTGGGTAGGTCAGTTCTACAGACACTTTGTAAGCCCCAGGAGAGTTGTCTGGTCGACTGCTGGCCGCTGTTGTCAGAATACAGGCACTTTGTGATTTCACAAGCGGTGTTCTCTGTTGTTGGTGCCAAGCTTGGGAAAATCTGCTCAGTATCTGCGGCACCGTTGTATTTGTGCTAATTGCATCAGCTTGAGCACATCCAGTTGTGAGGGACAGAAAACTTGACCCCAAATAGATCTGCCAGCGAGGAGGTATATTGTGTTACTTAACTTCAGATTGTATTGATTCCTGGTTCAAATGGTGTTCTTGGGTCTCCAACTTCCTCGTGTTTTCTCTGGGTGAGAAGTGGTAGGTGGGGGAGTCTTGGGGCTCTTATGGAAACTCACTCGAGGATTAACTCATCAGACACCAGCAGAGGAGAGTCCACTTTCCCAGCTGCTCAAACAAAAGTCCTGGAATGTGACTTAGGTCATGTGCCCAGTCCTGACCCAGTCAGAGTGTTTGGAGGTGGCTGATGCCACTTTCAGAGCCAGGTGAAGATTGGAAATGACTTTTCTCCATCTCCCCCACTTCCCATGACATTCTTCAAAGGAGGTCATAGAGTTCCACATCTACCCTTGCTCAAACAACCTGAGGGTTGTCCTGCACTTTAGGACCTGAGGCTGAAATATGAGTCTGGCAATACAATGAAGTTATTGCCAGGTTTCAGTGGGGCATGAAGACTAATGGTTTAAAGTTTAGGACCTTGGAATAGTACAGAACTGGATCCAAGTCCTGGCTCTGTCGGAGCAAAGGAACGTGACCAGGTACACGTAAATTATCTGAGACTTAGTTTCTCAGTTTTCCCAGCTATAAAATGGGAATGTTAATACCCAAGTCATCGGGTTGTTAAGAGGATAAAATAAATTGTGCCTATTTCAATTATTATTGTATAATGCCTGACACGGTTAGGTGTCCAATAAATACTATTTTTATTGCTGAGAACTTCCTTCTTTGTGCACAGACACCAATACTATGGAAAAACATACCAAAGTAAGAAGGTTCTTGCATTTCCTAGAAGAGACTAACTTGACACTGTTGTCCCAGGGAGTAAGCAGATTTTCATGCCAATTTTCCTGTTATTCTTTGCACAGAGCAAGTGAAAGACTCAGTGTGAAAGATGGAGGATGGAAGAAATCTAAGTGTATGAAATGTTGTAAGCATCGGGGTGTGTGTATATGTAAACCAGGATGCTCATGCTAGGAGTAACCACCAGAGATTCATGAATCATTTTCAAAGAGCAACATCAGGTGCTTTGGAGAATCTGCCAAATTTTGAGTAACTTATGAATTTAGCAACACCCTCAGGCATTGCTGAGGCCTTCTACCCTTAGATTTGTTTATAAAACAGAGAAAATGGAAACATTTTTGTTTTGTCATCTAAAGCAAAGAAATCTTGCCCAAATTTCATATTTTAAGGAAATCGTAAACATATGAATAGAATCAATTCATTTCTAAAATGCATTTTGTATTTATTTTTAAAAATTAAATAATACTGGAATTAAATGTGAGAGATTATTTTTTATGTCAACTAGGAACTGCAGCTTTTTGAAACGTAAAATCTCACGTTTTGAGAGACAGTAACAGTGGAGGTGATTTTCCCAAGTAGAATATGTGGATTACGTTGAAATATATATGTCGTGCCTGTGTAAATGTAAAATGTTAACAACAGCCTATTCTGCATTCCAAAACTGAGCCCCTATTTGTTCTGAAAATAAGGTAGCAACTGGTGCCCTCTTGTGGAAATGATTATTTTAGCTATTTAGTTGGAAAGGAAAATCTACACAGTATTAAAGCATACCAATCATAGATATGTTTTTGCCAGACACTTTTGATGACTTTAAATTAATCATATGGTTTTGTTTAAACCTGAAGTCCAGGAGGAGATTTTAATATGTAGCACAGTGATGGTCCTCACAGATTTATTTACATTATGGCTTTTTTTCTTAAATAGATTTTGATCTGTTATCTGAGTTGGCTCTTCTAAGAACTTAAAAATTGATGAGGCCTCGTTTAGGTACATTTATATTTCACCTCAAAAAACTGAACCAAACAGGTGTGTTTAAACACAAATAAAAATACTTTTCACAAACTTTAAATGTCTGTGCAGCATCTCCCCTCCCAAAACTTCTCTTGATGGCCCTCCTCCAGGAATAGGTTTTGACCCAGCTCCTGAACCAGCTTTGATCAAATGGGAAGTCCTCCACCAATTTTAACCACCATGACCACCTCCATATTCTTAGCAGCTGGCTGTCCCTGCTGTATGTCAGAATGTAAAGAACAGTCACACTAGTCCAAGACTGAAAGTGATTCTCGGGCTCCAGAATTCTCTGGCATTCAAGGTATTCAAGGAGTGGGTGGCCAACTGCTTGGTAGGCCTACAGCAGAGAGCATTCAAGGTCAGTTATTTGGACTCAGTGATCTTCATCATCCTTTCCAACTCTGAGATTCTAAAGCTCCTCTATGTAATCCAGTCCTGCTGAATGAACTAATCTTCAGCCCCATGATAGCTGTGCAAATTTGAACCCATTCAGTGCAAGTCTGTATGTCCCTCTGGAATTACTCCATCAAGTATACTCTCAGAACCTTCACAGGGCCATTTAAAGTGCACGTTAATGGGGACACTGGAGCGTAATAGACATACTATGCCCTTTCACCATTATTTTTGAACAGTTATAAATAATCATGGAATATACAAATTATCTTTAGCAAAAAATTGTTAAGCATAATTACAAGTGGATGCCAATTCACATGAGAAATGGTAGAAGGCCTAGGGTCACATATTCAAGGGAGACATGAAGCATCCCAGGGGAGTAGTAACGTGTGGGTTTGGGGGGGCACAAAGGAGCCAGATTCAAACCCTGATTCTGTTATTTGCTAGATGAATGACCCCAGGTAAATGTCTGTGCTTCCTTCATCTGTAAAATGAGAAGGATTATACTTACCTCAGAGGGTTGCAGTAAGAATTCAATGATATAAGAAAATATGCACAGAGCATGGTATGTAGAAGGCTCTAAAAATGCTAGGTATTTTCACTTAAGGGACAGAAACCATACAAAAGTGGAGCCACAGCCAGAAAGGATCCTTGATGTTTAAGGCTTCATAAGCATTGAGAAAGAAAAGTTAACTGTTTCCTGTATATAGTTACACTGTATTCATTGATTATCCCTGATAAGCTTACCTTATGAATCAGGGAACTATCTCCATCTTCCCCCAGTATTTTATCTTTGATTATTGATCAGGGTATATTTTAATCTCTCAGCATTTACATTCACACAGTAAGCATTCCTAGCTGACTTAATTATATATCAATAAGAGCAGAGCACTGGAATTTGTACAACTCCCTTGGCATTTCATAAGGACATCTCTGAACTTGACAGCAAAAACTTTTAGTAAACAACAGCTTCAGGTGCCCATCGTGAAGGATCTGTGGAGAATCTTGATAGATTAGACCTGATTATTCCATAGTTCAAACTACTGGATTAGTCAGTCGTACAAACTGGGTGGTCACAGTTTATATATACAAAAGAATAATTTACGAAGTCTTAGTAGATTCAGAAGATACATAATTTAAGACAGAATTCTTTTGGAAAATGATATTCATAATTATTAGCTAAAGTGACGCCATCATGTGGCAAAAGCAAAACTAGCATGCACTCAGAGCTAATTCGGAGAGTAGCAATTTTGGACTGATTTTAATGAATTGCTTTTGATAATTGGATTAATTGATTATCATTAATTAATTTTAATTGTTGTTATTTCAAATATTTTACAAAATGAAACTTTATTACTGTTTCTTAGTGGGATGACTTCAAATGCATGTAATTCAAATGTGCATAAAATGTGAATAAAAGTGCATAAGATATGTAAAATAATTAAATGGACTCCCAAAGCTAAGTGAAATGTGAGGAAGTCTGGATAATGTTAACTAAGCATTAGATTGCTTTACTCTTTTTTAGAACTATACTAAATAATTTGATTCCTTGAGTAAAAATAAATATATAGACCTGCTAAGAGAATTGACCAGCATCAAAAATATAAAAGCAAGGTTTTGTGGTCAATATGGCAGGCTGAGTGCATGCAAATATAAAAAAAAAAATGAGAAAGATACAATACAGGAGGTTTAGATCAGGCTTCAGAAACCTAGAGCTGGAGAAAAAGCACAATGGTATATGGAATGAGAACACAGAGCAAAATAAGAGCTTTAAATTAAAATATATGCTTAGAAAGACTTTCCCAATGGCTCAGCGGTAAAGAATCTGCACACAGTGCTGGAGACGTAGGAGATGTGGGTTTGATCTGTGGGTCAGGAGCAGGAAATGGCAACCCACTACAGTATTCTTGCCTGAGAAATTCCATGGACAGAGGAGCCTGACGGGCTACAGTCCATGCAAAGAGTCTGACACGACTTAGTGACTGAGCACTGAGCACACACTTAGAAAGTTGAGTCCTGAATTCTTAGCCACCGGCCTTTGTATGCACAGAACTCGAAGCAGCTAGACTCTCATGCCCCGTGAAACAAACTAGACTGTACCTCTCTGGCTTCCTTGCCAAATACCATGGAAAAAGCTTCTTCTTCTGGTTAAGATAGAGTAACATGGGCTAGATTTATCCTTCTAATTGAAACAGCTAAAAAACAGAGCAAAACATATAAAACATATGAAATCTTAAGACTCTGAGAAGACCTGAAAGACAGACAGAGGTTAAAAAAAAAAAATACATTAGGTAAAGAGGAACAAAGATAAAGTAACATAAGAGAAAATAAAAACAAAATGCTGTAGAGAAATATCTTTAAGGCACCTAAAGAAAAAATCTACTAACCTAGAATTAGGTTAGTGTTCTATATGTTAATGAGATCAAATTGATTAACTGTTGTATCCAAAGCTATATGCCTGCTAAATTTTTTCTTCCTATATGTCTATTTCAATGTGTTAAAATCCTCAACTATGATTGTGAATTTATCTACCTTTGTTTTAATTCTGTAAATATTTGCTCTATGTATTTTGAAGTAATGTTATTTGATATATTCTAATTTAGAATTGTACCTTCCTCTTAAATTGACCCTTTTACTATGACATAATATCCTTCAACTCTTACACTTCTTGCCTTATAATATATTTTGTTCTCGAACTAATGATTGCCAGCAGGGAAGAATAGGGGGAAGAGATATTTAGGGAGCTTGGGATCGACATGTACACTCTGCTATATTTACAATGGATAACCTAAAAGGTACTACTGAATAGCACAGGGAACTCTGCTCCAGGTTATATGGCAGCTTGGATGGGAGGGGAGTATGCGGGAGAATGGACACATGTATATGTGTGGCTGAGTCCCTTTGCTGTCCATCTAAAACTATTGCAACATTGTTAATCGGCTATACTCCAATATAAGATAAAAGTTAAAAAATATATATATATTTCTATGTGAATATAGTCACACCAGGTGTTTTTCAGTTGGTGTTTGCACACTGTATCTTTCCATGCTTTTCTTTTTGTTCTGCTTGCTCTCTTCTTGAATACCAGTCCCTTGTGCCAGGGTTTGGAAAATACCCTCAGACAGAAACCTGGAATGACAGTGAGGCTCATTCCCCACACGTGCTTTCCTTCCTTTAGGGCCAGTTTCAGACAGCTGTTTAATGTGGCTGAATTCTCTTCCACGCCACTGTTTTTTCCTTACTATATAAGTGATACTGCAAGGGTCAGCAAATATGGCCTGAGGGACAAAGTGGCCCATCTCCAATTTTTATAACTCATTTTTCCTGAAACAAAGCTCTACTCATTCACTTCATATTGTCACCGGCTGCTTTCATGGCGCAACAACAGAGTCGAGCAGCTGTGACGGAGATCGGATGTTGGGATGTCTAAATATTTACTGTCTGGCTCTTTACAGAAAAAGTTTGTTGACCTCTGAGGTACAGAGAAGGAAAAATTACGTGTAGCCTGAGGGCATGGGGCAGGGTGACAGTTAGGGTTAGAAGAGATTTTCCTCAGCGAGGCCTGCCTGCAGCCTCTTTGGCCAAATCAGGCTTTGTTCTCTCCTCTGGCCCTTTATTAAAGGCCTTCAGCCAGGTTTACTTCCTAACGCAGGGCTGTCCTCTTTACGTCCAGGGATAAACTTGAGCTTCAGATCATTCTCAACCTCTAGCTGGATCTGGGCTTCTGGAATCTTTGTTCCTTTTAAGGAAAGACAGCCCTGCGTGTGCTCTTGCCCGGTATTCAGGTGTCAGTCAGTTCTACTCCCAGATTGCTGTGTGGCAAGTAAATTTGGCTCTCTTCTTGAGCACCTTTACGATGACGAGGACTTTGCCTGGCCTGTCCACCAAGGACTCTGGACTCAGCCTCTTCATGCATCTGCAACTGCCTCAGATTTCTTTTTTATTTCTGTAGCCTGTGGGTTTTCCAGTTCTACAGATTGCTGACTCACCAACTCCACTTCGGTAATGTTTTTCAGGTTTTTGTTTACTTCAGCTCTTCCTCTTAATGATTCCAGAAAGCTATTAGGAGGAGCTTTCCTAGCGCCCACACTGTGTTCCTTTACATAGCTTTGCTTTCCATTGGTTCACAACCCTTGTGCGAGACATTTTTCTCTCTCTCTTTTTTAACCAATTTGTTGTGTATATTTTAGATTTCACTAATGAAATTTTGAGGCCTGGCTTTATTCTGTTATCTGAAACTGGGAGATTCCATATTGGTTTTAGAATATGGTCAGTAAAGTACATATAATATTGGTAAAAAGCTCTTTTGTATCAAATTTCTTCCCACTTGTAAGATGAAGGATTTGTAATTAGAATTTTAACCACAAGGGGGGAATGTTTGTTTTGATTTTCTTTTCCTTAAAAAAAGGAAAAAAAACCTTTTATGTTGGGTTTTATGTTTGTGACCAATGAATAAAATCACACAAGTAGAGTATGATGTTTTTGTAAATAATTCTATCCGAATACAAAGCTGAATCAACAACTTTTTTGTATACTTACAAGGTGCAAGGCTCTCAGCTGGGCTGTTTATTAGTAAATGCTACAATGTGTCTTTACAAGCCAGTTGTACAGAAAAAAGCTTGGAATTCTGGGTGACTTGTTAAAAAGAGTAATTCTAGATGAGTTTATGTTGAACTAATAATTTAAAGAATAACTATGACATCATCTATTTTTTACTGAGAAATTTACATACCACCAAAAATATCTTAGGGATTCCCTAGTGGCTCGATGGTAAAGAATCTACCTGCAATGCAGGAGACCCCAGGTTCAATCCCTGGGTCGGGAAGATCTCCTGGAGAAGGGAATGTCAGTCCATTCCAGTATTCTTGCCAGGAGAATCCCCATGGACAGAGGAGTCTGGCAGTCTGTAGTCCCTTGGGTTGCAAAGAGTCAGACATGACTGAGAGAATAACACTTCTACTTCCAAAAATATCTTAAAGATATCAGTTAAATGACTAATGACTACAGATCTCCCACCACACTTGACTTCCTCAGAGATATTTTCACTTTCTACAAATTATGTTACACTTAATAAAAAGGTATATGTGGACTGAGATTTTAAAATCTATTTCCTCTATTTTTTAACATAGCATATAGGCTTCAACTTGCATAAAGTCACTGACGCTAAATAGCATTTCACGGAGAGTTCCTGATAGTGGGCCAAAAGGTATGACATGGTGCCTGGGACTAGATACTGTTTAATAGCTCAAAATGACAGCAGAAAATATTAGGGCAAAATAAGGAATCTATTAGCTTGCATAAGTGAAATATCCAAGGATCAGGCTTTGTCAGCTTTCTCTTCAGAACTGTTGTGCTCCGGTTGCTCAAAATGACTCCAAGCTGATGCAGGGTCAAATCTGAAAATGTGTGTGCATGTGTGTGTCTGTCTGTCTGTCTTCCGAATGAAAGTGGAATAAAATCCTAGCTGGCTTCCAGGACCTCCCAGGATCTTTAATGTTCAGATTCCCTTTAATCTCTTCAAAATCATCCCACCAGGATCTCCCACTTATATTTCAGGCACACTAGCTTCTCTTCTGTTCTTCAAATGTGCAGAGTCCTCTCCTACCCGGAAACCACTTTACCATTGTCCAGAAACTATTTCCCTGGCACTGCACAGGCTGGCTCCTCTCCTCCTTCAGGTCTCAGCTCAGCTCAGTGTTCATTCCCTTCTGACCCTAAGGAACAGGCACCCTGCTCCTCCCCTACATGCCACTCATCAAACTGTCCTTATTTGTTTTCTTACATATAGCCTATCTTCCTAATGAGAAAGTAAGCTCCATGATGCAAGGACCTTATTCTTACAGCTCACAGATGTATGCCCAGAGCCTAAATGACAACAAGAGCACAAAATAACACAAAGAACACTCAATAAATTTATTACTGTTAAAAATTAAGCAACACAGAAATTTACAAGAGGAAGCAAAAGTATTTTTTATATTATCCACAATTCTACTACCCAGATACGGTAACTGTTATCTGGTGAATGTTATTCCATCCCTTTTCTTTGGGCATTAAAGATATATATATATATATGATACTATATATCAATTTTCTTTTTAGATTTTATTTTCACTTGTACTTTATTTACAACAAAATAACTGAAGTGAAACTAAAGGAATTAAAAATCATCAGAATATTTACTTATAAGACATAGTCACCCCTAACACAGCCTTCTAAACTTAACAAGATTGTGAGAGCTATTAAGCATCTTGAATCAATGTTTTGTTGACTACATGTTCCAATTTGGGGGCAGTTTCTATTTTTTAACAAAATATTCTGATGTCATTTACACTTAATTCCATAATCCCACAGTTGTTTTTGGTTTATATTTAAATGGATTAAAATCTCACCTCCAGTTTTTTTTTTTTTTACCATTAACTTCCTTAACACTGAGTTTTAAAGTTTGACTACCCTCTTGATTGACTGGATTTCTGCCCAAGGAGATTTTTAAAGAGCTGTTGTTATCTGAGCTATTGTGCTTTTTGAGCTTTTGTGAGTTTAGGAGTGTCAATTTGTATTTTATCAACACCAGCTTGACTATATGTAATATTTTGGGTCATACTTTGCTCTCAGGCTTTTTTAGATATTGCACACCACCATCCTCTGGCATCAGATGTTTCAGACAGTCCTGAGGTCATTGTCATCACTCCCTTATTTTTCTACCTGGATGTGAATATAATTCTTTATACTTGTTTAGTTAAAGTTGTTTAGCAACTTTGCCAGAATATACCTTGGTGTTGTTGCTGTTTAGTCGCTCAGTCATGTTTGACTCTTTTGTAGTCCCATGAACTGTAGCCCGCCAGGCTTCTGTCCATGGGATTTTCCAGGCAAAAGTACTGGAGTGGGTTGCCATATCCTTCTCTAGGGGATTTTCCCGGCCCACGGATGGTACCTGGGCTTCCCTTGTAGCTAAGTCGGTAAAGAATCTGCCTGCAATTCAGGGGACTTGGATTCAATCACTGGGTTGGTAAGATCTTCCGGAGAAGGAAATGGCAACGCACTCCAGTATTAGTGCCTGGAGAATCCCATGAACAGAGAAGCCTGGCAGGCTATAGTCCATGGGGTCACAAGAGTTGGACATGACTTAGCGCCTAAACTACCACCAGGGATGGTACCTACCTCTCCTGCGTCTCCTGAGCATTGGCAGACCTATTCTTTACCATTGTGCCACTGGGAACACCCCCACCTTAGTGTTACTCCTTGTCAATTTCTCTGTCCGTGGGCTACTACTTGATAAGTCCAGTCTCATTTCCCACTACTTCCTTGCAGGAGCCACACCTACTTGGCCAACTTTTTGCCCTTCTGTGACGTCATTATGCTGCTTTATATCCCTCTGGCTTGGCAAAGGCTAGTAAAATTTCCTCATCCCTACTCCCACCCTGCCCTTTGCTGCCGATCCTTAAAGCAGATTTAGCTCAAGCATCTCTCTCCTCCAAGAGGACTTCGTAGACCACACTCCTCAGGTGACCAGCCTCTATCCCCCGCCTCCATTCCCACGAAATGAAGATGTAAGCCTAGTATATTCTATTCGGTGCACTGAGCTACCATCACTGGTTCATGACCGTTTCACATCCAGGACTGTGAGCTGCAAGGAGAGGGCCGCCTCGTTTATACTCACGTAACTACATAACTACCCAATTTAAAAGAATTCTTGGTGGTAAAAAGTTGGAGATGGTAGAGGAGTGCGCGGACAAATCACTAAGCAGATAGTAAACTACTCAGAAAAAGTATAAATGTATACAGGTCAAATGCCTTAAGCATCTAATGAACAGTAATTACAAACCGGAAGGTGCTGCTGCTGCTGCTAAGTCGCATCAGTCGTGTCTGACTCTGTGCGACCCCACAGACGACAGCCCACCAGGCTCCTCTGTCCCTGGGATTCTCCAGGCAAGAATACTGGAGTGGGCTGCCATTTCCTTCTCCAATGCATAAAAGTGAAAGTTAAGTCACTCAGTCGTGTCCGGCTCTTCGAGACCCCATGGACTGTAGCCTACCAGGCTCCTCCGTCCATGGGATTTTCCAGGCAAGAGTACTGGAGTGGGTTGCCATTGCTTCACCAGAAGGCGGGGGTAGGTAAACACTGTGAAAGAGAAGCCTGCAGGTGAGCGAGCGGAAAAGCAGAGTTTCCGTAACGGAGGAGGCAGGTGTCCAGGAAAGTCCAGGATCGGCTCTCCTGTACCTCGGCGCCTCGTCTGAGGATAAAGGCACGCGTGGTCTGCCTTTTACCCGTTGAATGACAGCCACCTCTCGCCCACCAACGCGACCCATCCGCGACCGAACACCCAACTCTAAGGAACCGCGGCGCAAACTCAGCTAGGTAAACAGCGGGGCGGAACCAGCTCTGCGCGTGCTGCGTAGGGGCGGAAGGGGCCGGCAGGTTGCGCCTGCGCGCTGCGCCACTTGGCGCCTCCGCTTCCGCGGCCGGGATAGCGGGCGAGACGTTCCTGGCGGGATGGTCCCCCGGTGCCAGGTAAGGGTGGGAAGTCTTCCCGAATGAGTCCGCCTTTTCCTCCACAGAAGCAGCCCTGCTCAGTCAGACCCCGGAGACTGTCACCGCGGTGGTGGCCCCTCCCGGTTTCGGAGGCTTTGCTGTGGCCTCCCCAAAGAAAGTCAAGTCGATTTCCGCGAACGCTAGTTACGCGGGTGACGGCCCAGAAGACCAGCTGGTTCCTAAACGCTTCTCAGATTATTCTTTCCTAAGAAGACAAGTTTTCAATTTAAAAAGAAATGCTCTTAACTAAGAATTCTTAGGTGAAAGCGCTGCATCTGTGCATTGGCCAACCGTTGATTATTTGCAGACCTCTGCTTGTTTCGTGGTTTCCCTAGTGACTCAGCGGTAAAATAAATAAATAAATAATCCACCTGCAGTGCAGGAGCCTCAGGAGATGGGGGTTCGATCCCTGGGTCGGAAAGATCCCCTGGAGAAGGGCACGGCAACCCACTTAAGTGTTCTTGTCTGGAGAATCCCATGGACAGAGGAGCCTGGTGGGCTGCAGTCCACAGAGTCGCAGAGTCGGATACGACTTAAGTGACTTAGCACTCACGCACGCTTGTTTCGTAGAGAATGATTTGCTCCGAGTGATAGGTGGGTTATTTTACTTGGGCGGATCCCTTGGATACCAGGCTGTCTTACATAGGTTTGTCCTAGGGAATACCGGTTTATCCTGTGTTTCAGACCCATCTGCTTTTGTAACTATCAGGGTTTGTATGTTTCGTAACATAATTCCGGACAGCTGGGTTCAATGTAATGTAGACTGGAATCGAAGGTCATAACAACCGTGAAAGACGTGTCTTTCACTTATTTGGTCATTTATTTGTGTAATTCATCTCTTGACTCAGACATTTGTTCACTGCCTAAGTGCTTATAAAAGGTGCTATGCTGCTGCTGCTAAGTTGCTTCAGTCGTGTCCGACTCTGTGCGACCCCACAGACGGCAGCCCACCAGGCTCCCCATCCCTGGGATTCTCCAAGCAAGAACACTGGAGTGGGTTGCCATTTCCTTCTCCAATGCATGAAAGTGAAAGTGAAGTCTTGTCTGACTCTTAGCGACCCCATGGATTGCAGCCCACCAGGCTCCTCCGTCCACAGGATTTTCCAGGCAAGAGTACTGGAGTGGGGTGCTATTGCCTATAATTTTATGTAAATTAAAGGCCAACTTCATGGTTTCTAAGAAGATATTGTTAGAGGTTTAGTCGTGCCACGCGTACATTTATAAAGCTAAAAAGCATCTGAAAGTCTGAATTATACTTAGAAAGCCTACATTTTTTTCAAAATTGTGGATATAATGAAATTTTTATGGGCATTTTAATTTTCTCTAACTTATCAAAAGTGTCTTTGATTAAAGTAATGCGTTTGAAAAACAAAACCCCACGTTGAGAGTCAGAAAAGGGCTATGAGTTGTTACTGTTAAATATGTTTTCTTTCTTTTCAGGTGGAAGTGTTGTATTTTGCAAAAAGCGCTGAAATAGCAGGAATTCGCTCTGAGACCATTTCTGTGCCGCAAGAAATAAAAGCATTGCAGCTGTGGAATGAGATAGAAACACGCCATCCAGGGTACTTAAAAATTTGTAGAATGTATATGATAAGCACTTTTTAATATTTAAAAATGCATGAGTAAATGATAAAAGTAAGAAGTTAATGTTGATTTCCATGTTTAATGTCAAAAGTATCATTAGCTGTATTTTTTCTGAAAACTTATAGTATTTAAAAATAAACAGTTCCTTAAGAAAAGTTTTATATTTTACTTAAAAAACACAGTGAGCTGAGATACTCCGAAAGAGACATGACTATATTAGCTTTTTTAATTTACATAATACTGAAAATTTAGATTTTGCATTTTTATAGCATTAAATGAAATTGTTACAAATTCTGTTAAAATGTGTGCTTTAAATTTTTATGTCCCACCGCTTCTTTAGAGAACTCAAGATAGAAATTTTTAAGACTGAAAGAAAAATGAAAGATAAGAAACGGTAGCTGCTACTGAATTTGCATTTTTGCAACATTTGATTTATTTTTTTTCTGATTCTTGAGAATTGTCTGATTTTACTGCTCTTGTTCCTACCTCAGATGAGTCTTCTTTGGAACAAAGTACAAAATTGGCTCACCTGAACGTGTTCCAGGAATACTGAGTGTCACTTAAATCCTTGTAGATGTTTAACTTTGAAGCTTTGGTGCTGTGTAGCAGACAGTCCACAATGTATGTTCCAAAAGAAAACTATTCCTTCTTGATTTCATATCTTTTTAAGTTCTTAAAGTGCCCTGATAATCAACGGCAGTGGTTGGGCCTCTGTCCTACTTTACCTTTCACCTGGCTGAGAGGCACTTGGTATTTTGCAGCCTTACAGGGTATACTTGGCATACTTGTTTCCTTAGATGGAAAGCTCCTGGGGAGGGCATGCACTGATAAATTTTTTTTTTTTAACTTGGTCTGAATGTTGTCTCCAGTTTAGTGTGGTTTTTTGTTTGTTTCTTTGTTTCTTTAATTGCCTAAGACACCCAACATCCAGTAAAGAGTTGTTAGCAATTTACTGCATTCGTCATGGTGAATAAGTATGTTCTTCAGTGGATATATACTTTCTCTGCAAAATATGAGTGAGTTTAATTAGTCATTTTGTAGAGGATGCTTCATAAAATAGTATTTATGTAATTTTAATTGCAGCTGAGGAGATTTAGGATCTAACAGCTAATAGGCTAATAATTGATAGGTCTAATTATACTTTTTGTCCTTCAGATTGGCTGATGTCAGAAATCAAGTGATATTTGCTGTTCGTCAAGAATATGTCGAGCTTGGAGATCAGCTCCTCCTGCTTCAATCAGGAGACGAAATTGCCGTTATCCCTCCCATTAGTGGAGGGTAGTACTTTTGAGCCACCTGGGTATGTGAGAGTTTTTTTCTTAACCAGTGTTGTGGAGCAGGATCATACAGATAATAACCTGTATATTGTTTACTTTATACTCTTTGTAAGACTGCCTGCACCAGCTCTTTATTGGTGCAGGTGGACTTACAAATGCCTATCATCTTTGCAGTTGAATGTCATTTTGATATGTTCACTCTATTGATTTAACATGGTTCAGTTGAGCTTTTATTTTGTGTGGAGCACAGTACCAGACACTGGTGTTTTAATATTCCTATTTTGCAGAAGGGAAAACCGAAAAGAAGTTAAAAAAACTTGTCATGGTCACATAGCTAATAAGTGGGAGAGCCAACATTTGAAGTCAGATTATTGGACTTTCTGGGTACTTTTCCACAAATAATGCTTATTAATACTGGATAATAGCTTTCCTCATTACAGAGAAATGGAGAAAAATTGCGTAGCTGGAAAGTAAGAATATTTCTTTTCCTAAGGAAAAAAAAAGCTTGCCATTTTCCAGGTACAAAAAGACAGCTTTATTGTTATAATTGTATTGCAAATGGCTCTAGGACCCATGTCATCTTTCTACTACATAAAAATGAGGTCCATGTCTGAGTATGATAATGTGTAAGAACCTTGCTTAGTATAATGTGGAGAGGCAAACAGAATGAGGCTTAATTTGTCAACTGAGAAATAAATAATGTAGAAATTAATAGACATCCCTAATTGTAAGTTAGGAATGAAAGAAAACTTTCTTAATTTGATAGTGGTTTTATTTCAAAGTCAAGAGTAAGTATCATCCTAGATGGCAAAATTTTGGTTGCATTAAAGGAAAAAACAAGCCATGAATGCCTGTTTCTTTCTCTCATTTTTTCTCTCCACTCTCCTGGAGGACAGTCCCCCAAAAAGTGAAGAATAAATATTGCAAAGCAAATCACCTGGCAAGATCTTCTATTTAGAAAAAATACTATTCTTTGTTAGATATGTATCTCAATTTGATTTGAAAACTGTAGCCACCATATCACCACCATGGTTATAGAAGAATGCTGCTTTTTGAGTTTGGAATTTATTCAGAAAACAACCGCCTGCCATTGAAGGTGTGTGTGTGCGTGTGATGATTAGAGCTGTCCTTTGAGAAGATTAGGAAGATACTCAGCAGCAGTGTGTATTATTTGAATGTGTTTGGCAAGATTTCTAACATGCAGTTTTAGAATCTGTGTTCTTATAGAATCAAGTTATGGGACTCAGTGTGGTCTGAAGTTCATAGATGTTTGGGTTACCTATATCATATTGCAAGAAAAAGTGGAAAAAACTCAGGTGGCACGTGCAGGAGGTTGAAACATCCTGAAATCTCGTAGCATCAGAATAATCCAGTAGTTTTTTTTTTCTCTTCAGTAGTGTGATCATAAATATCCTCATAAGTACCCCTTCCCCAACCCCCATGCTTTGTCTCAGAACCCTGTTTGTTTCTATAAGTTATCCCTGTTTGTAATTCCTATTTCCTGCTTTGTTCCTCCTCCAGCATAAGTGCCCTGAGTGCAGGAGCCAGGTCTTTTGTCCCCCAGCCAATATCCAATCTCTGACACTTAGTGAGTATGTAATAAATCCTTGATGGATGAAATGAAATATATGGCAAAGGACCTATAGCATCTGATGAATAGGCCTTCAGTTCATTCCCTTGTTTCCTCAGTTACTTAACTGGGTTGTGCCTGATGAAATGAACCCAGTTCCTGTGGCATCTCCGTCATTTCTGCTTGCTCTCCTGTTTGGATAAAGAAAAAGCCAGTACTGAGTGTACTGCTTGGTAACATAGTGGTTTAGAGGTGATGTGCCTGTGGATGAAGGAGGTAAGAGTAGCAGTTCTAGAATGGGGAATATTTCGACCAATGAGATAGATTACCTTTTAAGTGATGATGTTAATGGTAAACTTCTTATAACATGCTTGATTCATTAGGGGTATTTGTAAATTACTGAGTTCTGCTAAACTTTTACATTTATTTTTATCATCATATTTCAAATCATGCCTCCTAACATATCTAAGAGTCACAAAGAGTTGGACATGACTGAGTGACTGAATTGAACATTTCTAATGTAGAAAAAACCATAAATTGAAATACAGCCGATAAATTGGTGTTTTGACTCTAGTACCTATATTAAGGTTTGCTATGCATGCTAAGTTGCTTCAGTTGTGTCCGACTCTGTGTGACCCTATGGACAGCAGCCCACCAGGCTCCTCTGTCCATGGGATTCTCTAGGCAAGAATACTGGAGTGGGTTGCCATTTCCTTCTCCATATTAAGGTTTAGTAATATCTTATTTCTAGAAAAGATATGAATGAAGTTGAAGAGAAATCTAAAGATATAATAAAATTCACATCTGAGAAACTTTCAGTAGATGAAGTCTCACAGCTGGTGATTTCTCCACTCTGTGGCGCAATATCTCTCTTTGTAGGTGAGTTTTAATTTTCATAGTGTCTATTGACTGTACGAGACGGTTGAAGTTAGCAAGTGTTTCTCCTATTCGAGTGTTAATAGTCAGAGGATTTTAAGATCCTGAGCAGTAAGCCGAGATTACCCATGGTGGTGACTAGAAATTTTTAGTTCTTACTTTGCTTTAATAATCTTTAAATTAACCTGTGTTTAAAGACAAAAAAAAAAAAAAAAAGTAGAATAAAAAACATTATTAATAGAGAATTCTGTGTTTTCCAGATATTGAGAGGAAAAAATGGTGATGATAATTAACTTAATGATAATCCTGGGAGCGTGATGTTTTCAAGTGTCAAATCTTTGTTCTTAGAAAGGGAATATATACTGGTTTGTCTTTTGAGTATTTTCAGTAAACCTGGCTAATCAGTGTCATTTTATTTCCTCATCTTTGTGATAATTATCTTTTGATTTTCTAATCAAGTCTTCATGTTTAGAAATTTTCAAAGTAATTTTTACACAAACTGGTATGCTATTAAAAAATAACCCCCTCCTTTTTTTTTTTATTAGTGTGGCTATTTCAACTATAAGGAGAAGCCTTATTTTGTAAATTTTTTTTTTTTTAGGGACTACAAGGAATAATTTCGAAGGGAAAAAAGTCATTAGCTTAGAGTATGAAGCATATCTACCAATGGCAGAAAATGAGATAAGAAAAATTTGTAGTGACATGAGAGAGAAATGGCCAGTCAGACACATAGCAGTGTTTCATCGACTTGGGTATGATCTCCTTTATCAGTTTAAAAGATTAAGCGTGGTTGTTCTCCACCTTTGTACTAATTCTGATTCTGAGATCTTTCACTGGCATCCTGTATTACCTTGAGAGGGAGGTTCATGTATCATTCTGAGCGACTGTGCCTTTAAGGGCTGCTTGTTATATTGTAACATTTGGAGAGTAGTAGTGGTAGATGCTGTAACAAAGTCCAAATGTGCAAGACTCTCAGGCCCTGTGCCCAGCTGTTTTGTAGTCTGGACTTTGTTTATATGACAGTCTGAGATTTTTTGATGTAAAAGCCTCTTGAGGTCATGAAATTAGTTCATCTTTTTATATCTCTGAGAAGAGTAGAATTCCAGGCTTTGTAAAGAACCCAGCAGTGGGACTAAATCTATCATCTACTATATTTTTTAATACTGTTATCAATTCTGTTATTTACTGTTTTTTGCTATTCAGTATTTTAAATTCTGTGTTATATTCATCATGCGATTGCTTTGTATTTCTAGACATTACCTGACCTGTGCCTTGTTTATTTGAATCAGATACTTGAATCAGTGAGGTCTCTTTCTTCTTGGTGCCCATCAAATAAATCTAGTGGATACATGCTAACAAGTTGGTCACAGCTTTGGCTTCTGCTAAATGCAACTGAGATGAATTACTGTTTTCTAACTAAATGGGATGTTTAGGTAAAATAGAACTGGATATTTAGTTCTGTGTGTTGTGCTCAGTGGCTTCAGTTGTATCTGACTCTTTGCGGCCCCGTGGACGGTAGCCTACCAGGCTCCTCTGTCCATGGGGATTCTCCAGGCTAGAATACTGAAGTGGGTTGCCATTTCCTGTTCCAGGGGATCTTCCCAATCCAGGAATTGAAACCTCTCTCTCCTGTGTCTCGTACTTTGGCAGGCAGTTTCTTTACCACTGAGCCTTTACCATTCTTTACCGCTGAAGCTCAGATATTTAGTTCTAGGAATTAAACGTTCGCTGGATTTCAGTGGAATTTTTTTTTTTTTTTCATGTGTTGATTCTTTAACATGCAGCTTCAGAGGAGATGATGAATTTTTGTCTTCATTTTGTTAAAGCTTGGTTCCAGTGACAGAAGCAAGCGTTATCATTGCTGTGTCCTCAGCCCACAGGGCTGCATCCCTTGAAGCTGTGAGCTATGCCATTGATGCTTTAAAAGCCAGGGTGCCCATATGGAAAAAGGTAAGTTAGAAAAATACCTACCTTTCTCTCTGGACATGATTTTTTCTTAGGAATTTTTAAAGGACAAAGAAAAAGAGTACATAGAGTATATATTCATGGGCCTTCCCTGACTTTATAGGATCTTGTTTTCTTTTATCTATGAAATAGGGTGTTTATGTAATAATCTTCTTTCCAAGCATGAAAAATACATGCCTCAAATAATGCATGACTGGGAGAAGACCTCAGCAAGTGGTAGCAGTTAGAATTCCTAGTCTGGAATGTTCCAGTGGCTCATATGTGCAGTAGTATCCCTTGGAATTGAATTCCCTTGAGTTAGAGGGTCTTTCCTTTGGAGAGCAGGAATCATGCATGGCTATTTAGGCAATGGCTAAAATAGAGATTTCTCAAGGCAAAAGAACCGTCTCCTAGAATGCCTTCATTTCAGGGGGAAAAAAAAGGATATTGCCTCTGTGGAGAAAATGCAGAGTGGATTTAAAGACCTAAGTTAGAAAGTCTAGCTTGTTTTCGGTCCATACATCAAACCCATCAATAAAAGCAAACAGTTCCCTTCTTAGAGCATCCTGAAGAGATGAAAAGGCCCAGCTCCCTGATTTCTCCCCTGGTATAGTTACCTCAACAGTAGGAACTCAGAACTCTGAGACACATGTAATTCCACTTGAGAGCCTCAAATTGCCCACGGCTCATGGCTGAATGCAAAGCTGAGGAATGCATTCACTGCCCAGTAGAGCGGGGCTCGGAGTGAAGGACCAGAGGGCGAGTCCTTCTAGGAGCCTCCTGCTTCAGTCAGTGCTGAGATGAGTTAGTTGGACTCTGAACCACCGCTTATGAAATTTAGTGACCCATATTTTCTGAATTAAAACTGAAACCCATTGTTATAAGGGGATACTTAAGAACTAGAAGATAGCGTGTGTGAAAGGAATCTGTCCTAGTGAAGCTCAGGTATCTGGTTGCTTGGCTGTGAGCAAGGCTGCCGCCATTTTGATAGACCATGAGACAGGCCCCTGGAGCGAGCAAGGTAGAAAGAGCCTTCCAGAATGAATTGTGAGCCTGGCTGAAAGAGCTTTCTTTACCTGGGAGGAAAGAATAGTGAGCCAGCTGACAAAGTAGAGAGAGCAGGAGATGGGATGTTGAGGACTAGCTGGGCTTTCTGTTTGCTTCTCTGTCTGTAGAAGGTGAGAGGGTGTCCATAAAATGGAAAACCCTGAACTTTGTGGCCAACATGATAGAATCTGATTAGAGAGAGAAGAATACGTGATATTCTTATTCCTCTTCTGTCCCCAAATTGTCTAAATTCCAGTCTGGTTCTGGTTCCAGCCTGTGCTTTGAGATTGTCTGTGACGTAGGCAAGAGGGTGGTGGGTAGGGCAGGCACTTACAGAGCACTTGTCACCAGCATGTAGCTCAGACCTGTTTAGGAACCTCCGTGGTGGTCTCTTTAATTTCAGAGCTAATGGAAACATCCCTTCTGCCTTTGGAAAAGCATGTTTAGAAATGTGGAAGTAGCAGGTGTGTCTGATAGAACAAAGTGTTTAAAGACCTTCCGTCTTCCCGGCGTAACTTTGCTCAGGCTATTGCCCATCGTGGTCCTGAGTAGATTTAATAGTTTATTCTTCTCGATGTTGGCACCTTGCCTTGTTAAGGCTTCTTGTCTGTTGTTTCTCCTACTGGACTGAATCCTTGAGTGTAGGAAGCATGTTTGGTTATTTTTTTGCTGTCAATGCCTTACGCAAATGTCCATTGGATTGTTAAAAGAAGAGCACATTTAAGTAGTTGTGATACTCATTTGCCTGATTTATTCCAGTGTATTTGCATGTATTAAAATGCTCTCTTTTGAATTCTCCTTATGGTTCTGTTTTTTAGGAAATCTATGAAGAATCATCATCATCTTGGAAAAGAAACAAAGAATGCTTTTGGGCAACCAGTGATTAAACCACTTAGGTTTTTAGAGCCCTAAAATTTAAACTAGGTAAATTCTTATCTTTGATCATATTTCCATTCTTCTTCTCTAGAAGATAGTTTAATGAAGCTGATCTCTTATGTTATACCAGTGGAACAAAAGAGAGGAGAAAAGAAAGCAAAATAAATGAGTGTTTAGGACGAGGGCTTATATGGGAACTAGAAACAGAGGAAAGAAAGGCTTTAGGGAGAAAAATGGAAAATAATTTGAATGTGAGGAGTGATGCCTGTGGTGGACAAACCGTTCTATGACAGTTCCAGTTGTAATGTGACTCACACTGAGGGGTCGCCCCTCATCAGTGACTATCTCAGGCTGCCCCCTCTGTCCGCCTCCTACCCCCAGCACCCTGACCCCACCCCCCTGCCCCTATGCCCAGCGATATTGTTGTCAGGGATGCATTTTGGGAATGTTGGCAGAACTGCAAGTTATAAAAAGTCCTTATCAGATACTCTTGATATATTTTTAGAATTTATATATTTAAAAAAATAAGCTAAGTACAATTTTATAAGTTTAAAGCAATATTTTCTTGTTTTTAAAAACTCAGTGATGATGCGTGTGTGCTCAGTCGCTTCATTTGTGTCCAACTCTTTGAGACCCTGTCAGCTGTAGCCCACCAGGCTTCTCTGTCCATGAGATTTCCCAGACAAGTATACTTGAGTGGGTTGCCATTTCCTTCTCCGAGGACTCTTCCCGTCCCAGGGATTGAACCCACATCTCCTGCATTGGGAGGCGGGTTCTTTACCGCTGAGCCACTGGGGTAGCCTGATGATACATAAGATATTTCATAATTATGAGGATTTCTTCTATTTCAGAATCTAGTATAATCTTATCATGCTTATTATATTTTGTTATTGTATCAGTATATAAATGAGCATAAAATTGTCAAGACAAACTAGCAAGGGTGTTTTGTGTTTTAATGTTAGAAGATTGTACTCACAACCAATTAAGAAGGAAAATTATACGATTATTTAGTAAAGCATTTTCAGATATCTTTTGAGCTTAAGCAGCATTGTTGTTAGTGAAGTCATTAATAAAGGTATGCTTTCTGCAAAATCTCATACTAAATAATGGTCCAGTTTTTGTTTGGTCAACCCATATATTACCTTGATAGATCTTAGTATATAATTTTCATATAGTTCTTTTTTTTTTAAACTGAAGTGTGATTTGCAATATTTGATTAGTTTTGGGTGTGCTGCATAATGATTTGGGGTTATTTTGCAGATTATATTCCATTATAAGTTATTGCAAGATTTTGGCGTAATTTCCTATGCTGCACAGTAAATCTTTGTTGCTTATCTGTTTTACGTGTAGTAGTTTGTATCTGTTAAGTCCACATTCCTCATTTGTCCTTCCCCTCATCCTCTCCCTTTTGGTAACCGTGAGTTTGTTTTCTAGGTGTTTTTGTTTATATTTGGATTCATTTGTATTATTTTTTTAGATTCCACATGTAAGTCATATCATACAGCATTTATCTTTCTCTGACTTTTTTCACTAAGCATAATACTCCATTCATGTTGTAGCGAAGGATGGTTTTTGTGTGGTGAGCAATACTCCAGTGTGAGTGTGTCTCATCTTAAGTCATCTGTTGAGCTGCCTTCGTGTCTTGGCTGTTGTAAGTAGCGCTGCTACGAACACTGGGGTGCATGTGCCTTTCCAGATTAAGAGTTTCATGTTTTCCAGATATATACCCAGCAGTGGCATTACTTGATCATATGGTGCTTTTATTTTAGTTTTTTAAGGAACCTCCAAACTGTTTTCCGTAGTGGTTTCCCCATTGTACATGATCACCACCAGTGTGTGAGGATTCTTTTTCTCCCCATTCTCTTCAGTACTTATTTGTAGACTGACTGATGATAACCATTTTGACCAGTGTAAGGTGATAGACCTCATTGTGGTTTTGATTTGCATTTCTCTAATAATTAGTGGTGTTGAGCATCTTTTCATGGGCCTTTTACCTATCTGTATGTCTTCTTTGGAAAAATGTCTCTCTGGGTCTTTTGTCCATTTTTTGATTGGGTGGTTTTTTTTTTTTTTTATATTGTATGTGTGCTTAGTCACTCAGTCCTGTCTGACTCCCTGTGACCCCATGGACTGTAGCCCGCCAGGCTCCTCTGTCCCTGGGATTCTCCAGACAAGAATACTGGAGTGGGTTGCTATTCCCTTCTCCAGGGGATCTTCCCGACCCAGGGATCGAATCCGGGTCTCTTGCATTACAGGCAGATTCTTTACTGTCTGAGACACCAGGGAAGCCCCAAAAGTACAGTAGTACAGTATAAGAGCTGGTAAATAGGAGCTGGCATCCAGTGAACAGGTAAGAAGACTTACTGACTGGAGGAAGGAGAGGAAGTGGGAGATGGCAGAGCTGAAGGGTCGTCAGTGACAGGAGCCAGAGGGCAAGCTGCAGTTTCACTCACCCCTGACGTTGATGGCACAGGTTCTGGTTCCTTGCTGGCTGCAGATAGAATTATCTACCTTCTTGAAAAATGATCCAGTGATGCCTGAGTAGTAGCTCTCTTTTTCTCATCGTAGATGACATGGTAGCCCTGGATTGCATTCGGAACAGCTATTGCAGCCTTCGTGTACCGTTCTGTGTTCAGGGCTTGTGCCTCAAAAGCTGACAGTGTCTCCTCAAATACAGAAGAGCCCTTGCCTTTTCCTGTGTCGTGACTTTCCTCGGTCCTTCAGTTACTGCTTCTTCCTCTCTGTCCTCCCTCTGGGCCTCCAGGTCCACCAGGCCTTCATTACCAAGCTCCTCTTATTGTACAGCAAGGAGTTCAGTGAAGTCATCCTGCAAATACAGCTCTACCTTCTCACTGAGTGTCACTGAGTCACTGAAGACCTCACTTTTGCATCCTCAAAAGCCTACAACTTGAAGGTTCCTTTGGAAGGGACTTAGAGTTTATGTTCATATGAAGTCTATGTGGCTTTTGGAATTTTTATACTCAATTTCTTTAGAGGATCTTTATTGATAGTAATTATAAAAAGAACTGGCTCATTGGAAAAGACCCTGATGCTGGGGAAGATTGAAGGCAGGAGGAGAAGGGGATGACAGAGGATGAGATGGTTGGATGGCATCACTGACTCAATGGACACGAGTTTGAGCAAGCTCCGGGAGTTGGTGATGGAACGATGGACATGGAAGGCTGGTGTGCTGCAATCCATGGGGTTGCAAAGAGTCAGACATGACTGAGCGACTGAACTGACCTGATACAAAGTACATGAAACATTCTCTAAGCATCTTTTTTTTTTTTTAATCATATCTTCATTTTAAGTAGGTTTTGTTTAAATCAGGAACTCAGACTATTAAGCTTTTAAGTCTCCAGTGCAGACAGGTTAAGGAGTTAATCTGGGGCATGCTAAAATTGGGATGGAGCGTCTGACAGTTTTCAGTGCATTGCACTGGACTTGAATCGGGTCGTCGTTGATCCCCACTTCTCTTAGGAGTGGCAAAGTTAATTGGTGAAATATTAAGGAGCTGGCATCACTCTGACATAGCCTTTCTATAAGTCTGTGACTTAACTGGCTAAGTAGAAGAGTAACCTAAAAAAACTGACCTTTAAATAGATTGTAATGTTTAAAGTCACTTGGGGACTGTGGCTTTATATGACAGCTTAGGAAGTTCATTTAAGAAGTAGGAAGCTGATTTCTTGTGTTTCAAGTGTTTTAACAGGTAGCAAAAGTGAAAATTTTATCTTTGAGTGAAGGTAGCAGCAGATGTTCTAGTGAACTGTTTTGTGATTTTGTGGCTCTGCTTGTTCTTTACATATGCTGCTGAGTCACTATACTTTCAGTATGTTTTGAGAAGTAGTGAGTTAAGAAGTTAAAAATTTGAGTCTTGATCTTAGATCTTGAATGAACCTATTGGACAATTGGAAAGCAATTCCTATCGGATGCCTCTTGAATCCACTCATTTCTTTATTCTGCTGCATCTGTCATCCAAGCCACCACTCCCATTTCTCTTGGACTATTGCTGTGGCCTGGTGACAGTCCCCCTTCCTTCTCCTACTTTGGTCACTTGATCATCCTACTTGAACCTTCTGATAGGTAATCACACCCCAGAACCTCTGTCCTCACCATGACCGACAGCCTGCATGGCCCGGCTCCTGCCTCACTGCTCTCTCGTTCCAGGCTCCCTGCTTTGCTGTGGTGATTTGTGGCAGGCTCACTCTCCCCAAGGGTCCTCGCCTGCCCCTTTGCTAGGATGCCCTTCCTCCGGGTATTCCCTCAGTTGCTTCCTCACTTGCTCCTTGATGAAATGTTACCTCTGCAGAGAGCCTGCTCCAACTACACTCTCTCAAACTGGATTCCTTGTTCCACTTTATACCCTACAGTGGCGCTTAGCGCGCTGTCTCAGGTGCTACATCTGTTAGTGTATCTCTATCACTAGACCATCAATTTCCTGAGACTGGGGACTTGTCTCTATCATCAGTGTCTAACCATAACATGCACGCAGGAGTGCTCAGAAGTTTTGTCGGCGTCAAGCACTGGAGTGAAGTGAAGTGAAAGTCGCTCAGTCCTGTCCGACTCTCTGCGACCCCATGGACTATACAGTCCATGGAATTCTCCAGGCCAGAATACTGGAGTGGGTAGCCTTTCCCTTCTCTGGGGGATCTTCCCAACCCAGGGATCAAACCCAGGTGTCCTGCATTGCAGGTGGATTCTTTACCAACTGAGCCACAAGGGAAGCCCAAGAACACTGGAGTGGGTAGCCTATCCCTTCTCCAGGGGATCTTCCCGACCCAGGAATTGAACTGGGGTCTCCCACATCGCAGGCGGATTCTTTACCAACTGAGCTATCAGGGAAGCCCATTAAGCACTTGAAGCCCATATTAAACACCCCTGACGTGATGTGTAGTTGTAGTGCTTAGAGATGTGTAAAAGTACCTGGCATGACGAATGAAGTGGATAGGTGCAGTGAGCTTTTCTTCTCCACTCCCTTCCTCACTCCCATCGGTCTAGTAAAGGCCTCTTTACATTCCATGATTTGTGTGGTGTAGTTAGGCAGCTCACCCAGCAGAGGGCGGTAGAGCCAGGGCTATAGCAAGAGCAATTTGAGTGAGTTAGCTTTTTACTCTATGCACAGAATCAAAAATTTCAGATTTAATTAGTAGCCTTTTTCTTTTAATTAGGTTGGAGTGGTCCTCAGATGAAAATCAGCCCTTCTTTTTGAATAAGAAAATTTTCAGTCTTTAGTTGGTTATCTTTAAAATACTAAAGGGTTATGCTAGGATGAACCCCCAGGTGGTACAGTGGTAAAAAATCCGCCTGCCAATGTAGGAAATGCCAGAGACGTGGGTTTGATCCTTGGGTCGGGAAGATCTCTTGGAGGAGGAAATGGCAACCCACTCCAGTATTCTTGCCTGGGAAATTCCATGCACTGAGGAGCCTGGCGGGCTACAGTCCATAGGGGTCGTAAAGAGTCACATACAACTAAGCGAATAAACACACGATAGAATGAGGATTATTTTTATGCTCTGTGTAGTTTTTCAAAGGTGATAAAGAATAAATGGATTATTTTTTAAAATACTGAAATATAAAAGTATGTTCTGATTTGGTACAGAATGCTAGCTTTCATACAGGTAGCAGCATTTCCTAACCCACTGTGACAAAACAAAAATGAATATTCTTTTTCTCCAAAGTTGTATTTTAATGTATGAAGCATATAAGGTACACTTACTGGTGGTGGTTCTGCAGTCTGCTTTTGTCACGTGCTTCACCAGAATTGAGATGGGTCGAATTGAGGGAGGTGTTGGGGGGGCGGTGGGAATCAGAGCTATTTGTGCACAGGTTGTGAAAGGCAGCACCTTCCCCTCAGCCTTTGCATCAGTGCACCATCTATGCAGTGACAGCCAGTCTCTGAACCTGATATGTGTCTTGTTTTACAATTTCAGCACATTCATTTCAGCTTATTTAATTCTTAAGAGTATGTAAATGCTCTATTAAAAATTTTTTTTAAACTATGCAGATGACTGCTCGTGTAGTCTGCAGTAGTTTTGATTCTTTTTTCTGTTTCAGACACATATTTCTTTCTAGAGATAAGTTGTGCTTTAGAGTGATGCTTCTCAAACTGTAGCATACTGTAAATCATCTGGTGATCTTATTAAACTTCCAGTTGGAATTCAGTTCTGCATGGCACCTGAGAGCTCCATTTTGTAACAGGCTCCAGGTGATGCAAATGCTGCCTGCCTGTCAACCACACTGAGGAGCAAGGCTTTACACCTCGTCTCTAAACTGCAGGCGGCTTGTTGCCTGCAGAACATCCTTGTGGCCACTGCTGTTATAAGTGGTGAGATACATCCTCACTCTTATAACTGAGTCTTGACTGTTCTCAAGCACAGTGAGTGCACAAGATAAATACAGCGAGATCCATAAGTCATAAAGTTCAAATTCCAAAGTGAACAGCTTTATCTTCAAAATGATTTTAATGATATTCAGCAATGTGCTCTGTAAAGAGTGGTTTACAATTGAATAATACTCTTCTGTTTGATTCTCATACTTTAATAGGAGAAAAGCTCTTAACTAATTTAATGTTGATTATTGCTCCAATTTGGTTGTTTCTTAGAAATCAAATGAACTGTGTGACACTTCATGTACAAACATGCATACATTCATTTTTATATTTTTGGTGGAGAGAAAAAAAGACAAAAACCAGTTAATCAAAACAGCAAATATTCTTAAAGATTTATACATTATGTATGAAGGAAACGATCCAAGACAATTTGTCTTTAAAAAATATACAATTTAGCATAGTTGTGCAATATATACATTTACATTTTGACTTTATCTGCCAAAATAAACCAGGTATGAAACCATTTTTTAATATTTACATAATGGCTACATTTTCATTCTTTAAGGTTCAAACAGTCAACATTTTGTTTCAGACACTGCCCCCATATATACTTTCTTCCCCTACATGGTTAGTCTTTCTAACTGATTAGAATGAGTGTGCATTAATGAGGGCATACTCCTGAAAGTCGTGTATATGATTATTTTCTATGTGCAAACTGTATTAAAGATGGACCAGGGAGAGAAGTTTGAGGAATCCTGTTTAATGCTTATGATATCTTAATTTATGAGATTGTCATATATTAAGTTATAACTGTATATCAGAATAGATACACTATAAAATTACACCTTTTATAATAACTACTTGTGTAATAACCATTAGTATAATCACTTGTGTGATTATGATAAATTGGTTTCCACTTTTTTTTCACAGTTAATAATGTTCACTATTTTATAAAAACACATCCAGTTAGGAATCTGTCCAGTTTCTCAGTTTGCTGCTGAAGTGAACGATGCACAAAATTCAAATTTCAATGCAGTTTCTTTAGACTGTTTTACTTTATTATTTTGTAAAGCTTGTATGGCAGCCATGCATGAAGCAACTCAGTTCTTACCCCATTCTATACACACTGTCTATATACCATTTATGAAATGGAAACTTTAAGATGACATCTTTTAAGCCCTATATTCTACTTACTTTTAAAACAAAAGTATGGCTGAATAGGAATACAGAGCTGTTTTTTTTTTTTAAACAATTTTTAAATATCTTGGATGACTCTTCAACCTTTGCTTAAAAGTGCTCAAGGAATACTGCTCAGTGGCACCTCTGCCTTAGACCCGTGGTCTGGTGACAGAAGCTGTATATTTAGGCCACGTGCTCTCGTGCAGTGGTTCTCAGCTGGAGCGACTATACCTTCCAGGAAGCGTCAGCCAGTGTCTGAGACATTTTTTGATTGCCACGAGGGGGAGAGGGTGCCTCTGATGCGGGTAGGTAGAGCTGTAGGCCGAGGCCAGGGATGCCGCTAAACATCCTACAATACACCGGACAGGCCCCCACCAGAAAGAGTTACCTGGCCCCAGTGTCTGTAGAGCCAGGGCTGAGAGACCCTACCCCAGCGAGATAAATGGCGCAGAGACGAGTGGCTGGCTTCTTAAGTTTGCAGTAATCCAGCTCCTTCATGGAAACAGTGCCTTCAAGGCCACTCATCTAAGGCGAGGCTCACCAGAGCTCACCAGCTTGCTGTGGGCATGTGACCTCTGTCTAGTGTTTATCTGAGGAAGCTTAGAGGCAGAGTAAAGGAGGATGACATGCTGTAATTCTTAGTATATTACTTTGAAGAACTAGTATACATATATATACAGCGGTTACCCAGTTTATTAAATAGTCTTTATCAACGTAATGACCAGTTTCCCCTCCGTTCTTTTATTAAACACTCCTTGGAATGAAACAGTGTTTGAGTCCACACAGCTGTTACAAGAATTGGGCTCTAGCACATGTTAACTAGAGAATACAATGTCATTTTTGTTACAAACCCCTGACATTTTTTTGCCAATTGTTTCTTTTCCCTTTGTTTCGTCAGACGCAAAATGAATCCCGGAACTGTGCAGACAGCCCTGCGCCACCATCAGAGACACGCACGCGGGCACGTGCCTGCTTTCCTGACTTCCGAGTCACATTCTGGGAGGATTGTCTATTTGTGTTATAAGAAACCCAGACAATGGGTTTTTAAAAGTTGAAAGTGTCACTCCTGAGCTCCACCCCAGTGCCCCCCATTTTATAACGAGGACGCTGAAGTTTCAGGGGCTGAGCGACTTGTCTGAAGCTTTAAGTATGTATTTTCTGACAGAAAATAGTCCCCACAGCCTTTGCCTCTGCGCTTTCTCTCTCAGGCCTGCCTAGAGGATGAACCTAGAAACTAACAGAGAAAAGAAGGTGCAGCGGAGGAATGGATGGTGTTCCACAAGGTGGCCCGTTTACATCATAAGGACCTGGACCCTTGTTAAAATACAGGTCATCAGGCTTCATCCCAATTTGATGACTAAATAAGATTATCAGGAATTGGGGCCTGAGACTCTCTGGTGAGCAAACTCCCAGGTTAAAGTCATTATTCTGGAAATGTAAGTTCTCCAGAACCAAGCACAGTAGGTGCTTACTAGGTGGTTTCTAAGGTCTTGTAATTTCCTGCAAATTCCTGAGATTATTTATATTTTCCCTTGTTTACCCTGCCTGAAATATCAACAATTAGAAGTTCACTTGGACTTAATTTTTCTTACATGTTTAGCCAACTGAAAACAGCTCCCTGAAGTTAAGGGGATTATACAGTAACTCACGCAAGTGCGGGAAGTGGAACGGATAACTTCCTCCTCACACCTGGGGAAGAGCCCCTGCCCTGGGAGTGGAGGTTTGGACAAGAGTCCCAGAAGGGTGGAAAACTCCAGACTCCTGGAGAGGAAGGTGGGCAGCTGCAGGCTTGCAGAATATGAGGCACCAGGACATGGGAGAGGTTCATTGTGGAAGCAGAAAGGATTCCAAAGCAATTACTCAAATTTCAAAAATTGACAAGGTGCCAGCCAGGTCAGCCAGTTTTCATCCTAAAGGAGAAAGGAAATGTCTTCCTTCTTCCCAGCGGGGACTCCAGCAGACAAGATTTTACTATAAATGTTATAGATGCTAAACAAAAGTTAGTGCTGTGGCCTCTAAACCCTTTAGGCCCCTAACCCTCCGCCACTTAAGAGGAGATTCCGTCTGCAGGAGGCTCCTACCAGTCATCAAGCATGTTTTGATAAGCACATCATCACAAGAAACGGGACCCTGGGAAACAGCTGTGGGCTGACAACAGCAAGTTTTACCTCGTTTATAAACAAAATTATCACTGAAAATATCCTCTGTGGCAACTTTGGACAAGCAGCAAAAGTTGACCTGTTTTTTTCCCCCAACAGTATCAAAATCCAAGTTAATGATGTATCTACACCTACTACTTCCACTTGTTTAAAAACAGTCGTTTTAAATAATTGGGTTCCCCCGCCCCCAAAGGTTGTATTTTTCTCTTAAGACTTCTCCTGTTTGGAAACATGTCATGCTTCAGATACAATGTACATGATAATGTACTCTGGACCAGCCAGCGGTAAAGAGCACTTTTTCCTCCATATAAAATAAGTCTTTTACCCTTTGTACCCCTGCCCTCCCAATCCCCTCACAATTTCTTTCCAAACTGACCTGCAGTTCTGTTTTAATTATTACATTATTAAGTTACCCTGGTATTAAAAAAAAAAAATCCATTCATGTGAATAGTAACCTCTGGCGGTACTGCTGCTGCTACCCACTATGGTGGGAGCTGCTGGGTGATTCAGCTGTTGAGTTCTGTGGTCTCATCAGTTTCATCTGGATTTTTGGCCATTTTTTCATATTTTCTTTTGAAGAATCCAAGCTGTAAGATGATGTAAAAATGTTACCACTTGTGGCTAATTTTGTATAAGACCCAGACCCAAGCCCTGGCCCCCAGAGAGCGGGGTGCTCCAGAGAGGTGGCTGTGCAGAATACTGACCTAGCATCAGCCCTTCAACGAGGAGATTGATATCCAGAGTTGAATGAATTGCATAAAGTTAAAAATTTCAGGGTCTACTTATTTGCAGCTGAACAAAACATTCAGGGTCAGCACGAAAGGAGGGTTGGGGGAAAGGGATCAAGACCACTGGAGATAAAATCCTTACTGATTGTTTTCAAAAACATGAGTGAGAATTTGCAAGCTAACTTGCATTTACTTTTTTCTTACAATATAAAATGTAGGGTTGCTCTGTAATAAGGAAATTGGCAGAGGTCTTTAGGACCCTCATTTTAAAATACGAAACAGTTCTTACCTTCCATAAAATTGCAACTAGAGCTAATAGCAAAAGGATTCCAGCGATTACACTTCCTACTATCACTCCAGTCGGTACTTCAACTTTCTCATGGGGTTTCATTATCGTAAGGGGAATCTGTAAGTGTATATACAAAACAATTGTTAATTTTAGCACTAGGAAAAAAGTAAGATGGTCTAGTCAAATCCTCTAATCTTAAAAGTGATGCTCTAGAAAGGGGATGTGATTTCCTCACGATCACAATCCTTAAACACTGTGAAGTAGAATCTCGAGGAAATGCGCCTGCAAATACAGGCAAGGCAGCACGCAAGTCTTCCCCTTTTCTTCCTTTAAATGCATCAGTGCTTAGCAGGCATGTCATCTCTGACGATCTCAGATGCTTTAATCATTTATGAAATGGGAACTTCAGTTTCTGACACCCACTCAAGTGAAAGCATTTGGAACCCAGTCTTGGGGAGGGAAGTCAACAAATTAACCACCCAAATCCCTTGTGATTAAACAACAATTTTGTATTGGGTTCCTAAAATGTTGATTTCACTTACTCTCACTCAAGATTACTTGATAATGAGTTGTTAACAAGTAGAAGTAATATCTCAAGACTCAAGCTGACATTTTCAGTGATAAATTGCCCTTGAGGCTATGCGTGATTCTTAATGTCCACTTTCTGGCAGTCTTTGTGACTTTGGGCTTCCCTGGTGGCTCAGTGGTAAAGAATCCACCTGCCAATCCCTGGGTTGGGAAGATCTGGAGAAGGAAATGGCAACCCACTTCAGTATTCTTGCCTGGAGAATTCCATGAACAGAGAAGCCTGGTGGGCTACAGTCCATGGAGTTGCAAAGAGTTGGACATGACTTAGCTACTAAACCACAGCATCAGCATGGCTGCTGTAAGTTCTAACAGTAATGCTCTGGTTTTTTTGTTTTTTTTTTTTTTTTTAATTGGAGAAAGAATCACAACCATTTCCTCCACAAAGAATATTCTTAAAAGAGTTACATTTTGGAACCAAATGAGAGGAGAAAACCTAACTAACTTACTTACATTTAACACTGAATTACAATGAGAGATGAGCTGCTTTTCACCAAAGAATTTATGAGTTGGGCTAAATTTTGGTCTGGTTTTTTGGTGACTATAGTTCTTCTAATTTGGATTTTGAAGAGCTAAAATAAAACTTTGTAAATTTAGGAATAAAATAACTAAATTCATATAGTTCACTGTGTATTGGCCGTCATATCCCTACTTCTATTTTAGAACGTCCTAATCCAGCCTCCACGGATCTTTAGGGAACCATGAGTACAAGATTTTTGTATCAGATTTTTAAGCAGGCTTAGAATTCAAATCTAAGAATCATTCGTCTACGTATAGGGATAGGTCAGTTTATTCTTTGGATTCCAAAAACTATTTAAAAATTATTTAAAATAGTATTTGAATTAAAAAATATATTTTTATAGGCACAAGTAGTAGTTGGCCTCTATTATCAGTATTGAGCAGAGAAAACCATGGAAAGAAAAATCTCCCAAAAGGTTCATTGATGTTAATTTAAACTTTTCATTAACACATTTATTTAGTGCAGCTTTCTTAAAGATTTCAGCAGAGGTCCAGGTATTGTCTGAATACTGTATTTTTCTGAAATGAACTTTTAACATATGTATAGTATTTCCTTCCCCCAACCCTGCAGGCTAAGTTCACAGCACTCTGATTTTGAATCCCACATTTCCTTTGGCTCCATTTCTGTCTTTCCACACTCCAGCCCCTGAAGATAGGGTGTGGGCCTTCTCTGATAGTCCTAAACCAGAAGCAGAAAAGCATGCTGTGTGGAATCATTTTTGTTGGGACAATAGTGGAACGGCAGTGCTGTGAGCTCTACTCGCAGGCACTGAGAGGCCCAGGGTTCACAAGGCCATTGGCATTTTAGCCAAGTCCATAGGCTGCAGCAGTGGATTGAGGCCAGCTGCCAAGCTGGCCTTGGGGGCAGAGTCTTGAACTGGCTTCCAATTCCTAACAAAAGCATTGGGAAGAAAATGCCCAGTTCTCTGCCAGCAGATTAACTGAGCATGGAAATCCCGCTATACCTAAACAGCATATTCTAAGCAGTGCAAAGGAAGGTCGTCCCATGCCAGCTCTTGTAACAGTGAACCTCTGTTTTCTGTGAACATATGTTTCTTTGCCAAATCTTTATTTTTTTAAATCAAGAGAAGCATTTATAGTTCTCTAGACTGAAGATCTAATGAGTGGATGTGTCTTACAGTGTCAGTGTCAGCTGTAAGGAGTACTACTTAAAAAAAAAAAGCCCTCTAATAAATGCCTTATTTATTAAGCATGCTTCAGCACTTAAAAATACTCTGAAATACTACGTATGATTCAAACGAGCATGACTTAGACTTCATGGCCTAGGATGTAGATTACTTAGTGAAAGCATGAGCAGCAAGGAGGAGCCGAGGTGCTGGTTGAGGCTGGAGCAGCGAGAAGGGGGCCACAGCCAGATGGAACCCCTTGCATCCTGCCTTCTGTGGGATCATCATGTCTGATCCAGCTTTGCCAATGTGGGGACATGGAGTAGGGCAAGTACACAGCTGGGCTTTTTAGAGCAGCAAACACCCTTGTCAAAAGCTCAACATGCCCCCTGCACACAGCACTGGCAGAGGGGTGGGCAAACCACCCGAGCCACCCCTCCAGCCTGACCCCTGGATACAGCCCCCTACCCTCACCCCATATAAGAAAAAAAAACAGCTCCCCTCTCAGGGGGCGAGTAAGCAGGGGAATCTGTTAACTCATTCTTGCTCCCCAACTGCTAAAGCAGTGAGTGAGTGAGTGAGTGAAGTCGCTCAGTCGTGTCCGACTCTTTGCGACGCCGTGGACTGTAGCCTACCAGGCTTCTCTGTCCATGGGATTCTCCAGGCAAGAATACTGGAGTGGGTTACCATTTCCTTCTCCAGGGGATCTTCCCGACCCAGAGATCGAACCCAGGTCTCCTGCATTGCAGGCAGACGCTTTAACCTCTGAGCCACCAGGGAAGCCCTGCTAAAGCAGGGGCCCTAATAAATCCTTGCCTGAAAAAACAAAAAAAACTCAACATGATAAACATTAGACTTTTAGAGTTTCACTAAGATAGTTCTATATACAGGTAAGTGAGAAGAATGACTGTTCCATAAACTGTCAGAAATGGAATGCCAGACTCCACGACCCACAGGGAGGGATATGAGCACTCACCGTCACCGTGTTTTCTTCGATCACGTATATCTGAGGGTTGTACGTGTCAATTTCTGCAGCTGCTATCAACTGTACTGTCTGGAAAGTCGACTGGAACATAAGAATAAAGAGCATATTTTTATCCTAGCAGAAGTTAATGCATAAAACAACATGTCCATTATTTATTTCCTTGTGGAAAGTGACTAGAGCAAATGCCAACTCTGAAGACTCAAACATCTTTGTGTGCTTAAATCACTGATATGACAGGACCCCACACAGAAACTTAGGCTGTGTGGGTGGCTGGGCCCTGCAGTGGCAAATTAAACTGAGTCGTGGCGGGTGGGGTCTAGATATCAGCTTGTTAAAATGTCTCTCTAGACGACTCTTAACTTGAAAATGGGTGAAAAAGGTTTAGAACTGAAGTTTTTAATTGGGAAAGATCATAGTTTAGGCTTTTAAAAACTTAAGTTTGTGACGTGAGAGAAAATTGAAAACTTTATGCTTGCCTAAGTCACAAAATGAAATAGAAAATCAGATTAAAAAAGAGAATTTTTCCTCTGGGTACACATGTATAAAATAATACTGTTTGAAGACCACACATGTCAGTAGCAGACACCCTAAACCTTATGTCAGTGCTATATAACAGTGATAACTTCAGATTTCTTAAGTATTTCTACAAAAATATTGGATTTGGGGTAGGCATTTGGAAGGACATTTATGCTGATGTCATTAGTAACCTCTACAAATGAAATAGTTTCGCATGTGCTCCTGAATGCACTTACAGAAAAAGCTATGCACTACCACTGTGTTGTTTTCTCCGTAATCAAATATCGGGACTGATGCTTATTTTGAGATGAAATATAATGCCTGGATTTGAGAACTGCCTTCCCATGCTCTGGCTACTAGGATTGAGTTTTTCTGGTTACCAGGCACATGATTCAATATACTCCATGAGGTAATTTGTTAAACTATATCTGGGAGCCAGAAGAAGAGAATGCATATCCAAAAAGTGAGCAATTTATTTCTTTTCCACTGGCTCGGTCTCTGATTAGTCTTCTTAATTTTCTCAAAATGGAAGACTGCAGCAGAAGTTAACCCTGATTACTGGTCCCTCAAACATGCATTATTTGGGGAACATTAAGAGTACTGACAATGGTTTAAATTTAAAAAGGAGTAACAGTTTAGTGAATGCTCACTTCATAGTCCCTGCAGAGTACAGGTGAAAGCATTTCCTTACAGCACTGATATATCTGCCCTCCCGAGTCTGGCCGTTCACACAGGCGCACAGCCCCTGCATGGCTGATAAGTAGAGGTGGGCGTACCATGCATGCTCAGGAGAGGGAAGTCACACCTGCTAGCATTCAGCCTTTTCCAGAGCAGCCAACATGCCACTGATTTGGAGGTCTGAGCAATCACTTTGTGATGAAATTACTTTGAAATGCTGACTTACACTGCCTCAGATAAAGGGCAAAAAGTGGTATATTAATGGGCCCTAATACAGGAAATAGGATTCCTATTTCAGACTGGGTCTCCTAGGTGGTCTGAACATCCACTTGGCTGTTGAAATAGCTGAAAACAAGGTGGGGAGAAACATTTGACCTTTCATGAAAGAGGAAGATGTATAAGCCTTGATATACAGTAATTCCCATGAGTGTTTTTCAGCATAAATAATACACTGCTTCAAAATTTTGCTCCCATAAATGAAACTGCTGCTTCTGAAAACCTTGGGAAGGTACTTTAAAAAGTCTTACAGTTAAAATGATGTAGCTTTAAACAAACTTGAGAAAAACCAAATGCATTTTACAGAGTTGGAGTGATTGCCTTTTGATTTGCAACGGTTTTCCTTCCCAGCTGGCAAAGATTACTATGAAAACATTTGTTCCTCAAATCCAAGGAGCCAAGATCCAATGGGTAAAACTCAGCACCAATCTGCAGCAGCTGGGATGGTGGCATAACTGCGTGCTTTGCCTCTTAACAGTATTTAGAAGCGTCCTGAAGGCTTGAAAGCAACTAGCGAGAAAACCGACTAAAAAGCAAACAAGCAGAAAACCCAACTCCTCGCTCCTCCACTTCTCTAGCAAATTTTCCCCTGCCTTTCACAGCTCTTCTGTTATTTCTTTATCCAAGAATATTGCTTATATTTTTGTTCCAGGGACAAGTTTGGAGGGAGCTAATTCTCCAATGTTACATAAAACTCCTCAGCAGAGAATGGGGTCTGCTGGAGAGATCACGAAGTGGTTAGAATATAGGGAATAGGATACAGTTGGTAAGCACCTTGAGGACTGATTTATTCATTTTAAAATCACCTAGAGCTGCAAGGCCCCTTGGAGATTTTAGACTAATTTTTATTTTGCCTTAGAGCCAATGTTAGTAAAATGAACAACTCGCTGCTTATGTAGTCAGATTTAAAGAGCTTGGTCCATCCTTCCAGTTTCCGAGCCAGACTGAAATTCTGGCTTCCGAAATCTCTATTGGAAGCAGCTATCACTACTGCCAAGTCACACTTGCTGATGGAATAACACCCTGACATTGTTCTGGAACTTTCTTTGAACTTTTCATGAGATTGAAATGACTTTAAAAAAAGTTGTAAGCAAACTGGAGACTTCATGAGAGAAGGAGTAAGAACAGGCGAGCAGAGTGTTTATCTGGCTCTAGGAAGACAGATCCTTAGGTCGGATTCACCCTCCAGGTGGTCTGAGATCAATCAGCAGCCCCCTGGGGGTGCCAGGAATGAGGCTGAGATGTGCATGCTTTGATTTGGGTGTGGCAGAGGAGACCAGAAGGTCAGAGGAGAGCATGAGGAGACAGATAGAGAAGGTGGCCCCTCACACCCCAGACAGCAGAGGGGATCCTGACACCACTCCAGGGATTCTGCTGTGGTAGGTTGGCCTGGGGTCTAAGAAGCAGAAGCTTTGCAAGCACCTCAGGGGATTCAGAGGCACAGCCAGGTTGGGCAAGCCTTGGAAAGGGATGGAAGCATATTACTTCCAAGGTAAGATTGCTCTGGGCCACTGGGCACAGCTGACATTAGCCAGAATGCTAATTTTGTCAAGGGGTGTGAACTTAAAGCGAAGCTTTACATTTCCTTGCTATCCATAAACCCAGTAAATTAAGCTGATACTTACTGCTGCGAAAGTCCCATTCCAAATCCTCGTGGACACATTAAGGAAGTATTCTCCTTTCACCTGAAGGTCTCTCAGCCAGCACGTGATGTTACTGCATGAAGCGGTTCTACAGTTCTTTCAGGTTGGAGTCAGTGATAAAAGAAGAGAAGTTAGTATGAGCTTTAAAAGAAGAAATGCTAAAATTTTACGAAGACATAAAACCCAGGGAAGGATCTAGGGAAACTGGCAGTCTCGTGAACTATGAGTAATTATTATATAACCCTTCTAGAGATTCTGGCACTTTGCCTCAAAATGTAAGAAGTACACGTCCTTTGCCCTGCCATTTCCCATCTGTATGGAGGACCTCAGGAAATAATCATAAATGAGTGCAGAAAAATACAGCAAGCCTATTTATTGCACTACTATTGATGAGAGAGAAAAATAAATAATTCATGTTTATCAACAGTGTACTAGTTTATTACTGAATACACTAAGGGCTTCCCTGGTGGCTCAGATGGTAAAGAATCTGCCTGCAATGTGGGAGACCTGGGTTGGATCCCTGGGTCAGGAAGATCCCCTAGAGGAAGAAATGGCAACCCACTCCAGAATTCTTGCCTGGAGAATCCCAATGGATAGAACAGCCTGGTGTGCTACAGTCCCTGCGGTCGCAAAGAATCAGACAACTACTCAGTGACTAACATGTTCACTTTCTCGTGTATATACACAAAATTCAGTACAGTTTAGTTAGTAACCTCATGATAAAGATGCCTTCCTTGAATTTTAAAAAAGTCGTCATTAAAAGAATCAATGGTTAACAAGGAAGGGTTAGTGGGGAGAGAGGGATGAATAGGTGTAGCTCAAAGGAGCTTCCGGGCAGTGAACTATTCTGTATGCCATCATTGTGCATCCACATCATTATCCATTTGTCCAGACTCATAGACTATACATCAAGAGTAAAACTACTGTAAACCATGGACTTTGGGTAATTATGATGTGTCAGTAGGGGGGATTTGATAGTGTGGTAGGCTGTGGGTATGTGGGGGCAAGGGTATATGGGAAATTTCTGTAATTTAAACTCATTTTGCTGTGAACCTAAAACCACTGTAAAAATAAAGCCTGTTAAAAGATCTATGATATATGGGCCAATGAAAAAAGGTAGCTTGGTCCATTTATGTAACAGTATACATGTGCCTATTTGTAGATGAATGATTATAAAGAAGAATGCTCAGTAAATGTTAAGTGGTCAACTGTTAGATTTCTAAAGAACTTTCGTTTCTGCTTTGTAGTTTTTTGTGTTCCGTTTGCTTTATATTGGAAGTTGCCATTTTTACAAAGTCAAACATTTTCACAAAAATATGGAAACTTCTAAGAGGTATCATATTTTGGCATACACTGAGATGAGTTTCTCCTGGGCATTTTTACATACCTCTGTTCAGATTTAGACCACATTTACACTGTAATTACACTATAGTCACTTAAGAAACTGTTTCATTCTCCTAGCTTCCTGTTTTCCCATCCTTTCTGAAACAAAAGAATTGCAATGAAAGGAAAACAGGAGAAATTCCACGTTGTTCATAGAGGAGAACTGACATTGATCTTGTACATGTGCACTAAGTCACGATTCTATGGACTGCAGCCCACCGGCTCCTCTGTCCATAGGATTTTCCAGGTAAGAATATTGGAGTAGGCTGTCATTTCCCTCTCCAGAGGATCTTCCCAACCCAGGGATCGAACCCACGTCTCCTGCTTGACAGGCAGATTCTTTACCACCGAGCCCCCTGGGAAGCCCTGAAGTTGATCTTACTGTTTGCTAAATGTTTATGTATTTGAATACTTAATAATGTGCCAAGCACCACGCTAGACACTAGACAAGCCTCTTTCCCAAAGAAAGTGGCATATAGCTGCACAGCAGGATTTGATCAAATATGGAAAGCAGAGCAGGGTTGTCAGTCAAATTTAACAGCTCAATAAAGACATCAGTGATTCTGTGGAGAAGGTGAGAGAGGCTTTACCTCGCATACATGCCCAGCTCCCACCCAGCTCTTTGCAGTGTTTCCAACATGCACGACACAAAACTAGTTTGACATGGGGTCCTTTTGATTTCATGAAATTATAATAATGGCATAAGTGATAATGCCAATACCCTGGATTTGAGTGTATATTTTCTTGATTCACACAGACCTTCAAAGGCAAAACAGGAAAGTTCTCCCACATCCGTGGTGGCAGGGAAAAAGAAGTGCCTCAATTTCCAGGTAAAACAAACAATGAATCACCCAGGGAAATTTTCACCCCATTAACCTGTCCTTACCAATTCTTTTATGTGCCGGAAATTTTCACTCTTGAAAGATACAGAAGAAGACGTCTGTCCTATTTTCAGTGGATTTATTTCGGCTTCGCAACTGATGTCACCAGCCTACAAAGAAGGACATCAAATTGGTCTTCGGAAGCAAGATGGTTTATGATGTTTTCAACTTGTTAGGAAATCCTGTTGTCCCATGTTGGGTCAGGGGAGGGCTCCCAGGATTCCCTTCACTGTGCTGACCTGGCCACACTTCTGTACATCACTACTGTAATTCTGAAGTATTCAGGTCCTTCTGATGTGATTGGACAGCATGGCACCGGTTTTTAACAGTCCATGTGTGATGAAAGAAATTTGCAATAACAACTGACTATGAGTGATTTCACTCAGGTTCTTTCCTGTGGAACAGTTTAGGCTTTTGCTTCCCTGTGGTCACCTCTGAACACCACAGAAGTAATGCTGCTGTAGCATCAGCTAAGCGCTAATCACGGGGTTTGGCTAGAGTCTCTCGGAACTACCTGGATGGCCCTTAAAGGAAAACACCAGTGCTACAGCCTTCGCCTTGGAGATTCTGGTACAATTGCCTGGGGTAGGCCTTGGCATCACACAGATTCGAAAAACGACCCAGGTGATTAAATGAGCACCCAGGGTGGACAACTACTGGACAAAAGCCCTGGCTGAGAGCTTGAAACAAAGCTACTGACTGCAGCTGTGTGGCCCAATTACTCTCCCACCATGGGTTCAACCTCTCACTTCCCAGCCAGCTAACTTCTCTGTAAACAGGGCTCTGACACAGTCAGATCTTCATCTGATCAGAACGAGGTGCTAATAATAATTTCTGCTATCTGTAAATCCCTAGACTCAGACATTTCTGATGACAATATCCTGCTTCTAATATGAAATTAACTGCTAGTTAACTGGCACCCAGGGTGCAGAGGGATTATCTTTTCAGTTCCTCGTCTGTAAGAGGGCAGGCATGATCACCCCCTCGGGGTGTCCCCACATGGGAAGCATGCATTTTACAGGCAGTTCGGCTGCCCTTACCTGATCTGTGTGCACCCCGGTCAGGTACATCAGCGGGTTCTTGTCTTTGGTGTATTGAGGGATGTGGATGATCACAGATGCCATGCTTACTGGAACACTTCCTGTTGTTACCTGTGTAGTAAGGACACATTCTGATTGTTGCTACATCAGACGCACATTGCAAGGAAAGTGATCAAAAACCTCAGGGTTGATGATGGGCAACTATTAAGTAGTTAGATTGAGTTCCTATGACAGTGAGTCACTACTTTATGGACTCTTTGAGTCCTTGTGTTTTCTCTCTCATTAAAATCTCAACATCTATGATTTGGACTGGTACATAATTTGTGACTTAGGAGATGGTTAAAAACACCTGCCATCTGTGGGTTTGGCCTGTCAGGGCATGAAGTCCCACTCTGCCCCTGATAGCAGTGGGGCTTAGGCAAGATACTTGACCTCTTCATGCTTCAGTTTTCTCATTTGTAAAATAAAGATAGGCAGCAACTCAGTAGCCATGCACAGGTATAGCCTCTGTTCTCACTGGTGGGAAGTCTGTCCTAGTTTTTCAGGGCTCATACCCTATTGGGGTTAGACATTTTAAAGAACGCTCATAGGAATAATAATCCTACCAATCTCATAACTGATCTGGGAATTAAATGGGTTAACATGTATAAAGCATTTCATACAAAGGCTGATACTTATTATATGTCTTTGAATATTATTTTATTGTTACTACTAATTGACTAAATGTTTCATTAAACAAGTAACTGCCAAATACCATGCACATTTTGTAAATTCCATCAATTTGGATCACAAATCAAGATTCCTTTAAGGACTTTTTAAAGAATATAAATTATCACCAAATTATAGAGTTGTAACCATTTGACAGATTAGTAGAATATGTACAAAAATAAAATGACAGGCTGGTAGATGGATTCTTTCCTTTTTATTTAACAAAGTTTATGTAATGTCATTATAAAATAATCTCTCACAAATTCGTTTCTCTTTATATAACTGGAAACAAACTTTAATAATTACCAATTAATAGCCAATAGAAATTGATTTAAAAATATTTTGTATACTACTTAGCATGACTGTACAAAGTAAATATTTGTATACAAATGGTGAGCTTCTCAAACAGAAGTGGTTTCCAAGCATAAATTGGTATTATATTGCAGAGACTTCTGTCCACAGTAGTAGCTTTATGTTAATACTCTGTTGATTAATATTCAATATTTGCTTTCAAAATACACCAATAATCCCTTACCCTGGATACAAAACTATGTATCAATACAAAGCCCAGCTGTTTATTTATTGATGGCCCATCTTTGTGGTTCTCAAAGAACGGCACCTGGCCCAGAAGCATCCGCATCCCCTGGGAACTTGTTAGACCTGCACATTGTTGGGCCCACCCCAGACGTTTTGAATCAGAACTACTGGAGATGGAGCCCAGTGACATATGTTTGACCACACTCAGGTGATCCTAATGTGTGCTCAAATTTGAGAACCACTGGCATATTTCAACTTCGTTTTACTTTCTTCTTCTCTTCCTGCCCTCATTCCCGGCACCACTCCCCGCCCCCGCCCCGCCTCTCTTGACTTCCCACTCTTATAACAGGTGTACCAACCTTAATGGAGAAGATGAATTTTGGACCAATATCTTCAAAACTGTGCACGACAGAAGAAACATTCCCATCCAAGGAGACTTCATAAAAATTTATGTTGGTAGATCTGTTGGATGATATTTGTAAAGCTGAATATTTTAGTTATGCTATTGTTCTTGAAGTTTAATATTTCTTTTACTTATATATCTTCCAGCTTATATTACAAGTGAAAGAATTCACATTTAGGTACAAAACATTAAAGGAAAACAAATATTTGTTATGGACTTAAGGCCCAGTATACATTTCTAAGGCTAAAACAAGTTCATTTCAAAACATATCCCTTCATGATCATTCTGCTAAGATTCTTTGTGTTACATCAGTTGTATATACAGATACATATATCAGTTGTAAGTTTCTAAAATAAGTACAAATGTATTACTTTGGAACCTGTAGTGAAACTCTTTGCAAGATTGCTATTATATTGACTGCTGTGTTAATACAGTGGACACCTGGTCCTTATTGATTGGACGAACAGATTTATAAGGCAGAGGGTTTTCCACTTGGTATGATGGCTGAAATATTATCATTAGGCATTAGCTCCTGCACTACTCATCACTGGATGCCTGTGAAACGGTGTGCTGCTGCTGCTGCTGCTAAGTCGCTTCAGTCGTGTCCGACTCTGTGCGACCCCATAGACGGCAGGGTATACATTTTATTATTCCTTCAGTATTCTTGCCTGGCAAATCCCATGAACAGAGGAGCCTGGCAGGCTACAGTCCATGGGGTTGCAAACAGTCGGACACAACTTAATGACTAAACAATGACAACAATCCTTGGTTTCAAGCCAACTCTGATGCTTTGGTCTGAATCGGGGTAGGTCCATCTGTTTCCACCACTGACCACAGAAACCACTTCTAAGATGGCTGACTCAGGAATTTTGTTAATAGATTAGACCTAGAAGTAATGGCCTAACTGAATGTCTTTGCCTGGGGCTGCTGAGTAGGGTTTGCAAGTGGAAGAATGACCAGGTCTTAGGGAACCCGCACAGGACAACCCAGACTGAAATGTAACTGAATACCATTCCCTCTCTTCACTCATTTCTGGGAATCTGAGGCTGAATTCCAACCAGGGCAGCTTCCTTGTGGGGTAGAGGGCAGATAGCAGGGGCAGGAGTCTGAGAAGCAATATTTATTGCCATCAGACAGTTTATCCTAATTATAATACATTGATTCTATTTCCTAAAAGAAAATTGGACTGGATATTTTCAAGATAGAGTCCTTTCGTTTCTTTACTGAAAATCTTGCCTTTTTCTCTTTTATGCCTTAGACTTTCCCCCCAAATTCTTAAAAGGAAAATATGTCAAAGGGACTTAAATAAATGTAGTATTTGTCAAGGTTATGTCTATGAGAGGAAATAATGATTTGTCAGCCTTACATGGAAAATGGGAAAACTTACTGGGATTTAAAACAGAAAGCCTGACTCCAATAAAAATTAATTTAAAAAATAAAATAGAAAGGCTGGCTGTATGTGCCTTTCAGATCTTTGTGTGAGCCCCTATGTATGGCCAGTTTTCAAATTGATTAATATGCTCTGTTTCTGCATTTTAAAGAGATCCAACATTTTTTTCATTTGTTCCTTAAGGGTTCCATCAGTTACTTAAATATTGATCAATATATTTACATTAGCAGTTAGCTATAGTGGGGCAGATCCTGTTTTAGAAATAAACTCCACTGTCATCTATTTCCACCCATCATATTTGCAAAATATAATTGCACACTTATATACTATCAAAATGGTTCCTAAGGGATATACTCAATAATTGGGATTGGGTAGAACTTTTTTTTTCTCCAAAAAGTAAGTAAACTGTGTGTGTATGTGTGTGTGTGTGGCATATATCCTAGTAGATAGATAGACCTTGTATCTGGAAAATATTCTGAAACAGCCGAATTAGTCATTACAAAATGACCAGAGGAGATCGGAGGGATGATTTCTCTTCATCGTGCATTTTTCCATGATGTTTGAGTTTTCTATCCATGCACATTTAACATCTTTCTTTTTAAAAAGATATTAAGACAAATTATCTGGATGATAGGTTTAGGAACCGCTTTAGCTTTATTCTTGCTAATTCTCCGTATTTTTTAACTTCATGATATACTTTAAACATCAGAATGTCTAAGAATCCAATTTACCATCACAAAAAATACATAGCTAAGATTTAGTAAATGTGAAGTCCCACTTCAATATTAAATTTATTTCATCTCAAAATAACTGAAAACATTGGCCATGGTGGGAGAATGGAATGATGAAAAGGCTCTATTAACAAAAAGCATTTAGGATGAGAAAGTAGCATTATAGGTAGGAAGGAAAACATTTAGGTAATGTGGTGCTAGCAATCTCTTCGGCTGCAGCTGTTTTCGGTTACTTATTTTAGCAGCTGAGGGCCCTTTGAAATCTGTAGTTACTGAATAATTTTTCAGGGATGGATGACTTGAGATACAGTTTCTGCTTTTGCTGTTTGCAACTCACTTTATACAGAAGCATTCTTTTCATCTTTGCTCATGTGTCTTGAGCTCTAGACATAATGACATATTTTCCTTTTTGTTTTTGCTCAGGGATCTGTTGGATGATCCACATATTCCATGCTTTTAGGGGTTGGAGTGATGTTAGAGAAAGCTGTGGTCACTGGACACTTTGTAGCCGGCTCCCTGGGGATACGCTGCTGTGTGGTTTCCAGGGGTCATTGATCTGTGCTGCAAAGCTGCCACAGTGTTTCAGCAGCTAGAGAACTCTGGTTCCCAGGCTTGGAGGTGGGCCTCGCCTGGGACTTCTGCAGCTGCACAGCTGTGCGCAATGTGTGTGCCCACGAACCCGCCTCACTAAGTGGGAATGAAGGTGATAATATCAGCACCTGTGGTGTCTACAAGTTCCTCACCTCGCAAGACACCTGTCTCTCTGAACAATTCAAGATAATAGGCATCAAGTGGTACTGTTTTGGCCGGAGCTCTCAGGTTTACTTGCTTTGGACAGACAAGAAAGTGGAATAACTCATTTCTTTCTGGATGACCTCTTTTGAAAAATGCCTCATTTCATCCTGGTTGGAAGAAACCCCTAATCCACTGTGCCAGGAATTTTCTGTGACTAGATTCAATATTTGTGCCCAGGGCTTTGATGTCCAGGAGTGGGGCTACCCCTTGAGATCTCATGTGGACAGTGGGACAGAGGTGTGGGGAAGGAAGTGGTGGCAACTCCTTGGGGCCCTGCGAGCTCTGGTCTGACAGCTCGTCCGAGGGCCTGCAGGGGAGCTCCCCTTGGCATGTGACAGACAATTGTCTTTCTGGTATTGCTCTTAGTAAATCTAAAGCATCCCTCAAGAGTCCAGGGAGTCCACCAAGGGTCAAGGGACCAGTGTGCCCCTGGACTTCTGTTTTAGTTGACAAGGAGGAAACATTTTGTAGAGGACTTCTTTAGTCATGAACCAAATGTGTTGTGAGCTGCGATCACAGGCTCCCACTGTTTCACCTACCTTGTTATGTGAATTTCGGCATCATACAGCAGAGAGAGTTTTAAGTTGACTGAATTATCTGCCATGTTTTCTTCCTGGCTTTCGCTATTGAAAGGAATATTAGGAAATTACTGAAAGAGAAATATTTGAAAAGCCACTTTTCATCAGTTCATGACTTCATCACGTTTTACCTTAAGGCTCGGAAACTGATAGATGCCTGATTCTGAAGGTTTTGAAGATTGAAGTCGAAGTTAATAGTGAAAGTCACCTATACACAAAATGAAAACTCATCAATCTATGATGCTTTGTACTCAGGGACCAACATAAAAAAAAAAAAAAGTGTCCCATAAAAGTAAACTCACTCCCATTTGATTCTGAATTTTATGAAACTTAAGCTTTCTAATTTGTAGAATATCTATGTATTTTTCCACCTTGCCTCACCTTCAGAACAGAACTGAATTTACTTAACAAATACATACAGCAGGTCTCCCTAATGACTCAGTCAGTAAAGAATCTGCCTGCAAAGGAGACTGGCCTTGATCCCTGGGTTGGGAAGATCCCCGGGAGAAGGAAATGGCAACCTACTCCAGTATTCTTGCTTGAGAAATCCCATGGACAGAGGATCCTGGCGGGCTGGAGTCCATGGGGTCACAAAAGAGTTGGACACGACTTAGAGACTACACCACCACCACCACCACCATACTTATCACAGGCACTAATATTTGTCTGAATTTGAAGGCTTTGTGCTGATGTAAAATTTGCTTACCACCAGGGGTTAACAAATGATATCCGTGACTATGTGTAAACCACTTTGGTGTTGGTCAATGTGTTCAGAAAAAACTTTCTATGTTGTATGTGTCTTTGGAAATGAATTGCACAGGGGGAAATCCCACTTTTATTAATTTAAAGCATGCAGATATTTTAAAACTTCCTTTAAATATGCAGCCAATTATTTTGTGGTGCCTCTCAAATGATGACACTTAATATTAAGAAAGTTGGTTCACTGGTGAATTAACACCAATGATGAGAAGGGGTCAGCAGAGATTTGGGGATGAAATGGAAGCTGTACCTGTTGTTTGCTCTTTAAAGCAGGGTAGCCCACATTGCAGGTAACAGACTTCTGAGATGAAGCAATCTGGCAGGTCACTTCTGTCCCATCAACCTGAATGAGACCAAAGAAACAATGATCAATTCTTTTTCAATGTCTGTATGTGTGTGCACTCATGCACATATGTGCCAAAAGAAATATAAACCACCTAGAGATTTTAGCAGTAAGGTTGTGTTCACACCAAGACTTGAAAATCTTCTATGTATTATCCAGATGGCTAACATCTATTTTTATTGCTAGACAGGCCACCCAACAAAACAAAATCAGATACTGAAATTTCCCCCAGAAATAAATCATATGTCATATTTCAGAAGCACAAAATAAATTTAATCCACTATTTAGAAATGCTGTCTTTAATACATATCTTTCTCTCAATATATTTGAAAGTTATAGTTTCAACAGAAAAGCAAATAAAATATAGCTTTTGTTTATATTTTAAATAACTTAAAAGAATCATCTTCAGATTTCCTCATGTTTCTTCTGTTTAAAATAAGAAGCTGTCATTTGGCCCAAGAAATTTAAACACTAAAGTCAGAATCGGTGTAGAACACTAAATCTATTAAGTTCACAATGACTTGAAACTGGATGAAACCATTTTTAAAATCCTTTCATCAAGTAGTGAATTTGGAAAATCTCAGCTTTTCCCTTCTCTCCTTCTCATTGCTTGGTGGCAGAGGGACCAGGGGGGCATTCATGGTCAAGTGCGTTCCTGGTATAGCGATCAAGTCAACATGCGTAACTGACCTCGATGGAATGCATTATCTTGGCAGCAGCAAGACCTGTGGTTACAAAGCTTGGGCTGAGCTGTGGGACTCTAATTTCTGAGAGCAAGTGCAACTCCCAGCATCTGTGCAGCTCCATGGCAGCCTCATCACACAGATGGCTTGAGGAGAGTTTACGGTAGAGTCTGACTACAACTGCCAAGTATCAGGTCAAAGGAAAAATCTGATCCAAGCCATGAAGCTGAACTGGTCTAGATACACAGCCAGGCTATGTTCTCAAGTAGTTTAACTAGTTGGGAGCCACCAGTGTCAAGATTGATCATGCTGAGGGGCAAGGAGTTTCTTCAGAAAACCCAGAGGACCTGGAGATTCGAGTAGGAGGAAGACAGTAATTGACAACAAAAATAGCAGTTAACACCAGAGTGCCTTCACATACCGGCATGGACCAGGAAGCAAAAAACAGGTTTTCTGAAAAATCAACAACAATCTCAGTGTTGTAGGCACTTTCCTTCTTGTTTTTCAGTTGTACTGAAAATGTTAACCTTTTGTTTTGGTTGCTGACAATGAAGGGCTGTTGTCTGTTAACAGTAAAAAGGAGAAAAAAAAGTCATTACAGTTTTGTTTTCTTTAAGTCAGCATTCAAATACTTTACTCATTTAAAAAACAAATCTTGGATTTACTATTTAGAGACTGAGAAAACTGCTTATAACAAATTATCTTCATAGTAAAATAATATTGGCAATGAATGAATAAATCCTATTGGGTTTTCTTCTTTGTTGCTTTTAATTACATTGCAGAAAAAGACACCATTCAAATATAAATGGTTTTATATTTCTTAGTGCTTACTTCTATATGGATGAGAGAAATTGAAATTTATACTCTCTATATTGAAGTATAATTGATTTATAATATTAGTTTCATGTGTACAATACAGTGATTGAATCTTTTTATAGACTATATTCCATTGAAAGTTATTACAAAATAATGACTATATTTTGCTGTGTTGTACAATATAGCTTTGTTACTTATCTATTTTACATTTACATAATATTGATAGTTTGCATCACCTAATTACATACCTCTATCTTGCCCCTCCTTCCTTCCCTCTGCCCACTACTAGTTTATTATTTTTCTATTTTGTAATATACATTTGTTTTGTTTTTTAGATTCTCTATATGAGTGAAACAGAATATTTATCTTTCTCTGGCTTATTTCATGAAGCACAATACCCTCTAGGTCCATCTACATTATTGCAAATGGCAGAATTTTATCCTTTTTATGGCTGAGTAACATTCTATTATATATATAAATGTGTATACATAAATATATATATACATGTGTGTGTTAATCCTTTTTATGGCTGAGTAACATTCTATTATATATACAAATGTGTATACATAAATATATATACACATGTGTGTGTTGCATCTTCCTTTATCCATTCATCTATTGATGGACACTTAGGTTGCTTCCGTGCCTTGACTATTGACAATAATGCTGCTATAAACGTCTATCTTTTCGAATTAGTGTTTCTGTTTTCTTTGGATGCATGTCCAGGACTAGAACTGCTAGATCATATGATAGTTCTATTTTTAGTTTTTTGAGAAACCTCCATACTGTTTCCCATAGTTGGCTGTACCAGTTTACATTCCGACCAACAGTGTCAAAGGGTTCCATTTTCTCCACATCCTCACTAACATTTGTTATTTATGTTCTTTTTGACAACAGCCATTCTGCCAGGTATGAAATGGCATGATACCTCATCACGGTTTTGATTTGCATTTCTCTGATGATTAGCACTGATGAGCATTTTTTTATGTGCCTGTTGGCCACTTGTATGTCTTCTTTGGAAAAATGTCTATTCGGGTCTTCTGCCTATTTTTTAAATCAGGTTTTTGGTTTTTTGACATATATACAAGTTGTTTGTATACTTTGGATATTAACCCCTTAGCGGTCATATCATCTACAAATATTTTCTCCCGTTCAGTGGGTTATCTTTTTGTTTTGTTAACGGTTTCCTTTGCTGTGTAAAAGCTCTAAGTTTAATTAGGTCTCACTTGTTTATTTTTGCTTTTACTTCTTTTGCTTTCAGAAACAGAGACAGAAAAACCACTGCTACAATTTATGACAAAGAGTGTTCTGCCTCTGTTTTCCTTTAGGAGTTTTGAGGTTTCAGGTCTTATATTTAGGTCTTAAATCCATTTTGCATTTATTTCTGTATTTGGTATGATAAAATGTTCTAATTTTATCTTTTTACATGTAGCTGTCCAGTCTTCCCAGAACCACTTATTATTAAGAGACAGTCTTTCCTTCATTGTACATTCTTGCCTTTGTTCTAGGTTAATTGACCGTAAGTAGATGGGTTTATTTCAGGGTTCTCTATTCTGTTCCATCGCTATACGTCTGCTCTTGTGCCCAAACCATGCTCTATTGATCACTGTAGCTTTAAGGCATAACCTGAAGATACTTCAAACTTTGTTCTCTTTTATTAAAATTGCTTTGAAAATGTGGAGTCTTTTGTGGCTCCATATAAATTTTACAATTATTTGCTCTAGTTCTGTAAAAAATGTCGTGGATATTTTGAGTGGGATTGCATTAAATCTGTAGTTTGGTGTGGACATTTTAACAATATTAATTCTTCTAATCCAAGAGCACAGGATATCTTTCCATTTCTTGGGATTATTTTCAAATTCCATTATTAATATTTTATAGTTTTCAGAGTATAAGTCTTTCACCTCCTTGGTTAAGTTTATTTCTAGATACTTTAGATTTTAAGGATCTTTAGGAGTTATAATGTTTCTTTTGTAGAAAAAAATTTCCATACACAATCACTTGAATAAAGTAATCTAACATGTCTTTTATTTCAACAATTTTCACTGCACTTTAAAGTAAAACTTACTGAGTGGCTGGCAGCTGCTGAACATTTAGAACTAGATCAGAAATGCAAACTCCATCATCACCACAGTCTTTATGGAAAGGGATCTACAAAAAAAAAAAAAGAGAGAAAAACAATCCCAGAAATTTGCTATTGAGTTAAACAAGCAAATTGTAGAACACATAATAGTATTATTCCATTTATATAAAGTTCAAAACCCTGTGAAACTAAACCATATTTTAGGAATATATACATGTTTAGCAACATCAGAAAGAAAAACATTGATAAATGCAAAATTCAGGATGGTGGTGCTATCTGGGAGGCACAAGATAAAAGTGGATATGATAGAGTATGGAGTGATACAGAGAATTTCAGAAGTACCGGTACCATTTTATTTTTTTTTAATGGGTTGTGAACACAAGGTGTTCCCTTTATTGTTATTTATTTCTTCAATAAACATTTACTGAGCACCTGTGGCGGGCCAAGCACTACTCACAGTGCTGGGAACAGAGCAGAGAACAAGGAGGACAAAATCCCTATCTTCATGGAACTTATATGCTGGTGAACTTTCCATAGAAGTAACTGTACTTCAATTAGAAAATTACCAACTTAGGCTATGTTCTAAGTGTCTTCAAACACTAAGGCAGTGACTGAAACTTTGCCGGCTAGTCAGGAATTCCAAGAAAGGCAAGCCATACTTACACTGAAGACCTTGACCGTCTCAGAGTAGGCTTCAAGGGCAGGGTTAGTGCCAGGGTTTTCCAGACTAATGTTCATACACAGATTCAGAGGGCTGATAATGTCAGAGGGCTCCTAAACACACATAGAGATTAGTGGATTAGGGCATGGCAGCTTCAAACAAGAAAATGACCACACATGTACTCACAATTAAACACACAGTCCGCCCTCAGTCATGCAGAATAGCTCTGTTTTGAACTTCAAGGCTACTGCTTCTTTACTTCTGTCCTAAGTCTGCTGTTAGCCTCTCCGCTTCTGAGACTTCAAAACTTGGGCTCAGTAAAAATCTGAAGCAGTGATTCTTAGGTAAACTCATCAGTCATTTCATTATTTATGTAAGTAATGATCAATATTTAGATGAGATATCCAATTTTCAATGCTCAGAAGATCCCTCTGTCAGTACCCAGCTCCTGGGTTGTTGGCCATGTTCTTCCTGTCCGTACTGCCAAGACTTTTGGATTTACAGGTGTCCTGACCAAATCTCTAGAAGAGAATATTATGATCTGGAAGGGAAAGTGCCCAGAGTTCACTGTCAGGAATGGACAAGGGGACTCCCCTTCCTAGTCTCTAGTCTACAAAACCAGATGAAAGTGTTTCCCGCACTCTAAACTAAGCTCCCCAGTTTCCAGCCTAGCTGTCTATTAGTGCTCCTTTGCATGTCGAAGATGATGCACCTATCACTCAGCAGGCGTTAAAACCAACACTGTCCAGCTATAAGTAAGGCAGTTCCTCTTTGTCTAGCAAAGATGGTGGAGGATTTGCAGTGCTCCAAGAGGCCTGGGCCGCTTCTAGTTTTTGAGGTTTCCTATCTATCGAACCATGAAAATAATGCCAAAACAGGGCTGCAAACACCATCTAGCATTCTTCTTCAAGAAAGAAGAATGCCTGTACATTGGTAAGCACTAAAAATCAAATTTTCCTTTTGAGATAAAGGAAAAGATAAAGATATCTTTATCTCAGCAGGACTTCTGTCTTGAGCCCTTTGCACAGGGGGTAGCGGGGCAGGGGCAGTGACTTCCTGACTACAGGGAAATGTATCCTCGGCTGCAGGGTTGGCATATAGGATGGACTTGGGTATTGATAGCAAATATGGTGTTACCTGGAACAACACCTCTCAGCTGACGACAATAATACACACCTTGTAAAAACTTCACAAGTACACATGGGAGAGAATAGGAGATGTATTTATATGTATGTGGTAGTTTGGTCACTCAGTCATGTCTGACTCTGTGACTTCCTGAACTGTAGCCTGCCAGGCTCCACTGTTCATGGAATTCTCTAGGCAAGAATACTGGAGTGGGTTGCCATTTCTGTCTCCAGTTTATATATATATATACATACATACACCACATCCTGGCTGGTACTTCCCCCACAATGGATTACATGTTTAATTTGACCTACCACATAGCACAAGGATAAGAGAGAATGGAATCTGGCTTTTATTCCTTTAAAGAAGCTGTATAATTGGCACATTATCAACAAGAAAAGTCCAGGCCTTCACAAAGAAGAAACCTTCAACTTGAACAATAAATTACTCAACTGATTTTAGTTCATCCAACTCTTTGTTCAACTCTTAGCACTTCTTGAGATGTGATTTCTGTATCATCCATCTACTTGAGAAATGTCGGGGGATGCCCCTTAGACATATTCACTGGATCTGAAGGGAATTTCTGAGGGGGGTGGGGTTTCAGCATACCAATTTTATAAAAGTTTCTTTGGCAATTCTTATGCATCTTAAACTTTGAGAACCACATTCTAGGAAAGTTCTTAAATAACTCTTATAAAAATAGTTTCCTGAATAACTTATACTTTCAAATACCATAACCTGGCTTCTGGGGGGAAATAATCATATGATTTATAAGATAAGCTTTTTTAGAAATTTTCTTCTGAGAAGCACGTTTTATACTTGGGAGAATTTCAAAATCTATGTGAACTGTAGTAATTATGGCATAAGATTAGAGCAAAGAATTTTTACCTCATAATCTACCAGCCTTCACCTGTATCAATTTAAATCCAATAATGTAAAGGGCAGTTAGAGTTATCCTTTTCAGTCATTTAAAAATAAATAAATATTCTCCTGATATGAAAATGTCAATATAAAATTTATTGTCAACTAAAAGTTGTTCCTATTAAACACTTAAGAAAGCACTTTGATTTCTTGAAGAATCTTATTAGTGTAAAGGAAATATACTCCTATTCACAGACCAAAAAAAAGCAGTAATTAGAAGAGCAAGGGTTCTTCTCACTCATAAGCCTCCAATTCAGGCTTTTATCATTCATTAGTCTTTAAAAAGAAAGGAGATGAAAGAAGAGGACTCTGAGGCTCACCTGTATGTGGATGATGTACTCAGAACAGCGCTGTGCTTGACTTACTATCATGGTCTTCTGCAAGCACCTTTCATTATTTTCCTTAAATAACCCCCTGGACATCACTCTGGATGAAAACTGGTCTTCATCAATTGTGATGTTATACACAATGGCTATAATAAAAGTCATAAAGAAATGTCAGTACAAATACATTTTTAAGGAAAAGGCATTCCTGTTTTATCGTGTCTCACTGGGTTAAGTCTCTGACTACAAGAAAACAAAAACCAGTCTTCCTTTTGATGGACTGTGAACCATGGCTAGCCTGTGATATTTGTAAGTGCAGCTCTGGTATGATGTATGTCGACTGTGGATACAAAGAAATGTGATTCAAAGAACTGTGATTTGATGCATTGGAAGGAATAGCAGATTTGCCACCAGGAAATCTACTGAATGAAGTTAGTCAAACTCCTCAAATAGCAATTTCATTGTCTGTAACATGGTGACATACAACTGGACATGTTCCTATACGTTATATAAGTTTTACAATAAACCTAGAACATGGATTTTATTATCCTATTTTTCAGATAATTAATAGAATATTATTCAGTTTTTCAAAATAATTCACCTCAGCACACATAGCTAGGGCATGGTCAGAAGTAAAGTTTGAGTAATTTTGAAACCAGACCCCATGTTTCTACTATTTCTATGCAGTTTAGAGGATTCATTGTTATTTGAGGATTAAATTAGATACTTTAAGGGGAAATGTATAGCACCTTGCATACTCCACAAGCTTACTTGGGGAAAGCCATGTTACACTGCAATAAAAAGTGTTGAATCGGACAGACTTGTTTTGAATCTTAATCTCATCACTGATGAGCTTTAGGCAATTTTCTTAACCTCCTTGAACCTCCATTTCTTCATCTATAAAACAGAGATAATAACACTAACCTAGGGAAATGGAAATGAGAAACATATGTGATAAAAACTGATGTCAGTAGCTAATGTCCAACTATCAGAACTTTCAATAAAATCTGTTGGCTACCCACCCAACACTGAGAAGATCTGATACTATTAATAGCATCAACTGCATTACTTAGGATTATTCTATCTTATTATTTACAAGAATTGATGATTTTGAACTGTGGTGTTGGAGAAGACTCTTGAGAGTCCCTTGGACTGCAAGGAGATCCAAGCAGTCCATCCTAAAGGAAGTCAGTCCTGAATATTCATTGGAAGGACTGATGCTGAAGCTGAAACTCCAATACTTTGGCCACGTGATGCAAAGAACTGACTCATTTGAAAAGACCCTGATGCTGGGAAAGATTGAAGGCGGGAGGAGAAGGGGACAACAGAGGATGAGATGGTTGGATGGCATCACCGACTCAATGGACATGAGTTTGAGTAAACTCTGGGAGTTGGTGATGGACAGGGAGGCCCATCATGCTACAATCCATGGTGTCACAAAGAGTCACACACGACTGAGTGACTGAACTGAACTGATTACTTCCAAGAGTTTAAAGATTGACTATACTTCCAAAAGCAATCTACATGTGACCTTTCAAATATCTACTAGAAGTGATGTATAATTTTTCTGGCTCTGAATACTTCATGAGGTTAACAAAGATAAAATACAAAAGAATCAAGAACTACAAATAAGTAGTGAAAATAACACAAAGGAAAAGTAATGGCAGGGAAGTGATGGTAGCTAGGACAAAGTTAGTACACGTGGTAAGGACAATATTTCATTTTTTCCAAAATGATACATAGTTACATAGGCAATATGATAATCTTTTTGGTGTTATTAACTTCAAACTGGAGTGTGCACCCAATGCAATAAATAATAGAAGTTATATGCTTTATAAATTGACTTTTCAAAGTCACAGAGGTGGGATTTCTGTCTTACACACTGTTATTGCCAGGCAAGTAAGTGACAAATGATCATGACGATATGGACCTAAGACATCAAGAAGAGGATTCAAAGGGAAAGGTGCCCAATGGTGAGAGACCCTAGAGAACAGGTGGGAGGGAATCAAATTCTCTGAAAGCAGAAAATGCCTTTCAAGTGTGTGGTAACAGAAGAGGTGAAGTACAGTCAAAAACTAGGAGGAAGATGTTTGAGGCAAACCCATGCTTCAGGGCCAGCAGAGGTTACCTACCAGTCATTTCTGCCAACTAATAGATTTTCCAAATTAACTTTTTATATTTAATGTTTTATTCATCCAGCTTCATTAAGATATCATTGACATATAACATTGTGTAAGTTTAAAGCATACAACATAGTGATTTTATACATTGCAAAATAATTACCACAATAAGGTGAGTTAACTTACCCATCACTTCACAAAGTTACAATTTTTTGTGTGTGGTGAGAACCTTTAAAATCTAGTCTCTTAGTAACTGTATACGATACAGTCTTATTAACAAAACCCACCATGCTGTACATTCCATCTAGCCATTTCATGTTTAGACAGTAATGGTTTCTGACTCAACTCTCACGGCTACTCAGATGGATGTGCTAAAAGGCAGGTGTGTGAAATGTGCTACTCAGAGCTGGGTCAGTGTTTGAACACTTGAAAGGAAAAATGCCAGGTGAATATGAAAAATAGGAAATATGGAAGGCGTGCCAAGACATGAATCTAACTTAGTGTTCCTAGCTTTCTTATTTCTTCTATAAATCATGACAACATGCCTCTATATTTTTACCCTTTAAGTTAATTTGTTCACCACCTAATAAAATAGCTATAGTCAACCCTAACAGAAATCAACCCTGAATATTCATTGAAAGGACTGATGCTGAAGTTGAAACTCCAATACTTTAGCTACCTGAAGAAAATAGAGCTGACTTATTAGGGAAGACTTTGATGCTGGGAAAGATTGAAGGCAGGAGAAGGGGACAACAGAGGGCGAGATGGTTGGGTGGCATCATTAACTCAATGGACATGAGTTTGAGCAAGCTCCGGGAGTTGGTGAAGAACAGGGAAGCCTGGCGTGCTGCAGTCCATGGGGTCACAAACACTCAGACACAACTGAATGACTGAATAACAAGGAACTACAGGTTTCAGAAAATTAGAGCCAAAATATGATGGAGAGGATATATATGCATAACTGAGTCACTTTGCTGTACAACAGTAAGTAACATACCATTGTAATTCAACTACACTTCAATTTAAAAAAATCTGATGGAAAGGATGCGGACCCATGAAACAGAAGCAAATGAAAGAAGGTAATATTGGATTAAGTGCTAAGAATCAATGGCTGCATATCGAAGGAACTGAGATAATTGGAGCAGGAGAGATGGAGGTGAAATGCAGTGGTTAGAAAGACTTAAGGGACACGCAGGACCTCAGCCAGGCTGCCAAAGACAACTGGACCAATCCATTTGTAAGACTGCCCACAGTTTTCCTTACTCTCTCCTGCCAACAGGTCATGTTTCAGATTTTCCCTCACTTCACTGGATTATTTGTTGTTATTGTTCAGTGACTAAGTCATGCCCAACTCTTTGCAACCTCATGGACTGCAGTACACCAGGTTTCTCTATCCTTCACTATCTCCCTGAGATTGCTCAAACTCATGTCCACTGAGTTGGTTATGCCATCCAACCATCTCATCCTCTGTCATCCCTTTCTCCTCCTGCCTTCAATCCTTCCCAGCAGCAGGGTCTTTTCCAATGAGTCAGCTCTTTGCATCAGGTGGCCAAAGTATTGGGGCTTCAGCATCAGTGCTTCCAATGAGTATTCAGGGTTGATTTCCTTTAGGATTCACTGGTTTTATCTCCTTGTTGTCCAAGGGACTCTCAAAAGTCTTCTTTAGTACCACAGTTCAAAAGCATCAATTCTTTGGTGCTCAGCCTTCATTATGGTCCAACTCTCACATCCATACATGACTATTGGAAAAACCATAGCTTTGACTATATGGATCTTTGTTGGCAAAGTGACATGTCTGCTTTTTAATATGCTGTCTAGGTTGGTCATAGCTTTTCTTCCAAGGAGCAGGCATCTTTAATTTCATGACTGTAGTCACCATCTGCAGTGATTTTGGAGCCCAAGAAAATAAAATCTGCCACTGTTTCCACTTTTTCCCCTTCTAATTGCCATGAAGTGATGGGGCCAGATGCCATGATCTTCATTGTTTAAATGTTGAGTTTCAAGCCAGCTTTTTCACTCTCCTCTTTCACCTTCGTTAAGAGGCTCTTTAGGTACCTCTTTGTTTTCTGCCATTAAAGTGGAATTATTTGCATATCTGAGGTTGTTGATATTTCTCCTGGCAATCTTGACTCCAGCTTGTGATTCATCGAGCTTGGCCTTTCACATGATGTACTCTACATAGAAGTTAAATAAGCAGGGTGACAATATACAGCCTTGACATACTCCTTTCCCAATTTTGAACCAGTGAGTTGTTCCATGTAAGGTTCTAACTGTTACTTCTTGACCTGCGTACAGGTTTTGCAGGAAGCAAGTAAGGTGGTCTGGTATTCCCATCTCTTTAAGAATTTTCCACAGTTTGTTGTGATCCACACAGTCAAAGGCTTCAGTGTAGTCAATGAAGCAGAAGTAGATGCTTTTCTGGAATTCCCTTGCTTTCTCTATGATGCAATGGATGTTGGCAATTTGACCTCTAGTTCCTCTGCCTTTACATCTGCAGTTTTTGGTTCACATAATGGATTATTTAGAAAATATAAAACACTGGACACAAATTATACATTGTTTTATACTTTCTCTTTCATTATTTCATGCCTCTTAAATTTTCAAGAATAGAAATATTTGATCCTCATACTGAACACACTGTACCTATGTTATGGCATAGCCAACTCACAGTCGACTCATCTAATACGGACTCAGGTTCAGTGTAATTTGCACGTGCCCATGGTTTTCCGTTAGGAAGTTATGGGTAAGAGAAACTTAAAAAATAGACTGGAAGAGGCTATAATTATGTCACTGACTTCATGACTTTCTGCAGCAGAATGTGACCTTCTAAGGATGACAGAGGACAGTCTAAAACACCTTCCACACCTAATCAACCATTCTCAGGCACCTCAAATATGTGGCAATTCAAGGGTCTGCAAGACCCTTATTTCTTTTGGTTTCCATATCCCAAGCATAGTTTACATCAGAAGTGAAACTCTATAAGCAAATCTATCTCTCGTGTAGATTATTTCAGGTTTACTCACCCACTTGATTGTTTTGATTAGTAGGTCTAAACTTAGCACTGAAGCAGAGTTTAAGTTTTATCTCAGCATTTTTGTTGAGCAAAGTGATTTTTTTTGGTGTGAATGAAGCATCTACAGATACATCAGCAATGCTCTGTGACCTGAAAGACCAATGTTTAAAAAAAATTATTCTCATGAAGCTACCCAGAAAAGCTAGTCTTAGCACCTTGTAGGAATGTGACCACAAAACAGCATTAACCTAGCTTAACAGACAGACGACAGTAAAGTTGCTCAGTTGTGTCCGACTCTTTGAGACCCCGTGGACTGTAGTCCTCCAGGCTCCTCTGTCCATGGGATTCTCCAGGCAAGAATACTGGAGTGGGTTGCCATTTCCTTCTCCAGGGGATCTTCCCGACCCAGGGATCGAACCCGGGTCTCCCACATTGCAGGCAGATGCTTTATAACCTAGCTTAACTGTCTCCTCAAAATATGGATTTGAGTCCTTGTGTCTTGACTTTTTAGATGAATCAAACCCACCTTCAAAGAAAAAAGTTTGGCCATCATGGGCTATCTTAAAAGGGAACGTCACAGTATAGGAAGTATATGGCCTAGCATGTCTGAGGTCTACCACGGTGGCTACAGGGTGAAGTTCACTGAAAGGTATTTCTTACAAAATTGTTCCAAAGCAGCCACATAATTATGTCATCATACCTTGTATTTTAGAGTTATTCCAAACTGATTTTATTCAGTAAATATATTTTCTTTTTTTCAAAGCCTTAAATATTACATTTGAGTTTTATTTCTTCCACATGAAGATTTCATTAAAATAATGCACTAAGGCAGTGAGCCCCAACTTTTTTGGCAGCAGGAACTGGTTTCGTGGAAAGCAATTTTTTCACGGACTGCAGAGGGGAGGGAGATGGTTCACACCCGTGATGGAGCGGCAGATGAAGCCTCATCTGCTCACCTCCTGCTATGTGGCCCAGTTTCTAACGTGGACTGGTGGCTGGGGACCTCTGCACTAAGGAACTTCTCAGGTGGTCCAGTGGTTAAGGCTCTGTGCTTCCACTTCAAGGGGCACAGGTTCAATCTCTGGTGGAGAAACTAACAACCTGCCTGTCGTGCACGGAGAGAAAAATGATGCACGGAAAACAATGCATTTCATCCTTTAAAAGCCCAAGTGAGATACTGTAAATAGTTTCATTGAAGTCAGTGTGATTTACTCACTACCTAATTTCTTTCTGTTCTTCACATACTTGGACATTTAAAACATATTTTTCAACAGACATGAATGGATAACTGAACTCTATTTTCTTAGAGACTCCTGATAGAATGCTCAGTTTCTTTCTGGTTGCTTTCCTTCACCAGCCCAATATATTTATTTTTGCTCCTTGGCTCTTGAATCCCTTATTGTTCCCCCCTGCTCTTCAACTCCTCCTGAGGTCAATAAAAGGTCAGCTAAACTTAAATACTGGCTTCTTGTTTATGACTAATAATTGTAAAAGATACCTTTTAACCACAGGAGAAGTTGTACTTCACTTGTGTGGCCTTGGTATTCAGTATTTTTAGAGCATTCTCATGAGAATTCTTTTCTACAAGTTGAGGTAATAAAAAAATAATCAGAAATATCCTTAATACCATTTCAAGAGCTTTAGCTTTTCAATACACTTTTTCTCCTCATTTTATAGAGAAGAGAGACTTAGTTCTAATGTTAAGCAAGCATTTTTTTTTCCCCACCAGGAAAAACACACTCCTTCCTCTATGCAAACTATGACATACAAATGTCTTCGACTGTTGTATAATGCCTGTGACATTCTCACAATACTAGCAGAGCAATCTGCTCTACTTAGCAGGCCATGTGTTTGTTAACTAGTTTGTGTCTGGCTCTCAATGACTCACCAGAGCTGAACGACCTGTCCAAAGGCCCCCACGGACACGTCGGTGATGGAATCCCCATTTAAATCTCCATAGCCATCCAGGGATCTCCCAAAGTACTGGAGGTGGCTACTAAAGGCTCTGTCGGACCCCAGGATTTTCTAAAAGAGCAAGTTTGAGATGAAATTATAGCTTGTGACAACTGAAACAGAAAAAAGGCAGCATCTACATTGCCCTGGTATATTCTTTCTATGGCCATTTCTCAGATTGTTTTATTCTCCACAGAACTCCACTGATTTTTCATAGCTCATCAGCCACATTTTCTTTTCTTTTTTTAATTAATTTTATTTTATTTTTAAACTTTACATAATTGTATTAGTTTTGCCAAATATCAAAATGAATCCGCCACAGGTATACATGTGTTCCCCATCCTGAACCCTCCTCCCTCCTCCCTCCCCATACCATCCCTCTGGGTCGTCCCAGTGCACCAGCCCCAAGCATCCAGTATCGTGCATCGAACCTGGACTGGCGTCTCGTTTCATACATGATATTTTACATGTTTCAATGCCATTCTCCCAAATCTTCCCACCCTCTCCCTCTCCCACAGAGTCCATAAGACTGTTCTATACATCAGTGTCTCTTTTGCTGTCTCATACACAGGGTTATTGTTACCATCTTTCTAAATTCCATATATATGCGTTAGTATACTGTATTGGTGTTTTTCCTTCTGGCTTACTTTTTCATCAAAGAAAACAGCCTGAATCTCTCACATAAAATAACAAGCCAGCACAAAGCAGTGAGAGATCAGTGAACTGGAGAAGGAACTGATGCAGGTTTGGGTCCTGACTCCTCTCTTACCTCATTTCGTTCAGATCTTTACTCAAAAGCTGCTTCTGAGTGAGGCTTTCTTGGTCACTCACTCAAATATTTGATACCTCCTAGCCCTGAAAATTTATTCTCTAGTTTTTTAAAAAAATTCCTTATCATTTAGTACTTTCTGGAATATTTTTCTTATCTTCTTTCCCTCTGTCTCCTTCACAAGAATTAAAGACCCATACAAAGCACAGTTTTGACCGTCCTGTTCTTTACAGTATTCCCAGAGCCTAGACAGAGCTTGACGCACAGCAGATCTGATGAATAAGTGAATTAGGTTATAAAGTAAGAGAGATGGATTGGATGATCCACATGATACTCTCTAGCTCTAACACAATGATACTCACATGTATACATATCACCATAAAGCTATGGATTACCTGAGAATACCTCAAGCGAATCATGCCCTCATGACCATTGTAGATGTACACAGCTCCAGAGTTCTGATTTTCCAAAGGCGAACCAACAATCACGTCATTAAAGCCATCCATGTTGATGTCTGAAAGAGCTGCAATTGCTGAACCAAATCGAGCATTTTCAAGACCCTTGGGGCCTTCCAGAAATTGGTGCCAATTCAAAATGCCCTTGCAAAGAGGGAAAAAGGAGACAAAGCCAACCTTACATTAACAAATATATACTACTATATATTTATAGTGGTATAAATATAGATATAAATAGATAACCAAGGACCTACGGTATGGCACAAGGAATTATATTCAATAGTTTTTAGTTATCTACAAAGGAAAAGAATCTGAAAAAAAAATCTATGTATCCATCTACCTACCTACCTATGTACAAATGAATCACTGTGCCATACTGAAACTAAGGTCATAGGCTATCTGCTCATAAACCAAGGTGAAAAGAAGCAATTCTTTTCTGTAGGCTGCCTGTACAACCTACATAAGTGTCCATTTCTTTGTCTTTTTTCCCCTTAATATTAGGATCTTCACTCATCTGTTTCCAAAATTTTTTGATTTAAAAAATTTCTGGTAAAAGTCTACTAATCTCTTTAATAAAATTAATGTAGAAACAAATAAAACACAATATCTTAATATAGTTCTTTACTTAAGAGCTATTGAACAACAGTGGCATAATTATGGTATAGGAAATGAAAGATGAGATTGTTAATATTCCATTCTACAAAACACTGAATATTTCTGCCAAAGAAAAGACATTTTCCTGTAAAAGATACAATTGTGGGCTTTTTCTTTTTTTGCAGATTTTGAAGTCAAGAATGGAAATATTTCATGACTTCATAAGAAAGAAATGCTCTTCAACCATGAAACTGAGTCTGTTTTGATTCTTTCTCCTCTATAATAATCTTATGAAAATTAATTTATTACTGACTGAGTCTGGTAAAATACTAAAAGATCATTTCACCTTTAGCAATTAATAATATTCAGAATATCTGACTAGCAAGAAACATTTAAGAAGCTGGGGATTTGTTAAATTTTCAAACTAGTAGATATGTTCTTCCCTTATTAAATACTTAATTACACTTTATAAGCTTTAAAATTGTTTTAATTGCTTCTGTTTAAGGGCTGTTATATTAATTTAAATAAGGTAGGACAAAATATCACAACAGTTAAATATAACATTTACTACATTAATATCAGCTTCTCTTTTTCCATCCTTTCCTTATCTAGCCATCTAATTTTCTATGTCAATCTGTACCTTTAATTTTGGTTTTCTTTTCAGGTTTCACTAAGTTCACTATAATTATGTGCATGGATTTAGTCCAGTCTATAAGTTGGTAAAACTAGGCTTTTCCATGTTAGAGTATGCTCAGTTCTATGTGTAAGAACTGGAATTTCCAAGACTTGGATATATACCTAAATGTTACACCAAGCAGTGGAATTTTTTGACAAACTAATGTAGAAAGCACACAGGAATATATGGCTATTTCTAAAGTGCCCTGTACAATTTGTCCTTACCATTGTCAAATGTCAATAAAGTAGCTTTGCCCTGTTATTGTTATATCTTTATAGCAAAGAAGAATAATTGAATGAGATACTTGGGAAACACACAGATGTATATGCATGTGTGTGTATGTATTTCAAAAAACAACATGCATTTATAATAACTTTATTTGTAAAGAAAATATATATTCAAAGACCTCTTGTGGAAGATGGCAGGACACTATACCTTAAGTTCCAGGTTATGCTTTTCAATGTGATTTTTAAAACTATAACAATGGTGACATCCTCAAAATGAAATATAAACCATACTTTTATTTAATAATAAAGTCTTTAATCTGCAAAAATGCAGATTCACTTCATTTATCAATACTAAAGCAAATGAAATGAAATCAGTTTAATAATTTTTTTTTACCTTTGTAATAGTAAACAGGTAGACTCTTCCTTCCTCTTTCTTTAGGTCATTCATGTACATTGGCGCACCTACCAAGAGCACATCTGTAATGGTGTCCTTATTCACATCGACTGCACACAGCACACTACCAAAATAGGAGCCAATCTGCAGGAATAAAGCATATCAACATTAGGGTTCTTCTACTCTTAGTATTACACTAAATTTTTATTTATTCAGTCAACAAACAAAAATTGAGCATCTGTTGCCTGTTAGGTGCTAGGAACATAAAGACATAACATCGCCCCTTCTCTCCGTTTGTGTCACAATCTAACACTTGCTTCTTAGCACTCAGGGTACACAAAAGTCACCAAAAAAGCACCTGTAAAATACAGATTCCCAAGAGCCATTTCCAGAGACTCTGATGCAATGTCTATAGGCAATCAAGAAAACAGTATTTTAAGCAAGCACTCCAGGTATTTCTGATGCTGGTGGGTAAAAGACCACACTTAAGGAACACTTAGAAGCTTTATGAGGTGTTGTAGACAAAGGCAGGCAGGGAAGAGGGAGGTTGAACAAATAACAGGGCTTCTGTGATAAAACATAAAAGAAAGTGAACGTGTTAGTCACTCAGTCGTGTCCAACCCCATGGACTGTAGCCCATCAGACATCTGTCCATGGGATTCTCCAGGCAAGAATACTGGAGTGGGTTGCCACTCCCTTCTCCAGGGGATTTTCCTGACCCAAGGATCAAACCCAGGTCTCCCGCTTGGCAGGAGGATTCTTTACCGTCTGAGCCACCAGGGAAGACCATAAACTTTAAAATACTAAAGAGGAGGAAAATGTATGACCACAGTGGACTTGTGGTCAAGGAAGTCAAAGACTCAGATCTTCTTCCTCCAGGAAAATCCATAGAGACAGTGAATCAGAGTTAATATTAGAGAAGGGAAATCTGTGGATAGTCAGTTTCTCTGATTTAAGGAAGAAAATTTTCTGTTAGTCGTTGGAGTACAGTGATGTGCATTTCAAATATGTGCTAAGCTCAGGAGTCAGAACTACTTAGCAAGAAAATAGGACTCTATGGCTTTTGTTCTCATGGACTTGACTGGGAGGCATCACTGGCCCTCACGACCAAACTGCCACACATCAGAAGGAAGTGACAGAGAAAAGGGCTGCTTTACTTTTAGAAATGTCAAACTTGTTGACATTTAGAAATGTCAGAGCCACAGGACACCTGTGCAGGCCCAGATGTTGTAGCTCAGTCTGATGCTCCATTCTCCCTTTGTCTACTTGTTCCTTCTCCAGATCCTTGGTTCCTTTGGAGCTTGCCTACAAAGCAGTGGTTAGGTGTCTGTCATCATTGGACTTTAATGACAACTCAACCCCATGAAAGCTATGTAGCCTTAGAAAGGTAGTTACACTCTCAGCAGCTAGTCAAAAGGGGATGGTAGATCTCAGTATTGTGAATATTTAAGGAATATTCAAGTAAACACAAATCACAGAGGCAGCTACAGGGTAGGCACTCAATAAATGTTAGTTTCCATTTCTACTAACTCCTTCCTTCCCACAAGCCTCAGTTGTCCATGAAATTAATTGCACCTGCTTAAACAACGGAATTTACCTGGTCACCTCTGTGAGACTGAATAACTGTGACATTGCCATTCTCATTAACACTGTAGAGCACTATCTGGCCAGTATAATTTGCTCGAGGAGCACCAGCAACAAAGTGGACACTGTTCCCAGTAGAAATTGAAGCCACAGAGTAACCTAGGAGAGAAGGGGTTACAGAGTAGGTGCTGTTGAATATCTTGGCCAGATAAGCCTGTGAAGCTAGCAGAGATGATCAGAGGGCCCTTTTGTTAGTGTGACACACAGCTCCTGAGTATAACACGAAGGTGGCATCCTCCTGCTTTTTCTAAGGCAAATTGCTTGTGCCCTTTGGCCAGAAACTCTGCCCTGTGGAGGTGGAACATGTCCCCATAAAGCTGACCCTAGATTCTGCATTGTCCTCATCAGCTCCTTATGAACTCAACAAATATTTGAGAATGAATAACTAAATGAATTTAAAAGGTGGAAATTTGCACAGTGGGAAGAACATAGGCTTTGGAGTCAGTCTCTGGTTCAAAGTTTGGACTCGCTGCTTGTTAAGTTTTGTATCTTTGAGCAGGTAATTAACCTCTTTGGAAAGGTAAAATGAGGATAGTAGTCCTCCCTTCAAAGGATAGTTGGAAGTATTTAAATATTATGTAGACAGACTAGCCAACTCAGGGACTGTCCCATAGGATGTGCTCAAAATTGGTGACTACCTATTACACGAACAGACATATTGGAGACTCCAAATTGATGCAAGACTACCACTTACGGTATTGACTTTTAGGTACTATTTCTATTTTGGAGAAACACAGTCATGTCCCAGGATTAACAACTGCTGGAACAACCAGAAGAGATTAACGAGTCAAACATGCAGTGTTTCATTAAGTAGTTATGGTCTAAGGCCTGACTGGCAGAGGCAGCTGAAATATGTGTAATTAGATGACAGCTCAAGTGTTTTGCTGAACTGATCCTGAAATCCAACAAGAGACTAGTTTAAAGGAAGCAACTTAAATGTGCTGAGCCAAGTGCTGGTAGGTCTTACCTAAATATGAGCTGTGATTTCTGTCTTGCAGAATTTGTTCAAACGCTTGTTTAGAAAAGATCAAATGTCCATGAGGTGTCTTCTGCACCACAGTCCCACTCCAGTCGTAAGCTCCTACTGCACCCAGCATCAGAATATTCTACAATAATTGAAAAATGAGAAGCCTTAAAACAAATCACCTGTAAGGCATAAGAGTGTTGGGTGGGCAAAACATTGAAACAAATGGTCTATATTTAAAGAAAAAAAAACTAAGATGAAGCAAAATAAGCAAAGTATACATGAATTGCTTAGAAAAGAGAGACAACAGGTCAAAAATGGAATCCCCTGTGCCAAGTCTACATCATCAAACTTACACCATACCCAACCTAACTGCAACTTCAACCTCTCCCAGGAAGGTCGTCTTAAACGGTCACTTTGCAATTCCCTGGTCAGCATAGTGAGGTAATCACCTGAGAGACCCCTTCCATTTTCTACAGCTCCTTAGAGCATCTTTCTGTTTGCTTAATGAAATGCTGCCCAATTCATGAATCATTGTGGTGGTTTAGTAGCTAAGTCATGTATGTCTCTTACAGCCCCATGGACTGTGGCCTGCCAGGCTCCTTTGTCCATGGGATTCTCCAAGCAAGAATACTGGAGTGCGTTGCCATTTCCTTCTCCAGGGGATCTTCCCAACCTAGGGATCAAACCTAGGTCTCCAACACTGCAAGCAGATTCTTTACCGACTGAGTTACAAGAGAATCCCATGAATCATTGAATAAAGCCAATTAGATCTTCAGATTCACTCAGCTGAATTTTGGTTTTTCAACCAAAAACTTTGTATGTTGATATATCTCCAAATTGTTTTGATACATTTTGTGCTGGAAAAGAAGCCTTCCCATGGGCTGTATTACTTTAGGCTTTGTTTAGTACAACACATTTTAAAGATAAATCTGTACCACAGTACAGGAGGGGCACATAGCCATCTCCCAATTTCCATGCAAAGGCGCACATCTGCAAATGCTGAACAGTTGTAAGCCTTTAGAAAGGAGTTAGAAGGGAGCCTCTGGCCTAACGTGTTCCTAAGAAGAGCTTGGGCTAGGAGACATGCTCAAGAAACAGGAAGTGATGCTGCCAGAGGAAGAGAGGTGGGCACATTCCCCCAGACCCATGTGGTAGCTCTCTTCTGACCTGACTTATCTTCAGCTTCCTTCCTCTTTCTTCTTTTAAACATTTTACTTTATGTATTTTTTGGCTGTGCTGGGTCTTCATTGCAGTGTGTGGTCCTCGCTAGTTGTGGTACACAAGCTTAGCTGCCCTGTGGCATGTGTGGTCTTAGTTCCTCATCAGGGATTGAACCCACATCCCTTGCATCGGAATGCGAATTCTTAACCACTGGACCACCAGAGAAGTCCCTTTCCTCTTTCTTCTTAACTCCTTCTCAAACATTCCTCTCTCTCCTATCCCATCTATTTGAGAATGGCACAGCTACAGAAAGCAATTGAAGATATGATATTTCATCTATGGGAAGAAAAACAGCCATTGGTCAGCACCAGTGAAAGAGGACAGGCCACTCGGCATTGGCTCAAAACCCAATCTGAATATTCAAAGCTATAAGTCATCGCAGGAAGCAGATGGTCAGGATGGGACTTATTTTTAAATTTTTAAAAAAAATTAATCAACCAATTAACTAATTATTTTATTTTGGCTGTTAGGTCTAGTTGTGGCTAGATCTTTCGCTGCTGTACACAGACTCTCTAGTTGTGACACTCGGGCTCTCTGGATGTGGTGGGTGAGCTTAGCTGCTCCAGGGCAAGTGAGATCTTAGTTCCCTGATTAGGGACTGAACTCAAGTGCTCTGCATTGCAAAGAGTATTCTTAACCACTGGACCACCAGGGAAGTCCTTATTTACAAGTTTTTGATCTTAGAAAATATCAGAGATACAATTTTGGGGCTTTGCTGTTATTGTTTAAAATGTATTTTCTTGAAGTATAGTTGACTTACAACATCATATTAATTTCTGCTGTACAACAAAGTGATCTCATTATATAGACATTATTTTCCATATTCTTCTCCATTATGGTTTTCAAGGTATGATTTTGGAATGAAAAATATAAGCCATTAAAAAAATAGGGAAATAATGTGTCCATTCTGAAGATAAGAGACCATGAAATTATGTGAATGATTGTCATAAATCCTGGACTCTAAAATCTGGGTACAGGAAGGAGCTTCAGGAACTATACAAAATTTCAGGAAATTGTGTGAAAAATTCTTTGTGTAGGTTCACTGACATTTTTTCTGAGGGAAAGACCCATAACTTTTAGGAGCATCTCTTAACGATTGATGATCCAGAGAATGTTAGCACCTTTTATTCTACCAAAAAAAAAAACTGATCCTGGGCCTTTATTCAGCCAGTCAAATCCTGTTCCCTGAGTATTTCCCAGGGTCACCTGTCTCTTTGCCTCTTTTACTACTGTTGCACTCATATCCTGAGTAGGATTAGAATCTGAGACCTGTGAGATGGATGTCTCTGAGAAAGAATGGACTTCCCTGAGCTAAGATGTCCCATCTCACTCTTTCTCTAACTCCTTACTTTTTCAACTATTTTTCTGTCTCTGCTGTTAAAAAACAGATATTCAAATAACTCAGAATTCAACCATGACAGTGATGATAAGAGTTTGTGTTTTAAACAAACTTTTCCAGCAGTTGATTGATATAAAGAAAATTCCTACAGTAATAATACCTTGAGTTAATATACTGCCTGTCCCCTGGAGCACTCAAAGGCTTTCTTGTATATTACCATTTTTTTCCATTAAAAAAAATCCCTGTAAAATAGGGGAGGGAAGGCATTATTAACCTCTGTTTTTTAGATGATAAACCAGCAGCACAAAGAAACTAAATGACCGTGACTAGGAGTGAGAACTGCTGATCACTAGATGGCTGTTTTTCCTATTTCAGGACAAGGCTACTGGGCCCAGAAGTGTCAAGGCAAATGGCAGCATGGCTGGGAGTTATCTGATATACACACATTTTGAGGAGAGTATTCCGCGCTGAATCCCACTTGCGACATTTCCATTTGGAAGTTGTCTCCTCCTTGAACTGTACCTGGGAAATAGCAGTTTCAAAAATTATATCACTGTTACCGATTTTAAATCAAATTTTCAATCACGTGTGCCTACACACACACACACACACACACACACACACACACGGTTCTGATGTCCACTCAAAAATACAGAACTGGAAGGGAGGAACCTCTAGGGAAGTGTCCTAACAGATGCAGAAATCCACAATGCTTCCCAGGTAGTCTGAAGTTGGCACTAATCTTGATTGTGCATTCATGTATGTATTGGTATACTATGAAATTCCTGATATCAAGAAACACTCAACATAGAGGATGAGGTAAGATGAAAACTGACATGATTATCTTTTCTTTTTAAAAATGATTGTTACTTGCTAAAGACCTAACTGAATTTTTAGCTTTTAAATATTGGTACTAATAAATGCACATATATCTCAGATATAGTTGGAGGAGCCAGGCAATTGATCTGTGGTGAAGACTGTGTTGAGAGATATTTGGATTTGGCTTCAGGAACCAGGATTCAAGATTGAGGAGGAATTTTACCAATTTAGAGGTTTGGTCCAAGTTCTACATATGTGCTTACCTCTGACACTAGCACATAAGACTCATTTAGAACTCTTTTTCCATATAGAGCAGCCAAAGTGGTTACCTTTCACTAATCTTCACAAAAAGAAAAGTTTGCAGACTGTCACATTAATGTAGTGAAGAATAAAAATGTTTGGATAGATGCTTCCAATGGATAATCAGGAGAAAAAGATTTGACTATAGGGATTAATACTTAATCTATCAGGAGATAAAGATTTGACTATAAGGATTAATACTTAATCTATGCAATCCCTTTGATCATAGCAAGTGCTCAATGAAATATTCACTTCATTGCTGAGAGTTATTTGGGTTAACCATCAGGAACTAGGATTTAGGTCACGTGGGACTTTTACCAACTGGGAATTGTTTTTTAGTCCTCCTTACAGTGAGGTCTTAAACATATGATATTTCTATAGTGACTAGACCTCCCAAGCCACAGAAGTAAATTATTATATATCTGGTAAATGTTTCCTCAAAATCTGAACTATTAAAAATCTTCACTGTATTTTTCTAACCTAAAAAGTATACATATTTACTGCAAACAAATTTTAAGAATTTCAGTGTAAATTATGGAAGCCGTATAAAAAGGTAAAACTATTTATGATTATAATAGACGGTACTACATTGCTGCTCCCAAAGGTTATACAATTTATAATCTTATCAATAGTGTATGAGCTTCTGTGCTTCCCCATAATCTCCCCAAGATTAAACATTACTAATCTTTGTTGTCTTTTAGGCACAAAGAAACATTGATTTAATTTAAATTTTAAAATAATTACTAAAATTGGGAATATTTTCTTTTGTTGATTGACCATTTGTATTTCATCTTTTATAAGCTATGTAGTCATCATTATTTATTTTCCTTATTGATGCTACTTATGAGTTCTCTTTGTATAAGGTATATGTGAAGTGAAAGTTGCTCAGTTGTGTCTGACTCTTTGTGACCCCACGGACTATATAGTCCATGGAATTCTCCAGGCCTGAGTACTGGAGTAGCCTTTCCCTTCTCCAAGGGATCGAACCCAGGTCTCTCGTATTGCAGGCGGATTCTTTACCAGCTGAGCCACAAGGGAAGCCAATTAATTAAAAGAGTGTTTGGTAATAAAGAACTTTTTAAGAACGTTACTTTTTTTTTATTTTTTCAATTTTTATTGGAGTATAGTTGATTATAATGTCATGTTAGTTTCTGCTGTACAGCAAAGTGATTTAATTATACATATATGTACTCTTTTGTAGATTCTTTTCGAATATAGGCCATTACAGAGTACTGAGTAGAGTTCCCTGTGCTGTACAGTAGGTCTCTATTATCTATTTTATGGACAGTAGTGTGGATATGTTAGTCCCAATCCCCCAATTATCCCTTCTGTTCCCCTTATATGCTGGTAAGTTTGTATCCTTGAAAAAAGTGTTTGAAAGAAAATTCTGAGGAGTTCTTTTACCTTCAATGCTGAAAATTTGTTCTCCTATTGTCCCAGCCTTTTCTAGTAGATCTGCTTCATCAGAGACATTGAAAAAGTGTCTTTCTGTTGGAATACTGGCAATAGCTTTAATTTCCTTTATTAAATTTTTAGTATCCAGGGCGTTTCTGTTTAAGTACCCAAGAACCTTGAAAACAGAGGGAGAGAGGTGAGGGCCATCAGTGCTGTACTTTAATTTTCCTGTTAATATTTTCTAGACTATTTTTTAACACGATAGGCCTTTCAGAGAAGTAAAATAAGCAACACTTCCATATCATTTTGGTTGGCATGACCGAAAATCAGCAAGATGCTGAGGTAGAGTAAAAATATTCTTTTATATGAAGCTATGAACAGGCAATAAGAAAGTATAGTCTTAAAGGAATATTTCCCTATGAACTGAAAGACCAGTAAAAAGAAAAGCCACTTACTGCTATGCCAAACCTCAGTATATTGTCTTTGTTACATTGATCAATCACAGCTTTCAACTTTGAACCATCATGGGATTCACCATCAGTTACAACCACCATAACTTTCGTAGCACCTGGTCGTCCACCAGCAGCCGTTGAATAAGCGGTATCTCTGTGGCAGATAAAATAAAAACTCACTATCGATGGATAAAGTTAATACATGGACCTCTGGTTAGAAAAGTGACTATGAAACTGACTTCTTTGAATATAACCTATTGCGACTTAGAATTGCTCTATCAGTTCTGGTGACATTTTAACTATATTATATTTATAGTTTGTAGTAGAGACACATACAAGAATGTAAATCTCACTTGGCATTAAAAATAGCTCCCATGGTTTTCATAGTGTGTGTGTATGTGTATTCACATCAGGAATCCTTAGAATTATCCTCTGCTAAGAAAATTAAACTCATCAACAGAGCAAAGATAATTCATTTTGTCATAAATTTTACTCATTGGATCTGCATTTTTCCAATAACAAATTGCTTTTTTAAAAGTAATAAATATATATGGTAAAAGAAATCTAAAGCATTTGGAAAGTTATAAAACAAAAAGTTTACATCAAGCCACTATTTCAAAGGTAATCACTATTATCAGTTTGTTTCCTTCTAGAAAATGTTGCATATAGAGAAATATATGCAAAATTTACTCCTTAAACTTTTATGTGGGGACATATTTTATATAGTGGTTTTTCATTTTGATGGAGAGCTTTCCATACCAGCACATATAGAACTCTCCTTGTGTTTAATTTGATTTCTAAATTTTCATTTAAAAAATACTCATTTTATATAATTTTAGAGGTAAATTTCCATTTACAGTTATTATAAAATATTGACTATATTCTCCTTGTTGTATTACATCCTTGAGCCTTATACCCAATAATTTGTGCCTCCCACTCCCCTACCTTTATATTGCATTCCCACCACCCCACTAGTAATCACGAGTTTAGAACTCTCCTTTTTTAATGGCTATGTAATATTTCATTGTTTTGAGGAACCATAGTTTATTTAACCAACTCCCCATTATTATGCATTTAGGCCATTTTTGGTTTTACAAATAATGCTATAATGAATGTCCTTGCGTATGTATCTTGGCATAATTTTTCAAATGCATCAGTAGTATAAAATCATGGCAATGAAAGTATTTGGACAAAGGATTTACACATTTCAAATTTTGATAAATATAGTACTAAATTGTTCTTTAAATTTCTTCCAATTTATACTGCTATCAGTGTACAAGAATGCAATTTTCTCCATCTCCTTTCCTTAACAATGAGGACTGTTAATACTTTTTAATCTGGGATACTCTTATAAGTGAAAAATAATATATTATTGTTGTTTTATTATGTACTTTTTAACTATGAAGAATGACGAGTATTTATATGTTTATTAGCCATTTATATTTCTTTTTTCATGAACTCTTGATATTTCTTTACATTTGCTAATTTTTGTTTTTCATCATTTTCCTGATTAGTAAAATTTCTGTTAATAAAGAAAATTATCCTTTGTCATATATGCTGTAAATAATTTTTTCAGTTCATTAATCATTTTTAAAATTTTAGTGATGTTGATATTGTGCAGAAATTTTATATTTTTGTATAATCAAATCCATTACTTTTTGTGTCTGTCTTTTATATTTGACATGTCATTTTAAAAGGGTCTTATCTCTAAGACTTTTATTTTTCATCAGCCAAGTTTTCTCATAGTCCTTTAGTTGTTTCATTTTCTTAGATTTAAACTGAAATTTGTTTTGATTCAACAAGCAGGGATTCAGCTTTTGGTTAGCCAGGTGTCCAACAACGTTTTCCCTGTCTATTGAATTCTCTTGTTACACATTCTTTCTGGTGTCATCATATAGGTTTACCACCGCCACTTACATGATGACAATTTAAAATCTATATTTTCTTCCATTCAGCCCTCCCATCTTCAAGTTTGTGTATTCAATGCATTGAATATTTTCACCTGAAAGTGTACAGAGTTCTTTAATTCAACATGTTTAAAACTGAGAATATAATTTTATTTCCTAAAGCTTTTCTGTGTTCTATATAGCAGAATATAGAAATATTGAAAAATAGTTCATATTTCTCAACCAAATTTGAATTCTTATACTCACATCAAATAATTTTTTAAGTGAATTATACTCTTTATGACATACAGTAGAGCTCACGTCTGACTATAAATTTGCTGAGAGTAGAAACTATGCCTCATTTAGTCTTGATGACCTGTGTGTGTGTTAAGTTGCTTTGGCCAAGTCTGACTCTTTGCAACCCTATGGAATGCAGCCTGTCCATGGGGCTCCTCTGTCCATGGGATTCTCTAGGCAAGAATACTGGAGTGGGTTGCCATTCCCTTCTCCAGAGGATCTTTCCGACCCAAGGATTGAACCCAGGTCTCTTATATCTCCTGCATGGGCAGGTGGGTTCTTTACCACTAGCGTCACCTGGGAAACCCATGATTATCTGCAGGGCTTGGAACAGTAAATTGTAACTTTAGGCACCAAATCAAATAAGATCAACAGAAAATGGAAACATTCACTGAAGGAGTATCAGAATTCTATTTGATGTTGTAAAGAAACAGATCAAGAAAGAGAAAGAAGAAAGAGAAAAAGAATTCAATGTAATTAAATTCTGGAATGAATGAGTAAAAAGGTGGTTCTCCTCACAATGGAAAGACTCCTGTTAGCTTGGAAAATAATGATGAGAGAGGGATGACAGGGAGAAAAACAAAGTTTTGAAAAGATCATAAGAGCCATATGAGTCCCATTTTCTCAGAAAGTGCCTATTCTCCCTGAGAAGAAAGCTTGCCAGGCCCCTAGGCTCTTTCCAGGGAAAAATGTCACACCCACATTCCCTTCTAAAAATAAAGGCTCTTTACTGTTTCTAACTCCTAGGAGGCCATTTTTCTACGTCATCTTAGTCCTCCCCTCAGCCTGCTTTACTGAAAGAGGAAGGGTACTTTGCATAATAGCTATTGGCCAGCAGCCGATGAGAAAGCTTGGCTCCAAAGCAAAACTCAATAGGGACATAACTTAACCAAACCAATCATATCTTCTCTTGTAGGGCATCTACTCTTGAGACATATAGGGAGAGTCAGCAGTTGACAGAACCAGCAACTAGAACACAGAATATACTGAAAAAAGAAAGGACAGATATTATAGGAAATGCAGAAATAGAAAAGGACAGGATGTGGTGACTGGCCAGATTATGTGACCTAAAGAGGAGTAGAAAGAATAAAATAAATCATTAAGTTTACACTCTGAATAACAAGGAGGAAAGGTGGACAATGAATCAAATGGCAGAGTCACGAGGAGGGGAAGGGAAAAGCACAGGGCCAGTTTAGGAAGCACTCAGTTTGACAAGTGAGCCAACACTCCAAATAAAGATACTCGGCATCAGCTGGACACCAGTGTGAATTCTGAGAGAGGTCAGGGCTGATGACATAGCCGTAGGGTAAGCCAGGCAGGGCTGATGGCTCATGTAACCATGAGAGTGGATACAACACCTAAGAAAAAAAGAGCTATGAAAGAAGGACTCTGTTTAGTGAAGAAAAACTAGGAAAAGGAGCCAATGAAGAGGCAAACTTGTTGACAAAAGTTGGCAGGTTTTCAAGAAGTGTGTGGTGTCAAGGCATCTGGGGTTGAAATAGCATCGCATGCTCATTATTGTCAAATGATAAGGGAAGCTAAAGAGGATGAGGCTTGAGGCAAAACCACATTTACCTGGTGGCAGAGCCATATGTTTCAGGGATATGAAGAAAGGAACATAGATACTTCTTTTAAGGAATTATGGCAGTGGAAGGAAGGCACAACCAGATGGAAAAGGGCAAAAAGTAGGTTTAAAGGAAGATGAGCGTACTGTTCTCATTTATAATTTTTAAACAATATGAGAATGTTTAGCACTTTTTTGGTAAAGGTATCTGATCAAATCAGAGTGAAGATGAAGGTCAGCAGTGCTAAGAAAATAGAGACACTGAGCTAAGAATTAGGAGAGTGTTATATAGTTATGAAATTGCCCCAGATAGTAGTAAGCAGAATGAGTCCTTCAATTCAGACTCCTATGTCATTAACACTTAAGATTCTATGGCTATTCTTAATTTGGCTGAAGTATCCCACTAGCTCAAGTTGTTTGTGGTCTTAATAAATAGTAACAAATAATTGCATTAATAAATAGTAACAAATAATTGCAGATTGCTCCGTGTCCAACTTAACCCAAGGTCTTTTAATTTCATTTTATTTACTTCATATAAAATATTAAAAAATCTTATAAAAGTCACAGAAATCAAAGATTTAAAAATTTTATTCCCTTATGCCTTCTCAAAGTGTTCAAGTAAAAGAATATTCAGACTTGTCTACTCTACTAGTTCTGAGGAGAAGGGCAGGAAGAGAAGGGGACGACAGAGAATGAGATGGCTGGATGGCATCACAGACTCAATGGACATGAGTTTGAGTGAACTCCAGGAGTTGGTGATGGACAGGGAGGCCTGGAGCGCTGTGATTCATGGGGTCGCAAAGAGTCAGATGCGACTGAGCGACTGAACTGAACTGAACTGACCACATATTTAGGTTTCCCACGTGGTGCAGTAGTAAAGAATCCACCTGCCAATGCAGGAAATGCAAGAGATGTGGGTTCAATCCCTGTGCTGGGAAGACACACTGGAGGAGGAAATGGCAACCCACTCCAGTATTCTTGCCTGGAGAATCCCATGGACAGAGGAGCCTGGTAGGCTACAGTCCACAGGGTTGCAAAGAGTTGGACACGACTGAGCAACTGAGCATGCATGCACCATATATTTTTCTTTGTCTTTTCTTACTTATGAGCACTTTTTATTTTATATTTTATCAACATATTGACCTATTAGCATCATAACTTACCTTGCATACTGAATTGCTTTGAAGGTATTTGTAAGGTCTCCACCATATTGGAATGTCTGCGATGTGGCTTTAATCATTTCATCTTTGGATTTAAAAGTATTCAGGTTAAACACAACTCTTGGATTATTGGCATATTGAATTAACCCCATCTTTAAGAGAAAAGAAGTTTATTACAGGCTTGTCATTGTTATAAATCATTCCTATGTAACCAATATAATAAAAATCAGAAGTGCATTTATATATGGGCTGATAGCTTAAGGGAATCATTTCCAAATTTTTTCTTAAGAATAGTTATTTTTCTTCCAATAGGATAACTTCCCTGTCAGAGGCCATCAGTGTACAGCAGTGGGACTTATTGACAAGCATGATAATGTGCCACTTATGTGCCATATGGTTCTCAAGAATAATAGCTGCAGCTTTTAAAGCACTGCCATATGGATGAATAGTAGAATAAAGTTCATAACAGGAAGATTTAAATAGATTTTCTAGTTACAAAAGGATATATACATGTTAACCATTACAAGCAATCATGAATGGAACATAACATCTCATCAACTGAGGGTAATTATCTAATAAACAAGGAAGTATAGTTGAATACTAGGAAAAGTGACTGCTAATCAATGCAGTCAGTATAAATGTTTTCACTGTGCTGGATTTCCTCTCATCACAGATGTTAGAAAGGAAGCTGCTATATGTGTGTTCTGGACAGGACATTTCTGGTCTTCAGGGAAAATGCCACTGGAGAGTCTTATTTGGGAGAGCTGAGAGGTAGGACAACTTCGGAACAAGACGTTTGAGCACATACCCTAATCCTTTAGATCAAGGAGGTCAAACACTTTGGTTAATGTCCTTGTACTCAGCACTGAGATCACTCCCTATGCCTAGGATTTGGGGTTTCCAGAGTGGGAAGTGGTTATAAGAAAATCAGTGGTAAAAGAGTCGCTGAAATAGAGGCCAGTGTGTAAGGAAGGTGGAATGGGCAAGGCCTGGATTTCTGAGATCAATCAGCTGCTTTTGCCAGGAAGGCCTAGGAAAATGACCAAAAAAACATGATATTGTTGAATTCCTCTCTTCAAGGTAAGATGTAAGACTTGAGAGAGAGGAAAGGACCAATGGAAACTCTTAAGAATCTCAAAACCTAAGCTGAGAGGAAGAGAGTGGTGACCCCCTGACACAGCCCCACAACTTCTGTGTGAGAGGGAGGAAGGTGGAAGAGAAGATGTGGCAGATTAGGGCTTACAGAAAGGTCACATTTAGGTTGGAAGAAGATGCTGAGTAAAACCACTTTTAGATATGAAGGAGATGCACTGGGGTTGCAAGATAGGAGAAGAAGGTCAGGAATTCCACATGGAAACTATTAAACACAGTAAGTGACGTTACAGGGGTAATTCATTTAGAGACAGAAAATAAATAGATACAGATGAAAACTTCTCTTATGAGGGGCTTCAACAGCGATGTTCTCTAGAAACCAGTATGATACTTAGTCTTATTTAACAGAATTTTCAGTGAAAGCCCACAGTGAAACCTTCAAAGTTTTGATGGATATTAATATCCTCTTGGTATTGAAAAGCAATGTCAATGGGGAAAACATGCAATGGTATTTTACAATACTGTATAGAGATGCAGAAAGGCAAATTTCAATACAGATAACTGCAAAGCATTTAGGGGAAAGTGTTCTAATAACTGTTGGGCCTTGGAGCATCAGATGCAACATAGGAACTGGTAACTCTGTAAACTGGTTCCTGTTGATATTGGTTCAATATTTTCCTACAGCCAGGATGACCCAGAAAAATGGCAGATCCAACAAGAAAGAAAGAAAAAACCCAAAACTTTAAAAATGCTATTCAGTGTTATAAAAGCAGGACCTTTCTGCTCCTTAATTTTGGTTACCTACCACAGGAAGAATGAAAACCAAAGACTCTTTAAAACATAAAGTTACACAAAACTATTGAAAGGACTTCTGTAAAGAATGGAAGTTTAGCCTAGACTATGACACTGAACTAAAAGTTGCTCAGTCGTGTCCAACTCTTTGTGACCCCCATGGACTATAGAGTCCATGGAATTCTCTAGGCCAGAATACTGGAGTGGGTAGCCTTTCCTTTCCCCAGGGGATCTTCCCAGCCCGGGGACTGAACCCAGATCTCCCCCATTGCAGGCAGACTCTTTACCAGCTGAACCACAAGGGAAACCCAAGAATACTGGAGTGGGGAGCCTATGCCTTCTCCAGAGGAGCTTCCCATCCCAGGAATTGAACCGGGGCCTCCTGCGTTGCAGGCAGATTCTTTGCCAACTGAGCTACGGCAGAAATATGCTGTCTATGAACTTATTTATAAAAATCCTAGACTTAAAAAATAATTTTTTCACCAGTAAAAAGAGAAAGTTACCATTATTAGTCCAAGTGTGTGTAAAAAAAACATACATAATGGATTTTTAAATGTACTGATTAGTGCATGAGTTAATGGAAGAAAAACTTAGCAACAAAAGATAATTAAGATGCTATATCACATATCCAATGCCTGTGTCAGAAATAGGAACCCATGCTTAAAAGACCAGCATTAGGCAAAGTTACAATAGAATAACTCAACGTAGCACAAATTTCAATTAACTTTCAAGATTACCATTAAATGCCTTTAATATGGGGATTGGACAAATGCAAAGATGAAGATCTCATCTCTAGTAATATTTTCTCAGAAAGAAACCTGTGGGTTAGGGTCTATATAAAGGATGTCCATACCTGTGTCTTTGTGGGGCCTATATCTAGGCCTTGTACAAATTTTTCCAAAAAGTTCTTTACTGCATCCCAGGGATAAATACTGTTTGATTCATCACATACAACCACAACATCTATGAAGGAAGGGCAGGCTACATAGGAAATGACAAAAGAAACATATTTCCATAGGTAAGACAAAGGTCACATCCACATGAAATGCGACAGAGTAAAAGAAAATGGCACTTGCTGATACAATTTTTCCCCTCTTTTAAAGTAAGGCATTGCTCAGACCCTTGGCACATTCATAACTTACTCTGAACTGCAGGCGCAAAGCTGGTCCGCAACTGAAAATCAGGACTGACATCAGAGCAAACGCCGGTTGTGTAATACTGACTTCCGCACTGCTGTGCCCACAGGGGACCACAGGTCTTAAAAAAAATGAGAACAATGACAAAATACATAGAAAATGTTAACCTTCCACCTTGCCATTTGTGAAGCTCAGGAATCATTTCCCTTTTAAGACACTAGGAATCATCAACTCTTGAAACTAACAAGTCAACAACGCCTTTGAGAGAAAGTACACTGGAGCCCACAGGGGGAAGGAGAGGGTGGCAGACGTGCTATGCCCGGTGGCAGGCGTCTCGAGGACAGGGACAACGGGACTGTCAGTGTAGGGAGGAGCCCATCAGGTGACCCACCAAACCAGAGAAAAGGGGTGCTGTCCTTCCAGAGAACAACCAGGAGAAAAAAGGGGCCAAGTTCATTTTTTGTCTCTCAGGTACCCGGGTCTCACCTGCCTCATCTATAAAATGAGGATGATCAGACCTCCTAACTTAAGGCTGTTGTGAAGACAAAATGAGTCTATGTCTATGAAACACTTAGAACAGTACTGGGTAAATAGCAAATGATATGTCATTGTTAGCCAGCCTCATTAGCAGTATTATGCCTTGAACATATGTCTCCTCCTGTCCCTTCCATTTTCACTATTCAGGACAAATAATAAACCCTGTGTCCCTATGGGCCAGGCAGGCAGCTTGGCAGAGAGCTTGGGCCAGGTGTAGACATCACGGTGAGTGAAGAGCCCACACCTGCTGTGCAGGGCAGACCACTGTGGCTCCTGCCCACTGGCTGCTGTGAAACAGGCCCTGTGTGGCTGAACCTCTCAAATTCTCAAGGAGAATCAAAGCAAAAACTTTCTGTGAAAATTTATAATTAAAACAAAAAAACACCCTTGAAACACTCTACATGCTAAACAAACACACAGGAACTAGCAGGCTCATGAACTGCCAGTTTTTAACTCTGCAGTTATCAAAGCATTTCTTTGAGGACTTCAGAGCTGCCTACGTCCACTCCCTAGAACCTTCAGTCATCCAAGCTGGCGCTTGTCTTCGTGTGCACATCATACTCCAGTTATTAATATCACCATTAACCCAGTCCCAAAGCTCTCCCTTTCAGTAGCTCTTGAACGGCAAGAACTCCTGATTAAATCATGTGGGAAATATCAAGTGTCTGTGTATTAGTTGCTCAGTCATGTCTGACTCTTTGGACTGTAACCCATCAGGCTCCTCTGTCCATGGCATTCTCCAGGCAAGAACACGGGAGTGGGTTGCCATGCCCTTCTCCAGGGGATCTTCCCAACCAAGGGATCGAACCCAGGTCTCCTGCATTGCAGGCAGAAAATATTAGGTTAAACACAAATCATTAGATGTGGAACGAGAAAAAATGGGGAAGACAAGTCTAGTCATAATCTTAAAAAAATCTATGAAGTTTAACCTTATGTAAAGCTGTGGAACAACTATTAAAACTTAAAAGTGTGGACTTGCACAAAGTGATTGGAAGAATGAAAGGGAACTTATTTGACCCAGTTTAATTGTTGGTAGCTCAAAGGAGAAGCAGCTGTGGTCATATTTCATGCTCAATGAGCAAGGCACAGTTTTTCCCTTATAAAACTGGTTCATTTTGCCAATTAGGGGAGAATCACAATTGATGCCTTGGGTATGTTTACCGAATGAGATACCAATTACTGATTTCCTACATCCACACCCCCAAATTGGTGTAGCTTAATCACCCTGAAAAACACTAACTCATGAAGTATTCAAAAATATTTTTTGGTTGTAAAAGCAATGGAAAACAACATTAAGGAGTTGAAATTAGAATATGCCAATTGTTAATGCCAGAACAACATTCCGACTTTAAGCCCAGAACTTAAGAAGTTTCAAAAAATGTGATGATTGTCAGTCTTTTCCACAGTATTCTTAAAAGTATCTTGAGATTTTGACCTTTTAGGTATGGAAAGGAAACCTTAGCTTTTTTTCTTTTTCCTTTCTTTTTTTTCTCTTTCCCTCTTTCCTTCTACTTGCTACACTGACTATTAAATTAACCTCAAATTCTCTTCAACTTCATTTTATATATAAGGTTTATAAAAGGTTTTACAGTTACATAAAAATTGATAAAGTTACAGATTAAAAATCTGAAGTTACAGCTTAAAAACTTTGAAGCATATTCTGTAATCCCTATACCTCAATATATTTTCTTTTTTAATTTATTTAACTTTAAAAAAAGAAACAAGAAAGACAAAACAACCCTATGATAAAGACTTCAGAAGATTATAAACCAGGAAGATTCATTGAAATACTCATGTATGCATTGATCTAACATATATTATAAGCAACACCTAATTTACTAGGTGGTACCAAAGTCTAATATCTCTCAGGAAAAACAGAATCATATTGTTCAATATTGATTACATTTTTAGAGAAATCTGTTTATATACACAGGCTTTTAAGTTAGCATGTCAATGCAACATGTCATAATCAAGCTTTCTAAGATGATTTTAACAGAGATATACAACTAAGTTACACCTACATGGGTTGGTAGAAATGTCAAATGAGGTTGGGTTTTTGTTTGCTTTTAAACTCTTTTTTCCTTTCTTTTATCTTTTGGTGTGTGATGATTTTTTTTTTTTTTAACATACTCGTGTCTTTTAACAATTTTCTATATTATTTTTTCTGTTAGTTCCAAGGTCAGAAATTCTCTCAGAAAACTTCCATTTTCTTCTAGTTTTTAAGATTAACTCTTTAGTTCACTTGGAAGTATACCTGGATATGCAAGATATTCACCAATTAATTGTTCCCAGACTACTTGTTAAATACAGCATTCTCTTTTACTCTGATTTGTGGTGGTCTTTACACAGTGTTCTAGAAACTAAATGAGAGTAAATGCTAACATGAAATGAGTCCAGATCATTGCTTTAAATAATATCAGAGTAGTCAATGATTAGCAGAAATTATTAAAAACAAAAGTACTTCGTAGCTTTGAAACCTGCTTTCTGAACTAGCTGTACCTATCCAGAATGTTTCTACAGGAAGGGGAAATGAGAGCTAGAATTCTGTTGTTATCAACAAATACAAAACACATTTTTCAAGGGCAAAGAATCGCTGTTCCTTCTGCCCTCTTTCCCCAAAACATTCTGTGGCAATATTTTTGCTAAATATCTTAAGATGCTTACATATCAACACATTGTTCTTTTCATGTTGGCTCTCCTCTAGCATAACTTATCCAAAATTCAAGTTTGAACATTTAAACCTCAAGATTTGGTTTGCTAGGAGGGATGGTCGGAAGACACTGACTTCATACTTGAGAGGAATGAGGATTTGAAAAGTAAACACTCACAAGAAATCCTCCTGTTCCCACGTTCCTTGTCAGTGTCAAGCCAAGGCTCATGTTGGTTTTCATCTCAGTAACATTGGACATGCTCGTGGAAGCTTTCAAAGGGGAGAAGATTTTTAAAAGTGGTTAAATTATCATTTAAAGACTTTTTTTTTCAATGTACATTCAGGTTTATATGTAGCATTGAGTTTAGTACTCATGGTGGGTAATCAAGTGTATGGAAATGAGATGTTTCATTGATCTGGCTGCTCACTTAAATGAGTGAGGCTGCAGAATGTGATCCTTGGGGGTGGGGTCTACAAAGGTCATGATGATTCCATCTAATGCTTTATTCTGGATCAGAAAAAAACATTCTTAAAGTGTTATCAAAGAATGCCATATGGTAGAATCTGGCCCAAAGCAACAGTAAGTGAACTTTAGAAAACCATCATGACACTAGCACATAGAATAATAGATAAATCTCTCCAATCTTCTCTCTCCCATTCAGCTAAGGCATCATTTGCTGTATCCATTCTTGACCTACTGAACATTGAAATTCTTTTCAATAATATCATTTTTTTCATTATCCTCTGATCTCTGCCAAGGTGTGTATGTGTATCAACATACATGCACACATATTTGTACACCTATATATATTAGTTTTTCATTATCCTCTAATCTCTGCCAGGGTATGTGTGTACATATATACAGACACACACACGTATACATATACATAAAATTACACTGTTTCTGTAAATGTGTATATACATCATTTATCCTAAGTTGTGTGTGCTCAGTCACTTAGTTGTGTCCGACTCTTTGTGACCCCATGGACAGTAGCCTGCCAGGCTGGTGAAATTCCAGGCAATAATACTGGCGTGGCTTGCCATTTCTCATTCCAGGGAATCTTCCCCACTCAGGGATCAAACTTCTTTACCAGCGCAACACCTGGGAAGCTCTAATCCTAATTATCTGCTCATTTATATACATATGCATAAAATTTCTAAAAATAAATATACATACATATTTAGGGGTGAGAGCTCAAAAGTTTTATTATACAGTTTATCCCCTGTTTCCCAGGATGCCCATTTTAAAACTTCACCCTTCTTCTCAAGCCTCTAAACTCAACCCAGATTCCATCACTCTCTAGTGCAAACAAGATAATCACACTCAAAGGGTAATCTCAACTTCTCTCATCTTTACCTAACGGTCCTTTTAGAATTCTGACTTGTCTCTTTCCTCTGTGTTTCAGAGAAGGGAGTATTCTTCGTAAGGCTCATTTTCCCAGGTACCAGAGACATTAATTTCATCCAGTTAACTTTATTCTTGATTGGTCGTCACTCCCTTTTATTGCCTCCTTCCTCTCTCCTTACAAATATGATCAGTCAGTTCAGTTGCTCAGTTGTGTCCAACTCTTTGCGACCCCATGGACTGCAGCACCCCAGGCTTCCCTGTCCATCACCAACTCCTGAAGCTTGCTCGAACTCATGTCCATAGAGTTGGTGATGCCATCCAACCATCTCATCCTCTGCTGTCCCCTTCTCCTCTTGCCTTCAACCTTTCTCAGCATCAGGGTCTTTTCCAATGAGTCAGTTCTTCACATCAGGTGGCCAAAGTATTGCAGTTTCAGCTTCAGCATCAATCCTTCCAATGAATATTCAGGACTAATTTCTTTTAGGATAGACTGGTTTTATCTCCTTGCAGTCCAAGGGACTCTCAAGAGTCTTCTCCAACACCGCAGTTCAAAAGCATCAATTCTGTGGCACTCAGCTTTCTTCATAGTGCAGCTCTCACATCCATACATGACTACTGGAAAAACCATAGCTTTGACTGGATGGACCTTTGCTGGCAAAGGACTGTCTCTGTTTTTTAATATGCTGTCTAAGTTGGCTGTAGCTTTTCTTCCAAGGAGCAAGCATCTTTTAATTTCATGGCTGCAGTTGCCATCTGCAGTGATTTGGGTGCTCAAAAAATAAAGTCTGTCACTGTTTCCATTGTTTCCCCATCTGTTTGCTGTGAAGAGATGGAACTGGATGCCATGATCAAAGTTTTCTGAATGTTGAGTTTTAAGCCAACTTTTTCACTCTCTTTCATTTTCAATCAAGAGGCTCTTTAGTTCCTCTTCACTTTCTGCCATAAGGGTGGTGTCATCTGCCTATCTGAGGTTATTGATATTTCTCCCGTCAATCTTGATTCCAGCCTGTGCTTCATCCAGCCTGGCATTTTGCATAATATACTCTGCATGTAAGTTAAATAAGCAGGGTGACAATATCAGATGAGATCAGATCAGTCGCTCAGTCGTGTCCGACTCTTTGCGACCCCATGAATCGCAGCACGCCAGGCCTCTCTGTCCATCACCAACTCCCAGAGTTCACTCAGACTCACATCCATCGAGTCAGTGATGCCATCCAGCCATCTCATCCTCTGTTGTCCCCTTCTCCTCTTGCCCCCAATCCCTCCCAGCATCAGAGTCTTTTCCAATGAGTCAACTCTTCGCATGAGGTGGCCAAAGTACTGGAGTTTCAGCTTTAGCATCATTCCTTCCAAAGAAATCCCAGGGCTGTTCTCCTTCAGAATGGACTGGTTGGATCTCCTTGCAGTCCAAGGGACTCTCAAGAGTCTTCTCCAACACCACAGTTCAAAAGCATCAATTCTTTGGCACTCAGCCTTCTTCACAGTCCAACTCTCACATCCATACATGACCACAAGAAAAACCATAGCCTTGACTAGACGGACCTTTGTTGGCAAGGTAATGCCTCTGCTTTTGAATATGCTATCTAGGTTGGTCATAACTTTCCTTCCAAGGAGTAAGCGTCTTTTAATTTCATGGCTGCAGTCACCATCTGCAGTGATTTTGGAGCCAAGAAAAATAAAGTCTGACACTGTTTCCACTGTTTCCCCATCTATTTCCCATGAAGAGATGGGACCGGATGCCATGATCTTCGTTTTCTGAATGTTGAGCTTTAAGCCAACTTTTTCACTCTCCACTTTCACTTTCATACAGCCTTGATATACTCCTTTCCCTATTTGGAGCCAGTCTGTTGTTCCATGTCCAATTCTAACTGTTGCTTCTTGACCTGCATACAGATTTCTCAGGAGGTAGGTAAGGTGGTCTGGTATTCTTGTCTCTTGAAGGATTTTCCACAGTTTGTTGTGATCCACACAAAGGCTTTGGTGTAGTGAGAAAGCAGAAGTAGATGTTTCTACTTATAGGATCATCTCCTTTTTATTAGAAAAACCGTTTCTTAAACCTGCTTGCTATCTTATCAAACTATTTTGCCAGTTCTCCTTCACTACTTAACTTCTGGAAATAGAGGTCTGCTTTTGTGGATAATTAAAACCCAGTAATTCCAAAGAGTTACAAATAATTCCAAATAGTGATTTTCTTTTTTTAGTAGAACAAGATCATTTTCACATGATCAGAAACACAGAGTGTTCCTCAGCACCCCCCAAATTATCCCTAGTACTGATGTTTCTATACTGAATGGTTTATTTTGAGGAGGGAGAGAAGTATGAATAGTCTCAGATTTCTGTTAGTAATCACCAAAATCATCCTAAATGTTGATGGAAACTGGTCCACAGACTGGGCCAGATGGTCCAGGAGGCAGCATGTTTCCCACACATCTTACTCAATTAGGTCATCAAACTGTGTTGGAAATTTGGATACAGTTGGACCCCATGTGACTACAGAGATAAAGGCAACAAAAGCTGTATGTATTTCTTAAAGGCAAAACTCTGACTGGTTTTGTTGTCTTTTTTCAACTGAGTATATAACAAGATTTTGATATGTACAAAAAAAACACATTGCCAATTATAACTTACTTTGCAAATTCAATTTTTCACATGTAGTGGTGGATAGATCAACAGGACATTTATATACATCTCCCATTCGGTTCTTAGGAAAGCCACTCCATGGTGAACCAACCAGTAACCTAGAAATAGGGATTTTATTTTCCATTAGACATTAAATGTTAGCTATAGTTTCTTAAAGGTAAAACTGACCACAGAACAGTCAAAAATCCACATTTAATTTCAATTTAATAAGTGAACAGTTTCTATTTGCTCAGCTGTAATTTGTTCTTTTTATTTTTCTTCTTAGCTGATGAAGAAATTAATGAATATCTGCAGTACCACTGTCTTGCCACAATACCTGGGAGGTTTCTCTAAAGCATTTCTGTCCAACGGAAATACAATGCAAGTGACAAACGTGAGGCACAGATGTAATTTTAAGTTTTCTAGTGGCTGCATCAGGAAAACAAAAAAAAAAGCAACAGATGAAATTAACTTATTTAAATAATATATTTTATTTAACTCAGTATATCCATACTAATTTGCTATCAATATTAAAATTACTGAGCTATTTAACATTCTTTTTCCATACTAAGTGCTGGAAATTCAATGTGTATTTTATATTTTGAGCACAATCAAGTAAGCATGTCGAGTGCTCAGTAGCCACAGGTGGTGGCTAGTGGCTACCATATTGCTCAGTATAGCTCTAAAGAATGAAATAATATTAAAACCTAAAGCAAGAACTAACATTTGTTGAGTATCTTCCACGCCCTAAGCACTTTCATATGTTATTTAGGGAGCACGTAAGTTATCTAAGTGGCTTTATGTTTTACTGTCTATATAAGGGAATGCTCAGCAAAAATACAGAGCGAGTATACTGTGGGTCTGTGTATCGTGTTTATAGCTGGAATACAGAAGCAGAGGTCAGAGATAGGTGCTAACGTTTTCCTTTTGGTTAGTTTCACTTCCTACAGAGCTTTCCAAAAAGATATTAAGCATTTCCTTGTAGAATCACTGGACATTTCTGGCCAAGAATAGACAGAAAGAGTCCATATAACAGTCTGATCTTTAGAAACTCCTGTAGGTTAACTACTCAGCAGCAACCAGTGACTAAGGAAGCATAATTGACTCAATGTTTTTTCCTTGTCAAAGTTGGAAAAGATTAGATTATTGATCTAGGAAACTTAAAGTCTTTCATGATACTTCTGTCTAAATATTTTGTCATTATTGATTAAACAAAATGTGCTCAATTAAGTGCTATAGTGAATTAAGAAAAATCTAAGGCACGTTTATGTCTACTAAATGCAGTAAAACTGTTTAAAAAATAACAAATAAAAATAATAATCATAATGAATGGAAATATATTAATAAATTGCTCTTCTTGAAAAAAAAAATTTAAATGGTCAAAGGACGCTAACATGGACATGGAAGGATGAGGCTGGTAGCTGGCATTCTTATCAGAGGGAGCAGCGTAAACAAGCATGCAAAGAGGGAAATACAAATTATTTTGAAAGAGTTAATGATTCAGTAATAATCTTCTCCCCTTATCTTATACAAATACTCTCAAGCAAGTATTCTGTAGAGAATTCTAGAATACTTTAAACCAGTTAACTTTGATTAAGGTTAGAGTCGCAAGTTTTTGTCTTCTTATGAGTAGATACTTTATCTAATTTATCTGTTAAAATACTGTCTATAGAAACCATCTACAAGACAAAAAGATAGCCTAGTGAATGGGAGAAAATATTTGCAAATGCTAAGACCGATAAGGGATTAATGTACAAAATATAGAAACAGCTCCTACAACTCAACATCAAAGGAAAAGAAAAAAACTAAAACAAAGGGCAGAAAACCTGAATATACATTTTCCAAAGAGGACATACAGATGGCCAACAGGCACACAAAAAGATCCTTAAGATCATCAATTACCACAGAAACGCAAATTAAAACCACGATGAAATATCACTGCACATCTGTCAGAATAGCTATCATCAAAAAGACCACAAATAATGAATGTTAGTGAGGATACAGAAAAAAGGGAACTCTAGGACACTGTTGGTGGGAATGTAAATTGGTGCAGTCACTGTGAAAAACTGGAGTTGCACAAAAACTAAAAATAGAACTATCTTATGACCCAGCAATTCTATTCCTGGGTATATATCTGGAAAAAAAAATGAGAATGCTAATTTGAAAAGGTAGGTGCACATCAATGTTCATAGCAACATTATTTACAACTGTCAAGATATAAAAGCAACCTAAGTGCCCATCAATAGATGAATAAAGAAATGTGGCATATATATATACACACGCACATACATACATACACATATATGTATGTATATGTATGCATATATATGTAGGTAAAGAGTCTGCCTGCAGTGCAAGAGAGTTGGTTTGATCCCTGGGTCCGGAAGATCTCCAGAGAAGGGAATAGCAACCTACTCCAGTATTCTTCCCTGGAGAATTCAGTGGACAGAGGAGCCTGGAGGGCTGCAGACAGTCACAAAGAGTTGGACATTACTGAGCGACTTTGACTTTCACATACACATACAATGGAATACTACTTAATCATAAAAAGGATGGCACATACACATACAATGGAATACTACTTAATCATAAAAAGGATGGCATTTTTATTATCAAACTTTATTTTAAAACTTTAGCATGCAGTCTATTGACTGAATGAATTTTTAACTATAGAATATAGTTAGGTCCCCTATAGGATAATGCAGCTCACATCACAAGTTCAACTTAAACCTTGAATTTGGAGTAAAGCACATAAGAATGTTGCTAAATGTCCTCAATCACCACTTCATCGCCCTTTGGGGAAAGAAAATCCAGAGGTAGTGGGTGATGCTACTTAAGTAGAATTCCACATGAGCTATTTTAAAATGTAAATCCTTTTCAATCTGAATTTTTGATTAATTTTCAGCTAATAATTTCTAATGGTAACATTATAACAAGGTTTTATAAACATGCATCTGTAATTTTTATTTTAGTCACAAATACAGTTGTTTTTTGCCAAAAAAAGAAAAAAAATGACATTTTGCCATTTGAAACAACATAAATGGACGTGAGGGTATTATGCCAAGGGAAATAGGTCAAACAGAGAGAGACAAATACTGTGTGATATCACTTATATGTGGACTCTAAAAAAATAAAACAAACTAGTGACTATAACACAAAAGAAACAGACTCACGGATATAGACAAGAAACTAGTGACGACCAGTGGGGAGGGAGAGGGGGAGGCACAAACTATTACGTGTAAAATAAACAAGCTGTAAGGATATATAGCACCATACAGGAAATAAAGTCAATACTTTATAATAACTCTAAATGGAATATAACCTTTAAAAATTGTGAACCACTATGTTGTACACCTGAAACTTTTACATGAATAATATTGTACCTCAAGTATACCTCAATTAAAAAGTAATACATCAAAAATATTGCCTATAAAGAGGGATGCAATAACACCAGGCATACAGGTTAAGATTTCTGAAGAAGATAGAAATTGATATGTTGGCTATAAGTCCCAAAATTTGCTTTAGTGAAGGAAGAGAATCAAGGAGCAGGATTTGAAGTGCATGTTTGAGCATATCTGATGTTCTTCAAATTCATGACAACTCAGAGGAAATGAGGAAACTTATGAGGATTCTGTATTGTAAAAACTATCTTCCAGCAGCTTGATTTTCTCCATTTGTACAAGTCTGTGGTCTTCATTCCATAGTGGGACTACACAGAATTACCTCTAACCTTTGTGTGCAGGATACATCTTAAAATTTAAGAAAGAAAGAGACTGAAAAATGAAAAAGAATATATATATGTATAAAATGGAATCAATTTGCCGTACACTTAAAACTAACAACATCATAAATCAAGTATGATAAAAAATTCTTTTAATTAAACAAACAAAGAAAGAGATAATGCCTTTGCTTTCTTTTCCAGGCCTGTTTTCTTATACTTTCCTGAAATTCTGTATTTTAGTCATTAGACTCTGATCTGGTGGAGAAGCTGGATTGTTCTTGCTTCTAAACCTTAACATGTGCTGTTCCCTGCCTGGAAAAATTCTGCTCATTACTTAGGTCTCTCATTAGACAACCACTTCCTCCAAGAAGTCACCTGGTTCTTCTACATTTGAGCAAGGTAGATTTCCTAAGTAATTTCTTAGCCTCTGAGCTTTCCCTGTCCTGGTTTTCATCACATTACCCTGTAAGGGCCTCAGTTCAGTTCAGTTCAGTCGTGTCCGACTCTTTGTGACCCCATGAATCACAGCACTCCAGGCCTCCCTGTCCATCACCATCTCCCGGAGTTCACTCAAACTCACGTCCATTGAGTTGGTGATGCCATCCAGCCATCTCATCCTCTGTCGTCCCCTTCTCCTCCTGCCCCCAATCCCTCCCAGCATCAGAGTCTTTTCCCCTTGACTAAATACCGCCCGCCCCTACCCCTGCCCCCCAGGGAGGAAAAGTCCATGGGGACTAGGAATCCTGCCTATAGCACTGAGTGACTAGGTGTCAAATGAATGAATTAAAAAAACAAGTGAAGAAACAAATGGATGATTGAGTCAACATTATTTTTTAAAATTTCTATTAGAGTATAGTTGATTTGCAATGTTGTGTCGATTCTACATTATTACCTGGCGCTTCCCTTGTGGCTCAGCTGGTAAAGAATTCACCTGCAAGGTGGGAGACCTGGGTTTGATCCCTGGGTTGGGAAGATCCCCTGGAGAAGGGAAAGGCTACCCACTCCAGTATTCTTGGACTCTATAGTCCATGGGGTCACTAAGAATCGGACACAACTGAGCGAATTTCACACACACACACGTCTTGTTAAGGAAAAGTTGAATAGAAAATTTTTATTCCTTTTTGTCTGAATTAAAGATAAAACAAGCAAAAAAAGAGGTGAAAAAACTCCACCAAGTTGAGAAGAAAGCATTATATGGGTACTCTTCTGTCAATTGTTCCTGATTCAGTCTCCACGTAGCTACCACGTGTCAAACTCACGTCTTTATTTTTTAAACAAAGGCTGACTGAGGAGTCCGTAGGGAACAACATAGCACTTTATAGCAAGAAACTGTAACAAAAAGTGTGGCTTTGCCCCTTTAAACTGTGGGAATTTATATTAACGACAGCAAATCTTACAACAACTGATGCTGTATAGGAGGCTTTCCGAACATTATTAAGTTCCTCTGCCAAATGGGTCTGAGATTATTTTATCTCCATTTTACAGATGGAATCACTGAGACAGATGAGCAACTCACTAATATTCACATGGGCGGTGAAAGCCAAGCATAACTGATTCTGACATCCAAGCTCTTAACCCTTAGGCTATTTATTCTCTTTCCTAAATAGTGGCAAGAAGGCCTGGCAAAGGGCCCAGGTTGGGAAAACTGTCTGAACAGATGAGTTGGCTTCCAGAATCACAAAGGAGTAAAAACTGGAACCTGAGGGTCAGACCCACACCTACTGAGAGGTGGGTTGTAGGCCCTGGCTGTGCTGTGTACAATCAGGTAAGAACAGCATATGTTCAGATAGCACCAAGTGTGGTCATTCAGGTGGCTTCTATTGTACACCTTTCCTATCTATCCTTAGCTTATTCCAGAGAAACACACCGAGAAACATAAGTTGAGTGTTTCTCACCTGAAATTTAATCATTTTGTTCTTCTGGGCCTCCAGCCTAGAGCTGCATTACTAGCTACCCGTTTTCTCAGTGAGAAAGCTCAAAAGGCCACCTGCTGTTTCCTAGTGAGTAAGTTTTCCCTGGACACTCTCTCTTGGCCTCCTTCCACCTCACCCCAGAATTCAGGGTTGGATAACCTCATGGTGCTGGGGGGTTATGACACCTCTACCACCACCATGAGAATTCGGGTCCCTGCCCCTGCCCCCATTCATCAGACAAGACGAAATGAAGCCTCTGTGCAGCTATATGCCATTTAATGAGAAATTCATGAAAGGGCTTGAGAGTCTCACACAGGACGCATAGAAATCTCTGGCGGCACCACACCATATTAAACCCTTAACACAAAACAATAGAGGACAGTGGCAACCAGACCATTATGTCTGCAATGGTGTTTTCACTGTGTATGACTCATTCTTTAACTACTGAGAACCACATTAGTAAGTAGGTAGTCATAGGTCATACTAGCGATTACAGCGAAGGTTTGAAAATCCACTGCCCACCTCCTTTTTTGGCAGTGTTTCCAGCAGATTCTCCTCCTGTCTTGGACCCAGTGAAATCCTCGTTCCTGACCACTCTCCCTCCAAAGGAGAGGTTATGACATCACCCGTGGCTACTCTGAGGGAACTGTGACATTCTCAAATTAATCAGACAGGAAGATGAGGGAGGCAGGTATATTTATCTACAAAGTGTATGTAACCAGCTATAGCAGGAAGAAACATGCCGGGAGAGAATGTTATAAAGGTGGGGGACCAGACACCTCAGCGGGTAAACTAAGTGTGGCGAAGCCTCTCTGAAGTAACAGATTTAATTTAATCACAACCAGGCAAAGAGCTGCATGAACAGTTGTGTGTGCTGATTCTCAAAACAGAACAAAATACCAAGATAAAAACTTCTCTTTTCCTACAGTGAAACTGGGAATTCTTCCAAGACTACTTAAAATAACACTTACTGTTCAATTATCTTGTGGGAAAATAGTGATTATATAGAGTTCCAAAACATAGTCAATTTGCCCACCTCCAGTGGAATTCAAAATACTTTGTTTAGTTAGTAAATAGTATTTATGGTGGTGTAGGTAGTTTTAAACCCACAATCCAGGGGCTGTTATAAATATCTTCCTTTGGTCTGTGAGTCTCTAAACTCTCCAAGCATTTCTTTGATACTAGAGATTTTCCCAGAGATTACCGACAGAGGTGCACTTAAAATACTACGGCAAAGCGTGTTTTATTTGATTCAAGACATGCTTCTTGAGGTCCTACGAGACTGACATGTTGTACAACTCTAGGGAGTTCCATTCCCACATGCATGGTGTGCCTGGGCCTTGTGCAGTGTACAACCTGTGAAGCTGTACATGGGGGCCAGGCAAACTATGTGCCAGACTCAATTCTAGGCATTATGGATACACTAGTGACTAAATTAGTCAAAAATTTATGGCCCCAGACTTCTCTGGTGGTACAGTGGATAAGAGTCTGCCTGCCAATGCAGGGGACTTGGGTTCTATCCCTGGTCTGGGAAGATTCCACATGCATGGAGCAGATACACCCACGCTGCACAACTCCTGAGCCTGCATTCTAGAGCTGCAGAGCTGCAACTCCTGAGCCCTTGTGCTACAACTATTGAAGTCCACGCACCTAAAGCCTGTGCCTCACGACAAGAGAAGTCATCAAAATGAGAAGCTGCAACAAAGAGTGGCCCCATTTGCCTCTGCTAGAAAGCCCATGCCCAGTACAATTAAAAATAAATAGATTAATAAATAAACAAAATTTCTAAAAATTATGGCCTCTCAGAAGTTACCTTCTAGTGGGAAAAACAGACAATAAATGTAATGAGTAAGTAAAACATACAGTAATGGTGATCAGTACTTTGTGGGACAAGTGAGGAGGGCAGAGTCAAGAGTGTGGGGTGCAGGGTGTTGCAATCTTTATTAGGAGGGCCAGGAAAGTGTCACTGAGAAGGTGATATTTACGTAAAGAGTTGAAGGAGGGAAAGGAGTAACATCTTAAGACTCTGGTGGAAGAGAAGTCCTGACTATGAGAACAACAAGTGCAAAAGCCTGTGGCTGGCGCAGAATGCACGAGGGGGAAATGGTAGGAGATGAGGTCATGTTAGTAATGGGCCTGGATCCCATAGAGCCTTGTATGAAATTGTAAGGACTTGTTTTTTCCTCTGAGTGAAATATGAGAAAGCCACTGGAGCGTTTTGAGCACAGTACTACTGATACGATCTGACACATTTTCGGAGGACTTTGAAGGTTCCTCTGTTGAGAATGACTGCATGGGAGTAAAGGTGGAGCAGGTGAAGCACTTAGAAGGCGCGTGGCATGATGCAGGCAAGAGCTGGGGCCAGGCTCCCGTGGGGCTGGCAGAAGGGAAGGTGGTGACAATATATTTTAAATATATTTTGAAGGTAGGGTCAGCAGTATTTCTTGAGAAGTTAGTTTTTCAATAAAAACAAAGCAAAGGGTGACCCCAAGGTTGTCAGCAAAAATTAAAAGTAACCAAGTGGCCATTATCAAATAAGGAGGATATGGTCAGTGGAGCAAGATTCTTCAGTAAAGGAAGCTCAGAAGTTCAGAGGGAGGTATTTTCAGTTGGCAATGTCTCAGCCATCCACAGAGTTGTTTTGTCTGGCATTAGAAGCCTACCATATGTAATACCCACATTAAGATGAGATATTTCAAAGCCTATAGCTTATAAATATAAATATTATTCCTTATATTGTTTAGTTCCAGGCCACTGACAACACAAGTCCAGTGAGTTCCATACGGCTACTTGCTTAGAACATAAAAGGAGTTTGTCATGGGAAGAATTCACCTGTAATGATTTCCCATCTCCAGAAAGGAAGAAGACAGGTAAGAGTTCATTTTCAGCTCTTGGTTGGGAAGCACTGCTATTATAATTTACTAGCTAAACTCTAGCATATGTTTCAAGGCAATTTTAGCCTCCTGGCCTCATTATGCTGCCCCAGACTTCTCTGGCTGCCAGGCTGCTTCCTCAAATAGTGGGATGGCTACATCCTCAAGATCTTCAGTCCCCCGATGCAGAGTCCACTGACCTCATTATTGCTAGAACATCTTAAGCCTATTATAGTTTTATCTCACAAAACCCTGGAAATCAGCTTTTGCACTGGAAGCAAATGAATCAATAAAAACTGATTCTGTTACACTGACTCATCCAACATGAAGTTTTCCTGAAGTTAAAATCAAAAGCCAAAACAGTCAATTTAATGCCTTGTGATGATATAAATTCCACATGCTTGTGCCCCGGTGGGGAGGAAAGGAATGCTTTTAAGGTCACATATTTTTATGTCTCAAAGTCCATGAGACAGTACCTTTTAAATACATGCTTCAGCAGATAGCTATCAATGGAAAGAACTGGAAAAGCAACAATATCTGTAAACTATAGTTTATAAGGAACATTTTAACGTGCAGTATCTTCTTTCATCCTTATAAATATCCTGTGAGGTCAAATATTATAAAAACTCCTGTTTCCATATAAAGAAATTCAACTCTAAGAGTCTGACTGGCAACAAAACCTAGATCTGCACCTATGTCCTTTCACTCCAAACCTCCAGTTCTTTCTGTCATACTAAGCTGGCTTAGAACTCTTCCAGGAGAGCTACTCATTGTGGTTCCATCATCTGGGTCCTGACCAAATTAACAAATAGGTTCCACTTATGCCACTTAGCATTTACCAGATCCTTCTTCAGAGTCAACGGATGGAAAGTTTCAGACAAGTATCCACCAGAAAGGGGGGGTGGGGTGGGGGGGTGGGAACGTGTGTGTGAGTGTGTGTGGGAGTATGTGTGTATGGGAGTGTGTGTGAGTGTGTGTGTGTGGGAGTGTGTGTGTGTCCCAGCACCATCATGAATGAACTTGTTCTGAAAACAGACCTTCAGGCATTAACACAGAGGGAGGCTTAAAATGATAAGACTAGGTGGTGAGGCTAGATGCGAAAAACTGATTCTTTTGAAAAAACCCTGATGCTGGGAAAGATTGAAGGCGGGAGGAGAAGGAGACAACAGAAGATGAGAGGGTTGGATGTCGTCACCGACTCAATGGACATGAGTTTGGGTAAACTCCGGGAGTTGGTGATAGACAGGGAGGCCTGGTGCGCTGCAGACATGACTGAGCGACTGAACTGAACTGACTGAGGTGGCGAGGCACGGAGGATTTTCACAGATCACTGAAGGTCTCCAGAGTTTCTGGCTCAGCAGATCTATTCCATAGGCAAGTCACAAAAAGTGGGCATGTATGTGTGATCCCGTTTGTGGATTCACATACAAATTTGTGTCCAGAGCTGGGGAAGAAAGAAGTTAGTTGGAGCAGGGAATATTTAAAGTGCCCTTTCTACTATAACGCAAATCATTGAAAAAAATGTAGCCATAAAGATGATTTTAACTTAGTGGAAAACAATTAGCAACTATGGTGTGACAAAGATAGGTAAATCAACACTGGAGTGGTCTATGGAGCTCTATAAGGAACTTGGTTGCCTACCTACCCTGGCCCTACTGCCAGCCATGGGAAAGTCATTGTTGATAGGAGACACGCCACTTTGTAGACCTATTAATAGTGTTAGTTTAAGTATATGACAATAGAATAATAATTAGCCATAAAAATATTAATGGTAAGTTTTGTAAACTTAAAAATACAAGAATATTTTACAGTCAGACTTGTAAGCCTTTGTAGAATCAAAAATAGGACTAAGTTAGAAGTTGGTGAAAATAACTAAAATGTAATAGAAGAACAAAAATAAATATATATGTCATGGATTTAAAATAAAAGCAAACCTTATGAATAAACAAAGTAAGCATGTTAAATGGCACTGCCAGGAAAACCTAATGGCAAGAGAATTTTATCTTTGGGCAGAGACATAAAGGATGATGTTGGCTGATATCTAAAGGCTGTATAATGAAAGACAAAGATGATTATTTTGGAAAAGGGATCAGAATAGTATTCTTGGCCAGGAAGAAGAAGAAATGGATCAAAATTAATCTAATATTGCATGGGAGCTAATCCATGACAGATGAGAAAGGGCTGAGGAGGAAGTGGTAGGTGGAAAGAGGTGGGGAGGAACGAGTCATTAAAAATCCTGATTTTGCTTCTATATATGTTTACACAGAGCTAATGAGAGTATCTCATATATGCACAGTAGTTTAGTTTTTGAAGTGCTTTACTTTTATTCTCTCACAAGGTGCTAAAAACTTCTGGTTTGGTCAGGATGCCTTTTTCTTTGTGATCCAGAGAGGCTCTGTGACTCTCCCAAAGTCACCCAGCTGGTGGTGGGGAAGCTGAGTGTAAAAACCCTTTTGTTCTAGCTCTTGGCTAATCTGACAAATCTCTGTCTATCAGAGAATGAAAAGACAGATGGGAACTGTCATCCCAGGTAACACTTTTTATAACAATTTTTAATTCAAAATGCTTAATGAAGTTCACCTTACTTTATAAACTTTACATGAAAATTATATTTAAATATTATTTATAAATGCCAATTACATTCTCCCATGTTCTTCCCTGGACACTTAAAAAAACATGCCCACTTGGAACACCTTATTTCTGTACTAATCTGTGTGTGTGCATGCTAAGTTACATCAGTCGTGTCCAACTCTTTGAGACTTCATGGACTGTAGCCCACCAGACTCCTCAGTCTGTGGGATTCTCCAGGCAAAAGTACTGGAGTGGGTTGCTATGTCCTCCTCCAGGGGATCTTCCTGACTCAGGGATTGAACACCTGTCTCTTGTGGCTCCTGCACTGCATGTGGATTCTTTACCTCTGAGCCACTGGAGAAGCTGCTTGTAGTAATCTACCCTATGCTTATTACTTCTTAGCTCTGTAAACTTAGATGACTAACAAAGCTTTCTAAGTCTCACCCCTTTATCACTTATAAAATGGGTAATAATTTGATAAAACTCTTAGTCATCATGAGTATTATGTGTTGGCTAAGAATTTACCAGTATTGATATTGCCAATATACTATATTACCTAGTCACTGCTGTTTGTGTGGAATTGAATGTTACTTCTCTATGGTTTATCTAAAATTCCCTTACAAGAGGTATCTCATACACCCTGTTATATTTATAATACACATAATGCTTTACTACAATCTTTCTTAATTAAAAAGTAGAATCTATAATATATATAGATGGAAGGGTTTTTATTTTTGGCTATGAAACATGTTCAGGGCTTCCCTGATGGCTCAGTGGTAAAGAATCTACCTGCAATGCACGAGACACAGGAGATGCAAAAGTATAATAAATAAAACCCAGCAAATGACTCAAGATCATTTTGTTAAAATCTTATAGATCCCTGTGCAAAATATGCCTATATATTCTTAGAAACAAGGGTCACGTGGAACAGATAAAGCTTGTACTTTGAAAATAGCAGAGTGTGACTTAAGAAAACTCTTCCCTGGGTTGGGAAGATCCCCTGAAGGAGGAAATGGCAACCCACACTAGTAGTCTTGCCAAAAAAATTCCACAGAGAAAGGAGCCTGGTGGGCTATAGTCCAAAGGGTCACAGAGTTGGACACGACTGAGCAACTGAGTGCCCATGACACATATTCATTATATTTCTCTTTTTAAAGACAAGCATGCACTAGTCCTCACTACAACAGGAAAATACATTTCTACAACTGGAAATACCCTCAATTCCCAGACAGTCCTCGTCACATAAGAGATTGCAGTGTTCTAAGATTTTTGAGTCATACAATGAGTTCAGATGATTCTTGAGACAGGCCCTCAGCTTAGACAAACAGAAATAGTACATATCACCACAAGCTTCCAGGAAATGACTTTAAATGTATCACGGTCCTTTGTACAACTGTGATAAGGATTGCATCACCTACATCTGAACATCCTGTATATAAAATGACGGCTCCAAAGTAGGGTGACCCTTTGCCTACACTGGAGGGAGAACAGACCACAGCTTTACTTACAGGAAGAGGAGCACCGTGGAGCTCTACTTGGGAGGTAATCTTGCTTTTAAAATCATCCAGCTCATAAGAGACCATGAAAAAGTTTCAAGAACTTGCAAAGCATATCACTGCTGTTTTTATAGTAAAAGTCCACAGTGTAATAAAAGTATAGTAAATAAAACCAGCAAAGGACTCATGATCATTTTGTTAAAATCTTTGTAAAATCCCCGTGCAAAATATGCCAATACATTCTTAGAAACATGGGGCACACGGAACAGATGAAGTCTGTACTTTGAAAATAGCAGAGTGTGACTTAAGAAAACTCAGGCTAGAGCTTTAAGTGAGTTTTCGGAAGGCAGGAAAGGGCTGAGAGATGAAGTCGGGGTTCAACAAGACAGATTGTAAAGAAAGTCAAAGTGAACTGAGGAGAAAACTACCAGCACAGCAGCTTTATTTTTGTACTCCCTTTTTAAAGGGAGTAAAAAAAATAGAGAGATGTGTGTGAGTATTACATATATAAAGTCTAAGGGAAAAAGACTCATAGTTTATTAAAGGAATTCACAGTAATATCACTTTCTGTGCCCAAAGTTAACTTGATTAATATCAGAAGGAAAGTTAATGTTAAAACAGTCTTTCCCACATCTGCTACTCCCATAATGTCTGTGCGACTGTCATAAATTAGGAGTGGGGAGGGGCACAGTGCCAACTGTCAAAACAAATAGGCCATTCTGGATTCCAAGTTTCATAGTATTTTCCTTGATCCCGAGAGTCATAAAAGCTGCTGGTCCTAACCTCGGCCACCCGAGCACTGGAGTGGGAACACCCACTCACACCTGGATCCTGCCCCAGCCCTGCCCCCGAGCAAGGAACCTGGGCAGCGTCAACTAGTGAGAGAAGTCAGGAAGGAACCCTGTCCCTCTAGGGTCTCAGGTCTTGGGAAGAGAAAATGAACTCTCGACAGTAAGTTAATACAGCAAGTGACACTAGAGGAACGCAAATGCCGTTAACTACGGGGCTTGGCACTTATGCCCCTGGCATTATTCATGGCTGCCTGATCTGCACATCCATCTTCCTCACTGACTCTATTCCACACGCCTTAAAGTCAAGGTCCATGCTTTGTACTTTCTGCACCTCATATAGCATCTAGCCTGTGGTGCATTAGAAGATCACGTCCATGACTTGGATGTTAGGAGGCCAGATCAGGGAGTGACCTAGGCTCTAGCATGTCAGGCCAGCTTATGTTCTCTTTTCTTCCTGCTTCACACTCCCACAGGGTGTAGCCCCCAGGTAAGACCTCCCTTCTCTGCTTTCTGGGGGTGGGGTATGCACATACCAGCTGGTGGTTGTACTAGGCTTGAGGAAGGAAGTCCTTGATAAGCCCTACCATACATCTGAACAGAAAGCTCTGTGTTTATGTATCCTTCCTTAGTGTCATGAGAAGGTCAAGGCGGGATTTAGAAATGTCTGGCGTCCTGGGTCTTGAAATAACCCTGTCAGCACCAGATTCTCACCACAAATTAATACATTTGTCTTTTTAAACATTTTTATTTTATATTGGAGTACCGTTGGTTAGCAATGTGGTGTTAGTTTCAGGTGTAGAGCAAAGTGATTCATTTATATATATGCATACATCTATTCTTTTTCAAATTCTTTTCCCATTCAGGTTATGCCATGGTATTGAGCAGAGCTCCCTGTAATGTGTTTGTTTTCTAGCAATGCTTTATGCACTTAAAGGGAATCCTGGAGAGAGAAAGGAGACAGGGCTCACTTGGCCAGCACTCTGCTGCTAGATTTCTGTCAACTTTGGGTAACTTCCAACCCACAAAGTGGCCAGTGGCTAAGCTGCCAGCAATCCTTGACATCTCTAATAGCATCTATTGCTGATGGTGGCTCTTTCTCTGTCCCAGAAAAGCTGTTACTTAAAAAGAATCACCTCAAGTTTAATGCCAGGTTGTCCTCAGCAAGGCCAAGCTTACGAAGTGGACCATCAGAACTCGTCTGAAGGTCTTGTTCAGCTTCTATGTCCATTGGTCTACAAGAGATCACTTTGTAGACTACCTCGAGTGAACCAGGTGGAACTAGGACTTTCATTCAGTAATCAAGAAAATAATCACTGACCCTCTACTCCACATCAGCTGCCACTCTAGGTTCTGAGCACACACCAGTGCCCAAAGCAAGGTGCCAACACTCAGAGACAGAGCAGAAGATGGGTCATGGGTGTATAAACACATAAAGATAATTTCAGATAGTAACAATGGCTATTCAGAACTAGAAACTAGAAACAACTGAGAGCGGTTGTGAAGTGCTAATTCAGACAGGTTGGTTCTGAAAGGTCTCTTTGAAGAGGAGGCATTTGAGCTGAAACTGAGAGATAAGAGCCAAAATCTTGGGAAGACAGTCCCTTCCAAGAGAAAAGCAGTGCACCAAAGCTCTGAAGCAAAACAAGTTAATACTCTTCTCCTGCTTGTTCACCCCCACTCTTAAGACCCAGCTCATGATTCACCTCCTCTGCGATGCCTTCAGAGACATACTATGCTCTTGAGTATCATTTCATTTTGTTTCCCTATCATACAGATAGGCACACACCAAAATGTGATTCATTGGAATCCTGAATGTTTGTTTGAATTCCACTTTTTTAGAGCACCAGACATAAGTTCATGAAGGAAAAGGGGTATAAATTATAGCCCTTATTTGATAAGCTGCTGCTGCTGCTGCTAAGTTGCTTCAGTCATGTCCGACTCTGTGTGACCCCATGGACTGCAGCCTACCAGGCTTCTCCGTCCATGGGATTGTCCAGGCAAGAACACTGGAGTGGGTTGCCATTTCCTTCTCCAATGCATGAAAGTGGAAAGTGAAAATGAAGTCGCTCAGTCGTGTCCACTCTTAGCAACCCCATGGACTGCAGTCTACCAGGCTCCTCCATCCATGGGGATTTTCCAGGCAACAGTACTGCAGTGGGGTGCCACTGCCTTCTAATAACTGCCTATTTAATCATCAGAAAGAGCTCTAAATGAGCCAGAATCTGCCTGGAGTTTTCTACTGCAACAGGGAGCATGAATGCTTGTGAGGACCCTTGGTCACCTGGAGTAGGGAATGCTGACTTTAAATGAAGCCAGTAGACAAAGCTTTGCTGAAGGAGAAAATGTAGGGAACAATTCTGCCATCTAGAAATGGTCCGGAGGTAGTGTTAGCTAGTCGAACACTTACAAAACCTAACATACCAGTTTACAGAGTAAGAAAGGAAGACAAATCTGTCCATCTACCTACCTGTCTATCTGTTTATCTATCATCAAATGGTCAGAATCTGGTATTATGAATTCACAATGGAATATTTAGAGAAAATTTCTATCTAGGTTTTTTTTTTTTAAAAAAAGTACTTTTAAGTCATCCCATTAATTATCAATCTGATATTTACGAAGTCTGAAAGAAAAATTCTTCATTTAAGGATATTTGAGGGCTACCAATTAACAACATTTTCATGTATCAATCTGAACAAGCAATTGTAGTCAAATATTAAATTTATTTAATGACTTTACTGAAAACATAAAGAATGTTCTTACCAGTTGCCTTTTGGATTTATAAACTGCTGCACTGCATAGCCAAACTGTTCACTTGAAGGACCAGAAAATATCTTTGCTTTTGGGAGACCAACGTTGTATGCCACACAACAGTTTAAAATGCCTATTAAAGAAAAATGAAAACAGTTCATATTTACATTTTGTGAATATAAGGTTGTAATATAATTCTCAAAGGCCACTTAAAAAAAAAAACTGATTGAAATAATAATTATTCTCCATCAATGTTTACCAAGAGTTTTAAGTATTCATTTGAGGCCCTGGCAGTATGCTAAATACTTTATGTGCATGATTCACTATTTCATTTGGCCTCGTGGCAACTCTAGAATATGACTGCTATTATTATACTTGCTTTGCAGAAAGTCATTGGAAATACAGATAGAAAGTCAAAAGGGAAGGCCAGGATAAGGCTGTCTGATTGAAGAGCTTGAACTCTTAAACCACATATTACCTTTACAGATTCTTAAGTAACTCCGGTTCTATTTGTCCTTCCTAATGCAAGAAGACTCTAAGCCACCCAAAGGCAGGATCAGAGGGTTATCCTCTATTTCTCCTGAAAAGCTTGACATGAACTCTACATGAAATGTCCATTGGAAAAGCATTGCTGACTACATCAAAGGAGGTTAAAAAAACACACACACACACAGCTGCTTGAAAATTGTTTCATTTCTTTCAGAAGGGATCACTTTTGAGGATGAAAATGTAGGGAAAGGGGTCATATGTTTTATTCCAGCAGGAACTGCAGAAGTGGTTTTGCTTTTTGATGTTTCTTTCTGAATACTTGAAAAACAATATTCACTTTCAAAAACAACAAAGGCCCTGATAGGATAAAACCTGGATAGATCTTTTTGAAAAACCTTGTTTTTGATAGAAAGAAAAGAGGGAAAGAGTCGGGTTGATGAAGACCAGCCTCTCTGACACTGATGGCATTGGCACTGGCTGTACTGCATTCTGGAGAAAGAAGGTAGTGTGGACCTTAATGTTCTCTATAGACATGGGATGGGGTTTCCCAGGTGGCGCTAGTGGTAAAGAACGCGCCTGCCAGTGCAGGAAACATAAGAGACGTGGGTTCGATTCCTGGGTCGGGAAGATACCCTGGAGAAGGAAATGACAACCCATTCCAGTATTCTTGCCTGGAGAATCCCCATGGACAGAGGAGCCTGGTGGGCTACAGTCCATGGGGTTGCAAAGAGTCAGACATGACTGAATCGACTTAGCACATAGAGATGGGAACAGGCTTCAAGCTGTTTGAGATCAGTAGTTATCTTTGCAGACACTGAAGGCAATGTGAGTTCTTCAAAACTGACATCAACTATGTCAACTGATAACTATGAGTCTTCACAAAGGAATACCCTACTTTCTGGGCAACACTGAAAGTGCATTATTGTTTCTGGCATTGAAAGGATGGAGAAAAAGGTCTGGCTCTCCTGTTGTGCCCTTGTACTTCGGGAGCAGATTCTGAAATGTACTCTGAAGAAATAACGAGGTCAGTGACGAAGCTTTGAGTGAAAGTAGCTGACGGCCCTCTTCACATGCCAAAGTCATTCCACTATAGGTGTGTTCACTCAAGAGTGCACAGCTCATTACTGGCTATTTTTTCGAAATAATGTGCTGTCAGGAAGAGAAGGACAAATAATTTTCAAACACTCTAAAGCAAACATTACATAGCTTTACATTTGCAAATTTTCTCTTTAATATCATTTTTTCAAATACACCACTCCATTATCCTTTGCAGGAAATTAAATGCAAGGGAAAATAACACAGTATTGGAAGCAGAGAACCAGAACTGACATTCAGACTACCAGTGTTTCCAATCAAGAGTTTAACTTTGCCCCATAGTACAGAACTCAGTAAATCTTATTTAAATATGTTACAAATTATCTAACAAATCAGTAAAAGCTTGGGGAGGTAATGCAAACTGTCCCCTCTTTTAAAATATCTAATTCTGGAAAAGCTGCATATGGAGATAGATAGATATAGATATAGATATAGATATGAAATGACCTCATTTTCCCCCCATTAATTAGACATTGGGAGATCATGTCATGCCATAAAATCATGATAGGCTCCATTTTATCACCTAGCAGTTAAATTTTACTACATATATGTATACATATATGTGTGCATATACACTTATGTATATACTATGTATATACACACATACATGAACATGTATTAGTTCAGTTCAGTTTAGTCCCTCAGTCATATCCGACTCTTTGAGACCCCATGGACTACAGCACCCCAGGCCTCCCTGTCCATCACCAACTCCCAGAGTCTACCCAAACTCATGTTCATTGAGTTAGTGATGCCATCCAACTATCTCATCCTCTGTCATCCCCTTCTCCTCCTGCCTCAATCTTTCCTAGCATCAGGGTCTTTACAAATGAGTCACCTCTTTGCATTAGGTGGCCAAAGTATTGGAGTTTCAGCTTCAACATCAGTCCTTCTACACCCAGGACTGATTTCCTTTAGGATGGACTGGTTGGATCTGCTGGCAATCCAAGGGACTCTCAAGAGTCTTCTCTAACACCACAGTTCAAAAGCATCAATTTTTCGGTGCTCAGCTTTCTTTATAGTCCAACTCTCACATCCATACATGACCACTGGAAAAACCATAGCCTTGACTAGATGGATCTTTGTTGGAAAAGTAATCTCTCTGCTCTTGAATATGCTATCTAGGTTGGTCATAACTTTCCTTCCAAGGAGTAAGCGTCTTTTACTTTCATGGCTGCAATCACCATCTGCAGTGATTTTGGAGCCCAGAAAAATAAAGTCTGACACTGTTTACACTTTTTCCCCAACTATTTGCCATAAAGTGATGGGACCAGATGCCATGATCTTCGTTTTCTGAATGTTGAGCTTTAAGCCAACTTTTTCACTCTCCTCTTTCACTTTCATCAAGAGGTTCTTTAGTTCTTCTTCACTTTCTGCCATAAGGGTGGTGTCATCTGCATACCTGAGGTTATTGATATTTCTCCCGGCAATCTTGATTCCAGTTTGTGCTTCACCCAGCCCAGTGTTTCTCATGATGTACTCTGCATAGAATTTAAATAAACACAGTGACAATATACAGCCTTGAAGTACTCTTTTTCCTATTTGGAACCAGTCTGTTGTTCCATGTCCAGTTCTAACTGTTGCTTCCTGACCTGCATACAGATTTCTCAAGAGGCAGGTCAGGTGGTCTGGTATTCCCATCTCTTTCAGAATTTTCCACAGTTTATCGTGATCCACACAGTCAAAGGCTTTGGCATAGTCAATAAAGCAGAAGTAGATGTTTTTCTGGAACTCTCTTGCTTTTTCCATGATCCAGCGGATGTTGGCAATTTGATCTTTGGTTCCTCTGGCTTTTCTAAAACCAGCTTGAACATCTGGAAGTTCACGGTTCACGTGTTGCTGAAGCCTGGCTTGGAGAATTTTGAGCATTACTTTACCAGCGTGTGAGATGAGTGCAATTGTGCAGTAGTTTGAGCATTCTTTGGCATTGCCTTTCTTTGGAACTGGAATGAAAACTGATCTTTTCCAGTCCTGTGGCCACTGCTGAGTTTTCCAAATTTGCTGGCATATTGAGTGCAGAAGTTTCACAGCATCATGTTTTAGGATTTGAAATAGCTCAACTGGAATTCCATCACCTCCACTATCTTTGTTTGTAGTGATGCTTCCTAAGGCCCACTTGACTTCACATTCCAGGATGTCTGGCTCTAGGTGAGTGATCACACCATCATGATTATCTTACACACATACATAAAATATTAGTTAAAAATGTAAATCATATCATCTTTCTGCTTAAAATACCCCTAATGTCTGAGAATAAAATCTAATTTCCTTACCACAGTTTCAAAAGTCCTTCGTGATCTGGCCCCTATGTATCTGGTGACTTTCACTTTTCACCACCCTCTCCAATCACTGTATTCCAGCCACAATGGCTCTCCTTCTGTCCCTTGAACACATCCAGTTCACTCTGCTTATGGCCTTTGGAGCATCCAGACCCACTGCCTACAGCACTTTTCTCAACTCAGTATTTATGTCCTGCCATCTATCCATCACTCAGATCTTTGCTCAGATAGGTCTCTGCTATCCTTGTAGAGACTGCCCCTGACTCACCCACCAGTTTACATCCTCCTCGATCATTATGCTACTATCACAGCACTTACCATCCGAAATGACCTTGTGTATCTGCATTGTTTTGTCTCTGTTTGCCTACTAAAACCTAAGCAACTTGAGTCCAGACCTTATTTCTTTTATTCACTCTTATTTTCTCAGCACCTAGGATAATATTTGTTGTATAAAGCAAATTTTTAATGAATATGTTATTTGATGATGATATGGAATATAGGCAAAATTAAGAGAAGAAAGATAATTCATAATCATATCATTCTAATGCAAGTACAGGTAATTTGGATATACTATTTCCTTCTAATATTTTTTCCAATATTTAAACCATAATGTATATTCCCTTTTGTAGCCTACTATTTCTTAATGCTTATGTTGGTCTGCCTACGTCAGAATCATCTTGATTCATTTGATCCCCACAACAACACTGTGAAACAGCAAAACTAGGGAGGTTATTAGAGGTTAGACACCTTTCTTGCTCACTGTCACTCAACTGGTGGCTGAGAGCTGAGTCTTAGTCTGGTTCATCATGTCAACCTTATAGTCCAGAATTTCTACTCGTAAATAGTCTGCTCCTTTTTCTCACAAAACAAGATCTTCTCCATCACAATGCCTTCATCCCACTGATCTTAAATCTCTTCTTACCTGATACATCAATCCCTCCCTGAACAGCCTGCCCCTTTTGATTAATTAAGTCTCTCTGTTCTCTACACTTATTTTTTCAAATATATATTTACAACTCACTATGTCACCATTTCATACTTAGCCTATGATAGCTAATTAGCTTTTAGAAATTTAATGTAAGTATTCTAATTCAATGTCTATTTCCTCTTTACAATCCCACAGCTTATAGTAATGTGTTCCTATGTCTGTCATAACTTAACTGAATCATATGGAAAATGACAACCTACTTGGTTCATCCTGTTTCCTTACATCCTAAATATGCCCATATGCTAAGAAATGAATCATTCAAAAATATTTCTCCAATTCCTTTGTGTTAGGCATTTTCCTAAGTCTTGGGGACAGAAGCTTTTTAACTTATGTGCAGAGTATATCATGCAAAATGCTGGGCTGGATGAAGCACAAGCTGGAATCAAGATTGCCAGAAGAAATATCAATAACCTCAGATACGCAGGTAACACCACCTTTACAGCAGAAAGTGAATAAGAACTAAAGAGCCTCTTGATGAAAATGAAAGAGAAGAGTGAAAAAGTTGGCTTAAAACTCAACGTTCAAAAAACTAAGATCATGGCATCCAGTCCCATCACTTCATGGGAAATAGATGGGGAAACAATGGAAACAGTGACAGACTTTATTTTCTTGGGCTTCAAAATCACTGCAGATAGTGACTGCAGCCATGAAATTAAGACGCTTGCTCCTTGGAAGGAAAGTTATGACCAACCTAGACAACATATTAAAAAACAGAGACATTACTTTGCCAACAAAGGTCCATCTAGTCAAGGCTATGGTTTTTCCAGTAGTCATGTATGAATGTGAGAGTTGGACTGTAATGAAACCTGAGTGCTGAAGAATTGATGCTTTTGAACTGTGGTGTTGGAGAAGACTCTTGAGAGTCCCTTGGACTGCAAGCAGATCCAACCAGTCCATCCTAAAGGAAATCAGTCCTGGGTGTTCATTAGAAGGAGATGTTGAAGCTGAAGCTCCAATACTTTGGCCACCTGATGTGAAGAATTGACTCATTTGAAAAGACCCTGATCCTGGGAAAGACTGAAGGTGGGAGGAGAAGGAGAAAACAGGATGAGATGGTTGGATGGCGTCACCGACTCAATGGACATGAGTTTGAGTAAACTCTAGGAGTTGGTGATGGACAGGGAGGCCTGGGGTGCTGTAGTCCATGGGGTCTCAAAGAGTTGGACACGACTGAACGACTGAACTGACCTAGGGACAGAAGCAAAGAACCAAACAAACAAGACCTCTGCTGTCATTGAGCTTCCATTCTTGTAACTGGAATAAGAATTAAAAAATTATATTATCATGGGATAAGTATTAAATTTCAGAAAGCTACACAGAACCTTGACCCAAGAGTTAAGAAGAGGATAAATCTAATTTGAAGGCTTTATTCATAGAAGAGGTGGCAATCTATATGGACCTTAGAGGATGAGCTGGAATTCACTACACAAAGAGGAAGACCACAGTCATTTGAGGCCTAAGGAACATCCTGCTGAGTACTATGGGGACATGAAACAGAAGAGAATGGAGACAGTGAAAAAGTGGCCCAGCAAGTCACAGATTATTAATTTATACATTCCAGGTCTATATTAGATGTAGTGAGTTTCAAGGTCACGTCATTACCCAGAGTGTAACTCTTCCCTCCTGTCCTCATGTGTATGCTTGTGAATGCAGGAAGTACTTATCCAAGGTGACCTTGCTGTGTATTTGTTGACAGTAACCAAGTCCAAGTATTCAGTGAATCTCACCCATTCTTATTGTAAAAATAAGCAATGCATGGTCCTGGACGGTTAACTAATTTCCTCTCGGCTCACAATTGAAGGGGGTCTTTCATTCTTGATTATAACCTGGCTTGTTGTCATTTTAATATCCACAGGCAAACCAGATAGTTAAGCACACATTGATTAATGCAAACTTCTTTTTACTTCCACTCATTTAAAAATTTTATAGCACCTCCTGTCTAGAGAGTTCCTGCTCATCTCTGAAATAGATTTCTGGGAAACTTTAATAATTTAAGAATTAGTTTCAGCAAATATGGAGTTCATTCTCCCACTTTATTCTGAAAACTGATTTTAAATTATAAGATTACAGACGAGATACAGTTAACCCAGTTTTGTTCTCAAAATGTAGTGAGGCTCAGAAAGAACAAAATCTTTTGAAAACAAGGGCAGAAATAAATGTATTAAACAAAACATGTCATTCTATATTTAGCAACAAAATTTTGGGGGGAAGTGTCGACATCTGTACCATTGTCAGAGCTTAATGACAAATATTTGCCGTAGAAGAAGGAGAGTAATTTGTGTAGCTACTGCGAAGTTTAAGAATATATGTTGAAGGGCAGATGGGGCTGGCTTTTCATGGAAGATATTCATTTGCAAAAAGATCCAGAGAGATAAAGGGAAAAATTCATGTTAACAGATTTAAGACTGAAAGCAAGAGGTAGAATTGGACAGAGAGGAGTATTTTAAATTAGGACTTTCTTAAGGCATTCTGGCCCATTCCACAGATGTATGCTGGTATTTGAGGGGAGGAAACACCTCTGTTAAATAGTTAACAAAAATATAAGAACACTTTCAGATATAAAATAAGTCAAGGGGATGTAAGGTACAGCTTGGTGACTATAGTTAATAATACTGTATTGTGTATTTGAAAATGTATAAGGGAATAGACCTTAAAAGTTATCATCACAAGAAGAAAAATATATAATTACGTGTGGTAAGAGAGCTTCCCTGGGGGACCAGCAGTAAAGAATCCACCTGCAATTCAGATGATGTGGGTCAGGAAGATCCCCTGGAGGAGGCAATGGCAAACCACTCCAATACTCTTGCCTGGGAAATCCTATGTACAGAGGAGCCTGGCAGGCTACAGTCCATGGGGTTGCAAAGAGTCGGACATAACTTAGAGACTAAACAACAACAACAACAACAATAGATGTTAACTAGATTTACTGCTGCAACCATTTGGCTAATATACATGTATCAAATCACTGTGTTGAAAACAACTCAGTCAAAAAATGTAAAGATAGAAATAGACATTTCTCTAAAGAAGATATATCTTCCAAAGAAGATAATAAAAAAACATATGAAAAGATGCTAAACATCCACTAATTATTAGAGAAATGAAAATCAAAATTACAATGAGGTATCATATCAATCAGAGAAGGCAATGGCAACCCATTCCAGTACTCTTGCCTGGAGAATCCCAGGGACGGAGGAGCCTAGTAGGCTACAGTCCATGGGGTCGCTGACTTGGACACAACTGAGCAACTTCACTTTCAATTTTCACTTCCATGCATTGGAGAAGGAAATGGCAACCCACTCCAGTACTCTTGCCTGGAGAATCCCAGGGACGGGGGAGCCTGGTGGGCTGCCGTCTACAGGGTCGCACAGAGTCAGACACGACTGAAGTGACTTAGCAGCAGCATCATACCAATCAGAATGGCCATCATCAAAAAATCCACAAACAATTATCTGGAGAGGATGCGGAGGAAAGGAAACCCTCTGAGACCAACAACCAACTGTTGTTGGGAATGTAAATTGGTACAACCACTATAGAGAACAGTATGGAGGTTCCTTAGAAAACGAAAATTAGAACTACCATAACTATCATATAACCCAATGATCCCATTTCTGGGCATATATCCCTGAGAAAATTATAATTCAAAATGATACACACAGCCCGATGTTCACTGCAGTACTATTTACAATTTTCAAGACATGAAAACAACCTAAACATCCACTGACAGATGAATGAATAAAGAAAATGTGATACTTACACACAATGGAATATTACTCAGCCACAAAAAGAATAAAATAACTGCCATTTGTAGCAGTCTGGATGGACCCAGAGATTATCATACAAGTGAAGTAAGTCCGACAGAGAAAGGCAAATATCGTATGATATTACTTATATATGGAATTTAATAAAAATGATACAAATAAACTTATTTACAAAACAGAAAACAACTCACAGATCTCAAAATCAAACTTACAGTTACCCAAGAGAAAATGTGGCCAGGGGGGAGTGATAAATTAGGAGATTGGGATTAATTTATACACACTGTGCTTTGCTATGCTGTGCTAAGTTGCTTCAGTTGTGTGACTTTTTGCAACCCTAAGGACTATAGCCCACCAGGCTTCTCTGAACATGGGATTTCCAGGCAAGAGTACTGGAGTGGGTTGCCGTGCCCTACCTCCAGGGGATCTTCCCGACCCCGGGGTCAAACCTGCATCTCCTGCAGTGGCAGGCAGGTTCTTTACCACTAGTGCTACCTGGGAAGCACCAACATATAAATACTACTATATATAAAACAGATACCTAATAAGGACTCACCGTACAGCACAGGGAACTCTACTCAATGTTCTGTAATAACCTACATGAAAAAGAACCTGAAAATATATATATATATATATTTGCATAACTGATTTACTTTGCTGTAACAAAGAAACACTGTAAGTCAAGTATATTCCAATAAAAATTTTTTTAAAAATCACTGCACTGTACATTTGAAGCTAATATTATATGTCAATTACATCTCAATAAAAAATAAAATCCACATTACTCATATATATGAACTCCAAGGCCTGCATCTCTGTTAAAGTGCCAGCACAGGGTGTCACTGCTCTGAGGGCATGGAGCACACCTCTCCCCTATGCCTGGTGGACTGGTCCTCAGAAGCTGCAGAGGTATTGGTGGAAGCAGGGGCACAGGGCAGTGAGCTGAGCATTGCAAGGACAGCAGAAAGGCGCAGCTGTCACCAAGATATAGAGAACCTCTCTTAGGGGACAGCAAAGGTTCCCAGGAGAACTGGGCTGAAGAGTCCAGGAGAAACTCTTTCATCTAGATCCGGGATGAAACTCCAGGTATGGTCTATCTTAGGGTAGATTTCTCCCAATTTGGGGTCTATTAACCTCAAAAATAAGTTCTCTGGTTCTGAAAAAGGATGGTATAAAAATCTGTGATAGAACTTTCCATTTAAAGGGAGAGATTCGAAGGAATAAAAGAGTCAATGGTACCAAGAAAGTTTAACATAGCAGGTCAAATTCTATTAGGTTTTAAGGTCTGAAAATAACCCTCTATTGCTCAAGGCTCCATCCTCTGGGCCTGCAATAGCTCTACTAGCCTCTGCTTCTCTTTTCCCTTCAGTCCGAGAGTAGCATTTCTGCTGAGACAACATTTCTGTAAACCTTGTAGGTCTCTTGTGTATGTCATGGGGATCTGTGCCATTAGACAAGAGGGCTCTCCACAGACCTTTCCTGGATACCTCTCTCTCACTTCCTGGCCTCTGTGAGATGGTTGAGAGGATCCAGGAATCACACGCCGAGTCCATTCAGCAAAACATTTTCCTACCACACCCTTGGCCTTCTCTTTAGAGCACACTCTCTTAACAATCAGTCTCCTAATGTTTGCTTTTTAAAACAACTATGGATATAGGTTGAGAATTTCTTAAATCATTAAGTACTGTTCTTTTTTAAAATTAATTCATTTATTTTCGGCTGCTCTGGGTCTTCATTGCTGCGCGGGCTTCTCTAGTTGCAGCGAGCAGGGGCTACTCTCTAGCTGTGGTGTGCGGCCGTCTCATGGTGGTGGCTTCTCTTGTGGAGCACGGGATCTAGAGTGCACAGGCTTCTGCAGCTGAGGCACAGAGTCTCAGTAACTGTGGCTCAGGCTTAGTCGCCCTGCTGCATGTGGAATCTTCCTGAACAGGGATCAAACCCGTGTCTCCAGCATTGGCTGGTAGATTCTTAACCACTGGACCACCAGGGAAATCCAGTGCTGTTCTTTTTTGTTTAATACTTTCCTCAATTTATCTTTTCTCTTGCACTTCACTACATTCAACAAGGGAAAAAGGCAGGCTGCCCCTTCAACATTTTGCTTGGAAATCTCCTCAGCTAAATGTCTAAGTTCATTGCTTGAAAACTCCCCACACAACAGTAGGACACAATCAGACCAAACTTTCTGCCACTATAAAACCGGGGTCATCTTTCCTCCAGTTTCCAGCAATACATCCTCATTTCCTTCTGAGCCCTCACTGCAAGTGGCTTTGATGTTCATGTTCCTACCAACATCTTCCATACAGCAACCTTCAAAGCCTCGGGTTCAAAGCCTCTCTGTCTAAATAAGGTAATATTCACAGATTTGGGAGATTGGGATGTAGAAATATCTTTGGGGGGACTACCATTCAACTCAATACAGTGGGTCTGCCAGTAATGCAAAGTCCAGCGGAGGTCTGCCTGCGTTGTGTTTGTAGTGAGAAGCCTTGAGGGCGAGGTGATCTCACTCTCCAGGACAAAGAAAGGGTGTGCTGACTTCTTGCTGTAAAACAGCAGGTCACCAAACTTACTTTTCCTCTCTCATAATGCAGCCTACTGAGTGTGCAGGTTTCCCTTTGGACCCCCTCCCGTGGCCCTCGTGAGCCTTCATGGGGAAGTACAAGGGGAACTGGTGTAAACATGCTCGCGCTGCCTGCTGTGCTGTGAGTAATAAAGTCCTTGCTCTCTAACTCAGGAATCTCATGTCATCTGTCAGCGTCCATGAAACGGCAATGGGCTAATGTATTAACTTGTACATAGGATAAAATCAAAGAGCAGGCCTGTCAGAGTAGAGAAGAAACACTCCCCGGTCTGTATACTGAGGACTGAATGACAATGAAAATGGGTATCTCCTGGGGGTTCGGACAAATCTTAGGGGAGCAATGTATTTTCCTACAAGGGTGGAATAGGGATTCAAAAGAAGTATCTTTCAATTTTAAGAAGCAAAGGGGCTCCAGCTGATGTCTGGGCAATGATTTCATAATTTGTTCTGCTTTGTAATTTTATGGCCACTTTTTTTTTTAATGGTGTGTGCACCTATCATTTATGTCATAACTACTCTGCTGCTGCTGCTAAGTCACTTCAGTCATGTCCAACTCTGTGCGACCCCATAGACAGCAGCCCACCAGGCTCCGCTGTCCCTGGGATTTTCCAGGCAAGAACACTGGAGTGGGTTGCCATTTCCTTCTTCAGTGCATGAAAGTGAAAAGTGAAAATGAGTCACTCAGTCGTGTCCGACTCTTCGCGACCCCATGGACTGCAGCCTACCAGGCTCCTCCATGCATGGGATTTTCCAGGCAAGATTACTGGAGTGGGTTGCCACTGCCTTCTCCGAATTACTCTGCATTCATGTTAAAAAAAAAATATGTGTATCACTTCCCTGCAGAAATGAATGTATCACTATGCAGTTAAGTTTTAGGGGTTCAGGTTCTGTCCATTGGATTTCTTGGTAGGAATGCTGGAGTGGGTTGGCATTTCCTTCTCCCGGGGAACTTCCCCACCCAGGACTCCACCCCTCATCTCCTGCATTGCAGGCAGATTCTTTACTATGTGAGATAATAGGAAGCCCACTTATCTTAAAAGATAGCCACAATTGTCTTAAAGCCACTAGCTTTTAAGTGTATTTAAAGTGTGGTGTTCAGAGAGGGCAGTGGCACCTCGCTCCAGTGCTCTTGCCTGGAAAGTCCCATGGATGGAGGAGCCTGGTAGGCTGCAGTCCATGGGGTTGCTGGGAGTCAGACACGACTTCACTTTCACTTTCACTTTTCACTTTCATGCATTGGAGAAGGGGGTGGCAGCCCACTCCAGTATTCTTGCCTGGAGAATCCCAGGGACAGGGGAGCCTGTTGGGCTGCCGTCTATGGGGTCTCACAGAGTCGGACACGACTGAAGCGACTTAGCAGCAGCAGCAGAATGGATGAGTTATATCTTCCTCAAATTCCCACATTGAAACCCTAATTCCTAATGTAACTATATATGAAGATAGGACCTTTAAGGAGGCATCAACAATTGGGTTGGGCTTCCTGGGTGGTTCAGTGGTAAAGAATCTGCCTGCAATACAGGAGCCACAGGAGATGCAGGTTCAATTTCTGGGTCGGGAAGATCCCCTGGAGTAGGAAATGGCAACCTACTCCAGTATTCTTGGAAAATTCCATGGACAGATGAGCCTGGTGGGCTACACTCCACAATGAGTTAGACATGACTGAAGCGACTTAGCAGAGTTTGCTATGGCAGGCACTGCACCATCCATCCCAGCCAATAATTGGGTAAAAAGAGATCATAAAGATGGGAACCTAATTTTATAGGACCGGTGTTCATTTAAGAAGAGGAAGAGACACTAGATCTCTCATTCTCCACGTACATACAGAGGAAAGGTCACATGAGGATGCAGCCAGAAGTCTATAAGCCAGGAAGAGCGGCATCACCAGAAACCAACCCTAAGGGTCCCTTGATCTTGGAATATTAATACGATCTCCAGAACCATGAGAAAATAAATTCCTGTTGTTAAAGCCACCCATTCAGGTGTATCTTGTTATGGCAGCAACTATAGCAGACTAAGACAGGGGGAAATAGGATTATATTGATATCAGACATTTTCAATTTACTATGCTGTGTTTCAAAGACAAGCATGTCAATATACAGATGCACATATACAAGAGAGATATATACTAATTCAAGTTATATCTTTTAAAGTTCATATTTTGTACAAAAAAAAACAAGTCATTTTTTTGTGACAAAGTAAGCATATCAAGTATCAGGGTATTGTGGCACATTGTTAGGTGATTTTGATGTCCTTTTACAATTCTTGACCTTGCAGGCAATTAACATCTTCAAAAGTCTATAGCAATTGCTTCTTAAGTCCGTTTATTATGACTTAGCGCTTCCTAACAACTCAATAAATTCTCTTTTTTTCACAATGATGTTGGAGGATGAGCTGCTATCTGGCAGACTCACTGGCTCCCAGTGGCCGAGAGGATGGGGTGAAGAACTGGGGTACCAGCTCATCAATTCACTTTCTATTTTAACATTAAACTCCTTTTATGTGAAAGGAGAAACTCCTGTATCTTCCTTTCCCTCCTCAGAACAGCATTTGTGTCCATTTAGCAAGTCAGAGCCTGTAGAATAGCTTGCTCATTAACACGATATGCCTGACACATCTCGAGGCCATGTATGGAGACAATAGACACAAGTGAGGTTAGTTTTTCTTTTGTTGTATCTCTGTTCACAGGCCATTTCTCATTCTAGCCTGCAAACTCTTCTTCTAAGTCACTATTTGCATCTCTTATTGTGATGTACTATCCTGAAATGTTATATTGGTCTCCCGTGTAAGCTTTGTCTCAGTAGTTACATAATCGTTGCCTCCCCATCCTGTCTGACCTCACCTCCTATCCTATCTTTTTAGCTCACTCACCTGACACTTTCTTAAACTCACCCTGACATTTGTCCTTTTTGTTTTGTCCCTTCTGCATGGAACCCTGTTCCCAGAGAGCTTTCTGTTTCTGCATCAAACATCAATCAGAGCTGCCTTTCCTCATCACTTGTGGTGGTCAGCAGGTTCCCAGTGGTCCCCATCTCCTGCTCTCGTGCTTTTGTGTGATCCTCTTCCCTTGAGGGCAGGATCTGTGACTTCAAACCAATTGAAATGAAGATTTGAAATGTAGAATCAAATATCATAGAGTATTACTTTTGTATTTACATGACATAGAATTATAACTTCTATCTTGCTAGCAGATGTTATCATTTGTTGACAAAGCAGAGAGGCCCAGAGGGCAAGGAACAGAAGGAAGCCTTCAGCTGAGAACCAATGGGGAACTAAGGCACTCGGTTAACAGCCCCAGACAAGATTAATTCTGCCAACAATTAAAAATGAACAGAAGTGGATCCTTCCTCAGTTAAGCATTCAGATGAGACCCCTGCCCCTTAAGCCAGCACCTTTGACTGCAGTCTTATGAGAGATTCTGAAGCAGAGGATCCAAGTGAAGCCATGCCCAAATTCCTGACTCACCCAAATGATAAGGCAATAAATGTATATTAAGTTGCCCTAGGTATGGTAATTTGTTATATAGCAAAAGATATAATCGCAAGTTAAAAATAACTTTCCATTTCCCACTACCTGCGCAGCATTTTCAGATCCCCTTACTGTGCTATTTTTTTTTCTTAATAGAGCTTTATCTCATATGTTATATAAAAATATTTATCTTTTTCATTTGTCTGCCAACCTTAGTAGAATCTGTATTTGAAGAGTTAAGTTTTATAGGGGTTGACACTTCAACAATTTGAAGCAGAATGTCTCCATAGGAAAAAAATTTAAAAATTGTAGAACACATTCAGATATAATATTTATAATAAGAAAAGTAATCCTAGCAAGCTAGTTTTAAAAACTGAAAAATATTTTTAAAAAACCATACATTTTACTGATTGCCTGACATATTCCTGTAATACATTTTGCCTTGGCTCTACATCTTTTGATCACCTCTTCACTTGATAACTTTATAAAATTGTATTCTCTTAAACGTATTTCATTTTTTTGGGCATGGTAAGTTGAAGGTTTAAAATTATTATTATTTACAGTTAAAAAAGTTTCTTTCATTTCCATAATACCTTATTTGTAATGTCATGTAAATACTCAGGATTGTCATCCAGTATCTTTGTGTGTGTGCGTGTGTGTGTATGCACGCACTAGTTACTCAGTCGTCTGACTCTTTGTGACCCCAAGGACTGTAGCCCATCAGGCTCCTCGGTCAATGGGATTCTCCAGGCAAGAATACTGGAATGAGTTGTCATTTCCTCCTCCAGGGCATAGTCCCAACCCAGGGATCAAACCTGGGTCACCTGCATTGCAGGCAGATTCTTTACCATCTGAGCCAGCAGGGAAGCCCCCCAATATCATACAGGAGCTATAATATTTCAAGGCACTTCAAATTTTCTTTTACAGGGATTAATCCAGACACTTTTTGAACTGATGATATTTATCAACCAGTTTGTTGTTAATGTCTTTGTTAGGGTATGGAAGAGACAATGATCTGAACTTTCGCACATGTACTAAAAATATCAGACATGTGAATACATGGAAACAGGCCTGAAGTGAGGATCCTGATACTTAAGCTCCACTTGTTTTATCTGCCTTTGTTCCTAAAAGTAGATGCTTTACCTGTTCTGTTCAGTGTTATATTTGCCAGTACTTGGAGTATCTACATGATTGTAGATCAATAAAAATCAGTTGAATTAACAGAATGACTGCTGATTGTTTCACCTTTCCAACTAACAATAAGTTATGCATCAGTTCAGTTCAGTTCGGTCACTCAGTCACGTATGACTCTTTGGGAACCATGGACTGCAGCACACCAGGCCTCTCTGTCCATCACCAACTACCAGAGTTTACTCAAACTCATGTCCATTGAGTCAGTGATGCCATCCAGCCATCTCATCCTCTGTCGTCCCCTTCTCCTCTCGCCTTCAATCTTTCCCAGCATCAGGGTCTTTTCAAATAAGTCAGCTCTTCGCATCAGGGGGCCAAAGTATTGGAGTTTCGGCTTCAACATCAGTCCTTCCAATGAATATTCAGGACTGATTTCCTTTAGAATGGACTGGTTGGATCTCCTCGCAGTCCAAGGGACTCTCAAGAGTCTTCTCCAACACCATAGTTCAAAAGCATCATTTCTTTGGTGCTCAGCTTTCTTTATAGTCCAATTCTCACATCCATACATGACTACTGGAAAAACCATAGCCTTGACTAGATAGACCTTTATTGGCAAAGTAATGTCTCTGCTTTTTAATATGTTGTCTAGGTTGGTTATACAGAGAAGGCGATGGCACCCCACTCCAGTACTCTTGCCTGGAAAATCCCATGGACAGAGGAGCCTGGTGGGCTGCAGTCCATGGGGTCGCTAAGAGTCGGACACGACTGAGCAACTTCACTTTCACTTTTCATTTTCATGCATTGGAGAAGGAAATGGCAACCCACTCCAGTGTTCTTGCCTGGAGAATCCCAGGGACGGGGGAGCCTGGTGGGCTGCCATCTATGGGGTCGCACAGAGTCAGACATGACTGAAGTGACTTAGCAGCAGCAGCAGCAGGTTGGTCATAACTTTTCTCCCAAGGAGTAAGGGTTTTTTAATTTCATGGCTGCAGACACCATCTGCAGTGATTTTGGAGCCCCCCCAAAATAAAGTCTGTTACTGTTTCCACTGTTTCCCCATCTATTTGCCATGAAGTGATGGGTCCGCATGCCAGGATCTTTATTTTCTGAATGCTGAGCTTTAAGCCAACTTTTTTCACTCTCCTCTTTGACTTTCATCAAGAGGCTCTTAAGTTCTTTTTCATTTTCTGCCATAAGGGTGGTATCATCTGCATATCTGAGGTTATTGATATTTCTCCCAGCAATCTTGATTCAAGCTTGTGCTTCATTCAGCTCAGCATTTCTCATGATGTACTCTGCATATAAGTTAAATAAGCACTATGACAATATACAGCCTTGACATACTCCTTTTCCTATTTGGAACCAGTTAGAACTGGACATGGAACACAGACTGGTTCCAAATAGGAAGAAGTTATGCATACAATGGGAGATAAGTAAAGACCTGGTTCATTAACAAATATAAGTTCTAGACTAATTCAAAGAAAGATGCTTGAATTCACGTTACTGAAAAGATACATTTTGAGATACAGTCCTCCTTCTGAGAAGGATTAAAAGATAGATTAACACATGTGTATTCAGATATGGGCATACATTTGCTGTTGTTGTGCAGTCTCTAAGTCATGCCTGACTCTCTGCGATCCCATGGACTGTAGCCCGCCAGGCTCCTCCATCTGTGGGATTTCCCAGGCAAGAATATTGGAGTGGATTGTATGTAAAAATATACACACACATTTCATTTTCTATTTAGAATTTTAAAGAACATTTAACTTTACTTTTTACCTGGCTTTAGGAGAATCCTAAAAAGAAGATTGACTATATTTTGGGGTGATGAAATGGAAGAACCATGCCACTGTTGGAAGTACAAGAATTCTTTTTTTTAACTGAAAAACCCACATATTGGACAAGACAATACTTTGTAGAGTCTAAAAGCTTGGCCTCTGATATTGGAATAGCTCTGTGACCTTGGACAAGCTATTTATCTTCCATAAGCCACTGCTTCTTCTTTGAAATAGACCCAGTCTATAAGCCTACTTTATTGTGATCAGAGAGAATTTAATAAAATTCTCAACCCAGTGTCCAGCACATGATGTGCACTTAGTAAAGATAGCTTGCTTTTGTGATTATTTTTACTATTAATATCATTCATTTTATGTTTCTGACAAGAGCATCTTTTCTTGAGAAATTTTAAAAGGCATGTCAATTTGTGATCCCACTTTCACCTCTGACATAAAAAGCATATCCTGAATAAGTTTCCATTTAAGTTTCTGAGAACTGCTGTGTAATGGGTAGGAGGGTGTCTGCGTGTCTGCAATTTGCTGACACACACTCACCATGAGAGCCAAGAAAGCATTATCAGCCCATGGACCCTCCAGGAAGCCACGGACGCAGGAAATGGGTTACTCAGACCCTGACTTTGAAACTAAGAAAACAGACTTCAAACTCTCAAGTCAGTTAATCATTACCTAGAATATGTATGACAACAGAAAATGGGCACAGGTCGCATTAGATCCTTGAACATGTACAAAATTACAGGAAATCATTCTCAACAGCATTGTCTTCATGCTGAAAGTACAATACTGTGGAAAGAATTTAGAAAATCCTTCCCCCTTCCTCTCAAAAAAAATAATAAAGCAGCTAAACTTAGAAATTATAGGCCCTTTGAAAAGAACCACACATTTATTCCATAGAGAGATTTAAGCTCTACAATGTTTGACTTATAGCTATAGTGCTTAAAAGAAGAAAAAGCAGTGCAAAGCCAAAGGCATAAAATGACCCTTAAAACTGCTTCTGAAATACAGCAGTGTAACATTCTCCTGCTTTCATTAAGAAAGAAAAATGCAGTTTTTTCTTAAAAGTCTTTGTTTTGAGTGTTAAATTTTATATTCAGTAAGGATCTAGATTCTCTTCCACAGGTGACATTAGAAATGGAAAGCAGAGGGCCTGGGGGGCTCCTTTGAATCCTCTATTTCCTCCAGTGTCTGACACTCTACCGCCCAATGAAAGGCACTCCATTGAGGACCCTTAAAATAATGAATGGTGATGAAAAGGATGAATACCAAGGATATAAATTTTGAAAAATAACATTATATCTGCTTTTATAGTGTGCCAAATACTTTTCTGTTCACAATTCCATTTGATCCTCCCAGTGACCCAGCAAGGTTGGGAATAGTTTGCCTGTGACTTATCCAAAGTCATCCAGAAAAATGGCAATAAAATTAAAATCTACTCTTCAGGGGTGGAGTTCCTCCCATCATGCCATGAACATGTTTGTTTAATATATTAAGGGTTCTCAACTGGGAGCAATTTTGTCCATCAGGGGTCCTTTGGTAATGTCTGGGCACATTTTTGGTTGTCATACCATTGTGGGGAAAGGGAGTGTCTACTGGCATTTAGTAGGTAGAGACCAGGGATGTCACTCAGCATCCGAAAGTACACAGGACAGCCCCTCCTGCCACCCCTACTGCTCCACGCCCCCAATCAATTACCTAGTCTCAGATGCCAATAATGCTGAAGTAAACAATCAACGGTCTTATAAACACCATTAAGTTGATTAAGTCACTGTGGTGGTTTTAAAACATGTCTGGGACTGACTTGAGGCTCTTCCCATTAAGATACTGAGTAAGTCTCCTCCTCTACAATCTAGGTGTGGTTTGGTAATTTCTTTGATGAATAGATGCAGTTGCCCGATTTCTGAGTCTAGATTAGAAAAGATCATGCAGTTTCTGCCACTTTTGAGAGGGACACTTGCCTTGGGATCCCTGAGTTGCCAATAAGAAATCAGGCTGTCCAGAGAGTGCCATTCTGGAGAAACTCCTTGATGGAACCACATGAAGAGAGAGCTGCCTACCCTCTGACAGTAACCACATGAGGGAATTCAAGCCAGAATGGCCCAGCCAAGCTCTTCTCAAAGTCCTATGCAAGAAACCATGAGAGGTAACAAATGATGGTCATCATTTTAAGCCACTAAGTTTTAGGGCGACTGGTTACACGGCAACAGCTAACCAGAACAATCTTCAGAGACTCAAAGTCAAGTGCTCTGGCAAACAGAATGTCTTTTATTTCTCTCTCAAGTATTCTGACATACAGACGTCTGGAAATCTTAACTACATGACTACAACTCCTCAAGTGAAAATGGATTAGAATCCATTTTGGAAGTAGGGGACAAGAAGAACTTTACCAAAGAAATTGTGAAGGCTATCTTGAAATGATAGACTGCAGGTTGGAGTCCTGGACTTCAGTCATTTTCAAAAACTAGTTATTGTAAAAATGAGGTATTTATTGGCAATACTAGATGATCTCTTAAGGCTTCTTCTAGGACTAACTAGAATATCCTACTCTATTTTTCAAAAGATAGACTTTTAAAATTGTAACTTAAAATGTACTCTGATAAATATAAAGAATGAGAATTAAAGTAAATATGAAGGACAAGTTTACATTCACCAAACTATAAGACGTTTAAAAAAAACCTACAAAAAATAAGTAAAAGTGATAAAAATCACACACTACTGATGACCACAGTGTTCAGTATGCAAGAAGAGCTAAAAAATAAAGAGAAGTTTTGATCCAGTAATGTTGCTTTTGGCAATGGTCCAAAAGGAAAAAGAAAGAAAAAAACTTCTCCTACACTGATATTTATAGCCACATTACTTGCAATAAGGGGAAAAAACCCACAGGAAACAGCCTGAATATCCAACAATGGGACAATAGTTAACCCTGACATGGCCGGATGTATTAATGTAAAGTTCTAAATATAAGGACCACATGGCAAAGCATATACAAAAGACAAGTGAAAAGAGTAAACAAGTCAATTTCATATAAACAGTGATGGTATCTATGAAAATTTACTTTCACACGAATATCAAAAGAAAGAAATATATTTTTTTCTGTTAACATGAATATCAGTACATCATTTCCTATAAGGATATTGAAATATTCTGCTTTATAAAGAAAAGCTATAAACTTAAAGTATCAATCAAGTTTACCACTTTGATGGACATATTTACCTCATATTATTGAAATTCTATCTTTACTTAAAAAATTTTTTTTTAATTTTTTTTTTTACTTTACAATATTGTATTGGTTTTGCCATACATCAACATCATTTTCTGGGTGCTTACAACATGCCAGGTCCTGGGAATACAATGATAAATAGAATGAAAGGTAATCTTAAAAGTGTATTCAGTGGGAGAGATAGTCAAGTTGAAGATAAATTATAGTGCTGCTTTATGAAAATAGAAAAGGGGGTCAGGAAAGGGCTTTTTAGGGGGAAAAAAAGATGTCTGCACTGTCTTAATACTTTAATTTATCTTGTTATTTGTAAACAGCACCATCTTAGTTTGACATTTCAAGACTAAGGAGAAACCTTCCAAAAGCAAACAAACTTTGTCAAAGTGAAAAAAAAAATCAACTAAAGGAATATTTTAGCATGTTTGGATAAACCTGTAAATAAAAGGATCTGTGCATATACAAATTGGAAAGTGCTAGAAAGTTTTCAGCCTGGCATTCATTCAGAAAGTGTGCATTTAATCCATACTACATTAGCTGTCATACACGCTTCATTCATTCAACAAAACAAGACACGGCTTCCATCTTCTCAGATTTTGTAATCTACAGGATGTAAATCCAAGTAAACAGATGATTGAAATAGAATGTGACAAATGCTATGAAAGGTCCATGTGAGAAGGACAACTAAATTGGATTAAAGGAATTATAGAATATGAGTTCAGAGAAGGCAATGGCACCCCACTCCAGCACTCTTGCCTGGAAAATCCCATGGACGGAGGAGCCTGGTGGGCCGCAGTCCATGGGGTCTCTAGGAGTCTGACAAGACTCAGCTACTTCACTTTCACTTTTCACTTTCATGCATTGGAGAAGGAAATGGCAACCCACTCCAGTGTTCTTGCCTGGAGAATCCCAGGGACGGGGGAGCCTGGTGGGCTGCAATCTATGGGGTCGCACAGAGTTGGACACGACTGAAGCGACTCAGCAGCAGCAGAATATGAGTTAGGGGCTAAATTGTATCTTAGAAAGAGAGAACACAGATAAAGGTAAGAAACTATGGAACTGTACTATTAAAAAGGGCTAAGGTCACATCTTGGGGCTTCCCTGGTGGTTCAGATGGTTAAGAACCCACCTGCAACGCGGGAGACCCAGGTTCAATCCCTGGGTTGGGAAGATGCCCTGGAGAAGGGAACGGCTACCCACTCCAGTACGCTTGCCTGGAGAATTCCATGGACAGAGGAGCCTGGCAGCCTACAGTCCATAGGGTCACAGTGGGACACGACTGAGTGACTAACACTTTCACTTTCAAGTTCTCGTCTCAGCTGAACCATAGCCAAAAATAAATAAATAAATGAAATGATACTGATCTGTTAAAATATGATTACTTAGGGGCAAAAATTAAATACTGCAATAATAAAAGGGACTTCACAATTATTACTACTATGCTATATAGTCTGAATGTCTGTGTCCTGTCAAACTTCCTAAATTGAAATTCTAACCCTCAAAGATGATGGTACCAGGAGGTGGCTGCCTTTGGGAGATGCTCCGGCTTTGCCCTCATGAAGGGGATTACTACCTTGCAAGAGAGGCTCCAGAGAGGCCCCTAGCCCCTTTCATCACACAAGGACATGGCAAAAGCCACCAACTATGATCCAGGAAAAGAGCACTCACCACAACATGACCTTGCCGCCACCCTGATCTTAAACTCCTCAGCCTCCAGAACTGTGAGAAATACATTTGTATAGTCTATAAGCTACCCAGTCTGTGGCATTTTGTTATAGCAACCTGAAAGAACTAAGACACTATGACATTTACGTAAATTATCTAACCATCTTTCAATTTGACACTAAGACTTTTTTTTAATCTGGGCTATTACAATTTATATAAAGGAAAATAAAGAGCATATAAAAGTACCTCAATTTTCAAAGCTATGTTCCCCCTCCACTCCAAAACAATGTTCATAAGTACACAGAAAACTAAGTCAATTACTCTGAAATATCTATGTTATGTACTAACATTCAGAATATGGCTACAAAAAGGTTTTATAATTCAGTGCCCATATCTTAACAAGTGTCCAAGAGGCTGTTTAGTTAAAGGACCTGAGGGAAGCTGGTCAACAATCTGGGATAGAGTTATCTGACAGAATTGACCAGAAGCCAGCTTGCATTCAGTCTGCATTTCTACGTGGTATCCATGGAAATGAGATCAGGCCGGCACAAAGACCAACAAAGGCCACCTTTGAATGAATCAGGAGAATGACAACTGCCAGTGTTCAAGGCATCCACGAACACAATGGCTTTGCACACGCTCTTCAGAACACAATGGAATAGTCTCTTACACTGACAATACAGCGTCCATCACTCTTTTTTTTTCCATTGCTCTGTTTAAACATTAACCTCATTTTTATACAGAACGCCTTTCAATGATCAGGAGTTATGTACAGCTTCTGTAGTACAAACTGTCTCTAGTCTCTTTAAATTAATAACAGGAGGAATTGCAGCTACTCTTTCAGACACAGAATAATACTGCAGGAATCTTCTAGGAACTGTTTGGTCAATAGAACAGACCATTCTCTCAAAGGAAGAAAAACCTACTTGAAAATTATGAACAGTCCCAATATTCAATGAACCTGAAAACATTACAAAAATATGCAGTTCAAGTTTATACTGGTTAGTAAATGTAATTTACATGTACAAGAGTAGGCAGGCATAGACTGGATAAAATATTTGACTACAAATACCTTGAACTAATAACTTTAACAAAATTAGGAGTAGGCTTTCTTTTCTAATTTATATTAATGGAAATGTTTAAAATGCCTTGAAAAAAACCACTGAGTTATACACAGAATAAAAGGCTTTAATATTTTAAGAACAGAACCTTTTGAAGATGACACTAATTCTCTGTGCTATATGGGACTCAGATTTCTCAAAAGATATTTTTGAGGATCTTTATTATGCTAGATAGAAATAAAGCATTAAAAGCTTAACTGGAGACACATAAATCTATAGCTACAAAAGAATTTCTTTGTTTTTTTTTTTTTTTAGAAAATGTGACTGAAGCACTGAACTTAATTCTACTAATAGAATTGGAATATTTTTATATATTACGCACCCTAAAAACAGCTGTAAGCTTGTTAATTACAACTGCTTTAATGCAGTAAATATGTTCTGAAGCAAACAAAAGTGTATATACATCAGCTTCCTCTAACCCAAGCAGCCACTTTGGAGGGTGGGAGGTGCCGATTCCCGTAGCTCTGCTGTCTTCTCTCTGCAGGCCTTGGTCAGCTTCACCTTTCTCTCATCAATTGACATCCTCTCCATTTCACAGCCCAGAATCTGCTTTGCCTTCCTTCACGTAATCATCTGTGGTTTCTAATCTGTCCAGGGGGGCTGCAGGGCATCCAGTTTCCCCCTCCGTCTCCTTTATCCCTGACAGCATCCTTTCCACGGACATCAGTTCCCCCCTTCTCCTCTCATGTCATGGGCTCCTGCCAAATACGGATGCTTCAATGTAAATTTCAAAACTACAAAGGTACCATGCAGTACCGTAAGTGACAGAAGTAAAAAAACAAAAAGAAAAAAAAAAACCCTCACAATGATGATGTTTACACAAGTTTCTCCAATATTTGTTTTTAAGCAGACGTTCCCACTTCAGTCCTCTAGCTCCTTTCTCCTCTCTTCCTGTCAAACTTCCGGACATGTCCCCCCCCCCACCCCCGCCTTCATCTCTGGTTGACTCCTCAGTCCACAACACTCTGGTTGTGCTTTTGTCTGTCAGAGAAGACTACCCTCGCCAAGGCATCAGACCTGCCTGACTTAGGGGAAAGAGCTGATCCTGTGGACCAAGCTCTCGAAACACTTCTGTGGCGCCCTAGTCTCCACAGTCCTTTCTTTCCTCCTCCAGCCGCGCCTTGGTGTCTCCACTTCCTCACCTGACCCTCTAAGGTGGCTCCTCAGCTTGTAGCCAGTCACCTGCTAGTCTGTCTCCGTCTGACTCATCAACATTACGTCTTCAATCCCTCTCCAGATGCCCACAACTCCTTGCTCTCTATCCCCAACTTACTCTAGCTCCTGTTCCTAACACCACTACACACAACCATCTAATAACTGCACGTGTACACCTGGCTGTCTCAAACTCAACCTGTCAACCTGAACTGCTCTCTTTTTCCTCTGATCTTGCCTTCCTTCAGCCTTCCCTGTTCCAGTGAATGGCCCCCCCTTTTAATTATTTACATCAGAAACCCAGACATCAGTCTTACAGTCTCCCACTCTTGTCAATCAATCACCAAACCCCGTCGATTCTTCCTTAATTCCTTTCACATCTGTCCGCAGCTATCTTTCCCTACTGCTGCTATCTGGGTTTGGACCACTGCCATTTCTAACGCTGAAATGAGACCATTCACTCCGCTGTCCCCTCCTGCTGCCAGGGTGATCTGCCAAGGAGCCAACCTGAGTGTATCACTGCCCTGCTCAAGGCCCTTCAGAGCCCTCCAACTGTCCTCAGAATAAACTCCAGGCTCCGTGCCAGGACTTATAAAGGCCTTTCATGGTAGAGTGCCCGCTCACCTCCCAGCTCTCACTTTCTGTGAATACTTTGAGCAATGTGCTCCTGGCATAATAGCCTTCTCCTTTCCTATTCAAGCATCTGAGGCATCTGGTTCAGGAACTAGGAGATGGAGCCTACTCCTGATCACAATACATTATCGCTTACAGTCATTTAAAAAGAACTGGACTCCAAAGCACTTCACAGCAGAGCTGAACGGTAACGATTATTCCCTAGGATGGCCTCTCCAGAGTTTGATACTCAAACATGTCTCAGTGATATTTCTCCATCCTCTGAATTCAACATCTAGTTGTATACCACTAATTCAGCAACATGAGACCATATGACACCTATTAGGTTATCAAAACTTACGTTACATGGTTATGTCATAGGCATAGACAACACAACAATAGAAACAACATACGTTTCAAATTACATGGAAATTTTTAAAAACACCAAGAGGTATGAAGACTTGAAATTTCAGTAACTCAGAAACTCAAAGTCAGTATCAAGGACCTGCTTTCTTTCTCTCTTTCCACTAGGCCAGTGTGTTGGCTTTATCCCCAGGCTAGCTGACATCATGGTTGCAAGATGGCTACGGCTATTCCAAGATTCCCATCTAGACCTGACAATATGTTATTATTAACGAGTATCTCTCTTAGGAATAAAAAATTCTTTCCCAAAAGTCCCTGAGCAGATCTGTACCACTCATTCAGCAATTAATGTATCTGTACTTATTCAGCAATTAATTTCATGAAACCACATGACATCTATTATGTTATAAAAACTTACATTATATCTTTGTTATAGACATAGACAACACAACAAAAATAAAACAAGTTTTAAATTACACAGAAAGCTTTCTCCACATCTCATTGGCTAAAATTCCATTATATGCCCATGTCCAAATCAGATAGTAGCAAGAGATCTGGGGCCACCATCACTGGTTCAGTTCAATTACCCTTCAATTACCTCCTAGTTATGCAGAGGAGAGATTAACCCAGTAACTGGGCTTCTGTAAGAAAGGTGGATGTCAGGATATGAAATTGGTTAGGCAGCCCCCTCCCAGGGACTGAGACAATTTCTTTCCCTCATGTGCAGATGTGTTCCAAGCAGCTTACAACCTCTCTGGACCACATTTCAAGTTCCCCATGGTTCTACATTGGACCCAGCATACTGCCTTACATACAGCAAGTGTTACATAAAGATATGATCAAAAACTAGTTTTATGGAATTCACTGTAACCAGAGCAGCAAAGCATCTACATCTCATCAGAAGAGGGATCATAGGGATCACTTTCATACACAAGACCTATTGTTGTCTCAGGATTTGTGGTAACAAGATTCTTCTCTTTAGAGAGTCATTATTCTGTGTGCTCCTCCTGGTAAATCATTAGTTACCATAACAAAAGCATACACACACTCCGCATCTTGGAGTTACTGATTAGAGTAACCGCTTTCCATGGTTCTTTCCTTCTTATGCTGTGTTTAGTCTTTCCATAATGTCCGAAGCTAAGTTAGGCTGATTATGACTTTGGTGGTAGCATTTATATGATGTCAAGATGATAGTTTTGGTCCCAAATATTTTCCCTACTCTTCCTGAAATTTTTTACATTTTCTTTTGTACAAGTGCTGCTTTATTGATAATGTATAAAAGCAAACATTTTTGGCATGTAAGGGCCCCACATATCACTTCAGTTCAGTTCAGTCGCTCAGTCGTGTCCGACTCTTTGGGACTCCATGAATTGCAGCACACCAAGCCTCCCTGTCCATCACCAACTACCGGAGTTCACTCAGACTCACGTCCATCGAGTCGGTGATGCCATCCAGCCATCTCATCCTCTGTTGTCTCCTTCTCCTCCTGCCCCCAATCCCTCCCAGCATCAGGGTCTTTTCCAATGAGTCAACTCTTCGCATGAGGTGGCCAAAGTATTGGAGTTTCAGCTTCAACATCAGTCCTTCCAAAGAAATCCCAGGACTGATCTCCTTTAGGATGGAATTGTTGGATCTCCTTGCAGTCCAAGGGACTCTCAAGAGTCTTCTCCAACACCACAGTTCAAAAGCATCAGTCCTTTGGTGCTCAGCTTTCTTCACTGTCCAACTCTCACACCCATACGTGACTACTGAAAAAAACCATAGCCTTGACTAGACGGACCTTTGTTGGCAAAGTAATGTCTCTGCTTTTCAATATGCTATCTAGATTGGTCATAACTTTCCCTCCAAGGAGTAAGCGTCTTTTAATTTCACATATCACTTAAATTCAAATAAATATGGGGGTCTAGCTGAGTTGGTTTGAGTAGTAGACATGATTTTTGAAACAGCAGATATGTTATTTCAAATTTAGGCAAAGATAGAGTGTTGAAATATCTTTTTATCATATCTTGAACATTTTGTCCAAATGAGAGTTACTATGGGGAAGTAGAGTAGGTTTACATATGTTTTCAGAAAGAGACAGACAGACATGGTATTTCAACCAATACATTCTTACTGATGACTATGAAGTTGGAAAGGAACATGAATCAAAGAGAACCTGTTACTTCTAGCAATCAACGTTCGGGAACAATTCTGTGACTGTCCCCTTGAAAGTAGCTGCTGGCTAATGTCATCTAAGAGAAAGCAAATCTGCCACAGAAGAGGATGTTGTTGGTCTTGTTGTGCTTGATGAAGAACAGGAAAGGGTAATCATAATGGAAACGCAAATGGTGCTGATAATACACTAGAAATTCTTTATTTTTGACACACAGACTAAATGGTCTTTATTTGGCTGAATGTCTAAAATTCTACCATTAGATGCTCATCTCTTTATGTTAACAGGCTTCTTCCTTTTTTATATGTCCAGGGCTATCAGCACACTAAGACAGAAGCAGTCATCACCTACTTTAGAGGGAATTCACTTGACCTGATGCATTCTCTCAGTGCTGAAATACACCTGACTTGGTTGTCACCACAGAACAGGGTGGTACAGGCAGTTTGGAATTTTAATTTGTTGGGAAAGAGAGGGTGCAGTATTTAAGCAATTACTTCCAAACCTGGCTGTATATCAGAAATGTATGAGTAATTGTTTTTAAATACTGAATGGCATGGCATACGTGCATGCATAGTCATGTATGACTCTCTGCAACCCTTTGGACTGTAGACTGGCAGGCTTCTCTTTTCATGGGATTTTCAGGCAAGAATACTGGGAGTGGGTTACCATTTCCTCCTTCAGGGGATCTTCTCGACCCAGGGATTGGACCCGCATCTCCTGTGTCTCCTGCATTGCAGCAGGATCCTTTACATGCTGAACCATCAGGGAAGTCCCTTAAAAACTGAATCCTAAGCCTCATTCCACGAATGTGAATCAGAACAGTAGCTCCAGAACCAGTATTTAGGAGAGTAAAGCTTAGTGTACCTTGGGCAGATGTAGATGGAGAGTCGTGGAGGAAGGGAGTTACCATACTGGATGGTGGCCTAAGGTGGTTGAGGGGCTGAGGCTGAGTGGAGAGAGGTCGTTGAGGATAGGTCCTGGAAATAAGAGATTACTTAAAATTTCCCTTTTTATTATAAAAACTTCCCTACTTTATCATTTTACTCGGGGTTGTCTCTTTTAACTTAGAACAAAGGTGAGTTGCAAACGGATGAGAGAAAAAGCATCAAGGCAGTGAAGGCAAATTAACATACTCTGGAAAATATTCTAATACCAAATATGGTATGATCAAGTGCAGTCAGAATACAGAATGGTGTGCATAGGTGTGTACAAGTGGCTCGGGGATGTATGTACTGTGGATGTGCCTATGTGCAGTGTGTGTGCTTGTGTGTGTGTGCAGGGTGAGTGTGGCAGCGAAGAAGCTGAAGAGGAAGGCTGCAGTCAGATGGTGAAAGACTTTATGACGTGCCACAAAATTGGGACTTTGCACTACGTGATCTGGACAGCCACTCAATGTTTGACACAAGGGGGTGACTGGATACAGATAAATGTTTAGAAAGATAACCCTGGTGACAAAGCAACACACACAGTTAAACCAGCTTAAAAACAGTAGGGGTCCAGAGACAAAAAAGTGAGGGCCTGAACTGGGTGGGAGCAGAAGGCACATGAGTTGGGGAGAACAGAGAGAACATGTTGCCAATAAGGGAAGAGATCCTGGTTTTCATGTTTCCACCATAATGCTGCCATTAAACACTAATAGATGATGTAGGAAAAATTTTCAGAGGAGAGGTATCCACTTTGTTTGGGGACCCAAAGTCACCTAGGTGGAGATATTTACTGAACCAGAACTCAGCAGAGTTGGCTGGAGATGCTGACCTGAGTGGGGAGCAGGCCCAAAGAGAACTGGGAGAAGGAAGAGGATCCAGCATGGAACCCTGTGAACACCAACAAGGACTGGGTCAAAGAGCCAAGCCTGTGAAGGAGACTAAGGAAGAAGAGCCAGGAAAATAGGAGACAAGCAGGGAGAACAGAAGCCAGGGATAGACGGTGTTTCAGGAGGAAAGAGCGGCCAAATCACATACTGATGGAGGACCTGCTTACTAAGAGGGAAATTAGAATATTTACAGCCGGAGGGGAAATTAGGGATTTGAAAATATTCATTAGACGGGGTGACTTGGGCAGGGTACCAGAGATAGCAGAAGATGAGGCCTAGAATCCAGGGGCAAGGATTATCCTTGGCCAAGCAACACACTAGAGAGTGTAAGTGACATCACACATTTAAAAATCACATTCCTTTCCTCTATGGACCTTGGTTTATGGATTATCCAGGGCTCTTATGGTCTTTCTTTTCCAGTCTCAACCTGCTGGTTACCACTTCAATGATTGCAAGCACTTAAATCAAGGAAGATCAATGAAAGGTGATAAATACGAAACCAAACTAAGAGCACTGCTTTTTCTTAAATACCTGTGAGAATGTTTACAGACAGCCAATCTGAATCTAAGTGTTAAAATGAGATTTGAGGGTTTTAAGTTTCTACAGTGGTTGGCTTATATGCTGGAGTGTATGCTAGAAGTATAAATACACACACACACACACACACGAACCTTTTACATTTTAATTTTTGGTATTTATATTGAACAATTATACATGGATATAACCTATAAACAACTACAAATATGTATGTATAATAATGATGAGTGCTCAAAAATTTTATACAGATAGGGTCATGCCATAAAAACTGTAGCTGTCACAAACTGAGAGCTTTCAATTATTCACTTTAATCTTGGATATTCATGGTATTAAAAAAATGATGCTGTTTTCCTGGGAACTTGGGTTCAGATCACAAATGAGAAAGCTTTATTACGATCATCCTGAATTAAGAGAAAACCTGTTCCTTGAGTAAGGAAATACCTGGAGCAGGCGGAAGAAAGAACTACACAAACTGTGTGGACAGATGTCATTTTATATCACCTCCGCTGGCTTGCAGCAAGGTGTCGAGCTGTCCTTGTTAACCAACTCTGGGGGAAAGAAAACTCTGAACCTGACTTCAGGCCTTGCAGTACCACATTCCTCTAAAATTATTTCTCACTGCTTTGTTAAGAACAAGCCTCAACACTTCGAAAATAAGAAAATGATGTTATACTTCCATAGCTTCTGTTAATAAAGGGTACTTGAAGAGAGCTGAAAAGCTTGGGCTGAAGGGTCCATTAGCTCTTGGGAAGGTGGTGGTCTCCAGGGACTGAATCTCAAGGTGAAAGTAACTTTATCTGAAACCTCTAGATTAGGGTTGATGGCCCCTGAGAACATCTTTGGGGTCCCAGGAGAGAATATCTGAAGTAGCAGACCCAGGATTAGATAAGAAAACTAACTGATGCCTATTCTCTGCTGGGGTGAGGACTATTTCTCTTTCTCTGCTATTTTTCTGTATTTCTGCTATTTCCCTAACCTGGAGCAAAGGCTACAGGATCTTCTGCATTAGATTTCTTTCAGGATCAAGGACAGCAACTGGCTACATGCCTCAAAGGAGGGCAGTTTAGCAAAGATTTATCCTCTTGCTATAAACATTTGAAAATGAGACCACTTTTTTTTGCTAGCTATTCAAATTACAAAATACAAATGTGACTCCCCCACTCCACCCCAAAAGTAAACTAAAGTTCTTGAAATAAGCACACACGAGGCTCTGGATAAAGTTTGGACAAGGCACTCTTGATGGACTGTGGTCGCACCCCTAGACTCATTTCCCCACTTAGTGAAAAAGGGGTCAGGAGAGGGGCGGACCCGGCTCTCGTCGCCTTGCCCTAGGAGCTACAACTGCGGGTAATTCTTTTGTTGTAGCGCCAGAGATCGAGAAAGTGGAAAGAACTTTTTCCGGACCTAAGTTTACATTCGTTGAATAGACGACGTTACAACAATAAGAGGAAGGCAGAAGGGCAGAAGAATTCCCCTCTGCCAAGCATTTAAGAGGCACTTAGGTTTTCCTACGTGCCCCAAGGGAAGATACAGCAGTGCTGCGTTCTGGAGAAATGAGGACATTATTCACACGCTCCGGGTTGAAAAATAAGCGTATTGGGCTCCCAGGCTCCTGCAACGCCACCAGGCATCGCGCTGAGGGGCAGGCTACCTCCTAGGACCGAGTTGCCGGGATGCACAGAACCGCGGAGTCCGGGTCTGGCGGGGCACCTGTCTGAGCCGGACTGCAGGCGCCCCGCTAATCCCCACTCCCCCATGCTTGTGTGCGCTTGCGTGTGTGCCTGAGAGCGAAGCGCGCTTCCAGTTAAGTTCGAAAGGTGCTTTACAGACAGGGTGAGACACGCCTTATGGGGACACCAGGCGGGGGCGAGCCGGAGCCGGAATGGGGAGTCTCTCTCCGTCCCGTTGGGATGGCTGGAAGCCTGGGTCCACGTGGAATCAGAGCCGAGACGCGCGTCGCCCGCGCCTCCCTGGCGCAGAACTCCTGGCTCGTGCCCTCACCCGGGGACCCACGCAGGTTCCTCCTGCCACCGATGCGGAGCAGAGACGTCGCTTACCTTGACTGAACACTAACACCAGCTGCAGCGGCGTGCCGCCTGTCCGTCCTGGCCGCATCCTGAGCCCGTCGCCCTGGCGCTGGAGCTGCAGTGGGTTTGCGCGGGGATCCAAGGACACTGAGACGCTCCAGAAGCCGTCCCGAGGGCTTCTCTCCCGCTCCCGGGCGTGAGCCGGGAAAAGTTGCCCTGCAGCTCCGGGAGCGCCAAGGCCCGCCCTTTCGCCTCGGCACACACCAGGCCTGCTCCGGCCGGCCCCGCCCCAACCGCCCCCCTCTCCGCCCAGCGAGCCGCACCTGGCCCCTCCACAGCCCCGGAAGCCTCACCTCCACCCCCACACGCCATCCCAGCCCCGGGATCCAGGAAGCTGCGGGGATGGGGACCGCGTGCCTGGGGGCCTTTCCTGCCTGCACAGCAGACGGCGAAAGTCGGGCAGTCACTACTCCGCCCCCCGGCAGTCTGACGTAAGCCCGGGGCAGACCCCGGGTCCCCGAAAGACCCTGGCCCTCGTGCAGGCCTTCCGGCTCCTGGCAGGGGTGGGAGGGCTGGGGGGAGCCATGAGCCTCAGTCACCGTTCTCAGGGGCTGCGCGGTGCCTGCTTTCTCTGCCTTTCCCAAGTGGGTGGAGAAACGGACAAAAATAAGCGCAGAATGACCAGGTTAGAAACTAACCCGACAGGAAACAAGATCTGCCCACAGTTACGATTATCCCGAAGTGATATTTAAGCAAGAGCTGCTGCAAGAGCTGGGGGTGGGAGGGTGGGGTTGCGTTGGGGTGGGGGGTGTTGTGTGTGTTAAAATTCTCATTCCTTCCTCTCCAAGATAATAAGCAGCTGATTTCATTGTTAACTTGAAGGGATTTACTTAAAGACACAAAGACCAGTGAGAGCCCCGGTATGAACTCGTGATGCTTCCTGTTTGCATTACATTGTGAGTATTTTCTTCCATTATTTCAGGCCCAGGTCTGGAAAGAGAACATTCCATAACTACTTCTGAGCTTTCTACTTCCCAACCTAAGAAACAGGATAATCACTTTTCTTTAAACCTGGGTTTTCCTCTGAAAGTTTGCCCACAAATTCCCAGCACATTGCTGAAGCCAGGATCCTTCCAGTGACTACTTTTATAGTGTAATCAAATGTTTTAATAAACTAAATGTAAGGAGTTACTAGTCTAATCATTATTATTGCTGCTGCTGCTGCTAAGTCGCTTCAGTCGTGTCCGACTCTGTGCGACCCCATAGACGGCAGCCCACCAGGCTCCCCCGTCCCTGGGATTCTCCAGGCAAGAACACGGGAGTGGGTTGCCATTTCCTTCTCCAATGCATGAAAGTGAAAAGTGACAGTGAAGTCGCTCAGTCGTGTCCACTCTTAGCGACCCCATGGACTGCAGCCTACCAGGCTCCTCCGTCCATGGGATTTTCCAGGCAAGAGTACTGGAGTGGGGTGCCATTGCCTTCAATCATAATTATTAGCACCATTCTAAACCTTTATGAAGCAGGTACCTTCCTTGGTGGCTCAGACAGTGAAGAATCTGCCTGCAATGCAGGAGACCCAGGTTCGATCTCTGGGTGGGAAAGATCCCCTGGAGAAGGGAATGGCTACCCACTCCAGTACTCATGGCTATAGTCCATGAGGTCGCACAAAAAGACGTTTGCCCCTTGGAAGGAAAGCTATGACAAACTGAGACAGTGTATTAAAAAGCAGAGACATTACTTTGCCGACAAAGGTCTGTCTTGGTCAAAGCTATGGTTTTTCTGGTAGTCATGTAGGGATGCTCACTGGACCATAAGAAAGGCTGAGCACCAAAGAGTTGATGCTTTGAAACTGTGGTGCTAGAGAAGACTCTTGAGAGTCCCAGGGAGATCAAATAAGTCAATCCTAAAAAAGAATCAACCCTGTATATTCATTGGAAGGACTGATGCTGAAGGTGAAACTCCAGTACTTTGGCCACTTGATGGAAAGAGCCGACTCATTAGAAAAGACCCTGATGCTGGGAAAGACTGAGGGCAGGAGAAGAGGGTGGCAGAGGATGAAATGGTTGGATAACATCACTGACTCAATGGGCATGAGTTTGAGCAAACAGTACGAGAAAATGAAAGATGGGGAAGCCTGGTGTGTAGCAGTACATGGGGGCACAAAGAGTCAACTGAACAGCTATGAAAAGGTTGGTGTGCTTGGGACACTGCCACTAGGAAGCAAAGTGGTTCAAGATGGGAAGGACTTAATTGGTAAAAATCAAATGCTTCCCTTTACCATAGCTAGGGCTGGAGTCTTGACTGTATTGGTGTTTATCAGGTGCTACTGCTTATAATCATGACTATAAATTGAATCAAAAATATATAGCCCCTAGTTCTTTCCTGTTTTCTTATCTGTCACTAACTGTACTTACTAATCCTTACAAACACTTGAAGGCATTTTTTTCCTACCCTGTGGATGCTACTCACCTGCTTACTAAGACTGCAGTGGCACCTGAGAATACGTAGGGGGCCGCTCACTAACCCTGACACCCAATCATGATGCTCCTCACAGACTTATTGCAGGAAGTCAGCCAGGTTTCAGGGAGATGAATATCTGTCTGTTTCCTTCTGACTCACTGAAATGTGAGTAAGTGTTTGGAACAGACCCTTGTTTGGGAGGGAGTGAGTTCTCTTCGTGTGAGACAGGAGTCTGTGCTTTGTCTAAGAGTGGCTGGAGAGAAAAATGTACCTTTCTTTGCTTTTGTGCTCAGAACTAGACAAATTAACATGCTGGCATGAGGTACAGGATAAATCAGGAGCTATATTTTTCCAGAGCAGGCAACAATTTCACATTTCAAGAAACAAAGAACCAACTTCTGCCCCACATTAAGTTTTTTAAGAGTGTAAAGGTTTCCTGACACTAAACAGTTTGAGAACTCCCACCTTAATCATCCTAGGAACTATCCTGTCTAGGGGTAATTTTGCTGGTTACCACATTCTGAGTAGGAAATAAGACTAAGGGAGGTTTTCTGAAACTCTTTGATCTCAGGATGCCTTGGATAAATGAATACAAAAATGTGATTAGGTACACTGTGAAACGTTATTCAGCCATAAAAAGCAGGAAATTCTGCCATTTGCAGTGACATGGATGATGAACCTAGAAGACTTTATGCTAAGTGAAATAAGCCAGATAAAGGCAAATACTGTATGATCTCACGTGAAACCTAAAAATGTTAACTTACTGTACAGAGAGTAGAATGGTGGTTATCAGGAGCTAGAGTGTGGGGAATAGGGGGCGATGCTGATCAAATGGTACAAACTTTCAGTTATAACATGATTAAGTCCTGGAGACCTAATGTACATCATGGTGCCTATAGCTAATAATACTGTCTCGTATACTTGAAATTTGCTAAGAGAATAGATCTTAAGTGTTCTTACCACACACACAGAAAAAACAAATATATAAGATGCTGCTAAGTCGCTTCAGTCATGTCTGACTCTGTGCGACCCCATAGACGGCAGCCCACCAGGCTCCCCCGTCCCTGGGATTCTCCAGGCAAGAACACTGGAGTGGGTTGCCATTTCCTTCTCCAATGCATGAAAGTGAAAAGTGAAAGGGAAGTCATTCAGTCGTGTCCAACTCTTAGTGACCCCATGGACTGCAGCCCACCAGGCTCTTCCATCCATGGGATTTTCCAGGCAAGAGTACTGGAGTGGGGTGCCATTGCCTTCTCCGATATATAAGATGATGAATATGTTAATCAACTTGGTTGCAGTTATCTCACAATGTATATGCATATCAAAATTTAATTTGTCTTTTAAATATATAACTGTTTTAATTAATGACTCCTCAATAGAGCTAGAAAAAAATATTGAGGATCCCAAAGAACTTCTGTTTATGTGAATTATTTCTATCAGTATTTACCATGGAAAATATTGAGACAGATATATTTTCAATATTAATGTGTTAATTCATCTCAAAATAACAGTAAAATTTTACATGTTAACATAAATAATACATTTTATGAAAAATAACTTTCCCAAAATAAAAGAATGAATGAGATGAATGATACTATTTTACATTTATGACAGTCTTTTTAATATCTGACTTAAAAATAAACACTTGAATTCTCTTATCTGCTTCTGCATTCAGTCTGTTGTAGATAGGTAGTTTTTGTGAAGTTATATGAATTAACCCATCATCACACAAATACATGGATGGAAAAATGAAACATAATTGTGGATATTCTTCTGATACTACACCAAAATTCAACAAGTGGTGTTTTGAAAAGACTAAATATGAAAACATGGGTTAAATCCCATTTCACCTGCCTTCCTTCATCAAAGTCATTTTAAAACTTGCATGTAGCCTAAATCATGTTTGCCTGAGTAGTTTTCTAGAAACGTTGGGTCAGCTGTGTCTAGTTTGAGCCGAGTCGGCTGAGACTGGATAGGACCACCAATCCTTGAAGCAAGTGTCCTGGGTGACCTTCGAAGCTGCAGAGGTCTGTGGCTTTGTTACACCTGCACAGAACCGTGATTACCGCACCTTTTTCCAATCACCTTTCCCTGTGCTCCCCACCCCTCAGACCGCCCTGCTTCTTCATTCGTATCCGGTAAATACCACCAGCCTTTTGCCCTCAGGGAGATGGACTTGAGATTTGTTCTCTCATCTCCTTGCTTGGCTCCCTTGCAAATAAACCCTTGCTGTGATGCAAACCTTGGCATCTATCTTTGGACTTGCCAGGGGTTGGGAAAGGTGAACCTGCTTTGATAACAGTCACAATGTGAAACCTGAAACCATTATCAGTGAACTTTCCTACCCTAGTGCTGGTTTGTAACATAGATGAAATTGGTCCTTCACAGAGTATAATGTGGTGGGGGAGACAGGCAAGTGAACACCAGCTAGAGGATAACATCCAATGAAGTGAAGTCGCTCAGTCGTGTCCGACTCTTTGCGAACCCATGGACTGTAACTTGCTAGGCTCCTCCGTCCATGGGATTTTCCAGGCAAGAATACTGGAGTAGGTTGCCATTTCCTTCTCCAGAGGATCTTCCTGACCCAGGGATCCCACCTGGGTCTCCCACACTGCAGGCATATTCTTTACTGTCTGAGCCACCAGGAAAATCTCTAACATCCAATAGGTACAGGCAGAGAGTAGCTTAGGGTCACAGAGGGGCTCATCTGAATGAGAGCTGGAGGGTCCTGGAAGATTTTCTAAGGAATACTTTACACTATATTTAGAAGAACTTCACTCGGAGTCAACTGCCTCTAGTTTGGGCTGAGCTGGTTGACTAAATAGGACCACTGACCGTTCAACTGAGCATGCACGATAGTCCGTACTCAAAGAGCAAAGAAAGAAGAAAAGGTAAGATGGAAAGAGAGATGGCAGATGCAAACACTGCAGACTGGTATGTGCCTGCGTGCTCAGGTGAGTCCAGCTCTTTTGTGATCCCATGGACTATGTAACCCACCAGGCTTGTTTGTCCATGGAATTTCCCAGGCAAGAATACTGGAATGGGTTGCCATTTCCTCCTCCGGGAGATCTTCCCAATCAGGGATCGAACCCACATCTCTTGCTTCTCCTGCACTGGCAGGCAGGTTCTTTACCACTGCACCACTGGGAGGCCCACAGAGATTGGTAGGTGACAGTTTTAATAAACAAGAGAACTTGCTCATGAAGCTTTTCTTGGGCAAGATAAGTGGGTCCCTGTGACCTCCTGCAAGGTGAAGAGTTTATACAGAGGCCTTCTTTAGTAGCATTCAGTCACATGTACAGTTCACATGGTCTCAGTAACACATTACTTTCTCAAGGCTTGGAGTGGCTCCTCTTGAGGGAACAGTGGATAGAATGTACATCCTGTGAAATTGCCAGTGTCCAGCTCTCCTAATATTTTCTCTTTTTTTTTTTATATAGTTTGAGGAGGTTTCTATGCATAGCACTAGCTTACCGTTAAGGTGTACACATTTCTCAAGTCCTTGAGGACTTGTCTCATTAACTTCTTTTACTCACAGTCCTTAAAACAGGGCCCATCATAGAGCTGATACACAATAAAGGCTTGTACATTTGCTCAACTAATGACTAACATCTTCATTAAGGTAAACCAGAGAAAAGAAGAAGTTAAGTTTATCTCTTAGAACGTGGAAAAGCTCAATGAAGGGGAAATATTATTCATATATACTTTAGGTTCTTTTAAGGAAATGTATCATGTGATGGATCCAGCCAGCTGCATGGTTCTCTTAACTGTTCTGATCTCTCTGAAAGACTTGGATGTTTAAGTTAGAAATCAGCCTTTTTCTCAGAGGGGAAAAACATCAATCTTACTTAGTCTAAGTCAAAGAATAATTAATTGAACTAATATGAGGAAATTTCAGAGAACACAAAGACAAGAAGTACAGCCTGGTTTTAGAAGTGGTGACTGGGAAGATAAGAACACACTTCACTTAACAGCTTTTTGGGAATTATATGAGTTTCTGGCTTCGTCTTCCTGTGTGTACCTGCATGCTTCTCTCTGTAGACTGACTTCCTCTTTGATTATTCATCATTTCCAGTGCCCTGTAACTTAATCTGGGACTTCCCTGGTGGCTCAGTAGTAAAGAATCCACCTACCAATGCAGGTTTGATCCCTGGGTTGAGAAGATCCCCTGGAAAAGGAAATGGCAACCCACTCCAGTATTCTTGCCTGGGAAAGCCCATGGACAGAGAAGCCCTTGGACTACACAGTCCATGGGGGTCACAAAAGAGTCTGATAAGACTAAGCAACTAAACAACAGCAACAATAACTTAGACCAGCAGGTATCATTAGCTTTCCATGGCCCATCTCTAGTCTTCATTCTATTAGACCTAAGTTTTACTCAATACAGTCTTCTTTAGCTTGACACTCTCATAAGACCATTCATGATATTCTTTTTTTCTTAACGTCCTCTGCCAATCTTTGATTCTTTAGGTAGTTGTTATTTCTTTCTGAAGCCAAGACCTCTGCTTTCTCAATCATTAGGCAATTTAACTTTTAGTGCATCCTATGAGTGACACTAACGCCTGCTTTATTTGAAGTAATTTTGTTTGTACCATTTGGATTGGAGTCAGTCCTTTTAGATGGAAACAAATTTCAAATGTTTAACATCAAAAAGTCAAACAGAGCCAATTTTGCCATTAGGATTTCTCTGACTGGCAGCCCAGTGAACTTTGTCTACACATCAAAAGAATGAAATCCGTGAAGATGAGAGAGACTCTAAAAGATTTTGAACTTAAGTTTTGCCAGGAATCTCAGTCTTAATCACTTAATCTAAATCTTTTCTGCCTCTACATCCTCTACAATGCTATATGAGAAAGCACCAGCTATATTCCTTCCTTACAAGACTGAAGTGAAAGTCACTCAGTCGTGTCTGACTCTACGAACCCATGGAGTATGCAGTCCATGGAATTCTCCAGGCCAGAATACTGGACTGGGTAGCCTTTCCCTTCTCCAGGGGATCTTCCCAACCCAGGGATTGAACCCAGGTCTCCCACAAGTGGATTCTTTACCAGCTAAGCCACCAGGGAAACCCAAGAATACTGGAGTGGGTAACCTATCCCTTCTCCAGCAGATCTTCCCAACCCAAAAATTGAACCAGGGTCTCCTGCATTGCAGGTGGATTCTTTACCAACTGAGCTATCAAGGAAGTGACTATTTGCCTCTAAGGCCCTGTCTAATTTTCTCCCAGAATTTGTCTCTCTTACACATTCCTACAGTTTCTAACATTATCCTTCACCAGAATTAAGTGGAGAATCTTGCAGTAAGTTCACTTTTATGCATTCACTTATTTAGCACCTACCATTTGCAAGAGAAGGCAATGGCAACCCACTCCAGTACTCTTGCCTGGAGAATCCCATGGACGGAGGAGCCTGGTGGGCTGCAGTCCATGGGGTCGCAAAGAGTCAGACATGACTGAGCGACTTCACTTTCACTTTTCACTTTCATGCACTGGAGAAGGAAATGGCAACCCACTCCAGTGTTCTTGCCTGGAGAATCCCAGGGATGGGGGAGCCTGGTGGGCTGCCGTCTATGGGGTCGCACAGAGTCAGACACGACTGAAGTGACTTAGCAGCAGCATGTGCAAGTTAATGGGCTCAGTACTTGGTGAGAGCCAATATGTTGACTACTTGTCCTCAGTGAGCTTGAGATCTCTTCTCAAATATTGTCCTTAAAGTCTTGCTCTAGCAGAAATTGTATGAAGCATATGGGAGGATATGGAAGTGCACTCTGGTTGATGCCATTCAGCAGAATGAAAGAACATTTGGGTACATTTTCTTTAGATTCAATATGAACCTTTTTTTGTTTGTTTTGTTTAGTCACTAAGTTGTGACTCTTTGCAACCTCATGGACTGTGTAGCCCACCAGGCTCCTCTGTTGATGGGATTTCTTAGCAAGAATACTGGAGTGGGTTACCATTTCCTTCACCAAGGGATCTACCCAACCTAGGGATTGAAAACGCATTTCCTGCATTGGCTGATGGATTCTTTACCACTGAGCCACCAGAAGAGCCCTTTATAAAGGTATGGGAGGTGGCTTACACCATCAGAAACCTCTGAATCTTAAGGTCAATTCAGATGTTTCCAGGTTTAAAGTTGAGGGGCCTGCTGCTGCTTGCTGCTACTAAGTCACTTCAGTCATGTCCGACTCTGTGTGACCCCATAGACGGCAGCCCACCAGGCTCCCCCGTCCCTGGGATTCTCCAGGCAAGAACACTGGAGTGGGTTGCCATTTCCTTCTCCAATGCAGGAAAGTGAAAAGTGAAAGTGAAGTCGCTCAGTTGTGTCCGACTCTTTGCGACCCCGTGGACTACAGCCCACCAGGCTCCTCCATCCATGGGATTCTCCAGGCAAGAACACTGGAGTGGGGTGCCAGTGCATGCTGCATTCTGTGGGGTTGCAAGGAGTCGGACATGACTGAGTGACTGAACTGAACTGAACTGAACATTTTTCAAGCCCTTTGAACTACATACTTTCACAGGATATGCTAGGGTAAGGCCATTCCTTTTCTTCTTAACGTTGCAGCCCAGAACATGTACACAGAGGTTGTAAACTGAAACTTAGCTTGCCAGTCTCTGAGTACCAATGAGATCCTACTCATGCAAATGCCCAGATGTTCTCCTCTCACCATTCTCTCTTGTACATGTAGGGCACTTCTTGAGTCCCTGGGCTGAGACTTACACACCTGTGCTCCAAGATCAGTCATGACTGCTGCTGGCCCCCACAGCTTAATGTGGTGCCCTCCCTCCTCAACCACCAAGTGGGTGTAGATAGATCCCTTTCTCTTTCTGCTCTTGTGATAACTTCAGACTTCATGCTGACACATTGGCTTATGAACCTGCTTTAAAATGAGGAGGCTGCAGCCTCCTCTCAATCTGACATTATTTAGATGGACTCCCTCCCTGAAAGGCTGGCTTTTACTCGAAAGTGTTACCTGGAGCCAGGGAGGTTCACCTGTGGCCATACTTCCATCCCCCTCCCCAGGGTGCATACTTGCATCCAGGGCAGCTGAGTTTCAAGGCATTCAAACAAACTACCACATTATATCCAGAAACACTGTTTCCTCCTGACTCTTGGCTTTGCTTCTGAGTCTGACTCAGCGTTTTTTCCACTGTACTTCCTTGAATTTGGCTTCTGTTCTTTTCCATTCTCCGCCTTCTCCTTCCCCAACTACCTAATTCCACATGACACATATGACTAACTCTCGTGTTCAACTCTAGCACAAACCCCTGCCGTATATTTATATATGTAATTTTTAAGTAGAAAATTATAATAGTGATTATATTTGTTTTTTCTTTGATAATTGCATGAGGTCAAATTGACATACATGAACTGTATATATTTAACTTATATGATTGGTGGTTCAGACTGTAAAGTGTCTGCCTGCAATGCAGGAAACCTGGGTTCGATCTCTGGGTCAGGAAGATCCCCTGGAGAAGGAAATGGCAACCCACTCCAGTACTCTTGCCTGGAAAATCCCATGGATGGAAGACTCTGGCAGGCTACAGTCCATGGAGTCCCAAAGAGTTGGACATGACTGAGTGACTTCACTTTCTTTCTTTCTTTTCTTTCACATATTTATATGTTGAATAAATCTTTAAATAATATAAAAATATTTTAAAAAGTACTCCCACAGTTATGTAGGGGTGTGTGTATTTGTGTGTGGAGGTGGAGGGCAAGGAGGAGACATTCGTAGGAGGCAAGCTAACTTGAGGACGCAGAGTCTGAAGGGCTAGTCTTACAGACCCACACATCTGTTTGAGCTGTGAAACATCCCAGGGAGGAACTATCCCCAGGAGGTGTCAGGTGTGCAATATTAATCCAAAGAACAAGAGGTTTTTCAAGGGGAAGTGTTCATTTGAGTAAAGCAAGGTGTCAGCTCTAACTCTCTGAGCAGGAGAAGGGGAGACATGGTAAAAGGATTACAGAGCAGGAAGGTAATTGGGAGGATCACCCTGCTGCTGCTGCTGCTGCTGCTGCTGCTGAGTCGCTTCAGTCGTGTCTGACTCTGTGCGACCCCATAGATGGCAGCCCACCAAGCTCCCCTGTGCCTGGGATTCTCCAGGCAAAAACACTGGAGTGGGTTGCCATTTCCTTCTCCAATGCATGAAAGTGTAAAGTGAAAGTGAAGTCGCTCAGTTGTGTCCGACTCCTCGAGACCCCATGGACTGCAGCCCACCAGGCTCCTCCTTCCATGGGATTTTCCAGGCAAGAGTACTGGAGTGGGGTGCCATTGCCTTCTCCGGAGTATCACCCTAGGGACAGAGTAAAAGATAGTGTCATTGATATATTTTGACTATGTTATTCCACAGTGGTGTGGTGGATTGTTTCTTCATTTCAGCAAATACATGACCAGATTAGGAACCAAAAAGAGGGACTGACTACAAGTTGGAAGCCACAGAAGGGGTTCAGATTGGGCCACACAGAATATGCCACTTGGACATAAACGTTATTCTGAGCCCAAAGTAACTGAGAATAAACAGACTCAAGAAAGACGCTGCCTTCCTCGCTCTTTCACAGGAAGTGAAGGACAATTCTTAATCGCCAGAGACAACTCTAGACTTACCAACTCAAAGAGGGCACCAGAGAAATCTAATAACAAGCCTTACTAACTAGCCCTTCTCTGTCATTCGCTTCCCTGTGTATTTACCTTTCCACAGTTTACAGCCCATGACCACCTAAACTACTTTTCCTTTGTCTTGTTGTCTCTCTACAAATTATCGTGCTTTGTTAAGATGCTGTATATGTTCTAACCACCCTGCCTGCTGAAGAAGGTCATCCAGCAGATGTAGACAGCAGGTCCAGCAGGTTAGTCCCTGAGCTGGACCCAGGCAACTGGAGGGTCCTCACCCCATCCACTTGGAATGCGTCTTCCACCCACTGTTTATACGCTAGGAGCCACTCTGGGGACAAACCTTGAGAGAGTAATAAGCCCCCATTAAGACCAACTGGACTGCGTGTGTGACTGCACCTTGTTAAGGCCTCTGTATAAACTTTCACAATTCTGGCAGGTGAGTGTGGATACCCACTCATCTTGTAGAGGCTGGAGACAAGCCTTGAATGGAAGTTCCCATGCTTTTTAAATCTGCCACATGCTAATCTGAAGTGACCTGCCTCTTTCTTTGGTCTTTTCTTGCCCTCCTAAATGGGTACCAGTTTGTGAACCAATATCTTTGAGTTACTCATCACTCAGTTTCGCATATATATGCTCCATGCACACATTTATAACTTCTGCTTGTTTGTTTGTTTTTTTTCGTGCTGTCTTCTGTTTTGTCAGTTGAATTCACAGGGCCCCAGACTGTGAACCCTAAGAGGGTACAGGGGGAAGTAACCTCCTCCATCCTAGCACCACTTGATCCTGCATGCTCAGTCATGTCTGACTCTTTGCGACTCCACAGACTGTAGCCCAACAGGCTTCTCGGTCCATGGATTATCCTGGCAAGAATATTGGAACGGGTTGCCATTTCCTCCTCCAGGGAATCTTCCAGAACTAGAGCTCAAACCTGCATCTCCTGTGGCTCCTGAATTGGCAAGTGGATTCTTTACCGCTGGAGGCATGAAGTGAAAGCCCCCTAGCACCAGTAAGTCCAACTGAACCAAGAGCAGAAGCCAACTATGACCTGTGCACCATACTATGCAGTCTGGACCATCGTGGTAGTAAGAGGAGGAGAGGAAAAGGAGGACAGGAAGACAGTCTTGCTGCTAATTGATATCTGAGATCTACATTCTAGTGACCCACAGAAGATTAGAGGAAAGATTTAGGCCTGGAAATTTACACATCTCTAAACATGACTTGAGTCAGAGACATCGTATTATAAAACTCCAATCCATTTACTATATGCCTCTGTAATTGCTCTCATGCCTGAGAACCCAAGGGTTACACACATCTACTCGGTGTATTACAAGCAGATCTCATTTCATTGTGTTTCTCTTTAGTGTGCTTCACAGGTGCTGCTTTTTTACAAATTGAGGGTTTGTGGCAACCCTGTGCCAAGTGAGTCTATCAGTGCTGTATTTCTAACAGCATTTGGCCACTTCATGCCTCCGTGTCATGGTAATTCCCACATTTCAAACTTTTCATTATCATTATGTTTGTTGTGATCTGTGACCAGTCATTTTGATGTTACTACTGTCTTTTGCTGAAGGCTCAGATGATGGGCAGCAGTATTTAGCAATAAAATAGTTTTTACTTAAGGTATGTACATGGAGGTGTTTTTTTTTTTTCTTTTTACATGGAGGTTTTTAAGACATAATTGCATTGTATACTTGATAAACTATAGTGCAGTCTAAATATACCTTGTATGTGCACTGGGAAACCAAAAGGTTTATGTAAATTGCTTTGTTGCAATATTGCTTTATTGTGGTCGTCTGTAACTGAGCCTGCAATACCCCCAATGTATGTACTATTGCATGTAAGGTGCCTTTCATTTTTGGTCTATTTCCACCCCAGCCCCCAAGGTATGGTTTCCTTATATGCTCCTCTTATTGTCTCTCAGTAATTGCAGTAAAGCAACAGAACTTTCTGTATTTATCATCTTTGGGCTGTAGGCTACAGAGATGAACATGTGGATGGAGAAGATAGGCGATAAGCATTAATGCTGATTAGAAAAGACTAGATCAAACGGTTGCTAAATCACTTTGTATCGACTGACATACAGTTTAATTTGAAGCAAAACCACAACTGTTTCTATTTCTACATACTTAAAACAATAGATATATGTTCTATAAACTGGCAAAAAGAAAATGTGCTTATTTTTAACTAAAAATACCACATTTGGTAATGCCAACTACAGTGGGAGTTACATTTAAAATAGTTTAAATAAGTCACTTGGGATCTAAAGGAAAAACAATCTTTTTGTTGCCCTAAGTTATTATAGAAATTTAAAATCTATATATACCACTGAAAGAGGGTAGTGAGATAACTATTTGACTGCCTACCATGTGCTAAGAATGTATGGCATGCCGCATGTGTTATTATTTTAAGTTTATTTTCTTTTGGTTTCTCATAACAACTTTATGAGCTATTGTTATGTTGTCCAGAAGCTTATTGTTACGATGTTAGCAAACTTATTCTTAGAGGGCCAAGGTCAAGAAATGGCCCAAGAATGCACAGCTAGTAAACAGCAGGAGTGGGGATATGGACCCAAGTCCTGCCCGGACTCTAAAATTCATTCTCTGTGTACTATATTATGGGGCCAAATTAAGTTGTGGTTTGAGATGCATACAAAATCCTAGCTTACATTCTGCCAAACTGCTTAATAGGGAAAATAATTATATATATAAATATAAATACAATGTCATTTATGCAGCATTTAGGATCTAAGCATTTCAGCCTGGCCAGTTTAAGAAATACCCGTTCTCTCAGTTTCTATTCAAGGCAGCCACATGGGCTTAGATTGAAAATTCCTTTTAAAGATATGAATAAATATGAACAGTTTCTTTTCTTTCCTTTCCTACACACTGTGGCATTAATATTGGCGTTTTACTTCCTAAAATTGCATCCCGAGGTGATTCTCTCCCATCATGTCTGATAGGAAATACAAAACAAAAAAATCTAACTAGGATGTAAACACTGTGCCTCCTGACTGTCACACACACAAGTTTTGAAGATAAGCAGACTAACAGATGTAATCATACAATGTAATTCTGCTCAGCATTAAAAAGCAATGGACAATCAACACACGCAACAACATGGATAAATAGCAAACACATTGTTCCGAATGGGAAAAGACAGATACAAAAGGCTGCATACTTCATGAGTCTACTGATACGACATTCTGGAGAAAGCAAAACTAAAGGGACAGAAACCAGATTAATTGTAGAGGATGGGGGTGGGGGAGGAAACGGACTAAAAGGGTCACGAGGAAACTTCTACTTGATAGAAATATTTTGTATCTTGATTGTGGTGGTGGTTACATGATTACATACATTTTTCAAAACTCAAAGGAGTTTTATTTGAAAAACAGAAGTTATGCCTTAATAATCTTCACTTTAGACAGGGTTGAGGAGCTTCCCACACATCATCGGCGGAAAAGTGATGCCTCCCAACTCCACAGGGACAAGTCTCCTGTGTCAGGACCCTCTCAGACCTCAGCCTGTGCATCTCTTCATCTGGTTGTTCATCTGTATCCTTTAACATACCCTGACTTCCCTGGTGGCTCAGACGGTAAAGCGTCTGTCTACAGTGCAGGAGACCCGGGTTCGAGCCCTGGGTTGGGAAGATCCCTTGGAGAAGGAAATGGCAATCCACTCCAGTACTATTGCCTGGAAAATCCCATGGACAGAGGAGCCTGGTAGGCTACAGTCTACGGGGTCGCAAAGAGTCAGATACGACTGAGCGACTTCATTCACTTTAATAAGCCAGAAAACATGAAAAAAAAAACACTAAGAAAATAATCATGACTTTAAACTTTTTAAAAATCCAAGTTAAAAAGAAAATATGTGTATAGAAAAGGAGATGGGGGCGGGGCTTGTAAATTCTAGGCTCCAGAAATGACATCTGGAGGGGGAGCTGTGGCGGGTGTGGACTTTAGAATGCAATTTAAGGAAACTAAATGCCAATATTAATGCCATGATGTCTAGGAAAGGAAAGAAGAGAGACTAATTATTCATATTTAATCACATCTTTGAAAGGTATGGTCAAGCTAAGCCCACATGGCTGTCTTGACTAGAAATTGATTAAAGAGAATGATGTTCCCTTTTATAGTCTGTGGAAATGATACTTAAACATAAAGCAAATGCCTTATTGGAGAGCTAGGTAGCTCCTGGGATGTCTGAGCAGTCCTTCTTCCTCTATTATTTCCATCAATTGATGGTCCCATCCCTAATAATGTCATCAAATGCAATTCAATCAACATCTCTGATTTTTATTCTCATTTTTGCTGTCAGCCAATTTCTGAATTCTGTGTAGTGAGGAAAGGTCCTCTCTCTTCATGTTAAATAGGTTCTGTCATATTCAGTTCAACACAAGTTTGTTGTGGCCAACTTCTCTGACCAACAGAAAGCAGAGGGAGGGTAAAACAGAAGTTCAATACACCCTGCCCTTCCCCCACAGTCCACTTGTGGAGGAGGATGCCCTTGTGCAACCAAGGCCACTCCTTCGGATGTTGTCTGCTCAGGCTGGAGGACCAGCGGGAGTCAACTTGCACTTAGGATTGAGGAGTTTCGTAAATGAGGTTACCTTGGTGGATGAACTAGATAAAGCATTGACCCAGCGTCTGAAAGGAGTACGACTTGGATTACAGATAAGTGGCTTCTGTTGGTGGGTTAAAGGAGAAAGTGTTTTGTTTTGTTTTGATATGCTCTTTTTTAAGGAGTTGTAGCTCGAGAGTAACCGAGAGTAATATAGACATGAGAGGAAGGGATGCTCAGCCTCATTTCAGAAGTAAAGATAGCACAGGTCTTTGTATTGAGGATCCAGCAGCAGGACATGCCAGGAGCAAGAACTAGAGGAAGAGAATGCAGATGCCTCTCAGTAACAAAGAGGCTGTATTCTTGAGCTGTCCAACAACACACTAATTGGAATCTCTGAAGAATTATCCACATTATAATGATGAGGTATGCAGAATGGGCAGGAGTGAGAGAAAGCTTTGAAAAGTGTGTGAAAAGGAATAACAGATGGCACTTGGGTGCTAATAGAATAGAAAAGTCTGACTGTTAAGAAAGGAAGAAAATAAAAAAAAAATTGAGAGACTCAGCACATAAAATGAAAGAGCCCTGGACATTTCATTAAGGGGGTGCTTAGAGTCCTTGGCATGGCTAACTTCCAGCTCCACTAATTACAGTCTGATGGCCAATTCTGGATGCTATTCTTTATTTTCCAGGCTTGGGCATTTCCACTCTTGCCTTTGGAATGCCATTCAAGATTGTGGTTTCTAAATGAATTCATGCCACACATGGCTGGTTGAAAGATACTATAAAAACAACAACAACAAAAAATAACTGAGTGAAATGGCAGCTAAAGACCAAACCTGTGGATGTTTCAATGCTGCTTTTATTGAATTAATGCAAGTACTGAATTAAGCTAGTACTTGCCAGTCAAATACTAACTAGAACTCTGGCACATGGACAAAGAGCATTCATCTGTGAAGGGGCTGGCAGCCTGGGTATCTACGGACAATGGTGCTTGCCTTGTTATTCCTGAAATTGGGGAGGAACTGAACCATTGTAACTAAACTCTGTGCAAGTCAGGGATGCTACACCCTGATTTAAGAGTCAAGTCTCAGAGTGAGATAACTCCTTGATTTGGCTCTACTCCACACAGAAATTTAATTTCAGGCACCTATGAATCCTTGAAAACCTACAAGACATCAAAGTCAACTCAAGTATTAGTCTGCTAAGTCGCTTCAGTCGTGTCCGACTCTGTGCGACCCCGTAGATGGCAGCCCACCTGGCTCCGCTGTCCCTGGGATTCTCCAGGCAAGAACACTGGAGTGGGTTGCCATTTCCTTCTCCACAAGTATAAGTCTAGGATTTCTATATACTTAGAGGAATTCCAGGTTTCCTTCACAAGAATTCTCAAGTCTGGAATTACACTCATTTTTTAGAAATTAATTTTTATTGGAATATAGTTGCTTTACAATGTTATGTTAGTTTCCACTGTATAGTAAAATGAATCAGCTATATGTATACATATATCTCCTCTTTTTGGATTTCCTTCCCATTTAGGTAATCACAGAGCATTCAGTAGAGTTTCCTGTGCTATGCAATAGGTTCTCATTAGCTATATATTTTATACAGATTATTACTAGTACATATATTTCAACCCCAATCTCCCAATTCACCCCCCACTTCTCCCCCTCGGTATCCATTTGTTTGATCTCTATGTCTGCGTCACTATCTCTGTGTTGCAAATGAAATCATCTATACTGTTTTTCTACATTTCGCATATATGTGTTAATATATGATATCTCCTCTTTCTGACTTACTTCATTCTGTATGACACTCTAGGTCCATCCACATCTCTGCAAATGACCCAATTTCATTCCTGTTTATTGCTGAGTAGTATGGGATTGAAAAGCCTCTTGATGAAAGTGAAAGTGGAGAGTGAAAAAGTTGGCTTAAAGCTCAACATTCAGAAAACAAAGATCATGGCATCCGGTCCCACCACTTCATGGGAAATAGATGGGGAAACAGTGGAAACAGTGTCAGACTTTATTTTTCTGGGCTCCAAAATCACTGCAGATGGTGACTGCAGCCATGAAATTAAAAGACACTTACTCCTTGGAAGGAAAGTTATGACCAACCTAGATAGCACATTCATAAGCAGAGACATTACTTTGCCAACAAAGGTTCGTCTAGTCAAGGCTATGGTTTTTCCTGTGGTCATGTATGGATGTGAGAGTTGGACTGTGAAGAAGGCTGACCACCAAAGAATTGATGCTTTTGAACTGTGGTGTTGGAGAAGACTCTTGAGAGTCCCTTGGACTGCAAGGAGATCCAACCAGTCCATTCTGAAGGAGATCAGCCCTGGGATTTCTTTGGAAGGAATGATGCTAAAGCTGAAACTCCAGTACTTTGGCCACCTCATGCGAAGAGTTGACTCATTGGAAAAGACTCTGATGCTGGGAGGGATTGGGGGCAGGAGGAGAAGGGGACGACAGAGGATGAGATGGCTGGATGGCATCACTGACTCGATGAACGTGAATCTGGGTGAACTCTGGGAGTTGGTGATGGACAGGGAGGCCTGGTGTGCTGCGATTCATGGAGTCGCAAAGAGTCGGCCACGACTGAGTGACTGAACTGAACTGAAGTGACTGATGGAATTGCACTCATCTTTAAGTTCATTTTGTTCGATATTAATATAGCTGCCTCCAACTCTTTTATGGTTACTGTTTGCATGGTATCTTTCCCCCATAATTTTCTGTTCCGTTTATTTGTGCCTTGGAATCTCTTTTAGAGGACATATAGATGGACCTTATTCTTTTATCAGTTTGGCAATCTCTGACTTTTGATTTGACTGTTCAGACCATTTACCTTTAACGTTATTACTGATATGGTCAGAATTACATTTGTCATATAACCATTCATTTTCTGAAATTGAAACTTCAATACTTTGGCCACCTGATGCGAAGAGCTGACTCATTGGAAAATACTCTCATGCTGGGAAAGATTGAAGAGGCCGGAGAAGGGGACGACAGAGGATGAGATTAGATGGCATCTAACAGAGGTAGTTAGATGGCATCATTGACTCAATGGACATGAGTTTGAGCAAACTCTGTGAGACAGTGAAGGACAGGGAAGCCTAGCACGCTGCAGTCCATGGGGTCACGAGTCAGACATGACTGAGCGACTAAACAAATTTGTTTTGTATGATAAATGAGGCCACAGTTGCTATTATTTTTAGTGAGAGTACCTTTCCCATCTTTCCCTGTTTACTCCTTGCTCTTTGCCCTGCCCCACTGCTGCTTCAAGAAGTAGTTAAAGAAATAATTATTTGACACTTGGACTAGTATGGCATGTGTATATGTGTATAATGGTTATTAACGAGAGAATATGGGAGTAATTTTCCTTCCTGTTGCCAATTCTAGGATGAGGGAAAGAATTTGATGGCTATCATCCTTTTACTATGAAAGAAAAATTTAAAAAATTAAAAAACCTACAGCATACCATTTCTTTGTGATTTGAAGTATGTCAAAATATAAATATGGAAAAAATAAATATGTATGCTCAGAAACAAGATAACGTAATGTTAGTAATTTCTGGTGCTGGTGAAATGATTGTTTTAAAATTATTTTTTTCTGAATTTCAAATTGCTTTACAATGTGAATATGTTTCCTTACCCTAAAAGATTTTTTCCTAATCTAAAAATTGTCACTCATTTTTAAAAAACAATTCAAATAGCTACTCTAAAGAAGAAAACAGAAATTATCTGCAGTCCCTTTAATGATCACTTCTATTTGGTGAACATTGTTACTAAAATCTGCTTATGATTATCACATTAACTTTATTATCGGACACCACAAAGGATAAGAAAAGCGAATGTTGTGTCTATGCTCCAGACTTAAAAATAACGTTTCTATGTCTGCCACTTATTTTTACAGAGAATATTTCCCGATTCTCTCTACTACTTCCACTGCACTTTCCTCCTGGGTGAAGGGTGAAATGGGAAAAGAATTATTGAGCTCACAGTCAGAGAGAAAAGATAGTGCATTGGGATCATGTACTGACATAAATTTGGTCCAGGACCTTACAGATAACCTCTTCATAAGTCAGTCTTTTTCTTCTATAAAAATCTCTCCTTCACTCATTCTACTGCGTAGTTTGAGGATATAATCTTTTGTAAGATAAACACATGTTATTAAACTTCTTCCAGCATTTACTTCTAGCCCTTATATATGAAATTATTTCTTTAACCTATAGGCTGAATAGAGAAAATAACTTTTTCACTTAGTTTTTTTTGGTTTTATACTATGTGGTCCAATCTATTATTATGCAGCAGATAATTTATTATTAAAACATCTCATTAGGAGAAGATATGTAGTAATAATGGATTCTGAGGTTTTTGTCTCAAGTTTGCAAAACACTAATCTCATTGCTATATTGTGTACAGGAAACACCACAGACAGACTGCATTTGCTTTTTGTTTTTTCCGTTTAGAAGCATTAAAGTGGAAACCTACCAAGGAGCTAAAAAAAAAAGGTTGGTGCTCTGGAAGAAATACTAATCTTGGACAAAATTCGTGTACTTAAAATCACAGCAGTCACATTTTTCTTTGAAAGAGTCATTTTTTTTATTAACATATAAGACAGGATGCTCATTTACCTTGACGTAAAATACACAGCTGATGCACAAGATAAGATAGAATTATACAAAAATACCAAACTTCTGACCTCAAATCAGTGTACAGGATGCACCATATATAGGATATTCAAAATAGTTTTTTGCTTCCTCAGCTATTTCTAATTATGTCATCTTAAATCATTGTTACCTGATAACCAATTTCTTTTTTAACATGTGTTGAAATCAGGCACTTAATAAATGACTAGAATCAAGAGATTTAGTGCTTCTTTGTTCTTGAATGCAATCAAAATATTTTCTTCTAACAAGTCGGTCCAATAAAAGCCATGTAGAAATGCACGCACCCTTGAGCTGTTCATTTTAATGAGTTTATTCTGAGGTAAATAGACAAGCAGTGAATATACTTTATGTTAGACCATGCAGAAAAGTTTATTAGAGTGAGTATGATACATGTTTCAGGGCAATAGTTATTATATACAATGTTTTTCTTTTTAATAAAATGGACACTTTTTTTTACACTATCTGTTAACAATTTTACAACCGGACACTAGTAACATGCAGTACACCATTCTCCCTTCAGGCCAGTGTTCCTCCTAAGGAACACAGAGGGTGGCTGTTACGTCTTGAATAAAGGCAGGGGTGTCTCTCAATTAAACACCAAGTATCGGGATGTACTGTGTGAAATGGTTCTAGAATGAAGAAGATCTGAGCTGTTGCTGCTTCAAATGATTGTTTTTATTTGAGCCAAAGCATGTTAAACTTCAGGAAATTAACCCTACTTAACAGACAGGTAAGAATATACTTTTACTCTTATTTAATCAACAATTTACTTGTGTGAAGTACATTTGTTAGTATTGTGGCCAGGTATAATGTGGGCTAAAAATGCTTACAGTATTTTGAGGAGTAATGGTGTGTACATAAAAGATAAATAGCTTCAGCCCCTCCCCCACATTTTTTTTCTGTCTCTCAAAATGCAAGATGTCTCAGGGACACGGCAGGAAGATTGTCACCTGTCGTTGCGCCAGTGATGCTAAGACCTCTCAGAAAGTCACCATCAGTGTCTGTGTGGTGACTCCCTACTGCTTGGCTACTCTGTAGCAGAAAGAAACAATTATACCACTGCCTGTTCCCCATCCAATCCTCTTTCCATCTCCTGAAATACAGAGTTGGGGACAGGGACTGTCAGTAGGGGACTGTTGAATTCTGGCTTTCATTCTTCATTTGGATTATTTCTTTAAAAAGTTTGGTTCCCAGTCTCTGCATAGATCAAACTGAAATAAAAGATTAAATGCGGAGTCTCAGTCTCTTGCACAAAAGCTCCTGAAATTCCAGACTTACTCTTTTTTCATCAAGATGTAATTTGAAATATGGTAACATCAAACACAATCATAGTTATGAGTGTCCCTGGTATCCGCCCAGTATTGCCATGATTTCCATGGTGTCAGATAATTAAAGGATTTCCAAGACTCAATTCACCAAGAAGGAACATTCAACCCTCAAGGCCTTGCAAGGGGCACCAGGCTTCAGGTGGCCTTGCCAAGAAGACCCAGATTAAAACCAAACATCCCCACTGTACAGACGAGAAGAGAAGAAGCCTACTGGAGGGCAGAAAGCAGAGAGATCCTGAAAATGGCCCCTGGGTCCTACTGCCCAGTCGGCATGACATTGAAATTCTCTACCCTGCAATGAGAGGAAATGCAAGGAAGTCCTGTGTAATGTTCTGAACTTAATAGATATGGGAGAAAGGCTTTAATGTATTTTGAAAGGAAAGAAAAAGCTGATCTCAAAGCAAAGAGCCCAAATTAGAAGTGATAACTCATTCTTGTATTAATATATTTTTGGAATGGTAAAACTTCAGCATGTGCTTAAGAGTGTATTTGTTGTGGGAGGGTTGATCCTGGGATGTAGTGGGTTTGGGAGCTCAGGTTTAAGAACTGGATGTCCTGGGGACCACATGTTGTGGGGACAATGGGCTGGGGACTGAAGAGCCTCCACACACACCTGTACTTTTCCTCAAGGTTGATGGTCAAAGGCTGTTGCTTGGAATTGCTAAATTCAAGGTTAAATTTTAACTTGAGGATCAAAAATACTGACTCTTTCACCAGATTACAATGTTAGATTTTAACTTTTTTTACTGTTGTTCTTAAGATGTTGCACAACAGTGCTCCCATTCAGAAATGGCAGCCTTCAGCCTTCTGGAATGCAGAGTTCATTTCCAGTGGTGGTTTCAGAATTTCTGGGTAGGAAGTGATCAGGGACAGCAAACTGATTAGAATCCTGTTGCCCAGTGGATTCACCTTAAAGTTGTGTTTGCATGAAAATGCATGCTGTTTACAGTTAACTTGTATATTTTAATTAAAAAGTAGTAGCATCATTTTGAGGATTTTAAAGCTCCTCTTTTTGATTTTAGCTTATATTGTAATTTCCATGGATGAGGATGGGGTCTAGGGGGTGCTGATGGAGACCCATGGAAGGGCTAAATCCTGTCAGCCCCACACTGCTGATAGTGTCCCAATAATGGTTTGTAAATTCCTTAAAGATGCTCCATCTCTGAAGTGTCTTTCATCTTGCCCCTATTCCATTTACTGTACCAACCCTTTAGATTGCTACAGAAGAAGGGAGAACTGACATCCTGTGTAAGTGATCAAGTCACAGCAGCTGGAATTCACAGCAAACAGAGCACATATTTTAAACAGATTTTTCTCCAGGAGTCTTCTCATAAGTGTCCCTTGGGGAGAAGACTAATACAGGGAGACTTCAGAAGTGTTGAAAATCAACGAAGGATACATAGGATACTAGTTCTAAAAGACTGATTTGCCAGGAAGCTTCTTTATTTGAACAATACTGTGACTGTCCTGGACACAGGAACCATGCTCTGAGCCTGAGTCTTCCCTAGTTCTCAGTGTTGTGCAAAGAAAAGACAGTTCATTCACAAGGAGCAGATTACAACATGTTTGACCGAGAGGATATGCGGTAGGAAAGCGCAGTGAACAGATGCCAGCGGGCACACACTGCAAACTGTGATCCTTCTGGGGCTGCCTGCAGAGAACACACCAGCTCTTCTCTCAGCCTCTCCTCCCACCCAACTTTACTCAAGCATTCTGCAACCACCTCTTGCTTTGGTGCAAATATTTGTTTCCCAATTAAGCTTGCTGCTGCTGCTGCTAAGTTGCTTCAGTCGTGTCCAACTCCGTGCGACCCCATAGATGGCAGCCCCACCAGGCTCCGCCATCCCTGGGATTCTCCAGGCAAGAACACTGGAGTAGGTTGCCATTTCCTTCTCCAATGCATGAAAGTGAAAAGTGAAAGGGAAGTCGCTCAGTCGTGTCCGACCTTCGCGACCCCATGGACTGCAGCCTACCAGGCTCCTCTGTCCAAGGGATTTCCCAGGCAAGAATACTGGAGTGGGTTGCCATTGCCTTCTCCCCCAATTAAGCTTAGGTATTGGTTTTATAAAAGGTAAAATTATAAATTACTATGGTTGAATAAACATCAAATTTAATAAAAGTATGTCCTCCCACAAGCCTCATTTCAAACACAGTTATGACACAGAAAATATTCAAAGATTAAATTGCCCGAGAATCTAGGGCTTGGAGAAAATAACTGAATAAATTGGATCACTGAAGTTCAAACTGAATCATAGAAATTACAAATATTTACAGAGAATGACCTTTCATGGTATGGCTCCAGGGCTCTGGATTCCTAGAGAAAGTGAAACAGCTTCTTTGCGGCTGTGTAGGTCTGATTTTCATTTCATTTCTTCAAAATTATATACATTTTTACTTTCAACTCCTTCCTTTTCCAGCAAGTTTGTATCATTTTATTAATATTAAAGGAAGATTACAATGTTAGAAATTAAGATGGAAAAATGGGAAACTGTGAGCACTTTGTCTACTGGGCTTGAGGGTAGCATTTTAAGAATAATCTGAAATCTGATTGTATTGTGCATGTTTGTGTATGTATATATATACATGCTATATTTTTATTTATCTATCATATCCATCTATCATCTATTTATATCATTATCATCTAATCTGGGTTGGGAAGATCCCCTGGAGAAGGAAATGGCAACCCACTCCAGTGTTCTTGCCTGGAGAAGCCCATGGACAGAGGAGCCTGGCAGGCTACAATCCAGAGGGTTGCAAAGAGTCAGACATGACTAAGAGACTTAGCACACACGCAGTCTATCTCAATGGTGTGCTGAAGCCAGCTCATACTGATACAGGAGAACTGACAAATATATTTTCAGGAGTTCTACAAGCTGGTCAGGGTTATGTTAGTAGCTTGAAAATGGCCATGACAAAACAATTTAGATCATGAAAACTGGCTAATAACACAAATCAGGGATTTTTTTTTTTTCCCTCCAGGAAAGTCAGCTGTTAAATAATTTACCAGTATACCATTATAGGTTTGGTATGGAAAGGGACTTCTTACATAGTTCAGTCTATAGCAAAAGCAACAATTAATTTTTAAACATATCAAAGTTAAAAAAAGAAATATTTTTTGCAATTTAATTTAACCAATAAAAGTTCATAATTGTATCACTTTTCTTATTAAATGTTTTAAAATAATAGAGTTTTATATATTTCCTAATCATTGATTATGTTTTAGGACATCTGTACAAAGCTAATTTGGGATAACTGCTGACATTATTTTAGCCCAAGCTTCTACATTCATGATATCTAGATATTACATAACTATATGCTAAAGTTAAATATTAAAGAAAGTGAAAAGAATATGCAAAGAGGGTGAATCAAACTTTTCTTGTGGTGTAGCTTTTGTGTGTTTATTTCTTGTAAACTGTCACTTGGTGTTGAGGTATTTTTTCTTCAACCTGTGTCTGGGCATGCACGCATGCGTGTGTGTGTGTGTGTGCGTGCGTGTGTGTTTATACACCTACGTGCACAGATGCATAGACACATACACACATAAGCCTCAAAAGATTACAATATTAGGGAAACAGGATATCTGGCTCATTTAACCGTTTACTTAAAAACCATGAATGACTTATGTTGAAAACTGTGTAGAGCTTGTAAGTATCTCTTTGATCTGGCCAAATACCTCTTCCCCTCTTTTCTAATATGTTTAAAATGTCATCTTTTCTATTTTTCCCCTTTGGGTTAACAATATATTTAGTTGAAATCTGCATACTCCTGGTTCAGTGAATGCCTTATCTAGGAGTCAGAGAACAAGTGTGAATTAAAAAAAAATTTTATCTATCAGATTTATTTCAAAGAATGTGCTGAGCTTGGAGCAGAGCTGCTAAGCAGGCTGTGCACTGGGGGTGTGCACCGTGATGACCCCGAATACGAGAGATGCTTCGTTGAGCAGGCAAATGACAGGTGGAAAGAATGATTTTGGAACCTGGAGACAGGTGGTGGGAATGAAGAAAATTCTAATACGGGACATTTCTGAACAAATGACAGGCCAGCAAGAGGATACGAAATCTCTGGAGAGACAGACTTTCTTTTAGCCACTGATGTCCTCAGCACTCCCCAGGTGCCTGTCTTTGACCATCAGGATTTTAGATGCAGACGTAGAGAGCCATGGGGTAGGGCTGCCTCTGAGTCCACAGATAATTCCCTGGAAATTAGTTTTTAAAAAAGAAATCCGTGGCATTTGATTATTTTCCATTGATTTGCTGCTTTATGAGAAAAGTAGAGCCCAGGATTTTCTAGATGAGTATGGATTCTGATCTTGTGACAGTCAATCAGGTAGAGAGATGGAGTTGCTGCAGAAGTAGCAGCCAATTTTACAGCAGTAGTTCACACATACATTCATTCATTTGTTGTTGTTTTTTCCAAGAAATGGAGCAACCTAGGAACTTATGCTACAGTAGAGTCCGATGCACCATAATGATTACTTCAAGAACAAAGAAGCTCATACAAAAGTGTGATGTCTTTCTGTTGGTGTGAGGTTTCAAACTTGAAATTCTTTAAAATGCATTTCTGGAGATATATTTAAATATTGATATGCCACACTCACAAAAGCAGTGGCTTGTTGGTAAAATGCAATACTGAAATGAAATACTGCCTTTTCATAAAAAGAATTGTGTTTGGAAAATTAAATACCTTTACAAAGATTAAAAATAAACATACTCTCACAGCTTGAGGGTTTGAATGAACCATGTACCAAAGAGTTGAATCAACTCTTACTTTGGGTTACATCCTGGGACCCTTCATGTTCAAAAGTTGCCCAGAAAAGATGACCAGCATTTCTGCAGCATCCATCAACATTATCAGAAATCATTTTTGCATATACCGCACACATGACTTTTCACGACAAATCAGTGCTATGTCACATAAAACTGCTGTTATTTTTAGTATAAAAGAGTTTTGAGTTTCAGAGTTCAATATCAAAACTGTGTTATATAAAAGCTTAAATTAATCCATTCAGTGCACGTGCTTTTCAAAAGTCTTTCTTGATTTTCTCTCCTAGATAAAATTTCAGCTCAATTGTACTATTTTACAAACACTTTGGAAAGAAAATTTTCCAAGTACAGAACCCAACACAAAGATGCTGACTGTATTCTCTGTGATTTGATTCTATTTTCAGTCTATACTGTATATAGGAAAAATTTTCTCATTTAAATGGGGGGAAGTGATCTTTTTCAGGTAAAATTCCTTTCTTTGCATTTACAAATGTTGACTATCATGCTGAATGTGGATATCCATCAGGAATCAATGGAAAAAGCTTAATTTATACTATTTTGAAAGTAAATATTTCAATGATCATAAAAATCTTTTTCTGTATTCCTTAAATACTTTGGTAATTTAATATATAAACATATTTGTACAGGTTATTTTTCATCTTCAAAATACTTTGTAATTTTGCTTACTCAACAAAAATGAGTAATTATTTAAAAATATTTTTCAACATTTTATAAAATATATCTTTACGGTACTGTTTTTGGATCTTGCTTGATCTGTTATTTTCTAAGTGACTAATCCCTGATGGATTACATAAAGTTATGTGACTATGTCTTTGATTGCGTTTATTAATTTCTTGTCACATATTTGAGGCAAACCTGAGGATTATTGAATAATTATTTCTTCTCTTCCAAATATTTCATTTCTCCATTTTCTTCTTTAGTGGTCTTTTGAAGAATCCAATCTTAGAGAAAATATCAAACATAACACAATTAGTTATTTGAATTTAGGTAATAAATATTAATCTCAGATAAAATTTAGCTTAGTAAAATGTTAGCAATTGTGGGCATACAAATAAAATAATCAAGAGGTATTCTTTTCAACTGACCTATTGGATAATATTGAATGTCAAGAAATGACAGTTATTGGACTTCCCTGGTGGTCCAGTGGTTGAGAATCCGCCTGCCAATGCAGGAGAGTTGAGTTCGATCCCTGGTCTGGGAGGATTCCACATGCCTCAGTGAGACTAAGCCCCTGTGCCACAACTACTGGGCTTGACTGATGCAGCTAATGAAGCCTGCAGGCCTAGAGCCTGTGCTCTGCAACAGGGGAGCCACCAGAGCGAGAAGCCTGTGCATTGCAACGAAGACCCAGTGCAGCCAAAATAAATAAATAAAATTGAAAAAAAAAAAAACACCCACAAACAACCCCCCCTAGTAGATTAGATGATACAGAAGAACAGATTAAAAAAAAAAAAAAAAAACTAATCTATGTAGCAAACTAACTTAAAGGGCTCTGGAAAAATATTTTGGGAAACACGTAAACTGTAGTTATCCAGCCCTGTCTCTACTTTGCCATCATCTTTCTTTTTTAAGCACATGTCAGAGAAATTTCCATCGAATAATCAATGGTCATAAATTGAGGTCATTAGAGATGATGGTGAATCTGGTAGGTACACTATGGCTAGGAGGTTGGGGAGATTTCTGAGTTGTCTGGGTTAACTTTAAAAAGATATATTTTTATTTTTGGCTCTGCTGTGCTGGGTCTTCGTTGCTGCGCCGGCTTTGCTCTAGTTGCGGTGAGCGGGGGCTACTCTTCGTTGTGGTGCTTCCGCTTCTCCTTGTGGTGCCTTGTCCTGTTGTGGAGTGGGCTCCGGGAGTTGCTGCGCATGGGCGCAGCAGCTGTGGTTCCTGCATAGCACCGGCTTAGAATTTGTGGCACATGGACTTAGTTGCTCCACAGCATGTGAGTTCTTCCTGGACCAGGGATCGAACCCATGTCTCCTGCACTGGCAGGCAGACTTTTTACCACTGAGCCACAAAGGAAGCCCTGGATTAACTTTAAATGTATTAGCACATCCATCTATGTAGGTTTGACATAAAAAGACTCTTGAAAACACCCTGTATCATTTGGATATGAAAATGAAGTAATTGAACATATGAAAAATTCCACGTAGTGATGAACGTGGATCACTTTTCATGATGCATTGTGATAAAAATTACAAGTGCTTTATTATTTCCAATTATATAGAATAATAATTTTAAAAAAAGGATAAAGAATCTGCCTGCCAATGCAGAAGATGTTAGAGATGAGGGTTGGATCCTTAGATTGGGTAGATTTCCTGGAGAAGGAAATGGCAACCCACTCCAATATTCTTGCCTGGAAAATCCATGGACAGAGGAGCCTGGCAGGCTACAGTCCATGGGGTTGCAAAGCGTCAGACATGACTGTGCCCATTATGTTGTTACGTTAAAAAAAAAGGATAGGAGCTGGAAGGAACCTTTGCAATATTCTAATCTAACATGGGTATTAAAAAAATTTTTTTTAAAAGGTCCTAGAGAAATATTCTTTTAAATCTGTATTCTTTTAAAAAATTTGAGAGTGGATTTTAATAGTTCAAGCAAAGACCGTGAGTTAATTCTTTATGTGGCACCTTCATGTCATTTTAATCATGAAAGAAAGTGAAAGTGTTAGTTGCTCAATCGTGCCGGACTCTCTGCGACTCCATGGACTGCAGCCTGCCAGGCTCCTCTGTCCAGGGGATTTTCCAGGCAAGGATACTGGAATGGGTTGCCATTTTCTTCTCCAGGGTATCTTCCTGACCCAGGGATCAAACCTGGGTCTCCTGTACAGCAGGCAGATTCTTTATCGACTGAGCTACCAGGGAAGGTCCCTTTTAATCATAAAGTTGTGGTAAATTATGCAAGGGAATCCTATTTTTTCTTAATTATTATAAAACAATTGAGACTTCTAAGGGCATAAATGGTGAAAAGTATGCAATTTTAAATTAGAGAAGTTTTACTCAGGGCTTTATGTCTTCCTCCACTCCAGAATTTAGTTGGTGGTAGACATCACGAGTCCCTTGGACTGCAAGGAGATCCAACCAGTCCATTCTGAAGGAGATCAGCCCTGGGATTTCTTTGGAAGGAATGATGCTAAAGCTGAAACTCCAGTACTTTGGCCACTTCATGCGAAGAGTTGACTCATTGGAAAAGACTCTGATGCTGGGAGGGATTGGGGGCAGGAGGAGAAGGGGACGACAGAGGATGAGATGGCTGGATGGCATCACTGACTCGATGAACGTGAGTCTGGGTGAACTCTGGGAGTTGGTGATGGACAGGGAGGCCTGGCGTGCTGCGATTCATGGGGTCGCAAAGAGTCGGACACGACTGAGCAACTGAACTGAACTGAACTGGACATCACAAAAGAGGTGACGATAGAACAAATGAACATGAAGAAACAATATATGTGTCTTCCCTAGAATACAAATTCTCCTACATGTATCAGGCCTTTTTCTCTGAGCCAAATCTACGCATCCTGGATTCACAAACCATTAAGCCTTTGAACTTGTACCTGCATGTCCTGAGTCGAAAATAAATCAGACAAAGCTCTCACAAAAGCAGGTGGTGAATCATGACTTTTCTCTTTCCTGCCCTGCCCAGTTCCTGATCTTTTCTTCTTCCCTCTCAAGTTTTTTTTTTTTTTTTGCTTCTTTTCAACCTTCCTTTGCTTTCATACATTAAAAGCTTAGTTTTAAAACTTGACTCCTGTTAACAAAAGTTTTCCACCCAACTGATTCTATTAACATTGGGTTTTCAGTGCAAGTTGGGTAATTAGAGTGAAAACTAGGAAAATACATGTTCATAGCTTCAAATTGGACAGGGCCAATTCTAGTTAACATTTGTAACAAGTTAAGTTTGTTTCTAGTACCCAAACTTACTTTATAGTTTTCACTTTCTTTTTCTTTTTGTTTTTACTTAATGATCTTATTTGTATTCCCCGCTAATTAAAAACCCTGTGGCAAAAGTCTGATTAAACAGTCCCTGGCAGAAATACGTGCTCAACGGTTGTAATATGGAATAAGTGTTGAATGAAAACATTTATCAGTTCAGTCGCTCAGTCCTGTCCAACTCTTCGCAACCCAATGGACTGCAGCACACCAGGCTTCCCTGTCCATCATCAAAACATTTATATTAACATATGAAAGGCTACTAGATAGCAGTACTATCCCCCACTCACACTCCCCTCATAATATGCATATTGGATGAGGGAACAAAGCTATAGGATTAGTAAATAAATCATTAAGGGTGGCTCTTTAGACATCAGTGTAAGATCAGGTTAAGACAGGAGCAATCTGATTTCTCAGGGTTCCTGTGTGGATCATCTCATTCTATCCTTTTGGTTATGATGACTGAGCTTCTCCCTTAGCAGGTGTTACCAGATTTCAGGACATACTTTCCAATCTATTTAAACCTGTGTCCTCTAAAGCCTTCGCCCATCAAGGTTAAGTATAGTAAGCACCTACTAAGATTTTGTCAAGTCTTAATCTCTTCGATGCATGCTATAAAGATAAAGTTACAGAGACTGTGCCTTTTGAAATCGAATTCTAGTTCCAGGAGGAATCTTTCACCTGCTTCCTGCACAAAATCTCAAACTGAGAGTTTTGATGAACTCCCACACAGTTGGGGTTTGGAAGAAGAATGAAGAAAGACTAGTCCTGAGGTTTCTGCTCCACTAGTCTAAAATTAGTCTAAAAAGGTGTGTGGGGATGAGGGTAGCTTTTCTGAGCTTGCTGCAGACCAAATGCTTCAGGGAGGTTCAGGCAAGAGGAGGGCAAGTAATCTTTCCAGTATAACAGAGCTGCTGAAAGGTTGAACCCAACCAGGGACTATCACTCCAATACCAAATATTTTTATATATTTCAGGGAGTTCATGACCTTCTTGAGCAAAACCAACGCCTGGAGCTCCAGAGCGAAGAGCTTGCCCCATAGAGTGCAGCAGAGGACTATACTGGATAAAGGCATTGCTTCAACCCAGTCCCTTACTAGATGAGAACTCTTAGAGGGGTTAACTTCCATTTGCTTCAGTGTCCCCAAGTATAAAATATAGTTAAAAGACTTAGTTGAAAAGACTGTAAAGAAAACAGAGTAACTAGAAGCAAGGGAGACCATAGAGTGAGGGGGTTAATAGCGCTGACACAAAAGTGAAATGGCCCAGATGATTCTCTACTCTGAAACTGACAACCCATGTGACTTTGGGAAACATATTTTTTTCTATGCCTCAGCTTCTTTGCTTACAAAATGAGGTCCATAATAGTGTCTTTCTCATAGGGTTGATGTTAATATCTAAAGTGGAAAAGCTGAAAACGGTTCCTGGTACACAGTAAACACTCAATAAGTGCTAGTTTGCCTCCCCTCTACTGTGGAAATACCATTCTGATTACTGGCATTCCCACTGATGTGACTGAGTTAACTGAACCTACAGGTCAGGACTGTCCAAAGGTTGCGAAACCTTTGGGCTTAAAAAGAAGATCTAAGAAGCCATCAGAACATATCATCAAGTCATATCCTGGATGGAAGAAGGTGTTTGCTTTTACACTTATGCTTTTTTCAGTGTTAGTCGCTCAGTTGTGTCCAACCCTTTGTGACTCCCTGGACTATAGCCCACCAGGCTCCTCTGTCCATGGAGTTCTCCAGGCAAGAATACTAGAGTGGGTTGCCATTTCCTTCTCCAGCTTTTTTCAGACTGATGACCAAGAAACAGGGCTGAAAATTATTTGTTAGCTTTAAGGAGAGGTATGCAGCTAGAGAGACTACTCAGATATCAGCTCTGGCTTCCCTCTTCCCTTGGCAGCAGTGTCCTAAAACTGTATGAGCAAGTGCTGTGCTTAGAAGACCATACTGAAAGAAATCAACAGTAAAATGTCCTATTACAGGTGCTTACAAACAAAGAAACCATTATCTACGTTCCAAGCACACCCTTGACACTGCTAAGCTAGGCCTTGGGTACCACAGTGTGGCAAAGCCAGGTATTACAGACAGAGCATGGATACCCTGCAAAGCAGGAGGAAGAGCTGCAGGTCTGAGATGGTGGAGAATTCTGTCCTGGAGACTTTGCTGGAGAAAAGCTATGGATTCTATTTACTAAACTAAATGCTCCTGACATACATCTTTAACACAGCTGTGTTCATCTTCTCTGAGAATAACCTCCCGAAAAGAGGAAGATAGTTATGGTAAGTCAGAATGGGTAGTAGCAGGTGGTAATTTGATGGGAGAGAAATTTGCTATTTAAACTATTTGATTAAAAGATAATTCTGTTGCTCAGCTATCACAAAAATGAATATGTAGCCACAATCTCTATTTTTAACATATTGATAATTTTACTTTTGAACAAAACAATAAAATATAGGGTGATAAATGCTAGAATAAATGCCAGTTTGATATTTCATTAGAAAAACATTAAATTCAACTTTTCTATGAGATTTTATTCTCTATTAAATTTATCCTAAAAGCTATCATTTCATTTCTGCTTAATTTGAAAAAGATACAAAGATTGAAAGATTTTGCATATCTTAATTTAAGCAAAACATCTACTGATATGGAAATAAACATCTGTTGATATGTAAATATAGATTGACTAGACAAAAAATAGGTTAGTTTTACAGGAGGATTTGAAACAGGAGTGTGTAAAAGTATAAGATTTCTGTGTCATCAACTAATTGAACAAATATCTCATTTCTCACTCAGGCATGCAACTATTGCATAAAATGTGGTATTTTTATATATTAAAGAGCATTTAATTTTTAAGATACATAAAGATATGTGATTAGGATAGGGCTTTATCTTAACCATAATTCTGTTGCTTCTATGTTCTTAAACTGACATAGGAATGCATTCTTTTCTTTTTTCTATAAAAGGGAGTTTTCATTCTTCTCTGCTTATAAAAATAATGCACACTTAATTTATAATTTCCAATGTTATAGACAAATGAAAGTCCCCTATAATCCCAATCTCTAGAGAGATCTTCCATAATTTTGGGATATGTCTATTTCTTTCTTGTACAAAAGTGGTTTCAAGTTGTGTACAGCATTTGAGATATATATTTTTCTTTTAAATTTTGTCTTGGTTATCATTTCAGTGTTTTTAATGGCTACACAATACTATATTCCAAAGCATGGATAAATCATAATTTGTTTCACCAATATGCTGTTGACAACTGAAGTAGAAAAGTCTAAGGAACTCTGATTCTTACCTTCCACAGTGCTAATATGAGCAACATTAATAGCAATAATCCAGCAAAAGCACTCAGCAGGATAACCCACAGTGGCACTCTGCCTGGTAGCCCATCTTTGGATATTTGGATAGCAAGCTGAAAATGATTAAACAAGATGGTTAACATTGATAAACACCCCTTAGAACTTCTAGTACACTGAGTTCTTGCAGGCTATAATTTTCTACCAAAGAGTGTACTCAATCTCATTACTACATACAGAGAAAATAATGAGTTCACATTTTAAAAGGCCCTTCATCTATTCTAAATCTCTAATCATGTCATATTCATTATTACCAAAACAATTTTGCAATATTATCCTCCAGAAATTCATACATAACGAGTAAACTACATATGATCAAAATTCTCAAGGACAGAGGTGAATTTCACTCAGGGAAAATGAGTAGTATTGTATGTTTTAAAGGTTTATTCATAGCCTTCAGTGCATTATCATAATAGCCTAAGTTTAGACTGGAAGGTTGTCACAGGTTGTTGACATATAAACCTGAAGGAGTCTTCTAATTCTAACTTTAATTCTAATTCTAATATGCTTTATTTTTTGCTAACAAATTGAGATATAATTTTCATACAGTAAGATGCACAAATCTCAAGGGTACAGATGAACAAATTTGTGCATGCATTTCCTCAATGCCTTTTTTATTATACCACACTGTCTATTCCAGTTGACATTCTCTTAGCGTCTATAAATTAGATCTTCAGTTCAGTTCAGTCGCTCAGTTGTGTCTGACTCTTTGTGACCCCATGAACCACAGCACGCCAGGCCTCCCTGTCCATCACCAACTCCTGGAGTCCACCCAAGCCCATGTCCATTGAGTCGGTGATGCCATCCAACCATCTTATCCTCTGTCGTCCCCTTCTCCTCCTGCCCTCAATTTTTCCCAGCATCAGGGTCTTTTCAAATGAGTCAGCTCTTCGCATGAGGTGGCCAAAGTATTGGAGTTTCAGCTTCAACATCAGTCCTTCCAATGAACACTCAGGACTGGTCTCCTTTAGGATGGACTGATTGGATCTCCTTGCAGTCCAAGGGACTCTCAAGAGTCTTCTCCAACACCACAATTCAAAAGCATCAATTCTTCAGCACTCAGCTTTCTTTATAGTCCAAATCTCACATCCATACATGACCACTGGAAAAACCATAGCCTTGACTAGACAGACCTTTGTTGACAAAGTAATATCTCTGCTTTTTAATATGCTGTCTAGGTTGATCATAACTTTCCTTCCAAGGAGTAAGCGTCTTTTAATTTCACGGCTGCAATCACCATCTGCAGTGATTTTGGAGCCCCCCAAAATAAAGTCAGCCACCGTTTCCACTGTTTCCCCATCTATTTGCCATGAAGTGATGGGACTGGATGCCATGATCTTCATTTTCTGAATGTTGAGCTTTAAGCCAACTTTTTCACTCTCCTCTTTCACTTTCATCAAGAGGCTCTTTAAATCTTCTTCACTTTCTGCCATAAAGGTGGTGTCATCTGTATATCTTAACTGAAGTAAACTTCAAGGAGACAGTTTTTAGTGTTCCAGCTAATCAAGCTCTCTCAGTGTGGCACCTAACCCTCAATAAAGCTTGTCTGCTCTGTGTCCTATCCCTTATGTTTCTGAGGGGGAAAAAAAAAAAACAACTAATTTAGGGTAGCTGCTGCTGCTGCTAAGTCGCTTCAGTCGTGTCCAACTCTGTGCGACCCCATAGACGGCAGCCCACCAGGCTCCCCTGTCCCTGGGATTCTCCAGGCAAGAACACTGGAGTGAGTTGCCATTTCCTTCTCCAATGCATGAAAGTGAAAAGTGAAAGTGAAGTCGCTCAGTTGTGTCCGACTCTTAGGGACCTCATGGACTGCTGCCTAGCAGGCTCCTCCGTCCATGGGATTTTCCAGGCAATAGTACTGGAGTGGGTTGCCATTGCCTTCTCCTTAGGGTAGCTATCAATGACCAATAATACCTCAAGGTTCTGTATCTCCCTTTAATGGGGAACATCTCCATTCCTTAACCTTGAGGGGAAGATTAGAGGTAAAAAAGAAAACTAACAGGGAAGATATTTGCATAGAGTGGAAACTGATCCAGATCCCTCACTTGACTCTGAGTAGGTCACTGCTCATGCATCTAGAAGACAGAGCTGGCAAGAATATAGACATACATGGAATCAGACCTTTGAAGACAGACTTTAAGCACATCTAAAATAATTCCCTGAACTCAGAGGCACAGAAATGGAAGTCTGGATGCAATCAGTGACTTCTCCAAGATCATACAACTATGAAATGATAATTTTTAGTAATTTTAACCGTTTAAGTGTAATTTTTCTTTAGAATAAAATATAGCCAAAATGGCTCTGTGGGAAAATTTAAGTAACATTTAGGGAAAATAAAGCTAATTATAAAATTTAAACAAAATGTATTTAGTAATCAAACATACTCTTTCCAAATCCTTTCCAATATAATATATACTTTTTCTTTGGTGCTTACTGGTAAAATTTTAGTTTCTCTACATGTGGAACAACTTTTAATATATCAAGCAAAGTGCTGTTTATAAAGTAAACATTATATATAGATAAATGATGCATATATTCTTTAAAGGTAAGTACTTATCAGAAGTCACTGACATTGTAATTATTTTAAATAGATACTAATTTGATGAAGAAGGAAATGGCAACCCACTCCAGTATTCTTGCCTGGAGAATTCCATGGACAGAGGAGCCTGGTGGGCTACATTCCAAGGTGTCAGAAAGAGTCAAACATGACTGAGTGACTAACACACACTAATTTGAAATAAAAAATGAAAACTTCTCAATTTTTGGTAGTTTCAAATATAATTTTATGACTCATGATGTCCATATGAAAAATTTAAACTCTCATGATAAATAGGGAAATTATGCTCAACTGCCCACGTGTTTAACAGGTGTTTTGACCTTATTTTACAATAGGACAAAAGAGAAAAAAACAAACCATTTTATTTTTAAGAAGAACTCCAGCATGAATTTGTGTCAGGGAATATTACTTCATTTTTTGTTTGTTATTTCCCAATGGCTAAATGAAGAAAATTTAAAAATAAATTTACAAGTATTCCTATTCAGTGTAAAGGCATTTTCTGGAAAGAAATTGTTTTTCAAGTCTGCTCTTCAGATGTCAACTGCATTTTGTAATGTTAGTTTTTAAGGATGAAAATGACAGATGCATCATATGTTATCAACGTAAGAATAAAAACATCAATTTCCTGTGATGGTTATAAGTAATAAAGTCAAACATGGCATGTTAATTGTAAATATCATGGTTTTTCCCAGTTTCTCACAAAAAAGGAGACTGAAATCACACTTGAAGCTAATCAAGTGTAATTTGAAGCAGAAAGTGTCTGCCACTCATTGACAACAGTGCTGCTGCTGCTGCTGAGTCGCTTCTAGTCAGTGCTTTAGGGACTATCAGCAAATATAGAACGTTACGTCACAAATGGAGTGAAATGTATAATGTTTTCAAAACGTGGAGTCACACTTACCTCTCTTTTTTGATTGCCAGCACTTAGAACTAGTGTTGCATTTTCACTCTGAAGTTCTGCCCTTACAGTAAGATTTAAGCTGGAAAAATGTGCCTGCAAAGCAAACAATTTGTTTTCAATATAAGGAGCTAGTCACAATGAGAGCTAGCCGTGTTTTAGAGCAGTTTTTCAAACTACAATTTTTCTGAGATTGAAGCATGTAACATCCAGATGGCATTCGTGGTAGGAAGTGATGGCTGTGTATCCACCCTTCCTCTCTGCACTCAGATTCTCACTTAGATCCTTATTACAGAATGAAGAATTTTTCTGAATAACACAGTTTCTATTAAAATTTTTCCTTTGCAAAATGAACTCCAAACCCTGCCCTCTTTTCATGTAGTTCGGTATGGCATAGCTACTCTCTGGTAATGAGGTTTATGTAGAAATGTGTTTAGAATTAAATTGAAATTACCAATATTCAATAATGATTTATTAAAAATAGCAACTTAATATAATCAAATCTAAAAAATAGAAATTTCATATAATTAACAAAATACTTTTAACAGAGAAACAAATAATGTAAAATACAATGGATTAAGTTTTACAGTAGCCAATTGTCAGATGGATTTGACTTTATTAAGTGTCAAAATGTCCTCCAAAATAGATAGATAGCATAATGCAGTAAATTTATAATATACATTAGCTCTAATCTTTGTTAATGCTGTCAAGGATTGTCTCTCTATGACTCTTTGTTTCTTTTTTAAAAAAAATTATTTATTTTATTTGGAGGCTAATTACAATATTGTAGTGGTTTTTGCCATACATTGACATGAATCAGCCATGGGTATACATGTGTCTCCCATCCTGAACCCCCCTCCCTCCTCCCTCCCCATCCCATCCTTCAGGGCTGCCCCAGTGCACTGGCTTTGAGTGCCCTGTTTCACGCATCAAACTTAGACTGGTGATCTATTTCACATATGGTAATATACATGTTTCAATGCTATTCTCTCAAATCATCCCACCTTCGCCTTCCCCAATTCTTTCTTAACTGAATTCTAAGGTGTTAAGGAAAGTGCAAAGGAAAGAATAAGAGAAACTTAAAAAAAGCATATATAGGGGAGGAGTTAAGATGGCGGAGGAGTAGGATGGGGAGAACACTTTCTCCCCCACAAATTCATTAAAACAAATCAAAAGCTTTACAGACAAGCAAAAGCTGAGAGAATTCAGCACCACCAAACCAGCTCTCCAACAAATACTAAAGGATATTCTCTAGACAGGAAACACAAAAATGGTGTATAAATTCGAACCCAAAACAATAAAGTAAATGGCAATGGGATCATACTTCTCAATAATTACCTTAAACGTAAATGGGTTGAATGCCCCAACCAAAAGACAAAGACTGGCTGAATGGATACAAAAACAAGACCCCTATATATGCTGTCTACAAGAGACCCACCTCAAAACAGGGGACACATACAGACTGAAAGTAAAGGGCTGGAAAAAGATTTTCCATGCAAATAGGGACCAAAAGAAAGCAGGAGTCGCAATACTCATATCAGATAAAATAGACTTTAAAACAAAGGCTGTGAAAAGAGACAGACGGTCACTACATAATGATCAAAGGATCAATCCAAGAAGAAGATATAACAATTATAAATATATATGCACCCAACACGGGAGCACCGCAGTATGTAAGACAAATGCTAACAAGTATGAAAGGAGACATTAGCAATAACACAATAATAGTGGGAGACTTTAATACCCTACTCACACCTATGGATAGATCAACTAAACAGAAAATTAACAAGGAAACACAAACTTTAAATGATACAATAGACCAGTTAGACCTAATTGATATCTATAGGACATTTCATCCCCAAACAATGAATTTCACCTTTTTCTCAAGTGTACGTGGAACCTTCTCCAGGATAGATCACATCCTGGGCCATAAATCTAGCCTTGGTAAATTCAAAAAAATTGAAATCATTCCAAGCATCTTTTCTGACCACAATGCAGTAAGATTAGATCTCAATTACAGGAGAAAAACTATTAAAATTTCCAACATATGGAGGCTGAACAACACGCTGCTGAATAACCAACAAATCACAGAAGAAATCAAAAAAGAAATCAAAATTTGCATAGAAATGAATGAAAATGAAAACACAACAACCCAAAACCTGTGGGACACTGTAAAAGTAGTCCTAAGGGGAAAGTTCATAGCAATACAGGCACACCTCAAGAAACAAGAAAAAAGTCAAATAAATAACCTAACTCTACACCTAAAGCAACTAGAAAAGGAAGAGATGAAGAACCCCAGCGTTAGTAGAAGGAAAGAAATCTTAAAAATTAGGGCAGAAATAAATGCAAAAGAAACAAAAGAGACCATAGCAAAAATCAACAAAACCAAAAGCTGGTTCTTTGAAAGGATAAATAAAATTGACAAACCATTAGCCAGATTCATCAAGAAACAAAGGGAGAAAAATCAAATCAATAAAATTAGAAATGAAAATGGAGAGATCACAACAGACAACACAGAAATACAAAGGATCATAAGAGACTACTATCAACAATTATATGCCAATAAAATGGACAACTTGGAAGAAATGGACAAATTCTTAGAAAAGTACAACTTCCCAAAACTGGACCAGGAAGAAATAGAAAATCTTAACAGACCCATCACAAGCACGGAAATTGAAACTGTAATCAAAAATCTTCCAGCAAACAAAAGCCCAGGTCCAGATGGCTTCACAGCTGAATTCTACCAAAAATTTAGAGAAGAGCTAACACCTATCCTACTCAAACTCTTCCAGAAAATTGCAGAGGAAGGTAAACTTCCAAACTCATTCTATGAGGCCACCATGACCCTAATACCAAAACCTGACAAAGATCCCACACACACACACAAAAAAACCAAAAAAACTACAGGCCAATATCACTCATGAACATGGATGCAAAAATCCTTAACAAAATTCTAGCAATCAGAATTCAACAACACATTAAAAAGATCATACACCATGACCAAGTGGGTTTTATCCCAGGGATGCAAGGATTCTTCAATATCCGCAAATCAATCAATGTAATACACCACATTAATAAAATGAAAAATAAAAACCATATGATTATCTCAATAGATGTAGAGAAAGCCTTTGACAAAATTCAACATCCATTTATGATAAAAACTCTCCAGAAAGCAGGAATAGAAGGAACATACCTCAACATAATAAAAGCTATATATGACAAACCCACAGCAAACATTATCCTCAATGGTGAAAAATTGAAAGCATTTCCTCTAAAGTCAGGGACAAGACAAGGGTGCCCACTTTCACCATTACTATTCAACATAGTTTTGGAAGTTTTGGCCACAGCAATCAGAGCAGAAAAAGAAATAAAAGGAATCCAAATTGGAAAAGAAGAAGTAAAACTCTCACTATTTGCAGATGACATGATCCTCTACATAGAAAACCCTAAAGACTCCACCAGAAAATTACTAGAACTAATCAATGATTATAGTAAAGTTGCAGGATATAAAATCAACACATAGAAACCCCTTGCATTCCTATACACTAATAATGAGAAAACAGAAAGAGAAATTAAGGAAACAATTCCATTCACCATTGCAACGGAAAGAATAAAATACTTAAGAATATATCTACCTAAAGAAACTAAAGATCTATATATAGAAAACTATAAAACACTGGTGAAAGAAATCAAAGAGGACACTAATAGATGGAGAAATATACCATGTTCATGGATTGGAAGAATCAATATAGTGAAAATGAGTATACTACCCAAAGCAATCTATAGATTCAGTGCAATCCCTATCAAGCTACCAATGGTATTCTTCACAGAGCTAGAACAAATAATTTAACAATTTGTATGGAAATCCAAAAAACCTCAAATAGCCAAAGCTATCTTGAGAAAGAAGAATGGAACTGGAGGAATCAACCTACCTGACTTCAGGCTCTACTACAAAGCCACAGTCATCAAGACAGTATGGTATTGGCACAAAGACAGAAATATAGATCAATGGAACAAAATAGAAAGCCCAGAGATAAATCCACGCACATATGGACACCTTATCTTTGACAAAGGAGGCAAGAATATACAATGGATTAAAAAAAATCTCTTTAACAAGTGGTGCTGGGACTAGAGCACTTTCTAATACCATACACAAAAATAAACTCAAAATGGATTAAAGATCTAAACGTAAGGCCAGAAACTATAAAACTCCTAGAGGAGAACATAGGCAAAACACTCTCCGACATACATCACAGCAGGATCCTCTATGACCCACCTCCCAGAATATTGGAAATAAAAGCAAAAATAAACAAATGGGACCTAATTAAACTTAAAAGCTTCTGCACAACAAAGGAGACTATAAGCAAGGTGAAAAGACAGCCTTCAGAATGAGAGAAAATAATAGCAAATGAAGCAACCAACAAACAACTAATCTCAAAAATATACAAGCAACTCCTACAGTTCAATTTGAGAAAAATAAATGACCCAATCAAAAAATGGGCCAAAGAACTAAACAGACATTTCTCCAAAGAAGACATACAGATGGCTAACAAACACATGAAAAGATGCTCAACATCACTCATTATCAGAGAAATGCAAATCAAAACCACTGTGAGGTACCATTTCACACCAGTCAGAATGGCTGCAATCCAAAAGTCTATAAGCAATAAATGCTGGACAGGGTGTGGAGAAAAGGGAACCCTCTTACACTGTTGGTGGGAATGCAAACTAGTACAGCCACTATGGAGAACAGTGTGGAGATTCCTTAAAAAACTGGAAATAGAACTGCCTTATGATCCAGCAATCCCACTGCTGGGCATACACACTGAGGAAACCAGAATTGAAAGAGACACGTGTACCCCAATGTTCATCGCGGCACTGTTTATAATAGCCAGGACATGGAAGCAACCTAGATGTCCATCAGCAGATAAATGGATAAGAAAGCTGTGGTACATATACACAATGGAGTATTACTCAGCCATTAATAAGAATACATTTGAACCAGTACTAATGAGGTAGATGAAACTGGAGCCTATTATACAGAGTGAAATAAGCCAGAAAGAAGACCAATACAGTATACTAACACATATATATGGAATTTAGAAAGATGGTAACAATAATCTTGTATACGAGACAGCAAAAGAGACACTGATGTATAGAACAGTCTTTTGGATTCTGTGGGAGAGGGAGAGGGTGGGATGATATGGGAGAATGGCATTGAAATACGTATAATATCATATATGAAACGAGTCGACAGTCCAGGTTTGATGCACAATACTGGATGCTTGGGGCTGGTGCACTGGGATGACCCAGAGGGATGGTATGGGGAGGGAGGAGGGAGGAGGGTTCAGGATGGGGAACACATGTATACCTGTGGCAGATATTTGATTTTGATATTTGGCAAAACCGATACAATATTGTAAAGTTTAAAAATAAAACAAAATTAAAAAAAAATAAATAGCAAAAAAAAAAAAAAAGGCATATATATGAAAGGGGACCTTGGAAGTAACTTAGTTACTAACAGACAAGGAAGTGAGTGAGTGAAAGTTGCTCAGTTGTGTCTGACTTATTTGCGACCCCATGGACTATACCATCCATGGACTTCTCCAGGCCAGAATACTGGAGTGGGTAGCCTTTCCCTTCTCCAGGGAATCTTCCCAATCCAGGGATTGAACCCAGGTCTCCCGCATTGCAGGCAGATTCTTTACCAGCTGAGCCACAAGGGAAGCCCAACAGACAAGGAAAATGACATCCAAAGAGTTGATTTAGTAGAGCTAAGGCTTGGATCACATTTGTTTAGGCTTCCAGTCTTATGTTCTTTCTAAAGAAGCACTCTGCTTTGTTTTATTAAGTGATGAATATTTGTTCATATTATTCAATTATTGCAGAGAACTATACAATCACTTACTTTTATAAAAGTTGGTTTCCATAAGATAAGTGAAACATTCACTTGGCTCATGTCAGACGGAATCAGGTTACACGTGATGGTGGCAAATTTACACGCACTGCAGTCCTGTTTAAATGCCCAGAGGTATAAATTAGTATTCATGCCATTCGATGAAAGATAGTATATTACAAATAGTCTACATCATAGTTATTTTTAGGTTGATATTGAATTTATTCACTTAGAAAGCATGAGGTAAAATGAGCGCTTGTCTTGCTAATTTGAATTTACCAGAATGGTGCCTCGTTTGATATCTTCAGATTTGGATATCATCATTTTCTTCCCAGTGTTGATACCAAAAGGATCCTGAAGGTTACTGGGTATGCAGTTGACGTTCTATGAAATAAAAACATGTCTTTTATCAGATGAGATATCAGAGGGAAAAATGACTTGAAAAATAATGTGAAGGATCTGTGAATGATAGACATTGCCAAACATGAATGATCCCTCTTGGTAAGTGTGCAGTAGAAAAGAAGCATAACTCTGAGGCACACACGATTACCTCGGAAGATGACCATCCACTTGGGTACAGTACAGGAAAACCATCCGACGTCACATTGGGAAATGAAATTGTCAGTTTAAGTTCTGGCATTGGAAAATGCCCACTTTTTCTAATCTACAGGGAAAAAGAGAAAAAGAAACGTAACCTTTTCTTCTTTCAACAGCAAGTTTTCTGTCTTACATAAGATTTTGCTTCTTAATTGATTAATTAAGTTGTATAATATTTTGAATCCCAAAATGAATGTAGAGGATTTTATGGCACTGGACAGAGAATTGGCCTTCCTTCCTTCCTTTCTTCTTTCCTTTCTTCCTTGTTTGCTGAATTCTCTAATCTAGGAAAAGTAAATGGGCCTAGAAAAAACTGGTAGCCTACATTTCAAAACCTTATTCCAGTAGTAGAGTGACAGGCAGTTATACTAACTTTCTGAGGCATTTCAGCAAAGGGCACAAATAAAAACAATAAAATATTCTTGATAGTATACATTTATTTCCGCTTTGTAAGAGAATTTCCTTTTTCATCATAGCCAATTCCCAAAGACACTGAGACCATCTTCTAACAATGCTGTGTTATTTCATTCTTTTGAATACAGACTTAAACCCGTCATTTGAGTTGGATGCTTTTTACTTGAGTAACAATAACTTGAGTCTGTATCTGTAAGTAGGCATGATCTAAAATGACAGCCTGGCTCAACTCCATAATTATTTACTATAATGGTTAGGAAAAGCTTGTTATGAAGGGTTCAAAAATAAAAATAAAGGTTGTAACATAAAACATTATTTATGGAGACATTAGTAGGAACACCGTAAGTTATGGTATAACACATAAAATGTAGCAAGAAGCAGGATGAGTTACCAATTTATTTGTTCAGTAAAGGAAATTATCAAGACAATTTTTGAAATAGTCATGTTATTTTTTTAAAAGTGTTTTTTGAGTTATACTAAAAAATGGAAATAAAGTCTATGTGGTTATAGGTAGAGTCTACTTGGTTCCTTATTTTCTCCTAGGAAGTCATTCTAACTAATTTGTGTCTTCTGAGGGAATTAGAGCTCTGGGTCTTTTAAGTTGCTTGAAAGTATAATTATCATCAATTTAAATGAAATTATGTTACGGCTTCCCTGGTGACTCACTGGTAAAGAATCTGCCTGCCAATGCAGGAGATACAGGTTTGATCCCTGGTCTTGGAAAATCCCACATGCGGTGGAGGAACTAAGCCTGTGTGCCATACAGAAGCCCTGCTCTAGAGCCCGAGAATCGCAACTGCTGGGCCCACGTGCTCCACAGCAAGAGAGAACCCAGGGCAATGAGAAGGCCCTGCACTGCGACTGGAGAGCAGCCCCCCTCTCCACAACTAGAGGAAAGCCGGTGCAGCCATGAAGACCCAGCCCAGACAAAATTAAGATCCCATGGACTGTAGCCCACCAGGCTCCTCCGTCATGGGATTCTCCAGGCAAGAATATTGGAGTGGGGTGCCATTCCCTTCTCCAGGGGATCTTCCCTACCCATGGATCGAACCCGGGTCCCCTGCATTGCAGGCAGATTCTTTACCATCTGAGCCACCAGGGAGGCCCCAAATAAAAAATTAAATAAAACTATCTTAAATTATAGATTTATTTTAATTTAAATAAATTATATAAATTTAATTTAAAGAAATTATAAAGGAAAATATGCTGGAATATAGAGATTAACTGTTGAACCAACATATTTGTATGTGTCTGTTAATACTTTAACTTCTAAACTTACAAATACCTCTTTCACAACACTAATTTAGAAGTAATTTCTTACCAAGTAGAAGATATCAATTTCGTTTCCAAGGTCCTCAGTAGAATTAATGATTTCAGGGACAGTCTCATTGGCCGCAATTGAAATATGGTATTCACTTGCAGAGCTTAAGAGAATTAATTGGAAGACAAAAAGTAAAATAAAACAAAGTGTAACTTTTACTTGACCTCATTTTTTCTTTCTATATACTAGGAATCCCACAATAAGTACTTCAAGAGATTTCAAATCAAACGCAAATTCTTTTACCCTGAAATCTAAAGTTAAATCTTTGAGGAGGGTGAGAAAGATTACAGTTTAATTCAATAGTTACCAATGCTTAAAATACTAAAATATGTATAATTTTGAAAGTAAAAGTTTGATGGATACATGAAACGTTTTCATGAATTTATTAATATCATCTACATTTAGTGAATAATCAGGCTAAAACCTAGTATTTTTAATAGTGCTGAATTTTAAGTAGATTTTAACAATTTGTTACCTTTTCACAATTTAAAGTCATGTATTTACTGTTAAAATATTTTTCATAAAAGTTTCATAAAACTTTCAATCTTTTTCATAAAACTCCATGTTCTTTGGATGAACTTGGTAGATGGAAATGTAACATAAACATATTTAAAAGCAATACTTCAGTTTAGAGAAGACAAAAAATACATGTTTGCCAAAATTTGATTTTAAATAAGTGAAAAATTCTTGGGATAAGTCAGTGTACCAAGAGAAATGAAAGTAAAAATATAGAAAACAGGGAATAGAATTAAAGGTTAAGATATATATGCAAAATCTACATGTGTATCCTACAATCCTTTCATTTTTGTGGTCTTTTATTAGTAAAACGAAAGTGCCATAGAAAATAAATTAATAACATGACAAGAGTCAGAATAAATGACACAGATTTTTGTACTTTTTGTACACAGTTCATATTTATTTAGCAAAAGCCTGGAGTCCTGCTCATGCAAGTTTACTAACATAACTGGTGTTTGGATAGCTTAGAAATTCTTATGAAAAAGGATGGTTTATGAATAATGGAGGAAATAAATTTTGTTGCTGTTTAGTCTTTAAGTTTGGCCACCTGATGTGAAGAGCTGACTCATTGGAAGACCATGATGGTGGGAAAGATTGAAGGCAGGAGGAGAAGGGGATGACAGAGGATGAGATGGTGGGATGGCATCACCGACTCAGTGGACGTGAGTCTGAGTAAACCCTGAGAGATGGTGAAGGACAGGGAAGCCTGCCGTGCTGCAGTCCACGGTGTCGCAAAGAGTCGGATACGACTGAGCGACTGAACAACAACAACAACAACAACAAGTTGATAAGTTGTGTCTGACTCTTCTGCAACCCCGTGGACGACAGCCCACCAAGTTCTTCTGTCCATGGGATTTCCCAGGCAAGAGTACTGGAATGGGTTGCCATTTCCTCCTCCAGGGAATCTTTATGACCCAGGGATTTAACCAGCATCTCCTGCATCACAGATGGATTCCTTATTACTGAGCCACCAGGGAAGCCCCTGAAGGAAATGAATACCTCTTGTCAGTAAACAATGATTTAATCTTGAATGTCCAGGATGGGCAGAATAATCAGATCCCACACAATGAGAATAAGAGCCAAGAAATATGTTGGACCTCTACAGACACTGCCCTTCATGAAGGGTTTCTGGGTCTTCAGCTTGCATTTAGGACTTAAGACTGAACTGCTAATGCAATTTGGTATTAGTAGCACCTCACATTTCAGATTATTTAGGATGCTGGTTCTCAATTTTTAGAGTGCACGAGAATCACCCAGAGGGTTTAACGCAGATTTCTGGGCCCCCTCCCCAGAATTTCTTATTCAGTACATCTGGGGTAAGGTCAGAGAATCTGCCTCGTTTTAAGAAGCTCCCAGGTGATTCTGATACCCATGTTCAGGGACCACAAGCTGAGATCCACTGGGTTACCGGAAGGCATCAACTTGAAGTGTGGGGTTCTCCTACCTGAAAAACTGTAGTCCAACTTCGTACTTTACAGGGATAGAAATGTTCACTTCATTATCAAAAAGGGTTTCAGGCGGCTCTTCACTGTCACTGGAAAACACAGCAGTCAGACAAATCATTAAACCGTTGGCTATTTAGAGACTTTTCTAAGCATTTGAATGAGAAGTTTATTTTGGTAACTAAATAAAGACACACACACAAAATAGAATTATTGATTTAAAAATTCAGTGTGGAGAGGGAGATCAGAGATGGATATTGTTAAAAGACCCTAAGGTGATTCTCAAGTGCGGCGAGGGTTGAAAATAACACTGATTTACTACAAGGTTTTGCAAACTTCTGTGTGAATAATAAGTATTCTTGGGTCAATGGTTAAATACACAGATTACTGGGCTTTTCTCCTAGAACAATATGGATTTAGTAGGCCCAAAGTAGGATTCATGAAATTGTGTTTTTTTATGTAAATCACACAGGTGATTCTTATTCATCACAGATGAGGCCCTTGTGAAAAGACGTGCTCCGGAGTACATAGCTGAGAATAAATCTAAAACCTTTGTCTTCTCACTTAATAGTCTTTCCAGGCCTTGTACTTGGGCTTCCCTAGTGGCTCAGACAGTAAAGAATCCTCTTGCAATGAGGGAGACCTGGGTTCAATCCCTGGGTTGGGATGATCCCCTGGAGAAGAGCATGGCAACCCACTCCAGTATTCTAGCCTGGAGAATCCCCTTGGACAGAGGAGCCTGGTGGGCCACAGTCCGTGGGGTTGCAAAGAGTCAGACATGACTGAGTGACTAAGCACAGCACAGCACATGCCTTGTACTTGGTGCTTATTTGTTGAGAACCTACTTTCCTCCCTGATTTTAGTAATAATTTCAGTTATATGTTATTTAAATGCATGCCTAGATATTTATACATTTATATGTACATACACATATCTCATACTCTCCTGTATTAAGTAAAAAAGCATGGACAAGTGCTATAACAGGTACCAACACTGGCTCTGGGGCCAGAGGGCCTGAGACTGTTCTTGGACATTGACCTACTTTGGGACAGTTGTTTAGTCTCTCTGTGCCTCAGGCCTCAGTTTCTTCATCTATAAAATGGGAATTTTATGATTAAATTCTTAATAAATAATAAGTGAGCAACAAGTGTAAAATGCTTACCATTGTGCCAAGGACATAGGAAATACTCAGTAAGTATTAATTTTTATTATTGTTATCACATATGCCCCTCTACCAAGTGACCAAGCACCTAGCATTTTGTCTCACAAAATGGGCAACGGGTACCCTTTAATGGCTCTGCTTATTCCCAAGTATATTAGCAGCATGATATGAGTGATGAGGCAGTGAAGGCAGCTCCCTGTCTTGGGTTATAGATGTATGTGTGATTGGGCTTTTGCTGTAAATGGCCCCTGCCTCTAACCCATCCCACACTGCAGCCCAGTTAACCTTTGAAAGAAACAGCTCTGTACATATGACTTCGCCCCTCAAAAACATTTCATGGCCTGTTCAACTAAGAAAAGATGCCTCATTTCGAAATTCAGTACTCACCATCCATGGTAAGACGTACGTTCCCTGCTTATCTGCCATTATTCTTTTGTGTATTCTCCTATATTTGCACTAAAATTGATCACCCAACATTCCCCCAAATAGATCTAGTGGTCTCCCTTTGTGTTCTTGCTCAAGCTGCACATTTTTTACTTGAAACATTCTATCTAACTACCCACCAACCTCTCTGAATTGCTACCCATTCTTTAAGGTCCTTCTTACTTATAACCTCCTTAATAAATCTTTCTTGGGTTTTCATTGCCAAGTAGATATAATTTCACCCTCCATTAAGTCTCCACACATGGCTTCTAGTTCTTTAATAAATTTTCCCTGTTCTATCCTGTCTGATAATAATTTAAATACTAGTCTCAGTCCCCTACTGTAGTATTCCCTTCATGAGGAGCTTCATGCCCTTATTTAAGGGACAAAGTCAGTATCTTGTCCACGTGCTGTGTGTGCTGTGCTTAGTCGTTCAGTCCTGTCCAACTCTTTCCCGTCTGACTTTTTGTGACCCCATGGACTGTAGCCCACCAGGCTCCTGTGTCCATGGGACTCTCCAGGCAAGAATACTGGAGTGGGTTGTCATGCCCTCCTCCAGGGAATCTTCCCAACCAAGGGATCAAATCCAGGTCTCCAACACTGCAGGCAGATTCTTCACCATCTGGGCCGCCAGGGAAGCCCAAGAATACTGGAATAAATAGTCTCTCCCTCTTTCAGGGGATCTTCCTGACCCAGGAATCGAACCGGGGTCTGCTGCATTTCAGGTGAATTCTTTACCAGCTGAACTACCAGGGAAGGCCTATTTTGTCCATAGTAGAGTTCAAATAAGTATTTGCTAAATTGAACTGAATTGAGTATACAGAATTAACTCATCCATTTAATTCATTTTCTCACTCACTCACTTTACATTTATTTGTAATTATTCAATTATTAGATTTTTTTTAAAACTGGGAATAAAACAACAAATGATAAAAGTTTACCTCAAGTTGCTTATGGTCCAGCGTACAGTTACTCTTAGAAAAAAGGTAAGTACTATTTCAATTTCCTTATTAGACTTTTGCTATTTTTTGTTTGTGTATTGTCTATACCATCTTTCAGAAGCTTTGACTGATTTGAATAAAATTTATTAAGCTACAAAAGGGTATCATAAAATTTTTAAGTCTCTTTAATGATTCAGTTGATTTTGATGGGCAGTCCATAAAAGTTTTTAAATTAGCAAAGCCTATAAAATTTTTAATGGATTTAAATTCAATTTGGCAGATATAAGTGATGTGTGATTACAACATGTTTTATGACTCATAGAACCAGTGGTTTAACCCAATTAGGTTTATTATTTCTATTAAATGAAAATTTCTCTATTTTGCTAATTATTCATAAGGATGATTTTGTGAAGTAAAGGGGTTCACTGCCTTCTACTTCTACTGATCACATAAAAGCTGTAAGAAGTTCAAGTCAGTCTATAGAACATTTTAAATATATGAAAGAAATTATTTGCAGGCATCCACATACACTCATGTACACACAGGAACCAACCTTGTTGCACTTAAATGAATGATCACATTTTCCATGAGATAAGATGTGTTAAACTGAAATAATATTTTGAATGTTACCTGTAAAATAAAAATATCTTTAGTAACAGATAAGAAACTAAAGTAAAATTTTTGCATTAATTAAAGTATTAAATCATATAAATATTTTTCTTTTTAAAATAAAATTGCTCATTTATTAATTAATAATGCAAATTTCATGAGTAAAGGAGAAGATATATGTGAAAACATCTTAACACACCAGAGATGTTACATACAGATCCAACACTATCACATTATTATATCCCACCCATTGCTATTTTTTCGTATTACCACTGTCTACCAGATCACAATCATAAACATTGTAATTATGAAATGGTCATTACTAAAGTCTCTTTAAAACAGAAACTTCAAGTACCAGCAACCATCTAAACACATCCATTAGAAACATTTATATTTTTGGCTTTGAGTATATTATTTTTTGTATCCAATTGCCACATGTATTTTCTATAATCTGCTTACCATTTCTCCTTTTCTTAGGAAAGGATAGCCAACTTTACATGTGATATTATGATTGGATTCACAACTGTCTTTTTGGATAGCCTAGGAAGAGAAAGTAAACAGAATTAGATCAGGTATGAAGGTGAAATACTTGAACTTGACTGAAATACTTGAATATATTGAAATACTTGAGCTCAGATTTCCCCAGCTGTGCCTTAGAAGCTGCCTTGCTTAGATTTCACAGTATAGTTTTTGGGAAAGTCTCAGAGATCAAATTGCCAACATCCGCTGGATCATCAAAAAAGCAAGAGTTCCAGAAAAACATCTATTTCTGCTTTATTGACTATGCCAAAGCCTTTGACTGTGTGGATCACAATAAACTGTGGGAAATTCTTCAAGAGATGGGAATACCAGACCACCTGACCTGCCTCTTGAGAAACCTATATGCAGGTCAGGAAGCAACAGTTAGAACTGGACATGGAACAACAGATTGGTTCCAAATAGGAAAAGGAGTACATCAAGGCTGTATATTGTCACCCTGCTTATTTAACTTCTATGCAGAGTACATCATGAGAAACACTGGGCTGGAAGAAGCACAAGCTGGAATCAAGATTGCCAGGAGAAATATCAATAACCTCAGATATGCAGATGACACCACCCTTATGGCAGAAAGTGAAGAGGAACTCAAAAGCCTCTTGATGAAAGTGAAAGAGGAGAGTAAAAAAGTTGGCTTAAAGCTCAACATTCAGAAAACAAAGATCATGGCATCCGGTCCCACCACTTCATGGGAAATAGATGGGGAAACAGTGTCAGACTTTATTTTTTTGGGCTCCAAAATCACTGCAGATGGTGACTGCAGCCATGAAATTAAAAGACACTTACTCCTTGGAAGGAAAGTTAAGACTAACCTAGATAGCATATTAAAAAGCAGAGACATTACTTTGCCAACAAAAGTCTGCCTAGTCAAGGCTACGGTTTTTCTAGTAGTCATGTATGGATGTGAGAGTTGGACTGTGAAGAAGGCTGAGCGCTGAAGAATTGATGCTTTTGAACTGTGGTGTTGGAGAAGACTCTTGAGAGTCCCTTGGACTGCAAGGAGATCCAACCAGTCCATCCTAAAGGAGATCGGTCCTGGGTGTTCATTGGAAGGACTGATGCTGAAGCTGAAACTCCAATTCTTTGGCCACCTCACGTGAAGAGTTGACTCATTGGAAAAGACCCTGATCCTCAGAGGGACTGGGGGCAATAGGAGAAGGGGACGACAGAGGATGAGATGGCTGGATGGCATCACTGACTCAATGGATGTGTTTGAGTAAACTCCGGGAGTTGGTAATGGACAGGGAGGCCTGGCGTGCTGCAATTCATGGGGTCGCAAAGAGTCAGACATGACTGAGCAACTGAACTGAACTGAACTGAACAGCATTCTAAGATCACTTGTCCCACAGCTCAAAAAAATGTGAGGTGCTTACAGCACCTCAGTAAGGATGGGGGTAGGAACGAAGCATGTCACACCAGCCCGTTTGGATCTTCTACTGAAAACTGGGAGGACTAACACCATCTGCCTCAGAGTCAGCAGGTGTTTGTAGGAAATTATCCACACCGGCAGGATGACCACGTGGAAGTCCACAGTGAATGGTCGTCACTGGAGAAGTGGGTAAGAGCTTGAGCTTGGACCTGGGACCACCAGGATTTAAACTCTGAGCCCTGCACTGTTAGCTTTATTCTCATCAGGACTCCTCTCTTCTCTGGGCCTGATTTTCCACCTACTGGGGGTTAGTCAAACTCTATCTCATCAAATTGAAACTGCCTTTGAATGTGAGACTCACCAGTATTTTACATACAACAAAAAGTAAACAATAATGCCACCCATAAAATAAGCATATCAATTGTAAAATGCAATTACAGAAGCATTAAAGTGTAAAAAGAGGGTTTATCTTAGAATCTCTGCAGTACTGTAACACCTTACTTGCAAAGGAATTAATGAGAATTAAATAAAGCTTACAGAACAGTATCTGACACATAATACAACTCAAGAAAAAACTATTATTATTAGGATTGTTATGGTAAATAGAAGTATTTAGAGAGAGGCCTCGTTGATTTCTCTGCCAACGCCATGAAGTCAGCTGAAGAAGACACAGAGGGTGACTTTCAATACAGGTCTCTTTTCTCAGAAAAATTCAGGGGTACTATTTTCCTGGCATTGCTTTGCTCTTTGAGATTTTTACTTAACATTCTTTACTGAGTCTAAACTATGTGGCAGTAATATAGGACATTTTTTAAGCTGATCTTAGTATCATGTTCCTGAGTGATATCCTAATAAATTGGAGAAGGAAATGGCAACCCACTCCAGTACTCGGCTGGAGAATCCCTTGGACAGAGGAGCCTGGTGGGCTATAGTCCATAGGGGTCGCAGAGTTGGACATGACTGAGTGACTAACACACAAACACACACACATCAGTGAAAATCTGAATTTACAGAACTTGGACAATTAAAGTTTTAATATTATATATATTAAGCATACTTGGTTTTAATATCAATCATATATAGTACTAATTCATATAAATATAAATATACATATAAATATACACAGAATTTTAATCCAGGGGAGTTAATTCAGAGATCATATTTAATTGCAAAGTTCAAATTTGGAAGTATTAATTAATCCTGATAGAGCATCTTATGCAGCTATATGTTACTGCCAAAATAATAATAAAAAAAACCCTTCTGTCATGACAATGAGACAGAGTTATTTAATACAACTCCCTTGCCAATGTAAGGATCATGCATAGAAAGTGGGGAATGGTATCTTGATTTTTATGCACATAAATGTTTTGTTATTGTTCAGCAAATGTACTGCTCCTTCTCTGCCCTTCTGTTAAACTCTTTTGACTTTTTTTTTCTTGACTTAGTCTCAATTTCAGTGATGTAAGTCTTCTGTGAAGCCTACAGTTTTGGTACATCAGCGATCCTTTCTGGATACTGAATCCAAGAAAAGTCATACACCTCTAAAGAAATACATCAAAACAAAAACTTAAAAAACAAATTTGGTCCTTTCATCATTAGTAAGTGCTAGTTTTGTACAAAATGCTTTCTAGTCTTCTAAAATCAATGTAATAAAAGTTACCACAGTAGTTTGAAAAGTAGGTTCAATGCATGATTATTACAAGAATAAAATAAATATAAAACTGAAGGTTTACCTCAATTCCTGAAAAAATTAGATTTGGAGAATAATTCACTATGGTTCTGGTGTTATAGGCACTGTCCTTTTTATTTTTGACTGTGAGGCTAACATTGAACTTATCATTGTGGGACTTGACAATAAGCAGGCCCTTTTCTGTGGTGGATACATCCAAGGCAAGGTCCGAGACACATTTTTCCTTGTTTCCACAATCTTTGGCAAAGGGAATCTGAAATGGTCACAGAAAAGCATTTTTTCAAAATTTAGCTAGGCATTATTGAAAATTACCTATGAACTTGCATAAAAGAAATGACATATTTCCAAAATAAGCAGATCATAAAGAGAGCAGATTTCACTGCAGAAATCATAAGGAATTTTTATAGTTGTTCCTATAATTTATAGGGGAAAATTGTAATTTTTACTTTTGGCTATAAATTTTTCCAGTCTTTTAAGGAATGCACAGTTTTCACAGATGTTTTTCACTGGTTTTCATCTGCCAGAACAGCAACGGTTTCAAAGAAATAAGTCAAGTACTCCATGATCCAAAGTTATGAGAGAACACTGTAACACTCAACTCTGATCATGAGATTTTCTGTTTAAAAGAATCAAGTACTCAAGATCATAATAGCTTCGGTCAAGCGGGTAGAAAAAGATCAAACCACCTAACTGGGCACTTTCCTTGACTCCTCTTCTTCATTCAGCCCCTCCCCCTTATCCAACCCATCACCAAGAACCATCCACTCTACCTCTGTTCTAAATACCTTCCACACCTCCTTGCCTCTGCATTTCCACCTCTATCTCTAGCCAGCTCTTCTTACTTGCTCCCTGAACTAAAGCAACAACTCCCTGACTGGTCTTCCATACCCACTCTTGATTCCCTCCAAACAGTTTCCACCTTGCAGCTGAAGTAACTCTTAAAAGAACCCCCAAAAATCCAGTGCTATCACCAAACCAACTAAAGCCATCAAGAGCATTCCTCGGCTCTTCAGGAACGATTAAAGTCTGTGCAGTGGCACAAAGTCCTGGTGATCTGGCTCCTGCCTGTGCCTCCTGTCTCATCTCACATCACCTTCTGCCCTTGCTCTTCAGCTTCAGCAGCACTGGTGAGCTTAGTGAGTTTCTTTTATGTGTCTGAACCTTAGCATGGAAACTCTTCCTGGAACACTGCCCTCTCCACTCCTCTAATAGGATGGAAAAACCTTCCTGTGCTTCAGATCTCAACTGCAGTGGCCTAAGTTCCAGGGAGGCTTGGGAAGATCCCCTGGAGAAGGGAACGGCTACCCACTCCAGTATTCTGACCTGGAGAATTCCATGGACTATATAGTCCATGGGGTCACAAAGAGTTGGACATTACTAACTTTCACTTTTCACTTTCTAATCCTTGATACCTCAGTGTAGCATAAGTTCCCTTTGAGCTCTGAAGTTCTCCTCCAGGGCATGTCCTGTAATGACTACCTAATACTTGTTTCCTAGGTTAGAACTGCAAGTTCTGATGCCTGGAACATGAAAGACACACAGTAAATATACTTGTAAGGAAGGAAAGGAAAGCAGAAGATATGTGCAGGGGAAAATGAATTTCTCTTCCCAACTCCATTAGTTGGAGAAGGGAATGGCAACCCAGTCCAGTATTCTTGTCTGGAAAACCCCATGGGCAGAGGAGCCTGGTGGGCTACAGTCCATGTGGTCACAAAGAATCAGACACGACTGAATGAGTAACAAATCCCATCCGTGCCACACTCACAATCTCACTCTTCCGCAGTGATCAGACAGTAGACTGAACTTGGAAGCATAAGCTAGGTGAGCACAGTTTAGTCCCTTCCTGTGTCTTCTGCTGTTGGGGCAGTGGTGAGCCCACGAGGAAGCATACATCACATTTCCATTCTGCAAGTTTTACAAAGTGGGTCCCCCAGAAGGCCAGAGGTTAGTGAGCACTGCTAATGACCTATTTAGTTACCTGTGGCCTAAGCCTGGCTCTGTAGGAGGACCCCCATTATACTCAAACCATGCCCTGGAACCCAGTGTTCATTAGTAATAAAGGGGAGTTCCAGTTGGCCAACTCATATCTTTCTTTCAAGTGCTCCTAAATTCAGAAAAGATAAAAATAGGTGTCATTTGTAAGTTCCCTTAAACTCCAGCAAAAGGAAGTTAGTAGAATTGAGAAAAGTCTAGAAAAATCTAATTCCTTTTTTAAAAAAATTAAAATAATTGCTTTAGGCTTGTGTGTGTGCATCTGTTTATATGTTTCAGGTTTTTTCCCCAATATATTCACAAATAGGCATTCTAAATTTTAAAAATCTGACTTACATATTCATGTACTGAATTTGGTAGAGAATCATCAAGAACAGGCCCATTTTCTGGATCGGTAAGATTAAAATCCAAAGTTATTCTCACAGAATCCCGAAAGTCATGCTTGTCCTAGAGGTCAAAACACAGAACATGTCACTGGCATCATATTTCTTGGGCCCTGTGATGGCTTTCTTCTCCTGCCCCATGGGTCAGGCTTATTGTCAGGCTTATTGTGCTCCTGATCTGACATATGACCTGATCAGGCTTTTGCTTCACTAGAGAGAGACTGCCCTTCTGCCTTGACAAGAGACACTTCCGGAACACAGAGGCTTCCAACTGTAACCCTATGATTCACGTCCAGCTTCTCAGACAGGCCTGTTGGAATGATGGATAGGTTGTACTTGGCCATGTCAGGATGTACAGCTCCAAGCTACTTGCATAACAATATCATTTCTCTTGAGACTTTGAGCTAAAAAACACTATGTAATACTTCTAGGAACATCTCTCAACTTCAAGAGAAGCCCTTCTTTAAACTGAGTTGCATTTCTTTAATATGATATATACCTTGAGTTGTAAGAATTTTATAATGTGAAAGGATATGAAAATAATATGGATGTGATCAATATTGTTTTTATTACCATCAGTGCCAGCCATCATTTATGGCATGGCCAAAATTATGAGCTTTATACACATTATTGAGAATTATTTCAACAATCTTCCAAGACACATAATAATTACAATCTTTATTTTACGGATAAATAAATAAATAGATAAATAAAATAAAACTTTATTTTACAGATAAATAAAACTAAGAGACTAAACCACTTTGTCAAAATTACTCAGAATGTAGGTAAGCTGGGCTACAAATTCTCTCCTGGCTGACTCCATAACAAACGTTAAAGTATCCATCAAAATCCAGAAGTATTTTGCAAATTTTGAAACTAGTTCATTCCTTTCAATACCAGTGCTTAGATATAGCTAGATGCTAAATTTTTGGAGAAATATATACAACAGTGAGTAGGTTGGAGGCACTGCCAAATCTGGTTTCACACCTTTTCAAATTTTATCTAAGTCCTAACTCCTAAAGTTTCAATTCTGATGAAGCAAAGAGAAAATTAACTCCATTTTTATTTTTCTCACCATAGACTGAATTCAATGTTGATCAAAAAAGCTTATCTTGATATATGTCGTGAGGAATACTGACTTGAAAATCACTGAGGAAGAATAAGCATGGCACACCAGCTTGCATATCTTCTGTCACTTTCCTGCCCCTGGCTACAATATTTTCAAAATATGAAATATTCAACAGGAATAATGAAATAAGTCACAAGTGGGGGCAAATAGGCTTATTTCATGTAAAATTCCAAGATCATGTTCAAGCCTCTAAGTTTCAATCTCCATTACTAAAATCAGTGTTTTCTCAGTACATCTGTTCTGCTTTTCTTTTTCTTTAGTGTCACATACATTTTAAGAGACTCTTGCTCCACGTACACAGTGATCCAATAAAATGCATTTCAAATGGTTCAAACTGGCTTAGCAGCCATCTCTAGAGGTTAAAATTTTGCTTTCCAAGGCTCCCTCACCCACTAAAATAGAAACAGGTAGCATAAAGCTTACAGATGATGGAAAATGCCAGATATTTTCCCTTCAGCCTAAAGTCAAAGAGTGAAACACGTAGTTCCATGGACAAAAACAGACCCCAGAAAGCATAAGGCCCAACAGTTCCCCCTCAGGGCATGTAACCACTGAGCCGCAATTGACAGACAAGGCCTGCAAAAGTTCAGTGATGCTTTCAAGTTGAAAGAATGAATGAATGAAATGAATAAATGAATGAAATACAAGATCTCTATCAGCTGGTACACCGTGCCTTTTACTGTTCCATAATATATGGATGTCTGATAACATACAGAAGGAATATGAAAGATAGCTTTATGATACATATTTGGAAATTAGAAAATCAGATCTGTGATTTTCTAAGAAAAGTGAATAAAGTTTAGTTCATGATTTGTACTTTGAAGTAAACGTAAGATTGACTGACTTGAAATAAGGCATCTCTATTTTATTTTGATCTGGAATAAGTCAGCTATTATATATGATTTACTTGCCAACATGTAGAAGGAATGCTTAGTGCATTCTGACTCTCGAACTGTGATGTTTCTTTGAATCTTCCTCTCTTGAGTTCCAGAGAAAAAACTCCGTGATATCTGTCTTAGAGAATCTAATGTGACACGGTACTGCATATCTATAAAAATAAAAAAAGAATAATTGGCAGACATGCTTATTTGGGGTTATTATCATATGATCCAGCTCATTAATATTATAGAAAAATCTCTAGAGCAACCAGTTAACATGTTATTCAGCATCTTCACACTACTGTAGTACAATGGTATGTGAAGCCATGAAGATAATCTTGAGGAACTCTAAAGAACTCTCCAAGTTTGCAAGGCTTTTAATGTTTAATTATACTTATTTTAAAATGTAGATGTATGTTTACACACACCTACCTACATACCACCTAATTTCTTGACCATGTCGGTATGTTTACTGGGTTTTCACTTAGTTTTTTTTTTTTTTTAATTTAGAAATGTTAGACCCTGTTTAGAATATTGACTATGTTGTATTTCAACAGAGGCAAAAATATACATTAATGATATTTTAAACTTACATTATAAAAGATGTCATTTTTGACTATTTAAAGGATATAATAAAATAAGCTAAATAAATGGAAGTTAAAAAAAAATAAGCATACCACGATAAGGAAAACAAGTTAGGCCTTATACTTTATATGAAGGCAGCAATCTTATTTCCTTGCTTAATTACTATATAAAAGTAAGACAAATAATGTTGTACATGATAATGTAAGTCATTATTTTACATTCCTATAGCTCATTTATCTTCCAGTCAGAGGTCTATTGCAGATCATAAATAGGCACATGTAGTGCAAGCTAAGAAAAATAGATTTTAAGGATTAATCATTTTTCTCATTCTACTTATATTTGGTTTGCAGTCTAAACTACTATTGGGCAGCCAATGATCTTCACAGTTTTGGCTCCAGCTTATTTCAGTATCATTAAAAACTGCTTTAGGAATTGTAGAATATAGGCAAAAAGCGGATACCCAGGCTGATGTAATGGCCTGAGAACACACACACGGGATCTGTGTGACCCTAAAAAACAAGGGTCACCTTCTGATTGGAGCAGAGATCTCAGGAAGGTGGGGGCATTCAGGTCCTTTGTAATACCAGTCTTACTGAAGAGAGCCCAGTCTTCAACTCTGCCTTAGGATTGGTGTCTCCTTCTCTCTCTTTCTCTGGCACTTGATTGTTCAGAGTAAATAGGAGAGCCAGAGGAGAAATATGGAATCCAACTATGGAAGGCAACCAAATATAACTATGTAGTTTCTGCTCCAGAATTTACAGGTTCCATAACCCATTCCTTCTACATTAGAATTTTTTTCAAGGTTCAGTATGTTCACAGAGGCAATGTGATGTAAGATTCCTATCATCGAGGGAAATACACTATCTTACGGGATTCATCCTGTGGGAGCAAATAGAATACACTGTCCTCCTGCTCCAAAGTACTTCTGTATGTGTGACACTTACCAGCTTCATAAACCACGTTTTCTTTGGACTTCAGTTTCACATTGAAACACACCGTGGCATTTATACACACCGTTTCCTTTCCCTCCACACGGCAGTTCTTCTTTTGAATATTCACTTTATTGGGTTCAAAATTCATGGTCACTTTAACGACAGCCACATCTCGAGACCTGCAAACACATAAGCCACAGGGGATCACTATTTATTTTTACATTTAATGCATGCCATCCTTTCGGGAGTGCCGAGTGAGTGATCTGAGATGATTCTTCTTTGTGTGCAGCGTGGATTCTCAGGATGCCTTTCACTCGTGACGCTTTGATACAGAAGAGATTGTACCTGACGTTCTGAAGACACCCTGGTTATTCTGGAACCATGTTAGGCATTGGGTTCTGAAGGGTGGCAGAATATGTCACCCTAAAATACGACTATAGGAGTTCAGGACACGCCTCTGCAAAGCATGCCACTTTGGTATACTGATCATTTGAACTGCGGGCACTTAAAATACAACAAATGCTGAAAGGCTTTCTAAGAACTCCAATTAACTGCCTAAAGATGCATCCTCTAAAGAGAACTCAGTTGTCATAAATCCTTTCCCAGGAGTGTCATTAACCAGAGAAGATTGACTTGTCACAGGAGAGGAGGCTGGAGTGGACACCACACCCGGAAAAACTTTGTTACAAACTGTTTTACCTTCCATCTATTCTTTTAAGGGCCTATTCATCTTTCCTAAAAATCATCCATTTTCCCTAGGAGGCCTACATCTCCCTTTCCTTTCCCTATTAAGATAATTTTTAAGTGTGAATTCTGAGCTACCTCAGAGAGTTATTCATTATCTCCCATGTATACATGAGGTATATGTGTTCTAATAAACTTCTGGGTATTTTCTGGGTTTTGTTTGTTTTAGTTCGTTCCGTTAATCTGTCTTTCATTACAGAAGTCTCAGCTAGGAAATCAGAAAGGTACAAGGAAAATTAATCTTCATTCCCTACAATTGATAGGCCAAGGAACTGTAATTGCCTATGATAGAAAAGAGATGAAATCAAGTAGCCAGGTGCAACCTCAGAACCAAAACCATATTTTCAGCACCTTTGAGTTTGTTCCCAACCTGGGAAGAGTCCAGAGGACCCCTGGACAACTTTGGTAAACTCTAATACTTGTCTGTTCTTCTTGTAGGGTCAGCCCTGCTCCTGTTTCCAGGAAAGAGAAGCAGAATAGCGCGAGAAGCGCTGTGCTATTTATTCTTATACACATGCTGTTTATTATTCACTTACATTTTAAATTAACTTTCATAACAAGACATATTATTTTCTCTGTTTTACATATAACCAAGACTTTGAGAGATTATTTTGTCAGAAGCTGTCCGGGGATTTAAACTAGGATTTAAACCCAGTCTTTCTAATTCCAATGTCCGGTGATTTCCACTAATCCAAAGTGAGAGCACAGTAATTCAAAATTAGGCAAAGAGAGTATATGGAGCCTGAAGTCAATGACCTCAGGCTTAGAGGCTTAGAATGAAGCCAGTATAATTGTTAAATACCTTTATCTGGCTTTTGCTTTGCAATCAGATTGGCTCTTAGAATCCGCCTGCCAATGCAGGAGATGTGGGTTCAATCCCTGGTTGGTAAGGTGCCTTGGAGAAGGGAATGGCAACCCACTCCAGTATTCTTGCCAGGAGAATCCCCTTGGACAGAACAACCTGGTGAGCTACAGTCCATGGGTTGCAAAAAAGTCAGACATGACTTAGCGACTGAACAGCAACAACGATCTTGTGAATACATAGGACTCTGTTTATGTTTTTGCATTTAAAAAATTATATATTTTTTCTCTTAAAACAATTTACCTATAGAAAATATGAAAATATAATAAAAGAAACAAAAAAATACAAAACAGTTGTAATTCTATCACCCAGCACTAATCACTATTCATATAAATACATATATATATAGAGAGAGAAATAGAGAGAGAAGAGAGAGAGAGACACACACACACACATACACACACATATATGCATATATAAATACTGGCCCAAATACATATATAAGCATACCTACTTAAAAAAATTACAAGCAACTTTCCAATATTTTTGTTTTTATTAGAATATTATGACAGTCCCAGGGACAGAGGAGCCTGGTGGGCTGCCGTCCATGGGATCACACAGAGTCAGACATGACTGATGTGACTTAGCAGCAGCAGCAGCATACTGTTCCAACAAATACATGAACATCTATTTATTACATCTATTTATTCAAACTTCTCTTATTGGATATGTATCTTAACTCCTTAAAAAAAATCTAAAACCTACAGCATTATGATTATTCTAAAGATCATACATCTCAAATCATAGATTTTATCTTTAAAAAAATTTCAATTCAGTTCAGTTGCTCAGCCATGTCTGATTCTCTGCAACCCCATGGACTGCAGCATGCTAGGCCTCCCTGTCCATCACCAACTCCTGGAGCTTGCTCAAACTCATGTCCATCGAGTCGGTGATGCCATCCAACTACCTACCTCATCCTCTGTCATCCCCTTCTCCTCCCGCCTTCAATCTTTCCCAGCATCAGGGTCTTTTCCAATGAGTCACTTCTTCCCATCAGGTGGCCAAAGTATCGGAGTTTCAGCTTCGGCATCAGTCCTTCCAATGAATATTCAGGACTGATTTCCTTTAGGATAGACTGCTTTGATCTCCTTGCAATCTAAGGGACTCTCAAGAGTCTTCTCCAACACCACAGTACAAAAGCATCAATTCTTCAGCGCTCAGCTTTCTTTATAGTCCAACTCTCACAACCATACATGACTATTGGAAAAACCATAGCTTTAACTAGATGGACCTTTGTTGGCAAAGTAATGTCTCTACTTTTTTAATATGCTGTCTAGGTTGGTCATAGCTTTTCTTCCAAGGAGCAAGCATCTTTTAATTTCATGGTTGCACTCACCATCTGCAGTGATTTTGGAACCCTCCAAAATAAAGTCTCTCACTGTTTTCATTGTTTCCCCATCTATTTTGCCATGAAGTGATGGGACCAGATGCCATGATCTTAATTTCTAATGTTGAGTTTTAAGCCAACTTTTTACTCTCTTCTTTCACTTTCATCAAGAGGCTCTTTAGTTCTTCTTCACTTTCTGCCATAAGGGTGGTGTCATCTGCATATCTGAGGTTATTGATATTTCTCCCTGCAATCTTGATTCTAGCTTGTGCTTCTTCCAGCCCAGTGTTTCTCATGATGTACTACTCTACATATAAGTTAAATAAGCAGGGTGACAGTATACAGCCTTGACGTACTCCTTTTCCTGCTTGGAACCAGTCTGTTTTTCCATGTCCAGTTCTAACTGTTGCTTCTTGACCTGTATACAGATTTCTCAGGAGGCAGGTCAGGTGGTCTCGTATTCCCATCTCTTTCAGAATTTTCCACACAGTTGTGGAAACACAACTGTTTGTTGTGATCCACACAGTCAAAGGCTTTGGCATAGTCAATAAAGCAGTAGATGTTTTTCTGGAACTCTCTTGCTTTTTCATGATCCAAAGGATGTTGGCAATTTGATCTCTGGTTCCTCTGCCTTTTCTAAATCCAGCTTGAACATCTGGAAGTTCATGATTCACATACTTTTGAAGCCTGGCTTAGAGAATTTTGAGCATTACTTTGCTAGCCTGTGAGATAAGTGCAATTGTGCGGTAGTTTGAATATTCTTTGGCATTGTCTTTCTTTGGGATTGGAATGAAAACTGACCTTTTCCAGTCCTGTGGCCACTGCTGAGTTTTCCAAATTTGCTGGCATTTTGAGTGCAGCACTTTCACAGCATCATCTTTTAGGATTTTAAATGGCTCAGCTGGAATTTCATCACCTCCACTAGCTTTGTTTGTAGTGATGCTTCCTAAGGCCCACTTGACTTCACATTCAGGATGTCTGACTCTAGGTCAGCGATCACACCATCGTGGTTATCTGGGTCATGAAGATCATTTTTGTACGGTTCTTCTGTGTATTCTTGCCACCTCTTCTTAATATCTTCTGCTTCTGTTAGGTCCATAGCATTTCTATCTTTTATAGTGCCCATCTTTGCATGAAACGTTCCCTTGGTATCTCTAGTTTTCTTGAAGAGATCTCTAGTCTTTCCCATTCTATTATTGTCTATTATATCTTTGCACTGATCACTGAAGAAGGTTTTCTTATCTCTCCTTGCTATTCTTTGGAACTCTGCATTCAAATAGGTATATCTTTTTTCTCCTTTACCTTTAGCTTCTCTTCTTTTACTCAGCTACTTATAAGGCCTCCTCAGACAACCATTTTGCCTTTTTGCATTTCTTTTTCTTGGGGATGGTCTTGATCACTGTCTCCTGTACAATGTCAGGAACCTCTGTCCATAGTTCTTTAGGCACTCTGCCTATCAGATCTAATCCCTGTCACTTCCACTCTATAATTGTAAGGGATTTGATTTAGGTCATACCTGAATGGTCTCGTGGTTTTCCCTACTTTCTTCAATTTAAGTCTGAATTTTGCAATAATGGGGTAAAATTTTTAAAAAAGAACACTTTAAGGCTTTTTAACACTTTAGTGACAAAGGCCTGCTAATGGGTTTTAACCATTTACCCTTTCACCAGCAATTAATGAGTGAATGAGAGTGTATAGTTTAGATTCTTCAGGCATAAGTTTGCCTTGACCTCTCCCTACCCCACACCTCCTCTCTGCTCCACACAGATCTTTATAGAATCTACAGCTCAGTCTAGCCCACAGGATTGGGCTCTCCTGGACATCCCTGACTGCTGAGTGGGCCTCTGTTTTTCGCCTGCCAGCTGTATCCACTCTGAGTTCCCTCTTCAGCACTGCCAATCTTGGTCTTTGTGTTTTATTGTGCTGGTTTGGTCCATTTTGCTATGTGATGTCAGGAACCCAACTCTGTTATTCTGGCTCATCAATGATAAAGCCTTGACTGGGGGCAGGAGAGGCCAGAAACAAGTTTTCAGGGCTTTGAAAGTAGCCCTTGACACAAATTGGAGAATAAAAGTTGCCCTTAAAACATGTGTATATTTTTTAATACAAGGAGGAGGATACAATAAATATTTGTGGGTAAAGATTATCCTAATGAATTAACCCAGAATTAGCAGTTCAAACAAAAACTAAATGTATTTGTTCTTCCCGAAACTGGTGACTTCTGGTTTGGAGCCTTGGTTTTCAGTGGTCTTCCCCAAAAGTCACAGATCATGCTGCCTAGCATTCTCCTTTTCTAGGCATTCTCCTTTCCTTCTGCTGCATGGTTAAAAGTTTTAAAAAAGCATAATAGTTCCTCTCTGTGTAGTTCAGTGTACAACTTTTATTTGACCTTTAGTTCTTAAGGATTATCTTAAATTATGACAAAGTCATATTTTTCAAGTCTCTATCTTCACCTCTTTCATAATTTTCTTTACTATCTTTCTATATAAAGTTTGAAAAAAGACCATCTGAATTGCACTAAACTAATGATTAATTTGAAAGAATCAACATATGGACTTTCCATCAAGGCATAGGTGAAAATATTTTTTAATTTATTAAATCCTTTTATATGTTTTAACAAAGTTTGTGACATTTTTCAAAATTGTCACACAAATTTCTCATGAGGTTATTGATATTTTATTGATTTTATTTACATTTTTATTTGAAATAATCACATTTTAAAAAATAGAAAACTTTTGAAATTCTTTTAACTAGTTAAAGCTAGTTATTAATGCCATTAATTAATAACATATTATTTTATTAATAAGCTAATTAATTGATTAATTGGCATTAGTGAACATATCTGACTATTGATGAGGATGTTACAATTAACTGAAATTAATTTGGGGATGCAGGCATTTTAAAGACTGAGAGAAGACACTATTGTAGATGCTTTTACACTTGACCAACAATATAATCAGTGATGTGCAAATGTCTAGTTCTATGCACTATATAAATGAATGAAGAGTCAGTTATCCCTAAAAGCTTGTAAGTAAATTTAGGGAAACTTTCTTGTTTATATACAACCTGTATGAGGCCTTCTTTTCCCCTATCCCCTCCTCTAAGCAGAATGACAATCACATAATAGATAACCCACATTAAGAGTTGATTCTACTTGTTCTTTTAATACAGGTGCTTTATTTTTAAGATTGATCAGTTTCTCAGATTCCCAAACTGCATAATTTTTTTCTGAATATGGGAGCAAAAAACAGAAATGGACATTTTGTATACAAACTCTGATCATACTCTGAGGTCTGGTTATTTAGTCACTAAGTCGTGTCCCACTCTTGTGACTCTATGGACTGTAGGCTGCCAGGCTCCTCTGTCCATGGGATTTTCCAGGCAAGATTACTGGAGTTGCTATTTCCTTCTCCAGGGCATCTTCCTGACCTATCTGTAAAATATTATCATTAATAACTGGATGTTATTAAAATACATGCCTGCCAATGTAGGAGACATAAGAGACTGGGGTTCCATCCCTGGGTTAGGAATATCCCTTGGAAGAGGGCATGGCAATCCTCTCCAGTATTCTTGCCTGGGGAATCCCATGGACAGAGGAGCCTGGCGGGCTACAGTCCATAGTGTTGCAGTCTGAAGTTGCAAAGACACGACTGGAGCGACTTAGCACACACGCACTCAAGCGAGGACTCAATAATGTGTCATGTTAATTTGCGGATGTTGTGGATCAGATTAATTGGATGTTATTAAAATACATACCAGAAGAGGGCAGCACCACCAAGGCCCCCAATAGTGACATCAGTCAGACCATCACCATTTAAATCCATTTCTCCGTGAATAGACTGGCCAAAAAATTTCAGTGTCTCGCCATCTCCCCCTGATGGAATACGCTGTGAAAATACCAACAGAGAGTTTTTAATGTCAGAAGAGTCTCTTGAAAAACCGTTTCAAATAAATCTGAGAACTTGGATTGGTTGACAAAAAATTTAAATGAGAGATCTTTTGGAAACCTGCCCAAGAGGCCCCTCATGTGGGGACAAGAAGAATTACTCAGATGTTCCCAAAGGATATTCTTTTTATAGTGCAGACAAAGTCATCTCAGGGTTATTGACACCAGAGAGGGGGAAAAATATTATATAACGTCATCTTGTCTAATCCTCAAGGAAAACATTATGAGTAATTGGCTCTGCTTTCTAGTTTCTGTTCAATTCCATTACACAGAGATATATAAGGGTACTGGAAACACATCATACAAGCAAGAGGGGGAGTGGAAAATTATCCTAGGGTCAATTTGGGGTTCACTGAACTTTGAGCCTGGGTATAAAGAATACATTCCATCAAATACATTTTTCAATATGTCATCTTTACTGTCTGTCAAAAATGGTACTAAAAGTCAAGAGCATAATAGATTCTATTTCATTCACATGTATCCACAGTGTTGGGAAGCACAAATGAATAGGGAGTTCTCATGCACATTATCATACATAATGTGTTTGGCATCTGTACTTCCTAACTTAGCTCAGGTTCAAGCTGATAGCATTTTAACAGAACCTGATGGCAGGGAGTCCTGACAAACTCTCCCTAAACTTGGAGTCTCCTTATCCTATCTTCCACTTGAATGTCATAAAATTTAAGAAGCCAAATAAGGCAAAGCAAATGAAAACATCTTTCAAGCCTAAAGGTTTGTGGTTCACTGGAAATTGTTTCCTTATATTTTTCAGCAGAGAAATCAGGAGTTATTGACCCCACTGCTTCTGGAGGGCTTGATTCAGTTTGATTCTGGATCATTCCATACACAGGCAGCACCTCTAGTTACCATAGCAATGAATGAGCACATTTCTCACCTATTCTTGGGAAAGCATTCTGCCAATAATTAAACAAACTCAACTCTAATATTCTTTATTGTTTTTGTTGCTTAAAGCTGCATCTTGATTTATCATCATTTTACAAAACAATTGCTGAAGAGAATCTAGTCTACTTATTAATGATTTTAAAATCCTTATTTTTATATTGCAAATGCCACTCCATTAAGTTTGAGGTATTGAACCGGAATGAATAATGTGAAGAACACAAGAAAGAAACTCCTTCTTCCAGTACCTGATTACATCACACTCCAACAGTTAATATTGCCTGTTTCCAGTTATGAAGTACCATGAAGATTTTTAAAAGAAGCAAATCACTTATTAAACAGATCGGAGTCTTGTTAGTGAAAATATATTACTGAAATATGCCCTTTATTTTGTTTTTCACTATTAACGTCATCATGACAATGAAAAATTAAGGACAACTTCACAAGACATGAATAGATTTTGAGAATTCTGTTGACTATGGAGACAAAGAACATTTACAAAATAAAAAGAAATAACCGTTGTTCTGTTTTTCTTTTCATAAGTTAGAAAAGTAGTGAATTCTATTTTATTCATAAGTAGTTGTTCAATGTCCAATTAACTATGGTTACTTAAAAACAGACAATTGCATTAGAAGAATCCCTTTAAATTCTTTTACTTTTGTCATACATAAAACACTTCTGTAAATGGACATTTTTCTCATGTAGGAAAAAGTTCTAATTTATATATTAGGCTCTAATTTATAGAGTCATTAGCTGACAATAAATTTAAATCAAGAACAATAGAAATCCCCTGCAGGTTAAACTTCATTATTCAGAGTTTTTACAAGAGGGATTACTTGGTAGAAAATTATAAACCTTCAGAAGTCCAAATTTATTTTTATGAAAATACAGCAATTTAATTCATAAATATAAAATTAATGTGATTTTATTATAAAAACATGGGTACTGAATATAAAAACCATTTCTTCTCCTTTATTGGCTAAATCATATAATTACTATTCTCTTACTCAGAAAGTGGTACCCTGTGTTTAGGATCAGACACACTGTAGTTGGTAAACAGCATCGTTAAAAAGTGCTCTTTTGTTTTGCGTTTTTGCCATTTCAAAAGATCAAGTCAATTGTAAAGCAATTATCCTTCAATTAAAAAAAAAGATTAAGTCATGAAGACAAGGCATATGACAACAGAAAAGAAAAACTAGACAAAATAAAATATCTAATACAAGTAATTCTACTATGAAGAAAACTTAGAAATCTAGTTTCCCAAGAGTCAGAAGAAAAAATTAAATAGTTCGTGAAGCAAGACAGGTAATGCCTGGTATTGAACCCACTTATCAATTAAGGGCAAGAATCACAGGATTAGAAACACACGAATAATATAATAAACTGATGCTTTCTCAATGACTGATAAAATTTTAAAAACCCCATACATTGCTACTGACTGTATGACTATATACCATTACTGTATTTTGGTAACATCCACGCCTGTTACACTAAGATAATAAATAAACGAAGAAATCTGTAGGCTTCACTTCTTACTTGTGCATACTCCTCCCTTATAGTCTTGCCACTTCCGTGATAAATGTACACAGCTCCTCCGTGATCATCTTCCAGGGGCGCTCCAATCACGATGTCATTAAACCCATCGAGGTTGAGATCTTTCACAGCAGCAATAGCTGTTCCAAAACGAGCCCCACATGGCTCGTTTCTGTTTTCCTTTGTGCATGAGTTGTGCTTCAGAGATGAACAACAAGTCTGCTTAATGGGTTCCAGGCTCATTTGATATTCAAACCTTGTCTGGAAGAAAGATAAACAGAATCCTTATGGATTTCTGTCATAACTACAGCAGAGCAAAGTTTTAAAGTATGTACTAAATCAGTGCTATTAAAGATCATTTGTACCTGAAGGGTAAAGTTTGCAAAATTTCTTAAGACTTGTGTCTATCTGAGAGCAAAGTGAGAAATTTCCACAGATTATAGGAGTGTAGACAAGGATGTACTGAGGCTTTTAATGGAGTCTCTTTTTAATGTAATCAAATGAGTATATAATTCAACAGCAACTTTTTAAAGCTGAAGAGCTGAATTTTTAAATTCTCATTTTGTGTCACTATCCTTTCTTTACCTATTATTGTGTTTTCGGAAAAGTCTCTCCATATGCTTCCCTATAAAGGACGGAAATGATGAACAGGAACACAGTTTCTTGGGAAAAAGGGAAAAACAGAACAGGACCAAAAAATGTTGACAGGAGGAATCAAAAAGATGATAGGGAGAAAGACACATAATTTATGATTTAAAATAATTAAATGGAGAAGACTAAAAATTTAACAAGCTAAATAGATACATCCCAACTCTGCTGTAAACAGCAAAAATTCTTCTAATGAAGAAGTCAAGAATTATTTCACTTAGCAAATGATGTCTGAGGCTATGATCAGAAAAATAAAAATCTCACTGCAGCTGAGTGAAGTATTCCTAAGCCCACAGCAGTTTGCTCAGTGTTTGGTGTGACCGCCATAACATTCACTACTTCTCTGCAGTCTTTCCTCACTCCTCCCTTTACACACACACGTGTGTGCCCATGCACACTCACACAGAGCTTGAACTGTTAATGTGACCCACTCCTAGACCAGAGCTCACAAATGGTTGCCCTGTGAATTTAACAATTTAGTGAAATGTATTTATCTTTATTCTATATACTCTTAATAAAGTTCACATTTATAAGCAGAAAATATCTGTTTGAGTTATTTTGCTACAATTCTAAATGTTCATTTAGAGGCTGAGGGGTTAGTAAGGTAGATTAGCCCCGAAAGCTTCTTTGTTCCTTTTGCAGAGTGAGTGAAAAATTAGAACATTATTAACTGAAATTTTAAGAAACAAAGAAAGAGACTTTCCTGAATTTCTACCAAAGTAACCGTTACCTGATTCAGAGCGTAGACATACACTTTTCCTTGTTCTTCCTTCTCTCTTCCCATGAACATGGGAGCCCCGACTAGAAGAATGTCAGTATTAGAATCTTTATCAATGTCAATTGTCGTTAAAACACTTCCAAAGTAGGAACCGATCTAGGACACAAGACAAAACAGAACAAAACATTCTGATAAACATCAGAACCTCTCAAGGAAACTAAAAACCTGCATTTCTCTTATACCAATCGAGAAGAGTATCTGGGATTCAGATGCCAAAGAAAATGAAATACAGAAATTGATGCTACCTGAGAGCTATTGGTTCTACATGAAGTTAATGAATATGAGTCAGTTCCATCCAGGAGGATGAGCAGCTGTCATATTAGAGTCTGTAGCTTGAGAATAAGAGTAAGGATTTTCTTTGGATTTTTACCCTAACTTCTCTTCTGCGTGAATTAGAAAAGACCAGTAAGAATACAACAATTTTTTAAATGAAATGAACAATACAGGGCATTTCCCAGTGGCTTCAGTATATGCTTGAATACAGTAAAGTGAAAATATAAACTGAAATACACCACAAGGAATTGAATTGCCTTGGAACATCGGGGCAGCATATTTTACCTAAGAGTCTTAGAAGACTGTCTGCTTGACAGAATGGCTAAGTCTTGTCCCAGCAGCCACGGGAGGTAGAGGAATATAAAAGGATTGCTGGGGGACCACGGTCTAGCAGGATTATATGTTCTCTTTAATGACAGGAATGAGTTTTAGGGAAATCCAGGGTACTTGTGCTTCACTAAGTGCAATAACTTTTCCAAATATTGACTTGTGTTTGAAATTTGATGCTTTTATAATTTTCTCTTTGAAACTTCCTGTCTTGGCCTCTATGATGTTACTTTTGCTCTTCTGGTTCTACCACTATATTATAGATCAGCCTTTCATATTTACAACTCCTTTCTCTCCTTGCATCCCCTAGATTGTGACCTCCCCTAAGTTCAGACCTGCAACTATTCTCTTCCCTTAGATAATTAATCCTTCCCTAACAATCCCCACTATCTTAACTGGCAAATTTCACTCCATCCTCTGCAAGACCCCCAGTTCTACAATTTTACACATTGTTAGACATTTAGACAATTGCTAGACACTGGTTTTTTGAATGTCCTTTTCTCACAGGTTTATGAAGGGTTTAAAAAGTCTTTGCTTTTTAGATTGAATTAATTACAAATATAACTAAAATTTTTTAAGATCTGACAATATTTGCCCTTCATTCTTACATGGCAATAGCCATCCAGAGTTGAGCCGGGGCTAAGCCACAAGCTGCCCAGGCCTTGGCTCCCACTTCCTGTTGTCTTCTGCCCAGCAGCTTTTTAATTGGCTCTACCTCCCTGCCCCTTGCAACCATTTGAATTTGCGCTCACTGTTATAGAAAACATGTCTAAAACCAAATACCACTAAAAAAAAAAATTTTTTTTAAGGCTTGAGTTGCTGACATTTTAATCATGGTGCCTTCTTTCTCCCAGACTTGAAACTCAAATTTTTCATGATTTATATCATTTGTGATACTCTCCTCAAATGCTCATAAGTATTTTTTTTTTTTTTACATATTTTACATTTCCTGGTTTTTAGACAACTAATAGAGTGATAACAGATCTAAGGGGCTTCCCTGGTGGCTTAGTGGTAAAGAATCTGCCTGCAATGCAGGAGATGCAGGAGATGTGGGTTTGATCACTGGGTCAGGAATATACCCTGGAGAAGGAAATAATGCACTCCAGTATTTTTGCCTGGGAAATCCCATGGACAGAGGAGAGTGACTGCCTATAGTCCACGGGATCACAAAGAGTTGCACACGACTGAGCAACTGAGCATGCAAGTATACAACAGACCTAAGATGTCATCCAAATGATTTATTTTACCATCTTGTCAATTCTTCCTTATTTATGTCTGCCACATCCCTTCCTTTTCCACTTTTATTGTTGATCTATCATTTCAGGTTCTTTTCACCTCATCCTTGACCTCCAACAAGAGCCTTGTTTTTATTGTTGATGCATTTTCTGATTATGGGCAAAGGGCTAACAACACCCTCTCACCTGCTAAATGAGAATCTGACCTTTGGCTTACTCTAACTGTGTAATACGATGAGAGAAGGATTTCAACTACAACACTTAGCAACATTGAGTGTGGTTACAAAACCTCTGATTGGGATGTTGCATTTAGGCTGGGGGGAATGATAAATACTTGATGGAAATAATATATTTTGGGTTTCCTAGAAAGCAGTGACTCTTGAAACTTCATGCCTTTAACAAGACCCAGGGAAGCTATGTCTATGGTGCTACTAGAAAAGATCTTGCCTCCTGTAGGGCTTTAAAGCCAGGGCAGCAACTGCGCCTGCTTAAAGCATCTGTCTCTTGGCAGCTCAGCTGGGTGCCTGTCAGGGTTCCTGCAGGAGAGGGAGGCTGGCACTGCCCTGCCCTTCTGAGTATTTCATGTGTGTGTGTGGGGCGGCGGGGGGGGCAGGTAAACTAGAGAGTTGGAATATTTAGTGAAGCCCAAGAATGCCTCCATCCCATGAGGAATGTAGAATAAAACTAATACAATCTCATTCTAGAATATTTGGAAAATGCAGAAAATTATGAAAAAAGGAATAAAAATTACTTAAATTATCACAATTTAATAACCAACAATAGCATAGATGTTTATTTCAATTAAAAATATTTATATATAGTTATGTTTGCATATTACATATATAGTTTTTCTTAAATTACTTTTAATATTCAATATTATCAAAAGAGAATTCTCTGATTTTACATGTTACAAATTATTTCCCATCACCTCCAGGAGAAAATCTGAATTCTGAACTCTACCTACCACTCAAAACCTCACACAATTGGGACCTACTTTTTTTAACTGGCTCTTTCTGCCTATCTACATTGTCTTTCCTCTAGACTAGCCCACATTTTATCTCCTAGGAAGACTTTCTGTACCAATCTTAGCTTATGGCTCTTTCCATCTTCCGAATTTACTATCTGTGGCACTGGCACTTCCATACTTCTTACTGTCTGAGATTCCTTTTGCATTTATTTATATGTCTGTATCTACATCAGTATCTATTTTTCTTACCTCTATCTCCATCCAGCTGAAATATCCTGATGCCAAAGATGCAGATAAGTTTATATACCTCCAAGAAACCTAACACTAGACCTTATATACCATGGATGTTGAATATGGGTGTGCTGTTTTTAAAAAAATTTAGGACAATCAGATCAGATCAGATCAGATCAGTCGCTCAGTCATGTCAGACTCTTTGGGACCCCATGAATCGCAGCACGCCAGGCCTCCCTGTCCATCACCAACTCCCGGAGTTCACTCAGACTCAGGTCCATCGAGTCAGTGATGCCATCCAGCCATCTCATCCTCCGTCATCCCCTTCTCCTACTGCCCCCAATCCCTCACACCATCAGAGTCTTTTCCAATGAGTCAACTCTTCGCATGAGGTGCCCAAAGTACTGGAGTTTCAGCTTTAGCATCATTCCTTCCAAAGAAATCCCAGGGCTGATCTCCTTTAGAATGGACTGGTTGGATCTCCTTGCAGTCCAAGGGACTCTCAAGAGTCTTCTCCAACACCACAGTACAAAAGCATCAATTCTTCGGTGCTCAGCCTTCTTCACAGTCCAACTCTCACATCCATACATGACCACAGGAAAAACCATAGCCTTGACTAGACGAACCTTTGTTGGCAAAGTAATGTCTCTGCTTTTGAATATGCTATCTAGGTTGGTCATAACTTTCCTTCCAAGGAGTAAGCATCTTTTAATTTCATGGCTGCAGTCACCATCTGTAGTGATTTTGGAGCCCAGAAAAATAAAGTCTGACACTGTTTCCACTGTTTCCCCATCTATTTCCCATGAAGTGATGGGACCGGATGCCATGATCTTCATTTTCTGAATGTTGAGCTTTAAGCCAACTTTTTCACTCTCCACTTTCATCAAGAGGCTTTTTAGTTCCTCTTCACTTTCTGCCATAAGGGTGGTGTCATCTGCATATCTCAGGTTATTGATATTTCTCCCGGCAATCTTGATTCCAGCTTGTGTTTCTTCCAGTCCAGTGTTTCTCATGATGTACTCTGCATAGAAGTTAAATAAACACAGTGACAATATACAGCCTTGACGTACTCCTTTTCCTATTTGGAACCAGTCTGTTGTTCCATGGCCAGTTCTAACTGTTGCTTCCTGACCTGCATACAAATTTCTCAGGAGGCAGATCAGGTGGTCTGGTATTCCCATCTCTTGAAGAATTTTCCACAGTTGTATTGTGATCCACACAGTCAAAGGCTTTGGCATAGTCAATAAAGCAGAAATAGATGTTTTTCTGGAACTCTCTTGCTTTTTCCATGATCCAGCGGATGTTGGCAATTTGATCTCTGGTTCCTCTGCCTTTTCTAAAACCAGCTTCAACATCTGGAAGTTCACGGTTCACATACTTCTGAAGCCTGGCTTAGAGAATCTTGAGCATTACTTTACTAGCGTGTGAGATGAATGCAATTGTGCGGTAGTTTGAGCATTCTTTGGCATTGCCTTTCTTTGGGATTGGAATGAAAACTGACCTTTTCCAGTCTTGTGGCCACTGCTGAGTTTTCCAAATTTGCTGGCATATTGAGTGCAGCACTTTCACAGCACCATCTTTCAGGATTTGGAATAGCTCACCTGGAATTCTGTCACTTCCACTAGCTTTGTTCGTAGTGATGCTTTCTAAGGCCCACTTGACTTCACATTCCAGGATGTCTGTCTCTAGGTCAGTGATCACACCATCATGATTATCTGGGTCATGAAGATCTTTTTTGTACAGTTCTTCTGTGTATTCTTGCCATCTCTTCTTAATATCTTCTGCTTCTGTTAGGTCCATACCATTTCTGTCCTTTTTCGACAGAAATGTTCCTTTGGTATCTCTAATTTTCTTGAAGAGATCTCTAGTCTTTCCCATTCTGTTGTTTTCCTTTATTTCTTTGCATTCATCGCTGAAGAAGGCTTTCTTATCTCTTCTTGCTATTCTTTGGAACTCTGCATTCAGATGTTTATATCTTTCCTTTTCTCCTTTGCTTTTCGCTTCTCTTCTTTTCACAGCTATTTGTAAGGCCTCCCCAGACAGCCATTTTGCTTTTTTGCATTTCTTTTCCATGGGGATGGTCTTGATCCCTGTCTCCTGTACAATGTCATGAACCTCATTCCATACAATATATAATTCAATTTACACAGGAAGAATAGGAATGGATTAATTTAAAACAACAAGTTTGAAGCTTACCTGTTCTCCATTGAGTGTCTGGAGAATCCTGATGTCTCTGCCCTCCATTCTGTAGATGACAACCTGGCCTGTGTGATTGTACCTCGGCTGTCCAGCAATGTAGAGCACATCTCCAGGAGTAGTGGCAGAGCTTACTGTGTAACCTAACAAAAGAGAGACGCCAGATATACTTGCTGGCCCCTTAAGAGTCTGCATGGAATAAATCAAGATCTATTTTAAATGGCTGGGAGAATCATTTTTATATGTTTATATGGACATCTCTTTTTTTGAAAATAAATGTTTTATTTAATGCAGGTAAATTTGTGTTGGTTAGAGCTGTTAGTTTGTTCCCTGATTATCTACCACAGTTGCTTCATTCTGAAATGTATTTCCCTCCAAACCTTAGATTTTCACTGTTAAAAGGCAAAAATGATATAACAATGACAGAAAAACACACATACATACATACACGTACACAACTCTAGTAATCTCAACCTACTCTTCGGTAATAAACCAGCTGTATTTCATTTGGATGCATGTGCTTATGCTATAGAAATTGATAATTTTATACAGTTGGAATCATAGTTAATGTAAACCTTTTCTGTATCATTGTCTAGGTTTTTAACTGTAATTTCAAGTGGCTGAAGCTTATTTATCTGAATTAAAGTAGAAATGCCTTGTGTGTAAACCTCAGGACCATTTCCTGATGAAATGGTGGAATTTACATGGTTTTTACTTTTTTGGCATAACACTTAAGTCTGCAAAGACATCTTTGAGCACTTACTTTTTTTCTTTCTTTTGGACTTTTTTGATGACAAATTTCAAGGAATAGATTACCAGATCAAATTTTTAATGGTTCTTATAACATCTGACAAATTGTTTCCAGAATATTTGTACTAGTTCATTCCATGAACAGCCATTGGAGAGGGTAGTTTCACCAAAATTTCACAAACATTAGGTATATAATTATTTAAAATTGTGGGTGCTCTAATAAATGTTAAACAATATACCTTGCCATGATTTTAATTTTCATTTGTTTGATTAAAAGTGAGCTTGAATAACTATCTCTCATGTTTAATCATTCCTCTTTTTAATTGAGCTTTCATGCCCTTTAAAATTTTAAAGTCTTTAAGACTGATTATTATTAATTTTGAATGAAGAATTAGATTTATTGTTTGTATGTCTAGAGAACAGAGCTAAACAAATAGATAAAAATTACCATGTGCAGATTTCAACTCTACCAAAGGAAGAAATGTTCTAATAACCAGTGCTGGCCACCACTGGAGTAGAAGGCAGATTATTTTTCCAAATGCCACAGAATAGCATTCCTTACTGAGAAAAAGATTATATTGATAATTTACTTACCAAGTATTTTACCATAGGATAATACTTTTACTTTTTTCCAAAACTTTAAGAGAGAAACAGAGGTTTTGTACTCAAATATATTTATTTTTACAAATGCTAGGGGAACACAATTCCTCAGCCACATTTTCTTTTGTAAATACTTTTCTTACAATTTCATTGCTTCATCTTAGAGCTTTTTTTTTAAAAAATTACTATACATAATAGACTGTATTCTTTTCCAGACATGTTATGTGTTATATTTTTATTACTAACCACAATATTGCTTAGAAAATAAAAACTTTAGGGTAATGTTTATATAAAAATAAAATGGAAAAGAAAAATGTACAAAACAAAGGTTATTTTATTTCATGTAGGTCTCTTAGAAATATTAAGAAGGGAGTGGGGCGAGAGTGTTAGTACACATGGTTTTTTTTTTTTTTTTTGCAATTTCAGAGCTATGAATGCAAACTGGTAAAACAATCTTTAAAAAATAAGTTGAAAATTATGTTTGAGGCTGGAGTTTTTTATTATCTAGTTGACTTTGATGATGCACACTTGATAACTAAACTACTAGCTGAAACCTTCACAGGGCCAGTAACAACCCAGGCAGGTATTCCTGGCTGAAGCTTGGGCGTCTAAAAACAATAACAAGAGAGCAAGAAGGAGGACTCAGTGAAGTCTAATTTTAATGCAAGGAAAATCATTATAAAGATTTAAAAGTTTATACCACTTTCTGAAAAAGAAAGGCACAGAACTGAAGAGAAAGGAAAATTGATGACATAGCTCTGTGTGTGGATTTATGAAGAGTACATCCTGTCAGCTTTCATGATTCACTTCTTGGGAAAAGTGCTAGAATCAGGTGAGGTAACGGGAAACACAGGATCTGTCTTGATTTCATGTGTTTGCCTCACCTCTTTACCTTTCCTCTTGAATCAGTCTGGTGTGATTAGAAATCAGCAAACTGTGGGTCGGGGAAGCAGGGAACAGGATCTTGCCTGTGTTTTCACCAGCAGGGCCACTTGCTCAGTGCATATTGGCAAAAGCCAGTTGCTGGGTTACAGAAAGATGGGTGCATAACTGTCCTGAGGGAGGTTCCATGGCTGGTTCCCGCTGCTTTCTGATCATTATTGGTTACTATAAGATTTTTAATAGACTGTCTACCTCCTACTTACCTTCCTTCAGAATTTTCATAGTCTAACAACTTTCAATCCACACAGATTGGAAGAACACATTCAAACTCTTCTTAATGTGTAAGCCACACAAGGAAACATTTTGAAACCTTAATTTTAGATTTGGAATAATATTTGGGGGAAAAGCCATTTTTCTCCCTTGATCTCTTTCTGAGTGCTTTTCCATTTTGAAAGAAATCTTACATATATTAGACTTTATATCAGCAAAATATCTAAAGCACTAACCTGTGACTAAGCTAATAAAAAGATTTAAAAAAATCTTCAAAACAAACAAAAAATCATTTTATTACACTGTCAACAATATACGCCCAAATTTCCTTTTTTGGGCAGAGAGGAGTCATATATTATAAATATGTGGTCAGGAGTGAAGGTTCTCAATTTTTTTTGCTTGCAGCAGTATCTTTCAGTCTTGAATTCTCTAAGTCTGCTTTAAGCAAACCATTAACCCAAGGTTTTTGAGAATAATAGATTTAGACTTCTTTAAGGTTTTTTATTTTTAAAAAATTTAATCATATAATCACTCAGAATACTAAAAATAATATAGTTTTATTTATCAAATAAAGTTATTATTTAATATATTATTAAATGTGGTGTTAATGTGTGAACTTCCTTAGAGTAGTGACAATGTCATTCACATCTTTGAGGATGTCAATATCTTTGTGCACAATATCTTTAATGTTGTAACTGTTCACTACTAATTAGTAGTAGTATTAGTATCAGCTACTCTTAGTAGCTATATAATATACTTGTATTAGTTTTCTATTGCTGCTGTAACAAATTACCACAAACTTGATGGCTTAACACATCACAATTTTATTATCTTATAGGTCAGAAATCAGCCCTAGGTCTCCCTGCGCTAAAATCATGGTGTTAGTAGGGCAGGGTTCCTTCAGATGCTACAGAGAAGAATCCATTTTCTTGCCCACTGTGGCTCCTAGAGACCACTCACATTCCTTGGCTTTTGGCACCCATTTGCCATTTTTAAAGCCAATAACATTAATCTCTCTGACCATTTTTCTATGGTTCTGTCTCTCCCTGTCCACATCCAGGAAAGCTTCTCTGATTTTAAAATCTCATGTGATGAGATTGGGGCCAACCAGGTATCCCAGGCTAATCTCTCATGTCAAGATCCTTAGCTTAATCACATCTGCAAAGTCCCTTTTGTCACATAAGATCTAAGTCTGGAGATTAGGACATGGACATCTTTGGGGTCTATATTCTGCCTATCATAATACTAATAAGAGGAATAATAATACAACAATAGACAACACCTATTGGGGGTCAACTCTCTGTCACAACACTAAGTACCTTACAGGGATTATTTATGCTCATATTCATAACAATGCAAATGTTATATACCTGTGTATGTAAACTATTTTTTATAAATAAGAAAATCAAGGCTTTGAGGAATAAATTAATTTGCCTAAAGTGATAACCAGGGGCAGAGTTAGAAAACAAAGTCAAGACGCCTGTGACCTCAGAGTACCTCTGTACTGTCTGACTGCATACCTAGGGCCACAATCACTTCAAGTCACTTCAAGTATGATGGGATCAGCAGCTTTATAATTTTTATTTTCATGTGCATGATGTTCCGTCAAGTGGATTTACCATTTACTTCACTATTCTCATATTTTTGAACATTTAGGATATGTCATTTTCCTCAATATTACAAGTAACAATACAGTGAAAACAACCATTCCCTTGGCATTCTTAAATAACTGATTTTCCCTTTAGGCTAGATCCTCAAAAGTGAAATTTCTAAGTCCTTATGGTGTAAACATTTTTATGAGAACAAATGTTCTCCAATTCTTCTATCTAGGATGGAAAGAAACCTCATGTTAAACTGGTTCTAGATTTCAAGGTATTTTACATATTAACAGAACAGTCTCAAAGATTCATAGGACACGAAGAGCCTTTAGAAACTATCTAACCTAACCTCCTGTCCTCTTTTTAGGTATTCTGTCTCATAGCTCCTATTATACCACTAGTGACTGGGTGGTTCTGTATTGTCTCTTATCCAAAACGATAAGCTTCATCAACGCAGGAATAAATTTCCCTTATTTACCTGTTACCCTTAATTTACAGCTGAATATTTGACACACTGCAGGCACTTATTATTTGTAAGTGTTTTCTTGATCAGCCCAGAATCAGCATTTTGGTGTGGTGAAATGAACACTGGAATAAAAATTTAAAAACCTAGATTCCAGTTTCAGATTTGCCATAGTTAACTGTGATATAATATTTCTAGTATTCAGTTTCTTAACTTGGCAAATTAGATGTGTACCAATTGCTTTCTAAAATCTCTTTTAATGCTAAAACTGAATATGAATTTTAATACCAACCCCTTTATTTTACATCACAATCCTTCAAGTATTTAAAAGACATGCAGGGTACGCTGTTTTCTAACCACCATTTTTTTCAGGTTTGGTGGGGAGAGGGATGGGTAGATGGGGATTGTTTTCAGATTTATAGTCTTTAGATAATTTTTTACTGGTGATTCTAGTTCAGCATTTTCTTTTATAATGTGTGATGCTTAGGACAAAGCTTAGAGTATTCTAGCTGCTCTCTGACTAAGGCAGAATGAAATAGGACATTTATGAGAAATAGACTAGACTTCTGTTAGTGCAGTTCAACAACGTGTCTTAAGGGGATTTAGCACTCACATTATACCTGCTGCTAACTGTCATATATTTTTAATTACCAAAACTCCTCAGACTCTTTATTCTTCTTAAATTCTGTTGCCTCTATAGCTTTAATACATGCCCTCAAATAAAAAGATGTACAGATGTGCCATTAAAGAGAGAAGAGAAATGCTCCCCCGATATTTGTTAAGTGAATAGAGAGAGCTGGGAAACCATATCCTGAGGGTCCTATCCATCCTGTGCGTGTGCGTTAGTCACTCAGTCATGTCCGACTCTTTGGGACCCCCATGGACTGCAGCCCACCAAGCTCCTTTGTCCATGAATTCTCCAGGCAAGTATATTGGAGTGGGTAGCCATTGCCTTCTCCAGGGGATCTTCCCAACCCAGGGATCAAATCTGGGTCAGGAGATTGCCTGCACTGCAGGCAGATTCTGTACCATCTGAGCCACCAGGGAAGTCCTTCCATCCTAGGCCCTCCCAACTGCTTACTGAGATGGACCAGTGATGGAAGAGTCCCCTGGTATCCCCCAGACAGCTCCCAGCCTGGCACAAATTCAGAATAAAGTGACACCAGACATGTACCTCCTCATTCTAGGCAAGTCTTTGGGAAATCATTACATTACTGGGCTTCAGTTCAATATGTATCTGATTGTCAGCAAAGATATTAAAGAAGAAGTCATATGACATAACAAGTAAAATGTTTACCTTCCAAAATTAGGACCCATAGAGAGAAACTAATGATAAAAAATATTTAAGAGAATATGGGAGTCTGGGCTTCAGGGTAGCCTAAGTCAAGTTTTCTTTTTCTACCTTTGCTTCCTGTTCACTGGGTCTGAAGCATTTGGTGACATTAACGAGAATACCAGACACAGAGAGATCTCAAAAAGAGTGAATTTCAGTCCAAATCCCTCCCTGTGTAGACAGTCCTTCTGAGAAAGGCCCCTCATATTCTATTATTTTTACTAAGGTTACTCAGAGGCCTGGAAACTTTCATGGGTCCTATAAAATATCTAACTTGTAGAAGTGATCTCTTTTACAAAGTCTGCCTATCTAAGTAAATAATGCTAAAAATTAAAAAAAACACAAAACTTTTCTAAAAAACCAACTTTCTATCAATTACATCCAAACTTTACCTAAATAAGAAGCAAGAGGTTCATTCTTCTTTGTGGACTCAACATTAAAGGTTGTGTTCTGGGGAATTACGCTTTGATCAGCCTTCTGCATGACAACTGTTCCATTCCAATCATAGGCTCCTACTGCTCCAAGCATGATCCAGTCCTGATATCCAAATAGAGAAAACAATGATATTTAACAAAAATAGTAGTGTAAACACGTACATAGCATTAATAGTATGATAAGTACTGTTCAAAGAGCTTTACATATATTAAACCATAAAATCGTCCCCAAAGCCCACTGGGCTAGATTCCATTATTACCACCCCCATTCTACAGAAGAGGAAACTGAGGCAGAATAAGGAAATTTCCCTAGGTTATACACTACAATTGCACCCTGAAATGTCAATATTCCTGTGCAGGGACCATGGTATGAGCACCTTTTCTTCCATCTACTATAAAGAATGTATTTTCTAATCTTGTCTTTTTGCTTTATGGCTGTTAAGAATTCTGGGTCTTGAACATGGACTTCTGGTAAGACCCTTGAATACTTTGACACTGAGAAAAAGATACATATATTTAGCAAATATGTTAAATTAAATATTTTATTTAGTTAGATGTATAATTACAGAAGGAAGACCTCAAGCTGATTCATGATTATCAGTACAGTGTAGTGAGCTATGGGTGTGATAACATGTTTTCCTAATAAGCCTGTGAAATGCTGTTTCCTTTTTTTAAAAAAATTATGACAACTAATAACATTATTTTTTTCCTATTAAGAGTTTTCTTTTCCATATCCATTTTTAAAGTCTTTATTGAATTTGTTATGTGGTTGCTTCTGTTTTATGTTTTGGTTTTTTGGATGTGAGGCATGTGAGATCTTCTTGACCAGGGATCAAATCCATACTCCCTGCACTGGAAGGCAAAGTCTTAACCATTGGCCCGCCAGGGAAGTCCCCTCTTTCCCATTTGGATTATAAACTACATGGTCTGAATAACTGCTCATGTCATGAACTGCAACTTGCATCTGTAATGCTGATGTCTCAGTGTTGACTTTGAGAAAGGAAACCTAAAAAAAAAAAGATGTTTTCTACCAAGTGGTCAATGTACCTGTGAATAATGAGCACTGAAGCCAGTCTGAGACATTTCCATCTCAAAAGATGCTGCCGATTGGTCCACAGTAGCTGTAACAGAGGAAGAGAGTCGCCTTTAGCACACTACTCATTTGCAGAAGACAGAGACCTAGTACCATCTGTGGTTTTGACCAACCAGAACTTCTAGCATCTTTAGAGCATTTCCAGTGCAAAGATTTCTCAACCCCAAAATTCCTAGGCAGGGCTGGGTAGAGGACCGAGAGGGTTAGCATAAGGGCTGTGTCTCACATTCCTGACAGTTTCCCCACCCTTGTTGGAGGGGCTAAGAGGTCTCCAGTCATGCTTCTGTTCTTGTACTCTGTCTGTGTTGGAGCCTATGGAGCTTGGGATCAACATGGTTGAAAGCTCTGTATCATACCCTCATGCCCTGGGTATCCTCCTGCGATTAGGCTAAACTTATTAAAATGTCAGAGGGCCAATAACATTTGATTCACATATTTAAAGAGGTTTCTTGATTCTACCAGCCTCACTGTATTTCCTGTGGTATATCCTCTCAGAATTCCACTGTTTGATAAGGGGTTTAGGGACTCTGGTTTGTATTTGTCCTGATGTCTGACTGTGGGTGTCACTCACAAATCAGGAGGAGTCTTTCTGACAGGACTCCAGGCCACATGCCATTCAACCACACATTTTTTTAAAGATCCTGTACCCATTTTGAAGCTCATTACCGAAAAACAGAAACAATCCAGAGCATTCTTTGGGAGTGTGCTGCTCTCAAAGTATTCACCAAGCCAAAGCCACACCCTCCTAAGGGGATTAAGGGAATGCTGATTTATTTGCTTTCAGGAGGGAATTACGGGTTTATTTGGCCTTGCTGATAAGTTAAAAATAGCACATAATTCTTTAAAAGTCGATCTACTCTTTCACTGAGGTATGAGAGCAATCTAATTTGTGAACTCAAACTTACTTACTAGTTATTTTACCTGTATAAAGTTGTTAACAGATACATCAGTAATTGCCTTTTAAAGGACTAGATTAAATGGAGAAATCAATCAAGAATTCAACTATGTCATTTTACTCTCACATACAAATTGTCCTCTAATTTAAATGACTAAAATGCATTTTAACTTTAATTTGAAACTTTATTTTGGTTTCACAATGGGGTAAGATGCTTTACTATTTATCTCTGCAAGATCAAAGAATGAAGTAGTGGGGACCTACATATTTCCAGCACCTTCCCCTGCTGCTGCTCTGTTTACAACTGAGAACAGACAGAAGGAAGTTCTGTGGAATTCTGCCTGCTCAGGCTTCATCCTGGTGAAGCACATCATGCATCCTTGAACTTCTTGTTGTCAACTTCTCCCTGGACTTGCTCATGGGCTTTTTCCAAGGGCTTGATGGGAAAAGGGGACATTAGTTTACCCATTTTATTGGGCAAAAGCTGGTGTGTTCACCTCACTAGGAGGCACTGTCCTTTGGGCAAGCATGATTTTCACACTTGCTGCTATTTGCCATCTAAAGATAAATGTTGATAGGAAATGGAGATTTCCCAAGTAACAAGGAAAGGTAGCCCTTTTGGATCTCATTATGAAAAAAATCAGAAATAAACTAGTAAAAACACTGCTTTTGGTTAGCCCTGAAAGTATAATGATAAAGATATGGGAGACATTTTTAAACCTGAGGAGTTCCTTATAAGATGATTTCTTTTTTAAATATGGAGGTACTTCTTGGAGTACATAGCTGCTCCAATGTATAATCTTTATCTCATGGTGTGGTTAGGTTAGAAAGTACCTGAAAATGTCATTTAAAGCAGATGAATCGCTCCTCCATCCAATACCTCATATAGGCTTCATTCCTACACATCTTAGGTTATATTTACTTACTTAAGATGAGATTTAGAAATGTATTATAACTGTATTATGTATTTAGATTGTATTATGCTCAACTAAGTAATTTTTCTTTTAAATGATTCTTTCAGATTGTTTTTATTATACCTGGTCCATGTTATTAAAAACTGAACATGTACAAGGACTTGGAAAACCCAATATAGTTCCTTAAGGCCAGCCAAAGTCATAATCCAGCATATTAGTAAATGATACTTGGCTAGCTGTTGTGACACCAAGGCCACTTAAAAGTGACTTGTACACAAAACACAGGAGAGCCAAGTTCATTAGAAGCAGCTGTGACTTTAGACTAATAAGGTGAGTGTTCTGTTTCTAAAGGCACAGGGTAAAGAAGCCAGGGCAGAAGGAAACCAGAAAAATTCAGTCTGGGTGGGCTGTAGATCCCCATCATCGCTGAAACAAACTTCTTCCTTATTGGTTGCAGTCCAGTCATGAAATCAACAGGGTGAGTCATAATCACATTTTTTTTTAATTGAAAGATAACAGAGTAGAATGGAAGTGATGAAACTATCAGAGTGCAACACATATAATAAGGGTTTTGGGGGAAATTTTTTTTATATGTATACATATGTCTGCACTGGGTCACTAAGCAAAATGTATTGATTTTCATGAGTCACTATCAAAAAAACTTTGAAAGCCATTACTCTAAACCATTTTCTTTCCTTTCACTACTTTTAAATATTCTCTGTCTGTCACTTTTCCCAGCCACTTAATGCTCAGTTAAAACGGTCTACAATTTTTCAGTGATGTCTCTTTCTCATTTTGTCTTTCTATTTCCCATTATCAGGTTATATCAGGGAGATGGAGAAGGTGCTTGTAAGTTTCTGTGTTTAAGGTAAGAAACAACAGTCCTCAGCATGGCCTGTCCTCACAAGGACAGAGTCAATAGGATTCAGACAGAGCAGAACAGCAGAACGGTTTGGAGGTTTCTCATCCTAGGTTGAGAAACAAAGACATGTTCTCTGACTCTCCAGATCATCAGAGAGTGTGAACAAGAGACTTTTTCAGTGTGCCTGGCATAACAATTCTGAAGACTTTTTTTTTTTCCCCTCAGGGAAGATCTAGTTCCAAAGCCATTTGTTCCTTGATGTCTCTACCTCAGGCAGAGGAGGGAATGCCATGACTTGTTATTCCCAATAGCCAGTTGCTATTGAAAAATCAAAGAAAAAATTTACAAAGAAGTAGCATGACTCAGACAAATATAGTGAACCAATATTTTGCTGCCATGGGTCTTGAGGCAGAGCTCCATGAAGACCTTTCTAAAGGGCAAGGAGCAAAACAGAAAATAAATGAATGAAGGAGATGTTGTACAAGAACTGTCCCACAGAAGCCCAAAATGAGAAATAAAAACTTGAGCTAGTGTCTCCATTTCCTAAACTTGTGTCACAGGAAAGGAATAAAACACACGGGCACATTTTTGTTTTTGCGTATCTGTTGGACTATTGCCTTCATTGGGCCCTCACATCAGTACTGCCATGTCCTTACAAAGAGAGTTGCCAGCAGACAGAGTGCTACAGGACAGATTTATAGAAAAAGGGCATTGTTCCATGGTGGCTACTGTACACAGTAAAAACACATCAGCCATGTGGTAAAAACAAACACAAAAACCCATTGAGTTTGAATTGCAGACAGAACATTCAGGCTTATGAGGAAAAGTCATACCTTCCAGGGCGAAGATTCTTTCTCCCAGAGCTTCAACAATAGTGACTAATGCCAATTCATCAGAGACATTGAAGAAATGCTTTTCAGTGGGTTCACTTGCAATTGATTTTATTTCCTCCACAAATTTTTCAGTGCTCAAATTTCCTCGGTTATAGCTGCCAAGAATCTAAGTCATCAAAAACAGCAAGAATATCTTTTAAGTTCTAGATGTTAAACAAGAATCTCAAGCATTTTGTCAATAAGCAAGGCAGTATATGTTAGCATATAGTTCCTTGTTGTTTAGTAGCTAAGTTGTGTCTAAATCTTTTGTGACCCCATGGATGGTAGCACTCCAGGTTCCTCTGTCCTTGGGGTTTTCCAGGCAAGAAAACTGAAGTGGGTTGCCATTCCCTTCTTCAGGGGATCTTCCTGACCCAGGGACTCTTTACTGTTGATCCACCAGGGAAGCTCATATAGTACTGTGGCATAATGCAATTTTTATGTACTTCCACATTCCTAGAAGGGTAATTTTCAGAATCTGTAGATTCTTTAATATTAACTGTTTTATATTAATTCTCTAATATATACTGTAATTGCTGTAGAAAAATATAAAGGATAATCCTGTATGCTCACCAAAGTTTCTTCTCTGCCATTCCTGTGTCCTCTTTATTAACAGCTATATCTTTAAAAGTAATGTTACAGTTTCTGAGTATGTCTGATATTATTCCAGTCAGTGACATCACCATTTGCTGGCAAAAGCTAACAGCCAGTGAATTGCTTGATCTCAAACAGGCAGTACTTCCTGAAACTCTTACCAAAGGGAAGTCAGACATGTATATTTTTTAAACAGATGTTGGACTAAGTAGTAATCTAACTTGGCAATCTAGAAAATAAACAATTGGGACATTCCTGTTTGAAACAAAACGCTTAAGACAGAAACATTCTTTTTAACAGAGAAGAGACAGAGGCAGGAATTATCTGCTATCAGTTCAGTTCAGTTGCTCAGTCGTGTCCGACTCTTTGCGACCCCATGAATCGCAGTGCGCCAGGCCTCCCTGCCCATCACCAACTCCTGGAGTTCACTCAAACTCACGTCCATCGAGTCGGTGATGCCATCCAGCCATCTCATCCTGTCGTCCCCTTCTCCTCCTGCCCCCAATCCCTCCCAGCATCAGGGTCTTTTCCAATGAGTCAACTCTTCGCATGAGGTGGCCAAAATACTGGAGTTTCAGCTTTAGCATCATTCCTTCCAAAGAACACCCAGGACTGATCTCCTTTAGAATGGACTGGTTGGATCTCCTTGAAGTCCAAGGGACTCTCAAGAGTCTTATCCAACACCACAGTTCAAAAGCATCAATTCTTCGGCGCTCAGCTTTCTTCACAGTCTAACTCTCACATCCATACATGACTACTGGAAAAACCATAGCCTCGACTAGATGGACCTTTGTTGGCAAAGTAATGTCTCTGCTTTTGAATGGGCTATCTAGGTTGGTCATAACTTTCCTTCCAAGGAGTGTCTTTTAATTTCATGGCTGCAATCACCATCTGCAGTGATTTTGGAGCCCCCAAAAATAAAGTCTGACACTGTTTCAACTGGTTCCCCATCTATTTCCCATGAAGTGATGGGACCAGATACCATGATCTTAGTTTTCTGCATGTTGAGCTTTAAGCCAAATTTTTCACTCTCCTCTTTCACTTTCATCAAGAGGCTTTTTAGTTCCTCTTCACTTTCTGCCATAAGGGTGGTGTCATCTGCATATCTGAGGTTATTGATATTCGGTAATCTTGATTCCAGCTTGTGCTTCTTCCAGCCCAGCGTTTCTCATGATGTACTCTGCATAGAAGTTAAATAAGCAGCATGACAATATACAGCCTTGACGTACTCCTTTTCCTATTTGGAACCAGTCTGTTGTTCCATGGCCAGTTCTAACTGTTGCTTCCTGGCCTGCATATAGGTTTCTCAAGAGGCAGGTCAGGTGGTCTGGTATTCCCATCTCTTGAAGAATTTTCCACAGTTTCTTGTGATCCACACAGTGAAAGGCTTTGGCATAGTCAATAAAGCAGAAATAGATGTTTTTCTGGAACTTTCTTGCTTTTTCCATGATCCAGTGGATGTTGGCAATTTGATCTCTGGTTCCTCTAGTTAACTGTAATTATTTAGATTTTCTATCAGGTTTTCTCAAACATTTAGTTTTAAATTTTTTAAAGTAAGGTTTATTGAGATATAGTTTTTATACAATAAAAATCACCCTCTTTTGATGTACAGTTCTATGAATTTTGACAAACCTAAACAGTTGTGTTCCTACCACACTGAGATTGGACTATTTCCATCACTCCAGTTGCCTTTTGCCCCTGTGTAGTCAGTCTCCTCTTCTTTCTAACTGTGCAAACACTGATCAATTTTCTGTCCTTACAGCTTTGGTTTTTCTAGAATGTTAATGGTAAGGAATCAAATAGTATGTTGCCTTTTGTGTCTGGTTTCTTTCATTTTGCATAAAGCTTTCGAGAGTCATCCATGTAATCACATGTATTCAGTCCTTCTGATTGTTGAGTAGGACTCTACTGTCTAGATATACAAGTCATTTGTTGAGGACATCTGGGTTGTTTTCAGTTTCAAGTAATTATGAATAAAGCTGCTCTAAGTATTTGTGCTTAGAAATACTATCTGTTTTCTTTTTTCTTGAGTAAAGACCTAGGGATGAAGGTGCTGTGTTCTACAATAAAAGTATATTTAACTTTATAAGAAACTGCCAAAATATTTACCAGAACAACTGTTCCATTTTTCCATTTCATCTTTCCCACCAATAATGTGTGAGAGACTCAGTTGCTTTGCATCCATGACAATTCTTGGTATTACCAAGTTGTTTCCTTTCTTCCAGTTTTAGCAATTCTATTGGTGTGTAGGGGCTTCCTTGATGGCTCAGTAGTAAAGAATCTGCCTCCTACTGCAGGCAAAGCTGGCTCGATCCCTTGGTTGGGAAGATCCCCTGGAGAAGGAAATGGCAACCCACTCCAGTATTCTTGACTGGCAAATCCCATGGAAGAGGAGCCTGGAGTGCTACTGTCCATGGAGTCACCAAGAGCATCAGACAGGACTTAGCAACTCAACAACAACAATATGTGGATGAACACAACTGTCAGAACTCATCAGATTGTTTACTTTGTGCACAGTATTCACACTGAAGTTTTGTACTGTATGTGCTTTATCAGCTTTGAAAAATGTAATGATCTATAATGTCATGCAATAATATGGATGAATCTTTACAATTTAATATTCAGGTTTAAAAGTTTTGAAATATTGTATGTTTTAGCTTTTATAGAGTTAAAAACAAGAAAACCTTTTTCAAATTAATTTTTTCCAGATATGCACAGTTACCAAAGACCATTTAGAAAAAAAAGATCAAGAGATAGTATAGGATTTGGGCTGATGGTTACCAGGTGGAGGAAGGCAGGTGATGAATGTGATAAGGCAGGTGGTAAGTTGTCAGAAGACCAAACTAGCTCTTGGTTTGGATAGTAATTCATGGTTATTACAATGTTATTAAAATAAGTATGCAGGTACAATTATAGGCACAGAAACAAAGAAAGTGGGCCATGCTTTGACAATGATGAGAATGTCTCCTGAACCAAAGTTCATGATTCATTCAGTTCTTTGCTCCTGAAATCCAAAATGCAAAGGTAACACTCATGAGCTCTGTGCTGTTGCTTGATTTTTTTTTTTTTTTTTAGAATATCTGACTCCTTGGGGAGAAGAATTATGACCTTAATGACCAGGAAGTTACCAAAAGTTTCTAGCTTCACTTTATCTTTAAACAGTAGACATGGATTTGTCTGGCATCATTAACAACAGAGACCTCCATGGTGCTTCCAAAGTCCTGTTGCAGAGAAGAGTTGAGTCTCCAACTACAATTCAGCATCGAAGACTGGGTAGATCTTGGACATGTAGGCAGGTGGGCACAGGTGGAAGCATCCATGCTGGCTACCCGGCCCCTGTCTCCCCTCCTCTGAACACATGGCTCCCCCACCTCTCCTCAGCCACCTGCTCTCAGCTTCCATATATATTTCCTTACTGTTAGGTTTAGAATGTTAGATTTGAAAACTGACTTTGATTAAGATAGGTATAGCTTTTCACTCGTAGAAGGAAAATAACTACAATGATTGTTTTAAGTGTTGTTGTTTATGATCTTCGACATACTTGTTATTTGTATCATAAATAACCGTTTCGATCAACAACTGAATCGCTCTGCTGCTAAGTCGCTTCAGTCGTGTCCGACTCTGTGCGACCCCATAGACGGCAGCCCACCAGGCTCCGTTGTCCCTGGGATTCTCCAGGCAAGAACACTGGAGTGGGTTGCCATTTCCTTCTCCAATGCATGAAAATGAAAAGTGAAAGTGAAGTCGCTCAGTCGCGTCCAACTCTGCACGACCCCATGAACTGCAGCCCACCAGGCTCCTCCGTCCATGGAATTTTCCAGGCAAGAGCACTGGAGTGGGGTGCCACTGCACCCTAAATGTTAATGTGAGAAAAGGAGTTGGGTACCAAGTAGGCAGGCAGGCAGTGCATCATCTCAAATTTTCCTTCCTAGTGAGAAGGGGGTGGGGCTTTATTGCTGCTTCTGGTCGGGGCAGGGGCCCATGCTGGAGGGCCCCAGAGGGAGTACTACACATCTGTACCTGGAGGGCTTCCTGCGCTCCAGGACCACCAGGGCATTTCTCCAGCTCCCTTGTCAGTTACCTACCTCCTACACCTGTAAAATGTCCTTGGAGGCAAAATGCCTTACTGTCTGTGGCTAACTCTGAGCTGCTTTGAAGAAAGCACACTATTTAGGAAAACCGGAGCTAGCTCTAAGGTAAATGGGCACATTACGTGTGCAGCTTTTTTGACTTTTGAAATTATTCTTGACTACTATGCCCAGATTTACAGAGGAGCTTTCAAATCGCACCAGAACACAAAAACTTAGCTCCTGTTAATTTGGCTGAAGAGCACATGCCAAACATCAGAAGTGGTCTACATTTTAACAGAGACACTAGTGCTTTTCCCATTTTGGGGTGCTTGACGGGTAAGAGAATGAAATGGAAATGGTAGTAGAGAGTTGGTCAAATGCTCTTCCTGCAGGTGGTTGTCTCACCACAGCTGGGCGTACATGCCCCAGGTAAGATGGCAAAGGCAGAGTCTCTGAGGTCCAGAGTATTTATTACATCCAAGGTGTGGCTTTCAGGATCTCTGGCCCTTGCTCAACACCTCATTCTCCACTTGGTCTTCTCTGGGCACTCTGGTAGACCTCTCTTTTCTTGGCAGTTTTGCTATGCATGAATTTCTTTTAGATTTATAAAAACTCTGTATCATGTGAAGCCCTCCAAGTCCCCACTGATTTACCTAATTTTTTCTGTAAGTCATTATCTTACCTCCTTGGTTCCTATTTAACATATTTTAGATTTACTATTGAATTGACATGTTAGCTTCCATTTCACGTATAAACCGATGTAGTTAAAGATACACATAAAACATTGTCTTGAACTATACATAGTTGAGGCTCTTAGTTGCAATGTAAATGTTATCAGACATTTAGTGCTTTATGTCACAGGACAGACACAAGTGGGTAAAGTTCAATGGGGAAGATGCCCAGGTAACAGGAATAAAAATAAAATGTATAAATGCAAAATGGCAGTATATATTTAGAAGAAAATATAAGAAGAGAATTCCCACAGAAATTATAAGATAAAAGAATTCTCACAGAATTCACAGGAATTACTGTGACTTGCAGCTAGTTTGAACTATTTTGCATCACAGAATAAAAATGAAAACAGACAGAGATGTATTTTGGTCCTTTACCCAAGGATCTGGTAGCTGGTAAAAACATTCTTTTCTATGAATCAGAAGAGATACAAAATAATACTTATAAATTACTCCCGTTCACTTAATATGTCAAGCCCAGGCATTTGGTATTCTGCTACTATTTACCTGGAATAGACAGTCAGAATTGAAGCTCCCTTGAGGCAGATGTGTCAAATGTAAAGTATAAAGCTCATTTACATGTAGCACGGTGCCTTTTGTGTGCCAATGAAAGAAATTCTAAGATATTCTCTAACTTCCTTATTTTCATTTGAATACTGCAGGTGATCCAATTTTACAGCCATTACAATCCCCGCCATCACCATTTAAGGTTAGAATCTGAATACAAAGCAGGCTCCTGCTAGCAATGTCTAATATAGTCTCAAGGGACAGAATAGAGACCATGCAGAAGGGTCCTCAAACCAGCTCAGCGCCCTCACCAAATCTGAGTGTTTCCCAGGAAGTGTTTGCAGTTTTATCAGAGTGCTTATCTTTTCAGTAGTCAATCTTTTCGGAGTGGTTGTCTGCTCCTAGAACACATCTCTGAGGTGTTCAAGATCAAATGGTGAGGGAAAAAAGATGGAGAAGGAGGACGAGTCCAGGCCATAACAGGGCTAGACCCCCAAGAATATTTGATCTTATCGTGAAGAGGTGTGGAGAAATTCCTGAAACCTTTCCATGTGAATACACAAGGAGAAGAAGTAAAATAACTGTCTTATTTCCTAGTTTGGTATAAGTTAAAAAACACATATTAGGTTCACTTGGAAAATATATGAATTGGGAAAATAACAAATAATTGTTGCTAAACTGAAATTTTCCTATACTTTTTGTTTATACCATTTCAAAGAGCAATTTGATACTAATTCATTGATTAACATGGGGAAGATACTCATTTTTTTATGGTTCTCCAGGAAGGTTAATGCAATTATGAGACCTCTTTTTGACCAGATAAGAGGCAAAATGTGAATTATCAACCAAGGATCCAACAAAGGGAAACAGATTTAAGGGCAAGAAATATGAATATGCAGTCAGGTATAATGTAAGAGTGATATAAAATTCACTTAAAGTTAAGAAACAATGAAATGATAGATACTTTAATTCCACTGAAGTCTTCCTAATGTTAATGCTGCTGCTGCTGAATTCAGCTCATAGCCTGCATCTATGGTACCTGCAATGCCAGACTATATCCTCTGGGAGGAAACTGAACAAGTGATGGCATTTCTGGTACCCGGTTGTGTGGGACAAACTGGGCATGTGCGGGCTTTGCATGCTAAAGAGACCAGGCATAGTCTCTGCTTGTGGACAGTATCTCTGAGTGAAGACTGGACCATGAGGAATTATCCTCAACCCTGGAAAAGATCAAAATAGCTGTAGTGTAGGAGGAAACAGACAGAACAAGCTCCATCTTGAAAGCAGGACTCCATCTTGGGCCGGACTGTGGACTTTGAGCTCTTGCCCAGGATCTATGGAAACGACATACCAACTGGAAAACCAGACATCCCGGATGGAAGAACCCCAGGGCTCATACCTAGACTTTCCATTGCCTAAAAGAATACCCTAATTATCTGTGTAACCAAATAGAATCATAAATTCTATTATGCTTATTGGGGTATGACCACAAGCCTATTGATAATTGTCCACTGTTAAGTACCTAGGCTTAAGGCATATGATCACGGGTTAACTTTGATTGTATCTTTCTCTTCCTTTGTTCATACTAGTTTCAGGGAATTTGGGGAGGTAGGTTTGGGCATGTACACTTAGGGTATATGGGCTTCCCTGGTGGCTCAAAGGGTAAAGTGTCTGCCTACAATGTGGGAGACCTGGGTTCAATCCCTGGGTCGGGAAGATCCCCTGGAGAAGGAAATGGCAACCCACTCCAGTACTCATGGAAAATCCCATGGACTGAGAAGCCTGGTAGGCTACAGTTCATGGGGTCGCAAAGAGTCGGACATGACTGAGCGACTTCACTTTACTTAGGGTATATAAGGTTTTCACAAAAACTGGTTGGGGTCCTTGGCTAAGAGGAGACTGCCTTGAGCCTGCTGTTGTACTAAACTGCCCTTCATTATCTGCATCGTCCTTCTGAGTGAGTTTGTTTCCCAGAACACGTGGCTACAACATTTGGTGCACGGCCCGGGCAACTCTTCACTTTGAGGAGACAGGTCTCATTTGAGGCCACCCCGAGGCTTTGTGGCTTGAATCTCCTAAAGGGGGGAAGGCACCTCGCCCCTCTGGAAGAATTCAGCCTTTCAACGCCCGGTTTCTTCGCTTTGGCAGGTAGTGAACGGCAGCAAGGAGAAGGCAATGGCACCCCACTTCAGTACTCTTGCCTGGAAAATCCCATGGACGGAGGAGCCTGGTGGGCTGCAGTCCATGGGGTCATGAAAAGTCGGACACGACTGAGCAACTTCACTTTCACTTCTCACTTTCATGCATTGGAGAAGGAAATGGCAACCCACTCCAGTGTTGTTGGCTGGAGAATCCCAGGAATGGGGGAGCCTGATGGGCTGTAGTCTCTGGGGTCGCACAGAGTCAGACATGACTGAAGCGACTTAGCAGCAGTAGCAGCAGCAGAACGGCAGCAAGGGAACTGAGTGCTCAGGTGAAAAGGAACCCACACATCAGGGTGGAAGTGGGGGCCTGATCACCCCCCTGGGAGGGACTAGAAGGAGTGGGGACCCACAGGAGCATGGAATAGACAGGCGGCAATTGCTTGGTACACAGGTTGATGAGCGTGTTAGGGCTTAGGAAGGAAATTTATGAATGTCATTTAGGAGGTAGTGTCCATGCTGTCTTAGGGAAAATTATTACCAAGCAATCGCCAGGGGATTGTTAGGAGAAGAAACTTGGTCTTTGTGTGCTCGTATTCTGCCCTCCCCAAGGAGGTGTCCCATCTGCTGTGAAACTCTTGACCCCCTCTGAATTGTCAGGCTAGAAGGCGGGGGATACATAAGTGAATACGAACTGGCTTTTCTGAAGATGGCTTGGGATGTGGGATATTTAACCCATCTGTGTTTTCATCTGCACCTGATCAAATCCACCAAGGCAGAACGGACTTTAAAAGTTAAGGGAGAAACAGTCTTGGACCACGTGGTGTTCTGGTTCGGCCGTGCCAACTGGCAGGTGAAGACACACCAATCCGCCTTCTCCCTCTGGGATCTGGCAGGTAAGGCTCTTCTCACCCCAATTAGGAAGGAGGTGGAATGGCAATATAAATGTTTCATTGAGTGGCAATATCAGAAGTACATAGGGTACTGAGAACTTTGTAGTCAGAACGAAAAGGAAAAGTAGAAGGTAAGCAAGATGGGGGGAAGTGAATCTACAGCAACTGTATTGGAGTGCATGATTAAAAACTTAAAGAAGGGATTTGGAGGAGACTATGGGGTGAAGATGAAGCCTAATCGCCTCCACAGACTCTGTGAGGTCGAAGCCCCCTATGGGAGTAGGATGGCCACCAGAGGACACCATGAACTTAAAAACAGTGGAAGCAGTCTATACAGTAGTCCTAGGAGAGCCAGGACACCCGGATCAATATCCATATACTGACTCATGGCTAGGGTTAGCTCAAGACGCTCCTACTTGGATAAGGTTCTGTATCCAGAAGGGAAAGGGAAAAATATTAATGGCACAAAAATTGACTGATGATAAAAAAGGAAATTCTACAGGATTTGGACAGGGATGACCTTCCCCCTCCCGCATACTGGATAATGACGCGCCCACCGCCCAGTGCTCCAGGAGGACCGGAGGCCGCCTTAGTGCCTGATCCAGGGCCAGATGAAGTCCTGCAGCAGCTGCTGCTCCTCTGCCAGCTCTGCTGGAGGTCGTAGAGCTGCCACCTTGGCGGGCTCCGATCCCGGTGACAGAACCCTCTGGCCAACACTTCCAGGATCCAGCTCCAGCCAAACCGCCCAAGCTATACCTGCCTCTCCCGGTGAGTTACTGATCAGAAGGGGAGGGAGATGTTGGAATTAAGCAGAGACTGCGCTCTGCCAGAGAGCCAGAGGGAACGAAAGCGAACAGACAAGAGATTTACAATGCTAGCTACTGCTCTGGAAAAGTCTATCTTGGGCCCTCCAGAAAACCTCCTCTGCCCCAGGGACAGGACAGTCCTTCAACTGGTCCCAATGGAGGCCCCTGGCCCCGTTACAGCCAAACCAGTGTGCCTGGTGCTGAGGTTTTGGCCACTGGAAGAATGAATGCTCTAAGGCAAGGAAGGAGAAGGAAGCTCCTGCAGTTGTGAGGGTTGCTGGCTTGGAAATTAAATAGGGCTGCCAGGGCTCAGAGATATTAGGTCCCCGAGAACCCATGGTAACCTTAAAAGTGGGGGACCAAACATTCTTGAGTGCCCAGTACCCCTGTTGGGAAGAGACTTTCTCTCCATATTAGGAGCACAAGTGACTTTCTCCCCAGAGGAGAGGCCCACCTTCCGGATGGACATTATGACTTATTTGCTCTCTCTCTCAATACCCCCCCAATATGAGTGGAGGTTGCATGAGCCTCTGAAGGAAGAGCCAGGTGGGCCGGAAGAGCATGAGAGAGAGCTAACTCAATTATTCCCTGAGGTCTGGGCGGAAGATACCCCCCACCCCCTCCAACCAGACTGGCTAAATAGAGGCCCAGGCTGGCATACTACCCCACATCAATAGATTGAAACAAGCGGGCATTCTGGTAGAGTGCCAGTCGGCTTGGAATACGCCAGTACTGCCAGTCAAAAAGGAAGGAGGACAGGACTATAGGCCTATACAGGATCTCAGGCTAGTCAACCAGGCTACTGTGACTTTACACCCCACTGTTCCAAACCCCTATACCTTACTTAGCCTCCTCCCACCGAGGACTAAAGTTTATACTTGCCTAGATCTCAAGGATGCCTTCTTCTGCATATGCCTCGCCCCAGCGTCACAGCCCATCTTTGCCTTTGAATGGGAAGATCCAGTTGGGGGCACCAAACAACCACTCACCTGGACTCCCCTACAAAGGTTTAAGCATTTCCCATCCATCTTTGGGGAAGCCTTGGCTTCTGACCTGGACTCATTCCACCCGGAAAAGTACAGATGTTGGCTCCTACAATACATGGGTGACCTGCTGCTGGATGTCGAGACAAAGAAAAAATGCTGGGAAGGGACAAAAACACTGCTCCAGCTGCTGATGGAAGCAGGTTACTGGGTGTTGAAGAAGAAGGCACAGATCTGCAAGGAGGAGGTAAGGTATCTGGGGTTTGTTTTAAAGAAGGACACAAGGTTCCAGACCCTAATTGGGTCCTATATACTGATGGCACTAGCCTGATCAAACAAGGACAACGGCTGTCAGGTTAGCCAAAGCGGAATTATTGGTACCGGAGGAGCTGGCACACACTCTGGTAAACCAAACACACCAAGCGACCCACCTAGGCCATGCTGCCTGCTCACAGGTTAATGCTGCCTCTCGGCACAGACAAAAACCTCCAGAGATTCAGCTGAAAGGCACGCTGCCCTTTGAACACCTGGGAGTGGACTTCACTGAAATGAAACCTCACCAACACCGTTACCTGCTGGTCATGGTATGTACGTTCTCGGGGTGGGTAGAAGCTTTTCCTACCTGGACTGAAACAGCATCAGAAGTAGCCCAGTGCCTGCTTAGGGAAATAGTTCCTAGATTTGGATTTCCTACCAGTATTGGGCCAGACAATGGCCTGGCTTTCATAGCTGATTTAGTAAAACAAGTAAGCAAAACTTTAAACATCAAATAGAAACTGCACACTGCATATAGGCTCAGAGTTCTGAGATAGAGGAATGAACCAACTGGACACTTAAAGAGACTCTCCAAGTGGATCATAGAGATTGACTGCTCCTGGGTGGACTTGCTTCTGATGGCTCTGCTCAGACTCAGGATGACCCCACGGTCCTAAGGCTATTCTCCATACAAAATTGTGTATGGGAGGCCCCCTTCCCATAATAAAGCAGATGTCAACAAATTTGCCTCAGGTAAGGGGAGATGGGATTTCACAGCAGATGGAACTGGGTAAGGTAATAAGTCAGGTAACTAAGTTTATACAAGAAAGGGTGCCGCTCCCCCATGGGGAACAGATTCATGAATTTGTGCCTGGGGATCAGGTGTGGGTTAAGGACTGGAAACACGACTCCTTGGCCCCACATTGGAAGGGTCCATATACTGTTCTAACCACTCCTACGGCAGTTAAAGTTGCAGGTGTCACTCCCTGGATCCTCCACATGAGGGTGAAGAGAACATACCACACAGACCCGGAGGACGCTGAGTGGACTATACAAAAGGACCCCACTGATCTCTGTGAAACCAAGATCATCTTAAAGAAGAAAAAGAGGTGAAGCTCTACAATTAACTGCTGCTACAAGGACTTGCTGGTATCATCTTGGAACTAACCATAGTTTCAGCACAAGGAGGGACCTGTGCTATAATTAATGTTGAATGTTGTGTATATATTCCTGCTTTATCTGGCAATATATCAGCCACCCTAGATGACATGAACGGTCAGGTAAAAGCTATGTCTGATGATGATCTTTCTTTTTGGACTTCAGTCCTATCTTGAGTGAAGGGTGATTGGTGGGAAACTATATTTACCATTGTTATAGTTGCCTTGATAGTTCTGCTTTGTGGATCCTGCATTTTACAAAGTATTATGAACTTTGTAACCCAGAGCTTGGTGTCATTCTCCCAAATTGGCAGTCAGAGAGCCAGGGTGCAATATGTCCCTATGAGTGATGCTCATACTATGAGTTAAGAGCATCAAGAGGGGGGAATGTAGGAGGAAACAGACAGAATGGGCTCCATCTTGAAAGCAGGACTCCATCTTGGGCCGGACTGTGGACTTTGAGCTCTATGCCCAGGATCTATGGAAACGACATACCAACTGGAAAACCAGACCTCCCGGATGCAAGAACCCCAGGGCTCATACCTAGACTTTCCATTGCCTAAAAGAATACCCTAATTATCTGTGTAACCAAATAGAATCATAAATTCTATTATGCTTATTGGGGTATGACCACAGGCCTATTGATAATTGTCCACTGTTAAGTACCTAGGCTTAAGGCATATGATCACGGGTTAACTTTGATTGTATCTTTCTCTTCCTTTGTTCAAACTAGTTTCAGGGAACTTGGGGAGGTGGGTTTGGGCACGTACACTTAGGGTATATAAGGTTTTCACAAAAACTGGTTGGGGTCCTTGGCTAAGAGGAGACACTGCGTTGGGCCCGCCGGTGTAATAAACTGCACTCCACTATCTGCATTGTCCTTCTGAGTGAGTTTGTTTCCCGGAACACGTGGCTACAACAGTAGTAGCAGGAGAGGTAATGATGGATTGAATAATAATTGGCAAATGATAACTTAAAGAAGTAACAACAAGGGGAATGAGAAATTATGGACTGTTTTAAATTTTTAAAAATCTTATACCCCAAATGAAAAAGAAAATGTTGCAACTATTTATTATCACCTTGGTTATAAAATAAGAAATAGGCACCTTGCCTCAGGGAAGCAGTGACTCAATTGTGTGTTCTGGGACTTCATCAAGGATGAATCTCTTTTTCTTCCCTACCTACAATTGGATGGGGTGTCTTTCAACTGTTCACACTTTTGAAAGGAAAAAGGGAAATATCACTGACTAAATGCTGAAAAACAAATTGTGGGTAATAGCTGTTGTTACTGGGGCTTGGTGATGGGCAGGAAAGCCTGGCATGCTGCTGTCCATGCGGTCACAAAGAGTTGGACACGACTGAGACACTGAACTGAATGAACTGAACTATAAATAAAAAGGATTTTGTTGAAAAGCAATTTTGGTTGAACTTTTAGAGTTCTGAAATCTTTCATTCTCTATTTAAAAAAAAAATCAATTTAAGAAACCCCCCTCCCCCAAGGCTGAAGGCATATGTTCTTCTCCCTCCATCCCTCCATCTTTTCCCTTTCTCTTCCACTTTTCCCCTCCCTATTTCTGTCCCTTTCTTTCTCTCTCCCTCCCTCGCTTGCTTCTTCTTATGCATTTTCTCCCTTCTCCCTCCTCAGCCTTTCCTCATTTTCTCCCTTCCTTTCTTGCAGTGATTGTTGGCTGAGTCTCCAGTCGCCTGACACTATGTTGAAGACACAAAAGGGGCAAGACCTAATCCTGCCTCCACAGAGTTTACTTCCAAACGGAGACACTTCTGTTTTCCAACCTTGCTTACATAGCTCATAAAATAATCATGATATGCACACACCAGAGCCCGAAAGCCATCTCTAGCCCCATACTTACAGCTATGGAAAACCGCTGAATGCTTTCATCCTCACAGTCCTGGATGACCTTATTCAGCCGGTGGTTGTCATGGGACTCTCCATCCGTCACAATTACCATGACTTTTTTAACCCCTCTTCGGGCACCCCGGGCTTCAGTGAAAGCCTCTTTCCTGAAATAATCACAGACAAAAGAGGAGCAATTCAAACATCAGCCCAAGTTTAGGCAAAGTGATCAACAAAATGAAAACACTGCCAGCTCCAGGGAGCCCATTAACATTGACTCCCATTGTTCAAGCCAGGAGCCATGATGCTCATTGTTTGTAATAGGTTAAGATTTATTCCAGATGATGGAGAGGTTACCATTTTGCTAATCACCATTTATCCCTTGTGGGATATTTTGTTTACCCAAAAGGCAGCAGTCTTTCATTCTTTAGAAATTTCAAAGGGAAGGTGTTGACTGGAGCATACAGAAGTTTAGAGAAGGTCAGATTTTAAATACTCTCCCAGACCCACCTTTCTCTGTAAACATTCCTGTCTCACTTGACAGTCCTCTTTCTGTCTGCTTTTGGCAGAAGCTTTTGCTTAACTCTCACTTCCCACACCTAGTCTGACATTCACGGAAGAGTGTGGCCATCTTCTGAGCTACTGAGTGGGTGTGGGAGAAAACGGAGTATCTACATGGCTGTGAGTGCTTGAGAGAGCGCTTGGATATGGGGTAAAATTTAGACATAGGAATTAGACTGCAGATGGCCGTGGTCTGAGTCAGTGACAGAGTCGGGTTCATGGGGCAAGGAGGGTTTGGCTAGCTATGAAAGGTTTGGTCTGAATTAAGTTTGAGGACAAAGGCTGCTGGGGATGAGGTAGGAGGAGGTGGTATAGAGAGAAAGGAAACATTGTGCTAACTTCAAAAAAGGAATTTTGATTTAATTCAACAAATATTTATGGAAAGTGATGGAAGATAGGGGAAACTGACAATTTTTGTTTGTGTTGCATCTCCTGCGTGCACACACGCGCGCACACGCGTGCACACAGAGGCACATTTTCCCTTTATTACTTTCTTTTACTCACTTCATGTTCCCCTCCAGAGTCTTGCACAAGACGAGTACACTTTACTTAGGCTTAAAACAATGAATGGATTTCATATAATATTTTTTTTAGATTTTGGTATAAAATGTACCAATCATTGTACTGAATAGTCTATTTAAATATTTTACTTTGGTCAAAAGAAAATAAGAAAACAACAGAAAGATAAATATTTTACTTTGGTCATGAGGACAAACAGCTGCAGTTTGGAATACACCAAAGAAACACCTCTTGTTTTAACCTCCCAACGGTTTGCCACGGTAAATATTAGTTCTAATGTAGATACACAGTAAATGCACGGTAGCGGGTATCTTGTGAGGAGGGAGAGAGGATTCTGGTGATGTGAGCAAAACAATTCATCTGTGCTTGTTTTCCCTTTAAAAGGACTTACAGCAAATATGACAAGATGTTAAGAACTGGTGATTTTGTTTGATGTGTACATAGGATTTTGTTGTACTATGTTTTTTAATTTTCAATTTTTCCTACAATTTTCAAAAGAGAAAAAGAAGCTTTTTTTTTTTTTTTTTAGTACTGACCACTGGGGAATTGTGTATCTCTGCCCTCTATACCAGACAAACAGATTTTTTACTTCTTTCTATGTACAAAGGTGAAAAATAGATGTTAGAGTCTAGTCTTTAAATGAAATCTGGACATGGATATGATGAGATATCAATCCTTTTTACAATTCTGATTCCTTTTAGCAGGTGTCCCCAGCCTCGAGGATCAAATGCCTGATGATACGAGGTGGAGCTAATATAATAACAGAAATCAGGTGTACGATAAATGTAATGCACTTGAGTGATCCTGAAACCATCCTCCTCCTGCCCAGTCTGTGGAAAAATTGTTTTCCACAAAACCAGCCCCTGGTGCTGAAAAGGTTGGGGACCATTATCTTAGAAGATTGCCAAAATCTCCTGACTCTCTTGAAGATCAAGGCCATAACTGAATGAACATCAGCTGAAGGCGATGATTAAAAGACGTTCCTTAAAGAAAATCTGGTAGCTGTGAAACCAGGACTGGCTTTCTATGGGTAGCATTGGCAGAGCTCATGTGTGTAGCCTTTATGTTTCAAATATCTCCTGCAAATTGTGTTTGATCCCCATTTACCACCATCCATTATTCTCTCTTTAAAATGAGCATTGACCAGTCTGCATGGTTTTATACATTAATATACCCCAGGAGAATCTCTTTCTTTGGGACAAGAGAATCCAGGCTTTATGAGTAAATAATGTGAAGCAACGAAAAGAAAGACAATTTGGGGTAGGGATAAGGGGACACAAAAATATGTTTAACTAGGAAACACTGAAAATGGAAGTAAGGATTCTAAATATTTAGAAATACTGTTTGAACTGATCCTGCCTGAAAGGAATAAAGAACAATTAAACATGCAAAACTAATTTATAAGAAGAGTACTTAGCAATATCATCATGGAGTTTTATTTATATACAAAACTCAATAAACTCTATGTCCCACAGCTAGACCCTCTGTGAAAACACAGAGGCAAAAGCCATATAGGGACATGGTATTCACAGTGGTATTTACGCAGGAGCAAATGCAGTCAGAATATTTCATCAGTGAGTTTTCAAAGATGAATATTCATTCTTAAGTGGTTGCCTTTGGAAGACACAGCTCCCTACAGGCTCAGAGTTTCAAAGAACACTTTGATTTACTTTGAATGTACAGCCATATTTAGTCAATTATTTAAGAATTATTTAAGAATGTGCACTCAGCACACCTAAACATGTGCACTTCTGTGCATGCAAACTGGTGATCCTATGGGCAGGTAAATGTAAAATTACCCCATCTGTTTGTGGTTATTTTTCTCACAGGCCCCATATTAACTATAACCACATGCTTTTCTAACATTTATAAGTCTGAAGCGGAACATGAAAGTTAAAATTTTTGAAGATCCAATCCAGTCTTTGGAGTATCCATATTAACCGTTTTAGCCCTCTTAGAACATGGATCTTAACTGGCAGGTGGAATGAGAGGACGGGCTTTTCAGAGGCAGGTGAGAGTCCAGAAGCTGAAGGCTCTTAAGAGAAGGATCCTTAACGTTAGTCATAGCGCTCATTAGATTTCCTGTGATTTTGGTACTGTTTAGTTTTTGTTCAGAAGATTTCATGGTAATTAAGGGGGAGAAATAAGCAAAAGAGCTGAGTGGGATCAGGAAAAATACAGAAAAGAGGATGCTCTACTCTGTAAGGAAAGGACAGTTCTGTAGATGCTTGTAGAATGCAACTCAGCCAGAATGGATTATGTGCACTCCATGGAGGAGACTGCAGAAGGGAGGAAAGGAGGAATGTCAATTAGAGGGAATTTCGGGAAAGTGAGGAAGAAAAAGAGAGGGTACCAATGATGAAATCCTTTCCCCTTTTCAACCTTTTCACTGAAAATGTTTCAAATAAGACGTTTAATTTGCCTTCTTAAAAACACTTATTTGAGAACTTGAACAACTCTACATCTGTAAATTTAAATCTGTGAAATGCTGTAAAATTATAGATATATTATGGTATACACATATACTGAATTAGAAGTGGACTAATTTAATCCATTTTTTATACCGAGACTACTAGAAGCTGAAAACAGAGAATAAAGGGAAAAGATATTATATAATATTACATCTTGGTACCCAAGAACGTCATGCTGTAGACCAAGTGGTTTTTTTGACTGGTTCTGCATCAATCAAAATCTTGGAATAAAAGGAAAGATAAGAAGAATGGTGAGATTGTAAAATAGAAAATTTGATCCTATAATTATTAGCTAATCAGTTGAATCTGATTTCAACAAGGTGGCTTTAAATATTACTAAGGTATTAATAACTGTTCCATTAATACTCCAAAGCACTAGACTGTAAGCAGGTATTTTTGCACAGTCTTTTACTTTGGCTTATTATTATTATTTTTTAATCTATATACCTTGCTGTGGGCTTTCCAGGTGGTGCTAGTGGTAAAGAATCTGCCTGCAATGCAGGAGACCTGAGACTAGGGTTCAATCCCTGAGATCTGGTTGGGAAGATCCCCTGGAGAAGGAAATGGCACCCCAATCCAGTATTTTTGCCTGGAGAATCCCACAGACAGAGGAGCCTGGCAGGCTACAGTCAGCAAATAGTTGGACACAACTGAGTGTCTGAACACACATACCTTGCTGTGTCTATTCCAAGGGCTGTCATGGTCTGCCGGCCACCTCTCTGGACTATTTTTTTTGCTGCAACAAGCACCTCTTCTGTTGATGAGTACTTATTGAGGTTGAACTCATGAGTTACATTTTCTCCATACTGTACAATTCCAACCTGAAATACCAAGTCACTGTGTTATCCATCTAGCAGACTTTCATTTTAACTGTCTTCAGTTTAAACACATGGATCAAATGTAATAATACAAGTTAGTCTTTCCAAAGGGTTTAAAACTCTACCAATACACAAATCCTTCTACTTTGACAGCAATAATCATTGCCATTTGTGAATATTCATATCCCAAAGGACACAAATGAGAGTGCTTTAATAAACCTCTCAAATGATTGGTTTCTCTCTTCAACAGTGTTTACTGAGTGACTCTGGCAGGCTTTGGGATTGAACATGAAACTGACATGGTCTCTGCCTTCATGGAGCTTCTAAACTATAGGGAGACAGAGAGATTAACCACAAGAATTATTCAAACACAGCTTCAACTGCAAAGTGTGAAAAAGGCTGTACTAACCGAAAAGCTATTACTGGCAAGTATAACCTAGAAGCGTAATTTAAAATGGGGGCTCAGGGAAGCCCTTTCAGAAGTGATTTTTGAGACTTAAAAGATATGTGCTAGGAGGGTGGAGGCCCGTCCTGGATGGCAAGTGTGAGGGTGGGTGGGGTCCACACTAAAGGAACTGCGCCTGTGAAGAAACTGAGATGGCAAAGAGGTAGGTGCTCTGAGAACATCTACCTCTTGAGGAACAGCTGCCTCTGGACCTCTTGTTCTTGGTCCAGAACAATGAGTCTGGACCAAGCTGGGAAGAAAGAGGGGAGCAAGATGAAGGTGGATGAATGATCAGGGATGTTTTTGGCAAGGACACGTTTGTGTGCTTCCTGTTTCAAGTAGCTCAGCTATAGCTTCATGGTTCCTAAACTAGCCCTTCCCTTTCTTGTTCCCTGTCTTCTCTCTCTCTTACTGCCATACTCGTTCATTCCTTCTTTCCCACAGGTGGGTAGTGCAAGCAGCTAACTGCAAAGCCACCATGAAGTAAAAAGACTGAAGGTTAAGCGCAACTGATTCACTTCCCCTTGCCCATTTTCTTAATCCTTTTTCTGAACCCTCCTTTGAAGGTTGGTGTGAACCAATAAACTAAACTATATCAAGAACTGTGCCTGAAGTTACTCTTTGTTTAACCTTCCTACCCCCAAATTAGGGACTCAGAGAATTCTTTACCCAAAGGACTGTCTTTTTCTGAAAAGAAAAAATTTTTTTTTTTTTTTTAAATTTTTGACTGTGCTGGGTCTTCATTGCTGCAAGGGCTTTTCTCTAGTGATAGGCGCGGGTTACTCTTCATTGCGGTGTGCGGGCTTATAGTGGTGGCTTCTCCTGGTGAGGAGCACAGGCTCTAGGTTGCGTGGGCTTCAGTAGCTGCAGCTCCCAGGCTCCAGAGCACAGGCTCAACAGATGTGGAACATGAGTCTCGTTGCTCTGCTGTATGTGGAGTCATCCTGGATCAGGATGGAACCCATGTCTCCTATATTGGCAGGTGGGTTCTTTACCACTGAGCCACCAGCCTTTGAAGAGATTTTAAATTACTTTCCCAATGACCCTAACAGCTTTTAACCAGGAATTCAGGGAAATACTGAATAATTACTAAGGAAAACCATGTAGGTTTGCCATTGTCTTTGTATGTATAAATGCTCAGTGTAAATAAAAGTAAAATTATTTTGTTATTTAGATATAATCATTGTGCCTAATTTATGGTCCCATGCTGAACAGAAGTTATTGAAAAGTACTAGGATTTAGTTGGGCAGTGCTGTGTTGCTATAGAAGTTAATTGCTCATCCATTCAGGGCGTCTTACAGAGTTGGTTTTGTTTTTATTTCTCTTTGTTTAGATTTGATTAAGCAGGAGACTAAAGAACTTTGAAAACTGTCACTCCTGTTATTATTTTTAGATATTTTACTACTTGGATGACTCTATCAAACACCCTAGTCTCTTATTTATTTGACTTCCTTGGCGTTAGTAATCTTTTCCTCTAGCTCACCTATGTCATCTGCTTCCAAGGTCTTCGCCTTGACCTTGTCATCTGGAAAAATTGCAGCACCTCAATCTCAATGTCAAATGTTCTTCTCTCTGAACATTAACTTTGGCTCATTTACCTAGTATATCTAATTCATCAATTCCTTGACCACATTAAGACTTCCAATTAATTCATATATGTTACTTTTTTTTTTTTATCCAACCTAGATTCCATGATCCATCACCATAATCATTTACGTGCAAACATTTATCTCCTTTAACCTTTTTTCCCCTGCATTAACTAATTTGGCTAAGTTCCAACTGTGGTTAAGTCCAAATATCTCCTCTGTGAGTGATCCTCTGACACTGAATGCTGTTAGACAAAAACCACATACTTCGTAGACTGGTTTCACTTTAAAGTTTTGCTCATGAATCCCAAATAAGGTTGCACATAGCACTGCCCAACCATCCTAGTACTTTTTAAGAGTGAGTGTGCTCCCTTCAGTCAAATTCTGGTGATAAAGTGCTAGCTCCTCAGGAAAAAGACGGCATCTCCTTTACACATGGGGAGGAGTTCACGTGAGAAGAGAAGGAAATCATACCAACTAAATAAGGCCGCTTTATGATGTAACACTTTACATTTACAACACACTTTTCATATCTTAGAGAACATACTATGAACTATTGGATTACTGGGGAAAATTGGGAAAATATAACATCTCAGTAAATCAGATATCAATGTTTTATGTCTTATTTCTATCATATCTATCTATCGATCTCTCCACTTAACACATATTCCACTTTTATAAGCTCATTCTTTTGTAAATGCTGGGATATAGGAGAACTCGTAAAGGCTCATTCCCTCGCCCTTTGTGTATACTTTGCTTCTCACCGCTGTTCCCGAGACTTTCATCAGATGATTGTCCTTGGACTGCTAGAGCTGCTTTGCCCCAAAGGTTCCAAGTGTCAGCAGTGTCTGGACTATTCTCCCTCCTCATCCCTTGCCCTGCTCCACAGGCAAGGCCTGAGTGCAGGCAATGCAGGATCGGGCCCTTGACTTAACCTGGAGCCCCTTCCAGACCCAGCTTCACCTGAAGCCACATGCTTGCTTGCACTCCATGGCTGCTCTGTTTTGCTCCCCCAAATCACCTCCTATTTTCTTTTGGAAGCACTCCCTTTGTAAACTGCTATCACTTGGCTCCTGCTCTCAGAGTTTGCGTCTGGGCGATTGGATCTAAGGCAGTTATTATCTACACTTCTGCATTCTTTCTTCAGCCCAGGCCAGACATCACTGACTGCCTTGAACCTGGACCATGGCAATCATGGTCTCTGCACTGCTGATCTCCTTCCCTCCATTCCCACTGTCTTCAAATCCTTCTACATAGTGGTGGTAGATAAACTGTGTTAAGAGTCTGCTTCTATCACATGCCTTCCTTATTCAAAAACTCCAATAACTCTTCATTGCCTACATCAATGACTTTGAAATATACTTTAAAAGAGAACTGTAATTCTAATTAAAATAGAAAATAGATACAACTTCAAGCTGCTTCTTGAAATACTAGGCCTATAGGTTAAAATTCAGTTTTCCACCCTCTGAGTTTCAGCCACCCAACCATCTGGCCTTACCTTCTCTCATCATCCTCATCTTCAGGATTCTACCCAGACCAAATGCCCTTTCTTATCCCTGCAACTAAGCTAAGTCCTACCCATTTGGTAAGATTCAAGTTTCACTTTCTATGCAACTTTGTCCACCAAGTTGCCAATAGAGTCCATAGTGATCTTCTCTTTCTCCAAACTCTGAAGCAAACTTGTCTGTGCTGCTCCTGTGAGCACTGCATTCTTCTCAGCTTTTGTACACATGCTTTATCTCTCAACGACATTATAAGTTCAGAAGGGGCAGGCAGGGGTAAAGAGCAGGACTGCGTCATAGCTGTTGGTATTCTCTTATCCTGGACCACTATTTTGCTTTGCTCACAGTTGACCCTCATGCATTCTTACTAGATGAGCGTACCGCTTCACACAGGCAAGTAGAAAACTGAGATAGGAGGGAAATAATGATAAGCAGAAAAAGAGAGATATGAAGAAGCGTGGGAAATTAGAAGAGTGGGCAGTGGGAACTCACATCTCAGGAGAATGACATTCAGTGTAGGTCCCTGGCTGACACAGGGGTTCTTATTTTATTAGGAATCAGACAGAAAAAGGTTTCTGCTGTGTTTTCCTCAGAAAAGGGTGCCATTTATTAACTTTCATCACAGGAAAATAGTCACATCACTAAACGTACGTAAGGCTTTGTGTGAGACTCACTTTAATAGGAGCCATTTAAATCCCAGCTTAGTTTATAAATTTAATGCAGGTGAAACAGATCTATACTAGCATAATGGGTGTAGGTGCATATATAACCAAGTCAAATAAATACGAGAATTAAATAATGAGAGAAAAAGTGATGAACATACATGGTGAGGGAATGAATAGAAGAGAGATTCACAAGCACATTTATTGTCTCACAGGTCAGCCCTCAGGGAGGAAGGAGGATCCAGCTTCCTAAACAAGTTGCCCAGGTCAAGAACAGACAGCTAGTTATAAAAGTAGAATGGGAGAAAGCAAAGCAGTCTTGAGCCTGGAAAATCTGTCAAGGATGATCATTAAAGACATTTAAATCATTTCAGAAATTGAGAAAAAGATAAAAAAAACCAACAGTCATCATATTTGACTTGAAGCAGCCAATTGTATTGGAATGGTCCAAAGACCCAGAGGGTGGAGCTAAGCAGAGAACTGGAGAGGAGTAGTAAAGAGAGAACGATTCTAGGCATTCTTACTAAATGAAAAAATGTAGGCAGAGACGGCAGCTAAAAGGCACAACTGGGTTAGCTGTGGGCCTTCTTTAGGGAGAATGGGAAGGGTAGCTTATGGCATCAGTATAAGATAAGTGGGTGAAGATAGTAAAATTAGACTCTTTTTTAAAAAGATTTTTTATATAGACCATTTTTAAAGTCTTTATTGAATCTGTTACAACATTGCCCTGTTTTCTGTGAGGTTCTTTTTTGGCTGCTAGGTATGGGGGATCTTAGGTCCCCACCAAGGGATCAAACCCACACCCCCTGCATTGGAAGGTGAAGTTTTAACCACTGGACTGCCAGGGAAGCCCCAACAATGAACTCTTACAAAGTGAGGGATGAGTAACAATAGAGGAACAGTTACTGTTCAGGGACAACTGTCAGGGACACATTTAACTCCTGGGGAGATATAGTTCGAACTTCTTGATTAAGTAGTTATAATTGCAAGCTGATTCACTATAGCATAAATGAGGCACACAACTGGCTGAGAATCCTGCTACATGAGTAAGAGGAATACTTAGGACCTCCCACTTCAGCATAAAATTTACATTCATGTTTCAGATAAACCCCAAACTGATGTCTCCTTATCCTCCTTTTCCAGGGAATACTAACTTTCTAAGTTGCTAGGTATAATTTTTTTAAAAGTCCATAATCACACACTTTCAGAAAGCAATCATTAAAACAAAGTTTAACAGTTTTTCTGTCTGTCTGCCTCCCTCTTTTGTAAGTAAAAAAGGCCACACATTTCAAATAATACAAAAGAGCAAGGCTTTCCCTTACTCCTGAATTGCTCTGCACTGACTCAAAAGTGGATTACTCTGAAAGTGCTCTCAGAGTCTTTAATATGAAAACATGCATTGTGAATCACAAATTGGAAGACCTGATATATTTTATTCTTAATTAAGGGAATTTATTTTTTATGTGGATCATGTTCCACACCTCAAACAGCATAGCTTGGAAAATATTATTTTATTCAAATTGTGAATTACCTGCTTATAAAGATCAATTCATTGTTCTGCTTCATTCATGCCTGTTATATGTATGTCACACTGTCATGGATTGCTTCCCTGGTGGTGCTAGCAGTAAGGAACTCACCTGCCAATGCAGGTAGACATAAGAGATGCAGGTTCAATCCCTGGGTCGGGAAGATCCCCTGGAGAAGAAGATGGCAACCCACTCCAGTATTCTTGCCTGGGAAATTCCATGGACAGAGGAGCCTGGTGGGCTACAGTCCATGGGGTCACAAAGAGTTGGACACGACTGAAGTGACTTGGCAAACAGTCATGCATTGCAGTTTTCCAAATATAGGCCTTGACTTTAAGTTGGAAGTTTTTCAGGATTAGGGACAGAGTTTTAGAGTTTGTTATTTATATTGCTATACACCTAGCATAATACTTGATCAATAAGATACTTTGTAAATATCTGCTGAATTAAAATGAATTATCCAAGTGGCTTCCTTTCTTTTAAGAGTAGAGCAAGGAGGGAAGTGAATGTGAGGAATATGGAAGGAATGATGCTGTTAGAAATCACAAAAATAACTATTTTTTTTTCTCATAAAAGGTCACAAAAGAATGACAAGAGAGTTTAAGAAAGAGAAATGTTTAAAGTAGTTATTATATATACTACATCAAGGAGTTGTGAAGGAATGGAATTATCTCCTTCTTTAGAATTCTACCATTACTTTGTATTGTTAAGTTAGAGTTATAACACCAGTGCCTAAATTGTAACGCCCAGCATGAGTTTAGATTGGATAGTTAATACTATCCAATCAATGGCCTCTTTAGGGGAATAATGACAGGGAAGCACCATAAAGTTTTCTTTGTGTTTGTAGGATGTACAACTGCTTTACATAATAAGTCCTCGGTCTTTGGGTCTGGTCATTTGATGTTTTCCTTTACCGAACTACAGTGCAAAAGCCCTGCCTTACAACACACTGCTGCTGCTGCTAAGTTGCTTCAGTCGTGTCTGACTCTGTGTGACCCCATAGAAGGCAGCCCACCAGGCTCCCCCATCCCTGGGATTCTCCAGGCAAGAACACTGGAGTGGGTTGCCATTGCCTTCTCCAATGCACGAAAGTGAAAAGTGAAAGTGAAGTTGCTCAGTCGTGTCCGACTCTTAGTGACCCCATGGACTGCAGCCCACCAGGCTCCTCTGTCCATGGGATTTTCTAGGCAAGAGTACTGGAGTGGGGTGCCATTGCCTTCTCCTTACAACATGCTTCTACTGTAATTAATTAGAGTATGAATTCAAGTTAACTGTCAACATAAACCATTCTGAGACCATGTTAACTGAAACTGGGCTTAACCTTTGTCCCTACGGAGAGGCATATGAACAGGACTGGCTCACAGGTAAACGAAATGTATTCTCAGAAACACAATAAAGTTGGTATATGATAGGTCTTTAGTTGGTCTCTTGCTTGATGGAAGGTGATGCAATGAAATTGACTCATACTCAAAAATACGAGGCTGGAAGGTGTTAAGAGGGGGAAGACTATGGGAGAAATTGAGACCAGAAGTGAATGGGGCTACATGTGTTGAACACCTGAAAAGAAAAGCCTAAAACACAATGTTCAAAGAATATTCAAACTATCACACAATTGCACTCATTTCACATGATAGCAAAGAAATGCTCAAAATTCTCCAAGCCAGGCTTCAACAGTGTGTGAACCAAGAACTCCTAGATATTCAAGCTAGATTTAGAAAAGGCAGAGGAACCAGAGATCAAATTGCCAACATTCACTGGATCATTGAAAAAGCAAGAGAATTCCAGAAAAACATCTGCTTCATTGACTACGCAAAAGCCTTTTACTGTGTGGATCACAACAAACTTCGGAAAATTCTTAAAGAGATGGGAATACCAGACTACCTTACCTACTTCCTGAGAAACCTGTATGCAGGTCAAGAAGCAACAGTTAGAACCAGACATGGAACACCAACATACTGGTTCCAAATTGGGAAAGGAATATGTCAAGGCTGTATATTGTCACTCTGTTTATTTAACTTATATGCAGAGTACATCATGCAAAATGCTGGGCTGGATGAAGCAAAGCTGGAATCAAGACTGCAGGGAGAAATATCAATAACCTCAGATATGCAGATAACATGATAACACCATCCTTATAGGAGAAAATGAAGAAGAACTAAAGAGCCTCTTGATGAAAGTGAAAAAGGAGAGATAAAAAGCTGGCTTAAAACTGAATATTCAAAAAATGAAGATCACGGCATCTGGTCCCATCACTTCATGGCAAATAGATGGGAAAACAATGGAAACACTGACAGACTTTATTTTCTTGGGCTCCAAAATCACTGCAGATGGCAACTGCAGCCATGAAATTAAAAGATGGTTGCTCCTTGGAAGAAAAGCTATGACCAACCTAGACAGCATATTAAAAAAGAGAGATATTACTTTGCCAACAAAGATCTATCTAGTCAAAGCTATGGTTTTTCCAGTAGTCATGTATGAATGTGAGAGTTGGACCATAAAGAAAGTTGAGTGCCGAAGAATTGATGCTTTTGAACTGTGGTATTGGAGAAGATTCTTGAGAGTTCCTTGGACAGCAAGGAGATCATACCAGTCAATCCTAAAGAAAATCAGTCCTGAATATTCATTGGAAGGACTGATGCTGAAGCTGAAGTTCCAATACTGTGGCCAACTAATGCAAAGAGCTGACTCATAGAAAAGACCCTGATGCTGGGAAAGGTTGAAGGCAGGAGGAGTAGGGGATGACAGAGGATGAGATGGTTGGATGGCATCACCGACTCAATGGACATGAGTTTGAGCAAGCTCTGGGAGATGGTGAAGACAGGGTAGCCTGGCGTGCTGCAGTCCATGGGGTCACAAAAAGTTGGACATGACTGAACATCTAAACAACAACAAAAACATAATGTAGAGCAGTGTCTTGGCAGGGGAGAGTCCCCACAATCAAGTCTCTTCTAGCTCGATGACTTCATGAAGCTGAGTGGGAGAGTGAGAGATGATGGTCACTACAATAATGATTTTTAACACAAAGAGAAATTTAAAAATTCGAGAAATTACATTTTTCCAACATAAATGACTTACCTCCTATTTGCTAGGCAACACACAAACTCTGAACTGTATTCTATAAATAGAAGGATTAATGCACAACACTGTTATTGTGGAATTCACATTCCACCAGGAGAGATGGAATCATGAAACAAAAAGCGATGCTTCTGAGTGATGAGAGCAGTTGATTAACGGTGTGCAAATGCTGTGGGGATGTGGAGGGGAAGGGACTTTTGGGGGGAATAGCCATAGGGAAAGTCATATTTGAATTGAGTCTCAAAAGTTCGCCTAGCACGTGGGGACTGGGGTGGAGAAGGGCTTTCCAAGCAGAGAGAATCCTGTGAACACAGAGCGATGTGTTTAGGGAAGGTCAAGGCAGGAGTGATTGCAGGCCAAGAAGAGAAGGAGGCAGTGCACAGCAGTAGGTGACAAGTGATTTATAATTCACTGGAGAGCTTGAGTATTATTCAGCAGACAGAGATAGGATATTTTTATCCAGGGAAATGTCATGATCTGAACTTTACATGGGAAAAGTAATTCAGATGAGTGATGGATGGAGATAGGGGACAACAGAGACAAGGAGGCTAGAGAAGGAGATTCGCCTCATTCACCACACAACCTGATAGACCAGGGTTTGGCTGCACGCCTCAGACAGCCTTCTCAGGCCTCAAAACAATGCTTCAGCCCTCAGATTTAAGGCTCCTAGGAAACGGCCATAAAATGTGTAGTAAAAAGAAAGATAAATAATATTCCTAAAATGTAATTAATTTCCGCCTTTCATTTTGCCTGGTTTAATGTCACGCTACACTCTTGATGGGAGCAATCTAGACATTGTTCCATTAGTATATTTCACTTTCATATCAAGCCTCACGATTTACTGGTTTTATTTAGGGTAATGCACTTGTATATGGCATATTTATATCATTCTCATTTATTATTAAAAGCAATGTTATGTTTAGGTATTGAGGATCAATAAGACCTCCATAATGTTTATACCATCATATCTTTTATGGCAAGCTCAGAGTGAGTGCTTCAGGTTTGTTTTTATAGGTGGTTTTTTAAAAGGTGATTTTATAGCCTTTACTCTGTCTTGGATAAAAATTTGGTTTGCAAAAGTTCCTTGACTATGTTTGCAAAAGTCTTAATGGGACCACACAGAGACACGGGAGAAATTGTGAGTAACTATTTAGGGTTGATGTTTTCGTCATTTGCATTGCATTTTCCTAATGTATACTAATTGTCGTATGGAAACTTTAACACAAGTTTTAAAATTTATTTTCCTCCTTCCCTTCCTTCCTTCCTTCCTTTTTTTTTTGTGGAGGAGAAAATTACTTCCAGAAATGGTTCATATCTTTGAGACTACCTTCCAATAATTGCAATTGCTACATGAAAAATCTATGACTGCAGAAAGTAGGCCATAATACTCGACCTTGATCAAGTGAATAACTGTAATTAATATAACAAACAGGAACTCACAAGGTATAATTAGAATGTAAATTTTGGGGGGCCCATGATCCCTGTAAAACTTATTTAGGGTTAAATTCTTCTACTCCCACTGGATGGACAGATAAATGTCTTATGGCTTTTCTTATTTTTAGTTTTAGAATATCTATTTTTTTAAAAAGCTCTATATTTTAATTTAGGCTGTACAACATGAAATTGCTGTATTTGTAAGTAAAAAATGATCAAATGGCTTGAGGAGAATGGATACGTGTATATGTATGACTGGGTCCTTTTGCCGTGTTCCTGAAACTGTCACAACATTGTTAATCAGCTGTACTCAATTAAATCTTCTCTCCTCCTCCTTTTAAGGGAGGAGAGAAGCATGTAGTTGAGGAAGGGGCATGATTGGCTGTTTCTTTGTTTCTCTGCTCCTGCCCCTTAGATTGCCAATTGTAATTTCATGGACACAGGGAGGGAAGATAAATAAATAAAGGGCACCGAAATTCTACTGGTGCCGATCCAAGATGGATCAGGTTCTAATAACAGGTATTACCTTTTTAGTGGGCTCTTTGGAGATCTCCCTTCACCTGCATCCTCGCCTGAGTGAACACATCTCACTACCGTGATCCTAGGAATTGGGGATAGTGTCACCTGTTCTGTGCAGAGGCTTCCACTCACTTCCAGACGATTCTATGGACAGGAGCAAACAGGACTCCATGACAAGTTATGAGAAACATACGTTCTTTGTACTGATAACTTTAGGTGTGAGGCCAATCCTAGCATCGTGACTTGCTTGTCAGCAGCCAGACAGCTATCTTGCCCTTTAGTGTAGGAGTCAGGCACTCAGCAATTGTGTGTCCCAGCCTTCCCAAGCTCACTGTATGATCCTACCAAAGCCTTTCTCACCAGGCTCTTTCTATAGAGAAACCCTCTTCACAAATTTGGCCAACTCTATTTTTAGTGCGTTTATATCCTTGATATGGATGAGGAGTCTGAGTCCCATATCTAGCTCTTAAATTTTCAGTTTTGCAACTTCTTCTGGGTAATACCTCTCAAAATTCATTTTTGTAGCTGCCCCTTTCAGGAATGGAGAGATAGGGAGGCTAAGTAAGGGGGAGGGAAAATTTCAGAAGCGAATTCTGCGAATCTTAGGGCAGGATTGGGTGCTTCAAATGAAAAGGGAAAAAAAACTAAAGCAAAAAGAAAAAAAACCTATTTAAATTATGTTAGCAACCAACCAGGAGAAAAAATGATTGTTAAAGCAAATTGTTAATGTTTTTAGAGAGAATTACTGTAAGACCACATGAAAGAAAACATACTTTTTAGTATACATTTCTTTGAAATGAAAGTATCTTTTTAAATCATTATGAATGAATTTCTTATCTGACTGCACTAAAGGAAGATCAAACTTTGAAGAACATTTAAATATGTTGTACTTAAAGCCCTATTAAATAGATTTTGGCAAAAGTGATGGCTTAGTGAATGTCCTTCTCAAACTCTTTTGTTTAGAGAATTACTTATGAAACTAGTCATTAACACAGCTTAAGCCAACATAGAAAAAGGTTAGAAATCACTGAAGTATAAACACGAAAACCCAACATATAAATAATATACTTAGAAGACTATTAAAATGCCAGCTAATGAAAAAGTCTCATTAAAATGTTCACCTATCAGAGAAAAATGCAAAAATGCATTCAGTATGATACACACACTTATTCAACAGGTGCTCAGTAAAGGGCCACTAAAAAAGCCCAGCAAAGCACTGGGCTGACCACTGACAAGGATAAAAAGAGATATAAAGGCTTCAGTCTTGAGGTCCCTGTAATCTGGAGCATGCAGTAAGCACAGACACACACATCTCACATATCAACACAATAATTCATTAGTCCATGGTTTCTCAACTTTAACCTGTTAAAAATTATGTGGGTTGCTTACTTAAACTGTAGGCTCTGTAGCCTCACTCTCAGACATTCTGATTTTTTAAAGTCTGGGGTACAATCCAAGTACCTCTGGTATTCAGAAGTGGGAATTCCACGAGCCACACTTGGAGAAACATTGTTATACAGAAGCTCCACGAAGGCAGTGGCCAGGTCTGTCTATTTTTTCATGATTATCCAAGCCCTCACACAGAGCCTGGTACATAGTAAACCCTCAGGAGAAACCTCCAAACAAAGGAATGAATGAGTCTGGCTAAACTCCACCATGAACGATGCAAGCAAAATATGACATAAAAACTCAGCAACTTAAGTAGCTCCTCCCTCAGTAGGAAGCAGGTTCCCTTGAGTGAAATCTGAAGGTGCTACAAATGACTCAGTGCACAGGGCTGCATTCTGAAACCTTTCTCTTTGTGGACTGGGGTCCTGGAACCGAGGAAATGTGACCTGATTCTTCTCAGCAAGTTTCTGTCCCTTCCATTCACTGGTAGCATCTGGACCCCAGGGTTCACCCCCATTCCTCTGAATGGAGCCACTGTTCCCTCCCAGAGAGACATATAACTCCTCGAAGCCCACACTGGCAGGCTGGAATTCAAATGGTGCTGGACAGAACAGCTCTTCTATTGGGATCTTACTACGGAAATGTAAAATTAATTATAGCTCTCATAGATGGAAACTTCAGAACTGCAGCAGAGTTCCTTGAGCATATAAGCAATTGATTGTTAGCTGTTTACAAAACTGAGTTGCAGACACCAATCCTCACTGAAGCAGTGATTATTCCTCTAAAATAGCCTTGTAGGTTTTCTTCCTAAAGTTGTGGAGCAACTTCAAACATGTCACAGCTGCACTAATTTCCACAAATAGCTACAAAGAAATAAAATTTTTACAGTGTAATAGATAAATGTAAAAGTAAAATCAAATATTCAGATGACCCCAAAATACTACAGATTTTAAAAATATTCCATTTTTTCCCCAAGGGCCCCTGGTGGCTCAGACGGTAAAGAATCTGCCTGCAATGCAAAAGACCCAGGTTCGATTGGGTCAGGAAAATCCCCTGGAGAAGGAAATGGCTACCCATTCCAATATTCTTGCCAGGAGAACTCCATGGACAGAGGAGCCTGGCAGGTTACAGTCCATAGGGTCACAAAAGAGTCAGACACAACTTAGCGACTAACACAAAAATACTCCAAGACTGTCATTAATTTTTGGAAAGAAAGGATGGATAAGAAGATAAAACAGGATGGATAAAACAAGTGGAAGGGAGAAAGCTCATTGTTGGGAACGTGGTAAGAGAGGGGAGAGCTGTGATCAGCAGTTTAAATTCAGGTATGTGAGAGCAGGCAATTTTATATGGAATAAAAAATTCATCCTGAATTTTAGCTTTATTGATGAATTTGTATTCTGAATATAATCTTATTAAAAATCTCTGCATATGTATCTTGAGGACAACAGAAATCAAAACATGAAGTCACATACCTGTGTCTGTTTAGGACCAATATCCATTCTTTTAAGAAGGTCATTTAAAAAAGCTGTAACACTTTCCCAGGGATAAATGCTGTTAGAACCATCCAGCACGATGACTATGTCTAGCTGAGTGCTACATTCTGCAAGAAAAAGAGTCAATCATGCAAATTTGGCATCTATCTTTAGAGGAATACGAAATGGTTTCATGGTTGAAAGAAGCTCATTTAAAAAGATGATGTTCTTCAGGGCTTCCCTGGTGGTCCAGTGGTTAAGAATCTGCCTTGCAATGCAGGGGCCAGGTTCGATCCCTGGTCGGGAAGATCCCACATGCCACAGAGCAGCTAAGCCAATGAGCCAAAACTACTGAGCCTACATGCTGCAACTACTGAAGCTTGCCCGCCTAGAGCCCGCCCACCACAACTAGGGAGTACTCCCACGCGCCACAGCTGGAGAGAGCCCACATGCAGCAACCAAGACCCAGCACAGTCAAAAATGAATAAATAAAAAACACATAAATCTTTTTTTAAAAAGATGATATTCTACAAAATGGACACATTTCTTTTAAAACCAGAAAAAAAGAGTTTTTTAAATAAAAAGTAAAGGTGATAAATATTCACTGCATTCAGTAACAATTGGTTTGGGATTCACATCAAGTAAACTACATCTCTACTTAATTTTAATTAACACTGTATGAGTTCTCTTTGGAAATTTTTTTCAATATTAATTCTGTATACAGTTCTCATTCCATGTGTATTTCAAATGAGTTTATCTTCCTCAAAGAAATTCACCCTTTAAATAAAAACAATGTGACAGCTTTAGCTCTGATGATTAAATATGACTCTGTAAAGGTTACTTACACTAATATCAGTTCCAAAAATAGCAGTGAGGTTTGGTTATATATTGGCAAAGCAAACATTTACCTAAATTGGTAATGCTGGTAGCCAAGAAAATACTTCAAGCTTTTTGGTATGCTCCTGTGTATACATATATCTCATCCATTGCTTACGCTTTTTAAACATTGCAAAAACACTGCATAAAATCTGTACCTTGTACAGGGGCAATGGAGTTCACGACTTGAAATGTGGGGCTGACATCAGAACAGATTCCAGTTGTGTAATGCAAATGTCCACATCGATAGGCATACAAGGGCCCACATGCCTTTTAAAAATTTAAAAAATTAAAACCATTAGATTAAAAATTACATAACAGATTTTTATGAAGATTTATGATCACAGAATTCCTAGTTCATTAACCATCATTACTCTTCCTTTTCTTACCAGAAACCCTCCTTTTGGGTTGGTGACTAAAGTTGATCCAAATGTCATGTTCTCCTTTACTTCCGTGACATTGGGAATTGATGTATTAACTAAAAATAGAAGAAACTTTTATGAGAGTGGAAAACAAAGTAAAATTAAGTGACTTCGCATAAAAACCTTGTGTTTGCTTTGTTCATATCATAGGACATTCTTCTTTTGGTTCAACTAAATAATCTTCGAAGTATTATTAAGGAGTATAATAAACAAGCGAAGGCAGAAAACTGGCTTTTGTCTCCGAAGCTTTGTCTGGGTCACTGTCTCAAATACTTTTGCTGAACTGTAAAAGAATGCACGACTATCAGGGCAATCAGAACACGGGACAGCCTTTCACACATTTTTTGCTAATTAAATTATAATATTTAGTCTCATAATGTAGATACAAAGTAAATTTACACACTCATCTTATATGTTATATCTACATGTTAAAAATGACCAATGACAAAACGATTTCTGGCAAGAAGAAGGAAAATGGGTAGAAGAACAGAAAAGAAAACTCAAACACAAGATTTTAACCATTATATTCATCATCACAGGGACATTAACAGGGTTACAAAGAAAACCAAAGCAAGATTAGAGCAGTGGTCAGGATGTTTGGATAAAGACATAATGAAGGGACTACATTTGACATTACAAATAAGAACATTGGGCCCTAAAGCATGCAAACCTGGGCAAAAAGAAGTTCCACTCACATTAAAATAGGAAAAAAAAAAAAAAAGATTAGACAGGAAAGGCAAAAACTTCTAAAACCCTGCTTAGCAGAGTGTTAGAATATTTAAAAGTGGCAAAACTCAAGTTCGAGAAAGACTCGTCTCACTGTTCATGCCTATAATCTTTTCTTACTGTAAGTTTACGTGGGAAATGGAGGCAGAGATTGATTCCTGAATGGTCACAGTGACCTCCTAGTCTGAACACTGCCTTTGTCTTGGAATCCAGTCTGGTTTGCTTTGAAAGCATCTGGGACTGGTCTTGAATAACCTGGCTTAGAGGTTTTAATACTAGGGTTGAGCATTCCTGGGATGTTAGGAACTATAGCAGAAACTTTCCTATTGTTCTTAATGTAGCCAGTCCCCATGTTACTGTTGAAACTCTATTCCAGTTTCCAGTAACGGAGGAGTAGCTTCTATCAGAACAACCCTTTGTAAACAACAACTATAAATTTTAGGAAAAGGAAAAAAAAAATGGAACAATCATCCCAAGGCATTGGAAAACAAAGCAAACCAGGCAGAAACTGGAAGAGTCTACACTCGTAAGAGGAGATTAGCACTAGATGAGTTTCCTGTTTTTGTGTTTGTTTGTTTTCCCCAAGGGAAGGCCTGAGCCAGTGGCTAAACCTCAAATAGGACGCACAGTCTTCCTGTCTAAAAGGAACAGAGGACGGAGAATGGGGCAGTGACAGTAATGTCAAGTGAAGGGGGAGTATTTTGGAAAGGAAGCCACAAAAGGAGAGTTTCAATATACACAGATATATTCTTTCCAAATACCTAAATGACCTGAATTGTACATGTGCAGAGTAAACGTCACACAGCCCAGCTAAAAAATTAGAAGAATTGAGTAGAGATTTTAAGGGCTTCCCACTGCTGTTCGGAAATTGACTTCAGCCAAGTAACTGCCTGCTAAAACAAAAAGTTAAGACTTTCCAAAGACACATAACAAGATCTAGAATCTCCACACTTATAATTCAAAAGTTTAATCCAGGATACAATCCAAAGTCACTAAACATAAGAAGAAACAGGAAAACGTAACCTAACTCCAAGAGAAAGGTAATAAATGGAAAGTGACGTTGAGATATTCCAGATGTTGGAATTATCAAGTGAGGCTATTAAAGCAGCTATTAAAGCTATGGTCTTGAATATTAAAAAAAAAAAAAAGTTCATAATGAACAAGCAGGAATTTGAAAAAAACTGAAAAATACAGTATCTTAAGAAAACCTGCAGAGGTTGAGTCATTTCCAAGGCACTTAATACTGTACAGAACACTGACAGGGTTCTAATTCCTACACAGCTGTAGCAGGAATTTTCTAGTCATGTTCTATCTATGATATTTCTATCAAATATGTATATTTCAATATAAATTTACCTTGTGCTATTCTCTTTTTTAAAAAATTAAATTTCTCTATTACAATTTCCTTGTGTGCTATTTTCTTTAAAAAATACTAAGTTAAATTTTGTGGAGTAAATGTGATGAATAGGTTTATTTAGAAAATTTCTTTTGTGTTACTGCCGAGTTTACAAAGGATTCTGGACAATGGAGGCAGTTAAAAGTTACAGAACTAGTAAGACCTTCTCAGTCTATGGCTATTCTATGATGAATTTCTAAAGCAAATGAAAGGCAGAAGGAATAGAAATACGTGAATGATAAAAACTGAAGAATTTTTATAGATGACTTCTGGTATTTTCTTGAGTTGGTTGAAATTTACTTTCAGTGTGAATGCTGGGCATAGTTTAGGATCAGACTTTAACATTTTGACTTTACTTACCTGGGAGATCCAACTTTATGCAAGGTAATGATTCACTTCGCCCAACTGGACATTTATAGACATCTCCAGTTCTGTTCTTGGGTTGGCCAACTAAAGGAGACCCAATAAGCACCCTGGAAGTTAAAAGAATCAATTAACATTTTTGAATAATGAGAAACATTTTATTTTTGTTACTGTATGACTAGTTCTAAGATGACTGACAGTAGCTCCATAGACATAATTAGAATAGTCATCCTCAGTAATTTAATGTTATTTAAAATAAGCAGAGTGTCTTCTCCAAATTGCAGATTGATTTAATAAAAAAAAAAAAAACAATAAAATACATAGGAGAGAGACTTGAGAATATTTTATTTTCTTGTAGCATGTTACTTTAATATATTTTTTATTTGGGGGATGAAAGCATAATTATTGGTTAAGCCTGCTGCTGTGTTAGTTTACAAAACACACATGGAAGTATAAATGACTTTTTCCCAAGGGAAACTGATAATTTCACAGAGAAGTCAGGAAAAAGAAACATTAGATCATCAGATTTAATGTTAGTATATGCTTAGTTTGTAAGTACTTAGAAAATACAGATAGTTATGAGACAGGTTAAAATCACTTATTTTTTTAGACAGAAATATGAAAACATTCTAACAATAATTAATGGAAAAGTATAATCATGATTTATTTTAGTGCTAGTGAAAGCCATTTAACAAGGTCCCCTATAATATCTTCAGGAATACAATGGATGAATGTAGTTGAATGTTAAAATACTTGTTGGGATCCACAGCTGCTCATTCATTGCTTGGGGTTGACTTAGACTATATCTTTGTTAATGACTTAAGTGAAGACACAGAAAGCATAAAAGTATTCTTCAAGTAAATCAGTATACCTATGTGGGCATTCAGAAGTGTCCTAACATTCTGGAACAAGAAATTTAAACTAGTAAAATTTAATAAGAACCTATGTAAATAACTTCACTTATCTTGTGTACTATTATCTACATCAGAACAGAATGTGAGAAACCTGATTTAATAGAAGTTCATGTGAAAAAGTCATGGAAGATTTAGTTGACAGCGAGAAAACAGGAGCCAATAGTGTATTTTAGAGCCAACAAGGCTAACGTGACCTTAGGCTGCAGTGCTAGAAATAAATGCCCTGGTCAAGGAAAGTGATAGCCCCTCTGTGCTCTGCACTGTCGGGACATGTCTGGAATCTCCAAATTAAGAGAGACATAAGCACAATGGAATGTATTTAGGAGGCTATGATTTAGATAGTTCAGAGCCTGGTAATTTTGTCAGACCAGAGATGCTCAAGGGAAAGTTGGGGAGGTTTAGTGTGGAGAAAAAATATCTGAAGGAGAACTGAAAGGTTGTAAAGGGCTGTAGGTGGATTGGGCATGCCTTTTTAAATTTTTCAAAATTTGAAAGTTTGCCATATATAAAAGGGAAGGGATTTTTAATAGAAATGAGTTTTACAACAATTGTAAATATTGAATTGTTGAACAGAATCCCTAAAACATGGCTGTGATATAATGCCTTTGCAAAGCCATTTCTGATATACATAAATAACCATAAAAATGTTCAAACCCTTTAACACATAATTTTTACTTCTGGGAATCTATCCTAAAAAATGAACTAAATTAGGGGAAACAAGCTTGATACATAAATTATAATGCTTATAGGGTATATATAACCATGAAAGATTAAAAGAAATGTGATCAACAGCAAGATTAATTAATTACTGTAAGGCCATTCCATAGAATATTGTGCAGTCATGAAAAGAACAATAGTTAATAAGACTGCATGGTAGGATAAAAATTATAATCTAATTTAAAATAAAAACCTACCTAATTTATTGAAAACTTATGACAACTTGAAGCAAAAGATACCAAATTATATTCAATGTATTTATAAAAGCAATGGTAATAATAGTCTGGATTTATTGAATTCATACCATTCTAAGTGCAGACTGGTTCCAAATAGGAAAAGGAGTACGTCAAGGCTGTATATTGTCACCCTGCTTATTTAACTTATATGCAGAGTACATCATGAGAAACGCTGGACTGGAAGAAGCATAAGCTGGAATCAAGATTGCCGGGAGAAATATCAATAACCTCAGATATGCAGATGACACCACCCTTATGGCAGAAAGTGAAGAGGAACTAAAAAGCCTCTTGATGAAAGTGAAAGTGGAAAGTGAAAAAGTTGGCTTAAAGCTCAGCATTCAGAAAATGAAGATCACGGCATCCAGTCCCATCACTTCATGGGAAATAGATGGGGAAACAGTGGAAACAGTGTCAGACTTTATTTTTTTGGGCTCCAAAATCACTGCAGATGGTGACTGCAGCCATGAAATTAAAAGATGCTTACTCCTTGGAAGGAAAGTTATGACCAACCTAGATAGCATATTCAAAAGCAGAGGCATTACTTTGCCAACAAAGGTCCATCTAGTCAAGGCTGTGGTTTTTCCAGTGGTCATGTATGGATGTGAGAGTTGGACTGTGAAGAAGGCTGAGTGCCAAAGAATTGATGCTTTTGAACTGTGGTGTTGGAGAAGACTCTTGAGAGTCCCTTGGACTGCAAGGAGATCCAATCAGTCCATTCTAAAGGAGATCAGCCCTGGGATTTCTCTGGAGGGAATGATGCTGAAGCTGAAACTCCAGTACTTTGGCCACCTTACTTTGACTCATTGGAAAAGACTCTGATGCTGGGAGGGATTGGGGGCAAGAGGAGAAGGGGACAACAGAGGATGAGATGGCTGGATGGCATCACTGACTCGATGGACGTGAGTCTCAGTGAACTCCTGGAGTTGGTGATGGACAGGGAGGCCTGGCGTGCTGCGATTCATGGGGTTGCAAAGAGTTGGACATGACTGAGCGACTGAACTAACTAACTGAACTAAGTGCTCTCTATGTCTTAAGTAGTTTAATCTCCAGAAAATATAGCATGAACTTTGGTACTAGACTTCCTGAGTTCAAATCATGGTTTTACCCTTTACTTAGCTGTATGGTTTAGGACAAGCCAGTTTTATCTCTATGCCTTAGTTCCTTCATCTGTAAAATGGAAATAGTAAGAGTAGCTACCTAACACAATCATCAAAAGCATGAAATGATTTACTATATATAAAATGTTTAAAACAGTATGTGGCTCATAGCATGTGCTAAGTGTTGGGTTTTTTATTATCACTATATATATTTTCAGATGATGGAACAACATTATCTATGTAGAACACAGATTCAAAGGAAGTACACCAAAAAACAAATTATATTAAGGAAGTTATGATTAGATTTTAGGGAATTACCCCCCCTCCCCCAATATTTGCAAAAACTTTTGTAATGTGATTTATTAAACTAGTTTTATAGTTAAAAATAGTTTGGAGAAAAGTAGTAATGTGTTATGAAAGTATTTAAGTTGAAACTAGATAGATTAATTAATGTTTACAAAGAACATCCTACATGCTCAGCATTAACATTAATGCCAGGCCCTCAGAATACAAAATGGATAAAACACCATTTTTTAGGTGGCTTAAAACTTAGCAGAGGAGCAAATCTACAGATGTAGGGTCATTCCATAGAATACTGTGTACTGATAAGGGTTACTTCTGTGGCATCTGGGCCCAGTCTTGTGAGGAACATCTCAGAAACCACATGGAAAATATATGAGCATGCCAGGAGCATGGCTGAGGTCCTGAGAGTAAATGCTACCAACTCACTAGAGGACACAGCAAAAAGATGCTGAAGGCTAACATATAGGGAGAAGTAACACAGGATTTTAAGAAACAGAGGAAGAAAATCGGTAGGAGTGATCAGAGAGGGCAAGAGAGAACCCGAAAACAGTGACATCACAGAAACCAAAGAAGGCAAGACTATCGAGAACGGGAGCCGTAAGTGTTGAGCAGACTTCATTTTAAGTAACTTGGCTAAAAATGAAGGAGAAGGGCCATATTAATAAACTTGGGCTTCTTTTCTAAAGCAAACCATTCAGGGTTTGAGGGGAGTTTAAATTCATTCTGGAGGAAACCTGGATATGGTACAATAACAGTATCCAAGGGTTTGTAAGTGTGGTATATGGTTTGGAATTTTGTGTACCTTGGGACGCGATTTTGTCCCTCCTTGTCATTAAGGCAGAATTAAGGCAGAATCTATTTTTCCTCCTGTTGAAATTGAGATTTGCTTGATTAAAAAGAATGCAGCAGATATGACACTGTGACTTCTGAGGATAGGCCTTAGGAGATATTGCAGACTCTATCTCACCATTTTTTGGAAATCTGAGACCACCTTGCCATGAAGAAGCCTCGTCTAGCCTAAGGGAGGATGAGAGGCCATGTGAGGAGAAGTGATGCTACAGCAGACAGCAGAAACTCCAATAGGGGAATTAAACCACCAGCATGTTAATAACAGAGGCAGGAGGGAAGAGTGGTCACGGATAGCTCAGGCAAACATGTGGAAACAAGAGCATGAGGCCTGAACACGGAAGGTGATGAGGAAGTAGGGGTGATTGGAAAACAGCACAAAGCTTCCTCATAACCCTCAGCAGGAAACTGGACTTTGAAGGGAAGGTTCTGGAGTTTATATTTGAACTGTAGGGCAGTAGAAAGCCCCTAGAGTCTGATGATAATTGGAAATAATCTGATATAACAACTGGAGCCACGGCCTATTGTGTATTCTGGATAAGGCAAGACTAGAGTGTGAGAACTCAGCAAGTGGTAGAGTGTAGCAATAGGTCAGGACTGAGACAGGGCATTTGAGAGTCAGGATCAGTGATACCGAACGGGTAAGCAGGACACAGGACATAAAACAATTTTGTGTATTTTTCTAGGAGCTATTTGTTCTGACACCAAGCATGCAACTCTGGAAAGAACATAGATCTCACCACTTAATCCTAAGAAAGCCTCACTTTTCCCAGGCTGCATATAAATGACAAGAGCCTAGAAAAATACCAGCCTAGAGTTTACGGAATTTCAGGAATCTTCAGCATTCTCAAGCCGCATTATCTTCCTCTATTTTTTTCTCATAGCACTTAGCACATTCTGACATTCAGTCTACCAGCTTATTAGTTTATTATTTATGTTTTGTTTGTCCCTCCCCAGCAGAATGTAAGCTCCACAATAGCAGGAATTTTCATCTATTCATTCACTCATATATCTTGAGTGACTGAAACAGTGCCAGGTAGAAAATAGACATTCAATAAACATGTATTAAATGAATACATTATGACTGTACCAAATGCTGTAAGAATGTGAATAAGGAAGACCTGGTCACTCGTATGGCCAACTAAAAGGTCCTAATTGTGAAGATTTAAAAAAATTTTTTAGAGGCTGGATATTTTGCTTAAGCAGAATGCCACCTGGGCCTTTAGGTGTCACAGGAAGCACTTCCATGGGTCAAGATTCCAGAAAATCTGTGTTGTTATAAAAGAGAACTGGCTTAAGGAAGAATGCTGGGTTCCACATCCTGGCTCTGTCACACTTGTGTTAAACCTTTGGCAATTCATTCTCTGAGTCCCAGTTTCCTGTCTAGAAAATGAAGATGTTAACAGTCATATTCACTCAAACACACAGGGTCAGTATGAAGACCCAAAGCACAGTTTCATGAACTATGGACATGGTAACTTTAAATTTTAATGCAAGTTTGCTTCAACTCATTAAATTTATATTAAATTTCTGCTTTTTATATGACATTATGGCAATAATTTGTCTGAAGATTAAGAGGATTAAAGAATGTTCTGGATCTCATGTCAGAGAAACACCTGATAAACTCAAAGATCATCAAATTGAGAGAAACACCTCTTCTCCACGAAGAAGCTCCCAATATAATAAAATTTAATAAACTGAGAAATGTTTGCTATTCAAAATAGTCATTCTTGTCATATGACTGTTCTCATATTTATTTGAAAGGTAGCTGTCCTCGGACTGCTGTTTCATATTTATATATTTTTCTTCTTTAAAAGATAGTTTCCTGGAGATTGTTTCATGTTTACATTATTTCTTTTCATCTAACTCTTTCTTGATCTCCAAGCCAAAGTCTTTATCGGAGTACCAAGTACCTCCTGCCAGCCATTAAAAAAAAAAAAAAATCAACAACAGAGTAAGTGTTTGGTCATCTTAGAGAATGAAGTTATACAGTGGCCCCATGAGCTGCTGTGTTTTCGGACATGAAAGGTAGTGGGTAGAAATGAGGTGAACCAAAGAAATGACAAGTTTGGCAAAGAGGAAATTTTAACTTCAAAAGATATTATTAAGACTTAAAAATAAATATTATATTAAAATCTATAAGAGAAAATTTTATAGAACTGTTTGTCTTTTTACCCCAAGCTTGAATAGGCTTGGAAACAAAGAATCAGTCATCTGAGCCCACTAGTAAACCTTACCTGGCACGAAGTAGGGTCCTTTAGGAAAAAGGCAGGCAGCCAATACATTTTGATATATATTGGGTTGGGGATTGGCTAGGGAAGTATTTTCATCATGAGAATCTACTTTGAAAAGACAGGCCAACTGAAGTTTAGCAGTCTTCAACCTTTTTGGCACCAGGGACCAGTTTTAAGGGAGACAATTTTTCCAAAGACCAGGGTGGTGATAAGGGGATGGTTTCAGTATGATTCTCATAAGGAGCCGTCACCTAGAACCCTTGGATACACAGTTCACAGCAGGGTTCACACTCCTATGAGAGTCTAATGACGCTGATCTGACAGGAGGTGGAGTTCAGGTAGTAACTGGAACGTGGGGGACTACAAATGCAGATGAAGTTTTGCTGGCTCACCGCTCACCCACTGATCATCTCCTGCTGTGCGACCCAGTTCGTACCAGAAGGTTGGGGACCCCTGGTTTAGATAGCACTCAAAGGAGTGGGAGCACATGCTGGAAGGAAGGAAGCAAAGAGCAACTGAGAATGGAAAACCCATATCAACATCTCATTTTTTCTCATCTGTCTGAGACCTTGCCATACTAGTGATCACCACTAACTCTGGAAGGCTTCTGCAATGCTGAGCACATTGGCTTTTCTTCTCTTCAAAGCAAAACTATTAAACCAATTGTACTTTTTGTGACATTTTCTAAACCACAGTGCAACTATTTGGATGCTCCAGCTCAGGCTAATCATAATAAACAATGGCTGGATTTAATCAGAGGTATAATGTGTTCTGCTACTGAGAAAACATGTGATTTCTGAGCCAAAGATATAAAGGTTACACTCCACAGGAAACTTCTGAAAGGTGAAGGGAGATAGGCTGCCTTTTCTGTTAGTTTTTCATGCTTTCCAAAGATATAAAGTAATGCTTTTCAAATATACAGACTGCACGTGTTATGGACCAACAACCAACTTAGGCATACTTGATGTAAGATGGATCAGGATGATTTTTTAAAAAAATCTGAGGTTGCAAAGTTGCCAAACATGACCAGTAGATATGATTTATGCTGGTGCCCATCTCTGGAGAAAATAACAAAATCCGTGTTCTCCCAAATATGTCAGTTATTTTATAGTTCATTTCTTAAAATGTCTGCATCCTATCTGATTTTATAAACACTTAAGAATATCCAAACATACTACTAAAATTTATTTTGCATGACCAGTGCCTGGATATTTTTAGAATGGTATGTTGCTATCATGTCATCCTTAAAGATTTGAATATTTAGATATTTTTTCGGTTGAATTTAGTTCAGTTGCTCAGTCATGTCCAACTCTTTGTGACCCCATGGACTGTAGCACGCCAGGCCTCCCTGTCCATCACCAACTCCCAGAGTTTACTCAAACTCATGTCCATTGAGTTGGTGATGCCATCCAACCATCTCATCCTCTGTTGTCCCTTTCTCCTCCTGCCTTCGATCTTTCCCAGCATCAGGGTCTTTTCCAGTGAGTCAGTTCTTCGCATCAGGTGGCCAAAGGACTGGAGTTTCAGCTTCAGCATCAGTCCTTCCAATGAATATTCAGGACTGATTTCCTTTAGGATGGACTGGTTGGATCTCCTTGCAGTCCAAGGGACTCTCAAGAGTCTTCTCCAATACCACAGTTTAAAAGCATCAATTGTTCGGTGCTCAGTTTTCTTTATAGTCCAAGTCTCACATCCATATATGACTACTGGAAAAACCATAGCCTTGACTAGATGGACCTTTGTTGGCAAAGTAATGTCTCTGCTTTTTAATATGCTGTGTAGGTTGGTCATAACTGTTCTTCCAAGGAGTAAGCTTAGATATTTGTAGTTCATTTAATTTTAAATTCAATTGGCCACACTGTTTGTTTCCCTGATTTTCACACTTTTTCCATAAAATCATTGTAAGCATGGAATGTCAGAATACAATTTAAATATCTGATATCCATATACATATTCAAATGCTCATGAGCTTTCATTCACGTTAAAATGTAAAGTCTAAAACTATGGAGACAGTTATTATCAACTTTTACTTTTATAATAGAGCTCTAATAAGAGTAACAGCCCTAGATAGTGAGCGGAGACTTGAGTTCTATTTTTCCCTAAATAGCTATATTTCCCTAGGGGAGTTACTTTAAAAACAAACTTTATTGAAGTATGAATTACCACTTTAATGTATACGAATCGATGGGTTTGGGGATAAGAAGGAGCAATGGCTGCGCTTTGCTGGAGTAGCAGTGAAGAGATATCTCACGCCCAAGGTAAGAGAAACGCAAGTAAGATGGTAGGTGTTCCAAGAGGGCATCAGAGGGCAAACACACTGAAACCATACTCACAGAAAACTAGTCAATCTAATCACACTAGGATCACAGCCTTGTCTAACTCAATGAAACTAAGCCATGCCCGTGGGGCAACCCAAGATGGGCGGGTCATGGTGGAGAGATCTGACAGAAAGTGGTCCACTGGAGAAGGGAATGGCAAACCACTTCAGTATTCTTGCCTTGAGAACCCCATGAACAGTATGAAAAAGCAAAATGATAGGATACTGAAAGAAACTCCCCAGGTCAGTAGGTGCCCAATATGCTACTGGAGATCAGGGGAGAAATAACTCCAGAAAGAATGAAGGGATGGAGCCAAAGCAAAAACAATACCCAGCTGTGGATGTGACTGGTGATAGAAGCAAGGTCCGATGCTGTAAAGAGCAATATTGCATAGGAACCTGGAATGTCAGGTCCATGAATCAAGGCAAATTGGAAGTGGTCAAACAAGCAATGGCAAGAGTGAATGTCAACATTCTAGGAATCAGCAAACTGAAATGGACTGGAATGGGTGAATTTAACTCAGATGACCATCATACCTACTACTGCAGGTAGGAATCCCTCAGAAGAAATGGAGTGGTCATCATGATCAACAAAAGAGTCCGAAATGCAGTACTTGGATGCAATCTCAAAAACGACAGAATGATCTCTGTTCATTTCCAAGGCAAACCATTCAATATCACAGTAATCCAAGTCTATGCCCCAACCAGTAATGCTGAAGAAGCTGAAGTTGAACGGTTCTATGAAGACCTACAAGACCTTTTAGAACTAACACCCAAAAAAGATGTCCTTTTCATTATAGGGGACTGGAATGCAAAAGTAGGAAGTCAAGAAACACCTGGAGTAACAGGCAAATTTGGCCTTGGAATACGGAATGAAGCAGGGCAAAGACTAATAGAGTTTTGCCAAGAAAATGCACTGGTCATAACAAACACCCTCTTCCAAAAACACAAGAGAAGACTCTACACATGGACATCACCAGATGGTCAACTTACCAAAATCAGATTGATTATATTCTTTGCAGCCAAAGATGGAGAAGCTCTATACAATCAGCCAAAACAAGACCAGGAGCTGACTGTGGCTCAGACCATGAACTCCTTATTGCCAAATTCAGACTTAAATTGAAAAAAGTAGGGAAAACCACTAGACCATTCAGGTATGACCTAAATCAAATCCCTTATGATTATACAGTGGAAGTGAGAAATAGATTTAAGGGCCTAGATCTGATAGATAGAGTGCCTGATGAACTATGGAATGAGGTTCATGACATTGTAAAGGAGACAGGGATCAAGACCATTCCCATAGAAAAGAAATGCAAAAAAGCAAAATGGCTGTCTGGGGAGGCCTTACAAATAGCTGTGAAAAGAAGAGAAGCGAAAAGCAAAGGAGAAAAGGAAAGATATAAACATCTGAATGCAGAGTTCCAAAGAATAGCAAGAAGAGATAAGAAAGCCTTCTTCCGCAATCAATGTAAACAAATAGAGGAAAACAACAGAATGGGAAAGACTAGGGATCTCTTCAAGAAAATCAGAGATACCAAAGGAACATTTCATGCAAAGATGAGCTCGATAAAGGACAGAAATGGTATGGACCTAACAGAAGCAGAAGATATTAAGAAGAGATGGCAAGAATACACAGAAGAACTGTACAAAAAAGATCTTCACGACCCAGATAATCACAATGGTGTGATCACTGACCTAGAGCCAGACATCCTGGAATGTGAAGTCAAGTGGGCCTTAGAAAGAAAGCATCACTACAAACAAAGCTAGTGGAGGTGATGGAATTCCAGTTGAGCTATTCCAAATCCTGAAAGATGATGCTGTGAAAGTGCTGCACTCAATATGCCAGCACATTTGGAAAACTCAGCAGTGGCCACAGGACTGGGAAAGGTCAGTTTTCATTCCAATCCCAAAGAAAGGCAATGCCAAAGAATGCTCAAACTACCACACAATTGCACTCATCTCACACGCTAGTAAAGTAATGCTCAAATTCTCCAAGCCAGCCTTCAGCAATATGTGAACCGTGAACTTCCTGATGTTCAAGCTGGTTTTAGAAAAGGCAGAAGAACCAGAGATCAAATTGCTAACATCCACTGGATCATGGAAAAAGCAAGAGAGTTCCAGAAAAACATCTATTTCTGCTTTATTGACTATGCCAAAGCCTTTGACTGTGTGGATCACAACTAACTGTGGGAAATTCTGAAAGAGATGGGAATACCAGACCACCTGATCTGCCTCTTGAGAAACTTGTATGCAGGTCAGGAAGCAACAGTTAGAACTGGACATGGAACAACAGACTGGTTCCAAATAGGAAAAGGAGTAGGTCAAGGCTGTATATTGTCACCCTGCTTATTTAACTTCCATGCAGAGTACATCATGAGAAATGCTGGGCTGGAAGAAGCACAAGCTGGAATCAATCTTGCCGGGAGAAATATCAGTAACCTGAGATATGTAGATGACACCACCCTTATGGCAGAAAGTGAAGAGGAACTCAAAAGCCTCCTGATGAAAGTGAAAGTGGAGAGTGAAAAAGTTGGCTTAAAGCTCAACATTCAGAAAACGAAGATCATGGCATCCGGTCCCATCACTTCATGGGAAATAGATGGGGAAACAGTGGAAACAGTGGCAGACTTTATTTTTTTGGGCTCCAAAATCACTGCAGATGGTGACTACAGCCATGAAATTAAAAGACGTTTACTCCTTGGAAGGAAAGTTATGACCAACCTAGATTGCACATTCAAAAGCAGAGACATTACTTTGCCAACAAAGGTTCATCTAGTCAAGGCTATGGTTTTTCCTGTGGTCATGTATGGATGTGAGAGTTGGACTGTGAAGAAGGCTGAGTGCTGAAGAATTGATGCTTTTGAACTGTGGTGTGGAGAAGACTCTTGAGAGTCCCTTGGACTGCAAGGAGATCCAACCATTCTGAAGGAGATCAGCCCTGGGATTTCTTTGGAAGGAATGATGCTAAAGCTGAAACTCCAGTACTTTGGCCACCTCATGCGAAGGGTTGACTCATTGGAAAAGACTCTGATGCTGGGAGGGATTGGGGCAGGAGGAGAAGGGGCCGACAGAGGATGAGATGGCTGGATGGCATCACTGACTCGATGGACTCGAGTCTGGGTGAACTCCGGGAGTTGGTGATGGACAGGGAGGCCTGGCGTGCTGCGATTCATGGGGTCGCAAAGAGTCGGACATGACTGATCGACTGATCTGATCTGATCTGATACACCAGTAAATCTATCACCACAATCTATACCATAAACATATCCATTACTTCCAAAAGTTTACTCATGCCCTCTTTAGTAGTAATAGTTATTATTACTATTATTTTGTGATAAGAACACCTAACAAAAAAATCTACATTCTAAGCAAAATTTTATGTATAAAATACAGTATTGTTAACTATCTGGAGAAGGAAATGGCAACCCATTCCAGTATTCTTGCCTGAAAATCCCATGAACAGAGGTGAGGTGCCTGGTGGGCTACAGTCCATGAGGTTGCAAAGAATCAGACACGACTGAGGAACTAACACAGACTGTTAACGATAGGTGCTGTGCTGTATAGTGAATCTCCAGGACTTATTCATTTTGCTTCACTGAAGCTTGTACCCTTTGATTAATGCTTTCCTGTTTTGCCCTTGTTTGAACCCCTGGTAACCACCATTCCGTCCTCTGCTTTTATGAGCTCGATTATTTTAGGTTCCTCATATAAGTGGGATCATGCCATATTTGTGCTTCATCTGGCTTATTTCACTTAGTAAAACATCCTTCAGGTTCATCCATATTTTCTTAAATAGAAAGATTTTCTTCTTATTTAAGGCAGAATAATACTCTACTATATATGCAAAACATTAAAAAAAAATCTATTCATCTGTCAATGGACATTTAAATTCCTTTCAAGTTGTGCTTTTTGTGAATAATGCTGCAATGAATATGTGAATGCAGATATCTCTTCAAGATCTTGATTTTCATTCCTTTGAATATTTACCCAGAACTGGGTGAAGAAGTGAAGTCACTCAGTCTTGTCCGACTCTTTGTGACCCCATGGACCGTAGCCTACAAGGCTCCTCTGTCCATGGAGTTTTCCAGGCAAGAGTACTGGAGTGGGTTGCCATTCCCTTCTCCAGGGGATCTTCCTAATCTAGGAATCTAATCTAGGTCTCCTGCATTGCACGCAAATTCTTTACCAACTGTACCAGCAGGGAAGCCCTTTTATACAAGCTCCACTTAAAAAAACTCACTAAAAATTATATTAACTACAAAGCAAAAGACCTCTAATATTAATTTTGTATAGTTTTCAAAAGATAAATATGCTTTAAAAAATCATACTAAAGTGAACTTAACCAACATTAAGGGGCTTAAAATTATATAAAATTCAGTGAGGTTCATTATAAATAATAGACTAAATTCAATAGGTAAGTAAAGTACTAAAAATATAAGCCTCATGTTATATTATGGAAGTGATACTAATCCTCAAGATAGCATCTCACATGCTTCCATATACCTCCTGTTGAATTTCAGCTAGACTAAAATGCGGACAAAGAACTCTTGCCAGAATAACATAACAAAACAATGACTATTTTGAATAAGGCCCTTCTTTGAAGTCAACCCAGGTTTCAACAGAATCACTAACCACAGCTCTTAATATTGCCAAGGATTTTTTCCTTTTTCAATTTCTATTACCAAATGATTAGACTACATTTCCTACCCTCAATGATTCATTCTAAGTCTCATTCATAAAACGAACTGTAACCAAATCATATTTTCCATTACCTTGTAAGAAAACTAAACAACAAGAAAACCCATTGACTTACCATTTCCCTTCTTCGTTTTCATATTGTTGGACAGTATATCCAAACATGTCCTCCACTGGGCCGCTGAAAGTCATTGAGTTTTTCACATCAACATTGAATGACACACAGAAGCGTAGAACAACTTTAAGAGAGGAAACAAACATCTAGTTACATAGAGTTAACTACAATTCCATTATGTTTTGAATTATTAAGGCATTCTTGAGGTTACCATTCAAAGCTGGTGCTTATTACAAAGAGCAATGACGCTCAAAGAATGGGAACAACCAGAAAGGTCTGCAAAGGTCTGTATTACTGACTGGAAATCAACCTAAAGTATTAACATTCAAACACATTCCATAGTAATTTAGTATCTGTACCATTCCCAGAACCAAAGATTTCAAAATGCGTGGGAAGGAGCTGGCAGAAATCATATGACTAACGCAGTCACAGATAGTTTTCCAGTAGTTATCCCTAGATCAAACTGTGGCCACTAAGGAAATGTAAACAGCTTCATTTTCACATTTTGACTACAGAGGATACAAGCATCACCATTTAAAGCCTCGAAAGAGGGAGCTTTCTCATTGCTGCTTCAAAAAGGAAGGCAAGCTGACTGTTTCCACCCAGAGATGGCCTCCTATGCAGGCTTGAGGTTTGCTCTGCTTCCATCTCTGAATCAAGCAGGGTGGGGAAGCTTGTACACTGAGGTCTCTTTATTATGTTGGTAGTGATAGCCTCACAGATGGAGAGGCTAAATATGTTGAGATTAAATTAGATGATTCATCTAAAGAGTTTACTCAATGCCTGGTACATACTACATATTAAATGAAGGTTGCTGCTGCTGCTGCTAAGTCACTTCAGTCGTGTCCAACTCTGTGTGACCCCATAGACGGCAGCCCACCAGGCTCCCCTGTCCCTGGGATTCTCCAGGCAAGAACACTGGAGTGGGTTGCCATTTCCTTCTCCAATGCATGAAAGTGAAAAGTGAAAGGGAAGTCACTCAGTCGTGTCCGACTCTTAGCGACCCCATGGACTGCAGCCTACCAGGCTCCTCTGTCCATGGGATTTTCCAGGCAAGAGTACTGGAGTGGGGTCAATGAAGGTTAAACCTCTTCAATTTTTTTTTTGTTTGTTTGTTTGTTTGAAGTTCAGGTAATCCTTTATTGGTGAGGTTCTTTTCTAAAAGGGTTCTACTGCTGCTACTGCAAAGTCGCTCCAGACGTGTCCGACTCTGTGTGACTCCATGGAATGGAGCCCATCAGGCTCCTCTGTCCATGGGATTTTCCAGGCAAGAATACTGGAGTGCCCTCCTCCAGGGGATCTTCTTGACCCAGGGATCAAACACACATCTCTATGTCTCCTGCATTGGTAGGCAATTTCTTTGCCACTAGCACCACGTGGGTAGCCCTAAAAGGGTTCTTCAGTTCTGTTGCTGAGTCCCGCCTGACTCTTTGCGACCCCATGGACTGCAGCAGGCCAGGTTTCTGGGTGGTGCCAAATTCTCTCAAATGGATGGTGTCAAATTCCATCTTTGGTACTGGTTTTTAAAGCATACTTGTAAAGTTCCAAAGAATTCCCCTCCTAGATGTAACTAAAAATTCTTCCCGAAGAATATGCTGTTATAAAATCACACAGCATCATAAGGTGTATTGAGATGATTAAACTCGCTCTTTTGTGTTTTACAGCTACATGTAAACAGAAAAAATTTTATTTCTTATTCACCGTATACTCTTCCATAAATATAACATAAATTCAGACTCTAACTCATTCCAGGCTCTAATTTATAACTTTCAAATTTTGGTAACTATATTAAATGCTTATTTGATGCAGAAAATTGTACATAACTTAGAGAAAATTATTCTTCATAAAAAGATATTCTGTATACTTTTATTTATAAAGTCTTCTTTTGATCTCCTGACCTAGAAGATCTCCTCACTTCAATATATTAAGGGCTTAACTATTAAGCCCTCTTATTTAAAAAAAAAATCCCTCATAGAAATAATTATTAAATACTACCTACATCGTAAGTACAATGTAGTGAGATTTTTTTTTAAATTACTTAAAGGTAGGGACTCTTTTTCATCTTTCTTAACCTTGTACACAAGGCTCCTTGTACACAAATGGGCAATAACATATTCATAGAATGAAAGATAACATATTGAAGGAGAAAATGTGCCAGTTGTCAATAGATATGGACTGGAACTATTTCATCTTAGTTAAGGAAGACTTTATGGAGATGGAAATTTTCAAGTTAGATTTTTAAGGATAGGGACAGATACAGCTTGGCAGTGAGATGAAAATGTGTCCCAAGGATTTGAGAGAGTCTCTGCAAGAAATAAGATACAGGACGGGACAAATATGGTTACAAGATCACAGAGGGAGATTTGCCTGGCTGGTGTGGAAGATGCAGGAAAAGAATGGATGGGTAGCACAGGTCCACTTATGTACATTTCCTGTTCATTCTTCAAGGATGATGGCGAACAGCTGGTTACCATCTTCTGCATAATGGCTTTTCATGTATTTGAAGACAGTTTCAAACACTGTTCACTCTGCTCCAAACTAAATAGTACATGTTCCAACTCTTTTCTCACAGTTTTTTTGAACACTTTCAACAGATTATTTTTGATATGAGAGACACAAAAAATAGTTCTCTAAACAGCAGGATTTCTCAGCTTTGACACTATTGACATTCTGGCTCAGAAAATACTTTGTTATGAGGGCCTGCCTGTGCAAGGTAGGGTATTTGACAGCATCCCTGGTCCCTGGCCGTACGATGTTAGTAGTTCGCCCTGAGTCATGAAGATCAAAAATGTCTCCAGACACATGTGCAGAATCACTGTACTATATAGATAAGGAGTAGAAAACCACTACCAATGATTTTATCAAAGAAGGTGCCTGAAAACCAATTGTAGTCTGCCGACCAGCGGCTACTGCATCATGTGGGAGCTTGTGAGGGATCTAGAATCTCAGGCCCTCTCCAGATTTCCTGAATCAGAATCTACATCCCAACAAATTCCCCAGAAAAACAGACTTCTGTTAAGGTCTGAGAAGTATGGGTCTGTAGCACGGTACCCCTCTTTCATAATGTTGATGCAGGTAACAGAATTTACCTAAATTAAAACTACTCATCATCCTTTAGGAATACAAAGGGAAAAGGATTTCCTTTAATTAAGGTCAACCTAATTAAAGAAATTAATTTAAGAGGTCAACCCCTCTTGAAAGATTTTCCCTGAAGTTCATCATCTTCAGTATATGTGTGCATGAGTGCTAAGTCACTTCAGTGGGGTCTGGTTCTTTGCGACCCCATGGACTGTAGGCTCCTCTGTCCACGTGATCTCCAGGCAAGAATACCAGAGTGGGTTGCCACACTGTCCTCCAGGGGATCTTCCTGACCCAGGAATCGAACTTGTGTCTCATGTCTCCTGCACTGGTAGGCGGGTTCTTTACCACTAGGGTTACCTGGGAAGCCCCATCTTCAGTATGCTTCCCAAAGGCTATTCACAGTGCTTCTCGATATAAGAACAAAAGTTTTGGTTTCCTTCTGGGGACCTGTTTGTTTATTCTACATGTTGTGTGGAATGTCCGGGGGTGTGTGCTGAACTTTTTTTTTTCATTTCCTGTCCTCAGAATTCCACAGGCAATTTGCCCAAAACGATTGTAAATCAGTTTCTTTCATGTTTTCTAAGACACCAAGGAGCCTGAAGCACAGGAGATGACATTAAAAAAAAATAGTTTACATCTTGTTCTTTCGATTTAAAGGAGCGCATAAACAAAAGTAGCTTCTCGTAAATTTTAGTACAATGTTCACATTACTATATTCAGTTATCTTGGAACTTCATGTACTAGAAGTAAAGCAAAATCACACTTATTTTTAACCAAAGTTTAAAAGAAAACAGCAAACAGACTGGGGTGGCTTCAGGAGCAACATGGGGAGAAAATGATGGGAAAAATACACAGACAATAATCAGAGGTCAAAAGTAAATTCTGGTTTCTCATGTACCAACAACAGAGAATTTTTCCTTTAATATTATTAACAGCTACATAGTATACTTATTGTGTGTTACACCTCACAAGCTCCATCTCATTTAATTTGCTAACAAGCCTACAATCAAATACCACTATTATTACCATTGGACAGAAGAGGAGAAGGAGGCTTAGGATGATAGAGAAATTTGCCTACATTTCTTCAGGACTCCCAAATCATTTACATTAATCATTTATTGCAATGTGGGAGACCTGGGTTCGATCCCTGGGTTGGGAAGATCCCCTGGAGAAGGAAATGGCAACCCACTCCAGTATTCTTGCCTGGATAATCCCATGGATGGAGGAGCCTGGTGGGCTACAGTCCACGGGACGGCAAAGAGTCGGACATAACTGAGCGACTTCACTTCACTTCACTTCACTTCACTAATCACTTAGCACTAAAACTGGGATGAGTTAATAGAAGGTAACACAGAGATGGGTTTAGAAGAGAGGCTACTATGAGTCCATGTAATTCCATCTTCTGAGGAGCAATTTGAGGGGGAGGCTCTTTCACAGTGGCCAGGGCTGGGAGCACGTTCAGAGGGAGGGAGGGAAAGATTGTAATAGAGAGAAGTCATGGCTACAGAGCTAGATAAAGCTGCAAAAGGGACTTAAGCTGAAACATATAGGTTTAGGTTGCAGCAGCAGCAGAAAAGAAGTGGAAAGACTTGCTCCTCTTCAAATATGGTGATGTGACTTATACATCTAAGAGCCAATAACTGAGGAGGATGCTGAGATAGTTGGTCCTGAAAGATAGCTCTTATAAAAGATCAGTTTGTGCAATTTCTTTACTCCAGGATGGAGTATGATGACAACAAATGAGAGAAAGACAACAAATGAGAAAAAGAGAGGGACAAGAAACCTTCAGTTGTATAATGTCTTACGCTTACAAACATTTCCATGTAAATAAAGGTATTGAGCTAGTCAGTAAACTAAGATTAGGAGGAGAGCAGTCAATACTCTCTTTTTATGTGTTGGAAACGAGCTCACAGGGGTTAAGTGATTTGTCCATGGTCAGGCTGTATTAGTGGCAGAGATAAGACATCAACATTGGTCTTCTGAGGTCAAATCATAGACTTTCTGTGACTACAGTGTGATTGAGTTAGGTTAATAAAAATAAAAAATAACAACCTATCTCAACAAAACCCTCATATGGGCCCATAAGAGCTCTTAATCACCTTGTAACTTTGAAGCATTTGAGGATAACAGGCAGGAAATAAAGGGGGCAAATTCTGGGCATCTCTAGCAGGCATTGACTCCCCCGTGGAAGGAAGGTCCCCCTCCTGCACACATCCTCTGAGTTCTCAAAAAAGTCACTGCAGCCTGTTTTATTGTTTTCTTCTAATGAAAAAAATTTTGTCTTTCACAGGGTGATCCAGAAATTTTGATGTATTAATATCTAGATTAGAGTATTTAATAGCCAGAGGGATTCTGAATATTTTAAACTCTAAGCCCAAGGCAAGAGGGTATCAAAGAAATGCTGACTAGGACTGTGTATCCAAATGATCTTGCTTTCTTTCAGCAACTTCCTACACGTTTATCCAATCTAGAAATAACAGAAATCATGCAATTAACATTACTTTATTATTTTTAAAGAGTGAAATGATACAGTATTGAGATGGAAAATAATACTAGTGTTATTATATTATAGTTAATTAATGACTTTTAGAGCAAATTCCTTGATACTATAGAAAGACGGTGATCTTTAGAGATATATGAGCCTGAGCTTACACCTAGCCCTTTATCTTATATTATTTATTCAGTTATTCATATTTATTAAACTACTCCAAAATATTAATCAAGTCTTTATTTTGGGTTGGATATATGCTAAGCCCTGGAGATAGTTATAAAAAGACAGTGCTCCTGTTTTCACAGATCTAGAGCCTACCTGGGAAAAAAAATGGCAAGTGAGCCCCAGTTTATCATATTTCAAAGAAAGTTATAAATACCTTCCATGTATTGGCTGCTGTGAGATATACAAAGTATTCACGTAGCAATAGAGAATGCTCAATCCTCCACTGCTTTCAGAGGTAGAATTCAAAGAGTCACTTTACCATCTGGCACTTGAGTTTTCTTTTAGAAGTGGATTTCCCTCCATTCTGATGACCATTTGTATCTTGAAAAGTGATACAGATGTGTTATATCAATGGGGGCAGGACAGTGGGTTCATTGACTCATTTCAATAGCAAATTTCCTGTTTTTTAAACCCAGCTGCAATGACATCTGTAAAGAAAATCTAAGATGAGGGTGTCAGGCCTTCCAAATGGAAGGGCCAGCCGAGGAGGAGCACAGGTGATCCTGCCTCTCAGTTAGATCTCTTGGATTCTCAGCTCAGTCTCCCAGAAGGTGATGCATATTGCTGATGTCACCCAGGCTCCGAGTCAACAGCAACTTGAGGCTTCTCTCACGTGTGGCAATCTACTTCCCTCTAATCGACTTCAAACATGATATTTGCATTGCTAAGTCACTTCAGTCGTGTCTGACTCTGTGCGACCCTATGGACTGTAGCCAGCCAGGCTCCTCTGTCCATGGATTTCTCCAGGCAAGAATACTGGAGTGGGTTTTGCATACAAGTTCCTTTAAAAGGTAAAATTTGATCAAGAGTTTAAGTGAATCTGTCCGCAAAAGTGATAGCACTATATAATTCTAGTTGAAATCTGAGATAATTATTTTTATAGCAGTGCAATCTTGAGAAGGAGAAGCCAAAGAACTCCAGTGGTGAAGAGTTGGGAAGTAAAAACAGAATGAAAATAAGACAATATTAAAACCTTGAGCAGAAAGTATAGGATCAACATGTGTTTGGAAATGTCATCATATTTTCAAATACGGAAAATCTACATTTTTCTGGGAAAAAACACTCTACCCAACTCAGAGTCTCCTTCAAACAAGTGGAACTTGCTTATACATTATGTAAAAAGAAAACCTGGCTCAGTCAATCTCACCATTCAAAGTCCTTTCAACAGAAATGATGTAATATGTCAGCAAGATATCAACCTCCATCAGCAAGTCCAGAAAAAGCCAATCCAAATAAACACCTCGACGTTCAGGCATTTTCCAAATTTCATCCTGGGAAGCTGCTTTTTAACTTCGGCTTGCTATAGTGAGCAAACTGTTTTGACTTCCAGTACTAATGTCCTGTGGGCCTCCAGTGACTACAAGTGGTATTTGAACTTCAAAGTGAGTTATGTGTATAGTCTGTATATGACTGGTAGGAAAGAGGCAAGGAGGTCTAATTCTTGGCACACAGTAGGTGTTTAATACAAGTTTGTTAAATGGGACAGGATAGAATAAACAGAGAAATGAAGATTTTTAGTATAAAGGTCACTCTGGCTGTAAGAACTTGTCCCCTTTCAGAAGTGCTACCCAGAATATTAAACTCCAGTGGAGTGTTTCCCAAACATCCTTTGTTAAAAATCCCTCTTATAAATTTGTCTACATAAGTTTGTTCTTCCGCAGTGTTTATTTTCCTTTGTAGTATCTACAGACATCTGCTTTTTTCCCCCCATATCCTCCCACCACAAAAAATTGCCTGCTTTGCCAGCTCCTCTCAGACTCCGCCTTCTCCTGAAAATCTTAAACAGTCTCAGAACTCAATGCTGCCGTCCTATCAGCATCATCTTTTGGCTCTGTGTTTTACGGGATAAAAAAGCTGTAGAACCTTAGGGGTCCCTGGATCTCACTGTGGGAAACACAACTTGTATGTTTGTGCAAGCAACATGAGCACAGAACTCTGCTTTCCAGCTGCTGGCATCCTGAGAGCTGAACTCATTACTTTTTGTGGCTACATAGCACGGGAGAGCTGCATATGGAAAGGCACATTGCAGTTGCAAACAGAGTGGGATTGGACCCTATTTAAGTGTTCACCCAGATATATGACATATGAAGTCTTTGGACATGTGAGAATCGGAGGGAATGTTGTGTTTTTGTTAATGAAATCCTTTCAATGAATTTTATTAACTTATAAATAATTTCTTCTCAGTGAAACAGTAAGTCATTGCCAATTTTCAAGTTATTTTTGTTAGTATGTACAGCAAGTACTTTTCAGGGCCAGAAAAATAAAGAGGTAGTACACACTATAAAATAAATGGTTTTCAGTTTACCTAGTAGCTTTAACTGGCAATTTTCAATTCCAGGCTCTAAGGGATTCCATATTGATTCTTTTGTATCATTTAATGGGACAATTTTTCTGGATGGCTTTGTTGTTGGCTTTTGAAAGCCATACACATGTCCAAGTGTGTGAAGCATGGTTACTATTTCAGATACTTCCATTGTTTCTCTGGGGACAGTGAGTTTATCCCCCTTTTTTTATGCTTATTTGGTTGTTGATGCGTTTAATAATGGGCTTCTCAAGTGGCACTAGTGGTAAAGAACCGGCCTGCCAATTCAGGAGACATAAGAGACTTGGGTTTGACCCCTGGGTTGGAAAGATCCCCTGGAGGAGGGCAAGAATACCTGCTCCAGTATTCTTGCCTGGAGAATCCCATGGACAGAGAAGCCTAGCGGGTTATGGTGTGCTGCTGCTAAGTCACTTCAGTCGTGTCCGACTCTTTGACCCCATAGATGGCAGCCCACCAGGCTCCCCCGTCCCTGGGACTCTCCAGGCAAGAACACTGGAGTGGGTTGCCATTTCCTTCTCCAATGCATGGACATGAAAAGTGAAAGTGAAAATATAGGATCACAAAGAGGTGAACATGACTGAAGGGATAGCACTCACACACGCATGCTTAATTACTCCAATGAAACTTAGGCACTTGAAAATCATTCCTATACTACTTCATGCATATACTGCTTCTTTGCTTTCCTGACTCATCAAACTATCTGTTCTGCATACTAGCAAAAATAACTTAGGACTAGCAGTGCTTTACTGGCTCATATATTTCACTAAGAAGAAATTATACGTGAGTTAACAAAATTCATTGAAAAGGATCCGTTAAGAAAAGTACAACCTATTATTCAGGTTCCTTCTTCTAAGGCATCAAATGGACAGAATGTATATGGTAGCTGGGTAAGACTGAAACTGAATCAGATAATATAAAAAGAGTGAAAAGGCATCCTCTTTTCTTAACTGTACAATTTGGAGTTTAGAACTAAAATTGTTAAAACACACCTCTGCATAACAAAAAATAACAGGCATAAACGTAAAAGAATAATCTAAAAATTTCAAATATATCTTAAAATCATTTATTTAGATTATTAAAATGTAAAGATCAAAAGTTTAATGCTTTTTAAAAATATGATTGTTTATAATCTAACAGACATCCTTCACTTAGTGAAATTCCAACGTGAAAAAAGTCAATTAAATTAGGCTGTCATTATTTAGATTGGAAAGTAATCACTGGCATTATGAGTCAGCTATAATATTTTTTCAAAGAGAAAGAATGCCTAGGCTTTTAAAAATGTTGTGGTTCTTTATGCAAGTTCTTAAGAACACAATCAACAGATGAAATGAAGTCTAACTACATTTTAGTTTGCTGTGGATCATGAATGGCTATTAAATGTAGCTTGTCTTAACCTCTCATTAAAAAAAAAAAAACCTTGTCATATTGCTCAGAAGCAGCAGGCAAAGTGTGTGTGTATGTGTGTGTGTGTGTATACATATGTGCTTGTTTATAAAAAATTAAGAAAAAAAATACAATAAAAAATTAAAAATTTAAGAATATTTATAATATTCTTTTTGGAATACAATTATCTAAATGCTTTCTGGTTTTGACACACAAGTGGTCAATTATTAACATTAATAAATTAAGGGCTTCACGAAGCTAACCAACAAAGTATGATATATAATATATATAATAAAACACTATGCAAACTTCAACAGTATATTTCAACCAAACCCCAAATCCGTAAGAAAACAATTATACTACACTTGAAAATCATTCATATATTACTTTATGCATATACTACTTCTATGCTTTCCTGACCATCAAACTATCTGCTGTGAATATTAGCAAAAATAACTTTAGGAACTAGCAGTGTTACTGGCTCATATATTTCACTGAGAAGAAACCGGAGTTACCTAGTAGCTTTTTTTTAACTTTACAATATTGTATTGGTTTTGCCATATATCAACATGAATCCGCCACAGGTATACACGTCTTCCTCATCCTGAACCCTCCTCCCTCCTCCCTCCCCGTACCATCCCTCTGAGTTGTCCCAGTGCACCAGCCCCAAGCATCCAGTATCGTGCATCGAACCTGGACTGGCGACTCATTTCATATATGATATTATACATGTTTAAATGCCATTCTCCCAAATCATCCCACCCTTTCCCTCTCCCACAGAGTCCAGAAGACTGTTCTATACATCAGTGTCTCTTTTGCTGTCTCGTATACAGGGTTATTGTTACCATCTTTCTAAATTCCATATATATGCGTTAGTATACTATATTGGTATTGGTTTTTCTTTCTGGCTTACTTCACTCCGTATAATAGGCTCTAGTTTCATCCACCTCATTAGAACTGATTCAAATGTATTCTTTTTAACGGCTGAGTAATACTCCATTGTGTATATGTACCACTGCTTTCTTAGCCATTCATCTGCTCATGGACATCTAGGTTGCTTCCATGTCCTGGCTATTATAAACAGTTCTGCAATGGCCATTGGGGTACATGTGTCTCTTTCAATTCTGGTTTCCTCAGTGTGTATGCCCAGCAGTGGGATTTCTGGGTCATAAGGCAGTTCTATTTCCAATTTTTTAAGGAATCTCCACACTGTTCTCCATTACCTAGTAGCTTTAACTGGCAATTTTAAATTCCAGATACTAAGAGAAGACGTTACTGATTCTCCTATTCCATTTAACAGGCCAATTTTTCTGGACAGCTCAGCTCTGCCCCTAAAAATATGTTACCACTTAAACTAAAATGTTTCTGTATAACTATGTCCCTTCCTAGCCACTTATTATAGCAATTTTCCATTATATCATTCACTACCAAACATTCTCTTCATTCAGTAGCCTCTTGGTACCTCTGTTCAATTTAAAATGTGTCTAGTTTATCAAGAGGAAATAATGGAAGCTAAACAAATACAACTTGCTATTCACCTGAAAAAATTTGGAAAATTAATCAGAAAGTATTTTAATGGACATTGGGGTTTGTTTATAAGAGTTGAAAAAAATCTCAGTAGCCTGGAATGTTGAAATATTTCAGAAGGCAAGTGTCAGCAGAATGCGCATTTTCTTTTCAGTGAAAAGAGATAATTTTTTGATGCTTTCTTTTTTTGTACTGAGATAGCACTAAACTTTGTTTTCTTAGCTATGTTGTTCTAACTTTCAGCACTTAGAACATAACAGTTGAGCACTAACATCCTTGGATTCAAACTCTATTCCTATCTAGTATCATTATCTTGTATATCCTTTCCATTTGACTATTAGGGTATCTTGAAATGAAAGTACATACAGATGTTATAGTCAATATTCTGAAGAACTGTCAGCCAATATTTTCCTTACATGGAAGCATTCTATTACTTAGAATCAAAACTCTAGTACTTGTACTAAGTACTTGTTACACACAAGGATCTTAGAATTTAAGTAGAGGTTACTTCTGGACTGGAGGAAAGGTAAGGAGGAGAATAGGATCCAAAAAAAGATTTAAAAATGCGGCTTTAGCTGTGTTTTAGAGGGAAATGCTTACTTCTCATTCCTGATGCTTCTTTTCACGTGGAGGGAACTTCACAAGCTGCAATATTTTCTATTTCTGTACCTGCTCCACCTTTCACACGTAACCAATTGGTAAGTTTGGAAGGAGAAACTATCTGGGTATCTCTTAGAAGTGAGCCTGCCCACATAAAAACAAGTAAAACAACCTCCAAAATACTCTGATCTACTCCTCCAGTCTCAGGCTCTGAGCTGGTTTCTGAAGTATAAGTTGGCTTCATCCAGGGATCAACGGTGGGAATTTCCTTTACCAGCTCTGCTCCATTCTGACTCTCTGTCATTTCCCAGTAGGTTCTGACCTCAAGTGATAAAAAGATTTGCCCATCATTGAGATTTCTCATAAATCCCAGTGGTGCTTATTTCTTAAGAAAAATAAACATACTGGGAAAATGTTTGTATTTCACAATGCTGGGTATTGGGTACATTTGTATTTGCTATGTTATTCCTCTAATTTCCTTTTTGGCTTGCAATATTTCATGATTTAAAAGAGCTTATGGATTTTCTCTGTATAATTATATGTTTGAAGATGTTCTAACAGATACAACAACTCTAATTCTTTGTAATTTCATTAATTTTCTTTTTCTAGTTTCATAGTTCTTAACAAATAAATTAGAACAAACACAAAGCCATTCTCATTTCTTGGAGCTACAAGAAGGCAAAAACAAAAGAACTTGAATGCATGGGCTTAATTATATTTACTCATTTCCTGCTTCATACATTCTTATGACTTATATTCAGAGTAAGAGGTAAGGGGCAGTAGAAGAAGATACAGGAGGCATGCTTAGGATAAGGGGGAAATAAGATAACTTCAGAGGCAGACAAGTTCAAAGTGTGGTGAAGATTGGTCAAACGTTTGCTGTGAGAAGTGCCATATCATACTCACAGTCTGGTGAACATCACTGGGGTCAACTTGGAAGGGTGAAGAAGCCAGATTTGGGAAATGAAATTAACACTAGGCTTAACCAACATTCACTGTTTGCTTAAACAATTATACTGGCCTGGAAAGGTATTGACTGCTAGAATTTTCACTAGTTTCTTTCCAGAATTTTCTCAATAATTGTTCACAGTCTAGTTTCTTATTTCTTATCCTAGGGCTGTGCTATTTATATGGATGGATTAGTGCCTCTTTGGAGAACTGCAGATAATTCTCACCACGGAACTGTGAGTTACATTAAGAAAGAGACACATGTGCTGCTCCAAGAACTCATAATTCCTTACTCTGTCTGGGAGAATTTTAACTAAGAAGTATGGAAGTAAGTCAAGAAACACATCCTGACTTTCCACTGCCCATCTACTTCACAAACACTAGTCTATCAGGGAAGATGTAAAAGAAAGAGGTCATCACTCAGTTGAGAACTCTTCAGCATGCTAGAGATGGATTGAATAGCCACTTATGAAAACATAAGCATATAAAGATGAAAGGAAAAAGTGCCAAGGAGTTTTCCAATTATCAGTAAAGTTAAACAGAATATAGAAATATTAGTGGCAGATGAATGTGAATGCTTATTTGATAGTTTTCCTCAAGTACTGCAACATTAGAAAGCTTGCTGACCTCATCATTTCTCACCATTACATGTATTCTTTCCACTTTCTGGTCTTAAATTATTATTTGAATCTTGAAAGAGGCAGAAATTAGTTCAACTGAATCAATAACATTAACAAAGACTGTGCCTTGACCTATGATATCAATGGAATCTATTTCCTCAGAAGAGTTTCTTATAATAAGACATATATACACACATGCTTGTCTCAAAATTTATCAGTTTATCATTCTTTCTGTTGCTGGAAGTGTATTTTTAAAAAACACATATTTGGTTATAATATTGTCTAAACCTGAAGGCAATGGCACCCACTCCAGTACTCTTGCCTAGAAAATCCTGTGGACGGAGGAGCCTGATGGGCCTCAGTCCATGGGGTCGTGAAGAGTCAGACACGACTGAACGACTTCACTTTCACTTTTCACTTTCATGCATTGGAGAAGGAAATGGCAACCCACTCCAGTGTTCTTTCCTGGAGAATCCCAGGGACGGGGGAGCCTGGTGGGCTGCCATCTATGGGGTCGCACAGAGTCGGACATGACTGAAGTGACTTAGCAGCAGCAGCAGCAAGCCTTGGTTGGTTCTCAGAGCCTGGTAAATGTTGTCCCACTCCCTACATAGCATTACAGAGCCATTGAAAATAGGCCTCATTCTACCTTTCTGGTCTTATTACCACTTTCAGCTAAGAACTTCAAGTTATGGTTACTTCTTAATATCTGCAGTTCCCCGAAACATCTTGTATTCTCTTTTGAATCACTTCTTAGCCTGGGCACTTCTATCCATCTTTCAAAGTCTATCTCAAGGTCACTGCCCCCACTGATACTCATTCTTTCCCTATGTTATCATAGAACCTTTACAAACTTATCCCATAGGACATATTAATTTATATTACAGTAAAGCTGACCACCAAAGAATTGATGCTTTTGAACTGTGGTGTTCAAGGAAGACTTTTGAGAAGACTTTTGAGAGTCCCTTGGACTGCAAGGAGATCCAACCAGTCCATTCTGAAGGAGATCAGCCCTGGGATTTCTTTGGAAGGAATGATGCTAAAGCTGAAACTCCAGTACTTTGGGCACCTCATGCGAAGAGTTGACTCATTGGAAAAGACTCTGATGCTGGGAGGGACTGGGGGCAGGAGGAGAAGGGGATGACAGAGGATGAGATGGCTGGATGGCATCACTGACTCGATGGATGTGAGTCTCAGTGAACGCCGGGAGTTGGTGATGGACAGGGAGGCCTGGCGAGCTGCGATTCATTGGGTCTCGAAGAGTCGGACACAACTGAGTGACTGAACTGAACTGATACCAGTTTATATGCTCAATTTCCCTGGTGAACTATAAACTACTTGAAGTTAGGAATTCATATTCTCATCCTCAACACTGAGCACAATTTCTAGAGATGACAAGGATGGCTTGTTGAATCTTAATATCCATTTCTTCCTTTTTCTTGGTAATCAGATCTTTACTTAGCATAGCAGTCCACATGGCTAAAATACAATTTGTAACTGTGTACAGTTCTGTGACCAACTGCTGGCCAATGAACAGAAAGTGGAAGTGTTGCAGGAGACATCTAAGGAGCTCCTCGAGCAGAACTAACTTACCTAAAAGATTTACCCTTTTTTACCCTTCTATTTTCTCCACTTTTTGTCTCTCTCCTGTCTCCTTTCCTCAATTATAAATTCCTGCATAACAGGTAGAGCTCTGTTACGGACTGAATTGTCCCCTTCCCAATTTGTATGTTGTAGCCCTAACACTAGTGTGCCTCTATTTGGAGGTAGGGACTTAAAAATTTTTTTTTAATTACTTATTTATTTTTGGCTGTGTTGGGTCTTCGTTTGTTTATGGGCTCTTCTCTAGTTGTGGCGAGCGGGGGCTACTCTTTAGTTGCTGTGAAAGGGCTGCTCATTGCAGCAACTTCTCTTGTGGAGCATGGGCTTGAGGCATGTGGGCTCAGGAGTTGTGGCTCCCAGGCTCTAGAGCACAGGCTCAATAGTTGTGGCACCTGGGCTAGGTTGCTCTGTGGCATGTAGCATCTTCCAGGATTATGGATAGAACCCATTTCCCCTGCATTGGCAGGCGGATTCTTTACCTAACTGAGCTACCAGGGAAGCCCAGAGATAGGGACTTTAAGGAGGTGACTAAGGTTAAATGTGGCAACCCACTCCAGTATTCTTGCTGGAGAATCCCAGGGACGGGTAAGTCTGGTGGGTAGCCGTCTATGGGGTCGCACAGAGTCGGACATGACTGAAGCGACTTAGTAGCAGCAGCAAGGTTAAATGAAGTCATAAGGGTGAGGCCCTGATCCAATAGGACTGGTGTCCTGATAAGAAGAGAAAGAGACACCAGAGATTCTCTCTCTATATACGCATTTAGGAAAGCTCACGTGAGGACAGAACCAGAAGGCAACTATCTACAAGCCAAGAAGAGAGGCATCATCAGAAACCAACCCTGAAGGCACCTTGATCTTGGGATTCTAGCCTCCAGAACTATGAGAAAAGAAATTTCTGTTGTTTAAGCCATCCAGTCTGTGGTTTTCTGTCATGGTAACCTGAGCAGACTGACATAAGCTCCAACTGCCATGTGAGACTATGACTTAAATTTGAACGGAAATGACGTGATGAACTAATGTGGAACCCACAGTGGCATTGAACTGCCCTCATATGGACTTCTTTATGTTATATGTTATTCTGCAGTGTTCTATATTACTTAAATCACTTAAAGTCACAGTTCTGTTAGTTACAGGGCAACCTAATAACGAATTCATTGGTACATAATAATTGTTCCGTAAAACCTGTTGACTGAATGACTATATGATATAAATAATGTTCTTTTAAAAAACTTTTTTATGAAGTCTAATTATCATCTCGTGTAAATCTGAAATTTTATGCCATTTTACCCAACCATTGTTTTTCTTTCTTTTTATTTATTTATCTTTTGGTCTTCATTGGTACAATTCAACTAAACTGTCAATGATCAGAGCACAGATAAAAGTTATATCTTATCATATATTTATCTTAACAACCTCAACTTACTTTAAAAATACTACTCTTAACTAAATTTTTGCAACAAAATACCTTGCTCTAAACTATAACTTCATGATCACATAAAAAAGAAACTTCAGTACCTACAATAGCCCCCAAAAAGAAGTATTAGTTTATACTGAATAAGTTTTCAGAAAACTCTTAACTCCAGCCAAGATCATGGTAGTAAAGTTAGATAGAATAACTTAAGAGAAAGGTAAAATGTCTGGGATATACACCCTTACTAGGAAACATTTTCCCAGAAATATTGCCATATTATGGAGCCCATAATATATAATGTTATAAAGGGCTTATTTAAAGACTTGCAGAGTCTGTAGAGTGCATCTTGTAGAGACTTGTAGAGTGAATCTTATAAAAATGTATGAATAATCAAGTGGTATTAGACTGGATGCATCCTTTTATGAGGCAGTAGTCAGGATCCTGAAGGTTCTATAAAGTAGCTTCTCTGAGTGAAGGGCCATTTTACTGTCTCTTCAAAGGCTTCCTTTTCTGTCTGGTGCTACAACACAAACACTCCAATTTTAAAGCTTTTGACAGCTTACCAAGGCCAAACAAAAATTTTTAAGAGAAAACAACCAAATTAAACTCTTTTGAGCAATGGCATTGGGAAAAAATACATGTGTATGTATACATACATATTGGGTTTCCCTAGTGGCTCAGCAGTAAAGAATCCATCTGCTAATTCAGGAGCCAGAAGTTCGATCCCTGAGTCAGCTAGATCCCCTGGAGAAGGAAATGGAGATCCACTCCAGTTTTCTTGCCTGGGAAATCCTATGGACAGAGGAGGCTGGCAGGCTACACTCAAGTCCAAAGAGTTGGACACGAGTTAGCGACTGAACAACAATAACACACATACATATTCTGTTAGAATAAAAAGAGTTTTCTCAATACCTAGAATATTTGTCAGGATTTAATATGCTTCTAGATTTCTGCTGCTGCTGCTGCTAAGTTGCTTCGGTCATGTCCGACTCTGTGTGACCCCATAGACGGCAGCTCACCAGGCTTCTCTGTCCCTGGGATTCTCCAGGCAAGAATACTGGAGTGGGTTGCCATTTCCTTCTAATCATAATTTTATTCTCTATTCTAACATAGTGTTGGTAATATGTTGTTATACACTGTAATTCCTCCAAGAGAAATTCATGTGACTGATCCTAGGTCAGGTAGCTCAGCTGGTAAAGAATCCACCTGCAATGCAAGAGATCCCCAGTTTGATTCCTGGGTCAGGAAGATCTACTGGAGAACGGATGGGCTACCCACTCCAGTATTCTTGGGCTTCCCTTATAGCTCAGCTGGTAAAGAATCTGCCTACAATCCAGGAGACCTGGGTTTAATTCCTGGGTTGGGAAGACGCCCTGGAGAAGGGAATAGCTAACAACTCCAGTATTCTGGCCTGGAGAATTCCATGGACTGTATAATCCACGGGGTTGCAAAGAGTTGGATACAACTGAGTTACTTTCACTTTACTTCTTCAGGTCAATCTACTGAATTTAGGAGAAGGTACATGGAGAACATAAAATATTAAGAATTATACCTTCCTAATATTTGACTGCTAAAGTGATAAACCATAGAACTTTGTAATTGGAAGGAATGAGATGCTTAGGTATTGTTTAATTTGGCCTTCCCATTTTACCAGAGGCCAGCTACTATCTACTTTTGGCACCTAACTTACTCCCATCAGGTGTTCCAGAAGGTGCTGCCATGTTATTAAGTGATCCTGCCTCCCAGGCCACAGTTGGCTGGTCCAAGAATGAACATCAAATCTAAAATGAGCCATCAAGTGGATCAATTCCAGGGGTGGGGGAGTACTCAACTCAATCAGAGTACTCAACTCTCTGATCTGATGCAGAAGGTCATGGAACAGGAGGCTCAGGAATAGACATGAGGTTGATTTCTGCCAGAAAGCAGTTTCATAGTGTGAAGCAGTGAAATCGAGATGAAGGAGGAAGTTCTAAAATACAGAAGGGAGTTGAGAGATTGTCTAGTCCAATAAGGGCTTCCCCGGTGGCTCATATGGTAAATAATCTGCCTGCAATGCAGGAGACCTGGGTTTGATCCCTGGATCAGGAAGATCCTCTGGATAAAGGAATGGCTACCCACTCTAGTATTCTTGCCTGGAGAATTCCATGGACAGAGGAGCCTTGTGGGCTACAGTCCATGGAGTCACAAGAGTTGGACACGACTGAGCGACTAACACTTTAGTCCAATAATTGGTTTCTCTGTCAGCTTTATTGCTGCCCTGTGATTAGGGGAGGGATGGGGAAGAAGAAGGAGGTAGGGGACTTCCCTGGAAGTCCAGTGGTTAAGACTGTGCTTTCAATGATGGAGGTGCAGGTTAGATCCTTGGTTGGGGAACAGAGATTCCGCATGCCATGTGGTGTGGCCCCCCAAAACAAAACAAAAGCAAAAACCAAAAAATTTTAAAAAAGCAGAGGGCAGGGTAGCTAAAGAAAAGATATAATGGCTTAGTTGAACTAATGTTTCCCTCTTGTTTCTCCAGCCTCTCCTAGAGCTATTAAAAATAAAAAAAAAAAGACTGAAAGTAAGAGAGAAAAAGTACTAGGCCTGCTCTGTCACAAGAATGTAAATAAATCTGTATATATGACTACATTATGAATATGTGGTATTCATTCAGCAAACATTAATAAAGGTCTACCCTGTGCAAGGTAATGTGAAAGAGCTATCAGTGATTAAAAGGCAAAATAAACATTAGCCCTGCCTCCAAAGATGTTTAGTCACTTGTGAGATATAAGGCATAATCAAATAAGACAATTAGGAGGTTAAAAATGGGAAAAAAAAAACTTCCAGGGCCTTAAGTGATTGCTGTAACTGTGATTATTGTAATTTTAACGCCAGTTTTATAAAGCCTAACAATCTTAGCTTTTTTCTTTCCTAGCTAATCATTTGGAAGTTATATGCTATCTAAAAGAGATTTGGTAATAAACATACATTGGGACATAATTAGGGGTAATCTCTATGTATTATGAAAAAGGATGACACCTCATTTAGACGGGTGATTAAATATACAAAAATCTCCTGAGAGGACTCTACATTTCAAGTTGGAAACTGCTTTCAGAATGTTATGTCTGTGTTAGAAGCACTGCCAGAAGGTAGAAATAAAACAGAATGAAGATACGACACAGAGCTCATGCCGACTTCCATCGCCAGGTCAGATTTAAAGTTGAAATCTTCCATTAGGCAACCCAAGAACAATTCATTTAAATACAAGTGAAAGGGCAGAACGGTGATGATGTCACCACGGAATAATTGCCGCTTTGTGTCAGACTGGTCTTATTAGGAGGGCAGAGCTGAATGATCCACGAACTGACGCCCCTGCCTGGCGTCTAGAGTGAAAAACTAGAGTGAGTGATTCTGCTGTATGTCAGTTATTTCACAACCAAATCCTGAAGCATATTTTTCCTTCATGTCTTGAGTGCAACTATTATTTCATATTATGATGAAAGATCAGTAATATAATTTGTGTTGACACTTTCTATAAAGTACTTGCCTTTTAAACCTCTAAAAGTATAAAAAGAGCTTTGTGAAAAAGAAATCCAATTTTTAAAATTTAAGTTTAACCTTTTACCAACACGTAGTGATTTTCTGGATGAACTCCAATCAACTTAAAATGACTGTTAGGTTAGTTAAAAAAACACCAGTCAAGTAAAGTAAAGACAACTTTTCACTCCCTGGTGAAGTAATTAGGACTTATTCAAAAACTTCATGCAATCTTACATATGAAAGCTTCCAAAATTTCTCTTTGAAGACATATTTTACAGAGAGGACAATTTGCAAATGTGGTGGATCAAAGCCTTGTCATTTATTTCTTACCAGACAGCACTACCCAAAAAGAAGAAGAAGAAAAAAAAAAAGATTGCAAAAATGCACTGGGGTCCAGAAAATGGGCTTCTTAGCTTTTAGTCTTCTGAATAAGGCCATTGTCTGAACTCTTACATTTGTATGTTCTCATAGTAAAGCAGCTTTTCACAGAACTACTATACTCTATTGGCTTTTCATATTTAGGAACTCAAATAACTTTTAATATATTGCATAAAATGTCATTTTTGAGAAGAAAGGATTGCTTCATTTACATATTTATTTAACTGGACAGGAACTGAGGCCTTGACAAAAGCTGGTTATGTCCAACTACATGTTAGACTAAAATATAAATATCCTGGGGTTAAGTGGCAGGTATCATATTCCTTTTATGACATGAATCTCAGCCAAACTGTCAAACCAGACCAAAGTTGAGTATCGCAATGGTCAAAAGGCCCACATCTCAACATTATTGATGGTTAAAGGACAAAAGGAAAAAATGAGTACATACTGGGTAACAGTGTGAACACATAAATATTCTTTCTGGACATTTTAATGGACGACTGGATTTGACAACACAAAACCCCCCAAACTCTTTAGTATCTTAAAAATATATTTAAAGAAATATGTTCTCTCTATATGTGAAGATGTCACTGTTTTCATGAGCTTCCTCTTAAATAAAGGAAAAAAAAATATGTCAATGTCCTTTGAAAACTATTTGAAGATGTTATTTTCAGAATTGTATTTAGCAAAAACATTTTCAAAAACTGATTAAGAAGTTTTCATTTATAGGGTGGCAAGTTTGCATGAATTCTCCTGTTTCACTAAACCTACAGATCTGTTGACACAGGAACTAAGATTGCCACACTTTCCTACAATTATTTACCATATCTTTTCTTTAAATTCTGTTTTTAAAAAATTGAAGCATGACATATATTCAGTGTAATGGGTTGAAGTATCTCCCCCAAAATAAGCCCAAGCCTGAACCGCTGGTATTTGTGAATGCAAAATTTATTTGGAAATGGGACTTTTGCAAATGTAATTCAGGGTCTCCAGATGAGAACATCCTGTATTTAGAGTGGATACAAAATTTAATGGGACTTCCCTAGTGGCTCAGATGGTAAAGCCTACAATGCAGGAGACCCAGGTTTAATCCCTGGGCTGGGAAGATCCCCTGGAGAAGGAAATAGCTACCCACTCCAGTAATCTTGCCTGGAGAATCCCATGGACAGAGGAGCCTGATGGGCTACAGTCCTTGGGGTCTCAAAGAGTAGGACATGACTGAGTGACTCAAAGAGCTGAAAACATGTTCACACAAATGCTTGTATGTAATTGCTCAGAGCAACACTATTCATGAGAGCCAAAGGATGGAAACAATCTTAATATTATATCAACTAATGAACTGATAAAATATGATTTATCCATACAGTGGAATATTTTTCAGCTATAAAAAGGGGAAAAGTACTATAAAAGTACTGATACATGCTGATCATGAATAAAGTTGGAAATATTCTAAATGAAAGAAATTAGACATCAAAGGCCACATATTGTGTGATTCCATTTATACAAAATATAAAGAACTGGCTTATTATAGAAACAGATTTGTGGTTTCCAGAGCCTGCACAACTTTCTTTCTTGAAAATTTAATGACTGGTATCCTTATAAGGAATACCAGAACACCTGATCTGCCTCTTGAGAAATTTGTATGCAGGTCAGGAAGCAACAGTTAGAACTGGACATGGAACAACAGACTGGTTCCAAATAGGAAAAGGAGTTAATCAAGGCTGTATATTGTCACCCTGCTTATTTAACTTATATGCAGAATACATCATGAGAAATGCTGGACTAGAAGAAACACAAGCTGGAATCAAGATTGCCGGGAAAAACATCAATAACCTCAGATATGCAGATGATACCACCCTTATGGCAGAAAGTGAAGAGGAACTCAAAACCCTCTTGATGAAAGTGAAAGTGGAGAGTGAAAAAGTTGGCTTAAAGCTCAACATTCAGAAAACGAAGATCATGGCATCCTGTCCCACCACTTCATGGGAAATAGATGGGGAAACAGTGGAAACAGTGTCAGACTTTATTTTTCTGGGCTCCAAAATCACTGCAGATGGTGACTGCAGCCATGAAATTAAAAGATGCTTACTCCTTGGAAGGAAAGTTATGACCAACCTAGATAGCATATTCAAAAGCAGAGACATTCCTTTGCCAACAAAGGTTCGTCTAGTCAGGGCTATAGTTTTTCCTGTGGTCATGTATGGATGTGAGAGTTGGACTGTGAAGAAGGCTAGCGCCGAAAAATCGATGCTTTTGAACTGTGGTGTTGGAGAAGACTCTTGAGAGTCCCTTGGACTGCAAGGAGATCCAACCAATCCATTCTGAAGGAGAGCAGCCCTGGGATTTCTTTGGAAGGAATGATGCTAAAGCTGAAACTCCAGTACTTTGGCCACCTTATGTGAAGAGTTGACTCATTGGAAAAGACTCTGATGCTGGGAGGGATTGGGGGCAGGAGGAGAAGGGGATGACAGAGGATGAGATGGCTGGATGGTATCACTGACTCGATGGACGTGAGTCTGGGTGAACTCCGGGAGTTGGTGATGGACAGGGAGGCCTGGCGTGCTGCGATTCATGGGGTTGCAAAGAGTTGGACACGACTGAGAGACTGATCTGATCTGATCTGATCTGATCCTTATAAGAGAAGGGAGAGGGAGATTTGAGACACTTAGAACCAGAAACAAGGAGAAGACCATGTGAAGACAGAGGTAGAGACTACAGATACATGTCTACAAGCCATGGTATTCCAAGGAGTTCCAGGAGCCACCAGAAATTTTAAAAGGTTAGGTAGGATTCTCCTCTAGTCTTCAGAGAGAAACTCGCTCTGCCACCATCTTGATTTTGGACTTTGATCCTCCAGAACTGTGAGAGAATCTTTTCTGTTGTTTGGGGGAATTTGTTACGGCAGCCCTAGGAAACTGATATATTCAGAAAATGGCACATATCCTCATTTTTGACAAATGTACATAAGGGCATAAATGATCACAAAGTGAATTCATCCATGTAACTACCACTTAAGTCTGGAGAAAAACATTTCCTGCACAACCGAAATCTTCATTTCCTTTTTAAAATAAGAAGCAATTCAATAGCAAGGAGGAAGACAACCTCATCAGAAAATTGACAAGGGATTTTAAAGGACATTTCTCCAAATAAGCTACATAAACTGCCAATAAGCATGTGAAAAGATGCTCAATGTCATTAATTAGTAAGGAAAAGTAAATCAAAACCACAATGAGATACCACTTCTTATCCAATAGGATGGTCATTGAAAAAACGCAAACCAGGAAAATGAGTTTTGGAAAGCATTTGGAGTAATTGGAACACTCATATATTGCTGATGGGAATGTAAAATGGTATAGTTGATAAGGAAAAGTTTGGTGGTTCCTTAAAAAAGTTAAACAGAGCTACCATATGACCCAGTAATTCCAATCCCAGGTATAATACTCAAAACTGTGAAAACATGTTCCCACAAATGCTTGTACGCAGTTTTTTAGAGAAACACTATTCACGAGAGCCAAAGGATGGAAACAACCTTAATATTACATCAACTAATAAACTAATAAAATATGATTTATCCATATAGTGGAATATTATTCAGTTATAAAAAGAGGGAAAGTACTCTGAAAGTACTGATACATGCTGTATCATGAATAAACCTTGGAAACATTCTCAGTGAAAGAAATTAGACACCAAAGCTCACATATTGTGTGATTCCATCTATATGGAATACAAAGAATTGGCCTATTCATAGAAACAGCAGATTTGTGGTTTCCAGAGCCTAAGGGGAGGGAGGGAGGGGAGTGATTGCTCCAGAGATATGGAATTTCTCTCTGAGGTGGTGGAAAGTGCTGGAACTTTATTGTTATTGTTTCACAACATTATAAATGTACCTGATGTCACTGAATTGTAACTTTAAAATGGTTAAATGGTAAATTTTATTATATATATATTTTACCATAAATAAGGGCTTCCCTGATGGCTCAGTAGGTTAAGAATCTGCCTGCAATACAGGAGACACATGAGATTCAGGTTTGATCTCTGGGTCGGGAAGATCCCCTGGAGAAGGAAATGGCAACCCATTCCATCATTCTTGCCTGAAAAATCCAGTGGAGAGAGGAGCCTGGTGGGCTGCAGTCCAAAGGGTCACAAAGAGTCAGATAAGACTGTGTGACTAAGCACGAACCATAAATTAAAAAATCAAAGCGGCTCAATTAGCCACTGTCAAATGAAACAAAATACACAACCTAATAGTTGAGAATTATGCTTTCTGAGGACTTAAGCACAGGAGACAGCCTCTGAACTCCAAGGAACTGCTCTGAAGAGGTAAGGGAGGGGCTAGGATACACAGGAGTTTTTGCAACAAAACAAGGTAATCCAAACATCAAAAGATTACTGTTAATTAAAGCAAACCAGACATCTCAAGGTAATGAATTTAGTACTTTTTTAGGTATGGAAAGATACAAGAGTCTGAGCTCACTGAAATCTCTCCTTTGATAGGCACCGTCTAGGGCCAGTATCCTGTTTTTACCCCGTCCTGGATCCCCTCAAGGTATGCAGCTGGGGGCAGTGGCAGTGGCTGATGGCTTGATGGCCTCAACATCCTTTGTTTACTGATAGAGCAGCTGACTTTTTTTAGTCCACACCACCAGAACCATAAACAATGTCTTTTTCAAATTCAATTTTATGTTTTGAGGTAATGGTAGATTCTTATGCGTTTAGAACAAATAATAAGAGTTCCTGTGTGTATGCGTATATGCGTGCACGCGTGCGCTTAGGCGCCCAGTCAGGGTCAACTCTTTGTGACCTTTTGGACTGTGTAGCCTGACAGGCTCCTCTGCCCATGGGATTTTTCAGGCTAGGATACTGGAGTGGGTTGTCATTTCCTTCCAGGGATTGGACCTCTGTCTCCTGTGTCTCCTGCATTGCAGACAGATTCTTTACCCTCTGAACCCCTGTACCCTTTGTCAGATTTGCTTTTTAAAGAATATTAGGTCCTTGTTTTTCCTATTTAAACATTTAAAAAAAACTTTCTCTTTGGTGGCTAATATAGGATTGTGTAATTGGGAATTCTGCAAATTGGGCTTCCTGCCACTAGCACTGGGTAAAAGTACAATATGTTTTACTTGGTTACTTATCAGCCCATTAAGAGAAACAACATACCCAGCTATTTTGTCTTTAATGGGAGACAAAAGGAAACATGATGAAGGATAGATACTAAAATTTGGATGAACCACGTACATATTTAAATGTATTTCCATATTTAATTTCTCTGACGAGTGATATATAATTGTGTATATATAGAGTTTTTCTTTCTTCTTTTAAACCCGTAGAATAAGCATGGTTAGGGCTGAAAGAAATTATGTCACAGATCATTAAGTATGAGAATATAAAACAAATACAGCACTCTTAAGATAGGGTACATTTACTTCAAGCTACAACTTCTCAAACATATGACATACCATCTATGTGGGGAGTGTAGAATACATTTACCTGACTTTGTATACTTGTGAAATAAATTGGCAAGCGCTGATGATATGTTTAATTCATTTATAAGACTACTACTAGCATACAAAAACCTATTCTATTTTCTAAGCATGTGGGAGAAATTACAAAGAAATGGTAAAGGCACTGTTCAGTCTTTCCCCTTGTTTTCCCCCGGTTTCCAATGATTTCTCTTCCTTTGTCTGTGTTTCACCGTTCTCTGCCCTGCTTTTTCAGTCTTCATTGGGATATTTAAATGCCCAACCACAGGCTAAACATTGACCAAGTAAATAAACATTAAATGTGTTGTGGCTTTTGCCTAAGTAGGATGATGGAATCAAAACTACAACTAGAAGGGATCTCAGAACGTAGGTGACCTCCATTTCCCTAAAGCAGAAAAAGACTGGGGTGTCAGAGAGAATAAGATAACCTTAAATGTCACTCACTCTAAACACATACATTTAGGATTTATGTATCTGTAATCAGGTAATGAGGAGTTTCCCTGGTGGCTCAGTGGTAAAGAATCTGCCTGCCAATGCAGGAGACCTGAGTTCGATCCCTGGGTTGGGAAGATCCCTTGGAGAAGGTCATGGCAACTCACTCCAGTATTCTTGCCTGGAGAACTCCATGGACAGAAGAGCCTGGCAGGCTACAGTCCATGGGATCACAGAAAATTCAGACAAAACTTAGTGACTAAACAACACAACAAATCAAGTAATGAAATTGATAGTAATATGAATATTGTAGAGCCTTTTTCATTAATTTTAAAAATGATTATCTTCTCCAATATTTTATTCATTAAAAATAATTTGAATTGCCTTCAAACATAGTTATCTTCTTTATTACTGTCTCTGTATCTTAAACAGCTCCATTCTTTCTATAATGGGTTTTTAAAAATCCATGATTATTTGAGAGTATTAGTTGCTCAGTTGTGTCCAATTCTTTGTGATCCCATGGACTGTAGCCTGCCAGGCTCCTCTGCCCATGGAATTCTCCAGGCAAGAATAATGGAGTGGGTAACCATTTCCTTCTCCAGGGAATCTTCCCAACCCAGGGAACAGACCCTGGTCTTCTGGATTGCAGGCAGATTCTTTGCTGTCTAAGTCAGCAGGAAAATCACTTAAAATGTTTAAATATTCCATACATAACAGGTGCCACCATGGTGATCATTCACGCTATAAATAGCTCTGAGGCTTGTCTAAGACACAGAACCATCTCAGGAAAGTCAGGGCACCAGCAAGTCCTCTCTCTCCATAAAGCTCTGTGTATCTGGTTCCTTGGAGCCCTCCTCTGAGCACACACTGAAAATACCCAGATGTATCCTTGAGGAGTCTCAGAAGGCTACAGTTGGAAAAGGCCTCATGTAGGCTATGTCATTAGAAAGTATCCTTAAATGATGAAGATACTGAGGCCCAAGCAGTTTAAATCCCTTGATTAGGATACCATGGCTAGTTTACTGATGGGACCCAGAGGAGTAAACAATTTCCTGCTCTTAAATGAATTCCCTGCCAACTGCCTCAGATGAGGGACATGAAGCAATGATTATCCATCTTCACTATGCACCTGTGGATGAAGTTCTTGGTCATACAAGGCAGAAAGATAAGAGGGAACAGGACTTCTGCAGTCTTGGAGTTGTTTCCACTGGATAGGTTAAAGTCAAGGGTAGAAGCTAGAACAGGGACTGGTGAGGAAACAGAGTCAAGCGACAGGCTTCCAGTTGGCAACAGGCGAAGGCCCCTTAGCCGGGAGCCACCCAAGTGTCCTACGCCTTGCACAGAGCCGCCAGGGTACTCAGTTGTCAGCTCTGCTAAGAAAGTAGCAATGCCGTTGCCTCTCTTGGGTAGAGGCAGTTCTCTGGGCCCCACCCAGCCCAAGCTGAAAAGGGTGCCCACATCAATGGGAGGAAGTGGGCTAGAGGAGGGCTGGGTTTCATCTTATTTATCTCTGTATCTCCAGGGCCTTGCATAAAATAGATGCTCAAAATATAGTTACTTGAGTAGAACATCCAATTATAATGAGAACTATATCACTAATCTCCCTTAGGCAGAACATCTCTCAGCCTCAATTTCCAAGACTTCAGGTAGAAACATTCACAGTGATCCAGTGGTATTGCTCTGAGATTGAAGTGAGATTCTCTGCATGAACTCCATTTGGGAATGCTAGAGCAGTTTCATACATAAAGGATAAAAGGTCAGAAAACTGCCTCCACACAGAAAATTCTCAAATAGGTTCAGTGCCAATTTTGTTATTGACATCCTTTATTCTACAAAATATACGCAGTTGAAGTTGTAAGAACACAGGCCTGTGTTCTACTATAATGTAACATAGTCATTCCTATAGCAACGTCATGTGTTCTACAAAGTCAAATGTAAAAATAAAAGAGCTTGCAGTAAAAATAGGTTTTGGATAGCTTACTCAAAACCTACATGATTTTTTGGCTAAAGCACAAACAAAACCAATAGCAACTCAAATAAAAATTATAGCACAAAATTCTAAAGACATGCTAAATTCCTAACAAATAAATACTACACTACATATAGGTCTTTCATGGAGGGGAGTAAGAAAATGTTGAAGCTGCAGAATTATGGCAACACAGGGAAAATGAACTTAGTGTGGGGCGAGCCAGGTAATAAATTTTTCCAAGAAATCATACATATGGTAAAACTAAGCCAAGAGGAAGCATGTGAGGAGAACGCGCACTGTGTCCATATTGTGTTAGTCCATGCATCCAGCTCTTAGTGTAACTGGCATTCAGGTGCTGGTACTTGGTGACATAACCATTAAGGTGCTGGGGAAAACTGCATTAGAGTGACATGTTTGAATGACATCATTGCTTCATTTATCAATTATGTATAAGCTAATTTGCTTACAGCAACAAGCACCCAAATAGAATAATCTTTCTAATGGATTTCAAAAGGACCATTTTCACTGAGAATGGGGGGAAAAGCAGCCTAAAAGCATTTTTTAACTACTATAGATTCTTGGACTCCACAATAGACTTTCCTGTTCAGTGGATATACTTTGAGAAACAAAACTCCCTAAGCTGTCTAGAAATGAAAACTACAGACAGTCACTCTTAATCTTCATGCTTTTGATGATACCAAAGTTTACTGAATATGTCTCCATATTCACTGGTGTATGCAAAATTACCTTAATGTATTAATAAACCAACATTTATTGAGTACATATTGATACTGTGTTCCTGTACTGATTATAACTGGAGAGGTAAGATACACACACACACACACACACACACACACACACACACACACACTTAGAAGGTAGGCTATCACTACAAAGAAATAGATAAGTATCAATTTAATAACACAGATATTAAGGATTACATAATTAGACAAGGGTTTTATTTGTTCCCTAAGTTAAGGGGTAGAGAATTGCAAACACCACAGACTATTTAAAAGTGGAAAAGCAAACAGAGAATGTAGCAAACATTCTATCAGCTTATGCCTTGTCAAAACCAACTAAATAAATGTGAGATAATAAAGTTTCTTATTAGTCCTTATCTGCCTGATTTTTCAACTCAGCACAAGAACCAAATTTTAAAAATGTTATTCTGTGTCAAGCCTCACTATTTATCACCAAATATCCATGTGCATCTCCCTGTTTCCTAGTGCTCGTTGCAGTGAGGTGGAAGTCACGTGGGCTGGTTCTGCTCAATGATAATAAGACGTGATAATGTGTCACCTCCAGCCAAGGCAGTGAAGAGCAGGTGTGCTGTTTCCTAGCAACACCTTTGTCTTTCTTTCTGCTGTGATCTTAGAGGGATGTACTCCCCAGGGCACAGTACAAGGTGCAGTGGGGTCACTGCACCCACACTGGACTGAGAAATGTGAAAGAAAATCAGTGTTAAGACACTGATATTTTGGCGTCTTTTGACAGCTAACTGTATTTACCTTGTTACTTTTACATAAAGCTTCTGATTCATAGATAGTCTCAAAATACAAAAGAATTAGAATTTATAAAATTAGAATCTCTAAATGGTGAGAGATTGGCTGCCTTTCCGATGTGCATGTTAGTCCTGGATGATCGTTAAGGCCCTGAAGATTGAATTGGCCTCTCATTATTATGGCCCGAAGGGGATAATGTGATAGCCTTCTCTAATTCTCAAAGTTCTCTGATGGTCTAGGTATTTCCTTACTTTCAATCTCTTCCTGGATAAAGGAATCACGCATAAACATTCTTGAAAGGTATTGTTAAAGGTTAATATGGGATATAGTTATAAAACACAGATCTCAGCCTAACCAGTTTAATCTCTGCAGGAAATTCCTTAGAACACAATGGCTCTGATGCTGTCAGGTAAGCTATGCTTGAATGTACTACTCAGGAAATTCACAAGATATTCTTGTGCAGGAGAAGGAAATCCTGTCCTGGACATTTGTGTAATGGGTTTGAGTCCAACTTTGAAATGTGTCTACCCCAGGAAAATAGTAAAGCCTATTGTGCAACATGGCTCCAGTTAGCACTTCAGAAAGCAATGGTGAAATGCAAACTGATTCCAATGTGATAACATACCAGCTTCTCCAACTGAATCTACTTTAAGAACCACACTATTTCTTAAAACTCAGCCAGCCATGATGCTCTTTTAAAGAAATAAATTTAGCAAAATAAATATACTAAGGTTAATGTTATATAACTGCTGAATTAATAACATATGAATATGAATATATATATATAGTCATACACATTTTTTCTCCTTGGATAAGTTATCTTAATTACGCCTAATTTGTAAATGGACTTTATATCATGCTCCAGGCCAAATATCAGCAAATTGTCCTACGGGCCAAATTTCCCCCACCGTCAGTTTTTGTAAATAAAGTTTTATTGGAACTCAGTCATGTTCTTTAGTTTACTATTTTCTATGGCTAATTTTGCACTAAAGTGGCAGAATTAAGTAATTCTGATTAAGAATCAGTCCCTTACTCTGACAGAAAACAACAAATTCTGTAAATTATCCTTCAATTAAAAAATAAATTAAATTAAAAAAAAGAATTAGTCTCTCACTCAGGAGACTGTGAGGACTGCAAAGAATAAAACTGTACTATCTCTGTCTCCTTACAGAAAAAAAAAGTTGCTGACCTCTGCCACAAATACAGTTGGAACAACTTTTAAAAATACGTATGGTATAATGTGCATATGCAAAGACACATATTTACAAATACTTTAGATCTTCAAATGTCCGTACCATTCTAATCTCCTATGCTTAAACAAATAAAAGGAAAGAAATAGGGTAAGATTCTGGCAGATGAAATAAATGCTATTCTGATTTTGCATTGTTTTTAATCTTCAGTGAATTAAAGCACAATTCTACAGTTCTGCATTTCTGCTGCTTACCCTAGAATGATGTCTGTCTTCTCAAGCTATTTTAGTTTCTATGAGTAAAATTCATTTCACATTTAATGAAAGAAGAAGCTCTAATGAAGCTTGTGACCAGATCCCCTCTGAGGCCACAGATGTTAACATTTATTGAACACCTACTACATGAGCTGAGTACTTACATAAAGGCTGCATAATTTAGTGTACAATCCCCATGGACTGTAGCCTGTCAGGCTCCTCTGTCCATGGGGCCACAAAGAGTTGGACATGACTGAGCAACTAAGCACACAGCACATTTCCAGGTGGCATTATCTTCACTTTATAGAGAGGTTCACAATGGCTTAGTGGTGCCCAAGTTTGTAAAATTACTTAGTTATGGAATCCAGGTTTGGACCTAGTTCTCCGGAAACCAAGCCTAGGGTACGTTCTACTCCCCCGTGTAATCAACAGTTCTGGTATATTAAACTCTTACTGACTTTTTACAAAAAGTAAGAAAGCCAAATAAGGGAAAACAAGTTTTGAAAAGATTAGCATCTTATTAGATTTGAACCAGACTAAATGTTTAATGGAAAAATTCCTCAGATATAATTTCTTAGTGGATAGCATTTAAAGCTTTAGAATGTGCTGGATTTGAGAGGTTTTAAACTGAACTGAACTGAAACTGTTCCAAACTGATTCCAAACTGACACAAGTTTACCACCCCAAGTGCTTCCATTTCTTTTTGCTTTTAGGGAGCAAGTTCTGTCCAGGCAAAGGAATCCAGCTGCTAGGTGACACTCCTTGAAAATATTACTTCGAAGAAAATCCCCATCTGTTTAGCCAGTCATAATACAGACAGATTTTTACTATTATTATTTTTCCTGTAATTCAGAATAAAAGTGAAAAGGCCTGGGAGGGAATAAACACACCACTTTCCAGAAATGAGGAGACTGGAAAAAGCTTTGCCAGTTCTCTGGGACTGGCTTCAGAGTCCTTCCTCTGCAAGCAGGATCCTGGTCTCAGAGAGATGGCTGGGCAGGTGATGGTGTGCAATGTGCTTAGTCACTCAGTCGTGTCCAACTCTTTGCAATCCCATAGACTATAGCCTGCCAGGCTCCTCTGTCCATAGGATTTCCCAGGCAAGAATACTGGAGTGAGTTGCCATTCCCTTCTCCAGGGGATCTTCCTGACACAGGGATAGAACCCAGGTCTCTTGCATTGCATAATGGACAAGAATTTGAGCAAGCTCCAGGAGATGGTGAAGGACAGGAAAGCCTGGAAATGTTGTAGTCCATGAGGTCGCAAAGAGTTGGACATGACTGAGTGACTGAACAACAACTCCTGCATTGCAGGTGGCTTCTTTACCATCTGAGCCACCAGGGAAAGGTCAACTCTTATTTCAGCCTACAAGTGAGCCCTTCCTATCTAATTCACAAAACAGTGCCTTCAACAGCCCCCAGTTTCTCTATCCCTCCAAAGGAATGGCAGTTTCCAGTGTGTTTATGGAGTGGGCTGGAGACGAAAACTTCACGCCATGACTTAGGAGTGATTCTTTTATATTAATAGAAATAAACACTAACTTCATGGTTTAAGATACTGCTATGAATAGCAGATATGTTCAACTGTCTATGCTGCTGCTGCTGCTGCTAAGTCGCTTCAGTCATGTCCGACTCTGTGCGACCCCATAGACGGCAGCCCACCAGGCTCCCCCGTCCCTGGGATTCTCCAGGCAAGAACACTGGAGTGGGTTGCCATTTCCTTCTCCAATGTATGAAAGTGAAAAGTGAAAGTGAAGTCGCTCAGTCGTGCCCGACTCTTAGCTACCCCATGAACTGCAGCCCACCAGGCTCCTCCGTCCGTGGGATTTTCCAGGCAAGAGTACTGGAGTAGGGTGCCATTTCCTTCTCCAATGTATGAAAGTGAAAAGTGAAAGTGAAGTCGCTCAGTTGATAAGCCATCCTTAATAATCATCTTTGCTATAAAGAAATCGTCTTCATTTGAAAATAAGGACTTGTTTTTGCTTTTGCGGGCACATGGGTTTCTTTTCAGAACTGAAAATGTGCTCATTGTTCATGGATATTTTTGGAGTCTCAAGAATAAACATTTTCAATATAATCTAAAGCAGGTAAAATGTCTTGAGCATTTATTCTGGATCAAGAATTATAAAAAATGTCAAAATCTCAATTAAAAAAAAATCCTATTGGGTTGGTATTTAGTTTATCGGTGAGGAAATGGAAGTCATCACTGAAATGTCCTTTTGGAGACACTAAACCCAGGAGGTATAATTCCATTGCTTTTATCCTTAACTATCACCTAACACTGTCTTCCTGTTGTATGTTGTTCCTGCCTTTATGGAGTTTTTGTGACTTAATTTTGGTGATACATTTTAAATTAATCTTAATTTATCAAGATTATAAGCCTACTTGTAATGATCAATTGAATTTTGTAAGAAAACCTCACAGTATCAAATTGCATCATAAACATAACTACCACTACTGTAAAGACATCTTGTAATTAGGTACCTCCCTGGAGTAACAGTCTCAGGTGACTTGAGAATTGAGAAAGGTGATGCCCTTATTATTTTAGGATATTGGAATCATCTGGAAGAGATGATAGTTAAGTAGACATTTATTTACATTCAGTGCTATTATTGAAAGGTTTAGGTCAACGTTTTTCAAACGCAGACGAGATCAGCCCTTCTCCATTCTTCCAACAAAGGCTCTAAAACTAGAGCCAAACCCAGTCCTGGACAGGAATACACCCACCCATGCTCCTCCCAATCTCCACTCAGCAAAGATCTCTCTGACTGAAGCCAATCATGGCCAGTGGTACTGAAGAGATGAACATGGGGGTGTGGGGTTGCTAGTTGTCTGAATCTTTGGACACCTCTTATAGCATTTTGGTCACCTGATGTAAATAGCCAACTCATCGGAAAAAAACTCTGATGCTGGGAAAGATTGAGGGAAGAAGGAGAAAAGGGTTGCTAGACAGGCAGTTAAATTTGAATTTCAGGTAAGCCATGAATAGTCATTTAGAATAAGTCTGTCTTGTTCGCTATTCCTCCCAGCCCCTAAATCTGACAATGTTAGGAAGAAAAGTACTTGCTATATGTTTTATATTTTAACATTGGCTCACCAGGTAGCTCAGTGGTAAAGAATCCTCCTGCCAATGCAGGAGATGCAGGTTCAATCCCTGGGTCAGGAAGATCCCCTGGAGGAGGAAATGGCAACCCATTCCATTATTCTTGCCTGAAAAATCCCATGGACAGGGGAACCTCGTAGGCTACAGTCCATGGGGTTAAAAAGAATTGGACTTGACTTATCCACTGAGCATGCATGCATGCATACCTCTAAATTGAGGTTTAACCACAGGAGAGTAAAAACCCTGGTGAGTTTTGTTCTTTAGAGTTTTTGTAACCTCCTCTGCTTTGCATTTGGCGCATACTCAATTGCTCAGTCATGGCCAATTCTTTGTGACCCCATGGACTGTAGCCCTCTAGGCTCCTCTATCGATGATATGTCCCAGGCAAGAATACTACAGTGGGTTACCATATCCTCTTCCAGGGGATCTTCCTGACCTAGGGATTTAACCGGCATCTCCTGCATTGGCAGGCAGATTCTCTACCACTGCCCAACGTGGTGAGCCCCTAGCATTTGGTGTCCAAGAGGAAATCTGGTTATGTTTGCTAGTTCCTCCTTTTTCATGCTTGAAGTTTGACAGCTGGATCGGAAAACAGTGTTGAAATAAGGACAAGTGTGTGTTTGGAGTAAGGAGGTACAGCATCATCTTCCTCTCTCCTGACTTCCATTTCCTTCCACGGCCAAACGTCAGCTGGAGAGAAGCAGCGATAAGAGACTTGAGAGGCCCAGGGTGACCTCAAGAAGACTGTGACTGTAGAAGCCAGGTGCTCCCTGAGTCTCCTGAACTCCCTATTGTTCTTCAGGACCAATGCTGAATCTCCTTCTCAGAATTTCCCAGTCTAAAAATTTAGTGATCCCTGGACTACTTCAACAAGCCACCATTTAAAATCTAACAATAGAACTGGTTCTTAAGTTCTTACTGGTGAATGAGACATCCATCCCAAAATCAGGAGCCCAAGAGCAAACTGAAGTCAAGATTTAATGGAAGTAGTTACATAAAAGAAAAAAAATGTGCCAAGTATTCAACTAGTTTTAAAAAAAGAATTTTAAATTTATTTTTAATAGGAGGATAATTGCTTTATAGTGTTGTGTTGGTTTCTGCCATACAACAACATACATCAGCCGTAAGTATACTTATATCTCCTCACCCTTGAACCTCCCTCCTACCACCGCCATTCCCACCCCTACCCCTCTAGGTTGTCACAGAGCACCAAACTGAGCTTCCTCTGCTATTTAGCAACTTCCCACTAGCTATCTATTTCACATATGGTAATGCATGTTTCAAAGCTACTCTCTCAATTTGTCTCACCCTCTCCTTCCCCGCTGTGTCTATAACTCTGCTATGACTGTGTCTCTATTCCTGCCCTGCAAATAGGTTCATCAGCACCATTTTTCTAGATTTCATATATATGTGTTAATATACAATATTTATTTTTCTTTTTCTGACTTACTTTACTTTGTATAACAGGCTCTAGGTTCATCTACCTCACTAGAACCGACTCAAATTCACTCCTTTTTATGGCTGTGTTTACATTGGAAAAGACTCTGATGCTGGGAGGGATTGGGGGCAGGAGGAGAAGGGGACGACAGAGGATGAGGTGGCTGGATGGCATCACTGACTCGATGGACGTGAGTCTGAGTGAAATCCCGGAGTTGGTGATGGACAGGGAGGCCTGGCGTGCTGTGATTCATGGGGTCGCAAAGAGTCGGACACGACTGAGCGACTAAACTGAACTGAACTGAATAGTCCATTATATATATGTACCATAACTATGGTTCAGATCAGATCAGATCAGTCGCTCAGTCGTGTCCGACTCTTTGCGACCCCATGAATCCCAGCACGCCAGGCCTCCCTGTCCATCACCAACTCCTGGAGTTCACTCAGACTCACGTCCATCGAGTCAGTGATGCCATCCAGCCATCTCATCCTCTGTCGTCCCCTTCTCCTCCTGCCCCCAATCCCTCCCAGCATCAGAGTCTTTTCCAATGAGTCAACTCTTCGCATGAGGTGGCCAAAGGACTGGAGTTTCAGCTTTAGCATCATTCCTTCCAAAGAAATCCCAGGGCTGATCTCCTTCAGAATGGACTATGGTTAGGTAATTTATTTTTCCCTAAGAAGATATGAAGCCTGAAAGGGATGCAGGCTTCCTAAAGGTTTCCCTAACTAATTAGCATCTCTGCTGTGATGAAGAATGTAAGAGTCAAAACATACTGGATTGGATGAACCAGTGTTGGGACAACAGGCCCTACAGTCAGGCTGACATAGGTTCCAGGCTCAGCACCACTCCAGCTCCTTCCAGCAGGTGGCTGAGTTGGGGTTTAAACAATGACAGTCTGGCTGCAGGCCCGCGCCCCTAACACGGTATAGAGGCTGTCTTGCTTGGGACTTAGTAAATGTTAATTCTCATATTCCTACTGTTCTAGAATGTTTAGTGGCTATTTTCTTTTGTTTTTACTCTCCAGCATCCATACTCTTTTCCTCGTTGGGGAAGGTGGGGAATTTCAGGATCCAGAGGAGACGAGGATAGGAGTATGGACTAGTACTTCATCCTGCCTCCTCATCCACAGAAGGTGAACCTATGAGCTCTGGATGGCTAATCTGATGTTCCTGCACATAAAGAGTATTCTCAGAAGCTCTGTTTGAGTTGTTTTCTAAAAATTGGAGTATAATTAATTTACAATGTTATATTAGTTTCTGCTGTACAGCAACATGAATCAGCCATATGTATATCTGATTGAGTTTTACATTCAGTGGATTGGTGGTGGCTGTCTGGGGGTGGCAATTCCATCAACTGCTTTGCCCTACACAGGTATTTCTGTATTTGACTATAGTGATTTGACTATGTCTTCCTCTTTTTCTTCCTATCTGAGACCTCATCTTTTAAAATATTTCTTTGTTGCTTATATTACCAGAGTTGCTTTCTGTTGTTTGCAAATGACATAGAAATAGCAAGAGAATTGCAGTTTGTTTATGACTTACATTCAGCTGAAACAGCCAGCCAAAGAAAGCTGAGCAGTGGAATAATGATATTCAAATAATCATTAACATGTACCACAGGAATTAAGGTGACTAAATGGAAGGAAAGACAACACCTACCGTTCAACCTAAGAATTAACATTAATTTTACTTGATTGGCTAGGCTTCCCTGATAGCTCAGTTGGTAAAGAATCCACCTGCAATGCAGGAGACCTGGGTTCAATCCCTGGGTTGGGAAGATCGCCTGGAGAAGAGAAAGGCTACCCACTCCAGTATTCTGGCCTGGAGAATTCCATGGACTATATAGTCGATGGGGTTACAAAGAGTCAGACACAACTGAGTGACTTTCATTTCACTTACTTGATTGGAAGTTTAATGGTGGGTCATGGCTGATATAAATCCAGTCTCAGCACTGCGGGGCTGCACGAGTTTTTGTGGCTCAGTACACAAAGTGAGGACCCCCTTGTTGGGTGGTTATGGTTCTGTGCGTGCACACAGTGGTGTCCTTGAAGGGGTTGCTCTTCCTGGCACACGCTGAAAAGCGCTTTTCTATGTTCCTCTTATTGTATCAGTTACAAAAGTACAGTTCTCATCTCCATCCTCTGTGCAGTGATGTGAGACATGCATTATGTATCCTAATATAAAATAAATAAAAATATTATAAAGACTGAGAATGATCTGGCTAGCCTGTCTCTTGCTGAGGGTAACTGAACAGAGTGGGTCTACTTTTTCTGGTGATAGCACCATCTTTGACAGATGGTAGAGATTTATGGTACGAAGAAGCTTCAGGCATTTCTTTTGCCTCATATTCCCATGGCTGATCTAGTGCGCTAGTGGTATATATGGCCAGAAGATGCAATAAGGAGGAGGAATAGAATTCAGTTAAATAGAGTTCTTATTAATTTCCAGGCATTTTGCTTAAATCATGTTATTTATTCTTTGCAACTCTATGAGGAACATTTTAGCATTTTTTCCACTTTAACAGATTAAAGCTCATAAATCTGAATTTGAGGATTATAAAGGTAACATGATTTGCCCAAGGTCGCAGAGTCCATCTATGGTAGAGCTAAGATTTTCTAGCTAAGAGCTAATGTTCACTGCTGCCTGTTGACTGAATGAAAGACATTCAGAAGATGACCCAGACTCACATACCATTTTTTCAGGTGATAAACAGTTGTGCTATCTTCCTGTTGCCAATGATTTTAGTTTTCACTCTCTGTATAATACATGATTTTGCTGTCTTGTTCTGTCGTACATAATTCTTGAATCCCAAGATTTATAAGCTCCATCCTCTAAGGAGCTTTTTTTTTTTTTTTAACCCCCTTCACTATATCAAGCAATATGTGTACATTAATTAATATTCACAAATTATTCGCCATCAGTCCTAATGGTGAATTTATTATAGCAAGTCAAAATATTATACCTAAAGGAATAGTCAAACCCCACAATGAGGCATTAAAGAAATATACTCCCCTCATCAACTTTTTAAAGTTGTCTTTTCAGTAGTGGTGATCTACAATTTCACAATTTCTTCTAAGTTCCATCTCTTTTTCTAGCCAGATGCTGACTGGTACTGTGGCCATAGAACATGTTAAGGCCAGCTGGCCTAGTATAGGGCTAAGACGACCTGGTTGCAGGTAAGAAAGACCTGGGGAGCTTTTTTTTGAAACATACAGATGCTTGGATTCCTTTCCTCAAATATTCTAACTTAATTACCTGGGGGTGGGGCCCAGTCATCATGTGATTTGAAAACTCCCTAGTTGATTTTATTGTGCTGCTTGGTTTGAAAACTACTTGCCAAACTGAAAAAGCATTCCAGTAAAAATAAAGACCTGCCTGTGTTTTCTCATTACCTAGTTCTTTGGGACAGCAAGCAAAATAGATAGGGGAGGAAAAATAACAAGGAGGGAAGTGGCAGGCCTGTGCAACTTGGCATGTCATTGGAATGTAGTGAACTATTCAAAAATATTTGTAAAGTTCAACATTTTTGTGTACCTATCCACCGAGTGTTTTAAACAATTGTTTCTCTCCTAATGCTCGAGTTTTAAGGCCCCCAACAACTTTGAAAATATGGGAGTATTTGGCAAAGCATTCTAAAAAATGACCCTCTGCTCTGGAATTTGCTCCTTCTAGCAGGCTGCTCTCTTCAGCAGTCGGCCAAACCCCAAATTTGGCAGCTTGTGGAATATGGTGCAAAATAGATTCTTTTTAAACCTGAGAGTCACTGAAGATTTATTTTGCTGGAAAGATACGACTTTTAAAAATAACAATTACTGCTACTGCACCAAGTCAAGTCAGGGATCTACAAAGGGGGCTAGGAAATCAAGTGCCACACATCTTTGTTCAATCTACTGATGAAGATATGGAGGTTCAAAAGGATGAAATGATTTCAAGTCACACAACCAACTGGTTGGGCCTGGGTACATTCCGATCTGATTCACAGGCCAGTTCTCACGTCTGCCCCACCACAGCCAGAGTCCTCTGAGAACAGCATAGATGCCTTCTTCTGTGATTCACAGTTATTCAGAAAGGCACTGTTTTTGCAAATGCTGATATACAACTATAGCAAATAGTGTGTAAATTATGTTGCCATTTTTGGTGAGCAAAATCCTTTTTATACTCTCAAGTATAAAATCTGGTTGTCTGACTTTCTTGATTCTGACAATTAAAGTTTCTAATTCACTTAGAAGGATATATGTGAACCCATGCATCAAATGCAAATCCAAGAGCTTTAACATCTACAACAAATTATTATAAAAAGGCCAGATCTTTCTCCACATTTCCTGTGAACTCATACCATTCCCCACTATATTTTACTGTGACCCAGAGAGAGTCTGAGATAAGGGTGAAAATGATTCCCAGAAAGGCAGGAAAAATTCTAACACTTTTTAAGTTCTAGGCAAGGAGTTAGGCCCAGAGTAAGACATTTCCTATAGTGATAACAGACTCATTTCTTAAAGATACATGACTCAGTTTAATGAGGCAGAGAATGAATTGTGTCTCAGCTCTTCCCACTTCCCCACATTCCACACTCTGTTCCATTTCCTCTCACCCAGGCTGAGAATATCGCTGAGACACAAAGGGTCAGAGGACTATTCCTGGAGTTCATTCCTCCTCATAAAATATATTTTGTTCCTTTCTCCTTTCTGTACAAAATTTTCTTCCATCACAACCCGATCCACGATGACCATTTAGTAAAATGTACTCCTTCAGAGAGAAGTTATTATTTATGAAGGTTATTTTCCTGAATTTTTTATCAAGGATAAAATGGTGAATACAGAGATAGGAAAGACCCCAGGTCTTCCTGCTGTCCAGCCTCAGGGCTTTCTTCAGGCCCAAGTCAGCTCTCTATTGCTTCCCACTTGACCGCAGGCCCAGAAGCCTGTTTCCCTTTCCCTGAGGTGGTCACCACCACCCACTCTACCATGGACATCCTCTTTTCCAGGAATGGCTGTGGAGTAGGACATCATGTCCTGCTCCCTCCGCTCACTGTCCACTTCCTTGCTGTCCTGCAAAAGGCAGCGAGCTCTCTTTTTTGGTTTAACTATTAAGTGATGAGAGAGAAAGAGGAGATAACAAAAATATGGACAATACAAACGTTCTGGAATCTTTCTGTTCTTTTCAGTCATGGTCCTGTATGTTTCTGATTCAACTGATGCCTTTTTTGCTTCAAGAGCAGGAGGCAACATAACCTTTTTGCTCCATGATGTCTCTTGTCAGGTTTGTTGACTCTTTACTGTAAATATTTAACATCTAGAGAGCTTAGAGATTACAGAGGACCACTATTTAGAAGAAAAACATTTTACCAAGTAAATCTGAGAGGAATGCGTTCAGTTCTCTTTGCCTCATTTCTCTAGAGACTAATGCAAGATCACTGTGAGCTTCTGGAATCTAGCAATTTAAGCTCCGAGAGCACCTCCTCAGTGAAGACAGGCTGAATTAACAGCACTGAGTTCCCAGATTCCCACACAGTTCTGATTCCTGTACCTACTGCAGTGCTAGGAAAAAAACAAAAACAAAAAAAACTCCTCTAAATTATGCTCATAGGATCAATGAGTTGAAACACAAGACTAAAATGTTTTATATCCACAGAGCAATTTTTCTCATTGGTTTCAAACAAAAGGTTCTAGTTTCTTTCAGTCTGTCCCAATCCTGGACTGGGTTGTCCCCAGAAAGGAAGGAACTATGATCCTCTCTATTCACCTCATGACCTTAGGGGCTGGCACACAGTAGGTGTTAAAACTTAGCAAGTGGCTGTCAGAAGAATGAACTGACAACCAATCGGAAGAACCCATTCTTCTGCATGAACTGGTTCTCAGAAGAATCAAGGCAGGAGGCTGAGTCTTTCTCTAGCAGAAGATGAACATTCAAAGAACTGACTAACTGACTTCAAAGCTGGGTTTGAGTCTCAGTGATGCTGCTGAGAAACTGTCTTGCCTCAAGATGAAGAATTCTGATAAAGGAGGGTTTAAGGCATTTTAGAACCCCATATTGTTCTTTGTTCACTTAGCCCAACTTCCTCCCAATATACACTGATGACAAGAAAATGAATAAGAGATTGGAACAGGATGGATCAAATAGGAATGTAGACTCTATGAAAAACTCCTGTCTGTGGGAATTTGAGCAAGTTACTAACCCTCTTTAGGCCTCAGCTGTCTCAGTTTACATCCCTATCATGAAATGAGGTAGATCAGATGATATAAAAGTTTCCATACAGCATTGATTAACCTTTTATGATTCAAAACGATTCAGAGTCATGTACCGCAATGTATTTTCAATCTTCCTCTTCTGTATTTCATCCCCACCAACACCCCCCCGCCAAAAAAAAACCAAAGTGCTTCTACAGTTGTCAACAATACACTTGGAGAAGAAGAAAAAAAATCTTAATTATGGTCATGGGATCAATCAGTTGAAGCACCAGATTAAAATGTTTTATATCCACAGAGCAATTTTTCACACTGGTTTCAAACAAAAAGTTCTACTTGATGTTTACACTAGGACTTGGTGAAAAATTCCAGACATAAAACTTCTGGAACTTAGACTTGAACTCAGAGAACTTCCTACCTCTGAATAAGTTTTACAACTAAAACCTATTGGAATTTTTTTCCTTAACAAGTATTCATCTTTCAACAATTATTTAAGTTTTCTCATTAAGACTATTATGGTAAAACTCTGGCTATCTGGAAATGTGATCTAAGTATGGCAGATGGATGAAGATTTTTTGGACTATCTTGGACTATCTTTTTGTTTGTTTGTTTGTTTATTTTTTTATTTTTAATTTAATTTTATTTTTAAACTTTATATAATTGTATTAGTTTTGCCAAATATCAAAATGAATCCGCCACAGGTATACATGTGTTCCCCATCCTAGACCCTCCTCCCTCCTCCCTCCCCGTACCATCCCTCTGGGTCGTCTATCTTTTAATGATTTTGGAGGACAACAATTTTGAAAGACATTATATTTCCTTGACTTCTGAATGTAACGCACTGAATAGAATTTAATCCTTTCCTCAATATGTACAATAGTTATTATAACACAGTAATGTCCTCAGGCCCCTGTGAAAACCTCTAAGCCCTGGATTTTTTCTTTTGATGGCAATCCGGAATCCACCTGAACTGTCATTTCTCACCGCAGTCACCTCCCTGTCAGTTTGGCCACTTGTGGTCATTTCTCCTTGATATCTAATTTGCTGATTAAAGGCATGGACACATTTCTTAATTCATCTTTACATAAGCAAGAGTAGCATAATTTCGGCTACATAAGGTGCTACTATGTTAGAATAATGCGTACATATTAACATAGTATGCTTAACACTTTTTAAAAAACAAGCTTGCTACAACTAAATGTGAAATAATACACAGATGCTGAGTTTGTGAGGCTTGGTTTAACATGTAAACTCACAACAGTTTCTGTATACTTTCTAATCCTCAACTATATTCCAGATTAGAATGCCATATGATTGAGTTCTGACTTTTCACGAGATGAAAAATAAGTGGTAAATAAAAAACATACAAAATGATTGTACAAACTCTGACCAATTATAAAATTTAGTGCTATTATTTTTTTCTTTCTTTGTATTTCTAGGTACATTTGACCTACTTCAAACAGAAAACTGAGGAATGGACTACCATTCTTATATTTTTTTAGGGAGTTGCTTTACTGGGCACCTTACCACAGCTGCTGGCTATGTGATTTTGGACAAATTATTTAACCTCTTTTAACTTCAGGGCAACAGAGGATGAGATGGTTGGATGGCATCACCGACTCAAGGGAAATAAATTTGAGTAAACTCTGGGAGATAATGAAGAAGAGGGAGGCCTGGCGTGCTGCAGTCCATGGGGTTGCAGAGTCGGACACAACTTAGTGACTGAACAACAACAACTTCTGTTTTCTTATCTGAAAATAGTAATGACAAAGCCTTTCTCCCAGTTATCTTCAAAGATCTAAATAATTCCTTTTAAAGCACTCCCCATAGGTCTGGGCTTTAATAAACACATGGTGACTTTTAACAGGTTGTCCATTCTTGGAGTTGCATCAGTGGCACCAACCCCGTGCATGGTCAGGCAATGTGGCCGCAAAGACATTGTTCTCCTGTATTTGCTGTCTGGTAGACACTGCCTTGCCTCAGTACTGGGGGTTTTCAAACCAAATGTGGCAGCCCAAATTGAAATGAGCTCTTAGTCCTCTATAGCTCCTACGTTATAGGAAAAATAGGCATTCTAAAAAATGTGGGAAATGTTAAGGGGTGAAGGAAAGGAAACTTGAAAGAAGACGGGGAATCCAAATCCCTACAATTTATCATAAATGTTATGATCTTAAGCAACTGGCATCTAGAAAATTCCTACATTGACGTCAATTGTGATAGAATTAAAATAGCCCTGTCAGAAGTAAAAGTGTTAGTGTCAAATTTGTATGCAACTGAAGAGTTGCAAACAAAAGTGGATTTTCCTTGAGGAAACACATTCTCTTCTCCTAAATTTAAATGAATTCACCATATTCCAGTTTCATTGTCAGTGTTATTTACTACAACAGAATATACGAACATGTTTCTTAGGATAGAGAAATTAAATACTGCAAAATAAATGGGCTATCTTTCAATTAGTATACTTGGGAAATCTACAAAGAACACATATTCCCTAAAAAGGAAGAATTCTTGCCATATAAAGAAATACGATGAATGAGATTTTATCTTTTCCACTTCAGCTTAACAAATATCTTTTGCCAATACTTTTTCATAGTCTTTCTAATTTAACTATCTCCTTCCTGAACTTAGCCAATTTTTTTTATTTCTAGTTAAGTTTACCTGCTACTTGATAATGTTAAGTAACTCAAGTTGTTCTAGACCATTACTAGAGATTTTGTTCTCCAATGTCTTAATGAGATGCATTGCTGGCTTTGAATTTTTTCCAAGTAAGGCATCCTTGATACACAAAAATATTATATTTGCATCTCAACTCCATCAGAAATCATTTTGACTTTTCCATAACACTGTTATACTGAACTTCTACATTGAGTATTCATCAGTAAAACACATAACACATTAAGAAAATCTTGAATAGCACTTTTCTAAACAACTAAATCTCTTAAATTATATAAACTGAATTACAGCACAAAGTTTAAATATGCTGACATTAATTTAAAGAAAACTAGGGCTTTAAAAACTTTATCTGAAATTTATTTTTTTTAATTGCTTTTTACATCCCATTTTAAATTCTTTTCACTAATTTGGAGCTCATTTACTGAAAAATGTGTATCAACAAAATTATGGGCGGATCAAAATCAACTTTTAAAACAGATATAAAAAAAAACTTTGCAAAATTTATGCCACAATTCTGACACTTGTGGTTCTTCAGGGAATAAAAGAGGAAGTGGTGAGGGAAATCAAAGATACGCAAACGCCAGAGGATGGTGAAGGACAGGGAAGCCTGATGTGCTGCAGTCCAAAGGGTTGCAAAGAGTCAGACACCACTTTGTGACTAAACAACTAGGGCCCTATAGCAGCAACCTTTCGGCCTGAAGGAAACAGAGCTTTCTCATAATTCCTGTACTCTGGGAATCCAGAAAAAAAAAAAAAAATCCCTTAATAAATTCAATCATCACCTTCTAACATTTATTTTTTAAAAACAAACTTCATACACTAATTTGATGAGCTAGATGGGTGGGGCTGCCCTGGTAGCTCAGTTGGTGAAGAATCTGCCTGCAGTGCAGGAGACCCAGGTTCGATCCCTGGGTTAGGAAGATCCCCTGGAGAAGGACATGGCAAACCACTCCAGTATATTTGCCTGGAAAATCCCATGGACAGAGGAGCCTGGTAGGCTGCAGTCCATGGGGTCACAAAGAGTTTGGCACGACTAAGTGACTAACACACACACAGATGGGTGGGGTGGGGGGTGGGGGGTGGGGGGTGGGGGGTGGGGTGGGGGGTGGGGTGGGGTGGGGTGGGGTGGGAGGGAGGTCTAAGAAGGAGGGAATATATGTATACACATAGTTGATTCAGTTTGTTGTACAGCAGAAACTAACACAACATTGTTAAGCAATTATACTCCAATAAGAAATACATATATAAAATTAATTTGGCTTTTGCTCTCCAACTTAGAAATTTTTCTTAAAAACTTAGAAAAATTCAGCTTTCTATGAAATCAACACTTTAGCTATTCTACATGTATATCTCTAGTACACTAGAGAGATGTGTAAAAGAAAAAATAATGACCTGGCATATTAATTGTTGAAATCTATAAATACCTGTGCTTTATTATAATACAGATAACAGAGTCAGGTAGCATTTAAAGAAATTAAATATTGCTCTTTCCCTATGCTTGGATGCTTGGTCCTTTTTTATTTCTAGTTTCACTAAAACTTCCTAGGTTAGTTTTCTTTTTTTGGTCCATGATTTCAGGTCTGCTTATACGCTGACATCTTTTGTATTATTATCCATAGTCAAATACTCTGTCCTGAACTTCAGAGTTGTATGCACAATCGCCTAAGAAACCTTCTTCTGGAGATTGACTCACTCAGTCATTCAACTTTTTTTTTTTTTTTTGAGCATCTACTTTATGTCAGGGTTTGTTCTCAGTATTGGGGATATAGCAATGAACCTAACAGACAATAATCTCTGTCCTCCTAGAACTTATATCCTAGATAGATGATAAGCAAAGCAACTAAGTGAATTTAAGCATTACAGAGAAAACTTAAGGCAAGGAATGATAAGGGAAACTTTGAGAAGGTAGTTTTTCAAAAAAGGCTGCTTTTTCTTTTTTGTCACTAAGGTGACATTTGCACAAAAACCTGAAGGGAGTGCGTAAGCAAGCATATAGCGATGTGGTAGAAAAGCATTCCAAGAGTCCCATAGGCACTTCAAACCAGATTCCAAACTGAACTTACTGCTTCTCTTCCTAGTTTTCCTGTGTTTGAATTATGCCATCATTTCTCCCACCATTCAAGAAAGAAAAAAAAAAAACAAACGCCTGAGATTTACCCCTAGACTCGACTCCTTCCATAACTGAACAATCTTCACGTCCCATTGATCCGCTTAGTATTTCCTCGTGACTTCTAGTCATTGTACTGCCTTGTTTAGCCATCATTTTCCTGTTAAATTTTTCTAGTAAGTGTTCTCTTAACCTGTCCCCTTGCCTGCAATCTTGCCACCTCCAACCCCTTCTTGATGTTGTCAGTGATATTTGTGAAATGCAAAGTTTTGTCACGCCATCCTGTTTAAACTTTTCAGTGGTTTCTAACCATCAAACCTACCCTTTATCATGGTATGGGGAGAGGGGTGTCAAAGATGACTAGCACATTTGCCCTGCCTGCCTCCTCTTCCTGATCTTTCCAGGTTTATTATTTTAAGCAAATATGCTGGCTCTGTAAAGTTCCTCCTAGAAGCCACCTCTCACAACAGTGTGTCCTCTTAAACATTCTACAAGTTACTTGTATAACAGTGATTTGTTTCTTTCCTAAATCCAGCTCAGTACTTGATCCACACAGGCACTAAAAAAATGGATAAAATTAAATGTACTGCCTTTAAGAAGTGGTGTAATATAAGTATGGTTGCCCCATATCTCAGCTCTAGGCACAGGCAAAAGGATTTCTCTCTCCTCGAATCCTAAGAAACACCTAGAAACCTGTTTTCAACATGTAATTCAACATATTTTGATACTGAACACAAGTAGCCAGTATTATTTGCTTGGAAAACCATCCGATTTGAAAGTGAAATAATACTTTCCCAAAGAAGAGCTTTTACTCCAGGGGAATTATCATATACACCATTTCATCTGTGTACTTTTTTTTTAGCAACACAGAGAATTTCAGTTCAAGTATATAGGAATTGCAGAAATTATGAATCACTTTTCTTATAGAATATGTGAGGGTGAGAGATCTGGTTTAAAGGGATTAAAAAATGTCATCAATTAGTGACTGAAAATAAGCAGATGTAACAGAAAATTAGCCTCACAAAGCTATTCTAGTGGTACCTGGGAGAAAAATAATTCAACTTGAATATAAGGGAGTAACGAAAGTGAAATACAGACAGAAAATTAACAAAATATTTAACATAAACAGGAGACCAGGAATAGCAAAATATAATTTGATATGCATCATACCTGCAACAAAAGAAAACAAACTGCAAACTTCTCATTTATTGAGCCTAGCAAGGGTAGCAATCTGTTTACAACAAGCACCTGGGGATGAACGGAAGCTTATAGTACAACGCTGCATTAATTTGAGGTGTGTTATTGACAGTGTTTTCATTTGTTACCACAGTCATTCCTTATTAATGAATAGCAACTGGAATTAAACTGCTATATATGCTTTCCAAAAACCTATGGTTCATTTTGTTTTTTAGAGAACAGTAAAAAATAATTATTTGAACCAATTTATTTTATTATGTTCTTATCACTATTTTGATATTTACACCTATGTATCTAGGAAAATATATACTTGATAATGGTACTGGTAAAACATTTAACTTTAAAAAATACAAATTCTTAAAGATACTTTAATTAGACATAGAAACAGGCTTTCATTTAGTTTTATAATTTAATTGAATATTGGTAGTTAGTTTTCCTTTAAGATCTTAAAACTCAAATCTTTTTCTCTATGGCTGGCAACCCTAGGCAGAGATTAACTGGCACAAGGACAATAAGCTACTGCCTAAATGTTTTATCAGTTTTTATTACACATGGCAATCAACTGGAGATGCTAATATACAGGCTGCAATTCAACAGGTCTAGGGTAGACTCCTGGATTCTAGTTTCTAACAAGCTCTCAGAAGATGCTGCTGGTTCATGGAAACCACACTTTTGAACAGCAAAGCCTGAATCCAGGGTCTCAGCCTTGTTATCTATTGGAAATCACCTGGGAGCTTTAATAATGATTAAAAAAATAGTCTATCATTTCTAAGACTGCAAAGTTATTTAGTCTGGGGTCCAGTCTGGGTGTTGAGTTTTTACAGTTTCCAAGCTAAGATGAGTTCCCAAGCCCACCTGGGCTTCCCTGGTGGCTCACATTGTAAAGAGTCTGCCTGCAAAGATCCCTGGTCAGGAAGATCCTCTGGAAAAGGAAATGGCAACCCACTTTAGTATTCTTGCCTGGAGAATCCCACAGATGGAGGAGCCTGGCAGACTACACCCATGGGGTCACAAAAAGTAGGAAACAACTGAATGACTTCACTCACTTACTTAAGCTAAGATGAAGCTAAATTTGAGAATTTAACATTCTAAAACGTATTGGTTAGATTTACTATTAGGTTTTCTTTCCCCTGGTTTCTATAGCCATGGTTAACAGCTAGGACTAACCTGTACTAGATAGATAATGAGCTGCTGCTGCTAAGTCGCTTCAGTCATGTCCAACTCTGTGCGACCCCAAAGACGGCAGCCCACCAGGTTCCCCATCCCTGGGATTCTCCAGGCAAGAACACTGGAGTGGGTTGCCATTTCCTTCTCCAATGCATGAAAGTGAAAAGTGAAAGTGAAGTCGCTCAGTCATGTCCGACTCTTAGCAACCCCATGGACTGCAGCCTACCAGGCTCCTCCGCCCATGGGATTTTCCAGGCAAGAGTACTGGAGTGGGGTGCCACTGAGCAAGAGGCCCCAGATCTCCAATTTCTGACTGAAAAAACAATGCATTATCAATAAAGTTCTAATATTAAGAATCTTAGTGACTTCAATATTTACACTCCTACCAAATTATTAATAACATAAATATCCATAAAATTATATAATGAAATGACAATTTAAATCACTTTGATTAGGAAGTAGATATTTTAAAATGTGCTTTTAAAGTATATGGAGGTGTCTATCCCTAACTACAGGCTTCTCTCGTGGCTCAGTGGTAAAGAATCCACCTGCCAACGCAGGAGACCTGAGTTTGATCCCTGGGTTGAGAGGATCTCCTGGAAAAGGAAAACGCAACCCACTCTAGCATTTTTCCCTTGGAAATCCCATGGACAGAGGAGCCTGGTGGGCTACAGTCTATGGGGTCACAAGAGTTGGACACTACTTAGCAACTGAACAACAACCACAGCTAACTACAGGTAAAAAGGTCCAGATTAGTTAGGAAGTTTTTTATAAACAATATACGAACTTGGCGCACCAGCAGAAAGGCTCAGAAGGCAGAAAGGACAAGCAAATTTAACTTAAGTGTCCTTGTTTGAAGCAGGCACCACTGACCCCAGAGTTACAGACTGACTGACTTACCACTCTTTGTTCATAGGCCTTTCCTATTATTTTACTAAGTTGAGATGTGAAAAATGTTAAGATGTGATTATATTGCAAGGCCCCCTCAATTCTTAAATTGCACACAAAAAATAATGGAAAATATTTTAAACTCTCAGGTATTTGCATAAAGTCCCTAATTAAACAGCTGGAGTACAAATCAACTGCCATTTACTAATGATGTGATGGGCTTCCCTGGTGGCTCAGACAGTAAAGAATCCGCCTGCAGTGTGGGAGACCTGGGTTTGATCCCTGGGTTGGGAGGATCCCTGGAGGAGGGCATGGCAACTCACTCCAGTATTCTGGCCTGGAGAACCCCATGGAGAGAGGAGCGTGGTGGGCTATAGTCCACGAGGTTGCAGAGTTGGACACGACTGAGCAACTAAGCACAATGATGTGACAAACTTTCTGAACAGGCTTTCTCACCCCTCCATTAAGAATGCAAATGCACATACAAATTCATGGCAGCATTAACTGTAACTATGACAACCTCCCAAATACATAAATAGTGTGGGAGAGCAAAGAACTTAAGTACAGACTGTGCACTGTATCTAGGTTTGCCACTAATTAGCTCTTAATAAAGCAAATCCCATACTTAGCCTCATTTTAAAAATAAAAGCACCTTGAGTAGACTATCCTGGGAATCTTTAGTAGATCAAAGCTCTACAACCTAAAAGTAACTAATTAGGTGCTCCTCTAAAGTAAATACGATTTGTTCTAAACTAGCAAGAAAAACCCAGCTTATTACTTTTAACAAGGTTGGTTTAACAAGTTTCTTAAGAAAAATAGATTTTAACTTTAGCCTCAGGGAAGTCTTCTAATTACTAAGCAATCATTTAAAATAGCAAATAAACTTAAAAATTAAGAAAAATTGGAATGTGGGGGAAACGGCAAGAAAAAGGATCATATAACAAAGTGTAAGAATACATTGTGCCAAATTAAACAATGTAAACTGAAGATAATGAGATATTAAAAAGCTTTTCCTAAGGAAAACTACTTCAAAGCATGCTGTATGGGATTTTTATGTTCCATCCCAAAGAATATATAGGCATTCTTTTTAAATATACAAAATGTTTCTAAGAGCTGTGAATAACTCATAATTCCAAAATAAAATTATCCCAATTAATAATATATGGAGATTATTTCCTTTTATTGTTCAGTTTGAAAACATGTCCTGCCAACCACAAATCACCTAGAGTGACCAAAATACATGAAAAACCCCTGTGAGAACCACAAAGTGCCATTTTTGCAGCTTTCTTCACAGGATGCTGAGAAAATGTAACAGTGAAGGAGTGAGAAACAGGTTGTCTCAATTGTTAGTTGCAATCATTCATCTTCTTCAGAACTGGAATCATTCTCTTGGTCAGAGAGTTCAGGGACAGGAAAGCGGAGGATGGCAGCTATTCCAGTCAACTGGCTGAGCTGTTCCCCAGACACGTGAAGACTAGAGAATATCCTAACGGTGCCTGCGTTCTCTTTCACGCTGTCGACCAGCCGCACATATCGGCTGCGTGTGGCTACATCCTGGTGCCTGAAGAGCTCATCGCTGATGAGCAATGTGTCAATTGCCATGGCCTCATTGGCCTTTTCCACCTGCTTGAGTCCATAAAATGCTCGGTCCGGTTCGTGTTGCAACATTTTATAGAAATCATCCAAGGCCTTTACTTCCCCAGCGGCTTTCGTGTCTGAAAGGCGGCTAGCTACTGTAGGGTCACAAAGAGCCTCTTTCAGGGAGTACTTGTGTCCAGAGGAGGCATGTACCTAGAATCACAATTATAAAAGTTAGATAAAAGAATCTCTTAGGGTATCCGTTAAACTGCCCACAATGACCTCAAGCCAAAAACACTACTAAGGTTTTATACGTTTAAGAATTTAAACCAAGTTTATTACATAAAATCTCTAGCTGCTTAACAGGTTTCTTTTCACCGCATTATCCAATTCACAATCCCAGCCAAGTTAAACCTTTTTTCCTCTGGTACTATTCTGAGTTCTAAAACTAGGAGTAGTTTAAGCAAACCCCTCTGCCCATGTTTAATTATCCCTGGGTAAGACTGTTTTACCTGAAGGAATTTGGACCGGTTTTCCAGGAGCACTTTGTTGTCGGTCTTCACTGCCTGTTGAAACATGTAGTCGCAGAACTGCTCCCTCACAAATCCTGGGCTGGCCACTAGGACGCACTTTACAACATCGAAGTGTATGTGGCGCTGGATGGCCTGGACCACCTGTTCATAGAACCGCTCCAAGGCCCGGTCGTGCTGCGAGCAGTTGCCTTTCCGTTTCCGAGGGATGTTCACTTCCACCTTGGCCCGAGTGAGGGTCATGCTGGGAGTGACTAAGCAGATGTGGGCGAGGCCTTCCTGCATAACCACAGCCGCCACATCGGCGCTCCAGGCTGGGTCACAGGCTTGCTCGATGCGCTCCAGAACCACACTGTCCCACTGTTTTTTGGCCAGGGTGAACTGGCGGTTGGGCTCCAGCTCGATGGTGTGGTAAGCCCCCATCTTGACATATTCATTCTCCTGGATGTTGGTCCCCTTGACCCGCAGCTGGCAGGCTTGGGAGTCGAAGTCGATGGCCTCCACGCAGAGAGTGAGGGTCGTGCGGACCCGGTTGCTTCCCACGCTGCCGGTGGAGGACTCGGTCTGCACCTTGCGGATGGTGGAAGCGCGCAGGCTGTCGCCCACCTGCACTAGATTGTAGGTGTGCCACATGTCCTCGGGTTCCTCGGGAACCAGGGTCACCTGGCCCGCATTGTCTTTCTCAATGTCCTTCCTCACGAGCTTCATGACCCTGGCGGGGGCTCACTGCCAAAACAAGAGGAACCGACGGGGTCCCCGCGGAAAAAGGAGTCGGGAAGGGAAAGAAATTCTAGGCCGGGAAGGGGGCGGGGCCCGGTTCCTCCCGGCACCTGCCTCGCGAGAAGGAAACACGTTATATCCGACTCTAGCGGCCGTGGGGTGGGGCACTTACTCTAGCCCTTCCTTTTCGTAGTCTCGAGGCGCGCCGCGCAAAATCGGCTCGAGAGACACCGCTGCGAACACCTTTCTCTCCGCGATTGCTGCTGCTGTACAGACCAAGGCTGACGCAACGAGGGCGCATGCGCAGCCCTCCTCCTGCCTCCCAGCGCACGGCTTACGTCCCCAAGGAGGAGGCGGGGCCGCAGCTTGCGCGTGCGCAGGCGCGCTAAGCCCGGAGGTGTTTCCCGAAGAATAAACCACCTAAGGAAAGCACACGGAGTCTTTGGTGGCGAGTCTTTGGTATTAGTGCTGAAACTGGACTTCCTAAGTTTTTTCTTCCACCCCTGTTTGTGAAGAATCTGGGGAGTTGTGAGTGCAAATATATATATATATTTTAAGCTGTGTGCTACACCTTCTCCCTATGGATAATTCTAGTTACGGAAAAGTAATAACTTACGGAAAAGTAAAAGGGCTCTGAAAAGTGCAGACTTGGCACCAAGGGCCAAACTACGCCCCGCCTTGCTCCTGCCTCATCCCCAGTCAGACGGTGCACGCTTTTTGGAGCCGCTCAGTCCAGAAGCTGTTTCTTAAGAACGTCTGGTCACGGGGCATCTGCACTGAGTAACGTGCCCAGCTGCTTTGTGCTCTCAGTTGACCAAGTGTGCACGATCTGATTAACCCAGATGTTAAAACACTGATCCCAGAGAGAGAAGAAACCATCTGTGGAATTTACCCCTGGATGGACCTCTCAGTTGCTTTGATCTGATGTCCTGAGAACCCCAGAAGCCAAGGTTGGCAGTCTCAGCTTTCCGCTGCTCAGCAGCCTGTGAAATGTTTACGGTAGGGGTTGGGTCTCAACAGTTTAGGACCGGATCTTCATTGTCAGAGCTGAGCTGAGACCCCAGGACTGGGGAAGTGGAGGAAGGACTGATTTACCCTGACTGAACAGCTGCAGAATTCATTTGAAAAAAAAAATCCATAAGTCACTTAACATTTTGGGATGAAGGAGAGGCGGGGGTAATTTGAAAGGTGGGAACTGCCTCTTAAAAGGACCAGTGAATCGAAGAAAACCCACCAAAGTTTTGAGAGTTAAGATGGCTTGGAGGGCAGAGGGCACAAATCTTCCCCATTGGCCTTCCTATGTTATTGGGTAAGGCATTGGAAGGGAAACTTAACCACCCTAAAATGTAAGACTGGGATGAAGGGGTGTAATATGACTTTGGCACAGATCTTGATACCCAAATCTCAATTAACTTCCTCAAAGGTTGTCTGGGGGGAACACAAAGGTCCCCTCCAAAACTCTAGTGCAAATTAGAACAGTTTTTTTTTTTTTTTTTGGTGGCATCTCCTCTCCCTTGCCCTTTCTGTACCTCCTTCTTTCGCCACCTTCTATCATACTGAGTGCCCTCCCAAAGTTCCTGAGACTGTCTTCTTCTTCCAGAACTCAAGAACTTTACATTGAACAAAGAACTGATTACACTAAAGTGTGAGTATGGCTTTTGTCTCCCAACAGACATGGATCTTTTTATTCTTAACTAGTAGTGTGTGTGTGTGTGTGTGTGTGTGTGAGAGAGAGAGAGAGAGAGAGAGAGAGGTGGTGGATAAAGAAGGAGGAAGAGATGCTTTGAGATGCTCCTTGGTCACCTTTTTAAGTATAATCATTCCCCCTCTTGAAAATCTGCCAAGGATCAAAAACCACAGTGATAGGTACACAGGGCCCTTAATACATGTTTGGTTTTTAGTGAAGAGCTATCACTTCTTAAATATTCACCAGGTACTTCCTATGCTTTTTCCAGTTCTTACCTATAAGGTAAATATTTGTTATTCTCATACATAAATGAAGAAAATGAATTAGAGAGGTTAAAGGATTCAAGGTCACATAACCAGTATTCAAATCCAAGCCTGCTTAATTCCACACTCATTCTACCAACACAAATCTGAATTTATGGACACTTGAAATCATCCCCTAAACTCTGAAGGTTATGTGTAGTTGTTCAGTCGCTCAGTCATGTCCGACTCTTTGGGACCCCATGGACTGCAGCACACTAGGCTTCCCTCTCATCCACTATCTCCTGGAGTTTGCTCAAATTTATGTTCATTAAGTCACTGATGCTATCTAACCATCTCATCCTCTCCTGTCATTTCCCCTTAACTCTCACCTTTATCAGTTAAACTAAGACTCACAGCTTAGAAGTCAACCTGGGGCATTGAAAGGAAGGTTCCTTCCTTGCTCTTTTATTACTAAAACAAAAAAGTCCTTATATTCTTTTCAATATTTTTCAATATTTTCAATATTTTTATCTTTTCAATAATTTTCCTTCTGCTCGGCCTTGGTCACCATTGTAATTCTTGAGAAAGATCAAATATCCTACCTTAGAAAAATAAATATATATTTCTACATTGCAAATCAATGGTAAACCTCTGTTGACTGTTGATTCTGTGATTCTTCTTTTTTTTTTTTTTAAATTATGAGACACACTGCTTTGGGTTGTCTTTTAAAATATAAATGTGCTTCAGTGATTGAACATACTACAAAACTTTCACAGAAATGTTTTTTGATCTGAAACATCCATAACAGAATTTTTTTTTTAGTAATTTGAGCTTGTTGAATGGTCAGATGTTTTTCTCCCAGATTTTGTGTTTTAACTTAGTCTTTCTAGGTCAGTCATCACAGTTCTGAGTTATTTGGGGGTTCTCATTCTCTGTTAAAATCCAAATTCCATGAAATTCAAGGCTTCCAAGACATGACTTCACACATTTTATTTCCCTGTATCCCGTTCAGCCCCCTAAATTCCTCAGTGGGAGCAGTCTTTGTTCCCTGTACATCCTGGCAACTTTCTACTTTGCTGCCTTAGCTCTTATCTTTTTAAAATGTCACTTTCTCTCACCCCTACTTCCATAAATCCATTTAAGCTTACTTATCATTGAGCTTAAATGTTACCTTCAAGTTGAAACCATGCATGCTATTAGTTGGGTACATTTCTTTCTTACTGAAATCTGGATGGGTTCATCCTTGCATCCCTCGACTGTCCCATGAAAAGTCCCCTTGCACCTAGTAGACATTCATATATGGATGACGAGCTGAGTGGATCAGATAAAACATGTAGCAACTATATTTAACATTATTACAGATACTTCTTAAGACACTGATATTACTAACTATAGCTCACCTGGTTTACAAAGTAATTCCCTTTATTTTCAGACTTCTACGGTTACAGTAGTTACGTAACATATAGCAGTATAGAGTATTTTCAGTCTTTAAATAAGCAAAATCATTAGGGAAAAAACCGAAATTTAACTGTTGCTTTAAATCCTAATTTTATACTTATTTATTGGCTCTTTGAAGATAGAACTCTTTGTATCAGTAACTTTAATTATATCTATTTTCCTGTAAACTTTTATTTATATTAATCTCTCCAGAAAAAAGAGAAGTCAGTGTTGTTGCTTCCAAAAGCTTTCAATTTGTTGTTTTTGATATACTTCCAGTGTCTCAGTTGGGCTAGAAGTCAAATATCCTGGATTGTAATTCTTACACTGTCAATTGTTTTTACTATAATTTCTGGCACCACTTAATCTCTTTGAAACTGAACTTCTTTTACTTAGGAATTGAGGAAATTGAATTCAGTAATTAAAATTGTTCTAATTGTAAAACCTATTCTGCAATGGTATTTTTAAAAAATTAAAACACTACCCATAATCTCACCCTGACACATTTATTTTCAGTTTTGAATCTGATTCTTCTAAGGCCGATTTTAGTGGTAAAAGACCAATACTAATTTTAATGTTTGCATGTCAAGAGTTAGCAGACCTGAGTTATGGTCTTTTCTAGCTCAATTTTAGCAACTTTAGTTAAGTTCCCAACCTCTATAAAGCTAAAATTTGTCACTGTAAATTATAAATAAGATTGTCTGCCTCTCTCATTCACTATCCCTTAGAAGGTTTTAATGAGATTATGATACATTGAAAATTGTGAAACTGGCTTCCCTGGTGGCTCAGAGGGTAAAGCGTCTGCCTGCAACGCAAGAGACCTGGGTTCAATCCCTGGGTCAGGAAGATCCCCTGGAGAAGGAGATGGCAACCCACTCCAGTATTCTTGCCTGGAGAATCCCACGGACGGAGGAGCCTGGTGGGCTACAGTCCACGGGGTGGCAAAGAGTTGGACATGACTGAGCGACTTCACTTTCACTTTCATAGACATGTAAGGTATTGTTGTAAATCTCTAAGAATACCTGGCTTGAAATTAGAGATTTGGATCAGACAAAAGCAAGGAGCAAGGGCTCACTTTAACATGATCACAATTATTCAGCCTTGAAAAATAACGGGTTCAGTAGAGTTGAATGATAGATGATCTGTTGGGTGCATTTATGTATACTACTTTCTACCTCCTTTCCAGGGAAACCTTAGGTTACTCCTACTGCATGAGCTGGCTCATGTACCTCATGATGAACTGATTACAATCGTTCCTATTATAATAATAACATTAGAAATGATTTGTGTGATAGCAGCAGGGCTAATGGGCTGCCTTGTTTGAAGATCCTGTACTTAGCACTGCTGCTGCTGCTGCTGCTGCTGCTGCTGCTGCTGCTAAGTTGCTTCAGCCGTGTCCGACTCTGTGTGACCCCATAGATGGCAGCCTACCAGGCTCCGCCGTCCCTGGGATTCTCCAGGCAAGAACACTGGAGTGGGTGTACCTAACACAGTGACCCTTAAATAGTAGAGGCTGTATACATTTTCTTGTATCCATCTTAGATTTTTTGCAAAGGTTACTTTCCAACAACACAAAACTAATATTTTCCTTTTTCTGCTTTGGGGGCTTTTCCCATTATTACTTTTTTGCTTATCTATTACTTCTTTCAGACTCTGAGCTTCTTAAGGGCAAACACTACTTTTTTATTGTGTTCCTTTGTATCACTTTTCATGTGTCCCTGGAACCCAGCACAACTGGTACATTATCATAATTTATGAAAGAATGAGTGGTTATTAGCGCTACTTTAATTCAGAGTTTTTAACTTGTCTATCATTGACATCTTAAAATTATGAAATCACATTCTGTTTTATAGTGTTACTGATAATTTGAAAGGAAGATTTCTCTTAAGATAAATTTTTGTAAACCTATTTCATTTTTTTTGAGCTATCTATGCATGGATAAGAAAATGATTAATTTTAAATATATCTTAGTGAGATAAAGGTCTTAAAATGTTTTAAAATATTGTATGATGACAATTGGTATTATTACACTTGGTTTGGAAAATGATCTTTACAGAATGAACAACCAGCACTCTTATTATAAATTTCTAGTGATGATTGCAATAGTTATTTAAGAGAGAATGTACTAACCTTAAATTGTACAAAGATGTCTATGTGACGTCCATAAGCAAAGTTAGTGGTTGACTGGGAGGATTATTCAGCTAATTCAAGTAAAATGGTAAAAGAGAAAAGGGGAAAGTGTTTTGTTTTGCTTTAAGGAACTTGCTGTACTCACTATCTAAATTTCCTGTGATTAAAAATACTTACTTGCAATTGTCACAAAACAATATAAAGCCTCCTACTAAATAAATAATCTTATCAACAAAAGTGTGTGGGAGGGTATATTCCTATTTGTATGAATCTCTACATAATATAGGATTATTTTATTAAAATATTACAATAAAATATGTAATTTTAGGAACTGGTCAATACCTTTGAATTTTCAAACTGTAGTACTTGGCAAACTAAAAGTATATAGTTAAAAAGAAAATTTTGAAAAGCATATTTGTAAGTTGTATTAAGAGTATAGGATTTATAATAAAATATGCAGACCATTCATCTTAATCATTTGAGATTCTAGTGTGATTGATTTAGGTATCCTATTCAAATTTAAGAATTTTCATTTATTTCAGCAGATCTCAGGTAGTTCATACCAAAATAATATGTCTTCACTGCTTTTACTATCTGAATTATAATGATTTTTCAAAGATTTCTCACTTATTTTGTTTATAGAGCTCTACTATTTTTATAAAGCAATATTAATGTTTTTGTACATAGAGTGAATTCTTAATTCCAACCAGTGCATATATTTTAATTGTATTTTAAGATTTAGTTGACTTTTTAATATTCCTTTTAAGTTAGAAAAGACATTTGATAAAAAATTAGGTCCTGTCAAATATACTTGGTCCTGGTACTAACCACTGATATGAAAGAATATTAGAGATATTAAAGCCTGCCAAAACTAGAGTTATCGATCCTGTGACCTGGAACATTTTTGAATTATTTCATTGTCACTTTTCTCCCTAAGCTTCCTCTTAAAGGTAGAGTATTCAGAGGAAGCTCTGTTATTGGGATCTGGTGAGGTTGCTGGTGTCAGAGGAGCGATTATTCTTTGAATCAAACTTGGCCCTGGAAGAGAACTAAAAGGAGGACAATGTTCATATCTTTGTATCTAGGAGTGTGTTTGGAATCTTATGATGCAGTTTTTAAAAATGTGATAGAAAATTTCATGTAGATATACTGCATGTTATTATAATTTTCAGATGTATATATTTCAGCATTTTAACATCACTTGAAACTAGGAGAATTGATGCTTTTGAACTGTGGTGTTGGAGAAGACTCTCGAGAGTCCCTTGGACTGCAGGGAGATCCAACCAGTCTGTTCTGAAGGAGATCAGCCCTGGGATTTCTTTGGAAGGAATGATGCTAAAGCTGAAACTCCAGTACTTTGGCCACCTCATGCAAAGAGTTGACTCATTGGAAAAGACTCTGATGCTGGGAGGGATTGGGGGCAGGAAGAGAAGGGGATGACAGAGGATGAGATGGCTGGATGGCATCACTGACTCGATGGACATGAGTCTGGGTGAACTCCAGGAGTTGGTGATGGATAGGGAGGCCTGGCGAGCTGCGACTCATGGGGTCTCGAAGAGTCGGACACGACTGAGCGACTGAACTGAACTGAAACTAGGAGGCATCTGTAGGTTCAGCAATTATAATTGGATTGGCAGTACTTTTCTTTCTTAATAGTACCTAAAATACTGGTGCATCAGTCACTTAATGGTGATTTCCATTCAACTAGATATAAATATGGATAGATAGAAATAGATAGACTATTCCTGATATAACTAAAAGAGACAACTTGACTCCTTTATTATTTTATGAGTTTGTTTGTAGTCTGTTCTTTTGTGACTCATTCAATAGCAAATTTTCAAGTACCTATTATTCATAGATGGTAGGGATAATAAACAAAGACCCTATTCTCAACAGAACATACACTAATCTGGGAAAACAGACAACTTGATGTTTAATTTTAATATGCTGTGTATTATAGAAGCAAAGGTGCTAGAGTCAGTCAAGTATCTGGGGGAGGGGGGTTCAGTCTACTCCAGTGGCTTCATGGAAGTGACATTCACATGGGGACTTGAGGATCTGTAGCACTGTAACGGAGAAGGCAATGGCACCCAACTCCAGTGCTCTTGCCTGGAGAATCCCAGGGACGGCAGAGCCTGGTGGGTTGCCTTCTGTGGGGTCGCACAGAGTTGGACTCGACTGAAGTGACTTAGCAGCAGCAGCACTGTAACAGCTTATGCAAAGACCTGGAGATTTCAGAGGAACTGGCACAATGGAGGAGCTGAAAGAAGCTCAATAATCATAAAGACAGGAATATATTCAGCTCATTTACATCTGTTGATACATTACTGTACTTGCTTTGAGAGCGAATACAGTTCTCCAGTCAGGGGCCACTCGGAATTGGCAGTGTATTCTGACTTTAGCATTGTGACAACGATTCCAAATATCTTTCATCTCAATTTCTTAACAAAAATTCAAATACACTATATTGTATTTCATATAACAGAAGAGCAGTGTAGGTAAAGAATAGCATTTTGATGCCTAGTTTTCTGAATATATTTAAAACATGAGCTCCTTTATTTTATAAATTAGTTAAGGGGCATATTAAAATTCAGCAAGTTCTACATCTAATGGGATGTTTGTTGGGTTGAGGTGTTGGAACCCAGGCAGAGGAGCCTCCATCTAAGGAAGTAAGATCAACAGTTATACGTTGTGGCCCTCGAGCTCATGCATCAAAATAACAGCATGAGAGCAGGGAAGAAAAGTAGGCAAACTAGTTTGGCATGTATGTTTTATTGCTACCATTACTGCCCATTTATTAAACAAATGAACAAAAGTCCTCTGAATTTATTGCTGACTTTACAGGCTTCATAATGACTTAAATATTTTCGCTGTTTTCAGCAGCTCCTGACAATCCACTGTATGTCATTGGAGGTCATTTCTTTGTTATAAGTAAGTGGCTGACTTCCTTCCATATCCAGCCATGAGCTCACTGGACTTCTTTTAGAATAGGAAATCTTGCCTGTGAAAAAAGTCATAAAAGAAGACTCCTGCTTGTAGTCTAGCTGAAATGTTTCTAGGGAGGAGAGATACACACTCAATTAGGGATAATTCTGTATTTGTATTTTTAATAACCGGAGATTATAATTTTTTGAGTTATAATTTGAGTTATTTTGAGTTATAATGAGTCTTATTTGAGTTATAATTAATGTAAGAAGGGACATCATCTAATTTCACTATATACCTAAAAGTCATGGAAAACAGACCCATTTCATCGTTAATCAGATCCTTATCAAAGTCTTTTAGACAGTTAGACTTGGATTTAACATTTAGAGGGTTGAGCAAGAGGGAAATGGATTTATATTTAGACAGACAATTGTTGTTGTTATTCAGTCCCAAAGTCATGTCCGACTCTGTGACTCCATGGACTGCAGCACGCCAGGCTCCCCTGTCCTTCACTATCTCCTCGAGTTTGCTCAGATTCATGGGCACTGAGTTGGTGATGCTATCTAACCATCTCATCCTCTGTCGCCCCCTTCTCCTTTTGCCTTCAGTATTTCCCAGCATCATGGTCTATTTCCAAAATGGTACATTTCGAGAACCTGAGAGATCTGAATAGAGTATAGGGTTTGCCATTTATTAATTGTGTGACTGTAGTCAAATTAGTCTCTCAGTTTCTTCATCTGTAAAATATGAATAATAGTTCCAGAATTTCCCCTTTTTGAGACTAAAATGTAATATGTGCAAAATTCTTGGCACAGGGCCTCATATCTAATACATTCTCAAAAAATATGTGCCTTTCAGCAGTAAGTAGTGCTAATTCTTCTCTGTTATTGTCTTGATCTTTGTCCCCTGGGAGTTTGAATTTTGCCATTTGGACATGACCAGTGGGAGAGCTGGGCAAGGCATTAGGGGGTAGGAAGAAAAGGCAGGGTGTTCGTCTCCCCTGTTTTCTCCCTGCTAGGCTTCAGCTTTGGCACTAGCTGCATTCTGCTTCTTACGGCCACAGCTCCTGTCCAGTGGTCCCCCTCCCATAGCCAGAGTTCATGGTCAAGCTGACGTTGCTACCCCGTCAGGCCTAGGAACAGCAGTGGCTTTTCATCTCATGTTGCTTCAGGTGCTTTCTTCCTACTTGTTCCTGCTTGTTCTACGGTGCTCCATCAACTTTTGTCAATTCCTTTCTATGTTTGTGCAAACAGTCCCTTGACTTAAGTCAGTTTTCTTCAGCTAAATCCTTTATATGTGCTACTAGTTCTTTTGCTGGGACTTGGACATATTTAAAGTAACGATAAAGACTTTAGACATAGAGAAGGGCATCTTTCCTGATGAATCATGTTTAAATGTTGAGAAAAGTTAATACAAGATAGTCCTAAATATAATGGGAAGTTTACTGAGATGGTTTATTAGAGAGATGGTTGTTGTGATGTAAACCCAGCTTTGAAGACTGGAGAGTTTGTTTAGAGGGTAGTGGGTAGTAAGAAAGAAGGGTGGAATGCTTTTCTAGATGCATAAAATAGTATCATATGCACGGTAGCAAAATAAGCATGAGGACTAATGGGGGAAATAAGGAAATGTGACTCGATGTCATGACTGGCAGTTTATGTTTGGAGGTTTTGGTAGGCAGATAATGGTCTTTCATATATCTTCATTTCCTAATCCCTGGAACTTGCAAATGTATCACTATATATGGCAAAAAGGATTTGGTATGTATGATTAAATTAAGAATCTTGAGCTGGGGAGATTATCCTGGATTATTCAGGGGAGCCCAGCATAATTAGCATTTTTTATATGAGGAAGGAAATAGGGTCAGCATCAGAGATGGAGATGTAATGAAGAAGCAGTCACAGGAAAGATCTGAAAATGCTACTTTACTGGCTTTGAAGATGGAGGATGGAGCTACAAGCCAAGAAATGCAGATTGCCTTTACAGTCTGAAAAAGGCAAGGAAATGGATTCTCCCCTAAAACCTCCAGAAAAAAGGCAAATCTGCCAACATCTTGATTTTAGCCCAGTGAGACTTCTGACCCATAGAACTATGAGTGGTAAATTTGTCTTGTTTTAAGCCAGTAAATCTGGGGCAATTTGTTATGACAGCAATAGGAAACTGATAAGAGGCATAGTGGGAGACAGAGGGTACTGGATTAGGGCAGACCCTGAAAGGTTGGTTGAGAATTGTGGATTTTATCTTATGGATAACATAGAGCCACCAAAGGTTTTTGGCTAAAGACTAAGGTATGATAAAAAACTATGTATTAGGAAGATTAATTAGAGGTTAAGTTCAGACTGAAGACAGGAAGATGAGTTCTACAGTACTGTGCATGGGTGGGTATGGTGATAAGACCCCAGATTATGGACTCTGTGGATTGATGAGAAGTTTGTAAGGAAGCTGACAACATGATGACTGACAGGATAACCAACAAAGGAAAAGAAGACATCAAATTTTAGATCCTTCTGTTATGCTGTGAAATGGGCATAAATGTAACACGTAAGAAGGCTTCCCAGTTGGCTCAGTGGTGAACAATCTGCCTGCCAATGCAGGAGACCCAGGTTCTGCCACTGGGTCAGAAGATCCCCTTGAGAAGGAAATGGCAACCCACTCCAGTGTTCCTGTCTGGGAAATTCCATGGGCAGAGGAGCCTGGTGGGCTTACAGTCCATAGGGTCACAAAGAGTTGGATGCTACTGAAGTGATTTAGCACATATGCATGCATTATCTCCCAACAGTTGCAAAAAACTAACAGTATACAACTTACGGCTGTTTTAGGCATAAGGAAATAAAGTAGTTGACTATATATATATACACACACACATATATGAAATTGTAATTTGTTTACTTCAATTTTTTTGCATTTCATTCATTTCAGAGGATTTGCAAACCTCATTTGATTATTTCTACATTCAAAGTCGCTCAGTTGTGTCTATCTCTTTGCGACCCCATGGACTGTAGCCTGCCAGTGTCCTTTGTCCATGGAATTCTCCAGATCGAACCCAGGTCTCCCCCATTGCAGATGGATTCTTTATTGTCTGAGCCACCAGGGAAACCCAAGAATACTGGAGTGGGTAGCCTTTCCCTTCTCCAGGGGAACTTTCAGACCCAGGAATTGAACAGGGGTCTCCTGCGTTGCAGGAAGATGCTTTACCAAATGAGCTACCAGGGAAATCCATTTTTAAATTAGTGACTGCTTATTGAGTAAAATGAGAAAGATACAACTTGAATACTTAGTAAAACATTCAAATTTTGCACAACAACAACAAGAAGATGCAAACAGCCTCCAAAAAACTTGAGTTGGAGAGGAATCATAGGTCAAATGGGCTTCCCTGGTGGTGCTAGTGGTAAAGAACCAGCCCACCAATGCAGGAGACAGTGAGACTTGGGATGGATCCCTGGGTTGGGAAGATCCCCTGGAAGAGAGTATGGTAACCCACTCCAGTATTCTTGGAAAATCCCATGGACAGAAGCGCCTGGCAGGCTACAGTCCATAGCACTGGCTAGAATTGGACATGACTTAACATGCATGCACGCATAGCTCAAACATGTGTAAAGGATAGTGACAGTGGCTTACACAGTCAGCTATTCACTGACTGTAAAGCTGTTCCCAAGTTGACACTATTTGCATTATTGGCCCTTTTCACACAAAGCTTCAGCCATCTGCCTTCTCTTTCTTTCACTCTTGCAACTTTTCCTGCTCAGTCAGTAACTGGTAGAAAAGATCTAACTATTGGTTAACGATTTGGAAAATCTTAGAAAATGCTTTGATTCCACCTTTTTTTACCCCCTAAATTGAGCATAAGCTTGCATCTCCACTGTGCTTAAGTCTCTCCCAAAAGATACCTATTTATGCACAAGTAACAATACTTTACTTTGTATTTTAAAAATTATTCTGCTAATTCTCAAAGTAAATGTTCACTACTTCCTCAATTTCAATATGTTCCTTTTCCTGGGTGCTAACACAGAAACATCATTTCAGCACAAGAGCCAACTTTGCCTTGCATTCTTCTCTTTCCTCCTCTGTAGCAAAAACTATCTTGAGTACATAAAGCAAGAAAATGAATAATGTCCACTCTTGAGCAACCTGAAAGTAGAAACTCTACACACAGACACGAAAAAGGAAAGTAGAAGCCATCAGCAAAGTCCTAAAATACCATGCATACTGTCAAAAACAACTTTAATTTGAAAAGTCACTTCCACCTTGTAAAGTTTTCAGCACCTCTCCCCCCATCATTGAGGCGGAGGGTTTTGAAACAACTTCAGAAGTAATTCACACCGAAAACCCAACGCAGAAAACTGCTTTCAGAGCTCCAACCTGCCCGGACTATCTGGAGCGCCCGAAAGTGGATCCGCGCTCCCTTCTCCACTCCGGGCCGAAGCTCTGCGCGCCTCCCTCCCGGAGTCCCGCGCTCAGGAGATGCTCGGAGAAAAGCAGGGTCACTCACCGGAGAGGAGCCAGCAGTAGGCGACAGCGACCCCTGGGCTGGCGCGGCGCCGGGGGTCCATGACTGGAGTGGGCGCAGCGCCCGGGGGACGCGCGGGATCGGACGCGAGGACTCGGCGGAACCGCGCGCAGGAGCCGCGTTGCTCGCCGCCGGGGGTCTCAGTCGCTGGCCGGTCGGCCCCGGCGCCCGGGGAGCCGCGGGGCGATTTCCTGTGTTTTCCACCGGTGCCTCTAAGTTCGGTTCACGCTACTCGCCTCGCAGAATTGCCACATCGCCCCCCCTCTTCGTGCTCTGAAATCCCACTGGCAGCCTCCCAGGCTGTGTCTGAGACATGGACAAATAAAGCCAGCTTCGCGGGTCCTTGTTTAGGCTAAAGTCCACGAGCTGCGAAGCAAACCTTAAAGGGACATCTGCCTTTCATTGAGAGGGTGATCCCGCTCCCGGCGCCAACTCCCTAAGGTGGTAGGAACGTGGACGAGGGCTGGACCTTGAGGGGGTGTCGTTAGCCCAGTGGCTCCGCCTTCGCACCCCTCGCTTCTCCCGAGGTCTGGGCACCCAGGCGCTTTCAAAGTGCCGGCGCTCCTCGGCCAGTAAGGGGAGGGGGGCGGCTTTCCTGAGGTCCGATTGCGCAGAAGAGGTCAGTCCGTCTGTGAAAGTGAGCGAATTTGGTTGCCGCGCGCCTCTCTTGCGGGCACTTGAACTTCGCTGTCCAGCCCTTTTGCACTCAAAGTGGGTGGGGGCGTCTACCCCGACACGCCCCTCTGAGGGCTTGGCTTTCCATAATCAGGGTTTGCTTCCTTTCTGCTGATTCGTGGTCACAGGGAGGCTTTTCTTTGGGCAAACTGTGATAGCTAGAGGAAAGGAGAGCTAAGACTGAGAGAAAAAGGGAAAGAGAAATGCAAGAGGGAATCTAGAGGGGAAGGAAGGGAGGAAAACAGTCTCGTTAGAAATGGAATGTGTGGGGGCTATTTGTTTAATCTCAGTTAGGATGTTTGTACACTGGAAATTGAACCTAAGAAAGAATTTAGGGCACTGTTTTATTTCTTGTTGCTACAGACTTTAATAAATAAGAATGAATTAATTTGGGTGCATGTTATTTACTCCACTTAGGAGTTTGCAGTGCTTCTCTTGTCGAGTTGTAAATCCTTTAAGTCAAGAGCCACATCTACATGGTAACTTCACCAAATACTTGCTGTATTTAAATCAGCTATGTTTTAATGGTTTTGAGAATTTCAAAGAAGGAGAAGTAATGGATGAGTAGACTTGTATTTACAGGTGTAGTGTGTGTGTGTGTGTGTGTGCACTCTCAGTGGCTCAGTCGTTTCTGACTCTGTGACTCCAAGGACTGTAACCCAACAAGTTCTTCTGTTCATGGAATTTTCCAGGCAAGAACACTGAAGTACTTTGCCATTTCCTCCTCCAGAGGATCATCTTGACCCAGGGATCAAACTCCCATCTCCTGCATTGGCAGGTGGATTCTTTACCACTGACCTACCTGGGAAGCCCCTTACAGGTGGTTCAGTTCAGTTCAGTTCAGTTGCTCAGTCGTGTCCGACTCTGCGACCCCATGAATCGCAGCACGCCAGGCCTCCCTGTCCATCACCAACTCCCGGAGTTCACTCAGACTCACGTCCATCGAGTCAGTGATGCCACCCAGACGTCTCATCCTCTGTCGTCCCCTTCTCCTCTTGCCCCCAATCCCTCCCAGCATCAGAGTCTTTTCCAATGAGTCAACTCTTCGCATGAGGTGGCCAAAGTACTGGAGTTTCAGCTTTAGCATCAGTCCTTCCAAAGAAATGCCAGGGCTGATGTCCTTCAGAATGGACTGGTTGGATCTCCTTGCAGTCCAAGGGACTCTCAAGAATCTTCTCCAACACCACAGTTCAAAAGCATCAATTCTTCGGCGCTCAGCTTTCTTCACAGTCCAACTCTCACATCCATACATGACCACAGGAAAAACCATAGCCTTGACTAGATGGACCTTTGTAGAGGGACTCAATTATACGCAACTCTACTGGACTGGATTCAATTTAACTACTAATTGAATATTTCTGTCTAGCGGAGCTAGAGTTAGGCAGGACAAGAGTGCCACCCAAAGGAGGACTCATTGCCTGGAATACAGTACAGGTGACACAGTACAGAGAATCCAAGGAACAGCAGGGAGAAAGCCACAAGGATGATTGAATAGACTGCCAAATAGAAGATCGCAAGGGTAAATGTTGGAGAAGATGAAATTTAAGAAGTTTAATGAAGATAAAATATTAAGTGGGTAGAGGTGAGATGTTGATGTCCATCACATCTCAGAAAGGGACCTATCAGCCAAAGAATTCCTCTTCTAATTTATGAATGTGAAGTGATTCACTCCTTAGTAAGTATATTTAAAAGTCCTGTAAGTCTGTAAAAAATTACATTGTATTGGGCCATAGTTAAACCTATTAGGCAGTACTTGGGCTCCTTTGCATGCAAGCCTGCTAAGTCGCTTCAGTCATGTCCAATTCTTTGCAACCCTATGGACTGTAGCCTGCCAGACTCCTCTGTCCATGGGATTCTACAGGCAAGAATGCTGGTTGTCATGTGTTCTCCAGGGGATCTTCCAGACCCGGGAATCTTCCAGACCCAGGGATCAAACTCAACTCTCTTAAGTCTCCTGCATTGGCAGGCGGGTCCTTACCACTAGTACCACCTGGGAAGCTACTTTGCCTGCATTCAATGCTCTCAATATCACACTTTGACTTTCCAGTCTCTCATTTTTGTTAACTTGATATTATCAACCTACTTCCTTCCTCTTTCTGGAAAAGTTCTGCCACAGAATGCCTTTCCTGTGTATATCTTACCTTTCTGTAGTTTCACCTGCATCTTATGCTTCTCATCATGACCCAAAGGGATTTGCACTATAATTGGTAAATTCTAGTTAATTGATTTCTGCTTAGACTTTAAGGCTTCCCTGTGGCTCAGATGGTAAAGAATCTGCCTGCAATGTGGGAGACCCAGGTTTGATCCCTGGGTTGGAAGATCCCTGGAGAAGGGAATCGCAGCCCATTCCAGTATTCTTGCCTGGAGAATTCCATGGACAGAGGAGCCTGGTGGGCTACAGTGCATAGGGTGGCAAACCGTCAGAGATGACTGAGCGACTGACACTTTCAGTTTCACTTAGATGTTAAAAAATCATAATAAATATTTTCCCAAAAATATTTTTCCAAATTGCTCAGTTTTCAAAAACAGATAATAGTATATGTGGTCCGTATAATCAAAGCTATGGTTTTTCCAGTAGTCGTGTACAGATGTGAGAGTTGGATCATAAAGAAGGCTGAGCTCCATAGAATTGATGTTTTCAAAGTGTGGGGCTGGAGAAGATTCTTGAGAGCCCCCTGGACTGCAAGAAGATCAAACCAGTCAATCCTAAAGGAAATCAACTTTGAATATTCATTGGAAGGACTGTTGCTGAAGCTGAAGCTCCAATACTTTGGCCACCTGATGCAAAGAGCTGACTCATTGGAAAAGACCCTGATGCTGGGAAAGATTTAAGACAAAAGGAGAGGGGGCAGCAGAGGATGGGATGGTTAGATTTCATCACCGACTCAGTGGATGTGAATTTGAGCAAACTATGAGAGATAGTGGAGGATAGAGGAGCCTAGCATGCTACAGTCCAAGAGGTTTCAAAGAGTCAGACATGATTTAGTGACTGAACAGCAACAAAATATTTGTGTGTATGTGTGCATATAGGTATACAAACACATATATACACATGCATGTACGTATATGAAATTGTAGAAAATTGCAATATATTCAATTAGAAAAAATGAAAAGAGAAATTCTAAAATTATGACTGAGCCTATAGTTACTGAGAACTTTACCTTTCTTTGGGGGAGGGTTGTTAATAAATACTTTGAATGTAAATATTTAAAAAATCTCCTCTAGGATTTACAGAATAATGGCGATAAACAGCACTACCAGTGCTGTGGTTTTTGAAGTTAATTTTCATATGTGTTATGAATCTTGTAGCTGTGTTTATCAGTCTTCATGTCAGGTTAATGCAGATGCAGAGAGTGAGAAAACAGCTATTGCTGGAGAAGTTAATTTAGAATAAGTGTTCATTTTCTAAATTTCAATACTTCTAAACAAAAATCAATGTCAGAAAAGCTACTTTCTTAACCAGTTTTATCCTAAAAGAAAGACATGCCACTGAGTGAATTGAGGCTTAGAAAAGATAAAAGTAGTGGTCACAAACTAGTAATTATATGAGGTTACTTGATGGCTAATGTTAAATAAACTCTTTCCTGGGGGCTCAGAGGGTAAAGAATCTGCCTACAATGCAGGAGACCTGGGTTTGATCCCTGGGTCAGGAAGATTGTCTGGAGAAGGGAATGGCTACCCACTCTAGTATTCTTGCCTGGAGAATTTCATGTAACGAGGAGCCTAGCAGACTACAAATTCATGGGGTCACAAAGAATTAGACACACTGAGTGACTAACACTTTCACTTTACTCAATGTTAAACTCTAGACTTTTCTATTTTAAGTGAGACAGTCTGATCAGATCTCTTAGAGTTTGAAAATATTGGTGAAAATTAAAAATACACTAAGAAGTTAGAGGCTGAACTGATTAAGAATTTGGAAAGTAGAGTCTGTGAAATGAAGCAAAAGTAATTGGGGTTGCCCACTAATAATCTCAAAAAAAGAAAGATACTTCATTCCAAAGTATTCTCCTTGGAGCTTATCTAACATATGAGTAAGATTACTGTAGGTTCTGGAGTTAAGACTGAATGGATTCAAGTCCTGGAACTACCATCTGGGAGCTGTATGACACAGGAAGAATTATTTGATTTCTCTAGGACTCAGTTTTCTCAGAAGGAAAACGGGGATGAAAATATTGCTTATCCTTGAAGACTGTCTGTTGTGAAGATTAAATGAGACATGCCTACAAAGCATTTAGCACAAGCCTAGTTTTAAAGTAAATGTGTAATAGAAATGAATCATTCTTCTCAGTGGTAGAAGAATTAGTATTAGATAGACATTGGAAACATAGGTCAGGGCCTCTGTGTGGTGGGCCCTATAGGAAGTGATGTTATTGGATGGGCATCAGAAGGGAACTTTAGTGTTTGGCTAAAACATTACCATCAACTCCTATTACTGTTTCTAAAATCTTCACCTTTAGAATATTTACTTTTGGATGAGGAAATTATCTTGAAAATATAAAAATTGTAAAACCTGTAAAATGGGCATACATGAAGACATCAGAGCCCTTTATGGCATTAGCAAGGATTTGCTTTTCAAATTAGCTAGCTGTCAAAAAATTTTTTAACAAGAGAAGAAGAATTTCACTAAGGGGTTAGGAATAAAAGAGTCTAGAGTTCTGTTCCTGGTGTATGCCAGGGTTCTTTGGTAGTAAGATCATGGATTCTCAAGGCCACAACATAAAAAATTTATCCCCCTCTGGGTATGAGGGTAGTGTCAATTTTACTCAATAATAAATAACTTTTAAACTATTATGTGTTATAGTAACATTTTTATAGGAAAAGTACAAAATAATGTGTTTCGAAAAGTTAGAGGTTTCAAATACATTTTAAAGTAGCTTCAAGTGCGCTTTCATTCTCCCTCTTTGAGGATTTAGGGGTAGGTGTTTGTTTTTATAAAGATTTCATGATGATTCAGATTTAAAAATTTTACTATGTATGTGTTTAGAATAATGCAGTCCAAAAACAGAGATACTAATTCACGGTGCTAACCCATATAGGCAGCTTAATCTAGTTCAATAAATTTTGAGTTCCTGCTATGTATCAGACTCCAGGGTTATGTTCTGCTGAGGCAAAAATGGGTAGAACAGTTGTTTTTCTACTGAAAATCTGCTGTCCATTAACTTCTTTCACTTGTAACTAGGAACAGAAAATAAGCAGTTTTGTCCTCAATTCTAACATTGGTATGTTTCATTTTAAGCTTGTTAAATTAAGCAGTTTTGTGAAATTATCATATTCATTGTTGCTACCTTGACTTAAGAACCCATGATACTTCTTCCATGACCAAAACAAAGTCATGTTTATGATGACAATGATGTGACCAGCCAACCTTTTTTGGTCTTGTTATTGTGTAATGTTCTTGTGTGAATGTTTTTTCACTTAAAATAAAAAAAGGTGCTCCTCCCGCTCTATTTCCTGGATAAGTCTGTGCCAGAAACCTGGTCCAAAGACATTTGGGCGATGGGTACTTATGAAAAAAGATCTGACTTTAGAATCCTGGTGAGGGACAGTTCTTAACACTGAGTAAACTTCTCTAAAACTTGGCAGACTTCAACATGAGAGAGACAGTAAGACTACAGTGGAGGGAGTGAGGACCAGGGTGGTGCCCTGGCAAGAATATTTAATTTGTGGCACTCTCTGACTCAGTATAACCACCACTCATGAGCAGTAACATTTTAGCTATGTTGCTGGATCCCTGAATTTGAAATGTGAGTTGATTATATTTTAAGGTATTAGGCAATTCTAGAATTATTTGAACAACTTGATTTAATTATTTTCCTTTAACCAATTTCTAAAAAGTTAAATCAAGAAAATGGGCTCTAAAATCCCAGGATTGTAGCAAATAAATGATTAGTTAGTAATCAAACTAAGAACATAGGTATTTCTTATAATAGGACTGGTCAGTAGATATCTATATCTATGCTGAAGTGTGTGTGGTCAGTTGTGTCCAACTCTTGGATACCCCATGGACTATAGCCCCCCAGGCTCCTCTGTCCATGGAATTTTCCAGGCAAGAATACTGGAGTGGGTAGCCATTCCCTTCTCCAGGGTATCTTCCTGACCCAGGGATCAAACCTGTGTCTCTTGCACCTCTTGCACTGGCAAGCAGATTCTTTACCACTGTGCCACCTGGGAAGCCCCATATATCTGTATCTATGTAAATACATTAAGAGAAAGAAAGTCTACTATTTTGCTCTAAAATAATAAGTAGATTATTTTACAAATTATGTGGCTATTTCTCATTTTTTACTAGACCATAATCTATTATCAAAATAGTCATTTTTATTACCTGCAGACATCTGCCCCCATGTAATTCATTCATTCAAACATTTATGAAATTACTTCTGTGCAGCAGCAAGTCTTTTAAGTCCTGCAGATTCAGAGATGTTGAAGTGCCTGGCCCTGTCCTCAAGAAAATTCATAAGTTGTCTAAATATATGCATAGAGTGATATTTGTATTGCATCTGATGAACCCTAGAATGGAAGGTATTGTCAATGGGAAGAAAAAGAGTTTCAAAGAGATGGTGGCACTGGAATTTAGCCTTGCAGAAGTGGGCAGAGGTTTCATAGATGGAGAAAAGGAGATGGGCATTCTAGACACAGGCAGCATGAAATGGATGAATACAATGAAATAGAAGTTAGGAAAGGCAAGTGAAGTTGTGACCAGATGTGAAAGAATCTTGGAAGGAGGCCAAGGAATTTGAATTTCTTGTAAGCAGAGAATATTTTCATAGTTTTGAATGACCATTCAAACATGTTTTTTACTGTTTTTGTTTTCTTCTCTTATGCGTTTTGTAAGGTGGCTTATGTGATCTAATTTTGAAATATATTAGAGCAGATGAAATATATTAAAGCCATGAAGCACACTGTGGAACATTTTTCCCCAGAATTTTTATGCAATGTCTTCTTTTTTTAAAATTTTATTTTATTTTTAAACTTCAAAATATTGTATTAGTTTTGCCAAATATCGAAATGAATCCAATGTCTTCTTTAAAGAAATTTGTTATTATATGTTATCAGTAAATACAGTTACGTGCACTCCTAGGATAAAGGTGGAAGACTGGACATTGGTTGAACAAAACATGGAGAGCCAAGAATATTTGGTATTTATTTTAAAGTTTGAAGTTGATGAAAAATGAAGCTACTTATCATGATGCCTAAAATAAGTTTTAAACACTCCAATTGGCACCATATATTAGGAATTTAAACATTAGGAAAGATATAATACCAGTATTGGCCATTTTATTTTGGTCCCAATGTGGACAGATGGAATGAAGGCAGCCATGAACTCCTAATCATTCAAGATTTTGTTCTCGGGGTGAGGACTGCTTTTAAGGGCCCTGCACTGAAAGAGGAGATGTGGGACTTTTCATGAAAGATAGCCATGAGCAGCTGATTGCTCTCCAGGAAAGGAAACTGTGAAGCCAAGAGGATGGAGCCCGGGATTGGGAGTTAAAAGCCACTGAAGTTGCCAGTGTAAAGCAAGAAGGAACAGCCAAGTGTGAGTAGGCAATGAAGACAGCCACATTGTGGAGCAAGTTTGGAACCGGATGGATGAGAAAAGTTAAAACAAAGGCCATAAGTACCAGGATCTGCCCTGGCTTTTCTTTCATGTGTGCCCAAATGTGCTACAAAGGCACAGGCAAAGAGTTTAAAGTACCTATTGTGGAGTTATGGCTAAGTATATCTGAGCCATAAAACATAATAGGACACGAAGTTAATATTAAGTGTATTAGTAAAGCTAGTAAAGAAATGATACTGTTATTAAAACAATTATATCTGTATATTGCAGGAAAGAATTTCATAGTCACAGAAAAAGGTGTATAAAAAAGGAGATTATTTTTATGAGACTAAATTTCTCTCAAGCCCTCAAATACAGAGAAGTAATTCAATGTTTTCTTCGTTTATTTTTTTCCTGGGAATGACTTTTTAAGATTTTTTAAAATTTAATGCTTGCAGAGGGGAAAAGAGAAATAGGAGAATATATGACCAACAGAATGGGTTTTCCTTTTCCGAAGAGCTACAGAAGGTTGTTCAACTCCTTGGATGAGAAAAGAGTTATAAAGGATATAAGAATGCAGAAAATTGGTGACTCCTGAAGTGGGAGAACTAGGCCTAGAATAACTACAAAGAATGTTAATCTCTTATGATCTTATAATTTATTTTTACAATAACCATTCTGCTAGGAATACAGAAGAATAAAATCTTTTGATATAAATTCAATCTACCTAAAATAACAATATTTAGATTTTCTTTATCATTTCTATAATACTTTAGTTTTGAGATTATTTTATTTTACTAGAAGTTAGGGAAAGTGAATCAGAATTTTCTACTTTGTATTGACCAAAGTTAATTCTTCTGAGTAAAAGTCATATTTTTATTCCATGAAAATGTCTTAATGAAAAATTCATTTCATGTGAACTATAGTAATAGGTGTACGTGTGCAACATTAAAACAAACAAGTGGGGAGAAGTATTTCTGGAGTTATAGAGTATCTCCAAAATTCTGCTCCTCCATAAAGGTCATGAGAACACTGGTAAAAATTGTGAAAATAAACTTATTCAGCATTCTGCAGTTAAACAGAGTTGTAAATTAAAAAAAAAATAAGAAAAACAACAGAACCTTTAAAAAACAGCAGACTCTGTGGTGTGTTAATTTTCCCTATTTCCATCCCCTTCCTCCCATCTCTGTGGTACCCTGAAAGCAAATGGCCTCACAGCTAGAGTAACTGAAAATTGGCAATCTAGGAGTCACTGTATGTAGCAAAATAGGTTTGGACCTCCCCAGAATTCCTAACTTAAGAGAATCATTACTATTTGACCTGAATGGCAGATTCCTGAGAAGTTCCATTTTCAAAATTTGTCTTTATTTGGCCTGATTCAGAGCTAGATCTGTGAAAGTAACTGTATTCCAGGGGCATTTTTAAAAAAAAATTTCATTGGCCATCATTTTACACTAAAGAGGTCTGAAGCAGCAACACCAGTTAGGCTAACAAGAGGCTGATGAAAATGCAAAAGGAAAAACTAGAGAATAAGATGTTCACAGGGAAGTTTGAAAAAGTTCTACATATTTCTGAGAATGTACATGCTCTGGAAAGACCTGAGAAGACTCCTGTCTCCACCTCTGGCTGACTTTGAATCTGTGTGGTCAGGAAGTTAAGGCTAAGGCAGAATCGTGAACTGCATGGTAGAGCTCTAAAGACTCACCCTAACATGCAGAGAGAGCCCTTCAGCAAAGGTAGGAGACTTGATGTTTCAAGGTATTAAACAGAAATCTCCATTTAATCATTAAATTTAAAGCAAGTGACTTTAAGCTAACCAAGCAAAGACTTCAGTAGCCATAAAAAACAAACTTTACAGAGTTAATCTGGGAAAGTAACTCAACAAACACACACAGAAGCAGCAGCAACAGTAACAGTAGACAACAGCAACATACCCTAGAAAGTCACCCAGTTTTCAGAATCACTGTATTATAATATTTTAAATGTCTGATTTCAACCAAAAAAGACACATAAATACAGGAAATAAGAAAACCAGCAATAGAAACCATCCCTTAAGAATCTTAAATGTTGGACTTACTAGAAAAAAAATACTTCAAATCAGCTATAAAATGTACTGAAAGAATCAAATGAACTATATTTAAAGAATTAAGTGAAAGTATGAGAATGATTTCTCATTCAATATAGGTAATCAATAGAGGATAGATATTATTAAAAATTAAGAATTATGAAGGTGATAAGTATAATAGCTGAAATAGAAGTCACTGAAAGTGCTTAATAGCAGGTTTGAACTGGCAGAAGAAAGAATGAGTGACGTTAAAGAGATTATCCAGTTGGAGGGACAGAACAACCACGAATACAAAATAAAGAAAAACAAATTGTGTCTCAGAAACTTGTGAGACGCTGCCAAGTGTGCCAGCGTCTCATGATAGAAGTCTTAGAAAAGAGCAAGAAGAGGCCAGAAAGCATATTTGAAGAAATAATACCTGAAAACTTTCTGTATTTGGTGAAAAATATTAATATTTACATTCAGAGAGTTGAATGAGTCAAAGAAGGGAAAAAACATCTAAGGAGATCTACACCTGGATTCATTAGTCAAAGTGTTCAATGCCAAAGAAAAAGAGAATAATGAAAGCAGTAAGATAAAAGTACTCATCGTATAAGAATACTGGAGTGGGTTGCCATTTCCTTTTCTAGGGGTCTTCCTGACCCAGGGATCAAACCCGCATCTCTAGCTCTGGCAGGTGGATTCCTTACCACTGTACTACCAATGAAGCCCCACTCATAATATACAAGGGATTCTTAATAAGATTACTAACTTCTCTTCAGAAATCATAAAGCCCAGAATAGAGTAGGGTGACATTTTCAAATTTCTCAAAGACTATTAGCCATGTCCAGCAAAACTATCCTCAGAAAAGAGAGAAATTTAGATATTCCCCAGTATAGAAATACTGAGATATGTGATTGCTAGCAGACCTGCCTGATGAGAAATACTAAAGGAGTCCTTCGTTTTACATGAAGACAGTAGACAGTAATTCAAATTCACAGGAAGGAATAAAGAACACCTGTAAAGGTGATTATCTTTGTAACTGTGAGAGAGAATACAAATGTATTTGGTTTCTTATCTTTTATTATATTTAAAAGTAACTCTGTAGAATAATAATTATAAAAACCGTGTTGATGAGTTTATAATTAATAAGACGTAATTTGTATAATAATACTAGTACAAAAGGAGAGGGAATGGAGCTATATTGGAGCAAAGTTTTTGTATACTATTGAAATTAACCCCAACTAGATTGTTTTAAGTTAGGATGCTAATTGAAATTAATCCCCAGAATAACATGAAGAAAACAACTAAAAATATATATAAGAATTAACAGGGGAATTACTATGGTATACCATAAAAATAGCTATTTAACAAAACAGGAGATAGTAATAGGGGAATAAAGGAAGTTTCTTTATACCATACACAAAATTAACTCAAAATGGGTCAGAAACCTAAATGTAAAAGATAAAACTGTAAAATACTTCATAGAAATGTAGTAGCAAATCTTAATGACCTTGAATTAGGCAAAGGTTTCTTGGATATTGTACCAATAGTACAAGTAATAAAAGAAAAAAACAAATAAATTGGACTTCATTAAAATGTAAAACTTTAGTATTTCAAATGACACCATCAAGAATGTAAAAAGAAAAAATATTTGAAAATCAGAAATCTGATAAGGGTCTAATACCTGGAACACATGCTTCTCTGGTGCATCAGTGGTGAAGAGTCGGCCTGCAATGCAGGAGATGTGAATTTGATCCCTGGGTTGGGAAGATGCCCTGAAAGAAGAAATGGCAACCCACTCCAGTATTCTTGCCTGGGAAACGACATGGACAGAGGAGCCTGGCGGGCCACAGTCCATAGCGTCGCAAGAGTGGGACATGAATTAGCAACTAAAACCACCACCACCACCACCACCCAGAATACATAAGAAACTCTTTTTTTTTTTTTATCAGTTTTTATTTATTTATTTTTTTAAATTTAAATTTATTTATTTTAATTGGAGGCTAATTACTTTACAATATTGTATTGGTTTTGCCATACATCAACATGAATCCGCCATGGGTGTACACATGTTCCCCATCCTGAACCCCCCTCCCACCTCCCTCCCTGTACCATCCCTCTGAAAAAAAAAAAAAAGAAACTCTTACAACTCAAAAATTAATAAAACAACAGCAAATAACCCAATTTAAAAATGGACAAAAGCTATAAATACAAATTTCTATAAAGAAGAGATAAACATAACCAATTAGTACATGAAAAGATGCTAAATATCATTTGTTATTGGCAAATTCACATCAAAACTACAATGAAAGAGTACTTCACACCCACTAGGATGGCTATGATAGTAATGGGGCTGGCAAAAATGTGGAAAAATTAGCACTCATAGATTGCACAATGGTACAGTTAAGAAATATCCAAGATAATTGAAAACATATCCCCACAAAAACTTATACACAAATGTTCATAATAGTATTATTCAGAATAACCAAACAGTGGTAACAACCCAAATGTCTATCAGCTGATAAATGGATAAATAAAATGTGGTATATCCATATACTGTGACATTGCTAAGTCATAAAAGGAATAAAATACTAGTGTATGCTTCAACACGAAAGAACCTTGAAAACATGCTAAGTGAAAGAAGCCAGACACGAAAGGCCATGTACTATGTGATTCCATTTATATGAATTGTCCAGAGTAGACAAATCCATAAAGAAATAAAGTGATTTCCAGGAGCTGGAGGATGAAAGGCATCAGGAATGACTGCTAATAACTAAGGGAGTTCTTTTTTTAAGATGATAAAAATATTCTAAAATTAGGTAGTAGGGATGGTTGCACAACTCGGAATATATTAGGAACCATTGGAATCAAACACTTAAGACGGGTTCATTTTACGTTATCTCAAAAAAGCTGTTAAAAAATAATACCTTGCTAATTATCACAGTGGGTGAGTAGATACCCAGAGGCCTAGTCTACACTCATAGTGGTAGGATTAATGAAACATGGTTTGATAAAACTAATTAGGCCAAATGTCTACACTGACATATTAGGGATAATCAGTGATTCACAGTTGCTGCCCATTACGATTTTTGGTAAAATGTAGAGATTTTAGGGAGAAGGCAATGGTACCCCACTCCAGTGTTATTGCCTGGAAAATCCCATGGATGGAGGAGCCTGGTAGGCTGCAGTCCATGGGGTCGAGAAGAGTTGGACACAACTGAGCGACTTCACTTTCACTTTTCACTTTCACGCACTGGAGAAGGAAATGGCAACCCACTCCAGTGTTCTTCCTGCAGAATCCCAGGGACGGGGGAGTCTGGTGGGCTGCCGTCTATGGGGTCGCACAGAGTCCGACACGACTGAAGCAACTTAGCAGCAGCAGAGATTTTAGAGCTGAAAACTTGATTGTAAATTGTAGTCCAAAATATTCCGTAGTGATGTGGCCGCTATACATATAGATGCAGAACAAGTGAAAAATATGTTCTTTTTCAGTACTCAACCTGATACATGTAAGAATTCTAGAGAACCATGTAAAGTACTATACTAGCAATGACTGCAAAACAGAAAAAGCAAACCACCAGACTTCTTTGAAATAAATGATGTTTGTTTAAATGACAGTGATTGGTTTCTTATTTGGGTGAGTCACTGATTCAATAGTAATAATTAGAACAAAGTGAGAGGCAATATAAAACTCATCCAGAACATCTCTGTTGACCACAGAATATTAAGGTACTTGCATGAATCAGAAAACAAAATGTATAGAGTGTATTCAGTGAAAAATGCTCTAGATATCAAATGGGCAAAGTGGACGTTAACAGGCAAATGCTGCCCATTTACTCTCAGCCCTGCCACTGAATCTGTGGTTATAACTAACTCAGTGAAGTAAGTTGTCCTAAACTTGAAAATAGGAAGAAATACTGGAAATAAAATTCCAACACATAAGCAACTTCTCAGTTCAGTTGCTCAGTTGTGTCCGACTCTTTGCGACCCCATGAGCTGCAGCATGCCAGGCTTCCCTGTCCATCACCAACACCCAGACCTTGCTCAAACTCATGTCCATCAAGTCGGTGATGCTATCCAACCATCTCATCCTCTGTCATCCCCTTCTCATCCTGCCTTCAATCTTTCCCAGTATCAGGGTCCTTTCAAATGAGTCAGTTCTTTGCATGAGGTGGCCAAAGTATTGGAGCTTCAGCTTCGGCATCAGTCCTTCCAATGAATAGGCAAGACTGATTTCCTTTAGGATGGACTGGTTGGATCTCCTTGCAGTCCAAGGGACCCTCAAGAGTCTTCTCCAACACCACAGTTCAAAAGCATCAATTCTTTGGCACTCAGCTTTCACTTCTAGTGGTCTATAAATGACTCCAGTTGCTTATTTTAAGAAATTTTCAACCCTTATTTAAAAGCAATTAAATAGAATTCAAAGTTGATAAAATGAAATAGACTTGAAATGACTGTATCTAGGGGAAGATCTCAAGATTTTCTTACCATTTAAAAAAATGCTTGACTATTCTCCAGTCAAAAACTAATAATCAGTAAATTAAGTAAGAATGATTGTGTCCTAACATATAAAACACACATATAACCATGCACATGTGTGTAAACACACACACAGAAACAAACACACATCCCAGTACATCATCCAAAATATGATACTGCGGAAACCCAAGCTAAGGTTAAGAATGCTCACTTACTTAAACATATATGCGGCTCTTCACTATGTTTTATGCTTTTGCTTCTTTATTGCCTTTACATTTCAGCTTCACAGACTTCTAAGTGATACTGTCTTTCATCACTGTTTGCAAAGATTTAGTTTCCTTTGAAATTTAAGAGGAGTTATGACACTTCATAAACATTCACAGAAGGAAATCTTAATTATTATTATTTGTACGGTTTTATAATTAGTGAGAATTGTTCCATTTATTGTTATATTTTTTTCCCTTTTAGCCTTATACTTGAGTTTCACAATGTCCCCATTAGGAAGACTGGCTGGGTATCTAATTTAGTTTTCAGAAATTTGGAGCCACGCAATAAGTGGACATGCGAAGACTGAACTAACACCACTAACTCTGATGTGTTTTTTTTTTTTTTTTTTTTAAATTCTGTGTACTCACAATTTGGGAACATTTTAAAGAGAATTTTTTATAAAATTTATTTTATGTTAAATTGGTATTTTAATTTTTGTCTGTAGTAAATACACACAAAATTTAGAGTAAATCTCTAGGACACATCTGTTTCCTGTTCATTGTGCACATCAGATTATAAGCTTTTGGAATGAAAAGTGGCATTTGAAAGCCTCAAGAAATGACAATAGCAGCAGTGATGATGTTTTTCAGCTCTCACTGGTAATGTGGGAAGTGATTATTTTTTTTCAAAAGCTTTTATAAAATAAAGCAAATCTTAGAATATATTCAGTTAGGAAATAAATCTTGACATTGTATGGTTTCCAATAGCAATAAAGAAGAGTTTCAACAAAGACCTTGGTGATTTTTTTTTTTAATATTAACATTTCCTAAGTACTTGTCTGGGTTGTTTTTTAATTTTATGATATTGTTAAAAACTGATGCCTGCATGTGTGCAAAATATATTACTCCATCTTTTGGGTAATCCAGGTGGTTGAAGTACCTTAACACATGTTTCACCTAAACAGGTGCACAGCTTTTAAATAACCTTATATTTGGGCAGGTTCCTAACTTTTGATTTGGAAGAAAATCTATTGAAGTTTGTCCTTTGATATTAATTTGCTAAATTAAGAAAGATAGTTTTTTTATCTTAAAAAATCTAAAGGAAGAATTTGATAATTAGAATTCCTTTGATGCGAAAGCATGTCTGCCTTATTTGTTACTTACCAAATCTATTTATTACTTATCGAACATTAAGAAGTAAAAAAAAAAGTTACTAAGACAAAGAATAAATTTCCTTTCTTTCCTTTTCTATCCCTTCCTTCCCTTTCTCATTTCCTTAAAGGAAAGTTTTCTGCAATTTGTGGTTCTTTTCTGTAGAAATCAAAGATCCTTCACTGGGAATGAGGTCTTTCTGGTCACAGAAATAAACATATGTGTGTATATATCAGATAACGGAAGCTACAACCGGCTAGGAGTTCAAATAGAATTCAATAAATATGCAGAATTCAATAACGTTTGCAGAAATATGTAGTTAGGGCTGAGGAAAACCAGCAAAGCATGTCTGATTACAAATTATTCCCACTCCTAGGTATAAATGAAGGAGATGGCATTACCAGTGAGAATTGGAGTCTTGGTAAGGGGTTGGTGTCCAATAGAAGGAGGCAGCCTGGAGTGGGGTGGAGATGGAGATAAAACAGGGTGAGAAGGAGCCAGGATGGGCACAAAGAAGCATCTTCCTTCTCCATTTTTCTCCCCTCCAGTATCCTGCCAAAGGCTCCTATTGTCTAATCCTCAGAGGGCAAGGGGACCTTGGAGATGCCATCTATAGGGGTCAGTGTCCCTGGAAAACAGAGCAGAGAAGGAAACAGCAGAGAATGTATCTGGGAAATGATGGGAGCAAATGGTAAATAACCAGTCTTCATCTCCAGTGTTTCATTTTCTTGGTCTGACTGCCCAAACTGCCGGGTGAATTGAACTCTCAGTGCTTTGAGAGTACTCACATAACTGAACATTGCTTCCCCAAAGGCAAGGATGCTGCTCTCTCAGTGGGACCACCCGACTTAAGCAAACAAGACCTCCCTCTGTCCCTGCTCTCAACCCCTAGACTCCATATCATTGGTGATGGTAATTGGGGTGATGAGAGTTTTCTAACAAGTCTTTCTGATTTTAGGCTCTCCATGTCCTGAGTTAATTTATGAGGATGAATCAAACTTGGGTCATAATCTTGGAGGAGAGTTCCTGAGGGTTCTTGTATGGAGCTGGATATTGATGTGCTCTGGCTGGCTACATCTCTGTCAGCTGACCTTAATTAGATCAGGACTTTGATGATCATATTGGCTCAAACCTTGAGGCTGATAGCAGTCCCCAGGGACTCTGGCTGTGCTCAAAGTGCTGGCATGCATATTCCAGTCAGATAGAAGTTCACCAGCCCAGGAGGGCCCTTGTCTAAAACTCTGAAATGTTATGTTTTATAGAAAGTGTAAATCTTTTGAAACCAAATTTCTTGTTCAACCTTAATTAACACTAGAGGTTCAGAGCATATACAATCTCCTGTATGGTGAAAAAGTATGTTTGAAATAAGTGTCCTGTGTTACCTCTGCATACAGCTCTGGTTCTCATTTTTGGGCCTCCCTGGTAGCTCAGTGATAAAGAATCTGCCTGAGGAGCCTGGCTGGTTGCAGTCCATGTGGTCACAAGAGTTGGACACGACTTAGTGACTAAACAACAACAACGACAACAACTGGTTCTCATTTTAGGAAAGAAAACTCTTGCCAAAAACCACTGGAATGGCCCTTAAAATGCATCTGTTTGGTATCATGTAAACATGGACTAATATGAAGATGGTGCTGGTGGTGGTTTAGTTAGTCATGTCTGACTCTTTGCAACACCATGGACCATAGCCTGCCAGGTTCCTCTATCCATGGGATTCTCCAGGCAAGAACACTGGAGTGGGTTGCCATTTCCTTCTCTAGGGTGTTGGGGGCTGGCGTGAGGCACTCCGCCCATGACAAAGGTCATGAGGAAGGAGGCTCGACATGCGCAAAGGCAGGATCGAGCCTCAGGAGTCCCCCTGGAAATCCTGCCTACTTTACTACTTTGTGCTCTCCCCTACACCTCTGACTTTATGGGGGGCTGTGCCCCACCACCTCTTTCGGAGATGGAGTTAACTTAGAGCGCCAGTTAATAATAATTCCTGGGCATGATAGGAGTGTTTCAACCTACAAACTCCTCTGAAGGTTCTCTAGCCTGCCTGACAGGCTTGTCTGGCCACGTGATTGCTTACAGCCTCCCAACCTTGAGAGGCATGAGATGCTTTAAACCTTCTAAAAACAGGTTCCTTAGAAAACTTAGAAAACCATTAGTATAAGTATAGTGGGCTGATTAGAAATTGTATTGGTGAAGGGTTTTTCATTTGTTGAGCCAATGTTTGTTGCTAAGACTCCACATCCCCTGCCCTTACACACATTAATGAATATATAGAAGAAATAAGTATTAACCTTTGATATAAATCACACTAGACCTTAGGCTAAGTAAATTCTTTCCTTAACTAAAACCCACTACACCCTCACCCTATAGGAATGTAACTTTATTGGGGTGGCATCTGTTTTAAGAATAATCACCCTTGGAGAAAAAAGTGTTCTGGTTGACTGACCACTGTCACAAGGAGAGGGTCATAAATTGTCAGCAGGCCCCCCTGGCCAGAAGATGATGTAACACCCCTAAGACCTCTGTATACATTTGTATGAAGCACCTGACTTTAATAAAAGTCAGGACTGCTGTCCCCACGTGACTTTTGTATAACATCTCAGTGTATAAAAACAGACTCTGGAAAATAAAGAATTGGGATCAGTTCCTCGAAAGACTGGTCTCCCCATGTCGCTCTCTCTCTCACTCTGGCTGAGTCTCCATCTGGAGCGCGGAACCCACCCTGCTTACTAATTATGCCTGGGCTTCTAAGATCCGGCCGGGGAGGCCTCAGTGTCTCCTCTCCTTCGGGAGAACGGAAGGACGCCTGCGGCCTACATAAGCGGTGCAAACTTCTTGTCTTGAAGTTTTATTGGTCTCCCGAGTAAACCAAGCTACTCAGCCTCTTTTCTCCACTGAATTTTCCTACTGAGCTATCCTCATTCTATTACTCTTTATATCTTTGATGAATATTTAAACAGTCGCCGAAGCCGTCTCCCCTTCGAATACCCTGGATCAGCCGGGGCAAGATATAAAGAGTAATAGAATGAGGATAGCTCAGTAGGAAAATTCAGTGGAGAAAAGAGGCTGATTAGCTTGGTTTACGCGGGAGACCAATAAAACTTCAAGACAAGAAGTTTGCACCACTTACGTAGGCCGCAGGCGTCCTTCCGTTCTCCCGAAGGAGAGGAGACACTGAGGCCTCCCCCGTCGGATCTTAGAAGCCCAGGCATAATTAGTAAGCATGGCGGGTTCCGAGCTCCAGACCAGGGGATCTTCCCCACCCAGTAATCGAACCAGGGTCTCCTGCACTGCAGGCAGATTCCTTACCAACTGAGCTACAAGGGAAGCCCAATATGAAGATAATTAAATATTATTGAACATTATTAATTAATCTTATTTGCTCATGTTTAAAGTTTACTTAAATTCATGTCTCTAGGAGGTCAGGGAGAAAATTATGGCCAATGCATGGGAATTAACTGCTACATCTGACTGAGTGACACTATTAGTCCAGTGAGATTCAGTTTTTCTAGGACTTAAATACTTTCAAAATATAGAGAAGATTATGACTGGTACTGTGATTGCTATTATTAATACTATAGTGTGTCCCTCCATGGTTTTCCTCTTATGTCAAAAAAATACAGTGTTAAAGTTGAAAAAATACAGTAAGAGAATGCTTAAAGAGAAAAATTGAAACCTACAAATAAAATAAGGATAGTGGATTGTTCTGCTGTTTAATGATCTTCCCTTGAGATTTTGGTACACTTGATGGCTCAGTGTACCCCTAATTATCTTGTCTGTCAAGATTTGTATAGGAGAGGATCAGAAAATATCACCTGAAACCCTCTTGTTTAAATCCAAATTGTTATTGGTTCATTTATCATCACATACTATGAGGCCCTCTTTTAAGTGCTGGAGTAGGGGTAGGAATGGGGATATTTGCAGTAAGGGGTGGCACTCCACTCCAGTACTCTTGCCTGGAAAATCCCATGGATGGAGGAGCCTGGTAGGCTACAGTCCATGGGGTTGCTAAGAGTCGGACACGACTGGGTGACTTCACTTTCACTTTTCACTTTCATGCATTGGAGAAGGAAATGGCAACCCACTCCAGTGTTCTTGCCTGGAGAATCCCAGGGACAGGGGAGCCTGGTGGGCTGCCGTCTATGGGGTCGCACAGAGTCGGACACGACTGAAGCGATGCAGCAGCAGCAGCAGCAAGGGGAGGTCTGGTTGGTGAGAAGACAGACCAAGGAGGTCGATGGAGATCAGTGCTGCCTAAATGTCCCACAGCTCGCTGTGAGAGCACAAGTAAGGAACAATAAGTATGTTTTCTAAGTAATCGAACAAGGTGGGTTATGAAATGTTCCCATGCAAGAGTAGGAATCTGGAGCTTTTGTTTCAATTTTGAAAAATCTAGAGGGCATTGAGAAGACAAATTAGTGTTGTCATTTCATTTGGATGAAGTTGATAAGGAGCTGAACTACTAGGGGAGGAACACAGAATAGGTCAGAGGGTCAGAGAACAGCTGGGGGTAGAAGGGCTTCTTTGTTTTTATATATATATATATATATATATATATATATAATTTACTCATATATTTATACTCACACACATACATACCCACACATATATCTATTCTTTAAATATGGCTATCAGTAAGCACTTCTGTTAAAAAGATACTTGTTATTCAAGAACGTACAAGAAGTCTTTAGAATTTAAACAGCAGAGAGTATATGGAAAATCTGTGTTTTTATTTCTTGATTCAGTGGTTTAATAATACTCCACGAAGTGCCTTCAGTTCAGTTCAGTTCAGTTCAGTTGCTCAGTCGTGTCCGACTCTTTGAGACCCCATGAATTGCAGCACGCCAGGCCTCCCTGTCCACCACCAACTCCCGGAGTTCACCTAAACGCATGTCCATCGAGTCGGTGATGCCATCCAGCCATCTCATCCTCTGTCGTCCCCTTCTCCTGCCCCCAATCCCTCCCAGCATCAGAGTCTTTTCCAGTGAGTCAACTCTTCGTATGAGGTAGACAAAGTACTGTAGTTTCAGCTTTAGCATCATTCCTTCCAAAGAACACCGAGGACTGATCTCCTTTAGAATGGACTGGTTGGATCTCCTTGCAGTCCAAGGGACTCTCAAGAGTCTTCTCCAACACCACAGTTCAAAAGCATCAATTCTTTGGCACTCAGCCTTCTTCACGGTTCAACTCTCATATCCATACATGACCACTGGAAAAACCATAGCCTTGACTAGACGGACCTTTGTTGGCAAAGTAATGTCTACTATATGCCAAATATTATAAGCCACTATATGTATTACTTAGTATCAGTTTTTTCTCTAGTTCATAACTTTTAATTGAATGAGTCTTCATGCCTGTATGTGTGGTATGTTTTAGGTATTTTGTTATATACAAAAGGAAAGAATCATCAATGTGTTTTATAAAGATAACTTTCCTAGAAAAAAAGCCATGACCTGCTGAAAAAGTTTTGGACAGCCAACAGAAAAAAAATCAGCCTTGTAAACAAGGGTTTCTGGAAGTTGGATATACAAGGTCCTCCACCCATTTTCCTGTCACACAGGATGTAATGGCTTTTGTTGAAATGCAGTGTGACACTGACTAACTGGCAGTCACTGAATGCGCAGCTTATTATTTGGATTACTCTACAGAGCTCCATTTACAGGAAATCAAATGACCTTCACTAGATAGAATGTATTGATGTCAAATAAGAAGAGCAATGTAAGGTTTTGTTGTGAAACTATTCAATCATAAAGATTAATATTTCATACATGCCAAGAATAGCTTTATTCTTAAAAGTCTGTATTCATAGTTTAGGTGCATATTTAATCACTTTCTATAATTCACAATTAAGATCCATGATGCCTCACTTAATCCTTGCCTCCTAACATAATTTTTGCTAGAATGAGTTGTCATTTAATAGAGGAACTTCTTTAGAATGTTGATGACTTTGTGGGAGTGCAATGATAGATTTTAATATAATAGCTTCCTCAAGTCACTTTATATTGTTATCAATAATTTATTGAATTTAATTTTTGGATAAATAAAAATGCTATTCATAATTTTATCTTCTGTATTACATGTGTTATACATTATATGTGTGTTACAATGGAGTTTTGTTTTTTGAACCATGAATTAATAAGAGTGATTAATTATATCTGTTTTTTTATTGACCTTGACTGAGTCAGTAACTGAGGGACAAGATTGGATACAAATTTAAGATTATTCAATTTTATGTGCTATATTCATTGAGGACTATTTTTCTTTAGTTAAGTGACTGTTGCTCTTAGGTAAGAGGGTTTGTACACATATTCATTCATTTGCTGATTCATTTTATCTTTAGAACTCATTGAACACCTACGAAACCCCAAGCCATTCTTAGGTAGAAAATAGGGTAGACATGGCCCCTGCCCTCATGAAGCATATCATTTGTTGGGAGGAGATAAACAATAAACAGTAAGTGAATAAATGAACAAGTGTGTGTCACATAGGAGTAAATATTACACAGATAATTAGAATAACTGATGACTACTTCATTTGGATAGTCAGAAAAGACCTGTCTGAGGCAATGACATTTGATCTGTCTTTTGAATGACAAGAAGCCAGCTATGTGAAATTCACGTGATGCAATGGCACCCCACTCCAGTACTCTTGCCTGGAAAATCCCATGGATGGAGGAGCCTGGTGGGCTGCAGTCCATGGGGTCGCTAGGAGTCAGACACGACTGAGCAACTTCACTTTCACTTTTTACTTTCATGCATTGGAGGAGGAAATGGCAACCCACTCCAGTGTTCTTGCCTGGAGAATCCCAGGGACAGCGGGGCCTGGTGGGCTGCCATCTATGGGGTCGCACAGAGTCGGACACGACTGAAGCGACTTAGCAGCAGCAGCAGCAAACCTAGATTTGTATGAAGAAACAAAAGTAAACTTTAAATTCAATGTGTTCACCTTTGGCCAAGAAGACTGATGAATGTGTGTAAATATGGAATGAAAGTGACATTGGAAAAAGAAATCCAGGAGTAAGCTGCATTGCAGGTGAGCTGTTGCCGAGATCAATGTAAAGTAAGAGTGAACCATGACATGCATACATTGAAGTTGTAGAAAGAAGAAGAACATGAGAAGAATAGGAAATTAAACAGCAATTCCCATTTATTTCTCATGTCTCCACTCACTGGGCATGAAGATGCAGATGATTAACAAAAGGTTATTTTGGCCAAGTGCGTGTATGCTCAGTTGCATCTGACTCTTTTTGACCCCATGGGACTGTAACCCACTGGGTGCCTCTGTCACTGGGATGTCCCAGGCAAGAATGCTGGAATGGGTTGCCACTTCCTCCTCCAGGGATCTTTCTGACCCAGGGATATCCTGCATTGACAGGTGGATTCTCTACCATTGAGCCCCCTGGAAATCCCAGTTTGGACAAGTAGCGTGGGCTATTTGTTGGTGTAGTAGCATCATTTTATTCAGAATTTAGCACTATATTCTACATTATAGAAAGTAACTTAAAAAAAATCAAAATAGGTATGTGCGTCTAAAAATTAAATATTTAAACCACAGGAATGGGTGACAATCTAGTTGTATACATTCTGAGTCCTTCCTTTCACAATTGATTATTTTGGAAGAATGTTAGCTTACAGTTGTAAAAATACCAGTTTCTCTTCCATCTTGTGATTTCTTTATCTTTCGGATAAATCTCAGTGTGAGCCCCAAGGCTTATTAGGATATATTTTCCATCTCAGAGTTGTGTCTAACTGGCTCCTTATAATTAGACAAAATAAAATCACATAAACAAACTTGGTCATTGAATGGAATGCATAAGACTCAAGTAAGAAAATCTATGGGGCTTCCCAAGTGGCACAGTGGTAAAGAATCTGCCTGCCAATGCATAAGATGGTGCAAGAGCTTGGCAGGCTACAGTCTGTGATGTAGTGAGCATACACATACACAAGAAAATCTATGAGTCAACTGGTTTCTGATTTCTTGTTTGAGATACATAAACTGAGGTTACAGAAAAATCAAGCAAGTAAAGTTGAATTTAGCACCTCCAGACAGAATCCAGAACACTAATGTGAAGTATTCAGAAAAATAAGTCTGGCCTTTAGAAATGGAGTTCAGAGTTATTAATATTTTGGGAACTTGTGGGTTCAGTTTATGAAAGTGTTAGTTGCTCAGTCGTGTCTGATTCTTTGCCAGTCCATGGACTGTAACCCTGCAGGTTCCTCTGTTCATGGAATTCTCCAGGCAAGAATACTGGAGTGGGTAGCCATTCCCTTCTGCATGGGATCTTCCCGATTCAGGAATAAAAACCAGGTCTCCTGGGTTCAATTTAAAATGTCTGTTTATGAGAATTGTCTTTAAGGTAGCTTACTCCAGAAGAAAGGAAAGGGAAAGACTTTTTGTTATCTTAAGCAGAAAAAAAAAATCTTGTAATATTCCGTTCTAGAACTCTGTGCTACATCTAGAGTGATGGATAGTAAAGCATGTTTGTGTGCTTTTGTTGAGTAAGTAATGTTTTGTTTTTTGAATTACCAATTCTTTGCTAATTGTACTTTAATGTGTACTTTAATGATCTTCATTGCTCCCCTCATGAAAAAGAAGTCTATACAAATACAAATTAGATAATAAGTAAAAAATACATAGTCTTGCTATCAAGTGATAACTCATTAGTAACATTTAGGGCTTTTAGAACTTATTTTGATACATATATGAATACAAGGATATTTATTAAATGTGATTACTCTATGCATGCTATGTTTTTATAATCAATTTTTGCATTATGTAATTTCACCATGTAAATATATGGTGAATATATTTATTATGAATATATTTTATGCCATTGATTATACATTGACATCATCATTTTTATTATATTTTATTACACATTATAGATTTACTATGTCGGCTTCTGTTGGTCACTTAAATAACTGCCAATTTTTGTTGTTAAAAACAATATTTTAATAGACCTAATCAGAGGTAAACTGCAATAAAAGCACATGTGGTGGACGTTTATCCAGTCCAGGTGGGTGAAAGTTTCTCAGAAGCTTATAACTCTAAGCTGACACATAAAAGCTGAGACCTGAGAAGCCGATCTGTAAACGTTGAGGAAAGATAAGACCAGAGTTTAACACCCTTTTTCTTTATACTTAATCTTTCTTTAATCATTAACTTAGTAGAACATTCTTTCAATGCTTTCTTCTTCTCTCTGACCTTCAGAATCAGAAATAAAGACTTCTACTCTTTTCTCTCTTTTTCTGCCATGTTAGTAACAATGTGTGAAAGTGTTAGTCACTTAGTCATGTCCATTTTGACCTATGGACTGTAGCCCACCAGGCTCTTCTTTCCATTGTATTTCCCAGGTAAGAATATTGGAGCGAGTTGCCATTTCCTTCTCTAGGGAATCTTCCTGACTCAGGAATCACACTTGGGTCTCCCACATTGCAGGCAAATTCTTTACCATCTGAGCCACCAGGGAAGTTTGTTACGTTAGTAACAATGTATAGGTATAATAATTCTCCTTTCTTTCAGGATATAATTGAATAAATATTATACAACCAAATTGTTTGTATTGCTATTTTTGTATTAGCTTGTATGCCAAAGCCTTTGACTGTGTGGATCACAATAAACTGTGGAAAATTCTTCAAGAGATGGGAATACCAGACCACCTGATCTGCCTCTTGAGAAATCTGTATGCAGGTCAGGAAGCAACAGTTAGAACTGGACATGGAACAACAAACTGGTTCCAAATAGGAAAAGGAGTACATCAAGGCTGTATACTGTCACCCTGTTTATTTAACTTATATGCAGAGTACATCATGAGAAATGCTGGGCTTGAAGAAGCACAAGCTGGAATCAAGATTGCCGGGAGAAATATCAATAACCTCAGATATGCAGATGACACCACCCTTATGGCAGAAAGTGAAGAGGAACTAAAAAGCCTCTTGATGAAAGTGAAAGAGGAGAGTGAAAACGTTGGCTTAATGCTCAACATTCAGAAAACGAAGATCATGGCATCTGGTCCCATCACTTCATGGGAAATAGATGGGGAAACAGTGGAAACAGTTTCAGACTTTATTTTGGGGGGCTCCAAAATCACTGCAGATGGTAATTGCAGCCATGAAATTAAAAGATGCTTACTCCTTGGAAGGAAAGTCATGACCAACCTAGATAGCATATTCAAAAGAGACACTACTTTGCCAACAAAGGTCCGTCTAGTCAAGGCTATGGTTTTTCCAGTGGTCATGTATGGATGTGAGAGTTGGACTGTGAAGAAAGCTGAGCACTGAAGAATTGATGCTTTTGAACTGTGGTGTTGGAGAAGACTCTTGAGAGTCCCTTGGACTGCAAGGATATCCAACCAGTCCATCATAAAGGAGACCAGTCCTGGGTGTTCACTGGAAGGACTGATACTGAAGCTGAAACTCCAGTACTTTGGCCACCTCATGCGAAGAGCTGACTCATTGGAAAAGACCCTGATGCTGGGAGGGACTGGGGGTAGGAGGAGAAGGGGACGACAGAGAATGAGATGGCTGGATGGCATCACCGACTCAATGCACATCAGTGTGGGTGAACTCTGGGAGTTGGTGATGGACAGGAAGGTCTGGCGTGCTGTGATTCATGGGGTCGCAAAGAATTGGACACGACTGAGGGACTGAACTGAACTGAAATGACTGCATAGTCTCATTTAATCAGGTATAATAAGCCTATCGTTAATGAATAAAGATTACACTTCATATGTAGAATTAATGCCTACAAATCCCTACCAGGAAACTGGTCAGATGTCTGTTCTATAGTTTACAAAGTACACCTTACAGGTGATAAGGTCATTTCCTGGCAACCCAGGAACACTTCAGACTTGGGAGATCTTGAAAAAACAGAAAATTCAACCAACATTCACTCCATCTTAGGCCATTAGAATCTTAACCATCCTTAGGATCCATTTCCAGCACTGTCATCTCAATAGAGTCTCTAGAAATGACCATGAGTTCTAGGAATTAAAAACTATACCACCTTGACTTGAGCCTGGTTGTTAGAACCCAAGAACAGTGAGGACCATGAGATAAAATAGTAAAGAAACTCACAAAATGAGAATTAAATATTATGACTTAAGCTAGAGACAGAAAAAAGAGAGATTGTTAGGCTCCAACATAGGAAATAAATTTCCACATTATAATATAGTTTTGGATAGGACCCATGTCCTATCGACAATCCAGAGAAAATACAAAAAGCAACAAACCAGCTGAGTTGATTTTAAAATAATATTTCTGCCAACTCTCACTTCAGTCATAAGTCAAATAGAGATTGTGGGACAAGTACTAATAAATATTTGTTTATTTTATGTTGTCTAGAATTTTAGGAACTGGCTTTGTGCAGATTATAGGAAATTATTTGCATATCAGGTATCACTTTTGTCTGTTGCTTCTATTTTGGGTGAGATAGGTGGGTGACATTATATTGTGGTACATAAGAATGGCAGCCTGCAAGAAGCTATTCCACAGGAGCTGAGGAGAGATAATAGGCTGGAAAGAAATAGTCCTGGGCAGATCAGCTGTGACCACCTGACTCCCAGTGCAGACTGCCTTGAAATTTTTCATAATATTTTAAGAACATGATAATGAAATAAATTTTTGCCAGAAAAAAATGGGTGAGAGGTTTGATCAAACTTTGGAAAATTATTTGTACTTCCTTTGGATGGAGCACTGTGATGAAAAGGACAAGAAAAGCTTTCAACAGTTTATTCATGTTCCAAAGGAATGTGAAGAGTGCCTGCCCACTATCCAAATTCATCAGGCAAGTATTCCAAGTTGGGTTCATTTCATGAGATGACAAAGTTATCAACACTTTAAACTGTTTTTATATTCATGACCAGACCTTTCTAATGTATGCAGAAATTGCCAGCAAAATATGGTAAATTTGCTAATTTTTGTGCTGTCAGCTGAATGGAAGGTGAAAGCATGTTGGAGAGAATGAAAACTGCATGTCGCTATCAAGGAATGTTTGGAGTTAAGGAGATCTACAAGAATCAACTTTGTCAGAGGGATCATGGTATGGTGTTTCCTTACTGGTGTTAGGAGATAATACCACAGACTGAATATGACTTAAGGAAAAGCCAAACTAGATTTGGACAGCTCTTCTTTCTTTAAAGAAGTGAAATATTCTGATTCAAACCAGACTTGTGAATTGAGTAACTGGAGATTCATTTCCTTTTTCTGATCTGCCCTGAGCTTGTAAGAGTCAGATTGCCCATATTTACAAACATGTTGGTATAAATGAAGGCCCAACTTCAGAGGAAATTCTCAAGTTACAAGAAATATGAAACAGACTTTAAGATTTGGCAGAAATCCTTGGAAGATAAACCTCAAGATTTTTCTAGATAATCACAAATCTGATATACCTGCATTCCTCAATATACAAATAAACCAATGAAATTGTAAGTCAAATTTTCTCAGCAAGTTAACCCATGAACACTAGAATTCTGGAGATGTGTATATAAATCTTAAAACTAATGAAATCTTCAGCTCTGTGACCAAACTGGTCTAACATCTAACAGAAACTACCAAAATATATCTGGAAGTCACCACTGATGTTTTTAACCCAGATTAAGAATTAGGATGACCCTGAAAAATGTTCTTTGGGCTTTTCTTAAATGCCAACACTTCATTCTTGTTACTTGACCAAAATTGATCAGTTAGTAGAAGTTGGTCAATTTAAAAAATATATATGCTGCTGCTGCTGCTAAGTTGCTTCAGTCGTGTCCGACTCTGTGCGACCCCACAGACGGCAGCCCACCAGGCTCCCCTGTCCCTGGGATTCTCCAGGCAAGAACACTGGAGTGGGTTGCCATTTCCGTCTCCAATGCATGAAAGTGAAAAGTGAAAGTGAAGTCGCCCAGTCGTGTCCGACTCTTAGTGACCCCATGGACTGCAGCCCACCAGGCTCCTCTTGGTTAAACTATGTTTGGATTAGTTTGGCATCTTTGCCTATTTATTGGGTTATATTTTACCAATGTTATCAATAAAAGATTCATGCAGTGCACACTTGGGGATTTCTGGGCACATTCTTCCCTGGGAAATCCCATGGACAGAGGGCTCTGACAGGCTATAGTCCATGTGGTTGCAAAGAGTTGGACACGACTTAGCACTAAACAACAACAAAAACCTACAATAGAAAAACATGGAATTAGGGGCCATTGACCCATGGAGCTTCTAAGCATAAGACAGTTCCCTTATATATTCCTAAAATGGAAAATAAGTAAAAAAAGCCTTTTTTAAAAATTATAGCAATGTAATCGAATATCTTCTGAAAGGGAACAATCACTTGGCCACAGAGACAGCATTAAGGATCACTAATCCCTTTTTTTTTTTTACAGCTGACACAGTCTCATCCTGCTTCTCGGCTTCTCTCTGGACTGTCTCTTTTGTTCTTATTATCCAGCCAATCTCATAAAACTAAAAATTAAAATTTTATAAATGAAAATCTTATAAAACCAAAAATTCCAACCAGACTAAAGTCTGGTTGCTTTAGTGAAAACCAGGCCACTTTATGGCTCACAGGCTACTCTAAGCTGCAGTGCCTTGGGTTAAGTACCCAGGAATGTCACGAAGAATGATTATTCTTCTGCAGTGGACAGCTTGGAGCTATTTCACAGAGCATGTAGTTTATGGGTGTTTGTGTGTTTGTGAGGTGAGTAGATGGTGAACAAGGAAGTTTTTGAGACATTAGGCATGACACACATGTCTACTATGGGGTAGCAGTCACAATAATAAATATTCTTCAGAAGAAAAAGCAAACAGGAAGCTAATGGCTTTTAATTACTATCTGTCAAGTGAGTTAGTAACCATGACTGTAAGACAGAAATCACAAACTCAAATAAGGCCATGCCACAGAGTATGAAAAAAATCCATCTTAAGTTGTTTTCATAGAGAGACACATCATATGCATATTGAAACAGATAGGAGTGTTCTTCATTTCCACAAAATAAATGTGAGTGTTATTTTTTTCTTGGTTTCATTACCATCTCAGTTTATTTTTTCCCCTCAATTTTGATGGTGACATGAGGACAGAGAAATAATAAAAATGCAGATCAAATTGAATAATACAGAACTGACACTTGGTGAAAAAGGAGGGAATTGGGGTGAACAGGGAGCTCTAGGCCTTGTATAAAGTGATTAGTAACTACTTCAGTTCAGTTCAGTCGCTCAGTTGTGTCCGACTCTTTGCGACCCCATGAATCGCAGCACGCCAGGCCTCCCTGTCCATCACCAACTCCCGGAGTTCACCCAGACTCACGTCCATCGAGTCAGTGATGCCATCCAGCCATCTCATCCTCTGTCGTCCCCTTCTCCTCCTGCCCCCAATCCCTCCCAGCATCAGAGTCTTTTCCAATGAGTCAGCTCTTCACATGAGGTGGCCAAAGTACTGGAGTTTCAGCTTCAGCATCATTCCCTCCAAAGAAATCCCAGGGCTGATCTCCTTCAGAATGGACTGGTTGGATCTTGTAGTCCAAGAGACTCTCAAGAGTCTTCTCCAACACCACAGTTCAAAAGCATCAATTCTTAGATCCTGATAATTGTCACTCAAAAATATTGGCTTAATGAAGTGATACCTTCTAGAGCTTCAAATGAGGGCAGAAATTTAGGAAGTTTAAAAATTAGAAATAATCTCATTCTTATACATTGGCATTTCCCCCCCTCTCTTTCAATTCTTCAGTGGAAATTCTTCAAGGAATACTTATTTGGCGGCTTTTTGGGGGCTTCAAGGAATACCTATTTGGCGGCTTTTTGGGGGCTTCAAGGAATACCTATTTGAACCATCAGGAATACCTGGTGGCTCAGCAGTAAAGACTCTGACTGCAGTGAAGATGAAGGTTCGATCCCTGGGTCAGAAGATCCCCTGGAGAAGGAAATGTTGACCCTCTCCTGTACTCTTACTTGGAAAATCCCATGGACAAAGGAGCCTAGGGGGCTACAGTCTATGGGGTCAAAAAAGTCAGGTACAACTTAGTGACTAAACAAAAAATACTTTTTGAGTAGTTTTGTAGCTTTCTATCTTTTAAAGAAATTTTTTATTATATAATGATTAGAAAAATGGGATTGTTTGGAAAGGGAGTTGAATACAAGGGAAGTTCCACCCTACTCAACAGACAGATTTTTGAGTAAATGTTTCCCACATAATGAAATAAATGTTGAGAACTTTTAGAATGGACTGAATCTTTCAGAATTGAAATAAGGGAAATAAGGGAAAAGGAGGAAAATAGAAAAGATTTTCACGTATCTATTTTTGCTAGTAACTATGTGGCTTTGGGCTTCCTTTGTGGCTCAGTTGGTAAAAAATCTACCTACTGTGGGAGACCTGGGTTTGATCCCTGAGTTGGGATGATCCCCTGGAGAAGGAAAAGGCTACCCAGTATACCCAGAGTACTCCACTATTCTGGCCTGGAGAATTCCATGGACTGTATAGTTCATGGGGTCGCAAAGAGTCAGACACAATTAAGGGAGTCCTTTTATGTGACTTTGGACAAGTCATTTATCTTGGATGTAAGTTACTGAATCTGAAGAATTAAGGGGCTGATCAGGTCAGAAGTTTTCAAACTTGTTTGACATTAAAACTTGCAGTTGGAATTCCGTTTTCCAGATATACATTTTTAGTTGAGTACCATGTATATGTGATCTTTAATTTTCAGACAAACTAGGAAAAATTGTAGAAAATATGATTAAATAGAGGCCAAATATGATCAAAGCCATTTCAATGTGTACATGATAAATCAAGTTGTTGCAATAAGTATATCTGAGTTTTTCTGTGTTCATCTGCTTCTAGATTATTGATTTTTAATGTCTCTTAGTACTTGTTAGTTGATAAGTAACTGCAGTGCCAGTATCTTAAAAATAAATTTATGAGATAAAAATTAATTGAGAAAATATTTCTATTAATTTTTTATTTCTGCAAATTGGAAAAAAATACTTCATTATTCAATTTTATGGTGGGAAAGCTTGGCCTACCCATTATGGGAACATAGTTTAGGACATAGCTTAGGTTCCCTAAGGCCTTCTTTGGTGGTTCAGATGGTAAAGAATCTGCATGCAATGAAGGAGACCCAGGTTCCATCCTTGGCTTGGGAAGATATCCTGGAGAAGGGAATGACTACCTACTCCAGTATTCTTGCCTGGAGAATTCCACAGATGGAGGAGCCTGATGGGTTACAGCCCATGGGGTTGCAAAGACTCGGACACAACTAAGTGACTAATACTTCTGCAAATTGGAAAAAAATACTATATTATTCATCTTTATGGTGGGAAAGCTTGGCCTACCCATTATGGGAACATAGTTTAGAACCACTGGAATAGGTTCCCTAAGGCTTCTTCCAGCTATAACATTCCATGCATCACTACTTTTCAAGTGTGGCCAAGCAAGATCCATGCACATTCAGTTGGAGAGAAATTCTCTTAAAAATGAAATATAGCTGTGGGCCACTTTCTGTTAATTGAAATGGGAAAAACAGACTTTTGAGGACAAGTGAAACAGTTTAAATGCATGAACATGTTTTTTCCTCAGCAGTAAACTTTAACGGTTTATCAAATCTCTGTTTAATCATATCTTCATCTGGAAAACTTCATTAATTCATTATATTAATTTATTCCAGTGGCTACTCTGTTAGGAAATCTCTGTGTTCCAGGGATACAATGAACAAAATGAACAAAACAGAAGAAAGTTCTCATCATAATAAAGTTACATTAATGAGCAACATCTGCTGGATCATTGAAAAAGGAAGAGAGTTCCAGAAAAACATCTATTTCTGCTTTATTGACTATGCCAAAGCCTTTGACTGTGTGGATCACAATAAACTGTGGAAAATTCTGAAAAAGATGGGAACACCAGACCACCCGGCCAGCCTATTCAGTTAGAACTGACAGTTAGAACTGGACATGGAACAACAGACTGGTTCCAAATAGGAAAAGGAGTACGTCAAGGCTGTATATTGTCACCCTGCTTATTTAACTTATATGCAGAGTACCTCATGAGAAATGCTGGGCTGGAAGAAGCACAAGCTGGAATCAAGATTGCCGGGAGAAATATCAGTAACCTCAGATATGCAGATGACACCACCCTTGGATGGCAGAAAGTGAAGAACTAAAGAGCCTCTTAATGAAAGTGAAAGAGGAGAATGAAAAAGTTGGCTTAGAACTCAACATTCAGAAAACAAAGACCATGGCATCTGGTCCCATCCCTTCATGGCAAATAGATGGGGAAACAATGGAAACAGTGGCAGACTTTATTTTCTTGGGCTCCAAAATCACTGCGGATGGTGATTGCAGCCATGAAATTAAAAGACACTTGCTCCTTGGAAGAAAAGCTAGGACCAACCTAGACAGCATATTAAAAAGCAGAGACATTACTTTGTCAACAAAGGTCTGTCTAGTCAAAGCTATGGTTTTTCCAGTAGTGACATATGGATGTGAGAGTTGGACTATAAAGAAAGCTGAGCACTGAAGAATTGATGCTTTTGAACTTTGGTGTTGGAGAAGACTCTTGAGGGTCCCTTGGACTGCAAGGAGATCCAACCAGTCCATCCTAAAGGAAATCAGTCTTGCCTATTCATTGGAAGGACTGATGCCGAAGCTGAAGCTCCAATACTTTGGCCACCTGATGGGAAGAACTGACTCATTTGAAAAGACCCTGATGCTGGGAAAGATGGAAGGTAGGAGGAGAAGGGGATGACAGAGGATGAGATGGTTGGATGATATCACCGACTTGATGGATATGAGTTTGAGTAAGCTCTGGAAGTTGATGATGGACAGGGAAGGCTGGCATGCTACCTTGAGGTCGCAAAGCGTCGGACATGACTGAGTGACTGAACTGACTGACATGTGACTACTATATTGAAGATCACAGAATGGGGAACATGTACATTATTGCAGGTGGCTCTATTGCAGGCTACAGCTCTAGAAAATATCTCTTATCTTATTACTGATTACAGAGGAAAGGAAGTGAGAAGTTGGAAGTCACTGTCCCATTCAGATAACCTAGGTTTCACCCTAGGCGAATCCCCCTTCCTAACCGACTTGGGAATATTTTTTCTTGTATTGATGACTGTATACACTAGATTTCTAAGGGCTTTCCAATTGCCTTCATTCCTTAATGCATCTTTTAAAGGCAATAAGTACAATTACAATATTGTGTACGTTTGTGCATACTAGAAATCAAGACCCTCTCACCACAGTCCCATGAGGACACATGCCTTTGGCTTGGTACAACTGTTAGAATTTTCCGAATGACTTTTGCCTGAACTTAAAAAAATTAATGCATGCTTTAAAGGAAATTAATCCCACATGTTTTGGTTTATTTATACTTGTTCTTCCAACTTTTGATTTGAGGATGACTTGTGGTGTCTGAAAAACCTTTGGGGACTTTCAAATGAGGGTTAATATTAATTTCCCCTTCAAAATAGGAAGTTAGATTTGGTCACGGGTATGATAACAAAATCCCACATGTAGTTAGCCTTCAAAGCTCAGATTTGCCAGTTTGGAGTGGGCGTCAAACTTGGCAAGGGGTATTCTTCATTCATGGGACTTAGTCCACTAATGAATTCTTTTCAAAAGAGAAAGGACAGTGTTGGAAGATTTACAGTAAAACATTTAATTGTGAATTATATTATGCTAACTATGGGCCATATATACTTTCGAGACTCTTTACAAAGGAATGACTGTAGCCTGCCAAGCCTGCCACCAGTTGTCCTTTTGAAGATGCTGCAGTGAACTGGCAAGACTATAAGCTCGTGCCAACTCACTTTAGGATAACATCTGAAACCTTCTGGAACTTTGTTGAGTAGTGCAGCTAGATAGTCATTGTTATTGCAGTGTATCTCAGGACTGTACTGTTCTGGTTACCATTGATGGGCCGACACAGGCCCAAAAGTTGGCAAGTAATAGAAGTATGTACTTTCAGCCCTTGTATTAGATGATGTTTGGTCAAGAATACGAGATCCCCCCAAAATAAGTGATAGCGTACACTGTGATCTTGCCTTATACCAAGTACACTGCAAAAATTAAACAAAGTTGTGCCTAACATATATAACAGCTCTTCATGGTAAATAGTAATATACTCATTTTTTAGTTTTGTAAAATGAAGCGTGTGTGCGTGCTCAGTGGCTCAGTCATGTCTGACTCTTTGCCACCCCATGGACTGTAGCCCACCAGGCTCCTGTGTCCTTGGAATATTCCAGGCAGGAATACTAGAGTGGGTTGCCATTTCCTACTTCAGGGGATCTTCCTGACCCAGGGACTGAACCCATGTCTCTTGCATCTCCTGCATTAGCAGATGGATTCTTTACCACTGCACCTCCGGGGAAGCCCAAACTGAAGGTTGATTTATCGGAAATAATGCCTAGAAGCAGAATCACATGGAATTTTCTGTATTTTGATGCCATTTCTTTTTTAATACATTATAATTTCTCTAATTTTTTCCCTCGATTTTCAATTTAAAACCCATATAAAAATGTTATTTAGATTATAATAAAGGAGGCATAGAAATGGGCAATGTGTATTTGAATCATCATAGTAGAAGAGCAAATAGAAGCTACTGCAAAAGTGGACAATCTGACAGGGTATCTGGAAGAGTTATACAACAAGTCCCCTACATATGAATGAGTTCTGTTCTGAGAGGGTGTTTGTAAGTCTGATTTGTTTGTAAGTCCAACAAAGTTAGCCTACGCTCCCAATTAACACAATCAGTTCTGTACCACTGCTTTTAAGCTTGCTTCCAGACATCCTGGGCTTAAAATAAAGATACTGTACTACTGTACTCTATACAGCGCTATACAGTAAAGTACACAAAACCGCAACCACTTGAAGAGGGTGCATGCATATGCAATGTATGCCAAACACATGAACTAACGTACATGACTGGATATGTGAATGCATGTTCCCAGTTTTGAAATTTCTCAACCTGAAGGTTTGTATATACAGGACTTGCTGTAGTTGTCTCTGGGGTGTGATTATAAATAAATTGCTGGATATGTCTTCCAATGTCTGGCCATAGGCTGTTGAAAGAACTTGTTGCTGTTGTTGTTGTGTTGTTTAGTCACTAAGTTGTGTCTGACTCTTTGTGACCCAGTGGACTGTAGGCCACTAGATTCCTCTGCCCATGGGATTTCCCAGGCAAGAATACTGAAATGGGTTGCCATTTCCTTCTCCAAGGGATCTTCCTGACCCAGGGATCAAACCCAAGTCACCTGCATTGCAGGCGGATTCTTTACCACTGAGCCACCTGGGCAGCTGTTACTTATCCCTATATCCCCTTTTAATAAATCCATTCACTGGTGAACAGTGCTGCTATACCTTTAATACTGAAATCTCCTACCTGCTTAATAAATATTCATTATGCCATTGTGAGTTCTAACTTAAATCCTGAAAGTATAATTGTCTAATACACTATCTGATCTATAAAAGTTCTCGGCAGACTTTAGGATAATGTTAGTTCTTTTTTATTCCCTTCTTTGTGTTTATTTATACTTAAAAATAAGTTGGGGTTTCCAGACTTCCATTCTAGTCTAGTACACTGTGTTAGTTTCTTCCTTTAATTATAAATTCCATTTTATAACAATTGCAAATTCCAAAGAGTACATTTCAGGGAAGTTATTACAGTTCATTTGAGGATAAAACCATTGGCATTTGACCTCATGTCAGCATTTGTAGAATGCTACAACTTCTCAGAAATACATTGCCTTGTCAAGCCTTCTTAATTAAATCTTCCTGTAAATTCTTGAAGGCAAATTAGCCAAATAGCAGCAATTGAGGTGGTAATACTTATTTTATGTGGAGTAGAGTCTTGGACTTGAATACTGAAATGCTCAGCATCTTTGATGATGCAAAATAAGAACAATGAATTTGATGGAGAAATGTCTTCTTTCTTTTTTGATAACCAACCCTCAGCTTTGTTTATCATCTCTAATCTTCTGAGGCTCAGGGAAGAACAGATCTACTATTGCCCTGGCAACCTGAGGCCTCAATCCAACTGGAATCCAGAACTTGGATCAAATTCATTCCTAAATATGATTCTTGTAGCAGGGTCTTCACTGCATGCCTTAGACCTGGGAAAACAGGGCCCTGTGCCTTAGGGAGCCCATGCCTTTGTCACCATGTTCTAAGTCTCCTGACAGTGCCTGGGACCAGTGGCGCCCAGCAGTGCCAATAGGGAGATGTTCCCTGAGCCTGGCTATGGGCCTCCTATGCTCTTCTCTTCTCTGCAGCACTCAGAATGACCCTCCTCCACAGCACAGGCAGGGACAGAAAGTCACTCTGGAATCATGGGGTTGACTTCAGTAAGGGGAAAAAGCGAAAGTGTATGTGAGGGTCTGGGGATAGGAAAGTTGTGGAAAGACCCGTTTTGACCTGACTCCACTGAGAAAGTGGACTTTCAGGTGAATAGGAGGGAACAGTTGTTCTTAGTGCAGTGGCAGATGTCCCATCTGATCTAGTGTTCTAAGGGCTGTCATGGACACCAATAGACGGCTTTAAAGGAAAACCGAAGAGCTCATCCCAAGGAGCTGTGAAGTTTGGGGCTGGAGGGGAATCCCTATCTCCTTCAAAAAGCTCTGTAAAAAGATTCTACTCTAGCACTTACAGTAACAGTCTTTGCAAATAATCCACTATCAATCACAGCACACCAGGGCCAAGTTCCAGGGATATATTCACTGGTGAAGATGGAAATTCACTGCCTTGAAGCTTGGTTATATTTGGACAAAAGCATTTACTCAAATCACCTTTTGGGTAACCCATGTGTGCTAAGTTGCTTCAGTCGTGTCCAACTTTTTTGACCCTAAAGACTGTAGCCTGCCAGGCTCCTCTGTCCATGGGATTCTGCAGGCAAGAATACTGGAGTGGGTTGCCATGCCCTCCTCCAGGGGATCTTCCTGACCCAGGGGCTGAACCTGCATCTCTTACGTCTCCTGCATTGGCAGGTGGGTTCTTTATCACTAGTGCCACCTGGGAAGCCCAGTGTTTTGTTTAAGATGATCCAACCACCACTTTGACCTTGAGAAACCTTGCTGATGGGTGGTAATGGTCCATCTTAGCTAATCTCTTCTGGCTCAAGATTGAATATCCATTTTTTTTTCTTTTAATACTTACACTTACAATTTAAGGATGCTTATTTAAATATAAAAAAACACCTATAAACTTTATTGCTGTGTGATATTTACATCCTCTCAATCATGATAAGCTCTCTCACAAGTTTTAATGATTCATTAAACATTCCTCCACCTCATTATTTTTGCTTGGAATTTTATGCTTTTTAAAAAATATTAAACATTTTTTTCTTAGACAATAGTGAATTAATTTGATTAACACATTTTGTATCAGTTTTTTAATATTTTTTGCCCTTCTTCCAGATTCACTTGTCTACCAGCTAAAATATGTCTTGAATAAGAACTATATGTGTAATGTATAAGTGTGAGCACAAGTATGTTTTCAAGTGTGTATGTGTGTGACTCAGTGGGTTATGTGTGTGTAAGTGTGTGCATGTGTGGGTGTGTGGGTAGACTTTGTATATGTGAAAATATCTTTATTTTGCTCTCAGCCTTGCATGACTGGGTATAAAATTATAGATTGATACTTATTTTCCCTTGCCTACTTCCCCTAGTTTCTTCTGACCTCTATTATGCTGATAAATAATCTACCCTTAGATTTATTGTCATTACCTGTAAGTAATCCCTCTTTTTCCACTGCTGGCTTTTAAGGTCATCTCCCTCTCTCAATTATAATGTTTCCAAGTGTAGATTTATTTTTATTTAATCCTCTTGCTTCTTGGAAAACCTTAAACATGACAACTTAGATCCTTTTCTATAAGTCTGGAAACTTCCCATTAAAAATTTCTTTAAATTTTGCATCTCTATAATTCTCACTTTTATTCTTAAGAACTTCTGTTTTGTAAATGTTGGAGCCTTTCATTCTAGATTTTAACTGTGCTTATCTTTGTTCATGCTAGAATTCATCAATTGTATGTTTTAGTCCATTAGTTCATTTTTGTGTTGGTTTGTCTAGAAATTATCTCATCTATAGCATTTTCAAATTTATTACTATATTTTACATTTCCAAGATTTATAGTTGGTATTTCTATCTACCTATCTACCTCTGATTTTTCTGTGTTATGTTTGTTTTTGTTCAATTATTTTTCTGTTCTATTTAAATTGAAATTATTTCTTCAGTTATTTCTTTGACATCCTTGATACTTTAAGAGTGTCTTTATCAGGCTGTTTTATAAATACCATGTAGAAGAGCTCTACAAATGAATTATTGATTTTGTTTTTTAGTATAAGTTCATGTTTTAATTACTGATCATTTTTAGTATCAGATTTTCTTTATATATTTTGAAATTTTTGCATACTGGTGTATTTCTCTCTCTGTCTCTTGTCTCTCCCATCCCATCTTTGTCACACACACACACATGCACACACACACACTCATCCCTCTCATACACATACATGTGCTCTCCCACCCTGGCCCATGCACACACACATGGTTATCCCTCTTGTTCTAGGTTTTGTAGTTCCCTCTGTTCCTTTTGTATCTTCAATATAGGGCTAGATTTTACAAACACGCTTTGAAGTTACAGCCTCTAGAAAATGAAACTGTTTTTTTTTTTCCCCATAATGCCTTCTTGAACCCACAATATCTACATATTCTTAGCTTTCACCAGCAAAGTGAGATCTTAGATTTCCTCTTACTTCTTTTTGCAAGTGGAGGAGGTTCACCAAATCCATGGTTCTAAGTAGAAAGTGAAACTGAAGTCCTCCTCCATGATCAGAGGACTACTTTTAAGGAGCTCTGGCCCAGCATTGCTACATTATTTGTCACAACTACAAAACACAGAAAATTGACTTCAGCTTCCACTCACCACTGTATGTTTCTGTTCTACTTCTCATCCACATAGATAGTTATCTTACATAGGAGCCCAGTTGTGTTTTGTGTTTAATGTTTTATCCTTCATTGCTATTTGTTGGAGAGAAGGTTTTTTTGAAGCATAAATTCTCAGCATCATGTTAGCCTGGAAGCCTCCTTCTCTTTTCAAACTTCTTGAAAAACTAGTCCATTTTTAGCTTCTCTATTTCTTCCTCACCAATTAAGTCCTCCACTTGGAATCAGGTATCTGCATACACAGCACTGATGAAATTGCTCTTCCCAAAGTCAAAGAAGACATCCAGTATTTTTCCATATTATCTGTTTAGTTGTTGGCAGAAAGTTCCTCTGCTTTCCTGCTTATTCTTATAATAAACTCAGTGTAACCCAAGGGAACTTTGCAACCTAAAAATCCTAATAAACATAGAATTGTATAAATCGGCCTTTTAAGATGTAATGGAAAATCCAGTCATGTTTCTCACTTTCTCACTTGCCTAAATGCTTTGATGACCAGGTCTCATACCTGTGAGATAAAAGCTAAAATTGTTTAGCCTGACATGTTCATGTTCTGCACACTCCTTATTTTTTTGCCCTCTCTCACATGCTCTTCCAAACCCCATCTCAGATTTTATACCCCAGTATCAAGCACAAGTGCCTTCATCTCTTTGCACACTGGGCTATGTCCTTTGTCTGCTGTACCCTCCTGTTTTTGCCTAGTTCCCCTGGCAAACTCCTAACCTACTCTCAAGAGCTAAGTAATGTATCCTAATGTATTTCTTTATGAATATTTTCCCTATGTATATTCAACAGTATTTAAGAGATACTAATTGATAGCTTTTTATAGATGTTATTCTGTATGTTGAGACTTTAAAGTGGGCAAGAAAAGACATGCTCCATGCCCAAATATTAATGGAGGAGATAGGCATTAATCAGATGCTCATGGGATAAATGGAAAATTGCATTTGTGATAGAATTTCTGTCAAAAATCATGGTACTATTCAAGCCTGTAATTAAGGAAAATTGATGTTGAGGAAGAGATTTTCTTGACATTTCTACAGAATTAAACACCCCTTTCTCTGGTATTGTATGCATGGTTCTGTTGTTACAATCATCAAAGTGGATTTCAATTTGTTCATATGTCTGTCTTCTTTGGAAAAAAACCCAGATGCTGGGGAAGATTGAGGGCAAGAGGAGAAGAGGGCAACAGAAGATGAGATGGTTGCATGACATCACTGACTCAGTGGACATGAGTTTGAGCAAACTCTGGGAGGGAGTGAATGACAGGGAAGCATGGCATGCTGCAGTCCATGGGGTCGCGAAGAGTAGGACATGACTGAGCTACTGAACAGCAACAACTGTCTTCAGCCCTAAGATGTGAAATGCTTACTCATTTCTGAATCTCTCTTAGTCAGATTGTCTGGCAGATAGTAGGGATATATTAAATAAGAAAAATGATGAACTATTTTTCTGATTGAATTAAAGAATAACTTTAATATGAGTTGTAGTGAAAATTATAGAGAAATCATTTTTTATTCCAATTATTTACTTTCTCAAGAACAAGACATCCAGTGTTTAGTTGCTCTGCAGAAAACAGTACCGTTCTCTAATAATTATAAGCTTTTTAGCATTCTTTCTTATAGGTCACAGACTATTCTCGCAGCTACTTGCTAGCTTTGAGGTTGGAGAATGAGGGAACAGCATTCACTAGTCTAATTATGAATTATTTCAAAGGTCAGAGCATAAGAGCACATGCTACACTAGTGCCTTTCAGAGAATGGAAAGTAATGAACATCTATTTGATGAAATAAATATTGTAATGAGAGCAAAAATAGCCAAGCAACTATATCAGACATTTCTGGAATAAACACGAGAATGATAAGGAAATGTTAAATAAGCCTTCTATGATTTTCTGATCCTATATATTTAAAAATATTGTAGCACATAAAACTGATTCTAGAATGGATTCTACATTGATATTAATCCACTTCTTCACACTGACATTAAGTACATTGAGCACAGTCCAGATATTAAGTACATTGAGCCCGGTCCATACAGAGCCAAGACTGTTTCTATACAGTCCAAATCCACTCCCCTCCCCCTTTTCTAAACTCGGTTAAAGATAGAAGTTGTAGCTGATTCACTTTACTGTACAGCAGAAACTAACAAAGTTGTAAAGCAGCTATACTCCAATAAATTAAGAAAAATAAAGTTGTACTTTGGGTTTTGACTCATGCTTCCATCCTAGTGATCTGGTATTGAATGTTTTTTTAGAACCCACTTCTGGGACCTGTAGCAACCACAGACAGGCTAACAGAATGCATGATCTGCATTTACATGTCTGGGCATAAAGTCCTGACCTCAAGATGTCCCAGCATTTTCTTCATGACTAAGGGTGATCCAGGGATCCTGCAACCATTTGTTATTCTCTGACTCTGTGTTAACTTGGATACCTTAAGATCTCGATAAACTTCTGAAGAGGTTAATTACTCTTATTTTCTGTTTTGATTATAACCATCCTAGTGGGTGTGAGGAGGCAGAAGGCAGGAGGAGAAGGGGCCAACAGAGGATAAGATGGTTGGATGGCATCACTGACTCGATGGACATGAATTTGAACAAGCTCTGGGAGTTGCTGATGGACAGGGAAGCCTGGCATGCTGATCCATGGGGTTGCAAAGAGTCAGACATGACTGAGCGGCTGAACTGAACTGAGTGGATGTAAATAGTGTCTCACTATGGTTTTAATTTGCATTTTCTGAATGACTAATGATAGTGAACAACTTGTGCTTATTGGTCACTTGAATATCTTCTTCTGAGAAATGTCTATTTAAATCTTTTGCCCTTTTTTATATTAGGCTGTTATTTTACTATTGAATTCTAAGAATTCTTTATATATTCTGGGTACTAGACCCATATCATTTATATATAATTTTCAATTATTTTCCCCAGTCTATGAGTTGTCTTCTTACTTTCTTGATAGTGTTTTTTGAAGCACAAAAATTTATAATTTTGTTGAAGGCTGATTTTTCTATTTTCATTTGGTTGTTGCATTTTTGGTGTTATATTTAAGAAACTGCTAATCTGAGGTCATGTAGATTTATATCTATGTTTTATTCTAAGAGTTCTATAGTTTTAACTCATGATTAGGCCTATGATTGATTTTGAATTAATTTTTGTATATGATGTGAATAGGGTTCCAACTTCATTTGTTTGAATGTGAATATCCAGATTTCCTAGCTGTACTTTTGGAAAGATGATTTTTCTCCCTTTGAATGGCCCTGGCATTCCTATTGAAAGTCAATTGAACATACATATATGGATTTATTTTGAACACTTAATTCTGTTCCATGGTCTATATGCCACCCACCCCCCCTTATGCCAGTACCATGCTATCTTGATTACTGTAGCTTTGTACTGCCTCTTGATTACTATAATTTAGAAATCAGAAAATTTCTCAAAAATCCTCTATGTTTTTTTCTAGATTGATTTGGCTATTTAGGATCCCTTGTATTTTCATATAAATTGTAGGATCAGTTTGCTCACTTATGCAAAAAAAAAGTTGGAATTTTGATACAGATTGTATTGAATTTATAGATAAATTTGGGAAGGATTCCCATCTTAACAATATAAAGTCTTCAGTATAGGCTGTTGAACACTTTCAGCAATGTTTCATAGTTTCTTTTTCTATAATTCCTCTATCATATCCTCGTATGGCCAGCTTTGGAATCTGCTATTGCTTGTTCTGGGAATGTAGTAATTATTCATTCCTTGTAGTAATCAGTCTTGGCATCTAGAAGTAGTGATAGAAGAAGTACAGGCATTGAGGGACTGAGCAGTGAAATGCTGAAAGGAAAAGGAAATTTCAGATAAAACCAAGAGATAGGGAAAGGAATTCTACTTATGATTTTGATTGAAATGACTTAAGTAATTAATGAATAAATAAATTAATGACAATGTCAGCTACTTGAAACTGACTGTTTATTGAACCAGCAGGCATCTCTTAAAATATCACTCCTGAGAATTAAATTCAGTGATAATCCATGATAAATAACTCGAGAATTAAATTCAGTGATAATATTCAATGATAAGTCATTCTTGAGAAATATTGCTATTGTTCAGATAACTTATTGAATATCTTGTTTTGGATTTGCACTCAAGGAATGCTCTCATGGTGGCATTCTGATGATCCTTACTACTTTATTAAAAGAATTGAATGTAATTATAATATAAAAATGTTACTTTTTAAATGGAATTTGGAAATTATAGTGATAATATATTGAGATATTAACTTGTGCTTAATTCTAGGGATATTTTTTCCTTCCCAGTTCCTAGAGAGTAGATAGGCTCTTTTTGTTCTTTTGTCTTAGGGAGGCTTTTTGTTTTTTCACTGAACAGGGTTTCCTGTACAGAAACTCTCTTTCTAACTTTGTCATATTTGTCTTTTTGAAGAATGGGCTACTTAATGAAGAGTACTAGTAATGGAATGTTGGAGAAGGCAATGGCACCCCATTCCAGTACTCCTGCCTGGAAAATCACATGGACAGAGGAGCCTGGTAGGCTGCAGTCCATGGGGTCGCTAAGAGTCGGACACGACTGAGCGACTTCACTTTCACTTTTCACTTTCATGCTTTGGAGAAGGAAATGGCAACCCACTCCAGTGTTCTTGCCTGCAGAATCCCAGGGATGGGTGGGCTACCGTCTCTGGGGTCACACAGAGTGGGACACGACTGAAGCGACTTAGCAGCAGTAATGGAATGTAATGGGTTTCTCTTGTGGCTCAGCTGGTAAAGAATCTGCCTGCAATGCGGGAGACCTGGGTTCAGTCCCTGGAAGATCCCCTGGAGAAGGGAAAGGCTGCCCACTCCAGTATTCTGGCATGGAGAATTCCATGGACTGTGTAGTCCATGGGGTCACAAAGAGCTGGACACAACTGAGCGACTTTCACTTTCACTGGTAATGGAAAGGCACATGGAGGAACTAGAGAGACTCAAGGCAAGAAGTAAAGCCAGGCTGCAGAATGGATGAAAATATTCAGATTTTTCTGGGGGTTGGGACCCATGATTTATTCTTCTAAAAGTGATGCAGATGGTTGGCCAAGTCCTTCTTGATAACAGGAGGCATAGTTTCATATGGAGACTGGGTCTTGGGTATTGACAGTTCCAGCCTTGGTCAAGATCCTATGCCCAGTGAAAGCACAGAGGTTTAACCATGAATGAGGACTTGGACAGAGACAATACCAGTGTGTCCCCCAAATCTGAGAAAGCCTACAAATATTTGTACTACATAGCATTTGTAAGTTCTGCATATGACTGTGGCGGGTAGAAGGGAATGGTATAGGAATAAACCTCTTTTGAGGTATTCTGAGTTCAGTTCAGTCGCTCAGTCATGTCCGACTTTTTGTGACCCCATGAACCGCAGCACACCACTCCTCCCTGTCCATTACTAACTCCCGGACTCCACCCAAACCCATGTCCATTGAGTCGGTGATGCCATCCAACCATCTCATCCTCTGTCGTCCCCTTCTCCTCCTGCCCTCAATCTTTCCCAGCATCAGGGTCTGTTCAAATGAGTCAGCTCTCCGCATCAGGTGGCCAAAGTACTGGAGTTTCAGCTTCAACATCAGTCCTTCCAATGAACACCCAGGACTGATCTCCTTTAGGATGGACTGGTTGGATGTCCTTGAAGTCCAAGGGACTCTCAAGAGTCTTCTCCAACACCACAGTTCAAAAGCATCAATTCTTCTGTGCTCAGATTTCTTTATAGGCCAACTCTCACATCCATACATGACTACTGGGAAAACCATAGCCTTGACTAGAGGGACCTTTGTTGGCAAAGTAATGTCTCTGCTTTTCAATAGGCTGTCTGTGTTGGTCATAACTTTCCTTCCAAGGAGTAAGCGTCTTTTAATTTCATGGCTGCAATCACCATCTGCAGTGATTTTGGAGCCCCCAAAAATAAAGTCTGACACTGTTTCCACTGTTTCCCCATCTGTATGCCATGAAGTGATGGGACCTGATGCCATGGTCTTAGTTTTCTGAACGTTGAACTTTAAGCTGACTTTTTCACTGTCCTCATTCACTTTAATCAAGAGGCTCTTTAGTTCTTCTTCACTTTCTGCCATAAGGGTGGTGTCATCTGAATATCTGAGGTTATTGATATTTCTCCCAGCAATCTTGATTCCAGCTTGTGCTTCATCCAGCCCAGCATTTCTCATGATGTACTCTGCATATAAGTTAAATAAGCAGGGTGACAATATATAGCCTTGATGTCCTCCTTTTCCTATCTGGAACCAGTCTGTTGTTCCATGTCTAGTTCTAACTGTTGCTTCCTGACCTGGATACAGATTTCTCAAGAGGCAGGTCAGGTGGTCTGGTATTCCCATCTCTTTCAGAATTTTCCACAGTTTATCGTGATCCACACAGTCAAAGGCTTTGGCATAGTCAATAAAGCAGAAATAGATGTTGTTCTGGAACTCTCTTGCTTTTTCCATGATCCATTGGATGTTGGCAATTTGATCTCTGGTTCCTCTGCCTTTTCTAAAACCAGCTTGACCATCTGGAAGTTCACGGTTCATGTATTGCTGAAGCCTGGCTTGGAGAATTTTGAGCATGACTTCACTAGCGTGTGAGATGAGTGCAATTGTGCATAGTTTGAGCATTCTTTGGCATTGCCTTTCTTTGGGATTGGAATGAAAACTGACCTTTCCAGTCTTGTGGCTACTGCTGAGTTTTCCAAATTTGCCTGCATATTGAGTGCAGCACTTTCACAGCATCATCTTTCAGGATTTGAAATAGCTCCACTGGAATTCCATCACCTCCACTAGCTTTGTTTGTAGTGATGCTTCCTAAGGCCCGAATGACTTCTCATTCCAGGATGTCTGGCTCTAGGTGAGTGATCTTTAATTAAATTTAAGAAAATAAAGTAAGTGACATTTCTGGGATAGCCTGAGTACTTCATAGAATAAGATTCACCCCTGGAATACTGGTTCTGATGTAAGTTCCAAACTAGGACCTCTGCAATTATATTAAACTATTGTGAAATAAAACAGTTTCTTCAGGGGGTGACTTTGAAGTGCAACCTTCATATGGATATAACTTTTCATCTCTGCTTCATAATTCTGTAATAGCCTGGTGTTCATGTGGGCCAGGATTACATGTAGTTTAGATTGTGGTGTGATTTGAGAGATGTTGGTAGTAATGGTCATGATTCCTTTAACTCTGGCTTCTCTGATCTTAAGTGATTCCCGCTACTTGAAGCCATACAAGAGTTTTCTGGGGCACAGAATATACAAATTGTGGTTCTCTCTTCCTTATTTTTAATCACTGAAGGCGAAGTTCAGATACAGTTTTACATTAAGCTTTATAAATATAAAATTGATATGAAAATAATAAATTTCATTGTTAGAAAAATTATTATTAGTATTTTGAACTTTGGTCCTGGCCTTGCAAATCTACCTAAGTTCCCATTCCTCATGTCACAAAGGGCACATAAAGGACAATCACAGTTAATGGCTTGACTCTAAGATGTTTCTTCAACTAGACTGCTCATTCTGTCGTGCTCTGTTCTCTTCTCTTTGGCTCTTAAGTGCTTAGGGTTTTTAATTTTGTCCCACCTGCCAGTTGTTGGCCCTCCTTTTTGGCTTTGTGATCTTTGATTGTGTAAGCTGGATCTTCTGCTGTTGGTTCCCAATCCACAATTCTAAATTTCTCCTTTTCCCCCTAGTTTTTAGTGCTTTCATCAAGAAGAGACACTTGGTCTATTATTAATAGTTTTGGTCCTCAAGGACCCAGATCATCTTCTGGGTTCACCCCGGCCTAACAGTCACAATCAGGTACATCCATTTATCCAGCCACCCACCCTTCTGTATAGTCTGCTTGTTTGTTAGGTAGATTTTGGGAGGCATAGTGAAATGTACAAAAGCTGTACTTAGAATCAAAGTACTTGGGAGAAAAAAGATTATTATTCTAGAAAACCTAGACTAGAGAAGCCTATTGATTGTGTCCCCTCAAATCATATGTTGAAGTCCTAACTCTGGTACCTCAGAAAGTGACCTTATTTGGAGATAGGGCTCTTGCAGATATAATTAATATGAAGTCATCCTGGAGTATGAAAGTGAAAGTGTCTGTTGTTTAGTCATGTCCAACTCTTTGCAACCCCATGGACTGTAGCCCACCAGGCTCCTCTGTCTATGGGCTTCTCCAGGCAAGAATACTGGAGTGGGTTGCCATTCCCTTCTCCAGGGCATCTTCCTGACCCAGGGATTGAACCCAGCTCTCCTGCATTGCTGTCAGATTCTTTACCATCTGAGCCACCAGGAAACTGAGTATGATTGGTATCCTTATAAAAAGGGTAAATTTGGACACATACACTCACACAGAAAGAATGTCATGCAAATGTGAATGCAGAGATTAGGATGATGCATCTACAAACCAAGGAACACCCAACAGCCAGAGGAGAGGCCTGGAAGGGGCTTCCTTCCTGTCCTCAAAAAGAACCAAGCCCTGCCAAGACCCTGATCCCAGGCTTCTAGCCTCCAAACAGGGACAGTAAATTTTGTTTTTTAAACCACAAGTTTTTCAGTTTGTTATAGCAACCCTAGCAAACTAATGCTAGGCAATGGCACCCCACTCCAGTACTCTTGCCTGGAAAATCCCATGGATGGAGGAGCCTGGTGGGCTGCAGTCCATGGGGTCGCAAAGAGTCGGACACGACTGAGCGACTTCACTTTCACGCATTAGAGAAGGAAATGGCAACCCACTCCAGTGTTCTTGCCTGGAGAATCCCAGGGATGGGGGAGCCTGGTGGGCTGCTATCTATGGGGTCGCACAGAATCGGACATGACTGAAGCGACTTAGCAGAAGTAGCAGCAGCAGCAGCAAACTAGTACATGATCTTAAACATAAAACATAAAAGTTGTTTTTCTATTTATATAACCTCTCTTTTTTCAAAATCATATTTTGAATGTGATTGACTGTGTCATGTAAATGACATAGGCTTCTTAACATTTTCTTAACCATCCAAGTTGAAAGTTGAATACTGTTTTTCTACATTTAAAAATATCAACCAGTATGGCAGGTATGGGATATGGAATGGCCCTCTTTGTTCATAAGCTCCACCTGCTTCATACACAAAGTGCTTACCGAGCAAATGAAATTCACAAGTATACCACCTTAAACTTATTTTACTTATCTCCCTTTATTAGTGGTTTGACCTTGATCTCACTCTGATTTTGATTCCTTAAATGGGAGAAAATTTGGCATGGCTCCCAGTTGTATGTGGCCTTTTCCAAGTTGTCTTCCTTAGAATGTCCTTCCTGTCTTCTCTCCTACCCCCTTCAGTTAATTCAGCAGTGGTTTATTATTAACTACCTCTCCTGCAACCTCTGTACATTTTCTTCAACAGCTACTTCTAAGGGGTCCATGTTAACCAGACACTGTGCTCAGTTCAGTTCAGTTGCTCAGATGTGTCCAACTCTTTGCAATTCCATGGACTGCAGCTAGGTACTGGAAATATAGAAGTCCACGAGACACAAACGATCCTTGGAAGGAAACTTCGGTACTATATTGAGGTTTACAAAAGAATCAAAGTATAACATTTTGTGGCCTAAATTTTTATGCCATCTCCTTTTTACTGTAAAATGATTATAGTGGTTAATGATGCACCAATTCAGTCATGATTATATATCTACTATATACATACCAAGGAGGTCCTGATACCCTGTGTATGTAAAATTATAGAATCAAGGTTTCTTTCAGGCTAATATTCCTATTATCCCAGCAACCCAAAGGCCCTTCCTTGTTAAAAAAAATTTATCCAAGTAATACATGCATATAATAAGTGAAATCATAGAAGCTTTCTTGTTGAAAAACTGTCTCTTCTCTAATCTACGCCCCAGAGGCAACAACTTTCAACTCTTAGAAATTTTTCTCCTGCTGCTTCCTCCATATTTACAAATGATATTTCTGATATTTCTTGATATCCATTTTAGATGTGATTTACTGAGTTCCTGTTGTCATATCATAGTTAAAATTCTGTCCTTCCCAGCACACCCCCTGTCATCACCAACATTCCAGCATGCCATCTCATCAGCCTCCCCTTAGAGTTCTAAGGTACATCTTTGTTATTTAGGCATGTCAACATTATGTTTATGTAAATCATAATCTTTGCTATTCTGAGTTCCTTTCTCAGACAACTTTTGTCTTTACCTATGATTAATAATTGCCTTTTTGAAAGATCCCTCTGTTTAGTGTGTAGACTTTGAAGAATCCCCCTGTTTTCAACGTGGTATCTCCCCAAAGCTTTGCCTGCCCTGATGTCAGTGGCCCTAACCCTGAGCCCCTCAAGGTTCCGCTGAGTGAAATGACTCATTTGGATGGGGGAGGGGTTTTCACACGCAGATACTAAGATTGTCCTTTCCTCTACTTTATTCAGTCAGTAACCAGGCCTGAATCTACTTAGAAGCATCAATACTTTTTTCTTATGCTGTAATTTTAAAAAAGATTTGGAAAAGAAGATAAACTTAACATGCATATTCAGAAGTCCACAATTCCTCTCGTAATAAATCATTCATTTCTCTCTGGTGGACTCAAGACCAAGAGGCAGTCTCTCCAAGAACCCCACCCCACCCTGCAGTGTAGGCTCATGCATTCTCATTTTAAGCATGTGATATAATACTTTACAATTTTCTTTCTTCAGCTTCTCTCCCTCTCTTCCAACCTCTTCCATTTTACAAGTGGTTCTTAGATTCAGGGGCAAATGTAAAATGGTATAATCTGTTCAATGAGTGAAGATTCTTACAAGCATGAATTGCATTTACTGTAACAGGAAATTAGAGAATCAGCAGTCTACATGCTAATAACTTCCCTCATCTCAGTACATCTATGACAAATGAAATAGTTTCTGAATTGATAAAGCAGAACAGATTATACTAGCGAAAAAAATAACTTTCAGAGTCCAGAATGCTGAGGGATTAATTTATTATCTGAGTTCATTCTCACTGATGGCCTGAGTTTACATAGCAATACATTTGAATAATTAAATGAGGTGCTGCCCTCAGTCCAGGTGCTATAAGAACTGAGAAATGGAATCTAAATTGGGACTCCAGCAAAATTTAAACTTTCTGGGTAGAAGTGGCAGCAGCCTTCAATAATGATATACCCAGATTGCTTTATTTTTGTAATTTTATGGATCTTTTGCCATATATATCACATACCAGGAGTTCTATAAGTAAATTAGCTCTCCAACAGCAAAGTAGCTTTGTGACACTGCTAGCTAATAATTTCAGTATTAATGGAAAATAAATACTATCAAGATGACCAGTATTCACACTCAGAGTATTTCAAGACACGTTGGCTCTAGGAGTACAGACAGTGTCTTTCTTGATTGTGGAATAAGGCTTGTCAAATAGTGTTCCAAAGATCCCCTAAAGTATTCAGCCATTGACACTGTCTTATTTAGTCCAGGCAGGAGCTGTCTCTAATGGCTCCTCTCTGGATCACTCTGATTCCATTCTCTAGGAGAGCAAGATTCTATCATCTAGAAATTGCCCTGCCTCATATATATTCAGGCAATGAAAAGATCCATGATATACCTACAAGCAACCTATATCATAAATACATCTTACCTGAGAGGAAAAGCTTCTGCTTCATGTTAGGATGTAACAGTGGGTGAGACAGACATAGGATCTTATATGTCTAGAGGACCACACTATCTCCAATGTCTCGCAGAGAGTGGACACTTGACAAATATTTGCTAGCTGGCAGCATGTCTTTTCCATCATGGAACTTACAGACCAGCTGGCAAAGAAACCATATAACAAGAAATTATGATGAACTATGATAAGTATAGAGGAAAGTAGGGAGTCAGTAAGAGCTCCTGGAGAAAGCGATGTTGGAGTGAAGGATGAGTGGGACTCAGCCAGCCATCACTGGCTGTATGGGTAATAGCTAATGGCAAGAGGGGACTATTGCAGCCAGGAATGTTCCAGCAGGAGAGGTAGCATGAGCCAAGGCTTGGAGAAGAGACAGAATTTGAAAAGAAATTGACTATAACTGGACAGTAGAATGAGTGGATGTCTAAAAATAATGAGGAGGCACTAAGGGAGAGTTGTAAAATCTGCATTCAGAGTTTGGATTTGACTCTAAATGCCATGGGTGACTATTGAAGGGTTTTAAGTCAGGGAGTGACAGAACCTAGCATGTCAGCTGGCACGACGCTTTCATAAGGATTTGCATGCTTGAACTCTAGTGGAAAGGCTGAAGGGCAAACATCATCTCTTTCCTTGACCATATTCCAGGGTATATTTTTGAATATTGGCAAACTAAAATTTATAACTCCTACTGAAACTAAAATAACTCCTTGGATCTGATTCTGCCTAGCCTTAATTACTTTCCAGAATCCGTGTTAAATTGACACCTGGTATTTATTAAGGTAGAATCCATTTCTCAAGGCTCCTGGAAATCTGGGCATATCAAAGAAGTTGCTCAGGCCCAAAGTATTTCTTTCCAGCTGTCCCCATTGGCTTGCGGATAACATTTCCTAATCTTGTGGGGTTTGAGAATTTGTTACAAAAACCCATGTTGGACTGGATTTAATACTCAAATTAGGATATATCATTTTTCTAAGGCAATATCCCAAGTTGATATTTATTCTTTTTCAAGATCACTAGAATTTTCAGCAGGCTATCTTGTTCTACCCATCAAGTTGAAGGATATGGCCCCTGAAGTCTACTCTGGTAAGGTGGAACTAGGTGATTATTGTAATGTCTTGTGGTAATGTCTCCCTCTGTTTCCCATCAAGTGAGCATTTATTAGTGCTGGAACATCATTGCCTGTCATTCTCCTGACTGAAAACAAGCCTTGTAGCAGTGCCAGGCTGACTCCTACAGCTTTGCTCTTAGAGCAGTGGTTGTGACTGACTCTGACTTTCTTTGCCTTCTGTCTCCCCTCTGTTTTACCTGGGCTCCCTAATAGAACCCAGTGATGGAAGAAGCACAGAAAAGGTGTGGTAATCAGGTGGGCCTGGGTTTCAGTCTTGATTTTATTATCACTCAGTACAATATCTGTGGCATAATATTTACTTTCTCAGCTTCATTGTCCTCACTTGTAAAATGGGGTAACACTGTCCAATGCAGGACTGCTGTAAGGATGACATGAGCTGATGCGAATGGCGTGCCTAGCACCATGCCTGGCACATTGAACCCTCAATAAATGGCAGATGATGCTACATTCATGAGAAATATGTCAGTCTTTGGCATTCTGTCGTTAGAAAACCAAGTGTGGACTTTAAAATTAGCCAGCACGCCAGGCTGGAGGAGCATATGCAAATCACATGCAGATGTGGCCTTCACGCTGGTGAGAGTCTCAAAAGCCTGCTGCTTTCTGTCATCAGAAAGAAAGTGTCACAGGGATTGAGGAAGCAGTTGTCTGTGTGAGAGACTTGAGGTATTGTGTGGGTTTTTTGTTTTAAACTGAGGCATAGTTGATGTGCTATTTTTTCCTCTTACTGATTCTTAGTATCCTCATCTGTAAAATTAATTGTGTTGTTCAGTTGCCAAGTCACGTCTGAGTCTTTGTGACCCATGCCATGGACTGTAGCACACCAGGCTTCCCTGCCCTTCACTATCTCCCGGAGTTTGCTCAAATTCATGTTCATTGAGTCATTAAATGACTTCCAAATAGTTTAAATTCCATTTTTCTAAAGTACCAGGGTCATGTTTTAACCACATTGCAATTTTACCTTAGGCTAAGGCCATTAAATTCTGGGTAGAGCTAAGAACACAGTTGTATAGTCTTGTGTATGTATATGTGGTACCCACACAGCATATAAAATAAATCCATAAAATTTGAGAATATTTATTTTTGGTTCTTATGTTGTTCAAAAATTTCATCGCAGTGGTTTTAAGTGCTTACTCCTAACTCCACCCATATTTATGATGGCTTCACTTTGCCCCTTTCTTCAATAGTCTTGTAGTCTTTAGGAAGTCTGCCATACTTTTTTTTTTATGTGTATAAGTAATTTAGGAGGATGTGTGTGCACACTAGAGACAGGTTTTTCGATTTCAAGAGTTAGCTGTGATTTTGTGAAAAACTTTAAAGACCCTGCCTGTTCCACACATATATATGGTCTACTAATCCAACATGGATTTATCTTTTAATGCCCCATAATGTGTGTGTCTCTTAAAATATTATCAAACCCCATGCCTTCAACCACCACTTATATGGTGCTGCTAAGTAACTTCAGTCATGTTCGACTCTGTGCGACCCCATAGACGGCAGCCCACCAGGCTCCCCTGTCCCTGGGATTCTCCAGGCAAGAACACTGGAGTGGGTTGCCATTTCCTTCTCCAATGCATCAAAGTAAAAAGTGAAAATGAAGTCGCTCAGTTGTGTCCGACTCTTTGCGACCCCATGGACTACAGCCTACCAGGCTCCTCCATCCATGGGATTTTCCAGGCAAAAGTACTGGAGTGGGGTGCCATTGCCTGGTAACTCCCCCTAAAATATTTCTAGCTCTCCAGAGAAAGGTAAAGTCCAGAAACATGTATTTCATATGAGATCAGTGTATTCAGCAGACTGCTAGTAAGGCAAGGTGATTGATTCCATCTCCTCATTTTTTTCTGAGTGCATTTGCTTCCTCATTGTTATGAGTGTTTATCTCATTGAAAATGGCATCTTCACTTCCACAGTCACTCTGTGTTTGGGCAGACAGCTTATAGAAAACCACGCTGGTATGCAAAGTAATGGGTGTTGAAATTAGTGTTTTTAGCATGAATTAAAAGTCAGGCTAGATATTGTTAGGGAATGAAACAGTAATAAAATAAACAGGATATGTATATAGGAATGTATTTATAACTAGAAAAGTTGGAAAGTACCTGGTTTATTATTACAGACTGAGTAATTCATTGTCTAACATTTAATAGTTTAAAAATACCCTTGTATTAGACTTGTGGTTATGCTGTCTACGTACTTTTGAGACTAGGACAAATGTACAAACGTGTGTGTCTGTTCTGATCAAATAAACTGTAAAACATGGGTTTAAAAATCCCTCAAGTTGGTGAATAACTAATTTTACTTTTAGTTATTTACTAATTTTATTTTTAGTTTTTTTTTTTTTTAACTAACTTGGTATTTACTTTTACCAAAGAATGTATCAGAATAATTAAACTGGTTTGTGTACAAAAAAGCTCAATTTAATTGTTTATATGTATAGCTTTAATTTTTTTGGAAGCTTAACTCTTAACTTCTCTCAAAATTTGATCTCAGTATTCTTCCCAGGGTTACATGTATCTTTCTTGGTACAGTGGATCTCTGCTTCTGTTACTAGCTTCAGTGGTCAGAAATTTATCAGGCAAATTCTAGGAAATTGCTGAGAAAAGAAAACTAAAGTTTAGAACAAGAGCCACGAGGAAGGGAATGGATATTGTGGAGCTGAGAAGAGAGGCATGAGAAGGTTTGGGAGCAGAATTTGAAAGCAGATGGTAGAGTTGGACTGTCATAGATAAGGATGCTGTATGGTATTTAAGACTTAAAAGGTTGGACCAGCAGAGCCAGTGTACTAGGGATAGATGAAACTGATGATCAAAAGCAGGAGATTGTTGCTGAGTAAAAAGGGCCAGAGAATAAATGAAAACTAAAGGTCAAGATAAGGTTGCAGTTAGAAAAATTACCAGGAGACTGGCAGTAGACACATATCCAAGAGATAAGAGATCTTTGAAACTAAAACACAGTCTATTTCCTGCTGGAGCAGGAAACAGATGATATAATTTACAGACCAAAAGCATCCCAAGGCCTTGAGGGTTAAGATCAATGCCGTCCTCAGCTAACCACCATCCTAATAGATATCAAGAGTAGGAGAGGGGCTAAGGGGTGCAGAGGGTCCTTCTGAGATGCTCAAGTATTTTAAGGTATGTGTTGATTTTGTAATCATATTTTCCAAAGAAAAATTTATTGTGGGTGGCTTGACATTATGGTACAGAGTCTGACAACAGGAAAAAGATTTAATATTAGGACTGTCTCAAAGTATTTAGGCCAAACAGTTGCTGTAGTTACTCTGGACTGGAAAAAGAAGACAGGAAAAATGATTTTATGGAGCATAAAGAATAACTTAAAAATATAAGCCTCAGTCTCCCACAAAAGGGATTAACTCAGTTCATGGCTCTAACAACAACATAAAAAAAAAATGTAGCACATCTTCTATTAGACTAAGATTGAAATGCTTGACTAGGTCATTGTGGTCATAAAAAGCAAAGACTTTAAGGCTGTTAATGCTTTCTATCTTATTTTAAAGAAAATATATATCATTGATTTCTCAATGAATCATAGAGTACTAAAAAACAATGGAAAAAAGGAATATGGTCAATAATACTGTAATAACTTTGTATGAGGACAGGTGGTGAATAGAATTACTGGGGTGACCATTTCCTAATGCATTTAAATGTTAAAGCATGATGTTATACACCCAAAAACAACATAATACTGTTCCTCAACTATAACAACAACAACAACAACAAAACCCTGTAAGATTCCACAATTGAAGAAAACATAGAAGCGTGATGATAGAGTAATTTTGATGCTTAAAAAGGAAGATTGTGCTTAGTTACTCAGTCGTGTCCCACTCTTTGTGACCCCATGGACTGTAACCTGCCAGGCTCCTCTGTCCATAGGGATTCTCCAGGAAAGAACACTGGAGTGGGTTGCCATGCCCTCCTCCAGGGGATCTTCCCAACCCAGGGTTTGAACCCAGGTCTCCCACATTGCAGGTGGATTCTTTACTGTCTGAGCCACCAGGGAAGCCTCAAAAGGTAGATTAATTTGAGGCAAAATAATATACCCTAATGCTGCTGGAGAAGCAAAGTAACTCCTGAAGTCCCTTTTGGAAAGGGATATTCTATTCCAAACCACTTTTAAGTCAGTAAAGCAAGATGATTTTCCATTTGATCTGCAGTCGATAATGTACTAATAATTTTGTAAATATAAATACATGTTGGCAATATTGTGTGCTGCAGGGGAGTTTTACTTGTCAAGTCTGGGGTCATAGAGCAGTAAGAAATTTTAGAAAGGTGAACATTACTAGAAATGAAATATAGGTGTGTTCAATTTTTTCTTTGTGATCTTAAATATTTGGTGATAACTTCAAAGAGTCCTATTTGTAAAAATTTCTGTTCAAATTAAGTCAGTAATTGTACTTAAAACCCTATCTGCTGACCTGGACAAGCAGCTTATATTTCCCCTCTAAAATGTACTTTAATATGTAAATAGATTCTTTTTAAAGAATCTTAAGAAATGGCTTACAAAGCACAGCTGCCTTTGTATCTAAGAAGACAGTAATCTGATGAATTTAGCAAAATTTCTGGGTTTAATAGTAGGCCTGCTCATAATTGTACAAGTTGCTGGAAAACACTTTGGATTTCATCTTATACCCAAATATGAGAGCAACTAGATTTGTTCTGATGGCGTTTTTTGAGGGAGCCACCAAGATGTCTTGTGTTCACCAACACGACTTACTTACATAGCACGTGAGCAGAGGGATTTTTAATAGCAGTTTCTAATGTAGTGCTTCTTAAGGTGAGATTCAAGGGCCATGTGCTTTGGAATCACTGTAGACACTAGTTATTAATAAAGTGTGGATCCCTTTTCCTCATTCAGAATATCTCAGATAATGAGAAAGCAAACCCTGGTGAGAAATTATGGGAATCAGAATTCCTAACAAGCTCCATAAGAGATTCTAGATCAGAGAGCTCCCATTAGTGGTTCTTTTGCTCACTCTTTGGGCAAATGCAAAAGTATGGTATTGCTTACCTTGACTATCAGGATCTGGGGGTAAGAAGCAACCTTATCCCATGAGTCCTGGCAACCTGAGCCTGGAACAATTGCAGGCAGCTATCGAGGGCCTCCTTCTAGTGTAAGTTCTGATGGAGTTTTGCAATTTCAAGTGGGAGATTGCGTTGCTGTTGTGCTGTTTTCAGACTTTACAGTTTCCCGCTTTTCCTATCTGACTGTGAGGAAAAGACTTAATGTACTTTTTAAAAAATTTCTGTGTTTTCTTTCCCATTTTATTCAGGACCTATTTGTAATTTCACTATACATTTGCTCAACTGAGAGATAAGCATACCTAATTTTTAATTTTTTGCTTATGATGATTATTTTTTATGTTTTAGTATCCTCTTTTCTCTCTCTTGTTTTCTTTGATATTTTTGAGACCTTTTTAAAAAAACATGTAAGTAAGTGCTCTGATCAATAACCTTTTTCTCAATGTAATATCTTAAAAAAAAAAAATCTTCCTTCAGGGTAATTGTGTCTTTTTCCTTTACATCTGGTTTTCTGGCTACTGATTAGGCAGGGACCCTGGCCTTGTTTCTGCTTCCTTTCAGACTGAAAGATAAGATAATGAGAAGGGACATCACTGTCCCAAATGGGCTCTGGCTCTGGCTTCTGACTTTGCAAATGCTGGATTCTCTCACACTTTCCTTTCTCACACAAGACCTCACAAAAGCAGAACTTGCGTGGTCCTGGCGGCCCTGTCCATGAAGGGAAAACAAACATTTTTCTCTCTTAGTTTTCTCTTTTTCCTCTTATTTCTTCTTTTTACTTTTAAACTTATTTTAATATCAGTATGCTCAGAAAGAAAATAATTTCATTGTATTTTTCCAGACTTTTTAATGACTTTAAGGAGTTCAGAGAAAAGTAGGAGAAGAGGTTAAAAAGTAGTTCTGGGCCACTGGTTTTCAAAACACTTGGTAACACATACCCATAAAAGTAGGTTAATAATTTTACAATATGAACTCTACTTACTTCTAGGAAAAGCATTTCTTTGGGGGAAATATAGCTTTAAACTCTGAACATAATGTTTACATTTCCTCTTATCGGGTTTAGTAATTACCTTATTAGTGACAAAAGGGGGTAAATATAGAATTAATAAATTAAAATTAACAGAATTCTCAAACTTCATTCTATCCAATAGTTTTCTCTACTATTTTTTTTTTTTTTTACAAGTGTAGTTTATAAGTAGATCTGATTTACATCTCCCCCACAAACATGTAATTCCCTCTAAAAGTTCTGGAACATGGGTGCTTCAGTCTATTGGGTGATAATTTTGCTTTCTGAAAGAAGTAACCTGAAGAGATATGTGGTATGATGATAAGATGTGTTTTCTAGAAAATCACTTTATTTGCTTCCCTATGACTGAATGATAGGGGAGAAAACAAAGTTTGGTAATTCTGGCTTAGATAATCTAATCTTTCTGTTTTTCTGTTTCCTTTTATTAGCACCTCTTCATAATAGTGATGTTTGCTACTTACTACTTCAGTTGAAGAATAAATATATTTAATTTTTATTTTTCTGCCTACAGTGTTTGTTGCTTTTAGTTTAGTACCCCCTCCACACACACACACACACACACATGTACAAACATACACACACACACACACACACACACACACCCCATTCTGGAATTTGGATTACATTAAGATTCAGATACTCATTTTTTTATTCATTTCTATTGTTTTTTTTGGGACACCTCCAATCAGCAATGGGCAAGTCAAATATTTTAAAAATGTAGCCAATAAAGTAAAACAAAAACACCTTTTACTCCCCCCACTTTGGATTTCTTAATGAATATAACAGACAGTAGGCATTCTTTAGGGGAATTTATGCTAAACGTTATAATAACCCTACCACGTTTCTCTTCTGTTACTTGGCAGGCATTGCCACACACTCAGCTTCTCTTAGCTTTCACCCTTTTGGCAGGAAATTTCTTTGGTTTATTCTTTTAATCTGAATTTTACCTGACCTGACCTCAACCCATTTGAATGGAAACATTCTTTAAAGAAGAGAAAAGGCAGTTTAGCTAGAAGCTGGTTGAGGTCTCATCGAAACACTGCTCATTAAATCTTTATGGTCAAGAAGAGGCATGAGTGGTCTTAACACACACAGAACTACTATATATTATCATTTTGTTTTTTTCACAAATCAAAATAAAATGTGATTGCCATTGGTGTAAATAGTTGGTAAGACTTAATTAGGCAACATATTCTGCAGCCTATTTCAGAAACATTGTCAGAGTAAACTACATTAACTCATAAAAGTGTATTCTATTTGTTTAAGCAATCTTCTTTTAAATTTTTCATATCAAAAGCCTTCTACAAGTAAGTGTCACTAGAGACCTTTAAAATTTCATAGTGCCCAATCTTCAGTAGTGGATACTGGATGTTATAGGATACCTGGAATGCTGAATAAATGCAAAGCACAGTATTTTATGATCAAATACAGAAGTCACACAATGGAATAGCTACATTACATTTTAACCAACCCAGAGTTTATACTTGGCATGTGTTTTAAAAACTTAGCTTATGGTTGAACACAATTTTCTTGTTTTAATTATTCCAGAAGTCTGCCTTATTTATATTAAATCCAGTTTTAACCTACTTAGTTGTTACCTCACTAAAGATGCATTTGGAATTATGTAAGTGCTGATAAATTTCAAATTATGTAATTTAAGGAGAAACTACAACTGAATTGTACTTTAAGCAGAAATATGCTCTGTTTGCGTTCATGGGCAATTTACAAGAAGCGGGAAATACTATACGTTGATCTGCTTGCCTGGGTTTCATCATGTGGTCAGTGCAAGGTGAGTAACAGCTGTCACAGATAAACATAATTAGTAGTAGAAGATTAGCACCAGTATCAAAGGGCACATGAACAGCATCACCATCAGGCAAGTCAGGGAAATTGTAAATTAATGTATTAGCTTGAAGCACATGAAATTGCCATTTTTGGATCAGAAGTAGTAGAGAATAAGCATTCATATGATTCAATCTTAGATCTTTCAGAAGGAAAGAGGACGTTGGATATAATTTAACTCATGTTTTCTTAAGCTGGAGTTAATGTGAATTGACATTAAGGAGATCAGTAGCCCTAATCTAGTTGTTCATTTAATTGATAGTTTTGGGGAGCTTATGATATGCCCAGTACTGTTATGATAATGGGATATATATGTGAAAGAGACTAATAAGTCCCTTGCCCTCATGGATATTATATTTCAGTGGGAAAGCCTGGCAACTAGTACATAATACATGATGTCACTGCTGAATTGAATGTAGAGGTTGGTGTATTAAGTTCATGTATGCATTTTGTCCGGAGGGAGAGTTTGTTGAATTCATGAGGGTGGTTTATGATCACCAAGAGATTAAGGACCAGAAACCTATTACACCCTAGTCGTTTGCTAGATGTAAAACCCAAAGGACAGATGCAGAGTGATTCGCTCATCACCACATGGTTCGTTAATGGCTGACTTAGGATCAGCACCCAGGCATCCCATGTCACTATCAGTCATTATTGCCCACTGTAGGGGAGATGATCTGTGATTTTTCATCTCTTTTCTGTATTTATTCTCATTTTCACAGGACCTGACACCATTTTGGCTTAACAAATTCATGCCAAGAGCTGAGAGCCTGGTCACATAGACCTCAGTGCTAACTTGAGTGTTGTGATATTTTAGCTTTGTGACTTCAGAAACTTGCTGAAACCCTCATGGCTCCAGTTGTCACATTTGTAGAGTGATGCCATAACTGACAAATGGTGAGGATTAAATGAGATCATTTACACACACACACACACACACACACACACACGTGCCTTCCTCCCAATTCCTTGGTTATGTTGCCTTTTACTTGATAAGCACATGTGCTATTGTTATTATTGTGTATGTGTTAAGTCACTTCAGTCGTGTCTGACTCTTTGTGACCGTATGGACTGTAGCTTGCCCATGGGGCTCATCTGTCCATGCAGTTCTCCAGGAAAGAATACTGGAGTGGGTTGCCATGCCCTTCTCCAGGGAATCCTTCTGACCCAGGGATTGAACACGAGTCTGTTTACGTTTCTTGCATTGGCAGGTGGGTTCTTTACCAATAGGGCCACCTGAGAAGCCCATTGTTATCATTACTCTGTTTAAATTTTTTTTAAGTCTGTTCTTTGATGCTGTGTCCCTAGGCTGTAAAAATTCATTCCTTCTGTCTTCACCACACTCTAAATCAAATGGCAGTGATTGGACTTTTTTTACTAAATTTAGTAAAAGGCAGAGGCAGTAGTGACTAACTCCTGCTACAGAGCACAGAGCGTGCGCTCTGTAGCTTGGCTGCCTGGGTTCGGATCCTGGGTCCACCACTTACTATGTACGTAGCCTTGGGTCAGTTACACAGGTTTTTCTGTGCCTTGGTTTCCTCATACGTAGAATGATGATAATAAACCTCATAGAGTTTTTGTGAGGATTGGATGAGTTAGTATATAACAATCTTGTGAAGTGGACATCATTAGGCTTGTTTTAAGTAATCAGACACTTTCACAGATTCGTTTAAAGTCACTTCCTATGCATGGCAATCCTGGAGAAGGAAATGGCAACCCACTCCAGTATGCTTGCCTGGGAAATCTCATGGACAGAGGAGTCTGGGCGGGCTACAGTCCATGGGGTCGTAAGAGTTGGACACAACTGAGTGATTAAACCACTACCACCATGCATGGCAGAGTCATTATTTGAACTCAGTGTCAGTACTTCCTCAGTGTGTCTTAATGTCTTTAAAATAGGTAGGTGGGAGAGGGCCTCGTGTGCCCTCTATCCCCAAGGTGGTCTTTACAAGTCTTTGTCCTCCTTGAGAGGAGTAAGAGGAGCTGCCCCAAGGGCCCTCTCCACAGGGCATTCTGCCAACCCTCTGTTGACTGGACAAATACTCTGAGGGCTTAAGTATGGAAATCTAGTGGTGGTCTTTGTCATCCAGTTTGAGACTGCCTCAAACACCAGGGTTCCACCAGATTATAAACTCCTTGAAAGCATTTTATGTGTATTCACTACCTTTAGCAGGATTGTACAAAATGCTGGGCACGCAGTATATTCTTAAGAAATTTTATGCCTATTTCAGATGATTTTTCTCATTCTTTCTTCCTTGTGTTTTTATGTAGTGGCAGAGTTTTGTATGATAAATGTGCTATTTTTTATTAAAAAATTAAATTATTTTCCCTGTAAAAAGCAACATGTGGATTGATTGGTTGGTGACTTGCCATATCTAACCCTTTGAAATCCATCCTTTGTCTTTGGCAAGCGGAGGCGGGGGATGTGGCTGTTCCTGCCCAAAGGGATCCTGATTCATCTTCTCTGGTGGCAGCAGGGCTCAGCCCCTTCCTTCCTGCAGGATAAATGAGAGGCTTGGAAGAGTGGCTGCATTCGAAGGCCCTGGGGGCCAGCTCTTTTTCCCACAGTCCCTTCTTCAGCCTCTGACTCAGTGAAGCTGGCTCTGTTCTCTGGTCTCCTCTTTTCTTCTCCAAGCTTCGTGTGCCAGAGTTGTTTTCCAGAAAACAGGCCATGTAAAGTCTATGACCCACGCTTTATTGATATGGAAGACAGATGAGTGAAAAGGAAACCAGAACTTTTCCTGCATTCTGTGATCAAAACATTTTTTATAGAAACCCAGTTCTTTTATAATGAAACATAGCCAGTGAGGTGGGGATTTCCTGCTGGCTCAGATGGTAAAGAATCTGCCTGCAATGTGGGAGACCTGGGTTCAATCCCTGGGCTGGGAAGATCCCCTGAAGAAGGAAATGGCAACCCAGTCCAGAGTTCTTGCCTGGAGAATCTCATGGACAGAGGAGCCTGGCGGGCTACCGTCCATGGGGTTGCAAAGAGTTGGACAGGACTGAACAACTAATGCTTTCACTTTTCACTTTCAGCCAGTGAGGTAGGGGCCAAATTCCTAGTGTGATGTTTATCTTCTTCCTCCAGTACATTCAGAAACTATCTACCTCAGGATTATTTTTGTTTGTTCTAAGAATTATCTATCTCGTATGAGAAAGTGTGTGTGTGTGTGTGTGTGTGTGTGAGAGAGCGAGAGATATATTTTCTTTTCTATTGTTACAACTAGAAAAAGTTTTGAAATTTCCTCCTATTTCATTTTCACAAAGTTAAACCTAAAGTAAAAGGTATATTTTATAAATAGGGTTAATTGATGTTGCTGATCATGCAGAGCAAAACTTTGGTAACATTTTCCACAGGATAAAGATGACTGATTTGGGAAAGATGGAAAAGAGTGGATGAGGAACTTTTAACCTCTGTCCAGGATCAGGATACCCTTATATATGAAACACTGAGATGGCGCACTGGGGAGGGTGTCAAAGGCTGAGAAACAGCACAAGTGAGTAGGCAGCAAAAAGATTTATGGCAAAGAAATCTCAAAGGACCTCAAAGTATATACTCAGACAGAAACTTGAATGTAAGTTATTTATATAGTTGAGGAAAATAGATATGTATATTTTCTATTCCATAGGTCCTTTTTGTATTTCAAAGAAGAAACCCTTTCATATCATCTTAAGACTATTCATCTGAAGTGTCCATTGCTGTATCCCTAAATGGCAGAGGAGTAAGGTGAATATTTTCAATCTGTAGGGAAGTTGGATTTGGGGAGCATATTCTCCAGTGGTAAATAGAAAATTTGAAAATTATTTTATGTCTCCCCTTTTATTTTTAAATATCATATATACTTAAAAAATCTTAAAATCGATGTTCTAGGAAGATGTATCAGCCTTGCCATTTGGCCTGAAACCCCCAGCACCCTTTTGGCCAGTGTGTTCCTATATGCTTTCTGTTTGTTTCTCCTTGAGAAAGATGCTTAGATGATGGAGGGCTTTTTTTTTTTTTTTTTTAAAGGATAAACAGGGTGAAAAGAATTATAAGAACATATTTGTGGTTTCTAGATTCATCCTGGGTGTCAAAGTTGTGCAGTCCCAAGTCATTTGACATGGAATCTTTTGAAGAAGAAATATGTTTTAGTCTCTCAGGCTTCCCTAATAGCTCAGTTGGTAAAGAATCCGTTTACAATTCAGGAGACCCCGGTTCGATTCCTGGGTCTGGAAGATCCGCTGGAGAAGGAATAGGCTACCCATTCCACTATTCTTGGGCTTCCCTTGTTGCTTAGCTGATAAAGAATCCGCCTGCAATGCAGGAGACCTGGGTTCAGTCCCTGGGTTGGGAAGATCCCCTGGAGAAAGGAAAGGCCACCTACCCATTCCAGTATTCTGACCTGGAGAATTCCACGGTCTGTAAAGTCCATGGGGTCACAAAGAGTCAGACACGACTGAGTGACCTTCACTTTCACTTTCACTCTCTGCTTAGGAGGGACCAAATGCATTATAAATTTTTTATGGGGATTTTATGAACTGAGTATCTAAGTACAAGTATTTAATAAATAATTTGCATAATTTTGTATAATATCTGACAAATAATTAAAACCGACAAAAATACTCAATTTGCTTGAATTATCCTCTGAGTTAATTTGAATTATCATAAGCTGAACTGCTGTCTCATATAATGAAATGAAATGAAGGGACCAGTATTGCCATGAGAGGAGACTCTTAAGATCAGGGAAAGAGAAACCAGAAAGGATCTGGTCACGTTAGGATCTTTATCATGTTAAGGAGGCATGGAGAAGGTCTGGGAAGAAGTAAAAGGCACATCCTGGAGAAAACTCCTACTGATTTACAGGCCCATGTTTGATTTAAAGATGTATATTAAAAATATAATCCATACCAGAAAAGTCATGGAATTATCCATTTGAGAGCTAGGCTGGACTCCCAGCAGCCATGATGTTCCATCAATGTACACATCGTCTCAGTTTGACAGTTGGACAAGCGACATGAAGAGAGTGGCCCAGGTTCATGTGGTTGAGAAGTGGTAAAACCGAGATCATCACCCCGATTTCCTGTGGCAGCTACAGAATTCTTTCAGCTTGAACTCTTCTGCTTTCCTGTAAGTCAGGGTGTGTGGTCCGTGTCTTGCGGGTGGTGAAGCATTTTGTTTTTAAAAAACATTTGTGGAGATGTGGATGGACCTAGAGTCTGTCATATATAGAGTGAAGTTAAGTCAGAAAGAGAAAAACAAATATCATATATTAGCAAATATATATGTGGGAGCTAGAAAATGGTACAGATGAAACTATTTCTAGGGCAGGAGCAGAGACGCAGATGTAGAGAATGGGCATGTAGACACAGAGTGAAGAGGATGGGGGGATGAATTGGGAGATTAGGATTGACATCTGTACACTACCATGTGTGAAACAGTGGAAAGCTGCTATAGAGCACAGGGAGCTCAGCTTGGTGCTCGGTGGTGACCTAGGGCTGGGATGGGGGGAAGGAAGTTCAAGAGGGAGGGGATATATGTATATATATATGGCCGATTCACTTCATTGCATAACAGAGACTAGCACAACATTGTAGAGCAACTATACCCCCATTTTTTTTTTTAAGTAAGTAATGTAAGCATTTTAGATGGTGGAAATATCATGGTTACAACCAACATATGTATGAACATTTTTTAAAACTATCTTAGGCGTCTATATGCAGAGGCCAGGAGCTTCAGCGAATGAATCATTCAAGTCCTAATTTGGTGAAAATACTACAGTCCTATGGAGCATTTTTATATGGAATTCCCTGTAGCAGTCTAATTTTAAACAGCTGGGACTCATTTGTTGCTGTAGTCTATTCTACTTCTTGAAAAGACCTATATATCTATATCTATATCTATATCTATATCTATATCTATATCTATATCGGAGAAGGCAATGGCACCCCACTCCAGTACTCTTGCCTGGAAAGTCCCATGGGCAGAGGAGCCTGATAGGCTGCAGTCCATGGGGTCGCTGAGGGTTGGACACGACTGAGCGACTTCACTTTCACTTTTCACTTTCATGCATTGGAGAAGGAAATGGCAACCCACCCCAGTGTTCTTGCCTGGAGAATCCCAGGGACGGGGGAGCCTGGTGGGCTGCCGTCTGTGAGGTCGCACAGAGTTGGACACGACTGAAGTGACTTAGCAGCAGCATATATATATACATATATATATATATATATTTTTTTTTTTTTCCCCACACAGAATTGGAACTTTCCAGAAAGTCTGAACACATTGCCCTCCTTGAGCGGATAGAATAGCAGCTGCCTGCAGATCCTGCTGGACCGCTGGGGCCTTTGGTCCTCCCTCCGTGTCTAGCTATTACAGTGATGCTGTGATAAGTACCAATTCAAGGTTGAGGGGCTGGCTGCCTTCCAGAATCCTATTGTTTATGCCCTTCCTTGTATTTAATGTTCTGTTTCCGTAATTACTGACGCTGAATCTGATCAAGAACCCAGGTGTGCCACCTCTTGCAGATCCGTGTTGTCTTGAAGGTTCAGGAATCCACAGTCTAGTTGGAAAAGAGTAGTAAAGGGAGAAGGAAGGATATATTAGTTGCCTTGACTCAAAAATATGGCGAGAGAATTTTGTAATATACAAAGGTTCTTACATACAGCCACTTCTTTGATAGTTCTATTGTGGTTTGTTTTACACAATGCTGTTTGCTGTATGAAAACGACTCCTATCTATTAGATGTGATAAGCAGAACAAGGCCCACCCTGACTCCCCACCTTGCTCTTATTAAAATTTATCTGATGAATGAATCAACAGGAAGTTTTGCTAGAAGAAGGTGGCTGGGGTTTATATAGCAAGCAGTGAGTGGTTTAGAAGTATCGTAAGACCAAGCCTCAGCCTTGCTCCCCTGCAATATGTTGGGGTCCAGGTCAAAAATAAGGCAAGTGTATGTGAAAAGCAAACCACTGGCTTGGGGGTTTTCTTTTGTTCTCTGGGAAGTGTCCCTTGTCTGATATGATACATGGTGTTCCAGCTCAGACTTTCCAGGGGCACAGTTAAACTTTTCTACAGGGAGAGGAAATGATGGAGTACAACACAACTACAGTTTAATGCAAGCAAAGTGTCACTAATAAACTTCAAGGCTCAAAGTACAAATGAATCCTTTTCAGGTACTCTCTGCTGTTCTATTTTATTTCAGAACCCTGGCTTTCGGGGCTTCGGTTTATCTGGATAGATCCACCGGTGCTGACTCATTCATTCCTGTTTAGCAAATCTTTACTGAGTCCTGTGCACTGTGCTGGGCACTCAGTACCCTGAGAATCATAGCTCCTGATGATATGGATATTGTAGGAAAGCTCCTGCTTTTAACCTTAATCTACTTTCTGAAGTGGTCTTTCTCTACCAGTTCCATAAGAGAATTAAGCTGTACAGAAAATGATTTGAGTGACAGTTTCTCAATTGTCTGAAGGATGAATGTAGTTGGTACCATTCCAGATGCACTGGAGATGAGTTAATTCATCACCTGCTATGCACACTTTAAATATTAGAGCTAAATGGACCCTTATTGATGAGGGTTTCTTGGGTTTCTCAGAAGGAATAGGTCCTATCTTCTTCAAGCCCCTGCTACAACCTTTGTCAAAACTACTACTAGGAGCCATTCATAAGGATTAGGAGATTCATAACACCCTCCCTCCTCCATACACAACTGGCCTTGAGGAGAGAAAGAACAAATAAAAATCAGTATATTCTTATAAGAAAAATAACCTCTAGTGTTGAACAAACTGGGTGACTATTTTACGAGTGAAGATGCTGTTCAGAGGTGATTGGTAATCAGATAGTAAGATGTATTGAATTTTGTCTGGAAAGGATGTGAAGCAGCTAGGAGTCTCTGGGGACTAAAGAAAGTTGAGGACCAGGCATTTAATAATATCTGTTGTGAATGTGCAGTGAACTAGCATCTCTTTAAATGATTTTGAGAGCTGAAAATAAAGATTGGACTTCCCATTTTACTCATTATTTTAAAGACATTTCTCTTGGCCTGGAACACATGGATTTTGGTTTGAATAGGGTTACACTCCCAGAGAAGGCAATGGCACCCCACTCCAGTACTCTTGCCTGGAAAGTCCCATGGGCAGAGGAGCCTGGTAGGCTGCAGTCCATGGGGTCAGGAAGAGTTGGACACAACTGAGCGACTTCACTTTCACTTTTCACTTTCAAGCATTGGAGAAGACAATGGCAACCCACTCCAGTGTTCTTGCCTGGAGAATCCCAGGGATGGGGGAGCCTGGTGGGTTGCTGTCTATGGGGTCGCACAGAGTTGGACACGACTGAATCGACTTAGCAGCAGCAGCAGGGTTACACTCCTGTGAGTTCAGGTGTACCAGCTCATTGGTTTGATGAGGTGCCTGTGATCCAGTTCTTGGGTACTAGCTTCTAGGCTAACAGGTTCCCTATCTCTTATATTTCAGATTATCTATCCTGGATCACCTCTTTATCTCTCCATTTACTCCCTTTGCATTTTAGGATTCTCCAGAAAAGTAGTATATTCATATATAGATACACATACACACATATATTAAAATATGCTTACTCCTTGGAAGGAAAGTTATGACCAACCTAGATAGCATATTCAAAAGCAGAGACGTTACTTTGCAAATAAAAGTCTGTCTAGTCAAGGCTATGGTTTTCCAGTGGTCATGTATGGATGTGAGAGTTGGACTGTGAAGAAAGCTGAGGGCCAAAGAATTGGTGCTTTTGAACTGTGGTGTTGGAGAAGACTCTTGAGAGTCCCTTGGACTTCAAGGAGATCCAACCAGTGCATTCTAAAGGAGATCAGTCCTGGGTGTTCATTGGAAGGACTGATGTTGAAGCTGAAGCTCCAATACTTTGGCCACCTCATGTGAAGAGTTGACTCATTGGAAAAGACCCTGATGCTGGGAGGGATTGGGGGCAGGAGGAGAAGCGGATGACAGAGGATGAGATGGCTGGATGGCATCACCGACTCGATGGAGATGAATTTGAGTGAACTCCGGGAGTTGGTGATGGACAGGGAGGCCTGGCATGCTGCGATTCATGGGGTCTCAAAGAATTGGACATGACTGAGGGACTGAACTGAACTGAACTGAACACACACACACATACACACACACACACATATATATTCACACACATGCATATCCAAACACATAATATATATATTAATAAATAAATTTTAGTGTATTATAATTATACATGTATTTATGTATATTATGTAACTATAGTAAGTATATATATGTATACAAGCATTTCTATTTGTATATATGGATACAGATACAGATGTATAGATTTATTGCGGGGTTGGTGGTTCACACCATTATGGAGGCTGAGAAGAGCAGACCAGACCCAGGAGAGCCAATGGTGCCATTCCAGTCCCAGTCCAAAGGGCTGAGAAGCAGAAGAGCTGATGGTATAATTTCCAGTCCAGGGGCAGGAGAAGACTGAGGTCTCAGCTGAAAGACAGTGAAGCAGAGAGAGAGTGAATTCTTCCTTACTCCTTTTTTGTTGCATTGAGGTCTAAAATGGATAAGATGGGGCCCGTCCACCTTGGAGAGGGCAACCTCTTTACTCAGTCTACCAGTTCAGATGCTAATCTCATTCAGAAACACCTTCAGACACACCTAGAATAATGCTTAACCAAATATTTGGACACGGTGTGGACAAGTGGACAAATAAAATTAACCGTCACACTAAGCCAGTTCTTTAAATGGCAGTTGCGGGGCTGCCCTGGTGGCTCAATGGTAAAGAATCCACCTGCCAATGAAAGAGACATGGGTTCAGTCTTTGATCAGGGAAGATCCCGCATGTTGTGGAGCAACTAACTAAGCCCGTGAGCCACAGTTACTGAGCCTGCTCTTTAGAACCTGGGAGCTGCAACTACTGAGCCCACGTGCCGCATCTGATGAAGCCCCTGAGCCCTAGAGCCCATGCTCTGCAACAAAAGCCACTGCAATGAGAAACCCGCGCAGCACAGCTACAGAGTGACCTCTGCTCTCTGCAACTAGACAGAAGCCCTTGTGCAAGTGAAGACTCAGCACAGCATAAGGAAATATTTTTTAAAAAATGGCTGTTGCCTACCCATACTTTTTTCTCTAGCCTTTCCATTCCATTTCCTTCTGATAATCTACCCCTCTGTCCCAAACCTACATGTCCATAAGACATTTTGTTCATGCTTCTACCCTGAAGAAGCACTAATTTTTAAAACTTTCTACTTACCCTTTTGTAATATTTGGCTATTCATATTATGCAGGTTGATGATGAGCTACACTGACTTACATTAAAGTCTAAAAATGTTTCAGACTGTGTATTTATTTGTTATACACACCCCACCTTTATTCTGTTCCTTTCTTTCTCACTGCTGCATACTATAGTATCAGCCTCTCTCCTCCTAGTTTAAGGCTTTGATTTACAGTGATTTTTCTTAGGGACAAGAGACTTTCCCACACAGAAGACGCATGTGTCTGTATGGACTGATATTGGGTAGGACTGAAATCTTTGGTGTTTTCAGTCAGCTACATCTTGTCTCCATCAGTGTACTGCTGTGTCTGGGACCCTCAGAATCCTGACTCATTCCATGAATGAAAGAGAAAATATTTCAATTCTGTGTTTTACTTTTCTATCTTAAGTGAAAAAGAAGTCATAATCTTAGTTGTTCTTTACATTGATCTCTGGATTTCACCCAGTTCATCTGCCAAAACCTAATGGATCTGTTTGCTAGAGAAAATATGGGAAAAGAAGAAACATTGATCATTTCTAAATATGTTTTCAAATATTTATTAAAGGCCTAGTGGGTCCAGGGCCTTGCCATTGAGAACAAAAAAATATTATATAGAGGCGTGGAGAGTTGTTGATAAGTATCCAGGAAGGCTAAAGTTATTATTCTTTATTTAAAAAAAAAACACCTTGTTCTTAAGTCTCACAAAGAGAAGTAAAACAAGGTCAACAATTTATTAAAAGTAGTCACCATATTATTATTAAAACTCCTGAAGAGTCCTGTTCAGCTAAGCGTCAAATGTAACATGCTTTCACATATTAGCCATAGAAACTTTATCAGAGGAAATGCTTTAAAAAGATGACTCTCTAAAATCTCAGATATTTTGATTCCTGTGTTAGATTGTTCTTGTTCAGTCGCTCAGGCGTGTCCAACTGTTTGGACCCAGCAGACTGCAGCACTTTCCTTCACCATCTCACAGAGCTTGCTCAAACTCATGTCCATTGAGTTGGTGATGCCATCCAACCATCTCGTCCTTTGTTGTTATATTAAGACACGTTTTTGTCCAGAATAAGTGAAAGTAGTACTACCAATATATGCTCAAGACATTTTGGCATTAATTGAACATTGGAATAAACATATTCATTAGGAAATTAAGCACTTTACCTGAAGATTTTTAGATCGATGTATTTAGGAGTAGATCCTTTAACTTTGTCAGTTTCAATCAAATTTGCATCATTTAAAGGGGGATGATTTAAGCCTGATGAGGGTTATTTGCTCCATACACAGGTCCTCATGCCCTTGCTGCTTCTCTCCCAATAACACCTCATCTCTGATGCAGAGGCTCCTCCACTGCCCTCGTTTTGTCAACTAGGAGTGGTCAGCAGTGTGTTGAAGATACATCTATCTGACCACTGAGAAAACTGTACTATGAGGAACCTCCTATTATATGCGTGATCATAAAATTCCAGATTTTAGATTCAATGTAGATAAATCATAATATGAAAGAGCCTTATATTGACTTTGCTGGCATCAGAATAACTGTATTTAGTACTTTTCTCATATTAAGCAGATAGACGACTGTTGAAATCAGTAGTGGATAATAGAAACATGAGGTTTACAATAGAACTTAATATATTACCTAAAAACTCAAACCAGCATGAGAATAAAACTAAGACACACAAAATTTGCCCTCTTGTAGCGCAACAGTTGTTAAGGTAGTAAATTGCTTGGGCTGGGATTTGAAGGATCTTGAATATAGTTCAGTCTCTACTAACGATTAGCTCTGTGACCCTGAGTAATTTTGTAAATACCTCCAGGGCTCAAAAATGCCCTTTCTAAAATAATGGGGCTAATAGAGGTTCTTAATCTCTTTTTTGGTTATGAGCTCCTATATATGACTCATAAAACCTACAGATACTCTCCCTAGAAAAATTCATGAATGCATATTAGCACTAAATTTTGTATGCCTTTGAGGAAGGTCCTTGATTTCCTAAAGTACATACATGGATTTGAGGATAAGCATAGCTAGACAGAACCAGTTTTGAACTTCATATTTCTATATGCTGCTGCTGCTGCTGCTGCTAAGTCGCTTCAGTCATGTCCGACTCTATGTGACCCCATAGACGGCAGCCCACCAGGCTCCCCCTCTCCAATTCATGAAAGTGAAAAGTGAAAGTGAAGTCGCTCAGTCGTGTCCGACCCTCAGCGACCCCATGGACTGCAGCCTACCAGGCTCCTCAGTCCATGGAATTTTCTAGGCAAGAGTACTGGAGTGGGGTGCCATTGTTTTCTCCGATTTCTATATGATCAGATCAGATCAGATCAGGTCAGTCGCTCAGTCATGTCCGACTCTTTGCGACCCCATGAATTGCAGCACGCCAGGCCTCCCTGTCTATCACCAACTCCCGGAGTTCACCCAGACTCACGTCCATCGAGTCAGTGATGCCATCCAGCCATCTCATCCTCTGTCGTCCCCTTCTCCTCTAGCCCCCAATCCCTCCCAGCATCAGGGTCTTTTCCAATGAATCAACTCTTCGCATGAGGTGGCCAAAATACTGGAGTTTCAGCTTTAGCATCATTCCTTCCAAAGAAATCCCAGGGCTGATCTCCTTCAGAATGGACTGGTTGGATCCCCTTGCAGTCCAAGGGACTCTCAAGAGTCTTCTCCAACACCACAGTTCAAAAGCATCAATTCTTCAGCGCTCAGCCTTCTTCACAGTCCAACTCTCACATCCATACATGACCACAGGAAAAACCATAGCCTTGACTAGACGAACCTTTGTTGGCAAAGTAATGTCTCTGCTTTTCAATAGGCTGTCTAGGTTGGTCATAACTTTCCTTCCAAGGAGTAAGTGTCTTTTAATTTCATGGCTGCAGTCACCATCTGCAGTGATTTTGGAGCCCAGAAAAATAAAGTCTGACACTGTTTCCACTGTTTCCCCATCTATTTCCCATGAAGTGATGGGACCGGATGCCATGATCTTCATTTTCTGAATGTTGAGCTTTAAGTCAACTTTTTCACTCTCCACTTTCACTTTCATCAAGAGGCTTTTGAGTTCCTCTTCACTTTCTGCCCTAAGGGTGGTGTCATCTGCATATCTGAGGTTATTGATATTTCTCCCAGCAATCTTGATTCCAGCTTGTGTTTCTTCCAGTCCAGCATTTCTCATGATGTACTCTGCATAGAAGTTAAATAAACAGGGTGACAAGGGTTCCTCAAATCACCTTTTGGTCATGAGAACTTATTAAGGAGTTCTTTGTCTCTTCCTGACATCAAACCTGTGGCTGGGCTTCTTAAGAAGGATCTTGCAGCTGGAGCTTAGTGCCCAGTCTGCTAAGAGAAAAAATCATTTGTGAGTCTACACATCTCTGGAGCATCTGTAGAAAACAGAGCACTGACCCAAGTTTCTTCAAAAAGCCAGAAAATCTGACCTGATAGCAACTCACATGGAACAGACTTAGGGATTTTACTTGACCACAACCTCACTTCGAGCCAACAGTATGACATAATTTCTAAAATTGTCTGTATAAGCCCCTGTAGCCTTTAAAGAAGTTGAATTTCCAAATTCTGATTTTTGATTTGAATGATCAAATCCCAGGGCCCAGTATAAGACATGTTATATTTAAAATTTAGAGGCAAGTCATGGGGATCATAATTCAATGGATCATTGTTGATGTAAAAAAAAAAATTAAAGGGGAGGGGGCAGGATGAAGAAGGATCTAGAAACTTTGCCATATGAGGAATGATCACAAAGACCAGAACTATTTCATCGCTGTGTCGTCAGGGAAGAGACGCTTCTGGACTATCTTACTCCAGGTAACTTTGGAAGTTGAAACTAAGCCAGCAGCTGGATTTAATTTCAGAGTGAGTAAGGGCTTTCTAATAACACAGAGTGTGAAAATATGAGATGCACTCCTTTGTAGAGCAGTGTAAAGCAAGAGAGGATGAAGAGACTGCATGACCACTTTGCCAGGAAGATTCTGGAAGGGATCCAGTTTGAAGGTGGGAGTGAGAACAGTGATAGGTGAGACAGAGGCCTTGATGAAATCTAAAATAAATTTTTTTTGTCTATGAGATTCTATAACTCTGGACATATGGGCTGGGGGAGATGGCTTAGGAGAGGTGATTAGTAGAAAGAGAGTATAGTCTTTTCTGGAGTTATAAAGACATCATGAAAGAAGCCTCCTGCTTGGTCACTGTGAGTGTCAGTCTGGCAGTTGTCACTCACAGTGACAATTGACAGATTCCCTAGTAAAATAGTTGCCCTATAGAATGAAAGGAGCTATCCTAAATATAGTCTGGCAAGACACTCAGACTGCATTAAGTGGAAATAAGCAGAAATCGTAGCAATACTGCCCCCCACACAATGTATATTTCATTTAATCTTCATGACAGCCCTACAGCAGAGTCACTGATGACATCATCATCCTCATTCACAGAAAGAAAATACAGGTGTAGAAGATAACATAGGAAGTAGTAGTAGAGCTGGAACTTGAACTCAATAGTCGGAGTCTGTAGGTCATGTGATTATTTATATCAGACCACTACCTCAAACAGATTTGTTCCTGAAACGGGTCCACAGTGTTATTTAGTCTTTACCAGGTTCATGGGGCTCCTGTGATGGCTCAGCGGTAAAAAATATGCATACAATGCGTATTGCATTGCAGGAGATGCAGAGATGTGGGTTTGATCCCTAGATTGGGAAGATCCCCTGGAGGAGGAAATAGCAACCCACTCCAGTATTCTTGTCGAAAAAGTCCCATGGACAGAGGAGCCTGGTGGGCTACAGTCCAAAGTGTTGCAAAGATTAAGACACGACTGAGTATGGACAGAACAAAGCAATGTTCATGGACCATACGTTATATGTCCACAGTGATGTGCGGTAGAGATTATTTATAAGTCATTGAACAAATATTGATAGAGCACTCTCATAGTCCAGGCAGTAGTCTAGGGTTGGGGATATAGCAATGAGCAAAATAGACACAGAATTGCCACTTACATGCCAGTGGAGAGAAGCAGTTAATAAAGAAGAAGGACATTTTATAGTCAGTTACATAACAGTAAATACTACAAACATAGCAGGAAAGGGGGTACGAAATGTTGGGCAAGCAGCTTTAAATTGGCACATAGGTGAACTCCCATTGAAAGGCAATATTTGCAAGGTGGAGTTGGGGTCCTCCTTTGACCTAGATAAATTTGGATTTTCCATCAGCTTTTCATGGAGGTGCTTGGGAACCTTGGAGAAACCCCTAAGAGCAGTACAAGTTGCTACGTTAACCCCACAGTTCCCAGAGCTTAAATGGACATGACAGTAGTAGACTAGAATGTGAAAATAGAAATAAATGCAGTGTTCCGTCCTGGAATTACTCATCCATCCTAAGGCCAAAGTCCTTGGCTTCTGTGTCCTTGCAGCTGAACTAAGTGTGGGAAGAATAGGCCATCTGCTTCTGGCTAGTGTGGCAGGAGGAAGTGGACATTTCAGACCAGTCCATCAGTGACTCCTGGGGAAACTCCAGACATCTCTTGAATAAATAACATGCATTCTTGTGAGGTTTGTAGTGAACTTTGCCAACAAGGAAGATCTGACAGGATGTCCAGTGTTTTGCTAACTACCTCCATCAGTTATTTTTGGTGCTGGAAGGTTTCCCACAGAAAACTAAAGCTTTGAAGAGATAAGTGCTTTTTTAATTCCCTTTCTTTACATATATGTGACTTTAGGCCAGAAAATTTCTCACCCTTAAGCTTTATTTTCCTTCCTTGCTGCTGAAGAAAAGGCATAGGAGCCATGGGATAGTAAGATCTGTTGTGTAGATTGATGAACTCTGAGCTCTTTGAGGGCAAAAACCATGGCTTATTCATAATTATATACAACCCAGAAACTATCACCATAACTTAAATCTTGTAGGTAGGCAATAAATATCTGTTCCAAGTTGAATACATGAGATTCTTCCACATGCCTATTTTAGGAATAATGGACTCACAAAGATATCAAGCTTCTTAGCCCAACAAACATAAAATTCAACAACTGCAACTTTTATTTTAAAATAAGTAAGCAAATCTAAGCACTAGATTATTTTTCATTTAATTCAAGAAAGAATTAAAGTTTACTTCTTAGTGTCTGTGATTCTTAGTATTCATTTTCTCTTCTTAACAAAAATTTTCTTTACAGAATGTGCAAGAAAATCAGTAGAAAATGATGGTTAGGGAGGAAATTAACAGCAGTTAACCCAAACCACAGAGCATACCATGGGCTTTTTTTAAATAAGTGATTTTGCTCTGTTATCTTAGTTAGACATTTGTCTTCATATTTTGCAGTTTTTCTTTAACAAAAATCTCGCTTATGTTTTGCTTTTTAAAATAGGAATATGAGAATGGAAAGTAAAATTAAAGAGCAGAGAATTGTCATTTAGTCTGCCTTGTTTCCTCGGTAACTTCTCATTTTTATTTTTTCATGTACTGAACGAAGACATAAGTCTAACACTCCAGAGAAGAATGTTACTTTCATTGGACTGACACAGAAATGTTCAGCTAACAATTCTCTGGGTGAATTTGGGATTTTAAGAAGAATCTGGTAGTAGTTCATCTATGTCTGCATCAAAAATGTCCATGCTTTGAGAAAAATGAAATGTCGCATTTCTTTTTGCCTTTGAAAGACTAAGAATCACCACCATTACTGCTAATAAAATTAGTTTGTGACATTTCCTCCCCTTTCTTGTATAAATAGCTATTCCCATCCACTCTTGACCAGTACTAAGTGCCTTTTCCATGTCAGATGTATTTCTAGCCTTAGGCTTAATGTAGGAATACAGGAGATAAAGATTACTTGAATCACTGCAAAATAAAGTTTCTGATGGAAAAAACCCCAAAAAAGAGAAACCAATGCTGTTAGGTACCATGCAGTACTTTCTCTTCTTCAAGGGAAATTTATCAGTTGGGAAAACAGAAGCCACTTTGTGTTTTTTAGACATTAAAAAACCCGAGACAGAAATTAGGTGCTTATAAGACTTCTGGAAAAGCAGAAGGAAAGCTTACCTCTGGGAACTAGGGTTTGCTGCTTTTGGGGAGTTAGGAAATCGAATGCCTGACAGTAATCAGAGCTTCTTCAGGCACTGAGAAAGGTGCTTTTCAGGGGAATATGCAACAGCTGCTGTAACTTTGTGTCTACTGAAGTCCAGGGCCTCCCACGCTAGCCTCCAGAGGAGCAGAAATAAGGCTTTTGCCCTTTTCCCCTTGTAAATTTCACCTGCCACGTCTAGGGTGGAAGCCGCTGGTAGTGGTTCTGGGAAATAGTTCCCGGGGTTTCCAGCCTTCTGATTCAGTTGAGGGTACCTGAGAGAGAAAAGGATGCCGAATTACCAGCATCTTCTATTGGGAAAAACAGAGATTTCTGGAAGTCAGGGAATAACTAGATAGTCCAAGATGAAATTCTAGACAGGACTAGTAAACCAGTGGTTTGCACACACTGTAAAAACAAAATGTTAATTATGAGAAGGCCCATGGTTTCAGAAGAAGCTAAGTTATGCTAAATTAAAAGTCACTTCCTTTATTTGATAAGGCACTATTGACAGGCAAAGATGAGGAAGACATTACTTCTCTTGATTTGGAGGAATTATTTTAAAAATGCATCATGCAATCCTTGTGTACAAGTGTGACCTGCTTGGTCTCATTGTGAGGGAATTCATAACTGTTTAACCTCTTTCCCCTTTAAAAAGTCATTAGTGGGCTAATGTCAACCCATTCAGAAGAAGTTCTCAAGTAGTGAGCCACAAGGCTCAGAATTAACTCTTTCTGGGGTGAAATGGCCAGAAACATAATTCTCAGAACTTTTGAAAATTACATGTGGTGAAACAGCACTCCATAACCAGCCACTAGAATGCTGTATAATATGCCACCTACAATTTCAATATCACTTTCACATATAAATAATAAAGATGTTTCTTTGCACAGTTTTTCACCTTGCATAATAAAAGGGCTCCTGTTAGAGCAGATGCTTTTTCTGAGCCAGTGTTTAACTCTCTTTTCTCCTGGTTCTGTGTAGCTAAGCCCTCTTCCTGGATGAGGCATGAAAGATGGTGAGAGAAAAACTGAATACATTGCATTGTAGTTACATATATTAGCTCATTCTCTTCTTTCACTTTTCATTTATGCCAAACAGTTAGAGTCAAACGCTAACAGAGGGTGATCAATTTGGACTTGGGCTGAGGGGAAAAGAGGAGCAGGGGAAGTCCCTATTTAACCTGCCATCAAACAGCCCCTCTCTGCTGTCTCACAGTGACTTCAAAATGTGTCCAAAGTTGTGCTCATTACCTTGTGCCACTTTCCACACACTTGCCTAAGCCAAAAAGTATCATTATCTTGAATTCTGACCCCACACACTGTATCAAAGTCAATGATCAATTCATGTCCTAACCTCCTAAGTATCTCCTTCGGTTCAGTTCTGTCGCCTAGTCGTGTCCGACTCTTTGTGACTCTCCCAGATCTCCTATTTATCTCCCAAATCTCCTATTTATCTCCATCCCCCTCTTTCACCACTTTGCTCTAGATCACAGACTTTGTTCAGTAGCTTTCATGCCACTGCTTCCTGTTTGAATATACAAAGTTTCTCTTCATCTGCCAGCATCCCTGTTATTTTTTTCCTATCTTTTTAAGAATAATCTTGCCAAAGTGCAAAGGGAGATTATCTCTTTGTCTTTAATTAATACTGTCAATTGTTCCAATTATCCTTAGAATAAAGCCCAAACATCAAATATGTAGTATTAGTCTTGATCTGGCTGTGCTTATCTGTCAGCTTCATCTCTTTATACTTCAACCACTTTGAAATGTTACAGTTTCCTGAAACCCTCCTACCTTGCCTTCTTCTCATCTCTTATCTGGTCAATCTGCATGCTTTCTTCAGATTTTCTTTAGATGTCACATCCGCTGGGCAACCTCCCCCAATGCCTCAAGACTGGGATTCATTTCTTGTGCCACTCAAGCATCCTGTAACATTTATTACATCATTATCAGAGTTACTAGTAAACTCTATAGGGAATGTATCTTCTTCTACATTTTACTCAGCAGCATTTACTCTGGTACCTAGGATATAGCAAGGCCAAATACAAATATACATTGACTAAAGAATGGAACTAGAAGTGCAAACATAGTTCTGTTCACTGAATTTATAAATTAGGTGCTCTTGAAACCAAGTAAGCCTCGTAGCTTGAGTGTGCTAGGCAGTGCTTCCCCTCTAAACATGAGTGGCAGTGACCCACCCTGTGGGCAGACTAAGAACATCATATGAGAGGAGTTGCCTTGAATCTTTTAAATTTGCATCTGGTAACAAAATAATGTATTCTCCAACCTAGTGCACCACGTTGTCTTTCAACCTGTTTTGGAGAGGTTTGGCACAATTATTTCTATAAAGAAAGCTGAGTGCTGAAAAATTGATGCTTTTGAACTGTGGTGTTGAAGAGGACTCTGGAGAGTCCCTTGGACTGCAAGGAGATTCAACCAGTCCATCCTAAAGGAAATCAGTCCTGAATATTCATTGGAAGAACTGATGCTGAAGCTGAAACTCCAATACTTTGGCCACCTGATGCGAAGAGCTGACTCATTTGAAAAGACCCTAATGCTGGGAAAGATTGAAGGTGGGAGGAGAAGGGGATGACAGAGGCTGAGATGGCTGGATGGCATCACCCACTCAATGGACATGAGTGAGTAAACTCCAGAGTTGCTGATGGACAGGGAGGCCTGGTGTGCCGTAGTCCATGGGGTCGCAAACATTCAGACATGACTGAGCGACTTAACTGACTGAACTGAACTGAAACAATTATTTACTTTTCTTTCAGTTCAGTAGTTGTCTATCTACCAGTCAACTACCTGAATTAGAACAGAGAACAGAACAAACATGATAACTCTTGCGGGGCTATAGCAATATGAAATTCTTCCATAATTCAGTGTGATTCCGTCATCAATAATATATGTAACAAATGTATTTTTGTCTTTTTTTTTGACAAGCACTAGACCACTTTGTGAAAGAGATTTTGGTGTTGAACACTTGTCAAGCCTTGTATATAGTTTATGAAATTCAACCTGCCTGAAGAAGTACCATTTGCTCCCCAGAATTCATGTAGTCTTAACTCATCCTGCACAAACACAAGTGTTCTTCTGTTCCTTTCCTACTCTTGTCTCCTTTCTATTGCTTCCTACCTCAGAAGAATGAGAATGCAGATCTTACTAATAGGAGATGCCTTTAGAGTTCCTGTTCTCCCAGTGAACATAAAACGGAAGACGTACATGAGAGCAGTGTTTAAATCCAGCACCTGCTGACTTGTTTCAGGCTTTGAGCCTGTGAACCATGACAGTATTCAGGGCTGTGTATTCAAAATGGAGCCTGCTTCATGTTTGTGCATTTGGGTGCAAAGGTTGTGTCAGAGAGGGAGGTGGGGGAAGAATTCTGCAGCCTGTGCTGCAGCCCCCATGTCATGTGCCCAGGGATGCAATTGCCTTTACTGGTAGGAAAGGCACCCTTTTTCTAATGTGTCTTCTCTGGTAGAGGTGCTTTTCAGTTACATCTCTCCAGAGGGGGATAGACATTAGCAGTGGTCTTGGTTAGAATTACTGTAACTTATTATCCTTTTGCTGGGTGGTTGTTGTGCCATTGTGATTTCTGATGGTGAAACATGGTTCTACTTTTCCTTATCCATCACAGAGAATGAGATGGTTGGATGGCATCACTGACTCAATGGACATGAGTTTGAGTAAACTCCGGGAGTTGGTGATGGACAGGGGATGCCTGGTGTGCTGCAGTCTATGGGGTCACAAAGAGTCGGACATGACTGAGCGACTGAACTGAACTGACTGACTCTTCCATAGGCTCCTTTTAGTGGAGCTTTGTGATTTGGTGTTTTTGATGGAATCAAAGAAACTTGCTACTAGTCACATAGCAATAGGGATCAGTATATTGTATGTTCTATATCCAACTTGGGTGCTTGGGCTCATGTGATTATTTTGAGGAAGATTTAGATTAAACCACACACACCACACACACACACATATATGTGTGCATATAGGAACCTCTTGCTTTTTATGGATTCTAGTTTAGGTGGCACTAATGGTAAAGAACCTACCTGCCAATGCAGGAGACAAAAGAGATACAGGTTCCATCCCAGGAAGGTTCCCTGGAAGAGTGCGTGGCAACTCACTCCAGTGTTCTTGCCTGGAGAATCCCGTGGTGAGGAGCCTAGCAGGCTGCAGTCCATGGGGTCACAAAGAGTCGGACGCAACTGAGTGAATAAGCACACTTGTATGCAGTTTATAGGTCAAGAGATATCTTTCTGGGAAACATTTTTCCTAGCTCTTACAAAAATTAGAGAATACAACTGTGATGACTACAGACTTCCATTGGAAAAAGATTCAGGCTCTTTGCTTCTGAGAAAGCCCTCTAAACTATGCAGACCTCTAAAAACATGAAACATGATGCTGAAAATATCACAAGGGAGGGAATCCTCATGAGATTTGTGATACTTCCTGCCCCGATCAGGCTATAAATAGCATAAAAGAGTAATGCCTTTGGTATTTGAGCACTTCCACGTTCAGTCTGAAAGACAAACAGAAGTACAGAGGTGTGAGAAAAATGTAGGATTTCCGTATGATTTGAGATCTGTGTGGACTTGGGGATTTTCTATTAATACTCAAATTTTCATGTAGTTCTACCGAGAGCTTCTTCTCCTCTAGACTTTCAGTCAGTTCAGTTCAGTTGCTCAGTTGTGTCCAACTCTTTGCAACCCCATGGACTGCAGCACGCCAGGTTTCCCTGTCCATCACCAACTCCTGGAGCTTGTTCAGACTCATTCCCATCGAGTCAGTGATGCCATCCAACCATCTCATCCTCTGTCGTCCCCTTCTCTTCCCGCCCTCAATCTTTCCCAGCATCAGGGTCTTTTCCAATAAGTCAGTTCTTCCCCTCAGATGGCCAAAGTATTGGAGTTTCAGCTTCAATATCAGTCCTTCCAATGAATATTCAGGACTGATTTCCTTTAGGATTGGCTGGTTGGATCTCCTTGCAGTCCAAGGGACTCTCAAGAGTCTTCTCCAACACCACAAAGACACATAAATACTCAGATTTTCATGTAGTTCCACTGAGAGCTACTCCTCCTCTAGACTTTGGTTTCAACTTATTGGAGACTAGTAAATTCATGTACACGGAGACCTAAAGTTTCTCTGAGGCTTGTCTGTTTCAAAAATATATGGCAGTACTGATGATTTTTATAAGAATATTTAATCTTTAGCTAGATGTACCTACACATAGCTAAGGAAGCAAAACCAAATGTCATTACTGTGGCAAGTCTAAGAAAATTACAAGGAAAGAATTGCTCAGATGTATTGGTTGGTTTGTTTAATGCATGAGTCAGTAGCCTGATTTTTTAGCTGTGTTAAAATTTTAACATTAGTCCCAGTTCCCGAGACTTGGAAAGTGTAATTGTTCTTCTGCCTTAATAAAATTGTGCCCAGAGCTGAATTCTAACATGTGTCTCTAATTAAATGTTGAAGTGAATGATCTTAATGATGAGGAACTATCTGTTGAATTAATGTCAAAAATATTTTTGTATGTGTTGTTTTTGTATATTTTGTATGTGTGGTTTAATGTATATTTCTGAATTTTGCAAAAGATATTGATACTTCTGCAAAGTAAATGATATAGTAAATCTCTTTCACCCTCTTGGCCCCCAGTCCTTTTCCTTACAAGGGACTCTTTCCTTCATCCTAAGCTTCTATCTTTAATTGAAAGTCCTACTCAAGGGTGCCTATTATAATTCTGCCCAAAGCATCTGCAAATGAAGCTTTATGTCGTTAATATTAGGGATGCTTGACTCTAGAAAGCCTTTTTCATGGAAGGTTAACTGGTACGTTTTCTGCTTTGAATCAAACAGTGACGAGTTTGGAGGACTGCCTGCTCCCGTGCTAACCAGTTTGTGCAGGACGTCTCGAGGTGGGCCCTGAGAAGACTTCTTAAGTCAAAGAGTTAAACATTTGCATGTCTTCCAGAATTGCTTCTGTGCATTTTAAGATACATTCCTTAATCTTTTACAAAAGAAAATCAGTCAGATTACCCTTAAAAATAGCCACTGACCTCTTTGCCTATGTAAGTTATAATTGGTAGCATTCTTGTGGGAAAGAGATTATCCCCAGTGCACAGCTATACAGACAGACAGACAGAAAGGAAAGTAATTTGCAGCCTGTGGTGAAAGCAAACATCCATTCATGAGAGAAAATCGGAAAGAGGTCACATCTGATGGCCTTGTGTATTTCCCTCAGTTCTGATATGCCTTTTTATTTTTGTATTTTCAAATGAACGAAGAGTGAATTTAATGACTCAGTTCTTTTCAGTCACTCAGTCGTGTCCAGCGCTTTGCGACCCCATGGACTGCAGCATGTCAGGCTTCCCAGTCCATCACCAGGGCTTCCCTGATAGCTCAGTTGGTAAAACTTACCTCAAAATAGGTCTCAGAAGTTTTCTGTTTGTTTTTTCCTCAGCTCATTTACTTTCACTTGGCACTTTATTATCACTCAAGCTGTGTTCCAGACCACCATCCATCATCATGAGGCTGGCTTTTCCAGGGCTACACTGACGGTCCTGTATGATGCATCAGCTACATCTGTGAGTGCCTCGAATGGTAGTTGCTTAGGCCTTTCGTAAGAGTATTAACCTATAATTACATATGATCAAACAGTTTAGATGGGAACCGGCCTCCTAAGATGTTTGAAATTATCATTGATGCAGCCTTTTGATGATCAGTAGTTAAAAAAAAAAAAAAAGCTCAAACTCTCAGCCCATTCCAAATGTCAAGTAATAATTATAGGAGAATACGAGCACCTGGATTCCAGGCACAAAAGGAGAAATAGTGTTGCTGATGGAACGAGAAAGAGCTGTTTAGGGCTTAGGCTGTCGAGCCTGGAGTATGTAATCACAGGGCATGCTCAAGTTCTGAAGCAATTGCAGCTTCATTGACATCCATCAGGATGAAGGAATAACAAGTAAAGTGAAATGAGAATATAAATGACATTCATTTCTAAGGATACATTTCTGTATGTGACTAAATTCACATAGTGCTTTTTTTATAAGCTTGCTTCCCCAGCATGTTTTCCTAAACTTACTTGAAAAATGGAAACTAAAGTAATAATTTTAGAAGTTTGGCCACTTTAATTCCTTTCTTCACAGTGTCTCGGGCAGGTTATGGAGCCAATTCTGGAAACATTTTCTTCACACTTTCATCCTGATTTTTTTCTCAAGGGACTTTGCAATATGTTGGACAGAGGCTAGTTAGGAGGTTCCTCCAACTTTAATTACTTGCCCCGTTGATCAACTTTAGTGCCATAAATCTCTATCATTCATTGTGTAAACAGGGATATAATGATAATTTTAGAGTAAAATAAATGAATTCCATTTGAGTTACTTCTTTCTTTGGGTTAAGACTATAAGAAGCTGTTGTTGAAATATATACACCTTACCCAGATAGATAAGTCATTGACAGATTTTAACTCATTATGGAGATGCTTTAGATGGTTTTTTGAATATCATGAAAAGCAGAAAGGAGAAACTAGAGAATTTTGAATACAATTCAATCTATTTTGACCAGAGATGGGAAGAGGAATGGAGAACGGCAAAGCCACATCATGGAATGAGGTTCTTCGTGGTTCCTCTGAGAGCAATCTGGGAGCCCTGGATCTCCAAAGTATAATACTGAGGAGTGGGGAGAAAAGTGAAATGCTTAAGTCAGCTTACTGATTAACTGTGAGAATTTTTGTGGAGCTAGCAGAGCCTGAAGACAGGAAATTGTCTCTGTGCAGTTAGTTAACTCTGTGTCAATGGAAGGAATTTGGCTTATTACTGTAATAACTAACAACAAAAATGCCTTCCGTTGTACAACCTATTAGAATTTATAAGATAGTCTCAAAATACTCTGGATCAAGTCTAGCAATGACTCTGAAGGGACTATTATACCCCTTTGGGGGGATAAATGAGGAATGGAGAGAGTTTGTTCAAGTTTTTTAGCTAGGGAAAAATAGGGCTTCTTATTTTACAATGTTCTTGTATATTAAACTTTAAATAATTGATAAATACAGCAAGTAGGAAAGAAGGAAAAATACAGAATTCCACTATGGAAAGGAAAGGAAATCACTATAAATATATTGGTTGTTTCCTTCCAGTCCTTTAAAAATATTTTTTAAAATGAAGTATGTCTTTTGTGTGCATATGTAGTTTGCATTCCCATGTATTATTATAATATGTTCTTTTTCTCATGTAATTACAAATTCTTTATGTACGTAATGTTTTAATGACTTCCTATTTACGCTATTGGCAAGGAAGGGATTCCTACCCTAAGCCAAGGGGATGGCTGAACACAGGACACCCAGCACTAGACCAGTGAGGATGATAGCAGTTTATTCATTACAAGCTCCTCCTAGTCATTACGCCTCACAACCCCAGGGAGGGGGGCACTGCAACATGCAGGGCCAGGTGAGGGTTTCACTGGAGAACAGAAAGAGCAACCAGGAACTGTGGGAGGCAGGCTTTGTGGTATCAAAAGTGTGGGGTGCCCTCTAGTTCCTGCAGGAGGATGTGACTGGCTCATTTGAATAATTCTGTGGACTGTCAGTGAACTGAAACCCATGACTCAGCGATAAGCAAGAACTATACCTGTCCCCCTTGACAGAGAGGGTTGCTTGGCTAAGAATACCTTATATGGGAACAGAATGTGGAGGGGAACTAGGCTTTTCAAGGCCCTCCAGATTTCACTAGCTGTCAGTGCAGTATACAATATGGGGTCTTAGTTTTAGACACCATACCATGTCTTTAGGACAACATAATATTCTGTCATATAAATGAATTTTTGCAGATGTTTGTAACAAATAGTGCCCCAATGCCTATCTTTGTTCATAGTTTCAATATCAATTAACATTTTCTTATTTAATGATAGGTCCCCAAAAGAAAAATACTAATAGTATTTTTAGTACTATTAGTACTAAAGATACAAATAGTTTCTTGATACCTATTCCCAAATTCCTTTGCAACAAAACATCTGAGACTAAGTTTAAACTTTCTACTATACCACATTGTTTTTGACAATGAAGGGCTCTTAAAAGAACTATCTTCTTATTTAAATTACTATCTATGGAGTTTATGTAATGGCTTACTTTGTGATTTTCTTGAAATGCAAATGCCTGATCTACCAGGTTTAGGTTGGCAGAGAGAAAACTAAGGCCAGATTCTATTCAACAAGAGTAATATTTAATGAATCACTAGTATAATTTAAGTAAAATAAATCATAAATTTTAGTCATATCTCAATGTAGAATATTTGCAAAACTCCTCTTAAAAAATATACATTCTCATCTAGAAGTGATCTCTTCATTAATATTAATAACCAATAACTTTTATGTCTCCCTGGAATTGTATGTTTTGAATTTTGAAAGAGAACAGATATGTTCTAAAACACTAAAATGTGCAGAGACATGCTACATGTTTAACATATATTTGAATGCTGCTTAAAGAAATGAAATTGTATATACAAAATACAATTTAGGGCTTAGTTTCACTAATACTAATAAAAATCTATCAAAATAACTATAAAAATTGTTAGCAAAATTATGAGTCAGCTCAGTGGAAATGAAATAAAGATTGAAAATATATAAAATGGTATTATTATAATGAAAAATCTGTGTTAAATTCTTGTGACTATACAAAAACATTTGTTTTTATTTAGTTTAAATTATTTAAATGTGGAGAGTGTATGAGAAAAGGAAGTACATACATTAAAAATAGTACTTAGGCTACTCCCAGTGGAGCTGAGAAATATTTACATGATTATATTTCGGGAGCAATCATCATGCCAGTATAATATTTCCCATTCATTTCTTTAATACTAAATTAATCCAAACTTATGCTTATAACTACATTTAGTGAAAAGCCTGAACCATAGGATACTTAAATTAAATGTAACTTTCTTTCAAACAATGAGTCTTCACATATCACTGGATTTTTGATAACTTTGATCCTTAAGACAAACAAACACACACATGCACACATGCATAAATGAGACTTGTAACAACAAATGTAAAAGTTACAGAGTTGATATTTACCCAGGGATAAAATTTTAGGCCCTTGCTGCTGCTGCTGCTAAGTCACTTCAGTCGTGTCCGACTCTGTGCGACCCCAGAGACAGCAGCCCACCAGGCTCCCCCGTCCCTGGGATTCTCCAGGCAAGAACACTGGAGTGGGTTGCCATTTCCTTCTCCAGTGCATGAAAGTGAAAGTGAAGTCGCTTAGTCGTGTCCGACTCTTAGCAACCCCATGGACTGAAGCCTACCAGGCTCCCCCGTCCATGGGATTTTCCAGGCAAGAGTACTGGAGTGGGGTGCCATTCATCCCGTATTAATTCAGAATTAAACGCAAAAAGAAGCTTTGCAATTTAATATGCCAGTTTATCCAATAAGTAGAAGTGTAAAACAGTCTAAAAGAAGGTCTGTTATCTTAGATATTTGAGATTATCTGGCTTTGTTTTATTTTCATGTATGGAGATGTTAAATCTGGGGTCTCATGGTAGAGGGAAACATTTTTTCACATCTTGTATTCTTCACTTTTAGAATATTAAGCTTGATCCTCTAAATTATGACCTTGCATGGTCAAGAGAATATTTTTGAATTGTTTTTAAAATAAGCCGTCTATTAGAGGGAGATTTGTGAACATGCTGCAAATGATTCCATGAAATTATTGTAAATAAAAGATTCATTGCTTATAATGGTAATTTTTACTTATCTGGTAAATTTATGTGTTCTAAATATTTTATTACTACATGATGTTTGAAAAGTGGTTTTTCCTCTGTATTATACATAGTCTAAACCTAGAGGCAATATGGATTTCAATATAATTGTGCAATACAGAAAATATTTTATATGCTATAAATATCAAAGGCCCATGTTATGATATGTATTCTAAATTTTATATTAAATAAGAATTACACATACTAGAAGCTGAATTTTGTCTCCCTCAACTTTATATGTTGAGGCCATAATACACAATGTGATTGTATTTGGAGATAATTCCTTTGTGAAAGGAATTAAGGATAAATGAGGTCATAAGGGTGGAGCATCCTTTTAAGAAGAGACACCAGAGAGTTTTGTCTCTGCCATGTGAGGACACAGTGGAAAAGCAGTGTCTGCAAAGTCAGGGAGAAAATTTTCACCTAAACCCAACTATGCTGGCATACTAATTTTCGATCTCCAGGCTCCAGCCTCTAGAACAAAGCTAGTGGAGGTGATGGAATCCCAGATGAGTTACTTCAGATCCTAAAAGATGATGATGTTAAAGTGCCTCACTCAATATTCCAGCAAATTTGGAAAACTTAGGAGTGGCCAGAGGACTGGAAAAGGCCAGTTTTAATTTCAGTCTCAAAGAAGAGCAATGTCAAAGAATGTTCAAACTACGGCACAGTTGCACTCATTTCACGTGTTAGCAAGGTCATGCTCAAAATCCTCCAAGCTAGGTTTCAACAGTATATGAACTAAGAACTTCCACATGTACAAGCTGGATTTACAAAAGGCAGAGGAACCAGAGATCAAATTGCTAACATCTGAAGGATCATAGATAAAGCAAAAGAATTCCAGAAAAACATCTACTTCTGCTTCATTGATTACACTAAAGCCTTTGACTGTGTGGATCACAACAAATTGTGGAAAATTTTTAAAGAGATAGGAATAACATATCACCTTACCGGCCTCCTAAGAAACCTGTATGCAGGTTAAGAAGCAACAGTTAGAACTGGATGTAAAACAACAGACTGGTTCCAAACTGGAAAGGAGTACGTCAAGGCTATATGGAGAAGGCAATGGCAACCCACTTCAATACTCTTGCCTGGAGAATCCCATGGATGGAGGAGCCTGGTGGGCTACAGTCCATGGGGTCGCGAAGAGTCAGACACGACTGAGTGACTTCACTTTCACTTTTCACTTTCATGCATTGGAGAAGGAAATGGCAACCCATTCCAGTATTCTTGCCTGGAGAATCCCAGGGACAGAGGAGCCTGGTGGGCTGCCGTCTATGGGGTCGCACAAAGTTGGACACGACTGACGCGATTTAGCAGCAGCAGCAGGCTATATATTGTCACCCTGTCTATTTCTCTTATGCAGAGTACATCATGAGAAATGCTGGGACGGATGAAGCACAAACTGGAATCAAGATTGCTGGGAGAAATATCAGTAACCTCAGATATGCAGATGACACCACCTTTATGGCAGAAAGTAAAGAGGAACTGAAGAACCTCTTTATGAAAATGAAAGAGGAAAGTGAAAAAGTTGGCTTAAAACTCAACATTCAAAAAACTAAAATCATGGCATCCAGTCCCATCAGTTCAGTTCAGTTCAGTTCAGTTGCTCAGTCCTGTCCGACTCTTTGCGACCCCATGAATTGCAGCACGCCAGGCCTCCCTGTCCATCACCAACTCCTGGAGTTCACTCAAACTCATGTCCATCGAGTTGGTGATGCCATCCAGCCATCTCATCCTCTGTCGTCCCCTTCTCCTCCTGCCCCCAATCCCTCCCAGCATCAGAGTCTTCTCCAATGAGTCAACTTTTCGCATGAGGTGGCCAAAGTACTGGAGTTTCAGCTTTAGCATCATTCCTTCCAAAGAACACCCAGGACTGATCTCCTTTAGAATGGACTGGTTGGATCTCCTTGCAGTCCAAGGGACTCTCAAGAGTCTTCTCCAACACCACAGTTCAAAAGCATCAATTCTTTGGTGCTCAGTTTTCTTCACAGTCCAACTCTCACATCCATACATGACTACTGGAAAAACCATAGCCTTGACTAGATGGACCTTTGTTGGCAAGTAATGTCTCCGCTTTTGAATATGCTATCTAGGTTGGTCATAACTTTCCTTCCAAGGAGCAAGTGTCTTTTAATTTCATGGCTGCAGTCACCATCTGTAGTGACCTTGGAGCCCAAAAAAATAAAGTCTGACTCTGTTTCCACTGTTTCCCCATCTATTTCCCATGAAGTGATGGGACCAGATGCCGTTATCTTTGTTTTCTGAATGTTGAGCTTTAAGCCAACTTTTTCACTCTCCACTTTCACTTTCATCAAGAGGCTTTTGAGTTCCTCTTCACTTTCTGCCATAAGGGTGGTGTCATCTGCATATCTGAGGTTATTGAGATTTCTCCAGGCAATCTTGATTCCAGCTTGTGCTTCTTCCAGTCCAGAGTTTCTCATGATGTACTCTGCATATAAGTTCAATAAGCAGGGTGACAGTATACAGCCTTGATGTACCCCTTCTCCTATTTGGAACCAGTCTGTTGTTCCATGTCCAGTTCTAACTGTTGCTTCTTGACCTGCATGTAGGTTTCTCAAGAGGCAGATCAGGTGGTCTGGTATTCCCATCTCTTTCAGAATTTTCCACAGTTTATTGTGATCCACACAGTCACTTCATGGCAAACAGATGGGGAAACAATGGAAACATTGAGACTTTATATTCCTGGGCTCAAAATCACTGCTGATGGTGACTGCAGCCATGAAATTAAAAGATGTTTGCTCCTTGGAAGAAAAGCTGTTGCAAACCTAGACAGCATATTAAAAAGCCAAGACATTACTTTGCCAACAAAGGTTCTTATAGTCAAAGCTATGGTTTTTCCAGTAGTCATCATGGATGTGAGAGTTGGACCATAAGGAAGGCTGAGTGCCAAAGAACTGATGCTTTTGAACTGTGTTGATGGAGAAGACTCTTGAGAGTCCCTTGGATTGCAAGAAGATCAAACCAGTCAATCCTAAAGAAAAGCAACCCTGAGTATTCATTGGAAGAACTGATGCTGAAGCTCCAATATTTTGGCCACCTGATGTGAAGAGCCAACTCATTGAAAATGACCCTGATTTTGGGAAAGAGAGAAGGCAGGAGGAGAAGGGAATGACAGTGGACGAGATGGTTGGGTGGCATCACTGACTCAATGGACATGAGTCTGAGCAAGCTCTGGGAGATGGTGATGAACAGGGAAGCCTGGTGTGCTGCAGTGCATGGGGTCACAAAGAGTCAGACATTACTGAGTGACTGAACAACAACAATAAGCCTCTAGAACTGTAAGAAAACACATTTCTGTTGTTTAAACCACCCTGTTATGGTGTTTTATTATGGCTCAGGCTGACTGAGAAAATGCATATTGATTCTAAGAATTATATGTTCTGAATTCAGTGGGCCTCATTAGTTAGATCACTTTTAATCATTAGGAATAAATAATATGCAAAAGTTTTCATAGTCTTTTATAAACATGATTTGTCAATTAATTCTTCCCTGAGGTTTTGTGTTAACATCTCACTCCCAAGAAAAATCCAGTTTGTAGAACTTCGTTTATTTGTTGGCTGATTTATGTCCCTGGCTGAGTCATAACTGTAGGTCAGTGATCAGTATAGAATATATATGAAAATATTTCTTACTCAAACTCATTAAAGCTTGCCTAAATTTAAACACAGCTGAATGGTACCATAGCAAGTATTTATATAATTCTGTCCTTGTTGTCATAGCTGTAGTCACAGGTTCTCATATACCACGTGAAAATCAGAGTTATCATTATAAGCTGTTGTATAACCCATTTGTTAATGATGAATTAAAAAATATAAATGCAAGAGTACAGAAAACACGGGACATATGTGGACATGATGGGCCTTCTCTGCTTGTTTTCTTGAAATGTAAAATTGGGAGCCTTCAGTTCTTGTTTATGCTGTATTGCTAATGAGGTCTGTGTTCTTTGGTAAGATATTTAGTCTGCCTAGGTCTTAGTGTCCTCAATTATAGATAACCATATTGACCTAGATAAGAAATTTTCAAACAAGGCTTTGTGGGATGGGGAGGATGGGGTGGGCTCTAGAGTGGGACTATAGAGTGAGTGGGACTACATTTTTCAAGCCAGAAACTATTTTTTTTTTTTAATCTCCTAAAATTTCTTTAGGAGAAAGGGATCTCTTGTTTATTTAAGTTTTTTAGAGACTGAGTTTGATGATTTCAAATGTATTTTTAAAAAAATATTACTTGTAAGCAATTCTATGACTCTATATTTATATTAATACCATAGACTAACTGATTAGACTATGGCCTTTTTGTCTAATACCCATGTAGGCTAAGATATCATTGTCTAAATTCAACAAGTTACTACTTATTTTTGTAGATTCTATTATGTATATGCTCTGTGCTGATAATACAGTATTTAGGATAAATTAAAAAGGTGGCATTTTTTCTACATTCAATTACTTGATGCTATAATTTCCCAACTGGAATTTTTTCCTTGACTATTTTGAGATTTTTTATTTGGCGGCCTTTTATTTTTCTTCTCTGTAACCCATAATTTTGTTATAGATATAGGGAATATATTTAGTCGTAGGTATTTTAGGAACTGTGCATTTAAAAAAATCTTTTGGAGACAACAAGTAACCTTGGGTAAGTCAATCTCTGGATTTTACAGTCTTTAAAAGCTTAAGGATTTATAGTCTGTAATAGCTTAAAAAATATTGACAGATGGTACCTATTTGAAAGACTCACAGCTGTCAGTGGGCCATGGGCATTACCTTGAAGAGAATCTGTATTTAGGTCATATATAATCTCCAAAGGAAGAGGAAAAGACCATAAAGCAGCGAGCAAAATTCAGAAGATATTGAGTTATTGAGAGTATGGATAAGTAAGACCTTAAAGATTCTTTAAAGATAATCATTTCCAAATAAAACCCTTAAAGATTTTATTTATGACAAACAGAATTGAAGATGTTACCCCATAGCCTTGATGAAAAGCTAATTTAGCAGAAACAACAGTACATAAAAGGTACAGACATATATATGTGGTCAGAGGAAGGTGGCAAATTACATGAAAAAGTTCGGAAAGTAGGAAAAAATGGTTAGATCAGAAATGAGAAGATTCATAAACCAACTAGAATTTGGAAGGCTGATGATGTTGCTTCCTTTAAAATAGTCAATATGAGCTCATAGCTGTCTGTCACTCATGACACTTCACACATCCATGTTTGGCATCTCCTTAGTCAATGAGTGGGTTGGTGGAAAGAGGAAGGCATCAGATTAAGTCAGACTTCTCGAAGAAGACTCTGCTCTATGTACTGAAAGCAGGCGTAGAACAGAGCCATCTATCTTTAGACTAGACTTGTGGGAAAGACGAGAAACGAGAAGAAAGCAGATCTGGAGCATAAAATGGGACCAGGGTTGTGATATTCAGAGATATCCAACAGGCAAACAGTATTAATAGATCATGGCTTTCCCGTCCATTTCATAGTTGATAAAAGTGAAAGCAAGGTACTTACAACAGGGAATAAAAAGTGCTCATCATGGATTTAAAAAGGAAATTGGTAGAGGTGAGTTGCAAAGGATAATGCTTAACAGCACTGAGAAAAGAGATTAAAAGAAGGTGAGATAAAAAGAGAACTTGCAAGTTTTCTCCTAGAACATTTGACTCATCAAAAAGCCATAAATTTGGGTCTTGTACTATAGTCTGTCTGATGATCTTTATTGAGTTTATTTTATTACAGCTTTTTTGCTGGTTATTACATCTACCTCAGCAAATGAAGGCTGAGAAATGTACCACATGAAATATTCATTGGGTTTATAGCTTTAATCTTAAAAGTAAAAGGCAAGGTAAAAAGCTGGAATAAAAAGAGTTTTAGTGTCTATGTATCTAAAAGCATGGGGAGAGGGTAAAGTGGGATTCATCACAGGGAGGAGAAAGCTAACAGGAAGGATATATGGGAAGATCTTGAGAGCAGAGACCACTTTTAAAGTGGAAGTCTGAGAATATGGGAAAAAAAAAATGAAAGAGACAAAGAATCTGAAGAATTGAAAACTGTTAGGATGAAGCCAAGATGTGACTTCAGCAGGCTAGTGTGGGAAATTGCTGCTAAAGGAAATGTCTGGATGGGGGAGGATAGCCCCTTGGCTTCATCACATAGCGTGGAAGCTCTGAAAGAATCTAGCAAAGAAGGCATCAGAAAGGGACAGAGTTTATTTTAATTAGGAAGATAATTGTAGCAGAGGAGAAGTTGCTGTTCATTGAGCACATACTTTATAGCGGGCACTTTACATTAGTTATTTGGTTTAGTTTTCACAAGCAGATGTTACTGTCACTATTTTACAAGGGAAACCAAGACTTAAGAGTTAAGCGACTCACTGAAGGTCATAACACAGAATAGAAGAACTGAGATGTAAGCCAGGATCTTTAGAGCTCAGGCCTTTTTCATGACATTGCATTGCCTCCCATCTAACTGCCCACAGAATCTTCCATAGTCCAAAATGGAAAAGCAAGAAGCAGTGGCCACCGCTACAGCATACCACTCCACCTGATGCCACTGTTGAATTTGAAGCAAATAAGTGCTCCAGATAAAGGCACTAAATAGGTTAAAGAAAATGCAATTAGGAAATTATAGCCTTTTATCTCTCTTTTAAGGAAATGCAATGACAAGAGAGATCCTTTGGCTAAGGGCAGGTAGGCTAAGAGGATACCCTAAAGCAGTGGTTCCTCAGTATTGTCCACCTTGGCTTCACACTGGAATAACTGAGGAGCTTAAAAAAAACTTCATGCTTTTATCCCACCCTAGAGATTCTGAATTTACTGGTCTGGAGTCTTGGGAATTTTTCCTATTAGATTTTTAATTGGAACTTCCCAAGTGATTTTAATATGTGGACAAGTTCAAGAACCATTACTTTACAAGCTAAGTTAGGGTTAGGTTCATTCATTCCAGCCAACAAACAGAATTCATCTTTGCATTGCTCTGTTAGTCTAGGGTCTTATGAATCATAGATGCTTTATAAATGTTTGGGGAATTAACTTGAGCAGCAGAGAAATAGTATATGTACAGCTGTAGTCTTCTAAACTCTGAGTATCCTGTATTGCCTTTAAATCCTTTTTTTTTCCCCCAGAAATATTTTATGTTTCTTTCAACAAGCCTCAGAAGAACTATGCTTCAGGAAATTTCTGAATCAAGGAGTATTTGAGATCTCACCTCTGTTGCCAGTGTTGTTTTGTGTAGAAGCCACATGCTGTAAACCTGATGGGGATCTCCAGGAGTCTTCCCTGCTTCCCTTGGCCCTGCACCACACCTCAGTCAATCTTGATTCCTTCAGGAAGCTGACCTCTGGCGGCCAGATAGGGAGCACAAAGTAGTTAAGACCATGATATCAACTTTCTGAGTTCAGACCCGTGGCCTGCTTGCTGTTGACTGCTTTTGTAACCTCAGGGAATTTACTTAGCCTGTATGTCTCTCCATTTCCCCATCTGTACCATAATATGAGGAGATAATCATACCTGCCACACAGGGATCTGCTGAGGCTCAAATGTGTTTGAGATATTAGTACAGTGTCATGTTACATGGAAAGTGCCATATAATTGTATACAAATTATTAGGGGGAGAATATTCTATTAAAATGAGTTTATAAGCTTTCATCCATACTTTGGAAGAGAAAGATTTTTAACAAATGTTAACCTAACAGAATTTACAGAATATGCTAGAGTGGATTTCCAGATGTTGCTGGGAACAGGTGTGAGATGGACGGTGGACAAGGTTTGGTTTTGCCATTTGCTCTTTAGTTTGTCTATTTCACATTGAGGTCAGGCTGACTGGATATAGTATATGGCCAAGATCTATATGGATAAAATGCACAATCAGTTACTCTGAAGCCAGTAGTAATATAAAAGGCTGGACATAGCCATCCTTTGGTCCCTCATTTTTGTTTTGTTTTGCTGTCCTTTTGCTTCCAAGTAGAAATAAGGCATCAAGGGAAGTAGATGCAGTGTGGAGAGAAGTAGGTTGTGCAATGATTTTAAAGAATCCTACTTCCCATCCCCACTTCATAAGGCAAGAGGATGAGAGTTGGCATGGAACCTTTTAAAGTCGGAAGGACGGAAACTGACAGATATGTAAAAATGTATAAGGGAGTGCTATCTGTGATTCAGGAAAGTATCCAGGTTAGATTTCATAAAGGCTTATGTGACTTGATGAAGAAGATGATAAAAGGCAGGTTGCTGACAGAGAATGTAAAAGGATAAGAATCATTTATATTAAATAGTGGTAAGTGGTATTAAACTTTAAAGGTGTACAGAAACCTTAATCTAAATAGCAAGTTACCTCTAATTGAGATCCCCTAATAGACATTAGGATGAAACTCCTTTAAAGTTAATATCCCTACTTTAGCTGGACTCTCAAGAAGATAATAGATCAAATGATAGAAACTGAGAGTTGAAGATGGTTTATTTTGGGTTTCCAGCTGTGACTTTTCTGGATTTCAAAATGACTGCCTTGATATTTACTTTTTCTCTTGGGAAAGAAGGGAAAAAATCCTTTACTGCATTCCCACTGTCTAGGATATTAGCTGTTACAATTCCTATTGGCTGACCTCACGAAAGAGGACATTGCATTTGACCAGCTCAGCTTTTCTTCCCCCATTCTCACTGTAGATGTTACTGTACAACACACACTGCACATTGGCTTAGTCTTTGAGGAGCATTGTAGTGTGAACTACACAAAGAGACAAGTAATTCTATACTGTTTCTTTCCAAGTTCCAATTGGCACAGATAAAATTCCCATGTGTTATAAAATTGCAATTATAGTTTGTGACTTTCTGGAAAATGCCTCATTGGGGTTTGGCTTAAAAAAATTCATGTGATCTTTTACCCAAAAAAAGTAGAAATAAGTTAACATTCCACTTTTCATGCAATGAATCTATGACTAGTTTATAAGACCCAAACAAATCTAAGAAAATTAGCCATTGTAGTTTGTATTCATCAGTGATAAAACTCATACTTGGAATTGCTTGGAACATGATTAAGCATTTATGAAAGGAAACCAATGGTTTTTTCATTGTTGAAAGAAAAAAGAAACTTCTCTCCCTTCCTAACGACTTTAAAATCAGCAATAGTTTTCCTGTGTTTGTTTTTGTAGACCACATGAGTGATTCAGCCGAATTCTTCTCGATGTAAAAAAAGTTCTGACACAAATGAACAACATATTAATAATACTTTGGGTTATTGCTGTGTGTCTCATTTTCCTAAATCAGGAATACAGGGAGGTTACATAGGTTTGAGCTGGTTTGAAATGTATTAACCAGGGCCCCAGTGTGAAGTTAGTAAGTTTCAAAAAGAAGAACTCAATCTACAAAGTAGCTTAGAATCCTAGATGGATAAGCAACTCAGAAACATGTATGTAGTGCTTACTGTTCACTAACGTATAGTGGAAATTGTGAAGTTGACAGCATTTAACTTCATGACACAAGCCCCTGAAACTGACCTCGGTATTTATTCATGACACACTGGAAACAATAGAGCGAAGAAATTCTAAACACAGGAGAGGTGCAAACCCCGAATTGAAAGAACTTACTCACATAAAGGCAAGAGGCTTAGAAAATCCTTCCAGCCTATTGCTAAGGAAGGAAGGGTTTAGTCACAGGCAATTTATAAAGGTTACTGTATTAAGGAGGGCCTCCAGTTCTGAAGATTCTGGCTTTATACAAATGTCTGTGGTCATGCTTTGTAGTTTAGAAAGTCTGTGTGCCAGTAGCTGGTTTGAAAGACTGAACAGAGAGAATACCACAGAGTCCTTCCTCTGCAGATGTTTTGCACCCATAGGTCACAGCTGGCCTCTTACCTCCAGCCTTGGGCTACAGCATTAGCTTGGCTCCACAGGTTTAGTCCTTGGCACCTTTTTGTGTGAATCCCGAGCCTTTTAATTATCTACTTCTGTCCTAACACTACCCAGGCAGCTCCAGCTGAGCGCAGTGATAAGGATATTTAAGTGTAGCCTGTATAAAGAAGTTTGTGGCTGACCAGCCCACATGGAGCCCAGAGGAGCCTGTTCCTATCTCCTCCAGAAAAAATCTAAAAGATTTGTAAGTCTAGACTCCCCAGTTGTAAATAGGAAACTCACTTTGGGAATTCCCTGGAGACAAGCCAGAAATCCATTTTTTGGCCAAAGTAGAGCCCTTGTTGATTTCCTTGCAACACCTCAAAAACAGTTGAAATTAATCCCAAGAAAAAGAGCACTTGGTAGTCTTGTAAAGTCCTAGCCCACAGAAGTGTTCCTAGCATGATCAAGAAACTGTGAATGTGGTCACTTCCCCAGAGAAAACGGCTCCTTCACTGAAACTGAACAGGTTCTTGGGAATAACAGCTCTCCTGAAGTTAAGTTGAAAACTGCAAGTTTTCTCAACAGAAATTTCACAGAATGTGAAGCCCTCATCCAACATACAAGAAGTCTGCTTCAACTTCATGACAGACTAGGTGGGAAGACACGGAATACAAGAAGAAGAGGCGCCCGGATGAGCTCAGCATTCTAGCTCTCCTTGCTAAGGCTTCCTGCAAGATGTGGGGAAGTAGTACCTGTCTCACTCACATGCCTCTAGAAGCTGCATGGGCCTCAAGGAAGCTATTAGTTGAAGCTGGAAGGGCCTTTAGGAGACTGTTGAAGGGGCAGACTGAAAGACATGAAAAAGAATGTTACTAGAGGCTAAAGATTCTGTTATGTAGGGGCAGGAAGTGAAACTGTTACCTGCATTCATGTGGAAAATAGAAAGGATATCAAATAAACGGGTGTATCAGATAAAGTTTTTAAGTGGAATCTGAAAAACACCAACTTGAGTACTTTAGCTGGTTATGCTAAAATAGGAAAGAGAGATGGGCTAAGCTACATAGAAGTATGTAAGTTTAAGCAAAATTTAGAGAAAATATGAAGAACGCAGGATTTTCTGAGTAAGGGGATGTTTTTCATTCCAGTTCCTTTAAGCAAAAGTCAAAGAAATTCCTTCAAGGCAAGGATTAAATCAGAATGTAGGTGGCTTCTTATATCTTTTTAACTAGACAACAATATGTTTAAGGATATTGAAGTGCATTTCCCCACAATGCTTTCATAGAAATAAATAAAAATGGCTTGTCTTAGGAAGAAATGTGGGTGTGACTTTTGTTTAATGGAGTTGATTATAAACTGATAATTGCTTTACAATATTGTGTTGGTTTCTGCCATACATCAACATGAATCACTCATACATATGTCCCCTCTCTCTTGAACCTCCTTCCCACTTCCCACCTCATCCCACCCCTCTAGGTTGTCACAGACTACTGGGTTTGAGCTCCCTGTGTCAGATAGCAAATTCCCATTGGCTATCTATTTTATATGGTAATGGATATGTTTCAGTGTTACTTTCTCAGGTCATCTCACCTCCGCTTCCCCCGCTGTGTCTACAGGTCTGTTCTCTATGTCTGCATCCCTGTTACTGCCCCGCAAAAGGTTCATTGGTACCATCTTTCTAGATTGCATATATATGTTAATATCTGATACTTGTTTTTCTCTTTCTGACTTACTTCACTCTGTATAATAGGTTCATTCACCTCATTAGAACTGACTGAAATGTGTTCCTTCCCTCGTCCAAGGTAAGGAGCAATGGCTGCGCTTTGCTGGAGCAGCCATGAAGAGATACCCCACGCCCAAGGTAAGAGAAACCCAAGTAAGATGGTAGGTGTTGCAAGAGGGCATCACAGGGCAGACACACTGAAACCATACTCACAGAAAACTAGTCAATCTAATCACACTAGGACCACAGCCTTGTCTAACTCAATGAAACTAAGCACATGCCCGTGGGGCAACCCAAGACGGGCGGGTCATGGTGGAGAGATCTGACAGAAAGTGGTCCACTGGAGAAGGGAATGGCAAACCACTTCAGTATTCTTGCCTTGAGAACCCCATGAACAGTATGAAAAGGCAAAATGATAGGATACTGAAAGAGAAACTCCCAAGGTCAGTAGGTGCCCAATATGCTACTGGAGATCAGTGGAGAAATAACTCCAAAAAGAATGAAGGGATGGAGCCAAAGCAAAAAGAATACCCAGCTGTGGATGTGACTGGTGATAGAAACAAGGTCCGATGCTATAAAGAGCAATATTGCATAGGAACCTAGAATGTCAGGTCCATGAATCAAGGCAAATTGGAAGTGGTCAAACAAGCAATGGCAAGAGTGAATGTCGACATTCTAGGAATCAGTGAACTGAAATGGACTGGAATGGGTGAATTTAACTCAGATGACCATTATATCTACTACTGCGGGCAGGAATCCCTCAGAAGAAATGGAGTGGCCATCATGGTCAACAAAAGAGTCTGAAATGCAGTACTTGGATGCAATCTCAAAATCAACAGAATGATCTCTGTTCGTTTCCAAGGCACACCATTCAATATCACAGTAATCCAAGTCTATGCCCCAACCAGTAATGCTGAAGAAGCTGAAGTTGAAGGGTTCTATGAAGACCTACAAGACCTTTTAGAACTAACACCCAAAAAAGATGTCCTTTTCATTATAGGGGACTGGAATGCAAAAGTAGGAAGTCAAGAAACACCTGGAGTAACAGGCAAATTTGGCCTTGGAATACGGAATGAAGCAGGGCAAAGACTAATATTTTGCCAAGAAAATGCACTGGTCATAACAAACACCCTTTTCCAACAACACAAGAGAAGACTCTATACATGGACATCACCAGATGGTCAACACCGAAATCAGATTGATTATATTCTTTGCAGCCAAAGATGGAGAAGCTCTATCCAGTCAGCAAAAACAAGACCAGGAGCTGACTGTGGCTCAGACCATGAACTCCTTATTGCCAAATTCAGACTGAAATTGAAGAAAGTAGGGAAAACCACTAGATCATTCAGGTATTACCTAAATCAAATCCCTTATGATTATACAGTGGAAGTGAGAAATAGATTTAAGGGACTAGATCTGATAGATAGAGTGCCTGATGAACTATGGAATGAGGCTCGTGGCATTATACAGGAGACAGGGATCAAGACCATTCCCATAGAAAAGAAAAGCAAAAAAGCAAAATGGCTGTCTGGGGAGGCCTTACAAATAGCTGTGAAAAGAAGAGAAGGGAAAAGCAAAGGAGAAAAGGAAAGATATAAGCATCTGAATGCAGAGTTCCAAAGAATAGCAAGAAGAGATAAGAAAGCCTTCTTCAGCAATCAATGCAAAGAAATAGAGGAAAACAACAGAATGGGAAAGACTAGGGATCTCTTCAAGAAAATCAGAGATACCAAAGGAACATTTCTTGCAAAGATGGGCTCGATACAGGACAGAAATGGTATGGACCTAGCAGAAGCAGAAGATATTAAGAAAAGGTGGCAAGAATACACAGAAGAACTGTATAAAAAAGATCTTCATGACCCAGATAATCATGATGGTGTGATCACTGACCTAGAGTCAGACATCCTAGAATGTGAAGTGAAGTGGGCCTTAGAAAGTATCACTACGAACAAAGCTAGTGGAGGTGATGGAATTCCAGTTGAGCTATTCCAAATCCTGAAAGATGATGCTGTGAAAGTGCTGCACTCAATATGCCAGCAAATTTGGAAAACTCAGCAGTGGCCACAGGACTGGAAAAGGCCAATTTTCATTCCAATCCCAAAGAAAGGCAATGCCAAAGAATGCTCAAATTACCGCACAATTGCACTCATGTCACACACTAGTAAAGTAATGCTCAAAATTCTCCAAGCCAGGCTTCAGCAATATGTGAACCGTGAACTTCCTGATGTTCAAGCTGGTTTTAGAAAAGGCAGAGGAACCGGAGATCAAACTGCCAACATCCACTGGATCATGGAAAAAGCAAGAGAGTTCCAGAAAAACATCTATTTCTGCTTTATTGACTATGCCAAAGCCTTTGACTGTGTGGATCACAATAAACTGTGGGAAATTCTGAAAGAGATGGGAATACCAGACCACCTGATCTGCCTCTTGAGAAACTTGTATGCAGGTCAGGAAGCAACAGTTAGAACTGGACATAAACAACAGACTGGTTCCAAATAGGAAAAGGAGTACGTCAAGGCTGCATGTTGTCACCCTGTTTATTTAACTTATATGCAGAGTACATCATGAGAAACTCTGGACTGGAAGAAACACAAGCTGGAATCAAGATTGCCAGGAGAAATACCAATAACCTCAGATATGCAGATGACACCACTCTTATGGCAGAAAGTGAAGAGGAACTCAAAAGCCTCTTGATGAAAGTGAAAGTGGAGAGTGAAAAAGTTGGCTTAAAGCTTAACATTCAGAAAATGAAGATCATGGCTTCTGCTCCCATCACTTCATGGGAAATAGATGGGGAAACAGTGGAAACACTGTCAGACTTTATTTTTCTGGGCTCCAAGGTCACTACAGATGGTGACTGCAGCCATGAAATTAAAAGACGCTTACTCCTTGGAAAGAAAGTTATGACCAACCTAGATAGCATATTCAAAAGCAGAGACATTCCTTTGCCAACAAAGGTTCGTCTAGTCAAGGCTATGGTTTTTCCTGTGGTCACGTATGGATGTGAGAGTTGGACTGTGAAGAAGGCTGAGTACCGAAGAATTGATGTTTTTGAACTGTGGTGTTGGAGAAGCCTCTTGAGAGTTCCTCGGACTGCAAGGAGATCCAACCAGTCCATTCTGAAGGAGATCAGCCCTGGGATTTCTTTGGAAGGAATGATGCTAAAGCTGAAACTCCAGTACTTTGGCCACCTCATGGGAAGAGTTGACTTATTGGAAAAAACCCTGATTCTGGGAGGGATTGGGGACAGGAGGAGAAGGTGATGACAGAGGATGAGATGGCTGGATGGCATCACTGACTCGATGGACATGAGTCTGAGTGAACTCCGGGAGTTGGTGATGGACAGGGAGGCCTGGCGTGCTGCGATTCATGGGGTCGCAAAGAGTCAGACACGACTTAGCGACTGATCTGATCTAATATTCCATCATATGTGCTATGCTTAGTCTCTTGGTTGGGTCCAACTCTCTGAGGTCCCATGGTATCCCACAAGGCTCCTCTGTCCATGGAATTTTGCAGGCAAGAATACTGAAGTGCGTTGCCATTTCCTCCCTCGGGAATTTTTCTAATCCAGGGATTGAACCTGCATCTCCCACATTGGCAGGCAGATTCTTTACCCCTAGGGCTACCTTATGTATCACAACTTCTTTATTCATCTTTCAAGGGACATCTAGGTTGCTTCCGTGTCCTGGCTATTGTATATAGTCCTGTGATGAGCATTGAGGTATATGTGTCTTTTTCAGTTATGGAGACCTATAATGTTTTAAAAGAAGTACCATCAACTTGAAGAAACAGAATAATGCAAACTGGACAGAGGTCTTTAGACCCCAAACCTAGCTGGAAACATAGGTTACCTGGCTGCAAACATACGTTATTTTTTATGGAAAAAGAAGGGTGACTGGAATAAAGAGCCCAAAAAGTGGACCAAGAGCTACAGACAGTCTTTACCTGGAAGCAGGGCAGACTCCAATCAAGGAATAGTGTCTCCCTCTCCTTGGGCTTCCATATCAGAATATCATAAATTGAGTGGCTTAATAACAGAACTTTCTCACAGTCAAGGTCAAGTCCAAGGTATGGGCAGATTCAGCTCCTGGTGAGAGGCTGCTTCTTGACTGACAGAGGGCCATTGTTGTGATTTCACATGACACAGAGAGAGAGAAGGAGAAAATGTCAATTATATCGAATCCCATCATGAGAGCTGTGGCCTTATAGCTGGGTTATCTCCCAAAGGCTCCATCTCCAAATTCCATTGCATTAAGGGTTAGGTCTTCAACCTATAAATGGGGCATAGGAGGGGGCACAATTCAGTAGCAACAAATGCCCACTGGATTTCAGAATTTCTATGGACCAAAGCCTGCTGTGTGCCTCCCATTCTCTTCTGTTTGAATGTCAGTATCCTCTAAAGTTATCTCTGTCCCAACAGTGTATGGGGGTGTCTGAGGGGCAGATATTCACAGAGAAGAATGGCACTTGAGAAACTGGACCTGGAAACTTATCTGCACCTGGGCTTGAAGGAGATGACAAAATCTTTAGGCCTTGAGGGGTGAGAGTTTTGAGAGAAGTAGGAATTGATTTTGAATGTGGGAGAAATGCAAATTTTGTAATAAAAAGGTAGATCATGATAAATTAAGGATGTATACTATTCATGTTTTGCTATTTTCATTGTGAGATGGGGTCTATATCTTCTTTTGAATCTGAGGAGTGTCTTTGACTCCATGAATAGCAGTACAATGGAGGTGCCAGTTTCTGACTCAGGTTGTAAAAGAGTGATACCTTAGCCCTACTTTTAAAACACTTGTGCTTAGAACTGAGTTACCATGCAAGAAGGTGAACTGCCTTGACATTTAGTGCATTCCACTAGGGATTCTATGCCTCCTGCAATAATGAGACAGTCATGCCAAACAAAAAGTGGTGACACAGGTCTTCAGATATTCTGTAAAGCACTCATGTATATAAAAAGCATGTTTAAAATTTTCTAAGTTATTGTTCTCAAAGTTCAACCTCCATAACCATCATCTGAGAAATTGTTTTAAATTCAAATTTTTGTATCCACTCCAGACTGATTGAATCAAAAACTCAGGGGTGAGACCAAGAAATCCTTATTTTATCAAGTCTTCTGTTGCCAGTGCTATATAAGTTGAGGGAAGATTGTCTAATACCTTATTATCAAGAGATGCTAATTATCTTAGAAAATTGCAATGTTTATGGTATTAGGCTGTATTATGTAACACACATATATTGGTCTGCTTTTGTGTCCATCTACTTGATAACTTTATAGGCTTAAGTAACTGAATATTTCATTATAATCTCAAATGTAATAGTATCTGGGCATTTGCATATATAAGTATATATTGTTTTATTTTAAATAAGTTATTTTTATTTCTTCTTCAGTTTATAGTTAGGTATACAATGATTTTTAAAAACTGGATGAGGTCATACTGTACTATTTATCTTATTTTAGGATAGATATTCTACAATTATTTGTTTAGAAGATGGTGGAATATTGGATATAATAGGATTAAGAACCACTGTTGTAGGAGATTCATGACAACCCCTAAAGTTAGTGTAGGGAACATTGGAGATACTCTAGATCACCAAATTGACCTCAGAATATGTCTCAATCCCAAATTTCTGATGATAACCCTTGGGCCAGAAGAGCTGATGAAGAAACATTTGAATCTAGAGAGGGGTATTCATACTTTACAAACTGAGCCACCAGTCATAACTCGAAAAAAACCCCAAAATTTTCATAGTTGCTTCAGATTTTTAAAACAAAAGAAACAGAACATTACAAATAAGTTCAAGCTCTTTTTTTCTCTCTGAAATCCTCTTTTCTTCTCTCTTATCTTCTTTCTGTATGGGAAAGTATTATTATAAATTAGATGTGTAGTCAAAATGTATGGTTATACTTTTATAACATATATCAGTTCAGTTCAGTCGCTCAGTCGTGTCTGACTCTTTGCGACCCCGTGGACTGCAGCATGCCAGGCTTTCCTGTCCATCACCAACACCCAGAGCTTGCTCAAACTCATGTCCATCAAGTCGGTGATGCCATCCAACCATCTCATCCTCTGTCATCCCCTTCTCCTACTGCCTTCAGTGTTTCCCAACATCAGGGTCTTTTCCAATGAGTCAATTCTTCACATCAGGTGGCCAAAGTATTGAAGTTTCAACTTCAGGATCAGTCCTTGCAATGAATATTCAGGACAGATTTCCTTTAGGACTGACTGGTTTGATCTCCTCGCAGTCCAAGGGACTCTCAAGAGTCTTCTCCAACACCACAGTTCAAAAGCATCAATTCTTTGGCACTCAGCTCTTTATGGTCCAACTCTTACATCCATACATGTAAGCTTCATGTGATTTTTATATTTACTTAACTGATAGCATTCTGGAGATAACAGTCTGCAATTTGCTCTTTCCATTCTCTTATGTTATGAAGGTTTACTCAGAATATTTACAGATTTAGTCCATTTTTTCAAGCTTATGTGTATTATTTCATCCTACCACTCTACCACAGTTTTTCAAACCTTCACCTTTTAAAAGGTAAATATCCTTAATACACACGCATGCACACACACACACACACACAACCCTTAGTATATATAAAAAATGCATGTATGTGTATATATGTGTATGTATCTGTATGTCCCACTTCTAGATTAGTCTTTTACATGTTTCTGTAATCTATTATTATTTCAAAGACTAGATTTTTTTGGTAAACATTACTTTTCTTTTTGCTTGACTGTTTTCTAATACTGATAGTGTCTCTTCTCATCTTTATTATTGGCTTCTTCTTTCTTTATTTCCATTTTCTATCTTCTTTATGTGTAATTCATTTATTTAAAATTTTACTTTTTCAAGAAAGGCATTCTAGGAAATACCATTCAAGTTACTACATTAGTTCCATCACTGAAGTCTCAGAACATCATTTCTATTGTTATCCAGTTTAAATATTTCACAGTTTTTATTGTGGTTTTCTCTTCAATCCATTTTTTAGCGGGATGTATTACATATTGGGCAAGGTGCATTAACAATGCAATACTAATTCTTCAGGATTTGTCTAATAGAGCATCTCAACCATGAATAGATTGCAGGAATGTCAATGTACTGATTTCTTCAGCTCTTGACACAGACAAGTGGAACTTGGAAGAGACAGCCTCAAGGTAGTAAAATTGGGGAGCACAGACTTTATGGTGTGGTGTTACATGGGTATTTATGTCATTGTTTTTGCTTTATATATTTTAGGACGATGTTGTGGAAGGCTTACCAATTAATGATTGATTAATTTCCTTAGTGGAGTAGGAAGTGGCCACCCACGACTGAGCACACACACACACACACACACACACACACAATCTCCTTAGTGGATTATTCCTCTTAGTTTTATGAGATTCCACTCTGTCCTTATTAATGACTTTTATCTTAAATTCCCTTTTATTTGTTATTCATATTTCTCTACCAACATTCTTTTGGTAAATATTTTGTTCAGTCTACATTTTCATCCATTTGTTTTCAGTTTACTTGTATAATGTTGCTTTTAGTGTGTTATATATTATTCAAACCAGAATTTTTGAGAATATGTGAAAGTGAAAGTCACTCAGTCCTGTCTGACTCTTTGCAACCCTATGGGCTATATAGTCCATGGAATTTTCTAGGCCAGAATACTGGAGTGGGTGGCCTTTCCCTTCTCCAGGAGATCTTCCCAACCCAGGGATCAAACCCAGGTTTCCCGCATTGCAGACGGATTCTTTACCAGCTGAGCCACAAAGGAAGGATGCTATTAATAATTAAGCTGGGACAGCTAGGTGAAATCCATGATGGTTCTGAGCAAACTGGGATGTGTAAACTTACTTTTAAACAGAATATAACTGGATTTTATTTGTACTCAGTTAGGATATTCTGCCTTTTAGGGAAGATTTAATGCATTTATACTTTTTGTAATTATTGCCATATTTGGATCATTGTTATAACTTAATTTGTATTTTAGGTATAATTATTGAAGTATACAATTATATAATGATTCCTTTCCTCCCTTCCTGCCACCCCCACCACCAAATTTACTCTTTTCTTGCTTTTCCATTTTGACAAGATTTCTTTCTTTTGTCTTCTGAGAGACTACCTATTTTACTCAACTTTTAAAATGATGGTTTATCTTAAATTTTAACTTGCATATTCAGCTGAAAGATGTTCGTTGTTGTTCAGTATCTTTATGCCTCTCTCCTATAGAATATCTATAATAATACAAGGTTCTTAGAAAAATTTAACTGTGATTTATCTTATGTTATTGTTGTCTTGTATTTTAATTCCAACTTTTAAAAAATATTGCCTCTCCATTTCATCATGAACATATTTTATGGCCCATACTTCTTTATGTGTACCAACAAGCTTTAGCATGTCTTTATTTCTTCCATTCTTTTTTTCTGGTTTCAACTTACTTCTTGTTGAATCACCTGTTTAAGTATGTTTTTTAACAAAGGCCTACCAAATCATAAACTCTTCATCTATGTATATTTGAAAATGTCTGGATTTTATTTTACAAAGTAAGCATTATAATTTTTAATCAATTTCATAAATGAGGAGACTGAACCACTGATTGGATAAGCTACCAACAATGAATGCCAGCATAATAGAATAGTAAACACTGAGGGACAATAGCTGCTTCTTTAAAATTCTATCCTTAGCTGACATCCACTAATGCAAAATATGTTATCTAATTATCTTATTTTCTGTGATAATGAACCTCTTTGGTAAATTAAAAATCAATTATTTGATATTTTGCTTATGCATTTTGATAGGTCTGGGTATGTACTTATTTTTCTTATCCTGCTCATGACTTGGTGAACTTCTTCAAGTTGGGAGTCATTCTTCTCCATCTCTCTGGACCATGAGCACCTTTCTCTAATTCTGTTTCCTCCTTCATTAACTCTTCCTGCTGGGCCCCTGGACCGCCCCAGCCATCCTTTATGTCTCTATATAGTGAATTCTGGGAAATGTCCTTGGATCAGTCTTTGACTTTTTTTCGCGTCTGTTTTCCTTGTATCTATTCTCGTGCTCCACTCTCTCAATGATATTTCTTGTTTCAATTTATAAATGTGTTTAGGTTAACTCTTCAGGTGTGAGTTGCTCAAACCCTCCGCATTCCCAAGAAAGGCCTGACTTCAGAACTGGCTCTTGGACAGCTCCTGGAAGTTGAGCTCTTTGAGTCTTGGAATATTCTTTCTGATAAGAGCACTTTTGTGGTCTTGGGCCACATAGTACCAGTTTAACTGATAGTTTATGCTAATGAATATAATTTTTGGTAAATCATATTCTCAGTTTTTTTTTTTTCCCCCCTCTGTGGAACTGGAGTCTGAGAAGCTAAGTCCTGCAGTTGCCTACATGACTGATACCCAATAAAAATCTTGAACATGAGGCTCAGGGGAGCTTCAGGTGTGTCATCTCATGTCGCTGTTGGTATAAGTAAGTGAATCTGTGGGACTCTGCTGGAAGAGCACATCTGGAGGCTTGAGTCTGGTGTCTCCTGGACTTCACCCTTGGTGCCTTACTGATTTTAATCTGTTTCCTTTTGCAATTAAAAAAAAAACCCCATAACTATGAATATAGCAGCTTTATGAGTTCTTCAAGTGAAACATCAAACCTAAGAGTGGTCTGGAGGAGTCCTGACACACAAAATAAACAGTTGACACTTAAACAATGTGGGGCTTGAGGGGATTACCCTTGAAGCAGTTGAAAATTCACATTATAGTTTATAATCAACCCACCTTATCCCCAGTTCCTCTGTATCCAGTGTTCTGCATCTGCAGCACATCCAACCAACTGCATATATCACTGAAAAAACTCACATATAAGTGAATTCAAATCCATCTCATTCTACGGTCACTGTATTTCTCTTGCCAAGTATTCCATTTTAGTCATTTTCAAATAGTCTTTTTTCACTCTTCTATGCGAAAACATTGTTTCTATTCCTTTATTTTGCAAAGTATTTTAAATGTACTTATTTGAAGATTCTTTCTGATTTTCAAAAATGACTTTTTGTTCTTTGCGTGCAAAATTTCCCTCTTGCCGAGCCTACTGATGCTCTCCCACATTTTCCTAGAATGCAGGCATGTAACAGTCAGCCACATCCTCAGCTCCAGTTGATTCCATGGGCAGTATACTTGGGTCTGGGGAAGCACTTCTAAGGGGTAGATTTAAACTTACCTACATTAGATTCACATGGGTTCCTCTGATTTTGGACCAGTTTTCATAATAAATTTTCTGTTTAGTGTTAATTAGATTTAAACACATAAAGAATAAGTGAGGTTCTGATATCTTTTATTCTTAATTTTTCAAACATTTAAAAATTACTTAATACTTATTTATTCCTGGCTGTGCTGGGTGTTCATGGCTGTCTGTGCAGGCTTTCTGTGTTTGTGGGGAGCTACTCTTCACTGCGGTGTGTGGGATTCTCACTGCAGTGGCTCCTCTCTGCAGACACAGGCTCCAGGTGCATGTGCTCAGTAGTTGCAGCACGCGGGCTCAGCAGTTGCCGCTCACAGGCTCTAGGGTGCGGGCCCAGTAGTTGTGGCGCAGGGGCTCGGTTGCTCCAAGGCACATGGAACCTTCCCAGACCAGGGGCGGAAGTTGGGTCTCCTACACTGGCATGTGGATTCGCAGCCACTGTGCCACCAGGGATGTCCCTGATATCCATTTATTAAAATCTTTTCCCCTCTTTACTGCTCTGAGTTTTAGCAAACATTCTTACTACTTTTCCAGGCTAGTGGGTAGCATTTAAAGTTTTTTTCTAATCTTGTTTCATGGGTTTAATAAAAGGAGGGAAAGGATGTATAAAATTTTGTCACTTCCTCCTATGTTCAATCACACTGTTTTAGTGTTTAATGTACTGAAATAATTCTGCCATAAGTCATTTTATCCTATGTTCAAGTGTCTTGAATCCTCAGATTAGTTACTTGTCCAATGTACTTGTAAAATAAATTGTTTGTGATTCACTTTGTATTTTCCTATATTATCTGAATGGCATCTTTTAGTGCCAGTTTTCCTCCCTTTCTGTTTTATGTTGAAAACTGTTAACATATACAGGTTTTATATATGATTGCAGCCATGAAATTAAAAGATGGTTACTCCTTGGAAGGAAAGTTATGACCAACCTAGATAGCATATTCAAAAGCAGAGACATTACTTTGCCAACAAAGGTCCGTCTAGTCAAGGCTATGGTTTTTCCAGTGGTCATGTATGGATGTGAGAATTGGACTGTGAAGAAGGCTGAGCACCAAAGAATTGATGCTTTTGAACTGTGGTGTTGGAGAAGACTCTTGAGAGTCCCTTGGACTGCAAGGAGATCCAACCAGTCCATTCTAAAGGAGATCGATCCTGGGTGTTCTTTGGAAGGAATGATGCTAAAGCTGAAACTCCAGTACTTTGGCCACCTGATGCAAAGAGTTGACTCATTGGAAAAGATTCAATGCTGGGAGGGATTGGGGGCGGGAGGAGAAGGGGACAACAGAGGATGAGATGGCTTGATAGCATCACCGACTCGATGGACGTGAGGCTCAGTGAACTCCAGGAGTTGGTGATGGACAGGGAGGCCTGGCGTGCTGCGATTCATGTGGTCGCAAAGAGTCGGACACGACTGAGCGACTGAACTGAACTGAACTGAACTGAATGCATGCATAGGTGGGACTCCTTTGTGTGTAGAATCAGGAGAATCAAAGTTATCAAGAAGACACCAATATGCTGTTTTCTGGGGGGACCACTCTTGAAATGACTTTTGTCTATCTTAGTTTCTTCTGAATCCAGGGCTAAATCTTATTTTTATAAGAATTCTTTATTCATAGCCCAGTTAGAAATATAAAGAGAGTACTGTTTACTAGAGTCCAAAGAATTTGTATGCCTAATCCCTCAAGAATGTGAATAGTTAATTATAAATATGGTTGGAGATCAGAAGTACAGATGTGACAGAGCTATTTAAAAAGGGAAAGATATTCGTTAAAGAAAAGAATGAAGAAATGGATAAAATGTTAATAAATTCTTTATATCAGATACCATGGAGAATGATAGGTAGGCAGAAATTCAGTAGATTTCCTGAAAAGAATATCAGAAATTCTTATACAGCAAGCAAGCAATATTAAAAAAGGAAGTTACAATGCCTGAGGATTGCAAAAACTCTAAGCAGTGGCATGGTTGCAGAGCTTTAATTGAAGTGATGAACAATATAAGCAGATCTTTAGAAATAAATCTATAACTTCATGAAGAAGAAAAATATAAATGAAAAGGACAAATGTTTATTTTTGCTGAGATTTCAAGAGGCTTCAGTACTATTCAGTTTAAAATTTAGTATGAGGAACAAGTATATTTTAGAGTGTTTTTCTGTAAGTACACCACTTTTCCAGTTCTTGTACCCTTTTTATGGGTGATAGCAGTTGTCTTATTATCTCTCAAGCATGTGAAAATAAAGGAAAGAAATATTAGTAAGACTTGTCAATAGGACATTGACATAATGTGTTTATTTTTCTACCTGAAAGAGTAGATGTCATTCCAAGTTTGTGGATGTGTGGCTGTGAAAAAAAACCTTAAAAACATAGCTCATTTCTTGCATTGTTTCTAAAATGCTATGCTTAACTATTTATCCAATGGTTTTGCTAACCAGATCTTTACTAATGAATATGGTGTGAAATTAGTAGGAACCATTAGGTGAAAGGAAGATCATAACTTTGGAAAATAGAAATTAAAATTTACATGTGTATATTACAGAAAAAAAATACATAGCTTTCTTTCATTGGATATTTTCCCATGTTGACCAACACCTGCATTTTGTTCCTATCTGCTCTACCTTTTTCCTGTAAGCAGATTTCCAGTGCTTCTTGTTGTCATTCAGTCACTAAGTTGTGTCCGACTCTTTGTGACCCCATGGACTGCAGCACTCCAGGCTTCCCTGTCCTCCACTATCTCCCAGAGTTTGCTCAAAGTCATGTCCACTGAGGCAGTGATGCCATCCAACCATCTCGTCCTCTGTTGCCCCCTTTCCTCCTGCCCTCAATCCTTCTCAGCCTCAAGATCTTTTCCAATGAGTTGACTCCTCGTATCAGGTGGCCAAAATATTGGAGCTTCAGTGTCAGTCCTTCCAGTGAAGGTTGGTTTCCTTTAGTGGTAGTAATAGTATTAGTCGCTCAGTCGTGTCCGACTCTTTGTGACCCCATGGACTGTGGCCCTCCAGTCTCCTCTGTCCATGGGATTCTCCAGACAAAAATACTGGAGTGGATTGCCATTGCCTTCTCCAGAGGATCTTTCGACCCAGGGATTGAACCTGGGTCTCCTCCATTGCAGGCAGATTCTTACCATCTGAGCTACAGGGAAGAAGATCCTTTAGGATTTCCTTTGAAGAAGAAGTGAAGTGAAGTCACTCTGTCATGTCCGACTCTTTGCGACCCCATGGACTATAACCTGCCAGGCTTCTCCATCCATGGGATTTTCCAGGCAAGAGTACTGGAGTGGGTTGCAGGATTATCCTATTGCATTCTGCCATTTACCTTGTTCCTTCAAGTGTCCTTCACTAATTTATTATGTAACTCCAGCAGATCTCATCTTCTTGTTTGTACCTTTCTCAATTTATAATGTAAAAGACTTTGTCTTTTATTGAATATGTTTACTTGCATACCCAGATTCTGTTCTAGCTTCCCTGATGTCAGTCATTTCTCTTCCTCTTAAGCCCTCTTCACCTACTTTCTGGAAGAAAATCCTTGAAATAATGTTAAAAATAATAAGAGATCCATAGTAACCACAGGGTTTTGATCTCTTATTATTTTTTAAATGACCCAATCAAAAAATGGGCCAAAGAACTAAATAGACATTTCTCCAAAAAAGACATACAGATGGCTAACAAACACATGAAAAGATGCTCAACATCACTCATTATCAGAGAAATGCAAATCAAAACCACTATGAGGTACCATTTCACACCAGTCAGAATGGCTGCGATCCAAAAGTCTACAAATAATAAATGCTGGAGAGGGTGTGGAGAAAAGGGAACCCTCTTACACTGTTGGTGGGAATGCAAACTAGTACAGCCACTATGGAGAACAGTGTGGAGATTCCTTAAAAAACTGGAAATAGAACTGCCTTATGATCCAGCAACCCCACTGCTGGGCATACACACTGAGGAAACCAGAAGGGAAAGAGACACGTGTACCCCAATGTTCATCACAGCACTGTTTATAATAGCCAAGACATGGAAGCAACCTAGATGTCCATCAGCAGATGAATGGATAAGAAAGCTGTGGTACATATACACAATGGAGTATTACTCAGCCATTAAAAAGAATACATTTGAATCAGTTCTAATGAGGTGGATGAAACTGGAGCCTATTATACAGAGTGAAGTAAGCCAGAAGGAAAAACATAAATACAGTATACTAACGCATATATATGGAATTTAGAAAGATGGTAACAATAACCCAGTGTACGAGACAGCAAAAGAGACACTGATGTATAGAACAGTCTTATGGACTCTGTGGGAGAGGGAGAGGGTGGGAAGATTTGGGAGAATGGCAATGAAACATGTAAAATATCATGTAGGAAACGAGTTGCCAGTCCAGGTTCGATGCATGATGCTGGATGCTTGGGGCTGGTGCACTGGGACGGCCCAGAGGGATGGTATGGGGAGGGAGGAGGGAGGAGGGTTCGGGATGGGGAACACATGTATACCTGTGGCGGATTCATTTTGATGTTTGGCAAAACTAATACAATTATGTAAAGTTTAAAAATAAAATAAAATTAGAGAAAAAAAAAGAAAAAAAAATAATAAGAGATCCAATTAGATAATTGGATCATATGAATCTACATATATGATCAAATTGCATAGAACTAAATACACACATATATATGCAAATCTGAATATCTTCTAAGTGTGTTTACTTATAAGATTGAGGATTATATCATTGTAACTTTCCCGGGTATGATATTGTGCTATAGTTATATAATTACAGCTCTAGTATAGCTATAGTTACCTTTGGAGGACACTAGAAAAAAGTCCACAGAATCTCTGTATTTTTTCTTAAAACTGCATGTGGATGCATGAGTGCTAAGTTGCTTCAGTTATGTACAACTCTGTGATCCCATGGACTGTAGTCTGCCAGGCTCCTCAGTCCATGGGATTTCCCAGGCAAGACTACTCGGGTGGGTTGCCATGCCCTCCTTCAGGAGATCTTCCTGACCCAGGGATTGAACCCATGTCTCTTATGTCTCCTGCATTGGCAGATGGGTTCTTTACCACTAGCACCACCTGGGAAGCACCCTTATAATTGCATATGAGTCTATAATTATTTCAAAAGAAAAAGTTTTTCAAAAAGGCATATAAGTAGAAACATGATTGAGTATTTTGAGTTTCACCTTGTTTCTTCTACTAAGTTAGTAATTTGGACAAGATTACAAATATATCATCTAGCACCTCATAGCCCCACATGTTTTGAGTACAGCAAATTAAATGTTATATGCATTATTTTTCAATCATTCATTAATTCATTTTGTCAGTCAAATCTTTATCAAACAGCTATTATGAACCAAGCACTCTTGTAGGCACTGGAGTTAACATGCAATGAAATTTTTCTTGGATTTAATGAAATGTATTTTCCTGAATGAGGAGTATTTGTGGTTTACTACTAAGAGTTTCTGAGTTTATAATTTCTGTTGGCTCATATTTGCAAGCTGCTTCATTGGTATCTTCTTATTTTTTGCCATGATACATGTGAGTGCACTCCAGTTCTTTCTTTCTTTTTTTTTTTTTTTTGAGTCATTGTTTTCAGGTAAAGAAATCTCCAGCTTAAAAATAAGTATTGAAACCCCTAAAGGTTTCAGAAGGTGAAAGAACATGGCTAGCTATCTTGTGATAGAGCCGCAGTATTGATGAACCAGCAGAAATGTTCCATTTGAAAAGGCCTGTGATAAACCAAGTGACTTACCTCACAGTTGGACTGGAGATCTTCAAACAAAGCTGTGTAGCTAAATCACAATTGATAAGAGATGGAATTTAAATTCTTAAGGGATCACTAACTCTATCTCTATCACTAAATGCTCTCACTGTTTCATCCCTGGATATATCTGGCATATGTTAAACTTAAACTGGATCATGGGAAATAGTTTTAATTCTGTTTTTATCTCAGTGGTGTACTTGGGGGAATAAAAAGAAAGGAAAATGTCAAAATAGCTTTTTTCTAACTGAAGACATTGACTTGTATTTCCATGTGTGTGGGCATGTATCATGAAATGAGAAACTAAAGCTTCAAAAATTATAGTATGGTTCCAGTTGTGACAAAGATTCTGCTCTTTGCTATTTCAGATTTTCTCTTTTCATTACACAAAATGAGCTGGAATTTGTTTTCCTTATTTTTTTCAGCTTCTGCTTTGTAGAGTATTTTTGCTGTGATAAGGAAAACCAATGTGTAGAAATACAATGATAACATTGCTAACTTTACAAACATTGGGCCGTCAAAAATATGGGATTTTGCACATGCTAGAGAAGGCAAGAAATGACATTTGATGTAAATTCTATGAGTCTCATTCATTAGAATTTTCTTTCTTAATCACTATTAAGGACTATGAGATTTGAGATATCTCAAGTCTCATATCCTCTGTGTCTCCCTTACTTCTACAGAAACTGTAGACTAGTTGTTCATGCTGAATACGTCTCATGTCTAGAGTTGACCTGCTCTAACGTGCATAGCCGTGACTCTGACCTCAAGACTCTTATTCCTCCACTCTGTCATTTTATTCCCTTTTACAAACCTTCTAATTGGGCTCCTTCCTTTGTTTCCTCTATAGGATTGCATGTTCAGTTTGAATTTTTTTTTGAACTGATTTCATCAAAAATTTCCTTTGTCTTTCAAGGAAACTCTCCCTATAGATCCAAAACACTGCAAAATTACTTAGTCTGGTGGGGAAAGACATATAAGGGGTTGGATCAATGGCACTAGGAACTCACAGTTTTTAGTCTCAGTGGTATCCTTAACACCAAACTCTTTTATTTCACTTGTCTGTATTCACAACTTTGGAATTCTCCTCCGATCTTCCCTAAAGTGATTTGACAAGGACTGCTGCCCTTAAGACTATGTTTGTTTGATGAATGGATATGGCATATCTCCACATTTTGTGAGAATGTATCTTGAAAGCTGCTTTGGAAAGAAAATATGGTAAGAAATCATTTTGTTTCCAAAAAAGCCAGTCTGTAACCTGTGGTTCTCCTCCTCTGTCCCTCAACTCCGGACTGCATTTACAACTGAGCTTTGAAGAACCAGCTGCTGAAAGTGATAAATCAGCAGCTGAAAATGATGAATGAGAGACTCATTGTAGCGCAAAGTGAAATATAGGTGCTTTTCAACAATGTTAGATTGGTTACTGGACATGGGAAAGAGTGGTGACTACTGGTCAAATGTATGAATATATATATTATAGTAGCAATTATGCTTACCTATTTGAATTCTATTTGAAATCCTCTTATTACTATAACATCAGGTATTTTATTTTGAGGAGCATTACTAACAATAAATCAGAACCAACATTTATGGAGTGCCAATTAAGTGCCAAGCCAAGTGCTAGGCTGGGGAGCATTAGCTTTGAAATGCTTAGTTGTGATCTCCAAGCACCACTTATGGAAAATTATGATCTGCTTTGTAAATTATTGCACAATCTTTAGATACAACAGGCATTCTGAATTTTAAAATCTATTTGTAATATTTCTAGTGTGGTTTATGCTTACTCAAGTGGAATATTTTTCAGCTTGTTCCTTTCCAAGTGCTACTTACACACTTGTCATTCAAGGCTCCTTTCACTCTGATTTTGATTTATTCAATTTGCCAGTGTTCCCTGGTTACTAGTCCATGTAATGGTCTGTTCATTTGTACATAAACATTTATACAAGATGGAAAAGTTGAAGTAATTTAAATTTAGTCCATTATTTTTTTTTTCCAATGTGAATTGTGTCAGTATACTACTTCAGTGAGAGGTTATTCATTGGTTTACTCTCTGCTTTTTTATAGTTTCCAGGCATGTTTAATATCTGTGATTAACTGAATTTTTCAGGTTAACATCTGCATTTAATCACACGTTATTACCCGTTTCCTAGACTGGTCAGTGTAACATTTCAATCACTCCTTCCTTCTTTCTCCACCCGTGTAGTAAAAGATTCAAAGTCACTTATACTTTCTCTCTTTCACAGCCATAGAGCTGCACTTAAATAATATTTAAGAAAGTTATATTTCTTTTGAAGTGGTCACAGGAAGCATATGCTTAGTGTATATAAACAGAGAGTTGAGGCACTAATTTTGGAAGGCTTGGCTGATTTACAGAACTCTTGTATCTACATAGAAACATTTTTCTTCAGAGAGAAATGAAAGGCTCTTTTGGGCTCCAATACCCACAGAGCTCCTGTACACGGCATTGAAACTCAACGAGCAGTCTTCTTTCAGTTTCACTTTACCCTGTATTTTTGGTGTGGCTCAACAAACTTCTGAGAGGTCTCTGTTTAAGCTTAAACACTCCTTGTCTCACTTCCCCGGTTCTTTAACTTTTCAAAGTCATTTGATCATGGAGAATAAAACCTTAAGGATTAGCCATACTTCAGGTAAAGGGGGAAATGGCTCCATTACAGTTATTTTATTCCCCACTACCCCACCAGTGAACATGATCATTCAAAGTGATTCTCCCATTTTTCTCTGAGTTCTCCAGAAACCTGTCATAAATGATTCAATTTAAGGAAGAAAAATATAGTAAAGCAGAACAACTAAATATGCGGTAATGTCTGGCTACTATTTTTGGCAAAACTTGACCTAACCCAGGAATTTGCCTCTCTTCCAAAATTAGGTGTTTTTGTTGGGGAGGGTGAGAAGGGGTAAGACAAAAGCAGCCATGCTGGGATTTTAATTTATTGAAAGCTAGGATGGGAACAATATTCTCCATTTTTTTTTAAGTATGGATGGTATTGGACTATGATTAAAAATTATGAAGGGAATCTGAAAATTTCATTCATTTATCTGGTTGAATACGTCTCTAAGGGCTTTCCTGGTAGCTCAGTTGGTAAAGAATCTGCCTACAATGCAGGAGACTTCCTGCAGTGTAGGAGACCTGGGTTCGATCCCTGGGTTGGGAAGATCTCCTGAAGAAGGAAATGGCAACCCACTTCAGTGTTCTTGCCTGGAGAATCCCATGGACAGAGGAGCCTGACAGGGTATATATAGTCCATGGGTTGCAAAGAGTTGGATGCAACTGAGTGACTAACATTTACTTATTTATACATCCCTAAGTCATTCTGATACATTTAATGATGAGCATGATCACTGTTATTCTAGGATATTTTTAGGGCCAGTATATGTAAAGGAGCACATAATGACTGAAATCAATCCCATTACAAATAGTCAAATAGAACCTCATTACCTTTCTCAACTCACTTAAAAACAACAGAAATCATGTGCCTACTATGTGCAAGCCCTTTATTGCCTTGAAGTCAGGAGTGACTTCTTGTTCCTCATTTTACCATCAATGTCAACCACACTGATGATTGGTAGATACCCAAAGTTCAGATGAGACTGGATAGTGTTTGGGACCTGTTAACAAAGAATCTTCAAACTGTTTCCGTTTTAGGTTACCAATTTGTGTCATCGTGTTTAGTGATGCATCTCCTCCTGTCAGTTCAGTGCTCATCACCTTCAATCCTGCATGGAAACAAAACAAAACAAAAAAGGACATAGGTTAAGTTCTCAGTATCACCACTTTTTGTTTTCTTGAATCCCAGCCTTCATTTTTCATGACCTGTGTCCTTACCCAGTTCAAGTAACTGCTCTCTGCCTTTCAAGGTTCAAGTGGCTGTGAATAGTATGTGGAAAGAATGTCAACATTCACCAGGCATGCGGGCCAGTGGTGCCTCAGGGGATCTTGGAGAGCAAGTGGGGATGAATTTTGCATTGAGGTTATATGGAAGTCCTGGAGCACAGAAAGTGTGTGGAATGAGAGACCTGGAGAATTCATCCTGTGTTTGGTGAACGAAGGAATAGGGCGTGGATTTGCAATTACATGGACGTGGAACACTAGAGCACAGTTCTCCAGGAGCTGAATCTAAGCCCTTCTAGTCCGTGTGACCCAGAAGCAGGAGACCTTCTGGGAAGAAAAGCCCAGGGTGGTTCTTTATGTGACCATTTAATCACCTGAAACCATGTGAACCAGGATCACATGTAGAGTTGACTTCTGTGTCCCTGTGGACATGCTCTTCATTCATGTATCCTTTCCCAGTGAATTCAAATACAGGCTCAGATCTTCTTCAACCTAGGATTCTAGGTAGTAACTACCAGTGAAGTCAGGCTTGGATTTTAGAAATAAAACCAACCCCTGACCTAATAATAGATCATTTCAGTGGCAACGGAAAACACCTCTTGCTCCTATTTTGATTTGCTCTTGTACTTTCCCAACAAAATTCCCCGAGCTGCATTATTAGAGAAATGCAAATCAAAACTACAAAGAGATATCACCTCGCACCAGTCAAAATGACCATTATCAACAAGTCTACAAACAATAAATGCTGGAGAGGGTGCGGAGAAAAGGGAACTCTTTTGTACTGCTGGTGGGAATGTAATTTGATACAGCCACTATGGAAGACAGTATGGAGATTCCTTGAAAAACTAGGAATAAAACCACTATATGACCCAGCAGTCCTACTCCTAGGCATATTCCCTGAGGAAACCAAAATTGAAAAAGACACATGTACCCCAGTGTTCACTGCAGCACTGTTTTCAATAGCTAGAACATGGAAGCAACCCAGATGTCCATCGACACATGAATGGATAAAGAAGCTGTGGTACATATTTACAATGGAATATTACTCAGCCTTAAAAAGGAACACATTTGAGTCAGTTCTAATGAGGTAGATGAACATAGAGCCTATTATACAGAGTGAAGTAAGTCATAAAGAGAAAGATAAATATCATATACTAATACATATATATGGAATCTAGAAAGATGGTACTGATGAAATTATTTGCAGGGCAGCAATGGAGAAACAGATATAGAGAACAGATTTATGGACCTGGGGGAAGGAGGGTAGGAAGGAGAGGGTGAGATGTATGGAGAGAGTAACATGGAAACTTACATTGCCATATATAAAATAGATAGCCAATGGGAATTTGCTGTATGACTCAGGGAACTCAAACAGGGGCTCTGAAACTACCTGGAAGGGTGGGATGGGAAGGGATGTTCAAGAGGGAGGGGACATATGTATATCTATGGCTGATTCATGTTGATGTTTGGCAGAAATAAAAAAAAATCTGTAAAGCAATTATCCTTCAATTAAAAAATAAACAAATTAAAAAAAGAAAAGTCCAGCTCCATATGGATGAAACTAAAAAAAAAAAAAAAAGTGAAAATACGATCATGAAAAAACAAATTCCCCGAGCCCGTCTCTGCACAGATATGCCATGTTTTCATTGATAGGAAACACAATCATCCTCTTAACCGTTAGAAAATGTATACTGAAACTTACATATTCTTCCAGCTTTGTTCCTGTCTGTTCCCCCTTCATGTATTCTGTCTTCCCCTTATGCTCATGTGTCCTCTAGGGCACTTATGTGAAACGAACTTCTCTCTGAACTGTTACTTGCATGGTCTGCCCTCCTGTTTTTCTGTCTCCTGAAGCTCTGGTCCAGACCTGCTGCATCCACGTATTGACCAAATATTTTCCTCTTAATCTTCAGCAGCCTGACTCCCATCCCTCTGCACTGTTCTACTGGCACTACTGCTGTTTTTCCCTTTATTGAGGACTAGCAGTGGTCCAGGAGTTGTGGTTAAATATCATATCTCACCATTTAATCACTTAAAAGACAGCTCTAGGGGGTCAGTGCTAGCAACTAGGTATAGAGATTCATTTAGTAAATGGAATAAGGAGGAATTAGCTCTGGCATAATTGTAATACCAATGTCTTTAAATGCCTAAAAGTCCACTTTTATTTATTTACCTTTCTTCTACTCTTTATGTCCCTCAATCCAACACTGTCTAAAAGAACTTTCTGTCATGACAGATTACTGAATTCTATATCTGCAGTATTTTCTTATGGAAGTCATCTGCCACATGTGGTGTTAAGCCATTTGAAATGTGACTAATACAACCGAGGAACTACATTTTAAATTTTATTTAAGTTTAAATGGGCACATGTAGCTAGTGGCCACCCTCTCGGACAGCGCATCTTCAATTCTTCAACGTCATTAGACCTTGTCGGTAACTTCTTCTGTGTACACTTTGCTTTTCCTCAACTGCAGGGATCATGATCTCATGATTATTTGTTGTTTTCTACTCTCTTTGGGGGTTCTTTCCATCCTTCAGTTTCCTATATGTGGGTTGTTCCCAAGTTTCTTTCTCAAGCCTCTTCTTTTCCTACCTTTTACCCTTGGCATTAACACTCATTCTCATGTCTTTCAATAATTTCTTAAGATGAATGACCAAAATTTTTCCTTTCAGTCACAATCCTTCTTAGATTATTTTAGACAATTTTTAGGTTTTGTACTGAACGTTGCTACTTGGATGTATCACTGTCTCCAAGTATGTGACAAAAACAGGAGTAATCTTCCTTTTCAAAGTTGTTTGTAACATATTCCCTGTTTTTATTCAAATCCTTCAGATTTAAAACTTCTAATTCTTCTTGGTATCATTTTTATTTGACCCTGTGTGAAATCATTTGCTAAGTTTTATTGATTCTATCTTGCAAACATCTCAAGTTTATTCCTACCTCTTTCCCAGATGCAGTTTCATTTCTGAGATTCAACTATAAAGGCTCTCAGAATGATTTCCCTGGAATATTATAATAATTCTCTAAATGGCTTCTCTGCATCCAGCCTTCATTGATTCAATTTATTCTCTCTACTGCTATCAAATGAATCTTTTTGAAGTCTTGCTCTGAACATTCATTTTCATGCTTGTAAAACTTTGAGGGCTTCTGATTTACTCCAATTAAATCTCATGCATTTCATTCTGGATTTTGGCTCCATTACTCTCTCAATTTTCACATCTATTTCCTCTTCCCCATGGAAGCTTTCTAGTCTTTTTGGTTAGAAAAAGCATCTCTTCTTTCTTCATATCTCATAGTAATATTGCTTTCTGTCTTGCTGTATTTTTATTTACATGCACATCTTGCAACTTCCATTAGCTCCTTAAGTGTAGAACATTGTTTTATTCACATCTGTAATCCCCATGATACCTAAAATGATATGATGACTTCCAAATCTGGAATTTATCTAATTTTAATTCAGTTCTTAACTTAAAAAAATTTTTTTTTACTTCTATCATACCAGACACTCTTTAATCTTTGTGAATACAAGGTGAAAAAGGACCTACTTGTCTGTTATAAGTATTTCAAAATATAGTAAGAAAGACATTCTAAGAATTATTTTAAAATAAAGTATTATGCATATAGCATTAAATTTATGTTAATATGTTCTAGGTACAGTCTGGCACAAAGGAAGGAGTAATCAAATCTGAATGGGTGACTTAAAGAAATTTTAGCACACCAAGATATCTTGAGAGATCTAGATGTTAAAGTCCTTGAAGGAAGAATTTACCCAAAAGTGTGAAGATGGCAGAGCACCCAAGGAGCATGAAAACTTTGAGCACTGACCTAGAGGTATGAAATGGCATGACATTTATTGGAAAATTACAAGTGTTTCTGAGTGTCTAGAACACAAGGTAATTGATACATAAAGAAGTTAGAGGAGTAGAAAGGGAAAATGTAGGAATTTAAGCTTTAACTTGTAGCATACAAGAAGAATCTTGTATGTCATCCTGAGAACTTTCAACTTTCTACTGGAGGGGAGCCATTAGGAGTTTTAGCTAGGGGAAATAACATTTTTAGATTTGCTTTTCAGAAATTTCTTTCTGGGAGGAGAATGGAAGGATTCAGTATTAGAAGCAGCAGGGTGGTTCAAGAAGTTGTTGTGATACTGCAGGCAAGAGAGATAAAGCCCTAAATTAAGGTCATGGCAGAGAGGATGAGGATAAAGAATCCAATAAATGGTGGATGGAGGGTAATGGAATTAATGAAGGGAACATATTCTAAGGAGGAAATCTTTCGGCAAGCAAGGGTATGAACTCATTCATTCCTTAAAGTTTTGGACTTGCTGAACTTATGGGGTTTCTAGACCATCCAGGCTGAAGTGTCCACGAGGCAGCTAAACAAAGAAGTATGGGTGTCAGGAGAGCCATCGGATATGGAGATGTAATTTGAAGTTATTGGCTTTTAGGTGAGAATATAAATGTTTTTCCAAATTCTGCTTTGGGATAGGATGCAATGACAAATAAGCCTAACATCTTTTCAGTGATTTGTCATATTTTTTCTGTGTTGTGAAGAAAAAGATTCATATTTAAAGAAACTAATTTCATCTCTCCTGATCTAGGCTAAATAAGAAAGGAAGGGATAAGTTGTTTTTATTTTTTTTTTTAATTTTTTTTATTCAATTTTAATTAAAAAAAAAATTATACATGTGTTCCCCATCCTGAACCCTCCTCCCTCCTCCCTCCCCATACCATCCCTCTGGGTCGTCCCAGTGCACCAGCCCCAAGCATCCAGCATCGTGCATTGAACCTGGACTGGCATCTCGTTTCATACATGACATTTCACATGTTTCAATGCCATTCTCCCAAATCTTATTTTTTTAACATTTATTTACTTATTTGACTGCATTGGGTCTTCGTTGCGCTGCAAGGGCTCTCTCTCCCTTGTCTAGCGCACAGGTTTAGAGTGGAGCGCTCAGTAATTGATGTGAGCCTGGTTGCCCCGGGGCATGTGGGATCTTAGTTTCCTAACCAAGGATCATGCCCTCATCCGATACATTGGAAGGGGGATTCTCAACATTTGGATCCAGGGAAGTCTCAGGAAGGGAGAGTTTTGAAGGAAGACAGCTATTGTAATGTTTATTAGACTAACCAAAATAAATGCTAATCTTTTTAAATTATGAGTTGAAAATTGAGGACAATCTGTGTCAGTGTATATCCGAGGAATAATGTATTAAAAAAATAATGATAATTTCGGAACATGTTTAACAAAAACAGAAGAAGATCTTTTGGCATCTTACTCCTGACTGTAATTCTATTGTATAGATGTTGTGTAGCCCCAAACTCTTCTTGTTTTTATTCTTAGGAAATTGAGTCTTCAGAGACAGAAATTAAAATTAAGATGGGTACAGTCTTTCCAGCTGTGATTTCCTGAGTTCTTATGTTCTTTTAAATTTTAATGTTGAGATTTACTCATCCTCAAAAATACTTTTCAAAAGCCCTTAGACTGAGAAAATATTTTGCATCATTTCCATCTAGTTGTGTATTTTTTATATTTGTGCCCCAATGTGCCCTCTATTCATTCTTACAAGCATACTTAAAAGTTTAGTACTTTCTCATTCGAGGCTGTTCAAGTTTCTTGATTTATACTTATTTTACTTCATTCCATAATTCAAGTGTATAGCACTGCTATATCTTATGAAGTATTTGACTTTTTCTGCTAACAAATGTATCCTGTAAGTGGTTTGATTATTTTCCCATATCTGTTTATATCTTTTTCTTTTCTTCTTTTATACTGAATCTGGTGTGACGTCTAGCAATTTGTTGAGAGACAACATACCCAATGATGGATGAATTACAGGTCTCACTTTGAATTCTGGGGAAAAGGAAGCAGAATTTTTTTTTTTTTTTTTTTTGAAGCGGACCATTGGCCCTGAAACGCTTCCCCTTAACCATTCCCAGAGGCTGGGACTGCTGGCCTCAGGGCCACAGAGGAAGACCCATCTGTTTTCTCAGGCTCTGCTCTGGGGAGAGATGGGAAGGAATCTTTGTGAAATCTCCAGGGACTGGTGAGGATTGTTGAGACATGTTTATAGTTTAGGTCTGCAAAGAATCATCCATGACTATTAAGATGAGACATTTTAGTCTATTTAAATATTTTCAGAGAATGTTATGCTCTGAATTTATGAACTACTGCAGTAGTTCATAAAAAAAAGATAATGCAATATTCTTTTCCTTTTTATGTTCCTTCTATAATTGATCTATGAATTTTATGGAGACACATTCAAAATAATAAAGGCTGGAAATCATTTAGAAACACACAGATTTACATATGTATCATTTTAATCTATAATGACTTGAAAGTGGAGTTTTAATATAAATGGCCATCATTATATTAGTCAGTACTCAGTGTGCTATGCAACTTGTAAACTTCTCTATAATATTCCCTTATGATTGACTATTAAATGTATTTATGCATTAAATTCTTAAAATTATTTTAATATTTACATGTATTTAACTTTATTTTATATCATCCTGTACCACATCATAATCATATTTCTCGCATTTCCTGAGTTGCTCTTATCAGTTTTAGAATCCATTACTTTACCGAGTGGAGCTCAAATTAAGTTATTCTGCTATCTTGTGGTTGCAACTTGAAATAGCAAAAGCTATATTCAAAAGTTAGACTTCAAGTTTATCTACTGAGATAGAAAAAAAAAAAAAAATCAGATTGCTGAGAAAGGGCTAAGTCCCCTGAGAGAACACTTGATCTTAATCAAAATTTCAATAGTTATCAAATCACTTTCCCTCAGTGCCTAGGCAGACTCTGGAAGCAAGTGTCACATTGCAAAGCTGCTAGAAATGGACTCAGGGCTAGAGAGCTACTTAGCATCATGGTTGAAATTATCCCTTAGTGGTGCTAAAGAATTAAAGATCCTACTAATTACCTCCCAGAAACTCAGGCTCTGAGGACTCAAAACAAATGCTTTTCTAATAGAGAAATTAATTTGCTGCAGGTCTACTAAATTTCCTTTTCCTTTTCACACTCAAGCCCAGGTTAGAGGAGGACTTTCTAGATACAGACCTCAAAGAATGGAAGGACTCCAGCCTTGTGGAGATTTGTCAGTATAGCTTGCTTTATTTTGAGTCCCGTAGTGATTCTGGGCAGGAAGAGAGGGTGGGAAGAGACAAAAGTACAGTTTTAGGTGTTTCCAGAGGTGCAGTTCTGCTGGTTCCCTTACCCCCTTCACCAAGCCCTGTGAGTCTGTTCCTGGGGTTGCTCCCATGTTTGGGCTGAGAAAACGCAAGGGTTTGGCTACATGCTACCTTCATCCTCCTGTGACCATCCTACCTTTAACCCCCATCCGATGGTGCCGCTACCACCATCCTCTGCTAGTGAGCCTTGTCAAAGCGCCAGAGGCCCCTTTATGTCACTAAGATGGCACTAAGATGGGTCCTAAGGCAGCTTACTTCTCATCTTGTGAACAGAGGAGTGGCTTCTGCTTATATTATTTTTTAAAATTAATTTTTATTATAGTTGCTTTACAGTGTTGTGTTAGTTTCTACTGTACAGCAAAGTGAATCAGCCATACATATGTGGTGGCGGTGGTTTAGTTGCTAAATCATGTCCGACTCTTGCGACCCCATTGACTGTGGCCCACCACATTCCTCTGTCCATGGGGTTTTCCAGGTAAGAATACTGGAGTGGGTTGCCATTTACTTCTCCAGGGGCTCTTCCCAACTCAGGGATTGAACCTGGGTGTTCTGCGTTGCAGACAGATTACTTACTGCCTGAGCCACCTGTAAGCTTTTATATATATATATATATATATATATATATATACACACACACACACATACTCTTTCCCTTTTGGGCTTCCTGGTTTCTGCTTATATTCTTCTTTCCTTCTTAATCCCCAAACCTGGAAATTATCTCTAAAAAGTCTTATTTTATAGAAATTCTGAAGGATGTCTCCATAGCTAAGAAATAACTTTTAATTACAATGTTAACTGAAGAATTGGTACTGGAACCAAGTCTTTTTGAGTTGAATCTCTTCACTTCCTTAGATAAGTTGTGTTTGATCTATGTTGTTTATGCCTCAGCTTTAATTATTAAACCTTTATTCACTAAATCCCACTGTAGTGTAATCAGCAAATGGATGCACATCTGCTCAGTCCTAACACCACCTTTTAAAAACATCTTGTCCTTTATAAAGCCCTCTATTTCCTCTGGCAGATGCTGAAAGTATTAATGGTGTCTAAGAGGCTTCTGTCTCTTAACGAGTAGCAGGTGTGGTCAGAAGGCCTTATTATTTATCACTTCCTCACCCAGGATATTGTTCTGTGCTTGTAAGGCATTTATGCTGTTCTCTATCAATGGCCTCTTTATTTCCTATAGAGCATCTCTGTGACTGAAATGAACGTTACACTTTACAGTAAACCTTGACATTTGCTACTGCAGAGACCACCTTCACCTGGCCGCGGACAGTGTCGGGGGTCAGCTAGAGCAACTCTACTAATGTTTCCCAGATTTGGGGATTATTTGAAGTCATGGGGTGAGGTAGTGGGTGGAAGAGAGGGGTGTGGAGGAGGGAGGTTTCCTTCCTCCCGTGAGATCACTGTATTTTTTGATACAGCTTTCAGTTCTGATTTTACTGTATGATTGGAAGCCTTTCCCAGTCTGATTGCTCCAGATGGATTGGAACTGGTCCATTTTAGATTGCTGTGTTTGATGTTCTGCTGTGAGATTAATGAGAAAAACACCTTTTTGAAAGCATGGTAATTTTTTTATCTTAAGGCTGATCCAAATGACTGTAGGTATGAGAATCATTACATTGATATAGGATAAATTCTTTGATTGAGAGTAGAGAGATTTTAGATTTTGCTGTTGACCTTACTGGAATTAATTTCTCTCTCACTATGCTCAGAGCTTCTTGAACTCATTTGATTTTTTCATTCATTCAGATTTTCTAAGATCTCTACTTTTCTGTTGGGATGAATGGAAATGTTTACAATTCCCTTAGACATAATTTCCTGGTTTAAGTTTTAAAGGCATCTTGGTGCAGGGTCTGAATGATAGCAGTCTTACTGTCTGGAGGAAAGGTGAAATCTGGCGGCGGTCTTCTTCCTTAGACTTAGTTGGTTTATTTGTTCTTAACAGTGTCTAGTATCATTGTTTTTCCTTTTAATAGGCACTTGTCTATGAAAAGTCAAGTAGACCTAAGTGAATAAGTGTTAGGTCTTAGATTTTCACTTCAGAAACCACACGCAAGTTTGAGATGTTTAAAAAGTGTATTGAAATGAGGACAGAGATTAAAGGGATAAAGATGAAAGGTTTTCTTTTTTTTTAAGGTTTTTTTTTTTTTTGGACATAGACCATTTAAAAAATCTTTACTGAATTTGTTACAGTACTGCTTCTGTTTTTATGTTTTTTGGTTTCTGGCTATGAGGAATATGAAATCTTAGCTCCTCCATCAGGAATTGAACCCTCATCCCCTGCATTAGAAGGCCAAGTCTTAACCACTGGACTGCCAGGGAAGTCCCAAAGATGAAAAGTTTTAATGTATTTTAGGCATAGAGTTAATTGTTATCAAGCTTTATAAGAAATTTCTCCCATATAAATACTTATATATATATAATTATAATTTAAATGTTTATATGGATCTGTGTATACATTTTTAGCAATTAAAATAATGGCAAAAGTTTTAGGAAGTCTCATTTATATGCTCTCGGCTTGCAAAAATCCTTGAGAATGAAGTTCTGGGCTTGTTCACTGTATGTTTCTGGGGTTGGTCCACTAAATATCCTCTCCTGGAGGTAAGCCAAGTTTTTATAGCCAAGACGGTTTTATGTGAAGGAAGTGGGAATTCAGTTATAGTTCTGATTTCATGAATACTTCAAGAGAGCTTTCAAATAGCTAAGAGTTGATTGAACTGGTCTCCTGTACTTTGTTCTGACCATTTTAGTTCAACTTTATAATTATTACATACATATCTAACTTGTATTTAAGGAGGAAGATGTCTGTAGCAACTATTTGATGTGTAGGTGGTCATAAGCCTCTTTAAGCCTTCCTTTCCTAAAAGCAGGAAGACACCATTTGCCAAATGTAAACAAAAGTGAGCACCAGAGGTAGGGGGGTGCTTTTGTAACTAGGAACACACAATTGAAAACATCACACATTTAGTATCTCACAGCTAGGCTGAAATTAATTTGATAAATACTTTTTACATTATTTGAAGAAATGTTTATCAACTCAGTGTAATGGTCAATAGCTGTTTCTTGTTTTCTGGTTTATCTTTCAGAAGAATCAACAAAACACTTTAAACTTTGAAGTGTCTAGTATTTTCCCTTAATTTGAACAGCCTCCTATTTAAAAAGTTCTGTAAGTTTAACACAACATGGTACACTCATACTTGGGCTTCTCTGGTGGCCTAGTGGTAAAGAATCCACCTGCCAATGCAGGAGACTCGAGTTAGATCCCTGAGTGGGGAAGATCCCCTGGAGAAGGAAACAGCAACCCCCTCCAATATTCTTGCCTGGGAAATCCCATGGGCAGAGGAGCCTGCAGGCTACAGTCTATGGGGTCTCAAAAGAGTGGGACATGACTTAACAACCAAACAACAGCAACACTCATTTCTGGCCTTCATTCTTAACCTGAAGAATATAGTCCAGGATTTATTTGCCATCAAAAGGCACAGCAAGAAACTGGTTCAGTCTGAAACAGAGTGGAAATATTTTAACCTAAATTGGAAAAGAAAGAAATATTAATTGAATTTCAGGAATTTTGAGATATATGAATCTATCTATGCATATTTTTTTTTCTAACTTGGATTAGATGAAGGAAGTTGATATGTTTAAATCAAATTTAGGAGCTTTATGAGAAGTGAGAAATGTGTCCAATGACACCTCCTCCCCAAAGAGAATAGTAAGATATTAAAGGTAATTTGGTGCAAAGGTACTAATCGGAGAAGAAATTTATACTCTGATCAGATGAGACCAGTTCTTCTTCACACTAAAACTAGTTGCTACACCGATGGTTGTTCTCACCCTGGGGCCCTGATTAGGTCTGGTGGATTATGTCCTGGAAACTTGCTCGGTACATGTCAGGTTTTTCCTAGAGGGAAAGGCTTTAAGAATAGTAGCACTATGTCGTCGCTGGAAACGGGCAAATCTAGAAGATTTGAGCCTTGGAGATGGGAATCTCCAGTGATGTCTTAGTTCCTCCTTTCATTTGCATTTCTCCAGATTTAATATTCCTTCTACAAATGATCTCTTCCTACATTTGTAGAAGACAGACAAGTTAATCAGAATGTAGACCAAAAAAAGTCTTGTGACCTAATCTTAGAGAATAAGGGTTTACTGATGAATGAAAAGATGAGTCTTTAAGAAATATATTGATAAAATGGAAGCAAGAACTGTATGAAGAAACAAGGAGATCCAGACGTATCAGTAACTTCTCCTTTGATTTTTGATGCACTTCCCTTTTAAAAAAACATCTCAGCTATGTGATATTCTTGAGAACTGGGCTAGTAGAAAGCTCAGTGATAAAAATCAGAATATACGTTTTCTAAATGCAAAATATATCCTGTGCCTGTGAATTAGAAAGAATGTGAAATATTTCCCACAGCCTTTGTATTTATTTTGAGAGGCACGAATCATAGCTATTTACTCCTAGAGGAGCTACCAAAAGCAGATTTTTTTGAGCAGAGTATCAGTCTTGGGAAAAACAAGATGCTAGACAAAGTATATTTTTATAAAACTCATGCTTGCTTCATTTGTTCTGTCTCTACTGGTAGGTAACCATCAACTAACTATCTTTTCAACTTCAACTGCTTTTGGCAGAGTCTACTAATTCTCACTGAAGTGTTAACTGCAGAGGGGTTTTACCTTTACAAGGATAATTGCCTTTGAATAAGAGCTCCTGAAAGTCAAAAGTTCTGGCTTTAAAATGAAGGGACTGAATGAATCTAGAATGCTGGCAATTCATTGTCTTCAAAGAAAAAGGATGATACTTCTGAGGACCCTTTGGTGTCCTCAAATCAGATCTTTCGTATGGCCACATATTTAATCTAGACCATTCTTGTCCTATCTGTGCTATGATATCTCTTTTCTCTTTGCCTCTAGCTTGCCCCAAGCACTGTCAGGATTACAGAGGCTGGATGTGTAGAGTTTATACTTCCACTGGGAGAAAGGTTCTTTTTTTTCAGTGGAAGGGCCCAGAGGGTTGCATGAGAGAACTATTATATCTTAGCTACTGTCATTCTTCTTCTAAACTGTAGGGGCAATTGAGAATTTAGGAGAATTCCACGTCTCTCCTGAGGTGAGCAAGAATCCACAGATGTAATTAACGAATCTACCCTTTCTAAGTTTAATCCTGACTTCTCTGCATATTGTTTTCAAACTGTCCTATAGGCAACCTATTCTTTAGGAGAACTTTTTCTAAGTGGATACCTCCGGATTTGATACTCTGTGCTTGTGTTTCCGTTTTATTCCATTGCTGTCCTTAGTGGAAGGAGTTAATGACATAATTCAGGAGAAAGAATGCCTCATGGAATTTGACAGTAGAAAAAAGCAGTGATGCACTAATTTGGTATTGTACAGATGGCAGCTTGGTATCTCAATTTTAACAGTAGCTCAAGTGCTAAGTCATGCATACAGATGTTGAAGATATGACCTCAGGGGCTTCTTCAGGCTGTGAAGGCTATTATACCTTCTGTACTTTCTTATGGATACTATCCTCCCTCCAGTAGGCAGCTATTATACATATAGCACTTGTGATCTTCTGCTTCTTGGCCAAGAGGGGCAGCATACACACAGTTTCTAAGGGACGCTTTCAACTTGCAGTACTAGTCTCTGGATATAACTTATTTCAGAAGTCATAAAATGGCAATTTGGGGAGTTATAACATGGGTATGACATGAGGGTAAAACGACTTACATATTGCATGAATAATTGGAGATTCAGTTACACATTTGGAATATGCAAGAATGAAACCTCACTTTACAAATTGGGCTTATTTTAAAGTTATGAAGACAATTATTTATTTTGGTATGATATATAGTGTTGTATATATTTGGAGAATGGAACCATGCTTTGCTGAGCTAGACACTCTGCTGTGATATTTAAAATGTTTTTAGGGAATTCTCTGGCAGTCCAGTGGTTAGGACTCTTTTCACTGCTGGGGGCCAGGTTCAATCCCTGGTTAGGAAACTAAGATCCTGCAAGCCACGAGGTAAGGCCAAAAAATGAAAAAAAAAAAGTGTTTTTAATATAAAAAGATTAAATTATGTTTCAGTCAGTCAGTTCAGTCACTCAGTCATGTCCGACTGCGACCCCATGGACTGCAGCACGCCAGGCCTCTTTGTCCATTGCCAACTCCCAGAGTTTACTCAAACTCACGTCCATTGAGTCGATGATGCCATCCAGCCATCTCATCCTCTTTTGTTCCCTTCTCCTCCCGCCTTCAATCTTTCCCAGCATCAGGGTGTTTTCCAATGAGTCAGTTCTTTGTATCAGGTGGCCAGAGTACTGGAGTTTCACCTTCAGCATCAGTTCTTGCAATGAATGTTCAGGACTGATCTTCTTTAGGATAGACTGGTTGGATCTCCTTGCAGTCCAAGGGACTCTCAAGAGTCTTCTCCAGCACCACAGTTCAAAAGCATCAATTCTTTGGCACTCAGCTGTCTTTATAGTCCAACTCCCACATCCATACATGACCACTGGAAAAACCATAGCTTTCACTAGATGGACCTTTGTTGACAAAGTAATGTTTCTGCTTTTTAGTATGCTGTCTAGGTTGGTCATAACTTTTCTTCCAAGGAGTAAGTGTCTTTTAATTTCATGGCTGCAGTCACCATCTGCAGTGATTTTGGAGCCCCCCAAAATAAAGTCTGTCACTGTTTCCACTGTTTCCCCATCTATTTGCCATGAAATGATGGGACCAGATGCCATAATCTTAGTTTAGATTAGTTTTTAAAAATAATTTAAAAAATTTTACTCAGGTATACTTTTTAATGCTAATCTTACTCAAAAACCAAATCTTATTGCCTAAGACTTACCGTGTGTCATTAGTTTAATCTTGCTCTCTTTTTAGTAAAACATGTAGTCCTAGTTTCTTAACGAACTTAAATGTTTATTTTACCTTATTCAAATTAGTTAAAACAAGGAAAATACGTATTCCCAAAACTAATATAAAAACAGACCAGAAGACTCCATCCTTCTTGCCTATAAAAGCTTAAGAAAATTCTCTTCAGTTTGTGTAGATCTGATAATGTATCCTGAAAGAGTGAAGGGTGGGACCAGGGGGTAAGGTAACAATTGTTTCACACTCCTGGCATAAAATAGAATTTACACATTGTCAACAGGCTGGGAAAAAAAACAAACAATGATTAAGATAGATAGCTTTTATCTGGCCAATCTTATCTTTTCCAAGCTTAAGCAAACTTTTAAAAATGGAAATCTTTATTTAGGCTTAGCTCACTGCCATGATCTAATTGCAGAGGCTTCCAAACCAGTAACCAACAACTAGGGTCTCTGAAATAGACAACTTCTTACAGTAATGATGTGTTTTCTGTCTCCTGCATCTTCCAGGAAATCTTTAGAGTAAACCTAACAAATATTTACTAAAGAGCTGTTCCAGAAAACGTAACTTTCTTTTCAAAAGAGATGTGACTGTAATAAGTATCTCTTTCTGTCTCTATCTCTAAAACTTGGTCTCTGTTTCTCTTTGTCTTTGTCTCTTATTGGTTTTTCTGGAATTAAATGATACAGTAAAATGGGCTCCATAGCATGGAGAGTTGAGACTTCTTTTTTTTTTAATAAAAATTAGTTTGCTAATATATATTTCTAGATATGAAATTTCATGTTATATTCTCTTGTGAACTTCTGTCATCTGAAGACTAATTGTACTTATTCTTTCTCCTGGAAGTTTTTCAGTGGCCTTTGACCAGTCCAAATTAGTATTCTGACCTGAGCCAGTGTTAGGTCATTAGAAGTAAAATCCCCTTTCCTGTAAGAGATCAATTGTAACGGTATATTCAATTGCCAAAAAAAAAAAAAAAAAAAAGAAAAAGAACTTAATACTCTTTATTTTGATTTAAAAAACGCTTGACAGTTATAATGACTGTAGTTTTAAATTTAAGGTCTGTATGACTGGAATATGAGTCATTAGCATATGACTGAGAATAATATACTATAAGAGGGAATTGGGATATTTTAGCACCAGACTGGGAACCAAGAAGTCCAAGCTCTGTTAGAATAAATGACTAATCAATGACTATTTGTCCAGCTAGGATTTCATTTGTTCTCATTAATTAAATAAAATTTGGAAATTATAGCAGCACAGAGTGATTTTCATATTATAAAATGACATGACTTACTGCAAAATGTAAATGGCGATTTACACTTACGTGTGTTGCTGTGAGCACTAAATACGATGGTATACGTAGAATATTTACTATGGTGCCTGGCACTTAGGAAGGATCAACAAATAGCAGTGAAGTTTGTGATGATTTCTTGAATTAAATTTTTTGCACCAATCAATCCTCATTTAAAACATGTTATTTCAACAGCAGCCACAAGATGGGAGTATTTTCCTTTATAGTTAAGTTTTTTATTTTTCTTTTCTAATTACATTGCTGAAGGATTTGGGTGTTTTGCCTTAGCTACTTCAGTCTCCATATATGTGTGTGAGGGCAAAAATGACAAATTATAGTTTAAAATTTGGCTGGCAAAAGACTTTATATGATCAAATCTAAGACTTGGGTTGGCTTTTAAATAATTATCTTTTTCTAATGAATTGAAAGCTAACTAGATGGAAAATAGAATCAAAGCGTTGTGAAAGAGGAACTCTACTTAAAAAACTAAAGCTATTTAGAATCTATAAATGATCATCGAATGGGGGAAATTGTGTTTTCCTGTCATTGTGTATATTGGAATATTGGACATACGAATACTTTGTTTTAGGAGGATTACACAGGAGTGTCTGGTCTCACTAAGAAGAATTGGAACTCCCATATTCATTGCTGCATTATTTAAATAGACTCCTCATCTACGGTGGATTCCTCTGCATTTGAAGGATCCACTTTGGTTCAGAAGGAATCATTTGCCAATGAAATATGTAAAAGCCACATGCATGCATAGTATTTTGTTGTTCAGTGGCTCAGTCGTGTCCAACTTTTTGTGACCCCATGGACTGCAGCATGCCTGGCTTCCCCATCTTTCACCATCTCCCAGAGCTTGCTCAAACTCATGTCCGTTGAGTCAGTGATGCCATCCAACCATCTCATCCTCTGTCACCCCCTTATCCTCCTGCCCTCAATCTTTCCTAGCATCAAGGTCTTTTCCAGTGAGTTGGCTCTTTGCATCAGGTGGCCAAAGTGTTGAAGCTTTAACTTCCACATCAGTCCTTCCAGTGAATATTCAGGGTTGATTTACTTCAGCAAATGTCCACTTTGGTGAAAGATGAGCTTACTTCTGTTTTCTGTGAATGCTATTTATATAAATTGATCTCTATGAAACTAAAACAGTGTAGATGTTTTACAATTAAGTTTATTCATAGACAAAATGAAAGAAAATGGTCTTCATTAAAATAGGAATATACCAATGAAGGAAATCTGGGTTGGCATTTTCTCCAATTGTGAACTGATAGACTCCATTCTGATCGCTTTCCTCAAATCCATAAAATTCCATAGAGTCTATGGAGAAGAAAACAATATCCTTTGGTTGGAGTGTTGTATATAAAGGTGAGAATATTATATTTTTTATTGATATTTCCTCATTGCTTTCTTGGAAAGTTGGAAAGTTATGACCAACCTAGACAGCATATTAAAAAGCAGAGACGTTACTTTGCCAATAAAGGTCCATCCTAGTCAAGGCTATGGTTTTTCCAGTGGTCATGTATGGATGTGAGAGTTGGACTATAAAGAAAGCTGAGTGCCGAAGAATTGATGCTTTTGAACTGTGGTGTTGGAGAAGACTCTTGAGAGTCCCTTGGACTGCAAGGAGATCCAACCAGTCCATCCTAAAGATCAGTCCTGGGTGTTCATTGGAAGGACTGATGTTGAAGCTGAAATTCCAACACTTTGGCCACCTGATGCAAAGAGCTGACTCATTGGAAAAGACCCTGTTGCTGGGAAAGATTGGGGGCAGGAGGAGAAGGGGACAACAGAGGATGAGATGGTTGGATGGCATCACTGACTTGATGGACATGGGTTTGAGTGAACTCCGGGAGTTGGTGATGGACAGGGAGGCCTGGCATGCTGCAGTTCATGGGGTTGCAAAGAGTAGGACATGACCGAGTGACTGAACTTACTGATATTGCTCTCTTTAGATGAAGGTTTATTATACATATGAGTCATTCTAAATTGGAAAATGGATTAATTTTGGAGAAGAAAAATTGCTTTAACACTCTGATGAAGGCATATTGATGTTGCAATAGTATCTGATAAGCAGACACCTCAGTTAAATAGGGTAGGTGGTCAAGAAGGAGACACTTTTAGGCACTTCAATGGTACCAAAGCCCAACAGGAAGAAGAAAAACTCCTCTCCTTTGCTGTCAAGATCTCAGCCAATGGAAAGCCCTGAACTTTGCTTACTCTGGCCCTCCCAACCTCCTTTTTCCCTCCATAAAAGCATTCTTCTTCCCTTGCTATGAAGGAACTTGCTGGTAGCTTGCTGCTATTCATGGGGTCGCAAAGAGTCGGACACGACTGAGCGATTGATCTGATCTGATCTAATCTGATCCATTTCCAAATAAACCCATCTTTGCTGGAGAAATATCTGGCTATTTGTTTCAGGTCAACAATGCAGTCACTTATAGTACACAATGTAGTAACACACATTATTTGAAGAAATTCTATATCTTAAAATACTTAAGAACCACTCATCTGTTCTGGGCCTTCCCTTTTCCTCATTATGAAAGAAGGAAAAAGACCCAAAGAAGTTAAGTGATGGACTTGGGCCATGCCATGTAAGTGATAACTCTGACTAGAACCAAAGTCCTGGGCGCCAGGTATGGTTCTGTGCTTCCCCAACCACACCTTGCACTGACTCCAGAGGAATTAGGCTGCTCCTTCTCTGTGTTTCAAGCATGGCTCTCCCATTTTTTCAAGGGATTGTTCAGCTTATGGAAAAATGTCTTGTTTTCTTTCATGGCATTATGAGAAATTTAGGACTTATTCTTCTGTCCTAAGTAATGACTGGCTTCAAGCAAGTTCTGTTAGCTAATGACTGTTACAGAGAATGCTTCAAGATAATTTAATTGCAAAGCCAAATTGCTGTTTTCAGGAAATGCCACCCAATATTCAATAGCTTGAGACCATCAAATTATATTTAGCAGGTCAAATATCATACACTGCATTTTACAAACTAGAACTGGAGTGCAATAGAAAGTTATATTGCTCAAAGTAAGACTTCTCTTGGTGCTGTATCAGGCCCATGCTCTATGGCGTAGAACTCTTTTGAATGTCGATGGCATATTTGTCAGTGTTGTGGCAGACCCAGAACTATGTCCTGAGGAATTCCTTCCTCTGCCAAGAGAGATTTCTTGACCTATCCCATGTGTAGATGGGGTAGCCATCTATTCAGCAACAAGTCTTACTTAGACTATTTAATTGCTATAGGAAACCTGATCAGGTGATTGTCAAAGAATACAAATTTGCCCTTAATCATCAGCACATAGTACTGACTCTATAAGTTCTAGCCAAAGGGTACCATTTTGAAAACTCTGTTCAATTCCTATCAAGAATCTTGGTTTTGAGAAATTATAATCAAGAAGGATTGACTGAAAGCTAGGCAAACTCTCAAATGCTATAGATAGTTAAAAAAAAAAAAAAAACGTTTTAAGCCATCAGAATGGTGAAAAATTTTTACCATGTGGTAAAATTTTAGCTTCTAAAAATGTTTCTAATCAATTACATTGGGCATAAGCTGTTAACTCACCAGAAGAAGCATGCATGCTAAGGATACGTATTTGAACTTCTTAAGAGACACTGCTGAGAAAGGAGTTCATTATACTTTTAATGAAAACTCATGGAAGAAGTTCTTCTCAGGTCTTAATAATAATAAAAAAAATCATCTAAGGGCTTTAAAAAAAAAAAAAAAAAGTCCTTATAGATACCAAGAATCTTTTCACTGGTTTTCTTTCAGTCTTTGCTTTTATTTCTAGGAAGCACTGAGTCAAATTTTGCAGCTTGTCCCTAGCACATGTGAAATGCATTAAAAAAATGTACTAACAAAGCATTTTATCCTTCCTCTATGCTACTGCTAAGTCACTTCAGTCGTGTCCGACTCTGTGTGACCCCATAGATGGCAGCCCACCAGGCTTCCCCGTCCCTGGGATTCTCCAGGCAAGAACACTGGAGTGGGTTGCCATTTCCTTCTCCAATGCATGAAAGTGAAAAGTGAAAGGGAAGTCGCTCAGTCGTGTCCAACTCTTAGCGATCCCATGGACTGCAGCCCACCTGGCTCCTCCATCCATGGGATTTTCCAGGCAAGAGTACTGGAGTGGGGTGCCATTGCCTTCTCCGATCCTTCCTCTATATCTCCCTTCTATGTAGTTTATCTTATTGTTTGTATTTTGACAAGAAGTCATGGATTTTTCCCCAAGAATAATAAATTTTCATAAAAGGAAAATCAACAGCAAAAGAATTTTAGGTGGATATTTCAGATAATTTTTTTAAGTGCCTATAAGAATAGGCACCTGTGTATTTATCTGAATTTCCGTGTTCTTTCTTGTCCCAGTCTTTGCCAAGACATGTTACTTCTAATTCTCCATTCCTTTCCCCCATACTCCCAGCTCTGCTTCACCTGGCACCAGAATTATATTTAGAGAGAGAACTGCCTCTGTCCCCTCGTGGGCGGTTAGAACAGATGTTAGAAGATCCTAAGACATCATGTTGAATGTATAGCAGATAAAAGGAAAAATGGTTACCTTGACTTTTGGAAATAGGGAAAAGGTAAGGAAAGGGAGAGAAAGGGGGAGAAAGGAAAATTCAGAGAGAGAGGATTAGGAAAAATGTGAGCCTAGACATGACCCAGGGAAAGAGATAAGAAGGAAACTGCTGGACCATTGCCATTAGAAGACAGATATGCACTTTACAGATAAAATTAGTCTTCTGGGTGATGAGCGTTGCACACCTCTGCTCTGTTTTCCACTTGTCGTCACTAAAAAAGAATTTCAGCACTAATTGTGGGAGTCTATTTTTTGTGGAATGTGAAGAGATGAGCTTTCTGCCTGGGGCCATGAGGGCAGCCCAGAGGGAGAGTGCAGGGTCATGGGAGCCCAGAAGTCTGGGTTAATGTAAGACCCTGGGAATCTGTCAAAATCTCAGGGAGCGATTGGGCTTCTAAAGGCCAGGACAATATAAGGGAAGGAAGAGACTTCTAGGCAAATTTACTTAAATCTTGGAGTGACACAAGTCCGACTGATAGGTTGTTGAAATAAGGTAACTATACAGGTTATCACCCAAACCACGATGCTTTTGCAGATGCAAGAGGATACCATTAATAAATATTATTATATTAGCAGGTACGTATCAGTGCTGCCACAGGCAGACTGGGACAAAGGATTGACCTCAGTATAGTCTTCATGTGTGTGCATACATGTTAAGACACTTCAGTTGTGTCCAACTCTGTGACTCTGTGGATTGTAGCCCATCAGGCTCCTCTGTCCGTGGGATTCACCAGGCGGGAATTCTGGAGTCAGTTGCCATGACCTCCTCCAGGGGCTCTTTCTGACCCAGGGATCAAACCAGAGTCTCTTATGTTCCTGCATTGGCAGGGGGGTTCTTTACCACTAGCCTACCTGGGAAGCCCATAGTTCTTAATAGTTTCCAATCATTTGCATAAAAGTTTGGAAGTGCACTTCTAGGAAATACCTATTTTCGATAGTTACAAAATTTTTTTTAATTTAATTTTTATTTTACTTTGGAGTATAGTTGGTTTACAATGTTGTATCAGTTTTTGATGTACAGCAAAGTGAATCAGTTATACGGTTACATATATCCATTCTTTTTCTGATTCTTTTCCCATATAGGTTATTACAGAATATTGAGTAGGTTCCCTGTGCTATATAATTGGTCCTTGTTGATTATCTGTTTTATTTATAGTAGTGTGTATATCAGATCAGATCAGATCAGTCGCTCTGTCGTGTCTGACTCCTTGCGACCCCATGAATCTCAGCACGCCAGGCCTTCCAGTGTGTATATGTTAATCCCAAACTCCTAATTTATCCCTCCCCTTTCCCCTCATCAGAAAGACTCTTGAAAACACTTGCTTTAAGTACTCAGCTTAAGTTCATGCTCATCAAAATGTATTTTTCCAGCCTCCCCCATTCTTTGTATCCATTCTGTCCTTTGATCCTGAAAGAAAGTGAAAATCTCTCAGTCATGTCCAACTCTTGGGAACCCATGGACTATAGCCTGCCAGGCTCCTCTGTCCATGGAACTCTCCAGGCAAGAATACTGAAGTGGATAGCCATTGTCTCCTCCAGGGGATCTTCCCAACCCAGGGATCGAACCTGGGTCTCCTGCATTGCAGATAGATTCTTTGCCATCTGAGCCACTAGACCTGGCCACTCTAGACTGACTTCTCTAGCTCTCTGATCCAAAAACCTAGCTCCTGTCTCAATTCCCAATGGCAAACCTAAACTGTATATCATACAGTAGTCTTGTCACTATCCTTCACCAAACTTTATTGCTCATGGTTTATATTTCTATTGCAAATCATAATACTTGGCAGAAAAATATACTCAGTAATTGTCTATTAAACAATTAAATGAGTTGAAATGTCTTTTGCAGTCAATATCACATACTTTTCACTCCATAATTTCTTGTGTGAACGTGCCCTGAGGCAGCAGCCTAAGTAAGTGCTGTATACTTGTAGTATGGACCCTTCAGGCCCTTGGGTCAGATGGCCAGTTTCTAAGGTAGGAAGGAAACTGAGCGGTGTAATAGATTGGAATTATTGTAACTCAGTTCCTGGGGATATCTGAATCTTAGGGTTGTTTGGTGTGATGACAACTTCTCTCTCACTACCTGCAGAGAAAATGTTGCTACTTTCTGATTCAGAGAATTACTACTTTTGTTGGGTTTTCTGATCTTATTAAATATGTTTTCTTCTAATGCACTTCCAATAAACTACATATTTCTAAACATTTTGAGGTCTATGATTTTTCATATTTTGAGTGCTTGTGCAGTGACAAAGATTGTTGTTGAGGTGAGAGAGCTGACATAATAGATAATAAAAGCTCTCTCAAAGTAGCAGTAAAATCTGCTTCCTAAAATAAATTCATATTTCATGTAGCATGGGTCTGAATTTTTTTCCTCTCATGTTTCAAAGGACTAAGAATGTCTCTATTAGATCACTATCTGGTTTTTAGGAGGTTTGTTATTATATTAATGTATATTTGACATGTTTTCTGAAGAGCATATCTTTCTTCCAATTTTCATAACTTTTAATAAGTGTTCTTTCAAAACTGACTAACTTCAGTAATGATGAAGAAAATGGCATTACACATATTTTATGGGTGTAAGATAGCATAATCAAAAGCAGAGACATTACTTTGCCAACAAAGGTCCGTCTAGTCAAGGCTATGGTTTTTCCAGTGGTCATGTATGAATGTGAGAGTTGGACTGTGAAGAAAGCTGAGCACTGAAGAATTGATGCTTTTGAACTGTGGTGTTGGAGAAGACTCTTGAGAGTCCCTTGGACTGCAAGGAGATCCAACCAGTCCATTCTGAAGGAGATCAGCCCTGGGATTTCTTTAGAAGGACTGATGCTAAAGCTGAAACTCCAATACTTTGGCCACCTCATACGAAGAGTTGACTCACTGGAAAAGACTCTGATCCTGGGAGGGATTGGGGGCAGGAGGAGAAGGGGAAGACAGAGGATGAGATGGCTGGATGGCATCACCGAATCTATGAACATAAGTCTGAGTGAACTCCGGGAGTTGGTGATGGACAGGGAGGCCTGGCGTGCTGCAATTCATGGGGTTGCAAAGAGTCGGACATGACTGGGCGACTGAACTGAACTGAACGGATGCAATCCAATTTTGAACCAGTCCGTTGTTCCATGTCCGGTTCTAACTGTTGCTTCTTGATCTGCATACAGATTGCTCAGGAGAAAGTAAGGTGGTCTTCTATTCCCATCCCTTTAAGAATTTTCCACAGTGTGTTGTGATCCACACAGTCAAAGGCTTTTGTGTAGTAAGTGAAGCAGAAGTAGATGTTTTTCTGGATTTTTTTTGCCTTTTCTATGATCCAGTGGATGTTGGAAATTTGATTTCTGGTTCATCTGCCGTTTCTAAATTCAGCTTGAACATCTGGAAATTCTCTGTTCACATACTGTTGAAGCGTGGCTTGGAGAATTTTGAGCATTACGTTGCTAGAGTGTGAGATGAGTACAATTGTGTGGTAGTTTGAACATTCTTTGGCATTGCCTTTCTTTGGGGTTGGAATAAAAACTGACCTTTTCCAGTCCTGTGGTCACTGCTGAGTTTTCCAAATTTGCTGGCATATTGAATGCAGCACTTTCACAGCCTCATCTTATAGGATTTGAAATAGCTTACCTGGAATTCCATCACCTCTGCTAGCTTTGTTCGTAGTGATACTTCCAAAGACTCACTTGACTTCACACTCCAGGATGTCTGGCTCTAGGTGAGTGATCACATCATTGTGATTATCTGGGTCATTAAGATCTTTTTTGTATAGTTCTTCTGTGTATTCTTGCCACCTCTTCATAATATCTTCTGCTTCTGTTAGGTCCATACCATTTCTGTCTATAATTGTGCATGTCTTTGAGAGAAATGTTCCCTTGGTATTTCTAATTTACTTGAGATCTCTAGTCTTTCTCATTTGATTGTTTTCCTCTATTTCTTTGTGGTAATCACTTAGGAAGGCTTTATTATCTCTCCTTGCTATTTTTTGAAACTCTGTGTTCAGATGGATATATCTTTTCTTTTCTCCTTTGCCTTTCACTGCTCCTCTTTTCTCAGCTATTTGTAAGGCCTCCTCAGACAACCATTTTGCCTTTTTGGATTTCTTTTCCTGGGGATGATTTTGATCATCACCTTACAAACCTCCTCCATAGTTCTTCAGGCACTCTGTCTCTCAGATCTAATGGGTTCAAAATTGGCAAAGGAGTATGTCAAGGCTATATATTATTACCCAGTTTATTTAACTTATGTGCAGAGTACATCTTATGAAATGCTGGGCTGGAAGAAGCCAAGCTGGAATCAAGACTGTCAGGAGAAATAGCAATAACCTCAGATATGCAGATGACACCAGCCTTATGGCAGAAAATGAAGAGGAACTATAGAGCCTCTTGATGAAAATGAAAGATGAGCGTGAAAAAGCTGGCTTAAAACTCAGCATTCGAAAAATGAAGTTATGGCATCCAGTCCTATCACTTCATGGCAAATAGATGTGGAAAACATGGAAACAATGACAGACTTTATTTTCTTGGGCTCCAAAATCACTGCAGATGGTGACTGCAGTCATGAAATTAAAAAAACACTTGCTCCTTGGAAGAAAAGCTGTGTGCAACCTAAACAGCATATTAAAAAGCAGAGACATTACTTTGACAACAAATGTCCATCTAGTGAAAGCTATGGTTTTTCCAGTAGTCATGTATGAATATGAGAGTTGGACCATAAAGAAAGCTGAGCACCAAAGAATTGATGCTTTTGAATAGTCGTGTTGGAGAAGATTCTTGAGGGTTATTTGGACAACAAGGAGATCAAACCAGGCAATCCTAAAGGAAATCAATCCTGAATATTCATTGGAAGGACTGATGCTGAAACTAAAGCTCCAGTACTGTGGCCACCTGATAGGAAGAACTGATTCGTTAGAAAAGACCCTAATGCTGGGAAAGATTGAAGGCAGGAGGAGAAGGGGATGGCAGAGAGTGAGATGGTTGGATGGCGTCACCAACTGGATGGACATGAGTTTGAGTAGGCTCCAGGAGTTGATGACAGACAGGGAAGCCTAGTGTGCTGCAGTCCATGGGGTCTCAAAGAGTAGGATAATACTGAGAGACTGAACTGAACTGATGTGCAACCCAGCTTGGGTTTTCCAGGTAGCACAGTGGTAAAAGAATTTGCCTGCCAACGCAGGAGGTGGAAGAGACTTGGGTTTGATTCTTGGGTTGGGAAGATCCCCTGGAGGAGGAAATGGCAACCCACTCCAGTATTCTTGCCTGGAAAATCCTATGGACAAAGGAGCCTGGTGGGCTGCAGTCCGTGGGGTCACAAAGAGTCAGACATCACTCAGTGATGGAGAAACATGCAACCCAGATGAATGAAAGTGGTAAGATTGTATTTGTTGATATATGCTGTATTATGACTCTTTCTTGATCTGTCCTAGATTATAAACTTAGAACAACTTCTGGATCTTATGTGCAATCATGATATCATCATACATTAACGCTTCACTGGCTTCCCTCTTCTAAAATATTATGTACAGCAGCTATTGTAGGATTATTGTTGCTGCTATTGCCTAATATCTAACCACCCTCTTGTGTAAGAATAGCTGAGTTTTGGTTTGGAATACCAACTATTTCCTAATAACAGTCACATATTTTACTAGTGTTCATACTACTCCAAATTACAGCCTTGAATCCTAAGTGGCTAAGCTCAATCAACAAATCTCATTCTTCTGGCCAGTTCTAAGGTTCACCATGACCCAGTGAGGGTCATGAGATACAGGGAGATGTTTACTGATGTTTCTGTGGTGCCATTGCCTTCTCCACCTAGTGTTACTAACTAGTAGTAATAGTTAAGAAATATCACTCTATATTAATTGTTATATTTTCTTTTTTGTTAACAAGAAACATGTTTTCATGATGTTCAACAGCTTGGGCTGCAGTCCATGGGGTCGCTAAGAGTCAGACATGACTTTGCGACTTTACTTTCACTTTTCACTTTCATGCATTGGAGAAGGCAATGGCAACCCACTCCAGTGTTCTTGCCTGGAGAATCCCAGGGATGGGGGAGCCTGGTGGGCTGCCCTCTATGGGGTCGCACAGAGCTGGACACGACTGAAGTGACTTAGCAGCAGCATGAGAACACAAGCCACCAAAATCATATGCATCCTTCAACTTACCTTTCATGAATGATTCAAAAAAATTTAAAAACCATAGAGGTCATTCACAATTATACAAATATGAATTCCACTCTAAAAAGTAAACTGCTAATAACTCAGATAAGAACTCTGCATACGTAAGAACGCTAGCATACATTTTTCTCCCTAGGGAGTCAACTCAAATGTATTAATAAAAAGCGATTGCTAATGAGTTGTTGTTGTTGTTCAGTCACCCAGTCATATCTGACTGTTTGCAACCCTTTGGACTGTAGCATGCCTGGCCTCCCTGTCTCTTACCGTCTCCCAGAGCTTGCTCAAACTCATGTCCATTGAGTTGGTAATGCCATCCAACCATCCTGTCCTCTGTCACCCTCTTCTCCTCCTGCCCTCAATCTTTCCCAGCATCAGGGACTTTTCCAATGAGTCATCTTTTTGCATCAGATGACCAAAATGCTGGAGCTTCAGCTCTAGCATCAGTCCTTCCAGTGAATATTCAGGGCTTATCTCCCTTAAGATTGACTGGTTTGAGCTCCTTGATGTCCAAGGTACTTTCAGGAGTCTTGTTCAGCACCACTATTTGAAGGCATCAGTTCTTTGGCATTCTGCCTTCTTTTTAAAAAATTAATTAATTAACTTTTTTATTGAAGGACAAATCAGCCATAGGTATACATATATTCCCTCCCTTTTGAACCTCCCTCCCATATCCCTCCCCAACCCACCTCTCTAGGTTGATACAGAGCCCCTGTTTGAGTTTCCTGAGCCATACAGCAAATTCCTGTTAGCTAAATAGGAGAACACAAGCCACAAAAATCATATGCATCTTTCGACTTACCTTTCATGAATGATTCAAAAAGATTTAAAAACCATAGAGGTTATTCACAATTATAGACATATGAATTCCACTCTAAGAAGTAAATCTGTTTTAAATATGGTAATATAAGTTTCCATGTTACTCTTTCCGTACATCTCACCCTGTCCTCCCCTCTCCCCATGTCATAAGTCTATTCTCTATGTCTGTTTCTCCATTGCTGCCCTGTAAATAAATTCTTCAGAATTATTTTTCTAGATTCCATATATGTGCATTCAGTTCAGTTCAGTTCAGTCGCTCAGTCATGTCTGACTCCCTGTGACCCCATGAATTACAGCACTCCAGGCCTCCCTGTCAATCACCAACTCCCGGAGTTCACTCAAACTTATGTCCATCGAGTCGGTGATGCCATCCAGCCATCTCATCCTCTGTTGTCCCCTTCTCCTCCTGCCCCCAATTCCTCCCAGCATCAGAGTCTTTTCCAATGAGTCAACTCTTCCTATGAGGTGGCCAAAGTATTGGAGTTTCAGCTTTAGCATCATTCCTTCCAAAGAACACCCAGGACTGATCTCCTTTAGAATGGACTGGTTGGATCTCCTTGCAGTCCCAGGGACTCTCAAGAGTCTTTTCCAACACCACAGTTCAAAAGCATCAATTCTTCAGTGCTCAGCTTTCTTCACAGTCCAACTCTCACATCCATACATGACTACTGGAAAAAACCATAGCGTTGACTATACGGACCTTTGTTGGCAAAGTAATGTCTCTGCTTTTGAATATGCTATCTAGGTTGGTCATAACTTTCCTTCCAAGAAGTAAGCATCTTTTAATTTCATGGCTTCAATCACCATCTGCAGTGATTTTGGAGCCCCCCCCAGATAAAGAATACGATATTTATCTTTCTCTTTCTGACTCACTTCACTCTGTATAATAGGTTCTAGGTTCATCCACCTCATCAGAAGTGACTCAAATGCATTCCTTTTTATGGCTAAGTAATATTCCACTGTATATATGTACCACAACTTCCTTCTTTGTGGTTCAGCTCTCACTACTATACGTGACCACTGGGAAGACCGTAACTTTGACTATACGGACCTTAGTCGGCAGAGCAATGCCTCTGCTTTTCAACACACTGTCTAGGTTTGTCATTGTTTTCCTGCCAAGAAGCAATCGTCTTCTGATTTCATGGCTGCAGTCACCATCCACAGTGATTTTGGAGCCCAAGAGAGGAAATTTGTTATTATTTGCACTTTTATAAATAAGAGCAAGAGCAGTCAATTTTGGACTTCCTTGGTGACGCAGTGGATATGTGCCTGCCATCACAGGGGACACAGGTTTGATTCCTGCTCCTGGAGGATTCCACATGCCTTGGAGAAAGTAAGCCCGAATGCCTCAAGTACTGAAGCCCACATACTCTAGGGCCTGTGAGCCCAACTCCTGAGCCTGTGTGCTGCAATAACTGAAGCCTGGGCACCTAGAGCCTGTCATCCGTAACAAGAGAAGTCACTGCAATGAGAAGCCTGAGGTCCGCAATGAAGAGTAGCCCCTGCTCGGCGTAACTAGGGAAAGCCTGTGTACAGCAGTGAAGACCCAGCACAACCAATAATAAATAAATAGATATAATTCAAGTGATACAGAAAAATACAAATAAAATTACATATTATAAGAGGACAGTTAACATTCTAATTATCCAATGCAAGTGTTTTTATTTTTGTACAGTAACACATTTTTGTCACTTCAGGCAAACTCCCAAGACATTAAAATTGGTTAAGTAATAGTTATATTTGACTGTTTTTCATCTTCGTTTTTAATTTAATATCTGTGTCGTTGAATCCAAGCTCATCCTGTTTGCCACGTGGTAGACCAATAAATTGGGGGATGAGGTGTTGGGGCAAGGAATAATGACATTCAAAAAGCCAGGAGTCAGACAAGATGGCAGACTAATTCCTAGAAAATCACCTTCCTGGGGTCTGAGTGCTAATTTTTTTTTTTTTTTTTTTTTATAGAACAAAGAAATGGGAAGATGAGGAGGTAAAGTAAAAAGGCTGTAAGTTGCTGGAACTATCTCCTGGTTTCAGCCAGTTTCTGGGAGAGGACTGTTAATTTCCCCTTTCCTGCAGCCATTCACAGGTGGATTGGGTCACGGTTTCCTCTTAGCTGAACAAAGGTATATTAATTTTACCCTCAGGCACGGGGGTTGGAGACCAGTCATCATATGCACTTTACGCTGTAGGCAAACTCCTTTAGTGATTAACTTGTAGACAAAGCAGTAGAGGTTAAAATTAAAAAGAAGCAGATCTAATATGAAGTCAGATTTGTTACTTCTTGTTACATCTGGACATAATAGGTGTTCCATGATCGAATTCTTTTTCAAAGTACTTTCAACATTTTTTTTATTTGATCATAATAATACTGTTGTGAGGTAGTAAAGTAATTGAGGCAGAGAGGGTTAATGGTGTGAACAACAGTTGTCATTCTTTCTTCTTTTTTTTATTTCATATATTAATACTTGTTCTGTTTAGCAAACTTCTTAGCCTTCCTGTGGTTCATAGTCTCTATCTATAAAGTATAGGTTGATTTAACTATAATATTCATTTGACTACTGTTTATAACAAAAAATTGGAAACTGTAAATGGCCAAACAGAAGAAAAGGTAAATGAATTTTATTACATACATGTGATACAGTAGGCAACCATTAAAAATCATGTTTTTAATAGTAGATTGAGATAATGATAGAATAAGTGTAATGCAAAGCAGTATACACAATAAAAAATACATGCTTGGAAAAATGATTCAAAATAAGTAAATATTTTAAGATAGTGTCAGCAACTGTATTTTTCAGATGGGGTTTCTGTCTTAGTTTGGGCTACTAAAACAAAAGTGTCATTGACTGGGTGACTTAAGCAACAGAAATGTATTTCTCACAGTTCTAGAGGCTGGTAAGGCCAAGATACAGGTGCCAGTCTATTCAGTTCCTTGTAAAAGCTCTCTTCCTGGTTTGCACATGATCTTTCTTACTGTATTCTCACTGGCAGAGAGACCATGAGAGCTCTAGTCTGTTTCTCTTCTTTGTTATTGTTTAGGCTGTAAGTTGTGTCTGACTCTTTTATGACTCATAAACTGTAGCCCACAAGGCTCCTCTGTCCATGGGATTTCCCTGGCAAGAACACTAGAGTACATTGCCATTTCCTACTCCAGGAGACCTTCCCAACTCAGGGATCGAACCCATGTCTCCTGCATTGCAGATGGATTCTTTACCACTGAGCCACATGGGAAACCCATTTCTCTTCTTGTAAGGACACTAATTCCACTGTGGGGGCTTCACTCATCCAACTTCATCTAAACCTAATTATCTCCAAAGCTGCTACTTACTAATATACTGTCTCAACGGAGGTGTTTCAGCAGATGAATTTTGTGGGGATGCAACCATGTAGTCCATAACAGTTACCTTTTTAAGGTATTTTAATACACATTTTGTATCAGTGAGTCCTACTACTTTTATAGGAAATATATCACAGTAGTGAGACATAATATATATTTTCCTAGTAACAAATAACTGGAGGAGCCTAAATCTCCTTCATCAAAATGAAAATAGCTGATTATGGAATAGTCATACTTGAGAATATTGCTCAAGTGTTAAGAAGAATACAAAGACATTCAAGCTTTGCTTCAAATAAAAATCAACAAGTATCATGTAATCTGAAGCAAGACCTGTCTTTAAGGCTTGGTCTGAAATCTGAAAGTATGGACTCACTTAGTTAAAATTACCATCACTTTCACTGCTCAACAACTGAACAGTATGAAGATGTACCGATTTTGAGCTTATTAGCAAACAGATCTGCTCCTAATTTCCTAACAGAGATTTACATGAAGTTTGAAGGTCCCGAAGTCTATGAGAAATGAGGAATCCCTCGGAAGAGGTGGGAGTGGAGGGTGGGAGTATGAGCCCCATCTGTCTATAAGCAGCCTTTGCTGAGCCACAGTGTTACACTTCCATCCTCTTCCTTACTTTCTTATGGGGCTTAATTAGTTTCAGTGCAACAGTTTATGTAATCTTGTTTATTTGGGAGAAAATCTGTATAAAAATGCAAAGCAGGATTGGTAGTCAGTTGTTTATAGTTACTATCTCTGGGAGAAAAACAGAAAATGTAGAGGATGTGTTCTTTTCCTGTGTGTGTTATATTTGAAATTTTCTCCCAAAAATTCATTTCTCAGTTGGCTAACAAAGAGAACAGTAATACTTGTTAGACAATGGTTTTGTAGGACATTATATACTCAAAAGCAGAGACATTACTTTGCCAACAGAGGTTCGTCTAGTCAAGGCTATGGTTTTTCCTGTGGTCATGTATGGATGTGAGAGTTGGACTGTGAAGAAGGCTGAGCGCTGAAGAATTGATGCTTTTGAACTGTGGTGTTGGAAAAGACTCTTTGAGAGTCCCTTGGACTGCAAGGAGATCCAACCAGTCCATTCTGAAGGAGATCAGCCCTGGGATTTCTTTGGAAGGAATGATGCTAAAGCTGAAACTCCAGTACTTTGGCCACCTCATGCGAAGAGTTGACTCATTGGAAAAGACCCTGATGCTGGGAGGGATTGGGGGCAGGAGGAGAAGGGGATGACAGAGGATGAGATGGCTGGATGGCATCACTGACTTGATGGACGTGAGTCTGAGTGAACTCAGGGAGTTGGTGATGGACAGGGAGGCCTGGGTGCTGCGATTCATGGGGTTGCAAAGAGTCGGACACGACAGAACGACTGATCTGATCTGATCTGATATATATATATATATATATATATATAGAGAGAGAGAGAGAGAGAGAGAGAGAGAGAGAGAGTACACACACACACACATATACACCTGGTTATATTACATATATAATTATATACATTATAGATGGAGAAGGGGTCTACAGAGGATGAGATGGCTGGATGGCATCACCAACTCGATGGACATGAGTTTGGGTGAACTCCGGGAGTTGGTGATGGACTGGGAGGCCTGGCGTGCTGTGATTCATGGGGTTGCAAAGAGTTGGACATGACTGAGTGACTGAACTGAACTGAACTGAACTGATCTGATATACACACACACACACACACACACACATACCTGGTTCAATCTAAATGTAGATAAATTATAGATTGATTAACAATTCATGTGTTATATATAATAAAAAGGAAATGGCAACCCACTCCAGTACTCTTGCCTGGAAAATCCCATGGACGGAGGAGCCTGGTAGGCTACAGTCCATGGGGTCGCAAAGAGTCGGACACGACTGAGCGACTTCACTTCACTCCCTTCACTCACTTAATACTTTATCGCTGGAGAAGGAAATGGCAACCCACTCCAATGTTCTTGCCTGGAGAGTCCCACGGACAGAGGAGCCTGGCGGGCCATGGTCCATGGGGTCGCAGAGAGTTGGACACGACTGAAGTGACTGAGCACATATATAATAAAATAATAATGAATCAAGGAAACTTTGCCAAATGAGTTTGTCAGCCTGACCTTCTATATCTTGATAAGGGCAAGTAACCAGTAATATAGCCAATTCAAGGGATGTCACTGGTCACTTGTCCAGATTCCATTTACCAGCTCCTCAATCTGTTTTTCCTATGCATGAGTCTTTGTCCTTGACCCTAAAGAGAGTATGTGGTAGTCAAAAGGTGAAATGTGTTGGATCAGATGTGAGATTATTCATGCGATATTTGTTTATCATTTTCTAAGTAGTTATTATATGTTAGTCATTGAGGATGCAGACATGTAATAAGAAGCCTTATGCCATCAGGGAGCTTGCTGCCTTGGCAGGAAAGGCAGGCCACTGCAGGTATTATGAGCACAGAATTTGAGGGCTGGGCTCTGGAGGCAGACTTGGGTTCACAGATGCTGTGTGGTCTGAGGGAAATAACTTCACCACTGCTCAGTTTCCTCACCTGTAACAGAGGACAGTTATGGTGTTTACTTCTTCAGGATACTGTGTGGATCAACTGAGATACATATGTAGAGTTTCAATTCAGTTCAGTTGCTCAGTTGTGTCCAATTCTTTGCAACCCCATGGACAGCAGCACTCCAGGCTTCCCTGTCCATCACCAACTCCCAGAGCTTGCTCAAACTCATATCCATTGAGTTAGTGATGTCATCCAACCATCTCATCCTCGGTCGTCCCCTTCTCTTGCTTTCAGTCTTTCCCAGAATCAAGGTCTTTTTCAATAAGTCAGTTCTTCACATCATGTGGCCAAAGTATTGGAGTTTCAGCTTCAGCATCAGTCCTTCCAATGAATATTCAGGATTGATTTCCTTTATGATTGACTGGTTTGATCTCCTTGCAATCCAAGGGATTCTCAAGAGTCTTCTCCAACACCACAGTTCAAAAGCATCAATTCTTTGGTGCTCAGCTTTCTTTATGGTCCAACTCTCAGATCCATACATGACTACTGGAAAAACCATAGAGTTTAAATTATTGCAATTATTATTTAATTGAATAATTTTGATGTATTGTGACAAGAGTTGCAACAGTTGTCAGCAAAAATGATGTTATGGTACCTGTGATGATGTGGTCCAGTGGGAATTCACATGTACCATCAGTATCTTCTGTACCTGGATCCTGAAGTAGGATGTTGGCAATGTCTTTAGTGGTTTTGAAAGATTCCATTAGTAGAGTCTCTTCCTCTTAGGAGAAGTTCTGCTGGCTACCCTTGGTGTTCAAAGCAGTCTCTTCACTATAGGTCTCAATCTCCTGTGTTCACAGCAGAGCAATGATTTATAAACCATTAAGAGATCCCAATCTGTAGTTCTGATGTCTACCATGAGGGGCAAGTGAGGGGTCAGCATGACTCCTTTTCTACTGATTTCTTCCATGGAATGGGCTCGATGCCCATGAAGAGGAGGCTAGAGCTGGCTTGAATGTGTCCGAATGTACAGACCTGCCCACTGCACAAATCCACTCCTCTCCTTTTACTCTTTTTCTAGGTTCAGTGTTCTTGTTCAGTGTTCAGAATCAGCTGTGGGCAGCTTCTCTCTTCTGCAGAACAGAGTGCCAAGAGTTGGTTAATGCACTGTAGCTGGAGACTGTTACACAGGAGGATGGAGGTGGCCAAAGGGGTTCCATTCCCCACCACAGAGCCATGGGAGAAATGTGCATAGGGATTGCAGAGGGATTGGAACTTAGAATAAAGGTGGTCCTCTTGACTCAGCCCTTTAACTAGGGGTGAAATTGTTTTTCTGAGACGTTAATTGTTATGACTCTTAGAGTTTTTTTCCCCCTGTGTTTGTTTTTCATGATGCCACAGGCACTGAATTATTTAAGGGTGAATCTTATGCAAAACCACTTGTTCTTCTCTATGAACTCATAGGTTCTAAGTGGCTCATAAGTATCCTTTAAAATTCCTATTATGATAAATGAGACCAAATGGCATGTTTTGCTGTATTGTCTAAATTGGTCACATTTTTTTGTATATTTCCCGACTCCTCTAATATTATAAAATAGGTTAGGAAATAAATTATATAAACCAGGACTCATACTCCAAAATTCAGCCTCTTGTTGATTGCATGCCTCTCTATTAAAGTAAAAGGAAACTCAGGAAGAAGGTAGTTGGGTTTGTGACAACCTTTCCGGCCTTGGTTAAAATGACTTCTTTTACTTCTCTTTATTTTTTGATGTTTATGTTCATCATAGAGATCGTCCAGTTCCCAAATACCTCAGCACCACAGGTGAAGTGGGAACTTAAGAGGCCAGTGACTGCCAGAGGCCCATGTTGCTTAACTGGATTGATAATCTTGTACCACAGTAAAAATAGACATCATTAGTTCCTAGAGGCTGCCTCCAGGATGCATCAGAACTGAAAAAAATGACTCTACACACCAAAAGAAGGAGAACATGAAAAAAAAAATAGTCTGTATATTGTTTGTATGACTCATCCCTGACACTGAATATTCAAGGTATGAGAACAAGACAATTAAATTCTATGAGCCTTATTTTTCTTATATGTACAATAGGTCAAAGCTGTTGAGGCTTTTTTTTTTTTTTGGCTTTCATATAATATATGAAGAATAAGCTAGGTAATTAGATGAACGTGTTTTACCTAACAGAGGTTCATCCAGGAAGAGGAAATCACTAATAATCCCCCAGAACACTAGGCATAATGCCCTCCCCCCCCACTGCCACATATGTTCAAGCACTAATCCCTGGAATGTGAATATGTTATAGACCTTAAATCATGAGATTATCCAGGATTGTCCAGGTGGATTCAGTTTTATCACATGGACCCATAAAAGCAGAGAACTTTCCCTGGCTAGAAGCAAAAGGGAGGGCAGAGAGATGCAGCAGAAGAGGAAGAGATTTGAAGTGCGAGAGCAACTCTCCCTCTGCTGCTGCTGAAACCCATGAGAAGGAATGCAGCCAGTGGCTGCAGGTGGAAGCAAAGAACCTGCTGACAGCCAGTCAGGGCCTCAGTCCTACAACCACAAGGAACTGCATTTACCCAGTGATCTGAAAGAGCTTGGAAGGTGGTTTTTCCCTAAAGACTCTAGAACAGAACACAGTATGGTGATACCTGTATTTAGTCCTTGTGAGACTCTAAGCAGAAGCCTGCACTGAGCTACACTACGCCTAGACTTCTCATCTATAGAACTATGAAATAATGAATGGATGTTGTTTAAAGCTGCTATGTTTGTGGTAATTTGTTACAGAAGTGATAGGAAACTAATACACCCTCATTGCTGGGAGAAGGAAAAAAAACAGACTGAAGCAGGTAATAAAGCATATGGCTCCAATACCCGGCCACCCCACTCTTCCTGCTCCTCAGAGACTGACTCTGCAGAAGGGGACACATTCTGGGAAAGGGTGGGCCTCTGAAAGGAGATCTCCTCATGGGATGTTCTTCCTACCTGGGTACCATTATGTTATCTCTTTGTAAAGGCAACTTGCCAGTGTCTTTTACTTAAGTGAGAGGAAGCCTTGAAGTTGAACTTTCCTTTGTGCACAGGTGAAACCAAGTAGTCGCTGCAGGCTCCATTGCCAGGTGTGAGGAGCAGCTGAAGGGGCTCACGGGCACAGGGAACTCTTTGGAGCCTTAAACAGAGTAGAGATTCTGAGCTGTTAATAGTTGAATTCAGTTGTAAATGCTAATAAAGCAGGCAGCAATAACATGACAACATTGTTTTGGAGACCACAGGGCCAGAGGGCAGTGCCCAGAGAGAGACTGGCTCATTCTCTTCACTGTGAGGTGATGGGAAACGCACACCTCCTTCCTCCTGGCACACGCATTCAAATGTAATTTTGAAGAGGAGCCAGAGAGATGGGGAGAAGACCAAGAAGTCTGGGATGAAACATTATTTTTCTAGGACAGAGCTTTACCATCCTGAAGGAACTGTTAAGCTAATTGGATGAAAGTTGCTTTATTCTCTACCAATAATCAGGGGATCGGGAAGAAAGACAAATTAATTTTTAAAAAAGGAATTTTATTTTCTCATGATGATGGTTAATTATATATGCCAAACTGGCTGGTTTAGAGTTGCTCATATAGTGGATAAAATATTTCTGGGTGTGGCTGTGAGGATGCCTCTGGAAGAGATTAGCAATGGAATCCATAGACTAAGTAATGAAGACGTACCCTTACCAGTACAGGTGGGCCTCATCTAATCGGTTGAGGGTCTGAATACAACAGAAAGGTGGAAGAAGGATGGATTTGCTGTCTCGACCTGAACTGGAATATTCATCTTTTCCTGTTCTTGAACATAAGTACTCCTAGTTCCTGGCTTTTGGACTCAAATCAGACTTAACACCGTCAGCTTCTCGATTCTCAGGCTTTTGGACTTGGAATGAATTATGCTACTATTAGATTAGTGTACAAGTAATTGTGGTTTTGCATTGTTTAGTATTGGCATTTACTATTGGAATACATTCTTAAATAAATGTGTTTATGTATACATCAGGCTTCCCTGGTGGCTCAGGTGGTAAAGAATCTGCCTGCAATGCTTCATTTTAATGCACATTTTTCACTTTATGTTTTTTGCTAATAATGTATTGCTGCTGCTAAGTCACTTCAGTCGTGTCCGACTCTGTGCGACCCCATAGACGGCAGCCCACCAGACTCCCCCGTCCCTGGGATTCTCCAGGCAAGAACACTGGAGTGGGTTGCCATTTCCTTCTTCAATGCATGAAAGTGAAAAGTGAAAATGAAGTCGCTCAGTCGTGTCTGACTCTTAGCGACCCCATGGACTGCAGCCTGCCAGGCTCCTCTGTCCATGGGATTTTCCAGGCAAGAATACTAGACTGGGGTGCCATTGCCTTCTCTGAATGATGTATTCCTTGCTGTTTATTTTATATTTATTTTAGACTACAGAAATGATGTTAGAAAAAAAGCAATATAAGTGATTTTCTTGTTTTTCAGTCACTAAGTCATGTCTGATTCCTTGTGATCCCATGGACTGTAGCATGCCAGGCTTCCCTGTCCTTCACTATCTCCCTGAGTTTGCTCAAACTCATGTCTGTGGATTGATTCAGTGATGCCATCCAACGTCTCATCCTCTGTCATCTCCTTCTCCTCTGCCTTCAATGTTCCCAGCATCAGGGTCTTTTCCAACTAGTCGGCTCTCCATATCAGGTGGCCAAAGTATTGTAGCTTCAGCTTTAGTATTAGTCCTTCAGGTGAATATTCAGGGTTGATCTTTAGGATTGACTGGTTTGATCTCTTTGCTGTCTGAGGGACTCTCAAGAGTCTTCTCAAGAACAATGATTCAAAAGCATCAACTCTGGAAAAATTTGTCATGACTGCTAGAAAAACCACAGCTTTGACTATATGGACCCTGTTGACAAAGTGATGTCTCTGCTTTTTAATAAGCTGTCTCGGTTTGTCATAGCTTTCCTTCCAAGGAGCTAGCAAGTGTCTTGATTTCAGGCTACAGTCACTGTCTGCAGTGAGTTTGGAGCCCAAGAAAATAAAGTCTGTCACTCTTTCTACTTTTTCCCATCTATTTGCCATGAAGTGATGGGCCCAGATGCCATGATCTTAGTTTTTTGAATGTTGACTTTTAAGCCAGCTTTTTCACTCTTCTCTTTCACCGTTGTCAAGAGGCTCTTTAGTTTCTCTTCACTTTCTGCTATTAGAGTGATATCATCTTCATATCTGAGGTTGTTGATGTTTGATGTTTCAAATATTTTCTTATTTGAGTTCAAAATGGGTTGGAAAGCAGCAAAGACAACTCACAACATCAACAACACATTTGGCCCAATAACTGCTAATTAACACACAGAGCAGTGGTGGTTAAAGAAGTTTTGCAAAGGAGACAAGAGCCTTGAAGATGAGGAGTGCAGTGGCTGGCCATCGGAAGTTGACAACAGCCAATTGAGAGGGTCATCGAAGCTGATCCTCTTACAATTACATGGGAAGTTCCTGAAGAAGTCAGTGTCAACCACTCTACACTAGTTCAGCCTTTGAAGCAAATTGGAAAGGTAGAAAAGCTCGATAAGTGGATACCTCATGTGCTGGCTGAAAAAAAAAATCATTGTTTTGAAGCATCATCTTCTCTTACTCTACACAACAACAAAGCATTTCTCAATTGGATTGTGATGTGCAATGAAAAGTGGATTCTATAGGATAACCAGAGAGGACCAGCTCAGTGCTTGGACTGATACAAACCTTCAAAGCACTTCCCAAAGACAAAATATGGTCATGGTCACTGTCTGGTGGTCTGTTGCCCATGTGATCTACTATCCAGTTTTCTGAATCCCAGGAAAACCATTACATCTGAGAAGTATCCTCAGCAATTTGATGAGATGCACTGAAAACTGCAACACCTCCAGCTGGCATTGGTCAACAGAGAGGCCCAGTTCTTCTCTACAACAATACTCATCTGAATGTTTTACAACCAACAGTTCAAAAGTTGAACTAATAGGGCTATGAAGTTTTGACTCATCTGCCAGATTCACTTGACCTCTCGCCAACCAACTACCACTTCTTCAAGCATCTGAACAACTTTTTGCAGGGAAAATGCTTCCACAACCAGGAGGAGCAGGAAATGCTTTCTAAGAGGTTGTCGAAACCAAAACACAGATTTTTTTTAAATTAATTAATTTATTTTTTTACTTTACAATATTGTATTTGTTTTTGCCATACATTGACATGAATCCACCATGGGTGTACACGTGTTCCCCATCCTGAATCCCTCTCCCACCTCCCTCCCCATCCCATCCCTCTGGGTCATCCCAGTGCACCAGCCCCGAGCACCCTGTATCATGCATCAAGCTTGGACTGGTGATTCATTTCACATGTGATAATTTACATGTTTCAATGCCATTCTCCCATATCATCCTGCCCTCGCCCTCTCCCACAGAGTCCAAAAGACTGTTCTATACATCTGTGTCTCTTTTGCTGTCTCACATATGGGGTTATCGTTACCATCTTTTTAAATTCCATATATATGCGTTAATATACTGTATTTGGTGTTTTTCTTTCTGGCTTACTTCTCTCTATATAATAGGCTCCAGTTTCATCCACCTCATTAGAACTGATTCAAATGTATTCTTTTTAATGGCTGAGTAATACTCCATTGTGTATATGTACCACAGCTTTCTTATCCATTCATCTGCTGACGGACATCTAGGTTGCTGCCATGTCCTGGCTATTATAAACAGTGCTGCAGTGAACATTGGGGTACACGTGTCTCTTTCAGTTCTGGTTTTCTCGGTGTGTATGTCCAGCAGTGGGATTGCTGGGTCATATGGCAGTTCTATTTCCAGTTTTTAAAGGAATCTCCACACTGTTCTCCATAGTGGCTGTGCTAGTTTGCATTCCCACCAACAGTGTAAGAGGGTTCCCTTTTCTCCACACCCTCTCCAGCATTTATTGCTTGTAGACTTTTGGATAGCAGCCATTCTGACTGGCGTGAAATGGTACCTCATTGTGGTTTTGATTTGCATTTCTCTGATAATGAATGATGTTGAACATCTTTTCATGTGTTTGTTAGCCATTTGTATATCTTCTTTGGAGAAATGTCTGTTTAGTTCTTTGGCCCGCTTTTTGATTGGGTCGTTTATTTTTCTGGAATTGAGCTGCAGGAGTTGCTTGTATATTTTTGAGATTAATTCTTTGTCTGTTGTTTCATTTGCTATTATTTTCTCCCATTCTTAAGGCTGTCTTTTCACCTTGCTTATAGTTTCTTTTATTGTGCAGAAGCTTTTAGTTTTAATTAGGTCCCATTTGTTTATTTTTGCTTTTATTTCCAATGTTCCGGGAGGTGGGTCATAGAGGATCCTGCTGTGGTTTATGTCGGAGTGTTTTGCCTATGTTTTCATCTAGGAGTTTTATAGCTTCTGGTCTTACATTCAGATCTTTAATCCATTTTGAGTTTATTTTTGTGTATGGTGTTAGAAAGTGATCTAGTTTCATTCTTTTACAAGTGGTTGACCAGTTTTCCCAGCACCACTTGTTAAAGAGATTGTCTTTTCTCCATTGTATATTGTTGCCTCCTTTGTCAAAGATAAAGTGTCCATAGGTGCGTGGATTTATCTCTGGGCTTTCTATTTTGTTCCATTGATCAATATTTCTGTCTTTGTGCCAGTACCATACTGTCTTGATGACTGTGGCTTTGTAGTAGAGACTGAAGTCAGGCAGGTTGATTCCTTCAGTTTCATTCTTCTTTCTCAAGATTCAAAGCACAGATTTTTTATGCTACAGGAGCAAACAAACTTAATTTCTCACTGGCAAAAATGTGTTGATTGTAATGGTTCCTATTTTGATTAATAAAGATGTGTTTGAGTCTAGTTATAATTTAAAATTCATGGTCTGAAACTGTAATTACATTTGCACCAACCTAATAGCTTTCCTGTTTCTCTAGCTTGCAGACAACAGATAATGGGATTTCACAGCCTCCATAATCATGTGAACCAATTCCTGTAGAAAAAAAAAATCTCCTCTTATGAATATATCTGTATATATCCTATTGGTTCTGTTTCTCTCCAGAACCTTGACTAATAAACTCATATCATATAAATTTTATTTTGACCATGCTATTGTAAAAACCTTTATCCTCCATAAAAGTGTCAGTTTTTGGAGATCAGGATCTAGTATCTTATAAATATACCTCTTGCATTCCCCAGAGTTCCTAGATTTCACAACAAATAGTATGGATTATTCAATGCAGATAACTGGCCTATCCTTTCCAGTTTACACTGTTGGCATTCGTTCTGGTTGGTCAGGGCCCACATTACTCCAGTTATTAAATATTTTAATATCACCCTCAAGTGAATCTTTCCTTTTACATTTTGCTATGATAATTTTTTAACATTGAAAGAATTATACATTGCCTCTCCTGATCACCTAGATTCTGCAATTCATATTTTGCTATGTTTGCTTTATCATACATATATCCATCATTCCTCTAGGCATCCATCAATCCATCTTATTTTTTTTTATGTTCTTAAAAGTAGGTTTCAGACTTTACCCCTAAGCACTTCTGCACATGCACCATTGATTAGAGTTTGACATTTGTTTACTGCTTGTTTTTTTTTTTTAATAAGTCCTAAGCTAAATATAGCTTAGGACTGTAGCCTACCAAGCTCCTCCGACCATGGGATTCTTCAGGCGAGAATACTGGAGTGGGTTGCCATTTCCTTCTCCAGGGGATCTTCCCAACCCAGAGATGGAACCCGGGTTTCCCGCACTGGAGGCAGACACTTTAACCTCTGAGCCACCAGGGAAGCCCAAGCTAAATATATATTTTGAATTTGGAGTTTGACACATGGAATAATTAAGATTAACACAGTGATAGCTTGACCAATAAAAGACTGTTGTGAATAGTTGATATTTGAGTTAGGAATTTGATTATGATAACAAATAGAGATCCTCTTTATAATCTCACTTATTAGCAAAGTTTAATTGGAATAAATAGGAGAGGAAGTCAGATACATTCCAGGAGTCTGAGGTCTCAAGGTAAAGGCTGATTCTAATGGAAGCTCGCTAGATTGTGATGAATCATGGAGATTTCCCAGCAAAGGTCAAAGGAATATTGATGAAGTCAGAGACCATTTCTGTTGTTTGGAAACTCAGTTTTTTGACCAGTGCTTCTATCAGGTTATGAAGCTAATATTCTCTCCATTGGTTGAACAAGCTATAAAATCATTAAGATAGTACATTTAGACAACTGTCTTGCTTCATCATACAATTGGTCTGTGTAAATTCTTATGGTTCTAACTATTGCTCCCATCTCAAAAATGTCATTTTTTGAGAATTACACAGTATGTACACCATTTTAAGTGTCTGTTAGTATTAATATTCACACAAGGGAAGGGGGACATTATTCCTTGGATAGCAGCTTGGTAAATTCTTGAAAAACTGATTATATGGTATCCATTATCCCAACATCTTGTGTATTAGTTAATACCCCTCCCCCGACTCTCTCCTCCCTTCTGTGGAGGCAGAACAGGGCTTCATTTTGAGTCATGATTATGGAATTTTTCTTCTGCACGGGCATGCAAAAATATCAAAAGCAACTAAAGGAGCTGAAAGAATATGAAAAGCCTGCTATAGCAAGATTTAGCTGAGAACATCTAAAAATTGATTTGATTTGTGTTTCAGAGGAAAAACTTTATCCCTGGTCAGCTTGAAGTATTGCACTGTAAACTGATCCATCCTGCTGATTTTTCAAAGTCTGCAGAAGCCTAAGTGGCCTGTTACACGGTCTACCCAAGGGACGTGGACTTGGTCATCCATGGCACAGAAGAGATCCAACCTCAAATTGAGACAGATGTAAATACACGCTTCAAAGTGTACTTCCAAAGGGCTTTAGAGGCCTTTCTACTCTTGAGGTAGTCTTGAGCATAAGACGTGTAGAGGCTCAGGTTAAAGAGGAAGATGTATGAGGAAGTAAGCCTAGGTCCCTACTGTTACTCAGGCCCACACTGTTATTTCCAGAGCACTGTCAAAGTCTTCCTGGAGGGAATTTTGTTGACACACAAATTCTGGAGTCACACAGTTCCTGGCACCTAGGAAAGGCTCCAAATGTGGGACAAGTGTTTGCTGAATGAAAGTTCACTTTCAGTATCTAGGGCTGTGAGCAGAGGCTGACAACCAAGGTCCATCTTCCCTCTAGAAGTCTAGGTTCTAAAGGCTCCATCCTTCCACAGACAATACTTGACAACCAATAAAGACACACCATTACTCAGAGCAGCCCTGGCCATGTGACACCACAGTTGCAAATTTCAAATTTGCAAATTTCTATGGGATAAGTTTGTATTGTAAATGCCTGAAACAGGCCTAGTGTGGGGAAAATAGCATAGGCATAGCAATGTATTTTCAGCCACAGCCTCAGGGAGGTAAGAGAGAGTGGTGAGGACTGTGGCAAACTAGGAATCACATGCCCTGTCTAATGTGGGCAGCTCCGTTCACTTCTAGTTTTTTCATGCCTTGTGAAAATGCACACTCAGTACTGGGGAGTCCTAATTTTTCAAGAACAGCTGGAATTTGATTTGGAATTATTACTTTTTAAGATCTGAGAGGCTACCAGCATTTGGGATGGCAGGTTTCACTTTAATAAATACAAGGTTCTAGTTTCAATTTGGTGACAGAATGTGCATTCCAGTAGCAGGTTTCAGCATACAGGAAAGTGTAGTTAATTGTTGCTGCTGCATAGAGTCAGCAAATTCCTACTTCATTCTCTTTGCTTTTTGTAGTGAATCTTTCTTTTGTGCTGAATCCTGTCTAACAATTATAACTATGCCTTTTAGAGTTCAGAGTAATATAATCTCTTTGCTGGTTTATATTGATGGAGGAGGCTGAGTTTTCCAATAATATGAACTCACAAAACAGAATAGTAGCTTACTTGGGACAGAATGACCAAACTCCTTGCCCAGGTTGGTGCATTAACCAGAACATGGTGTCTATCCACATCCAGTAGAATTTCACATCTGTTAGGCTATTGTTCGCAAACCTCAAAGAACATGTGTTAGATAAATTTATCATTCTAAAATTTCTCTAGGGCTTGCAGTGTTATACATGAAGTAAAATTATACTAATTATACTTTGGGGAAACTGACATCGTCCCTCTTCCATGCTTCCAGATATGAGATATCTGATGACTGGGGGAAAGGCATTAAAAATTGCTAGTAAGAATGGCTGGACTGAAGGCACAGCAGGTATAGGAAAACATTTGAGAAATGCAGATCCTCCTCTGAAGCCCACTACTTAGTTCCCACGTTTGGTTTGTCTCTGATTGCTCTGTTGGTTCCTTAGAACTATAAATCTGGTTCTTCTCTCTCTATTGCAGGCATATTCTCTAAGAAGACATTTGAGGCTCAAACATCTTAATGTTGAATTTCAGGCAACTTCTCAGCTCAATGAGGAAGAAACATCAGGGCAGTGTGTTGCTTTAAGGGCATTTGAATACACAAGATACCATGATTTTTCCTGACAACACAGAGCAGATGGGATTTGCCTACTCATAGGAAATGTGTCCTCCATGTTGAACCATAGACTGGAGTGGTGAGAAGGAAGAAAACTACAAAGCTCAGTGTTCATGGTTTTGCCATGATGTAGACTGGATGTGGCACAGTGCCCAGAAAGCAGGAATCAATACTTGGGGGCTGGAAAGGCAGGTGGTCATCGTCCCAGAAGTTCACAGGAAGGATCAGATCTTTCCTAGATCAATCTGGGGTTGGGAATGTACCTGAAATCAGAGCACTTGGTTCAAACACCAAGACTGGGAAATAAGGTGAAATTAACTGGAGTTATGGAGGTTGATATAATGTAGCACTACAGGTGGTGCAGTGGTAAAAAAAATCCCTCCTGCGAATGCAGGAGATGCAGGAGACTTGGATTCCATTCCTGGGATGAAAAGATACCCTGGAGAAGGAAATGGCAACCCACTCCAGTATTCTTGCTTGGGAAATCCCAAGGACAGAAGAGCCTTGTGGGCTGCAGTCTGTAGGGTCACAAAGAGTTAGACACAACTGAGCACAGCACAGAGTACAACTGGATTTATAGTTTTGAGGAGGTCTAGTATTGGCTTCCGGAGAAGGCAATGGCACCCCACTCCAATACTCTTGCCTGGAAAATCCCATGGGCAGAGGAGCCTGGTAGGCTGCCATCCATGGGGTCTTGAAGAGTCGGACATGACTGAATGACTTCACTTTCACTTTTCACTTTCATGCATTGGAGAAGGAAATGGCAACCTATTCCAGAGTTCTTGCCTGGAGAATCCCAGGGGTGGGGGAGCCTGGTGGGCTGCCGTCTATGGGGTTGCACAGAGTCGGACACAACTGAAATGACTTAGCAGCAGTAGCAGTATTGGCTTCTATTGGCCAATACCTGAAAGTTACTGTAGAGGATTGAATTGTGTCTCCTTAAGGGAGATGTTCTTCTTAAATCCCAGTAACCTGGGATCATGACCTTATTTGGAAATAAGGTTTTAGCAGGTGTGATTAAATTAAGGATCTCAAGACAGATGATCCTGGATTTAGGATGGGCTCTAAATCCAATGACTGATATTCTTTTGAGAGAAGGGAAAGGAAATCTGAGACACAGAGAAAAGAAAGACATGTGAAGATGGAGGCAGGAATTAAATTAGCTTCCCAGAAGGCAATGGCAGCCCACTCCAGTGTTCTTGCCTGGAGAATCCCAGGGACAGGGGAGCCTCATGGGCTGCCATCTATGGGGTCGCACAGAGTCAGACACGACTGAAGCGACTTAGCAGCAGCAGCAAGCAGTGGCTCAGATGATAAAGAATCTGTCTATAATGCAGGAAACCCAGGTTCAGTCTCTAGGTTGGGAGATACCCTGGAAAAGGGAATGGCAACCCACTCCAATATTCTTGCCTGGAGAATCCTTTGGACAGAGAAGCCTGGTGGACTATAGTCCATTGGATCACAAAGAGTCAGACATGACTGAATGAATAACACAAACTTTCAAGTCAAGTAACACCAAGAGCTACTTCCACACTAGAGCTAGGAGAGGGAGTGGAACAGATTCAGAGCCTCCAGGGGGAGCTAACCCTGCCAACACCTTGATTTTGGAATTCTAGTCTCCAGAAGTGGGAGAGAATAAATATCTGTTGTTTTAAGCCACGTGATTTGCAGTATAGCCCTAGGAAGCTAATAAGGGCTTCCCAGGTGGCGTTAGTAGCAAAGAATCTGCCTGCTAATACAGGAAATACAAAAAATAGATGGGTTCCATCCCTGGGTTGGGAAGATCCCCTGGAGGAGAAAACGACAACCCACTCCAGTATTCTTGCCTGGATAATCCCCTGGGGACAGGAGCCTGGTGGGCTACAGTCCATAGGATCACAAAGAATTGGACATGGCTGAAGCACCTTAGCATGCACACAGGAAGCTAATACAGTTACCCCATGCCTGACCTCTGACATTGTTCACCAGATGTTGTTTTCCAGCTAATGTGAAAGAAGTATTTGCTTTAATCACCTTTAATTTCTCTTTCCTCTTTTATTCACAGTAAAATGTATTTTTTTGAGCTCTAGTAATGAATTAAAAATTAAAGTTCTATGGTTATAGTAAAAAAAAAAATCAGTGTCTAGATTTAGAGCTGATCATTAACTGGAAAACATAAATAATTAAGTCTTCTAAAATTAACCTCAGTATTCACTCAAAAATTATTTTTTATTAATTCATTCATTCTTCAACCCATTTCAATCAAATATTTACCAAATATTTGATTTGTACTATACTTGTACCAAATGCTTGTACTATGCTAGACATTATCCTTCCACCTACTTGGAAATCCATGATGAATAAGAAGGAGAAAGTGTCTGCCCTCTTTGCATATACATTTTTATGATCTAGGCAGGCAATAAACAATCAAATAAAAAATTATAGCTGTAATAAATATTGTTGGTGACATCTCCATTTATTTTCTTATAGTCCCTGGTATTAGTACATTTTGATTCTTGATTATAATGATGACTGCTTGCTGAATAGAATGAAAGGAGAATTTAAAACATAGCTATTTAAACTAAATCCCATTTTTTGCAGGACCTCTGTTGGATTTCACCTTTGTCGTGACAGTTATGTCTATATTTCAGGTTGAATTCATAATAATGGAGAATCAAAGCTCTTTAATTCACAATACAGCATTGTTTTGTCACTTGATACATAATTGAAACTAGATAACCTCAGTGGCAGCCCCAAAGCTTAGATGTCAGAAAGCTTAATATCCTTTCTCTTCTGATGCAAATCAAGAAGGAAAGAGCTAAAAAATTGATTCAATGTTATATGGACTGTACAGAAATGTTAATACAATGGAGACTTCATGTTGAAGAGCTAAGGTAGCACAAAAGCTCAAGAGTGAAAGCAATTTATATAGAGATATCAAAGTTCATTATTTTCTTACTTATTTTTTCCATTTGCCCTACATGGAGTTGGGCTTCCCTGATAGCTCAGTTAGAAAGAAAGCTGAGCGCTGAAGAACTGATGCTTTCAAACTGTGGTGTTGGAGAAGACTCTTGAGAGTCCCTTGGACTTCATGGAGATCCAACCAATCAGTCCTAAAGGAAATCAGTCCAGAATAGTCAATGGAAAGACTGATGCTGAAGCTGAAGTTCCAATACTTTGGCCACCTGATGCGAAGAACTGACTCACTGGAAAAGACCATAATGCTGGGCAAGATTGAAGTCAGGAGGGGAAGGGGATGACAGAGGGTAAGATGGATGGCATCACTGACTTGATGGACATGAGTTTGCAAGCTCTGGGAGTTAGTGATGGACAGGGAAGCCTGGTGTGCTGCAGTCCATGGGGTCGCAAAGAGTTGGACACAACTGTACAATTGAACTGAACGGAACTGAGTACATGGAGTAACTGAGCTATACCATTACTCACAATACAGACTAGCTTTAGTTTCATTTGAGGTGTGATGGATACAAAAACATAATGAGACAAGACTTACCCCCTGCTGGCCCAAATATGCAGAGTTTGCAATGGAAATGGAGAGGGATTCTGTCCTATAACTCTTAGATGCTTTACAAAGTCAGAAAACTTTTAAAGGAGGGCCAGAGAATTCTGTAAAAAGGGAGAATCTTGGCCAGAGTAGTCATGCTCTTATGAAGCTCTTGAACCATGCTAGGGAAAAAGGACAAGGTGCAGGAAAGGGCTTTCAGAGGCCTCTGGGGAACACTGGGAGGCAGAGACAATGCTGTCTTCTTGAGACACCCCCAAACAAGGAAAGTTTGACTTGGCTGCTTTGTTTTAAGAACCAGGGCAGTCAATGGTATAGTGTTGAGAACAGTACAAGAGTTTATTGAGTCAAAGGATGCATGAGTATTTCCCAGGCGGTTGTGGCTCACACTACAGAGACAGTCAGAAAGGGATCAACTTCAATTCTCTTCTGTGAAGTCTGCAAATTGCAAGGAAGTCTCAGTATAAAGAGGCTGGATTTACCAAGTGCCCAGGAACTGAAAAAGTATCTATCTTAGTTCAAGGAAATGCAGAGAGGAAACTCCAAGGAGCCTCAAGAGCACCCCGTTAAATGCACTCAGATGTAACATCTTCAGAACCAGAAAGGAAGAACTTATCAAGCCCCGATCTGTTCTAGACTTATCTCTCTAAATTGTCCTACATTCTTCCCTCATAGCTCAGTTGGTAAAGAATCTGCCTGCACGAAGGTGGGATAATTTGAAAGAATAGCATTGAAACATGTATATTACCATATGTGAAATAGATCCAGGTTCCATGTATGAGACAGGGTGGTCAGGGCTGGTGCACTGGGATGACCCTGAGGGATGGGATGGGGAGGGAGGTGGAAGAGGGGTTCAAGATGGGGGACACATGTACACCCATGGCTGATTCATGTCAATGTATGGCACAACCCACTACAATATTGTAAAGTAATTAGCCTACAATTACAATAAATAAATTAATTTTTAAAATATTAAAAAAAAAAAATCCGCCTGCAATGCAGGATACCTGGATTTGATCCCTGGGTTGGGAAGATCCCTTGGAGAAGTGAAAGGCTACCCACTCCAGTATTCTGGCCTGGAGAATTTCATGGACTATATAGCCATGGACTGTATAGTCCATGGGGTCATAAAGAGTCAGACACAGCTGAGCGACTTTCGCTTTCATCCTAGGTAGCACACAAGTGCAGTTAGAGGTAGGGCTAGATAGTGAGCAGAAAGATGAGAGAAGAAGAAAACCAGGCATGCTTTTCATTCAGGTTTCAGATCTCAGGAGAAGAGAAGGTTTAAACTGAGATTAGATTTTTTTTTTTTTTTGTAGAGGAATGTAAAACCTCAATTTTGATTTGAGGCTATTTGCAATCTATGGTAACTCTAGAATTGTCTATTACCTGAGAGTGAGTAGAAGATTCACAGATCTTCAAAAGTTTTCTTACAAGGACAGACGAAGAGTAAATTCTCCAGTGAGAAAAGTTTAGAGATGCACGGAGAGAGAATTATTGATGCATTTTGATCGCAGATCCACTTCACACTTACTTAACATACTGGATACACTTCATTGTTGAAATATTTTCTATAGATAGAATTCTGAGATTTGAATCATTGTAAATTCATTTTCTTTAATTTTTGTGACATTCAATTAAAAAAAGTTTTTTTGAGAAACAGTCATAGTTAAAAATGCACTTATCTCATTAAAACATAACATTAAATGAAGTGTGTTAGTACTCTGACAATATAAATCTCCAAATGAGTCATAAAATATATGCTAATATGTACAGTGTTTATACTCAAGTTATTTCTGTTCTGTGTCACTTATGAGGCCAGAAGCACCATTGTTAAAGGGGAATTGCCGGATGATGATGTGGTTGGTCCACTGTGAGGGGCTAGCCTATACTTGCACATATCAGCCATGTCAGATTGGAAGGACATTCCAGTTATTTTAATCACATGACATTTTGAAAATTTTTAATTATTATTAATATGCATATTGGTTCCTTAAGTGAGTCTGGAGGAGTTGTCTTCTTTCTATTTCAAAAAATGAATCAGATGCACACTATTATATAGAGAACAGATAAACAACAAGGTCCTACTATGTAGCACAGGGAACTATTTTGATATCTTGTGATAAACCATATTGGAAAAGAATATATATAACTGAATTACTTTACTATACAGCAGAAATTAAGACAGCATTGTAAACCAACTATACTGAATTTACATGTAAAAATGAATTATTCCCATCAAGATACTCTCCTCCTTATTTTAGTACAGTGAATTCTTGGTAAAGTTCAGATAAAAAGAAATGATCTATTTCAAGTGTATTTTAACTAGTGATAGTCTCTGTGAGAATGAAACTGGCAGTACATGGCAGTCCTTCCCCATCTGAGCAGCCCTGGTGACCTGCATTCTGCTTCTTTCACTATCATGATCAATATGATAAAGGAATCCAACTTTTTTACTTTAAAGATAGCATGAAACATGGGCCTGATCACACTAGAATAATGATATTTTTTCTCTTTTTAGTTTAATAAATTTTTTGGTGGAATTTGATTAAGGAACAAGAGCCATCCATAAGGTAAGTGAACTGTATAGAAGCAAAAGTATGAAATTCCCCTCTTTAAAAAAATAAGAGTGCTATTTGTATTAATCACTTTAATTCATTACTAAACTATAAGGAGAGGAGTGCTGCAAGTTAGCTGCTCATCCACAGAAAAATAGCAATTCCAAGCTAATTAAAGAAGCTTTTCAATTTTGGTCCAGTGACTACATTTAAAAGTTATGTCATATTTATCAAGTGAACATAATTTAATATGATAATTCAAAGAGAACTAGTTGAAAAGACACTATTGTAGTAATTATCTGGGAGGCATATTCAATAAAAGCAGTTTAAAAAGTTAATTTATCTTGATTTTATGAGAAAATGATTCTTGTTTTCAGAGTTGGTAATTATTGTGAAAAGGCTTCCTCAAGTTTTTGCACATTTAGAAAAGATTGATGAGTGTAAGGCAAAATTATTTATTTTCACTGTAGCTGACGGAAAAATTTGTGCATGCTCTGAAATAATTTTGCAGCTGTAGCTTGCTTCAAAATCAGGCATTCAGAGCACATACATTTTGAAAACTAGGATTCATTTTTGTGTTACCAACTGATGTGGCAAGTTTCTAAAAATAAAATGTACAAAAATATTTTAAAATTCTTCTCTCTAGCCTTAAGTATGTTATAATATATGTAAGAAGATTTCACTCTGATGCCCTAAAAATCACCATTATTTTTCATATATTTGTGTCTTTTACATTGTGAATTACATCTTTAGATGTTTTGGTGAAAATATTTTGTTTTTCAAATTTTTTACAATCTGGAAATTTGTTATTAAACTTAATTATTTAGAAGATTTTAGTGAAAGTGTTACCCTCTTAGAGACAATAGCTTAGAGAAAATGGCATGAGTATATTTTCCTTGCTATGTGATACTAACTCATCAAGGAATTTTTAAAAACTGTAGATATGTCTTAATTAAAGCATAAGATTAAATGTGAATTCCCTCATTTTCACATCAAGTAAGTCGTTCTTGATCTTATCCTGAGCTTTGTGGGGGCAGCAGCATCCATTGCTATTTATCTTTGCTGCATTTAGCATCAAGTTTTGTGTATAGTAGATTCTCAATAAATTTAATTGAACAAAAGGAATTTAAGTGTTTGGTTAATTTGATGCTTTAGGCTATTGAGTTGGGAGTATTACTCTTGGTTTGATTAGTAACTATGTTTCAAGCTGTTACCCAGCTCATAATATTCTTTCTTCCATCCATTCAAAGAAGATTCATTGGTCACGTCTTATGAGCCAGGAGCTGTCCTAGGTCCTGAGAATAGAGCTGTAAGCAAACAAACAAACAGACAAACAAGACATGATCATTGCTCTGAGGAACTTGATAATCTGGTGGGAAAAGGTGGAAATAATAAGTTATAATCATAGAAGATAAGTTTTGAACACTTGTTATGTAACAGCCACTGTACTAAGTACTCTTCATATATTATATCATTTTACTCTTAAACTTAGAAGTTCCATTCATTTATTTAATAAATTATTTTCAATTATTTTGTGCTAGACACTATTTTACATAGTGTTTTAGAAAAAAAAAATAGCATAAAGAGTCTAGGGGATAATGGACAGGAAAAGTGGTTTTTTTAACAGAAGAATTGGGGAAGGTGACTCTGGGGAGGCCATATACCAGGAGAAGTGATAGCGTGACCCTTGAGTAGATGTGGAGGTAGAGTAGTCCAGAAAGAGGAAAAAGAAATGTTATCATACAGAAAGGGAAATGAGCTTGTTTTGCTCAACAAATTGACAGAATGCATTTGAAGCTCCAGTAAATCATTGAGGGGCCGGATTTGGGTTATAGGGTGGAGAGAGTAGTGAAGTGTATAAGGTTAGAGGTCAAGACCAGATAATGTAGGGTCTTGTAGATAATAACAGGAAGTTTATATTTTATTTTAAATATGATAGGAAACCTTAGAGATCTTGACCTGGGGAGTTTGTGATCTTACTTACATTTTCAAAAGCCTTCTCTGGCTAACTCCCCTTTCCAATATTCCGTATGCCTTAGTTCATTCAGACATGCATTTCTTCACCCCATTATTTTTTCTTTTCTTCCTTTCACTTTCATTAAAGAGATATATGCATATGTTTATAAACTGAAAAGAATTCACTGATTACATCTAGTATTCACTTAAGCCATCTGATTAGAAAGAATTTGGTTTTGTTTGGAAACTTCTCCTGTCATGAAGTGAAACAATTACCTACCACTCTTATGTCAAAGACAGATTTTCTTTTTTCTATCTTGAGAGACTTAATCAAGGATTCCTGATTCCAAATGGTATTAGTGTCATTGTTCATAAAAATCAACGGGAAACTCATTCTTTACTTGCTTAGGGAGACCAAACTCTTTTCCTTTAAGTCACCATGAGTTTTCAGATTCTCCTGCCGGGTGGAGGAAAGTCACTCTGTGACTTGAAACAGAGTTCCAAAGCCACACATTTGCCCAGAAGAGATCAGAAAAGGAGCTAGAATCTTACTTTGAGAATAATTGAAGGGAAAGTAAAAAATCAAAAATAATAACAAAGAGTTAAGAGGAAATGAAGCAGAGGTCTCAGTTAGAGGGCAGCCAGAAGGTGGAAGAGGGCAGCGCCCAAGAGGAAAGCAAAATGAGACAGGAAGCAAGCTAAATGCTGACCGCAAGAATTGCAAAAGAAATGTGTATCGGAAAGAGGATTTTTTTCCTGAAAAGATGAAAATCAAAACCACAGAACATTTCATCGTTGATAATGGAAACACTAAGGTCATGAACAGAAAGGAAATTTTACTGACAAAAGATTTCATTATAAAGTGCAAGAAACCGGATAATCAACAATAAACATACAAGGAAATCATAATAAAACTGGTCAGAATATTTGCAAAAGTAAAATTGAGATTTCAAGCAGGGTTTTATTCATAAATGGAGGCAGTTCCCACTAATTATACTTCGGCTTTAACACTTATCTCTTCTGAGTATTTATGTTTCATCCTGTATTTTCTTTAAAGGTGAATTTTATATTCACTTTTGCAATGTGAAATATCCTCATTTGTTTAATGTGTTCTTATCTCTTTGAATCATATAAGCTCTGATTCAATTAGGTAGATGTGACTCCTGGATTGCCTTCAGATTTATGGAGACATATTTATCATTTTTAGAACAAATCAGATAAAGAAAGGTCTGCTCAATGAAATACAGTGATTTATCATTTTCAGGAGAGGGGAAATTTGTTTGCTATTTTATTACTGCTGTAATTCCAAATTATCTTACAGGTGTTTTAGAAATCTGTCTAGATCTGATAAGTTCTTTCTATTTGGAATAAATTGATTGTCTCCTCCCAGAGAGGATAACTGCCATATGCTCTGGCTGCTCTCAGAGATCAGTAAACCCTGGGAATATGAATGTGAACTACAATGTGCTGTTGAATTTAGCAGAAGTAAGAGCATCCTCAAAAGTAGATCGTTTTCTAATAAGCAGATGGTTATTAGTTGTTACTTTAGACCTTGGGCTAATCCTAGAAGAGGCTATTAGCAGGTAATGGATTAAATAAGGTGACTCATATTAATAAAGTTTCTTTGATATGAAAGAAGAAAAACAGCCCGTCGTAGATCAACCTTTGTCAAATCTTTATGTAGCACATGGAATGCTCTTGAAAGAGACTGAGCCGTAAACTTTTTGATTAAATGTGAAAGACTCTGGGTTGCTTTTTTTTTTCACTGGAAGCACACTCTCAGATCTGAAAATGAAAATTTAGAGCTGAAAAGGTGTGGCTGGTGAAGAAACATGGAGGGTGAATGTCTTGTCTGAAGTCTTACACCTCATTGGTGTTACTTTGAAATGAAAACCTGCATCTCTGAAATATATTCTGTGCTTTTGCTTATTGATCTTTGATTATCTTCTTCTCGTTGCATTAGTATCTCAGCCTCCTGAACCTGTCATCATGCTTTCCTCATGCCAATTTGAAAATGTACTTTCAGTGTTACATGAAAAGAGCAATAGTGAGTACCAGAGGTTCCCAGGTGGTGCAGTGGTAAAGAATCTGCCTGCCAAGGCAGGAGATACAAGAGATGCAGAAAGTTTGATCCCTGGGTCAGGAAGATCCCCCTGGATTAGGAAGTGGCAACCCACTCCAGTATTCTTGCCTGGGAAATCCAATGGACAGAGGAGCCTGGCAGAGTGAAGTCCACAGAGTTGCAAAGAGTCCGACATGACTGAGCAACTGAGCACAAGATTCCTCACGTTCTATAGCAATTGTGGGGAAGACAGGGATAAGGAAACTGAGAGGTCTGCAAGTCGACTAATGGTATTAAGTATTTTGAAAAAAGGAAAGAGCGTGATAGACACATAGCTTTATGTGTTTATTCCCTTTGCTTTTTAAACAGAAAAATATCTCCTTCACTCTCAAATATTTACAATGAGCAGCAATTTAAAAGATGTTGACAGGCAGTTGTTGGCAAGTTCACTGAAGTCTTAAGAATCTTCTCTGTATTCATTTTTTGGGTTTTTGAATAATCATGCATAGTCATTGACTCTCTTAAATCCATCCCATTCCCTATTTACGTGGACTTTTATTTCTAGATATTAGTATTACAGTTGTTTGCCTGTTTCCCGGATGTAACTATCACTGAAGGCCCCATTTGCAAAGCTAAGCCAAGCCATCATGACCTGTCTGGAGAGGTACAAAAGAGGACGATACTCCAACAGCCCAGCATTGCTTAAAGAAGCCAGAGCAGTAGAAGCTCCAGGGATTTTGCCCAGAGCATAGCATGTGCTCTGTGTTTAGCCCTGCAGCTCGTTATCGGACAGACACCCCCTGACTGTGAGCAATTTTTGTTCCTTGAGGCCTGCTGATACTGGCTGTGGTTCTGTCATTGATTTGAACATAATCTGCGTGTTGCATCTTTATTGGATTGCCATGATTCATTTAAAAGGAAATGTTTTTGATCCTTGCTGACTGGCTTTCACAGTGGGGTGGGGTGGGTAGGGGATTGGTGAGCAACCTAGAAAAGAAAATACTTTCAACGTTGCTCTTGAGTTTATGGCTGGAAGGGAGGATGGCTAGAACACATTAGTCCTTTTGCTATTCAGATGTGTGACTGCTTCAGCTAGGGGGCCTGGACACATGATCCATTTTCTGTTTCCTGTCTAGCGTCTATTTGATGCAATATGCTCCATGTCTCTTTTCATTAACTGGGACCTATATGATGTCAGTTGAGAAAAACAATAGCTGATGTTATGAAATGTGCACAGTGGCATGACAAAGGTCTGTTAAAAAGGCCTTTTACTTTCTTCCATTGTATGTTTACTATTGTGTTTTATGCCTGCAGCTTGGCTGTATTGAAGGAAAATATTTCAGCAGGGCCCTGCTGTTTTTTTTTTTTTTTTTAAACTTGCCTTTGAAATGCTAGATAACAGTGAACTCCAGTAATGGCAAACTCCTGACATTAACAAATGTGGGACAAGTAACCCCATCGAGGCACCTAACAGTCATCATGCAAACACTCTACTTAAGACCAAACCTACAAATGGAAGCGAAATCTGCTCTGGGGGTGAGTGAGGTTTGGGTTAACTTTAGTGTCACAGATGAAGTACCCTTGATGATGACTGTAAATTATATCCTGGAACAAAGTGAGCATGCATGCTCAGTTGCTCATTTGTGTATGACTCTACAACTCTATGGACTGTAGCCCACCAGGCTACATGTCCATGGGATTCTCCAGACAAGAATACTGGAGTGGGTTGCCATTTCCTCCTCCAGGGCATTTTCCCAACCCGGGGATCAAACCCATGTCTCCTGCGTCTCTTGCATTGGCAGGTGGGTTTCTTGACCACTGAGATACCTGGGAAGCCCACAATGAAATGTGAGGTGCTGCCACGTTAGAGAACCCCAGCAGATTTGATTCAGGAATGGGCGAGCTGACACTGTGTGCGGAAGAAAAGAGGAGGAATATGAAGCTTTGTTGTTAACGCAAGTTGAAATATATATGGAATTCCAAGACTCAGAAGACTAGCACTCTTTCACCTTGCTAGTGCATCTTAAGACCAGATAATACTTTATCCCATCGTTGCTTGGAGAATTTGAGATTAGTGCCCTACTGCTGTGTTGTATTAATTAAAGAGATGATAAGAAAACCTAACATTATGGCTATAATCTCAACAATGCTAACAAAACAAAATTAAAACCTGACAAATAGTTTGAGGGGAGTTACAGAGCTGAAAAAAAGATTCCAGCTTTAATGAGCTGCACTAATTGATGGAACTCTGATTTGTGTTGCTTTTAGCAACTGTATTTAATTGCCAAATTAATTGATAAGTACTATCATGGATTACAAATGCATTATCCACGCACAACCATAGCATGCATAAAGAGAGTAACTACTAAAAAAGTTCCACACCTTAAATTTATATTACAGCTACAGAAAGTTCTAAGACAGCATGATAAGCAATTACTTGTTAAGGACCAGCAATTAACATCACTACTTAAGAGCATGAATGCATTCTAAAGCCATGTAATTAGCAATATTAACCTTATTAGCATTTTTTCTTCTTAACTTTTGGAGGGGTATAGAAAGTTTTCCTAAGTGTCAATTTTTTTAAAGGAAAATATGGATATTCCTTAACATTAAAAACAATAAGCTCCTAACAGATCATAGCCAGTGTGTACTAACAACTCAGGGTTTCACAACTGCTCAACAGCTGCTTCCATATAATACAATTCATTCAAAATCCCTTTAGGGGAGGGTCACTTAATCCCCTTAGTGTTTGATCTGTAGATCATTGTGTTTAAACATGTGGGTCTATTATTAGCAAAACTACACACAAATTTTAAACATCATTCGAAGGGTTAAAATTTTTGTCATCTGTTTCACTTATGATGTCGTTAGTAAGCGGTTATACCAAACTCTACATTTTTTGTAAAACTAGTCCATGAATGAAGATTTAAAAAGTGTTAGTTGTCTTGTTTCTATGGAAACCAGCAGTAATCTACACTGGTTACTGAATTCAGGGAAAGTAGAATCAGAAGTTACCATTATGAAGAAGACACCTCTATAAACTATAAAGGTAAATTAGCTGCCAGAAGTAACTGTTTTATGTTAGGTTTATTATCTGTATAAAGTATCCTTCTGTACATAAAGCCCAGTTTACGGGCAACGAGATACTAAAAGGCTACTTTCCCTTTTCCCAGAAAATGCTTCTACTGAAGCATGAGTGTGTGTGTGTGAATATTTGTATGAGTAAAATAGTCCCAATCTGATAGTTTTTAAAAATTGCAGATACCAGTAATTGTCTACTGTATCACTGTTCCAGGGGTGTAGCATCAGCATGGATACTTTACTGCGAATGCCTTTGAAACTGACCTGGGGCTGCCTATTCCACGGGATACTCTCCTGAGCTCATTGGCAACAAAAGGCTTAGATGTAGAAAACCTTTGGTGGGGAAAACAGGACAAAACTGAAATAATCAGAAAATAAGCATCTAACCAGTTCATTTAAGGTCAAGTACATCAAAATTTAAGCAATTGTTATAGATAATTTATTTTAGTTTCCTTAATAGGGAAGAAATTAGAGGGACAGATCTAAGGATTTTGAAAAATCAATCCCATTTCTAAACCTTGGTTGTAGAAACATCATTATATGTAAGTGACTCTATTCTTAATTATTTATGACATGGTTTCCATAGCAAACATGGTTTCAGGACAGTAGACTCTTTTATTTGAAAATAGACATGAACTTTAAGGCTTCTCAGAATTTTGTGGTAGAAAATTCTGTATAGGCAAATAATAAAGCCTGTGGCTCTTAAGTAGTGTTCATTAACTATGCTTTAGTTATCCGGAAGTGGCCTCTTGGTTGTCTATGAACCCCTAAAACCATATGTAAAGTCTTTTGCATGTGTACCTTTGTCTAGAATGAGGGTGTGTAAGTTTTGGCAGTTCACCAAGATTTATGTAACTGCTTCCTACCCTGTGACTTAGCTGGTGAGGAATCTGCCTGCAATGAGGGTGATCTAGGTTTGATCCCTGGCTTGGGAAGATCCCCTGAAGAAGAGAAAGGCTACCCACTCCAGTATTCTGGCCTGGAGAATTCCGTATAGTCCATGGGGTCGCAAAGAGTTGGACATGACTGAGCAACTTTCACTATTATTGCATACTTAGGTAACTGGTAGGTAAAACTAAACAGCAGCCACAGATTTTAATGGCTGGTTCAAGAAACCCTGGAGACCCTTAAGACCTTCCAAAGGAGTCCAGAGTTCAAAACAATAATGCCAAGACATCTTTTGCCTTTCACTCTGGCATGGTACACAATTGAGGGTGGGTAAAAGTGATATCCCTCAGCCCCTCAAACCACTTAGGTGAAACTATACTACTATCCATGTATTTTGCACTGTCATGCACTAACAGTTTTAAAAAAGCCATTTCAATTTAAAAGTGATGAAGCATAAAGTTAATTTTATTGACATATTCCTCTGAGTATATGTCTTCTTAATACTCTGTGCACTAAAATGAGAAGTGGGCATTATTTGTGATGATATGGAAGTATGATGGTGTTCTCAAAGAACATTTGTATAGTTATTTGAAAATAGAAAGGAGCGTTAATAGATGCCTTTCCCCCACAAAGCACCATTCTTTCTTTAAAGAATGGATGATAGACTTATAGTTATTCAGATTGTGGTATTTGAGACATATTCTCTGAAAAGTGAATGAAATGATCCTGTTAAAGGAAAACAGCTGAAAGTATGTGTGTGTGTGTGTGTGTTTATGTGTGTATGTGTGTTTATGTGTGTAGTCATTCATGTCTGACTCTTTGTAATTCCATGGACTGTAGCCCAACAGGCTCCTCTGTCCATGGAATTCTCCAGGCAAGAATACTAGACTGGGTTGACATATCCTTCTCCAGAGGATCTTCCCAACCCAGGGATCGAACCCTGGTCTCCTGTATTGCATACAGATTCTTTACCATCTGAGCCACAAGGGAATCTCCAGATATGTAGCCAGTGATAAAATCTGAGCATATAAAAAGATGCTCAAAATCACATGTCATTAGGGAATTGCAAATTTAAACAATGAGACATTACTACACACCTACTGAAAGTGAAGTGAAAGTGTTAGTCACTCAGTCGTGTCTGACTCTGCGACCCCATGGACTGTAGTCCACCAGGCTTCTCTGTCCATAGAATTCTCCAGGCAAGAATACTGGAGTGGGTTGCCATTCCCTTCTTCAGAGGATCTTCCCAACCCAGGGATCAAATACAGGTCTCCTGAATTGCAGGCAGATTCTTTACTGTCTGAGCCAGCAGGGAAGCCCACTACACATCTATTAGAGTGATGAAAATCCAAAATACAGCACCAAATGCTGGTGAGGATAGGGAGCAATAGGAATGCTCATTCACTGCTGTGGAAATGCAAAACGGTGCTGCCAGTTTGGAAAAGGCTTGGAAGATTTTTACAAAACTAAACATACTCTTACCATATAATCCAACGGTCATACCAAAGGAGTTTAAAACTTATATCCACACAAATACCTGCACGTGGATGTTTATATAAGCTTTATTCAGTTACCAAAATATGAAAGCAATCAAGAAGTCTTTCAGTAGGAGAATGCATAAACTGTGGTATATCTAGATGATAGACTATTATTCATCACTAAAAAGAAGTGACCTATCCAGCCATAAAAAGGACATGGAGAAATTTTACATGCATAATACTAAATTAAAGAAGCCATCTGAAAGGCTACATACTATGTAATCCCACCTATATGACATTCTGGAAAAGATAAAGATAAGGAGACAGTAAAAAATCAATGTTTGTCTGGGGTTGGAGGGAGGGATGGATAAAAAGGTGAAGCATAGAGAAATTTTAGGACAGTAAAACTTTTATATATGATGTTGTAATAGTAGATACATGTCATTATACACTTGTCAAAATCCATACAATGTACAACACCAAGAATGAATTTTAATGTAAACAATGGATTTGCGGTGATGCTGCTGCTGCTAAGTCACTTCAGTCATGTTCGACTCTGTGCGACCCCATAGCCCACCAGGCTCCCCCGTCCCTGGGATTCTCCAGGCAAGAACACTGGAGTGGGTTGCCTGTTCCTTCTCCAATGCATGAAAGTGAAAAGTGAAAGTGAAGTCGCTCAGTCGTGTTCGACTCTTTGCAGCCCCATGGATTGCAGCCCACCAGGCTCCTCCGCCCATGGGATTTTCCAGGCAAAAGTACTGGAGTGGGTTGCCATTGCCTTCTCCGATTTGGGGTGATAATGTAAATAAAGGTTCGTCGATTGTCACAAATGTACTATTCTGGTGCAGAATGTTGATAGTGGGGGATTGTATCCATTTCTGGGAGCAAGAGATAAAAAGGGGCTTTCTATACTTTCTACTCAATTTTTCTGAGAACTTAAAACTCTTCTAAAAAAGAAGATCTATTGAAAATCTCTTATGGGTGAAAAATCCCATATACAATGCCATGCATAATGAAAAATTCCATACAAAAGATAGAATAAGCAACTTTAATGAATTAGGGTACAAAAATTCCTAGGTATGGTTATAGATTCCACATTGCAGCTCATCTCAGGAAACTACTATTTAGTCATTTTTCTCTGTAGTAGCAAAAATTTTCCTCAATTATATGAAACAATTATTAAAATATTCTTTTCAACTACAGGTCTGTATGAGGTTTGATTTTCTTTATTACTTCACACAAAATAACATTACAACAGATTACATATGAGTACACATGTAAGAGTGCAGCTACCTTCATTTAAGATGTGTTAAATTTGAAAAAAAGGTAAAATAATGTTATTCTTTCCATTAATTGTTTTGAAAAGTGTAGCTATTTTTCTTAAAACACCAATTTTTTATGTGTAAAACATTTGTTATTGTCATTTAAAAATAACTTAATTTTTCATGTGGTAAATATCACTTGGTAGAATCCACATAAACTGAAGCTGTTTGAAGGCCTTTATTTATTAAGGGTAGCAAAATGTCCTGAGACCAAAACATTTGGGAACCTTAAACTGCAGTAGAGTAATGTCTCTTATGCCAGTTGAGATCTGTATTTTGATCATTGTACTTCATATATTTAGATTCCTCATTCCTCATTCTTTTCAGTGACTTGGATTTCTAGAAATTGAACAGTTGGTATGAGTTTACCTAATTTAGTTATACTCACTGATGTTTTATACACGTGTTCCCCAAGTTGCCTGTAACAAGTCCTGTCCAATTGTATGTCTGTTTATTCTGCTAACTTGTTGTAGCAAGAAGACATGTGTATCCTTCTTCAAATTATGAAATCCAAAAGTTAGTGCTTTTGGAAAAATAAATCTCGTTTTTATTTCTCCAGGAAGATGATGTATCTTCTACTTAGTATATTGGTCCTTTTGCGTATTATGAAGATAGATAAGCATTAATGTAAATTCAATTGACTAGTTTATATCATGGAGCACAATATATAAGGAGACAAAATTCTACCGTTTATACAAAATGAACAGAAAATCCAAACAAGTGACTAATATGTCAGTCAACAGTCAATATTAATAAGTATATTAATGACCAAAAGTAGGGACTATTTTTAGACAAAATACATCATGCATTCTACAAAATCATAACAAAAGATGTATGTTTTTTCTAGCCACCTTGATTTAATTTAATCACTCCATAGTTAAAGAGAAAATGGCTCTGAGGTGAAAACTATCTATCCATTTAAGATTTTCAATAATTCTCCAACTGTCATCATTGTTTATTGAACCACAAGAGCACAGAAGACCCAGGTGAAGGTCTGAGTTCTCCTTCCTTCATTGCTGCTGCTACTGCTAAGTTGCTTCAGTCACGTCCTACTCTGTGCGACCCCATAGGCAGCAGCCCACCAGGCTCCCCCATCCCTGGGATTCTCCAAGCAAGAATACTGGAGTGGGTTGCCATTTCCTTCTCCAATGCATGAAAGTGAAAAGTGAAAGTGAAGTCACTCAGTCGTGCCTGACTCTTAGCGACCCCATGGACTGGAGCCTACCAGGCTCCTCTGTCCATGAGATTTTCCCGGCAAGAGTACTGGAGTGGGTTGCCATTGCCTTCTCTGTTGCAGCATTGTTTTGTATATGTGTGTGATTGTGACACCACATGAGCTGTACCTGTTAGGTCAGATTCTTAATGAAACCAATTTGCAGTTCAAAAGCATTGAACTTTATCTACTGGTGACCCAACTGGTAAAGAATCTGCCTGCAATGTGGAAGACCTCGGTTTGATCCCTGAGTTGGGAAGGTCCCCTAGAGAAGGGAACAGCTGCCCACTCCAGTATTCTGGCCTAGAAGAATTCCATGGACTGTGTAGTCCATGGGGTTACAAAAAGTCAGACACAACTGAGTGACTTTCACTTTATCTACTAATCAATCACCCCATGTAGTTATTGAAGTTTAATGCATTTTTCCTATTTCATGTCTTTTCTGATTTCATATTAGCTTAGAGGAAAAACTGCTTCAGCATATTATTTTTTGTGTGTGTGAGTTTTCCTATTAGCATATTCTGAAATAGCTTATCAATACTCAGTAAAGTATAGTAGAATGTAAGTGATATAATGGACTTTAAGTTTCTCCTAGGTCAATACTCATATTTTGCAGGTGGCATGTGACTTAACGAGTGCCACAGAAATAATTGAGAAATCAAGGGAATTCCAGAAAAACATCTACTTCTGCTCCATTGTCTATGCTGAAACCTTTGACTATGTGGATCACAACAAACAGGAAAATTCCTAAAGAGATAGAAGTACCAGACCACCTTACCTGCCTCCTGAGAAACCTGTATGCTGGTCAAGAAGCAACAGTTAAAACCTTACATGGAACAACTGACTGGTTCAAAACTGGGGAAGAAGTATGACAAGGTTATATATTGTCACCCTGCTTATTTAACTTCTGTGCAGAGTACATCATGCAAAATGCCAGGCTGGATGACCCACAAGCTGGAATCAAGATTTCTGGTAGAAATATCAACTACCTCAGATATGTAGATGATACCTTCTAATAGCAAAGAGGGAAGAGGAACTAGAGAGCCTCTTGATGAAGGTGAAAGAGGAGAGTGAAAAAGCTGGCTTGAAACTCAACAACTCACAAAACTAAGATAATGGCATCTGGTCCCATAGCTTCATGGCAAATAGATGGGGGAAAAGTGGAAACTGTGACAGATTTTCTTTTCTTGGGCTCCAAAAATCATTGCAGATGTTGACTGCAGCCGTGAAGTTAAAAGACGCTTGCTTGCTCCTTGTAAGAATAGCTATGACAAACCTAGACAGCGTATTCAAAAGCAGAGATGTCACTTTGCCAGTAAAGGACTGTGTAGTCAAAGCTATGGTTTTTCAGTAGTCATGTATAGATGTGAGAGTTGGACTGTAAAGAAAGCTGAGTGCCAAAGAATTGATGCCTAAGAAATGTGGTGCTGTAGAAGACTCTTGAGAGTCCCTTATACTGCAAGGATATCAAACCAGTCAATCCTAAAGGAAATCATCCCTGAATTTTCATTGGAAGGACTATTGCTGAAGCTGAAGCTCCAATACTTTGGCTACCTGATGGGATGAGCCTACTCTTTGGAAAAGACACTGATGCTGGGAAAGATTGAAGCCAAAAGGGTGGCAGAAGATGAAATCATTAGATAGTATCACTGACTCAATGGACATGAATTTGAGCAAACTCTGGGAGACAGTGAAGAATAGGGAAGCCTGGTGTGCTGCAGTCCACGGGGTCACAAAGAGTCAGTCAGACAAGACTTAGTGATTGAACCATATCAACTGCAGAAATAATTAATAAGCAAAGAGGATTAAAATCTGGGCTAAAATCTGTTTGCTGTTTTTATTCTAGACAGTGATTATTAGGTGAGTTGTGGAAAATATTCAATATTTACTGGAAAGCATTATCAGTAAAGAGAAATTTTAATTAATAATCAAGTCATAGACATAGACCCAGATTTTAGAGTGACCTGGAATGTAAAAGCTTATCAAATGTATGTGAGACACAGCCCATGACTTATCTTCAAATGGAGAGATAAGACATGTGCACTGCACGTGATGAATTGAAATGGTGCTTGGTAGTTGTCAGAAGCATTTTAAGTATGGTTTCAAGCAGAAATCTGGAGAAGCAGAAATCTGGAATACCCACTCCAGTATTCTTGCTTGGAGAATTCCATGGACAGAGGAGCCTGGCGGGCTACAGTCCATGGGGTCGCAAAGAGTCTGACATGACTGAGCGACTATCACTCCAGGCAGAAATAGCTGCTTCACACTGAAGGAGCTTTACGCTGAATAGGCCCGCCACTTAGCGCTGTCGCATATCAGAAGGTGCATCCTCCAAACCAAAAGCAGCCTTCTGGAGCAGAGATGCAGAGAGAGAAAATACTTCCCTGTGATACAGCACTGCCTGGGTAGAACCACCATCTTCATGTGATGGAAGGTGGCAGAATCTTTCTAGGAGGCAAGGCTTAATCCTCGATAACTGTTCTCAAGCTGAGTGCATGAGAAATAAAATATAAAAATAAGAGTTCTCAAGGAAGAAGTGAGCATCCTTATGCATCCAGACCTCATGGGACAACAGTAGTATTGGAGCCACAAAAAAGGATTCTGGGGGACGACTCTGGAGACCATTGCCTGAGCCATATTTGTTAAGGGTTTCATCACCAATTTCTTAATGAGGAGGAGAAAGACAGTAAGAATCTACTTGGATTTTTCATATTCACTATCTATAAATCTGGTATCAAAGGATATAATTATCATTGTATATTGTGGGCTTAGGTAGTATCAACTGAGCCTTGTGTTGTGAAAAACTCTTCCAGTTTTTGAGGTAGATAGGTATTTGATTGGATCAGTGGATTTGTCTGAATATTTGAGCCAGGATTCAGGAACTGAGGATGGCCAGAGACAGATAGCAGCTAGTCCTGCCCATTCTGAATCACTGGTCCAAGTCCTCTTTATATGAACCCCTGTCTAGAGAATCCAATTTGTTCAGTGTTACCTCTGTGAAGCTCTGCTGCAGTGTTAATTAGCCCAGGGTTCATTGTTTTGATAATTTCATGCTTCAGCAGAATATCATGAATTGCAAGCATGCAGAAAACTGCTTTTCAATTTGCAAAGAAACCCCTCAATGGGATCTTAGCAAAACCTTTGTAACACTCCAAGAAGAACTTCCTTTTACATAACAAAGCATTATTTCCAAGATTTAATTTTCTCATTGCTTTTCGTTTTCTGTAAAGACTGCTTGATACAAAAGGTCAAGGTATCAGCAAAACATAGACAGATTTTTGCTGAATGACATAAACCTGTCAGAATGCTGAGCTTTGATGTTCCATTAAGTGATCGATGTAGATTACTGACTTTTGGCTAAATGCTACTCAACCAGATAAGGTCAATACCTGTTAGTTCATTGGTGGAATAATTAATCAATCAATACAGGATGCTTGAAGTCAGAGAGAATTATTGCCAGGCTTGTATCTCCGGCTTTGGTCACAGAAATTATTTAAAAACATCCTTGCAGCATTAACCCCCTCCATGCAGGGTTTACTGTAACATTATGTATCCAGGGAAAAGGAAGAAAAAAAAATTCCAGTGAGCAGTACTTCTTGTAACCTTGAGCTCCCCAGAAGGAAAAGCCTCTAACAAGCTGAGAGCACCATCATTAGTTCTTCCTTTCACATCATCGCACTCTGCTTGTAAAATAATTACATGCAATTTTTCTATTTTACAGTTGGACCACATGACTCCCTGTTCTTTTGCACAGCAACTCACCCCTCCCCCAGACTGCCTGGCTGAAGGCTGGAACTGCTCACCTTTAAACATCTCAGCCGGTGGCTTTTATGGGTAGCTGGTTACAATATTTCCTAAGAGCTAAAAAATAATCCATTTGGTTAGTAGGAAAATTCTGTCTCCTCACTATTTTCTGTTTCCAATGCAACCAAATTTTTTCTTTGAAATGCACTAGGCCAGGATTCTTTGTATTTTTCATAGTTGCAAATGCTGCCATTTCCTTGAACTTGTGAGTTTGGAACAATTGGTAACACTCCTTGCTAGAGGATTATTATTGACTGGTTCTAATTATTTGCTGGTTCATGTTCTGTGGGAACAAAGCATCTTTTCTGTATAATTTAGAAATTACTATTAATTTTTTGCAGAACTAATAATAATGTTTTTATTCATTTCAATAATTATGATATGTTTAGAATGAGCCAGGCATAGTCACAATCTTTCCTCTTAAGGAACTGAGACATTTAACCAACATCTTAGCTTATTCTGGTTTTCATACCACTTCTTTGTCTCTTGCTATCATTTAATGCGTCCACATCCTGTGAAGTAGATTGTAGGAGGATTATTATTGCAATGTGTCAGTTGGGAGAAGCTAAGTCACATAAGGCTTATTTCCTTAAAGATCACTTATTTAGCAAACAGTTGGAAACAGAATACAGAATTCCTAGGTCTTCAGGAATCTATTTTAAAACTACTGACAGGTTTTGCTCAGGTTATGTATATGTAATACCCCTAAAATGATACAACATGACAGTCTCTGCTAGCCATTAGGTCCCTTTGTGGGAAGTCACTCTTTGTTCATGTAAAACACAAGAATTAGAGAAAAAGAAAAGAAGAAAAATTAAGTTAAAATATTATTACCTGTCCTCAACAACCACGCCCAGCTAAGCTCTGTCTGGATGAGCTGTGAACGCCTGTGCCTGCATACTGCCCACTTGCATGCACCCCAAGTCACCCACATCAACAACAATCAGAAGCAACATCAAAGGGCTTCCCCCAAATGAGTTGACAGTGTCAGCTTTAGATTTGAGATAGGAGTGGGAATTGAGTTTCTCGGAGCCCCCAATAGGCTGGTGGGAAAGTGACCCCAGGGTCTGGCCTGTCCATGGTTGGGGAAGCACAGGTGTGTGCGTGGGTGTCCTAGGAAACAGGTGTGCATGCTCTTCTCCAGGGTTGGGTGGGATTATCCAGGAGCAAGATCACTGAGCTGGACTCCTCAGGAAGGTTTGGTGTTTCTGTCTCCATGCCTGCCCACATACTTTCATGCATGACTATTATGTGAATCGTGACCCCCGAAGTGTGGGGCTTCATGACAGTGCTTCATCTGAAACATCTGTTTTCAGTCAGTTGCTCTCAAGGCTGATCTCACATCTTTGCTAATCCTGTCATTTCTAGGTGGGGTCTATAGTGTTTTCTTTGTCGGGGTGTTTTCTGTGTCAAGTCAGTACTGCAGATGTAGCTGTGGTTTCTGGGCCTGCAGAGAATGACAGTTTCCATTGGCCAGCTTTCAGAGCACCCCCTGTGCAGGCCCCTACAATGACAGGTAAGAAGCCAGACTGTCCTGACACCATCAGGCCAGAGAGGCCATTGGTTGCCTGTCCCATCTGAGTCCAGCTTTTTAGCCATTCTTGCCAAGTCATTAGGAAAGTGGAACAGCCCTGTACCCTTATAAAGCAGGCGATCCTCCAATTGACTGTACTGCTAGCTGGACTCAGCACAAACAGAAGAATCACTCAGTAGGTTCTGCTTAAATTATTGATTTACAAAATTGTGAGCGAAATAAAATGTGTCATTTAAAGCTGCTATGTTTTAGGGTAGTTTTTACATAGTGACAGGTAACTCATAGGTGGTAATGAAAGGAAGTGCTGGTGGGGGAGTGGGGAAGTTGGATGGGAAAATGGAGTCAATAGAATTAATTAGTGGCAGGTGCTGTGGGTAACCCAACCTCTGTCCCCCAGTGACCTCTGGAGGCCAAGTGGGATGCAGCTCGGGGTTGAGGGCTATTGAGATACAGGAGATATGGGTTTGATCTCTGGGCCAGGAAGATCCCTGGAATAGGAAATGGCAATCTACTCCAGTATTTTTGCCTGGGAAATCCCATGGACAGTGGAGTCTGGTGGGCTTAACAGTTCATGGGGTTGAAAAGAGTCGGACACGACTGAGTGACTGAGCACACATGCATGCTGGGCTTAGACTCAGCATTCCAGACTGTTCTGCTTGCAGGCCTAATGTGCTCCTGAGCCTAGAGGAAGTCTTCACACTCAAGTGCAGTGGGTGCACCAAGAAGCTGAGTGCATGCTGAGTGCCAAGGGGAAGGCTGGGGCTGGCAGAGTCTACCACAGCAAGTGGTGTCTCCAAAAGGAGTTTTAGGGAAAAGATACCTCTGTTACTTATCGAGCCTGATTTTTTCTGCCAAACATGCCAGGCATGTGTGTTTGTTTTTATTCCCTACTCCCAGGGACTTAATTACTCAAGGCCTAACGCAAGTAGCATCTGTCCCTAGATGCCTTCTCTGACCTACTACAGGCAAAATTAGTCCTTCTGTAATCTGTGATACGGGCTTTCTAGGTGGTTCAGTGGTGAAGAATCTGCCTGTCAAGCAGGAGACTTGGGTTCAATCCCTGGGTCAGGAAGATCCTCTGGAGAAGGAAATGGCAGCCCACTCCTGTATTCTTGCCTGGAAAATCCCATGGACAGAGCAGCCTGGGGGCTGCAGTCCATGGTATCACAAAAGAGTCAGACACAATTTTTTTTTTTTTAAAAAACAACTCCTTTTCATTATATATCTCTTTTACGGAGAGAAACTCAAGCAACGGAAAGACTAAATGCCGATCTAAAAAGTGCGCGATGCGAGTAGTCAAGTCGTACTCTGCCATCTTGCCAAGGAAAAGGAAAACTCAGACACAATTTTGATAAATCAGTAACAACAACAATTCATGATATCCTAAAATACATGTCTAAAGTGCTATCATTATATATTGCCATAGTGTAGTGTCAGTCTGACAATCCCATGACTCTCTTTACTATAAACAAAGTCCAGTAGGGAAATAGACTGACTATGTCTTACAGATCTTTTTAATTTACCATGCATGCTTAATCGCTCAGTCATGACCAACTCTGTGACCCCATGGACTGTAGCTTGCCAGGCTCCTCTGTCTATGAGATTCTCCAGGCAAGAATACTGGAGTGGGTTGCCATGCCCTTCTTCAGGGGATCTTCCTGACCCAGGGATCAAAACCAGGTCTCCTGTATTGCCAGGCAGGTTCTTTACCACTAGCACCACCTAGGAAACCCAATTTACCATACTGGAACCTAATCTGAGGTTTGAGAAAAGATACACAGAAGATGCCTGAGACTTATTTATTGTATTATTGAAATAAATTTTTCGGTTGACTTATGCCTTTCTACACATGCTTACATTTATTAAAAAAGCAGGCAGGATATTTCCTATACGTTCTAATTTAAACATGTTTCTAATAAAAACCAATTGCATTGAGTGGATTATATTTCTTTGACAGATATATTCTAGTGAACTAGAAAAACAGCAAAGAAAGTAAAAACAAATATTTTCCAAAATTCTTGGTGGTCTCCTAGTCCTCATGAGGTTTTTGGTGAAATGATAAAGATAAAAACATTGCAGGGCAGCTTAGGTCCTTGGGAAATGAACTCTAGGTCTGTTTGAGAGTTGGCATATCTCAAAATAATTTTGAATTATTCTATTTGTTTGCTTGTCTCAAAGTAATTTTGAATTATCATTTCAAGTAATATATGCAGCAAGAAAGCGCTTCCCTGGCTGCTTTGTGGTAAAGAATCTGCCTGCTAATGCAGAAGACTTGGGTCTGAAGATCCCCTGGAGAAGGAAATGTCAACTCACTCCAGTATTCTTGTCTGGAAAATTCCATGGACAAAGGAGCCTGGCTGGCTACAGTTTGAGGGGTCACAAAGAGTTGGACACGACTTAGCGACTAAGCAACAACAACAATGCACCAAGAAAATATTATTTGGAAGATCAGGAATGTATTCCTTGACAGATTCCAAACTCCTATGAAAAAATAAGAAAAATTCCTATAATGTCAATGAATTGGTAATCATTTCTCACTCTTTAGTATATAAATAAGGCCATTTTGATTGGGTTATTCTTGCAACACAGAAAATGGTCATGAACGTGAAGAATAGGGCTTTGGATCTTTACTAATTTGTGGTTAGAATTCTACAAGTATCATGGCTACAAAGAGCATAGTACCTCAGCTGGGTAATAGTAAACTTTCTAACGTGGGGCTGTCTCAAAGCAGTCTCTCTCTCTTTTTTTTTGGTCCCATTGTTAGTATATCTACTTTCAAAATCAAGTATAAAAGAGAGAAAAATAACTCCTCTTCATCCCTCCTGCCTAACAAGCTGGTGCAAAGTCCTAACAGGCAGTGTTGTGCACATTGTCTTGGCCATTCCTCGTCTCCTCTTAGTATCTTGGCATGTCCACTTCTTATCCTTGTGTCACTGTTCACACAGCCTCCTTGCCTAGATTTCCTTCTTCCTACTGAGCTGCTGATTTTTGTCCTCTCCTGAAGAGTCACTTCAAGCAGCATCTCATGCAGAAGCCAGAAACAGCAAGAGGATATGCCTCAGGGCTTTCATAATATCTTCATGTAACTTTGCACTTACCACATTTCTCACAGATCTTTTTTTTTTTCACATTCTGTAATACTCACCCATTGTAAGTATATAGTTCAGTGATCTTAGTAGATTGTAGAGTTGTACAGCTATTACCACCACCCAGGTTAGAGCCTATCACCGTACAAGTTCCTTTGTCTCATCTGTCAATTTCTGCCCTCACCCCCCAGCCTAGATTGATCTCTTTCTTTCCCCGTAGATTTGACATTTACCCCTTTGCATTTCATATACATGAAACCATATGATATGAAGCATTTTGCAGAGTACATCTTGTGAAATGCCAGGTTGGATGAATCACAAGCTGGAGTCAGAGATTGCTTAGAGAAATATCAACGACCTCAGATATGCAGTTGATACCACTCTGATGCAGAAAGTGAAGAGGAAATAAAAAGTCTCTTGAGGGTAAAAGAGGAGAGTGAAAAAGCTGGATTGAAACAACACTTAAAAAACTAAGATCATGGCATCTGGTCCCATCACTTCATGGCAAATAAATGGGAAAAAGTGGAAGCAGTGATAAATTTTATTTTCTTGGGCTCCAAAATCACTGTGGATGGTGACTGCAACCAGAAATTAAAAGATGCTTGCTCCTTGGAAGGAAAGCTATGATAAATCTAAACACCATATTAAAAAGCAGAAACATCATTTTGCCAACAAAGGTCCATATAGTCAAAGCTATGGTTTTTCTAGTATTCATCCACAGATGTAAGAGTTGAACCATAAAGATGGCTGAGCCCCAAAGAATTGATGCTTTTGAACAGTGGTGCTGGAGAAGACTCTTGAGAGTGCATTGGACTGCAGGGAGATCAAGCCAGTCAGTCCTTAAGGGAATCAACCCTGAATATTCATTGGAAGGACTGATGCTGAAGCTGAAGCTCCATTACTTTGACCACCTGATACGAAGAGCTGACTCACTGGGAAAAACCCTGATGCTGGGAAAGACTGAGGGCAGAAGGAGAAGGGGATGGCAGAGAATGAGATGGTTAGATAACATCACTGACTTGATGGACAAGAATTTGAGCAAACTCCAGGAGATAGTGGACAGAAGAGCATGGCACATTATGGTACACGGGGTCACAAACAATCAAACAGGACTAAAGGACTGAACAGGACTAAAGATCTTCCACTTAGCATTTTTTTTGCATGTTCACTTATTCTATAACATGTATCAATAATATGTTCTGTTTTATTGTTCTACTGTGTCCCGTTTTATAAATATACCACATTTTGTTTATAAATTCACCAGACGATGGACATTTGGCTTCACTTTATGGCTATTGTGAAAATGATGCTATGAATATCCACCTAAAATCTCTGGATGGATACCTAAGAGTGGAATTGTTGATTTGTACAGTAAATTTGTATTCAACTTTTAAGAAACTGTCAAACTGTTTTGCACAGTGATGTATCATTTTGCATTCCCACAAGCAAGGCAGGAGGATTTTAGCCAGTTTCGTTGTATCCTCCACATTTGCTATTGTTTGTCTTTTCAGAATAATCATCCTAGTGGGTGTGAAGTGATCTTTCATTGTGTTTTAAATATGCATTTCCCTAATTACTAGTGTTGTTGAACATGATTTTAATGTTATTAGGCAATCTTGGTAAGATGGTTTTTTATATCGTTAGCTCATTTTTTGAGTTACTTATCTTGAGTATTTATCTTGAGTTTGTCTTCTTATTACAGAATTGCGAGGGTTCTTCATATATTCCAAATACAAATCGTTGGTCAGATATATACTTTGAAATACTTTCCCCCAGTCAGTATTATCTTTTTACTTTCTTCATGGTTCCTTTTGAAACAGTTAAAGTTTATCTCATTAAAATTGTTTTGTGAGTCAGTCTTTCCTACTAATATTTTTTTTGAGGACAAACTCTGGGCACATGTATGACTATGTCCACCTACTTGCACAGTGTTCACAGAGAATTATTGACAACCCACTTGTGTTAAGCAAGTTCTGTGAGTGGGTTAGTCCCTTTATTCCTTCCAGGAGTCCCATGAAATAGATACTGTTAAAACTGAAGTTCAGTAAGAAAACTGGAGTTACTCCCAGATCACAAAGAGAAAGTAGGAGGACTGGGATTCTGATGGTGGAACCCAGGCCCTTGATCCCCAGGCTGCTTAGCCCGTTATTAGTATTTCTCTGAAGATAATTAGAATCAGAGAATGAAGGCTGTATTTTCCACCTATTTACTAATGATATTTTAAATATTATCATATAGTCTTCAGAGTCAAAAAATAAAATAAAATTTAAATCTTGTAGGAATTAGAAGGGGCTTCCCAGCTGGCTTGCCTCATAGCTCAGTTGGTAAAGAATCCCTCTGCAATGCAGGAGGCCCTGGTTCGACTCCTGGGTTGGGAAAATTCACTGGAGAAAGAATAGGCTACCCATTCCAGTATTTTGGGGCTTCCCTTGTGGTTCAGCTGGTAAAGAGTCCACCTGCAATGCAGAAGACCTGGATTTGATCCCTGGGTTGGGAAGATCCCCGGAGAAGGGAAAGGCTATCCACTCCAGACCATGGTCTGGTGAATTCCATGGACTGCATAGTCCACGGGGTAGCAAAGAGTCGGACACAACTGAGCAACTTTCACCTTTCACTTTTCCCAGGTGGCGCTAGTGGTAAAAAAACCTGCCTGCCAATGCAGGAGACATGAGATGTGGGTTCTATCCCTGGGCCAAGAAGATCCTCTGGAGGAGGGCATGGCAAACCACTCCAGTATTCTTGCTTGGAAAAGCCCATGGACAGAGGAACCTGTTGAGCTACAGTCCATAGGGTCACAAAGAGTCGGACATGGCTGAAGCAACTTAGCACACACACATGGGCTTAGAACCAGAAATAGAATTACCACTAAATTAAATATGATGAGCAAGTACAAGGACCTGTTTGGTCACCAGGATTTCAGGTGTTCAGATTGTCTTTCTTTTGTGGGCAATAACAATGTGAAATGTTGGAGCAATGTCCTTTCGGAGAGCAGCCGTTGTGGATAAGTAAACCGGCCTAAATGGCTCTCCCATCCCTTATGAGGTGGTTGAACCTGTTCCACAGTATGATTTTGAGAAATAAATAACAGATGTTAATAAAAATGTATCATGCTTTGTAAATATCAGCTTAAAAATATGATTAATAGTATCTTATTATCAGGGTAAGGATTAAATGAGGAGTTGTATAGCATACTTTGCCTAGTGTTTGGGAACTAATTAAGTGCTAATAATTTCTGTAGTTTCTATGAGCCACAGGTCACTTCCTTTCAGTTCTGCTTTCAGTATCCTTGACTGGATAAGTACAGTCACTGTATATATTTATTCAAATATACTTACTTTTAGTAAACACCTTTACAAAGCTTGCATAGAGACTGTCCAGTCAAGTAGCCTGATCTATATAGGTGAGCATTTTTGAAAAGTTTATGAAATAAAAGCTTTGGCAAAAAAAAAAAAACCACCTTCCTATTCCTTAGACTTGCAGTTACCTAAATAAAATGCTGATATTTAGGATTACTAGTTTTGTTTTTGTTTAATATAGTCTTACAAAAGTATATTAGAATGAAGGCAATGTTGGTTAAAGTTAGACAAAGGTTACTATGTTTTTATTTTTATTCTAGTAATTATCAAATCAGGGTAGATAACTGATATTTTCCTTAATATGGTGGATTTACTTTTTCAAAACACACATGAACCTTCATGAATATTTATTATGTATAGCTTCTTTTATTATAGTTTTTCAGCTTTGTGGAGGTATTACTGATGAATAAATAGCATATATATTTAAATTATACAATGGGATTTTTTTTAAGGTGTACAATGTGATGATTTAATATATGCATACACTGTGAAATAATTACCATAAGCTAGCTAACACATTCATCACCTCACATAGTTACTATTTGTGTGTGTATGTGTGGTAAAAATACTTAAGTTTCATTCTTAGCAAATTTCATGTATATAATACAATATTATTAACTATAATCACCATCAGTTTCAGTTCAGTTGCTCAGTTGTGTCTGACTCTTTGCAGCCCCATAGACTGCAGCATGCCAGGCATCCTGTCCATCAAAAACTCCCGGAGTTTACCCAAACTCATGTCCATTGAGCCGGTGATGCCATCCAACCATCTCACCCTCTGTTGTCTTCTTCTCCTGCCTTCAATCATTTCCAGAATTGGGGTCTTTTTGTATATTAGATCCCAGAATTTATTCGTCTTATAACTGAGAGCTATAATTTCTTATTGGAGAAGGCAATGGCACCCCACTCCAGTACTCTTGCCTGGAAAATCCCATGGACGCGGGAGCCTGGTAGGCTATAGTCCACGAGGTTGCTAAGAGTCTGACACAACTGAGTGACTTCACTTTGACTTTTCACTTTCATGCATTGGAGGAGGAAATGGCAACCCACTTCAGTATTCTTGCCTGGAGAATCCCAGGGATGGGGGAGCCTGGTGGGCTGCCGTCTATGGGGTCACACTGAGTCAGGCACGGCTGAAGAGACTTAGCAGCAGCAGCAGCAGCATAGCTTCTTATAATGACATAATTATTTCTTACATGCTTTTTGTTTTCTTGTTTCATCTTACAAACATTTCTGTGACTATAAACCATACATATTTAATAGACTATCAGACAAAATTTTATAACATCACAGTGTTTTCTTTATTTATGCAGATTATACCAATTATTGGAGAAAGTTAAATTTTCCTGCTGCTGCTGCTGCTAAGTCGCTTCAGTCATGTCCGACTCTGTGCGACCCCATAGACGGCAGCCCACCAGGCTCCCCCGTCCCTGGGATTCTCCAGGCAAGAGTACTGGAGTGGGTTGCCATTTCCTTCTCCAATGCATGAAAGTGAAAAGTGAAAGTGAAGTCGCTCAGTCGCGTCTGACTCTTAGCAACCTCATGGACTGCAGCCTACCAGGCTCCTCCATCCATGGGATTTTCCAGGCAAGAGTACTGGAGTGGGGTGCCATTTCCTTAAGTGGTGTTATATTTCACCTTTGTTTTAAGATGAGCTACAATAAATTCCAGAAATACCTATTTTCCTCATATTTATCAGGGAAATATAGATATCATCATCTATATTAATTGTTTAAAAGCTTTAATTATATAATAATGCCTATTGCCCATAATGCTTATTGTTTATAAGCTTTAAGTATATAATAATTTGTATTTAAACAATAAAACTCCATGAACACAAATGCAGATGTTTAGATAGGTATATTTTATTCAGTCAATTCATAAAGACATTCTTACATTTTAATGAAAATTCAGAATGCATAACTTTTAGAACAAAAAAAGGAAGTTACACAATATATAAACTTTCACAGGATCTTAGAACATATAATTTATTGTGAAGATAATAGACTTTCATTATTCATCAGTTTTCTTAAGCAGTGTTAAATCTTTCAGAAATGCAACATATATTCTACCTGCTTTCATTAAAATGGGAAGAAATAAAAATATAAGGCCATTACTGTGATGGGTGAGGAAAAGACCATTTCTAAACATCAAAACTCATATATGTCATAAGTCTGTAAGGCTAAGAACAGTCACACTAGAAAATTTGCCACACTGGAAATTATGTCCCACTAGACTCAGAAATACATGTGAGTACAACTTAGTATTTCACAAGCCCTGTTATAATATTATAGTGGAAAAATGGCTACTTTTTACTGCCCAAGGCTTTCGTAAGTGCTTAAACCTTTGAACATAGTGTCAGTTAAGCCCCTTAAAGAAATGTGTGTGTGTGTGTGTGTCTGCGCAGGCTCTCAGTCGCTCAGTAGTGTCCGACTCTTTGCAACCCCAAGGACTGTAGCCCATGATGCTCCTCTGTCCATGAGATTTCCCAGGCAAGAATACTGGAGTGCGTTGCCATTTCCTCCTCCAGGGGATCTTCTGGCCCCAGGGATCGAACCCTCATCTCTTGTGTCTTGTGCATTGGCAAGTGGATGCTTTACCACTGAGCCACCTGAGATGGATAGTAAAATAGCTGATGGCTAGGGATCACCTCCCTCACCCTGCGCTTTGACTCTCACCTTGCCATTAAGCTAACCCTTTGAGCCCTCGAGCGTGCCTGGGGAGAAATGTGGAGCATATTCCCACGCACTGAGGTGAGGTGGCAGGATTTGGAAAGCTTGTGCGCAAAGTTGCAGGCTATGTTCTGCTTTCACTTTCCCACTGATACCAAACAAGTCCGAGTCCAAACTTGGGAAATTAAAGACCTAAAATGCTATTCAATGTGACAAATATCATCCTTATTGTGCATTCTATTTTCTATGCAGAAAATATTTCCCACATAAGAGATGACTTAGAAAGTTCAAAATACTGATCATTTACTCCTCTGTTATGTTGGCATAAAATATCATTAAATGCTTTGATGATACATTGAAGAAAATTAAATGTATATTTAAAAATTTCTAAAATCCAGTTTTTGAATTTATGTTTTAGAATCTTAATAGATTCAATTTACTAATATTTTAATGGTGGCATAGTTTGTCTAAATAAACTTCACATAACTGGAAATGGACTTGATAGCCTTCACCCAGTCCTTAATGAAACTTATTTATTAAAATCAGTCATACAGCTCATTTTATACAACAGGGTATCATATATTAAGGGGCTAGATTGTGCTACAGTCTTAGGAAAGCTCCAAAATCTAAATTTCTTAGCATTGTGGAAGGTGATTTCTTATTCATGTGAAGTCTGCTATCTAACCAGGTGACTGTTCTGAGAACCTCTTTACTCATGCTGAGGGCTCTTCTCTCTGTCTCCCACTACCCCCTCTCTCGATACATGCAATGTAGTGGACCACCCTGAATACATTGCCTCCTTAGTTAATGTGTCAGAAGAGTTAGCTGATGGTCTTGACTCTGGTCTTCTGTGTTTTAGCCTGGAATTCATGTCATTTCCACCCACAACGTATTGCCTAGACCTAGTCTTGTGACCTTGTTTAACTGCAGGTTGTTGAGAAATGCCTGTCAAGGAAGAACTGGCTAGAAATTTGTTTTTTTTTTTTTTTTTTTGAGAAGGCACTGGTGACCCACTCCAGTACTCTTGCCTGGAAAGTAGGCTACAGTCCATGGGGTCTCTAAGAGTCGGACACAACTGAGTGACTTCACTTTCCCTTTTCCCTTTCATGCATTGGAGAAGGAAATGGCAACGCACTCCAGTGTTCTTGCCTGGAGAATCCCAGGGATGGGGGAGCCTGGTGGGCTGCTGTCAATGGGGTCGCACAGAGTCGGACACGACTGAAGCGACTTAGCAGCAGCAGCAGCAGCAGCAGCCATGTTTTGGTCCCCAACGTGAGAATTGTGCTGCCTGAATATGCAAGATTTAAAACTGGCCTTCCCTGGCAGACAGAAAGCCATGCAAGTTCTCAGAGCATGTGTATGCGTGCTAAGTTGCTTCAGTCGTGTCTGACTCTGTGATCCTTTGGATAGTAGCCCTCCAGGCTCCTCTGTCCATGGGAGTTTTTAGGCAAGAATACTGGAGTGTGTTGCCATTTCCTCCTCCAGGGGATCTTCCCGACTCAGGGATTGAACTCACATCTCCTACATTGCAGGTAGATTCTTGACTGCTGAGCCACCACGGAAGCCTTACCTAAGAGGTTCCCACTCTGAATTGGATATATCTTTCCTTTTATTCCTCTGGGTACACTGTAGAAGTCTAAAGTTGTCTTAGGCTCTATTCTACCTCTCTCTCTCTTTAGTCACTGTCGTGTCCGACTCTTGTGACCTCATGGACTATAGCCTGCCCTCCTCCTCTGTCCATGGGATTCTCTAGCAAAGAATGGAGCGGGTTGCCACTTCCTTCTCCATCTACCTCTATCTCTCTCATCAGCCTCTTATCCAAAGAGATCCCTGCTTCTGTTTCCCAGTACGAATAATATAGCAGTCAACTTATCTGTCAGCAGAAGAGGAAGAACAGCCAAACTTGCTCTTCTCTAAACAAACGTCTCTAATTAACCACCATCATTGACACTTGAGAACCAGTTTTTCGCATCATGCTTGCCAACATAAGATGTGGAATTTTCTAGGTCAGTCCAGGGCAGAAGCTACTTATGGAGAGGTAATTTGCCAAGCATGGGCCCTAATGTTGTTTACTTTATTCTATGTTGCTCTGACATATAAGTGGAGCAACTTTCCATCATTCAGAAATATGTAAAAATTTCTGGTCTAGTGATTTTAAAAAATAATTTTACTGTCATTTTGACAAAACATCAGGAGGTGAGTGCAGAAAACTTATATCCTCAAGCCTCCATTATGAACCAAGAATTATCACTCCTTTTTTTATTTTGCAAACATTACTCACTCTTGAGACTATAGCTCAAATGACATTTCAGTGAAGTGTTCCCTCTCCAAGTTTAATTAGTAGCTCTATCTTTGTTGTTGCAAAACTTGGTTTATATTCCATTAAATCACTTGCCACTTGGCCTAGTGATTTGTCTCTACTTATCTTTCTTGCTTACTGACTTGGGAGTTTTTGAAGGTAAAAACTATGCTATCTTTGTTTCTAAATACTTCTATGCCTAATACCATAGCTAGCTAGGATTATATCTATGAAGTGAGTCCATTTACAAAAGAGTATTCAAAATCCCAGGCCTTAAACTTCTGCTTTATGCAATCAAGGTCCATATAAGTAAGTTTTTTATCTCTAGAAATTTTGTGTACATTTTGAAAGCTTATTCAGCGGATGGAAACCTGTAAAACTATTTATTTAATAATTCTAAGAGTACAGTAAATTTGTGTGTGTGTGTGCATGCTTTTACTTTTAAAATATATCTGTAAGTGGAAAGTTAAACCTCTAATTGAACAGTATAAATGTGATATCATTACTGCTTCATATACCATTCAAGTTTTTAAAAGACATTTCTGTAATATTATAGTAAAGCATTGAAGTACAGGATTTTCACAATGTAGAAAGTAACTCTGACAACCTTTTCCTTATTTACGTACATCTTTTCTAGGCTTTGAACCTATTTTATACTTGTTTATTAATATTTTTATCATAGAAATATTAATATTAAAAATGTTAATTCTAGTTCTACATGTTACTATTGTAGGTGGACACACCTGTTATCTAAATTATGTGATTTATCCAGTTGAAGAGGCTTCTTGTAAGTAAATAACATGGAAAATTTTCATATTCTTACATATAGTATGACTGTGTAACAACTTTGCTCCAATTTTTAATGATATAGCATATTAAGTCACTTTCCCCAGTGACTTAAAGTGGAATAACTTGAGATAAATGAATCATATAATTTATGATTAGGTTGTTTAGTCATGCAGTCGTGTCCAACTCTTTGCGACCGCATGGACTGTAGCCCTCCAGGCTCCTCTGCCTATGGGATTCTCCAGGCAAGAATACCGCAGTGGGTTGCAATTTCATTCTCCAGGGGATCTCCTGACCCAGGGATCAAACCCACATCTCCTGCATTGGCAGGTGGGTTCTTTACCTCTGAACCACCCAGGAAGCCTATGCTTAAGTTAGTAAAGAAAATTAAAACTTTATTTACAGAGTCGAATACATTTTGTAAATAGCGTTATATTACAAACAACTTCAGCTGTAAAATTTATTCATACATCTGAACTGTCCTCTCCAAAACTCCTAATAGACTTTCTGAGGGTATCTAAATTGTACAGGATTTGATATATATTTGAGTGGTCCTTCAGTCCCAGAGTTGTAGATAATTGAGATATGTCTTTTGAATGTAGATTGTATACTGATCATCTCATCAACTTCTAGAACCTATCTGAGACAACAGCTATGATGAAAATCAGAGTCTGGACATATAATCTGAAAGGACAGTTGATTCTGTGCTCAGAGCTCAAATCAAAATCTAATGACTCTTCCCATACAGAACCTATATGAGAAAATTGGTTAATATAATAAGGTAGGTCCTGGTAATGGGGTAATACTTACTGTGTATTTCCCACAGAGGTTTTTTTTTTTTTTTTTTTTTTTTTTTCTTTTTTGGCTTTATCATGCCTCTCCTGATTTATCATTCTATCTACAAACAATCTGAAATCTCAGATTTGGTGCTTTTGGATCTTACATACATTTATTACACTCTTTGTATGTGTACGAACAAACAACAACTATCTAGAATCTTCACTTTTCACACACAGTAATCACCTCCTTTAATTCTAAGCAAACTGAGAAAAATGTAGGATTGGATAAAATGTGTTTTCTTAGTCACTAGGCAACTGTTGTTTCACCCACATTTTTCTGGAATATCCCAATTTTAGAAAGTTAGTGAATCTAAATGTTCGATGGCTATCCCCTTCCAAGGAGGAATGGGAAAGTTAGAAGAAAGATTTTGTCTTCAACATTTGCAGGATGTATCATTTAGCATATTTGTAATAATCAGTTGGATTCTAGTTTTTAGTTTGAATATATCAGAGGAGACCACAGGGTAAAGCCTGTTGAAAGTGAAAGTTGCTCAGTTGTGTCCGACTCTTGGTGACACTGTAGACTATACATGGAATTCTCCATGAAATTCTCCTGGAATTCTCCAGGCCAGGATACTGGAGTGGGTAGCCTTTTCCCTTCTCCAAATCTTCCCAATCCAGGAATTGAACCCAGGTCTCCATCATGCAGTCAGATTCTTTACCAGCTGAACCACAAGGGAAGCCCAAGAACACTGGCATGGGTAGCCTATCCCTCAGTGGATCTTCCCAACCCAGGAGTTGAACTGGGGTCTCCCAACTATCAGAGAAGCCTGTTATAGGGAATGTTATTTGAAAATGAATGGAAGATCTCTCTGAATCCTGAGTTGCTTCAAATTGACAATCATGCATTTATACTTAAAAGAATATCCACTACCTATCAAAATACTACCCAGACTTCAAGTTTTGTCTCAGGTATCACTTTGTGTCACCTTCATGTTACCTAAAGATATTTAATTTGTCCCTCTACCCTGCTATCTGAATGCAGACTTCCAAAGAATAGCAAGGAAACATAAGAAAGCCTTCTTAAGTGCTCAATGCAAAGAAATAGAGGAAAACAAAAGAATGGGAAAGACTAGAGATCTCCTCAAGAAAATTAGAGATACCAAGGGAACATTTCATGTAAAGATGGGCACAATAAGAATGGAAATGGTATGGACCTGACAGAAGCAGAAGATATTAAGAAGAGGTGGCAAGAATACAGAAGAACTATACAAAAATGATCTCAATGACCCAGATAACCACGATGGTGTGATCACTCACCAAGAACCAGATATCTTGGAGTGCAAAGTCAAGTAGGCCTTCAGAAGCATCACTACGAACAAAGCCAGTGGAGATGATGGAATTCCAGTTGAGCTATTTCAAATCCTAAAAGATGATGCTGTGAAAGTGCTGCTCTCAATATGCCAGGAAATGTGGAAAACTCATCAATGGCCACAGGACTGGAAAAGGTGTTTTCATTCTAATCCCAAAGAAAGGCAGTGCCAAAGATGTTCAAACTACCACACAATTGCACTCATTTCACATGATAGCAAAGTAATGCTCAAAATTCTCCAAGCTAGGCTTCAACAGTACGTGAACTGAGAACTTCCAGATGTTCAAGCTGGATTTAGAAAAGGCAGAGGAACCAGAGATCAAATTGCCAACATTCGATGGATCATAGAAAAAGCAAGGGAATTCCAGAAAAACATCTACTTCTGCTTCATTGAGTATGCTCAAGCCTTTGACTGTGTGGATCACAACAAACTGTGGAAAATTCTTAATAGCTGACAACCTTACCTGCCTCCTGAGAAATCTGTATGCAGGTCAAGAAGCAACAGTTAGAACCAGACATGGAAGAATGGACTGGTTCAAAATTGGGAGAGGAGTGCATCAAGGCTGTACAGAGTTACCCTAATTATTTAACTTGTGTGCAGAGTACATCATGTGAAATGCTGGCCTGGATGAAGCACAAGCTGGAATCAAGATTGCCGGGAAAAATATCAATAACCTCAGATATGCAGATGACACCACCCTTATGGCAGAAAGTGAATAAGAACTAAAGAGCCTCTTGATGAAAGTGAAAGAGGAGAGTGAAAAAGCTGGCTTAAAACTCAACATTCAGAAAATGAACATCATAGCATCCAGTCCCATCACTTCATGGCAAATAAATAGGGAAAAAATGGAAGTAGTAACAAAGACTTTATTTTCTTGGTCTCCAAAATCACTGCAGATGGTGACTGTAGCCATGAAATTGAAAGATGCTTGCTCCTTGGAAGAAAAGCTATGACCAATCTGAACAGCAAATTAAAAAGCAGAGATATTACTTTGCTGACAAATGTCCATCTAGTCAAAGTTGTGGTTTTTCCAGTAGTCATGTATGGATGTGAGAGTTGGGCCATAGAGAAAGCTGAGTGCCAAAGAACTGATGCTTTTGAAGTGTGGTGTTGGAGAAGACTCTTGAGTGTCCCTTGAACTGCAAGATCAAGCCAGTCAATCCTAAATTTCCAATTCAGGAAATATTCCAATGAATATTCCAATCCTGAATATTCATTGGAAGATCTGGTACTGAAGCTGAAGTTCCAATACTTTGGCCACCTGATGCAAAGAACTGACTCATTTGAAAAGACCCTGATGCTGGAAAGATTGACGGTGAGAGGAGAAGGGGATGACAGAGGATGAGATGGTTGGATGGCATCACCGACTCAAGGGACATGAGTTTGAGCAACTCCAGGAGATGGTGAAGGACAGGGAAGCCTGGCATGCTGCAGTCCATGGGGTCACAAAGAATTGGACATGACTGAGTGACTGAAAAACAACTACCATGTTATCAGAGCGTTACAAAGAAATCTCTGCTGTATAATATGCCAAGATTTGCTGAGGAAATCATGAAGAATGACAAAGCCTGAACACCTATACTTTATAACACTAGATAAATTATAGTGATTAAGACAGTTATGTCTCATCTAAGGTTAGATGAATAGACAAATAGAGTATATGAACACATCTACAAATCTGGGCATCTAGTTTTATGCCAAAGGTGACGCTCCAGAGCAGAGGAGAAGGAATGGTGTTTTTAATAAGTGGTACTTGGCTGATTGGATATCCATATCAAGTAAATGAAACTTGATCTGAAACTATATTCAAAATCTATTCCAGATATGAATATAAAATATTTAAAAAATAGAAATTTTAGAAGAGAAATAAAATATCTTCATTATTTTGGGGATAGGGCTTCCCTTGTGGCTCAGCTGGTAAACAATCCACCTGCAATGTGGGAGACCTGGGTTCGATCCCTGAGTTGGGAAGATCCCCTGGAGATGGGAAAGGCTACCCACTCCAGTATTCTGGCCTGGAGAATTCCATGGACTGTATAGTCCATGGGGTTGCAAAGAGTCGGGCATGACTGAGCGACTTTCACAGACATATATTTATTAAATAAAACTCAAAGAGTGCTAACTGGAAAGGAAGTTTAAAAAAATTAGACTATCATAAAACTAAGAATTTCTTAGTAATTTATCATTACAAGATGTCATTAAGAGAGTGACAAGGCAAGTTATCAAGTTGAAGATGTATCTAAAGTATATATTTGATGGAAAACTCATATCCTCAAAATATAAGGAACTCCTAAAATTCAGTAGGAATAAGACCAGAGAAGAATGCAGAGAAAAAAGCATGGGCAGAAGACTTGAACAGGTATTATAAAAGGGTCTAACCAAATGACCCATTAACAATACTAGAAAGTGCTCAACCTCGTCAATCACCTCAAAAATGCAAATTAAAACTTCAGTATATGTCTCTGCAACTGTATACCAGTATGTCTAAAATGGAAATGATCAATAATAGCGAGAATTGAGGATGTGAAGTTAGTGAAATTACCTATAAACCATTGGTGGGATTATAAATTGATACAATCATTTTGGAGAAGTTTTTGGGAAAATTTGAAGTGAAGTGAAGTCGCTCAGTTGTGTCCGACTCTTTGCGACCCCATGGGCTGTAGCCTATAAGGCTCCTCTGTCCATGGGATTTTCCAGGCAGGGGTGCTGGAGTGGATTGTCATTTCCTTCTCCAGGGGATCTTCCCGGCCCAGGAATTGAATCCAGGTCTCCTGCATTGCAGGCAGACGCTTTACCGTCTGAGCCACCAGGGAAAATTTACTAAAGCTAAATGTGTGAACTTTATGATTTAGTAAATCTACTTTTCAGAGAAGGCAATGGCACCCCACTCCAGTACTCTTGCCTGGAAAATCCCATGGACAGAGAAGCCTTGTGGGCTGCAGTCCATGGGGTCGCTAAGAGTTGGACACGACTGAGCGACTTCACTTTCACTTCTCACTTTCATGCATTGGAGAAGGAAATGGCAACCCACTCCAGTGTTCTTGCCTGGAGAATCCCAGGGATGGGGGAGCCTGGTGGGCTGCCGTCTATGGGGTCGCACAGAATCAGACATGACTGAAGCAACTTAGCAGCAGCAGCAAATCTATTAGATGTATATGCAATATACATATAGGATATTCATCAAAAGACAAAAATGTTCACAGCCTTACAATGATAATAACCTCAAACTTTAAACAACCCAAATTTCTGGGTATAGTAAAATGTATAAATAAACTGTGCTATATTCATTTAATGAAATACTATATAGCAGTAAGAATGACTGAATTATAATTACATGCAAGAATGTGATAAATCTTAAAAGCAAAATGTTAAAAAAAAGTCAGAAACACATACTGTATGATTCCTCTTATAAAAAGTTTAAAATGAAATGAAATCAACCTAGGGTGTGAAAAGTCAGAATAGAGTTCACCCTTGAAGGAAACATGAGAGATAAGTCCGGTGTTGGTAATGATCCATTTTGTGCTCTCAGTGTTGGTTATATGAGTAGGTTTGCTTTGTAAAAATCAAGCTACACATGTGAGTTTCACATTTTTTAATAGGTACTTTATATTTAATTTCAAAAATTACTTTAAAAATTGCTGCTAAATATAAGACCTCTCTCTCCAAGATTAAGCTCCACAATTTGTCCTTATACAATCAGGATCTGGCATAGTGTCTGATATATAGAAAGTTTTTAATAAATACTTGTTTAATTTAGAATAAAGGCATTGTTTATTGCTCAGTCAGTGTCATTACATAAATTCAAGTCAGTTACAAGAGAATAATTCTCCAGCCCATGATGAATAAATGGGTCAGGCCACCTCATAACTTCATGGAGTTGGAAATTGTTGTCAAAGTCCCCATTCTCAGCAATTCTGAATCAAAGACACCTTCAGTCAGACTTTAGGTAGATAAAAACCTGCCTAAAGGGCTTTAGGTCAACCAGATCTAGCAGCAATCTGGTAAGTAAATTCAGGGCAAGGGCGCACACAGCATACACTCAATGAAAAGGTGACTAATCAATTACTGTTTGATAATTATGACAGTTTTTTCCCTAGATTAAAATAACAATTTTATAAAACCTACTTTACCATAAGGAAGCAATTTTTACCATAGAGGAATAAAAAACAATATAATTGTTCCAGGGAACATTTGTCGTCAATAATATTTAACATATTTCACATTAAATAGCTAATAATCTTTAGTTATTGGTGTTTTTTATACCAATAGTAGTGGGTTTTGGCACCAGGAATAGTGTTTAATTTTTACTAAAATTAATAATTAACCACTAATAAGTAATGGAGGTTAATTGTCATTTGATGATAAATATGAAAAAGCCATACTCAGTGGACTCTAGTATCCATACCACACAATATCCATCATTAGGGCAGTGGGGACTTCCCATTTAAGATCTGTCTTCAAGACCATGTCATTCAAGAAATCGCCTCCATCTAGATGAAAGACAGAAGAGTACATCAAGAAAATGGTAGTGGCCAATATTCAGTCAAATGCAAACAGGTACCTGAGTGCTCAGAACATCAGAAATTATACATTCAGTACAACCCAGGAAGCTCAGCCCATAGCAAGACAGGCGCACAAACTGCTTTTAGATGTTAAAATCGGTCGTTCTCTGAATACCTTGGAAGCAACACTGTGGGCCAGACAGTTTGAGGATTCAGAAGACACGGCCCTAAATCCTAGCCTTTCCACCTACTATCTATGTAGTTGGACAGTTTGCTTAACTTTTTTGAAACTTAATTTCCTCCTCTGTTAATAAGAATTATGTCATTTATCCATGTGTGTGTGTGTGTATGTTTTAACCATGAACTTAAGTTTATTGAAGACCTCGCATATCTGGTACTCTCTTGGGTAGTGATTATTATTAGGACTAATCAGGATAATATTTAGCCTAATGTCTGGCATATATTGGAGTAGGAAATGGCAAGCCACTCCAGTATTCTTGCCTGGAAAACTCCATGGACAGAGGAACCTGGTGGGCTACAGGCCATGGGTCGCACAGGGTCGGACACAACTGAGCACACACAGTGGCATTTACTAATCGATCAACAACTAGTAGCTTAAACAATGACACGACTATTGTAAGTAGCAAGAGGCCTGGTGGTACTTCCCTGGGGGCTCAGTCGATAAAGAATCCGCCTGCAATGCGGGAGACCCGGGTTTAGTCCCTGAGTTTGGAAGATCCCCTGGAGAAGGAAATGGCAAACCACGCCAGTATTCTAGATTAGAGAATTCCATGGACAGAGGAGCCTGATGGGCTACAGGCCATGGGGTCACAAAGAGTTGGACACGACTGAGTCCCTAACACAAGCTGGTTGATCTTACAGTGATCTAGATTTTTTTCTATCTTATCACTCTTTGGTACTTAGTGGATCAGCACCACCAGTGGTTCATTCATGGACACAGTGATAGCCAGAACTCTAAGCCTTAAGCCCCATACCTTCCTACAGTAACATCCTAGTAGAAAACAAAAGAGTGAAGGTTAAAAAAAGGAAAAAATAATGCGTTCTTCATTATATCTATTATCCTGTACACCTGGCCAATTTTCTCTGTAATTTAATGGGCTACAAGTGGGTTACTCACATACACCTGCACAATTTTCTGGGCAAAATGGAACATGGCTACTAAACCTGTCTTATCTCTGTGGCCAGTTATATCATCACTCATTCTCCACTGGGGTTTCTCTGAGTGAAGAAAAAAGGAATAAAGCTTTTTGCATTGTGACAGTGCTCAATAGATGCTGATGGTCAGCTATTGGCTGGATAAAGTGCGCTCTGTGCAATAAAACTACATTCCACCCTACTGAGCTAAAAAGGGCTGGTTAGTTTTACCCTTAGACACCAGTGGCAGGCTGGGCCCAAAAGGACTTTGTCTTAACTCCTTCACATGGTGGACTCCATGAGCTCCTTTTCACCTTTACTGCCTTATTCTCTACAGCTGCTGCCCTCCATGCATTATAACCTTTCTTCTAAATACCCATTCTTCCCACTAAAACCATTACCTTGCATTTTGAAGTCCTGTAATCTGATGCCCTAAGACAGTGAATCCTAGCTCTTACACACACAAAAAGAGTTAAAGTGTGGCAGCCTCCTGTATGGATTGGTGTGGGAAGAATTGAGGTATATAATATTTACCCCCTTTCGTTTATTCACATATTTCCCTTTAGATGATTATGATGTTTCCTCTGGCACCGTGCACATGATCTTTAAGGGACAGCCTTCTCCTGCCTCATCCCAGCCTGCCTCTGGTCCCCTGTGTATGTCTCTGCTTTTCTTCCTGTATACCCAATAAAGAATAGGATCTGATAAAGTCACTCTGTGCCAAGTCAGAATTGGGGTTTTTTATGCCAAGTCTTGAAAGATGGACATGTTAGAAGTTTGATTTGCCAATGCCAGTGGGAATTGATTCTAGGCAGCAGCCAATAACTGAAAAAAGAAAAGAAAGGAAAAATGCTAAGCAACTATAATATTGAGGATTGTTGAAATGCTGACCACCCACAGACTTTTCAGTTCTGCTGGAAATAGTGAAATCAGCAAAACTTCTGTTTGTAAATGAAGGTACCATCTTAATACTGAATCTCACCAGCTATAATTCATCTTTTGTCCTTAGTTTACAAACTATGAAGCAATGGATATGTGCTATGCTTAGTTGCTCAGTCATGTCCAGCTCTTTGCAATCCCATGTACTTTAGCCTGCCAGGCTTCTCTGTCCATGGGGATTCTCCAGGCAAGAATACTGGAATGGGTAGCTTCTCCAGGGGATCTTCCTAACCCGGGAATCGAACCAGGGTCTCCTGCATTGCAGGAGGATTCTTTACCAACCAAGCTACCAGTGAAGCCTGGATATTGCTTTATTATTGTGCTAATAATCTGCAGTCACTTCATGAACATGCTACCTGCTAATAAATCCAAAATAAATCAACCCTAAATATTCATTGGAAGGACTGATGCTGAAGCTGAAGTTCAATACTTTGGCCACATAATGCAAAGAGCCAAGGTTTATTGGAACAAACCTTGATGCTGGGAAACACTGTCAGGAGGAGAAGGGGGTGACAGAGGATGAGATGGCATCACCAACTAAATGAACATGAGTTTGATCAAACTCCAGAAGATAGTGAAAGACAGAGAAGCCTGGTGTGCTACAGTCCCTTGGGTCACAAAGAGTTGGACACAACTTAGCAACTGAACAACAACAATCTATACAATCTGTAAAATCATCAGTTCAGTTCAGTTGCTCAGTCGTGTCCAACTCTGTGACCCCATGGACTGCAGCACACCAGGCTTCCCTGTCCATCGCCAACTCCCAGAGTTTACTCAAACTCATGTCCATTGACTCAGTGATGCCATTCAACCATCTCATCCTCTGTTGTCCCCTTCTCCTCCTGCCTTCAATCTTTCCCAGCATCAGGATCTTTTCCAATGAGTCAGTTCTTCGCATCAGGTGACCAAAGTATTGGAGTTTCAGCTTCAGCATCAGTCAGTCCTTCCAATGAATATTCAGGACTGATTTCCTTTAGGATTGACTGGTTGGATCTCCTTGCAGTCCAAGGGACTCTCAAGAGTCTTCTCCAACACCACAGTTCGAAAGCATCAATTCTTCAGTGCTCAGCTTTCTTTATAGTCCAATTCTCACATCCATACATGACTTCTGGAAAAACCATAGCTTTGACTAGACTGACCTTTGTTGGTACAGTAATGTCTCTGCTTTTTAATATGCTCTCTAGGTTAGTCATAACTTTTCTTCCAAGGAACAAGCGTAAAATCATAGGACATTAATTTATTTACACCAGCGCATCTTTTTCAGACTTCCAATAGCCACAGTAATCAGGTTTGTCCATAAGTTATTCACCATGACCATTTGTTCTTTCCTGTGCTTCTTTTTGTATTTTAAAGTAGCCCAAATAATTGTCAGAATATTAACTTGATTTGTAAGCCTCTGATCCTCCCATTTTGACCCAAATCAGTAAATATTGACTATATAAAAAGATAATATGAGTGAACCAAATATAGTTTTGCTGCCAGCATACCTCCCATTACTAACTTCTCATTGTGTTAGTAACACTTTAAGCCAATCAAGGAAGAGTTTCAACCTAACTGTAAAGCTCCTTCTCCTTATATATACTTCTCCTTATATATTCCTTCAATTAAACATTCCATTTCCCCAACTTAGCAAACCACAATCAAAAGAACAATAATAATAACAAAAAAACTATATAAAATTTAAAACAAAATGATACACACGTGCACACACAAACGTATACATACCCACATGTCATATTAGAAACAGACAATAAAAGCAAATGAGAATTTTGTTATGCTCTTGTTTCTGCCAATTCTCATTTGTTTAACTATTATACAATATGTCCTGAAATCACCAAATTTAGCCTGTGGGATCCTATGGGACTGTATGATCATTCATTGATAGTAGTAAATTTAAATAAAAATCAATTACTACAAAAAAGTAATAAATTAGAGTGTGGTCAGTTTGTTGTGTTCACATCACAGGACTTTTCTACAATTTTTAATGCAGTATGGTATTTGCTATTGCCACAGTAAAATTGCCAGGGCTTCACTAGAAAGCAACATATATGCATAGCTAAAGACATTTATTTAATAAAGTAATTTGGAATTTTCATTAGATTCTGGCTTCTGTGGGAACAAATGTATGCAGTGAGGTCATTCTGTCTAGACAAAGTCTATTTAATTTTCTTACCCCAAATCAAACAAATTACTTATCTATAGATCTAGGCTTACTCTACAATATCCAATATGGTTAGCTGCACCTGGGTGTTTTGACTCCTACAATAAGACCACCAATTTGCTTCATTTATACCTCATTTCCAGGACAGCCGTCCAGCCCGAAGGTTATTCAGAGATTTTACTCACTTCTAATAGTATAATATTTGTCAAACAGTTGATAATTTGTCTTTGTCATCTGAGTTGATATATCTTGTCACTTTTGAATAGTAATAACTGAAGTGATATTTAAGCAAATTTAAAGATGAGGGTTTGAATGATGATATGTACTTGTAGTTATAAAATATTAATTCAGTTAACAAGTATTTTGATGAAGACATCTAAATATTGAATAATTGTGAGTAAGGTTGCAAAAATACCTAAAAAGAAATAATTACTAATTATGATTCTGTATTTACATAGATATTTTATTGATTAAAATTTGTTTCTCTAAAATTATAAATAAATATACTAATTCCTACTAACATCTGAAATCGTTGATCCTAGTTCTTGACATGTTATATTGTAGCCAAGAATTTTCAAATTTTCTCTTTAGGAGGAATGACTACAGCAAGACTTCTGCATACTTGAAACTGCTGTCAGTAATTCGTACACTGTAGTAGAAGAATTTAATTTTATGAATAAGGGTTTCTAAAACTCCACTTTTTTATGTGCTCAAAACGAAGTTTTTTTTTTAAATTTTATTTTATTTTTAAACTTTACATAATTGTATTAGTTTTGCCAAATATCAAAATGAATCCGCCACAGCTCAAGCAAACAATAGTTCTTATTTATCATGAGGATTCTGGCCACATAAATCCACTTAACTGTTTTGTTTTGCTTTTGTTTTGAGTTCTCTGTGTTAGTGTTATATTCTAGGATCCTGAAATACTAAGTTCTTCCTACCTAGAATTATTACATCCAATAATTTTGTTATGTTTGTTTTGTCCTATTTTCAAGGTTCATCCCTCCAAAGGGGCTCATGCTGCCCAGGAACATAGCCAGATTTCAACGTTCTTATGACTTTAGATGGGGCTTCCCTGGTGGCTCAGACAGTAAAGAATTCGCTTGCAGTGCAGGAGACCCAGGTTCAATCCCTGTGTTGGAAAGATCCCCTGGAGAAAGGAGTGGCTACCCACTCCAATAATCTTACCTGTAGAATTCCATGGACAGAGGAGCCTGATGGGGTTCCAAAGAGTCGGACACAACTGAGCGACTAACACTAACAGGACTTTTGATACCCATTGTACTTGATGTTTTATCAGTCCATCGGAGCAAAAACACATGAATATATTTAACTGTTGATTTTATTTTGTTCAGTTTGGGTCAGATGTAATTCATAGTTATTGAAGTTTAATATTTGAGATCATACATTTTTGTTGGCAGTTTTTCTGGTAGAGAAGGGAAGGGTGATGAAGAAATAGTAGGATCACACCTAAGCTTTGTCTGAACTTATCTAATTTTTAAAATCTCTACAAGCTCATCAAATATTTAGTACTTCCTTTGAATGATGGGTTTTCCTGGTGGCTCAGAGGTTAACCTGGATTCGATCCCTGGGTCAGGAAGATCCCCTGGAGAAGGAAATGGCAACCCACTCCAGTATTCTTGCCTGGAGAATCCCATGGATGGAGGAGCCTGGTGGGCTACAGTCCACGTGGTCACAAAGAGTCGGACACGACTGAGCGACTTCACTTTCACTTTGAATGATAGTAGTATGACCAGCAAGTTTCAATATTATTGCCAAAATGAGTATAAGTGTATTAGAAAACTGAGATGCTCAGTGATTCTTAATTATGCTAGACTAAAAAGTTTTCTAATATTTTTCAAAGTTAAATTCTTTACTTTTTTTTTATACTGGAAATTCACACTTAGATTATTATTACTGTTTATAAGACTACATGAAACCCCAAAGATTGATTATAAGATTACCATTCCAGCTTGTGGGGTTATCATCTAATCTGGATTTGTTGTATTCAAAACAATTATAGTTTTATTCAGTGTGCTGTTAAATAGTTCAGTTCAGTTGCTCAGTTGTGTCCGACTGTTTGCGACCCCATGGCATGCCAGGCTTTCCTGTCCATCACCATTTCCCGGAGCTTGCTCAAACTCACATCCATTGAGTCAGGGATGCCCTCCAACCATCTTATCCTCTGTCATCCCATTCTCCAGCCTTCGCTCTTTCCCAGCATCAGGGTCTTTTCCAGAGAGTCAGTTCTTCACATTAGATGGCCAACGTATTGGAGTCTCAGCTTCAGCATGAATATGCTGTTAAATAATCCTCTGCTAAATAACATTTTTGGATTCATAAAATTAAAATAAATCTCCAATTCTTTAGTAACAGGGCATTTGGTAATTGAGTCCTGGCTCTTTGTTTCCTAAGCAACGTGGCAGTGGTAGGAAACAGACAATAGTAAAATGCATAGACTCAAATCGATATTGTTCACTTATTTATTCCAAAAGAGGGCAGCAGAAGTCTATTTTATATAAATCCTCTGCTGTGTGCTGATGTGTTCCGGTCAGTGGTTGTTTTTGAGTAATGCATTTTTATTTTAAGTCAGATATTCCTTTCCTCTTCTCAAAATGGTAAATAAAAATAAATACCTGATAAATAGAAATAAGTTTATTGTGAAAAATAGAAGAAACTTTTAAAAACCCATGATTTTACCAGAAGCAGATAATTTGTCAAAAGGGAAAAACTCTCTTCAATGTTATGGCTTTCTTTGTCTCACTCTTCTCAATTAAAACCAGAATAAAAACTGGTTTTCTCTTTCATTTATTCTGTTTCTTTTATTATAGTATGTAATCACTGAAAAAATTCATTTAAGTGTACATAAATCATTAACATGCTTCTACTAATAAAATGGTTTAAAAGAAGAATATAATTTTTAACAAAATTTTGTCGCTAAAATAAAACTCTTTGACAAATCACATATAATTTTAGGCTAACTTTGTTTAGGTATATTAAATAAGTGGTCTAATGATGATAATCTGAAGCATGCTCCTGTGTATTCATCTTGGTATTGTTGAGTTCCTCCTTGAAAAATCCTGTCCTGAACTGGCACCAGCAGATGAAGCAAATGACTGCTTCTTTCTTCAGATTTTTTCTTACACACATTTTTTTTTTTTTGAACTCGTATTTCTGTTCTTTAGCAGTTTGAAAAATTCTTCTTTCACCTTACTATAGATGATTAATCTTAAAAATATCAAGCATGCAATTAGATAGCTTTCAAATCTTGGGGTTGAAACTAATGAGAAGTAAGAGGAGAGCTACAGAATATCTGAGAATGTCAATTATACTTGACTCCCTGAGAAGCAACATGAATTTTGTGGCCAATAATTAGTACTTTCAAGAGGGATGGAAGGAAATAAAGAGAGGACAAGGAGAGAATGGAAGCTTACTCTCTTCACAATCATGGTATCCTGTGCAGCTGTCTATAGTAATATTAATGCAATGACACATTTCTTCCGTATTATCTCTTTCTACTATTGATTTAATTTTTAAATTTGGTACCTTGATAAATTTTTAGAACTGTCTGATCTTTCATTAATAACTATGTCTGTAGCCAAAATTGGGTAGTAATACTTGTTAATGAAAGAGGCGATCCATAGACTAAATACTTTATTTATTAATGTTGTGTGGAATGTGATAACATAATATCTTGCACACTCTAAATACTTTTTATTAACATTATTGTTGTTGTTGTTCCTTTATAACTATCATCTCCTTCCCAGGCATAGAAACCCGCTTTCATAAGATATCCTTCAGAGTGTTTCTTGAAAGTTGTGTCACATCTATGGGAGAGAATGGGATAGGATTCCTGTGAGCCAGGAGGAGTTTGGTATAGCCTGAAGCATAGGCAACCATAGACAACGTTTACTGAGCAGGTGTTACAGGACAGACACGATGCTAAGTATGCTATGTGGATTTTATTACTTAGTCCATAAAAAAAGAAAATGGAGGTTCAGTGGTAGAAGGACCCCTTGTGATGACAGAAAAGTGTTGCTCATCAGAACTTCTAGGTAGGTCAGGATGGATTAGTTCAATGCAAGATGAGGCAGGTGACCGTTCATCCCAGGCTCCTCTTTCTATAGCCCGTCTCCCTGCCTGGTTTCCTCACTTCGTTTCTGCTCTTTAGTGCTCTGTCACGTATTTTTCTCACCATTTTTGACATATGTTCTTAGGAAAGGATCAAAGTTGAATCCTTTAGTCTTCTGCTGTCAATTTAAGCTATGGTATTACTTTTCCCATACTCTGCATCTTAAAATTTAGTACTGTGGATTAAGTCTTGCCATCAGGAGGGGTGTTTCAATAGTAATCAATAGATGGAGATATACTGGATGGTTTGGGGAGTGTGGTAATAGCAGCAGCAAAGTTTCCTGGCTGGATGTTCAAATCACAACATCTGCATAATTACTTCTCAGATAACAGATTATTACAGTCTTGTACAACCAGGCCTAGCTGCCTAGTCTGTAGACTAGGCATACACTTTACATACACATTACATACACTTGTAATAAAGTGTTGAATGGAGAAGAAATACCTGCCAGATATTTTATGCACATTGGATAATTTAATCTACAAAATAATTATAAAAAGTAAATATTGTTCTCATATTCATTTTTACAATTGGAAAAAACTGAAGCAGAGAAGAGGTATGTAACTTGCTTATGTATCGTAGAAGTATATGAGGAACCTGGCTCTGCAGTCTGGAGCTCTCAGTCACATTTTTTTTTTTTAATTCTTTGTTTATTTCTCTTTTCCAAAGTTTCACCCATCCGTCTTACTCTCAAGTCTTTTTCTCTACTTACTCTACAAAGGACATCATTGGATTCCTTGGTCACAACTACTAACTAAGGTGCATAAATTTGATTTTCTATGCCAACTTGCTACTGTATTTTCAAGTGTCTACCAGCATAGCTATATGGATATCCCAAACCTTTTCAACCCCAACAAGTCCCAAACTTTATTAAATTCTTTGTTTATTTCTCTTTTCCAAAGAGAAACACATAACTTTAAACACATAAATTTGATTTTCTGTGCCAACTTGCTACTGTATTTTCAAGTGTCTACCAGCATAGCTGTACGGATCTCCCAAACCTTCTCAACCTCAACAAGCCCCAAACTGAATTTACCTTCCCTAAGTCATTTCTTTTCGCATGTTTATTGCTTGAAAACTTCATCATCCATCAACATGTTAAATATCAAAATTTACTGTTTTTTTGTAGCTCTCCAGTTCAGTTCAGTTCAGTTGCTCAGTCGTGTCTGACTCTTTGTGACCTCGTGGACTGCAGCACGCCAGGCTTCCCTGTCCATCATCAACTCCTGGAGTTTACTCAAACTCATGTCCATTGAGTCTGCAATGCCATTAAACCATCTCATCCTCTGTTATCCTCCCCCTGGCTCCAGCCTTCAATCTTTCCCAGTATCAGATTCTTTTCCAATGAGTCAGTTCTTCGCATCAGGTGGCAAAAGTATTGGAGTTTCAACTTCAGCATCAGTCCTTCCAGTGAATATAAAGGACTGATTTCCTTTAGGATGGACTGGTTGGATCTTGTCACTGTCCAAGGGACTCTCAAGAGTCTTCTCCAACACCACACTTCAAAAGCATCAATTCTTCGGCACTCAACTTTAGAGTCCAACACTCACATCCATACATAACTACTGGAAAAAACATAGCTTTGATTAGACGGACCTTTGTTGGCAAAGTAATGTTTCTGCTTTTTAATAAGCTGTCTAGGTTGGTCATAACTTTCCTTCCAAGGAGTAAGCGTCTTTTAATTTCATGGCTGCAATCACCATCTGCAGTGATTTTGGAGCCCCAAATAATAAAGTCTCACTGTTTCCACCGTTTCCCCATCTATCTGCCATGAAGTGATGGGACCGGATGCCATGATCTTAGTTTTCTGAATGTTGAGTTTTAAGCCAACTTTTTCACTCTCCTCTTTCACTTTCATCAAGAAGCTGTTTAGTTCTTCCCTTTCTGCCGTAAGGGTGGTGTCATCTGCATATCTGAGGTTATTAATATTTTTCCCAGCAACCTTGATTCCAGCTTGTGCTTCACCCAGCCTGGCATTTTGCATGATGTACTCTGCTTATAAGTTAAATAAGCAGGGTGACAAAAGGAGCCTTGATGTATTCCTTTCCTGTTTGGAACCAGTCTGTTGTTCCATGTCCAGTTCTAACTGTTGCTTCTTGACCTGCATACAGATTTCTCAGGAGACAGATCAGGTGATCCGGTTTTTCCATCTCTTGAAGAATTTTCCAGTTTGTTGTGATCCACACAGTCAAAGGCTTTGGCATAGTCAATAAAGCAGAAGTAGATGTTTTTTTGGAACTCTCTTGCTTTTTTGATGAATCAACGGATGTTGGCAATTTGATCTCTGGTTCCTCTGCCTTTTCTAAAACCAGCTTGAACATCTGTAAGTTCACGGTTCACGTATTGCTGAAGCCTGGCTTGGAGAATTTTGAGCATTACTTTGCTAGCCTATGAAATGAATGCAATTGTGTGGTAGACTGAGTATTCTTAGGCATTGCCTTTCTTTGGGATTAGAATGAAAACTGACCTTTTCAAGTGCTGTGGTCGCTGATGAATTTTCCAAATTTGCTGGCATATTGAATGCAGCACTTTCACAGCATCATCTTTAGGATTTGAAATAACTCAACTGGAATTCCATCACCTCCACTAGCTTTGTTTGTAGTGATGCTTCCTAAGGCTCACTTCGTATTACAGGATGTCTGGCTCTAGATGAGTGATCACATCATTGTGATTATCTGGGTCATGAAGATCTTTTTTGTACAGTTCTTCTGTGTATTCTTGCCACCTCTTCTTAATATCTTCTGCTTCTGTTAGGTCTGTCCTAACTATTTCTGTCCATACCATTTCTGTCCTTTATCTAGCCTGTCTTTGCATGAAATGTTCCCTTGGTATCTCTAATTTTCTTGAAGAGATCTCTAGTCTTTCCCATTCTATTGTTTTCCTCTATTTCTTTGCATTGAGCACTGAAGAAGACTTTCTTTTCTCTCCTTGCTATTCTTTGGACCTCTGCATTCCAATGGGTATATCTTTCTTTTTCTCCTTTGCCTTTTGCTTCTCTTCTTTTCATAGCTATTTGTAAGGCTTCCTCAGACAACCATTTTGCCTATTTGCAGTTCTTTTTCTTGGGGATGGTCTTTATCCCTGCCTCCTGTACAATGTCATGAACCTCCGTCCATGGTTCTTCAGGCACTCTGTCTGTCAGATCTAATCCCTTAAATCTATTTCTCACTTCCACTGTATAATCATAAGGGATTTGATTTAGGTCATACCTGAATGATCTAGTGGTTTTCCCTACTTTCTTCAATTTAAGTCTGAATTTGGCAATAAGGAGCGTCTTAGTTTGTGGCTCTTAGTTATTCCTAATACTTCATATCTATTTAATTGCCAAATCTACCTCTTAAATGTCTTTTCAGATATTTAAGGGTCAATTATACTTCAATATAATCTTTAAGTCCATTTCCTGTCTTCTCCTTTACTGCTAAGACTTTTATCAAGCACTCCAGTATATGTCTCCTAGAGTGCTGCATGTGTGGATTTGCACTAAGTCACTTCATTTGTGTCCAGCTCTTTGGGACCACATGGACTGTAGCCTGCCAGGCTTGTCTCTCCATGGGATTCTCCAGGCAAGAATACTGGAATGGGTTGCCATGCCCTCTTCCAGGGGATCTTCCCCACCCAGGGATTGAACCTGTGTCTCCTGCAGCTCTTGCATTGCAGGTAGATGCTTTACCACTGAGCCACCTGGGAAGTTCCTCCTAAACTACTGCATCCTTCTTAATTGCTGTCACTGAACCCTTTCTTGCCTCCAGTAATTCTTTTCCACAGTTCTGCTACCATTGTTATCCTTCTGGAAAATTATGATCTTCTAACTCGCCGGTTTTTAAACAAGACACCAGCATTATTTTTTGCTAACAAGAGAACCTTCTTCCTTTCATGGCATATGAGGCTTTCCACAGAAGTGATGAGGTCCTTCTTCAGTAGATCTTCTGCTGTTTCTCCCAGGTGCTCCCAGGTGTATTTCTCATTTATCTCAGTACACTGCTCTTTCATATCTCTGGATCCTTGCTCATAAGGTTTCCTGCCTTTGAATTGCCCTTCTCCTGTAAAATTAATTCATGCCTTCCTTCCCTGACATCTTCAAGAAGACTTAGTGCAATATCTTGACATTGAGTTTTCTTTTAATTAATTGATTTTTATTTTGAGAAATATGATGCAAACAAAAATATTTCTAACTTATAGTAAATTGAGAAGCATTATAATAAATTGAACTGTTAAACCACTAAACTACAAACCAGATTGTGACAATTCCACTGAAGCTCCCTGGAGGCCCTTTCCCACTGCCTCCATCCTGTCTGACATTGAAGATAACCACTGTGCTGGATTTGGGGCTTGTGTTTCTCTTCTGTCTTATAATAATGCAACCAAGTATGTGTGTATCTTGATGCTTGGGACTAGTGCACTGGGACGACCCAGAGGGATGGTATGGGGAGGGAGGAGGGAGGAGAGTTCAGGATGGGGAACACATGTATACCTGTGGTGGATTCATTTTGATATTTGGCAAAACTAATACAATTTGTAAAGTTTAAAAATAAAATAAAATTAAAAAAAAAAAAAAGCAAAAAAAAATGTAATGGGCTTATATTTTTGGTTGTGAATTTTATTAAAATTGTATCATACTCTATGTAGTCTTCTGCTGGTTTGTTTCAATGCTTTATTTCTAATATTCTTCCCTGACATCACCTATGGGTTGAAGATAGCTTATTTTCACAGTTGTATTGTATTCCATTGTGAGATAATTTTACATTAGTTTGTATATTCTCTTAATGATGAATATCTGGGTTTTCTCAGGTTTTGAATATTATGTTCCTTTGAACACTTTTGAGTATTCCATAGTAAACATGGGCTAGAATCAGTTTAGGTTATATACCTAGGGTTGGAATTATTAGGTGGTAGATGTATACCTGTTCAACTTTAGATGAAAAAGGCAATTTTTATCCCAGAATTTACGTGTCAATCTTCATTCCCATCATCAGTGGGCATTGCCAGCTCTTAGAATTTATCTACTGGTGTTCTTCAGTGAATAATCAAGGTCAGAAACTATATCTCAAATACTTAGGTCAGAGCTTAGTACATGGTCTCTGTGTGTGTGTGTGTGTGTGTGTGTTAGTTGCTCAGTTGTGTCCGATTCTTTGCAACCCCATGGCTCCTCTATCCATGGGATTCTCCAGGCAAGAAAACTGGAGTAGGTTGCCATTTCTTTCTCCATTAGTACATGGTAGTGTGTAACAAAAGTTAAATGCTTAAATATACAATAGCTTAAGTACAAATTAAGACAAACATCAAGAAAATACAGATGGGCCGTAAGGGCAAAAGAAGAAATTATTTCATATTTAATTTTGGGCATGGCTTCAATTTAGCTCCAGATGCCCTTTCTTTTCTTCTGTCAGTGAAATAGTGCCAAAACCATTCGACCAGAACTGAAATTTCGGTTTGTCTTTGCAGGAGGATTGTTAATAGTTACTCATTTATATGAAAACAAACTCAATATTGTGAATATTTTTTACCATTTGTTGATATACTGTTTTGATTTTAGAAACTTTTCATATTCATATTGTCTTTAGAGAAAAGCTTCTGTTATTTGTGGAAACTATTTAGGTAGAAGTGTGCTTTTTACATTTTCCTTTTATTCTTTTTCCTGACCATTTTGTTAAAGGATCAGTTCAGTTCAGTCACTCAATTGTGTCTGACTCTCTGTGACCCTGTGGACGGCAGCATGCCAGGCTTCCCTGTTCATCTCCAATTCCCAGAGCTTACTCAAACTCATGCCCATTGAGTCAGTGATGCCATCCAACCATCTCATCCTCTGTCTTCCTCTTCTCCCCCAGCCTTCAATCTTTCCCAGCATCAGGGTCTTTTCCAATGAGTCAGCTGTTCGCATCAAGTAGCCAAGGTATTGGAGTTTCAGCTTCAGCATCAGTCCTTCCAATGAATATTCAGGACTGATTTCCTTTAGGATGAACTTGTTTGTTCTCCTTGCAGTTCAAGGGACTCTCAAGAGTCTTTTCCAACACCACAGTTCAAAAGCATCAATTCTTCAGTGCTCACCTTTCTTTATAGTTAAACTCTCACATCCATACATGACTACTGGAAAAACCATAGCTTTGACTAGATGGAGCTTTGTTGGTAAAGTAATGTCTCTGCTTTTTAATATTCTGTCTAGGTTGGCCATAACTTTTCTTCTGAGGAGCAAACATCTTTTAATTTCATGGCTGCAGTCACCATCTGCAGTGATTTTGGAGCCCAAGTAAACAAAGTCTTTCACTGTTTCCATTGTTTCCCCATCTATTTGCCACAAAGTGATGGGAATGGATCCCATGATCTTAGTTTTCTGAATGTTGAGTTTTAGGCCATCTTTTTCACTCTCCTCTTTCACTTTCATCAAGAGGTTCTTTAGTTCTTTTTCACTTTCTACCATATGTGTGGTGTCATCGGCATATCTGAAGTTATTGATATTTCTCCTGGCCATCTTGATTCCAGTTTGTGCTTCATCCAGCCCAGAATTTCACATGATGTACTCTGCATATAAGTTAAATAAGCAGAGTGACAAAAGGAGCCTTGACCTACTTCTTTCCTAATTTGGTACCAGTCTGAGAAATGCAGATTTTTCAGAAGGCAGATCATGTGGTCTGGTATTCCCATCTCTTGAAGAATTTTCCACAGTTTGTTTTGATCCACACGATCAAAAGCTTTGGCATAGTCAATAAAGCAGAAATAGATGTTTTTCTGGAACTCTCTTGCTTTTTTGATGATCCAGTGGATGTTGGCAATTTGATCTCTGGTTCCTCTGCCTTTTCTAAATCCAGTTTGAATCTGGAAGTTCACAGTTCACGTACTGCTAAAGCCTGGCTTGGAGAATTTTGAGCATTACTTTGCTAGCGTGTGATATGAGTTGTTAAAAGATTATATTTTCAAAAGTATACAGCATATATAGAGCTGTGCTTTCCACACGTATACTTATATACTAATATTAATATGATGCTTTTCCTAAATTCCCTGTGAGTTAAGAGGTCTCCATAAAGTGGGAATGGACTTTATATCTAGGTTTTTGAAGAGACTAAATCATTTGTCCTTTTACAGAGAAAGCGCGCCTGAGAATTTCCAGTGTTCCCAAAAAAGAGAGAAGAAAGGTCCTCTCATCTCCCCAGGTCTTATTGTGTCCTGCAAGATTTTCTTTCCTTGAGACACTCAGTTCCTTTCATTTTCACTTGAAATTGTTCCTGCTTAATATTTAAATAAATGTAAACATCAGCTTTTACTAAAGGTAATTGTAGAATTGAAAACTCTTCACGTAGGGGATTTTTAATGTTTGCAGAGGCGTTTTGTCAGCGATTTTTGAGCTGTTTAAAATATCAGTGTCTAATGGGATTAAGTTGGATAATCAAATAACAAGCTGAGATCTGGGTAGACAGTTTGATGCCTGTGGGGCATTTCCTTGATGAATATAAATGAAAGGTGTCTCGTGGTTAGGGGCAGAAGTCACCATGTCACTATGCATGGCATTTCTGCTGAGTCAGCACCTTGGCATGAAATTGAGACTCAGATGAAGGTGTGGACTGATAAGAAGAAATCTGACAGGGTTTTATATTAGTGCAGGGAATATGTCATGTGATATTCTGAGCATCGGTGGTTTGTAAATTGTAAGGAAAACCAACTGATGCAGACAGTCATGTCTAAAATCAGTTTTTAATTTCTTAATAGTCTGTATTCTGGACCAACTCTTTGACCAATGATTTACTTTTGCTTCATTTTCCTTCTAGAACTTGTTTATTATTCCTTAGAATGGAGCAGGAATAAGTTCTGCTCATGTTTACAATTTCATGCTCTGTTTTACCCTGAGTTCATCCTTACTATTTATATTTTCTTAAAAATGGTCATTTGGGTATTCACAATTTCTTTTAAATTTAGCTTTGAAATAAGTTAAATTATGGGAAGTAAAAAGTTCACCCATTATCACCTGTCATCATATAATAAAAATATGCATTTATATAATCATATTCATGTAGATTTGTGTGTATACATGTATTATATATATATATACACACACACACACACACAATATGTGTTGAATGAATGGTTGCAGAATGAATGTATTTTTATGAATACATTATGAATGTATTTTTTTTCACTGAATTTTGTTTCAAGCTTTTCATGTAATATTTTCAATGAAGTTTAAAATATTCCATCTAGTAAACTGTTTAATAATCATTTCTTTATTACTATCCATTTGGTTTTATCTTTCTCTGATATTTCTTATATTTTAGCCTCATAGTATATAAAGGCATAGTTTTTAATTTGTTGTGCCTTATAGATTTGTTTTAGGCAATATGATGAAAAAGACAAAGATTTTCTCACAAGTATTCCCCATCCTTGTGAAATATTCTCATTTCCTTTCTGGTCTCTTCTTCCTTCTCATTCACCTGTTAGGATCACTAAAGTCATGCTCTTCAGGATCCTTGTTTAAAAAAGTCATATGGCAAATCATTTATGTTTTAGGAAGATTAATTTAATGCATAAACTGTATATAAAAGTGTAATGAGTGCTTTTCTAGTGAATTCTGTATATTATGCTATCATGTTGGTTAAATTATTTAAGATCAGATGACTTTCCAATACCCAGAAAATAATCCTGTACAGGCAACCTCACTCTTTTTCTTTAAGTCTGGTCAGAGCCTTAGTTCCTATAGTCTTTTCATAAGATGAATAAAACTTGACCTTCGATGCACGATACCGGATGCTTGGGGCTGGTGCACTGGGATGACCCAGAGGGATGGTATGGGGAGGGAGGAGGGAGGAGGGTTCAGGATGGGGAACACATGGATACCTGTGGCAGATTCATTTTGATATATGGCAAAACCAATACAATATTGTAAAGTTAAATAAAATAAAATTAATTAATAAAAACAAAAATGAACTGAAACCAATTTTGTTTGGCCCTTCTTGTAAGTTCTCCATATCCTCATTGCACATTTTACATGTCCCAACAGGATTCTTGTTCTTCTTTTTGTGACATGTAATTTATATATGTGACATAAGATATGGAAGGTTATCTTTGTAGAACAAGAAAACTGTGTAGTAAGTAAAACTCAATGTATTTATTTCATATTCTGTACTAGGCGCTCATAGTTGGTGCAGTTTTATTGAGAACCAGGAGAAGGCAATGGCACCCCACTCCAGTGCTCTTGCCTGGAAAATCCCATGGATGGAGGAGCCTGGCAGGCTGCAGTCCATGGGGTCGCAGAGAGTCGGACACGACTGAGCGACTTCATTTTCACTTTTCACTTTCACGCATTGGAGAAGGAAGTGGCAACCCACTCCAGTGTTCTTGCCTGGAGAATCCCAGGGACAGGGGAGCCTGGTGGGCTGCCGTCTATGGGGTCGCACAGAGTCAGACGTGACTGAAACGACTTAGCAGCAGCAGCAGCAGCAGCAATGTATAATATTTCATAAAACGTTTTAATGTCTTAGATGATTACTAATTCAATATAAAATTTGTTGCTGGAATATATATATCCTTGACCAACCCACATATGTTTTTACTAACTACAATGTTGATTAATGATAAATTTTCTACATTTTGAATCCCTCTTAAGTGAAAAAAATTGAATTTCTTTTTAGTATAACATAGTGCTCACATCCCTGTCTAATTTCTCTGGTTAATGTCTGCTTTCAAGGAAATTAATTGTATGCAAACTATTAAAATGTTGTCAAATAATTTCCAAATATTTACAATTTTTCTAATTATTTTTGTGGGCTCTATTTTTAAAAATATTTATTATGATTTTATTTTACATACATAGACATTTCTAGTGATTTTCTTTGAAAAAGAAATTTTACAAAATAAATATGTTTGATTTAATGTATTTGAGTTTAAATGAATGTAGAGCTAAAGAGATTTTGCAGAATTATGTTTAATTAAGGGGTCCGTATCCTCTTTATCTCCCTCTCTATCTTTTTCTCTCTCTCCTAATTCCCTTCCTCTGTCTATTTGTATATCATCTTTCCTCTCTCATTCTCCGGCTGATGATCTAGTGAGGCCAAGTATATCACAAACTGAGCTTCAGGGTGTGAAAGCTTAGAAACAGAGCAGGAAGAGCAAACTTGTTATGCTTCAGCCATGTATTTTCTGGTAAATCTTCACTAGTAATATTAAGATTGATAATTTAACCTAAGGCACAATTTACAAGCCCTTTCATCTAAGATATGACCATTATATTCTTCAATATAAAATTGAAGAACTGTTATGGAGAACAGATGTAAATTGTGATCTATTTTTTTTATATATGCTTATCCATGTAAAATTTACCATGATGCTGATAGGTGCTAAGAGAATGAAACAAAGAAAGAAGGAACATGATGGGTATGAAGGATTAAATATTGTTGCAAATTCTTTGCTGCCACAAGTGAGTCCAGACATTGTTCATCTTGAATCTGGGCTGGGCCTGTGGTTAAAGTGTGGTGGTGGTAATACTGTATTGGTTCTGATCCTAGAATTTAATAAGACAGGACACTTCAATTTTCTGCTTCCTGAAGCCTAGCTGCCTTGCTGTGAGGAAGCCCAATCAGCAGCAAGGAGGGGAACCATATGAGGTATAATTGAGGCCCCTTGCTCACAGCTCTAGCTGAGCTCCCAACCTACAGACAAGACAACTTTCCAGACATGTGTGTGAGTCATATTGGAAGTGCATCCTCTGGCCCTCGTGGAGTGGCCCCAGCTAAGGCTACATGCAGTAGACATAGGATGTTCTTTGCAAGCCCTCAAGAATAAGAGTGGACCTATAGAGATCAGTTATGAGGCTAGTTTAGTTCTCTAGATGAGAGATTACGTAAGTTTGAGTGCAGACACTGGAGATGGTTGAAACAGGACAAAGTAGATGAGTCTGGCAGTTATATCAGTGACGAAACTGAGGAATTTGTTGAGGATGCAATGGTACTTTGTACTCTTTGATTGGGTCTGAGTTGCCCAGTTGTCTCTCTGAGACTAGGCTGATGTTGGTTCTTGGTTGAGGGACTGGATTAGTCAGAGGGGGTTCTCATTTCCTTTAACAAAATCCAAACCAGTATAGAGTCCTTTGTATAGAGTCCTAGTCCAAATCTGACTTTCTTGTGGAGAATAAGAAGAGAAACAAGGAGGAGGAAACATGGACTGTTCTGGCAGGGAGAAGCCATTACTCTCTGTGGACACATCGTGGGTGGTTTAGTGAATGATGCTTATAGTCAAAACTCATACAAATATATAGGATACATTGGCAATTAGATAAGTTTCACAATAATCTAAATATAAATTTATAAATAAACCAGCAATGAAGATAAAGCAAATTCTGAATAAACTCAGAAAGAGTACATAATTGTTAACTGTTATTCCAGGGGTTTATTGGAATGATTAGGTCATTTATTTGAGAAATCCATGCACTTATTCAACAAATATTAATATTTACTGAGTTTGTTACTATGTGCTAGGGACTGTGCTTGTCAAGTGTGTGTGTGTTTCTTGGGAGAGTGAGATCCTGAATAAGATGATTTTTCGTGATTTTCATGAGCTTACAATCTGTTGAAGAAGATATAATATTTGATTTAAAAATTTAAATGATAGTACTGTACAAGCAAGATGAGTAAGAAATTCAGCTCAAGTAGAATTCTAACACTTAACCTGGATTTCTTTGATGTTTGAATTTTCTCTTCAGAAAAATTTTAAACATTATTGTTAGTAAACAACTTACTTTTTACTTTGTTATTATTATTCACATTTATTTAATATTATATTAGTTTCAGGTATATAAGATAGTAATTTGGTATTTTTATACAATGAGAAATTATTATAGCATTAATAACAGCTATCACCCATCACCTTACAAAATTACGTTATGACTATATCCCACCCACTTGACTTATTTATTTTATGGCTGGAAGTTCTGAGCTCTTAATCCCCTTCACCTATTTTGTCTGTCCCCCGTTCTCCTTGACTCTGGCAAACACTGATTGTTCTCTGTATGTATGGGTCTGTTTCTGTTTTGTGTTGTTTGTTTTTAAATTTCTACTCAGTCAGCACCTTTGATATTTTGGAATAAGTCCTGAAAAATAGTATTTTCTCTCAACCTAGGTAATCTCTTACTTAATGGAAATAGTCATGAGTCAAAGCACCTGGATTCGACATAACTTGCCTCTGACACGAACTGGTTTTGAGACATTAGGCAAATTGTAGTCTCTTTGTTTCCCTCTTTGTGTGTGTGTTTTTTAATTTATTCTTATAAATACTTGGTTTAGTTTCAGTCAAGATTATACAGTAGATTAAAGAAGATGACAGTAAATGTGTGGCTTCAAAGGTGGATGCTCTGAACAATTATTTAAAAACTAAATTGTTGTTGTTATTTACTGTTTAGTTGCTAAGTCATGTCCAGTTCTTTGCTACCCCATGGACTGTAGCCCTCCAGCCTCCTCTGTCCATGGGATTACACAGGCAAGAATACTGGAGTGGGTTGCCATTTCCTTTTCCAGGGTATCTTCCTGGCCCAGGGATCAAACCCGTGTCTCCTGCATTGGCAGGTGGATTCTTTACCACTGAGCCATGTAAGAAGTAAGATTAGCTGTGTAGAAAAGAGAATGTTCCTTTTCTCAAACTTCTCTGCGAAGTGTTCTGGCTGAATCACACCATGGATTAACTCAGGTAAATGCTTCTTTGCTCTTTTCTTTTAGCACACAAAGCAAGTGTTACAGTGTGGTATTGTCAGCTATCTCCTTTATAGTATTTGGGAATCTAGGTATCTTGGAGTGTTTAACTTCATCTTCTGAATTATGACTAAACAGTGGGTTAATATTTTTTTGTCTGACTTTACTGCTACCAAGTCATGATGATCATTTCATTAGTAGTAATGAATCTCTATAATGAAAAGATGTCCTTTTCATTATAGGGGACTGGAATGCAAAAGTAGGAAGTCAAGAAACACCTGGAGTAACAGGCAAATTTGGCCTTGGAATATGGAATGAAGCAGGGCAAAGGCTAATAGAATTTTGCCAAGAGAATGCACTGGTCATAGCAAATACCCTCTTCCAACAACACAAGAGAAGACTCTACACATGGACATCACCAGATGTTCAACACCAAAATCAGATTGATTATATTCTTTGCAGCCAAAGATGGAGAAGCTCTATACAGTCAACAAAAACAAGACCGGGATCTGATTGTGGCTCAGATCATGAGCTCCTTATTGCCAAATTCAGACTTAAATTGAAGAAAGTAGGGAAAACCACTAGACCATTCAGGTATGACCTTAATCAAATCCCTTATGATTATACAGTGGAAGTGAGAAATAGATTTAAGGGCCTAGATCTGATAGATAGAGTGCCTGATGAACTATGGACAGAGGTTCGTGACATTGTACAGGAGACAGAGATCAAGACCATCCCCATGGAAAAGAAATGCAAAAGAGCAAAATGGCTGTCTGGGGAGGCCTTACAAATAGCTGTGAAAAGAAGAGAAGCTAAAAGCAAAAAAGAAAAGGAAAGATATAAACATCTGAATGCAGAGTTCCAAAGAATAGCAAGAAGAGATAAGAAAGCCTTCCTCAGCAATCAATGCAAAGAAATAGAGGAAAACAACAGAATAGGAAAGACTAGAGATCTCTTCAAGAAAATTAGAGACCAAGGGAACATTTCATGCAAAGAAGGGCTTGATAAAGGACAGAAGTGGTATGGACCTAACAGAAGCAGAAGATATTAAGAAGAGGTGGCAAGAATACACAGAAGAACTGTACAAAAAAGATCTTCATGACCCAGATAACCACGATGGTGTGATCACTGACCTAGAGCCAGACATCCTGGAATGTGAAGTCAAGTGGGCCTTAGAAAGCATCACTACGAACAAAGCTAGTGGAGGTGATGGAATTCCAGTTGAGCTATTCCAAATCCTGAAAGATGATGCTATGAAAGTGCTGCACTCAATATGCCAGCAAATTTGGAAAACTCAGCAGTGGCCACAGGACTGGAAAAGGTCAGTTTTCATTCCAATCCCAAAGAAAGGAAATGCCAAAGAATGCTCAAACTACTGCACAATTTCACTCATGTCACATGCTAGTAAAGTAATGCTCAAAATTCTCCAAGCCAGGCTTCAGCAATACGTGAACCATGAACTTCCAGATGTTCAAGCTAGTTTTAGAAAAGGCAGAGGAACCAGAGATCAAATTGCCAACATCTGCTGGATCATCAAAAAAGCAAGAGAGTTCCAGAAAAACATCTATTTCTGCTTTATTGACTATGCCAAAGCCTTTGACTGTGTGGGTCACAATAAACTGTGGAAAATTCTGAAAGAGATGGGAATACCAGACTACCTGACCTGCCTCTTGAGAAACCTGTATGCAGGTTAGGAAGCAACAGTTAGAATTGGACATGGAACAACAGTCTGGTTCCAAATAGGGAAAGGAGTACGTCAAGGTTGTATATTGTCACCCTGCTTATTTAACTTCTATGCAGAGTACATCATGAGAAATGCTGGACTGGATGAAGCACAAGCTGGAATCAAGATTACCGGGAGAAATATCAATAACCTCAGATATGCAGATGACACCACCCTTATGGCAGAAAGTGAAGAGGAACTAAAAAGCCTCTTGATGAAAGTGAAAGAGGAGAGTGAAAAAGTTGGCTTAAAGCTCAACATTCAGAAAACGAAGATCATGGCATCCGGTCCCATCACTTCATGGGAAATAGATGGGGAAACAGTGGAAACAGCGTCAGACTTTATTTTTTTGGGCTCCAAAATCACTGCAGATGGTAATTGCAGCCATGAAATTAAAAGACTTTTACTCCTTGGAAGAAAAGTTATGACCAACCTAGATAGCATATTGAATAGCAGAGACATTACTTTGCCAACAAAGATCCGTCTAGTCAAGGCTATGGTTTTTCCAGTAGTCATGTATGGATGTGAGAGTTGGACTGTGAAGAAAGCTGAATGCTGAAGAATTGATGCTTTTGAAGTGTGGTGTTGGAGAAGACTCTTGAGAGTCCCTTGGACTGCAAGGAGATCCAACCAGTCCATTCTAAAGGAGATCAGCCTACGGTGTTCTTTGGAAGGAATGATGCTGAAGCTGAAACTCCAGTACTTTGGCCACTCATGTGAAGAGTTGACTCATTGGAAAAGACTCTGATGGTGGGAGGGATTGGGGGCAAGAGGAGAAGGGGACGACAGAGGATGAGATGGCTGGATGACATCACCGACTCGATGGACTTAAGTTTGAGTGAACTCCAGGAGATGGTGATGGACAGGGAGGCCTGGCATGCTGAGATTCATGGGGTCACAAAGAGTCGGACACGACTGAGCTACTGAACTGAATTGAACGAGTCTCAGGCTTTGTAGGTGGCGCTAGTGGTAGAGAAACCGATTGACAATGCAGGAGATACGAGAGACTTGAGTTCGATCCCTGGGTTAGAAAGATCCCTAGGAGGAGGGCATGGCACCCACTCCAGCATTCTTGTCTGAAGAAACTCAGGGAAAAAGGGTCACGGCAGGCTATTGCCCATAGGGTTACAAAGAGTCAGACACACCTGAGGCTACTTTGCATGTCTGCACGCAGTGAGTCTCTTAGAATAGCGAAGTTGAGTTCTTGTCATCCTTTTCCATATATATTTTACTGCAAGTCTTTCATAAAAACTTATAAAGACTGTCACCTAGTCACAATATGATGGGGAAAGCAGAGTATATTACACCATTTTTTTTTTTTTTTGCATCCAGTACATTTTTGTATAAGCAACACGCATTTTCACTTTGCTCAAGGCCTAGCAGGCCCACCTGGCTTTCCCGTATCTGCTAAGAGCAACATGAATTGTTTCTTTATATCATACACATATCATACCTAATATACCAGTAATGGATGGAAACCATTCCCCTGTCTTCCCCTGACATACTTTTTGAGTAAGAGTTTCATGGTTTGCTAAATTTCTTACTGAGAGAGGTTGGAAACTCTTTCTGCTTCGTCTGTCTAAAGTTTTCCCATGACATCTGAAAACTTTCACAGTTTGAAAAAAAAGTGACAGAAGTTAAATAAGAGGTATTTATCATTCAAGACTGGGGACATGTAGTTGAGTTTTCCAGCAACATTTGATTACATCATTAGTACATAAGTGGAAAAAGGTATAATATGCTTTGAAGACCTTAAGTTGGTTGTGAAAGAGCAAGCTATATTAATGTCTTAAAAATTTACTTTTCTTACTGCTGATCAGGGCTAAAATACTCATGTTTTCAGCCCAAAAACTCTGCTAAAGTAGCTGGAGAATTTCCATCTGGTGATAGAGCAACTGTTAATTGGAAATAGTTGCAGGGCATTTGGACATTTTAATAACATTAAAACAAATATTTATTTCAGCTGAAAAGATGGAAATTATTATTTCGAAATGCCTTCTATTGAAATATTCTTTTTTTTCCAACTATAAAAACACACGTATTGAGTTATCTTTCTGAAACATATTTTATTTGAAAAGTACCTGTCATTTTAGATCCCTATATTATTGTATAATCTTTGTTATGAAGATATTGCTGTGGATGGACCATAGAAGGATGTATGTGTTTTCAGCCATCTCCATTATGATAAATAGGACAGATTTGAGAAATGGCTCCTCAAATTTGTACATTTAGCCTGTGATTTCAAGGTTTTGATTTTAAGTTGATTGATCATAGCCTTCTAATTACCTGATTGGCATAAACCACTATAGACAATACTAATAGCAAGTTTTGGAGGGGGGTGGTTTAAGTCAATATTTCAAATGTAAAATTGGGTCACAGACAGCAAAGTGAATTGCCTAACAGCATGGAACAAACCTTTAAATTCCTATCCCTGATCTAGTCATTATAATAGAATCCCAGTTTGCTTTCAGTGTCTTGTTACAAATTGGCTCAAATTTTCATTTTCTTTTTACTATTTACATTGACCTACCACTCCTCCTTAAATCTTTAAAGCCCTAAATTTTATGTTATTGTATATGTATTCCTTACTGAACAAATCAATTCAAGCAACCTCTTATTAACAATGTATATTCTCAGGGTTTCTAGATCTGATGTGTTTTAGATTTAGAGTAGAAATTGTTCAGAATGTAAACAAGTATTGGTCAATTTTATTTTTTAAATATCTTATCATTCTTGTAACTTTGTCTCTAAATATTGATTTTTTTTCACTGAGAAGACATTATCTAGTCAACTGACATGGGTCACTGGGAAATCAGGATATTAGAGCATTTGGCTATTATTGACCTGAAAAAAAATTTTAAATAGCATTTAAGAGGTCACTGTCTTCATAGCCTATTCCTGATTCCAAATGTCCATTTTTCTTTACATACATGTCCTTGGGTTTCATTATAGAGAAGGACTTTTACTGATGATAATTTGTTTCCTTTCCTTATCTATTTAAAAAATCAATTGTGGTGCACTCTTTCATGCGTGCATGCATGTGTATACATAGATAAGTTATGGTATATGCCTTGCAAACCACAGGGAACGGAAACATTGCCTTCATTAGTTATTATTGCCACCTGAAAAATCTGCTATCATGTAAGCTTTCTAGTTTGCTCAAGACTGAAGGGTTTCTTGGGATATGGGCTGTCAGTTCTAAGACCAGGAAGGTCCTGAGCACACAGTGTCAACTGGTCACTCTGCTTCCATTTCCCCAATTTAAATGTACTGATCCCAGATCCCTGTATAAATGAGTACCCAATTGATGGGCTTCCTCCGGAATTCATATAAATTTCAGAAATCCTAAACATGGCAAAATTGGTCTTCTAGCTGAAAAAAAGAGCATTTTTAAGATTAAACATTTAGGAAAAGTAGTAAGAGAAGATTGAGCTGAATGATATCTGGTTTTTCTCGCAACTGAAATGTCTTGTTAGAGGGAAATGCTACCTTTTCATCACCTGAGACTTGAGAACACTATCTGGAATTTAACAACAATCTCACCTGACTGTCCTCCCTGGTAAAATCATTTAAATTAAGTCAATAAATGCACTGCACTAGTGGGAATAGAGAGGCCATTCATATACAAGAATTCCTTCTTGCCCTCAAGGAATTAACAGTACGGATGATAAAGACCATCCAAGATGGCAAGGAGACTAGAGGGCAAGGAGATTAAAGTTTACTAAGGCTGCTCTTTATGTGGGCACTTCCATTCTCCAAATAAATCTCATTTTTTGTCTTTTTCTGTACTTGATTTTTAAGTTGTCTAGACAGGCTGCTTTGGCAACCATCAGATGGTTTTGCTGACAAGGACTTAGCTGTTCCCATAACAAGGAAACCTGGCCGGGTGACCGGTTGCTGTGCTTTGATGATATTTGTTCCTCTGTTATTTGATCTCCTCCAGTGTTTGACAGAAGCTGGTGCACAAAGAAAACTGGCGGGAGGCATATTTTGGCAAATAGCAAAGGAAGAAATGGGAAAGAGGTGCAGACTTTCTATTTTGAATTGTAAACTTCAAAGTTTTCAGACTATAGGAGTTTCAAACCAATGCCTCTCTTTACCAGGTCTAAGAAATTCTGTATGCTATTGAACTTAAACCTGTTTTTCATTTGTCAGATTGCAATGGTTATTCTAACTTTTACATGGGGTCATTGGAAAGATCAAGTGAGATAATGCATGGAAAAGATTTAGCCTGATTCCTGGCACATGGTTAATACTCAATAAAGATGTTGATTTGTGTTGTTTTATAGTTGTAATCTTTCCAGGCCTTCCTTTAGAGCTTCATAAAGATTACCAAGTCTTTTGTATGCTTTAAAGGTTTAAAGTAATTAGAAATAATTTGGGATTTTCTATATCTCCACAGAATCTTTAGAAGTAGAAGGAAAACAACCACATTACTACAGTAATATTAAATAGAGCTATGTGAAAATCACATTGGACTAAATTGTACAAATCAGAAAACATTAAAATCAGGAAAATTATGAGGCTATGATTAGTATCTGACTGTTTGTAATGAGGGAGCCCTTCCCCTGCTTTTTGAAATAGTATCAACAAAGTAATTACAAAAATGCATTGTCCAAGCTCCTTTTATTTTATATATATTTTATTTATATGTGGGTATATTTAAATACTTGGAATTTAAATTTCATTTTTAATACTACAATAATAAATAAACTTGGCAGCCACACGTGTGTAAATATAGAAGAAGGCAATTCTGCTTTTTGTAAAGTCGGGAAAAGAGCATTTGTGAGGATGTATGAATTCGCTGCTATCAAAGAAGCAGGAATCAGGAGTGCTGACGGAGTTAATGACAGCTAGCAAGGCAGTGCTACTGTTCTGGGCAGAGATTCTGTGGCTGCTCTTGCTGGAGCTGTAAGCTACACAATTCTATTTCTCTTCTGCTTTATCTATAGAACTTAATACTTGTAGCCCCATTTCTTAGATTAGCAGCTCAAAATTTGAATTAAAAATGCTTCGATTATCTTATTTTTAAGGTGCTTTACATTAAAAAAAATACAAACATTGCCTTTTAGATTTCTAGCTATCAAGTTTTAGCAGGGTGTTATTTTTGGTACCAAAGGGCCTCTGACATTGCTTTGGAATTGCCTCCTTTTGTTGCATCAGCCCCAGGTCACTGGAGAAGAATAGAGGCTTGGAGGTTGACAAAGATGAAGGGGTGATTTGTGGGTCAGTTCATCAAAAACTGGAACAGGTGGATGTTAGAGAAACATCCTTTTGCCCCATACTCTGCACCGTCACTTCTTTCCTTCACGGAGCCCAGAATGTTCATCAAGCATGAAAAGCTTTCAATCTGTTTCTGACACAGGGAAAAAAAATAGCTTGCTCTAAAACAAGTGTTTCTCCTAAATGCCCAGTTCTCCATCTAGAGTGATGTGGATGGATAATTGGATTTAAATGAACATAGCTGTTGGAAAGGATGAAAAAGATTTTCATTGTGTTACTGAAAACTCTCAAATAGTTTTTGTTGTGTGTTTTGTTTTGTTTTGTTTTGTTTGCTTAGGGATTTTTTTGTTTGTTTTGTTTTTAAGGAATAGACATTGTGGTTGCTTTGCTCTTTAAAATGTAGCCTGATCAGAATATTATCTACTGAGATCTGAATGAAATTGAAGTTTTGGAAAATCCTTAGCTTACTAAGACTCGAGTCTGTATACCAGTTTCTCTGTTATTAAATGAATATTTTCAGCCTCAAATAAAGGAAAAGAGCAGGTGGATTATCTCAGATAGAGATGGTTCCTTTTACTTTTATGAACTAATATTGATAAGTGCTTCAGCATAAGAACTGAATCTCTATTTACATGTTCTAGGGTCAGTTTCACTTTTGTACAATATGACATTATAATCATTCAGAAAGATAAAATTTTCAAACTCAATGTGCCCTGTTAGGTTTTTACACAGCTGGGTGGCTTGTGTTTACTTCTTTTTCTTTCTTTCTTTTTTTTTTTTTCAAAATCTCTTGCTTAATTAATCATCATGGGGTTTTTCTTCATTTAATTTTATTCTCAATTTGACTGATTTGTTACCGGATATCTCAACAGAACCAAATGCCTCTTCCTTCTCCCTGTCTATTCTGAGGGCATGTTGAAAAGTTCTCATCCTGAGATGCCTAGGTAAAAACATGTTATTTTGGCATTTGGTTACATTTCACCTAAGTTCCATATGATACTGCAGTTTGCTGAGCATCTGTACATTGCAACGTGTACCCTTAACATTGTACTCCTAGATTTCTGGATTCTAGGAGTTTCATCATGGACAAGAACAATTACTTTAAATTACCCTTCAAGTCTTGATGAAGCATCTATAAACATTAGTTTATTCAGCATCTAAAAGAAACAAGAGCAAATCAGAAGGAGGGGTGGGGAAGGACTATAAAAAGACTCACTACAGTATTATTTAGAAAGACTAAAGGACATCTAGAAAGCAACTGTTCAGTATCAACCTCTTTAAAGCCTATTTACAAGTCAAAGTTTATATTTCAACAAGATGTGTATTGGTAAGAGTTTCAAACAGCAAAATAGTGTGAATCATTTTCTTTGAGCAAAAGCTATACCTCATTAAAATAATGAGTTTTATGCCACACAGTTTTCCTCCTTTTTTATCTCCCCCTCTCGGCTTTAAGTACAAAATCAGTCTTCAGTGACGTGCTCAAAATTATGCAGCTTTTCACAATGACGTTATTTTTTTCCAAGGGGTCACCCCATTTTAAGGATAACTGCAGACATGACTCTGGTGTAATTTCCTTCCTTCTTCTTCTGCAAAGCTGCAGGTTAAACCCAACATGACAGTGTGAGTGATATGCTTGCTAAATTTGTGCTAACATATGCAAATATAGGGAGGAATTATTTATCAGGGAGTAATATGCTTAAGTTTTTTAATAAAGAAAAGCCTAATAAGCATAAAGGAGCGAGCTCTGTAGGAAATGGTGACAGATTGGAATCATTTGCTAAAGGAAATCGCCTCATGTGGCAATTCCACTGCCACAGAAAATATCACACATGTAGAACAGCCTTCTTGATTTTGATACTGCTGCTGCTGCTAAGTCACTTCAGTCGTGTCCGACTCTGCTTGACCCCATAGACGGCAGCCCACCAGGCTCTGCCATCCCTGGGATTCTCCAGGCAAGAGTACTGGAGTGGGGTGCCATTGAGGCACAGATATGGCAAAGGCCTCACTGACCTTCAGATTTCTGTGTTGTGATTGAAGAGGAGGTGTCCTGCCCCAGTGTGTAGAATTAGGACCTTTCTTCTCTCCCTTCCTGGTCCAAATCGAACATTTATATCATTGGCCAAAGTCAGAAAGACTTTCCCGTGGGGCTAGTGGGCTCCGGGTTTGAGCAAAGGTAGTCTTCCCCATCTGTAAGGTTTACCAAGCTTTACCAAGTTGATGTGTGTCTATTGTTCGACATCCTTCCCCTGCCGTCACATCCTTAACACTTGGGTCTACTCTTCTACACCTTTCTTGGTTCTTGATTAGAAAAACCATTTTTTTTAAGATAAACTCCAGCAAAACTTTTATTTTGCTTAAAGTTGATCATTACAAACTCATGCTATATTATACCTTATCGTATATAGAGTTTTCATATATGCTCTTTTGCATCAGAGTCAAAAATAACTAGCTTATAGATTGTATGAATCATATATACAGACTATATTTATTCTACCTTTTAGATTATTATGTGGACTTGTTTCTATCATGAGCAGACATTTCACTGTTTTTCTTTCTTATGATGACACTTTGTCTATATTAGGTTTGGTTAAATGTTTTTATTCATTCCTCCGTTTATTTCATATGCCACCAAATACGTCTTTAGTTTTAAATTCCAATAAAAGCAAGGATGGTACTGCCCTTAGGTCTGTCTATTACAATATATCTGTATATTGTTTTGTGCTGACTATTCGCTTGGAGCAGCAGCTGTCAGAGGACTATGTGTGTCTCTGATTCCTCCAGGTATTTCTCTGTGACCTGAGAATTGATCCAGGCAAAATGATACTGATTTTTTTTTCTGTTTCTTTTTCTTCTTTGGTTTATTTATGAATCGATGAAAATGCAAACTGTTGATTTTCTAATATGAACTTTCCATTATGGTTTTGAATTTATATTAAGAAGTCACAAAATGAGCATTTGAAAACAGGCTGCCAATAATAGTTGACACTTTCATAATGAAAGTTTTATCTGATTTCTACGTTGTTTAGTTAATATTTGCTTGTAATAAATATTTTATAAATTGCTTTTTTATTATATAATCTATATGTTTAATAAAATCAGTTACATACTTTCATTTTTCAAAGATTAGCAAGTAAAGTTTTTTTTGAAGTATAGTTGATTTACAATGCTGTGTTAGTTCCAGTGTACAGCAAATTGATTCAGTAATACACGGACATATATCTGAAATAAAAGAATATGTATATTCTTTTCCAGATTCTTTTCCCATATAGTTTCATTTTTGATAGCAAAATAGGGCTTATGAAGGGCCAGCATCTTCATTGTGCCACAGCACATTCTGTTTCTCTGATAGAATTCTTCACTTTGCAATATAATTGCTTTTTTATGCATCTGTGCCTTCTACTAGGATGGTCAAATCTTGATGGCAGAGACTCTGTATTATTTATTCGTGATTCTTTAGAATCTTTTTATTAGTTGCAGTTGTGTTCTAGGAACAGCAAGGAATCTAAGGACCCACCAAAAATAAGCTTAATTTTGAAAAAAAAAAAAAAAAAGTAAATTTTTCTTGTTGAAACCACTCTACTAAGATTATCTGGATGACTTTTTATTTTATTTTTTGCATCTTATGTCTTTAATAAGCAGTTTTCTAGCAATTCATTTTCACTGTATTTTCTTATTTATAATTATGTTTATTTTTTGTTAACATTTTTTTTGCCATGCATATGTTTATGAATTTTTCTTCCTCCTTTCTCCAGTAGTAAGGAAATGGACTTGACCATAGGTAAATAATATAATATAATGGGATGTTATGAGTCTGACTTAAGAAGTCCTCGGAGAAGGCACTAGTGACCCACTCCAGTACTCTTGCCTGGAAAATCCCATGGACGGAGGAGCCTGGTAGGCTGTGGTCCATGGGGTCGCTAAGAGTTGGACACGACTGAGCGACTTCACTTTCACTTTTCACTTTCATGCATTGGAGAGGGAAACGGCAACCCACTCCAGTGTTCTTGCCTGGAGAATCCCAGGGACGGGAGCCTGGTGGGCTGCTGTCTATGGGGTCGCACAGAGTCCTGAGCATCTGATAAGTTAATTATCTCACAGGAGATTACGCTCTTCCTCATTTCTACTTCATAAACTGCACTGATGAAATTGAAACATTTTTTTTTATTACCACCAGGGCTCTTGCCTTCATAATTTCTTATTATAAGAGGACTTGTGATCCTGATTTTATATATAATCAAGGAAAGGAGGAAAGAATATGACAGGCATGTTCTTTATTCAGTCATATTTTAGAGTAAAGTGAAATGAATCCAGATTTAGATTAATTTTTTTAAAAGTAGAAAATCAGATCAGTAAATATACGTTTATTAAAAAATGATGACTCCTTTGCAAGATACGGTTTGAGCTATATTCAACCCCATGGTGAATTTGGAATGAATGTTGGTATTGGTAAGCAGGCCCTTCAGTTAGAATGTACCATTTCAAGGGAAATTTAGAAGATATCCTAAGTTTAGTTGGCTAATATGGAATTGGACTACATTTGATCAAACCTCATATAACAAACAGTATATTCATTGTATGAATGCTGAAAAGAGAAGACAGCTAAGGTTTTCATGTCTAATTTCTGCTGATCTACATCATGTAGAGTCGGACTGAGACACACAGGCCTACGTAGAAGCTTACATTTTTAAAAAATGCATCTGGGGCACATTTACTGTCATCCTTCTGTCTAAATAAAATAATGCCTTTTTTATTATGAAGAAGGCAGAACATAGTTTTAAGGAACAACTTTTGGTAATCTGCAATAGCATAAAATGCTCTCATCTTTCAGAGTGGTACTTATATAATGAGATTACATCTATTTATTTTTGTATATATGAAAGATTCATAGAGCTTTTGGCTTTTTTCACATACCTTGCTTTGGTGTATAAATGGCATCCTGAAGTACAGTGATGAATTTTCAAAATTTTTTTTTTCAAAAATGGCATTATGTTTATAGTATATGCACCAGAGAGAGCAAACTACTTATTTTTGAAAAACTAATATTAAAAACTCTTGTGAAAGCTCTATAAAAGCAATGGATTTTATTTCATGAATCAAATCCACTTTAGCTTTTCTGGTTTAGCTGAACTAAGATTAACATTTCAGATAGAGGAAAAATCTGCCTCGATGCCTTCATTTTATTAAACTAGAGTTGACAACATAGAATCCATCGTGCAATTATAAAAGGCTGCCTTTAGTTTTAGTGGTACGATATTGGATTTCAGTGTCATTATAGTTTCAGCTTTTATGTACTAGTTAAGCCAAGCAAAATCGCTACTGAAAATTAGGCTTTTTTTTTTTTTTTAATGATGAGCTTACGCTAGTTAGAAACAAAGCCCATCTCTTTCAACCCTTGCCTCAACATGGACTCAGGCAAGCAATGAAGAGTCTTTGTATTTGTTTTTACAATGCTATCTTTAAAATGTAGAAAATTTCTATTTCATTTTACATTATCCAGTGGCACTCATTACTTTGAAAATATCTCAGATTATATTTTTGGAAGAAGAAATTTTAAATCCATCCATGGTATTTTGACAAGAGTGGCTACTGAAATCATTATTCTTAACTTGGTTTCAGTACTGTAACTCAGTGACCCTAGGGGTCCAGGTCATTACTTACCAATAATTTTAGTAAAGTTCAAGACAATCTAAAAGAAATACACTATGGTAGTGAATATCCTACCCAGCCAAATGTTGTTATTATGAGATGTCTTGACATTAGGTAGATGAGAGAAGCTGTGTTGGGAATGCTTTGCGCTCCTAGAATATGTTGTAGCAAAGGGAGCCTGCAATATTTTTGTGGACCAGAATTAGTTAGGTCACACAGACCAGATGGGATATTTGGAGGAGTGGTGGAACCCAAACAGGGAGCATACTTTCAAAACCAGAGTGGAGGAGAGGCTAAGTGCCTGCTGGAGAAAAGATCTTCTGTTGAGACATCTCCATACATGAGTGGATTCCTGAAGAATGGATAGGACACCCTATGTGTGGAAGATTCCAGACCAACAATGGGTCAGCAATGCTAGAACCCAATAGCACTGTCAACTGAATCTTACTTACTCTCTCCTTCCCTAGTTACAACTCAGTACTAACACTAGGTAATATTATTAGCTGAAGGTAGTGGTCTGGTAGAACCAAGAAAGGAGAGCAAGCTCAAGACAGGATGGAGTAGATAAGAATCTAATCATACCCCCTTTCCCATGAACAGTCTCTGAATGACTCATAGAAAACTGGGCATCTAGAAATTAATGAAATGAGAAGCTTATTGACTAAGTGTTACTAAGGAAACTCATAGATCTTAGTGAAGTTTAAGACCTAGCCTATATTTCAAACAAGGGGCAGAAAACAACTCATTGGATAATGCAGGCTGGAACACAAAATTGAGGAAAAGGATAAGGTTGGGGCTTCACTCCAGGGAGGGCCGTTTTGCAGTGGAATGGTTATGCTTTTATGTATGGAGTGTTTTATAACATATAAAACTTTGCATGAGAATGTACAATGTGTATCCTTTTGTGTCTCTTATAGTTACTTGTAAGATGAATAGGACCGACCTGGAAAGACTCAGTGTTTGCCCAGTGTCCACAGGCTTTCCTTAGGGAATGGAAGAGGAGCTCAGATGTCTGGCTCCTGAGCAGTGTCTCAGCTTCAGTTAGCTGCCTCTTCTGACTACCTGTTTTCCTTTTCATCATGCTGTTATTGCTTCCAGATCTATTTACCGTATTTGACACAATACTTAGTACAGTGTGACACATAGTAGGAGCTCCATAAATGCATGTTGAATGAGTGATTGGATGAATAAATAACAGACTAATGAATATATGAGTCTGTGTTCAACATATGAGTGGGTGGCCACAGTTAGCAGCCTTCAAGTTGCACTAATACCGACAGGGCAAGTTTTCCTCTTGAAGATAGTCTAGACCTGATTCTGCCTCTTTTGTTCTATGATTCTACAAAGACTCTTGCAGATTACAACTATTTTGCTTTTTTGGAAGATTTTATATTCTTCATTTTAGAATCCCAGTGTCTTATGAGGATCAATACATTGTAAATGCCAAAGTGGTTTGCAGTTGTATTCTCATTTTAGCTGTGTTAAGAAACCTGCTAAATATTAATAGCTAAATTAAAGAGGGCTTTTTATACTTTTAAAGTGTACGTGAATCAGACCTGTCTATCTCTTGATAGTTCTTTTATGCATTTTCTGTAGAATTAGTTTCTTGATCATCAGAAAAACTCTATATTTTCTATAACAGTGGACTCACAGCAATCTGGAAGAGAGCATTTATAAATCCTCTCTTGTCATTTTCAACTTCCCTAAGTGACATTTGCATGCTTTCCTAACTTTGTCTTATGGTCTACTCAGTTGCCTTAGTCAGTGTGTTGGTATAAACATTTGATTTAATTCTGATTATATTTTCACTTTGAGCTTGTCATTTTGCATTGAATTTGAATTTTCAACCTTATTGCTCTACATGAACATTTATGCCAATTGTCAGATTGGAGAATGAACAGGGAGGAACTGTCCAGGCACATGGTAACTGTTGCTAAGGAAACAATTCCCTAGCAAACATTTTAATGGTGGCTGAGTTTGAATCAAGGTGGTTTTCACAGATTAATGGTAGCATTAGAATAAATGTATAGTAATTTTTATAAATACAGAATGAAGTCATGTGGACTATTCATTTGAACAATAACTTAGCAAAGTGTTCATATCAAGTCTGCAATTAAAACAATTTATACACCCATCTTTGTACATTACTAAGAGTAATGTACCCCCAATCATTTTTCCCTATCATACCTAGATGACTTGTATACTCACTCTTTAAACAGCTAATGAGTTTAGACACTTAACAAAAAGTTAAGGATATGGAATGGTATACAGAAAGAGAATTTAGATAGATTTAAATTATTATCTCTGACACTTATTGTCTATATTAATTTAGAACCAATTAATGATGCTTACTCTTAGTAAGCATCAGTCTCCTGGTGCTAATAATAGTATCTGCATATGTTAAAAATGTTAGTTTACCAAAATATGTAAGTAACTCAAATCCACTGTGTCCAAAGTAGAACTGGTCATCTGAAATGGGTACTTGCCAAAGTCAGAAGTGAATTTATAAACAATAAGGCAGCAATTTAGATCTATAGACCAGCCAAATGATTTATTCTAATTCCATTTAATTACTACTCAAAACAATGTTATACAACATTAAGGTGCTAACCTTCTTGTTTCACATTTCTTATTATACATTATCATGCATGTTAATTCTTTTAGAAGTCTGAGCAGACTGGATTTCCCACTTTTGAGGATGGGTATTAATCAAAGTTTTGCTCACAGTCAGAAGTTCACTTTGAAGAACCTGCAGAGGACTTTGTGCTCGTCGGTCACTCCCTGAGGCAGAAGTATCACCCTTCAGGCTACCTTAATGGAATTGTATTCCACTTATATTCTTGTTATATTAATAAACATGCTGACAGCATTTTAAAAGAACTTTGTTACAGGGTAATTAATAGGTAAGTTACAGATACTTTCCACTGGTAGCAAGAATTTCCATTGGTAGCATTGAGTGTCCAAAAAGGAGCACAGAGATTTGGGTTAATCAAGAAGAATTTACAATAATAATTAGATATTTCTAGGTTTTTTAATTGCTCAAGAACAGGAAACATTATTAAAATACGATGAGGATTAATGGGGTTTCCAGACTATAGGTCTCCTAGGTTACCTCAATTCTAGAAATCTTTTTCTGGACAAAATTTTTGATGTAACCATCTTTTTGTAGTCTCTCTGAAAAGAGAGACTTCAGTGCTATTCTAACTGTTTACTCTCCTAGACACTACACCTACACTGAATTGGTTGTCTGATTTACTTTGCATGTGTGCAAAGTTGCTTCATTTGTGTCTGACTCTTTGCCACCCTATGGACTGCATGTAGCCCATCGGGCTCCTCTGTCCATAGGATTTTCCAGGCAAGAATACTGAAGTGGGTTGCCATGCTCTCTTCCAGGGGATGTTCCTGACCCAGGAATGGAACCCATGTCTCTTATGTCTCATATATTGGCAGGCAGGTGCTTTACCTCTAGTGCCACCTGGGAAGCCCTGAGATTTACTTTAAATCCCTTAATACCACTTATTAGCTATATGAAAGATCATTGCTATGTCCAGGTCATGCATCTAATACATTAGTTAAGATTGGCATTGGTCAACAATCTTAAAAATGTTTGGAGATTTTAGAAATCTTACTTTAGCCATTGAACTCCCTGTTCTAAAAATATCTATGTATCTATTAGCTTGTATTTCCAACAGAAATAGAGAGAAAACTCATAAGACAATGCTTTGTGGAGAATAAAAGGAAGTGAGGCAGAAAAGGAAGGAGAGCAAGTACAAGATAGTGCTTACACAGCTCACCAGAATTCCTCAAGTGGGAAGATCTGCTGCTGGAACATGGGCATTTCTTCAAAAAGTCCTTGTGGAATCCCTGTGGGCTTCCCAAGTGGCACTCGTGGTAAAGAATCCACTTGCCAATGCAGGAAACATAAAAGACCTGGGTTTGATCCCTGGGTTGGGACGATCCTCTGAAGCAGGGCATGACAACCCACTCCAGTATTCTTGCCTAGGAAATCCCATGGACAGAGGAGCTTAGTGGGCTACAGTTCGCAAAGAGTTGGACATGACTGAAGCGACTTAGCACCTACGCAGGCATGGAATCCCTACAACTCTGAACAGTCTCTCCTGCTGTATCTTGTTTTCCTTTAATCAGAGTTAATGTGTATACCTGTGGCAGATTCATGTTGATATATGGCAAAACCAATACAATATTGTAAAGTTAAAAAATAAAATAAAATATTTTCAAATTGTGATGATGGAGAAGACTCTTGAAAGTCCTTTGGAGCAAGGAGATCCAACCAGTCAATCCTAAAGGAAATCAACCCTGAATATTCATTGGAAGTACTTTTTTTGAATCTCCAATACTTTATCCACTTTATCAGTTATCTTCTGGTTGGAAGAACCAACTCATTGGAAAAGAACCTAATGCTGATGAAATTAACCTATGAAAAAGTAAAGTGAAAGTGTTAGTGGCTCAGTTATGTCTGACTCTTTGGGATCCGTTGGCTGCAGCCCACCAGGCAATACTGTCCATGAAATTCTCCAGGCCAGAATACTAGAGTGGGTAGCCTTTCCCTTCTCCAGAGTAACTTTCCAATCCAGGGATCAAACCCGAATCTCCTGCATTGCAGGCAGATTCTTGACCACCTGAGCCACCAGGGTGGCCTATACTAATATATATAAGACTGAATGTCTTAACGATCTCCAAGGAGAACATGACCTTTCCCACTGAAAGTTAAATTTCTGGCATCAGAGGCACACGTCATAGTCATCTTATTATACTCTGCAGCACTTAGCAGAGTGTCTTACACTTATTAGGTACTTAATAAATACAGTTTGAATGAACAAAAGTCATAGTTGTAATTTCAGAATATGTAACAAAGTGAGGTAAGAAATTTACAGAAATGTGAGAAAATTTGTGTAGTGACAGAAGTTGACTTGAAAGCAAGTTCTCCAATTTTATCTTCATCTTAGGCCATAAAGTAGGCTGAGCACCAAAGAATTAATATTTTCAAGTCCAGGTTCAATGCACGATACTGGATGCTTGGGGCTGGTGCACTGGGACAACTCAGAGGGATGGTACAGGGAGGGAGGAGGGGGGAGGGTTCAGGATGGGGAACACGCTTCTCTTAAAATAGCTCAAATGCTTTTGTTTATGGTTATTTATATGATCTATCTAAAGATATACATATATATATATCTAAAGATATTATAAAGTGAAGTCACTCAGTCTTTCCCGACTCTTTGCGACTGTGAGGACTGTAGCCTACCAGGCTTCTCCGTCCATGGGATTTTCCAGGCAAGAGTACCGGAGTGGGTTGCCATTTCCTTCTCCAGTGGATCTTCCCGACCCAGGGATGGAACCCGGGTCTCCCGCATTGCAGGCAGATGCTTTACCATCTGAACCACCAGAGAAGTCCCAAAAGGTATTATAAAAATCTATATAATCTTTCCATTAAATTTTTGTTCTTCCAGTTAGGGGATTAAACCAGAGATGTCAGTCTGTGCCACCACTTCATCCCTATCTAAACAAGGCTGTTTACCTGGAATTCCATTCTCTAAGGTTAAACTTTTTATATACTTCTACATACAAATATGCACACTGCCTCCTGCCAAGATATTTTCTTCACCACTAATGGAAATATACTCAGTTTTGTTGCTAGTATAAGTGCAAGAATTCTTTCTTGTTTTTTTTTTTTTTTTTTTTCTATTTGGTAAACTACTGTTCTTGTTTCATTAATACAGTCCAGAATGCCTCATTGTTCTTAGGACACTAATTCTGGATTCTGTGAAGGTTAAAATTAGGATTATTAGAGAACTGACTGTAAACAGATCAAAGTAAAATTTCTTTTCCTTTATCTCTAGTTTAGATATTATGTCAACTCCTTGAGGGAAAACTTATTTGAAACACTGAATATCTGCAGTTTATTTGTTGAGAACAGAAAACTCTAGTACTTCATTGGGAAACCCAGGTACTGACTGGAGCCTCATGTTAATAAGTTACAGAGCTTGAGTTGGTATGCTTGGTATACTATTTGACTTGTCTTTGGTAATAGCTCAAACTGAGCAACTAGTAACAGTAAGTAGTACTTTGATGTTTGTATATATGATAGTTACTTTAAACATTTAAGAAACTTCCATTTTTATTTTAAATAGTTGAAGTTGATGGATTACTATTCTATAAAGGGTCAAGATGGCCTTAATTTCAACTAGTATTTTTGAGAGGTTACTCAGTTCTAGATATCCTGATGAGAGATTTATTGGTTTCGTCTTTAATCTTCACAGTACTACAAAAACAGTACTATATTAGTTTGTTTTACATGTTAGAAATATGAGGTTTTAATAATTTAAATAAATTGCCCAGTGTCACACTGTAAGTAACAAAACCAGCAAGTTGACTCAGAATATCTCTATCCAGGGCATAAATTTTAACTTTGGAATTTGGGGGAAAAATTCATAAAACATACATAAAAGTTATAAGGGAAATGCAAAAATATCTTTCACCTAGATTCTCAAGGTATTAAAATTTTGCCACAGTTATACATATATATATATATCAGTAGTAGTTATTTACTATATATTTATGCATATTATATATATTACTGGTGAACTATTTGAGAGCACTTTATATATTATGCTCCTTTACTCCCAAATATTTCAATAGACATCTCCTAAGAAGAACATTTTCTTTTATGATCACTGTATAGTTATCAATTCAGAAACTTCAGATACATTACATCTAATGTGTAGTCCAAATTACTACTTTTACCAGTTATCCATAAACATTTTTTTCCTGTTCTAGATTAATCCTTTAATCTGCATGAAGATTTCAGGCTTTCTGTTTCTCTTAGGAAATTGTAATTTTGGAGAACACAGAACAATAGTTTGCACACTGTTGTTACTGTTGTTTTTTAGTTGCTAAGTTGTGTCTGAATCTTTTTGATAGCTTATGGATTGTAGCCTGCCAGGCTCCTCTATCTATGGGATTTCCCAGGCAAGAATACTGGGGCAGGTTGACATTTCCTTCTCCAGAGGATCTTCCCCTACCCAGGGATTGAACCTGAGTCTCCCACATTGGTAGGCAGATTCTCTTATGACATTGTCATTTTGGAGAACACTAAATAGTATTTTGCATACTACTCCTCAGTTTAGGTTTACCTACTGTTTCCTTATGACTCAATTCAAGTTACAGTATATGGTTTTAAGAGTACTGAATGCCTAACAACTGTATCCTTCTCAGTGAATCACAGCAGGAGGCACTGGGACTCAGTTTCTCTTATTATTGCTGATGTTAATATTCATCATTTGGTTGAAGTATCTGCCATGTTTCTCTAGCATAAAGTTTTTTTTTTTTCCTTTGGAACTAATAAGTAATATGTAGGGTATACAATAATAACATTTAGACATGTTCACCATTGGACTTTGGAGAAGGCAATGGCACCCCACTCTAGTACTCTTGCCTGGAAAATCCCATGGATGGAGGAGCCTGGTAGGCTGCAGTCCATGGGCTCGCTAAGAGTCAGACATGACTGAGCAACTTCACTTTCACTTTTCACTTTCACGCATTGGAGAAGGAAATGGCAACCCACTCCAGTGTTCTTGCCTGGAGAATCCCAGGGATGGGGGATCTTGGTGGGCTGCCGTCTATGGGGTCGCACAGAGTCGGACACAACTGAAGGGACTTAGCAGCAGCAGCAGCAGCCATTGGACTTTGACCCAATGGGTCCACTGATAATTCTTGCCTGAATTATTATTATATAATGGAAATTTGTTGTAGTCCCACAGTCAAAGGATTTGGCATAGTTAATAAAGCAGAAGTAGATGTTTCTCTGGAACTCTCTTGCTTTTTTGATGATCCAGTGGATGTTGGCAATTTGATCTCTGGTTCCTCTACCTTTTCAAAATCCAGCTTGAACATCTGGAAGTTCACAGTTCACATAATGTTGAAGCCTGGCTTGGAGAATTTTGAGCATTACTTTACTAGCATGTGACATGAGTGCAATTGTGCAGTAGTTTAACCATTCTTTGCAATTGCCTTTCTGTGGGATTGGAATGAAAACTGACCTTTTCCAGTCCTGTGGCCACTGCTGAGTTTTCCAAATTTGCTGGAATATTGAGTGCAGCACTTTCACAGCATCATCTTTCAGGATTTGAAATAGCTCAACTGGAATTCCATCACCTCCACTAGCTTTGTTCATAGTGATGCTTTCTAAGGCGCACTTGACTTCACATTCCAGGATGTCTGGCTCTAGGTGAGTGATCACACCATCGTGATTATCTGGGTTATGAAGATCTTTTTGTATAGTTCTGTGTATTCTTGCCACCTCTTCTTAATATCTTCTGCTTCTGTTATGTCCATACCATTTCTGTCCTTTATCGAGCCCATCTTTGGATGAAATGTTCCCTTGGTATCTCTAATTTTCTTGAAGAGATCTCTAGTCTTTCCCATTCAGTTGTTTTCCTCTATTTTTTTGCATTGATCGCTGAGGAAGGCTTTCTTATCTCTCCTTGCTCTTCTTTGGAACTCTGCATTCAGATGCTTATACCTTTCCTTTTCTCCTTTGCTTTTCACTTCTCTTCTTTTCATAGCTATTTGTAAGGCCTCCTCAGACAGCCATTTTGCTTTTTTGCAATTCTTTTCCATGGGGATGGTCTTGATCCCTGTCTCCTGAACAATGTCACGAATCTCTGTCCGTAATTCTTCAGGCACTCTGCCTATCAGATCTAATCCCTTGAATCTGTTTGTCACTTCCACTGTATAATCATAAGGGATTTGATTTAGGTCATACCCAAATGGTCTACCGGTTTTCCCTACTTTCTTCAATTTGAGTCTGAATTTGGCAATAAGGAGTTCATGGTCTGTGCCACAGTCAGCTCCCGGTCTTGTTTTTGCTGACTGTATAGAACTTCTCCATCTTTGGCAGCAAAGAATATAATCAGTCTGATTTTGGTATTGAACAACTGGTGATGTCCATGTGTAGAGTCTTCTCTCATGTTGTTGGAAGAAGGTGTTTTCTCTGACAACTGCTTTCTTTTGGCAATGCCAACGACTTTTTTTATTATTATTTTATTTTTATTTATTGACTATGCCAAAGCCTTTGACTGTGTGGACCACAACAAACTCTGGAAAATTCTTAAAGAGATGGGAATACCAGACCACCTGACCTGCCTCTTGAGAAATCTGTATGCAGGTCAGGAAGCAACAGTTAGAACTGGACATGGAACAACAGACTGGTTCCAAATAGGGAAAGGAGTACATCAAGGCTGTATATTGTCACCCCACTTATTTAACTTAAGTGCAGAGTACCTCATGAGAAACGCTGGGCTGGATGAAGCACAAGCTGGAGTCAAGATTGCAAGGAGAAATATCAATAACCTCGGATATGCAGATGACACCACCCTTATGGCAGAAAGCAAAGAAGAACTAAAGAGCCTCTTGATGAAAGTGAAAGAGGAGAGTGAAAAAGTTGACTTAAAACTCAACATTCAGAAAACAAAGATCATCACATCCAGTCCCATTACTTCATAGCAAATAGATGGGGAAACAGTGGAAATAGTGAGAAACTATTTTGGGGGGCTCCAAAATCACTGCAGATGGTGACTGCAGCCATGAAATTAGAAGACGCTTGGTCCTTGGAAGAAAAGTTATTACCAACCTAGAAAGAATATTAAAAAGCAGAAATATCCTTTGCCAACAAAGGTTTGTCTAGTCAAAGCTATGGTTTTTCCAGTAGTCATGTATGGATGTGAGAGTTGAACTATAAAGAAAGCTGAGCACTGAAGAATTGATGCTTTTAAACTATGGTGTTGGAGAAGACTCTTGAGAGTCCCTTGGACTGCAAGGAGATCCAGCCAGTCAATCCTAAAGGAAATCAGTCCTGAATATTCATTAGAGGGACTGATGCTGAAGCTGAAACATCAATACTTTGGCCACCTGATGCAAAGGACTGACTCATTGGAAAAGACCCTGGTGCTGGGAAAGATTGAAGGTAGGAGGAGAAGGGGATGACAGAGGATGAGATGGTTGGATGGCATTACTGACTCAATGGACAGATGAGTTTGAGTAAACTCTAGAAGTTGGCGATGGACAGAGAGGCCTGGCATGCTGCAGTCCAAAGAGTCGCACACGACTGAGTGACTGAACTGAACTGAATGGGAATTTTAAAAATCTATTGTATTTTTTTCCTAGGACTGTGGTAACAAAATTCCACAGGCTTGGTGGCTAAACAACAAATCTATTTTCTCACAGTTCTGGAGGTAGGTTTGTTTTTTCTGAGGTCTCAATCCTTGATTTGCAGATGGCCACCTTCCCACCATATCCATATCACCACATGGTCATCCCTCTGTCTGGGTTGTCTGTGTCCTAATCTGTTCTTATAAGGATACCAGTTATATTTGATTAAAGCCCACTGTAAAGACCCACTGAAATTTAATTGCCTCTTTAAAGACTCTATCTCAAAATAGAGTGACGTTCTGGGATGCTGGGTTTTAGGAATATAACATACGAATTTGGGAAGGACACAAATGAGCCCATAACACATATCATTTATTCCATATTTACTAGGTAGCAGTGTACCGTAACAAAGAGCTTCTTCATTTCCCCATTTATGTATATATATATATTTGTAGTTATGCATATATATATATATATATATACACACACACACACAAATATATTCTCCCAGTGTGAACTTGTGGATTCTTTTTAAATTAGTATATTGTGGTATATATATACAAGTATATTCTCCCAGTGTAAACTTGTGGATTTTTAAAAATTAGTATATTGTAATTCATTTTGTCATTTTCTTGTTCTAGTTGTTCCAGATTTGGCCTCTGGGAAAACTTTCAAGTGGACTCTACTGTCATTTTTACAAGACCCTCTAATTTCTTGAGCTCTTTTTTACCTTCTGGAACAAAATTATGTTCTGGACACATCTCAGACTTTCTTTTCCCTAGCCATAGAATCAGCCCCTTCTCCAAGGAATCCTGATTTCTTTTAGTGGGTAATGGCATTTAGAAATTCAGATCTGGGCCAGAACATATATTCTTAAGCATTATATAAGCACAGTGTCAAACCATACAAAATAGGATTAGTACAAATATAATTAAAAAATGATTAGATAAATACATACTATAATAAGGCCATAGTTTGAAACATGGGATCCAAGTGGGAAAAGGATAACAGAAGTCTATTGTGTTAAAAAAAAAAAAGGACTAAAAATAAAGGTCACTAGAATAACTTGGGGATTTGTACAATATAGTCTTTTAAATGGAAACCTCAAGAAGTACAAAGTAACTTAAAATATTCACCCTATGTATTTGGAAAGGAAAGCTGAATAGTACACTTTCCCTAATTGCTCCCCTTTGCAGGCCTCTGAGTCTCCATATAGATTTCTAATCTGCTTTCTTGGTAAATCAAGTTATAAAAGACCTTTAGAGTAATGCTCAACAATCAGGACTAAAATGAGAGAATAAATTCAAATACCACTAGACGAATAGGGAATATTGCTGACATAAGTTGTTAATAATGAAAATACTGACCAGCAAAGAAACTCACTGATGTAGGATCTGTCTGAAAGCATATTGATTCTTGAGTACATTAATCCCTTATAGAGAAGAATTAATGTCAAGGAGTGAGTCATGGGCCAAAATATAAGATACTTTAAAATGTGTTTTCAGAGCTTGCAGTGTGCTCATCTGTGGCAACCCCTGGTTGTTAAACAATTCAGATGCTTTCTATAACCTGATCCTATGATGCATCAGGGAAAAGAAAACACTTCCAAAGAAACTTTGTTCCTCTTCACCATCTCAAGGCAGCAAAGTACCAATTAGTACTCTGGGAAGGAGTAATTTATCATTTTCTATCAGGATGCCTTAAAAAAAAAGAAAAAAAAAAGAGAGGAAAAAAAAAAAGAGAGAGAGAGAAAAAGAGAAACACATGTACCACGATTATAATAGCTCTTATTTATTGTAGCAGGCACTGTCCATTTATATTGTTATCTTGAATGCATTGTTGCATTGAACAACCACCAAATTAAACAGCTATTATTATTTCTGTTCTGTAGGTGTGAAAAATTAGTTTCAGAGTGTTAAATAATTTTATGAATGCCATACATCTTTTAAGATACAGATCAATGATTCAAACTCAGAGATCCTTGTCTCAAAAGCTTGCACTTCACTATTCTGAGTTACAATCCTTCATAACATCTGGTTATTTATCAATCGTATAAAAAAATAATCAAAACACACTATTCTAGGAAGTTCAGTTTGGTTGGTCACTTGGGCGGGCTTCCCGGGTGGCTCAGAATGTAAAGAATCTGTCTGCAATGCAGGAGACCTGGGTTGGATCCCTGGGTTGGGAAGCTTCCCTGGAGAAGGGGAGGGCTACCCATTCCAGTATTCTTGCCTGGAGAATTCCTTGGACAGAGAGGAGCCTGGCAGGCTATAGTCCCTGGGGTAGGAAAGAGTCAGACATGACTGAGAGAGTAACACTTTCACCTTAATTTGGTATGAAAGTACTATAATAGAGCTTAATAGAAGATTCTGAAAAGTGGAAAGAAGCAAGCAGATTGACTAAGGATCTTAAAATGTGAGCGATGAAACAACAGTGACTTCGGTGGGCATCTTTTCCCTATATTCCCCTAAATGTCGAGGTTTTATACTGGGTGCGGGAGAAACTGAAAACCCAGAAATGCCAACAAGAGTAGGGAAAAAAATTAAAAATAGTTCTGATCTCCCTAGTAAAAGGATTGGGAAAGGGGCAACCTGGCAAGATAGAAAACTTTTAGATAATAACCACTCTAATTTAGCTAAACACCATAGAAAACAAGGGAGTGCCACTCCTACCTCCAACAACAAAGGCCTGTACATGGTGAACCTAGACTTCCAGTTTTGCCAGTCTGTAGTGAAGTGCCCTAAACCCCCCATGAGGTGCTGTTAGAAGAGACCAGTAGGGAGCTGAACTTGCACCTTAGCCAGATGGTAAGGAGGTCTATGGTGTCAATGAAGAGCGGGTGAGTAGCTTGAGCTTTTACCTCAACCAGTAGTAATGAAGCATTATTCAGACTTCCTGGTGGGTTATATCAGAGGAGTCCCAGTGAAGAGTCAAGACTCACTGCAATCCAGCAGTAAGGAGACCACACTCCCCTGGGTCATTGAAGGCAACTCACAGAGCAGTAATGAGACACTCCTGCCCCTCTCAGACAAGGTAGTATCCATGGAATAATAGCAGGAACTTCCCATCTCAGCAGATATTAACAAAGCAGTATAGGATTCCCCCACCAGGAAGGTTGTCAAAGGCATCTGCTCTAACAGAGTACTGATATGAGATTCAGAGTTTCATATACCAAAATGCCCAGATTTCAATGGAAAATTACTTGTCCTGTGAACAGCCAGAAAAATTTCAACTAGAATGTGAGAAGACAATCAACAGATGCCAAAATTGAAATGAGGTAGCTATTATAATTATCTGACAAGGAGAATGCTTTATAAATAAGTTTGAAACAAATGAAAAATTTTAGTCTCAGCTAAATATTAATAAATAGATCCAAAGAAGAAACAAATGAAAATTTTAGAGCTGAAAAACGAAATAACCAAAATAATCGTAATAATAATTGGTAGGCTCAACAGCATAATTCTAAGGACACAGAAAAGAGTCAGGGAACTTCAAGATAGAACAGTAGAACTTAGTGTGAACAACAGATGGGAAATAGACTGGAAAGAGATTAAATAGAGCCTCAGGATCCTGTGAAGCTCTAAGCAAAGATCACATTCAAGTTTGGAGTCCTGGAAAGAGAAGAGAAAAAAAGAGGGAATGAAAAAGTACTCAAAAAAAAAACACAAAAACTGAAAACTTCCCCAAATTGCAAGCAATAGAAACCTGAAGATTCAAGAAGTGGTCGAACCAAAATAAACTCATATAAATCCATGCCAAGACACAGCATAGTCAAATAAGAGAAAAAAGCTTGAAACCTTTTTTTTCCCCTATAGGGAAAATCAATTTGAATGACTGGATTTCTCATCAGAAAGGAGGCTCAGAAGGAAGTGGCACAAAATTCAATACTGTTATAAAAGAACAATCAAACTGGAAATCAGTATCTAATGAAAATATACTTAAATGAAGGGGAAATCAAGACATTCTCAGATTAAGGAAAACTAATAAGAGAATTTATTGCTACCCTAAAACCCTGACTTAAGAGAGGAATCTTGAAAAATTATAAAGTGAGAAAGAAAGATGGTAAGAACAAAAACATGAGTAAATACAAGGCTTTCTTTTATCCCTTTAATTTTCTAGATTATGTTGAAGCAAAAATTATAGCACTGAGTGATATGGTTCTCTATAAGAAGGCATATTTAAGACAATTACATTATAAATAAGAGAAGGTAAAGGAAAGTAAAGGGAGTTATCAGATCAGATCAGTCGCTCAGTCGTGTCCGACTCTTTGTGACCCCATGAATCGCAGCACGCCAGGCCTCCCTATCCATCACCAACTCCCGGAGTTCACTCAGACTCACGTCCGTCGAGTCAGTGATGCCATCCAGCCATCTCATCCTCTGTCGTCCCCTTCTCCTCTTGCTTCTTGAAATCATAGAATGTTGGCACAAATAAACTGTGTTATGTATATATAATACCATACCTAGCACAACTGCTTAAAAAAATATCTGAAAAAAATGCACTCAGAAACATGATAGAAAATTGAGATGAAATACAAAGAAATGCTCAAAAACCCACAGAAAGGCAGTATAAAGAAAATAAATGGATAAAATAAATAAAGCAGCACACTTACACCGTAACAAATCAATAATTACATTAATTGCACATGTTCTAAATATACCAATTTAAAGTCAGACATTGGTAAAGTGAATTAAAAACAAGCCTAAACAAAACAGGAGGCAACTATATGCTTTCTACAAGAAATTTCAAATATAGGTTGAAAATCCTTATGGACTTTTCTTTTCAGAAATATATAATTACTATTATATTATCTTTTAGTAAGAAAAGAAACAAAGTATGATAAACATAGTAAAAATGTTCCCATTGCAAAATATAATTAAGTAGTCTGTGTGAATATAGGGTGAAAAAATAAAAAATATGAAATACTGTATATTGACTGAAAATAAATAATTTGGACAGTGACATGAAATTTACTTAATAACAGTAAAGAAAATTAAGGGATGAAGTGGTGGTGGGGGTTTCTTTTTGTAACATATACCTGCATCTAGTATACAAAGGAAATCCAGCAGAAAGAACAGTTGAAATTGTGCTAGTATTTGAATGAAGGGAGAAAAAGGATTTTTGCAAAGAAATAATTATCTCTTAATTATACAATACTCTATTTCATACTGAAAGTAATGCTCAATTTTGTTGGTCTAGTTTAGTTTCCAGAAATAAGTCCAATATGAGAAAATACTATTAGCATTTAGAGCTCACAAAGTTAGGTAGTAGGTCTATCAACAAATAGTGATGTTTACAATATCAAAATGATTTTTTAAAAGTTTGGGGTACCTAGAACACACTGTTGGTACCATTTTCCAATTCAGGGCATCTGAAAGTGCTCTTCATAGTGACTTTGCCATCCTAATTTACATAGGTAGGTATAATCTCAGGGTAAAAATCCCCAGCATTTATATGCATTCTAATACTGATGAAGAGAAAATGTTATCCTTACATAAATCAGTTATATAACAATCTGTTCTATCCCTAGGATAGAAGATTTACATCAGCCTATTTCACTGTAGTCAAATGGAAAAAGCAGTAAGTCCCTATGACCAAGAACTAATTGGATACTCAAAAACCTTCTTGAAACATTCTTTGGAAGCAGAGGTTTTAAGGATTTGGGTACTTTTAAAAAGCCTTAGATATCAACATTTTTAGGAATAAAATACAAAAGTACACAAAATGATTGCATTTTCTTTTACCTAAATGTTTTTAAAGTGTATATCACTGAGCTAAGAAAAAAGTACAATTTAATGATATAAATTCATATTCAATCTATATGTTAAAAGTAGGGCTATTCTTTAAATAGGAATAACAAAGAAATAAGTACCTTTTAATGTGTTTAATGTGTTGCTTGCTGGTCTTTTTCTACATTAAAAATATAAATACAAGTTGCAAATGAAATAAGTACCTTTTAAAATAATGTATTGTGGGAGGATTTCATTTCCCATTTCTCTGGGATTTCTCTCCTTTGTTTTTGGTGTAAATGTTTTTCTTACCTTGTACAAATTGTAATCATTTTAATACTCTATTGTCTTTTTACAGTATACTTCTTTATTATATTCTTTATACATATTATTTATATAGATACTTTCATATATCTTCAGTTTAGATTTCTATTTTAGTTTTCATTATATTTCTTTATTCTTACTATTTTTTTTCCTTGCCAAGAGTTAGAATTTGGCTATTGTTTTAAATATTAGGTCTTCATTCTTTTATAAATGTAAAATAATGAAGTTTACTACATGAAAGGCTAACTGGCTAATTCAGAAAGAAAGAAACCCATTTATGGTCACACATAGCTGCTAGATGAAACATTACTAATACCTAGCATAATGCTTTTTGTTTTCCCAAACTTAGTTGTCAGGGCTTGGTTTTGTGAAAGTGACAGTTACATACTGACTTATTTCTAAGATCTGTTGTATGGCTCTTCTGAAACTTGGCAAAGGCTGTCAAACATCACTGGATTTAAAGCCTCACTAAACACATCACCACTTCTGTTTTTCTAGAGACAAAAAGACTTCTGAACACTTACTTGCAGCCTTGTGACATTGTAAGAATAAATACCTCTCAGAATAGAACAATTTTTTCGACTTTCAAAAATTTGACAATTGTCACCTTTGGTTGAGAATTTTACAGAGTATTTGTTGGAGATAAGGTCCATATTTTGCAGTTATTTAATATAGCTTTTACATGCATGCTAAGTCACTTAGTGTCTGACTCTTTGTGACCCTATGGACTCCTATGCAAGGCTCCTCTGTCCATGGGATTTTCCAGGCAAGAATACTGGGGTGGGTTACCATAACCTTCTCCAGGGGATCTTCGGACCCAGGGATTGAAACGGCATCTTTTAGGTCTGGACTGACAGGCAGGTTCTTTACCACTAGCACCAACTGGGAAAACCATTACAGCTTTTAAGTTTCTTCTATTTGTTCCCTTTCATTCTTTCTCTTTCCTTCTGTCCTGCTTCCTTTTCCCTTTTCCCCAACCCTTATCTCTTCCATGCAGTTTATTTGTTGAAGAAACTGGGTTGTTTGCCATAAGGAGTTTCCTAGAGTCTGAATTTTGCTGACTCCACCCAGCTGTATTGTTTAACATGCTCTGTTCAACATGCTCCATAACTGTAAATTGGTAGCTAGTGCTTGATCAGATTCAGGTTTGAGTTTTTAAGAGGTAAAAAATCTTCATTGGTGGTGTTGTGGATTTTATCAGGAGAACCACAATAACTAGATATTTCTCATTTTGTGATGCTAGCAGCCGTTGGGGATCATTACATGCCTCACTCCCCTCCCCCTCCCCCACACATTTTCATTAAAGGCTGTGTACTAATTCTATAATTTCTTCTCTATTTATTAGCTGGAATATTTTTGTTAATAAGATCTTTCTTATTAACTATTTCATTACCCTTTGGCATGATATGTCATGTTATGGAAAAGGAAGGATAAGTGCTAGCTTCTGTCTCACAGTTACAAAAATTAAACTGTAACATTTAAAATCAAGTGGATTCTTTTTAAATTGAGCAAAAGGAAATATTGAGTATGACTCTCCTTTTCCCTCCAAAAGAATAAAGTTTTTATTAAATCTCAAAAGCAGACCTCAAAAGGTGAAACCAAATGTATTTTAGAACCTCCTAAAAGAAAAAAAAATTCATTTTTTTTTCTCAATTATACTGTCCTAGAAGCTTCTGCTCTCTGAGTGTGGGTATAAAGTCTTTGACTTAAAGTTTCTTTGAGTCTTGGTATAAAGACACCCTGTGGTGTCTACACCATCTGGTTATCAAACTTCACATGGAGGACAATACGAATAATATTCCCTTTGCTAAGATTGATCATGTTGCAATTTTAAAAATTTACTTTAAATAATTTGTTTAGTTTAAAAGTAGTATGTTAATGTCCTCAGGGCTTTTTGTTAGATAGTAGTGTTGTTTAAGTCTTAGATAAATGATATCACTTCTCTACCTGGAATAAGCCATAAATCTTACATCTTTGAAGCTACATGAATATAATCGATCATTTGTAACTGCAGTTATTGTGAGATGTATAAAACAAGTGCAGTGGGAAGAAAACTTACAAATGCTTACAAGTCAGTCTCAGCTTGTGTATGGGTTTTAGAGAAGCAATAATTAAATATTAAGAAATAAAAATATATCTGCCAAATGAGTTTTGTATTGCTCATGTGGAGATTTTTCAAATTGCCACCTCAGAATACTTTACATAATTTCAAATATAATTATATTTTCTATTTTATGATTCATGAAAACTGCAACAAGTCCATTTACAGAACCTCAGGAATTTGAAAATGTAGAGTTATTTATCTTTACTTATAGAAACTGGAGTTGAGTATGTCAAATTGGGATACAGTGTACAAAGTCTTATAAATATTTTTTATTTAAGCTTTATAAAGAATTTGTGTTCTAGCAACTATAACTTCAAAAAATGCACAGTGTTCAAAAATGTGCACTGTTATTTGGATGTAAAAACTACTTACATTCACGTGTGTGTACAAATACACAAAAGTCACCATAAAAAAAGAAGGAATACATATCCACTCTTCCCTTTAGCAGCAAGTCAACAGAATTTTTAGCTTAGTCTCTAAGGATTTCTTTCTATTACAAATATGAAAGTGGAATGTTAAAAAAAAAGTCTAAAATTTAATAATAATAAAAAAAGCTACCCAAGACTGCATTCTGCTTGATGGCTCCAGAGAGTAGAAAGAGATTATGTTAAAGCATAAATGGAGCTTTAACATTTTTAAATCCAGAAGGTCTAATCTAATCTAATCCTTTTCAATCCAATTTTTTAAAATGCATCCTAGACATCAGATTAAAGCATGTGCTTTGCTTTCTAGGCCGTTTTAAACAGACTCAGCATCTGTGCTTCTGACCCTCCCTGTAGCAGTTTTTAAAAAAAAGAGTGATTTAGAAGAAATAAAAATAGAATAAACCATGTGTGTGTTCCTTGTTTCTAAATGCGTGGATACATGTGTGTCTATACTTTATATATGTACCAAGACTGATTAAAGAATGGTGATTGTATATTTTTAAGTGAACGGAAATGGAGAATCTGATCAGAAGGCTGTTAGTAAAGATGACGTTTTGGAGTGTGATTCCTCAGCTCTGCTTCACTGCCATACCCAGTGCCAGTTGCTGCTTCAGTTTGTCTCATGTCTACTTTGCACTAGCAGTTACAGCCTACACGTAGCTTATCAAAGCTGGCTCCACTTCCAGCTATTTCCAGTTTGCTTGAATTATCCTTTATGTGAAAGCTGCTGCTGGGTTAATTACCTTTAATTAGTTTTCTTGCAATCCCCCAGCCAACACAGTCCAAAGACCTCAGAGGCCCTCACACCAGGCCTCCTTCTACCCTGCAGCCGGCCTTTAAAAACACAGCATATCCCTCTTGCCTTGTTTCTTTCCATGTCTGTTGCAGGGGAAAAACACATGAAATCTTGGCCATGTGGCAGTCTTTAGATTTGTCCTAAAATCCTTTTGTCCTCAATTTGGAATTAAGGTATATTCCTTGGATAGATAAACTTCCAAGAGTCTCTGTCATTCTTTCTTGGATTGCCACTTATTTCTAAATTTAGCTCCATTGTTTTTAGTGATTTAGCATCAAAATAATTTACTTAGTTGGGGTTTTCGTTTCTTAACTGTTACTTCCTTTTGCAGCACATTGTAAAATCACTACTTTTAAGGATATAGTTACTAAAATTCCGATTCTTAAAGAGGAATCTTTTTTTTTCTTTGGCTGTGCTGGGTTTTTGTTGCTGCACGCAGGCTTTCTCTAGTTGCAGAGAGCAGGGGCTAATCTCTAGGTGTGGTGCGAGGGTTTCTCACTGAGGTGGCTTCTGTTGCAGAGCACAGGATCTAGGTGCATGGGTTTCAGTAGTTGCAGCTCCCAGGCTCTAGAGCACAGGCTTATTAGTTGTGGCACAGATGCCCTACAAAGTTATTAGATGCCCTACAGAATGGGGGGTCTTCTCGGACCAGGGATTGAACTGGTGTCCCCTGCATTGCAGGACAGATTCTTAACCACTGGAGCATCAGGGAACCCCAAGAATAATCTTTAAGAAGATTCCTCTTGCTGAAGATTTGAAATGTATTCAGAAGATTTTGGGACAGTCTGTCCATAGCCATTCACTGGTTTCTGCAAAAGTGCAAAACTCCTATTTCAAAGCATGAGTCTAGACCTTCAGTTCAGGGCTTTCACAGTATTTTGTTCATTCTGTTAATACTGATTTCAGATTATATTGTGCTCAGTTTGATATATGTTGATTTTTTTTCTCAAAAACTTTCTATTGAAGGAGCAACAGATCAACAGCTATGGCAATACCCAGGATTGTGATAGTAAAGAGGATTCTCAGGTCCCATCTCAGATTACTGAATAAGGAAACATTTTAACAAACTCTCCAGGTGAATTCGGAGAAGGCAATGGCACCCCACTCCAGTCCTCTTGCCTAGAAAATCCCATGGACGGAGGAGCCTGGTAGGCTGCAGTCCATGGGGTCACTAAGAGTCAGGCACGACTGAGCGACTTCACTTTCACTTTTCACTTTCATACATTGGAGAAGGCAATGGCAACCCACTCCAGTGTTCTTGCCTGGAGAATCCCAGGGATGGTGGAACCTGGTGGGCTGCCGTCTATGGGGTCGCACAGAGTCGGACACGACTGAAGCGACTTAGCAGCAGCAGCAGCAGCCAGGTGAATTATTTCACATTAAAGGTTAATTGCTGCTGCTAAGTCGCTTCAGTTGTGTCTGACTCTGTGAGACCCCATAGACGGTGGCCCACCAGGTTCCTCTGTCCATGGGATCCTCTAGGCAAGAATACTGGAGTGGGTTGCCTTCTCCAAAAGGTTAATTGAGTGTTTTAAAGTGCTGTCACCTTTTTGAAGACAGCCCACAAAACACTCTTGTCAAGTATCAACTGAGTTGCCTCTTAGTACCCAAGCCACACAGCTTCTGTAAAGTCATAAACCAGTTTCTGGACTTAAAAACAATAAAGTATTTGCTGATATATGTGTATATGTATACACACACATATAAAACTGGAAATAGAGTTTATAGAAAAATGTAGAAAAATGCTCAATTTAATATGTCAATAATATGCAAAGTATACTATTAATAAAAGAAATAAAATGTACTAATTAGAACTCTACAGAGTTTCAACTAATTTCCTACTTTGCTTGTTTTTGCTCATCTATATAATGTACTTCTGAGTCTATAGCTTAGAATAACATAGAAAGTAATCAATGTGACAGAATTGTTAGGTTAATAAAGTGAAAGTGAAGTCGCTCAGTTGTGTCGGACTCTTTGTGACCCCATGGACTGTAGCCCACCAGGCTCCTCCGTCCACGGGATTTTCTAGGCAAGAATACTGGAGTGGGCTGCCATTTCCTTCTCTAGGGAAACCTTCCTGACCCGGGGATCGAACCCCGGTCTCCCGCATTGCGGACAGACGCTTTACCGTCTGAGCCACCAGGGAATCCTGAAGTTAATAAAGGAACTCCAAATAGAGGGTTGATCTGTCAAATCACTCTCTTGATTCCTTTCCTACAGGTGTGTATAGATGCTATAGTCACTCTGTTGTGTCCAACTCTTTGCGATCTCATGGACTATATAGTCTGCCAGGCTCCTCTGTCCATGGCATTTTCCAGGCAGGAATACTGGAGTGGATAGCCATTCTCTTCTCCAGGGGATCTTCCTGACCTAAGGATCGAACCCAGGTCTCCCGCATTGCAGGCTGATTCTTCACCATCTGAGCCACTAGGGAAGCCCACAGGTATTGTCTCCCGGAATATGTAATCTTAAACCTTCAAAATGTTTTCTGCTCTTTTTTTGAGAAGATTTAAAATCCAAAAGTTTGTCATGTTTGTTAAAATGGTCCCATCATTTCCTTTTTTAAACATTTATTCTTAATACACTCTCAGCACATACATTATGTCAACACAGACAAGTGAGCCCCATATCTACCTCCACCTAAATAAGTGGCAAACTATTTCCAAAAATCACAGGTCTTTGCTTCCCCTCCCCTTTTTTTTTTCTATTGTACTTCCTATCTCTGAATGACGCCACTGCTTCCCAGCCCCCGCCCCCAATCCAAACATCTGATCAAGTTAGAGCCTTTGTTCCTTGAGTATTCCTTTTTGACTGAATGATTGTTCCATGAATTAATATCTTCCCTGGTTCTTCATAGCTGGTGAGATGGAATTCAGTTTCCTGACCATGTTCTCTTGCAACTACCCCGGCCCTCTGTCCTCATTTCTCTATCCTATTCCCTCATCTATCCAAGAGTCCACTCGTTCTAAGCTAGTTGAAGTTCCCCCATACTCCATGCTCTTCCACTCTGTGTTTTAATCATACTGATCCTTAAGGAGATTAAAGATAACAGTCAGCAAGACCTGAGTTACTCCTTCAGTGCTGCCACTGACCAGTTGTATGACTGAGCCCAGTTTATTAATTTTCATTTATAAAGTGAGAATAATAGTGTATCTCACTACATTTATCTTTACATAAATGTGAAGATGATGAGAGTATGTAAGGATAGCATGAGAAAGTATAAATAAATTGCTTTGTATAATAAGCAGTCAGTGTATTTTGGTAGCATTGTTATTGTTATTATTATTACTGTCTAACATTCAGCTCTGGTATCATATCTTTCAGGAAGTTTCCTGTTCTTTCAGTCTAGAGTTCTTGTAGCTTCTGGAGCACATCTTTATCATAATACTTACTGCAGGATTTTTTAGTACTGTTTTCTGATTCCCCTTAAACAAACCAAGCTACTTGAGATGACTATACCTTTCATTTCTCAAGGCCAAAGTTCAGTATAGTATACTACCTGAGTAGGTACACTTAATAAGTATTGCTTATTCCATATTGTCATTTATGTGTATAAGCTATATATTCCATCCCAAAATATTGAAAATCCTCCAACATGTCAAACAATATGATTTAGTACAGAACTGATGGAATTCTGAAACATAAAATACATAATTTGATTTTGGGATAAATAAATTTTTCTCCCCTCAAACTGTGTTATTTAAATTTTGGGTTAGCTGCTACCTTGGTACATGGGATGAGAACTATTAGTAATAATAATATTATTGTTGTTTAATTTAAATTATCTCTATCTTGAACAAACTGACATAATCTAAAAATATTGGTATTGTAAAATATACAGTAAGTTGGCAAAAGTTATGCATTTTGTGCTATTGTGTAAAATATTCAAAATGAATGACTATAGGATGGATTTGTCTTGTAATGCTGCCAAGTTAGAAGCTTGAATAATTTTACCCATGGTTTAACAGGATATGTTACTGAAAGAGTATCAAGATTATTTAAATAATTTGAGGATTTGTGACAATTCTAGTCCTTGTAGAAGTAATGAAGAACATGGTCTTTTAGTTTATACTGATAGCCTTTTTTATTATCAGTGTAGACAAGTGTCAAAATCAATTATATGGATACAAAAAATTTTGAAATTGTTAAGATAGTTAATTTCTTTGATAATGCTTCCATTTTTTCACAACAAACCAAGAAACCTTGGTCACCTATGATTCTATCTATAAAGTATATCTAGGTATATTCTATCTAACCACTCATACATTTATAATCAGCTTAGGAAATTTAAATAGAAATATATGAAAATTAATGTTTTTCTTTTCTTTTGTTCTTCTTTTAGCAATAATACTTAATGGGAAAATTGTATTGGAAAGCCTTATAAGAAGAGATGGCAAGAATACACAGAAGAACTGTACAAAAAAGATCTTCAACACCCAGATAATCACGATGGTGTGATCACTGACCTAGAGCCAGACATCCTGGAATGTGAAGTCAAGTGGGCCTTAGAAAGCATCACTATGAACAAAGCAGTGGAGGTGATGGAATTCCAGTTGAGCTATTTCAAATCCTGAAAGATGATGCTGTGAAAGTACTGCACTCAATATGCCAGCAAATTTGGAAAACTCAGCAGTGGCCACAGGACTGGAAAAGGTCAGTTTTCATTCCAATCCCAAAGAAAGGCAATGCCAAAGAATGCTCAGACTACCACACAATTGCACTCATGTCACACGCTAGTAAAGTAATGCTCAAAATTCTCCAAGCCAGGCTTCAGCAATATGTGAACCGTGAACTTCCTGATGTTCAAGCTGGTTTTAGAAAAGGCAGAGGAACCAGAGATCAAATTGCCAACATCCGCTGGATCATGGAAAAAGCAAGAGAGTTCCAGAAAAATATCTATTTCTGCTTTATTGACTATGACAAAGCCTTTTACTGTGTCAGATCAGATTAGATCAGATCAGATTTCATGGCTGCAGTCGCCATCTGTAGTGATTTTGGAGCCCAGAAAAATAAAGTCTGACACTGTTTCCACTGTTTCCCCATCTATTTCCCATGAAGTGATGGGACCAGATGCCATGATCTTCGTTTTCTGAATGTTGAGCTTTAAGCCAACTTTTTCACTCTCCTCTTTCACTTTCATCAAGAGGCTTTTGAGTTCCTCTTCACTTTCTGCCATAAGGGTGGTGTCATCTGCATATCTGAGGTTATTGATATTTCTCCCAGCAATCTTGATTCCAGTTTGTGTTTCTTCCAGTCCAGCGTTTCTCATGATGTACTCTGCATAGAAGTTAGATAAACAGGGTGACAATATACAGCCTTGACGAACTCCTTTTCCTATTTGGAACCAGTCTGTTGTTCCATGTCCAGTTCTAACTGTTGCTTCCTGACCTGCATACAAATTTCTCAAGAGGCAGATCAGGTGTTCTGGTATTCCCATCTCTTTCAGAATTTTCCACAGTTTATTGTGATCCACACAGTCAAAGGCTTTGGCGTAGTCAATAAAGCAGAAATAGATGCTTTTCTGGAACTCACTTGCTTTTTCCATGATCCAGCGGATGTTGGCAATTTGATCTCTGGTTCCTCTGCCTTTTCTAAAACCAGCTTGAACATCAGGAAGTTCACGGTTCACGTATTGCTGAAGCCTGGCTTGGAGAATTTTGAGATTACTTTACTAGCGTGTGAGACGAGTACTGTGTGGATCACAATAAACTGTGGGAAATTCTGAAAGAGATGGGAATACCAGACCACCTGACCTGCCTCTTGAGAAATCTGTATGCAGGTCAGGAAGAAACAGTTAGAACTGGACATGGAACAACAGACTGGTTCCAAATAGGAAAAGGAGTTCGTCAAGGCTGTATATTGTCACCCTGTTTATTTAACTTCTACGCAGAGTACATCATGAGAAACGCTGGACTGGAAGAAACACAAGCTGGAATCAAAATTGCTGGGAGAAATATCAATAACCTCACATATGCGGATGACACCACCCTCATGGCAGAAAGTGAAGAAGAACTCAAAAGCCTCTTGATGAAAGTGAAAGTGGAGAGTGAAAAAGTTGGCTTAAAGCTCAACATTCAGAAAACGAAGATCATGGCATCTGGTCCCATCACTTCATGGGAAATAGATGAGGAAACAGTGGAAACAGTGTCAGACTTTATTTTGGGGGGCTCCAAAATCACTGCAGATGGTGACTGCAGCCATGAAATTAAAAGACACTTACTCCTTGGAAGGAAAGTTATGACCAACCTAGATAGCATATTCAAAAGCAGAGACATTACTTTGCCAACAAAGGTCCGTCTAGTCAAGGCTATGGTTTTTCCTGTGGTCATGTATGGATGTGAGAGTTGGACTGTGAAGAAGGCTGAGTGCCGAAGAATTGATGCTTTTGCACTGTGGTTTTGGAGAAGACTCTTGAGAGTCCCTTGGACTGCAAGGAGATCCAACCAGTCCATTCTGAAGGAGATCAGCCCTGGGATTTCTTTGGAAGGAATGATGCTAAAGCTGAAACTCCAGTACTTTGGTCACCTCATGCGAAGAGTTGACTCATTGGAAAAGACTCTGATCCTGGGAGGGATTGGGGGCAGGAGGAGAAGGGGACGACAGAGGATGAGATGGCTGGATGGCATCACTGACTCGATGGACGTGAGTCTGAGTGCACTCCGGGAGTTGGTGATGGATAGGGAGGCCTGGAGTGCTGTGATTCATGGGGTCGCAAAGCATTGCACACGACTGAGCGACTGATCTGATGAGAAGAAAAGTCTTAAAAGAGAGAAAAAGTAATTCTGGACAAAATTCTAGATTAAATAGGAAACGATTTCCTGGTTCAAAATTATAACCCAAAATAAGCCAATCAAAAATGAAGGGCCCTTTCACTCTTAAAAGATTTGTTGAATTATATGAAAATCCTTTAAACAGTATTTGAATTCTACTTCAGCAAGTGATCACACGTGAAAAAGTTAAGACAATGAGAAATTGTGTGGATGTTATGAAAATGCCAGTTATCTATGATTAGAAAGAGCATCTACTGATTAATTTAATGTTCCCCTAAGGAAACATAGCTTCCCTGGTGGCTCAGAGGGTAAAAGCATCTGCTTGCAGTGCAGGAGACCCGGGTTTGATCCCTGGGTTGGGAAGATCCCCTGGAGAAGGAAATGGCAACCCACTCCAGTATTCTTGCCTGAAAAATCCTGTGGACGAAGGAGCCTGGTAGGCTACAGTCCATGGGGTCACAAAGAGTCAGACATGACTGAGCGACTTCACTTTTTGCCTACAAAAAGAAAATAAAAATAACGTGAGACATACAAGTATTTTGATCTTTGGAGAACATCTTTGCATAGTTTTATCCAAAGCACCTACCATCCCCAGGGGCAGCTTGACGATACTCAACAGTGCCATCTACTAATTGATTCCACTGTCAGGTTTTCCCTCTGACATCATTTGCCACCCGGACTGCCTGCTGCCAGGCAGATGACAATAAAATGTAAGCTTACACTCCTAAAGGAGATCTTAAAATGTTACTGGAGAGAGGAAAGCGATATCATGTTGTTCAACTAGGGACTACTTCTAGGTGGGAGTAGCCTAAAAGTTAATGCAAGGCCACTTAGGGAAATTCCAGCACAAATGCTGTTTATTTTTATGTTTCCCTTTACTCCATGGGCTTCCCAGGTGGTGCTAGTGGTGAAAAACCCACCAGCCAATGCAGAAGTGCAGGTTTGATACCTGGGTCGGGGAGAATCCCCTGGAGGAGGGCATGGCAACCCACGCCAGTATTCTTGCCTGGAGAATCCCATGGATAGAGGAGCCTGGCAGGCTACAGTTCATAGGGTCACAAGGAGTAGGACGGGACTGAATGGACGTAGCACGCATAGCATCATTCCATGCTCTACTGCTTTCTCCATATGAAAAGAACCAGGGACTCATCTAACAGGGAAAGTCGAAAGTACAGTTTACTTAGGTATAGCTTAGATATGATACCCGAGGAAGAAAAACACACAAGCACCACGTGACTCTTGGTTGATGTTTTACTGGAATTAGCAAGACTATTCAGGACAAGAAGAATTAAGTCTGCACTGTGCCTGAACTTCCCTTAAGAATTCTCAAGTAAATTTATATTCTTTTATCTGCAAGCAGCCTTCATCAAACAACAGATCTCAAAGTGAAAATAATTCAAAGTGACTCTTATTTCTTTGGCCATGAGTTAAAGACGTTTACTTTTCGCAGCACAGGCACAAAGAAAGAAGATTTGGCCAAGCCTGAAAAATCACCTTTGCTTTACTAAACCAAAGACTTAGCCTGAGAAGAGAAGACTTGAGAAATCAAAGAGTAAACAGAGATTACTGCTGCATCACTTGGCCAGGAGCTTAATTCTCCTCTACTAATGAGTAAGGGAACCAACCACACCTGCTGAGTGTTGGCAGTAGAAAGAGGTTGCTCTGGAGTCGAGTAGAGAATGTTGTTTAAAAAAGAAGCCATGGAAATTTGGGCCTCTCATGGGAAACTTAGTGTTTCTCTTTTTAATAGTTTCTATATGGAGTTTGGAATCGTGTGATCAGTGTGTGAGTGAGAGGATGTGTACAGAAATAGTTGCATGTCGAGAGCAAGATTGAGGTGACAACCCAACTGTAGGCAAGATCATGGAAGGCTTGGTACCCTCACTGCCTCAGCTGGGAGCTCTGGGAAATTCAAGGAAAAAATCTGTTTGGAAGCACATTAAAGAACTGAATCATGGTGGTGGTGCAGGGGTTGGGGTGGGAGGGCACGTCTTATTCCAGGTGGTATGAATATCATAATTCCTAGGAGAAGGAAAGAGTTAAAATGAAATGTAAACCAAATTTGAAAGTAGTATCCATTACTGTTGATGTGCGAGATGAACAGAAGGGAAGTTATATATGTAGGAAATAAAATCATAACCAAAAATAGTTGAAATGGGGTTTATAAAGAGAAATAATCATGGATAACATATATTAAGTTCTTGCTACCTGCCAAACACTGGCCTAAGAACTTGAGGTGTATCAGTTCATTTAATCTTCCTCACAGCTGCTGAGACAGGTATTGCTATTAATATCATCTTGCTTCAGAGATGAGAAAATTGAGGCTTAGTAAAGCTAGCTAAGTGAACCAATATCACATGTCATTTATTAAGGACTTATATTCAGGGGTAATGATATTTTTCTTCTCTTACCAGAAATTAGTGGGTGAAGTAGACAGTTGGATTAGAAAGACTTGGACATGCCAGCCCATGGGTTATGAGTCTGGGCTCTGGAATCCTGACTTCTATATATACTTATGAGGAATATCATTTTTCTCGTTGTAACCTTTTCCTTTTCACTTGGAGCTGTTCCTTTAATGTTTCTTGTAAAGCTGGTTTGGTGGTGCTGAACTCTTTTGCTTGTCTGGAAAACTTTTGATTTCTCCATCAAGTCTGAATGAGAGTCTTGCTGGGTAGAATATTCTTGGTTATAGGTTTTTCCCTTTTATCATTTTAAATATATGGTGCCATTCCCTTCTGGCCTGAAGTGTTTCTGCTAAAAAGTCAGCTCATAGCCTTATAGGAGTTCGCTTGTATATGAGTTTCCTTGTATGTTGCTTTTCCCTTGCTTCTTTTAACATTCCCTCTTTTTCTTTAATTTTTGCCATTTTAATTACAATGTGTTTCGGTGTGTTCCTTTTTGGGTTAATCCTGAATGGGACTCTCTGCGCTTCTTGGACTTGGATGACTGTTTCCTTTCCCATGTTAGGGAAATTTTCAGCTATTATGTCTCCAAATATGTTTTCAGCCCTTTTCTCATTCTCTTTCCTTCTGGGACCTCTGTAATGTGAATATTTGTGTGCTTAATGTTGTCCCAGCAGTCTCTTAAACTGTCCTTATTCCATTTTTTTTCTTTTTTCTGTTCTGCTGCTGCTGCTAAGTCGCTTCAGTCGTGTCCAACTCTGTGGAACCCCATAGACGGCAGCCCACCGTCTCTGGGATTCTCCAGGCAAGAACACTGGAGTGGGTTGCCATTTCCTTCTCCAGTGCATGAAAGTGAAAAGTGAAAGGGAAGTCCCTCAGTCGTGTCCGACTCTTTGCGACCCCATGGACTGCAGCCTACCAGGTTCCTCCATCCATGGGCTTCTCCAGGCAAGAGTACTAGAGTGGGTTGCCATTGCCTTCTCTGGATTTTTCTGTTCAGCTTCAGTGATTTTCAATACCTCTGTCTTTTAGTTCATTGATCCACTCCTCTGTATCATGTAGTCTACTGTGAATTCCTTCTAATGTATTACTCCTCTGTATCATGTAGTCTACTGTGAATTCCTCTTGGTGTATTTTTCACTTCAGTTATTGTATTCTTCATCTCCCTTCAGTTGTTTCTTATATTTTCTAACTGTTAAAAGCTTCTAACTTCTTGCTCTGTACATCCATTCATCTCCTGAAATCTTTGATCATCTTTACGATCACTATTTGAATTCTTTCTTGGGCAGATTGCCTAGCTCCGCTTCATTAGTTCTTCTGGGGTTTAAATCTTTTTCCTTGTCTGTTTCTGCCTAAGCTGTTGTTTGTAGTTCTATGTATCTGGTAAGTTAGTTATGCTTCCTGACCTTGGAAAAGTGACCTTCTGTAGCAGATATCCTGCATATCAGCACTGTGCTCCCCTCTCATCAACCAAGCTATATGCTCCGGGGTTCTCCTATGAGGCTGCATGGGTCCTTCTGTTGTGGTGGGGTCGACTATGCGGGTGATCTGGTAGGCTTGGTTGGCCCGGGGTCAAGTTGTTTTCCATGCCCTACCTTGTGCCGAGGCTGCCTGCTATTGGTTGTGTAGACTACTGGCTGTGGTTGGTGGACCTAGGTCACAAGGCGGCTGACTGCAGAACCCTAAAGGGCCCTAGGGCTAGTACTGGCTTCTTGGTGGGTGGAGTCAGGGTCCAAAAGACTCCAGTACTGTTGCCTGCCCACTGGTGAGTGGGGCCAGTTTTGGTGTTAGTGCTGGACTACTGTCAGGCAGAGCTGGAGTTTATTGCAGGACCCAGGAATCCCAGAACTGGTGTTGCATTGGTTGGGGATTGGGGTGGGGGATTGGCGCTGGTTCCTGACACACACGGGTCCAGGATCTGGGGTGTCCCAAGGCTTATGTTGGCCTACTAGTGGGCAGGGCTGGGGCTCAGCTGGTCCCAGAATAGGGTCTGGCTTGGTGCGTGTGGGCTGGGCCTGCAGGAGGCAGGGCTGTTGTTTCTGCTTCTGGTGGCGGAGGCTGGTATGGAAGCTAGCAGAGGCTTCCTGAGAGCAGGGCTGGGGCGCAGGGCATTCTGGGACCAGCGCCTGCGCACTGGGGCAGCGGCAGAAACAGCTGCATTCTCTGGAGGCTTTTGGGTAGCCCCTGTGCTGATGGCTGGGGTTATGTCTGGCATAGTTAGTTGCTTGGACTGGGGTATTCTAGCACTAGTTCCTACAGGCTGCCGGGTGGGGCCAGGTCTTTAAATCTTACATGGCGTCCCGGCAGTGACTTCGGCAGACACCAGCGTCCACACAGTACAACGAGCTAAGTCCGTAGGGTGAGCCACAGTCATTCTTCAGCTCTCCCGGAGACTCTCCTTGGCCAGCAGGTGGGCCTGGCATAGGCTTCTTTCAAATCACTGCGTTTGCCTTGGGTACTGGTATATGTAAGATTTTGTGCGAGCCCTTTAAAAGTAGCGTCTCTATTTCCCACAGCCATCTGGGCCTTCTGATACTAAGCTTTGCTGGCCTTCAAAGCCAGATACTCTGGAGGGTTATCTTCTAGGTGCAGGACCCCTGGGCCCCTGGGCTGGAGGCCCAGATGTAGGGCTCAGAGCTCTCTCTCCGGGGGCAGAACCTCTGCACTGTAATTATTCTCCAGTGTGTACGTCACACACTTGGGGTACGGGGTTTGATTATGTCGAGAGTCTGACATCCCCCCGCCCCCCAACCTATCTTGTGGTTCTGACTTCAGTTTAGATGTTTCTTGATAGGTTCCCGTGTTTTTCATCCATGGTTGTTCAACAGATAGTTGTGATTTCATGAGAGGAGGTGGGTCAGTCACAGGCAAGGAGATTTATGTCAAACATTATAGCTTCCTTCCTCTTCCTACCTCATTCCAGTTTCCTTTTAGACATGTTCCATGAACGTTCTTTTGGATCTCTGTATTGCCTCACTTAACTTTTCTAGTTCCGTTTTCTCATCTTTAAATGCCAGTGATGGAATCACTGCAGATGGTGATTGCAGCCATGAAATTAAAAGACGCTTACTCCTTGGAAGAAAACTTATCACCAACCTAGGCAGTATATTAAAAAGCAGAGACATTACTTTGCCAACCAAGGTTTGTCTAGTCAAGGCTATGGTTTTTCCAGTGGTCATGTATGGATGTGAGAGTTGGACTTTAAAGAAAGCTGAGCGCCGAAGAATTGATGCTTTTGAACTGTGGTGTTGGAGAAGACTCTTGAGAGTCCCTTGGATTGCAAGGAGATCCAACCAGTCCATCCTAAAGGAGATCAGTCCTGGGTGTTCATTGGAAGGACTGATGCTGAAGCTGAAACTGCAATACTTTGGCCACCTGATGCGAAGAGCTGACTCATTTGAAAAGACCCTGATGCTGGAAAAGATTGAGGGCAGGAGGAGAAGGGGATGACAGAGGATAAGATGATTGGATGGCATCACGGACTCAATGGACTTGGGTTTGGATGGACTCCAGGAGTTGGTGATGGACAGGGAGGCCCAGCGTGCTGCGGTTCATGGGGTCACAAAGAGTCAGACACGACTGAGCCACTGAACTGAACTGAAGATGTTTTAGATCTCATTGGATGGTTGTGTGGGTAACTATAACTCATTTAAGTGAAGCACTTAGCCCAGTGTTTGTGGGCCATAATTACAAGGGATAGTAAGTGAGAGGTGTATGGAGAGAGTAACATGGAAACTTTCATTACCATATGTAAAATAGATAGCAAATGGGAATTTGCTGTATGTCTCAGGAAACTTAAACAAGGGCTCTGTATCAACCTAGAAGGGTGGGATGGGGAGGGAGATGAGAGGGAGGTTCAAGAGGGAGGGGACATATGTACATCTATGGCCGATTCATGTTGATGTGTGACAGAAAACAACAAAATTCTCTAAAGCAACTATCATTTAATTAAATATATAAATTTATTTTTTAAAAAGTTGTGAATGAACTCCAGATACATTGGCTACCAGAGCTCTGCAGAATGGCTAAGAGTGTGAGAAAATTAGCTGAGGGCAGTGCTCTCAGACAGTAATGAAAGCTTGAATATTTAGTTAGCAGATAAAGATCAGGACATACATTTTGGAACACAGACAAGCAGCCTGATTTTCAACGTCTAAAGTTGTTTATGTGGTACGGGGGTTTCTAGAGACATTAAGGTTTCTGTCATGGAGTGACACAGCTGCTGAAAAGAACTTTCTAGAACAATAAGAGAAAATGACAGTGACAAGGACTCTCCAGATTTGAGGTGTCTTGGATCAAATTCTTTAGAAGCAGACTGAGAGTTTGGGTGCCTGATTATTGGAGAGGGGGGCTTCCCTGGTGGATCAGATGGTAAGGAATCCGCCTGCAGTGCAGGAGATCTGGGTTCTATCCCTTGATCCCTGGGTTGAGGGCGTGGCAACCAACTCCAGTATTCTTGCCTGGAGAATCCCCATGGACAGAAGAGCCTGGCAGGCTATAGTCCATGGGGTAGCAAAGAGTCTGAGAGTCAGACACGACTGAGCGACTAAGCACATATTAGAGAGGGGGTTCTTCAGAGAAAATAAGAGAAGCCTAATAGGAATAGAGAAGGACATTCCCACAAGAGAAGTGTCACTTTACTTGTGACCTCAAGTAAAGTCTAGCCTCTAGCTAATGCATAAATTGCATTAATTAGGACCTTTTGTAACTCCCTATGAGCATCAGTCCTTGACAACCAGGGCGTTTGTTGTTTTTTCAGTCTATAAGTCATGTCTGATTCTTTGCAACCCTATGGACTAGCCTGCCAGGCTCCTCTGTCCAAGGAACTCTCTAGGCAAGAATAATGGAGTGAATTGCCATTTCCTTCTCCAGGGGATCTTCCTGACCCAGGGACTGAACCCATATCTCCTGCATTATCAGGTGGATTCTTAACCACTGAGCCACCAGGGAAGCCCAGCTACTAGGGGTAGGGAAGATTTAACTTCCCGGGTGAGATGGCACCCCTCAACTGAGGGCAGTTCTCCTGAGGAAGTAAGTTGCAAGTGCTCCACAGCTGGTGGATATGTGAAGCAGTGAGGAAAAGAGATACAGGAAGGGCAAACACAGTTCCTACCAGAGGAAACTATTGAATATTACTCAAGAAATTACAATGGTAACTAGGCTTATGGTGATGATCATTTAGTAATGTATAGAAATATCCAATTGCTATACTGAGTACTGGAAATTAATAGTGTTGTAAGTCAAATGTACTTCAAAAACAAACTAAGAGAAAAGAGACAGATTTGTGGTTGCCAGAGGTGGGGAGTAGGAGGAGGGAGAATTGGATGAAGGTGCTCAAAAGCTACAAACTTCTAGTTACAAAATAAATACTAGGGATGTAATGTACAATACGATAAATATAATTAATACGGCTGTATGTTATCTATGACAGTTACTCAGAGAGTAAGTCCTAAGAGCTCTCAACACAAGGAAAAAATATTTATTTTTCTTTTGTAGCTGTATGAGATAATGGATGTTCCCTAGACTTACTGTGGTAATTGTGTCATGATATATATAAGCCAAATCATTGTTGTTCAGTCGCCCAGTCATGTCCAACTCTTTGAGACCCTGTGAACTGCAGCATGCCAGGCCTCCCTGTCCCTCACCATCTCCCGAAGTTTGCCCAAGTTCATGTCCATTGCATCAGTGATGCCATCCAGCCATCTCATCCTCTGATGTCCTTTTCTTCTTCTGCCCTCAATCATCCCCAGCTTCAGGGACTTTTCCAGAAACTCAGCTATTTGCATCAGATGACCAAAATACTAGAGTTTCAACTTCAGTATCAGTCATTCCAACGAGTACTCAGGGTTGATTTCCCTTAAGATTAATTGGTTTGATCTCCTTGTTGTCCAAGGAACTCTCAGGAGTAGAGAAAATCATTATGTTGTACATTTTAAATTACACAGTGCTATGCTATATGCCAGTTATATCTCAATAAAACTGGAAGGAAAAATAAATCCATAATCCATGAAAAAAAGAAATTGCAGTAGTAAAAAGAGAAGTGACTCAGGAGGCTGAATCAGTACCCTGTGGGCATAGAGAACGGTAGTGGTGTGATAATGGAGGTGATTACAATGTCAGGAAAGGACTCCCTGTAATCTCTATCTCACGATACTCCTTGGGTATCGTGTCAGAGGAGCTGGTATAAAAGTGGTCTCACCCAGCTATTAAACGACTCAGGTGGGTGAGCAGAGGCCAATGGTCACTGAAAAAAAGAGATGCAATGTATGATAGTCTATGACATCATCCATGTATGGGAGTATAGGAGGCAAGGCAGAGTGGTGGTGGATGATCAAGTTTGGTAAAGGAAGTATAGCCGGAAAGAAAATAAGACTATAAATCACAGTCTGGGAGAATTATTTCCAGTTACCTGAATTTTGTCAGATGAAATGATATTTTCCAGAACCAAGACATATAATTCAGGGCCTTCCCACTATACTGTCGATCACAAGGTAAAGGTATTGAAGAGAGGATGCCCCCAAATGCTCACTTTTCTTATGTGATTTGGCATCAACGTCACCTCCGTGAAGTGTTTTTTTTGTTTTTTTTTTTACTTCCCTTCTGCAAGGCTGAGTTAGGAGGCCTTAACCCTCTGAATTTACCTGCCTTCTCACTTGTTACACCATTTTGTAACTGCCTCCTTACCTACCAGTTACTAAGATCCTTGAAACTGTATCTAACACCTCAGTTCCTAGATTCTGGCACATTGTTGGCATTGAACAAATGTTTGAATGAGTGACTACATCATTACACTTGTGTTTTTTATTAATTTACATAAATCAAACACATTTCTTTGGATATATGCTGGACACGTTACATTAAATGATTTCATTTTTATTATAGCTTCTTGCTATGTGTGGACGGACAGTTGGAGAACTGTCTTCTTTGTTGATACCATCATTGTATAAAAGTCCCTTTGGGGAAGTGCACGGTGTATGGAAAGAACAACTACCCATGTATGGTTCCTTAGTTTTATTCCAACTTTTCTAACGTAGGAAAAAGCAATTCATTAGAAATACTGAATAATACAATTAATATCTACCTTAGAAATGATAAATTCCTTCTTGATTATTTAGTAAATAATTCTGATGATACATAGCCAATCTAAATAGAATATTCATATTTGTCCCCTTCAAAGAGAACTATGATTGTTCTTGAAATATCTTTGATAATTCAGTTGGCCCAAACTAGTCTTATGGTATAAATAAAGTCAAAGATGCAGTAGACAAATGAACTTGGCTTGGAAGAACTTCCTCTCAGTTTATTTACTGTTACTATAAACTAGTAAACTCAAACCATCAAATACCAAAAATACATCAATATACAGTGTAGACAGGAAGAAAGTGAAATGTTTTTTGGGGGAAGTATTGGAATGAAGTTATTCATGCAGTATTTATTTATAATACATATTATTCCCTAAAAAGCATTTAAAATGGATTAACAATAGAGCACAATAAATTGCACTGTAGAAAAAAATGATCAAAGAGCAAAATGAAAAGCACAGTGAAGCTAGGAGTGATGTGATTATGTAAGAAGCACAGCTAAAGTCTAATAGCACAAGCAGGCTGTGCTCTTTCGCTTATACCAAGTATGAATGTGTTTTTCAGTAGAGGGTCATCTGAGAAAAAAGGATAAAGCTGCTTCATCTCCTTAGTCGTGGTAACTCTTACCAGCTTAATAGTGGGGAGCCCTCATAACTCAGTTACTCAGAAACACAGTTTGTTGAGTTGTAGGCCTGCAAACCACCTTGGAGGACAGTGTTGTAGCTAAGTCAGATTGGTGAGGAAGGAACGCAAGGTTTAATGACAGTGCTTTTTACTGCCTGAATTCCACACACTTTGAGGTCCACCTCAACTCTGCTTTTAGGCTCTGCTTGGCTACCATCCTTCGAACCACTATGGCTGTTTGCAGAAGGTCCAAAACTTGTTTGTCTCTTCAAAATCTCTCCTTTCTCTGTGTTTGCCTTTGATAATGTGTGGTAAATGTAGCATAACAAAAGTACACACTGCCTGTAAAATCCACTTCCTTCTTGCCCTGCAGATTTATGCTCAAGAAGGTTTAGACCTATTACCTTCTTACTAGAGCCACGTAAATAACTGGCGGTGATTTCTTTTCTTGCTAATAGTCATTAAGTGAAAAACCTTGCTCCCATAATACAAAATTTGTATCTACTATAGGCCAGTCCTTAACTGCCTTACAAGAAGTGAAGGGAAAGTATCAATTGCTCAAATTAGTCATGATCCCCACACCTGGGAAATGGTGTTGTTGAAGCACTTGAGCCATAAAACCAGATGGCACACTATGTTTATATAAGCTGTTTGCCTAGAAACTGAACCAGATTGGTAAACACTAAATCAATATTTGAGGGTGAGGTGCCAGCTGTTTTTCAGGATGCCATTAAGCGACTGGAGCTCATCAGCAGGTCTCAAATAAGAGGCATCTTTAAGCCTGGCCACTGTACCTAAATTCCTCTGTTTCACAGCAGCCATGTGAACATTTCAGCCTTTTCCATAGGACTTGACAAACCTAACACAGATTGTCGCCACACTGCCATAATTTTTTCTCAAGAGTTTTATTCATTTAGGGCTGGTAATAACTAACTAATGGACTGACTGTTTATTTGCTTGGCATCCCTTCTTAAATGCTCATTGACCAGTGAATCACTTGGACTTGCATGTGGTTTGGGTTTAATTTGCCATTTTACTGTTGCCAGGGACCCCAGTGGTTTACACTTGCCATGCACCAATAAACTTTGTTTATAATTGGAGAGATCTGTTGTGCTCCTCGATGCCACATGGCAGAAGGACCTTAAATGTCAATTAATAATAAGAGCAGTTAAATGATACTTTATCAATGTGTTTGGGGACAGCTGAAATCAACAGGTTCAGTTTAATTCCAACTAGTAATAAAAAGATTGTTTCTATGATTCTTAACCTATCAAGCCAAACATTTCTGCAAAAGCTGACATGGTTTTCAAGTTTTTATGTTTATTTCCTTTAAACTTGAATGTGATTCTACCCAGATCTTATGTATATGTTTCCTGTCCTATTAAATGGAAACTCTATGGATAAAACAGGAAGTTAATGTTTATTGGAGTGTCTTTTTTGAAGTAAGGAGACAGACTTAGTAACTTTATATCTCTTTAGCAAACTATATTCAATGAAAATAAAGTGTAGTCAGAATTACTGGGTTTTCAATTTAATAAATTATTACTTATATCTGCACAAGTCACTTCTCAGAGCTCATTTCATCATCTAAAGTAGGACAAAACACCATGATGATTTTAAGAGGGCTGATAAAAGTAACATAGGCAGAACTGTAGCAAATTATAGTGATATAGGCAAAAATTATTATAATGATTCATATCACAGTTTAATTCCTTAAATATCTAAGTTAAAAATATATTAAGACTCTAACTTCAACAACATACATTAGAAATGTATACTAGATTTATATTTGGAAAGCTGACTATATTTAGGATGTCAGTTCCTTCTAAAATGGTTTACAAAGGAAAGGAGGTAAATGTATTAACTTTGAATGTCTTCAGATTTAGAGGTTTATATCATAAAACCAGTTGGTCTAGGGAGAAGGCTAGGATGATTGATGCTGCTGCTGCTAAGTCTCTTCAGTTGTGTCCGACTCTGTGTGACCCCATAGACAGCAGCCCACCAGGCTCCCGCATCCCTGGGATTCTCCAGGCAAGAACATTGGAGTGGGTTGCCATTTCCTTCTCCAATGCATGAAAGTGAAAAGTGAAAGTGAAGTCGCTAAGTCGTGCCTGACTCTTAGTGACCCCACGGACTGCAGCCTACCAGCCTCCTCCGTCCATGGGATTTTCCAGGCAAGAGTACTGGAGTGGGGTGCCATTGCCTTCTCTGAGGATGATTGATAATTTAATTGTAAATTCATATGGGTGACTAAATTAGTAATTATTTCAGATAAAACCCCCTTGTTTGTCAAATTTGTCATACAAAAATATGCTATAAAACCTAAAATATTTAAAATAGTTGACAATTGATATTTAAATTAGCAGATACATACATCCCTGGTGGCTCAAAAGGTAAAGAATCTTTTTGCAATGCAGGAAGATCCCTGGGTTGGGAAGATCCCCTGCAAAACGGAATGGCTACCCACTCCAGTATTCTTGCCTGGAGAATTCCATGGACAGAGGGGCCTAGTGGGCCATAGCCCATGGAGTCACAAAGAGTCAGACACAGTTGAGCCACTAATGCTTTCAGAAAAACAGAACAGCATTGAACTAGCATATGTTACCATGGAGTATGTAATTAGTGGAAATAATTGGTTATTTAATAAATGATGGTGAAATAAGCAGCTGTATGAAAGATCATAACAGCAGGTAGATTCCTACTTCATAACACATGAATTTTAGGTGGATTATAGAAATATATGTAAAATGGTTACAAGCAAAATTGGAAGAAAATAGATGTTGTTAGTTAATGCTGGTAAAGAAAACTCTTCTAAATATAAAATTAATATAAATGAAGGAAAATTTATTTATCCATATTTAAAAATTAACATAATACAGATTTAACAAAATTCATTAGAAGGACTGATGCTGAAGCTGAAGCTGCAATACTTATGCATAGAACCAACTCATTAGAAAAGACCTTGATTCTGGGAAAGATTAAAGGCAGGAGGAGAAGGGGATGACAGAGGAAGAGATGGTGGGATGGCATCACCGATTCCATGGACATGAGTTTGAGCAAGCTCTGGGAGATGGTGAAGGACAGGGAAGCCTGGCATATCGCAATTCATGGGGCTGCAAAGAGTCGCAAATGACTGAGCGACTGGACAACAACAACAAAACAAAATTCAGAGAATAAATAGTAAGCTTGGAAACACAATTAATAGGACAAACGAATAGCTTTCACTTATTAAGAACTCTGTAATAAAAAAAAATTATCCCAGCTGGGTCTAGGAGAAGAACAATTCACAGAAGAGGACACACACAAAACTTACACATCTACCTGTCAATTAAAATACACATTTAAAAGGGCTGTCAAATAATATAAGGAAATGGCAACCCACTTTTTTTAAAAAAAGTAGCTAAACTCCTTCTTCACTTCTGGAAAATTTCATGGACGGAGGAGCCTGGTAGGCTACAGTCCATGGGGTCGCAAACAGTTGGACACGACTGAGTGACTTCACTTTCACTTTCACATGCATTGGAGGAGGAACTGGCAACCCACTCCAGTGTTCTTGCCTGGAGAATCCCAGGGATGGGGGAGCCTGGTGGGCCGCCGTCTATGGGGTCGCAGAGTCGGACACGACTGAAGCGACTTAGCGGCAGCAGCAGCTTCCCAAGTTACTGTATTTTAAATTTAATTTTTAAGGTTAATATATTCATCTAATTTAAAGTTCAGGGAAGATAAAAACAATCCTTCTATCACCTATTCCCAGCTCATTAATTCTGTCTGAGGAGATAACAAATGTTTGTAATTTCTTATAGAAGAGTTCCCCCCACCCCGCCCCCCGCAATTATTTTGAATCTTAATGTTGGTGAGGACTCAGTGAAAAATTTTTGGAGAAAATCTTCATGTGACAGTGTACCTGGAAAAAAAATTGGGCTATTCAAGCATTAATATGTTTAATTGTTGGCACATTTATTCTCATTCCTCTTTCTAAAATTATCTCAGAAAAATATCAGACACACGGGTACAAATTTGTGAATTTATTACTAGTGACATCTTGTTTATAATAGAGAAAAATAGAAACAAATTTAAGGACTTCTCTGTAGCTCAACCTCCATTTAAAATGACTTTCTTACACTGCAATACAAATATACTATTCTCATTTCTGAAGAATGGGCTATGGAGAGTTCTTATGCTCTGAAAAGAAAGAAAAGAGCAATGGAGAGAAGGAGAGGGCTGGGAAGCATAAGGAGGGAAGTGGAGAATGGAAGGACTTTAGATGAGTCATCTACGTCTAATTTACTATCTTAAATATTGAACGCCTTTTAGTACTTAACCAAAGGTCTAACAGCTCATCATTTATGATGAATCATCAAAATCATCAGCCGTTAGACCTTTGGTTACAATTTTTTTTTTTTAAAGTAGCTAAACTCCTTCACTCCTTCTCACATGGCTCAGAAAATAATCCTTACAGAACCACAGGACGGTAATTTGATTATTTATTTCTACAAATATTTTATGGATTTTTAAGATATTTAAGCTCAATATGATTTTTAAAATCACACTAACCAGTTTCCAACAATAACACCCTCCTTCCCCCCCAGTATAAAAACATAAACTCTTCTGGGATTCTAAGGTTGAATTATACTTATTATTAATTTCAAAGAAGTTAATGTTTGTATAATATCATTTTCATATGCAGGAACAGGGTATTTTTCTATGTCTGTTCAGGTCAAGTTTTAAGTCTTAATACTATTTTATCATTTTATTTATATAAGTCCTTTTTCTACATCATTAAATGTATTTCATGAAGGTAACATAAAATTAAAATGTTAATAAAATAAAATGAGGAAACATTAGAAAATGTTGAATAATGTAAAAAGATATTCTTTGAACAATAGAGAAACAAAATAAAGAGAAAAAGGAAAAACATAGGCCTATATTATAAAAGATAAAAGGAGTCATAAATTTAGAATAATGATAATACAATGTAAGAGGTATTTCTGGTATGTAGCTGATAAGGGTTAACACTCATCATTTAAGTTCACTGACATAATTTGCTAAGAAAATAATAGATAACCCACAGGAAACACAAAAAGTAATTTACACCAGAAAAATTCAAATGGCCAATAAAGAAGAAAAGATGCTTAACCACATAGCCAATACAAATTAAAATAAGACAATAATATTTTCCCAAAAGAGGGACAAAAATGTAAAATAGAGATAAAACCATTTGCAGACAACAATAAAAATAAACTAGTGGTCTTGTACATTGGTGGAAATATAAATGGCTGTGACCCCAATGGAAATGGAAGTACCAATGAGTAATACTAATGTAAAATACATAAAAAACTTAGGACTCATCAGTTAAATTTTGGGAATTTAGAAAGCCTTTGACAAAATTCAACATCCATTTATGATAAAAACTCTCCAGAAAGCAGGAATAGAAGGAACATACCTCAACATAATAAAAGCTATATATGACAAACCCACAGCAAACATTATCCTCAATGGTGAAAAACTGAAAGCATTTCCTCTAAAGTCAGGAACAAGAAAAGGGTGCCCACTTTCACCTTTACTATTCAGCATAGTTTTGGAAGTTTTGGCCACAGCAGTCAGAGCAGAAAAAGAAATAAAAGGAATCCAAATTGGAAAAGAAGAAGTAAAACTCTCACTATTTGCAGATGACATGATCCTCTACATAGAAAACCCTAAAGACTCCACCAGAAAATTACCGGAACTAATCAATGATTATAGTACAGTTGCAGGATATAAAATCAACACACAGAAACCCCTTGCATTCCTATACACTAACAATGAGAAAACAGAAAGAGAAATTAAGGAAACAATTCCATTCACCATTGCAATGGAAAGAATAAAATACTTAGGAATATATCTACCTAAAGAAACTAAAGACCTATATACAGAAAACTATAAAACACTGGTGAAAGAAATCAAAGATGACACTAATAGATGGAGAAATGTACCATGTTCATGGATTAGAAGAATCAATATAGTGAAAATGAGTATACTACCCAAAGCAATCTATAGATTCAATGCAATCCCTATCAAGCTACCAATGGTATTCTTCACAGAGCTAGAACAAATAATTTCACAATTTGTATGGAAATACAAAAAACCTCGAATAGCCAAAGCTATCTTGAGAAAGAAGAAGGGAACTGGAGAAATCAACCTACCTGACTTCAGGCTCTACTACAAAGCCACAGTTATCAAGACAGTATGGTACTGGCACAAAGACAGAAATACTGATCAATGGAACAAAATAGAAAGCCCAGAGATAAATCCACGCACATATGGACACCTTATTTTTGACAAAGGAGGCAAGAATACACAATGGATTAAAGACAATCTCTTTAACAAGTGGTGCTGGGAAAACTGGTCAACCACTTGTAAAAGAATGAAACCAGAACACTTTCTAACACCATACACAAAAATAAACTCAAAATGGATTAAAGATTTAAACGTAAGACCAGAAACTATAAAACTCCTAGAGGAGAACATAGGCAAAACACTCTCCGACATACATTACAGCATGATCCTTTATGACCCACCTCCCAGAATATTGGAAATAAAAGAAAAAATAAACAAATGGGACCTAATTAAACTTAAAAGCTTCTGCACAACAAAGGAAACTATTAGCAAGGTGAAAAGACAGCCTTCAGAATGGGAGAAAACAATAGCAAATGAAGCAACTGACAAACAACTAATCTCAAAAATATGCAAGCAACTCCTGCAGCTCAATTCCAGAAAAATAAATGACCCAATCAAAAAATGGGCCAAAGAACTAAATAGACATTTCTCCAAAGAAGACATACAGATGGCTAACAAACACATGAAAAGATGCTCAACATCACTCATTATCAGAGAAATGCAAATCAAAACCACTATGAGGTACCATTTCACGCCAGTCAGAATGGCTGCGATCCAAAAGTCTACAAGCAATAAATGCTGGAGAGGGTGTGGAGAAAAGGGAACCCTCTTACACTGTTGGTGGGAATGCAAACTAGTACAGCCACTATGGAGAACAGTGTGGAGATTCCTTAAAAAACTGGAAATAGAACTGCCTTATGATCCAGCAATCCCACTGCTGGGCATACACACTGAGGAAACCAGAAGGGAAAGAGACACGTGTACCCCAATGTTCATCGCAGCACTGTTTATAATAGCCAGGACATGGAAGCAACCTAGATGCCCATCAGCAGATGAATGGATAGGAAAGCTGTGGTACATATACACAATGGAGTATTACTCAGCCACTAAAAATAATACATTTGAATCAGTTCTAATGAGGTGGATGAAACTGGAACCTATTATACAGAGTGAAGTAAGCCAGAAAGAAAAACACCAATACAGTATACTAACACATATATATGGAATCTAGAAAGATGGTAACAATAACCCTATATACGAGACAGCAAAAGAGACACTGATGTATAGATCAGTCTTATGGACTCTGTGGGAGAGGGAGAGGGTGGGGAGATTTGGGAGAATGGCATTGAAACATGTATAATATCATGTATGAAACGAGTCGCCAGTCCAGGTTCGATGCACGATACTGGATGCTTGGGGCTGGTGCACTGGGACGACCCATAGGGAGGATATGGGGAGGGAGGAGGCAGGAGGGTTCAGGATGGGGAGCACGGGTATACCTGTGATGGATTCATTTTGATATTTGGCAAAACAAATACAATATTGTAAAGTTTAAAAATAAAATTTAAAAAAAAATTTGGGAATTTATCTTAAGGAAATAATATCAATTGATAAAAATATGTGAAGACAGTGTTTATTGCAGTTTACAGTGTAAAAAATACTATATTTTATCACCCATTAATAGGGGAATAAGATGTTATATCACAATGCAACCTGCTATGGAATTTTGGTGCTCTTCACAAAAATAATTAAAGCTTCATTTGTTAATCTGAAGGGATATTCATTATGTCCTTTAAAGGAAGAGATATAAGTTGAAAAGGTAGTTTATTAAGTGTTATTCATTTTTTTGTAAAGCAAACAAATGAAAGAATAATACAACTCTTTACCCCCACCAACTAAATATATGCATTAGTCAGATTCAGATAAAGTTTTAAAGTATGTATACCCAACTATTACTCAAGGAATTAGACATAGTTAGGGCTCCTGAGAAATCTGTATGCAGGTCAAGAAGCAACAGTTAGAACTGGATATGGAACAACAGACTGGTTCCAAATCGGGAAAGGAGTACGTCAAGGCTCTTTATTGTCACCCTACTTGTTTAACTAATATGCAGAGTACATCATGCGAAATGCCAGGCTGGATGAAGCACAAGCTGGAATCAAGATTTCTGGGAGAAATACCAATAACCTCACATAAGCAGATGACACCACCCTTATGGCAGAAAGCGAAGAAGAACTAAAGGGCCTCTTGATGAAAGTGAAAGAGGAGAGTGGAAAAGTTGGCTTAAAACTCAACATTCAGAAAACTAAGACCATGGCATCTTGTCCCATCACTTCATGGCACATAGATGGGGAAACAATGGAAACAGTGACAGACTTTATTTTGGGCTCCAAAATCACTGTAGATGGTGACTGCAGCCATGAAATTAAAAGATGCTTGTTCCTTGGAAGAAAAGTTATGACCAAGCTAGACAGCATATTAAAAAGCAGAGACATTACTTTGCTGACAAAGGTCTGTCTAGTCAAAGCAATGGTTTTTTGAGTAGTCATGTATGGATGTGAGAGTTGGACTATAAAGAAAGCAGAGTGCCAAAGAATTGATGCTTTTGAAATGTGGTGTTGGAGAAGACTCTTGAGAGTCCCTTGGATAGCAAGGAGATCCAAACTGGCCATCCTAAAGGAGATCAGTCCTGAATATTCATTGGAAAGACTGATGCTAAAGCTGAAACTCCAATATTTGGCCACCTGATGCAAAGAGCTGACTGATTTGAAAGGCCCTGATGCTGGGAAAGATTGAAGGCTGTAGGAGAAGGAGACGACAGATGATGAGATGATTGGATGGCGTCACCGACTGAATGGACATGAGTTTGAGTAAACTCCGGGTATTATTGATGGACAGGGAGGCCTGGTGTGCTGCAGTCCATGGGGTCGCAGAGTTGTACAGACTGAGCAACTGAACTGAACTGAAGGCGACTGTGCTAAATCACTTCAGTCATGTCTGACTCTGTGATCCTATGAAGTTAGCCTACCAGGCTTCTTTGTCCATGGGAATCTCCAGGCAAGAATACTGGAGTGGGTTGCTGTGCCCTCCTCCAGGGGTTCTTCCTGACCCAGTGATTGAACCCACATCTCCTGCAACTCCTGCATTGTAGGTGGATTCTTTACTGGGGAAATATCAGGGAAGCAATGGTTAGAGCAAGAGTGATTGTTTCCTTTTTTTCATCTTTTGAGTGCTTTGACAAATTACCATAACTTTATATTTGTTAATTTTGTTTTAAAATATAATGTTTGAAATTTTAGAAAGTTATTAGAGAACTAAATAACCTGCAGTAAGTGATATCTTAAACTGCAACTACTCAGTTCAATTCAGTTCAGTAGCTCAGTCATGTCCGACTCTTTGTGACCCCATGGACTGCAGCATCACCAACTCCCAGAGTTTACTCAAACTCATGTTCATTGAGTCGGTGATGCCATCCAACCATCCCATCCTCTGTCATTCCCTTCTCCTTCCACCTTCAATCTTTCCCAATATCAGGATCTTTTCAAATGAGTCAGTTATTCGCATCAGGTGGCCAAAGTATTGGAGTTGCAGCTTCAGCATCAGTCCTTCCAATGAATATTCAGAACTGATCTCCTTTAGGATGGCCTGGTTAGATCTCCTTGCAGTCCAAGGGACTCTCAAGAGTCTTCTCCAACACCACATTTCAAAAGCATCAATTCTTTGGCGCTCTGCTTTCTTTATAGTCCAACTCTCACATCCATACATGACTACTGGAAAAACCATAGCTTTGACTAGATGGACCTTGGTTGGCAAAGTGATGTCTCTGCTTTTTAATATGCTGTCTAGCTTGGTCATAACTTTTCTTCCAAGGAGCAAGCATCTTTTAATTTCATGGCTGCAGTCACCATCTACAGTGATTTTGGAGCCCAAAATAAAGTCTGTTTCCATTGTTTCCATTGTCACTGTTTCCATTGTTTCCCCATCTATGTGCCATGAAGTGATGGGACAAGATGCCATGGTTTTAGTTTTCTGAATGTTGAGTTTTAAGCCAACTTTCCCACTCTCCTCTTTCACTTTCATCAAGAGGCTCTTTAGTTCTTCTTCGCTTTCTGCCATAAGGGTGGTGTCATCAGCACATGTGAGGTTATTGATATTTCTCCCGGCAATCTTGATTCAGCTTGTGCTTCATCCAGCCTGGCATTTCACATGATGTACTCTGCATATAAGTTAAATAAGCAGGGTGACAATAAAGAGCCTTGATGTACTTCTTTCCCGATTTGGAACCAGTCTGTTGTTCCATGTCCAGTTCTAACTTGTTTCTTGACCTGCATACAAATTCCTCAGGAGGCAAGTCAGGTGGTCTGGTATCCCATCTCTTGAAGAATTTCCCACAGTTTGGTAACATAATTTTCATTAAAAAAATATTTGTCTTCAAAAACAAATTTTTAAAGGTATCTACAGATCTTCTCGGAAGGGCATGTCTTAACTACTGTACTGCCAAGAAAGTCTCTACAAATCTCTTTAATATCTGACTTATAAGAAGATATATATATATATTTATTTATATGTGCTTCAGTTTATTAGAAAAATTCTAGGCAACCCACAATTAGAAAATATTTACAAATCATATATCTGAGAAGGGACATGTTTGATTTCATTTATGAGAAATGTCGAGAATAGGCAAATCTCTGGAAAGAAAAAGTACATTAGCAGTTGCCAAATGGGAACATATTCTATACAATCAAAGCTTCGGCTTTTCCAGTAGTAATGTACAGATGTGAGAGTTGTGCAATAAAGAAGATTGAGGGCCAAAGAAATGATGGTACGAAATTGTGGTGCTGGAGGAGACTCTTGAGTCTCTTGGACTGCAAGGAGATCCAATCAGCCAATCCTAAAAGAAGCTAACCCTTAATATTCATTGGAAGAGCTGATGCTGAATCTCTAATACTTTGGCCACCTGATGTGAAGAGCTGACCCACTGGAAAAGACCCTGATGCTGGGAAAGACTGAAGGCAAAAGGAGAAGGTGGCAGCAGACAATGAGATGGTTAGATAGTGTCACTGATGCAGTAGATGTGAATTTGAGCAAACTCTGGGAGATAGTGGAGGACAGAGGTGCTTGGCATGCTACAGTTCATGGGGTTGCAAAGAGTTGGACATAACTTAAAAACTTAACAACAACAAAAGTAGGAAAGAGGAATTGGGAAGAAATTCAGGGGATTTATAAAGGCTGTGGGGCTCCTTAAAATGTCACTGTGTACTCATTTGCTCAGTTGTGTCTGATTTTTGGCAACCCTTTGAACTGTTGCCAGCCTGGCTCTTCTTGCCTGGAAAATCCCCATGCAATTTTCCAGGCAAGAATACTGAAGTGTGTTGCCATTTCCTCCTTCAGGAGATGTTCCTGACCCAGGTATTGAACCCACATATCCTGTGTCTCCTGCATTGCAGGCATATTCTTTACCACTGAGCCATTGGGGAATGCTCTACAAGGTCATTAAATATAATAAAATTGAATATGGTGATGGTTGCATGCCTGTGTGTATTCTGATAAAAGTTTAAATGATGAATTTCAAAGTCACTATAACTTTAGACTTATTCAATAATTGTTCCAAATTTGAAGTCTTGTTATCTTGCTATCCTTGCTTATTCACTATATATCATGAAGAAATTTTATGGTATACCTCAGACTTCAGAATACATTCATATTCACATTTTAAAAACTTTAAATGGGTAAATTTTGTGTCGTGTAAATTATATTTCAATAGAACTGTTGTAACAAAGAAAAACTCTATTGTATCTTTGTGGGAAAATAAGAGCAAAAAATATTTCAGTATTATTATGAAGGTAATTTTGACATCGTAGCCCTCGTGAAAAGGCTTCAAAGACCCTCAAGAGGTTACAAGACCACACCTGGAGACTGTTGGCTTAGAATACTGTAACTATTGAGTAACAGATGTAACTATGCTGAAAGAAGTAGATTGCATGTATACAATTAAATTATGTGATCCATGTGGAAGAGTCATGAAATTTAGCCCTCTTGAATGCACTGATTCTTTCTAAAAGAAGATGAACTGAGATGCTTTCCTGTGGGTTAGAAAGAACTGGATAGAAATAATTGATATTGATGGAAGCCCTCCTCCCAGGATCAGTGTTGTAAATAATTCTGTTTCTTCATCTCCCTTTATTTTTAGGATTCTGGAAGGGATCATCCAGTTAGCAAAGTTAAATCATTTGTGGCACCCTGCCTTTCTAAGGGGCTTCCCTTGTGGCTCAGCTGGTAAATAGTCTGCCTGCAATGTGGGAAACCTGGGATCCCCTGGAGGTGGGAAAGTCCACCCATTCCAGTATTCTGGCCTGGAGAATTCCATGGACTGTATAGTCCATGGGGTCACAAAGAGTCAGTCACAACTGAGTGAGAGCAAGGGAAGATAGGTTTTGGCCCCTTATCTTTCTATTGCTAGAGGCAGAATATCCTCCAAAACTAAAAAAAAAAAAAATTTGGATGCTGAAACAGCAAAACTAAGACAAATAAGCACTGCTCTTCCTAGCAGGGATTTCTGACTTGTCTTCTTCATTATTCCTTAACTAAAGTTAGCAAAGTACTGGTTTCTGATAGTAATCAGCATGTTGACCTTGAATCTAGACCATACCGAGGATTGTAGGATACTAGGATTGTTGAAAACTATAAGGCAGTAGGCACTTTACTGAATAAAGACAAAAACTTAAGACAATGAACAAATAATATAATGGACTGCCTTGTAAATTTTGTGATATTGTGCTGAATTTCAGGATATCGTTAACATGAACATGGGGAAATTAAAGTTAAATGTTTTGATCCTGACCTCCAAGTAAACCTCCATAATACAGCATCACTTTTCACCCTAAACATTTGTCAAATGTTTTGTTCTCTGTAGTCAACCATCTTCTGAAATAGATGTTATTTGATAGGAAGAAACCTGAAGTCAAAGGTTCTTTGCATGTATATCACTATTCATATTTTAAAGTTTAGATACTTTCAACAAGTCCTTGACTGGCATATTTCTTGGAATGTGGTAAGCCCCTACTTTTCAAACTCTTTTATTTTAATGGTGAGTCTCTGATGAGAAGCCATGCTTAATCGAAAAGAAAGTCACAACCCTTTTCACTTGCACTAGAAAGGTTGTTCTAACACCAGTAATTTTGAAGAGAACCGAAGAGTAATTAAGCTGCCAATAATTATAGAAGACTTATGCAATAAACTGCCCTTGAGCTCTATTTATTTTGTCAAGAAACTTCTTACAGGATTTTATTTTTATCTATGGCTGGTACTGCAAGTTAATCTTCTGTTTCATTCTATAATAAAGTCAGGGCAAAAAATGATATGCTGAGAAAAGAAGAATGACTGGTATCTATAATGTGCATCTAGTTTAAAAATGCAAATCTACAATTAAAAAAATCTAGAAATATCAGTGTCTGTTTGTTATATGAACACTACACCCTGAAACCAATTCAGATCACCTTCAGTGGACACTGCTGCTGCTGCTGCTGCTGCTAAGTCGCTTCAGTCGTGTCCAACTCTGTGCAATCCCCTAGACGGCACCCACCAGGCTCCCCCATCCCTGGGATTCTCCAGGCAAGAACACTGCAGTGGGTTGCCATTTCCTTCTCCAATGCATGAAAGTGAGAAGTGAAAGTGAAGTCGCTCAGTCGTGTCCGACTCTTAGTGACCCCATGGACTAGGCTTCTCCATCCATGGGATTTTCCAGGCAAGAGTTCTGGAGTGGGGTGCCATTGCCTTCTTCATCAGTGGACACTGGACAATGCTAACCATTCACAGACTTGTCTACTTGTGTTAGCTACAGTTTTAAAAGGCCTGTTTTTATTCCCCTTAGAGTTATTGGGAGCTCTTAGTCAAATTTAAATGTTTATTATTATTATTACAAAGCTGTTTAAAATACATATTTAAAATAGTAATTCTGAATTGCAGGTAGGTTTAGAGGTGAGTGCCTGTCAGGGAAGAATATAAGAATGAAAATTGAGAGGCATTTGGGAATGGAAGGTATATATAGTTTGGAATAGCATAATTGACATAATAATTATTTTACTTGATTAAATTAAATTTATTTTAAAATGTCAAATAGCATTCTAGTTAGGTATTAAGGCAGATATGTTTGATTTTTCAAAGTGAACATGAGTTAAACTCCTTATTGCCAGATTCAGACTTAAATTGAAGAAAGTAGGGAAAACCACTAGACCATTCAGGTATCAGATCAGATCAGTCCTTCAGTCACGTCCGACTCTTTATGACCCCATGAATCGCAGCACACCAGGCCTCCCTGTCCAGCACCAACTCCCGGAGTTCACTGAGACTCAGGTCCATCGAGTCAGTGATGCCATCCAACCATCTCATCCTCTGTCATCCCCTTCTCCTCCTGCCCCCAATCCCTCCCAGCATCAGAGTCTTTTCCAATGAGTCAACTCTTCGCATGAGGTGGCCAAAGTACTGGAGTTTCAGCTTTAGCATCATTCCTTCCAAAGAAATCCCAGGGCTGATCTCCTTCAGAATGGACTGGTTGGATCTCCTTGTAGTCCAAGGGACTCTCAAGAGTCTTCTCCAACACCACAGTTCAAAAGCATCAATTCTTCAGCACTCAGCCTTCTTCACAGTCCAACTCTCACATCCATACATGACCACAGGAAAAACCACAGTGGTATGACCTAAATCAAATCCCTTGTGGTTATACAGTGGAAGTGAGAAATAGATTTAAGGGCCTAGATCTGATAGATAGAGTGCCTGATGAACCATGGAATGAGGTTTGTGACATTGTACAGGAGACAGGGATCAAAACCATCCTCATGGAAAAGAAATGCAAAAAAGCAAAATGGCTGTCTGGGAAGGCCTTACAAATAGCTGTGAAAAGAAGAGAAGCGAAAAGCAAAAAAGAAAAGGAAAGATATAAACATCTGAATGCAGAGTTCCAAAGAATAGCAAGAAGAGATAAGAAAGCCTTCCTCAGTGATCAATGCAAAGAAATAGAGGAAAACAACAGAATGGGAAAGACTAGGGATCTCTTCAAGAAAATCAGAGATATCAAAGGAACATTTTATGCAAAGATGGGCTCAATAAAGGACAGAAATGGTATGGACCTAACAGAAGCAGAAGATATTAAGAAGAGATGGCAAGAATACACAGAAGAACTGTACAAAAAAGATCTTAACGCCCCAGATAATCACAATGGTGTGATCACTGACCTAGAGCCAGACATCCTGGAATGTGAAGTCAAGTGGGCCTTAGAAAGCATCACTATGAACAAAACTAGTGGAGGTGATAGAATTCCAGTTGAGCTATTCCAAATCCTGAAAGATGATGCTGTGAAAGTGCTGCACTCAATATGCCATCAAATTTGGAAAACTCAGCAGTGGCCACAGGACTGGAAAAGGTCAGTTTTCATTCCAATCCCAAAGAAAGGCAATGCCAAAGAATGCTCAAACTACTGCACAATTGCACTTATGTCACACGCTAGTAAAGTAATGCTCAAAATTCTCCAAGCCAGGCTTCAGCAATATGTGAACTGTGAACTTCCTGATGTTCAAGCTGGTTTTAGAAAAGGCAGAGGAACCAGAGATCAAATTGCCAACATCTGCTGGATCATGGAAAAAGCAAGAGAATTCCAGAAAAACATCTATTTCTGCTTTATTGACAATATCAAAGCCTTTGACTGTGTGGATCACAGTCAACTGTGGAAAATTCTGAAAGAGATGGGAATACCAGACCACCTGATCTGCCTCTTGAGAAATTTGTATGCAGATCAGGAAGCAACAGTTAGAACTGGACATGGAACAACAGACTGGTTCCAAATAGGAAAAGGAGTTCGTCAAGGCTGTATATTGTCACCCTGCTTATTTAACTTCTATGCAGAGTACATCATGAGAAATGCTGGACTGGAAGAAACACAAGCTAGAATCAAGATTGCCGGAAGAAATATCAATAACCTGAGATATGCAGATGACACCACCCTTATGGCAGAAAGTGAAGAGGAACTCAAAAGCCTCTTGATGAAAGTCAAAGTGGAGAGTGAAAAAGTTGGCTTAAAGCTCAACATTCAGAAAGCCAACATCATGGCATCCTGTCCCACTACTTCATGGGAAATAGATGGGGAAACAGTGGAAACAGTGTCAGACTTTATTTTTCTGGGCTCCAAAATCATTGCAGATGGTGACTGCAGCCATGAAATTAAAAGGTGCTTATTCCTTGGAAGGAAAGTTATGACCAACCTAGATAGCATATTCAAAAGCAGAGACATTACTTTGCCATCAAAGGTCTGTCTAGTCAAGGCTATGGTTTTTTCTGTGGTCATGTATGGATGTGAGAGTTGGACTGTGAAGAAGGCTGAACGCCGAAGAATTGATGCTTTTGAACTGTGGTTTTGGAGAAGACTCTTGAGAGTCCCTTGGACTGCAAGGAGATCCAACCAGTCCATTCTGAAGGAGATCAGCCCTGGGATTTCTTTGGAAGGAATGATGCTAAAGCTGAAACTCTAGTACTTTGGCCACCTCATGCGAAGAGTTGACTCATTGGAAAAGACTCTGATGGTGGGAGGGATTGGGGGCAAGAGGAGAAGGGGATGACAGAGGATGAGATGGCTGGATGGCATCACTGACTCGATGTATGTGAGTCTGAGTGAACTCTGGTAGTTGGTGCTGGACAGGGAGGCCTGGTGTGCTGCAATTCATGGGGTCATAAAGAGTCGGACACGACTGAGCAACTGATCTGATCTGATCTGATGGTTAAAAAAGAGAATTATAATTCTTTGTCTTAAATGATGGGTCATAAAAGGCAATGCAATACTGCCTTATTATAATTATGATTATTTTAAGCTCAAAAGTCTAAGATGTATAGCCAAATGTAGCTCATCATTTCAGCTGGGTGATGGGTACAAAGGAGTTCATGAAAATCTCTTTTCTTTGACATGTTTGAAATTTTCCATAAGAAAAACTTTATGAAAATGGCCTACAATGGCCTAAATAGTTTGAAAAAGTCAATGATGAAAGAAGCTTTGTTCACAGGTATAAAAATATTTTGGCAGGAGGAGAGTATATTCATATGAGTGCTTCCAAAAAAAAAATTTTTTTTTTCATGTAATAGTAGAAAGTCCTGTCACCAATTGTGATTAAGGGTGAAAGGCATATAGGGGGGCATGGCAAACTATCCCAGTATTCTTTCCTGGATAATCCCTTGGACAGAGGAGCCTGGTAGGCTCCAGTCTATGGTGTTGCAAACAGTGGGGCATGACTGAGCGACTAAGCATGCACACACATATATGCTATTGATGCATACAGTAGGAGGCAAAACTAAACAGAGACACTGATATATAGAACAGTCTTATGGACTCTGTGGGAGAGGGAGAGGGTGGGAAGATTTGGGAGAATGGCAATGAAACATGTAAAATATCATGTAGGAAACGAGTTGCCAGTCCAGGTTCGATGCACAATGCTGGATGCTTGGGGCTGGTGCACTAGGACGGCCCAGAGGGATGGTATGGGGAGGGAGGAGGGAGGAGGGTTCTGGATGGGGAACACATGTATACCTGTGGCGGATTCATTTTGATATTTGGCAAAACTAATACAATTATGTAAAGTTTAAAAAAAAAAAAAAAGAAAGCCTTAATAAAAAAAAATAAATAAATAAACAGAGGGATGTGGAAACTGGGAACGTGTGGGAGTGCATATTAGGCCTGGAACAGGAGAGACCAGATTAGGACACAGGGAAAGAAATAAGCAGAGAGAAAGGCAGCGCACAATCATGGACTAGAACAGGGAGAACATGAAGAGTTAATCTCAGAGGGAGGCAAAAATTGCAGAGGAGGTTAATAGATTTTGAACTACATAGTTCATAAAGAAATCAACTGTTATAAGACGTAACACTACTTATCTTCCAAATGATCATCATGGCCTTTTGCTAAATTTGTAATTTGTGTTCCAGTTCACTGGTAATCCTTTTCTCACTTTAGTTTCTTCTTTCATCTCCAATATATATTTTTTCTTGTTTATGTATCTTTTTTCCAATGCCATTTTCTAGAGACATTTGACAATTTCTAGATTATGAAAGAGCTAAAATTAAGTTACTGAAATGAAGCCCCTGGTTACAAATGTATATGTTTATATTTATGGAAGGAGTAGGAAAACCCTAATGCGGTAATAAAGTTACAGAAACTAAAACGTTTAGGAAATTGTCTTCAGATACGATGGAGTTAAGCATAGAACCATTTTCTATGAGTGTATTTTTGGTTGGTCATGGGAGAGCTGGCAACCTAAAAATGATAGGATGAAATGCCAACTGCCACAGACCTGGTCAGCGGCTTGTTCTTGGGTTTTTCTGGAGTGTTTTCCTACACCAACAGTGAGTTCTCTGCCAACACCAACTTAATGTCCTACAAGTCAATTCAGTTCTGATACTGCTTAAAGCTACCACAGACCTCACATGTTAAGGCTCAGTCCCAGAAGACTGCCTCCACTCCAGATGCCGGTCACAAGTTCCAGGTTATCATCGGTACGTCTGACCAAATTGAGGGTACCCAAGTGTCCCTCCTCAGGCTTAAGATCTTCCGAGAGCTCAGGGAAATGCTTTATTCAGATTTACTGATTTACTTCCCCCGTGACTCAGCAGTAAAGAATCTGCCTGCAGTGCAGGAGCCACAGGACACACAACTTTGATCTCGGGTGGGAAAGATCTCTTGGAGAAGGGCAATCCAGTATTCTTGCCTGGAGAATCCCCATGGACAGAGGAACCTGGTGGGCTACAGTCCATGGGGTCGCAAAGAGTCAGACATGACTGAAGTAACAGCACACAGCACAATGAGTTATACGGTAGTTGATAATCAACATGTTATGTTAATGGACTTGTGCTCAGCAGGAAACATTTTCTATCATATATAATGCATGGAGTTTCACTGGCTCTGATGGTGTGAACCTAATTAAATGTTCAAGTTCTAATCATGATATTCCTTTTGTAGAAGGAATTTGTGTCTTAATTTTCAAATACCTTCTCCCTTACCTTTGTTTTTTTTTTTTTGCTGTCTTTTTTTTTTCTTAAATCACTCTGTAGTTAATATGGGCTTCCCTGGTGGCTCAGCAGTAAAGAATCCATCTGCAATGCAGGAGATATGGGTTCAGATCCTGGGTGGGAGAGAGCCCCTGGAGAAGGACATGGCAACCCACTTCGGTATTCTTGCCTGGGAAATCTCATGGACAGAGGAGTCCAGGGGTTTACAAAGAGTTGGACATGACTTGGAGAAGGCAATGGCACCCCACTCCAGTACTCTTGCCTGGAAAATCCCATGGATGGAGGAGCCTGGTAGGCTGCAGTCCATGGGGTCGCTAAGAGTCAGACAGGACTGAGCGACTTCACTTTCACTTTTCACTTTCATGCACTGGAGAAGGAAATGGCAACCCACTCTAGTGTTCTTGCCTGGGGAATCCCAGGGACAGGGGAGCCTGGTGGGCTATCATCTCTGGGGTCGCACAGAGTCGGACATGACTGAAGCGACTTAGCAGCAGCAGCAGGACATGACTTAGTGACTAAACAACAACAGCATAGTTGATATACATCATTCAATAAAGATCTCCTCCAAATAAAGGAAATTCTTTTTCTTCCTTTTTCCCTATTCAGTTAATTAATTAATGTATGTTTAAGTTGAACAATCCTCTCTGAGAAAGGCAAGACTAAATCAGTTAATAGAAACTCTCCATGAAGATGCTTTGTGGTAAAACATGACAGAAGCCATGTTTAATAATACTTCAGGACAGGTCACTCCTTCTGTTCCTTTATTCCTCTCTCCTTCCACTTCCCTCCCTCTCTCCCCTCTTTTACTCCCTTTCTTCTTCTCTTCCGTTTTTCTTACCTCTTTCACTCTGTCTGACTTTCTCCCTTCCTTCCTGCTTTCCATATTTCTTCCAGTCATTTTTTATTGCTGCGTAATTCCCTCAGGCTTAGTGGTATAAAACAACAAACATTTTACTATGCTCACTATGCTGTAGGTTAGGAATTTAGGTAGGACGTAACAGAGATGACTTGTCCCAATTTCACAGTTTCTGGGACCTCAGCAGGAAAGATTCAAATGACTAGATGCTAGAATAATTTGGAGATTTCTTAACTCCCTTGTTTGGCATCTGTATTGAAATGACTCAATTTGACCACAGCTTGAACATGTACAAGGTGGCCTATTCATGTGATCTGATCTTCCTCAAAGCAGAGAGACTTCAGAATAGTCAGGCTTCTTAGAAGGTGTCTAAGGACTTGCAAAAATGAATATTTCGGCAATCACGATGGGAGATGAATACACTTTTGTGGCCTTGCTGCAGATTCTGCCATGTTCTGCTGGAGGAGGTGATTATAATGTCACCCTGCTTCATAGAGTGTGGATAAAGACCCTGCTTCCATATGAGATACGTGTCAAAAAAATCACAACCATATTTTATAACTGCCATACTTACTTTGAAGGAGACTTGAAACTTCCTTTTAATATATTCTGTTCATTTAATAGGCTGTGAGAATATATTTTAAAAAAGTTTCAACCAGTATTCCTGCACTAAGGGAAGACCTTAACTCATTTATTTCTGTGAAGTGAAAAATATCATTTGAGTGAAAGGTTAATAAGTAAACCTATTGATCGGAGAAGCATGGTATGTTTTAATTGTATTCCTTTTAAGTACCCTGGAACATTAACAGTAAAATAGGGTAGCATTAAAACAGGGTGTCGTTAAGATAGGGAAACACTGCTCTGAACCTATGATATCTACATCCTACTTCTCTGAATTTGCCTTGTCAGTGGGCCTCATTTCCCACAGTCTGGGTTGAGAGGTCCCACTTCCTTCAAAGAAACTTCATGCATGAAAATGGAGCTCATGTATTGAGCCACTGTTCCTTTCACTTTACCTTCACTGGTAATCTAGAGGTGACCTGTAAGTTCAAGAAGTATATTTCATAACTGAAAAACCACAACAAAATATATGAATTGAATCATAGATAAAATTGCTAGAGAACTTTCTGTTCCTTGTTTCAACTGGGAATGGCATACCTGGCATGTTTCAGAGGCTAGCCACATATCACTAAACAGAGACATAACGCCAAAACTCCCAACATCATTTAGACACTGTAGATTTCTCACTTCAGTGGTTTTGATGTTGATGGAGAGCGACTTCCCTTGAAAGTGCAATGATCTGCATGCTTCTTGATCAGCGTCGTGGTGAAGACTAATGTTATTTCACATGAAACTGGCAAGACTTAGTTTCTTTATTTCTTTGTGGAATAACTTCACACACAGGGACTTTCAAAAATTTAATATGGATTTTGTTAATGAATGGCCATTGCTTATGGGTACACAGTCTGTCTGATTGAGGATCAAGGTGTATATAAATATATCCACAAGGGGAAAGTTTTTCTGTAGCATTTCAAACAACTCTACTAGGTACTTTGGTGACATGTCTGTCACTTCAAACATATTAGTATTGAAATTGTAGCACTTTGCAATTGAAGTGTATTACACACTTGAGATACAGTAAACTACTGTATTTGAATTGAATCATGCAATCATAGATATTAGAGCCAGAAAAGACCTATTAGGTTATCATGTCCATCCAATGCCATTTGGCATTGTTTACAAGACATTGTTGCATCTAGAGTTAAACGCCTCAAACAATGGGATTTCTACCACTGTACGAGAACATTTTCTTTTATTGTCTAAAGGACTTTCCCATTGAAATAGTTTTTTCCCCCCTTAAATTCAGCTGAAATTTATTTTTGCTCAATTTCACTCAAGTGTTTTCATACCTCAGTTCCCATCTTGTAACCTTACCTCTATTTTACCTCGTCTTATAGTGGCACTTCTTTAAAGACTGATCCATTTAAAGACCATACTTCAAACTTCAAAAACGTAATTCACTTTCTGCCCAAATTATGTGACAATTTAGGTTGGCTTACCCCCAGAAGTGGACACTGAGACAAGGATACAAGTGTAAATAGTTTATTTGAAGATAACCCTAGCATATGTCTGGAGGTGACTGAGCGAGAGAGATAAGAAAGAGAAGAAACTCAATAAAGGATGTATAATCAAACCAGTGCCTTTACGGGTAACTGGATCTTAATCTTACTGCAGATGCTGATGATTTGTATAGAATATGTGGCTCAGAGTTATTCCTCTGGGAGTCAAGAAAGCTGGGGTGCTTATGTACCAACTCTTGTCAGCCATTAGTTGCAGGCTCCTCATAAGGGATATTAGCTTCCTGGCACTTCTGGCCTGCCCTGCACATGACAGAATGGACTGTAGCCCACAGAGAAGGCTGTCAGACCACAGAAACTCTGAGTTTTTATGCATCAGAATGGTAAGAAGACTGTATGGTATCTGACCCAGTGAATCTACCAAGTGGTGACTTCCAGCCATCATTGGAACTCCACACACACATTTATTTTGTGTGCACAAGGTTTATAATTTATTTTTAAGTAATCATTTTCCTCCAGTTCAAAGTTATTTTGTTAAAAAAACTGGAAGCACTTCAAAAGTTTTCATTTTCTATAGAAGAGCAACATTTGATTCAGAAGGACCTATGATATTTTCAGCTGTGCTTGATTACAAGTACAACATTCTAGCAGTATTATATTTAACTAAAAGGATAAAACAATACATTTTTAAACAGTAAAAATTAACTTTTGTAGAAAAAGTATGTTAGTGATTAAACATGTATATTGACATGCATTTATTACTAAATATATTCTACAAGTTCATTAAACATTATATTTTGATATTTTATTCCTAAAGCCAATCACTTGCTAAATGACCAGATTCTATTTTGTTAAATTAGTTTCAGAAGTCTTATATTTCATGTGATGAATATGCTGACTATTATATTTGTACAATAACATGGTTCTCAAAACACTGAGTCTAACCAACACAATCTGTTCTCTTTAATTCTAGTACCTTGAAACATTGTTCAAAGTTTACAGTTTCTATTTTGCTTGACAACATTGATCCCATGAGGATAACCTCTTCATTTTCAGATCCTTTATCTTGGTGTTGTGTGTTTTTTTTTTGTTTGTTTGTTTTTTTAATCAGACAGGAATACCTTTCCTACAAAGTTCTTAAAAATCAAAAAGCAATTTAATTTAAAAACATACTGCTAATTTCTATAATAGCAAATATTATATAGACACATTTTGTTTGTTTCTATTCCCATGAGCTTGCATTTGGCTATAAACCATAAGTAGTCTTCTGGAAGCAACTAATGAGGGAAGGGGGGTAGGAGAAGAGAATAGGAAAGATGAGCAAGGGGATAACCTAGGAAGTAGAGGCAACAGGAACTCACTTTACTGCCTTGGTGTAACTTTTCTCTGTCTTAACCTTCAAACCACACCCTATGCTTAAAATATTCTTTACATTTAATTTGCTAAAATTTAAATTGGCTATTATCCAATAAAGCACTTTAGAATTTCATTTCTCCAAGATAATCCTATTCCAAAGGAAAAGGAAGAATTAATTTCCAATTGATCTTTGTCTAAATAGTCTGTTCTCTCTTCTTTGCAAATCATCTACTAAATGCATTCACATTTTGGTTTATATTATTGTTTTCATTATTTTTACTTATTTAGTTTACTCTTTCTGTTTGCTATTTGGCACATAGATTATTATAGTAGTCTTCCATTTGCTTTCATTATTACCTTACCCAATTCATTGTGCAAATCTATGCTTAATTAATCTTCACAAAAGCCATTATTTTAGGGCTACTAGTACTCTCAGAAGCCCTAAAACTCACACTTGATAGCTCCTAACTCATGGTGTTTCTCCTGAAACTTAATTTCCTTTCCAATGTTTTCAGTCTCAGGAGATAGAACTCAAATATAACTGCTCAAGTCAGAAACCTGAGTCTTTTTTAAACATCTCCTTAAAACTAATCCATCTCTAAGTCCTCTTGGCTTTGTCTCCTAAGTGTCTCTTAAATCTATTCATTTCTCTCAAATTTACTGCAGGTATGCTAATACTATGTTAAGCTAGTTGAGGTGATGGAATTCCAGTTGAGCTATTCCAAATCCTGAAAGATGATGCTGTGAAAGTGCTACACTCAATATGCCAGCAAATTTGGAAAACTCAGCAGTGGCCACAGGACTGGAAAAGGTCAGTTTTCATTCCAATCCCAAAGAAAGGCAATGCCAAGGAATGTTCAAACTACCACACAATTTCACTCATCTCACATGCTAGCAAAATAATGTTCAAAATTCTCCAAGCCAGGCTTCAACAGTACGTGAACTGTGAACTTCCAGATATTCAGTTGGATTTAGAAAAGGCAGAGGAACAAGAGATCAAATTGCCAATATCTGCTGGATCATCAAAAAAGTAAGAGAGTTTCAGAAAAACATCTATTTCTGCTTTATTGACAATGCCAAAGCCTTTGACTGTGTGGACAACTAACTGTGGGAAATTCTTCAAGAGATGGGTGTACCAGACCACCTGACCTGCCTCCTGAGAAATCTGTATGCAGGTCAAGAAGCAACAGTTAGAACTGGACATGGAATTAAGACTGGTTCCAAATTGGGAAAGGAGTATGTCAAGGCTGTATATTGTCACCTGGCTTATTTAACTTCTATGCAGAGTACATCATGAGAAACACTGGGCTAGATGAAGCACAAGCTGGAATCAAGATTTCCAGGAGAAATATCAATAACCTCCAATATGCAGATGACCCGACACTTATGGCAGAAAATGAAGAACTAAAGAGCCTCTCGATGAAAGTGAAAAAGGAAAGTGAAAAAGTTGGCTTAAAACTCAACTTTAAGAAAACTAAGATCATGGTGTCTCGTCCCATCAGTTCATGGCAAATAGATGGGGAAACAATGGAAACAGTGACAGACTTTATTTTGGGGGGCTCCAAAATCACTGCAAATGGTGACTGCCACCATGAAATTAAAAGACGCTTGCTCCTTGGAAGAAAACTTATGACCAACCTAGACAGCATATTAAAAAGCAGAGTCATTACTTTGCCAACCAAGGTCTGTCTTCTGCTGCTGCTGCTGCTGCTGCTAAGTCGCATCAGTTGTGTCCAACTCTGTGCAACCCCATAGATGGCAGCCCACCAGGCTCCCCCATCCCTGGGATTCTCCAGGCAAGAACACTGGAGTGGGTTGCCATTTCCTCCTCCAATGCATGCAAGTGAAAAGTCAAAGTGAAGTCTCTCAGTCGTGTCCAACTCCTAGCGACCCCGTGGACTGCAGCCTACCAGGCTCCTCTGTCCATGGGATTTTCCAGGCAAGAGTACTGGAGTGCGGTGCCATTGCCTTTTCCCGTAGTCATGTATAGATGTGAGAGTTGGACTGTAAAGAAAGCTGAGTGCTGAAGAACTGATGCTTTTGAACTGTAGTGTTGTAAAAGACTCTTGAGAGTCCCTTGGACAGCAAGGAGATCCAATCAGTCCATTCTAAAGGAAATCAATCCTGAATATTCATTGGAAGGACTGACACTGAAGCTAAAACTCCAATACTTTGGCCATTTGATGCGAAGAACTGACTAATTTGAAAAGACCCTGATGCTGGGAAAGATTGAAGGCAGGAGGAGAAGAGGATGACAGAGGATAAGATGGCTGGATGGCATCACTGACTCAATGGACATGAGTTTGAGTATCCAGTCCACCTCCAGGATTTGGTGGTGGATAAAGAGGCCTGGCATGCTGCAATCCATGGGGTCACAAAGAGTCGGACAGGACTGAGTGACTCACCTGAACTGAATGTTAATTCATGGGCGTCCTAGGTGGCACAATGGTAAAGAATCTCTCTGCCAGTGCAGAAGACACAAGTGATGTGGGTTCCATCTCTGGATCTGGAAGAGCTCTTGGAGAAGGAAATGGCAACTCACTCCAGTATTCTTTCCTGGAAAATTACATGGACAGAGGAGCTTGGTAAGCTATAGTCCATGAGGTCATAAAGAATCAGACATGACTGAGTGACTGAAAACACACACATATTAATAAATAAAGTACCACAATCATTCTTATTTGAGATACTGCAAAGTCAGGTAACTGGTCTACCTCACCTGTTTTTGACTTTCATCTCTTAAATCTGCTCTTTCCATATATCTAGAAGAAACTTTTCAAAAGTACAGATCTAATCAGATGGTTATCTTTTCCCTCCCCTCTAGTACTCTCTCTTCTTTCTTAAAGTTTTTCAGTGTTTTCTACAACTCTTGGGATAAACACCAAATTCCTGAATTTGACCTACAAGGCACTAGCTGTAAGGACTGTATTTTTTCCCCTCAAAAATCATATTGAATCGTGTTTCTCTTAATCTGTCTTCTCTAGCCCAGTTGGTCTGCTTACAGGCCAGCCATTATGAACCCACTTAATCTCATTTACTTAGAGAAATATTGGTCATTTTTCACATATCATCTCAAATGTTAATTTTTTAGGTTGCTTTCTACCTTTGAATTTTTATTATTTGCTCTTACATACCCTTCCTTAGTCATAGAAAACACCCTCTTCCAACAACACAAGAGAAGACTACACATGGACATCACCAGACGGTCAACACTGAAATCAGATTGATTATATTCTTTGCAGCCAAAGACAGAGAAGCTCTATACAGTCAGCAAAAACAAGACTGGGAGCTGACTGTGGCTCAGATCATGAACTCCTTATTGCCAAATTCAGACTTAAATTGAAGAAAGCAGGGACAACCACTAGACCATTCAGGTATGACCTAAATCAAATCACTTATGATTATACAGTAGAAGTGAGAAATAGACTTAAGGGACTAGATCTGATAGATAGAGTGCCTGATGAACTATGGACAAGGTTCGTGACATTGTACAGGAGACACGGATCAAGACCATTCCCATAGAAAAGAAATGCAAAAAAGCAAAATGGCTGTCTGGGGAGGCCTTACAAATAGCTGTGAAAAGAAGAGAAGCGAAAAGCAAAGGAGAAAAGGAAAGATATAAACATCTGAATGCAGAGTTCCAAAGAATAGCAAGAAGAGATAAGAAAGCCTTCTTCAGCGATCAATGCAAAGAAATAGAGGAGAACAACAGAACAGGAAAGACTAGGGATCTCTTCAAGAAAATTAGAGATACCAAGGGAACATTTCATGCAAAGGCTCAATAAAGGACAGAAATGGTATGGACCTAACAGAAGCAGAAGATATTAAGAAGAGATGGCAAGAATACACAGAAGAACTGTACAAAAAAGATCTTAACGCCCCAGATAATCACGATGGTGTGATCACTGACCTAGAGCCAGACATCCTGGAATGTGAAGTCAAGTGGGCCTTAGAAAGCATCACTATGAACAAAGCCAGTGGAGGTGATGGAATTCCAGTTGAGCTATTTCAAATCCTGAAAGATGATGCTGTGAAAGTGCTGCAGTCAATATGTCAGCAAATTTGGAAAACTCAGCAGTGGCCACAGGACTGGAAAAGGTCAGTTTTCATTCCAATCCCAAAGAAAGGCAATGCCAAAGAATGCTCAAACTACCACACAATTGCACTCATCTCACATGCTAGTAAAGTAATGCTCAAAACTCTCCAAGCCAGGCTTCAACAATACATGAACCGTGAACTTCCAGATGTTCAAGCTGTTTTTAGCAAAGGCAGAGGAACCAGAGATCAAATTGCCAACATCCAATGGATCGTGGAAAAAGCAAGAGAGTTCCAGAAAAACATCTATTTCTGCTTTTTGACTATGCCAAAGCCTTTGACTGTGTGGATCACAACTAACTGTGGGAAATTCTGAAAGAGATGGGAATACCAGACCACCTGACCTGCCTCTTGAGAAACCTATATGCAGGTCAGGAAGCAACAGTTAGAACTGGACATGGAACAACAGACTGGTTCCAAACAGGAAAAGGAGTCTGTCAAGGGTGTATATTGTCACCCTGCTTATTTAACTTATGTGCAGAGTACATCATGAGAAACACTGGGCTGGATGAAGCACAATCTGGAATCAAGATTCCCGGGAGAAATACCAATAACCTCACATATGCAGATGACACCACCCTTATGGGAGAAAGTGAAGAGGAACTAAAAAGTCTCTTGATGAAGGTGAAAGAGGAGAGTGAAAAATTTGGCTTAAAACAGCATTCAGAAAACTAAGATCATGGCATCTGATCCCATCAGTTCATGGGAAATAGATGGGGAAACAGTGGCTGACTTTATTTTTTTAGGCTCCAAAATCACTGCAGATGGTGACTGCAGCCATGAAATTAAAAGACGCTTACTCCTTGGAAGGAAAGTTATGACCAACCTAGATAGCATATTCAAAAGCAGAGACATTACTTTGCCAACAAAGGTTCGTCTAGTCAAGGCTATGGTTTTTCCAGTAGTCATGTATGGATGTTAGATTTGCACCAAAGAATTGATGCTTTTGAACTGTGGTGTTGGATGAGACTCTTGAGAGTCCCTTGGACTGTAAGGAGATCCAACCAGTCCATTCTAAAGGAGATCAGTCCTGGGTGTTCTTTGGAAGGAATGATGCTAAAGCTGAAACTCCAGGACTTTGGCCACATCATGCGAAGCGTTGACTCATTGGAAAAGACTCTGATGCTGGGAGGGATTAGGGGCAGGAGGAAAAGGGGATGACAGAGGATGAGATAGCTCGATGGCATTACCTAATCGATGGACGTGAGTTTGAGTGCACTCCGGGAGTTGGTGATGGACAGGGAGGCCTGGCGTGCTGAAATTCATGGGGTCGCAGAGTCGGACATGACTGAGCAACTGAACTGAACTGAACTGAACTGAACCTTTCCATTTTTGTCATAATTACCACTTCATATTTATTATTATTATTTTTTATTTTTAATTTTATTTTATTTTTAAACTTTACATAATTGTATTAGTTTTGCCAAATATCAAAATGAATCCATCACAGGTATACATGTGTTCCCCATCCTGAACCCTCCTTCCTCCTCCCTTCCCATAGCATCCCTCTGGGTCGTCCCAGTGCACTAGCCCCAAGCATCCAGTATCGTGCATTGAACCTGGACTGGCATCTCGTTTCATACATGATATTTTACATGTTTCAATGCCATTCTCCCAAATCTTCCCACCCTCTCCCTCTCCCACAGAGTCCATAAGACTGTTCCATACATCAGCGTCACTTTTGCTGTCTCGTACACAGGGTTATTGTTATCATCTTTCTAAATTCCATATATATGCGTTAGTATACTGTATTGGTGTTTTTCCTTCTGGCTTACTTCACTCTGTATAATAGGCTCCAGTTTCATCCACCTCATTAGAACTGATTCAAATGTATTCTTTTTAATGGCTGAGTAATACTCCATTGTGTATATGTACCACAGCTTTCTTATCCATTCATCTGCTGATGGACATCTAGGTTGCTTCCATGTCCTGGCTATTATAAACAGTGCTGTGATGAACATTGGGGTACACGTGTCTCTTTCCCTTCTGGTTTCCTCAGTGTATTTATGTGATTATTTTATCTTTCACTCGATTGCAGGCTATATGAAGGAAGGAATTATGTTTGCTACTGTGGTAGATACTTGAATATTTCTGAATAAATGAAGAGTAGTAGGTTTCTGTAGTTCTTGCTATTTAGTCACTAAGTCATGCCAACTCTTTGCAATCCCATGGACTGTAGCCACCAGGCTCCTCTGTCCATGGAATTTTCCAGACAAGAATACTGGATTGGGTTGCCATTTTTTCACCAGGGGATCTTCCCAACCCAAGGACCAAATCAAAGTCTCCTGCCTGGCAGGCAGATTCTTTATCACTGAGCCACTTGGGAAGCCCCAAATCTTTGTTGTAGTCAAAGATAAATTCTAATCACATTTGTGAACATTTTAAGGTCACCCACAGTTTACTATGCTTATCTTGCTAATCTTTCACTTCGGAAAATATAAAGCATTGTTTGATAGAGGTCACCAGAAGACTTCTTGTTCACCACTGGGTTTGAAAACGTGATGCAAAGAACTGACTCCTTGGAAAAGTCCCGAATCCTGGGAAAGTTGAAGGCAGGAGGAGAAGGGGGTGACAGAGTATGAGATGGTTGGATGGCATCGCCGACTCAATGGGCATGAGTTTGAGTACGCTGCAGGAGTTGGTGATGGACAGGGAAGCCTGGCGTTCTGCAGTCCATAGGGTCGCAACATGTCAGACATGACTGAGCAACTGAACTGAACTGAGGCTGAAGAGAATGCATGAATATACTATACAAAAAGACAAGGGTGGAAAAGCTAAAGTTTTGAAGTTGTCAGAGTTCTTCAATTGTTCTGTGTTCTTCAGAAGTTTACAAATTAATTTTTAAGAAAGAATAACCTCTCAGAACTTAACAACATTATGAATAAAGTAAAACTATATACATGCAAGTTCCCTAAATGATTTTAAAATTATGATGTTCTAATCAGTCTCAGTAGAATTTAGAAAAGAAGTTATAACATGCTCACTGCTGCTGCTGCTAAGTCACTTCAGTCGTGTCTGACTCTGTGCGACCCCACAGATGGCAGCCCACCAGGCTCCCCAGTCCCTGGGATTCTCCAGGCAAGAACACTGGAGTGGGTTGCCATTTCCTTCTCCAATGCATGAAAGTGAAAAGTCAAAGTGAAGTCTCTCAGTCGTGTCCGACTCTTAGCGACCCCATGGACTGCACCCTACCAGGCTCCTCCATTCATGGGATTTTCCAGGCAAGAGTACTGGAGTGGGTCACCAGTGCCTTCTCTGAACATGCTCACTATTAAAGTATAATTTTCAGTTGGTAATATCAAGCCAATATTTCTGCAGCAAATTAAAGTACTTATGAATTCTAGCTCCTACACATGGTTAGACTGGTGATATTGAAATTGTTTTCATACTAAGTAATGGGTTGTTGGGGAGATATTCTTGTTGTTCTACATGGCAGCATGCAATACAATTTGAGCAAAGACATCTGATGCTGAGAAAACAGCACACTGTGTGGGTTGAAACTTCTGAGTGTTTAGGGCATTTTGTATTGGGAAGTTAGAGCTGAAAACTTTTCATGCAGGGTAAACATTAGGAGTAAAGATGTCTTACCCTATTGGGTAAGATAAAACTTTAGACAGGTAGATTCATAAGCATTCTTGCTAACATCATAAGAAAGGAGTGGAATGTACTCACTTAAGAGATCAAGTGATAAATTTATATTTTTATAATCACAACTCTACCATAACTCAATTGGTCCTACTCTCTTGTGTTCAGTTTGCTGATGTACCTTCCATTGTTCTTACTGGGTTTAAGCCATGGAATTTATTTTTACCGTCACCTATTATCTGGTCCCCTTTGGATGGCTCTATCTCCAAAATCAGAAATAATGAAGGGATCACATTCCTCAAAGTCAAGCAATTGTTTCCTTAGGAGTATTCTCTGTCCTCAAGCAAAGTTGTGAGTCATAATGAGTTTTTTAAAAATATGGAATTCTTTATAAAAACCAAGTATGCTCAATTCAATCAAATAAGGAACAAGTTGGAAGTGCTAAGCCATTTGTACGAATGTAGCTTACAGCTCTATATCTAATACTGAAGCAATGGGCAAAGAGACACTTCTTTCTCCTTACTCTTAAGCTCACATGCTCAAAACAGCTATTTTTCTATATTTTAGTAATAAGATTGTGGGGCATTATCAAAAGGAACCAAGTGTGGAGGATTAGACCTTAAGAGAGTACTTGGAATATTGTGCCAATTGGTACATAGGAACAATGTGGTAAGTGGCGGGAGGGGTGGAATGGGGAATGATACAACTTACTAGGGTCCTGAAGTCTAAACCATGGACAGTGAAAATCCTATGTGAATTGTTTTAGCCAGTTTATGCTAGAGACACTGCTCACTTTTCCCCCATTGGTCTTTGGCAGACTAGAGGCAGATGGACCTGAATTGGGCTAATCAGCATGATCAAGGGTGAGAAGAAGGGGTGTTTTTGATACTACAAGCTCTACCTGAGACAAAATTTACTCGTTTTCTCTTAATGTTACAAACCTTCCTGGGAGAGAAGAACAAAAAGATGAGGCCGCAGTAGATAATTTTAGGTAGGTTAAATTCACAAGATGACTATCTGCATTGCATAGTAGTTTTAAAGATTTTAATTGAATTTCTTTTATTTTTAAAATTTTTAATTTATTTTTTATTTTAGGCTACTCTGGGTCTTTTAAAAAATATTTATTTATTGGCTGCATCAGGGTCTTAGTTGTGGCACACAGGATCTTCACTGAAGCATATGAGGTCTTATATTGCGGGGCACAGGCTCCTTGCTATGGTACATGGGCTTTCCTAGTTGTGGCTCACAGGCTAGTTGCATTTTGGAATGCGGGGGGGTCTTAGTTCCCCTACCAGGGATTGAACCCTTGTTCCCTGCTTTGGAAGGTGGATTCTCATCCACTGGAGCACCAGGGAAGTCCTTCTTGAATTTCTTTTGGTTTAAATTTTAATGTATATTTCGTATATAATGGAGACCATGGGTGCTTTGACATTAGGGCTAAAGATAATATTTTCAAAGAGAAGTAGATGGAAGTACTATCTTCCATGAAAGTACTTCAAATGGAAGTAGATGTAAACTTCTACAAGGCAGGGATCCCCAACCCGTAGGCCACCCACTGCCTCCTGTCTGTGGAAAAACTGTCTTCCATAAAACTGATGTGCCGTGCTGTGTTTAGTCACTCAGTCGTGTCTGACTCTTTGCGATGCCATGGACTGTAGCCTGCCAGGCCGCTCTCCTTGGGCTTCTCCAGGCAAGAATACTGGAGTAGGTTGCCATGACCTCCTCCAGGGGATCTTCCCAACGCAGGGATCCAACCCAGGTCTCCCACATTGCAGGCAGATTCTTTACCATCGGTGCCACCAGGGAAACCCAAGAATATTAGAGCGGGTAGTCTATCCTTTTTCCAGGGGGTCTTCTTGACCCAGAAATCAAAGTAGGGTCTTCTGCATTGCAGGAGGATTCTTCACCAGCTGAGCTGCCTGGGAAGCCCACACCACTGATTCCTGGTATCAAAAAGGTTGGGGACCACTGCTGCAAAGGATCCAACAGAAATAAGGTGAGCCTGACAGGTTTAAGGAACTATTCTTTAACTTGAGTGAAAAAACTAGACAATAGGTTACAAAACATTCTAAAACAGTAGAAATAAGGCACATACAATGTTCCCGCCTAGAAAAACATAGACCTTCTGTAGTGTGTGTGTTGTGCCTCACACAGCAAAACTCCAGAAAATGATGCTCTTTCTGAGGAAATTGCACTATATGTAGATTTTTTCATTTATATCAAATTTCTTATTCAACAACTACTTTATCATGTGCCTACTATGTATGTGGCCTTGTGCAATGTTTGAGGAATTATTCAAAGAATAGTGAAGAGAAGGTTCTGACAGTTTAGTGGGCAGGTGGCCCAGGAAATAAATGAACACATTGCAACTTGATAAGTGCTATATGATGGGCCTTGAATAAAGTTTGAAGGAAGTGCAAAGAAAAGGACTTCATGTGGCCTTGAAGGAAAGACTTTACCCAGGAAATGACTGAAACTGGATCCTGAGTGGTAGTTTACTAAATAAAGAAGAGATGGGACTATGCAGTGAGGGCCGACCTGATAATAAAGTCTATACTTCACATGTGCGATTTTATAGAATATTGAATTTAGCATTTGAAGGTGGTGTTATTTAGTATTAAATGGGGAATTCTCCGTAAGCAATTCTCATAGAGAATTTATAAGAGGGGTAAAGTTAAGGGGGAGGGAGTGCAGAGAAGAGCAGAAAGGATTGATCCCCATAAGCCATGCGTTTGTGGAACTCTTTAATGCAGAGGGTTTCCTTACAAAATCTTATTTCATCCTCACCCTAGCCTTATGAACTAAGAAAGGCAGGTGCAGGGTATTATTTCCCCCATTTCATGGTTGAGAAAACTGAGACATGAAGAGATTAGGTAACTTGCCTAAGGTCAAACAATTGCTTCTCGTCTCAATCAACTGAGACTAGGGCACAGATCTCTCAACCCCTCAGTGGAGCTCAGCTCCGCTAGACCCCACTGCCTCCAGGCAAATACACACACTTGGCTTTCCTTTTGTTTCAATACAGATTTTCTGGAAAATCTCAAGGAAAGGTTATGTATTTGCTTTTCCCTAAGAAAGACGTGTGTGTACAACACACACACACACACACACAAGATTTTGCATGTATTTTCAGGGAAGTCATAGAACCTATCCATACTTCATAAAAGGCTATCCTGGACAGCTAACCCATACATCCTATAATTGTGAATGAGGATTTCAAGGAGCAAAACATCTCAACTTCCATAAGTGGATTCTATAAGTGCAAAATCATTTCAGTGTCAACCCAGGCTCCTAGCTTGGTGGGAATCTCAGTGAGATAGTTCAGTTGCTGCAGCTAGAGTCCTTCTTCACTGACTATACAGAGGTTCATCATCAAGATCTCAGACCTGTGCAGTACTCTTCAATGGGTAGTCTGATTTCCAAACATAAGGAATCTAGATACTATAGAAATGGAGGACTCTGTTAGAAATAATATCTAAAAAATAATATCTAGTAAAAAAAGAATATTTTGTTATAAAAATTTTAATTTATGTATTATTGCACTGGGTAAATAAACCTAAGATTCACTCTGATTCACACTCACATTATATTTCTAGACTAAAGTTAAAAGCATAATCAGTTTTTAGATTCTAATTTATTAGGAATCCTTTCTACTTTTAAAATTTGCTTAAAAGAAAAAAAAGTACTCCACAGAGTTTAACCAAGTGAATTTTAGGGAGGCTTTCAGTATTTTAAAGGTACAAAAGTGAAGTTAAGCAGCCAATTTCGTTCCCTTGATCTTTAACTGTTTTACCAGTGCTAGCACAAGGGACTCCAAACAGCTGTGACTACTACCCACAAGTGTTCAAAACTTAGTTTTGACTTGTGAAAACAAAAACACCATCAACATCATTTGGGAGAAAGCACGACCTTCTTTCAGGAGAGGAAGCTTTCTTCAGCAAAGAAAACTCAGCTGAATCCTGAGGTCCCTGAGGTTCGCGTGCGGGCCATGTCTGTGAGATTCACATTCAGAGGAAACTGGAATCCCAGTATTTGCCCTTCCCCATGCCACTAAGAATTTCTCATCCACCCCCCCACCCCCATTTCCAGTCTCACTTTAACACAGAGTTCTTCCTGAATTTTCTGTTCATGTAATACCAGAAATATTACTTAACATGTGAAAGGAAAAAAATAATCTACATGTTTTAATTTAATGTATTATTTTCACTGATAGACTGTGAACCTTTGAACTTCTTATTATGTCATCATATTGAACTTCTGAACTTTTCCTGAGAGCCTATAAACCTGAAAGTGAAAGCTGCGTGAAATTGTTTTCCGAGGCCTCCCTGGGTGTCTGTAAGGTGGTAGTGTGCTCTTGATTAAACAGCAACAGAGCTAGGCATGAAAATGTCCTATAAAAAGCACAGTTCTAAGTGTTTTCTGGGCCTTTTGGTCAGATATGTATCTTTTCTTTAGCCTCATTTTTTTTATCTCTAAAATTTAAGATATAATCTATCCTTTTCTAATTTGGCAGAACACATTTGGGAATTATACAAATTGATTCAAAGTGAAATCCATAAAGGGCTTTGCACTCCTCAGAGATCTCCATGTAAATGCAATTATCTCATGGTTTGCTACAGGCACCCACCATGTGTCCAGTGTCACCAGGCTGATTGCATGCTATGGGAGCTGTATGGCATTTATAATGGCCTGTTGAAGTGAGTGTGCATTTGACATCTTTCAAATTCTTGCTTAAGTCCTGGCTCACAGAAACTCAGAGGGTCATGAACAGTTTTATTCACACTTCTTTATATTTCCAGCTTCACAGTAAAGTGCTCCTCGCCCTGAGGTTGACCTTTAACTTCAAAGCTAAAATCATTATGTAACTCAAAACAGCTAAACTGATATTGCAATGAATAGAAATAAAAGTCTTTAATTACCCTGGGAAGATTTAGAAGCAACCTTATTGAAGGAATACAGACACACACACACACACACACACACACACACACCCATACACATGTGTGGGTGTGTATTTGATTACATATATATATATATATTTAATGAATATGAAATGAGTTACATATATACCAGTGCTATACAGCAGATGGATTGTGGGGAAGCAAGAGTCTACTGTGGAGGCCAGTTTACTAGCCTGCTTTCTATATTGTAATTTAATAATTATCATATGATGTTCTAAATAAAGGGATGGTAAAACAGGTCTATCAGTATGATTAGGCACACATGAGCAGATGTTAACACACTTCTTTGCACTTCTAAGGTACTTACGAGAGATCTAGACAAAATGATTTTGGTGGATTTCTTGAATTGAACATAATATTGAACACTCATCTAGGCACAGAATAATTAATTGTTTTTCCAGAAGATTTGGCCCAGTCATACCAAATCAGATAAATATTGAATTGGAAAGGGCAAAAATAATATTTTGCTTAGAATTTACTAGTGACCATGTAAGTGCTTCATGATTGAAGAGTCTGAAGATTCACTTTAAATTCAACCACTATCTTCAATAAACAAATGTTTATTGAGTGTTGACTATTTGTTAGTGTGATTCTAAGACTAGAGGTATAGCCGACAAGAGCCTACCATCACAGGTCTTACATTCTTTTTTATTCATGCTGATCTGGGAATTAATGCATGGCAAAATACACTGAAAGTAGTAACTGCTAGTGACGTATCATTACATGTACTGAAATTTCACTATTATTGGTAATTTTATATCATCAAACTGAATTGAACAGGTTATTTATTTTTCATGGTATATCATAAAAATGTAAGAACAAGCATATAACCCTTCCTACTCAACTCAAGTAAGAGAACCTCATAACTTCTTATGTGTTCATTAAGAAATAGATCAGGATACTTAAGAGAAGTAGTAAGAGTAATTTAAAACTATAGTGTGGTGGTTTTTATTGAACAGCTTTTATCCAACTCCAAATCAATGAATGATATTTCTCAGTGACTTCACTTTCACTAAAGTAATGGGCCTGGAACTAGTACACTTCAAAGAGTGACTGTAGATAGCCATAGTCTGGGAGAGGGAGATGGGGATAACAGAGATACCACTTTGAGGGAGCAGACAAGTATAGGCTACAAAGCAAGGATATAGGGAGCAAAGAAGAAGCAAAGGATACTATGTTAGGGAGGTCAGATCCTGGCTAAAGAATACTCTGAAAAGGATCCAGAGAGAGAAAGAAAGATGATACTGTGGGAAATGCAAAAAAAAAACAATTTTTCTTACTTCACAGTTTTGCTTGGGGCTGTCTGTGAGGCTGTTGGTGTGAAAGTAAGAACAGAACTTTGGTCTCCAAAGAGAATCTTTTGGCCCAGAAGCAAAAAAGATTACAGCAATGACATCTAATAATTCTAAACATGGAATGCCTTTAAAGATTGCAAAGGTTAGATTTTGCCTTTTTTTTTAATTCTAGGTTTTTCATTTTTAAATAATAATTTAATAACACAGTTCATTGGCCCAGGAATGACAAGACTTTAGTCGTCATTAGACAAAGTCTAGCTGCATATAAACACTATCTATTCTCCTCCATGTTTTTTTATTTGTATGCAGTGTTGGCAGCCATGGACTATGATAAAGTGCATTTTTCTGCTTGGGTGGTTAGCCCTTTCATTTTTACAAGTGACAAAATAAAAATCTGCTGAAGAGTGAACATGCTGCTTTCACTGTGTCATCTCAGCCCTGCAGGTCATTTTATTATAAAAATGTAAAAATCCAGTCAATTTTATTTAATCAGCTGAAAAGGAAAAGTGTTTCCAGGTCATTAATCAAGTGCTCCTTCTCTGTGGGACTTGTCTCTTCAGAAACTGCCATATGAATCATTAATAAAGCTGGAAAGATTTTTTTTTTACCAGCATGTTTTTGAGAAACCTAGATGTTATTAATATAACAGAAGTAAAGTAATTTTAGGTCAACAAATAAACCCTTCGTTGCCATTGCCTCTAGATCTGTACCTATGTTATTAAAATCAGCTAATTCTTTACTTTCTAAACATTTAATTGTTGGAAATGTTGGAAATGATCAGCTGTTAGATTGTATATGATTATATATTCCATAATTACATGTTTTCCTGAATGTTACCTAACCTTATATTTACAGTAAACTTTTATTATGTGAATTGATCAAAACATAATGAGACAGTAAGAAGAGATAATTACTACTGTATCTGTAATAATAATAATGATAGTAATTAAACACAGCAAACTGCATTCACATAATGTCAAGCTTGTGCTTAAACCCATAAAAGCAAGTTGTGAAATAAAAGCTTGAAATACCCTCCTAGAGGAATTTTGCTGCTTGTGTTGACATTGTTCACAGGGCTTTATTTTTAAAAGGTGGTCTTCATATGCATGAAGAATTTTCTGGTGTTTGGTCAGCAATTATCATTCGTATTAGAGATCTCTTCTGATTAACCGTGTCCTTTTTTGGGAATCATACTTAGAATGAAGCCAAATAAGAGTCAACAGACAGGGGAGAAGGGAAAGAGGGACCACATTTCTGAAAGAATATGAATCACAACTCAAGGAAGTCAAGAATAAAGAACATTAACAAATATGCAATTGCGTTAAATAATCCCACAGTCTTTCAATTTATCCATTACTTTTTTGGATCAAACATATCCCAGGCACCATATTCTCTTCTTTTTCTCATTGTCAATATCTTAGTCCCTTTGGCCTAGACTAGTTGACTTATAGTGAAAGTGAAGATAGCTCAGTTGTGTCCCACTCTTTGCGGAACCCATGGACTGTAGCCCACCGGACTCCTCTGTCTATGGAATTCTCCAGGCAAGAATTCTGGAGTGGGTTGCCATTCCCTTTTCCAGGGGATCTTCCTGACCCAGGAATTGAACCCAGGTCTCCTGCATTGCAGACAGATTCTTTACAGCCTGAGCCACCTTACAGTCTGAGCCCCCTTAACCATCCGAGCCACAGGGAAACATTTGACTTATAAATAACAGAAATTTATTTCTCACAGTTCCAGGGGCTTGGAAGTCCAGGATCAAAGCACTGGCAGATTTGGTGGGGTCTGGTGGAAACCCACTTCCTGGTTCATGGGCAGACGTCTTTCCACTGTTCCCTCGCATGGCAAAAGGAGCTCTCTGGATGCCTCTTCTCTATGGGCACTAATCCCATTCATGGGGATTCCACCTTCATGATCTAATCACCTCCCAGACGTCCCACTTCCAAATTCCATTATATTGGGGATTAGATTTCAACATATGAATTTTGTATAGACACAAGCAATCAGTCTATAGCATCACTGTAACACAATCATTCTGACATTTATAGAAAATCTTATTTGTATGTTCTTATCATTAAGTGATTTGTACTTTATATCAACTTACGGTGTTAATATTTAAGATTCAGATTTATCTACTTATGTTCAAACTCTCAAAATTTCCTGCCCCCCAAAATCTGGTACAGTGACTCCTTCATCCCATGTCTATGATTCAATATTTAATAAATATGCTCTTTATCTATATATAATTGTGTGCCAAACATATGAAGCTCCTGTTTCCCATTGTAACATCAGGTCTCATGATTATTTATATCACATGAACTTGTTATTCAAAGAAATCACTAGTCACACACATACTTAAAACATAAACATACACACTTCCTTACTGTTAAGTATATTTTGAGTCATTGTCAAGCAGTGCATAACTCAGATGCACTTTGGGGGAAATTTAAACAAAACAAATAACTTAATGATTTTTGTAATAATACAAACACATTAACAAAAAGAGCATATCTTTGCTTGGCACATATTGAAAGAAATTGTCTTTTCTGGTAAAATGACAATTTTTATCTAAAAGGTAAAAACATTTATATTTACTGAGTATTTTTACATCATTGAAAAATTTGTTTGCAGGTACCAAAACCAAATCATAGCAGTATACCTTAAATAAAATATAAATTAATATTAAAAATTATCTTATAAAATATGTAATGCTTGATTTATGTCATAGCAGCATATAGGAGAAACACCAAAACCAGTCATGCAGAGAAGGGTTTTGGGTCAGTCAAGCAGTCATGACTGATTGACTTTAGCACTGAATTGAGTCTTAAAGGACCCTAGGAGTCTGGTAGGAAAAATGGGTTGAGAAGCGGGAGAAGCAAACCCATTTCAGACATAGGGGATAACATAGTCAAAGGTCTAAAGTTTGGAAAATATGTAGCAGAGGGTTCAAGTGATGATGAAATTAAATGGTATATGAGTGTCTGGCATCAGGTACCTGATATACAATTTGTTGAATGAGTGAAGGAGATAAAAATAAATATATGGAATAGGAGAGAGTAAGAGATAAGGCTAGATAACACTAGGAGCCAGAGTACACATGTAATAAATACTATGATAATGGGTTTAGATTTCATTGTGAAAACTATGAGTTCATATTGAACAATTTCAAAAATATAAAAAGTTACTAGATTTTTATTTTAGAAAGCTCATCTTGATAACTGTATAGGAAACGGAATAGAGGAGGATTTGCTGAGCAAAATACATTAGGATTATAAATATTACCTGCTAGAGAACTGGAATCTAGGTTTCCTTAAAAACAAGCAGCTGTTATAACAAACTAGTGAATATAACATGAAATAAGTAGACTCACAGATATAAAGAACAAACTGGTGGTTACCAGTGGGGAAGGGTGGGGAGAGGCAATAAAGGAGTAGAGGAGTGGGAGGTACAGACTATTGGGCGTAATATGATATGGGAAATGTAGTGAAAATTTTGGAATAATGGTAAATGGAAAGTAACTTTTAAAAATTACATAAAATTTAAAAAAAATTTTAAAATACAAAAGAAGGCATTATCAACTTTTAGGGGAAAAGTGGCTACATAAACTGTTGAGTTAAAAGTAGTAGAACGAGAAACTGGAATCTAGGCAGATATTGGAGAAGGATATGGCAATTGGTTGCAGCATTCTTGCCTGAAAAATCCCATGGATAGAGGAGCCTGGCAGGCTACCATCGATTGCGTTGCAAAGAGTTGGACATAACTGAGCAACTAAGCATGCGCACATGCAGGCAGATATTGCATTTATTTGCATGTACTCTTCTCTCTTTATTCTTGGTCTCACAATTTTTTTTAAGCCTCTAGGCTAATGGGATAGTGATTATGTTCATGATTATATTTCTTCTTGCTTATGAATTTTGCATTATGATAAATGAGAAATTGTTTAAGGGAGGCTTTATTTGCTAAACATTTTCATAGTTGCTTATTTACAAGCCAGTAATTATTGATTCCATAAACTAAACTGAACTAATTACCCATAACAAGGTTGCATGAACTATTAGTCATTTGCTCAGCTATTTTGTATAGTTTCCCAATTCATTTTGCATCATTTTTGTATCTTCCTATCTATTAATCTAATGGAGTTTTAAATTATATTTATTGTTTATAATCTCATATAATATGCATTATCATAGACAAAACAATCTCCCATATTTATGTACTTCTTTCTAGAATCTACAAGCCTGAAATTTACCATGAGATTTGAAACGATGTCGGTAGACAGACATATATGTAATCTTTGCATTAATTTTGTACTAGTTTTTACATGTTGTTATTGTTCAGTTGCTGTCGTGTCTGACTCTTTGTGACCCCATGAACTGCAGCACACCAGGCTTCCCTGTCCTTCACCATCTCCCTGAGTTTGCTCTAACTCATGTCCATTGAGTAGACGATGCCATCCAACCATCTCATCCTCTGTCACCCGCTTCTCCTCCTGCCTAATTCTCCCCAGCATCAGGGTCTTTCCCAGTGAGTCAGTTCTTCACATCAGGTGGCCAAAGTATTGGAGCTTCATTGTAAACACCAGCCCTTCCAGTGAATATTCAGGACTGATTTCTTTAGGATTGACTGTTTTGATCTTCTTGTTCAAGGGACTCTCAAGAGTCTTCTCCAACACCACAGTTTGAAAGCATCAATTCTTTGGTGCTCAGCCTTCTTTATGGTGCAACTCTCACATCCACGCATGACTACTGGAAAAACCATAGCTTTGATCAGATGGACCTTTGTTGGCAAAGTGATGTCTTTGCTTTTTAATACTCTGTCTAGGTTTGTCATAGCTTTTCTTTCAAGGAACAAGGGTCTTTTATTTTTGTGGTTGCAGTCTCTGTACACAGTGATTTTGGAGCCCAAGAAAATGAAATCTGTCACTGTTTCCACTTTTTCCCCATCTATTTGCCTTGAAATGATGAGACAGGATGCCATGATATTTGTTTTTTGAATGTTGAGTTTTAAGCCAGCTTTTTTACTCTCCTGTGCTATAAGGGTGGTGTCATCTGCATATCTGAGGTTGTTGATATTTCTCCTGGCTATCTTGAGTCCAGCATGTGAGTCATACAGCCCAGCATTTTGCATGATGTATTCTGCATATAAGTTAAATAAGTAGGGGTGACTGTCTACAGCCTTGACTTACTCCTTTCCCAAAATGAACCAGTCTGTTGATCCATGTCCAGTTTTTACGTGATGTGAAGTGAAGTGAAAGTTGCTCAGTCATGTCTGACTCGTTGCAACCCCATGGACTATACAGTCCGTGGAATTCTCCAAGCCAGAATACTGGAGTGGGTAGCCTTTCCCTTCTTCAGGGATGTTCCCAATCCAGGGATTGAACCCAGGTCTCCTGCGTTGCAAGATGATTCTTTACCAGCTGAGCCACAAGGGAAGTCCAAGAATACTTTAGTGGGTAGCCTATCCCTTCTCTAGTGGATCTTCCTGACCCAGGAATCAACCCGGGGTCTCCTGGATTGGAGGTGGATTCTTTACCAACTGAGCTATCAGGAAAGCCCATGAAGGATTCTGACTGTTAATTAGGTGTTGGAGATGGGATAGAAATTTAAGAAGCATGGATTAAGAAGGAGTTTCTGTCTTTATGGAATTAATATTACTGGACAAATTCTTTTATTTTGACAAGGAGGAAAAGAGAGACAACTATGGAAGAAGAGAAAAGCACTATTTTTAAAATTTGTATCATGACTATTAAAAATTAAAAACAGAATAGTTTGAATCCTAGGATATGAATAATGTGAAGCTTTGATTAGCCAAAGAAAAAGTATCATTATAGTCAGAGTGTCTTATGGTGGTTGGAACAGAGAAATTACAGAAATGTGTCATGATGAATATTAAATATTAAATATATAAAGATGATGTGGGCTTGAGTCCAAACACTATTATTGAACTGAGGAGAGCTCTATATGAAGCAATGGAGCATAATATTATATTGGACAGTGATTAAATTCTGCATATAGCTGTGCATAATTTTAAACTATATTAGACTTTTAACTGTCATGATAAATTTCTTATGACAAAACTCGTATGACTATGTGCCTATACAACAATGATAAACCAGTGTTGTTAAGAAAAGCATTCTAATATGGACCTGCAATAAGTTGTTGTCTAATTTCTTTGGAAGTAAAATTGATCATTTATGGCAGTTTTAGTTTCATGAGAATGTCCTTTTAATTTCAATCATATGTTTAATCATGGAGTAGAATTTTCTTCTTTTAATTCATGGTTTGTTCCTACTCATTTTATTTCATGATCAACCACATAATCATGTGTTACAAGCCCCCGGACACCCTGGTATCTTTCTCAACTACTGTGTTCTTCACTCAGCCCTAGATACTACTGCTGCCTCATCTACTCTGTGGTGCTTCAGAACACTGGGAATTAGGGAATGTGGGAATTAGGGTGATTTATTGAAGCATAAATTTATGGTTTTGGTTTCAACTAGGCTCTGTATTTGGGATGAATATTAAATTTACCTATAAATTATTTCCCAATCAACTGCTTCGAAGTCTCTGCTCCAAACTCTTTGCTACTTCTTTTGAATAATAATATAAAAACAAACAATAACAAAACTCTTAATAATTGACTATTTTTTATTGAAAAGACATCTGTATGGAATTGTTTAATTTCCATTCCCTCCACTTGAAATTTTTTCTTTATTTGATTTGATCCCAGTGTCTTCCACCTTCCTCCTCAGTGCGTAGGGTTCATGGCAGGCTAGAAAGTATCCTCTCAGGTGGTTTTACTTTCAAATATTATCTATGGACAAGAGATAATGTTGTTGTCCAGTCATTAACTCATATCTGACTCTTTGTGACCCCATGGCCTGTATATAGCATGCCACACTCCTCTGTGCTCCACTGTCTTCTGGAGTTTGCTCAAATTCATATCCATCGAGTCAGTACTGCTATCTAACCATCTCATCCTTTGCTGCCCTCTTCTCTTTGTGCCTTCAAGACTTCCAGCATCAATCTTTCCAAAGACTGGAAAATACTTCCAGTATTTTCAAATGATTCAGCTCTTGATTTGATCCCAGGGTCTTTCAGCCTCTTCCTCAGTGGTTAGGGTTCATGGCAGGTTACAAAGTATTCTCTGAGGTTAAAATAAATAAATAAATAAATAAATCCAAATATTAGCTATGGGCAAGAGACAATAGCACTTTATTAAACTAACTTAATACGTAGTCATGTATGGATGTGAGAGTTGGACTGTGAAGAAAGCTGAGCGCCGAAAAATTGATGTTTTTGAACTGTGGTGTTGGGGAAGATTCTTGAGAGTCGCTTGGATTGCAAGGAGATCCAACCAGTCCATTCTAAAGGAGATCAGTCCTGGGTGTTCTTTGGAAGGAATGATGCTAAAGCTGAAACTCCAGTACTTTGGCCACCTCATGCGAAGAGTTGACTCATTGGAAAAGACTCTGATGCTGGGAGGGATTTGGGGCAGGAGGAGAAGGGGACGACAGAGAATGAGATGGCTGGATGGCATCACTGAATCGATGGACGTGAGTTTGAGTGAACTTGGGAGTTGGTGATGGACAGGGAGGCCTGGCATGCTGTGCAATTCATAGGGTCGCAAAGAGTCAGACACAACTGAGCAACTGAACTGAACTGAATACATATTTCAGCTTAAAATTATGTAACATGTAATGTGAAATGATACTCTTTGTGGTTATTTTTAAAGTCACTCACTAGTGTCTGACTCTTTGTGACTGTAGCCCACCAGGCTCCTCTGTCCATGTATGCTCCAGGCCAGAATACTGGGGTGGGTAGCCGTTTCCTTCTCCAGGGGATCTTCCCAACCCAGGGATCCAACCCAGGTCTCCTGCATTTGGATCTATACATTCCATGGGGTCACAGAGTCAGACATGACCGAGTGACTTTCACTTTCACTTTGTGGTTATGTATATGTTCAAAAGAATATGCTTAAGGCTTTATATTTTAGCAAAAGACTGAAAAAAATCAAATAACCACATGTAGGGCACTGGCTGTACATATTAAGGTAAATCCATAGCGTAAAATATGTGCAGCTGTAAAAAGGACCAAGGAATATCTCCAAGTCTTAATATGAAATAATCTGAGGATAGACTTAGGTGAAAAAATAAAAGTGAAGACTTAAGATATGTAACTATGGAAGGAGAGAAATATTAATGTAGATAGGCATTCCATTCCTTTCATTTTCAAAATAAAATGAAAGACTGCATTAGAATGTAATAAAAATTATTGCTTATGGAAAAGAGAGAGGGATTCAGGGCAGAAAAGGCAAGATGAAATAAAGACCTTTGTATATACATCATGTTGTTTTTTGTTTTGGAATCTTTTGTATTTTATGTAATTTTATATAATTAAAGACAAAAATACAAGCAATCTTTAAAAATTGAAATCCAACTTAAATGAACTTAATTGTATATCAAGTTGTCAAAACCACAACTTAAAAGAATTACTTCAAAGTATTTTAAATGCTCAGTATGTGATCTTTACAGTTTAGTGAGCTATAAGTACAAATAGAGGCAAAAGCAAAAATTAAAAATGCTTTCTTTCTTAGGTAATTCCCTAAAGTGCTATCCAGTGGTTGGGACTCTAGGCTTCCACTGTCTGGAAAGGGGTTGGATCCTTGTTGGAGAATTAAGATCCTATGACGCTTGTGGTATGACCACCCCCTCCAAAAGAAAAAAAGGCAAAAAACCCTGTCTTAGGCTTGTTAGTCTTATTGTTAGTATGTTGATTTAAAAGTATCAGAGGTAAAATCTAGAAAAAAGGGTAATGTAAATTATGTAAATGCAATTAGAAACCAATATTTTCAGTGTAAAATAATGGGAACACTATAAAGAATCATATTCTTTATTCTTTGTCACCACTGATTATTATTTATAGTCCTTTGTTTGAATTAGTGTTGAGAGAACTAATAATAAACTTTTAATTATAATAAAATTATTTAGAAATAGAAAACTCTGTATAGACGCATAGTTAAAATGTAATTATAAAATTATAATATACATATTTTATAGTTTTTTTGTTACAGATGCAAATTTCTTAGTTCTATCTTCCACAAGTGCCAAGTACTGAGAAGGATATAAGTAGAGTAAGTTAAAAATCAAAATAAATTTTAAGAGTGGCGCGAACCTGGCCCAGGGTGCACACGCAGGGCTGGAGGGGGCGGATGAAAAAAAAAATCAAAATAAATTTTAAAAAGACTTTGGTGAAAACATATCTATACTGTTATTAATCTATAGAATTTCCCCCTAATTAAAAACTTAGGCACATTATTTGGCCATAAAAATAATAAAAATCAAACTCAGAGATACAGAGAATAGATTGGTGGTTGCCAGAGTCGGGGAGTGGAAGGTTCGTGAAATGGGTGAAGAGGGCAAAGGGTACAGATTTCTAGTTATAAATATATAAGTCATGGAGATGTAGCATACAGGATGACAACTATAGTTACTAATACTGTATTGCATATTTGAAAATTGTTGAGAGTAAACCTTGAAAGTTCTCATCGTAAAAAATAAATTTGTAAAACTATGTATAGTGACAGATGTTAACTAGACTTGTTATGATCATTTCGCAATACATACAACTATCAAACCATTATGTTTTACACTGGTTCCCAGGTGGTGCTAGTGGTAAAGAATCTGCCTGCAGTGCAGGAGACCCAGGTTCAGTCCACGGATTGGAAAGATTGCCTGGAGAAGGAAATGGCAACCCACTCTAGTATTCTTGCCTGGAAAATTCCATGGATGGGGGATCCTGATGGGCTACAGTCCATGGGGTCACAAAGAGTCGGACACAACTTAGCGACTAAACAACAATAAAATGTTTTACACCTGAAAATAATATAATGTGGTATGTCAATTATACCTCAAAGAAAAACACTCTTAATCATATACTCTTATAATTAAAATTAACTTTGGGTGAACTTATTTCTTGATTTGCTACATTTTGCAACTCCTGACTGTAATTGATTTCAGATTGCAGTTAGTATAAATTACTGAGTACTTTTTCCCCAGAAATTTTAAGTTGGTACAGTCCAGTACAGATATTATGCAAACCATAGTGCAAGCCACATATGTAATTCTAAATCATATTGAAGCCACTTTTTAAAAAAAGGTAGAAGCCAACAGGTAAAATTAATTTTAACAACACATTTTGTTTAGCCTTCTACATACAAAATATTATCATTTCTATGTGTATTCCTTATAAAATATTGAGATATTTTACAGTCTTTTAAAAAACTACTAAGTCTTCACTATATGTATTTTACCTTTCTGGTAATTCTCATTTCAGATTAGCTGCATTTCCAGTACTGAAAAACCATGTATATCATGGCTACTCTATTGGACAGCAAAGTATAAACTATAAATCAGACTGTAGTAAAACATGGCAAAACTCTGATACAACCGATAGAATAAAAGTTTACATTAGTATAGTGAAATATAAGCCCTAGTGAAAACATACAAGTATTCCTTATTTTTCAGATTAGTCAAATCGACTATTTGAGTAATTATAGACACACTAAGAAGGGCTTCCCAGGTGGTACAGAGGTAAAAGAACTTGCCTGCCAATGCAGGAGATGCAAGAGACATGGGTTCAATCCCTGGGTCAGGAAGATCCTATGGAACAGGAAATGGCAACCCACTCTAGTGTTCTTGCTTGGAAAATTCCAGGGATGGAGGAGCCTGTTGGGTTATAGTCCATGGGATCACAAAGAGTCAGACACAACTGAGAGCTTGTGCACAGGCACAGAAACACTAAGAAACCAAATTTTCTTTCCTCTGTAACAATTGATTATTTATTACAATCATTGGCCTGAATAAATGTGACATGAGTAGTAATGAACTTCTTTTGATTCTTATAAAATTGCTTGCATTTATTTAGAGTAAGAAACCTGTAAAATATTTAAAGATGGTTCTATGAAATCTATGGAAAAGAGAGAGAAAAATTTGAGATGAATTGACTTGATGAATTGACTTCTAAATTTTAAGTAACTAGCATGAATTCACAGGGTGAGAAGAAGCCTAGCAGGAGTTGGTATAACAACAGCTAGCAGGTTCTGAGTGGTTGGCTAGCTGATGCCATTGAATGCCTGCAGCACTTGGTAATATGGATGCAAGTCACACCCTCATTTTACCAAGGAGGTCACTAAGAGGGATGAAGTAATTTGCACAATGCTATACAGGCAAAGTACTGCTTCTGGAGCTTTGGTCCTAATCATAATGACACTTGTTGTTTAGTGCTAAGTCGTGTTCGACTCTTGGAAACCCAATTGACTGAAGCAACTGAGGCTTCTCTGTCTTTTATTATCTCCTGGAGTTTGCTCAAACTCATGTCCATTGAGTTGGTGATGCCACCAACCATCTCATCCTCTGTTGCCCCCTTCTCCTCCTGCCCTCAATCTTTCCAGCATCAGAGTCTTTTCCAGTGGGTTGGCTCTTTGCATCAAGTGGCCAAATTATTGGAGCTTCAGCTTCAGCATCAGTCCTTCCAATGAATATTCAGGGTTGATTTCCTTTAGGATTGACTGGTTTGACCTCCTTGTGGTCCAAGGGACTCTCAAGAGTCTACTCCAGCACCATAGTTCTAAAGCATCAATTCTTTGGCATTCAGTCTTCTTTATGGTCTAACTTTATGCTCTAACTCTAGCATCCGTACATGAGTACCAGAAAAACCATAGCCTTGACTATGGTAATGATACTTTTGGTAATGGTACTATATGGTAATGATACTATATTGTAATGATAAAATTAGGTTGTATGAGATAATGTAACATCTAAATGTGAAGTTCTTATTCAAACCCATCACTCTATTCCAGTACACATCAATACAAACTAAAATTTCATTAGATAATAATGAGAACATCTTGTCTCTAAGTTACTATTTGAAATATTAAAAAATCACTCCAATATTTTTGACTTTGCCATTGCAGTGCAGCAAGCAAATTGAATGTAATTTATTTGCCAAAGGGCATTTCTTCATGATTAAATTGGGAATCCTGATTGTTATCTTTTTGTTCACTCAAGTGGAAGTGTTCTTTCCTCTGCCTACTCTCAGCCCAAATATTCTAATTGCTGTGTTAATTTCTGGCTAACTGTTTTCGAGGTCAGGGTTAAGTGCTAAACTTTTAAAGTCTGGAAGCTTTGGCCTGTAGCTGCTGCCGTGGAAATAAAATTCTAAGACAGCTAAAAGTGTACATAGAAGCACAGGAGAAAAGCAAACCCCTGCTGCTGCTAAGTCACTTCAGTCGTGTCCGACTCTCTGCGACCCCGTAGGCGGCAGCCCACCAGGCTCCATCCCTGGGATTCTCCAGGCAAGAACACTGGAGTGGGTGGACATTTCCTTCTCCAATGCATGAAAGTGAAAAGTGAAAGGGAAGTCGTTCAGTCGTGTCCGATTCTTAGCGACCCCATGAACTGCAGCCTACCAGGCTCCTCCATCCATGGGATTTTCCAGGCAAGAGTCCTGGAGTGGGGTGCCATTGCCTTCTCCGAAGAAAACCCCTACTGGGGTATATTAGAACAGATATATACAAACAGCTAAGACTAACTCCGATAATAAAGTTTTCTTACATTTTTACTTTCCCTCATTTTTTGTGTTTCTAAAAAGCCTTTTTCATGGATACATATACTAGAGAAAAAACTGAAAATATCTAATATCTATTGTGAACTCTTGAGACTGACATTTCTGTTGTTTGGACTTCACTGAAGGTCCTCATTAGACCTCCTCCTCCTATGATAATCTTGCCCCCGTGATTGTTAGAGAATTCTTTGTCGCCGGCATCATAGAATTAGTTTGTGAGCAGTTTACTTCTTTGAATGTTTCGGGTTCTTTCTCAGCATTTAACAGAACAAAGATCTGTGGACATCAACAGGCCACCCCTCCCCTTCAGCCTGCCGGATACACCATGAGGCATCAGTTGTTTTCAAACTCCCCTCCCCTCACTGGACCGTGGAGGAGCTGGCTGTCACCAGGAGGTCCCTTTCCCATCTGCAGGAGCAAACAGCCGAGAACTGGCATTTCAAGAACGAATGCTTTTCTCTGATTCCCTGCCTGTGTTATGGGAGAGTGTAACCTGACCTTCATTTCCATTCACAGCTCATGGAGCTTCCTACACTGCAGATTAGTGGTGCCTGGGATCATTGGGTTCTCTCAGCCTATACTCATCCAGGTTGCTCCATCTTCTAGCATTTGAATCCTAAAAGAGCATATTCCCTTAGGACTTAACTTCAGTCACACCAAGCCTATGTAACATCCAACACAGAAGGACCACAGACACTGCAATGTGAACGCATTTCTATCTTTTGTTATTATGAGTGTGAATGAATCAAAGAGCAGTGATATAATGATGTGTGATCTGTTAACTTTTGAAATATGGTAGCTCAGTGGTAAAGAATCTGCCTGCCAATTCAGGAGATTTGGGTTCGATCCCTGATTTGGAAATATCCTCTGGAGAAGGAAATGGCATCCCATTCCAATATTCTTGCCTGGAGAAATCCCATGGACAGAGGAGCCTGGTGGGCTATAGTCCATGGGGTCATAGGAGTCAGACACCACTTTATGACTAAACCACCAGAAGGAATGTCAGAGAAGAGAGATCACTTTGAGGTCAGAATAGTTGAGGAAGATATACTCTCCATCGACATGCACCTTTTCTAATAGCCACAGCATCATGATACATCCCAGCAGGCTGTAAACTTCTGGGTAGAGACTCCCAGTGACTAATTCCATGTCTCTGCTGTTTCCCAGCTATCAATAGAGTATTTTCAGTCAACCATAGTACTTATTATTTAAGTGGTAAATGATACCTTTCCAGTTCTGAGTTTTATAATTTATCCTACTTGTCATAATCTATATTTACAGATTATTTAAACAACAATCAACAATGAGTTCTTCAGAATATGCGCTTTTATTCTGCCTTTTAAAATAAATAGATGTGTATGTACTCATTTGCACATATGCCACTTGTTCCCCTCTGCTGCCATTTCCATGACAGCAGCACGCAGGACTGTTTTTTCAGTGATTATATTCTGATGGGAAAACAGCCAAACAAAAACTGTCAGCTATTTCATATACCTTCTAAAGCTATTTTGAAATACAAATTAACATTTAATGTGAAGATCTATAAATATGGGTGAGTAATGTGTTATAAACGTGCATTTTATTTTCTTAGCTTTTCTAAGCTTCTGGCAAAATAGACTGAAATTTCTGCTTAATCTTTTTTTAAGGTGGGTTAGATGGCTTTATGGCATTGATACGTGGATTGAATCATAATAAACTGAAATGTCTAGTAATTAAAATAAACAAAGGAAAGGGCATAGAAGGAGCATGATGACACCCCTCCCATTTATATTATCTGTTGAAAGAGTTACATTTTAATTAAGCTCTTTCTTGACTTATGAACTGGGAGAAGATTTTCTATTGAAAAAAAAAAATAGCCAGCTCACCATTCAGGGTCTTAAAGTTCTCATAGCTCAGCTTCTGACAACACTAGTGTCAACTGGAGAGTGCCTTGTCTTTGTTCTTTTTGGATGTGGGAGAGGCAAGTTTCTGACAGAGACAAGTTTCAATGTTCTATTTGTCATTTTAGCCTTTCAATGGGTATAATTTATAAATAGAAAATCATTAATATGCTGAGTAGTTTAAAGAGCTTTTAAAACCACTTGAGAATGGTATAAGGAGGCTGTTCTTGTTTTCTTGCTGTGAAAAAGAAATGAGGGGAAAATATTAGTCACTGGCATGTTGCAAGAGATATCATGAACTTTTTATGTTCTCTTCAAATGGATAGGTTGTTCCATTGCAAAGAGGTGGGGGATCTATCATTCCTAGGACATATAATGAAACACAATTCTCTGGTTTCTGATAAATAATCCTTTTATGTTTTTCATAAAATTTAATGTTTTCAGATAAGGTGGCATAACTAACATTTAATGACCTATATAATTTATGAGTGCCTGTTCTTCCATTCATAACATTGTAGTGGTATATTCACATATATATTTATACTGGGAAAATCATTTATGTTTTTGGTTCAATGCTAAGTGTTAATAATGTGACCGTGTTGATTGTGAAGAAGATGCTGTACTTTTCTGTAGTGAAAATTATAGGTGTAATTCCAGGGACACTAGTAGAGGTGACTTTGACTTTCTCTAGAGAATAACTGTGGCTTCTTAGGAACTCAGATTTCTTTGTCTAGTGTGATTCTTTATCTGTGTGTTATCAACAATTTCTAAGTTTCCTGGCTATCTGATTTTGAAATGGATAAAAATCCATGAAATATATGAGAACACTTCTGAGTTCAGGATGGTATATTTAGTTCAGTTCAGTCGCTCAGTCATGTCCAACTCTTTGCAACCCTGTGGACTGCAGCACTCCAGGCCTCGCTGTCCATCACCAACTCCTGGAGCTTACTCTATCTCATGTCCATCGAGTCAGTGATGCCACCCAACCATCTCATACTCTGTTGTTCCCTTCTCCTCCTGCCTTCAATCTTTCCCAGCATCAGTGTCTTTTCAAATGAGTCAGTTCTTCCCATCAGGTGGCCAAAGTATTGGAGTTTCAGCTTCATCATCAGTCCTTCCAATGAATATTCAGGACTGATTTCCTTTAGGATGAGCTGGTTGAATCTCCTTGCTGTCCAAGGGACTCTCAAGAGTCTTCTCCAAGCCACAGTTCCAAAGCAACAATTCTTTGGCACTCAGCTTTCTTTATAGTCCAACTCTCACATCCATACATGACTACTGGGAAAACCATAGCTTTGAATAGACAGACCTTTGTTGGCAGCATAATATCTCTGCTTTTTAATATGCTTTCTAGGTTAAATTTTGTTAATTTTACCTCTTACTTCTTTCATCTTTTTGTCTCCATAGCACTACCTTAGCCTAATTTGCTAATGTTTCACTTCACTGGACTTCCAACACTCACTCTAACCCCATTCCAATCCATTCTCCACTATGTGCTAGAATGAGTTCATAATGCAAATCTGATCACATCACCCTCCATTTCCCCACCCCTTGATCAAAGATCTTCATTGATTTTCTTTTTTATCACTCTTGGGAAAAAGATCAACATCTCATAGATCCTACATGGGCTGATAGCTGGTTTGATCAGGTTTGCAGTACTCTTGCCTGGAAAATCCCATGGACGGAGGAGCCTGGTAGGCTGCAGTCCATGGGGTCTCTAAGAGTTGGACACGACTGAGTAACTTCACTTTCATGCATTGGAGAAGGAAATGGCAACCCACTCCAGTGTTCTTGCCTGGAGAATCCCAGGAACAGGGGAGCCTGGTGGGCTGCCGTCTATGGGGTTGCACAGAGTCGGACATGACTGAAGCGACTTAGCAGCAGCAGCAGCAGTCCTGAGTTTTACACACACACACATCCTTTTACCTATGTCCAGTCACACTGGGCTTCTTTTAGTTCATCTTTTTAGGGAAACCAGTAAATCCCATTCTTTCTTCCTAGAACACTTTTCCTTTTACTCTTTGTCTAGTTATCTCATAATCATTCATCCTTTAGCTCTAACAGGACTTTTCTCTGGCAAGTCTTCCCTCATCCCAGTTCCCTCTCATTAACTATTCTCATTCTTCAAAGCACATATCTGAATATATCATTATTCACTCAGCTCTGCAGCTATCTGATTCATGTCCACCTACCCGTCTGGCATTCTGTTACATAGGTTACAAGGTGAAAAAGCCATGCCCAACACCATTTTCTTCATCCAACATACCATGCTTTGTACGATAGTAGGAACAGAGTGGATATTTGTTGAATCAATGAATATATAACTGTGGATACATAAATAAGTGTTTGAATCAGAGGATCTATCTCTCAGAAGAAGGTTGACAGACAGATTTATTTTGGTGTGATTTTGGAGTAAGTTGTGCCATGAGACTCATTCTGAGATTTCTGGGAAGCACTGAGCATTTAGGTAAATAATTCAGCAGATCTTGTGGCAAGAGTTGTCCCCAGCACTAATGAGGAAGGAAGTCTGAATTCTCCAGAGACTAGGGATGAAAATTTGCTTAAAAGACCACCAAGAGAATTTTGAACATTGGTGTCTTTGGGAAGAGCCTTGATCATTTGGGATAGATGGATGAAAATCTAAAGCTGAACATTTGCACTGGAAGAGGGAGACTACAAGAGAGGAGTTGTTGCTGAGAGCATCTACCTGAACCGGAGAGTGGAAAACTTGAAACAGAAGAGCATAAATGCGTGTGTGTGTGTGTGTGTGTGTGTGTGTGTGTGTGTGTGTTAATGGGGGGTGTTTCCAAGGAGACAGGAATGGGCAGAATCTTGTTAAACTGGTAAGAGGATCTATTCATTTTTTTTTTTTTTTAGTTTCAAAGCCAAGAACAGGGTCAGAGAACTAGGAATAACAAAATGAAGAATCCAAATAGTAGAGTCTCCACTGTTTATTCATCTTAAAAGTCCTTCATATGATGGAATTTTCCTGATGATTTTCCCATGATACATGTGCCTTCAGAAAATTTATATTATCTGCAGTCCTAAAATTAAGGATAATGCATCTGAGGCTATGGAGTCAGTGAAAAAACATAACATTGTGATCAGCATAGGGGTAAAACCAAGTTACCAGTGGAAGTTCTTCCTCTGAGAGAAAGTGATATATGATAATTTCTACTCATACCAATAGAAATCTCTGAATCCCCATGAAAAAAGCGACCTACATTTTGGACACTGGAATATGTCTATTAGATATCATTATGACCGTTGGATGTGCTAGAAGGCCACTATTTTAGATTAGCATTAAGGGAGAGGGCTAGTATAGATAAATGCATTTGGAAATCACTAGAATGTACATAGGTGTTTAAAATAATGGTTCTAGATAGGCTCCTTTAAGAAAAGTATCAGTATATACTTGGGATAGAAGAGCAAGGAATGAGCTCTTCTTTGAGTGTTCACAGTCACTCAATTGTGTCTGACCCTTTGCAACCTCATGGACTGTATGTAGCCCATCAATCTCCTCTGTCCATGGTTTTCCAGGCAAAAATACTGGAGTGGGTTGCCATTTCCTACTCCAGGGGATCTTCTTAACCCAGGGATCAAGCCTACATCTTTCATGTTCCCTGCATTGGCAGGTGGATTCTTCCACTGTGCTATCTGGCAAGCTTACTCTCCCTTGTTATTCAGTTGCTCAATCATGTCCGACTCTTTGAGATCCTATGTATGGCAACACTCCAGGCCTCCCTGTCCTTCACCATCACCTGAAGTCTCAAACTCATGTCCATTGAGTTGGTGATGCCATCCAATCGTCTCATCCTTTATCACCCTCTTCTCTTCCTGCCTTCACTCTTTCCAAGCATCAGGGTCTTTTCCAATGAATTGACCCTTCACGTCAGGTGGCTGAAGGACTGGAGTTTCAGCTTCAGCATCAGTCCTTCCAGTGAATATGCAGGATTGATCTCCCTTAGAATTGACTGGTTTGATCCCCTTGCTATACAACGGGCTCTCAAGAGTCTTCTCCAACACCACAGTTCAAAAGCATCAATTCTTTGGTGCTCGGCCTTCTTTATGGTGGAACTCTAACATCCATACATGACCACTGGAAAAATCATAGCCTTGACTATACAGACCTTTGTCAGCAAAGTGATGCCTTTCTTTTTAATATGCTGTCTAGGTTATTAATTTCATAGCCGCAGTCACTGTCTGCAGTGATTTTGGAGCCCAAGAAAATAAAATCAATCACTGTTTCCATTGTTTCCCGATCTATTTTCCATGAAATGATGGCATTGAATGCCATGATCTTATTTTTTGAATATTGAGCTTTAAGCCAGATTTTTCACTCTTCTCTTTCACCTTCATCAAGAGGCTCTTTAGTTCCTCTTCACTTTCTGCCATAGGGTAGTGTCATCTGCATATCTAAGGTTACTGATATTTCTCTCTGCAATCTTGATTCCAACTTGTGCTTCATCCATCCTGGCATTTTGCATGATATACTCTGCATATAAGTTAAATAAGCAGGGTGGCAATAAACAGCCTTGAGGTCCTCCTTTCCCAGTTTTGCACCAGTCCATTGTTCCATGTCTGGTTCTAAGTGTTGCTTCTTGACCTGCATACAGATTTCTTAGGAGATAGGCAAGGTAGTCTGGTATTCCCATCTCTTTAAGAATTTTCCACAGTTAGTTGTGATCCAAACAGTCAAAGGCTTTAGTGTATTCAATTAAGTAGAAGTAGATGTTTTTCTGGAATTCCCTTGCTTTTTCTGTGATCCAATGAATGCTGGCAATTTGATCTCTGGTTCTTCTGCCTTTCCTAAATCCAGCTTGTACATCTAGAAGTTCTCAGTTCATGTACTATTGAAGTCTATCTTGAAGGATTTTGAGCATTACCTTGCTAGCATGTGAAATGAGTGCAACAGTGTAGTAGTTTGAACATTCTTTGTCATTACCATTCTTTGGGGTTGGAAGAGTTTAAAAGGAGGTCTGAGTTTTTGAAAAATGCCATTTGCAGCATCATGGATGGATCTGGAGATTATCATACCAAGTGAAGTAAGTCAGAAATAGAAAGATAAATATAAGATGATATCATTTAATTTTGGAATCTAAAATGATACAAGTGAACTTATTTACAAAATGGAAGCAGACTCATAGACATAAAAAAACAAATGCATGATTGCCAAAGGGGAAATGGAGTGGGAGAGGGATAAATTAGGAGTTTGGGATTAGGAGATACACACTACTATATATAAAATAGATAAATAGCAAGATCCTGTCCAAAGTAGAGCACAGGGAATTATATTCAGTATCATATAATAAACCATAATGAAAAGAATATGAAAAAGAATACATATATATGTATAACTGAATCACTTTTCTGTACACCAGAATCTTGCACAACATTGTAAATCAACTATACTCCAATTAAAAAAAAAGACTGAGAGAAATTTGTGAATGTGTAAGATGAGAAACAGGAAAAGGTAGTGCCACAGATGTCAAAAGAGAAGTACCATCAGTACAGAGACGGGTACCTGAGATGTGTCAACATGGATGCTAGCGATGGTCTGGAAAGAACTGTTTTGTTGTACTGATGAGGAGATATACTAGAATTGAGTAAGTGTGGAGGTCTTAGTCTGCTTGGGATTCTATTGCATAATATCATAGAGTGGGTAGCTTAAACACACACACACATACACACACACACACACAAATGTATTTCTCATAGTTCTGGAATCTGGGATGGTGCCTATGATTCAGTACTTGATAAGGCCTCTATTCCTGGCTTAAAAACAGAATAAACTGTCTTATCTCTGTGTCCTCACAGGACCTCTCCCTCAGTGAGAGAAAGAACAAATGAAAGGAAGAAAGAGATCTTTCTCTGTTCTGCTTATAAAGCCACTAATCTCATGATGAAGACTCAATCTAACCCGTCTCCCAAAAGCCCCATCTCCAAATTCTATAACACGGGATGTTAGGACTTCAGAATATGTACTTTTGGGGGACACAAACATTCCATTCTTAAAAATGGACAACTTATTTGAGATGTTTTACTAGGAAAGCAGATAATTTGAATATTGGATAGAGAGGGTATAGGAGTCAAGAGACAGTTTTTGATTTTACTTGTGTGTATGTTTGACATGCCAGTGGACTTAACCCAGGAGAAAATAAAGCATTAGATAATGTAGTAGAGATGAGGAGCCTTTGAGACAAAAGGAGTTGTCTCAGGGAGTGGAAAGTCTAACTTAAGCGTGGTAGGGTTGCTTGCAGTCTTGAATTTGCAGTTGAGGTTCAAATTGTCCCAGCTAAGACACTAATTTAAAGTGAAACTAATCAATAAACCCAGCTGCCTGGCTTTTACTTTCAGCTCTGCTACATATTAGGCTAATACCTTGGCAAATACCTAGTCTCAGTTTCCTCAAATGTAATATGGGAATAATAATAATGAAAAATAGCGGTCTGTCTCATATGGTTTGGCTTCCTAGAGTATCCTACCGGTGGCTAATCATAAAGACTGAAACTCATGTAACTTGGTGTCTGTTCTTTTGGTAAAGCCTCAGTGGGCATTGGCCAGTACTCTTGGCTAACCTGATTTCTCTTTGTAGATCATTCCCTGAGCACCTGCTGAGTCCACCCTGTGGCTTGAACCAGCAATCTACTCAGAGCCCTTTGGTGGCGGTGGTAGTAGGGGGGAGTGTGTCAACTTGTTCTTCTTTGGTGGGCCAGTCAGGCTAGCTGGCTTTCCACTCAGGATTCTTGTCTAACGGGAGCTAACAGAGATTATGGAATATTCTAGATCAGAGTTCTCTTTAACTGTCCATGATGCTTCTCTCTCTGATTGAGGCTAGGCCACTGGAAACTGAACCCTTCCCTGAGCCCCAAAGCTGTTAGTATGCACCGAGTTTTCTCCGTATTCAGCTCCACTCATCCAAACGACCTGATCTTGTCAGGCCAAATCCTTCCTTCACCTCCTCTTCACACAGTTTCCCTTAGGGAAGACTCTCTATCCAACCTAAGATCCTTTTGTTTTCATTTCCCACCTCTTAGCCTTCTTTTCCTATCTCCTCTAAGCTTTAATGATGGACTCTACCCAAAAGGAGAACACATTGAGTATTGTATTAATGGATCACAGGAGAAGAGAACTGAAAGAACCAGGAAATCTGACCTCAGGACAGAAATCTAGATTGGAAAGTTATGATTGTGCTGTGTTATTCTGTTTGTTCAAATGACTATCCCTGAGTATTTTCTCAGTTGTCTTCCCAATTTCTTCTGTAAAGCAGCCTCATCTCAATCTTGGCAAATGGATGCTTAAAGTAAACTATAGATCGTAAGAGTTGGTGAGTATCTAGAAAAATGCAAAAGGGAAGCAAATTGGTTTTTTGAAACGAGTCGCCAGTCCAGGTTCGATGCACGATACTGGATGCTTGGGGCTGGTGCACTGGGACGACCCAGAGGGAGGGTATGGGGAGGGAGGAGGGAGGAGGGTTCAGGATGGGGAACACAGGTATACCTGTGGCGGATTCATTTCGATATTTGGCAAAACTAATACAATATTGTAAAGTTTAAAAATAAAATAAAATTAAAAAAAAAAAAAAACTTCTGAAAAGAAAAAGACCAAAAAAAAAAAAAATTACTGCTGTTAATTCAACTAAAACTTACAGATCACTTAACTGTGTACTGAGCAAAACAAAAGGTGATGGGGATACAAATACACATAAAATATTGTCTCTACCAGAATGTAGTACATATCCTAGAAGGGTCAGGGGAAGGTGCCAAGGGCACTACAGAATGTGGCAGAGGGATGCCTTGGGTGGTTGTGTAAGACGAATGTGTGCAGAGTCCACCGAAGGGTTATCCTAACAGAATATGGGGTACAGGTTCAATCCTATTCTAACCTATCAGTTAAGCAAATTAGGTCTGTCTACTCTGATCCAGTTTAATACATCTCCCTAATAATTGAACATGTGCTTAAACCCACCAATACCTAGACACATAAAGTATATAACTAATGCAATATTTGGCAGAGTTATACACACTTCCTAAGATTGTCATCATAAAATAAATCAGCCCAATCAATGCTGGTGCATAATAAACGAAAGAAAGTTTTATTTATTTTTTCATTAAGTACACTGTTCTTACCTGAAGGTATATGTGTTTTCCTGGTGTTTTGACTTTTGCTAACCATACAGTATTAGAAAACTGGACTTTACTTGGAAGATTTAAAACAGCCTATATTGACTATTAATTGTAAAAAACACATAGGCACAGACACAGGCACACACAAAGGTAGTTTTGCAAAGTGGACATGGGCCAAGATAATTTTAAATTAGGCAGCATCACTTGCTGGCTGTGTTTTAAAAAATAATGTGATTTTCATGTGTGAGTGTAGCTGTATCTGTGTGAGAGAGTATGTGTTTAACAAGCCAAGGTGTTTTTTTTGGTTTTTTTTTTTTAACTTTTTGATTAACATTAGTCAGGATTTTAACATTAGCAGCTCTTAAGACTGATTATGCTTTGGACACCTTAGGATGTCAATCCTCTCCTCAGGCAGTCTGATGTATACCAGGGAGCCAAGAGGAAATACCTTGATTATAAAGTTATCCAGGTTATTTTCAAATAATTGCAAGTAAACAGGAAGCAATGAACTGACATTCTCAAATATTAAAAAAAAATGTAGTCCTATTGTTTCTGTGATTTGCAAAGTTACTATAGCAATTACAGCTTGTTTATTCAAGGGCTGCTTAATTTCTACAAGCAGACTTTCCTTTCTGCTTGATGAGTGTTTTCTTCTACCTTTGGCCGTACCAAGTAATTTTGTAGTCAGCCCTTACGAAGTAAAGGCATGTCATAAAATAGAGTCTGTGCTTATCATGCAGGGCTAGACTATTCACCAAATCCTGTCTCTCTTGAAAGAGGATGCACCTGCTGTTAAGGTCAGATGGCTTAATTTATAATGGGGGAAAAAAGCCTGTGGAATTTAGTCTAAGTGATGGCTCACCATCTCCCCGGTGTTTAATGCCTGTCTGGGAGATGATATTGACATTGCTGCTAGGTATGCAAGTTTATCTGTGACAGGAAGTCAGGACACAGAAAACCACACTGGAACACTGTACTTAGTCTTGACTATTTAATCACAAGAATGAGGTATATGATCTTCAAAAAAGTCTTGGAAGATCAACAAATATTATTAAGAACCAAACTTCTAAGGATATAAACATTTAAAATCTTTAGTCACAGGAGATAGACTCTTGTTATTAAAAAAAAAAAAAAAGACATGGTGTTCAGGTGAAAATAAAGTACTAGCATGCATCTCTGGTTGCTCAGGATCCAGTACACTGCTGAAACTATCAACCTGCAGGTTCATTCTGCCCAGTTCTTGACTAAACTGAAGCATCCAATACAAATATTGGGATCTCCAGTTATACCACTCAGTAGGCATCTGGAGCAATCAGGTCTGGTAAACGTAGAGGAGCCCAGAACTTCTTCAGCCTGCTTCCTGCTATTTATTTAATATTCCACTTCTACTAGGCTTAATCTGTTTGAATATGCCCGGGTTTCTAGCCCAGTATTGGTTTTCTCTACAGATCCTTGCTGCAAATTTGAGTTTTATCCTGAATCCCAATTAAGTAGTCTCTTGTTCGGTTGCTCAGTCATGTCCGACTCTTTGTGACCCCATGGACTGCAGCACACCAGGCTTCCCTGACCTTTACCATCTCCCAGAGCTTGCTCAAACTCATGTTCATTGAGTCAGTGATGCCATCCAACCATCTCATCCTCTGTTGTCCCCTTCTCCTCCTACCTTCAGTCTTTCCTAGCATCAGGGTCTTTTCCAATGAGTCGGCTCTTCACATCAGGTGGCCAAAGTATTGCAGCTTCGGCCTCAGCATCAGTCTCTCTAATGAATATTCAGGATTTATTTCCTTTAGAATTGACTGGTTTGATCTCCTTGCAGTCCAAGGGACTTTCAAGAGTCTTCTCCAACACTGCAGTTCAAAAGCATCAATTCCTCGGCACTCAGTCTTCTTTATGATCCAACTCTCACATCCATACATAGCTACTAGAAAAACCATAGCTTTGACTATATGGACATTTTTTGGCAAAGTAATGTCCCAGTGTTTTAATATACTGTCTAGGTTTGTCATAGCTATTCTTCCAAGGAGCAAGCGTCTTTTATTTATTTATTTTTTTAAATTTTATTTTATTTTTAAACTTTAAATAATTGTATTAGTTTTGCCAAATATAAAAATGAATCTGCCACAGGTATACATGTGTTCCCCATCCTGAACCCTCCTCCCTCCTCCCTCCCCGTACCATCCCTCTGGGTCGTCCCAGTGCACTAGCCCCAAGCATCCAGTATCGTGTATCGAATCTGGACTGGCAACTCGTTTCTTACATGATATTTTACATGTTTCAATGTCATTCTCCCAAATCTTCCCACCCTCTCCCTCTCCCACAGAGTCCATAAGACTATTCTATAATTTCATGGATGCAGTCACCGTCTGCAGTGATATGCAACCCCATGGATTTTAGTCCACCAGGCTCTAGTGTCCATTGGGATTCTCCTGGCAAGAATACTGGAGTGGGTTTCCATGCTCTCCTCCAGGGGATCTTCCCAATCCAGGGATCAAATACAGGTATCCTGCATTGCAGGCAGATTCTTTACTGTCTGAGCCACCAGGAAAGCCCAATTAGTCTCTACTTTAAATAGTATTAAACTTTTCTAAATTTCTTCTTCTCCACTGTAAACTGGAGATGATCATAGTACTAATATTTCTACCTCATATGTTCTGAGAAATAGATGAAGCATCTACTTCTGCTTCATTGACTACTCTAAAACCTTGGACTGTGTGTATCACAAAAAGCTGTGGAAAATTCTTATAGAGATGGAAATACAAGACCACCTTATGTGCCTTCTGAGAAACCTGTATGCAGATCATGAAGCAACAGTTAGAACTGGACATGGAACAATAGGCTGGTTCAAAATGGGAAAGCAGTATGTCAAGGCTGTTTATTGTCACCCTGCTTGTTTAACTTATATGCATAGTACATCATGAGAAACTGTGGGCTGGAGGAAGCACAAGCTGGAATCAAGATTGCCAGAAGAATTATCAATGACCTCAGATATGCAGGTGACACCACCTTTATGGCAGAAAATGAAGAATAACTAAAGAGCTTCTTGATGAAATTAAAAGAGGAGAGTGAAAAATTTGGTTTAAAACTCAGCATTCAAAAAACGAAGATGATGGCATCTGGTTCCATCTCTTCATGGCAAATAGATGGGAAAACAATGAAAATAGTGAAATACTTTGTTTTTCAGGGCTTCAAAATCACTGCAGATGGTGACTTCAGCCTTGAAAGTAAAAGACATTTGCTCCTTGGAAGAAAAGCTATGACCAACCTAGATGGCATATTAAAAAGCAGAGACAGTACATTGCCAACAAAGGTCAGTAGTCAAAGCTATGTTTTTTCCAGTAGTCATGTATGGATGTGAGAGTTGGATCATAAAGAAAGCTGAGTGCTAAAGATGCTTTTGAACTGTGGTGTTGGAGAAGACACTTGAAAGTCCCTGGGACTGCAAGGAGATCCAACCAGTCAATCCTAAAGGAAATCAATCCTGAATATTCATTGGTACTGATGCTGAATCTCCAATTCTTTGGCCACCTGATGTAAAGAGATGATTCATTGGAAAAGACCCTGATCCTGAGAAAGATTGAAGTCAGGAAGAGAACGGGACAACAGAAGAGGAGGTGGTTGGATGGTATCACCAGCTCAATGGACATGAGTTTGAGCAAGCAGTAGGAGATGGTGAAGAACAGGGAAGACTGGTGTGTTGCAGTCCATGGGGTCACAAAGAGTCGGACATGACTGAACAACTGAACACAAATGTAGTATAAATTACACAGTAATTGTCTAAGTTATTCTCTTCTGTAAAGGCTTCATATGACTCTCACTGAAGTCTGATTCAGCTTCTTCACCACAGCACACAAAGGAGGAAACTGTTGGGTAAGTAGGAGGTCTACTTTATACAAAGACATTTGAGTCATTTTGGATGGACAAGAGGTTTCAGTGGTATTGTACCACCATTCTTATAAAGTATGAGTGAAGTACAAAAATGTTTGTTTCCTTTGACAGTGGAATCATTCTTTTATATTTTACATTCCTCTAACTCATACTGAATCTGGAATAGCAGGAAAAATAAATATGACACTATTGACAGCCTGATATAATGTTGAATAGAACAATAAGTTCGACTGGCTTTTTCCATAAGATATAATGGAAAAACCTGAAGGAACTTTTTGGCCATCCCAATAAATTGTTTATAAATTATATATAAATAGTTATGCTTGGGATCTATATGATTTAAACTTAGGATAATGTTGTAATCAAAGAACCCCATTTCATCAGCCACCTCCTCCTTCTGCTATCTCCAAAAGAAAGAGGCAGTTTCATTTTTTAATTGCACATCTCAAGGATCCTGTTGGTAATTTCTGGTAACAACGCTCTACCTTCTACTCTCTCGCCATTTTTTTCTTTTTCTTTTTTTGCACTTCTGGCACATTCTCCCTAGATCAAGTTGCTACAGTTCCACAGGAATGCAATGCCTTTACTCTATTTGCCTTCCCTTGTTTTAGCTCCCCCTCTTTGCATAGATTGTCACTACTTATTTTGGCATAGCTATTTTTCCATTATTTTGCCTCTTGGGTTCTGCCTTTCCCTGTCCATTCTATCAGTCTTTGTCATCAAAATCTAGTATGTGGTTTGACAAAGATTCATGCTGAGGTCACAAGGCCAAGCAAGTGTGATTAGGGATAGCCAGGCTACTAACCTCAGTACTAAGAGTTTATCTAGTCTAGTAGACAATGAGGGGAGATGTTTGGAGGGTGGGAAAAATGGGAAGAAATGAAAATGTCTGTGAGAATTGACATCACCACCACATCAATGATTTTTAGTCTGTATATTATTAATATTAGCTTTTAGTCTGTATATCATTAAAATTGATGGCTATAAGGTGGGAATTAATATTTTATTTTTACAGGTGAATAAATAGAAAATTTACATTATTAGCTGATGGAAACTCAACTAATATTTTTTCAAGTTTTGTTCAATTCTGTGGCTTTTGCTTTTTCCTCTTGTTTTGAAGTTTCAGGTTTGTGATACTCAAGATTAGGTTAGAAGAGTTGTTATGTAAGCACTGTATTCTATCAACCTATCATATTATTCTACTATATAAGGACGTGTTCTAGACAATCTCAGAACTGTATTTACTTTATTTTACTTGTGAGAAAACTGCCAAATAAAATATTTGTGCCAAAGTAAAAATAATGGAAACAAATGAATAAAATTTAACACAGTTGATCAGGAGCTCTTTTATTCCTTGAGCAAAGGGAATTTCTTGTTAGAATGCAGGAAGATGTTATGAGAATCAAAGCAAGAAGCAGAGCCAGAGTGCCTGAAATCATAGGAGGCATTTTCTCTCTTTGTTTCTTCTATCTCTTTTGGGCTTTCAGTTCAGTCGCTCAGTTGTGTCCAACTCTGCAATCCCATGGATTGCAGCACACCAGGCTTCCCCATCCATCACCAACTCCCGGAGCTTGCTCAAACTCATGTCCATTGGGTCACTAATGCCAACTTTGGGTTTTACATGTCTCTTTTCAAGCCTCATGCATATGCCTCATTTTTATCTGTCCCCAAACTGACTTCTTGCTGTTCTCTGTGTGTATATCTTACCTTGTGCTAAGTTACTTCAGTTGTGTCTAACTCTTTGCGACCCTGAGGACGGTAGCCCACCAGGCTCCTCTGCTGGGGATTCTCCAGGCAACAATACTGGAGTGGATTGCTCTGCCCTCTTCCAGAGGATCTTCCCAACCCAGCCGTCTCTTCAGTCTCCTGCATTGGTACTTGACCATTAGTACCATGATAGCCTTCAGATGGTGTTGTCAGTCTTCCAGTAAGTATGCTGCTGCTGCTGCTGCTAAGTCACTTCAGTCGTGTCCGACTCTGTGTGACCCCAGAGATGGCAGGTCACCAGGCTCCCCTGTCCCTGGGATTCTCCAGGCAAGAACACTGGAGTGGGTTGCCATTGCCTTCTCCAATGCAGGAAAGTGAAAAGTGAAAGTGAAATCGCTGAGTCTTGTCTGCCTCTTAGTGACCCCATGGACTGCAGCCCACCAGGCTCCTCTGTCCATGGGATTTTCTAGGCAAGAGTACTGGAGTGGGGTGCCATTGCCTTCTCCCCAGTCAGTATAGCCTTTCAGCAAAAATTCACAACAATAAAAATCCCATTTCCTGGGTCTCGTTTTCAGATTCCTTGGTTGGGCAGTAGGGTTGGCTGAGTTCCTTTCAGTTGTTTACCCCAGCCCAAATGACTATGGCCTGTAGGCCAGAGACTTTTGCTAGATAACTGCTCCTTCTAAGCTGTGTGAACATGTTTCATTAAATAGTGTGGACAGAAATAAAATGATTGACAACACTTGTACAATAGTACAATGAAAGAATAAACATGTTTGTGAGAAACCAGGCAGCCCTCTGACCTAACTGAAACCCTGAATATCCATTTGGGCAATTTTAGTTGCAGTTGCCTGGCTAAATGTGCCATGCTTTATTAGTGAAAGTTCACTAAGAGAGTACCTTTTTGGTCATTGTGCACAGGAATGTCTTAGATTTCATGTTCTTTTCTGATAACTCAGAATTATTAACTGATGGAATTCAGTGATAGAAAATTTTTAGAAAGATCATTTATATTTGTCTTCTACCAGGAATTTTTATGGTCACTAATTGTGACAAATCTAAAATGCTACCACACTTGTACACTACCAAGTTAGCCTACCAGTTTCATTGGCGGTGGTAGAAGGCAAGAGACTCCTGGACCAAAGAACTTTACTACTTTAGGAAACAGCATAATCCAGAACGTCAGCACTTGCACTGGTTTTCTGAACCCCAGTTCCCATACGACACTGCAGGGAGAGAGATGACATCTGCGCATGCGGTGGCAGGTGCTGGAGGGGAGGCATTCTGAGCTTAGAGAACCCAACTCTTTTATGATAAGCAGCAAACCTAGATAGTGTATTAAAAAGCAGAGATATTACTTTGCCCACAAAGGTCTGTCTAGTCAAGGCTATGGTTTTTCCAGTGGTCATGTATGGATGTGAGAGTTGGACTGTGAAGAAAGCTGAGTGCCAAAGAATTGATGCTTTTGAACTGTGGTGCTGGAGAAGACTCTTGCAAGTCCCTTGGACTGCAAGGACATCCAACCAGTCCATCCTAAAGGAGATAAGTCCTGGGTGTTCATTGGAAGGACTGATGCTGAGGCTGAAACTCCAATACTTTGGCCACCTCCTGCGAAGAGTTGACTCATTGGAAAAGACTCTGATGCTGGGAGGGATTGGGGGCAGGAGGAGAAGGGGACGACAGAGGATGAGATGGCTGGATGGCATCACCGACTCGATGGACATGAGTTTGAGTGCACTCCGGGAGTTGGTGATGGACAGGGAGGCCTGATGTGCTGAGATTCATGGAGTTGCAGAGTCGGACACGACTGAGCAACTGAACTGAACTGAACTGAAGCCTAGTTGATCTAGAGGGCGATATTATCTTTATTATACAGGCCTGAAACAGACCTGCCTTTTTCCCTAGAAGGAAGTGCTATCTTTATTTTCAAGACTGTTTTCTATACAAATATTCCTGGAATATTTTTTAGAACAAAGCCAATTAATATCTCTACTTGTAAGACATATGACAAAATGAGAAGTCCATGGAGAATTGTCTTCTAACAACTATGGGACTGTAATTTTGAAAGAATCAGAAAGGTGCAAAATCATGTGAAACAATGGACAGAATATTTCAAATACTATGAAATAAATTGATGGTAGTTTTCATTCAATTAATTTCTAAGATCTTCTTCCTAGTCTGTAAAGATTTTATAACAACAAGTGGAAATTCAGATTTGAAGTTTTGCCAAAGGCTCAGCATTAAAGAATCCACCTGCAACAAAGGAGACTCAGGAGACATGGGTTCAATCCTGGGGTGGGGACTATCCCCTGGAGTAGGATATGCAACCCACTCCAGTATTCTTGCCTGGGAAATCCAATGGATTGAGGAGCCTGGTGGGCTACATTCCAAAGGGTCACAAAGAGTCAGACACAACTGAGCACATGTATGTTACTTAGTGGTTAAATGAGACCAGATTAATCTTGAAACAAGTCTCTAGTTCTTTAACAAAATCAGCTTTTGTTTTTCATTGATTTAATTTTATTTCCAAGACAAAATTTTATAGCATGGACGATAGGAAGCATTACTGATTTTACTTTCAGGGATTTAAATTAGGGCTGTACTTAATCCAAGGTAAGGAGCATTGGCTGCACTTTGATGGAGTAGCCGTGAAGAGATACCTCATGCCCAAGGTAAGAGAAACCCAAGTAAGATGGTAGGTGTTGCAAGAGGGCATCAGAGGGCAGACACACTGAAACCATACTCACAGAAAACTAGTCAATCTAATCACACTAGGACCACAGCCTTGTCTAACTCAATGAAACTAAGCCATGCCCATGGGGAAACCCAAGATGGGTGGGTCATGGTGGAGAGATCTGACAGAATGTGGTCCACTGGAGAAGGGAATGGCAAACCACTTCAGTATTCATGCTTTGAGAACGCCATGAACAGTATGAAAAGGCAAAATGATAGGATACTGAAAGAGAAACTCCCCAGGTCAGTAGGTGCCCAATATGCTACTGGAGATCAGTGGAGAAATAACGCCAGAAAGAATGAAGGGATGGACCCAAAGCAAAAAATAATACCCAGCTGTGGATGTGACTGGTGATAGAAGCAAGGTCCGATGCTGTAAAGAGCAATATTGCATAGGAACCTGGAATGTCAGGTCCATGAATCAAGGCAAATTGGAAGTGGTCAAACAAGAGATGGCAAGAGTGAATGTCAACATTCTAGGAATAAGCGAACTGAAATGGACTGAAATGGGTGAATTTAACTCAGATGACCATTATATCTACTACTGTGGGCAGGAATCCCTCAGAAGAAATGGAGTAGCCATCATGATCAACAAAAGAGTCTGAAATGCAGTACTTGGATGCAATCTCAAAAACGACAGAATGATCTCTGTTCGTTTCCAAGGCAAATCATTCAGTATCACAGTAATCCAAGTCTATGCCCCAACCAGTAACGCTGAAGAAGCTGAAGTTGAACGGTTCTATGAAGACCTACAAGACCTTTTAGAACTAACACCCAAAAAAGATGTCTTTTTCATTATAGGGGACTGGAATGCAAAAGTAGGAAGTCAAGAAACACCTGAAGTAACAGGCAAATTTGGCCTTGGAATACAGAATGAAGCAGGGCAAAGACTAATAGAGTTTTGCCAAGAAAATTCACTGGTCATAACAAACACCCTCTTCCAACAACACAAGAGAAGACTCTATACATGGACATCACCAGATGGTCAACACTGAAATCACATTGATTATATTCTTTGCAGCCAAAGATGGAGAAGCTCTATCCAGTCAGCAAAAACAAGACCAGGAGCTGACTGTGGCTCAGACCGTGAACTCCTTATTACCAAATTCAGACTTAAATTGAAGAAAGTAGGGAAAACCACTAGACCATTCAGGTATGACCTAAATCAAATCCCTTATGATTATACAGTGGAAGTGAGAAATAGATTTAAGGGCCTAGATCTGATAGATAGAGTGCCTGATGAGTTATGGAATGAGGTTCATGACATTGTACAGGAGACAGGGATCAAGACCATCCCCATGGAAAAGAAATGCAAAAAAGCAAAATGGCTGTCTGGGGAGGCCTTACAAATAGCTGTGAAAAGAAGAGAAGTGAAAAGCAAAGGAGAAAAGGAGAGATATAAACATCTGAATGCAGAGTTCCAAAGAATAGCAAGAAGAGATAAGGAAGCCTTCTTCAGCGATCAGTGCAAAGAAATAGAGGAAAACAACAAAATGGGAAAGACTAGAGATCTCTTCAAGAAAATCAGAGATACCAAAGGAACATTTCATGCAAAGATGGGCTTGATAAAGGACAGAAATGGTATGGACCTAACAGAAGCAGAAGATATTAAGAAAAGATGGCAAGAATACACAGAAGAACTGTACAAAAAAGATCTTCACGACCCAGACAATCACGATGGTGTGATCACTGACCTACAGCCAGACATCCTGGAATGTGAAGTCAAGTGGGCCTTAGAAAGCATCACTACGAACAAAGCTAGTGGAAGTGATGAAATTCCAGTTGAGCTATTCCAAATGCTGAAAGATGATGCTATGAAAGTTCTGCACTCAATACACCAGCAAATTTGGAAAATCCAGCAGTGGCCACAGGACTGGCAAAGGTCAGTTTTCATTGCAATCCCAAAGAAAGGCAATGCCAACGAATGCTCAAACTACTGCACAATTGCACTCATGTCACACGCTAGTAAAGTAATGCTCAAAATTCTCCAAGCCAGGCTTCAGCAATATGTGAACCGTGAACTTCCTAATGTTCAAGCTGGTTTTAGAAAAGGCAGAGGAACCAGAGATCAAATTGCCAATATTTGCTGGATCATGGAAAAAGCAAGAGAGTTCCAGAAAAGCATCTATTTCTGCTTTATTGACTATGCCAAAGCCTTTGACTGTGTGGATCACAATAAACTGTGGAAAATTCTGAAAGAGATGGGAATACCAGACCACCTGATCTGCCTCTTGAGAATTTGTATGCAGATCAGGAAGCAACAGTTAGAACTGAACATGGAACAACAGACTGGTTCCAAATAGGAAAAGGAGTTCATCAAGGCTGTATATTGTCACCCTGTTTATTTAACTTATATGCAGAGTACATCATAAGAAACGCTGGACTGGAAGAAGCACAAGCTGGAATCAAGATTGCCAGGAGAAATATCAATAACCTCAGATATGCAGATGACACCACCCTTATGGCAGAAAGTGAAGAGGAACCAAAAAGCCTCTTGATGAAAGTGAAAGTGGAGAGTGAAAAAATTGGCTTAAAGCTCAACATTCAGAAAACGAAGATCATGGCATCCGGTCCCATCACTTCATGAGAAATAGATGGGGAAACAGTGGAAACAGTGTCAGACTTTATTTTTCTGGGCTCCAAAATCACTGCAGATGGTGACTGCAGCCATGAAATTAAAAGACGCTTACTCTTTGGAATGAAAGTTATGATCAACCTAGATAGCATATTCAAAAGCAGACACGTTAATTTGCCAACAAAGGTTCGTCTAGTCAAGGCTATGGTTTTTCCTGTGGTCATGTATGGATGTGAGAGTTGGACTGTGAAGCAGGCTGAGCATCGAAGAATTGATGCTTTTGAAGTGTGGTGTTGGAGAAGACTCTTGAGAGTCCCTTGGACTGAAAGGAGATCCAACCAGTCCATTCTGAAGGAGATCAGCCCTGGGATTTCTTTGGAAGGAATGATGCTAAAGCTGAAACTGCAGTACTTTGGCCACCTCATGCAAAGAGTTGACTCATTGGAAAAGACTCTGATGGTGGGAGGGATTGGGGGCAAGAGGAGAAGGGGACGACAGAGGACGAGATGGCTGGATGACATCACTGATTGGATGGACGTGAATCTGAGTGAACTCCAGGAGTTGGTGATGGACAGGGAGGCCTGGCGTTCTGCTATTCATGGGGTCACAAAGAGTCAGACACACTGAGCAACTCTTCTGATCTGATCTAATCCTTTAAAATTGGAGTTCTTATCAGTTTTTGGCTCATAAATGTTTATGTTGTAAATTAGTCAGAATATATATATATATATATATAAATGAAAAAATGACAATACTTTCTTTAATGATTATATTTCATAGAATTCATTGCATATATCCACAAAGTTTGGAACCTCACAGCAACCTGAGAGATAGGGCAGACATTTTTTTCTTTTTCTTTGAGGATTGAGGAAGAAAGCAGGGTGTTAAGTGGTCTAAATGCCCAAGTCCACAGGACTGATTAGAGACCTAAATTGAAAGTTTCCTTACTTCTAGTCTGTTTCTCTTTCTACCACCTTGCAGTATCCTTCCATCAGAAGCGCAGTGAAAGTGGAAACTAAATTATACACAGGAACAAAGAGAATGTTCCTGTAATCAGGGTCTGAAACACATTTGTTCAACAGCATGTGGAAAAGTTGGTTGAATTCATGGAAACTTCACTTGAAGAGACTCAAGAATATAATCTCCCTTCCTCACAGAAAACCTACTGAGAAAATGATTCTTTATACTCCATAGATCCAAATAATGAAAAATACCAGAAGAACTCACTGTGATTTCTATTCAGACTTAAAATAAGGGGCTAGCAAAAGGTTGCAGAACAGCCATCCTGTAGTTTTAACATAAAGGTTTAGGGACTTTGAGCAGACGACCAGAGCTTTCCAAGAGGTTTTTGAAGTAGTACCATGGTTTTTACTAATCATTTTTACCCATGAAACTTGTCAGGAAAAAGGTGCAAATTGTTTTGGTATCCCTGAATCTTTAATATTATTAATTGCAGTCCTGAATATTTATTGGAAAAACTGATGCTGAAGCTGAAACTCCAATAGTATGGCCACGTGATGCGAACTGACTCATTTGAAAAGACCCTGATGCTGGGAAAGATTGAAGGCGGGAGGAGAAGGGAACAACCGAGGATGAGATGGTTGGATGGCATCACCGACTCAATGGACATGAGTTTGAGTAAATTCCAGGAGTTGGTGATGGACAGGGAGGCCTGGTGTGTTGCAGTCCATGGGGTCACAAAGAGTTGGACATGACTGAGCGACTGAACTGAACTGAACCTACAAGATATAAAATATACAACTATTTAGTAGTTAAACTGAAGTACTGAAAATTTTTTATTATGAATTGATATTTATGTTACTAAATTCAATAGCTAATCCTAAATAGTGAAATAGAGAAAGCTTTAATTAGAAAACAGAGTAATCAGAATACTTACTCTTTAAAATTAAATATGAGGCAACAAAAAATGGTTGGCTACATGTACCTATGAAAGTGTGTTACAATCAAAATTGTTTTGGGTTTTATGTGAAAGTGTTCATCTGATATTTTAAAAAATAAATTTACCAGATTATTTGTTTTATACCTCAAAAGGAAGAGAAAGCCAGACCTAAGCTTTAGGGGATAATTACATAACTAGATGGTAATCCTCTCTGGAAATAAAATGGTAGATGCTTTATGGTGACTGGATTCAGGACTTTAGAGCTGCAGTCCAGAGCAGCTCAGCTGAGAGACACAAAAGCAAAACCTGTTCTTTGGTGCCTGGGCAGTGGGTCTCTGGGAGGACAGGAACATGCTGAAAGGGAGCAGTGGATATCATGCTAGCTTTCTAATTTTTCCTCAGGTTGAGCTTTGACAGCTTGTCAGAAAAACTAGATACGATTTTATATTTCTTTTCTCATCTAATTATCACAGTAGCCTAGTGAGATAGATAGCATTCTTACTCTTGAATATACTGAAACTTCAGAGAATGAAAAAGTATGTGATGTGCTCAGGATCTGAAATTTAAATCCAGATCCAGTTCTTAATTCAAAATCCTCTATTGATTTCACTTCACTAGTACTTGGATTGAGACCTAACTCTGATCTTTTACGGGTCACATCTTTTTATTTTTTGGGTTACATCTTTTTATTTTTTAAATTTATGCTTAACATAAAGTCTTGACTCTGGAAAAGCCACAGTGACCAAAGGATTATTTTTTAAGTGGGGTGACATGATGTGTTTGAGTGTGTGTTTATATTTTTGTGCATGTGAATGAGACAGAGGGAACGAGAGATAATTTACTTTTCTTTTCAATTCTTCATTATGTGTTGTATTAATATCACTACTGATTTGATCTGGAATTACTATATGTCATGTGATTTAAAAATATCTGTTAAATGTTATATTAGTCAGCTCAGGTTGCTGTAACAATATGCTACAGACTGGGTAATCTAAATAATAAATTTATTTTCTCACAGTTCCGAAGGCTAGGAGTCCAAGATCAAGGTGTCATCAGGCTTGATTTCTGGTGAAGTTTCTCTTCCTAGCTTGTGAATGGCCACCTTCTTAATATGAACTCACATGACCTTTCCTGTGTGTATGTATACATGTGTGTAGAAATAGGTAGCTCAGTATGTACTTTTCTTCTTCTAACGACACCAGTCCTATTGAATTAAGGCCCAACCCTTAGGACTTCATTTAACCTTATACCTTCTTAAAGACCTTACGTCAAAAATCAGTTATATTGGAGGTATGAATTCAACATATGAATTTTGGTGAGATGTAATTCAGTCTATAACAATTGTGGGCTCTCAAATATTTACCAAGTGGATGGAAGAATACTATGGTGTGTGTATATTCATATATGTTGTTTTTATATAGAAGTTTGTGTTTGAAAAATCTAAGTAGATTTTAACATAAAAATGGAAATATGTGAAATTATTCTGAGATTCAAAAACAGTTTCAAACTCCACCATTGATACATAAACAGATAGTGTTCTTGCCTGGAGAATCCCAGAGACTGGGGAGCCTGGTGGGCTGCCATCTATGGGGTTGCACAGAGTCGGACACGACTGAAGCGACTTAGTAGTAGTAGCAGCAAACTTGGGCTACAAACAAACGCCATTTCAAACTTCCAAGAAAAGCTGAAAAATAGTTAGGATAAGAAATATGTATAAAATAACTTGAGAAGTTTTCTGATCCTAAATCTAAGACTTCTTGTGAGCACTCAGAAACTGTAATGCAATGAACATGTTATTTAAAGTGCATATAACTGTTAGCAAATGTTTAATAATTCTTTGTTGTCTTAATATTAAAAGTAAATTTCAAATATTTCAAACACATATATTTTCAAAATATATTTATCCTTTAGTATTGGTGTACTGCGGTACTTGAAAACTAGGCTTAGACTTGAACTTTTGGTACAGATCCTGAACTCTGGGTTCAGATCCTGATTTCAAGACTTACTAACTATGTAACCCTGGGGAATTTAATTAACTGTTCTGTGTTTTCCTTTTCTCACCTGTAAAGTGAGGATAATGTAAATACCGGTCTCTATGTTGTGAAAATTCAATGGGATAATCTTTGTTAAACACTTAAGAATAGTACCAGATTCAATAACTGTTGCTATTACTCTCCTCTAATGAGTATGTGTATTATTAGCTTTTCTGAACTGCTTAGAATTGGCTGGGGGAAGCAATTGAATTTGTAAAAGTTGCAGTTCTCTAAGTGTTATATACAGACTTCTACTTGAGACCCTTTCACTAAATCCTTGGGTCAAAATTCCTTTCCCAGTAACACTAGATATCCTTTGCCATTTTTGCTGTGTTGGCATTTTCCCCGATGAGACAAAAGTAATTCTGGGTGAAACTGCTGGTACCATAGTATGAAAGGCAGTGATGCCAAACTCTGTGGCCAGTTTCACTTAAGAATATCCTTGAGTTAGTTCTAATGAGGTGGATGAACCTAAAACCTATTATACAGAGTGAAATGAATCAGAAAGAGAAAGATAAATACCATATTCTAACACATATATACGGAATCTAGAAAAATGGTACTGAAGAACTCATTTACAGGGCAACAATGGAGAAACAGACATAGAGAATAGACTTATAGACATGGGGAGCGGGGAGGAGAGGGTGAGATGTATGGAAAAAGTAACATGGAAACTTATATTTCCATGTGTAAAATAGATAGCCAAGGGGAGTTTGCCCTATGGCTCAGGAAACTCAAACAGGGGCTCTGTATCAACGTAGAGGAGTGGGGTGGGGAAGGAGATGGGAGGGAGGTTCAAAAGGGAGGGGATATAGGTATACCTGTGGCTGATTTATGTTGAAGTTGGACAGAAAACAACAAAATTCTGTAAAGTCATTATCCTTCAATAAAAAATAAATAAATTTAAAAAAAATTAAAAAAGAATATCCTTGATGAAGGACTAAAAATTAATAATGTTAAATCTTTATCCTTAAAACTTTTTGTTTATACCTATGGCTGATGAGAGTTCCAGAAAAACATCTATTTCTGCTTTATTGACTATGCCAAAGCCTTTGACTGTGTGGATCACAATAAACTGTGGAAAATTCTGAAAGAGATGGGAATACCAGACCACCTGACCTGCCTCTTGAGAAACCTATATGCATGTCAGGAAGCAACAGTTAGAACTGGACATGGAACAACAGACTGGTTTCAAATAGGAAAAGGAGTCCATCAAGGCTGTATATTGTCACCCTGTTTATTTAACTTCTATGCAGAGTACATCATGAGAAACGCTGGGCTGGAAGAAGCACAAGCTGGAATCAAGATTGCCTCAGATATGCAGATGACACCACCCTTATGGCAGAAAGTGAAGAGGAACTAAAAAGCTTCTTGATGAAAGTGAAAGAGGAGAGTGAAAAAGTTGGCTTAAAGCTCAACATTCAGAAAACAAAGATCATGGTGTCCGGTCCCATCACTTCATTGGAAATAGATGGGGAAACAGTGGAAACAGTGGCAGACTTTATTTTTTGGGGCCCCAAAATCACTGCAGATGGTGACTGCAGCCATGAAATTAAAAGACGCTTACTCCTTGGAAGAAAAATTATGACCAACCTAGATAGCATATTGAAACGCAGAGACATTACTTTGCCAACAAATGTCTGTCTAGTCAAGGCTATGGTTTTTCCAGTAGTCATGTATGGATGTGAGAGTTGGACTGTGAAGAAAGCTGAGCGCCGAAGAATTGATGCTTTTTGAACTGTGGTGTTGGAGAAGACTCTTGAGAGTCCCTTGGACTGCAAGGAGATCCAACCAGTCCATTCTGAAGGACATCAGCCCTGGGTGTTCTTTGGAAGGAATGATGCTAAAGCTGAAACTCCAGTACTTTGGCCACCTCATGAGAAGAGGTGACTCACTGGAAAAGACTCTGATGCTGGGAGGGATTGGGGGCAGGAGGAGAAGGGGACGACAGAGGATGAGATGGCTGGATGGCATCACCAACTCGATGGACGTGAGTTTGAGTGAACTCTGGGAGTTGGTGATGGACAGGGAGGCCTGGCGTGCTGCGATTCATGGGGTCGCAAAGAGTCAGACAAGACTGAGCAACTGAACTGAACTGATATGATGGCTGATTTTTGGTGTATGGCAGAAACCAACACAATATTGTAAGCAATTATCCTTCAATTAAAAATAAGTAAAAAAATAGACAATCAATAGAGAACAAAACAAAAAGAACTTTTTATATTCTATGTGGCAAACTGAGAAATTCATGAAAAGTACTTCTGCTGCATACACTTTGAGAGTTCTTTTTGTGAAAATAATTTATGTGATAACAAGCTAAATTAGCCACTTTTCCTTTTTTTTTTTTTTTTCTTCCCTCTGGGAGTACCATTTATAGTTGAGAGAGCAACTGACAAACTATGGTTATGCAGACTTAGGTATCTACAGATACATTCTTGAAAACTAACAAAGTGAGTCTGCCATTTCAAGGAAAACGACTGAGAAGATTTGTTGCCGATGATAAAATTTGAGCTTTCAAACAAAAGTCTGAATTTAAAGCTTGAATCCCTGCCTTGGATTTGATCCATCTCAACACTTACAGACTTTTCTAATGTGATCTGTGGTGATATTTATGAATGGGATTTTTGGGAGTATTATATAATTAAATGTGTCAATATTTTTAGCATCTGTACAAGTCAGTGGACTTGTTTGTTTTTTAGTCTCTAAGTCATGTCTGACTCTTTTGCAACCCCATGGTCTGTAGCCCATCAGGCTCTTCTGTCCATCAGATTTCCCAATCAGGAGTACTGGAGTAGGTTGCCATTTCCTTTTCCAAGATATTCCTGAATCAGGGATCAAACCTGTGTCTCCTGCATTGGCAGGCAGATTCTTTACCAGTGAGCCACCAGGGAAACCCAAATGAGTGGACTGTTTTCCAAAGACCAGTTAATGGTGTTGCAATATCATGCTTGGTTAAAAGGTCTATTCAAAGTGAATAAAAATAGATGAATGACTTTAATAGACTAATGACTTTAATATAAAATAGTGTAAAAAGCTTTTCTAGGTCCATGCTAAAATCAACCATTAAGAAATTACCACAATTTGAGTTTTGGAGTAGTATCAATGAAAAATATACAGAATTATCTGAAGTGACTATAAGTATACTCCTCACTTTTCCAACTATGTATGTGTGTGAGACTAGATTTCATTCATACAATTCAAAAAAGTCAACATATTGAATCAGATTAAGTGTTGAAGCAGATGAGAGAATCTAGTTATCTTCTATGAGCCCAGACATTCAAATGATTCTTTAAAAAATTCCACTCTTCTCCCTAATTATTTTGTTTGGGAAAACATTTTTCAATAAATAATACGTCACTTATATTAACATATAGGTGGTACCTCCCTGGAGGTACAGTGGATAAGACTCCACCTGGCAATGCAGGGGACATGGGTTTGATCCCTGGTTTGGGGAGATTCCACATGCCATGGAGCAGCTCAGCCTGTGGACCACAACTACTGAGCCCGAGTGCTAGAGCCTGTGTTCCACAGCAAGAGAAGCCACTGAAATGAGAAGCCCGTGCACCACAATAAAATGTAGCCCCTTCATCACTGCAACTAGAGAAAGCCTGCACACAGCAACAAAGTCCCAGTACAAGAGTAAGTAAAAAAATATAGGTTTAGTACTATCACTTTTAAAGTAAAAAACATTAAAGTATTCTTGAGGGTCCCTTGGACTGCAAGGAGATCCAACCAGGCCATTCTAAAGGAGATCAGCTCTGGATGTTCTTTGGAAGGAATGACGCTAAAGCTGAAACTCCAATACTTTGGCCACCTCATGCAAAGAGTTGACTCATTGGAAAAGACTCAGATGCTGGAAGGGATTGGGGGCAGGAGGAGAAGGGGACGACAGAGGATGAGATGGCTGGATGGCCTCACTGACTCGATGGACATGAGTTTGAGTGAACTCCGGGAGTTGGTGATGGACAGGGAGGCCTGGCATGCTGCGATTCATGGGGTCGCATAGAGTCGGACACGACTGAGTGACTGAACTGAACTGAACTGAACAAAGACTCTTTGGGGTATTAAACAAATTTTAAAAGTAAAAGGCATTCTGAGAACAAAATCTGAACCTCTCCTGGAAGCTGGTGCCTTAGTGTGGACGATGGCTACTAGTTGATCTCACCTGTGTTGTTCTGCTGTGTTTTGTCATTTGCAGAGCCAGTCACTGCCTGCTAGTAATACATGCCAGATCTCAGTGGAAGATGTCCCATGGAAACTGACATATAGCTGGACTTACAGAACCTTAAAAGAGTAGATATATTTTTTTTAATCTTTACATCCATCAAAGCAGTCAATATTTACCATACCTGTTGTTCAGTTGTGCAGTTGTGTCCGACTCTTTGTGATCCCCATCAACTGTAGCACACCAGTTTGCTCAAGCTCGTGTCCATTGAGTTGGTGATGCCATCCAACCATCTCATTCTCTGTTGTCCCCTTCTCCTGCCTTCAGTCTTTCCAAGCATCTGGGTCTTTTCCAAGGAGTCAGCTTTTTGCATCATGTGGCCAAAGTATTGGAGCTTCAGCTTCAGCATCAGTCCTTCCAATGAATAATCAGGATTTATTTCCTTTAGGATTGACTGGTTTGATCTTCTTGTAGTCCAAGGAGCTCTCAAGAGTCTTCTCCAACACCACAGTACAAAAGCATCAATTCTTTGGCCATACCTCCCATACCTGTACATCCAACAAAACGTAAGCTCAAATATTGTAATGACTCAGTACTTTTTGTTGTTATCCTTATATAGCTGTCTGAACATTCTTGCACATCATGAAGATTCAGTTTTAAAATGTTAAATTAAGAAATCTACAAAAGACATTAATTAGGGGAAGTCTTTGTGGGGGCTTCTCCAGCATCAGTGTATTTCCCCTTTTAGAGAAAAAAATATTCTATCTCTGTGATTTTTATAAGTTGTATTGGAACATGTGTACTCTTTTTATCAATATACTTTGTAACTGAAAAATAAGGAGAAGGAGGTATTGGATGTTCAAAAATTTCTTCTGTGTTCCTCTTGCCCAGAAATTATGCTTGCTTATTATTGTCACAATTGTGCCTATCATAAATGAAGTAAGAAAGCTGTGATTGGAAACCACCTCTGAGCCAAAGACAGTGGTACTCCTCTCCCCGTATTGAGGCAGTCATCCAGCTTTGTTTCCACTTAACAGGTAAATTCTTTACTAGCTACCAATCCAAATGGCAGAGGGGTGCTAGACTGCTTCGTTGTCTAGAGAAATAAAATGAAATTCAGGTAGACAGTATTTCAGGTAACATCTGAACGTCTGGGATAGAAAATGAAGACATAGTTAACCCTCACTTGTATTTCACGTCTCAAAAAATCCATTTTGTTAGAAAGGAAAGAATCAAATTAAGGTATAAGATAGGAAGAGAAGTCACTTCCAACTTTTCCAGGTCCTAAAATGGTACTGCTATCTACTAAAAATATATAATGAATTTAATTTTTTTCAATAATTGTTTCGCTATTTTTATATCTATAAAGTTTTATTTGTTTTAAGAAGGACTAGTTCAATTTGTAAATACAGATTGAAAATATAAGTTTTTTTTCAATTGTACTTATGATCTTATTTTAGTTTATTTATATTCAATGAATCAAATTCATTGATTTGTGGTGTTTTTTAAGTCAAATTTACATTTTAAAAAATGAACAATTTTTTATTTTGTTCTGCATAGTCAAGACGTTGTCAGCAGAGGGAAGAAGTTTGAAATATGGCATTTGGAAGTAGCCCCTTCCAAAGTTGTCACTAACATTGTGTTTCAGATGGAAGGATCCTGGTGACAGGGTCTTACAGAGTAGGGGAATGCCCTGAGTCACAGTGCTTGGGGGGTTCTCCCAAGAAGGTCAGAGCACTCAGTGTGTAATAAGCAGGGGGCACTACAGCAGCCATTATCTTCCCTCCGACAGAGCGGCTCACTGACCTGGCATGCTGGCAAATGGAGAGGAAAACTCTGCTCTGAGATGTAAATGCCCCATCCAGGTCCCTCATGAATATCTTGTCTCCAGGATTCAAGCAAGTGACCTGGAAAACAAGGTTCCTCCCCAATCAAAATGACAGGCAGAGCTGGTTTCCTGTTAGGAAGACTATGAGGTGTGTAAAAAAATTATGATTTCTGAGGGGAAAAAAATGAGATGTCACACAGAGCAAAATATTACTTTCAAATGGTCCTCCACAGTTCTTTTGAATGGCAGCTGTTAAGAATTCAATTGTGTGTATGACATGCTGGAATCCAGAATGGAAGTTCTGTTGGGGGGCAGGAATGAATAGAAAATTTTGATTTAAATACTCATTTGAGAATATTTGAATATCTGTCATTCTTTAGAGTCTAAAGATTAATTCTTGAAAAAATAATTTCCATTAACAACATAAATTCTAACCTTGTCAAATTCTCTTATGTAATGCATCGGTGCTGAGAGGAATACTCTTGCCAAACTGTACCATTAAATATATAATCCTAGTTTATAGACAATGTTTTCCTCTAAAAGTTTTATTGGTTTATCAGTTATTTGGTTAGGGGGAAATCATTAAGATATGTTTACTTTGATGCCCAACAAAATAATCATGAATCATCTATTTTTTAAAATTATGAAAAATATTGAAATTATAAAAAACAGCATTATATATTTCAATGGAGGAGATGTCTAAAATTCATATGTGTGTGTGTGTTAGCCACTTAGTCATGTCTGACTCTGTGGCCCCATGGATTGTAGCCCACCAGGTGCCTCTGTCCATGGAATTCTCCAGGCAAGAATACTGGAGTGGGTTGCCATTTTCTTCTCCAGGGAATTCATATAGAAAATATCATTTCAAAATATTTTATTATATAATGCTAAATATAGTAAAACAATGCCTTAGAGTTTGGTTAAATTTTAAAAAGTATATTTATTTAAAATATTCTGCCTATTTCAAGTAATATATTTTCTGATTTTTTATAATAATTTATAAAACTGTAATTCAGTTAAGACAAATAAATGTTTCTACACTGTAATCAACTTGAAATAATTAGTCATCTATCAGATATGGCAGGCAAAGCACTTGTGTAAATCATAGCTAAGCCTCTTCCAAAGAGCCTCTTGATGAAAGTGAAAGAGGAGAGTGAAAAAGTTGACTTAAAGCTCAATATTCAGAAAACTAAGATCACAGCATCCGGTCCCATCACTTCATGGCAAATAGATGGGGAAACAGTGGAAACAGTGGCTTACTTTATTTTTGGGGGCACCAAAATCACTGCAGATGGTCACTGCAGCCATGAAATTAAAAGACACTTACTCTTTGGAAGGAAAGTTATGACCAACCTAGAAAGCATATTAACAAGCAGAGACATTACTTTGTCAACAAAGGTTCATCTAGTCAAGGCTATGATTTTTCCAGTAGTCATGTATGGATGTCAGAGTTGGACTATAAAGAAAGTTGAGCACTGAAGAATTGATGCTTTTGAACTGTGGTGTTGGAGAAGACTCTTGAGAGTCCCTTGGACTGCAAGGAGATCCAACCAGTCCATTCTGAAGGAGATCAGTCCTGGGTGTTCATTGGAAGGACTGATGTTGAAGGTGAAACTCCAGTACTTTGGCCACCTGATGCAAAGAGCTGACTCATTTGAAAAGACCCTGATGCTGGGAAAGATTGAGGGCAGGAGGAGAAGGGGACAACAGAGGATGAGATGGTTGGATGGCATCACCGACTCAGTGGACATGGGTTTGGGTAGACTCCGGCAGTTTGTGATCAGTAGGGAGGCCTGGTGTGATCCGGTTCATGGGGTTGCAGAGTCAGACACAACTGAGCAACTGAACTGAACTGAAGCCTCTTCTGCCTTCCAAAGAACAACATTTACACTTATACCCACCCATTAAAATAATATTTAAAAAGAGATTTTGGTATTTCTAGTTCATACACGTATAGAAATTGTTTCTTAGAAAAATAACATTTTAATGTGATTTAAAAATTTTTTGCAAATATGATGTATCAATCATTTAAAAATCCACTTTGGAGTTAAAATCAGGCTTCCCAGGTGGCTCAGCTCAGTGTTAAAGAATCCACCTGCCAAAGCAGGAGACACAGAAGACCTGAGTTTTATCCCTGGGTCAGGAAGACTCCTGTGGAGTAGGAGATGGCAACACACTCAAGTATTCTTGCCTGTAAAATTCCAGGGACAGAGGAGTTGGACAAGACTGAGTAACTGAACATCCATGCACAAAGTTAAACTCACTATCTAAAAGAGAAAATAGAAACAAATATTTTGGGACTTGTCACTAGGAATTGTATATACACACACACACACTTTACCCCTTGGTACTTCATTGTGAAATTTCTGTTGCTTTTGTTGAAGTTTTCTTTTATTTTTCACTTTGGTATTCAACATAATCTGAATGCAAATTTATTCAGTATTGTTATGATCTTTTTTCCCAGATTTTGGAATTATCTTCCAAAAGATTTGCTTATCATGTGGAAGTTTTCAGGCTCCACTATGGAGTCTGAAAAACCATGAAAAAGCCATGACTGGTTTTGATGTTTTGGAGTTGTTATGAGCCATTTTTGGAAAACTACAATTTAAATTTGCACACAGAGCTTAGACAGAATGAATATGTTAATGAGTTCCAGCCATGGATTGCACACTCAAATTATCATCAATTGTGCATGAAAATTTTCCAGGCTATTTGTTCTGAAAATAAGTACTAAATTATGCATTCAACTTAGATTCAGGCATAAAATAGGTTTTCACAAATATTTTCAGATGGCAATTTTTGTGTGTGCAAATACTATACAATCTTATATGGCCTTTTCATTTTACAACATTAAAATCAACATATGAGTGAATTCATTGACATAAAAGCACAGACATACTTTTTGCCACTCTTAAATTATACCACGGAATAATAAAATTCACTATTGTCTCTTAAAACTACCATAAGCTGTCTTCTATTCACTTCTGTGTTGCTATTGAATGTACCTTCAATCTAAGGAAACAACAGTTAAGCATTCATTTTTAGTAAGCATTATAGTAGCAAAATTGAGATTCTCTGAATTTTTCATTCAGATTTTGAAAGGACTTTAACTTGTTACAACTACATTTGTCTTCTTGATTTCTACAACAAAATAACAGATTTAGGTTAAAAGATAATTCTTATTTATAATTATAGCAAAATTTAATTGTTAGAAGAATAATAAGGCAAATTAGTGACTTACATTCTGTGGCCTAGCACTAAAAATTTCCTTATCCAAGATTGTTGATTTTACTAATGAACTTACTAATTCATCATTCAGTTCAGTTCAGTCTTCTCCAACACCACAGTTCAAAAGCATCAATTCTTCGGCACTCAGCTTTCTTTATAGCCCAACTCTCACATCCATACATGACCTCTGGAAAAACCATAGCCTTGACTAGACAGACCTTTGTTGGCAAAGTAATGTCTCTGCTTTTCAATATGTTATCTAGGTTGGTCATAACTTTTCTTCCAAGGAGTAAGCATCTTTTAATTTCATGGCTGCAGTCACCATCTGCAGTGATTTTGGAGCCCCCAAAATAAAGTCTGACACTGTTTCCACTGTTTCCCCATCTATTTGCCATGAAGTGATGGGACCAGATGCCATGATCTTAGTTTTCTGAATGTTGAGCTTTAAGCCAACTTTTTCACTCCCCTCTTTCACTTTCATCAAGAGGCTTTTTAATTCTTCTTCACTTTCTGCCATAAGGGTGGTGTCATCTGCATATCTGAGGCAATCTTGATTCCAGCTTGTGCTTCTTCCAGCCCATTCAGGTATGACCTAAATCAAATCCCTTATGATTATACAATGGGAGTGACAAATAGATTCAAGGGAGTAAATCTTATAGACAGAGTGCCTAAGCAACTATGAACAGTTCATAACATTTTATAGGAGGTAGTGATCAAAACCATCCCCAAGATAAAGAAAGGCAAAAAGGCAAAATGGTTTTCTTAAGAGGCCTTCAAAATAGCTGAAAAAAGAAAAGTGAAAGGCAAAGGAGAAAAGGAAAGATATATGCATCTGAATGTAAAGTCCCAAAGAATAGCAATGAGAGATAAGAAAGCCTTTTTAGGTGAACAGTGCAAAGAAATAGAGGAAAACAAAAGAATGGGAAAGACTAGAGATCTCGTCAAGAAAATTAGAGATACCAAGGGAACATTTCATGCAAAGATGGGCACAATAAAGGGCAGAAATGGTATGGACCTAACAGAAGCAGAAGATATTAAGAAAAGATGGCAAGAATACACAGAAGAACGTTACAAAAAAGATCTTCACAACCCAGATAATCACGATGGTATGATTGCTCACCTAGAGCCACACATCCTGGAGTACAAAGTCAGGTGTGCCTTAGGAAGCATCACTACTTACAAAGCTAGTGGAGGTGATGGAATTCCAGCTTAGCTATTTCAAGTCCTAAAAGATGATGCTGTTAAAGTGCTCCACTCAGAATCTCAACAAATTTGGGGCTTGTCCAAATTTGTTTACAAAATCCCACACAGGGGGCTTGTCTCCTGTGTGTAAGACATCCTATATGAGTGGCTTGACCCACTCATTCCCTGGGGTGAAAGTTCACCTGTGTGATCTCGTTTTTCCTCTGAGTCTCTTTCCCAGACCCAAGTCCCCTCAGCAGTGGCCACAGGACTGGAAAAGGTCAGTTCTCAGTCCAATCCTAGAGAAGGGCAATGCCAGTGAATGTTCAAAGTACTGCATAAATACACTCATTTTACATGCTAGCAAGGTAACACTCAAAATCCTTCAAGCTAGACTTCAACAGCATGTGAACTGAGAACTTCCAGATATATAGCCTGGATTTACAAAAGGCAGAGGAACCAGAGATCAAATTACCAACATCTGCTGGATCATAGAGGAAGCAAGAGAATTCCAGAAAAACATCTGCTTCATTGACTACACCAAAGCCCTTGACTGTGTGGATCACAACAAACTATGGAAAGTTCTTAAAGAGAGGGGAATACCACACCATCTTACCTGCCCCCTGCAAAACCTGTATGCAGGTCAAAAAGCAACAGTTAGAACTGGACATGGGACAACGGACTGCCTCAAAACTGGAAAAGGAGTTTATTAAGGCTGTATATTGTCACCCTGCTTATCTAACTTATATGTAGAATACATCATGTGAAATACCAGGCAGGATGAAGCACAAGCTGGAATCAAGATTGCCTGAAGAAACACCACTAACCTCAGGTACTCAGATGACACCAAGCTATGGCAGAAAGCGAGAAGAACTAGAGAGCCTCTTGATGAAAGTGAAAGAGGAAAGTGAAAAAGCTGGCTTAAATCTCAAAATTAAAAAAATGAAAATCATGGCATCTTGTCCCATCACTTCATGGCAGATAGATGGGGAAACAATGGAAACAGTGACTGATTTTATTCTCTTGGGCTCTAAAATCACTGTGGACAATGACTGCAGCCATGAAATTTAAAGACGCTTGCTCCTTGGAAGAAAAGCTATGTCAAACCTAGATAGCGTATTAAAAAGCTGAGGCATTACTTTGCTGACCATGGTCCACACAGTCAAAGCAATGTTTTTCCAGTAGTTATGTACGGATGTGAGAGCTAGACAATAAAAAAGGCTGAGTGCCAAAGAATTGATGCCTTCAAACTGTAGTGCTGAAGAGGACTCTTGAGAGTCCCTTGGACAGCAAGGAGATCAAACCAGTCAATCCTAAAGGAAATCAACCCTGAATATTCATTGGAAGGACTGATACTGGAGCTGACTTTCCAATACTTTGGCCACCTGATGCGAAGAGCCACCTCACTGGAAAAGACCCTGCTGCTGGGAAAGATTGAAGGCAGGAGGAGAAGGGGATGACAGAGGACAAGTTGGTTGGATGACATCACTGACTCACTAGACATGAGTTTGAACAAGCTCCAGGAAATAGCAAAGGACATGAAAGCCTGGCGTCCTGCAGTCCATGGGGCCACAAAGAGTTGGACACAACTGAGCAACTGAACAACCACAACAGCTTGAGTTAAAAAGAATGGCAAGTAATCCAGTCTCATCTTACATTGCTTACTGAGAGCTTCATGAGATCTAATGTGGTTGTAGCATGGTTCAGTCACACACAGGACTTCAGTGGCTTCTGAATAAGCTTGTTTATACTTCAGATTGTACTTCAAAGTTCTTCATATCTGACTGTAGCCTGCCAGACTCCTCCATCATGGGATTTTCCAGGCAAGAATATTGGAGTAGGTTGCCATTTCCTTCTCCAGGGCATCTTCCTTACTCAGGGATGGAACCTGGTTCTCCCACATTGCAGGCAGACTCTTTACTGTCTGAGCCACCAGGGAATCCCTGAAATATCAAACTATAAAAGTATTTTTGATAGTGTTTGAGAAACAACTAAATAAATAAACACAGTCTTCTCAATGGTCTATTTAGTTAGAGAACCTGGTAGAATTAGTGGATAGAATTAGTGGATAGAAATCTTGCACCTTTTGATGGCTTTGAAAAAATATTTTATACTTTTGGCAGAAATGAAGCATCCACATTTTTTGAATTCAAAAGGAAATGTGTTTCATAGGCTCAGGGATAGCATATGTTAAAACTGAAGTAGGTAAAATTTGTCATTGCTATCGTTACTTGCATAACCTGCACCTTTCTTTTCCCAAATTTTCTTTCCATGAGAGTGAATCTTCCCTTTTGATGTTCCCAGTTCACTTCTACCTCACCCACACACAAATCCATTGCTTCCAAGTCCTCCTTCTGACCTCACTCTTTATGGATATGCACTCTCTGGGGTGAACTCCAAACTCAGCCTCTGCACTATGCTAACCATCCTCTATGACTGAAGTTTATCCCTAGGTGGCTGTCTTTTCCAGCAATTGTTTGGTTGCAAGAAACTGAAATCCACTACAACTAATCTAAGCAAATAAGAATGGCCATATGTCGAAGGCCAAGAGCAGAAACTGTAGCCGTGCCTTATGTGGACTTGGAAACAGGACCTGAGAAGTCATCTATAATAAAGGCAGTCACCCTCTCCATCTGTTTTTCTCTGGGGCTGTGTGTGTATACACCTTCTCTCTCCCTGCATGTTTTCTGCTTTGTCTTTAGAGAATATACTCTGCTTATTTGCAGAGACAGACTCATCTTGACTTACCCCTCAAAGTGACCTCTATATTTGAGATCATTCATTTTACAAGTCTAGTAACTGAATTTGATTGATCTGATTGTATCAATTGTAGTGTTCTCTGAGAGAGAATCCAATGGACCCAATGCAGCCTCTGGGGTAGATGTTATGCTTGTGCTCAGTCGCTCAGTCATGCCTGACTCTTTCGTGACCCCATGGGACTGTAGCCTGCCAGGCTTCTCTGTCCATGAAATTTTCCAGGCAAGAATACTGGACTGGATTGCCATTTCCTACTCCAGGGGGTCTTCCTGACCCAGGGATAGAACCTGAGCCTTGTCTTTTGCATCTGCGGCATTGGCAGGCGGCATCTTTACCATTGTACCACCTTCCCTAAATTAGTTAGCTATGCCTAGAGAGAAAGAAGCATCTGAAAGAAACAAGGTTGAAAGGTGGAGAGTGGAGAAAAGTGGCCTGGCTATGAAAGGAGAATCAAGGAATTGTTAGGTAATTTGATTAAATAATCTGTGCTAATGTGTTCAAAAGGTGCTAGTGAATTATCATTTGGTAAAACTTTTTGCCTTTTAATGGCTCTTTTGCACTTAGATGATAAGCTCAAATGCTTCCAAGAAGTTGGACCAATAATTATGTAAGGGAAACATCTGGGCACAGAACAGCTGTATGTGGAAGATCTTTTAGACAATTGGAGAGGGAATGTGCAGTATAAAAGCATTAGAAATTATTTTTAAATTTATGTGTAGTATAAGTGAAAAACTGGGCTGCCAGAGGTGCCCTCAGTGTGCTCTTTTGTGATTCCTGATCTGAAGCTCTGCTGTAATTCCAAAGGATGATTCTAAAGGTTGCTCTGACTGGCACCATGGATAAGTCAGTGGAAAAGGTAATACTGCCTTATGCCATTCCTTAAATCCAATAGGAAGAGTTCTATTTGGGGGAGTAAGAAGACCTGGGTTCTAGTTCTAATTTTATCATTTGTTGACTTTAAGATTTTAAATATAGGAGTTTTTCTTGTTTGACCTCACTGAAAACGGAGTGACTGCTCAGAGATTTATTAATTTAGTATCATTAGAACAGCATGGTGACAGTGATGATGGGGGCAGTGTGTCAAAGCAAAGAAGAAAATTTCTAGGTCCTATCCCAAACCAACAATTGCAAAATGTCTGGGAGTGGTACCCAGGAGTGTGTATTTTCTAAAATTCCCCAGATGGTTTTAATGCAGTTGTGATGGTGACTGCCTTTTAGGAAGCTGACCTAGCTGCTCCCTCAGCTCTCACAGTCTAAGAGACTAATGTTCAAAGACTGACCTTTTCTCATGGGCTGCTCTGCCTGAAATGGAATCTGGGATTGCCATATTGAGTAAAACCAGACTTCCCTTGGGATAGATTAACACATCTGCCATTATTTTTTTCCTCGGAGGCTAATATGAGGGATTTCTGTTTTCGGACATGTTAAAGTGTGCTTCTGCTTGGGATCAATCATCCAACCATTAATTCTTGATTCCTTGTTTTGTAATGCTGTTTTCATTTTACTATTTTGTGTGTCTGTATCTTTACACTGTCTACAGTTTCCTACTCCTCTTCAAAAAGTGTACTCTTTAGTTTTGAGTTTAGAAAGAGTTCCTACACCTTGACTTCCCCCAATCAGATTTCTCTAAATACTCAGTCTCATTCATGCAAATCTCTTGTATGCTTCTGCCGTATCTTGCATGGAGTTATACTTATTTCCTATACTGAACTGTAGAATTTAGTTTGCTCTGCCTTTTCCCATTAAATTTTACTTTCATGAGAAGAAAGCTCTACCTTATTTATTTCTCTATTACTATTATCTAACACACTGACTGAAAAAAAAGTATGTCTGTGTAATGAGTGAATTAGTGACATGAAAACTGCTGTTACTACTGCTCATCTCACTATCATCACCACCATCATCATCATTGCCATCAGCACTATATGTATGTAAGAGCTCTCTACGCATGTTTTATTTTTCATAGGAACATGGTGACAGGTAGTTGCTCATTTCTGTCTCCTCCCCCTTACCCCAGATGAAAGATCTGGGTATAGCATTAAAATAAACGGGCCAAGGTCAATATGTTGGTAAGCAGCAGAGCCAGCTTCTAAATCTAGTCTGACTTTGGAGCCCAAGGTCTTAACCACAAAGATATACTCCACCATTTATTACAGTTGCTCTGAAGTCTGCAGTAAAGATTTGTTGGGCTGCCTTAGAGTCAGGGTCACTAGATTATTCACAAGAAGAGAAGCATTTGTTGCTTCCTAGTAACTTCTCACACAACCCTAGATTTTGTCTTTTTCTCCTTTTTCCCTTGCCTCTGCATGACTGCATCTCTGTGCAAGCTCTGGTCAAAGCAACAAAGCAGTCTCAGTGATTCAGGTTTACAAGGTGAGAGCCAGGAAGAGAATGTACTATTCATCCAGTAATACATCAACTTGTTCAGGGAAGACAGGAAGAAGAGTAAAGAGACACAAAAACTCCAATCTTCATAGTCATCACAGTTTACATACTCAATGGATAAATAAATGAACTCCATTGATGATTTATTTTTAGAAAAATATTTTTTAACTTCAAACTAACAGAAAAGTTTCAAAAAATAGGGTAATAAATTCAAGTCTGCTCTTCATTTGTATTCATCAAATATTCTTTGCTTGCTTCCTTCCTTTCTCTCTCTCTATATATATATATACATTTCTCATATATCTTTCATATATACATGAGAGAATTATATATAATATGTATGAGAATTATATTATATATATATGACAGTTATATATGTTTGTATAGAGTAGACTTAGATCTAGGTACCATTTCATATATATGGAACAAGTTGAAAGAGTAACTTGAAGATATCATGCCCTCATTCTTAAATATTCAGTGCATATTATCTGGAAATAACATTATTTTATATAACTACAATTGAAATCATCAAAATAAAGAAATTTAACAATGATTTTAAAATGCGTTTGCATAGCAAAGGAAACCACAAACTAAACGAAGACAGCCCACAGAATGGGAGAAATTATTTGTAAATAGTGTGACTCACAAGGGATTAGTCTCCAAAATTTATGACCAGCTTATACAGCTCAATATTAAAAACAAAACAAACGACCCAATCAAAAAATGGACAAAAGACCTAAATAGACATTCCTCCAAAGAAGACATAGAGGTGGCCAAGAAACACATGAAAATATGCTTAACATAACTAATTATTAGAGAAATGCAAATTAAAAGCACAATGAGATATCACCTTACACCAACCAGAATGGCCATCATCAAAATATTTGCAAACAATAAATTCTGGAGGAGGCACAGAGAGAAGGGAACCCTTCTACACTAACGGTGGGAATATAAATTGGTATAACCCCTATGGAGAATGGTAAAAGAGTCCTTAAAAAACTAAAAATAGAGCTACCATGTGATCCAGCATTCCCAATCCTGGGCATATATCCGGGGAAAAACATAGTTCAAAAAGACCCATTTACCCCAGTGTTCATTGTAGCACTGTTTACAATCGCTAAGACATGGAAGCAACCTAAATGTCCATTGACAGATGAATGGATGAAGAAGATGTGGTGCATGTATACAATGGAATATTACTCAGCCATTAAGAAGAATGAAATAATGCCATTGCCACTACATGGATGGACCTGGAGACTATCATACTAAGTGAAAAAAGTCAGAGAAAGACAAATGTCATATGATATTGCTTATATGCAGAGTCAAAAAATTTATACGAATGAATTATTTACAAAACAGAAATATACCCAGAGAACAAACTTATGATTACCAGGTGGAAGGGGGAAAGTTGGAAGTAAGCCATGTACACATGGCTCTATTTGAAACAAAATGCCTTTATGCAAAAAAGATGCATTAATTACCCAATCTATGTCAATTTTCAAATGTCACTAATTGTTCCAATAATGTCCTTTTAGCTCTTAATTTCCAGTGCAAGATCATTCGTCATCTTTAGTCATCTCTCTTTTAGACTCATTTAATCTGAAGTAGTTCTTCACTCTTTTTTTTCCCCTCTCAGTTATTGCTTTGACATACTCTAAAGTACATGCCAGTTATATTGTAGAATAGATGAAAGCTTTATCTGATGTTTTGTCTGATTTTTTCTCAAGATTTGATTCAGTTTATGATTTGTCAAGAATTTCACAGAAGGTATACTGTATTCTTCACAGTGCCTCACATCTGGGGGCACATCTTGTTTTCATTGTTGTCTGCCTGTTTGTTTTGCTTTTATCCATGTTATTGGTGATGTTAACTTTTGATCATTCCTCTAGGACGGTATACTCTGTTCACTTTAAAAAGTGGGTCATGAATATGTTATATGTGAGAAGATCTTTGGAGAGCATTTAAATAGTGCTTTCTTTCTGCAGATTTTTCATTCTGCCTCAATCAATGACCATCTTTATTGTGTGAAGGTGATTTTCTAATTCCATCATTTTTGTGCATTTATCAGTAGGCATTTTACTGTAAATAAGATCTTTCTCCCTCATTTATTTGTTTATTTTAATATGGGCTCATGGCTTTTTATTTTATTCATTGGTTTATAACCCATGCAAAAACAAACATTTTATAAAATCATAAAATGGTCTTATATTTGGCAGTGGGGGTCTCTTAAAGCTCTGTTTTTTATTGCATAGTTTATTGATGCTATTTCATACAGATTTATTTTTTTGTTGCTCATATAAAAATTTTCAGAATCAACCAGGTTTTGATGTTTAGGGATAAGGAACTTTGGGATGAAGAATGAGTAGTTTCCTGCATTGTTAGAGTTATAGTCAGAGGTGCTTGGTAGCAGGCTTAAGGGAGCCAGTTGCTTGCATCTTTGCTTAGCTCCCAGTGACATATCATGGTAGCCTGGAATCAGCCATATCACAGAAATTGTCAGACTTCCCCCCACTCCCACACTCCTGAGAGGTGGTTGTTTAACATTTCATCCACACACTGCTAGCTATATACAATGTCTAATTTTCCATTACTTTCTTTAGACTGGCTAAGCATCCTGGGCAGAAGTTGGCATACTTCTTGAAATCCCGATGAATTTCCCCATTGGTTATCTCTCCATACATGTAAAAGAGGCATCATAACCCTAGAGTCATCTGGTAAAAAGAGGTCATTCCAATTCCATGAGCTTGGCTCTTTGGGGTCTCAGAGGAGTGTGTGCCTGGAGCTGAGGTAGTCCCTTCTGAATGGGTAAATACAATTACCCGGCTTCAATGAATGTAGCTGCCATTTTAGGTTCACTGATTCCTCTTCCCCTCAGCCTGGCAGCCCCCACACAAGGTCTTTGTCTCACTGCAGCCCATCACAGAGAGCTGCCCCAGATAACTACAAGTTAAAAATGCTTGGGTGAGTTTGTTCTGGAAAGTAGGGTCTCTATCAAATTCTTATTTAAAATGTGTGTGCCCAGCTGGAACATTTATTTATCTCAGACTGATAAGCAAGCCTGGGCTTATTTTCATCAGCTCCAAATTTGCTTTGGCATGGGAATGTTGACACTACCAACCTGGGCTCAAATTTGATCACATGCTTTTACCGAAAGGGTGGCCAGCGGGCTAGGATTCCTCTAATGTGACAGTACTCAAATGTACTATCCAGCTTTAAATGCAATAACATTTGAAAGGCTTGCTCTAACACCGAGAAGGGTTGTAGCATTCTTGAACACATGCAGTTTTAAGTGCTGCACTGTTCTCAGAAAAGTAAACAGGAATATGGAAGCTTTACTTACTATCCTAAAAAAAAAAAAATTACTCTCAGTCTGCTGTTTCCAAAGGAAAGCAGACAGTATAAAGGATGTATCTAACATCTTTTATTTTTCCACTTTGGGTTGTGTCATATAAGCTGTATTTTCTTTTTTTAACAATAACTCATAAAATAAAGATAGAAAAATTAAAATTTCCTCCAATTTGCTTTAGTATTTGTAGGATTCTTTTCTGACAGATCTGATTGTGATGAGAAGACAAATATATTAAAGGTTGACACCTGCTATTAAGTTGGAATTTTTGATGAGGTTCAAAGATGGATCTCCATGACCTGGAAAAATAAATCAAGGTCACTGATTGACTCATACAAAGTCTTTTCAGCCATTTATATTACAATGTAATTATAGCAAACTGATGTACAATCCTAAAAGAGCTCTAACCCACCCACATTGATACATATGTATTGTATGATGAATAAATGAAAAGAGAAAACAATATGCAAAGGAAATTATCTATATTCTTCATTATAAGGAGGTTCTAAGTACTGTACAGCTACTGTGAGGATTAGTTTCTGGATCTCCATCTTTCACTGATGCTCAGATTATCTCGATTTACCTTAGTTTTGCTTATATTCACTTATTATTATTACTTGAATATAAAACATAGCCTTATTATTTTCCTTGATCTTTATTGTTGTTTTTTTCAGTTACTAACTCATATCCAACTCTTTGTGACCCTATGAACTGTAGCCATCCAGGCTCCTCCGTCCATGAAGGATTTCCCAGGCAAGAATACTGGAGTGGATTGCCATTTACTTCTCTCTTTTCAACCCGGGGGATCAAACCCAGGTCTCCTTTTTGGTAAGCAGATTCTTTACCACTGAGCCACCTGGGAAGTTCCTTAATCTTAGAAATTAACATTCAGAACTGGAACACTCTCTGACTGCAATATTGAAGAAAGTAGAAACTTCCATTATCCTGAATAAACATCAAATCAAAGTTTTATATTGAGGTTTCCTATGCTGTAGTGACTTTGAGAAATTGGAGAAGAGAAATGCTCATATTTCCAGAAACTTCTTCCTCAATTTATCTCAGGGTTGGACTCAATCCTATTAAGTCAGTTTTTAGCTCTCTTGCCAAGGAGTGGTAGGATAAACAAAAGAGAAATACTATTTGTGGCTATGTGCTCTGATGCAACCTTTTCTTTGCAACATTTTCTTCCTTGGATGAAAAGGAAAGGGTTGATTAGCAGGTACATTTCTTAAAGTATGAAAGAGGGTAGTCAGAAATGTATTGCTTCAAGAAGTACAGCAAGGAGTTACTTAGCCTTTTCTTCAGTTTTAATCAGAAGCAATTCTTTTCCTTAGTTATTCTTTGAAGGAAATTTAAACACACACACACTCACACACTCAGCAAAAGGTAGAAAAGATCAAAGAGGAAACCTGTGGCTATGCATTATTGTGACAAAATTCCTGTACCAGAGAAAAATGGGAAATAGAAACACAGGTATTTTTTTCCCCCTAATTTCAGGAGATCCCAGTACACTGTTGAAGTACTAGTAGATTACTGCAATGCTTAAACACAGTGTACGTATTTCATTTTCAAATCTAATTCCTTTTTATAGGAACAGGTAAAATATACAATTTAAAGCAAAGTTTCACTATTGTTTAAAATGGATTCTTTTCAATGGATACAAATATCACGAATTTTCCCATCTCAGCGCTTTTGATGGTGTTCATGTGGGCTGTGTTCCCTAGATGTTTTTACCTGGAATCCCCTTCATCCAAGACTGAGTTTGCTTTTCTTTACCTAGCTGATATTATTGAAACTCTATGTCTCTATAGCTGGTCTGTCTATATAGCATTCTATATATTTACTGCATTTCAATGCTGGGAATACCCTAGCATGACCTCCTTCTAGAATTTATTCTTTGTCATTATGGGGATATTTTTCATGTTTCCTTTAAAACCTTAACCGAGAATCACTGAATTAATCCTCTTATGCTTCTTTTTGTAAAAGCATTTTTTAAATTAAATATTTACTATTTAATTTACAAAGTAATCATCTAAATATTTTCAAAGAGAAGTTGGAATTGTTTAAGATCGTTTCTGAAAATCATATCGAAGTCAAAGTTATCTTCTATGGAACATTACAACCAAACTCTGAAGTTATGAAAATAGAAAAATAATTTATCTTTTATTTCTTGCTGATTAAAATTTTATAACATGTCAACCTTAATTAGGACTACAATCTAAAATCTGTGTTTTTAATCTCAAGAAGACGGCTGGTGATTATGTATGTCAGAAACATAATCTAGCCATATAAAGGAGACAACATATTTTCTCAAGAAAATTTGTAATTCAATGGATAAATATTGAAATAAAAGAAATGTATAAACCAGTGATATAAAATGAATTCTCATGTCTCTAAATATTTATATTTGCAGAATGTGTGATGTAGAACATCCTAAAAATTGACTGAAAGGAGCATTTGTCTCCAGGTAAGTGGGAGGGGACATAGTAACACATTTAAAAGGCTGAAGAGATTGCAAAACTAAATCACATCAGATGCTGCAGGGTAGCATAAATAGGATTGTGTCTTTGTGCATTTTCAGTAGTTAATATGCAGATAGAGCACTTCTGTGGAATTAGTTTGGCTCCTGTTCAGCTCCCAGCAATATCAATATTAAATCTCTAGTACAGTTGAATAAGTAGGAGATTACCATATTTCCAGATTCATTTTATTATGTACCTTGATGGTTGATTTCTTGTATTGAAAAAAATTACTTCTGAAGTTACTCCATAGACAGCTGGTTTTATTCTAAAGGCATGGAAAAATGTGGACATTTTAATGTGTAACACATCTGTTTAGTAGCTTTAAGAAACATAAAGGAAAAGATTTCCCTTCTGCATCATTTTAATGTAACTAGTTGATATTTTTATATAAATGGCATTTTCTAGATTCAGTTGATTAATATTAGCTTTGTTGCTAATTTATTAAAATACCACATTTAAAATGCTTTTCTTTTTCCCTCTCTTTTTCCCTTTCTTTTTCCCTCTCCTTTTTACGCAAGTCAGTATAACAAAAAAGTGTGTAGCTGCTATCCATAATGTTCCCTATAGTGAGTTCTATTTAGCTTGTGCTTTGTCTGCAATTTCACTCCTGAAATTTGGCAGAATATACATAAAAATTAGAATATCAGCCACTAGTATTGTAGATTCTGCCAGACAGAACCATCAATATGAAAAAGGGGGGAAAAAACCCACTGCCTTTCACAGATCACCCTTCAACCATCACAGTGACAAAATAATTGTAGGACCAGTAAGATTAGTCAGACCACATGGGCACAGGACATCGAGTCTGTGACAGAAGCAAATGTGCTATTAAGAAAGTAGCCAAGTAAGGGCATGCTGTTCTGACACTTCAAGTGCTGCCTGTGAATATAGATGCCTTCTTTGAGTGAATGTCAGGGCACAGTGATTACCATAATTAAAACATACATATATGGCACATTTGTAACTGTTTAAAGTTCCAGCAAGTAAAGATTACTCACAACTGGAAATCTGCCACACTGACCGTGGCTTTAAGACACCACAGAGTTCAGGTGTTCTAGGTAACACCATCTAAAGAAAGCACAGCTCTCTACTCAAGGGTTTGTTTGCCTCATGGAAACATGCTACCAGAGGGCGTTTATGCCGGCTATGGTTTAAAAGAACAAACTCTCTGGCTCCAACCAACTCTGTTTTTCTTACCAGGCAGCAGAAACTGAGACACTTTAGGTCTTATGTTTTATAGGGAAGCCAGAACACATTTCTCCCTTTGTGAAAGCCTAGCAATAAAACAGTCTGAAAAGTCACATTAATTATTATGCTTTGAAGGTTGAATTGATGAGCATCTCATCAGTTAGTGCCTAGGTATATGCTAACTTTTAAAATGCAGTAATATCATAAATGGCTATGTGTGGTTATATGTACCCAGTAGATTATAGGGGTTTATGTATTTACAGCAGTTGGTTAACTTGTTTTTGAAAATCCACTGGGTAACTCACTTCTTTGCTTCTAATATTAGCTTTTTGGCATAAAATACAAGTTTTAATAGCAGACCAGCCTAGTAGGAGATGATGGTAGTGAAACATAGTAATTCACTTAATGACCCAAGTAAAGATATAGTTTTATTTTCTAAGAAAGTGTATTGTCAAGGGATCTTCTAGCTTATTTTTTAAATAAATTAAACTTGGGGAAGAATTGTGGACACTAAGTTCAGGCAGTTACCTGCTTTTAAAAAAATCTTCTCTAAATTGTATTTGTATGAAATATAAAACATACATTTTATGCTAGAATTTTAAAAGAAGATATTGGAGAGACAAAAAGAATTATTTGTTTATGCTAATTAAATGACTCATTCAGGTAATACTTTATATCATTAAATCATTATACAACATCAAATATTTGTTATTCAAGAAGGTGCTAACTTACCCTAGGACAAGTTTTGAAAATTTGGGGGCACTTTTCTTGAGGTCACAATGAACTGGGGCTCTACCGGCATTTCATGTGTGGGACCAGCCCTAGTTATCTGGCAATTGCGTATCTGCCTCTTTCCAGCTAAAGTCAGCATTTTCTGTCTCAAACATCTCCATGTCTTTTCTTCTCTGGCTGACAGTTTTCTCCAGCTTCACGGAACTTATTCAGCCACAAACAGGGGTAACACCAAGGTAGGGAGTAGTTAGAGACCCTTATGGGTCATAGGAATCCACAGAGAAATGTCCCAGGCTTACTGTTCTAGGGTAAAAGATACTTTTGAGGCACATTCCACCTGGTTTCTCAGAGGCAATCCCGTGGGCTGGGCCCTACTTACCCACAGCAACACCCCACAGATTACCCTACCCTATATTCTCTTTTTCCCTTCCTTAAACAAATGTCTTTTTCTCACTGTATGTTTAGGGGAGATGCCAGCCTAGGACATAAACCTTCACAAAGAAGGATTGTCCTGAATCTCTCACAACTATTGTATATCCTGCTAAGTATTCAGTTGATTTTATATGCACACACACCATTCTTATACATTACATACACACACATATATGTATTTAATGTCTAGAATCTATCTACAAGTATAAAGCAGATTTTGTATGCTTTCATATATATTAAAATTTTCAGGAATAAAATTATGTATTTGAAAAAACTGGGAAGATTTTACTTAATTTGTTTTCATCTTTAATAAGAAGTTTTCAGCATCTTGGAAAATCTTGTTACCAGTGGCAGAAGTTTATTTTTTGATCAGATCATTGTGGCTATAATGTAAAGAATGAACAGGACAGGGTTGAGGTATAGACCAGTTAGGCAGAATTGGCAATTGTTACAAGGGAAATGGCTTCCCAGGTGGCACTAGTGATAAAGAGCTCATCTGCCAATGCAAGAGACATAAGAGACACAGGTTTGATCCCTGGATTGGGAAGATGCTCTGGAGGAGGGCATGGCAATCCACTCCAGCATTCCCGCCTGGAGAATCCATGGCCAGAGAAGTTTGATGGGCTACAGTCCATGGGGTCACAAAGAGCTGGACGCAACGAAAGCGACTGAGCATGCATGCATGCACAAGGGAAATAAAGATAGCTTGGACTAGAGACATAGTCACGGGCCTGAAATAATTATATATGATATATATATCATATATAATTGTTAAATATAATAATGAGGTTTGCACAAATGGAGTTTGAGCTGTCATTGAGATGCCCAAAAGAAGATGTAGGGTAGGCATCTGAATATGTAGGTCTGGAAATTGGAGAACAGGTCATATTAAAAAATATAAATGTCATATATCAACATTCTATAGATAGTAATCAATTTTTATAGCATAGCTAAGATTGCCTGGGGAGAGACTGTAGGGTGAGACATGAAGCTTGTAAGGAGTTCCAAGGATCTCTGATACTTAATTTTTAGGTAGTGTTCAAAACAGACTGAAAAGCAGATGCCAGCAAGGCAGAGAAAACCAGAAAAGGTATAAACACAGCAGCCGAAGGAAGAGAATGCCTCTAGAAAGATTAATGTCCAATTCTGCTGAAGAGACACAGTAACAGCTAAAGGCTCCACCACTGAATACTTCCTTTGTAAACTTGGGAAGTTACTTAAAATTGCCCCCTCCATATGATCTAGATAGAATTACAGACATCACAGGAATATTGTCAGGAGACAATATTAAATGAGATAGTGTTTGCCTAGGGCTTAGCAAAAACAGTCTCAATTTATAGAAACTTCAGCAAGGAAGAGGAGGACCCTTGTTAGGTTTATAATGTCCCTGTAACCTGCTTTGCACTCACTGTAGCCATGCGAAATTGAATTTCTGTTTCCTAGCTTAAAAGGAGGGTGGCAAATCCAGACAGTATAAAGTAATCCCTAAAGCAATTCCAGTAGCTAAAAATTCAGAGAGCCATAGTTGTTACAGAACCTAATTACAGCTAAACCACATTTATTCACCACCATCAGGAAATGATGGAATCTACATCAGGGCATTTTTCAGGTGCTGTACAGTATCATGTTACTTAAGTTATTGTGTCTGCTTTTTAAAGTGTTTCTCCTCACCTTCTCTCTGTTGTAGTCCATGGTGATTTCAAGTTGTGGTTAGGATGCCCGTGAGTAACAGTCATTCCTTTCTGTCCCACACAATCACTGATTTATTGCCTTTAATTATGAGGCTACCATCTTTTCTTTTTACCAAGGTATGACTTTAGTTTGGGGTAATGTGTAGGTTCTTTATGTAAATATCTAATGCAGGTATGTATTAAATTTTCACACCAGACAAATTTGCTGGTGGTCATCTCTAGTTGGTATGAAGAATCTTCACTTCTGCCTTCAAAAGAACAACTTACTCTAGTTTATCTCTGTACCTTTTGTGTCCATATGAATCATCCAAGGAGCTTTATAAAAATGCTAGTATCCAGCCTTTGCTGCCATAGATTCTGATTTAGTAGGTCTTGTTTGGAACTCAGAAATCTTCATTATTTAAAGGCTACCAACATTATTCTGACATATACTGAGCACCTCGTGAAGGAGGTGTAGTGACTTAAAATTGTAGACTGTCTAACTAGATATACTGGATTTGAATCCTAGCTCTATCACTTACTAGCTGTGACCACTTAAATAATTAAACTTGCTTCCTTATTTGTAAAATGAGACTCATGACAGTAGCTACATTATAGGTTTATTGTGAGGATTAAATGAGTCAATCACAAAAGTACTTAGCACAGTGACTGGCACATACTAAGTGCTTGTCTGAGGCTGAGTTCCTTGGAAAGCATAGGCTAAAATAAGGACTTGGGAGCAGTTGCTTCTTTGAGAAGTAATCTCAGGAAACAAAACAAAGTGAGGGGTGAAGAAAATAGAAAAGGAAGGGAAAAAATCCAGGAGAGGGTGGATTAGTGGACTGGTTAATGACGTGGCCAGCTGGGATTCAACACCATGGGGACCTCCTAAGGGGCACCATATAATTGCCCCACCAAGGAAGAAGGAGGCTGAGGAATTAATCCACCAACTCCTGTTCCCCGCTGGTTGAAAGTTGAAACAGGAAGGAAACTTCCCTCAGTTCTGGGCTGTGCCTATACGTGACTGATCTGTATCCCTTGGCTTTAAAAAGCTTTCTGGCTTCCCTGGTGGCTCAGATGATAAAGAATCTGCCTGCAATTCAGGAGACCCAGGTTCTATCCATGGGTTGGGAAGATCTCCTGGAGAAGGGAATGGCAGCCCAATCCAGTATTCTTACCTGGATAATCCCATGGACAGAGGACCCTGGCGGGCTATAGTCTGTGGGGTTGCAAGGAGTCAGACACAACTGAGCAATTAACACTTTCACTTTGATGCTCAAAGCAGAAACACCACTGGCGGTTCGAATGGGTCCTGATGCTGTACATGGAACTGAAATGGGGGTAGGTCATATGATGGGATTCATCACATGCGTCTACTACAATTGGTAAACCCAAATGGCATATCATGTGCTCAGTGTTAATCACTGTTATCCGATTTTAGACATTGTGCCAAGCTCCCTACATGCTGTTCTATTTAATTTTTTTGAAATATTTTGTGGAATTACCATGTCCATTTCACAGAAAGAAATAACATGAGAGATGAGAAAAAGTTAAAGTGTACAATGTCACACCAAGAAGAAGGAAACAGATTTAAAACTAAGTTGTCTTTCACCATAATTATCTCAGCCTCACTTGTGATAATTCTGAACAGTAGCAAGAGGAAAAAAAAAAAAAAATATATATATATATATATGTGTATATTCCCAGAATTTAAGTTGTCAAAATACAGGAATGGCAACAACTTTATATGCTTTGATTCCAAAATTAAAAAAAAAAAATTCACATATTTATTTATAAAATACTGGAGCATTGCCAATGTGGATTTCTGCTCTTTATAGTCAGCTCTGAATTATTTAAGGATTTAGTTCAGTTTAGGTCAGTCACTCAGTTGTGTCCAACTCTTTGTGACCCCATGAATCACAGCAGGCCAGGTCTCCCTGTCCATCACCAACTCCTGGAGTTCACTTAAACTCACATCCATCGCGTCGGTGATGCCATCCAGCCATCTCATCCTCTGTCGTCCCCTTCTCCTCCTGCCCCCAATCCCTCCCAGCATCAGAGTCTTTTCCAATGAGTCAGCTCTTCACATGAGGTGGCCAAAGTATTGAAGTTTCAGCTTGAGCATCATTCCTTCCAAAGAAATCCCAGGACTGATCTCCTTTAGGATGGACTGGTTGGATCTCCTTGCAGTCCAAGGGACTCTCAAGAGTCTTCTCCAACACCACAGTTCAAAAGCATCAATTCTTCAGCACTCAGCCTTCTTCACAGTCCAACTGTCACATCCATACATGACTGCAGGAAAAACCATAGCCTTGGCTAGACGGACCTTTGTTGGCAAAGTAATGTCTCTGCTTTTGAATATGCTATCTAGGTTGGTCATAACTTTCCTTACAAGGAGTAAGTGTCTTTTAATTTCATGGCTGCAGTCACCATCTGCAGTGATTTTGGAGCCCCCAAAAATAAAGTGTTACACTGTTTCCACTGTTTCCCCATCTATTTCCCATGAAGTGATGGGACCAGATGCCATGATCTTCGTTTTCTGAATGTTGAGCTTTAAGCCAATGTTTTCACTCTCCTCTTTCACTTTCATCAAGAGGCTTTTTAATTCCTCTTCACTTTCTGCCGTAAGGATGGTGCATTCTGCATATCTGAGGTTATTGATATTTCTCCTGGCAATCTTGATTCCAGCTTGTGCTTCTTCCAGTCCAGCATTTCTCATGATGTACTCTGCATATAAGTTAAATAAGCAGGGTGACAATATACAGCCTTGATGGACTCCTTTTCCTATTTGGAATCAGTCTATTTTTCCACGTCCAGTTCTAACTGTTGCTTTCTGACCTGCATATAGGTTCTCAAGAGGCAGGTCAGGTGGTCTGGTATTCCCATCTCTTTCAGAATTTTCCACAGTTTATTGTGATCTACATAGTCAAAGGCTTTGGCATAGTCAATAAAGCAGAAATAGATGTTTTTTTCTGGAACTCTCTTGCTTTTTCCATGATCCAGCGGGTGTTGGTTTAAGGATTAGGTTGTACATAGCTGAACCAAAGTTTTCTTATTTCCTCATTCCTCTTGGCATTTTGCCATTAAGTAGTTCCTCTATAGAAGTCTGGTTGTGAAATCTCAGCCAGGTGAGTTTTATATTATAACTATGGGTAGGACCTATCTCAGTTTGATGGAAAGAAATTTGAAGATTATGGTATAAATGGATGAATTATTTTAGTCAAATAATCCTTGAGTTATAGAATTTCACAATTAAGTATTGCCTTAAAGGTATCTAATTGGTTTAATTTTCTAATGGGAGAGTTGTTTTTTGTCAACATGTTTAAGAACATAGCCTAAAATGACAGATAAAATTATTTTTGAAGCTAACAAAACACAGAAAACTATAGAAATAGCCTATCAGTCATTAACACATCTAATGATTTTTAGCAGATATTTGTAAGAAAATAATTTTTATTATGTCCATTTTTCACAAGAGACAATTCATGTAATGAAAGAAATTATGTGACAAGGTCTGGACCTATGTGACTTGAAAATATCAAATTAATATAATGAAGTGATATAATGTAATATATTCCATGTAAACCCTTGTATGTTCCAGCATAGAGTTGAAACAGTACCTCAAAAGCAACATTTTTTTTTTACCCAAAGTCTATTTTGCTAAGATTGAAATGTGAAATCTCTGATATGCTGAGGAGTGATTTTGAAGTGGGACTGGGTGCTGTGCCTCCACTTGGGCTGAGCAGACCAGCTGTGCTAGTTTTTCTGTTGGAGGGAATACCTGCTGAGAAACTAGCCTGCATGTGTTCCTTAATTTCCTGAATTATCATATCCTTATAATCAGTACCTGAGCCGTGACGCCATTATGAAGCCTGAAACACTAGGTTCCAGGAGAGTTTCTTTCTAGGAGATGTAGTCTGAAGTGGAATATTTTATTTGGCTTCTTATCATTCAATGTGTATGTGTGTGTGTGTATGCATGTGTATGAATTTATACATATATGTGTATACACATAGATTTCTATGTTTGCCTTACCTAAGCCATAAGCCACTTATGCTAATTTATCATAATGAGGTTTCAGATCCCCAAATGGTCTTCAAGTAGTTAAGTAAGAAATATTATCTTACTTAAGAAGGCTAAACCAGACAAAATATATTTGGATTATGCATACACTGAGAGAAGAAAAAATATCATGTCTTACAGACATGCTGCAGGGTCCCAGATAATGAATGCATTTTAATTGAAAATGACAATGCTATTCTTTTTAATTTAGTGATCAATTTTTCTTTGCATGAGAATGGATACATGAAGTAAATTGATCCATAATAACCACAGTTTTGAGGCTCCAGTATTCCTTGTTTAACTTTTAAATATTCTTTAGCTGCCATTTTATTGCATGAAGTTGAGCACTTCATACACACATTATGAACTTTTTGCAATTAGTAAGAATTTAAAGTTTTAAATTCAGAGAACAATGATTATTACTATTAGGAATACTAATTCATTTTATAGAACATTTTGGTACGGTTAAAGAATCAAATACATCTTCCTTTATACTTTTCAATTGTAGTTATTGATAAGACTAGGTTTATATGGTTTAAAATGCAAAGGTTTCAAGTGTGGGTGAGATGGAGGATCGTGTAATAATATAGAAAACAAGATAGGGTGGCCAGGAGAGAAATCCATGTTCAGAGAAAATTAAATGCTTAGATTAGAGCACGTTGGGTCTGAAGTGGTAAAGAGACATTCATGTGGAAGAATCAGCAGGTCACTTTTGCATGCTCTACTGAGCCAAATGCTCCAATTCCCTCAAGCAAATTAATAATGTTTACTTCATGTTTGAAGTGACCCTATGAATTCATAGAAAAAGAAAGTTCAAATTAATATGGTGATAAGAATCAAACATGAACAGTAAGTAGTTCAAAATAAAAAGTCTCCAAAGTGTGACCATCTAGCTTAGTATAAGCATGATGGCAACAGCATTAAATTGTCTAGGCCCAGGGAATAGTAAGGTCTAAAGCTTCAATGAAAACACTTGTATTATATCACATTCCTGATGTAATCTTTCTGCCATGCTATGTTATCAATAACTTAAAAATAATAATAAATAAAAACTACCAAGAAAACAAGAATATCTTCATTTAATGACATCTGAAAAAAATACTGCATCTTTGTGGAATTATTGCCTGTATAATTGGACCATGAAAACAAGCTTAAAAAGTCCACTTTTGCTAAACAAAATTGCTATTCTGAAAATTGTCTAAAAGCATTAAATTTGGTTTTACTCTTTTTAAAAAAAAAAAAAAAATTGTCTAGGCCCAAATAGTGCCCAGTGCTGATGACTCACACATCTGTGTTTCCAGACTAGATTTCTTTCTAAAGCTCACTGGATTAGTTTACTTAAATGACCATAGGACACTTATTCTAAATATGCTGAAGGAAGAAGTCATACTTTCCCTAGCCAGCATCTGATCGCCCTTTGTTCTTCATGTTAGTGAAGAGTGTCTCAAGTCTATAAAAATAACATACTGAAATTTGTGCATTTTACCATCAGTTCAGTTCAGTTCAGTTCAGTCGTTCAGTCGTGTCCAACTCTTTGCGACCCCATGAATCGCAGCACGCCAGGCCTCCCTGTCCATCACCAACTCCCAGAGTGCACTCAGACTCACGTCCATCGAGTCAGTGAGGCCATCCAGCCATCTCATCCTCTGTCGTCCCCTTCTCCTCCTGCCCCCAATCCCTCCCAGCATCAGAGCCTTTTCCAATGAGTCAGCTCTTCACATGAGGTGGCCAAAGTATTGGAGTTTCAGCTTTAGCATCATTCCTTCCAAAGAAATCACAGAGCTGATCTCCTTCAGAATGGACTGGTTGGATCTCCTTGCAGTCCAAGGGACTCTCAAGAGTCTTCTCCAACACCACACTTCAAAAGCATCAATTCTTCGGCGCTCGGCCTTCTTCACAGTCCAACTCTCACATCCATACATGACCACAAGAAAAACCATAGCCTTGACTAGACGGACCTTTGTTGGCAAAGTAATGTCTCTGCTTTTGAATATATCTAGGATGGACATAACTTTCCCTCCAGGGAGTAAGCTTCTTTTAATTTCATAGCTGCAGTCACCATCTGCAGTGATTTTGGAGCCCCCAAAAATAAAGTCTGACACTGTTTCCACTGTTTCCCCATCTGTTTCCCATGAAGTGATGGGACCGGATGCCATGATCTTCATTTTCTGAATGTTGAGCTTTAAGCCAACTTTTTCACTCTCCACTTTCACTTTCATCAAGAGACTTTTTAGTTCCTCTTCACTTTCTGCCATAAGGGTGGTGTCATCTGCATATCTGAGGTTATTGATATTTCTCCCGGCAATCTTGATTCCAACTTGTGTTTCTTCCAGCCCAGCATTTCTCATGATGTACTCTGCATATAAGTTAAATAAGCAGGATGACAATATACAGCTTTGACGTACTTCTTTTCCTATTTGCATTTTACAGTACTTTCTTTTTTTTTTAATTTTAAAAGCAGTATAAATGGAATATTCCTTTATCTCTTTCAGGTTCATTTGAAAATAGTCCCCACATAAGACTGTAGTTCATACTGTCATTTTTTTTTTTACCATATATGGTTATTAGAGCTTGTGTCATTGGATTTAAAAACATAAATAAAACATCTTATCACCCTCTTTTACTGTAACCACCCCCTCCTCCTGAACAAACACATCTCTCAAACTGAATTAGGTTACTCTCTACTTATGAGTAGCTAGGGGTGAGTGATTCTTGGTTCATAATAGTGATACACTTCCCCAGGGCATGTATCCACCATATTCAATGAACAAAAGCTTTAATTTCATACCTGATGATATTGGCCACATGCTCTTCTGTGAAAAGTATTGGGGTGAGGTGGGGTTGAAGGAAACTTGTATCTGGCTTATTTGTTTGTTTATTTAATACATTTAATTCCATGTTCTACTCCCATAATTTCTTCTGAGTGTGTTCGAGCATCTTATTAATTTATGAGTTACAGAGTGCAAAAATTAAGTGCCAGGTTGCTGCCGTTCTAAGCCTACTTACAGAGGTACCAGAGCAGCAGGTCTGTTATTTCCCACTTCAAGCTTATTTCAATGGAAAAATTGGCTGCTACAACCAGACAGATTGTAAAAAGGAAAAAAGTCTTAAGATTAAAAAATTATATAATGAAGACAGTCCTTATCCAAATCTGCTGAGATCTTGGTTTTTGTTTGTTTTCGTGAGGTGTGATTATCTTATGGTGAAGTACTTTAATAACTAAATTCAACGACTGATGTCTGAGTTAGCAGTGTTATAGTAAGTTTTACATTAGTAAATATTTGTATTATAATGAAATTCTATGAATCGATAAATGAAATTATTCCTGTTTAACAGCTTGAGTTTTCAATCTAATCTTCCATTCACTTGAATATGACAACCACTTTCATCAAGGCCTCTAGAGCTTAAAAATGGGGTTTGAAGAGTTTGACCAAGTATTGCATTCTTCCAAAGATTTCTTTTTAAAATTCCACATTATAGTGTTAAAACAAAAACAAAAGTATTTGACATGTTACTATAATATTCCCTATCTATACATAAGTTGGAGTCAATGAAAACATAATCTAACATAGTATCTCTAGGGTTGGACCTATAATTAACTGTCAATTTTTAAATCATTATTGGCCAGGGCATTTATAAGACATTAATGTTGAAAATTTCCCTAACCAGAGCATCAGTACCCTAACCAGCTTGTTGGAGTGACTGAGGGTTAAAGATAATACATATACATACCTATTCCTTCACCAGCATCTCCAATCTAGGAGAGGGGGCAGTCCTTCTCCAGCAAAGCTAGATTTTGCTTGGCTCCATTTTCCTAGCACATTGCAAGGCCTTGGAGATATTTTCTGTATGTGCTTAACGTCTTGTTATTATAGTCCAGGAGCTTCAGTGTCCTAACACAAAATGATCCCTAGATCTCTTGCTCCTGTGACTGTTGCTATAGTAGTTCTTGTTTTCTCAGCTATGCGTACCCTACTTCTTAATCTCTTTGCACAGTACCATGCATGATATTGCTATACCGAATTCAAGTTTGTTTTCTGTGTTCAACTATGTATAAATTTAAGCTGTCTTCTTTCTGTTTTCTTTTTTAATTTAGCAACTATTTTCAAGCTTGATTTTTGTTTTGTTTTATTAAGGACATGCTTCTTCTAAAAATCTAATAATACAGAAAAATAAAAGAATATAATTATCAAACTAATTCACTGATCACCCAGCAATAACCAGTTTTAATATTAGATCCCCTTACAAATATGCATATTATTAATGTAATAGAATAATTATCATTTATAAATAATCAGATCAGATCAGATCAGTCGCTCAGTTGTGTCCGACTCTTTGCGACCCCATGAATCGCAGCACGCCAGGCCTCCCTGTCCATCACCAACTCCCGGAGTGCACTCAGACTCACGTCCATCGAGTCAGTGAGGCCATCCAGCCATCTCATCCTCTGTCGTCCCCTTCTCCTCCTGCCCCCAATCCCTCCCAGCATCAGAGTCTTTTCCAATGAGTCAACTCTTCCCATGAGGTGGCCAAAGCACTGGAGCTTCAGCTTTAGCATCATTCTTTCCAAAGAAATCCCAGGGCTGATCTCCTTTAGAATGGACTGGTTGGATCTCCTTGCAGTCCAAGGGACTCTCAAGGGCCTTCTCCAACACCACAGTTCAAAAGCATCAATTCTTCGGCGCTCAGCCTTCTTCACAGTCCAACTCTCACAACCATACATCTCACATCCATACATGACCACAGGAAAAACCATAGCCTTGACTAGATGAACCTTTGTTGGCAAAGTAATGTCTCTGCTTTTGAGTATGCTATCTAGGTTGGTCATAACTTTCCTTCCAAGGAGTAAACATCGTTTAATTTCATGGCTGCAGTCACCATCTGCAGTGATTTTGGAGCCCAGAAAAATAAAGTCTGACACTGTTTCCACTGTTTCCCCATCTATTTCCCATGAAGTGGTGGGACCTGATGCCAGTAACAATAAATTAGTATTATCCTCACATATATACATATGTACAAAAAGGAAGATCAACAGGAAACAAAATTTGATATACAGACAGCAAAAAGAATGCTATAAAAATTAAATCATATTATAAAAGCTTTAAAAATAAAGAATTTAACATAACAAAAAACAAAAACTGAAGGAAATTCTGTACTTCATAAATGTTGTATTTATCTTTTTGTATCAAAAATATATTGCTTCTATAAAGGTTCTAATATTAATATGTACTACTATTAAACAGATGCATTCTTTTTTCTTTTTAAAAGCTACTTATTTCCCAGTGGAATCCCTATAGATTTTTTGCATATTTTTCCACTGAGCATTTAGCTCTTTGAAGCTTCATTTTGCAATTGCCTCTTTTCCACCTTATCAAGGATGAAGGCCTTATCTCATCCTCCTAAAGGCATTTAAAACTCAAAGTCCTTGGTTCCCCAAATTTGTAACAGCTTCAGTTTGTCATTTTGTCCTTTACTCAATTTATTTTGCTTTCAGTAATACATTAAAAAGTGTTTTAAAATAATTTAAAATACTCCTTTGTGTTTTAGAACACAGCTTTTCTGAATATTTCACTTACTATATTGCTAGAGATAAGATTCTCCATTGCATTTTCATCTCAGCTTTGTTTCCCCCTAGATTTTGGGTCCTGTTTTTGTTTAGTTTCATTGATTCATAAACTTGTTTATGTTATCTTGTATTCTTTTTCTTCCTTTTGCTTTTGTATTAGAATAATTTTTATATTTTCAAGGTATTGATCCATTTCCTCAATTAAGATCATCTTTACTAAAGGTATCAGAGATGCCTTAAATAATGTTTCTCTCTCTTGTTGACTAGCTGGTCTACTCTTATCATGGTAATTCTTGTCCAAGAGCCCTTTGTTTCTTTCAACTCACAATTTCTAGTAAAAGACAGTGGATACTGCTTAAGCCACCACTTCCAGTTTTAAGCCATAGAATAGAACAAGGGACAAAAATTTTTTTTTTAAATACAAAAAAGCATGCACCAGTAATTTCATAAAAATGTTCATAGAAGTGGCCAAATGACACATTGGTGTACATATTATGGACCAAAACTTATTCATGTCTTGATGTAAGGAAGAAGACAAATGAGTTTTTATTTACTGTTTAGATGAAAATCAGAGTTCTGTTTCTAGAGAAAAACAGACTTTGGAAGTAATGACTTTTTCTATCACATTACTGTGATGAGAATGAAGTTTCCAAGAGAAAGAGTCAAGTGCTGCCTACGACCTTCTATGATAGGTGCTGTTATCACCCTCATGTCAGAGGTGAAGGAACTAGATGTAGAGGAATTAACTTGTTGAAAATCACAACTAATTTCATAATAAATTATGAAATTTAATAATGGTTCAACTGGCACTCATTCCAGAAATTCTAGAGGCCAGGTTCTTAATACTGATATGATCCTCCTCTCACAGAATGTGACTATTCCAAGGCCTACAAAATAACAATGAGAATTCTCCAGGTATTTTGAACATATTAAATTATAGAACCATGAAGATTAACCTATCATTATTTTCTAAATTTATATAGTATGTGAGAAACCCAATGTTTACTCACCCAGCTTTATGTCTCCAAACACAAAAAAGAAAATAAAGAACAAAAACCAAACAAAAAGTCTTTAAGTTTTGATTAGTCAGCTAGAGTAAGCTTAAAAAGAACATGTACTCAGGGGGGATTTTTTAATGTACTATCTTCAAATTATTTAATGTGTTTTCCATGATTATCTTTGATACTTTGAATAATTAACAAAGAGATGTATAATTTTTGAAAAAGCTAGGATATTGTTCCTTCTAGATGATGAGAAAATTAAAAAAATTTAAATGTATGGCCATCAACTGACTTGTGAGTGACCATGAAGTCATCTACTTAGGCATCATTTGATAGAGGAAAAAAATCCACCAAAATATTTCTTCAGTTGGTGATTGACAGTGATCATGCAAAACATTAGTTTTACTTATAAAGATAGTATCACTCTTTTTAATGGACATATAATAGTCCAATATAACCTTACTATGATTTGTTCAATCTACTCAATATGGCCAGCTATTAGACCATTGGGTCATTTCTAGGTATTTTGCAATTGTAAAAAAAAGTTGAAGTAAATAACCTTGTATCTACATTGTGCACTCAGTTGCTCAGTTGTACCTGACTCTTTGCGGCCCCCTGGACTGTAGTCTGCCAGGTTCCTCTACATTACTTTTGTCTTTTTGCTTGCATTTGAGAATATCTTTGGATAAAATGCAAGAACTGGCATTCCTGGTTCAAGTGCAGTCTATATGTACATACACATGTATCTTCAGCTCAGGAGTAGAGAGATATCAGTGATCTATGGGATGAAACTTTGATCAATGGGAGAAGAAACCAGCAGGCAAAGTCTTCTCTCTCCTTTCCCAACATGGGCTGATCCGAGAAGCAGCTGTTTACATGGGCTGCAAGATGGTCTCAAGAGATCAAGCAGTTTTGCTTGATCCTATTGTTGTTTGCTGGTCTGCTAATCCACCTACTATTGGCCTCTCACTTCTCAGTCCTATTTCCCTTTAATCTAACCCTTGTTCACTGGGGTTGCACTCCTTAAGAAAGTGGTTGGCTCACATTCTTCTTTTGGGGCAATCCTGTATAAACAAGAAGACATAATAAACAAAACACATAAATAAAATACATCCTATGTTAGATGATGTAAGTGCACTAGAGAGAAAAAAACAACAACAACAAGGAATGAATAGATCTGATATTTGGCAGCTACACACTAGAGCAATGCAATAAACATTGTGCTTTGCTATTAAAATCCCTCCTTCTGTACTGAGGATTCATCAGAACTGATGAGTATTATCAGTAGGGTCTCACCAGAATCCTTTTCTGAGAATTGCCCTCAGTTGAAGAGAGCCTCCTTTCATGCGACATTCCTTTTCTAGATCAGCCTGTATCCAATAAATGGTCATTGTGGGCTATAAAACTTGGCCCCTCTTTCCTCAGTTGTGGGGAGTTCCAAAGAGCCATCTCGACTTCAGAATGTGTGAGTTCTGCCAACACTTCTGCTGCAATTGCTTTGCAGTTCATCTCATCCCTTTGTTCAATCCTATTTTCTTCACTTTCTCATAGGTATTGCTCCTGTGGGCACTCACTGATAAATTTTTTTTCATGCTAATCTCTGTTCCAAATTCTGTTTCCCAGGGAACTCTACATAAGCTCCTATGCCATTTGATTTGCTAGAATATTGAAACATAGATGACTCCTGTACAGTGGGATAACTTCCATCCCATGCTGCCAGCCACACTCTCTCCTCTGCTGCTCTAGTCATGCCAAGTCCTCAATCAGGATCTCCAATCTCCCTTACTTTCTAGAAGTTCTGCAATTCAGAAGGAACCTAGAATAGTAAAATACAGAGTTGTGAAACAAAGTTTGAATGTAAATTTTGACTTTCAAATTTTAAACTCTTGTAACATTGTGTTTAGATTGTGGCATCTCCATCGCCACACCCATCCACATTTATGTGCAAATGACAATGTAAACCAACATGCTGTTGTATTTATGCAATTTACAGAATAAGATACACTATTTTGTAAAGCCTACTGATGAAATATTTTTTTACTGAGTCAATAAATATATGGATAAAATATATGGATGAACGGACAGATGGATAAATGGACTGATAATAGAGACATATTTGCAAATAATCATAATAGCTGTTCTTTTGGTTAAAAACACATCTTTGAACTAAGTCACTAAGTAGTCAGTGCTTTGATTATCTTTGTAAGAATATGATCTTAAAGGTACTCTGTTAAAAATCGACCACAAAATATCCCATGACATATTTAATAATAGCAAATTTTCAGTTTTCATGATTTAAATATGGTCAGTGCTGCTGCTGCTAAGTCACTTCAGTCGTGTCCGACTCTGTGCGACCCCATAGATGGAAGCCCACTAGGCTCCCCTGTCCCTGGGATTCTCCAGGCAGGAACACTGGAGTGGGTTGCCATTTCCTTCTCCAATGCATGAAAGTGAAAAGTGAAAGGGAAGTCTCTCAGTCGTGTCCGACTCTTAACGACCCCATGGACTGCAGCCTACCAGGCTTCTCTATCCATGGGATTTTCCAGGCAAGAGTACTGGAGTGGGGTGCCATTGCCTTCTCCAATATGGTCAATATTACATAGCAAATATTTCTTGATTTGCATAATTTTTATATATTAAGACAGTCAATGGGCAAATCCAGAAACACTAACAGAAAAGAGTGAGTGGCTGTGGATTTCAACTGCCTTTAAAATATATGAAGCCACTTCTAAGGTTCACTTTTATTAAGATTACTAATTTTAAAGGCCTATTCTTTAGAGGATGTCTACCCCAAATTTAGTGTTAAATTCAAATTAAAGGATTTTTTAAATTAAAATAATAGTAAGAGGCACTTTAAACGTATTAACACTTGATGTAATAAAAGTTGGCAATTCTGTGTCAGGCCTATTATTGTTAATATTTATCCTTTTTGAAATCCCAGAAATCTAAGCATTTGTAGTGATAAGACTTTGCTTCTTTTTTAGATGCAAATTCATCATCAAAAGAGCATTAATGATCATAATAATAAGAATGGTCACTTACTGGATGATTCCTCATGCACAGCTATATAACTTAGCTTCTTTATTTAAAATATCTAAAGGACAAGAGAGATCTCTAGTCTTTCCCATTCTGTTGTTTTCCTCTATTTCTTTGCATTGATCGCTGAGGAAGGCTTTCTTATCTCTTCTTGCTATTCTTTGGACCTCTGCATTCAGATGCTTATATCTTTCCTTTTCTCCTTTGCTTTTCTCTTCTCTTCTTTTCACAACTATTTGTAAGGCCTCCCCAGACAGCCATTTTGCTTTTTTGCATTTCTTTTCCATGGGGATGGTCTTGATCCCTGTCTCCTGTACAGTGTCATGAACCTCATTCCATAGTTCATCAGGCACTCTATCTATCAGATCTAGGCCCTTAAATCTATTTCTCACTTCCACTGTATAATCATAAGGGATTTGATTTAGGTCATACCTGAATGGTCTAGTGGTTTTCCCTATTTTCTTCAATTGAAGTCTGAATTTGGCAATAAGGAGTTCATGATCTGAGCCACAGTCGGCTCCTGGTCTTGTTTTTGTTGACTGTATAGAGCTTTTCCATCTTTGGCTGCAAAGAATATAATCAATGTGATTTCGGTGTTGACCATCTGGTGATGTCCATGTGTAGAGTCTTCTCTTGTGTTGTTGGAAGAGGGTGTTTTTGATGACCAGTGCATTTTCTTGGCAAAACTCTATTAGTCTTTGCCCTGCTTCATTCCGTATTCCCAGGTCAAATTTGCCTGTTACTCCAGGTGTTTCTTGACTTCCTACTTTTGCATTCCAGTCCTCTATAATGAAAAAGACATCATTTTTGGGTGTTAGTTCTAAAAGGTCTTGTAGGTCTTCATAGAACCGTTCAACTTCAGCTTCTTCAGCATTACTGGTTGGGGCATAGACTTAGATTACTGTGATATTGAATGGTTTGCCTTGGAAACGAACAGAGATCATTCTGTCGTTTTTGAGATTGCATCCAAGTACTGCATTTCAGACTCTTTTGTTGACCATGATAGCTACACCATTTCTTCTGAGGGATTCCTGCCCGCAGTAGTAGATATAATGGTCATCTGAGTTAAATTCTCCCATTCCAGTCCATTTCAGTTCACTGATTCCTAGAATGTCGACATTCAGTCTTGCCATCTCTTGTTTGACCACTTCCAATTTGCCTTGATTCATGGACCTGACATTCCAGGTTCCTACGCGATATTGCTCTTTACAGCATCGGACCTTGCTTCTATCACCAGTCACATCCACAGCTGGGTATTGTTTTTGCTTTGGCTCCATCCCTTCATTCTTTCTGGAGTTATTTCTCCACTGATCTCCAGTAGCATATTGGGCCCCTACTGACCTGGGGACTTCCTCTTTCAGTATCCTATCATTTTGCCTTTTCATACTGTTCATGGGGTTCTCAAGGCAAGAATACTGAAGTGGTTTGCCATTCCCTTCTCCAGTGGACCACATTCTGTCAGAGAAATAGAGGAAAGAAATAGAGGAAAAGAACAGAATGGGAAAGACTAGAGATCTCTTCAAGAAAATTAGAGATACCAAGGGAACATTGCATGCAAAGATGGGCTCGATAAAGGACAGAAATGGTATGGACCTAACAGAAGCAGAAGATATTAAGAAGAGATGGCTAGAAAACACAGAAGAACTGTACAAAAAAGATCTTCAACACCCAGATAATCACAATGGTGTGATCACTGACCTAGAGCCAGACATCCTGGAATGTGAAGTCAAGTGGGCCTTAGAAAGCATCACTACGAACAAAGCTAGTGGAGGTGATGGAATTCCAGTTGAGCTATTCCAAATCCTGAAAGATGATGCTGTGAAAGTGCTGCACTCAATGTGCCAGCAAATTTGGGAAACTCAGCAGTGGCCACAGGACTGGAAAAGGTCAGTTTTCATTCCAATACCAAAGAAAGGCAATGCCAAAGAATGCTCAAACTACCGCACAATTGCACTCATCTCACACTCTAGTAAAGTAATGCTCAAAATTCTCCAAGCCAGGCTTCAGCAATATGTGAACCGTGAACTTCCTGATGTTCAAGCTGGTTTTAGAAAAGGCAGAGGAACCAGAGATCAAATTGCCAACATCTGCTGGATCATGGAAAAGGCAAGAGAGTTCCAGAAAAGCATCTATTTCTGCTTTATTGACCATGCCAAGGCCTTTGACTATGTGGATCACAATAAACTGTGGAAAATTCTGAAAGAGATGGGAATACCAGACCACCTGATCTGCCTCTTGAGAAATCTGTATGCAGGTCAGGAAGCAACAGTTAGAACTGGACATGGAACAACAGACTGGTTCCAAATAGGAAAAGGAGTACATCAAGGTTGTATATTGTCACCCTGTTTATTTAACTTATATGCAGAGTGCATCATGAGAAATGCTGGACTGGAAGAAACACAAGCTGGAATCAAGATTGCCGGGAGAAATATCAATAACCTCAGATATGCAGATGACACCACCCTTATGGCAGAAAGTGAAGAGGAACTAAAACGCCTCTTGATGAAAGTGAAAGAGGAGAGTGAAAAAGTTGGCTTAAAGCTCAGCATTCAGAAAACTAAGATCATGGCATCTGGTCCCATCACTTCATGGGAAATAGATGGGGAAACAGTGGAAACAGTGTCACACTTTATTTTTTTGGGCTCCAAAATCACTGCAGATGGTGACTGCAGCCATGAAATTAAAAGACGCTTACTCCTTGGAAGGAACGTTATGACCAACCTAGATAGCATATTCAAAAGCAGAGACATTACTTTACCAACAAAGGTCCATCTAATCAAGGCTATGGTTTTTCCTGTGGTCATGTATGGATGTGAGAGTTGGAGTGTGAAGAAGGCTGAGCGCTGAAGAATTGCTGCTTTTGAACTGTGGTGTTGGATAAGACTCTTGAGAGTCCCTTGGACTGCAAGGAGATCCAACCAGTCCATTCTGAAGGAGATCAGCCCTGGGATTTCTTTGGAGGGAATGATGCCGAAACTGAAACTCCAGTACTTTGGCCACCTCCTGTGAAGAGCTGACTCATTAGAAAAGACTCTGATGCTGGGAGGGATTGGGGGCAGGAGGAGAAGGGGACGACAGAGGATGAGATGGCTGGATGGTATCACTGACTCGATGCACGTGAGTCTGAGTGCACTCCGGGAGTTGGTGATGGACAGGGAGGCCTGGCGTTCCGCGATTCATGGGGTTGCAAAGACTCGGACACGACTGAGCTACTGAACTGAACTGAAAGTACAAGATGTATAAATTGATGCAAATATGAGATTTTTGAGACTTGAGTTTCAAGTCTCAACTCTAAAGGCTCTTCTCTGGGTCACCCACAGGGCTAATTTGAAATTCATTCAGTTTTTAATGGCTGAGTAATACTCCATTGTGTATATGTACCGCATCTTTCTTATCCATTCGTCTGCTGATGGACATCTAGGTTGCTTCCATGTCCTGGCTATTATAAACAATGCTGTGATGACATTTGAATAAGTTCTAAGGAGGTGGATGAAACTGGAGCCGATTATACAGAGTGAAGTAAGCCATAAAGAAAAACACCAATACAGCATACTAACGCATATATATGGAATTTAGAAAGATGGTAATGATAACCCTGTATGTGAGACAGCAAAAGAGACACAGATGTATAGAACAGTCTTTTGGACTCTGTGGGAGAGGGCGAGGGTGGGATGATTTGGGAGAATGGCATTGAAACATGTATAATATCATATAAGAAACGAATCGCCAGTCTAGGTTCGATGCAGGATACAGGATGATTGGGACTGGTGCACTGGGATGACCCAGAGGGATGGTATGGGGAGGGAGGTGGGAGGGGGGCTCAGGATGGTAAACACGTGTACACCCATGGTGGATTCATGTTGACGTATGGCAAAACCAATACAATATTGTAAAGTAATTAGCCTCCAATTAAAATAAATAAATTTAAATAAAAAATTTAAAAATATATTCTTGGGAAAAAAAAAAAGAAATTCCTTCAACTTGGAGTGTATGTTCTTAGCATTAATGTCACTGATTATTTTAGGTTAAGAGACAAATAAGTTTATTTATGATATAATAAACACAAATGGGAAGACAAACTCATACCAGAAATGTATCAGGGCAGTTATTGTGTCTTTGTAATCCTGATAGTGTCTTCCAGGAGACTTCCTGGAATTAAACTTCTCTGGAATCAGCTTTCAACTGTAGGGCCTGAAGACAGAATGTAGCAAAGTCTGACAAGGCTCCCTGGAGACCATAGCAGTCCCATCACCATATGGCCTGAAAGGGCTTTTCACATGTTACAATATTCTGAAGTAGGGTCTTCAGAATACATTGGCTAATCTTCAGAGAACATTCTTAATCTCATGAACCTAATTATCTGTAAAGAACAGTTTAAAGGGTGCTTCTTCAAATTATTCATACTAGTCCATGTACTTTTATCTGGGGGCATATATAACTCTCATTATGCAGCGATTACATTTTAGCTTTGAAAATGTATTCTAAGAAGGATTAAAAGGATTATTCATCTCCATGGTGACCCATGCTCCCATTGTTAATCATAACACAAATGTATCTTACTCATTCACGTTTTCAGAATACCTCAGCTTTCACATACATGTTAAATGCTCATGTTTCACGTAAGTAAAGAAGAAGCTGTATGGAAATACTAAATTTCCTGTTAAAGACCAATATAAACTTTATGTGAAATTACTTTTTAAAATTTTTACATGAAATAATTAGTATTTGCTCTCGTATTTCAGGAACATATAATTGAGAAATGTGCTGTTGATTATACTTAACCTCACACTCTGCTCCAAATACCCTTTCTTTGTAACAAGCATGGGCTCGGAGGTGATTGTCCTTTGGGGATTTTCATGGCTGTTGTTGTGATTCTAGTTTAGTTGTCATAAACTGTGCTATGTGAATGAGGAGAGACTGGATAACAAATCATGAGAGTGTTTATTGAGAAGGGTGTTTTCTACCTCATCATGGATAGTCACATACAATGACAAATGACCCTATTCCTTAACATGCAAATATTCAAATAATAAAAAGACAAAAAATCTTATTCATGCAATGCTTAATTAAATTCAATACAATTAAAATGTCAAAAATCTATCACTTTAAGAGATATACATGCAATATATTATTTCTGGTATACTATGTTCACTAAAAATAAGTTCTCATTCTTGGGATTATATACTGAGCTCGGATGATAATAGAAGTCAAAATACACCCCCATAAGATAAAATTTGTAAAGATAAATGTCAAATAGCAGTATTATTTTTTTGCTTGCAATAACTTCTGAGAGAATAGCACTTGCAGAAAATGTTATATTAAAAGTTAAATCTTCAGCTATTTGGGCTAAGAAATATGCTTGATAAATGCATGGTGAAAATGAAAGTGAAGGCACTCAGTCGTGTCTGACTCATTGCAACCCTGTGGATTGCAGCCCACCAGGTCCTCCATCCATGGGATTCTCCAGGCAAGAATACTGGAGTGGGTTGCCATTTCTTTCTCCAGGGGATCTTCCCGACCCAGGGACCCAGGGATCGAACCCAGGTCTCCTGCATTGCAGGCAGATTAACCTCTGAGCCACCGGGGAAGCTGGTAATTCAACATCTAAACTTTCTAAATACTGTTTAATTTTTTTTATTATGGTAAACATTATGTAATATAAAACATACTATTCTGACCATACTTAAATGTACAGTAGCATTAAATGCATTCACATTGTTGTGCAACTCTTACCATCATCCATCTCCCAAATTTTTCACCTTCCTAAACTGAAACTCTGTCTCTGTTAAACACTAACTCCCTCTTCCCCCTCCCCACACTCCCACCTCTAGCCCCTGTTATCTACCAAAGTACTCTCTGACTCTGTGAATTTGACTGTTTTGCTGCTGCTGCTGCTAAGTCGCTTCAGTCGTGTCCGACTCTGTGCCACCCCATAGACGGCAGCCCACCAGGCTCCCCCATCCCTGGGATTCTCCTTAGGTACCTCCTATACATGGAATCTTTATAATAGTGGACAGCCACAAGCAGAATACTTACATCAGAGATTCCATCAAATAGAATACAGAATTTGAACAGGAGGACAGTTAGTAACAGTTCTGGAACTAAACTGCTGCAGACATCACTTAGACACAAGACACATTGTTCCACCTCTACTCCTGTAAGTGAACCTTTAACAGGTTCATTTGGTAATAAGCTCAAAGGGGAGAAAAAACTTGTGCCCCAACTGCACTGTTCATTCACCTGTGCAAACAACTTGAACTCTACTTCTCTTCCAATGGTTTCCTTGTAATCTTCCCAACGTACAGCTGCTAGATATAAAACAGGAATTATAGTAGAGAAGATCCTGCTGTGCTGTGAATCACAGTGCACTCGACCACACTTCAGCAGGTTATGGGATGAAAAGAATAAAACGTCTGCAAAGGCCTTATTCCATCCCCTTTTCCAGCTGGTAAAGTCAACGCATGGCAGCTTCCTGGAATGCTTTATTCTGTATCCAGCTGTACTAGGCATGACCTGTCCCATTCCCTTGCCATCCTTTCGTATACAAATAAATGGTGAGAGCATCTTTCCTTTCTTGAGGCACTGGGGGCCAAATCAATTGCCTAATCAAGTGAAAACAAAACATCTGTGATGTATGAACTGGAGGGTGGCTTTCTCTGGAGATTTTTATAAACTGATTAAGTCAGGGCACCACTAATCCTCTATGCTGCACTTCAGATGTAACATTGACAAGGAAGATTAGAGTGAAAAGATAATGGTTGTGTCACCAGTGTGCAATAAACAACCTGTGAAGAGCCATCAGAGGTTCAGAAATGTTCCCATTACAAATGTAAATGTGAACTTTAGCAACTGGGCTGGAGAGCACTGTGAGAGACGCCTGCCTGTGTGTCAAGGAGCTCCAAAGAGAGAACAGAAAAGGGGTTTATTGTAATAACATAAGACATCAACCCCCATGTGCTCGTCAAATTAAGTTTAGGATATATGAATTTCGTATGATAACATCTGTGCTACTTAATAATAGAGTTGTTTTGGACATTATATTAAGTGATATTTTGAAAGTGCTTTTTAATTCAAAGGAATCCCAAATAGTGGTGGTTGTAAATTGATAGAATAGTACAAACACAAAACAAAGTTCTAGAGAAAGTAATCTTTGGAGAAGACAGCTTTGATTAGAGCTACTCAGAGGATCCAAGTTATGCATTAGAAGGAATCATGAAATAAATCAGACATCAGGGTTTCAGTTCACATACACATCTGTTTATGTATAAATCCAGCCTGAGCACGTTCTGCTCTGTACACAAATTCCTCAGGTGATGAAGTTCATTGCAATGTTACTTCTGTATTTGAAGTTACTTCCAATTTTGAAGTTACTTCTTCCTTTAATCTTACATACAGCACATATATAAAAGGTGTTAATATTTTAGAAAAACTTTAAACTTGTAGAAAGCAAGAAAATATAAGGACAAAATGGCATTATTATAAAAAAGATTACCGGGTGAAATAGTTGCCTGCATACTGGTAAAAGAATAATTAAATGCAAATGCATTTTTAAAAATTCTGTGCTAATTTATAATTTTTTTCTGGCCATTCAATACTGATGCAAATAGAAGAAAAAACTAGTATTGTTAGTATGCTAAGAACAAAAACTAAAATATGTATGGTGGAAGATGATAAATGTTTTTGAGAACAACATATTTTCTTTAGGATAAAAGGTGATTATGGAATATTTGCTGTGAGGGAACAAACTTGAGGATTAAAAAGTTATTTTTTCCTGTGTCTGAAAACTTTACAACCAGGGGAAAAAAAACATGGGTAAATGTACGCTAACCATGGGCTTGCTGGGAGGCACAGAGGTAGAGAATCTGCTTGCCAACGCAGGACACTCAAGAGATGCGGGTTCAATCCCTAAATTGGGAAGATCCCCTGGAAGAGAAAATGGCAAACCACTCCAGTATTCTTGCCTGGAAAATCCAACGGACAGAGGAGCCTGGCAAGCTACAGTCCATAGGGTCACAAAGAGTCAGGCACAACTGAGCGACTGCACACACATGTTAACCACACAATGTGAAACGTGGTCTGAGAACTAGAAACCTTCTCCTATAGGAGACTGTAGGAAGAACAACATACCTAAGATGGTGGGTTGTGGGGGGTGGAACTGGGAAAGAAAGAGATGAGTTTGATGTTAGTTTTTAATATAAAGCAAAATTATTGAAGAAAAGTTGGAAGGTATTTCAGAGAGTAGTGTGTGACATCATGAGATGTCATGACTCCTTCAATAGTTCAGGGTAAGAGGCTCCCACAAAGAGATGAGGAATGAGGAAAAAATAAGGCTGCTTTGCAACCCTATGGACTGTAGCCCATCAAGCTCTTCTGTCCATGGAAATTCTCCAGGCAAGAATACTAGAATGGGTAGCCATTCCCCCCTCTAGGAGATCTTCTTGACCCAGGAATCGAACCTGGGTCTCTTGCATTTCAGGGAGATTGTTTACCTTCTGAGACACTAGGGAAATCCCACATATAAGCAAGAATCAGATCTGAAGAGTGGTGTTTTCTTGCTATGGAATTTGGCCTTCTGATTGAGGATTCGGGTATCTATAGCAAGTACTTTAGGACACTTGTTGAATGAATATGTGACTTTTTGTTTTTTGGTGGGGTGGGGGGGCAGATTTTTGGTAACATTTGATTAGATGAGCAGTTTAGAAAGATCAGTCTGTTAGCAATGTGGAGATTGAACCAGAGGGTTGATGCTGCAGGCTAGAGGACCAGATAGGAAGCTTGCATGGTTTAGGCAAGCAGTGATGAGGCCTTGACCTGCAGAGGAGGACCTGGGACGGAGGTGTGGGTCATTCACTGCATTGGAGGCAGGATCAACAGTGTCTGTGCTACAGTGCATTGAAGACCTCAGGGTTCAGTGCCATTTTGCAAGTCAAAAAATAAAATCAAATATGCTCATTCTAGACAGATGCAGTTCCTGTAGACTGGTAGGCCAGAGAGAATTTTGTGAAAAAGGTGTCATTTCCCTCTGACATAGCACATCTGCCCAGGGCACAGGCCATGGGGAGTGGATGGGGACCTAGATTTCAACCCCTACTTGTCATTGTAGCTGGACACCTCTGTGTGGTGCACAAACTGCAGAGTCTTACACAGCCATCTTCATGAGAAGGATGTTCTCAGGTTTCTGACTTGAATAACTTCATCACTGGGATGCAATTTGGTGAACTCGTAAAGTCATCCAGAAAAGTAGATGTTGGGGAAAGAAAAATGATTTCGATTTATTGAATTTGGTGTGTCTGGGGACATTCGAATGAAGATGTCTTGATTTCCATTCAAAATATGGCTCTGCAGTTTAGAAAACTGATTTGAAAATGAGTTTATAAATGGTAGAAAAATACTGGGATGAGGTGGCTCCAATTATTTTCTTTAGGACTATCTTTGGGATGAGAATATAGCTAGGGGTGGAGTGGGTGAGGACTTAGAGATTATGGTGATTGGAATAATCAAAACCAAAAATGAAATAGTAAGTACTATAAACCTGGTATTAAGGGAAGGTCAGGATCAAAAGGGTTTTAGGGGTTTGCACCTAAGAAGTAATTGTGGCTTTTCTAGGCAAAAAATACTTAGTATGATGATAGAAGCAGTAGGTATGTTGGAGTAAGTTTATTTTGCTTTTAGTTAGGAAAGTTCAGATTATCTGCCTAAAGTCCATTTTTCTTTATTCCTTTATATTAGTAACATATTTTAAACATCATGTTTACTGAGCTTTATTAACAGAATTTTCTCTTCAGTTTTGTCTTTTACATATTTCAGTTCCAGCTGCATAATAGAATATGACCTTTATTTTGGAAAATACAGCAATAAAAACATAAAATAATGTGGACATATTTGATGTCAAGCATTTCTTCATAAATTCATGCATTTACTTATATATAGTATTCTACTTATTATTTATACATTTATATGACTTAAGACGCAAACAAGTGTGTAAGGGCTGGTTATAGTCATCCTCCAAGGTGGCTTTCAGTGAACCTCACTTCTTAATATTCACATCCTTTTGCAGTCCCCTCCCATACTGTACCAAGGTGGTCTGTATAACCAACACAATGTGGAAGAAATGGAATGTTACTTTTGGGACTAGATTATGAAAGACTCTGGCTTCCATTTTGGTGTTCTTTCTTGAATTGTATCACTCTTTGTGGGGAATGCTACCTACTATGTCATGAGCAGCCCTGTGATGAGGAACTGGGGATTGTCAACAACCATTATGATTGAACTTGGCAGAGGATACTTCACCCTCAGTTGAGCTTTTCTATGACTGCAAACAGGCTGAGAGCTTCATTCTAACATTGTGGGTGCTCTTGACCTAGAACCACCCAGCAACTCTGCTGCTGGACTCTTAAACTCCAAAAGTTATATCAACTGTGATGTTTTGGAGTACTTTGTTTCACATCATGTTTAAAGAACTGGATGCTTTCAAACTGTGGTGCTGGAGAAGACTCTTGAAAGTCCCTTGGAAAGGATGGAGATCAAACTAGTCAATCTGAAAGGAAATCAATCCTGAATGCTCTCCGGAAGGACTGATGCTGGGACTGATGCTGAAATTGAAGCTCCAGTACTTTGGCTACTTGATGCAAACAGCTGACTCACTGGAAAAGACCCTGATGCTGGGAAAGATTGAAGGCAGAAGAAGAGGGCGAGAGAGGATGAGATGGTTGGATGGCATTACTGATTCAATGGACATGAGCTTGGGCAAACTCTGGGAGATGGTGAGGGACACGGGAGCCTGGTGTGCAGAAGTCCATGGGGTCTCAAAGAGTCAGACACAACTTGGTGACTGAACAACAACAAATGTTTAATACATATTTGGATCACCTCTATTTGCTGTTTATCAATTTCCCTCTTAAAAAATAATACACACACACACACACACACACACACACATATATATATATATGTATAAAATGCAGGTATATTGTACATGGTTATTTTTTTACTCAATTTATTCTTTAAGATTGAAATAATATCTTTCATCCTCCGAATCCTAAGATTTAGGAAATCCAGTTTAAGGATTCAGGTTAGTCTACCTGCAAGGTCTTAATCTCCTTAAGTTAGATTATTGATTTGTGCTTCAAGCTCCATCTAGAGCTTAAGACTCTACAGAGCCCAAGACTCTTTAGAGCTGCTCTGTGCACACTGGTTGTGCACGATTTTCTCCCCGCCCCTTCTCCTTCTCTCCAAGTTTGTCGATGTCACTGTCCCTGTGGGGTGGTTGTGGGGTTGAGCAGGGTGGAGGCAGATTTCAGCTGATTCAAACACAGGAAAAGGGAATTTCCACATCATTCTTTCCCCCTCCACTCATTCTTCTCCCTGGACTCTATTACCTTTTTATTCCTTTTCTCTTTTTCCTCCCTTCTGCCATTCCTGCCTCTTGTTTCTCCTCTCAAAATATAGAATATTTTGGAGTGAGGTCAGTAGCCCTTCCTTGCCATTTTTGCGTTTTCAGGTGATCAGTCAAAAAGATTATGGAAAAGCATTCAGCTATTGCCTTCTCCGGCCACTTTCAGTGAAGACAGACACTTGTAGAGGTGCAATCAGAGACTTTCTAAGTTTTAAACCTCTGGGTCAAGGAAAAAACAGGCAGGCAAAAAATTTTTATGTGGCTGTATGTATACAATATAGATGTAGATATATACACAGATATGTACTCAGATACATGTATATCTGTGTTATACATTTATATCTATATACTTGATTTCAGAATACTTTTCATGAAAACATGAAAATATGCAAAAACTATATGGCTTGGTGTCTTAAAATAACTGTACCATTCCATTTAACTTGAATTTATAGAACAATATGAGCTACCTAAAATTCTTATCAAGCTAACTGTATTTTACAAAAAAAAAAAAAAATCCTTTCTGAGTGGTGACTTGGGTTAAGTACAGTTTTTAAATGCTAGGTTCAAATCAATGCAAGTGTATCATATGCAGAGTAATTCTCAATTGTTATAAAAATTATGTCCATTATGCTACTTGCTGGGATTCTAGTAATCATCTAAATTCCATAAAACTTAAAATTTTCAAATTATCCTCAGTAATTTAAATGTGTTATTAGGCCTTTCATGAAGCATTTTTCTTCTTTGAAGAAAACAAGCTAAGTTTCTCAAAAGCACTGCAGGATAAGTTATAAGTGACTTTCACTTGTAATTTGCAGATGCTGTAATAGGAATTTTCCTTTTACCACCATCTAAGTCCAACTATTTTGCATTCTAATTTGCAAGTAAAAAGTTGCTTTAAAAGTTGATATAGAAGTTTGCGAAGACTTTAAGAGATTTAAGGTATATTTTTCTAAAAGAGTCATAAATTAGGCATGAACATGAAAATGTGACTTCTGAAAAGGAAGGAAAAGAATAGAAAGGAATAAATGAGGGAATATACATATCTTTTATTTGACATCTTACTTTGAAAAGCAGAAGATATCTTTAGGAGTTTGCCTATGTCATATTAAATAAGCGTGTGTTAGGCTCTAACTTTACTTATTTTTTGTAAGAGAAATGAGGAAATATCAATAGACACCCTATGGAGGGAAAATATTCAGATTTTACCTCTGTAATTTGGTCATTTAGATATGACATTTGAGATAGTGAGTGTCTCAGTTTTACCAAAAGGAACACTTTTGTTCCTTTTGTGGCTAGAAATATTACCATCTTAATAAGGCATACATCAAGGTCCATATCATTAGTGCTCAACATTAGGGAACGCCAATTTTCTTCACTAGGAGTCTCAGAGATTCATATGAAGAAGACTAAATAAAAGAACAGAGCTGCCACTTTGTTTTGAGTCTTTATTGCCATCACAAAAAACTGCTAATGGATTAATAATGTTTAACATTAGCAGCTCTTCAGTGATCACTAGGCTAAGAATCAGTTAAATAGAGTTGTTACCACCCTTCAAGAAGTAATTCAAAGTTATTAGTTATTAGTTATTTCAAATGCCTGAAAATACAATGAATGCTGAAATTTCATAAGAATCATAAATGCCAGAATTGGAATTTTTGTATTTCTGTATTCTCACATCTAGTCTTGTCATTTAGGAATGGAAACTAAATCTGAGAGGTGAAATGAGCACTACAAGAACATCTGGCTAATTGACTATTTAGAGTTCCAGATCTGTTTTGTGCCATGTGCAGAGAGCCCCAATTTCTTTGAAGAACTAAAAGCCAAATAAATGTACGTGGCATGAACATATAAACCAGAGAAGATAACATATCTTCATCACACTACTCTAAACCTTTTAAAATGTAGGTGGGATAAAAATTTTATATAAATACAGACATCATTCCTATACACTGGGTAGACATAAATAAAAATCTTAAATTAAAAATGCCATAGCCATATTAAAATTAGGGAAGGCTTGAAAAAAGCTGAAATGTTCTTTATTTAGTTGTATAGTTAGTTCGCTGAATTTGGCAAAAAGTAAGTTTATTGTGTTGTAAGAGATGTAGTACCAACAGTGACTTAGGATTCAGGGTCTAGAAAGTGGAGCTTCAGGTCCATGATGACACAAGAAATATCTATACCTTGGGAGAAGGTATGGGAACCCCCCCCCCTCTCATTTTATTTTTTCTAAGACGGGGCAAGTAATGATATTTACCTCATAGGGGGAGTAAGAAGCAGATATATTAGCACAGTATGTATTGCTACATATGAATTAGTCTTATTAGCAAATAATTGATAAGTTTTAAAATTTTATTGTTTAGTAGGATCCTTGTAATCACTAATGAAAAGACCATATTTAAGAGAGAGTAGAGGATTTTTACTTTGCCTTATTGCTGTAGCTAATCAACATAATTAAAATAGTTTTCTATAGTTTGAAATAGGCATCATTTTAGAAAGAGGAATAATTGATCAGTCCTATTTATCAGGAATATAATTTTTGATTGCTGTAAATTATGATTTATAATAGGAAATAAGTATATATGTATATAAATAAGAAATGAATATGTATATATGTATATACCCACATATATATACAAACACACATATTTCTCATATAGTGGCGAAAGACATTGCTTTCTCTGGAAATGCTTTGCCTTTAAAGATAAGCTATAAAAATCTCTTGCAAGAAAATTTTCTAAAAGTATGGGCCATATTATATTAAAAAGAAAATACATGTGAATGTGGGCTGAAAATCCCCACATTAATCACCATGTTAATAATGACTGTATCTATGGCTATAACATGCAATATTTAGTAGCTGTGATTTGGTAGATTAACAAAAGAAAGCTCTAAATGAATCAATTAGGTTTTTAACAAAGGAAATATATTTCTGCATTTTGCATTGTAGCAATTTCCATAGATGGTAGCAATTTACAACAAGGATTAATAATACAAATTTGAGCTTCCTGGAAGGGGTCCACATGCAGGCTGTTTCTTTGCCACACAGTTCTCACAAACAATAGGCAACTATTTATTACTTTTACTGTGTATTATTATTACTTCAGCTTAAGATGGGGACAGCAAGGTCCTCCAAATTGGATGTGGCCTAAGAGGCTTGAAAGAACAATGGTTCCAAATGATCCTTATTGTGTATCAGAAGTCATGGTACGTCCAAGGAGAATGTGTACAAGAAGGTGGGCTGAGAAGGAGCCCCAGGAGAATGCTCAGCATCACATCACCCACTGACATATAATTGCAAGGCTTTGAATCCAATCCATGACACAATCCATGGTGATTATTCTACTCAAAGAAACCAAAAGACAGATAAAAAATGCTTAATTTGCTTGTTCTTAAATGTGGCAATTTGCCTAACGAATGAAATTGACTTCATAAAATGCCAAGGATATCTTTTAGTTTCAAATCTGGAATACAAACATACCCCAGATCCCAGCGCTTGCAGCTATAATCGATTCAAAGTGAAGCACGTGGAGTAACACATGGCCACTATCCTACAGAAACAGGTCAAAATAAACAGAAGTGGTCAGAACAAAGATTTGACTAATAGAGTAAGAGAGAATCTCAAATCCTGGTCAACCAAGATTATCTTTAAACACTTGCAGATAACGATACAGAGCTGTCATTTATCGAGCTATTTTCTTTCATTTCAGCATCTCTCAATAACATTTTATATTGTCTGAGTGACACTTGAATACAGTGAGGTAAGTACAAAAAGAAAGATTAACCTTTCTATTGTACATGACAGAAAAGTCCCAGAATGTAGAGGTGGAATGTATAAACCCGATGAGTAATGCTGCTGCTGCTGCTGCTGCTGCTGGTGATGATAGTGTGCCTGTAGGCAGGGATTTTTCAGTTAAGCCCAGGGGATTATTCCTAGAGCACAGAGCTGAAGGTAGAGTGATAGCTGCCCAAGGTCACGTATTTTCACCAGTGGCAGAAACAAGAGTTTGAACCTGGACCTTAAGACTTCTAATGCTCTGGATGGAATATGCTCTCTTAAAGTTGACTCAATGTAGCTGCTCTTTGCAGTGTGTTCTCCATAGTTAATAGCCATGGGTAAGTCCAGCTGGACGACATCTTTCTATAGAGATCCATCTCTGTGATTTTAAGGTCTCAGGAAGATGGGTGGGAAGTATTTGTATTACAAGACTGAATGACATCAATCTATTATATTATTTTAGATTTCACTTTGCAGAGTAAAAGGGAATAAATGAGACATAGTGCCTCTTTGAAAAATTAATTATTGTAGGACAGAAATGAAAAGGGATGAAGATTTTAGAGAATGCAGCTTTATGTATTTCTTAACAGAAAGAATAAGTTAAAAAGTGTAGAAGTGTAGAAAATAGGAGACATTTAAGAGACTCAGTCATTCAAATAACTATCACCGGATTGATTCTTAAAATTGGTGAAACTAAAGGAAGGGCATTCTATCAGTGGGTAGAGTTTCATATAAATTGGAAAAGATGAAGCCCCCCAAACAAGGGCTGAGAACCAATGGTGGGAACAAACTCAAAATATTCAGGTGCCAGCTTTTAATTATAATCAGCTAGCAGGTGCTTTTTTTGCATAGGCATTAAGTGAATTTTTTAGATAAAAGGATGAGAAATGTGTGGTTATTATTTTAAAAATGAGATCAGTAGTTGTTTGTTGTTCAGTCACCAAGTTGTGACTGGGTCATTGCAACCCCATGAACTGCAGCAAGCCAGGCCTCTCTGTCCCTCATCGTCTCCCAGCGTTTTCCCAAGTTCACATCCATTGAATCGGTGATGCTATGCAACCAACTCATCCTCTGCCGCCCTCTTCTTTCCCAGCATCAGGGTCTTTTCCAATAAGTAGGCTGTTCACATCAGATGGTCAATAGGTAAGCATCTAAATCAAGGACTGGTGACTTTTTTTCTGTGAAGGTCCAGATGGCAAATGTTTTCAGTTTTGTGGGTCATGTGGTTTCTGTTGTACCAACTGACATCTGCCGTTGTAACTCCAAAGCAGTCATTGACTCTGTGAAAATGAATGAATGTAGCTGTTTTCAGTAAAACTTTATTTACAAAATAGGAAGCAGATCCAGATTTCACCAACCCCTGAAAATGAAAGTGTTAATTGCTCAGTCAAGTCCGACTCTGCAACCTCATGGACTGTAGCCTCTGTCCATGGGATTCTCCAGGCAAGAATACTGGAGTGGATTGCCATTCTCTTGGGATCCTCCCAATTCAGGGATAGAACCTGGATCTGCTGCATTTCAGGAAGTTTCTTTACCATCTGAGCCACCAGGAAAGCCCTTAACTCTGTATTAGTATTGATTCTTATTAATACTAGGAAGCCAAAATTGAAGCCCTGGCAATAACAGCATCTTTTGTGTGTGTGTGTGCCAATTGTTTCCCTTTTAAGTGTCCTATAAATATCAGCCTTATCTATTGATAAAATAATGTGTACTGAAAAGAAAATCATTAAATAATGTGTCTCCTCTCCCTTAGTAGATGAGGAATATAGTTGAATGAGGAATATACACTTAGAAGGTCACCAGCTCAAACCATTATTTCCATTCTAAATACACATCAGGATGACTAAAACCTCACATACTGTACTTTCTGAGTATTTAGTAGGAAATTAACTAGTAGTTCTACATCATACTTAGAAAATGAAATAATATCCATATGCAGTCATAAGGCAAAAGCTGAAAAGAAAGGAATAGTATTAATTTTCCCCTTTCCATGTGCTATCAGACCATGTTGGAGGCAGTATCCACCTTAGTTGCCAACAATACACCTAAGCTATGTGTGTATATATGCATATTTGTTTATTTATAATGTATAACTTTATAAAAATGCTCCCACTCACATAATTGTAGAAATAACCTAGTGAGATAAATGTGGTAATTCCATAAGCACTTTGTTTTCCTACCTAATTAGACTTTTGGAAAAAGTGGCTTTTGCAAAAATTTTATGAAGAAAATTTACATGCATTTTCTGAATTTAGAACCAAAAAATTATCATCTTTAATCAAATGTGAAAGATATGATTCTAAAATGACGGTGTAGGAGAAGCAAGAAGTAGATACTAATGGCCTCTATTTCAAAGTACTGAAAGGCTTATTACTCTAGATCTGTTTTCTGTCAAATGCTTCCCTGTTCATTCTTATCCATTTTTCAATTTGGCATTCCCTTATGTTGCCAAAGCAGGTGCCTTGCACACAATAGCAGGAGTATGTGTTTCAAAGGGTCCCACAGGGAATCATTTATCATGCAAGATTACTTCATGACTAATGATGATCTCTGTAAACATTCAGGTGCTGTTTGACTGCCTAGTTGGTGGTGGTCCAGCCTGGTGACAGTTGGCATGTGTTTTATCTCATTTCTCCTTCCACATTCTCTACATAGTCTAATATATGTTGGAAAAAACTCTGGGATGTTATAAGGAATAAAATGATGAATAGAAGCTATTAAATAAAACCACTACAAATAAAACACTGAATGTAGAACTTTATCATCTCTGGTTTTATCAGTGACATAGGAGGTCTTTTTGAGGCTGTGTTCCAAACCTGAAATGCTGACTGCTAACACTGTGAGATAACAATAATCTTATTCCAGCCAAGTTTAGGATTGGGAATGTTGGCAGGGAGGAGAAAACTGGTAAAATTGATATGCTACCCTAGCCAAAGCTTTAAAGTTACAGATAGCAATGCATGTGAAATGCTATGTAAAATAATAACACTATATGAATATGAGATGTCTGCTGTATGCTGTAATATTTGAATCATACATGTTTATTTAATAAACATTTTAAATGATCTAAGTTTACCTTTTTTAATTGTGATAATCAACTCTAGTCATTTTGAGCTCATTCAGCTGTATCAACAAAGGAGCAAACACAAAAGCCAAATGTGTTTCTAGACTAAACCAACACAAAATGTATTTTGATAATAGCAGGTGCAACATAAGAGCATACAGTTTATAAACATGCTCTAAAACTGATAATTTCACTTCTGAGCATAATTGAAGGTAAAAAATATTTTAGTAGTAGAAATTAGAAAGCTACACAATTTTGAGAAATATACCTAAACTTTTAAACATTTCAGGCTGCAGATAAATCACTATGGAAATATTTTAACCGAAACAGAAATGATCTCCATCACCATGTACCTATTACATCCAGCATAGTTTGGTGACCTGAGCAAACCAGTAGAATAACATTTTCAGTTTTTTACATTTTTGGTAGACAGGTTATTGTTTTGCTACATGACTATAATTTACAAGCTCTTTGTTTCTTCCCTTTTTTCATATAGACATTGAAATTACAAAGCTCTTTAAAACTTCCTAACAAATAGGGGAATTGTAGTTAAGAGCACTGATTGAGGAGTTAGATTGTGGACCCTTGCTCTTCTATATCAGCTGTACCATCTTGGGCAAATGACTTGTGTCTTGGTCCTTCAATTGCTTCAACTATAACTTAGGAGGAAGAGTAGTGGCCACTTTCTGGGATTATTTTGAGCATTACAAATAATGCATGTAAATAATTAGTAATGATTTTTGACACACAGGATATATTCAAAATGATTCTATGTTAATATTATTATCTCTTTTATTTAATTTTAAACATATTCAAGTTTTGGGGAAAAAAATGGCATCAGAACTTGACTACTTGATGAGCTGTTGTGTTGCAGGAATTGTTAAGCTCCATCACATGTTCAAGCTGGTTTTAGAAAACGCAGAGGAACCAGAGACCAAATTGCCAACATCTGCTGGATCATTGAAAAAGCAAGAGAGTTCCAGAAAAGCATCTATTTCTGCTTTATTGACTATGCCAAAGCCTTTGGCTGTGTGGATCACAATCAACTGTGGAAAATTCTGAAAGAGATGGGAATACCAGACCACCTGACCTTTCTCTTGAGAAATTTGTATGCAGGTCAGGAAGCAACAGTTAGAACTGGACATGGAACAACAGACTGGTTCCAAATAGGAAAAGGAGTCCGTCAAGGCTGTATATTGTCACCCTGTTTATTTAACTTACATGCAGAGTACATCATGAGAAACGCTGGGCTGGAAGAAGCACAAGCTGAAGTCAAGATTGCCGGGAGAAACATCAATAACCTCAGGTATGCAGATGACACCACCCTTATGGCAAAAAGTGAAGAGGAACTAAAAACCTTCTTGATGAAGGTGAAAGAGGAGAGTGAAAAAGTTGGCTTAAAACTCAACATTCAGAAAACAAAGATCATGGCATCTGGTCCCATCACTTCATGGGAAATAGATGGGGAAACAGTGGAAACAGTGCCAGACTTTATTTTTTGGGGCTCCAAAATCACTGCAGATGGTGACTGCAGCCATGAAATTAAAAGACACTTACTCCTTGGAAGGAAAGTTATGACCAATCTAGACAGCATATTCAAAAGCAAAGACATTACTTTGCCAACAAAGATCCGTCTAGTCAAGGCTATGGTTTTTCCTGTGGTCATGTATGGATGTGAGAGTTGGACTGTGAAGAAAGCTGAGCGCCGAAGAATTGATGCTTTTGAACTGTGGTGTTGGAGAAGACTCTTGAGAGTCCCTTGGACTGCAAGGAGATCCAACCAGTCCATTCTGAAGGAGATCAGCCCTGGAATTTCTTTGGAAGAAATGATGCTAAAGCTGAAACTGCAGTACTTTGGCCACCTCATGCGAAGAGTTGACTCATTGGAAAAGACTCTGATGCTGGGAGGGATTGGGGGCAGGAGGAGAAGGGGACGACAGAGGATGAGATGGCTGGATGGCATCACTGACTCAATGGATGTGAGTCTGAGTGAACTCCGGGAGTTGGTGATGGACAGGGTGGCCTGGTGCGCTGTGATTCATGGGGTTTCAAAAAGTCAGACACGACTGACCGACTGAACTGAACTGAACTGAATCAGACCTGATTAGTGTTTGCCTCGCTCACCACAGCAACTCTAGGACCCAGCAGAGTGTCTGGCACTAGGGTGCATCAATACCTGTCAAATGAATGAACAAATGAATGCAGTAATGAACTAGACCTCAAGGCCAGTGGAAAAGACTGAAATGTTTTCTCGTTGGCCAAAAACAGCCAAGGAAGGGTCTATAAACTAAGGCCTGCTTAATCTCAAGTGCCTTCTGTCACTGTTTCCTGTCTGTTTTGGCCTTGGAGCTTTGCCCTATCATGGAGTAAATGTTTTAATTTGGTATGCATCAGTTCAGAATATTAGTTGTAAACTTCTGTATTGATTTTTCCATCCAAGTTTGAGAACCTGGATTAAGTAGGACATGACTTAATATAGAAGATATGTGTAGATCTCCAGAATACTAATGCTAATTATAAAAGCACCTGTATGTATCTACTACTATAGGCTAGGTATAAAAATATATCCTCATTTTATCCTCATACAAATCCTGCAAGGATATTATCTCTATTGTAACATAGAATAAAAAATGAACACTACAAAAATTAAATATATTTGCTGAGATCCTATAGCTCAGTTAAATATTCATCAGCACCACTGGCTAATATTTATTGAATGCTAAGTGCCAGACATTCTTCTGTGACTTCTATATGTGTGTTTTCATTCGCAATACTATGCCATGGGTACCATTATTATAGTTGGAGAAACTGAGGGTAAGAAAGATTATGTAATTGGACATAGGTCACACGCTTAATAAACGGCACAGGCAAAATTCAAATCTAGGCAATTTCACTCTTAAGTCCACACACTTAACCACTGTAATGTGAAGATTGCCATTATTAGGTCAATATTTAAACTGATTTCTGTTTTATTTCAAAGCCTATTGTTTTCTTTTATGGTGCAACTCAACCTTGATGTCAGTTACAAATATGTTATGGACTTTAAAATATATTTATTTCCCTATTCATTCTGGGTATGGAATCTTTGCAAAGGTAATCTAGAGACTGACTATAAAGATGAGATTACATTATTTAGTTTTCTTGTACACTATTACATTTATTATTTTTACATGTAAGCTGAAATTAAATCATAATGGTTAAAACTTTCAAGCATGATGGCATTTCGATATGACCTTTCCGGCAATACCATAATCTAAAGTTAGAAATGGAGGTAGTGTTCTTTGACAAACTCCTATAATAAAGAAACTAAATAAGATGAGTACATTAAAGGAGTTTGTCAAAGAACACTACCTCCATTTCTAAATAAGATGAGTACATGACATAAAATTACATGTAACTTATGCCTTTTACATAACCATTGCACTTCATAGAAAACTGCCTCTGCTCCATCTCTACACATCACCTTGTTTGATGGACACACAATAGTCTTTTTATTTATAAATATGGAGCTCTGGAAATTAAAATATTCTTTTTAGGAGAATGCTTAACTTCATTCACATGTCTTAGAGTTTAGGTTAAGCAGTAATTTAGCTCAGTTATAGATTAACATCTTTGTGAGACATCACAAGGAACTAAGGGAAATAAAGTAAAATTATGCTTACCAAAAGAATTGAAATCAAGTAGACAATCTGGGTTTGGATAAGGCATTTATATGTTGAGTCATCGACTAAATGGATGTGAGTTTGAGCAAATATGGGACATACCAAAGGACAGAGAAACTTCAAATTTTAAAAGACACTGCTGCTAAAGTGCTGCACACGATATGCCAGGGAATTTCGAAAACTCAGCAGTGGCCACAGGACTGGAAAAGGTCAGTTTTCATTCTAATCTTAAAGAAAGGCAATGCCAAAAAATATTTGAACTACCACACAATTGCACTCATCTCACACTCTAGCAAAGTAGTGCTCAAAATTCTCCAAGATAGGCTTCACCAGGATGTGAGCTGAGAAATTCCAGATGTTCAAGCTGGATTTAGAAAAGGCAGAGGAACCAGTGATCAAATTGCCGTCATCCATTGGATCACAGAAAAAGCAAGAAAATTCCATAAAAAAAACATCTATTTCTGCTTTATTAACTATGCCAAAGCCTTTTACTGTGTGGATCACAACAAACTGGAAAATTCTGAGAGAGAAGGGAATAGCAGACCACCTTACCTGCCTCCTGAGAAATCTGTATGCAGGTCAAGAAGCAACAGTTTATTTTTTTTTTTTTTTTTAGTCATTTTTCTTTAATGTAGCTTTGCCAAATGCTACAACATTAAAACAAGACATTCGTGAGATATGATTCAGTTAGCCCAGCCTTAGAAAAGTAACATAGCCACATGACAAGTACAGGGTATTAGCTGTACCTCATAGTATTTTGTTCTATGTGTATTCTTTGATCTGTTCGTCAAAGTCCTTAATTTTTATTTTATTTTTTTTTTTATTTTTTTTTATAATTTTATTTAAAAAAAAAAAAATCACATGCTCCCCATCCTGAACCCTCCTCCCTCCCAACCTCCCCATACCATCCCCCTGGGCCTTCCCAGCGCACCAGCCCCAAGCATCCAGCATCGTGCACTGAACCTGGACTGGCATCTCGTTTCATACATGACATTTCACATGTTTCAATGACATTCTCCCAAATCTTCCCACCCTCTCCCACAGAGTCCATAAGACTGTTCTATACATCAGTGTCTCTTTTGCTGTCTCGTACACAGGGTTATCGTTGCCATCTTTCTAAATTCCATAAACCTGCGTTAGTATACTGTATTTATGTTTTTCCTTCTGGCTTACTTCACTCTGTATAATAGTCTCCAGTTTCATCCACCTCATTAGAACTGATTCAAATGTATTCTTTTTAATGGCTGAGTAATACTCCATTGTGTATATGTACCACAGCTTTCTTATCCATTCATCTGCTGATGGACATCTAGGTTGCTTCCATGTCCTGGCTATTATAAACAGTGCTGCGATGAACATTGGGGTACACGTGTCTCTTTCCCTTCTGGTTTCCTCAGTGTGTATGCCCAGCAGTGGGATTGCTGGATCATAAGGCAGTTCTATTTCCAGTTTTTTAAGGAATCTCCACACTGTTCTCCATAGTGGCTGTACTAATTTGCATTCCCACCAACAGTGTAAGAGGGTTCCCTTTTCTCCACACCCTCTCCAGCATTTATTATTTGTAGACTTTTGGATCGCAGCCATTCTGACTGGTGTGAAATGGTACCTCATAGTGGTTTTGATTTGCATTTCTCTGATAAAGAGTGATGTTGAACATCTTTTCAAGTGTTTGTTAGCCATCTGTATGTCTTCTTTGGAGAAATGTCTATTTAGATCTTTGGCCCATTTTTTGATTGGGTCATTTATTTTTCTGGAGTTGAGCTGTAGGAGTTGCTTGTATATTTTTGAGATTAGTTGTTTGTCAGTTCCTTCATTTGCTATTATTTTCTCCCATTCTGAAGGCTGTCTTTTCACCTTGCTAATAGTTTCCTTTGATGTGCAGAAGCTTTTAAGTTTAATTAGGTCCCATTTGTTTATTTTTGCTTTTATTTCCAATATTCTGGGAGGTGGGTCATAGAGGATCCTGCTGTGATGTATGTCAGAGAGTGTTTTGCCTATGTTCTCCTCTAGGAGTTTTATAGTTTCTGGTCTTATGTTGAGATCTTTAATCCATTTTGAGTTTATTTTTGTATATGGTGTTAGAAAGTGTTCTAGTTTCATTCTTTTACAAGTGGTTGACCAGATTTCCCAGCACCACTTGTTAAAGAGATTGTCTTTAATCCACTGTATATTCTTGCCTCCTTTGTCAAAGATAAGGTGTCCATATGTGCGTGGATTTATCTCTGGGCTTTCTATTTTGTTCCATTGATCTATATTTCTGTCTTTGTGCCAGTACCATACTGTCTTGATAACTGTGGCTTTGTAGTAGAGCCTGAAGTCAGGTAGGTTGATTCCTCCAGTTCCATTTTTCTTTCTCAAGATCGCTTTGGCTATTCGAGGTTTTTTGTATTTCCATACGAATTGTGAAATTATTTGTTCTAGCTCTGTGAAGAATACTGTTGGTAGCTTGATAGGGATTGCATTGAATCTATAAATTGCTTTGGGTAGTATACTCATTTTCACTATGTTGATTCTTCCAATCCATGAACATGGTATATTTCTCCATCTATTAGTGTCCTCTTTGATTTCTTTCACCAGTGTTTTATAGTTTTCTATATATAGGTCTTTAGTTTCTTTAGGTAGATATATTCCTAAGTATTTTATTCTCTTCGTTGCAATGGTGAATGGAATTGTTTCCTTAATTTCTCTTTCTGTTTTCTCATTATTAGTGTATAGGAATGCAAGGGATTTCTGTGTGTTGATTTTATATCCTGCAACTTTACTATAATCATTGATTAGTTCTAGTAATTTTCTGGTGGAGTCTTTAGGGTTTTCTATGTAGAGGATCATGTCATCTGCAAATAGTGAGAGTTTTACTTCTTCTTTTCCAATTTGGATTCCTTTTATTTCTTTTTCTGCTCTGATTGCTGTGGCCAAAACTTCCAAAACTATGTTGAATAGTAATGGTGAAAGTGGGCACCCTTGTTTTGTTCCTGACTTTAGAGGAAATGCTTTCAATTTTTCACCATTGAGGATAATGTTTGCTGTGGGTTTGTCATATATAGCTTTTATTATGTTGAGGTATGTTCCTTCTATTCCTGCTTTCTGGAGAGTTTTTATCATAAATGGGTGTTGAATTTTGTCAAAGGCTTTCTCTGCATCTATTGAGATAATCATATGGTTTTTGTTTTTCAATTTGTTAATGTGGTGTATTACATTGATTGATTTGCGGATATTGAAGAATCCTTGCATCCCTGGGATAAAGCCCACTTGGTCATGGTGTATGATCTTTTTAATGTGTTGTTGGATTCTGATTGCTAGAATTTTGTTTAGGATTTTTGCATCTATGTTCATCAGTGATATTGGCCTATAGTTTTCTTTTTTTGTGGCATCTTTGTCAGGTTTTGGTATTAGGGTGATGGTGGCCTCATAGAATGAGTTTGGAAGTTTACCTTCCTCTGCAATTTTCTGGAAGAGTTTGAGCAGGATAGGTGTTAGCTCTTCTCTAAATTTTTGGTAGAATTCAGCTGTGAAGCCGTCTGGACCTGGGCTTTTGTTTGCTGGAAGATTTTTGATTACAGTTTCAATTTCCATGCTTGTGATGGGTCTGTTAAGGTTTTCTATTTCTTCCTGGTCGAGTTTTGGAAAGTTGTACTTTTCTAAGAATTTGTCCATTTCTTCCTCGTTGTCCATTTTATTGGCATATAATTGTTGATAATAGTCTCTTATGATCCTTTGTATTTCTATGTTGTCTGTTGTGATCTCTCCACTGTCATTTCTAATTTTATTGATTTGATTTTTCTCCCTTTGTTTCTTGATGAGTCTGGCTAATGGTTTGTCAATTTTATTTATCCTTTCAAAGAACCAGCTTTTGGCTTTGTTGATTTTTGCTATGGTCTCTTTTGTTTCTTTTGCATTTATTTCTGCTCTAATTTTTAAGATTTCTTTCCTTCTACTAACCCTGGGGTTCTTCATTTCTTCCTTTTCTAGTTGTTTGAGGTGTAGAGTTAGGTTATTTATTTGACTTTTTTCTTGTTTCTTGAGGTGTGCCTGTATTGCTATGAACTTTCCCCTTAGGACTGCTTTTACTGTGTCCCACAGGTTTTGGGTTGTTGTGTTTTCATTTTCATTCGTTTCTATGCAAATTTTGATTTCTTTTTTGATTTCTTCTGTGATTTGTTTGTTATTCAGCAGCGTGTTGTTCAGCCTCCATATGTTGGAATTTTTAATAGTTTTTCTCCTGTAATTGAGATCTAATCTTACTGCATTGTGGTCAGAAAAGATGCTTGGAATGATTTCTATTTTTTTGAATTTACCAAGGCTAGCTTTATGGCCCAGGATGTGATCTATCCTGGAGAAGGTTCCATGTGCGCTTGAGAAAAAGGTGAAATTCATTGTTTTGGGATGAAATGTCCTATAGATATCAATTAGGTCTAACTGGTCTATTGTATCATTTAAAGTTTGTGTTTCCTTATTAATTTTCTGTTTAGTTGATCTATCCATAGGTGTGAGTGGGGTATTAAAGTCTCCCACTATTATTGTGTTATTGTTAATTTCTCCTTTCATGCTTGTTAGCATTTGTCTTACATACTGCGGTGCTCCCGTGTTGGGTGCATATATATTTATAATTGTTATATCTTCTTCTTGGATTGATCCTTTGATCATTATGTAGTGACCTTCTTTGTCTCTTTTCACAGCCTTTGTTTTAAAGTCTATTTTATCTGATATGAGTATTGCTACTCCTGCTTTCTTTTGGTCCCTATTTGCATGGAAAATCTTTTTCCAGCCCTTCACTTTCAGTCTGTATGTGTCCCCTGTTTTGAGGTGGGTCTCCTGTAGACAACATATGTAGGGGTCTTGTTTTTGTATCCATTCAGCCAGTCTTTGTCTTTTGGTTGGGGCATTCAACCCATTTACGTTTAAGGTAATTACTGATAAGTATGATCCCGTTGCCATTTACTTTATTGTTTGGGGTTCGAATTTATACACCATTTTTGTGTTTCCTGTCTAGAGAATATCCTTTAGTATTTGTTGTAGAGCTGGTTTGGTGGTGCAGAATTCTCTCAGCTTTTGCTTATCTGAGAAGCTTTTGATTTCTCCTTCATACTTGAATGAAATCCTTGCTGGGTACAATAATCTGGGCTGTAGGTTATTTTCTTTCATCATTTTAAGTATGTCTTGCCATTCCCTCCTGGCTTGAAGAGTTTCTATTGAAAGATCAGCTGTTATCCTTATGGGAATTCCCTTGTGTGTTATTTGTTGTTTTTCCCTTGCTGCTTTTAATATTTGTTCTTTGTGTTTGATCTTTGTTAATTTGAGTAATATGTGTCTTGGGGTGTTTCGCCTTGGGTTTATCCTGTTTGGGATTCTCTGGGTTTCTTGGACTTGGGTGATTATTTCCTTCCCCAGTTTAGGGAAGTTTTCCACTATTATCTCCTCAAGTATTTTCTCATGGTCTTTCTTTTTGTCTTCTTCTTCTGGAACCCCTATGATTCGAATGTTGTAGCGTTTAATATTGTCCTGGAGGTCTCTGAGATTGTCCTCATTTCTTTTAATTCGTTTTTCTTTTATTCTCTCTGATTCATTTATTTCTACCATTCTATCTTCTAATTCACTAATCCTATCTTCTGCCTCTGTTATTCTACTATTTGTTGCCTCCAGAGTGTTTTTAATTTCATTTATTGCATTATTCATTATATATTGACTCTTTTTTATTTCTTCTAGGTCCTTGTTAAACCTTTCTTGCATCTTCTCAATCCTTGTCTCCAAGCTATTTATCTGTGATTCCATTTTAATTTCTAGATTTTGGATCAATTTCACTATCATTATTCGGAATTCTTTATCAGGTAGATTCCCTATCTCTTCCTCTTTTGTTTGGTTTGGTGGGCATTTATCCTGTTCCTTTATCTGCTGGCTATTCCTCTGTCTCTTCATCTTGTTTAAATTGCTGAGTATGGGGTGTCCTTTCTGTATTCTGGCAGTTTGTGGAGTTCTCTTTATTGTGGCTATTCCTCACTGTGTGTGGGTTTGTACAGGTGGCTTGTCAAGGTTTCCTGGTTAGGGAAGCTTGTGTCAGTGTTCTGATGGGTGGAACTGTATTTCTTCTCTTTGTTCAGTCGCGCTGTGGGGAGGGAGGGAGGGATGCTGCAAGCAAATAACACTGGCGTGCGCTCGCAGTGCCTCAGCCACACTGGGTCTGCCCCCGCTCACTGCGCGTGTAGCCTCCCTGCCCACACTGCTCGGGCTCTAGGTTGTTCCGCCGGGAACAATCCAAGGCTGGCCCTGGGTTGCATGTACCTCCCAGGTCCAAGCCGCTCAGGTTCAGGCACTCGGATAGTCCTCAGAGGCGCAGACTCAGTTGGGCCTGAGTATTGTGCTCTTCCCAGGTCCGAGCAGCTCAAGTGATGAGGTGTTTGGCGAGCGCCAATGCTGCGACTTATCGCCTCCCCGCCACTCGGTTATCTGGGCGCAAAACCGGCGCACCTTCTTAGGCAGATGTTAACCGTCCAGACCCCCAAGAAGTTTTAGTTAGCAAAGAAGCCTGCTTACAGTTTTATAGATAATGTCTCTCTGGGGCTGCGATTGCCCCCTTCCGGCTCTGGCTGCCTATCACCGGAGGGGGAAGGTCTGCAGCCGGCTATCTCTGTTCAATTCTTTGTTCCGTGCACGGGCCTGGCGGTCTTAGGTTGGGGCTGGCTTTTCGCGTAGTAGATATCCCACAGTCTGGTTTGTTAGCCCAAATTATTTCGCTCAGATAGTGCTCAGGGTATTTAGGCCAGATTCTTACTCTAAGCGATGCAGCCCGCGCTGCGCCTCCCTGCTCAGCCCCCGCTTGTTAATGGCGCCTGCAGGCGTCTGCGCTGCTTCTCCACTGGGGGAGTTACCGTAGGACTCGCAATCTTCGAGTTTTAATTGTTTATTTATTTTTTCTTCCTGTTACGTTGCCCTCTGTGCTTCCAAAGCTCGGCACAGATTCGGCAGTGAGAAGGTTTCCTGGTGTTTGGAAACTTCTCTCTTTTTAAGACTCCCTTCCCGGGACGGAGCTCCGTCCCTCCCTCTTTTGTCTCTTTTTTTGTCTTTTATATTTTTTCCTACCTCCTTTCGAAGAGTTGGATTGCTTTTCTGGGTGCCTGATGTCCTCTGCCGGCATTCAGAAGTTGTTTTGTGGAATGTACTCGACGTTTAAATGCTCTTTTGATGAATTTGTGGGGGAGAAAGTGTTCTCCCTGTCCTACTCCTCCGCCATCTTGGCTCCTCCTCAAGAAGCAACAGTTTAAACGGGGCATGGAACAACAGACTGCTTCCAAATTGGGAAAGGAGTATGTGAAGGCTATATTTTGTCACTTTGCCTACTTACCTTATATGCAGAGTATATCAAGTGTAATGCCGAACTGGACGAAGCACAAACTGGAATCAAGATTGTTGGGAGAAATAACCATAGCCTCAGATATGCAGATGACACTACGCTTATGGCAGAAAGCAAAGAGGAACTAAAGAGCCTCTTGATGAAAGTGAAAGAGGAGAGTGAAGAAGCTGGCTTAAAACTCAACATCTAAAAAACTAATATCATCGCATCCAGTCCCATCACTTCATGGCAAATAGATGGGGAAACAACGGAAACAGTGACAGACTATTTTTTTGGTCTCCATAATCATTGCAGATGGTGACTGCAGCCATGAAATTCAAAGACCCTTGCTCCTTGGAAGAAAAGCTATGGCCAACCTAGACAGCATATGAAAAAGCAGAGACATTAATTACTTTGCCAACAAATGTTCGTCTTGTCAAAGCTATGGCTTTCCAGTAGTCATGTATGGTTGTGAGAGTTGGACCATAAAGAAAGCTGAGTGCTGAAGAACTGATGCTTTTGAACTGTGGTGTTAGAGAAGACCCTTGAGAGTCCATTGGACAGCAAGGAGATCAAACCTATCAATCCCAAAGGAAATCAGTCCTGAATATTCATTGGAAGGACTGATGCTGAAGCTGAAGCTCCAGAAATTTGTCTACCTGATATGAAGAACTGACTCACTGGAAAAGACCCTAATGCTGGGAAAGATTGAGGGCAGGAGGATAAGGGGACAATAGAGGGTGAGATGGTTGGATGGCATCATCGACTCGATGGATATGAACTTGAACAAGCTCTGGGAATTGGTTATGGATGTCAAAGCGTGGTGTGCTGCAGTCCATGGGGTCACAAAGAGTTGAACGTAAGTGAGTGACTAAACTAAACAGAAAATCTGGTGTGTTTCTGTCCATGGTGTCACAGAGTTGGGCATGACTTCATGACTAAGCAACAATATCTGCTAAGTAAAACTAATTAATATAAGAAACAATACCAAAAAAATAAATAAAATAAAAGTTTCTCTCATGTTTTATAGTAACATTCACTTTTTGAAATCCCAATTCAACGAAGGGGGAGACACTTCTTAGCTAAAATATTAAGGTTAAATGTGTTTTTTTAAGTTTTTTTTTTTTTTAATGTGGACCATTTTGAAAGTCTATTGAATTTTTAATAATATTGCTTCTTGTTTTTTACATTTTTGTTTTTTGGCCATGAGGCTTGTGGTATCTTCACTCCCTGACCAGGGATTAAACCCACACACCCTGCATTGGAAGGCAAAGTCTTAACCACTGGACTGCCAGGAAAGTCCCTAAATGTGTTTTACATTAACACCCAAAAATATCTTTTAGTGTGATATGGGATATAATGTAATTTCCCCCTCTAAACTGTCACTGGACATGTTTAAGTTTGATGAAATCAAGTTGGGAAAATCTTAAGATACCAACAATCAGTAAGAATTTCCTAATGTAGAGCTTCACAGCCCAAAAAAGGTACATAGAAATTTGACATGTTAGATACTTACATTAAATACAACAGCTTGATAAAGCAGGCATTATTATTAGCATTCTTCAAATGAACAAATCATGCCTTTGAGGTATTATAACTTCCAAATGGGTTTATAGCTAGCAAGTAGTGGAGCTGGAATCTAATTCTGGGCTCTCTTTACTGAACAACTTGAACTATTTATACCACGTTTTATTGTGTTGGCACACCAAGCAACTGCATTCATTAATGATGTAAATAAAAGCCCTAATCTAGCATAAATTATGTGGTGTAAGTCAAGATATGTTTTTTAGATGGGAAAATAAGACACTCTAGTTTCTGCTCTCAAGGAGTTCGAATTTAAGAAAAGAAAAAGCTTCTTGAACAGTTGCTTATAAAACCATGATATCAGTGTAACAGCAGAGGTGATTACCCTGTGGAGTGAGAGCAGAGGTGACGAATAAGCTGTCTTAAATGATGAGTTGAGAACTTTTCCAGATAGACCACAAGGGAAAAGATACTCCACCTAAGGAAAATCACATGTAAATCATGAAGCATGGGATACCATGGTATATTGGGGAACAGCAAGTGACCTTTCTTGAGCTGGTATAGAGGCAGCAAAGTGAGGTTGATAAAATCACGGGCTCTTTACAGTCACAACAGCAATAGTTACAAATTGTATATAATGAGTGTATTTCCCCCTATTTTCCAACAAACCCCAACAGAATCTCTTTAGAGCAATATTAAAGGCTCTTCATCCTCTTCCCCTTCTTCCAAATCCCAAGTAATCTTTCACTGTTCTCTTTGCAGATATTAGGCAGTATGTACTATGACTTGATCATTCTTTTATACTTAATCTATACCAACTCAATTATTCTATTTATTTTGAAACAGTTTTAAACTTACAGAAGAGTTGCATGAGAAAAGTACAAAACAAAACTTCTTTACATGCTTCATCCAGAGGCCAGTAAGGATTTTGATAGCCAATGCTATGTGCTCTTTACAGGCAAATAAAATCCGGTTCAGGATCAAACATCACCTTTTGCCACGTATCTTTAATCTCCTTCAATGTAAAATATTTCCTTTGTCATTCTACGACTTTCACAACCTGTATATGTATGGATATTAAAGGATACTATTTGTAAAATGTCCCATCATTTGGGTTTTTCTGCTATTTCCTCATGATTAGCTAGCTTTATGTTGTTCATTTTTAGTCAGTATATTATAGTGGTACAATGTTCTCATCACATGGTAAAATAATGCTTAAGAAACAAGATGCTAGCATAAAATTTTTCCACTAGATTTCATAATTCAGTCACTATTGGTGATTTGATTGTGTGCTTCACATGATTTACTAGCCGTCTGTCTCTATAACTGGAAGATGGTGAAAACACTTCAAGAATAATGGCATATAATTTACCTACTTGGAAACCTCATACAATTCTCAGTGTAGAGCAAGAACTCAATATGAAGCTATCAAATTCATCAAAAGAAATTGAGCTGAACTTAAGTCACTTAGGTAACTGTAAAAGAGCAATTCTAGAAGAGGACAGCAAAGAATAGAAATTGACAGAGAAACGTCTTAAGAGTTTGGATTCAAAAGAGGCAAGTGAAAGGAGATAGGAATTTTAGGTCTTTGAGGGGAAGGTCTTGGTAAAGAAGGAATCACTTTGAGGCTGCCTAATTTCCTTCTAGAGAAAAAACAAATACATGTTTTACTAGCATTCTGAAACAATGGTAGTCAGATGTAAATGTTGTTATTTTTTTCATGTTATAGACAAAGTGAAGGAGGAAACAGACAGAACAGGCTCCATCTTGAAAGCAGGACTCCATCTTGGGCCAGACTGTGGACTTTGAGCTATATGCCCAGTATCTATGGGAACAACATACCAACTGGAAAATCAGACACCTCAGATGGAAGAGCCCCAGGGCTCATACCTAGACTCTCCGTGCCTAAAAGAATACCCTAATTATCTGTGTAACTGAATAGAATCATAAATTCTATTATGCTTACTGGGTGATGACCACAGGCCTATTGACAATTGTCCACTGTTAACTACCTAGGCTTAAGGCATAGGAATCATGGGTTTAAGGCATACGAATCATGGGTTAACTTTGATGGTATTTTTCTTTTCCTTTATTCAGACTAGTTTCAGAGAATTTGAGGAGGTGGGTTTGAGCACGTACACTTAGGGTTTATAAGGTTTTCACAAAAACTGGCTAGGGTCCTTGGCTAAGAGGGGACTCTGCCTTGGGCCCACCAGTGTAATAAACTGCACTCCACTATTTGCATTGTCCTTCTGAGTGAGTTTGTTTCCCGGAATGTGTGGTTACAACAAAAGAAGTTGTGACAAATTTAGCTTCTTGCCTGAAGTCACACAATGGAGTGACAGACACAAGTTCCAAATCCTTTCATTCTAGTACCCTGATTCTTTGCAAAAGGGCTTTAAGTTACATGATATTTAAGATCACTTACAGTTCAAAATTATATGATCAATGAACCTGAATGAGTTATACCTATGAGAACAGAGAAGAGAAATAGTAACTGAGAGAAAAGATCATAAGTCATAGATATGGTGCAATTTGTTATTCAAGCGGGTCTTTTAAGTTAAGATGAAAACCTTTCAGCAAAAATAATAGTACTAGATAGAGGAAGAGGAGGAGGAGAGACAGTAAAGGCAGCTGTAGTGTTTTCATAGTTGTAGTAACTCTTGAGGGTGTCTGCTATGTACCACGCATTGCTTTATGTCATTATATAATGCTTGCTTACAAAACTTCTTTTCTGTAAGGAATTGCTATATTTTTAGATTTGGTACTACTTTTAACTACCAATTATTTTTATGTAGGTCTCTGGCATTTGAGATGAGATGGACAAGAAGATTTTTCTTTATTTTAAAATCCTTTCCACAAAAATGACCTTTAGGGCTCTAGTTCAGTTTTAATGGCAGGCAGGATATAGCTGCTCTCATCCATGTCAAACATCCACGAATCGTTATTGTTTTCTCTCTCCATTATCATTTAGACAATCAATAAGTATTTAGCTTCTTTAGTAAATAAGTCAATGATTCCAAGCCTTCACCATTATTTGAACTCACTCTAGTTTATGTCTTTCTGGTAATGAAAGGGTGACAAACAATCATATGGTTTTCCAGAAACAGATCATTAGTTTTGTAACAGAAGGATTATCACCTTTTTTATGGTACAATACTCTTTTGAACCTCACTCAAAATAGTTTGTGTGTATGTGTGTATACTATAATAAAATTGTGTCTAATGGTGCCTTATTGATATGTATTACAACTTTATCTCCTAACAATCATTTCTTTAGTTATTCTTTTATGTGTATCTGCTTTCCCCTCTCCCATCCTCACATCAGTGATGGGGAGAAAGGTTCAGTTCAGATCAGTTCAGTTAGTCATGTCCAGCTCTTTGCAACCCCATGGACTGCAGCATTCCACGCCGCCTTGCCATCGCCAGCTCCCAGAGCCTGCTCAAACTCATGTCCATTGAGTTGGTGATGCTGTCCAACCATCTCATCCTCTGTCATCCCCTTCTCCTCCTGCCTTCAATCGTTCCCAGCATCAGGGTCTTTTCCAGTGAGTCAGCTCTCCACATCAGATAGCCAAAGTATTGGAGCTTCAGCTTCAGCATCTGTCATTCCAATGAATATTCAGGGCTGATTTCTTTTAGGATTGACTGGTTTGATCTCTTTGCAGCCCAAGGGACTCTCAAGAATCTTCTCCAACACCATAGTTGAAAAGCATCAATTTTTCAGTGCTTAAAGGTAAGTGTTAGAAAATGCTAAATATAATAGAATTTCTAAAGTTTGCTTAGGGTAAAAATAAAGTGGGTATTTAAACACAAATTTGTTTTGATGAAGAAAAATTTAAACAATGTAAATCATGTGTGGAATACAATTAGCTTTTTCTGCAATAAAACTTAACTCAAAGCTAATGGTTTAAAATATAGTCATTTATTCCACAACTTTGTGGAATGGTGATTTTGGCTGGCTTCTGCTGGCTAGTTCTAGTCTGGGACCTGCTTGGTTGATCTCACCTGGACTAATTTATCTGTCTCTCAGTAGTTGGCTGTCTGACAGTGGGCTATCTGTTTTGTAATGTCCTTGGTGGTGACAGCTGTCATGATTGTGGTCTCTACAAGGTTTCTCACCTCTCAGCAGGCTAGGCAGGTATTCACATAAAGGCAGAGTTACAGAGATGTAGGAAGTTGCACACCAATGGGCATGTGCTTTTCCCATTCATTGTCATATCACATTTGTCAAACTGTGTCAGTTTTGCTATTACTCATTGGCTAAAGCAAGTCTTGTGGCCAAACCTAAAGTCACCATGGGAAAGCAACAAGCAGTGTGAACCACTTTGCTGTGTGTGAATCACAACCAGCGGATGTGAACAAATTTACCATATTATATATGGTGAATGTGTAAAAGTTGCATAAAAATGCCCAATAAGGGCAGCATGTTTTCATTCCAATCCCAAAGAAAGGCAATGCCAAAGAACACTCAAACTACTGCACAATTGCACTCATCTCACAGGCTAGTAAAGTGATGCTCAAAATTCTCCAAGCCAGGCTTCAACAGTATGTGAACCGTGAACTTCCAGATGTTCAAGCTGGATTTTGAAAGGCAGAGGAACCAGAGATCAAATTGCCAACATCCGCTGGGTCATCAAAAAAGCAAGAGAGTTCCAGAAAAACATCTACTTCTGCTTTATTGACTATACCAGAGCCTTTGACTGTGTGGACCACAACAAACTGGAAAATTCTTCAAGAGATGGGAATACCAGAGCACCAGACCTTCCTCTTGAGAAATCTGTATGCAGGTCAGGAAGCAACAGTTAGAATTGGACATGGAACAACAGGCTGGTTCCAAATAGGAAAAGGAGTGCGTCAAGGCTGCTTATTGTCACTCTGCTTATTTAACTTATATGCAGAGTACATCATGAGAAATACTGGGCTAGATAAAGCACATGCTGGAATCAAGATTGCTGGGAGAAATATCAATAACCTCAGATATGCAGATGACACCACCCTTATGGCAGAAAATGAAGGCAAACTAAAGAGCCTCTTGATGAAAGTGAAAAAGTAGAGTGAAAAACTTGGCTTAAAACTCACCACTCAGAAAACTAAGATCATGGCATTTGGTCCCATCACTTCATGGCAAATAGATGGGGAAACATTGGAAACAGTGACAAACTTTATTTTGGGGGTTCCAAAATCACTGCAGATGGTGACTGCAGCCATGAAATTAAAAGATGCTTGCTCCTTGGAAGAAAAGTTATGACCAACATAGACAGAATATTAAAAAGCAGAGACATTATTTTGCCAACAAAGGTCCATCTAGTCAAAGCTATGGTTTTTCTAGTAGTCGTGTATGGATGTGAGAGCTGGAGCATAAAGAAAGCTGAGTGCCAAAGAACTGATCCTTTTGAACTGTGTTGGTGGAGAAGATTCTTGAGAGTCCCTTGGACTGCATGGGGATCCCACCAGTCCATCCTAAAGGAAATTAGTCCTGAATATTCATTGGAAGGACTGATACTGAATCTGAAACTCCAATATTTTGGCCATGTGATGCGAAGAACTGACTCATTTGAAGAGACCCTGATGCTGGGAAAGATTGAAGGCAGGAGGAGAAGGGGACAGCAGAGGATGAGATGGCTGGATGGCATCACCGACATAACGGACATGAGTTTGAGTGATCTCTGAGAGTTGGCAATGGACAGGGAAGCCTGGGGTCCTGCAGTCCATGGGGTCTCAAGGAGTTGGACACAACTGAGTGACTGAACTGAACTGTTATATACAGCTAAAAATATCAGTATATCAGAAATAATGGGTAAGGTACATTTTAACGTTTTGGTAAATTAAGAGGTGATTTTTCACACAAAAAAATCTCACTTTCATCATTTTTCAGGGAATATGCACCTATTACAGACTAAAATGTTCCAAGAACTGCTTTGATATATCAATATTTAGGCATTGTTGAGACAGAACCCAGAAGTGGTTGAGAATCTATTTAAAGCTCACCAGAGGGAACAATTGAATGAGGGTAAAGTTGGTTGAGTATACCCTTTGTACCAGGACCACAGTGAGTCACAGGAGACCAAGAGTTATCTTGATCACCAGTGAAGAAGCTTTCATAAGGGCATGTCATTGTACTGAACCCAAGCTTAAAGAGACACTCCCATGATACATATCAAAAACAGACTTGTAGCAAACAAGCATACAGGCAACACTCAGACAAAGGATAGATTTGTCCACACACACTAGGATCCAAGAGATTGTAAACTCTCCTCTGTAATATGACATTGAGTCATCTATATCCATCCAATCTACATCCAGAAGTTATCTTGGAAAGGAAAAGAGGAATGGAAGATTTAAAAATGTGTTCCTATTGACATATTAGAGGGAGAATGAGAAAAAAATTTAAGACAGCATCTAATTTTTTAGATGAGACTAAATTTCAAACTGAATAAAACATTAATTCTCATACCCCTTAACTATAATCTGGTGAAGAAGATGAGAGAATATATAAAAATAAATACTTTCCAGTAGTCATGCACAGACGTGAGAATTAGATTGTGAAGAAGTCTGGGTGCTGAAGAACTGATGTTTTTGAATTCTGGTGCTGGAGAAGACTCTTTAGAATCCCCAGGACTTCATGGAGATCCAAACCATCAAATCTAAAGGAAATCAACCCTGAATATTCATTGGAAGTACTGAATGCTGAAGCTGAAGCTCCAATACTTTGGCCATTTGTTGTGAAGAGCATACTCATTGGGAAAGACCCTGATGCTGGGAAAGACTGAAGGCAAAAGGACAAAGGGGCACCAGAAGATGAGATGGTTGGATGGCATCATGGACTCAATGGACATGAGTGTGAGCAAACTCTGGGAGGTAGTGAAGGACAGGAGAGCCTGGTGAACTGCAGTTCATGGGCTCACAAGGAGTTGGACACAACTTAGCAACTGAACAATAGCAGCAATAACAGCTATATGTCAGAATTTTGGTACAAGTAAATACTGAGACTCAAATACATCACCATTTTATGATTTTTAATCAATATGTTATGTGCACCTATTCCTTTAACTATCATTTGCAATCACTTTACTTTTTTCCACAGATGAGATACTTATGGTATAACATAAATAACATTTTTATAGACTAATTTCACTCCTCAGAGACTATATGTAAAGAGTAATAGCCTGTTTTCTGACTTAAATAAATTGGATAAATGATAGTACCACTTACTGAGAAGGTGGCGCTAGTGGTAAAGAACCCCTTTACAGGAGATGTGGGAGATGCAATTCAATTCCTGGGTCAGGAAGATCTCTGGAAAAGGAAATGACAACCTGTTCCAGTATTCTTGTCTGGAAAATCCCATGGACAAAAGAGCCTGATGGACTACAGTCCATGAGATTGCAAAAAGTCGGGCACAACTGAGGTCACACACACACACACACACACACACACACACACACTGAGAAAGTAAAGCAAAAGCATATGATATTTGGATGATCTGTGTTTACAAGTTCAGTTTTAGATGTATTGAGTTTGAGGGGCTGGAATCATCCAGTAGAAAATGTCATATGGGCTACTGGATTTATACTTCAAAAATGGAAGGATGGGGTTCTACTCACAGGATTAAAAAATGAGTTCTCTTCAAGATTTGCCTTTATTTAGACTTAAGTGGTTTCATCAAGAACAGTGAAATGATAAATAGTTTTTAATTTCCAGGAGTACACCAGTGCAGAATTCAGTGCTTTCCCCAGAAATAAACCCATGCACCTATGGGTACCTTATTTTTGACAAAGGAGGCAAGAATATACAATGGGGCAAAGACAGCTTCTTCAATAAATGGTGCTGGGAAAAGTGGACAGCTACATGTTAAAGAATGAAATATGAACACATCCTTACACCATACACAAAGATAAACTCAAAACAGATTAAAAACCTAAGTGTAAGACCAGAAACTATAAAACTCTTAGAGGAAAACATAGGCAGAACAATCGATGACACAAATCAAAGCAAGATCTTCTATAACCCACCTCCTAAAGTAACAGAATAAAACAAAAGTATACAAGTGGGACCTGATTAAACTTAAAAGCTTTTGCACAGCCAAGGAAACTAGAAGCAAGGTGAAAAGCCAACCCTCAGAATGGGAGAAAATAATACCAAATGCAACAACTGACAAAGGATTATTTCCAAAATATACAAGCAGCTCATACAACTCAACACCAGAAAAACAAACAACCCAATCAAAAAGTGGGAGAAAAGACTTAAACAGACATTTCTCTGAAGAAGACATACAGCTGAGTAACAAACACATGAAAAGATACTCAACATCACTCATTATTAGAGAAATGCAAATCAAAACTACAATGAGATATCACCTCACACTGGTCAGAATGGCCATCATCAAAAAAGTCTAGAAACAATAAATGCTGGAAAGGGTGTGGAGAAAAGGGAACACCCTTGCACTGTTGGTGGGAATGTAAATTGATACAGCCACTATGGAAGATGGTATGGAGATTCCTTAAAAAACTTGGAATAAAAATACCATATGACCGAGCAATCCCAAATTTTGGTTTCAATTTTTCAAACCAAAATTGAAAAAGACAACATGTATCCCATTGTTCACTGCAGCACTATTTACAATAGCTAGAAGCAACCCAGATGTCCATCAACAGATGAATCGATAAAGAAGCAGTGGTGCATATACACAATGGAATATTACTCAGCCATAAAAAGGAACACATTTGAGTCCGTTCTGAGGAGGTGGATGAACCTAGAACCTATTATACAGAGTGAAGTGAGTCAGAAAGAGAAAGATAAATATCATATTCTAACACATATATACAGAATATAGAAGAATGGTCCTGAAGAATTTATTTACAGGGCGGCAATGGAGAAACAGATATAGGGAACAGACTTGTGGACATGGGGAGAGGGGAGGAGAGGGTGAGATGTATGGAAAGAGTAACATGGAAACTTACATTACCATATGCAAAATAGGTAGCCAACAGGAATTTGAGGTATGGCTCAGGAAACTCAAACAGGGGCTCTGTATCAACCTAGAGGGGTGGGATGGTGAGGGAAATGGGAGGGAGTTTTGAAAGGGAGGAGATATATGTATATTTATGGCTGATTCATGTTGAGGTTTGACAGAAAACAACATAATTCTGTGAAGCAACTATCCTTCAATAAATAAATAAACAAAACAACAAAAAAGTTCTGTGCTTTTGTCTTTTTGTTAGACAATTGAATCATATATGCCTTTAAGGTATATGTCTTTTTTATTGATTTTTTTTTTTTTTTTTGGTTCAGTTCATTGCTTGCTACTGTCTCTTCCTTGGATTCCATGCCCTCTAACCATAGGCTCTTGGACTGGCTACACCCACCCCATCCTTCCAAATCTTTCCCTCCATTCTCTATTATTAAACAGAGTTTTTAGATTTCTCAGGAAAACTTACTACTTTCCTAATGGAGATGATATTCCTTATCACTCAGAGCATGATACTTTTATTTTAGGGACATTTACCATCTTTGCAGCGTTATTCTCTTTGTTTTTATTTGGCTAATACCTAACAACCCCTTAAGAATATTGAATTCACCCTGGTCTACTTCAATACCCAATTCAACTTCTGACACATAGTAGTTCTCAATAAATATTTGTGAAAGAAAACCTAAATGAATCAATTAGAGAATAGTTGTTGAAATGTAAAGTGTTTAAGTAAAGTACTTAAAAAATTCACTTGATTATTCGTAATTTTTCCTATACATGAGAACTACTTATACTGTTAGATCTCTGTCTTAAGAATGCTGGCTTTAAAATATGATTTTTCAAGGGCTCTTTCTAAAATGTACTTAAGTCTTTGTCTTATCTCATGGGGAAAACTAAAATTATGTTCATCTTTTCTTGTTGACTTGGAGTCATTATGAGCATGCTTAATTACATTGTATATTATTAGAGTGGTATTTGCCTTTGGTGTTTTTCTTAGGCATCCTTTAAATCTAATGTATTATTCTTTCATGTGTCACATTCCACCTATGCTCATAGACTCTTTGACTCTAACCAGCCTTTCTTCCCATCCCTTAAATTGTTCTTCTCATGTATTGTTGTCAAGGAAACAAACTAATCAAGCTTTTAAAAAAAATAGTTAAAATATGAGCCAAGAAAAAACTGAGTATAACTTTTAGGACTGCAGTCAAAAACATTAAAGCATATCAAACTTATAACTTATATTTGAATTTCAAGATTTATTAAGGGCATTGATTTTTCTCCAATCCAAACCCTCAAGAATTTCTTCTCAAAAGGAAAATGATGCAGAGGTGGTTAGGTGGACATTACCTGTAATAAGTCTATCTGTTTGGACCATGAGAACATGATCCAGACATCCCTTCATGTACGGCATCATGAATTCAAACTGAAGATAGTAAACAACTTTGTGAGTATAAGCTGCTGAAACCCAAACCTGTAGATTTATACATCTATGTGCTCAGTATTTTGTCTGTAATGCATGTTCTAGAACTAAGAGCTTGATCTCTCAACTCAGGACATGTATCCTAATTTTTTATAGAGGTTTTAATCATTTTTCAAGTCTTATTTTCAGACAGGTACAAAATTCAAGAGCTAGTATATCTGGAATGGATTCTCACATATCTTTGTATGTATGGATGCCCACAGGTGATCCTATTGTGTGGGTGGATCAGGAAAAAGCATTATCAACCAGACAACTGCTGAATTTCTAAATGTCTACAGTGTAATTTCACCCTACACTTTTCTTCTTGGCTCTGAAATAATCAGCACTCTTGCACTGTGGTGAAAATCTCTCTGGCACTCATAGACGTTGGGTTGAATATTTGCCAAGGTTAATGCAGAGGACTTTATTGCACACGTTTACGAATTTGTGCTCGGTGTATTCAAGTCAGACTTCCCAGGTGGCTCAGTGGTAAAGAATCTGCCTGCCAATGCCAGAGATGCAGGGGACATGAGTTTGACTCCTGGGTCAGGAAGATCCCTGGAGAAGGAAATAGCAACCCACTCTGGTATTCTTGGCCTGGAAAAAAAAATCATGGACAGAGGAGCCTGGCAAGCTACAGTCCATAGGGTCACAAAGAGTTGTACATGACTGAGCAACTGAGCATACACACACATGTTAGAGTCAGTTATGTCAGTCATAACATGACATTCTGTTATGTCAATTTTAGAATTTTGATCAGTTATAGGGCTACCATATAACTGGTCATTTATATTAACCTTTTAAATTGGGAAAACCAACAATTTAAATCTCTCAAGTCCAGCTCTAGGAAGTAAACAAATTTATGTACAACAATAATGTTGAGAATTTAAAGGGAAAGTATAGCTAAATTAGGGTGTTTTCTTTTTTTTTTTTTTTTTTCCACCTCATTGTGGTCCACCGGAGTTCCGGAGTGGTCCGAGGAGACCCCTGGGGAGCTCCTGCAGACAATAACAGTCGCTGAAGGTGCCAGAGGGGCCAAGCGCTTTTCCCGAGCTACCTCAGATTGCTTCAGGAAGTCCGTGCTGGTCTGGGTCCCCTCGTTCTCCCCTTTGGCACCCCCAGACAACCGTCCAGCCTCCGACCCCTTATCCTGCTCCGGAGCAGGACGAAGAGTTTCACTTAAGCGCGAGGCCCCGCCCTTCCAGGCTTCAAGCCTCCGGCCGGACCCCACACCCTCTAGGGTGTTTTCTAAATGAACAGACACTTAAGGGAGACTAGTGAAACCTTTTAAAGCACCATGGAAAGTGTTGTCTACGATTGAGGTGTTCAGTACTGGTCAACGTCTACATCTTTATCTGGAAAACTTCAGCTCAGTCTGTGCTATTAATTAATTTAGGCACAATGATATATGAATTGGCTTATTGCATATACTCATGATAACATGAATCAATTTGGGGAGAGAAGGACTATGCTTTATATCTTTTTTAGCATCCTATTTATTTTACATTTTAATGTAACAGAAGTATTTTTATTATTTAACTAAATTTTACATTAACACAATAAGCACAGACATCAAAATGATACTAGTAAACATGTAAGGAGAGTGTCCTCCAGGAAGGATAACCCTGACTTTGGCATCATAATTCTATTTAAATTCCACTGCTGAGAAAAGAGTAACGTATACCATTTAGTTCAATGAGCACTCACCCTTCCCCTAAAATTATTATGTATTTGTGTTAAGTTGCTTCAGTTTTGTCCAACTCTTTATGACGCTGTGAACCATAGCCTGCCAGGCTCCTATGTCCATGGCATTCGCCAGGCAAGAAACTGGAGTAGGTTGCCATTCCCTTCTCCAGGGGATCTTCCCCACTCTGGGATTTAACCACGTCCCTTATGTCTCCTGCCTTGGCAGGTGGATTCTTTCCATTAGTGCTACCTGGGAAGCCAAAATTATTTTAATGTGCATTATTATAATATTCTATCACTAAGGTGAATCATTGGCTTCCCAGGTAGCACAATGGTAAAGAATCTGCCTGCCAATGCAGGAGACATAAGAGAGGTGGGTTAGATCTCTGGGTTGGGAAGATCCCCTGGAGGAGGAGATGGCAACCCACTCCAGTATTCTTGCTTGGAAAACACCATTGCCAGAGGAGCTTCGTGAGCTACAGTCCACGGCGCCGCAAAGAGTTGGACATGACTGAGCATGCACGCAAGGTGAGTCATAGTCTAAACCTTCTGAATTCACATTCAGTCTCTTATATGCTCTGTGATTATGAGCTAGTTACTTAATTGTTCTATACTTTGATTTCTCATACATAAAATAAGTACAAATATAATGATAACTTACAGGTTATAATGAGTATTAAATGTGTCTATGTATAAAATACTTACCACCTAATTAAATAACTAACAAATATTAGTTCATATAAGTAGTTGTTATAGTAGTACTAGTGCTAACACCACAGTTCTAATTGGAATTGAGGTGAATTAGTTAACTAATAGAGAAGACAGATAACGAATAAGGAAATAAATGATAAACAGGCAAATTGCAGATTTTGGAGAGTGATACAAAGCAAACATATGGTGTTATGATATAAAATATTGGAGGATGGGGGATATTGATGGAGGGAAAGAGTTTAAGTGGCATGGGTCAGCAACAGAGAGGGTGTGTCGTTTATCCAAGAGAAGAGAAGGAACCAGCAGTGTGATGAGTTTGGGGACAATACAGAGGGCAGAGGGCACAGCAAGTGTAACAGGAAGCCTCAAGAGAGTCTTTGATGACTTATTGAAGGAACTGAAACAAGATGAAGCTGAAGAGGTTAGAAGACACTTTATTGTGGAGAACTCTGCGGTAAATGATGCAGCAGAGTTTCCATTCTTTTTAAAGGCAGTGATAAGCCATGACAAATTATCAACCATTTCCCCTGGACTTTCATGTCATAAAAGGCCTGCAGAAATAAAATGCTCTACCTGGCTTAGAGCTGATCAAAGAACAGTGTATTTGTGTGGGGGGAAAAAGGCTATTAAGATGATCAATTCACATCTCTGATCATTGATCCTATTCTTCTGAATTTGGATAAAGTCAACCAGGTTACCTAACATGTACATAAAAGACCTGGTCCTTGTAAATATAATGAATCTATTTGTGGAGGATTTTACAGTACATTTGATAATAATAATTGACTTAGTATTATGTTACTATATCTGTTTTTTATCCTTTACTTTTATGAGAAAGATAATTACATTTGTTAAAATATATATAGTGCACTTGATGTAAATGTACTTTTTACAAAGAGAGACTATGCCTCTTTTTAGCATCTTATTTAGGCATTTAATTTGAGCAGTATTACAAAATAGCTCCCTATCCTTAAGATAAAGAAAATACAACAGGGCTTTGAAAATAAATTTGAGCCATATTTTGCCAAATTATCATGAACATATATCAAGGCTTATCTGTACAGGTGGTTCTTGTACAGGAAACAGCATTATACACAGTTTGACTAAAGGTCACAAAGGAATAAATGCAGTTCTTTTTGAACTTGACGATAATTTATTGGAACGTAGCTTGCTCTAAGTAACAAAGTGGCAGCCTAAGCCTCAAAATTCTCCATTGTATATACTCATTTCACTGACTTGACTAATTCTGTGGATGAACTGGTCCTAAGTGAAACAGAAGGAAGTTTGTGTTCAAAGATGCAATGTTAACCCTTTAGTTAATACTACACTAAGAGGCTTACAAGAATACTGGTCTTAGTTTTCATTATCTTTGGCAGATTGAAATCCAACAGTCAGTGATTCAGGGGTCTATCTTCTATTAATCTAGTTATCTAATCTATCTATTAAAATTAAGTCTAATGTAGAATTTGGGCATAATCTCAGTATAACTAAGATGTATTAACACATAAACTGCAAATTATAACTTAAATATAAAGTACTTTCTTTAGTTACTTAAATTCAATGGAGCCCTCTGTCCAGTTATGATTTATTATATTTTTCTCTGTTTCCTGAGTTTATATTTTTCCCCCCTTACCCTTCCTCTTGATAAGGTAGACAAGGATGGCAAAGATGTCAGAAAAAATACTTTTTATAGAATTTTATTTCATGTGGTGAGAAAATATGTTCAAAAAATAACAAACAGTATTATTCTACCTCTATTTTGGAAAAAATTGATTTTCTAATTTGCTAAAGTGAAAGTTTAAAGTTGCTCAGTCATGTCCAACTCTTTGTAACCCCATGGATTTTAGCCTGCCAGGCTCCTCTGTCCATGGAATTCTCCAGGCAAGAATACTGGAGTGGGAAGCTGTTCCCTTCTCTGGGGATCTTCCCAACCCAGAGATTAAACCCAGGTCTCCCACATTGCGGGTGGATTCTTTACTTTCTGAACAACTAGGGAAGCCCAAGAAAACTGGAGTGGGTGGCCTATCTCTTCTGCAGGGGATCTTATTGACCCAGGGATTGAACCAGGGTCTCCTGCATTGCAGGCAGATTCTTTACCAGTTGAGCTACCCAAGTATATATTAAACAAGTAATTCATACATCATTTTGTATTAGGAATTGCCCATGCACTCCACTCCTTGTGTGTTCCAGGATTTATCTAACCCCTTTCTTCTGGCAAACCAGTCTATTTTAGTTGCTTCAGTGAATATTCTTGTACACATGCTTTTGTAAAAGTCCATGCTCTTACACATTGTAATATATGCTCCAAAAGTAGAGGAATCATCTTTTACGAATAAGTATTGTATGTTTAGCAAAAAGTAAAATATGACTGAGCTTAAAAAATAAAGGTGACATATGGAGCAAGGCTGATGTTTGGAAGATTATTAGTAAGGAGCTAAGCATCTCATTAAACGCTACAGAAAATACCGATCCTGTTTCAGTGATGAGTTTCCCCAGGCCACATCTATATTGATCTTTGTGGAATTTATAAGTAGTCTGTGAGGTCTGGATTGGTATGTCTATCATCTTTTTCTACCTATTTAACTGCTATCTTCCTATAGAGATTGCTTTCTATATACTTCTTTTTTATATAACAGTTATTGTTATTAGCCTAAATTTATAATGCTCCCAATTGAACTCTAAATATTCTCCCTTGTATAAAGGATAGATTATAAAACTGACACCAATGATTGCATTTTGGATTTCTATCTCCACTCTTTTTTTTTAAAGTTTGCAACTGTTGTGTTAGTTTCTGCCATAGAGCAAATTAATAGGTTATATATATATATATCCACTCTTTTTAGATTGTTTTCCCATATAGATAATTACAGAGTATTGAGATCCCTGTGTTATACAGTAGGTTCTTATTAGTTCTAATTAGTCATCTATTTTATGTGTGTATTTCAATCCTAACCTCCCAACTTATCCCCCTCCCTTTTCCCCTTGGTAGGTGTAACTTTGTTTTCTGTATCTGTAATTCAATTTCTGTTTTGTGAATAAGTTCATTTATAGCCACATTCCCTCAGAGCTTCAAAAATGACTAAGAAGTCAATTTTTAGATAAAAAAGACATTATTGCCCATTTGGTTGGTCAGAGCAGAAATGGAAAGAAATTTATATTTAATTTTAAAGGTGATTCACTTAAAAATAAAGCAGTTCAATGTATTTTTTGTCTTTCCTTTCAGCTAAATGTTTAATAGACTGGTGAAAAAAAGTGTGGTAATTTAGGAGCTGCAAGAGGACAAACCCTTTAACCTTCTGTAGATGCTACTTAAAATGGTTTCTTTGTTAATTTTTACAATTTAATATAAATTCAAAAAGATATAATTGCCTTAGTTATTTATCTTTAAGTTACAAATAAAAAAGCACTGTGGATAACTGTAAGTCCAGCCTCCTGAAACATGTAATAATAATGTCCAAGTAAGGATTAAAATGAGGATAAATGGCTTTTAAACATATAAGTCTGTATTAAACAAGTTCTCTCCTTTTATGAAAATGCATCAAATTTTAGGCAGCTAGACTGGAAGAGTTGATTATATTAGAAATATATTATGTCTCCTGAATTTTAAATGAAAAGAAAAACTTTTTTTTTTTTTTTGGTTCTCTAGTGCATAATACACTAATGTATAAATGATAAGCTTTGTTGAGAGAAAATCTGGTTTTATAAGTAGGCACTTTAATAAAGTGATCATGAATGGGAATATAATAGCTTAAATGGAATAACACACTTATTTACAAATAAATATTTCTTCAAACTAAGGGTAGGTAAAATGACATGTTTCCTTTCTTAGGTTTATGGTTAAAATTATCCAAAATGTCAGCAATCAACTCAGAAAACGCCTCAACTGAACAAATTGAAATAAGATAGTTGGGTTAATGGATATGTGATTAAAACTTTAAGAAGACACTCCATTCCATCTAGCAACTACACAGAGTTCTCAAGGGTAGCCACAAATTTACAGGCTGAAATAGTTTCCCTGTAATCAATTTATCAGAATTGAACAGTAGGGGACGATATTTCACCAGCTTGTGCAAAACCCATCAACATTAAAACAGAGGGGGAAAAAAAAGCCTTTAATAGGGTGACACAGCCAAAAGTAAGACAAACTACTTTTATTTTAAAATGTTTCTTTTTTTCTTGTTTATCAAAATCAGCTTTTGTTACTTGTGGAATATTTGGCTGTACTCTCAGCAGCATTTTTATTTAATATTTATTAATAGATTTTATTGGAAAAAACACCATTATTGTTATTTCCACTGCATCTTTTCAAATGGAATTATCCTTTGAGGAAGAATTTACATTAAAAAAGATTGTTTTAAATTGGAAATATTTTATTCTCTGGCTATGCCAAGAAAAAAAAATCAGGAAGGCCAATATCATTGGCTGTGTTTCAACAGACTTTATATCAGTGCTTTTAATTCTATCGTATGTAATATTCTAGACAAAAAAGAGAACCTTATCTTTACAGTTCTTTAATTGTGTTTCCAATAAGAGAGAGAATTCAGCAAGAAGTTGTTCTAGAGCTTTCATTGACTACACAGAATTTCATAAAATAAATGGCAGAACATAAATCCATCATTATATACAGATAAAAATGAAGTGTGTTATAGTAAAAAATTCCAAAGTAGTTTGTTTTATGCTTTTGAGGTTTGCTGTGTATTTCTACTACAACATTGTCATGAAAACCAGAATTGGGTAATACATATTTTATTTTTAGAAGAATATATTTATTGGTGAAAATTATGTGGTTTTGGTATCAAGCATTTTAACTATATATACATTAATGAATTATTAAGGTTAATTTTAATTTCATGGCTGCAATCACCATCTGCAGTGATTTTGGAGCTCCCCAAAATAAAGTCTGACACTGTTTCCACTGTTTCCCCATCTATTTCCCATGAAGTGATGGGACCAGATGCCATGATCTTCGTTTTCTGAATGTTGAGCTTTAAGCCAACTTTTTCACTCTCCACTTTCACTTTCATCAAGAGGCTTTTGAGTTCCTCTTCACTTTCTGCCATAAGGGTGGTGTCATCTGCATATCTGAGGTTATTGATATTTCTCCCAGCAATCTTGATTCCAGCTTTTCCTTCTTCCAGTTCAGCATTTCTCATGATGTACTCTGCATATAAGTTAAATAAGCAGGGTGACAATATACAGCCCTGACGTACTCTTTTTCCTATATGGAACCAGTCTGTTGTTCCATGTCCAGTTCTAACTGTTGCTTCCTGGCCTGCATATAGGTTTCTCAAGTGGCAGGTCAGGTGGTTTGGTATTCCCATCTCTTTCAGAATTTTCCACAGTTTATTGTGGTGCACACAGTCAAAGGCTTTGGTATAGTCAATAAAGCAGAAACAGATGTTTTTTCTGGAACTCTCTTCCTTTTTCGATGATCCAGTGGATGTTGGCAATTTGAACTCTGGTTCATCTGCCTTTTCTAAAACCAGCTTGAACATCTGGAAGTTCACGGTTCATGAACTGCTGAAGCCTGGCTCGGAGAATTTTGAGCATTACTTTACTAGCGTGTGAGATGAGTACAATTGTGCGGTAGTTTGAGCATTCTTTGGCATTGCCTTTCTTTGGGATTGGAATGAAAACTGGCCTTTTCCAGTCCTGTGGCCACTGCTGAGTTTTCCAAATTTGCTGGTATATTGAGTGTGCACTTTCACAGCATCATCTTTCAGGATTTGAAATAGCTCAACTGGAATTCTATCACCTCCACTAGCTTTGTTCATAGTGATGCTTTCTAAGGCCCACTTGACTACACATTCCAGGATGTCTGGCTCTAGGTGAGTGATTACATCATCGTGATTATCTTGGTCATGAAGATCTTTTTGTACAGTTCTTCTGTGTATTTTTGCCACCTCTTCTTAATATCTTCTGCTTCTGTTAGGTCCATACCATTTTTGCCCCTTATTGTGCCCATCTTTGCATGAAATGTTCCCTTGGTAGCTCTAATTTTCTTGAAGAGATCTCTAGTCTTTCCCATTCTGTTGTTTTTCTCTATTTCTTTGTATTACTTTGCCAACAAAGGTCCGTCTAGTCAAGGCTATAGTTTTTCCAGTAGTCATGTATGGATGTAAGAGTTGGACTGTGAAGAAAGCTGAGCACTGAAGAATTGATGCTTTTGAATTGTAGTGTTGGAGAAGACTCTTGAGAGTCCCTTGGACTGCAAGGAGATCCAACAAGTCTATTCTGAAGGAGATCAGCCCTGGGATTTCTTTGGAAGAAGTGATGCTGAGGCTGAAACTCCAGTACTTTGGCCACCTCATGCAGAGAGTTGACTCATTGGAAAAGACTCTGATGCTGGGAAGGATTGGGGCAGGAGGAGAAGAGGACGACAGAGGATGAGATGGCTGGATGGCATCACCGACCCGATGGACGTGAGTTTGAGTGAACTCCAGGAGTTGGTGATGGACAGGGAGGCCTAGCATGCTGCAGTTCATGGGGTCACAAGAGTCGGACATGACTGAGCAACTGAACTGAACTGAAGGTTAATTTATAACAGCATTTATCAAGAAATTTTATAATTCATATTTCTATATTTCTTCTAGAAATAGGATTCCTATTTACTATTCCAAGAAATTATGCTGAAGTAATTGGACTATAAAGTCTAATATATATCTTAGTTTTTCATCAATTTGCTTACTGTGAATTAGAATTCTACTTTTAACAATTACAAAGTATAATGCATTGAGTGCCTTTATGAAGACAAGGTCAGCAAATAGTTGTTAAAACAATGTTTCTATGAATTTAATTAATCTTGCAATAGTGAATAAATCACCTGATCTCCATAAATCTTCCCCTTCATGGATCATAGCCTTGTTGTGGTGAAGGGGCTTGCATAACTCAATGAAGCTTTGAGTCATACTGTGTAGGGCCACCCAAGACAGCCATGTCATAGTGAAGGGCTCAAAAAAAAAGTGGTATACTGAAGGAAGGAATGACAAACCACTCCAGTATTTTTACCCTGAGAATCCCATGAACAGTACACAAAGGCAAAAAGATATGACACCAGAAGATAGCCCTTCAGGTTAGAAGGAGTCCAATATGCTACTATGGAAGAGCAAAGGGCAATTACTAATAGCTCTTGAAAGAATGAAACAACTGGGTCAAAGTGGAAACAACATTCAGTTATGGAAGTGTCTGGCTGGTGACAGTTAAGAAAGTGAAGCTATAAAGAACAATATTGCATAGGAACCTGGAATGTTAGGTCTATGAATCAAGGTAAATTGCATGTGAAGCAGGAGATAGCAAGAGTGAACATCGACATCTTAGGAATCAATGAACCAAAATGGACGAGAATGGGTGAATTTATTTCAGAAATGACCTTTGTATCTACTACTGTTGGCAAGAATCCCTTAGAAGAAATGGAGTTACCCTCATAGTCAACAAAAGAATTCAAAATACAGTACCTGGGTGCAACCTCAAAACAACAGAATGATCTCAATTCATTTCCAGGCAAACAATTCAACATCACAGTAATCCAACTCTATACTCCAACCACTGATGCTGAAGAACCTGAGGCTGACTCATTCTGTGAAGACCTACAATACATTCTAGAACTAACACCAAAAATAAATACATAAATAAATAAGACATCCTTTTCATCATAGGGGATTGGAATGCAAAACTAGAATGTCAAGAGATACCTGGAATTATAGTCAAATTTGGCCTTGGAGTACAAAAAGGAACAGGGCAAAGGCTAACAGAGTTTTGTCAAGAGAAACCTCTCATCATAGAAAGCACCCTTTTCCAAAATCAAGAGACAGTTCTACACAAGACATCACCAAATTTTCAATACCATAATCAGATTGATTATGTTCTTTGCAGCCAAAGATGGAGGAGCTCTATACAGTCAGCAAAAACAAGACCTGGAACTAACTGTGGCTCAGATCATGAGCTCCTTGTTGCAAAATCCAGGCTTAAATGGAAGAAAGTAGGGAAGGCCACTAGGCCATTCAGACATGACCTAAATCAAATCCCTTATGATTATATAGTAGAGGTGATGAATAGATTCAAGGGATTAGATCTGGTAGACAGAATGTCTAAAGAACTGTGGAGGAAGGTTCATAACATGGTACAGCAGGCAGTGACCAAAATTATTCAAAAAAAAAAAAATTCAAGAAGGCAAAGTGGTTGTCCAAGGAGGCTTTATAAATAGCCGAGTAAAGAAAAGAAGCAAAAGCCAAGGGAGAAAGGAAAAGATATCCCAACTGAATGCAGAGTTGCAGAGAATAGCAAAGAGAGATAAGAAAGCCTTCCTAAATGAACAATACAAAGAGAGGATGGGAAAGACTAGAGATCTTTTCAAGAAAATTGGAGATACCAAAGGAATCTTTCATGCAAAGATGGGCACAATAAAAGCCAGACATGACAAGGACCTAATAGAAGCAGAAGATTAGGAAGGACCTCATAGAAGCAGAGGTTAAGAAGAGGTGGCAAGAATACACACAAGAAATAAACAAAAAAAGGTCATAATGACCCAGATAGCCATGATGGTGTGGTCACTCACCTAGAGCAAGACATCCTGATATGTGAAGTCAAGTGGGCCTTAGGAAGCATTACTATTAACATGGCTAGTGGAGGTGATGGAATTCCAGCTGAGCTACTTAAAATCCTAAAAGATTATGCTGTTAAAGTGCTGACTTAGGATGTCAGCAAATTTGAAAGTATCAGCAGTGATCAAATGAATGGAAAAGGTCAGTTTTCATTCCAATCCTAATGAAGGGCAATATCAAAGAATGTTCAAACTACTGTACAAATTAGCTCACTTTACATGGTAGTAAGGCTATGCTCAAAATCCCTTAAGCTAGGCTTTAGCAGTAGATGAATTGAGAACTTCCAGATATATGAGTGGGTTTATAGAAGGCAGAGAAACAAGAGGTCAAATTGTGAGTATTCATTGGTTCACAGGAGGAAGCATGAGAATTCCAGGAAAATATTTATTTCTGCTTCATTGAGTACACTAAAGCCTTTATGTGGATCACAAAAACTGTGGAAAATTCTTAGAGATAGGAATATTAGACAACTTTACCTGTCTCCTGAGAAACACTGTATGCAGGTCAAAAAGCAACAGTTAGAACTGGGCATGGAAAAATGGACTTTCAAAATTGAGAAAGGAGTTAGTCAAGTCTGTATATTGTCACCCTGCTTATTTAACTTATATGCAGAGTACATCATGAGACATGCCGGGCTGGATTAATCACAAGCTGGAATCAAGACAGCCAGGAGAAATATCAACAACTTCAGATATATAGATGATACCTCTCCAATGGCCAGTGAAGGAACTAAAGAACCTCTTGATGAGGGTGAAAAAAGAGAGTGAAAAAACTGACTTAAAAGTCAACATTCAAAATACTATGATCGTGGCTTCCAGTTTGATCACCTCATGGCAAAGAGATGGGAAATAGTAGAAGCAGTTACAGACTATTTTCTTGGGATCCAAAATCACTGAGGATGGTGACTGTAGCCTTGAAATTAAAAGGTGCTTACTTCTTAGAAAGAAATCTATGACAAACCTACATAGCATATTAAAGAGCAGAGACATCACTTTGCCCACAAAGGTTCATATAGCCAACACTGTTGTTTTACCAGTAGTTATGTACGGATGTGAGTGTTGGACCATAAAGAAGGGTGAGTGCAGAAGAACTGATGCTTCTGCTGAATTCTGCTGAATTTTCATGCTGAAGAAGACTCCTGAGAGTCCCTTGGACAGCAAGGAGATCAGACCAGTCAATCGTAATGGAATTCAACCCTGAATATTCATTGGAAGTATGGAATGCTGAAGCTGAAGCTTCAATACTTTGGTGAGCTGATACACTGGAAAAGACCCTGATGCTGGGAAAGATTGAGAGCAAGAGAAGAAGGCAGAAACAGAGGATTGTTGGATAGCATCACCAACTCAACAGACTTGAGTTTGAGCAAACTCATGGAGATAGTGAAGGACAGGGAAGCCTAGCATGTTGCAGTCCATGGGGTTGCAAAGAGTGGGGAACGACTTAGCAACTGAACAACAAACATCTATAAATCTTAATTTCTGTGATTGTCAAAGGCCCAGAAAACCAAATATAAATTTTATCCACTTTATAAGTTTATCAGTGATTAGACTGCATTGTTGAGAGTACTTTCTAATATGGCTAAAACAGAATTTTGCTGAAACAAACCATACTAAAATTCAGAAATTATTTACTATACAAAAGTAGGACGTGTTTTAAGAGGAATTTCTCATACTGACCTTAGCATAGCTGGAAAATAAACTAGACCTTAGAACTGGTTCTGAGTTTCACAATTAATGACACATGGGACTTGGAAAATGAGAAGAATAAGAAAAGATCAACAATGGCAAAGATTAAACAGGAAGAAAAAATATCTAAGCCAATGGACTAAGAGCATCCCTCAAGTGCATGCTGACCCTTACTTCTCTCACACCTGAGAATTTTTCAGAAGAAAAATCCTAGATTAATAGTATTACATATAGGGTTTATTTTAGACTTGGTCATTGAAAAGATTTCATATACAACAGAGTAATAGATTGTGTTTTATTTTTGAATATCTTTTCAACATACCAAACACAAAAGCACATACACCTGAAATAATGAAGTTCATGGTCTCATTGAGCACCCATCAAATTCAAGTTGTTTGTCTTGTCCTCTAGAATCCATCTGGCTAACGACAACAGAACAGAATCCTCTTCACCTCCCTAGGAGCATATGAGCCTTGTTTTCTGAGCTACGTGTGGATACATGTGTAGAAGTTTAAAGGCACTAAAGTAGAATTTTAAATTACTCTAAGTAAAAATGGGTAATAGGTTTAGTGCAGTTTTTCTCCATGGGAGCAATTTTGTTCCTTAGGGGACATTTAATAATGTCCGTGACTTGAGAGAGGTGCTGTTACTGGAAACCGGTGGGCAGAGTCCAGGGATAATGCTACATGACCTGCAATGCACAAAATATCCCCGTATTTCTCAAAACAAAGTATTATCTGACTCTCATCTCAATTGTGGCAAGGTTGAGAAATCCTGATTTACAGGGAAGAGGAGAATGTTCAGAAAAAAAGAATTTTGTCTGCTAATTTTGAGGTCAAATGGAACAAGGGAGTAAGGAAGTAAGAAAGATTCTTTGGCTAGAAGAAGGCTGAAGAACCCTGAGAAAAGCCCGGTGGAGATTTTTCAAAGAAATGCTGTGTGCTAAGAGATATGATCCTTTCTTGTGACTTGCAAATCTTCAGTAAGGGTATGGTGTATCTGTTGTGATTGATGTACCTCTACAGTCCAGTGAAGGGACTGAGCTTTGCAATTAAGCCTGGTGTGTCCATGAGGATGCAAGAGAGCAAATGCCATTTTAGTCACTATTTAGTTGGTACATGTTAACTCACTGATAGTTCAAGTGTTATATTTTCACAGTGGTTGATAAATAATAACTATCTTGAACTCCCTGAGTGTTCCTGATATCCTGACTACCCTTTTAAATTCTCAAAATCCAGCAAGTAAAAGAATGATGTCTGACACAGTTGGGGGCCAAAACTGGAGTGCAACACGAGGCCAGTGTCTTTTCACATGCTTTTGTGTCCCTACTATACTGTGGTTAAATATTTTGCACTTTACACATTATACATATTTTTTAATTTATTTTTTTACTAAAGATAATTGCTTTACAGAATTTTGTTGTTTTCTGTCAAACCTCAGCATGAATCAGCCATAGGTATACATATATGCCCTCTCTTTTGCAACTCCCTCCCATCTTCCTCACCATCCCATCCCTCTTGGTAGATGCAGAGCCCCTGTTTGAGTTTTCTGAGCCATACAGCAAATTCCCGTTGGCTATCTATTTTACATATGGCAAAGTAAGTTTCCATGTTACTCTGTCCATACTTCTCACCCTTTCCTCCCCTTTCCCCATGTTCAAAAGACTATTCTCTATGTCTGTTTCTCCATTGCTGCCTTGTAAATAAGTTCTTCAGCACCATTCTTCTAGATTCCATATATATGTGTTAGAATATAATATTTATCTTTCTCTTTCTGACTCACTTCATTCTGTACAATAGGTTCTAGGTTCATCCACCTCCTCAGAACGGACTCAAATGAGTTCCTTTTTATGGCTGAGTAATATTTCATTGCATATATGAAATATTCACTGCTTCTTTATCTATTCATCTGTCGATGGACATCTGGGTTGCTTCCGTGTTCTAGCTATCGTAAATAGTGCTGCAATGAAAAATGGGATACATGTGTCATTTTCAATTTTGGTTTCCTTAGGGTATATGCCTAGGAGTGGGATTGCTCGGTCATATGGTGTTTTTATTCCAAGTTTTTAAAGGAGTCTCCATACCATCTTCCATAGTGGCTGTATCAATTTACATTCCCACCAACAGTGCAAGAGTGTTCCCTTTTCTCCACACCCTCTTCAGTATTTATTGTTTCTAGACTTTTTGATGATGGCCATTCTGACCAGTGTGAGGTGATATCTCATTGTAGTTTTGATTCACATTTCTCTATTAATGAGCAATGTTGAGTATCTTTTCATGTGTTTGTTACTCAGCTGTATGTCTTCTTCAGAGAAATGTCTGTTTAAGTCTTTTTTCCCACTTTTTGATTGGGTTGTTTGTTTTTCTGGTGTTGAGTTGTATGAGCTGCTTGTATATTTTGGAAATAATCCTTTGTCAGTAGTTGAATTTGGTATTATTTTCTCCCATTCTGAGGGTTGTCTTTTCACCTCAAATCTAGTTTCCTTTGCTGTGCAAAAGTTTTTAAGTTTAATCAAGTCCCACTCGTACACTTTTGTTTTTATTTCTGTTACTCTAGGAGGTGGATCATAGAGGATCTTGTTCTGATATATGTCATCAATTGTTCTGCCTATGTTTTCCTCTAAGAGTTTTATAGTTTCTGGTCTTACACTTAGGTTTTTAATCCATTTTGAGTTTATCTTTGTGTATGGTGTAAGGACGTGTTCTAATTTCATTCTTTAACATTTAGCTGTCCAGTTTTTCCAGCACCATTTATAGAAGGGGCTGTCTTTGCCCCATTGTATATTCTTGCGTCCTTTGTCAAAAAATAAGGTACCCATAGGTGCAGGGGTTTGTTTCTGGGCTTTCTATCTTGTTCCATTGGTCTATTTATCTGTTTCTGTTCCAGTACCACACTGTCTTGATGGATGTAGCTTTCTAGTATAATCTTAAGTCAGGAAGGTTGATTCCTCCAGCTCCATTCTTATTTCTCAAGACTGTTTTGGCTATTCTGGGTCTTTTGTGTTTCCATATGAATTGTAAAATTTTCTGTTCTAGTTTTCTGAGAAATGCCATTGGTAATTTGATAAGAATTGCATTGAATCTGTAGATTGCATTTGGTAGTACAGTCATTTTCACAATGTTGATTCTTCCTTCCCAAGAATGTGGAATTTCTCTCCATCAGTTTATGTTGTCTTTGATTTCTTTCATTAGTGTCTTATAATTTTCTGTGTACAGTTCTTTTGTCTCCTTAGGTAAGTTTATTCCAAGATATTTTATTCTTTTTGTTGCTATGGTAAATAGGATTACTTAATTTCTCTTTCTGAGTTTTCATTGTTAGTATATAGAAATGGAAGTGATTTCTGTGTATTGATTTTGTATATTTCAACTTGTCTAAATTCACTGATTAGCTCTAGTAATTTTCTGATGCTATTTTTTTTTTTTTTTTGGTTTTCTATGTACACTATCATGTAATCTGCAAACAGTGAGAGCTTTACTTCTTCTCCGGTCGGAATTCCTTTTATTTCTTTTTTTTCTCTGATTGCTTTAGCTAGGACTTCCAAAACTATGCTGAATAATAGTGGTGAAAGTGGACACCCTTGTCTTGTTTCTGATCTTAGGGGGAATGTTTTCAGTTCTTCACCATTGAGAATAATGTTTGCTGTAGGTTTATCATATATGTGTATGTGTTAGTCGCTCAGTCATGTCTGACTCTTTGCAACCCCATGGACTGTAGCCCACCAGGCTCCTTTGTCCATGGGATTCTCCAGGCAAGAGTCCTGGAATGGGTTGCCATTTCCTTATCCTTTACTATATTGAGGTAGGTTCCTTCTATGCCCATTTTTTGAAGAGTTTTAATCATAAATGGGTGCTGAATTTTGTCAAATGCTTCTCCTGCACGTATTGAGATGATCATATTGTTTTTATCTTTCGGTTTGCTAATATGGTGTATCACACTGATTGATTTGCATATATTGAAGAATCCTTGCATTCCTGGAATAAACCCAGCTTATCATGGTGTACAAGCTTTTTGATGGGTTGCTGAATTCTGTTTGCTAAAATTTTGTTGAGGATTTTTGCATATATGCTCATCAGTAATATTGGCCTATAGTTTTCTTTTGTGTGTGTGTTGTCTTTGTCTGGTTTTGGTATCAGGGTGATGGTGGCCTCGTAGAATGAGTTTGGAAGTGTTCCTTCCTCTGCAAATTTTTGAAAGAGTTTTAGAAGGATAGGCATTAGCTCTCCTCTAAATGTTTGATAGAATTCTCCTGTGAAGCCATCTGGTCCTGGGCTTTTGTGTTTTGGGAGATTTTTGATCACAGCTTCAATTTCAGTGCTTGTAATTGGCTTGTTCATAAATTCTATTTCTTCCTGGTTCAGTCTTGGAAGATTGAACTTTTCTAAGAATCTGTCCATTTCTTCCAGGTTGTCCATTTTATTGCCATATAGTTGTTCATAATAGTCTCTTATAATCCTTTGAATTTCTGCATTGTCTGTTGTAACCTCTCCTTTTTTATTTTCTAATTTTGTTGATTTGATTCTTCTTTCTTTTTTTCTTGATGGCTAAAGGTTCATCACTTCATGGGAAATAGATGGGGAAACAGTGGAAACAGTGTCAGACATTTTTTGGGGGGCTCCAAAATCACTGCAGATGGTGATTGCAGCCATGAAATTAAAAGATGCTTACTCTTTGAAAGGAAAGTTATGACCAACCTAGATAGCATGGCATATGCAAAGGCAGAGACATTACTTTGCCAACAAAGGTCCGTCTAGTCAAGGCTATGGTTTTTCCTGTGGTCATGTATGGATGTGAGAGTTGGACTGTGAAGAGAGCTGAGTGCTGAAGAATTGATGCTTTTGAACTGTGGTGTTGGAGAAGACTCTTGAAAGTCCCTTGGACTGCTAGGAGGTCCAATCAGTCCATCCTAAAGGAGATCAGTCCTGGGTGTTCATTGGAAGGACTGGTGCTAAAGCTGAAACTTCAATAGTTTGGCTACCTCACGCACAGAGTTGACTTATTGGAAAAGACCCTGATGTTGGGAGGGATTGGGGGCAGGAGGAGAAGGGGACGACAGAGGATGAGATGGCTGGATGGCATCACCGATTCGATGGACATGAGTTTGAGTGAACTCTGGGAGTTGGTGATGGACAGGGAGGCCTGGCGTGCTGCAATTCATGGGGTTGCAAAGAGTCGGACACGACTGAGTGTCTGAAATGAACTGAACTGAACTGAAAGCTTTGTCGATTTTATCTTCTCAAAGAGCCAGCTTTTAGTTTTATTGATCTTTACTATTGTTTCTTTCATTTCTTTTTCAATTATTTCTGCTCGGATCTTTATGATTTCTTTCCTTGTACTAATTTTGGGGGGTTTTGTTCTTCTTTTTTCAGTTGTTTTAGGTGTAAAGTTAGGTTGTCTATTCGATGTTTTTCTTGTTTCTTGAGGTAGGATTGTATTGCTATTAATTTCCCTCTTAGAAATGCATCCCATAGGTTTTGAGTTGTTGTGTTTTCATTGTCATTTTTTTCTAGAAGTTTTTTTATTTCCTTTTTGATTTCTTCAGTAGCCTATTGGTTATTTAGAAATGTGTTGTTTAATCTCCATGTGTTTGTGTTTCTTACAGTCTTTTTCTTATAATTCATCTCTAGTCTCATAACATTGTAGTCAGAATTGATGCTTGATATGATTTCAATTTTATTAAATTTACTGAGGTTTGATATGTGACCCAAGATGTGGTCTATCCTGAAGAATGTTCCATGTTCACTTGAGAAGAAGGTGTATTCTTGCATGTGGATGGAATGTCCTGAAGATATCAATGAGATCCATCTCATCTAATGTATCATTTAAGACTTGTGCTTCCTTATTAATCTGTTTTGATGATCTGTCCATTGGTGTGAGTGGGGTGTTAAAGTCTCCTACTATTATTGTGTTACTGTCAATTTCTCCTTTTATGTTTGTTAGTGTTTGTCTTATGTATTGAGGTGCTCCTATGTTGGGTGCATAGATGTTTACAGTTGTTATGTCTTCCTCTTGGATTGATCCCTTGATTATTATGTAGAGTCCTTATCTCTTGTAATCTTCTTTATTTTAAGGTCTATTTTGTTTGATATGAGGATTGCTACTCCAGCTTTCTTTTGCATCCCATTTGCATGGAATATATTTTTCCATCCTCTCACTTTCAGTCTTTATGTGTATTGAGGTCTGAAGTGGGTTTCTTGTAGACAGCATATATATGGGTCTTGTTTTTGTATGCATTCATCCAGTTTGTGTCTTTTGGTTGGAGCATTTAATCCATTTACATCTAAGGTAATTATTGATACATATGTTCCTATTGTCATTATCTTAACTGTTTGGGGTTGATTTTGTTGATCTTTTTTCTTCTCTTGTATTTCTTGACCAGATAAGTCCATTTAACATTTGTTGTAAAGCTGGTTTGGTGGTACTGAATTCTCTTAACGTTTGCTTGTATGAAAAGCCTTTTATTTCTCCATAATTTTGAATGAGATCCTTGTCAGGTACAGTAATCTTGGTTGTAGATTTTTTCCTTTTCAGTACTTTAAACATATCCTGCCATTCCCTTCTGTCTTGCAGAGTTTCTGCTGAAAGGTCAGCTGTTAACCATATGGGGTTTCCCTTGTATGTTATTTATTGCTTTTCCCTTGCTGCTTTTCATATTCTTTCTTTGTGTTTAGTCTTTTTTAGTTAGATTAGTATGTGCCTTGGCATGTTTCTCCTTGGGTTTGTCCTGTATAGAGCTCTCTGTACCTCTTGGACTTGTTTGACTCTTTCCTTTTTCATGTTGGGAAAGTTTTCAACTGTAATCTCTTCAAAATTTTTCTCATACCCTTTCTTTTTCTCTTCTCCTTCTGGGACCCTTATAATTTGAATGTTGGTGTGTTTGATATTGTCCCAGAGGTGTCTGAGACTATCCTCAGTTCATTCTTTTTACTTTATTCTGCTCTTCAGAAGTTATTTCCATCATTTTATCTTTCAGCTCACTGATTAGTTCTTTTGCTTCAGATATTCTGCTATTGATTCTTTATAGAGTATTTTTAATTTCAGTAATTGTGTTTGTTTCTGTATGTTCATTCTTTAATTCTTCTAGGTCTTTGTTAACTGACTCTTGCATTTTCTCCATTCTGTTTTCAAGGTTTTTGATCATCTTTACTATCATTATTCTGAATTCTTTTTCAGGTAGTTTGCCTATTTCCTCCTCATCTATTTGTACTTCTGTGTTTCTAGTATATTCCTTCATTTTTGTAGTATTTCTCTGCCTTTTCATTATTATTTTTTAACTTATTGTGTTTGAGGTCTCCTTTTCCCAGGTTTCAAGGTTGAATTCTTTCTACCTTTTGGTTTCTGCCGTCCTAAGGTGGTCCAGTGGTTTGTGTAAGCTTTGTATAGGGTGAGATTTGTGCTGAGTTTCTGTTTGTTTCTTTTTCCTCTGATGGGCAAGGCTGAGTGAGGTGGTAATCCTGTCTGCTGAATATTGGGTTTGTATTTTTGTTTTATTTGTTGTTTAGATGAGGCGTCCTGCACAGGGTGCTACTGGTGGTTGGGTGATGCCAGGTCTTGTATTCCAGTGATTCCCTTTGTGTGAGTTCCAGTGATTTCCTTTGTGTGAGTTCTCACAATTTGATACTCCTTAGGGTTAGTTCTCTGGTAGTCTAGGGTCTTGGAGTCAGTGTTCCCACTCCAAAGTCTTGGGGCTTGATCTCTGGTCAGGAACAAAGATTCCACAAGTGGTTTTTTATGTCATTAAGTGAGATTAAAAGAAATATCCAAAAAGGAGAAACCAAAGATGAACCCCAGACAAATGGCAGTTACAAAATCAGGCAAATAATAATTAAAATAATGGAATATACACATATACATATACACCCATGAGCAAAGTGAAAACAGTCCAACAAAAATAAAGTACAGTAGATTGACCTGGTGAACAAAAGAAATCAAAAATCATATTTACCAGTTAAGAACAAAACTCACTAAAGCACAAACTGGAAAAGAAAACTAAAGCAAGGTGCCAATTGGAGAATAAAGCAATGAAAATAAAACTAACACATATGTTGAGAGGAAAGAAAAGAAAGAAAGAATAGATATGCAAAGTTAAACAGAGGTAGGTAAAGAAGATTTATATACATTAAAGACTAACTGCAAGGGGAAAAGAACAGTAGGAAAAGCAAACAAAGGAATAAATGTAGAAAAAATAGTAATAGGTTTAAAAAATTAAAATTTTAAAAAAGAGAAAAGAAAAAAAAGGAAAACCCCACAGAACTACAAAAGCCCAATGTAGAGGCAGAGGTTTATAAAAATAATGAAAAATGTGACTAAGGAAAAAAAAAAAAGCTTAAAAGCTTAATTAGATTTCACAGTGCCAATAAAATTGATAACTAAAACAGAGGAAGGGATAAAGAAGAAAAAATATCCAAAAGAATCTACAGAACAAGTCAAAACATAAGAATAATAAATGTTTTTCTCGAGTCACTGCTGTCAGAGTCCTTTCCCTCGCTGGGAGTTGCAGTCCACCTCAAATCCCTAGGATCTCCCCCAACACTGTGCTGATTTCTGGACCTGCTGTGGGGCTAGCTCAGATTATAATTTGTTCCTACTCCTGTGTGTTCTTGCCTTCAATGGCGACAGCTCTCAGAACTAGTGTGCTTTCTTTTGTGGGAGCTCTCAATGTCCTTTTATATATTCCATAAACAGAGTCTGCCTAATTGATTGTGTGGATTTAATCTGCAGCTTGTACAGCTGGTAGAAAGGTTTTGGGTCTTCTTCCTTAGCCACACTGCCCCTGGGTTTCAACTGCGGGTTTATTTTCACCTCTGCTTGTGAGTTGTCCACTAGGATTTGCTTCTGGGAGGGCCAGGTGTGGAGGTGGTGCAGCTTCTTGGGTTGCAGGGGTTCTGGCAGCACCAGGTACTCAGGGGAGTTGGCAGCTAGAGCAGCAGGAAATAATAGTGTTCTAGAAGGATATGGCAACCAGTATTGGCCAATACACTCTAGTATTCTTGCCTGGAGAACCCCCCTGTCTGACAGAGATGCCTGGCAGGCCACAGTCTACAGGGTCGCAAAGAGTCGGACACTACCAAAGGGACCCTGCACGCATAGATGCAAGACTTTTTGGCCTGTGGCAACTCTGCCCCAGTGAGAGTTGAACATGAAGGTGGAACAGCTACTTGACTTGTGGGGACCCTGGCGGAGCCAAGTGTGCAGGGACATGGATTGCCTCTGCTGCAGGAGTTATGGCCCTATCAGAATCTTTATTCGAGCCTCTTGTAGCTGGTGATCAGGAGGCTTCTTTGGCCAGTCTTTCTCCATAGCTCCGCCTGTTCAGGCACTTAGAGGGCTCCCTTGCCCGGGGTCCTTCTCTGTTGTTCATCACATCAGGCACATAGAGGGGCTCCCCTGGCTAGGGTCCTCTATGGATTGGCACGGCAAGCACTTAAAGGGGCATCCCGGGTAGGTCCTACTCTGTAGTTGTGTGTTAGGCCTTTGATGACCAGCATCTCTACTGTTCAGCTGCCGATGCTGATGCTGGCATGTGGGGAGAGAGAGGCTATAGTGATGGCTTCACCCACTATGCATGACTCAACAGCTGAGATTTCCTCCAAAGGCATATCCCACCACAATCGACTCCTTCACATCACCTCAACCTGTCTCTCTGCAGTCAAAAGAAGCCCTCACTCTGAGATTGCTCCACAATCCTTAAACTCCAGCTCCCAGACACTGCACCTTCCAGGGGACCTGCGTCCTTGTCCAGGGTATGTGTAGCTGCGACAAGGACTGTCTGATTCTCATTCCATTTAGGCTGCAGCAGATCAGCTGTTCCACTCTCAGCCTTAAATGTTTCTCCTCTGACTCAGACAATTGCCCTAATGTGGGGATTGGACCCCCGCTTCAGTTCCCCCACTGGCCGAGGGCAGGTCTGGTCCTACTAACACTCCTGTTTTTCCCCTGCTCCTTCATCCTACTGAATTTTGCATGGTTCTGTATATTCTTTTCCACTGGTCAGGTACTCCTGTCCACTCTCAGCTGCTATTCTGTATGCACTTCTGTGTCTGAAAGTATATTCCTGATGTATCCATGGAGAGAGATGTACTACATGTCCACCTACTCCTCCATCAGCTTGTTTTCCTCTACCCATTATACTTTAAAAAAAATGAAACCTCAGTCCTCCAAAACTGACATCTAAATGACAACCTACATAGGGGATTATGGGGAAGGAGGTTAAAAACCAGTTACTCTGTCATAAGTTGAGATTTTTCTTTCTATTGCAAGGTGGGATGTAAAGTTATAGATTTATTAATAAAAATGGCATATTTTTCATGAGAGATGTACTGTGTGAATCTTATCAGTATGCTAATTTTCACAGTAAAACTAAGAATATTTTAAGTAGCATAATATTTGTTACTTATTTTAGGATCCTTTGAGTGAATATACTCTTAGAAAACTGGCTCAGTATCAAAATAAGTAAGAGATATCCTTAAAAGCAAAATGAAGATGGGAATGGAAATGTCAAGTTTAAATCAATTATATCAAATGTATTTTCATTATCTGAATTTTCTTGTATATTTATTTATGGTTGCTTTAATACTCATGGTGCAGCAGCTTGGATTGGTTTGAACTTTTTCTAAAGGGAGATGTCTGAAATAATGTAGCAAACGGCAAAGCAAAACAGAGATCCTGAATACTGAAAGGCTATGGGACTCTATCGGAGAAAGCAATTAGCACCCCACTCCAGTACTCTTGCCTGGAGAATCCCATGGACGGAGGATCCTGGAAGGCTGCACTCCATGGGGTCCCTTAGAGTCAAACATGACTGAGCAACTTGACTTTCACTTTTAACTTTCATGCATTGGAGAAGGAAATGGCAACCCACTCCAGTGTTCTTGCCTGGAGAATCCCAGGGACTGGGGAGCCTGGTGGGCTGCCATCTATGGGGTCACACAGAGTCGGACACAACTGAAGCAACTTAGCAGCAGCGCCAGCATGGGACTCTATGATTGTGTGTAGGAATGGAAGATCAAAATATAGCCTGGGCCAGAAAGTTGTGTATATCTTTGTTGTAAATATCTTTCTGTGGCATTTGAACAGTTATTTTAAAAATAATTTACAATTGAAACATTTTATTTAAAAATGTTCAAGTGTACAACAAAGTGATTCAGTTATATATAAATATCTATTCTTTTTCAGATTCTTTTCCCATATAGGTTATTACAGAATATTGAGTAGAGTTCCTTATGCTATTCAGTTCAGTTCAGTTCAGTCACTCAGTCGTGTCCAACGCTTTGTGACCCCATGGGTTGCAGCATGCCAGGCTTCCCTGTCCATCACCAAATCTCAGAGCTTGCTCAAACTCATGTCCATCGAGTTGGTAATATCATCCAATCATCTCATCCTCTGTTGTCCCCTGCTCTTCCTGCATTCAATCTTTCCTAGCATCAGGGTCTTTTCCAATGAGTCAGTTCTTCACATCAGGTGGCCAAAGTATTGGAGCCTTAGCCCCAGTCCTTCCAATGAATATTCAACGTTGATTTCTTTTAGGATTGACAGGTTTGGTCTCTTTGCAGTCCAAGGGACTCTCAAGTCTTTTCCAACATCACAGCTCAAAAGCATCAGTTCTTCAGTGCTCAACTTTCTTTACGGTCCAACTCTCACATTCATACATGACTACTGGAAAAACTATATCTTTGACCATAAGGACCTTTGCCCACAAAGTAATTTCTCTGCTTTTTAGTATGCGGTCTAGGTTGGTCATAGTTATTCTTCCAAGGAGCAAGTGTCTTTTAATTTCATGGCTGCAATCACCATCTGCAGAGATTTTGGAGACCAAGAAAATATAGTCTGTCACTGTTTCCATTGTTTCCCCATCTATTTGCCATGAAGTGATGGGACTGGATGCCATGATCTTTGTTTTTTAAATGTTGAGTTTTAAGCAAGTTTTTTCACTCTTCTCTTTCACTTTCATCAAGAAGCTCTTTAGTTCCTCTTTGCTTTCTGCCATAAGGGTGGTATCATCTGCATATCTGAGGTTATTGATATTTCTCCCAGCAATCTTGATTCCAGCTTGTGTTTTATCCTGCCCAGTATTTCACATGATGTACTCTGCATATAAGTTAAATAAGCAGGATGAAAAAAAAATACAGCCTTGACGTACCCCTTTTCCAATTTGAAACCAGTCTGTTGTTCCATATCCAGTTCTAGTTGTTGCTTCTTGATCTGCATACAGATTTCTCAGGAGGCAAGTTAGGTGCCCTGGTATTCCCATCTCTTTAAGAACTTTCCATAGTTTGTTGTGATCCACACAGTCAAATGCTTTGGTGTTGTCAATAAAGCAGAAGTAGATATTTTTCTGTAACTCTCTTGCTTTTTCTGGGATCCAACGGATGTTGGCAATATGATCTCTGGTAGACCCTTAGTATCTCTTTTATAGATAGTACTTGTATCTGCTGGCTTCCCAGTGACGCTAGTGGGAACACACTCGCCGACGCAGGAGACATAAGAGACTTGCTTCAGTCCCTGGATTGGGAAGATCCCCTGGAGGAGGGCAAGGCAACTCACTCCAGTATTCTTGCCTGGAGAATCCCATGGACAAAGGAGCCTGGCAGGCTACGGTCCATAGGGTGGCAAGAGTCGGACATGACTGAAATGACTTAGCACATATACACTCACTGTGTATCTGTTAATCTCAAATTTCTAAAATTTATCCCTCCTCTCCTCCCTTTTGGTAACTATAAGTTTGTTTTCCATGTTAATATATTTTTTATTTTGTAAATAAGTTCATTTGTGTATTTTTGTATTACCTATATACGTGATGTCATATAATATTTGTCTTTCTCTGTTTGACATACTTCACATAGTGTAATAGTCTCTAGGTCCATCTATGGGAAATCCTAAAGGTGCAATCAGAAAACTACTAGACCTCATCAATAAATCAGGTAAAGTTGCAGGTTATAAAGTTAATACACAGAAATCTCTTGCATTTCTGTATACTAACAATGAAATATCAGAAAGAGAAATTAAGAAATCAATTCTAATTACCACTACATCAAGAAGAATGAAATACATAGAGATAAACCTACCTAAGGAAGCAAAAAAGCTGTACTCTGAAAAATATGACACATAGGAAAGAAATCAAAGGTGACACAAACAGATTGAAAGATATACCATGTTCATGGATTGGAAGGATAAATATTGTCAAGATGACTATGCTTCCCAAGGCAATCTACAGTTTCAGTGCAGTCCCTTTCAAATTACTAATGACATTTTTTTTTTTTTTTTTTGCAGATCTAGAACAAAAATTCACAATTTGAGTGGAAATACAAAAGATCCTGAAAAGCCAAAGCAATTGAGAAATCAAAACAGCTGGAGGGATCAGGCTTCCTGAATTCAGGCTATACTACCAAGCTTCAGTCATCAAGACAGTATTGAGCTGGCACAAAACCAGAAATATAGGCCAATGGAACAGGATAGAAAACCCAAAGATTATTATATCAAATAATATAGACTTTAAGTAAAAAAACTGTCAAAAGAGACAAAGAGGACATTATATAATGATGAAAGGATCATTTTACCATGAAGATATAATTATACACACACACACATATGTATATATATACACACATTAGAATACTCAAATATATGAAGCAAAGAAAGAGAGAACTAAAGGGAGCAACAAGCTCCCTTAGAAAGCAACACAAAAATAGTAGGAAATTTCAGTGCCCCACTTTCGATAATAGATAGGACATCCAGACATAAAATCAATAAACAGAACTCAAATGATATGATCAACCCGAACTATCTAACAGACGTAATGAGAACATTCTACCCAACCACAGCAGAATATACAGTCTTCGCAAGTACACAGGAAACATTTGCCAGTAGAGATTGAGGGTTGGGTTACAAAATTAGCCTTGACAAATTTAGGAAGGTCAAAATCATACTAAGTATTTCAACTATGATGGAATAAAAATAGAAATTAATGGCAGAAAGAGAACTTGAAAAGTTGCAAGCAGGTGGAAATTGAATAACACACTGTTGAGCAACCAAGGGGGTCAATGAAGATGTCAAAAGAGAAATTATAAAATATCCCAAAGCAAATGGAAATAAAAACAAAATACACCAAAACTTATGTGATGCAGAAAAAGTGGTGTTAAGAGGAAATTTTATGATGATACACAACTACATTTTATAAGGTCTCAAACAACATAACTAAATCTCAAGAACTTAGAGAAATAGAATGAAGGAAATGATCATGATTAGACCAGACAAACGTGAAAAACATGAAATAGAGAATAGGAAAAAAAATATGGTAAAACTGAGAGTTACCTTTTTGAAGACATCACCAAATTACAAAGCTTTAGTTAGATTAACTAAGCAGAAGTAAAAGATGAGTCATTAAAACTGATACCACAAAATCAAAAAGAATATGAGACTACTATTAACAATTAAGCCAACAAATTGCATTATCTAGAAGAAATGGATAAATTACTAGAAGCATACAATCTATCAAGATGTAACCACGAAGAAATAGAAAATCTGAACAGACATGTAACTAGTAAGGAGATTAAATTAATAACCCAAAATATGTTGACAAAGAAAACCTCAAGACAGATCACCTCACTGGGAAAAGCTATCAAATTTTTGAAGATGAATTAATGCCAATCCTTTACAAATTCTTTCAAAAAATTGAAGAGAAGACAGCACTTTCAAATTCCTTTAATTAGGTCTGTAATATCTGATACCAAATTCAGAGAAAGACACTACAAAAAAAGAAAGTGACAGGCCAATATCCCTGATGACTATAGATGCAAAAAATTTCAGCAGAAAATCAAGGAAACCAAATTTTATGGCATTTAAAAAAATTATTTATTTTTTAATTGAATGATAATTGCTTTACAGAATGTTGTTGTTTTCTGATGCCATATTAAAAGGATCATACACCATGACCAAATGGGATTTATGCCTGGGATGCACAATGTTTCAACATATGAAAATCAGTCAATGTGATATACAATATTAATGGAATAAGGGATTAAAAATCACAGTGCCATCTCAATAGATGCTGATAAAGCATTTGACAAAATTCAGCGTCCTGTCATTATAAAAAACATTCAACTAAGAATAAAAGGAAATTACCTTAACATAATAAAAGTCATAAATGAAAAAAAGCTCATATTCCACATCATACCCAATAGAAGAGAAAACTGACAGCTTCTCCTTTAATATCAAGAATAATGCAATGACACATACTCTCCTCACTTATATTCAACGTGGTACTTGAAGGAATAGCAAGAACAACTAAGTAAGAAATAGGAATTAAATGCATCAGAGTTAGAAAGGAAGAAGTAAAATTATCTCAGTTTATAGATGACATAATCTTACATGTCAGAATCCTAGAGTCCACAAGAAATAATAAACTAGAATTAATAAATAATTTCAGCAAAGTTTCAGGACATGAAATCAAGATCTAAAAATAAATTACATTTCTATATATTAACAATGAAAAACTGAGAATGAGAAAAATAAGCAATCCTATCCACAATAGTATTAAAAAGAATAAAATAATTAGTAATAAGTTTTACCACTAAAGTTTACCACAAGTATACCACTTGTACGCTGAAAACTACATACCATTGATGAAGTAAATTTATAAAGATACAAATACAAGTAAATGGAAAGATATCTATATTATTGTTCATGGTTTGGAGGATTTAATATTAAAATGTCCATACTATCTCTGTGGCTTAACCACACTGACTGCACTTTGGCAGCTCTATCTTAGGTCTGCAGTAAAACCCGCTCACCTTTCTGTGTGACTGAACTTTAGCCTACTCATGGAGAATGCATCCAAGCCAGATAAATTCCTTACCAACATTTACCTTTGCCTTTGTCTGATATGAAAACCAGAAATGTATCTTTGGCTGACATAGATAGTGAACGGTGGCAAGATCCCCCATGGTGAAGAAAAAAGCCCAATTCTAGTCAGTGCAGATATGCTTCTCACTTGATAGTCAGATTCTGTTTGTAGTTTTGTTCCCTTAAATCTCCCTGTACCCATTGGGTAGTATGGAGTGCAGTTGCAAATGTCTTTGGTTTATCCATGCACCTTATATTTCCTGTCTATACATAAATTGCCATGATAAACTGCATAATTGTGCTTTATGGAGTTGCCCACTTCACATTTCAGTCTACTTCTCAGTTCAGAGGATATGAAATATCTCCAACTCCCAAGACTATCCAAAGTAATGTGCACTTTCAATGCAATCCTTACAAAAAGTCCAACAGCATTCTTTAAAGAAATAGAAAAGTTAACTGTAAAATTCAAATGCAACCTAAAAGGACCCTGTGTGGCCAAATTAATCTTGAGAAAGAAGAGCAAAGCTGGAGACTCACACTTTCTGGTTTCAATACGTATTATAAAGCTATAGTCATTGAAACAGTATGGTACCAGCATAAAAATGGTCATATAGGTCAATAGAATAGAGAGTCCAGAAATTAACCCACACATAATATGGTCAGACTTGATCATGGACAAGTGTTCCTAGACTATACAATGGGGAAAAGATAGTCTCTTCAAAAAACAGAGGATGGAAACTAGACAACCACATGCAAAAGGAAGAAACTGGCTATTTTATATCACTCACACAAATAAAGTGAAAATAGACAAAAGACATAAACATAATACCTGACACTATAAAACTTCTAGAATAAATCATAGGGGAAAAACTTTCCTGACATAGAGCTTGGCAATGATTTCTTGGATATAACACCAGATAAGCAGGCAACCAAGCAAACAGACAAATGAACTACAGTAACTAAAATGTGTGGTGCAAGAAAGGAAACCAATCATAATCCACCTATAGAATGTGAGGTAATATTTTTAAACCTTAGGCCTGATAAGGAATTAATATCTAAGATATATTAAGAACTCTTTTTCTTCAATTGTGAAAAACAGATAAATAGCCCAATTTAAAAAATGGGTTAAAAACTTGAATTGACAGTCCTCTATAAAGATTATCTGGATGCTCATGCTTACTTAGTCATGTCTGATTATTTGGGCCCCAGGGACTGTAGCCTGCCAGGCTCCTCTTTCCATGGAATTTTCCAGGCAAGAATATTGGAGCGGGTTGCTATTTCCTACTCCAGGGGATCTTCCCAACCCAGGGATCAAACCTGCATCTCTTGTGCCTCCCTCTTGCAGGCTGACTCCTTACAACTGAGCCACCTGGGAACACTTCTTCCTCTAAAGAAGACGTACAATTGGTCAAGAGACATATAAAAAGATGTCAACATCACTAATGTTAAGGAAATATAAATCTAAATCACAGTGAGTTATCACCTCAGTCCTAAGATGCTTGGATCGATACTTATAGTGCCTGATGATTTAGGTGGTTGACAAAATAAAAGTGATGATTAAGAAATATTGATGAGAGGTATGTGGTTGGACCTCTCATAAGTGGAATACGGTGTGAAGACAATGATACTCCACAAAATGCACTCCAGGTGCCATTCACTAAACAGAGACTCTCATTAAATAGGTAGACAAGATGACCTATCCTGAGGATGTCAGTTGGCCTATTTCCATAGACACCCTTGATCAAAATGCTTATGTATGAAAAGCCCATGGACACAGGGATTGAACCATGTTGGCTCAGCAACATGGACTTTATCTCATCAATATATTATTTTGGCTTTCTTCCCAGTTGACATTTCAAACTGCCAACATCAGAGGACATTCCTGGTGCCCCCACAGGACACAATCCATTGCTGGCAGGTAAATTACATTGGGGCCCTTTCCCATGGAGGGGAGCAGAGATTTATGCAAATTAAGTTTCTTCCCTTTGGGCAGTGCTTCTGTCATGCAACCATTAAAGGAAATTAAAAATGCCTTACTTATCACCATGATAAAATTCCATACAGCATCACTTCTAATCAGATGCTTCAAGATATGCAAAAGAAATTCAACAACAGTCTCTCCTAGAAATTTATCTAGAAGTTCAATGAGGCTCAGTGAAACCTAGCTTTCATCCTCCAATAGCAAGAGCTTTGATAGGATAAATAAATAGCCTGCTGAAGATTTAGTTTTGGTATTTTCTGGGAGACAACACTGTGAGAGGATGGACCATTTTCTTACTGGATACTCCATATACCATAAACTTGTGGTTGACAAACTTTGGTACCATCTGATACCCAGGATTATTTGTTCGAGGGAAAAAAGGCTAAAGATAGAAGTGGTCCTTTCATTATTCCTAAATTACACACAGGAATACATTTTGCTTATCTTCTCTGCTACCTTGGACTCTGTGTATTTGGAAGTTCTGCTTACTACTCAAGATTAGAGTAGTCTGAGAACATTGTCCTATCTGAGAACATTGCCATAGGTCAGATGAGTTAGAAACTGAGGCCTTTCCTGGGTCACTTTGAGTATGTGTTTAAATAAATGTCTGAAAGAGGGGATCACATAAAGTCAGGAAGAATGATCCTAATTATCAATGAGTTTCAGCTACACATCTGAGGCAAGGATGAACAAGAGCCCAGGGAAATTACCCCTTAGCACTCTCTTGCCTAATATTCCTGTCAGTGAAAGCCTTTAGCAACTGAATAACAATGTTGAAGAAGATCATCAACAACTCAAATCCTAGGAAAATGAAGGTTTCGTTCACTCAAGCAGGGAAAGGACACTATATTCATGCCCAAGTCATTGCAACCCCTTGGACTGTAGCCTGCCAGGCTCCTCTGTCCATGGGGATTCTCCAGGAAATAATACTGGAGTGGGTTGCCATGCCCTCCTCCAGAGGATCTTCCCAACCCAGGGATCAAACTCAGGTCTTCCACATTACAGGTAGATTCTTTACCATCTGAGCCACCAGAGAAGCCCATGAATACTGCTGTGGGTAGCAGTATTCCTTCTCCAAGGGATCTTCCCAGCCCAAGAATCAAACTGGGGTCCACTGCATTATAGGTGGATTCTTCACCATCTGAGAGACTAGAGAAGCCCTGCAGTTTAGATCATGGATGACTAAAACTAAAGGAAATATGGATTATGTGGTGGAAGACAAAAACTGAAGTTTTCAATTTAGGCCTGATGATCAGGTATAGAAGCAGTATTATAGCAGTGATATATTTTTTGGTTTTGTTTTGTTTTTTATTCTCCTTCCTTACCTTCCTTCCTTTGTTTTTTCCTCTTTTTTGATATGTATTTATTTCTTTTATTACTTGTTTGTGACCTGAAAATAATTCAATAAATTAAATGTGAACTGAAATTATAACTCTGACTTAAAAACAGAAAAAAAAAAGATTTTACTGGGCAAAAATGTGTGGGTTATACTTGACATTTAAAATTTTCCCTTCCAGATCACTGTCATTTGACTCCTTGCTTATTTCTTTGAGAGACTATGCTGTATGGACTGCCTTATAGGACTCCCTTGTCTCTGGCTTCTGGTTGGGTTAGACAAGCAGGAGACTGGGGCCAGGTGGTGTGTGAGGTCCTGTCTCCTTCCTTGTCTGCGTTGGCTAGTTCCATTCCTTTATACAATGCTGCATCTGCTGTGAGTTGACCTCTGTTTTACAATTACTTTCCAAGTTTTCCAAGTTTCAACTCCCTCTAGTTGTCCATTCAGATCTTGTTCTAAGAACTCCATCAGTCCTTGTTAGTTTCCTTATCCCCAATCACACATTTATAAATGGTTCTTTTACTAAATTCTCAAATATTCTGTTTAAATGTGCTATATCTTTCATGCCAAGACCCCAGCTGATAAAAATAAATAAACTTAAGCTATAGTCTTTGTAGCCATACATTGAGGTCTGTTTACAGTCACACCCCAGAACCTCTCTTAACTACTCTGTATCCCTGCAGGAAGTTTGAAACCCCTTTTTTGTAGTCTTTATCCTGGTATTTTAACTCAGACTGAAGTTTTGTTACATTGTCTCATCCTTTGCTTCTAGTTTGCATACAATTTCTTTGTTGCCTGCTGTCTAGCTCGAAGGATGCAATGAAACTGTTCCCCATATCACAAGATCACCATGCCAGTTCATTTATCTGTGTAAAGCTTAGAAACATAAAATGTCAACAACATACTGTAGATGTTTATATTTAAATTTTGTCTCTATAAATATTATTTAGGAACACACAGACTGAGTATTGTATATCAGCTAAACCAACAGCCCAAAATAATTATCTCCTGGACAATCATCAATAATGTCACTTCTCACCCATCTGCTAATGAACCGAGGTACTTTCTAGTTAGATTTCCAATTAGTATTCCATTCAACACAACAAATTATTTATCTTTTCTCTGATTTGTTTCTTAATGGGAAAACAAATCCCTTTCATATTCTTTTTATCCAAAATATGAGTTTGGAACAAACTTTAAGCTAAAACAAATGGTACAATGGTTATTGGCAAGAAAAGAAAGAAAGGTACAGTGGCGTGCAGCAATAATGAAACACAAAATACTCAAAAGCATTTCAAGCAGGTGGTGCCACCTGTACCCGTCTAATTCCTATCCTGACAGTCTGCCACCCACTTGTTAAAAGGATGGAGAACTTGATACTGGTCCAATATTGTGGGACAAGGAACCTGTGGCTCTAGCTCAAGTACTAAGTCAGATATGGAGGAGGGGATTATTACTATTAGTGCCAGTGGATAATTTCCTTTCTGTGAAACAACTGTGGGGATCCCCTCAACAAATCTAGCTTTGATATTGGCAAGCTATCAAATGCGAGGCTGGACACCTGTGGGCCAGGAATTCCCAGCTGTACTTGTTACCCTGCTGTTCCAGCTGGCTGGCATTTCCTTACAAAGAGTGTCCAAGAGGGTCTGGATGAGGGGGAGAGAATCCATTAGAGAAGCTCAGCCTGCTCTGAAATCAAGAAATATATTGAGATTATTTTAAGTGGTGTCATCCTTATGGAACCCATAGAAGAAGAATGAACCCAAATAAAGGAGTATTTTTTTAAGAAACTCCTAATGCTCCTCCTGCTGCTAAGTTGCTTCAGTCATGTCCAACTCTGTGAGACCCCACAGATGGCAGCCCACCAGGCTCCCCCGTCCCTGGGATTCTCCAGGCAAGAACACTGGAGTGGGTTGCCATTTCCTTCTCCAATGCATGAAAGTGAAAAGTGAAAGTGAAGTCGCTCAGTCGTGTCCAACTCTTCGCCACCCCATGGACTGCAGCCTACCAGGCTCCTCTGTCCATGGGATTTTCCAGGCAAGAGTACTGGAGTGGGTTGCCATTGCCTTCTCCAAAGAAACTCCTAAGGTGTTCTTTATTTCAAGGTCATAATGGTAGGGATGTTATGTGATCAACTCTGGAAATAATGTGATGCATGTTGAATGAATAAACAAATGACAAATTGAACAAATCAATAAGAGTAACAGCTTTCCCCTCTAAGTATACACATCATGATCAGGCTGTGTATGCATTGTTCACTTTTGCATCTTTTTATTGAAGATGTTGTTATTAAAGATGTTTTCCTGTCTGCCTTGTGTTCGGATATAAAATGCATGACAACTATCAATATTTCTGGCTCTGTTTGTGTTTGATCATAGATGAATCACTTCACAATGAGCTTTAGATTCCCCATCATTTAATACTTCTACACATCTTTATAGAAGACTCGGATGAATACTGTAAGAAAACATAGTGGCAACTTCCCCAGTCATGGGAAAACCCAAGCTTCTCTGATAGATAATTGTCACCCGAGGGTTTCTTTTTTAAAGAATTAAAACTGTTTGCCTTTGAGTAAATCTATCTAGAAATATTCCTCATCAAATGATAATTTGCTTCAAGTTACTTCATGTTAAATTTCTTTAAGTTGTACTTCTTGTAAAATCACCAAAATAAGCCACACCTTTGCATAACCCTGTGACCTCTGGTCATTGTTTTCTCTCTGGCCAGCCAAGAAAGAGGGTCATAATGGTGGTGATATCTTTAGGTTCAAACAGCCTTTAATTTATCCATTTCCCAAACATGAGTTTGTTTATGGACAAGAGTATTTATGTCATATTCTCCATTTATTTAGGTGTTGCATCTGATAACCCTAATAGTTTGTTTGGCCATAATTACCTAACAATAGTAGGTAATCTATGGAATTACCTCATCTCTTGTACTAGGAGGAAGGAACAGGCAAAAGATATCTCTTGGAGAAACTATAGTAGCTAGCATTACTATAGCAATTATTGAGAGCTAACATGAGTTATCCAGGTTTGAAGTAGTTAAAATTGTCTTTTATAAGGTAATGTGTTCTTCTGCTATTAAGTCATTTTGTTATTACCTATATTTCATTTTGTTATTACCTATATTCCAGTCTTAGAGGAGGGGAAGAGCCTGACAGCCCTGGTGGTATGAGGTCCAAAGTAGTATCTTGTTACTAAATTCCTTTTAGAAGCCTAGAATTTCTTCAAGAAAATGAATGTCTTATGCTGCTGTATCTTAATGGATCAAAGGGGACTGTAATTTGTGTAAAACGTCTATGTATGTTGCAGCATATCAGAGTTCTATGTTAAAATAAAAATCTTTCTAGTAGCGATATAAAGGGACCAAAAACCTAAGAAAAATAACAATGGAAACTTTATATTCATTTTCTAGGCAGCATATTCAGATTGTTGTGTGAAACAGCATTCAGCACCTTACTTAAATGTCACACCAATCAGAGTAACTAATCTCAGCATAGTGGTGACAGGTGCAAGCCTTATGGCTTTTTACTGCAGGTTCACTGGGAAATGGCACCTAATAATGCTGCCCTGGTTCATAGTGATTCGGAGAATCTGCTTTCTTAAAATTTTAAGTCACAGGTTTTCTACTTTTTTTTAAGAATGATTTTTATTTCTATTTGTAATCTTTCAGCTTGGTAAAAATATTTCCACTTTTCTTTTTTTCCACTCACCCTGCTGTAAAGAATGTTTGTCATTGTTGTTCTGTCCTTTTACTGGTAAAGAAGTAAGATTGGTTTAGAGGAATGTGTGAAATGGTCATGTGCAAATCACTCTGAATTAGAATATATTTAACATTTCCCCAAAAAGCAATGTTACCTAAAGCAAATATTTATTTAAACATTATGTTTAGAAAAGATCAGGTGTGCACTGTGACATATGCAAATATATCCAACTGAGTTCCCTAATTATTTGTGTTTATGTTTGCAAATGGCCATGATGCCATTATTTATTTCTCATATCATTCCTGCTATCCTGGTTCATTTGTATTTTTAAAGACATTAAAAGTATAGAATGAGCTCTTCTTTTGGCTAGGTATAGATTTAGATTCTCATTTACTGGCTCTTTTAAATTATACCTTTGTAATTTGGAGTAAAGGAAATATTATTTATAAATTCATTTTACTTCACGATATAAGCAAATGAATAGCAAAAGCTAGCCCTACTATCTCCCCCCTGCCCCCTACAACACACACACATACACAGAGACACATAGAATAAGATTATAATTTAAGAGGAATTCACATTATTTCATAGTGAATATTTTAACATTTACTTATTTGTGGAGTTACAAGGGTTAGGTGCAGGAGCTTAGGGAGGAAGATGGTGTGCTTGACTTGTTATGATTGCTGTCCCCTTGCCCAGGCTAAATTATTCTTCTACTGGAATGTCACCCTTACTTTTACCTCTCAATAAAGTTTCTAAATTACTTAAACTCATACATCATTGATGGTTTGAAAAATGCTCTCCAAATCGCTAACACAGACACAATTATAATGCTACCAATTAATGACTGAGGCATAAAGAGGTTCAGGAACTTCCTTTGACTTCCATGGCTTCATGGGCATGAGACCTGAGCTGTATAGGGCATCATGCTCAGAAGAGTCCTATTCTTGAATTAGTGCTCAGTTGTTACCCACTTAGTAATTTTGAAACACGGTTTCTGCATTTTCATTTTGTACAGGGCCCCAAATATGCAGCTGGTCTTGTATAGGATACATCACAAGTTAGGTTTTTTGGTCAATTTGTTAATTACTTTTTATTATCATAGAGTTGTTTTATGATGTTGTATTACTTTCTAGTTAATTGGATTCACTACTCTTACAACAACATTATTTGAACTGAACTCTCAAGTTTTCATATCTGTTGCTCATTGTTATCATTTTAGCTGTTAGTATGAATTGCATGGAATAGAAAACACAATTGGGATTGTGTATCAAGGCAGGATCACAGAGCGGCATGATCTAATCTGGATATACCTTTTGGAACTACTGATGGACCAACTTTTGCCAAGGCATGTGGACATATAGGAGGAAATTAAATTCCTGAACAAAACTAGAATGTGTGAAGAAAGGAGAAAAGTAATTTTAGATAAACACATGACAATATTTACCTTAACTCTGGATTTTTTACCTTTTGAATAGTAAGTTATCAATTCACTTCAGTCACTCAGTTGTGTCTGACTCTTTGCGACCTCATGGACTGCAGCATATCTGGCTTCCCTGTCCATCACCAAATCCTGGAGCTCGCTCGAACTCATGTCCATTAGTTGGTGATGCCATCCAACCATCTCATACTCTGTTGTCCCCTTCTCCTCCTGCCAGCAACCTTTCTCAGCATCAGGGTCTTTTCCAATGAGTCAGTTCTTTGCATCAGGTGGCCAAAGTATTAGAGCTTCAGATTCAGTCCTTCCAATGAATATTCAGGACTGATTTCCTTTAGGATTGACAGGTTTGATTTCCTTGCAGTCCAAGGGGCTCTCAAGAGCCTTCTCTAGCACCACAGTTGAAAAACATCAATTCTTTGGTGCTCAGGTTTCTTTATGGTCCAACTCTCACATCCATACGTGACTACTGGAAAAGCCATAGCTTTGACTAGATGGACCATTGTTGGTAAAGTAATGTCTCTGCTTTCTAATATGCTGTCAAGGTTGGTCATAGATTTTCTTCCAAGGAGCAAGTGTCTTTTAATTTCATGGCTTCAATCACCATCTGCAGAGATTTTGGAGACCAAGATAATAAAGTTCTTCTGTGTATTCTTGCCACCTCATCTTAATATCTTCTGCTTTTGTTAGGTACATACTATTTCTGTCCTTTATCGAGCCCATCTTTGCATGAAATGTTCCCTTGGTATCTCTAATTTTCTTGAAGAGGTCTCTAGCCTTTCTCATTCTATTGTTTCCTCTATTTCTTTGCATTGAGCACTGAGGAAAGCTTTCTTTTCTCTCCTTGTTATTCTTTGGAACTATGCATTCAGATAGGTATATCCTTCCTTTTCCCCTTTGCCTTTAGCTTCTCTTCTTTTCCCAGCTATTTGTAAGCCCTCTTCAGACAACCAGTTTTCCTTTTTGTGTTTCTTTTTTGGGGGGATGTTCTTGATCACTGCCTTCTGTACAATGTCACAAACCTCTGTCCATAGTTCTTCAGGCACTCTGTCTATCAGATCTAATCCCTTAAATCTATTTGTCACATCTATTATATAATCTGTAAGGGACTTGATTTAGGTCATACCTGAATTGTCTAGTGGTTTTCCCTACTTTCTTCACTTTAAATCTCAATTTGGCACTAAGGAGCTCTTGATCTGAGCCACTGTCAGATCCTGGTCTTGCTTTTGCTGACTGTGTAGAGCTTCTCCATCTTTGGCTGCAAAGAATACAATTAATCTGATTTTGGTGTTGACCATCTGGTGATGTCATGTGTAGAGTCATCTCTTGTATTGTTGGAAGAGTGTGCTTGTTATGTAGCAATAGTAGGAGATTAGTGCTTTTTATTGCCATAATTATTCCAATACACAATTGAGAGAAATGTTTTTCCAAATCTGTAGATTAATTTCATAATTTTGCTATGGAATGAAGTCATAATTTAGTCAATTTTTCATAACATTGTATTTATTTAACTTCAAGATCTTCTCTTTACTCAATATCCAAATTTTAATGTCACAACATTTTTCCTTTATCAAAATAGCAATAATAACAGATAAAAATTTATTTGGCATGATTGGTAATAATATAGCAATTCTCTTATGATTATTATCATTGGAGTTTGCTTTTACTATTTATTGAAATCTTTAAAATTAGATAAATTTAAAGTAATAAATATTTTTGAGACATGATTTGGGCCTTAAATGTGGGAATTAAGTGGATAATAATAATTACAGCTGAAACTTCTTGAATGCTTCCTCTTTGCCTGGCATTATTCTAAGTTTTTACATGACATGGAACTCTGGACTTTTAATGGTATATTTTTGATCAATTGCTTGTATAGATGATATAATAGAGATGATACCTCTATTTGGAGGTAGTGAGTCGAATTCTAGCAGAGAGAAAGTAAGAGCATGGTAAAGAATATAATCTCTCCAGTTTTCTTTGCTTTGTAAAATCTTTGAGGTTTGATTAGGTTCCATTTGTTTATTTTTTCTTTTATTTCTTTAGTCTTGGGAGACTAAGAAAATATTTCTATGGTTTATATCAGAGAGTGTTTTGCCTATGTTGTTTGTGTCTTGTCTTATATTTAGGCCTTTAAACCATTTTGAGTTTATTTTTGCATATGATGTGAGGGAGTGTTCTAATGTCATTGACTTACATGAGGCTGTCCAGCTTTCCCATCACCATTTGTTGAGGATACTGTCTTTTCTCTGTTGTATATTCTTGACATCTTTGTCAAAGATTAATTTATCGTAGGTGTATGGGTTTATTTCCCGCCTCTTATGCTGTTCCACTGACCTATATTTATGGTTTTGGGGACAATACCTTTTTATTTCTTATTACTGTAACTTTTGTCATATTGTCTGAAGTCTGGGAGGGTTATTATGCCTCTACTTTGTTTTTTTTTTTTTTTTTTTTCTTAGAATTTCTCTGGCAATTCCGAGTGCATGTAAATTTTAGGATTATTTGTTCTAGTTCTGTGAAAAAATGTCATGGGTCATTTGATAAGGGTTACATTAAATATGTAGATTGCTTTGGAAAGTCTGGTCATTTAAACACTATTAATTCTTCCAGTCTAATAGCCTAGGTAATATAGTATTTTAATGGTAAACAAATAATAGGACAGAAAAGGTAGCCTTCTGATAAGACACCAGTTTAGCTACCTTCAATTTTTTCCATTAACATTTTGGTCTTAGAAATTTAATAAAAGGACCCTATGCTAAGATAATATTTTTAGGTATGCCGGAAGGTTAGGGTTTAACTTTTATGACTTCTTGGTTTTATTTCAAGGTAGATAGTGATCTGTATAAATATGAAGACTTCTGTTTACAGTATGAATTTTTCTACTTAATCAGCCCCCACCTGTGAGAATAAAAGATCTTTAGGACTCATTCCAAGGACACCTTTTGATAAAAATAAGTTCAGAATATTTAAGACACACTTAAGTTTCAGATTCTCAAAACATTGTCTTAAATAATAATTCTTTCAGTTATCATAGTGTTGTACTGATCTAAGTCTAATTCGCAGTAAGAAAAAGTTCCTTCTACTTAGTATTACACATTTATAAGGGGTACCATAGCAGGGATGCTTGGGCACAAAGTAGTACAAGTGTTTAATGCATTGGCTTATGCACAGTATGTCACACAATGTCACCTAGTAACTCATTCTTAGGATACATAACATGTCCAGTGTGCCTGGGTCAAGAAGGCTTTAAATAACCGCCACTAAGCTATACTCTACTCACTTCCATGCTTTATTACTCACCCTCCCCGGCCCCCCATATTAGGTCATCTTGGTCTTTATTTTAATATTAAATTTTCTTTCTCCCAGAGGCATAGGTTCCCTTATGGTAGATTCTATCATTACTTTTTTCTGCATCCTTTTAAACCAAATAACTTTAAGCCAGTGCAACAATCATGAACAGAGTTAATTTACTTTGGAAAATCCATAGTATTACATACACCAGGAGAAGAAAATCTTACAAGAAGGTGAAAATAGTGTTTTTAATTCAGTTAAACCAGTGCTAAGCACACTGTATGCACCACAAGTGCTTTATTAAATGGTTGCATATATAAATTAATGAACAAATTAATGAATAAATGAACTGCATTCAAGATATATTTGAATCTTTATTTCTAGACTGGTAAGTAATCATAACTACACAAAAATCATTTGTATATTTTCTCTCAAAATAAAAATCATTTTTCTTAGGCAGTTGATCTGGTTTAAATTTGGTAAATCATTAAAAGTGCCAGCCTTTCCCCCCACCCATATACCCAGACTGGTTTTTGACATCTGTAACTCCTGAGATAGAACGTAATGTTGGTCTACCAGCATTGAAGTTTCAACTTAGAAGCTGATTATTTCCAAAGAGATCCCACTATATTAAATAGTTAATACTATTATTCATAAATATGTCTTATTAGCCAACTACCATTTACATTCTTTACAGGTAGAAACTGTTACTCATCTCTTCACTAAAAATTGGCATCATAATGATTTGCACATAGTTCATAGTTAATAAAACGATTTTCTAATTATACAAATAAAACAAGGAGTGATAGCTTTTTATGTTTAAAATTTCTATCTTTAAGAAAAACCCATCATTGGTGGACTATTTGGATTTAACCTATTGACAATGAAATCATTATTTTATAGGTTATGAAATTGTCTCCTAAAGTTCTGTTTTCTACTTATATATTTAAATCCTCAGATATGAAACTTGATAATGAGAAAATACTCAAATCTTTGAAAAATTTTCATGGACAATTTCCACAACATATAAATTACTTTTGTGAAGCTTTAATTATCTATAAATTAAAACTTTTTATGCAAAATTGAGACTTGTCAAAGGCACATGATAAGGATTGCAAGTCAAAAAAAACACTTTAATACAGTTTAAAATTTGATGGCAAAAGTGCTTTTCTATAACAGTGCTAATTTTGTAAGCACTTTTAAATAAATAGAAGGTATTTTCCAAGGTTTTATGATACATTTTTTTCGATTTCTGTTTAAAAAAAATGGAAATATCCTAAGTTTACAGGAGGTTAAAAAAAAGAAAACAGAATTTAGACTCATAAAAAAAGTCTTTGTGGCCCTGCTTAATGTTCATGTCATCAGTTAAATTAGATGTGACAGGGCCAGTAAGCCTGGACATTTTCACTACTACTGTGATTGCCTTGAAGTATTTTGTCTCCTTAGAATCTCTTTGGCTCCATTTCCCAAGGAAGTTGACTCCATGTTAATCCTGTTGACTCTTTCACAGCAGTTTTAAATAGTCTGTGTTCAGCCCTAGGGAAGAGAATGCTTCTCTAAAGACTGCTAGCCCATTTAGCCACCCAAACATCATCCTTCTCCTAGGAAAGAATGCTAATTACAACAAGAGATTGCTTATATCTTAACACAGTGGTGAGAGTTGAAAGAGTCAATTACTTATTTAGGGATTGTGTATGGGGTTAAAGAGTATGACCTCTCAAAGGCCTTTAAACTGAGAATTGCCAATTCAAAGAAGAGATGGCTTAAAATTATGATGAAGCAAGGCAATGTATTTTCATCACTCATAACACAGTCATACTTTATAAGCAAACTGGTGTTTGATTGACTTCTAGGATTCTGAAATTGTTATCATAGTATACAAGATACTTGTTCAATAGTTGACCTTCCAGTCTTCATTTAATTATCACCTAAAAGTTCCATTTAAATAACTTACTATTGAGTTACATGTAGGTCAAGATTTTAAACTTTACTCTGTTTTTGCTTCTATAATGAGAATATTGGTGTTTGCTTTTATGTCTCTTCACCATTTATATAACTTTTAAAGTAGGTGTTTTATACAAATAGTAAGAAAAACGAATCTTGAAGAAAATGAATGTTTGAAAGAAATTACTGCAAGAAAACACGTTTCATTAATAACCTAGATCAGAACTTTGGATGATGAATGACAAAAGACTACAACTTAGCAGAAATGAATTGATTTTGAGGGGCAGAAAATGTTCCTTGAGAGATGTTCAGCTAGCAGGAAAAATGTACACTTGAAAGCAATAATCTTATATTTCCTAAGGTTTAAATACATTGAATTTTTGTATTTTTACAATGATTATTGATTCAATTATCTGATTTCTCTAAATATGTTTCTAGTATAATGTGAAAAAGTTCTTAAGATAAAATGACTACTCTGTAAAACATTAACCATATTTATAGAGTTTTCATCAGTTTTACAGATCATTGATATACCATCTCACTTCTGATACATTTCTACTCCAGATGATTATATTTCTCATCTTTAATTGTTATCCTTTCTAATAAAACAAAACTGAAAAAAATTCTCATGGGATATATACATAAGGCCTTTTAGTAGATAGTAATATTAGCAACTTAGACTAAACTATTTGTAGGGAAAGGTAAAAGCTGACATTTCTCCCCTAGAACTAGTTTTAAGCAGGGAGCAATTTGAGATACTGTTGGTACATTCCAGAACTCCCCTTGGTCTTAATTAGAACAATTGAAAGAAACTGTTAATTTTGATCAGCTGGTGAAAAGCCCTGCTGTTGCAGTCAGTCATTTCTATGGAGTTCAACTTTCAAGTTCATAAGCAAAAGAGTTAGATTAAAGGATTTTTCCTCCCGGTAAATCATTAGCACAAATGCATCATTTCAAAATTAATACTTAAAGATTGAGCTATATTTTAAGGTTATAGAGTTGTTAGTTTAAAATGTGACACACAATGTATGAGTAATTCATTTCACAGTGGGTAATATATTTTTAGTTTCCATATTTAGAGCGAAATAGAATATTCTAATTTGTGGAAAATCCATCTTTGGGGAACATGTGCTGATATTCATGCTATACATCTACATGACAATCAAAAATAGTTTTAGGGAAAAAAGTAATGTGTAAAGGCCACACATGTTGGAAGGGGCTACGATGAAGGGAAAAATAAAGAAGGAATGTAGTAGGTGATATGCCTTCAACAACTTTTATGTTTGTAACACGAACCTAAACAATGGGACAATGAGAAGAAAAAGCAGGACAAGACACCACACACAATTACCCAAAGGAAAAACGGCAACAGAAGATTTCTCATTAACTATCACAATAAGCAAAGACGGTCTAAATATGCTTACCTGAGAGATCTAGCATTGACGGTGGACAAATGTTGGGTTTTTTTAAAATATAAATTTATTTATTTTAATTGGAGGTTAATTACTTTACATTATTGTATTGGTTTGCCATACATCAACATGAATCCTCCACAGGTGTACACGTGTTCCCCATCCTGAAGCTGCCTCCCTCCTCCTTCCCCATACCATCCCTGGTGTTTTTGATTTGCTTTTCCTTTCTCTGTGGATGGCAATTACTTTTGCTGCCCTGGTGATTTCCAGATACATGCGCCTGATGGTACATGCCAACTATTCTCTTAGATTCATGAGGACAACACTGGCTACTCTGAGTATATGTATATATTTTGTATTTTTCTGTATGATTTATAGTGTGAATATTGTATTAATACAGTAGTTCATGTATATCTTGTTCACATTAAATTACACAAATACCATGATGCACAATTGAAAAGGTTTGGAGGCTACTGATCTACATAATGATTAAGGTTTCAGTTATAAACAAGGTCACTTCATGCCTAACGTGCAGATTCTAAGCCTGTGATATTGTGAATGCATATATTTGTATACAGATGCAACATCTAGATTATTTTTATTTATATTTTATATTGCACAGAGGAAAGGTTTTCTTTTAGCTACTTACTAACATTAATTAAGGGCTTCCCGGTGGTGGTAATGGTAAAGAACCCGCCTGCCAATGCAAGAGACATAACAGATGCAGGTTGGATCCCTGGGTCAGGAAAATCCCCTGGAGGATGGCATGGCAAACCACTCCAATATTCTTTCCTGCAAAATCCCATGAACAGAAAAACCTGGTGGGCTACAGTCCACAGGGTTGCAAAGAGTCAGATACTACTGAAGTGACTTAGCCTGCATGCCCAGTGGCATGTGATTTGTAGAAACCACTTTGGATTGCACTGCCTACCTTTCTTTCACTGGTACCCACACAGTTTTTCTGAGCCCTTTCAATGCACATCTGCTTCTGTAACAGGTTATTTCTTATAATGAAAGATTTCTTAAAAATGCTTCTCTGAAAATAAAGAATGGGTAAAAAGTTTAATAAATAATAACGGAAAGGTAGGTAATATTAACTAAACTTTGTGACAAGTTTGAGTGTTTATTGGAAAACAATAATTATTTTATTTTAATTTTATTAGACAAATTTTAATTTAATTTAATTTAATTAGACAAACTACTTGTTTGGCTTAGAACAACTTGTTCCCCTTAGAATTTTCTATTGAAATAGGAAATATTTATCTTTGGAGACCTGTTGTAAAATAAAATAATTTTGAAGTAGATTACTCTCCAGTGATGAAAGCTACCTGATGGCCATTTAGATTTTCTCTATCATTGATTTTTGAAAAACAGAGCCTTATAGAAGAGTATTGTAACTAAGAGTACTGTGACTAAGATAACTGGATGAATTTCCATGGGAATTTTAAGTGTTCTCAAATGAACTACTTTTATCTTAACTAGAATAAATAGAATGCTATTTTTCTTGGACATTTGTACTCACAGGACATTATTAGCAATGACCTGAATCCATAAAAAGACAACATAGTTCCTTAAAAATCTTCTCTAGAGCTAGACTAAAAACCTATCATCTTCTATGAATGCCAGTAGTAACTTAAATTTATTTCTCAAGCAGAATAATTTTATGTAAACCTAGCCAAATGGTTAAGGAAAATTAAATAACAAAGAGAATATTCCTAATGAGCATTAGAGTGTAGGCTATGCAAAATATGATATGAACCTCTACTCAGTAACAGGTAATATATGAGTTATTAGCAAAGATGAATTCCTTTGGGACTGAAAGGAAACTGAAGAAACTATAAATATAGATTTATTTTATATAAATGTTTCTGGAGAAGGGAATGGCAGCCTACTCCAATATTCTTGTCTGGAGAATCCCATGGACAGAGGAGCGTGGTGGGCTTCAGGCCATGGGGTCACATATCAATGTTTATATTATAATATCTATATGCCAAAGGGTAGTGAAAGTAAAGGATGTCATTCAAATGAAGAAATTTAGGACAGATAACTGACATTTACCTCTGATATTCACTTATTCTTTAATCAGAGACCTTTATATACCTATCATTCATGAGAAGAATAAGTGTCCTATAACAAAATCTGTGGAAAAAATGTTATATGAATTAAGGATTTTTCAAACTGAGTTTAAAATATAACATGCACTATTTGCATAGGAAAACTTATTTACTTTCACTTTCTCCAGCAATTATTTGCCAAAGCTAATTTATACTTCCACGAGAAAGTGAAGAAATTCAAAGACTACCTGTAAAATATTTATGCAGCATATGCTTTTTACAGGGTTTACATAAGAATATTATTGCAATGGCAGTGGGTGAGGAAGCAGGGGGAGAGAAGGAAAGAGTAGACTCTTATATTTGGTCTAAAAAGCACTTCCATTTCCCACTTTCCCCCCTCGTAAATTAAGACAGGATGAACAGCTAAAATTACTAATTGGTTTACTGATCAGTTGTACTTTGTTCGATTGATTTGCAATTAATTCTGGTTTGTGGTGCACTGAAAGAGAAGTTTGGCGCCAACCTTTGAGGTGGCTGATACTTAATACCCTGCTGCAGACGGTGGGCCAGGGTATCAATATTCGGTCTGGAGACAGCTCCTACACCCCTGTGTGAAGAATTGTTCGGCTCCCACTTTCTAGGAAGGCTGAACTCATGGTGTTTGTTTCAAAAAACAATAAAATGTAAGTTTTATAATTTTTTGTTTAATCTTGCATAATTACAGCAAGAATATCACATATAAACATAACTTGGGTAATAAGTCCTTTTGCTTGTTGTCTTTCCTCTTATTTGGACCATAGTCTCCACATCAAATCATATAGTCACACGGGCACATGTACCACACACACACACACACACACACACTCCCAACTGCCTAAAGAGAATCTGATGAACTTATTCCTATTAAATATAAAAGCGTTAATGAAAACTTAAGTATTAATGTACTTAAGGTAATTTTAAATGTCATTTCTATTTTAAATATTAGAGTCAGAGGGCAAAGAAATAAAACCCTAATATTGAAATTACCATTATTAGACAATCAATGAGCTAAAAGTGTCTGGAAGGCAAAAATACCTTATTGATCTTCATGACATTGTGCCTTTGCTGACTCTACTAATATTAGTCCCCGTCTAACCATCCCTTACTAAGAAAATCATGAGTTGCATACTTTCTGCTCATTTTAAAAGCTTACATAGAGATTTATTAAAATTGATTTTTTAAAATTGAAGTGCAGTTGATTTATAATATTGTGTTACTTTCAGGACTATAACAAAGTGATTCACACACACACATACATATACACAAAAAATATATACATTTATATGCATTTTTCAGATTCTTTTCCATTATAGTTTATTATAAGATATTGAATATAATTCCCTGTGCTATACAGTAAATCCTTGTTGTTTATCTATTTTCTGTATAGTATTGTATATCTGTCACTGTCAATCCCATACTCCTAATTTATCCTCTCCCCACATCTTCATTTCCCACCTTGCTTATTTTATATTTCTGTGAGTCTGTTCCTGTTTTGTAAATAAATTCATCTGCATTACTTTTTACATTACACATGTAAGTAATATACAATATTTGCCTTTCTCTGAATTACCTTGCTTAGTGTGATAATCTCTAGGTCCGTCCATGTTGCAGCAAAGAGCAATATTTCATTGTTTTTTAATGTTATGCCTTCTATTATGTTATGCCTTGTATTAAGTGATATATTTTCTATCGCCAATCTTCTATAAGACTTTTAATTGTGTCATTGTTTACTGTACTTTTTATAATCAGGAATACGTTAATGTCAATATTATAAAACTATAAGACCTCATTTATTTAGAATTGAAATCATAATTAATACATATTTTTCTGGCTCTAAAATCTTGCTATATAGATGTAAAATATAATGTTTAACAAAAAATTATAAACAATACTGGTATATTTTCATAATGGTAAAATGTCTCACACTAGTTTCTGATTCTCTGAAGCATGTGAGTATATTTTTCAGGTATATTATTTATACCTGAATAATAACCATATCCTAAATGGGCCTTATTAAATAAGCAATACAAAGAAATAGAGGAAAGAAATAGAAAGAGAAACACTAGAGCTCTCCTCAAGAAAATTGGAGATATCAAGGGAAACTTTCAAGCGAGGATGGGCACAATAAAGGACAGAAAAGACATAACAGAAGAAGAAGAGATTAAGAAGAGGTGGAAAGAATGCACAGGATAACTATACAAGAAAGACCAGGATACCACAATGGTGTGGTCACTCACCTAGAGCTGGACATCCTAGACTGAGACATCAAGTGGACATTAGGAAGTAGTACTACAAACAAAGCTAATGGAGGAGATGGGATTCCAGCTGAGTTATTCAAAATGCAAAAAGATGATGCCGTTTAAGTGCTGCACCCAAGATGTCAGCAAATTTGGAAAACTCACCAGAGGCTAAAGGACTGGAAAATGTCAGTTTTCATTCCAATTCCAAAGAGGGGCAATACCAAAGAATGTAGAAACCTCCACACGATTGTACTCATTTCACATGCTAGCAAGGTTATACTCAAAATCCTTGAAGCTAGGCTTCAGCAGTATGTGAACCAAGAACTTCCAGATACAAACTGGGTTTCAAAGAGACAGAGGAACCAAAGATCAAATTGCCAACATTTACTAGAACATGGAGAAAGCAAGGGAATTCCAGAAAAATATCTACTTCCGCTTCATTGATTACACTAAAGCATTTGTGTGAATCACAATGAAGTGGAAACTTTTTAAAGAGATAGGATTACCAGACCACTTTCCCATCTCCTGAGAAACCTGTATGCAGGTCAGCAAGTAACAGTTAGAAGTGGACATGGAGCAACCAACTGGTTCCAAATTGGGAAAGGAGTGCTTAAGTCTGTGTATTGTTTATTTAACTTATATACAGAGTACATCATGCAAAATGTTATGCTAGATGAATCAAGCTGTCAGGGGAAATACCAACAACCTTGGATATGCAAATAATGCCACTCTAATGGCAAAAAGTGAAGAGGAACTAAATAACTTCTTGATAAGAGTGAAAGAAGAGTGTGAAAAAACTGGCTTGAAACTCAATATTAAAATAAAAAAAAAGAAAACCCCAAAACTAAGATCATGGCATCTGGTCCCATAACTTCATGGCAAATAGATGGGGAAAAAGTAGAAGCAGTGACAGATTTTATTTTCTTGGTCTCTAAAATCACTGCAGGTGGTGACTGCAGCCATGAAATTAGAAGACACTTGCTCCATGGAAGAAAATGTATGATAAACCTAGAGAGCATATTAAAAAGCAGTGACATCACTCTTCAGACAGAAGTACATATAATCAATGATATGCTTTTCCCAGTAGTCATGTGTGGATGTGAGAGGTGGACCATAAAGAAGATAGAGTGCTGAAGAATTGATGCTTTCTAATTGTGGTGCTGGAGAAGACGCTTGAGAGCCCCTTGGATAGTAAGGAGATCCAACCAGTCTATTCTAAAGGAAATCAACCCTGAATATTCATTGGAAGGACTGATGCTGCAGCTGAAACTTCAATACTTTGGCCACCTGATGAAAAGAATCCACTCACTGGAAAAGACCCTGATGCTGGTAAAGACTGAGGGCAAGAAGAAAAGGGAGCGACAGAGGATGAGATGGTTGGATGGCATTACCAACTCAATGGACATGAATTTGAGCAAACTCTGGGAGATAGTAGATGACAGAGGAGCCTGGCGTACTGCAGTCCATGGGATTGCAGGGTTGGACAGGACTTAGCAACTGAACAATAGCTACCATAAAATTATAATTCACTGGCGTACACTTAACAGAAACCTAACTAAGTGGCTTAATACATGCCTGCTTGTTAGTTTGTTTTTCCTGTCTGACATGGAACCTAGCATCAGATGAGCCATGTATAGTACTTCTATTTAAGATCTAGGCTCTTCTCTTCCTACTTTGCATTCTTGAAGTGAAGTGAAATGAAGTGAAAGTCTCTCAGTCGTGTCTGACTCTTTGTGACCCCATGGACTATACTGTCCATCGAATTCTCCAGGCCTGAATACTGGAGTGGGTAGCCATTCCTGAATACTGGAATGGGTAGCCTTTCTCTTCTCCAGGGAATCTTCCCAACCCAGGGATAGAACCCAGGTCTCTCACATTGCAGGTGGATTCTTTACCAGCTGAGCCACAAGGGAAGCCCTTGGTTTAAAACCATCTGTTCCACTTTCCAGGTGGGAGGATAGGTAAAGAAAAGGAGGCAAAAAGAAAAACAGCCTCAGCTGGCCCATCCAGACACCTGAGCTCATGGTTAGGACTGCATCAAATGGACATACCTAATTACAAGGAATTCTAAAAAGTGGATAAATTGAATGAGCACATTATCATCTTAAAACAAAAACGGAATTATCTTAAAAAATGAGAAGTGAAAGTTGCTCAGTTGTGTCCAACTTCTTGTGACCCCATGGACTTTATAGTTCATGGAATTCTCCAGGTCTGAACAGTGGAATGGGTAGCCTATCCCTTCTCTAGTGGATCTTGCCAACCCAGGAATTGAACCAGTGTCTTCTGCATTGCAGGCGGATTCTTTACCAACTAAGCTATGGATATTAAATTTAATATGCGCTTATTTAATATCTGTATTTAAGACTCCAAGATTTTATTTTTTTTACCTTACCCTATTTGAAACCACATATTTAAGGGTTATTTCTATCTTTTCTTAGTAAAGTAAAAGCTCCAAAAATATGGAGAATTTGTTTTCCTTTTGCTCATTTTATTTTGGGGGCATAGACCAGTTCTTGGAATACATATGGTAGCCAATTAATATATATTTGTTGAATGAATGAATGAATTTTTTCATTCCTAAATTCAGTACAAATGTATTAAATGTCTATTTTGCATCCTTGTACTTGCCAGGATGCTGTTAAAATACAAACTCAAATAATGTCAATTTCTTAACATCAGCGTTCTTAAAGTTTATGAAGTCAGTCATGGGAACAGGTGAAATGATATGTGATAAAGGCCATGATTAAGGTTTGTACAGGGATGTTTTCCTGGAGATAGGGCATCTAAATCCAGGTTAAAAATGAATGGTTCTATGCGCTGGGGGAAGTACCATGAGGATTAGGTGGTCAACAAGAGAGAGAGGAGGTTAATCAATGTTAATCAATAGGACAGAAAAATAGTTCATGAAATTAGGAGCTCCTGGCACAGTCAGGAAATTTTAAGGAGTCTACTATATCCAGAAAAGAGTTTGTGTGTGTTGGGCCTGGCAGAGAAATTGTGGTAGCAGTGTGTTGATTGTGTGAGGACGGTTGAATTAGAAGACAAAGGCCAGGTTATAAAAGGCTTATTTGTTAATCTAAGAAAGTTGATCTGGAAGGCAAATAGAAAATTTGAAACTGCGTGACATGATTTGATTTTTAGAAGTACATAAGGTAATTTAGAGGTAAGGAGAAAGTCAAGAGCAAAAAAGACAGTATATACCTAGTTGGATGAGAGAATAAGTGAGATGGATTCCTAAAGAAGAGAGAATTACATGACATGGCAGCAGTTTAGGTGATGGGTGAGTATGAGAACAAGAAGAAAGAGTTGTACATGATTTATGATCTGAACTGACCACACAGAAATAGAGAAATACTGATTACACCTCAGGGTGGACAAAGTGGATAATTCAGTTTTACAAGTGTTTAGTCATTTTTCCATTTCTCAATGTTTCTTTGCTTGGCTTCCCTGGTGACCCAGATGGTAAAGAATCTTCCTACAGTGCAGGAAACCTGTGTTTGATCCATGAATTGGGAAAATCCCTTTGAGAAGGGAATGACTTTCCACTCCAGTACTTTTGCCTGGAGAATCCCATGGACAGAAGAGCCTGGCAGGCTACAGCCCATGGAGTTGCAAAGAGTCAGACATGACAGCGACTTTGACCCTTTGTTTTCTTCTCTCCTGATAATTAATAAAAAATAATTATAATTCTTCCGTTTGTAACACTCACTTAATACACTGTAGGAAATATAAGAATCTTTTCTTACCTTTCTTATTTAGACTTCATGGGGTTTTCTCTATTCTTAGTCCTTAGAGGAAAAAAATGCCTAAATTAACTTGAAGCAACTTGTAGAATTAATTTTACATATGACATAACTTTTCCCCCCATATATTAACATTGATTCAGAAAATTTATCCTGCTACAGAACAAATTTCAATGAGTAAACAAAGAATGTGTTCAGATTACTCTGTTATAAGTTTCACTTGGAAATGAGAAAAGTCTCATCCTACCTGGAAGACATGAGAGGGACATACTTGCATTATCATAATTTTAATTTCAGCAACAAGGAGTTCTGATTGCCAACAATCCTAATCTTGAAACTTACTTTTGTGTAATTTATTAACACTTGATAATGGAGGCCCTCTTTATAAATAGAAAATTGTTGCTTTTCACTAAGAATATGATAGCATGCTACAGATTTATATTCAAAAGAGAACAAAATAAGGCAAATAATAAGTTGTTCAGACTCATAGACCTAATAAATTAGGTATGCGATTTGAAGTATTGAAGAATAGTAATAAGAAAATGAATCTCAGACTCCATATTACTCTAGAGTGCCCTTTACACTCTATTGTGATCTTGTTTCTGCTGCTGAATGACTTTCCAGCTCTATTTATAATCAGCTACGTTAGGGACACCATAGTCGTGAACATCCCCCTGAGAATGGTGCGAGGGTTTCTTGACTCCAGTGCACGAAAGCTATCTGTCACTTTATCTGATTGAGCTCTCTTAACTGATGCCAAGCCTGCTTATATAAGGGCATCTATACTTTGTCAGAAAAGCTTGTGTGGCTAGCAAGGCAGTGAGGCAAGATGGAGGGAGGAGGGGATGCCTTTGCTGAATGAATAATTTGATCCATGTGACTTTTTATTCTGATTTTCATTGTGATATTTAATGGTATGGCCTCTCAATTGGGAGAACATGAATTCTTATGGGGCAATTTCATCACTTGTGTCATAATTTGGCATGTCACATTATTTATTTGTTATAAACCAAGAACCCTGATACTGAGTTTAAGAAATCTATAGATCTACTGCTTGATAAAGAGAAAACTACATGTTACAGTATTTGTACTATAAAATCAATCATTTACTATTAAATTAGCACCAGTTCAAGGACAGTAGATGGTAGAAAGGATATTAAAGAGACATAAGATGCAATTCTTAAATTCACAGATAAATAATAATCATATCATATGACACTGATGATAAATCTGTAGGGGTCAGAAAGTGGATAAAACCACCATGAGGAGAAAAAGAAAAAAAGCACAGAAGTGCAGGGGTCAAATTAAGTTGTGAGACAGTGTGAAAATAAATCACTTAATCTTTTTGGTTTGCTTTTAATATCACATTTTTAAAAGGACAGTCTCAAAAAACAGATGTGGTACTTTAAGACAGCATCTTCTACATGAACCACACTGCAGATCTGTGGTTCCCTACAAACATGAGTAACAAATAAAATTTCTGCTTATTATAAACCACTTGAAGTGAAGAGGAAAATTTTGAGTAGAAAAGAGTTCAAAAGATGCATTTTCAACAAAACAAGCTTATGAGAAATGTGCTGTTTGGGTCTAAAGTAATTGTCAAGGTGTACCCTGGAGTAGGAAATGGCAACCCACTACAGTATTCTTGCCTGGAAAATTCCATGAAAAGAGGAGCCTAACAGACTACAATCCATAGGAGTGCAAAGAGTTGGGTGTGACTCAATGACTAAACAACAAAAACAAAACCATACTCCAAGGGTCGAATCACATCATCACAGGTTTAGAAGCAGGTGAAGAAGACATGAGTGAATCTTATGGATAGGGAAAAGGAGTGAATTTTGTGTACAGTTGGGAAAAAAAGAGTGGGAAGAACATCACAAACAAGGCAGAAAATTGATGAGCCTCTTACTATACTACATGTTATGGCAAGGCCAATGTTCAAATACTATACAACAGAATGGGCATTATGATCGACAAATGCTGGGATACTACCATGCAGATGGTAAACAGTGATTGTCCCAGACCCTCCAAATGTTTATGCAGTTCTAGTCCCTTCCTTGAAACTCTCAAGAGTTTTCCCGAATCCTCAATTAAGTGGTTAAACCTGTAGCAACAGGGACTTTAGAACACAGTGCCAAACTAAGGTCACCTTCCATTCTGATGGCAGCATTGGTGCTAGTGGCTTATTATCAATGTTATGCCAGCACTAATAATCTGGAATAATCAGATTAGACTATTAGAGCATCAAAAATATGCTTTAAATAGATATTTTAATTTCTTATATATGAAAATAATACTTTGGCTACCTGATGCCAAAAGCCAACACTTTGGAAAAGATCCTGATGTTGGGAAAGGGCAAGAGGAGGAGGCAACAGAAGATGAGATGTTTGGATGGCATCATTGACATGAGTTTGAGCAAATTCTGGAAGATAGTGAAGGACAGGGAAGCCTGGGGTCCTGCAGTCCATGGGGTCTCAAAGAGTCGGACATGACTGAGCAACTGAACAACAACAAAAAAGCTGCAAAACCTATTCCTAGCAAATGTTAGCATCAGCATCCTCCTCCTTACCACATTTAGTGAACAGCAGGCATCTCTGCACCATCTCATCTAATCTTCTCTCAGAGCTTACCTGACAAGGTGGGAATTATTAGCCCCATTTCATAGATGAGGAAATTGAAGACTACAAAAGTTAAGTAAATTACTGCAATCACACAGCTGAGTTGGTTGCTATAGAAGTGAAAAAAAAATTAAAAACAATTTTTTTGGCATGCAGCGTGTGGGGTCTTAGTTCCTTGACCAGGGATCAAACTGGGTCTTCCTGCAGTGAAAGCTTGGACTCTTAACCAACAGACCACCAGAGAAAGCTCTACAGAACTGAATTTAATCCTAGGTATATTGATTTCTGAATTTGGCATTTAACCTTTCTTTGTGTATAACTTTATTTTTCTGGGCTCCAAAATCACTGCAGATGGTGATTGCAGCCACGAAATTAAAAGATGCTTACTCCTTGGAAGGAAAGTTATGAACAACCTAGATAGCATATTCAAAAGCAGAGACATTACTTTGCCAACAAAGGTCCGCCTAGTCAAGGCTGTGGTTTTTCCAGTAGTCATGTATGGATGTGAGAGTTGGACTATAAAGAAAGCTGAGTGCCAAAGAATTGATGTTTTTGAACTGTGGTGTTGGAGAAGACTCTTGAGAGTCCCTTGGACTGCAAGGAGATCCAACCAGTCCATCCTAAAGGAGATCAGTCCTGAATATTCATTGGAAGGACTGATGTTAAAGCTGGAACTCCAATCCTTTGGCTACCTGATGCAAAGAGATGACTCATTTGAAAAGACCCTGATGCTGGGAAAGATTGAGGGCCAGAGGAGAAGGGGAAGACAGAGGATGAGATGGTTAGATGGCATCACCGACTCGATGGACATGGGTTTGGGGGGACTCCAGGAGTTGGTGATGGACAGGGAGGCCTGGCGTGCTACAGTTCATGGGGACGCAAAGAGTTGGATACGACTGAGCTACTGAACTGAACTGAACTGAACTGTGTATAAAGCTGAAGGCAGAGGCCTTGGAACAGAAAACCTCAGAGGTTGCCTGCCTAAACGAAGAGGGGAACATCACTTTGTGGCTAAGATTAGAGGTTATAAAGCCAGAATGCCCAAGTTCAATTGGACTAGTTACTAAGCCTCTCTGAACCTCAGTTTCCCAGAGATGATAAGGGTGTACTTCCCCCATGTAGTATTTTGCAAACAAAATAGGTGCAAAGCTTCGAGAAATGCCTGACAGTCATTTCTCTGGAGGCATCACTTTTTATTGACAATGTGGCTCTTTCAGGGTCTTCTAAAGGAGTCTGAGTGCCTTGTTGTTCAGTCTTGAAGTAGTGTCGGACTCTTTGTGACCTCATGAACTACAGCATGCCAGGGTTTCCTGTCCTTCACTGTCTCTCAGAGTTTGCTCAGACTCATGTCCATTGAGTTAATGATGCCATCAACCATCTCATCCTCTGTTGTCTGCCTTTTCCTCCAGCCTTCAATCTTTCCCAGCATCAAGGTCTTTTCAGTGAGTCAGTTCTTCACATCAGGTGGCCAAAGTATTGGAGCTTCAGCTTCAGCATCAGTCCTTCCAATGAATATTGAGGGTTGATTTCTTATACATGATTATACATTTGTAATGTGTATGTTGTAATACACATATGTAATAATATGTGTCCAGATTGAATTCTTGTTGAATTAGTTTTCTGTGTGCCACCTGTTAAATGCTGCTTTTTGTCAAGAATATGCTTTATATAGGACATTATTGGAAAATATTAATATTTGGATTTTAGAGAAAGCATTAATGTTTCATTTCCAGTAGAATAAATCTAGGTGTGATTCCTGCTAATTCAATTTTGTGTGCATGTTTCTTCATCATTAAATATGTATTTATATAATAATTGGCTTAATTATAAAAATATGCAGTTATTTGTATGTTCTATGCTCTAAAGAGCTAAAATAATTATTTTAACTTTGATTAATATTATAGTGAATTATTTATTGGGGCTTCCCTAGAGGCTCAGATGGTAAAAAATCTGCCTGCAATGCAGGAGACTCAAGTTTGATCCCTGGGTCAGGAAGATTCCCTGGAGAAGAAAATGGCAACCCTCTCCAGTATTCTTGCCTGGAGAACTCCATGGACGGAGGAGCCTGGCAGGCTACAGTCCACAGGGTCACAAAGAGTCAGACATGACTGAGTGACTAATATTTTCTTTTTTTTTCTTCTTGTTCTAGAGAGCTAAACTAGTTATTTTAACTTTGATTAATGGTAGAATGAATTATTTATTGAAAGGGAATTCTAAAAAGAGAGGAATCAAGTGTATTTTTGTTTTAAACATTTAATAAAAATTGTTTAAGTGAAAGATTATTACCCGTGCATACGTGCATGCTTAGTCGCTTCAGTCCTGTCTGACTCTCTGCGACCCTATGGACCATGGCCTGCCAGGCTCCTATGTCCATGGGATTCTCCAGGCACTAATACTGGAGTGGGTTGCCATTTATTATTAGCAGAATCTTCTTTTTTAAAAAATCAAATATTTCATCTTTTCATTTTATTGGGGAGAACTATTACTTCAATAGAATTTGTGAGTTTCCGAAATTAAACTTAGTTATTTAAAACATAGACAATTAATTGTGTATTTACATATATGTCCCTAGGACCCCCTAAAAAGGCATGCTTTTTGTCAACAGTAGTTTTACAAGGTCCTTATTTTTGCATGCAATTTAATAATGAATTGTTGAAACAAAGCACTTTAATTTCCCAACATTCCAAGTTACATTCTCATTCTTGTTTTTGTTACTAAGGCTGTTGCTTTCAAATAATTGGAATTTATTGTTTAAGGGCTTCTTGGTTTCCTTAAATCAATCAACTATCCTCTGCTAATGGCTTCCTTGTGATTGCTTTTATCATTTTAGATAAAGAAATAGGAAAATTTTAGAAAAAAAAATTATATATACTTTAGCTCCGAATTTGCTGCTTGCACATGTTACTGCTTATTCAACTTTAGGTTCAAAATTCTTTATACGCCTGTGTTCTGTGTGTGTCTGTGCTTGTGTTCTTTGTGTTGCATGCCAATTGCAAAATGTATGAAATTATTTTCTAAACTTTTCTCCTTAGTACAAATATATTATTTTCAATTTAATTTTGATTAAAGTTGGGTTATTTTCTTATGAAACAATGATAATAAATTATAATAAAAGAAGAATCAGAGATCAGAAATTGTCCTTGCCTTCCATATTCAAAGATTCAGTAAATATTTGTTAAAGTGAAAGATCATTATAAGAAAATATGTTTCTTTCTATTCAGTTTCCTATAAAGGTAGGGGGAGAGCAGTGGAATTAGTTATCTGGGATTTCTTGAATTTAATTGCCTCAAAGTCTTGACATGCTACTTAGCAAATTTTCTTACCTAAAACAAATACCTTCTCTATTTCTCTGTATGTTGAGATGTAGAGTTGAACTCACCAAGCTTTCATATCCCTCACTCATTCTTTTACATGTTTAACAAGTTGAGAACTCAAAAATGATTCATGAATCTCAGTCTTTAAAGTTGTTTTTTACCCCCAACAAAACCATCATTCTTCTGAATCCACTAGCTCCTAGGGGAGAGGGATAGAAGCTTTGGATAAGAATGTTCTAAAATACAACAGATTTTTAAGAAGCATCTGAATATGTCCCTAATTTATCATATGACACAAGATGAGAGAGTTATTTGTTTTTGGGCAAATTCAAGTTAAGAGGAAGGTCTGTATTTAATTACTGGATGAGAAAAAAGATAATTATGGTTAAGAACTGAAAATAGTATTTGTTTAATTTCCCACTATTAATAAAAAGTAAACTCTCTATTATGTGGATTATGGTGTTGACTTAAAGAATATTCACAACATAAAAGTTGAGAATTATGTTTTATTCAGTGAGAACTTTTAACACTTCAAGTCTGAGAGACAGTATTTTAAGTGATCCTGTGAGACCTGCTCTGAGGAGGCAGGGAGAGGAACCAGTTTATATTGAAACTTTGCAACAAAGGGCAGGTAGTCTGAAGAGCAAAAGTATTTTTGTGAATTAAAACAAACAAACAAAACAGATATTCCAAGTTAAAGAATTTAGCACTTTTCTGTTTATGGTTACAAGAGAAGACTTGGGCTCACTGAAATCATTCCTTTAATATACACCTCAGCAGTCTGGGGCCAGATTCCTGTGTTTTCATATCTTGAGCTTCCTTTTCTCAGGATCACCTTAGGGAGTGGCTACAGTCTGATGGCTGTGAGATACCAGGTATTCTTCTTCCTGGGTTACTTCAGGGCTCAGTAGCTAGCATTGGAAGGATGTAATCACTGATGACTGCCATCTCAATGGCATGTGGACATTTATATACCAGTTGTTCATAGATAATCAGTTGATAAATATAACAGAAGATCAACAATGCATCCATGAACTCAGAAAAATTGTAATAATAAGAGGATGAGATTTGGAATAAAACAGATTGGATTTCTATTCCTACTGATCACTAACATCCTGTCATTTGATTTTCCCTTATATTTTCATAAAGGTTAAATGGGAAATGTCATGTAAGAAGATTATTTTCAGTCTTTAGCTAAGTATATTTTAATTACCCATGCTGTTATCTTCCCACTTTGGCCGCATTCCTCCCCTTTTCTTCTTTACCTGTTTCCACATATCTATTGATACACAGATTTCACCCCATTGTCTTTCCCTTGTACCTCTTTTCCCTTGTCTGTATTCTGAGGTATAGTCAACTCATATGTCTTTGTCAACTGTCCACAGGACTCCCACATCTCCAGCTTTCACACTGAACTGCTCCAGATCTTACATCTTCTTACTTATTCTCCATGAGTAATGTTTCTTTCACACTGAAACTGCTGCAGATCTGACATTTTCTTACTTTTCTCCATGAGTAATGTTTCTTTACCTGTTCTGTTTTACGTAAAATTATTGAGGTACAACCATTATTTACACCCATCCTCTGTAGATCATTCCTTTGTCTTTTAATCTTTTATTATTGAAAAAATGCTCATTTTATTGTCCAGATACTAGTGCTCATTAGATTTTCTTTTCTTTTCCTTTGTAATTAAACAAGTTGGTATCTTTTTTCATTAATTTACTTAGAACACAGGGAGCTAATGAGTTTAATTTGAATTTTTGTTATAAATAAACTGTATTATTCAAAATTGTATAACTAATTCATGCTGCATTTTAGAATTTCATTTTTAAAATTCAGGCTAGAATGTTTATGTATCAAGCTTCTTGACTTGAATTTGAAGATAAAATATGTAAAATAACACCCACTAATTAAAAACTAATTTAGAAGAAACAGGGGCCATAAATTTTAACTTAGAAATTTTATAGGGTCTTGTTTCAGAGAAACAGTCTAATCCTTAATTTTGAAAAGGGTACAGTTCCAAGAGGTTTGGCAAACACAGCCAAGATTTAGATGGCTCCATCATTCCTCAAAATATCATCCTATCTTTTTGTAGTCAACTCGTCCTGCCAATCCTAGGCCTTGCCAGCCATGATCTGTTTGCTTTTTGTCTCTATGGTATTGCCTTTTACCAAATGTAATATAAATAAAACCATTTAGCTGTATTCTTTGGGCCTGGCTCTCTTCACTTAGCAAGATGAGTTTGCAATTCATCCATTTTGTCATGTATATCAATAGTGTTGTTACTTTTTATTGCATATTAGTATTTCATTATAATGTTAATATTAGTATTCCATTATATGAGGGTACTAGTTTGTTTAGCCGTCACCAGTTAAGGGACATTTGAGTTGTTTCCAGTTTTTGACAATCCAGTTTTCGAGGAAAGCTGCTGTAAATATTTTCATATAGATTTTTGTGTGAACACAAGTTTTCATTTCTTTTCAGTAAATACCTAGTTTAGAATTGCTAGGTGTTATGGTAAATACGTGTTTAATTTTAAAAAACATTGCATAGGTGCGTGGATTTATCTCTGGGCTTTCTATTTTGTTTCATTGATATATATTTCTGTCTTTGTGCCAGTACCATACTGTCTTATCTTTGACAAAGGAGGCAAGAATATGCAATGGAAAAAAGACAGTCTTTTTAACAAGGGGTGCTGGGAAAACTGGTCAACCACTTGTAAAAGAATAAAACTAGAACACTTTTTAACACCATACACAAAAACAAACTCAAAATGGATTAAAGATATAAACATAAGACCAGAAACTATAAAACTCCTAGAGGAAAACATAGGCAAAACACTCTCTGACATAAATCACAGCAGGATCCTCTAAGACCCACCTCCCAGAGTAATGGAAATAGAAACAAAAGTTAACAAATAGGACCTAATTAACCTTAAAAGCTTTTGCACAACGAAGGAAACTATAAGCAAGGTGAAAAGACAGCTTTCAGAATGGGAGAAAATAATAGCAAATGAAGCAACTGACAAATAATTAATCTCAAAAATATACAAGCAACTCCTGCAGTTCAATTCCAGAAAAATAAATGACCCAATCAAAAAATGGGCCAAAGAACTAAATAGACATTTCTCCAAAGAAGACATACAACTAACAAACACGTGAAAAGATGCTCAACATCACTCATTATCAGAGAAAAGCAAATCAAAACCACAATGAGGTACCATCTCACAATGGTCAGAATGGCTGCTATCCAAAAATCTACAAACAATAAATGCTGGAGAGGGTGTTGAGAAAAGGGAACCCTCTTACACTGTTGGTGGGAATGCAAACTAGTACAGCCACTATGGAGAACAGTGTGGAGATTCCTTAAAAATCTGGAAATAGAACTGCCATATGATCCAGCAATCCCACTGCTGGGCATACACACTGAGGAAACCAGAAGGGAAAGAGACACGTGTACCCCAATGTTCATCGCAGCACTTTTTATAATAGCCAGGACATGGAAGCAACCTAGATGTCCATCGGCAGATGAATGGATAAGAAAGCTGTGGTACATATACACAATGGAGTATTACTCAGCCATTAAAAAGAATGCATTTGAATCAGCTCTAATGAGATGGATGAAACTGGAGCTTATTAGACAGAATGAAGTAAGCCAGAAAGAAAAACACCAATACTGTATACTAATGCATATGTATGGAATTTAGAAAGATGGTAACAATAACCCTATATGTGAGACAGCAAAAGAGACACAGATGTATAGAACAGTCTTTTGGACTCTGTGGGAGAAGGCGAGGGTGGGATGATCCGAGAGAATAGCATTGAAACATGTATATTATCATATGTGAAACAGATTGCGAGTCCAGGTTCGATGCATGAGACAGGGTGCTCAGGGCTGGTGCACTGGGGTGACCCAGAGGGATGGGATGGGGAGGGAGATGAGAGAGGAGTTCAGGATGGGGAACACATGTACAGCCATGGCTGATTCATGAATAAATATTTAAAAAAATAAATAAAAGACATTGCAAGCCTATTTTCTAAAAAATCCTGCAGTATGTGTTTCCACAAGTAATGAATTGATGTTCAGTTTTTCTAAGTCTTTGCAGCTACGTGGCATTATTAATTCCTTCTCCTTTTAAAAAAATTAAAATTTATTGTCATTTTGTTAGATACATAGTGGTATCTGGTACCACTACAATGGTGGTATAAAATTATTTGCATTTCTTTAAAGACAAATAATTAAGAGTATATTTTCATTTGTATTTTACCATCAGTATGTCTTTTTGGTGATCCGTCTGCTCAAAAGTTTTGTGAATTTTTTATTGGATTGTTTTCTTACTCTTGAATTTACTTTACTCTTTGCGGGGAGCTGCCCATGAGAACGGGGTCCTTTGTCCGAAGGACACAGCTCTGGGAGCTGCCTCAGTCCTTGAGGGTTTGCTTGCAAACATAGCTCTCTGTCCCGCCACTCCAGAGATTAGGTGCTTATTTACTGCAGGCACCTGGAGTTCTGTGCAAACTTCTCACGCACAGAGAAATGTTATCTGGTGTAAGAAATAATAACAGGGAGCCATTCCCATGCTCTCAAGATTTCTTGTGACTGTTTGTAAGATGTATAGGCCAACCAAGAAAAAATGTCAACTGTCTTGTCTTTCTCACGTTTTTCTGTATAAATATGAGATGTTGAATAAAGTTGGTGTCAGACTGCGTCCCTTTGTGGTGACGTGTCTGAACCTCTTGACCCCATCTTTGTAGTCTCTTGCTTTAGTTTCTTTCTTAGCCCCGCCGTGCACGTTCTCGGGACCTGATCGACTTTGCCGGCTGGCTCCGGCAACTCTTTACTCTTGAATTTGTATAAGTGTATATTTATACAAATATAGATATATGTATCTTTTTCCTGGATAAATATTCTTTTTCTCATGGATTTTTCATATTTTTTTTCATTAGCCTATGAATTATCTGCCATCAGAGGGCAGACACACTGAAACCATACTCACAGAAAACTAGTCAATCTAATTACACTGGGACCACAGCCTTGTCTAACTCAATGAAACTAAGCCATGCCTGTGGGGCAACCCAAGATGGGCGAGTCATGGTGGAGAGATCTGACAGAATGTGGTCCACTGGAGAAGGGAATGGGAAACCACTTCAGTATTCTTGCCTTGAGAACCCCATGAACAGTATGAAAAGGCGAAACGATATGATACTGAAAGAGGAACTCCCCAGGTCAGTAGGTGCCCAATATGCTACTGGAGATCAGTGGACAAATAACTCCAGAAAGAATGAAGGGATGGAGCCAAAGCAAAAAGAACACCCAGGTGTGGATGTGACTGGTGATAGAAGCAAGATCCGAGGCTGTAAAGAGCAATATTGCATAGGAAACTGGAATGTCAGGTCCATGAATCAAGGCAAATTGGAAGTGGTCAAACAAGAGATGGCAAGAGTGGATGTCGACATTCTAGGAATCAGTGAACTGAAATGGACTGGAATGGGTGAATTTAACTCAGATGACCATTATATCTACTACTGTGGGCAGGAATCCCTCAGAAGAAATGGAGTGGCCATCATGGTCAACAAAAGAGTCCGAAATGCAGTACTTGGATGCAATCTCAAAAACGACAGAATGATCTCTGTTCGTTTCCAAGGCACACCATTCAATATCACAGTAATCCAAGTCTATGCCCCAACCAGTAATGCTGAAGAAGCTGTAGTTGAACGGTTCTATGAAGACCTACAAGACCTTTTAGAACTAACACCCAAAAAAGATGTCCTTTTCATTATAGGGGACTGGAATGCAAAAGTAGGAAGTCAAAAAACACCTGGAGTAACAGGCAAATTTGGCCTTGGAATATGGAATGAAGCAGGGCAAAGACTAATAGAGTTTTGCCAAGAAAACACACTGGTCATCACAAACACCCTCTTCCAACAACACAAGAGAAGACTCTATACATGGACATCACCAGATGGTCAACACCGAAATCAGATTGATTATATTCTTTGCAGCCAAAGATGGAGAAGCTCTATACAGTCAGCAAAAACAAGACCAGGAGCTGACTGTAGCTCAGACCATGAACTCCTTATTACCAAATTCAGACTGAAATTGAAGAAAGTAGGGAAAACCACTAGACCATTCAGGTATGACCTAAATCAAATCCCTTATGATTATACAGTGGAGTGAGAAATAGATTTAAGGGCCTAGATCTGATAGATAGAGTGCCTGATGAACTATGGACAGAGGTTCGTGACATTGTACAGGAGACAGGGATCAAGACCATCCCCATGGAAAAGAAATGCATAAAAGCAAAATGGCTGTCTCGGGAGGCCTTACAAATAGCTGTGAAAAGAAGAGAAGCTAAAAGCAAAGGAGAAAAGGAAAGATATAAACATCTGAATGCAGAGTTCCAAAGAATAGCAAGGAGAGATAATAAAGCCTTTTCAGCGATCAATGCAAAGAAATAGAGGAAAACAACAGAATGGGAAAGACTAGAGATCTCTTCAAGAAAATCAGAGATATCAAAGAAACATTTCACGCAAAGATGGGCTTGATAAAGGACAGAAATGGTATGGACCTAACAGAAGCAGAAGATATTAAGAAGAGATGGCAAGAATACACAGAAGAACTGTACAAAAAAGATCTTCACGACCCAGATAATCATCATGGTGTGATCACTGACCTAGAGCCAGACATCCTGGAATGTGAAGTCAAGTAGGCCTTAGAAAGCATCACTATGAACAAAGCTAGTGGAGGTGATGGAATTCCAGTTGAGCTATTCCAAATGCTGAAAGATGATGCTTTGAAAGTGCTGCACTCAATATGCCAGCAAATTTGGAAAACTCAGCAGTGGCCACAGGACTGGAAAAGGTCAGTTTTCATTCCAATCCCAAAGAAAGGCAATGCCAACGAATGCTCAAACTACCACACAATTTCACTCATCTCACACGCTAGTAAAGTAATGCTCAAAATTCTCCAAGCCAGGCTTCAGCAATATGTGAACTGTGAACTTACTGATTTTCAAGCTGGTTTTAGAAAAGGCAGAGGAACCAGAGATCAAATTGCCAATATCTGCTGGATCATGGAAAAAGCAAGAGAGTTCCAGAAAAACATCTATTTCTGCTCTATTGACTATGCCAAAGCCTTTGACTGTGTGGATCACAATAAACTGTGGAAAATTCTGAAAGAGATGGGAATACCAGACCACCTGACCTGCCTCTTGAGAAATCTGTATGCAGGTCAGGAAGCAACAGTTAGAACTGGACATGGAACAACAGACTGGTTCCAAATAGGAAAAGGAGTACATCAAGGCTGTATATTGTCACCCTGTTTATTTAACTTATATGCAGAGTACATCATGAGAAATGCTGGACTGGAAGAAACACAAGCTGGAATCAAGATTGCTGGGAGAAATATCAATAGCCTCAGATATGCAGATGACACCACCCTTATGGCAGAAAGTGAAGAGGAGCTAAAGAGTCTCTTGATGAAAGTGAAAGTGGAGAGTGAAAAAGTTGGCTTAAAGCTCAACATTCAGAAAACGAAGATCATGGCATCCGGTCCCACCACTTCATGGGAAATAGATGGGGAAACAATGGAAACAGTGTCAGACTTCATTTTTCTGGGCTCCAAAATCACTACAGATGGTGACTGCAGCCATGAAATTAAAAGACACTTACTCCTTGGAAGGAATGTTATGACCAACCTAGATAGCATATTCAAAAGCAGAGACATTCCTTTGCCAACAAAGGTTTGTCTAGTCAAGGCTATGGTTTTTCCTGTGGTCATGTATGGATGTGAGAGTTGGACTGTGAAGAAGGCTGAGCACCAAAGAATTGATGCTTTTCAACTGTGGTGTTGGAGAAGACTCTTGAGAGTCCCTTGGACTGCAAGGAGATCCAATCAGTCCATTCTGAAGGAGATCAGCCCTGGGATTTCTTTGGAAGGAATGATGTTAAAGCTGAAACTCCAGTCCTTTGGCCACCTCATGGGAAGAGTTGACTCATTGGAAAAGACTCTGATGGTGGGAGGGATTGGGGGCAAGAGGAGAAGGGGACGACAGAGGATGAGATGGCTGGATGGCATCACTGACTTGATGGACGTGAGTCTCAGTGAACTCCGGGAGTTGGTGATGGACAGGGAGGCCTGGCTTGCTGGGATTCATGGGGTCACAAAGAGTCGGACACGACTGAGCGACTGATCTGATCTGATCTGATGAATTATGTTTTGTTTTCATTGCTCTAAGTATTTCCTGCCCCTGATTTGTAGTATAACTTGCCTTTTTTTTTTAAGGGACTATTATTTTTAGAGTATTATTAGGTTTATTACAAAATTGGGAGGAAGATACAGAAATTTTCCATATACATTCTGCCCCTGTGCCTGCATAGTCACCCACATGATTACTCACCAGATTGTATATTGTTTACCAAGGATGATACTACATTGACATACCATGATTATCCAGAGTCTGTAGTTTACCTTAGGGTTCAGTCTTGGTGTTCTCTGAGACTCCAGGATCTGTAGTTTTGTGCCTGATATTGCTTTGTGTGACTACTCAATCATTATCGTTTCAAACATTTCTTCTGTTTTTTTCTCTTTTTCTTCTTCTGATATTTAAATTACAAGTATGCTATACTTTTGTAGTTGTTGCACAGTCCTTGAATATCCTATTCTATTTTTATTTCCAGTCTTTGTTCTCTTTGCTTTTTGGTTTTGAGAAGTCAGATTCTTTCCTCAGCTGTGTCCAATCTACTTATGAGTCCTACAAAGTCATTCTCCATTTCTGTTATAGTTTTGTTTCTAGTATTTGTCCCTGACATCCCTGTTTCTTTTTGATTCTTTTTTCAGATTCATATCTCTCTGCTTAGATTACCCATCTGATCTTGCACAGTATCATTTTTCTCCATTAGAATCCTTAGCATATTAATCATAGTTGTTTTAAATTCTCTAATAATACCAACATCCCTGCTTCCATGCTTATCTGTCTCTACAAGTTTGTGTTTTTTGTCTTTTGATATGCCTTGTAACTTTTTACTGATAGCTGGACATGCTTTAGCATTAATAGAAAAATGGAACTGCGGCAAAAAACCTTTAGCAAATGTGGGGATGAGGTGTGAGGGGAGGGCAAGTGCTTTATAGTTAATTAGGTGTCAGTCCTTTAGTAAGCCTATGCCTCTGTGGTGTGAGCTTCACAGTGCTTGCATATTTTTCCCCACTTGGGTAGGACAGGATGGCTAGTGTGGACTGGAGTTCGGTACATATTCCCCCTTTCCCAAGGAGAAGGCTAGAGCTAGCTTGAGTTGGATAGTTCTCTCTCCCTGGGTTACTCTGGCTCTGATAATACTCTAGCAGGGTAGTTTTTAGTTAAATAGCTTCACTTGAGGGCAAGCCCCATTAAAAGGAATGGAACGCTGCACAATATTTCAAAATGGCTCTTTTTCCCTCCCGCCTGCTGGAAGGCTGAGAGGATTTTTCTTCTATATTTGCTGTGGGAGTTTAGTCAAGCTCCAGGTGGCGAATCTCATGATATTGATGACTGAGTCTTCCTGGACTTTTAAACTCTTCAGTTGTCTGGATTGTTTGTTTCAGTTCAGTCACTCAGTCATGTCTGAATCTTTGTGACCCCGTAGACTGCAGCATACCAGGCCTCCCTGTCCATCACCAGCCTCCAGAGTTTACTCAAACTCATGTCCATTGAGTTGGTGATGCCATCCAAGCATCTCATCCCCTGTCGTCCCCTTCACCTCCGACCTTCGATCTTTCCCAGCATCAGGGTCTTTTCAAATGAGTCAGTTCTTTGCAGCAGGTGGCCAGAGTATTGGAGTTTCAGCTTCAGCATCAGTCCTTCCAATGAATATTCAGGATTGATTTCCTTTGGGATGGATTGGTTGGATCTCCTTGACTCCTGGACGCTCAAGAGTCTTCTCCAACAAAAGCATCAATTCTTCAGTGCTCAGCTTTCTTTATAGTCAAACTCTCACATCCATACATAACTACTGGAAAAACATGTCTTTGACTAGATGGACCTTTGATGGCAAAGTAATGTCTCTGCTTTAATATGCTGTCTAGGTTGGTGTTAGCTTTTCTTCCAAGGAGCAAGCATCTTTTAATTTCATGGCTGCAGTCACCATCTGCAGTGATTTTGAAGCCCAAGAAAATAAAGTATGTCACTGTTTCCAATGTTTCCCCATCTAGTTGCCACAAAGTGATGGGACCAGATGCCATGATCTTAGTTTTCTGAATGTTGAGCTTTAAGCCAACTTTTGCACTCCTCTTTCACTTTCATCAAGAGGCGTTTTAGTTCCTCTTCACTTTCTGCCATAAGGGTGGTGTCATCTGCATATCTGAGATTATTGATATTTCTCCCAGCAATCTTGATTCCAGCTTGTGCTTCATCCAGCCCAGCATTTCTCATGATGTACTCTGCACAGAAGTTAAATAAGCAGGGTGACAATATACAGCCTTGATGTACTCCTTTCCCTATTTGGAACCAGTCTGTTGGTCCATGTCCAGTTCTAACTGTTGCTTCTTGACCTGCATACAAATTTCTCAGGAGGCGGGTCAGGTGGTCTGGTATTCCCATCTCTTGAAGAATTTCCCACAGTTTGTTTGATCCACACAATCAAAGGCTTTGGTATACTCAATAAAGCAGAAGTAGATGTTTTTCTGGAACTCTTTTGCTTTTTCGATAATCCAACAAATGTTGGCACTCTGATCTCTGGTTCCTCTGCCTTTTCTAAATCTAGATTGAACATCTGGAAGTTTACAGTTCATGTACTGTTGAAGCCTGGCTTGGATAATTTTAAGCATTACTTTGCTAGCATGTGAGATGAATGCAATTGTGCAGTAGTTTGAGCATTCTTTGGCATTGCCTTTCTTTGGGATTGGAATGAAAACTTAACTTTTCCAGGCCTGTGGCCACTGATGTTTCCCAAATTTGCTGGCATATTGAGTGAAGCCCTTTCACAGCATCACCTTTTAGGATTTTAAATAGCTCAACTGGAATTCCATCACCTCCACTAGCTTTGTTCATAGTGATGCTTCCTAAGGCCCACTTGACTTCACATTCCAGGATGTCTGGCTCTAGGTGAGTGATCACACCATTGTCATTATCTGGGTCATGAAGATCTTTTCTGTATAGTTCTGTGTATTCTTTCCACCTCTTCTTAATATCTTCTGTTCAGTCCACAGCATTTCTGTCCCTTATTGAGCCCATCTTTGCATGAAAAGTTCCCTTTGTATCTTCAATTTTCTTGAAGAGATCTCCAGAATTTCCCATTCTATTTTTTCCCTCTATTTCTTTGCATTGAGCACTGTGGAAGTCTTTCTGCCCCTTGCTATTCTTTGGAACTCTGCATTCAAATGGGTATATCTTTCCTTTTCTCCTTTGCCTTTTGCTTCTCTTCTTTTCATAGCTATTTGTAAGGCCTCCTCAGAAAACCATTTTGCCTTTTTGCATTTCTTTTTCTTGGGGATGGCCTTCTTCACTGCCTTCTGCACAATGTCACAGACTTCCATCCATAGTTCTTCAGGTACTCTGTCTATCAGATCTAATGCTTTGAATCTATTTGTCACTTCTACTGAATTAAACATTTACTGAACATGGCCCTGCCCATCAGAACAAGACCCAGTTTCCCCCTCAGTCTCTCCCATCAGGAAGCTTCCGTAAGCCTCTTATCCTTCTCCATCAGAGCACAAACAGACTGGAAACTACAATCAGAGAAAACTAACCAATCTGTTCATGTGGACCACAGCCTTGTCTAACTCAATGAAACTACGAGTCATGCCGTGTAGGGCCACCCAAGATGGACAGGTCATGGTGGAGAGTTCTGACAAAACATGATCCACTGGAGAAGGGAATGGCAAACCACTTAAGTAATCTTGCCTTGAGAACCCCACATCTGGATTTAGCCTTCAGCAATTCATCAATTCAAGTTCAAGTTTTCCTACAACCAATAGTTGGAAGTTTCTGCTTATGAGTCTCTGCTCTGATAAGCCAAGCAATACCACACTGACTGTATTCTGAAAATCAGTTTGTGTGAGCTTTTCAACTTTGTTCTTTTCTCACATTTTTTTTGACAATTCTAGTTCCTTTATTGCCATATAACTTTTGAGTCAGCTTGTTAATCTCTCTCAAAAAGGTCTGTTTGGATTTTGATTGAGATTTCTTAAAATGTGTAGCTTAATAGAAGAGAATTGTCATCTTAGGAATATTGCCTTCGAATCTGTAAACAAAGTATGTCTCTCCATTTATTTAGGTCTTGTTTGATTTCTTTCACTGATATTTTGTAATTTTCAAGATTAAGTTAGTAAATATATTTTGTTGGATTTAAATATACTTATTTTATTATTGGTACTATTACAAATGGTATTTTAAATTTGAATTCTAATATTTTACTGTTAGTATAGTCAGTTAGTTTTGATGTATTGACCTTGAAACTTGTGACTTTTATATGCTCATTCATTAGTTCTATGTCAGTGTTTCTTACATTTAGTTTTTTTTTTTTTTCATGTAGAATCATCATTTGTGAATGGACAGAAATTTTAATTTTTCTTTTATAATTTATATTCATTAAAAAATTTTGATGACTTATTAAACTGGTTAGGACCCTAGAACTATGGTGCATAAATGTGGAAAGAGAGAACAATCTTACTTTTTCCCAACCTTAAGGGTAAAATGTTCACTCAGACATGACTGAACGACTTTCACTTTATTCATTTTTAAAATTTTAATTTGATTTCATATGGTCAGAACACAACTTGTATGACTTGCATTTTTTTTAAGTTAATGAGATTGATTTTATCGTGAAAAAAAATGATCTATCTTAGTGAATATGCCATGTGTACTTGTTAAATGTTTAAGAGTCTTGTTGTAAGAAGAGTCTTGTATATGTAGGTTAGATGGATTTGATAAAGAGTGTTTTTCTGCTCTTCAATATTTTACCTTTCATTTTCTGCCTATTGTATCAAGTACTGAGAGAAGAATGTTGAGATCTCTAACTGTAGCTGTGGATATGTCTATTTCTCTTCCAATTTTGTTTCCGTGTCTTATGAAGTTCTGTTTCTGGTGCATTGTATTTAGGATTTCTCTGCCTTCTTTGAAAATTGAGTTCATTATTGTTATGTCATCAGATCAGATCTGTCACTCAGTCGTGTCCAACTCTTTGCGACCCCATGAATCACAGCACACCAGGCCTCCCTGTCCATCACCAACTCCCGGAGTGCACTCAGACTCACATCCATCGAGTCAGTGATGCCATCCAGCCATCTCATCCTCTGTCATCCCCTTCTCCTCCTGCCCCCAATCCCTCCCAGCATCAGAGTCTTTTCCAATGAGTCAACTCTTCACATGAGGTGGCCAAAGTACTGCAGCTTCAGCTTTAGCATCATTCCTTCCAAAGAAATCCCAGGGCTGTACTCCTTTAGAATGGACTGGTTGGATCTCCTTGCAGTCCAAGGGACTCTCAAGAGTCTTCTCCAACACCACAGTTCAAAAGCATCAATTCTGATCTATACATCAGTGTCTCTTTTGCTGTCTCGTACACAGGATTATTGTTACCATCTTTCTAAATTCCATATATATGCGTTAGTATACTGTATTGGTGTTTTTCTTTCTGGTTTACTTCACTCTGTATAGATCAGTCTTATGGGCTCTGTGGGAGAGGGAGAGGGTGGGGAGATTTGGGAGAATGGCATTGAAACATGTAGAATATCATGTATGAAATGAGTCGCCAGTCCAGGTTTGATGCACGATACTGGATGCTTGGGGCTGGTGCACTGGGACGACCCAGAGGGAGGGTATGGGGAGGGAGGAGGGAGGAGGGTTCAGGATGGGGAACACAGGTATACCTGTGGCGGATTCATTTTGATATTTGGCAAAACTAATACAATATTGTAAAGTTTAAAAAAAAAAAAAAAAGCATCAATTCTTCAGCGCTCAGCCTTCTTCACAGTCCAACTCTCACATCCATACATGACCACAGGAAAAACCATAGCCTTGACTAGACGAACCTTTGTTGGCAAAGGAATGTCTCTGCTTTTGAATATGCTATCTAGGTTGGTCATAACTTTCCTTCCAAGGAGTAATATAGTGCCCCTTATCTGTGGTAGGATTTATTATTCCAAGTCTATTTTTTGTCCAATATTAATACAGCTACTCCAGCTTTTTAAAAAATTGCTTATGTATGTTATATCATTTCCCATACTTTAACTGTATATTTAAAATGTGTTTATTGTTGATAATAGATCTTGCATTTTAATCTCATCTCACAATTTCCCTGTTAATTGGTGTGACTATGAATATTACTGGTATAAATTTTGCTATGATGATATCTGTTAATGCTTATTCAGGCTTTTTATTTTATTTTATTTTTTTAGGGGGAACTCTTTTCTTTATTTCCTCTTCCATTTCTTTGGGTTAATTAAGCATTTATTTATGATTTAACTTTTTCCATATTTTTATTATTTATCCATTTTTAACTATTGTAGAGATTTCCTAAACTCTAAGCTTTACAATATACAACTTAACTAGGGTCCTCCTTGGATCACATGTTGTGAAGGACCATATATATATATGTATTATATATATACATATTATATATATAGTACTATATACTATATATATTGTATTATATATATATTTTATACAGTATACAAAAGTACTATGTGTAACAAAGATAGCCCACAGGTTGGGAGGTGGATATATATATATAATTTCCAACTCCCAACCTGTGGGCTATCTTTGTTACACATAGTACTTTTGTATGTTGTATGCTGCTAAGTCGTGTTCGACTTCAGTCGTGTTCGACTCTGTGCGACCCAATGGACAGCAGCCCACCAGGCTCCACCATCCCTTGGATTCTCCAGGCAAGAACACTGGAGTGGGTTGCCATTTCCTTCAATGCATGAAAGTGAAAAGTGAAAGTGAAGTCGCTCAGTCGTATCCGACTCTTCTTGAGCCCATGGACTGCAGCCTACCAGGCTCCTCTATCCATGGGATTTTCCAGGCAAGAGTACTAGAGTGGAGTGCCATTGCCTTCTCCTGTATGTTGTATAAACATATAATAATTTGCTACTATTTGTGTTTTAGATAGAGTGATGTTTAATTCTATGTGTGAACTTTGAGAGTGTTTTTGGATAAACATTTAAATTGGGTTTCCCAGGTGGCACTAGAGGTAAAGAACCCACCTGCCAATGCAGGAAACTTAAAAGAGATCCCTGGGTTGGAACCCTGGGTTGGGAAGATCCTCTGGAGGAGGGCACAGCAGCCCACTCCAGTATTCTTGCCTGAAGAATCCCATGGATAGAGGAACCTGGCAGGCTGCTGTGCATAGGGTTGCACAGAGTTGGACATGACTGAAGCAATGTCACACACATGCACAACATTTAAACTGGTGAACACTGGGTAACACAGATTGTCCTCTGTGGGTAGACTCTATCTAGTTGAAGGACTGAAAAGGAGAAATGACTAGCCTCCCTGTGAATGGAGAAAAGTTATTTGACAGATTGCTTTTAGACTCATTTCAGTTCAGTTCAGTTCAATCGCTCAGTCATGTCCGACTCTTTTGCGACCCCATGAATCGCAGCACGCCAGGCCTCCCTGTCCATCACCAACTCCCGGAGTTCACTGAGACTCACGTCCATCAAGTCAGTGATGCCATCCAGCCATCTCATCCTCTGTCATCCCCTTCTCCTCCTGCCCCCAATCCCTCCCAGCATCAGAGTCTTTTCCAATGAGTCAGCTTTTCGCATGAGGTGGCCAAAGTACTGGAGTTTGAGCTTTAGCATCATTCCTTCCAAATAGAGCTGCCCTAATGCATGGGTCTTGAGCCTACTGACCCATACTGCAGATTTTTGACTTTGCTGTTATAATCACATGAGCCAATTCCTTATGATAAATATGTCTCTCTTTATTTCTGTCTCTCCTTTCATATCTCTGTCTCTCCCTTCATATCTCTGTCTCTCCCTCTGCATCCTCACCTCTTCATATGTGTATTTGGAAGCCTCTGACTAATACAGATAGTTATCTTTCAGAGTAATTAAAGAAGCAAAATGTACTTTTTTACCTTTGTTTATTCTATTTTACCTTTCATGTTCAGTAAACTTCTTCATATAGATTCATGTTGCAGTCTGGTATAACATTCTTCAACCTGATAAGCTCCCTTAATATTTCCTTTAGTACTAGTCTTCTAGCAATAAGTTGTCACCTTTTTATCTGAAAGAGCCATTCTTTTCATTGCATTTGTGAAGTATATTTGTGGAAAGTTAATTTTTTCTTTCTGCACATTTAAATATTACTCTGTTATCTTCACATGCATGGTTTCTGATAAATGTAATGTAATTGATGTCATTCTTATTCTTATTTCTCCATTGATAATATATCTTTTTATTTTGTTGCAAGAATTTTTTCATTTTGGTGTAATGTGTGTGTGTGTGTGTGAAATTTATTTTGCTCAATGGACAAGAGTTTGAGCAAACCCTAGGAGATAGTGAAGGACAGGGAAGCCTGGAGTGCTGCAGTTCATGGAGTCACAGAATTGGTCACGACTTAGTGACGGAAAACAGTAACAGTATCTCTGAGCTATTGGAACTTTGGTTTGTTAGCATAAATTTTAGAATATTCAGTTCAGTTCAGTTCAGTCACTCAGTCATGTCTGACTCTTTGTGACCCCATGAATCGCAGCACACCAGGCCTCCCTGTCCATCACCAACTCCCGGAGTTCACTCAGACTCATGTCCGTCAAGTCAGTGATGCCATCCAGCCATCTCATCCTCTGTCATCCCCTTCTCCTCCTGCCCCCAATCCCTCCCAGCATCAGAGTCTTTTCCAATGAGTCAACTTTTCGCATGAGGTGGCTAAAGTACTGGAGTTTCAGCTTTAGGATGAGTCCCTCCAAAGAAATCCCAGGGCTGATCTCCCTTAGGATGGACTGGTTGGATCTCCTTGCAGTCCAAGGGACTCTCAAGAGTCTTCTTCAACACCACAGTTCAAAAGCATCAATTCTTTGGCACTCAGCCTTCTTCACAGTCCAACTCTCACATCCATACATGACCGCTGGAAAAACCACAGTCTTGAATAGACGGACCTTTGTTGGTAAAGTAATGTCTCTGCTTTTCGATATGCTATCTGGTTGGTCATAACTTTTCTTCCAAGGAGTAAGCATCTTTTAATTTCATGGAAGTTTGGAATATTACTGTAAGTTATTTCTTCAAATGATTTTTCTTCCCACTCTGAAGTTTTAATTTTATGCCAGTTATACCATTTGATATTGATTCAAAGTTCTTAAATCTTCTTATTCTGTTATTATCATCATCACTATTATTAATTTATTTTATCATTCAGTTTGGATTACTTCTTTTGAATTATCTTTAACTTAGGTCTTTCATTCTTTCCTTAGCTAAGTTGTGTGTACTTTCACTGAATTGATAAGCCTGTTGAAGGCATACTTATTTTCTTTTACATTTGTTTTAAAATTTCTAGCATTTCCAGTTAATTCTTATAGTTTCCATCTCTGCTGAAATTATCCATCTGATTTTTTATTTTGCCCACCTATTAGAATTTTTAATCCTTAAATTATAGTTACTTAAAATGTTTCTGTTGCAACATATGTGTCATATTAACTTCTTGGCAGTGGAGTTGTTTTTCCTCTTTTTTTTCAAACCTCATAATTTTTTGTTGTTGTTGTTGAGTACTATTTATTTTGTGTAGAATAATAGAAACTGAGATAAATATTTGTAATGTCTGGAGATGGGAACAGCATTCTTTTTGTTACTTCTTTAGTATCAAAGTTTAATTTAATAGAATGAGAAAATGAAGTAGATTTGCTCATCGCTGTAGTTACTTTCCATGACGACAGGATTCAAAATTTTCTAATGATATGTGTTTAGAATGAGGGCTTGTATCCCAAGAACATTTTCCCTCCCATCTCATCTCCCAAGGAAATATGGTAAAATCACCCTGGGCTGAAAAGAACTTTGTTTGAAAATGTAAGTTCAAATCTGTCTAACCTCCTTGTTTTATAAGTAAGAAAGCTAAAGTTATTTTTTTGTTTTTAATCACAAATTAGGAGTTTGGGGTTAACAGACACAAACCACTATACATAAAATAGATCAACAACAATGCCCTATCGTATAGTACAGGAAAATACATTCAATGTCTTGCAATGAACTATAATGGAAAAATGTATATACATATACACATGCCTTTCATTCCTTATAAAATACCTATGAGGAGTATAGAATTATATTCCTTTTCATATGATGCCACTGAAACTAATAATAAGGAAACCAAGTCTGAGTTCTCTTAATCCATCAGTGATGAGGTATTAGACCTTGAGAGAGATGATGCTCACTTCCAGGACCTGGCCACAAATGCTCAGTACTGGAACTCTCAAATGGGTTTGGGTACCCTGTCTCTGTGACCATGCAATCTCACCTATATGAATATATTTTTGTGTTTTTCACATTGTATTATAATCATCTATTCATGTGTTATCAAAAACCTGAGTCTGAGCTTCTTGACCAACCTGCAGTTCACTTAGCCCACAGTTGGAATGGATTTTAAAATGCCTCCTGGAGTATGTGACTCTTACTGTGATGCTATAATATTCTCAAAAACCTAGGACAATAAAAACAAAAAAAGTAGACCAAGCAGTAAATCTAGTTCTCCCAAGATTTTTACCCAGTGTAACCCTTCTTTTCACAGAGTTACAAAAGAGAACCATTGTGTTTAATATATTGTGAATGTTGATTAAGACAAGTAAGTTCAAAAAGGACAGAAAAAGAGGGACAGAAGCACTGAAAATAAAAGGTCAAGAACTAGGTCCCAAAACATAAGTTAGAACAACGTATGTGCTCTTGTACAATTGCATGTGAGGGTATTTTTGTGTATGTATACATACATATGTATGATCACTGATACAATGGACATGAACTTGGGCAAACTTTAGGGGATGGTGCAAAGAAATGGAGGAAAACAACAGAATGGGAAAGACTAGAGATCTCTTCAAGAAAATTAGAGATACCAAGGGAACATTTCATGCAAAGATGGGCTCGATAAAGGACAGAAATGGTATGGACCTAAAAGAAGCAGAAGATATCAAGAAGAGGTGGCAAGAATACACAGAAGAACTGTACAAAAAAGATCTTCACGTCCCAGTTAATCACGATGGTGTGATCACTGACCTGGTGATCACATCCAGAAATGTCAGCCAGACATCCTGGAATGTGAAGTCAAGTGGGCCTTCGAAAGCACCACTACGAACAAAGCTAGTGAAGGTGATGGAATTCCAGTTGAGCTATTCCAAATCCTGAAAGATGATGCTGTGAAAGTGCTGCAGTCAATATGCCAGCAAATTTGGAAAAGTCAGCAGTGGCCACAGGACTGGAAAAGGTCAGTTTTCATTCCAATCCCAAAGAAAGGCAATGCCAAAGAATGCTCAAACTACTGCACAATTGCACTCATCTCACATGCTAGTAAAGTAACGCTCAAAATTCTCCAAGCCAGGCTTCAGCAATACATGAACTGTGAACTTCCAGATGTTCAAGCTGGTTTTAGAAAAGGCAGAGGAACCAGAGATCAAATTGCCAACATCCGCTGGATCATGAAAAAAGCAAGAGAGCTCCAGAAAAACATCTAATTCTGCTTTATTGACTATGCCAAAGCCTTTCACTGTGTGGATCACAATAAACTGTGGGAAATTCTGAAAGAGATGGGAATACCAGACCACCTGACCTGACTCTTGAGAAATCTGTATGCAGGTCAGGAAGCAATAGTTAGAACTGGACATGGAACAACAGACTGATTCCAAATAGGAAAAGGAGTCCATCAAGGCTGTATATTGTCACCCTGCTTATTTAACCTATATGCAGAGTACATCATGAGAAACGCTGGACTGGAAGAAACACAAGCTGGAATCAAGATTGCTGGGAGAAATATCAATAACCTCAGATATGCAGATGACACCACCCTTATGGCAGAAAGTGAAGAGGAACTCAAAAGCCTCTTGGTGAAAGTGAAAGTGGAGAGTGAAAAAGTTGGCTTAAAGCTCAAAATTCAGAAAACTAAGATCATGGCATCTGGTCCCATCACTTGCTGGGAAATAGATGGGGAAACAGTGGAAACAGTGTCAGAGTTTATTTTTTGGGGCTCCAAAACCACTGCAGATGGTGACTGCAGCCATGAAATTAAAAGACGCTTACTTCTTGGAAGGAAAATTATGTCCAACCTAGATAGCATATTCAAAAGCAGAGACATTACTTTGCCAACAAAGGTCCATCTAGTCAAGGCTATGGTTTTTCTTGTGGTCATGTATGGATGTGAGAGTTGGACGGTGAAAAAGGCTGAGTGCCGAAGAATTGATGCTTTTGAACTGTGGTGTTGGAGAAGACTCTTGAGAGTCCCTTGGACTGCAAGGAGATCCAATCAGTCCATTCTGAAGGAGATCAGCCCTGGGATTTCCTTGGAAGGAATGATCCTAAAGCTGAAACTCCAGTACTTTGGCCACCTCATGTGAAGAGTTGACTCATTGGGAAAGACTCTGATGCCGGGAGAGATTGGGAGCAGGAGGAGAAGGGGATGACAGAGGATGAGATGGCTGGATGGCATCACTGACTCGATGGATGTGAGTCTGAGTAAACTCCAGGAGTTGGTGATGGACAGGGAGGCCTGGCATGCTGTGATTCATGGGGTCGCAAAGAGTCGGACACGACTGAGTGACTGAACTGAACTGAGAGACAGGAAGGCCTCGTGTGCTGCAGTCCATGGGGTTGCGAAGAGTCTGACACACCTGGGCGACCGACCAACAATACGTGCAATTATATGTGAGCATATACACACTTATGTACATATACACATACATATATAAATTTACAAATAGATTACTTATTAAAGATTGTGTTTGATAGAACCAATCTTGGTGCTCCCTTGAGAGACTAAATGAGAGAAAGGCAAATAAAATCAGTAGGCAGTTAGAGGCAGAGACAAAGCGTAACTAAATCAACAAGCCCTTGATGCATCACTAAAGAAGAGCAGTGCTTATTAATGTTGGGTCATGGGTAAGAACCCATTGAACTGTATGACCAGAACTAGGAGAAAGTTTTGAATACTAATTTCAGGGCCTCACTCACGAGAATATGATTCATAGGGGAGGTGAAGGAAATACATATACATGGCCAACCCCAATGGCCACGCCAAATTATGGAATAAAGTACAAAAAAGGACTAGGTAATCCATACCATCTTCATTTGCACTGTTCCCAAAAGGACCTTTCAGTTTTCTCATTCTAGGAAGTCTGGCAATGTGTTTTTTCCTCTTTCTCTTAATTCTCTATGCATCTTTAAAATACATTGTTTCACTCGAGGAAATATAAGTCTGATTTTTGCAACAGAATAAAGTCCAACTAGCTTAAAGACATCTCATCTTTCATTTACTCTGGTACAGAAGAATTACTTCTAAAACTACTTATATTGAATATGGTAATTTTTCCTAGAATAACAAAAGTAGACATTGAATTGTAAATGTATAATTCAGTTCAATTTTCAACAAAGATATAACCTGGTTTTTAGGTGTGATAGTACTTATACTTTAAGATCAGGTTTTTTTTTTAAAAAGGTATATGTTATTGTTTCATAATTAATATTTAAGAAGTTCTAATACATGCCCTATTGAAAATTCAGTTCCCAAATTATTAAACTATACAAAAAATTCTGTATCACCTAAAAACTTAAATAATATTGAAGTCCACATCATAAAGTATTATGTTAAGATATATAAGAGAATATATGAAGGTAAAAAAAAATCAATCAATGCATGTGTTAACATTCTCCAGAGAAACAGTGCATATATGTATATGTAGGCTATAGCTATTGGGTACTTACTCTGTGCCTGATATTGTTTTCAGTTTTAAGTGTTACACACAGACTAATTCATTTAATTTTCAGAACTGTCATATGAACAAGTGCTACTATTACCTCATTTTACAGCTGAGGAAACTGAAGCTTAGAGACAGTGTTTAATGTCACACAACTAGTAAATGGCTAGATTGTGAAACAGACAAGTTGACTCCAGAACATACACACTTGAAAAACATCTAAGGACAAAACCTAATAGCATGCCAAGGGAGCAGATTATTTTCCCAAAAAATGTAATCCATAGTTTGATCATACCATTTATGCACAGGATTTTCATGATCAGTAAATATATCCATAATGAATGTATCATTTTGAATAGCCTTTCCCAAATTTACTACTTGAGCTTCAGTGACCATATGCTGACCTGGAACCTAGGTGTCAAAAATTCTTAGTGCTCTTTAACCATGCATATTTATAGATTTCCAGGTAAGTAGAGGAGTTTTATTTTCTGCTTTGATGGATTTGTGGACTTATTTATTGTAAAGTACTCACTAGAGAGAGACATTTAATTGTAAAACACCCCTAGTATCGATTCATTAAAATGAGGGTGTCATCATTAAACAATCTTCCCAAATCTTCCCATGCTATTAAAACTAATTGACCATGTCTCTTCTTTAATGTTAACTATGCATTTCATTTGCTTTCTACAGAAGGATTTATCTGACATTTCTACCCCATACATATAGCATCTCAAGATTATCACTCTTACTAACATCCTCATGAAGGTTTTCTGCATCTTTGGATAAAAGGAAAATCATCGAGAAATTTTAAACGACTATGAATTTTAAAATTATTTTTACTTAATATATCCACTATTTATATGTCTAAACCACTAGAATCTGTTTAAGAAACACCAAAGCTTTATTTATAGTGTTTCCTATGGAACATTTTAGACTTTTCTTCTCAGTGTTAACTGTTCTCAGTTACCCTGCATTAATTATTTTATTTGACTAATCGCTTAGAGGAACGGTCATCATCCTTGTTGTTCCTGATGCCTCTTCAGATAATTATTCCCTAATTCACTTGCTTAAAATAGATTAAGAATAACTTTTTACTGAAGCTAGTGCTCTTTAGTAAATCCATTCACTCCTTCTTCATAAAGTATAAACTCTTGGCACATGATTCATGGTTTTCTCTATCATCTGTGGACATGTCTGTATCCACATGACAGACTTGTCCAATTACCTGACTTCCACGTTTCTTGATTTGTTTATCTCTATATCATCCACACTACAGAGGTCACGTGCTAAACACTGTTTATGCCAGAAACTACTCTACAACTCCAGATTATTGAAACAAACATGAAAGTCTCTGAAAAAATTTCCTATTCCTGCTTGAGAGCTCAACAATTCCTAAGGGGACTTTTTCTTGACTTCTTGGGGACTTTCTCCTTGCTATGGATGTAGTCCTGTTCTTCTTTTACTTTTATTCATATCCATTTTAAGATCCCTTATCACTTCAGTAACAATTGCCAAACCTCAACACTGAGTAAACAAAGATATTCACTTACTCTCTATTGCCTTGCAGTTGATTGTTGTGCAAGACAATTATGCATTAGAATACATTTGAACTGTTGTTAATTTGTGATTAACTAATGCCAAGTGCCCTTTAATCAGTGTGGAAATTCTATCATGTTTCAAGCCTTCTTAATGCTCTTTAAACTTTGATTCTGTCAATTCACTGGAATTATTCTCAACAAATGGTCATGTTTTCTCTATCACGAAGAAAATATAAAACATAAAACAAGAATTCAGACAAACGTTCTTCAATTTTTGGACACCTGTGCATATTTTTACTTGTTTCCTTCTTTGAGAGAATGTGTTTATCTTTTTCTCTGTAGTCAATTTTCCACCATTCCTCTGGATCCTGTGCATTCTGAATTTCTTAAAGATTAAGAACAGTGGTTTTGAAACTACCCTTCCCTCCTTCTGTGTGAGGAGGAATATAGATGGCTAAGAGCTGTTTGCATTAGTATAGTGAGACATATATTACCAAAGAAAAATACAAATATTCATTTGCAATAATGCTCATGTAATTATTTCACAAAGATCAAGGTTAAAATTATGTTCAAAGAGGGAACTCAGATGAGATTAGATTGTATTACTACTGAAATAACATTCACATTTTCTTTGTTAAAATGGGTTTTATTTTTATACAAAAAAAGTGAAAAACTTAGTCTCTTATAAAAATATAAGTAAGCTAAAATGGGAGCCCCTACATTTACTCACAGTTCTCTGCCTACAGGACACAGCATTTCCTATTTAGAGTCACAGAAACTAAGAGAAATCCTCATGATCATCTGGACTAGGTTGGAATAATTTACTTGGAAAGTCACAAAAAGAGACTAAGGTTGAATCCCAGAATGGAAGGGAGAAACACAAGTATTTTTCCCCCCATGGGTAGGTAAATTGTATAGATAAGAAAATTTTAAAATAAAAGTGAGAGAAAAAGGAGATGGTACACAGCAAAAGTCCAAGTCTGTAAACCAGGAGGTAATAGAAAAACGCAAAATTATCTTCTTTGCATTTTCTGTACTATATTTTTTCTGAGAAAACTTGCTTCTTCACTCAAGAACTTTTTTTTTTGCCTGATAATTGAGACTGTGTTAGGTCCAGAGAAATAGCCTAACAAACAAAATTTAGGAATACAGTAGTGATTACCTCTTAATCATATTTAGGGCCTCCAGCAGAGACAGAGATAAGGCTGGCTTGGCTTACTTGAGAGTTACTACACAGTTTTTTACTGATTATCACAGTTATAGGGTGACCCAAGTGCCATGAGTAAAAGAGAAATCCTTAAGCAACGGATAAACAGGAAGGGCAAATCTCCTGCCTCTTCACACCCTCACTGCTCCCAAATATTACCATCAAAGAAAGCATGAAATTTCTTAGGACAAGAAAGAAGGCCCTGTAATAATAATTACATTGCCCATACCTGGATGCTCTTCATTTACTTATATCACTCTTTTTCTGTATTAAAATATTTTTTTCAACTCCCTGACTTTCTAAGACAATATTGTCAGCAACAAATTGAAGCCCTCCAGCTACCATCAGATTTCTCCTCTGTAATTACATTTAATAAAGGAGTAGTTGCTACCACTCACTTTCCATGTTTCTTATTTATTTACTCAACTTATTCATATTTGGCTTCTACTCATCCTCATCACTCTTTTGAAATACTTATGCTGATCTTCCTACTGTGTTTTTTGAGTTCTCTTAGTACTTGGTCTTTTGATGGCATCTCAAATGTCTTTACTATTTTTCAAAACTCCATCCCATTGGCATTGGCAATAGCACTTTCACTTCATACTCTTTGGCTAATACTTGTTAGTCTTCTTTCCACTTCAGCCTTTTCTACTTGATTCTTAAATGTTGAAATTCCTCAAAACTTGTTCCTTATTTTCACTTTTATTTCATATTCTATTCTCTTTAGATCTTATCCATGTCAATATTTGATGGCAATATTTGATGCCATGTCTCTAGGACAATGTTGTCATTGGTGTTCAGTTGCTCAGGCATGTCTGACTCTGTGACCCCATGGACTGCAGGATGCCAGGCTTCCCTGTCCTTCACAATCTCCTGGAGCTTGCTCAAACTCACATCCATTGAGTCAGTGATGCCATCCAACCATCTCATCCTCTGTCATCCCATTCTCACCCTGCCTTCAATCTTTCCCAGCATCATGGTCTTTTCCAGAGAGTTGGCTCTTTGCATCAGCTCAAAGTATTTTGGCCAGGAGCTTAAGTTTTAGCATCAGTCCTTACAATGAATTTGCAGGGTTGGTTTCTTTTAGGATTGACTGGTTTGGTCTTGCTGTCCAAGGGATTGTAAAGAGTATTTTCCCATACCACAGTTTGAAAGCATCAGTTCTTTGGCCTTCAGCCTTCTTTATGGTCCAACTCTCACATCCATACATGAATACTGGAAAAACCATAGCTTAGACTATCTGGACCTCTGTTGGCAAAGTAATGTCTCTGCTTTTTAATACACTGTCTAGGTCTGGCATAGCTTTTATTCCAATAAGCAAACATCCTTTAATTTCCTGGGAACAGTCACCATCCTCAGTGATTTTGGAGCCCAAGAAAATAAAAGTCTTTCACTGTTTCCATTGTTTCACATCTATTTGCCATGAAGTGATGGGACTGGATGCCATAATCTTCGTTTTTTTGAATGTTGAATTTTTTTTTTCTCTAATTTTATTTTATTTTTAAACTTTACATAATTGTATTAGTTTTGCCAAATATCAAAATGAATCCGCCACAGGTATACATGTGTTCCCCATCCCGAACCCTCCTCCCTCCTCCCTCCCCATACCATCCCTCTGGGCCGTCCCAGTGCACCAGCCCCAAGCATCCAGCATCATGCATCGAACCTGGACTGGCAACTCGTTTCCTACATGATATTTTACATGTTTCATTGCCATTCTCCCAAATCTTCCCACCCTCTCCCTCTCCCACAGAGTCCAAAAGACTGTTCTATACATCAGTGTCTCTTTTGCTGTCTCGTACACCGGGTTATTGTTACCATCTTTCTAAATTCCATATATATGCGTTAGTATACTGTATTTATGTTTTTCCTTCTGGCTTACTTCACTCTGTATAATAGGCTCCAGTTTCATCCACCTCATTAGAACTGATTCAAATGTATTCTTTTTAATGGCTGAGTAATACTCCATTGTGTATATGTACCACAGCTTTCTTATCCATTCATCTGCTGATGGACATCTAGGTTGCTTCCATGTCTTGGCTATTATAAACAGTGCTGCGATGAACATTGGGGTACACGTGTCTCTTTCCTTTCTGGTTTCCTCAGTGTGTATGCCCAGCAGTGGGGTTGCTGGATCATAAGGCAGTTCTATTTCCAGTTTTTTAAGGAATCTCCACACTGTTCTCCATAGTGGCTGTACTAGTTTGCATTCCCACCAACAGTGTAAAAGGGTTCCCTTTTCTCCACACCCTCTCCAGCATTTATTATTTGTAGACTTTTGGATCGCAGCCATTCTGACTGGTGTGAAATGGTACCTCATAGTGGTTTTGATTTGCATTTCTCTGATAATGAGTGATGTTGAGCATCTTTTCATGTGTTTGTTAGCCATCTGTATGTCTTTTTTGGAGAAATGTCTATTTAGTTCTTTGGCCCATTTTTTGATTGGGTCGTTTATTTTTCTGGAGTTGAGCTGTAGGAGTTGCTTGTATATTTTTGAGATTAGTTGTTTGTCGGTTGCTTCATTTGCTATTATTTTCTCCCATTCTGAAGGCTGTCTTTTCACCTTGCTAATAGTTTCCTTTGATGTGCAGAAGCTTTTAAGGTTAATTAGGTCCCATTTGTGTATTTTTGCTTTTATTTCCAATATTCTGGGAGGTGGGCCATAGAGGATCCTGCTGTGATGTATGTCGGAGAGTGTTTTGCCTATGTTCTCCTCTAGGAGTTTTATAGTTTCTGGTCTTACGTTGAGATCTTTAATCCATTTTGAGTTTATTTTTGTGTATGGTGTTAGAAAGTGGTCCAGTTTCATTCTTTTACAAGTGGTTGACCAGATTTCCCAGCACCACTTGTTAAAGAGATTGTCTTTAATCCATTGTATATTCTTGCCTCCTTTGTCGAAGATAAGGTGTCCATATGTGCGTGGATTTATCTCTGGGCTTTCTATTTTATTCCATTGATCAATATTTCTGTCTTTGTGCCAGTACCATACTGTCTTGATAACTGTGGCTTTGTAGTAGAGCCTGAAGTCAGGTAGGTTGATTCCTCCAGTTCCATTCTTCTTTCTCAAGATCGCTTTGGCTATTCGAGGTTTTTTGTATTTCCATACAAATTGTGAAATTATTTGTTCTAGCTCTGTGAAGAATACTGTTGGTAGCTTGATAGGGATTGCGTTGAATCTATAAATTGCTTTGGGTAGTATACTCATTTTCACTATATTGATTCTTCCAATCCATGAACATGGTATATTTCTCCATCTCTTAGTGTCCTCTTTGATTCCTTTCACCAGTGTTTTATAGTTTTCTATATATAGGTCTTTAGTTTCTTTAGGTAGATATATTCCTAAGTATTTTATTCTTTCCGTTGCAATGGTGAATGGAATTGTTTCCTTAATTTCTCTTTCTGTTTTCTCATTATTAGTGTATAGGAATGCAAGGGATTTCTGTGTGTTGATTTTATATCCTGCAACTTTACTGTAGTCATTGATTATTTCTAGTAATTTTCTGGTGGATTCTTTAGGGTTTTCTATGTAGAGGATCATGTCATCTGCAAATAGTGAGAGTTTTACTTCTTCTTTTCCAATTTGGATTCCTTTTATTTCTTTTTCTGCTCTGATTGCTGTGGCCAAAACTTCCAAAACTATGTTGAATAGTAATGGTGAAAGTGGGCACCCTTGTCTTGTTCCTGACTTTAGAGGAAATGCTTTCAATTTTTCCCCATTGAGGATAATGTTTGCTGTGGGTTTGTCATATATAGCTTTTATTATGTTGAGGTATGTTCCTTCTATTCCTGCTTTCTGGAGAGTTTTTATCATAAATGGATGTTGAATTTTGTCAAAGGCTTTCTCTGCATCTATTGAGATAATCATATGGTTTTTATTTTTCAATTTGTTAATGTGGTGTATTACATTGATTGATTTGCGGATATTGAAGAATCCTTGCATCCCTGGGATAAAGCCCACTTGGTCATGGTGTATGATCTTTTTAATGTGTTGTTGGATTCTGATTGCTAGAATTTTGTTAAGGATTTTTGCATCTATGTTCATCAGTGATATTGGCCTGTAGTTTTCTTTTTTTGTGGCATCTTTGTCAGGTTTTGGTATTAGGGTGATGGTGGCCTCATAGAATGAGTTTGGAAGTTTACCTTCCTCTGCAATTTTCTGGAAGAGTTTGAGCAGGATAGGTGTCAGCTCTTCTCTAAATTTTTGGTAGAATTCAGCTGTGAAGCTGTCTGGACCGGGGCTTTTGTTTGCTGGAAGATTTTTGATTACAGTTTCAATTTCCATGCTTGTGATGAATGTTGAATTTTAAGCCAGATTTTTCACTCTCCTCTTTCACCTACATCAAGAGGTTCTTTAGTTCCTCTTAACTTTCTGCCATAATGGTAGTATCATCTGCGTATCTGAGGTTATTGGTATTTCTCCTGGTAATCTTGCTTCCAGCCACAATTCATCCAGCCCAGTATCTCACATGATCTACTCTGCATATGAGTTAAATAAGTAGTGTGACCATACACAGCCCTGATGTACTGCTCTCCCAATTTTGAAGCAGTCCATTGTTTCATGTCTAGTTCTAACTGTTGCTTCTTGACCTGCATACAGGTTTCTCAAAGGCAGGTATGGTGGTCTGGTATTCCCATCTCTTTAGGAGCTTTCCACAGTTTATTATGATCTACACAGTCAAAGGATTTAGTGTGGTTAATGAAGTAGAAGAAGATGTTTTTCTGGAACTCTAATTTCTCCATGATCAAAAAAAATGCTTGCAATTTGATTTCTGGTTCCTCTACCTTTTCTAAATCTGGCTTGTACATCTGGCAGTTCTCGGTTCACGTAATATTGAAGCCTAGCTTGGAGGATTTTGAGCATTATTTTGCTAGCATGTGAAATTAGCTCATTGTATGATAGCTTGGACATTCTTTGGCATTGCCTTTTTTGGGGAATGGAATGAAAACTGACCTTTTCCAGTCCTGTGGCCACTGCTGAGTTTTCCAAATTTGCTGGCATATTGAATGCAGCACTTTAACAGCATCATCTCTTAGGATCTGAAATGGCCCAGCTTGAATTCCATCATCTCCACTAGCCTTATTTGTAGTGATGCTTCCTATGGCCTATTTGACTTCACACTCCAGGATATCTGATTCTGGTGATTGATTACACCATCCTGGTTATCTGGGTCATTAAGACCTCTTTTGTATAGTTCTTCTGTGTATTCTCGCCACCTCTTCTGCTTCTGTTAGGTCCACATCCTTTCTGTCATTTATTGTGCCCATTTTTGCATGAAATGTTCTCCTGGTATCTCTAATTTTCTTGAAGAGATCTCTAGTCTTTCCCATTCTATTGTTTCTTCTGTTTCTTTGCATAGTTTACTTGGGAAGTCTTTCTTTCCTCCCCTTGCTACTCTTTGGAACTCTGCATTCAGATGGGTATATCTTTCCTTTTCACCTCCCTTTTGCTTCTCTTCTTTTCTCAGTTATTTGCCCTCTCGGACAACCATTTTGCCATTTTGCATTTCTTTTTCTTGGGTATGGTTTTGGTCACTGCCTTCTGTACAATGTTACATAGTTCTTTAGACACTCAGTCTATCATATCTAATCCCTTGAATCTATTTGCCACTTTCACTTTATAATCATGAAGGATTTGATGTAGGTCATACCTGAATGGTCTAGTTGTTCCCCTACTTACTTCCTCTACTTTAAATCTGAATTTTGCCATAAGGAGTTCATGATCTGAGCGTAGAAATTTGTTTCTAGTTCTGAGTTCTCTGAATTCCATACCTCTATCCACCTAACTACTACATCTTCACCTGGCTATTCCAAAGGCACCTAAACTCTACACACTAGAATCTAACCAGGGCTTTCTTTTTAAACTTTGCCAACTTTCAGGGTTTATTTTTTGGATAAATTGACATAATGATACTGAAAATTTATATTCAGAATTTTTGATGATATAGATTTGAGTTACTTTCAAGGAACAATTCTGTGAAAGAGGATTTTAAATGGAAACAATTTCTAGAATGAGTGAAAGTGTTAGTCACTCAGTCATGTCCAATTCTTTGCCACTCCATGGACTATAGCCCACCAGGCTCCTCTGTCCATGGGATTCTCCATACACGAATACTGAAGTGATCCCTACCCAGAGATTGAACCCATGTTCTCCTGCATTGAAGGCAGATTCTTTACCATCTGAGCCACCAGGGCTTTAGAGTAAGGATCTCGTTTCAATAAGGTGGCTGTTCAACTGTTATTGCAGATTATTTAGGGCTGTTAGTTTAAAGCAATTGTATTTGTTTATAATATATTGCTGCTATGTTATTCTTTTTAAAAAAATCTTTGCTACTTGTTTCATCAGAAAAATTTAATTTTTAAAGTCATACAGTGATTTAAATATAGGATATTTTTATTATTATAATTGAAAACTGCAAGTCAAATTTCAATAGTATATATCACATTGTATCATGCCATTTTATTAAAAACTAAGTTTTAGTACAATTGAAGGAATGAAAAGTTGCCATCATTTTGGATATTACATTTTTTATTTCCCAAGCAGAATCATACTAATAATATCATCTCTACTAATAAGACTAAGATGGCCCATCAGTTTTAATTAAGGAAATCTTCTGTGGGTTGCCTTTTGAAAAAGAAATACTTGAGAATTTTATATCTCTTCAAATTGCTGACACAGACAGAAGTGTGAGGTCATTCCTTAGACTTTTTCATCACACCCAAAGTGAAAGGGAAATGGAAGCGTGATGAGAATTAGCCTCATTTGCCCATTTTGAGCTTAATAAGGCACTTTCACACAGATGCCTAGGGCTCTCTTGTATCTGCACTAGTTCTAATTAATGCTTACCACCTCTCATCCCTGGGCTTAAGAACGAATCCAAAAGAATCCCCTTAGAAAGAGGAAAATAAATTTTCTCTTAAAAAAAAAAAAAAGGTCTCTCTGAAAGATTTAATATAAATACTTTATGAAATAAAACGAATGATTTAGCATTTAGAAATAAATGAATGCTTCTTTCTATGTATGATGCAAACATTATGGGCAATTCACATTTTAATTTCATACTTGGTGCTTCAGCTTATGCTATGTTTTTAGTTAGTGCTGGCCTATTAAGCTGCTAATTTATCTACTGTTGTGAAGGCCTCTGGAAATGCTGCTCCATAAATAATAGAGCAGTGATCCATAACCACCTTCCATGTAACAGCATCAAGTCCACTGCAGCTAATAGGAACGAACTGCCGGTTGCTAGGTGCCAAAATGCTGCTTGCCTGTTTAGGAAGTGATATAGTTTTGTCTCCCTGCTAAGATGACAAAACTGTAATTAGAGATTAATCAAGAGCTACATTAGTGCCACAGTTTCCTGCAGTCTGACTTTTGTTGCCCACCAGCAGTTAAGTGCATCTGCCTGTATTTACCAGTTCTCTGGAGATTTAGAAATTTATTGTCATATTTACAGGAACAGCTGCCGTGCAAGTTGTCAAATCATAAAGAACTAACTCGAGAGAATGCATATAATTAACTACTCTGTCTTTAGTCTATTTATTTTTAAAATGAGACTTCATTTAGAAGGATTAAATAATATATTATATAACCAGCTTTTTTTGTTGTTGTTCTTGGATTTTGTTATTTTTCATTAAAACGTTTCCACCGACTATACAGTGATTTATACGGAATAAATAAAGATCAACTCAAATATTGGAAGGGAGACAAGTCCATGCTGGTAGCAAAGGAAATGTGGAACTTGTGATTATTCTGAGAGCTGGCATGGTGATGTATGTTAACATCACTGGAAGATTTATACTACTGTAGCTTTCTTAAGAAAAATAATTCTGACTTATTATGGAATTGTCTTATTTAAATTTCACTTGATAGTCCTTTAGGATTTCTGCTATCTCTTCTTTGGGGCAAATTATTTTTTTTCTTTTATATTTACATACGTAGCACTTTGTTTTTTTCTTCAAATGCTGCGCACTGGGAACATGTTAACCACATGTTAACCACATCTTTCTTTGTAGAAAACCTGGTATTCCTAAATAATGGTTTCTTTGTTTTAATTGATTACTATAGCAAAGATAATGTCAAAATTAAGACTATTGGAATATTTTCAATGTAAATTGTACAGTTATGAGTAGTACTAAATAATAAATTCAAGCATTTTCCTTGTTACAAAATTACTTTAAAGTTGAAATATAATAAAATATAAAATGTATTTCTAGTGTTCTAGTTGTATAAAAGATAAATAGTTGTAAATGAAACCACTGGAAGCTGTATTCTTATGAGTATACATTATAAAAATTATATACATATCACAGACACAAGCAACCATGTTTAAACACATTCATGGTATGTATATTATTTTGTATTTAGTATATGTGCTGCAAAAGCAAGCACTATTATTTTGTATCTAAAAGAAACAGACATTGATTCCATTTTGATTCTTCTAGCTTTGATTCTTCTAGTAGAATTTTGGAGCAGTTGTAACTCATTCTAATACTGTGTTAATACAATATTAGTACCATTAGAACTCAAAAGTTTTTAATAACATTGCAAAACTAAATACTATTTCCAAATGAGTTGAAGCTTTGTGTTCAGATTTTTAAACAGAGTACCATATTTCAAGTATAAAATATTCTTGAAATCACTAATTTGGGACTCAATAAGAAAAGTATAATTTTCTCAGAGTACTTGATACTTCTTTTATTCTTTCTTCCTAAAAACAAGGAAGAAAAAGTTGTTATTGCTTTTTATTGTCATTGTTTCTAAAAAGTGTATAATGTACATAGGTACCTACATATGTGTAGTCAGATAGAAATTTGTTAGTGTTTAGAACTATAATAAAATAAATTGTAAGATCAATTACAGAACAATTTGTACTAAAGAATGTCAAATTTACTTTGGATTTGTGTTTTTGTTTTTGCGTCAGTCTAATGTGACTAATTTCTGTGTATTTGAGAAATATCATTAATTTAGAAATAAAAGGTAAAATAGAAGAAATAAAATATAAAAAGAAACTCAGCATCTGTTAACTGAAAGTGCTCGAAGGGGCTGATTGGAAGACTGAAATAGATCCCGCCTGCCCTCCATACTTACTGTCTGCAGTTGAGTGGGGAATCTCCATGCACTAGAGCCAACTTTAGCACTGGCAGTAGAAAAACATCTGGTTACTAACAAATTCTGAAGTCAGAGTTTTGCTGACAATTTATACATATTAGATTATAGTAATAGTGTTATATAATGTTTAAAGAATATGAAACTTTGAAGGAGATGAGTTTATTTTTGGAAATAGAGAATTCATTCACAATTTTTTATAATAATTAATTTAGCCAGAATAGAAAGAATTGGTTTTGAATAAGACAATATCCCTCTTATGTGGATAGTAACTTATAGAAATTTTTAAACAATAATGATATATACATTTCAAGTAACCTACATTTTTAACCACACCAATTCAGCCTATTAATAAATATATTAAGATAGAGAACATCATAAAATGAAAACACTGCTAAACACTAGAGTCTCATGGAAGTAAAGTATAACTAAGCTGGTAAAAATATTTAATAAGATTTTTTCTCCCTCCACATATATTCCCTTCAATCAAAAATTTTAGGACTCAAGAGTTTTTAATTTTAATTACAGGCAGACCAGTTATAGTTAGTTCAGTTCAGTCACTCAGTTGTGTTCGACTCTTTGTGACCCCATGAACTGCAGCACACCAGGCCTCCCTGTCCATCATGCACTCCCGGAGTTCACTCAAACCCATGTCCATCGAGTCGGTGATGCCATCCAACCATCTCATCCTCTCTCATCCCCTTCTCCTCCTGCCCTCAATCTTTCCCATCATCAGGGTCTTTTCAAATGAGTCAGGTCTTCCCATCAGGTGACCAAAGTATTGGAATTTCAGCTTCAACATCAGTCCTTCCAATGAACATCCAAGACTTGTCTCCTAAGCTGAGGCCAAAAATTTATTTTCCGTAACATGTCATTATTGATGTAGAACGCATGTCTGGGCCATAAAAGAAGTATGTTAGCAGCTGGTCACTAGTCTTGGTTTCATTATTATATTGTTTATTCTCCAGGCTGTTTAAGAAACATCAACAATTACAATACAAATACAAAACTAAGAATTGTCTGTGAACCTTGAATTATCAAATTCCAATGATTTAGAGTAAACTGAGGTAGAGTATCCTACTGAACTTTGATGCATTGTTTTATTTTTAATTCATTTATGTGTGGTGTTAAATAAATTATTACCCAAGAAATGGTTGCTATCACTTAGTAAACTAGAGTAAATTCATCAGAGCAAAGTATGTCTCGGAATTGAGTACCATGCTGCTAATTTTCATTTTACAGGCACAAACAATGTGCCTCAATTTCTCCACATGAAAAAATGGAGAAAGTGAAATCTACTATATAGAGTTGTTAGAGGTTTACATTATTTGCAACATGAAATGCTTAAGGTAGTATATATTATTGTTGAAAAGTCTATTTTAGGAAATCAGGTGAACATAAATACATTTAGAAAAGAAGCTGAGGAGTATTTTTACCATTATATCCAAACTATACTGCTGCTATTATTCTAATTGTATTTATTTTTAGAGTACAATTACACAAATGTAAAATGTGTTTACTTACATAAAAATTCAAATTATGCTATTAGACAATTTGTTATCTGTTTTGTTCCTTTGTTCTATATAATATGCTAAATGTTGTTAAAGAACTTTAAATATAATTTTGACATAATAATTCAATTAATGAATCTATCAAACAATTTCATCATCATCATAATCAATTAGTTTCTATTATTATCACAAAAGCACTTCAATGAGAATTATTCTACAAATATCCTCATTATCCCTCTCTTTAGGATAGGCGAAGGCAACAATTATTATTGGAATAACACATTGAAAAAAATGAAAGCTCTATTTTTCCAAATTACTTACTCAAAAAGCTATGCCAATTTCTGTTTTTTTAAGTACCTCATGAAAATCCTTTTGCTACCACACCAATTTCCCTATCAGAATTTTTTCATATTTTCTAATTTTGTGAAAGATAATCACATCTTTTAAAAGTTTGCATTACTTTATTGGTGATGTGAAATCTTTATTTTGTGTTTACTGACCCTTTGTATTTCTTCTTCTTTAAAGTGTCTAAATGATTTGAGCCATTTTTTCCGTGGCAGAGTTAGTATCTTCTTAGACTTGGAAGTTTTTGTGCAGTACTTTCTTGGAATCATCATGTTCATTTTGCCATTTGCCTTTTTGATATGTAACAATTAACATTTATTTACATCTAAACACCTTAGTAAAGTAATGCTCAAAATTCTCCAAGCCAGGCTTCAGCAATACATAAACTGTGAACTTCCAGATGTTCAAGCTGGCTTTAGAAAAGGCAGAGGAACCAGAGATCAAATTGCCAACATCCGCTGGATCATCGAAAAAGCAAGAGTTCCAGAAAAACATCAATTTCTGCTTTACTGCCAAAGTCTTTGACTGTGTGGATCACAATGAACTGTGGAAAATTCTGAAAGAGATGGGAATACCAGACCACCTGACCTGCATCTTGAGAAATCTGCATGCAGGTCAGGAAGCAACAGTTAGAACTGGACATGGGCCAACAGACTGGTTCCAAATAGGAAAAGGAGTACGTCAAGGCTGTATATTGTCACCCTGCTTATTTAACTTATATGCAGAGTACATAATGAGAAACGCTGGACTGGAAGAAACACAAGCTGGAATCAAGATTTCTGGGAGAAATATCAATAACCTCAGATATGCAGATGACACCACCCTTATGGCAGAAAGTGAAGAGGAACTCAAAAGCCTCTTGATGAAAGTGAAAGAGGAGAGTGAAAAAGTTGGCTTAAAGCTCAACATTCAGAAAACGAAGATCATGGCATCTGGTCCCACCACTTGATGGGAAATAGATGGGGAAACAGTGGAAACAGTGTCAGACTTCATTTTTCTGGGCTCCAAAATCACTGCAGATGGTGACTGCAGCCATGAAATTAAAAGACATTCCTTGGAAGGAAAGTTATGACCAACCTAGATAGCATATTCAAAAGCAGAGACATTACTTTGCCAAGAAAGGTCCGTCTAGTCAAGGCTATGGTTTTTCCTGTGGTCATGTATGGATGTGAGAGTTGGACTGTGAAGAAGGCTGAGCACTGAAGAATTGATGCTTTTGAACTGTGGTGTTGAAGAAGACTCTTGAGAGTCCCTTGGACTGCAAGGAGATCCAACCAGTCCATTGTGAAGGAGATCAGCCCTGGGATTTCTTTGGAAGGAATGATGCTAAAGCTGAAACTCCAGTACTTTGGCCACCTCATGCGAATAGTTGACTTACTGGAAAAGACTCTGATGCTGGGAGGGATTGGGGGCAGGAGGAGGAGGGGACGACAGAGGATGAGATGGCTGGATGGCATCACTGACTCAATGGACGTGAGTCTGAGTGAACTCCGGGAGTTGATGATGGACAGGGAGGCCCGGTGTGCTGTGATTCATGGGGTGGCAAAGAGTCGGACACAACTGAGCGACTGAACTGAACTGAAGCACCTTAACCTCTGGGATTTCTATAATGACTCTATGTTTCTAAAAATTCATCTCCCATTTCTATGTATGTTGATATTTTGTTATTTCTTCTCAGTCTTTTAAATGATTTTAATATTTTCATCTAATGTTTAAGCACATTTGTACTTCATTTATACCTAACGTATGTAATAAAATTTAGCTTTTCTGTCTTTAAGTTAACTTCGCCAACAAAGGTCCATCTAGTCAAAGCTATGATTTTTCCAGTAGTCATGTATGGATGTGAGAGTTGGATTATAAAGAAAGCTGAGCACTGAAGAACTGATGCTTTTGAACTGTGGTGTTGGAGAAGACTCTTGAGAGTCCCTTGGACTGCAAGAAGATCCAACCACTCCATCCTAAAGGAGATCAGTCCTGAATATTTATTAGAAGGACTGATGTTGAAGCTGAAATTCCAATATTTTGGCCACCTGATGCAAAGAACTGACTCATTTGAAAAGACCCTGATGCTGGGAAAGATTGAAGGTGGGAAGAGAAGGGGAGGACAGAGGGTTAAATGGTTGGATGGCATCACCGACTCAATGGACATGAGTTTGAGTAAACTTGGGAGTTGGTGATGGACTGGAAGGCCTGGTGTGCTGCAGTCCATGGGGTCGCAAAGGGTTGGACACAGCTGAGTGACTGGACTGAACTGAATACTGCTAAAATCATTTAGAAAGTAACCATTTATTTCTCTACTGGCTTACCATATAATGTTTTTATCATTTTTTAATTATAGCAAGGTATTATATACTGGAATCTCTTTCTGAATTATAAATTCTCCATTAATCTTCTTTGTAATATTTGCAATATGACCCTACTGCTTAGATTTTTGTTAGTAAATCTGAAAAACTTAAAAATATTAATGCTTTTTCTAAAATTATTTTTAGTTATTAAATCCCATTTACCAAATCTTCCACTTAACGTTTGTCAGATCCCAAATAAATTCCACTAGTGTTTTGTTGGAATTGTGCTGAAACCCAATTGCAATTTGAAATCAAGCTTCTTCCTTACAAAATCCATTTTTTTCTGTCACACATCATGGTGTGTCTCAAGTCTCTATATAGTCATTTTTGTCACTCAATATTGTTTTTTTTAAAAAAACGTTTTTTAGGTAGTTGTAACTTTAATGAGTACTTTACATTAGCTTTTAAATCTTTGTGGTAACCCTATTAGGTAAATATTATGATTATCATCATTCTGTAGATGAGGAGATGGGAGTTAAAGAGGTTAAGGGGCTTATTCGTGCTAGTAAGTGGCAGAGGCAGGTTTTATCTAACTCAAGCCCAGATGCTTACCCATCACACCTGTTGCCTCTCAATTATTGGTGGTTATAACTTGGGAAGGAATTTTGATCCTGAAAATATCATTCAATGCAATATAATGTTGGCTGCAGTAAATATAATAGTTTAACAGTCTGTTCTCATTTGCCTTTTTGTATAAAAAGTAAACAGCTTTCTGATAAAGTAATTATCTTTTGAATATTTTAGTGGCTCATACTTTATATAAGCTTTTTTACTTAGACCTGGACCATTCAACTTGAATTTGGTGTAAGGCCCACAAGGAAGGAATGAGGGAACAAACCTGTACTTTTAATTAATAATCATGTCAAAGGCATTTGAACAAGGGCTTTCTACATTCAGAGGGCACAAGAGACAGTAAAAGGTTTAACAATTTCTTACAACAAGCTTGGAATATTCCACAATAGTTAGGTGACCACAGTAGCCTGTGAGGGTGACTCTTTCCCTGAATATGTTGTTTATTGCTATATAGGTGATTTTCAGCCCTATAATTATAGGGCTGAAATTTTAGGGCTTTAATTTTAATTGGGATAATTTTACTCTTCAAATTTCTCTGGTCTTCAAATACTATTTATTAATATGTCTTTAAATTCATGGATAATCTCTGACGACCATTCTTCAGAATAAAATTTAATTACAGATCAAGATAAAACAGCCACAAAGACATTTGATGTGAGGTCTGCTCTTTTATTAATATGTAAATTACACCAAGAAATTTAATTTGTCCAGGTGAGGTTTTGCAACTTGAATATAAAGTCAAAAGTACTTTCTTTTATTAATGAATGGGTAAAAGTAATCTAGAAGCAATACACTGATTCAAATATGTATTGCTCTTTTATGGGGCAGTTAACTTTTGTACCATTAATATTCCATTCTTCAGCTTCTCCACCTGCCAATCAACTATTGATGTTCTAGAATTTTACTTTGTGTAACTGAAATCCAAGTGACTTGTTCCTGAGTCTTTGCATATATTTTTGAATTGGCTTCAATTCCTTATATTTGAATCATGTCACTGAGCTGCATTTTTCACATTTGGTCACAAGAAGAAAAGTGGTATCTATGGCAACAGAAAAGTTGAAGTGTGATTCCTGACAGGGTTTTCATGTGACAGCAATGACAGCCATCTTTGTTAAGTAATACTATGTTAAGATGGTCTCTTTGTGTCAAATTTAATGTTACATCCAAAATTGAGGAATTACAAATTTAAAAAGACAGCTCGCCAATTAAAATGTATATATGAGAGTCTTTAGGCAGAGTCCTTGTGACCTGCCTTTTTGTTCAATGCTTGATTTACTAAGACAAGGACTAGTGTTCCAAAATAATGATTAGAAGGAGAAGAATCAAGATGGTGGGATAGGAGCGCATGAAATTCATCTCTCCTCACAGGTACATCAAGAATACATCTACAAATGGAACAATTTTTACACAGCACCTGCTGAAGACTGGCAGAAGACTTGGACTCCTAAAAGAGGAACAAAGATTCCCTCACAACTTGGTAGGATGAAAGAAAGGGAAAAAGTGAAGAGGAATCAAAAATGGGGCCAGCAACCCTGGTGGGAAGCTGAAGATGAGGAAAAGTTCCCTCTCTCAGAAATGCCTCCCCCCACAACAATGGGGAAATGAGCTGGGACAGAAAAGGCCTTTTGAAGGATTGAAGGAGAATTCAGTGGATGGTCTGTGGACAGCAGGGCAGACAGAACTGCAGGCCTGGCCTGTGCCGCAGCCCTGCACAACCCAGCCCGAATCATGCATCCCCTGTTGTCGAGGAAGGCTGGGTGCTGGAAAGTGTCGTTTGGAACATGGACCAAGGGAAGGGACAGCTATTGACTGTGGAAAGCCAGCCTGAAAGGACAGGAATAATGAGCTCCACAACTAGGAAGGTTGGCAGAAAAAGCCCAGGACACCATGGAAGCAAGTCATTGTTGTGTGGCATAAAAGAGGTAGGGCTGCCATTGCAACCCCCTTCCCTACCCACTGACTTCAGCCTCTGCAGACACTGGGACGGGCACCCATCTGAGCAGGCTCGCCCACCTCTCAAGTCAAGGCCTCCTCTCACCTTGGCTCCAGGGACCTGAGCACTGCCCATCCCAAAGCTTCCTCAGGAATCAGCCGTGGGTATCCCTGCTTGAGAGGAGAATTTGCCAATGCTGGTGGGTTCTGAGTGCTAAAGTATGGGGCTGAGAGAGCAGATCTGGAGACAGGACCACTGTTGGATGTGCAAATACAACAGAAGAGACAGGCGTGAGGGGTTCTGCAGCTGGGAATGTCCCTAGAGGAAGTGTGGTCTGCCTAAGAAATGAGGCACAATTCTTGAGCGGATCATAAAGGGTGGGGCTGTCACTGCCCCCACTTGCCAACCCCTGCCTCTGCAGGCACTGAAAGGGACTCCCACAGGAGTGAATGAGTCTGTTGCAACTGCTCGCCACTCTCTTGCCACCGCAGGCACTTCAGGCATACCCCAATTGTGCTGCTATACCCCCCTCCCGTAAGCATGCCCCAATCAGCTGCTGCTTTTGCTCCCTCTTAACTGTAAAGGGAACAGATATATGAGGGTGGTGCAAATGCAGAGGTGTGGCCCAAACCAAAGCTGAGCCCCAAGTACAGTGCAGCTAAGGAAGAGGAATGGAAATCTCCCCATGCTGCCACACAAGCTGTGGATTAAATCCTTGCAATTAGCTTGGTAAATCCTGCCTCTGGAAATATCTGAATAGAAAATGACCGTTCCCACTACTGAGACCAGTATAGTTTTAGCAGCAGCAGCACTGGAGGCAAGTATATGAGAGAATGACACAGTGCCCATAGCAAGTCCAAAGACCTAGCTAGAAGCGTTGAAGGTCCTCCTAAGGTGAGTGTTAGCTGTGGTTCACTGTGGAGAGGACACTGACAGGAGAGGCCCCAAGGAAATATTCTTATTACTATTATTCTTTGTATTTGTTTCACTTTGTTCAGTTGTATTTATTATTTTTTGTTTTTATTTTTAACATATATTTTTATTTTACTTTTTTGTTGTTTTGTGCTTTTTCCTTATTTTTATACTTTTTGCTAATAACTTTTATGTGTTTTCTGTTTGTTTGTTTTTTTTTCCCTCTTCTTTTTTGGTTGCTTTCTGCTGTTTTTTTGTTTGTTTGTTTTATTGTATTTTTTGGTTAGTTTAGTGTTTGTTTTTATTTTTAAGTTTATTTGTTTGTTCTCTTGTTTTTTGGGTTTTTGTTTGTTTATTTCTGCTTTATTATTTGTTTCTGATTGGTTTTGTTTTTATCATTTGTCTTGGATTTGGTTTGTTTGTATTACTTTATGTGTGTGTGTGTGTGTGTTGTTGTTGCTGTTGGTTTTTGTTTCTCCTACTAGTCTTAGGTTCTGTTTGTTTTCTTTTCTTTTTTTTCTTTTTTCTCTGCCCATGCTGCATGGCTTCTGGGCTTTTGTTTCCCTAGCCAGGAGTTGGACCTGGGCCTTTGGGTTGGGAACACCAAGTCCAGGACACTGGACTACCAGAAAATTCCTAGGTTCAGTGAATATTAATCAGTATGTGCTCTCCCAGAGGTATCCATATTGATACTAAGACCTGGCTCAACCCAACTGCCTGAAGGTCCACTATGAACATCTTATGCCGAACAATGAGTAAGACAGAAACACAGCCCCATCCATCAGAAGACAGGCTGCCTAAAGTCATACTAAACTCCCTTACACCTCAATGCACACCACCTGATGTGACCCTGCACATCAGAGGAAAAGGACCAAGCTCTACTTCCCACCAGGAAGCCTACACAAGCCCCTAGAACATCCTCACTAACTGGGACCAGACAACAGAGGCAAGGGGAAATACAACCCTGTAACCTGCAGAAAGGAGACCATAAACAGAGTTAAGTTATACAAAATGAGATGACAGAGAAATGTGTTGCAGAGGAAGGAGCAAGGTAAAAACTCACAAGATTAGATAAAAGAAGAGGAAATAGGCAATCTACCTGAAAAAGAATTCAGAATAATGATAGTAAAGATCCACGATCTTAGAAATAGAATGAAAGCATGGATCAAGATGATACAAGAAATATTTAACAACAATCTGGGAAAACTAAAGAACAAGCAATCAGTGAACAGCACAATAATTTAATGGGAAAAAAACCTTTGAAGGAATCAGTAGCAGAATAACTGAAGCAGAACCATAAATAAGTGAGCCAGAAGATAGAATGGTGGCAATAACTACTGAGGAGCAGAAAAAGAAAAAGGAATGAAAAGAAAAGAGGAGAATTTCAGAGATCTCTGGGACAACATTAAACACACCAACATTTAAATTATAGAAGTCTCAGAAGAAGAAGAGAAACAGAAAGGGCCTGAGAAAATATTTGAAGAGATTATAGTTGAAACTCCAATTTTAGCTAAAACTTTAATACTTTGGCCACCTGAGGTGAAGAACTGACTCATTGGAAAAGACCCTGATGCTGGGAAAGATTGAAGGCAAGAGGACAAGGGGATGACAGAGGATGAGATGGTTGGGTGGCATCACTGAAGCAATGGACATGAATTTGAGTAGGCTCTAGGAGCTGGCAATGGATAGGGAATCCTGGTGTGCTGCAGTCCATGGGGTCACAAAGAATCAGACATGACTGATGGACTGAACTGAACTGATAGTTGTAAACTTTCCTAACATGGAAAATGAAACAGTCAACCAAGTCCAGGCAGCATAGAGGGTCCCATACAGAATAAAACCAAGGAGAAGCATGCTGAGATATGTATTAATCAAATTAACAAAAATTAAATATAAAGAAAAAAAACTTTAAAAGAAATAAGGGGAAAGAAACAAATAACATACAAGGGAATCCTCATAAGGTTATCAGCTAATATTTCAGCAGAAATTCTACAGGCCAAAAGGGGGTGGGAGGATATATTAATATTTAATTTGATGACCTGAGCCCGATTCCTGAATTGGGAAGATCCCCTGGAGAAGGGAAAGTTTACCCTCTCCAGTATTTTGGCCTGGAAAATTCCATGGACAGTATAGTCCATGGGGTTGCAGAGAGTCAGACTTGACTGAGTGACTTTCACATCACTTCAATGTGATGAAAGAGAAATAACCAAGATTACTCTACCCAGCAAGGATTTCATTAAGATTCAATGAAGAAATAAAAAAGCTTTCAGTTCAGTTCAGTTGCTCAGTCGTGTCTGACTCTTTGCGACCCCATGAATCGCAGCACGCCAGGCCTCCCTGTCCATCACCAACTCCCGGAGTTCACTCAGACTCACGTCCATTGAGTCAGTGATGTCATCCAGCCATCTCATTCTCTGTTGTCCCCTTCTCCTCCTGCCCCCAATCCCTCCCAGCATCAGAGTCTTTTCCAATGAGTCAACTCTTCCCATGAGGTGGCCAAAGGACTGGAGTTTCAGCCTCAGCATCATTCCTTCCAAAGAAATCTCAGGGCTGATCTCCTTCAGAATGGACTGGTTGGATCTCCTTGCAGTCCAAGGGACTCTCAAGAGTCTTCTCCAACACCACGGTTCAAAAGCATCAATTCTCTGGCGCTCAGCCTTCTTCACAGTCCAACTCTCACATCCATACATGACCACAGGAAAAACCATAGCCTTGACTAGATGTACCTTTGTTGGCAAAGTAATGTCTCTGCTTTTGAATATTCTATCTAGGTTGGACATAACTTTCCTTCCAAGGAGTAAGCGTCTTTTAATTTCATGGCTTCAGTCACCACCTGCAGTGATTTTGGAGCCCCAAAAAATAAAGTCTGACACTTTTCCCACTGTTTCTCCATCTATTTCCCATGAAGTGATGGGACCAGATGCCATGATCTTCGTTTTCTGAATGTTGAGCTTTAAGCCAACTTTTTCACTCTCCACTTAAGACAAACAAGTGTTGAGACAATTCAGTACCACCAAACCAGCTTTACAACAAATGCTAAAGGAATTTTTCAAGGTGGAAAACACAGAGAAGAAAAAGACCTACAAAGACAAACCCAAAATAAAACAATTAAGAAAAGTGCAATAAAAACATGTATATTGATAATTACCTTAAATGTAAATGGATCAAATGTTCCAACCAAAAGACACAGGCTGGGTGAGTGGATACAAAGTCAAGCCCCATATATATGCTGTTTACAGGAGACCCTCTTAAGACCTAGGAATACATGAAGACTGAAATTGAGGGGATGAAAAAGTTATTCCAAGCAAATGGAAATCAAAAGAAAGCTGGAATAGCAATACTCATATTAGACAAACTGCACTTTAAAATAAAGACTGTTACAAGAGACAAGGAAGGATACTAAGTAATGATCAAGGGATCAATCCAAGAAGAAACTATAACAATTGTAAATATTTATGCACCCAATATAGGATCACCATATACATAAGACAAGAGTGTCCATTTATTGGCATTGATTGTAATAGCTGCATATGATCCTTTGTATTTCTGCAGTGTCAATTGCAATTTCTCCTTTTTCACTTCTAAATTTATTGAAATTGACAGTAATACAATAATAGTGAGGGACTTTACCACTCCATTTACACCAATGGATAGACAATCCATACAGAAAATTAATACGGAATTACAAACCTTAAGTGACACTTTAGATAGACACTTTAGATAGACACTTGATATTTATTGGACATTCCATCTGGAAGCAGAAGAATACAATTACTTCTCAAGTGCTCACAGAACATTCTCCAGGATAGATCACATCTCAGTAAGTTTAAGAAAAAATCATATCAAACATCTTTTCTGACTGAAACAGTTGAGATTAAAAATCAATTACAGGAAACAAAACAAAAACAGTGAAAAACACAAAAACCTGGAGGCCGAACAATATGCTACTAAATAACCAAGAGATCACTGAAGAAATCAAAGAGGGAAGTTAAAGAAACAAATGACAAATTACAACATAAACATGATGGCTTGAAACCTATGGGATGCAGCAGTAACAGTTCTAAGGGGAGAGTTTATAGCAATACAATTCTACCTCAAGAAAAGAGAAATGCACCAGATAAACAACCTAACCTTACACCTAAAACAACTACAGAAATAGTAACAATAAAAAAAACCCAAAGTTAGTAGGAGGAAAGAAATCATAAAGGCCAGAGCAGAAATAAATGAAATAGAAATAAAGAAAACAATGGCAAATATCAATGAAACTAAAAGCTGGAACTTTGAGAAGATAAACAAAATTGGTGAACCTTTAGCAAGACTCATCAAGAAAATAGGGAGAGGACTCAAATCAATAAATTTAGAAGTGAAAAAGGAGAAATTGCAACTGACACTGCAGAAATACAAAGGATCATATGCAGCTATTACAATCGATGCCAACAAATGGACACTATACGCCAATAAAATGGAAAGCCTGGAAGAAATGGAAAAATTCTTAGAAAAGTACAACCTGCCAAGACTGAACCAGGAAGAAATAGAGATTATTATCAGATGAATCACAAATAATGAAACTGACACTGTGATTAAAAATCTTCCAACAAACAAAAGTCCAGGACCAGACAACCTCACAGGAGAATCTTATCAAGCATTAGGAAAGAGCTAACACCTATCCTTCTCAAACTCTTCCAAAATATTGTAAAGGGAGGAACAATCCCAAGCTCTTTCTACAAGGCCACCATCACTCTGATACCAAAACCCAACAAACATATTATATAAAAAGAAAATTACAGGCCAATATCGCTGTTGAACATAGATGCAAATATCCTCAACAAAATACTTGCAATCTGAATCCAGCAATACATTAAAAGGATCATATGTCATGATCAAGAGGGATTTATCCCAGGGATACAAGGATTCTTCAATATACACAAATCAATGTGATGCATGTATTAACAAAATGAAGAAAAAATAGATGCAGAAAAACCTTTTGACAAAATTCAAAATCCTTTTACGACAAAAACAAAACAAAACAAACTCTTCACAAAATGGGCATAGAGGGAACTTACCTCAACAAAGTAAAAGCCATATATAACAAACCCACACCAAACATCGTTCTCAATGGTGAAAAACTGAAAGCATTTTCTCTAAGAGCAGGAACAAGAGTATCCTCTCTTGCCAATATTATTCGACATAGTTTTGAAAGTCCTAATCACAGCATCAGAGAAGAAAGGGGAATAAAAGGAATCCAAAGTCAAAAAGAAGTAAAACTGTCACTCTTTGCAGATAACATGATAGTATATGTAGAAAATCCTAGTGATGCCCCCAGAAAACTACTAGAGCTAATCAACGAATTTAGTAAAGTTGTAGGACATAAAATTAATACACAGAAATCTCTTGCCTTCCTATATAATAACAATGAAAGATCAGAAAGAGAAATCATGGACACACCCCCATTAACCATTGCAACAAAAAGAATAAAAAACCTAGGAATAAATCTACTTATCATGGGAAATAGATGGGGAAACAGTGGAAACAGTGTCAGACTTTATTTTTCTGGGCTCCAAAATCACTACAGATGGTGACTGCAGCCACGAAATTAAAAGACGCTTACTCCTTAGAAGGAAAGTTAAGACCAACCTAGATAGCATATTCAAAAGCAGAGACATTACTTTGCCAAAAAAGGTTCGTCTAGTCAAGGCTATGGTTTTTCCTGTGGTCATATATGGATATGAGAGTTGGACTGTGAAGAAGGCTGAGCACCGAAGAATTGATACTTTTGAACTGTGGTGTTGGAGAAGACTCTTGAGAGTCCCTTGGACTGCAAGGAGATCCAACCAGTCCATTCTGAAGGAGATCAGCCCTGGGATTTCTTTGGAAGGAATGATGCTAAAGCTGAAACTCCAGTACTTTGGCCACCTCATGCGAAGAGTTGACTCATTGGAAAAGACTCTGATGCTGGGAGGGATTGGGGGCAGGAGGAGAAGGGGACGACAGAGGATGAGATGGCTGGATGGCATCACTGACTCAATGGACGTGGGTCTGGGTGAACTCCGGGAGTTGGTGATGGACAGGGAGGCCTGGCGTGCTGCGATTCATGGGGTGGCAAAGAGTAGGACACAACTGAGCGACTGATCTGATCTCATCTGATGGAGACAAAGGGGCTTCCATAGTGGCTCAGACAGTAAAGAATATGCCTGCAATGCAGGAGACCTGGGTTTGATCCCTGGATTGGAAAGATCCCTGGGAGAAGGAAATGGAAATCCACTCCAGTATTCTTGCCTGGAGAATTTCATGGAGAGAGGAGCCTAGTGGGCTACAGTCCATGAGGTCACAAAGAGTCAGACACCACTGAGTGACTAGCATTTTAACACAAGGAGAAAAAAGACCTGAACACAGAAAACTATAAGGTACTGATGAAATAAATCAAACATAACACAAACTGATGGAGAGCTGTACCATGTTCTTGGATTGGAAGCATCAATATTGTGAAAATGACTCAGTTCATTTCAGTCACTCAGTCCTGTCTGACTCATCATGACTGCATGGACCAGAGCCTGCCAGGCCTCCCAGTCCCTCAACATCTCCCAGAGTTTACTAAAACTCATGTCCATTGAGTCAGTGATGCCATTCAACCATCTCATCCTCTGTTGACCCATGCTCTTTCCACCTTCAATCTTTCCCAGGGTCAGAGACTTTTCCAATCAGTCAGTTCTTTGCATCAGGTGGCCAAAGAATTGGACTTTCAGCTTCAGCATCAGTCCTTCCAATGAATATTCAGGACTGATTTCCTTTAGGATGGACTGGTTGGATCTCCTTGAAGAGTCTTCTCCAACACCACAGTTCAAAAGCATCAATTCTTCGGCGCTCAGCTTTCTTTATAATCCAACTCTCACATCCATACGTGACTACTGGAAAAACCATAGCCTTGACTAGACAGACTTTGTCAGCAAAGTAATGTCTCTGCTTTTTAATATGCTGTCTAAGTTGGTCATAACTTTCCTTCCAAGGAGCAACTGTCTTTTAATTTTGTGGCTGCAGTCACCATCTACAGTGATTTTGGAGCCCCAAAATATAAAGATTCTCACTGTTTCCATTGTTTCTCCATCTATTTGCCATGAAGTGATGGGACCAGATGCCATGATGTTAATTTTCTGAATGTTGAGTTTTAAGTCAACTTTTTCAGTCTCCTCTTTCACTTTCATCAAGAGGCTCTTTATTTCTTCGCTTTCTGCCGTAAGAGTGGTGTCATCTGCGTATCTGAGGTTATTGATATTTCTCCCAGCAATCTTTACTTCAACTTGTGCTTCATCCAGTCCAATATGTCTCATGATGTACTCTGCATATAAGTTAAATAAGCAGGCTGACAGTATACAGCCGTGACTTACTCTTTTCCCAATTTGGAACCAGTCTGCTGTTCCATGCCCAGTTCTAACTGTTGCATCTTGACCTGCATACAGTTTTCTCAGGAGGACATTAAGGTGGTCTGGTATTCCCATCTCTTGAAGAATTTTCCACAGTTTGTTTTGATCCATACATTCAAAGACAATAAAGCATAAACAGATGTTTTCCTGGAACTCTCTTTTTTAATGATCCAATGGATGTTGGCAATATTTCTGGTTCCTTTTGCCTTTTCTATATCCAGTTTGAACATCTGGAAGTTCATAGTTCACATACTGTTGAAGCCTGGCTTTGATAATTTTGAGCATTATTTGCTACTAGGTGAGATGAGTGCAGTTGTGCGATAGTTTGAGCATTCTTTGTCATTGCCTTTCTTTGGGATTGGAATGAATATTGACCTTTTCCAGTCCTGTGGCCACTGCTGACTTTTCCAAATTTGCTGGCATATTGACTGCAGCACTTTGACAGCCATCATCTTTTAGGATTTGAAATAGCTCAACTGGAATTCCATCACCTCCACTAGCTTTGTTCGTAGTGATGCTTCCTAAGGCATACTTGACTTCACATTCCAGGATGTCTGGCTCTAGGTGAGTGATCACACCATCCTGGTTATTTGGGTCGTGAAGATATTTTTTTGTATAGTTCTTCTGTGTATTCTTGCCACCTCTTCTGCTTCTCTTAGGTCCATACCATTTCTGCCTTTTATTGTGCCCATCTTTGCATGAAATGTTCCCTTGTTATCTCTAGTTTTCTTGAAGAGATCTCTAGTCTTTCCCATTCTATTATTTTCCTCTATTTCTTTTCATTGATCACTGAGGAAGTCTTTCTTATCTCTCCTTGCTGTTCTTTGGAACTCTGCATTGAAATGGGTGTATCTTTCCTTTTCTCCTTTGTCTTTCACACCTTGCCTTTGTAAGGCCTCCTCAGACAACCATTTTGCTTTTTTTTTCCCCCTTGGTGATGGTCTTGATCACTGCCTCCTGTACAATGTCATGAACCTCTGTCCGTAATTCTTCAGGCACTCTATCAGATCTTATTCCTTGAATCTATTCATCACTTCCATTGTATAATCATAAGGGATTTGATTAAGGTAATACATGAATGGTCTAGTGGTTTTCCCTACTTTCTTCCATTTAAATCTGAATTTTGCAATAGTGGTTCATGATCTGATCCACAGCCAGCTCCCAGTCTTGTTTTTGCTGATTGTATAGAGCTTCTCCATCTTTTGCTGCAAAGAGTATGTATGTTAGTTGCTCAGTCATGTCTGACTCTTTGCAATCCCATAGACTGCAGTCCCACCAGCCTCCTCTGTCCATGGGATTCTACAGGCAAGAACACTGGAGTGGGTTTCCATCTCCCTCTCCAAAAGGAACTATATAAAGAAAGAAAGTGATGTCGCTCAGTCATGTCCAGCTCTTTGTGACCTCATGGACTGTAGCCTACCTGCCTCCCCCAGGCTCCTGGCTCCCTTGCCTGGAATATTCCAGGCAAGAGTACTGGAGTGGGTAGCCATTTCCATCTCCATGCAAAGAGTATGATCAATCTGATTCCAGTATTGACTATCTGGTGACGTCCATGTGTAGTCATCTCTTGTGTTGTTGAAAGAAGGTGTTTGCTATGACCCATGTGTTCTTTTGGAAAAACTCTGTTATCCTTTGCCCTGCTTCATTTTGTACTCCAGTGCAAATTCTGAATAGACAAGTTAGGAAAGAATTGCTCCCCATAAGTTGATCCAATACTGAAATTGTGTCAATTTTGTAAATTTCCACCTTTTAAATGCCTCTGTTGCTATAATAGTGTTTCTCAAGGTTTATTTGGTTATTTATGATTGTCTGTTATGTTTCAGTCAGGTAACACTTGATAGGTTCTAAAATTGGATGAACTTGGATTAGAATATTGGAATACCAAGTCTAAAAATTCTTCGTTATTTATCTTTGAAAAGTATACTCAGTTCAGTTCACTTCAGTTGCTCAGTCATGTCTGATTCTTTGCAACCCCATGAATAGCAGCACGCCAGGCCTCCCTGTCCATCACCAATTCCCAGAGTTCACTCATACTCATGTCCACTGAGTCAGTGATGCCATCCAGCCATCTCATCCTCTGTCATCCCCTTCTCCTCCTGCCCCCAATCCCTCCTAGCATCAGAGTCTTTTCTAGTGAGTCAACTCTTTGCATGACGTGGCCAAAGCATTGGAGTTTCAGCTTCAGTATTGTTCCTTCCAAAGAACACCCAGGACTGATCTCCTTTAGAATGGACTGGTTGGATCTCCTTTCAGTCCAAGGGACTCTCAAGAGTCTTCTCCAACACCACAGTTCAAAAGCATCAATTCTTCCGCGCTCAGCTTTCTTCACAGTCCAACTCTCACATCCATACATGACCACTGGGAAAACCATAGCCTTGACTAGATGGACCTTTGTTGGCAAAGTAATGTCTCTGCTTTTTAATATGCTGTTTAGGTTGGTCATTGGAGAAGGCAATGGCCCCCCACTCCAGTATTCTTGCCTGGAAAATCCCATGGATGGAGGAGCCTGATAGGCTGTAGTCCATGGAGTCGGACACAACTGAGCGACTTCACTTTGACTTTTCACTTTCATGCATTGAAAGGAAATGGCAACCCACTCAAGTACTCTTGCCTGGAGAATCCCAGGGATATGGGAGCCTGGTGGGCTGATGTCTATGGGGTCGCACAGAGTCGGACACGACTGAAGCGACTTAGCAGCAGCAGCAGCAGCTAGGTTGGTCATAACTTTCCTTCCAAGGAGTATGTGTCTTTTAATTTCATGGGTGCAGTCACCATCTGCAGTGATCTTGGAGCCTGAAAAATAAAGTCTGAGACTACTTCCACTGTTTCTCTATCTATTTCCCATGAATTTATGGGACCAGATGCCATGATCTTCGTTTTCTGAATGTTGAGCTTTAAGCCAACTTTTTCACTCTCCTCTTTCACTTTCATCAAGAGACTCTTTAGCTCCTCTTCACTTTCTGCCATAAGGGTGGTGTCATCTGCATATCTGAGGTTATTGATATTTCCCCCAGCAATCTTGATTCCAGCTTGTGCTTCTTCCAGCCCAGCGTTTCTCATGATGTATTCTGCATATAAGTTAAATAAGCAGGGTGACAATATACAGCCTTGACGTACTCCTTTTCCTATTTGGAACCAGTCTGTTGTTTCATGTCCAGTTCTAACTGTTGCTTCTTGACCTGGATATAGATTTCTCAAGATGCAGGTCAGGTGGTCTGGTATTCCCATCTTTTTCAGAATTTTCCACAGTTTATTGTGATCCACACAGTCAAAGGCTTTGGCATAGTCAATAAAGCAGAAATAGCTGTTTTTCTGGAACTCTCTTGCTTTTTTGATGTTCCAGTGGATGTTGGCAATTTGATCTCTGGTTCCTCTGCCTTTTCTAAAATCAACTTGAGCATCAGGAAGTTCACAGTTCACGTATTGCTGAAGCCTGGCTTGGAGAATTTTGAGCATTACTTTACTAGCATGTGAGATGAGTGCAATTGTGCGGTAGTTTGAGCTTTGTTTGGCATTAACTTTCTTTGGGATTGGAATGAAAACTGACCTTTTCCAGTCCTGTGGCCACTGCTGAGTTTTTCAAATTTGCTGGCATATTGAGTGCAGCAAGTATACTAACCTTTGATTAATTATTTGAAAAATGAGAATAATTCCACCTGCAGAATTTTAAAGATTTAAAAGGGTAAGGCAAAAAGCTCAGGACAATGCCTACCATACAGCACACTCAGAATAAAATTAGTGTTTATAACTGTAATTATGAATGCTTTGTGATGATATGCTTCTGTAAATCTATACTTCTATATCTGTAGATTGAACTGCATTTGTATTTTAGGGACTCTGATTCTTTAAAATTGCAATAATAATTTTATTCAGGAAATAAACTCTTGTAGTTTTGCTTCCACATTTCTACTACTTTTATGCCTGTTATTATTTATGATATTAATTTCACAACTACTGGTTGTTTTTTTCGTGGGGAGGAAGCTAATTGTCCACACAAAGGCAAAGACAGCATTTGGAAGACAAGCAAGTAAAAATCTAGCATGGGCACCACTGAGAGAAGGAGAAGACTACAGAAGCTGCAAACAAACCCATATTTACCTTGATCACTGTGGTTCAATCCAAGTTTAAGGTCAGGCATAGCAGAGCACATAATTAGTGTAGTTCATGCAAGTCTCAGTGTGTGAGAAGCAGAGTGTTTTATCCTCATGAAATAAACATTGACTTTGAAATGTTTAAAAATACAATTGCATGCTTTTTTTACTTATTAATTTGAAGAATTATAAGTAAAGAATTGTTGTATGTGATAAACAAAATCAAGGCAAAAACTATGAATTTAGAAAATATGTTAATATATCAATGATCATTTACTAGTAAAGGTTGTAGTTCACCAGTAATGTGCAAAGGTACTTTTTCCATTGGGGGAAAATATCCAAGTAAAGCAGAAAATCCCAATGAATTGCTTCTGTTTAGTATCTACCTGTTGCACTAATTCACAAATACTTCTAAAGGAGAAAAATTGAAAATGTCTTTAGTAATGGCAGTATTTTATATCCAAAAATATCTGGAGTAATGAACTAAGATACAAAATTTAACTTAGGTATTCTGATTGACTTTCCAAAATATTAAATACATAATCTAAAGAAACAAATGAGTATAACTTTTTACACATTTAGTCACACTAGCAAACATAAAACTCAAGTCATATTTGATAAATGATTCTATTATTTGTATGTTTTAATGAAAAGAATTCTAAGTCAAAATTTCATGATATGGTTTAACTACATTCATTTATAAAATATTTTCTTAATATACAAAGATTCTTAGCTAAGTGTTAAGAAGGCAAAACACTTACAACTGATTTGGAGGCACAAAATATTTTGAATATTTATCAAAGATTAGTAAGAATGATTTTCAGCATCAGATTATCACATTTTATATAAATGCTGTAAGGTTTATATGTTGTCTATTGAGTTTTTGGTTATTCACATAGAATTCTGCAAGGAAGGATGAAGAAGCCAAAAGGAGTTTTTAAAAAGTGATTTTTCAAGTAACAAAGTTCCATTGAATTAGAGAAGAATACTTCATAGCTGTAACTTCAGCAGTCACTTGGGATCAAACACTAAATCCAAAAGGCATCTACATGGCACAGATGAACAATTTTGTTCTCCACAATTACCTTGATTGTAGATAATCTGATTTGGACTGCTGTGTGTGTCTGTGTATGTATGTATCTAATCTTACATAAGAGTTGATGCCTTTGGTAGCTGAATTAGGTCAAAATACAAAAGACAAAATAACTAATAAGTAAGAAACATTATCAAGATTTTAAATCTACAATTGTACTCTATTTCCCCAAACCCAGAGCTTTGATGAAAATTGTTTATTGCATGGCTAAGTTCTTATCTGGAAGACATCTGGGCTTTGAAGATTTTTACCATAGTCTTAGAAATAAAAAATTGAGCAAATTGCAGTGCTTTTCTGTAATTTTGTAAAACAGGGTGTTTCAAGATAAATTATACCAGTGGACTGTATCTGTCTTGTACCACAAAACACATGTAAAATACCTGTAATTTAGTCATTTCAAGGCATGCATGAAAAAGGTAATAAACACAAATACAGACATCCTAGTTTGCAGACATGCAGACTTCACAAGTTAGAAAGATCTCAGGCTTACTAAATATCAAAGATAAAATCTGTACTGCACACCAAACTACTGAAAATTGCCTTCAAATTTAAGGTGCAATTTATTTCAAATGGGGTAAAGTTGTAGCTGGAAGAATTGAAGCATACAAAGCTACACCTAAGTTTATTATTTCATATTTACAATGCAAACCCACAAACACATACATGCAAACAATATATGCCCAAATTATATTCTTTACTGTTTCATTTTTAATGGCTTGACAGTTTTAATATTTAATTTACATCAAAAACTTTATTTTAGAGCATATTTTTCTCTTCAAAACTTTCTGACTTGAAGATTTTTTCAAGATTTTTGGGGATACTTGGAAAATTTTTCTTAGAATAAAATTTTGTTCATGACATTAAATTATAAAATCATATTTTGCTTTCTAAAATTAATACCAATAATATGTGTTACTTTATTAATAAATATTTTTCTCTATAAATTGACTGTTAATGACCTTAGTCATGAATATGAGAAACATATTCAACTCTAGGCAGAAAGGACACCTCAAAAATTTACAAACACAGTACAACAATATCTAGCTTTTACCTTTCCATCATAAGATACTGATGTAAAAGAGATAAAAATAATGAAGTATTCTTTTTTTTTTCCCAAGTCCCATACTCACCTGCATCACATTGTGAGTAGATTAAAACTCTATTTTCCTCACTATTTCAGCAACAGATACAGGTAAATAGGTGGAGAATTCACAACTGCAATATGGACAACTTGGCATGCATAGAACACTGACATTGATCTCAGGATAACAAACCTTTTACCTTTTATCTGTTCAGAAGACAAAATGAACTTGATCTCTCAAATGATCTTTGTAAGTATGAGAATTCTAAGTCTTAGTGTCATAGTAGGACTTGTCTTATCTGTGCCCATATAGGTAGGGAAAGACATAAGATAATCAGTAAAACATCTTTTGGGGAAAAGTAAAAAGCTAAACAGTAATATTCATGCAAGAGTAGAAGAGTTTTTATTTACAAAGTGACAATGATCATGGAGGATATGAGTTGGGTAGGTGTCAGAGGACTTCTGGGTAAAGTAAATTTTATAGAGTATTTTCTGGCATTTTGGATTCTTTTGCAACCTTGGTTATCTCAAAGGTTCTGCCTTTCCTTAATAGTCTTGCTTATTGCTGTGAGTCTTATGGTAGCCCCAGGAAATCTCTATACTTCAATAAGGCCAGCCTCATGGGCCTGTGACCTGTGACATTGGACAGGGCCTGTCATTCAGTAGTGGGGTTTAATGTCACTTGGTTTACATCGATGTGTTGAAATTCTTGATAATATAATCTTTGAACTTGTGTTTGTAAATGATATCCAGTGGGACAATGAGATGTGCAAATGAACAGAGAATATGCTCACAATACATGTCTGCCCCAGTTCTTACTGTGTCATATGCATAGAGCATTTCTGATGCCCAGGAGCACAAGATTCCTATTGATCTATGATTGTGAGTATTCAGCCAGGCTCAGAGTACAAAGTAAAAACATGTTACATTTCCATTCAGTTTGTGAGGTCACTGATGGGAAACCATCTTTTCAGTTATTTGAGCCAAATTTGATTTGAACACAGAAGGAAGGCAATGGTCTTCTAAAAAACACAATGGCCAAGGAACCCTGTTTTGTCTTTTCACTTGTATTACTCCTTTATACCTGCCAACCATTTAGTTTGAAAATGATGATTTAGAAAGTAAGGAGAAGAGGGCAATCCATAGTTCCTTTTCCTTTCAGCTCTTCCTTAGTCATGATGGAATGTATGTGTATCAAGTGAAATGAAACCAACTAGTTTTGTACAACTTTCTCTATGTTCTGGTAAGAATGAAACATATGTGCGAGCATGAGCAAAGGAATACAAGGTGTGTAATTTTGGTGATTCTATGTATGAGTTAAAAACTCTTATCTTTATAGTTAAAACTGGCATTGCACAGTGTAAAGAAGAATGGCAAAATCCATGCTACTGATTTTAACATATAATTTGTCTTTACTTATAAGATTAAATGCCAAAATACATTATGACAAGTTGAGAGGTGGTGTGTGTAGAAGAAAAAAATCCTTTGTGTTTTATAACTTTAATAGTAGTATTTTCATGTTTTCTTCAACAAGAGACCCTGCGTTTTTATTTTTCACTGGGCCTCCAAAACTGTGTAGTTAGCCCTATCTTTCTCAATATTAACAAATATATATTGTGTGTTTACTCTGCCTATAGCGGTGCCAGGCACCTGGGGTGAGGTGTGGGAGGGCAAAGCATTTTTCAAACTCATTTAATTTTTCATAATTATGTAATTATGTGATAGTATTTTTGTTTACCAGATGAAGAAAATTAGATTTAATGTCACAAAACAGATACAAAGCAAAACCAGGATTAAATCTTTAATCTGTATGACTCTAGTCCCCATACTCTTCCCCCTCTCTCATGACAGTATAATTAACTTTCCAAACTGGGATACTTTTGACAATAAAATGAGATGATATTAATAAATACTCCAGAACAACTGACATAACTGACTGTGTGAAGTGGAAGATGACGTGTCATCTCTCAAGCTGTAAAAGTCTTCCTCATATGTAGATGGTCATTTTATCTGTAGGAGGAAGGTCTTTTTCAGCACTCAGTACATACTTCACAAATTATTTGCCGAATAAATAATTCTGTGCCGAGTAGATCCTAAATATCATATGGTTATAATTATTCCAGAGGTAAAATTTGCAAGTAAGTGTATGGCAAAACAAATACAATATTGTAAAGTAATTAGCCTCTAATTAAAATAAATAAATTTAAATAAAAAAAATAAATTCAGAGAGTACATCTCTAAAACCTTTGGAAAAAAATAAAGGAATTAAATTTAATTATAAAATGTTTCATTTTTATTTCATTTAGTTTTAAGCTACAGGTATTATATCAAACAGTATGATATTGGTTCTCCCCTGGTGACTCAGCTGGTAAAGAATCTGCCTGCATGAGGGAGGCCTGCGTTTGATCCCCGGGTTGAGAAGATCCCCTGGAGGAGGGCATGGCAACCCAGTGTTCTTGCCTGGAGAATCCCCATGGACAGAGGAACCTGGCAGGCTACAGTCCTTGGGGTCACAAGAGTTGGACACAACTTAGCGACTAAACCACCATGATACTTGGATTGTAGAAGACCAAATCACTTGCATCCATGTCCCATTAAGAGTTTTAGATTGTTTACTACTTTGAGACTGAAAGTATCTTGTCTTGTTTAGCTGTGCATCCCACACAACAATCAGTGCATCTTAGGGCAAAGTTGGGACTTAATCAGTGTTTATGAGTAAGACTAGCTATCAGAACATTTATGGACACAATTCTAAGAATAATTGTTAAGAACTTCTTTATCAAAATGTAATACTTTGGGAAAATAATTAAGATATTTCCCTGATAATAAAAGATGTGATTCTCATATTGAGAGGAAGGAGACAGAAATTACATACAGCTAGATCGGAGAGGGCAACGGCACCCTACTCCAGTACTCTTGCCTGGAAAATCCCATGGACGGAGGAGCCTGGAAGGCTGCAGTCCATGGGGTCGCAGAGGGTCGGACACAACTGAGCGACTTCATTTTCACTTTTCACTTTCACGCATTGGAGAGGGAAATGGCAACCCACTCCAGTGTTCTTGCCTGGAGAATCCCAGGGATGGGGAAGCCTGGTGGGCTGCCGTCTATGGGGTCGCACAGAATCAGACACGACTGAAGTGACTTAGCAGCAGCAGCAGATGGAGTTTATAACATATTTAAATCTGGGTTTGTTTGTTTGTTTTAAGAAATTTGGCTAGTTATAAAACCTTCTTGAGACTTAACCATATTTAAGGCATGATTCTCCTTTCTTATTGTATTTATACCTTTTGTTCCAAAATTATTGAATGAGAAAACTTCCTGTCCTTCACTCTACTTGTTACCATTTCTGGGAACACTGTCTCTGAATGCAGGACATACAGGAATGACATCTCAATGCTGGATGTGCTGATTCACTGGTGCTAATATGTCATTTTCAGAAGCGTTCCCTCTCACAGATATTTCAGCATAGCAGATTCATGGGTCAAAGGGTAAAAGCAGGTTACCTATGGGTAGAAGCAGATAATGGGCATTTTATTACCCAGACATCTCTCATTTTAAAGCTGCTATTCTCAAGGATTAGACAGATGACCTCCAGTCACGATTTTGATTCCATAAATTGAAATTGGTTGTAATACTGTTCATTGCTCATGTGTGATTATGCATGAAGTTAATGTTATGGGATTTTCTGTCTAAGGTGATTTCTTAACCTTTTCTCTGCCTCACTCCCCTTAAGTCCACTGTATTCAAGTTCCCTCAGGAATATGCTACATTCCATGAACTCTTGAATAAAAACAAAGAGCCTATTTAAGAAAATAGCTTATATTTCTTTATTGTTAAGATTCAGAACTCTCAAATCGAATATTATTTTTACAGTTAGGCACCTGGCTAGGTGGTACATATGGTCCCAACCTGGAAAGAGCTAGTTACAACAATGATGATGGTACTTACTATTATAACAGCAAACCCTTCTATAGTTCATACTTTCTGCTCTTTATTGTCCTAAGTGTTCAAATATATTAATTCATATAAGAAATTTCCACTGTTTGGGGTGAAATACAACAAGTGCACAAGTAATTAAAACATAGTTTTACATTGCATATATAAAAACATGTATAGAAATGCCATGTGAACTTGGCAGGACCACCACCAAGCCACTATAATCAAGAAAGCTTGCAACAGGTTGCTCACTGGATGCCTTCTATAGGGCGCCACTGTGCTAGGTATATTGGAAGCCTCCAAGAAGAACATGAGACTGACCTATGCCACCGAGAAGTTCAGGAAACAAGACCCACACAGAACAAAGAGAGAACTAAAAAAGATAACTTTATTTTAAAATACCTTATATTTTTATATTTTTGTATTTTTTTAAGTGACTTCCCTGTAGCTCAAAAGGTAAAGAATCTGCCTGCCATACAGGAGACCCGGGTTCTATCCCTGGGTTGGGAAGATCCCCTGGAGAAGGGAATGGCAACCCACTGCAGTATTCTTGTCTGGAGAATCCCATGGACGGAGGAGCCTGGCGGGCTACAGTCCATGGGGTCGTAGAGTCAAACACGACTGAGCAAAGAACATGAGGCTGACCTATGCCACCAAGAAGTTCAGAAAACAAGACTCACACAGAACAAATAGAGAACCAAAGAATATAACTTTATTTTTAAATACCTTATATATTTTTTTTATTTTTAAAGGATTCCCATATGTCTTACTCTATTTATTCCTCTCCTCAAGCTTACAAAAATAGATATGGTTATTATTTTTTATTGAACTGAAACTGAAGAATGAATCTTCATTTTTCATTCTAACTTAAATCAGATCCCCTTTTAAAAGGGAGGTGGGAGGGGGGTTCAGGATGGGGAATACATGTACACCCATGGAGGATTCATGTTAATGTATGTCAAAACAAATACATTATTGTAAAGTAAAAAAATTATTAATTAAAAAAATAGAAGACCCCAACAACTACTAAATGTAGCCAACGTTTATTGATTACTATTAATCAAGTGCTTAAATCCAAAACAGTACTGTGACATAGGCATACTACCAGGAAACTAAATTTTAAAGAAGTTATGCAATTTGTCCAAAGTAGTATAGCTTTTGGTAGCAGAACTGACATTGATTCAGGCTGAATTACTTGAGAAGCCTCCCTCATGATCAGTCTGCAATTCCATATGTTGGTCCTGTCTAAATATAAACGAAGACAGAGAACAATGAACCTACATTCACCCAGTGAAAAGAATGACTTTGTTGCTGGAACAAAGTTGTGAACATGGAGGAAAGCCTATTATTTCAAACGATGAAATGGTTCCTAAAACTATGTCTTGTACCTAATACTCATCACTCAGTTAAGTTCAGTTCAGTCACTCAGTCATGTCTGACTCTTTGGGACCCCATGGAACATAGCATGCCAGGCCTCCCTGTCCATCACCAACTCCTGGAGTTTACCCAAACTCATGTCCATCGAGTAGGTGATGCCATCCAACCATCTCATCCTCTGTCATCCCCTTCTCCTCCTGCCTTCAATCTTTCCCAGCATCATGGTATTTTCATATGAGTCAGTTCTTCACATCAGGTGGCCAAAGTATTGGAGTTTCAGCTTCAACATCAGTCCTTCCAATGAACACTCAGGACTGATCTCCTTTAGAATGGACTGGTTGGATCTCCTTGCAGTACAAGGGACTCTCAAGAGTCTTTGCCAACAACACAGTTCAAAGCATCAATTCTTTGGTGCTCAGCTTTCTTTATAGTCCAACTCTTACATCCATACATGACTACTGGAAAAACCATAGCTTTGACTAGCTGGACCTTGGTTGGCAAAGTAATGTCTCTGCTTTGTAATATGCTGTCTAGGTTGGTCAAAACTTTCCTTCCAAGGAGTAAGCTAGTCTTTTTATCATGGCTGCAATCACCATCTGCAGGGATTTTGGAGCCCCAAAAAATAAAGTCAATCACTGTTTCCCCATTTATTGCCATAAAGTGACGGGACAAGATTCCATGATCTTAGTTTTCTGAATGTTGACCTTTAAACCAACTTTTTCACTCTCCTCTTTCACTTTCATCAAGAGCCTCTTTAGTTTTTCTTCACTTTCTGCCATAAGGGTAGTGTCATCTGCATATCTGAGGTTATTGATATTTCTCCCAGGAATCTTGATTCCAGCTTGTGCTTCTTCCAGCCCAGCATTTCTCATGATGTACTCTGCATATAAGTTAAATAAGCAGGGTGACAATATACAGCTTTGACATACTCCATTTCCTAGTTGGAAACAGTCTGTTGTTCCATGTCCAGTTCTAACTGTTGCTTCCTGACCTGCATATAGGTTTCTCAAGAGGCAGGTCAGGTGGTCTGGTATTCCCATCTCTTTCAGAATTTCCCACAGTTTATTGTGATCCACACAGTCAAGGACTTTGGCATAGTCAATAAAGCTTAAATAGATGTTTTTCTGAAACTCTCTTGCTTTTTCGATGATCTGGTGGATATTGGCAATTTGGTCTCTGGTTCCTCTGCCTTCTCTAAAACCAGCTTGAACATCTGGAAGTTCATGGGTCACATATTGCTGAAGCCTGGCTTGGAGAATTTTGAGCATTACTTCTCTAGCGTGCAGATGAGTGCAACTGTTCAGTAGTTTAAGCTTTTTTTGGCATTGCCTTTCTTTGGGATTGGAATGAAAACTGACCTTTTCCAGTTCTGTGGCCACTGCTGAGTTTTCTGAATTTGCTGGCATATCGATTGCAGCGCTTTCATAGCATCATCTTTTAGGATTTGAAATATCTCAACTGGAATTCCATTACCTCCACTAGCTTTGTTCATAGTGTTGCTTCCTGGGGCACTCGACTTCACATTCCAGGATGTCTGGCTCTAGGTTAGTGGTCACAGCATTGTGATTATCTGGGTCCTGAAGATATTTTTTTTACTTCTGTATATTCTTGCCACCTCTTCTTAATATCCTCTGCTTCTGTCAGGTGCATATTTTCTGTTATTTACTGAGCCCATCTTCGCATGAAATGTTCCCTTGGCATCTCTAATTTTCTTCAAGAGAAATGTAGTATTTCCCATTCTGTTGTTTTCCTCTATTTCTTTGCACTGATCACTGAGGAAGGCTTTCTTATCACTTCTTGCTATTCTTTGGAACTCTGCATTCAGATGCTTATATCTTTCCTTTTCTCCCTTGCTTCTCACTTCTCTTCTTTTTACAGCTATATATAAGGCCTACTTAGACAACTATTTTGCTTTTTTTCATTTCTTTTCCTTGGTGATGGTCTCAATCCCAGTCTCTGTACAATGTCATGAACCTCCGTCCATAGTTCATCAGGCACTCTGTCTATCAGATCTTGTTCCTTAAATCTATTTCTCACTTCCACTGTATAATCATAAGGAATTTGTTTTAGGTCATACCTGAATGGTCTAGTGATCTTACCAACTTTCTCAATTTAAGTCTGAATTTGGCAATAAGGAGTTCATGATCTGAGCCATAGTCAGCTCCCGGTCTTGTTTTTGCTGACTGTATAGAGCTTCTCCATCTTTGACTGCAAAGAATATAATCAATCTGATTTTGGTGTTGGCCATCTGTTGATGTCCATGTGTAGAGTCTTCTTTTGTGTTGTTGGAAGAGGGTGTTTGCTATGACCAGTGTGTTATCTTGGCAAAACTCTTATCAGCCTTTGCCCTGCTTCACTCTGTACTTCAAGGCCAAATTTGCCTGTTACTCCAAGTGTTTCTTGACTTCCTACTTTTGCATTTCAGTCCCCTATAATGAAAAGGACACCTTTTTGTGTGTCAGTTCTAAAAGTTCTTGTAGGTCTTCATAGAACCGTTCAAACTTCAGCTTCCTTAGAATTACTGGCCAGGGCATAGATTTGGATTACTGTGATATTGAATGCTTTGCCTTGGAAATGAACAGAGATCATTCTATCGTTTTGAGATTGCATCCAAGTACTGCATTTCAGACTCTTTTGTTGACTATGATGGCTATTCCATTTCTTCTGAGGGATTCCTGCCCGCAGTAGTAGATATAATGGTCATCTGAGTTAAATTCACTCATCCCAGTCCATTTTCGTTTGGTGATTCCTAAAATGTCGACATTCACTCTTGCCATCTCCTGTTTGACCACTTCCAATTTGCCTTGTTTCATGGACCTAACATTCCAGGTTCCTATGCAATATTGCTCTTTACAGCATTGGACCTTGCTTCTATCACCAGTCACATTCACAACTGGGTATTGTTTTTGCTTTGACTCCATCTCTTCATTCTTTCTGGAGTTCTTTCTCCACTTATCTCCAGTAACATATTGGGCACCTACCGACCTGGGGAGTTCATCTTTCAGTGTCCTTTTTGTCTTTTCATACATATCTCTTTGTCTGTTCATGGGGTTCTCAAGGCAAGAATACGGAAGTGGTTTGCCATTCCCTTCTCCAGTGGACCACGTTTTGTCAGAACTGTCCACCATGACCCATCCATCTTGGGTGGCCCAACATGGCATGGCTTAGTTTCATTGAGTTAGACATGGTTGTGGTCCATCTAATTTGATTGGTTAATTTTCTGTGATTGTGGTTTCAGTCTGTCTGCCCTCTGATGCCCTCTCTCAGCGCCTACCATCTTACTTGGGTTTCTCTTACCTTGGACATGGGGTATCTCTTCACGGCTGCTCCAGTGCCGTGCAGCCACTGCTCTCCACTCATCATCTAACAGATCATTTTAGGTTAAATATCCTTTTCTTTCAGAAACTTTCTTTGTGTAACTATGTCAATTGTCACCATTATGAGCAAAGAACCTTGAATATCAAGCATTTTATATGCTATATGGCATTTTTTTTTAAAATCAAAAGGCTAGACTTTGTATCAAAAACAAATGAGAAGACTGGCCTAAAGATTATCAGCCAATGGGTTTTTTAGCATATTTTGATGATTCATCTGAGTGATTTTTCAACAGATTTTTATTGCTTAAGTAAATAGGAAAATCATCACAATTTTGAAGGTCTGTCAACAACATGTTTTAAATTCACATTTTAACTGCCCATCAACATTATTTAAAACTGGATTTTGTGCAGGAAAATAAGGTGATTGAAGTAGTATGTGGCTTGTTAGGTAGCATTGCAAAAATGAATAAAATTTAGAACATGTGTTATTGTGGAATGCAGAAAAATTAATATAATTCTGAAGTATAATTTCTTCTTGTATGAAATGGGTACAGTAATAATATTTACCTTATAGATTCACAATGTTTATATTTTTATTAAATGAAAAAGTTTAATTAAAGCAACTTGGAATTACTGCCTATAGTAAGCATATGAAACATGGTACTTTTATTATACTACTCCTTATAGAATAAAGTTTTATGCTTCTATATAATCTTACATGACAAACTTAGCAATTAATCTTGTGAAGATATTATAAGTTCCCAATAATATCAAAATAAATAAATAGTCTCATGGAAATGGATGTTGGTTTACAATTTATTAATTTAAAATGAAAAATCTAACTGTCGTGAGAACTACACTATTTATGTCACCATGGTCTGTAAATGATAGTTGAAAACAATTTGTTAATATATCCATTCCAAATAGGGAAAGTAGTATGTGAAAGCTGCATATTATCACCCTGCTTATTTAACTTATATGCAGAGTACATCATGTGAAATGCTGGGCTGGATGAAGCACAAGCTGGAATCAAGATTGCAGGGAGAAATATCAATAACCTCAAATATGCAGATGACACCACCCTAATGGCAGAAAGTGAAGAAGAACTGAAGAGCCCCTTGATGAAAGTGAAAGAGGAGAGTGAAAAAGTTGGCTTAAAGCTCAACATTCAGAAAACGAAGATCATGGCACCTGGTCCCACTTCTTGGCAAATAGATGGGGAAACAATGAAAACAATGAGAGACTTTATTTTGGGGGGCTCCAAAATCACTGCAGATGGTGACTGAAGCCATGAAATTAAAAGACACTTAGTCCTTGGAAGGAAAGTTATGACCACCCTAGACAGCATATTACAAAGCAGAGACATTACTTTGCCAACAACAGTCCGTCTAGTCAAAGCTGTGGTTTTTCCTGTGGTCATGTATGGATGTGAGAGTTGGACTATAAAGAAAGCTGAGCACTGAAGAATTGATGCTTTTGAACACTGGTGTTGTAGAAGACTCTTGAGAATCCCTTGGACAGCAAGGAGATCCAACCAGTCAATCCTAAATGAAATCAGTCCTGAATATGCATTGGAAGGACTGATGATGAAGTTGAAACTCCAATTCTTTGACCACCTGATGTGAATAACTGACTTATTTGAAAAGACCTTGATGCTGGGAAAGATTGAAGGCAGGAGGAGAAGGGGACGACAGAGGATGAGATGGTTGGATAGCATCACTGACTTGATGGATACGTGTTTGAGTAAACTTGGGAGTTGGTGATGGACAGGGAGGCCTAGCGTGCTGCAGTCCATGGGGTTGCAAAGAGTCAGACATGACTGAGTGACTGAACTGAACTGAAATAGCAAATCATTTTTTGATGGGCAGGAATTGACTGTCACCATATCCCCTGCAAGTAGTCCAATGATTAGCATGGATGTATATTTTTTGAAAAAATTAGTAAAATGGTTTTAATGTAATTCAGATAAAAGTAAACTGTCATCTGGACTGTGTTAGATCAGTGTTGCATTCAAAATAACTGCTAGTTCAGTATCCAGAAAAATAATTTAAATTTTACAGTGTACAGTTGTAAACATTATACAACATAATATCAAAATATTTTCTTTTCATTTGATAATTACAAAAGAAATTATCTCTTTATTACCACCTCATCATAAATTCTTCCTCAAACTCCTAACTTTAATGTTTTCTTTTCATTATTGTCCTACTTTTTAACTCTCATACCATTCTCTTACCTTCTTATTTTCTTTAAAGAGCTGCTCTTTAATATTTTTTAATAGGAAAGAATTCTATAATGCTTATTTTCTGTCTCTTTTAAATAACTCTTGTCTGCTACAATCCACAGAGCCATTTGCATTTTTGCCATCCAAAAGTCCTCGAAGCCAGGATGTTCACTCTCTTACTTCCCTACTCCCTCATCCCCATTTTCTTCCTCCTCCTCCAGGATGGAATTGGGTTCTTCCCAGATGTGGATGGAGAAATTGTACAATTCATCTTGCTGGGTTTTATCATGGCATAATCCAACCAAAACATACATTAGGGAATTTGAATTCTTAGAGCAGGAAACATATCTGAAACCAGATATAATGCTTTCTAAATTCATTAGAACTGATTCTTCTGCAAGAGAAGGTAAAAAGAATGCAATAGGATTTTTTTTATCATGAATGAAATTGGCTACTAATCATATTTCTTTTTATAACAAATAAAACAGGGACTTCTATGTTCTAACCCACAAAATTTCTAGGAAGTCCCAATTTGTAATTCAGTCATTCTTATATGATCTGGGGGTTTCTTAGAACAGTATGAGATTATCATCCCATTAATGACAATAATTCTTTTGTGATAAATTCTGTCCCCCAGTAAAAAACAAACAAATCAGTGATGCAGTTCCTAACTCAAAATGGTCCTGAGCTTGTTATTTCATTGATTTTGAGCATCAGCATTTATTCTTGTCTATTAAAACCTTGATTGTTGACATCTGGTATAAGGAGAGTGAGTTGGGTCTACATTCATTATGGGTCCCTGAGAACTTGGACATTTCAAATGAATGATTCTCACTGATATTTCATTCTATAAGAGTCTCTGTGAGAGCAACTTTCTTTTCACCCTCTCTAACTGACTTTAATAATATTTTATATTTAAGTGTTCCCTTGCTACTGGCCACTTCTAAGCTCCATTAAAATAATTGGCCATCCAATTCTCTTTCTTGCCTAAATTTTTTAGTTTTTTTTTTTTTTTTTAATTTTTCTCTTGTTTTAGTTCTCAGAACAGTGCTCATTACTGTAGCTAACCTGTTACAAATCCTTAACATATAAATAACTTGCAACAGTAATTTCATTTTGAAATGCAGTTGTAAATATTATATAAGAGTCCCAGAAATTTTCCTTTATGAAGCATACTTTTCCTGGGTGGTCAGGTTGTCCAGCAGAGAAACAGAGGTCTTTGGGAATTTGAGTAAATAATGAATATTCTAGTGCTATAAGTGCAAACTTTCACTTGTCCACATATTTCAAAATACCTGCTCCTTTAACCACTCTAGTAACATTTTACAATCAAAGTTTTTTTTTTTTTTAATTTATAGAAATGTGTCTTTGTACTTTTTTTAAATCTTGTACAAGGTGACAGTGTGACCTATAGTTGTAAAGGCTACATAATCTGTTTTTTTCTCAGTGAAAGTCTATTTCCATAGCTCTAGAATTATCCAGGAAAAATGAGTAAAATGCCTTGAATTAGACTGACTATAACTGATATTTACCTTTCTTAGGAAAAATGGGACTCAGTGGACGATAGGTTAGAGATTTTCAATTTCTAATTGAAAATTATACAGCATATTCTCATGAATTTTCTCAATTAGGTGCCTTCATATTTTGTTGATGTTGTTCAGTTGCTATATTGTGTCTGACTCTTTTGACTCCAGGGACTGCAGCATGCCAGGCTCCTCTGTCTTTCACTATCTCCTGGAGTTTGCTCAAATTAATGATTGTTGAATCAGAGATGCTATCTAACCATCTCATTCTCTGCCACCTCCTCTCCTTTTGTCTTCAACCTTTCCCAGAATCAGTCTTTTCCAATAACTCAGCTCTTTGTATCAGATGGTCAAAGTACTGGAGCTTCAACTTTAGCAACAGTCCTTTCAATAAACATTCAGGGTTGATTTCTTTCAGAATTGATTGGTTTGATCTCCATAAAGTCCAGGGATAAAGGAAAACAATAGAATAGGAAAGCCTATAGATCCCTTTAAGAAAATTGGAGATATCAAGGAAACATTTTATGCAATGACGTGTCGGGAACTGTGTTAGGCATTACTGACAAAATGGAGGCATGGCCCCAACTCCCTCTCTTTGTTCTGCAGGCATAGACCCGGGATGAAGGAGCTAGGCCTTGTGATTCTGACTTGTTTTTTCTTCTCCTCGGCTGAGTTGACTGAAAAGGAATATTAAGGTGCTTATTCTTGAGAGGAGCATGAGAAGGAGCAAAGCCTTCTGCAGCTGTGCTCAGAAAATAATTCATAAAGTTAGTCATTGACGTTTGTTCAAGAACTTTTACAAAAGAATGTTCCAGGATTAGCACATAGGCTGCAGCTTGAGGCCATGGGAGGGATTGCTATCTGAAGCTTATTTGTGAGGAAAATGTTTATGGCAAAGGAGTTTACTGAATTTAGGGCTTATAAATAATTAAAATAGTTAGAAGTTGAAGATTTAAGGAATGTTGTAATGTTAGCATATTTTACTACAGCTTATAGAGGTTAGGAATTTTAGAGATACTATAGCTAGAAGCCTTTTTAAGAGATAGTAAGCTCAGGATGTTAGAGCAAACAGGATTTAGAAAGAAATAAACTGAGGAATGTAGCATGAGTTACAGTGTAATCACAAGTTAATGATAGGACATATAAGAGGAAGTAGAATAGATAGTAAAGCTGATTCCGAGAGAATCACTGAAGCAGGAACTCATTGTTTGAATCATTGTTTGAAGGGCAACAATGATTTATGGAGATAATAAATCTATGTGAGGGAGAACTGAAAATGTCAAACCTCTGACCTAATGTTTTTGTAAAAATATAAAAGAAAATCTTAAACTTGAGATAAATAGGCAATCCAAGAAAACTGAGAGGCTGTCTCGTTTCTTGCCGACACCACTCACCCCTTCAGGTTGAATCCCTGGCTGCTGGAGCTGGACTCTAGCAATGATGGGAATGATAAAAGACAGAAATGTAAGGACCTAACAGAAGCAGAAGACATTAAGAAAGGTGGCAAGAATATACAGAAGAACTATAGAAGAAAGGTCTTAATGATCCAGATAACCACAATGATGTGTTTACTCACCCAGAGCCAGACATTCTGGAGTGTGAAGTCTAGCTGAGCCATTTAAAAATCTTAAAAATGAAGCTGTTAAAGCACTGCATTCAGTATGTCAGCAAATTTGGAAAACTCAGCAGTGGCCACAGGGCTGGAAAAGGTCACTTTTCATTCCAATACCAAAGAAGAGCAATGCCAAAGAATGTCCAAACTACAGTACGATTGTGCTCATTTCACATGTTAGCAAAGTTTTTCTCAAAATCCTTCAAACTAGGCTTCAGCAGTACATGAACTGAGAACTTCCAGATGTACAAGCTGGGCTTCAAAGAGGCAGAGGAACCAGAGATCAAATTGCTAACATTTGTTGGATCATGGAGAAAGCAAGAGAATTCCATACAAATATCTGCTTTACTGACTATGCTAAAACTTTTGACTATGTGGGTCACAATAAACTGTGAGAATTTCTTAAAGAAATGGGAGTACCAGGTCACCTTACCTGTCTCCTGAGAAACCTGTATGTGGGTCAATAAAGCAACAGTTAGAACCAGATATGGAATAACTGAGTGGTTCAAAATTGTAAAACAAGGCTATATATGTATATTGTCACCCTGCTTATTTAACTTCTATGCATAGTACATCATGAGAAATGCTAGCAGGATGAATCACTAGCTGGAATCAAGATTGCCAGGAGAAATACAACAACCTCAGATATGTAGGTTATACTACTCTAAAGGCAGAAAATGAAGAGGAACTTAAAGAATCTCTTGAATGGGGGTGAAAGAGGAGAGTGCAAAAGCTGACCTGAAACTCAACATTAAAAATGTTAAGATCATGTCATCTGATCCCATCTGTTCATGCCAAACAGAAGGGGAAAAAGTGGAAGCAGCAATAGATTTTCTTTTGGGGGGCTCCAAAATCACTGCAGATGGTGATTGCAGCCATGAAATTAAAAAACACTTACACCTTGTAAGGAAAGTTATGACCAACCTAGATAGCATATTCAAAAGCAGAGACATTACTTTGCCAACATAGGTCTGTCTAGTCAAGGCTATGGTTTTTCCAGTGGTCATGTATGGATGTGAGAGTTGGACTGTGAAGAAAGCTGAGCACCGAAGAATTGATGCTTTTGAACTGTGGTGTTGGAGAAGACTCTTAAGAGTCCCTTGGACTGCAAGGAGATCCAACCAGTCCATCCTAAAGGAGACCAGTCCTGGGTGTTCTGTTGAGGCTGAAACTCCAATACTTTGGCCACCTCATGCGAAGAGTTGACTCATTGGAAAAGACCCTGATGCTGGGAGGGATTGGGGGCAGGAGGAGAAGGGGACGACAGAGGATGAGATGGCAGAATGGCATCACCAACTCGATGCACATGAGTTTGGATGAACTCCAGGTGTTGGTGATGAAAAGGGAGGCCTGGCATGCTGTGATTCATGGGATCACAAAGAGTCCAACATGACTGAGCGACTGAACTGACTGAATGGCAATTATAAAGTCTGAACAAATATCTTTAAAAAAAAAAAAAACTCTTTATAGATACTAGAGAGTAACCCATGGAAGATAGAAACAGGAAGACATAAATCTTTGGAAGAAGATGAACATACTGATTGAATTGCATGTTTGGTTAACTTTTCTATTAAAGGCATATTTCAATTCTTTTCTTACATGGAAAATTTACCTCTAACATAATACAGAGCTTTGTGAGATAAGAGTCATAGTCTGGAATTCCAGAGCCAATATAAATTAAGGTAAAAATCTTGACCATTCTAGGATAAATGGAAGTTTTCTATATTTTGATTTTGCCAGAGGTTATATGGGAGTATACCTTTGTCAAAACTCATTAAACTGTACTCAGAATCTACATTTTGTGAGTTGTACCTCAATAAAAAGATTTCTGCAAAAAATATTTAAAAATAAGTATTACAATTCTATATCCAAGTCTTCCAAGGGGATTCAAATAATAACAAAACAACATTAAGAAATCTTTTCCACTTGTCCATATCCCAGCTTCTCAGAGCATCTGGTTAAAAAAAAAACACCAAAAACCTCATTTTCCAAGATTTTTCTGGGTCAAAATTCCATTGTATACCCTTATACCCCTCTTTTAAAAACTCTTGTCCAGCATTCCTACTTTTATGATTTTTTTTTTCTCGGTGAGAAGCTCTGTAATCTTTCTCATGGTAATTAGTCTTCTGGAATCTTTTCATTCTGAAGCTCTGTTTTTTAGCACAGCAAAAGCCCACACTTATAATTTTGCTCAAACAGCCAAGAAATTTTAATCCATGGAAAATCAGGTCAGAAGAATGATTTGAATGTTCCGTTCAGGTGCAGATAAAACAGACTCAAAATGGTACTTTGTGAAACATTTTGTCAGAATAAAAGATGTTTAATGAATATAATAGTTAATAGCATTAGGATCAGAACATCCACAGGAGGAGTTAAGACTGAAAAGATTCTGAGAGAGTACCCAAAGCTTTCTCTGGCATCTTAGACAAGATGTGACTGAGCACCTCTGATATTTATCTTCATGACTCTAATTTCTTTCAAGGCCATGACCAAAACACCTTTTTGAAAATGGTTCTTATTTTATTTTATTATCATGTTCTGAGTGTTTGTTTTGTATCATTTCCCTCAGGTCTATCACCAGCCTATGCAATGATGACAAGGAAAGAAAAAAAAATGTTTTCCTTGGAAGATGTAGCCCAGCAAGGGCATGGTTTGGTGAACAGTGATATTGCGAGAGTAAGCGCAATCCTGTATCCAGGCAGAAGGTATCATGGATTATGTGCTAAATTTCACCGCCCCCCACCCCCAACCGCCATGTTCTTTCATCAAGGTCTTTTGTGTACAAACTACACATTCATAGTGACTCTGTCTTTTCTCTTTTAAGAGCATGACTTTTTCCTTCTATCTTGATGCTAACACAGTTCTTTATACCTCTGTATTAATTTGAGAAATAACCTAGTGAAGGTGGATTATTTCTGTTTGCTCAAATTAATGGCTCTACTGTTGGTTGAAAACACACATGTATATGTCCTCTTGGCTTCTTTATTTCCCTGAGGCTGAATGAAATTCATGTCCATGTGTCACATGGATCTTTCCCCTTACTATTTGGCCTTTCTTGACTAAGTTGTGGGTGCTTTGAGAATGGTGCTCTCTGGTGGTCTAGTGGTTAGGATTCGGTGCTCTCCCCACAGCAGCCCGGGGTTCAATTCCCGATCAGGGAAGCCTTTCTTCTCTACTTCACTTTCACTCACTTTATATTTGGACTTCCCTGGTAAAAGCGTCTGCCTACAATGCGGGAGACCCAGGTTCAATCCCTGGGTCAGAAAGATCCCCTGGAGAAGGAAATAGCAACCAGTATTCTTGCCTGGAAAATCCCATGACGGAGGATCCTGGTAGGCTACAGTTCATGGGGTCACAAAGAGTCGGACACAACTGAGTGACTTCACTTTTTCACTTTCAGAATGGGAGATCCAAGTTTCTCCCTTTCTTTGTCTCCGAGGACTGAGTAAGAGTTTAAATGCTCTCATGCATCACCTTTTCCTAAAATAACATTGTCTTGATTTTAAGTGATATTTAAAATACTATGATTTTTAGATCTAATTTCATTGTTTTGTACTTTAAACAATTTTTCTATGTAAACATTTTCTTCTGTCTTAAAGACTATGAACTCATTGTTAGAATTAAGTGTTGCCTGCATGCTCAGTCACTTCAGTTGTATCTGACTCTTTCCGACCCCACGGACTGTAGCCCACCAGGCTCTTCTGTCCATGGGATTCTCCGGGAAAGAATTCTGGAGTGGGTTGCCATTTCCTCCTCCTGGGGATCTTCCTGACCCAAGAATTGAACCCTGCATCTCCTGTGACTCCTGCATTATAGGCAGATTCTTTCCCACTGAACTACCAGGAAAGCTCAAATGTCACCTAATTATACACAACTTTAGTTTGAAAAATAAAAATCTCAAGAAGTTTAATGCCATTAAAATCAAAGATGGAGGGCTGCCTATGTGAGTTCCTACATGTTAAACCTGGTAATGCTTCAAATGTGGGGCAGGGATTTATCTTTGGGTGGTGCTGCTGGGGTGGATGAGGCAGCAATGCCCTGGATATGCCCTGGGTTCCTGTTCTGGTTCTGCTGCTGCACCAGACCAGGTCTGTCAATGGTGCAGGTTTGGTGGTAAGGGTTGGGTCTCTGCCCTTGCTCTGCTGCTGTGGCCAGTGGGACCCTTTGCACCCTTGGTGAGGATCATGGAATGTTTCTTCTAGCTAGGTTTCTGATTGGCTGTCTCTTTCCTGGCCTTTTTACCAAACAGAGCAGGGTTTTTTGTTTCTCTGTTTTTGTCTACACATTTTAGTGCCTCCACATTGTGGGCCTCTTTGCTGCCCAGTTGAGTATCTATGGTGATGGAAAGAAAACCCAGGAAACTCAGGGCTGTGAGGTCACCTTTTCTTCACAGAGTTCTGAGTCCGTTTATGATTATGGAATTATTTCAGGACACAGAAGTACTAAGAGGAGAGGATCCAGGAAAAGTGAGTCCATGACATCTCACAACAAGAGGGTTTTTAAATAAAGTTCAGTTTACAATACAGAGCTGAGTGATTCCAGGGACTCTGGGTGTCTTCCATCATGGCCATTTCTTCATTGCCCATGTTTTATCAGTGATTTATTTCTAAAAAGTTAGTCCTTGTGAATCTTTGTTTATTAAGATATTCCAAGCCTTTTAATCTAATTACAGAATATTTTGATAGCCTAATTTCATTCTTCTCTGCTACAGCTGTCCATATGTATAGTAATATTTATGCAAGATATATTTCATTATCCCATTTAAGCAAACATTGTGATAATTATGTGCTTCATAATTAAATGTCTTCTTAACTAAGCCTTGGCAGTTATAATAAATTCAGCTGAGTGATTGCTTCTAGGATGGGTAAATATGTAGGAGAGGACCATTTGGCTTTGTTTATTAATATATCAGATAAGCTGCCTTTTGACATCCTAATAGAGACAGTATTTCTCTTTTGCTTTAAAAATGAGTCATTTAGCCTTCTACGGCATAAAAGATTACATTGACTTTGAGCTGACCTAGGTAGCAAAAGATGAACATATTTGCTTTGTAAATTTGATCAAGTTTGAGGGCAAATTTTACTTACAGCACAAATGACTTTAATAATATTGAAGCTAATGAGGTTTGCCTTCAAGCTTTGCCAAATCTTTAGAGTCAACTTTTAGCAATGAAGTTTTCTAACTATAAAACACCTTTGGATACAAATGTCAGCTGCAGATAAAGCACAGCTGCCAGAAGAGTTTGCCACTAAAAGAGTTTGACTCAGTCATTATATTTCCAGTGATTAATACGTATTAGTTTTATTTATGTGCACACATATGCAAATGTGTATATATAGACATATGTGTGTCAATATTTTTGATTTTATTCTTGTACTTTAGATTTCAATTTTCTATTTTGAGTGTATTTTTATTTTTTATTTATTTATTTTTTTAAATTTAAATTTATTTATTTTAATTGGAGGCTAATTACTTTACAATATTGTATTGGTTTTGCCATACATCAACATGAATCCACCATGGGTTTTTTTATAAATAGAAAAAAAAAGTATTATTTTAATGCATAAGACAGAATATTTGAGACTTGTGGAGGTATATCAGTTGTGGAAACACGAAGTACAGAATCTTACTTAGTGATATTTAAATATAATCATTTCTTTTTGGAAAGGGCAACTCTAATGTCATTAAGCACTTTAAAAAATCCCAGCAAATCGAATTAAACACTATCTTCTCTCTAACCAGAATTCTTAGATAGTACCTTAGTAGAATTTTTTTTTTTTTTTAATGTGTACTAGGAAATTTGTACGGGGATTTGTCTATAGTGGCACTCCTGCAAATACAAGTATCTGGACACTACCCAAATTACTGTCAATAGAAAAATAAGTAGATCACCTCCAGGACACATTATTGTGCAGTGGCAAAGATGAATTCACTTTAGCTAAATTCAGCCAGAGAATGATGAAAAGTGAAAAGAGCAAGTCATGGATTTTATATGAATCCGTTTATACAATGTTTAATATATACACCACAAAATATATCATTTAAAATACTAATCTATGCAGTTAAAAATATTCAGAAGTCAGAGAATGATAAACAAAAGATTTAATATAATGGTTAATGGAGAGAAAAGGAGAAGAAACTAGATTAAGAATCAGGGAAGTTTACACAAGAGAATACACATGTAAAGTAATTTTCTCCCTTAAATTGATGCATGTTCCTGTATTGCTAGCCTTGTACTTTACACATAAGTTGTAAGCAGTTTTTGTTTGCTTAATATTTATAAATATTTATATAAAAATCTTAAATAATTAAAACAATAGGATCTGTGGGCATATACTAATTGGGTAAGATGTAGTATTGTTTAAATATATATTTTTACAATTTTGACCCCAAAGCCTTAACTGTTATTATTTTCATTTTTATTTTCCACTGTTTTAGAAGATATTTTTGAGTAATTAAAAAAAATGTTTTGATAGTGACTTTGGGATTCAAGTTCTATTATATGGTAGTACAAAAATGCAAACATATTTGCCCTTGAAAATTTATCAATATATTTCTTTTAGGTTAATACATGGTCACATTTCCTATATTTTTCCATGAGGCTATTATTATGGGAGTACAAAATATATTTTATATACTTGTTAAATCAAATTTTATTATATTTCCAGATAATCTCCTTTTATACTTAATTTTGAAATCAATTAATGCTCAGTGAAATATTCTAAGACTTCTACATTTATGATTTTTTTAGTTGCTTTTCATATCTAGCACTTTTAGATATTTATATATTTTATTAATATATGCATAAAATTCATGACTGTTACAGCATCCTCTTGTATCTTACCATTTGTCCTTCTTTTATGTTTAATAATTTGATCTTAATTCTAAGGCAGCTGTCAGTTATAGACACCATTTATACTTTTCCTGCTTATTTCTGTTTGTTCCTATTTATTTTTGCTGCTGCTAAGTCACTTCAGTTGTGTCCAACTCTGTGCAGACAGACGGATAGATGGCAGCCCACCATGCTCCTCTGTGCCTGGGATTCTCCAGGCAAGAATACTGGAGCGGGTTGCCATTTCCTTCTCCAATGCATGCATGCATGCTAAGTCGCTTCAGTCGTGTCCGACTCTGAGACCCTATGGACAGCAGGCCCCCAGGCTCCTCTGTCCACAGGATTCTCCAGGCAAGAATACTGGAGTGGGTTGCCATTTCCTTCTCCTATTTATTTTTACCATTTATAGATCAGTTGCAGTTCAGTTCAGTCCCTCAGTCTTGTCTGATTCATTGTGACCCCATGGACTGCAGCATACCAGGCCTTCCTGTCCATTGCCAACTCCTGGAGTTTACTCAAACTCACGTCCATTGAGTCAGTGATGCCATCCAACCATCTCATCCTCTGTCATCCCCTTCTCCTCCTGCCTTAAATATTTCCCAGCATCAGGGTCTTTTCAAATGAGTCAGTTCTTCGAATCAGGCGGCCAAAGTATTGGACTTTCAGCTTCAGCATCAGTGCTTCAAATGAATATTCAGGACTGATTTCCTTTAGGATTGACTGGTTGGATCTGTTTGCAGTCCAAGGGACTCTCAAGAGTCTTCTCAAACACCACAGTTCAAAAGGATCAGTTCTTTGGTGTTAAGCTTTCTTTATACTCCAACTCTCACATCCATACAGGACAATTGGAAAAACCATAGCTTTGACTAGATGGACCTTTGTTGGCAAAGGTCTCTGCTTTTTAATATGTTGTCTAGGTTGGTCATAGCTTTTCTTCCATGGAGCAACTGTCTTAATTTCATGGCTTCAGTCACCATCTGCAGTGATTTTGGACCCCCCAAAATAAAGTCTGTCACTGTTTCTACTGTTTCCCCATCTATTAGCCATAAAGTGATGGGATGAGATGCCATGATCTTAGTTTTCTGAATGTTGAGTTTTAAGTCAACTTTTTCACTTTCCTCTTTCACTTTTATCAAGAGGCTCTTTGGTTCTTCTTCGCTTTCTGCCATGAGGGTGGTGTCATCTGCATATCTGAGGTTATTGATAATTCTTCCAGCAATCTTGATTCCAGCCTGTGCTTCTTCCAGTCCAGCGTTTCTCATGATGTACTCTGCACATAAGTCAAATAAGCAGGGTGATAATATACAGCCTTGATGTACTCCTTTTCCTATTTGGAACCATTCTGTTGTTCCATGTCCAGTTCTAACTGTTGCTTCTTGACCTGCATACAGATTTTTCAGGAGGCAGGTCAGGTGGTCTGGTATTCCCATCTCTTGAAGAATTTTCCAGTTTGTTGTGATCCACACAGTCAAAGGCTTTGGCATAGTCAATAACGCAGAAGTAGATGTTTTTCTGGAACTCTCTTGCTTTTTTGATGATCCAACGGATGTTGGCAATTTGATCTCTGGTTCCTCTACCTTTTCTAAAATGAGCTTGAACATCTGGAAGTTCATGGTTCACATACTGTTGAAGACTGACTTGGAGAATTTTGAGCATTACTTTACTAGCGTGTGAGATGAGTGCAATTGTGCGGTAGTTTGAGCATTCTTTGGCATTGCCTTTCTTTGGTATTGGAATGAAAACTGACCTTTTCCAGTCCTGTGGCCACTGTCGAGTTTTCCAAATTTGCTAGCATATTGAGTGCAGCCCTTTCACAGCATCATCTTTTAGGATTTGAAATAGGTCAACTGGAATTCCATCACCTCCACTAGCTTCGTTGGCAGTGATACTTCCTAAGGCCTACTTGACTTCAGATTCCAGGATGTCTGGCTCTAGGTTGGTGATCATACTATTGTCATTATCTGGGTCTTGAAGATTTTGTTTGTGTAGTGTGTGTATTCTTGCCACCTCTTCATAATATCTTTTGCTTCTGTTAGGTCTATACCGTTTCTGTCCTTTATTGGGCCCATCTTTGCATGAAATGTTCCCTTGGTATCTCTAATTTTCTTGAAGAGATCTCCAGACTTTCCCATTCTATTGTTTTCCTCTATTTATTTGCATTGATCGCTGAGGAAGGCTTTGTTATCTCGCCTTGCTATTCTTTGGGACTCTGCATTCAAATAGGTACATCTTTCCTTTTCTGCTTTGCCTTTCACTTCTCTTCTATTCACAGCTGTTTGTAAGGCCTCCTCACACAACCATTTTGCCCTTTTGCATTTCTTGTGGATGGTCTTGATCCCCAAAATAATAAAATAAATCAGTTTATTGTAGTTTAACCTTAAATTGACATTTTTATTTGAAGAGTGAATCATAAATTGGATTCTGTGCTGTTTCAATTTATGTTCATTAAATCTATCAATATATTCTTAAGTTTATAGCATGTAAATTTCAACTTTTTCTAGCATCCATTGTAAGTTTTCTATTTTACCTTTCCTCTCTACTCTTTTTGTCAAATCATTTGGGACTTGAATTGTACATATCCATAAATATTAAGTAGACTGAGGAAAATCCAGTACAGTGCATGACTTGTATTTGGGTATCCACTTCATTTGCTGGACACTGTGTGCATTCTGGAATATTTAAAATATTAATCTTGCCTCAATTACCTGGATGTAGACATGTAAGTATTATTTCAATTATGATGCCTTTGAGACAAAGTTTAATTACATACTACATATCAATACTGGATTCATGACTCAATCATTAGTGGCTATTTCTTTGACCACAATGTCTAGTTATTTATTTTTCAACTTAGTTTTCTTGAAGACAGCTCTTATACTTTGTAAGTCTTCGGAGGAGCATGCTTTTTCCTCCACCAAATTTCCCTTTCTTCTTGAGTCTTTCTCAGTTTTCCTGTAAATGTATCCAGTTATTTTAATAAAGACAACAAGCCTTTTAACTTTCTCTAATTGCTTGCCCCACCCTGTTCATATGCCTGTATTTATGCTTTAGGCTTCCTATTGCTTTAAATTTGGTTGTTTGAATCCATAATCTACAAAGATAAGGGCCACATCATTCCTTTGCTTGGTAGTTTACCAAGCTGTGTTTGGATTGATAGTGATTTAAATGGACTAAGTAAACCTAATTTCTGGCAGTGGGAATCAGATTCCTCTCTCTCTTCTCTGTCTCTACGTCTACTTCTGTGTCTATCATCTCTTTTCTCTCTTGCCTTCTTTCCAGACTCAATTCCCATTCAGACCATGACCCATATGAATTGATATTAGATGCCCAAGGAAACATCAAATATGGCTTATTGATATGCATTCCAAAGTGAATCTAAAGACTTCAGGAAAACAAACCTTTGTCTTTGATTAAGATTCTAGCCATATAAATCAATGAGAAAGAGAAAGATCCAGAACTTTTATGGTGTAGCCTTCTTCACAGAAATGAGAAATGGCTGCCAACCTAGCTGGAGAGTGTTGCATAAAGCAAATTGAACATTTTACTCCTCTAATTTTATACTTCACTTTAATAATCTATTAAAAAAAAGGACCTTCTGTAGCAAGTTAAGTGGAGCCACTATGGTCACAGTGTGGCCTGGCGTGCTGCAGTCCATGAGGTCATGAGGAGTCAGATGGGACTCTTGGTGGCTAAATGACAACATCGACAACTACTATAGTCACTTAACGTGTTTAGTGTCATTTTTAATTGAAACTCTAAAGTAGAAAATAGTTGACTTTTTGTTAAAAGGTACAATATCTTAAAATGTAAGGAAAATAAAGAAATTAAATATAGCTAAGTATAGATAACTCTTCACATTACAAAATGATGAATTAATGTGTGCTTTCCCTCTTGACCTATGCAACCTCTGTAGTGACATTAAACTCTGCCAAAATTAATTGTCCCACTTGATGTTTACAACTTATATATTGAGTACAAAACATCCACAGTATATTGACAAGCTTGTCACTTGCATCTCTGCTGAACAGTGTATAAAGCCTTTAACTAATCCTTCTGAGCTCTGAAGAACAAACTGCAAAAAATCAGTCAATATTTTGTCATTTCAATATTAGTACATTTGCCCACAAAATCCTACACAGATGGAGATAAAAGCTCTACTACACGCAAAGAGGGCATTTTTTTCCCTTTGCCACAAAATATTGATGAAGTGCTTTATTGAGGTGGAGATCTCATTAATTATTTGATTTACAGAAAAAGAAGGCAGAGGGAAATGAGTGCCCTGGCTAATACCATGATGTACCATCTTGAGACTTAAGATCTTTTTAATGTATTCATCAGGGGTACATCTGAAAGAGGAAAGAGTGAGCTGAATGGGTCCATTAATTTAATTGAAGCAAGCTCAAACAAGAGATAAAACATCCCAGCCGGCTTCTTTTCATACAGCATGAGTGCTGTAGTAAACAGGCAGAGATCCAAACACACCAAAAAGAAATAAAGGTACGTGGAGACTCTAGAGACTTCAAGGCCACATAATATCAACAGATGCAGAGGTGAATACACCCGGAAGAGGCTCTCTTTTCATATACCACCATGTCAGTGTTCCGCGGGCACTGTGTAGGCTTTATTGTGAAACTCTGAACGACTCTGAGGTTACATGTAAGTAATTTAGACTTCCTAAGGCAAAGTTGAATTTGTTCTTTTTTTTTTTCTCAAACTTCTGAGAAGTAGACTCCATCTTCTGCTCTTGATGGAAGCGGGGAAATGGATTTCCACTGATCTCAGAAGCAGCTTTAAATGATGTTGCTCTCTTTCAGCTATATGTTTTGGAAATGTAGCAGTCAGAAAATTCTTTTAGTCCTGAAGAGGTTGGGGCCTCTCAGCGCACTCAGCATTTGTCTTTCAGTGGTCAGCGTGATTGTACACAGCATGTTAATTCATTCCCTGGCTCACTCGAGAACACAAAACAGTTGAGGAGAGTCTCCCAGTGAACAAACACAAAGCCTGTCTATCGTAAATTATTTCATCTGATAAAAAACAATTTAGTGTGTTTAATCAAAATTTTATTACATTCAGATATCCATACAAGTCTTTAACATCATCACTTAGAGGCAAACCATGATATATGCATGAAAAATCATCATTGACTATCAGACTAAATATATAGTTTTCACAAAAGTGTTAGAAAAAGTTACCATTAAAAAGTGCTGCCAACTAGTTTTCAATGTGTGAAAATAAATGAGCAATTTGTAAGAGAAATAGTGTCTTTTAGTCAAATTAGATTCTACCTAATAATATAATTTTAATGACAATAATAAGCATGATGCATAAAAAAGCTTTGGTGTGTTGCATGCAAATTTAAAATAGTGACAAAGCATTGGCATATTCATCAAACAACTAAGGGATATTTTAAGACCTCTAAATCATGATTAAATTTTGGATACCAATTTTACAACTCAGTAAAAACAGTAGAAATCCTGAAAAAACAAGTAGTTTTAGGAAAATGGGGTGCACTATAGTGATTAAAGTTATTGATTTTTCATATTTTTTAGTGTCTATGAGGCATTTCAGTTTTTGTTTTTAATTCTCCTTATCTCTTTATTCTTCAAATGTGGATATTATATTTTCCCTAAACTTTCTTGTTTAGAAATTTATCTTATTATAATTGATTTTTTTCTCAAATAAATGTTTATGTGGATCATTAGTACATAAAATAGTTGAAAATAATATTTTCATGGGATTATATAAATGTATTTGTTAAGTTTGGTAATGTTACAAGGGAGTTCTAATAAGTTAAATATATATTTTATATTTGGGTGTATAAGTAACTTCTCAAATGAGAACCAAAGTAAGAAGCAGCTAATACCATGTTATTTTAGACCTAGATGGGGTTTAGCAGAATCCTGTCCCAGGACATGGGAGGAACAATACCTGTGCAATGCTGCCCAGAGCAAGTGTACCCACCCCTTCCAAATGACACTTCTCAGGACCAAGCAGCTTCCTTCTCAGAGACAGAACCACTGAACAATTCTTGGTAGATTTTATACTAACAGTTATTTTATTCAAATTGGTGGTTCCACTTAAATATAAGATTTTCTTCTACCTAGCCTTGAGTCACCAGAAATTAAAAAAGAGAGAACACCTGTGCATCCATATTAAAGTTAGCATATATTTAACATTCATTCAATATTGCATTTGAGAATGAAATAAGGAAATATGTTCTATAAGTAGCATAGCTTTTGTTACTCATAAAACTAAGGTATTTAATTTGATTTTATGAAATGTAAGAATAAATTAGTAACTTAGTATTGAGTCACTAGTACAGATTCTATACTAGATGAGGCAATAGATGAAATATCTTAGTAAATCTTTTCTTTGTTCACAATTCTTTAAATAAGTATTTTTGTATATAGCTACTTTCTAGAGAAAATTATATTTAAAAATAAATTTACATAGATTTCTTGTTGATAGCTTGTAAAGATTATTGTGATAAATACATATTAATAAAAATATGACTACTTTAAGACTGAATCAAGACTATGAGTTATTTTCATTATTTGCACAGTTAATCCAGTCTGCTATAAAACAATGTGACTAGAGCACAGCAATGAGCATTGGCTGAATAAATGTCCAAAACATACTTTTCTTTGGACAAATTCCTCCTAAATCATCAATGTCATTATCATAATATGTACTAATAATAGATGTAGAAGAAAGCAGTCATTTGTATATTGCCTAAATATTTTTTTTATTGTTAGATATTTTGCCAAAAAACAATACAATGTTTAAGAGAATAGGTCTTATAATCAGTCTGTCTGGGTGAAAACTTGACCAAATTATTTAGTTTTTGTGTATCTTAGTTATCTCATTTATAAAACAGTAATTATGTTATATACCATATAGGATTCTTGTAAGGATTAAATGAGGTGAGGAATGCAAAATTTCATGGCTCTTTTTTATGGAACACACACACACATATTCACACATACAACACACTCACACACACACTGGTTCTTTGGGTTTCCATGACACACTAAAATGCTGATTTTAAAATTGTTTTGTTATGAAAACTCTATAGTGATACATTATTAACTATTTTTGTTTATATATTTTTACTCCATACCAAGAAATGAGTGTATTTGCTTCCACAATATTTAATCTATACTTTGTAAGAAATAATATTATACTTAATTTGGAAAAGACAAATCACAGAAGATATTTTGTCAATATACATATTTATTATTATTATTACTATTAAACCTCTGGCCAAGTTTATCATTACTTTTATAAGACTGTGTGTAAATAGAACTAAAAAGCAGAGCAGTAGAGCAGTTAGGTGCATAAAATTTGAAGAAAGCCACCACTTATTAACTATAGAATAGGTGAAATTTAAAGTGTCTGTTATCAAAATAATAATTCACGTAGTCAATTGGATTTATTCTTCTGGGACTTAGGAGAAAACTCTGAGCAGGAGATACAAATTTGGGAGTGCTTTGCAAATGGATGACATTTAGAATGAAAAGCTTGGACAGGGTCACCAAGGGAGTAATTATAGAATTGAGTGCTGAGACTTTGGTTACTCCAACATCTAAAGGTTGGAAAGAATAAGAGGAATGAAGGAAAGAAGACTGAGAAGAAATTGTAGGAGAAGTAAACAAAGAGAAGAAGGTATATGAAAGAAAAGATATCAGCCCATCTAAACATTATTATTAATAGTAGGGACAGAAGAAGAATGGCTAGTGACCATTAGATTTAACATAGGAATATTATCGGTCACTTTGACAAAAGAAATTTTGGTAGAATTTTACTGGTGAAAATTTGATTTGATTGAGTTTAAGAGTGAGTGTGTGAGGGATAAATTAGGAGTTTGGGATTAACGTATACATGCTACTATATGTAAAATAGAGCTTCCCAGGTGGTGCTAGTAGTAAAGAACCCTCCTACCATTGCAAGAGACTTAAGAGACATGGGTTCAACTCCTGGGTCAGGAAGATCCCTTGGAGGAGGAAATGGCAACTCACTCCAGTATTCTTATTTGGAGAATCCCATGGACAGTGGAGCCTGGTGGGCTACAGTCCATAGGGTCACAAAGAGTCAAAGACGACTGAAGTGACCTCACGCATACACAAAACAGATAAACAACAAGGACCCACTGTATATCACAGACACTATGTTTAATATCTTGTGATAACCTACAGTGGAAAGAATCTGAAAAAGAATGCAGATATTCTTTCAATATATATTCAATAAAAGTTTTAAAATTTTGAAATGTAAAATCTTACACTGGCAGCTTTGCCATATCCAATTAAATGGCCGTAAAAAATGAAAAATAAACAGTATACATGTACAAAAAAAGAGTGATAATGTGTATAGATAAATACTTTAAGGCAATAGAGTTCTCTTTACCAAAGCAAAACAACAAAAACAAACACAATAAATAAAATACCCAAGAGTAAAAATTTAATTATTGCAATTGAAATAGGGCTATCCTCTCAGCATTGGTACCTGATATCATTTTTTAGTTTTAGCAAAGCAGTAAGAAAAGAAAGTGAAATAATTAACAAAACAATGGTGAAGAAGATATAAATTTATTTTTCTCGTGATATGACTAAATCCCTGAAGACCCAAGATGTTGCTATAGTCTAGCAATTAGCACTCAAAAATGTAAATAGAAAACTTATTTATAGTAATTTAAAAATTAATAAAGCAAATAGAGATAATTTTAATTAAAAAATGACAGCATCTCCAATAAAGAAAACATTTAAAAGACTAAAGTATAACTAAAAAATGGAAAGAAAGACCGTAATCTTAGAAAGGAAACATCATAAAGATGACAATTCTCCAAAAGATTTTAGCATAACATTTTTAATCAAGTATATTTTTTCAAGTTCCTAATAAGAATAATTTTTAATGATTTTCAGTGAAGAGAAACCACAGCTATCGGGTCTTTATTTTAGCAGGTAATACTATAAAGCTACTATATAATGTTCTATTTGATATTGCCATTGATTCTAGGAATAGAGAGAGACTATAGCAACAGATCCCATTGTAAGTAAAAATGTACATGGTAGTGAAATAAAGCAAGAACATTTACTATTCTCCTTTAAAATCGGAGGATAAAGGAGATATTCAAAATGAAGTCTGGAAGCTATGTAGAATATGTAATGTATATAATTTTGTATGATAAATGACAGCATTAACAGATCTCATAGATAATGGATTTGGAGGGAACGTACCTGCAACATACTGAGAATTTCAGTGATAACCAAAAATCTTTTACAAATTAGATAAAATACAGAATACAGAGGTAATAAAGAAGAATTTTACAAAAGAGGAAATACAAATAGCTAACAAACATTTGAAAAGCTATTCAAATGCAAAACCAGCCAGGGAAACACAAATTAAAGAAAGACTGAGGTATTAACTTATAGAAAGTTTAGGAGAAAGTGAAGTGTTATTGGTACAGATGTGAGGAAGTCAGCATTCTCATAAATTGATACTAATGTGTGTTGTTAAGAAAATTTTTTAAAATCCCAATTTAAAAATGTCTATTGCAGTTAGCCATGTAATGATGTAAACAATTTTGACCTGTCAATCATACTCCTGGGAATCTATATCTCAGAAATAAAAAACTATTAGCACTCAATCACAAAAGGCAAGTATGGTAACATTTTTTGTGGGAGCACAAGTGGAACACATGAACCCAAATATACACATCAAAACCTAAAATTAAAAGATTTAGGAAATATCTACAGCATTCACACTATGGAATAAAAGGCTACCATTAAAAAGAATGAATTGCAAATGTCAGTTAATTTGGAAATTTTTCAACAGATATTGTTGAGTGAGGAAAAAAAGCCACAAAATGTGTATGTGATAAGGCCCCATTCTGTAAAACAAACTGACAGAAATATTACTGGTATGTGTCATAAATAAATTTAGAGAACAATTATGAAGGTTATTAACACAGGATTACAGATAGAGCAGTGAAGCAAAGGAAGGCTGTGTTTTTATTGTTGTTTTAGCAGAAAAGAATGAAAAAGTCAGAACTGCAGCAATGTTTAATATGATCATATTAATTCAGCTTTGTAATAATTTTTAGTAAATGTATAGACAAGAGTTTTTTAATAAAATGAAATAAAAACTCTGTACCTGATTAATTGATGCAGTTTGAACTATATTTTACCTCTAACCCTTTAAGAATTTTATGAGACAACTATTGTTTTCCTTATAAATATGCTTGATCATGAAGATAAAAAGGTTATATTAACCTGGTTTTGTGGAATTATCTTGAAATTGTCTGATTGAAAATATACTTTTTAACCATTTGTGTAATGCAACATTGGGATTCCTTTGGCTCTGATTTCTTTGGCAGTTTTTTAGCACAATAATTCTCAGAAATCTGGATTATTCATAGGCTAAAACATTTTTAGCCAATATATAGATGCTATTATTAATAAATTAGTGCCCTGTTAGGCTGCTATTACAAACACATGGAGTGAATAATTAAATTATAATGTTATAAACAATTTTTCTTTTGCTCTCTTTAGAGTATCTCCAAAACTTGGGACAATTGACTAGTTTTAAGACTGTATATGAAATAACCTGGTTTCTAATTTCCTTTCTACTACCAACCAGCTATGAACCTGAATTCTAGTTCTCCTTCTACCACTAACTAGTTAATTGTGTCAATTAATATTTCACCTTTATTGGGCAGGATTACTAATATTTAAGCTACATAAGTTCACAGGGATTTTTTTGGAGTGTGGCATCTTTGAAAAGGAAAAGAAATCTGGTATAATTCTCATAAAAATTGTTATCGTAATTAATCATAAAATTAAAAGTAGAAAATGTATTTTTAACAGCAAAAAACATGTGTTCAAGTAGACAATATTATACTAGCAAAGGTGATTTTTATATATTTTATTTTTATAGAAAAATGTATGATCTACAGTATTTTATAATAAATTTTATATAAAGCACAATTTCTCTGGGATATTAGTTAGATATTTATGGTAGAGAAAAAATGGCTTGTAACTAAATATATTTATACTAACTCCTGAGTATATTCATATTGAATAGACATCATTTTTGTAGGAAATCTCTGAATTATTATACTTTCTGTTATTTTCTCAGAGGAGACTTGAGGATGTACTTCACAAACCTATTTCATTACCAAAATTTTATCCTCCAGAGTTTCCCGGTTAAGCACTCTTTAAAATGACATATGAGGAAATGTTGAGCAAGATGTCACATTTTCAAAGTAAAATGTAAAGTAAATAGAAACAAACAAACAACAACAAAAATACTTTTTAAACACTGAAATACAATCCCAAGCTGTTTCCTTATTTAAGAATAATTATTTCTGCAAAGTTACACATTTTAAATAATATCAGTTCCTCTACCAAAACATCACTTAGTTTTTTAACTTCTATGCAAAGATAGAGGCTAAAAAATAAATAGGAGTAGTTTCACATATTTTTATAAATCACTTCTATGAGAGAAAATCTTTCACAAATCAACCTAGATATTTAAAATTCATTAGTAACTTTACACATTGTTTTTGTTATCCAGAAATATTTAACTTAACAGACCTCATAATTTATACCTCACATGTATTATAATCCAGGGTTCCACATAAAGTTTTAATAATGAAGAACCTGAATATCATAAAGATAAACTAACATTTTGACAATAGAATAAAATATTGTTAATTTTTAATTAAAAAGAATATTGCTGACTGCTATAATTATTTACTTAAGGAAATAAAGATAACATAGTCATACTTTAAGTAGGTTAGGAGAAAATAGGAGCAGTACCTGTGAGAAATTTAAATTTATTTTCTACACTTAGAAGTATTATATGTAATGGATATTATTTGGAATGGAATAGCTTAGGGGAAAAGATTCAACCACCTGGGACCACAACTTTTCCTTACAATAACTGTTTTAAAATCATTTTAGGAAAAAAAATTATGGATTAATTCAAGGTATTTCTTCTTTATTTTGAAAAGTGTCTTTCAAAGATAGTGGGGTGAAACAGGGATCATAATATTGAAATATAAAAAGCAAGTGCATGCATGCTAGTAAATTTACCTCTTGGAAATGTAATCATCCTCTCATCTGGCATTTTTGTTTCAGCTCTTATGTCTTCAATTGTTTCACTATATTTTTATGTCATGTACTGTTTGTTCTAAAGACACTGTGGGTGCTCAGAAAGTCATGAATAGCTGTAATAAGAAAATTAATAATACAGAATAGATTTTTATATAGGATAAACCATGAGAAGGAATCAATGTATCAATCAATCAGATCAGAAATAAAATGTATCAGAATTATGAAGGCTTCATTTTGAAAAGAGAAGAAATAAACCAGTCTGTGGTACTTGAGTTATCTCATTTAGCATCAGTGTTGAGAGGTCCAAGGCTGGAGATAGCTGCTTGGAGGAGGATGTTGAAGCTTACCTTTCTAATATAATCTGTATTTAAGGCCCTGATAGCTCAGTTGGTAAGAATCTGCCTGCGATGCAATGAGGGAGACCTGGGTTCGATCCCTGGAGACCTGGGTTTGATCCCTGGGTCAGGAAGATCCTTGGAGAAGGGAAAGGCTACCCATTCCAGTATTCTGGCAAGAATTCCATGGACTATACAGTCCATGGGGTCACAAAGAGTCGGACACGACTGAGCAACTTTCACATACTTAAGGCATGGGGTTAGGCCCTTTTGTTAACCAGGTGCTGATGGAAAATCTTCACATATCCTTGGTGCATTCTAAAAAGAACGAATTGTTACACCGTTAAACATAAACCCTAGCAGAACTGTATTCACAGTAGCATTATAAGGAATATATGTCAGTGAAAGTCACTCGGTCATGTCTGAATCTTTGCGACCCCATGGACTATATAGTCTATGGAATTCTCCAGGCCAGAATACTGGAGTGGGTAGCCTTTCCCTTCTCCAGGGGTTCTTCGCATCCCAGGAATCAAACCCAGATCTCCAGGGATTGAACCCAGGTCTCCCTCATTGCAGGCAGATTCTTCACCAGCTAAGCCACAAGAGAAGCCCAAAAATACTGGAGTGGGTAGCATATCCCTTCTCCGGTGGATCTTCCCAACTCAGGAACCGAATCAGGGTCTCCTGCGTTGCAGGCAGATTCTTTACCAACTGAGCTATCAGGGAAGCCCTACAGTGGCATTACTAGTGAACATTTTCATTTTCAGTATTGTAATATATTGAAAGTACATGCCAAGGCATTGATATAAAGGCGTGTTACTATTAAATGAGCATATCATGTAGTTCATTATAGTCTTTTAAAAATGAAATTAAGCTAATTTTCCAGTCTTATTATTTTCTTATGAACATTTTAATTTCCTGTGCTGTGAGTATATTGAAAGTGGATGTCAAGGCATTGATATACAAATGTGTTACTATTAAATGAACATATTATGTGGTTCATTATAGTCTTTTAAAAGTGAAATTAAGCTAGTTTTCCAGCCTTATTATTTTCTAACAAACTACTAATTTGGAGATAGCATAGCTAAAGATGGTAGAGACAGCATCTGATCATTAGAAGAGGGCCTCATAATGACACAGATGCTCAGAGACTGAGAATGGCCAGTTATGGGAGTTGACAAAGACATGGAAAGGGATATCATAGGACATGTTAATGGGAGATTTTTTCATGAAATAGTATTTAGTTTTCTCTTTTTATTTTGTATGTTAAGATGTATTTAAAGTTTTTGTGTACTACTTTAGAATATATAGCCTACAGTTATGGTCCCGAATTTATATTTCTGATTTCATAAGTAAACAAACTCCATGTGTATGGCTCAGTGTTAGTAGCTCAGTAGTGTCCAACTCTTTGTGACCCCATGGATCATAACCCGCCAGGCTCCACCGTGCATGGAATTCTCAAAGCAAGAATACTGGAGCGGGTTGCTGTTTTCCTCTCCAGGGGATCTTCCAAACCCAGGGATCAAACCTGGTCCTCCTTCATTGCAGGCAGATTCTTTACCATCTGAGCCACCAGCATGGTCCATCAAAATGTTGAATTGTAGAACATTTTTTATTTTGTTGTGATTTTGAGGCATTTTCTTTGCATATTAATCATACTGGGAGGGGTAATTTTTGATGGGAGTAGGGCAAGTTTTTGGTGTTTGTCTAAGATCCCTTGTTTATATAAGAAAGTAGTAGTAGTATTAGTCACTCAGTCATGTTCAAATCTTTGCTACCCCACGGACTGTAGCCTGCCAGGGTCCTCTGTCCATTGGATTCTGCAGGCAAGAATACTGGAGTGGGTTGCCATTTCCTTCTCCAGAGGATCTTCCCAAACCAAAGTTTCTATTAATTTTCAAAGAATAATTTTATGTGGTATTTCATCAATGTATTGAAAAGTTTTATGAAGTATTATGTACATTGGAATCTATAGCCAAATGTCTTAATGTTTATGTTTCAATATTTCCTTGAACTGAATAAACACTGACTTCTTAATCTTGGGAGCTTTCCATTTGCTTTTATTGATAACGACCCTTCTAATGAGAATCCATCACATTCTCACAGTGAATACGACATTATGAATTAAACTACTGTTTTCTTGAAACGCAGTTTTTGGAACCTGTGTTTTATTTATCCAAGCACCAGACTGTTCTGAGATCTGGAAGTTAGCTGGTTGTTAACAGACCTAGGATAGACTCTGCTCGAATTACCTGGAAGACTTGAGCGTGTCCCATGTGCGTCTCTCCTTCCAACAGGTAACTTCGGGGTGTCCTCATTGTTACGGCAAGAAGTAAGAGAACGTAAGCTCAGTTATGCAAGAACTTCTCAAGAATCTACATTTCCTACCATTCTATTGGCCAAAACAAGTCACATGACTGAATCTAGAGTTAACATATGAGTCAGGATGCTCCACTCCTCTCATACTACACAAGGTGCTACACAGTCACTTGAAAAATGTTCGTCTATTCAAGGCTATGGTTTTTCCTGTGGTCATGTATGGATGTGAGAGTTGGACTGTGAAGAAGGCTGAGCACCGAAGAATTGATGCTTTTGAACTGTGGTGTTGGAGAAGACTCTTGAGAGTCCCTTGGACTGCAAGGAGATCCAACCAGTCCATTCTGAAGGAGATCAGCCCTGGGATTTCTTTGGAAGGAATGATGCTAAAGCTGAAACTCCAGTACTTTGGCCACCTCATGCGAAGAGTTGACTCATTGCGAAAGACTCTGATGCTGGGAGGGTTTGGGGGCAAGAGGAGAAGGGGACAACAGAGGATGAGATGGTTGGATGGCATCACTGACTCAATGGACATGAGTCTGGGTGAACTCCAGGAGTTGGTGATGGACAGGGAGGCCTGGCATGCTGCGATTCATGGGGTCGCAAAGAGTCGGACACGACTGAGCTACTGATCTTATCTGATCTGATAGAAAGTAGTGAAGAGCTTGGGCCATTTGCGCAAGTTACTCCAACTCTTCTAGTTTTACTTCCTTCATGGTAATTTATAAAAATCAGATATTAGGATTAAGGTTTAACTAATATGTGTTACATTCTTCCTGGAAGAGCATTTTTTTCCTCAAAATATAAGTATTTCTAAAATACATGCTAAATATACACTTCTTAGATATACACTTAAAAATAGTAGTTATTGAGGGAAAGAATTCCTGCCTTTAGATATCCATATTGACCCTGCTGCTACTAAAATGAGTATACTGTTATCATAACATATTACTATCTTGTTAAATGGCTAAAATAATGATTTTCAAATTTTAAACATTAGTTCAATGCAAAAATATAATATGCAAGATGAAAGCAAAGACAGACAAGTAAGAAAGTATAAGATAATCAACAGGAAAGATTATTCTTTGACACGTATGTGGTTAAGTCACTTCAGTCATGTCAGACTCTTTGCGACCCCATGTAGCAAAGTAACTCTGCCAGGCTACTCTGTCCATGGGATTCTCCACGTAAGAATACTGGAGCAGATTGCCATTTCCTCCTCCAAGGGATCTTCCTAACCCAAGGATTAAATCCCAGTCTCTTATTTCTTCTTCATTTGGAGGTGGGATCTTTTACCACTAGTGCCACCTGGGAAGCGTGAATATTAATACAACAATTTACAGAGTAATTTTCACTCATTGAATAGAACATTAATAAATTTGGTGTCATACAAATGGTATCTATTTATATATAAGTGCAGCAGTAAAGCATGCTTGAAAGAAAGTGAAGTCACTAAGTCGTGTCCCACTCTTTGTGACCCCATGGACTGTAGCCTACCAGGCTTCTCCATCCATGGGATTTTCCAGGTAGGAGTACTGGAGTGGGTTGACATTTCCTTCTCCAGGGGATCTTCCCAACCCAGGGATCGAAACTGGGTCTCCCGCATTGTAAGCAGACGCTTTTACTGTGAGCCACCAGGGAAGAAAGCATGCTTAACTGGTACTAAATAATTAAAATTAAAACTATGTAAGCATAATCTATCATGGACTATTCTGCCATTGGAGAAAAATAACATGTTCTGTTGGAAGACTCTACACATGGACATCACCAGATGGTCAACACTAAATCAGATTGATTATATTCTTTGCAACCAATGATGGAGAAGCTCTATACAGTCAGCAAAAACAAGACAGGGAGCTGACTGGTTTAGATCATGAACTCCTTATTGCCAATTTCAGGCTTAAATTGAAGAAAGTAAGGAAAACCACTAGACCATTCAGGTATGACCTAAATCAAATCCCTTATGATTATACAGTGTTGTATTTACAAAGTGGAAGTGAGAAATAGATTTAAGGGACTAGATCTGATAGACACAGTACCTGATGAACTAAGGATGAAGGTTCGTGACATTCTACAGGAGACAGGGATCAAGACCATCCCCATGGAAAAGAAATGCACAGGAGCAAAATGGCTGTCTGAGGAGGGCTTGCAAATAGCTGTGAAAAGAAGAGAAGGGAAAAGCAAAGGAGAAAAGGAAAGATATACCCATTTGAATGCAGAGTTCCAAAGAATAGCAAGGAGAGATAAGAAAGCCTTCCTCAGAGATCAATGCAAATAAATAGAGGAAAACAACAGAATGGGAAAGATCAGAGATCTCTTCAAAAAAATTAGAGATACCAAGGGAATATTTCATGCAAAGATGGGCTCAATAAAGGACAGAAATAGTATGGACCTGACAGAAGCAGAAGATATTAAGAAGAGATAGCAAGAATACACAGAAGAACTATACAAAAAAAGATCTTCACGACCCAGATAATCATGATGGTGTGATCACTCACCTAGAGCCAGACATCCTGGGATGTGAAGTCAAGTGGGCCTTAGAAAGCACCACTATGGACAAAGCTAGTGGAGGTGATGGAATTCCAGTTAGGCTATTTCAGATCCTCAAAGATGATGCTGTGAAAGTGCTGCACTCTATATGCCAGCAAATTTGGAAAACTCAGCAATGGCCACAGGACTGGAAAAGGTCAGTTTTCATTCCAATCCCAAAGAAAGGCAATGCCAAAGAATGCTCAAACTACTGCACAATTGCACTCATCTCACACGCTAGTGAAGTAATGCTCAAAATTCTCCAAGCCAAACTTCAGCAATATGTGAACTGTGAACTTCCAGATGTTCAAGCTGGTTTTAGGAAAGGCAGAGAAACCAGACGTCAAACTGCCAACATCTGCTGGACCATGGAAAAAGCAAAAGAGTTCCAGAAAAACATCTATTTCTGCTTTATTGACTATGCCAAAGCCTTTGACTGTGTGGATCACAATAAACTCTGGAAAATTCTGAAAGAGATGGGAATACCAGACCACTTGACCTGCCTCTTGAGAAACCTATATGCAGGTCAAGAAGCAACAGTTAGAACTGGACATGGAACAACAGACTTGTTCCAAGTAGGAAAAGGAGTACATCAAGACTGTATATTGTCATACTGCTTATTTAACTTATATGCTGAGTATATTATGAGAAACGCTGCGCTGCAAGAAGCACAAGTTGGAATTAAGATTGCCAGGAGAAATATCAATAACCTGAGATATGCAGATGACAGCACCCTTATGGCAGAAAGTGAAGAGGAACTAAAAAGCCTCTTGATGAAAGTCAAAGAGGAGAGTGAAAAAGTTGGCTTAAAGCTCAACCTTCAGAAAACGAAGATCATGGCATCTGGTCCCATCACTTCATGGGAAATAGATGGGGAAACAGTGGAAACACTGTCAGACGTTATTTTTCTGGGCTCCAAAGTCACTTCAGATGGTGATTGCGCCATGAAATTAAAAGACACTTAGTCCTTGGAAGGAAAGTTATGACCAACCTAGACAGCATATTAGAAAGCAGAGATATTACTTTGTCAACAAAGGTCCGTCTAGTCAAGACTATGGTTTTTCCAGTAGTCATGTGTGGATGTAAGTTGAACTGTGAAGAAAGCTGAGCACCAAAGAATTGATGCTTTTGAACTGTGGTGTTGGAGAAGACTCTTGAGAGTCCCTTGGACTGCAAGGACATCCAACCAGTCCATCCTAAAGGAGATCAGTCCTGGGTGTTCATTGTAAGGACTGATGCTGAGGCTGAAACTCCAATACTTTGGCCACCTCATGCAAAGAGTTGACTCATTGGAAAAGACCCTGATGTTGGGAGGGATTGGAGGCAAGAGGAGAAGTGGACGACAGAGGATGAGATGGCTGGATGGCACCACCGACTCGATGGACGTGAGTTTGAGTGAACTGCGGGAGTTGGTGATGGACAGGGAGGTCTGGCATGCCGCAGTTCATTCGATCACAAAGAGTTGGACACGACTGAACGACCGAACTGAACTGATGACATTTTTATCTTATGTAAAATATAAATTTTTAAAAATCTACAAAGACAGTTTGATAGTGTTTATTTGTAAAAGACTACCAAAGATAAGCGACAAATAGAACAAAAATTGGTGATAGTTAAGGATGACTATTCAAATTATTATAGAGAGCCATCAGAAAAAAATTCAGATGATAAGGAAAAATATAAGCCATACACATGGAGTGATTTTCTTATTATAAAGTTTCATTTAAAATTTTTTTATCTTATAAAACATCTCTGGCTCAATTTAATTTATATCTAGGAAAATTTATATATTTTCTCTTTTAGTCATTTTTGGCTTCACATATGCCTAAGCAGGGTTAAGTCTAATTATGTTCTCTGGTTTCAATCCACATTAAACACAATTACATTGATTATATTATCTGTCTATATCTACTTATACCTTGGACAAATACACATCATAAAAGAAACTTATCCAACATAAATAAACTTCTACTGCAGTAGAGTTTGTGCATATGTGCTTAGTCACTTCAGTTTTGTCCCACCCTCTGTGACCCTATCACAGGGTCACAGAGAAGAACCCTGCCAGGCTCTTCTGTCCATAGGATTCTCCAAGCAAGAATACTGGAGTGGGTTGGTTGTCATTTCCTTCCCCAACAATAGAGCTTATTTACGTATAACAGCACCAGAAATATTATGCATAACTTGTTAAATTAATTGCATCACTCTAGATTAAAGGTATTTATAGAGGAAGTTTAAAAGTATTTTAAAGTGTTTGTTACAGGTATTCACAATAAAATACTTTTTTAGAAGACAAAATAATGGAAAGGAATAAAGAATAGGAACTTAATAGAATAGACGGGAAATTGTGATACAGAAAAGAAAGTATGTTGAAGAAAAGTAGCCAGTAAACATGTACAATCATGAGATCATAAAGTACTAATATGTGCTACATTATTCTTTAATGAATAGCATATATATCATGTTGAGTTTAACTTAATAGGGAAAAATTACAAATGCTTAAATAATTTTAGAGTAATTCTTTCATATGTCCAAAATACTCTTGGTTACCAAAGAGAAACACACACACACAAACACACATTTGACTAAGACAATATTTTAAAGCAGTTTATGTAAAGAAAATAACTTCTATACATCTCATGTATATCATCATGAGCATTTGTTTTATAAAGGCTTTACAGAGGAAATGAAGATTCCAGTTATGCACTTAATTGTTCAATCAGCTTTTAAAATGTGTCCAATTATTTATTATGGAAGCTAAATTAAATTACAAATAAAAATATTCTCCCTATTGATGACTTCCTTATATATAGTCATCAATCTGAAATTAGGAAAGATCATGGTTTTGAATGTATTACATATATTTATATATTTTGTCTAATGAAATCTAAATGTGCTGTGCATAATTTAGACATCTTCAATCCTCTTTGATTTCTCAAAGTAAATATTATCATGCTATGTACACTGTGAGATACCCAAGAAATCCATGGTAAACTAGAAGAGGAAAGAAAGCAAGGAATAAATAGACAAATAAAAAATGTTTGCATCAATAAAATCTGAACAGTCTTTTGAAAATGTGCTTGTATGAGACAGAGTTAGTAGGATAACTTTAAATATGAGATTAAAATAAATTTAACAGTGGGAACTAGCATGGAGGAATGAGTACTATCTTCATTTTTATATCAAATAACAAAATGGATTGTGTAGCAAATCTGTAGGAAGTGATATATACATTATAGCTTATTCTGGTAAAAATTCATAGTTGTCAAGGTCTACTTTTTTATATAAAACCTTTATTATTCTCTTTTTATTATTCAAATAGGTTGCTATGGAAACATTGATTTCTGACACTTTATTATCAAAACACATCCTTTGACACTACAAAGAAAATAAAATTTCAGTGAAAAAATAAAGTTTTGAGGTAAAATAAAAATATCTAGTAGAAACTATAACATATACTATTTAAAATTTGATTTGTTTTTAGAATGGAAATGAAAATATTATGGTGTTTGACCTCAAATGCAAAACTCTTGATATTCAAATGTATATAACATTAAAATAGATAGCATTATTCAGACATACACACACAGACACATGGTGGTGCTTTTTTCCCACAGTTAATTATGGAAAAGTTAAACAGGCTGCTTCAATTAAACGTGTATTTAAAATAGTTACAAGTATATTGCATAGGTTTTATATGAATTAAATGAATCTTTATAAAAAAACAAATAAAATAATTAATAAAAAGTATCCCATGAAGTAAAAATATAACAAATCAAAGAACTAGATAAATGGAAATTATAGTTGACTCTCAGTTACTTATATCCAGCCAGCTACTATTTTGCTAAAGCTGAAACTCCAGTACTTTGGCCACCTCATACGAAGAGTTGACTCATTGGAAAAGACTCTGATGCTGGGAGGGATTGGGGGCGGGAGGAGAAGGGGACGACAGAGGATGAGATGGCTGGATGGCATTACTGACTCGATGGACGTGAGTTTGAGTGAACTCCGGGAGTTGGTGATGGACAGGGAGGCCTGGCATGCTGCGATTCATGGGGTCGCAAAGAGTCGGACACGACTGAGCGACTGAACTGAACTGAACTGAGCTGAGCTACTATTCATCATCAAAAGCTTAGAACATTATGATTGCCTCAAAATATCTATTTTTTAACTAAATTTATTTTTTAAAATTATTTAATTGAAATCTCTTACTTGTTTTTTTCCCTTAGCTTTATTGAGATATAATTGGCAAGTGTACATATTTAATAGTACATATTCAATATTTAATAGTAATAACAAGCGGTGATCATAAATAGGTAAATATTTACCATAGCTGAAATAAACAACATATCCATCATTTCACATGTTTACAATTTTCTGTTTTTGTGGTAAGAACATCATGATGTGATCCCTTAACACAACACTTCATTTGTCCATACGTTATTGTTACTTTCAAAATAATACATTGTACTTTTACCTGTCTTCCTTAGGTTAATGCTGTTAACTCCTTTACTAACAGACTGACTGAGGAAAAAAATAATTTTACTGAAAATAAATTTATTAAATGGAACAACATTTTATTTTTGGAATTTTTCTAGTTTTAATTTTAGAGCTAGTTGTCATTGTAAGTAATATAAATGCTCCACTTTTCATATACTATCCACACTGTAAGATTTTTTCCTATAAATGCAAAATAAGAATTTAACAAGGGTTTTGTAGACAAATCTTTAATCTTTGAACATTCTACCTATAACTTCTCATTTTGGGGGGAGAAAATCAGCATACTTTTTTCCTTTCTGAGTCATTGAACTAGAAAAAATAAGATACATATATAAATTTTTACAGTTTTAAACAGTGAAAACATTTCAATAGACATTTAAGTGGCAGAAGAATTTTAAAATGAAATATATATGAATATCAATGTTGACTAGAATGTAGAAAAATGGGTATGTCCTAAAACTGCATATGATTTAACTACTTTAACAATTATTTGAAACTATTTAGTGAAATTAAACGGAGAGGGCAATGGCACTCCACTCCAGTACTTTTGCCTGGAAAATCCCATGGATGGAGAAGCCTGGTAGGCTGTAGTCCATGGGGTCGCTAAGAGTTGGACACGACTGAACAACTTCACTTTTACTTTTCACTTTCATGCATTGGAGAAGGAAATAGCAACCCACTCCAGTGTTCTTGCCTGGAAAACCCCAGGGATGGGGGAGCCTGGTGGGCTGCCATCTATGGGGTGGCACAGAGTTGGACATGACTGAAGCGACTTATTTCTCACTTCCACTGTATAATCATAAGGGATTTGATTTAGGTCATACCTGAATGGTCTAGTGGTTTTCCCTACTGTTTTCAATTTAAGTCTGAATTTGGAAATAAGGAGTTCATGATCTGAGCCACAGTCAGCTCCTGGTCTTGTTTTTGTTGACTATATAGAGTTTCTCCATCTTTGGCTGCAAAGAATATAATCAATCTGATTTCAGTGTTGACCATCTGGTGATGTCCATGTGTAGAGTCTTCTCTTGTGTTGTTGGAAGAGGATGTTTGCTATGACCAGTGCATTTTCTTGGCAAAACTCTATAGTCTTTGCCCTGCTTCATTCTGTATTCCAAGGCCAAATTCGCCTGTTACTCCAGGTGTTTCTTGACTTCCTACTTTTGCATTCCAGTCCCTTATAATGAAAAGGACATCTTTTTTGTGTGTTAGTTCTAAAAGGTCTTGTAGGTCTTCATAGAACCGTTCAACTTCAGATTCTTCAGCATTACTGGTTGGTAACTACTGGTTGGTAAAGACTTGGATTACTGTGATATTGAATGGTTTGCCTTGGAAACGAACAGAGATCATTCTGTTGTTTTTGAGATTGCACCCAAGTACTGCATTTTGGACTCTTTTGTTGACCATGATGGCTACTCCATTTCTTCTGAGGGATTCCTGCCCCCAGTAGTAGATATAATGGTCATCTGAGTTAAATTCACCCATTCCAGTCCATTTTAGTTTGCTGATTTCTAGAATGTCAACATTCATTCTTGCCATCTCTTGTTTGACCACTTCCAATTTGTCTTGATTCATGAACCTGATATTCCAGGTTCCTATGCAATATTGCTCTTTACAGCATCGGACCTTGTTCTATCACCAGTCACATCCACAACTGGGTATTGTTTTTGCTTTGGGTCCATCCCTTCATTCTTTCTGGAGTTATTTCTCCACTGATCTCCAGAAGCACATTGGGCACCTACTGACCTGGGGAGTTCCTCTTTCAGTATCCTATAATTTTGCCTTTTCATACTGTTCATGGGGTTCTCAAGGCAAGAATACTGAAGTGGTTTGCCATTCCCTTCTCCAGTGGACCACATTCTGTCAGACCTCTCCACCATGACCCGCCCATCTTGGGTGGCCCCACAGGCATGGCTTAGTTTCACTGAGTTAGACAAGGCTGTGATCCTAGTATGATTAGATTGACTAGTTTTCTGTGAATATGGTTTCAGTGTGTCTGCCCTCTGATGCCCTCTTGCAACACCTACCCTCTTACTAGGGTTTCTCTTACCTTGGACATGGGGTATTTCTTCACGGCTGCTCCAGCAAAGCACAGCCACTGCTCCTTATCTTGGATGAGAGGTATCTCCTCACTGCCACCCCTCCCAACCTTGAACGTGGAATAGCTCCTTTAGGCCCTCCGGCGCCCGCGCAGCCACGGCTCCTTGGACGTGGGGCAGCTCCTTCCAGGCGCTGCCCCTGACCTCGGGCTGGGGTAGCTCCTCTAGGCTGTTCCTGCACTGTCACAGCCTGGCACTCTCCGCTGCTGCCCCTGACCTCCGACGTTGGGTAGCTCCTCTAGGCCACCCGTGCTCAGCACACCGTCGCAGCCGCCCGCGCTCTGCTATTAAGAAGAGGTGGCAAGAATACACAGAAGAACTGTACAAAAAAGTTCTTCACAACCAAGATAATCACGAAAGTATGATCACTCACCTAGAGCCAGACATCTTGGAATGTGAAGTCAAGTGGGCCTTAGAAAGCATCATTATGAACAAAGCTAGTGGAGGTGATGGAATTCCAGTTGAGCTATTTCAAATCCTGAAAGATGTTGCTGTGAAAGTGCTGCACTCAATATGCCAGCAAATTTGGAAAACTCAGCAGTGGCCACAGGACTGGAAAAGGTCAGTTTTCCTTCCAATCCCAAAGAAAGGCAATGCCAAAGAATGTTCAAACTACCGCACAATTGCACTCATCTCACATGCTAGTAAAGTAATGCTCAAAATTCTCCAAGCCAGGTTTCAGCAATACATGAACCGTGAACTTCCTGATGTTCAAGCTGGTTTTAGAAAAGGCAGAGGAACCGGAGATCAAATTGCCAACATGCGCTGGATCATGGAAAAAGCAAGAGAGTTCCAGAAAAACATCTGTTTCTGCTTTATTGACTATGCCAAAGCCTTTGACTGTGTGGATCACAATAAACTGTGGAAAATTCTGAAAGAGATGGGAATACCAGACCACCTGACCTGCCTCCTGAGAAATCTGTATGCAGGTCAGAAAGCAACAGTTAGAACTGGACATGGAACAATAGAATGGCTCCAAAAAGGAAAAGGAGTACGTCAAGGCTGTATGTTGTCACCTTGCTTATTTAACTTATATGCAGAGTACATCATGAGAAACGCTGGGCTAGGAGAAGCGCAAACTGTAAACAAGATTGCTGGGAGAAATATCAATAACCTCAGATATGCAGCTGACAACACCCTTATGGCAGAAAATGAAGAGGAACTCAAAAGCCTCTTAATGAAAGTGAAAGTGGAGAGTGAATAAGTTGGCTTAAAGCTCAACATTCAGAAAACGAAGATCATGGCATCTGGTCCCATCACTTCATGGGAAATAGATGGGGAAACAGTGGAAACAGTGTTAGACTTTATTTTTTTGGGCTCCAAAATCACTGTAGATGGTGACTGCATCCATGAAATTAAAAGACATTTACTCCTTAGAAGAAAAGTTATGACCAACCTAGATAGCATATTGAAAAGCAGAGATATTACTTTGCCAATAGTTAAGGCTATGGTTTTTCCAGTGGTCATGTATGGATGTGAGTTGGACTATGAAGAAAGCTGAGTGCCGAAGAATTGATGCTTTTGAACTGTGGTGTTGGAGAAGACTCTTGAGAGTCCCTTGGACTGCAAGGAGATCCAACCAGTCCATTCTGAAGGAGATCATCACTGGGATTTCTTTGGAAGGAATGATGCCAAAGCTGAAACTCCAGTACTTTGGCCACTTCATGTGAAGAGTTGACTCATTGGAAAAGACTCTGATGCTGGGAGGGATTGGGGGCAGGAGGAGAAGGGGAGGACAGAGGATGAGATGGCTGGATGGCATCACTGACTCGATGGCCGTGTCTGAGTAAGTCCAGGAGTTGGTGATGGACAGGGAGGCCTGGCATGCTGTGATTCATGGGGTCGCAAAGAGTCAGACACGACTGAGCAACTGAACTGAACTGATTGAACTGAGGCGACTTAGCAGCAGCAGTGAAATTAAAAGTGTGCAAATTTTATAACTTTTCAATTTTACCTTTAAATATTTATCCTGCCATATATGCTCAAGGAAATTTGTATAATGGTTAATTTGAGTGGAAAAATAAGATAATCAGAGAACAATATAAGTATCTCTCAATAGGGGAATGGATAAATTAACTGTCAGTTTTGTATGATGAAAAATCTTGAGTACAGTGGGGAAAATAATGAGACTTCACCTATATGGGAAAAACAATTAAATGGCAGCACATTTCTCATAAGAAATGGTGGGAACCGAAAAGAAGTGGCACATTTTCCCAATGCTGAAAGGAAAATTCTGTCAACCCAAGTTAGTTTTAGGAAACCCTCTGAATGGAAAGGAAGTGAAAAAAGAAGAATTCTTGGAAAATCAGGAAAAATGGGTGAAAAAAGAAATGAATTTTCTAAATTATATCTGAGAGTTGAAACAAAAGCTAAAATACTCCCTTAAGTCGTAACAAATATATGTAGGAAAAATATTTAAGAAAACTATGTCATATGGAAGGGAGGGTAAATGTAGATACAGTTTCTATATTCCCTATAACTGCCAAAATAACAACAGTAGACAATGAGAAGCTATGAGTATATTATGTAGTACTTAAAACAAACAAAAGCCATACAAAGAAATATCCTCCAAACACTATGAAGAAATTAAGATGATATCCTAAAACCCACAATAATATAAACAGATGAATGAGTCACAGAAGCAAAAATCATTACTCACTAAATGATAAAGTGAGAAACCTATGCTTTAATATATTATAGTCACATTAAATATAAATGGTCTAAATATACCAAGAGACACTGATGTATAGAACAGTCTTATGGACTCTGTGGGAGAGGGAGAGGGTGGGAAGATTTGGGAGAATGACATTGAAACATGTAAAATATCATGTAAGAAACGAGTTGCCAGTCCAGGTTCGATGCACGATACTGGATGCTTGGGGCTAGTGCACTGGGATGACCCAGAGGGATGGTATGGGGAGGGAGGAGGGAGGAGGATTCAGGATGGGGAACACATGTATACCTGTGGCGGATTCATTTTGATATTTGGCAAAACTAATACAATTATGTAAAGTTTAAAAATAAAATAAAATTTAAAAAAAAAAAGAAAAAAAAGGGATTAGCTGAGTGGATTAAAAATAGCTAAGTGATATATGTCTATAAAAGACTTGCTTAAAATATAATAATATAGGAATTTGAGATTAAATGTGAAAAGATATATTACTACACAAATATTAATTTAAAAAGCAATAAAGATTATAATAATATCAAAAAATGTAGACTTTAGGGCAAAGAAAATTACCAGAGACTGAGTGAGGATGTTGCATAATGATAAAGAGTCACTCCATCAAAAATACATAGCAGTTCTGAAAGTGAAAGTGGCCCAGTCGGGTCCAACTCTTTGTGACCCTATGGAATTTTCTAGGGCACACTGAAATGGGTTCAGTTCAGTTCAGTTCAGTCGCTCAGTCGTGTCCGACTCTGCGACCCCATGAATCGCAGCACGCCAGGCCTCCCTGTCCATCACCAACTCCCAGAGTTCACTCAGACTCACGTCCATCGAGTCAGTGATGCCATCCAGCCATCTCATCCTCTGCCATCCCCTTCTCCTCCTGCCCTCAATCCCTCCCAGCATCAGAGTCTTTTCCAATGAGTCAGCTCTTCGCATGAAGTGGCCAAAGTACTGGAGTTTCAGCTTCAGCATCATTCCCTCCAAAGAAATCCCAGGGCTGATCTCCTTCAGAATGGACTGGTTGGATCTCCTTGCAGTCCAAGGGACTCTCAAGAGTCTTCTCCAACACCGCAGTTCAAAAGCATCAATTCTTCGGCGCTCAGCCTTCTTCACAGTCCAACTCTCACATTCATACATGACCACAGGAAAAACCATAGCCTTGACTAGACGGACCTTTGTTGGCAAAGTAATGTCTCTGCTTTTGAATATGCTATCTAGGTTGGTCATAACTTTTCTTCCAAGGTGTAAGCGTCTTTTAATTTCATGGCTGCAGTCACCATCTGCAGTGATTTTGGAGCCCCCCAAAATAAAGTCTAACACTGTTTCCACTGTTTCCCCATCTATTTCCCATGAAGTGATGGGACCAGATGCCATGATCTTCGTTTTCTGAAGGTTGAGCTTTAAGCCAACTTTTTCACTCTCCACTTTCACTTCATTAAGAGGCTTTTGAGTTCCTCTTCACTTTCTGCCATAAGGGTGCTGTCATCTGCATATTTCAGGTTATTGATATTTCTCCTGGCAATCTTGATTCCAGTTTGTGCTTCTTCCAGCGCAGCGTTTCTCATGATGTACTCTGCACATAAGTTAAATAAGTAGGGTGACAGTATACAGCCTTGATGTACTCCTTTTCCTATTTGGAACCAGTCTGTTGTTGCATGTCCAGTTCTAACTGTTGCTTCCTGACCTGCATACAGATTTCTCAGGAGGCAGGTCAGGTGGTCTGGTATTCCCATCTCTTTCAGAATTTTCCACAGTTTATTGTGATCCACACAGTCAAAGGCTTTGGCATAGTCAATAAAGCAGAAACAGATGTGTTTCTGGAACCCTCTTGCTTTTTCCATGATCCAGCGCATGTTGGCAATTTGATCTCCGGTTCCTCTGCCTTTTCTAAAACCAGCTTGAACATCAGGAAGTTCACGGTTCATGTATTGCTGAAACCTGGCTTGGAGAATTTTGAGCATTACTTTACTAGCATGTGAGATGAGTGCAATTGTGCGGTAGTTTGAGCATTCTTTGGCATTGCCTTTCTTTGGGATTGGAATGAAAACTGACCTTTTCCAGTGCTGTGGCCACTGCTGAGTTTTCCAAATTTGCTGGCATATTGAGTGCAGCACTTTCACAGCAACATCTTTCAGGATTTGAAATAGCTCAACTGGAATTCCATCACCTCCACTAGCTTTGTTCATAGTGATGCTTTCTAAGGCCCACTTGACTTCACATTCCAAGATTTCTGGCTCTAGGTCAGTGATCACACCATCATGATTAGCCTTTCCCTTCTCCAGGGGATCTTCCCAAACTAGGGATTGAATCCAGGTCTCCCACATTGCAGGCAATGTCTTTACCAGCTGAGCCACAAGGGAAGCCCACATAGCCATTCTAAATCTATATTAATCACAACACAGAGCTGTAAAATATATGAAGCAAAACAGATAGAACATAAAGGAAAACAGACAAATATATAATTACAGTTGATGACTTAAAAACTCATCTCTCAAAAATCAATAGAACAACTAGATACAAATTTAGCAAGAACAGAAAATTAAAAAAAATAACAATAACAATAGGATCTAGTGGGCACTTATTGAATACTCCACCCCCAAAACATCAGAATAGTTTTTTAATGTCCACAGAACATATACCAAGGTAAAGTATATCATGGGACATAAAACAAAACTAAACACATTTTAAAAGCAGTAGCTGAGAGATAATAAGATTATCTCTGGGCAATTGGAATCTAAACAACACATTTATAAAGAGCCTTTCAGTAAAAATGAAAGTCTCAAGGGAAATTAAAAAACAAAACAAAACACACACACTGAACTGAAACAAAAATGAGAGTATATCAGAATTTGTGGGGCACTGTTACTAAAATGCTTACATTAACAAAAAGAAAAAAGAAAAGGAAAAGTCTCAAATTAGTACTATAATCCCACCTCAAAAAACTAGGAAGAGGAAAATAAAACCAAAGTAATCAAGAGAAAAGAAATAATAATAGATAAGAGCAGAAATCAATGACACTGAAAATAGAGAAAATAAATGAAGCAAAACCTTGTTCTCTGAAAGATCAATAAAACTGATAAAACAGACAAAGAAAAAGAGAGAAGACACAAATTTCCAAAATCAAGTGTGAATAGGGATTACCACTGCAGATGCTGCAGAGTGGGGAAAATGATCAATAAAAAAACACTGCGAATAACTCTACATACATCAGTTCAGTCGCTTGGTCATGTCCGACTCTTTGTGACCCCATGAACTGCAGCACACGAGGCCTCCCTGTCCATCACCAACTCCTGGAGTTTAAGAAAACTCATGTCCATTGAGTCAGTGATGCCATCCAACCATCTCATCCTCTGTCATCACCTTCTCTTCCTGCCCTCAATCTTTCCCAGCATCAGGGATTTTTTCAAATGAGTCAGCTCTTTGCATCAGGTGGCCAAAGTATTGGAGCTTCAGCTTCAACATCAGTCCTTCCAATGAACATTCAGGACTGATCTCCTTTAGGATGGACTGGTTGGATCACCTTGCAGTCCAAGGGACTCTCAAGAGTCTTCTCCAACACCACAGTTCAAAAGCATCAATTCTTCGACGTTCAGCCTTCTTCACAGTCCAACTCTTACATCCATACATGACCACTGGAAAAACCATAGACTTGACTAGATGGACTTTTGTTGACAAAGTAATGTCTCTGCTTTTGAATATGCTGTTTAGGTTGGTCATAAATTTGACAAATTAGAAGAAATCTATCCATAGATGAAAAAGCAAGAGACAAGAAGAAAATATTAGGAGATTACATATATAATGTTGTTGTTCAATGGCTGAGTTGTGTCTGTCTCTGTGACCTCACGGACTGCAGCAATTCAGGCTTCTCTCTCCTTCACTTTCCCCTGGAGTTTGCTCAAACTCAAATCCATTGAGTCAGTGATACCATCCAGTCATCTTATCCTCTGTTATCCCCTTCTCATCCTGCCCTCAATCTTTCCCAGCATCAGGGTCTTTTTACAATGAATCAGCTCTTTTCATCAAGTAGCCAAAATATTGGAACTTTAGCTTCAGCATTAGTCCTTCTAATGAATATTCAGAGTTGATTCATTTAGGATAGATTGATTTGATCTCTTTGCTGCCCAAGAGACTCTCAAGAATCTTCTGCAGCACCACAATTCAAAAACATAAATTCTTCAGTGCTTAGCCTTTTATAGTCCAAATCTCACATCCATACATGACTACTGGACTACATAGCTTTGATTATATGAAACTTTTGTCAGCATAGTGATGTCTCTGCTTTAAGTCTGCTGTCAAGATTTGTCATGGCTTTTTTCCCAAGGAGCAAACGTCTTTTAATTTCATGGCTAGACTCACCATCTGCAAGAATGGATAGAAGAAATACACAAAAAATATATTAATGGCCCAGATAATCAAACGGTGTGATCAGTCACCTAGAACAGAGTCAGACATCATGGAGTGTAAAGTCAAGTAGGCCTTAGGAAGCATCACTATGAACAAGGCTAGTGGAGGTGATAGACTTCCAGCTGAGCTATATCAAATCCTAAATATGATGCTGTTAAAGTGTTGTACTTAATATGCCAGCAAATTTGGAAAACTCAGCAGTGGCCATAGGACTGGAAAAGATCAGTTTTTATTCCAGTCCCATAGAAGGGCAATGCCAAAGAATTTTCAAACTACTGCATAATTGCACTCATTTCACATGCTAGCAAAGTAATGCTCAAAATTCTCCAAGCAAGCCTTCAACAGTACATGAAATGAGAACTTCCAGATGTTCAAGCTGGAAAAGGCAGAGGAACCAGAGATGAAATTGCCAACATCTGTTGGATCACTGAAAAAGCAAGAGAGTTCCAGAAAAACATCTACTTCTAATTCATTGACTACCCTAAAGCCTTTAACTGTGCGGATCATGACAAACTGTGGAAATTTTTAAAGAGATGGCAATACCAGACCACCTTAACTGCCTCCTGTGAAACCTGTGTGAATATCAAGAAGCTACAGTTAGAACCAGACATGAAAAAATAGATTGGTTTCACATTGGGAGAGAAGTGTGTCAAGGCTGTATATTGTCACCCTGCTTACTTAACTTATACATAGACAAAACACCTTATGCAAAACACCAGGCTGGATGATGCACAAACTGGAACCAAGATTGCCAGAAGAAATATCAATAACCTCAGATATGCAGATGACACCACCCTTATGGCATAAAGTGAAGAGGAACTAAAGAGCCTCTTGATGAAAATGAAAAAGGAGAGTGAAAAAGCTGTCTTACAATTCAACAGCATTCAAAAAACTAAGATCATGGCATCTGACCCCATCACTTCATGGCAAATAGATGGGGAAACAAAGGAAATAGTGAGAGAGTTTATTTTCTTAGGCTCCAACATCACTGCGGATGGTGACTGCAGCCACAAAATTTAAAAATGCTTGCTCCTTTGAAGAAGAGCTATGACAAACCTAGACAGCATATTAAAAAGCTGAGATATCACTTTGCCGACAAAGGTATGTATGGTCAAAGCTATGTTTTTTTTTTTCCAGTAATCATGTATTGGATGTGAAAGTTGGTCAACAAAGTTGGACCACGAAGTACTGATTGTTTTGAACTGTGTGTTGAAGACTCTTGAGAGTCCCTTGGAGACTGCAAGGAAATCAATCCTAAAGGAACTCAATCCTGAATATTCATTAGAAGGACTGATGCAGAAAGCTGAAGCTCCAATACTTTGTCTAACTGATGCAAAGAGCCAACTCATTAGAAGACCCTGATGCTTGGAGAGACTGAAGGCAGGAGAAGAAGGGGATGACAGAGGATGAGATGGTTGGATGGCATCACTGCCTTAATGAACATAAGTTTGAGCAAGCTCTGGGAGATGGCAAAGGACAAGGAAGCCTGGTGTGCTACAGTCTATGGGGTCTCAAAGAGTCGGACATGCTGAGTGACTGAACAACAAGAACAGTCACCATTTGCAGTGATTTCAGAGCCAAAGAAAGTAAAATCTGCCACTGCCTCCAATTTTCCCCTTCCATTTGCCATGAAGTGATGGGACCAGATGCCATGATCTTTAAGTTTTTGTAACGTTGGGTTTCAAGTCAGTTTTTTCACTCTCCTCTTTCACCCTCATCAGTAGGCTCTTTAGTTCTTCTTCACTTTCTGCCAATAGAGTGGCATCATCTGCATATCTGAGGATGTTGATCTTTCTCCCAGCAATCTTGATTCCAGCTTGTGATTCATCCAGCCTGACATTTTGCATGAGAGGGCTTCCCAGGTGGCGTTAGTGGTAAAGGACTTGCCTGCTAATACAGAAGACATAAGAGATGTGAGTTTGATCCCTGGGTTGGGAAGATTCCCTGGAGGAAGGCATGGCAACCCACTCCAGTATTCTTGCCTAGAGAATTCCATGAACAGAGGCGTCTGGTGGGCTTTGGTCCATAGGCTTGCAAAGAGTCAAACACGCCTGAAGCAACTCAGCATGCACTCCCTCTGCATAGAAGTTAAATAAGCAGAGTGACAATATACAACTTGTACTCCTTTCCCAATTCTGAACCAGTCTTTTGTTCAATATGCTGTTCTACTTATTGCTTCTTGATTTGCATGCAGGTTTCTAAGGTGGCAAGAAATGTGGCCTGGTACTCCCACTTCTCTAGGAATTTTCCACAGTTTGTTGTAATACATACAATCAAGACCACCTAGAGAAGTGAATGGCTACCCACTCCAGTATTCTTGCCTTGTGAGTTCTGTAGACAGAGGAGCCTAGCAGGCCACAGTCCATGGGGTCACAAAAAGTTGGACACTACTGAGTGGCCAACACTTTCACTTTTTTTCCAAGGCCAAAGGCTTTAGCATAGTTAATGAAGGAGAAGGAGAAGTTTTTCCAGAACTTCTTTAGTTTCTCTATGATGCATCGAATGTTGGCAATTTGATATTTGGTTCCTCTGCCTTTTCTAAACCTACTTCTACATCTGGTAGTCCCTGGTTTATGTTCTGCTGAAGCCTGACTTGAAGGATTTTGAGCATAACCTTGCTAGCATGTGAAATGAGCACAATTGTATGAGCATTCTTTGGTATTACCCTTCTTTGGGATTGGAATGAAAACTGACTTTTTCCACTTCTGTTTCCATTTCTATGTATTCCAAATTTGCTGACATTTTAGGTGCAACACTAACAGCATCACCTTTTAGGATTTCAAATAGCTCTGCTGGAACTCTATCACTGTGAACTAGCTTGGTTCATTGTAAGGTTTCTGAAGGCCACTTGACTTCACACTCCAGGATGCCTGGCTCTAAGTGAGTGAACACACCATTGTGGTTATCCAGGTTGTTAGGGCCTTTCTTGTATAGTTCTTTGGTGTATTCGCCCCACCTTTTCTTAATCTCTTCTGTTTCTGTTAGGTCCTTACCATTTCTGTTCTTTATTGTGCCCACCCTTGAAGGAAATGTTCCCTTAGTATCTCCAAATTTCTTGAAAAGATCTCTAGTCTTTCCCATTCTATTGTTTTCCTATATTTCTTTGTATTGCTCATTTAAGAAGACTTTCTTATCTCTCCTTGCTATTCTCTGGAACTCTGCAATCAGTTGTGTGTATCTTTCCCTTTCTCCATTGACTTTTGCTGCTCTTCTTTCCTCAGCTATTTGTAAAGCCTCCTCAGTTAACCATTTTGCTTTCTTGCAATTCTTTTTCTTTAGTATGTTTATGATCACTGCCTCCTGTACAGTATTATGAATCTTTGTCCATAGTGCTTCAGTCACTCTATCTACCAGATCTAATCCCTTGAATCTATTCATTACCTCCACTATACAGTCATAAGGAATTTGATTTAGCTAATACCTGAATACCTAGTGGTTTTCCCTACTTTCTTCAAATTAAGCCTGAACTTTGCAATAAGGAGCTCATGATCTGAACCACAGTCAGCTCCTGCTCTTGTTTTTGCTGACTGTATAGAGCTTCTCCATCTTTGGCTGCAAAGAATACAATCAATCTGATTTCATGATTGGCCATCCAGTGATGTCCATGTATAGGGTTGTCTCTTGTGTTGTTGGAAAAGTATGTTTGCTATGACCAGTGCATTCTCTTGGCAAAACTCTGTTAGCCTTTGCCTTGCTTCACTTCTTACACAAAAGCCAAACTTGCCTGTTATTCTGGATATCTCTTTACTTCCTACCTTTGAATTCTAATCCCCTATGATGAAAAAGACTTTTTTTTTTTTTTTTTTGGTGTTAGTTCTAGAAGGCCTTGTAGGTCTTCATAGAACCAGTCAACTTCAGTTTCTTCAGCATTAGTGGCTGTGGCATAGGACTTGAATTATTGTGATGTTGAATGGTTTGCCATGGAAATAAACTGAGAACATTCTGTCATTTTTGAGATTGCACTCAAGTACCATGGTCTTCCCCTTGTGGCTCAATGGTAAGGAATCTACCTGCAGTGCAGGAGCTGCAGAAGACATGGTTTCAGTCCCTGTGTTGGGAAGATACTCACGAGGAGGGCATGACAACCCACTCCAGTATTTTTGCCTGGAGAATCCCATGGACAGAGGAGCCTGGTGAGCTATAGTCCATAGGTTTGCAAAGAGTTGGAAATGACTAAAGTGACTCAACGCGTACACATACACACATACACTGTATTTGGACTCTTTTGTTGACTGTAAGGAATACTCCTTTTCTTCTAAGGAATTCTTGCCCACAGTAGTAGATATAATGTTCATCTGAATTAAATTTGCCATTTCCCATCCATTTTAGTTCACTGATTCTTAAGATGTCAGTGTTCACTCTTCTCTTGCCATCTCTTGCGTGACCACGTCCAATTTACCTTGATTCATGGACTTCACATTCCAGCTTCCTATGCAATATTGTTCTGCACAACATTGGACTTTACTTTCACCACCAGACACATCCACAAGTGATCACTGTTTATGCGTTGGCTCAGGCTCCTCATTCTCCCTGGATCTGTTTCTCCATTCTTCCCCAGTAGCATTTTGGACACCTTCTGACCTGGGAGACTCATCTTCCAGTATTTTATCTTTTTGCCTTTCCATACTCTCCATGGGATTCTCGCAGCAAGAATACAGAGTCTGTTGTCATTTCCTCCTCCAGTGAAGCAGTTTATTAGAACTCTTCCCTATGACCCATCCTTCATGAATGGCCCTGCTTGGCATGGCTCACTGCTTCTTTGAGTCATGCAAGCCCTTTCACCATGACAAAGCTGTGATCCATGAAAGCTAATGTTCATACAAAAACCTGTATAGACATGTATAGAAGCTTTATTCATAATGGTCACAAGTTGGAAACAACCCAGATGTATGTACATAAATGAATGGTTAAACAAACTGGTCCATACATACCAGTGTATACTATTTATCAGTTGAAAAGAAGGAATAATTGACACAGACCACAACCTGGATGAATCTCTAGAGAATCATTCTGACTGAAGAGAAGTCAATCCCAGAGGCTTCAATTCAGTTCAGTTCAATCGCTCAGTCATGTCCGACTCTTTGCGACCCTGGGAGGACCAACTCCATGTCCAAAGAGCCGTGGCTGTGCGGGCGCAGGAGGGCTTAGAGGAGCTATCCCACGTTGAAGGTCAGGAAGGGCTGCAGTGAGGAGATACCCCTCATCCAAGGTAAGGAGCAGCGGCTGTGCTTTGCTGGAGCAGCCGTGAAGAGATACCCCACGTCCAAGGTAAGAGAAACCCTAGTAAGAGGGTAGGTGTTGCAAGAGGGCATCAGAGGGCAGATACACTGAAACCATACTCACAGAAAACTAGTCAATCTAATCACACTAGGATCACAGCCTTGTCTAACTCAATGAAACTAAGCCATGCCTATGGGGCCAACCAAGATGGGCGGGTCATGGTGGAGAGGTCTGACAGAATGTGGTCCACAGGAGAAGGGAATGGCAAACCACTTCAGTATTCTTGCCTTGAGAACCCCATGAACAGTATGAAAAGGCAAAATTATAGGATACTGAAAGAGGAACTCCCCAGGTCAGTAGGTGCCCAATATGCTTCTGGAGATCAGTGGAGAAATAACTCCAGAAAGAATGAAGGGATGGAGCCAAAGCAAAAACAATACCCAGCTGTGGATATGACTGGTGATAGAAGCAAGGTCTGATGCTATAAAGAGCAATATTGCATAGGAACCTGGAATATCAGGTCCATGAATCAAGGCAAATTGGAAGTGGTCAAACAAGAGATGGCAAGAGTGAATGTCGACATTCTAGGAATCAGCGAACTAAAATGGACTGGAATGGGTGAATTTAACTCAGATGACCCAGAGGCTTACATACTATTAGATTCTATTTATATAACATTGCCTTAATGACAAAGTTATGGAGAAATAACATGTGTTTAGAACTTCACAGTGGTTACCAGGTGTTAGGACAGTGTGGGAGAGTAAAGTGGATGTGGTCTAGCAACATCTTTGCAGTGATGGAAATACTATTTTGACTGCATCAGTGTCACCCTGGGTGTGATAGTGCAGTAAATTTTATAAGATGTTACCACTGGGGAAAATTGAGTAAAGGGTACATGAGGTCTTCTTACATCATTTCCTCAATTATTTCTTACATTGAAGTCTGTAGTTATGTCAAAAACATTTAATTAAAAATGTCTCTTATGTACTCAAAGGGATATTTTCTCATATACACTCAAAGAAACATGACAGTATTATTCATTGAAATGGAAAAAAAGCAAACCACCAGGGAACAATCCTTATATCATACTATAGAGGAATACATTAGTTGTAATGTATTTACATGATAGAATATTATTTAGTAGCTAAAATGAATTGTATCTATGTGTATCCAAATGGATAATGTTGAAAAAATTAACAATGAAAAATAATATGATACAGATAAAAAGACTTACATATAAACATGTTATCAAATTTCACATAAATTAGTTTTGTTCCTTCTAGGTACATATATATCTAGCCTGGAGAATCCTAGGGACAGAGGAGCCTGATGGGCTGCTGTCTACGGGGTCACACAGAGTCGGACATGACTGAAGTGACTTAGCAGCAGCAGCAGCAGCAGCAGGAACATGAAAATACATAAATGTAAAAAACATATGGCATTGTGTGTAAGACATATAAATATGCCTGATTCATATGTATATAATTCCCATATGTCATGTAGTATGTAATAATCCATGTACAATAATGGTACAGAGAAATTAAAAAAAAAAGTCCCTAGGACGACGGGATGGTGGTTTTAAAAATGATAAGACTTCAAGTATTTCTATGATGTTTATTTCTATCCAGTGATTCTCAGTTGTCAGCATTACTCTCTTACTTAGGTGTTTTTAGAAATACTTGAATGTATATTTATGTGTTTTAATAACCAGAGATGCCATTGAAATTTAATGTCCTAGAGGAAGGGTTTCTACATGTACAAAGTGCCCAGTGAATAACTGTCATTTTCTAAATGCTAATTATGTCTATTGATATATACAATCTCAGTTGTACTCATAGGTCAAACACATAACATAAGTTTGTGCGACACCTGGGATTACAGTAGTTGATGCTGATGAATATGCAGGAATTTGGATTAACTAAGGCATTTATATTATTTTTTTAAATAGCCAAATAAAAAAATATGATTACTCTTTGTCACCCAATTTGCAGTCTTAGGTTCATTAAAGAAAAAATTATAATATTAATTAATTTAAGAATCATTCTAATTGCAAGGTAGACAAATTGGAAGGTAGAAAAGTAAAACCCAAGCAATTTCATGGGTCTAGGTGAGTAGTAATGAAAGCATAAATGGAGACAGTGGCAGTAGAAAGTGTGGAGAATAGGCTAGAGATTTATGAGATTTGAGATAAATTCTTAGTAGGCAGAATTTATTGACTTGGAGACCAAAGTGAACATTCCTAATGTCATTAGCAACCTTTATTATCTTTGGTGGGAATGGTAAGCATTTCAGCCAGAGACAATCTCATATTATTCCTCCAATCAGTCTTTATCAAGCAGGACAAAATTAAAATGAGTGTTGATTCTGGGACATGATTTTTATCATTGATGCTGTTTTTCTTGGTTGTTGTTTTGTTTGTTTTTCTTTCTTATGACAAATCCCCTACGTGTTGTCACTGGGTGATTAGTGGGTTCAATTTCCCTGGGAAATTATTCTGGTTACTCCTCAGTCATGGGCAAATCAGAATGGTTGGCACCATAACAGAATATAATATCCAACAGTTAGAAATAATTCCCATATGGCTTAAAGGTTATTTTACATTCTGTCTGTATTGAGAAACATGCATAAATATGCCGTATAAATTTTATAGCTACTATTTGCCCTAATTAAGTAAATTTACAAGGGAAAGCTCTAGTTTTAGGTGGTATAAACCCATTTGCTGAAGCAAGTTCACTCATTCATTGACTTGAAGTATGCATCTTTCATTATCTCACATGGATATTTACATAATAAATTTCCTTAGAGAAGATAGTAAGTATAAGTTTTTAAAAATTTCTGCATGATATAAACATTTTAGAGACATGTTATGACAAAGTACGTAAATATCAGCTTACAGTTTTATTTGTGTGAAGTGTGGGTGTCAATCAACACTGTAAAGATGAAACATTTATGTATCTTGAGCGAGCTTTGGTGACAGGCTGTGGTTATGAGTTATAGTTTGATATAAAATAATTGTCTTCAAATTCCTTTTTGAAAGGTTTTTTACTTTGTATTATGAAAAGAAAGGCTTTTAAAAAAAATCAGTCTGACTGCTCTTATTTTCCTGACTTTACTAAAATGTAATTGTAAGATCATCTCTGATGTAGGATTTTGTTTATGCCTCTTCGACTGGTCTGCTTCTTCCTTCTTTCATTGGCCAACACAAGGGCTTTGTCACTTTCATGATCCCATTGACTAGAAAGCATTCAAAAGAGAGAAAATGTACACGTGTTCCCAATCCTGAACTCCCTTCCCACCTCCCTCTCAGATGATGTATGGCAAAACCAATACAATATTGTAAAGTTAAAAAAATAATAATAAATAAATAATCAAAAGAGAGAAAATGCTTTCTTTGGGAATATGTGACTGGTAGAGCTCAGGAAATGAAGAATCAGATATATATACATATGTATATATATATACATATATATTTAGTATATTTAATATATAACATATAGTATTTTTTAGTAATTTGAATGACTTTATGCCACATTGGCTATTCATGATTATAAATGCTTGCATTGCTAATTTAATATTGTCATTCTATATTTCATCTATAAGATTATTGATTTAGAAATACAACACATCTAAGTGCTGTATTCATTAAGGAAAATATGACTCAGTTCAGCTCAGTCGCTCAGTCGAGTCTGACGCTTTGTGACCCAGTGAACTGCAGCACGCAGGCCTCCCTGTCCATCACCAATTCCCAGAGTCCATCCAAACCCATGTCCATTGAGTCAGTGATGCCATCCAACCATCTCGTCCTCTGTCATCCCCTACTCCTCCTGCCCTCAATCTTTCCCAGCATCAGGGTCTTTTCAAATGAGTCAGCTCTTCACATCAGGTGGCCAAAGTATTGGAGTTTTAGCTTCAACATCAGTCCTTCCAATGAACACCCAGGACTGATCTCCTTTAGGATGGACTGGTTGGATCTCCTTGCAGTCCAAGGGACTCTCAAGAGTCTTCTCCAACACCACAGTTCAAAAGCATCAGTTCTTCAGCACTCAGCCTTCTTCACAGTCCAACTCTAACATCCATACATGACCACTGGAAAAACCATAGCCTTGACTAGACGAACCTTTGAGGGCAAAGTAATGTCTCTGCTTTTGAATATGCTATCTAGGTTGGTCATAACTTTCCTTCCAAGGAGTAAGCGTCTTTTAATTTCATGGCCGCAATCACCATCTGCAGTGATTTTGGCGCTCAGAAAAATAAACTCAGCCACTGTTTCCACTGTTTCCCAATCTATTTGCCATGAAGTGATGGGACTGGATGCCATGGTCTTAGTTTTCTGAATGTTGAGCTTTAAACCAACTTTTTCACTCTCCTTTTTCACTTTCATCAAGAGGCCCTGTAGTTCTTCACTTTCTGCCATAAGGGTGATATCATCTGCATATCTGAGGTTATTGATATTTCCCTCAGCAATCTTGATTCCAGCTTGTTATTCCTCCAGCCCAGGGTTTCTCATGATGTACTCTGCATATAAGTTAAATAAGCAAGGTGACAGTATACAGCCTTGATGTACTCCTTTTCCTATTTGGAACCAGTCTGTTGTTCCATGTCCAGTTCTAACTGTTGCTTCCTGACCTGCATACAAATTTCTCAAGAGGCAAGTCAGGTGGTCTGGTATTCCCATCTCTTTCAGAATTTTCCTGAGTTAATTGTGATCCACACAGGAAAGGCTTTGGCATAGTCAATAAAGCAGAAATAGATGTTTTTCTGGAACTCTCTTGCTTTTTCCATGATCCAGTGGATGTTGGCAATTTGATCTCTGGTTCTTCTGCTTTTTCTAAAACCAGCTTGAATATCTGGAAGTTCACAGTTCACATATTGCTGAAGCCTGGCTTGGAGAATTTTAAGCATCACTTTACTGGCGTGTGAGATGACTCAGTTTGCTACAAATTTTATTTAGCAATAACTGTATATGCAATTGTCTAAGGTGTATTTTTAATATAATTTAAATATTTTGGAATGCTGGTTTATTTTTAATGTTTACTTCAAAGAATTGCTTTCTTATCATTTTCACAAATCAGGAATTTTTAAAATCATGCAACTTTTAGAATCAGCAATTTCCTTTCATGTATATTTTGGTTATATTTCTATTTTGCAATCAAAAAGACAAATTTGGGATTGAGAAGTACAATTTATATACTCCAATAGTAATTAGAAGAGCTGAAACTTCACCAGACTACCCGATATTAGTTTAGATATAGAGTAGCTGCTAAATATTTATCTTAAATAGCTAAACTAAGTTAGTAAATAGGCCACATATAATGTAGATATTACAGAAAAAGGACTATACTCTTGGTTAGTTTCTCTCATTAATAGGTCAGCTGTTTATTCATTTATTCAGCCAGTGTTTAATAAGGGTCTCCAGAAAACGAAGATCATGGCATCCGGTCCCATCACTTCATGGGAAATAGATGGGGAAACAGTGGCTGACTTTATTTTTCTGCGCTCCAAAATCACTATAGATGGTGACTGCAGCCATGAAATTAAAAGACGCTTACTCCTTGGAAGGAAAGTTATGACCAACCTAGATAGCATATTCAAAAGCAGAGACATTACCTTGCCAACAAAAGTTCGTCTAGTCAAGGTTATAGTTTTTCCAGTGGTCATGTATGGATGTGAGAGTTGGACTGTGAAGAAGGCTGAGCGCCAAAGAATTGATGCTTTTGAAGTGTGGTGTTGGAGAAGACTCTTGAGAGTCCCTTGGACTGCAAGGAGATCCAACCAGTCCATTCTGAAGGAGATCAGCCCTGGGATTTCTTTGGAATGAATGATGCTGAGGCTGAAACTCCAGTATTTTGGCCACCTCATGTGAAGAGTTGACTCATTGGAAAAGACTCTGATGCTGGGAGGGATTGGGGGCAAGAGGAGAAGGGGACAACAGAGGATGAGATGGTTGGATGGCATCACTGACTCGATGGACATGAGTCTGGGTGAACTCCAGGATTTGGTGATGGACAGGGAGGCCTGGCGTGCTGCGATTCATGGGGTCGCAAAGAGTCAGACACGACTGAGTGACTGATCTGATCTGATCTGATCTGCTGTGTCATCACAGGGATGAGTACTAGCAATATTATGAATACATAGTCACTATCTACATAGGTCTTAGAATTTAGCTGCTTTGTTATGTCAGCCCTAGAAAATTTACACAATATCTATATCAGTATCTGTATCTTTAATTTTATTTATATATTTATGTCTGCAGCTGCTGCTAAGTTGCTTCAGTTGTGTCCAACTCCGTGCGACCCTAAGGACAGCAGCCCTCCAGCCTCCTCTGTTCACAGGATTCTCCACGCAAGAATGCTGGAGTGGGTTGCCATTTCCTTCTCCCATATTTATATGTAATTTAACCTATATCCTCTGATGGGAGGAAAAGCTTGTGAATTTCTCTGAACAGTTCAATGTACAGTATTCAAATTAAGGTGGCAATCACAATACAAGTAACTCAGTCTTTCTCTGTTTTGCTGTTTTGTTTTATACTTTCTACTTCTTTGAACAACAATAATCTTTTGATTTAGACATGAGAAAATTTATCCTCACATAAGGATGTCTTATTTTCTTTAGAGTAAAATAAGGAGTTTGATAAAACATTATTTTTCCATTGGAAATTCCTAGTTCTGTGACTTTCTTAATCACTATGATTTCTATAGAAATATGAAATATCACAAATAAAAATATTTAAGTATCTTTAGGGTTTTTTTTTTTCATAATTACTGATGAGGTAAGAATGGGATTTGTTGAACGAATGAAGGAATCAAAAAAATTATTAGTGAGATTAGAAAGAAATGTAGCTCAACAAAGTGACCTCTCATCTTTCATAAAGACCACTGCACAATTTTCCCTCCTGAGCCTCTACTTTCATTATTGTCCCCTTACAAGTGATTGTTCATGTCAGTGGTAATATACTTCTGTATATTCAATTATATCTTTAAAAATATTAAAAGAAAAGAAAGAAAATTAAAATATGTTCCATTACCATCTTGCCACAATAATATCTGTTGGAAGAAAATTTTTTAAAAGTGGTGGGTATGGCCAGAGAGATTCAGATGCAGCAATACTGACAAATCTTTGATGATATTTAACTTTAGTGATGGTTTGAAATAGTTCCATTAATTATTCTACTTTGAATATGTCTGAATTTTTTTCAGGATAAATTTAAAATATATATAAAGTGAATAGTGAAGATTATAATAATTAAGTATTTTAAAGAGGTGAAATATGAAAAGTTTCCCATTGGTCCAAACACTCCAGACATCAATTTCATGTAATTTCGAATCAAAAAATGTATGTAGTTACATGTATGTAGCCACTTATATGCTCCTTTTAAAATAATTATGCAGAGGGAAATTTAGGTTCCATATTTTCCTGCACTTTGCCATAGCTGCATGTTTTTCTGATTTTTCTTGTTTGCTTATTCACATAGGTAAGAGTTATCCCTATCAGTTAAATAAAACTGCAACATGATTTTTTATGGATGTATCATGCTTAACTGAAACAATTACAAATTATTTATAGTTTGCTATTAAATGCTATAATGTAATAAACTTTCTTCTGCTTAAAAGTCAGTGAAATTCTGTGAGTAAATACTTTAATTCATAGCAGTGAGGTTGCTAGACACGTACATTTTGAATTTTGATGGATGTTACTAATTTTTCTCCATGTTGAGAGCATACTGGGGTAAGGGAAAATATCAGAAGGAGGGAACCTTTCACCGCAAAGCTCCTGTAAAGAGATGATGGTGTCTTGGACTAGAGTGGAGGTCATGGTAGTATTAAGGAGTGATTGGAATCTGCATATACTCTGAAGCTAGAGCCAAAAGATTTGTTGGTAGTTTTGTTACTGGAAGTGAAAGAAAGAGAGGAGTCAAGTAAGACTCAAAAATATTCAGCCAGAGCCTCTGGAAGTCTGATACTTTCTTTTAAGGAATCAGCAGAGACTGCTAAAGGATTAGACTTGCCAGGAACAGGAATCAGGGATTTGGTTTGGGCATGCTTAGTTTGAGATATTTAGTAGATATCTAAGTCAAAATATAGAATGCTGAATGGAATAGGGAGAGAGAAAAACTGAGTCATGTTCAGCCAGAAAATTAGATGATAGCACCTGGATGAGTATATTAAGAAAAAAACAGGTCAGTTGGTAAAGGTGAGTAGCTGGAGTCGGGGAGGGGAAAGTAAAAAACAAAACAAAATTAAAGTTCCCAAGAGACAAGGATTATGTCAGCTTTTGGACTGCGAACAGTAGAAATAGACATACTCTTCAGAAGGTCCTTAAAGAGTGCATTAAAACAAACCACTTATTTTCCTTGAATTATTGGGCTCAATTTTCAAATTTTGAGGGAAATTTTATGATTGCCAGGAGACATTAGGGAACTTAGGTTTACTCACACTGTGTTCAGTTAAATTTTCTCAAAAAGAATATTAAGGCTTTTTTTCCTGACAAAAGATGGCAAAAGGGATAGGTGGGAAAAAAAACAAAAACAAAAAAAACCAACTTGAGTTGTAAATTACAGCTTTATATTTTACTCTGAGCAAAATTTAAACATCTTAAAATAATCTACAGGGCCCTAATAAGCTAGAGCATGACTTCCTTGATTTTTCTCATGTAATTCTGGGCCCTTGCACTATGATCTAGTCATTCTGGCCATGACTAGATTGTAGTGCAAGGGCCCAGATTAGTTTTCTTCTTTCATGTTTCAAGAATCTTTATATCCATCTTCTTGAATTTCAGGGCTCAACTAAAATACCATCCTCTGCTGTGGATCCTATCTAAGCTAACTAGTCCCCTCTCCACAGGGTTTTTTGTTTTGTTTTGTTTTTAACACATTATGCTTCAATTTCCATGTTAGTGGATTGGAAAAGTTAATATTGTTAAACTGGTCATACTACCCAAATCAATCTACGAATTCCATGCAATCCTTATCAAAATGCCAAGGACATATTCTATACAACTAGAACAAAGAAGTATAAAATTTATATGGAACCACAAAAGACCCCAGATAGCCAAAACAATCGAGAAAAAAGAGCAAAGCTGGAGTCATGATGATACTAGCATAAAAATAGACACAAATGAATGGAAGATAATCGAGAGCCCAGAGAAAGCCTTTGACTGTGTGGATCACAATAAACTGTGGAAAATTCTGAAAGAGATGGGAATACCAGACCACCTGATCTGCCTCTTGAGAAATTTGTATGCAGGTCAGGAAGCAACAGTTGGAACTGGACATGGAACAACAGACTGGTTCCAAATAGGAAAAGGAGTTCATCAAGGCTGTATATTGTCACCCTGTTTATTTAACTTATATGCAGAGTACATCATGAGAAACGCTGGACTGGAAGAAGCACAAGCTGGAATCAAGATTGCCGGGAGAAATATCAATAACCTCAGATACGCAGATGACACCACCCTTATGGCAGAAAGTGAAGAGGAACTCAAAAGCCTCTTGATGAAAGTGAAAGTGGAGAGTGAAAAAGTTGGCTTAAAGCTCAACATTCAGAAAACAAAGATCATGGCATCCAGTCCCATCACTTCATGGGAAATAGATGGGGAAACAGTGGAAACAATGTCAGAGTTTATTTTTCTGGGCTCCAAAATCACTGCGGATGGTGACTGCAGCCATGAAATTAAAAGACGCTTACTCCTTGGAAGGAAAGTTATGACCAACCTAGATAGCATATTCAAAAGCAGAGACATTACTTTGCCAACAAAGGTTCGTCTAGTCAAGGCTATGGTTTTTCCTGTGGTCATGTATGGATATGAGAGTTGGACTGTGAAGAAAGCTGAGCGCTGAAAAATTGATGCTTTTGAACTGTGGTGTTGGAGAAGACTCTTGAGAGTCCCTTGGACTGCAAGGAGATCCAACCAGTCCATTCTGAAGGAGATCAGCCCTGGGATTTCTTTGGAAGGAATGATGTTGAAGCTGAAACTCAGTACTTTGGCCACCTCATGGGAAGAGTTGACTCATTGGAAAGACCCTGATGCTGGGAGGGATTGGGGGCAGGAGGAGAAGGGGAAGATAGAGGATGAGATGGCTGGATGGCATCACTGACTCAATGGATGTGGGTCTCAGTGAATTTTGGGAGTTGGTGATGGACAGGGAGGCCTGGCGTGCTGCGATTCATGGGGTCGCAAAGAGTCGGACACGACTGAGCGACTGATCTGATCTGATCTGTTGGGAAGTTAATGTATGACAAAGGAGCAAAGAACTTACAGTGGAGAAAGTACAGTCTCTTTAATACATGGTGCCAAGAAGACTGGACAGGCACACACAAAAGAAGGAAATTGGATCAATCTCTTAGCTTATACACAAAATTAATTTGAGATAGATTAAACACTTGAATTTAAGATCTGAAACCATAAAACTCTGAGGAAAAAACATAGGCAGAATGCCCTTTTGAGATCAGTGTTAGTAACGTTTTTGTGGATCTGACTCCAAAGGTGAGGGAAACAAGAGCAGAAACAAACAAATAGACTACAGCAAAAAAAGAAAGAAAGAAAGAAAGAAAAACTTCTGTATCATGAAGAAAGCCATCAACAAAACAAAAAGGCAACCTCCTGAATGGGAGAAAATATTTGAAAGTCATATAACTGATAAGGGGTTAAGATCTGAAATATATTTTAAAACTCATAAAATTCAACAATGGAAAACAAGCAACCTGGTTAAAAAAGGGCAGAGTTTCTTAATAGACATTTTTCCATAGAAGAATACAAATGGCCAACAGGCATCAACATTACCAATTACCAGGGAAATGCAAATCAAAACCACAACACCTCTTACCTATTTGAATGGTTGTTATCAAGAAGACAAGAAATAACAAACACTAGGGAGTATGTGGAGCAAAGATAAATCTTGTACACTTTGGTGGGTCTGTAAATTGATGCTGCCACTATGGAAAACAATATGGAAGTTCCTCAAAATATTAATAATAGAAGTACTATGTGAGCCAGCTATTTCACTTGTGCTTATTTATTTGAGAAACACTTGAAGAACATTTGGAAAGGAACATGCACCCCTATGTTCACTGCAACACTCTTTACGATAGTCAAGATACATAAACCGCATAAGTGTCCACTGATGGATGAATAGATAAAGGGGATATGATGTGCTACACACACACACACACACACACACACACACAGGGATACTCCTCAGCCATAAGAAAGAATGAAATTCTGCACTTTGTTACAACATGAATGGATCTTGAGGGTATTAAGTGAAATATAAGTCAAAAATAGAAAGACAAATACTGTATTTTTTCACTCATACTTGGAATCTAAAAAAACAAACAAAAATAGAAGAAAACAAACTCCTAGATACAGAGATCAGATTGAGAGTGAGTGAAGTCACTCAGTCGTGTTCTACTCTTTGCAACCCCGTGGACTGTAGCCCACCAGGCTTCTCCATCCATGGAATTCTCCAGGCAACAGTACTGGAGTGGGTTGCCATTTCCTTCTCCAGGGGATCTTCCCAACCCAGGGATTGAACCCAGGTGTCCCGCACTGCAGGCAGATGCTTTAACCTCTGAGACACCAGGGAAGTGCAGATTAGTGGTTGCCAAAGGGGAAGAGGGTCATCTGTATGGTGATGGATTGTGACTAGACCTATAGTTGTAACCACTCGGTAGTGCTTACAGATGGTGAACCACAGTACTGTGTACTCACAACTTATGTGATAAAAAAATATAATTTATTTTTGGAGAAGGAAATGGAAACCTACTCCAGTATTCTTGCCTGGGAAATCCCATGGACAGAGGAGTATCTTGGGCTACAGTCCATGGGCTTCAAGAGTCAGACACAACTGAATGACTCTACCACATACTTTATTTAAGTAAAATATATTTAAAATATTACCATTTCATTATGTAATCATTACTAAACTATCATTATTGAGATATTTTAAAATCTTTTTGTTTATAATAAGTCTTTGTTGTACAGTGTGATTTTTCACACTTACAGCATATCTCTATTTGTATTAGTCACATCTATTGTGTTCAATAGCCAAATGTAGCTACTATATTGGACTTAAGAAGGCTAGAACCTTACCTTTGATTTTGAAACATTCTGATGTTAGACTTTTTCTATTATATGTTATTTTGAGGTAGCACTTGTTTTGAAAAAAATCAGTAGTACCTAGTTTGAATGAAGCACAAACTTATACATGTATTTTTATTCAATACTATAATACCCATAGGTGGGTATTATGAGTTTGTAATCCTCTCTGTCATAGGGGAAAATATGGGAATCTTTTTTATTTTCCATATATCATCTTACCCTGATCTTGTGGCAACCTCTGTAATTGACATTGACATCAGGTACACGCAGATATATACAACATGCAACCAAAATCTGATATTTGAAGACTAATTTGGCACTTTCTAACTCAAAATGATATTTTTTTTGTAGTTCACTCAGAGTTAACTGGGCTTCTTCAGGATTTATTCTTGACTTCCCTGTTCTTTTCCTTTGAGGACATTCAAGTCTGCATATAACTTACATTCCTCATGGTGAAGAAAATGAGCTGCTCCTTTTGTGCTTTTGTTCTTTAGTCTCCACTTCATCCACTATCTTAAGTCCTTAGCTGTTACCATCTGGTGTGATATCAAGAGTATGACTGAGTCCGATCTGTTCCACTTGCCTTCTTGTTTCTTGCCTTGGCTTTTCTGGCTATCCTTTATGTTGTTAGGCCCAGTGCAACTGCCATTTGATTTAACTAAGAAATAATGCCTCACCCATCTCCATGGACTTTTCCCCGATGGACTTGATGGAAATATCCTGTAACTTCCTCATCACTCTGCAACATGTAAGAAACTTAGAATTCCACCCCTTACACCCTAAAGCAGTGAAGGGCTGTAGCACTATTTCAGATTCTGCATAGTAACCTCCTTCAACCACTGAAGATGCCATATTAAATGCAGAGTTCTACTAAACATGGGCTTTTGCTCTAAATGAATAAACTGAATGGGAAATGAGGAGGGAGAATACCTAAGACATCATTTAAAAAATATTTTCCTAACACTGAATTTAACTGGCAGTTATAAGAGTTGATAGACATAAGATCCATGGGCAAAATGACTGTTTTCACAAAACAATTGTTTCACGTTAAATTTTCCCTCAAAGTAATATTATTTTTGGCTGATTGTATAAAGTTTTAAGAAAAAATAACACCAGAGAGACAGAAAAAGAGAGAGAGATGGAGGGGACTTTTTTTTTTTTTTGATGCATGCTCTTAAAAGTCTTATTAACTTCAATCCATTTGGGGCTTTGGTAATACTCCTAACATTTTTCTTAAAATGAAGATATTTTTCCATCTAAAATTATCTTTAGTGCTGAGGGACAAGAATAAATCAATCTTTAGCTATAATGATTGAGAGTCTTTGAACTTTTCAAACTGAATCAAATGTCACATGAGTTATCTTTCGTCTTATAGCTATTATTCTAACACAGTTCACTTTAATGACACTCTGTCCACAGAATCATCATCTATTTTTGATCCTTTTAACTTAGAACTTACTCATTTCTTACTAGAAAATTATTCCCCCTCTTCCAAACGATCATTTCTAGAACTAGTATTTTCCTGTTTTATAGAAGCCTGTCTGAAAGTTGTTTCCCTTGAGCTCTCATGAGCTTTAATGTTATTATTTCAATTCAGGGCAATGCCAAGTCCAGAATGGTTTTATGACATTTTTATATACAGAAAATATTAGTACTTTAAATATTTTTTAGGATATGAATAAATGTAATTATAATTATCAGTGTAATTTTATTTGTTCTTTTGATATTTTGATTTATATATTTTACTTATTTTTATACTAGCCATTCTTTTTCCTTCCCAGTTGTTTTGAGGAATAATTGACAAATTAAATCCTCAGATTTAAAGTGCATAGTGTGATGATTTGCTATACATATATACTGATTCCCCTCATTGAGCTAACACATCCATTACCTCACATTTTATCTTTAGTTTTGGGGATCACATTTAATTTCCACTCTTTTAGAAAATTTTATGTTTTTTAATGTATATGGTTTTATATACAGAAAAATATTAATCATCAACTCATAAAATAATATCTTGGATTGTAGCCTACCAGGCTCCTCTGTCCATGGAATTCTCCAGGCAAGAATACGAGAGTGGGTAGCCATTCTATTCTCCAGAGGATCTTCCCAACACAGGGATTGAACCCAGGTCTCCCAGATTGCAGTCAGAACCTTTACCTTCTGACCCACCTGGAAAACCCATAAAATAAAACACAGATGGTTCTAGTGCCTCTCATTCAGGATCTTAAATGCATGGTATCACTGTAATGAAGACCATTATCAAACGCAGAGAAGTTTCATAAAGTTCATATAGTTAAAAATACATATGTTGTGTTTAAGATTAGTTATAACTTTGAACCACAAGCAAAATCTCAACTTTAAAAGGAAAGTGTTTAATGAATGTATATCCATGCCACTTGCTTTCAAACTGTGTTGCTGGAAAAGACTCTTGAGAGTCCCTGGGCATCTAGGGGATCAAACCAGTCAATCCTAAAGCAAATCAACCCTAAATATTCATTGGAAGGACAGATGCTGAAGCTCCAATACTTTAGCCACCTTATGTAAACAGCCAACCCACTGGGAAAGACATTGATGCTGGGAAAAATTGAAGGCAAAAGGAGAAGAGGGCAGCACAGGATGAGATGGCAGAGGATAGGATGGCATTGCCAATTCAATAGATATGAACTTGGGTGAACTCTGGGGGATGGTGAGGGACAGGGAGGCCTGGCACGCAGCAGTCCATGGGGTCAAAAAGAGTCGGGCTTGACTTAGTAACTGAACAATAATCACTGCTAGACCTAGCATAGCATTTTGTGAACTAAGGTTCATTACTAAACTAAGCTACATTCCATTGTCATCAGAGAAATGCCAAATAATCTATTGATACAGATTTACTAATATGACACTAATATTGAAAATGGTAGCGGAGTTATTCTCACAATTACACAGAAAAAAGATGATGAGGAGTCTTGATTAAGCCAGATCATTTATACATATTAAACATATAAAGAGCTACCTCATTACTTGGTAACATCTATTCAAATTGGGGAAAAACGCATGATTTTGAGTAAAAGTGTTCCACTTGTTTTATAAAACTTACACATGGAAAATATTAGAATTTACATAGTTGGCTTTACAAATAATTCAGTTTTCTTCAAATAGTTAATATATTTACTTACATCATTAAAATTTAGACTAATACCTGCTTCTAGTCTTCTCCAGAAGGCAAGTATATGCAGTCATTATTACTTTGGAGATTTCATAGCTGCCTCATTGGATCTTTGATATATCTTGGACTAAATAATTCACATTGCTTATAATAATCTGTCATTTAGTCTACTAGAGTATCTGTCCAAACTGTAAGATTCAGCATATAGTTACAGTCAGTGTTGATACTATTATATGAAAGTGAAAGGAAGTATTAGTGGCTCAGTCGTGTTCAACTCTTTGTGACCCCGTGGACTGTAGCCCACCAGGCTCCTCTGTCCATGGAATTCTCTAGGCAAGAATACTAGAGTAGATTACCATTCCCTTCTCCAGGGGATCTTCCTGACCCAGGGATTGAACACTGGTCTCCTGCATTGCAGGCAGATTCTTTACTGTCTGAGCTATCAGGGAATTATTATATGATTGATTTTAAAATATCAGGAGAATACCATTCTCACACCCTTAACACTTAACGGTGAAATGCTTTGACAGCAAAGATACTCTCAATTTTAAGATTGCTTCAACTCATCCCATTCTAAGTGAGGTTAAGTATCTTTATTTGTTGCCTAGGATCACAACAAATCCTAGACTTCACAACAAATCCTAGACTGCATGACTTTTTATTACTTGGAAGCATGCAAATTTTAATGGTAAAACTGTCATTAATTTTTAAAATAAAATTACTAATAATTTTTTAATAACAATATGTATAATTTTGAAATTATAAGATATTTATAAGCACTTACTAATCCAGTGTTCTTATTCCTGTCATCTTTAAGCCGTGATTCATCAGACTGTAGCCTACTCTTCTCTACAGTTGAATGTCATGCAAATATTCTTTGACCATTTTCAATAGAGGCCAACCTAGTGAGCATGGAGCTCTTATGAACTCTGAGTCAATAACTGCTTTTATCTTTCTATATAATTCCTCTGGTAAGTGTTTTTGCCATTCTCTTTAGGCTCCTTAACCTTCATTCAGGCTTGTACAATATTAGGGATTCAGTTTCTTGGTGGCAATATCTTGTCTCCCTAATTTTATGGTTTCTCATATACATTAATACATTTGTTCAGGATTAAGTATTTTTAAAAAGCTTCACTATCATACTATTATTATAAAATATTACATAATTTCACTTATGTGTTTTCCAAATGAATGTATTTTAAGTACTTTTTAAAGCTGTAGTCATCTCTTTGCCTCTTCTTAAACAGATGTGATTGTTTTTTGAGAGGAACAGCTCTTCTATCATTTCCCTATTAAGTAGATTTCCCACATTATGAAACAATGGACACGTGAGATTTTTTTCATTCATTCCTTTTCACCAATGTGAAATTTGTACATGATATCCTTCTCTACAGAGAAGGAAATGGCAACCCACTCCAGTATTCTTGCCTGAAGAATCCCATGGACAGAGGAGCCTGTCAGGCTACAGTCCATGGGATTGCAAGGGTTGGACATGACTTAGCAACTAAACCACCACCACTACCATCCTTCTATAGTCAGCCCAACTGATATTTTTACTAGTTCTTAGAGATCAAATCAGTCAATCCTAAAGGAATAAACCCTAAATGTTCACTGGAAGGATTAATGTGAAAGCTGAAGTTCCAATATTTTGGCCGCCTGATGCTAAGAGTCAACTCATGCTGGAAAAGACTGAAGGCAAAAGGAAAAGGAGGCAGCAGAGGATGATGGTTAGATAACAGCACCGACTCAATGGACATGAATTTGAGCAAACTCTGGGAGATTGTGGGGGACAGAGGAGCCTGGCAGGCTATAGTTCATGGAGTTTCAAAGGGTCAGATAGGACTTAGCAACTGAACAACAATAGTGTTTTAATAATTTAAGATCCAACTGCACAAAGATCTGATTAAACATGTTCTTCATTATGCACAAAGAAAGGATGTATGGATTCAGTCTAATCTCTGCTTTTAAACATTGGATTCAAGCCTTTCATGAGTCCATGGGGCATTGCTGTCTAGTTCCCCTTCATTGTGCTGTGAGTGCTGTCAAAGGAGAGCTCAGCCGTCAGATTCTGTGTCAGTGGCAGAGACCTGTTTTGCCTAAGGTCACATCCTTTCCTGGGACAACCTGCATTCAATAACTCATGAACAGGTGGAATGAAATTTCTGTTTGCTTGGCCCACTGAGTCTAATTCTGAAGGCCTGTTTTATTTCCAGGTGTCTTTGTGGGATTGACCAAGTTTCTCATTAGGTCTGAATTGCAGTTTGACTTCTTTCTCCACCCAGTCATGTCAATCCTCCCCTGCTCCCTAACCTGCAAATCTGCAACACTTGGTAAAGCCCAATTTTGTGATTTTCATATGCAAATATAAGAGATGTTAGAGAGTTACCTCACTGGAATGTCACAGAAAGAAATCAAGATTGTATCAATACTATATTTTCTGTATGTTTCTCCTCTTGGAGCAAATTCAGGTTTAGGCATATAGAATGAGCTCTAACAGGTCTCCATAGACACAGGTCTGGATTATAGGAGCAACCAGGGAGGTGGTATATTTGAATGGCATGTCTAAATACTATAAGTCTGAGGTGATTAGAATCTAACAGATAATCTTTGCAAAGCCACCTTATAAATTAAAAGAAGTTAGTTCTTCGAGAGTGACTTATTTCAACCTCAGTTACTTCCAATCACCAATAGATCTATAGTATTTTACAGTCTTATAATAATAAATTAGCATTCAAGGGCTTTTCCTTTCCAGGTTTCTACGGCAACCTCTGTACCACGTACTCATTAGAAAGAAGTTCTGTTTAATTGATCTACTAATGTATTGCTTAATAGTAACTGTTAAGCAGTCTTTTGTTTCCAGGTCATATTTAGGGTTCACATATTTGCATAAAAGCATTTCGTTAGCTGAAACCAATCATTACTAGTAATTTTCTTCCTTTAGTTTAAAATAACTAAACCCTCATTGAGATTTTCTGAATAGCAAATATTTATATCTTGGAGAATAGGCTTTCTGTTTGAGCTTGGCTTGCTTTGTTTCTGTGAGCAGCAAGAAAATTACAGAGCTTGAAAATGTTAATCAGTGAAGACAAAAAGAAGGTGTCTTTTTCTCTAGTTGAAATGCAAATTTACAGTGACGCTAACTATAGGCCATATCCAATATTTGATGACAAAGTTGTAATGGATAAATATAATTTAGAATACACAGTAGTTATCCACTGCATAACTTTCACTAATTAGGATTTTCATATGTTCCATTCAGTGCTATTCAGATATTCTTAGCTGAGTGGTTTTTTTGTATTTCAAGCCCATCCAAAGGAGCACACTTGAGAATGCTCTGGTCATAAGCTTTAAGTTAGAGTAGAAATAAACTCTAATACATATGCTAAGTCCCTAAGTTAACTGAGGGTTTTGGTCAGGGTAGGGAGCTAATATTTATTGGAACACAACATCGAGTATATTCTAAACAGTAGACTAGGAATTTGAAATATGTTCAGTCACTCAGTGATCGGAAACATTATTTCTATGTCAGAGACAAGGAAGATAAGTCTCTAAAAATTTTTAGATCAACTAATTAGTTCATTCAATAAATATTAAGTTTTTATTGTTCATTAACTAAGTTATGTCCCACTTTTTGTGACCCACAGGACTTCAGGATGCGAGGCTTTCCTGTCTTTCACTGTCTCCTGGAGTTTGCTCAAATTCGTCTCCATTAGATAAATACAATATGCCAATTATATTAAAATTAAACTAATAAAGAAGACAAGCAAGCATTTATACTCATGAAATTTATACGCTAGTTCCATTACACTCAAAAAAAGGATTAAGCAAATATCTGAAAGCTGTGGTATGCCAGACAGGTGCTGGGCAATGTGACATCATGTCATAGTGTGACATCGAATGTGATTATGCTAATTACTTGTGGAACCAGGTTTTATACTCAAGTCTTTGATTCCAAACCTTATTTTCTATCACAGAATGTTTATTTTATCTAAAAAGAAGTGACATCACCATCTCTGGTCCATCTCTACTATAAATACAACTCATGTTAGTAGTTGTTCTTCCAGAGACCTCACTTCCCGAAGCTCATAATCCTGCCTCTCACTGGGAAGAGACTAGTTTCCCACTACATTGCTTCCATTGGTCAGAGCTGCCTGAGATGCTAGTTACAATATAAAACAACTAATTGCCCAGAGGAAAGAAGATAAAGTGAAGGGAGAAGTAGTTTAGGGCATGAAATTGTGGTTCAGTATCTCTGAGAAAAAAATGTGTGTTCTTTAGCTGTGCAAACTAGAAAAATAATTTCTCAATTTCCTTTATCTATAAAATGGCAGTAATCAATATTGTTTATTATAGTGCCTGGAATATGATGAGCATTGCATAGTATTTGCTGTTTTTTTGTTTGTTTCTTTATTTTTGTTACCATTATCCTTCCCTTAGACTTATGATATTGATGAACAAGGAGCAGAGTGTATATTTAGAAGGAAATTCTTGATCTGCATTTTCCTTAGGAAAAAAATTACAAAGAAATACCAAGTCACTTCAGTTGTGTCTGGCTCTTCGCGATGTTATGGACTATGGACTATGGCCTCCCAGGCTTCTCTGTCCATGGGATTTTCCAGGCAAGAATCCTGGAGTAGGTTGTCATGCTCTCACCCAGGGGATGTTCCTGACCCAGGGAATGAACACGCATCTCCTGTGGTTCATGCATTATATGTGGATTCTTTATCACTGAACCACCAGGAAAACCCATACAAGAATCCTTAAAAATATTAAACAAGTTTTAAAAAGTCAGCAAAATATTTACATGTCACTCTAAGTTTGAGTAACAAAGAAAGCAGCAAATACGGATGAGTTGGAGAGGACCTAGAGTACCTGAGTGACTCAGTCATTCAGTCAGTCAGTTCAGTCACTCGGTCATGTCCCACTCTTTGTGACCCAATGGACTGCAGCATGCCAGGCTTCCCTACCCATCACCAACTCCTAGAGCTTCCTCAAACTCATGTCCATTAAGTCCGTGATGCCATCCAACAATCTCATCCTCTGTCCTCACCTTCTCCTCCCACCCTCAATCTTTCCCAGCATCAGGGTCTTTACCAATGAGTCAGTTCTTTGCATCAGGTGGCCAAAGTATTGAAGTTTCAGCTTCAGCATCAATCCTTCCAATGAACATTCAGGACTGATTTCCTTTAGGATGGACTGGTTGGATCTGCTTGCATTCCAAGGGACTCTCGCGAGTCTTTTCCAACACCACAGTTCAAAAGCATCAATTCTTCAGCTCTCAGCTTTCTTTATAGACCAACTCTCACATCCATACACGGCTACTGGAAAAACCATTGCTTTGATTAGACAGACCTTTGTTGGCAAAGTAATGTCTCTGCTTTTTAATTTGCTATCTAGGTTGGTCATAGTTTTTCTTCCAAGGAGCAAGCATCTTTTAATTTCATGGCTACATTCTCCATCTTCAGTGATTTTGGAGGCCAAAAATATAGTCTTTCACTATTTCCATTATTTCCCCATCTATTTGCTGTGAAGTGATGGGACTGGATGCCATAATCTTAGTTTTCTGAATGCTGAGTTTTAAGCCAGTTTTTTTCACTCTCTTCTTTCACTTTCATCAAGAGGCTCTTTATTTCTCCTTCACTTTCTGCCATAAGGGTGGTATCATTTTCATATCTGAAGTTACTGGTATTTCTCCCAGCAATCTTCCCTTGAGTGACTCAAGGGAAGCTCAAAAGTGACTGTAGTAATTAACTTTCTTTTTCTGAATCTTGAATCTGGCAAGTGGAGTGAAATAATCTGTTATCAACTGAGGAGATAACAGGAGAAAATATAAAATATTTTATAGTATTCACAGGATCTATTTTAATAGTGGACCATCTTACATGAAGTTATCATTGAGGAGGTACAGGAGGGAAATGCCTCAGTAATAATTTTAGAATACCATGTAGATAATGTTCTAAACAATCTTCTACCAACCACAAACCATGTCCAAAGTGTTGTAAGTTTCACCCCTCCAATATCTGGTATTTGTGTGTAATTATTCACAAAATTAAAATACAAAAAGTATAGTTACTTCCCTATATCAGGTTCTTACTGTCAATATTCTGGTCTATGGAAATTGATTCTTTCTTGAAAGTTCTGACTCTAGTTTATGTCCATTTCAGTTCATTCTGCAGAGATTTCAAAATTCTGTTTCTTTTTAGAAATTGTGATTCAGGAAAATTCTACATTTCACTAAAGTTCAATCCAATTACCAAGAGAATTTTTTTTTTCCAAAATGAATTTTGTTTTCTAAATTTGAAAGTAATGCACATTCAAATTTGGAAGGTGTAAAGAATCAAAAACATAAGAATCATATCTAATTTTATCATCCAGACATGTATAATTAATAAACTTAAATATATTTTTCAGGCTAGGATATGCTGCTCTACATCTTGAACACAGTTATATGTTCAATATGATTATTGAAAACATGATACAAAGCATGATGTTTTACAATCTCTTTTTTCTCTTAACTATACATCAGAGACAGATTTGCATGTCAATAAATATACATCTTTATTTAATAGTTGCATACTTATTCAGTAGATATTCAATGATTATGACCTCTGTGATATGCTCCAGTGAACAAATAGTGAAAAAATTAAACAGCGTTCCTGTCCTTGGTAAATTTGTCATGCATATAAATTGGTATTCTTATTTTCTAGAAGAAGCATACTATTGGATTTGTTCAAATTACTTCAATTTCTGATATTTATAGAGTCTGGGGGAGGCATAGATAATTACAAAAACATTAATTACAGTTCTCTTAGATTCTATAGAGGAAAAATATAGGGCAGTCTACGGATATGCAACTAAGGGGTTTGAGCTCCTGTGGTGCAGGGGTTTGCTCTGAAAGCTGAAGGATGAATGGCAGTTGGTACAGGGTTAAAGAGACTGGTCTGCAGGTGGAGGACAGAGAGAACGTGAAAGAACAGCAAAAGCACAGCCATCTCATGATTTTTCTGGATTTTACTTAAGATTTGTGAAATCATAGAGAGGAGAAGCACCACCACAGAACTCAATACATTTAGTCACAGACTCATTGGCATTTAATTTGCTTTCTAACTCTTCTTTCCTCCAGATCCATTCTGCTCCAACTTTGCTTTTCTTCCAAAACTTCTTATTTTTATCATATAATTCTCTCAGGAAAATGTTCATCATCCTGGAACTTTAGAATAGTCTCTAACTCTAACTGATTTTCTTATAGGGAAAATGGAAAACTCAATTCATTGAAGAGACTATATTTTGACCTTGGTAATTAGATTGATGCTATTAAAGCATTATTTTTGCAATTTTAAAGATTATTACTCATTTAAAACTATTTTTCAAAATACTGGAGAAAATAAAAATCAATAAAGAAGAGACAAAAAGCAAATTGGAAAAAAAAAATGCTAAACAAACAAAAGAATATAAAAAAACCTTTCTGTAAAAGTGAAAAAGTGAGTTAAGTTTTCCTTGTAAGAGACAATGAATCTTAGATTAGCGCAAAATATGTCCAAGTTTATGATATTTACAAACAAAATTGGTGCAAGATAACTGAAAAAATTTTTAAAAGGAATGATATGTGCAAAAAAGGAGGAATTGCAAACTTTGAATCAAAGTAAATGGAAACAAGATATGCTAAAAAAGATATGTGAAAAATCGCATATACTAAATAACATTATATTGCAATATATAAATGAAAATTATTAGAAAAATAAAGTTGATCAAATCACAGTAGTTTCAGCAGAGTTAACAATTCCTCTGAGTTTGATATATGAAGAATATAAAGATGGTTTTGAACATTACAAATATTGCCCCTAATGGTAAAGTTTCCTACCCACCCACATGTTATGCTCTACCATTTATATAAATACACAATTGCACATATACATATATAGATCTTCATAACACATGATACATATTACATATCATACATGTTACATAATAATATATAAAAATTTCTGATTTCATTTTCTAGTATATATATTTTCTTATATTATTATATGTTATATACTACTACATTTTTTATTTCTCATTTGGAGTCATGAATTAAAAAGTGTCCTTTCTTAGTAAATAGTATATTTATAATTATACACATGATTAACAGAAAACATTATATTGATGCATTTATGAATATGTGCTTATAATTATATGCATGTACATATGAAAGAGAAAGAGGTAGCCTTACAAATAATTATTTAGAAAGAGAAAACTGTAATAGAATAATACAAAATATAATTACATTATATGATCTCATGTATATAAAAATGAAACAAAATTTTCCTTGGTAGTAAATTTTGCTATATATTATTATATTATGCTTTTTATATAATTATATAGTATTATAAATTATAAATAGCCTAAGTAATATAATTAAACAGTCTATGTTGAATATATATAAATATTTAGTAGATATATACATATATAAATGTATTATATTGCATGTCTATTACTAAAGAATAATTGCTACTATGAATGAATTGTATATTTATTCATTTATTTGCTTATTCATTTTTCAAGGGAAATAGTTTCTTAATCATGACTTTAAAAAGTGAGGAAGAAACCATAACCATAAACACTAAATTGAAAATTACATGTCACAAAAAACATTAAAATTTGAAAACTTAGATAAAAATAAAAATGTTATATATATAATGGCACATATGTGAGGATTTGACATTAAATCCTTAATATAAAGTGTTATCTTTAAAATCAACATTTAAAAAACAGTAGTCCAGTTGAAAATTGGGTAATATTTACATATATGCTCCTAATTGAAGCAGTTAATTTGAACACACTTGTTTAATTTCTAGCCTTACTGAATACTTCTACATGCTCATGTAGGTATCCTGCACTTTTACACTTCATAGTGTTTCTGATATTGAATTGAAATTTGTTTTTCTTCCTTCTCCATTAAACTATTGACTTCCCTAATGTGTGGTCTGTATTTGAATGATCATTTTATCTGAATGGCCTTGCGTGGTATCTGATCTACTAATGTAAGAAAGAGAGATGAAAAAGACATGAGGAAAAAAGATTGTGATGAGAAGTTATTGATCATTGTACTTTTTTTTTTATTTTTAATGGCTTTTTGAGTAAAATAAATGTGAGCTAAAAATTAAAACTATGTGAAAGTAATATTTCAGATATGTTCTTTGTTTTCTATTTTCTTCATATATTATATATATATATATAAACATATGTGTTTATCGGTGTATATATTCAGGTCCAATGCCTAGTTTACTATGCATATAAATTAGCTTTAGTCACTGGTAGATACATACTATTGGTTTCAGTCAAATTACTTCAATTTCTGGAAATAAATGTATTTTTACATTTAAATTCAAATTGTTATTGACATAGTTATGCTGCATTCAAAAAGAAATTGAAATGTGCTTTTTAAATGTCTGTCTTTCAATCTGTCCCTAATAGAACAATCTTTATTCCTGGAGTTGAATCATCTAACTACTCACGACTCCCAGATATTTTCCTACCACATTTCTAAAAACTATTTTTGCAGCTTCCTTATTCTAAAAAAATTCTTTAGATATGGTTCAGCATAATTGACAGTGAAAGTGTATTAAAAAATGAAAGAAATGCGTAGCATAATTCAACCTGCTTGGATATTTAAAAGCTTTTCAAAAAATATGTTTTAAAAAAGTGTTTTAGATAATTATTAGAGCTTCACATAGTTACAGACTGTCTACCATTTCAGTATTTTTCTTTTCTTTTATCAAAGTGTTATTTCAAAACATTCTTTACAATATTCTTTAAAAATTTGATTAGTTCCCCTGGCCTTGGAACATGAATTATGGTATAGCATAATTCCACTTCAAATTACTAAAACTAAACATATGTCTAATTATAGGTATTAATTATATATTATTATTTATCTAAATAAAGTATAGTAATTATTTCCTTTGCAAAAAAAAAAAGATTAATCATTTATTTATTTGGCTTCACTGGGTCTTAGTTGCAACATGCAGGTTCTAGTGCCCTGACCAGGAATCAAACCCCCGCACTGACAGCATGGAGTCTTAGCCATTGGACTACTTAAGAAGTCCTTTTCCTTTAATTTTTAATTTAAAAGAACATCTTTTATATTACTTAGGATGTCAATATATTCATATAAATGTCTATTTCCTCTTCCAGCACAATAAATCATATTCCCTTTGCATCCTTAAAAATTTATTGTTTGTAATGAATATTTATTTGCTTGATTTATTGCAATATCATTCACAGCACATACAAGAAGAGTTCAAGTAGTTTAATTTTAAATGATGCTTTTTTTTTTTTTACATTTAAAAAGTGAAATTCCTGTATTATAAGGAAAAACAAAAGGCTATTTGGTATAAGTAATCTTATTTAAATAAGCTGTTGCAAACTTTTTTATAATATCTGATATTTCTACTACTTTATGTTTGATGACCTCACTATTCAGAGATGACCAGGTAAAAACTCAAGTTCTTAAGTAATTATTTAATATAATCTAACATTTCCTTATTGAAAAATTAATAACAGTGGGAAAGAGTACAACCAAAACACAAACCTCCTTTTCTCTGTGCCCCTCAATCCCATCCTTCCATTATAACCACTGTAAATAGATAATTCTGTATGTTTTTAAATCATAGCTAGTTGAAAAGTGACGCCTTTTGTTTTCCTTAAACCACAGATGAGGGTTCTTGGAATTCTTAATTTTATAGCCTGGTTAAAAACAGACATGGACAGAGGAGCCTGGCAGGCTAAGTCCGTGGGGCTGCAAAGAGTCGGACAGAACTGAGAGACTGAGCGAGCGCCCGCGCGCGCATACACACACACACAGACACAATACCTGGTTAATGGAAATTGACAGAATTTATAATTGCATGGTGTCCTCTTTCTCTGGGTTCCTGTGCCTCTACCTATTTGTGCCTGCTTTTTCACATCATACTTTTTATTATTGACTCCATAGATACTATCAGAAGGTCTGAGCTTCCCTGGTGGCTCAGACGGTAAAGTGTCTGCCTGCAATGAGGGAGACCCGGGTTCGATTCCTGGGTCGGGAAGATCCCCTGGAGAAGGAAATGGCAATCCACTCCAGCAGTCTTGCCTGGAAAATCCCATGGATGGAGGAAATCCCGTGGATGGAGGAACCTGACAGGCTACAGTCCATGGGGTCGCAAAGAGTCGGACACGACTGAGCGACTTCACTTTCACTTCACTTTATAAGAATTACAGACTGATAGACTGACAAGAAGTTAACAGGACAAAGGCAGAAATGGAATTGTTCTTGTTCATTCAGTCATGTCTGACTCTTTGCGATCCCATGGACTGCAGCACGCCATGCTTCCCTGTCCTTCACCATCTCTCAGTTTGCTCAAACTCATGTCCATTGAGTCAGTAATGCCATCCAACCATCTAATCCTCTGTGGTCCCCTTCTCTTCCTGCCTTCAATGGTTCACAGCATCAGGGTATTTTCCAGAGTCAACTCTTCACATCAAGTGGCCTGGAGGAGGGCATGGTAACCCACTCCAGTATTCTTTCCTGGAGAGTCCCATGGACAGAGGAGCCTGACAGGCTACGGGTCCATAGGGTCTCAAAGTTATGGACGCAACTGAAGCGACTTAACATGCACGCATGCACTTCATCAGAACCATGATTTTTCTTTCTCACACTTGAAATCTCTCAGACTTCTTTTTCTGCTATATATCTCTGTGCTCAAACAGAAAAAATGATCTCTGCTTTTAAAGGCTCAAGGGATTATATTGAGGCCACCAGGGTAATCGAGGACCTATTTTGCAATGTCATCTTAATTACATCTTTAGAATCCCTTTTGCCATCTAATGCAACATATTCACAGATTTGAAAGGAAGAAGTTGACATGAGGGGAAGAGGTCATTCTGCCCACCACACCATCCAAATGGATATTTTTTATAAGCAATCAGACCTATCATAAATAGTATTTATGGGAAAAGTCCATAAAAAGTGGAGAGGAGAATCATCAGCCTGTACATGATATATCAAGCCACAACACTGCGGGTTATTGTGGTTTAGTTGCTAAGTCATGTCTTTTGTGACCCCATGAACTGTAGCCCTCCAGGCTCCTCGGTCCATGGAATTTCCCAGGCAAGAATACTGGCATGGGTTGCCATTTCTTTCTCTAGGGGATCTTCCTGACCCAGGGATCAAACCTGCATCTCCTGCATTGGCAGGCAGATTCTTAACCACTGAACCACCTAGGAAGCTAACAACACTGGAAAAGCTCAGCACCCCCAACTCCCCCGCCCCCCCAAAAAATACAGGTAGATAGAAAAGAAAATATATCTAAGGATTGAACACCATATTATTTCACTGTTGAGAAATGTGGGAACCAGGAAGAAACTGCAAATGAGGAAAGGAAGTACATGTGGGCAGAGGCAGGTTAAAAAAAGAGTAGATGAGAAATGTCTGTCTTCTGATTATTTCTATATTCTCAGTGAATTAGCAAAGTCATGGGCTAACCTGGAGGGTAGAAAAGGAAATGTTACAGATTAGAAAAAAGAGAAAAAGAAATAAAATAACCAACTTACGTAGAGTGGAAGAATAACTGGATTAAGAATATATAGTTTGTTTAAAATTATTAAATCAGCTGATCAAATTTTACCAGTGTTAGTGTTTATATTGCTTACAATTTCTTTACATTGCAACAGGGATTTTCCATAAATACCTTTCCTTTCTCCCTATTTTAGCTTACTTATATTTGCATTGTTCTTCAAGGATGCCTCTTAACTCTGATACAAAATTTGCCCTTTCCAACTTCTTCTGTCCTTCGAATTTGCCTAAATGTCAACTTCTCAAGGAGACCAATCACAAATTTCCATTTATCTCTCCTGATTTTTATTACCTGGCTCTAGAGTTCCTTGTTTTCATAGCACTTAATTTCCTACATACTAATTTTACTATTTTTGTTCTTACTATTCATCACTTGCCCACACAGCTCTACAGTATAAACCCTACAAGGGTAGAGATCTTTGGTCACTGAAATATTTAAAATCCTTGAATAAAGCTTAACACTCAACATGCCAGCAAAATTTGGAAAACTTCCCAGAGGCCAGAGGACTGGAAAAGGTAGGTTTTCATTCCAAGCCCAAAGATAAGCAATGCCAAAGTGTGTTCAAGCTACTGCACAATTGCACTCATTTCACATGCTAGCAAAGTAATGCTAAAATTTCTCCAAACTAGGCTTCAACAGTACATGAACTGGAAATTCCAAATGTTCAAGCTGGATTTAGAAAAGGCAGAGGAATCAGAGATCAAATTGCCAACATCTGTTGGATCATAGAAAAAGCAAGAAAATTCCAGGAAAAATATCTACTTCTGCTTCATTGAGTACAGTAAAGCCTTTGACTGTGTGGATCACAACAAACTGTGGAAAATTCTTAAAGAGATGGGGATATCATACCACCTTACTTGCCTCCTGAGAAATCTGTATGCAAGCCAAGAAGCAACAGTTAGAAACAGACATTGAACCAGACATGGAACAATGTTTTGGTTACAAATTGAGAAAGGAGTATGTCAAGGCTGTATATTGTCACCTGCTTATTAATTTATATGGAGAGTACCTCATGCAAAGTGCTGGGCTGGATGAAGCACAAACTGGAATCAAGATTGCCAAGAGAAATATCAATAACTTCACATATGTAGATGACACCACTCTTATGGCAGAAAGGGAAGAGGAATTAAAGAGCCTCTAGATGAAGGTGAAAGAGGAGAATGAAAAAGCTGGCTTAAAACTCAACATTCAAAAAATTAAGATAGTGTCATCTGGTCCGATTATTTCATTTGAATGCAGAGTTCCAAAAATAGCAAGGAGAGATAAGGAAACTTCCTCAGTGATCAATGCAAAGAAATAGAGGAAAACAATAGAATGGAAAATACTAGAGATCTCTTCAAGAAAATTAGAGATACCAAGGGAACATTTCATGCAAAGGTGGGCACAATAAAGGACAGAAATGGTATGGACCTAACAGAGGCAGAAGATGTTAAGAAGAGGTGGCAAGAATACACAGAAGAACTATACAAAAAAGATCCTCATGACCCAGATAACCACAATAGCGTGATCTTACCTAGAGCCAGACATCCTGGAATGTGAAGTCAGTGGGCCTTAGGAAGCCAAACTATGAACAAAGCTAGTGGAGGTGATGGAATTCCAGTTAGGCTATTTCAGATCCTCAAAGATGATGCTGTGAAAGTGCTACACTCTATATGCCAGCAAATTTGGAAAACTCAGCAATGGCCACAGGACTGGAAAAGGTCAGTTTTCATTCCAATCCCAAAGAAAGGCAATGCCAAAGAATGCTCAAACTACTGCACAATTGAACCCATCTCACTTGCTAGCAAAGTAATGCTCAAAATTCTCCAAGCCAGGCTTCAACAACATGAACAATGAACTTCAAGATGCTCAAATTAGTTTTAGAAAAGGCACAGGAACCAGAGATCAAATTACCAACACCCATTGGATCATCGAAAAGGCAAGAGAGTTCCAGAAAAACATCTACCTCTGCTTTATTGACTATATCAAACCCTTTGACTGTGTGGATCACAACAAGCTGTGGAAAATTCTTAAAGAGATGGGAATATCAGACCACCTGACCTGCCTCCTGAGAAACCCATATGCAGGTCAGAAAGCAACAGGTAGAACTGGACATGGAACAACAGATTGGTTCCAAATCGGGAAAGGAGTACATCAAGGCTGTATATTGTCACCTTGCTTATTTAACTTATATGCAGAGTACATCATGCGAAATGCCAGGCTAGATGAAGCACAAGCTGGAATCAAGACTGCAGGGAGAAATATCAATAACCTCAGATACAAAGATGACAGCATCCATCCTTATGGCAGAAAGTGAAGAAGAACTAAAGAGCCTCTTGATGAAAGTGAAAGAGGAGAGTGAAAAAGCAGGCTTAAAAGTCAACATTCAGGAAACTAAAATCATGGCATCCAGTTCCATCACTCCATGGCAAATAGTTGGGGAAATAATGGAAATAGTGAGAGATTTTATTTTGGGGGGCTTCAAAATCATTGCAGATAATGACTCCAGCCATAAAATTAAAAGATGCTTGCTCCTTGGAAGAAAAGCTATGACTAACCTAGACAGCATATTAAAAAGCAGAGACATTACTTTGTTAGCAAATGTCCATCTAGTCAAAGCTATGGTTTTTCCAGTAGTCATGTATGGATGTGAGAGTCGGACTATAAAGAAGGTTGAGTGCCAAAGAATTGATGTGCCATAGAATTCAAAAGTGTGGTGTTGGAGAAGACTCTTGAAAGTCTCTTGGAATGCAAGCAGATCTTACCAGTCTATCCTAAAGTAAATCAGTCCTGCATATTCATTGGAAGGACTGATGCTGAAGCTGAAGCTCCAATACTTAGGCCACCTGATGTGAAGAACTGACTCATTGGAAAAGACCCTCATGCTGAGAAGGATTGAAGGTGGGAGGAGAAGGTGAGGACAGAGGATGAGATGGTTGGATGGCATCACAGACCTAATGGATATGAGTTTGAGCAATCTCTGGGTGTTGGTGATGGACAGAGAAGCCAGGCATGCTGCAGTCCATGGGGTCACAAAGAGTTGGACATGACTGAGTGACTGAATTGAACTGAATGAGATATGGAAACAATGGAAACAGTGAGAAATTTTATTTCTTGGGCTCCAAAATCACTGCAGGTGGTGACTGCAGACATGAAATTAAAAGATGCTTGCCCCTTGGAAGAAAAGCTATGAGAAACCTAGACAGCATATTAAAAAGAGGAACCGTTACTTTGCCAACAAGTTCCATATAGTCAATGCTATGGTTTATCCAGTAGTCACGTGTGGATGTATTGGACCATAAAGTTGGACCAAAGAGTTGGACCATAAAGAAGGCTGAGGGCTGAAGAATTGATGTTTTTGAATTGTGGTGTTGGAGAAGACTCTTGAGAGTCCCTTCGACTGTAAAGAAATCAAACTAGACAATCCTAAAGGAAATTGGTCCTGAATATTCATTGGAAGGGCTGATGATGAAGATGAAGCTCCAACACTTTGGCTACCTGATGCGAAGAACTGACTCATTGAAAAAGATCCTGATTCTGGGAAGGACTGAAAGTAATAGGAGAAGGGGACAACAGAGGATGAGAGTTCGATGGCATCACCGACTCAATTGACATGAGTTTGCGCAAGGTCTGGGTGTTGGTGATGGACAGGGAAGTCTGGCATTCTTCCGTCCATGGGGTAGCAAAGAGTTGGACACAACTGAGCGATTGAACTGAACTGAATGCTTAACATATGAAAGAAAATTGACATATATATTTTGAAAGAAAAGAAAAATTTTGAGATGCCCATGAAGTCTAAAATGAGCTTGGATTACAGAACTTAAGTACATATTTAGATATGCACCTCTAGGCTGCATAAGACTAGTTGACCTTTTCTGTACTTTTACAAGTCATCAATGTAAGCCATTTATATTGATACAAAACTATTAAATGTGGAAAATAAAATGAAATCTAAGCATAAATATGTGCATGCTTGCTAGTCTTCAGTTGTGTCCAACTCTTTGTGACTTTATGGATTTTATCCCACCAGGCTCCTACATCCATGGGGATTCTCCAGGCAAGAATACTGGAGAAGGTTGTCATGCCCTTCCCCAGGGCGTCTTCCTGACCCGATTATCGAATTCATGTCTCTTATGCATTGGCAGGTGGGTTCTTAACCACTAGCACCACCTGGGAAGCTCCTAAACATAAATATAGAAAGCGAAATAAAATCTAGTATGCAATTTTAGAATTCTGGATAGTACTATCATTGATAGATGGGAAGTGGAATAAGATCCCAGTGACATGAGAGTTATGGTACCTCACCCTGCAGGTTATATTTCCAGAGGATGCTCTTGATTAGCAGACAAGTTCCATCAGAGGATAAGCAAGGCAATGAAAAGTCTAGAAACAAGTTCAACAAAGTGTGGAAATTAAACTTGAATGAAATAAAATTCCCCAAGAAGATAACAAAGTGGTTTAAAATTTTAGATAAAAGAAGGGCTCTCATTAGGACTAATTGGTGATGATTCATGGGATTCAGATATGCAGTTAATAAAAGGAAGATTTTGATAGCAATTGAAGATGCCCCACTATAGAAGAAGAGATTCCCAAACACGCTGTGACTATCATTAGCTGTTTGAGTTAGTGACAACTTATCGGCTAGATCAGAGGTATTGTTTGATAGGTTGAGGATTTGCACTAAATAACAGCTAAGATCTTTTGTACATTATAGTTTGACAATTATGTAACACAAAAGTTAGCTTTATGTAATGACTCAACCTATTCTAATTTTTATTTTCTTTTGTATGCTTCTTTAAGCATTTGCTTTTTTATATTTTAAAATACTTTTCATTGAGAGATTTTCATCATAATATAAAAACTGCATAATTTTACATTTACTAGAATTAAATAATTATAAAATGTGTTTTTCTTTCCCTGCATGAATTCTTAAAATTTGAAATATCAATTAAATTTTACTTTGGAAAATTTATTGAAGTGGGCAAATATTTCACTCTTCTGTTATGCTTGTACTTTTCATAGAAATCCACCTCTTTAAAATAGCACCTATATGACACTGTTATTAACCATGTAGACTATGATGTTTACCCATCACTTGTATATTTCTCTGACAGTCTTGCAGTAGGACATATGTGATTCAAATTCTGAATTTTGAACCTCTATTTTGGTAAGAATTTCTTGTGAAATCACTAACAACTCCTAAAATCACATCAAAATGAAACGTTACAAAACTCCTGCACTTTGACTGTGGTAATTGTGTTTTGCTCTGCATTCCTATATCCATTAGCCATGAAGTTAAACTAGATTTTAAACCTTCCTTTGAAATTAAGGTAGAATCTAGAATCAATAGAATCCTGCTCCTGGAAAAAAAAAAAAAAATCAAATGTGAGCATTGATTCTAATTATTTTAAGATCTCATCTTTGCCCATAGTTAACTTCATTATTATTTAAAGTGATAAGTTCTCCTAAGTATTACAGGAGGAAAAACATTTTTAAAAGTTTTAAAAATTGGGGGTGACTTTTTCTTGAATAAAATGCATGTTTCTATCTCTTACAAATACTATCAGCCACAGAAAACTGAGTGATGAGGAATTTTGGCATTTATTTTTTAATTCTTAACTCATTAATGAAAAGCTTTTGAATACTCATGTGTCAGACATTGTGGGGAATACTGGGGAATCAAACATGACTGCATGAGGAGTTAAACATGGGCAATGAACCCAGTTACTAAGAGCCACATCCCCATTCCACCTCATCTCATCTGCCTTTACCAATTGACAAGGCAGAAGAAAATAAATCTATCTACTTTGCCAACTTTATGTTCCAAATATATTAATTAAAATGCAAATTTTGATGAAAAGACATTTTAAAAAAGAATAAAGTAATTCATAAATTTACGAAGCCTCAATCCTTCGGCAGTAAGGGCAGAGTAAAAACCCTACCCTACCCTGCTTTCTCCTTAAGCTTCAAGCTTAAGATTGTTGGCACCTTTATCTTTCTATTGCAAGTTACCTTAAACCATTTTAGAAACAGGTCAGACACAAGTAGTGGCATTTTAATGTTGGTATTCTATGTATCTAGTTCTAAGTAGTAATGTCTCTTCTTGAGTATTTCATTCAAAACATCAAATACTGCCTGTTGCTCAATTAAGAAACATTGTTTTTATGTGGTTCCAACTATCTGTGTCTACTGAGTTCACCTGAGCATTCCATTTTGCTTATTAAATTAATCCACCTTACTTCATTTGGGCTTTCTTGGTGGCACTAATGGTAAAGAAGTCGCCTGCCAGTGCAGGAGACGTAAGAGACAAGGATTCAACCCCTGGGTCAGGAAGATCTCCTGGATGAAGGCAACTTACTCCAGTATCTTAAAGGAGAATCCCCATGGACAAAGGAGCTTGGAGGGCTATAGTCCATGGGGTTGCAAAGAGTCGGATGTGACTGAGCAATTAACATTTACTTACTTCATCTGGAATAATTTTGTATTGATTTTTTTAAAGCATGTGGTTCAATAACAAGAATTGAAGTCAAAAAATGTTCTTTCTATTGTCACATGAGATCTGTTTAGAATTATTAGGCATTTAGGTTATTATAAATTCTGTTATGCTGCAGGAGTATATTATAGTAGAATCATCAACTGTAACCTTGCTTTTTTCAATTAACTAAGGGAATATTGTTTAAAGTACAGAATAAGTTACATTAAACAGTGTCATTCCATTCATTATAGTTGGGTATAAATTGGGCATCAGTCATTTGAAATACTGCTGGTGATATATCTTTAACTCCTTTCTTTTTTTCCCTTTTGGTATTGTGCACGTCTGGAAAGCTGGCAGAAGCCAATTGTGTAGCCTGAGCGAGACTAATGATGCCCTAGTACTCTGTCTCAGCTTTTGCATAGTCTCAGCCCCCTTAGAAGAACAATTCAATAAGCACTGTTGTTCTGAAACATTTCCACTTAATGAACTACTTAGAAACCTTTTTCTATTGCTTGTTTTTATCTCTGTTCCTTTCTTAGCCATCACACTTCCATTGTGAGATAAGAGTGAAATATGTTCAATAGCTATAGCTGAAAGAAAGGCTCTGCCAAGTGCATGTGTCCGCTGGTACTTTCAGAAGGTTTAGAGGGAGAGGCGGTAACCTGATTAGCAGTAAACGCCATCTAGGTCACAACTTTGCCACTGCTGCTGGCACAAAGATATTGATTCTGTACTTCCATGGCTCTTTGATGTTGCCTAAGAGCACTGATGTAGAAAAAAATATATCGACCCATTTTGCCAGACGTGCAGTGCAAGGTATTTCTCTTGGTGGGAAGCATACGAATGGAATTTTCTTTTTATTTGAGTATTGGAAAATAGGGATGCCCTGGGGGTTCAGAAATAACCTCTCCTATGATGCTATATGGTTGCTTTAGATTAATTCTGTTCAAATTTTGTGGATGGATATAGATTCTGTAACTCATATAGTATTAACCTTTTCATAGTAAGAACTTTAATTCCTTAAAAACCCCAGAACTCAAAGACTGGATTTTTTCAGTCTTTATTTAAAAATCTAGAAGAAATTTTACTGCCATGAATGTTTCCATGTCTTTTAAAAGAAATCATAGTACATTGTGCAGAAGCTCCTAAAAAGTTTGAATTCTACACGAGCTTTCATTCCAAACTTTAGCTTACATGAGAGTCCATTTCTTTTGAAATGCATTAAGATTTGGGGGGCTTGTTTATGTTAATGAAATTCTTTTTACTGTTTCTCCTCTGCATTTCATGGCCAAGCATATATCTACAGATTTATAAGTCTCTGAAAATACTCTGTCAGAAGAGCCTGAAAATTTATTTATGAACTACTTTCCACAAATGGGTTAAATGTTACTGATGTGCTCTACTTTCAGTATGCAATAATTCTTTGACATGTCAGTTTTGTTAATCAAAATTGCTTTAGCCCTCTTTTTGGAAAACAGAAGCAAATGTCATTCTTTTACTAGAAGAAGCTACTTATGAGATTTACATTTTCTCTAGTCAACACTTAAAATCAGCTTGAAGACTGAGAAACCTATCTAGAAGAACATACAATAAAATCAGACTCAGATCTTTTTATAAAACCAGTTGGCATCCTTTTCGTTCTGACTGGAGCTGCTAATCTACTAAACAGATGCTTAAACAGATCCCTCAGAAGCAGCATGGCTTTTCACTTCCTGCTTGTTATTATGACAAGTTAAACTCAGTTGAAACATAGTTGAAAGAGATCGTGTGACTTTGGGCTTTGTATCACAACTGTCCACCATTATTTAATCATAGGCAAGTTTTCTAAATTACTATTTGACTGTGTATTTCACATTTGTGGCATTTTGACACTAAAGTATTTTACTATTTGCCAATGTCTTCCTCTTTAAATTGATATACAAAGCTTGAATCACCTGAATTCTATTTGAATTGCTTCAATGAAGGAAAAACTGAAATTATCTAGCAGAAAACAACTTGTGACCCAGAACTCTGATAGCATCTCTATGACGTGAGTTGTAAACACTGGAAAGAAACTAAAATCTCAAGAGTGGGCTATACCCCTGGGTTCCCTAACATGTGATCATATGCATGCTTAGCTGCTAAGTCCTGTTGACTCTTTTCAACCCATGAACTGTAGTTCCTCTGTCTATGGGATTCTCCAGGCAAGAATACTGGAGTTGGATTGCCATTTCCTCCTCTAGGAGATCCTCCCAACCCAGGGATTGAACCTGAGTCTCCTGCATTGGCAGGTGGATTCTTTATTACTGAGCCACCTGGGAAGCCCAACATGTGATTATATCATAATAATTTATGCTTAAAGTTTCATCTAAGGGCTCATATTAATGGTAAGATTTCCTGGAGAGTAAAATTTTAGAGACGTATACCAGGGCCTTATGGACCTAGAGACTATTTGGTAAAGTGCTAAGATACTGTTTCTAAACTGTTCTTAATTTATTTTTAATTAAGATTATACTATCATTTGATTTTAAAAACTAATGAACTGAGAGAATTTTATGACTTTGCAAACTTTTCACTTTTCTAGTCAAAGAAGGAAAACATGCTTATGAGCAATTTAACTAAAATTTATAATTCATAATTGGGCACTCCTTGAAAATAGTCATTTTGAGATTTTCAGCAACAGCATAAATAATGCACAGTAATTTTCCAAATGCAGAAAGAACTACCGTATTTTTTGGTCAAAATTCGCTGTGATTTCCTAGAGGCAACTTTGTTTTATTTGAAAAAAACAAACAAACAATGTTTTATATTCTTTATTGAAACGAAACATATATGTATATAGATATACGATGGTATAGTAAAAGAAGACCTGGAGCTGACTGTGGCTCAGATCATAAGCTCCTTATTGCAAAGTTCAGGCCTAAATTGAAGAGAGTAGGGAAAACCACTAGGCCACTCAAGCATGACCTAAATAAAATCCTTTGTGAATACACAGTGGAGGTGACAATAGATTCAAGGTATTAGATCTTGTAGACAGAATGCCTGAAGAACTACAGACAGAGGTTTGTAAGATTGTACAGGAGACAGTGACCAGATAAAAAGAAATGCAAGCGAGCAAAATGGTTGTCTGGGGAGGCTTCATACATAGCTGAGAAAAGAGGAGAAATGAAAGGAAAGGGAGAAAAGGAAAGATATACCCAATTGAACGCAGAGTTCCACAGAATAGTAAGGAGAAATAAGAAAGCCTTCTTAAGTGAACAATGCAAAGAAATAGAGGAAAACAACAGAATAGGAAAGACTAAAGATCTCTTCAAGAAAATTAGAGATATCAAGGGAAGATTTCCTGTAAGGATGGGCACCATAAAAACAGAAAGGGTAAAGACAAACAGAAGATTAAGATAAGGTGGCAAGAATATGCAGAAGAACTATACAAAAAAGGTCTTAATGACCCAGATAACCACAATGATGTGGTCACTGACCTAGAGCCAGACATCCTAGAGGATGAAGGATGGGACTTAGGAAGCACAATTATGAACAAAGCTATGGCTTTTATACTATGTGAGAGGTGGACCATAAAGGAGCCTGAGCTTGAGGCTGAGGCTGAGCCTCAGAATTGATGATTTCAATTTGTGGTGCTGGAGAATACTCTTGAAAGTCCCTTGGTCTATAAGGATATCAACCCAGTCCATCCTAAAGGAAATCAACTGTGAATATTAATTGGAAGGACTGATGCTGAAGCTAAAGCTCCAATACTTTGGGCACCTGATGTGAATAGTTGACTTATTGGAAAAGACCCTGATGCTGGGAAAGATTGAAGGCAGGAAGAAAAAGGGGCTACAAGGGATGAGATGGTTGGATGGCATCACCGACTCAATGGACATGAGTATGAGCAAATTCCGGGAGACAGTGAAGGACAGGGAAGCCTGGTGTGCTGCGGTCCATGGGGTCACAGAGTCAGACGTGACTTAGTGACTAAACCACAACAACCATATTATGGTGTAAGGATGTGGTTCATTTGGTTTTAAAAAACATAATTGTGTAATCATGAATAGAAAACATTTTGAAATCATGAAAAACATAAACTCTGATTCATCCTTGGACAAAATAATTCTTCTCCAACATTTTTATTTTCAATAATATGAAGATTGCCCTGGTGTGAACCTTACAGAACTGTCTAAGAAATGTGTCAATAGATGTTTTGTTTCATTTGTTCTCCTTCAAGAGGCTATTATTATATATGTGATCACTGTGAATTATTTTCATTTGTCAATATTCCCAGCACAAAGCAGGGATCTATTTACAATCATTTGGGTGACATCTTGATCCCTAGCTTGTACAGTGACTGGACACTTGACACATCACAGAATTAAATTAGGGTTTTAATTCTTTACATTATTTTCTTATAAGTAAAAATAAAAACAAAGAATACCTCACGTTTAGACTTTATAAATAAAGTTTAAATTTATAATAGAAAAGTTTCATTTTGATCTGGATGAAAAGATATATCAGAAAATTACATTTTAAAAAACTCAAAACACTGCTTAGACAATAAGCTGATGATGGAAGGGTGACTTTTCCCCTGATCTTTTAAACGAAATAGCCAGTACCCAAATGTGTAATCAAAAAAAGTGGCTGATATTATATTAATCATGTTTTATTGATTCAAAACAACCTAATAGAGGATTTTTGGAGTCTCAAGGGTGACTACTTTTTAATGCTAATTCTCATTTAAACATTTTAAAAAATATTTATTTATTTATTGGCTGTAGTGGGTCTTTGCTTCTGAGTGAGGGCTTTCTCTAGCTGTAGTGAGCGGGCCTAGTCTTCGATGTAGAGCATGAGTCTCTCATCGCAGCGGCTTCTCTAGCAGAGCACAGGTTCTAGGCTCCTGGGCTTCAGTAGCCGTGGTGCACAGGCTTAGTTGCTGTGTGGTGTGTGATTCTGAGGCCAGGGATTGAACCAGTGTCCCTTGCATGCAAAGCAGATTCTAAACCACCAGACCACCTGGGAAGCCCTCATTTAAACATTTTACATCTTTAATCTGTTAATTTTTTTTTTTTTGGTTTGTGCTTGCTCAGTCATCTCCTATTCTTTGCGACCCCATGGACTGTAGCCCGCCCGGCTCCTCTGTCCTTGCAATTTTCCTGGTAAGAATCCCTAATTTGGAATTCAAAGCTTTAAACCTCCCATCTTTGGTCTCTTTTATGATCTCCTTGTATTAAACAAAAGCATGTTTCATACTTGCAATATTAAACATATATTGTGAATTTTTTATAACTTTTTGACTGTACTGAGGAGTACTTAATATAATCTATTAAAGTATAATTCATAGGTAATATAATTTACCCTGTTCAGATGCATAGTTCTATGAGTTTTTGCACGTACATTTCTATCACCACTAATAGCTCATGCTCCTATCCTTAGACTCTGGGTACAACTAATCTATTTTCTGTCTTTTATAAGTTTGTGTTTTCAAAAATGTAAAAGGAAACAACATATACAACCATTTGGGTATAAATTCTTTCATTTAGCTCAATATATTTGAGATGCATCCATCTCGCTACACTTCAGTAGGTTGTGTTAAGATTTATTTCTTAATAGTATTGTATCACATGGATGTGCAACATATGTGTTTTTAGATCAATACTTGTGTTCTATGTTTCAAATAGACTGTAAATGTAAAATAGTGTTTTAAGTAAACAGAAGGATACAGGAAGTTTATTTTTCTTTTCGTGTTGTATATTTTAAGAAGGCCTTCAGAATAGAAAACTGCATATGTTAACCTTCTAAAAACATGATCAGTTCTTTTGTGGAAAAGCTCTACAATAAATAGAAAGTGCATAGACTTTCTAATCAACATCAGAATTTGCTTTGAGTATGCTTAACTTTGAGTCCATCAGAACTGACTTTGACTTGGCCACTGCCAGTGAAATATACAATCTAATTAGGAAAAAGCTGATTCAGCATAGATAACTCCAGAAAAGGCTGTCCAAGACCTTTCTGTACCCTTGCAGGCATCATAAGTAAGATTTCTTGGCTCCGGACTCCGTTTTTTCCTCCAGGGCCAGCCAGTGCTCTTGATTCTTCCCTTTGGCATTGTTCCTTTTTGTAGACTTGTTAAAATGTCTGACTCAAAAATATATATATATATATTTTTTACAACTTGTTACTGTGTTTACACCTGAACTGCTAAACACACCTACCCCTTAAATACTGTTAAAGAAACAGTGATCTATAATGACCATCTTATACCATGAAAGCCCTGAAAAACACTAGTGATCACTGCCAAGTTTGACTCTCCCTGTAGAGCCTGTCATGTGAGTTACCATGCTGAAGACTGCAGACTCCAAATTAAATTCTCCAGCTACATTATCCAAAGCTAATGGGACTCCATTTACCTAGTTCAACTCTATGCCAATGTCCCTTATGCTTAAAAGCACAGCATAGGTGTAAGTCCTCCTGCCCATAACAATTTTACAATTTCAAAGAAGGATTTTCCTGCCTGCTTACAATGTTATTATTACTACTTATTAGAACTGTGTAAAGCATTGACCTTGATATGCTTAGAGTGCTTTTTTTTGCACTGTATTGATTATTATAAATGCTTATTTATGTCATGTATGGTAGAGGTTATCTATCACATAACTTGTATGCCATACCACCAACGATATGACAGCATACAGTTTCAGATTAATTTTGCAAGGCAAGCTACCTTTAGACAGTTATTTAAATTTTGGAATTAAAGACAAAATAGTTTTGGAATGAGAGAAAAATAAAACAAAGGAATTTCAGAATTTCTCAGTGCGTTGCAGCCTATTAACAATTAATAAATCCTTTTAAATATGAGATGTATACCATTAGGTGCTTCACAATTTTGATAGACTCTTCCATGCCCTACTTAAAAAAAAAAAAATATATATATATATAAAACACTAAATCTTATTACCTATAGGGAGATTGATCAATTACATATCACTGTTATCAATTACCAGCTTGATAAATTTACATTTTAATAAAATTACTGCTTGTTATTTCCCCAAAACCTCAGGAGATTTTCTTGATATTTTTGCAAAATTTGCAAAGTTTCCTGAGTCAACCAATATTCTTTCTTGGAACTTCTTTTCCATGAATAACTCTGATTAAGTCACATTTTATCATAGTTAAATCAGTATTAACTTCTCAAATTAACTCATTATTGCAAGATTGGTGGGCATAATGAATGATAAGAGTGACTCCAGAAGAGAACAGTTAGAAGACAGTTGATTGCATTCATGGCAATCTACTCAGTGTTCCAAAGCTCCCTGTAAAAATGGACAATGGAAATATTAAATCTGGTTTTTGTTCCTAGGTTAACTTTGGCTCACGCTTCCCTTGTGGCTCAGCTGGTAAAGAATCCGCTGGCAATACTGGAGACCTGAGTTCAATCCCTGGGTTGGGACGATCCCCTGGAGAAGGGAAAGGCTACCCACTCCAGTATTCTGGCCTGGAGAATTCTGTCGACTGTATAGTCCATGGGGCCGCAAAGAGTCGGCACGACTGAGCGACTTTCACTTACTTTTGGCTCAGTAATGTTCCAGAGCATTTCTGGGCATTAATTTAAATCTAGCAAAATACACAGTATACGTGTTATATTAAATAATTGAATAGTTGAATGTAGGGAATTAAAATAATACTACATTTTTAAAAAGTTCCTTAAAGGGAGAAGAGATACAGAGGGAGAAGTAATTTCAGGTGGGTGAGTGCTAGGTCGCCTCAGTTGTATCCAACTCTTTGCGACCCTAAGGACTGCAGCCTGCCAGGCTCCTCTGATCATAGGATTCTCCAGTCAAGAATACTGGACTGAGTTGCCATGCCCTCCTCCAGGGAATCTTCCCAACCCAGGAATTGAATCTGTCTCCTGTGTCTCCTGCATTGGCAGGTGGGTTCTTTACCACTAGTGCCACCTGGGAAGCCCGTAGTAATTTCAGGGAAGTATTTAATTTTGATTTTTTTCATAAATAAAAAAAAATAAGACCTCAGTGAAATAACTCTATATTTACATATGCCACAGCACCTTTTTCCATAACTATAAAATTAAGTACAGTATAAAGCTTAGAAAATATTTTGCAAACTTAAAGGGAAACTCAAAGGTGAAGGAAAAATGACACATGAATATTTTTCTCTAAAATATTCAAACTGATAATTGATTTTGGTTGAGTTTCATTATGAAATTGCTCAGTCTTCATACTATCAAGAAGATTATATATTTTATTTATACCCTTACTATAAGGTTGCTTGTATGTGCATACATAAATAGAGAAATTTTCTAAGAGGAGATGAAGAAAGTCTTCTTGTAAATAAGCTGATTCAGCATATTTGTATCAAATGTTTGACAAATTACCAGTAGAATAAAGAGCTGAGGAATGTAAATTTAAATCTAAGGCTTCCATAAATATAGCGAGAGAGAAATCAAATGAGAAAACATAGTCAATATGCATATGGATACTCTAACATTAATAAAATTTCAGGGACTACTTGGGTAATATATATAGTACATCAACAATAGCAGTATGTCATGCAGGATGCTTTAAATATAATAATAATACTTTATTTTTATGTGTAAAAAATTGTACATGGGTATTTTGTCCATAGTAGCTTATTAATTATTTGTGTAAACATTCATTTTACTATTGTATAGAGTAAAGCAAGGTTATTGCATTGTTTATTTTTTCTTGATCATGTTTATTAATTTAAATTTTATAATTATTTTTAATAAGAAAACTGCTTTAACAGTAGCTATTTTGCTCATTTTATATGTTTAAAAATGCAATAATAAATGACAATTATTAGGTCAAATATCACTCTTCGTTAGTAAAGTATCAACATTATTATTTTTGTACTTAAAATTAAGTATGTTAACTCAGAGTAAGGCAATAACATGATCTAGTTGTTAGCTAAGCTGTGTCCTATAAAATAATCCTCAATATTCATTGGAAGGACTGATGCATGCTGAAGCTGAAGCTTTGGCCATCTGATGGTGACTCATTAGAAAAGACCCTGATGCTGGGAAAGATTGAATGTAGGAGGAGAAGGGGACAGCAGAGGATGAGATGGTTGGATGGCATCATCGACTCGATGGACATGAGTTTCAGCCAGCTCCGGGAGTTGGTAAAGGACTGGGAAGCCTGGCGTGCTGCTGTCCATGAGGTCACAAAGAGTTGAACACAACTGAGTGACTGAACTGAACTGAACTGATTTCTGTAAGATAATTATATTTTAGCATTTTTATTCTAAAATTTGTTTTAAATCCATTTTTAATATTATGTTGCCCCCAGATCTTAGTTTCTGATAGTATTCTCCAAATAAAGGAAGCCAGAGTTCCTTGGAGGAATGGCTGATCCTGGGACTAAGATAATTTCAAAGATGAGTCTGGAACATCTTGTAGTGAAAAAAAAATGCAGAAAACTGCTATAAACACACACACACACACACACACACAAATAATATCAAAAGAGGAAGAAATACAAGACCGAACTTAAAGAGCTCCCAAGAGCCAAAGCTAGAAAAATTTGAGCAACAAATTAAATAATATTGATTACAACCCAAATTATAATACTAATGTAAATAAATGATGTTATATAGTGATATAAAGAAATTATTGAATAAATAGACTAAAACATTCCAATCCCTTCACATGGGTAAAAATGATTCTAACAAAAAATGTTAAAAGCAAAAATGATAAAAGTCTTAGAAATAAATATAATCATTTAAAAAATACTTAAGTGGGAAATAGCCTCCAAAACACAAACATGTTTCAGAAATGATAAAGAGAAAATATTGATTTCTTATATAAAGATGAAAAATAACCACAGACAGAGCTTCAAATATAAAAATAACAACCAAATAGAGAAGTAAGAGTATATGTCAAGTCAATGTTCGACTTCACTATAATTTAAACAAATGAATTTTAAAAGACAATACAAAATCATTATGTCCCATTAGATAAACACACATACACATATGAACACACAAAATATTAGAATACTGTGTAAAGCAACAATCACTTATATACAATATCTCAACAATTGCAACCTAATTCAGTCTTTTGAAAGTGTAATTTGATATTGCTTATAATTTTAAATGAACACATCTCTGAACCAAATAAACCTTTTCTAGTAATTTACCTAATGAAATACTGCATTTGAACTCAATGATAAATCTCAAGAAGAGTCATACAGCATTTTTACAACCAAAAAATTAATAAATAAATGAAATACTACTTATGTATTCTTCAATGGAAATAAAATAGAAAAAATAATGAAAGACCACTCAGAGATATTTTGTAGCTCTTAAAATATTAGATTTATAACACATACCAAGAATTCTCATCATAATTGAAAAAATGTTTTATAAAACCACTTCAAGTGTAAGAAACTAATTGTTAGGAATGGTGACCTTTGTAGAGACATGTGGAAATGTGCGTGTGAACAGTTTAAACAATTCACTTTTGATTCTTCTGTATCTTCAGATGTGAAATTTGTTTTGTATTGCATATGTAATATAAAAGGAAATGACCTAAATACAAATTATTTTATACTTCTTTTGTGGTTTTGTGGTAAAAGTGGTTCTTTTACTCTTATTTTGTTTCCCTGGTAGCTCAGATGGTAAAGGATCTGTCTGAAATTTAGGATACCAGGGTTCGATTCCTGGGTTGGGAAGATCCCTTGGAGAAGAGAATGGCAACCCACTCCAATATTCTCACCTGGAGAATTCCAAGGACAGAGGAACCTGGTGGGCTAAGTCTATGGGGTCACAAAGAATCAGACATGACTTAGTTATATAATAATATAAGGATGAGTAGCTAAATATTAGATATTCAATTATTGTTTTTAATAATCCAATTTAGATGATCATAAGAAAGATATCAGCTTATGACATATTTCTCTTTCTGCTAAAGAAAAGTATATACTGTTTTTGTTGATTAAATTCAGAAGCCAAAAAAGTGTTGCTTTAAAATAAATAATGGTACGTGCTAATTTTATTTAATCACTATTTATTCAAAAATTTTTCATTTTTATTGATACACTAGTTTCTAAAAGTTTACTCAAAACCCTTTGAAAACATTTGTGCATTTTAATTAAAACAGCTCATACCAATAGCACAATTCTGTATCAATCTATATTAATCTTTATAAGAATCACACATCCAAACAAACAAAATTTGCCTGCATATTAAAGTAATTTTGCCATTCTAGGCCTAGAAATTTGCTTGTCTTTCCTATCCTAAAAATACCTTGAAAAGTATGAGTTTTTGATACTAATGATCCTGCTTTATTCTAGTGTACAAGCTTAAGTAAAGAGAGTTGAAACGAGTAGACTATCAAGTTCCCAGATACTCCCTTACTTCTCTACATAGCTCACTGTTTATTTTGTCTTTAAGCATTATAAAGATCCAGAGAAACGGCCTTACATTAAAGATTAAATATTAATGAATCAGAAGTAATTATATCTACCAAAATAGTGAACATCATTATAACACTGGTATAGAACGCTTCCAAATAGACTCTGGGGAAGAATAGAAGCATCTATCAGTTTCTCATCTGCCATTAAATTCTGTGCCTTTCTATATTCAAGAGTCTTGCTAATGATTTTACATAAAATATAAATGTACACGTGTAATATGGATTATCCATTATTACTGGAGTCTTGTCAATGTATTGCAATGAAGAAAGCAAACAATAAATATACATAGACTAAAAAGAGACATAAGTTACACCTTTCATGCTTTATATTTTGATTTACTGACACCTCTGAAGTATTGGCAGTGAACAAGAAAGAAAATACACACTAAATTAAAAGTATCTGTTCAAATTAAAAGCATAGTGACAAAGAATAATAGTATTCATTCCTGTTAGGTCTCAGTGCTGACATCATATTTAGCTTGGTAATTTTAGCAAGGGACATTGAATCAATAAGTCAATGATCTCAGCTTTGTTGATGTACAATTTTATCTTACATCATCTATAAAGCATTTATCAACAGCAATTCATAATATGAATGCTTGATTATGAAGCATTTGGGTACAATATCTATTGAAATGATAAACAGCTCTTAGTTCATACATATCTGTTTAAGTAATGGTAAAAGTAAGCTCCTAAATGAATACTGCAGAATCATTCAACACCATATGCAGAGTACATCACTTCAGTATATTTTTGGCAGTCACATCACCAGACTAATTCAAATTCCTGAGAATTCAACCACACATCTATCGAAACCTGGATTTTTATTAAAATTAAGTGTTGAGTTATTCTAAAAAAAAAAAGAAAACAAAGAAGGAAAACAATAACCAAAAGCACTATATTCTTATAAAACTCAAACATATTATATTCTGATCCTAATTTGGACATAACTTATATTAAAGGTACATACATGCATATGCGTGCATGCTCAATCACTAAGTTTTGTCCAACTCTTTGAGACCCCATGGACTGTAGCTCACCAGGCTCTTTTTTCCATGGGATTTCCCAGGCAAGAATACTGGAGTGAGTTGCTATTTTCTTCTCCAGGACATCTTGACTCCCCACTTCCAAATACTATACCATTTTTCCACTGATTCATATCATCCTTCCAAAGATATATGTTTTGACTATCTTCTATTAACAGTGCTTTTAAACGCTTTTTCTATAAGACCTGTTTTCCCTAAAACCAGTAATAAATGTTACAAATTTTATAAATTTTCCTAAATGTTTATTTTTTACTTATTTTCCTTTCCAATATAGCATACCAATATTCATTTCTGTTTAATAGTAAAAGAACAGAATCGAACATTTAAAAATATAAATATAAATTATAAATGTATTTATATTGTGAATTTACTTTAAATGTAAGTATGTTGTATAATTTGCTGATTGAAATTAATATTTGTACTCTATTAAAAATCAGGGCAAAATAGGCAAGACTTTATTTGTATTGCACTGCTGCTGCTAAGTCTCTTCAGTCGTGTCCGACTCTGCGACCCCATAGACGGCAGCCCACCAGGCTTCCCCGTTCCTGGGATTCTCCAGGCAAAACACTGGAGTTGGTATCTCTAGAAAAATATAAATTGTGTGCCAGTTTTTTAAAAAATTATAATAACAAGATGATTAAAAAAATAGATTTCTAAGAGAACCAGAGGAAGCAAGGTAATAGAGGGCCGGGTCTGCTATGTAAGTAAAGGCTCTTATATTTCATGATAAATTAGAAAACTGATCTAAAACCTTGTAAGAATGGGACACATTTCAAAGAGGTGGAATGAACTTGGGTATAGGATATTTGATATTTTCCAATCGTCTCTGTTCTGCCACGTTGGACAAATACAGCATGTAAAATGAACAATCAGAGGTATAGGATTCCAAGGTTTATGATTAGAAAACAGATTAAGAAAAATTAAAATAAAAATCATAATCCATATTACTCATGAAAGTAGATGTAAACAATTTCAACAATATGGTAGCAAAGTCATTCCAGCAATTTGCATGATGTAATTATTATATGATTGAACATTTTAGGGTATCAATTAGTATAATTAAAAATGTAAGTTATTGAAGGGTAAAATAATATAAATATTTGATATTTGTAGAAAGAAACATTGGAGAAGGCAATGGCACCCCACTCCAGTACTCTTGCCTGGAAAATCCCATGGACCGAGGAGCCTGGTAGGCTGCGGCCCATGGGGTCGCTAAGAGTCGGACACGACTGAGCGACTTCACTTTCACTTTTCACTTTCATGCATTGGAGAAAGACATGGCAACCCACTCCAGTGTTCTTGCCTGGAGAATCCCAGGGATGGGGGAGCCTGGTGGGCTGTAATCTCTGGGGTCACACAGAGTCGGACATGACTGAAGCAACTTAGCAGCAGAAAGAAGCATATGATGAAATTCAACATTTGTTTATATTAAAAAAACTTTTGATAAACTAGAAAGAGAATGTCACAAATAGATAAAGCATTCTATTTGAGTTTCTGATCAAGACAACGAAACAAATAGCTGCAGTATATTGTCAATAATTTCTTATTTTGTATATTCAGAAATTATAGAGCTTATTCCAAGAAAATATCATTCACCAAAGAGAAACTCATAATGCAAATGTGAATAAATATTTGTATATACAATAATGAATAAACCACATGGTTCTTGATGTCCTAATAAGTACAAGAAGACAAGAAAAAATAAGATATGATTGTCAGAGTATTTGAAACTAATCATGGATATGATACAGTTGACTGCATCAGTTCAACCGCTGTCATGTCCAACTCTTTGCGACCCCAGGCCTCCCTGTCCAATACCAACTCCTGGAGACTACCCAAACCCATGTCCATTGAGTCAGTGATGCCATCCAATCACCTCATTCTCTGTTGTCCCCTTCTCTTCCTGCCTTCAATCTTTCCCAGCATCAGGGTCTTTTCAAATGAGTCAGCTCTTTGCATCAGGTGGCCAAAGTACTGGAGTTTTAGCTTCAACATTAGTCCTTCAAATGAACACCCAGGACTGATCTGCTTTAGATTGGACTGGTTGGATCTCCTTGCAGTCCAAGGAACTCTCAAGAGTCTTGTCCAACACCACAGTTCATAGAAAATAATAAAACTTTATGGAGATCTCTTTATACATATTAAGAAAATTTAGCAGAATGACTAGATTTAAGAAAGCTGATAAAAATCAATTATTCTTTTGTATATTAAGAAAAATTAAGGGCAACAAAAACTAAAATATCAATTGTTTAGACATAGAATTTATAAACATTAAGAGAACTTTGTGTAAAAAATTAAGAAACTTTTTTAATAGACACCAAAGGAAATGCACACAAATAGGAAAACTTACCATAAACATAAAGAGGAAGACTAGGTCATAATTACATTAAATTCTGTAAAAATGGATCAAAAACTCAGAGTAGTTGCAATGAGAATCTCAACAGGGATTTAGGTGAAAGTCAGCAAACTGATTCAAAAACCTGCATGGAAATTCAAAGATCCAAGAACAGTCAAGACTTCCCAAAAGTAGAAATGGATAAGGTGAGGGAAATGCCATAAGAGGCAGCAACTTCTTATAAATTGATAGCTATCAAAGTAGAGATATAAATACCAGCATAAGAAGAAACAAATTCACAAGTAGACACTAACAAAAATCACAAAAACAAGGATAGAGGAAGCAGAAAATAATTTTCAGTAAGTTGACAACTAGTTATCTATTTGGAGAAGAAAAATAAGTGTCTTATTCATACCCCAGAACAATAAATTAATTTCAAATATATTATTTAAATGCAGAATTAAAAAGTTAAAAAAAAGGATTAGCAGAAATTGGAAAAAAATATCTAAAGAACTTAAGACACAAAATGTATAACCTTTGGATAGAAAGTACAGTTTTACAATAATAATGTTTTTTTTATCTTAAAGGCAGCATAAAAATTTTAAGTCTGCATATTATAAATACTTCCTTCACTCTCTGAATAACTTCTTTGTTTTGTATTTCTTCATAACAATTATCATCTTCTAATTACTACTGGTTCACACATTTGTGTATTGTCTATAATCCTAAATGTACCATCTATGAAGGAGGCATTTTTGCATATTTTCTTTCATATTGTGTTCCAGTAATGAGAAGAGTGTCTGGCAAGTAGTATAGGATCAATAAATATCTGTTGACTGATTACATTAACAAATCAATGCAAAAAATATAAAGCCAAACATCTCAACAGAAAAATGACTGAAAGTAATGTGTAGCATTTTATAGAAGATGAAAGGTATACAAGGCATATAAATCAACAATGGAAATATGTTCAAATCTACTAATAATCAGAGAAATGTGAGTTGGAATTACAATGAAAACATTTTATACGCACTATATTTGGTCCCATCACTTCATGGGAAATAGATGGGGAAACAGTGGAAACAGTGTCAGACTTTATTTTTGGGGGCTCCTAAATCACTGCAGATGATGACTGCAGCAATGAAATAAAAACACGCTTGCTCCTTGGAAGAAAAGTTATGACCAACATAGATAACATGTTAAAAAGCAGACATTCCTTTGCCAACAAAGGTTCATCTAGTCAAGGCTATGGTTTTTCCAGTAGTCATGTATGGATGTGAGAGTTGGACTTTGAAGAAAGCTGAGTGCCGAAGAACTGATGCTTTTGAACTGTGGTGTTGGAGAAGACTCTTGAGAGTCCCTTGGACTGCAAGGAGATCCAACCAGTCCATCCTAAAGGAGATCAGTCCTGGGTGTTCATTGGATGGACTGATGCTGAAGCTGAAACTCCAATATTAGGCTACCTCATGCGAAGAGCTGACTCATTGGAAAAGACCCTGATACTGGGAGGGATTTGGGGCAGGAGGAGAAGGGGATGACAGAGGATGAGATGGCTGGATGGCATCACTGACTCAATGGACATGAGTTTGGGTAAACTCTGGGAGTTGGTGATGGACAGGGAGGCCTTGCGCACTGCGATTCATGGGGTCGCAAAGAGTTGGACATGACTGAGCGACTGAACTGAACTGATATTTGTTAAATACAAATAGTATATTTTTTCAAACATGGATGAAAAGGTATGCCAATGGGAATCCTATATACTGTTTATTGCCATATAAATGTTACCCTTGGAAACTAATTAGGCACTTTTCTGAAAAGCCAAACATGCATAAACTTTACAAATGAGGAATTCAATTTCAAGGTGTATACCATAGACAGTGTCCTGCATAAGTATGATACACAAAGTACTAAAACTATTATAACAGCAAAACAATAAAGGGAGAAATTCAAATGTTCTGATAAAAGAATATGCATTTTAATTTAGTTATATTGACAGAATGAAATAGTAGACAACTATTACAATAATTATTGAGTTGCAATCATATACAACAATAATCATAACATAGACAAAATATTGAGAGAAAAAAACAAATTGGCAGAAACTTGCTGCTTTAGGGCTGCTGCTGCTGCTGCTAAGTCACTTTAGTCGTTTTCAACTCTGTGTGATCCCGTAGACGGCAGCCCACCAGGCTCCCCTGTCCCTGGGATTATCCAGAAAAAAAAAAAGAAAAACACCAATAGGATGGATTTTTTCAATGCTTTTTGAAGAGAAATATCAATTTATAGATATATACACATAATTTAGTATATTTATTATTTATTGTAAGGATTTGGCTTATGCAACTATGGAAACCAGCAAGTCCAAGACTTCAAGTCAATGTCTCTTTTTGAGTCTGGAGACCTGAAGCTGCTGAAACACAGAAAAAGTGGCTCAGTGGTGAAGAATCCATCTGTCAATGCAAGAGACACAGAAGTGGGTTGGATCTCTGGGACAGGAAGATACCCTGGAGGAGGAAATGGAAACCTCGTTCAGTATTCTTGCCTAGAGAATTCCATGGACTGAGGAGCCTGGCAGGCTGCAGTCTATGGGGTACCAAAGAGTTGGACACAACTGAGCACACACACACATACACACACAATCTGGTTTACTCTGTTAACCCAATTTAACTGTTACTCTCATCCAAAAACACTCTCAGAGAGTCATCCAGAATAATGTTTGATCAAATATCTGGATACCTTATGCCCTAGTCACGTTGACACAAAAAATTAAACATCATACCTGTGTATAATAAAACTCCTTTTTATGAAACTTAAAGCAAAATAATATTAACCATTCAGTCCAATTCAGTTCAGTTGCTCAGTCATGTCTGAACTTTTGTGACCCCATGGACTGCAGAAGGCCAGTCCTCCCTGTCCATCACCAACTCCCAGAGCTTAATCAAACTCATGTCTACTGAGTCAGTGATGTCATCCAACCATCTGATCCTCTGTTGTCCCCTTCTCCTCTTGCCTTTAATCTTTCCCAGCATCAGTAAAAGAGGAGAGTGAAAAGTTGGCTTAAAAGTCAACATTCAGAAAATGAAGATCATGGCATCTGGTCCCATCACTTCATGGCAAATAGATGGGGAAGCAATGAAAACAGTGGCAGACTTTATTTTGGAGGGCTCCAAAATCGCTGCAGATGGTGACTGTAGCCATGAAATTAAAAGATGCTTTCTCCTTGGAAGAAAAGCTATGACCAACCTAGACAGCATATTAAAAAGTAGAGACAATACTTAGCCAACAAAGGTCTGTCTAGTCAAAGCTATGGTTTTTCAAGTAGCCACATATGGATTAAACATTAAACTCTTTAGAAAATAAAAATTGCATGTCATAAAGCTATAACTGAAAAATCTCTATAGCAGTCAACACGAACAGACAATGGAGCACAGTACACAAATCTGAAGGGAAGCATTATGAACCAGATTTGGGAAGCAGGGAATAGGGAATCCACAATCTGGGGAAATTGTACTGTGTAAAATAAACACACATTATATTAATTTTTAAAGGACGATATTGATAGAGAGGTAGATAAAGAGACTAATAGGATGAAATAGAGAAATCACAAAGAATTTGGTAAGCCCCAAGTTAAACATATTACATATACACAGATATATACATTCATACATAAATATGTAGATACAATACTGGACCACCTGATCTGCCTCTTGAGAAATTTGTATGCAGGTCAGGAAGCAACAGTTAGAACTGGACATGGAACAGACTAGTTCCAAATAGGAAAAGAACTGCATCAAGGCTGTATATTGTCACCCTGCTTATTTAACTTATATGCAGAGTTCATCATGAGAACCACTGGGCTGGATGAAGCACAAGCTGGAATCAAGATTGCTGGGGGAAATATCAATAACCTCAGATATGCAGATGATACCACCCTTATGGCAGAAAGTGAAGAGGAACTAAAGAGCCTCTTGATGAAAGTGAAAGTGGAGAGTGAAAAAGTTGGCTTAAAGCTCAACATTCAGAAAACGAAGATCATGGCATCTGGTCCCATCACTTCATGGGAAATAGATGGGGAAACAGTGTCAGACTTTATTTTCTTGGGCTCCAAAATCACTGCAGATGGTGATTGCAGCCATGAAATTAAAAGATACTTACTCCTTGGAAGGAAAGTTGTGACCAACCTAGATAGCATATTCAAAAGCAGAGACATTACTTTGCCAACAAAGGGCCATCTAGTCAAGGCTATGGTTTTTTCCAGTAGTCATGTACAGATATGAGAGTTTTACTGTAAAGAAAGGTGAGCGCTGAAAAATTTATGCTTTTGAACTGTGGTGTTGGAGAAGACTCTTGAGAGTCCCTTGGACAAGCAAGGAGATCCAACCAGTCCATCCTAAAGGAAATCAGTCCTGAATATTCTTTAGAAGGACTGATGTTGAAGCTGAAACTCCAATAATTTGACTACCTGATATGAAGACCTGACTCATTGGAAAAGACCCTGATGCTGGGAAAGATAGAAGGCGAGAAGAGAAGGGGACAACAGAGGATGGATAGTTGGATGGCTCACTCAATGGATTCACCGACTCAATGGCTCACTGACTCAATGGACATGAGTTTGAGTAAACTCCAGGAGTTGGTGATGGACAGGGAGGCCTGGCGTGCTGCAGTCCATGGGGTCACAAAGAGTTGGACATGACTGAGCAACTGAAATGAACTGAACTGAACATATATATGAACATATATACATATAATTTTGCATATTTTATAGTTATTAAATATTCCTGGGGGAAAAGGAAATTAGGTCACATCTATTCTTTCTACGAGGTTTATAATCTGTCAGAGCTATTAACAAATAAACATTGTTTAATAGATATCTTGAGGGAAATAAACTGTTGCATATACTCATATTCCAGAGTAATTAAGTAACAGCATCATACAGCTTGCTAGTGAAAGTTGCTCAGTTGTGTCTGACTCTTTGTGACCCCATGGACTATACAGTCCCAGGAATTCTCCAGGCCAGAATACTGGAGTGGAAAGTCTTTCCCTTCTCAGGGGATCTTCCCAACCCAGGGATAGAACCCATGGCAGGCAATTCTTTACCACCTGAGCCACCACGGAAGCCCAGGAATACTGGAGTCAGTTGCCTATCCCTTTTCCAGTGGATCTTGTCGACCCAGGAATGAAACTGTGGTCTGCTGCATTGCAGGTGGATTCTTTATCAACTAAGCTACCAGGGAATTTATACAGCCTGGGAGACGTTTATCAATAATGCTGAAAATTAAGAAAAAAAGGCTAGCTGTAGTCACTTAAGTAATTGAATAAAAGGAGCATTACATGTCTAGAAAAGAATTTTTTTCTGGAAAAAAATGTTTCACTCTTTTTTTCCCCCCTCAAGATCAACGTCTTTGTCCATGGAATTCTCCAGTTAAGAATACTAGAGTGGATAGTCATTTGCTTCTCCAGGAGATCTTCCAGACCTAGGGATCAAATCCAGCTCTCCTACATTGCATATGGACTCTTTACCATCCGAGCCATTAGGGAAGCCCAAGATATATATCAGATATATATTTTTCATAATGAAGTCTCAAGTCCAATATTAACACTGGATTATACAGTTTTGGTTCCCAGGAATCACAATTATAACAACCATGTGAAAGCAAATATGTTTTATCATTATCGCTTTGATGCCAGATTATATTACATACAAAACAACTATAATCTCTATCAATTTGGTAACTGCAATTAAACTATGGCTCATGTAAAACATGAGTTTAATATTTAAATTAAGAAAATATATTCCAGAAAATAATGAAACAGACAATTATAGAAATAGCAAAAATATGTAAGGGAAAATGAAAAAAGCTTATAGACAAAAAAGATATTTCCTTATTTATAAACCATTTGTTTTTACTAATACATGTATCTACAGACGCTTTACCATCTGAGCCACCAGGGAAGTCCAGAGAGAGACTCTAGGCCTTACTAACTTTAAGTATTGGAGTCATTCAGTGATTAATCAGCATTTTAAAGATAGTCTTAGTGGAATAGTTTTTGATCAGTTCATTCCTTATTTTCACTCAAAATGCTTATTAATAATAAAGATGTTCCATGATTTGTTTACCATTTGGAATATATAAGAATGGACTTAGCCTCAGAGTACCTCATGTAAAAATCATCTACATTCTTATGTAGAATAAAATGACAAGAACACATCAAAGGATATGCTTAAGTCAATGAGCACACGTATGTAAGGATGCAGTATGGGCTTCCTTGGTGGCTCAAACGGTAAAGAATCTGCCTACAATGCGGGAGACCTGGATTTGATCCCTGGGGTGGGAAGACCCCTTGGAGGAGGGCATGGCAACCCACTCTAGTATTCTTGCCTGGAGAATCCCTATGGACAAAGGAGCTCAGCAGGCTAAGTCCATGGTGTCACAAAGAGTCGGATATGACTGAGCAACTAAGCACAGCACAGCACAGGCAGTGATACAAACACAAACATATATCTTCAGGTTTCAGTCAGAAAGCATTTGTTTAATGCTTATAGGCAGAGGAACGAGAGATCAAATTGCCAACATCCGCTGGATCATGGAAAAAGCAAGAGAGTTCCAGAAAAACATCTATTTCTGCTTTATTGACTATGCCAAAGCCTTTGACTGTGTGGATCACAATAAACTGTGGAAAATTCTTCAAAAGATGGGAATACCAGACCACCTGACCTGCCTCTTGAGAAATCTGTATGCAGGTCAGGAAGCAACAGTTAGAACTGGACATGGAACAACAGACTGGTTCCAAATCGGGAAAGGAGTACGTCAAGGCTGTATATTGTCACCCTGCTTATTTAACTTATATGCAGAGTACATCATGAGAAATGCTGGACTGGAAGAAACACAAGCTGGAATCAAGATTTCCGGGAGAAATATCAATAACCTCAGATATGCAGATGACACCACCCTTATGGCAGAAAGTGAAGAGGAACTCAAAAGCCTCTTGATGAAAGTGAAAGTGGAGAGTGAAAAAGTTGGCTTAAAGCTCAACATTCAGAAAACGAAGATCATGGCATCCGGTCCCAAAAGTTCATGGGAAATAGATGGGGAAACGGTGGAAACAGTGTCAGACTTTATTTTCTTGGGCTCCAAAATCACTGCAGATGGTGACTGCAGCCATGAAATTAAAAGATGCTTACTCCTTGGAAGGAAAGTTATGATCAACCCAGATAGCATATTCAAAAGCAGAGACATTACTTTGCCAACAAAGGGCCGTCTAGTCAAGGCTATGGTTTTTCCAGTGGTCATGTATGGATGTGACAGTTGGACTGTGAAGAGAGCTGAGCACTGAAGAATTGATGCTTTTGAACTGTGGTGTTGAAGAAGACTCTTGAGAGTCCCTTGGACTGCAAGGAGATCCAACCAGTCCATTCTGAAGATCAGCCCTGAGATTTCTTTGGAAGGAATGATGCTGAAGCTGAAAGTCCAGTACTTTGGCCACCTAATGCGAAGAGTTGACTTATTGGAAAAGACTCTGATGCTGGGAGGGATTAGGGGCAGGAGGAGAAGGGGACAACAGAGGATGAGATGGCTGGATGGCATCACTGATTCGATGGACGTGAGTTTGAGTGAACTCCGGGAGTTGTTGATGGACAGGGAGGCCTGGCGTGCTGTGATTCATGGTGTAGCAAAGAGTCAGACATGACTGAGCAACTCAACTGAACTGAACTATGTATGACAAAGTGTGTTGTGGAGAGTTATTAGAGATTACTGTTATGAATAAAATGCAATGGAGGTTTATGTGTCTGTTTACTTTTAATTATTTCTAACACTTGTGTAGTGATTCACATATTCCAGGTGCTGTTACCTCATATCACCTTGAAATTGGTCTTATCATTATCCTCAATAGAAAGAGAAGAGGGTTTCCCAGAGAGTTCAGTGGTTAGATATATCTGCCTGCCAACACAGGGGACATGAGATAGAGCCTTGGTTCAGAAAAATTCCACACATCACGGCATCACTCAGTATGAGCACCTAGGACCTATGCTCCACTACAAGAGAAGTTGCCACAATGAGAAGCTTGTGCACCGCAACTGGAGAGAAGCCCCCACTTGCAACTAGAAAAAGCCTGTGCAAAGCAACAAAGACCCGGCATAGTAAAAAATAAGTAAAATTTAAAAGAAAGGAAAACAGGAAACTGAGGCACAGAGTGATCAAGAAATTTCCCAGTGTTGGGCAGTGTCAGTGGTAAAATCTGCATTGTCTCACTTAGAACTTTCACTATGAGCAATGGTATGCATTGTTTCTGGTATCATAGTTATAATAATGGCTATTGGGACTTACAATAATGCATATTATTCCCCTTTATTAAGACAATATTTGAAAAACATAAAAACAAGAAAAATGCTTGCACAAGTCTAGACTGCAGAATTAGAATATTGCTTTGTGACTTCAAAATTTTATATTAATAAAATCAAAGTTATAGTATTAACTTTAAAATTTGCATTATAATCTATCTAGATTTTGTTACTATCTTTCTCTGTAAATATTAATCATTACATTAAAACCAGACCCATATCATTCTTTTACTAACAGTCAAGTATTTAATTCAATAGATATATACTATATTTCCTAACCCACATTGTTAGACATTAGGTTGATTAATATTTTTTTTACTATGATAAACAATGTTTTCAAAGCTTCAGCATGAAAAGCATAGTTTGAAAAATCTATTTGTGCTTTTTTTTTTTCATAGTGCCCAAATGACTAACCTTGCAAATGGCCAGGCACAAAGAATGGATGTACTTCCTCTAATAGCTAATACCTAGACTGGAAAAGCATCTCCAGACTTCTTTACTTAGTTATTTTCACATTCTTCTCATATCTAAACTGCAGTGATCAACATCTACTAAAAAAAAAAGTTTCATTTTGGTGCTAAAGGCTTTAGGCAATGCTAACAAGAGTTAGATAAGTCCTTACACCAAGAGATTAAAAAAATATATCTACACAGAAACAGGAGATCAGCCCTGGGTGTTCTTTGGAAGGAATGATGCTAAAGCTGAAACTCCAGCACTTTGACCACCTCATGCAAAGAGCTGACTCATTGGAAAAGACTTTGATGCTGGGAGGGATTGGGGCCAGGAGGAGAAGGGGACGACAGAGGATGAGATGGCTGGATGGCATCACAGACTCGATGGATGTGAGTTTGAGTGAACTCTGGGAGTTGGTGATGGACAGGGAGGCCTGGCGTGCTGGGATTCATGGGGTCATGAAGAGTCAGACACCACTGAGCCACTGAACTGAACTGAACTGACACAGAAACATAAAGATACAATGTGCTTAATTATAAGTCATAATTGGTAAAGACTATGTGTGTGTTAGTTGTTCAGTCATGTCTCTTTGTGACTCCATGAACTGTAGCCTGTCAGGCTCCTCTGTCCATGGGATTCTTCAGGCAAGAATACTGGAGTGGGTTGCCATTCCCTTCTCCAGGGGATCTGCCTTACCCAGGAAGTGAAACCCCTGCATTGCAGGGGGGTGCTTTACTGTCTGAACTACCAGGGAAGTCCAAAGACTACATACCTTTCAGGAAAACATGGTGTAGTTCTTTGCATGTAGCAGTTATCCATTAAATACTGTTGAACTAGATCATAAAAGAAATATAAATTGCATACATAAAATAAGCAAGATTAAGCATGACTGGTGCTTACACAAAAAGAAAAATTATAATTTTTGCTAAATGTCTCAAGTGTTAAACCAAGAAACTCAGCCATCATGCTGCAGAAATGGAGAGACACCAGTCGTAATATTCAGGTTAAATCCAGAGAATGATCGCCTAGATGCAGGGTTTACTATAACTGTGGAGTGTTTGATCATGCTGGATTCATTCAAATTTTAAAAATCAAGCAGGGAAAAAAAACAAATGGAAAAGCATTAAGTGGGAATAATCAAGAAGAAAGATACCTGTGGCGGATTCATTTTGATATTTGGCAAAACTAATACAATTATGCAAAGTTTAAAAATAAAATAAAATCAGAAAAAAAAAAAAAGAAGAAAGATATATGGAAGATGGCAGACTCAAGATGGTTGTCAAGAAGAGTGGTAGTCCTTGTGGGTGATTAAGAAGGAAATAGTGAAAGTGAAAGTGAAGTCGCTCAGTTGTGTCCGACTCTGCAACCCCATGGACTGTAGCCTACCAGGCTCCTCTGTCCATGGAAATTTCCAGGCAAGAGTCCTGGAGTGGGTTGCCATTTCCTTGTCCAAGATAACCCCAAAGAGTAAGTTAAGGTTCTTCCTCCCTCTGAATCCCAGGGTATTTATCAGAATGTATACTAGTTGAATAGGTCATCCCAGTGGCTTCAAATAAAGAGGTTCTTCAATGCTCTAACATTCATTATATCTTGGTAAATAGAAGCAAACTATCTATTAATGAACTAATTCCTTTAGAAAATTAATCCCCATGCAAATGTCTCCTGGTTAAGAACTGAATTTATACATGCACATTATGTTAACTTTTGTTCATTCTTTTGATGATTATTAATATTATAAACACCAAATAATAAAATATGCAAAGCTGTGCCTTGTGTATGCTGCTGTTGCTGCTGCTGCTAAGTCACTTAAGTCATGTCCGACTCTGCGACTCCATAGACGGCAGCCCACCAGGCTCCCCCATCCCTGGGATTCTCCAGGCAAGAACACTGGAGTGGGTTGCCATTTCCTCCTCCAATGCATGGAAGTGAAAAGTGAAAGTGAAGTCGCTCAGTCGTGTCTGACTCTTCTCGACCCCATGGACTGCAGCCCACCAGGCTCCTCCATCCATGGGATTTTCCAGGCAAGAGTACTGGAGTGGGGTGCCATTGCCTTCTCCACTTGTGTATGCTAACCACTCATAAATGTTTTTCATAATCCTGTATCAGTCTTTTGAATCCCAGGATCTGGTATCCAATGCATGTTTTGTATCTTTGTTTAGATTTTGTCATAAAATTTTGAAACTCATAATACTTTTCCTTCCAAGTCAATGTCACTTATCAACTCTGGCTCATGTTGGAAATCTAAGACTTTTACTTGACACTCTCCTCTTTCTTTCAGGCCCCACATCCTGCCCATCATAAAGATTTGCTCTTGCTAAAATATCTCAAATTTATATACATATTTCCATTACCACTACTATGCTACTCTCTTCCCTGAACATATGCAGTTGGCTTAAATCAAACATCCCCAGAGCCACTTTAAATCCTTCTCCAGAAACTTTCTCATCACAGATGACACATTAAAAACACAAATCTGACTGTATAAATCTCAGCCTCTTACTACCAGACTTTCCAGAGTCATATTTGCACTAGGATGAATACATTCATTATGAATAGCAAAACTCTTAATCTTACCTTTTCCTAATCTTACCTTTTCCTAATCTTACCTTTAAACTTTTTTTCCTCCCTCTTCCTATTCTTTTTTATGCTCCAAGTGCACAGGCCTTATACTTGCTACTAATAACCAATCTCTATACTGCTTCAGAGCATTCTCATATGAAATCTTTCACTCTTTCCTCACAAAATGTCCACATGATATACTCAACATATGGACAGTTTTTGTTCTGCCCTAACATTTAGTGTACCTTTTTTAAAGAAGGATTTTCTGATTATTTAGTGTATGTATGTCTCTCCTATTATGAGTAACCTCTTATCTTCCTATTCATACTTTTATTGATGATACTTACCACATCTTATAGTCATATAATATTTGTATAATGTATTAGTTTAAAATATTTTATCTGCTTAAAGTAGAATACCTTCTAAAAGTGAATTAAAATATGAGGACACTTAGAATTTGGTTAATAAGAGTCTAGAAGTGGTTGATCCTAAGTTTAATTAGGTAACTTAGTGATATCAAGGCTCTGGAGCAGCATTTCTGCAATTCCATTGACCATTCCTTCAATTTCCTGGAAATTTTCTATTTCCAGGAAGAATTGTAGCCAATTACGGTTACAAACATTATGGCCACACATCAGCTATCCATATGCTAAGAAAGAAAATTATATTCTTCTGACAAAACTTTTCTCCTTACCAGGAAAGAAATAACTCTTACCTTTTATATAAGAATCCTTTATATCTTCATAGTAGAAACTGATAACATAACCATCTCAGGAGTAATCAATGGCAAAAAGGAATGAGAACACCTCGATTGGCCTAGTTCCAAACATGAGAGCATTCTACATAGGGACTTGTAAAAATGTCTACCTAGCCTTAGATAAAGGACAATAAAGAACATAAATCGTATGGACCTAATAGAAGCAGAAGATATTAAGAGTTGGCAAGAATACACAGAAGAAATATACAGAAAAGATCTTCATGACCTAGATAACCACGATGGTGTGATCACTCACCTGGAGTGCTGCAATGAACACTGCGGTACATGTGTCTCTTTCAAATCTGGTTTCCTCTGTGCGTATGCCCAGCAGTGAGATTGCTGGGTCATATGGCAGTTCTTTTTTCAGTTTTTATAAGGAATCTCCATACTGTTCCCCACAGTGGCTGTACCAGTTTTCATTCCCACCAACAGTGTAAGAGGGTTCCCTTTTCTCCGTACTCTCCAGCATTTATTGTTTGTAGACTTTTTGATGGTGGCCATGAGATGATACCTCATTGCGGTTTTGATTTGCATTTCTTTAATAATAAGTGATGTTGAGCATCTTTTCATGTGTTTATTTGCCATCTGCATGTCTTCTTTGGAGAAATGTCTGCTTAGGTCTTTGGTCCACATTTTGATTGGGTTGTTCATTTTTCTGGTATTGAGCTGAATGAGCTACTTGTATATTTTGGAGATCAATTCTTTGTCAGTTGTTTCATTTGCTATTATCTTATCCCATTCTGAAGGCTACCTTTTCACCTTGCTTACAATTTCCTTTGTTGTGCAAAAGCTTTTAACTTTAATTAGGTCTCATTTGTTTATTTTTGTTTTTATTTCCATTACTCTGGGAGGAGGGTCATAGAGGATCTTGCTGCGAATTATGTCAGAGAGTGTTCTGCCTATGTTTTTCTCTAAGAGTTTTATAATTTCTAGTCTCACATTTAGATCTTTAATCCATTTTGAGTTTATTTTTGTGTATGGTGTTAGACAGTGTTCTAGTTTCATTCTTTTACATGTGCTTGACCAGTTTTCCCAGCACCACTTATTAAAGAGATTGTCTTTTCTCCATTGTATATTCTTGCCTCCTTTGTCGAAGATAAGGTGTCCATAGGTGCGTGGGTTTATCTCTGGGCTTTCTATTTTGTTCAATTGATCTATATTTCTGTCTTTGTGCCTGCATCATACTGTCTTGATGACTGCAGATTTGCAGTATAGTCTGAAGTCAGGAAGGTTGACTCTTCCAATTCCAATCCTCTTTCTCAAGATTGCTTTGGCTATTCAAGATTTTTTGTGTGTTTCCATGCAAATTGTAAAATTATTTGTTCTAGTTCTGTGAAAAATACTGATGGTAGCTTGATAGGGATTGCGTTGACTCTATAGATTGCTTTGGGTAGTATACCCATTTTCACTATATTGATTCTTTTAATCCACAAACATGGTATATTTCTCCATCTATTTGTGTCGTCTTTGATTTCTTTCATCAGTGTTTTATGGTTTTGTATATATAGATCTTTTGTTTGTTTTTCTTTGTTTCTTTAGGTAAATTTCTTCCTAAGTATTCTATCCTTTTCATTGCAATGGTGAATGCAGTTGTCTTCTTAATTTTTCTCTCTGTTTTTTCATTGCTAGTGTATAGGAATGCAAGGGATTTCTGTGTATTAATTTTATATCCTGCAACTTTACTATATTCATTGATTAGCTCTAGTAATTTTCTTGTGGTATCTTTAGGGTTTTCTATGTAGAGGAACCTGTCATCTGCAAACAGTGAGAGTTTTACTTCTTTTCCAATCTGGATTCCTTTTATTTCTTTTTCTAGGAGCACCCTGATACCTAAGGCAAATGTTAACAAGTATGAAAGGGGAAATTAACAGTAACACAATAATAGTGGGTTACTTTAATACCCCACTCACACCTATGGATAGATCAACCAAACAGAAAATTAGTGAGGAAACACAAGCCTTGAATGATACAAAGGACCAGTTAGACCTAATTGATATCTACAGGGCATTTCACCCCAAAATAATGGATTTCACCTTTTTCTCAAGTGTACATGGAACATTCTGCAGGATAGATCACATCTTGGGCCACAAATCTAACCTTGGTAAATTTTTAAAAACTGAAATCATTTCAAGCATCTTTTCTGATCACACTGTGGTAAGATTTGATATCAAGCACAGGGAAAAAAACTATAAAAAATACAAACACATGGGGGCTAAACAACACGCTTCTGAATATGGATTTTTAGATATAAAATCTGTCATCAAATATGTTTATAACCTAGTTTTGAATGCAATCTGATAAGCGGTGCCTTTTTAAACTCTGTGGAAATTGTTGATTAGATGTTGACAAGATAGGGCCAGTGTCTGTGGTAAGTCACTTGAGACTACTCTCCCAAGTAAGAGTGATCCATTAATCAATACCAAATGGGCATTGCTTTTCAATAAGCTTCGTATTCACAATCTATATTATTAATCATTTACATTTTCCCATTTTTCTATAATTAAAAGTAATACATGTGATCATTTGACTTGCTGAAATGAAAATACATGCATTTTAGACCATTCCTTAGATATGCAAGTTTAGTAAAGTGACTGTAAATAAAAAGAGAAGGAGATTTGGTAGGACCTGGTGTTAGTGAATTTCTCTGTTAGAGTTATACTTTACTAATTCTTCCAGAGATTAGTGTTAGATAACCTTAGCAATATACAGAATTCACCTCTTTAATATTAAGAAAGAGACAGAAAGAGGATTGCCTTCCCTCATGACTCTAATGGTAGAGAATCTGTCTGCAGTGCAAGAAGCCTGGGTTTGATCCTTGGGTCAGGAAGACCCCTTGGAGAAGGGAATGGCAACTCACTCCAGTATTCATGCCTGGAGAATTCCATGAACAACTGAGCAACTAACACTCACTTTCACTTTTCTTTCTTCTGCTATAATTCCAAAACATTATCATTCTTAAAAATTATCAATAATGGCTTCACTGTAACATCTGTAAATTCTTTCAGAGTTCTAGAGTTTGAAAGCCTAGGTCTGGCAGTTCTATCCCATCATGAATTTATTAAAAACATTTGCTTCACTCCCTTGTAAAAGAAGCCAAAACATGTTTTTTTTTATTTTTAAAAATTTATTTATTTTTTAATTGAAGGATAATTGGTTTACAGAATTGTGTTGGCTTCTGCCAAACCTCAACATGAATCAGCCATAGGTATGCATATGTCCCCCACCTCTCTACCCATCCCAACCCTCTAGGTTGTTACAGAGTCTTGGTTCGAGTTCCCTGAGTCACAGAGCAAATTCCAATTGGCTATCTATTTTACATATGGTAATGTGGACTAATTTTGACTAAAAGTGCGAAAGTAAAAGTGTTAGTCACTCAGGCATGTCTGACTCTTGGCAACACCATGGACTGTAGCCCACCAGGCTTTTCAGTCCATGGAATGTTCTAGGCAAGAATACTGAAGTGGGTTGTAATGTCCTTCTCCAGGAGATCTGCCCAATCCAGGGATCAAATGCAGGTCTCCCACATTGCAGGTGATTCTTTACCATTTGAGCCACAAGAGAAGCCCCAGTGTTGATAAAATCTCCCCCTTTTAAAGAGTGGGAGTGTTTCTCTGCAAAAAAAAAAAAATCAATTGTATCTAAAAATCATGTGTCCTATTCTTTCTCACTTCACACACCGTGCTGCTGCTGCTGCTGCTAAGTTGAGTCAGTCGTGTCCCACTCTGTGCGACCCCATAGATGGCAGCCTACCAGGCTCCTCTGTCCCTGCGATTTTCCAGGCAAGAGTACTGGAGTGGGGTGCCATTGCCTTCACTGTCAGACTTCCCTTAATAAATGACATTATAACAACATTGCCCATCACGATAAAGTGCAAAGGCATTGTTTGTCTATGAACCTATTAATATTTTCCTTTTTCCTGATTTAGGAAAATATACAAAAAAAAAATCTGAAGAGGTAGAAACATAACAACACATTTAAAAAAGAAACAGATAATAAGAAATGCAGCTTACCTATGCTTTACCTGACTGTGACCAAATTCAACCACTGACAAAACAGGTTATATGATTGAAAGTATACCATGCTATTCTATGGGTTACAAGTATTTCTAAGATATTAGTAGAATATAAAAATGAACTGCAGTGAGTTAGATGGAAGGGATATGAGAGTTCTTCACAATCTATTGCTCTGTTCATAATTAGCAATAATGGAGTTTGGGATGATAATTAAGCTCTAAACAGATTGGGGAGATGGAAAAAATTGGAATCAAAAGATACATTCCTAGCTCTACCTTTACCACCAAGTGAAGTGAGTGAAAGTCGCTCAGTCGTGTCCAACTCTTTGAGACCCCATGGACTGTCCATGGAATTCTCTAGGCCAGAACGCTGGAGTGGGTTGCCTTTCCCTTCTCCAGAGGATCTTCCCAACCCAGGGACAGAACCCAGATCTCCCACATTTCGGGCAGATTCTTTACTAGATGAGCCACGAGGAAAGCCCAAGAACACTGGAGTGGGTAGCATATCCCTTCTCCAGAGGATCTTCCCGACACAGGAATCAAACCAGGTTCTCCCACATTGCAGGCAGATTCCACTCAAACTTAAAACCAAATGTAGCACTTTAAAGACCTTAGTTACTTTGTTTTCAAAATGTGAGGTCTTTAAAAATAATTCTGTTTCCTCCTGTCTCTAAAATCTGATAATTCTAAATTCTCAGCTCCTTTCACTTTTAGTTTTCTGATCTATTTGTTGGATTATATTGACTTTCTGAATAATAAAAAATGTAACAGGTTAAATATCATGTATAAAAACAAAAATACATCCTGTTCCTGATTTCTTTTTTTTCCCCATATTTGACCACTACATATCTGAACTGATGAACTGAATTAATCTATGGTACCTAACACATTCTTGCCATCTTTATCAATCACCAAAGTTTGTTGTGCTAACTTTGAAATAGCTGTTGATAGTGTAGTTATTTCATCCAATTCTAACAAAAAGAATTTAATGAGTGTTTAAAGTATGTGTGATTATGCTATTTGAAAATTATACATTTTCCAAGATAAGGATTAAATACAAATCAAAGGAAGTCGATATTTCATTATGAATGGAAGTGATTATATGTAGTCGGCAAACTTTGAAGCCTTCTGCACTAGCATACTGGATAATCAGCACTGTTGTTTTGTCATTATCAGTAGGGTTGCACTTTCGTAGCTTTTGAAATGCTTGCTGTTTGCATAGTTGAAGGTAAAGAGGAAAGTTTGTTTTCCCACTAACACTTCATTGATTGTTTGCTCTTCATTGATAGTTTGTGACACTTTATCTCCCTGGCAGCTGGACTTTTTACCTGGCTTATATGGAGTGTTTTCATTAGAACCTAATTGATTTTGAAATTGATGAACGCGGTGCTAGTATGGCTCTTATAAACTATTTCCTACACGGACTTTCTTTCTCCTGGAGTTATCAGAATAATTGCTTGGTATTTAAATGACAACATACTGAGAAACTGAAAAGTTACTTTGAACCAGTTCCGATGTGGTATTTATTCCTTATCTAAAGCAAAGATTTCCTACATCACTCCTTGCCAAGTTTTACCTCACAAGAGTTGATTATTAAAAGAAGTGATGAATGTTTATGTAATTCACTTTAGATATCAATGTCTTTACAAAATGGGAGACAATTTTAAAGCATGCAATCTAAAAACAGTGTCATGAAACTTTGATGAGTTTCAGTTCACTGTTTTTTGTTAAGTAAGCTATAACGTTTCTATGTCTCTAACTCTATTCTAAATATTTTGTGTGTGTGTGCGTATTTTTTAAGACTGAACTGTTCCTCAGTGACTTTTCAACATTTAGACAATATTTTTGGTTCTTTTCTTTATGAAAATGGTTTTTAAATAAAATTACAGCTTGATATTAGGTGGTCAAACTCAGTATACTTACTGCCCTATTGTAAGAAAAATACAGCATGTTTGACTTTCTATAAGAAAGCCCCAAGACTTAATGAGCTAAAGAAAGTCCTAAGTGAAATCCACTGGCCTATTGTTTTGTTGTCCATAGGATTTAATAACCATGTGGAAAGCATTGTTCAGTGTACTAGAGGGTGGCCCCTTCAGGTGAAATCTTAAATGTACTAGGAAAGCACAATGGGGACCTCCTCTCTCCATTCAATCTTAATCTCTTTCTTTCTGGGGCACTAAATTCATAGCTTCAAGTTGATTAAATTAAAAATTCAATTAAATACATATTTTTAAGTGGACACACTAGCTTTGGATGGAGCAACATCTTTGAATTATAATCAGTTTTCAGAAGTAATATTCATCTGATATAGCCTTTGCTATTTTCTATAAGAAGCTATTTAGCATGTTTTGAATTAGAAAATTTAATACACACTCCAGAGATCAAAGGACCAGTAGTTAAAAGCTAAATATGAATATCTTAGTGTAATTTTCATTTTTCTGTTATATCGAGGATAAAAGACTATACAGAGTGTTATGTCCAAAGAAGCATCCTTTTATCATTTCTATATTTTTAAACTTTTCCCCAAACCAATTATTCTGTAATGCTTTGCCCTTACTATTCATTTTAAATCACAGTCCACAATATGTAATTATTTCACAAAATTCTTCATTATAGGAAAACATCCTACACTTCTAACATCAAGAATTACGTTAAAAATAGATGAACATTATTTCTATCTTGACATCTGAAGTAATATATCAATACATCCAAGAGGAAAAAATACTCAGAAAAACCTACTTGTCTGAGGTTGATGTTCCCAGAACTGATAACATAAATTAAGCTAAGGTTTTCAGATACTTGGATGAACAAACAACATTCTGAAATATATCCCCTATCAATCACTTCCATCTGGGAGATGGAAAGTTTCAGCTTTCATCACATCCTGTCAAGTGGCCTGGTTTATTGAAAAGTCTAAAGTAGATGTACTACAAAGCTAACACCCTGAAATACACAGAATTTAGTCACTAGATGATCAAAAACTACACCTGGACTTTGCAATTTTAAGGACAAGAATTATGTCCTCTATTTGAATTCCTAGCACTTAGTATATTACTTGGGATTTTCTATGTGATCAATGATCAGTATACATTTATTATGTATGTTTTTGTTGAACTAGTAGCTTATTCCCATAAAGCTATAATACTAAAGCAGAATTAAAAAAAAAAAAAGAGCTGGAGTACATGGAATTTCTCTGTGCTTGTGGGTGATTTAATCAGGTACGATATGCTATACTTTAAGACTTGGTTAAGTGATCAGTCCATATTTCTGTATTTATTCTATATCCTGAGAATCACAATATTTATTATCTTTCTGAACAATAATGAGGGGTACATCTGCTAACTTTGAGTTACTGAGAGATCTATACCATCTTGTGGACTAGTTTTCAATGACATCAAATACTGTCATTGGTTGGTTTTATAAAAATGAACTGAAAGTCAGAGAGTGATATTCACTTATAAATTAGTTTTTTGGTTCTGAGTATTCAGTTCAGTTCAGTCGTTCAGTTATGTCCGACTCTTTGCGACCTCATGAACTGCAGCATGCCAGGCCTCCCTGTCCATCACCAACTCCTGGAGTCTACTTAAACCCCTGTCCATTGAGTCAGTGATGCCATCCAACCATCTCATCCTCTGTCGTCCCCTTCTCCTCCTGCCCTCAATTTCCCCATCATCAGGGTCTTTTCAAATGAGTCAGCTCTTCGCATCTGGTGGCCAAAGTATTGGAGTTTCAGCTTCAACATCAGTCCTTCCAATGAATACCCAGGACTGATCTGCTTTAGGATGGACTTGTTGGATCTCCTTGCAGTCCAAGGGACTCTCAAGAGTCTTCTCCAATACCACAGTTCAAAAGCATCAATTCTTCAGCACTCAGCTTTCCTTATAGTCCAACTCTCACATCCATAGATGACTACTGGAAAAACCATAGCCTTGATTGGACGGACCTTTGCTGGAAAAGTAATGTCTCTGCTTTTTAATATGCTATCTAGGTTGGTCATAACTTTCCTTCCAAGGAGTAAGTGTCTTTTAATTTCATGGCTGCAGTCACCATCTGCAGTGATCTTGGAGCCCAAAAGAATAAAGTCAGCAACTGTTTCCACTGTTTCCCCATCTATTTCACATGAAGTAATGGGACCGGATGCCATGATCTTAATTTTCTGAATGTTGAGCTTTAAGCCAACTTTTTCACTCTCCTTTTTCACTTTCATCACGAGGCTCTTTAGTTCTTCCTCACTTTCTGCCATAAGGGTGGTGTCATCTGCATATCTGAGTATTCAGGCATCCTAAAAAGATATGATTTATGACATTTTACTTCAGGTACAGGCAATAAAGATATCCTTTTAGCTAGGAAGAATGGAGTAATATAAAAGTTATTCAGGCAAGATTATTTGAAGGAGATTTAATTGAAATTTTGGAGAAGGCAATGGCACCCATTCCAGTACTCTTGCCTGGAAAATCTCATGGGCGGAGGAGCCTGTTAGGCTGCAGTCCATGGGGTCACCAAGAGTCAGATACGATTGAGCAATTTCATTTTCACTTTTCACTTTCATGCATTGGAGAAGGAAATGGCAACCCACTACAGTGTTCTTGCCTGGAGAATCCCAGAGACAGGGGAGCCTGGTGGGCTGCGGTCTATGGGGTCGCACGGAGTCAGACACGACTGATGTGACTTAGCAGTAATTGAAATTTATAATTAGTATTTATAGTTTAAAATTCCTATGTTCATAATACATAAAATAAATGATTATTAACAACAAGCCCACTCAAAAATAATTGAAAATTCTATTACAATAATTTTTAAACATCCTCTTTTATTGTTATTGCTACCAAAAAACCCTGCTCATAAAAATACAACCAAGCATTTATTTTCTATTCTCTTCTTATTTTTTCTCACATATTCTCTGAGCAGGTGAAATATTGTTATTCCTTCAAAAGAAACATTGATAGAATCTTTTTTGTCTTAATTTTAAAAGAAGTTTTTACAGAAATTTCTTGATTATAAAGAGAACATGCACAATGTATTATTTTTAGCTTTCTTAAACATTGCTGGTATTTAAGAATTTTGGTTGTTAACTTACACATCTTCAAAATATGATTTAGTTTAAAAATTACCTAAACTTTTATTTTCTAAGTAAATGCATTGTATCCTAAAATGAGTATATATGTCCTACGCCTCTTGTTGTTGTTCAGTCTCTCTGTTATGTCCGAAACTGCGGATCCATGGACCATAACACACCATGGTCCTTCACCATCTATAAGTGTTTGCTCAAACTCACATCCACTGAGTTGGTGATGCCATCCAACCATCTCATCATTTGTTGTCCCCTCCTCCTCCTGCCTTCAATCTTTCCCAGCATCAGGGTCTTTTCTAATGAGTTGGCTCTTCACATCAGGTAGCCAAAGTATTGGAGCTTCAGCTTCAGCATCAATCTTTCCATTGAATATTCAGGACTGATTTTCTTTAGGTTTGACTGGTTTAATCTCCTTGCAGTCTAAGGGATGCTCAAGAGTCTTCTCCAACACCACAGTTCAAAAGTATCAATTCTTCAGCACTCAGCCTTCTTTATGGTCGAACTCTCACATCCATACATGACTACTGAAAAAAAACATAGCTTTGACTATATGGACCTTTGTCAGCAAAGTAATGTCTCTGCTTTTTGTTATGTAAAGTTTGTCATAGCTTTTCTTCCAAAGAGCAAGCATCTTTTAATTTCATGGCTGTTGTCAGCATCTGCAGTGATTTTGGAGCTCAAGAAAATAAAGTCTGTTACTGTTTCCATTGTTTCTCCATCTTTTTGCCATGAAGTTATGGGACCAGATGCCATAATCTTCCTTTTTTGAATGGTTCCATGCCTGTTACAAAAGCAATTGAAAATTTTATATGTTTGCAAAAAGTATATCTGTCTCCTCTCTCTTTTTCTCCTTCTTTCTCTCCCTTAGATACACACACACACACACACACACCTATTAAGGTTAAGTTTCATCATGGAAAGCAAAATAAGAAATATCACACCCAGAAACACACAGGGTTTATTTCAATATCTTAGAGATAGTGAATCGTAAATCAAAATACTTGTTGATTAGAACTGTACAAAATATTTTAGCCTTTCATATATTTAAATCAATTTTAGTGAAAAATAAATTATTTACAGACTATCATAAATATATATATTTTATATACTATGTATATTGTAATACTTTGGTTATACATATATAATGAAAATATACCCAAAGTATGAACTTGTGCGCATGTAAGCTAAGCTGTACATCAAAGAATAGAGACAACCAACAGATTTCATGTACAGAGAATATTTTTAATGAACATTGCTGGAATGCTTCCCATTCTCACTTCCTGTTAATCAGAGTTGAATGAGGATAAAATTTGAGTAGTGCTAGATAATATTTTGAAACTTCACAAGCCCCGCACCACTAAAATTCCACCTTTGACCTTTGTTATATTGTATGAGAAATACCTAGAAAAAGAAATCTCTTTTTTCCCACTGTTTCATAATGTTTTTATTCTTGTAAACTTTTACTTTCTATTAGAATGTAGCGAATTAACAATGCTGTGATAGTTTCAGGCGCACAGCAAAGCGACCCGACCTTATATATACATGTTTCCATTCATCACCAAACTCCTCTCTCATCCAGGCTGCCGCATGACATTGAGCAGAGTTCCTTTGCTGTACAGTAGGTCCTTGTTGATTATCGATTTTAAATATAGCAATGTGTACATGTTGATCCCAAACTCTGTAGCTATGTTTTCCCCCATCCTTTCCCTGTGATAACCATAAGTTTGTTCTCCAAGTCTGTTTGTGTTTTATAAGTAAGTTCATTTGTAAAGAAATCTATTTTTAATGAGAAACTTATTTTATGAATCTGCTCTCCAGTATATAAATAAGATGTGGCTACTGTTACAGTATCCATATTATGTCTCATCATAATATGCAGTAGGACAGTACAGGGTCAAGAAGAGAAAATTCTTCAGTAAGACATGTGCATGTATGCTAAGTAACTCCAGTTGTGTCCAACTTTTTGAGGTCCTATTGACTGAGTCTGCTAGTCTCCTCTGCCCATGGGTTTCTCCAGGCAAGGATACTGGAGTGGGTTGCCACGCCTTCCTCCAGGGGATCGTCCCCACCAGGGATTGAAGCATAGTCTCCTGCATCTACCTGCCCTGGCAGGAGGGTTCTTTACAGTTAGTGCCATTAAGACATATGTAAGTTCATTAAGCCCTCATTAAGACTGCTGCTGCTAAGCCACTTCAGTCATGTCCGACTCTGTGCAACCCCATAGACGGTAGCCCACCAGGCTTCCCCGTCCCTGGGATTCTCCAGGCAAGAACACTGGAGTGGGTTGCCATTTCCTTCTCCAGTGCATGAAAGTGAAAAGGGAAAGTGAAGTCTCTCAGTCGTGTCCGACTCTAGCAACCCCGTGGACTGAAGCCTACCAGGCTCCTCCGTCCATGGGATTTTCTAGGCAAAAGTATTGGAGTGGGGTGCCATTGCCTTATGTAAGTTCAAATGTAGCTTATTTTAAATATTAATATTTCTGATACTTGAGATCCATTTGTTTTATTATTGTTGCTCCAGAGCTGTGTGGTTTATTAAAGAGGGTGAGTCGGTATTAGATTCTCAATTCCCAACTTTTATTGTTCAAAATTTTTTCGTATTCTCTTAGAAATTTGCTCACAAGAGATACTTTGCTTTTCTAATTGGATACATTCTCAGATCTGGGAAAGATCTTAGTGAACACACTGACTCACTCCTTCAGGAAAAGAAAAAGAAAAATGAGTCCAGGAAGGTTGGCAAATGTAAAGGATGATACAAGGAGGTAGTCAAATACCTTGAAACAGAGTAATTGTAATACTTCATCTTACTTTTAGATATTTTTCCCCACAATACCAAACATGTACTAAGCCTTATTAAATGCTCAAATGATTTCTTTTGTGAAAAGTTAAATACTTAATTTAAATTAATAAACTTTTCTTTTCCTTCTTGCCTTTTCCATCCCTGGGTCGCAAAGATTCCTCTGGAGAAGGAAATGGGAACCCACTCCAGTATTCTTGCCTGGAGAATCCCATGGACAGAGGAGCCTGGAGGGCTACAGTCCACGGGCTTGCAGAGTCGGACACGACTGAGTGACTTCACTTTCTTGTTTCCCTGCCTATTAGACTTTGTCACTGAGGACTCAATGTTTAGGGTCTTTTTCCTACAATTAAGGCATTCTGACATCAGAATTTATATAAACTTCTACTGAACATTTCTTAAATGTATTTACTTTCGTTCAAATTTAGGTGATATTTTAAGTACTACTTAAATTTTGAAAATTAAAATAACTTTTAATATTAGGATTGAAAAAAAAAATTTTTTTAATTAATGGACTTTATTTTATAGAGCAGTTTGAACCTTACAGAAAAATTGAGTAGGAAATACAAAAACTGTAAACTCACTCTCCATTCCCCTCACCACAGTTTCCTCTATTATGAACCTCTTGAATCCGTGTCAGTCAGTCAGTCATGTCCAACTCTTTGTGATCCCATGAACTGTAGGCAACCAGGCTCCTTTGTCCATGGGATTCTCCAGGCAAGAATACTGGTTGCCATGCTCTCTTCCAGGGAATCTTCCTGACCGAGGGATCGACCCCGAGAATTCCTACATCTTGTCTCCTGCACTGTCAGGCAGTTTCTTTACTGCTAGCGCTACCTGGGAAGCCCTTGAATCAGTACATTTGTTATAACTGATCAACTGATATTGATGCATTATTATTAAAGTCTAATGTTTACATAGAGCTCATTATTCATACTTCTAGTTTTATGGATTCCTCCAAATGCATGATATCACGTACCCACCATTATCATACTATAGTCTCAACAAAATATTTTTGTGTCACTAAGACTTCCCTGTATTCCACAGCCTTCTCCACATCTTCTGTCAATCACTGATTTTTTTTTTCTTACCGTCTCTACAGCTTGCCTTTTCCAAAACATTATGTAGTTGAAACCATTATGTCTACTCTCTTGAGGTTAGGTTATTTCAATTAGCAATAAGAATAACCTTAAGGTTCTTCTATGCCTTCTTGTGGTTTGATAGTTTGTTTACTTCACTTGCCCAGTACTTTCCATTTTATGGATGCACCACAGTATTTTGTCCATTCGCCCACTGAGGACTATTCTGCTTACTTCTGATTTTGTTGTGAATAAGGCTATTACAAACACTTGTGTGCAAGTTTTAGTGTGGACATAAGTTTTCAACTCCTTTGGGCAAATACTTATGAAGGCAATTGCAAGATGGTGTGGTAGACTGTTTAGCTTTGTTAAGAACTGACAGTGTTCTTTTCATAGTCTGTACCATTTTTCATTCTCACCAGCAGTGAATGAGGCTCCTCCACATCTTCATCAGCATTTGGCGTTGTCAGTGTTTGGGATTTTCCGTTCAGTTCAGTTCACTCGCTTAGTCATGTCTGACTCTTTGTGACCCCATGTGACCCCATGCCGGGCCTCCCTATCCATCACCAACTCCTGGAGTTCACTCAAACTCATGTCCATCGAGTCTGTGATGCCATCCAGCCATCTCATCCTCTGTCATCCCCTTCTTCTCCTGCCCCCAGTCCCTCCCAGCATCAGAGTCTTGTCCAATGAGTCAACTCTTCCCATGAGGTGGCCAAAGTACTGGAGTTTCAGCTTCAGCATCATTCCTTCCAAAGAACACCCAGGACTGATCTCCTTTAGAATGGACTGGTTGGATCTCCTTGAAGTCCAAGGGACTCTCAAGAGTCTTCTCCAACACCACAGTTCAAAAGCATCAATTCTTCAGCGCTCAACTTTCTTCACAGTCCAACCCTCACATCCATACATGACCACTGGAAAAACCATAGCCTTGAGAGTCCCTTGGACTGCAAGGAGATCCAACCAGTCCATTCTGAAGGAGATCAGCCCTGGGATTTCTTTGGAAGGAATGATGCTAAAGCTGAAACTCCAGTACTTTGGCCACCTCATGCGAAGAGTTGACTCATTGGAAAAGACTCTGATGCTGGGAGGGATTGGGGGCAAGAGGAGAAGGGGATGACAGAGGATGAGATGGCTGGATGGCATCACTGACTTGATGAATGTGAGTCTGGGTGAACTTCGGGAGTTGGTGGTGGACAGGGAGGCCTGGCATGCTGCGATTCATGGGGTCGCAAAGAGTCGGACACAACGGAGTGACTGAAATGAACTGAACTGAACTGACTAGACAGATCTTTGTTGGCAAAGTAATGTCTCTGCTTTTGAATGTGCTATCTAGGTTGGTCATAACTTTCCTTCCAAGGAGTAAGCGTCTTTTAATTTCATGGCTGCAATCATCATCTGTAGTGATTTTGGGGCCCCAAAAAATAATGTTTGGTATTTTAGTCATTCTCAAAGGTATGTAGTGGTGCAGTGGTAAAGAATCTGCCTGCCAGTACAAGAGATATAAAATTCACGGGTTCAGTCCCTCAATTGGGAAGACTCCCTGGAGTAGGAAATGGCTCCAGTATCCTTACCTGGAAAATTCCATGGACAGAGGAGCCTGGCAGGCTGCAGTCTATGGGGTCGCAAAGACTGTGCTCACGTTACTTAGAACTGCACACACATAGATATGCAGTGGTATCTCTTACTGTTTTGTTTTGAAAATCCCTAATCACATATGATGTTAACCCTCTTTTTATATGTTTGTTGTCAATTGTATATCTTCTTATTGAGATGTTTGTTCAGACACCAAAATAGTATGCTTCATGAAAAAAGTTGTTAATTCAAACTTTATTAAAATTAAATACTTCTGCTTTGTGAAAGGCACTTTTAAGTAAATGCAAATACAAGCTCCAGATTTGGAGAAAATTTGACAAAACACAAATCTAATAAAGGAATTTTATCCAAAATATACAGTGGACTCTTTAAAACTCACAATAGGGAAACAACCTAATTAAAAGGTGGATAAAACATCTGAACAAACAATTTTTGAATAAAAATAGCCATTCTATATTTGTAAATATAAAATTGATTATATAATTTCACACAAGTACAAATTTACTTAGTTTGACACATTTATCAGTCCTTAATTTTAAAAAGATTGTTTTCAAGCTAATAGCAAATGAAACAAACCTCTCAAAGTTATTTAACTAAAAAAAGTAACTCTAACATAGCATTAATAAAAGCTAGAAAAAACTGTCTTAGTATATATTATTATCAACATAGATTAAAAGCAAAAGAATATTGGTGATTTTAAAGTTATTTTTAAATAGCAGCTTTATTGAGATATTCACCTATCATAAAATCCATTCTTTTAAAGTGTGTGATTCAGTGACTTTCAACATACTTACAGAATTATGCAACATCACCATTTAATTTTAGGACATTTAATTACCTCCAACTTGCCCCCCACCCCCACCCCACCACACACACACAAAACATATCCATTAGCAGACACTCCCTGCCTACTTTCTCCTAGTCTCTACGGACCTAACAGAAACAGAAGATATTAAGAAAAGGTGGCAAGAATACAAAGAAGAATTATACACAAAAGATCTTCAAGAACCAGATAACCAAGATGGTGTGATTACTCACCTGGAGCCAGACATCCTGGAACGTGAAAACAAGTGGGCACCACTATCAACAAAGCTAGTGGAGGTGAAGGAATTCCAGATGAGCTATTTCAAGTCCTAAAAGATGATGCTGTGAAAGTGCTGCACTCAATGTGCCAGCAAATTTGGAAAACTCAGTGGTGGCCACAGGACTGAAAAGGTCAGTTTTCATTCCAATCCCAAAGAAAGGCGATGTCAACAAATGTTCAAACTACCACACAATTGCACTCATCTCACACGCTAGCAAAGTAATACTCAAAATTTTCCAAGTGAGGTTCAACAGTACACGAACTGAGAACTACCAGATATTCAAGCTGGATTTAGAAAATGCAGAGGAACCAAAAATCAAATTGTCAACATCTGTTGGATCATAGAAAAAGCAAGAGTTCCAGGAAAACATCTGCTTTATTGACTACGCCAAAGCCTTTGACTATATGGATCACAACAAACCATGGAAAATTCTTAGAGATGGGAACCAGGGAACCAGGCTACCTGACCTCCCTCCTGAGAAACCTGTATGCAGGTCAAGAAGCAACAGTTAGAACCGGACATGGAACAACTTGTCTGGGTAATTTGAGTGCTATTCTGAAATACAAATGTGATTTTAAATGCTATACATGTAATCATTTTAGTAGATTAGAAACATTTATCTGACCAATCTATAAAATAATTTTAATGCATTTAATATAATGAAACTGAATATTTTCCCTCAGTCTCTATCCATTAATGAAAAATATAAAGTCCAAAGAGAATAAAGTTGATATGAGATTTATACTAAAGCTGATTTTGGCATTTATAAGAAAAGTTACAAAGTTATACAGAAATGGGATTTGTTGAGAACAAACTAGAAACTGTATTAATTCTTCCCCAGTGGACTTCTGTCTTCGATCCTGTTGACATTATGTTGATTTGACACATTTACCTGTTTTTATAGGTTTTTATTGGGTTGATATTGGCTGATGATTCTAGATTATTTTAGGGAATTTAACATTGAGAAATCTTATTTCTGCTGTGTTATGTAGCTCCCTTGATGTGACCATAACTCACCTACATTATGAAATATGTTATCCTAAATTAATGGATAGCAGATTAACCTTTAGCATTTACATTAGTAATTATAACTAGTTAGCCACCATTTCCAATGATCAACTTCTAGCGATCAGTGTTCAACAAGGTTGAACATTCACCTTGTTTTATCTTTGTCTGCAATTTTACCACTAGAAAAAAACAAACCACAGTATGATTTGGACATAGTACAACAAACCAAGAGTGCTTTGCAGATAAAGTGAAGAATGCTGATTATCAGTACTTTGAAATCTAAAATCTGAAAATCATGTGTTTTATATGTTCCTTATAATACAGACTTGCTCCTCTCAGAGAAAAGTAATTTAATTTTGCTGTTTGTTGTTGGTTAGTCCCTAAGTCATGTCTGACTCTTTGCAACCACATGAACTGTAGCCCATCAGATTCCTCTTTCCATGGCATTTTCCAGGCAACAATAATGGAGTGGGTTGTCATTTTCTTCTCTAGGAGATTTTCTCCACCCAGGGATTGAACCCTGGTTGACAGCTGGATTCTTTACTGCTCAACCACGTATAGATCCTTTATTGTTTTATTAAGAAAGTAATTTTATTGCAATAATTTAAATAGGAAAAATTTTCTGACACAGAAGACTAAATTCCTTATTAATTCAATTCAGTTCAGTTGTAGAGTCGTGTCCGACTCTTTGCGACCCCAAGAACTGCAGCACTCCAGGCCTCCCTGCCAATCATCAAATCCTGGAGTCCATCCAAACCCATATCCATTGAGCTGGTGATGCCATCCAGCCATCTCATCCTCTGTCATCCCCTTCTCCTTCTGCCCTCAATCTTTCCCGGCATCACGATCTTTTCAAATGAGTCAGCTCTTCACATCAGGTGGCTAAAGTATTGGAGTTTCAGCTTCAACATCAGTCCTACCAATGAACACCCAGGAATGATCTTTAGGATGGACTGGTTGGATCTCCTTGAAGTCCAAGGGACTCTCAAGGGTCTTCTCCAACACCACAGTTCAAAAGCATCAATTCTTTGGCACTCAGCCTTCTTCACAGTCCAACTCTCACATCCATACATGACCACTGGAAAAACCATAGCCTTGACTAGAGGACCTTTGTTGGCAAAGTAATGTCTCTGCTCTTCAATATGCTGTCCAGGCTGGCCATAACTTTCCTTTCAAGGAGTAAGCGTCTTTTATTCCTTATGAAATTCCTTATGAAATTATGAAATTCCTTATGAAAAAACTGTAAATAACTTATTGAAGATCAGTTATTATTATAATAGTCTACATAAATCAAGATACTTCCAAAAACAATTGCAGAAAATAATCATTGATATTGAAGTCAAAAAGACATTTGCCAGGAGTGGGAAGAGATCTACCTAATACTTTATATCAGAACAATCCTTGATAAATCCATGGACCTTCAGAAAAAGTTACCTCAGTCAGTAATGACTCTTAGACAATGTATTGATGATGGATGTATTTAGTAGTTGCTTTGGGGGAGCTTCCCCTTTGGCTCAACTGGTAAATAATCCACCTGCAATGCAGGAGATCTGGGTTTGATCCCTGGGTTGGGAAGATCCCCTCGAGAAGGGAAAGGCTACCCACTCCAGTATTCTGGCCTGGAGAATTCCATGGACTTTATAGTCAGTAATGACTCCTAGACAATGTACTGCTGTAAAACAAACATCTAAAAATATATTGAATATCAAAAGTCTACAATAGATTCTAAATTCTGTGTCCCAACATTCCTTTATATGTCTATAGATTTTTGAATTACATTCATATTCTCCTAGTATCAAGTGTTAATTTGAAATCATTTTAGACATGCATATTTTCATTATAATTACATGAGTGATATTTAATTGAATGTATATACAGGTTCAATTAGTCAATTAAATTTTGGTTATGATTGACTTCTGCAATCAAGATATGTGGGAAATCCCAACAGTGGTAAGCATAAAAACTAAAATTATTGACAAAAGATCAAGCATATGACTCAGTGGGTGAATGGAGAGTCATTCACAATAGAAGAGAACAATAACATTCATATGAAGAAATAGCTCATTTTAGCACAGTCAAGAGTCAAAGGGAAAATCATCAGCTTCCTATTAGAAAAGAGAATAGGAAACTCTGACAGAAAGGGCAGAATACATCAATGTATTACATGTTTCAGTCTCTTTTGGTAATAATGTTACCTAAGCTTGCTGAAACAGGGTAGAGAAAGAAGCTGGGTAATGGGTTTTTATTCAGCAAATCAATCAAGCATGTGTCAATAATTTTAGTTTCTGTGCTTACCACTGTTGGGATTTCCCACATATCTTCCACTTTTGTGAAGATCATTTTTATCATATAGCAAAAAGTCAATGATTATATTTTTTAGCTATTAGATTTAGTTTGATTTTAGATTTTTGTACTCATTTAAAATTTATATTCAAATAATATTTTAAATTAAAAAACCAGTTAAGTTACTATCCCAATAGAGATGAAAAAATACAACTATTTTAAAATGAAAATATGCATGTTTCATTTGTTAAGGTAATTAAAATATATGAAAAATTTATACAAATGTGAATAGAGCATAACAACAAATTAAGAGATTGTCTAAAATTTATTCTATATGATTAATTTCCCATTTACCTAAATTATGTTTTCTTTGTGTAATGTTCTATAAAGTTATACAAATGGACTGATGTACATTTCTTGATTTTGTTAAGACATCATTTACAAATTAAAATTTTATTCCAAAGACTTGAGTTCCAATACATAGATATTTTTCTGACAACAAATAATAAAATAAGTTAATTACAGATCAAAATTAAACTATATCTGTTCCATTCAAGTCCACTATAACTTTATCAAAAGAGTTATCAAATGTGAAACTGTTTTACTTATGAGAGATAACCCCAGTAAAAATGCATTGATATATTTATAGGTAACTTTTTAAATAAAGAACTCTCAGATTCCTAAATCTCTTACTTAGTTTTCCTTTTTTTAATTTGCCCTTTCAGAATTCCTAACAGTTTGTTATCTTTTGATTTTACATTAACATGGAAATTGAATCAAGAGAAATAATTTAAAGTAGAAATTATGTAACCAAAATGACAAGTAGCTTTTCTTTTCTACAATTAAAAAAAGGTTATACGCATGACCTACCACATAATATTTGTCCTGATTAAATGTATCATTTCAGTTTATTCAACTTTTGCAAAATCAATTATGAGCATTTTCTATCAGCTGTTTTCCACCCTATTTTTATTTATAGTTTAAATATTTTATAGAATTTTGTTACCACACAAACATGAGTGTAATTAATTAAGTAAAGTTCTTTGAAAATAGATTTTTGGCAGGTACAAGCAGACCTTCAATTTGAAAAGCATACTTGAACAATAATTATAAATAATAGTTTAGTGTCCCAGAGGGTCTTGTCAGGGCAATCATTTATCTGTGTAAGAGTCTGTCGTAAATTTTGAATGAAAACCAAGGCACCAAATGTCTGGCTTAAATACTGACTTCTCTGAAGCTAAAAAGAGATGGCTCCTGAATTCAGTTGCCTTCCTTTTGTTTGGCTTTCGTACACTGTTTCCCCTTCGTGTGACCGTCTCAAGCAGACAAAGGAAAGTAGGTGCTACACTTCGAGAGCACAAGCGACAGACGTTAGGACCTCTCAACCGTGTGTCTTGTGGTCTGGGGCATCCAGTGTACTGCAGGTGGGGATTACACAGGGCTGAGGAACATCTGCTTTGCCCTGATGAGAGCTGATGATAGCACTCTGTGTTATCCTGTAACAAGCCTACCATTTTTTTTAAAAAGGTTGGAGACATTTCTATCACAAACAGAGCTAATATGCCAGCAGAAGAGAGCATAGCCCATCTGCGCACGAAGAGCTACCCAGTCAAATAAAATCTTATTTTCCTTTCATGTAATCCACAAAGATGAAGGGCAAAAAAGTGTCATCTTGGATAACACAAAAAAGATAGAAATAATACAAAACTGATATATGCTCGATAGCACTACACTGTCACTTCTCAGAATATGTATTAAACACCTCATTTCAGCTAGGCATGGACTGAGCTATCACTAAAGAGCCACTGTGACCAGGTCTGTTGTAAATATTATGCTTTATGAATTGATTAGCAGGAGAGATTTATCTCGGGAATTTAAATTAATATGTTGGCTTTCTGAATGTTGTCACCTTTTGGCATATTAATCTTATAACTGCTAGGGTTTATTATTCGTAACACATGCAAATTTCCCTTTCTCAATAGACTACAGCATTTTTGAGGCTGGAAAGGTGTTTTAGAAATCTCTAGTGACTATCATTTATGCCTGACAATAAGTGTTTCCTAAATTAATCTAACAATCATAGAAGAAACTGCTCATATTTCTCGGTGACTATTTTGTTCATCAGAAAGTCAATGCAAATAACCTTGAATGTGAACCTGAAAAGATTTTATTTTACTGAAAAACTGAAGGCAAAATTTATTAAAGATTTAATTTTATTGAAATATGACACTTCTTTAGTGTTCTTGTTACAGCTAACTTGGGTTTCTGTGAGAGGCTTGATGTTTTGAGTCAGAATGTCCTGATCATCTACGAGCAGCTTCCAAAAATATGAGAACTGCTCTTGTCAAAACTGACATTGTAAAGAATTCTGTGAGTTCTTTGATATTCCAGTGACCATTGGCAAGTCCTATTTTAGCTGTCTTGCACATTGATAAAGAACTGAAAATGAGGACTAAAGAATTTTTCTAAATTGATGAAAACAGGTAGAAACTCATTATAGATTTTCAAACTATATTAATATTTTAACACTCAGAAGAGGATATTTATAGATTTTAAGTTAAGGTAGCATAGCAGTATCATTTTTTTTTTTCATTGTCCAACATATTTTTTCTCATACTAAAACTTCAAAGACATTGTATTCTTTTAATACTAACATTGAGTAATTAGGTTCAGCTGATATTTTTATACAGGATAGATTTTTTAAATTGTTTCAACTTACAAATATCTTTTTGTTTTATTTTTAATCACTTTTTTAATATTTTAGATCAAATTTCCAAAAAGCAGATCTTAATTTTTGCAGGGGGTTGCAAGGGAGGTGCCGATTCTGAATATTTCTATGTCTTTGAACATATTAAAATGACACAATCTGAAATGTATTCTCTGAGCCTTTAAAGCCAATTATGAATTAAGGAAGCCTGTCTCTTCTTCCTGACCAAGAGGAAGTCACCCAAGCGCAATATTCTATCTCCTTAGAGAGTAATTTTTCCTTAATGGGTTTTACTTCAGTGACTCATACTGATTATGTAAGATGCAACACAATTAAATAGGCTTTGCACGCATGTACATGTGTATCTGGAACAATGCAATGACATTTGCAGTTGCTTCTTTAAATAGCTTTAAATAAAGGAACAAGCAACAGCATAGAGATTACAGAGAGCCACTTGAGTGGAGAAGAGCGGGAAAGGACAAGAACTTCAGCAGAGGGAAACCGCCAGGCTCCCGAGAAGAGGCTGATTGTTTCTGTGAGGTTAGGAGTCAGAAGGCAGACAGGAGAGATGGGGGCTAGAGATGCGATTTGAAAAGAGTCAATTAAGTCCAGAGAGGCAGGGAAGTGGTTCCAGATGGCAGGTAAAACACAGGAGAAAGAGAAAGTGGTGGAGTGGATAGAGGTGAAGAAGGCGAGGGGTGCCTGGAGAAAGAGCCTAGGGAGGCTTTTAAATCTGAATTTAATGATAGAAGAAAATAAGTACAAAGAAGTGAATGTTCTGAAACAACTTTCAATCACAGTCTAATGTAATTGAAGATCAGAGATTTAAGTATATTTGCAGCTATTGATGGAGTCCAATAGCATTAGTCTTTATAGGAACCTTCTCCTTTATGCCCTGGCATCACCTGTCACCACCGAAGTCTAATCTCCTTACCAAGAAACTTACATCTTAAAGGCTTATAGTCCACATTTTAAAATGTCCCGGTATACTTTTCAAAATTATTTAACTCTATAATCATGAGTTTACATGTATTAACAAGAAACAGAAAAGTAAGTTATAAATTTACATTTTCCAGAAATTCCCTTGCCAACCTAACAATTTTCTTTTGGGGGGTTAAGATGTAAGAGAGTAAGAAACCTCTTATAAGAGGGCCCTTGATCTCTGTCTTCTGTTCAGAAAATGGTGATGGCAACTCTTAGAATGGCAGAGCTTTCCCAGGATAACACAGGACCTGTTACTTCAAATAGCAAATTAGAAGCAATGGGAATCAAATATCTTTTTATTCCTGTTCTCGTGTGAGGAGCTCTTTCAGCAGCAGTGAAGAAAGTTGGTAAATGTTGAAGCTTATTTATTTATTAAATACTTACTTGGTTGCAATTTTTATTGAGCATGTATTATGGATTAGAAACAGTGCTGTGTACTAAGAATATAATGATTAATCAGGCAAAGTCGCTACTCTTCAGAAGTATTTACAAAAGTGAAGGCATTGAATTCAAAAGAACTACAAAACCAAATTGAAAAAAAACAAAACAAAACAAAACAAAAAACAGAGAAATTCAGGGAAACATATAAAATCATGCCTCATTAGTTGCTGAGACATCAAAGATGGCTCCCATGGCAGGTGGATTCCAGAGCTGTAAGTAGCCATGTCATGCCCAAAGCATTGTCATAGTGTTTCCTCTAAGGGGAGAAACAAGAGTTCCAACGAGCTCCCTGTAGCTATTCAAGTTTTATAATCTCACAGCAGTGTAATTTAGTTCCTTAACAAAAATAAATTAAGCCCCTGGAGGTGTTACTGAAAGTTGGGTCTGGCTGCTCACTGCTCAAAAGCCAATATTTGAGAGGCAAGGTTGGTAGAAGGGAAAGTTTGCTTTATTTTGGATGCTAGCAAATGGGAAGAGGGCAAATTTGCGTCCAAAGGCCAACTACCCTACTGACAGCCAGTGGGCAAGAGCTTTTAAAGGGGAGTTTCAGGGGCATATAGATAGAGGGAGGGGTCTACATGCAGAAACAGTACAGTCAGCTCTCAGAGTCATCTTGAAATTGGTCATGCAGTGGTCTGATCAGTGTCATCTTGATTATTTTAAGTACAGTTAGTTTTCAGTTCCAGGGTTGGTTTGTTCCCATTTCTTTGAGGCAAATTCTCTGAATTGTGGCAGCTTATGTCATGGCTACAATCTGTTCATAGTCTTTTTCCACCCGGTAAGGGTCTCAGCATCTATAAGACTGCTCAGAATATTATCTGATATGGCTCAGAATATTATCTATAGCCCTTGAGGAAGAACTAAAGGACCTTTTCTTTGCTTAATGACAAAACTATTATCATGTTGTCTTGTTTAACTACTTCCCTTTGATTCTGCGTTTTCTCACTTCTGTGATTAAATGTATTCTTTAGCTAAAATTTTTCTATAGACAGAAGGCAGGCAGAGGACATGGGGGATAAGGACCATACATACAGTCTCGCTGTTTCAGTAACTGGTCCATGTATCTTATTTCTTCACTCAGAATCATTCAGTACTGCTACTAGAGGGCAGGGTGCTAGAACTTGTCTGAGAAGCCCTTGAATAACAAAAATAGTACTGCAACCAAAGTAACAAAACTTTTCTTAAAGAAATAATCTTGTGTAAGGCAGGGTAACATCAATATTTTAAAAGATCTATCAGTTCCCTTTCTTGCATGGTCTAGATTGGTGGTTCCAAAACATTACTTCACCATGTAATTGTCTGGGGAGATTCCAGTAAGAAGACACACTTACACACACATCACAACCATCTCTTGGAGACCTACCAGATAGCCATGGTCAGTGATGAAGCAATTTCTGTGCATATATATATATTAGATTACATATACATTAAGTTCCCCAGATGACTTTCTTGTATAAAACAATTTGAGATTTTGAAATATTAGTTTAGAAGGAAACGACTGGCATTTGGAGCCAATGATAAGTCCTCCATCCATCAGTAAATAGCTCTGTTCCCTTCTCTGTGACTCATGAGCTACCATTCAGCCCTGGCACAGAACACCTATGCCCAGAACCTTTTGCTCTCCTAACCCACATGATTCAGGCTCCAGGGCACTACTTCTCCATATCTCTTGCCCAATACACTCAAAACAAACGGCAATTACATCCAGTACCATCCATGAGGGTCTGTGAGTTTTGCTGCTGCCAAATTCAGAGATGGATCAGGTTTCAGAATGCGAGGAGAGCTTGAGAGGCAGAAGAGCCTGAGTAGGAGAAAATATAAGTTAATTAACCTTTCAAATCATTCCTTTCAGAGAGCATAAATTCAATAGAAACGTGCATAATGAGATATTATTTTCTTGCGTTTTTTGTGTTCTGATTTATTGTTCAAGAGATACCTACAATTTAGTATGGTTTTTGCAAAACTCACATGTCTGAGGAATTTTGCAATACAAAATAATTTATATTCTTAAATGTATATTTGCTGAGATATAGCATGAAATGTAATTCTGACCCTTTATACTCACTGCTAGATTGATATTCAATGCTAGAACTCACTAGAGGACATACATGAAAAATGTACAAAAAAGTTTACATTTACTAAATTACATTCTTAATAACAACATATAAAATTTGTAAATTTTGAATGCAATTACATTTTAATTATTTCATCTGTTAGGTTATAGATTGGCAAACTATAGCCCATTGATTTTTTTTTGTAAATAAAGTTTTATTAAAACGCAACTTCCCCTTTTGGTTTACTTTTTGTTGATGCTGCTTTAGTGTTAAGGCAAAATTGAGTCACTATGAAAGACTAAATGCCTTTCAAAGATAAAATATATACTATCTGGCTCTTTATGGAAAAGTGTGTTGACTCTGTTTATGGAATGCAAAATATGTGAAGATTTTAATAAAAGAATATAATATTTGCACTGGAATTGAGTAAATATAAGAAATTTATGGAAAATGCAATCATTGATGAATTATCTGTGTTTTTTTTTTCCTTGGGTCATGTCTAGGTAGACTTTTGATTGGCAAAAGCCTACCTTTTAGGAGTATCTTTAATGTTTTGGTAGTATATTAGCAATATGTAATAATTACATCCTAATTTCTCAAGCAGAGGGAGTCTATTGCAAGGAACTTCTTTTGCTGTCAGTTATCATAGGTTTTTTTTTTTAAGTTAGAAAACTGAATAGCAATGCTAAATACTGTAGAAATGCACTTTGGTCAGCAGTACTTGAGTTGTTGCAATATTTGATTATCCATTTGGTTGTTAAAGAAAAGTCCTTAACCGCAATTGATGGTTGTTGTTATAATAGTATATTGCCTATATTTCTACCTCTAGTAATGGGCTTTATGCGCTAGATTTTAATATCCTTGAGCCTGGGAAAGTGCGCAAGTCTTTTTAAAGGAAACATGATTTACTTGCACAAAACTGATCAGTTTTGAGAGATCATAAATGCTTTTGAAATAGTCTTCATGGGTGTGAAGCAGATAATGAGAATTTGAATTGGTCCCTCTTTTTATAGTTTTGAAATTAAGTCTACCTAGTTTATCAAGTTAAGTTCATGCCCTGATTTTATATACATGTATCTATCAATAAATATTGTGATACTTGAAAAAAGACATCTACCCAGACATGAAAAAGAATAATTAAATCAGAAACTCTTTAAAAATTTTATGAATTATACAAAAATATTGACACTTTTGGTTGCTTGTTATAAACTTAATTATTTAGAAATATGCTATAGGACCCCATTTGCATTCCATCATGAGCTCCTCAAAGTTACCACCAGGGCCTCTGGGCCGTACTTCACCCCTCACTCATACAGAGAAGAGTGCCATTGTGTAGAATGAACCAGTTGTCAACATCTGTCAAGTCCAGAGTGCAAGGTTTCCAGATTCCCAGAGCATCATCAACCAAGAAGGATATGTCTTTTCCTTTTTGCTCCAATTCTATATGGAACTTGAATTCAGTTTCACTGACCAGAGTCACAGGTAGGGAGAGAAGACAGTGGTTGGCCATGCCCTCCTCCCAGCCCACTCACACACACAGCAGACAACTAGTGGGCTGTAGGTCTGATGACATTGAAGGGAGGAATCCTCCACTTCAATCAAATTTTGAGTTTTTGAGTTCTGATTTTTGCCTGAGATTTGACATTTTAGTAACTGAATTGAGACTCTATTATGAAACTTAAAACAAATGAACACATTTTTTGTTACTCAAGAATGACGAGAGTGTTCTGCCTATGATTTCTTCTAAGAGTTTTATAGGTTTTGGTCTTACATTTAGGTGTTTAATCTGTAGTCTTTTATACAGAGTCAAGTAAGTCAGAAAGAGAAAAACAATATCATATATTAATGCATATATATGGAACCTGGAAAGATAGTACGGACGATCCTACTTGCAGGGCAGAAGAGGACATACAGATATTTAGGACACAGTGAGGTAAGGAGAGGGTGGGATGATATGAGGGAATAGCATTGAGTATACATTACCATATGTAAAACAGATAGCCAGTGGGAGTTTGGTGTGTGAGGCAGTGCTCTGTGACAACCTAGAGGGGTGGGATGGGGAAGGAGGGAGGTTGGGAGTTCAAGAGGGAGGGGACATATGTTTAGTCTGTCCTGCTTGGAATCTTCACAACAATTAAATCTTAAAGCATTCACTCCTTGAAGTTTGGCTACTTTTGCCCATTTTCTTTTTCTTCTGTGAGATTTATCCTTTTTGTTGCAAGGAGAGTAGTCATTTCACTCACTGTTTCATAGCCTTTTGCTGTATAAATTACCACTTTTTACAGTAGTTATAATGTTGATGGACCTCTGGGTTGTCTCTAGTTTTCAGCTGAAAACTTGCTGAATTGTCGAATACACATGAAATGGTTTTGTCAGAAGCATTCCATTTACCTGGATGGAGACAATTTAACTCCCACAAGCCACATATGAGGGTTCCTGTGGTTCTGCTGTCTAATCAAAACTTGGTATTGATAGTCTCTTGAATGTTAGCCTTTCTGATGGAAGTGTAGAGGCATCTAAAAGGAGTTTTAATAATGAAAGTCTTCAAACTGAAAGCTTGAAGCTTAAAATCAAGCATGCTTATTTTTTACTTGGATATCCTTTTTAGGGAAGAGCCTGATCAAGTTTTTATATCTTTCATTTGGAATATTTGTTCTTTTCTTTTTAATATGGAGAAGTGTGTATCTATTCTGGTTGTAAAGTCATTTTGAATATATCTATGTATGTATAGCACATAAATCCTCTCAGGCAATGCTTGCCTTTACAGTCTCTTAAAAAAATGACCTTTTAAAATGAAGAACATTGTCCTGAATATTAACAAAGTCAAATCTATTACTTTTTTTTATGGTTAGTTCTTTTGTCTCCTGTAAGAAATATTTTCCTACTCCAAGGTCACGGAAAGACTCTCCTTTATTTTCTTATAGACAGTTTGTTGTTTGACCTTTCATATTTAAATCTGTGATACTTCTTAAATATTACATATGGTGAGATGAGTTCAAAGTTCATTATTTCAAGGTTTGTTTTTATATCACTTTATATAATTTTTTAATCCAAATGATTCAGCACCAATTGATTAACTAGACCACTCTTGTTCAATGCACTGCACTGTTCAATGTCTTCTTTGTCATCATTCAGGTGACATATATATGTGGCTCTCTTTCTGGGCTCTCTATTTTGTATCATTTATTTGCTTTCCTTTTGTTATACTAATCTCAACATATCTTAATTAGAACAGTTTTGTGGCAAACTTGATTACTGATAATTTAAGTCTTTTAGGTTTGTTCTTCTTCAAAATCGCCTTGCTTTCCATAGAGACTTTAAAAAGAACTTTTCAATGTCCATACATACACACACACACATGTGTACAACTTGATTGATATTGAATTTATTCATATATCAATTTCACTTGATATGCCAAAAATATTGATTCTTCCAACATGATATATTTCCACTAATGAGACCTTTGTTAATTACACTCATCCATATTGCTTAATCTTCAGTATAATGCATTGCAAGTATTCCCTCAGAACTAATACAAGATGGTTACATTTTTATACCTTTGTAAACCATATGGTTTTAAAATGTTTTCTGTTGACCACTAACATACACAAACATGCACAATTGCAATCCTCTCACATGCTAACAAAGTAATACTCAAAATTCTACAAGCTAGGGTTCAACAGTACAGGAACTGAGAACTTCCATGCAGTCAAGCTGGATTTAGAAAAGACAGAGGAACCAGAGATTATAATGCCAACATCCATTGGATCATAGAAAAAGCAAGAGAGTTCCAGAAAAACATCTACTTCTGCTTTATTGATTATGCCAAGGACTTTCACTGTGTGGATCACAACAAATTGTGGAAAATCTTCAAGAGATAGAAAGACCAGACCACCTTACCTGCCTCCTGAGAAATGTGTATACAGGTCAAGAAGCAGGAGTGAGAACCGGACATGGAACAATGGACTGGTTCCAAATTGGGAAAGGAGTATGTCAAAGCTGTATATTGCCACTTTGTTTATTTAACATATATGCAGAGTACATCATGTGAAATGCTGGACTGGATGAAGCACAAATTGGAATCAAGATTGCCAGGAGAAATATCACTAACCTCAGATATGCAGATGACACCAGTCATATGGCTGAAATTGGAGAAGAACTAAAGAGCCTCTTGTTGAAAGTCAAAGAGGAAAGTGAAAAAACTGGCTTAAAACTCAGTATTCAAAAAACTAATATCATGGTATCCCGCCCCATCATTTCATGAACAATAGATGGAGAAACAATGGAAACAGTGACAGACTTTATTTTCTTGGGCTCCAAAATTAATGCAGATGGTGGATGCAGCCATGAAATCAAAAGATGCTTAGGCCTTGGAAGAAAAGCTATGACAAACCTAGAGAGCATATTAAAAAGCAGAGACATCACTTTACCAACAAATGTCCCTCTAGTCAAAGCTATGGTTTTTCTAGTAGTCATGTATGGATGTGAGAGTTGGATCATAAAGAAAGCTGAGTATCAGAGAATTGATGCTTTTGAATAGTGGTGTTGGAGAAGACTCTTGAGAGTCCACTGGACTGCAAGGAGATCCAACCAGTTAGTCCTAAAGGAAATCAGTCCTGAATATTCATTGGCAGGACTGATGCTGAAGCTCCAATAATTTGGCCACCTGATGCGAAGAATTGACTTACTGGAAAAGACCCTGATGCTGGGAAAGATTGAAGGCAGAAAGAGAAGGTGATGACAGTGGATGAGATGGTTGAATGGCATCATTCTCTTGTTGAACATGAGTTTGAATAAGCTGTGAAAGTTGGTGATGGAGAGGAAAGCCTGGTCTGCTGCAATGCATGTGGTACAACTGAGTGACTGAACTGAACATACATAAATACTGTATGTCCAAATCCTCAGCAATCTTGCTAAAGTGCCGTTTTAGCTAAAATAGATTGTAGGGTTTTTTTTTTCTTCAGATTTTCTTCATCATATAGTTATATCTTCTGCAAATACTGACATTTTTACTTCTTGTTTAATATCTATGGCTTACCTTTAGATGGTTTGGAATTTTCAGTACACTATTTAATAGAGGAGCTTGCTGCTGCTGCTACTGCTGCTAAGTCACTTCAGTCGTGTCCAACTCTGTGTGACCCCATAGATGGCAGCCCACCAGGCTCCCCCGTCCCTGGGATTCTCCAGGCAAGAACACTGGAGTGGGCTGCCATTTCCTTCTCCAATGCATGAAAGTGAAAAGTGAAAGTGAAGTTGCTCAGTTGTGTCCGACTCTTAGCGACCCCATGGACTGCAGCCCACCAGGCTCCTCTGTTCATGGGACTCTCCAGGCAAGAGTACTGGAGTGGGGTGCCATTGCCTTCTCCAATAGAGGAGCTTATGGTAGAGTTATTCTGTTTTTTTTTTTTTCCCCCAACTTGGATTAAAAAAATCAATACTTCTTCCTTCAGTATAAGTTTAGGTGTGTTCTAGCCACCTTTATCAGACTAAGGATGTTTATTTTAATTCTAGTTTTCAGAGATATTTCATCACCAATACATGTTAAATGTTACTGATTTTTTAAATTAACCTCAAGATAAGCCTATACATTTCTTCTCTATATTGTTAATGTAGTAAGTTATAGATGCACATATACCTGTATAATTGTATAATTGCTATGTAATTACATATGCTATGTAATTATATATGCTATATATGCTATATAAATGCTATGTAATCTGTATAATTGCTCTGAAAATGAAAAGTTATGCTAGTTAGTACTTGATCTTTTTATTTACTGATATTTACAAATTAGAAAATTGGCATTAAAATGTTTAACAATTTTGTTAAATTATTAGTTGAATTAGTTGAATTTTGTTGAATTATTATTTTAAACATTTAGTCAAAATCTGATCTGACTCCAAAACTCTTGCTTATAATTTTAATACTATTCTGTATCTATGAATGTGTATGTGTGTGTATATCTCATGAATAATTTATTATTTTATGCTACAGTTGCACTTTACAGATGAAGTAGAAGATACTCAAAATAAAAAAGTCAGCCATATTTCAACACATACCAGGCTTCCTTTTAAAAAAATATCAGTGAATATAATATAGGAAATAACAATCAGATTTAGAGTACTAAAAAGGCAAAAATGGAACTGTGATATATCAGAGATAATAATTACAACAATAACTTAGCAGCTATAGGACTGAGGGGAAAGGGAAGAACTCAGAATTATCAGAACATAGGAACTCAGAAAAAGAATTTGCAGAGTTAAGCTCCAGAGAGCAAGCACAAGGCTAAATTGATGTTAGTATCTCAAGGAGGTCGGGTAGGAGCCCTGTGGAACTGGATCTTAGACAATAAAAAAGGAGAATTATCCATTGTGCTAATATATCTGAGACTCAGACTATGAATGTAGACCTGTAATTGTTACCTTTTATGCTGCTGCTGCTGCTAAGTCGCTTCAGTCGTGTCTGACTCTGCGTGACCCCAGAGACAGCAGCCCACCAGGCTCCCCCATCCCTGGGATTCTCCAGGCAAGAACACTGGAGTGGGTTGCCATTTCCTTCTCCAGTGCATGAAAGTGAAAAGTGAAAGTCAAGTCATTCAGTTGTGTCTGACTCCTAGCGACCCCAAGGACTGTAGCCCACCAGGCTCCTCTGTCCATGGGATTTTCCAGGCAAGAGTATTGGAGTGGGGTGCCACTGCCTTCTCCTTACCTTATATGGAAACATATTAGATGAGATTATAGATGAGATTATAATTATAGATGAGATTAAGTTAAACATCTCAATAAGGAGGTATCATTCTGCCTTACCTGGATTGGCCCTAAATTAAATCACAAATGTCCTTATAAGAGAGAGGCAAAGGGATGTTACCCACAGAATATGAAGAAGGCTATATAAGGATGGAAGAGGAAAGAGATATGAAGGTGTTCTGCTATTGCCTATGAAGATGGAGGAAGGGCCAGGAGCAGGAGAATGCAAGGAATTCAACTCTAAAGTTTGGAAAAGAGAAGGAAACTGATTCTCCCCTAGAGTCTTTGAAGGGAGTACAACCCTGCCAACACCTTGTTTTCAGGCTAGTGAGACTATTTCAGACTTCTGACCACTAGAATTACAAAAAATTGTATTATTTTAAGTAAATAAATATATATCATATTTGTTAACATAAATCTAATACACAATCTGTTTTTAAAAATCATAATGTATATAACAATCACAACAAAATTATTTTTGTTTTGAATTCAATAGATTAATGAATCAATCTTTCTGAAAATTGCATAAGGCAAACGTGACACCATTAAAGCTAAAAACATGTTGGGAAGGTAAATGGTACATCCATTGTGGGAAACAGTATAGAATTTCCTCCAAAATTTAAAAATAGAACTACCATATGATCCAGTAAATGATCCAGTAATCTCACTACTGGCTATATATACAAAGGAAATGAAAATAAGACATTGTAAAGATATCTGTACTCCCATATTCATTGGTTCATTGCTGCATTCTTCATAAAAAGCCAAGATATTTTGTTGTTCACTCAGTCATATCTGACTCTTTGTGAACCCATAGACTGCAGCATGTCAGGTATCCTTGTCTTTCACCATCTCCAAGAATTTGCTCAAATTCATGTCCATTGAGTCAGTGATGCCATTCAACCATCTCATCCTCTGTTGTCCCCTGCTCCTCTTGCCTTCAATCTTTCCCAGCATCAGAGTCTTTTTGAATGAGTCGGTTCTTTGCCTCAGGTGGCCAAAATATTGGAGCCAAGATATTAAGACAACCTATATTTGTGTTCTTTGGAAGGAATGATGCTAAAGTTGAAACTTCAGTACTTTAGCCACCTCATGCAAAGAGTTGACTCATTGGAAAAGACTCTGATGCTGGGAGGGATTGGGGGCAGGAAGAGAAGGGGATGACAGAGGATGAGATGGCTGGATGGCATCACCGACTCTATGGACATCTGAGTGAACTCCGGGAGTTGGTGATGGACAGGGAGGCCTGGCATGCTGTGATTCATAGGGTCGCGAAGAGTCGGACACAACTTAGCAAATGAACTGAACTGAACTAAATGTCTATCAGGGGGTAAATGGATAAAGATGTGATATATAGTTAGAGAGGTAGATAGGTAGAGAGATAGACAGGCAGACTCAAGAGGAGATCAGGAAGTGAATGTCACAGCACAGTCCACATCTGTAAAGAGTCTACAGTTGTTCCTCATGTTCCAATCACTATTGTGTTCTACATCCTTGAATCTGCAATCCTAGCCAAAACTGACTGGATCAAAAATCGACAGCCGTCCATGGAATGGACATAAAAGGAGCCAGTTGACTGTAAAGAGGTCTGATTTGGAAACTCTGATCCCCAGGAATTCTCCTTGAACTTTCTTGCTGGAGAGACTGAACAGGAATCACATAGAGAAGCAGTCTACACTAAACTAGAATAGTAGGTAGAAGATGCATGAAAACCCATAAGCAGAAGCCCTCAGGAAGAAGCAGTAGTGAAAGCAATAGTAATAAAATGGCACGGTTGCATGGTTCTCAATAGGTATCTAATGAGAATCATGGCATTTTATTACTGCTGTTTCCACTGACTTTACAGCAGAGGAAACTCTTCTCAGTGCTCTGTGGTGACCTAAATGGGAAGTAAATCCAAAAAAGATAAAATATATGTATATGTACAGCTGATTCACTTTGCTGCAGAGAGGAAATCAACACAACATTGCCAAGCAACTATACTCCAATAAAAAATTCAGTGACTCTAGAGAACATGAAGAAGAACTAGCTCAAAAAGTTGGTGCATCACATGAGGTTGCCCAATGAGACGCAACTGTCGCTGAGGAGTTTATGTTTCCTTACAACGTCATGTAGTCCACTTCAGCCCACAGTAAGATGAACATCTATTTTTTTCTTAAAATCTAAAACAGTCCTACTAAATACTGTACATATAATTACAATGTTTAACTCTGAAAGCACTTGCAACATTTGGAGCAATTTAAATAATTGAAGATAAGAATGCATAGCCTTGTCTCTGTCCATCAGCTCATCTTTTCAGAATTCTTTGTTGATCCCTAAGAGACAGATGGAAAACAATCTCAGCCTTATGAAGGGCCAAACTCAATTTTAGTATATTTTAAATTAGCACTGAAGAGGCATTAAACTTTCAGAATAAAGATGTTTCAAATGGATCTGATTAACTACATTTCATTGATCCCTTTAGATGTTGATGAAGGCACAGCGGGATAATTGCTAGTCCTATAATAAATGGTGTGTTTTTATTATGTTCATTCTTTGGAATCATAGTGTCAAATCAAATCTTATAATAACAATTATAATGCTATTAGGAGTAGAGAAACACTCCTGAAAGAATCAGAATGCCACTAAATTGGTTAGTGTTCTAATGTATAGTAATTTTGTAGCTCTTAGCTTGGAATTTCTTTGTTATCATATATTGTGTCTTGACCCAAAGGACACAGATTTGGTCTGAACACCAAATGATTTAAAAAGATGTTAAAAGATTTTATTCTTAACATGGTTTAAAAAAGCACCATATTTCTTGAATTAAGGTCCTATTTTTCAGTCTCAGGGGATTTTCTTTGTGAAACATTTACTGGAAGGAAAAATGTTAATTGAATCTTCTCATTTACACCTTCCATCTGTTTTCATTCCAGCTGTGTCTCCTTAGATACTTGAGAAACCAGCCTGGTTTGCACTTAATGGTTTTAACTAATTAGAATTGTAATTTAATAAAACTGTTATGAATCAAAGAAAATGTGAAGAAATACTATATATTTTATATTAAATGTACATAGTAATGATTCTATATTTCTTGGTTTAGTTTTGCATGAAAAAAATCCAGCATGTCAATATTTTTCTTCTATAGGTTACTTGAAGAGCCATTGAGCATGGGGCACTTATATTTAGCTTCTATAAGTTAAGGTCTTGCAACCTTGGCACTACTGATGCTTTGGACCCAATTTTTTTTGGTGATGTTGTTGTATGCAGTGTAGGATATTTAGCAGTATCCCTGCCCTCTACTCACTGGAAACCAGAAATACTCACCCAATTCTCCAGTCATGATAATAAAAAAAGGCTCCAAACTTTGCCAAATGTCCCCTGGGAGGCAAAGTCCTTCTAGTTGACAGTAACTGATCTAAGTGAAAAATGAAAAGTATCAAAGGAGATTGGGTTAGATGGACATGGAACAATGGACTTGTTCAAGATTTGGGAAGGACTATGTCAAGGCTGTGTATTTGTCACCCTTCTTATTTAACTCAAATGTGGAGTGCATCATGGGAAATGCCAGGCTGGAGGAAGCACAAGCTGGAATCAAGATTACTGGGAGAAATACCAGTTAACTCAGATATGCAGATGATACCATTCATACGGCAGAGAGCAAAGAGGAACTAAAGAGCCTGTTGATGAAGGTGAAAGAGACTGAAAAGTTGGCTTAAAATTCAACATTCAAGAAACTAAGTTCATGGCATCTAGTCCCATTACTTCATGGTAAATAGATGGGGAAACAATGTAAACAGTGATAGACTTCATTTTCTTGGGTTCCACAATCACTGCAGACAGTGACTGCAGCCATGAAATTAAAAGACATTTGCTTTTTGGAAGACAAGCTATGACAAACCTAGATGGCATAATAAATAGAAGAGCCATTACTTTGCCAAAAAGGTCCTTCTAGTCAAAGATACGGTTTTTCCAGTAGTCACGTATAGATGTGAGAGTTGGACCATAAAGAAGGCTGAGCACTGAAGAATTGATGCTTTTAAACTGTGGTGTTGGAGAAGACTTTTGAGAGTCCCTTGGACTGCAAGGAGATCAAACTAGTCAATCCTAAAGGAAATCAGTCCTGAATATTCATTGGAAGGGCTGATGCTGAACCTGAAACTCCAATACTTTGACCACCTGATGTGCTCAGAATTCTTTATAGTCCAACTCTCACATCTATACATGACTACTGGAAAAACCATACCTTTGACTAGATGGACCTTTGTTGGCAAAGTAATTAATGTCTCTGCTTTTAAATATGCTGTCTAGATTCGTCATAGCTTTTCTTCCAAGGAAGAAGTATCTTTTGGTTTTATGGCTGCAGTCACCATCTACAGTGATTTTGGAGCCCAAGAAAATAAAGTTTCTCACTGTTTCCATTGTTTCTCCATCTATTTGCCATGGAGTGATGGGACCAGATGCCATGATCTTCACTTTTTGAGTGTTGAATTTTAAGCCAACTTCTTCACTCTCCTCTTTCACTGTCATCAAGAGGCTCTTTAGTTCCTCTTCAGTTTCTGCCATAAGGGTGGTGTTATCTGCATATGTGAGTTAACTGGTATTTCTCCCAGTAATCTTGATTCCAGCTTGTGCTTCATCCAGCCTGGCATTTTGCATGATGCACTCTGCCTATAAGTTAAATAAGTAGGGTGACAATATACAGCCTTGATGTACTCCTTTCCCAATTTGGAACAAGTCTGTTCTTCCATGTCCAATTCTAACTGCTGCTTCTTGACCTGCAGTCAAGAAGAAATCTTGACCTGAAGTCAAGAAGAAATCTCAGAGGGGAGATTTCTCAGAGGGGAGGTAAGGTAGTTTGGTATTCCCATCTCTTGAAGATTTTCCACAGTTTGTTGTGATCCACACAGTCAAAGTGTTTGGCATAATCAATAAAGCAGAAGTAGATGTTTTCTGGAACTCTCTTGCTTTTTCTATGATCCAACAGATGTTGGCAATTTGATCTCTAGTTCCTCTGTCTTTTCTAAATCTAGCTTGGACATCTGGAAGTTCATGGTTCATGTACTATTGAAGCCTGGCTTAGAGAATTTTGAGCATTACTTTGCTGGTGTGTGGAATGAGTGCAATCATGCAGTACTTTGAACATTCTTTGGCATTGCCTTTTTTGGGATTTTAATGAAATCTGACCTTTTCCAGTCCTGTGGCCACTGCTGAGTTTTCCAAATTTGCTGGCATATTGAGTGCAGCACTTTAACAGCATCATCTTTTATTTGAAATAGCTCAACCAGAGTTCCATCACCTCCACTAGCTTGTCCATAGTGATGCTTCCTAAAGCCTACTTGACTTCACATTACAGGATGTCTGTCTCTAGGTGAGTGATCACACCATCATGGTTATCTAGGTCATGAAGATCTTTTTTGTATAGTTCTTCTGTGTATTCTTGCCATATCTTCTTAATAACTTCTGCTTCTGTTAAGTCCATACCATTTGTGTCTTTTATTGTGCCCATCCTTGCATGAAATGTTCCCTTGGTGTCTCTAATTTTCTTGAAGAGATCTCTAGTCTTTCCCATTCTATTGTTTCCCTCCATTTCTTTGCACTGGTCACTGAGGAAGGCTTTCTTATCTCTCCTTGCTATTCTTTGGAACTCTGCATTCAGATGGGTATATCTTTCCTTTTTCTCCTTTGCCTTTAGCCTCTCTTCTTTTCTCAGCTCTTTGTAAGGCCTCCACAGACAACCATTTTGTCTTTTTTCATCTTCGTTTCTTTTTCTTGCCTTTTTGCACTTTTTCATAATAACATGGGTATTTTTTTTTTAATTAAAGAGTGAAGTTGAAGAATAGGTTACAGTGATTCTATGACAGGACTTGACCCCTCATTGCTAGCTTCAAAGTGAGTGGAAGGCCACCACAAACCAAGGAGTGCAGGCAGTCCAAAGCAGATAGAAAGACGAGGGAAGGTATTTTCCCGTAGAGGAGCCGGAAAGCAATGTAGCCCTGCCAACACCTTGATATTAACTCAGTGAGACCTGTGTTAGATTCACACCTTCAGAATTGTAAGTTAAAGTCATTCTAAGTCATTAATAAGTAAGTCATTGTAAGTAATTGTAGAAGTTTGTTACAGCAGCTGTAGAAAACTAACATAGTTATATTATAGTGTTTTTATTTCCAGTAAATAAATCACTATTTACTCTTGATTATATGTATAGATTTAAAGCTATTTGTAAATTCATAACATATTTTGAGACCAATTCCTCTACCCTGTACCAGCAGGCAATATTTGTGCATGAGTGCATGCTAAGTCACTTCAGTCATGTCCAAGTCTTTGCAATCCTATAGACTTTAGCCTGCCAGCCTGCCAGTCTCCTCTGTCCATGGGATTCTCCAGACAAGAATACTGGAGTGGTTTGCCATGCCCTCCTCCAGAGAATCTTTCCAACCCAGGGATAGAATCTGAGTCTCCTGCATTTCAGGAGGATTCTTTACCACTGAGCCACTGAGGAAGCTTCAATATTTGTGCAGGTAATTGCAAATAAATGTGGTTCATATATAAACAAAACTTTATTGTGAAAATTAGTATCTATAAATACACTCTAAGTCAAACTTCAGTAGAAATGGAATTTTCCACTGAAAATCCCTTTTTTCAGTGTAATGCCAAATGTTGTGAGAAGTAATAAATAGTTTATAATTAAAATTGTTCTGACTAAAAAGATGCAAATAAGTTTATTATAAAATATTGGCAAAATCTATATATAAATGCATGCAAACACAAATAAATAAGTAAGCTCAGATTTCCAAGTCTACTAATAAACAAATGTAACATTTTTCATATATTTCATATTCCTTCTGCTAACACACATATATGCAAGTTTGCTTCATTCTGTAATAGTAATTAAAAGTGTATTCTAACATATTCCATAACGCACCTTTTAATAGCCATTCTGAATGACATATTGAATCATTGTTCAATTGATGCAACTTTACTTTTTTAAATTATTTGTTATTGCAAAACTTGCTTAAGTGAATATTTCATTACCTAACTTGGCATGTTGTGAAATAAATTCCAAGAGTTAAAAAAAACTGGTAAAGAGAACTTACAATTCCAGTTCTGACATTCCCAAACTCCCAGATCTAAGAACTGTGTACAGGAGTGTCTGTTTCATCCCACTTTCCAACAATATCTGTATCCATTTTCTGGAGTCTTTTAAGACCAAATGATAACCAGTCACACATATACACAGTGTCATATATCAGACTTCACATTAGAAACTAGAGATTTTATGGTGACAGAAAGCACACAAATTTCTCCCCATATGAAGCTTATGGTATTTTTCTTTTAAAAATTAGTTTCTGGTTATATTATAATTTTGGTGCATTTTCTGTGAATTTCATAGTCAATTCTTAAGAGGCGTTGGATCTGAGAAATGAAAGATAACACTGCACAATCTATGGGAAGATCTGGCAAAAGGTCATTCTGGCAGAAAAAAACACAATAAAGGATGTCTCTCTGCCTTCCTGTTTCTTACATTGAAAGGATAGAGACAAACCATACAATGATTAATAAAGAAGAAAAGTAAGAAAACAAAAAAAAAGAGGAGAGAGAGATAGGTAATATTTGAAAAGAATCAGGTAGTTTCTCTTGGAAAATTAGACAATGGTGAATAACTAATTGCATATCTTAAACAACAAAATATTGGGGAAGATCTTCTTTGACAAAATAGCATTCAAACTTAAACATAAAAAGAAAAAGTTATCACTCACAGGTATGGGTAAAAATGAAAAAAAAATAAATAAATTAACTGGGCCAAGGGCTGGAGGTGGTAAAGTGTGGGCTGGCAGGACTGTGCTGTGTTGTGTGAGAAGTACAGGAACACAGGATGGGGGAAATACCCATCCTGGAACCCAGAGTTGAAGGGCCTTTGGAATATTGTATAACATGTATTTATATGTTGTTCTTGAAGAAATGGAAGCCCCTGAATTTATCTAAGCATAACAGTTATTTGGTGGTATCTACTTTTTAAAGGGCTTCCCTGGTAGTTCAGCTGGTTAAGAATCCACCTGCAATGCAGGAGACCCCAGTTCGATTCCTAGGTTGGTAAGATCCCCTGAAGAAGGGATAGGCTACCCACTGCAGTATTTTTGGGCTTCCTTGGTGGCTCAGATGGTAAAGAAACTGCCTGCAATGAACCTGGATTTGATCCCTGGGTCAGGAAGATCCCCTGGAGGAGGACATGGCAACCCCCTCCAGTATTCTTGCCTGGAGAATCCCATGGGCAGAGGAGCCTGGTGGGCTACAGTCCACAGGGTCAAGAGATTCAGACATGACTGAGTGACTAAGCACAGCACTTTTTAAAGTGGTATCTCTGGGTACATATCCTGACGCATACTTTTCTCTTCCCCTGGAGTGCTCTCCTTCAGCTATTTTCATAGGTCACCCTGGAACTTCCACCGAGGAAGCCCATCTCTGTCTATCCTGTTAAAAACTACACACCACAATTTCTCATTCACTTTCCATACTTTTTTTCCCAGCGTAGTTCCTTCAACCCTGTAAACTATATGTATTCTACTAACACTTATTATTTCTTGCGAATTTCATACTTTAAATTATAAGCTCCATGAAGGCAAGGTTTTTTGCCTGTTTTGTTTAATACTAGGTTTCCTATACTTAGAACAATGGCAGGCACATAATAAATGTCTCTGTTATGGACTGAATGTTGCATCCCTCCCCAACCAATGCCTATGTTGTAACAGTACCCCTCAGTATGATTGTATCAGGAGGTGGATACTTTAAGAAGGTAATTAGGATTAGATGGAGTTATAGGAGTGAAATGAGACAAGTGCCCAGGAGTCAGGAGAGAGCTTGCTTCATCCTCTGTTCTTTGCCAAGGGAAGATGCAACCAGAAGTCAAGAGTCTGCAACAAAGAAGTCCCCATGAGAACTTAACCATCCTATCCTGCCATTGTGATCTTGGACTTCCAGCCACCAGAACTGTCAATTTTACAAGTCACTCCATTCATGATATTTTGATATAGCAGCCCCAATCAACTAAAACAGCCCCAAATAACTACTTCTTGAATTAGAGAATGTGTGTGTGCTACACTGCTTCAGTCACGTCTGACTCTTTGCGACCCCGTGAACTGTAACCTGCCAGGTTCCTCTGTCCATGGGAATTTTCAGGCAACAATACTGGAGTGGGTTGCCATTTCTTTCTCCAGGGGATCTTCCTGACCCAGAGTTCAAACCTGCCTCTCTTATGTATCCTACATTGGTAGGTGGGTTCTTTACTACTAGCACCCCCTGGTAATGGTGTGCAAAATTCAAATCAGGACAATCAGATAGAATTTGCATCAGTCCATGAGAAGGATTTGGGGCTTCCATGGTGGCTCAGATGGTGAACAATCCTCCTGCAACGTGGGAGACCTGGCTTCCAATTCTGCTCAGGAAGATCCCCTGGAGAAGGGAATGGTTACCCACTCTAGTATTCTGGCCTGGAGAATTCCATGAACAGAGTAGCCTGGTGGGCTACAGTTCATTGGGTTGCAAAGATTTGGACACGACTGAGTAACGCACACATATACTCGAGAAGAATTTAACTGAATTGGCTTATAAAATGTCTATAGAATCAAAGGATTTACTAATAGATTTGAGATGAGGGAAGAAGAAAAGGGTGGAATCAAAGATAATTGCCTGATTTTGCCTGGTGATGTATTTCATTAAAGAGGGAGAGAGTGGCTAATGGAAGAGAGAAAGAAGAAAGACTGTTGTGTGGTCAGGTACTCTCTAGGCAAAGCATGGTCACTACGCATTCTGTTAATGTTAATTTGTACCTTGAAAGCATCTCTCAGTGTTTTGAAAAGTTGTAATCCAGGTATACATTTTACTTTGTGTAGCCATTCATATATGAAAATCCTAGGTCCAGTATCCTAAATATCTATTGTTCTTATTGCTCATAATCGGAAATCTCAACATTGGGAAAGTAATTTCCTACCTCTCTATCTTTTAAATCCCAATAAAGAATGCTTATTTTCAGATGTTGTGGCACTGAGCATTTCATGTATCATTTCTCACAGTCAGACCTTGTGAAGGGATTTGCCACAAAGGAAAAGCAATTGCAAACAAAAGAACTATTTCCTTTCAAGTTAAAATTCATTGTGGGGGAGGAGCCAAGATGGCGGAGGAGTAGGACAGGGAGAACACTTTCTCCCCCACAAATTCATCAAAAGAGCATTTAAACGTCGAGTAAATTCCACAAAACAACTTCTGAATGCCGGCAGAGGACATCAGGCACCCAGAAAAGCAACCCAACTCTTCGAAAGGAGGTAGGAAAAAATATTAAAGACAAAAAAAAGAGACAAAAGAGGGAGGGACGGAGCTCCGTCCCGGGAAGGGAATCTTAAAAAGAGAGAAGTTTCCAAACACCAGGAAACCTTCTCACTGCCGAATCTGTGCCGAGCTTTGGAAGCACAGAGGGCAACATAACAGGGAGAAAAAATAAATAAACAATTAAAACTCGCAGATTGAGAGCCCTACGGTAACTCCCCCAGCGGAGAAGCAGCACAGACGCCTGCATCCGCCATTAGCAAGCGGGGGCTGGGCAGGGAGGCGCGGCGCGGGCTGCATCGCTGAGAGTAAGAATCTGGCCTGAATACCCTGAGCACTATCTGAGCGAAATAATTTGGGCTAGCAAACCAGACTGTGGGATATCTACCACGCGAAAAGCCAGCCCCAACCTAAGACCGCCAGGCCCACGCATGGAACAAAGGACTGAACAGAGATAGCCGGCTGCAGACCTTCCCCCTCCAGTGACAGGCAGCCAGAGCCAGAAGGGGGCAATCGCAGCCCCAGAGAGACATTATCTATAAAAGTGTAAGCAGGCTTCTTTGCTAACTAAAACTTCTTGGGGGTCTGGACGGTCAACATCTGCCTGAGAAGGTGCGCCGGTTTTACACCCAGATAACCGAGTGGCGGGGAGGCGATAAGTCGCAGCATTGGTGCTTGCCAAACACCTCATCACCTGAGCTGCTCGGACCTGGGAAGAGCACAAAACGCAGGCCCAACTGAGTCTGCGCCTCTGAGGACTACCCGAGTGCCTGAACCTGAGCGGCTTGGACCTGGGAGGTGCATGCAACCCAGGGCCAGCCTCGGATTGTTCCCAGCGGAACAACCTAGAGCCTGAGCAGTGTGGGCAGGGAGGCTACACGCGCCATGAGCGGGGGCAGGCCCAGGGTGGCTGAGGCACTGCGAGCCCACGCCAGTGTTATTTGTTTGCAGCATCCCTCCCTCCCTCCCTCCCCACAGCGCGACTGAACAAGTAAGCCTAAAAAAAAAAAAAGTGTCCTCCACCGTCCCCTTTGTGTCAGGGCGGAAACCAGATACTGAAGAGACTAGCAAACAGAAGAAGATATAACAGAGGGAAACGCCTTGGAAGCTACAGGCAATAGACCAAAACCCTGTGGTTACTACGGACTACATAGGAAGGGGCCTATAGATCTTGAGAAATATAAGTCTGACCAAGGAACTAGCCAAAAATGAACTGAACCCACAACAACACCAAGAAAGTCCTAGATATATTTTTATTATTTTTACAATCATTCTTTCTTTTTTTTTTAATTAAAAAAAATTTTTTTAAGTCCTCTATTGTTCCTTTAATTTTCACTTTTATAACCTATTACTTTGCAAAAAAAAAAAAGACCCTATTTTTTTCTTCTTCAGCAAACTTCATATATATATTTTATAATTTTTTGACCTTGTTTTTTTTTTTTTTTTCCTTCTTTTCTTTAACATTGTATTTTTGAAATTCCAAACTCTACTCTAGATTTTTAATTTTTGCTTTTTGGTATTTGTTATCAATTTTTTACCTATAGTTTTTTTTATATAATTTCTGTGACTTCTTTTTTTCTTCTTCTCTGTTTCTTTCTCTTCTTCTTCTATATAACATTGTATATCTGAATAATATCAATTTTGTACCTGTATTTTCTTTATAATTTTTGTGACATTGTTTGTTTTTGTTTGTCTGTTTTCTCTCTTTATTTTTCTTCTTCTTCTTTTTTTTTTAACATTGAATTTTTGAAATTCCAAACTCTACTCTAGATTTTTAATTTTTGCTTTTTGGTATTAGTTATCAATTTTGTACCTGTACTTTCTTTACAATTTTCGCGACCTTGTTTGTTTTTGTTTGTTCGTTTTTTCTCTCTTTCTTTTCCTTCTTCTTTTCTTTAACATCGTATTTTTGAAATTCCAAACTCTACTCTAGATTTTTAATTTTTGCTTTTATGTATTTGTTACCAATTTTGTACCTTTAAGAACCCAATCTTCAGGACCCATTTTTCACTAGGGAGCAAGAATACTGGCTTGACTGCTCTCTCTCCCTTTAGACTCTCCTTTTTCTCCACCAGGTCGCCTGTGTCTCCTCCCTAACCCCTCTACTCTACCCAACTCTGTGAATTTCTGTGTGTTCCAGACGGTGGAGAACACTTAGGGAACTGATTACTGGCTGGATCTGTCTCCCTCCTTTTCATTCCCCCCTTTTATCCTTCTGGCCACCTCTATCACCTTCCTCCTCCTTCTCTTCTCTGTATAACTCTGTGAACATCTCTGAGTGGTCCAGTTGTGGAGTGCACATAAGGAAGTGACTACTGGCTAGCCCACTCTCTCCATTATTGATTCACTTCATCTCATTTGGGTCACCTCTAACTCCCTCCTCCCTCTTCTCTTCTCCATGTAACCCTGTGAACCTCTCTGAGTGACCCTCATCGTAGAGAAACTTTTCATCTTTAATGTAGATGTTTTATCAATGGTGCTGTATAGAAGGAAAAGTTTTGAAACTACTGTAAAAATAAGACCGATAACCAGAAGCAGGAGATTTAAGTCCAAACCCTGACTCCAGGGAACTCCTGACTCCAAGGAACATTAATTGACAGGAGCTCATCAAATGCCTCCATACCGACACTGAAACCAAGCACCACACAAGGGCCAATAAGTTCCAGGGCAAGACATACCAAGCAAATTCTCCAGCAACAAAGGAACACAGCCCTGAGCTTCAAGATACAGGCTGCCCAAAGTCACCCCAAAACTATAGACATCTCATAACTCACTACTGGACATTTCATTGCACTCCAGAGAGAAGAAATACAGCTCCACCCACCAGAACACCGACACAAGCTTCCCTAACCAGGAAACCTTGACAAGCCACCTGTACAAACCCACACACAGTGAGGAAATGCCACAATAAAGAGAACTCCACAAACTGCCAGAATACAGAAAGGACACCCCAAACTCAGCAATTTAAACAAGATGAAGAGATAGAGGAATACTCAGCAGATAAAGGAACAGGATAAATGCCCACAAAACCAAACAAAAGAGGAAGAGATAGGGAATCTACCTGATAAAGAATTCCAAATAATGATAGTGAAATTGATCCAAAATCTTGAAACTAAAATGGAATCACAGATAAATAGCCTGGAGACAAGGATTGAGAAGATGCAAGAAAGGTTTAACAAGGACATAGAAGAAATAAAAAAGAGTCAATATATAATGAATAATGCAATAAATGAAATTAAAAACACTCTGGAGGCAACAAATAGTAGAATAACAGAGGCAGAAGATAGGATTAGTGAATTAGAAGATAGAATGGTAGAAATAAATGAATCAGAGAGGATAAAAGAAAAACGAATTAAAAGAAATGAGGACAATCTCAGAGACCTCCAGGACAATATTAAACGCTACAACATTCGAATAATAGGGGTTCCAGAAGAAGAAGACAAAAAGAAAGACCATGAGAAAATACTTGAGGAGATAATAGTGGAAAACTTCCCTAAAACGGGGAAGGAAATAATCACCCAAGTCCAAGAAACCCAGAGAGTCCCAAACAGGATAAACCCAAGGAGAAACACCCCAAGACACATATTAATCAAATTAACAAACATCAAACACAAAGAACAAATATTAAAAGCAGCAAGGGAAAAACAACAAATAACACACAAGGGAATTCCCATAAGGATAACAGCTGATCTTTCAATAGAAACTCTTCAAGCCAGGAGGGAATGGCAAGACATACTTAAAATGATGAAAGAAAATAACCTACAGCCCAGATTATTGTACCCAGCAAGGATCTCATTCAAGTATGAAGGAGAAATCAAAAGCTTTTCAGACAAGCAAAAGCTGAGAGAATTCTGCACCACCAAACCAGCTCTCCAACAAATACTAAAGGATATTCTCTAGACAGGAAACACAAAAACAGTGTATAAACTCTAACCCAAAACAATAAAGTAAATGGCAACGGGATCATACTTATCAGTAATTACCTTAAACGTAAATGGGTTGAATGCCCCAACCAAAAGACAAAGACTGGCTGAATGGATACAAAAACAAGACCCCTACATATGTTGTCTACAAGAGACCCACCTCAAAACAGGGGACACATACAGACTGAAAGTGAAGGGCTGGAAAAAGATTTTCCATGCAAATAGGGACCAAAAGAAAGCAGGAGTAGCAATACTCATATCAGATAAAATAGACTTTAAAACAAAGGCTGTGAAAAGAGACAAAGAAGGTCACTACATAATGATCAAAGGATCAATCCAAGAAGAAGATATAACAATTATAAATATATATGCACCCAACACGGGAGCACCACAGTACGTAAGACAAATGCTAACAAGTATGAAAGGAGAAATTAACAATAACACAATAATAGTGGGAGACTTTAATACCCCACTTACACCTATGGATAGATCAACTAAACAGAAAATTAACAAGGAAACACAAACTTTAAACGATACAATAGACCAGTTAGACCTAATTGATATCTATAGGACATTTCATCCCAAAACAATGAATTTCACCTTTTTCTCAAGCGCACATGGAACCTTCTCCAGGATAGATCACATCCTGGGCCATAAAGCTAGCCTTGGTAAATTCAAAAAAATAGAAATCATCCCAAGCATTTTTTCTGACCACAATGCAGTAAGATTAGATCTCAATCACAGGAGAAAAACTATTAAAAATTCCAACATATGGAGGCTGAACAACACACTGCTGAATAACCAACAAATCACAGAAGAAATCAAAAAAGAAATCAAAATTTGCATAGAAACGAATGAAAATGAAAACACAACAACCCAAAACCTGTGGGACACAGTAAAAGCAGTCCTAAGGGGAAAGTTCATAGCAATACAGGCACACCTCAAGAAACAAGATAAAAGTCAAATAAATAACCTAACTCTACACCTAAAGCAACTAGAAAAGGAAGAAATGAAGAACCCCAGGGTTAGTAGAAGGAAAGAAATCTTAAAAATTAGAGCAGAAATAAATGCAAAAGAAACAAAAGAGACCATAGCAAAAATCAACAAAACCAAAAGCTGGTTCTTTGAAAGGATAAATAAAATTGACAAACCATTAGCCAGATTCATCAAGAAACAAAGGGAGAAAAATCAAATCAACAAAATTAGAAACGAAAATGGAGAGATCACAACAGACAACACAGAAATACAAAGGATCATAAGAGACTACTATCAACAATTATATGCCAATAAAATGGACAACGTGGAAGAAATGGACAAATTCTTAGAAAATTCTTACAACTTTCCAAAACTCGACCAGGAAGAAATAGAAAATCTTAACAGACCCATCACAAGCATGGAAATTGAAACTGTAATCAAAAATCTTCCAGCAAACAAAAGCCCCGGTCCAGATGGCTTCACAGCTGAATTCTGCCAAAAATTTAGAGAAGAGCTGACACCTATCCTGCTCAAACTCTTCCAAAAAATTGCAGAGGAAGGTAAACTTCCAAACTCATTCTATGAGGCCACCATCACCCTAATACCAAAACCTGACAAAGATGCCACAAAAAAAGAAAACTACAGGCCAATATCACTGATGAACATAGATGCAAAAATCCTTAACAAAATTCTAGCAATCAGAATCCAACAACACATTAAAAAGATCATACACCATGATCAAGTGGGCTTTATCCCAGGGATGCAAGGATCCTTCAATATCCACAAATCAATCAATGTAATACACCACATTAACAAATTGAAAAATAAAAACCATATGATTATCTCAAGAGATGCAGAGAAAGCCTTTGACAAAATTCAACACCCATTTATGATAAAAACTCTCCAGAAAGCAGGAATAGAAGGAACATACCTCAACATAATAAAAGCTATATATGACAAACCCACAGCAAACATTATCCTCAATGGGGAAAAATTGAAAGCATTTCCTCTAAAGTCAGGAACAAGACAAGGGTGCCCACTTTCACCATTACTATTCAACATAGTTTTGGAAGTTTTGGCCACAGCAATCAGAGCAGAAAAAGAAATAAAAGGAATCCAAATTGGAAAAGAAGAAGTAAAACTCTCACTATTTGCAGATGACATGATCCTCTACATAGAAAACCCTAAAGATTCCACCAGAAAATTACTAGAAATAATCAATGACTATAGTAAAGTTGCAGGATATAAAATCAACACACAGAAATCCCTTGCATTCCTATACACTAATAATGAGAAAACAGAGAGAGAAATTAAGGAAACAATTCCATTCACCATTGCAACGGAAAGAATAAAATACTTAGGAATATATATACCTAAAGGAACTAAAGACCTATATATAGAAAACTATAAAACACTGGTGAAAGAAATCAAAGAGGACACTAATAGATGGAGAAATATACCATGTTCATGGATTGGAAGAATCAATATAGTGAAAATGAGTATACTACCCAAAGCAATTTATAGATTCAACGCAATCCCTATCAAGCTACTAACAGTATTCTTCACAGAGCTAGAACAAATAATTTCACAATTTGTATGGAAAAACAAAAAACCTCGAATAGCCAAAGCGATCTTGAGAAAGAAGAATGGAACTGGAGGAATCAACCTACCTGACTTCAGGCTCTACTACAAAGCCACAGTTATCAAGACAGTATGGTACTGGCACAAAGACAGAAATATAGATCAATGGAATAAAATAGAAAGCCCAGAGATAAATCCACGCACATATGGACACCTTATCTTTGACAAAGGAGGCAAGAATATACAATGGATTAAAGACAATCTCTTTAACAAGTGTTGCTGGGAAATCTGGTCAACCACTTGTAAAAGAATGAAACTAGACCACTTTCTAACACCATACATAAAAATAAATTCAAAATGGATTAAAGATCTAAACGTAAGACCAGAAACTATAAAACTCCTAGAGGAGAACATAGGCAAAACACTCTCTGACATACATCACAGCAGGATCCTCTATGACCCACCTCCCAGAATATTGGAAATAAAAGCAAAAATAAACAAATGGGACCTAATTAACCTTAAAAGCTTCTGCACATCAAAGGAAACTATTCGCAAGGTGAAAAGACAGCCTTCAGAATGGGAGAAAATAATAGCAAATGAAACAACTGACAAACAACTAATCTCAAAAATATACAAGCAACTCCTACAGCTCAACTCCAGAAAAATAAATGACCCAATCAAAAAATGGGCCAAAGAACTAAATAGACATTTCTCCAAAGAAGACATACAGATGGCTAACAAACACATGAAAAGATGCTCAACATCACTCATTATCAGAGAAATGCAAATCAAAACCACTATGAGGTACCATTTCACACCAGTCAGAATGGCTGCGATCCAAAAGTCTACAAATAATAAATGCTGGAGAGGGTGTGGAGAAAAGGGAACCCTCTTACACTGTTGGTGGGAATGCAAACTAGTACAGCCACTATGGAGAACAGTGTGGAGATTCCTTAAAAAACTGGAAATAGAACTGCCTTATGATCCAGCAATCCCACTGCTGGGCATACACACTGAGGAAACCAGAAGGGAAAGAGACACGTGTACCCCAATGTTCATCGCAGCACTGTTTATAATAGCCAGGACATGGAAGCAACCTAGATGTCCATCAGCAGATGAATGGATAAGAAAAGCAGTGGTACATATACACAATGGAGTATTACTCAGCCATTAAAAAGAATACATTTGAATCAGTTCTAATGAGGTGGATGAAACTGGAGCCTATTATACAGAGTGAGGTAAGCCAGAAGGAAAAACATAAATACAGTATACTAACGCATATATATGGAATTTAGAAAGATGGTAACAATAACCTGGTGTACGAGACAGCAAAAGAGACACTGATGTATAGAACAGTCTTATGGACTCTGTGGGAGAGGGAGAGGGTGGGAAGATTTGGGAGAGTGACATTGAAACATGTAGAATATCATGTAAGAAACGAGTTGCCAGTCCAGGTTCGATGCGCGATACTGGATGCTTGGGGCTGGTGCACTGGGACGACCCAGAGGGATAGTGTGGGGAGGGAGGAGGGAGGAGGGTTCAGGATGGGGAACACATGTATGCCTGTGGCGGATTCATTTTGATATTTGGCAAAACTAATACAATTATGTAAAGTTTAAAAATAAAATAAAATTTAAAAAAAGAAAAAATAATAAAATTCATTGTGAAAATGTGGAATTTTGCCTCAGGAAAATATCTGGGCTTCTGTATTCAGTCCCGTTTTAGATGGAAAATGTTGTCTTTGTGGACTAATTACAGGCATTTACCATAATAAGTTGGCTTTCTTGTCTTATGGAAGTTCCAAGTCATCAATTTAAACAATGCATTTTTTTGTAAAGTGAAGTAAGGGTGTGTGGTGACATACAAGAAATGACTAGTTATTATATTTACAAAATAACCAATCACTTGCACTTTCTAGAGATTTTCTTACTGGTTCTTCTCATATTCTATCGTTAAGTGCCACATTTGAATGAAGCTCATGAACACCGTCTTCCTTAGAAAACAACACTGAACTGGTGGATTGGTGATGTTACTCTAGTTATGAATATTCTGACAAATATCGTAAATTTTCTCATACTACAATACTGTATCCAAAAACCTCCAAGGGAATGGTCCCTTCCTGATCCCATTTCCCCTGTTTCTTTCAAGAATATTGGGTGTCTGTGTATGTGTTCAACTCTTGTGACATCATGGACTGTGGTCCACCAGGCTCCTCTGTCCATAACACTTTCTAGGCAAGAATACTGGAGTGGGTTGACATTTCCTTCTCCTGGGGTTTTTCTCTACCCAGGGATAACCTGTGTCTCTTTCATATCCTGAGTTAGCAGGAGGATTCTTTACCACTGTGCCACCTAGGAAGCCTTCAAGGATACTGACACATTTCTACATTTTGGCCCATATCTCAGACTGACTTCTCTTCTTACTTCCCAGTTTTTTTTTTTTTTTTTTCTGTTTTTATTTAAATCCTATCAATATTTTAGAATGCCTTAACACTGAATATCACACTTTATTTTTTGCCTTTAATATTTTTTGTCTTTAATTTTTTATAGTCTCACTGTGCTATGTTTCTAAGTGTGTTTTATTTTGCCATTTTGGATATAGTATGCCTCTTCAAAAAATCTTCTCTATAACCACTTTTAATATCGATTTTTCTCTGTTCTTTTTCTCTTTGTTTTGAATTCATGCTCTTTATATGTAGATGATGCTAAGAATATTTTGCAATTCACTAATTCACTATTTTTGACTGGATCTTTGAGCTGTTGATTTTTTTTAGGTTTGTTCATCTTTGTCTTTTCTGAATTTCTCTGTGTTTGTACTTTCAAATTGATCTTCTTTTATATATTTATTTACTTTTGGCTGTGTTTAATCTTAGTTGTGGTGTGTGGGCTTCTCTCCTCCTAGAAGATGTGGGCTCAGTAGCTGCAGTGTGTGGGCTGAGTTGTCTGGCAGCCTGTGGGACTTTAATTCCCTGACCAGGAATCAAACCCATGCTCCCTGCTTTGGAAGGCGGATTTTTAACCACTGGACAACCAGGGAAGTCCCCATTCTGTTTATTCTTTACAGTCTGTTATTCTTTTTCACTGTTTGGATATTTTCTCATGCTTTTAAAAAAAATCTTTCAAGTAGTTCTACTATCTCATTTTTTGAATATACCTTATCATGTTTGTTGCTTTTTATTATTTGTTTCGCATTGCCGTTCATATCTTTTGAACATTTTTTTTTCACTTTTTTCATCAAAGGCTATTTCCTTGAAGGACTCTGTTTATGGGTAATTGAATCCTATCACTTTAGTAAGTCCTTCATTTTTAATAGCACTCTCTGTTACTAATCAAAACGGAAGGTTTCTTGATTTGCTTTAAAACTTTGTTTCACTTTTTTATCAACAATTTTCTGTCATGAGATTTTTTCTCTTCTTCTGGGGCTCCCAGAAGATGTTTCTAGTTCATGAACTAGAAGATGTTTCTAGTTCATGAATATTTTTATGGCAAGCTAATAATTAGGTCTTTTGCTCCACTATTAGTATGAATTTGAAGACTATACTATACTACTGGAAGATGCAAGATTTGATTTCTGATTTTCATCCACTGCTCCAAATGGACACCAAAGAGCTTCCTTAAACTGATCATTAGGGATATTCTAGCTCTTGCTTTTGGTTGAACAATCTTTCTAGCTTGTAGCACTATGCACATAGCAAAGTCCAGCTCCTTGTCTCTCAAAGACATTACTCTTATCTCAATTTTTACATGGCCTTCAAATTTCCAACTCCTTATGACTTTTAAACCTGATACATAATTCTAGTGCTGAAACTTAATATTCAAAAACCTAAGATCATGGCGTCTGGTCCCATCACTTCATGGCAAGTAGAAGGGGGAAAAGTGGAAGCAGTGACAGATTTTATATTCTTGGGCTCCAAAATCACTGAGGATGGTGACTGCAGCCATGAAATTAAAAGGCACCTGTTCCTTGGAAGTAAAGCTATGACAAACATAGACAACATATTAAAAAGCAAAGGCATTACTTTGCCTACAAAGGTCCATATAGTCAAAGTTGTGGGTTTTTTCCAGTAGTCATATATGGATGTGAGAGTTGTACCATAAAGAAGGCTGAGTGCTGAAGAATTGATGCTTTTGAAATACACTGTTGGAGAAGGCTCTTGAGAGTCTCTTAGATGGCAAGAAGAACAAATCAGTCAATCCTAAAGGAAATCAACCCTAAATATTCACTGGAAGGACTGATGCTGAAGCTGAATCTCCAATACTTTGGACATCTGATGAGAAGAGTTGACTCTTTGGAAAAGACCCTGATGTTGGGAAAGATTGAAGGCAGGAGGAGAAGAGGGCGACAGAGGATGAGATGGTTGGCTGGCATCATTTACTCAATGGATATGAATTTCAGCAAAGTCTGGGGGATAGTGTAGGAAAGGGGAGCTTGTTGTGCTGCAGTCCATGATGTTGCAGAGTTAGACATGAACAACAAGCTGAACAACAGTTTGTCCAGGGCACTATAAATTATTTGCCTTCAGTTTCAGTTTTACATCATGGAGAAGGCAATGGCACCCCACTCTAGTACTCTTGCCTAGAAAATCCCATGAACGGAGGAGCCTGGTAGGCTGCAGTCCATGGGGTCGTGAAGAGTCGGACACGACTGAGCGACTTCACTTTCACTTTCACTGCAGTTTTACACGAACTTGAATTTTGGTCTTTTACTTCTGATTCCTATTGTGTTCCATATTTTGCTCTTGAATTTAGCAATGTATTCAATTTCATTGTTATAGTCTGTTTATTATTTCTATGTATTTAAAATGTCATGAAACCTTAGGAGATCTGCACTCTCACTGATTTACCAGAAGCCCCCAGTTATATTTCACTAGCTCCTTTTCTGTCACTTGAATGAGTTGTCAACATCATTACTAATATCTTGAAAACACATTTACCTTATTCATATCATCACTTATGAGTTCTCTCTGCTTAATGCTCTCCTATCTTATTCTTCCAATTTAAGCATTTTCTGGATTTACAAACAACTTAAACTTTGTGGTTATATCACCATTTCAATATGGCAGAAACAGAACTCAAAATTAATGCCAAACTTTTTCTCTCCATTCTGTATAGGGACGTGGTGTTTCCACAGTGCTGTATCTATGCATAATTTTGATTGTTTTATTAATGTGCTAACAGTAAACATCAGCACAGTGTTCCTGCTGTTTAAGCTGCATCTTCTCTCACTCAGTCATTTTACAGTTATACTTCTCTCAACAGTAAAAATTAAAATCTTTATCTGCTGCATTCAGCTCTCTTTTTCATACATTTGAACCTACTCCTCAGCCATTCTACTACGTTCAACATTCTTGTCACACAGTTAATTTTCAGGTCCTACTTTTTACTATCTAATTTCTCCTTCTCTCCACCTTTAATGCCTGTATCTTTCCTGCATAGTTCATTACCTCTACTCTCAGTACATAAGAGATTAACAGTGATGGAGCTGGGGTTTTCTGACGCATACATGTGTCTATAGCACTTTGGGGAGAGTTTCTTGACTTTAGAAGAAAAGTTTAGCTATAGATTATGACTTACAATGAGAAATCCAAACACAACTCAGGATATTGATTTAAAAATCCATTTAAGAGAAATTTTGAGAAGGCAGGAGTTCCAGCACATAAAAGCAGGAAACAAGAACATAACAAATCTGAAGACTCTGATTTATTTGTATAAAGTTGATCTTATCCCATGCCAGTTTGCATTTGACTAGTAAGCTTCCTAAAATTAGGTACTTCACACTAAGTGTCTATTATAAAAATAGTTTCCTTTATGTATAGCTATTATTTTAAAACATATTGTTTGCCAGAGATAAAATTGCCAACATCCATTGAATCATAGAAAAAGCAAGAGAATGCCAGAAAAAAACATCTACTTCTGCTTTATTGATTACACCAAAACCTTTGACTGTGTAGATCACAACAAACAGTGGAAAATGCTTCAAGAGATAGGAACACCAGACTACCTTAGCTGCCTCCTGAGAAATCTGTATTCAGGTCAAGAAGCAACAGTTAGAACCGGACATAGAACAACTGACTTATTCCAAATTGGGAAAGGAGTACATCAAGGCTGTAGGCTGTATATTGTCACCCACCTTATTTAACTTATATGCAGAGTACATCATGAGAAACGCTGGGCTGGATGAATCACAAGCTAAAATCAAGATTGCCAGGAGAAATATCAATAACCTCAGATACGCAGATGAAACCACCTTTATCACAGAAACTGAAGAGGAATTAAAGAGTCTTTTGATGAGACTGAAAGAGGAGAGTGAAAAAGCTGGCTTAAAACTCAGCATTCAAAAAGCGAAGATCATGGTATCTAGTCCCATCACTTCATGGCAATAGATGGGGAAACAATGGAAACAGTGAGAGACTTTATTTTCTTGAGCTCCAAAATCACTGCAGGTGGTGACTGCAGCCATGAAATTAAAAGATGCTTGCTCCTTGAAAGAAAAGCTATAACCAACCTAGATAGCATGTTAAAAAGCAGAGATATTACTTTGCCAACAAAGGCCCATCTAGTCAAGGCTATGGTTTTTCCAGTAGCCATGTATGGATATGAGAGTTGGACCATAAAGAAAGCTGAGCGCCACAGAATTGGGGCTTTTGAACTGTGGTGTTGGAGAAGACTTTTAAGAATCCCTTGGACTGCAAGGAGATAAAACTAGTCAATCCTAAAGGAAATCAGTCCTGAATATTCATTGGAATGACTGATGATGAAGCTGAAACTCCAATACTTTGGCCACCTGATCTGAAGAACTGACTCATTGGAAAAGACCCTGATGCTGGGAAAGATTGAAGGCAGGAGGAGAAGGGGGTGACAGAGAATGAGATGATTGGATGGCATCACCGACTCGACGGACATGAGTTTGAGCAAGCTCTGGGAGTTGGTGCTGGATAGGGAAGTCTGGCATGCTGCAGTCCATGGCATCGCAGAGAGTCTGACATGACTGAGCAACTGAACTGAGCTGATTGTTTGCCTCCAATAAAGTCTGCAAAATTCTGAGTTCCTTATTAAATCGGAAATAACTTTTCTCCACTCTGAGTTTTCAAGATATACATGTTCTATTTTCTGACAAAGTGTGAAAATTCCAAAGTTACTATATTTTTGGGGAAAGATCATTCCTTGGTTTTCATAAAAATAGATAATCCCCTGGGCAGAAACCTGATTTCCCCCAGAAGTATCATAGATCACAGCACCAACTAGCCTACTCCCAAAATCAGAAATGGAGGATGTGTCTTTTAGTCAAGTTACATTCGATATATTTCTTGGTGTGTTTTGATGCAATTTGTTTCATAATCCATTGCCAGTTTACTGGTATTGACACAGAAACATTCAAATAATGGTCACTTAGAAATAATAGCAATTTCCTTCCCTTCATTCTAAGATTTATATAAATTATTAAGGTAGGTTGGTAATAGACTTAGATGAATTTTTATCTTGAACAAGTATGTGTACTTGATTTTTCCATTTCAAGAAGCATTTAATTGCAATTACTTTGCAACTAATTGCAAGCTGGGCTTCCTAGGTAGCACTGGTGGTAAAGAATATGCCTGCCAATCCGGCAGTTGTAAGAGACGTGGGTTCCATCCCTGGGTCAGGAAGATCTCCTGGAGGAGGGCATGGCAACCCACTCCAGTATTCTTAACCAGAGAAGTCCAGAGGAGCCTGGAGGGCTACAGTCCATAGGGTCGCACAGAGACAATTGAGACTGAAGTGACTTAGCACACACCTGCACATGAGCAAGCCTCTGTGAGAGACTGGTGGAAAACGATGTTGAAACAGTAAACAGTGAATAAATAAAGTTTTCTTCTTTTCTGTTTATTTAGGGCTTCCCAGGCAATGGCACCCCGCTCCAGTACTTTTGCCTAGAAAATCCCATGGATGGAGGAGCCTGGTAGGCTGCAGTCCATGAGGTTGCTAGAGTCGGACACGACTGAGCGACTTCACTTTCACTTTTCACTTTCATGCATTGGAGAAGGAAATGGCACCCCACTCCAGTGTTCTTGCCTAGAGAATCCCAGGGACAGGGGAGCCTGGTGGGCTGCCGTCGATGGGGTTGCACAGAGTCGGACACGACTGAAGTGACTTAGCAGCAGCAGGCAGCTCAGTGGAGAAGGTGATGACACCCCACTCTAGTACTCTTGCCTGGAAAATCCCATGGACGGAGGAGCCTGGTGGGCTGCAGTCCATGAGGTTGCCAAGAGTCAGACACAACTGAGCGACTTCACTTTCACTTTTCACTTTCATGCATTGGAGAAGGAAATGGCAACCCACTCCAGTGTTCTTGCCTAGAGAATCCCATGGACAGGGGAGCCTGGTGGGCTGGTGTCTATGGGGTCACACAGAGTCAGACACAACTGAAGCGACATAGCAGCAGCAGCAGCAGCAGGTAGCTCAGAGGGTAAAGAATCCTCCTACAATACAGGAGACCTGGGTTTGATCCATGGGTTGGGGGGATCCTCTGGGGAAAGAAATGGCTTAAAAAAAATTTGCTAATGAGAGTTGTGTATATATTTTAAATGATAGCATTGAAATGACTCATGCTAGCCTGAAGAATCCCAGGGACAGGGGAGCCTGGTGGGCTGCCGTCTATGGGGTCTCACAGAGTCGGACACAACTGAAGCGACTTAGCAGCAGCAGCAGCAGCAGCAGGAGGAAAATAACTTATGCTCTGTAGCAAAGAGTATTATCCATATGCTTAATATTGCACAATAACATTGCAATACATAGAAGATGGTTACTATTTGTGCAGAACTGTGGATGTTTTCAAATGGTTGTATACTTGATTGCAATGCCTATTTATGTGCATCTCCATGCCATACCCATGAAGAAACTGAGATAAGAAGTTAGGCTAGTAATTGGCAGAGTATTTCGTCACTCACTGGAGGAACTCCACCTATAATATTGATTAAGCAAATTATCACGTCTACAATGTCTCCTCCTCAGGTTTGTCGGCCAGCTCCTGCTGCTGCTGCTGCTAAGTCACTTCAGTCGTGTCCGACTCTGTGCGACCCATGAGACAGCAGCCCATGAGGCTCCCCTATCCCTGGGATTCTCCAGGCAAGAACACTGGAGTGGGTTGCCATTTCCTTCTCCAGTGCATAAAGTGAAAAGTGAAAGTGAAGTCGCTCAGTCGTGTCTGACTCCTAGCGACCCCATGGACTGCAGCCCACCAGGCTCCTCTGCCCATGGGATTTTCCAGGCAAGAGTACTGGAGTAGGGTGCCATTGCCTTCTCCGTCAGCCAGCTCCAACACTTACTAAACATATAATTAGGCAAGTTACTGAACTTCTATTGGCTTCAGTTTTTCCATCTATATAAAAAAGGAGATCACTGTCCTATATCATAAGGTTCTTGCAACAATTAAGTGAATCACATATATTAACACCTAATCATTTTAAGTTATATCATTAATTTTTTCTACTACCCTTTTTAATATTCACCCAGACAAATTTGAGGTACAATAGGTTTAGGAGAATAACGCTGCACATTGATAAGATTAGATCCTGCAAAAAATGTTCTATACTTCTTATCACTAGACTTATCACTATGTTTCCTATTAATTTTGTGTGAGACTTATTTTCTTGGGCAGGTGTTGGGGAAATACGGAGAGATTCATTGATTCACTCTGCAAATAGTTCATGGGTTTCCTTATGTGCTAACTACTGAGATGAAAGCTGTAGGAAAAAAAAATGACAAGTGAGACACAGACCCTATATTGCAGAAGCTTACTATTAACCAGGCGAGGGCTAAAGAAAAGAGGCAATTAGATTATGACGAGGATGCACATCATATTATGGACATACTCATGAATTTATTCCAGATTACAAGAATTACAAGAGCAGGGGCATTGTCTTGTTCACTGCCAAATCCACTAAGCCAAAGGATGGGTTAGTGGAAGCTTTTTAACTGGGGTGACAAATAGGAGTTATATCAAGAAGAGGATAAAGTTATTCCAGAAAGTATCTGTCAATTGTAGAAATCCTAGAAAAATAGTTTTGAGAAAGTGTGAGTAGTTCACTGTGGCTAGAGTTTAGCTCTAGAGGGGGAGAGTAAAGAAGAGAACAAGGAGATCTTGAGGAGCCTTGCACACCTTCATAAGGAGTCTAGGCTCAATGGGGAAATATGCAAGCTTGTCAACAGAAAATGATAGAGAGATTTACCTGTTAGAAAGAGCAATAGAGCTATAGTATGGACAGTAATTGAGGGAAGTGAAAGAAGAAATGAAAGGAAATGATAAATTAAACATAAATTTTTCTACCATCTTCAAGTAGATCATTTGAGCATATTTATATATCTCTAATTAAGAAGCCCATTATGGCCTGTTCAAGGTTTAATTTTGTTATGAGATTTCATAGTCTAAGAAGCATTAAATATTTAATTACAAAAAAGCAATAGACACATGCTATTCAAAAGCAACACTGTGAAATAAATCACACTTTTTAGAACTCACTAAAAAACTCTCCTGATTACTACTTATTTAAGAAATTGACCTGATAAAGTTTTGGATGGAAGTTTCTGAAAGAAAAATATTTTCCATTTTAGTAGCAAACAGCTGAATTTCACAGGAAATTCCTGTCTGTAAAATATATATATATATGTCTGTAAAAATTACAGTGGCACTAGTTATCAAATATTCTTATTTTTTCATAATTTTGAACATTTATCCAGCTATCCTTGGGTGATGTATGTAGCTATAGTTTAGTAACCATCTTTTATTTCATGCTGCAGACACTGTCCTCAGTGATTTTGGAGCCCAAGAAAATAAAATCTGCCCCTCCTTTCACTTTTCCCTCATCTATTTGCCATGAATTTTGGGGACCAGATGCCATGATCTTGGTTTTTTGAATGTTCAGTTTTAAGCCAGCTTTTTCACTCGCCTCTTTCACATTCATCAACAGGCTCTTTAGTTCCTCTTTGATTTCTGCCATTAGAGTGATATCACCTGCATATCTGAAGTTGTTGATATATCTCCCAGCAATCTTGATTCCAGTTTGTAATTCATCCAGCCTGGCAATTTGCATTAGGTACTCTGAATATAAGTTAAATAAACAGGGTGTGATTATATACAGTTCTGATTTACTCCAATTTTAAACTAGTTTTGAATGAGTTTAAAATTTTAAACCAGTTCTTTGTTTCATGTCTGATCCTAATTGTTGCTTCTTGACATGCATACAGGTTTTTCAGGAGGCAGATAAGGTGATCTGGTATTCCCATCTATTTAAGAATTTTCCACAGTTTGTTGTGATTCACATAGTTAAAGCCTTTAGTGTAGCCAATGAAGTAGAAGTAAATGTTTTTCTGGAATTCTCTTGCTTTTTCTATGACCTAAAGGACGTTGGCAATTTGATCTCTTGTTCTGCCTTTAATCCAGCTTGTACACCTGGAAGTTCTCAGTTAATATACTGCTGAAATCCAACTTGAAGGATTTTGAACCTTTTCTTGCTAGCATGTGAAATGAGCACAACTGGTAGTTTAAACATTCTTTGGCATTGCCCTTCTTTGGGATTGGAATGAAATCTGACCCTTTCTATTCCTGTGGCCATTGCTGAGTTTTCCAAATTTGCTGGCATATTGAGTGCAGCACTTTCATAGCATCATCTTTTAGGATTTGAAATAGCTCAGCTAGAATTCCATCACACCCACTAGATTTGTTCGTAGTAATGTTTCCTAAGGCCCACTTGACTTTACCCTTCAGGATGTCTGGCTCTAGGTGAGTGATCACCCCACAGTGGTGAACTGGGTCATTAAGACTTTGTCTGTATAATCCTTCTGTGTATTCTTGCCACCTCTTCTTAATGTCTTCTGCTGCTGTCAGGTCCTTGGTATTTCTGTCCTTTATTGTACCTATCTTTGCATTAAATGTTCCCTTGGTATCTCCAACTTTCTTGAAGAGATTTCTAGTCTTTCCCATTCTATTATTTTGCTCTATTTATTTGCATTGTTCACTTAAGAATGCTTTCTTATCTCTCCTTGTTATTCTCTGGAACTCTGTATTCAGTTAGGTAAACTTTTCCCTTTCTCCTTTGCCTTACAGATTTTACTAAACGCACACAACATTAGAAGAAAATAGAGATTAAAGAATTACCAAGTTATCACTAATGATATGAAATATGCTCTGTGTTGACATTTAGGAGTTAATGTGATTACATTTTTATTATGTATTTGTCAAGTGGTTAGTAGCTTAATCATACCCATTGTTTATTAAGATATGGAGACACACTGCTGGTAATAGTATAAATTGGGGAGTAATATGGCAATAAAAAATATGGATAATTGGGGTACAGATATTTGATTTCAAGACACTTGAAATCACTTGAAAACACTTATTCTAAAAGTGTCCTCAAAAAAAAGAAATGCAAAAAGGCAAAGTGGTTATCTGAGGAGGCCTTGCTAATACCTGAGAAAAGAAGAGATGCTAAAAACAAAGGATAAAAAGTAAGATATACCCATCTGATTGCAGAGTTCCAAATAATAGCAAGGAGAGAGAAAAAAGTCTTCCTGAATGATCAATGCGAAAAAAAACAGAGGAAAATAATAGAATGGGAAAGACTAGAGATTTCTTCAAGGAAATTAGAGACACCAAGGGAACATTTCATGCAAAGATGAGCACAATAAAGGACAGAAATGGTATGGACCTAACAGAAGCAGAAGATATTAAGAAAAGGTGGGCAAGAATACACAGAGGAACTATACAAAAAAGATCTGCATGACCCAGACAATCACGATGGTATAATCACTCGCCTAGAGCCAGACATACTGGAGTCCAAAGTCAGGCGGGCCTTATGAAGCACCACTATCAACAAAGGTAGTGGAGGTGATGGAATTCCAGATGAACTAGTTCAAGTTCTAAACGATGATGCTGTTAAAGTGCTCTATGTAATATGCCAGCAAATTTGGAAAACTCAGCAGTTTCCAGAGGACTCGAAAAGATCAGTTTTCATTCCAATCTCAAAGAAAGGCAATGCCAAAAAATATTCAAACTACCACACAATTGCACTCATCTCATATGCTGGCAAAGTAATGCTCAAAATTCTCCAAGTGAGGCTTCAACAGTGCATGAACTGAGAACTTTCAGATATTCAAGCTGGATTTAGAAAAGACAGGAACCAGAGATCAAATTGCCAACATCTGTTGGATGATTGAAAAAAGTTCCAGAGAAAACATCTACTTCTGCTTTATTGACTACGCCAATCCCTTTGACTGTGTGGATCACAATAAACTGGAAAATTCTTAAAGAGACGGGAGTACCAGACCACCTGACCTGCCTCCTGAAAAACCCATATGCAGGTCAAGAAGCAACAGTTAGAACTGGACATGGAACAACAGACTAGTTCCAAATTGGGAAAGGAGTACATCAAGGCTGTATATTGTCACCTTGCTTATTTAACTTATATGTAGAGTACATTAAGAGAAATGTCGGGCTGGCTAAAGTACAAGCTGGAATCAAGACTTGTCAGAAGAAATATCAGTAACCTCAGATATTCAGAGGACACTGCCCTTATGGCAGGAAGTGAAGAGGAACTAAAGAGCCTCTTGATGAAAGTGAAAGAGGAGAGTGAAAAAGTGGGCTTGAAACTCAACATTCAAAAAACGAAGATCATGGCATCTGGTCCCATCACTTCATGGCAAATAAATGGGGACACGATGGAAACAGTTCTTTTTTTGGGAAGTGGGGCTCGAAAGCCCACCAATCACTGCAGATGGTGACTGCAGCCATGAAATTAAAAGATGCTTGCTCCTTGGAAGAAAAGCTGTGACAAACCTAGACAGCATATTAAAAAGCTGAGACATTACCGACAAAGGTCCTTCTAATAAAAGCTATGGCTTTTCCAGCAGTCAAGTATGATTATGAGAGTTGGACCAAAAGAAAGCTGAGCACCACAGAATCGATGCTTTTGAATTGTGGTACTGGAGAAAACTCTTGAGCGTCTCTTGGAATGCAAGGAGATAAAACTAGTTAATCCTAAAGGAAATTAATCCATAATATTCATTGGAAGGACTGATACTGAAGCTGAAACTCCAATCCTTTGACCACCTGCTGCAAAGAACTGACTCTTTGAAAAAGACCTTGATGCTGGGAAAGATTGAAGGCAGGAAGAGAAGGGGACAACACAGGATGAGATGGTTGGATGGTATCACTGACTTGATGCATGTAAGTTTGAGTAAGACTTGGGAGTTGGTGATGGACAGGGAAGTCTTGTGTGCTACAGTCCACGGAGTCACAAAGAGTCAGACATGACTGAGTGACTGAACTGAAATGATTCTAAAAGTCTAATAATAAAATTATGGAAAAAATATCTGCAAAGAAGAATGTTCATCCCTCTTTGTATGTGTGTGCATATTTAGAGAGAGATATAAAGTATATATATGGTACCAGGCAGCAATGTAAACACAAATTATACATATGCATACACATATATATGTACATACATACTATATAAAATTTTTCTCATCTGTATTTCTATGTATTTGATATTGATATATATATATATATATATACATATGATACAGAGGTCTGCTATAATGCACACACAAATACTAATAAGTCTTAGGATTTAGAGCTATTTTCCAGTTCTTGTCAGCTGTTCTGTTGTAAAATTTACATTGTAAAAGGCCAATATTTTATGTTCTAAAAGAGAAAAGCATCTGTGGTATTTTAGAGGGGAACACTGACAATCTCTGACTATTCTATTAAGGGCAGGAATTGTCCCTGTGTATCACTACATTTCTGTCAGCAAGTGGTTGGCACCTAGCAGATGGTTAATAATAATGTACTGGATAAATAAGTAAATAAATAAATAGCAAGAAGATGCTTCAAATAAGCATGTACTGTCTGAGAACAATTACCTAGAAACTCAGTCTGTTACGAATGGTAAAAATTAGTTTTTTAAATCTAATTTTAGATAAAATTTAGTTAAATTTTTAGACAAAAATTTTTAGATAAATGTTTACTTTTATCTGACAGCTCTTTAATCTATTTTTTTAAACCAATGAATATAGTCCTCAGATTTTGATTCTCCACACATGGAGTAGCTTCTGATTAGTCTTGAAACTCCCTGTTGCTAGTTGAAATATGGGAGAAACTAGAGCCAGCCAATAATCCGGCTGAAAAAATAAGAGAAAAGCCACACACCTGGGGTCAATAACCCACTCTATTTCATAAAGCCATTCTTATTTCCACACTGAAGTGCTTTGGGTAGGTGAAAATGGCAAGACTGATTAGTTCAGGTAACCAAGGTCACAGGAGGGGTTCACTTTACAATTAGATCCACTTGGAGAACTCAGCAATGTATCCTGCTGAGAGACTTAAATCTCCAACTTGTTGATGATCTGAGTGAACTGATTGATAATGTGTGTTGTCGAATCCTGCATCTCTGCCTCCAGGAGAGCTCAACCTATCAAAATCAACTGTTCTTCTCAGATCATTAAAATAAGTAAATAAATAAAGAGCACAAAATCAAATGTAATCAGAATCAATTACTCAGGTTTTTTATTATTATTTTGTAGTTCTGGATAATAGTAATTTCTAAAAGATAATTGTCTTGAATGTAAAAATAATATACTTTTTCAAAGTGATATACCCTTATACTTTAGACACTGAAACTTAGTTTTGACTAATTCAATTATGATTAAAGATCAATGTGAAAAGGTTTTGTTCTATTACTAATAGTTCACTCATTTGTATGCAGTTAACATTGATATTGAATAAAGGAGACATATACATACACAGACACCCACATGCACAAACACACCTACAAAGAAAAGCCTAGCAATTGCACCCCACTCCAGTACTCTTGCCTGGAAAATCCCATGGACGGAGGAGCCTGGTAAGCTGCAGTCCATGGGGCCGCTAAGAGTCGGACACGACTGAGCAACTTTACTTTCACTTTTCACTTTCATGCATTGGAGAAGGAAATGGCAACCCAGTGTTCTTCCCTGGAGAATCCCAGGGACGGGGCAGCCTGGTGGGCTGCCATCTATGGGGTCACACAGAGTCGGACACGACTGAGGTGACTTAGCAGCAGTAGCAGCACACATATCTAATTGGCTGAAAAGTAACAAATAGCTTGAAAATTTCTATAGACTTACCACAGTCTAGTCTGTTATAAGAAAGCTGAGTTGAGACAAAAATCAAAATCTTGTCAGTTTATTATCAATTCTGAGAAATGGGAGGAAACACTAATTTCTTAAACTTAGAGTTGCATCTGTAACAGAGTTCACAACCAAGAGCTCAGACTTTTGGGGAGAAGTGAGAAATCTCCTTGAGAAGGAAACAGGTACTTAGGAACCAAAGAGGCAAGTGTTAAATCAGAGAACAGTTTAGATGGATCTGCATAATTACTTTCCTTGGCTGGCACTTAAAAGCATATTTTGAGTAGTGCATATACTGAATAATTGCATTCAGATCCTATCCCATACACTGTCACCTTGCCTTGCAAGCCCCTATCCCTCTGTTTCAGAATACCCATTTCCTTAGTTAGGTACAACTGCCTTGTTTTAGTATAATTCTGGGTTATCCCACTGCAGCTCTTCTTTTGGGCTTCATACATAGCCTTAAACTTTTAGTTAGTTTCCTTATTTTGGTTCTTACATACATCTTTTCTCTTGTTATACATCCCTTTAGTCTTACAGGCCTCTTTGGTCAGGTGGGGAAGCCCTGGGATGCAGCAAAAGAGGTTGGCTTTCAGAAGGTAGTTGTTTTTACATAGAGTTCTCCCTGTATCCTGTGAGCCTGGATGCTGGAAAGACTTGGTTCAGTCTTTGACACTAAGCTAAGCACAATTTAGTCAACAACTTTGAAGCATTTTATAATAGTGAAATGTCATTCCTTTAGATGATGGAGCACATTCCACATAGTTCAAATAGATGGTGAGCTCTTTAAGTCCAGGCATGCTGTCTTATCACTTATCACAGTCCTTAATATACTGTAGGAACTCAGTGAATGCCAAATGAAAGAGTCAAAGAAGAAAAGCCAAACAAATCTTACCTTTTAAATAAGTTCATTCTTTCAAACTCTTTAGGTACCATACGGATGAAATGTTTAGTCAATTTTTATGTGGCTTTTAAAAAATTCAACTATTATCAAAGTCCTTTTTGTTATTTCTCTTTGGACTCACAGAGTAGCACCGAGAAATTACATGTTGAAATTAATTTTAAAATTTAAACTCAAGTTTCCAATATTCCAGATTTTCCCAAGGCTAATAAAAACTTAGTTTATTTTTCTTTTTACAAAAATGTACCGCACCCACATTTTTATCATTGGCTTTATTTTTCTTATTTATAGCTTTTCTTTCAAGAAGTAGTAAATGCCAAAGTTTTCCAGATCTACTTCAAACCAATTCTTCATTCCACCATAATATTATCCCATCCAGTTGACAGTCTCAAATATTTTTATGTAGGTTTTTTTTTTCTATTTGACATTTCAGCAATAATCTTGAGAAAAATTCTAAAAACTTTTCTCTGTTTTGAATATTATGGATAACTGATCTTAATTGTGACATTTTATTAGCTGTGTATCCATTTCCTTAAAATGTTATCTTCTGGTTTGCTTTCCAGTTTGACAGTTGATAGGTAACAAAACCTTTTGATCAGCATTTTTCTGAAAACTTATAAAAAAGTCAGAGACTTGGTGTCAAGCTCTCTCAGATTTATTTAATCATGATGAGTGGAAAGGAAGATATATTTTGATTAGACTGGCTAACCCGATCAATAAAGACCTTGAACTTGTGTAAGTTACTATTGGCTATTCCCAATAATGGTGATAACCTAAAAGTGAACCTTCAAACCATTAGCACAAAATGAACAACAGATAACCTGGAAAATGAGCTTTTCCCCCTACAAGTATTATTTCAAGTTTGTATACCTACATTGGTATTCTAGATATTCATATTATTCTATCCTTGCTGTTGTCCCTGTTGCTTTTTCCTTTTAAAAATATTTTCTCCAGCTTATCTTTTACATAACTTTATTCCCCAAGTTCCATTAAGAGCACAAATCAGGGAAATCATAGATGGAATAGCCGGCAAGGTATGCCGTTGCAGCTTACCATTTCTGCAGATCCCAATTTTGACAAAGTACTTGAAGTTCAAAAGGCAGAGAAGGTCAAGGTGAAGGTGTACTACTTCAAAATCCTCAAGATCCATTGGATATAAAACTTAAACAAACAAGAAATTACTTTCATTGATTAAATGTAGATTGAATTAGGAGGAAAAAATGACAGGCACTACTAAGGTTATGTCCCCCACTCATTGTTTAACTCAGCATGACTGATTCAATCTGCTGAGCCCCAAGGAAGGCCAAAGATGTCACTCATGGACTCCACACAATGCAGGAGCCTTAGAAGAGCAAAATCGAAAAGTTGCACTTTATCCACTCACAGCCTGGAGCCACTGTTCTCATTCGGTCTTATGTTAGCAGAACAATGAGCTGCAGCAGGCATTGGGCTGCTCCGCATAATAATTATAGGTATCCCACAGGCAAAGCTGCTGTTGCTTTTAAGACTTGACAGAATGTGTCTTGTAGGCATGACCTAGCAGATGGGGACTGTTTCCTTTCATCTTTCACCAAAAGCCACCTAGGTGAAATATATAAAGCATCTTGATAAGGGATATATTTTCTCCTATAGGGGTAGTTTGATTACTATAAGCTGCTCTTCTTGTTCATTCACCTTAAAAATAATTGCCACTCTTGTGGTAGAAGAAGTCAAGTGTAGCCACAGAGACTGGGATAGACCTTTTGCTCCATCCTGCTAATTTGTGTCACCTACTGCACTGCCTTATGTATTGATGGTAGAAAAAAAAAAAAATTGAAGCAGAAAATTAAGTCTGAAAGGATTTTTTGTCCTGCTGTCACTTTGTACAACATTTAGTTCAGTTGACATGACACTGTGCCTTTTGTTACATAAAACTGTCACATTGTCCCCTTCTGGTTAGCTGCAGTTGCTGCCCAGATCAATAATAACTGTCAAAACTGTCAAATAATGAAAGGATCCTATGATATGTTGGCTACAATGAATGATATTTTTGGCTATCTTTTAAAATGTTACCCAATTAGTTTCAAACACATATTAGAAGTAAAGAAACAAGATGAGCTTCGTAAATGGTATCACAAACTTGAAAATGAGGACTCACTTATGTATATTCGTTGTATATTACTTGACACACTTTTAATTTTTTTAAAAGTCAGTTTTAGATAGATCATTTTTATATAATGAGAAGTTTAATTCCTAAGCAAAAAAGTAACTCAAAAACCCCAAGCTTCTATCATTTTCCTGTATGTGTAATGGTAGTATTTAGTTATTAGGGGGATAATTTACTCCAGATCTACATACCTATGGAGAAGCTCCTAAAGTATGGTTTGATCGTGGGAGGAAGTTTTCTCTTTGCTGTCATTGTTTTCTATCCAGGTTGCTCAGTTATTGCCCTCTTATAGCATTTGTAAGTAGGAAATCAAGCCACAGACAGATGTAGCAGAATCGATGATCTTAAATATTCCTGGTCAGTCCCTCCAATTGAAAACCACTGGGGAAAGCTCAAGAGTGGTTCCTTAGAAACTTTGTGTGAACTAAAAATTGTATTTTGTATTTTAGTTAAACTCATCTCACTATACTTTAGTCTACTCAGAACTAACATCTTTATGTCTTTGTGTTTTTAGTCTCTAACCAAGAACCACCCTCCAGGGTGGTTTTTAGTCTCTAACCAAGAACCACCCTCTAACCCCTGAACCACCTGTTTCAAGCTTTTCCATAATTTGTGTTAGTCTTGAGTTCAGCATACTCTCAGTGACTCTCTTTGCATCTAACCATACTTCACACCCTCAGTTTTTCAAACTGTCAGAAATATTCAGAATTAATTTCTCTCTCTTACATGTGATGCAACTTAAGGTCTGTGATACCTATATAGGTTTACCTTGAATCTCTGCTTCTATGGCTTACAGAAATCTAACGTGCCCTCTGTGTCTACACAGAGTGCTGTGAACTCCCACACAAGCTTATCATTGATGTGGCTCAAATGTAAAACTAAACACCTGAGTTCTCCAAAGAATTTATTGCTATATAGAAACATTAAGTATCTGGGTAGACTTTATTTGATATATTTTTGATCAAAGGTGATGATATTAAACATTTTCTAATGCCTTTCATATATATTCTCTCATACTGAGTTAGCATTGTCAGTGGTGTTTGTAATTTCCTCCGTTCTGTCTCATCCCAACAAAAATTAGAAGTGGTGGATGGACCAGTGTTACAGCTCCGTGTTACAGCTCAGTTTTATTTAGAAAGGAAAGGAAAATACATCCTCGAGGCATGAGGGCAGGCTAACCCAAAAGACGGAAGAGAAGAGAAGCCTCTGGCCCACTTTTGGCTCCTATTTTTATGTCCCAGCCCTCACACCCCCGTCCCGAGCCAGTTCAGTTCTGTCGCTCAGTTGTGTCCGACTCTTTGCAACCCCATGAATCGCAGCACGCCAGGCCTCCCTGTCCATCACCAACTCCCAGAGTTCACTCAAACACTCGTCCATCGACTCGGTGATGCCATCCAGCCATCTCATCCTCTGTTGTCCCCTTCTCCTCTTGCCCTCAATCGCTCCCAGCATCAGAGTCTTTTCCAATGAGTCAACTCTTCGCATGAGGTGGCCAAAGTATTGGAGTTTCAGCTTTAGCATCATTCCTTCCAAAGAACACCCAAGGCTGATCCCCTTTAGAATGGACTGGTTGGATCTCCTTGCAGTCCAAGGGACTCTCAAGAGTCTTCTCCAACACCACAGTTCAAAAGCATCAATTCTTCAGTGCTCAGCTTTCTTCACAGTCCAACTCTTACACCCATACATGACTACTGGAAAAACCATAGCCTTGACTAGACGGACCTTTGTTGGCAAAGTAATGTCTCTGCTTTTTACTATGCTATCTAGGTTGGTTATAACTTTCCTTCCAAGGAGTAAGGGTCTTTTAATTTCATGGCTGCAGTCACCATCTGCAGTGATTTTGGAGCCCAGAAAAATAAAGTCTGACACTGTTTCTACTGTTTCCCCATCTATTTCCCATGAAGTGATGGGACCAAATGCCATGATCTTCGTTTTCTGAATGTTGAGCTTTAAGCCAACTTTTTCACTCTCCTCTTTCACTCTCATCAAGAGGCTTTTTAGTTCCTCTTCACTTTCTGCCATAAGGGTGGTGTCATCTGCATATCTGATGTTATTGATATTTCTCCCAGCAATCTTGATTCCAGCTTGTGCTTCTTCCAGCCCAGCGTTTCTCATGATGTACTCTGCATGTAAGTTAAATAAGCAGTGTGACAATATACAGCCTTGATGTACTCCTTTTCCTGCCCTATGTAAATTGGGCTAGCCAGGAGGGCTGTTTGTTTTACCTGAGGTTCTCACTCTGGTCCTTGGACCTTCTTTTGTTCTATTTTCTTTGTCTTTTAGCCACCACCATTCTGGACTCTATTTCCTATTCTAACTAACTAACAGTATCATAGACTCCTGCACAGAAAGGTAACAAGAATGCATTTCCACTATTTACTATTTAGCCCTAAGTATTCCAAAGCTGTGCCATTTTTGGCATTTTAATAAAAATTATTTAAATTAAAAAAATAGAAGTGGCTACTATCTTTCATATATGAATTTTAGTAATGGGCTTAGAGAAAATATATCTCTCATTGATGCATTAAATCAATACCTATTCTATAAAATTCTACAAGGCTTCATAAGTACTTACCAGAAAACAAACAAAAATGATATTGGGTATAAGAATAGATAGTCAAATTTACCAAAAACATTTAAAGCAACCCTTTATATTCATCTGTATGCTTTTGAATATAGTCATATTAGTAAAAATAATAATACATAAAATTAAAGATTTGCTTTATTTTAAAATAATGCTCTGACAAAATTCCTCTGCATTATAAATCATAAACGTGTCAATATCCAATTCCATCTAAATTTGTTTTTATAGTAATCTGTATCAGTAAAAGTCTTAGCTTGAATCTAGAGCTCAGGCATTTGTAGCTTAGTCTGCAGTTTGCTGGGTTATGCTCACTAAAGTTCTATTTTATGATTGATTGGGGACATTTATGAGTAATAATTTATCATGAAAGCATAGCTAAAGTTGAACTCATGGACAATGCATTATTATTGAAGAGGTTACATGATTTAGAGATTAAAAGCATCTGTTTCTGATTTCTTTCTGGCTCAGCTTTATTGAAATTGTCTAAGTCTTAGGATCAGAAAATACAAGAGAGTAGCAAGGGAAAACTAAGAGTTAATTCAGTGTTATAAACAAAGCAGTGGCAGCATATATGTCAGGGGCTGCAGCAGAATATGAACAAAATTATACTAAAAGCAAAACATACCTGATTTTGTTGGAAACAGATAAAACTGTGTTTATTTTATTTTATTTTTATTTTCATAATGAATTTTATTTATTTATTTATTTTTTAACTTTACAATATTGTATTGGTTTTGCCGTATATCAACATGAATCCACCACACGTATACACATGTTCCCCATCCTGAACCCTCCTCCCTCCTCCCTCCCCATACCATCCCTCTGTTTTTTTGGGGGGAGAGGAGCTGGGGCTGGTGCACTGGGACAACCCAGAGGGATCAAAGAAGTAAGTAAGCAAAGGATAGCACACATTGCAATGTCACTTATTTAGAGCAGCCACCACTATAGACTCCAAAGAAACTAAAATAAATTAAGAAAATATTACTATTTACTTCATGTCAACATATTCAACAGTTAAGATGAAATGGATATATTCTTTAAAAATAAGCTATCAAAACTGACTCAAGAAAAAGTTGAAGACACAAATAGCCTTACATGCATTAAGCATGTTTGACTCTAGAACAATGGTGGTGTTAAGTGCCCATCAACACCCTGGGCAATGGAACATCTGCATATACCTTTGTAGTCTGCCCTCCATATCCAAGTTTCCACATCTGAGGATTCAACCAACAGCAGATCATGCAGTTCTGTTGCTCATATTTATTGAAAAAACTCCAAGTATGTATGGGCCCATACTGTTAAAGCACATTGTTCAAGAGCCAATTGTAAATTAAAATCGTAATTAAAAGCTTTCAGAAAAGAAATCTAAAGGCTTCAACAGCTTCACTGGTGAATTCTATCAAATATTTAACATAGAAATAATAGTAATTGTCTAGGTTCGATGCAGGATACAGGATGCTTGGAGCTGGTGCACTGGGATGACCCAGAGGGATGGTATGGGGAAGGAGGTGGGAGGGGGGTTCAGGATTGGGAACACGTGTACACCCGAGTCGGATTCATGTTGATGTATGGCAAAACCAATACAATATTGTAAAGTAATTAGCCTCTAATTAAAATAAATAAATTTAAATTTAAAAAAAGAAATAATAGCAATCATGCACAATTGCTTTTGCAAGAAAAAGGAAGGGTATTTCTCAAATATTTTATGAGCCTGAACTATTCCAACACACAAAAAAAGCAAAAAATATAATGAAAAAATAAATTACAGGGCAATATTCTTGCATAATGCAAGTAGTCAGAGCAATTTGGCAAATAAATATGTACATATTTGTGTATATATATATATATGAATATACTACTTCATCACTAAGGGGAATGTATTCCAAGAATGTAAGATTGAGATTCAAAAATCAGTTAATGGAAATCAATGCATTAGCAGAATAAAGGGGGAAAGGGTATGATCATATTTTAGATATAGCAAAAATATTTGAAATGAATCAACATCCATTCACAAGAAAACTCTCAAACCAGTAGAAAAAGAACTCACTGAACCTGTAAAGAAATCCATGAAAATTTACATTAACATCATATTTGATGTCAAAATAAAGAATGCTTTTCTTTTAACACTTGGAACAAGGCAAAGGTTTTTATTCTTCTTCCTTCTATTCAAACTTATACCAAAGTTCCCCAGCCAGTTAAGTAGGACAAGTAAAGAAAATAAGTATATAAATTTGAAAGAAAGAAGTAAAATTCTCTAAATTCACTGATAACATGATTGTGTATGTGGAAAATCCTAAGGAATCTAATAAAATGATCTACTAGAACTTATTACTGGATTTATTTTGATGATACATTGTACCTTCCTTTTGGGGGGAGAAAATGTTTGTTTGTTTGTTTTATAATGCAGTTGATTTATGTTTTGTGGGAAAATATTTTATTTCTACTTTTTCTTTATATTAAAGAATAGGAAATATATTTTATTGGTGTTGGCAATGAAAGCATAGACTTCAGTGAGAACCCATCATTTGTATCTGTTCTGACATTTTGGAACATTCCCTCAACATTTGAAAAAATGTCTCTGTATTTAAAAATCCTTCATTATTCATGTAGAGTAAAAAGAATCACTGTATTTACAGACTTCATTGTCATTTGATATTTTCACCTGCCAGATGAATCAGAAGAAGACTTTGATTTAAAATATATATATATATTGAGCCGTTAAGCAGAGAATGAGGTATCCATCTCTTGACACTGGTTACAGCAGATATTAGGTAAAGAAAAGCTGTGGAAGCTTCCAGACACTACCTAAGGCAGAATGGTTTTGGTGCTAAAGGCAGTAACAGATTTCTGGTTCTGACAGATGCTTCATGTGTGATTGGTGGGAGTTTCACCAGAATTAACAGATAAGATCTGAAATATGATGGAAGTTTGGACTGGCTTTGAGTCACTGACTTTATTACTTACCTAAACCATGCACCTTGCAGTGCGGCCTGCAGCTCCAACCCATCTGCCACACCTCTCTGGGAGCATCAGATCTCATTTCACTCTGCACGTTAGCATTAGATGCATGAAAACTCGAAAGCTGACCTTTGTTTCTTTCTTCCCTGCTTTTATGCTGTATACCCCTGCCAAGAGGTAGTAAGCATATAACCTCTTGCTATGGCCCAATTGATGAGTGTAGGGTAAATATAAATGAATTGGAAGGAGCAATACACATTCGTTTAAGGACTGAAAATTAGCCTTGCCTGTTCACATATTTATATATTTGTTCCACATAAGCAAATTACACACCCTTTTCCCAGCATCCATAAAATACAAATATTTATTTTAAAACAACTCCCCAAACCATAAGTGAGTATAAAGAAATAAATTGCTTAAACCATATTTTCTATGTGTAGGAAAGATAATACAGAAAATTAATTTTTCTGTCTCAATTGCTTAGTAATTTAAAAACATCAAATAACTCTTGGATCACAGCCCAAAATAAACTGATTACAGACTCTTAAAAAATCACTAACAATGAGAATTCTAAGTTTCTAAGTTGTAGCCAAAACAATATCCTTTATAATAGAAAATTTCTCCATTTTGGGGAGCACTCCAAGTCTCAGTTGGACTTCAATATATTTTTTGGAAGCTTTTAATCATGTGGTTTCTTCTTTAAAGGAAATTAATCTCCATTTATATTTGTGGAAATCCTAATTCCAAAAGTTACCTCCTGTGTTCATAAAGGTCTAACATTAGGATATAAATTGGCTTTTCCACATTATTGTCTCAGAGCTGGCCATGAGCATGCTCTGTCACTCTGCTGCTCGCAGCTGTAATTAAATAATAGTGAAAGGCAAGTCCCCATAATCCTGAATTTCCCTGAAGTAATCAAATTCTGTATTTTTATCACATAATGAATAACCTTTTCCATGTATTCAGTTTTTCTCTGGGAAATGTTTTGCTCTGCCGAAACATTTGCTCTGCCAAACTGTCGAAGCACAGATTACAGGAACACTGAGAAACCACTTCTCTTACGTCCAAAAGCAGTTCCTAATGGCTGAATGGGTTCTGTGAACAAATGACTTGTGATCAAATATGTACGTTTACCAACACTTTTTTTAACCCCTTGAATATTCCCTATGCATCGTAAACTGAGTTTCTTTTCAGTAAAATGATCCAGAAACCGATCCAAGTTAATGGCAGACCTCACATGGACTTTGTGCTGGTGTGCAACCTGCATCAGAGGCCACCTTGAAGCTGTCCAGCTAGTCCTTGCTGCTCCTCCCTGACTCAAGAAAGATGTGTTCTTGGTCTTTTCAGCCAAATTCCTTGTGAAGGTGTAACTGGTTCTGGGATCCAGGCTTAGGCATCCTTCTAACTGCCACTGCAGAGTGGAGAGAAGACCAATCTGGTTTTTGAAAACAAGAAATGTGGCTTCCTTATACTAATATAGCATAAGCAACATGAGATGTTGCACAGACAATTTCAAGGAGTAAATTTTAGTTTTATGGATTATTCTTTGGAAATTTTAATTCTCCTACTGGAATTTTAGAAACTAGTATTCTTTATAGGGGGCATTGTGACAGACACTAGAAAAGCAAAAATACAAATTTTTGAGTTAGGAGAGACTTACCTTTGAGATTTATTTTCAAAAATATCTTCTTCTGATGGATCTTTCAAATTTTATGAAATACAGTGCATGCACCTGAGTCAGTATGGACACTCCAGGTCAGCAAACATGACACAAGCAATGTTACAGAGATCCTACATATCAGAGGAGAAAGATTATTGCTCTATCAATCCTAAAGTGTTTAAATAAAAAGTAATGCTAACCATCAAAGTTTGTGAGTCACCTTCCCAGTGGCTCTACAGAATGGCTAATGGCAACCTCCTCCAAAAGGACTTATGCCATATACCACACCTCCAGTAACTGCTGCAGACAGAGTGCCTGTCCCCACGGCTGGTTACTGCCGACCCGTGCCTCCATAGGAGACTCTCAAACACACAGAGGCAGGTCTGGCTCAATCTCTTGTGGGGGTCATTGCTCCTTTCCCTGGGTCCTGGTGTGCACAAAGTTTTGTTTGCACCCTCTGAGCACCTATGGTGGATATGAGATTTGATTTTAAATGTGATTGCACCTTCATACCATCTTGTTGTGGCTTCTCCTTTGCCCTTGGTCATGGGGTATCTTTTTTGGTGGATTCCAACATTCTCCTCTTGATGATTGTTCAGCAGCTAGTTTCAATTTTGGTGTTCTCACAGGAGAAGATGAGCACACATCTTTCATCCTTCTACTCCTCCATCTTGAAAATATTCTTGGACAGCAAGGATATCCAACCAGTTAATCCTAAAAGAAATCAACCCTGAATATTCATTGGAAGGACTGATGCTGAAGCTGGAGCTCCAATAGTTTGGCCCCCTGACGTGAAGAGCTGACTCATTGGAAAAGACCCTGATGCTGGAAAAGATTGAAGACAAAAGAAGGGAACTACGGGGAACGACTTGGTTGGATCGCATTATTGACTCAATGGACATGAGTTTGAGCAAACTCAAGGAGATGGTGAAGGACAGAGAAGCCTGGTGTGCTGTAGTCCATGGGGTAGCAAAGAGTCAGACACAACTGAGAGACTGAGCAACAAAGGCCCCTTATTTTGTGGGCTACAGGAGTAGCCCATGGAGCATTCATGCTGAGTGCAGGAATCTGTCACTCTGGACTTTCCAACTTTCACTCATGTTTCTGGTTCCATGACCTTGAATATGCACTGGTATCTTTTTCACTCAGTTCTAACATATATCAGTGACATAAGGGACAGAGTCCCTGGAGAAGGAAATGGCAACCCCCTCCAGTATTCTTGTCTGAAGGATCCCATGGACAGAGGAGCCTGGTGGGCTACAGTCCTTGGGGTCTCAAAAGAGTTGGACCCCATTGAGAGACTAACAAACAAGGGACAGAGTTGACCGTATAACCTTTTCTACTGTAGTTTCTAGTTTCAAGATCACACTGCCCCTGAATTTTTTTCTTAACTGCCTTTTGAAATTCATCAGGTCATAGCCTTGTTAAAATTCTTCAGGTTTAGTTTTAGTTTTCCTTACAGTCTGATGGATTCACTCACTCCTCACATTAGCAGGCTCTACTAAGGAGAATGAGGTGGGTGGGGTGGGGGGATTGAGGGAGTGTGAAAAGGAAAGCTCGAAGGTGAAAGATCCCTGGCATCTGTGTATTGGTTGTTAGTTACACTTTGAGTCTGCTTCAGTTTGCTTAGTAATATTCATTGATCTAAAGTTTGCCATAAAATTTTCTAGTGGGGTAATGTTTTATAGGTTTACTTATCAGAAAATTCACAGACTTAATGCAAGAAAAAATTGCTTAATTCTACCAGGTAGAAAATTGTATAATTCTACCATTATGCTTGGTTAAATAGAATGAAACAAAAAGTATAGGAAGGTTGAGAATCATTTCAGTCTTACATAAGCACAAACTTTCTATCTCAAATAAGTGATGAAATAACCCCCCAAAAGACAATACCTATATATTTCTGTGTTTTAAATAAGAATCCTATTTTATGTCAGTTCTGCTATGAACTAATGTCACTTATGACAAAATGTTTCCAAGACATTATTACATTGACAAGGAAAATGGGTCACAGACTAGGTCTTTTTCCTTGATACAGCAATTGTGTTTGAAATGTACTAAAATTCTCTTGGTCTGGGTTTTTATTTAGGATTGCTTTTCTTTCTGATTACCAAATGGAATTATGAATTTTCTAGAACAGAATATGTATCTATCCTATACACAGCTGGATCTTCTGTGCTTGCTCTATAGGCTGCAGAACAGTAAGAATCTTGACACACTATAAAATACATTTTTATATCCAGTCTCGTTTTCCAACTGAACCAATCAACTTCCCTTGGTCGTTAATTTCTAAATGAGAACAGCTTGTATAGCACTGGGTTTAATAATCCTGGCCTGAAACTACCCTATAACCTAATTCTCTACAACAGAAGTTTCTAAAACCCGAATGCTTAAGCTACTAGAGCACTCCATGTGAGGAAATGCATCTGGTCAGTAGCAAGTTTCCAATGAACTCAATTTGATCTCAGCAGGTTTTTCTGGTGGTCTTTGAAGGGAATTAGATATTAATTATAATATGACATTGTGTGACTTTTTATACTATCTAAATTTATATGAAAGATTTCCTTTTCCATACATATGGTTGTATCTTTTTAAGTTTTACTGCTGCACAGGATATTAATTACTACAATTCATCAACCATTTCCCCTGCTGTGTTTATCTATTCCCGGGCTCATACCACAACTTAATAGTCAATACTTGTAATATAGTTTGAAAAGTTTTAACTATCCTTATCAAAAAAAAAAAAAAAGTCTCATCAGTTTTTCCCTTTTATCCTTCCACATGAAGCTTGTTAAATTTTAAGCAAAGTTCTTTTTTGATTTTGATTCAGGTTGTACTAAATTTAGATAAATTTGGAGAAAATAGTTTGATAATGGTAAATCTTTCTATCTAGGAACCAATTTATATTTTTATAATTCTATTTATGTATTTAGGGATGGGCTTGGGAAGGAGAAAGCTCTCAATAACATCTCTTTCAAGACTGAGTAAAGGTGTAGAGAAGAGGAAATAAAGAAAAATATAAAGGTTGCACAATGTGTTTTTAAAATGAGATTCCTTAAAAAACTGGAAATAGAAATGTCTTATGATCCAGCAGTCCCACTGCTGGGCATACACACTGAGGAAACCAGAAGGGAAAGAGACACGTGTACCCCATGGTCATTGCAGCACTGTTTATAATAGCCAGGACATGGAAGCAACCTAGATGTCCATCAGCAGATGAATGGATAAGAAAGCTGTGGTACATATACACAATGGAGTATTACTCAGCCATTAAAAATAATTCATTTGAATCAGTTCTAATGAGGTGGATGAAACTGGAGCCTATTATACAGAGTGAAGTAAGCCAGAAGGAAAAACACCAATACAGTATACTAACGCATATATATGGAATTTAGAAAGATGATAACAATAACCCTGTGTACGAGACAGCAAAAGAGACACTGATGTATGGAACAATCTTATGGACTCTGTGGGAGAGGGAGAGGGTGGGAAGATTTGGGAGAATTGCATTGAAACATGTAAAATATCATGTATGAAACGAGAAACCAGTCCAGGTTCAATGCACGATACTGGATGCTTGGGGCTGGTGCACGGGGACGACCCAGAGGGATGGTATGGGAGGGAGGAGGGAGGAGGGTTCAGGATGGGGAGCACATGTATACCTGTGATGGATTCATTTTGATATTTGGCAAAACTAATACAATTATGTAAAGTTTAAAAATAAAATAAAGTTATATAAAAAAAATAAAATAAAATAAAATAAACTGCATATTTATTTCTTAAGGGTCCATTTGTATAAGCCACACATATTTTGGATAAATATATATAGAGATAGGTGAATTTTACTAATTTACTAATTACAATAAGCTAATTATAATTTAAGAGTAGTAAAATAAATAAGGAAATTTTAGATTATTTACTTGTAGGTTTTAAATTTCAGAAATTTTTAAAATATTAGAGTATTTTGTATAATAAAGAACCATAAACTATTTTATATCATAGCATATTATGATTTTAATAACAATAATATTTTATAACAAAATTTAATCATTTGGTTTATTCTATTTTTATTTTTCATTCAAGTCTAAAGATAGTTTTACTTTCTCCAATTACATGTAGACATCTATTAAAACAATAATGCATTTCACCTCATTCAGTTTTTAATATTTAAAATCATTTACTGATTTTTAAATATTGAAGCATTTCTACATTCTTGACCTAAGATAAACTGCATTTGGTTATTATAGTTCATTATTTTATGCAATGATAAATATTAGTTACTATATTTTATTTGTGAAATTTGTACTGATATTCATAATTTGCATTACTCTTTAAAATATCATACTTACCTCTACAGATTGCCAGCCAGTCAAAAAGTCAAAAGATAGTTCCATCTGTTTTCCTGGATGAGTAATATTTCAATAATAATAGAATTATATCTTTTTTTCCAAAGTTTGCTAAAACTCACCAGTAAAATATATTTGTCCTGGCACCCTTGTAAGATGTATACACTTGACTGTTCTTTCAATATCGTCAAAAAGACAGACACAATCATTTTCTCCCTATTTTTTCAAGAAATTTTGATCACTCAGTTTTTTGGAAAGAGACAGTCTAGTTTGATGACTGTCAAATTGGACACCTCTGGAGGATATTTGAAAATGTGTACAGGTGTTTTTAACTTTTATAATGATTAAGTAGACCCACTAGATATTAATGATGGATTGCAAGTATGATGAACACCATCCAATACATAGAAAAGTCTTAAAACACACACATATACACAAAAGCCCCAACAATTATCACACTCCAAATTGCACGTTTTGAGAAATATAGTCCTATATTAATGCAAATTCATTGTTGTAGTGTTTCACACATTATTTTATACATTTAACTATGCAAGTTTTATTTTTTATTCTTTATATGTATCATTTTTAATGTTTTTGTTTTGATTCTTCAAAAATCTCTTTCAAAACTTACAAAAGGTTTGTTAATGGCATTTGTACTTTTGAAATCATTCCTAGGTGTTCATTGGAAGGACTGATGTTGAAGCTGAAACTCCAATATTTTGGCCACCTGATGCGAAGAGCTGACTCATTTGAAAAGACCCTGATGCTGGGAAAGATTGCGGGCAGGAGGAGAAGAGAATAACAGAGGGTGAGATGGTTGGATGGCATCACCAACTTGATGGACATGGATTTGAGTGAACTCCGGGAGTTGGTGATGGACAGGGAGGCCTGGCATGCTGCAATTCATGGGGTCGCAAAGAGTCGGACACGACTGAGTGACTGAACTGAACTGAACTGAAACAGCTTTTGGTTAATATCCTAGTTCTTCCTCCACTCTACTAGCAATTTTTACTTTGGAATAACAAACACATGATATCAATATCAAAACTAGGACACTGACGTAGATATTACCTGGTAACTTTAGTCCCATATCACCAGCTTTATATGTACTCATTTGAGTGTGTGTTGGTGTGTGTGTATGTGTATTTAGTTCTATGCACTGTTATCATATATGTACATTTGTGTGACTACCACTGTAGTCAAGATATAGAACAGTTCCATCATAAGTAGCTACAATCACCCCTATCCCTCCATTCATTCCAAACTACTGGCAACCATTAAGCTATTTTCTATCTTTATTCTTTTGTCATTTCAAGGTTGCCACATAAATGAAATTATTTACGTGATTTACAGTTGATTCTTTAACAACATGGATTTGAACTGCATGAACCCCCACCCATAACACAGACTTTTTTTTCAGTAATAAATACAACAGTATTATACCATCTGAAGCTAGTGGAATCCACAGATAAGGAACCTTTATACAGAAGCTCAGATATGGAGAAACTGGTGCATAGGGAGGTCTGACTATAAGTTATATGTGGATTTTCCAATGGGTAGAAAAACAAGCCTGTTTTATTCAAGGGTCAACTCTATTTGTATTGGTTTTTTGGTATATCATTCATGTGGTATTGGCCTTATTTTTCATTCAGCAAAATTCCCTTGAAATCTATGAAAGTTGTTCTATCAATAGTTCATTCCTTTATATCGCTAAATAGTATATTTCATGATAGGAATGTATATAATTTTGTTTAACCATTCACATATTGATGGAATTGATGGTTTAAAGTTTTTACTATATGAATAAAGCCACTCTGAATATTCATGTGCAGATTTCTGTGTTGTCTTATCTTTGAGATAAATGATTAAGTGTGCAATTTCTGGGTGGTATCATAAGGAAGTGTATATAAATAAGGAACTATAATATTCTTTCCAAAACTGGATATAACATTTTTCATTCCTACCAGTGATATTTAAGTGATTCATTTTTTCCTGCCTTCTTGATAGCATTTGATGCTGTCATTATTGTTTGCCTTAATACTCTCTATCTTTTAGAGAGTTTTGGTCTACAGCAACATTGAGTGGGTTTTACAAAGATTTTTCATACACACTGTTCTGCCCAGGCACAGCCTCCCCTATTATCAATATCCCTCACCAGAATGGTACATTATTTCATGTGATGAAGGTACGCAGATGTGTCATTGTCACCCTAAGTCCATAATTTACATTAGGGTTCATTCTTGGTGTTGTTAATTCAGTGGGCTTGGACAAACGTACACATGTGTAATCACCATTACATGTACCGTATAGAATACTTTCTCTGCCCTAAATATCCTGTGTGCTTCACATAGTCTCCCTCTCCCCTCTAATCTCTGGCAACCAATGTTTTTTAACTCTCTTCATGTGTGTGTGTTAGTTGCTCAATTGTGTCCACCTCTTTGCAACCCCAAGGACTGTAGCCCATCAGGCTCTTCTGTCCACGGAATTCTCCAAGCAGAAATACTGGAGTGGGTTGCCATTTCCTTCTCCAGGGATCCCAAGCCAGGGATCGAACTTGCATTTCCTCCATTGCAGGCAGATTCTTTACCATCTGAGCCACCAGCGATGTCCTTCTTTTTCCAGAATGTCATATATTTTGAATCATAAACAGTATGTAGCATTTTAAGATTGGCTTCCTTCAGTAAGTAATTTGCATCTAAGTTTACTCCATGTCAATTTATAACTTGATAGCTCATTTGCTGTGAGTGAAGAATGATATTCCATTGGCTGGATGTACCACAGTTTGTTTATGCACTTACCTAGGGAAAGACTCTTATTTTCTTCCAAGTTTTGGCAATTATGAATAAAGGAGCTATAGATATCCATGTACAGATTTCTGTAGGGGTAAGTTTCAACTCCTTTGGGTAAACACCAAAAGGTGCCACTTCCGTTTCATATGTTCAGAGTGTGATTAGTTTTGTAAGAAACTACCAAGCACTTTAACAAAAGTGTTCCATCATTTTACATTTCTGCCAGGAGTGAGTGAGAATTCCTGTTGCTTCACACACTTCCTAACGTGTGGTGTTGTCAGAGTTCTAAATTTTAACCGTTCTAATAGAAATGACAACAGCAATAGGAATGCAGTCCTATCTCATTGTTATCTTAATTTGCAGTTTCCTGATTATATACAATGTAGAGTATCTTTTCAGATGCTTATTTGATATCACTATATCTTCTTTGGTGAGGTACCTGTTCAGATATTTGGCCCACTTTTTACTTGAATTGTTTTTATTTTTACTTTTGAATTTTAAGGGTTCTTTGTTCATTTTGAAAAATAACTTGCTGTTATTCAGTCCCTAAGTTGTGTCCAACTCCCTGCAACCCCATGAACTGCAGCATACCAGGCTTCCCTGTCCTTCACTATCTCCTTGAGTTTGCTCAAACTCATGTCTGTTGAGTCGGTAATGTTATCTAACTATCTCATCCTCTGCCTCCTCCATTTCCTCTTGCCCACAATCTTTCCCAGGATAATGGTCTTTCGCAGTGAGTCAGTTCTTCTCAACAGGTGGCCAAAGTATTTGAACTTCAGCTTCAGCATCAGTCATGTATGGATGTGAGAGTTGGACTGTAAAGCAAGCTGAGCACCATGGAATTGATGCTTTTGAACTGTGGAGCTGGAGAAGACTCTTGAGAGTCCCTTGGACTGCAAGGAGATCCAACCAGTCCATCCTAAAGGAAATCAGTCCTGAATATTCACTGGAATGACTGATGCTAAAGCTGAAACTCCAATATTCTGGCCACCTGATACAAAGAACCAACTCATTAGAAAAGACCCTGATGCTGGGAAATATTGAAGGCAGGAGGAGAGGCGGACAACAGAGGTGGTTGGATGGCATCACTGACTCAATGGACATGAGTCTGAGTAAGCTCCAGGAGTTCATGATGGACAGGCAAGCCTGGAGTACTGCAGTCCATGGGGTCACAAAGAGTCAGACATGACTGAATGACTGAACTGAACTGAACTGAACTGAACTGATGGGACTGGATGCCATAATTTTAGTTTTTTGAATGTTGAGTTTTAAGCCAGCTTTTTCACTCTCCTCTTTAACCTTCATCAAGAGGCTCTATAGTTCCTCTTCACTTTCAGTTTCTTTCTAGATATGCTTTTGCAACAGTTTTCTCCCAGTACATGGCTAGCATTTTTGTTCTCTTGACTATGTTTTGCTGAGGAGAAACTTTTAAATTAATGAAATTAATTGTATCACATCTTTTTTTTTTAATGGATTGTGCTTTTGGTTTATTTAAGAAGTCATTGCCAAACTCAAGATCATCTACATTTCTCCAATGTAATCTTCTAAAAGTTTGCTGTTTTGAATTTACATAGGTCTGTTGTCCATTTTGAGATTTTGTGTGTGTGTGTGTCTGTCTGTCTGTCTGTCTGATTGTCTGTTTGTAAAGAACCCCCCTACCAATGCAGGAGACAGAAGAGATGCACATTGAATCCCTGGGTTGTGAAAACCCCCTGGAGGAGGGCACAACAACCCATTCCAGTATTTATTCTTTCCAGGAAAATACCATGGACAGACAGCCTGGTGGGATACAGTCCATAGGGTCACAAAGAGTTGGACACAAATGAAGCGACTTAGCATGCATGCACTTGTATGAAGGGTGCAAAATCCCTGTCTAGGTTCATTTTTTAAAAACTTGAATATATATCTTTTCTCCTTTAAAGCCTTTGCTCCATCATCAAAGACCAGTTGACTATATTTGTGTGTGTGTGTGATCCATTTATCTATTCCCCTATTCTGCCACCAATGGAGCTATGTAGTAAGTCTTGAAGTTGAACAGTGTTAGTAATTCAACATTATTCTTCTTCAATATTGTATCGAATACTCTGGGTTTTTTTCTCTCCATATAAATTTTAGAATCAGTTTGTCACTGTCCACAGAATAACTTACTGGGATTTTGATTGTTAATTGTGTTGAGTCTACATTTCAAGTTGGAAAAACCTGATATTTGAATGATATTGAGTCAAAATTAACATGAAATAGCTCTTCATTTATTTAATTCTTCTTTGATTTCTTTCATCAGAGTTTTGTAGTTTTCCTCATATAGATTTGTTTGCAATATACATTTACGACTAATCCAAATCCACTTTCAAATAACGCTATATGGCTTTATAGATAATAAATTATAGATAATAAAATTTCCTATAGTGACAAAATGATCATAATTTTTCCATCATGCCCTTTTTACCACTGCTATCATTCACTTCACTTGTATGTAAATGTATATAAATATATTGCTGCTAGTATTATTTTGAAAGACTGTTAAATGTTGGATCAATTAAGAATAAAAAAATAAAAGTACTATTTTACCTTCACCTATTCCTTTTCTGATGCTGTTCATTTATGTAGATCTTAATATCTAACCTTTATCATTATCCTTATTTCTAAGGAATTTTCTTTTGAGACTTTTTTACAGTGTAGATCTACTTGCAACAAATTGCCTCAGTTTTTCTTTGTCTGAGAAGCTCTTTATTTTTCCTTCACTTCTGAAAGATGATTTTCCAGGATACAGAATACTAGGTTAGTGGGTTTTACTCTTAACATTTTAAATATTTCACTCCACTTTTTTCTCATTTGCCTGTTCTCTCAGAAGTCAGGATTCCCTGATAGCTCAGAGGGTAAAGAATCCACCTGCAATGCAGGAGACAAAGGAGATGAGGGTAGAATCCCTGGGTTGAGAAGATCCTCTGGAGGAGGAAATGGCAACCCACTCCAGTGTTCTTGACTGAAAAATCCCATGGGCAGAGAAGTCTGGTGGGCTACAATCCAAAGGGGTTCAAAGAGTCAGACATGACCGAGTAACTAAACAAGAATGTTTTAAGCAATCTGAGAAGTCAGTCAGATATAGTGTACCTTGTTCCTTTATAGAGAAGGTGTATTTTTCCTCTGACTTTTTTCAAAATTCTTTTTTTATCTTTGATTTTCTGAAGTTAGGATATGATATGCCTAGGTTTTTTTGTTTTTTGTTTTTCTCCTGCATTTACCCTCCTTGATGTTCTCTGCATTTCCTGGATCTGTAGTTTGGTGTCTGACATTGTCAGGCAAATTCTCAGTCATTATTACTTCAAATATTTCTTTTGTTCTTTTTTTTTCCTTTCTTCTACTTAAGGTATCCATATTAGCATATGTTACACTTTTTGTAGGTGGTGTACTACAAAAGAAATAGAGAATGGATAGTGGAAGAAGATAGTCACAAGTTATCAGCTACAACCAAATGGCAGTTAGAGAAACAAGAATAGTAATTGTCGTGAATATTTCTTCCTTGCTTTGTGTTGAGTGCGTGTGTGTAACAATTATCTATTTTTTTCTCTCTTAACCTTTTATTGTATAAGATGCACTAACTTTACATTATAACATTTAATTATCATTGGTTTTACTTCACGGTATTTAAGTTACAGGATATTAAAGCAAAGAATTAAGATCACCCAAGGACTCTTGCCTTCTCTTCTGGGGAGTTAGTGAATTTTCAGATGCATGAGGATAGTTGTATCATGTTAGGTGGAAGTATGACCTTATTATTATCCTAATTTGGATATTAAGTAAGGTTTCAGGGGATGTATATGAATATCGAGTTGTTTAGCGAGGGGCAGGTTGAAATGGTTACATTTATGTATTAACTTGGCCTGGCTATGGTGCCCAATTGTTTATCCAACATTAGTATAGATATTGCTGTGATGGTACTTAAAAAAAAAATATATGTGATTAACATTTAAATCGGTAGACTTGAGTAATCAGGCCCACAACTGCCTTGCCCCTTCTTACTTTGCTAGGTGAGGCCATTTTTTTTTATACCTCCTACCTTTAGAAATATCAAACAGAGGCTTGTGTTCACTTTTGCCCCCAAATTAGGAAGATCTTGTGATAGGTCCCCAAGGATTCTGTCAGTACATTTTGCAAGAATAAAACCACTTGATGGAAGTGACTCACTTGAAAAGACCCTGATGCTGGGAAAGACTGAGGCGGGAGGAGAAGGGAACGACAGAGGATGGGATGGTTAGATGGCATAACTGACTCAGTGGATATGAGTTGAGCAAGCTCTGGGAGATGGTGAAGAACAGAGAAGCCTGGAGTGCTACAGTCCATGGGTTCACAAAGAGTCAGACAAAACTGAGTGACTGAACTGAACTGAACTTAGGGAATTATAGATGCAGCAATTCAGAAAATACCCAGTTAAGAAATAAGAATTCGGTCTCTAACTGTTGTAGTCAGCAGTTTCTAGGCATGATTCTATGCAGGTCTCTCTGGCCTCTTTTCTTGGCTTAGAGACATTTCTCACAAGGCCTGTTACTCTCAGCTCACTCACTCCTGCTATGGTGCTTTTTTGCTTGTTTTAAATGTAGACTTGAGAGTAACTGGGTGGTAACTGATGACACTAAGTTTGACTTTCTTGCCTCATAGTAAACCTCAACTAAAACATTTTCTTTTGACTATAACTATATTTGTCATGCAGAAAAGTTAGGACCCCCTACTCCAGTTTTAAGGTTTATCCTAATTCAGTGACCAAGAAAGCAATCTCACCCAACATCCTTGTACATTCTAGAGTATTTTGTAAATTATTGGTATGGGATTATTTTGACAGTCTTCAAAAGCTTTTCTAAACATGTACTTTATTTAGTTTAGTTTTCATTATAGACTTTTGAAGCTTACATTTCAGCTAAAGTTAACTAATTCTATTGTCAGAATCACCCCTATGGTTTTGCCCTTTTATATATAATTCCCCAAAATGAATGTTTCCAATCTTCTTGTCTCCTTTTCATGCCATTACTCAGTGTCTCATACTATCCACACCTTGAAACTCTAAAACTTACCCATAGAAAGTATATGCTTTTCTAGTATAAGGTCTGCTAAATAGCTTCATTTGTGTCCAACTCTTTGTGATTCTATGGGCTGTAGCCCACCAGACTGTCTGTCCATGGGATTCTCTAGGCAAGAATACTGGAGTGGGTTGCTGTGACCTCTTCCAGGGGTTCTTCCCAACCCAGGGATGGAAGCCCACCAGGCTCTCTGTCCATGGGATTCTCGTGGCAAGAATACAGGAGTGGGTTGTTGTGCCCTCCTCCAGCTAGTATAAGACAGTGTCAACTCAGCATACAAAACTCCAAAGTAAATTAAAGAGATAAAAAGTAGTAAATATTTTCATTTTTTGTATGTGCTCTTAACAAAATTCAATTTCTTCTTTGTTTCCTAAATAAATTGTTTGAGAATTTGTCCATAAATTTCAGGTATTATTGGCAGTGAAATGGTTTTCTTCCCTGCAGAAAGAGAAAGCCATTGAGCATTATTTATTTTAAAATAATATTTTCTTGTTTACATTTGTGCCTACATGTATGCATATAGATATCTGAGGAAAAGTTAGAAATAATAAATGAGCAAATTAAAGTGAAATAAGCCATAACTGCATTACTTTACTAGTATGAATTATTAATGGAGATTACTGTTGATAGCAATATAACTATTTCCATATTTAATTTAAAAAAGAACTATACCAGGCATCTTTCTTTGCAAATATTTTTATTTACTTTTAATGACATATTTGGAATCCAATTTTAATTTAATTAATTGACTTTAGAATACCATATTTTTTAATAACTTTAGTATATTCAGTGGCCTAGAAGTAACAGAGTATACATACTTTATCTTCTGCTTTGAAGCAATTTGTTTATTATTTCCAGTATATTAAAATTTACATTAGAAATTCTCATTGTATTAACATTTTTAACTATATCCTTACTCTAGTTACAGAATAATTTTACAAAAATAGAATAATACAGTGAAATGCTCCTTACCATTAATTTTGTTTTGAATTTATTGCCATTAGCAGGAGGTATGTAGAAATGGGGACTTCCCCGGTGGCACTAGTGGTAAAGAACCCGTCTGCCAATGCAGGAGATGCAGGAGACCCAGGTTCAATACCTGGGTCCAGAAGATCCTCCTGGAGGAGGGCATGGCAATCCATTCCAGTGTTCTTGCCTAGAGAATCCCATGGACAGAGGAGCCTGGTGGGCTACAGTCCACAGGGCCACAAAGAGTCAGACACAACTGTAGTGATTTAGCACACACTCACCTACCATATGCATGCACATAGACATGGCCAATGCTATTGCCTGAGTTCCCCAAATGAAGGCAAGATAGTGACTACGTGAGAACCGACATAACCTCACTGGGTTAGATCTTTGAGGAAGCCAAGGGAAGATGGGAAATACAGAGAAGATGGATGGGGAACGAATGTTGGAGATCATATACACTTAAGAAAAGGAAAAGAAATGGCAAGCAGATGGAAAAAGAATCTCAAGAAGAATGAGATAGTGCACTTTTTGTAAAGTAAAAATAGAGAGTTTCAAGAAGGTTGTGAGCAATAGTTTGAACGATATATGAACAAATATCAAGAAATTGTAAGTACACCATAATTTATCCACTAAAGATTTTTTTTTTTTAATTTCAACAAGTGTTTCTTAAAAGCCAGTTTTGTTAGGCATTATGAGCATGAACACAGATCAACTAAATATATCTTCTCTCAAGAAGTTTAGGGTTTAGCCATTCCTATTAAAATAAGAATGCAATCAATTTTAATATAAATAGGAAGGCAAATGTAGCAAAACAGTGACACTATTACATAATCAAGGAGTTCTGAAAGCAAAGGAAAAATGAGATGGTTGGATGGCATTACTGACTCAATGGACATGAGTTTGAGCAAACTCTGGGAGCTGGTGATGGACAGGGAAGCCTGGCATGCTGCAGTCTACGGGGCTGCAAGGAGTTGGACACGACTGACCAACTGAATTGAACTGAACTGATGATAAACATTATTAATTATTTTGAATAAATGTTCAGTATAGGGTTAAGTGGAAAGTCATGGGTAGATGAGCTGATAAATGTTGCTTCAAAATTTTACATGTCCTCAACCACAAGTTAATATCTAATTTTTCCAGTTATATGGATTCAGACAAGTACAAATATTTTAATTTTTATTAAGCTATATAGATTTTCAATGTTATTCTACAATTCAAGCATTAAAAATGAAACTTTTGAGGATAATTTACAAACTTTGAATACCAAATTTTAAAAAATGAGTCCCACTAACTTTGTTATTCATCTTAAATTTTAATAATGAAGTGATAGACCAAGATCCTCTGTCTCCAACATTATAAATCAACTATACTTCAATTGGAGCAGGAAATGGCAACCCTTTCCAGTGTTCTTGCCTGGAGAATCCCAGGGATGGAGAAGCCTGGTGGGCTGCTGTCTATGGGGTCGCACAGAGTTGGACAGGACTGAAGCGACTTAGCAGCAACGGCATACTTCAATTAAAAAACAAAGCAGAACTAAGAAGAATATGAAGAAAGTAACCATATTTTCAAATTGAATAAAGGCAATACAATTAGAAAGGAAAAAGAAAAAGAATTTGTATCTCTGTAAAAGGAGGTGACAACAAAATGAAGCACTGAAGCGGGACGCTGTAGAGTTTAGCTGTAAAATTTGAAGTCTCAACATTTAGCCTGTCATCCTGTTGGTCCAAAAGCACAATTCTTACCAAATTAACAATAGTTAAAAAACAGAATGTGTAAGATTCTTAGAATAAAGAAAATGAGATTCTTTCAAACGTGTTTTCTTTCCATATCTGCAAAACGGTTCTGAATTCAGATATACGCACATAATTTTGTAGCTCTTTGTTCTACAGGGCAGCCATTTGTTATGTAAATGAAAATGTAATGCTTAGGGCATGAATATCAGTTTTGGAGATGATGGAAATTTCATGTATACCAAGGTAATTATGGGTTTCTCTAGTAGCTCAGTCGGTAAAGAATCTGCCTGCAGTGCAGGAGAACTGGGTTCGAATCCTTGGTAAGGAAGATTTCCCTAGAGAAGAAAATGGCAACCCACTCCAGTATTCTGGGAAATCCCATGGAGAGAGGACCCTGGCAGGCTACATTCCATGGGGTTTCAAGAGTCGGACATGACTTAGTGACTAAACAATCTAGGTAAGCATGTTATAATGGAATTCTGTGTCTAGAGCAAAACTCTTATAAAATAATTGTGGATAATGAATTAACAAATTCACTTGTCAATATCTTTTTTCATGCTCTTCAATTAATGTAGTAAGGAAAAAAATTAACACAATAATTTCCTAAAAATTATACATCTGGATTCCCATGCAGTGCCTATGTGGGACTGAAGAAAGAGTTCATCCCCAAAAGAAATTATGGCATCCTCAAGACAACTCAGCCCTCCATTGTACCAGTAATAAAGGATTTAATATATACAGAATTTTGGAGTGTTTCTATTTGATCTTCAGCGTATACACATGTCCAGTATGCATATGACACATATGAAAATGAAAGCAAAATGATGCACAAGACAATGAAAGCAAAGGTCATACTTCTAAACTAGGGTTTCTCAACAGCAGTGCTAAGGACACTTTGTTTTATGGTATTATCCTGTGCATTGCTAGATATGGTCTCTAACCACTAGAGCTCAGGAGCCCTCTGTTCCCTAATCATGACAACCAAAGTGTTTCCAGAGTTGTCCATTGATCAAAATTAGAGAACATTATTCTCTGTTGAGAACCTCTGATTTAAACTATTATCTCTTAAAATCAAAATAGCAAGGGCTAGTAAAAGTAACACTCCTAAAGAGAGGATTCATCATTCAATTTCTTATGCTAACCATTTTAAGAGACTTATCTATTGATTTGGAATCCTATATCTTACCATTTTTGTGATGGAAACATATTTTCATATTAGTCATGTAATTTGCATACAAAGAAGGAGATAAATGTTGACAGATTTGCCTCCATTTGCCCCAGTTGTATAATAAAAGCAGAATTAAAATAGTCTAATCAATTCTAGCTCAAAAGTCTTCCACCAGGTGAAGTTTACAGTAGGTTTTAAACATTTTTAATTTAATTAACTAATTTATTTTTGGCTGCACTGGGTCGTCAGTGCTGTGCGTGGGATTTCTCTAGTTGTGGTGAGCAGATGCTATTCCCTGAGAAAGTTGCAGTGCATGAGCTTCTCACTGTGGTGGCTTCTCTTGTTGCAGAGCACAGCTCTACAGTGTACAGACTTCAGTAGTTGCAGCAGGTGGGCTCAGAAGCTGTGGTTCGCAGGCTCTAGGGCACAGGTTTAATAGTTGTGGCACATGGGCTTAGTTGCCCCATGGCATGCATAACCTTCTCAGACCAGGGATCAACCAGTGTTCCCTGCATTGGCAGGCGGATTCTTAACCACTGGGCCATCAGGGAAGTCCTACAGTAAATGTTAATTCCATTCCATTTCAAATAAAATAATCATTTCAAATCAACCAAATTTCAGTCACACTTTGCACATTCAAAGCATACACACACACACTCTGGGTAGAAGGGGAGGGTATTTGCATAGTTTATTAAATTCTCACTTTAAAATATATATTACCCTATGCTACTGGAATAAGGAAATTTTTTAAAATGTGCATTCATAAGTTAAATCCTTCAAAATTTTTAAGCAACTATACCATTAACTGCTGTTTAGTCACTGAGTCACGTCCACCTCTTTTGCGACCCCATGGGCTCTAGCCTGCCAGGCTCCTCTGTCAGGGATTTCCCAGGCAAGAATACTGGAGAGGGTTGCCATGCCCTCCTTTAGGGGATTCTCCAGACCCAGAGATTGAACCAACGTCTCTTACCCACTGGCAGGCAGGTTTTGACCACTAGTGCGCCTCGATGCCCAACGTCCTCTACCATCCCCATCAAAAATCTTTTTAATTCATTTACACTCCCTCATTCATAAAACACTTTTTGAGGTTTGGAAAATGTTACTTGACTTTGTTGCTACTCTCACCATGGGATTTAAAGTGAAGTTTTTATTTTTGCAGTCTTAGAATATTGAGGGATAATATCTGAGTGAAGGGCTCTTATATTGCCTGTTGGACAGCTAAATGCTTCTTCAATATTTCTAATAGAGGTGTAACTGTTGAAAAGCTCATTCATTGATATTTAAATATGCACTTTCATTACCCTTCTTTTATAGACTCTTACCCTTTTATAACTTAGATTTTATTTACATTATATATATATATACATATATATATATAATATTCACTTATGCTTTATCTAACGGCAGGAGAGCTATCTTCAACCTTTAAGGTCAAAGTACAATTCAGAACACATTCATCCAAGATACCTAGGAGGTGTGACATTTTACTCCAAATACACAGGAAATTGATGAGAAAAAGATATATTTTATAAATTCAATAGCAGCATACACTTTTGAGAATAAATGACCTATATCTATTGTTTTGCAACTGAAAACCAATGAAAGAATATGTGACATTTTGGTATGATGTTCCAAGAGGCAAGATAAATTATATTTTTAATTTTTAAATTAGATAAACAGTTTCATAAGCAGAAATTTTGATTATAAAAATATCATTACTGTGGTTTATCTATAACATTGTATTTTAGATTTTCAGAGATTGCAGTCTCCTTGCCAGTGAATAATGTGTTGACTATTATTCCAATGTTATATTGTTACATACAGAAGCCCAATGGTCTCCCTTGTGACCTGCTTCTAGTAGTATTTGTAATACAAATGCTATGTATGTAAAGCACGATTGTAACAAGACATATATTTTACACACATTTGATTGTAATCACATTGTGATTGTGTGTGTGATTGTGATTACATTCTGAAATTTAATTCTTTATCCAAAACAACAAAGTTTTTTGTTTTTTACAAATGTATAATTCCTAAGGAAAATACACCCTTTCGAGAACTTATTTTAAACATCCATGTTAATGACTAGAAGCATACCTGCGTATTGAATTTACATGGATTTAAACAAAAAGGAAATACTAATAAAATAGATTCCCTCCCACACAGATTTATGCTATCTAAATACACAAGAGGGAATTAGCACAATATATTCTGTTCATAAATAGAAATTTAAGTAATTAAGTAATGACTTACAGAATAGGATACTGTATTCAGGAAATATTTGGGGGAATGTCTTTGACATGCTAAGATATATAAACTGTATCAGGGCTCAGGAATATTTAGAATATTTCAGATACTAGAAATGACATAGTCTTTGTGTATGGTATGCCTACAGTACAATTTAGACCACCATTTGTCCTCAAGTAGGTCTATTTAAAGTATAATTGACTGCCCTAGCAATTATTGTGAATAGCAGCTGTCTGCTGGTAAAAAGGCATATATATAATGAGGGAGAAAGGATCAAATACATGCAATAGAAAAGAAAAGCATAAAGAAAATATCTATATGAGGTATTTTAGCCCAGATTTTATACTTGAAAGGGACAAGGCCTATTAGCCATTTCCAATTAGGGACTATAAAAAAGTGAATGAAAGTACTCATCTATTTATGAAAAGCAGCTGGGACTCCCTAAATCCAAAACTGGCAAAAGTTTATTTGTTCTAAAATTGTCACAGCTTACAGCATTTCATTTATTTTCATTAGCTGTGTTAGGTTTTGTGAAAACCTTTCTTGTATCATGTACCTTCTGCAACACACAAAAACACCTTGCTTTGTTTTTCTCCTAAATAGCTACATAATTAGATGGATTATTTCATGTGTCTGTGCCTGTGTTTGCTGAAGAGAACAAGCCAGATAAATTAGCACTTAGCAGAACTCACAATAGCACATAATATGCCCTTGTGTTTCATATAAAGCTTTATTTGTCATTCACGGCTGGTTGGCAAAACTGACTTTGCTTTTGAAAATGACAGGTGGTACTCTGGTGAGCTCTGTGCGGAAAAAGAAACAACCTTCACCAAGACAGTTTCTGTCAATAGCTTCCATGATTTCGTATTCAATCCGGGCTTGTGTTTCTTCTAAAGTTCTGTTTCATTTGCATCTCTTAGGTCCGGCCTCACCAAGGCTCTTTCATAATTGGGATTCTCTACCACAAGGCAGGAAAGGCTGGCTTCCTTTCCTCTCTGCAGGCCTGATTAAAAGACAGGTGAAGTTCAGTATATTTCAATAAGCCTCAACATTCCATGTCAGGAATCAATAGCCCTCCTTCTTTTTTTAGGGGTTATTAAATTGCAGCTGTAACATTAGCCTTCTTTATCTAATTGATTGTCTTTTCACAGGGCTAAGAAAATCAATAGCAGTCAATGGCACTGCCCTGTTTTTACCTAATAGATGTTTTCTCCTAATTGGCTGCCTGGGTGGCTCACGGAGCTCAGTATGTTTTCAGAAGTCCACAGTATGTTGCAACCCTTGTAAACTATTTTACCCTGTGCAACAGTTATTGATTTTATAATGAAATCTAGAAAAATCAATAGCAATCAGGAATATAGATCAGGATTCCTAGGTACCTTATGACAAAGGGCAAACTCACTTTGCTACCACTTCAAACTGTGATCCAATTAAACGTGTCCTTAAAACATTACATTTTCCAAAGACTTTGATCAAAGTCACTTGATTTGCTGGCCAAGCCCTGGTTCAAAAACCAAGAATGAAAATGTGTAATTAAAAAATAGCATAGCAGTTTTTTAATGGACTGTTTCCCTACAAAATAAATTGAAATCATTAAAGGTAAAATCATGAATTCGCTGGGGGAATGTGACCTATCAAAAGTCACTGTACACATGATATGATCAGCTATACTCATTTCCTGAAACTATAATGTATAATAATGTATATTTTCATTATTCTCAAGAAATGAGTATAGCTGACTGTATCATATGTACAATTCTAAAATGTGTTTGATAGACTTGCCTAATTCTTCACATTTAATAGTAAGCAGCATTGTACCAATATGGGAGAAGCACCATTATTTTCCCATTGGTCTTGCATCACTGAATCTGTGTTCAAATTCTATCTCTGAATGGTATCAGATTTTTGCCATTGAATCTAATTTGGACCCATACCTGTGTAAATAAGAAAATGCTATAAATCAACTTAAGCTATAATCAGATAATGAAATTCTTAGAAACAACCATTTCCTCTTTAAAAAAAAAAACTCAATTTAAGAGATGTGAATATTAATTATGGCTTTTAAAATTTTAATTTCTTTCCTGAGAGAAATAAATGGTTTTTACTTCTAAAAATCAAGAAAAGTAAGATTCCCTTACATCTGTGTTTTTCATTTGCTCAGCTATTGCTGACTTCTGTTGTTTATGGCTCACTATTAGATTGCTTAATTTTGGAATCATCATGTTTCTTGATATCTTGAATTCTAGACTGGTTATGTTTCTCAGATATGCCCTCGTTGCTCATTTTTATTCCACCTCTGTATGAGATGTACATGTTGCATCCTTAAATCCCATTGTCTTGATTCCTACTTAAAAAAAAACCAGGAGTAAGAAGTCAGAAATTTCCACCTAAAGCTTGCCATTTTGTAAACAAGTCTTTTCCCTTGTTATGACGACAGGCTGGACAATGTCGTTTTTCAAACTAGAATCATAGGCTACAAGGCAGTTTTCTAACACTTTCCAGATTAGCATGCGTGCAGCTTAGTCTTTATCATTCTTCAGTGAATTGACATGCCCTGCTGAAGTGTCGTGCCGTTTAATATGCCTAAGCATGATGGGGATGACAGTTCTGTAGCTGTGACAGTCAACCCATGTGTGTGGAGCTGTCTCCAGCTCTGAAATCACATATCTTCTGTATATGTCGATTTGACCTCAGCTCCACCAGTTCTTTCTCTATTATCTGGCAAATGAATAGATAAAGAAATCACATTATAAATTTAACGCCATTCACAACAATTGTACATTCACATGTACTATTCCTGAAGAAACTGGAGTCAAGAAAAGATCAAGTATAGATCTTTTTTTTATTTCACTATGCATTGTAGAATGGGGGCAGGGATTGAGGGTGGGGAAGAACATTGAAGATAATGATACCTTTTTCAAGCCTAACAAAGACAAATGTCAAAGAAAGGAACTAAAATGTCAACCAGACATTGTCAATAATGTCCACGTGCCTCAGAACATAATGCCAGTTTGCCTAGTTTAAAGAGTGAATCAGTGTCCTTCCTTGCTTTACAGCACAGATTAAATAGCAGTGAAATAAACAAAGTTAGTTTCCTATTCTCTCCTCCTCTGTGGTGGCCTCCCCTCCAATCTCAGGCACTTAGCTCCTTGGAACTATCCTCTCTCCTATCTCCTATTTATAATTCTCAGGGCAGAGCATGATAAAAAACTGATTCATGTTAAGTATGAATGACTGATAAAGTTAAATATATCACCTCTCCTAAGCCCAGCAACTTTATTTTTTAGGATTTTTTTGATGTGGATCATTATCGCAATCTTTATTGAATTTGTTAAAATTTTGCTTCTGTTTTATGTTTTGTTTTTTTGGCCAGGGTACATGTAGGATCTTAGCTCTCCAACCAGAGATTGAATCCACACTTCTACCCTGGCTTTGGAAGGCGAGGTCTTAACCACTGGACTGCCAGGGAAGTTCCCTCAGCAACTTTTAATATGGATCAAAACTAAATACTAAGAGTATAAATCATTAGTATTGAAACATTTGATCACTAATAAGGTTTCCTGTTGGCTCAGACAGTAAGGAATCCTCCTGCAATGCAGGAGACATGAGTTCGATCCCTGGATTTTGAAGATCCCCTGCAAGAAGAAATGGCAACCCACTCCAGTATTCTTACCTGAAAAATTCCATGAACAGAAGAGCCTGGTGGGCTACAGTCAACTGAGCAACTGAGCATGCATATAGGGCCTGGAATATTTTTAGATTCATTTTATGCAAAGTATTAGGTTCTCATAGCATTTTTGAACTAAGTAAGAACATAATATGTCTGTATTCAGAAGGCTACAGTCATGGATAATAGGAGTGCATATGTAAAGTTGAGTTATCTATTACCAAGGATGTTGTTTCATTTGTACAGATATCATAGCCACTTACAAATGTGCAAAATGATTTTTGCTTGAAAACATTTCCGATTTGGTTATTGAGCTAGTTAGAGCCTTATACATCATCAAATGCACTAAAGTTTATGAGCAAATAAATTAATTTAATTATCCTAGTTTTCCTCTTCATTGTGATAAGTAATCAACAATGTAATTTCTTGCAGCAAGAAAAAGAAAATTCTATGTGCTCAGAGTATTTTGCCATTAAAGGTTTTGGCTACCTACCCTTTGGTATTTCTTTCATTTGGGCATGTTGTATTCAGTGAATCAAATGTATTTACCTTTAACCCAAAGTGGATCTTATCGTCTTTTAAACAGAAGCACTACAAAATCTAAATGGATTAAATATAGTAATATATGTACACTTACATTATACTTATATGCGTATGTATATATAGTATGTTTATATATATGTATAAATATTCGTATATTCACTATGAAGTGAAAAGGGAAATTGTGAGTCTCTCAGTCGTGTCCAACTCTCTGTGGCCCCATGGACTCTAGCCAACCAGGCTCCTCTGTCCATTGAATTCTCCAGGCAAGAATACTGAAGTGGGTTGCCATTCCCTTCTCTAGGGGATCTTTCCAATCAGGGAAAAAACTCTATTCTCCCACATTGCAGGCAGCTTTTTTACCATCTGAGTCATATATACCAATATACCAATATATTGTATATATTTATACAATAGTTGCTGGGACTATTCATGCCAGACAGATCTTTTAAAAAGTTTGTTCCCCAACATTTCCACTGAAGAGCTGATTTTAAAAAATGGCATTATCAAGATATAAAATAATGTTCACAATACAGCTGCTGCTTCTCCATCTCTTTTTCCTTCATTAACATCATCACTGTTATATTTTTATAAGTCTGGTGTGATAATAGTTTTAATGATAAAGATGGTGACTTTGTGGCTTATTTCATTTGAAGAGCCATGGTTTTCTTTTTATGCACTTTTTCACATTTCAGTTATCTCAACTCAAGACTTCTTTAGATATCCAAATATAAAATATTTGTATCAGAAAGCAGGAGTAAATTAAGGGAAACACTCATCCTTTTTCTTTCTTCAAGTACCCTTTTTCAGATTGGCAACAAATATACTGAATTTTAATCCAAATAATCTAAACACTTTTTTGATTCCTTTTCTTAAAAAATTTCTCTGTATAACAACCAATGAACCATTGCTTTTAAGCTTTTATGGCATTTTATTTTCAAATTGGAGAAAAGAAATGTATTTTTAAACAAAGCAGTTTTGTAAGTTTAAATGACAATCTTACATTTAAATTCTTGCATGACAGATCAGAAAATGTAATGATTCAGTCATTTTATTTGTATTTCTAAAACAGGATATATATTACGCTTTTATCAGAAACATATGAATTACTGAGTGTCATGCAAATATTCCCTGGGTTTCTGGCTGATCATAATCTAGAAGAGGAACAGGCACCAGAGTCACTTTATATAAACAAGGTCACAAGAGATGACCAGAAAAGGACAAGGTGCACAGCCAAGGAGATGAAGGAAATATTCTAAGTGAAAGACCTCTTGCTCCCTCCATGGAAGCTAAGTTAAAAGCTGCATGTTCTGTTTGGATTGCCTTCTCCTCTGCCTTCATGTACTGTGCTAGATGAAAGCCATAAGTAATCTGAAGAAGATAATCATTAGAAAATCATGTTTATTATACTGAGAACTGAGAGGAAGAACTTGTCAAGAATGAACATGAACAAGGGATTTATCTGTGATCTCTGCAAATAAGCCAGATGATTTAGGAACTGAGACAAAAAGATGACAGTGTAGAGGCTAAATTCTAACCTCTGCAGGCTGGATTGTCACAGGTTATTGAAAAGCCCGTTGGCATCAGCACAGTCTGTCTTGAGTTGGAAATAGTTACTGAATACAGGTCTTTCTTTGACAACATAATGAGCCATAATTGTTACAGCACCTGGACTTCACAGGAAAATTAGAGTAACCTTACGCAGTATCAATCCTGATGTGGGTGCTCATGATTTTTAAATATTGCTTAGATTTTTGCATCCAAAAGAATTATAGATCATCTGTTCAGTGGGTTTATCAAATGAAAACATGTTTGATCATGGCCCTTATCATGAATATATGGAGCATATTAAAATCATGAAAATAATTTCTTCCAACACATTTATTTATGTTCTGCTTATGTCACAAAGGGAACATAATTTCATAAGAAATGAACAGCTCTATTGCAATGCCAGCTGTGATAGAGACAGTCTTTGACACTGTGTTGATGCTGTGTCTGTGTTGAAAATTGATCAAATGCTTCATGGAAAACTGACATTGAGAGATGTCATCAAGTAAATGAAGATTTTAAAACTTTCCCACATTCTCTGAAGAATCATTTTAATTTTTTAGTGATTTAATTCAATGTATACCAAAAAGTCTGACATATAAAGACAATGTGGAATAAAATGGAATGTTCTATAGAAATGGAAAAGAAAGCCAACTCTACTTCCAGTGGGAACGTGATTTGCTATCTAGTCTTCAATCCCTACCAAATCTATTCTTCCTTGGTCCTCTAGGGATTAGGATAAAGGGGGAGAAGTAGAGAGTGTAGGAATGGTGTGGGAGGTCAGAGCAGGATAATATTATGCTGGGGTAAAATGAAGTCCCCTCTAGGTTCTTACTTCTTGAGGGCAATCATTTTGCCTTAACAACCTCAGCAACTGAAGTTTACCAGGGTATTCTTATAATGTACTGTTGCCTTAATGCAATTCAAATGTTCAATATGTGTGGTGTTTGGGTGAACTATTTGAGGCAATTCACTGCTGCTGCTGTTGCTGCTAAGTTGCTTCAGTCGTGTCCGACTCTGTGCGACCCCGTAGACAGCAGCCCACCAGGCTCCTCTGTCCCTGGGATTCTCCAGGCAAAACACTGGAGTGAGTTGCCATTTCACTAGAGTTGATGTACTCACACATTTAACATACATGTGCAGCATGCTTGAGTTCCAGGTGTTCTTCTAGTACTGGATGGGACAAAGTCCCTGCCCTCACAAATTTTACATGGTAGAAGGTTAATATGAAAAAGAATATTATCATTATTAACCCACTCTCACTCTTCAATGACCATGAGCACATAAGTAGTCTCTACCTCAGTTTTAGAATTTATGACATGAGAGCTTTTTTCTACTCGACTTCAATGCATATTATTTAAATAAATGTTATTAATATATGTTGATATAATTATATATTCTGATATATAATATATGTTCACATAATACTAGACTGGTAGCTAATGATCATAAGCCAACCACCCTGATATAAATTCAGATGACTTTTTCTATGTCATTATAACTATTATAGTCATACTTGCAAACATAAAATTATATTAAATTTCCCTCCATTTTCAATATCCCAAAGTCATCAAGAACTGCTATTAATTTCTGTGAATTTACTTTTGTCTTCTTTTCAGTTTCAGTTCAGTTGTTCAGTCATGTCTGACTCTTGCAACCCCATTGATTACAGCACAGCAGGCTTCTCTGTCCATCACCAACTCCCAGATCTTGCTCAAATTCATGTCCAATGAGTCAGTGATGCCATCCAGCCATCTTTTTATATTCTTTTACCTGCCCAATTTTGAAGTAACCATCCATTTCAAACTTAATAAATTACTTCACTAAATTTCAAGCATTTCCTTACTTAATGTCTTCAGAAATGCCAAATGATTTCCTAAACATATTTTTCTTCATACTTAATGTGAACTAAAGATTCTCTTGATGAAAGTGAAAGAGGAGAGTGAAAAAGTTGGCTTAAAGCTCAATATTCAGAAAACGAAGATCATGGCATCTGGTCCCATCATTTCATGGCAAATAGATGGGGAAACAGTGTCAGACTTTATTTTGGGGTGCTCCAAAATCACTGCAGGTGGTGATGGTGGTGATTGCAGTTTGAAATTAAAAGATGCTTACTCCTTAGAAGAAAAGTTATGACCAAACTAGACAGCATATTAAAAAGCAGAGACATTACTTTGCCAACAAAGCTCCATCTAGTCAAGGCTATGGTTTTTCCAGTATTCACGTATGGATGTTAGAGTTGGGCTATAAAGAAAGCTGAGCACCGAAGAATTGATGCTTCTGAACTGTGGAGTTGGAGAAGACTCTTGAGAGTCCCTTGGACTGCAAGGAGATCAAACCAGTCAATCCTAAAGGAAATCAGTCCTGAATATTCATTGGAAGGACTGACCCTGAAGCTGAAACTCCTATACTTTGGCCACCTGATATGAAGAACTGACTCCTTGGAAAAGACTCTGATTCTGGGAAATATTGAAGGCAGGAGGAGAAGGGGATGGCAGAGGATGAGATGGTTGGATGGCATCACTGACTCAATTGACATGAGTTTGCGTAAACTCTGGGAGTTGGTGATGGACAGGGAAGCCTGGTTGGGCTACAATCCATGGGGTCATGCTCAGTCGGACATGACTGAGCAACTTATCTAAACTGAACTGAATGTAAAAAGTCTGACAAGCAATTGAAATTTGTCTTCATTCTGTACTTAGCTAAATTTTCTGAAATATATTAATTTTGTTTAAATATATGATGTTATATTAATATATTAATAAGGGTTTATCTAATAATAACTCAGGTTCAATTAAATGGAAAAAACTGAAAATTCCCCCCAAATCTGGCAAAACCAAATACTTACCCATAATACCACTGTAAATTATGATCTCTCTTAATTTTGTAATGAATCAGTTCTCAATTTAATTTTATACTTATAAGAACAGAGATCATAATATATATATACATATATATATATGTATATATATACCAACTTTAAAGGATCATTTACATAAAATGAAATGCACCCATTTGAAATGGTGGGTGGATTGAGACAGGTTGAGAATTCTGCACCCAATTACATTGTGCGCATTGGCAGGGTGTAGGGGAATGTGGTGGGGGACAGCTCATCATACCACCAAGTAATGTTCTGCTACAGCGTTAAATTTCCTGCAATTTAAGTCAGCCCTGACACTGTCTGACACTAGTGTCAGATACCATGGGTTAAGGGCTGGGTCCTAGAAGACTCACCCCTCACACACACTTCAATGCCAGTCTAGGGTGTCACACGTGCTTTTGACTAACTGGCTATAGATTGGAGGTGTCAACAACCTTGTCTGGGGGTTCAATTAATTTGTAAGAGTGGGTTACAGAACTCAGAGAAACATTTTGTTTAGTAGACTGCTAGTTTTTTAATGAGAGGATGTAACTCAGGATCAGCCAGATTGAAGAGATGCACTGGGCTTCCCTGGTGGCTCAGCTGGTAAAGAATCTGCCTGCAATGCAGGAGACCTGGGTTCGATCCCTGGGTTGGGGAGATCCCCTGGAGAAGGGAAAGGCTACCCACTTCAGTATTCTGGCCTGGAAAATTCCATTGACTGTCTAATCCATGGGGTCGCAAAGAGTCGGACACGGCTGAGCAACTTTCACTTTCATAGCACAAGTTATGGGGATAGGGCTTAGAGTTCCCCTGCCCTCTTTAAATGGGCCAGTCTCCCCAAACCTCCATGTGTTCACCATCCTGGGAGCTCTCTGAATCTCATCGTTTTGGTTTATTATAGAGGCTTTATTATGTAGACATAATTGTTGAAATCATTGGCCGCAGGTGACTAAACTCCATCCTGGACACTTTTTTCTTTTAGGAAGTTGATGGGAGGACAGGGGACAGAAAGTTCAAATTCTAAACTGCATGACTGACTCCAATGGCAGCCACAGCCCATCCTTAGGTGCATTCCAAAAATTACCTCATTAGCATAAATCCAGTTGTGGTGAAAGGGGCTTGTTATGAATAACATGATACCCATTTCACCTTTATAGCTCCGAAGCTATTTTAGGAACTGTGGACAAGAGACAAAATATTATAACAAGAGGTGTTCCCATTGTTCCTATCATTCAGAAAATTTCAAGAGTTTTGGGAAGTGTGAACTAGGAACCGTGGATGAAGAACAAATATATATCAGGAATATATTTCAGTCATCTGAATGACCAAACATATATTTCTTATAAATCAAAATATCACATATTTGATGAATAATGACAATTTTATACACTCAGGTAATCACCTCAGTCAAAATATAGAACACTTACATAATCCCAGAACAGTCCTTCCTGTCAATTCCCTCCCCTCATCTTTCACCCAAAATGACCACTGATCTGTGTTACTATAATATAAATTTCTGTCCTAGAATTTTTATAAGTTCAGTCAGTTCAGTTCAGTCGCTCAGTCGTGTCGGACTCTCTGTGACCCCGCAAGGCCTCCCTGTCCATCACCGACTCCCGGAGTTTAGCCAGACTCACGTCCATCAAGTCAGTGATGCCATCCAGCCATCTCACCCTCTGTCGTCCCCTTCTCCTCCTGCCCCCAATCCCTCCCAGCATCAGGGTCTTTTCAAATGAGTCAGCTCTTCGCATCAGGTGGCCAAAGTGTTGGAGTTTCAGCTTCAGCATCAGTCCTTCCAATGAACACCCAGGGCTGATCTCCTTTAGGATGGACTGGTTTCATAAGTAGAATCATATGATATATATGTATATAAAGGAATAACTAAAGTATACAAAGGAATAATCTTAAAATATGAAAAATGTTTATTTTAGTAGTCAAATATAATTTACATTTTATTATATTATGCTTCTTAGTTTAATAAAAATAGTTTTTTTAACTTTTGAATTTTTAAGCTTTAGGATTTACATTGAGAATGCCAAGCAAATGTTTTTAAAAGATTCACCATACCACAAAGAAGATGGAGAAAATTTATAAGATCATCTAAAAAAATGAAAAAAATCAATATGATTAAATTTCATAAATCTTCATGAAAAGACTAGATATAGAAGGATGTAATTTTAGTATGATAAATGCTATATTTTAAATTCACAGGCAACATTATGCTTATGTTGAGATGTTTGAGAAACATATTCACTAGGATCAAATATTAGGGAAACACATTTTTCATTTTTCATTTTTAAAACTTTTAATTTGGGGTTAATTTCAGACTTTAGAAAAGTTACAAAGTAAATTAACCCAAAATTAAAAGTTTATATTTGATTCCCAAACATTTCAACATAAAGATATGGTGATACTTGAGAAAGTTGTTCTCAGAACATTTTGACTCTGTAGCCTTCACAATACTGGGCAATGTAGAGTTCTGCCATATACAGATAACCAATATCTTTAAATATATTCCTCTTGTTTTTGTCATTTCCATGTTCCCAATGCAGAACCTAATGTACATTCTTAACTAGGTTAACTACTTTCTTAACTAGTTCTTAACTAAATTAGGTTAATTTACAGATTTCCTTGACACCTGACTCAGGTTCTATTAATAAAGGCATTGTACCAACTCATTTCTTATATCATATTGTTAAATAAACTGTGTGTTAACAGGCCAAAAATAAATACATAAATAAAGGCATCAGTGGAAACCATGGTTTTAGAAGCTAACAATGGAGTCATTTATAGGGCCCTATTCAGAGACCTTCTCAGTAGAAGAGACTTTTGGTTATTGTAGAATGGCAAATGGCAGATATAGAATTTCTAGCATGCAGTCAGTCCTAAATGTTATGGATGCAAGTGGGGAAGGTAACAGAGAAGGCAATGGCACCCCACTCCAGCACTCTTGCCTGGAAAATCCCATGGATGGAGGAGCCTGGTGAGCTGTAGTCCATGGAGTTGCTAAGAGTCAGACACGACTGAGCAACTTCACTTTCACTTTTCACTTTCATGCATTGGAGAAGGAAATGGCAACCCACTCCAGTGTTCTTGCCTGGAGAATCCCAGGGATAGGTAAGCCTGGTGGGCTGCCGTCTATGGAGTCACACAGAGTCGGACATGACTGAAGCGACTTAGCAGTAGCAGCAGCAAGGGAAGGTAAAGATGTGCTTACTAGAAAGATCGTTATTGTTGTCATTGGTACTATGCTTGACTACATACCTCCTGTGTCTACTTTTCTGGACTTTCTATTAATACCCTTCAATAAAGTTATTTTTTTTTTCCTGTTAAAACCAGCTAAAGTGCGTTCTGATGCTTTTAACCGACAATTCCAATTAATTTAGCCAAGCAATTATTAAATACCTCTGCAGGCAAAACAAGTGTCCCCAAGGGGACCAAATTGGAGAAATTATCTTCTAAGTGTAATCAGAAAGTTACTCCTCAAACCAGAAGAAGTTGAAAGTATTTGTTAATTTATTAAATTTATGTTCAACTGTTAAATATTAATTTGTTAATTTTCTGTGTAAAGACAAAAGAGATGAGATATCGTGTAAAAAGGATGCAGTTTCCTACAGAAATAAGTCAGATGAAAATCCATGGACACCCAAAAGAAAGTGTTGCTTTGGTTAATAAGCACCACAGTTTAAATTCTATCAGTCACATTTGTGACTCTACAAAGTGTAATAATAAACACTAGATATGAAAAATATTTTGAATACCTTATGAGTAACAATAGACTGGTTCCAAATAGGAAAAGGAGTACATCAAGGCTGTATATTGTCACCCTGCTTATTTAACTTATATGCAGAGTACATCATGAGAAACGCTGGGCTGGAAGAAGCACAAGCTGGAATCAAGACTGCTGGGAGAAACATCAATAATCTCAGATATGCGAATGACACCACCCTTATGGCAGAAAGTGAAGAGGAACTAAAAAGCCTCTTGATGAAAGTGAAACAGGAGAGTGAAAAAGTTGGCTTAAAGCTCAACATTCAGAAAACGAAGATCATGGCATCTGGTCCCATCACTTCATGGGAAATAGATGGGGAAACAGTGTCAGACTTTATTTTTTTGGGCTCCAAAATCACTGCAGATGGTGATTGCAGCCATGAAATTCAAAGATGATTACTACTTGGAAGGAAAGTTATGACCAACCTAGATAGTACATTCAAAAGCAGAGACATTAGTTTGCCAACAAAGGTCCGTCTAGTCAAGGCTGTGGTTTTTCCACTGGTCATGTATGGATGTGAGAGTTGGACTGTGAAGAAAGCTGAGCGCCAAAGAATTGATGCTTTTGAACTGTGGTGTTGGAGAAGACTCTTGAGAGTCCCTTGGACTGCAAGGAGATCCAACCAGTCCATCCTAAGGGAGAGCAGTCCTGGGTGTTCATTGGAAGGACTGATGCTAAAGCTGAAACTCCAATACTTTGGCCACCTCATGCAAAGAGTTGACTCATTGGGAAAGACCCTGATGCTGGGAGGGATTGGGGGCAGGAGGAGAAGGGGATGGCAGAGGATGAGATGGCTGGATGGCATCACCAACTTGATAGACATGAGTCTGAGTGAACTCTGGGAGTTGGGGATGGACAGGGAGGCCTGGAGTGCTGCAATTCATGGGGTCACAAAGAGTTGGACACAATCGAGCTACTGAACTGAACTGAATGACTGAAGATAATGGCTTGAAACATGCAACCACCAAGTTAGTAAAAACTACTGCCTGGCATAGGATAGGATCTTCAAGTTAAAAAAACAAAAAAAATCTATGTAGCTTCCAGTTCAGGATGGTGGAGTGTGCTCATCTCCTCCTACCAAAGCACCCAAATCACAACTAGCTGTTGAACAACCACTGACAGGAGGATGCTGGAACCCACCAAAGATACCTCACATCCAAAGACAAAGAAGAAGCCACAGAAGATGGTAGAGGGGACACAATCATGATAAAATCAAATGCTATACCCTCCCAGTGGGCAAACCACAAACCGGAGAATAGCAATGCCAAAGAAGTTCTCCCACTGTTGTGAAGGTTCTGAGCCCCATGTCAGACTTCCCAGCCCGGGGATCCTACAAAGGGACTGGGAAATCCCCAGGGGATCTGACCTTGAACCCTGCGGGATTTAATTATAGGACTTCCATAGGACTGGGAGATATCGAGACTCCACCCTTGGAAGGCACAAACAAAATCTTGGATGCACCAAGACACAGGAGAAAGGAGCAGTGACCCCAGAGGAGACTGAATCAAAACTACCTGCCAGTGTTGGAGGGTCTCCTGTGGAAGAGATATTAGCTGAAAACTTCCCTGATCTGGGAAAAGAAATACTCAACCAAGTCCAGAAAGCACAGAGACTCCCAGGCAGGATAAACCCAAGGAGGAACTCACCAAGACACATTGTAATCAAACTGACAAAAATTAAAGACAAAGATAAAATATTAAAAGTAACGAGGGAAAAATGACAAACAACATACAAGGGAACATCCCATCAGGTTATCAGCAAGAAACTCTACACGAAACTGTATCAAGAGAAACTACAAACAAGAAGGGAATGGCATGATATATTTAAAGTTATGAAAGGGAGGAACCTATGGCCAAGAATACTCTAACCAGCAAGACTCCTTCAGATTTGATGGAGAAATCAAAACCTTTTCAGACAAACAAAAGTTAAGAGAATTCAGCACCACCAAACCAGCTTTACAATATATGCTACAGGAACTTCTCTAGGTAGGAAACAAGGAGAAGGAAAAGACCAAAGAAAAGAAACCCAAAACAATTAAAGAAAATGGTAATAGGATCATAAAAATCAATAATTACCTTAAATGTAAATGGATTAACTGTACCAACCAAAAGACATAGACTGGCTGGGTGAATGAACACATACGCATGAATGATTTCCACTTACCATATCACTTTGCTTGACCCCCCAAATCATATGCAATTATTTTGTATTGTTGTTAATCATGTTCCCATTATGGCTCACAATTGTAATTATCTTTCATTTTTTGCCTGGCTATTAATTGTGAAAACTGATAAACATCTTTTACTATTGTAAAAGAAAAAAAAAAACTACAAAAATGAACTATGTTTTAAGCCTAAATGACACTTCTGTAGAAAAGAATTTTTTTTTTAATTTTTACAAGTAGATCAGGGACCCTTGTTACATGTTTCTGAATTACTCAGTATCAGTCAGTTCCGTTCAGTTTGGTTGCTCAGTCATGTCTGATTCTTTGCAACCCCATGAATCGCAGCACGCCAGGCCTCTCTGTCCATCACCAACTCCTGGAGTTCATTCAAACTCACGTCCATCAAGTCGGTGATGCCATCCAGCCATCTCATCCTCTGTTGTCCCCTTCTCCTCCTGCCCCCAGTCCCTCCCAGCATCAGGGTCTTTTCCAATGAGTCAACTCTTTGCATGAGGTGGCCAAAGTATTGGAGTTTCAACTTCAGCATCAGTCCTTCCAATGAACACCCAGGACTGGTCTCCTTTAGGATGGACTGGTTGAATCTCCTTACAGTCCAAGGGACTTGTATAGTACTGAATAATTCAGTACAGAGTAATATCAGTTATTCATATTGATTAATATTGGAGCTTCCCAGGTAGCACTAGTGGTAAAGAATCTTCCTGCCAATGCAGGAGACATAAGGGACCCAGGTTCAATCCCTGGGTCGGGAAGATCCTCTAGAGGAGAGTATGGCAACCCATTCCAGTATTCTTGCCTGAAGAATCCCATGGACAGAGGAACCTGGTGGGCTATAGTCCACAGCGTCACAAAGAGTCTGACACAAGTGAAGTGAATTAGCATGCATTCATTACTCACATTACTCAAGACTTCTACTTGGCTGTGAAGGCAAAGACATCTGCCTTGTTTACTGCTGTATCCTCAACATCTACCATAGTATGTTATATGGAATGCATTCACTTAAACTTTTTGTCTGACTAATAGACAGATTGAGTAAAAAGACAATATGCCTTCCCTGGTTCTATCAAAAAGTATTTATATGAATTAAGGAAATTGAATTGATTTTCTAAACCACTTTCCTAATCTATAAAATTATGGGGATTTGAAAAAAAATTGAATGTATTAATTCTTAGTTTCATTTAATATGTAAATATTTATATTTACTTATAAATTGTATATCTTATTTGTAAAGGTTTCATATATAAATTAATACATGACTGCTAAATTAGAAAATTTACCAAATCAAAAAACCAGTGATATAAGTATACTGAGAACAGATATTTTAGAATCAGATGTTATAATTTCCATTATTTTCTAAACACAAAGGTTATATAAGTTTGTTATAAAAAATGTAAATATTGCTCATGTGAAAGTCTCTCAGTCATGTCTGACTCTTTGCAACGCCATGGTCTATACAGTTCATGGAATTCTCCAGGCCAGAATACTGGAGAGGGTTGCCATGTCCTTCTCCAGGGGATCTTCCCAGCCCAGGGATCAAACCCAGGTCTCCCACATTGCAGAGGATTCCTTACCAGCTGAGCCACCAGGGAAGCCCAAGCATACTGGAGTGGGTAGCCTATCCCTTCGTCAAGGGATCTTCCCAAATCAGGAACTGAACCAGGGTCTCCTGCATTGCAGGCAGATTCTTTACCAGCTGAGCTATTAGGGAAGGTATTCCTAGTAGATACTAGGGAAGCATATTCCTCATGCCCCATCCTTAATTCCTAGAGAATAATATCATAAATGATTGTGTTCATTATACCCTTTGTGAGCCATCTCTTCAAATGAAATAGACCAAAATGCTGTAATAGAATTAAAAAAAATAGTTCAATATATTTTAATAGCAAACACAGCACAGAAGGCAGAAAAAAAAAAAAAAAAAAACAGGTTCGATGCAGGATACAGGATGCTTGGGGCTGGTGCACTGGGATGACCCAGAGGGACGGTACGGGGAGGCAGGTGGGAGGGGGGTTCAGGATGGGGAACACGTAGCGGATTCATGTTCATGTATGGCAAAACCAATACAATATTGTAAAGTAATTAGCCTCCAATTAAAATAAATACATTTAAATTAAAAAAAAAAAAAACAAGAAAAAAATAAACCTGTACTTGTATGTAGGACAACTTAGAAAACTATAGTGAATGGATGGAATCTATTGTATAATTAAAATCTGAGGCAATTTTCTTTCCTCCTCTTAGTAATTTTGAATTTTTAAAAAAGCTGCAGTCATCTAACTCAAAGATTTCTTGTGTTTTATAAAACTTTATAATACATTTTTTGCTAACACCTATGTACCCTTCCACCAAATTTCTTTACTCATCTATGTGTGCAGGATAGAATATTAAATATGTTTAAATGTCTTTCAATTTTCAAAATTACTGCAAAGGCATATGTTAATAAGTTGTTTGCTTTTTGCTTAATTTAATTCATATTTAAAAATCATATCAGCAATTCTTTTATGATCCTTTCACTTAAACTCTTCTTTTTGAGTTTTCATAGTTGTTGTTTTTTTTTTTCCTGTTTTAAATGTTTATCAATTTTTCCTATACTTGCCAATGCCAGAGGTCTTACTTCACTGTGGGAGATTCAGCTCATGAACAATCAGTACCTGACTATGTCAGGTCATGACTTTATTACCAGAAGAATTTAACTCAGAAAATAAAAAAATATCTTTCAAAACACCAGTTTTATCCACAATTCCTATTATTTGGCCACCACATGGAAACATTGCTCAGAGACACAATTTGAATGCGAATACTCAATAAATATATGGAAAAGCAATCATGTAAAAGAAAAAATTAGGAGCATTTCTAGGCAAGCAATCTCTTCCACTATGATAAAGGATAATAATTTTGTAGAATAAATCTATAGTTATTTTATAATTATGGGAAAATATAGCATATAGATTATGGGAAACAGTACATAATAAACACTCAATAAATAATATTATGTAAATAATATTACTATTATTAAGATTTTTATTGATATTCAGACAATGAAAGATTTTATCTTACATAACAAACTCCATAATTCTAAACTAGTTTAAAAAATTTTGCTAAAATATACAGTGATTGATTTGTAAAAATACAATTATTTTTAGCTCTGCTCCTGGTTCATGTTGTATTAGATAGGGGAGCAAAGGGAAAAATAAGCTTTTATTATTTCTAATATGTTGATGCATGAATAAATGAATTACATTTTCATTTGTATGAAGATTAATCTAAAAAATGTCAAGGTACAAATGGCATAAAAATAGAAAAAAGCGTGTGGTTTCTAATGACACATGAGTATGTGACTTTAACAAATACCCATAAGAAAGGTAGAGGACCCAAGTACCTAAAAATTGTGGGTGTCCCACTATGCCAGTGTTCTCTGAGTAACAGAGCCCAAGAAGGGATTAGCTGTGCAAGTGCTACACTGAGGGAATGGCCCATGAAAGGTAAAACAAGAAGTAGGAATAGGTGAGGAGAGCCTCAGAATACAGTGCCAGCCTGGTCCCTTTAAGGAGAGAATCAAGGAAAGGTGGGATTAAGAAGGAAACTAAGGGAAGGTAGGATTAAGTAGGAAAAGCCTCAGTGACAGCACAGTTCTGATTTGAAAAGTCTGGGTCAGGCAGATGAGAGGCCATTAAGCAAAGCTTGCTATTATGAATGTGTCAAATTAACCCTTATTAAGTGGAGTACAGGGTGCTGGATGATGAGTCGTGGTTCAATGACAAGGTACAAATATGGGTTGAAGCAGTGAAGTTTATTATTCACAGGTCCTAGTGAAAGTACCTAGTCCACTCAAGGGACCACACAGTAGTACAAGGCAGAGAGGCAAAAAGAGAGGCAGGACCTGGGGCACATACCTTTATGAGGGCCTCTCGGTGGAGTGCTTGGAATGCTTTAGGGTTCCCTACCTAAGGCTGGATTTGTTGCTGTTCAGTCACTCAGGCGTGTCTGACTCTTTGCAACCCCATGGACTGCAGCACGCCAGGCTTCCCTGTCCTTCACCACATCCCAGAGCTTGCTCAAACTCATGGCCATTGAGTCGGTGATGCCATCCAACCATCTTGTCTTGTCATCCCCTTCTTCTGCCTTCAGTCTTTCTCGTCATCAGGGTCTTTTCGAATGAGTCAGATGGTCAACTTAAAAGAGCTGAGGGAATTCCCTGGTGGTTCAATGGTTAGAACTCAGGACTTTCACTGCTATGCGCCCAGGTCAAATCACTGGCCAGAGAACTTAAACTGAGGGGTGCAGAGAAAAAAAAAAAAAAAGTGCTGGGATTTTGGTAAGTTCCATGGGCTCTCAGAGGCATGTAAGTGAAGGCTTTGGAAGGCAGGGGAGATTTGATTACAAGAACTCTGGGTGAAGTGATATTTGGAACTTCATTGTCGTTCAGTCTCCCAGTCATATTCAAGTCTTTGCCACCCCATGTACAGCAGCACATCAGGCCTCTCTGTGCCTCACCATCTCCTGAAGTTTGCCCAAGTTTATGTCCATTTGGAACTTACGTTGGCTTATGACTGTCAAGTTCTCTTGAGGGCATGAACTTTTATGAGGGGATTAGTGGAAGTTTCGGAGAAGGCAATGGCAACCCACTCCAGTAATCTTGCCTGGAGAATCCCAGACACAGAGGAGCCTAGTGGGCTACCATCTATGGGGTCGCACAGAGTCAGACATGACTGAAGCGACTTAGCAGCAGCAGTGTAAGTTTAAAGTCAGTTGTTTGGCCCAACAAAATATTGGATGTCAAAGGAGCAATGCCATGGAATATCTTAGCTAAATTCTTGACACTTGCCGTTAAGAGGGGAATAAGAAGTAAGTAAGCGTTAGTCGTTCAGTCATGTCCAACTCTTTGCGACCCCATGGACTGTAGCCTGCCAGGCTCCTCTGTCCATGTAATTCACCAGGCAAGAATATTGGAATGGATTGACATTTCCTTCTCCAGGGGATCTTCCCGACCCAGGGATCAAAGCCAGGTCTCCTGTATGCCTGCATAGGGTAGCATCACCGATTCAATGGACATGAACTTGGGCAAACTCTGGAAGAGAGTTAGGGACAGGGAGGCCTGGTGTGCCATAGTCCATGAGGTCTCAAAGAGTCAGACACAACTTAATGACTGAACAATAACAGCAACACAGGGTAACTGTGGCCTTGGTTTACCACCTTCACTCCTCAAAAAAGGTGGCAGCTGAAGGTTGTCAGCCAACTGTGCTCCCTGAAGAGGTTCTTTTGAAGGGAGCTCTGAGTGGGAGACTTCATAGCTGCCTCATCCCAAGAGAATCTCTTTGGCAACATCTAAATTAAGAATGCAAACATATTTATTTGTTAACATGTTAAGCTGTAAACAGTTGATTTTAAATTCAAAGTATTGGAGTAATTTGAAACCATAGGAAAGGCACGAAACAAACATTGCAAAGAATGTTTCAACTTTGCCAATATTTTTAATTTCGTCTCCCCTTTCAGACACTACTTTTTCTCTCTGCCCAGCTTACGCAATTCTCTTTGGGGAATTCAGTAAGTTCTATCCTTCCTCAAGTCTTCACTAGGCAACTCCATCTTCCCTGAAAACATGCTTTCACGGCCTTTCCATCACTGATATGCACCCCAACTTTTTAGTACTCCTGCTTTGAATGAACTTTTGTCATACAAAAACAAGTTACAAATTGAAAACAACGTACAAATTCTAATAAGGTTGTACTACAAAACATTAACGCATCCATGGATGACGTTTTGCTGAAATCTGATCATTGTTTACCAGTGAGTATCATCCTTACTGTTTCCTTTCATTCTGGCATACCATTTTACAGGGTGTCACCTGCTGCTTTCATGCCCTTTTCACTTTTTTCTATTTGATTTTTTGCAAAACTTTCTTTTGTACAATGTGTTGAATGCATTGTTTGGCCTTCCTTCTTGTAATCACTCCATCTCAGGTCTTTACACAAGTAATATGAATAAAATAATAGTAAATCCCAATGTGATTGAAAATAAAAATGTTAACACAAAATTGACATCTGTTATATGGTCATTAACTGAATAAAGTACAATGTTTATATATTTTATCATCAGTGTTTATATATTTCAGAAGTTTAATATCATCAACACTAGATGAATAAAATAATGTTGAGTATATGGATAAACATCTATATATATTTGTTGATATAATCATAAATATACTGTCATATACCTGCTGCTGCTAAGTCGCTTCAGTCGTGTCCGACTCTGTGTGACCCCATAGACGGCAGCCCACCAGGCTCCCCCGTCCCTGGGATTCTCCAGGCAAGAACACTGGAGTGAGTTGCCATTGCCTTCTCCGGTCATACACCTACTTGCCTCTAATTTTGCCTCATTAACTCGGCTGGAATAGCACTGATTTCTTTTTGATTTTAGAATTTGTTGCCTGCATTAGGTAAGGCAGCTTGTGTATAGTGCCTTCTTTCTGAGGTCTCACCAAGACAGATAAATCCAGATGTTTCTGTAGCTTAGAAGTCAGAACACCTGAAGCTGTATCCTGATTTTACAACTTATCTGGATTAAATTAATACTTTATATTTGAATATTTAGAGATTAAAAGTATTGGTAGTTAGAAGAGGTCTTTAAAAGTATTTCTGCCACCTCATTTTATAATAATTTACCATTGATTGATCACATAGTTAATTCCACAAAGGAGAAATTTCTTATATTATACACAGGAAACACAGGTGAAAGTAAATAGTTGAAGGAATTAACAAATTTTTACCTAATTTAAGCTTTTTTTTTTTTTTAATCTTTGTAGAGAAAGCTTGTTGCCAAAAATGTGATGTCATTTGATTCAAGCTGTGCTTATTTTTCCAGTATGACTGATGCTGAAGCTGAAACTCAAATACTTTGGCCACCTCATGCAAAGAGTTGACTCATTGGCAAAGACCCTGATGCTGGGAGGGATTGGAGGCAGGAGGAAAAGGGGACGACAGAGGATGAGATGGCTGGATGGCATCACCGACTCGATGGACGTGAGTTTGAATGAACTCCAGGAGTTGGTGATGGACAGGGAGGCCTGGCGTGCTGCGATTCATGGGGTCACAAAGAGTCGGACATGACTGAGCAACTGAACTGACTAACTGACTGACTTCCACTGTAAAAGTTGGTGAGACAATATTTGTAACTTAGATTAAAAACTCATCTTTAAGGGTTGTCTCTTATAGTAGGTGAAAGATCACAGTTATTGCATCCAGAAGGATGTACTAAGTCACTTCAGTCGTGTCCAACTCTTTGTGACCCTATGGACCATAGTCCGCCAAGCTCTTTTGTCCATGGGATTCTCCAGGCAAGAATACTGGAGTGGATAGCCTTGTTCTCCCCTAGGGGATCTTCCTGACCCAGGTATCGAACCTGATTAGTAGGCAGATTCTTTACCACTATTGCCACCTGGGAAGAAGATGGCCATGTATAAATTACATTTTTCTCTTGATTTCTGGTGTACTTTTCTTTGGTAAGAGGTGAGAGGAAAACCATATGATCAAATTGATTTGCTTGAAATCTAGAATATAAATACTTGAGTGATTAAAAAAGTAAATCAAAAATAAAGATAATGAAGAATGTTTTGTGTGGCCTGCCAAATTCCAAATATCTGCTAATATTGAACAAGTTATTGTTTAACTGAAAATATTGGCAGGCTGTTTTTTAATATTGCTGGGAAACAGACATTTGAAAGAACTGAACAGAAAATAATTGATGAAAAGTTGTGTGTTATCCACACTTAGTATGTTAATGTAGTCTCCAGAAAACTTCATGTTACTGTACAGATCATATCTGTTACGTAACAGGAAGAAAGAATGCCTATTCTTCTCCCTTTTCGCCGTTTTTCCTGTAACAAGGCCAATTGTGGAAGAATCGTGTGCTGCCAGTGTGCCTGCCAAGTTTTAATTGAAATGTTGTGATAAATTTCCCTGCCAGGTCAGATGTTATTTTCTGGTTAAGGAGGGTCAAGCTGGTCTCTTAAAGAACCACTTTTGATTTTTATAGTGTCCAGTGATTTGTTCCTGGAAGTTGATTTACCGCAGATCTGACCTCCGCCCTCTCAGTTGACCTCTGCCAACGTGTTCAAGTCTCCAGTTCACCTAGGGCCACTGGTGGAAAAAAGTATTTTATTAAACTGGGTTTCTCATTTTATTAGTGTGAAAATAGGCTTTTGCTAATCAATAAAACAGGAAGCATTCACTTTATTGCTTTAGACTAGAGACTAAAGGTCATTTAACATAAATAGAATGAGGCACAAAACAAAGCAAGCAGGAAATATCTGATGACTCAGCATAAACCACTTGGTTAACACAAATATCATCTGTTCTCTTGAGTGTATGCATGAGGTTAATAAAAATATTGAAACTGTTGACATTTAGGACAATTAAATTTTGAATGGTAATCCCTAAAAATGATTAATGTTAAACTACAGCTTTGGTTTGATGGTTGAAACCATATCTCCCAAGTTTCTGCATAAGGGTTGGCATAATACCAGTGTTTATAAAGAAGACAGCTTCTTTTTCACAAATTCAGAGCACTTTATTATCATAAAAGTTATAAAACTTTCTTTAAAGAAAGAGTGGATTTTGAAGAAGGATAGCAAACTGCATAGCAAGAAAAACAAAGAAGAATGGCAATAACTGCCATTCCGTTAATGAAAACCTTGTGGAAGGGACCTGAGGAATCAAAGAAAGTGTATTCATTATCTTTGTCTTGCTGGAGCATTTCTCAAGTTGTCTGAAGGTTTAGAATTAAATGCCTTGGAACTCTGTGAAGATCCTCTAGAGGGGTGGGATGGAGGGGTGGAAAGGATACTCAAGAGGGAGGGGATATATGTATGCTAACGGTTGATGCACCTGGTTGTATAGCAGAAACTAACACAACTTTGTAAAGAATTATCCTATAATTTAAAATATATATTAATTAATTATTTAATTAAAAATAATCAAATGCTTTGCAAGTTTCCACTGTTCATTTCCAAGCCCGTATCTTTTTTTTTTTTTTTTTAATTAGAGGCTAATTACTTTACACTATTGTGGTGTTTTTTGCCATACATTCACATGAATCAGCCATGGGTGCATATGTGTTCCCCATCCTGAACCTCCCTCCCACCTCCCTCCCCATCTCATCCCTCAGGGTCATCCCAGTGCAGCATCCCTGAGCACCCTGTCTCGTGCATCGAACCTGGACTGGGGATCTATTTCACATATGATAATATACGTATTTCAATGCTATTCTCTCAAATCATCCCACCCTCGCCTTCTCCCCCAGAGTCTAAAAGTCTGTTCTTTACATCTGTGTTTCTTTCACTGTTTCGCATATACAGTTATCATTACCATCTTTTTAAATTACATATATATGCATTAATATACTGTATTGGTGTTTTTCTTTCTGACTTACTTCACTCTGTATAGTAGGCTCCAGTTTCATCCACCTCATTAGAACTGATTCAAATGCATTCTTCTTAATAGCTGAGTAATACTCCATTGTGTATATGTACCACAGATTTCTTATCCATTCATCTGCCGATGGAATCTAGGTTGCTTCCATGTTCTGGCTATTGTAAACAGTGCTGTTAATAACACTGGGGTATACATGTCTCTTTCAGTTCTGTTTTCCTCACTGTGTATCCCAGCAGTGGGATTGCTGGGTCACATGGTAGTTCTATTTCCAGTTTTTTAAGGAATCTCCACACTGTTCTCCATAGTCCAAGCCTGTATCTTAAACATCTCTGAACTTAGTAATATTCACAGTCTTTCATTAATACTCTAAAATTTACTTATATTATTTGAACAGCAGTTTTACTTTTACCATTTTAAGACAGTATATTTAGGTCATTTATATGACATACCACTGTATATAAATGCTAATATAATGACCATTTTTGCCTATATTTCCAATGTCTTATCAATATTCTTTGGTATATTTTATTGACATATCATGTCTTTCTATGACAAAGGTTTTAACCTATGTGACAAAAATAAAAGAATGTTTGAATCTATATACAAAGGCTTTCTTTCAATAGTGGACAGGAGTTTCTGATAAGAATCTTAGGTATTTTAGACAAAATTATTAAAGATTATGATTGCTCTTAAGCAAATGATTAAGATGATTTCAGAATACCTATAATTTGGAATTCAAATTTGAAGAATTACTGCCTTTGAATTTAGGATTACATGAACTGATGTATATAAAAGTATAAAGCACTTTATATGTGTAATTTTTATTATTTCTTGGTGGGTTTTATCGAGGATGCTTACTTACTAAGCTAAATGTAATGCTTGCTTTCATTACCTAAAACTGCAATATGTGCACTTCAATGCTCTAGTTATTTATGTAAATTATTAACGGCCATAAAAAACTCAGAAAAGTTCACTATACAAAAATACAATAGTGAGTAAAGTGCTGTGTCAGACTAATCTTTTTATCATAAAAGACAAGTCAGAAATTTGTCTTGATAATGGAAGAGCAGCATTTTACAATCAGTGGTCTCTGGTCATTCAGAAATGATCAGTCTTGGAGATGTCAGGCATGCAAATTCTATCAAATTAATATTCATGAAATTAAAGAAATAGATTCTGTGGCTCTACATGAAGGGGCACATAATTTGCATTAATTTTTGTTTTCAAGCAGCTATTTAAGTACAATGTCATTATAGCTCTGGCATATATTAGAAGAGAGACCATAACTATGAAAAGGATGACTTTCGTTTTGATTTCCTTCAGACTATGGGTTGGAGTTGGAGACCTAGGGAAACAGGAGTTAGGAGAGAATTTGGGATCATGAGGAGTGTTTTTGCCCAGGTGACAAAGAATGAATGAGAATTGTAAAAGTATCCTTTCTGTCCGTGTCCATAGGGAATCCACTAAAATTTTAGTGACATTGAATGCCACTTGGGATCTTAGAATAGCAGTAACAGTTGAGAGTCCCTTTCAGGTAGGTTTGCTAATTACTTTATGTGAAATAGAGTAAACCTAAGAAGGAAGGAAAATACATGGAAAGTGTCATGTGGCAGTTGCAGTGGTCATACTGGGGACTGATTGTCTTATAAGCAAATGTGAAGGCACATTTAATGTCTCTCAGGAAATCATGAGGAGATGCAGAGCATTGGGAGCATAATCGTGGTATTGTGGGTTGTTTGTTGTTGTTTTAGTTGTTAAGTCACGTCTGACTCTTTGCAGCCCCATGGATTGTAGCCCACCAGGCTCCTCTCTGTCAATGGGGTTTCCCAGGCAAGAATACTGGAGTGGGTTGCTATTTCCTTCTCTAGGGTAGCTACCTGACCCACGGATCAAATACGTGTCTTCTGCACTGCAAGCGAATTCTTTACTGTTTGAGCCACAGGGAAGCCCCATATTGTGTGCAGGTTCAGCTCAGTTCAGTTCAGTCGCTCAGTCGTGTCCGACTCTTTGCGACCCCACGAATTGCAGCACACCAGGCCTCCCTGTCCATCACTAACTCCCGGAGTTCACTCAGACTCACGTCCATCAAGTCAGTGATGCCATCCAGCCATCTCATCCTCTGTCATCCCCTTCTCCTCCTGCCCCCAATCCCTCCCAGCATCAGAGTCTTTTCCAATGAGTCAACTCTTCGCATGAGGTGGCCAAAGTACTGGAGTTTCAGCTTTAACATCATTCCTTTCACAGAACACCCAGAGCTGATCTTTAGAATGGACTGGTTGGATCTCCTTGCAGTCCAAGGGACTCTCAAGAGTCTTCTCCAACACCACAGTTCAAAAGCATCAATTCTTTGGCGCTCAGCTTTCTTCACAGTCCAACTCTCACATCCATACATGACCACTGGAAAAACCATAGCCTTGATTAGACAGACCTTTGTTGGCAAAGTAATGTCTCTGCTTTTGAATATGCTATCTAGGTTGGTCATAACTTTTCTTCCAAGGAGTAAGCGTGTTTTAATTTCATGGCTGCAGTCACCCTCTGCAGTGATTTTGGAGCCCCAAAAAATAAAGTCTGACACTGTTTCCACTGTTTCCCCATCTATTTCCCATGAAGTGATGGGGCTCTAAGCCATGATCTTAATTTTCTGAATGTTGAGCTTTAAGCCAACTTTTTCACTCTTCTCTTTCACTTTCATCAAGAAGCTTTTTAGTTTCTCTTCACTTTCTGCCATAAGGATGGTGTTATCTGCATATCTAAGGTTATTGATATTTCTCCCAGCAATCTTGATTCCAGCTTGTGCTTCTTCCAGCCCAGTGTTTCTCACTATGTACTCTTGCATATAAGTTAAATAAGCAGGGTGATAATATACAGCCTTGACGTACTATTTGGGGCCAGTTTGTTGTTCCGTGTCCAGTTCAGGTAGTGATTATTAAAAACAATATTTAAATCCATAGGCATGTAAAGCCTCAACTTGAGAGGATCCCAAAAGTCCCTAAGTAGCAGGTAATAAGAACAAATCATAACACAGTCACTATTATAAGGGCTGCTGCTGCTGCTACTTCTAAGTCACTTCAGTCGTGTCTGACTCTGTGTGACCCCACAGACGGCAGCCAAACAGGTTCCCCCATCCCTGGGATTCTCCAGGCAAGAACACTGGAGTGGGTTGTCATTTCCTTCTCCAATGCATGAAAGTGAAAAGTGAAAGTGAAGTTGCTCAGTCGTGTCTGACTCTTAGTGACCCCATGGACTGCAGCCTTCCAGGCTCCTCCATCCATGGAATTTTCCAGGCAAGAGTACTAGAGTGGGGTGCCATTGCTTTCTCCAAATTATAAGGGCTATATACTCATAAATGACTCATAAATCCACATAACAACCATATTGAAGCATTAATAAGTAACTAAGTAAATGGTGGATTTGTGATTCAAACTTAGGTAGTTCATGTTCTGAAGTTATCCTATACATCCCTACACACCTCATTTTTTAGATGAGGATATGAATAAAAAGTTCAAGTTACTTAGCCAAGCACACAGAGTTAGCTAGCACAAAGCCTGGATATAAACCCAGGTCATTCTGACTTCAAATTCAGTGCTTTTAACCATCCCATTATCTTAAAGTGTGTGAAGAATGTCTGGAGTAGTGAAGATTCTGAGATTCAGAGCTTTTCTCAATTCTTACCTTAGGTAACAAGTTTCTACTAGAGGAGAGTGTTAAGAGTTGTCTGCACATATTTACCAAGTCAGCTATGATTAAGTCCACTCTAAGATTCTTAATGTCTTAAATACCTGGTTGCCTCAAAAGAAATTGGACTTCCTTGGTGGTTGGGACAGTAAAGAATCCACCTGCAAATCAGGAGACCCAGGTTCGATCCCTAGGTCGGGAAGATATCCTGGAGAAGGAAATGGCATCCACTCCAGTATTCTTGCTTGGAAAATGCCACGGACAGGGGAGCCTAGTAGGCTACAGTCCATGGGGTAGCAAAGAAACAGGACTGAACAACTAACATTTTTGAAAGTAATTTAGTCCAAGTCAGCTACTGGCACCACTATTGCCTGAGAGCCTGCTATGTATCAGGTACCACACTAAGCATACGTATATGCATGTATATATATATATATATATATATATACACACACATACACACTGTGGCTGTTAGTCCTTGCAATGATGCTGATAAAAATGTGTTGTTAACTTCTTAAATTTATTTCCATGTGAATAAAACAAATTTGAGAAGTCTAACTCACCTAAGCCTAGCCAACTGACAAGGAGCAGACTAAGTCCATCTAAGGATGTCATTAATTCTACATCACCCTCTGTTTTACACTCAGATCCACTCAATCAGCTGTATGTTCTTTGGTTTTATGGACATAGGTTTTCTATAGTGGAGTCTTGTCTGAACTTTATTTTGTCTGCCCTCTTATTTACCTGTTTTCTTGGTTGAGTTTCATACATAATCAATGACAATGGGAATGAAAAAGATTAAAACAAAACAACAAATACATAGTAATACCTATATGTACATATCTGTGTATATATACACTATATATATATGTAATATTCTTGTTAAAATACTTCTTGTGTGCTTCTTACATCTCAAGGTAGATCACCAAGGCCAATGAAATAGATCTTATGTTTTAACTCTTATTTACTTATTAAGGAAGCTATAAACATCAATGTGCTTTCAAATGTTTGTATTTCTCACCTATCTTCATATTTCTCACCTGTCTTTATGTACATTGTCCTTTGGCTTATAAATTAATGAACTGCCATTTAAAATCATGTTTTTTTTTTTTTTTTTTTCCTATTTGATGTTTAGCAGATCGCCACCTGTCTCCAGAGGACAGGTTGTTTGTTGTTTTTAGGGCACTATACAGGGTACAGCATGGATAAACGCAGTGGTTGGAGTCTAATTACTTGAGCTCTTTATGGAGGTGGATCATCTCACAGCACAATGCTCAACAGGACAAAGTCAGGCCAACTGTCTTTTACAGCATCAGCTGCCGCCCTGAGTTTGGTGTTTTGCCACTGACACCAAGTCTTCTTTGTTTATCAGGTAATTAACAGTAATGATGTCTTGCTGCTTAGCTTTGTTCCTGAACCAAGGCTCCTTCTTTGCAGATTTGGGAGGACTCCTAGTCCTAGGTTGGTGTTTGACTGTCATAAGCACCAGCAGGCAATTCTAAGCTTAATTACCTCCCTGTTTTGTTCTTTACATTGGGCAATAAACATCCAGTCTAAAGGCAATTTGTGGGAGAGAGGGGAGAGAGAAAGGAGGGGTGCCTTCTCTCATGACAATGCATCCATCAAATAAACTAACTTAAAAATGTTTTGACCTTGAGTTCTTAAACATTATTGTAATTCCCCATCTTATAAGGAAAAGCATTTTAAAGAAAGTTATTCAAATAAAACAAACCCTACAGATAGGTAGTCTGTTTACGAAATATGAGGGAATTCAATTACCTATGAATGGATGAATGGCTTTTTTCCCCTCCCTTTGTCTGGTCATCATTGTTACTGTGGATTTCTTTAACAAAAGACAGCAAAATAAACAGAAATGTCTCCGATGAACTGTGAGCCTGCAGTTAAGTGGCATATCTATGGGAGTGTGCTCTGGGATGTATTTAGTATAGCTATGATTTTTTTTTAACAGTACATTATTGAATTTTTAGCAAAGTCACACTAGAAAAAAGAAATTACTACTTCAGAATGAACAAAGATCTAGAAAAGCACCACATGTAGCTTTTTTTCTTACAAAAAGCTGGATTACTTATTTCATTAGACATCTTAAATAAAATTTGTGATAATTTTGGTTAAATTCTGTTGATTATAGACAAATTCATATGGAAATTATATATACTCATTTGAGTGATTTTTTAATCACAGTCACTATTAATTTTCAGCCTTTTTTAGTGTGGAAACAATATTTTAAAATAATTGTTAGTATGTAATATTTGCTAGTAACTTTCAGTACTCATTAGTGATATTTGAAACATTTCAAATGCCAACATCCTAAAACTGTAGAGGTAATTTTATTAATTATAAGCTGTAATTTATTACCCATACTGTTTTTGCTAGATAACTCTTGTGGATAAATGATTAACCATTTAAAATGAAGTTTTTTGCTTCCATGTTTATAAAGAACTTAATTATTCTATAAGGTGTTCCCTATTTTGGTCTATTTTCCATTTAGTAGGATATCTGGATTAAATTATAGATTCTGCATGTAGTAGACAATATTCAGTATATATTTCAAATAGTGAAATAATTTTCCACAAAATTTAACAAACCTTGTATGGAAAGATTTCTATGGAAAGGAAGAGCATTTGTATAGAAATGTGAATTTTGGCAGTGGGGGGGTGGTTCTAAAGAAATTTTGCACCAAATATATTCAATGTTGTGAAATTCCTCCATTACTAGCAGTTGGAAATGTTTCTACTTTTTACTAATATTCCTCAGATTTGTATGGATAGGATATGTTTCATAATGATGATACATATCACCATCCTAATTATGATACATTGCCTTCTCCCTGATACAAAAAGCAAGAAAACTATGGCTTTCTTTGGTGTTCAAGTAGTCTTTTCCATTTTAACTTCATCTTGAAAAATGTTTTACTTGCTGTTTTTACATGTGTATAGAGAAGAGAATATTTTAAACAATATCCAACTTACTACATGCAAAATATCAAAAATATGTCAGACTTTCATTGCATCTATAATTTATCAAAAAGCTATATAGTAAGGTTACTGGGAATATTTACATTGAGAAAAGTGAAATATTTTTCCCCTAAATTTACTCATTATTGAGTTAACATCTTTAACATTTATCCTACTAAAAGTAAAATTGATTAAATTGTTCAAGTGGAGTAGTGGAATATGACTTATATTATCAGGAATTTTGAAACCTGTAAACATGACATGACATTGATAATCTTCTAGAATTTATCTGCAGAACTCTTAACATTTAAGGGTTGTCTTTCTTTTTTAATATAAATATTTTCTATAACCTTGAGGTTTGTAGAGGAACCAACAAGCCCTTCACACCAGTGTTTCATATTTGCTTCACACACGCAATAAGCATAAAGGGCTTAGACTGAATTGGCTCTTAATAAATCATAGCCATTTACTATGATTCATATCATAATGCTTATTATTTTATTTGTTCAAAGAGGAACATTATAATTGTTTTTGGACATGTGTTGTCAGCTGGGGAAAAAATAGTTTCATGTCTAGGAAAATGTGACTATTTCTCTTGGAAAATAACATCAATATCACTGTGGGTCTGGATGACTGCAAAGGGAAAATGTACCTGCTTTACTCCTAGGCCCCTCCCACTTTTCTTCCAGTGAGATGCTTTTTGCTTTACTTTCAATGTTTACTTTCTACACTCTAAACCACAAACCAGTGCCAGGGATGGTAAAGGATACAACAGTTTATTAACTAAGAATACAATGCAAGAAAGAGATCCTTAAAAGCATTTCGACCTTGGGCCGTCTTTTCTTTTCCCCAAAACAAAATATTCTGGCAGTCAAATATTTAGTGAAACAATAACAATAGGCCAGTAAGCTGACGTTTCTTTTCTGTGGGATGGAACTATTTAGACAGACTTAGTGACTTCATCTGAACATCTGTAGACATGTACTTTGTTGATTTGAACAGTAAGGGTATATTCACACACACACACAAAACCCAACTAGAATATTCATAGTACTATTTTAATATTTTTTAAAAGTAGGATTAAAGTTTAAACTCAAATAAGTTCTTGATAACCAGCAAATGTTAAGCAGATGATTTGTACACTGATCTTTTTTTTTTTTTTTTGGCAATTCAACACCAAATTGCTTTTACATTTTCCTTACAGACCATGGAAGAGAAAGGAAGTAATAATAACAATAATGATGATGATAATCCATTTTTACCATCTTATTATTTTCCCCTTATTCATTTGGGAGCTACAGTGAAGTCTTAACCACCACATAAATACTTATTTAGTAAAAGGAAACAGAATATATTTTCCCTCGGACTCTCTGCATTGATATATTGAAGTAGGAGGGAAGGGGAAAAATAAGGTCCATAATGCTTCATTAGTTAATTGTGCAGAGTACAGCTCTTTAGGGGTAAACAAGTGAAGGACATTTGCTGAATGGCCCATCCTCGTCACGCATATTATGGCCTAATGATGCTAGTAATGGTAGGAGGCTCCTGGAGAGTCATCTGTCAAATTAGCACATTGAATTATTTATTGCCTCAGAGTAAAATTGTTGAAAGGTAGCAGCTGAGACATAGTTTTTATGAATCTAAAATTCAGGGGGAAAAAAACTAAAAAAAAAACAAAAACAAACTTGTGCATCTGCTTTGTAGGTGCATTTGTTTTTTAATACTTGCATTTATGAACACAATAGTCCTTACTGGATAAACAGATCATTTCTACCTTAAAATCTCTTATGTAGTGGGTGTGTGTATGTGTGTTTGTGCATGAAATTCTGTGTATTTCATGCCATTACTTATAATGTAATAGCCTAAAATTCAAGACAGTTGTATTTTTTTAAGCCTTCATAACTCATTTCCATTATATCACCTATGTAAAGCATAAGACAGAATGCCAATCTTTACTAGGCTCTGTGTCCGGAACTAAAATGGAGGGCATGGTTCTTCACTTCCAGTTCTCAAAACTGTTCATATTTCTGATCTTGCACAGTGTTAGATAAAAGTCTGTCTTCCTAGCATTTAGAGAAGACAAATCTGTGTTCAATTCAATGAAATAAGACAGTAAGTATGATAAGGGACATAAATATGGAGAAAGTAAGCATTTGAAGGCCTGAACAAGCTAATAAGTTGTCTTTCAAAAATATTTTATTATTTATTCAGTATTTAGTGAATGTGGGTAATGTTTTCTGTCAATAAATATTATAAATAAAGTCACTTACCAAGGGCTTCCACTGACCAGTGAAGATTCACTGTTCTGGAAGGAGGATAAACAAAAATTTTACTGATTCTCTATGGGTTCTATTATCTTTTTATTTCTTATTTTTTTAATTCTTTTTCTGAATTAGGAGCTTTCCAGGTGGCTCAGTGATAAAGAGTCTGCCTGACAATGCGAGAGATGCAGGAGATATGGGTTCAATCCCTGGGATGGGAAGATTCCCCTGAGGAGGTCATGGGAATCCACTCCAGTGGAGAATTGTCTGGATAGAGGAGCCTGGCAGGCTACAGTCCATGGGGTTGCAGAGTCAGACATGACTGAGTGAGCAAGCATACATGCAACCTGAATTAGACAACTCCTGGGCAAAGGCTGAAATTTTTGATGATAAAATACACCACTAATGTCAGATAAGCAGAGCTACACTATGAGCATTTGGTGTCAAAGCAATAATTGAATGACCTCAAAGAGACTAAAATTTAAATCACTGTGTGCAATTGAAGATACATGTACAGGTGTAATCCACTCTAGTATTCTTGCCTGGAGAATCCCATGGACAGAGGAGCCTGGCAGGCTACAGTCTACAGGGTAGCAAGAGTCAGACAAGATTTAGCAACTAAACCACTACCATCCTTTTTTGGTTAGAAATAGCTCCAATTTATTCTAGTGATGTTCTGGTATCCTGAGACTGGCACCTGGCACCTTCTGGGTCAGCCAGTCTTTTGTTTCATGAAAAATCAATGAGAAGCTCTCATTGGTTCAGGGTCTTGAGATATACATGGGCTATTTATGGGCAGAAGGTAAGACATGTACAGAGTCATCTTGAAAGATAAACAGCGAGGAATATATATATTCCTATAATATATAAAAGAAGATTTCCCCTTGAACACTGTAGACTACTTAAGGCATGTTAGACACTGCGTCTTGAATCCAGGCAAGAAATGGAAAAGATATTTGCTAAAATAATAGTGGCAATAATTGAAATAAGGAGGTAGATTTAGCTGAAGATTCTTTAGGTAAAAGTTAAGTAATGTTATGTATATGCTGTTATTCACTCAGTCATGTCTGAACTCTTTGCAACCCCATACATTGTAGCCCACCAGGTTCCTCTGTCTATGGGATTCACTAGGCAAGAATGCTGGAGAGGGTAGCCATTTCCTTCACCAGGGGATCTTCCCAACCAAGGGATTAAAGCTGGGTGTCTGGCATTGCAGACAGATTCTTTACTGTCTGAGCCACCAGGGAAGATGCACTATACAAATTCTAAAAAAACATGTGTACATTCTGATTTTCATCGTAACACCACCATCCCACCCACAAACACCACGTGACATTGGAGGGGTTGGTAAAAAACGAAGAAAAAAATTGAAGTACTGATCTAAGTACTGTAACCTCTGTCCTAGGAGAACAGTGATGTTATTAATAAGGGAAAAAAGTCACTAGGGGAAGGTGAAGTTTTATAATGAAGATAATAAGATTCCATTACGGCAATTTTGATTTTTAGACGTGAATAAGATTTCAAACAGAAATGTCCAGAAAGTTATCAAAAAGTGGAAATGTAGCTCAAAGAGGAGTGAAGGAAAAATTTGCAGATTAAAATTATAAATGACATTGATACAGAAAAGAAATCATGGGGATAGTTAAATCTGTTATTTAGTGTATTTTGGAGAAGGAGATGGCACCCCACTCCAGCACTCTTGCCTGGAAAATCCCATGGACAGAGGAGCCTGGTGGGCTGCAGTCCATGCGGTCGCTAGGAGTCGGACACGACTGAGCGACTTCCCTTTCACTTTTCACTTTCCTGCATTGGAGAAGGAAATGGCAACCCACTCCAGTGTTCTTGCCTGGAGAATCCCAGGGACGGGGGAGCCTGGTGGGCTGCTGTTTATGGGGTCGCACAGAGTCGGACACGACTGAAGTGACTTAGAAGCAGCAGCAGCAGCAGTGTATTTTGGCCAGCACAAGCATAGTTTGCCAGTATATTTTGCTTTGTTTTCAAAATGCAGGTATCACGTTGAGTCAGTACTGTTCTCATTACAGCAACAATTTTCTGATCAAGGTCTTGTGTTTCCTGTTACTGTTGCAATTTCAATTCTTTTCCTTTCAGCTCCCAATTCTTAAATTTTCTTTTATTGCCTCTCCTCCTTTGTGTGTCTGTGTGTCTACCATGGCTAAAGGTCTTCATTAACCTCTCAAAGGAACAGTGAAATTTAAAATATTTATTGTGTGTTTTAGGATCCTAAGCATTTTATATGTATTACCTATTTCAACTTTAAAAATTAAGAGAAAATTGTTATTCTTAGTTTGTGGGAAACTCGTCCTTAGCAAAGTTAAAGACCCTTCCCAAGCCATAGTGTTAATGAACCCAGGTCTGTGTAATTCCAAAGTCTTGATTTTGCTCTTTTGTTATTTTTTTATCACATTGTCTCCTGCCTAGACATTTCTCTACATAGACACAACTGTACTATTACTTCTGGCATCTCAGCTTTTTATTCTCATTCCTAACCATTATCCTTAATCTTCTACTTCCCATTTTTCTTTCTCTTTCATTGAGCTCTTACTCTAGACCCTCTCCTCTTGTTGGCAGCCTTCCTCATTCTGTGGCTTGGTACCCTTAAATCTTCTCTTTGTCTTTTCTTATACTGATCTACTAAAATGCCATCAAGCTATATTAACTCACTAATAGTTAAAATACATTTACCTTTAAAGCTGATAGCAGCACTGTAACCAGGCTTAAAATCACCCTTCTTTCACCAACACTCAAAAGACAGAACTGAAGTCTCTTGCTTACGTTACAAATGGCCACAGGGTAACAACTGAATGAAGAGTATAATTTCAGTTGTTTGCCATTTTTTCAGAGAAATCACCAACAGTTCTGCTGCTCATATGAATACATATTAAATGTCATTATTCTTCTTCTAAACCATGTACCTGTAATATGTAGTTCACAAAATAATTTAAAGATGAAAATTTAAAAAGATTAGAACTGCTGCAAGCAGTCAGATACATATTTTAAAATAGTGGGTTTTTTTTTTCTCTTTTTAGAATCATTTTTTACTACAAATCCAATGTGAAAGTTGGATTGATCAAGATGGGAAACCCAGCTGGTACCCACTGGACATTTTAGAAAATGGAATCTCCTCTATTGCACCCCAACCAGCTTGTGAGAGTGACCTCAGAATAAGGAGTAGTGGTGCCCAAGGGTTGACTGCTTATATTTAGCTCTTTGGAGGATGACTAAAATAATTTCATATCTAGGTGCCTCTCTTGAAATAACTGTGGGAAGGTTTTATAGACAAACTGGGGTTTTAGTTTTAAGGTCTACAATTTTAAAGAAGCTGTATTTACGTATACTCTAAGACCTAAGGGAGTGGTGTTGGCACTCCAGTAGGTGGCAATCTTTCCTCAGAATATATGTCAAACCTGGGTCCCAGTTCAGGCTTGGGATGTGCTGTTTGCTTAAATTAACACCATGGGTATTGTTTCTAAAAGTTAAAAACTCCAATAAAAGGGAATTCTTCTCCATATATATTAGAATGCATTCTATGCTGTTACAGAACTAAATTTTAGTGACTCTGCTTCATCAAAATAAAACTAAGTTAGGAATTCTTTGGTCTTTATATTGTTTTTTCTTGTCATTAATAATATAAGGGTAGCTACATTCATATAACATCTCTTTCATCCTTCTCAAATAACTCAGGTACTATGTAGCAGAAACTGCTCTTTGCCAAAGATCTATTTATGCCACTTTCCAAAGAGTAAATAAGAGCTATAAAATGTCAATACAACTGCAATATTTTTTAAGGTAAAATATTTAAATGATTTTGTGGACTGCATCTGATTCTCCACCATCTCCATTCCACCTATTAAGGAATTTAGACTTTAAGATTTTGAAAAGACTTGAACAAAATAGCAAATGTGTTTCTCAGTGGGATATTTAAAAAGATAGATTTTATGAGGAAAGACAAAAGCACCTTATCAGAACACCTTATCTTAGAGAGAAAATTTACAAGAATATTTTGCTATGCTATAACATTATATTTTTTGTAAAATGTTCTGATGATGTGTAATACAATTACTATGGCTGTCATTCTAAGATTTGACTGCCATTCTTCCTAGCAACCACAGAATAGCTGCAATCTTCAATCTTCTTTTCACCCTTTTGTTTGTTTGTTGTTTTACTTATTTTTAAATAAATCCAGTATTTTATTTTAGGTAATTCTTTTGAATTTGGCACTTAGTCCTATAAATACTGACTAATACGATAACACTACTACTATTCAGTCATATGTAGCCCTTTTTGACTTTTATGTCAAGAAGGAATTGTGTTTCCCAGTTTCCTTGATGTTTATGTGGGTGTGACTCACTTTCACCCAGAAATGAGTGTGGAAGTGACATATGTCACTTCTGAGCAGAAACATAGTGAGAGTTTGCGAAAAGTGAGAATTTGTGGCTTCCAGATTGTGACTTCTCTGTCAAGCTTCGGTCATTTAGTGAAGTCAAAGCAGAAGGCTGACCCTAATTCACCATAACAGATACACAGTGTGATAGAGGAATAGATCTTTAACATCTTGGGCTGCTGAAATTCGGGATTTGTTTTTAGCTTTGCATAACTTATCCTGACTTGTGCGCATGCTCAGTCTCTCAGTCATGTCCGACTCTTTGCGACCCAATAGACAGTAGCCCACCAGGCATTTCTGTCAGGAGATGTTTTTCAGGTAAGAATACTGGCGTGGGTAGCTATGTCCTCCTCCAGGTTATGTTCCTGACCTAGGGATCAAACCGGCTGCTACTGCTGCTGCTAAGTCGCTTCAGTCGTGTCCGACTCTGTGCGACCCCATGACAGCAGCCCATCAGGCTCCACCGTCCCTGGGATTCTCCAGGCAAGAACACTGGAGTGGGTTGCCATTTCCTTCTCCAATGCATGAAAGTGAAAAGTGGAAGTGAAGTTGCTCAGTCGTGTCCGACTCTTAGCGACCCCATGGACTGCAGCCTACCAGCCTCCTCCTTCCATGGGATTTTCCAGGCAAGAATACTGGAGTGGGGTGCCATTGCCTTCTCCGGATCAAACCGGAGTCTCCTGCTTACCCTGACAACACTATTAAAAGCAATTAAGGGCTTCCCAGGTGGCGCTAGTGGTAAAGAATCTGCCTGCCAAGGCAGGAGACATAAGAGACCTGGGTTTCATCCCTGAGTTGGGAAAATCGCCTTGAGGAGGAAATGGCAACCCACTCCAGTATTCTTGCCTGGAGAATCCCAGGGACAGAGGAGCCTGATAGACTATCGTCCATGGGGTCGCAAAGCATCGACATGACTGAGCATCTGAGCACAAAAGGAATTAAATTAAGCAGTGTGGAATAGATGACATTATAGCAAACTATATATTCTGTTTAACTCTCCCCTTCTAGGACAAGAAAAAATGTAATGGCCACATAGACATCTACCTTGAGAGTATATACTTATGCACTAAAATTATATCACATTGTCAACATGTTCTCCTAATTTGGGGGAGGTAATTGATTCCCCATTTGCCCTCCCATGTAGGCAAAATTTGGACCCCTGTATAATTAAGCAAGATTCTTATTTTCTCAGTAGGTTTGAGAATCTTCTAGAAGATGGTATCCCAGATGAGTTTTAGAAAACCAGAGGTTTAGTTGAAAATATAAAGTTAAACTTTAAGATTAAGTTTGATAAGAGATGATTACCATTAGAACATAGAAATATAATTAGAACATACAAATGCATGTTAGCTATTTACCAAGCCTTACTTCTACTTCAGGATTTTCAGGTACTTCAATATTTGTTGTAGGTTTCCAAAAATAGAATGTAGCACAGCTGCCGAAGTTGAAGGCCTAATAATTTCTAAGAAATGTGATCTTAGTATGACTTGTGTTTAAACAAAAATAATATTTCATATAAAAATAGTAATGTATTTAACCTTCATCGGAGAAGGTGATGGCACCCCACTCCAGTACTGTTGCCTGGAAAATCCCATGGATGGAGGAGCCTGGTAGGCTGCAGTCCATGGGGTCTCGAAGAGTCAGACACGACTGAGCAACTTCACTTTCAATTTTCACTTTCCACTTTCATGCATTGGAGAAGGAAACGGCAAGCTACTCCAGTGTTCTTGCCTGGAGAATCCCAGGGACAGGGGAGCCTGGTGGGCTGGCGTCTATGGGGTCACACAGAGTCGGACACGACTGAAGCGACTTAGCAGCAGCAGCAGGAGCTCACAATCGGAGAAGGCAATGGCAACCCACTCCAGTACTCTTGCCTGAAAAATCCCAGGGATGGAGGAGCCTGGTAGGCTGCAGTCCATGGGGTCACAAAGAGTAGGACACGACTGAGCGACTTCACTTTCACTTTAACCTTCACAGAGGAAAATTTCCTTCATAATCATTTCCTTTTATAAGCATATTTCTGAAGGAATCACAGAAAAATTTGTAAATGATTTTCTTGATTTTATTTTAACACATCCATGATTGACCCTAAATATCATACACTCACTCATTCTCATTCTGATATGTTTCCTGATTGGGAGATGCAAGGAGCTGAGCTTAATTCCTTGGAAATTGTACAGCATCGTGTATTATAGCTTTGGTCTGCTTTGAGTACCTAAATCCCATCCTCCATTTATCAGAACATCAATCAAAGTTTGCCTCCTGCCATGCCGGAGCACAGCTTCCCTCATGATTTCTCTGTCTGGTTAATATTTAATGATATAACTTTCTCATCTATTCAACAATTTGCTTATTGCATAGGCCAGACTCTGTGTTAAGCACCAGAATACAACTTTAAAGCATGCATGATTCTTATTCTGAAAAATGTCATATTTTAAATCAGAGAATACAGATGAGTTCAATATACTATCAAAAATAAGATATCATCAAATACTTTAGATACCAAAACAATTAAGCTGTTAATAGAATTTTAGAGAATGATCAGAAGTGCACAATTTGCAAGGTTTATCAGGTATTTGGAGAACTATGTGTGATGTGCTATGGTTCAAAATTACCCAGGGAGATTCGGGATGTAGGACTTAACCTAAAAATATTTATTTGATATAAAACAAATACAAGTTTGCTTGAAAATAAATACTTGATACAATTCAAGATAGAAAATAACTAAAGAATTTTGAAGTTCACCAAGTAATATATGCTGTGAATATTGACCACAAATGGTCCAAATAAAAATCAGATTGGAATAGTAAGGTGCAGAGAAGGTGCCATAGTGGAGGTAAAGTAGGGAAATAAACATCTATTAATCATGTAGATTTTTTTAGACACTCTGGCTGTATTTTACACATATTATCACATTTTCTGTTCAGGACCAGCCACTTAAGTAGGCATCATAAATTCTCATTTCACAAATATGCTCAAAGGGCTCTTGGACAAAAAAATAAATAAATAAAATTCTTAAAATTATGAACACAATTTTTAGAAAATAAATTTTATAATTTAATCTGTTTTTGCTTATGATATACAGTTATAATTTGCTTTTAGAAGTTTTGCTTTTCTTGTAAACTTGCTTTAACTGGGCATTAAATTGTTTCAGTGCAAAGAAGTTAGCACTACATATTTCCCTGAAAATAAAACATTTTTATAGAAATGGTAGCAAATAGTTAAGCATGTTTGAGGAAATACTTGTAGCTTTAAATTAATCTAAACAGACTTTGAAGGGCAGAAATAGAAGTTACTTTCTTAAATGTACCCCTTAATCTGAAAGTGAGTATTTACGAGAAAACATCTCACTGTCATTTTTTTCTTCTTTCTATTTTTTTTCCTAGCTAACATATCTAGCTATCATAGTCAGTATGACAGGAAAAATTACTGTTAAATATCTGACATTATTTAGTGCAATGTAAAAATGGTTCTCTAATAAATTACTGTTGTTGTTCAGTCACTAACTCCTGACTCTTTGAGACCCCATGGACTGCAGCATGCCAAGATTCCTTGTCCTTCACCATCTCCCAGAGTTTGCTCAAACGCATGTCCATTGAGTCGGTGATGCCATCCAACCATCTCATCCTCTGTTACTCGCTTCTCCTCCTGCCCTCAATGTTTCCTAGAATCAGGGCCTTTTCCAATGAGCTGGCTCTTTGCATGAGGTGGCCAAAGTACTGGAGCTTCAGCTTCAGCCTCAGTCCTTCCAATGAATATCCAGGGTTGATTTCCTCTAGGATTAACTGATTTGATTTCCTTGTTTTCCAAGGGACTCTCAAGAGTCTTCTCTAGCACCTAATAAATACTCACCTAAAAACTCTTCCTCTTGCTTTTTTTTTCAACAATATCACAGATGTATCAACAACTATCAGAAAGCCTCTTGACACTTTTAGACCTTAAAATTGGGCAGTATGATGGCTCCTCCCATTTTCTTGGTTTCAGTTTTTATCATTCTCGTTCACTGTCCCGAATTTCAGCCTGTGCACTGAAATCACATATAGTCAGTACATTCCCCATATCCACCCAAACTTTGACCATGGGTTCAGTCCACCCTTCTTTCACTGACATTTCTTACTGACTTTTAGTTAATGCATCACTAAAGTTGTTCTACCATAATTTATATACACTTATCAAAAGTTCATGATATGCACAAATATAAAGTAAAATGGCTGACTGACAGAATAGCCTATCAAAAGGCACTATTAAGTGAAAGTTAAGGCTATCTACTGCCTCTGTCATAAAATACAGCCTCATAGCAGAGGGATAAACAGCAAATAAGAGTGTAGTGGCAGTAGCACCCTTCAGGCTTAGTTGTCATGATCGATAATCACCAAACTATCCCAGCTAAGGTGAAGCTACTGCTCAAGTATTCTTGCTCTGGCAGTGAATGCACTGAACAGTCAACAAACTCCAGAAGTCCAGATTCCGCCTCTGTCCACTTGAAAGAGGATGAAATAAGGTATTCCCCTTCAGGGACAGGCACTGCACCCAGTGCTTAAAGGTCTATTTGACATTACTGGCAAGTCTTGCCTGTACAAGTGTCTGTTTTTACACAGTCATGCATGGGTGTTTGTGGTGCCTAATCAGTCATTGGAGAATGCTCTCAGGACATTTCATGCCCAGGCGTCTGAAAGAAGTGCCATGCAAATCCAGATATTAAAATTGCTCATTGAAAATATTATACAGATCAAAAACCTGATATTTAAGTGATTCCCTCTGATTTATACTTCAACAACAAATTTTGTTGGTGATGTTCAGTCACTCAGTCACGTCTGATTTTTTGTAACCCCGTGGACTGCAGCATGCAGGGCTTTCCTGTCCTTCACAGTCTCCTGGAACTTGCTCAAACTCATGTCCATCAAGTCAGTGATGCCATCCAACCAATCATCCTCTGTCATCCCCTTCTCCTGCCTTTAATCTTTCCTAGCAGCAGGGTCTTTTCCAATGAGTCAGCTCTTCTCATCAGGTAACCAAAATATTGTAGCTTCGGCTTCAGCATCAGTCCTTCCAATGAATATTCAGGGTTGATTTCCTTTATGATTGACTGGGGGCTCTCAGGAGTCCTAGGGACTCTCAAGAGTTTTTAGCACCACAGTTCGAAAGCATCAGTACTTCGGCGCTCAGCCTATTGTCCAGCTCTCACATCCATACATGACTACTGGACAAACCAAAGCTTTGACTATATGGAACTTTGTAGGCAAAGTAATGTCTCTGTTTTTTAATACACTGTCTAGGTTTGTCATTGCTTTTCTTCCAAGGAGCAAGTGTCTTTTAATTGCATGGCTGCAGTCACCCTCCACAAGCAGTCATCGTCCACAACAAATGTAACACTGATAATTATTGCACAAACTCTCTCCCTTCAAAATATGAAACAAACAGCAACCAAAACACTATGTTATAATGGATTACCCTCATTACGTTTAAATATTAAAATAGTTTATTGCTAATTAATGCAAATTTAAATGATTCACTTGAAATAATTTAAAATCAACTCAAGAATACTATTGAACATAGACCTTGAAGAGTGCTAAAGGCCCTAAAGCAGATATTATAATATTGCTCCAAGACATCTTGACCATAATAAGCTATACCATGAGTATAGCATGAGCATTATTCTGCTCAGCCAAACGAAAGATTTGGTCACCTAATGCGAAAAACTAACTTGGAAAAGACCCTGATGCTGGGAAAGATTGGAGGCAGGAGAAGTGGACAACAGAGAATGAGATGGTTGGATGGCATCACTGACTCAATGGACATGAGTCTGAGCAAGCTCCAGGAGTTGATGATGGACAGGGAAGCCTGGCTTGCTGCAGTCTGTGGGGTAACAAAGAGTCAGACATGACTGAGTGACTGAACTGGACTGAAAGGAAAGAACCCCAGCTCCTGATGGAAAATAAATGCACAAAATGTTGTGGTTTTTTTTTTTTCAGTTTTTTATTGAATAAGGGATTCTTTAAATTTTATAGTACTTTACAATTTTCATTTCACACATGATTTTATGCAATCACAAAATAACCCTTTTCTTTCCCCTATATCGCCCCCCTCCTCCTTCCCTCTCCCCACTGGTAATCACTAGTTTGTTCTCTATATCTTGTGAGTCCACTTCTTTTTGTTTTATTCACTAGTTTGTTGTATTTTTTGGATTCTACATAGAAGTGACTTAATCCATTTAGCATAATGCCCTCCAGGTTCATCTATATTGCTACAAATGGCAAAATTTCATTCTTCTTTATGGCTGAGTAGTATTCATATACATATATATGTATATATATATATGTATATACACATATATACCACATCTTCTTATTCATTCACCCGTTGATGAGCCTGGTTTACTTTTACAAAAAGAATAATTTTTACCAACTGAAAATCACTGATTTTATTTATTAATAAGACTTAACATTTAATCATCATAAAATATTTAATCATCATTGAAACTTTTTGATAAAAATGTAAATTATCAATGCCATGAAGTTGAGAATTTCTAACCATCAACATACTGAAATAGCAAATTCAATTTCTGTTTATAGTTAAGAATCAGACTTAAGCTAGTTTTAATACAGTTTGTAGAATGGGTATGTCTATGCTGCTGCTGCTGCTGCTAAGTCACTTCAGTCGTGTCCGACTCTGTGAGACCCCATAGACGGCAGCCCACCAGGCTCTGCCGTCCCTGGGATTCTCCAGGCAAGAATACTGGAATGGGTTGCCATTTCCTCCTCCAATGCATGAAAGTGAAAAGTGAAAGTGAAGTTGCTCAGTCGTGTCCAACTCTTCATGACCCCATGGACTGCAGCCTTCCAGGCTCCTCCGTCCATGGGATTTTCCAGGCAAGAGTCCTGGAGTCGCGTGCCATTGCCTTCTCCGGGGTATGTCTATAATCCCACTCTAATAATTTGTTATAGTAGCTTGATGTACTATAAGAGCAGATAAAGGATGTGTGACATTACTTTAATAGGCTATTATCATCATTCATTCAGCAAATATGTGTTGAGTGGTTATTAATTACTAGTCCTAATGAGACCTAGACTAAACATTTACCAAATCCTTAAGAAGGAAGATGTTTCTCTGAAAGAATTATGGTTTGGGTGGACATAAAATAAGTTTAATAAATATATTCCTGATTGTAATCTGTGGCCAACAGGCTATAATGAGAACTGAAGACATCTGGGGGCTTTGTGGGGTTTTTGGTATTTGAATTGGAATTCATATTGATAAATCTCATATTAAAAATCTGGTTTCTGGCTTCTTTTGAAACATTAAAAGTGGCTATAAACAGGAGCTGACGAGCTGGCCATGTACTCTGAAGATTTCAACAATCTCTACACTTTCTAATACCTAGCTGATCATATACATTTATGTCATAGACTTGGCCCCCTGAGATGCCTGAGTTTTAGATCTTTTGTTTTAGATTCTTTCACAAAGATACAATGAACTATGCCTGACTCTGGATGTGTGTCTTCCTCTCAGTCAGTGACCTCATGGAATTTTTCTGTCTCTTCTTCTATCCCAGTGCTTATTCAAATATCCCCAGGTCTGAAGAAATATGTCTGTTCACCACCTAATCATAAGTCTGATCACATTTTATTTTATAATTAGAACAAATTGAGGGTATTGTCTATAAGCTCATTGGATATACAAACAAAATTTAAATTTAGGTAATTTTAAAGTTCTATGAATTAAAACTGACTTTCTTAGTCAACCATTTTGGGGTAATGATTTTATCTGCATATTTCTTTTGGTGTAAAGATACAGAATCAGTCTCTGGATCAGGTTAAATTGTTTGTCTATCATCTAAAAATTAACCACTACAGTCTTTTCTTCCTTGTGAAAGGGCTGACCTCAGGAACATAGGCTGTATATCCTATATGCTGTTATCCTATAAGCAGAACATTGCTTATATCCTAAAATGTCAAGAAAACTGGGAAGGTACTGTTTCCCCTGAAATGCTCATTTGCAGCATTATTTTATACCTAAAACACAACAAATGAAACCTCATTTCATGAAGGAACAGCTTTTTGTTGTGCTAAAAATTAAGTGCATAGTAGTTTGTTAGAATGATCAATAGTAGATAGAGTCAGCCAAAAGACTCAAAAGGGGATGATGATCTGGGCACAGAGTTAGGAAAGAAACCGTCTAGAAACACAGCAATCCATATGCAGATGAGTCTGGGCAGATGAGTATGTAGAGTCATATATCAACAAAGTAAATAGATACATAGATACAGTTTTATATATTCAACAACAAAGGGGATAAAAGGAAACAACAATGACCTATAACCAAAAAAAAAAAACCAACCCAGGGTGTTAGAAAAAGCAAAGTAGACTGGTGTGCACCTGTGACAACAAAGAAAGGGGGCTAGTAAGAGTAGTAATTGAGGAGATGGTTAAAGGCATGGAGTTTAGACCATCATCATTTGAATGACAAGGGATCAGCCAAATGGGTAGCATTTATCCCAGGCATTCAAGTCACAGATAATAAAGGTGGAGATGACTCAAAGGAAACTGTGTAACCAAATGGATTGTTGGATCTGAACACTATTTGGTGTGTGTTTTTCAGAAAGTCACCATTACTTTCACTGAGATTCCTCTTCTGGATTTTTGGGCTTACCCAATGGATTTACTTCCTTCAGGGCTCACATAATCACTTCCATCTGATGTTCAGGTTGGGTCTTCCAGAACAGAGATAGCAGAGTCTTCATCTTATCAAAAGATAGGATAGCAGTGAACACTAGGATAGCATCAAGCACTAGGTTGACAAAGCTTTTATGATCCATCGCTGATGCCTACTGTAAGTGTTGGACTGTGTTATGAGACACAAGTGCCTGGTGTCCCAACATTAAAAGGGGTTTTCTTTCCATTTGGAAGTATTATCTCCAGTCTATAAAAAGCAAAATTTTAGTTTTTTTTAGGAGAAGTATAAATGACAGAAACACTTTAAACCTCATTACTCTTACTCATTTAAACCTCATTACTCATTACTCTTGCAGGGTAGAGCTGTTTATCTGATCTTCCGTAAGGGCCTAGGGGTGGTTTTCAGTGGCTGAAAATTTCTGCAAATCTAGAAACAACCTGGGAATAAACCGTTTGGGTGGAAACTAAAGCACAGACAGGGAGAGCCTGGGCTCCAAACTTTTTCCCCCCTGTTTCAAGCTTACCTGTTGCTGGAAGTATAAGAAGAAACATTGAATCTATCTCTATAGGTCTCTAGTTTTTTAAGATTTTACCAGTTGTGTGTAGTTCTCTTTTGATATAGTATAACCTTTTATCAGGAAAAATACTTAGAGGAAAAACCTTTAAATTTAACATAAAATCTAATTCTTTTGCTCCTATTGAAGCTTGGAAGACTGGATCTTTATTAGAGTGCATTTCTACAAAGAGATAAACATTTTAAAAAATAAGCATGAATGGAATCCAGGATAAAATGCATCCATTTGTGCAAGAAAATAGCTTTTACTGAAGAAAATGGCACAAATTCATCATATGGAGAAAAATGTCATTTCAAAGCCTATTTCTGAGATCAAAATGTAGAACTTTTTCATACAATATATTAGCTTTTTAGCTACTCTAACTCTACAACTTTTTCAAGCCAAAGGGGTTTTTCTTTTTCTTTTTAGTCACTGAAAACATTGACAATTAATTACTCCTATTAATAGAGAAATTGTTAAAACTAGACTAAAACTGCCTAGGTACAAACATCACATAAAAAGGAGCTTTGTCCTTTTATGCATACCAGAGATGCTACACCAAGGAACAGTTTTACCAAAGTATTTTAATTCATCTTCATATATAACTCAGTACTAAATGCAAATGACTAACTTTCTGAAATAACTCACGTCAGGATGGTTGTTCTGTCTCCTTCATGTGAAATGCAACTCAACATGCCGTGACACACAGCTAATAAAAGGGCATCTGTCACAAGGGACTAAGTACCAAAATCAACAATTTGCATAGTGAACAAGGTTTATATTGAGGCGACTCATGTTGCCTTGTAAAGAACAATGGGATGAACACTCCCTTATGGCCTCTGCTAAGTACTAGACATGTGGCCTTAGAAAAAGAAATCCCCTCTCAGCCCACTTTTCCCCAGTGGTGCTTTGTTGGTTCACAGCAAGGGTTTGACTTCATGGCCTGGTCTCTGTCTGAGAGGAAGTCCAGTTCAATTCAATTTGCATCTCTCTGCCTTTTGGTAATGAAACAGCGTCCATCTGAGCAGGCCCCATGATAATGCAGAGCAGATGGGCAGAGTTTTGTCTAATTAGATTCTGGGCGGCCTGTTTGCTATAGTAAATGTGCATGTATTTGCTTATTTCACACTTATTTCAGTGACAACAGTTTAGTCAAAACAAGACAGAAATGAAAATGGTAGATAGCCTCACTAATAAGCTATTTAATGCAAATCAATATTTTTAATTCAATTACTATTTACTCTTGTCTATGTTCCCCCCCTCTTTTGAACTTTTTATTTTTATTAGGGAATAGCTGATTAACAATGTTACACTATCACCTATTTAATGAGTTGCTTGCAGGCTCTTTGATCTCAAAAGAATACAAAAATCCCCTTTATAAAAATTATATTTTTAGTTTTTTTCCCCTTCTTTCCTTCTATCCTTTTCCTCCCTCCTTCCCTTCATTTCTTTTCCTGTCCAAAGATTATTGGTAAGGTAGCAAGGTTTGTAATACAAATTGTTTTAAAAATCCAATTATATCATTGATTTTTAAAGTTCAATACCAAGAGAGTCACCCTATTCTTTATGCACTTGGACTCCTCAAAAGACACATGCAGATATTTTAAAATACACCACAGACTTGTATTTTATATATCTACCCAAGTGATATCCCCATCATTATTACTTGCTGTGGTTTCCTGTGTTCTCTAACTGTTCACTATGCTTTCTAGTTAGAGAATCAGCAAAGAGCATTCAGGCTGGAAGAGTCCCAGTGGTTAATTTCAGAAACGGGATTTTTCAGACTCCTAGTCATGACCTTTTCCCACTAACTCTGCACTTTTTATTTTTCCTAAACTCTTCATATATAGATGCAAGTATAAAGTCTGAGAGAGATCATGTGCAGGGAATGTGGACATCAGAGGTATGTTATTATCTAGCCTGCCTTACCCTTAATCTGTTCACAGATATTTATTTACTACTATTTTTTATTGTAAGTTATGGGATAGGAAAATGAAGTGCTTGCTCTTCATTTACTAAATGATTGTAAACTCATTTCTCATCAAAATAAAATTCCATTGTTAAAAAAAAAAAAAAAAGGCTAAGAGATATTAGACGTGGTGAAATGGAAAAAAGCTTCTATTTGGGAGGTCACAGTTTGCTTCTTACTCCAGTGATCTCTCCTTGACTCCTTGTCCCCTATGTGCCCAATGCCTGAGGACTTTCTCCACCTTCTCAATCAAATAACTCATAGTATAAATTGAAATCAATGTCTTGCAGAGCTAAAACCACAGTTATACTTTTACTTTAAATGAAAGTCAATCACTTAAAGTTATTTCATATTTTCAATAAAAGTTATATGTTAAGATTTAAAAAGGGAGCGGAAGAAAATCTTCTGAATGAAATCTCACCATATAGATAGTGCACTACTTGATGTGCTTACAAAGAAATGACCCATAAGACTAGGAAGTACTCATTGGAAAACCAAGATGTTTATTTTGGATTATGGCTATTGGATCATAAGAGAAGCTCTGTCTCCTGAATACATAGGGCCTATAATATGAGTCCCATTCTTTGGAGTTGCTTATCTGTAAATATTGCTAGGCCCAGTGAGCAGACATCATTAATCAGATGCTGAATGTCAAATGTTCAACTCACTTCTCCTCGTGGGCTATTTCAACAGTAAATAACAGGCTTGATTCCTACAACAGCAGCAAAAAAAAAAGCACAGTCAGTGCAAAAATGTGCAAAGCTGGTTTGGGAATCCAAACAGTTCTTACCTAAATCAAAAAATTGAAAGGCTCTAAAACAATTAAATTGCACTGATAACCCTGGTGAGAAGAAAATGAATCATATTCTCATCACAGATGCAAGGAAATATATAGGCTAATCACCTTTTGCCCATCAAGGTGAAGAGGAAGAGAGGCCACGTCTCTGAATTTTTTTCCCAGGGTGTATTTCAACATCCACCAACATGAATTTATTGTCTGCCCCTCCTCCTCCTGAGACCTGCTTCCCTTCCAGTCTTCTGTATCTTAGTAAACGACACATCCGTTTTGTGTCACACAAACCAGAAACCTTGTAGTCTTCCTTGATAGCTTCACCTCCCTCCCACCTCCTGCCTCTATCACATCACTTATTTCTGTTAACATCCTTCTAAACAGCTCCTGAAGCCATTTCTTTTTCTCCTTATTCTCCTCCAGCCCCAGAGGGGGTCTTCACTGTTTCTCATTCAGAAGAAAATAAAGTCCTAGCCAGCCTCCTCACCTCTTCACCCACAAATCCCAACATAATATTTCTAGAATTAAGTATAATTTTTTATACTTAAAAATTTTTTTTAAGTTTTTTTCTGTTTTTTTTTTTTTTACGCTTTTTTCTGTTTTTTCTTTTCTGCTTTACAAACTTCACTGGTTCCCCTTGTTGATGGAATGAAAGATGAAGTCTATATCATTACCAACAACTTCTAGCACCTTCTCCCTGTCTAGTACCTGAGTGTCCAACCTCACCACATTTCTCAACCCTCAGAATACTCCATAGTCTTGGTTTCCCTAGGTTGCAAATACTGTTCTCTGAACTTCAAAGTCTTTTGCTGAATTTCTGGCCTGGGGAGCTCCTGTTAATTTTTAATAGTCATCTAACATAGATCCCGCTCTGCACAATTGCTCTGGATTGTCCCAAGCTTTGTGCTTCTCACATTTCATTGTAATTGTTTTATGAGAACAGAGAACCTCCCAGAGGTCTGAGCACCTGAACAGTGGAGACCATATTGTTTCTTTACTGCAGTCTTGGTGCTTAACTGCAAGGAATATGAAAGAAAAGAGAGGCACTCCTTGAATCAATGACTATAATACCAGTGTCTCCTCTCTAAAGTTTCCTTTCTTTGCTAGAATTGCTATTATTTGGTCACCAGGCAAAGAACTATGCAGTTGCCTTGGCAAACATTTCCTCCAGCCCTTCCTCCAGAGTTTTTCCTAGCCTCTAGTTCCTTTACAAATTTAAATTCTTAACTCTAATTAAAACTAAACTTTCTCACTGTTGCGCCTGAGTCACTCTATTTTCCTGTAAAGAATAAAATGACTTTGTTAAAATTATTAATAACATCTCAGAAGAGATCATTGATGTTTAATAACAAATCTAAAGTAAAATATGAAATTCTTCTTGTACTCTAAAGATATAGATTTCATTTTACTTGGTGCATGATAGAGAAAAGGAGACATTTTCTTCTGGTCAGAGGGAAATTCTCCATTGAAGGAAACTGCCTCTCAGTTGCTCCTGATCTTCAACCCATAACCCATGACTTTCTCTCCACATCACCTCAATCACCAGATACTCATGGTTTTCTTATACAGATCTATAAGAAACAATCTTTTCTTATCTTTCAGGGAACCAATATGCACTGTAAGTAGCTAATCTACCCCTTCTAGACTATTCTCCTCCCAAATTAAGTAAAATAACGCTACTACCAAATTAATTAAACTCCTTAATATCAGCAAATAAACACTAAACTCCTTAGCCTACCCTGGGAACCCCTCCCTGATCATTCATTCATCCAACATTTCTACTTCACCTCCCACTATTATATGTAAATATAAAAATATTTGATACAGCTCCCTCCTAGAACTACTGTTGACAAGATCATTTATCCTCTTCACATATTTCTCACCTTTACTCTTCTTTATTTATGCCATCCACTCATTGTAACCAGAGAGCCTCTTGGATCATTATTTTTAAATAACTGAGATGTAATTCATGTACCATAAAATTCACCTTTTTACATGTAACATTTAGTGTTTATTAGTATATTCACAAGGTTATGTAATCATCACTGCTATCTAATTCTAGAATATTTTTATCACTAAAAAAAAAAAAAAACACAACAACCCTGTACCCATTCCCAATCACTGCTCATCTTCTCTTCCCACAAATTTACTTTCTGTTTCTATGGTCCTAGACATGGACATGGCCTTTGTGTCTGATTTCTTTTACCTAGCATGTTTTTAAAGTTCATCCATGTCGTGGCATATATTGGTACTCCGTTCCTGTGTATGGCTGAATATTCTGTTGTATGAATATACTGCATTGCTTTTTTTAATCAATTCATCACTTAATGGACATTTGGGTCGCTTACACTTTTTGTCTATTATGAATAATGCTAATATAAACATTACGTACAAGTTTTTGTTTAAACATATATTTTGGTCGTCTTGGATGTATACTTAGGAGTAGAATGCTGAGTTATGCATTAGCTCTCTTTTCTTTTTTTGAGGAACTCACAAGCTGTTTTCCAAAGTGGCTATCCTATTTTATAGTCCATTGGCAATTTCTATATATACTTGCTAACACTTTTTATTATTTATCTTTTTTATTTAGACATTCTAGTAGGTAAGAGGTGATGTCTCACTATGGCTTTGATTTGCGTTTCCCAAATGACTAAAATATTAAGCATCTTTTCATGTGCTTGTTGGTCATCTGTATATCTTCTTCAGAGATCCTAGTTCAGAGACCCTAGATATGTGATTTGTAAATATCTTCTCCCATTCCATGGGTTATCATTTCATGTTCTTGGTGATGTGCTTGAAGCTCAAACCCCTTCTGTATCTTATCAATTAAAATTCTGCTTATTCTTCAAGATTATTTTTAAATTCAATACATTTCTTAATAGTCTTTTTCAGTTCAGTTCAGTCACTCAGTCATGTCTGACTCTTTGCGATCCCATGAACCACAGCACGCCAGGCCTCCCTGTCCATCACCAACTCCTGGAGTCCACCCAAACTCATGTCCATTGTGTCAGTGATGCCATCCAACCATCTCATCCTCTGTCATCCCCTTCTCCTCCTGCCCTCATCTTTCCCAGCATCAGGGTCTGTTCAAGTGAGTCAGCTCTCCGCATCAGGTGGCCAAAGTATTGGAGTTTCAGCTTCAACATCAGTCCTTCCAAAGAACACCCAGGACTGATCTCCTTCAGAATGGACCAGTTGGATCTCCTTGCAGTCCAAGGTACTCTCAAGAGTCTTCTCCAACACCATAGTTCAAAATCACCAATTCTTCTGCGCTCAGCGTTCTTTATAGTCCAACTCTCACATCCATACATGACTACTGGAAAAACCATAGCCTTGACTAGACGGACCTTTGTTGGCAAAGTAATACCTCTGCTTTCTAATATGCTGTCTAAGTTAGTCATAACTTTCCTTCCAAAGAGCAAACATCTTTTAATTTCATGGCTGCAATCACAATCCACAGTGACTTTGGAGCCCAGAAAATTAGTCAGCCACTCTTTCCACTGTTTCCCCATCTATTTGCCATGAAGTGATGGGACCAGATGCCATGATCTTAGTTTTCTGAATGTTGAGCTTTAAGCCAACTGTCTCACTCTCTTCTTTCACTTTCATTAAGAGGCTCATTAGTTCTTCTTCACTTTCTGCCATAAGGGTGGTGTCATCTGCATATCTGAGGTTATTGATATTTCTCCTGGCAATCTTGATTCTAGCTTGTGCTTCATCCAGCCCAGCGTTTCTCATGATATACTCTGCATATAAGTTAAATAAACAGGGTGACAATATACAGCCTTGACGTACTCCTTTTCCTATTTGGAACCAGTCTGTTGTTCCATGTCCAGTTCTAACTGTTGCTTCCTGACCTATATACAGGTTTCTCAAGAGGCAGGTCAGGTGGCCTGGTATTTCCATCTCTTTCAGAGTTTTCCACAGTTTATTGTGTTCCACACAGTCAAAGTCTTTGGCATAGTCAATAAAGCAGAAGTAGATGTTTTTCTGGAACTCTCTTGCTTTTTCCATGATCCAGTGGTTGTTGGCAATTTGATCTCTGGTTCCTCTGCCTTTTCTAAAACCAGCTTGAACATCTGGAAGTTCATGGTTCACATATTGCTGAAGCCTGGCTTGGAGAATTTTGAGTATTACTTTTCTAGCGTGTGAGATGAGTGCAATTGTGTGGTAGTTTGAGCATTCTTTGGCATTACCTTTCTTTGGGATTGGAATGAAAACTGACCTTTTCCAGTCCTGTGGCCACTGCTGAGTTTTCCAAATTTGCTGACATATTGAGTGCAGCACTTTCATAGCATCATCTTTTAGAATTTGAAACAGCTCAACTGGAATTCCATTGCCTGCACTAGCTTTGTTCGTAGTGATGCTTCCTAAGGCCCACCTGACCTCACATTCCAGGATGTCTGGCTCTAGGTGAGTGTAAGTGATCATGCCTTCATGATTATCTGGGTCATGAAGATCTTTTTTGTACAGTCCTTTTGTGTATTCTTGCCACCTCTTCTTAATATCCTCTGCTTCTGTTAGGTCCATACCATTTCTGTCGTTTATCGAGCCCATCTTTGCATGAAATGTTCCCTTGGTATCTTTAATTTTCTTGAAGAGATCTCTAGTCTTTCCATTTTATTGTTTTCCTCTATTTCTTTGCATTGATGGCTGAGGAAGTCTTTATTATCTCTCCTTGCTATCCTTTGGGACTCTGCATTCAGGTAGGTATATCTTTCTTTTTCTCCTTTGCTTTCGCTTCTCTTCTTTTCACAGCTATTTATAAGGCCTCCTCAGACAGCCATTTTGCTGTTTTGCAGTTCTTTTTTCTTTTTCTTGGGGATGGTCTTGCTCCCTGTCTCCTGTACAGTGTCACGAACCTCTGTCCATAGTTCATCAGGCACTTTGTCTATCAGATCTAGGCCCTTAAATCTATTTCTCACTTCCACTGTATAGTCATAAGGGATTTGATTTAGGTCTTTTTAGTACTCTCAAATTCATATTATCTCTTCATTTTTCTTTTGTATGGATATAGCAGTTGGATAATATATTCTATTGTATTAATAAAGTATTATCTTTAGGAAGTGTCTGTTCTCTACGTTTGGATTTTCAAGATCACTGACTGTGTTTTTTAGACTTTATATGCTCCACGGAGAAGGCAATGGCACCCCACTCCAGTACTCTTGCCTGGAAAATCCCATGGACTGAGGAGCCTGGTGGGCTGCAGTCCATGGGGTCGCTAAGAGTTGGACACGACTGAGCGACTTCACTTTCACTTTTCACTTTCATGCATTGGAGAAGGAAATGGCAACCCACTTCAGTGTTCTTGCCTGGAGAATCCCAGGGACGGGGGAGCCTGGTGGGCTGCCGTCTGTGGGGTCGCACAGAGTCGGACACGACTGAAGCGACTTAGCAGCAGCAGCAGCAGCAGCAGCAGCTCCATGGTATCTTAGCTTCTAGCAAGAGCCCCCAAACACATTTCATGCATATATTAAAGAAGCAAGGGTCAGTAGAACTGTGACAGGTAGTCTATGTACAGTGTAAGTGTAAATAAGTGTGAGGAGTATGTTTAAAATGACTTTTACATGAATAAACTTTTAAGGAAACTGCTCTCTCCCAGGGTAGGAATGTCAGCATGAGACATTTGTATACATCTGGATACTCTGATCAAGGGCTTCCCAGCTGGTGCTAATGGTAAAGAACCCACCTGCCAATTCAGGAGACATAAGAGACAGAGGTTTGATCCCTGGATTGGGAAGATTCCCTGGAGGAGGGCATGGCAACCCACTGCAGTATTCTTGCCTGGAGAATCCCATGGACAGAGGAGGCTGGTGGGCAACAGTCCATAATGTCACAGAGAGTCACACACGACTGAAGTGACTTAGCACTCACATACTGTAGACAAGAATGCCAACAGGAATTGTATTACCTGATATTTTTCAGTGTTTCAAAGCTAGATTTTTCTTTTAAAGTAAAAACACAGTTAAGAGTGTTATATTTATCAGCACACAACGCAAACTGGTTTTGGCATGTTTCTAATCATATTGTTCCTATAATTGCATTTTCTTCTACTGTTCACAACTAGAAATTTGCTTTCTTTAAATGTGTGTTTTTAAAACCATGAGTTTTTGATTGCTTACTTCTCAGGAAGAAATTAGTATTGGTCTTCTTTCCCTTATGACTAGGTAATACTGTACTAATGAAAAACAGGGCTTCTTTATTTATAATGGCCTTGGGGTCAATTATCAATTTATCATCATGTCCTGCAGATTTAAAATAAAATATGCTGTGCAGTATAACCATTGTACAAAATTGACATTAAGTAGATTCTCTGAGTTTGGACTTAATAAAAAATACAAAGAGTGCTGCCTAAAAGGTTTCTCCAACTATAAATTCTATTAGGTAGCTTTTAATACAAGACAGTAGGAAACTGAACAACTAGATTAGAGAGAATGTTTTTCACCACTGCTCTTTGTCTCATACATGTGAACAGTCATTGGAGGACAGTTTGCTAATTCACAGAAACAATATTTCATATCTCTATAATAAGAATTCAAATGCTGCCTAAAATTGTCCTTATGTCAATCTCTGTATTGATCTTAAAATATTAACAACCAATGTCAACCTACTTGCATGAGACACTCTGTTAACTTTAAGGAATATATGCATATGATATAAGGAGCAATCATTTTTGTTTTTTGTCAAAAATAGCCTTATACAATTACCAATTAATTCATTGGTTCAGATGGTAAAGAATCTGCCTGCAATGTGGGAGACCGGGTTCAATCCCTGGGTGGGGAAGATCCCCTGGAGAAGGGAATGGCTACCCCTTCCAGCATTCTTGCCTGGAGAATCCCATGAACAGAAGAGCCTGGCGGGCTACAGTCCATGGGGTCACAAAGAGTCAGATATGACTGAGCAACTAACACTTCCACTCCACAAATTCAGATCATGTTGAGACTATGCTCTGGGAAGTCTGTGAGATAACATAAAGTTTTATATTTCATTTTTCAAATAGGATGAAAATAACTCCTATTCCCACATATGTATGTTACTGTCCATCCTGAGATCCAGGACCTGTTTATGTGAGATTAAGAGCATATCCTGCCCATGCATGTGTTACAGATGCACAACTTAAAGCCACAGACTCAATTAGACAGACATAAAGAAACAGGCAGAAACAGACATGAAGGTCAATTGTACATTTGTGAGTATGAGGTTGCTTGTAAATTTTCAATGAAAATATGTCTGCTAAGTTCCATCCAATGAAAAATGAGAAAATGCTAGGTATTCTGCTATTAGGTCCTTAACAGCAGTAAGCCCTATTGCGAGTGCTTCCTAGACACATGTGAAGATATCGGTTACTCTGTTGGACAACATGGCTATAGAATAACTCCATCTTCATAGAAAATTCTATTGGACGGTGTTGTTTTGGAAAGCGAGGGATCAATTTCTTATACCTTAACATCCATTACATTTTTACTGGTCTCACTTTTGCAGAGGGACTTGGTTTGGTACTGCCATTGTTAATCCTGCCTATTTTGAATCCTTGTCTGCACATTATGGTTAGTGTTCCTTGGTGAGAAGAGTAGAAATGGGATGTTAAAAAAATAGAGGAATGTAAAGTGAAGGGAAAGACATGAGTATACACAGTAGTGATGCCAAAGGACTTTGACCTTTAGTTCAGAAGCTGTTTCTTTTGGGAAGAAAAAATATTAAATTCACAGAGCCCAGAAGATCCAACATAAAAGTAAAAACAATATTGACAAATTTTGTTTGTTAATTTCAAATGACTACCAGAGCAGAAACTTTACATATTTTCTTAGTGACTAGTTTCTTACTTATATTTTTTCATATTAAATTAAGCAATAACTTAATATGAAAGCATAGGAAATTAAGCATAAGGGCTTCCCTAGTGGCTCAGCTGGTAAAGAATCCACCTGCAATGCAGAACACCTAGGTTCGATCCCTGGGTTGGGAAGATTCTGGAGAAGGGCATGGCAATCCACTCCGGTATTCTTGCCTGGAGAATCCCTATGGACAGAGGAGCCTGGTGGGCTACAAAGAGTTTGACATGACTGAGCAACTAAACACACATAAGAAATTAAAGCATAAGGAAATTAGTATATCTAGGTAGATGGAAATACATAGCCCTGTCATGGGAATCTAAATATCAGGTTTCCATACTAATATTTTATGTAATTGGAAGCACTGAAAATATTTGAACAGAATTTGTTCTTAGGTTCTTTCTAGAATTCAAATTTCTTTCTTTTTGTAACTGTATTTATGTCTATGTCTATTTCTGGCTGCGCTGGATCTTTGTTGCTGCACCCGGGCTTTCTCTAGTTACAGCAGCCAGGGCTACTGTTAGTTCTGGTGTATGAGCTTCTCACCGCAGTGGCTTCTCTTGTTGCGGAGTATGGGCTCAATAGTTGTGGTGAACGGGCTTCACTGCCCCTTGGGATGTGGAATCTGCCTGTACCAGGGACTGAACTCATGTCCCCAGCTTTGGCAGGCAGAGTCTTAATGACTGCACCACCAGGGAAGTCCTAGAATTCAATTTCTAATAAGCCAATTCATAAAGTATATTAATATTAGAGTAAAAAAAAATACCATTTCCTGAAAAAAATTCTTGTTTCAAAGAACTACTTCTGGAAATGCATGGGTTACCATGAACATCTTAGATTATTCGTGAATAGTCATCTGGGAAATTGGTTTAAAGTAAAGTTTATTTGAACTACACAGGTAATGGTCTTTCCCTCATTTGCCAGGAGCAGCCTAGATGGGAAAAGGGTTTTGGTTATACATGTCTATTTCTTTTAATGATTTTTTTCACCATTTACTTTCAAACTGAGTCCTTTAAAAATAATTATAACAATGTCTGGCTGCCCTGAAGAGAAAGACATTATCTATTCTCCAGGAAGGGGATAGCTTGCCTTGAAGCAGATACATTATGCATTAACCACTAGCAGTCTGGGTCCACATGCAGGCACTGTTAGGCAAAACACACCAACAGGTTGCAGAGACAAGGCAGGTTTTCCAGCAGCACCTTCTACTAAGCCCTCCCAAAGCACAGCACACCCCAGGCCCTGTCTGTGCAGTTGATGAATGTACTTCAGGCAGGACTCGGACACGGCTCAGTACAGTTCTCTAAGCGGTGATAAATGACCACCTCTGTGTGAAATGGGTTAGGTGGGAGGGCCACCCTTTGACAAGGCAGAAAATGAAATGATTACTATTGGATTCTATTGACTTGTCTGGTTAGAACAGTTGTGCCTCTTCCTAGAGGTTAATTGGACTTGAACTCAAGAAATTAAGAGGTCAGCGGAGGTCACAGTGACAGCAGGCCTACTTTTAACTTGCTGCTAATAACATTTGGCAGAAGGAGGATGAATCTGGGAATTTTAGTCTGGGTGCAGTTCAATTTCTTTAAGAGTGATGGTTTGTACAAACCTAACTTTGTATCACATATAAAAATTCAATGAGGTTTTAATTCCTACGAGGCACTCCTGTATTGCTATGAATTTTCTTGAAACAATAGACATTAGAATACTATATATTTCCTTGATGTGTGTGTGTGTGTGTGTGTTATAGTATTCTTAGACTAGTTTTATTTTATTGAAGACTCTCCATCAAGAAATCTGGATATAAAAAGAGAAGATTCAGAAATGCTTGAAAATGACATTCTAATGTAGCTACTGGGGTCTTTCTTTTTATCCAACACTAAATGCTACCCACTGTTTATCATGGAAAATGTAAGGAAAGCAGAGAGAAGCATTTTACAATTCATATGTAATATCTATGTGTTTATACATATATTGTATATGTAGTAAGGCATATCCTAATATATTGATACAAACTATTTCACAAGTATGTTTGCAAGCTTCAGACATGTTGATTGGAGACTATGGTAAAATATTTGAGTTGTTACCGCTTCCTGAGAAGAGATCCCAATTTAGTCTCACAAAACTTACTTCAACTTCTCTGTCCTTTTTGTTGTTACTTTATACTTCAGGGTCCCTTGCTTGAACTGACTCTGGCACTTTCCCTGTGGTACCAGCCACTCCACTGCACCCCAGCTGGAGTGAGGGGCTAAGTTCCCAGGTGGTTTTTGAGGGGGACAATGAGCCACAAGGGAGACTAGAGATGGGACTGGTGGAGCCGTACAGATGGTAGCAACAAGGCACATCGCCTAATTAACGGTGCCGCTCCAGCAGCTGTGTAACTGGGGCAACTCCGGGGAGGCAGGCAACAGCCCTGGAAGCAGAGGGCACTGAACCCGCTTTCCAGTTTGTACCAGTCGGGAACTTGTACCGCATGCCTGAGACACTCGGGCATAAAGGAGAACGGCTTCATTGTCCTGAGGATAAAACAAGAGCACAGCTTTGGAGTTCATGTACACAGCTCTTCTTTCTCCAGCTTTATTGAGATATAACTGGCATATGACCTTAAGTTTAAGGTGTACAATGTGTTGATTTGATACACTGTTATATCACAAATGATTACCAACACAGCCTAAGTTAACACTCTCAACATGTCACATAATTACTATTTCTTTTTTTGTGGTGAGAACATATAAGATTTACTTTCTCAACAACTTTCAAGTGTATAATACGTTATTGTTAACTCCAGTATCCATGCTGTGCAGTGTCCCCAAAATATATTCATCTTCTATCTGGAAGTCTGTGGCTCTCTGATCAACATCTACCCATTTTCCCCACCACCAAAGTCCCTGGTAATCTCCAGTCTACTCTCAGTTTCTATGCATTTGGCTTTTTAAAAGTGATATCCAATCCATGTATGAATGATATCATACAATATTTATCTTTCTCTGACATTTCACTTTGTGATATACTCTCCAGTTTCATCCATGTTGAGGCACTGGGAGAAAATATTCGCAGACCAAATATTTCATAAGGGATTGATATAAAGAAATTACAGAGAAATTAACATGTACAATAAATATATAAAGAATTCACACAACTCAGTTTAAAAAATAATCCAATTAAATCAGCAGGGGAACTAAAAAGAAATCTTTCCAAAGACACACAAGTGGCCAACAAATAGATCTCCTTTTTCTAATGAGAAGCTATATTCCCTTAGATGTTATATCTTCCCAGGAAGAGGATTATCACAGCAAAGCTTTAGGAATACCATCCTATCAAAGGAGCATGGTAGTCTACTAACCAGAGACAGCCACCATAGTCCAAAATCTCATTACCAGCTAACTTAATAAATTATCAAATCTCTAAAGCTACCAGAGAACATATGTCAGATTTTGATATATGCTAGAAAGGTGAAAATTGTTCTGGGCTAGAAATCAGGAAGTTTGCATTCTTTGCCACTTAACTAAAAATGATCCTAGACAATTCATTGAATTATATTGGTCCTCAACCCCATCTGTAAAAGGAGGGCATTGGTTTCGCTGATCACTAAAAGCCCTGATAGATTTTAAAAACTGGAGGGTCTATAGCAGTGCACAACCTTGGCACACATTAGATTCACCTGGGGAGCTTTAAAGCAAATTAATCTCCAGTGTAGACCTGGATATTGGCGTGTCTTGAAAGTTCCCCAGGTGATTCTAAAGTGTAGGCAGGGTTGTGACCTATTGCTCTATGATATCACCAAATCTAGGTCATGCCTATAATTATAAGCCTACTCACATTTATAGGACACTCAATATAGGCACCACACTTGGCATCAATTATCTAAATTATGCAATCATTGCAATTTGCCATGGATTAGGTATAATTAGCTCCAATTTACAAATGAGGAAACCGAGGCTTATACAGGTGAAATAAATCATCCAATGATGCCCATCTAGAGAGCAGAAGAGCCAGTGGGATTTGAGCCTGAGTTGGATGCCAGAGCCTGTGCCACTGTGCTGACAGCCTAGGAACATCTCTAGCCCATGTGTGTGTTCAGTCATGTTTGACATTTTGCAACCCCATGGACTGTAGCCCACCAGGTTTCTCTGTCCATGGGATTTTCCAGGCAAGAATACTGGAGTTGGTTGTCACTTCCTACTCCAGGGGATCTTCACAACCCAGGCATCAAACCTGAATCTCTTGAGTCTCCTGCATTGGTAGATGAATCCTTTTACCACTGAACCACCTGGGACATCTCTAGCCTGCTTCTCTACTAAGTCAGACAGTATGAAAAGTGAAAGTGTTAGTCCTTCAGTCGTGTCCAACTCTTTACGACCCCATGAACTATAGCCCACCAGGCTCCTCTGTCCATGGAATTCTCCAGGCAAGAATACTGGAGTGGGTTGCCATCTCCTTCTCCAAGGATCTTCCCAACCCAGGGATCAAACCCAGGTCTCCTACATTGCATTCTTTACCATCTGAGCCATCAGAGAAGCCCCAAGTAGTATCACAGCTGCAATTTGCAGCTGGAAATATCAATGTCTATGACTAGTTTCTCACACCTGTCTGTGCTGATGCTTCCAGAGACAACCTCCATCCTCCACTTAAACCCCCAACCTTCAAGCACTCTATTTGGACAACAGCAAAATCTTTCTAGAAGCTGAACAACTAAATGACTGGATCGAAGCATGTTCCTATGAAGAAGGATGTTGTCCTGATAAAATCCTTGAAGTCTCTCATGACAAAGACAAAGGTATCTACTGATGTGGTGATCTGGATTCAAGCAGTTCATCAAAGACAGATTGGATCTTGAAGCTTTGACTTAACTTTTTTCTTTCTCAGTCACAGGAGAAAAGTCAGAGTGAATCTTAACTAATCATAAAAACTCTGTACCTCAGCTTCAAGCCTATGAAAGCATAGCCTCGTAAAATTAGATTATTTAATTAAAGTGAAAAGAAAGTGAAATGGCTCAGTGGTGTCTGACTCTTTGAGACCCCATGGACTGTATCCTACCAGGCTCCTCAGTCCATAGGATTTTCCAGGCAAGAATACTAGAGTGAGTTGCCATTTCCTTCTCCATATTTAATTAAATGAAAACATATATCAATATAGGCACATTTTGCATTTGAAGGTACAGTGAATGTATTAATTGCACTCCCATTCATTGAAATATGTTATTTTGAAGGAAAATATTACAAAATTTTCAGAATAACTTATAATTAAATCATTGATTAAATCATAAATCGCTTTTTGAGTAAGAACATTTTGATGTTCCAATAACTGTTTGATACGTATAAAATACATCTCTAAATACTTTTGTTTTTGCACAACCAGAAAACTTAAATCATGTCAAGGGTAAAGAAACCTGGACTCACTGTTTTCTAGCTTCTTCCACCAGCATCTCCTGGAAGGAATGCTCGAAGAGCCTCTTGCTGTTAAAGACCATCAATCCTCCTCAGCTGTGTTTCTGCTCCTGACGCCAGGAGGGTAACCCAACTGCTTTACTAAATCCCTGCTCACTTTAGAGAGAACTGAGCATTTGCCATCTATTGAGCCTGGATGCAATTCAGAAAGAAAAGAAAAGCAGCAACTCATATTTGAAGTTAGTCCCAGGTGGGCACGAAGGGATGTTGACACCCATGCCTCAGTGCAGAACTTCCACAAGGGAAAGTGAAAGGTAAATTCCTATCCTTTGAACCATAATGCCTCTAATTTATACTGCAGCCTGTCAACAAAGTATTAACGTGCACTTTACCATGAGGCCTGATTGAAGGTAAGACAACAAGCTACACCTGCTGTGTGTTTATATATATCTATGTTTTAACCTCAATTTTTAAAAATACAGTTTACCAAAATAAAACTAGTAACTTTAAGGCATGAAGCATGCTTTAAGTGATAAAACTAGTGCATTCATTGCACAAAATTTTTAATTAATTTTTATTGGAGTATAGTTGTTTTCAACGTTGTGTTAGTTTCTATGGGACAGCAAAGTGAATCAGCTATACATATAGAGATATAGACATATCCCCTCATTTTTAGATTTCCTTCCCATATAGGTCACCACAGAGCATCAAGTTAGAGTTCCCTGTGTTATACAGAAGGTTCTCATTAGTTATTTATTTTATATGTAGTTATCAATATATTGATTAAATACCTTCCATGTGCCTATCCCTGTGCTGGCTGCCGCTGCTGCTGCTGCTAAGTCGCTTCAGTCGTGTCCGACTCTGTGCGACCCCATGGACTGCAGCCTTCCAGGCTTCTCCGTCCATGGGATTCTCCAAGCAAGAACACAGGAGTGGGTTGCCATTTCCTTCTCCAATACATGAAAGTGAAAAGTGAAAGTGAAGTCACTCAGTCGTGTCTGACTCTTAGCGAGCCCATGGACTGCAGCCTACCAGGCTCCTCCATCCATAGAATTTTCTGGGCAACAGTACTGGAGTGGGGTGCCATTGCCTTCTCCCATCCCTGTGCTGGACCCTGGGATAACTACAAAATCACGATGTCCTCCAAGTCTCAAAAGTTCTACTTGGTTAGCTGAGACATGTGCACTAATAACTTCTGTCAAATTTTAAAACGGACTATTTGGTCACTGCTTCAGTGAAGCCTTGACTTCTATGCTCTGTTTATTTAGAATACTGTTCTTTACTGAGAAATCACAAAACTTTACTCCTCACATTGTATCATTAAACCTTTATAAAATGAGAAGGTTTTGGCAATAATATTTGTAGGCTTAAGTTGGGAAATTTAGTTATAGTGCTTTTTTGCACTTTGAAGAGACAGTAAAACACCTACATATGGGTTACTAGTGTTTACAGAAAGAGAGATATAATGATAGAAAAAAATTTCTCCTTTTGTTTCCTTCCCTTTCTCTCCTTCCCCCACCCTCCAAATTGAGTCCTTGGAGTACAGATTTAGAATTAGGGCACGAAAGGTATGTTTAAGAAGAGAAGAATTTGCTTATTTAAGAGCTTTAGCAGAGGGAGAGTGAGATAAAAGAAGTAGAAAGGTTGGAATGGTGGAATGTTCTGAACTGAATTATTATTGTTGTTCAGTCATTCAGACATGTCCATCTCTCTGCCACCTCATGGACTGCAGCATGGTCAGGCTTCCCTATCCTTCACTATTTCTGGAGGTTGCTCAAACTCATTGAGCTGGTGATACCACCCAATCATCTTGTCCTCTGTCATCTCCTTCTCCTCCTGCCTTCAATCTTTCCCAACATCAGGGTCTTTTCCAATGAGTCAGCTCTTCGCATCAGGTGGCCAAAGGATTCAGTCATTCAGTCATATCCAGCTCTTTGTGACTCTCACGGACTACAGCATACCAAGCTTCTCTGTCCATCACTAATGCCTGGAGCTTGCTCAAACTCATGTCCATTGAGTCGGTGATGCCATCCAACTATCTCATCCTCTACCATCCCTTTCTCCTCCTGCCTTCAATCTTTCCCAGCATCAGGGTCTTTTCCAAGGAGTCAGTTCACATCAGGTGGTGAAAGTATTGCAGTTTCAGTTTCAGGATTAGTCTTTCCAATGAATTTTCAGGACTGATTTCCTTTAGGACTGACTGGTTTGATCTCCTTGTAGTCCAAGGGACTCTCAAGAGTCTTCTCCAACACCACAGTTCAAAAGCATCAATTCTTCAATGTTCAACTTTCTTTATAGTTCAACTGTCACATCCATATATACATGGACCATATTTGAACCAGATGCCATCATCCTCTCCCGAATTTTCATGTTAGAGACCTAGTCCCTAATGTGACTCTCTTTGGAGATAGGAACTTTAAGGATGTGATAAAGGTTAAATGAGATTATAAAGGTGGAGTCCTAATCCAATAGGACTGTTGTCATTGTAAGAAGAGGAAGAAATCCTAAGCAGTAATCGCTCATTTTCTTTCTTGATCTCTCTCTCTCTTTTCCTCTCTTTCTGTTTCTCTTTATTTCTTTCTCCCTTTCTCTCTGCACAGTCTCCAGAACTGGGAAAATAACTTTATGTCATTTAAACCATGCAGTCTATGCTGTCTATGGCATCCTGAGCAGACTAACACATTGAAGGAATCTAGGTGTAGGTAGATGAATGGAAAATTGCTGCTGGCAAGGTACCCAACATGACTCTTATGAGAAAGAATGTCTTATGTGGAATTGAGAGGGTTTTTGTGTGTTGATGCTTAGAAAGATTTAAGGCAAAAGGAGAATGGGGGAGACAGAAGATGAGACGGTTAGATAGCATCACGGATTCAATGGGCATGAGTTTGAGCAAACTTTGGGAGATAGTGGAGGACAGAGGAGCCTGGCATGCTGCAGTCCGTGGGGTTGCAAAGAGTTGGATACAGCTAAACAACTGCGTAACAACAAACCAAAGCATTCTACCTGTGACCACAACTTTAGTAGAATCTGCTGTGAGTATATATGTTCATTGTTCACCTTTTAATTTGCTCCTAGCAGTCAAGGAAGGGGCAGAATTTCATACCTGGGTAGACATAATGCAAACCAGGAACAGCACACACAAAGAAGAGCCCAGGGACAGCTGGTGGCCAGGGGAATACAAGTTGGGAGCAGGGGTGACATTGCAGAATTTGGGGGAATGACTTAGACTTTGGACAACCTTATCTAGATCAAGATATCTCTAATACTTCTATGTAAAGATGAAGGAACGGGGCTTTGGGAGGTGAGGACTAAAGCCTTCCTGGGCTGCATTCTTGTCCATCTGGAAAATAACAACAAGTTTTTGGAATTCCATATGCAGTACTTTTTTGTTTGTTCACTAGGATACTGCTTCTCATTTGCTTTAGACAATATAACAAAAAATTTTTTTCAGTCCTTGACATTTGTGCCACGTTTTTAAGTTTCCCAGTCTTATTGATAGAAAATTCATGTAATAATTATATCCAGCATTGTTCAAAAAACGAAATTAGATGATTGGGTGTGAAACCACCTAGCAAACTGTCAAGTTGTATAAACTGTAGGGTGTTATTGTTATTTCTTGTTCAACTGTATCAATTCAGTTGCTCAGTCATGTCTCTCTGTGACCCATTGAATTGCAGCATGCTAGGCCTCCATGTCCATCGCCAACTCTGGGAATTCACTCAAATTCATGTCCACCGAGTCGGTGATGCCATCCAGCCATCTCATCCTCTGTCATCCCCTTCTCCTCCTGCCCCCAATCCCTCCCAGCCTCAGAGTCTTTTCTAATGAGTCAACTCTTCGTATGAGGTGGCTAAAGTACTGGAGTTTCAGCTTTAGCATCAGTCCTTCCAATGAATACCCAGGACTGATCTCCTTTAGGGTAGACTGGTTGGATCTCCTTGCAGTCCAAGGGACTCTCAAGAGTCTTCTCCAATACCACAGTTCAAAAGCATCAATTCTTCAGCGCTCAGCCTTCTTCACAGTCCAACTCTCACATCCATACATGACCACTGGAAAAACCATAGCCTTGACTAGACAGACCTTTGTTGGCAAAGTAATGTCTCTAATACGCTATCTAGGTTGGTCATAACTTTCCTTCCAAGGAGTAAACGTCTTTTAATTTCATGGCTGCAGTCACCATCTGCAGTGATTTTGGAGCCCAAACAAATAAAGTCTGACACTGTTTCCCTATCTATTTGCCATGAAGTGATGGGACCAGATGCCATGATCTTAGTTTTCTGAATGTTGAGCTTTAAGCCAACTGTCTCACTCTCCTCTTTCACTTTCATCAAGAGGCTCTTTAGTTCCTCATCACTTTCTGCCATAAGGGTGGTGTCATCTGCATATCTGAGGTTATTGACATATCTCCCGGCAATCTTGATTCCAGCTTGTGCTTCTTCCAGCTCAGCGTTTCTCATGATGTAGTCTGCATATAAGTTAAATAAGCAGGCTGACAATATAGTCTTGATGTACTCCTTCTCTTATTGGCAACCAGTCTGTTGTTCCATGTCCAGTTCTAATCCTGACCTACATATAGGTTTCTCAAGAGGCAGGTCAGGTGGTCTGGTATTCCCATCTCTTTCAGAATTTTCCACAGTATTGTGATCCACACAGTCAAAAGCTTTGGCATCGTCAATAAAGCAGAAATAGATGTTTTTCTGGAACTGTCTTGTTTTTTTGATGATCCAGTGGATGTTGGCAATTTGATCTCTGATTCCTCTGCCTTTTCTAAAACCAGCTTGAACATCTGGAAGTTCATGGTTCACGTATTGCTGAAGCCTGGCTTGGAGAATTTTGAGCAGTACTTTACTAGCATGTGAGATAAGCGCAATTGTGTGGTAGTTTAAGCATTCTTTGGCATTGCCTTTCTTTGGGATTGGAATGAAAACGGACCTTTTCCAGTCCTGTGGCCACTGCTGAGTTTTCCAAATTTGCTGGCATATTGGGTGTAGCACTTTCACAGCATCATCTTTCAAGATTTGAAATAGCTCCACTGGAATTCCATCACCTCCACTAGCTTTGTTTGTAGTGGTACTTCCTAAGGTGCACCTGACTTCACATTCCAGGATGTCTTGCTCTAGGTGAGTGTGAATGATCACAGCTTTTTGGTTATCTGGGTTATGAAGATCTTTTTTGTGTAGTTCTTCCATGTATTCTTTCCACCTCTTCTTAATATCCTCTGCTTCTGTTAGGTCCATACCATTTCTGTCCTTTATTGTGCCCATCTTTGCATGAAATGTTCCCTTGGTATCTCTAATTTTCTTGAAGAGATCTCTAGTCTTTCCCATTCTGTTGTTGTCCTCCATTTCTTTGCACTGATTGCTGACGAAGGCTTTCTTATCGCTCCTTGCTATTTGGAACTCTGCATTCAAATGGGAATATCTTTCCTTTTCTCCTTTGCTTTTCACTTCTCTTCTTTTCACAGCTATTTGTAAGGCCTCCCCAGACAGCCATTTTGCTTTTTTGCATTTCTTTTCCATGGGATGGTCTTGATTCCTATCTCCTGTACAATGTCTTGTGTTCAACTGTATAGTAGCTTCTTATAAACATGTTTTTATTTATCTGATGAGTGAAGGAAGATGTCATTTTCATGTTAGAAACTGCTTAGACTCAGGAAATGCAGTCTTCTTAACTAGAACTGGAAACACTCTTGACTCTTATTAGAACCCACACACAGTTTCAGTAGAAACATCCAACTCATGAGGCAGAAAAATGGAAAAATACTGGAATTTTTCTGATAGTCCAGTGGTTAGAACTCTGTGCCTCCACTGCAGGGGTCATGGGTTCACTCCCTGGTCAGGGAACTAAGATCCCATATGACACACAGCATGGAAAAAAGAGAGAGAGAGAGAGAGAAACACTGTGCAGTTAAACAGTCCCAAGTTAATTAAACTATTGCTTATCCTGCACCATGTTCCTGAACAACCCTATGACTCAGTTGCCTCCTCTGTGAAATGGACCAATGCATTATTGTCAGTTTTGCTGTGAGGATAAAAGAGATAAAACAAAGTGTGGTTTCCCAAGTGTCCTTTACAGGAATACATATCTGTGTAATCCTTATAGAAATGACTCATTAGTGAACTGGGAAAGACAGACGATTGTCATCACAGGGTTGCCCGATATATGACAGGAAAGTCCACACATAGCAAACATTACTTCCCTTCTTTTTAAGGAGAATTAGTCTTAGGTACTTCCCCAATGGATCAGACGGTAAACCACCTGCCTACAATAGGGGAGACCCGGGTTCGATCCCTGGATCAGGAATATCCTCTGGAGAAGAAAATGGCAACCCACTCCAGTACTCTTGCCTGGAAAATCCCATGGACAGAGGAGCCTGGTAGGGTACAGTACATGGGGTTGCAAAGAGTCGGACATAACTGAGCGACTTCACTTTCTTTCTTTCTTTCTTTTTCCTGAATCTTAGGTAAGCCTTCCCTGGTGGCTCAGCAGTAAAGAATCTGCCTGTCAGATCAGGAGATGCAGGTTTGATCCCTGGCTTTGGAAGATCCTGTGGAGAAGGAAATGACAACCCCCTCCAGTATTCTTGCCTGAAGAAGAGCATGGACAGAGGAGTCTGGCAGGCTACATTCCATGGGATTGGAAAGAGTAGGACATGACTGAATGACTATACAACAAGAGTCTTAGGTAGACTTAATCTGTGAAATGAAAGGGAGATTTAAAAAAAAATTACATTCACACTATATTAAGACCAGGGTTCCTTTATGTAATTAAAAGAGCAGATAAGAGAGATAAATAAGGCTAGGGCAACAAATATATATTTATTTTGTCAAGTGGGTTTCCAGTCAGTCCTTAAAGCTGTTTACCTCAGTAAAGAACTGGCTTACAATTGATCTGATTTTCTGTCAGGGGGATTGTGCTAATGTTAACACAGCTCCACTGGGTCTGGCACATTAAAGCGGCCCCAAAGGGTGAAGGCAGTTACTGAAAGAGAAAGAATAGAAGGGCTTTTAAACTCTCCAGTTTCTAGTGCAGGTGAGATCATATTGGACGCAGTATAGTCATTGCTTTTCCCTGAACAGTGGAGCAATTCAAAGACCCTTATATTTTTGCATCACAAGTACCAACGAAAATATTTACATTTTAATCCATTGCATTTAAAGCTTTTTTTTTGTAGACATTTAGAATACAGCAATTTTGTCTGAAGCTGAGTTAAAGAAAAAAAAAATTAAAGGTAAACATTTATTTCAATAAATGTTTCTATTTCATCAGAGATTTAAACAAGAATATCCACAGTGAGTGGAAAGGTAAACCAACGTTTAAAAAATTGAAACAGTAAGAAAATAGAATAATGACAAAGGTATTTTGTTCCACATATTAACTGATGCTTGGGAGCAATTTCGTTCTTGACTGGCTCTTGGGTACTCAGAAATTCCTTTTCCTTATATTACTTAGAATTTGATAAAGATTCTGACATTTGGAATATGATTTTGGAGTACAGTAATGAGATTTTTAAGTACCTTGAATGTTTTATTTGAGTGAAAATATTAATTTTTGCCAGTATAGAAGTAAAACTAGAATAAATTCTAGGAGATAAAATATCTGTAGCAATCTAACTAAAAATAGATGTTATTATTATATATTATTTTTTCTCTTGGTATAAAAATGACCCCTAAAGTAATTCAGAACACTTTCAGTTCACTTCGGTTACTCAGTCAGATCCGACTCTTTGTGATCCCATGGACTGTAGCACGCCAGGCTTCCCTGTCTATCACCAACTCCCAGAGCTTGCTTAAACTCATGTCCATCAAGTCGGTGATGCCATCCAACCATCTCATCCTCTGTTGTCCCCTTCTCCTCCTGCCTTCAATTTCTCTATCATCAAGGTCTTTTCCAGTGAGTTCAGTTCTTTGAATCAGGTGGCCAAAGTACTGAAGTTTGAGCTTCAGCATCAGCCCTTCCAGTGAGTATTCAGGATTGATTTCCTTTAGGATTGACTGGCTTGATCTCCTTGTAGTCCAAAGGATTCTCAAGAGTCTTCTCCAACACCACAGTTCAAAAGCATCAATTCTTCAATGCTCAGCTTTCTTTATAGTCCACCTCTCACATCCATACATGACCACTGGAAAAACCATAGCTTTGACTAGACAGACCTTTGTCCATGAAGTAATGTCTCTGCTTTTTAATATGCTGTTTAGGTTGGTCATAGATTTTCTTCCAAGGAACAAGTGTGTTTTAATTTGATGGCTGCAATCACCATCTGCAGTGATTTTGGAGCCCAAGAAAGTAAAGTCTGTCACTGTTTCCATTGCTTCCCCATCTATTTGCCATGAAATGATGGGACCAGCTACCATGATCTTCATTTTTTGAAAGTTGAGTTTTAAGCCAACTTTTTCACTCTCCTCTTTCACTCTCATCAAAAGGCGCTTTAGTTCTTCTTCACTTTCTGCCATGAGTGGTATTATCTGTGTATCTGAGGTTATTGATGTTCTCCCGGCAATCTTGATTCTAGCTTGTGCTTCGTCCAGCCTGGCATTTCGCATGATGTACTCTGCATAAAAGTTAAATAAGCAGAGTGACAATATACAGTCTTGACGTACTCCTTTCCCAATTTGGAACCAGTCTGCTGTTCCATGTCCAATTCTAACTGTTGCTTCTTGACCTGCATACAGATTTCTCAGGAGGACAGTAAGGTGATGTGGTATTCCCATCTCTTGAAGAATGTTCCACAGTTTGTTGTGATTCACACAGTCAAAGGCTTTGGCATAGTCAGTAAAGCAGAAATAGATGTTTTTCTCGAACTCTCTTGCTTTTTCGATGATCCAGCGGATGTTGGCAATTTGATCTCTGGTTCCTCTGCCTTTTCTAAATCCAACTTGAACATCTGGAAGTTAATGGTTAACATACTGTTGAAGTCTGGCTTGGAGAATTTTGAACATTACTTGCTAGCATGTGAGATGAGTACGGGTTATGCAGTAGTTTGAACATTCTTTGTCATTGCCTTTCTTTGTGACTGGAATGAAAACTGACCTTTTCCATTCCTCTGGCCACTGCTGAGTTTTCCAAATTTGCTGGCATATTGAGTAAAGAACTTTCACAGCATCATCTTTTAGGATTTGAAATAGCTCAACTGGAATTCCATCACCCCCACTAACTTTGTTCTTGGTGATGTTGCTTCCTAAGGCCTACTTGACTTTGCATTCCAGAATGTCTAGCTCTAGGTGAGGAATCACCACCATTGTGGTTATCTGAGTCATGAAGGTCTTTTTTGTATAGTTTTTCTGTGTATTCTTGCCACCTCTTCTTACTGTCTTCTGCTCAGTTAGGTCCATACCATTTCTGTCCTTTATTGTGCTCATCTTTGCATGAAATAGTCCCTTGGTATCTCTGATTTTCATGAAGAGATCTCTAGTGTTTCCCAGTCTATTGGTTTCCTCTATTTCTCTGCATTGATCACTGAGGAAGGCTTTTTATCTCTCCTTGCTATGCTTTGGAACTCTGCATTTGGATGGGTATATCTTTCCTTTTCTCCTTTGACTTTAGCTTCTCTTCAGAACACTTTAGAAAAAAACACTTCTCTTCAGAACCCTTAGGAAAGTGTTAAATGCACTACTTCTTTAAACACTTTTAAGAATTAACAAGTTAAACATAGACCAATAAAGCAAAGTAAAGAATTATCTTGAGGTCAAATATATTCCAATAAATAAGACAGTGATGGGGACTTAGAATAATAAGGTAAGTTTCAATGCTAACTAGTCCCCAAGGTCCCTGAGAAGTCCTCTGTTACTTCAGTGAACACAATATTTCCAATACCTAACTTACTAGCTAACAAAATAATGAAAGAAGAAAGGGAGGAAAGGAGTGAAGAAGAAAGGAAAGACAAAGAGAAAAATAAGAAAGGAAGAAAGATAGAAGAAGGGACGGACTAGCTAACAGTGTAGAAATAGGGATTCAGTGTATATCAAGCACTCAATAAATCACATCTAGTATTATACCACTGTTGTCAATATCAGAGACTGAGTTTTAGAAACCTTATATAAGGATCATGAGTTTTCAGTAGCACTACATGAAGATTTGAGCCTTAGAGAGGGTTAAATTGCAAGTCTCCTGTGTGTCTTAAACAAAGAATTACTTGAAGAGTCAGGATTAGAAAAGCTGAATGATGCAACAGTGAAGCCAAAGGTCAGGATACAGCTGTCCAGGAGCATGAAGTAGTCCTAATGACACCTCATATGGATGGGGAGCAAGGAGAAACTTCTACACTACCTTCTACCATAACAATTCAGTCACAATGGTTAATGTGTTAGTCACGCACTCGTGTAAGACTCTTTGTGATCACATGGACTGTAGCCCATGAGGCTCCTCTGTCCATGGAATTCTCCAGGCAAGAATACTGGAGTGGGTTGCCATTTCCTTCTTTAGGGACAATTATTAATAGCATAAATTAATTTAGAAATGAGGTAAATAATAAAATCCATCAATAATATAAAAGAAGTGGAGGTGTTAATAGGTGGATTTAATACACCCAGGTATTTGGCAGAGTGAAAGAAGCGAATCAAGAAAATGTTATATTATGCATGGTTCAATAAGTGAACATTGCAAAGACAGAGGAAAACAATAGAATGGGAAAGACTAAAGATCTCTTCAGGAAGGCACCTTACCTGCCTCCTGAGAAATCTGTATGCAGGTCAAAAAGCAACAGTTAGAACTGGACATGGAACAATGGACTGGTTCTAAATAAGGAAAAGAGTACACCAAGGCTGTATATTGTCACCCTGCTTATTTAACTTCTATGCAGAGAACCTCATGTGAAATGCTGGGCTGGATGAATCACAAGATAGAGTCAAGATTGCTGGGAGAACTGTCAGTAACCTCAAATGACACCACCCTTATGGAAGAAGGTGAAGAGGAACTAAAGAGCCTCTTGATGTAAGTGAAAGAGGAGAGTGAAAAAGTTGGTTTAAAATTCAACATTCAAAAAACAAAGATCATGGTATGCTGTCCCATCACTTCATGGCAAATAGATGGGGAAACAATGGAAACAGTGACAGACTTTATTTTCTTGGGTTCCAAAATCACTGAAAGAAATTAAAAGACACTTGCTCATTGGAAGAAAAGTTTTGAAAAACCTAGACAACATATTAAAAAGCAGAGACATTACTTAGCAGACAAAGGTCTGTCTAGTCAAAGCTATGGTTTTTCCAGTAGTCATGTACAGATGTAGTAGTCATGTACAGATGTTCGAGTTGGACCCTAAGAAACTGAACACTGAAGGATTGATGCTTTTAAACTGTGGTGTTTGGGAAGACTCTTGAGAGTCCCTTGGACTGCAAGGAGATCAAACCAGTCAATCCCAAAGGAAATCAGTCCTGAATATTCACTGGAAGGACTGATGCTGAAGTGGAAGCTCCAACACTTCGGCCACCTGATGCGAAGAACTGACTCTTTGGAAAAGACCCTGATGCTCAAAAAGATTGAAAACAGAAAGGGAAGGGAACAACAGCGGGTGAGATGGTTGGATGGCACCACCAACTCGATGGACATGGTTTTGAGCATGCTCTGGCAGTTGGTGATGGACAGGAAAACCTGGCGTGCTGCAGTCCGTGGGGTTGCAAAGAGTCGGCACAACTGAACAACTGAACTGAACATTTTATAGAAAAATTCTCTTAGTGACAAAGTTATAGATGGATAACAGAGTAGTAGTTGCCAGAGACTAAGAATGGCAAAGTGGGGATTGGTGTAGTATATAAGAGTCTCTTTGTGGTGACCAAGTGGTTCTGTCTTAAGCATGGTGGTAGTTCATAAATCTATACATGCAACAATATATCATAGAACTAGCTCATATAGAATTACACATATATGCACACACATTAGTGCCTATAAAACTCCTGAAATCTGAACGTCCATAGTCTTGTTAGTAATGTTGTGTTAATGTCAATTTTCTGGTTTTGATATTGTATTCTAGTTATATAAGGTGTTACCATTGAAGGAAATTTGTTGAAAGGTTTATGAGGACCTCAGTACTGTGCTTTCAACTTGCTCTGAGAATCTAATTATTTCAAAATAAAGGGTTTAAAATTTTAAACTCACAAAAAGAAGACTGAGGCAATAATCACAAAAGGCCTAAAATAAAATGTAAAATTCTTAATAATTATATAGTTCAGTCATTCAGTCATGTCTGACTCTTTGCAACCCCATGGACTGCAGCACGCCAGGCTTCCCTGTCTATCACCAACTCCTGGAACATACTCAGACTCATGTCCATCGAGGCAGTGATGCCATCCAACCATCTCATCCTCTGTCGTCTGCTTCTCCTACTGCCTTCAATCTTTCCCAGCATCAGGGTGTTTTCCACTGAGTCAGTTCTTCACATCAGGTGGCCAAAGTATTTTAGCTTCAACTCTTCAACTTCAGCATCAGTCCTTCTAAAGAATATTCAGTACTGATTTCTTTTAGGATCGACTGATTTGATGTCCTAGATGTCCAAGGAACCCTCAAGATTCCTCTCCAACACCACAGTTGAAAGGCATCAATCCTTTGGTGCTCAGCTTTCTTTATTGTCCAACTCTCACATCCATACATAACTACTAGAAAAACCATAGCTTTGACTATATGGGCTTTTGTCAGTAAAGTTAATGTCTCTGCTTTTTAATATGCTGTCTAGATTTGTCAATCAAGACTTAAAATGAGGCAGTAACAGAGGAAGTGAAGAGACATACCTCTGCTTGATAGTTGAGGAAAAAACCAATTCTAGGTATAGAATCCCAGGAATACCTAGTACGCGTCCCTGCCCCTGCTACACACATATACACGGACTACCTATTTTTTACAAATATTGAAAAATCATTCACTTAACTCATATTCACTAAATATATTTTTTATTATCCATGTGCTCTGTCATGTCCAACTCTTGACAACCCCAAGGGCTGTAACCTGCCAGTCTCCGTTTTCCATACAATTTTCCAGGCAAGAACACTGGAGTGGGTAGCCATTTTGTACTGCAGGGGACCTTCCCGACCCAAGGATCAAACCCACATCTCTTGCGTCTCTTGGGTCTCCTGCGTCTCCTGCATTGGCAGATGGATTCTTTACCACTGTGCCACTTTGTAGTCTACATACTGTTTTTTTGTATTAATAACTTCCTAGAAGTGATAAGAAAAATGAATAATAACTGAAAAAACACAAACATATGTTTCTACAAAGTTTGAATTAATAAAATTAAATATCACCATATGATTGATCCAGTTTGCTGTCTCTGGTATTGGCTCCGAGGGGCATGATGTGGCTGCTGTTTTAAGCTTGAAGTTTGGGGAATATCTCAGAAATCCACTAGATTTCTGTAATAAACTTCATGGTTATGAGACCAGGTTCAACAAAGCTGGTCTATAAAATATTAACCTGACCCAGGAAAAGAATAGGTTCATTATGTTTTCTATGTAGGAGATATAAGGAAAGACCTATTAATTTAGAACCTAAAAGTATATATATCTGAGGAAAGAACATCAGAAAAAAACAGCTAACATACCTACAGTATCCAGAAATACTGTTTCCAGCTTTTAGCTCTAGATCCCAGATTGATTTGTGCCTGCTGGGCTACTTTGTTTCATTTCTTTGTCATGATAAATAAATTGTCCAACTATATTTGAAATACATCTATATTTTTAGTCTATGGCTTATCATCTTTTAGAGATGCATTTCATGATCTTATTCCTTACTAGAAACACAGAAATCATTACTAGATTTTAATAATTCCAATCATTCAGGGGTCAGTGTCACCAAATTTAGCAGACTATAGCAAATGGAGAAGAAATTTAAGAAAACAACTGCCCCAATATTTGCTCAATATAAAAAGAATTATTTTTCTCCTTTGTACAAAATTGTGAACCAAGTTTATTTAATTACAAAGACTTCCACTTTGTCTAATATTAGAAGACATTGTCTTGTCTTTGGCAACCCAACTCTCTAATGTGAGTTCTCTTTAATACAGATGTTTACCAAGGTTTTCATCAAAATGGACCAGTTTCATATGCATGGAAACAGTAAAACAACTTGTATTTTGGTAGCTGATCTTCCAAGGTGTCCTTACAGTTAATCATTTCTCCCAGTGTTGTGCCATTGAATAGTTTATTCTCCTTGAATCTGGCTGGTGCTGTGACAAACTTACAGCTAGTATAGTCCCACAGAAATTATTCTGTATGATTATAAAGACTACATTATAAGGAGCCTTGCAACTTTTGCCTTGATGTCTCGGGATGCTTACTCAGGAAGCCAACAGCCATGTAAGATGTTGCTCTACCAAGATACCACCAGCTTTTAAGAAAACAAAGGTGACCTTGTGGACACACAGATCCCCAGGCAATGCCTGACTTTTCCAGCCATCCCAGCCCAAGTACCATATATGAAAAAGGAAGATATCCGAGTCCTCTCGCCACGTGACTGAACCAATACTTCAACTGCAATCTCCTGAGAATATCGCAGAATTGACCAGCTGCGTCCTGTCAAGGCACAGAATTGTGAGAGAGAAGAGTAAATTGTTATTTTAAGCCACTGAATTTTGTGATGCTTTATGGTACAGCAATGGGTAACTGGAATATTTATTCATTGGGAAAACGGGTTTGTTGTCTTTACTCAAACATTTGCCACCTGTTACTTCATGAAAAGTTTAAGTACAGAGGGGTGAATTTTGCTTGAATCAATTTTAAGAGTGAAATATTTTATGCATATGTATAAGCAACTACTCCCCCACGTCTTTTTGACTCTCAAACAGTTTCATTTCTCATTTGATGAGCATTTTAATTCTGGCAGAAATACAAAAGTGATTTCAAAATTTTCTTTCTCTTGTTTCTGAAAAAAAAAAAAGTGGGGTCATTCCCACAGTAGAGGCAGGCCTTGGACGAAATTGACTTTCCACTCAAAATGTATCCAAACCTTCGATTTTTACTAAGAAGGCTATCTTTCTTGGAACATTTAGTTTTTCTTATTTTCCATGCTTGCGGTAGCAGTTGGCTTACTTATCAGGACCATTTACGTCATTTGATTACTGAATAAAAGAAGTAAACACAGATATTTGAGCGGTAATGATACGCCAGGCACTACAGGAGGTGCTTGGAATGGAACAGTAAACAGGTGGACTTTGTCCCTAACTATCTGGAGCTTATAGATTAGTGGAAATGACCATCAGTTTCCAGATTTTCTCTCATCATGGACCTCGTCTTTTTTAAAGAAAGTTTTCTCATGGTGTACCTAGACAAGAAGACATAACATTCCACTTGGTGAAAAGTGAAGTCCAAACAATGTAATGAGTATTTTTGTTCTAAAAACTTAGTACATAGAAATAATACATATAAATTTAAAGAAAAGTGAACTAATATGTTAGTTCACTCTTGAATAACCACAATTACTTAGTAATGCTATTGGGCTTTGCACAAGTTCTCAAACATTGGAATCAGATTGGGTACCACCAATCTCATTTCCTGTTTTACACTGATTTATACAGAGTGCTTTCTTATTATTGTAGGAAACACTGAAAATTCAGCTTGGTAAAGACATGATGACATCATTTCTACTAGCACCATCTCATACAGAAACTGTGAACTTACCTTGGGCTTATAGTTCACAGAGTTCCAACAGGTATCAAGTATCACTGTGTTTCTTTCAAACTTCCAAAGTTTTTGAATTTTAAATATCCTGAGGCATTCCTGTGAGTTTACTGCAGTGCCCCAGTGAACTTGAGTGTGCAGTTTGTGAAATTAAGACAAAGAATACAGAATAATACACAGCTGATCCTTGAACAGACAAGGTTTGAACTACACAGGTCCACTTACAAACAGATTTTAATACCAGAGTACTAATACTGGTCAGTGGATCAGTGGTTGATTGAATCACAGATGAGTAGGAAGGAGGGCTGACTATAAATTATATGTAATTAATCTCTGCCCCAATTCCCTGGAGACTCAGTGGTCAAGAATCCACCTGCCAGTGCAAAAGGTTGGGTTAAATCCCTGGGTCAGAAGATCCCTTGAAGAAGGAAATGACAACCTCCCTGTATCCCTACCTGAAAAGTTCCATGAACAGAGGAGCCTGGTAGGCTACAGATCCATGGGATCACACAAGAATCAGACATGACTTAGTGACTAGACAACAACAACAGAAATCCTTGCTCCACTTGATTCAAGGCTCAACTGTAGCATGAAATGGAGCTGGAAAGACTGCACAGATTCCCCTCACAAGCTTGGCACAAGAGAGTTGCCAGATTAAAGTTTGATGTGTATTTGCTTCATCAAAATAATAATATAGCAAAGTATGTCACTACTCAAGCATTTGTGAGTGGGCAAAATCTTATTGCATTTATGAAATGTAATGATTCACTATATATAAGTAGAGTCTGAAGTTAAATGATTAATTAGATATGATAGGAGTTATAAATGCAAACAAAGGTTATATAAAGTGCATAGAATACAAATTTCTCCACTGGATTTAGGATATTTTGTCTTTTGAACATGAAAAGTGAAAAACATCTCCTCGATTTTTCAAAGAGTGATTGTTATTGTGAAAATTGAAGTCCTGACTGAGCAGATATGGTATACAGAAAAAAGAACTTTTGCAATTCATTTACTATATAATATATAGATTATAAAGTATTATATGCTTCCCTGGTGGCTCTGATGGTAAAGAATCTGCCTGCAATGCAGGAGACCTGGGTTTAATCCCTGGGTGGGGAAGATACCCTGGAGAAGGGAATGGCAACTCACTCCAGTATTCTTGCCTGCAGAAATGCCATGGACAGACGAGCCTGGTGGGCTACAGTCCACAGAGTTGCAAAGAGTTGGACATGACTTAGCAACTAACATTATTCAAAATATCAGTTCAATTCAGTTGTTCAGTCATGTCTGACTCTTGCAACTCCATGAACTGCAGCACACCAGGCTTCCCCATCCATCAGCAACTACCGGACTTTGCTCAAATTCATGTCCATCAAATTGGTGATGCCATCCAACCATCTTATCCACTGTCGTGCCTTTCTACTCCTGCCTTCAATCTTTCCTAGCATCGGGGTCTTATCCAATGAGTCAATTCTTTACATCAGGTGGCCAAAGTATTGGAGCTTCAGCTTTAGCATCAGTCTTTTCAATGAATATTCCAGACTGATTTCCTTTAGGACTGACTGGTTTGAGCTCCTTGCTCCAAAAGATAGCTCAGGTTTTATCTGCAATATGAGATATAAGGATTTTGTTATTATACTAAAAGTAATTAGATGTACAGAAATCTCAGGACAAAGTTATTTAAGTATATTTATATCATTTAATAAATGAGGAAAATCTTGAAGAATTTAGTCTGCTGCTGCTGCTGCTGCTAAGTCACTTCAGTTGTGTCCGACTCTGTGTGACCCCATAGACAGCAGTCCACCAGGCTCCCCCATCCCTGGGATTCTCCAGGCAAGAACACTGGAGTGGGTTGCCCTTTCCTTCTCCAATGCATGAAAGTGAAAAGTGAAAGTGAAGTCGCTCAGTCGTGTCCAGCTCTTCGTGACCCCATGGACTGCAGCCTATCAGGCTCCTCCATCCATGGGATATTCCAGGCAAGAGTACTGGAGTGGGTTGCCATTGCCTTCTCTGGAATTTAGTCTACGAAATATCAAATTAAACCAGCTTATATTTCAAGAGCACTTATTTTGTATCAGGCTTTTAAAATGTACTCAGAGCCAACAATAACACATTTACTATTGTTAACCATCTGAACTGTCTAGAGCAGAAATTACCCATTGCCAACCTTTTGGCCATGTCCACTTCTCCTTCTTGTATACTTGGCCTTGAAAGAATCAACTGGGGCTATGTCGGGGGTATGGCTTTAAAGAGGTAGTAAGTTCACTGTCCTGTTTGTCACTTTCTCACCATGCCCTGTTTTATTATACCTGGATTATTTAACTGATTCATAATTCATGCCTGGCCAGTAAGCTTCTGAGTTTGTGGATCCTGATATAAGATAGTGGATTTATTCAGTTCAGTTCAGTTCAGTCACTCAGTCGCGTCCAACTCTTTTGTGACCTGGTGGACCAGAGCACGCCAGGCCTCCCTGTCCATCACCAATTCCTGGAGTTCACCCAAACTCATGTCCATTGAGTCGGTGACGCCATCCAACCATTTCATCCTTTGTCGTCCCCTTCTCTTCCTGCCCTCAATCTTTCCCAGCTTATTCAGGTAATGTCTAAATCTTAAGGATAATTGCAAAGTGGCGATAAATGTTTTATATAAAGCAGATATATTTTTAGTTTACCAAGACACTTATAAGTCAGATTTTTTTTTTCTCCTCTGGAAGAAATGCAAAGGAAAAAAAATTCATTAGCCTCTTTAATCACAGGTAAGTTCTATAACCTCAACTTGCCATATAAAGTCTGGGGTGGGAGCTTTTTAGGTAAGTAACGAATAAGTAGAGATCATGTCGGAGAAGGCAGTGGCACCCCACACCAGTACTCTTGCCTGGAAAATCCCATGGACAGAGGAGCCTGGTAGGCTGCAGTCCATGGGGTCACTAAGAGTCAGACATGACTGAGCAACTTAACTTTCGCTATTCACTTTCATGAATTGGAGAAGGAAATGGCAACCCACTCCAGTGTTCTTGCCTGGAGAATCCCAGGGACGGGGGAGCCTTGATGGGCTGCTGTCTATGGGGTCACACAGAGTCGGACACGACTGAAGTGACTTAGCATAGCATAGCATAGAGATCATGTAGAAAGACTAGTGAAAAGCCTGAATTCACTATGGAAATCTAAAAACAGCTAGAGGCAAATATCATTTTTCCAGTAATGTTTTAAAATTATTTAATTTGTGGATTAAATAAAATAAATAAGGATAGAAAACTCAAATGACTAAGAGGAAATAAGAGCACCTCATCTTTTCCCTCCATGAAGCTTATCATCCATTTTAAATACAATGTAGAATGTGTTAATTCTTATATTTATTTATCTTTGTATTGTTATTTCTTTTAATTTCAAAAACAATTTGAGATGATTTTTAAAATTAAGTACAATGTAGAGTTGGGTCATTAAAATGCAGACAGGAGCACAAGGGATTAAGCATCCTAGTTGATTCAAAATTTATTTGTTTACTAAATTTAAAAGTAAATCTCTTGATATCAAAAATAAAGAAATCATATATATCTATAGATACTTGGTAAACAATTATGTCTGTGCTAGGATAGATACAAGTTTTTCTAAACAAATAATTCTACATAACTTCAAAGATAAATATAACATGCGATGCATTATTTATAATGAGGTTTGGCTGTTTATTAAAAAAACAAAATAATTATAGTTTAAACAAGCATGATAGGCAAAATTCTAAGATGTGCATAATATTCCCAATCCCTAATGTATGTTCTCGGTAGAGAACACTTGAATGTGGGACTATGAGTGTAATGCATTTCAATTTCATGGTTAAGTTGTACTATATGACAAAGGTGAAAGGATTTTGCAGGTGCCATTAAGGTCCCAAATTAATTGACTTTGAGTTAATTAAGGGAGATTATTCTGGGTGAGCCTGATCTAAAAAGATGAGCCAGCCCTTAAAAGGGACTGAACCCTTGCTAAAAGAAGAGATTTGAGTCACCACACCATGGAACCTCCTGCTGGAATTGAAGAAGTAGACTACCATGTTATGAGAGGGCCTAGGGAGAAAATCCTGCTGGAGAAAAGACTCTGATGCTGGGAAAGATTGAAGGCAAGAGGAGAAGCGGGTGGCAGAGAATGGGATGGTTAGATAGCATCACTGACTTAATAGATATGAGTTTGAACAAACTCTGGGAGATGGGGGAGTGCATGGAAGCCTGGCATGCTGCAGTCCATGGGGTCACAGAGTCCGACAAGACATCGTTCATTGTTGAACAATAACAACAGAGGAGAAACCTGAGCAGCAGACAACTGCAGGCAGCCTCTAAGATCTGGAGCCACCCTCACCCGATGACTACAAGAAAATGTGAACTTCAGTCCTACAATCACTATGAACTGAATTCTGCCAACCAAGGAGCTTGGAAGAGGCCTCAACACATATGAGATTGCAGTTCTAGTAGATTAATGCCATCTGTGAGGTAATAGGTGGGCATCATTTAAAGTCACTAAGTTTGTGGTAAATTGTTATGTAGCAATAAAAATTGAATTTTTATTGAACAAAATTTGATATTGAACAAGATGGACTTTTATTTCTCTAACATATGAAAGCAGCCCAGACATGTATAATGTAGGATTAATATGTTTTCTGAATTATCAAGATCCAAGCAGCCTATCATATTGCTTGGCCTTTCATTTTATGTTACTTCATGATGCAAAATTGTGGCTGAAAATCTAGCAATCACATCTACAAGTAAAGAAAAGGAAGAAAGAGGTTATGTCCATTCCCCTTTAATTTCAGGATCCCACAACACTTGTGCTTTTATATTTTGGCCAACATTTACATACACAACCATACCAGTTTCATGTGTGGTTGAGTAAAGGAAGGATGTTGACAATTGAGAAAAGCAAAAAGCTAGCATGTCATTATACTGTCCCTTCCTTTTAAACAAAAGTTATCTTAAGGCACTAGATTACAACAAAGTTGAGATTATTCTGTCTTCTTTTTGGAAAAGAGATCCATGTGTTGAACAAATTAAATTATAAAGAAACTTTGGAACAAATTATAGTTCCACGATTTATTATGTAGCTTGGGAGACTTGCATAGCTTCTCCATTTGCTTTTATAATCTGTAAAATTTAGGCAATTATTCCAATGTGTAGGCACTGTTGGGAAGAAAACACAAACTGGTGTAGGAGATGAAGGTGCCAGTTGTGAAATATACTGCAGTATGGAATCTGCATTCACTTGCTAAGGAGTTTGGGTCATGAATTGCATTAGTGAGAAATATTATCTTTATCACATAAAGAGTTTTACATCAGCTTTAGCATTTGGGCAAATATGTAATTGAAACCACAGATTACCACAATGCATAACATGGATAGGTGTTTTTCATCTATCATCTTGTCCACAATTTAACTAAATATCACAGGAAAATGAAATGGAACTCCCGTAGACTTGTCAAAGATGAATTGGTTCCCAGAAATATCTCCATATGACTGAACAAAATAATTTATTTCATAAAACCACCTAGCATGGCCAATTAAATATGAAAGAATATCTTTAAAGAATAATGAATTACATTAAATTGATACACACTTACTTTGTTGATGATTAACCATGAATTTCTGCTGCTACTTAAGGTTACTCTTGTTTGGATGTAGTAAACCTGATCTGTTAACAAAGAGGTCCAAGTTTCCTATTTGCTAGATCTGGTATACATTCATCTATTTTCCGATTACACGGTGTACATTTTGTTTACTGAGAGGTTAAAATGAAGTCAGTGTGTGGGGTTGAAGGCACAGTCCTATTTTCTTCAGATAAATTATTTAAATCACCAGTTTTATTTGTCAAAGAAATCTTTTCTTTGTACTCTGATTTTAGCTGTGGTACCAGGAAGTAGGCTTGAAATGTATTAATAGACTGAAAATTATGATAGCTGTATGATCAGACTTGGGATAGTTCTTTAAGTGGAATCAAGATCTAATGAGAAATTTTTTGAATGCTGCTGCTGCTGCTAAGTCACTTCAGTCGTGTTTGACTCTGTGCAACCCCATCGACAGCAGCCCACTAGGCTCCTCTGTCCCTGGGATTCTCCAGGCAAGAACACTGGAGTGGGTTGCCATTTCCTTCTCCAATGCATGAAAGTGAAAAGTGAAAGTGAAGTCGCTCAGTTGTGCCCGTCCCACATAGCAATTTCATTATTATTCTCAATCACTTGCTATACAAGATAACATACAGCACAGCGATCAGAATTGGAACAACTGTAAACAAAGCTTGATTCTCTCTCATACAAGATACACGATTAAATGATTTAGTCTTGCGATGTTGTTGAGAAGACAGGTGATATTTTGAGAGGATATGCATGCACACATGCTAAGTCGCTTCAGTAGTGTCTGACTATTTGTGATCCCATGGGCTGTAGACTTCCAGGCCCCTCTCTGTCCACGGGATTCTACAGGCAAGAATATTAGAATGAGTTGCCCTGGTCTCCTCCAGGGAATCTTCCCAACCAGGGATCAAACCCACGATTCTTACTTCTCCTGCATTGGTAGGTGTATTCTTTACCACTAGTGCCACCTGGGAAGCCCTTTGCAGGAATATGACAGCACTAATTGGTCCTATACATTTTGGTTAAAGTGTGTGCAAATTGAAAGTATTTCTGTTGGATATATATATATATATGTATATGTATATATATGTATATATACATATATATCTCCAACAAAAACATATATATGATATATATATATAGTGTGTGTGTATATGTCTCTATGTAAAATATAGATATTAAAAATATATATTTCCATATATACAAGCATATACCTTATACATCTATGTATCTCTGTGTGTAGTACATACATTTACATTTCAAGGATACTAGCAGTAGTAAATTTCCTTATAGCAAAGGCAAATAGAAATTTTAGGAAATTTATATACATTCATGTTCCTTGAGAAAGGAATGGCAACCCATTCCAGTATTCTTGCCTGGGAGATCCCATGGACAGAGGAGTCTGGTGGGCTACAGTCCTTGGGGTTGCAAATAGTCAGACACTATTGAGCAACTAACATTAACTAATATTCTTATCAATTTTTTAACTTTGTTTATTTTTGGCTGCAGTGGGTATTTGTTGCTGTGTGAGGGCTTTCTCTAGTTGCTGTGAGGGGGCTCCTCTTCACTGTGGTGCAGGCTTCTCGTTGCGGTGGCTTCTCCTGTTGTGGAGGACAGGCTCTAGGCACACAGGCTTCAGTGGTTGTGGTTCACAGGCTGAGTTGCTCACAGCATGTGGGGTCTTCCCGGACCAGGGATCAAACTTGTGTCCCTTGCATTGGCAGGTGGATTCTTAACCACTGGACCACCAGGAAAGTCCTATGTTCTTATTAATTATTTTCCCAATTTACGATTGTGTAAGACATATAAGGCAATGGCACCCCACTCCAGTACTCTTGCCTGGAAAATCCTATGGACGGAGGAGGCTGGTAGGCTGCAGTCCATGGGGTTGCTAAGACTCGGATACAACTGAGCGACTTCACTTTCACTTTTCACTTTCATGCATTGGAGAAGGAAATGGCAACCCACTCCAGTGTTCTTGCCTGGAGAATCCCAGGGACAGGGGAGCCTGGTGGGCTGCCGTCTATGGGGTCGCACAGAGTCAGATACGACTGAAGTGACTTAGCAGTAAGACATATAAACATTAGAGATATATACAAGAAAAAGCAAACATCGTTGAAAAATAATTCAACAACAAAAAATGTTCACTTTGTAATATAAAGTAAATATGTGGAGAAATATCTTGGTTGATATTGTTAAATCCATTAAGATCATTTTTAAAAACCCACAGATTTGCCTGAAAACATCAGGTAATTGTGGAAAATTGAGAATGAAGTGTCACAATCTTTTTTTTTTTTCATTTTTTTTATCATGCCTTATCTTTGTTAAGGTAACAGAACTATAATAATTTAAAATTTGTAAATTTTCTGATTATAATTTGTTAATAATTTGCTTCCTTAATGATTATAATTTTGAGCCATTCAAACACCAGCTTTATAGAAAATCCTTTTTTTAAAAGAAAAAATATTCCTGAATTATAAATAATTGAGCTCTATTATTGTCTGTGCGTGGGCCAGGGAGTAGGAGAAAGTGGAGTAGTTAGCCTTAATTATCTGGATAATTTATTTCTGTCAACTCAGCCTTGGTGCCCTTTCCTTTCAAAACTGAAAAGTTATATTAGAAATTATAGTTCGTCTTAAAGGAACTATAACATTAGAGATGACATTTCAGCACATTTGTGGATAAGTTATTTTCACTATGTCACCTCTCCCTGTGATAGTTGTGCAGCGCTCCGATCCTAGGATGGAGATTGAGAGAGTAGATGACAGGAGGGTCAGGGGACTCTTCTCTCTCACTCAAAGCCTCCTACCATTGCCATCTGCAATCAGGTTGTTAGCATGTCAGCTCAGTCTGTCAGAATCCCTCGAGTGCTGCTCAGCCAGCAAAGAGAAAATACCTTGTGTATTGGCTGTGGATGTCCCTTAACAACACCCAGTCACTCAGTCATGCAGCCTAAATGGGGCAGCAGACAGCACCTTCACACCAGTGTACGATAACTGAGCTTCCCATCGATGTGTCTTGACCTTATAAGAAGGCATAGCAAAGGGCCAGGGTGAAGAGCCCAGAAAGGCTTGATTGCTACTAACCTTCTCTTGTCTCTTAAAAATGGCAGCTTCTTTCACTCCAGTCAGTCAGAAATAAATGTAATAAAACAATCTTTACTTAGAAAAATCAGTAGGCCATTTCTTTTATGCAGTGATGAAATACAACCACTAGATGACACCAAGAGATAGTTTCTATATGTCTGATTAATATCCCACACTCAGTTGCCTGTTCAAAGGTAACACCCTTGTTAAGATTTTCTTTGAGATCACAGATGTAGGCCAATTAAATGAGCTGGATTTTTAGAATTACCTTGCTTTAAAATGATCAATTATCATCTAATCAACAAAACCAAACAAAAAATAACGACAACAACAAAAACATTGGTCATTAGGACATCCAACCTTACACATTTCAACTTTTGCTTCTTGCTGTACACATCATTAATGAAGTATTTGAGAGGAGGCATTACTATAACTGTGATTTTGGAAAGATTCTCCCAGCATTTCTTCATAAAACCTTCTAAAGAACTTAAAATTCTGTTCTAATATTTCTCTCCAGTCTACATTTTATTATCCAAATCTCAGGAGTATGCATGTTTACATGTGTTAAGTCACTTCAGTCATGTTCAACTCTTTGTGACCCTATGGACTCTAGCCCTCCAGGCTCCTCTGTCCATGGGATTCTCTGGGCAAGAATACTGGAGTGGCTCGCCATGCCCTTCTCCAGAGGTCTTCCTGACCCAGGGATTGAACCCAGGTCTCCACATTGCAGGCAGATTATTTACTGTCTGAACCACTAAGGAAGCTCTGGCTGCAAACAATTGACTTGCTTATATGTTCATGTCAGAAGAGAAAAGAAACTGTAAATACTAATAAGTTTGTACTCTCAGATGATTATCTATATTTCTTTCAAAAAACAACTGATGTTGCACCATAGATTTGGTGTGGTCATAGTTCCTGGCCAAATTAATGTTATGTGTATCCTGGGAACAGGTCTAAGCTTTAAGACAGTAGTTTCTCTATATTGTAGAATACTGTTTTAGTAGCAGGGTATCTACATAATAAAAGTTGCATATCAACTTCAAAATCTGATGTCTTTAAGCTCAAGATTATAAAGCAACAGTTAATATTATTTAATAATTTAACAAGTATTGCTTGAAACTTCTTGAGTAGTTTTGAAAACACAATTGATTTTAGTATGTTTCATTGCCACATGGTAAATTAAATTGCATATTTTTCACAAAAGATACTTTTTATTAGAAACAGACTGTATATTGTTTATGTAATGGCATAACAATTGTTCTTAATCCCCAAAGTAACATTTGAAACATATAGTAATTAATAAGAATTAAATGTGTCAAAATTAACAGAACACAAGGTCATACTCATGTACTGAATATTAGTTTGGTATAAAATATGCTCATCCATAAATTCATAAACCTAAAATGACAAGGAAAAGCAAATACAACCTTACTTTGAAATAACTCATTTTTTTAAACCACGAAACTCTATTCTGATTATTCAGTACATCCTTTCTGTTTCCTTTATGAATTTTGAACCACTACATATCTGATTTTCATGGTATTTTGGGGGGGGGGGTCTGAAATTATGGCAAGGTTTTTAAAATTTAAATTGCACTCATATTTTGAAATCAATATACTGAGACATATTGTGCATCGAGTATTTCATTGAAAAATGTTGACCAATTTGCATAGGAAACATTGGTACCTATATAACTTTCCTATTTTTTTTTCTTATTTTCATAAGTGGAACAACTTAGGAGAGATCTACTTAAAAGCTTGGTTTGTTGCCAACACTAAGAATGTTAACTTCTATGTTAACATAAATTTTATGTGCATAATTTTCATAAGAATTTCTTTGAAATTCAAGAATATAGGAAATGAGTCACTCAGAAATATTTGACTTTCAGAAGAAATTTTTATTCTATTTATATTCATTTTATTTCATTGGAATATATAGGTGAGAGAAAGCTCTTACACTTTTACACCAACTACTTATTCTCCTTATGATTCTATTGACTTATATCTTACCTGTCAAGTTGACTATATAACTTTCCATTTTTGAGAAAAAACATGGATTTCAAGTTCATCCATAAAATAAAAAAGACACACACACAAAAACACCTCATTCTAACATGTACTGAATGTACTATAAATTGCATATAGAGTAATATGATTTTGTAATGCCATAACATGTTAACTCTTCTTTTGTGTGAGAATTCCTGGAGTAGTGGGTGTTATCTTCTAAATCTTATAATAGCAGTTATACAGAGACATGGCAATGGAAAAAAAAAGTAGTTTGAGACTGTGTAATTCACCGATGAAATGGGTACATTAAATATAAAATATTAAGCTTAATTGAGAGTTTTTGTTTGTCATCATTTATTCTCATATGTCCTAACCTCTGCAGTCACTTAAGCAGAGATATTTGATCATTTGATTCTATTTATGGAAAACTTTGAATTATTAAGTATCTGAGTTTTAGAGGGAAAGCTCACAAAAGCAGCTTAAAAATAATTTGGCTGTCTAATTTATTTTTCTTTTAATTTATTTATTTTTTTGAAAGAGATATTTTCTTTATTTTTTTCTCTCCATTTACAGGTGCAGAATTAAAGAACACGTTTGCTCACTATATTATTGATGCACTTAAGTGGAGTGTTCCAAAGCATGTAATTACCGTGTAGGCTTATGGCCCTGAAGTAGCCGGGGATAGTGGTGCTGCATATCCATGATTTGAAGGACATACAGTGATGATTATAGAGGCAGTACTCTACATCCATTCTAGCCCTTTTGTGTTTAGCTGGTTGTCATGGCAAATAATTGGATAGAATTTAAGCCACTTTCTTCCAAGTGGGAAATTCATAATTTTACCCTTCACCTAATTTTGTAGATACTTTTAAAGAATCTTAAAGTTTCTTCAGGAATGACGTAGAGCAGTGTGGGAAAAATTTTCTCATATAGTGGGCATCTCAGAAATTAGGCTGCTTCTGTTTTAGAGGGGTAAAGATGCCAATTTCTATTGCATCAGTTTGTTTCATTTTCTCTTAACTAAGCCACAGACTTTGATAAAATGAGACCAATGTAGTTTACTTTGACATCTTCTGAGAGAAAAGGAAAAAGAGGGTAAAAATTTGAAATCTTATTAGATTGTAGCTAAAAAGACACTGTGACTACAGTTGTATCTGGGAAAGGCTGAGACCTTTGCAAAACATGGCTGATGGAGAAAATTATAAATAGTAATGATTTAAGTTAATAGCATGATTGGGTTTCCATGAGGCAGAGAGTCACAATTAATTTACCCAAAGGGTATATAAGTCAAGTAATAATGATGTATTTTATTCATTACCTTCTATTTTATTTATATAGTGGCTTCCCTGGTAGCTCAGCTGGTAAAGAATCTGCCTGCAATGTAGGAGATCCCAGTTCTATTCCTGGGTAAGGAAGATCCACTGGAGAAAGGATAGGCTACCCACTCCAGTATTCTTGGGCTTCCTTTGTGGCTCAACTGGTAAAGAATCTGACTGCAGTGTGGATAAAATATTTTAATGTATATTTATTATATTATATCCTCCTTTTTGAATTGTAAAATAGTTATAATAGAAAATTTAAATTTGAAAGATGTTCATCATATCCAGTTCAATATTCTCTGAGTCATTTAACCTTTATTTAATGAGCCCCTATATAATGCCAGCTACCTGTCAGTTATTGAGAATATGATAAATTTTTTTAAATGATCAAATAAACACACTTCTGCCATCAAGAAGTTTATAATCTAGAAGAAATGTGAAATATGGAAGACTATGCCTGAGAGAATTGTAGCCATCTTAGTCAGGCAACTATTTGCCTACCAGCACACTAGACTCCAAGTCTAAGTTCCCAACACTGTCATTCTTTGGACAAGAAGGCCCCTTGGTCAAAACTCTTTGTTGTTTAATTGCCATGTTGCCTAAGCTCTCTTACATTTAACAGTATGTAAATGCTAAATCCAGTGATGGAGAGTACAAAAGTGTGCAATCCCAGAGGGTTTGAAGTGTTCCTTTAAGGCTGGAATTCCTATCTGTGCACAGAATCATTTACTAAAGATAATACAGCAGATCACTGCCACAAAGAAAGTTTTATTTTAAAGTGACTATTCTTTTTCAGAGTCTTTTCCGTTACAAGATATTGAATGTAATTTCCTGTGCTGTATAGTAAGTCCTGTTGTTTATCTATGTTATACATAATAGTGTGTCTTGAACATTTTGAATATGCTGTTCTCCTGTCTTCTGACTTCCATAGTTTCTGATAAGAAATTAGCTGTTAATCTTATTGAGGATTTTTTATAAGTCATGAGTTCCTTCTCACTTGCAGCTTTTCAAGATTCTCTCTTTGGCTTTCAACCATTTGATTATGAGGTGTCTAATTGTGAATCTTCTTGTGTGTATATTATACATGGAATTCACTGAGATTCTTATATGTTGTAGATTAGTATTTTTCATCATATTTAGAACGATTTCAGCACTATTTCTTCTTTCGTTTTGGTCCTTTTCTCTCTCTGGTGTCCTTCAGTTCTCACTTATGTGTTTGCTGAGTCTTTGATGGTGTATATCAGTGTCTCTAAGACAGTGTTTATTTTTCTTTTGGGAATATACTGCTGGGGCTCCCATGTCCCAGAAATGTCTTTTTCCACCCTCTGACACTAGGCCCCTGTTGGGAGTCAGGTCAAGGGGCCTAGACCCTCTCATCTGTCTTTCTCTTGTGAGACCATGGTCCCAAGTAATTATAGGTCCTATTTTTCATTGCCATCTTTGTCTTACAATCTTTTAAATATCTCCAAACAGAGATGAATTAGGCAGACTTGTTTGACTTGTTTCGGGCTTTTAATGTTGGCAGAACTTCAGGGGCTTCGACTGACCCATGCAAGTTCCAAGAGTGCTGGATTAAGACCTCTGTTTTGACCCCATCAATGTTTGCTTTATTCATCCCATTTCTTAATAACCATTTGAAGATTTCCATACTGTTGGGAAGAGTCCTCTGACTTACTCTTTTTTCTAACCTCTTTATTTTGCTCATTATCTTATAAGTCATTCTAACCTTCTTTGCTGTCTGTTGTTTCGCACAACTTTCACCTTTGGAAGTGGACTTGAGATCCAGTATTAAGATCTACTTCATGTTTTATTTGCTCCAGTTGTAACTTTACCCATTGATGAGGGCCCTGAGATTAAAACTTGTAAGCTCAGCTGGTCAGGATCCAAGCTTGGCCTTAATGATTTTTAATTATTTTATTTTAACTTTACCCTTGATAACCTGAGGTTGAGGGCTATAACTTGGACCAGTCAGAATCCAAATTTGACCCAACATTCTCCCTTGCTTTAATTTTGGCAATTTACAGGTATCAATAACCAAGGAATTGCATATTTATTTTTTGTTTTAAATTTCTTTATGTAACCAGTGAACCAACACATCAGAAGATTTATCATTTTAAAGTAAAAGTAACTTTCATGTCCATTAACTGAGCAAAACACAGCTTTAGTTAACATGAGTGACACTGTGACCATTCAAAATTTCCTCAGCCCTGATTTTAGTCTACCTTTTTTTTTTTTTCTAAACCACATGTTTAGGATGAATCAGTTGAATCAGGATTATTCTAGAGAACTTCTAATCCCGGTACCAACTACCCAGAGTTAATTGAACTGCAGAATTTGAGGACATAATCCTCCAGACTGCCAAGTTTTCCCAAAACATTTGACACCAACTGCAGGTTGGAGCTGTTCTCCAAATCACCTGAGTTTTGTTAATTGCTAGAGGTCCTCACAGAACTTACTAAAAGCTGTAATACTCACAATTATGCTTTACTACAAGGAAAAGATACAAATTAAAATCAACCAAAAGAGAGATAAATTAGGCAGAGTGTGGGAGGGTTCCAAACCTGAAGCTCTGTTGTTGCCCAAACACATTATCCTTCTGGCATTGATATGTGACAATATATATGAAATATTGTAACAGAGATTCATTGTTAGAAATTTTATTGGAACTTCACTATATATTCATGACATGATACTTGGTTGAACTTAAGTCTCCAGACCAATTAATACTGCATGTCAAGCTTTCCCTCCTTACTCACACAGTTGGGTTCTGGTATGGCCAGTGTCACCCTAAGATCTGGTGTGACCAGCCTCTGCTTTAAATTGTGACCCTTCTAGCAGAGTTGACATTGGTTACCTCCCAGTCACTGAGGGCAAAGGACAGACCTCTCTTTGGACAAGGTCCAGTTCTTTCCTATATACACTTGACAGGTCAGTAATGACAAATATTAGGGAATGAGACTTGAAGAAGCTCCAACCTTGTTCTAATCTTATTCTCCAACCTTATTCCAACTCTGATGGCTGCCTTGCTGCTGTTTTCCACTGTGATTGTAGGGTGATAATTTTCAAGGCTATCCCTTGGAGCTGAGGTGGAGATTGAGAAGAGGTCAAGTTAAAATATCAGAAATGTCACTGGTTTTAACTGAGATTTTCAGCTGTTTATTTTTTCATTCATTTTTGAATTGCTACAAGCCTTTGATTAATTTCCAGAGTACTAAAAGAGTCAATTCTGATAATTTTGCCATTTTTCATTGATTTTATGAAGGAGAAAATTTTCTGAGGTCTTTTTTCTATCATTCACTGATGTCACTCCCTCAGCCTACTTTTCTGAATAAAGCTTTGTCGGAACATAGCCATTCTCATCTGTTCACACATCATCATCAGTGGCTGATTTCCTACTGCAGGGAAAAGGTGGGTAGCTGCAACAGAGACCTTCTGGCCCACAGAGCCTAAAACAGTCTGAAATTTATGCTACCCTTTAAGAACATTTTGGCAGCATTGGTTCTTGTATAGATGTTACTCTGTGCGTTTGCATATATGTGCACATAGATATTCCATAGTCCATAGCCCTGTACACCAAATATATCACTAGGTTCTCAGAATCCTGGGGGAAAATGTTAGTGATATATAACAAAAATTTATTAAAACAACATTGAGCTATACAGTTCTTCTCCATGTTGCTATTTCTCATTGTTTTTGAACATACAAAGGAAAGAAAGAGTTAAAATAAAAGCTACATCAAATCTTATACTACAAAGTCTCTTTAAAAATCTAAGCTTTACCATCTTTCACATTTTTATTGATTTTTTCCATATACCATTTATCAGCTTCATAACAGAAAAGTGAAAGACTATCTTTTATTCTCCTGTATATGGGAGAGTTAAAAATAAACATCTTAAATACTATTCTCTACCTAATAAAAGTTACATTTTTATGGAAATTGCTTTGATCAATTATATTATTTACTTTTAAAATTTTATATTTGCTTATGTAAAAATTTGAGAAAAGTGATTCACTTTTTCAACAAGGATTTCTTTACATGTTCATCACTGCTCAGTTATTTTAAATAGAATTTCTTTAGCTTGAGCAAGTCCCCTCTCTTTTCATTATGGCTGCTCCCTCAGCCATGATGAACACATATACCTGATGGAGCTTTAGATTCACTGAACTTCTGTTAACCTCCCTAATGAAGAAATAAACCATGTTCTACAAGAGTAGTAAAGTAGAAATTTTAAAGGGTAAAAATAAAGTCCTGGATTACAGGTTTGAACTACTAAACAAAATTTCATGTGCAGAAAGAAGCTGTGAGTCTGATTCTAAAATTAACAACATCTCCAACCTGCTTGCATGATTGAGTCTTTTAATTTATTGAAGAGAGAGTAGGCATTGCCTTTGAAGTTCTATTATGATGAATTTAATTATCCACCAGAATAATTCTGAACCAAGATTTGACATTTGTGTCAAAATATACAACATTATCTCTGCTTATATACCACTTTGGCAGCAACTAAAGGAGATTATTTACTACTTTTTTGAACACTTTTACCAGAATAACAGCAAAATTTGAAACTTTAGAAAATTAGGTTTTATTGGAAAAACACATAAACTCAGGATATAAATCCCTTGGGAACCAGGGATTGTAAGAGTGTCTAGTCACCTAAAAAGCTGCTATTAATGATTACTGATATCGATGTAAATTTCTATGTGTGTTTACTACTCTATCTTCCCAAAACTCTTGATCCATTTTGTACTGGGCCTCTCAAATGTAGACCCAGAAAGGTCACACAATATTTTGTATGTGATCCTCTGGGGACAACCAGTTGTTCTTTTTGCCTTGGAGTGGGGTGGAAATATTTGCAACAAAAATTTAATTCAGTGTTGTTGCTTTCCCTATACTTCTGTATTTATCAGAGACTGAAAATTATCACCCCTTACTATAATTTGTACATACATACACACATACACCCACACACATGCTATCAAATTCTGAGGTTTCAGAGCAAAAGAAAATGAAATTTGATTAGTTGGCATACCCCTGTTCTGAGTTACCCCCTCCTTCACTTGCCTCCAACAGCAGAGGTAATTATAAATAAGTTCACTATACTTTATCACTTGACTTTATCTGTCAAAATGTTGTTTTAAAAAGTATATGCCTGCTGTTTTTAAGTCTTTCTGCATCCCAGTCAAGGTCTTTGTGCACAAAATGTTACAGTTGTGCCTTTTTTCCCTTGCTACCCGGCACAGAAGGAGAAGGTGGGTAACCGTCTGTGAGCTAACAGGGAACTTCAATAGCTCCCACAGAAAGACCCTGTAGGGAGTTTGTATTTTTGGCCATGAATCCAGGGCTTTCATTTTAAGTTTCAGGGTGCGTCATGCAGTTGAGCACTGATTGAATGGGGGCACTGGAGGCTCTGGGGCTCAAGCTGTGACATTTTTCTGAGCCTGAAGGCTGCTCACAGTTATTACTGCACAGGCCTTGCTGACTGCTACTTCAGGGGACACAGGGAGAAGGAGGTTGTGCTTCTGAGTGTGGGTGGTCGAATAAACTCTTTTAGCAGCAGCAGTTGGTCTATTTAGCCTGAAAAAGAGACCACCAGCAGCCCCCAAAGTGCTAAAAAAATTACAATCAATTTTAAAAATATATATTATATTACATAAAAGACTGTAAGAGCAAGTGCTGAGCATTGCTCCACAGAATTACCAGCTGCTAAATGAGGCAGTCACATGCAGCCAAGCGGGGTTTATCCTGTAACCCAGAGAACTGCCAGCTCTCCCACCACTCTACCCTTCTCTCAGGGGAAGGAGAAGAAAGGAAAAAAGAAACCTAAATAAAACAAAAAATTGCAGCAGAAAGCAAAAACCCAAGCAAGTTTAGAGAATATGGGTTGAAGGGACTACTGAAAGGTAGTAGTCTTGGAACTTAGACTTTAGTTGGGAGTATTTACGATATGTTTTTAAAGGGATTGTTAAGGTTCATATGCTTGCCATACATTTAGATAGTGTTGAAGGACCAACTTACTTCTTCAAATTCATTTAGGGTATTGGTTGTCAATAACGTTCTTTAACATTGGTGTAAACGCAATTTTGGATTGTCTCAAAGTTTTAAAAGTCCTAAACTGTGTCCTTTACTTCTACATTTAATTTAAGACATTCCTAGAATTTTTCTAAGTGCTAATTGTTATGTAATGCATAAAAGATACTTCAACCATACTAAAGTCAGCACTCGGCTTTTTTAATTCAAGCAATTCAAAAATTTAAAAATGTGATATGTACTTTATAAATTTTTAATCAGGATTCCTAAATGTGTATTAAGCACCTACTATATATATTTGTAATATAATGAAATGAATAGGACTAATTTTCTGCCTTGAAGACTTCATAAGACTATAAACCCCAAGAGGGAGGGACCATGTCTGGCTGATTCACTCTCACAGTCAGAATCAACACCGATGCCTGGCACACATCAAGTTCATGATGTCCTGTGAATTAATGAGTAGATGTTGGAGAGGATGTAAGAATTTAAACAATATATTACATTATGGCAAATGCCAATCTAATTTCTATTAAAAATTATGACCATGGACACAATTACCAAGTCTGTATAGATTTCTGCTAGAATGTTTCCTCTACATTTAATTTACTTCAATTGAACACTTCAGGCAAATTACATTTCATCCAGAAGACCCACCAGACAATCAAGCACCCTGATGAGCACAAGATACTTTCTGCCCAAAGCAGTCTGCTCGAGACCAACTCTTGATGCCCAAGTTTAAATTACCTTTTAACAATGAAAATTTAACTTTTTCAAACATCACCTGAATATTCTCCTCTTATAACCTAGCCAGCAAAGGTTTTGTAGGATCCAAATAGTGAAAAGACAGTTTCTTTAATCATAACTGTAACACTGAACTTGTGAATGAATGCAGACCCTTGTTGAAAAGGAAACCAAAGAAAGAAATTAACTGAGGGAGATACCAGAAGTAGGTTTTTTAATCTGATGTCCATGTGAGGGCTCTTCCCTGCTTAAAGAACTCTATTAAGGCATGCTAGAAAATGTGTTACATACACTTTGGAAGTTGTGTTGGCTTCTAAATGATCACTTTTGAATTTTAAACAAATTTTACTGGCAATTAATTGCAAGACACTCTTTCTGAGTTTGCCAGTCAACCTACCTATCTTTTTGGTAAAATAGGGCAATAGTTGCTATCTACAGATTTTATTGTTAAATCTATTTGCAGGAATAAAGATGGTCTTTAGTATCTTTGGATCTATGATACAAACTTTCTTATCCAAATTAATAATTAAACCTTTTTTAAAAATTCTAAATCTAAATAATTATGTGTTTTTAAAATAAAATTATCATCATATTTAATTCTGAGATTACATGTACATCATTTTATAATCTGCCTAATTTTTAAACAGAACTTTGGGCACTTTATAGTCACCTTGTGTCAAATCAGCTTATAATTCAAGAAATTTATTTAGTACATAAATAAATGTTGAAACAGTCTCAGAAACTTATTTCCTTAGTTTGGTGGACTTCTAATCTATTTTAAGTATCTGACCCTTTTATTCAATGGAAATCTTATACATTTTAAACAACAACAATAACAATAATAAAATAGCATAATAAAATCTCTATGGTTGAAATAGGTTGGGATTTGGAAAAGAAAATTCCCATCCAACCAATTGTGTGAAGTTTACATTCTCTCCATAGTTCGAAAACGGATCCAACAAGACCCCTATAGAAGACTTTGGTTATATACAAAGCACTGGTCAAGGAAGAGCTGCTTTGTTGTCTACTGTCTCTAGGTTTGTTAACTATTCTTTGTGTCTTCTTGATCATGAGGTTCCATAGGTCACTCAGGTGAAAGTGACCTTTTCACCAGTCAGTGTCAGAACACCTAGACAGCATTTTGTTAGTACTCTCCAAAACCACTCAATGATTCAATGACAGTTATTTTATTGTGCTGACCCCTCACCACACAGAGAATAGACTCATTCAGATGTCAAGTGCATGCTGACAAAGGCCAGCTTAGTTGAGAGTGGTTGTGCTTTAAACCCCTTTAAACAGATTTATCTATCAGATGTGAATGTTTAAGTGTTTTTGAACAAGTATTATAAAAACAGCTATTGTAACAAATATTTAATTGGGTAAAATTGAATTTTTTTCAAGGTTGATCTAAGTAGCTAGGTTTTTTTATTATTAAATGTACAAAGCAATTTTTTTCAAATCAATAGCATTTTTCATTTTCAAGATGACTCTGTGATGATAGAGAGTAAAATTAATTGAATATTGTTCAGTTACTTTCAGCCTATTTAAAAAAAAAAGAAACATATATCATTTGTCTCCATTTAGTATATATTAAATAGTTTTCTAGAAAAAAGTAGGTGTATTATTTTAGTTTTCTGTATCAAAGACCAAGAGAGGCTTCTCAGACAATGGATTATAAAGAAAGGCTCACAAATAAAAAACAATTATGTCAGTTTAGAAGTGAGATAATTTTTCAGATTTGAATAGTTTCAGTAAATCTTGACAAAAGGAAGAAAAATTGATAAACTAGAGAATTCTCAAGATGTTTTACAGACAGATCTTACATAAATTTTCCAAGTTATTTTACTTATAATTAGAGTAATTAATGTGGCTTAGTTTGAAATTAGTCATTTTCCCAGTCTTTTCCTTTTCCAATTATTATTCTAATAATAATGCCTGAATAAGGTACTTCCCTTTAGTTTTTGGTATTTTTTTCCAATGATGTTTTATTTCTCTAGCTGAGCAAATTCATTCTTGCTGATGCTTATGTCTATCATCCAAATAAATTTGTGTCTGTTATTTATTGTTATAGGTTCATTTACTTCTCTGTGTTTCATCATTGTATTCAGTTCGTGTCCAGCTCTTTGTGACCATGTGAACCGCAGCACGCCAGGCCTCCCTGTCCATCACCAACTCCCAGGGTTTACCCAAACTCATGTCCATTGAGTCAGTGATGCCATCTAACCATCTCATCCTCCGTTGTCCCCTTCTCCTCCACCTTTAATCTTTCTCAACACCAGAGTCTTTTCAAATGAGTCAGCTCTCTGCATCAGGTGGCCAAAATATTGGAGTTTCAGCTTTCAACATCAGTCCTTCCAATGAACATCCAGGAGTGATTTCCTTTAGGATGGACTGGTTGGATCTCCTTGCAGTCCAAGGAACTCTCAAGAGTCTTCTCCAACACCACAGTTCAAAAGCATCAATTCTTCGGTGCTCAGCTTTCTTTATAGTCCAACCCTCACATCCATACACAACTACTGGAAAAACCATAGCCTTGACTAGACGGACCTTTGTTGGCAAAATAATGTCTCTGCTTTTGAATATGCTATCTAGGTTGGTCATAACTTTCCTTCCAAGGAGTAAGCGTCTTTTAATTTCATGGCTGCAATCACCATCTGCTGTGATTTTGGAGCCCCAGAAAATAAAATCAGCCACTGTTTCCACTGTTTCCCCATCTATTTGCCATGAAGTGATGGGACCGGCTGCCCTGATCTTAGGTTTCTGAATGTTGAGCTTTGAGTCAACTTTTTCACTCTCCTTTTTCACTTTCATCAAGAGGCTCTTTAGTTCCTCTTCACTTTCTGCCATCAGGGTGGTGTCATCTGCATATCTGAGGTTATTGATATTTCTCCTGGCAACCTTGATTCCAGCTTGTGCTTCATCCAGCCCAGCATTTCTCATGATGCATACATCATTGTATGCATCGTATGAAAAATACATGTAATAGTAAAATTATTTTATTTCTGGCATTTTCTAATAAGATTTGTGATGAAAGAACTAAAAATGCTCCATCTTTTTCTCATCAGGAAATTCTACACTATCTGGAAAATATTTAATCTCATTTTCAATCTCAATTCAATGTCACATTAATGTCAAAGCATCACCACTCTTCTCCTCCTCCATTTCCACTGTTAATCATATTTTTACTGTTTTCTGAAAATTACTAAATGCTAGAAAGTTAAAGGCACAGGATATATCCATGTGTTTGATGGAAACCACGAACTATTAATCTCCTGGCTTACATGAGAGCTTTATGATAACATATGAGGACAACAGATAATAGTCTTAGTAGGGAAATAATAACACTGATTAAAATTTAAAACACATTCATTGGCTAATAGACAATACACTGAGGTTATAGAGCCTTGTGATTATCCAGCTAGTGATTATCTAACTGGGTTCCAATTCTATTTCTGCCTCCTTTTAGCTATGTTACTTTGAATAAATTATTTAAAGTCTCTGTGCTTAGTTTCTTCATCCCTCAAAAGGGGATAATGATGATGCTTCTCTCCAAGGAGTGTGATGAGGCTGAATTAAGTTAATATAAGAAATAAATTCAGAACTATGATTGGAACTTAGTACGTGCTATGTGCTCGCTTGCAGTTATTATTTTTAAATGTTATGTAAAGTAAATTGGCATTAGAATTTGCTGGTTACCTCTGAAACATTCAAACTGAAATGTTATTTTAGGACATATATATGCGTGAGCATATATACATATTTTAAATACTTCTCAAATGAAAACTTGAAGCCCATATTGTCAGTCAATAAATGAATGATGCATGCATGCTAAGTCAGGTCAGTTGTGTCTGACTATTTCTGACCCTACAAACTGTAGCCCTTCAGGCTCCTCTGGTTGTGGGATTCTCCAGGCAAGAATACAGGAGTGGGGGTGCCATGCCCTCCTCCAGGGTATCTTCCCAACCCAGGGATGGAAACCATGTCTCTTATGTCTACTGCATTGGCAGAGGGTTCTTTAATGCCACCTGGGAAGCCCTGAGTGAATGGTAAGAAGGAAGTGAAAGTTAGTGTTAGTTAAGTGTCCGACTCTTTGTGACCACATGAACTGTAGCCCACCAGGCTCCTCTGTGCTTGGAATTCTCAAGGAAAGAGTGAGTTGCCATTCCCTTCTCCAGGGGATCTTCCCAACACAAGGATTGAACCTGGGTCTCCCACATTGCAAGCAGATTCTTTACCATCTGAGCCACCAGGGAAGGGAGGAAGACCTGAGTATTTGCTAATGAGGAAGGAAAGAAGAAAAGAGATGGAGAAGTTGAGGTGTGGAGTGGAGTTAAGATTTAGGACAATTTAGCTACTTTGTTATAATAAGTCAGAGGTCAGGGAAGTTTTTTTTTTTAATAAAGCTTTATATATTTTTATAAAGCTAAATACATTTTAGAAAGCTGTATATATTTACTATCCTGATAGTAAATGTTTTAGGTTTTGTAGACCTAAAGGTCTCTGTCCCAAGTACACAATTCTGCCTTTATAGCGAGAGAGCTGCCATTGACAATATGTAAATGAGTAAGCATGGTTATGTTTCCATAAAGCTTTATTTGCAAAACCAGAACAGTCTGACTGGACTTGCAGACTGTAGTATACTGGCCCTGTAGTAGATCACTGGGTGTTCACAACAGGGGTCAAGCCTTTTCCCTTTTCTCATTGCCCTTGACCAGGTGTTTTGTATACCTGCAGGGGTTCTTGGGCATTTCCAGTTAGGAGATTCAAGCAAATAATCAAAAGTTATACAGAACCCTGAGAAGGAATTCAAATAGATACAAATATATCTGATAAAAATATGTCAGATCCTTGAAGAAAATATCAGATATCCACACAGATTATCTTCTATCACTTTTGAATTCAGTAATGATAAATAGTAATCCAAGATTAAATTCCCTTATAAGACATCAGATACAACTTAAAGAATCAGATACAACTTCACTAAATGTCTAAGTAATTTGATTCAATAATTACATATATAATTTACTAAAATCTTAAATATGCTATGATGATTATATACTTATTGTACAACCAATTTGTTTGTATGTATGTAATTTCCAGGTGTAGTTTGCAAAAGTCTGAACTTTATTCCTCTGTGTTATTGCTTTCTTTTTTTACATATATTATATTTAGCTTCTTAGATGCCTCTTTGGCAACTATTAGACTACTTTTTTACAGACTATTCTGATATCTTAAATAGGATATATATTTTTTAAAGTAATAGTCTACTTCGTGTCATTTGTTCTATTCCATCTATCTCTTAAAATCTGAAATTAGCTGCATAATTCAATATAGCAAATACTCCATCTAGCAAAGATTGTAGAGACAGTCAATGAAACTAAACTAGCTACATTAGACATGATGAGTAAGATGTTTTGAGAATCTATAGCTCTCCTTTCCATGAACACAGCTCAAGTGATTATGATTCGGCCTATTTTTTTATCTTCCTGAGTGCAGTGGAAGCATTTGTCAAAGTAGAGCTACCCTCACATTAACGGGAAAATGTTCACATAACATCAGATGAAAAAGGGCCAGGGAAGACATTTTAGTCTTTGGGGAAGAGGCAAATATGTGAAGGCCAATTTTATTCCTTAAATTATGTTATCTGTGATATTATTACTACTATTAAGCATTTAGTGAGTGCCAACAACATAGATACTCAGAGGACCTCGTCAGTGCTGATGGAAGCATTTTGTTATGAAAAATAACTCCTACTTAATGCATTGGTATATGACATTCTTCTTGACAAAAACAAAAAACAAGTGACTCAAGAAGTTCTCCCAAAGCTCATGCATCGCTAATGAGTTTCCTCCAGGATTAAACTGACCAAAAGTGTAATAACCAGTAAAATATGTTCAATGGCTGTGTCTTTCATATTGCTTTCTTAGCATTTCTCATTTCCCTTAGTCAGTTTTCTCATATATGTGTGGGCACATATTCTCCATTTTTCTCTTTTTTCCATGTATTATTTCTCTTTCTCTTCACCTTCCATGTATTATTTCTGACCTGCTCCAAAGGAACTCTTAAACTTTATTCTCACCTACATTTACTCTTGTCATGTTCCTTTAGAATTCCTCAAATTTGGCAATACAGAAAGAAAAAAAATAATGTGATTAATACGGTTAGCTAGTTGAGAAGTGTTATCTCTGTTGACTCAATTCCAAATTAATATTCATCTTTTCAACTGAAGTATGCAGTAGGAAGGGCCATTAAAAATAGTATTGGGTTTATAATGTACACTTTTAGAAATTCATATTCTTCTAATATTGTTCTTCATATGTAGGACTAGGTATTTTTGACAAAGCACAATGAATATTTAGTTGTAATTTTTAGGTCAGAATACAAATTTATTATTCACAGTAATTATCAAACACATTAGAAACAAAGACCTATTTTTACTTAACTTACTGCATTCTGTCATAATCCAGTTGGGATCAAATTGTGTGCTGTTGTTTTTCTTCAAACACACGTTGTAAGAATTATTTTTACGTTACTTTCTTGTAACCTAACAATCTTAGAAATATTCAAAATTTCCTCTCCTTTTTCCCTTTTGACCTTGGAGCTCCATTTAAAAATCCTCATCTCTGTGACCCCGATCAACCCCTCAGTCAGTGACCGAGCTGTCACAGAACTCACCAAAGCTGATCTCTTTTCTCTAAGGAGACAGCTGTTCATTTCTTACAATCTTTTGCCCCAAGCACTGACAACTAGAAAACTTGCTTCTAATGTGGTTACAAATCTGGATCCAGCTGGTGACTCCTTTTCAACAATGAAGGTTACTATGAGCCCCATGGTAGCAGTTAGAATTGAAACCACTCTCTTACAGCACTTTCAGCTCCATATGCTGGCCCTTCACCCCTTATTCTGGGCCCAGCCCTGGCCCTCAAGCCTATGCCTACTATCAAGGTTAGTACATGTCTATGAATGTTTATCTCTTTGTCTCACTCTCAGTATGCCTCATATATACCAAGGCAGAAAATTTTTAAAAGTTACATTGTTATTAAATTTTTTTCCTTAGGATTTCTAAGCTACTCAATTGCAGTTAAGATGTAGAGTTTATCTTAGATTTCAGCTTACCTGTTTCACGCTGGAAAAAGCATTTGATCAGATCCCAATTCTCTTGTAACATTTTAATAAATTCGCTTACTATAATATTCAACATACACATACCTTCTAGCAAAATGAGTGAATGGCAATTGAAAGCAAGGTAATACAATTAAAGTTTTAACAAGTGTTTTACATTGCACAGTAAAAGATGTTTGTCTTTCATAAAATTTGAATAAAAATTAATGAGCTTAAACCAGCTTCAGCTTAGCAATTAATGAGTCAATTTTTATTTTAGATCAGTTTACCTATGTTAAAAAATGCCATTATTTCATTTTCACATATGTTTACCATCTTCTATTTTTCTATTCTGTAATTCATCAAAGTTGCAACATTTTATAATTTCTTAGGGAAAAAAATAGTTTTCCTAGCTGAATTTTTTTATTATCAGAGAATCATGCAACTAGTTGAAACAGATTTAATTTTGTTTATTTAGAAACTATAATAATTATTAATTTTTATTTGAAGAACCAGCAAAGGAAACTAAAAATGTGCCATATGTTCTCCAGAATTGAAAATGATGTTTTTTAAATATAAATAATTAAAGCTGAAGTAAGAATTTGAAACTTTGCTTTACAGTTCAAATAACACAAATAAAAACGGTATCAGTTCAGTTTAGTTCAGTCGCTCAGTCGTGTCCAACTCTTTGCAACCCCATAAATTGCAGCACACCAGGTCTCCCTGTCCATCACCAACTCCCAGAGTTCACTCAAACTCATGTCCATCGAGTCAGTGATGCCATCCAGCCATCTCATCCTCTGTCATCCCTTTCTCCTCCTGCCCCCAATCCCTCCTAGCCTCAGAGTCTTTTCCAGTGAGTCAACTCTTCGCATGAGGTGGCCAAAGTACTGGAGTTTCAGCTTTAGCATCATTCCTTCCAAAGAACACCCAGGTCTGATCTCCTTCAGAATGGACTGGTTGGATTTCCTTACAGTCCAAGGGACTCTCAAGAGTCTTCTCCAACACCACAGTTCAAAAGCATCAATTCTTTGGCACTCAGCTTTCTTCACAGTCCAACTCTCACATCCATACTACTGGACATACCATCCATTACTACTGGAAAAGCCATAGCCTTGACTAGACGGACCTTTGTTGGCAGTATAGACTATATAAAGGTTTTTAATCATTAGGCAAATAATTTTTGAAGTTCGAAATATCAAAGCTTAGTCATAATTATGCATTTTTCTTTTGGATGATTTCAAAGTGTTCAGTTCATTACATTATACATGAAAGAAATCTAGATATATATATATATATATACATATACGTATATACATATAAAGTATATCGGTATACATATCAAAAGAGATACCACATTAATTTTATTTTCACTTTATATATACATATTGAGAAAAAGAATGAAAGCAAATTCAGTTATCATTCTCAAAGCAATTTCAAAAGCTAACTAATTGAAATTTATACCTATATGATTAGTGGAAATGAGAAAATGCAGTGGATGAAAACTTGAAATTGGTTTAATGTTATAATAGCAGACTATATTTCAGCAAAGGCAATTTAATCTCTATTATTGTTAGACATTTTTGATTTGTACTTTTCTTCCTTTTAAACTCCTATACCAAAAACTGTATGTGTTCTACTGTGGCTGAAAAAAGTAATACAGTGTGTTCAAGACAGGTGCTGCTTACAGCATTTATGTAAACACTTTAGCACATTTCTGACCCAGCATGACCTGGACAAGTAGTTCATCCTACTAGTAGTAAGGAAATAATAAGGAATGTGTCAGAGCCAAGTTCATTCAGATATAGCAAAATTCAGAACAGATTATGAAAATGTTAGCCACTGGTAATTGATTACAAAAATTGCTGGAGAAGTTGCCCTACTGTGAAGGATATTGACAGAATCATTTACTGCTGATAGACCTTGTTTAGACCCTTGTTGAGATAAAATTTAATAGAATACTAGATGGTATAGAACTTTATCTTTTCCCTTGTAATGTTCGATGATATCACAAACTTCTGATTTTGCGACTTTAGTACTGAGTCCTGCCATACATTGTCTCAATAGAAAAGTTAAGAACAACAAACTATGGTCCTGAAATCACATTTTCGTTTTCTTTTTGGACCTTTTGTGTCTTGGTTTGATTTGTTTGTTTTGTTTTGTTTACATTATGTCTTGCTGGACTTTACAAATTCTTGACGTTAGTGAATTTTGAAAGTATAGATCTCATTGAATGTAATTCTGAAATACAAGTGGTAGAATAGCCATTTCTAATTGTAAAGATGTTGAAGTCAAATAATATTTTCACTTTTGCCTCCAGAGTGAATACACAAACATTTATACATACATATATGTATGCATATAGATGTATGTTCACACATATCTGTGTGTTATATACATATACATATATTAAACTATATATGTATATGGGTAACATATGTAACTCTGCCTTAATAAGGCTGAAAAATGTCATAAATAATTTGAAGCAAGGGTTCAGTTCAGTTCAGTCGCTCAGTCGTGTCCGACTCTTTGCGACCCCATGAATTGCAACACTCCAGGCCTCCCTGAAGCAAGGGTATTTTTCAGTATTTACAGTAATAAGTAAAACTGAATTAACATATATAGAAAGATATGAAGTTTCATATGTTTTTTCATTTTTATGATTAGAGAAGAAATATATGAAATGCTTAGGAAATTCAGAAAACTGTGAATAACAAATTCAAATCATAATACCAAATCCAATTTTATACTTTTTAGTATCTTGCCTTAGAGTCTATTTTAAAACTACATAAAGTTTTTTTTTTTTTTTTTGCCAACAAAGGTCTGTCTAGTCAAAGCTATGGTTTTTCCAGTAGTCATGTATAGATGTGAGAGTTGGACCATAAACAAAGCTGAGTGCTAAAAAACTGATGCTTTTGAACTGTGGTATTGGAGAAGACTCTTGAGAGTCCCTTGACTGCAAAGATCAAATTAGTCAATCCTAAAGGAAATCAGTCCTGACTATTCATTTTAAGGATGGTTGCTGAAGCTGAAACTCCAATACTTTGGTCACCTGATATGAAAAACTGACTTATTGGAAAAGACACTGATGCTGGGAAAGACTGAACACAGGAGAAGGGGACAAAAGAGGATGAGATGGTTAGATGGCACGACCAATTCAATGGACATGAGTTTGAGCAAGCTCCAGGAGTTGGTGATGGAGGGCAGCCTGGCATGCTACAGTCCATGAGGCTGCAGAGTCGGGCATGACTGAGTGACTGAACTGAACTGAACTGAAAGTATTTTTACAAATATGAGTTACTATAGTACATAGTTTTATCTCCTGATTTTTAACTTAAAGTTTTTATTGTCTTTTGCATTTAAATGTATTTCAAAAACACTTTACTTTTTCATACTGTTCATGGGGATCTTGCAGCAAGAATACTTTATTTCTAACTATATCTTTTCTCAGTATCTGATTATTTTCTTTGGATATATTCTCAGAAGTGTTTTCGTTAGACTATAAGGGCAAGGAGTTTTTAAGACTTCTAGTGCATATTATCTAATTTCCAGTCAGAAAAAACTCACATCTCTGACCAAAAGCATCAAGACAGAGCAGTTTCCCTGAGTGCTTGGCTGTTTTTTATGTATTAATAGAAAATGGTCAACTTATGTTGTATTTCACATTTTTTGGTTATTAGTGAGAATGAATATTGGTCCACTTGTTATTGCCATTTGTATTTCCCGTATATTATGTACTCTTTAACTACTTTGTATCATAGGTTAGAGATTTCTATCCTAGTAGGAATTTGTTTCATATTAAGGTGTTGACCTCATTAAATATCAAATTCTTTTCCTTTTCTTTTTTACTTAAAATATGTCCTCCTTCAATTAAAAAAATAAAAATATTCAATTATTTCCTTTCACAGTGTGTGTACTAAATATAGATGGACTTACAGGGCATTATTTATACACCTTCTTGTATCATAGGTCAGATTTTTTTTCAGATGGCCAATGGGATATTTGTTGAAAAATATCATCTATATTAAATATTCTCTCTTTAAAATTTATCCTAATCATATATTTGTTTATAAAGCAGTATTAATGTTTTAAAAGGTACATTCAATTTTTGTTATTGATAGCTTTGCTTTTTAATACATCATGTGATATTAATACCATAAAACAAATTAATTTAAATTTTAATTTATTAATATTTCATATTTAAGTTATGAAATATAATAAGCTATAAAATGTTATTCTTTTAAAGAAAAATAGCCTTAAAAATGTATTTTAAGCTATGCTTATCTCTTTAAGCCTTTCTTCCTTGGGTATATTTGACAAAGAACACAAGGCAACAGTGAACATTAAGCACCAGTAACATCCCTAATTTGGGGGCACTGCAGTATGAACTGGAGAAGGCAATGGCACCCCACTCCAGCATTTTTGCCTGGAAAATCCCATGGACAGAGGAGCCTGGTGGGCTGCAGTCCATGGGGTCACGGAGAGTCGGACACGACTGAGCGACTTCACTTTCATTTTTCACTTTCATGCACTGGAGAAGGAAATGGCAACCCACTCCAGTGTTCTTGCCTGGAGAATCCCAGGGACGGGGGAGCTTGGTGGGCTGCCGTCTATGGGGTCGCACAGAGTCGGACACCACTGAAGCAACTTAGCAGCAGCAGCAGCAGTATGAACAATGCTATAGCTAAATTCTGTCCACTTTCATGTAGGAATCTCTAAACTGAAATCAATGATAGCAAAATTTAACTAGCTCATGATCAATATCTGTTTTATGTCTGTAAACTAATAAAGTGAAAGTGAAAGTCGCTCAGTCATGTCCAATTCTTTGAGATTCCATGGACTATACAGTCCATGGAATTCTCCAGGCCAGAATACTGGAGTGGGTAGCTATTAAAATGCATTTAACTCCATGTTTTAAGAGACTACAGAGGCTCTATTCAGAAATTAACCTTGGTGTCTTGCCAGAGCATAATTGCTGTCATTTCAGCTGGACTGGACCCTCTTGCTTGTCAACCCAGGATACTTTGACCAGAATAGAGCATGCAGGAGACCATTGACATCTCTCCTTCTCAGAGTCCCAGGCCCTGGACAACTGAATAAGTCCTGCTCATTCCCTTAAAATAAGCATCATGGTGGCTCAGGGCCTTCCCAGTGGGCGCTAATGGGAAGCGCCTGCCAATGCAGGGACATAAGAGATGCGGGTTCAACCCCTGGGTTGGGAAGATCCCCTGGAGAAAAACATGGCAACCCACTCCAATATTCTTGCCTGGGGAATCCCTTGGACAGAAGAGCCTGGTGGGCTATAGTTCATAGGGTCACAAAGAGTCAGACACAACTTTAGCAACTGAGTATGCATACAGGCATGGTGGATCAGACAGTAAAGAATCCACCTGCAATGCAGGAGACGTAGGTCCAGAATATTCCCTGGAGAAGGGAATGGCTACCCACTCCAATATTCTTGCCTGGACTATTCCATGGACAGAGGAGCCTGGTGGGCTATCATCCATGGGGGTCGCAGTGGGTCAGATATGACTGAGCAAATAACACTTTCAAGAGCTATTCATGCTTTTCATTTCCCTTGCTGAAAAATTTCATTTAATTTGTTCCACTATTAAGGGCTCTCACAGACAAGATGGTTTTGGGGATCTAGTTATTTATCTCCCATTTATTTTCATCATTTTAATATAGATAATCATTAGTTATATAATGAACTTCTGAGTCATTTTCTGGGTTATACATAGACATTATAGCGACAGACACTAAATATGTGAAGAGCTTGCAGAATTTTATGAGGAGTTATATAGAACCTCAGTGGCCTATCTGGGGAGCTTGAAATATGAATAAAATAATTTAACTGTGTGGCATGTTAGAAATCAAAGTATCCTAAGCTTTAGAATATTCAGTGGTCAATACACTTCAACAGGAAGAGGCTATTAAAATCCAGGAAAATTCTACAATTGTTACAGAGAAAAAAGAAGTACCTATATGGAAGAGCTAAAATTTGTATTTAAACAATTCCCTCTTCCAGATATAACTCTTTCCTGGCCTTTCTCTTGGGCTTCTCTATTTTTACCCCAACGCCCCACCCCTCAACCCTTGCTTTACCCTTTCTCCTCTTTGCCCCTTCTACCCTCTTCCTTTTCCTCCACCAAACTTTCCTACATATACACAATCTTGTTGGTCAATCTCCACTTATAATGTCTTATAAGATAATTGCAGAAGAAGACCAGCCTTGCTGGCTTTATGGTTTTAAACCTTAGTCAAGATTAGATTCAAATTATCTAAAGACTTTCCTAATCCTCATAAGCAAAGATAAAAATTCACCCAAGAATTTATTATTGTTCTTGGGACATTTTGTCCAAGAGTCTCCTCTTAGGACCATAGAAGGTCAAAACTTGGTTGCAAAAAATCAGAGTGAATTAATTACTAAAATGATATCAAATATATGGATCAAACTGAAACATATAACATTGTAAATCAGTTATACTTCAAAAAAATAAAATTGAAAAATATGAATCAAAAGTTGGCCAAGGATCAGTATAAAGAGCATAAAGATAGAATAAGGTCCATTAGAGGCAATCTTTGGGGCCTTTCTTGTAAAAATTGGTAAAAATCTAGTCCTATGTACAAGGGGAAGAAATGAATTCATCCCAGATATTAAGCAATCATCTCACTAATACTTTCAGAAAGCACCTTAGTCCCAATCAGAGAAAAGATATTATAACTGTCCTATTCACCTTTGTTGTTGACTGTCTTAAATTTAAGATGACAGATTTAGAAAGAAAAATGCAAAAAATAAGGTAGTAGACTTCCTCATCTCTGCCCTACAAGACCTCACTGAGCATTTTGAAGATACTTTAAATAAATAAATAAATAAATAAATAAATATATATATATATATATATATATGTATATATAAACCAGCAAAATCACTCTTCAAGTTTAGCAATTAGATAAACCTAAAAACAAGGACATCTCCGGGACTACTCTTGGATAACAAAACAAAACAAATTAACAACAACAACAACCCCCTCCTACCTGTCAATATAGGAAGAACCGGAGACATTGAATAAACAATTGCCCTTCCTTATCTTAAAAGATAAAGAACAAACTTTGTCTGATCTAATGATGAATGATGCCTCCTGTTTGACCAAAGTTTCCCTAAACAAAATAGAGAGAAATTCTTATACAATGTCAAGAAGAAAATATTTCATTTCTAGTTCGTTTTGGGATTACTGAGCTCTGACAAGTAGCTACAGACAGAAGAAGAAATGTCTATAAAGATAGAATTTATCTTTTTGAACCATAATGATTTTGGTGCTTTGGAAGCAAGAAGGAGGCACTATTACAATTAAAGATGGCAACCATATCAAAACCCAATTCAATGTTTTGCTTCATCCAAAGGAATGAGTTATAACTAAGATTGAAGCACATACTAAAAAACAGATTCAGCACAAAATGGCAATGTTTTAGTGAATTATAGTGCTAGATGAGCTGCTTTAAAATACATCTAGACTATCCAACAAGTTCAAAAATCAAAGCCAAAACTAAATCCTGACTGATGCCTTTAGGTCTTGATTCAATGCTAGTTTTCATCACTGAATCCTGAGGGGCATGGGGAGAAACTTTGGTAAAGATTTTATTCTTTGTTCTATTCAGAGTGTCTCTCTGGTGGCATTAAGAATATCTGCTCAAATAAGCTGAAATAAAGTCTATGAAAAATTAGTATGTTATAACCATACTAGGATAGGAAAACCTATCATCCTAAATGGACTTTATTGGTGAAACTTCAATGAGTGTCCAGATGTCTTTTTTTCTTTCTTTCTTTTTTATAACTATTCAAACTCAAATTCCTAAAACAATTTAAAAGTGACATAAGAATATAGGCTCAAATTTTAGGCTTGTTTGAGTATCTACAAATAAGGTTTATTCTAGCCCCCGCCTCAAATTGTTATGAATATACTCAATATTATCTGTTTGTTTTCAGATTGGCTAGATGCCTCTTCATGCTCCTTCTATCCTTTTCCAGATTTTTTAATAATAATAAAAAAAAAACTTCTCCTCACAGAAACACAGAAATTTTAGACCTTACATTTTCTTTCTAGGGAAGAATCTCCTATATGTCTAGCAATAGGAGTGTCAATTTCACTCTGAGAGTAAATAAGAAACTCTATAACAGTAGGTTATCACTGCCTTACCATCCTCAGTCCTCAGATAAAACAGAATGAATGAATGGTATGTCAATACTGAAACTGACAAAATAAATTTTGTCAGTAACCAGCCAAAGGCTTTGTCAGTAACTCTCATGGCCATTAGGTCCATCCAACAGGAACTCATAAACTATTTTCACATAAATTAGGCCCAGATATCCCATGAATCTAGAGACCTAGCTCCTCTCCTTGATGCAGTTGTTCAGAAGGCTCATCTGACCAAATATTGTAGTGGTTTTGTGTACTATTGGGTTTTCCCTCATAGCTCAGTTGGTGAAGAATCTGCCTGCAATTCAGGAGACCCTGGTTTGATTCCTGGGTTGGGAAGATCCCCTGGAGAAGGGAAAGGCTACCCACTCCAGTATTCTGGCCTGGAGAATTCCATGGACTGTATAGTCCATGGGGTCACAGTCAGACATGGCTGAGCGGCTTTCACTTTCACTTTCTTTCACTTTGATGTACTATATCCAAACTTATCATTAACAGGTTTGAGTAGCTATTGCCAAACCACAGGAAGGACTACACGCATTTCAGCCCAGGCACCTGATTTATAGAAAATGGAACCAACATAAAATTAGTCTTGAACCTCACCAGACAGTTAATTCATTTCCCCAAGGAAAATTACTGGGTATTGTTAACCACAAATGAAATGCTATAGGAAAAAATTCAAGGAATTGATAAACCCTAACATATATAAGATCTCTCATTTATTATTTTTTATCTCAAAAAATTCAAAGAAAATTTCAAGTTGTGACTAAAGGTGTTAACCAAAACTTAAACTTTTTTCAGTTGTGGTAAATACACATAACATACAATTTACCATCTTGGCCATTTGAAAGTATATAGTTCAGTAGTCTTAAGTATATTCACACTGTTGTGCAGTCAATCTCCAGAACTTTTTCATTTTACAAAACTGTATTTCTATATCCATTAAACAACAACTCCCCATTTCTTCTTTCCCAGCCCCTGCCAGTCACCATTCTGCTTTTTGTCTTTTATGAGTTTGACTAGCTTTTATAAGTAGAGTCGAACAGCATTTGTCTTTTTTGTGACTGGCTTATTTCACTTAGCATAATGTCCTCATTTCATCCATGTTGTGATTGCATCAGATTTCTCTTTCTTTTTAAGGCTAAATAATATTGCAACGTATGTATATACCACATTTTATCTATTCATCTGTCAGTGGATGAGTATAGGCAGTCAACTAGGACTGTCTCAAGCAAACCAGGCTATATACTTGCTGATAAGCGTCTTGGCATCCTCATTGCCTGATACAGTGCCTAATCCACAATAACTACTCATTTTTTGATAAATTGATAAGCAAATGATTCAGTCCATGCTCTGTATCCCTAAATATCCTATTTTATAAAATATACTTTTTCTTCTAGATGCTAGAAGTATCAAACTAATCCAGACCTAGCCCTCTTTTCACTCCCATACTTAATACCCATGTGTACTCTTAAGCTCATCTTACCTCCTATACATCCCTCATCTTTGTTCTCCTTCCCTATCCACACCATGACTTACTTTGGATCCTTATTATCTTTCAGATGGACTAACTGAATAGAGACCTATCAGCGCTTCCTGCTTCCAGTCTCTCCTCTAAAATCTATCATTCATTCACATTACTGCAGTATGATTTTCCCCCAAATAGTAATCTGACTACAGCATTCCTCTCTTAAATAGCCTTTAAATGTTTACATCTAAGAAATGAAGATCATGAAAATAAAACACCCATGTGGTCTCACATCAACCAAAATTTCCAGTATCCTCCACTTCCTACCACTCTCTCCACGTACACTATTTCAGCCACACCCAAATTATAACGTGCCACACTTTCTCACTTTCGTGCCTTTAAACTTCAGTTCTCTCTGCCCGAATGCCCTTCTCCCAACTAGTCCAACTTCCCTCCTCTCCACATCCCTCATTCCATCCCCTTCTCCCAGACTCACCTTGGAACAAATCACCTCAATTTCCTTCTCACTCCCACGGTCCTAAAACAAATGAGTGAGAGACAAGGCTAGAAATGTGGCAATGATTTAGTGGACTATTAATACTTAACTCTGGATTTCAGTGAAATTTAAGGCTGTAAAGAACCCTCCTAGGTCATCTAGGCCATTTCTCTTCTTCATCAAAGACTGCACCTTCACAGCTAACTAAAATAAATATGTAAATAAATTATACAACCTAAAGGAGCATGTACATTTTGTAAACCATTCTCAGGAGCTCTTAATGATGTGTAATGAATCTGTTTGCTAAATTATTGTTAAAATTCCATAAATTTTTCATCCAGAGATTTAGACTGATTTCCTCCTTTTAATTCATGGAGAGGCTTGAAACGGGCACTGTATATTTTTAACTTGAGGATTTAAATAACTTCGAAGTTCTTGCCTCCAAGTTGAATAATTCCAGATCTTTTAACCTTTTCTTGTAGGTCTTACTTTACAACCAATTCATTATCTTTGTGGCTGTCCTCTGAACCCTCTCCAAGTTTTCACATTCCTTTTAAGATGGGGAGTCTTCTACAGGCTGCAGAATTCCAGGAAGGGTTTGACAAGTTGTCCATTCATTAAGAAGATTACCTCATAGTACTTACACACTATTTTGTAACATAGCATTAATTTTGCCTTTCCAACTGTGATGTTTATACTGCTGATTGTGTCAGTTTCTTCTTCATACCCTATTTTTTCCCATTGCTCCCAAATTTAATCAGTTAAATCTTTTTGTTTGTTTTTATTGAAGTATAGCTGATTTACAGTTTATGTTAGTTTCAGGTATACAGCAAAATGTTTCATATATATATGCACATATATACATTTATGTATATTTGTTATATGTATATTCTTTTTCAGATTCTTTTCTCTTATAGGTTGTCACAAAATATTGACTATAGTTTCCTGTGCCAAACAGTAGTTACTTATTGATTATCTGCTTTATATACGGTAGTGGGTGTTAGTCACTCAGTCCAACTCTTTGTAACCCCATGGACTATAGCCCACCAGGCTCCTCCTTCCATGGAATTCTCCAGGCAAGAATACTGGAGTAGGTTGCCATTTGCTTCTCAAGGGGATCTTCCCAACCCAAGGATTGAACCCAGCTCTCCTGAATTGCAGGCACAATCTTTACCAACTGAGCCACTAGGGAAGCCTATATAGTAGTGTGCATATGTTAATCCCAAAGTTCTAATTCATCCCTCCTCCCACCCTTTCTTCTTTTTTCACTTCCATCTTCTTCATCTGTTCTCAATAAAATTTGTCTCAATGAAGCTATAATCAATTTATATCTATTTTTCATGTTTGCTAAAGTAATATTGAATTTGTAATCTGTCTTCCAAAGCTGCCATTTTTAAGTCATTATTAGTCACTTATTAGTTGGGATAATGGACTAATTTAAAATAACAAAAAAATAATTGTACCAGACATTTAATATAGATTACTTCACTTAAAAGTAATGTCAATAGTAGTATTTTTAAAATGAGGAGTTTTATAGTGTTCATATTTAGTTAGTTATCTTTGCAATGATCTCATAAGTTACTAGTTTTCATCACCAGGTTACAGAAAGGAAAATAAAGGTGCTGAGAGTTAAATAGTTTTACCATTGTCTTGGACAAAAGGGCCAGAATCATGCTAATGCTTGATTCAGGCATGATTCAACCATGATTTATAATTTACCCCAGACTCTGCATTCCTACACAACCACCTAGGCATCCAGAAAACCAAATCTACTTAGTATTGAGTTCTGAGGATAAAAAGGTACTTCTTATTCTTTAGAATCTTAAAGTTCCAGCATTAATGGAGAATGGATTTGGACCTCTGGTTGCCCTGGGGGTGGGGGGTGGGGAACTGTGGAGAGAGATAAGTGAGGGGAGAGACAACAGACTGAACACTTCTGTCTGCAAAAGGAATTATTGCACTGCTAGAGGAAAGCTCTGTTCCAGACCTTATTAGCAGAAGGAAGCAAAAGTGATGCCTTACTTTGATAAGATAAGCCAAAGCTTACAAGGATAAGCTGATAACCAGGACAGCTTTAAAATTCCCTGAAGCCTCTATGTTCTTTTGTGAGACTAGGAACTATATTAAGGTTGCATTAAAATAAGCATTTTATAAAGTTTGCTAGTTAATTAGATAGGTAATTCATTTTTTAATGATATTTCTATTAAGGTTAACATATAAGATGGTGGAAATTATTGTTAGATTTAATTTTCTAAAAGTTATATTTTATATAAAAATTTAATAGAGTAGAACAATCGTATAATCTCTGTAATACTAATGGGATACCCTAGGAGTTAAATGTTGGAAGTATGTACCAAACCAGCCCTGAATTTCCCTTGTCGCACAGCAGAAAATGCAAGCTTAGACTTTCAGAACAAAATATAATAAGCCTTTAAATTCAGTTCAGATCAAGGAACATTTTCTGAACAGCAATTAAATGAAAGACAGTCTGTTAACAGCTAGCCTTGCTCAGGAGCAGAAATTATCAAAAATTTTTCTTTAATTCCATCAGTTTAATGGGAACCATAAAGGAAGTAGAATGCTACTCTTTTGTTCTGCTGGTAAATACAAATTAAATGAACAGCTTCAGAAGGCTTATATATGTGAAAATGCCTCTAACTCTATTGTAATTCTTTGATACATTCTTATTTGCTATTAATAAATGCCACATTCAATGTTTTTAAGTTATCATAAGACCTTCAGACCTTTTTTTCAGATAGTAGCTATAAGGACAGTAATTTTGTCAATTAATTTTGTCAGTTTCTCTTAGCACTTAACTTTTACTCTCTGGTTTAAAATATTGTAATCAGTTTCTCAAAACCTCATTGACCAAGTACAGGCAATCTTGTTGATTTCTAAACACAATTTGTAAAACTGAAATTCTATTTTTTAATCAGCTCATGTATTCTGAACAGTTTGTAGATTTTGTTCTAATTCTAAATTTTACACGTATAAATCTGAAAAATGTTAAGAATATTGCCTCCTATAATTAGTGGCAGTATTTTTAGCATATGAGTTTGCTTCTAAACAAAAATATTTGTCAAATACATTTTTATGACATTTTTATGACAGTGTATTCTCTCCTCAGCCTTTAAACTCCATGTATCTAGATATATGCTCTGAATCCAATCAATCAATAGAAATATAATAAGCATGGAAGTGTACAGGACACTGTGCTGAGTGCTGAGCCCAGCTATTACGGTTGCTTTTCAGATGTATAAGGAGTAAGTCCACTATGTGACTATGCGTGGTCTCCATTATGAAACTTTGTCTTGATGCCTGATGGGATGGGTACCTGATTAAATAAACCACAATTCTTTCCACTTTTCCTTCTAAAGCTGGGTATTATTAACCTTAATTTTGAATCTATCTTTAGTATATCAAATGGTGTTTTTTTCCTATCATAAATTTCATTTATGATATGTTACCCTCTAATAATCTTGTTTATTATATGAAAAGCAAAAAAATCTAAAATTTTTCTGTTGATTTCTTCATTTCTTCCTGCATCAATAAATGGTGATGAAACTTAGTCAATATATCTCATATTTTCAATTCTTGATTTAAAAAAAGCTATATCTCCAATTTGAAATTGTTTGATTTTCGTACAGGGAAGAACACTGTTGTATCTTATAGTTGTCTAATCTTATTGGTAATGGTTTATTTGGATCCATGTACAAATGCAAAAAATTATCCTATTTATTATTCTCAAATTTTTAAAAACATTCCTCTCTTCAAATTCTAAGGGAAATTACTTTTACCCCATTGGTAATCACAGAAATGAAAATTTAAATAATAATGATACAATAATAATTTCTGCCTGCAATGCAGGAGACCTGGGTTCGAGCCCTGGGTGAGAAAGATCTTCTGGAGAAGGAAATGCCTGAAGAATCCCATGGACAGAGGAGCCTGGCAGGCTACAGTCGATGGGGTCACAAGAGTCGGACACAACTTAGCAACTAAACTGCCATTAAATTTTTTAAATTATTTAAAACATAATAATACCTAACACAGGATAAAAATGAGCAATGGAATTGGCATAATAGAATTACTTAAGAGGCAGTAAAGATACCTTTAAAGGTTGTAAAGTGAAGTAAAGCAGGAAAGAAAGATATTTCATCTCAACTTGCCAGTACAAATATTAAAAATCATGATTCTTATTGCTACTCATAAGGCTGCTTCACAATTTGAAGAATAAAAATAAGTCCAGTCCATGGGATCTCAAGGAGTCAGACACCACTGAGCAACTGAACTGAACTGAGCCTTTCCTTACAGCAACCACATATGAACCAAGAGACTTAAAATTATCTTTATAAATTAATGCAGAATGTATTCTAGAGACATTCTAAAGACATTACCAGAAATGTCTCCATATTGCATACCATATTATTGTGAATAATGTCAAAATATCAAAATGAATTTCAGCATTTAACAATTAGGAACTGGTTAAATACTTTAAGGTGCAGCAACCTAATGTTTTTTAGCAGATCAGAACTAATATATATGGAAATACACCAAATTAGAAACTGATTATTTCTCTATGATTTGATTACTGGGGATTTCTTTTTTTTTTTTTTCTTTCTTTTACTTACTTTAATTAACACTCACATACAAAAACCCTTCTCACTCTTAGCTCTGCTGCTGCTGTTGCTACTAAGTCGCTTCAGTCGTGTCTGACTCTGTGTGACCCCATAGACGGCAGCCCACCAGGCTCCCCATCCCTGGGATTCTCCAGGCAAGAACACTGGAGTGGGTTGCCATTTCCTTCTCCAATGCAGGAAAGTGAAAAGTGAAAGTGAAGTCGCTTAGCTACTTATTGTTTTTCAGTCACACAGTCCTATCCATCTGTTTGTGATCCCATGGACTGTAGCCCACCTGGCTCCTCTGTCCATGGGATTTCTCAGCAAGAATTACAGAGTTGGTTGCCATTTCCATCTTGAGGCGATCTTTCTTTCTCAGAGACCAAACCCACCTCTCTTGCATTGCAGGCAGATTCTTTACCGCTGATTCACCAGGAAACTCAACCAGTTTAGTTCAGTGCAGTCGCTCAGTTGTTTCTGACTCTTTGTGACTCCATGGATTGCAGCATGCCAGGCTTACCTGTCCATTGCCAACTCACAGAGATTGCTCAAATTCATGTCCATCAAGCAGGTGATGCCATCCAACCATCTCATCCTCCATCGTTCCCCTCTCTTCCTGCCTTCAATCTTTCTCAGCATCAGGGTCTTTTCAAATGAGTCAGTTCTTCACATCAGGTGGCCAAAATATTGGTTTCAGCTTCAGCATCAGTCCGTCCAATGAATAGTCAGGACTGATTTCCTTTAGGATGGACTGGTTTGATCTCTTTGCAGTCCAAGGGACTCTCAAAAGTCTTCTCCAACACCACAGTTCAAAAGCATCAATTCTTCAGCGCTCAGTTTTCTTTCTAGTCCAACTCTCACATCCATATGTGACTACTGGCAAAACCATAGCTTTGACTAGATGGGCCTTTGTTGTCAAAGTAATGTCTCTGCTTTTTAATATGCTGTCTAGGTTGGTCATAGCTTTTCTTCCAAGGAGTAAGTGTCTTTTAATTTCATGGCTGCAGTCATGATCTGCAGTGATTTTGGAGTTCAAGAAAATAAAGTCTGCCACTATTTCTATTGCTTCCCCATCTATTTGCCATGAAGTGATGGGACCAGATGCCATGATCTTAGTTTCCTGAATGTTGAGTTTTAAGTCAATGTTTTCACCCTCCTCTTTCACTTTCATCAAGAGGCTCTTTAGTTCTTCGCTTTCTGCCATAAGGGTGGTGTCACCTGCATATTTGAGGTTATTGATATTTGTATTTGAGGGTATTGATATTTCTCCAGGGAATCTTGATTTCACTTGTGCTTCATTCAGCCCAGCGTTTCTCATGATGTACTCTGCACATAAGTTAAATAAGCAGGTGACAATATATAGCCTTGATGTACTCCTTCCCCAATTTGAAACCAGTCTGTTCCATGTCCAGTTCTAACTGTTGCTTCTTGAACTGCATACAGATTTCTCAGGAGGCAGGTAAGGTGGTCTGCTATTCCCATCTCTTTAAGAATATTCCACAATTTGTTGGGATCCACATAGTCAAAAGCTTTGGCATAGTCAATAAATCAGAAGTAGATGTTTTTCTGGAATTCTCTTGTGTTTTCGATGATCAACAGATGTTGGTAATTTGATGTCTGGTTCCTCTGCCTTTTCTAAATTCAACTTGAACATCTGGAATTTCATGGTTCATGTATTGTTGAAGCCTGGCTTGGAGAAATTTACTTTGCTACTGTGTGAGATGAGTTCAGTTGTGTTATAGTTTGAACATTCTTTGGCAGTACGTTTCTTTGGGATTGGAATGAAAACTGACCTTTTCCAGTCCTGTGGCCACTGCTGAGTTTTCCAAATTTGCTGGCATAGTGAGTGCAGCACTTTAGCAGCATCATTTTTAGGATTTGAAATAGCTCAACTGGAATTCAATCACCCCCATTAGATTTGTTCGTAGTGATGCTTCCTAAGGCCCACTTGACTTTGCCTTCCAGGATGTCTAGCTCTAGGTGTGTGATCACACCATCATGATTATCTAGGTCATGAAGATCTTTGGACATTCAATACCTAACTATATTTCCAGTTACCTTCTACTCTTCTTTTAACTTTATTCTCTTTATTACCTCCTCTATGAAGATCTAGCTTCCCAAATAGTGAATCCTGTACTTGATAGATATCCCTAATTGTCCCTGACTTCCAATATTTTCTATACTCCACTAATTATTTATATGAATATTTATTCTTCAGATAGACCAGTTTTCTTATAGTAAAGACTGTTTTCACTTTTGTATCTGTATCACTTTATGCATGTCTTACAGTGTCTTGAATATGAGTACACTAGGCATAACATTATTTTCAATAGGGATAAACTATCAAGAGTAAAAATCTTGTCAAAATGGAGTTAAGAATGTAATTTTAAAGATTTTTGCTTATAAAATGGGCTTCCCTGGTAGCTCAGCTAATAAAGAATCTGCCTGCAATGCAGGAGACCCCAGTTCGATTCCTGAGCCAGAAAGATCTGCTGGAGAAGAGATAGGGTACTGACTCCAGTATTCTTGGGCTTTCCTGGTGGCTCAGCTGGTAAAGAACCCACCTGCAATGTTGGAGACCTGGGTTAATAAATCTTTTAAACAACTCTATTAACTTACAGTTTTAAACATAATTATTTTACACTCATTCCTAGGGGTGGGAGTAACACATCATTACTAACTATGTTTCTACCCCATAACATTTGCTATTTTTTGAAAACCTACCATATGCTAAAGGCTTTGCTAATTGCTTTATACACATTATCTCTAAATCTTAAAGGAATCTTCCAAAATTATTGCTGTTCTTATTGTTATTTACATTTCACATTTGAGGAAAAAACAATTAAATGTTTCATTCATTAAATATTAATGAATTTTTCCAGAGTCAAAAAGCTATGGTAATGGAACTAAGATTCGGTCTCAACTCTGTTGCTCTTTCAAATACAACACAGTTTTTCTCTAGAATAGCATAAGAAAAGTTGCCGCCCTAAGCTTCCATAAACTAAGTGGGACTTTCAATTCTAGCTTTCTTTCAGGAAAATGATATAAATAACATCTTGATATTAAATTATTTGATCAATTTACATAATTAGGATAACTTGGAAATTACATCAGAGTGTTTTGAATTGAAAAAGAAACTCCAATAATAATATTTAATACATTATCATAAAGTTTTTATTACAAATTTGTTAGTTAATTTAAGGATGTCAAAGAATAAATGAGTTCCTAAATAGTTGGAAAATGCGTCTTTATAGCCAAAACAGTGCAGAAATTATGAGCAAAGCTTAGATGACTCAAGATCATAAGAAACTATAATTCTATATTTTATTCCACTCAACCCGTATGGTTGCCTAACTCTGTGTCACGTGTGCTTAGTCATTCAGTCATGTCTGACTTTTTGGGACCCTATAGACTATAGCCCACCAGGCTCCTCTGTCCATGGGCTTCTTCAGGCAAGAATACTGGAGTGGGTTGCCATTTTCTTCTCCAAAGGATCTTCCCAGCCCAGGAATCAAACCCGGATCTCCTACATCGCAGGTAGATTTTTTACCCTTTGAGCTACCAGGGAAGCCCCACCTAACCCTTTTCATCCTATTTATACTGTTTATATGTAACCATAAACTATATGGATAATTCCACTTAGTTACAATTATTAGCAGGGAAGAAAATTTATCTCAGTGTCAAACTATAAAAGATGAATTTTGCTCTCCAATCAAAAAAAATCTCTCCATAATTTTAAGACAATGCCGTATGACTTTTGTATCATATTTCACTTCAAGGAAATTAAAATGCTTGGACAGTGAACAATACTATCCTTTAGTAGATGTCCATAATCATTTCATTTTTTTGTAATTTCTGAATCGTTAAAGATCTACAGTTTCACAGTTTTCGCTAGTTTCAAAGCACTGGTCAAATGCTTTACTTTTGGAAATCCAGATAATTTTGATCTTAAAACATCAAATGCCTGTTCCAGTATAAACAAAGATACTGTTGTTATGTGGCTGCTCTTTTTCCCCTCCTGGGTTGGGGGTTCCTACAGAGAAGCTATATATTAAAGATGTGTAATTGCCGAAATTAAAAATGACATAGTATTTTTCCATTGCATAACGTGAATTTCAATTCAGATTTACTTGTAAGTACTAACTTTTTCTATTACAACTGCATTTAGTTTTGGGGGGAGTAATAACATTTTCAAAACCTAGAAAAATACTCCACAGCTAAACATCCATAGTGCTTCTATGATAGACAGAATTTTAAAACATTCACATGGATTATTACTTAAAATGATAATTATCTTCTCCCTCCACATCAAAGTTTATATAGACTGGATGAAACACAGTCAAGAGGATCTTTTTCCCTGTTAATAGAGATTACATGACATCTTAGTTTTACTGCTAGAAAATAAAAGCAGTTTGCAATGTATCCAGAATTGCCTTTCCTTTTACCCTCACAGAGCACTTAAGTGTCATGTTAAGCCTGAGGCAGATCTGTCTAGAACTGTGTTTACTGTATTCCTTTCAAAATGCAGCACAGAATCTTATCGCTTATCAGCGCATAAAGTCTAACAGATTGCAGACTCAAATTTCCCCTTCCAGGCAATGTTGGGTTTCACTATTGTTTGCCATGACAAAGGTTTTCATGACTTCTACAGCTTGGATTTCTGCCTTGTTTTCCTTAGCATAACCCTCTAGGCAACCAATCGGCATTTTTCAACTTTTAGAAATTGTTCAAAATGTTACTACAAAAGCTGCACTTAAGAATCCTGTGCCTTGCTTTTGACTTTTTTCAAAAAAGTTATACTGGGTAGTTTCAGTTGTATTGAAAAGAAGCAGCAATTAAACATTGTCTGCAGATGATGCTACTGTAAATGAGGTTGACTGAATTTGGTGAAAGCAAATATGTTCACAATTCACATTTGGGCTGCAGTTCTGAAAGTGTAGGTGGAGGAAATTATCTCGGCTAAGTACAAACTTAGCTATGTAGACTTTTTCTTTTTTTTTAATATCAGAGACATTCAAGCATGACTACTTTCATATAATTTAGAGACACTTTAGAGATGATCAGCTGTGGATCTGAAGAGTTTCTTAGGGTCAGAACAAATAATTTTGATCCTACTCATTAGAGAATCAATTTCAACTTTTAGATACAATTCAAATCAAATTAGTTTACATGAGCAGAGTACTTTCTGTTGACTAAATTGTATTTTCAGTTTATTCACATATTGCATGTAGGTTTTACCAAGCTCAGGGGATGTGATTACTTAGTTATTTCTCTAATCTATTTCCTCCACGCTATTCCCCTCCACTACCTTATGTGAGGGACTTGCAGTTTCTTGCCTGCACTTAACATAGTCGATTTAACTTCTAAATCATCTCCATAGTGCTCTAAGAGCGTGCCTAATGTGATCATATCATTTCCATCTTAAAATCCTTTAATGACACAAAGTCTCCTACACTATAAAATCCGAACTTCCTAGGAAGACCTGAAATGACTTTCATGGTCTGACTTTGCCAATGTTTCTAAATTTCCCTCCCACAATGCCTCGTTAACTATTCTGCCATTCCAAAACAAGTAAGTACACAGTTCTCCAATCATATTAACTTATTTTTCCTTATTCAAATCTTTTTGTGTTACATATGCTATTGTTCTATACAGTCAGCAAAAACAAGACGGGGAGCTGACTGTGGCTCAGATCATGAACTCCTTATTAACAAATTTAGACTTAAATTGAAGAAAGTGGGGAACACCACTAGACCATTCAGATATGAACTAAATCAAATCCCTTATGATTATACAGTGGAATGAGAAATAGATTTAAGGGACTAGATCTGATAGATAGAGTGCCTGATGAACTATGGACAGAAATTCGTGACATTGTACAGGAGACAGGGATCAAGACCATCCCCATGGAAAAGAAATGCAAACAAGCAAAATGGCTGTCTAAAGAGGCCTTACAAATAGCTGTGAAAAGAAGAGAAGCGAAAAGCAAAGGAGAAAAGGAAAGATATTCCCATTTGAATGCAGAGTTCCAAAGAATAGCAAGGAGAGATAAGAAAGCCTTCCTCAGCGATCAATGCAAAGAAATAGAGGAAAACAACAGAATGGGAAACACTAGAGATCGCTTCAAGAAAATTAGAGATACCAAGGGAACATTTCATGCCAAGATGGGCTCGATAAAGGACAGAAATGGTATGGACCTAACAGAAGCAGAAGATATTAAGAAGAGGTGGCAAGAATACACAGAAGAACTATACAAAAAAGAGCTTCATGACCAAGATAATCACGATGGTGTGATCACTCACCTAGAGCCAGACATCCTGGAATGTGAAGTCAAGTGGGCCTTAGAAAGTATCACTTACAAACAAAGCTAGTGGAGGTGATGGAATTCCAGTGGAGCTATTTCAAATCCTGGAAGATGATGCTGTAAAAGTGCTGCACTCAATAAGCCAGCAAATTTGGAAAACCCAACAGTGACCACAGGACTGGAAAAGGTCAGTTTTCATTCCAATCCCAAAGAAAGGCAATGCCAAAGAATGCTCAAACTACCGCACAATTGCACTCATCTCACACGCTAGTATAGGAATGCTCAAAATTCTCCAAGCCAGGCTTAAGCAATACGTGAACTGTGAACTTCCTGATGTTCAAGCTGGTTTTAGAAAAGGCAGAGGAACCAGAGATCAAATTGCCAACATCCACTGGATCATGGAAAAAGCAAGAGAGTTCCAGAAAAACATCTATTTCTGCTTTATTGACTATGCCAAAACCTTTGACTGTGTGGATCACAGTAAATTGTGGAAAATTCTTCAAGAGATGGGAATACCAGACCACCTGACTTGCCTCTTGAGAAAGCTATATGTAGGTCAGGAAGCAACAGTTAGAATTGGAAATGGAACAACAGACTAGTTCCCAATAGGAAAAGGAGTTCGTCAAGGCTGTATACTGTCACCCTGCTTATTTAACTTATATGCAGAGTACATCATGAGAAACAATGGGCTGGAAGAAGCACAAGCTGGAATCAAGATTGCCGGGAAAAATATCAATAACCTCAGATATGCAGATGATACCACCCTTATGGCAGAAAGTGAAGAGGAACTCAAGAGCCTCTTGATGAAAGTGAAAGAGGAGAGTGAAAAAGTTGGCTTAAAGCTCAACATTCAGAAAAAGAAGATCGTGGCATCTGGTCCCATCACTTCATGGCAAATAGATGGGGAAACAGTGGAAATAGTGTCAGGCTTTCTTTTTTGGGGCTCCAAAATCACTGTAGATGGTGATTACAGCCTTGAAATTAAAAGATGCTTACTCCTTGGAAGGAAAGTTATGACCAACCTAGATAGCATATTGAAAAGCGGAGATATTACTTTGCCAACAAAGGTCTGTCTAGTCAAGGCTATGGTTTTTCCAGTGGTCATGTATGGATGTGAGAGTTGGACTGTGAAGAAATCTGAGTGCCGAAGAACTGATGCTTTTGAACTGTGGTATTGGAGAAGACTTGAGAGTCCCTTGGACTGCAAAGACAGCCAACCAGTCCGTCCTAATGTAGATCAGTCCTGGGTGTTCATTGGAAGGACTGATGCTGAAGCTGAAACTCCAATACTTTGGCCACCTCATGCAAAGAGTTGACTCACTGGAAAAGACCCTGATGCTGGGAGGGATTGGGGGCAGGAGGAGAAGGGGACGACAGAGGATGAGATGGCTGGATGGCATCACTGACTCGATGGACATGAGTTTGAATGAACTCTGGGAGTCGGTGATGGACAGGGAGGCCTGGTGTGCTGTGATTCATGGGGTCACAAAGAGTTGGACATGACTGAGCGACTGAACTGAACTGAACTGATGCTATTGTTCACTTAGCCAAAAATGGTTTTCCCCTATTGCCTGTCACCCTTGTGCCTCTGCCTCATTCCCTTCCATTCCCTTCAATTTGTCTAATTTATCTATTGTCTCAATTCCAATGCAGTTGCTCATTGTAAGCCTTCACTAATGTTCTCTGACAAGGCAGTGATAATTTTTACTCTGTGTTTCCATAATGATGGCTACACCCCTGGGTTTTAATATGCATGCATTATATTTATTGAATTATTAGTCTACAAATATATACACAAACATTGCACTGAACTGTAAACTTTTGAAAGTTTGCCAAGTAGAATTTAATACATTTGCTTGTTAGATAAGTAATTGTAAGTGATTGTTAGATAAGTAATAGTAAGTAATTAGGTAAGTAATTACTTACTTAAAGATAAATAATAGTAAGAAATTAGGAAGTAATTGCCCACTATAAACAAAAATGGAAAAATTGTTGAAGACTACAACGCACATCATTATAGTATATCCTAGATATTCTTCATTCATACACTCAGTCATTAAAGAGCCATTTATTGAGTACCTCCTGGCATAAGTCCTTCTAACTATAAAAATACTATTTTTATATGTATGTGATAGAAGTGGGAAATAAAATGAAATATAAGATTCTATATCATATCCTCTGTGGATCTACACTCCACTTACCTTCTAAGGTCATTCTCAAACTTTAATAAGTGTCTGAGATGGTTGCCTTCATTATAGTGGAATAAGCTAAAACATGCATGCTATTAAAGCCCCTTTCCCTATATACCCACACTCTCACACAGAGAGAAACAGAGAGAGACAGGCACATAGAAATGTTGGATTGAATATAATAAAAAGTAATACCTTGCTAAGTTCTAATAATAATTGAAAAAGATACAAATCTTAAAAATGAAAGAGAAAAACCAAAGCCAGAGTAAAAAAGAGAAGGCTGAAAACTTCTGCAGTCCATTTAGCCTGGGCAAGATAAAGCCCCAATTTGGGGTTAAGTTCTCAAATTCTAATGACCATATAAAATGAGGAGATGGCCACAGTTGTGAATATTGGAGAAGTTACATTTGAGCCCTTACCTAAACTCTAAAGCTTTGAAGGCTTCCTTATTCTCAGACACTGGAAGATTTCATCCATCGATGAAAAGAACTGGGAAAGCCTGCAGTCTGTAAAAGGATTTGGGGCCTAAAAATAAGTTGTGGGCATAAAATACTACCTCTTAAAGAAAGGAAATGAAGAGGTAGGGTCTGTACAGACATTATCAAGTTATATGGAGTCACAAGGAGCTGTGATCTAATACGACTGATGTCCTTATAAGAGGGCTGTCCAGGTGGCGCCAGTGATGAAGAAGCTGCCTGCAATTCAGGAGACTAAGAGAAGCAGTTCAGTCCCTGGATTGGAAAGATCCCCTGCAGGAGGGTTTGGCAACTCATTCCAGTATTCTTGCCTGGAGAATGCCACAGACTGAGGAACCTGGTGGGCTCCAGTCCATAGGGTTGCAAAGAGTTGGACAGGATTGAAGTAACTTAGCACTCACACACATACACATCCTTATAAGAGGAAATTTGGACACAGATAGGGATGGAGGGAAGACAATGTGAGGACACCTTCAAGACAAGGAAAAAGGTCTGGAATAGATCTTTCTTCACAACCCTCAGAAGGAACAAACCCTGCCAACAACTTCATTTCATTTTTCCAGGCTCCAGAAGTGAGACAATAAATTTATCTAATCCATTCAGATTGAGGTCCTTTGTTATTGCAGCCATAGCAAACTAATATAGCAAGTTACTAACCTTTCTGAACTGGCAATTTTCTTATCCACAAAAACAGAAGAATAACTTACTTCACTGTGTTACTATGAAAAATGAAACAAAAAATGTGTGTGAAATTACCAAGTTCAGTCCAATTCAGTCACTCAGTCATGTCCAACTCTTTGTGACCCCAAGGAGTGCAGCATACCAGACTTCCCTGTCCATCACCAACTCCTGCAGCTTGCTCAAACTCATGTCCATCAAGTCAGCGATGCCATCCAAAACTCTCATCCTCTGTTGTCCCCTTCTCCTCCCGCCTTTAATCTTTCCCAGCATCAGGGTCTTTTCAAATGAGTCAGTTCTTCGCATCAGGTGGCTCAAGTATTGGAGCTTCAACTTCAGCATCTGTACTTCCAGTAAATATTCAGGGTTGATTGTCTTTAGAATCAACTGGTTGGATCTCCTTGCAGTCCAAAGGACTCTCAAGAGTCTTCTCCAACACCACAGTTCAAAAGCATCAATCCTTTGGTGCTTGCTTTCTTTATGGTCCAACTCTCACATCCATACATGACTACTGGAAAAACCATAGCTTTGACTAGACAGGCCTTTGTTGTCAAAGTAATGTCTCTGCTTTTTAATATGCTGTCTAGGTTGGTCATAGCTTTTCTTCCAAGGAGCAAGAGTCTTTTAATTTCATGGCTGCAGTCACTATCTGCAGTGATTTTGGAGCCCAAGAAAATAAAGTCTCTCACTGTTTTCATTGTTTCCCCATCTATTTGCCATGAAGTGATGGGACCTGATGCCATGATCTTTGTTTTGGAGCCCAAGAAAATAAAGTCTCTCACTGTTTTCATTGTTTCCCCATCTATTTGCCATGAAGTGATGGGACCTGATGCCATGATCTTTGTTTTCTGAATGCTGAGGATTTTTAAGCCAACATTTTCACTCTCCTCTTTCACTTTCATCAAGAGACTCTTTAGTTCTACATCGCTTTCTGCCATAAGGGTGGTGTCATCTGCTTATCTGAGATTATTGATATTTCTCCCAGTGATCTTGATTCCAGCTTGTGCTTCATCCATTCGGGCATTTCACATGATGTACTCTGAGTGTAAGTTAAATAAGCAGGCTAGGAATATACACCCCTGGTGTACTCCTTTCCTGATTTGGAACCGGTCTGTTGTTCCATTTCCAGTTCTAACTGTTGCTTTTTGATCTGCATACAGATTTCTCAGGAGGCAGGTTAGGTGGTCTGCTATTCCCGTCTCTTTAAGAATTTTCCACAGTCTGTGCAAACGTGAAATTACTAAGAAGTCAGTAAAAATGAGGGCTTTACCTTCTCTATCACCCTTTCTATGTATAATACATTTGTTAATACATCTTTAAAAGTTTAGAAGCTCTAAGTGCATCACTTGATTCCCTTAGGTTCCTGTATTTAGGAAATATAAAGGGTAGAAATCATCCAGAGAAAGTTACCATATAATAGATTAAGAATCATAGTTAAGTCCTTGGGTAATAACCTTATAATTCCTGAAATATTAATGCTAAATTTAAACTAATATTTTATATGATGATATTAATACTTAATATAGTGACTTTATCCTACTTTGTTGGAAACCTTTTAGTCATTTTACAGTTTCATGTGTGTGGTTTGTTTGGAGGAGATGCTCACTCTAGTGTGCTCCATCCCAAGAGAAAAAGGAAATGTGAACACAGGGACTCGACTTGTCAGATTGTCACTCGTCTAAAAACGCCTTTAGAAAAGAAGATAAAGCCAACTCTAAGCAATGTAAACAAGTGGAAATATAATAGCTTTGACCTTCTATGTTCCTCTTTTCATCAATTGTTTTAATTCTTAGAAATTTAGATTTTTTTTTAGAATACAAGGAAAACAGCCTCTCCCAAGAATTTAACATCTTAAAGATGCCCATATTTGCTTTTATTCAAAGTGTTGGACAGACTTCCCAGACTTTAAGAATTGCCACATGGCAAAAAAAAATTTCAAACAGAGACTATAGTTTAGAATGAAAACCAGACTATTTGATCTTCCTTTCCTTTTTACCACTCATCCTCTTTCTTTCATTTGTTGTTTGAAAGCCCAATGTAATCCTTTTTTATAGTAGATTCTTGGTTTACAGAGGACTTTCAGATGCTATTAAGAGTCAGAGGTTAAAAAGAAGTCTTAAATCATTAGACACACAAGGCTAGATTTCTGAGGTTGAACAAATGTACAAATGTTTACATGCTGTCCCAGGTCTGAACGATGACATGGTCTATAACTCTTGAGAAAGATTATATTTTCCCCAAATTTTTCTCAATAGGTTAAGAATATTACACTTATCTATCCTCTACTACATTTTAAAAATTTCAAAAAGAATTAATAAGAGTGAAAATCAAAGTGAATGTTATCTCATCAAACTATTTGAAAATAAATATTTGAATCAGTTTTGCTTTGTGTTTTAGAAATGGAGCTGTATTAGCTTAATCTTTAGTAAACATTTTTATGTACATGGCTATTAATACTGAACTGTAATTGATATAGAAAGTACAATGTGGAATATTTATAAATGGTTTTTATTTTAATTTTATGAAAATGTATGGGTCCCTGTAAAGAAAGAAAGTTATGAGCTTTACTTTTGTGTGGCCTTCGTGGTATGTACCATTAAATTTAAACTTGTTGAAACAGTTTGCTGTATTAGAACTTAACTCTGGCTTATGATTTGCTCTCTCACCTTCTGTCAAGTGTCACCTTCTTCAGAAGTTCTTCCCTGATCATCACATTTCAGCTCAGTCCTCTCCCCATTCTGTCACTAGGCATGATACTACAAATTACCAGAAAGAAATATCGTTATCCTCCCGGTGTAGAGTATTTTAGATAGATATTTTACCAGTGAATAGGTGAGACAATGAATTTTAAGCTGTCTAATTTAAAAATCTCTATTTTTAAAACATTTCTTAGACTTCTCTGTTGGTTCAAAGACTGGGCACAAGCTTGATCCCTGACTGAGGAAATAAGATCCCACATGCTAAACAGCATGGTCAAAAAGAGACAGAAAACAAACAAAAAATCATAAAGCATTCCTTTAGGAAACTTAACCCTCATTCTGAGATATGTTTTGTGTGTCTAGCAGCAAACTACTGAAATCTATCTTTTCAAACTGAATATAGCAAAGAGAGAATTTGTGTCCTCTAACATGGAGACCCAATGTTTCTTAAATTAAACCCCACTACTAAAGCCTAGGGTTAGTTGAGTCTTTATAGGAAAACTAGAATCAGAGTCCTATCCTTCAATCTAATATTGAAAACTAAGAAAAGAAAAATTGCTTAACATGTAATTTTATGGAAATTTCATATCAACTTTGAAATGTAAAAACGCAGTCTACAAGTTCTGCTATGTTACTTATAGTTAGAACAATTTTGAAGAAACTCTACTAAAGGACAAATTAACAAATCTAAAGAAGACACTCATACTACTGTAGAGCCTTCTCAGTTCTGAATGAAATATATTACTAAAGACTTGGATAAAGATTAGCCTCTGTTACTTGAATCTTGTATGCTTGCTGGATTTCTGGTTTCAATTAAAGGTTGTAGCATTGGGCTTCCCTGGTTGCTCAGATAGTAAAGAATCATCTGCAATGGAAGAGACACAATTTCAATCCCTGGGTCGGGAAGATCCCCTGGAGAAGGGAATGGCAACCCACTTCAGTATTCTTGCCTGGAGAATTCCTTGTAAAGAACTGTAGCGTTAATACCACTCAAAATTTTATCTTTAGGACCTTAGGGGCTGAATGTACCATAAATCATTGTTACGGATCAACTGTCTTATAAAAACTTTTTTTGTAGTAATGTTTGCTATTTTGATTAATAACTGTATAAGCTGATTTAACAAGATAACTGACATAAACTGGAATTGACATAAGGATAGTAAAATTATTTTCAATTTTATCTTGTTTCTTCAGATTGAGATCTATAGTTGCTTAGCAAAAGGGAAGTTTTTCTATACTCAAAGATCAGAAATAATCTCTTAAGATTTTAAAAGATGATAGTACTGGTCAATTGAAAAAAAGATATATTTTACATTAATTTTTTTAAATGAAAGCTAAATGTGTGAGATATTTGAAATATAATTGAGGTTTCATTTTGTTTGAGACAACGTATTAACACACACTAACCAATGTTTTTAAAAGATAGTAGTTTTGCTTAAACCTTTCCTTATTTTGCTTAAACCTAGAATTACTTGAACTACCAAAATCTGTCAGCCTGGAAGTTGGCAAGCGTTACCCTTGGATTTCGTTTTAGTAACATAGTAAGCATATTTGCTATGATAGGTTTGCGCAGGAACCATTTCTCTGGTAAAATTTTTAAACCAATTTAACCGACACACAAATTGTTAACATAGTTTGTCTTACATGCGCCCCAAAGAAGACATGTGTTAGTTTTCTACAGATCAGTGAGGGGCAGGGAGACACAGGGAGCTGACAATACCCCTGCCACCATCACCAAATGAAACTTGAAAACCTCTGTCTTCAGATTTCTTTCTTGCTGGACTTCCTCTTTATCTACAGACTCATCCTTTTCTATACCTTTTCTCAGCGCTGTAGCGCATTTGCCTTTTCCACTCTTCTTTTTGTTTCCTCATCTCTCTTTCACTTGTCCTCACTTCTCTCATGATTCTTGGTTTACTCACTCAACTCTCAATACAGACTCACATACTGCTGACATGCCACCTCTCCTGCATTCTCACCCTCAACCTCTGCACCCACTCCCTCCCTCACCCTCTGGGTGGCTTTTTTTTTTTTCCTTTTAAGTATTTGAATTGTTCCCATTGTGGTTTTTTTCCTGTACATTCAAGAACTGTTTCTATGCCATCTCTTCTTTTGTTTCCCTTTCTTTTTATGAAATCATTAAAAAGAGGAGAGAACAAACTTGGGATTTGTTATGGACCAGAGATGAATTCTGTAGCTTTCAGTATGTTTTGTTTATGCCCTCCTCATTTACAGGTAATTGTCACTGTATGAAAACAGCCAACTGGATCAGGAAATGCCCTGTTATTTCTTTCAAAATTATTTAAATTTTGAGTGCATACTACTTTTTTCTCTTTATACATAATTTTTTTTTTCTTTCCTCCACTACCCTTAAATTTGAGAGTTGAAGTATCCCAAAAAGGCAAGTCCTAAGTTCCAGTGTGAGGCCAAGATATATCACTGTCACCTACTGGGCTTGTTAATAGCATTATTCCAGAGACATGCTGACTCTATGAGCCTGGAGGAGACCCAGAAATTCATATTCTTCATAAGCTTTCCAGCTGATTCCAGCTCACAGCAAGTTCTGAAATCACTTCCAAGGCCTCAGCATCTATCTGGTTTCTAAATGAGAGTAAGAAGTTAATAACATAATCATGGAGATAATGGAAACAGTACTATCATTCTCTCAGATAAGTAACCTAAAGCTCAGAAGTAAAATTACTTGTTATTGATTAGACTGCTACTGCTACTGCTGCTAAGTCGCTTCAGTCGTGTCCGACTCTGTGCGATCCCATAGACGGCAGCCCACCAGGCTCCCCCGTCCCTGGGATTCTCCAGGCAAGAACACTGGAGTGGGTTGCCATTTCCTTCTCCAATGCATGAACGTGAAAAGTGAAAGTGAAGATGCTCAGTCGTGTCCAACTCCTAGCAATCCCATGGACTGCAGCCTACCAGGCTCCTCCATCCATGGGATTTTCCAGGCAAGAGTACTGGAGTGGGGTGCCATTGCCTTCTTCTAGAATAACTTTAATATCTTACATGTAGGCAGGAGATGCCCCTTTATTTTTTGTTAAAGTTAACATTAATATGCTAAGTCAGAAAATATTTCATGAAGTTTTATGAGATAAGTTCAGCTTATGTATTTTTTTAATTAAAATTGAAAAAATAAGGACTTCACTGGTGGCCCAGCGGTTTAGACTCTGAGCTTCCACTGCAGGGGGCACAGGCTTGACTCCTGGTTGGGGAACTAAGATCCCCCACAAAAAACTAAAAAAAAAAAAACAACCCTATTTTCTCACATGAAATGAATGTTCTATATTATGAACCAAAGAATTATTCAATGATTTATATATTTTATAAAATGGTATAGTCTTTAATATCTGTTCATGTCACAAAAAATACTTCCTATGCCAAAAAAATGAAGACTGAATATACCCTAAAGGCAAAGGATGGATTTTTTGGCCTCACCACTGAGACTTTTCATATGCACATAACATATTTGTAATTTTCATAGGTTTTTTGAGGTACAATTGACATATATTAGTTTCAGGTGTACAACATGACTTGCTATTTTGTGTATTGTAAAATGATCATCACAATAAATCTAGTTAACATTCATCAGCATACATAGCTAATGAAATTATTTTTTTCTTGTGATGAGGATTTTAGTCAATTATTTATATTTTAATTTTTCAAACATATAATAAGGCAATATATGCTTTATTCTTGTATTCCCAGTGGTGTGCATGTGGGGCTGTGGTTTAAAAAAAAAAAAAGAAAAGAAAGGTGAAAATATTTCTTATAAGATTACAACAAAGTTCTTTTGCAACTTAAAAAGTGAAGTGTCCATTTTATCACAGGGAGCTGTACAGTACTTAGACTCCCTTTGTTGCCTTTTTTCTTTATTGCTCTGTGTTATACATGTCAGCTTCTAGGATGATTAATTATTCAGCCTATTAGAGTCAGGATGGATTTGGACGTGTGAGATGGGATGAGTGATAAGAAGACAAACACATGGAGAGGAAAAACAATTTCCTGGCATAATAAAATTAAAAATAACCCACCCGCAAAGCCAGACAGGTGTCTCTGGGGTTCTGACTAATGGCACTTTTCTAATAAGACATTAGACATGAAATGACTTCTTATATTAATGGTGAAAGATTAATATTCACTAAAAATAAACACTAAATGGTATTGAGTGCTATATGTGTGTATGTAACATATATACAAGAGTTATATAATAGGATGCGCGCTCTCTCTCTCTCCCTCTCTCTCTCTCTATCTCTCTCTATATATATATCTCCAACTATATGTTGGAGTTGGTGATGGATAAGGAAGCCTGGCATGCTGCAGTCCATGGTATCACAAACAGTCAGACATGATTGAGCAACTGAACTGACTAATATGTGTGTGTGTGTGTGTGTGTGTGTATCATATATATATGATAGAATGCTATATGTTATCATATATATTACTCTCTTAGCTACTCTTTTTTTATTTTTAAAGTAATTCCCTTTTTTATTTCGAGATTTTACTAAAAGAATATTTATATAGTATTCCTGACACAAACATTTTAGCATTTTGACAGCCAGGTAGCTTTACAAAGTCATCAGTCAACTGACTGAGTTTATCAATTTAATCTTTCCACAACAAAACAACCAGCTTTGAAAGTAGACGGCAGGATTGAATAGCAATTGTATCATGGTGTTGACTCAGGATGCATATCCAGCTTTTCCTGACTATCCAAAGTAGATATTTTAAGAAATACTTTGATTATTTATTTATGGCTGTGCCAGATCTTTGATGCTGCGTGGGCTCCTCTCTCACTGCGGTGTGCAGGCTTCTCACTGTGGTGTGTAGGCTTCTCATCGCTGTGGCCTGTCTGTTTGCAGAGCACAGGCTCCGAGCACTTGGGCTTCAGTAGTTGTGGCACATGGACTCAGTAGTTCGAGTTCCCAGGCTCTACAGCACAGGCTCAATAGTTGTAGCACACAGGCTTGGTTGCCCCATGGCATGTGGAATCTTCTCAGATCAGGGGTCAAACCCATGCCTCCTGCATTGGCAGGTGGATTCTTGAAGGTGGATTCTTTACCACTGAGCCACCAGGGAAACCCTGTATGTGCGTGCTCAGTTGCTCAGTCATGTCCGATTCTTTATGACTCCATGGACTGTAGCCCATCAGACTCCTCTGTCCATGGGATTTCCCAGGCAAGAATACTGAAGTGGGTTGCCATTTCCTCCTCCAGGGATCTTAGCTACTCTTGTCCTGACCTGATAATATGCTTTAATCACCACAGGAAAAAAAAATCTTGAAGCTCTTTTCTAATATATAAAATAAATGTGAAGATGCAACTAAATTGGAAAATAAATTTGTTTTAATGTGCAGTAGAACCACAGTGAGTAAACATAAGCAAATCATTGAGTGGGGACATAGATAATTAAAGCCCTTAGATAATTAAGAATTCACATTATCCTCAGATGAGTATTATATTCAGAAATGACCCTTGATTATGATCCATTGTTTGTGGGGCAGAATAATGAAAACTTAGTTCTGAAAGAGACTGGGGAAATGAGCATCTTGTGTGGGAGATGAATAAAAATGAGAGACTCAGGTCTGGTTTAAAGTAGTCATAGAGAGAGGTCTGTGGGAGGTGGAAGTGAGTACTGAGTTTAAAGGTGTCCAGATTCATTTAAAATAAATTAAAAAATAAAAATCCACTCTAAGTACAAACCAAAATATCTTACTGGACCGCTAGTTCATAATTTTCTCACATGCCTCCATTTTCCCTCTAGTGTCATTGAGTTTCAATTTACATAAATAAAATTCCCCCACGTTAAGGACACAGTTTGATGAATATTGTCCAGCTTGTACCTTTGGGTGACTCCCACCACTATCGAAATTTAGAACATCTTCTTTCAAAAAGTTCATTCAACTCGCTTTCATTTTATAAGTGAGCAAACTGAGACATGGGAAGATTAACTGGTCCTAGGACTTGGCACAAGCTTGTTGCAGTGATTGGTTTAAAATGTATTTAATTTAATTTACAAAGCTATCACTGAGGTCTGCTGTGCTTCAGGCACCAAGGAGAAAATAAGAGAAGGGGGAGAAAAGAGATGATGTCAGAACAGGGGAAGCAAAAGTCATGAAAAGAGACACACCTGACATCCTGAAGAAGCAGAGGAAACTAGAGGAAGCTTCATCCAGGAAAGGACCCTGGAGTTTAGATCTGAGTCCCAAATTAGTGAGTAAATACCTCTGGGAGGATATATTTATTCATTCATATATTTATTCATTCTTTCGAGTAATACTTCAGGCTCAGCATGTGTCAAGCACTGTGATAGGATATAAGGTTTCAAGGGTGCATCGCAGTGATTTATGATTAGCAGTTAGTGGAGGATCCAGACTGGTGGATTTAGGAATCAGTATCAAGCACAGTGATTAATAAGGAACAGGACAAAAGCATAAAGATTAGACATCCTGTGTACTATGGACACTGTTTAGTGCTTCTCGACTTCAGCATCATTTCCGATTCAGTAAGGCTGTGGTGGGGCCCTGGAATACACATTTCTAATAAGGCCCCGTGGCATGTGGACACTGCCCTCTGCTTACATCACTTTTTACAGTAGCACTTCTTTAAGCTGTCTTCAACAATTGCAAATAAAAGCTATTAGAAGAATTTTAAACATGAATATGTTTTTGCTTCATAAACATGACCCTGACTACAGTATGAAAGTTTTCTCTTAAAGAAGAGAGAAATCAAGTGTTTAAAATATTATCTCTTTTATTGAATCCATTGAAGAAATTCAATAAGCTTATATAAAAAGTATACTCTATATAAACTAAATGGTTCAGATCCTTAAATCTTTCATAATGTACAGGAGAGTTTTCATTTTTACAAAAACAATCATGACAGCTGCATTTTTATAAAACTGATCAAGTAAATATTGGATTATTTCTAGAGAAAAAATTTAGAACAAGCAACCATATTAAGTGCAAATATACATACATGGACTGTTTGAAAATTAGTGGTTTCAAATTTCTCTGTATGATAAAATATATGATGTGTTTGTTCAGTCGCTAAATCTTATCTGACTCTCTGTGACTACATAGACTGCAGCATTCCAGGCTCGTCAGTCATCCGTTGTCTGCCAGAGTGTGCTCAAATTCATGTCCATTGAGTTGGTGATGCTATCTAACCGTTTCATCCTCTGCTGCCCCATTCTCCTTCTGCCTTCTATCTTTCCCAGCATCAGGGTCTTATCCAATGACTCAGCTCTTCCATTAGATGGCCAAAGTATTGGAGCTTCAGCTTCAGCATCAGTCCTTCCAATGAATATTCAGGGTTCATTTCTTATAGGATTGACTGGTTTGATATCCTTGCAGTCCAAGGGACTCTCAAGAGTTTTTTCCAACACCACAATTTAAAAGCATCAATTCTTCAGAACTCAGCCTTCTTTATGGTTCAACTCTCACATCAGGAAAAAACATAGTTTTGACTAGATGGACTTTTGTTGGCAAAGTGATATCTCTGCTTTTTAATATGCTGTCTAGGCTTGTCATAGCTTTTCTTCCAAGGAGCAAGCATCTTTTAATTTCATCACTGAAGTCACTGTCTGCAGTGATTTTGGAGCCAAAGAAAATAAAATCTATCACTGTTTAAATTTTTTCCCCATCTATTTGCCATGAAATGATGGGACTGGATGCCATGATCTTCATTTTTTGAATGTTGTGTTTTAAGCCAGCTTTTTCACTCTCCTCATTCACCTTCAAGAGTCTCTTTAGTTCCTCTTCACTTTCTGCCATTAGAGTGGTGTTATCTGCATATTTGTGGTTATTGATATTTCTCCCTGAAATCTTGATTCCAGTTTGTGCTTCATTCAGCCAGGCATTTCACATGATGTATTCTGCATATAAGTTAAATAAGCATGGTGATTATATACAGCCTTGACGTACTCCTTTCCCAATTTGGAACCGGTCCATTATTCCATGTCCAGTTATAACTATTCATACAGGTTTCTCAGGAGGCAGGTAAGATGGTCTGGTATTCCAATTTCTTTAAGAATTTTCCACATTTTGCTGTTGTCTACACCATCAAAGGCTTTAGTATAGTCAATGAAGCAGAAGTAGATGTTTTTCTGGAATTCTCTTGTTTTTTCTATGATCCAACAGATGTTGCCAATTTGATCCCTGATTCCTCTGCCCTTTCTAAATAAAGCTTGCACATCTAGAAATTCTCGGTTCACATACTGTTGAAGCCTAGCTTGAAGGATTTTGAGCATTACCCTGCTAGTATGTGAAATAAGTGTAACTCTGTGGTATTTTGAACATTCTTTGGCATTGCCCTTCTTTGGAATTGGAATGACAACTGACATTTTCCACTCAGTGACCACTGCTGAGTTATCCAAATTTGCTGACATATTGAGTGCAGCATTTTAACAGTATTATTTTTTAGAATTTTAAATAGTTCAGTTGTAATTCCATCACCTCCACTAGCTTTGTATGTAGAAATATAGTTAAAGAACACAATGAGTATATTGCCAAGATTGCTCTCATTTTCTGATATAAAGAATGGTTAATATTTTTACTATGTCAAGATCTTTCACAAATGAATAAGAACACGAAATGAAAACCTTGATGGGAGGGCAAAGATTTGAATGAATAACAGAAAAAAATAAGGCAAATATCTAGTAAGTTCATGAACAGCTATTTTATAACTAATAATAAAATAAAGAGCTATAGGACTAATTATCCCCTATTCCATTTAATCAAATTTATGAAATTAAAATTATTAATAATAACTACTGTTGTGGATAGTCTGAGAAAACAGCTATTCTTCTACAAAGTTCAGGAGAATCTTTTTTTTAAATTGAAGTATAGTTGATTTAGGAGAAGGCAATGACATCCCACTCCAGTACTGTTGCCTAGAAAATCCCATGGATGGAGGAGCCTGGTAGGCTGCAGTCCATGGGGTCGCGGAGAGTCGGACACGACTGAGCAACTTCACTTTCACTTTCCACTTTCGTGCATTGGAGAAGGAAATGGCAACCCACTCCAGTGTTCTTGCCTGGAGAATCCCATGGACGGAGAAGCCTGGTAGGCTGCAGTCCATAGGGTTGCACAGAGTCGGACACGACTGAAGCGACTTAGCAGCAGCAGCAGCAGCATAGTTGATTTACAATATTGTGTTATTTTCAAGTGATTTAGCTTAATATGTGTGAATATATATGTACATATATATACATTCTTTAAAAATTATTTTCAATTACAGTTTATAATATATTGAATATAGTTCCCTGTGCTATACAGTAAATCCTTGGTTTTTATCTATTTTATATATGGTGGTATACATCTTTAATTTCCATACTCCCTCCCTCTCTTTCCTTTTGTAACCATGAATTTATTTTCTATATTTGTGAGTCTGTTTCTGTTTTATAAATAAAAGTTCATCGTGTATTTTTTAAGATTCCACATTTAATTCATGGCTTCCGCATTTAAGTCACGGCTTCCCTCAATGGCTCAGTGTTAGAGAATCACGTGCAATGCAGGAGATGCAGGAGATCCCTGGGTTGGGAAGATCCTCTGGAGGAGGAAATGGCAACCCATTCCAGTACTCTTGCCTGAAAAATCCCATGGACAGAGGAGCCTGGTGGGTTACAGTCCAAAGGGTTATAAAGAGTTGGACACAACTGAGCAACTGAGCACAGCGCCTAAGTGATATCATATGATATTTGTCTTTCTCTGCCTGACTCACTTAGCATGACAATCTATAGGTCCATCCGTCTTACTGCAAAAGGCATTATTTCATTCTTTTTAATGGTTGGGTAATATCCATTGTATATGTGTACTAAATCTTTATCCGTTCATCTGCTGATGGACATTTAGGTTGCTTCATGTGTTTTCTATTGTAAATAGTTACACTATGAACATTGGAGTGCATATATCTTTTCAAATTAGAGCTTTCATCTTTTCTGGATATATGCCCAGGAGTGGGATTGCTAGCTCATATGGTAACTATATTTTTAACTTTTTAAAGGAATCTTCATAGTGTTTTCCCTAGAGGCTGCACCAATTTACACTCCCACCAACAGTGTAGAATGGTTCTCTTTCCTCCACAACCTCTCCAACATTTATTACTTATAGACTTTTTGATGTGCAATGCCTTTTGGATAATGGCATAATATGCTTATTAAACAATATCTACCAAAACTGTAAATCTGTACATTGCTTGGTCTAGCAATTCTAATTCTTCAAAATTATTTTATAGACATATTTACTGCAGTATACAAAGAATTAACCTCATTAATTTATTGGCACTTAATTTATAATAAATAAATGAAGATACAGAAGTTCATCAATAGGAAATAGGTCAAATAAATATGTCTTTTCAATACTATGTAGCTTAAAAGTGATAAAAATGATATATATTGATAATAAATAATAATAATTGCTAACATTACTAACCACATATAATAGGTTAGAAATTTTTAAACTATCTTAGAATAATTATCTGGAGAAGGCAATGGCACCCCACTCCAATACTCTTGCCTGGAAAATCCCATGGACAGAGGAGCCTGGTAGGCTGCAGTCCATGGGGTCATGAAGAGTCGGACATGACTGAGCGGCTTCACTTTCACTTTTCACTTTCATGCACTGGAGAAGGAAATGGCAAGCACAATCCCAGGGGCGGGGGAGCCTGGTGGGCTGCCGTCTATGGGGTCGCACAGAGTCAGACACGACTGACGCGATTTAGCAGCAGCAGCAGAATAATTATCACAGTTGTATAAACTGAGACATAGTGAAGTAGAGGTAACTTACACAAAGTCACAAGGAGAACTTCAGTTTCAATTCAAGCTCTTAATCTGTACTAAACTAACCAAAAATGCTCAAGTTCTATAACATGGTGTATAGAGTTTGATTTATAAACATATATGTGCATATGTATATATTTATTTATACACATACACATAATAATAATACATACATACATATATTCATTTGTATACATTCATATGTATGTGTACATACATTCATAACATTTCAAATCCTGAAAGATGATACTGTGAAAGTGCTGCACTCAATACGCCAGCAAATTTGGAAAACTCAGCAGTGGTCACAGGACTAGAAAAAGGCAGTTTTCATTCCAGTCCCAAAGAAGGGCAATGCCAAAGAATGTTCAAACTACCACAAAATTGCACTCATCCCACACACTAGCAAAGTAATGCTCAAAATTCTCCAAGCTGGGCTTCGACAGTACATGAACCATGAACTTCCAGATGTTCAAGCTGGATTTGGAAAAGGCAGAAGAACCAGAGATCAAATTGCCAACATCCACTGGACCATCAAAAAAGCAAGAGAGTTCCAGAAAATATCTACTTTATTGACTACACCAAAGCCTTTGATGGTGTGGACCACAATAAACTGTGGAAAATTCTTAAAGAACTGGGAATACAAGACCACCTGACTGGCCTCCTGAGAAATCTGTACGCAGGTCAAGAAGCAACAGTTTATGGACTCTGTGGGAGAGGGAGAGGGTGGGAAGATTTGGGAGAATGGCATTGAAACATGTAAAATATCATGTATGAAATGAGATGCCAGTCCAGGTTTGATGCACGATACTGGATGCTTGGGGCTAGAGCACTGGGACGACCCAGAGGGATGGTATGGGGAGGGAGGAGGGAGGAGGGTTCAGGATGGGGAACACATGTATACCTGTGGCGGATTCATTTTGATATTTGGCAAAACTAATACAATTATGTAAAGTTTAAAAATAAAATAAAATTAAAAAAAAAAAAAACTGAACACGGAACAGACTGGTTCCAAATCAGGAAAGGAGTAAGTCAAGGCTGCTTATTTAACTTACATGCAGAGTACATTATGCAAAATGCCAGACTGGATGAAGTACAAGCTGGAATCAAGATTGCCAGGAGAAATATCAATAACCTCAGATATGCAGATGACACCACCCTTATGGCAGAAAGCGAAGAACTAAAGAGCCTCTTGATGAAAGTGAAAGAGGAGAGTGAAGAAGTTGACTTAAAAATCCTCAGGTTTCAGAAAACTTAAATCATGGCATCCAGTCCCATCACTTCATGGCAAGTAGATGGGAAAACAATGGAAACAGTGAGAGACTTTATTTTGGGGGGGTCGAAAATCACTGCAGATGGTGACTGCAGCCATGAAATTGAAAGCTCCTTGTTCCTTGGAAGAAAACTATGACCAACCTAGACAGCATATTAAAAAGCAGAGTCATTACTTTGCCAACAAAAGTCTGCCTAGTCATGGCTATGGTTTTTCCAGTAGTCATGTATGGACGTGAGAGTTGGACCATAAACAAAGCTGAGCACTAAAGAATTGATGCTTTTGAACTGTGGTATTGGAGAAGACTCTTGAGAGTCCCTTGGACGGCAAGGAGATACAACCAGTCCATCCTAAAGGAGATCAGTCCTGAATATTCATTGGAAGGACTGATGCTAAAGCTGAAACTCCAATACTTTGGCCACCTGATGCGAAGAACTGACTCATTTGAAGAGACCCTGAGCGGTAGCTAGCGGCGGAGGCCGGGCGGGAGGAGGAGGCAGGAGGGGAGAGAAAGAGGAGGTCGGCCGGCCGGTGCGCTCGGCTCGCCGCTCCTGGTCTCCCCACCGGCACTTTAAAAGAAAAAAAAAGAAAAGAAAAGAAAAGACCCTGATGCTAGGAAAGATCGAAGGCAGGAGGAGAAGGGGATGGCAGAGGATGAGATGGCTGGATGGCATCATTGGCTTGATGGACATGAGTTTGAGCAAGCTCCAGGAGTTGGTGATGGACAGGGAAGTCTGGTGTGCTGCAGTCCATGGGGTCACAAAGAGTCGGACATGACTGAGATACTGAACTGAACTGACATGCATTCATAAAATAGACACACACCAACACACACTGATATATATATATATATATATATATATAATCCTAATTTTGTTTAAAATACACAAGGCTATATATTTTTATATGTACAGAAAATCTTTTAAGGGGTAAACTGAATAGATACCATTTAATATTTTTCCCAGGAGAGTAGGGTTAGAACTTATACAATTCCCACTTTTTTTCTGCACCTTTGCCATTTCTTTATTAACTTGTACTACAACTGTGCATTGCTTTAATGTTTAAAAAATGCAAAGCTAGACAAAAAGCATATGAAGTTTTTATATCTAATCAAATTACATATCAAATGGAATTTGGAAAACCCTCAGAGGGAGTAACATTTTATTTTTCTTTTAAACAAATAAAATTTTTAGAAATTCTGTATCTTTGTAGGTAAGACAATCATGATGTGGTTTTTCTATTTTTGTTATCTTAGTGTTATGTATTGGCTGGCATTGCTGAAGTGCATTTGCAGTAGTCTGCATCAACTGTTAACTTGCTGGGATGAACTGTATGGACTGTCAGGGGATCATTATATACATGGGCAGGACCACACTACCTCAGTTGGCGCTAGAGGTAAAGAGCCTGCCTGCCAATGCAGGAGACATAGGAGACCCAGGTTCAATCCCTAGGTTTGGAAGATCCCCTTCAGGAGGGCATGGAAACCCACTTCAGTATTCTTGATTGGAGAAGCCCATGGACAGAGGAGCCTGGCGGGCTATGGTCCATAGGGTCTCAAAGAGTCGGACGTGACTGAAGTGACTTAGCACACAAATAGGATCACACTTCCTCATATCACAGCAACAGAAGGGAGTTTATTTTACCTTCCACCCCACTAAATTATTAGAGCTAATTTTGTAATTGATGAACAACACAAAGTTCAGATTATGTTTACTCAATTAGATTTTACCTACAAAACATACTATTGCAAAACAAATGAGATCGTGAAACTTAGAAAACAGTCACTGAGTTTTGATTTATAGTTTTTGGCTTTTTTTTCTTTATGAGCGTTTTAGACAAAAAAAAAAATACAAAAACCCTAATATTTGTTAAGTACGTTTTATCTATATTAAATAATTTGGTTTTTTGCAACAAACCTATATTGTAGAAATTATTCCCTATATATCCCCTAAATTAACACCTCATGGGAATGTTTAAAGATTGTATAAGTTGTAGTCTCCAAAGTTATAGTCTAGTCAGTTCAGTTCAGTTTGGTCACTCAGTCGTCTGACTCTTTGAGACCCCATGGACTGCAGCGTGCCAGGCCTCCCTGTCCGTTGCGAACTCCCAGAGTTGACTCAAACTCATGTCCATCAGTGATGCCAACCTATCATCTCATCCTCTGTCTTCCCCTTCTCCTCCTGCCTTCAATCTTTCCCAGCATCAGGGTCTTTTCAAATGAGTCAGCTCTTCGAATGAGGTGGCCAAAGTATTGGAGTTTCAGGTTCAGCATCAATCCTTCCAAAGAAATCCCAGGGCTGATCTCCTTCAGAATGGACTGGTTGGATCTCCTTGCAGTCCAAGGGACTCTCGGGAGTCTTCTCCAACGCCACAGTTCAAAAGCATCGATTCTTTGATTCTCAGGTTTCTTTATGGTCCAACTCTCACAACCATACATGACTACTGGAATAAACCTAGCTCTGACTAGACTAGTGAAAAGCTTTGACTTTTGACTAGTCTAATAAGAGATATTAATGGTGTTTAAGCAAAGATCTATTCAACTGCCCACTAAAACTTTATTATGTAGGCTTTCCTATTAACTTATTATTGTCTTTATTTTCATCTAATTCAGCGTAATTCATTTTATTTAAAATATGAGTTTGAGCTAAAAATTATACTAAGGCATTTATTCTTCATAAATTAATGAGCTAATTCATATAAAAGTTTCTAATTACTTGTATTCAAAGATCAAATCAACATTTCTGGATACTTTTTTTGAATAGCACGTTTTAGTTTCTAATTTTTAATATTGCCATTAAAATCAGCATTTCTCTTGTCATAATTTTCCATTAAAATTATATAAAACAAATATAAATGTTCAGCACAACTGGGTAATCTTATTTTTTTGCAGTTTTAAAATCTGAAATCCTCTACCCTGAGTAATATTTAGTTCTAATTTAAAATATGACTTTTAAAATGAAAATATATACATAGGCTTTTTTTTTTTTGCATTTTTAACTATAAACATAACATTCCCTTTTGGAAAAATTAAACCTATTTATAAGTGTTTTAGAGTATCATATCACTGTACAGTTTAAATTTGAGAGCCTGAAAATATTTTTTGTTAAGTTTACACTTTAAAGTATTTTTCTATTAAAAGTTATTTTTTAAACTGTATATTCAGTTTTAATATTTGAATAGATCATTTTAATTGATGAATCAATTAGTGTAATTTTTAAAGCATCTAATAAGTTAATCATTTTAATATTTTATTTTTAGATTAAAATATAAACAAATCCTGGGTAATGAGATTTTTATTTGATCAAATGTGCTACTTGGGTTCAGTGTAGCCTTTTAGTGTTAGTGACAACTATATCTGTTTGCACAAACAGCATCTCTGGGGAGTGAAGTTCTTTGTTCTGGTGGAGAGTAGCCCTGCTTACTGGCAAAGCCAGTACCTTCCTGCCCTATTATTGACCTCGACTTTGACCTGGCTAGACCACCCTCACAGGAATGGAGGGTAATAAAGTCCTCTGGCTGACTCAAGCCTGAGTTTAAGCTAAGCAGATATAATCAATCACCTAAAATTAACTGTTGTGGTTTTGTGATGTGGACATTTACTGGGGACAGAGCTGAGATCACCAAACACCATTCATTTAAGTTTTCAGGGCTGTCTCAGAGAAGGATCAAGGGTATTTTAACTAGTATTTCAGGAACTGTTTACCAGATTCAGAGTACAGAGATATGATCTTACAGGCAAAAAAAAGAAAAAAGGATGGACTTACTGACTTATAAACAAGGAGTTAAAAAGAGCTAAAATGCCTTCAGGAAATATTACTTTTCTTAATTTATCTCAAACTTTGATTGGGCTAAACTCATTAACAGCTCACATTTCTCTATTGATATGTCTTTGCTGGTCAAAATAGTTTGCTTCTTAAAATCAATTTTGGAATATTAGAAAAAGGATCGTACTGTGTTTAGATACTTTTCAGGATGTTATTCCAAAAGTCTTGCTTCTTCTCCCCCTACTCAGCTTTCCCAAAGTATTTTAGTGCTTCTAAAGATCAAGATTATCTTAACTGTTTGAAATGACCCTGTCTCCTAAATTCCAATTCCACTTTGACCTTTCCCCTTTTAACTTCACCCCCGGAATCCACACAATATTTAACAGAAAAAGGAAGAAGAAGAGGAAGAGCCTAACCAGGTAAAGCAGAGCTATGTGTAGCATTCTGATCTGTCCAGCAAGAAGCAGAGTTGTTTCTTGTACAGAGGTTTGGAACATCCTGTCAACTGGTTGTCACTGATAAATGTGTCTTCAGCCTTGGAGAATAAAAGTGAAATACCATTAGCCTATTTCTCTCTGACTGAAGTTCCACATGTTTCACTAGCAAATCATTTGGCTGGAGACCACGTGTTAATATATTTTAGTCTAATGTGTATACATCATTATTGGGACTGCATGTTCTTTCCCCTTGTCTAAACTAGATGGTAGGTCCTTAGAGATTGTGTCTTAGATGTTTTGTAGCACTTCCCACAAAACCTATTGTTAAACTGTGTACTGTGTAGTCATTGGGCTTCCCTGGTGGGTCAGATAGTAAAGAATCTGCCTGCAATGTAGGAGACCTGGGTTCGATCCCTGGATTGGGAAGATCCCCTGGAGCACAGCATGGCAACCCACTCCAGTGTTCTTGCCTGGAGATCCCCATGGACAGAAGAGCCTGACAGGCTACATTTGACATGTATGAATGAACTGATGAGATTTATTTATCTTGAACTATTACTCACAATAGTTTTATTCTTAAATAAAATCTCAGTTTTGGGGCTTCCCTGATTGCTCAGTGGTGAAAAATCTGCCTGTCAATGGCAGGGAACATGAGTTCAGTCTCTGGTACAGGAAGATACCAACAGGCACAGGAAAACTGAGCCCATGAGCCAAAACTACTGAGCCTACATGCCACAACTCTGAAGCCCTCATGCCTAGAGTCTGTACCCCACAACAAGAGAAGCCACTGCAATGAGAAGCCCATGCACTGCAGCTAGAGAAAGCCTGCACGCAGCAATAAAGACCCAGCACAGGCATAAATCAATCAATAAATTAAAAAAAAGAATCTGAGGTTTTACTTCCATGATTTGGAGGCACTTGAAAAGCTTCCTGGCATGGCACACTTTTAAATCAAATACTATACCATGATGAAGAGAGTAAATAATCTCTATGCTGATAATAGAAAATCATGATAAATTTCTGTAGAAAACACCCTTGAAAGTCCTGTTAAAAGATAATAAGAATCCTGACTCAGGAAAATCAGAAAATCAAACCAGTAATCGGCTCTTGGTTACAAGTTTATCAGAAGTTGTAAGAGAACCTTACCACATTGTTCCACAAAGAATGCATTGTTTCTCTGAGAGGGTGGAGGGCATGTCACTTCCCCAGCTTGATGGTCTGTATATAGAGCTTTCTTTAAGAGCCTGACTAAAATTTTCTCAGCCAACTGTTCATGGCATCTTTGAAGTAAATATAGTTATGAACAACCTCTCTAAAACCCTGAAACGTGCCTTTGCATGTCACTCGAAAGGACAACCGGGGTATGCCATCCTGTTATGCTCTCACTGGAGGTATAATCTCTTGCCTTAAGTAATCCTCACTCTCCTCATGAATAAATCCATTTCCAAACCCAATGTCCAGGGGGATTTAGATTGTAGGTGAATGAAAAAGAGAGAGAGAGGAAGAGTTTATTCCTCTACAGATTGCTAATTGGTTTGTACTTTCTAAGGTTGTTATAATTAAAATGAGAAGTTTATCAATTTAACTAGAGAAAAAAATTTCAAAGCATTTGATTTATACTTTATATTCATCAGTAAATCCACTTCATATGATATCTTTATCATGTATAGTATTTGTTTTTGTTGTTTAGTCACTAAGTCATGTCTGACTCTGAGGCTAACATTTAGCCTTGTCATTATTTATTTTTAAACAATATCTGAACTTTAGAATATATTTCATGACATAATTTTTTAAACTTTATTTATTTTAAGCTTTGCTGGTCTTCACTGTGGCATGCAGGCTTTCTCTACTTGCAGTGCAACGGCTTTTCGAGCACAGTCTCGAGAGGACACGGGCTCAGTAGTTGTGGCTCATAAACTCTCTAGCTGCACCTTGCAGGCTTAATTGCCCCTTGGCACATGGGAATCCATTCTTTGCATTGGAAAGTGAATTCTTAGCCACTAGACCACCAGGGAAGCCCCCCTCATGCTCTAATTTAATAAAATGGAAGAGCTGATTAAAATCAGAAGATTCTAATTAGTTTCCTGGTTTGGGACATGTCACAAAAAACTTTTGAGCATCATTAATTTCATTTTCAAAATATTTTAAGAGTAAAACCAACTAACACTGAGTCCTTTCAAAGATTCTCATTTCTAAAAGAAAAAAGAAAAATTCTCATTTTTATGGCCCAGATAAAAATCATCAAATAGGAGTATGGTGATAAAACCCAAAGTAGCCTTTAATAATTTTAATTCTGTTTCAGGCTGCTTTTTTATGCCCTAATGTTAATTTCTCATTGATTCATATGAATTAGACTGAAAAATCTGAAAAATATGTGATCCCCTCCTATAAATGCCAGCCTAGATGCTGCTGCTGCTGCTGCTGCTGCTAAGTCGCATTGGTCATGTTCAACTCTGTGCGACCCCATAGACAGCAGCCCACCAGGCTCCTCTGTCCCTGGGATTCTCCAGGCAAGAATACTTGAGTAGGTTGCCATTTGCTTCTCCTTGATAGTGATGAAATAAATACACCTACATATTAAATATGAAGATATTTTTTCTTTCACATAGTGTCTTTATTTAGAGCCCATTTTTTCTTATTTAGTCTTTTTCTCTTTAGTGTTTAAACAGTGTATGTTGCTTTCAAGAGGACATTCAGTTAAACCAGAGTCACTTCTGAGAAACAGCGTATAACATTTCCTTGACCTGTTTAACTGAAAATAAGGAGATCCGATCAGACCTGGTTGTTCTTTGGAAGGAATGATGCTAAAGCTGAAACTCCAGTACTTTGGCCACCTCATGCGAAGAGTTGACTCATTGGAAAAGACTCTGATGCTGGGAGGGATTGGGGGCAGCAGGAGAAGGGGACGACAGAGGATGAGATGGCTAGATGGCATCACTGACTCGATGGACGTGAGTCTGAGTGAACTCTGGAAGTTGGTGATGGACAGGGAGACCTGGCATGCTGCAATTCATGGGGTCGCAAAGAGTCAGACACGACTGAGCGACTGAACTGAACTGAACTGAACTGATACATATATATGTATATATATATGGAATGGAGTGTGCTAGCTCAGTTGTATCTGACTCTGCAGCCTTGTGGACTGTAGCCTGCCAGGCTCCTCTGTCCGTGGGATGTCCCAGGTAAGAATACTGGAGTGGATTGCCATGCCCTCCTCCAGAGGATCTTCCTGACCCAGGGATCAAACCCAGGTCTCTCACCTCTCTCCTGTATTGGCAGGCAGGTTTTTTACCATTAGTGCCACTTGGGAAGCCTATGCATATAAAGACTAATATTTAGACTACGTAAAGAACTCAAATTAAATGATAAAAAGACAGCTCAATAAAAATGAACCGAAGATTAGACCGCGTGTCCAAAAACTAAGGCCCACAGACCAAATATGGTGTGAAAACTGTTTTTGCATGACTCACAAACTAAGAATGTTTTTGAAATTTTGAAAAGATATTCAACATATTATATTTCAGATAGATGAAAAATTCAAACCACAGTGAGATAGTGGGCAACAACTAAATGACTAAAATTCAAACATTAAACAAGACTGCCAACACTAGTGGAACTGAACATCTTGTGCGCTGCTTGTGGTCATTTAAAATGGTACTTTGAAAAATACTTTTGTCAGTTTCTTATTATAAAATTTAAAAACTTAATGGTCCAGCAATTCACTTTTATTTGTTTACCAAAGAAATATAAAAACACGTCAAGAAAAAGATTTATACAGCAATATTTATGGTTATTGAAAGGAGACAAATTCTAAACACTATTTGATTTCACTTATACTAATTTCAAGAATAGGCAAACCTAACAACGGTGATAGAAACCATAACAGGGTGTGTGGAAGGGGCCCTAAAAGATTTCTGTGTCATGTGCATTTTTTACATATAGATTCAGGTGTTGATTATCCAAATGTGTTTACTAGTGAACGCCTGAATAGTATATTAAGATCTGTGCATTTTACTTTTTCAACTTTTACTTCATTAAAAAAAAAAGCTATTGGAATGAGATTATTGAAGTATATAGGAAAATCCAATATATCATAATGTATATGGCCGGATGATGACTTGACTTCAAGGCTAAATTAAGATATTTATTACATAGGTTTTTTAACAGGAAAGCAGCATGATTGGTTTTAGGAAGATGAGTTGAGCTGCAAGTGCTTAAAGGAAGAAGAAGATGTATCAGGGAGTGATGGAGAAGAGCAGAATGGCTGTACAATTCAAGGAATAGGTCTGTAGCACTTGGGATAAAGAATACAGATTGGCTCTTATCAGAATGAAATCTCTCGACAGGAAATACTAACATTTTACCCACAAATCAGGCAAATGATGAAAATATTGCCTTACTATTTGTTAAAAATTTCCTTGACATGTGTTAATCTAACCCGTAGGCTGTTAATCCTAAATTCAAATCTTGATATTTTATGGGTGGACAGACAAGTGTATGGATGGATGATTGAATGGATGAATTTATATAATCATTGCTTCTCTGGTTTATCAGTGCTTGCTGTACAAATTATTGATCCCTCTGAAACCCATTAGTCCTTTTAAAAAATATTTATATATTTATTTATTTATATATTTGGCTGTGTCAGATTTTATCTGTGACACTCAGGATCTTTTGTTGCAATGCCAGGGCTTCTCTCTAGATGTGGCACTCAGGCTCTCAAGTGTTGGCTGGCTCAGGAGTTGCTGCACTCAGACTTGGCTGTCCCAAGTCATGTGGTATCTTAGTTTCCAGACCAGGGATTGAACCCACATCCCCTGCATTGAAAGGTGAATTCTTAACCCCTAGACCACCAGGGAAGTCCCACATAATTCTTGATGTACCACTTTGCTAAAGATGGTGAAAAATTACCACTAAGTAATTCTGCAGAAAAAGAAAAAAAAAGTGCTGAATTTTGGGAAAATTCCACAATCTTATTCAGAAATAATTGTACTCTATCACCACCTTTGGATCAGAGATGAAACCTCTATCCTTTATAAGAATGCTTTTCAAATTACCAAAAAAAATTCATAAGTACCTTAAAGTGTCCTTAAATTAAAATTACTATATTGATCTAACTACCAAAATTATTATAAACTTTTAAATCTGCCACTTTCCTTAGTCTTTGTAAACTTGAAATTCCATTTAACCATCAAATAAATTTATTTTCATTGTTCATTATTTATTTCATTGTTGTGCTGCCTATTATGCCACAACTATGCACTATGATATTATACTTACAGAAGATGGACTTCTTATAGAGGTTTAAGATACACAACATAATATTTGCTTTAAAAAGCATGAAAAGCCAATTAGGTTTGTAACCTGTAAGTGCTTTGTCAAGTTTCAGAAGCACTGAAAGTGCTTTATGATTGATTAATAAAAGTAACTAGATTTAGTGTGTCCATTATTGGCTATCCAATAGCAGCAGGTAGGAACAAGGTGTAATTTGTACAGAAAACAGCTGAAAAGATTTTCCTTAACACTTTGGACACCCAGAAAAGTCACTTTCAGAGGTCCTGACTTGAGAGAGAAATTTTTTTGACTATTTTAAGTGTATGCATTTCAATGTGAGAATATATAAATGAGTAAATGCATAAATTATATTATCCGTTTTATTGCTTTTTACTATATTAATATAATTTTATTTATGCTTTCATAGAGCCAGACTCCTGCAGGATATTCTATAGTTGAGAGATCATTTCATACCACAGCTCCTTTACAGCATAACTTTTGTGTTGCGCTTAGTCATGTCTGACTCTCTGTGGCCCTAAAGGACTGTAGCTGGCCAAGCTCCTCTGTCTATGGAAATTTCCAGGCAAGTATACTAGAGCGACCTAGCAGAAGCAGAAGATATTAAGAAGAGGTGGCAAGAATACAGAGAAGAACTGTACAAAAAAGAACTTCACGACCAAGATAATCACGATGGTGTGATCACTCACCTAGAGCCAGACATCCTGGAATGTGAAGTCAAGTGGGCCTTAGAAAGCATCACTATGAATAAAGTTAGTGGAGGTGATGGAATTCCAGTGGAGCTATTTCAAATCCTGGAAGATGATGCTGTGAAAGTGCTGCACTCAATATGCCAGCAAATGTGGAAAACTCAGCAATGGCCACAGGACTGGAAAAGGTCAGTTTTCATTCCAATCCCAAAGAAAGGCAATGCCAAAGAATGCTCAAACTACCGCACAATTGCACTCATCTCACACGCTAGGAAAGTAATGCTCAAAATTCTCCAAGCCAGGCTTGAGTAATATGTGAACCGTGAACTTCTAGATGTTCAAGCTGGTTTTAGAAAAGGCAGAGAAACCAGAGATCAAATTACCAACATCCACTGGATCATCGAAAAAGCAAGAGAGAAAAAAAAAAAAAAAGAAAAAGCAAGAGAGTTCCAGAAAAACATCTATTTCTGCTTTATTGACTATGTCAAAGCCTTTGACTGTGTGGATCACAATAAACTGTGGAAAATTCTGAAAGAGATGCAAATACCAGACCACCTGACCCGCCTCTTGAGAAACCTATATGCAGGTCAGGAAGCAACAGTTAGAACTGGACATGGAACAACAGACTGGTTCCAAATAGGAAAAGGAGTACCTCAAGGCTGTATATTGTCACCCTGCTTATTTAACTTATATGCAGAGTACATCATGAGAAACGCTGGACTGGAAGAAACACAAGCTGGAATCAAGATTGCCGGGAGAAATATCAATCACCTCAGATATGCAGATGACATCACCCTTAGGGCAGAAAGTGAAGAGGAACTCAAAAGCCTCTTGATGAAAGTGAAAGAGGAGAGTGAAAAAGTTGGCTTAAAGCTCAACATTCAGAAAACGAAGATCATGGCATCCGGTCCCATCACTTTAAGGGAAATAAAAGGGGAAACAGTGGAAACAGTGTCAGACTTTATTTTTTTGGGCTCCAAAATCACTGCAGATAGTGATTACAGCCATGAAATTAAAAGACGCTTACTCCTTGGAAAGAAAGTTATGACCAACCTAAATAGCATATTAAAAAGTAGAGACATTACTTTACCAACAAAAGTCTGTCTAGTCAAGGCTATGCTTTTTCCAGTGGTCATGTATGGATGTGAGAGTTGGACTGTGAAGAAAGCTGAGTGCCAAAGAATTGATGCTTTTGAACTGTAGTGTTGGAGAAGACTCTTGAGAGTCCCTTGGACTACAAGGAGATCCAACCAGTCCATTCTAAAAGAGATCAGTCCTGGGTGTTCTTTGGAAGGACTGATGCTGAAGCTGAAACGCCAATACTTTGGCCACCTCATGCAAAGAATTCACTCATTGGAAAAACCCTGATTCTGGGAGGGGTTGGGGGCATGAGGAGAAGGGAACGACAGAGGAGGAGATGACTGGATGGCATCACCGACTCGGTGGACATGAGTTTGAGTGAACTTCAGGAGTTGGTGATGGACAGGGAGGCCTGGCATGGTGCAGTTGATGGGGTCACAAAGAGTCAGACATGACTGAGCGACTGAACTTAAGTGATACTAGAGCAGGTTGCCATTTCCTACCTCAGGGGATCTTCCTGACCCAGGGATTGACCCACATCTCTTGCGTCTCCTATGCTGGCAGGCAGATTCGTTACCTCTAGTGCCACCTAGGAAGCCCACAGCATATCTTAGGATATAGGTTTATTGGCTACGGAAAATTCTAAAGCAGGTGAACTCGTTTAGTACCAACCTCACTTTTCTTTTTTTTTTTTCCTTCTCTTAGGTACAATTGCCTTTGCCTCTGTGTAATTCATAGATATGTATTGAGTCTTTATGAAACATTCATATTTTGTAAACGTTTATCTCACCCTTCAAAATTTATGTCTCTTCTTCCCCATTCTTTTGGTGTTCTACTGTCTACTAGGTGAGATAGTAGTTCTTAAATTACCTAATAATATAAGCCAAAGATGATAGTGTACAATAGTGTTGCCATTGTTTCTAGCTCATGCATTTGTACTGTTGGCAACAGGAAACAATGCAGAATGTATCCCAAAGTTGAGAAATGACCCAGCTATTGAGTATAAGCAACGAGGCAACAACAAACACTGCAGTTGAAAATCAAAAGCCTAATGATAATGCTGACAAGAAAGGGAGAAAAATATGTTCTCATACTACAGATGGGCTGATTAAAATATTTCTTTCTAGCTGCTGCTGCTGCTGCTAAGTCGCTTCAGTCATGTCTGACTCTGTGCGACCCCATAGACGGCAGCCCAACAGGCTCCTCCATCCATGGGATTCTCCAGGCAAGAATACTGGAGTGGGGTGCCATTGCCTTCTCCGTCTTCTTTCTAGCAGATGGATTGATTAAAATATGCTCTCCTGTTCTAAAGAGATAAATTCACAAGCAACAATGTTTCCACTAGGTGGAAAGAAAGAAAATATTGAACTCAAATTGTTAGAAAAAGAACAAGTAAATTCTAAAGAAAATAGACACATCTAAAAAAAAAGTGGAGCCAGAAGATGAGGAGGAAGAAACCTAAATACTATACAAAACACATATTATAATGTAATATATTTTGTATGTATATGTACATATGATATATTGTATGTGTATGTATGTATATGCACACATATCTGCATGTTTTTGTGTCTCTATTTTAAAATCATAGGACAATAATAATGATTATACTAATAAATAGAATATGGACTTTTTAAAAAGTAATTTACTATGAGTCAGGAAATCCTAGATTTTCAAGGATGATTTGCTGCTGGGAAATATAATTAAATAATATTTGTATTATTTTTGGAACTTTTCTTTAAGCTTGACATTAAAAATTAAAAATGTGCAAAAAAAAAAAGAAAGAAAGAAACCACAGCAGAGACAAAAGAAAAAGTAAAAAAAATATATATATATAATAGGTAGGATCAATATACAAGAACAATTGATAATACAGTCAAATATCCTTAATTTTTTATGATAGAAAGTATAACTTATTTTTAACATTACATTTAATAGTAAACATCTAGTAAAATTTCGGAGAAGGCAATGGCACCCCACTCCAGTACTGTTGCCCAGAAAATCCCATGGATGGAGGAGCCTGGTGGACTGCAGTCCATGGGGTTGCTGGGAGTGGACATGACTGAGCGACTTCACTTTCACTTTCCACTTTCATGCATTGGAGAAGGAAATGGCAACCCACTCCAGTGTTCTTGCCTGGAGAATCCCAGGGATGGGGGAGCCTGGTGGGTTGTAGTCTCGGGTCACACAGAGTCGGACATGACTGAAGCAACTTAGTAGTAGTAGTAGTAGTAAAATTTTATTACTTGTGGCCCCTGGCTGAATGTTATGGCATCTGTGAACTGACTATTGACAAATAAAAGGAGAAAAAGGAATTCTTTTCCTTTACATACACTTCTTGTTACTTAGAAAATTGTCTTTTAAAAATAATCCATGTCACATTATACAAGTAAAGTATTACTGCTACCTTCCAAAGAAATATGAGATAACATAAAACTCCAAACCATATAGCAAATTGGTATTGCACAACCAGTGTACCTTGGCTTTGATATTTAAATACTTTCCTATTATAAGAATGAAAGAAAACATACCTTGTAATGATTATTGACATTGTGTATATCTTTATTAATAGAATGGGATAACTTAAGTTGGAAGATGTAAGAGAAAAAGATAAGGCTAAATTTGTCCATCCTTCACTTGCATTACTTAACATAGTGTATGAAGTCACTTCAGTCATATCTGACTCTTTGTGATACTATGGACTGTAGCCCACCAGGCTCCTCTGTTCATGGGCTTCTCCAGGCAAGAATAATGGAGTGGGTTGCCATGCCCTCCTCCAGGTGTCTCCTGCATTGGCAGGCGAGTACTTTACAACTAAACCTGAGGAAGCCTGGTGGCTCAGACGGTAAAGCGTCTGCCTATAATTCGGGAGACCTAGGTCCAATCCCTGGGTGGGGATGATCTCCTGGAGAAGGAAATGGCAACCCACTCTCCAGGCAAAAATACTGGAGTGAATTGCCATGCCCTCCTCCAGGTGTCTCCTGCACTGGCAGGAGTACTTTACCACTAAACCTAGAGGAAAGCAAATTTCCATTACTGCTTGTAAGACAAGTAAAAATTGGAAATCCGATAGAAAAATAAATTTAGCTCTATCCATGGGAAAATGTGGATTACTTTTATGGAAAAGAAGACTTTATTAATAAAGGCTGAATCAGGATTTATTCTATTAATCTCGTTCTGGAGTTTTGTGCAAGGTTATTTATTCACAAATTGAGTAAAAGAAGTAGCTTTGGACTGAAGAGTTATATCAGGTCCCCTTGAAATAATCTCTCTGGTTTGCTACTTAGAACAGAGTGAGTTCTATCATTTATCTCAGTATAGAACAGATAATTCAAAATGCAGGGGGTTAAAACCTCTGATATATAATCTCATGAATCTACCAGGACAACTAGGTGGTTCTGCTAAGACCCAGCTGGACTCACTGGCATCTCAACTGGTCTTTCTCATACTTCCAGTTGGCTGGCAGCTTAGCTAGGGCTTGGTCAGCCCTGAGGCAGTCTAAGATACCTGGGTCTGGCAGCAGTCCGGCTACTGTCTGGGGTGACCCAAGTAGCTGGACCATGGATCTCTCATTATCCAGCAAGCTAGTCAGAGCTTACTCACTTAGCAGCAGAGTTTGAAGAGCAAAAACAAAGGTCCCAATGGGTGAGTGCTTTTAAAATCTCTGTTTGCTTGAGTAATCCCCTTGGCCCAAACAAGTTTCATGGCTTATCTAGATTCAGAGGGTGAAAAGGTAGATTTTGTTTCTTTACGAGAGATGGGGAGAAATATAGATACTTTTACAATGGGTGACAATATCAAGACAATACCTCTGTCAAATGATGCCCTCTACTTCAGCATTTCTGGCATTCTTTGATATTTTGAAGTTTTATGGAGTCATTGATAGCAATTTCATTACTTATAGTAACTGCCATTTGCTAGTTTGTTCAGCTCTTCATTTTCTTTGGTTGTATATACACTTGCCAGGCTCCTCTATCCATGGAATTCTCCAGGCGGGAATACTGGAGTGGGTTGCCTTTTCCTTCCCCAGGGGATCTTCCCATAGCAGGGATCTAACCCACATCTCCTCCATTGGAGACAGATTCTTTACCATCTGAGCCACCAGGGAAGCCCATATACAAACGAGGTCAATCAAATTAAAAGTTCAATTCAGTATTATTTCATATTAGCATGTTATTTTCTTAACAAAAATAAGTCTGAAACTACTTTAAATTTGAAGCTTTTTTTTTTTTAGAACAAAGAAGTCATTCTTCAATAGGGAAGAATTTACTTAGGTTGGTTTATTTGGCAGATGTTTTTGACTATACAAGTAAGACCCATTTCAATCCCTTATACTTGACATTATAGACACCACTGATGCACTACAAGCTAGGTTGGCAAATCTTCTTTTCTTGAACTTTGAAAGCAGTGTACAGTATTGCTGACATAGTAAAGATGGAACAACAAAAGCATTATCAATTTAGTGGACAACAGAAATGTCACATAAGTAGAAACATCACAAAATTATTTTGAAGACTACATTTGCTCAAACAACCTTAAAACTGAACCTCGAATTTGAAGTCAATTTCCTATTACATGGCAGTGTGGTAGAACTTGCCAATGATTTTATCAGCCTGAGACAAAGAAGTAAACGTACAAATTTAACTCAGAGAAATGCACTGATGATTGACTTGTGATGGGAGAAAGTAGACATCCTTTATTCTGTGGGTTCTATATACCTTCCTTCTCAAAACTGTCCCATCCTTTGGTCTTCCTTCTCTATCACAGGGGTGAAGTGAAGTGAAGTCACTCAGTCGTGTCTGACTCTTTACGACCCGGTGGACGGTAGCCTACCAGGATCCTCAGTCCTTGGGATTTTCCAGGCAAGAATACTGGAGTGGGCTGCCATTTCTTTCTCCAATCACAGGGGTAGGGACTTCTACTCATGCTTGTCCTGGTAGTGTTTCTCTAGGACACGGTGATTAGTCCAGGGTGTTTTTATGGCCTGGGGATATAACAGGAGAAATTGAGAACTCAGAAGTCACAAAAGAGCTAGAGGGTAACCTTATTTAAATGCTAGATCCAGCTACACAAGTTCATCCCTTTAAACTTTTTAGTGGTGAGCTACAATTTTTTTTTTTTAATTTTAAGGTACATTGATTTGTATACAAAATAGCTTTGTACTAAAACCATTTTATTTTTGCATTAGAGTTATCAGCACTTATTGCCCTCTAATAACAAAAATCAAATAAAATGATTATTTTTTTATCAAAGAATTTTGAAAATTTTTGAATTTTAGTCATCAAAAATGTGTTTAACAACTCACCGTTATTTTTAGCAACATTAAAAAAATTAAGATAATAATTAAAAGGCCAAGCTATGAAACACAAGTGAAAATAGAAGTGAATATGTATCAAATACTTTTGGAAGATATAACATAGTCTGTTTAAAAGAATGGTGAACATATTTAGTAATGCAAAAATAAATACATCTATATGAATTAATCTGAACAAAAGGGAGATATATTCAACCAGTATTACAATATTGAATTAATAGCTAAATTATATAAATGATTAAATATATAATTTTTAAAGACCTTAAAATAATTCACTAAGAGCCTTAGATTAGTAAATGAATGACATACATTACACATGAAAAAATGTAACTAGCAAAAATGACCCCCGAAAAACATAAACTTCATTAGTAATTGAGGGAAGACAATAAAAGGAATCATGAGGTTTCAGCCACCCAATCAACATAAAAAGAAAAAGGGAGAATACCAGCTGTTACTTTCTTACATAGCCAATGACATTTTTAATATTTACAACATTTTGCAACATTTGACAATATGTTTCAAATACTAAAAATTTTATGTGCTTTATTTTTGTTATACCACCTCTGGGAATATAGTATGTGAATCTAATGTCAAATTAGGAAGAAGTACATTTAGAAAGTTGTTAACAAACATCTTTATAACACTAAAAAATGAAAAGCAATGTAAAAGTTCAAATGTGTAGGTCTGTTAAATTGTTATACATCCTCTAAATTTATAAGGGATACCTTATAAACTTTAAAAATGATGGTTTTGAAGAGCCTAATGCAATGAAAATTTTCTGGAATTTTCATTGGAAATGGAAAAGTGATATACAAATGATACATTGACTACATTTATAGCTCTGATATCAGTATAATTAAGCTCCTGTTAACATTCTTATTTAATAAGTAGCACCAAGGAATTCATCAGCTCTTTGAATATCCAGAATAATTTGAATCCAAGCCTTATACAGTATAAAAAGGGAGCTGAAATTGCATCAGATAACTTAATGAGGAAAAAATAGAGCATAAAAACTAGAAAAATACAGCGTAATATGCACGCTTTGGGGATGGAAAAATACTTGCCAAGCTTGAATGTGTTGAAACAAAGGCAAATATATTGTTCATTAAAAATAATAGATATTTAAACTCCTAATTATCAACTGAAAGCATGACTAAAATTAATAGCAAACATGACAATAGAAGACAAATTGGATAATACAATAAAATTTCTTGAGTACTAAAAATTGATAAGAAGACACCAAGATTCCAGCAAACACCAAAATAATTCACAAAATGAAATAAAAATAGTTAATGAACATATGAAATATATTAAGCTTGATAGTAAGGGGGAAAATCTTAAACTTAAAATGAAATACTTCCCTCTGTTTATCAAATCAGGAAAGATTTAACCAGTTAAATGTGCTACAGGGAAGGTAGAGTCAGATGAGCTCTCACAAAAGACTGAAAATTCTAACAATTGACATTACTTTTCTGAAAAGCAATTTGGCAAAATATAGAAAAACATTTATACTCTTCTGTCCAGTAACTTCATTTCTAAAAATCTAAAAAGTGAAAGTGAAAATGGCTCATTCTTGTATGACTCTTTGTGATTCCATGGACTGTATAGTCCATGGAATTCTCTAAGCCAGAAAACTGGAGTGGGTAGCTTTTCCCTTCTTCAGGGGATCTTCCCAACCCAAGGATTGAATCCAGGTCTCCTGCATTGCAGGCGTATTTTTTTTTACCAGCTGAGCCACAATGGAATCCCAAGAGTACTGGAGTGGGTAACCTATCCCTTCTCCAGGGGATCTTCCAACCCAGGAATCACCTGCATTGCAGGTGGGTTCTTTACCAACTGAGCTATCAGGAAAGCCCTCTGAAAATCTAAGCCAAGGTTAAAAACTTGGAGTGCTGTTAAAGATTCTGACACAACAATGCTTACTGTAGTAGCATTTAACATGAAAAATATGTGGTGGTCAACACATATTGTGAGTGAATGCTAATAGAAATTATTAATATAGTGTCCATATGATAGGACATTGGAAAGTCTTTAAAAACTTGTAAATTTTAAAAAAATAAACATTAAACCAGAAAAATAAGATAATTATTTAATATTCTTATCTGATAATTTAATTTTTAAAAATCTGTAGAAAATAACATTAAATGTTCAATATTTAAGCATTAAATGTCTAATGGTGATTTTCTCTGAATTTTGGTAAAAATTATTTCCTTTTCAGCAATTTTCCAGATATGCTATATCCATGCAAACAGTAACTGCTTTATGAGGGTGTATTTTTTTTTGCTTGTTAATATTGCATTAAAATTTTTTTAGTATGTTCATAGAGACGCGAGATGTTATTCAAATATGTTTTTGGTGCTATTATTATAGTCTATCATGTCTTCAAGCTACCACCATTTCTGCATTCCTGTTTTCTGAATTCTTAAATTTCAACTAAAAAAAAAGTGTACTTTATGACCAACCTAAACAGCATATTAAAGCAGAGTCATTACTTTATCAACAAAGGTCCGTCTCGTCAAGGCTATGGTTTTTCCAGTGGTCATGTATGGATGTTAGAACTGGACTATAAAGAAAGCTGAGTGCTGAAGAACTGATGCTTTTGAATTGTGGTGTTGGAGAAGACTCTTGAAAGTCCCTTGGACTGCAAGCAGATCCAACCAGTCCATCCTAAAGGAAATCAGTCCTGAATATTCATTGGAAGGACTGATGCTGAAGCTGAAACTCCAATACTTTGGCCACCTGATGTGAAGAACTGACTCATTGGAAAAGACCCTGATGCTGGGAAAGATTGAAGGCAGGAGGAAAAGGCGATGACAGGATGAGGTGGTTGGATGGCCTCACCGACTCAATGGACATGAGTTTGAATCAACTCTGGGAGTTGGTGATGGACAGGGAGGCCTAGCGTGCTGCAGTCCATGGGGTTGCGAAGAGTCGGACACGACTGAGCAACTGAACTGAACTGAACTGAGAGTGCAAATGACAATATTAGCTGAGCTTCAATTTTTTTTTTTTTTTTGTAGTTGGGCGGAAAATTCTTTTTTTTTAATTTTATTTAACTTTACAATATTGTATTGGTTTTGCCATATATCAAAATGAATCTGCCACAGGTATACATGTGTTCCCCATCCTGAACCCTCCTCCCTCCTCCCTCCCCATACCATCCCTCTGGGTCATCCCAGTGCACCAGCCCCAAGCATCCAGTATTGTGCATCAAACCTGGACTGGTGACTCATTTCATATATAATATATGTATTTCAATGCCATTCTCCCAAATCATCCCACCCTCTCCCTCTCCCACAGAGTCCAAAAGAATGAGCTATCTTGAGAAAGAAGAATGGAACTGGAGGAATCAACCTGCCTGACTTCAGGCTCTACTACAAAGCCACAGTCATCAAGACAGTATGGTACTGGCACAAAGACAGAAATATAGATCAATGGAACAAAATAGAAAGCCCAGAGATAAATCCACGCACATATGGACACCTTATCTTTGACAAAGGAGGCAAGAATATACAATGGATTAAAGACAATCTCTTTAACAAATGGTGCTGGGAAAACTGGTCAACCACTTGTAAAAGAATGAAACTAGAGCACTTTCTAACACCATACACAAAAATAAACTCAAAATGGATTAAAGATCTAAACGTAAGACCAGAAACTATACAACTCCTAGAGGAGAACATAGGCAAAACCCTCTCCGACATACATCACAGCAGGATCCTCTATGACCCACCTCCCAGAATATTGGAAATGAAAGCAAAAATAAACAAATGGGACTTAATTAAACTTAAAAGCTTCTGCAAAACAAAGGAAACTATAACCAAGGTGAAAAGATAGCCTTCAGAATGGGAGAAAATAATAGCAAATGAAGCAACTGACAAACAACTAATCTCAAAAATATACAAGCAACTCCTACAGCTCAATTCCAGAAAAATAAATGACCCAATCAAAAAATGGGCCAAAGAACTAAATAGACATTTCTCCAAAGAAGACATACAGATGAGCTTCAATTTTTGCATCATCTTCTTCCACTTTCGTGAAAAAAAAAAATCACTTGGAACAGCAGGAATACTGCCACAGGCGACAAGTGAAAATAGTCAAATCATATTATTGGCTTTTTATTCCATGAATATGGCTTTTAAAATCAAACATTACAAAGGCAACCCAATATAAGAAAGAAAGAAAGTGAAGTAGCTGAGCAGTGTCTGACTCTTTGCGACCCCATGGACTGTAGCCTACCAGGCTCCTCCATCCATGGGATTTTCCAGGTAAGAATACTGGAGTGGGTTGCCATTTCCTTCTCCATAAACTTCCTCTTTTTTTCTCTTGATACTATGCCAAAAGGAAAGAAACAAGGAGATTCAGACAGTGCTCAATCAGAATAAACAGTTTATTCAAAAAGGATGCTATGTTTTGCACCAAATATTACTGTCATTGCAGGTACCTGGGCAAGCAATATATTGATTGTAGATGGTAGAAAATACATTACATTGCTTCCAAATGGGTGGTAACCATGCTCTCTAGTAAAATAAATATCTGTGGCAAATGACACATACCTATTTAATGACACTTTGAGTTCATGTGAAGTTTGGCAGTGTAATAAAAGTCTTATCTCTTGCTTTCACTGTTATTGCACAGATTTAAACTGCTGTCTCAGAGGCAGTTTTACTATCTTTTTCAATCTAGCCCATAAAAGTGAGACTTGATTTGCTTAGCATGAGAACAGATCAATAAAAGCTCAGTTATACAGCAGATTAGATCACTAACTTGGAGATCAAAGATGTTAAATACAACTTGTATAGAAAAACTAGATCAAAAGTTGAGCTCAGACACACGGTACATATTTGCAGAACTCAAAATAGCTTTTCCACTATTCCAACAATTTACCTTAAGTCTTGTCACGGTCATTGTATGTTGAAGTAGCTTACACATGGCTGACAATATTTCAAATATACATAGTATATGCATATTTTAAAGTCCTTTTGTACTAATTTTTTCAATTCTTCCTCTAAAATAAATGCTGAAAGGTGTTCACCAAGGCACTAAGTTCATTTTAAAAACTATTTATTATTAATATTAAAATGTTAGGATAGATTTTTTTATACGGAAAACAAAATGCATTATTGAAATTCAGGTCATTACTTCTAATATTATCTTCAAATTTTTATTTTGTAGCAAGTCTATACAAAATTTTTGTTAAAATAAAGAAACATCTGTAATCCCAGTTGTAAATTTGTTGAATTGATCTATCAAATATTTGTACAATTGCTTAAATAATTTAAAAAATTGAGTACTGGCTCTCACCTTGCCCTTCTCTCTCTCCTGCTTTTGACTCCACTGAGAACATGTATAGGTTCAAGTGTGATATATTCCTTTATAGGCTTTTTATCACATATGGGGAAAAGAAATAAAATCACTAAAACAAGGCAAAATAATCACCACCACCACCACCACCACAACAAAGTCCTCCAGTTATAGCCTCCCTATGTGAAAGTGTAATGTTATTAGACATTTTCACTCTGGCATATTCATAGCCTTTTAGCTTAAACTCCATGATACAAGCTCATTCAAATGAACCCTTATAGTTTCGCTCATGGACCCCATTTCCCCACTCTGCTTTTACACTTTGAGCATTTCCTGATTCCATCTTTTCTTCAGCTTTGCAGCACAACTAGAATTCTGCAATTCATGGCAAAAGAGGCCTGATAGCCCCCGAAATGTCACTTGGTCTTAATTCATATGTTGTCAATTCTCCACTATCTTTTTAAACACCCATTTGGCATCTTGATATGCTGTTCTTTCCAGTGTTTCTCCTGAAGATATGTCCCCAGAATGCGACATTGAGGGTGGAGTACAAAGAAGCAAATAAGAAAACAAATATTACCCATAATCACGTATGCCCAAATTAAGTTCTTAACATAACATTGCATATCTTTTCATACTTTGTTTTTGTATATAATTTCTTCTTAAAAATCACAGTGCACATTTTTCTCATTTAAATAAATAGACAAGATATTTAATACATAATATATATTATGCATATATATGAAAGTTGTTTATAAATGTTAATAAACACACACAGGTATTTTAACATTGTCAAATGTATACTGTTCTTTTAAAAAATTGTCAATAAGGAAAATAACTCGTAAATTACTATGAATATTCACTACTCAAATGAAAGCCTTTTTGTTTTTCACAAAAACTTGCCAACAACCTATGTCCAAAAATATTTAAACCCTAATCATTCTAACCAATTTGTTATTACTAATAAAAAATAATTCTTTTAAACTATGAAAATTTTAATTACTGTAGTTTTAGAAAACAAATGTCAAAATTTAAGAAATAAATTAAAAAGTGAAATTTTAAGTTGTAATAGGCTACTCTATGCTATGAAATTAAAAGACGCTTGCTCCTTGGAAGAAATGCTATGACCAACCTAGATAGCATATTAAAAAGCAGTGACATTACTTTGCCAACAAAGGTCTGTCTAGTCAAAGCTATGGTTTTTCCCGTAGTCATGTATGGATGTTAAAGTTGGACCATAAAGAAAGCTGAGCACTGAAGAATTGATGCTTTTGAACTGTGGTGTTGGAGAAGACTCCTGAGAGTCCCTTGGACTGCAAGGAGATCCAACCAGTCTATCCTAAAGGAAATCAGTTCTGAATATTCATTGGAAGGACTGATGCTAAAACTTGAAACTCCAATTCTTTGGCCACCTGAGGCAAAGAACTGACTCATTTGAAAAGACCCTGATACTGGGAAAGATTGAAGGCCAGAGAAGGGGATGACAGAGGATGGGATGGTTGGTTGACATCACTGACTTGATGGGCATGAGTTTGAGCAAGCTCCAGGAGTTGGAGATGGACAGGGAAGCCTGGTTTGCTGCAGTCCATGGGGTCTCAAAGAGTTGGACACAACTGAGAGACTGAATTGAACTGAACTCTATGGTATATTTGTAGCACTTTAATTCTATATGGCCTTTGGAGGTTGGAAGCATATTGATAATATTCATCCAGTTGAGAACTTAACCAAACATCTGATACCAGTGTATTATGACTTAATTTTGTTCATTTTATGTATTAAGCTAATAATTGTTTATACTAGAATTAACTTAAAAAAATACCTTAAGTATTTTGATGTAAATTATGTAGGTGTTTTTATGTAAATCACATAGCCTGGTGCTATTGCTTTTGCACATAGATTTCATAAATCTGGGAGACTTCTTGAGAAAATAATCATACAGAAATGTGAAGAATTTATCATTGTGATAATTACTTTAAAAAATTCTAGGTTTTTGTTTAGTTCTCAAAGAAATTTGACTTTAAAATCACCATTGCTTATCCATTCATCTGCTGATGGACATCTAGGTTGCTTCCATGTCCTGGCTATTATAAACAGTGCTGCGATGAACATTGGGGTACACGTGTCTCTTTCAATTCTGGTTTCCTCGGTGTGTATGCCCAGCAGTAGGATTGCTGGGTTGTATGGCAGTTCTAGTTCCAGTTTTTTAAGGAATCTCCACACTGTTCTCCATAGTGGCTGTACTAGTTTGCATTCCCACCAACAGTGTAAGAGGGTTCCCTTTTCTCCAAACCCTCTCCAGCATTTATTATTTGTAAACTTTTGGATCGCAGCCATTCTGACTGGCGTGAAATGGTACCTCATTGTGGTTTTGATTTGCATTTCTCTGATAATGAGTGATGTTGAGCATCTTTTCATGTGTTTGTTAGCCATCTGTATGTCTTCTTTGGAGAAATGTCTATTTAGTTCTTTGGCCCATTTTTTGATTGGGTCATTTATTTTTCTGGAATTGAGCTGCAGAAGTTGCTTGTATATTTTTGAGATTAGTTGTTTGTCAGTTGCTTCATTTGCTATTATTTTCTCCCACTCTGAAGGCTGTCTTTTCACCTTGTTTATAGTTTCTTTTGTTGTGCAGAAGCTTTTAATTTTAATTAGATACCATTTGTTTATTTTTACTTTTATTTCCAATATTCTGGGAGGTGGGTCATAGAGGATCCTGCAGATGAATGGATAAGAAAACGGTGGTACATATACACAATGGAGTATTACTCAGCCGTTAAAAAGAATACATTTGAATCACTTCTAATGAGGTGGATGAAACTGGAGCCTATTATACAGAGTGAAGTAAGCCAGAAAGAAAAACACCAATACAGTATACTAACGCATATATATGGAATTTAGAAAGATGGTAACGACAACCCTGTATGAGAGACAGCAAAAGAGACACAGATGTATAGAACAGTCTTTTGGACTCTGTGGGAGAGGGAGGGGGGCGATGGTTTGGGAGAATGGCATTAAAACATGTATAATATCATATAAGAAATGAATCGCCAGTCCAGGTTCGATGCAGGATACAGGAAGCTTGGGGCTGGTGCACTGGGATGACCCAGAGGGATGGTATAGGGAGGGAGGTGGGAGAGGGGTTCAGGATGGGGAACACGTGTACACCCGTGGCGGATGCATGTTGATGTATGGCAAAACTGATACAGTATTGTAAAGTAAAAAAATAAAAATAAAAAAAAAAATTGCTGTTGCTGCTAAGTCGCTTCAGTCTTGTCCAACTCTGTGCAACCCCATAGACAGCAGCCCACCAGGCTCCCCCATCCCTGGGATTCTCCAGGCAAGAACACTGGAGTGGGTTACCATTTCCTTCTCCAATGCATGAAAATGAAAAGTGAAAGTGAAGTTGCTCAGTCGTGGCCGACTCTAGAAACCCCCATGGACTGCAGCCTACCAGGCTTCTCTGTCCATGGGATTTTCCAGGCAAGAGTACTGGAGTGGGGTGCCATTGCCTTCTCTGAAAATCATCATTAGATGATTTTAAATCTTTGTAATTTATATTTTGTGTTTCTAATATTTGCATTAAAATATGAGGTCCACTGAATATTCATTATTTCAATAAAATCAGCCTTCTAACTGAGGAGATATATCCCTCAGAAAAAGAAACACAATACTAGTGGGAAGAAGCATTCAAAATGAGTCTGTTTTTCTCTTATGTAAACCAAGTATTATTGGCTAATCCTGGAACAGATTCTGACAAATGGTGGTCATACCAAATTGTGGTTGTTTCACACATAACTTTCAAAGTAAATGTTACCACAAAGATGATATATGAAATGCTAAGAATTGTTAGTCATATTTTCATTATTTCTTTTAAATCTTAAACTCTTCTCCTAAGGCAAATACTGTTAAGGATATAATCAAAATCTCTTTCCTTTAACCGTATTTATAGTATTTTCCTTTTTTTCTATGACTATGACTTGGTGGCAATGTTGTCCATGAAATAGTCAGTTTGATAATATAATTAATATCTCTACTTGTATGCTTATTAATAATCCTGATTTTTATTATTTAATATTTTGAGGGAGATTTATAACTGAATGCCTAGATACATACATTGATTTTATGATGTAAAATTTTTACATTTTACTTTTATGATTTTATGATGTTTATAAGTTAGAGATGCTAGTCTTTTCTCTTTCACTAATGATTGACATGAACATGATGAATATATTTCCTGGCACAATCTATCTTTCTGGATCTAAAGGCATTTCAGAGGTAGTAGAGGGTGGTCACCTTGATGTGATTGCAGAAGGAAGACATTTTCACAGAAGGATTGATTGTGAAGAATAAAGTAGTCAGGAACAAATGCAATATGCAAAGATTGTGAAAGACTTTGTTTTATAAGAAAAATCAGAGTTGAATTCTGGTTTTGATGTTCTGCATCTTCTTTACTAACAGTGCGTGCCAAGTAGTTTTGAAAATTCTCCTCAGTGTGAAATTAGACTAAGAAAAATAAATGACACAAATTTATATTATATTAGAACTATTTCAGTATTTACTTTAAAAGGCAAGTGAAAGGTAAAGTAAATAAGCAGCTAAACTCATTCAGGAGGAAAGACATCTTTGCTTTAATTATCTGAATATTTCATTACCTAATAAGGATTTATATTTTCTTCCTCTTTTTTCTTAGTTTGGTGTAATTATAGTTACACATGGATTCTAGTTATTATGATATTCAAGAGTGTGAAATACAAGACTATATAAAATTTCTTCCTCTGGAAATTCCACATCTAACTCTGAAAGAAAACATTACTATGCTCTTCTCTCAAACAAATTAGGTAAGGATACTGTGCAATCTGAACTTGAAAGGCTCATTTACCATAATTAAATAAAATTTACTATTAACTTAAAATATTCATGACAACCCATGTTGCAAATATTGTCCATTCTCCATTATACCTCTATACCAATTTGAGATGAACATACTTTTGTTTTTGTGGATAGATAAGTGACATATAATCAAAATGGAAAATTAAGTAATTATATCCTGCATTTCTTTTAATGTTAGAGTGAATAGGAATAGCATCTCCAAGACAGGTCAAATGATGGCCAGAAAGAACAGTCTCTTTGTGTTTTGTTTTTCTACATCAACTAGCTATTTCACAACTATGATGAATCCAATTATTTCAATTTTGTCTTTGTTCAAATTGGTCAAATAAAGTATTCTACCATATTTTATTCCTATAGCTTTGACTGCCATGTGTAAATACAATGTTGAATCAAATTTTCTAGGTACAAATTTTCTGCTCCAATTTTAAAGGTATATCCATGTTTTGTAGGTGAATCCTAACACAAAGGGCATGAGCAAAATATCAAACTAATTAACATTTTATTAATTGTTCATAATTTTTATAAGAAGAGTCTTCCTTAATGAACATGTGATTTGTCTTAAATTATTACAAACTATTTCTGTAATTTAAAAACATCCAAAAAATAATAAAAAGCATTCACACATTAATCCACCATTTAGAATCAGCACTGACTTGTTCAGTCACAAAGTCGTGTCTGACTCTTTGCTACCCTATGAACAGCAGCATGTCAGGCTTCCTTGTCTTTTACCATCTCGTGGAGTTTACTCAAACTCACGTTCATTGAGTTGGTGATACCATCCAACTATCTCATCCTCTGCTGCCCGCTTCTTCTCCTGCCCTCAGTCTTTCCCAGAGTTAGCATCTTTTCCAGCGACTCAGCTCTTTGCATCAGGTGGCCAATATATTGGAGCTTCAGCTTCAACATCAGTCCTTCCTATGAACATTCATGTTCCTAGTCTCTGGTGGGCTGCCATCTACAGGGTCGCACGGAGTCAGACATGACTGAAGCGACTTAGCAGCAGCAGCATGATTATTTCCAGTTTTGACATTGTGTATGCTAGTACATTGGAACTCATTCCCATGTGTGTTTCATTCTTCAACCAGTCTTAAGTTTTTCATTTTAAAAATTATGAGGAATAAGAATCAGGAGCTTAAGTCTAGAGGTTAAGAGAAACATTAGGCAAAGCAAATATCCTTGGAACACTTAATGGAAGATGGAGGAAAGAAAGTCTGGGCTTTCAGTGTCTGTTTTAAGGTTCTCTGTAAGAAGGAAGGGAAGCACCAGTTGTATAAACAAAGGTAAACCCTGGGCTTGAGGGAATGGGGTTTAGTAATGGAAACCACCAACGACTGTGCCTGATTCTCTCACTCCATCTCAAACATTTAAGTCACTCTGCGTTCTGGGGCCCTAGTGGGAAATGGTAATCAAGATAAGCAGGTCGCAAGCAGGTGTCCAGAAATTAAAAAAAAAATTGTTTTTTAAAAAGCAGAAAAACGAGTGAATACTCCCCCTAGCAGTAGTAACAAAAACAAGGCAAACACATTCACAGGGTCTCTTTGGCTTGTGGAGAGGAAGAACCTGAAGAGAAAGGGAAGTAAAAACAGTCACGCACTGATTAGTCCTAAACTCAGTTTTGTAAATATGCTGGTGGCAATTAGTCCTAAACTCAGTTTTGTAAATATGCTGGTGGAATACTTAAAGTGTGATCTTCTTTTATTTTTCTAATGTAAAACTATGGCTTAAAAATGTTTTTTCCTATATTTTTTACAGCTCTGTTTTTTCTTACAATGTCTTAAGTTTTTAACCACAAACATTGTTTTCTTTACTAAGTTTCTCTGGGAAGTGGATGAAGGAAAGGAGAGGTGGCAGGTAGGTGAGTAGCAATAAAAACTATGTTTTACTGTAATCTAAACTTAAGTGTTCTTAGTTTTTTGAAGCTCTGAAGTGTTTATATACAAAATTATTGGGAAAAGAAAAGAAAAATACATAGAATTTCTATATTCTCCTTTATGTTAGCTCCTTAAACATGCAATTTTTACAGTAAATTTTAGACTGTATTTGTAATATAACTGACTTTAGCTTTTAGCATTAGCTCCATGTTACTGTCTGCAAATGTTTTTCAAGTGACAGCATACATTGGTTACACTGGTAATGTCTTTGTATTTCTATAGTCTGTGACATCTATTTTCATCTTTTGTTTTGTTTTGCTTTTTGCATTTCTGTATAGTTGCTTCCTTTAATCTTAGCTGTGGTTTTTTGACCATACTCACTTTTTATGGTCTGTTTATTACTGACTGAATCTTTGAAATCCTCTTGCTAGAATTTTGCTACTGTAAGCTAAATGCTACATTAAGTAACTTTCACAAACTTTAATAAAATTCTCACTTATAGCACAGTCAATGCAGATCACTAGGAGTGGGGGTGGGGGGGTTGGGTGGGAGGGAGTTCATTCTTTGCATTATACAGTTGGGCAGAAACAACTCTTTCCATGTGGTGCCTCTGTCATCTCTAAAAAATGTCATGGATATTCACTGAGCCTTGTGCTTCAGAACCTTAGATGAGGAGAGAGAATAAGAATCTTAATCATATAAACTGAAATGATACCCATCACTACCCAAATCCTGTTAACATGGAGTAGCCATTTGGATTCTCTTAAACTCCAGGGCAACTGAGAAATGTAGTCAGGTCACATACCCAGAGGAAAAGTAGATGCTGGTGAGCATTTCCATAATCTGCCAAAACTATAGTCCTGATCATTTCTTTTGTCTATTCAGTTCAGTTCAGTCGCTCAGTCGTGTCCAACTCTTTGCGACCCCATGAATCGCAGCACGTCAGGCCTCCCTGTCCAACACTAACTCCCAGAGTTTACTCACACTTACATCCATCGAGTCAGTGATGCCATTCAAGCCATCTCATCCTTTGTCCTCCCCTTCTGCTACTGCCCCCAATCCCTCCCAGCATCAGAGTCTTTTCCAATGAGTCAATTCTTAGCATGAGGTGGCCAAAGGACTGGAGTTTCAGCTTCAGCATCATTCCTTCCAAAGAAATCCCAGGGCTGATCTCCTTCAGAATGGACTGGTTGGATCTCCTTGCAGTCCAAGGGACTCTCAAGAGTCCTCTCCAACACCACACTTCAAAAGCATCAATTCTTCAGTGCTCAGCCTTCTTCACAGTCCAACTCTCACATCCATGCATGACCACTGGAAAAACCATAGCCTTGACTAGATGGACCTTTGTTGGTAAAGTAATGTTTCTGCTTTAGAATATGCTATCTAGTTTGGTCATAACTTTCCTTCCAAGGAGTAAGCATCTTTTAATTTCATGGCTGTAGTCACCATCAGCAATGATTTTGGAGCCCAGAAAAATAAAGTCTGACACTGTTTGCACTGTTTCCCCATCTATTTCCCATGAAGTGATGGGACCGGATGCCATGATCTTCGTTTTCTGAATGTTGAGCTTTAAGCCAACTTTTTCACTCTCCACTTTCACTTTCATCAAGAGGCTTTTGAATTCCTCTTCACTTTCTGCCATAAGGGTGGTGTCATCTGCATATCTGAGGTTATTGATAATTCTCCTGGCAATCTTGATTCCAGCTTGTGTTTCTTCCAGTCCAGCGTTTCTCATGATGTACTCTGCATATAGGTTAAATAAACAGGGTGACAATATACAGCCTTGACGTACTCCTTTTCCTATTTGGAACCAGTCTGTTGTTCCATTTCCAATTCTAACTGTTGCTTCCTGACCTGCATACAAATTTCTCAAGAGGCAGGTCAGGTGGTCTGGTATTCCCATCTCTTTCAGAATTGTCCACAGTTTATTGTGATCCACACAGTCAAAGGCTTTGGCATAGTTAATAAAGCAGAAATAGATGTTTTTCTGCAACTCTCTTGCTTTTTCCATGATCCAGCAGATGTTGGCAATTTGATCTCTGGTTCCTCTGCCTTTTCTAAAACCAGCTTAAACATCAGGAAGTTCACGGTTCACATATTGCTGAAGCCTGGCTTGGAGAATTTTGAGCATTACTTTACTAGCATGTGAGATGAGTGCAGTTGTGCGGTAGTTTGAGCATCCTTTGGCATTGCCTTTCTTTGGGATTGGAATGAAAACTGACCTTTTCCAATCCTGTGGCCACTGCTGAGTTTTCCAAATGTGCTGGCATATTGACTGCAGCACTTTCACATCATCATTTTTCAGAATTTGAAATAGCTCCACTGGAATTCCATCACCTCCACTAGCTTTGTTCATAGTGATGCTTTCTAAGGCCCAATTGACTTTTCATTCCAGAATGTCTGGCTTTAGGTGAGTGATCACACCATCGTGATTATCTGGGTCATGAAGATCTTTTTTGTACAGTTCTTCTGTGTATTCCTGCCATCTCTTCTTAATATCTTCTGCTTCTGTTAGGTCCATACCATTTCTGTCCTTTATCGCGACCATCTTTGCATGAAATGTTCCCTTGGTATCTCTAATTTTCTTGAAGAGATCTCTAGTCTTTCCCATTCTGTTGTTTTCCTCTATTTCTTTGCATTGATCGCTGAAGAAGGCTTTCGTATCTCTTCTTGCTATTCTTTGGAACTCTGCATTCAGATGCTTATATCTTTCCTTTTCTCCTTTGCTTTTTGCTTCTCTTCTTTCTCAGCTATTTGTAAGGCCTCCCCAGACAGCAATTTTGCTTTTTTGCATTTCTTTTCCATGGGGATGGTCTTGATCCCTGTCTCCTGTACAATGTCACGAATTTCTGTCCATAGTTCATCAAGCACTGTATCAGATCTAGGCCCTTAAATCTATTACTCACTTCCACTGTATAATCATTAGGGATTTGATTTAAGTCATACCTGAATGGTCTAGTGGTTTTCCCTACTTTCTTCAATTTCAGTCTGAATTTGGCAATAAGGAGTTCATGATCTGAGCCACAGTCAGCTCCTGGTCTTGTTTTTGTTGACTGTATAGAGCTTTTCCATCTTTGGCTGCAAAGAATATAATCAATCTGATTTTGGTGTTGACCATCTGGTGATGTCCATATGTAGAGTCTTCTCTTGTGTTGTTGGAAGTGGGTGTTTGCTATGACCAGTGCATTTTCTTGCAAAATTCTATTAGCCTTTGCCCTGCTTCATTCTGTATTCCAAGGCCAAATTTGCCTGTTACTCCAGGTGTTTCTTGACTTCCTACTTTTGCATTCCAGTCCCCTATAATGAAAAGGACATCTTTTTTGGGGTGTTAGTTCTAAAAGGTCTTGTAGGTCTTCATAGAACTGTTCAATTTCAGCTTCTTCAGCGTTACTGGTTGGGGCATAGACTTGGATTACTGTGATATTGAATGGTTTGCCTTGGAAACGAACAGAGATCATTCTGTCGTTTTTGAGTTTGCATCCAAGTACTGCATTTCGGACTCTTTTGTTGACCATGATGGCTACTCCATTTCTTCTGAGGGATTCCTGCCCACAGTAGTAGATATAATGGTCATCTGAGTTAAATTCACCCATTCCAGTCCATTTGAGTTCACTGATTCCTAGAATGTCGACATTCACTCTTGCCATCTCTCGTTTGACCACTTCCAATTTGCCTTGATTCATGGACCTGACATTCCAGGTTCCTATGCAATATTGCTCTTTACAGCATCGGACCTTGCTTCTATCACCAGTCACATCCACAGCTGGGTACTGTTTTTGCTTTGGATCCATCCCTTCTTTCTTTCTGGAGTTATTTCTCCACCAATCTCCAGTAGCATATTGGGTACCTACTGACCTGGGGAGTTCCTCTTTCAGTATCCTATCATTTTGCCTTTTTGTACTGTTCATGGGGTTCACAAGGCAAAAATACTGAAGTGGTTTGCCAATCCCTTGTCCAGTGGACCACATTCTGTCAGATCTCTCCACCATGAGAGATATACTCAACATATACTTCAGTATCATGAAGTTGCCCAACCTATGCATCTTTAGGAAGCTATAAATAAATAGAATTGTGCCAGTTTATTTAGATTTTAGTATTTTTATTCTATAGGGACCATTGTAACATTTTTTGGCAATTATAATTCTAATTAAGACTCTATCCCATTATAATATGTTCCACATTCTTTGCCACAAGTAATATTATCCAAGAACTTTCTCTTTCAGTAATAATTTAATTACTCAGATTTCAAATATGTATTACATGATTCTAATTCTTTTTTGAGAAGGAGGATGAATAATAGAATTATATTTGATTTTTGTTAAAGAGAATGCCTTTAGAACTTTCAATTATATCTTTAAAAAGTCAAGGTATTACCCTTAAGCTCTTATTTGTTTTTTCAAAAAGAACAAAATCACTTTAAAATTTGAAAAGTAATATTTTTATTCCCTATACTGACAATGAAAATCAAAAAGAAAAAAAAAAAAACAAAAACAGGAGATAATACTCTACATTTCTTAATATGGATTGCTTTTAACCTAATGTAGGTCTTCTACATTTTAGACCTAGAGTATAAGCTTATTGCCTCATTATACAGCAAAGCTAAACTGAACTAGAGAAAAGAATTGAGTTAGTGTAATAAAAGAGTCTATAGGCTTAGATTTTAATCTAGCTTATGAAAAAATGACAGAATGTGTGAGGTCATGTTGAATAGAAATCAGAGTAGGCAGACAGAAACTTGGGCTTAGCAAGAATGTTGTGAACATCTCAGACAGTTTCCAGAAAAAAACATAAGAGATATGTGTAAGATTTTGGACTGCAAGATAAAGATCAAAATAGCAAACTGAATAACAAACCAGTAACTTTATTTAGCTAAAAATTAAATATCGAAAGATCACTTTTGAATAAACTGTAAATTGACTGAAAAATGATAATGTGGTTGGTACATATGGAAGTTAAAATGTGGGTGAAATTAATATTTACAGAGCCAAGTTTTCATAAGTGAATTCACAATTAGCCATGAGATATTAAACTAGTGACTGTGTTAAATCATACCAAATGTGATATTTTATAAATGCAGGAAATTTAGTTATCAAATTAGGAGTGACAGATAGTGACTGAACTAATTAAGCAGGAACTCCATAAGCAATTTACCTCATTAAAGGTTTGCAGTTCTGTATCTGCCACAAAATTTATTCGGTACCTATTTTAAATAATAAAGGATAAAAATCAAGCTTAATTGGCATTTTAATAGAAAGCATATCAATTAAAGTTATCTATGAAAAAAGACTCCTCCTAAAACAATTATTGTTTGAAGTGTAGCAGATCTATTTGTTGTCAACTTAAAAGAGTAAAATGGAACTGAATTTGATAGCAACATGAGGTGTGGGAAATTCAGTAGAGGCCCTCAGTCTTCATCAGCTAATTATACAGAGCATTTGGATTCATTCACTAGTATTGTTATCAATGTTATGACTATTTTATTTCATTAATTTTATAAGCTAATGCTTTTGCCACGTACTGCTGTTATTCTCCAAACCTTTTCTATTGCCTTTTTCATGGAATGAGAGAATGCATTATATCTGTAATTAAATAGTCTAGTTCAAATCATGGTTCTGCTTCTAATTAGTTGTGTAACTCTGAGAAATTCTTATATAATCCTTAGTTATGCTCATACATAAAGTAAGATAATAACAAATTTAGGACAGTGAAAAGAGAGAATGCATTCAGAGGAGCTGGTGCAGCACTAGCCCCATAGTAAATTCTCTGTACAGTTAAGCTATTACTGTTTTCTGTTTTTATTGTTTTTGTGATTGCCACTATTATTATTCCTCCGGCCTCATATCCCACTGGATATCTGAAAGTATAAAATTAGTGTGAGAAATTGATATTCAATTTAGCATTCAACAAAACCAGATTGTGATTGCAAAATAAAGATAATGAAAATATTATATAATCGATATTGGTTGTAAGCTAGAGCTGAAACATTATTTCTGATTATTTCATAAGAGAACACCAAAACTCAGTTCCCACACAAGAACTATTACTTAGACATGTAGAAAAGATGTGTTGTGAAATCTTAACTGCCATCTTTGAGTAAAACATTTTTGCTACATCCAGTTTTTGTCTTACTTTCTTTGTTTTCTATTTCTATTTCCAAAATCTCTGAAAAGGTGAAAATTCACCCTTTTCTGATGAGTCTTATTGAATTTTAATCACATTCTTATTAAAATTCAGTAGTCAGATAGCATATTTGCATCTTTGCTTTACCACCTAAAAATAGAAATAAAGCCTACCTTACACAATAAGTCTAAATAAGATTATTAGTGATAATAGTTCAAAAAATAAGAAAGTGCTTCATGAATCTACAATGTATGAGCTGAGAGTTCAGGAAGTATTAGAAAGAATTGTGTTTAGCCTTAGATAGACACCAGTGGTAGAAAGTTCCACTCCAAGAATGACAGTTCATTCCCCTCCATCACCTCAACAGAGAGCAAAAGTTATTCTCATCTATATCTAGCACCCTTATAATCTGGAATTGGAGACCATATTAGTTTGGTAGGATTGACATAACAAATACCAGAGACTGGGTAGCTTAAACAGTAGAAATTAGTTGTCTCAAAATTCCCATAGCTAGAAATTTGAGGACAAGATGTTGGCAGAGTTGGTTTCTTCTGAGCTCACACCTTCCTTCTGCTGCTGCTGCTGCTAAGTTGCTTCAGTCGTGTCCAACTCTGTGCGACCCCATAGACAGCACCCCACCAGGCTCCACCATCCCTGGGATTCTCCAGGCAAGAACACTGGAGTGGGTTGCCATTTCCTTCTCCAATGCGTGAAAGTGAAAAGTGAAAGTGACACCAATACAGTATACTAACGCATATATATGAAATTTAGAAAGATGGTAACAATAACCCTGTATACGAGACAGCAAAAGAGACACTGAGGTATAGAACAGTCTTTTGGACTCTGTGGGAGAGAGAGAGGGTGGGATGATTTGGGAGAATGGCATTGAAACATGTATAATAGCATATATGAAATGAGTCGCCAGTCCAGGTTTGATGCACGATACTGGATGCTTGAGGCTGGTGCACCGGGATGACCCAGAGGGATGGTATGGGAAGGGAGGAGGGAGGAGGGTTCAGGATGGGGAACACGTGTATACCTGTGGTGGATTCATGTTGATATATGGCAAAACCAATACAATATTGTAAAGTTAAAAAAGAAAAAAAAGAAAAAAGAAAAAAAAAGTGAAAGTGAAGTCGCACAGTCGTGTCTGACTCTTAGCGACCCTATGGACTGCAGCCTACCAGGCTCCTCCATCCATGGGATTTTCCAGGCAAGAGTTCTGGAGTGGAGTGCCATTGCCTTCTCCACATCTTCCTTCTGCTGCTGCTGCTGCTAAGTCGCTTCAGTTGTGTCCGACTCTGTGCGACCCCATAGACGGCAGCCCACCAGGCTCCCCCATTCCTGGGTTTCTCCAGGCAAGAACGCTGGAGTGGGTTGCCATTTCCTTCTCCAATGCATGAAAGTGAAAAGTGAAAGTGAAGTCGCTCAGTCGTGTCCGACTCCTAGCGACCCCACGGACTGCAGCCTACCAGGCTCCTCCATCCATGGGATTTTCCAGGCAAGAGTATTGGAGTGGGGTGCCATTGCCTTCTCCACATCTTCCTTCTATGAAAGCCCTAATCTCTGCTTAGGAGAATACCAACCATTTTGGATTAGGGCCCACCCATTCGCTCTCACTTAATTTTAATTACCTCTTTAAAGGCTTTATCTCCAAATACAGTACATTCTAAAGTAGGGCAAAACCAATACAATATTGTAAAGTTATAAAATAAAATACAAAAAAAATAAAATAAAAAAATAAATAAAAAATAAATAAATAAAGTAGGGGTTAGAGCATCAACATATGTGTTTGGTGTGGTGAGGGGGAATACAGTTCAGCACATAACACAGAGAGAAACAGGGAAATCTTGAGATTCTTTTCTTATGTATTTTTCAGATGTCCTAAAGAAAAATTTCTCTTGCCACAAACCTCTCACCTTTGTCTGCAATATAAAATATAAAAGCACTAAATTTTTTTTTTTAATGTATATGTCACGCCCCTCTTCCGCAGACATTGGGGGTGACTATTAGATAATGTGGTAAGAGAAGTGACATATTACCCTACAGTTAGGAAAAGATTTACTCCTTTCTTCATCCAGAGCAACTTAATTCTGTCAACGAAGCCATACAGATTGGCAAAATATAAAAGTGCGCACCAATCAAATAAGAAAACCAATGCAGTTTTTTCTATCCTGAGTAAGGCTTCAACTATTAATGCTTCAGAAATATATTATATGCCTTTTCATCAATTCACACTTGTCTTTGTCCCTGCATAATTTATACATATAAAAGGATAAGAGTGTAGCTATTTTACTAAAGCTGTGTTGTCCAAGTGTGTACCACAGGTACAAAATGTTTCCTTTTTTCTTCTCCTGTTGTTTCAGCGCTACTTAATGACTAAAAACTGAATACCAAGGACAATCATGAGCACTTAAGGCCCAATTCATAAAAAAATGATGCAAGCCATTTATGCACAAATGTTACCACTTTCATATGGAAACAAGGTACATAAAGAATTCTCCTTTGTGATTCATAAACCCTCTTTAAGGTAATTTTGTTGCTCAGTTTTGTACCTCAGGAGACCAAAACTCTAAAAGGGAGAAGTAGGAAAGAAAAGAAAACCTACAGATATACTTATAGTCCTATTTGCATAAAAAGCCGCAGCAAGCCTTTTATGCAATATTAATTAAACATATATTAGACAGTGGTTTGCAGATTGTATAGTCATTACCCACTTTAGTCAAGAATATAAAATATCCTTGAATATAGCCAAGAATATAAAATAGAAAACATTTAAAAACACACACAGTGCTCACTCGCTCTCTTTCAGACAGACCCAGAATCTGTATCATTCTGAGTTGATTTGCCTACATATATTCCAAGAGAATAAAGCACTGGTATTAATACTCAGACTCCGTGTCCAGTCTTTATTGTCTAAAAGAGAAAGTTAGAGGCAGAAAAAATTTCCCTATAATTTGCTTAGAATATGTCTAAGTATAAAGGTTATTGAGTCTGATGTTTGTTTTCTATGAATGTTAGCACTTTAGATGCAGTTGAGATGATTAGAAACTGAAGTGGTATGACTTACAGAAAGAGTTTTCCATGTCAGACATGAATATATTATTATTGACCATGACTGGATTCAAAATTACTATTCGAGAGCCTAAAAAAAAAACAAGGTCAAAAAATTCCAGTCTCTTCATGTGAAATAAATGAGAACTTTGTATAAGTTCCACTCATTGTGGCCAGTGTCACCATTTACTCATATTTCAACTCAACAGTCTTCACAATTGCAGAATAACAAAATGCTAACCATTCCCTGTGGCAGTTATACAAATAAAAATTATGAGGAAAAATGAAAAACTATAGAGAAACAGTATTTACTAGGCATTGAGTGTCTGTTATGCTTTCTTCCACACTGTGTTAAAACCCCACACGTTCATACTCCCAAATCCATTCTTTGTTGCAGTCCTATTCTGTGCCCAGGGAGGCTAACCATGAAGGCTGACCTCCATTTAAGTTCAGCCAATGGGAAGTAAATAGATGGGAAAACAGTGGAAACAGTGTCAGACTTTATTTTTCTGGGCTCCAAAATCACTACAGATGGTGACTGCAGCCATGAAATTGAAAGACACTTACTCCTTGGAAGGAAAGTTATGACCAACCTGGATAGCATATTGAAAAGCAGAGACATTACTTTGCCAACAAAGGTTCGTCTAGTCAAGGTTATGGTTTTTCCTGTGGTCATGTATGGATGTGAGAGTTGGACTGTGAAGAAGGCTGAGCACCGAAGAATTGATGCTTTTGAAGTGTGGTGTTGGAGAAGACTCTTGAGAGTCTCTTGGACTGCAAGGAGATCCAACCAGTCCATTCTGAAGGAGATCAGCCCTGGGATTTCTTTGGAAGGAATGATGCTAAAGCTGAAACTCCAGTAGTTTGGCCACCTCATGCGAAGAGTTGACTCATTGGAAAAGACTCTGATGCTGGGAGGGATTGGGGGCAGGAGGAGGAGGGGACGACAGAGGATGAGATGGCTGGATGGCATCACTGACTCGATGGACATGAGTCTGAGTGAACTCCGGGAGTTGGGGATGGACAGGGAGGCCTGGCATGCTGCGATTCCTGGGGTCGCAAAGAGTCGGACACAACTGAGCGACTGATCTGATCTGAATGGGAAGTACTGGCAAATAATGGGGAGCTGGAGGAGAAAGGGGTTCGGGTCTTTCTTCCTCACCGCTTGCCTGTGCCAGTGCCGTGACTCTGCCTGTAGTCCATCAGTGAGCACATCTCCTGTTCGATGGTACTCCTCTAGGGCTCACCTTTCACTGGGCTCTGAGGTCACCATTTTCTGTCCTTGTTCCCTCAGTCCTGAGAGTGAGGGTGGCTTCTTTCCATTGCCAATCTGGCACTTCTTGACTCCCTAATTCTTTTCACATTCATAACTCATCCTTTCTTAAAGATTTCTGTGGAAGTAATTCTGGAAAATTTCTGTGTTTTGTGAGATATTTAACTGACAGATATCCAAGATGTTATGTTTCTAATTGATTTCTATTTTATATGACTAGAGTGTGGTTAATGTATAATTGTTCTATTGTTTTCATTTTGTATGGCTTACACTCAATTTCAGGTTGAACCCATCAGAGACTCTCATTCCACAGCACATTAGGTACAATTAAACAAAACTAGGTTAGAGTCCATCAATCTCTGAGTAAGCAATGAACAGAATTTGATAATGATAATGTTTAATATATGTACTTGATGACTGGATTGAATACCAACTTATTCAATTAGCAAAACCTTACTGGTTGACTACATTTGTAAAGCATTTTATAAGAACAGAAAATGAGTAGGATACATAGATATCTAATATCAATGCTACTATTAATAATAGCAACCACTATTGTAAGAACAATAACTAACGCTTAATCAATGCTTTCTTTGTGCCAAGCACTGTGCCTTTAGCTTATTTAAATTTAGCACTTGCAAATGAAGTAAGTAGTGTAGTATTATTTTTGTCTTTTTACAGTGAAGTAGTTGGAGCTTGAAAAGTGGAAGTGTTAGTTGCGCAGCCTTGTCCAACAGTTTGTGATCCTTTGGACTATAGCCTGCCAGGCTCTCTTTTCATGGAATTCTCCAGAATTCTTGAGTGGGGTAGCCATTCCCTTTTCTGAAAGTTAGAGCTTAAAGAAGTTATAAAAGTTGCCTGAGGTCACTCAGCAGATAAATGGCAGAATTGGAACTTGTTCCCACAACTGTTTTGATTCTAAAACCAAGCTCTTAACCACCATACCATCATGGTGCTACTTGTAAAACAAAACAGAAAACCAAACAAAACAGAAAGATACAGTCATCTTTGGAAAATTCTTTGAACTTTATGCATATAATTTTCCATTACAGCTTTTTTTCTGAATCATTTTAAAGAATCATATCCATTAAGGCTATTAAGCTATCGTTATATATATGTTAAATATTAGTCTCAGTTTTTTTAGGGAATTACACTATGAATCCTTTCTATTTGGTAATTTTCACTGCTTTGGTGCTAGAAAAAATCTTACTCATTTAAAAATGTCTTGAATATTAATCCAGATGTTGGATTTTTCAGCCAATGATTTTATTTTTGTGGAGTTGACTTACCTGTATGGTAAAAACAGATATTTAACCATTTTTTTAAACCATCAAAGTTTCCCAACTTTTAATTAAATAGCCACTCAGCCTCTTTTATAAAAGGCTTTTGACCATTTTTCTCTAAAAGCAATGTGTTAGCCACCTGGAGACACAGTTTCTTCTGAAACCTATCAAGTGGTAAATGTTTATTTCTCAAACATCTCAGGTAACATGGGCATTCTTGATCCTTAATGCTGTTTTCAAATCATTCTCTCCCTCCCTCCATAAAAACATCCAACCTGAATCTTATGCCATCAGTGTACTTCACCCAAAGCCCTCTGTTTTGCAAATCCCTACAGAATTCTGATCACATCCCTTTATCATCTGAAGATTTAACACTTGTTTCACTATCATTCTCTTCAATTCTACTTCTGTCTTAATTCTTGCTAATTCTACCACCCATACAGATGATTCTTCTAATTCTTCTACTAATACTTCTAATGGTCTTTGTTGTTGTGTCCAACTCTTTGCGACCCCATGGACTGCAGCATGCTAGGCTTCCCTGTTCTCCATCATCTCCCAGATGTTGCTCAAACTCACGTCCATTGAGTCGGTGATGCCATCCTACCATCTCATCCTCTGTCGTCCCCTTTTCCTCCTGCCTTCAATCTTTCCCAGCATCAGGGTCTTTTCCAATGAGTCAGCTCTTCACATCAGGTGGCCAAAGTATTGGAGTTTCAGCTTCAGTACTAGTCCGTCAAATGAATATTCAGGACCAATTTCCTTTAGGATGGACTGGTGAGATCTCCTTGCAATCCAAGGGAATCTCAAGAGTCTTCTCCAACACCACAGTTCAAAAGCAGCAATTCTTTGGTGCTCAGCCTTCTTTATGGTCCAACTCACATCCATACATGACTACTAGAAAAATGATAGCTTTGACTACATGGACCTTTGTCAGCAAAATAATGTCACTGCTTTTTAATATGTCATCTAGGTTGGTCATAGCTTTTCTTCCAAGGAGCAAGTGTCTATTAATATCATGGTTGTAGTCACCATCTGCAGTGATTTGGAGCCCACTAAAATAAAGTCTGTCACTGGTCCATAATTTTTGTTCTCAGTCCTACTTCACCCACTTATTCCCATAATACATTTCCAGAATTAATTGGCAGTAACTGTAAATCCCATATAATCTCAATTTTAAATCTTCTACCCTGCCATTATCAGCATCTACCTTTACATCTCCTATCTTCAATTTTTCTGCCTTCTTCTTTCTCATGCTCTTTCCTTGTTTCTCAATTCACTTGGGAAATTGAATCAATTAAGTTATTTTTCACATGCTTCTAGTATTATCTACCTACTCACTTGCTTTTATCTTCTTTTCTATTATCAAGGATGAATTATCCATGAGCCTAAGGAAAGTGAAACCTGCCATTAAATCTCATCTCTTCTTTCTTCTTAAGGACTTGCTCTAGAAATTGTCTCTCCTCTTTCTTGCATAATCCAGTTTTTTTTTCCTTTTTACGGAAAAAAATTCCTACAAACCCACAAAGTTGCTGTTATAGACCTTATTCTAAAAACAAACCCCAAAAGACACTGTCTTGTGACTTTCTCTAGTTACTGCTTATATTTGCCTTCTCTTTACAGAAAATCTTCTTTAAAAGCCTATATTCATTAGAGTATCTTCTGTTTCTCCACTCCTACTCTTCTTTAAGGCTACTCCAATCTTGTTTGGTCTCCACCATGATATTTTGGCAGCTTTCAACTAGAACATTAGTGATGAATGCATTGCTAAATCCAATGCATATAATTTTTTTGTCCTTGCTTTTCTTGATCATCAGGAGCATTTAATTCAGCTGATAACTCAGGGCACTCTACACTCCTGGATGTTCTTTTGTGCTTGATTGTGCCACTTTCCCATTTCTTTCTCATTTTCCACTCCTGTGAACATTAAGGTCTCTTGTCTGTTGATGCATTTTTTCCCTTCTCTAAATTGTGATTTAAATTCCATCTCTACACTGATGCCTCACAAATTAACTTTCTAGTTTGGATATTTCTTTTGTACTCCAAATCTGTATACTTACACATCTAACTGCCTTGACATCTCCATGTATATACCTAGTAATTCTAATGTAAAGAACCCAGAATTTACCTTCTAATCAACCGCCAAAATACTCCTTCCAGAGTCCTGCCTAAGTTGTTATTGTGGGTCAGACTCTGATGTAAGTATTTTGAAACTATGAATCAGCTTAAGCCTCATAACAATTCTTTGAGATAAGTATGGATATGCCCCAATTTCACATATGAAGTAATTGAGGGGGTAAGAGATAAATAACCTGTCCAAGGCCATAACAATGATTGAGCAAGAATTACAAATCCTGACAGTCTGCCTCCTGAGACTGTGAGCTTAACCACAGCCCCATGCCACCACTCATGCTTTCTGGCCTTGAAACTAGGAATCCTCTTTTACTCATCCTATCCCTTTAGGTGACGGTGAGGTGAGGTGTTAGTCACTCAATCGTGTCCGATTCTTTACGAGCCCATGGATTATAGCCCACCAGGCTCCTCTCTCCATGGAATTCTCCAGGCAAAAATACTGGAGTAGGTCCCGTTCCCTTCTCCAGGGTATCTTCCTGACACAGGGATTGAATCCAGGTCTCCTGCATTGCAGGCAGATTCTTTACCTTCTGAGTGACCAGGGAAGTCCCTAACCCTTTAGGTGAAATCACTCAGCAAATCCTGCTAGCTCCACTTTGAAATTTGTATGTTTACTCAGAATCTGATCACTTTCTCACACTTTCCCTGTTACTGGGGGCAAGTTGAGGTAATTACAATGGTCTAAGGTAGCCCTGCATAATCTCCATATACCTAACCCGCTTGCTCTGGCTTCCTCTGACCTCAACACCGACCTTCTCCCTTTGCTCATTCTATTGCAGATGTTGTTGTTGTTGTACTTGGTTGGTAAGTCATGTCCAACTCTCTGCGGCTCCTTGGACTGTAGCCCACCAGGCTCCTCTGCCCATGGAAATTTCAAGGCAAGAATATGGAGAAGGTTGCCATTTCCTACCCCAGGGGATCTTCCTGACCCAGGGATTGAGCCCGCGTCTTTTACATCTCCTGCACTGGCTGGTGGATCCTTTACTACTAGCACGACCTGGGAAGCCCCATTCCAGATACACTGGTCTTATTTTCTCTAAACACTCCAGACATGGTTATATATTAGGAAGTATGGCTTTTTGCTTTTGTTTTTTTGATCATTTTCAGATAAACTCATGGCTCATTTCTCGGAATACTTTTAGTTTTGTCTCAAATTTCACCTTCCTTTTAAAGGCTTTCTCTGGCCATTTTTCTTCAAAATCTGCCCTCCTCCAATTCTTATCTTTTTTTTTTCCCCTGCTTTATTTTTCTCCATATCATAACAAATGATATCCTTTACTTAGGAATCTTGTTTATAAAGCTGTCTCCCTGAACTAGAGTATAAGCTACACGAGCGCATTCCAAGGTTGGCTTACTACTATATTCTCAACTCTTATAAGGCTACCTAGCACACAGTAGGAGGTAAATCAATATTTCCTGAAAGTATAACACATGCACTTTTTCATTGGTATGTATTGTTTATTTTAGCATGTTTTAAATTATTTTATGTAGTAGGGTAATAGGATGTTTTTCAAGAAAAGATTTTTCAAGAAAATCTAACAGGAATCTTTGGTCTGTATCACACTGCTTTCATTATAATCTCATACTGTGTTTCAATATATTATAAATTCTTCTCATGATAGTCATCATAGCTAAGATTTTTTGGGGACTCCAGATGCTACTACTATTACAACCATAAACACACCTTAACATCTTCTTTTTTCAAAAATTTTGGCTCACCACATCTCTTAAATTCTGCTATGTAAAAATGATCCTTCTTTATTTCTCAAAAGTTGTCTATTAATTTTCTTACAACCTACTTCTATCACAAACCACTTAAATTTGTTTTTTATTCCTAGGATTCCACCAAAGCTTTCTTTTCAATAACTATATCAATGATTTCCAGGTGACCATATGAAATGTACTGTTTTATTTCATAATTTTATTGTACTTGATAATTCAGCAATATCCTTCCTAATCAATCCCTCTCTTCTTTCTGAAATATTTTCAACTCTTAGCTTCTGTGAGGCCAACAATGTGTTTTTGGTTTTCCTCCTTCTTTATTGGTTCTCCATTCTGGGACTCTCTTTCTGGCTTATTTTACTGTCTTTCAAATAGAGCAACTCAGGATTAGATAATTGGTATACTTTTCTTCATTATAAGTAAAATTCAAATTTGTCTGAAATTTTGTCTGTTGCTATCAATTCTGGAATCTATATTTCAGGTCGGATCACCAAAATAAATATATCTAATTTCTTACTCAATTCTTCCCCTAACCCTTCACAAATATTCCAAACACAGCGTATCTAAAATTGAATTGATTTTTTTTTTCTCCCTCAAATTTTCCATTTCAGTGTTTCTTGTTTCATCAGGGAGATATACTCCCAAATACTTAAGCCAGAATAATGGGAGGCATTCCCATCAATTCCCTATTTCTTACTAAGCAACCACCAATTTCTATATGTTCTACCATCTAAGTACTTTCTAAATACTTCCTTTTCTCATTTTTCATGGCTGATCTCTGGTCCAAATTCCTATCATTTTTCTCTTTAACAATTGAAGGAACATCCTAATTGATCACTCTGCCTCTCAATGAATTCTTTATGCAGCAGGCAGTGATCCTTTTAAAAATTAAAAATCTATCTATGTTGTTCCTACTTTAAATTCTCAATGAAATCCACTGCTCATGGAAAAACTACAAACTTTTCATTACAACCATTACCTGCTTCTCCACCATTATTTCAGATCATTTACCCCCTCAGAACTGAAGAGTAAGAAATTCTGTTCCTTTTTTCAGTTTTAGCTATTAAGTTGCTTCTGAATGTAGGAAATTTGTGTTTGCTTTCCATTTCCTCAAGAATCCTTGTACAACCACTGCAAGATGTCTCTTGATTTATAGATTTATAAATAACATTTTGATTCTGTATATTTTACATATGGGCTCCACATATTTCTTTTTAGAATTTTTTCTGGCATATTACGGAGAAGGCAATGGCACCCCACTCCAGTACTCTTGCCTGGAAAATCCCATGGACGGAGAAGCCTGGTAGGCTGCAGGCCATGGGGTCGCTAAGAGTCTTCATTTTCGACTGAGCGACTTCACTTTCACTTTTCACTTTCATGCATTGGAGAAGGAAATGGCAACCCACTCCAGTGTTCTTGCCTGGAGAATCCCAGGGTTGGCGGAGCCTGGTGGGCTGCCATCTATGGGGTTGCACAGAGTCGAACACGACTGAAGTGAATTAGCAGCAGCAGCTGGTATACTATTGTTCTGTTGCTTTCAAAGTATAGTTTTCTTTTTCTCATGATTTTAAAAACTGATTATTACTGGCACATAGAAAATCCTCTTAAACTTTATGCATCTAATATTCAACATTCTTGCAAATTTTAAGGCCTTACTGATTTTTAAAAATTTCATAGGATATAATATCATTCATGGCAAGCAGAAGTGGGAGAGTGGAAAGAGTGACGAAGTTTATTTTCTCAAACTCCAGAATCATTGCAGACAACAATTGCAGCCATGAAATGAAAAGACACTTGCTCCTTGGAAGGCTATGACATACCCAGACAGCACATTAAAAAGCAGAGATGACATTTTTCTGACAAAAGTCCTTCCACTCAAAGCTGTGATTTTTCCAGTAATCATGTACAGATGTGAGAGTTGGACCATAAAGGAGGCTGCACACTGAATAATTGATGGTTTTGAATTATGGTGCTGGGGAAAACTCTTGAGAATCCGTTGGACTGCAAGAAAATCAAACCAGTTAATACTAAAAGAAATCAATTCTGACTATTCATTAGAAGGACTGATGCTGAAGCTGAAGATGCAAAACGTTGGCCACCTGATATGCAGAGTCGACTCACTGGGAAAAACACTGATGCTGGAAAAGATTGATGGCAAAAGGAGAAGGGAGCAGCAGAGGATGAGATGGTTAGATAGCATTATGCATCCAATGAATATGAATTTGAGCTATCTAAGAAGAGGAGGCAAGAATACACAGGAGAACTGTACAGAAAAGATCTTCACAACCAAGATAATCACGATGGTGTGATCACTCACCTAGAGCCAGACATCCTGGGATGTGAAGTCAAGTGGGCCTTAGAAAGCATCAGTATGAACAAAGCTAGTGGAGGTGGTGGAATTCCAGTTGTGCTATTTCAAATCCTGAAAGATGATGCTGTGAAAGTGCTGCACTCAATATGCCAGCAAATGTGGAAAACTCAGCAGTGGCCACAGGACTGGAAAAGGTCAGTTTTCATTCCAATCCCAAAGAAAGACAATGTCAAAGAATGCTCAAACTACCACACAATTGCACTCATCTCACACGCTAGTAAAGTAATGCTCAAAATTCTCCAAGCCAGGCTTCAGCAATATATGAACCGTGAACTTCCAGATGTTCAAGCTGATTTTAAAAAAGGCAGAGGAACCAGAAATCAAATTGCCAACATCTGCTGGATCATGGAAAAAGGAAGAGAGTTCCAGAAAAACATCTACCTCTGCTTTATTGACTATGCCAAAGTCTTTGTCTATGTGGATCATAATAAACTGTGGAAAATTCTGAAAGAGATGGAAATACAAGACCACCTGACCTGCCTATTGAGAAACCTGTATGCAGGTCAGGAAGCAACAGTTAGAACTGGACATGGAACAACAGACTGGTTCCATATAGGAAAAGGAGTACGTCAAGGCTGTATTATATTGTCACCCTGTTTATTTAACTTCTATGCAGATTACATCATGAGAAATGCTGGGGTGGAAGAAGCACAAGCTGGAATCAAGATTTCTGGGAGAAATATCAATAACCCCAGATATGCAGATGACACCTCCCTTATGGCAGAAAGCGAAGAGGAACTAAAAAGCCTCTTGATGAAAGTGAAAGAGGAAAGTGAAAAAGTTGGCTTAAAGCTCAACATTCAGAAAATGAAGATCATGGCATCTGGTCCCATCACTTCATGGCAAATAGATGGGGAAACAGTGGAAACAGTGTCAGACTCTATTTTTTGGGGCTCCAAAACCACTGCAGATGGTGATTGCAGCCATGACATTAAAAGACACTTACTCTTTGGAAGGAAAGTTATGACCAACCTAGAGAGCATATTAAAAAGCAGAGACATTACTTTGCCAACAAAGGTCTGTCTAGTCAAGGCAATGGTTTTTCCAGTAGTCGTGTATGAATGTGAGAGTTGGACTGTGAAGAAAGCTGTGCCCCCAAGAATTGATGCTTTTGACCTGTGGCCTTGGAGAAGACTCTTGAGAATCCCTTGGACTGCAAGGAGATCCAACCAGTCCATCCTAAAGGACATCAGTCCTGGGTGTTATTGGAAAGACTGATGCTAAAGCTGAAACTCCAGTACTTTGGCCACCTCAGCTTTTCCATTGACTCACTGGAAAAGACTCTGATGCTGGGAGGGATGGGGGCAGGAGGAGAAGGGGACGACAGAGGATGAGATGGCTGACTCAATGGACGTGAGTCTGAGTGAACTCCGGGAGTCGGTGATGGATAGGGAGGCCTGGCGTGCTGCAATTCTTGGGGTTGCAAAAAGTTGGACATGACTAAGTGACTGAACTGCACTGAATCTGAGAGATACGGTTCATTGGGTTCTCAAGAGAAGAATACTGAAATTGTTTGCCATTGCCCTCTCTAGTGGACCACGTTTTGTCAGAACTTTCCATCATGACCCTTCCTTTTTGGGTGGCCCTACATGACATGAAAGATGAACTCCCCAGGTTGGTATGTGCTCAATATGTTACTGGAGAAGAGTGGAGAAATAACTCCAGAAAGAATGAAGAGATGGAGCCAAAGCAAAAACAACACCCAGTTGTGGATGTGACTGGTGTTGGAAGTAAGCCCGATGCTGCAAGAATAATATTGCATAGGAACCTGGAATGTTAGGTCCAAGAATCAAGGTAAATTGGAAGAGGTCTAACAGGAGATTGGGTTTTCCTAGTAGCTCAGATGGTAAAACATATGCCTGCAATGCAGGAGACCTGGGTTCAATCCCTGGGTCAGGAAGATCTCCTGGAGAAGGAAATGGCAACCCACTCCCATATCCTCGCCTGGAAAATCCCATGGACAGAGGAACCTGGTGGACTACAGTCACTGGGATCGCAAAGAGTTGAACATGACTGAGTGACTAACACACAAACAGGAGATGGCAAGAGAGAACGTTGACATTTTAAGAATCAGACTAGAATGGATGAATTTAACTCAGATGAACATTATAGACCATTATATGGTAGATGACCATTATATCTACTATTGAGGGCAAGAATCCCTTAGAAGAAATGGAATAGCCCTCATAGTCAACAAAAGAGTCCAAAATGCAGTATTTGGATGCAATCTGAAAAATGACAGAATGATCTCTGTTCGTTTCCAAGGCAAACCATTCAATATCACAGTAATACATGTCTATGCTCCAACCAGTAATGCTGAAGAAGCTGAAGTTGAATGGTTCTATGAAGACCTACAAGACCTTCTAGAATTAACACCATAAGAAAGATGTCTTTTTAATTATAGGGGACTGGAATGCAAAAGTACAAAATCAAGAGATACCTGGAGTAACAGGCAAATTTGGCCTTGGAGTACAAAATGAAGCAGGGCAAAGGCTAACAGTTTTGCCAAGAGAATGCACTGGTCATAGCAAACACCATCTTCCAGAAACACAGGAGAAGACTCTACACATGGACATCACCAGATTGTCAATACTAAAATCAGATTGAGTATATTTGCAGCCAAAGATGAAGAAGCTCTATACAGTCAGAAAAAATAAGACCAGAAGCTGACTGTAGCTCAGATCATGAACTCCTTATTGCCAAATTCAGACTTAAATTGAAGAAAGTAGGGTTAACCACTAGACCATTCAGGTATGACCTAAATCAAACCCCTTATGATTATACGGTAGAAGTGACAAATAGATTCAAGGGATTAGATCTGATAGACAGAGTGCCTGAAGAAGTATGGAAAGAGGTTCATGACATTGTACTGAAGGCAGTGACCAAGACCATCCCCAAGAAAAAGAAATGCGAAAAGGCAAAATGGTTGTCTGAAGAGGCCTTACAAATAGCTGAGAAAAGAAGAGAAGCAAAATACAAAGGAGAAAAGGAAAGGTCTACCCATTTGAATGCGGAGTTCCAAAGAATAGCAAGGAGAGATAAGAAAGCCTTCCTCAGTGATCAATGCAAAAAAATAGAGGAAAACAATCCCCGGGGGGATGGTATGGGGAGGTTGGGAGGGAGGAGGGTTCAGGATGGGGAGCATGTGATTTTTTTTTAAAAAATAGAAAAAAAAAAAAAAAAAACAATAGAATGGAGAAGACTAGAGATCTCTTCAAGAAAATTAGAGATACCAGGGGAACATTTCATGAAAAGATGGGCACAATAAAAGACAGAAATGGTTTGGACCTAACAGAAGCAGAAGATAGTAAGAAGAGGTGGGAAGATACAAAGAAGAACTATACAAAAAACATCTTCATGATCAAGATAACCATGATGGTGTGATCACTCACCTAGAGCCAAACATCCTGGAATGTGAAGTCAAGTGGGCCATAGGAAGCATCACTATGAACAAAGCTAGTAGAAGTGATGGAATTCCAGTTGAGCTATTTCAAATCCTAAAAGATGATGATATGAAATGCTGCACTCAATATTCCAGCAAATTGGAAAACTCAGCAGTGGCCACAGCACTGGAAAAGATCAGTTTTCATTCCAATCCCAAAGACAGTCAATGGCAAAGAATGTTCAACTACTGAAATTGCACTCATCCCACATGATCTCAAAGTAATGCTCAAAATTCTCCAAGCCAGGCCTCAACAGTACACAAACCATGAACTTCCAGAAGTTCAACCTGGATTTAGAAAAGACAAAGGAACCAGAGATGAAATTGCCAACATCCATTGGATCATTGAAAAAGTGAGAGAGCTCCAGAGAAACTTCTGCTTTATTGATTATGCCAAAGCCTCTGACTATGTGGATCACAATAAACTGTAAAATTCTTCAAGAGATGGAAACACCAGACCACCTGACCTGCCTCTTGAGAAATCTGCATGAAGGTCAACAAGTAACAGTTAGAACTGGATATGGAACAACAGCTTGGTTACAAATCAGGCAAGGAATACATCAAGGCTATATATTGTCATCCTGCTTATTTAACTTACATGCAGAGTACATCATGTAAAATGCCAAGCTGGATGAAGCACAAGCTGGATGAAGCACAAGCACAGGATTGCTAAGAGAAATATCAATAACCTCAGAAACACAGATGACACCACTCTTACGGCAGAAAGCAAAGAAGAACTAAAGAGCCTGTTCATGAAAGTGAAAGAGGAGAGTGAAAAAGTTGGCTTAAAACTCAACATTCAGAAAACAAAGATCACAGCATCCAGTCCCGTCACTTCATGGCAAATAGATTGGACAATGGACACAGTGAGAGACTATTTTCTTGGGCTCCAAAATCACTGCAGATGGTGAGTGCAGCCATGGAATTAAAAGTCTCTTGCTCCTTGGAAGAAAAGCTATGACCAACCTAGACAGAATATTAAAAAGCAGAGACATTACTTTGCTGACAAAGGTCTGTCTAGTCAAAGCTATGGTTTTTCCAGTAGTCATATATGGATGTGAGAACTGGACTATAAAGAAAGCTGATGGCCAAAGAATTGATGCTTTTGAACTGATGTGTTGGAGAAGACTCTTGAGAATCCCTTGGACTGCAAGGAGACCCAACCAGTCCATCCTAAAGGAAATCAGTCCTGAATATTCATTGGGATGACTGGTGCTGAAGCTGAAACTCTAATACTTTGTCCACCTGATGTGAAGAACAGACTCATTGGAAAAGACCCTGATGCTGGGAAAGACTGAAGGTAGGAGGAGAAGGGGACAACAGAGGATAAGATGGTTGGATGGCATCACTGACTTGATGGACATGAGTTTGAGCAAGCTCCAAGAGTTGGTGATGGACAGGGAACCCTGGCCTGCTGCAGTGCATGGGGTCTCAAAGTTCAGACATGACTGAATGACTCAACTGAACTGAACTGAACTGAGTCTGGGACATACTGGAGGACCTAGGAGGCTGGTGTGCTACAGTCCATGGGTTTGCTCAGAGTCATGTATTGCTTAAACAGCAACAAATCGTGTTATATTTGGGGGCTCAATTTTAGAAATTCATTTGTGAGACATTTTGAATGCTTTGGCCTTTGCTTGCCTTTCAGTGCAATATTCAGATCAAAATCACTTTTACAAAGTAAAATTACCAAAAGAGCATGCAAGCAATTAACATCAAATTAAAAAATTCTTAATCACAATTTAAAACATTAGAATGTAGAATAGGAGCATACACAGATCAAACAATTAAGTTTCAGTAATCTGAATTTTACAAGTAACATTATTATATTACTTTACATTTTATCCACTGTTATATACAGGTATACTCACAGACTCTAGAAATTTGAAAGAGGTAAATGGCCGGCTGAGTAAATCTCAATTTTCCCCGAATTCCTTTTTTTTCTAGTCTCCACTTTTTTTGTATCTTTTGTTTCAGATTCTAGTATTGACTTTACACTCAGAACAATATCAAGTAATAATAATGATAGATAGTATCATTGAATTGCTCTTTATTTTAATTTTACCAGCTAAAGTTAGTCACAATAAAAATAATCTTGACAGTTTAGAAAGAAACTTTTAACATGCATATGATATATAGGAATTTTCTTTTTTTTGTTTTGTTTTTATTTTTAAACTTTACAAAATTGTATTAGTTTTGCCAAATATCAAAATGAATCCGCCACAGGTATACATGTGTTCCCCATCCTGAACCCTCCTCCCTCCTCCCTCCCCATACCATCCCTCTGGGTCGTCCCAGTGCACTAGCCCCAAGCATCCAGTATCATGCATTGAACCTGGACTGGCACCTCGTTTCATACATGATATTTTACATGTTTCAATGCCATTCTCCCAAATCTTCCCACCCTCTCCCTCTCCCACAGAGTCCATAAGACTGTTCTATACATCACTGTCTTTTTTGCTGTCTCGTACACAGGGTTATTGTTACCATCTTTCTAAATTCCATATATATGCATTAGTATACTGTATTGGTGTTTTTCTTTCTGGCTTACTTCACTCTGTATAATAGGCTCCAGTTTCATCCACCTCATTAGAACTGCTTCAAATGTATTCTTTTTAATGGCTGAGTAATACTCCATTGTGTATATGTACCACAGCTTTCTTATCCATTCATCTGCTGATGGACATCTTTTATTTTGTGTTTTAGAATCAAAAAATGTAATAAATGTATCAAATGCTTTTCTAGCAGCTTGAAGTGATATAGCTTTTCTACACTTTAATTACTTGAAATACTATATGCTACTGACTTGTTTCTCAGTATCACACTAATTTTGAATTTCAGAGAGAATATTGCTTATCCTTGGTTTGTTGAGTACATGCTTTAGGTTTTGTGTCCCTTTTCACAAATGAAAAGGATCTTTAGATTTCCTTTTTGATATTTTTGCAGCTTCTGAAACATGGCTTTTAGTAACTTTATAACATGGATCATTATTTATTTCCATATTTATTTCTTTTTTGAGATATATAGCCATTTAGTGGAGAAGGCAATGGCAATCCACTCCAGTACTCTTGCCTGGAAAATCCCATGGATGGAGGAGCCTGGTAGGCTCCAGTCCATGGGGTTGCTAAGAGTCAGACATGACTGAGTGACTTCACTTTCACTTTTCCTTTCATGCATTGGAGAAGGAAATGGCAACCCACTCCAGTGTTCTTGCCTGGAGAATCCCAGGGACGGGGGAGCCTGGTGGGCTACCGTCTACAGGGTGGCACAGAGTCAGACACAACTGAAGCAACTTAGCAGCAGCAGCAGCAGCCATTTAGTAAATTAAGGCTGACAATTTATTGTGTTGTTGACATAGTCTAATATATAGGCACTGATGAATAGGTTGTGACTCAACAGAAATAAGTATTTCTTTGAAAATTTTTATGAATACTCATAAAAACATGTCTAGATGCAGAGACTGTTTAAAAGTTTAGCATATATTTTTTAATATCTCTCATAGTTTCAGAGACTACTTTATAAAGCTATCTACAATTATTAATTCAATTTTACAGATTTCAAGATTTTATAGATATTTTCATTTATTTTCCAGGTAATTAAAATTTGTTCTATTTAATATGTTTAATAAATTAAACACTTTCAAGTTTATTCTTATATTCTTTTCATGTTTCCTAATAATTTATTTCTTAAATTTTTATTGAAATATAGTTGATTTACAATGTTGTGTTAGTTCTAGCATAAAGGAAAATGATTCCGTTTTGTGTGTGTGTGTGTGTGCGCGCGCGTGTGTGTGTGTGTGTATGAGTAAGACATGGCAACTCACTCCAGTATTCTTGCCTGGGAAATCCCATGGAGAGAGTAACCTTGTGAGCTACAGTTCATGGGGTCGCTAAAGAGTCAAACAAGTCTTGGCAACTAAACAATATATATATATTTTCTTCCATTATAGGTTACTAAAGGCTGAGCACCGAAGAATTGATGGTTTTGAACTGTGGTGTTGGAGAAGACTCTTGAGAGTCCCTTGGACTGCAAGGAGATCCAACCAGTCCATTCTGAAGGAGGTCAGCCCTGGGATTTCTTTGGAAGGAATGATGCTGACGCTGAAACTCCAATACTTTGGCCACCTCATGCGAAGAGTTGACTCATTGGAAAAGACTCTGATGCTGGGAGGGATTGGGGGCAGGAGGAGAAGGGGACGACAGAGGATGAGATGGCTGGATGGCATCACTGACTCAATGGATGTGAGTCTGAGTGAACTCCGGGAGTTGGTGATGGACAGGGAGGCCTGGCGTGCTGCGATTCATGGGGTCTCAAAGAGTCGGACACGACTGAGCAACTGAACTGATCTGAACTGAACTGAAAAGATGTTGAGACTAGTTCCCTGTGCTATACAGTACCTCCTTGTTAATTATCTATTTTAGTATATAGTAGTGTGTATATTTTAATACCAAACTCCTATTTTATCCCAATCCTTCCCCTTTTGTAACTATAAGATTATTTTCTATATCTGAGTCTATATCTATTTTGTAAATAACTAATTTGTATCATTTTCTTAGATTAGGTATAAGCAATATCATATAGTATTTGCCTTTCTTTGAGTTACTTCACTTGTTATGATAATCCCTAGGTCCATCCATACTGCTGCAAATGGTGTTATTTCATTCTTTTTAATGGGAGAGTAATATTCCACTGTGTATATATATCACGTCTTTATCCAATCATCTATTAACAAACTCTTATTTGCTTCCATATCTTGGCTATTGTAAACAGTGCTGCTGTGAACATTGGGGTGCATTTATCTTTTCAAATTACATTTATCTCTGGATTTATGCCCAGGAGTAGCATTGCTGGATCAAATGCTAACTCTATTATTAGTTTTTTAAGGAGCCTCTATACTGTTTTCCTTGATTCTCCAGTGGTGCTAGTGGTAAAAAAAACCCACCTGCCATTGCAGGAGACACAGAGACACAGGTTCAATCCGTGGGTCAGGAAGATCCCCTGGAAGAGGGCATGATGACTCACTCCAGTATTCTTGCCTGGAGACTCCCATGAACAGAGGAGCCTGGTGGGCTACAGTCCATAGGGTCACAAAGAGTCAAACACAACTGAAGTGACTTAGCACACACACAAACTGTTCTTCACAGTAGCTGCATCTATGTAGATTCTCCCCAACAGTACAGAAGGATTCCCTTCTCTCCACACCCTCTCCAGCATTTATAATTTGTAGACTTCTAATATTCTAAATACATATATTCTTTATAAATTAATTGATCTAATTAACTCAAAATTCTATATAATTTTAAATTTGCTGAAGTTTACTGTATTTAACCTTTAAAGCAATTTTCAAGCAAGCTCTTGGAAAGCACATATCATGTCCATTGCTTTCAGCCTTGTAATCACTATTTAGTTTTCATCTTTACAAAATTTTTTATTTTATTTAACTTTGATTTGTTATTAGAGAGAGGCAGACAGACAGAGACTATAATGAAGATACGAAGATTGATTGATTCTCTGAGTCATTTTTACAAGATTGACATCTGATAACTAAAACATGACTAAATCAAATAATTATTTTAAAAGTATTAATAGAAACATTTATAAGATTTAAACTCATTCTATTAACCACATCATAATATGGCTATATTGTTATTTTGCCACTAAGCAAAGATTAACAAAAGTCCTATGGACATAATATAGAACATTCTGGTTAGAAAGATACAAATTTCTCAATATATAAGTTTCAAGTAAGCCTAATTATATTGTAAGTCTAATTAATATACTGTGTTTGCATACTAAATTGCTTAAGTTGTGTCCGACTCTGTGACCCCATGGGTTGTGGCCCACCAGTCTCCTCTGTCTGTGGGATTCTCCAGGCAAGAATACTATAGTGAGTTGCATTTCCTCCTCCAATTAATATACTATCTAATATAATTTCCAGGTCTGAAATTTTCTACCTACACATTAAAAACTATGAAAAATTAAATATCATTTACTTAACTTTGTGGTACTAGGCATATCTGTATTTTCTACAACTGTTACTGAAGACTTGAAAGTTGGGTTTGGTATCAATCACCAATGTTGTGATGGATATCCTGCATATTAGTTTTCCTAATTATGAGGACTGTGACACTGGAAGATGGTAATGAATACAGCAAGCATCTAATTGCTTCTCCACCAACTGCAGGAATGTTTTATTTAAAGCAATTAAGAAATTGTGCTTTGACAGGTTTCAAATTTCATCCATCTGGTTACATATGATTTTCTGGGTGGATATATGAATATTAATAGCAACTCTATAAACAGGTGCTACAATTCTTCCCTTTGTGAAACAATTTTGTCACATGTGCATAGCCCTGGTCAGTAATGACCTAATTTTGTCGCTGTTTACTACCTTAGTAACTCAAATGGCAATGACATCATTTATCCTATGGGTGGCATCTGCTCCCCATGTCATTGATATGCACAATGATGTGTATGTATGTGTCAATATAAGAATATATATATATATATACATTCTTAGCTACCATTTTTGTAACAAACAGCAACTGGAGTTCAGGGTGGGGAAATCAGAATCTGAGAAATGGTAATTATCTTTCTATTTGTGACACAGATATAAAAACACATTCATTTCTATAATCAAGTTACACATTGGCTTAATTATCTTTGTTTAATAAATTATTGTAAACAATCTTAGTGAAATATTGAATGCACTTCTTTACAGATGAGATTTCAGAAATTTCTCCTATTATTCAAATATATAAATTTGACATTCCTGATCCACATTCTTTTTTCCTATTTTTATGTTTCAGTTCAGCACAAAATATATTTAAATATTCATCTCAACCTTAATATCATTGTGAACTTGGTCTACTTTACTAAATATATCGCTCGGAACTGTGTTCTAATTATTTGCATGTGGTTTCCTAGATCACTAGGTATTATTTTGATGGGCATAAGAGAACATCTAAGAAAATAATTTTATAACCATACTATAATACATGGACAAAATTGTTCAACTATAAATGATACAGGACAGTTAATTAGATGGGGCTGAAATGTGAATAAAAGTCATACTTCATTCACACTGCCAAAAGACTAGAGAAGTATTTGAAAGATTCTATTACCATATTAGGACTTGATATTTTCAATGTTTAATCTATTAATTTTCTACAAGCAGTGCCCTGACATCATTTGATTTTAAGGAACTGACAGACACCACTAAACTGTGAGAAGGTAAATGTAAACATAATGAATAATAAACTCAGGCGTCTTCAGAAGGAAGTGTCTTTAAAGGAGATGTTTACTTAACACAGATGTCTTATTCTTCCATTATGTAGTATGATGCCAAGATATTGGGAATATTTAGGATTATGATTGCAAAGTTCATAAAATTCATGTCCCTGCCTTTAAGAAGCTTTCAGTCTACTCATTTGAAAACCCTAATGAGTTTATAGTAGGAAAACATAAATCTCTAGTGAGTAATTTCTTACAAAAATTATAGACATAATAGGTTTTAGTTTTGTAGCATATATATAGACAAATACAATAGAAAAAATTGAATGTCAAGATATCTTTATAACTCATAAGACTTTATGATGTAGCATAGGCTTCAGTACTTTAAAAAGAAATAAATAAAATACATCAGATGAAGGTAAAATCAGTTTTCAATGGAAAGTGAATGACACTTTTCCAAGTATTAAATGCCAAGTCGAAAAAATAAATATTTGAAACATTTTTTAAATTACATATACCAATAATTTGAAAAACCTACGATTTCCACTATTGGTTTCTAAAAATTGGAATAAGCATGACAATATCCATTGGAATCTATATATTCTGAGGGACGAGAAAGGAGGAAGTACAGATGTAGGATGATTGACAACTTTGGATCAATGTGATGATTGTATCAATTTCAGATTCTCTGCTAACAATAGGTGTCTGATTGGACACCACTGACTTTATTGGGAAGTGGATGGAGTATAATATACCTTGCAGTGCATTAGTTGTTTGCGTTGATTGGATGAAAGACAAATTTCACATGGAACAGAGTCTGAATCCCATCACTGTGGCAATTACATTGAACACTAGCGGAAAAATGCCCTGTTGCTTCTGCCGTCTGCTGTAAATTAGCAGAAATTTTTCAAGTCATTGGCTTCCAGAATTCCACGTGATTTCTTTTCAATAAAGTGAAACATGTTTAGATATGTATACTTATTAGTAAGTTAAGTAAATGACTCTATAAAGCACTGGCTCTTAATAGACCTCTCCACCTTTCTTTCCCACTGTAAGTATTCAACAGTGTTTATCAGCTGATGGGCCCACTGGCACTGGAACAGATGTAATTGCAATAAAATTCATTTTATAAATATTTTTCTCTTAAGTAATGACATAAATTAAAAATATATCAGTAAAAACAGTAGTATTTCTATATGGGAATAAAATGAAAAATTTCAAGTCCTGTAGTGTCACAGCCCATATCTTCTTCATGACCAATTTATAACATCTTTGCTCTAGTGTTCCAAGTAAGTTCTCTTTATAAGAGTAAATAAGTAAACCATTTATTAGATTAATTTACCATAGCATGCAGACCTTGTAAACAAAGCAAGGCATGAATTTTTAAAGTTTTTATTTTATGTTTTGTCCCATCAATGTTTACTTCCTAGATGCCTGAGGACTATTGGGATTCTGAAAAAAAAAACAAAAACCAGAAAACAAATCTGATTGAAGCAGCTTTCAAAGCAACTTTTTTTTTTTTTTTAACCATTTATCAAACCTCTTTGCTCTGTTAGGCTTCACAAAATGACAAGGCTATTTTAGAGCCATAAACCTCAATGCCCTGTGCAGTTATGGCATGCAACCAAAGACGACCGGAGAGAAAATGAAGCCGTAATTGACTACAGCTGCTCAAGCCTAACATTTCCCAACAGCATCCCAAGATTCTTAGATTGGTTTTTCTTTCTTCCTACCAAACAGACCAATGGGAGCCTCTAATGATTTACCTAATGGGTAAACTGAGGGACCATAAGGTGGTCCATGTGGGGGGTCTCTATGTGGCCCAAGGCATGAGTGGTCCTATCCAAGAAAGCCAATGACTGGTATGTGTTTGACTGCTATTTCACTTGTTACATTCAGTGTTCAGGATGAAAATAAAATGATAGCAATTTTCTATGTTCAAGGATCATTTTTAGCTGGGTACAGGGCTTTGCCTTCAAATCTAAGGGAAGTGTTCTGTTTTTTGGAAGTTACTATTAAAATATAGACTGGAACCATTACATTTTATTGGCTTAGCCTTTCCCTGCACTGCCTATAAAAACAGACAGTGCTTTAAAACTTCTCACTAATGTCCACTTTCTTGAGGGTGGAGCTGACCTCGAGCAGTTTACTACTTGTCTGTTAGTTAAGGCTAATTAACTTTGACTTTGTTGTTAGGGCACCCTAATCTGGGGTTTCATCTTAAATAAATTGAAGAAATACTGGGTTCAACCCAACACCAGACAGTGACTTGTCTTGGACTTTATGTACTGAGACTTCTTTACTTCATAGATTTTAATTACAAGGACATTTGGTAAATGTGCAATCAGTTCATTCTTTGATATTTAAATGCACCTTACTACCAAACATTTTTTATAAAGAGACTATGATTGTGTAATTTCTTTTAAAACAAGAAATGTGTTCCAATTGAAGCCATCATGAAACATAGGAAATAACATTGCATTGTTTTATAAATAAATTACTAGCATTGTCCTAGGCATAATAATTTGTTCACATTGATTTTAAATTGTAACATTAATAGCTCATTTCATTTTTCAACTATATAAAGGGAATCTGAGTTTCATCTTATTTTTGCTTAACATAATAATTAATATAAATATGTAGAAAGTATCCTGGTATAGCTTTGTTAAAATAACTTCCATGAATTTATATTAGCAATTTTTTAAATTTATTTTTTATTGAAGGATAATTGCTTTACAATATAGTAGCTAATTGTTATAGAGAAATCATTTGCATTTCAGATAAACAATTCAGAGATTATATAACTCTGACATACAAAATCTTCAGAGCTTCAGAGTAAAACACTGTAGTATAAATCCAGCCTTCTTTAAATCTGAATAGTGGCAATGAAAGTGGTATTTATGTAATGTGTTACTTTAACATATCAAGTAGGTCAAATAACTCACTAATACTTAAACTTAAGTAATGGTCAAGTTAATCTTTAACAGTAAAATTTGATACAAAGCCATGATTTTTTAAATCTTTATTTTTCATTATTTTTATTTAGATCCATTTGTATGAAAATATTTACCATAAGAAAAAATTATTTATAATCTCCCTTAGTATCACTGAAAAATAAAAGCATTCCAGAAATAGATCTTTCATAAAAGAAACGGTTTCTTCAAACACAATACATAAACACATCATGATACTTGAACCCTATTGACCCATGGCCAAATCAAAGTGTGCTTTTGTCAAAATGAGGTCAGTGTTCTGAAAATAAAATAAGTTACATTTTTGAACAGAATATTTTGAATCCAAGCAACACAGATGATGGCAGATGTTGTGAGACAGAATTATCTGCATTTGGCTGTATCCTCTGAAGGGTCTATTATTGCTGGTAATTAATGCCGTTACTGTTTAGAATGATTGAAATAAGCACTTGTAACAGTCAGGGTTCTCCAGAGAAACAGAAACAATAAAAAATATATACACATCATTTAACAATATATATTATATATATATATGTGATTTAGTTTATAAACATATATTTTGTATGATTTATTTTAAGGAGTTAGCTTACACAACTGTGGGTGTTGGCAAGTTCAAAATATGGAGTTGAGGCTGCAGTCCTAAGACTAATTTCTTCTTATCCAGAGAGCCTCAATTTTTCCTCCTAAAGCCCTCAATTGATTGACTAAGGTGCACTAACTTTATAGAAGGTAATCTCCTTTACTTAAAGTCAACTCTAAGTATGAGCCGATGGCACATTTCGAAAGTGTCCATATATTCAGGGCCTCCCAGGGGGCTCAGTGGTCAAGAATTCACTTGACAATGCAGGAGAGTCAGATTCTATCCCTGGTTCAGGAAGATCCCCTGGAGAAGGAAATGGCAACCCATTCCAGTGTTTTTGCCTGGGAAATTCCATAGGATTTCCCGTAGGATTATAATCCCATAGGATTAGACAGAGGGGCCTAATGGGGTACCGTCTACGGGGTCTCAAAAAAAGTCGGACGTAATTTAGCGATTAAGCAACAACCTTTTAATTAAGATCTAGGATTGTAGAAGTTGACCTCATTTACAAAATACCTTCACAGCAACACGTTGAGTAGTGTTTGTTTAATAAATGGATACTATGGCCTAGTCAAGTTTATTATTATTTTTTTTTTTTAGAGAATACTTTATTAGTTTCTGTAATCAAACCCATGTAGATAAGACCTTACATATTTAATACAGTGTGTTACCCCTGTACAAATGGAAAAAATTATGTTTAACGTTTCTAGACCAATATGGCTGTTAATTTCTGTACAATGCCAACCCGACACGGTACAACTGGGATACTTTTTCCAAAGTTGACAGCACAGCTAAAGTTTCCAAAAATTCAAATTATATATATATATGTATATATATATAGATTTATTTATTTATATAAAAAGACCAATAGCGGTATGTTATGCATCAGTAGCAGCAACAGCTTTTCCAAGTTCTGCAGTCATCTGAACAAAATTATAGAGACATCCAGCACACTCCATTAAAAAAAAAAAAGTAAAAAAACAAAACCTCAGAAAACAGCTAAGTTCTGTTACTGTTGTGGTACCTGGCACCATTTTTTAATTACATTTCTCAATCATCATCTGGAAAGAAAACATTCTAGAATAACGTCATTAAAAACAGATCTGATAAAGCACGGTCACTACTACATATCATAAAGCAGGTACAAGATATTTTACATTCACAGAGGTATGATACAGTACTGTCCTACATCTATAATACTAGAGGATATAATTAAAAAGGCATTATTTGAGACTTGATTCTACTTTCCAGCAGAGGGCCCAAAGGATGGTTATACAAGTTTATACTTGTTTATACATATACAAGTTTATACATAAAATTAGCCATAAAAACACTTTTTGCTTTGCTAAGTCACCTGCTGTAGAGCTTCTAAGTGCATGTACTTCTTTTCACTTATTTTTCTTCTTCACTTCCCTTTACATCTAAGAATTAGCACACTAAAGTATACGTGTTAAGAATCTTTGCAAAATTTCTCCTCCCCTACTCTTTTTTGTTCTTTGAGTGCAGGTATATCTTAAAATAAAACTTTTACAGTAGCACTTAAACAAAAACAGAACATCAGCATGCAGACCAAAAGATTGCTTTCAACTTGAGTTCCACATAATTCTATTGATCATAAAGGAACAACAAGGTCTCAGTTGATATTACACCCACATGCTTTAATTACTATCTGAACAGGAAAAGTGTAGTAGAATGTTGAGACCACTTCCTAGATAATTGGTACACTCATGGGTATAAGAGCAAAGAATATTTACTAAACAATTGCTCAGACCTATTTTCTTGTGTCTTCAGACCCAGAATCTTAACTTAACTTATAGTCTGTGGGCTCTAGACTCTGTGTGCCTTGACTCTAATCACAGATCTACCGCATTCTAGCCAAGTGAGATTAGGGCAAGGGTCTTCACCTCTCTGTGCCTTGGGTTCTTAAAAAATTTATTTTAAAATGTTAGGAATAATATTGGAGTATCAGGAGGATTAAATAAGACATTAGAAAATTATTTTTGCTGTCTCTGGCACATATACTTACACAATAAGTGCCAACTTATTGATTTATTTACAGTGAAAATAATTCCTTCCTATTATCACTGCAGGTTTACCTTGACATTGGATTAATTTCAGTGTGACACAGTGGAATGAATACAGATTTGTAAACCAAACATCTTTACTCTCAGTACTGACTTTGCCATTTACTAGCCATCTGGTCTTGGACAGTTTACTTAACCTGTCTGGGCTTCAGGTTCACCTTGTGTAAATTGACAAAAATAAATCATTTAATGTGGTTGGAGGATTAAATAAAATAATGTAAACCCGCCAGTGTTTGCTGACACACAGTTGCTGTGTAAAAACAGGGCATATGATCATCATTATTTCTGTTAAGAATTAAATGACTGAATACACAAAAAAGACAATTTGAATCTCCTGTTATATGTGTATTATATTTGCATTTATTACATTTACGTATGTTCACATTGTATGTATATTACATTAAGAATGGTAGCTTACTTGAATCTTTGTCCCAGTATTCAAATGTAACTCAACTGTCTTGGAAAAGATTCCGTCACTTGTTCTTAAACAGTTGAGGCACTTGTAGTAAGTTCACTCAGCTTCTAAGACGGATGGATAAGGAATGTTGTAGGTAGAGATATGAAAGCCCTTGGCACATCATTTTGCTCCTACTATAAATGCCTTACCTGTTCATGATTTGCAGGAATGCTTGCAGGAAAACGTCTTCCTGAAACATGAGCTTTTACAACCAGGTGATTATTTTTAGACAAATTCCTGGAAGTTGGAAGACTTATTCCTGAAGCCCAATTTTTTTTTTTTCTCATTTCATTGGAGAGTATGGAACATAACTGCTAAAGAAAACATTTTTTGGAAAAAATGATCAAGTATTCTGTGCATTATTTAAAGCTGTTTGGTGGTAGTTTTCTGCAAGAAATATTTTATAAAAATGATGGAAGAATCCTATTTGAGTTTCTTTCTCTTTCTCTCTTCTCTTTTCCTCTTTCTATTTCACTCTCTTTATAGGAATAGGAGTTTAGACTCTTTATCAGCTTGGATGAAGGCATAAAATTATAACCAGGAGGTTATATTGTCATCGATTAAAAGTTAAAACCCAAATAGCTTTTCTTCACTGAGTTTATGTGTCTTCCAGAATTAGGCAGTGCTCTTCAACAAAGAACTTGATTAACTTTTTAAAATACCTGACAAGTTTCTATTCTTATTGTACATTGTTCCCTGAGAATTTAAAATATTGTGCTGGAGTGCAGGGTCATACTCTCACAAAACCATTTTTTGTCCTATAAATGACTTTTTAAATGATTGAAATATAAGAAAATAAAAGCCTTTAATATTTGAGTTATATGTTTCTGTTTTTCATGGATAAGAAACATATAGTACAGGCATCTCTTGAAGATTATTGTGGGTTCCATTCCAGACCACAGCAGTAAAGTGAAATATCAAAATAAAGTGAATCATAGTAATTTTTGAGCCCCAATACATATAAAATATATGTTTGCATGATACTGTGATCACATGTTACTCTTCCTTTCACTTGAATATGTAGAGACCATTGTAAGTATATTGACTGGCCTACTTTCAACACTGTCATTTCTTAGGGAATAGGGAGGTCTGAGCAGAAAGAGAGAGAGATGGGGGATCAGTCAGTGGAGCAGTCAGAAAACACACAACATCCATTAAGTTTTCTGCTTCACAAGGGTGTGATTTATCGCACTCCGAAACGATTACAATAGTAACATCAAAATCATTAATCACCAATCACCAAAACAAATACAGTAACCATAGAAAACTTTGAAATGCTGGAAGAATTACTAAAATTTGACACAGACACAAAGTGAGAAAATGCTATTCGTAAAATAGCACTGACAGACTTGATAGATGTCATTCAGTTCAGTTCAGTCACTCATTCGTGTCCAACTCTTTGCAACCCCATGGACTGCAGCATACCAGGCTTCCCTGTCCATCACCAACTCCTGCAGTTTGCTCAAACTCATGTACATCGAGTCAGTGATGTTATCCAATCATCTCATCCTCTGGCATCCCCTTCTCCTCCTGCCTTCAATCTTTCCCAGCATCAGGGTCTTTTCCAGTGAGTCAGTTCTTCACATCAGGTGGTCAAAGTGTTGGAGCTTCTGCTTCAGCATCTGTCATTCCAATGAATATTCAGGACTGATTTCCTTTATGATTGACTGGTTGGATCTCCTTGCAGTCCAAGGGACTCTCAAGAGTTTTCTCCAACACCACAGTTCAAAAGCATCAATTCTTTTGTGCTCAGCTTTCTTTATGGTCCAACTCTCACAACCATACATGACTACTGGAAAAACCATAGCTTAGACTAGATGGGCATTTGTTGGCAAAGTAATGTCTCTGCTTTTTAATATGCTGTCTAGGTTGGTCATAACTTTTCTTCCAGGGAGCAAGTGTCTTTTGATTTCATGGCTGCAGTTACCATCTACAGTGACTTTTGAGTCCAAGAAAATAAATTCTGTCACTATTTCCATTGCTTCCCCATCTATTTCCCATGAAGTGATGGGACCAGATGCCATGATCTTCGTTTTCTGAATGTTGAGTTTTAAGCCAACTTTTTCACTCTCCTCTTTCACTTTCATCAAGAGGCTTTTTAGTTTTTCTTTGCTTTCTACATAAGGATTTGTCATCTGCATATCTAAGGTTATTGATATTTCTCCCAGCAATCTTGATTCCAGCTGTGCTTCATCCAGCCCAGCATTTCACACGATGTACTCCGCATATAAGTTAAAGAGCAGGGTGACAATATACAGCCTTGATGTACTCCTTTCCCAATTTGAAACCAGTCTGTTGTTCCATGTCCGGTTCTGACAGTTGCTTCTTGACCTGCATACAAATTTCTCAGGAGGCAGGTAAGGTGGTCTGGTATTCCCATCTCTTGAAGAATTTTCCAGTTTGTTGTGATCCACACAGTCAAAGGCTTTGGCATAGACAATAAAGCAGAAGTAAATATTTTTCTGAGATCTTTGCTTTTCTATGATCCAGTGGATTTTGGCAATTTGATCTCTGGTTCCTCTGCCTTTTCTAAATCCAGCTTGTACATCTGGAAGTTTTCAGTTCATGTACTGTTGAAGTCTAAATGTAGAATTTTTTTTAAATTTTATTTTATTTTTAAACTTTACATAATTGTATTAGTTTTGCCAAATATCAAAATGAATCCACCACAGGTATACATGTGTTCCCCATCAGTGTTATTTTGCTAGCATGTGGGATGAGTGCAATTGTTTGGTAGTTTGAACATTCTTTTGCATTACCTTTCTTTGAGATTGGAATGAAAACTGACCTTTTCCAGTCCTGTGGCCACTGCTGAGTTTTCCAAATTTTCTGGCATATTGAGCACAGCACTTTAATAGCATCACCTTTTAGGATTTGAAATAGCTCAGCTGGAATTCCATCACTGCAAATCTTCAAATTATAAAAACAGCAATATCTGTAAAGTGCAATAAGGCAGTAAAATGAGATATGTCTGTGTCATACATTAAGCAGCCAAAAATATCCTAGCAATTGAGTTTGCATGTCTGTTTGAATAATATAAAGATATAATAAATTATGTTTATAAATGTACCTCAAAATTAGTTAGCACTCTACTAATGATGAACGGTGAGTGAAATGATACACTTTGTATAATTTTAATTATTTCTATAAATGATAAAAAATGACAAACTTGCAATTTAAAATGCTCAGTTATGTTTGGGTCACCTAAGCCACAAAGGAACAATGATTAATAAAGACTGATTTTACTATGCAGTTATATATTAATGATATATACCAAGATACTGCATATATAATGGAACATTTTTATAAGCAAATTCTCAGGAAATCAGCCTTCTAGAAAGTTGTTTTTTTCACATAAAAGCTGCATCATCTTTGCATTTTCTTCTTGGAAGATGGAGTTTTGTCTAAAAAGCCAAAAACCTTTATTTTATAATTGTAAGTAATAATGATTATGCAGAGTACATTATGAGAAATACTGGGCCGGAAGAAGTACAAGCTGGAATCAAGATTGCCAGGAGAAATATCAATAACCTCAGATATGCAGATGACACCACCATTATGACAGAAAGTGAAGAGGAACTAAAAAGCCTCTTGATGAAAGTGAAAGAGGAGAGTGAAAAGTTGGCTTAAAGCTCAACATTCAGAAAACGAAGATCATGGCATCTGGTCCCATCACTTCATGGGAAATAGATAGGGAAAGAGTGGAAACAGTGTCAGACTTTATTTTTCTGGGGGCTCCAAAATCGCTGAAGATGGTGATTGCAGCCATGAAATTAAAAGACGCTTACTCCTTGGAAGAAAAGTTATGACCAACCTAGATAGCATATTGAAAAGCAGAGATATTACTTTGCCAATGAAGGTCCGTCTAGTCAAGACTTAGTTTTTCCAGTGGTCATGTATGGATGTGAGGGTTGACTGTGAAGAAAGCTGAGCACTGAAGAATTGATGCTTTTGAACTGTGGTGTTGGAGAAGACTCTTGAGAGTCCCTTGGACTGCAAGGAGATCCAACCAATCCATTCTGAAGGAGATCAGCCCTGGGATCTCTTTGGAAGGAATAATGCTAAAGCTGAAACTGTAGTACTTTGGCCACCTCATGAGAAGAGTTGACTCATTGGAAAAGACCCTGATGCTGGGAGGGATTGGGGGCAGGAGGAGAAGGGGACGACAGAGGATGAGATGGCTGGATGGCATCACCGACTTGATGGACATGAGTCTGGGTGAACTCCAGGAGTTGGTGATGGACAGGGAGGCCTGGCGTGCTGCGATTCATGGGGTCTCAAAGAGTCAGACACGACTGAGCAACTGAACTGAACTAAACTGAACTGAAGTAATAATGATTAGTCCTTAATTATATATTCTCCTGTTCTTAAGTTATTTTTAATACAGGTCTTGTCTTGAAATTGTTTTATATTTATTAGGAACAGAGACTTTTCAAGTCACCACATAATACTCATTTCCCACAACTAAAACAAAGTTTGCTTGGTCTTACCATAATTTGACAATATTTTACGTGAGAGTTTTAATTATACTTGTGAAAAGAGAAGCAAATATTTATAAGATAATCTAGCATTTGCATGAAACTTGAGTAGATTAAAATGGTACAATTATATCCTCAGAATATGAAAAGTTAGCCAATGTTTTGTTGTAAACACTTTTGTTTACTGGATGCATTTTAAAAACTTGTATAAAAATTTTATTGATAATTACATTTCCTTATTTATATTTTTCATATATTTCAAAGTGCAACAAATCCAAATTAGACTTTTGTTTATTTGTTAATAACAATTAACATTGTTGTTGTTGCTTAGTCGTTCAGTCATATCTGATTCTTCTGCAACCTGCATTAGATTTTTCTGGATTAGATTACCAGAGTGAGTTGCCATTTACTCCTCCAGGGGATCTTCCTGATCTAGGGATAGAACCTGTGTTTCTGCTTTTCCTGCACTAACAGGTGGATTATTTATTGCTGAGCCACTGGGGAAGCCCAGAATAGAACATAATGGAGTAAAAAGAATGCTGTATAACTTAACCTTAATTGTAAATAGAATTATCTTCCTAAATTGAGAACAATTTTTTTAAAAGATAGAAATTTATCTGAAATTTTTCTTCTGCATAAGAAAAATTATATAATTATAACTAATAATAATAATATATAATTATTGTTATAATTAAGAACTTATAATTCTTAATTATAAAATTAGCATTTCTCAAAACTATTAAATATAGAAGTACATTAATTGTTTATGTAAAATCTTTTATGCAGAACAGAATATAATGCATACAATGTAATTCTATTTTTGTAAAAATCTACACATCAGTGGGAACAACATAATCCTTTTTTGATTGCAAAAATGCCCCATGTTTTTGTATATATGTTTCCTTTTGTTTTTTTCATGTCTGTGAAGCAAAATGTTGAAAGAAACATACAAAAGTAATTATATGAGGCCTGAAAGTGGTGGGAAAGTTATGCATGAAGTAGGCTAAAGTATTCTAGGGTTACAAATAGTCTCCAAATCTCAGGGTTTTAAAACAATGAAGGCTTATTATTCACTCCTATTATTCTCCCATTCAAATTTGAACTCCCAGGAGAATTCTGCTCATCACCCCAAGCTGGATGCTGGAGCTGCCACCATCTCAGATGCTACCAGTAGCTGAGCCAGAGGGAAAGAGAAATTATACTCTTACCAATGAGTAAGTGCTCTGGCCAGGAAGTACACCTTCCCTCTCAACTGGCAGACCAGATCTCTCATCATTCTCAACCATAAAATAGCTAACAAATGTGATTCCACTACATTCCTGGAAGGCACAGAGCCAGAAATAATGGCGACTAAGTCCGTCTAGTCAAGGCTGTGGTTTTTCCAGTGGTCATGTATGGATGTGAGAGTTGGACTATAAAGAAAGCTGAGTGCTAAAGAATTGATGCTTTTGAACTGTGGTTTTGGAGAAGACTCTTGAGAGTCCCTTGGACTGCAAGGAGATCCAACCAGTCCATCCTAAAGGAGATCAGTCCTGGGTGTTCATTGATAGGACTGATGTTGAAGCTGAAACTCCAGTACTTTGGTCACCTGATACAAAGAGTTGATTCATTCGAAAAGACCTTGACGCTGGGAAAGATTGAAGTCAGGAGGAGAAGGAGACGACAGAGGATGAGATAGTTGGATGGCATCACCAACTCAATGGACATGGGTTTGGGTGGACTCTGAGTGTTGATGATGGACAGGGAGGCCTGGCATGCTGTGGTTCATGGGGTCACAAAGAGTTGGACACGACTGAGTGACTGAAATGAACTGAACTGAAGGCTGTAACCACCAGAAAGTGTTAAAGTGTTAGTTACTCAGTCATATCTGACTCTTTGCGACTCCATAGACTTTAGCCCACCAGCTCCTCTGTCCGTGGGATTCTCCAGGCAAGAATACTGGAGTGAGTTGCCATTCCCTTCTCCAGGGGATCTTTCAGACCCAGGGATTGAACTCTAGTCTCCCACATTGCATGCAGATTCTTTACCATCTGAGCCACCAGATGAGGGGAACAATTGCTAATGTGTTCTTTATTCTTAATATTGCTTTTATTTTTCATTAAAATATAGAAGCCTCTCTGAAACAATTTATAAACCAGAGGCAATTCTACAATCATGATTCCTTCTTTGTTACTGTTGCTTTAATTATAAAGAGAGGTAGACATGTATAAGAAAGCCAAGCTTCATTAAGCACCTTCTCTAGTTACAGGCTTTGTTAGGAAGATGCTATGATGCAAAATATATGCCACAGATCCCCTCCTCATGTGGCTTTGATTTCAACAGGGAAACCAAGTGATGTAAGAACATAACATTATAAACGCCACGAACATAAAGCAGACTGGAGAGGGATATTGAAGAAAGTGTCAGTTTTCATTAACACCTCAGATCTTGGTCCTTTTTTGTCCAAAGATTATTTTCAGCAAAAACTAGAAGTGATGTGCCTTTTTCTGACAGAAAGAGATGGTGTAAGTATTCAGTGCAAATGAATCAGAGTACTCAGAAAATCTGTTAAGGACAATAAATTTAGAAAGATTGGAGGCAGCCAAAGTTTCAAAATTAAGCTTAAGAATGTGGTCTTCATAGGGGTAGTGATTATAAAGGAAAGAAAATAATAGGCAAATGGAAAGAAAACTAAGATATATTGTTGATACAAGACTACATTTTCTAAATATGAAATGCGTAATAAGAACAGAGCACTGCATCAATGGCTCTCCCTAAATTACAATTCCAGGCACTGCATTCATAGTCTCAATGATTCAGCATTGATTCAGCAATGATTCAGCAGGCCAAGATATCACAGGAGGAAAATGTACCTTCTGCTTACATTTCAAGTCAACACAGTGCTTTGTATTGAAGTGAGTGGAATTCAATTCATGCTAGAGAGGTTACATTTCCATATCACTACTCATTTTCTGCCATGATTTACAAATTCACTGTCCTCTCATTATTGCAGAATGAAATAGTGAGTTTTTAATCTATTGAAGCATAAGTTAGGGAAACTTATGTCCTCTGCATTCTTTATTGGATCTTTAAAAGAGGCTTTTAAAAGATTACAGTTATGAAGAATATACTTGAAATGCTATTTGAAATATCATAAGACTATTTTGAGGAACGTAAATAGTGATTAATTTCCCTCATATAAGATAAATTTTTGTCAGAGCTTGTTTGTTTTGTAAACAATTAACTGACAAAAAAACTCAAGCTGTAAATAATAAGACTATTATATTCAAATTAATAGCCAATGATTTGCATTTTTTTGTTTTATCAGGAAGTTTGAAAAATATCTTTAAAACCGGTTTATATGTGTTCTTGACTCTTTTGGAATCCTCATATTCAAACAAAACTTTTCATTCCCATTTTATAAAGGTTTTGGTTTATTTGTTTATGTGTGTTTACCAGATTTTGAAGGAATTATTTAACATGAAAAGAGCTTGTCTAGTTTATAAATCCTTTTTGATTGTCATTGATGCAGAAGATGTAATTTAAATTAAGACACTTTCAATATTTTAGTCCCACACTATGAAGGATTTGCATATACTCCAGTTTCTACCATAAATAAATGTTATCAAATATATTTTATAAAATATATGCTCCTCCAAATTCACTTGATTTACAGTATATAAATATAACTTGAAATAGATACTTCTATTTGGTTAGTTTAAACTTTCTTCAGCTGCAAAATGTCATGATGGCAAGTATTATCATTAAAGGCAAGAACCTAGAATTCTTTGAAACCAGTAAGTTAGTCACACTGGAATCCCTGAGTTAAGACCCCCTTTATATAGCTCTGGACTCTCCCTAATAAATCTGATCATGTAAAAAGCTTCTTGGGTGTACTTCTAATTTGAAACATTTAGGAAAGAAGAAATTCTTTATGGTGTGACTGTGGGAGAGTTTGGATTTTTACTTCATGTCTGATATTTGAAGAAGTTAGTGAAAAGTTAAGACACTACAAATTAAAACAATACAGTAAAGTATTAAACTGTTGTCTCCTTTTATGAAATTAACTCTCAACTATTACCAACTTTTGTGCTTAGAATCTCACTCTAACTTTGTTCTGATTTGATTTTTTTTATAACATGTTAAAATCACATTGTAAGACATTCATTGGCCTTTAGCCAAAAATAATAAAATTCTGACCTGACCTGCCTCTCTTTTGAAAAGTAGAAAAGATCCCAAGAGATTGCAATTTTAGATCTCACACATAATTTCCCATTCCTCTCCTATAAATCAGGCTTCTGTAAAATAGTGAGTTATACCATTCACATTTCTACAGATACTAAAATTCCCCATTCATTTTCCAGCTTGCATTTTTCAAGAAAAGGGATGTTAGCAGAGATTGTTAAGAGTTGTGGTAGTCGGAAAGAACTGGCAGCATTCCAACTTAGAACTTGTTGACATTCTGCCAATTCCTTTATTAATGCATGTTGCTAAGCAGAGCTGATATTCAGCCAGTACATTCTATCATAACCATACAGATGGTTAAGATTTTGAACTATTTCAATTCCAGTGGTTAAATAGCCATGACTTCATGCCTCCTAGTATCTCCTTCCCCACCCATTTACCAATTGGTTTCCTCCCCAGTTCCCCTCAAGTCCAACTTACTACTCCGTGTCTACAAAACAGTGTTTAACAGGGTAAGAAGCTTTAAGACCTTGATCTTGCTAGCGTATGGATGGATAGCCCCTAGTTTGATTGGTCAGTGCTCACTTACTAGCAGTTGTTGAATACTTTGAACATAACTCTTATTCCTAAGCCTAAGTATGCTTCTAGGCATGTGTAACAGAAATAGAAATGGGGGAAAGATGGCCATAATGATTCAATGCTGAAGCAGCTGAGATGTCTCACAATCAGAGTTGAAATACTGCCTGGAGCCTGTTTGTTAGCGTTAACTATTCTCCTTACAATTACCAAGTTCCCAGCTCTGTTACTCAGAGAACACTTCTTGACGGCTACTGTTTCTCAGATGCTATGGGTATAAGAGTTATATGAATCATTTGTTCAAAGAGCTGAGTCAAGAAAAATAAAACTGACATTAAAATCCTGTGGTGGTATATTAAATGCCCAGAAGGGTGGGATGAAGGCAAGAGTGGGAATCAGTTGGGAAAAAAATCACAGGTGACCTGATTAATTTATTTTATTTATTCATTCAACATATAATCATGGAACATGTGGTTATATAGGACTGGATATCTAGAAGTAAAAAGAGAGAGATTTCCCTCCCCTCATATTACTTACAATCCAGCAAGAAGTATTCTAAAGTCAACCATGTAATTATTAATATGCAATGTATAATAATGCTTTGAGAATTCACTTAAATTTTTAATGTTGTTGTTTAGTCATTAAATCATGTCTGACTTTTTGTGACTCCAGGCTCCCCTGTTCTTCACTGTCTCCTGGAGTTTACTTAAATTCTTGTCCACTGAGTTGGTGATGCTATCTAACTAGCTCATCTGCCACCCCCTTCTCCTTTTGCCTTCAATCTTTCCCAGCTTTAGGGTCTTTTCCAATGAGTTGGCTCTTTGCATCAGGTGGCCAAAGTATGCGTGCTTCAGCTTCAGCATCAGTCGTTCCAATGAATATTCAGGACTGATTTCCTTTAGGATGGACTGATTTGACCTCCTTGCAGTCCAAGGGACTCTCAAGAGTCTTTCCATATGCTTGCTTGTTTTCTCTATAAAAACAAGGACCTGATCACTATAATTCAGTATTACTTGGAAGAAGTTTTTTATAGACAATTATTTCCTATTTTATTGTTTTTCTAATTCCATACAAATAATACACTTGGCTATTTTTTTAATCAAAAAATTTTTGGCCATACCTCGAGGTATGTGGGATCTTAGTTCCCCGACCAGGGATCAAACCCTCTCTTGCACTGGAAGTATGGAGAGCCTCTGGACAGCCAGAGAAGTTCTTACTTGATCATTTTGAAATGAAATGTAAAATTTACCAAGCACAGGCAATAGTGAATTATGCCATTCCTCTTTATCTTGTGGTTTTCTTACTGTTTCCTTAAGAGCATCTTCATCATTTGCTGTATATGGAGAGGTAAGAGTTGACTGATTTTCTCAAGGAGGCAGAAATTCTTATTACCTGGTTCTTTGGCCCATCATTTTTTTAAAAATGTATTTATTTTTTAATTGAAGGACAATTGCTTTACAGAATTTTGTTGTTTTCTGTCAAACCTCATCATGAATTATTTTTGTAGCCCACTTATATATCAATCACTCTTAATTTCAAACAACTATGGGTATATTCTCAAATCTCATCTTGCTATAATAGCACTATTACATTGTGGTCTCCATTTTTTAAAAGAGAAGGAAAAAGTAATGATATTTGTTGGTTTTCTGGGGAGCAGCAAGGGAGATGTAATTTTTTACTGAATTATTGCAATGTGCTAGATTATGTACCAAGTGCAGGAAAGTCCTTCTTAAAGACTTTGTAAGATAATATAACCCTTATTTTTTTCTATTTATTGAGGTTAAGAGAGACTAAGAATTTTCCTAAGAGTTCAAGTCTGCTAAGTGACACAGCTGGGGTTCAAAACATGTCCTGTCTATCTCTCAAGACCTTTCTACCATTTTTGATGACACACTGATATATGAAATTTGATATTTTCTATATTCAATAATATTTGTAGGTGCAATAATAGTATTTATCTGAAAACGTTCTTTGTTTTTATTGGGTTTGTTTTGTATTATATTTCCCTAAAATAGCCTCCATTGCAGTGATAGAGAATACAGTCAATATTGAAATCGTAGAGTTGAAAGAACCTTACAAAATTGATGATGGGTGGCAGAGTAGTCATTGAAGTTTATCCAGTGATAATGAACTGAGGAGGGAGTCAATTCCATGTTTGAATAACATCTTTGTTTTGAGTTTTTCTGTAACTCTTTTAATACTACTTCCTTCATTGGGAATAGTTATCACTTACAAAAAATCTTGTATATGGCTTATAGCAAGTGGTATTTTTAATCATCATAACAATCATACAATGTAAGCGTAACTATTTTTATGTTTGATATTGGGAAACTGAGGGTCCAGAGACCCACATGACAGAGGGAATCTGTATCTGTGCTAGAACTGAAGTCGGGTCTGTCTGACTAGAATCCTATGTTCTCTCCATTATGCCATACTAGTACTTCATAATCAGAACAAATACAGATTCTTAAGTAAAGTAGTCCTTCTAATATTTGAAAGCAGCAATCCTACTTTCCCTTAATCTTTTCGTTTTCATGCCAGTACACTTAGTTTGCCCAATACTTATAGACCTGGTCTCCAGATGATTCAAGCTACTGCGAATGTTGATACCAAAACTCAGTACAGTCCTCACTGTTGTCTTGCTAATACATACTAGAGAGATGTTGCATCTTAGTTCTTGACTGAGCAGACTAAAAACACACTTTTGTCTTAGCTAATTTTGGAAGCCCCTTGGCTCATTATATCTTCGTGATAAACTAAATGTCCTACCTCTTGTTTTCCATTAATTGCTTTTAAGCAAAGTCTCCCTAGTGTTCTCCCTAGGAGAAAAGGGTGTCAGAGGATGAGACGGCTGAATAGCATCACTGATGCAATGGACATAAATTTGGGTAAACTTCAGGAGTTGGTGATGGACAGGGAGGCCTGGTATGCTGCAGTGCATGAGGTCACAAAGAGTTGGACATGCCTGGGTGACTGAACAACAAAGTCTCTCTAGTCCTATATTTTTTTAGTTTGACAGTGAATGTAAGAATTTAAACTTAATTAACTTCCTTTAAATTCCATCCTAATAAGCCTAGCTCATGGTTTCTTATTCCATGATTGAGCTATTTCTCAGATTTATGACATCTGAAAAACCAATAGAAATGTACTATTTTTCTTCATCTGTATCTCAGAACAAGATTTTAAATTTGAGAGGTTATATGTTAAATCCTATCCTCTAGGGCAATAGAAGAGCCTGAGGAGAAAAAAAAATATCCTTGGCCATTTGATGAGAATGGTGTAAAATTGGGGAGATTGTGCATCATTCTCTTAACAAAGATTTATTGAGAACTTACTATGTACCAAGCAGTGTTTTAAGCAATGATGTGGCAGCAGTAAACTAAACGACAGAAATCACTCTCCTCCATGAGCTTATATTCTATGGGAATATACAGACAATATACAAACTCGAGAGGAAAATATATGACATGATAATAATAATATTATGAAAAGAGTTGAGTGGGGAAGATGGAGAGGAAGTGTCACGTGTGTATGCAGAGGGAGGGTGGAGAGTTTGTTCGCTAAGTTCTTTGCACAAATCTCTATCAAAGAGATCATGCTGCACTGCAATTAAATGTCCTTTGTCTGACTCTTCCTTCAGACAAATCACTTTCCAAGGAAATGTTCTATGTCTTTTCATCTAGATGTTTCCAACATCAAGCACAATGCCTAACATGAGGGAAGTTTCACTAGAAGATTAATTGGTAAAAATGCCTTAAAAATCTGAATGATATCAAAAATAATAGCAAACTATTGAGTGTTTACTATGTGTTATGCATTGTGCTATTGTCTCATTTGTTTCACATGCCTCTACGAAAACGTTTTTAATTTTCTAAAGTGATTATTATCGTTCCCATCTTACCAATGATAAAACTGAGCTACAGAGATGCTAAATAATTTGAATAAAATGATATAGCCAACAATCAATGAAAAAGATTTCAAACTGAGGCTATCTCCAAACTCCATGACTTTCAAGTTTCTTCATCGGGCAGAAGTAGATACGTTGTCAACCTCCATAGCACTAGAATTTTTATAAGGTGCTATCAGAAATTATGATTTCTATATTTTTAAAAAGGAATTTAAGTAGAAGCTGAAACAAGGCAAGTCAAAGTCTATCAAGCCGACAAATTCAATTCATTCACTCAAAATAGCATATTCCAAATAATTGTTTCTAAATGCTAGTTTCAATTATAGGATTTGAGAACAAAGAAAGAGAAACAGGAGGGAAAGAATGACAGAGCATTTCCATTTCATACTTGGACTTGAAGTACCTGCTTTTCCTTTTCTAAGGAGTTTAATGGTGAGGGATGAGGAACATCAGGCAGAGGCCACATTAACAATTGATAAAATGTATAAATCCAAACAGGGATCAAGGAATCATCAGGGTCTTATTCATTGGTCAAGCGGCAATGGGGCTGATTTTAGTGATAATTCTACTACCCTAACCAAGATGCATGCACATTCCTAAGGGAAATAAAATGAAACGAGGGCAGTAATAAGCAAAAGCAGCAGGGGACAGATTACACTATAGAAATGAAGCGTGCCTTGTCCCATGGTTATCTTTGCTCACAGCTCAATTCTTTTGCCCTTGAATGAAGCAAAATGGTGGATTATGAGGACCAGATCACAACTATGACACTGAGAAAATGGTTGAATGGTTATCTCTCTCTTTTAGATTTAAAGCTGGAAACTTTGGGAAGTCAATTTGAGGATGTGGATGGTTGTAAAAATATTCCATAATTACATACACTTTGTATACAGTTTGCTTTTAAGATTAATATTGCTTTTCATGAAGGACATTTAAACTCTTTTATAGCAGCATTCTCAACCTGTCCCCTATGTTTCAAATTAAATGCTTAGTGAGTCTAAAATAAAGACATTCAAAATTGTGATGGAAACATCACAATTTATGTGACTGATAAAACTACAAATCAGAATTTCCATATAAATATTATAATTATCTGAACACTAAAAAAAAGCATCAGAATGCTAAAAATATGTAAACATTTCCTCCTTTTAGGGGAAAAATGTAAAATCTATGAACCTTTAAGAATCATCTTTAGTTACATCTTATATATTCTTCTCCAGGAGAATAGAATGTGATTCAAAACAGGCCTGTAATCAAATTTGGGGTTATTTTGCATATTTACAATAACACTGATATTGTTTAAAACATGGAGAAAAGTCATTTGGAGAATATTAGATGAAGATTCACTGCAATTATGTATTGTATTAGTTTGCCTGGGCTACTATAACAATACCACAGATTTGGTGACATAAACACAGAAATTTATTTTTTCACATTTCTTCAGGCTAGAAATAGGAAAGCAAGGTATCTTCCAAGGTTTCTCTCCTTGGCTTGTGGATGACAATTTCCCCACTGGTCTTTACACAGTCTTACCTCTGTGTGTGTCAGTGTCCTAATCTCCTCTTTTTATAAGGATGCCATATTGGATTAGGACCTACCTTAATGACCTCATTTAACCTTGACTACCCCTTTAAAGGCCTGATCTCTAAATGTAATCACTTCTGTGGTACTGAGAGTAGGACCTCACCATACGAATTTGAGGGGACACAATTAAGCCCATTATATTTACTAGTAAAGTGCTCCTAAAAAACACTTGTAAGGGATTGGGGGGGAAAGACAGAAAGGGGGAATGCAACATATCCCCCTGCCGTGTGTATCAGGCAAAGTCTCAGCCCCAGTCCAGTTGTACTCTGGAGTATCATTTGCACCTCTGTGTTTGTCCTGCCTCAAGAGAGGGAGCTATGTTTTTGTACCCTGCACCACTGGCCATAGAAGAAGCGGTGGTAGATAGCTCTCATATTCTTCTGACTCTGTGTGTGCAGTCAAAACATATCTAAGAACCCCATGCAGAGACCTTCAGGTATAAGCTCATAGAAGTAAACACACATGGAATTGATAAATAGGACCCTGGGGACTCTGGGCAGGGCACCAACTTTGTCTACTTTAACAGATCATGTATAAGGAAAGATGATTTACTCACAAATATGTTTCAGCATTTATATATTCAACCTAAGATCAATTTAAAATGCATATATCAAGAACATATTAATGTTTTTTCTACTTTTTAGAAAGATGACTTTTTTTTCAATGTTACATACCATACAATATAGAATCATAATACAAATTTAAAAATAAAAATGTACCTAATATCCCACCACTGAAAATACAACCATTAAAATTTTTTTATATAAATACATGGAGTGATGCATATGAATATGTAAAATTGAGATCATAATACATGCTCTAGAAAGATGTCCATTATCCTCAAAGTAATCTATAAATTTAGGATAATTTCAATCAAAAATCCCTATTAGTTTATTCCTTCAGTTCAGTTCAGTCACTCAGTCATGTCTTACTCTTTGTGACTCCATGGACTGCAGAACAAGAGGCTTCCCTGTCCATTAACAACTCCAGGAGCTTGCTCAAATTCATATCTATCAAGTTGATGATGCCATCCAACCATCTCATCCTCTGTCATGTCCTTTTCCTTTAGCTTTCAATCTTTCCCAGCATCAGGATCTTTTCCAGTGAATCAGTTCTTAGCATCATGTGGCCCAAGTATTGGAGCTTCAACGTCAGCATCATTCCTTCCAATGAATATTCAGGACTGATTTTCTTTAGGATTGACTGGTTTGATCTTGCAGTCCAAGGGACTTCCAAGAGTCTTCTCCAACACCACAGTTCAAAAGCATCAATTCTTTAGCACTTAGCTTTCTTTATGGTCCAACTTTCACATCCATACATGACTACTGGAAAAACCATAGCTTTGACTAGACGGACCGTTGTTAGCAAAGTAATGTCTCTGCTTTTTAAGATGCTGTCTAGGTTGGTCATAGCTTTTCTTCCAAGGAGCAAGCATCTTTTAATTTCATGGCTGAAGTCACCATCTGCAGTGATTTTGGAGCCCAAAAAAGTAAAGTCTATCACTGTTACCATTGTTTCCCCATCCAGTTTATTCCTGGAACTAGCCAAATATATTCTAAAAGTTTATGGAAGAATATATGCATGACAATAACTCAGATAATCTGGAATAAATGAGTAAAGAAATATACTTGTCATATTACAAACTGAAGTATTTTACAAAGTTATAATATTTAACACAGTGTTGTGTTTACAAATAAATTAAAACATAGCCTAGTGGAGTAGAATAAAGAACCAATATTCAAGAACACAGAAGTTCAGTATATAAGGATGAAAGGATTTAAAAAAATCAGTGTAGAAAGTGGATTATTTAATCTAAGATGAATTAAAAAATCTATACATGATGAATAAAATTTTATGGTTATCAGAATAAACACACGTTTGCAAGGAGCTTCTTAACCAAATATTAAATTTATATCGCAAGGATTAACAAACACATCTATATCAAAATTTTAAGCTTTTGGGGAAAAAAGATGCTTAAACACAGGAAAATATATATATAAATGTAACAGGTAAAGGGTTAGCATCCAGTGGAAAATAATAACAGGAAAATTAAAACAACAAACATAAACAAAAGATATAGCTTTACCACCATCAGATTGGTTAAAAAAACACATAAAAACATGTTCATCAATGTCAAGTGTTGGTGAAGATGTGGTGATAGGAAAATTCTCATAAGCTATGGAGAGTGACTGGGTGGTAACTTGCATTTACTCACACCCTTCAAATTAACAATTTTATTTAAAGATGAATTTACTAAAAAATTCTCAAAACTGTTTTGAATGCAGAGTCATGCTCAAATAGATTCATTGCAGCCTTATTTGCAGTGACAAAATTTTGGCGTAACTCAATTGCTCGTGGTAAGGGATATGAATTATTTCACTTACCAAACAATTTTTCATTAAATTAAATAGTAGTATTTGCCAAAGTCTGTTATAGGCATTTATATATAATTAAACAGGACAAAAAAATGTATGACCTTGGCAAGTAAACTATGGTACATTCATATAGTATTATAGTATTATTATACATAAAGTAGGGCTTCCCTTGTAGCTCAGCTGGTAAGAATCCACCTGCAGTGCTGGAGACCCTGGTTCAATTCCTGGGTCAGGAAGATCCTTGGGAGAAGGGATAGGCTACCCACTTCAGTATTCTTGGGCTTCCCTGGTGGCTCAGACAGTAAAGAATCCACCTGCAATGCAGGAGACCTGGATTGGATCCCTGGGTTGGGTAGATCCCCTGGAGGAGGGCATGGCAACCCACTATAATATTTTTGCCTGGAGAATCCCCATGGACAGAGGAGCCTGGTGGGCTACCATCCATGTGGTTGCTAAGAGTTGGACATGACTGAGCAACTAAGCACAGTAAAGCACATGCATAAAATAGATTAATACATAACAGGGTTAGAACTTTGAAAATATTGCATGAAAAAGAAAGTTGCAGAATGTTATATATTTTATGAAACATTAAAGGAACATTTAAAAAATGTAACTTGACATTTATATAGATTATGTATTTATTAATATTTAATAAAGATATAAATTATGTTCTTGCAAGAGACACGTTTTATAATAATGATAACTGCCTGAGAGAAGGAAAGGAATGAGATTGATGAGAAGTACATGGGGCAAATCAATTTTACCTTTAAGACAAATAAAAACAATATGTTGAAGCAGTTACAAAATAAGATAACATCTGCATAATATATTTGTTGATGTATTAGTATATTATATACATCTATCAGTTATCACAGGTGAAATGACAGTCATATCAAATTGGCAGAGTCTTAACATCTGAACTAATGGAGTAACTTTATTCTACAAAGAGTTCGTAGGTCCAAGATCTTTCTATATGATTTCTCTGCCATTCTTGGCTTGCATCTTGTGCCAAGATAAGTGCTTCAGCTTCTGCCATTAAATTGGGTTTCCAACCAGCAGAAAGAAGATAGGAATAAAGAGGATATGCTTCTTCTCATTAAGACCACAACCCAGAAACTGCACATACTACTTATCTTTCACATCTTGTTTGCTAGAACATAGCCACATGACCACTCACTGTAAATGTCATCTTTACTTGGATTATGTGTCCAAGCTAATAATTTTATTATAACCTAAGAGGTGGAGAACAGTTACTGGAGACAACTCTCAATTTCTACCGGAAGTGTTTATGTGAGTAACTGCTTTTTTTTTTCCCAATAATCCATGTGATTTCTCTACATATAAAATTACATTACCTGGAAATAAGTACAGGTGGCATCTTCCCTTCCAGTCTTTATACATATGTTTCTAGTTTTATTGCATGGGTGATGACTCAAGTGTACTGTTGAATAGGAGCATTTGTGGTGGACAATTTTGTCAATTCTCTTTCATGGGAACACATAAAATTTTACTATTGTTTTTAGTGTTGTTTTTAAAGATAGCTCTGGCTCTGTGGAGAAAAGATCTCAGAAAGATCGGGTAGGATTATAAGCAGGAGATCAGTAAAGAAGTTATTGAAGAGCTCCAAGCAAGTAGAGAGTGGTTTTCAGTGAGAATGAAGAGAATTGCTTGTATTCTAAATAGATTTTGACTAGAGTGAAGAGAAGTGCTTGGTGAAGATAAATTTTAAAGATAGAACCAACAGTATTTGCTGATAGGTTACACTAGAATATACATGTGGAAAGTATGAGAAGAAAATAAAAATAAAGAATGTTTGCTGGTTGTGGCTTGAACAATTGAGTAAATTGTGATAGTATTATTTGAGATGGGAAGCACATGACAAGAATCAAAAGGTAGGGAGGGAGGCATGAATTAAGAATTATGTTTTGGTCTAGTTAGGTTTGAGATGACTATTAGAAATGAAAATAGAGAAGTCAAATCAGCATTTGGAAATTGGAGGCTGGAATTTAGGGTAAGGTCTTGGTTATATACGTACATTTTGAGTTTTCAGTGTATCAGTTCAGTTCAGTCGCTCCGTCGTGTCCGACTCTTTGCAACCCCATGAATCGCAGCACTTCGGGCCTCCCTGTCCATCACCAACTCCCAGAGTTCACTCAAACTCACGTCCATCGAGTTGGTGATGCCATCCAGCCATCTCATCCTCTGTCGTCCCCTTTTCCTCCTGCCCCCAATCCCTCCCAGCATCAGAGTCTTTTCCAATGAGTCAACTCTTCGCATGAAGTGGCTAAAGTACTGGAGTTTCAGCTTTAGCATCATTCCCTTCAAAGAACACTCAGGACTGATCTCCTTCAGAATGGACTGGTTGGATCTCCTCACAGTCCAAGGGACTCTCAAAAGTCTTCTCCAACACCACAGTTCAAAAGCATCAATTCTTCGGTGCTCAGCTCTTTTCACAGTCCAACTCTCGCATCCACAAATGACCACTGGAAAAACCATAGCCTTGACTAAATGGATCATTGTTGGCAAAGTAACGTCTCTACTTTGGAATATGCTATCTAGGTTGGTCATAACTTTTCTTCCAAGGAGTAAACGTCTTTTAATTTCATGGCCATTGACAGTATTTATATTTACAAACTTGGATATCAGAGTTATTTCAGTGAGTCCTATGGAGAAAGCAAGAGTCAGAGGATTGAAACACCAAGGAACCCAGAATACAAAGATCCAGATGAAAGAGAAAAATCCAGTGTGTTGAAACATAGGGCTCCAAGGAGGAGAGTAAAAACCAGGAGAGGAGGGGTTCTGAAAACTTGATCAACCAAGGCCAATGTTGCTTACAGGTAAAATAAAATAAAAATGGAGAGTAGAACTTTGGGTTTGGCTGAATGGGGATTATTCACTTGTTTAGAAACTGTATCTTTTTAATAAAATAAAGGAAGTGGTAGCTTGATTAGATTCAAGAGAAGAGAAAATAGAAGGAAGTTGGGAAGTGGAGACAGAATAAGGTACCTCTTCCAATAATAACTGTAACAGAGGGAAACAGAATCAAAAGTTATAGGATAAAGACAGATATTGGACCAAGGGAATTTTCTTCCTTCTGTATAATAGATGGAAAACTCACAATATGTTTCTATAATGAGAGTGAGACACCGCAGAAAATTTATAGATTAGGAGAGGTAACAGAGAAGAATCAAAGCATTGATCTTAAGAGATAAGAAGGACTGGAATTGGATACTTAGGGAAAGGTTGGATTTATAGAGAAACAGTACATTTCTTTTTCTTACAGAAAGGAAGACAGAATATATGGGCGTCAATATGGAACACTGGATTCAGAGGTCAGAAAATGAGAACATTCTCTTCTGCTTACCTTGGTTTTCTCAGGGAAATGAGAGCTAACAGTAAAGGAAGGAGAGAATGTAGAGGTGGAAGGAGAAAGGTGAAGGTATGAAATACTCATCTAAAAAGGAGAGGTAGGGTGGATTGAAAATGGAAATATGGAAGGACTACTGGGCAGCTCTGAGAGATCACTTAGATTCGTGATTATACATATAAAAGGAGACAATGCATGACAAGTGTTTTTCATCAGGTAGTTTCTGCTAGTGTCAATAGGTACAGAGCAAACTGAGAAAGTAACAATGGGCAATGAATTTTTCTGACAATCAGAGGTGGAGAGGGTTTCAGGAGTAGAGGAAATATGCAGGAAAGTGATTCGTGTGAGAGCATTCTGTGTGCTTCTTGATCACAGCTCTCTCTTACCTCTTTGAAGGTGATCACTATCCTTTCATTTATATCAGTTGCTTGCTTTTAAAAATTAGTTTTATCACCTGCCTATAGTATAATTTAGTCTTTCTTGCTTTTGAAATTTTATAAATAAATATACATTATACCATTTTACATTGTTGCCTTAACCTAACATTGTTTTTCTCTTGTAAGTATTATTCACATTTTGTATAGCTGTAGTTCATTCATCACAGTTGCTATACATATTCCATTAAATGAAAATACCACAATTTGTTCTTACACTGATGGCTATTTCAAAAAATATTTTAGTCTGAAAGAAGTTTACTGAAAACAATCAGTTCATTTTCAACAATAATAAAACCAAGTCTACCTACAAAATTGCAAGCCTTCCAATAAAAGCAAAAAGAATATTACTAACCCCATAAAAGTGTAAATACAAGTAAGATGTATATCAAAGTGTAGAATGAATATTTATGTATGCATTATTCTTTCTTTCTCACTTATAGTAAGAAAAGTATCTTTTCCAATATATTTTGAAATATCTTGGAAAGAATTTCTGAGTACAGTAACAGTACAGCTGTTAAGTCTCACATCAAAGACCTCTTATTATAAGAAATTAGATTAATATTTTCAATAATGTATGATTGGAAACAAATGACCAAAAGTACCAGCTTGTGTAATGAGATTGTGATGAAGGTAACTGAAGGCAGAACAACCCTCTGCATGACCCATGGCACTTTGTTTGATATTCAAATAAAGGATCGATTCTATTTCTTCCCCAAATAACTGCATTTAGCTATTATGTGACAGTAAAACTGATGCAACATGCTCATTGCTGGGAATCACTTGCCTGCTCAGATATAACCTTTCTTCCTAAAGCTTCTTTGAGTGAAGAGAGATAATTTGCAAGTGAAAGACATGTTAGAAACCTGGAAAGCAAAATAGCATTCACTTTCAAGGAAATAAAGCATCCCTTTACCAAAACCCTTTTTCTTCTCTAAATCCTAGAAAAAAATACATCTGATGATAGTAGCTGTTCTAAAAATTCGGTATTATTTTTAGGTTGCTGTTTTTATTAGCTTATTTCCTATTAGTATAGTGGCTAAATTTTGAAGGGAGGAAGAGAAGCAAAAGTCAAATATATCAAGTTCATGGGGAATTAGAAGAACCTTAATGCCTGAAATTCAGTCTGTCTATTTAAGCCTGTATAAAAACCATTTTTGGCTCTCATACAATTAAAAAAGAAAACAGGCAACAGGGCCAGATTTGGCTAACGAGCTATATAATTTGCCAGTCCTTGACATAAGCTCCTTAAATATATTGACAGTTGATCATAGACATCCTTTTTATAATGAAATTTAGAGGTATTCCATTAATTATTTCATTAATTCAGAAATAATTCATAATTATTTCATTAATTCAGTTGCTCAACCATGTCCAACTCTACCCAACCCCATGGACTATAGCTTGACAGGCTTCTCTGTCTATGGAATTATCCAGGCAAGAATACTGGAGTGGGTTGCCATTTACTCCTCCAGGGGATCTTCTCAACTCAGGGACTGAACCTAGGTCTTCTGCATCTCCTACAGTGGCAGGTGGATTCTTTACCACCTGCCTATATATTCTACTCACCAATAGAATAACTATAATGTCCGTAAGAATAATTATATAGCATATAGTGAGATGCTAAGTACCTTAATAAATGTTTCATGTGCTTTATAAAATTGAAGCTTCAAAGTTGGTAATTTGCTTTCTCCTTCCATTAACATAGCTATGGAAATAAAAATTTATTTAATATAGCAAGAACCCAGTAACATTTCAGAACAGGCAAAAGGAACTCCATGCTGGTGACTTTGGCCTCATTTTATACTACTGCTCTGTACTCCCAGATCTAGTCAGTTTAAACTATTCCTTGCCTCTGGGACACCTCAGGTCTCCTCACTCTGTCTAGACATACATCTAATTCTGGAGCCACTTCTTTGCACATTCTCCAGACAGACTTCTTCTTGCCTATCCTTCAATATTCATTATGTCTCACTTCTTCCATCTTCTCCCTTACTAACCTAGCAAATATTGGTCTCTTTCTCTCTTTACCTCTTCAACAATTAACCAGTAGCTTACGACACAGTTTAGCTCTTCAATTGTTTTATGTGTGCTAATTCTTTTCTACCAACTGGATAAAAATTCACTTGATAAGGATAGTCTTTATTGCTCGTCATCCTTTACAGTCCTAAAAATAGCACTGGCTATTTCAAACATATTCATCAAACATTCACTATGTTACAATTTCCAGGCCCCACCTTTCCCTCTATGAACTTCTAAAATATAATATTTAATAAAACATGATTTCCATTCACAGTAGTTGAGAACCTACTGTAAGAGACTTACATAAAAATAAGTGCCAAGTAGGACATGATGTTAGGCTTCCCAGGTGACTCAGTGGTAAAGAATCTGCCTGCCAAGAAGGAGACACAAGTTCAGTCCCTGGGTTGGGAAGATCCCCTGGAGAAATAAATGGAAACCCAATATTCTTGCCTAGGAAACCTCATGGACAGAGGAGCCTGGTGGGTTACAGCCCATGGTGTTTCAAAGAGTCAGACACAACATAGCAAATCAACAACAACAGGACACTGTATTACAGAGTCCCTTCAGATGTGTGCATCATGGCATTTGGTCTCCTGGTAACCCTGTAAGGAAGGTCTTTTTCAAAGGAGCAAGTTAAAGTCCAGAGCCCACACAAGCAGTAAATGGTACTGGGAGAGCTAAAGTCTAAGTCCTTAGTCTCCAGGTCACAGACATTCAACTAAAGTTATTCTGACTTATTCATGATTCAACCTGAACTCTATGCTGATCAGAACAGCCTGTTTTGTGGCCTATGAAATAGGCACTGTATATCTGCTTTGGCCATTGGAGAAAGGAATGCATTTGAAAGTCAAAATGGAGTGGCTATATTCAGACACCCAAGGGAAACTGGGTGGCCATGGTGGACATGATTTTAGACACATTCTTCTCTTGCTGAGAACTTGAATTTTCTCAAATATGTCAGACTCAGGGATATCACTAACCATTCTCAAAACAGTGCCCATTGGCAGCTGCAACCTTATGATCTCAAGGTCTCCTCTTATAACTATTAAATATTTTCTTGCTTTGGGGACAATAACAGATAAGACAGCTCAAGTCATAGCATCTCAATAGAGGGTGCTAGATTCTTTAACTAGAAAACTATTGGATAATAAGATTGCTTTAGATCAGACTTTAGCAGAAAAAGGAGTCATATGTGCAGTGGCTTGTAGCTCCTATTATGTATATGTTAATAGTACATTAGAAGTTAAAAACCTACTTAAATAAAATTAGATAACTGACTACCTGGCTACAAGCCTCTCAGTAGTGCCAGATTTGAGCTGTATTCAGGCTTATTCTCCTGAATTCCTCAAGAAATAGGATATATTTTCCAAGGTTTATTAAAGTTTAGGTTGTCACTATTCCCCCACTTCTAAATGGGTCTGTTGGACAAAAAATGGTGGATCAATGGACTAGGATCTTAGTCATGCAAGACTCATACAAGACTCAGATCCAAGACTTGGAACTCAGAAATATTTCCAACTTGGTGTCTATTCCCCAAATTGAGGCAGGCCTACACTCTCTTTCAGGAGAAAGTAGCCACAGTAGACATCACCTCAAAGATTCAGGGAAGGTTAAAACAGGAGTGGAGATTGAAACTGAGTCCCCCTAAAACCAAGTTCCATGCCAAGCTTATTACTAGCCTGTTTATCCAAAACTATTCTGTTGTTGTTTTTTTTTTTTCCTTCTCCAGTGGATCTTCCTGACCCAGGGATCGAACCCAGGTCTCCTGCATTGCAGGCAGACCCTTTACCGTCTGAGCCACCCTTTCCTCCCCCTAAAACCAAGTTCCCATGCCAAGTTTATTACTAGCCTGTTTATCCAAAACTGTTCTGTTTTTTTTTTTTTTTTGGTCCCACCCTTGTTCCCTTCAGGATTGAGAAACGTCAAAGGAAAGGGGGGATTGAAACCCAGCAGGACCCTACAAGGCCGTCCTGGGCACAAAAATTCCTCCATGTCCCCCATTACTTGTTTGTGGGAAAGATTTGCATTTACTAAATCTCTGAGTTTGAAGGAGCAGTCACAATCAGTTACTAATTAGGGAAGTGTGGGAATGTAGAAACAAAGGAAACATGGTTAAGCAAGAAAATAATAAAAATTGTTTAGCAATAAAACAGAGCCCTGCTGCTGCTGAGTCACTTCAGTCATGTCCGACTCTGTGCGACCCCATAGACAGTAGCCCACCAGGCTCCCCAGTCCCTGGGATTCTCCAGGCAAGAACATTGGAGTGGGTTGCCATTTCCTTTTCCAGTGCATTAAAGTGAAAAGTGAAAGTGAAGTCTCTCAGTCGTGTCCGACCCTCAGCGACCCCATGGACTGCAGCCTACGAGGCTCCTCCGTCCATGGGATTTTCCAGGCAAGGGTACTGGAGTGGGGTGCCATTGCCTTCTCCAAAGGGATATACAGAGCAATCTGAAACATATCTTTGAACTTTTCTGTAGGAACTAAGAACCCCCATCCAGGTGGAGAATGGTGACTTCACCTTGACCCAGAATGTTTGGTACCAGAAGCTTGATGATTAGGATTCCTGAAACATGACCCCGTTACCTCACCACCAACCAATCAGAAGGAAGTCAGGAATCCTGCAACTCTCACCATAAATGTTGCCTTTAAAAACCCTTCTCTAATGCAAATCAAAACCACTATGAGGTACCATTTCACACCAGTCAGAATGGCTGCGATCCAAAAGTCTACAAATAATAAATGCTGGAGAGGGTGTGGAGAAAAGGGAACCCTCTTACACTGTTGGTGGGAATGCAAATTAGTACAGCCACTATGGAGAACAGTGTGGAGATTCCTTAAAAAACTGGAAATAGAACTGCCTTATGATCCAGCAATCCCACTGCTGGGCATACACACTGAGGAAACCAGAAGGGAAAGAGACACGTGTACCCCAATGTTCATCGCAGCACTGTTTATAATAGCCAGGACACGGAAGCAACCTAGATGTCCATCAGCAGATGAATGGATAAGAAAGCTGTGGTACATATACACAATGGAGTATTACTCAGCCATTAAAAAGAATATATTTGAATCAGTTCTAATGAGGTGGATGAAACTGGAGACTATTATACAGAGTGAAGTAAGCCAGAAGGAAAAACATAAATACAGTATACTAACGCATGTATATGGAATTTAGAAAGATGGTAACGATAACCCTGTGTACGAGACAGCAAAAGAGACACTGATGTATAGAACAGTCTTATGGACTCTGTGGGAGAGGGTGGGAAGATTTGGGAGAATGTCATTGAAACATGTGAAATGTCATGTATGAAACGAGATGCCAGTCCAGGTTCAGTGCACGATGCTGGATGCTTGGGGCTGGTGCGCTGGGAAGGCCCAGGGGGATGGTATGGGGAGGTTGGGAGGGAGGAGGGTTCAGGATGGGGAGCATGTGATTTTTTTTTTAAATAAAATTTTTGGAGAAAAAAAAAAAAAAAAAGACAACTTCAACCATTATATTGTTTAAAATCTTCTTTCCCCAGGCTGTCTCAGTAAATTCTGTTTTGTTTAGTGCTTGAAATAAGTCTTTCTGATATGCTTTGTTGAATAACAGAAACTCCATAATCCACAATTTTTCAATATTTACCTAGGCTTCTGTAAGGGCTTCCCTGGTAGCTCAGTAGTGAAGAATCCACCTGCAATGCAGGAGACACAGGTTCGATCCCTGGGTCCAGAAGATCCCCTGGAGAAGAAAATGGCAATCCACTCCCATATTCTTGCCTAGAAAATCCCATGAACTCCCAGAGGAGCCTGGCAGGCTACAGTCCATGGGGTCCCAAAAGAGTCAGGCACGACTTCACAACTGAACAACAACAGTAATAAGGCTTCTGTAAAACTCAGATTTAAAACCTGTATGTAATTAAAAGCTTTCCTTCATTTAAAAAAAAAAATAAAAAAATAAAAAAAAATAAAAACCCTTCTCTGAAAGTCACTGGTGAGTTTGGGTCCTTTGACACAAGCTACCCATTCTCCTTGCTGGACTTTGCAATAAAAGCTATACTTTTCTATACCACAAACTGGTGTCAATAAATTGGCTTTGCTATACTGTGAGCAAGTGGTCAGAAGTTGGGTTCAGTATCAAGAGTTGTAGCAGTTTATTCAACTTATCTCTTTCTTTGTGCTTTAGTACATGGTGACTTGACTCCCAACTGTCATTGACTAGTGGATGTGGGGTATAGGTCCAGTTATAAAGTTGAATAATTTTGAGACATACTTTCTACTTGGCTTTCAGACTTTCTCCAGCTGATCGAGATAGCAGCTGACTTGATAACCCAACCTATATTGTCTGCTTTTCTTTCTCAATTCCACAATTCTTTAACACTCAGATAAACCACTTTCAGGATCTCTCTTAAAATATCTAAGAATCTTTTTTCCATTGTTTGGATGTAGCACCATTTATTAGCTATTTCTCAATACAACTCCCTCTCTGTAAAATCTTTTTTTTTTAATTTAAATTTATTTATTTTAATTGGAGGCTAATTACTTTACAATATTGTATTGGTTTTGCCATACATCAACATGAATCTGCCACGGGCGTACACGTGCTCCCTGTCCTGAACCCGCCTCCCACCTCCCTCCCCATACCATCCCTCTGGGTCATCCCAGTGCACTAGCCCCAAGCATCCTGTATCCTGCATAGAACCTGGACTGGCAATTCATTTCTTATATGATATTATACATGTTTCAATGCCATTCTCCCAAATCATCCCACCCTCTCCCTCTCCCACAGAGTCCAAAAGACTGTTCTATACATCTGTAAAAGGAAGTTATTTTCAATACTTATATGAAAAGAGTCTATAAACAAGACCAGCATTTAATTTGATTTGGAAAAAATAATTCCTATATTTGACATACATGGTGTCATATTTTCTATACATCTCTTTTTAACTTGTTATCTGGATATATATAATAAATAATAAGTATTTTTCTCTCTGAAAGCTTATCTATTTACTATCTTACCATAGTAAAAATTTTGACCAAATTTCCATCTCTATATTGAACAATTCTTGTTTATTACACATATATATATATGTATGTATATACATATGGAAGTGGGAGTGTTAGTCACCAGGCTCTTCTGCCCATGGGGTTTTCCAGACAAGAATACTGGAGTGGGTTGCCATCCCCTTCTCCAGGGGATTTTATGTGTGTATATATATATATATATATATGTATATGTATATATCAAACTCTTTTTTATGATTCTTTCATGAGATGTCAGGTCATGGATGTCTGAGCTTCTGGTCCACTTTGAAATCTTGAAAGAAATTCAGTCTATTTAACTTTATAGATCTGCCAAAACAAAACATAGATGTGAATGTTTGGAATTTTTAATCACTTTAACCAGTTGAATTGATGCTAATATACTTGAATTCTTGGAAAGATTTCACAATATATTAATGACTATATAAGATTTATCACGCATTTCCAAAAATGTTCCTTTACAAATCAGAAATACGAACATATTAAATAGACTCTCACATACACACAAAGACAGACACACAGAGTGACAAAGGGCCATATAATCCTGGAAATACAAATAACACATGATCACTGATTAAGTCTAATTTTAGGTGTTTTGTCTGATCTTTGAATTCGAACTGCAGTACAACAATGTAGCCTCTAATATATTTAGGATTCAATTTTGTAATTCCTTGTCTTGATAATTAGCAGTAAGATTTTGAATTCCTATTTAAAAATCAGGCTTTGTAAATGCCTAAGCCTCAATTGTATATGCAAATTCCACACATTTTCATACTGTGTGGAATAACTGCATATGCAAACAGGTAATTTGACAGTTAATGATTCATTTGCACGTGCAAACCCTCAATTTTAACATACAGATGCCAATTGGTACATGTAAATAATATTCCATGTGGACCCTATTTGCCCAGTCTTTTTTCTCTTTGTAAAGAAACTAATGCTTTAAATATTTTTTTTCCATTATGGACAATCTGCTCATATTCTAGGAATATTATCTTCAAGAAAACAAAACTATATATCTTCAAGAAAACAAAATTGGGGTATTTTAGTCCCAAACTTATAAGATATGATATATATATATATTCATGTGATGGCTGTGTATGTTCGATTAAAAATCTAAAACCATGACACAGCTGATTCTGTATTTATCATTTTAACACTTTTCAACCTGATATAACATAAAAGCTTTTTTCTTCAAAAGACCCATATTTAAAGGGTGTTGATTTATGTAAATCAATAATTTATCAACTTGCTGTCGTTCCTTGCTGCCAGCCAGATGCTTCTCGCTTTGCTCGGCCAGACAATGTCAGCTGCAACACATAATGGCCTCTGCTTTATGTAGAAATAAGAGCATAAATATTTTAAAAATCCTGCTACAGGAAGTAAGGCGGCTTGGGGTGGGGGGGCAGTGAGAGATTTTACTGGTTTATTGTGAGAGTAGAACAAGTCTACATATTTTATGGGTTGGTTTTATCAGAAGTGGAGGCAGGGACGTCTCTTAGCCTGATTTTTATCTCCTAACAAGGCTGACAGACCAAAGTCTTTTCATAGCAATTTGTTGAAGACATCTGGTGAAGCTTTCTAGGGGATGAACACACTGCAGAGTGTTCCTCTGGTATCAGTTGGCATGGCAACCAGTAAAAGACTATTCAACATCAGTAGGTTTCAAAAAGGTTGAGGCCTAGTTGAAAATCCATTTGGGCTCCTACCTGCAAAATTCTTTTGAAAATGCACTAAATCTTTTCTCAGGGCTCTAGAGACTGAACCAATATGTACAACTGTGGCACCTTCAATCTTAAATAATTTTCAAAACATGGGATTAATGATTCCAGTCACCAAAGGTATTACAGAAGATCTGGAATTACTGGCACTGTGCTGGAGAGGATATTAGTAGGAATATGATGTTGTTTCCCTTTGTGTTTTATGCAGGAAACAGAAATATTATTTTCATATTTCCATAAAATCTAAGTTAATAGGGCCAAATAAATGAAAGAAAACCTTACAGGTTATTTTTTAAATTAATATGTTTATCCCAAAGAATTAAATATGATATTTTAATGCTGAAACTAAATCATCTATTTTTAAATGTGCCCTCAGGACATATTTTAATATAGAGATTTTTTTTTCCCAAAAAAAGTTACTATGTTATCTGGGAAAATCCTAGTTCAAGAGATATTTTTTATAACATTATTATAAACCAGTTTAAGCAATTTGATTTACTGTCAATTAAGTGATAACTGTTTGAAAATAAAATAAATACTAACTTAACAAGTTTTTTATTAGTACACATGATTTTTATAAACTTTAAGCTAAAATAAAATTAGCTAAAAAAAAAGTTTGTGTGTTCTTTTATCCAAAACACTTATCTTGCACTGTATATTTATAGCCAGGATTCTAAAATGAAATGAAAAAAATAATACAAATTTCTGAAAACATGACCTAAATATGTATCAGTGAAAAAAATAAATCTTAATGTACTGCATCATTGCCCACAACAAGAGTTAGAATTCAAGTATTTCATTTAATTATCCATTCAGCAGAGGTTAGTCACCAAACTTAATTTTCAAATAAAAGGATGTTAATTAAAATTTAATTAATAATGTTGCTTTTGAATGATTGGATCTCCAATGGCCCATAAACCTTGTGCACTGGAGCCCAATAATAACTACCTCAAACACTGCCAGTTATTTAGAACAGATCTATATCAACACCATAGAGTATGAGTGGTGTTCTCCACCCCATTCTACCCCCAGAGACAGTGTGAGAATTAACAAGACAAGCTAGGAAGTTCTATAAGTTGTTTGATATCATGCCATGAGGAATATTCAAAGAGGAATTTATTTGCATAATATGCAAATAATTGTGGTTACACTTCATTACATTTTAACTTCAGTAGCAGACTTAAATTGAAGAAAGTAGGGAAAACCACTAGGCCATTCAGGTATGACTTAAATCAAATCCCTTATGATTATACAGTGGAAGTGAGAAATAGATTTAAGGGACTAGATCTGATAGATAGAGTGCCCGATGAACTATGGAATGAGGTTTGTGACATTGTACAGGAGACAGGGATCAAGAACATCCCCATGGAAAAGAAATGCAAAAAAGCAAAATGGCTGTCTGGGGAGGCCTTACAAATAGCTGTGAAAAGAAGAGAAGCAAAAAGCAAAGGAGAAAAGGAAAGATATAAACATCTGAATGCAGAGTTCCAAAGAATAGCAAGAAGAGATAAGAAAGCCTTCTTCAGTGATCAATGCAAAGAAATAGAGGAAAACAACAGAATGGGAAAGACTAGGGATCTCTTCAAGAAAATCAGAGATACCAAAGGAATATTTCATGCAAAGATGGGTTCGATAAAGGACAGAAATGATATGGACCTAACAGAAGCAGAAGATATTAAGAAGAGATGGCAAGAATACACAGAAGAACTATACAAAAAAGATCTTTACAACCCAGATAATCACGATGGTGTGATCACTGACCTAGAGCCAGACATCCTGGAATGTGAAGTCAAGTGGGCCTTAGAAAGCATCACTACGAACAAAGCTAGTGGAGGTGATGGAATTCCAGTTGAGCTCTTCCAAATCCTGAAAGATGATGCTGTGAAAGTGCTGCACTCAATATGCCAGCAAATTTGGAAAACTCAGCAGTGGCCACAGGACTGGAAAAGGTCAGTTTTCATTCCAATCCCAAAGAAAGGCAATGCCAAAGAATGCTCAAACTACCGCACAATTGCACTCATCTCACACACTAGTAAAGTAATGCTCAAAATTCTCCAAGCCAGGCTTCAGCAATACGTGAACCGTGAACTTCCTGATATTCAAGCTGGTTTTAGAAAAGGCAGAGGAACCAGAGATCAAATTGCCAACATCCGCTGGATCATGGAAAAAGCAAAAGAGTTCCAGAAAGGCATCTATTTCTGCTTTATTGACTATGCCAAAGCCTTTGACTGTGTGGATGACAATAAACTGTGGAAAATTCTGAAAGAGATGGGAATACCAGACCACCTGATCTGCCTCTTGAGAAATTTGTATGCAAGTCAGGAAGCAGCAGTTAGAACTGGACATGGAACAACAGACTGGTTCCAAATAGGAAAAGGAGTTCATCAAGGCTGTATATTGTCCCCTGTTTATTTAACTTACATGCAGAGTAATCATGAGAAACGCTGGACTGGAAGAAACACAAGCTGGAATCAAGATTGCTGGGAGAAATATCAATAACCTCAGACAAGCAGATGACACCACCCTTATGGCAGAAAGTGAAGAGGAACTCAAAAGCCTCTTGATGAAAGTGAAAGTGGAGAGTGAAAAAGTTGGCTTAAAGCTCAACATTCAGAAAACAAAGATCATGGCATCCGGTCCCATCACTTCATGGGAAATAGATGGGGAAACAGTGAAAACAGTGTCAGACTTTATTTTTCTGGGCTCCAAAATCACTGCAGATGGTGACTGCAGCCATGAAATTAAAAGACGCTTACTCTTTGGAAGGAAAGTTATGACCAACCTAGATAGCATATTAAAAAGCAGAGACATTACTTTGCCAACAAAGTTTCGTCTAGTCAAGGCTATGGTTTGTCCTTTGGTCATGTATGGATGTGAGAGTTGGACTGTGAAGAAGGCTGAGCATCGAAGAATTGATGCTTTTGAACTATGGTGTTGGAGAAGACTCTTGAGAGTCCCTTTGACTGCAAGGAGATCCAACCAGTCCATTCTGAAGGAGATCAGCCCTGGGATTTCTTTGGAAGGAATGATGCTAAAGCTGAAACTCCAGTACTTTGGCCACCTCATGCGAAGAGTTGACTCATTGGAAAAGACTCTGATGCTGGGAGGGATTGGGGGCAAGAGGAGAAGGGGAAGACAGAGATGAGATGGCTGGATGGCATCACTGACTCGATGGACGTGAGTCTGAGTGAACTCCGGGAGTTGGTGATGGACAGGGAGGCCTGGCGTGCTGCGATTCATGGGGTCACAAAGAGTCGGACATGACTGAGTGACTGATCTGATCTGATCTGATGTGAGCAGAGGAAAGCAGTAATTCCATCTGCTACAGGGAACAGAAAACCAAAAGTTCTAACCCTGATCTTCTGAATGACAGGGAACTCCTTTACTTTTCCATTGTCTTAAATGCCCTCTCAGGAGAATGGGAAATAGTAGGCCACCCTTGTTTCTTTCACCAAATTGTGATAAAGAAGGTAATTTTGTATGAGAAGATTTTGAAAGTTATAAAGTTCCAAAGTAAAAATTGTCACTGTCACTAACAAAGTCAGACATGTATAAAATTGAAATATTTGGATTAAAATATTTAACATAATCAAATAATACCATTAGACTTCTAAGGCATTTACAAATTCAATACTTTCACATCTTCAGCAGTGAGCATTGAACACTTTTTCTCCAGGGTCCAAAAACAAAAGGTGTTTCTTCAGCTTTCTCTCTTTTCCCCTCCTTTCTCTCTCTCTCTCATCTCTTACTCCTTGCCCAGGTAACTGCAAAGAGCTTTGTCATGACTACAAGACAGCTAGAAGCTAGAAACTTTTTGTTTACTCTCCGAAATCCATTTATATGACACTCCTTCCCTTAAAGTTGGCTGGTATACACTGTTAAAACACTGTTAAATACAAGTGAGGCAATGAGGCTGAAAGAGGTTAAGTAACCCAAAACTGTAACAATCATGAAGGGATTTATGCTTGCTTCCATCCGTCTCCAGTTGTATACATAAGGGCAAACCAGAAGCGCCAGAAAAGAGGCTTTTTCCTTCATATATATATTCAAATAAGCAATGAATATTATCTATGGATCAATGAATAATTTATGAGTAAAAGTCCAAGGAAAAATCTGTTCTGACTTTTGGCTCTTAGACCCCTAAATTGACAATACAAAGCAAGTCTTAACAACTCCCAGAATTCTAGACCACTCTTCAGGCATTTAAGAGATAATAGCTCATTACTGTTAGAAAGGCTACAAGTTCAATTTAATCTTATATGCCTGTGTGGAGGTTGATCTGAGCCTATACCTTCTGCTATGAATACTTAAATCAACAAAAACTGGCAATAAATGGCACACAGAGCCCCAGTTCTTCTGCTCAGCCCCCCTTATCATTTGCAATCCCTTGATAAATGTGCTCCCCCTTCCCTTCAGCAGATGCATTCTACTCCAACCCTGTGACATAGGACCTTCAGATCCATAGAATGAGGGACAAAAGATAGGAAGAAACAGACAATCAGTATGACACATGATCTTAATTTAAATGGACTAAAATAAAATTTTAATTAGAACATATGTTGACTACATGGCCCCAGGAAACTGACAGTTGTGCTTCATGTCTTGCTAAACTCATTTCTGATATGACTGTAAAAAATGAGTTTATCCCCAAGGTGGAACAGTTTCAAAAGCCAAAGGGCTTCAATTAAACTTCCTTTGACTCATTTTTCAAGATGCCAGGAATGTCTTTTTGCAAACCACAGTGAAGCTCAACAGTGAAAATTTAGGTGAAAGAAAAATTGATAACCCATCCTGGTATCTATTCTGTTACATGTTAAGCTTTCAGATGTGTTGTTTCATCATAGCTTCAACCACCATATGCACAGAACTACCTAAGTGTTCTAAACCTGGAACTTAAGGTTTATCCAACACCCAAATCTATCCACTCTTCTCCTCATGATTTTTAGTCTAGACAATAGCAACATGACATATGTAGTTTTTAGCAACCTACAACCATAAAATACATATAACCATTTAGCTAAAAAATGGAAGGAGGACAGAAGTCAGTATATATTGAAAGCATAACTTTTATATTACTATATTGTAAAAAGAAAGGATATTATAAAAATCTTAGAGTGAATCAGGTCCCAGTACATAGAAAACTCAATGATAAGGGTCATATAAGAATGCAGTGATTATTGGAGTTCCCTGGTGGCCTACTGGGCTTCCCTGATCGTTCAATTGGTAAAGAATCCACCTGCAATGCAAGAGACCCTGGTTTGATTCCTAGATTGGGAAGATCCACTAGGGAAGGGATAGGCTACCCACTCCAGTGTTCTTGGGTTTCCTTTGTGGCTCAGCTGGTAAAGAATCTGCCTGCAATGTGGGAGATCTGGGTTTGATCCCTTGGTTGGTGGCCTAATGGTTAGGATTCCAGGTTTTCACTTCCATGGTCCAGGTTCAATCCCGGGTCAGGGAAGCTGTGTTGTGTGGCCAAAAACCAAAAAAGTAGGGAAAAAGGAGAATATGGTGGTTTCCTAAGTAGCCATATCAATAGGAATTCAGCATCCAGTTTAAGAGAAGATTGGGGGAACCTGAGGCTAGACACATAAGCACAGGGGTGCCTGCAAGACATGGAAATTTGGAGAAAGCACATGTGATGCCTGTGATGGGCATGATGAGGAAATCACATATCCAAGTTTTCAGAGGTCTTGGACATCTTCCTGGAGAAGCTTTCATTGGACACAAATTTTCAAGAACGGGCAAGCTTTACCTAAGAAATAGGAAGGGCAATCCAAGGAGAGGGGCCAGTGTTTCACAAACACAAAAGATGGCATGATGATAAGACCATTCTTGCTGGAGAAAAATTACTATACTATGAATTAGATGAGATTTTACTATCACTCCTGAGATGTGCAAAGGCATGCACTATAGTACATATTTAATTAATATTTTGTGGTAATTTTTCATATTTCACTTAAAACGTGCCCCCCTGCACTGCCCCCCACCAACCACCACCACCAGTGGAACAAAAACAATGATCTCAAATGGTTGCAGGACAGAAGCAAAAGAGGAGAAACAGTGTGGGATGGTGGAGAGAGAAACCACTCCCATTAACCTATAACCTTACTCTGCTGAGAACTTGCTGAGGGCCTGGGAAAGTCAAGTCATGATCCTAAGGCTTACTTTCACTGTTTATAAAAGCAGCTTAAAGTTTCTGTCCATCTCTCAGAATTTCTATACCATTATGGTTTGGGGTGTGGGATTAAGTTCTTTTGGAGCCATATCTATATTTCTCTTCAATTAATGATATATCAACTAAATAGTTAACCATCAGTTCAACTAAGATTCACCTATTCTCCAACTTCAGAATAACTTATTCTAATGAAGTCCTTAGCTTTAACTCATGTTGATCTTTGCTTTACAGTTGCACTTTTCTCTAAATGTTCAAGAGACCCCGAGCACCATAAAATAAACTTTTTCCTACCTGTTGTTTTTTAGATAAAAATTTTTGCTTATTTGATTTATTTGTTCTGACATACACATGGATTAATTTACCCAGCCAATCAAATCACACACACACTCCAAATAAATTAGAAGCTTGAGTATTCTTACCACAAAAGTGAGGGAAGATCAGAGTGGCCAGATTTGAAGTTAAATCCTGAGTGGACCATAGAATCTAACAAAGAAGAATGTGTCGCTTTTCAGTTCAGTTCAGTTCAGTCGCTCAGTCTTGTCCGACTCTTTGCGACCCCATGAATTGCAGCACGCCAGGCCTCCCTGTCCATCACCAACTCCCGAAGTTCACTCAGACTCACGTCCATCGAGTCAGTGATGCCATCCAGCCATCTCATCCTCTGTCGTCCCCTTCTCCTCCTGCCCCCAATCCTTCCCAGCATCAGAGTCTTTTCCAATGAGTCAACTCTTCGCATGAGGTGGCCAAAGTACTGGAGTTTCAGCTTTAGCATCATTCTTCCAAAGGAAGGGCTGATCATTTTTACACTTCTATAAACTATAAACCACTGTTATTCAGCTTAGAGATTCATTAGAACTGGACACTCAGAATTTACCACTATGCTGAATGCCTTAAACTCCAATGAACAATACCAAAGTTGGTTTTCAAAGTATAGTTCTCTCATCTTACTTGTTGATAATTTTAGAATTTGAGTTAGATTCTTCATACAGCCATACTCTTTAAACACAGAGACCACATTTAAAAACATACATATATAGTAGATTTTTACCTGACTTTGACCAACAGATATTTATTAGGTGCAGGGTACATTACTATGGAATCAAGTGCTAGGAATATAGCAAAAAATAAAACCATGAAGCTTTTCTTCTTGGAGGCATTACAGGGCTGTGTGGAGGAGGGGCACCCACTGACTGCAGAGCAATGTCCCCAGTGCTAAGGGAGCATGAAATAGGAAGTGATCTGTTCTGTCTGAGAGGTCACAGAAAGGTTACCCAGAGGAAGTGATACTTGAGCTGCAATTTAAAGGATGGATGGGCCGTGGTTGGACAGAAAGGGGGCAGGGGAAAGGGTGTTCCAGGGAGAGAGAGAGGCAACTGACCAAGGAGCTGAAGCTTTGTGGGGAAGGAACATGAAGTAATCTGAAGATGTATTCTATTAATAGAATGCAAATTTAAAAAGATCATCTGTGACCTTATTGTTCAGGACATTGGATGTCACACGTAGACTCTGAGATTTGTTTCCTTAGAAAATGAAGAGATTAGGTGAGAATAGCCAGTCAACAATTCCCCTAGTGCCTTAAAGAAGAGAAGAATTAAGGGTTTCTCACTGCCCTGCAAATTTGAAATCTCCATGTGGAGGATAGGGACATTGGAGAAAGCAGTGCCATGGCACTGAAATAGAGCTCCAAGGAAGGGACTGGCTTGCATTCATGTAGTGAATGAACCCTAAGAGATAAATCTGAAATGATGAATGAGAATTAGCCACTTAAAATCTATGTGGCCCTGAAGTACATTTAGTTTCTCTGGGTCTCAATATTTTCTTCTATAAAAGGAGGGTATATGACTATATCAATGGTTCTCAACCTCAGCTGCCTATTAGAATCAGCTGGATAAATTTTTTAAATATGCATGACTGGGACCCTGGTAAACCAATATTAAGTTAATGTTTTTTGGTGGTTGGAGGTGGGTGCAGGATAGGGGAGTTGACTGAATTGATAGTTGTTTAATGCTCCCCAGGTGATTTTAACTTGCAGCCAGGATTGAACGTTACAGAATAAGATGGCCTCTGAGGTCACTTTCATTTGTATAGTATATATCCAAGACTAGCTCAGGTAGAAATTGCAAAAAGCAGATAACCTGCTCATGGATGTCTTCCACACTGTAACTCCCATTCCTGCACTTCAAACCCAGGGTCTTCATGCTACCCAGAAGTCCCACTAACATGCTGACTCATATCTTGGAAGTGTCTAATACTGAAATTTTTCTCCATTTGAAAAAATATATATATGCCTGGCTGACATGTAACTATATCAGAGATTGATCTCTTCTGAGAAGCTATCTTTTTTATTAGCTTTTAACAAAGGTCTTTCTCAGTATAATCCCCTTCACCCTTCTGAATTTCAAGTAAACAACTCTCTTAACTGACCCCTGATTGTGCTTTCCTATCTTTGAGCTTTTCTGTATGTAAAATTTTGCATGCCCTCCATCTCCTTCCTATGTGCTACCTCCTATTCCAATTGCATTCAATTTTTCAAATCCAGTTCATCTAGCACTATTATGAAATCTGCCCAGACTTTGCTTTCCTGAGTTCGTGTGACTATTCTCAAGTAATATTTGCATATCTCATCTATTTTATAATCTATTTTATACTTAATTACTCCCTTCTCTGTAAGATCTTTCAGTCTTGTCTAAACTATTATTCAAATACTTATTAGTGTTTACATTCTTTGGGTAGAACTAAATAGAAAAAAATTAATAAATTAAATGGAAAATTATATAGAAAATTAAATTTAATTAAATAAATTGATGTAGAGAATGAAAGATTTTTATCTGCCAACAGTTACAGAAATGCAATTTACTATCATTCATTTATTTATGTGATATGTATTTTTCAAGGACCTACCATTTGCTGGTCTTATTTCAGGTGCTAGAGATCCTGAAAAAGAATTCCAGTAGACGTGGATGTGTACCATATGGTAATAAACTCAATGAAAATCAATAAAGCTTGGTAAGTCCATAGATAAGAATGGATGGATCAGTGGATGGGTAGAGGGCCTCTTGGCTGTGTGGATATCCTGGATGATTTATGTTAGGTCTTTACATAAGCTTAGACTATGTAAAAAAATGTGAGCCCATTTTCCTATTCTTGGAAGTAGTAAGAATATATATTCTTTTTCAGAGAAAAAATGAAATTGACTTATGATTATAGTAGAGTACCAAAAAGCATGGTAACTCTATTATACTGGCTTTCAAATAGGTTATTCCTGCTCCTTATCCTATCTGTAACCTTCCTCAATTTGTGTCTAGGAGTTCTTTCACATTTGATTAATTTTTTGTTATATGCATTAGATTTATTTTTGTAAAATAAGTAGCTTTAATGGCTTAAAATTATATATATATATATACACACACACATATATTTTACTTGACTTTACTATGATTTTAAAATTTCCCTTGATGTCAATCTCCCAGAATATTTCACATGAAACATTCAATTGGCTAAACATCAATTTGAATAAAACATCAAAGAAATAAATTGAAAACATCTCTTTGCAGGTATAATATGATGAAAAGTCAAAAGAGGATAATTAAATTATTTGTTCTCCTATTTTGATAACCTCCAAGGGAAATGGCAGGCAATATAATGGCCAAGTTGAAAATGTATGCTAAAAAGTCCTGTCAAGCTCCTTCCACATACATGAGCATAGTAAGGTTTAAATTTGATGGAAAGCCACAGGCCAGTTCTCATAAAATCAAACCCAGTTCGCTATTTCTGCTGCTGACAGGAAATGTCATTGCTAGGAAATAAGGCAGCAAGCTGCCGTCTCCAAAGCATCAGCACCTCAGAGACAGATGAGGAGAAGGGGCCCATATGTAAACAGAAATGACCTGTGCCCCAGAAGAATATGTGTGATTTCCTAGAGCCTGTTTGTGTCTCTTTTGGTTGGAAGGGCCTTAGGAGAAAGTATTCTGCTCTTTAAGGCAAGGTGGCTTACTACCCGTAAGGGAATAATAATAAAGGGAAGAAAAAGAATGATGATTTTTCAAACTGAGGAACAGGTCACAAGTATCCATGGGACATTTTTGTACAGTGTGTGATATTGAAACTCACTTTAAAAAGTGTGTATGTGTGTATGATTTGCACACAAATATTCCTGTAGTATTTATAAAGCACCATGAGTTTTCTAGCCACTAACAATTGGGTGTATATTGAGAAGAAATATTGTAATTTCCTGTCTGAGAGTGTGTGTTTGTGTGTGTGTGTGTATATACAGGGTAAATATATATACTATGTGAGTTGACATAATTTACAGTTTGTGTAAACAGCTAGAAATTCAATAAAATATTAAAATATGCAGGCTGGAAATTTATAAGTGTCTGTACAAATTCAATCTATATGAGAGCACATATCTGTGATCAATTTGTATTTCATATGTCTTACCTAGGGATTTGTACTTGGGCAAAAGGGTTACAGAGTCCATTAGCTGATCTGAATTTATGGCACTAAATCTCTTGACGTTCAGCAATGACAGGAATTACTCTCCTCTAATGAGTAATAAATGTGGGTAAGTCATATGTCCCATTGGATTACTTGGCTAAAATCACATTTAAAAGATGGCTAATTGTCTAAAATTTATCCAAATCCAATACAAATTTTATTGCCACTAATTGCCTTTGCAATTTTTGGAGCATTAAGCATATTTAAATGTATTTGTCATAGCACTCCTGTGCACATGTAATGCATGAATAGAATAGCTATGACTATCTAATTTAAGCTTTTCAGCTATTTTGGTAATTTAACATTAAATCATTATGATTTGAAATATAACTTTCTGTTTTTAGAGCTGTGAAAATTGTATTTTTAAATTAAATGTTTTTATCATGGGTAGTCTATTCTTATTGTTTTGCAGTTTTGACATGACTTAATTGTAGTATCAGTGTTACCAACAATTGTGTAAGAACATATTGTAGCACCTGTTAGTCCCACTGCAGATTTATTTGCATTGCCATTCTAAATCAGCTGAACTATTTTATCCAGTGCCAGCACACTAACTAAATAGCTATTTGCAAAACTTTTACATTAATCTCTTATTTGAAATTGCATATATAAAATTGGTGTTTGATGTTCAGTAAACAAATTTTGAAATCATAGAAAAATACATGAGAAATAACATAGCTAAATATGTAAGAAATACACATTTAGAAGACTTTTACAGGAATTTTACCCACCTCCCAGAATACTGGAAATAAAAGCAAAAATAAACTTTTTTTATTTTAAAGTTTTTCCTTTATCAACCAAATTCATAAATTAATAAAATAACAACTATTCAAAGGATTTTGGATGAGGTGTTTTTATATTGAAATATCTTTCCTTACGAAAATGACCAAGGTAAAAAAAGATTAGACTGAGAGATGACATAAAAAAAGAGATTAAAATATGTAAGATAAATATATATTTTATCAACTAAAAGTTCTGTGAGATAGCAATTTGAGGTCAAAGGGCAGTTTGATCATATCAGATCAGATCAGATCAGTCGCTCAGTCCTGTCCGACTCTTTGCGACCCCAGGAATCACAGCACGCCAGGCCTCCCTGTCCATCACCAACTCCCGGAGTTCACTCAGACTCACGTCCATAGAGTCAGTGATGCCATCCAGCCATCTCATCCTCTGTCGTCCCCTTCTCCTCCTGCCCCCAATCCCTCCCAGCATCAGACTCTTTTCCAATGAGTCAACTCTTCGCATGAGGTGGCCAAAGTACTGGAGTTTCAGCTTTAGCATCATTCCTTCCAAAGAAATCCCAGGGCTGATCTCCTTCAGAATGGACTGGTTGGATCTCCTTGCAGTCCAAGGGACTCTCAAGAGTCTTCTCCAACACCACAGTTCAAAAGCATCAATTCTTCAACGCTCAGCCTTCTTCACAGTCCAACTCTCACATCCATACATGACCACAGGAAAAACCATAACCTTGACTAGACGGACCTTTGTTGGCAAAGTAATATCTCTGCTTTTGAATATGCTATCTAGGTTGGTCATAACTTTCCTTCCAAGGAGGAAGCATCTTTTAATTTCATGGCTGCAGTCACCATCTGCAGTGATTTTGGAGCCCAAAAAAATAAAGTCTGACACTGTTTCCACTGTTTCCCCATCTATTTCCCATGAAGTGATGGGACCAGATGCCATGATCTTCGTTTTCTGAATGTTGAGCTTTAAGCCAACTTTTTCACTCTCCACTTTCACTTTCATCAAGAGGCTTTTGAGTTCCTCTTCACTTTCTGCCATCAGGGTGGTGTCATCTGCATATCTGAGATTATTGATATTTCTCCTGGCAATCTTGATTCCAGCTTGTGTTTCTTCCAGTCCAGCGTTTCTCATGATGTACTCTGCATAGAAGTTAAATAAACAGGGTGACAATATACAGCCTTGACGAACTCCTTTTCCTATTTGGAACCAGTCTGTTGTTCCATGTCCAGTTCTAACTGTTGCTTCCTGACCTGCATACAAATTTCTCAAGAGGCAGGTCAGGTGGTCTGGTATTCCCATCTCTTTCAGAATTTTCCACAGTTTATTGTGACCCACACATATATGTTCCTATTACAAGCATATATAAATAATTGATAGATTACAAAAATATGTAAATACACAATGGAGTTTTGAAAAGAGACATCTCTGTGGATCAGAAACAGAGAAAGAACCCATGGTAAAAAGACAACTTATTGGAAGTCAAACCTTGAAACCAGTCATTTCAGTATGGTTCCAAATTCCAGATGAATATGGAGGGGACAGGATGATCAAAAATGTAGATGCCCATATGAAGCCTTAGTCTGTTTGTTCATGAATAGGACCTAGAATGCCACCAACCAGGCTAAGGAAGAGACAGAATCACCCAGTGAGAATAAAAATCTATGCCAGGCTGTTCCCATATTCTCAGATTGACAGCGTGATCTGCTACATGTTAAACCTGGGCTCTAAATAACTTAAACTTCATACAGAGAGGAACACACTAGAGAAAAACCCCTGGGAAGATGACAAGAGTAAAATGAATTAAAGCCATGTGAGGAAATCAGTAACAGGAAAGAGAGAAGACGGACTCAACCATCTTGACAGATTTCTATCTAAGGAAACAATTTGGAAAAGACTTGAACACAGACACTTTAAAATTTCTATAGCTGTAATAGAGGGAATAGTTCTCCGTGAAATAAGAGAAACACAATCCATCTAAAAGTAAGAAATTATTTTAAGGGTATGTTTCTGTGAAAAATAATTTATTAGAAGTCTTAGTAATGAAACATATAGTCAAAATATGTTTTTAAAGACTAGATGAGCTTTAAAGTCACCCAGAAGCAACTAAAGAAACAGTAAATTAGAAAATAGAACCTGGATACCTAGGATACCTGCAATACTAGGATACCTGCAATAATGTACTATAAATAGAGAATCTGAAAGAAAAATTCATATACTAACATTAATTAAGAAGTTACACTTCTAGTTTATCATTTTAGAAAAAAGAATAGAAATAAATTTAAATAGAAAATATTTGAAAGATTTATAGTTAAGAATTATCCATACTGAAATGCCATTCACACTGAAACAGTCCAGAAATAGGGTAAATATGTTCAATTAAGATCTGAACTCATGATAACAAAATTGTAGGACATCAAAGATTAAAGAAAGTCTAAAAGTCACAAGAAAGAAAAATTGAGTTGCTTAAAATGAGTGTCAACAAAACCGACAGCAGATTTCTCATCAGGAACTAGAATATTTGAATATAGTAGAACGATAACTTTAAAACCATTATAGAGAACTAAAACACATAAACTTAAGATTTTTACCCAGCTAAATAATGATTTCAGAAGGATGGACATTAGTTATATTTTCTGACTTCCTCAGTTTTAAGAAGAAGCAAGAAGAAAAATGAAAATAGGACAAATATGAAGCAACAGGCAATGATGAGAAAAAATTAGTAGAGTTTGATAGTAAATCAAAATGAAGGGAGACCAAAATAAATTAAGAAAATAAAATATACAAATTTGGATATATTTGAAACTTTATTATGTTTTAGAGTTTTCTACTCCTTTTGAAAATTCTCAAAACATCTATAATTGGATTTTAAATAATACTAGAAGCAAAGGCAATGGCAACCCATTCCAGCATTCTTGCCTGGAAAATCCAGTGGATGGAGGAGCCTGGTAGGCTGCAGTCCATGGGGTAGCTAAGAGTCAGGCACAACAGAGCGACTTCACTTTCACTTTTCACTTTCATGCATTGGAGAAGGAAATGGCAACCCACTCCAGTGTTCTTGCCTGGAGAATCCCAGGAATGAGGGAGCCTGGTGGGCTGCCGTCTATGGGGTCACACAGAGTCGGACACGACTGAAGTGACTTAGCAGCAGCAGCAGCAGAACCATTAATTACAGAAATAAAACTAAAGAAAATAAAATCAAGCAATAATATCAGAAAAAGTACAGAAAATTAAAAACTGAAGTAAAAAAGTAGAAATTATAAATAATAAGAAAAAACTTGATGATAAATAATGACAACTATAAAAGAAAGATAGGAGATAGTCTAAACATTTATAAATTGATGTTGCTAAACAAAAGACCAGAAAAAAATAAAGTAGAAGTCATGAGAAAAGAATTTACTACCCAAGTCTTCAATTTATGCAAAGAGAATTAAAATACATGGATATCAGTTACATTTTTGAAATTCAAGAATAAAGAAGTAAAAAGTTGTTCTTAAAAAAAAAAAACATGAAGCTTGCTTGAGACTTATCTTTCATAACATTAACTGCCAGAAGACAATGGATTAAATAAAGGAGAAAATTTTATGACTCTAATTTCAATATTCTGTGAAGTTGTCAATTGAATAATGTAATCAAAAGATACTTTGATTTATATAAAGATTCAGAAGTTACTGCACCTAAATAGTTTTTCTGAATAAAGTCTCAAAGATTAAGTGTAACCAATTGAGAAAGAAATGAAAATAAGTTGAAAATGGGAAAGTTGTCTTAGAAAAGAACTGGTAAAAATCACTGAAAGCAACCATATAAAACTGAACTTTCTATATATAACTTCAGAACAAATTTAGGTCCTAAAATAGAAAAAGATAAATAATATACAAATTTTAAAAATAACATATTCCTCTGGGTCTGGAATTGCTGAGTAAAATAAACAATACAAGGAAATGGGTGAGGAGAAAAGAGAACTCACATAAACAGAATCCAAAACTTCATACTTCATTCAACACCTAATAATTAGAACGTGGTCTAGTAGTTAGGATTCAGTGCTCTCAAGACTGCAGTCCCGGGTTCCTTACCAGATCAGGGAAGCCTTTCTTGGACTTCCCTGGTGGCTCAGACAAGAAAGAATCTGCCTGTAATGTAGGAGTCCTGGGTTCAATCCCTGGGTTGGAAAGATCCCCTGGAGAAGGGAATAGCTACCTACTCTAGTATTCTGGCCTGTAGCAGTCCATGGACTATATAGTCCATGGGGTCACAAAGAGTCAGACACAACTGAGTGATTTTCATAGTAAAATTCTGATGAAAAGGTAATTGTGAAAAGAATGATAATCAGGAACTATTTTAACCAAATCAATATAAAGCATACTGAAATAAATATTTGATCCAAATTTATGATTTCTGAAAAAAATAGAAATTATGCAAAATAAAAGTATAAGTATGTGGCATGCATATGTGACATACTAGTGGTGAAGAAAAACATTAAAGGGTTAACACTTCTATTAGACGTTCCAAATTTAGACCTCATTTAAAACCCAGCTTTCCAAGTGGCCCTAGTTGTAAAGAATCTGCTTGCCAATGATCTGTGGGTCAGGAAGATGCCCTGGAGGAGGGCATGGAAACCCATTCCAGTATTCTTGCCTGGAAAAATCCACGGACAGAGAAGCCTTGCAGGCTACAGTCCACAGGGTCAGAAAGAGTTGGACATTACTGAAGCAAATAAGCATGCATACACAAAACCCAGAAATCCATCTGTAAGCTCTGTAAGAGGTAAATCTAAAACAAAATGTCCAAAGGTTAAAAGAAAGAGAATAGCAATGACATATCATAAATGCTATAAACATGCCAGAGTTATTGGGGTCCTATTTTCATATACCCAAATCTCATTTTGCCTCTGCTATTTCTGGTGGGCTGGCAAAGCCAGGGGTGGGGGATGAACTGCTATGAAGAATAATATAAACATCCAAAGGTAAAAATAGGCAATATGGGCAGATTGCCTATCCAGAAACCCCAAATATTAGTTACAAAAAAGGAAAAAGAGGAGTGAGTTTAGTACACTGGGACTGGCCAGATGGCAAAGACAGTAAAGAAACTGCCTGCAATGTAGAAGACTAGGGTTCGATCCCTGGGTGGGGAAGATCCCCTGGTGAAAGAAATGGCAACCCCCTCCAGTATTCTTGCCTGGGAAATCCCATGGATGGAGGAACCTGGCGGACTACAGTCCATGGGGTGGCAAAAAGTCGTACACCATTGATAGACGAAGAGTTTCACTTTTTTTAAAGTAAACTAGATCCCTGATGCTGGGAAAGATTGAGGGCAGGAGGAGAAGGGGACGACAGAGGATGAGATGGTTGGATGGCATCACAGACTCAATGAACACGAGTTTGGGTAAACTCTGGGAGTTGGTGATGGACAGGGAGGCCTGGCGAGCTGCAGTCATTTCATGGGTCGCCAAGAGTCAGACACGACTGAGTGACTGAACTGGACTGAACTGAACTGAACTGAGATCTTTCAGAAATCAAGGAAAGTTCTTAAATACTGGTAATAATACAATGCAACGAGAAAAATAATAGCGTTGGAGAAGGAAATGGCAACCCACTCCAGTGTTCTTGCCTGGAGAATCCCAGGGACGGGGGAGCCTTGTGGGCTGCCGTCTATGGGGTTGCACTGAGTCGGACACGACTGAAGCGACTTAGCAGCAGCAGCAGCAGCATCACAGGTCATCCTTCAATTTTCAAGTATAGGTAGAGATGCCCCAAGTTTGTTTGGGAATTGTTGACAGTGGTACTCACAGGGCTAATATGTCTAGAAAAATTGAATAGGAATATGCTGTTACCTGACCTGGCTGCTGCCACTGATGACTAGGTATTTGTATGACCCAGCACAGCCAATATGGACAAAGTTGCATGGACCTATAGAAAAATTTTCCTAGGTTTCTTGTCTACATTACAGCTTTCAAATTATAATTTTCATATATTTTGGTAACTAGGAATTTTAATTTGTATATCCTAAAACTTTGACATATGTAAGGAAATTAAGATTATACAATGAGGTAACAGAGTTTGAAGGCCAGCTAAAGTTGATCAATTTAAAAACGCCTATTAAATTCATATGCATACACTAATGGTGACAGTAGGTGAAACCTAAAGAAGGAAAGAAATCTAAAGAGTCTAAAAAGAATCAATGAAAAACTTTAGTCAGTAATTCAAGATACTGTATTTTCTGTTAATTTAAAATTTCTAGTATTATTATTTTGCTTTTCTAGTATTTCTTATTTTTTATTACTTATTAGTAGAATGGCAATTTACATACTATATGTGAATTGTTTTTTATTTTCTTTCCTTTTCAAATAATATATGACATTAGAACATAACATATTAAAAGGATCATTGGTGTTTCTAGTCTTCGGAGTCAGTTTTCTAGAGTCTTCAGCAAAAGGTTAAAAAAGAAAGAAGACAACAAACATAGAGAATTCTAAATCTGGGGACAACTCACTGTAGTTTAACACATGATTTGGCATGACAATAAGTAACTGGGAATATCAAGGTTAGGGGAATAAATGGAGGAAAGCAGTAGCTTAAAAAAGGAAGCTTTTTTTTGGCAATCAATTGAAACAGGTTGAGTCACTTAAAGGACTTGTGAGTGGTTATTGTAGAAGTGAAAGGTCAGGTACAATGTGATAAAAGCTTTTTGAAATACACACATGAATTCCCATATTGCAAACAAAAATGCCATGTATTGACCAACATAAATAATGTGAGTAGCTTAAAGAAATTTCAGTCAACAACCTGGTTATCAATTCCAAATGCTGGTCAAACTTGAAAAGCATGTGTTTGAAGTATAAAATGAAGAAAAGGACTAATCAGAAGATGGAAAATGTGGAAGGTGGGCTTTTTTGAAAAGGGAGAAATAGAACTTAGATATATATAAAAGGTGATACAATGTTGAGTGAGTAACACGAATACAAAGGAAAAATTTTCTTCTTTGGAGAAATGGAGAAATTCATTCATCCAGTTAGTAAAACTGACTTACACAATTCAAAACAGAAGTAGGTTCAAGAAGTTAAATCTAAAAAAAATAAAAACATAAATATTTTAAAAGTATATAGACCTATTATATTTTCTAAGAGAATGAAAGATATTTTATCTTTATACTGTAAAGTATATAAGAAAACTATGAAAAAAGTAATCAATTAAAAAGAAAATATATTAAACACTAAAAGACATAAAACACAACGGAAAAATAATTTTCATTGTACATATGAAAATTACCTTTCCTACATACAAAGCAGATACAATCACTAAACACACAGATACATTGACATACAAGTGCAAGCACACACGTAGAAAAATTATTTATTTTCCAAAGAATATATTCAGAGACAATAAACATGGAAACTATAGTTACCATTACTTGAAAGTAAAGAAATAAAAAGCAAAAATCAATCAAATGAGATATTATCTTTAGTGTATCAATATTGCAATTTAAAATAATCAGCTTTTAATGTTTATCAAAACATAAGGCAAAAAACATTATTCATACTTGTAGGGTTGCTTCTATTGAAGCAGTTTCCTGGAAGAAAATTTTGAAAATCTACATAAAATATAATTTTTAATAGGACTGTATCATAAGAAAATCATTAGACCCATAAAAAATATAATCTGCAATATTATTTGCAACAATCATACAAAAACAGAGATAATATAAATACTATCAGCTAAGAATTGATTGATTTAACTATAATTTATAACTAAATGGAGTATTCTATATCCATAAAAATCATATTTGGAAAAAATATTTACATGAATGAATGTTTATGATATAGCCTCTGGTTTAAAATAAATTATACTAAAATATTTTGTAGAGTAAATTCTTTAACTATATTGAGTACATATATTATATATTACAGAGTAAATATATTAAATGTATTTTATGTGTGTGTTTATAAAAAAATATTAGCATGTCAGTAATAGTAATTGCTGGGTGGTAAATTTCAAGAATTTGCTAAAGTTTGTAAAATAAATAAGCAATTACCAAGAATCCAATATGTTATATTGTTTTTTAAAAGTTAAAATAGCTTTGAAATGCATCCAAATAAAATAGGGAGACAGAGAGACAGACGGATGACCATGTATATGACATAGGAATTACAGTGAGATGCTAGTGGTAGAATCTAAGTGAATAGTCATACAGACCATCGTTACAAGTCTTTCGACTTGGTGGTGTGTTCAAAAATCTTCATAATAAAATCTCACAAAAATTTAAATTAAAAGATATAGAAATTAACTGTGATATGACCAAACAATGTATTAAAATATATTTGTTTTTATTGCATTTATTGAAATATTGATCTATTTAACCTACCCAAATGACATCACCCATTCAATGGACATGAGCTTGGACAAACTCCGGGAGATGGTGAGGGACTGGGAGGCCTAGCATGCTGCAGTCCATGGAGTCTCAAAGATTCGGACACAACTTAGAGACTAAACAGCAACAACAAAGTATTGTTATTTTATTAGTTGTAATACTCTGCTGGGACTCCCCTGGTGGTCCAGTGGTTAACAATGCACCTTCCCATGCAGGAGGTGAGGATTCCACCCCTGGTCAGGGAACTGGGATTTGGCAACTAAACCCACACTCTGGAGCCTGAGCACCACAACAGAAGATCCCATATGCTACAACTAAGACACAAGGCAGCCAAATAAATTATAATAATAATACTCTGTTGGTTGGGAATCAGAGAGGAAACAAAGAGATTTTCACAGCAGCAAATTCAGAGAGATTATATAACTATGATGTTAAACAGCTAATAGTTAAACTGTAAGTTCACTTCCCTTTTGAACAACTGAAACTATATTACAAATATTATTATATATTATAAAATTATATTTTACTAAGCACAGTTCTTTATAGAACACTAGGCATACTTTTTGCTTCATTTTCCTAGTTTTTCAAATCTGTTAATGCATATATGATCATTAATAGCTCTAAACTTTTACCCACTCAGACAAGCAGGAGAGTCCCCTGCAATGATATTTTCCTCCCTGATTATGTGGAGCAGTCCTTAACATGGGACCATTAGTTAATCTGGGTTATTGCATGGTACTAAAGCTAACCACACCAGGACTCAGGCCCTGCACCTGGGAACATCAAAGTGCACTGAGGCTCGGTTGCCACCACTGTCTCTTATGGTGCCACTGAGATGGTACTTCACTCTTCATGTGTATGTCACTCTTGCCAATAAGGCTATTGTAAAGTGAAAACAAAACTTCCCTTTGTTGTATTAAATTCAGCTGGCATGCTCAATAAAGATGCCTGTTTCCAACTTAATTTCAGGAGAATGCTACCTCCACTGAATTGTTGGCATCATTCCTTATGTAGCTTCTCTTGTTCAGGTTGGAAGTCTATTCCCCTTTATACTGGGCACTGGTGTGGCAGGAACTTCACCAACTTCACAATCCGGGAGCCCAGAGAGCTGGACTATGTTGCCACTGTCCCTGTCTTGACTTTAGCCTCAGTTTAGCTGTAAATATTGATACATAACTACTGCAGTGCACATTTCTGCCAACTCACCCTCACCAGCCTTGAATTTGCATAGACAATGCTCCTTCCATTTAATATTATTTTTTAATTTATTTATTTTAATTGGAAGCTAATTACCTTACAATATTGTAGTGGGTTTTGCCATACATTGACATGCATCAGACATGGGTGTACATGTCTTCCCCGTCCTGAACCCCCCTCCCTCCTACCTCCCCATCCCATCCCTCAGGGTCATTCGAGTGCACCAGCCCTGAGCACCCTGTCTCATGTATCAAACCTGGACTGGCGATCTGTTCCACATATGATAATATCCCACACACACCTTCCACAGAGTCCAAAAGTCTGTTTTTACATCTGTGTCTCTTTTGCCGTCTCACATCATTACCATCTTTCTAAATTCCATATATATGTGTTAACGTACTGTACTGGTGTTTTTCTTACTGACTTACTTCACTCTGTATAATAGGCTCCGGTTTCATCCACTTCATTAGAACTGATTCAAATGCATCTTTTTAATAGCTGAGTAATATTCCATTGTGTATATGTACCACTGCTTTCTTATCCATTCATCTGCCAATGGATTTCTAGGTTGCTTCCACATCCTGGCTATTGTACTGTGATGAACATTGGGGTACATGTGTCTATTTCAATTCTGGTTTCCTCAGTGTATATGCCCATCAGTGGGACTGCTGGGTCATATGGCAGTTCTATTTCCAGTTTTTTAAGGAATCTCCACACTGTTCTCCATAGTGGCTGTACTAGTTTGCATTCCCACCAACAGTGTAAGAGGGTTCTCTTTTCTCCACACCCTCACCAGCATTTATTGTTCGCAGACATTTTGATAGCAGCCATTCTGACTGGCATGAGATGGTACCTCACTGTGGTTTTGACTTGCATTTCTCTGATAATGAGTGATGTTGAGCGTCTTTTCATGTGTTTGTTAGCCATCTGTATGTCTTCTTTGGAGAAATGTCTATTTAGTTCTTTGGCCCATTTTTTGATTGGGTCATTTATTTTTTTGGAATGAGCTACAGGGGCTGCTTATATATTTTTGAGATTAATTCTTTGTCAGTTGCTTTGTTTGTTATTATTTTCTCCCATTCTGAAGGCTGTCTTTTCACCTTGCTTATAGTTTCCTTTGTTGTGCAGAAGCTTTTAAGTTTAATTAGGTCCCATTTGTTTATTTTTGCTTTTATTTCCATTACTCTGGGAGGTGAATCATAGAGGATCCTATTGTGATTTATGTCAGAGAGTATTTTGCCTATGTTTTCCTCTAGGAGTTTTGTATTTTCTGGTCTTAAATTTAGATCTTTAATCCATTTTGAGTTTATTTTTGTGTATGGTGTTAGGAAGTACACTAGTTTCATTCTTTTACAAGTGGTTGATCAGTTTTCCCAGTACCACTTGCTAAAGAGATTGTCTTTTCTCCATTGTATATTCTTGCCTCTTTTGTCAAAGATAAGGTGTCCATAGGTGTGTGGATTTATCTCTGGGCTTTCTATTTTGTTCCATTGATCTATATTTCTGTCTTTGTGCCAGTACCATACTGTCTCGATGACTGTAGCTTTGTAGTTTAGCCTAAAGTCAGGCAGGTTGATTCCTCCAGTTCCATTCTTCTTTCTCAAAATTTCTTTGGCTATTCGAGGTTTTCTGTATTTCCATACAAATTGTGAAATTATTTGTTCTAGTTCTCTGAAAAATACCATTTGTAGCTTGATAGGGATTGCATTGAATCTATAGATTGCTTTGGGTAGTACATCCATTTTCACTATATTGATTCTTCTGATCCATGAACATGGTATATTTCTCCATCTATTTATGTCATCTTTGATTTCTTTCATCAGTGTTTTATAGTTTTCTGTATATAGGTCTTTTGTTTCTTTAGGTAGATTTATTCCTAAGTATTTTATTCTTTTCATTGCAACGGTGAATGGAATTGTTTCCTTAATTTCACTTTCTGTTCTCTCATTGTTAGTGTATAGGAATGCAAGGGATTTCTGTGTGTTAATTTTAGATCCTGCAACTTTACAATATTCATTGATGAGCTCTAGTAATTTTCTGGTGGAGTCTTTAGGGTTTTCTATGTAGAGGATCCTGTCACCTGCAAACAGTGAGAGTTTTACTTCTTCTTTTCCAATCTGGATTTCTTTTATTTATTTTTCTTCTCTGATTGCTGTGGCTAAAACTTCCAAAACTATGTTGAATAGTAGTGGTGAGAGTGGGCATCCTTGTCTTGTTCCTGACTTTAGGGGAAATGCTTTCAATTTTTCACCACTGAAGACAATGTTTGATGTGGGTTTATCATATATGGCTTTTACTATGTTGAGGTATGTTCCTTCTATGCCTGCCTTCTGGTGGGTTTTTATCATAAATGGATATTGAATTTTGTCAAAGGCTTTCTCTGCATCTATTGAGATGATCATATGGTTTTTATCTTTTAGTTTGTTAATGTGATGTATCACATTGATTGATTTGCAAATATTGAATAATCCTTGCATCCTTGGGATAAAGCCCACTTGGTCATGATGCATGATCTTTTTAATAGGTTGTTGGATTTTGTTTGCTAGAATTTTGTTAAGGATTTTTGCATCTATGTTCATCAGTGATATTGGCCTGTAGTTTTCTTTTTTTGTGGCATCTTTGTCTGGTTTTGGTGTTAGCGTTTTGGTGGCCTCATAGAATGAGTTTTCCATTTCATATTTAAACAGAAACATTTTACAGTCTTTAGGGAGAAAGTCCCTCTGTTTCATATTTACACAGTTCTTTTCCTCACTAGCAAATTCCCACACTTGCTGAATCCCAAACCACCAGCCTCTTGTTGGCCCTTCCATATCTGATGATTGTCCGTACTTGAATCTGCTGAAACTCTTGAGAATGGATGGGGTTGGGTATCCATACGAAGGGCATGTGCTAAGTGCTAAGTTGCTTCAGTCATGTATGACTTTGCAACCCTGTGGACTGTAGTACACCAGGCTCCTCTGTCCATGAGATTCTCTAAGCAAGAATGATGGAGTGGGTTGCCCTTTCCTACTCCAGGGGAACTTCCCAACTCTGGAATCGAACCCACATCACTTATGTCCCCTCCATTGGCAGGTGGTTTCTTTACCACTAGTGCCACCTAGGAAGTCCATAGGAAGGGCATGCAAGAGCAAAAACACCTAAGTCATCCACTCCGAAAGACAAAAATATAAGGGTGCTCTGTGTACATGTACCCTGTTGGGTTGAGTATATTATTGACAGATATGTTCTGTTAAATTGGAAAGACATACTCCCTGTGGGTTATAAACTAAGGAAGGGAATAAAAGGCAACTAAGGAACAGGTGGGCAGCCTCTCACATTAACAGAATCTGCATATTTGATAAGATTCACCTCAGGAAAGCCCCTGGAAAGTGATACCTTGTGAAATCTAGATTGCAAGTTGGTCAGCTGAACATCCTTTATGAGCTATCTTGATCTTTTCAATATGTCTGGAGTAATTTTTGAATCATTTTACATGTGACAGTTTTCTCCCTGGAATGTAGATTGATAGGAAATCTTTTATATGTTTGTTGCATGAGCTGAAGAGCTGAAGCCCCCCCACAGACACTGCTGGCATCTCAGTCCCCAGTAAATGGGATAATCCAGCTTCCCACACTAGATTTATTCAAGTGCCAATTCTAGTCTAGATGAGACTCCTCTCCTGGTCAGGTAACTCATGTGTCAACAGATATAAACCAGAGCTAAGAATTTTGTGCAAAGACCTCTCTGCTATCTTCATCTTATTGTATTAAGCCCATATACCAATTAAGCATTTAGGAAATTTGATATTGATGACCCAAATTTAGGTGATTTATGTATTAATGACTTACAAATTTAGAAATCCATTTTTCTCCTCCTCTGGTAACCAACACTTCTCTCCTTAATACAGCTACTACAACTGTTATCTCTTTCTTCCACTTTACCTTATATAGGCTCTGCTTTTTTTTTTTTTTTTTTTTTTTGACTAGTAGGGCAGCTATCTGGAAGATTAGCTCTTCAAATATTACTTCCCACTGTCTTCAGTTCAGTCAGTTCAGTTGCTCAGTCATGTCCAACTCTTTGCAACCCCATGGACTGCAGCACACCAGGCTTCCCTGTCCATCATAACTCCTGGTGCTTGCTCAAACTCATGTCCATTGAGCCGGTGATGCCATCTAACCATCTCATCCTCTGTCATCCCCTTCTCCTCCTGCCTTCAATCTTTCCCAGCATCAGGGTCTTTTCTAATGAGTCAGTTCTTCGCATCAGGTGGCCAAAGTATTGGAGCTTCAGCTTCAGCATCAGTCCTTCCAATGAATAATCAGGACTGATTTCCTTTAGGATTGACTGGTTGGATATCCTTGCAGTCCAACGGACTCTCAAGAGTCTTCAACACCACAGTTCAAAAGCATCAGTTCTTCGGCACTCAGCTTTCTTTGTAGTCCAACTCTCACATCCATACGCGACTACTGGAAAAACCATAGCTTTGACTAGATGGGCCTTTGTAGGTAAAGTAATGTCTCTGCTTTTAAATATGCTATCCAGGTTGGTCATAGCTTTTCTTCCAAGGAGTAAGTGTCTTTTAATTTCATGGTTATAGTCACCATCTGCAGTGATTTTGGAGTCCTCCAAAATAAAGTCTTTCACTGTTTCCATTGTTTCCCCATCTATTTGCCATGATGTGATGGATCTGGATGCCATGATCTTGGTTTTCTGAATGTTGAGTTTTAAGCCAATCTTTGGTTCCCACCGTCTTGGAGTACACTAACTTGAACCTCTCTTCTGGCAAATAGAATAACTTCACCTCAAAGGTCCTAAAAGTAGAAACAATAGGGTTTACTGCCCTGTTGAAGTCTAGATGTGTTTCCCTGATGTAAGGTAGGTAAATAACATAGGTCAGAGAACTTCTATTTCCAATCTGTTATAATGAAAAAGAGCAGGACCCTATGGTCCTTGCCCCCCTACCATTTCCTCTGCCTGCCTTTTGTGTGGTGGAAAACTTTAGTCAAAGAGTACGTTTAATCAGAGAAATGAGAAATGCAGAAACAAAGGAAAAGAGTCAAAGGAGACCAACTAATAATTATGTAGTCATTCAGGATAGTCAAAGACTAGTTCTTTCTCAAGGGCCATAGATAATATTCTGAGCCATATCCTATGAGCTGTCTTATAGATACTAAAACTCCAGGGTGAATAAGTTAACTACATGATGACCAGACTGTACCCATGTCATGTGCTGCCAAAATTCCAAGAACTGGCTTTAAAGAAATGGAAACAAATTGATCCCAGAACTGAAGATTAACTGTACCTAAAACAATTAAGATGATGCTGGTCAGACCACCCACGACCAATCTGAAGATGACTATCAAAGCTGACTGTGCTGTTTCTTCATGTAACTCCCTTCTTCTGTCTATAAAAGCTCTTACCTCACTGGTTGCCAGTGAGGGGAGAGTCAGCCTTTGGCCAGACATCTGCCCTCCTCCTCTCCCCACATACTGGCATCTGAAATAAAGCAAACTTTCCTTTCCACCAACCTCAACTGTTTATTGACTTTTGAATGACAAGCAGCCAGGTACCATACTCTTTCAGTAACAAAAAGAGTTTAGAGGACCAGGCCCGCTTCATTTTTGGACCCAACACAATGCTGTTGGTATGTTCCTGAAATATAGCCCCAAGTTGGGTGTAGGCCCCAAAGACTTAAGGGTTTGCTTTCTACCACACCTGAGAGAAGAAGATCTCTAATTAACCTGGTAGGAACAACCAGGAGGCTCAGTATCTGATACTTTTGAATTATTTGCATTTTATACTAAGCATTTTTATATTTTAACATTGTTGTTCCCATAATCCAAAAGTTTTACTAAAATCATTAACATTTTTGGTAAATGAAAATATCATTTTCAGTTGATTTTAAGCTGTTAAATTATATTTTTAAATGGTAGTTTAATCAAAATTTAACTTATACTTAAAATAAGTTGAAATTACTGAGTTAATTTGTCTGTTCATTATTTTTAATATAGCTAGAGGACATTATACCAAAACAAGTTTTCTCAATCAGATAAATATTTCCATAAACACTGAAACACAGTTTTAAAGTTTATAGCCAAATGCACTTAGCCATGCTACTGTGTAATTTATGACATTTGTGAAACTACAAAGTAACACATTTTTTTACTCTTTCCATTAAGAGAAGTCCTATCTGATACTGAAAATATTGACTTAAATGTTGTTTACCAATCATGCACTATGACTTAACAAAAAAAAAAAAAATCAAATAAAATCTGAATTTGAAAATGGATTAAACACATCAGAGTGAAAAACATTTCCAACCACAAAGAAATAACCAATTTTGATGATTTTCACTATTCTCAATCAAATTGATACTCCACTGTCTGATTTTGCTTCACGTTAAAAGCCCATTTGACTCAATTTAACTTTTCCTTGCCCATGTGACATGTCTTCTAATTTGTTCAACGGCTCTTGCTAATTCACAGTGACAGTTTTGAATGACGCCATCACTTTTTTATTATTTCTGAGTTCATTGCATTACTGTTGAAAAATTTGATGAAACTATCATTATAAGAATAATAATCCCAGGAAAGACATTAACAAATATCACTTTTAAGTTTTTTCTACTGAACAACTGTAAGAATGTTCCTCTATTATCTCTATATACTTATAGTGCAATCAAAGTCAAATAGTGCTGCCAGACCAGGGCCACAGTTCATTATATGTCTTCTGTTTACTAACAATTTGCTTCTCATTATACCCATTGTCAAGGAAGAAGGAAAGATGGAAAGAAGACAGAGAAGGAGGGAAGAAAGGAGGTAGGGAGGAAAATAAGAAAAATAAAACATCTTTATTTTGAATTTAAATTTGTATATAATATGACCCTGTGAGTGAAAGTCGCTCAGTCATGTCCGACTCTTTGTGACCCCATGGACTGTAGCCTGTCAGGCTCCTCCGTCCATGGAATTCTCCAGACCAGAATACTGGAGTGGGTAGCCGTTCCCTTCTCCAGAGGATCTTCCCAACCCAGGAATTGAACCCAGGTTTCTCATATTGAAGGCAGATTCTTTACTGTCTGAGCCACCAGGGGAGCCCAAGAATACTGGAGCAGGTAGCCTATTCCTTCTCCAGGGGATTTTCCCAATGCAGGATTCAAACAAGGGTCTCCTGTATTGCAGCCAGATTCTTTACCATCTGAGCCAATATTCCTGTACAAATTCCTTGAGATTGGATTAGTATATACAGGTAATTTTCTGATTATATTTTTTAAAATATTGTTCCCAGATTCATGTACACATTTGGGTAACGTAACTGCCCATATTTATTATGTTTATTTTAAACAGGAGGAATACCATTAAGGTTCATGGTGTAAATATACAGTCATTTTGTAAACTATTTATCTGGAAACCTCAAGAGTATTTTGCTGTTGTTTCATCTGTCAGTTAAATTTGTTTTAGTGGTGTAATTGTTATGTGATATTAATTTATAAAGTAGCCATAAAAATATGTGTAATTTACTTCTAAGAATGATCAAGTAAATAAAAGCATAAAGGTGTATCCTATGTTGACCAGTGCACGTAATTCTGCAAGTGCTCATCAGTTTTTTTGCTCATTCTTCTAAGTGAAAATGTACACTTTAATTTAACATATGCTGTTTTATTCATTTTTAAAAATGAATCATATTTAGCATTTTTAAAGTTTGTAGACAAATATGATCACACATATTTTTTTTTAATTTTTTATTTCTTTGCCTGCACTGGGTCTTAGTTGCTGCAGGCAGGCTTTCTCTTGCACTTCTACCATTAGTAGTACAGGGGCTACTCCCGAGTTGCGGTGCACGGGCCTCTCATAACAGTGGCCCCTCTTGTTGCAGAGTACCTGGGCTTCACGGCACATGGGCTCATTAGTTGTGGTTTCCAGGCTCTAGAGCACAGGCTCAGTAGTTGTGGCACATGGGCCCAGTTACCCCGAGGCATGTGGGATCTTCCCTGACCAAGGACTGAACCCCTGTCCTTTGCATTGCAAAGCAGATTCTTAACCACTATTAAAGAAAGTCTCGAGGGGAGGAGCTAAGATGGCGGAGGAGTAGGACGGGGAGAACACTTTCTCCCCTACAAATTCATGAAAAGAACGTTTAAACGCCGAGTAAATTCCACAAAACAACTTCTGAATGCCGGCAGAGGACATCAGGCACCCAGAAAAGCAACCCAAGTCTTCGAAAGGAGAGAGAAGAAATACAGCTCCACCCACCAGAACACTGACACAAGCTTCCCTAACCAAGAAACCTTGACAAGCCACCTGTACAAACCCACACAGAGCAAGGAAACGCCACAATAAAGAGAACTCCACAAACTGCCAGAATACAGAAAGGACACCCCAAACCCAGCAATTTAAACAAGAAGAAGAGACAGAGGAATACCCAGCAGATAAAGGAACAGGATAAATGCCCACCAAACCAAACAAAAGAGGAAGAGATAGGGAATCTACCTGATAAAGAATTCTGAATAATGACAGTGAAATTGATCCAAAACCTTGAAATCAAAATGGAATCACAGATAAATAGCTTGGAGACAAAGATTGAGAAGATGCAAGAAATGTTTAACAAAGACCTAGAAGAAATAAAAGAGAGTCAATATAAAATGAATAATGGAATAAATGAAATTAAAAACACTCTGGAGGCAACAAATAGTAGAATAACAGAGGCAGAAGATAGGATTAGTGAATTAGAAGATAGAATGGTAGAAATAAATGAATCAGAGAGGATAAAAGAAAAACGAATTAAAAGAAATGAGGACAATCTCAAGAGACCTCCAGGACAATATTAAACGCTACAACATTCGAATCATAGGGGTCCCAGAAGAAGACAAAAAGAAAGACCATGAGAAAATACTTGAAGAGATAATAGTTGAAAACTTCCCTAAAATGGGGAAGGAAATAATCACCCAAGTCCAAGAAACCCAGAGAGTCCCAAACAGGATAAATCCAAGGCGAAACACCCCAAGACACATATTAATCAAATTAACAAAGATCAAACACAAAGAACAAATATGAAAAGCAGCAAGGGAAAAACAACAAATAACACACAAGGGAATTCCCATAAGGATAACAGCTGATCTTTCAATAGAAACTCTTCAAGCCAGGAGGGAATGGCAAGACATACTTAAAGTGATGAAAGAAAATAACCTACAGCCCAGATTATTGTACCCAGCAAGGATCTCATTCAAATATGAAGGAGAAATCGAAAGCTTCTCAGGCAAGCAAAAGCTGAGAGAATTCAGCACCACCAAACCAGCTCTCCAACAAATACTAAAGGATATTCTCTAGACAGGAAACACAAAAACAGTGTATAAATTTGAGCCCAAAACAATAAAGTAAATGGCAACGGGATCATACTTATCAGTAATTACCCTAAACGTAAATGGGTTGAATGCCCCAACCAAAAGACAAAGACTGGCTGAATGGATACAAAAACAAGACCCCTACATATGTTGTCTACAGGAGACCCACCTCAAAACAGGGGACACATACAGACTGAAAGTGAAGGGCTGGAAAAAGATTTTCCATGCAAATAGGGACCAAATGAAAGCAGGAGTAGCAATACTTATATCAGATAAAATAGACTTTAAAACAAAGGCTGTGAAAAGAGACAAAGACAGTCACTACATAATGATCAAAGGATCAATCCAAGAAGAAGATATAACAATTATAAATATATATGCACCCAACATGGGAGTGCTGCAATATGTAAGACAAATGCTAACAAGTATGAAAGGAGAAATTAACAATAACACAATAATAGTGGGAGACTTTAATACCCCACTCACACCTATGGATAGATCAACTAAACAGAAAATTAACAAGGAAACACAAACGTTAAACGATACAATAGACCAGTTAGACCTAATTGATATCTATAGGACATTTCATCCCAAAACAATGAATTTCACCTTTTTCTCAAGCGCACATGGAACCTTCTCCAGGATAGATCACATCCTGGGCCATAAATCTAGCCTTGGTAAATTCAAAAAAATAGAAATCATTCCAAGCATCTCTTCTGACCACAATGCAGTAAGATTAGATCTCAATTACAGGAGAAAAATTATTAAAAATTCCAACATATGGAGGATGAACAACACGCTGCTGAATAACCAACAAATCACAGAAGAAATTAAAAAAGAAATCAAAATTTGCATAGAAATGAGTGAAAATGAGAACACAACAACCCAAAACCTGTGGGACACCTTAAAAGCAGTCCTAAGGGGAAAGTTCATAGCAATACAGGCATACCTCAAGAAACAAGAAAAAAGTCAAGTACATAACCTAACCCTACACCTAAAGCAACTAGAAAAGGAAGAAATGAAGAACCCTAGGGTTAGTAGAAGGAAAGAAATCTTAAAAATTAGGGCAGAAATAAATGCAAAAGAAACAAAAGAGACCATAGCAAAAATCAACAAAGCCAAAAGCTGGTTCTTTGAAAGGATAAATAAAATTGACAAACCATTAGCCAGACTCATCAAGAAACAAAGGGAGAAAAATCAAATCAATAAAATTAGAAATGAAAATGGAGAGATCACAGCAGACAACACAGAAATACAAAGGATCATAAGAGACTACTATCAACAATTATATGCCAATAAAATGGACAACGTGGAAGAAATGGACAAATTCTTAGAAAAGTACAACTTTCCAAAACTGGACCAGGAAGAAATAGAAAATCTTAACAGACCCATTACAAGCACGGAAATTGAAACTGTAATCAAGAATCTTCCAGCAAACAACAGCCCAGGTCCAGACGGCTTCACAGCTGAATTCTGCCAAAAATTTAGAGAAGAGCTAACACCTATCCTGCTCAAACTCTTCCAGAAAATTGCAGAGGAAGGTAAACTTCCAAACTCATTCTATGAGGCCACCATCACCCTAATACCAACACCTGACAAAGATGCCACAAAAAAAGAAAACTGCAGGCCAATATCACTGATGAACATAGATGCAAAAATCCTTAACAAAATTCTAGCAATCAGAATCCAACAACACATTAAAAAGATCATACACCATGACCAAGTGGGCTTTATCCCAGGGATGCAAGGATTCTTCAATATCCGCAAATCAATCAATGTTATACACCACATTAAAAAATTGAAAAATAAAAACCATATGATTATCTCAATAGATGCAGAGAAAGCCTTTGACAAAATTCAACATCCATTTATGATAAGAACTCTCCAGAAAGCAGGAATAGAAGGAACATACCTCAACATAATAAAAGCTATATATGACAAACCCACAGCAAACATTATCCTCAATGGTGAAAAATTGAAAGCATTTCCTCTAAAGTCAGGAACAAGACAAGGGTGCCCACTTTCACCATTACTATTCAACATAGTTTTGGAAGTTTTGGCCACAGCAATCAGAGCAGAAAAAGAAATAAAAGGAATCCAAATTGGAAAAGAAGAAGTAAAACTCTCACTGTTTGCAGAAGACATGATTCTCTACATAGAAAACCCTAAAGACTCCACCAGAAAATTATTAGACCTAATCAATGATTATAGTAAAGTTGCAGGATATAAAATCAACACAGAAATCCCTTGCATTCCTATACACTAATAATGAGAAAACTGAAAGAGAAATTAAGGAAACAATTCCATTCACCATTGCAACGGAAAGAATAAAATACTTAGGAATATATCTACCTAAAGAAACTAAAGACCTATATATAGAAAACTATAAAACACTGGTGAAAGAAATCAAAGAGGACACTAATGGAAAAATATACCATGTTCATGGATTGGAAGAATCAATATAGTGAAAATGAGTATACTACCCAAAGCAATTTATAGATTCAATACAATCCCTATCAAGCTACCAACGGTATTCTTCACAGAGCTAGAACAAATAATTTCACAATTTGTATGGAAATACAAAAAACCTCGAATAGGCAAAGCTATCTTGAGACAGAAGAATGGAACTGGAGGAATCAACCTGCCTGACTTCAGGCTCTACTACAAAGCCACAGTCATCAAGACAGTATGGTACTGGCACAAAGACAGAAATATTGATCAATGGAACAAAATAGAAAGCCCAGAGATAAATCCATGCACATATGGACACCTTATCTTTGACAAAGGAGGCAAGAATATACAATGGATTAAAGACAATCTCTTTAACAAGTGGTGCTGAGGAAACTGGTCAACCACTTGTAAAAGAATGAAACTAGAACACTTTCTAACACCATACACAAAAATAAACTCAAAATGGATTAAAGATCTCAACGTAAGACCAGAAACTATAAAACTCCTACAGGAGAACATAGGCAAAACACTCCCCGACATACATCACAGAAGGATCCTCTATGACCCACCTCCCAGAATACTGGAAATAAAAGCAAAAATAAACAAATGGGACCTAATTAAACTTAAAAGCTTCTGCACAACAAAGGAAACTATTAGCAAGGTGAAAAGACAGCCTTCAGAATGGGAGAAAATAATAGCAAATGAAGCAACGGACAAACAACTAATCTCAAAAATATACAAGCAACTCCTACAGCTCAACTCCAGAAAAATAAATGACCCAATCAAAAAATAGGCCAAAGAACCAAATAGACATTTCTCCAAAGAAGACATACAGATGGCTAACAAACACATGAAAAGATGCTCAACATCACTCATTATCAGAGAAATGCAAATCAAAACCACTATGAGATACCATTTCACGCCAGTCAGAATGGCTGCGATCCATAAGTCTACAAACAATAAATGCTGGAGAGGGTTTGGAGAAAAGGGAACCCTCTTACACTGTTGGTGGGAATGCAAACTAGTACAGCCACTATGGAGAACAGTGTGGAGATTCCTTAGAAAACTGGAAATAGAACTGCCTTATGATCCAGCAATCCCACTGCTGGGCATACACACTGAGGAAACCAGAAGGGAAAGAGACACGTGTACCCCAATGTTCATCGCAGCACTGTGTATAATAGCCAGGACATGGAAGCAACCTAGATGTCCATCAGCAGATGAATGGATAAGAAAGCAGTGGTACATATACACAATGGAGTATTAGTCAGCCATTAAAAAGAATACATTTGAATCAGTTCTAATGAGATGGGTGAAACTGGAACCTATTATACAGAGTGAAGTAAGCCAGAAAGAAAAACACCAATACAGTATACTAATGCATATATATGGAATTTAGAAAGATGGTAACAATAACCCTGTGTACGAGACAGCAAAAGAGACACTGATGTATAGATCAGTCTTATGGACTCTGTGGGAGAGGGAGAGAGTGGGGAGATTTGGGAGAATAGCAGTGAAACATGTATATCATGTATGAAACGAGTTGCCAGTCCAGGTTCAATGCACGATACTGGATGCTTGGGGCTGGTGCACTGGGACGACCCAGAGGGATGGTATGGGGAGGGAGGAGGGAGGACGGTCAGAATGGGGAACACAGGTATACCTGTGGTGGATTCATTTAGATATTTTGCAAAACTAATACAATATTGTAAAGTTTAAAAATAAAATAAAATTTAAAAAATAAATTTATATTAAAAAAAAATAATGCTATAGGCAAAAAAAAAAAGAAAGTCTCGATCTCATACATTTTAACCAAGTTGGGTTTAAAGAATTTTGTAGATTCCTAAAACAGCTTATGACCAACCTAGATAGCATATTCAAAAGCAGAGACATTACTTTGCCAACAAAGGTCCGTCTAATCAAGGCTATGGTTTGTCCTGTGGTCATGTATGGATGTGAAGGTTGGAATGTGAAGAAGGCTGGGCGCTGAAGAATTGATGCTTTTGAACTGTGGTGTTGGAGAAGACTCTTGAGATCCCTTGGACTGCAAGGAGATCCAACCAGTCCATTCTGAAGGAGATCAGCCCTGGGATTTCTTTGGAAGGAATGATGCTAAAGCTGAAACTCCAGTACTTTGGCCACCTCATGAGAAGAGTTGACTCACTGGAAAAGATTCTGATGCTGGGAGGGATTGGGGGCAGGAGGAGAAGGGGACGACAGAGGATGAGATGGCTGGATGGCATCATCGACTTGATGGATGTGAATCTGAGTGAACTCCTGAAGTTGGTGATGGACAGGGAGGCCTGGCGTGCTGAGATTCCTGGGGTTGCAAAGAGTCGGACACGACTGAGCGACTGATCTGATCTGATCTGAAAACAACTTATTGTTTATTTTTATTGTTAAATTAATTTTTATTGGAGTATAGTGGCTCTACAATGTTGCGTTAGTTTCCTCTAAACAGCAAATTGAATCAGCCATTCATATACATATAATATCCTCACTTTTGGACTTTCTTCTATTATTGAAACATCATGACAAATAGTGAGGCAACCTAAAAACCATCATCTTTTTAAATGCACCAACCAACCAATGCTCAGAGATAATGCATTTATAGTAACATGAATACATTTAAGACATAGGTACCCTCTTTACTAACACAACCTAAAATTTGCAATTTTATATTCAATTTTTTTCCTAAAAGATATAAAATTAAACAAAGTTAGGTAAAAATTCAAGGCTTAAAGCTTGTATAAGACAATTTAAGTGTATAACCTAGGACCTGAAAAAGCCTATAGAAAATTTGCCTTGGAGTCTCAATTCTTATAGTTGTCCTCTTCTTACCAAATCATGTGATTTTCAGGTTAGGAAGACAGAATAAGCATATCCAGAAACATCCAAACATACAGAAATAATAAAATAGGTTTAAGAATAAACTCCAAGCATAGCCTGGAGAATCCTGGAGACAGGGGAGCGTGGCGGGCTGCCATCTATCGGGTCACACAGAGTCGGACACGACTGAAGCGACTTAGTAGCAGCAGCCAAACATATTATACAATAATGATACCAGTTAAGCAGTTTGCTATATGAATCTATGGTTCAGAGGAAGAAATGAGAGCTAGAGATATAAATTTGAATATAAATATAAATAAATCAACAAATAAATGCTACTTTATCTATGGAACAAGATTAGGTTTACAGAGAAAATAAAAATAGAGAGGATAACAGGAACGAAAATGGAGGCCTCAATCAAGCTCATGTCTTGAATATTTAATGCTTGACAGAGGAAGAGGAGGAGGAGGTAACAACAACAAAAACTAAAAAGGAATAACCCCTGGAATTGGAGAAAAGAAAAAAGAATGAGGCATCAAAAAACAAACATGGAAAGTGTTTCAGCAAAGAAGGTGCTTTGCTATGTCAGGCATTCCTAAGCGTCTGGGGAAGATTATAGGGACAGAGAGCTGACCATTGGGTATATCAAGAAGGAAGTCATTGGTGAAACTGACAAGATCAGTTTCAACTGGAGCAAAGCATGCAGAAAAGCAGCATAACTACTTGGCCAATGGTGAATACACAGAAGACATGCATAATCAGGAATTCAAATGAGACCAGTTGACATAAGTATGTAATATTTTTTATATATGAATATATAATTAATTTCCTATACAGATTTTACCTGCTTGAGTGAAATTTCATGCAACACTTTGCTGGGACTGCCATAAAACAAAATACCACAGAGCAGGTGATGAAACAACAGGAATTTATTTCTCATGATTCTGAAGGAAGAAAAGTTTAAGATCAGGCTGTCCACAGGTTTGCTTTCTCCTGAGGCCTCTCTCCTTGGCTTGCAGAGATATGCCTTCTTACTGTGTCCTCGCATGACCTTTTCTCTATGCATGAATGTTTCTGGTGCCTTTATTCTGATATTGGTATTACTGGAATACAACCCCACTTTTATGACCTTGTTTAACTTTAATTGCCTCCTTAAAGGCCCAATCTCCAAATACAGTCACATTGGTATGGCTTCAACATATGACTGTTAAAGGGGCACAATTTTAGTCCATAACAGCACATAATTGTTTAACTTGGTTGGTGTTGGATATACCCTAGTAGTAGAGAAAAGAAAATAGATGAAAAGTAAAACTTTTAATGATACTGACTACAAAATCTAAGTTTAGGCATAGGCAAGAAAAGTTTTGGGGAGCATAAAAGAAGTAAGTTTGATGGATTGAAATTCGTAATGAAAATGAATTGTTATAAAGGTAGCATTGTTATGATAATAATAGGTAACATTTACTGAAAACTTTCCTGTGTGTTAAGTGGGTGGCAATAATTTATCAGGAAGAGTTATTATTCCCATTTGCAGATGAGGACACTGAGGTACAATGTGATTGACTAACTTGCAAGGGCCACATATTTAGAAAGTGATGAGTCAGAATTTGAAGAATGTCGGTCTGCTTCCAGAGGCTACTCTCTCCACCACGGTGCTCTAACTGAAGTGAAGGATGAGAAGGAAGTGATATCCACAGAGAAAAATGCCAAGCTTTGAGCATGGCAAACCCTGGGGCTGATCGTAAAAATTATAGGCTGAATTTGGAATGTAAAAGAAGTGCTCACTTTGACAGCACATATACTAAAATTGGAATGAGAAAAAACAAAATTGAGGAGAACAAGTTGCTGAAGGGCTAGGGTAATGGATTGGGATGGATCATGTACATGAATAAGCAACCCGCAAAATGATGATAGAATGTTAGTGCTGTAAGTCATAAGCAAGACCATTCAGAAAAAGTGTGTGGTGGACATGGCAGATAATTTACCAAGAAGTTCATGGGACCATTAAACTAGAAAATGTCCTATCTCCATAGTCATCAACAGGTCCTGATTAAAAACTGTATTTTAAAGTTGATGATTTTTGTAACTCATAAGAAAGACTTTCCTAAACATTGCTTGTAGGAGGATGGTTTGGAATGCATACCTATTAACCCAGTGATTCCACTTCTAGGAACCCATCCTGAATAAAACATCAGTGATTTAGAAAGAGACTTATGTATATGGATAATCACAACAATGTCATTTATAATATAAAAAAATTCTGAAAATAACCTAAACATCCCCAAACAGAAGAATGATTAAATAGAATACTACCTCATTTCAAAATCATAATTTTCATATCACTGAAAAAGACACTTTAAAGAGTAGTGTCAAATTATATATATATGTATATATACATGTATACTTTTAGTACTGAATTTTAAAGGAAAATGAAATATGCCAAAATGATTATTAAGTCAGAGATGGTAACTGATTTTCTTATATTTTTTATACTTCTCTGTGTTTTCAGAATTTTGTACAATGAGCATACATTACTGAACTAGTTAGAATATTTGTATGTTTTTAAATAATATTTAAAAATATTTATTATAATACTAAAAGCATCATGAAAAACCACCAATTGATTTATTAACCCCTATTAAACCAAATGTGAGAATAATTAGACTTTAAGTCATAGAGATGAGGAGTAGGAGTAGAAAAAAGATTGGTAGAAGAGAAAGCATAAAAAATGATAAATGCATAAGCAAGTATCTAATAGAGGCAACACCCTCTTAATCACAGCACATTTTTAAAGAGTATGTTTGTAGACAGCAGAAATTATAAACGACATCACATTTAGGTCTGTGGGATATAAAAGATCAAACAAACCATTCAGAAGTCCCAATCGAGTAGTTCTATGTGTTGTCTGACAAATTGTGGTGTGTGCAGAGCTTTTACATCAATTATTCCAGAGATGACTAAGCCTTGTTACATTTTTCCCAGACTTTTTTTTTGCCTAAGAAAAATGTGTGTGTGTGTGTGAACCAATCTTTCCAGCTCCTCTGGTCTTCCCAACTTCATAGACCTGCATAAGGAGGAAATTGACTGTGATTCACCTTCTAGCATCCAGAATCAACAACACACCTTTCCCTTTTCTTTCCCATCTATTTTGTGTGTGGTGGTCTTGGAAGAGAGAGAAAACCTAGTTCTTCTGGTGTGCATATTCTTCTCAATCATCTTTTTTTTTTCATCCTCACAACAACAGAGATGTTATGTGAACTTTGAGTAGATGTTTTTGTCCCTTGGGGTTGGAGGGCTGAGGTAAAGAAAAGTGGATGGGAAAAATGCATGAAAATTGTATGAAATCCCCTCTCACAATGAGGCAGAACCTCAATAAAATTGTATAAATAATAATTGTTAGAGAAGAATAAACACATGTAATTGGTTTCTTTTGTAAAGTCTTATTAAACGGAAGACAACTTTTATTTATACACTAAACAGATTATCCACAGGAGATCTGGCTTTAATATTTGACAGTTTTTTTTGAAACTTTCCTTTTCTTTTTATTCTAGCTCACCTATATAAGGACTCAAGGTAGTGTAAAGACTCTAGATAAAAAAATATCTATATCACAAGGCTATTCCTGTCTGACCTGGCAGGCTGAGATTCTCACTGAAACCCAGACATAAACTGACTCCTTTGCCATCCCTATTGAAACTGTCCATGTTCTATCACAGAGAATGATCTATTTCCAGCTCAAATTTAAGTCTTATTCATCATGACAGGCAACAGTCATGTTTGACATTTTACTTATTCTCTCACCACCAAAAAACCAGGAGATACATAATGTATACTCAATAAATGTTTCTTGAGATCATTTGCATAGTATTCCATTGAATTGAGTTGACACTTCATGGTTGGTCTTTTTTGAGTCTATGTTATTTTGCTGGAAGTGAATTGTCTCTTCATCAGGTATAATTGTCATAATATTAAAAAATCTACTAGATAAAATGCCCCCCAAATGTATACATATTTGTATTATCCATGTCACTACTCCCATCCTTTAATATATAATCAAATTTATCTTTAATTTTTTTCAGGGATAGAGGAATTTCTATGAACTTAATTTTTAAAGGGAAATGAAAATGTACTTTCAAAAACTTTCATGTGTTAACACATACTAATTACTCTCTCTCTTTGAAGACTACATAAATAAGATTCCCCAGTAATAATTATATAGACTTCCTCTATTGGCCTCGTACAAACAAATAGGACAACAAGCAGTTTTTTAAATGAACAGGAAGTTTCTTGATAAAAGACTGATTTGGAATGTTCAAATGAGAAGTTTTCATTGGGTTCACATCTTGTCTGGAATGACAGAGCTCCATGAAGGGCTCTAGTAAGCTAAGACCTACTATGAAGAGGTCATCTTGCCCCTATTCTACAGGGCACAATTAACCTCAAACCAAAGCAGGCAGGTCCCCGACTTTGCTCTTCCTGTGCCTGAAAGAGAAATGTGTTTCAAGGTTGAGCCAGCATGGTTTCCCATTCATTTTATCTCAGGAAACATGTCAAAATTTCAGTGCAAAACACAGCTTAGTATTAGTACCAATTAAAATTGGAGATATAATTTCCTATCAAAATGGCATGCTAGAGGAGAGGACATAAGATGGCAGAGGAGTAGGACAGGGAGAACACTTTCTCCCCCACAAATTCATCAAAAGAACATTTAAACACCGAGTAAATTCCATAAAACAACTCCTGAAAGCTGGCAGAGGACATCAGGCACCCAGAAAAGCAACCCATGTCTTCGAAAGGAGGTAGGAAAAAATATATAAGACAAAAAAAGAGACAAAAGAGGGAGGGACGGAGCTCCGACCTGGGAAGGGAGTCTTAAAAAGAGAGAAGTTTCCAAACACCAGGAAACCTCCTCACTGCCAAATCTGTGCCGAGCCTTGGAAGGCACAGAGGGCAACATAACAGGGAGGAAAAATAAACAATTCAAACCCGCAGATTACGAGCCCTACGGTAGGTCCCTCAGTGGAGAAGCAGCGCAGACGCCTGCACACGCCACTAGCAAGCGGGGGCTGGGCAGGGAGGTGCAGCGCCTGCTGCATCGCTTAGAGTAAGGATCTGGCCTGAATACCCCGAGAGCTATCTGAGTGAAATAATTTGGGCTAGCAAACCAGACTGTGGGATATCTACCACGCAAAAAGCCAGCCCTAACCTAAGACACCGCCAGGCCCGCTCTCGGAACAAAGGACTGAACAGAGATAGCCAGCTGCAGACCGTCCCCCTCTGGTGACAGGCAGCCAGAGCCGGAAGGGGGCAATCGCAGCCCCAGAGAGACATTATCTACAAAACTGTAAGCAGGCTTCTTTGCCAACTAAAACTTTTTGGGGGTCTGGACGGTCAACATCTGCCTGAGAAGGTGCACCGGTTGTACACCCAGATAACCAAGCGGCGGGGAGGTGATAAGTTGCAGCAATCGTGCTCGCCAAACACCTCATCACCTGAGCTGCTCAGACCTAGGAAGGGCACAAAATGCAGGCCCAACCGAGTCTGCGCCTCTGAGGACTACCCGAGTGCCTGAACCTGAGCGGCTTAACCTGGGAGGTGCAAGTAGCCCAGGGCCGGCCACGGATGGTTCCTGGCGGAGCAACCTAGAGCCTGAGCAGTGTGGGCAGGGAGGCTACACGAGCTGTGAGCGAGGGCAGGCCCAGTGTGGTTGAGGCACTGAGAGCACATGCCAGTGTTATTTGTTTGCAGGGTCCCTCCTTCCCCACAGCATGACTGAACAAGTGACCCTAAAAAAAAAAAAGTGTCCACCATCGTCCCCTTTGTGTCAGGGCAGAAACCAGACAGGGAAGAGACCAGCAAACAGAAGAAGCTGTAACAGAGAGAACTGCCTTGAAAGCTACAGGCAATAGATTAAAACCCTGTGGTTAGAACTGAATACATAGGAAGGGGCCTATAGATCTTGAGAAATATCAGTCGGACCAAGGAACTAGCCGAAAATGAACTGACCCCACAATACCCACAATAAAACCAAAGAAAGTCCTAGATATACTTTTACTATTTTTACAATAATTCTTTCTTTTTTTTTAATTTTTAAAAAAAATTAAGTCCTCTAAATTTAGTCCTCTAAATAAGTCTAAAATTATTCCTTTAATTTTCACTTTTATAACCTACTATTACTTTGCAAAAAAAAAAACCCTATTTTTTTTTAAAAAGCAAACTTCATATATATATTTTTTATAACTTTTGTGACCTTTTTTTTTTAACATTGTATTTTTGAAATTCCAGACTCTATTCTAGATTTTTAACTTTTGCTTTTTGGTATTTGTTACCAATTTTGTACCTATATTTTCTTTATAATTTTTGTGACTGTGTTTTTGTCTTTTTTTTTTTTTCTCTCTTTCTTTTTCTTCTTCTTCTTTTTAACAGTGTATTTTTGAAATTCCAGACTCTACTCTAGATTTTTAATTTTTGCTTTTATGTATTTGTTACCAATTTTGTACCTTTAAGAACCCAAACTTCAGTACCCAGTTTTCACTAGGGAGCAAGAATACTCGCTTGACTGCTCTCTCTCCCTTTGGACTCTCCTTTTTCTCCACCAGGTCACCTGTGTCTCCTCCCTAACCCCTCTCTACTCTACCCAACTCTGTGAATTTCTGTGTGTTCCAGACGGTGGAGAACACTTAGGGAACTGATTACTGGCTGGATCTGTCTCCCTCCTTTTCATTCCCCCGTTTATCCTCCTGGCCACCTCTGTCTCCTTCCTCCTTCTTCTCTTCTCTGCATAACTCCGTGAACATCTCTGACCAGTTCAATTGTGGAGTGCACATAAGGAAGTGATTACTGGCTAGCCTGCTCTCTCCTCTATTGATTCCACCTCATCTCATTTGGGTCACCTCTAACTCCCTCCACCCTCTTCTCTTCTCCATGTAATGCTGTGAACCTCTCTGGGTGACCCTCACGGTGGAGAAACTTTTCATCTTTAACGTAGATGTTTTATCAATGGTGCTGTATAGAAGGAGAAGTTTTGAAACTACTGTAAAAATAAGACCTATAACTGGAAACAGGAGGCTTAAGTCCAAACCCTAACTCCAGGGAACTCCTGACTTCAGGGAACATTAATTGACAGGAGCTGATCAAATGCCTCCATACCTACACTGAAACCAAGCATCACCCAAGGGCCAACAAGTTCCAGGGCAAGACATATCAAGCAAATTCTCCAGCAACACAGGAACACAGACCTGAGCTCCAAGATACAGGCTGCCCAAAGTCACCCCAAAACCATAGACATCTCATAACTCATTATTGGACACTTGATTGCACTCCAGAGAGAAGAAATACAGCTCCACCCACCAGAACACCAACACAAGCTTCCTTAACCAAGAAACCTTGACAAGCCACCTATACAAACCCACACACAGCGAGGAAACACCACAATAAGGAGAACTCCACAAACTGCCAGAATACAGAAAGGACACCCCAAACTCAGCAATTTAAACAAGAAGAAGAGACAGAGGAATACCCAGCAGGTAAAGAAACAGGATAAATGCCTACCAAACCAAACAAAAGAGGAAGAGATAGGGAATCTACCTGATAAAGAATTCCAAATAATGATAGTGAAATTGATCCAAAATCTTGAAATCAAAATGGAATCACAGATTAATAGCCTGGAGACAAGGATTGAGAAGATGCAAGAAAGGTTTAACAAGGACCTAGAAGAAATAGAAAAGAGTCAATATATAATGAATAATGCAATAAATGAAATCAAAAACACTCTGGAGGCAACAAATAGAATAACAGAGGCAGAAGATAGGATTAGTGAATTAGAAGATAGAATGGTAGAAATAAATGAATAAGAGAGGAAAAAAGAAAAACGAATTAAAAGAAATGAGGACAATCTCAGAGACCTCCAGGACAATATTAAATGCTACAACATTCAAATCATAGGGGTCCCAGAAGAAGACAAAAAGAAAGACCATGAGAAAATACTTGAGGAGATAATAGTTGAAAACTTCCCTAAAATGGGGAAGGAAATAATCACCCAAGTCCAAGAAACCCAGAGAGTCCCAAACAGGATAAATCCAAGGCGAAACACCCCAAGACACATATTAATCAAATTAACAAAGATCAAACACAAAGAACAAATATGAAAAGCAGCAAGGGAAAAACAACAAATAACACACAAGGGGATTCCCATAAGGATAACAGCTGGTCTTTCAATAGAAACTCTTCAAGCCAGGAGGGAATGGCAAGACATACTTAAAGTGATGAAAGAAAATAACCTACAGCCCAGATTATTGTACCCAGCAAGGATCTCATTCAAATATGAAGGAGAAATCGAAAGCTTCTCAGGCAAGCAAAAGCTGAGAGAATTCAGCACCACCAAACCAGCTCTCCAACAAATACTAAAGGATATTCTCTAGACAGGAAACACAAAAATGGTGTATAAATTTGAACCCAAAACAATAAAGTAAATGGCAACGGGATCATACTTATCAATATTAACCTTAAACGTAAATGGGTTGAACGCCCCAACCAAAAGACAAAGACTGGCTGAATGGATACAAAAACAAGACCCCTACATATGCTGTCTACAAGAGACCCACCTCAAAACAGGGGACACACACAGACTGAAAGTGAAGGGCTGGAAAAAGATTTTCCATGCAAATAGGGACCAAAAGAAAGCAGGAGTAGCAATACTCATATCAGAAAAAATAGACTTTAAAACAAAGGCTGTGAAAAGAGACAAAGACAGTCACTACATAATGATCAAAGGATCAATCCAAGAAGAAGATATAACAATTATAAATATATATGCACCCAACATGGGAGCACTGCAATATGTAAGGCAAATGCTAACAAGTATGAAAGAAGAAATTAACAATAACACAATAATAGTGGGAGACTTTAATACCCCACTCACACCTATGGATAGATCAACTAAACAGAAAATTAACAAGGAAACACAAACGTTAAACGATACAATAGACCAGTTAGACCTAATTGATATCTATAGGACATTTCATCCCAAAACAATGAATTTCACCTTTTTCTCAAGCGCACATGGAACCTTCTCCAGGATAGATCACATCCTGGGCCATAAATCTAGCCTTGGTAAATTCAAAAAAATAGAAATCATTCCAAGCATCTCTTCTGACCACAATGCAGTAAGATTAGATCTCAATTACAGGAGAAAAACTATTAAAAATTCCAACATACAGAGGATGAACAACACGCTGCTGAATAACCAACAAATCACAGAAGAAATCAAAAAAGAAATCAAAATTTGCATAGAAACGAATGAAAATGAGAACACAACAACCCAAAACCTGTGGGACACTGTAAAAGCAGTCCTCAGGGGAAAGTTCATAGCAATACAGGCATACCTCAAGAAACAAGAAAAAAGTCAAGTAAATAACCTAACCCTACACCTAAAGCAACTAGAAAAGGAAGAAATTAAGAACCCCAGGGTTAGTAGAAGGAAAGAAATCTTAAATTAGGGCAGAAATAAATGCAAAGGAAACAAAAGAGACCATAGCAAAAATCAACAAAGCCAAAAGCTGGTTCTTTGAAAGGATAAATAAAATTGATAAACCATTAGCCAGACTCATTAAGAAACAAAGGGAGAAAAATCAAATCAATAAAATTAGAAATGAAAATGGAGAGATCACAACAGACAACACAGAAATACAAAGGATCATAAGAGACTACTATCAACAATTATATGCCAATAAAATGGACAACGTGGAAGAAATGGACAAATTCTTAGAAAAGTACAACTTTCCAAAACTGGACCAGGAAGAAATAGAAAATCTTAACAGACCCATCACAAGCACGGAAATTGAAACTGTAATCAAAAATCTTCCAGCAAACAAAAGCCCAGGTCCAGACGGCTTCACAGTTGAATTCTACCAAAAATTTAGAGAAGAGCTAACACCTATCCTACTCAAACTCTTCCAGAAAATTGCAGAGGAAGGTAAACTTCCAAACTCATTCTATGAGGCCACCATCACCCTTGTACCAAAACCTGACAAAGATGCCACAAAAAAAGAAAACTGCAGGCCAATATCACTGATGAACATAGATGCAAAAATCCTTAACAAAATTCTAGCAATCAGAATCCAACAACACATTAAAAAGATCATACACCATGACCAAGTGGGCTTTATCCCAGGGATGCAAGGATTCTTCAATATCCACAAATCAATCAATGTAATACACCACATTAACAAATTGAAAAATAAAAACCATATGATTATCTCAATAGATGCAGAGAAAGCCTTTGACAAAATTCAACATCCATTTATGATAAAAACTCTCCAGAAAGCAGGAATAGAAGGAACATACCTCAACATAATAAAGCTATATATGACAAACCTACAGCAAACATTATCCTCAATGGTGAAAAATTGAAAGCATTTCCTCTAAAGTCAGGAACAAGACAAGGGTGCCCACTTTCACCATTACTATTCAACATAGTTTTGGAAGTTTTGGCCACAGCAATCAGAGCAGAAAAAGAAATAAAAGGAATCCAAATTGGAAAAGAAGAAGTAAAACTCTCACTGTTTGCAGAAGACATGATCCTCTACATAGAAAACCCTAAAGACTCCACCAGAAAATTATTAGACCTAATCAATGATTATAGTAAAGTTGCAGGATATAAAATCAACACACAGAAATCCCTTGCATTCCCATACACTAATAATGAGAAAACAGAAAGATAAATTAAGGAAACAATTCCATTCACCATTGCAACGAAAAGAATAAAATACTTAGGAATATATCTACCTAAAGAAACTAAAGACCTATATATGGAAAACTATAAAACACTGGTGAAAGAAATCAAAGAGGACACTAATAGATGGAAAAATATACCATGTTCATGGATTGGAAGAATCAATATAGTGAAAATGAGTATACTACCCAAAGCAATTTATAGACTCAATGCAATCCCTATCAAGCTACCAACGGTATTCTTCACAGAGCTAGAACAAATAATTTCACAATTTGTATGGAAATGCAAAAAACCTCGAATAGCCAAAGCTATCTTGAGACAGAAGAATGGAACTGGAGGAATCAACCTGCCTGACTTCAAGCTCTACTACAAAGCCACAGTTATCAAGACAGTATGGTACTGGCACAAAGACAGAAATATAGATCAATGGAACAAAATAGAAAGCCTGGAGATTAATCCACGCACATATTGACAACTTATCTTTGACAAAGGAGGCAAGAATATACAATGGATTAAAAACAATCTCTTTAACAAGTGGTGTTGGGAAAACTGGTCAACCACTTGTAAAAGAATGAAACTAGAACATTTTCTAACACCATACACAAAAATAAACTCAAAATGGATTAAAGATCTCAACGTAAGACCAGAAACTATAAAACTCCTAGAGGAGAACATAGGCAAAACACTCTCCGACATACATCACAGCAGGATCCTCTATGACCCACCTCCCAGAATACTGGAAATAAAAGCAAAAATAAACAAATGAGACCTAATTAAACTTAAAAGCTTCTGCACAACAAAGGAAACTATTAGCAAGGTGAAAAGACAGCCTTCAGAATGGGAGAAAATAATAGCAAATGAAGCAACTGACAAACAACTAATCTCAAAAATATACAAGCAACTCCTACAGCTCAATTCCAGAAAAATAAATGACCCAATCAAAAAATGGGCCAAAGAATTAAATAGACATTTTTCCAAAGAAGACATACAGATGGCTAACAAACACATGAAAAGATGCTCAACATCACTCATTATCAGAGACATGCAAATCAAAACCACTATGAGGTACCATTTCACGCCAGTCAGAATGGCTGCAATCCAAAAGTCTACAAGTAATAAATGCTGGAGAGGATGTGGAGAAAAGGGAACCCTCTTACACTGTCGGTGGGAATGCAAACTAGTACAGCCACTTTGGAGAACAGTGTGGAGATTCCTTAGAAAACTGGAAATAGAACTGCCTTATGACCCAGCAATCCCACTGCTGGGCATACACACTGAGGAAACCAGAAGGGAAAGAGACACGTGTACCCCAATGTTCATCGCAGCACTGTGTATAATAGCCAGGACATGGAAGCAACCTAGATGTCCATCAGCAGATGAATGGATAAGAAAGCAGTGGTACATATACACAATGGAGTATTACTCAGCCATTAAAAAGAATACATTTGAATCAGTTCTAATGAGGTGGATGAAACTGGAGCCTATTATACAGAGTGAAGTAAGCCAGAAAGAAAAACACCAATACGGTATACTAACGCATATATATGGAATTTAGAAAGATGGTAACAATAACCCTGTATACGAGATAGCAAAAGAGACACTGATGTATAGAACAGTCTTTTGGACTCTGTGGGAGAGGGAGAGGGTGGGATGACTTGGGAGAATGTCTTTGAAATATGTATAATATCATACATGAAACGAGTCACCAGTCCAGATTTGATGCATGATACTGGATGCTTGGGGCTGGTGCACTGGGACGACCCAGAAGGATGGTATGGGGAGGGAGGAGGGAGGAGGGTTCAGGATGGGGAACACATGTATGCCTGTGGCGGATTCATTTCGATATATGGCAGAACCAATACAACATTGTAAAGTTTAAAAATTAAAAAAAAAAATGGCATGCTAAAGGAAAACTTTGCTAAGTAATTAATAAATTATATTTATTTTATACCAACTTCTTTTTCTCCTTGTAGTAGTTGCATGTTATGTACAAACAGATATGTGTTAATGTAAAAAAATTTTAAACAATAAATATCATACAATTTAAGTAACTGCTATCACTTTTGTCAACATTTAAACTATCATTATAACTATTATGGTAAGTGAATAATGTTATCAAAACAATGTGCTGCATCTCTGCCTATGTACCCATTTTGTTTCTGATTTTCGGCCACCTGGGACTCTCCTAGGTAAACAGGGCAGCTCTTAGACCTTACATGCCACAGCCTTCTGAGCTTTGGTCCCTGTTGAGGGCCTCACTGGAACAAAATGTAAGGTTTCCTTACATGGGGCTCACTGACCTTTGCTCCGTTGTTTTTTGTTTTTTTTTGTCCCCATTTTAGAGGCTAGTTTTCTGATCCAAAAGTGGGTAGAGTGGCCTTATTCATGATGTTCTCCAAGACTGTTAACTTTAAAATTTTAGAACTCAAAAGGCAGGAAGAGACTTCCTTTCTTCCACTTCTTTTATTTAAAAGAATAAATATTCTTTTAGCAAAGAATATGCAATGCCTGCTTGTTGCTTGAAAGGAGCTGGAAGAACATCAAGAGGAGAAAAGAGAGCCCTGAGGAAAACAATCCAAATTAGTATTTCAATAATAATATCCTGTCACTGCTGTAATAAAAACGCCAAAATGCCATAAAATTGAGAGACTTTTGTGTATTCTTCTAGGGTTAAATGAATCTTCAGGGTCATAAGGGATTGTGTGATATTCTCAGAAATGGATACTCTAAGCCTGCTAAGTCACTTCAGCCGTGTCCCTCCGAGATCCTATAGACTATAGCCTACCAGGCTCCTCTGTCCATGGGATTCTTCAGGCAAGAGTACTGGACTGGGTTGCCATGCCCTCCTTGAGGGGATCTTCCTGACCCAGGAATCGAACCTGTGTCTCTTATGTCTCCTACTTTGGCAGGTGGGTTCTTTACCACTAAAGCCACTTTGGAAGCCCACCCTAATCCATGCAAATTTTTAATCTAAAGGAAGTCTTGATCTTTGTGTTTGTTACTGGGTCTCATCTGGAGGCACTAATCCATTTCAGGGGGATTCTTAGAGGGTTTAGATTCAATTCAGGTTCTCTAGAGTTTCTCCAAGATATTATTAATAATAGCCCCTATCAACATAGAAGCCAACTGGACATTGCAGTATAACCAGAACCCTTGGCATATCTGTGGGAATCTCGTGGGAAAGACCATGACCCAGCAGAAAAGTGAAAGTCGCTCATTCATGTCTGACTCTTTGTGACCCCACAAACTATACAGTCCATGGAATTCTCCAGGCCAGGATACTGGAGTGGGTAGTCATTCCCTTCTCCAGGGGATCTTCCCAACCCAGAGACTGAACCCAGATCTCCCACATTGCAGGTGAATTCCTTACCAGCTGAGCCACAAGGGAAGCCCAAGAATACTGGAGTGGGTAGCCTATCCCTTCTCCAGGGGATCTTCCCAACCCAGGAATTGAACCAGAGTCCTGTGCATTGCAGGTAGATTCTTTACCAACTGAGCTATCAGGGAAGCAACCCAGCAGAAGTGTCCTGTTAAGACTGAAACTGCATATGGCTAATTCACCTCCCTCCCTAAGCCCCAGACCTGCCCTTCATGTAAGGATGTCCTCAGTATCTTCAGCTGCCATGCAACATACTACATTCTCAAGAGATGCTTATTGGATTGTTTTGGAGATAAAATTAATTTTTCATGTCTTCTCTAAATCAAATCTTTATCCTCTGCATAGCTGTACAGTAGTTTCTAGAGGTCTTTCCACAGCAATTTAGCTTTGAAACCTCTGTGCTTCAGATTTTAGTGACACAGTCGACCAGTATGAGTTTGCTGGTTCAGATGCTAGGATGTTTTCTGATTCCTGTAGAATAGCTAAGTGATTCCCTGAACATAGAATTGCTCTATTATTCCAACTCCCTTTACTTATTCTGAGAGCCACTCAAATATAGACGTTAAAGGAAAGCCCCAAATCTCAAACACAAGAGTGACAAGAACTTCCATTTTCTTGACATTCTCCTGGGGGATTAGTGGCTGTTATTAGGTTGGATTTGACAGCATTGATTGATTGTCAATTTGACTTAAGAGCACAATGCCCCCCTCTTTTCATTTTATTCTTGCCAAGGACCCTTTATGATTTGACTAATTTTTTTATGCAGCCTTTATGTCACCCACCCCCATGTATCCCTCCCTCCTACTTACAGATTTGGAAAGGGGATAGTTTAATAATATGCCAGTTTGAGTGGAAGTCAATTTTTATTTTCTTTTTCCTAGACTTTGCTGTTGGATAGCCTTTAAAAACTTCTTTTCTGTTTCTCTATCAAACAGAAGTCAAATGAAGCTCCTGACTTAAATTATTCTTTGCAATCTCTTTGCTTCATCGCAGTCCCTACTGACATTCTGATCCTTAGTCCGTATTTGATTTGAGTCCTACAGCTTTCCAATTAGGTGAAAGTTGCCTAAAACCCAGGTGAATCTCCAGAAGCCATTGAATCCAATCCAGGGCAGGCAGAAAAGCTCAATTCTAGATATACAGTATCTTTTCACTTCTTTAAAATTTCAGGAAGATCTTCCAGTGTCCTTCAAAGGTATGCTGTGTCTACACAGAGTACAATACTCTTCCTTATCTTTTACTGAGTTGGCAAAAAAATTTGTTTGGGTTTTTCCATTACGTCTTATCTGAACAAAGTTTGTGATCAATTCAATATTTGAAAAATATTGAAAGCTTCAGAGGAAAAGAAAGTGTATGATAAATACTATATACCCTTCAACTAGATTCACCTTTTATTAACATTGTGCCATATTCTCTCTCATGTTCATTCTTTCCCATGATGTATAAATTCCCTCTCATCTATCTATCTATAATCTACCATCTGTTTATTCTGGTGAGCAATTTGAAAAATCATTGCAAACACCATAAGATTTTACCTCAGGAAGATACCTATAAAACACTGCAGACATGTAAGTTGTTTCTCCAACGCCTGACAAACTTATTAAAAAAGCAAATAAGAAACTGCACATCAGTAGGTTTATATAGCAAAAAAAAAAAACAAACGTCTTTTCATTTAGTGACTCACTTGTGTGTGTGTGTGTGTGTGTGTGTGTGTGTAGAGCAATAGTCTCTCTCTATTGATTTGGGAGCATATGGAAATAACACTTGCGTGGGATACATACATGCATACAAAAAGAGTTATCTGACATGTGAATAACGCATACATGAAAGTTAAAAAAGCATAGATGTACAAGAAATGCATTCTTGAGTTTTAAAATGCATCCCTTGCCAATTGGTTCTGAACCCAAGAGAATAGAGCCAGAGTTGAGCTGGCACTTTGCCATGACATGAAGAAAACTAGGGCTCTGATGAATTTTGACACGGCGGCACTTGCAGTCTCCTGAGGGACTGCCATACACTGCTTTTCTTTCCTGAGGTAATAGGCACAAAACCTGCATTGTCATATTCTCTGTCTCCATCTTCCATGCTGGAGAAATGGAGTAAAGCACATCGCAGCCCAGAAGGAAGTAGATAGCAAAAGTGAGTCTGCTAAGAGATCACTGTGGAGGGTAAACAGAATCTGGCCATCTGAAAGACTGTCTGAGCCCTTTGTCAGTGAAAGAATGTCTTTGCTTTCTGAGAATCTGCTGGTGGCACTGTTCTTTTTTCCAATAGCTAATCTGTAACCAGAATTCTTTAACCCCCATGGCAGGCTAAGTCTCTCGAGCTTTCAGGATCTGGAGCAATCACCCTAAGAATAACTGAGCAACCAGTGAAATGGAAAAAGAAAAGAAAGCAAAGCACATGTAGGGCAGATCTGCACCAGGAACATGACTCAGAGAGGTCAAGTGTGTGTCTGACCTGATGAAGCTGACAAGCACCATCTCAGTGACAGCCTGAGCTTTCTCTAAACCAGTGGCACTTCCTAGTCACCTCCTCAGGGAAATCCCCTGGCTCACAAGGTAAACTTGGAAAAAGATGGCTAGGAATGTATTTGGTTGAAATAGAGAAAGATGCAGGAGGAGTCTATCATACTAGATACCATTTTCTTACAGATGCATCAAAGGAGTGCCTTGGTCTGCAGTCTGCATTCTGGGGTGTTTAGTTGTTATTCTCTTTCTTCCTCTTGCTCTCCTCTAATCCTTGTGTTGCTCAGTTGAAGGTAAACTAAAAGGAAAGCCCAAATATAAATCTCATATAGTATTAGAATTTCAAAAGCAAAAGCACACACACATGGACAATGTGTTCTTTTGCTATAGCTCAGTTAAGCCACCTAGCACAGAACTTCATAAATGGTAAATATTCATTTTCTCAGTTCATTCAAAACATGCTATTGTCATCATCATCTGCAACAAATGTTATTATTAATATATATAGTTCCTACCTTAGGTGGACTTAAAATATATTTTGATACACATTTATATAGGCACAAATGTGGATATATATATATATGAAAAATGACAGCATATTACATTTTAACAACTAGATTATTTGCCTGTTGTGCTCTTACCTATATTCTAAAATGTAATTTCCAAAGGGTGGGTATAATGTCTTATTTACATTTAATAAATGTAAATATGCAGTGTCAATTATATTAGGCCCTTAATAAAGATTTGTTCTTTTAAAGAATGAAATCCAGTTCAGGTGTTGAATGAATAGTATCAAACAAAATACTCTATTGGAATTCAAAAATGGAAGACAATTTTTGAATGCAAACATTCAAACACTTCACAAAGAAATCATAGGCATTATGAGAAAAAAAGAGAAACCCAAAAAATTTTGTTATACAGGCTTTCTTATGGGCAAAGTTCTGATCAGATGGGAGTGGATGATTTGGAAGTTTCAAAAGACTGATCTTTGATAGCATATGAACTGTTGTGTTTTTTTTTTTTTTTTTTTTTTATGTAGCCTGTGAGGCATTCTTAAGAGAGAGAGAAAAAGAAATATTAGAATAATACTTTAGGAATTTAAATTGAGTGTCACTGGGTCTCCCTGGTGGCTCAGATGGTAAAGAGTCTGCCTGCAATGTGGAAAGACCCGGGTTCTATCCCTGGGTTGGGAAGGTCCCTTGGAGAAGGAAATGGCAACAGCAACCCAGTCCAGTGTTCTTGCCTGGAAAATCCCATGGATGGAGAAGCCTGGCAGGCTACAGTACATGAGGTCACAAAGAGGTGGACAGGACTGTGCAACTAACAACTTTCAACTTTCACTTTTTCATACAGCACAAATTAAGTAGAGGGTATAACTGAGGCAAGAGCTTACGGATAAAGACTAGAAAAAAAATAAAGTGCTGTGGAGAGCAAAGGAAGGAACTAGAAGAAGGTTATAGCAGCAGATAATTTACAGGACATTAAGGAGCAAGACAGAAAAAGGAGTCAAAAATAACTTAGAGCCAGAAGACTGAAGTATAGTAATGACATTAAGCCCTACAGGAAAATATAGTTGGGACAAGATGGCCCCAGGCTAAAGAATATAAATTTGAGTTGCCTTTGTTGAACTGTTCAGTGAAAACTAAAGGATTTAGGGCTTTTCGACTTGGCAGTCAAGGCTGGAATGTCTTAGAATCATAAATACAGGGTAGGTGATCCAAGCATCTCACACTGAATCCCTTTATCATTGACTGCTCTCTCTCTCCTCTCCATGGTGCTATACCTGTAATGGTCTCTGTGAATAGCTTGTTGGCTTATAGACTGTACAAATGATGTAACAGTTTCTTCCACACATCTTCTGTTTGTTCTGAAACATGCAGCTGAGTCTTTAAATGGACGTTCACAGCTTCTCTTGCAGGCCTTTCATTATTTTAATAAGCCAAACAAATGTCTCTACCCTTAAGAATACCTAGGTGTGTCCCTGGCAATCTTCATTTATTCAAATTTAAACTTCACAGTGTTGGCAAGTCTCGTTTTCCAGTTTTCCAGTTGGTGTTGTGAATGTCTTGAAATGTTATGCTTTATGTTGTGAAAATAAAGGAAGCTCCCCCTGCCTCCCCGATATACCACTTTTTCCTTTTACTGTTATTTGGTTGTTTTAAGAGAGGGAAGTGAATCATAATGCTTGATGAGTTGTTTAAGCAAAAGAGTTACTTCATTTTAAGCTACCTAGAGGATATTAAATGTTGGCATAAAACTGATGTGTGAGAGAAATTTCTAGACTTTACTTCATAGGTTTCTGTATTAAGAAACTGGTCTTGCTGGAGAGTTGAAAAAGAGGATCCAAAGCCCTTTTATACACCAAACTGTACAGAACAGTCTGAGTATTCCTCGTTGATATCTAAAACAACAGCTGTGTAACAGAAAAATGTTGCATTTCACTGGGACTTCTGCCACGTAGAAAACATTGGAAAACTATCACAGCTATTTTTATGGTAGAAGGATTTCTCTTTTTATTATTATTTATTTTTATTTTTTTATTCTTTTATTTTATTATTTTTTTTTTAGGATTTTTTATCCTATAGCTGGTCATATATGATTTTTGAGAAGGAGGACATATCTATTGACAAATTTTAAAGAAATACTCTCTCTGTTTGAATATGCAAATGTTCATAGCATCATATCTGGGTTATTAAAATGTCACATTTCAGTATCTATTACTGAAAGGCTATGAGGCTTAAACTATTTTGGGTGAATTATAAATCCTTTCAGGTATATTTTGAGTGGTTGAATAAAATTTATAATAGTGAATATGTTCTTCGAAAATCTGAAACTATTATCCTTTCACTTAGATCAAGTTGAAAATTAAGAATCCAAAAGAAGCAGAAAATTTTATGGTAAAAGCTTGGTAAATAAGAGAATGAGAGAATCAGCTGTTAGAATAAAAAACAACTGGAACTTTAATTAAATCTTTTTTCATAGAGTGAGGTTATTTTCACTGAGGACTTGCCTTTTCCAATATTTCATTTTACCTCCATGGTTTCTTATTCATGTTTAATGGAGAAACACTATAGTTTATATTTTTCTTTGGCAAAAACTATTTATTCTTTAATAAGGACAGGTAGTGGTTTCTTTGTGGAGCTAATTGGCTTTCTTGCTGTGTGTACAGACTCTTAGAGCTAAAGTAATGAGTTTTAGATAAAATGAAAGTTTCTTAACTTTATATAAGTTTCTTTCAAAAGATACTGGTATTTCATCTGTAAATGAGACCCAGTAAAGAAATTTACTTTTTAAAATACTGTAGAACAAGCATTTATTTCTAAGTCTGTTGTTTAAAACTCAAGTACACTTCTTGTAAGATATATAAGTGGTTCATAGGTGCTGTCCAGCACATGAGTGGACTCCCTATGAACTAACAAATATTTTAATATTCTTCATCTTAGTTTTGGATCCTGGAAAAAAGACCCATGTTCCAAGTACAGTGAGTGAAATGAATAGAAATGTTAACTTCTGCATGATCATGCAAAGTGAGTTTTGGAGTGTGTAAAGGCAGAAGGGAAGTGGCAGTTGGGTTTACCAAGGAGGATGAGTTATAAAGAATAATGGATTTTATACAAAGCTGGAAGATGAATCATCTGGAAGTTGCTTTGGACAAGAGAAAGATGTTTATACAATATATTGAGACCAAGAATATCTTTTTCATCAACCTTAGAAATCAGGCTTAAATTAAAAATGTGTAATAAATGCATTAAATTCTCAAAAGAAATCGCTACTAGTGAGAATGTTTAACTCAAATGCTTTGAGAACAACATCTGCCCACCCCAAAAGAAAAGTAAATAAAATTTTACAAATATATAATTGGGACCAAACAACTATTCATTTGAATGAATTTATTAGAAGAGTATTTTGCTTACTTTCAACTTCACCAAAATATGTTGTTTAACTGCAACATCAATAAAGATAACTGTATAAGTATCCTAGGTAATTAGTCAAGGAAGACTTACTCAAATACATAAGTCCTAGTGTATTTACCACAAATTTACTATATTATGCATGTTGACCTTATTCTTTTTAAGAACATTGTATAATTTTAATTCTAATTAAGATTTTTTTCATATTGCTGTTAAAATAATTTGGTATTTCCTGTTCACACTACAATTAAATGGAGAAGGAAAAGAGCCTCAAGAACTTTGAGGTGTCATAGTGTGCGTTAGTCATTCAGTAGTGTCTGACTCTTTGTGACCCCCTGGACTGTAGCCCACCAGGCTCCTCTATCCATGGGATTTTCCAGGCAAGAATACTGGAGTGGGTTGCCATCCCTTCCCAACCCAGGGAATGAATCTGCATTGCAGGCAGACTCTTTACCGTCTGAGCCACTAGGGAAGCCCTAGCCCTTACACAAAATGCATGATATATATGTAAAGAAATAATGATGGATAGTGCCTAAAATTGATATATAACTAATATTGTTTAAATTTTTGTGTGCTATCAGGTATAATCCATAAAATCAAGGTATGATCAATTTCATAACTTTATATGTAAAAAAAATTTTAAAGAATATAAAGATTTGTTTATATTCACTGACACTTTCATTAACTTTTGAAGCTGTTCCAGCTGGAATTAGAGAATTTTACTTTAGCTTACAAAACATGCTTGGATCCCATTATGATACACATTTTCTTATTTATAAACCCCAATTGTGTTGTTGGGAGTAACAGTCTACACATTACTTGATCTTCATAGTTCCATATACAAAGCTTTAAAAAGAGAATGCTTTTCATTGTAAACAACCAGCACATCAAATATCATTTACGGGATCCTACAAGCTCAGAGACCCTTACCTCTACTGTGGTTCTAGTATATAAAAGACAATATATAGCCTGTAGCTTTACAGTTGCCAATTAGTCTCTCTACCTCTTATTCCAAGCCCTGACTGTATAGGAGGAAGTATCCAAGCATTCTCAAGTATTACACTTATCTCCCACTGAGAAAACACTATATTCTACCACTTAGATGAGAGTAGTTTATCATGAAATAAAGTGAGGTTTCTCTATAAATAAAATGATAGTACAGTACAGAGAACAGAAGCAAATCAAGGCACTAGTTCTTGCTGTTTCCCCAGAAAAGGACTACATCCACATTCACTTCAAAATAGTACTTATTATCATTTTGGGTCAAAAACATTACCTTCTTCATGGACTTCTAAAATTCACTTTTCTTCAGTGCACTGGTGGTAGGAAAAATGTCACAGCCCCCCCGACAATACACATGCTACCTAATCCTCAGAACATGTTATTATAATGAGATGTGATTCTGTCTATCACTTAGCACATTTGACTTACAATAGAGGAATTCTCTGTGTGAACCTGACCAAATCATGTGGGTCATTTAAAGCTGAAGAGAGAGGCAGCAAGGAAAAGAAGAAAGATTTGAATCATGAGAAAGACTCAAGATACTGTTGCTGGCTTTGAAGATGGAGAGAGTCAAATGGAAAGGAATATGGGCAGCCTCCCAGGGGAAAGAATGGCCTCTCCTGGTATTTGGAATGCAACCAAGGACTTTGACAGGAGATGATGTTCCAGAGGTGTTGAGACAATTACCTATCCATGTGATATAAAAAATAAAATTAGATCCCTAGTTCTTGCCATGCAGCTAAATGAATTGCAGAAATATTGAAGCCCTAAATAACAAAGTTTTAAAATCTTAGATGGAAAAATATGACATTTATTTTTTAATAGGATGGATTTCTCAAAAGAAAAAAATGATTTTTAAAAGTTTAGTGTCATAAAAGATACCACAAACAAGGGTTAAAACCAAGGGTCTTAAAATACATTTGACACATTTTCCAAAAGACTTAAATAACTCTTACAAGTAGAAATGTAAAAATACAGAAAACCCAATAAATAGGAACATGGTCAAAGTGGGGGGAAAATGAATAAAGAGAAGATTTAATGGCAAAAAAAACCAGGAAAAGATAATTGACCTCACCAGCAATCACAAAAATGCAAATTAAAATAACCTGCAGATTTGCAAAAATTAAAAGCTGAACATAATAAAAATAATGAGTTTGCATTGTGCATGTGTTATGGAGGGAGAAGGGTAGAATTTGAGTTCTCATTCAGTGATGATGCAGTTAAAAGTTGGTACAGACATTTTTTTTAATTTTATTTTATTTTTAAACTTTACAATATTGTATTAGTTTTGCCAAATACTGAAATGAATCCGCCACGGGTATACATGTGTTCCCCATCCTGAACCCTCCTCCCTCCTCCCTCCCCATACCATCCCTCTGGGTCGTCCCAGTGCACCAGCCCCAAGCATCCAGTATCGTGCATTGAACCTGGACTGGCGACTCGTTTCATACATGATATTATACAACATTTTAAAATGAATTTTATAATATCCAGAAAGGTCCCATTACCGGACTCCAACACTTTCACTTTTGTTTTCCCCAGTTGACCTATAGAACAGATCACAAAGTGACATCTACTAATGCTGTTTTATGCAGAATTTTTACATAAAGGAAAAACTGAAAACTATCTAAATATTTGTTTAGAGGCTAGAGAATAAAAAAAATATAGTATGCCAAGTTCAGAAGTATTGTTAGAATGACTTCATTTGATTTCTATGATTAAATGTGAAAATATTTTAAAACAATAAAAGACAGTGTTATATCAATATCTAGCCACAAAATATTCCCTATGCTATTTATGAGTACTTTCATATAAAACTTTGACTTTGAATTAATAACAAATTCAAGATCATGGCTGCATCTTGGGATGGAAGGAATGTTTAAGTCTCAAAAAGATAAAAATAATTTAATTACAATATAATGCTTTAGTTATTTATTGTATAAAAAGAAAGACTTAAAGCTATGAAAGATCTCTTATTTTGGGTATTTGGTAAATGGCTATTTTAAAGAGAATGGGCTTCCCAGGTGTCCCAGTGGTAAAGAATCCACCTCCCAATACAGGAGTTGCAAGAGATGCAGGTTCGAGGCTTGGGTAGGGAGATCCCCTGGAGAAGGAAATGGCAGACCACTCCAGTATTTTTGCTGGGAAAATTCCATGGATGGAGAATTACCTCAGACCTTTGAAAGTTAATTCCCAATTCATTAAGCCTGGGATGATCAGGTAATATATGATGATTATAAAATAGCTCCAGTTTCCAATCAAGTGTTCAGAACCTGACTAAATATGGGAGCAGGAAGGAAGTATGGGCCCCTTGACAAGAACACTTGGTACATACAGGAGCCTTCCTATAGTCCAAGACAAAACTCTGGAAAACTATCATGATTTTCCATAAGAAAAGGAATATATCATTGGGACATTCATCTCTTGCCAATATTCTCTGAAGCAGCAAACACATTAGCCGCCTTCATGCAACTGGCAGGGACTCAGCTATACTGCTGTAATTAGCTCAGGTTGAGAGAACACAATGGAGAGGATGCAGGAAGGTTTTTTATTCTTCTCTAATCAGGGAGTAGCCAAGGCCCCCTGTACTGGGAGAATCACTGTCTGTCAAGAAACAAACCTTATGTCCTTGGGCAAAGCCAAGCTCTTTTATCTTTTCTTCCCCTGACACTGGAATGTTGTCTTTGTCCCAGTTCTTATTGCAATAATTATGAATGAAATTCAGTACAAAATGGTTGTGGAATTTCTGATTTATTAGATTCTAAAAGAATCCAATACTCTGTCATAATAGTGAATAGGGAAGAAATTAATTCTTTGCTGAATAGAATTGCTATTTAGCTGCTTTGTTTCTCTTTAAAGTATCACCCAAATTGGAGTAATTATCATTGGAAGTCAGGAACCTAAAGTGGCCCAAATTATTTTTCTTGTTCAATTCAGTAACTGTACTTGCATTAATAAGAGTATTTGTCTATAGAGCTCCAGACATTTCAGTTTGTTAGGAATTGTTTAAGCCAAATCAAATATTATTAATGCATGCACCAGAACAAAGGGGTAAAAGAGGTTTCAAACAAGAGAATTAGAGAAAGAAAATAAAGAAAAAAAGCCTTTTATAGATTGTATCTTTGGGTGAAATGTTACAGGCAGAATGACTTTAATATTTTTAACCCTATCTTGGCTTTCATCTTCACTTTGAAAAATAATCTACATAAATTTTTCACAAGTCCTTAATGTTAGATGACTTCAGATACAATTTCTTTCAAATCCCAAAAGCAGACTATTTCCTTATATTAGCTAATGCATGTGAGTGTGACCCATAATCATGTTTGGCAGCCTCTTGGCTCATCTGCATAATGAAAAAAAAAAAAAAGTAATGTACTACCTTGAATTCTGAATTGTGTCCTTCCTCTTGTGCTGGGAAATTCTTTGTATCACCCTTTTATTATTTAACTGATCATACAAATTTCAAGGTGTATGTTTACAAACATTTTGTTGTGTTTCTCATGCGATTAGCATTCTGGAGCTTTTTCTTTCCAGGTTTCTATGGCAACAAGGGTAGAGCACAGTCATTAGAAAGAAGTTCTGTTTAATTGATCTACTAATGTATTGCTTAATAGTAACTGTTAAGCAGTCTTTTGTTTCCAGGTCATATTTAGGGTTCACCTATTTGCATAAAAACATTTCATTAGCTGAAACCAATTATTAATAGTAATTTTCTTTCTTTAGTTTTAAATAACTAAACCCTCATTGAGGTTTTCTGAATAGCAAATATTTGTAGCTTTCAGAATACACTTGCTGTATGAGTTTGGCTTGCTTTGTTTCTGTGAGCAGCAAGCAAATTACAGAGCTTGCAAATTTTGATCCAAGAAGACAAAAAGAAGGTGTCTCCTTTTTACAATTGAAAGTTGTATATTCAGGATGCTGACTCTAGGCTACATCGCCTATTTGATCACAATGATAGTTATTTGTTACTTCTCATGTTAAAATATTCAAGGCATGAATACAAAATTTATATCAGAGCCTTTTATAGAACTCAAGGGGAACTCTGACATAGATATATTTCACTCTGACTTGGATATATTTAAAGATCTATGAACAGATTTTAGAATTAATGTTTATAAGTATAAAGGTTTTTAAGTAAAAGAGAAGTGTTGTTTAGGTTGAGATAATTAACAAACTATCTTAATGCAATCCAAAGCATTTATTATTGATACTTATCTGTGAGTAAACAGAGGTTAAAGTGTGTCTATACATAGTTTGGGGAAGGCAATGGCAACCCACCCGAGTACTCTTGCCTGGAAATCCCATGGACGGAGGAGCCTGGTAGGCTGCAGTCCATGGAGTCGCTAAGAGTCAGGCATGACTGAACGACTTCAATTTTACTTTTCACTTTCATGCATTGGAGAAGGAAATGGCAACCCACTCCAGTGTTCTTGTCTGGAGAAACCCAGGGACAGAGGAGCCTAGTGGGCTCCATCTATGGGGTCGCACAGAGTCGACACGAATGAAGTGACTTAGCAGCAGCAGCAGCATACATAGTTTGTGAACCAGAGTTTGTAAATTATATGCATTTTTGAACATTAGAGAGTGATCTGGATATACAGCCATATGTAGATACATATTCGGAGAAGGCAATGGCAACCCACTCCAGTACTCTTGCCTGGAGAATCCCATGAACGGAGGAGCCTGGTAGGCTATAGTCCATGTGATCACTAGAGTCGGACACGACTGAGCGAATTCACTTTGACTTTACACTTACATGCATTGGAGAAGCAAATGGCAACCCACTCCAGTATTCTTGCCTGGAGAATCCCAGGGACAGAGGAGGCTGTTGGGCTGCCGTCTATGGGGTCGCACAGAGTCGGATATGACTAAAGCGACTTAGCAGCAGCAGCAGCAGCAGCAGATACATATTATATGCCTATACCAAATGCTAATTCTAAAAACATTGATGAATAGACTCATTCTCAATTATATATATTAGTTGTAATACTGAAGTATCCGGTTCAAAAGCTGAACTAGAAAACATAACTGGATGCCAAATATATACCTCATTACAAAATAGCTTTCTCAATATTATCAGTTCAGTTTATTTATATGTACTTTACGGTTTCAAAAATTAATCTAAGTCTCTTGTATATTATATTTGGAGCTCTATTGTCCAGGCAGTCTCTTGAATTACTCATATTCAAGGGATTATCTTAAAATCAGGTCATGTGGCTATCAGTTCAGTTCAGTCGCTCAATCATGTCCGACTCTTTGCGACCCCATGAATCGCAGCACGCCAGGCCTCCCTGTCCATCACCAACTCCTGGAGTTCACTCAGACTCACGTCCATTGAGTCAGTGATGCCATCCATCCATCTCATCCTCTGTCATCCCCTACTCTTGCCCCCCAATCCCTTCCAGCATCAGGGTTTTTTCCAATGAGTCAACTCTTCGCATGAGGTGGCCAAAGTACTGGAATTTCAGCTTTAGCATCATTCCTTCCAAAGTAATCCCAGGGTTGATCTCCTTCACAATGGACTGGTTGGATCTCCTTGCAGTCCAAGGAACTCTCAAGAGTCTTCTCCAACACCACAGTTCAAAAGCATCAATTCTTCGGCGCTCAGCCTTCTTCACAGTCCAACTCTCACATCCACACATGACCACAGGAAAAACCACATCCTTGACTAGACAAACCTTTGTTGGCAAAGTAATATCTCTGCTTTTGAATATGCTATCTAGGTTGGTCATAACTGTCCTTCCAAGGAATAAGTGTCTTTTAATTTCATGGCTGCAGTCACCATCTGCAGTGATTTTGGAGCCCAGAAAAATAAAGTCTGACACTGCTTCCACTGTTTCCCCATTTATTTCCCATGAAGTGATGGGACCAGATGCCATGATCTTCGTTTTCTGAATGTTGAGCTTTAAGCCAACTTTTTCACTCTCCACTTTCACTTTTATCAAGAGGCTTTTGAGTTCCTCTTCACTTTCTGCCATAAGGGTGGTGTCATCTGCATATCTGAGATTATTGATATTTCTCCCAGCAATCTTGATTCCAGCTTGTGTTTCTTCCAGTCCAGCGTTTCTCATGATGTACTCTGCATATAAGTTAAATAAACAGGGTGACAATATACAGCCTTGACGTACTCCTGTTCCTATTTGGAACCAGTCTGTTGTTCCATGTCCAGTTCTAACTGTTGCTTCCTGACCTGCATACAAATTTCTCAAGAGGCAGATCAGGTGGTCTGGTATTCCCATCTCTTTCAGAATTTTCCACAGTTGATTGTGATCCACACAGTCAAAGGCTTTGGCATAGTCAATAAAGCAGAAATAGATGTTGTTCTGGAACTCTCTTGCTTTTTCCATGATCCAGCAGATGTTGGCAATTTGATCTCTGGCTCCCCTGCCTTTTCTAAAACCAGCTTGAACATCAGGAAGTTCACGGTTCACGTATTGCTGAAGCCTGGCTTGGAGAATTTTGAGCATTACTTTACTAGCCTGTGAGATGAGTGCAATTGTGCAGTAGTTTGAGCATTCTTTGGCATTGCCTTTCTTTGGGATTGGAATGGAAACTGACCCTTTCCAGTCCTGTGGCCACTGCTGAGTTTTCCAAATGTGCTGGCATATTGAGTGCAGCACTTTCACAACATCATCTTTCAGGATTTGGAAGAGCTCAACTGGAATTCCATCACCTCCACTAGCTTTGTTCGTAGTGATGCTTTCTAAGGCCCACTTCATTTCACACTCCAGGATATCTGGCTCTAGGTCAGTGATCATACCATCGTGATTATCTGGGTCATGAAGATCTTTTTCATACAGTTCTTCTGTGTATTCTTGCCATCTCTTCTTAATATCTTCTGCTTCTATTAGGTCCATATCATTTCTGTCCTTTATCAAGCCCAACTTTGCATGAAATATTCCCTTGGTATCTCTAATTTTCTTGAAGAGATCTCTAGTCTTTCCCATTCTGTTGTTTTCCTCTATTTCTTTGCATTGATCGCGGAGGAAGGCTTTCTTATCTCTTCTTGCTGTTCTTCGGAACTCTGCATTCAGATGCTTATATATTTCCTTTTCTCCTTTGCTTTTCGCTTCTCTTCTTTTCACAGCTATTTGTAAGGCCTCCCCAGACAGCCATTTTGCTTTTTTGCATTTCTTTTCCATGGGGATGGTCTTGATCCCTGTCTCCTGTACAATGTCATGAACCTCATTCCATGGTTCATCAGGCACTCTATCTATCAGATCTAGGCCCTTAATTCTATTTCCCACTTCCAATGTATAATCATAAGGGATTTGATTTAGGTCATACCTGAATGGCCTAGTGGTTTTCCCTACTTTCTTCAATTTAAGTCTGAATTTGGCAATAAGGAGTTCATGGTCTGAGCCACAGTCAGCTCCTGGTCTTGTTTTTGTTAACTGTATCGAGCTTCTCCATCTTTGGCTGCAAGGAATATAATCAATTTGATTTCGGTGTTGACCATCTGGTGATGTCCATGTGTAGAGTCTTCTCTTGTTTTGTTGGAAGACGGTGTTTGTTATGACCAGTGCATTTTCTTGGCAAAACTCTATTAGTCTTTACCCTGCTTCATTCCATATTCCAAGGCCAAATTTGCCTGTTACTCCAAGTGTTTCTTGACTTCCTACTTTTGCATTCCAGTCCCCTATAATGAAAAGGACATGTTTTTTGGGTGTTAGTTCTAAAAGGTCTTGTAGGTCTTCATAGAACTTTTCAACTTCAGCTGCTTTAGCGTTACTGGTTGGGGCATAGACTTGGATTACTGTGATACTGAATGGTGTGCCTTGGAAATGAACAGAGATCATTCTGTCATTTTTGAGATTGCATCCAACTACTGCATTTCGGACTCTTTTGTTGACCATGATGGCTACTCCATTTCTTCTAAGGGATTCCTGCCCGCAGTAGTAAATATAATGGTCATCTGAGTTAAATTCACCCATTCCAGTCCATTTTAGTTCACTGCATCCTACAATGTCAACATTCACTCTTGCCATCTCTTGTTTGACCACTTCCAATTTGCCTTGATTCATGGACCTGACATTCCAGGTTCTTATGAATGTGGCTATAAATACACTATTAATACAGTTTATTCAATGCAGTCACATCATCTTTCCAAATTCTCAGAAAATATAGAAATACACATCCTTCTTTCTCTATTTTTCTCTCTCCCTGAATCCTTGACCTCTGCATGTCTTTACAGATACATTAATAATGTCGGGGGAGTGTGTAATTTCCTCGGTTCTGTCTCTCTGTAGCAAAGATTTGAAATGATGGACCAGTGTTACAGCTCAGAGTTTTATTCAACAAAGCAAAGTACACCCTTGAGGTGTGAAGGCAAGCAGACCACAAAGGAGAAGCCTCAATCTGTCTTGGCTTCCTCTTTTTGTGTGTTCTGCCTCCTCCCCCAGGCCTGCCCTGTGCAAATTGGGCTAGCCAGGAAGGGGGTGTGTTTGTTTTACCAGAAGTTCTCACTTTGGTCTGCAGCTTTTCTTTTGTTCCATTTTCATGTGCTTTTCCCTTCCTTTGTCTTTTAGCCACCACCATTTTGGACTCCTTTTTTTCCTATTCTAACTTCCTAACAATGACATTAACATTGCTACTGCTGCTGCTAAGTCACTTCAGTCATGTCCAACTCTGTGCGACCCCATAGACGGCAGCCCACAAGGCTCCCCCGTCCCTGGGATTCTCCAGGCAAGAACACTGGAGTGGGTTGCCGTTTCCTTCTCCAATGCATGAAAGTGAAAAGTGACAGTGAAGTCGCTTAGTCGTGTCCGACTCTTCGCAACCCCATGGACTGCAGCCCACCAGGCTCCTCCGTCCATGGGATTTTCCAGGCAAGAGTATGGGAGTGGGGTGCCATTGCCTTCTCCAGACATTAACATTATGCCATGATTAAAAAACTAGACAGTACAGCAATGCTGCTTGAGAATATATTTCTTGATTCTGTTTGATGTCATTCAGTTAAGAACTGATATCCTCTGAACCCTTGTAAATTGAAAGGATATTCTCTATGGATGCCCTCAGATATCTGATAGATGTTTCTATTTTATAGACTGAAGTACTAGTTTCAACTCATACTCAACTCTACTCATCTTGCTCTCTTACTCATTCTTGTTAAGCAATAATCATATATCACACACATTTAAAAACTAGATTCAATTAAAAATGTTTCTGAAATGCATGAAAGTTACATTTCCAATTTTTTAGTATGTGAGGCCAGCAAATAAATTGGTAAAGAATGCAAGAGTCTTTCACTCTGCTTGATTAAAAAATATGTTTAAACACAGCCATTAAAGTATATAACTGTAAGTGACAAAAATCTCAGTTACTGAATATATTAGGTAAATATAAAATATAGATTCTCTGTAAAGACATTCCTCGGGGAACATTTCTATGACTGGAAAGAATTTTAGCTTAAAATGACACGATGGCTGTAACTTAATAGAGGGAGGAAGAACTGTGTATCAGTATTATTTGGTATTTTCTTATTTATAGCAGATTAATAATACTCTTGTAAAAATCACAGAAAGCAAAGAAGAACTAAAGAGCCTCTTGATGAAAGTGAAAGAGGAGAGTGAAAAAGTTGGCTTAAAATTCAACATTCAGAAAACTAAGATCATGGCATCTGGTCCCATCACTTCATGGTAAATAGATGGGGAAACAGTAGAAACACTGACAGACTTTATTTTGGGGGACTCCAAAATCACTTCTGATGGTGACTGCAGCCATGAAATTAAAAGATACTTACTCCTTGGAAGAAAAGTTATGACCAAGCTAGACAGCATATTAAAAAGCTGAGACATTACTTTGCCAACCAAGGTCCGTCTAGTCAAGGCTGTGGTTTTTCCAGTAGTCATGTATGGATGTGAGAATTGGACTGTAAAGAAAGCTGAGCACCAAAGAATTGATCCTTTTGAACTGTGGTGTTGGAGAAGACTCTTGAGAGTCCCTTGGACTGCAAGGAGATCCAATGAGTCCATCCTGAAGGAAATCAGTCCTGAGTATTCATTGGAAGGACTGATGCTGAAGCTGAAACCCCAATACTTTGGCCACCTGATGCAATGAATGGACTCATCTGAAAAGACCCTGATGCTGGGAAAGATTGAAGGCAGGAGGAGAAGGGGATGACAGAGGACTAGATGGTTGGATGACATCACCAACTCAATGGACTGAATTTGCGTAAACACCGGGAGTTGGCAATGGACAGAGAGGCCTGGTTGCTGCAGTCCATGGGGTCACAAAGAGACACGAGTGAGTGAATGAACTGAACTAACTGAACATGTCCTTTGAAGGGTGACTGAAGCCTCTGCTCCATATTGTGTTGCTCTCACTCTGGGACGTGATTTGATAGCCTAGAATAACTGTTGGTCACAACGCTAGCGTTTATTTGGTTTTACAAATAAAAGCAATATGCTGGGTCTTAAAGCTTCTGTCTTTAAACAATATATATCACTCCTATTCTTATTATCAAATCATACAGCCACATTGAGTTCAAGTGAGTTAAGTGCCCCAGCTAATATGTACATGTTGCTGTTGTTTAGTTTCTAAGTCATGTCCAACTCTTTTGCAATCCCATCAACTGTAGCCTGACAGGCTCCTCTGTCCATGGGATATCCTAGGCAAGAATACTGGAGTGGATTGCCATTTCCTTCTTCAGGGGATCTTCCTGGCACAGGGATTGAACCATGTCTCCTGCATTGGTAGGTAGATGCTTTACCACTGAGCCACCAGAGAAGCCCAGTAAGTGCACAGTGATGACCTTTTAGATACAACACCAAAGATATGGTTCATGAAAGGAAGATTGATAAGTTTAACTTAATTTAAATTAGAACCTTCTGCTCTGCAAAAGACATTGTCAAGTAAATGAGAAGACACGTTGTGGACTCTGAGAAAGTATTTATGAAAGAAACATTTGATAAAGGATTAAGGGGATGACAGAGGATGAGATGCCTGGATGGCATCACCGACTCGATGGACATGAGTTTGAGTTAACTCCGGGAGTTGGTGATGGACAGGGAGGCCTCGCGTGCTGTGATTCATGGGGTCGCAAAGAGTCAGACACGACTCAGCGACTGAACTGAACTGAACTGAACTGTTTTTAAAAATAGAGAACTTTCAAAATTTAATCATAACAAAAATGTACATCCTGATTTAAAAGCAAGCAAAAGGCCTGAACAGACATCTCACTAAAGAAGATAAACAGCAAAGAAGCATGTGAAAAGATGCTCAGTTTCATATGTCATTCAGTTAAGTTCAGTCACTCGGTTGTGTCTGACTCTTTATGATCCCATGGACTGCAGCACACCAGGTCTGCCTGTCCATCACCAAGTCCTGGGGTTTACTCAAACTAATGTCCAATGAGTCAGTGATGCCATCCAACCATCTCATCCTCTATCGTGTCCCCTTCTACTCCCACCTTCAATCTTTCCTAGCATCGAGGTCTTTTCAAATGACTCGGTTCTTCCCATCAGATGGGCAAAGTATTGGAATTTCAGCTTCAGCATCAATCCTTCCAATGAATACTCAGGACTGATTTCCTTTAGGATGAACTTGTTGGGTCTCCTTGCAGTCCAAGGGACTTTCAAGAGTCTTCTTCAACACCACAGTTCAAAAGCATCAATTCTTTGGTACTCAGTTTTCTTTACAGTCCAACTCTTACATCCATACATGACTCCTGGAAAAATCATAGCTTTGACTAGATGGACCTTTATTGGGAATGTAATGTCTCTGCTTTTAAATATGCTGTCTTGGTCATAACTTTTCTTCCAAGAAGCAAACATCTTTTAATTACATGGCTGCAGTCAACATCAGAAGTGATTTTGGAGCCCTAAAAAATAAAGTCTGTCACTGTTTCCATTGCTTCCCCATCTATTTGCCATGAAGTGATGGAACAAGATGCCATGATCTTAGTTTTCTGAATGTTGAGTTTTAAGCCAAGATTTTCACTCTTTTCTTTCACTTTCATCAAGAGGCTCATTAGTTCTTTTTTGCTTTCTGCCGTAAGGGTGGTATCATCTACATATCTGAGCTTACTGATATTTCTCCTGGCAATCTTGATTCCAGCTTGTGCTTCATCCAGCCCAGCATTTCTCATGATGCACATAAGTTAAATAAGCAGGGTGACAATATATAGCCTTGACTTACTGCTTTCCCAATTTGGAACCAGTCTGTTGTTCCATATCCAGTTCTAACTGTTGCTTCCTGACCTGTATGCAGATTTTTCAAGAGGCAGGTCAAGTGATCTGGTATTCCCATCTCTTGAAGAATTTTCCATAGTTTATTTTGATCCACACTGTCAAAGACTTTGACATAGGCAATAAAGCAGAAGTAGATGTTTCTTTGGACCTCTCTTGCTCTTTCGATGATCCAACAAATGTTTACAACTTGATCTCCGCTTCCTCTGCCTTTTCCAATTCCAGCTTGAATATCCAGAAGTTCTCAGCTCATATGCTATTGAAGCATGGTTTGGAGAACTTTTAGCATTACTTTGCTAGCATGTGAGATGAGTGCAATTGTGTGGTAACTTGAGCATTGTTTGGCATTGCCTTTCTTTGGGATTGGAATGAAAACTGACCTTTTCCAGTCCTGGGGTCACTGCTGAGTTTTCCAAGTTTGCTGGCGTGTTGAGTGCAGCACTTTCACAGCATCATCTTTCAGGATTTGAAATAGCTCAACTGAAATTCCATCACCTCCTCTAGCTTTGTTCGCAATGATACTTCCTAAGGCCCCTGGGCTTTGCATTCCAGGGTTTCTGGCTCTAAGTGAGTGAACACAGCATCGTGATTATCTGGGTTGTGATCTTTTTTGAACAGTTCTTCTGTGTATTCTTGCCATATCTTCTTAGTATCTTCTGCTTCTGTTAGGGCCATACCATTTCTGTCCTTTATCGAGCCCATCTTTGCATGAAATGTTCTCTAGTTTTCTTGAAGAGATTGCTAGTCTTTCCCATTCTATTTTTTCCCTCTAATTCTTTGCATTGATCACTGAGGAATGCTATCTTATTTCCCCTTGGTTTCTTTGGAACTCTGCATTCAAAAGGGTATATATTTCCTTTTCTCCTTTGCCTTTCTATTTGTATGTCTCAGAAAATGTAAATTAAAGAAAAAACAATGAGTTACAACTACAAGGCTATTAGACTGACCAAAATCCAGGACACTGACAACACCAAAATATGCTGGTTACCATGTGGAGCAACAAAAAGTTTCATTCATTGCTGGTAGGAGTGCAAAATGGTACAGGCATTTTGGAAGACAGTTTGACAGTTTTTTACAAAACTAAACATATTTTCACCTTATAATCCCACTACAGAATTTGTTATATTATATAGATATATATTCATTTTTCATTGTAAGATAATTGCTTTACAATATTGTATTGTTTTCTGCCATATCCCAATATGTATCACCCATAGGTATATGTATATCCCCACACTCCTGAACCTCCTTTCTACCCCTGACCCCATCCCAGTTTTCTCCATTCTGATAGTATAAGCACTACTTATCTTTCTGCTAGAATTTTGACCCTATTCTCTCTGCCTTTGATACTGTTCATTTATATGGTTGGGTTTTTTTTTTTTTTTTTTTTTGCTTATTTAAATAAGTACCTTATCAGTTTACTGGTGTTTTGGAGACAGTAAGTGTAATAGAATCTTTATGAAATTGATTTTTTTTTTACCATTTTTTATCTACACAGAGATTTTTTCCAATGATGCCCTTTAAAATTATGATCTCTTCAATCCCAGCTTTAAAAAACTTTCCAACTTTTAAATTCTAACTCTATGAATATCAGCAAAAATATAATTTTTACACTTTAGTTGAGAAAAAGCTATCTAAATTACCCATGAAGATCAATATAGGTTGTGTAATTAAAAACATAAATCATCTTACTCTTTTCAGGCTCTACTTCATAAAGTACCTGATTGTTTCCAGATATATATTTGTTTGATTTGAGTAATATGCCCCCTGGTTTTGTATAGACCAATCACAACCAAAACTGAATGATAGTGGACTAAACCCAAGCTTGCTTTGATTCTCCTTATCTTTTCTCAAATACCCAATAGTGAGACAAGTTTGAGCATTCATAGTCTAATCTAGATATGGAGTAGTCAAGCAAAGTCTGAGAAGTGTTAAAAGTGATTTATTCCTTCAGAATATAATTTTGTTGTTTAATGATGTTCATTGGGTATTGCAGGACAAGGTGTTAGGTGTGAAGGACATCACAGCAAACAAGAAAGATTGAGTCCCTATCTTCAGGGAGATAAATAACACCTAAATTCTGCCCATAATTTATAAAGGGAGAAAACACATTTCATGACATCAACTTTGTTTGACAAACAGAAGCAGAAAATCCTATGTGCTGTCCAAAAAATTGCTTCCTTGGATATGAGTCTTATATCCATTTTATACAGAAGTGGGTGGAAATTCAAATACATGACTCTACTCCCCTATATCACAATGCCTCAGTTCCTGTAGTGGGTAAGCCTCAATTCTTGATTTTGAGAATGCTCCCATATAACCAGCACATGTTGCTGCCAGAAAAAATAAATTCTTCTCTGAGACATCTCTCTATATTCCTTTGCTCCTTATCACTTATTTCTTAGCTCCCACATTTTATTTCACGCTCAGTCTCTTATATGTTGTTCAGTTGCTCTGTCACGTCTGACTCTTTGTAACCCCATGGACTGTAGCACACCAGGTTTCCCTGCCTTCACCATCCTTCAGAGTTTACTCAAACTCATGTCCATTGAGTCTGTGATGCCATCCAACCATCTTATCCTCTGTCATCCCCCCTCCTCCTGCCTTAAGTCATTCCCAGCATCAGGGTCTTTTCTAATGAGTTAGTTCTAATGAGGTGGCCAAAGTATTGGAGTTTCAGTTTCAGCATCAGTCCTTCCAGTGAATATTCAGGATTGATTTCCTTTAGGACTGACTGGTTTGATCTCCTTGCACTTCAAGGGACTCTCAAGGGCCTTCCCCAGCACCACAATTCAAAGGCATCAATTCTTGTTGCTCAGCCTTTTTTATTATCCAGTTCACACATTTGTACATGACCACTGGAAAAACCACAGCTCTGACTAAATGGACCTTGTAGGCAAAGTAATGTCTCTGCTCTTTAATATGTTGTCTAGGTTTGTCATAGATTTTCCTCCAAGGAGCAAGTGTCTTTTAATTTCATGGCTACAGTCACCATCCACAGTGATTTTGGAGCCTAAGAAAATAAAGTCACTTTTTCCATTGCTTCCCCATCTATTTGCCATGAAGTGATGGGACCAGATACCATTATCTTTGTTTTTTGAATGTTGAGTTTTAAGACAGCTTTTTCACTCTCTCTTTCACCTTCTTCAGCCTCTTATATGAATTATCACTTATTTATCATTTCCACCAATAGATAGGCCCCAGGGTAGATGGTAGGAGAAAAAAAGAAGAGAATTTCTCTGCAGTTTAGCCTCAGGATGAACTTTTCACAGAGCCAAGATTAGCCTCCAATTGGCATATCTCTCCTGAAGTTTTGTGCTAAAGAAATGTATCTCTTTTGATTAGCTTGCCTTGCATTACCCAACCCTCTTGTCTTACATTTTAAATGTCAAGATGCAGGACAGTGTACAATACTGTCAGAAGAAAAACAAAATGTTTACAACTTACACTTATGAAAAACATTCTAGGGCAGAAGAGGGGATTTTGAGGGTATTTTATAAAAGGAACTAATTTGTTGTAATACAGGTGGCCAGAGAAGATCCCTGTGGAAGTGATATTTGTTCTTATCTTGAAGAAAGAATACTAATTGATGGACCTGGTAGATAAAAGTTAGGGAAGAGTTTTGCAATCATAGCTAACAGCATATGGTTACCTATGTGGGGGAGGGATAGCAAGGTGACAGGAATGTGATGATTTAGAAAGACAGATAGTAAAATAGGACAAAAACCAAAAAGGAACTGTAAGTAAGTCTCAAGATGACACAAAATGAACAGTGCAGATATATTCAGGACATACTAGTAGGTTTGATCTTTATTGTAAGAGTGACTGTAAGAGATCCATGGGGATTTTTATTGTTTTTTTATTTGATTGAGATGCAACTTAAACACTTAAATTTGCCAATTTTAAATGTACAATTTAATGAACTTTGTTAAATGTATAAAACAAGGAACAATCTCTAGAATCATGAACATTTCCATCTTCCCCAAATTCCATTTTATAGCTATTTTATTTTTAGAATCTCATATAAGTGAAACCCTATAGTATATTGCTCTTTGTGTCTGGCTTTATTTACTTATCAAATGTTTTTGAAACCCTTCAATGCAATTATAAGTATTATGCATGTATCATGACCTTTTTATTATAATATTAATATTTGGATTAATAACAAGTTGCCATAAAATTATTCTCTTAAAGTTAAAGTTTATTTAATTTTGAGTTCTTGGTCTGGAATTCAACCTGAAATTACAAAATTGTTTCTACAGAAAATGCAATCCACTTCATGCAGGCTACTTTATTCTGCTCTAATTTTATCATAAATAGTTCTTAGAACATATTAAATGCAACAAATACGAAGTCAACTTCCCAAATCAATTCTTTTGTTGAAATATTAAATAAAAATCAATGCAGTTCTTCAACAAAGATGCAAGTTTTTGTTTTTCAACTAAATACAAACTTATTTTTTGTGTTTACATCCATTTTGTTACAGTTACATCATCTAAATACATTCCAAAAGATTTTTCAGAAGTTATCATTTAAAAGATTTTAAACAGCATGGTCTACTGCAGGGCAGATCCAAAATAAAAACAAAAAGCAAAAATGACTTTTCCTCCTATAGAGGATCTACAAAATATTTTTTAAACGTATCATCCATATTAAATCTGTATTTTTTTTATCTCAGATCCTTGAACCTGGGCTTTTTATAATTATACTTTTGTATAGCTGTGAATGAAGAAAGAGACAGTTGTTGAATTGTGCTTTGAAAGCATAATGATAATCATTAGTGATAAAGTGATATGTATTTGCACTCATTGACTATGATTCTACTGGTAAGGAAGACCCTCTGTGCATGAAGGAGAAATTAAAATCCAAAATATTTTATTACTTTTCTTAGTTGTGAATCAATGTTAAATATAACAGGCAGGAAAATCAGAAATTAAAAGTGCAACTTCATTTGGGTTATGAAAGTTTCTTAACAACATATTTATTTATTATTGGGCACTTACTTTAAAGAACTTTTCTGCTGCACTTCAATGATGAATTAGATTTTTTTTGCATTATGATGCCTATGAAGCACAATTATTTAGCCCCTTTCCTTTCTTAAGTCCTATTAAGATGACAGTATCAATATTAAAAATGAGAAGAAAAGCATATATTTCTGGAAAGTCAAAAACAGTGACAAAGGCAAACCTGAATATTCAGGGATTTCTGGAAGATATAATGCAAATGGAAACTGTCTAGTGGGAAGACCCCACAGAGCTCAGGGACATACAATCTTATAAAAGGAACAGACAGATCTTTCAAGTGAATGGATTTTTCATAGGAAACAAACAAACAAAAAAATATACCAAGAGTGAAGAGCAGGAGGTGAGACAGTGATCAGTGATAAGTGATAAATTCACAAGGAGTTAAAGGACAGTGGAATAATTACACAAGCATCTATTTTCATAGCAATTACTATGGCTTTTCGCCAAGACAAAGTACAGTTGGTAGATTTCTTTAAAAGAACTGGAGCATGTGCTGTGAAGGCCACAGATAGAGAGCAAAAAAGGAAAGCAGAAAGAACTCACACATTTAGAGGTCAAGCTACTCCTATACTCCACTATACTTTTTCTGAGCACTGCCCTTCTGCAAACACACTGACTTGAGTTTGTCAATCACCATTCTGCACCCATTGATGGAATTTGAGCACAGATATCAATCTGGATGGCCAGAAAGCCCCCAGTCCTTTGAATGAAACTGTTAGTCCACAGGTAGGTATTTGACACAAGTGGTTTTCCCTGAAGTTATTTTGGGCGATAGTTGAGAGCTCTGGGAGAGAAAATACCTCTCTTCTTCTTTGATTGAAAGGTACAAAAACCTGGGAATTAGAATCATGATCAGTGTTCAGATGTGATGTGTGTTGCTCTTATCTGATTTTACTGGATCCAATTAGTTGACGTTCCAGATTTCCTCAGCCATTTTTTTCTGTGTGCTCCTTTTAGGTTCCTTCAGGAAGATCATCTGGTATGAACCACATTCTGGTAGCCACACTGGAATGATTTTGTTCTTTTCTAAAGGGAAGCTTTGGGGACTCCTTTGTCACCACTGTAGGACAGAGGGGATGGAATGCCACTTGCTTAACAGCTCAGGACTAATGTGGTAGCTGCCCCCATTCCCTCATGTCACTTAGACTAGGAAGCAACATGCCAGAGCCTTATCACCATCTTCTAGACTTCTTGCCTTGTGCCCCCCAGGGCTTCCCTTCATGCTGAAACTCAAATGCCTTGAACCCACTTAACATCCACTCATGAATACAGGCTCACCAGGCTGTTCCCAGACACAAGCTGAAAGCCAGGAGGGGAAGACTACTCCTGGCATACTAAGTCTCCTGTGTCCTGCTCTTGCTACTGCTGTGGGGTGGTTTCCCTATCAGTTGTCCAAAGTGGGGTGGGAACAGATGGTGCAACCCAGAAGGGTTGATACAACATGTAAGAAACATTGACCAAGGCAGTTGTCTCTTCTTTTCCTAATGTAATGTTCAGAGAAGCAGTTCATAAGTCTTTTGACCAGAAAGAATGGTCACAAGAAAACAACTATGTTTTTGGTGACGCTTTCTGCAGCTCTTTCATATATAACCCTTTTATTGCTATCTTTTCTTCCTCCTCTTATTTTCTTTTTTTCTTTATTCTTATTTTGTTGCTTCTGGACCTTTTCTTTCCAAATAAAGCACTATTGTGTAGGATCTTTTCTCAGACTCTGGATTCTAAAAACATTGGGTTAAGATACTCTTGGAATTCAGTGATTCAGAATTAACAATAGTGATTAAAAAATGTAACACCAATAAAATAATAATAAATAATAACTCTAATGGCATAAAGTGAAAAGGAACTAAAGAGCCTCTTGAGGAGGGTGAAAAAGGAGATGGAAAAAGCAGGCTTAATACTCAACATTAAATAACTAAGATGACAACATCCACTCCCATCACTTCATGGCAAATAGAAGGGGAAAAGTGGAAGCAGTGACAGATTTTATTTTCTTGGGCTCCAAAATCACTGAGGATGGTAACTACAGCAATGAAATTAAAAGACACTTTCTTCTTGGAAGCAAAGTTATGACAACTTAGACAATGTATTAAAAAGCAGACATAATTTTGCTGACAAAAGTCCATATAGTCAAAGCTATGGTTTTTCTGATTAGTTATGTATGAATGTGAGTGTTGGACCATAAAGACAGCTGAGCACCAAAGAATTGATGCTTTCCAAATGTAGTTCTGTTAAAAAGACGCTTTAGAGTCTTTTCCAAGGGACTGCAAGGAGATCAAACTCGTCAATTCTAAATAAAATCAACCCTGAATACTCACTGAAAGGATTGATGCTAGAGCTGAAGCTCAAATATTTTCACCACCTGATACAAAGAGTTGACTCGTTGGAAAAGACTCTGATGCTGGGAAACATTGAAGGCAAAAGGTGAAGGGAGTAGCAAAGGATAAGTTAGATAATATCACCGACTCAGTGGACGTGAATTTGAGCAAACTCCAGGAGATAGTGGAGGACAGAGGAGTCAAGCATGCTGCAGTCTATAGGGTCACAAAGAGTCGGAGAGGACTTAGCAACTGAACAACAGAAACAACAAATTGAGTATTTCTTACATATCAGATATTGTTTTAAATTCTTCACATATATTAACTCATTATTTCTCACCTATAAGATAGGAACTATTACTACTCCTGCTTGGCAGATAAGGAAAATGAAAAAGAGAAGAAGGTACAGCTGAGGCCAGGCACAGCTACAGTGACAGGGTGTATGTTGGCAGAGATTATAAATGATTTGCCCAAAAGCACTAGAGGAAAATGGCAGTTCTCAATATTCTCTGATGGATGATGGCAAAACTAACTAGAGCTGGTTGGCAGTGAGCACATGTCCTGGAGAAAAAGGGTCATGTACGTGGATTGAAAGAACTGCTTCCCCAAAAAGAGAATAGCATTTAGACAGCCTTGCAGGGGGCATCCATTCACATTGCAATTGCACACAAGTAAGTCCTTCGACTTCACAAGGGAGATAAAGTGGATTAGAGATCTTGAGTACAGTGGCAGGTTGCCAGTTCAATAGTCCAGCACCCCTGAAGTGCACCTTCTAGCTCCCCACAGGCTGGAGGAAGACCTTCTGCTACAGGCTAGTCCCACTGCAGAAGTGGTAGGCCTGGAGGCTTTGGTCCAGGCAGCAGGTTGGAGTGTCAAAGTGCTGCATGACTAACACCTGAGGAGCTGGTGATTTAGAAATTCTTCTGCAGGACTTCCCTACCCTCAACCAAGTGTAAATCCAAAGCAGCAGTTCTGTCTGCACAATTCCTCAAAATGTAGATTCAGATCTCCAGAACTGAAAACCAAAGGCAGCATTCTGATTTTGTGCCCTACTGACAGCCCCATAGACATTTCTGGAACCTGGTGTAACTATCAGCTCATCACTGTTGTGATGGTGAGGGTGATGGAAAAGAAGCATATTTCCAACTCAGCACTTCACCTTTAAGGGAACAAGAACTTCAGACCACGGATTCTGCCTTAATCGTTGATGTGAGTGAGCAGTAATCAGAACTAATTCAGAGGCACACCCAGGCACCCTTCTTTGTAATTCCTTTAAGGAAACAAAACAGATTTTGAAAAACACTGATATTTCTGCATTTTGAAAGATAGAGGTTTAAGTGATCACGTAGGTAATGATGACTTGAAGATTTAAAAGTCCAGAAATTTTCTGCCTTTAAACAAAGCTGGGCCGATTGTTTAAACATTTTGCTGGGAATCTCAAAATCTCTCTCTCTCTCTCTTTGGCCCTCACTCTCTTACTCATTGGCCAGATTTCCTCATTTCTCAAGTTGGCTTTTCTCTATGTTAAATTTATACTTCAAAACTCAAAATTCAACCTCGAGGTTCTAGAATAAAGTAAGTAATTTAATGCAAGTTACTAAGTAATGTGTCTCTTAAGAATGAAGACCTGGGAAGCAGAAGCAGAAAACTATTCAGGAAAAAAAAAATCTCTTTCTATATCCCTATCCATACACACTCCTTGAGAAAATGAGTTGACTTTAGAATTATTTGAATTTTAACTTAATTTTATTGTGTCTACTTGTGTTTGCAAACACTTGCAAAAATCTTTTGTAACTCTTGCTCTCCATCAACTTTACTGGTGAAATTACCATGAAAACTATGAATTATAGGTTCTGATTGAATCAGCATGTAGCAAGCTAGCACTAATTGATTTGACTGCAGATTAGAGTGGGAACGTTTTTCAGAAATGTGTTGCTATCCATGTAGACATAGCCTTAGCGTGAACTGACACTGTCTGTCAAGGTCCAGCACACTTATACAATACAGTCTGATCACAGAATAGCAAAGGAAGTTTTTGATAGATGAAACACCTAAATATATTCATGTTCTTTAAAAAATAAATCTCTAGATAGGTCATTAAAAACCATACTTTAAAATGGAAACTGACAAACCGAGAGAGGGTAAGTGTGGCTCCATTGTTAAAGCTTATTATAGCTCACACCATTAAAAATGAGAGTTTGATCTGCTGATGAAAATGATGTTTGATTTTACTGTCTCTTCTCACCATCCTTCTTACATTGACAATTTGTAGTCAAAAAAGAACAAATCACGCAGATAATTTGAATATTGGCTTTTGTCTTCCCTTCTGTCTACCTTTTCTAAATAGATGAACTGACAAGTGATGCCTTGGTTTATATAATCTCAAGAAATCTCTTTTTGCTCTGAATTCAATAATATCACTTGACACCTTTCACTAGCTCATTTGTGTTAGCATGCAAATTGTTCCTCTACACAGTTTCATATTATATGGATAAGTTATTTAGTATGGAATTTAAACATATAAATAAAATAGAGCAATGAATTAGCCTCCACTAGCCTTTAATAAATGCTAATAAAACAGGTGTTATTGCAATATAATCATTTAAATGACATTTTTAAACTGTTTTTCTGTTTTTCCTTTCTATGATTTTTGCTACTTGGCATAAAAGTTTGAATACAATTCTATATAATACCTTCTTCCAGAATATAAAATCTAAATATTTCTCTATGCACATATGTGAAAACATATATTATATTTTAGGAAACTAATTTCCTTTTATGGTGTTAGCAAACTAACTTTTAAAATTTAAAAGTCATACATCTATGTATTTAACATTTTAAGTTACAATAAATATATGCCACTTTATAAAGACCCCACTCCCCCAAAAGGTCAACACAGTTAATATGTTAGATATAAATTAGATATCAAAAAAATCTTCATCATTATATATTTGTCTTTTATTTTCCTTACTTATCATAATGTTCTGTACCTGGATATTTTCTACTTTAATAATGTTTCCTGATAACTATCAATAGTAACACTTGGATATCTAAATTATGCTATTCCAATAAATTAGTGTAATCTAATTATTGATTCACTGTACTCCCACAGTTAGACATTTAAATTGTTTCTAGTTACCTTTTTCTATTTCACAATAACTCTACAAGACCGATTTCTGAATGAGTGTGTGTGTGTGTGTGTGTGCATGTCTATGTATGTATTTAATGACTTTCAGTAACTAGTAAAAATATTATGTCACAAGCTGTTGACTCTTCTTCCCTAGTTCAACCTAGAAATCTCACAGAAGTAAATGTGTATTGATTTGAAGAACTAAAATGAAGCTCTGAGAAAGATATGAGGAAGTGGACAGGGGAGAGTGGCTACTAAGTCCCAAAGGAAGAGCAACGGCAGCTAGGGGCAGAGACAGGCCTGGTGTCAGAGTCAGCAGGAAACAGGGTGGGAGAATTTTCAGTGCCCTTTTCTCTGCCATGTTTCCTATGCAGATAACTTCCTGCTACCTCACTTCTGAAGAGAATTATCAGGTCAACACAGCCTTTACCAAGTAGGTAACAGATGAGTGAAGAGCAGCTGGTTAACTGAATGTTCCTTCCTCTTCCCCTACTTCCAAACTGTAGCTTGGCAACCATAGTGAAAGAGAAAACTCTTTCAACATAGATCAGTGCATCAGGCAGGGTAACCAAGTTCCCTGAGGAACAGTCACTTAGTGAGGAGAGAAAAAGAAGTTAGTCAAACCTGGTCTATGGCATTTTGGGAACATTTTCTGGCGGTATGCTTCACCTCCAAACCCATTAAATACTTCACAAGCTGGGGCTTGGCACTGCTACAACTGATCAGTTCAGTTCTTCAGTTCAGTCGCTCAGTCACATCTGACTCTTTTTTTTTTTTTAATTTTATTTTATTTTTAAACTTTACATAATTGTATTAGTTTTGCCAAATATCAAAATGAATCCACCACAGGTATACATGTGGAAGTTCCCCATCCTGAACCCTCCTCCCTCCTCCCTCCCCATACCATCCCTCTGGGTCGTCCCAGTGCACCAGCCCCAAGCATCCAGTATCGTGCATCGAACCTGGACTGGCATCTCGTTTCATACATGATATTTTACACGTTTCAATGCCATTCTCCCAAATCTTCCCACCCTCTCCCTCTCCCACAGAGTCCATAAGACTGTTCTATACATCAGTGTCTCTTTTGCTGTCTCGTACACAGGGTTATTGTTACCATCTTTCTAAATTCCATACATATGCATTAGTATACTGTATTGGTGTTTTTCCTTCTGGCTTACTTCACTCTGTATAATAGGCTCCAGTTTCATCCACCTCATTAGAGCTGATTCAAATGTATTCTTTTTAATGGCTGAGTAATACTCCATTGTGTATATGTACCATAGCTTTCTTATCCATTCATCTGCTGATAGACATCTAGGTTGCTTCCATGTCCTGGCTATTATAAACAGTGCTGCGATGAACACTGGGGTACAGACTTTTTATGGCCTCATGGACTGCAGCACGGCAGGCTTCCCTGTCGATCACCAACTCCTGAAGTTTACTCAAACTCATGTCAATCCAGTCGAAGATGCCATCCAACCATCTCATTCTCTGTTGTCCCCTTCTCCTCCTACCTTCAATCTTTCATCAGGGTCTTTTCCAATGAGTCAGTTCTTCACATCAAATGGCCAAAATATTGGTGTTTCAGCTACTTTTTATAATCCTAGTGAAAAAGACTGATGTTCTCGGGGGAAATAATCTTACAAAATAGTCAGAAGAGTACAACAAAAATATAAGAGAAACAACAAAATACTATATACTATACTGGATAAACCAGAATTAATTCAGTAGTCAAGGATTGTTTGAAGGTTACATCTGTGGAGCTACTGATAAGCTGAAGAAGGAATAGTCATGAAGAGGGCACACAGGTATAAGTATTATGATAGTTGAAAAAAAGAACCCTATTATAAGCTAATTGGAAACAAGATAAGAGCCAAGGAATGAGTTTCAGAGCTGGAAGATAAAGCTGTAGAAGGCAGTCAGGAAAGGCAAAATTGAAAATATAAATGAAATGTTAACAGATGTGGGGAGTAAGAGTAGAAGTGGCAACATTATAACATATCCAGAATAATAGAAAAAGATTTTTAAAAAAGCGATCAGAGAGAATGTTTGAAAAAAATAATGACAGAATTTCAAAGAATTAAAAGATAAAGGATGAATGTCTATTATTGATGAGATACAATGTCAAGCAGAATAGATGGAATAGCCCACATATAGACAGATTAGAGTATAATACAAGCACACAAAAAACCAGAGAAGACATAATTAGATTGATGGCAAACTTCTCAACAGAGATGCTAGAGACAAGAAGACTTGGGGGATTATTTGTAAAGTTTCTAAAGAAAAGACCTTTGGAGCCATAATATCACATATAGACAAATTTTACTTTAAATGTAAGGGCTCAACAATGTGAAGCCATGAAAAATTTAAAAGTTTACTCCAAAAAGTCTTCTTTTAAAATACCTTTGCAAAAAACCTGCCGTAAGATGAGAAAGCATCTACAGGAATGTTATGAGAGATAATAGAAAATGTATAAAGTACCACTTGCTCCAAATACGGTGGCCCATCAAGTATATTCAATCTATCCCATAAACAGAACCGCTCTAGCTCAGTATACCTAAAGCTGAAGCTAGAGAAGACAGTTCTCTTTCCTGTCGACCTGATGTAATCACCTTCACCTTGCCTGACTCTTAAGTCAGAGTCAGATTAGGATCTCAGAAACCTGAACCATTGACTCCCCTAGGGAATATTGCTACATCCTGTGCTTTGGCCAGCTGACAATTTTCTGTGTTCTCGAGAAACCACAATTGCTTCATCAATAAATGTCTGTGTTTGGATTTCACTTTTTTTAATCTAATCTGATATTCTTTACAATGAGTGATTACTGAAATTTTGAGTTTATTTCTGCCATATTATTTTGCATTTTATTTTAACTATGCTTACTTCTTGAAATTGAAAAGAAAACATTTTCTGTGTTCTGGTTAATTGAGATGAAAGTATTTTATTCTCCCACAACTTTAAGTTAAATGTCCTACTGTTAGTCACTATCTTCATCTTCTTCCCTGCAAAACACTTGGAAGCCCAGCTTTGATTCCATTCCTGTCTGAAAGTAAAAGTGCCACTCAGTGGTGTCTCGCCCCTTGAGATCCCATTGACTGTAGCCCGGCATGCTCCTCTGTCCGTGGAATTCTCCATACAAGAATACTGGAGTGTGCAGTCATTCCCTTCACCAAGGGATCTTCCAGACTCAGGGATCAAACCTGGGTTGCTTGCATTGCAGACAGATTCTTTACCATCTGAACCACCTGTCTAAGGCACTACCTAATCTGTTCCCTTTCAGGGAAGAAGCTGTGGCTGTTCAGTTGCTCAGTCTCATCCAACTCTTTGCAACCCCATGGACTGCAGCACACCAGGCTTCCCTGTCCTTCATCATCTCCCAGAGCTTGCTCAAACTCACATCCATTGAATTGGTGATGCCATCCAACCATCTAGTCCTCTGCCACCCCCTTCTTCTCCAGCCTTCAATCTTTCCCAGCATCAGGGTTTTTTTCCAATGACTTGGTTCTTCACATCAGGAGACCAAAGTATTGGAGCTTCAGCTTCTGCATCAGTTGTTCCAATGAATACTCAGGGTTGATTTCTTTTAGGATTTTCTGGTTTGATCCTCTTGCAGTCCAAGGGAATCTCAAGAGTTTTTTCCAACACCAGAGTTCAAAAGCATCAATTCTTCAGCAGTCATCCTCTTTACGGTCCAACTCTCACATCCATATATGACTACCGGAAAAGCCAGAGCTTGGACTATAAAGTCCTTTGTCAGTAAAGCAATGTTTCTGCTTTTTAATATACTGTCTAGGTTGGTCATAGCTTTTCTTTCAAGGAGCAAGCATCTTTTACTTTCATGGCTGCAGTCACCAACTGCAGTGATTTTGGAGGCCAAGAAAATAAAGTTTCTCACTGTTTCCATTGTTTCCCCATCTATCTGCCATGAAGTGATGGGACCAGATGCCATGATCTTAGTTTTTTGAATGCTAAGTTTTAAGCCAGCTTTTTCACTCTCCTCTTTCACTTTCATCAAGAGGTTCTTTAGGTCCTCTTCACTTTCTGCCATAAGGGTTGTGTCATCTGCATATCTGAGGTTATTGATATTTGTCCCGGCAATCTAGATGGCAGCTTGTGCCTCGACCAGCCTGGCATTTTGCGAGATGTACTCTGCTTATAAGTTAAATAAGCAGGTTGACAATATTGACATACTCCTTCCCCAATTTGGAACCAGTCCATTGTTCCATGTCCAGTTCTAACTGTTGCTTCTGACCTGCATACTGGTTTCTCAGGTGGCAGGTAAAGTGGTCTGGTATTTCTATCTCTTTAAGAATTTTCCAGTTTGTTGTGATACACACAGTCAAAGGCTTTGGCGTAGTCAATGAAGCAGAAGTAGATGTTTTTCTGGAATTCTCTTGCTTTTTCTATAAACCATTGGATGTTTGCAATTTGATCTCTGGTTTCTCTACCTTTTCTGAATCCAGCTTGAACATCCAGAAGTTCTAAGTTCATGTACTGCTGAAGCCTGTCTTGGAGAATTTTGAGCATTACTTCCCTAGCGTGTAAGATGAGTGCAATCTTGTGGTAGTCTGAACATTCTTTGGCATTGCCCTTCTTTGTGGTTGAAATGAAAACTGATCTTTTCTAGTCCTGTGTCCACTGCTGAGTTTTCCAAATTTGCTGGCATATTGATTTCAACACTTTTAGAGATCATCTTTTAGGATTTGAAATAGCTCAGCTGGAATTCTATCACCTCCACTAACTTTGTTTATAGTGATGCATCCTAGGGCCCACATGACTTCAACACTTCAGGATGTCTGGCTTTAGGTGAGTGATCATACCATCATGGTTATCCAAGTCATTAAGATGATACTGACCACCAGGTCAGGGAGTACACTAGCTCCTAGCAGGTGGTCTGGCTTACCCTAAGACTTTAGATGTCCTTTCTATTTAAAGTTTATAGAGACTTTTTCCTTAGTTTTGAAACATGACTACACACTTTTACATATTTTCAATAATATATTCAATATTTTCTTTCATTTTTTAAATGTTTCCAGTTGCCTTCAACAATTTCAGCATATGGAAACTATCACTTTCACACAAAATTGGAAGAATTAGCATCTCTGTATTTTTCCAGTTTCCCTATCACAGTATATGGCACTTCATCTGCATATTTTGTATCAATTTTCTAGAATACATTTTATATCTTTTTAAATACCTTATTCTGACCACATTTTTATAAAAACTTAAATAAGAGTTTTTATTCAAGTGTTACTAACTTAAAAAAAATCTATGTAAATAAAACCAAACTACATATATAAAAAATATATATATTCACACATTATACTTAATACATGAAATTAATTGCCTATGAATATGAATGGAAAGAATATGAATGTTGGGGCTATAGATAAATGAATAAAATGCATAACTAAAATGGGAGAAGGACCTTGAACAATGAAAATAAAATCAGAATCATGGAGACTGATATCAATTCTTTGCACAGAGAGCTTGATGATTGCTAAAGAATAATCTCCAGTTCTATTACTTCATGAGATTATACATTCAACTTACAAATCTTTGAGTTGTGAACCTTTTATTAAAGTTTTTTTTTTGCCAATAAAATATATCTAATAACTGGATTTGATTCTTAAGTCTAATATCCCCTAATTTCAAGACCTTAGCTATTCATCTTCTCCAAGAGTCTTTCTTCAAATGTTAAAGATAATAATATCTAGCTAGCAGAGACAATCTGAGCACCAACTATAACAGTCTACACCATATCTCTGAGGAACATATTGCATATTACTTGGCTCATACCATGTTCTCAATGTGTTATTAATAAGTAATTATAATTTTATTAGTCCATATTCAACAGCTTCATAGAAAAGTTACTTTTTACTGTTCACTTTTTGGAAAATAATGCTAATGAATATATACGGCCTTTAAAATTATACAGCTGATGAGAAGAAGTTAGACATTAACTTAATTGTAGTGACTGCTGTTGCTGCTAAGTCACTTCAGTCGTGTCTGACTCTGTGCGACCCCATAGATGGCAGCCCACCAAGGCTCCTCTGCCCCTAGGGTTCTACAGGTAAGAATACTGGAGTGCGTTGCCATTTCCTTCTCCAGTAGTGACTGCTAGCCATCTCTTAAGTTCACATGGAGGATTATCAAGAATAGAAGTCCCATGGAACTAGAATGAACAGAGGTGATCACATGTGTATTGGTGTTTTACAAATAAGTTATTATCAAATAGGAATAACAAAGCTTCCCTGATGGCTCAGTGGTAAAGAATCAGCCTGCAATGCAAGAGACACAGGAGACACGGGTTTGATCCCTGGGTCAGGAAGATCCCCTGGAGATGGGAATGGCAACACGCTCCAGTATTCATGCCTGGAGAATCCCATGGACAGAGGAATCTGGCAGGCAATAGTCCATGTGGTAGCAAAAGAGTCAGACACAACTGAAGCGACTGAGCACGCATGCAAGGAATGACAATAAACAGAATATAAACTGATACATTCCACTCCAGCCTGCATTCAACACTAGAAAGCCACTTAAGGAAATAAGGCAAATTTTCTTTCTCAAAGGGATCCAATGACACTTACAAAAGTCTTCTCCAGTGGGAAACTTGCTTATCAATAGATTTCTAACCTACTGAACTAGTTGATATTTAAAGGACTACATTGCTATAAATCTTTCTTAAACACACAAGAATCCACACTTATAAGTATAAAAAATTGCAAACAAATACTTTTAATATGAATATCGAAACTAATCTACTAAGAATTTGCATTTAGAATATACCTCAGAATGACTTAGCTGAAAATGAACAGCTATATTTTTCTACAAATTGATTAATGTCCATAACTTAAATGTTAGAGTCTAATTTATTCACTAGTGATAAATTATTGCAAATATCACATTCTTGATAATCAGTTTGATTACCACTGACCACATCATTTATTGGTGAACCAATATGAAAAAAAATCAAGTAATACTGAAGAAAAGGAGAAAGCCAAGAAAGGTATAATGCTGCTGCTGCTGCTGCTGCTGCTGTCGCTCCAGTCGTGTCCGACTCTGTGCGACCCCATAGACGGCAGCCCACTAGGCTCCCCCGTCCCTGGGATTCTCCAGGCAAGAACACTGGAGTGGGTTGCCATTTCCTTCTCCAATGCATGAAAGTGAAAAGTGAAAGTGAAGTCGCTCAGTCCTGTCCAACTCTTCACGACCCCATGGACTGCAGCCCACCAGGCTCCTCCATCCATGGGATTTTCCAGGCAAGAGTACTGGAGTGGATTGCTATTGCCTTCTCCAAAGGTATAGTGACAAAAATAATTAACTATGTTTATATCTGCATGAATTAATTTAAAATCAAAATTAGTTGCTTCAAAGGAAAAGCCTCTGTATAAATGTAATAAGATGTATTGTTTAGCAGCATTGATTACAAAAACAAATATTATTACCTTAAATTATGGGGAAAAATAAGGAAAAATTTCCCTAAATTTTGCAAATATATTAAAGTATCACCTTGATCAACACATGGCAAAGTCTTCTTAAAACAAGGCTTGATGTAATTCAGGAGTTGAAAAACTTTTTCTGTTAAGGTCATAAGGATTTTTGGTCATAAGGCCACTGGAGTAACTATTCAGTCCTGTAGTAGGAAGAAGGCATGACAATCGTAAATGAATAGGGATGGCTGCTTTCAATAAAGCTTTCCTTTAAAAAAAAGGCAGGCTTAGTATAACTCAAGAGCTGTAGTTCACTGACCTAGTATATATCTGATTCTTCCTGGAATAAAGTGAATAAATAAAGGATAACTAAAGACTTCACTGTCCACTTACTGTTCTCTCCTAATGTGGAAAAAGTAAGAACCATTAAGTTTTCTGCAAATTTTGCACTTCACATTAGGTGATTATATTATTTAATGGTTGAGGTTATAAAATGAGAGCTATAATTAGGCTCTTTCTCAGTTTTTGATAGACGTTCTTTTTAGTCATTCATTTCTTTTTCTATCAGAGGAAGCCACAAATGGATTGGACAATGAGGAAAGAAGCAGTGAATTCTAAAGCTCTGGTAGCAATGGAAGAGAATCCTGAAAGTAAAGGAGTAAAATGTAAGTTTATGGACAATAAGATACACAGAGTTGATGATGGACAGGGAAGACTGGCGTGCTGCAGTCCATGGGATCGCAAAGAGTCAGACATGACTGAGCGACTAAACTGAACTTAGTGAATGAGAAAGCTACCAGAGAATGAGCTTATAATTTACTATTTCCTCCTTGGGCAGCTGAGATAATAATGCAAATCTAAAAGACCCTCAAGAAAATCATTTTCTGTAGGCTTTTGTCATCAGACAAATGGATGTTCAGACAATTAAACACAGAGTTAAGAATTCCATAGGGCTTCCCTAGTAGCTCAGATGGTAAAGAATCTGCCTGCAGTGCGGGACACCTAGGTTCCATCTCTGGGTTGGGACGATCCCCTGGAGAAGGAAATGGCTGCCCATTCCAGTACTCTTGCCTGGAGAATCTCATGGACAGAAGAACCTGGTGGGCTACAGTCTATGGGGTCACAAAGAGGAGGACATGACTGAATGACTAACACTTTTATTAAGAATTCCAAAACTCTCTGGAAATTTAACAAGTTTTGAAAGAGAAGTGCATAAAAAAAATGCACTTAAATATAAACCACAGTGGTTTGAAAGTTAATGAGCATCATGTTACTAACATGTTATAGGAAAGACAGCTATATTTGACAAGGGTACCAGGGAGAATTGGGCTCCCTAATTGTCAGCTCTCCTTATGCTTTTATTTTTTTTTCCACATCTTATTTTTTTTTCTTAAAAGAACATTCTGCTGTCGACAGCCATACTTGCCCTCTGCAATGACCCACACACTGTCTGTGGAGTCTGTTTCTCTCTGAATAACATCCACTTCTTACCTATCACTTTGTCTTTCACTGAATTCTTTCTGGGATGAGATACAAAGAACCTGAACCTCAGTAAGTCCAGACACTAGGGGCTTCTTTCGTGGTTCAGTGGCAAAGAATCTACCTGCCAATGCAGGAGACTCAGGTCCAGTCCTTAATCAGGGAAGATCTCACATGATATGGAGCAACTAAGCCCGTGGGTCACAACTATTGAGCTTGTGAGCCTGGGAGCCGCAACTACTGAGCCCATGTACTACCACTACTGAAATCCCCACGCCCTTGAGTTTGTGCTCTGCAAAAAGAGAAACCATGCAATAAGAAGCCTGTGCACTGCAACCAGAGAGTAGCCCCTGCTCACCATAACTAGAAAAAAGCCTGCACAGCAATGAAGACCCAGCACAGCTAAAAATAAATGAATAAATAACTAGAAAAAAAACCCTACCAGCTGTCCTTCATTGTAATATGTTTAAATGTAATATACTTACTTCAGCATAATATAACTAGATTAAAATATTTGCTAAGAAATACACTTGTCATATTTTCTCTACTGACTTACACTAACAGACTTCAAGGGAAATTTTTGTTTGAAGTGTCTGAGATGGCTACTTTAAAACAGTAAAACTATCACTGGGTCAGTGACTGCAGCCATGAAATTAAAAGACACTGATTCCTTGGAAGAAAAGCTATCACCAACCTAGACAACATATTACAAAGCACAGACATTACTTTGGTGACAAAGGTCCGTCTGGTCAAAGCTATAGTTTTCCAGTAGTCATGTATAGATGTGAGAGTTGGACCATAAAGAAGGCTGAGCACCAAAGAATTAATGCTTTTAAATTGTGGTGCTAGAGAAGACTTTTGAGAATCCCTTGGACATTAAGGAGATCAAACCAGTCAATCCTAACAGAAATCAACCCTGAGTATTCATTGGAAGGACTGATGCAGAAGCTGAAGTTCCAATACTTTAGTCACCTGATGCAGAAAGCCGATTAACTGAAAGATACCTGGTGCTGGGAAAGATTGAGGACAAGAGAAGGGGGCAACAGAGGATAAGATGGTTGGATGGCCTCACTGACTCAATGGACATGAGTTTGAGCAAACTCAGGGAGATAGTGAATGATAGGGAAGCCTGGCATGCTACACTCCATGGGGTCACAGAGAGTCAGACATGACTTAGCGACTGAACAACAACAACAATTAACACCTCAAAACTTATTAAAACTAAGATATTAAAAAAGTAAATATAGAGTATAGGTGACTATGATTATCTAACAAATGAAGCCATACCTGTTTAAATTTAGATGACTATATAATGTAGTGTTCAAATGTAGATGATAAACAGTGATATGAAGACAACAGATTTAAACAGCACAGATGGCCACTCCCTTGAAGTGAAAAAAATGATGATGCCCTACAGGTTGGTGAAAAACATGTACAACAGGAGAAAGATTATTCTTTAAAAGTAAGCAGTTGAAAATATAAAATTTTGTTTGCTTCTAAATGATATATACAGATATATGTATAATCATATCTTCTAAAATAAATATACATGGATATTCAATTAACTGCAGTTGCATAGAAAAAAACATTATCTATGCAAATAATCAATAACTTATGTACATAATAAGAGACTTAGATTCATCTTATGCAAAGTGGTATAGTAATATTCAACATACAGGATTAAGGATTTATTTATATCAGTTAATTTGAAGTACTCAATCAGATAAGAATGTCATAGGAGAAATTTTTTTATTGGAGAGAAGAATGGACTAGAATAGAAATCTTTTCAATGCTGATTTTGTGATAACCCATCGCATCTGTTGCTGTAAGAAGATTCACCAGTCTGGTCACAACACCAGAGACTCTATTCCCCATTGGTTACAAGACAGATTTCTGTGAGCAGAATTCATGGTACTACTATGTCTCAGCCATATGTATGCCTTATGGCAGGACCACCTGTTGTGCATTCTGGAGCAGAAATTGAGTCTAACATTTTACTTGATGCTCTACATTTTTTCACATGCACTCAATTTTTCTAGAAAGACAGATTTTTAAAAGTGAAGAAAGAAGTAAAAAAAGTAAAGAAGTAAAAATGTACAGACTTTATGGGCTCTTCAGTAACCACCTGGATAAGTTTATTGTACTTAGTATATTGACTACAGATAAAGACCACATGTGAAGAATATAATATTGGCAAACAGTATTCCCCAAAAAGAAACTGGACAATTCACTGGTGCTTGAATTTTGCCAAAGCATTTTGAACTGTTTTTTCAGACATTTTTAAAACTGCCAAATGTAGAAGACGGTTTGCCAAGTATTAGTCCACATATATATTTCAATGGGACTTTAATCCATAAGATTTTAATTAACATATTTAAAGAATCAAGATATTTCCCCAAAGCTACTGAGTATTCTTTAAAGACTAAAGATCTTTTTCATTAGCTCTATTTTGTATGAATCAGAAAACTGTGTTTCACCATTTAAGTACAGTTTCTGAAAGGAGTTGCAGTTGAATTTTAGGTGAACTGAGATTTTAGAGAAGGTTCTTATCTTACCAAATATTTCTAATATTAAAATATTATCAAATGAAAAAGTACTTGCAAATTTTGCATTGTGTTGAGAATTATAGGGACTGCATGTGTAGTACTTATAAATGGATACACAAGAACAAAGATCATGAAACATATACTAAAAACTTGTAGAATTTGGATCTCATGGTGTAGTTTTTGGATTCTCTGTGTCAGTATTTCTTGTGTGTTTATTTAAAATGCAGGTTCCTGGAGAATTTCCTCTGAGATTGGGATTCTCGTATATACTGGTATTTGATAACACATATGCCAATTAGTGTAGTGCAGATAAAATATTCTAGAAAGTCAGAGGTAGGTTAAATGCTTAAGGATGAGAATAATTTGGAAGATTTTGTGGATGAGCCAGAACTGGGGATAACCAGCAAAAGATAGTTCTGGATATGCAGAAAAAAAGAAAGATCACATTTTTAGATTTAACCAAAACCATGAGCTCTAATATGGAGTCAAGTTTCACTAACTAGTGATAAAGGTGAGATCAGCCTAACTAGAGTAAAGACTTCATGTTAGAAATAGCAAGAAATCATACAGAAAAAAGGCGAGTTCTAGAGAGAGATCAGTGCCAGGCAGAAGAGCTTAGATCATAAATTACATAACAGAGGCCAGAATGATAAAATGGTGTCAAGGAAAATTAGTCCCATGGCTGTATGTAGGATGGCTTGAGGACAGAAACCTCACTTTTAGGGACACAGTTGAGATGATGTTTCAGTAATTCGGGTAGAGGATGATAATGACCTTGAACGGGAATGATCAGCTACTTAATTTGTGGGTTTTAACTTGTTCAAAACATAAATAATTTCAAAATGGTGAGAGCTGAAGTCTTTCTAAATGTGAATTTTTTTCTAAGAGTGGGACCCTGAGCGTCCACACAAGGCACAAACTCAGGGAGCAGTCTCTGTAAATGAGTACAATACACTATTTCCACAAAACGGAGCCCCTGAGAGCCAGATCAGCTTTCCAACACGTTTTGTTTGTGAAAAACATTGACTTTTTAATGTGACTAAGCTATGGATTTTTTTTTTTTTTTTACATGGACAATATTACTCAATTCCTCTGGTTACAGGGGCACTTGGGTGTGCAGTCTGAGGATAGTGGCAATTAATTGGAACTATAAAGAAGAGGGAAATCAAGAGTTATTTTTAAAGGACATAATATTTTAAAAGACATAATATTTTAAAAGACATAATACTAGATATAGGAGGTTGAAAGAAAGGAATTGAGAACATCAATGTACAGTTTTCTAGTCTGAGTGGTTTGACAAAAAGTTTATTTGGCAGGGAAAAGAGCAAATTTGCTTCTATTCATTTTAAATTTGAAGACAGAAACATTCATTGAAAAAGTTCTTGTAGTTAAGTGGAGCCATGAGACCAAGGGCTGATAAGAGAGAGATTTTATATGTAGATATGATAATGATGTCTAAAAAGATGAGGTTGAGGTAAGAAAGGTGAATATTTTTTTTTCTGTCAAAATTGAAAAACTAAATGCTTTAATTCAAAAGGTGAATTCACACACAATTCATACAGAGGAGAAAACTTGGAAGCAAGGCCATGATTGAGCTAACCTGTGGAGGATGTGAAAGATGTCTTGGCATCCTCCTGTATCTTATGTCTGGATGCCTGTCCTCTCTCTGGTGCCAGGTAACACTGCTCTCTATCGCATCCCCCCACTTAAAATGCATGCACACACACACACACACACATGCAAACATTCCTCACTCTGACTGCCACCTCATTTCTGCAGATCCTTGCTGAGGCATTAACTGCCAAAACTAAACCCTGAAGTGTTAAGCTGAAAAAGGATGGGTGTATGCACTTTCTCATCTTACGTTTTGACAAAGGTCAAAAAATCCAACATCCATTACCTGAATCCAAGGAATGGAACTTTAATATTGCAAGTATTAATAGAGGGCATGAATCCTCCCCCAGATGACCTCACAGAAGGGTACTTTTTTTTTGTTCGCAAGGCCAGTAAATCCTGCAAGTGTTAATAGCCACATACCCACCAAGAAGGGTACTTTTTTTGTTCACAAGGCCAGTAAAGCCTGCAAGCGTTAATAGCCACATACCCACCACTGCCACGTTTGTCATCTTAAGCCCATAACCTGAAAGCACAAGTTATGTTCGTTGGAGAAGAAATAATTTGTGTTCATTCAATAGCATTGCTCAAGTGGTTCTATGTTCCAGACAATGTGATACTTCCCAGGCCCTCCAACAACAATTAAGAGACATGAACTTATGTGCTATTAGAGGAGGTAAACAAAAGATCAACTTGATAAGCTGACAGGATATTCAGTGGCCACTGTGGGACATTAAGGAGGGACACCTCCAAGGACGAGATGGAGATGAGGGGCAGGAACCAGTCAGAATGGGCTTCTAATAGAAGGCAAGGTTCAAACTGATGCAATGTCAAGATTTCTATTCTGGAATTACCAATGTGTAGTTCCAAGACTACTCACTCAAATCATTAAGGCAAAATAAAAAAGCACTAAGGACAAACACTACAGGTCTTCCATCTCCTGACTGCTTTACTGCCCTTGACTCCCTCTTACCTAACGAAGACTATGCTATTCTTTCCTTGATTCGTTTCTTTGGGAAATGACTCCCCTAAATTATTTTACATGCTGGTATCTTCCTTTCAGACAAATTCCCATTGTTTGCTCATTCTAACAAATCTAACACCTTATTTCTGATATCCCAGTATACTGGGAATTTAAGACATTTATATTTCTTGAATTCAATGTAAGTAATATTACTATTAATATTAATTAACATTTCATGAACCTAAAAATAAAGATTTATGTATGCATGTGTCCTCATTCATATCTGACTCTTTGCAGAGGAGTAGCCTGGGCTGCAGCCCACCAGGCTCCTCTGTCCATGGAATTTTCCAGGCAAGAATACTAGAGTGGATTGCCATTTCTTTCTCCACAGGATCTTCCTGACCCAGGGATTGAAAATGTATCTTTTGTGTCTCCTGCATTGGCAGGCAGATTTTGAACTACTGAACCACCAGGAAAATCCAACATTCTTTCTAAGTAAAATATATTCTTTAGTCTTAAAATGAGACTGGTTCACCTTTATTGATATATCTTCTAAGTTTTTAACTTAGTGATATATCTTACAAAGGGAAAGTTATTCAATCAGTTTTGAATCATTATAAGAGTTAGCACTTCTTGTGGGGTTACTCTATGCAAGGAACTGTTCTAAGCACATTGTGGGTACTGTCTAACTTGATACTTGCAACAATCCTCTGAGGTTATCTCATTTATGTTCATTTTACAGATGGAGAAAGTGAGGCATAACTAAGCTAAATTACTTGCTATTTGCAGATATAGTAAATGTACAAGTTAGCTTTGAGCTCTGACAATTGGATTCCAGAGACCATGCCCATAATCTCTGCATTACAGTGCCTCCATGACACAGAGGATCCAAATCATTCACAGGGCACAGAAACTGTATCTTAAGAAAGGATATATGAATCAGCTAAAGACCTTGGGCTCTTTTTCGTTCAGAATGAACTGCTAAAATATATTCAGTATAATATTTATAACATATTCTCAGTCACTTCTAAAATGTGAATATTACATATCAATCAAGTATGTGAGTAACTTTAAAATATAAATTTTTTATAAAGACAAGTTATCACAGATATTTTAGTGATATTTCTGAGGTAGAATATTATAAATTTAACCTTGATGACATTTTTTTTGCCAGAACAAAAATAACATAAAGCTACAGTCCTATGTGTCAAGTTATTAGCGACAATTATTTCTTATTGGTAACTAAAACATTAAATCACCAGAAAGATAAAAGGTGTTCATATGACATCAGTTTAAAAATCATGAATACGGTACAAAAATAAGTACAGTCTCAGGAGCATTTGGAGGGGTTTATATAAATACTAAATTTTAAGGCAAGTTACTGTGTACCTTTGAAGAAAAAGAAACATCAGTAGACCCTTACATTCAGATCATAGGCAAAAAGTCATTTTTTAAAATTATTTTTAAACAATGATTAAATATTTACTCTGACACAATATGGCATGAGAAGTATGTTTTTAGAAGAGTCTGGCCACAAAAAAATCTCCCATCATCCCAGATAATCAGTTACACTAAAAATAAAGTTATGACTTTTATATATCTGCTTAGGTATCTCTCTTTCATGTAATAACCTTTTTGTGCTATACTTAGTCGCTCAGTCCTGTCTGACTCTTTGCGACTCCATGGACTTTAGCCCACGGAGCTCCTCTGTCCAGGGGGATTCTCCAGGGAAGAATACTGGAGTGGGTTGCCATGCTTTCTTCCAGGGGATCTTCCAACCTAGGGATTCAACCCAGGTCTCCTGCATTTCAGGTGGATTCTTTTCTGTCTGAGCCCAACATCTTTTTACCCAAAGCTATCTTTAGAGATTAGGGTTTCCCAGGTGGAATTAGTGATTTAAACACACACACACACACACACACACACACACACACCTGACAACACAGGAGACATATGAGACATGGGTTCCATGCTTGGGTCAGGAAGATCCCCTGAAGGAGGGCATGGCAACCTACTCCAGTATTTTTGCCTGGAGAATCCCATGGACAGAGGAGCTGACAAGCTACCATCCATAGTGTTGCAAAGAGAAGGACATGACTGAAGTGACTTAGCACGTACACAGCATTTTTAGATGTAGTTTTAGAATGACCGGACCCATATTCACCAAAGTAGCATTCAAATGCAGAAACTTTTATCACAAATATTGAGTCTAAAATTCGTATGTTGAAACTCTAATATGCTGGCATTTGGAAGGGGGGGCTTTGAAGGTAATTAGGTTTAGTTGAGGTCATGAGAGTGGAGTTTCATAATAAGACTCAGTCCTTATAAGGAGGGACCCAGCCACCTCTTGACCTCTGTCCTCTATGTGAAGACAACCATCTGCAAGCCAGGAAGAGGGCCTTCTCATAACCCTACCACGCTGGCTCACTAATCTCAGATTTCCAGCCTCCAAAACTGTGAGAAAAAGGTTGGTTCAGCCAGACATCCAGTCTATGGTATTTTGTTAGAGCAGCCTGAGCAAACTACAATAATTTACATATTAGATTTAGCTAGGTACTCCTTGAAAGAAGGTAAGATACTGTTTAAATTTTATTTCTATTGAAGTATGGTTGATTTACACCATCATATTAGTTTCAGATGTACAGCACAGTGATTCAGAAAAAAATATATATATATATATATTTCTTTTCAGATTATTTTCCCTTATAGGATAGGTTATTGTAAAATACTGAGTGTAGTTCAATATTTTGAACTATACTGCATATATTCATTATGAAATATTTCACCTACTGTGCTCTACTGGAGGTGAAAGAAGATAATATTATTTTCTCTCTTTCTTTATTTCTTATTTTACAAATCTTTAGGATGGTGACAATAAAATCTCCCAATGAGGATTTGGTATGAGAATTTATAAAATGAGTTCATGTAAACTGTGAAGAGCTATACCTAGAACAAAGTAGGTAATAATTATATGACTAGGCTATAATACAAGAAAAAAGTATGAAACTGGAGTAATTATACATGTTAGGGTTTCTGTTTTGTTTTTACTTCTGTTTTTGCCAAAAGCAACTAAAAAACAAGCACATTAAAACACTACTTTCCACAACCAAGGAATTCCCAGAAATAAAGTCCAAAATGATTTTGTTAAGCTATGTTGTGTTGGTAGACTTTCAACTTTATGTTCACACCTTCATTTATAAGTAGTTTTGAATATTTATTATTTATCTTAGATTATGAACGCCCAGAGGTCAGAGCTTTTACCTAAGTGGCTTTACACAGGACTATGAATACACTCATGAATATGTAGTGTTTAAATACTAGCTTGAGAGCAAACACATCTACATTTCCTGCATATCACAAGGAAGAAAGATATAATCTATAAGACCTACTTTTACAGTATTGAATTATACTGACCTGGTAAGATAAATAGCAGGAAGAGGGACTAAATGAGAGTGCCTATAAACCAGAAAGATTTCTTTTATTCAGAAGATGAACTTTCCATAAAAAGGCATTCTGGAATTTCAAGGTCCTTTCACATAGTTATGGCAAGTTCTATAAAGTATTAAAACATGTGAAGAGCACATCTTACATCTTAGAATCCCAGGGACAGGGGAGCCTGGTGGGCTGCCGTCTATGGGGTCGCACAAAGTCGGACACGACTGAAGCGACTTAGCAGCAGCAGCAGCAACATATAATCACTATTGATTTGGCCAGAGAAAAGAGCAGCAGAGAAAAGATCCATTGGTATGCTTTACAGTTGGTTTTTCAAACTGTTTCTAAGAGTCTTTTTAAACAAAACTTGACTGGAAATGTGACTAAATAAAGTCAAAGCTTGAAATGCTTTAAACCTTTTTTGTTTTGATTTTTCTTACCCAATACATTTTTAAAAATATTAAGGTATAACTTACATGCAGTAAAATGCACAGATTTTTAGTGTACAGTATGACAAATTGTGAAATGTGTACACCGATGTAACCATCCCTCCAGTCACTACAGATTTCTATTAGTCCTCCTTTGATGCCAGTTACAATCCCCCTTCCACCTGTTCCAGGTAGCTACTTTCTGATATCTATTACATACATTAGTTTTACATATTGTAGAATTTCCTATAAATGAAATCAACAAATTGCACAGTTTTATGTATGTATTCACAGATTATTTGAGGAACTCACCCCTAGTGTGGAGAATATGGTAGCTTATTCTTCTTTATTGTTAAGTAGTATTCCATTTAATAAATATATGATGATTTGTTGATTAATTTTTCTATGTATCTGAGGGGTTTTTTCAGTATTAGGTTCTTATGAATGAAGGGATAATAAGCATTTACAGTGTGGGCGAATGTCAAGTTTTCTTGATTAAATATCAGTGGAATGTCATGTCACAAGATACTTATTTTTTTTTTTGCTTTTTCTTTTTACTTTACAAAACTCCAGCCATTTTACAAAATCATTGAATGATAAACTTCTATTAAAAACATTGGAGAAGGAAGTGGCAACCCACTCCAAGGTTCTTGCCTAGAGAATGCCATGGACAGAGGAGCCAGGTGGGCTACCATACATGAGGTTGCACAGGGTTGGACATGACTGAAGCGACTTAGCATGCATGCATTAGGAACAAGTGAGAGTTTTTGGTGTTTCACATCCTCCCAACACTTAGTATTTTCAGCTTTTTAATTATAGTTACTGTAGTTGTCAAACTTACACAGTGTATTAAAAATCAGAGACAACAGTTTCCCGAGAAAGGTCTGTATAGTCAAAGCTATGGTTTTTCCAATAATTGTGCTGAGTGCTGAAGAATTTATGCTTTCAAATTGTGGTGCTGGAGAAGATGCTTGAGAATCCTTTGGACTGCAAGGAGATCAAACCAATCAATCCCAAAGGAAATCAAACCTGAATATTCATTGGAAGGACTGATGCTGAAGCTGAAGCTCTAATACTTTGGCCACCTGATGCAAAGAGGTGATTCATTGGAAAAGCCCCCAATGTTGGGAAAGACTGAAGGCAGAAGGAGAAGGGGACAACAGAGGACAAGATGGTTTGATGGCATCACCAACTCAATCGACATGAGTTTTAGCAAACTCCAGGAGATGGTGAAGGACAGGTAAGCTGGCGTACTGCAGTCCATGGAGTCAAAAAGAATCAAACACAACTTAGTGACTGAACAACAACAAATATGTTTTTTGGGCTTCCATGGTGGCTCAGATGTTAAAGAATCCACCTGCAATGCAGGAGACCCAAGCTTGATCCCTGGGTCAGGATGATTCCCTGGAGTAGGGAATGGCAACCCACTCCAGTATTCTTGCCTGGAGAATTCCACTGGACAGAGGAAATTGGTGGGCTACAGTCCATGAGGTCACAAAGAGTTGGACACGATTGAGTGACTAAAAAATATGTTTTTATCTTGCCTGTATAAGCTTTAAAAGCAAGTTACTCAGGACATTTAGCAGCTACTCTCAGATTTAGGTACTTGAAATGTTAATGGAGCCAAGATTCCCACTCTCTGTGAACTATATCTCAGTGTAGAAAATAGAGAAAGCCTGCATGTGAGACAGCTATGCATCTAGAGGTATTATTTCAGCTTCTCTAATATTCAATGATGACTTCAAATGTAGACCAAATGAGAAAAAAGAAAGAACAAATTTTGAATCATAGTTTAAAAAATGTTTTTCAATCCAGAATGCCTAATAAAGGCACTGAAATTCACTTTGAATTATGAAAATGATTTTTTTTCTAAAATGCTTGTTTTATAAAGCATAGCTCTTCAGGGAATTAGTCTCTAACCACTTTGGAACCATGATGCTAATGTAACAGAGAGCCCTGGTCCTGCTCCTAAGGACACATTAAGAATCAAATCATTGTTTATCTCCTTATACTCTGTGAAAAAAAAATGTTAAAACAATTTGATGAAGATTTAATAAGATTTCAACATTAATTACCTTGAACATAAACTCTGTGGGAGTGTGTGTATATGTGTTCCTAACTTAAAAGTTGTATCTTTTACAATTTTCTGATAAATGGTATGGCTATGCCTATGTTTTTATTTCACATGTATTAATAACTCACCTATATCAATGTTCATCTAAAAAATAAGAAAATGCTTCACAATACAGAATATAACTTACATCATAACCAAGAGAAAATATGATGAGGGGAAAGCTACTGTTCATACATCTCACAGATTTTTATGTTATATGTACAGAGTTGTGTAGATTAATCTACTAGAATCTTGAGTCAAACATATCCATCAAATTAGTCCATGTGATAGCACAAAGCATATTCCCCCTTATTCCATGATTTCTCAAATCAAGAGGTGAACTATTCAGTTCTATAATCTATATGTTTCCAGCTGGTTTGTCGATTATTCAACCTGAGAAAATGTACAGGATGGAAAACCAAATATTCCATATACCATGTCAGTGAAGTCTTTGATGTTGCTGTTAGGGTAAGCACACTGATTGAAACTACCTACTGTGGCCAGACACCATAGTAACTATTTGTGTGAGTTATTTTATGACAGGAGGTCCTGGTAAGGAACACGAAACTAACAAGCCACCACCAACCAGAAGAATTTGGGAAAGATCAAAAGGAGACACCATGTGTCCTACCACCTCCCAGAATCCTTCTCGTTGGCATCTATCTTGGCTGAACAGTGAGTGCACCACCAGGAAGAACCCTGAGTCAGAAAGATTGGCCAGAGACAACCCAGAAACTAATCCCATCACTATAAAACCCATAACTGTGAACCACGTGGCCGAGTAGTTCTAGTTTCCCTTACCCTCCTGCTCTCCACACAGGTGCCCCTTCCCAATAAAGTCTCTTGTTTTGTCAGTACATATGCCTCCTGCTGCTGCTGCTGCTAAGTCGCTTCAGTTGTGTCCGACTCTGTGCGACCCCATAGACGGCAGCCCACCAGGCCCCGCCGTCCCTGGGATTTCTCTAGGCAAGAAGACTGGAGTGGGTTGCCATTTCCTCCTCCAATGCATGAAAGTGAAAAGTGAAAGTCACTCAGTCGTGTCCGACTCTTAGCGACCCCATGGACTGCAGCCTACCAGGCTCCTCTGTCCATGGGATTTTCCAGGCAAGAGTACTGGAGTGGGGTGCCATTGCCTTCTCCCACATATGCCTCCTAGGACAATTCATTTCTGAGCCATAGACAAGAGCTCACTTTCGAGCCCTGGAAGGGGTCCGCTTCCTGCATCATTACCAGTAGTTTGACTTTCTCTGTTGTGCCTGAAAACATCTATCATGCTATCTAATTGCAATTAATTGCTTACACGTCTGCGGTCCCTCACTAAACTATGATACTGCTTTTGTTTACCAAAGCTCAGCACTAACAGGTATGTACTAAGCATGTACTAAGTAAAAAGTCTGTTGAATGAAGAATACATGAACTAAAAATAATTATAGCATTAATCGTTAACAAGTGTAATTTACTGAGCTCTAACTATTTGCCAGGTGCATGGTAATATGGATTATTTTGCTTTCTTTTTACAAAGATCTTATAATGTAGATATTATCATTACACATTGACAGATAAAAGTAGCAAGACTTGAAGTGTTTAGTAAATGGCTGCTGCTGCTGCTGCTGCTAAGTCACTTCACTCGTGTCCGACTCTGTGCGGCCCCATAGACAGCAGCCCACGAGGCTCCCCCGTCCCTGGGATTCTCCAGGCAAGAACGCTGGAGTGGGTTGCCATTTCCTTCTCCAATGCATGAAAGTGAAAAGTGAAAGTGAAGTCGCTGAGTCTTGTCCTACTCTTAGTGACCCCATGGACTGTGGCCCACCAGGCTCCTCCGTCCATGGGATTTTCCAGGCAAGAGTGCTGGAGTGGGATGCCATTGCCTTCTCCTTAGTAAATGGCAGTACAGGGATTTGAACAGAAGCCTTTCTATTTTCAGAGCCTGAGAGTTAGGATAGTGTGATGGCTAAGAGCCTAGTAGCCTTCTGGGCCACATAACCCAGATTGGAGCCCCAGCCCTGCCACTTCTCACTGCCTAGCCTTGGGCAATTTATGGAATAGCAATAAGATTCTGTATTTCAATATTTCTGTGCCTTAGTTTCCCACCTACAAATTGGAGACTGTAACAATTAGCCATTCATGAGAAGGTGCTGAGTTATAATTGATTTATTATATCCAAAGCACTTAGAACCAAGCCTGAACCATGCTATTAATAAGTACCAAGTAAGAGAGAGCATTTTTATTACTATAGATTACACAACACTCTATATCTAGCATTTAAATTTCTATTGTCTAATTTACCACCTTGTTTTCAGTTCTTGAATACACTGCAAACCTGCTCAATGTTCTTTACGGTCACACTGGTACAATGTTTACATGGGCCCTAGTCACTGTTTCTTGAGAAGATCAAATCCCTCTAATACAAAGCTCAGGTTAAAATTGGTCAAGCCCCTGCAGGTGTAACGTGTACTACCCAAACAGAAAAGATGAATGGTTGGACAAGGTGGCTGAGTATTTCTAATTGGAAACAGAATCAAAGGAGTGAATGGGCTGCAGCATCATATGTCATGCTATTACAAGGCCAATTTGCTAGTCTACTATATTTGGTGGAATATTGGGTTTTGAGCAAAGAAAGGAAATGGTAAGAAACATTAGCTAATTCACTGCAAGCATTCTCTGTATTAGGTTTAAAGCAGATTTAAATAATAATAGGATGTAAAAAAAGGAAATAGAGCTACATTTCAATGACATTGAATAGCAGCTCTGTTTTCGGAAGGTCGTTTTATCTTTCAATGGTGCCAGGTGTAAGATATAAGGAAGGCATACCTGAAGGCCATCGCAAGAAACAATAGAAATTCTTAAACAGAGGGACTTCACGAACACTAGAATTAAGCAGGATGATTTGTTGCCTTTCAATATACAATATCCATTCGTTAACTATGAGCAAGAATTAGTTCCAAGAGTAATTAGTGCAAGAACTCCCACTAATCTTGATCTGCTATGCCCTGCAATTTGCTCTTAATATTAAGTAAAATATTAAAACGTGTGACTGTTTTTATATCATCAGCCTTAAAAAACCTCACTAAGTTATTTTAATCAATATACTTGTTTTAAGTAAAAGCCATTTAATCTCCTGACTTATACATTAACCTTCCATTAAGTATTAGTGAAGAAGTTAAATGTACCTTAGTCAATAATGGTAATGGGGGGACTGTTGTATTACCTATGGAGAAATGCGTATTCATATTATGTTAAAGTGGCTGTCCTTAACGATTAGCCATTATGTGTCAGGAAAGTGATAATGAATTTGAAATATTCCATGAGAAAATGAATTATAATGTTGAAACTGAGTTCTCTGCACTGTAATAATTTTGAAATGAGGTCATCTGCTTCTTCTGGTCAGTGCCTTTTAAGGCAATGATATTGAAGTGATGAAGCCACCCTGGGTGACGCTTTGACCTCACCTTGCAGTCTCACTTCTTGGTGGATAATAAATGAGGCTGCTAATTGAAGCTGAGATGTATGAATCTATTGTATGGTAGTGTTTTAACGAGTACTCATTTTGCGTAAATAATGTGCCAATATCTGTAACATGCTTACAGTAATGCAGAATTTGTTCAGCTTCCAAACCATATTACATATTTCTCTTTTATCTCTTTAAGGAAATGTGTACCCTAAATAGCATTTTCCCAGATAGCTTCTTCCACCGTTGCATTAAAATGAAGATGTTTATGCATCATCATTTTCTATGTCCACAAATCTTTTTCCATGTTCATATTAATTGACATACCAAATATGATCCCATGACTTAAGAAAAATAACTAGATGTTTGGAGATGTCACAAATCAGTTTAAATAAATGGTTTATTGTTCTTGTCTTTGCCACCTGTAGATGTCCTTGCAGTACCTTAGGAAAGAGGATAGAAAATATTTTGAGTATATATGTTCCATGTAATTTTAGTTTCTTAAGGAAGATTTGTAAACTCTAAATAGCCATAAAAATATTTATACTTTCTGGAGGCAAGAATAACCCTTTGATTTATTGCCATTAAGAAAAAAAAAAACAGATATTAATGTCTAACCTGATCATTAATAAAATATTTTAAATCCTATGGTGCTATTTTTTGCCCAATAAGCAGTTTGTCTAAAGCTATCTGAAGGCTAATATTAACACAATACCTCATGCTAATCATTGAGAACTCTTTTCCTTCCTCTGGTAAATATCATTTCCATGTTTTCATATCATCAGTTAAATAAAAGTCATTACATTTGGATTTACATTATAAATGTTTGAATCACTTATTTATTATATAATAAGCATAACTCCAAAATTATTTTAATATATTAGTTTATTAATTATTTTACTTTATAAACATCTTGCTAACCAAGACAGAGTTTATTCTGGACACCCCTAGTTCATAACCATCACTATATAAGTTTTATATTGTTTCAAGTTGAACTACATCATTTTTTATTTAAATATATTCATCTATAAAATATCCTAGAAAACTCTTGGAATTTCACACTTGGAAATACTTTTATCTATAAAAAGGAAATAATAAAGACAACAAAGACATGAAAATTGTATACATACTATTCATAAAAGTGTTTATTTTATAGAATCACTCTGTATTACTTCATTGAACTAGTAAGAGCCATACTTATTGAGTGCTAACCACACTGCAGGCAAAATTTTAATCACTTTCCATGTTTCAACTCATTGTAGCCTCATAGTGTTCCTAACCATGTCTACCTCCTCCTCTCCTGTGCTGTGTGCTGTGCTAAATTGCTTCAGTTGTGTCTGACTCTTTGTGACCTTATGGACACTAGCCTGCCAGACTCCTCTGGTCCGTGGGATTCTCCAAGCAAGAATACTAGAGTGGGTTGCCATTTCTTCCTCCAGGAGATCTTCCCGGCCCATGGATCGAACCTGCATCACTTTCGTCTCCTCTTTTTCTCTAGCACCACCTGGAAAGCCCAGGTTCCTCTCTTACAAATGTGGAAATGGAATTACAGGGAAGTTAAGTAAGTTGCCCCTCAAAGATGCATAGTGCTTTGACCAGAATTTGGAGCTGGGCAATTGACTCAAGTCTACATTTTAACAATACCATGTACTCCCTTGATATATTGTAGTACAATATTAAGAAGAAAGGACTTAACGATATCAAAGATTCTTCTTTAACCTTTAGTTTTCTGGTTACCGAAGGACACATTTGATAGGAAACAAAAGTATAGAAATAGAGAATCTTTGCACATAAATTCTTAGAGTCATCTTGCCCCACAAATGGGGTAAGAAAAGCAGATAGCTCATTGTGGAACATAAAGTTTTTAATCACAGAATTTTATTCAACATAATTTACCATTTCGAATCTTGAGAAAAATCAAACTGATGAAAAGTTTTCTTTACTGCATTCACTCATAAGGATTCTCTGTGAATAACCACATAGATAGCAGAAAATAAGATCAGGTGGGCAAAGTCAGGGTATATATTCAGAGACTAAAATTCAAACCTCATTCTGACTTGATAGGAAGCAAGTAATCAGTTACTGCCTAAGAAACAATGGAGGTAGACAGCCCCAAAGGATGGCAGCCTGTTTGAGTGAAAAGGTCAACTCTCTAACTCTTTGGCAGCACTTGGGGAAGGACGACAGAAACAAAGGACAAAACATTGTCCTCCCATGACACATCTGCACCTGGAATAAGTGGACACATCCCAGGGAAAAGTAAATAATATGACCAATGAATGGAGAACCATTCTTGAAAGGATAGGTTTATCATATTAGGACGCTAAAGTGTGGAGAAGGCAGAGACAGACAGATTATCACTAAAACCTACAACATTATGAAAGGTGATCTAGTGTGACTTGCATAGCTTTTCCTGTGGAAAACATAAAGTGAAAAGTGGTGACCTATAGGGATGGGATGGGGAGTGGGTGAGAGAGAGGTTCAAGAGAGAGGGGATATATGTATACATAGCTGATTCACTTCATTATACAGCAGAAACTAACACAACACTGTCATGCAGCTAGATCCCAGTTTAAAAAAAAGAGAGAGAGAGAGACATATATCAGCTCAAAACAGTTGGAAAATAAAATTAAAGAACAGTTTAATTTAAAGAGGCAGATAGATGCAACTCATCTTATGAAATAATGAGGAAAACTTACATGGATTTAATGACAGCTGTTAACAGAAATTAGGAGAATTTTGAAGGCAGGAAGAGAAGGGGATGACAGAGGATGAGATGGTTAGATGGCATCACCAATGGACAGGAGTTTGAGCAAACTCTGGGAGATGGTGAAGGACAGGAAACCTGGCATGCTGCAGTCCATGGGGTCACAAAGAGTTGGACCCGACTGAGTGACTGAACAACAAAGGAACATTTTTAGTAATATAGTCTTAATTTTTTACATCATCATGAATATCCAGCTTTCTACAAATCAGCTGTATTACTTTCAGAAACAGAATGCCAGGTTAAATGGGCCATGTCCATCCACAGTTCTGTGAGTTCAACCCCAGGAATTCTGTTAGTGTTTACTCAAATTTAGAGTTGCTTTGATAAGGTGAACTACATATATGTAAAACATGATAAAATTATTAAATGATGGTGATAGAAAGAGAAATAGATAATAATAGATAGTTATAAATGACAAAGTGACCCATCAATTAAGGAATATGCATCTTGTATATGAGTAATTAATTTGTATCTTTATTACCAACATGATGAACAAATTTATATGTATTTATGTATAATTGATTATCATCAATTGTAAAGCTTTGGAAAATCATGTAGTTTTCCTTTTTTGTTTCTCCTAATGAATATTTTGTTGATAACATATGCTAGCAAATTCTTCTAGCTACTTCTTGGTTGTAAGGTAAGTACTTTTGCAGGCTATATTGATTTTCTTTCAGGTCACTAGGGTACTATTTAACAAATGGAAATTCATTCCATAATATTCTAAATGGATTTAAGTATCATACATTTGATGATTTAAAAGTGTGAAAAGAATAATATCAGGTGACATATATATATATATATATCCATTAACATTCATACCATAAGAAGTATGTTTGTTAATCAAAGCAAGATTCTACATAAAAGTATATCAGGCATACTCTTTGTATTGTCTGTGTAGATCGTTAATCTTGACACATAATCTCCCTCTTAATAGCAGTTGGTGTGAAGTTTCATAGCTTTACAGTAACTATTGAAATGATGATAAGGCTATTTGTGAAACCTGCTTTCATTCATATCCTTTATCATTTCTCCCACTGCTGTTCTCCCTTTTTAGTATGCTCTCTGAGCCCAAATTTAATATTAAAAATAATATTTCATTGATCGTTGTCGTCCTCTCAGACTACCCCTACCCCTTCCTTGTTTAGCTTTTCCTGAGGACCTTTCCCGTCTTAGAGTTAGGGTCTTTCCCGTTTCTCACCATGGAAACTCATCGTTTATGCTGCTTCTTTTATATAAAAACTCTTGGACTTCTCTGGCAGTTCAGTGGCTAAGAATTTGTGCTTCCACTGCAGGGGGCACAAGTTTGATCCCTGGTCAGAGAAGATCCCGCACCATGCTGTGTGGTCAAAAAACCCTTCCCTTTTGTTTCACTATTAACTCCTCTGTGGTACTCCCAGCCACTTACTCTCATTTACATCAGAGTGTAAACATGTCCACTGGTCTCTGTTTCATTGCAAAGCCTAGCATTGTCTCAGAACTGTTGCTAAAAAGTGTACTCCAGCTATAAGAGGGAAGAGTTTGGGGCAGGTTTCATGAAATAGAAGGAGCTAAATTGGGGAACTCAGGGAACATTTGTTAGAAGGATATAGAACTTTCAGGTACCTGTTAGCATTCCTTCTGACATTATCTAATAGAAAGTTTTGTGGAATAAATCATATAGGGCTTCCCTGGTGGCTCAGTGGTAAAGAATCTGTCTGCAAATGCTGTAGACATGATTTTGATCCCTAGGTCAGGAGGATCCCCTGGAGAAGAAAATGGCAACCCACCCCAGCATTCTTGCCGGATAAATCCCATGGACAGATGATCCTGGTGGGCTACAGTCCTTGGAGTCACAAAAGAGTTGGACATGACTTAGTTACTAAGCAACAACAACAATAAATCATATGATCTTTTCTCCATTGTTTTGATATGTTTATTTTGGCATTACTGCTTGAAGACAAGCCATAGTACCTAGGAATGCAGACCGATATTGAGCAAGTGCCCTTCATCTGGTGCTGAATTGTCTGAACCAGCTATCAGGCTACTAACTCCACTGCTCTCCCTGCTTGGCCATCACTGGACAGTGTTCCCCCCACCCTCTATTGCCCTTCATCCTGGCTTGACTTCACCTTAAGTTTTGCAACTTTCTGGACACCAGGAGCCTTCCTTCCCCTAAATCCCAGTTTCATCATAGCATTACTTATTGATTTCCTTCACTTTTGTTTCCTTTTGAAATCTTTTGATCCAATAACAGTTTCCAACTGCTATGCCCCATCTTTCCTGGTCTGCAACACTCTTACTCCCAAAGTACCATTTTCTATGCCCATCTCTATCACTTTACCATTTTTCCTTTCTTAGCAACCCTACCCCATAGTCCTTCAAAGACAAGCACCACTATGCTCAGTATCCTGGTCTTCATATTCTCCAGCTGTTTCATCATACAAAGCTTCAAATTTGGATCAATCACTCCATTAACTTTTCTATTTTCATACTCCAGCTGCCTGCAGGTAGAGAAAATTGAATTTTAATTGAGGAAATATTTTCCAATTGTTTACAGTGTGCCTAATATAAAACAGGAAAAAAATGTCCCCTACCCTAAAGGCATTTGCAATTCCCTAGACATGCAGTCTTAGCTGAACTTGAGCATTATGTTATACCCCCTTTTAAATCAGTCTTTATTAAGCTCTGTCTTCCATTCCTCACAGAAACATCACCTTTCTTTAAGCCATCAAGATCTCCCATCAAAAGACATTTCACCTTTCTTCACTGAGAAAATCAAGGACAGCAGATAAAAATATATTCAAGTTTTTCTGCATCTTTTTGTTCAAGGTTAATTCTTTCCAGGTATGCTTCAAATGTCACCTTCTTTACTTCACCTACACCATCAGCCTTTACTCAGTCAGTTATTTCTTACCTCTCTATCTTCAACTACTTTCTTGATACAGACTTTTTCTCATCAGAATATAATTATACTTGTAAATTTCACACAAAAAGAATCCATTTTGCGGCAAATGTTAACTGAGTGTGTAATACATGCCAGGCTCTGGAATAAGTCCTTTACATACATTATTTCATTTCATCCTCAGAATACCTCAGAGAGGTATAATATTACTGTCACTTTATAGATGCAAAAGAGGCTCACAAAGTAGTAAAACTTAAATTTGAGCACAGGTATTTGTTTAAAAAGCCCAAGATTCTCACCATTTTGTATTGATTTACTCTTTTCTCTCTTTGATGATTTTATCCATTACTTACATAGGTGATAATTAGTTTTGTGTGTCAATTTGGTTAGGCTATAGTACTCAGTTTTTTAGCAAATACTAACCCAGGTGTTGTTGGGGTGGTATTTTGTAGATGTGGTTAACATATATAATCAGTCAACAGTGATAAAGGGAATTACTCTAGAAAATATATGTGGGCTACATCAAATCAGTAGAAAGGCCATAAGAGCAAAAACTGAGGTTTCCTGGAGAAGAGGAAATTTGACCTCAAGAATACAGGATCAACTCTTGTCTGAATTGCCAGCCTGCCAGACTGCCCTACAGATTTTGACTTGCCAGTCCCCATAATTGTGTCTGCCAGTTCATTAAAGTAAATCACACACCCACACCCACCTACTATTAACTGTTGGTTCTCTTTCTCTATGGAGAACTCTAATTGGTATAAATACATATAGCAGACTTTTCTATAGCTTCAGCCCTTACCTTTCTCCTGGTTTCATATCTAGATGTTTAACTTTCTATTGTGCTTCTCAATACAGATGATCAAGGGAAAACTTCGGTTCATGTCAAAACTGTTTTCCTTTCCACTCTTCCCTAGTCTGTTTCTCCTCCGGTTTACTGATATAGGCGAGTGGCTCTGCCTTCTCAGTTCTGAAATTAGACATCTGCCTTTCCCTGAGTCACTCCTGCATTATTTGAACAAATATTTCTCCTTTGTCTCTTTTTAATCTGTTGTCAGCCGCTTAAATTTGCCAGTACCTTTACTTAGACCACCACCATTTTGATCCACATTTTGACATGACTTGCTTTTTCTTAGAATTGTTTTAGATTCTCTGATTAAATCTAAATTAACACACTTCTCAAATGATTCTAAGTTTAAGACATCTGTCCCCTCTATGTAATCTCATATCCTTCATGGCTTACATCTATCATAGTAATTATCACATTGGCTTACAATTGCACCATTAAGAGCTTTTTTCCCCCCTAATACAGTAGTCTCTTCTTATCCATGGAGGATACATTCCACGATCCCTAGTGGATGTTTGAAACTTCAGATAGTACTGAACCTCACATATACTACTCTTTTTTTCTACTCATACATACTTATGATAAAGGTTAAGTTACAAATTAGGCAAAGTAAGAGATTAACAATAATAAAATATAATAATTATTTCTATACACTATAATAAGAGTTGCATGAATATGGTCTCTCTCTCTCCCTTACAATACCTTATTGTACAAATTTGTCTTTCTCGTCCTGACTACATACTTATCACAAATCACGGTCATAACTTTTGCACTCGGAGGTGTGACAGCAAAACTAGCATGAATTTCTTAATCTTTCTGCACAATTTCACAAATAGAAGATTTATTCTCACCATAGATCTTAGCAACCTCCCCATATGATTTTTTCTCTTTTCCCTATTATTAATAAGTCTAGAACTTTTATCTTTTCATTTAAAGGAAGCTTTACTTTACTTTGGGCTTCCCTGGTGGCTCAGATGATAAAGAATCAGCCTGCAATATAGGAGACCCAGGTTTGACCCCTGGGTCGGAAAGATTCCCTGGAGAAGGAAAGGGAAACCGACTCCAGTATTCTTGCCTGGAAATTCCCTTGACAGGGGAACCCGGGGGCTACAGTCCATGGCGTCACAAAGAGTCAGACAGTTTATGACTTCTCTTTGGCCTATCCCAATTGCCAGCATCACTACTTTTGTGCTTTGGGGCCAATATTAAGTAAAACAAGATCAAGCTTTTTTTACTTGATCAAATCTTACCCATTTTTCAAAAAGTCTCAGTTCGCTGGAAAAATTAGTAGCATTTCCACATCTATATGAAAAGGAAGGCTCAAAATACAATGTCTGGCCAGCCACATACCAGCATGAGTGAATAACAGAGGGGAATGAGTATTTGAAGGGCAATTACATGTATTTGTTACATAAATTCACTGAAATGTATAATCTGTTCTGTAATTTTATTTTCTGTAAATTTATTTTCTTCCTTTTTTGTCATTAAATTCTGGCCTTGGGTCGTGGCAGAGCTTTGTGTTGGAGGGAGCTTAGGTCTCCAAGTCACCACATGGAGGAAAGCACCTGCTGACCTCATTGTATTATATATGAAAAGGCAAGTAAACATAAGTGCTTGTTATTATGCTAAAATTTTAAGGACTATTTGCCACAGCAGCTATATTTTATTTTCTGATAAAGATAGTGATCAGCTTTAGACTTCCTTGGCAGTACAATGGTTAAGAATCCACCTTCCAATGCAGGGGACATGGATTTGATCCCTGGTTCAGGAAGATTCCACATGCTGCAGAGCAACAAAGCCCATGCACCACAACTGCTGAGCCCATGTGCTACAGCTGCTGAGGCCCACGCACCTAGAGCCTGCGCTATGCAGCAAGAGATGCCATGACAATGAGAAGCCTGTGTGCCGCAGTGAAGACCCAGTGAAATCAAAAATTAATTAGCCAACCTAAATTTAAAAATCATACATTTAGAATAAGTGATTAAGGATATAGGATTGTCTCCAAGTTAATTGCTTTTATAATATGCATATCAGGACGTCAGTCAACTTTACCTAAATTCAAGCTTAGAAGGTTGAAAAGTCACTGATTTTGGTGAAAGCATTCAGATATATTCGTAATCTTTCTCTACAACATGTGGTTGTTTTCATTTTTGAGATCAAACACAGAGTTGAGCCAATCTCAGAAATCAGTTTAAAATTCAAATTTTGTTATTATTAGAAGTTAACTTATCTCTAATGCAATTATGGCTATCATGATTGGCTACACCCAGAAATTTCATTTCTAAAGCTCTTTTTGGAAATTCATTCTTTAGGAATTTATTTAAATCTCCTCCTTTGTTCAACAGTAAACTTTGTTCAACGGTGTGCATGTTTATGCTTGGTCCTCTCTGACTCTTTAAGACCACATCGCCTGTAGCCCACCAGACTCCTATGTCCATGGGATTTCCCAGGCAGAAATACTGGAGTAGATTGCCATTTCCTCCTCTGGGGGATCTACCTGACCCAGGGATCAAACTAACATCTCTTGTATTTCCTACACTGATAGGCGGTTTCTTTACCACTGTGCCCCGAAGTTCAATAGTAAAGATGGTAAAGCATCCGCCTGTAATGCAGGAGACTGGAGTTAAATCCCTGGGTCAGGAAGATCTCCTGGAGAAGGAAATTGCTGTCCACTCCAGCATTCTTGCCTAAAGAATTCCATGGACAGAGGAGCCTGGAGAGCTACAGTCCAGGGGGTCTCAAAGATTTGGACACGACTAAGCAACTAACACTTTCACTTCACTTATTGAGTTGTAATGAAAAGCAAAAAAATGAATTTCATAACATTAAAGTAAAAATCATGAACTATTTAGAATAAGTAATTTATTGGAAAGATCATTTAACTTCAACTGTCAGATATATTTCATATCTATGGAATATCAAATGCAAAAGACCAAAAATAGCTATCAAGATAGTTTTATGAATAAAAGTTTATAAAAATCTATATTCATGTACCACCAATACTCATAAGTTATCTTAATAATACATTGTTCTAGTGAATATTCAAGCCAAATAAAAAGATGTAGGAAAAAAATGTTAGATCATGATGTTCTACTTTTTGTATGAAGAATTTGCACCACAATCCAGTGGATACCTGGTGAATCATTCAATCTTATCTATAAACAAATTTTAAAAGAGTGCCAAGAAAAATAAGAAATCTTATATATGTTTCTTTGACTGAGTCAAAGACCATTTTCCCCCAAATCAAATAGTTGGATTTCTACAGCAGAGTTCAAGGTAGTTTTCAGTGGAGAGGCACCTGGAAAGATTTCACATTTCCCTAAAACTACCCACAATCCATGTTTAGGAAAAGGTCCTGAGAACAGAGTGCCAGAAACTTCTCATTCTACAAACATCTTACTTTTCTCCTAATCGCTTTGTGGTTGAAGCCAGAGTGGCAGTCCTGACGGACACAGGCAGCGCACTAATGTATTAATGTAAGATAGACCAGTGATCCTGTGCTTTACCTCTCTTCTATTGAATTTAAAAGATATAATGCATGTAAATCCCTTAAAACTGTTCTGGCAGAGTAAACATTCAATACTGGAAGAGGCCATATATCATAAAGTTTAAGTGCATGTGCTCTGGAGCCAGACTGCCTGGGTGTGAGTCCCAGTACTACCACATCTTCCCACGTGACTTTGAGCAAGTACCTAACCTCTTTGTGCCTCATGGGTTTTTCTTTTCTTTTCTTTTTTATCTGTGAAGTGAGGATAATAATCAAGCGACTTAGTAGGGTAAGTTGTGAGGATTAAAATACTAAATGCATGCTAAGTGTTTAGAGCAACACCTGTCCCATTATAAGAGCTCAATAAATATTAGCCATTCCTACTTAGTATGTGCACAGTGCTTAATAAATGTCATGTCCTTCCTCCTATCCCAAACAGAAATCATATTAATTATAAATGTAATGCCATCTTCCCTTGGATACTTCACACAGGTCATTTTATAATCAGTTTAAATCATTATTATTTTTAGAAAAGATTTCCTCCATACATTTAAAAGAAACGATTCCTATTTCAGATCTTAAAAAAGATTTAGTTAGATTTACTTTTGAAATGGCATTACATTTTTAAGGCAGATTATTTCTCCTTAAGGATAATGATATAGAGAATTCATTTTGAGCCTAAAGGGTATAAACAAAGACAGTATTCAAGTTTCATAAATTCTTTTAACATGCCAGATGTAAAATCAATTAGCTGTAGGAGAAATATGGCCTCGTATTTTAAGGACTGTAACATTCTAATTGCTTGGTCTGCAGGTTTTTTTTTTTTTTAACAGTAATATAAGGGGATTTGGACTTAAACATTTTTCATTTCTAGAATGTTCCTGGTTGACTTTTGAAAATACCGTAACATAAATGGACCAAAAATCTTCTTTGGAAATTTTAAAACAGAAAAACACATCTGTAATTTCAAAGGACATCTCAGAAAGGTCCTTCACCCTGCAATAAATAAAAGGCCATCAGCAGGATTTATCTATGATACTAAATATTTGTTATGAGTGTTCACAATTGGAAATGCCTATAGTAGAGACACTCAAAAATATATTATTTTAAAAAAATTAGCAGACTATGATTGTTCAGTTAGATTAAATATTGCTCGAGAAAAGAGAAAAATAATACTCCTAAAAATACAGTCATGGCAGTAATGATGATGAGTAATGAGTAATGATGAGATAACAGACAGTAGCTCACTGAGTGGCAAATTAATGCCTTTTGACTGGAAAGGTCAATTGGTTATTCTGGACTTAGTTTCACATACCTAGTCTATGTAAACTTCAGTCTCATTATCAGAAAAATTAAATATAGACAAATTGCTTGACTCAGTGGGTAGCTCACAACCAACATCTATTAGCAAGGACTGTTCTGTTGGGAAGATATGTTAACACTAGCTGTTTGTCAGCTCCTCACTGCCTTTTTCCAAATAAGTGCTTCCTGATTTTTACACAAAACTAAAAGTGCTTTCTACCAAAGACACTCTTAACCATGTCTCTAATCTAGATCAAAAGCATTTATATTTCTTGCTCAAATTTGATATTTTTGTCAATCACTTACCCGAAGACTTTGAAGTCAGATAGGTTTTGAAATTTGAGATTTTCTGTATTGAAGAGATGAAATGTGATTCATATCCAGTCCACATCATAATATCTTTAGCTAAGTGTTAGATATAGCAATTAAAAATGTTAGCATATCTTATATATATATATATATGGATATATATGCATACATATATGCATGTATTTGCACTAACTAAAGTAAATAAATAACATAAAATAACTAAGTTACCAAATAAGCTAACTAAAAATGTTTGTTTACAGAACATTGGAGAGCTCACAATTTATGTTTCATAATATGGTATGTGGATTAATGGCTTTGCCAGTGGTGCAGTGGTAAAGAATCCACCTGCCAGTGCAGGAGATGCAAGAGACATGGGTTCAATCCTGGGTTGGGAAGATCCCCTGGAGAAGAAAATGGCGACCCATTCCAGTATTCTAGCTTGGAAAATTCCATGGACAGAGGAGCCTGATGGGCTACAGTCCATGAAATCGCAAAGAGTTGGTTGGACATGACTGAGCTACTGAGAGCTCATGTAGATTAATAATAATAAAAAAATGAACTAAAAGTTATTACTGATAGTGAGTTACTGAGTTACAGGGCCTCCCTTGTGGCTCAGACGGTAAAGCGTCTGCCTATACTGCGGGAGACCCAGGTTTGAGCCCTGGGTCGGGAAGATCCTCTGGAGAAGGAAATGGCACCCCACTCCAGTACTCTTGCTGGAAAATCCCATGGATGGAGATGGGATTTTCCGGTGGGCTACAGTCCATGGGGTCACAAAGAGTCAGACACAACTGAGCAACTTCACTTCACAGTTACTGAAACACAAATTTTATAAATTACTAACAGAATAATGTGAATGTAGCTTGTATTATAACAAATCCACTGATAATAGTTATAAACTGTGGATAAGATATGCTTTATAAAAATTCTTAAAAAAACACTGGAAATCAACCAGCAGTAAATAGAAACTCGAGGCAATACAGCTCTTGAAAGTAGTGGACCAACTAGGTGAGATGCACAATTATACATTTTTTGGCACCTACAGACTCTTACTAATTCTTATTTGAATATAGAAAGAGTTTAAACAATCAGAGGTGGAACTTGAAGTAGTCATGATGGCTAGAAGATAAAAAGGATGGCCCCAGAAAAAAGCCACAAAGAGGAACATGATCTGCAAAAAAAAAATCTCTTCAAATTCGAAGTTGATATTCCTGAATGATATATACATGAAGTGACACACGAAGCACCAGAAAAATAATAGCTGAAAGTGTGAAAGAGTTGAAAAGAGATTTCAAAAATCTGCTGAAGATACAGAGTTATGATACAATGTTTCATTAAATTAGAGAAGCATGATAAACTCAACTTTACATTGAACTCTGGAGACACATGAGTAAGGAATAAAGTCCAAATTCTAAGAAAAAGTAATCTGGCCTCAAAATAAGGCAAAATTGGAATTTGTTATTGTTGTGCAGTCACTAAGTCATATCTGACTCTGTGACCCCATGGACTATAGCATGCCAGGCTCCTCTATCCTTCACTATTTCACAGAGTTTTCTCACATTCATGTCCATTAAGTCGGTGATACTAACCATCTCATCCTCTGCTGCCCCCGTCTCTTCTTATCTTCAAACTTTCCCAGAATCAGGGTCTTTTCCGATGAGCCATCTCTTCACATCGGGTGGCTAACCTATTGGAGCTTCAGATTCAGCAACAGTCCTTCCAATGAATATACTGGGTTGATTTCCTATAGGACTGAGTAGCTTGAACTCCTTGTAGTCCAAGGGACTCTCAAGAGTCTTCAGCAGCACCACAATTTGAAAGTATCAATTCTTCGGCACTCAGCCTTCTTTTATGGTCCAACTCTCACATCTATATATGATTACTGGAAAAACCATAGCTTTGACTATATGGACCTTTGTCATCAAAGTAATGTCACTGCTTTTTAATACACTGTCTAAGTTTGTCATAGCTTTCCTTCCAAGGAGCAAGCATCTTTTAATTTTATGGCTGTAGTCACCATCTGCAGTGATTTTGGAGCCCAAGAAAATAAAATCTGTTACTGCTTCCACTTTTCCCCCTTCTATTTGCCATGAAGTGATGGGACCAGATGCCATGTTCTTCATTTTTTGAATGTTGAGTTTCAAGCCAGCCTTTTCACTCTCCTTTTTCACCCTCATCAAAAGGCTCTTGAATTTCTCTTCACTTTCTGCCATTAGAGGGGTATCATCTATATGAAAGCGAAACTGTTAGTTGCTTATTTGGGTCCAACTCTTTTCAACCCATGGACTGCAGTCCACCAGGCTCCTCTGTCCACGGGGTTTCCCAGGCAAGCATACTGGAGTGGGTTGCTATTTCCTTCTCCATGGGATCTTCCTGACCCAGAGATCGAATCCAGGTCTCCCACACTGCAGGCAGATTCTTTACCTTAAACCTGAACCACCAGAGATGTCATCTCTGTATATCTGAGGTTATTGATATTGAAATATTTTGAGGATTGAAATAGACTTCTTCTAGGAAAGCCTAAAGGAAGCTTTCATATTATTAAGGTAATCTGCCAGTAATTTAATGACCAATTAGAGTAAAGTTCACTATTTTCCAAAGAAAGATAATAGAATTCATATTTAACATATCATTCACAATGTTCAGTATATATTCAAAAACTAATTTAACATAAAAAGAAACAAGTAAATTTAACCTATAGAATCAATGTGGAACAGAGTAAAAAGTAGAGATTGGAGTAATGATAATAAAGATATTGAAATTATCAGACAAGATAACTAAGATATTGAGATTAGAAGATAAGATTTTATAACTAAGATGAATATACTAAAGAATGAGTAGGAAAAGATGGATATAATGGATGAAGAAATTGAATTTCAGGGCAGATATGGAAGCTGTAAAACAAAATCAAATGAAAATCTTAAAACATAAAAATTTTATATTGCAATTTTTAAATTCATTAGGTGGGATTTATAGCAGATTATATACACACACACAGAGTCAGATACCCAGAAATACAGATGCATAGAGACAATATGAATTAAAACACAAAGAGAATAGAAGACCGAAAAGGAAAGTAGAGCTTTAATGATCTGTGAGATTGAGTCAGGAGACCTAATATGTATGGAAATGGAGTCCAAACTATGGCAATGTCACTTAGAATACACCTGAACAAAAAGGTGCTATTAAAAGGCCAGAGTAATCAATAAAAAGTCTTTCAGGCAATTTATTAAAAAAAAATCTCTTATTGAGTATCTGTTGAGTACCACTGATGCTTTGGAACTGTGGTGTTGGAGAAGACTCCTGAGAGTCCCTTGGACTGCAAGGAGATCCAACCAGTCCATTCTGAAGGAGATCAGCCCTGGGATTTCTTTGGAAGGAATGATGCTGAGGTTGCAACTCCAGTACTTCGGCCACCTCATGCGAAGAGTTGACTCATTGGAAAAGACTCTGTGCTGGGAGGGATTGGGGGCAGGAGAAGGGGAAGACAGAGGATGAGATGGCTGGATGGCATCACTGATTCGATGGATGTGAGTCTGGGTGAACTCTGGCAGATGGTGATGGACAGGGAGGCCTGGCGTGCTGTGATTCATGGGATTGCAAAGAGTCTGACAGGACTGAGCAACTGAACTGAACTGAACTGAGTACCATTACTCTAGACTTTGGAGGCACAGTGATGAACAGGGAAGACAAAGTTTCTGATTTCATGACACTTGCATCTAGCTATAGCAAACAAAGGCTGAACTAATTAATGACCTTTCATTAATTAAAAAAGAGTAGTTTCAGAATGGAGAAGGCAATGGCACCCCATTCCAGTACTCTTGCCTGCAAAATCCCATGGACAGAGGAGCCTGGTGGGCTGCTGTCTATGGGGCTGCACAGAGTCCGACACAACTGAAGCGACTTAGCAGCAGCAGCAGCAGTTTCAGAATATGGTGTAAATGGAGTCAGGTGAGGAGAAACTTTAAAATGAGAAACTAGTGATAGTTACTATAGAAAAATCTTTTCAAGATTACCTTGGAAAGAGAACAAAAACCTGAGGCTGAAGAAAGCTATGAAGCCAGTATAACATTTTCTAAGATTGGAAGGTACTAAAAAATGTGGGTACGCTGATGGGAATGACTCAGTGTAAAGAGAAAGAAGTTGATGGTGTGAAACAAGAAAAAATATGCAGGAACATAGCTGTTGGGAAGTTGAGAGGAGCTGGTATTTCCGAGTGATGTGAAGGTGATTGGCTTGGATCAGAGTCAACACAAATCATCCACTAATAATTATAACAGGTTAGAAGACAGACATTGTGACAAATCTGGGTGAGTTGATGGGCATAGTATGGTTGAAGAAACTAGATGAATTTCATTTATTATTTCTCTTGCTCCTCTGGGTCAGGAATGTAAGTGCTTAGTTTAATTTCATGAGAAATTCATGGTATGCTCCTTAAGTATCAGCCATACTTGTCTTCTGGATTCAGACTCAGGAAGAATAGAAATAAGGAGTCAAATGAGAAAAGAAGTATCAGCTTTATTCTTTCAAACACTAGAAAATATGAGAAATTGTATAGTGTCTACAGTTTGATATTCAGATCTAGAGCTTAGAGAAGCCTGAGACAGAGACAAAGATTTCACAGTTAGTGGTTAAAATTTTGGACTGAGTGATATTATCTAGGGTTCATATAGGGTGAAAAAAAGGTAGAGAACTAAAAATGAAACTCCAAGGAAAGCTTAAAATGCAAAGAGAAACGATGAACTTCCTAAGAAGTAAACAGAATATAGGAAATCAGAATTCAACATACTTGGTATATGGTGTCAAATACCAAAGAAAAATTAACTGAGGTAAGAAAAAAGAAGAATATGGATATAAGAATTTTAGTGAGCTTCATCTAAAGATGAATTCTGATAGACTGCAGACTGAAAGGGAGAGAAGAAAGATAGTAATGCTGAAGTTGGTCTACTATTTCACGAATTTTGGCTGTAGTAGGGAAGAAGAGGAAATAAGAATATCTAGAGATGGTAGACTTTTTATTGCATAGTTTTTATATATGTTTAATGGTAGAAATTTAATTCAGTTTATTTGCCAAGAGCAATAAAATGTAGTAGGGGTGAGTTTGCAGACATAGGAAAGGAAAATCGATGAAACAAGTACCCCAAAGATACAGAGGAATGGTGCCCATAGGAGAAAATGGCACCAAGAGTCTCAGATAGATCGGTGTGTATAGTTTAGTGGGTACTGGTAGAGGAGACAGAGATCTCATCTGAAATTCTCAGTTTTCTTAAGCAAAATTGGAAGTGGTGAGAACAGAACTGATTAATAGAGGGAAAATAGTCAAATGAGATTGTTTTCTTCAGGTGGTCTATCTAAACCTGGCCAAAACCCAGGGTAAACAAAGGAATAAACATATGAATCCAGAAACAAGACACTAAACAAAAACATATCTATCAAAATGGAAGAGGTTTTCCAGAAGAAAATTGTCACTCAACAGCTGAAAATTACTCCCATATCCCTAGTCCCTCCATGAAAAGATCAATGCCTAAAAATCTGTGAGATGAATTTAGATTTTTTTTTAAAGCATATGAAAACTTATGGCTCAGATGGTAAAGAATCTGTCCGCCATGCAAGAGACCTGGGTTCAATCCCTGGATCAGGAAGATCCCCTGTAGAAGGGAATGGCAACCTGCTCCAGTATTCTTGCCTGGAGAATTCCATGAACAAAGGAGCCTGGCGGGCTATTATCCATGGGGTCGCAAAGAGTTGGATATGACTGAGCAACAAACACTTTTAAACACTACAGATCATAAGATTAACCTAGAGCATGTCTAGAGCATTAATCTAATGTCTCATGTCTTGAATAAGATTTTTATAATGAGAGGAAAAAAGTGATGTTTTCCTTTTTGATCACTAAAACATATCACACCAAATTAGCCACAATTTTCTGTATTTTCCTAATAGGATAATGCCATGCACAAAATAGGGCTTCCCTGGAGTGTCTCAGTGGTAAAGAACCCATCTGCCAATGCAGGAGACATAGGTTCCATCGCAGGAAAATCCCCTGGAGAAGAACATGGCAACCCACTCCAGTATTCTTGCCTTGGAAATCCTGTGGATAGAAGAACCTTGTGGGTTACAGTCCATGGGGTCACAAAAGAGTTGGACACAACTTAGTGATGAAATAACAACAATACACAAAATATATGAATTTGATAGAAATTTCATATAATTTGATAGAAACAGACATTTGATAGAAACTTCACTGGGATTCTTGTTGATGGACTAAGGAAAAGTGAAATTGAAAGCTAGACTTATCCAGGAGAATTTGTAACTAACAGGAAAGAATGCCGATTAATAGATTGAAGCTCAGTCAGTTCAGTTCAGTCACTCAGTTGTGTAAGACTCTTTGCAACCCCATGGACTGCAGCATGCGAAGCTTCCGTTTTCATCACCAACTCCGAGAGCTTACTCAAGCTCATGTCCATTGAGTCGGTGATGCCATCCAAGCATCTCATCCTCTGTCATCCCCTTCTCTTCCCCTCTTCAATCTTTCCCAGCATCAGGGTCTTTTCAGTTGAGTCAGTTCTTTGCATCAGGTGGCCAAAGTATTGGAGTTTCAGCTTCAACATCAGTCCTTCCAATGAATATTCAGGACTGATTTCCTTTAGGATTGACTGGTTGGATCTCCTTGCAGTCCAAGGGACTCTCAAGAGTCTTCTCCAACACCACAGTTCAAAAGCATCAATTCTTCAGCGCTCAGCTTTCTTCACAGTCCAACTCTCACATCCATACTTGACTACTGGAAAAACCATAGCCTTGACTAGACAGACCTTGTTTGGCAAAGTAATGTCTCTGCTTTTTAATATGCTGTCTAAAGAGCAAGTGTCTGAATTTCATGGCTGAAGTCACCATCTGCATTTTTTTTTTGGAGCCAAAAAAAATTGTCTGTCACTGTTTCCACTGTTTCCCCATTTATTTGCCATGAAGTGATGAGACCAGATGCCATGATCTTAGTTTTCTGAATATTGAGTTTTAAGCCAACTTTTTCACTTTCCTCTTTCACTTTCATCAAGAGACTCTTTAATTCTTCATCGCTTTCTGCCATAAGGGTGGTGTCATCTGCATAGCTGAGGTTATTACTAGCCAGTAGGAAAGTTTCTAAGCAGAAAGTCAAAGAATACAATTTTCAACTTTACCCATTACAAACATTTTATTGATGACATAGATGCCATAATAAAGGGCATGTTTACAACAAGAAGAGAAAGTTAACAAAAACGTGTGTGTGTGAGTAAGAAAACACAGAAAAGGGGAAAAGGAAGAAGGAGGAATAAGAGGAAGACAGAGATTGAAAAAAGGTATTTAATATATGTACTATCTGTCTGATATCTGATATATATCTGATAATATATACTATCTGACCACTCACTCCAGACTTCAAATCCACAGCCACCAGTCCAGACTGAGTCACAGTACCAACACCCTAACTATTTTCCTGATTCCACTTTCATGGTTACCCAATTTAGAGAAATGTAAAATTGAGAGGTGAACAGTAAAAGTATGGGGGAAGAACTAATGACATTGTGGCATTATTAAATATGGTGGCATTTGGAATGCATTGTTGGTGGAAACTTAAATTGGTCCAGCCACTGTGGAAAACAGTATGCAGATTCCTCAAAAAAATTAAAGAGGACCATATGACCCAGCAATCTCACTCCTGGATATTTATCTGAAGAAAATGAAAACATTAGTTACAAAAGATATTTGCACCTTTTTATCATTATAGGGTTATCTACAATAGCTAAGATATGAAAGCAACCTAAATGTATATCAATAGGTAAATGGATAAAGATGTGATTTATATTATATTATATCTATTTATATTGTGTGTGGGTGCTTAGTCACTCAGTCATGTCTAACTTTTTGCAACCCCATGTACTGTAGTCTGCCAGGCTCCTTTGTCCATGGGAATTCTCCAGGCTAGAATACTGGAGTGGTTTGCCATGACCTCCTCCAGGGGATCTTCCCAACCCACGGATCAAATCCAGGTCTCCCACATTGTAGACAGATTCTTTACCATCTGAACCACCAAGGAAGTCCATATATTATATATATTATATTATATTATATTATATACAGTTCAGTCACTCAGTCATATCCGACTTTTTGCAACCCCATGGACTACAGCACACCAGGCTTCCCTGTCCATCACCAACTCCCGGAGTTTACTCAAACTCATGTCCATTGAGTCAGTGATGCCATCTAACCATCTCATCCTCTGTCATCCCCTTCTCCTCCTGCCTTCAGTCTTTCCCAGCATCAGGGTCTTTTCAAATGAGTCAGTTCTTCACATTAGGCGGCCAAAGTATTGGAGTTTCAGCATCAGTCTTTCCAATAAATATTCAGGACTGATTTCCTTTAGGATGGACTGGTTGGATCTGCATTATATAATATTATATAAAATACACAATAGAGTATTATTCAGCCATAAAAGATGAAATCTTGTCATTTGTGACATCATGGATAGGTTTAAAGGGTACTATGCTAAGTGAAGGAGAAGGCAATGGCACCCCACTCCAGGACTCTTGCCTGGAAAATCCCATGGATGGAGGAGCCTGGTGGGCTGTAGTCCATGGGGTTGCTAAGAGTCGGATACAACTTCCGACTTCCCTTTCACTTTTCACTTTGATGCATTGGAGAAGGAAATGGCAACCCACTCCAGTGTTCTTGCCTGGAGAATCCCAGGGACAGGGGAGCCTGGTGGGCTTCCGTCTATGGGGTTGCACAGAGTTGGACACGACTGAAGTGACTTAGCTGAAGCAGCAGCAGCAGCAGCAGCATGCTAAGTGAGATAAGTCAGACAAAGAAAGACAATTGCTATATGATTTCACATGTATGTAGAATTGGAAAAAAACACAATAATGAACGAACATAAGAACACAGAAACAGACTCACAGATACAGAGAACAAATAGGTGTTTGTCAGAAGGGAGAGGATGGGGAGAGGCAAAGTACAGATGCAGGAAATTAAGAGGTAGAAATTTCCACTTGCAAAATAAATGAGTCACATTGGTATGAAATATACATGGGGAATATAGTCAATAACTATGTAATACTTTTGTATGTTGATATCATAACTAGATTTATCACACTAACTTTGAAATGCACAGAAATATTTAATCACTCTGTTGTGTAACAGGAACTAACATAGTATCGTAAGTTAATTATACTTCGAAACCAAACAAATAAACTCATAGAAAAAGAGATCAGATTTGTGGCTACCAGAGGTGAGAGGTGAGGGGAGGAGAATTAAATAAGGTAATCAAAAGGCACAAACTTTCAGTTATAAAATAAATATGTACTAGGCATATAATGTACCATATGATAAAGTTGTATTATTAGGTGGGGGTTGGTGCAAAATAAATTGCTGTTTTACATTGGTGAAATTTGCCATTTTATATAGGAATACATTCTTAATGAAATGTTGCCATGTTATACATCATTTTAATGCACATTTCTTGCTTTATTTTTTTTGCTAAAGACATTGTTTACTGTTCATTTTATATTTATTTTAGACAATAGAAGTAATGTTAGACAAAAAGCAAATTCGAGGGATTTTTTTAATTTGAATTCAAAATGGGTCGTAAAGCAGCAAAACAACTTGCAATGTCAACAACACATCTGGCCCAGGAATTGTTAACAAACGTACAATTCAGTGGTGGCTCAAAAGTTTTGCAAAGGAGATAGCCTTTAAGATGAGGAACACAGTTCTATTCCCAGATTTTAAAGGAATCTCCACACTGTTCTCCATAGTGGCTGTACAAGTTTGCATGCCCACCTACAGTGTAAGAGGGTTCCCTTTTCTCCACACCCTCTCAGGCATTTGTTGTTTCTCGACTTTTGATGATGGCCATTCTGACCGGCATGAGATGATACCTCATTCTGGTTTTGATTTGCATTTCTCTAATAATGAGTGATGTTGAGCGTGTTTTCATGTGTTTATTAGCCATCTGTATGTCTTCTTTGGAGAAATGTCTGTTTAGTTCTTTTGTCCACTTTTTGTTTGGGTTCTTTGTTTTTTCTGGTATTGAGCTGCATGAGCTGCTTGTATATTTTGGAGATTAATTCTTTGTCACTTGTTTTGTTTGCTATTATTTTCTCCCATTCTGACGTCTGCCTTTTCACCTTGCTTTTAGTTTCCTTCATTGTGCAAAAGCTTTTAAGTTTAATTAGATCCCATTTGGAAATAGAATCACTATATGAGCCAGCAGTCCCACTACTGGGCATACACACTGAGGAAACCAGAATTGAAAGAGACACATGTACCCAGTATTCATTGCAGCACTGTTTACAATAGCCAGGACATGGAAGCAACCTAGATATCCATCAGCAGATGAACTGATAAGAAAGTCAGGGTACATACACCTAATGGAATATTACTCAACTATGAAAAGGAATGCATTTGAGTCAGTTCTAATGAAGTGGATGAAACTGGAGCCTATTGTACAAAGTGGAGTAAGTCAGAAAGAGGGACACAAACACTGTATATTAGTGCATGTACACGGAATTCAGAAAGATGGTAATGACCATCCTATATGCAAGGCAGCAAAAGAGACATGGATATAAAGAACAGGCTTTTGGACTCTGTGGGAGAAGGCAAGGGTGAGATGATTTGAGAGGATAGCATTGAAACATGTATATCTCTGTATGTAAAACAGATGACCAGTGCAAGTTCAATGCAGGAAGCAGGGCACTCAAAGCCAGTGCTCTGGGACAATCCAGAGGGATGAGGTGGTGAGGAAGGTGGGTGGGGTGTTCAGGATAGGGGGACACATTTGTATCATGGCTGATTCACATAAATGTATGGCAAAACCATCACAATATTGTACTTATTCTCCAATTAAAATAAATCAATTTTTTTAAAAAATTGAGCTCATTGTTAACTTCTGATGGCCAACCACTGAAAGTTGACAATGACCAACTGAGAGGATCATCAAAACCAACCCTGTTAGAAGTATACAAGAAGTTGCCGAAGAACTCAACGTTGATCATTCTACAGTCGTTTGGCATTTGAAGCAAATTGGAAACGTGAAAAATCTTTACAACTGGGTGCCCCATGAGCTGACCACAAATCAGAAAAAATAATTATCTTGAAGTGTTGTTGTCTCTTATTCTAGGCAACAACAATGAACCATTTCTTGATTAGATTGTGATGTGGGATGAAAAATGGATTTTATATGACAACCAGAGATGACCAGCTCAGTGGTTGGACTGAGAAGTTCCCAAAGCCAAACTTGCACCAAAAAAGATTCATGGTCACTCTTTGGTAGTCTGCTCTGGTCAGATCCACTACAGTTTTCTGAATCCTAGTGAAACTATTACATCTGAGAAGTATGCTCAGCAAATTGATGAGATTTCCCAAAAACTGTAACACCTACTGCCAGCATTGTTCAACAGAATGGGCCCAGTTCTTCTCCATGGCAATGCCTGACTACAACCAATTACACAACCAAAGATTCAACTTGAATGAGTTGGGCTACAAAGTTTTGCCTCATCTGCCATATTCATCTGAAAGTGAAGTTGAAAGTATTAGCAAGAATACTGGAGTGAGAAATACTTCCCTTATCCAGGGGTTTTGCCCAATCCAGGGATGAAACCCAGGTCTCCCTCATTGCAAGAGGATTCTTTATGGTCTGAGCCAACAGAGAAGCCTTCTCACCAACTGACTGCCACTTCTTCAAGCATCTCAACAACTTTATTCAGGCAAAAATCTTCCACAAGCAGCAGGAGGCAGAAAATACTTTCCAAGAATTCATCAAATCCCAAAGCATGGATCTTTATACTACAGGAATGAACAAACTTATTTCTCATTGGCAAAAATTTGTTGATTGTAATGGCTCCTATTTGATTAATAAAGATGTGTTTGAGCCTAGTTATAATGATTTAAAATTCACGGTCTGAAACCACAATTACTTTTGTACCAAGCTAATACATTTAAAAGTATTACATACTATGAATTACATATTATGTAAAAGTTAAGAGAGTACATAAAAGAGAATAAATCCTAAGTGTTCTTTTCACAAGAAAACTACGTTCTAATTCTTTATTTTTTTCCATATGAAATGATGGATCTCCACTAAGCTTATTGTGATAATCATGTCATGATATATGTCAGTCAAAACATTGTGCTGTACACCTTAAACTTATCCAGTGCTAATGCCCATTATGTCCCAGTAAAATGGAAGGAAAGAAATGCCTAGGTGACTTTTTTTCTTATGAATTTTTGTAATGGATACATGAAAAACTGTTGTAGGAACCAACAGCGATTAGCTTTGAAAAGAGAAGGTGGAAAGGACAAAAGAACTGCCTTCATAAAAGCAGCTGTCTTCATATTTGAATATTTACTGTTTTGAGTGTCATATATTTTTAAAATTTAGTTTAGATAGAAACAATGGCCTACAAAACAATGGTTAATACACCATAAAATAAAGAATTGGACTAAGGATTAGGAAAATGTTTTCTGACTAGAATTGCCAAGGGATGTATTTCAGGGCATGTAGTGAAATTCTAGTTATTAAAGATGTTACAGCTGAAGATGGGAAAACAGCAGGGCTGCATGTATAGGGTAGAAGACAGGGCAAAATGGCTATGAAATTTCTTCCCACCATTTGAATTTTTTATTCTCCAATATAATTTCCCTCTTATTTGGTATTATTGCTCATGTCAGTTTGAAAGTTAATTTGTATTTTTATTTGAAAATAGCTGCAATATCACCATGCACCTCAGAAGAATGTTTCATCACAAGTATGTCATACATTTGAATTAAGGAGTTTTGATGCCTTTAAATTTTTTTTATCATGTAATCATTAAATGCAAATATTCACACACACATACAGATTTAAAGCAATTATTTTAACCTATTTGACATCTGTCTCTGAAAAGACTATCATACTACTGATAAAATCATAAATAACTCTTTGGCCCTGCTTTACTTTGGGAAAATCTTAGAGTATTATCTATATCACCTAGCTTCATTAGTCCAAACTCACCAGAAATGCAGGGACTCAGAGTTCTATTTTTAAAGCTTGTAAATACATGTTGAGAAAAGAATAGAAATGAAGAAATCACTAATTTCTTTTTCAACTTTTTTTTTTTTAATTACTGGTCTGAGGGGGGGAAAAAGTCACTGCTATGCTTGGCATTTCTGCTTACTGATCCTTACTGCTTACTGATAAAAGGAAATGGTGTTGATTTTTTTCCAGACTAAAGAACAGCAAATCCATAGCTGTTTTTCTTCTTCTGCTTACCTCTCTTTTATGACAAGAATGAAGATAATAACCAAAATATATGCAATGCTTAAATGTTGTCAGATATTCGTCATATTTATATTCCTTACAGACTCCACTGTCCATAGTGATTTAATACTACATTAAAGTCAAACCTGCGAGGACATCATAAACAGCTCTTGTTTAAAGGGCATTGTGAAGGAGAGCCTTTAATCTGATTGATGAAATAAATGGAAAGTAATCTATCCTCTATTCAACAGCTTGTTGATGATATGAAAGAATTCCTACTCAAGCAAGCAAAGCTTTAAAGAGAAAGACCTCTTTCATCCTGTCAGCCTCTCATTTTTAGAAAAAAGTTAAGTTTTTCATCATGGTTCAGGGGAGTCCTTGTAAAACGTTCATTGAAAATTTAAGAGCAATTACAGTGTCAGACAGCTAGAAAAATTGCTTTTACTGAGTGAGAGTTCTCTGACAGATGCATTGTGGGAGAATTGATTCTTTCTAAGGGATAAGTGAATTGTCATTGTTAGGCTCTTCTCATGACATCTAGCTAGATGTCATCTGCTTTGTAACAGAAGATTTGAATCAGACAACTGTACTCAACACTAGACAGTGTCTAGATTAGTTCTGCAAAGAAATAAGGCTTTGCTCTGCATGGCATCAACTGAGCTTTTAAAGATTACAGATGAGCAAGGGTTTTTAAAAAAAAGTTAGAAAAATCAAAAACAAAGCTTTATAGCCACTTCAGAAAGCCTGGATGTTTAACCTGTAAGGAAGTCTGTCAAATCCTTGTGGAAACCATATAGAGAAAAGATCAATAGGATACCTACTGGCTCCATTAGCTTGATGTAAAGGGGGAGAGGGAAGCTGCTCTTCCACAAGAGAAACTACATTATTCCAGGGATTATGCGGGATCAGTTCACTTTGCAGAAGAAGAAGAAGAGAAAATGAATGAAGATTCTTGGTGGGCCAGGACTGGAGAGAAAGGGCTTGTCAGGTAATATAATGGGTGATAAGAAAGTGGCTTATTGACTGGGAAGTGTCTTTAATTAGATGTTCATTTGCATAGGAGAAGGTGCCAGTTCTAATCTGGAGTGAGGCTGGAGGAGAGAGACTCAGAAAAATGGCTGTCACTCAATCGGCTGCAAGCTAAATCTAACATAATTAGTGAATTGAGTACTCACTCATTATTTACACTGACTTTTGGAGTGAAGGATTATACTTATTATGCAAAAAATATGCGTTTAAATAAGGAACTCTCTACATGTCCTATATTTTCACTATCTCCTATATATTAACCATTGAATAAGGATAAAAATATTTAGCTATCCATGTACTCATGGATAGAAATATTAAGTATGAATCAGTGTTAAAAAGGAAAAAAAGAAAAAAGTTTAAGTGTTATAGAAAGATTATTTCCAAAGTGAATTAATTTTTTGTTATTTATGATTTACCATCAATGCTACATTTAAATACATTTTAAAATTTATATTTAACAAATATGTTTCACAAAATTAGCTTTTGAATATTTTTGTTAAATCAACGTGGCCAGTATTATTGGGTAGGTAAACCATGGATAGCTTCAATTTGGAGGAGATGATTAGCATTTGCCAAAATATACCTTATTATTCATAAAGTGGTCCAAAAATTCTTAAAAATTTTTGTGTACTTATATTTCTTGTTCCTAGTAACTGTTGTGCACTTATGTCCAATGGCTTTAAAATAACGTTTTTAGAAATTTACCTCAGCTTTAGCAAAACAGTAAGAGATTAACTCTCTCTCACCCATTTATTTTAAAACTGATTTAAATTTTTTTACACTATTAAAACAATAACAGTCTTTAGAAACACAAACTGTCAGTACAATCTTTGCAAGAGAAGCTTTGTCTTTCCAAAACAGTGGCCTGTGTCTGTATTCCTGTTCCAAGCATTCTTGCCATTTATGTTTCCCGGGAGTCCTTTATCAATGTTTATTTGAGTCCTCAAATGAATTGATAATGATTTCAATAGGGCAAACTCACATTCCTCTAGTAGAGTGCAGTTAAAATTAAACAACTCACAAATCTGACTGCTTTCATTTCTGGTATTTTGCTTTTAATATCTCTGCCCATTTGTTTCACTCAGGTTGGCAAAGTGCATTAAGTAGTTTACTAACCACTGAACTATTTCATGTGTCTCTACCCTAAGCAGTGATATTAGTACATTATTCAGTGTATAGCATACGTGGAGAGCAGTATTTATCCAGTCAATGGTGTTAGGATTCAAATTGTGTGGCATGATCAATAGCACAATATACATTAGGTTTAAAAGAACTTACTTGATTGTATAGAATTTTGTGGGTATAAATCTGACCATGAGATAATGCAATTAAGCTGGATGCCACAAACAAACAAAGGTTGCATCTATCAAATATTTAGAAACAAATGGCCAAAAAAAATTTTTTTCAGCTTTCATAGAGAGCATTCCTAAAAGGTGCTTGTGTAACCAGGCAGCTTACAGTTAGCAAACAGCAGAAGTCAACTGAATTTAATATTTTACAGTATATTACAAAAGATAAGCCAATTCAAAAGTGTATAAATAGAAATATACAATTCTTATACATAAAATTTGATTTTAACTTATTAGAAAACATTGTTAGACATTCCCAGTTCCAAAGTAAACCACTCCAAAGGGTAGAGCTATGTTCGGTCATGTAATCTAAGGCTCCTTAACTCAACACTGTGCAATAAGAAACATAGCCACGATGCATTTACTCATGAACAGTAATGCAATTTAAGGTATTCATGACAAAGCAAATGAGTGACTCATGAAATCTATTTTACTGGTAGTCTTAGGAATCCAGAAGAAATATATTATGATTGTGCATTCTGTTAAATAATATCAAGGTATTTTCCAGTAAAAAATCGATTTCACCTCCATTTTACCTGCTGGCTCAGTTTACTGAAAATTATTTCTGACACAAATTGTCAGTAATTAGGGAAAATTATTTCTCCTTTAAGAAGCATTTAGACACACGTAAGTGGCTAGAACACTTGAGCTTTAAACAATTAAAAAAAAATTTTTTACTGACAAAAAATGAACAGAAAATAATTATTTTAATAGGCACATTTAAATTTTGGAAAAACATAAAATTATTTTAAATCTATCACCCTTAATACACAGAAAGAATCAGTAAGTATAAGTTTATGATTTTCTCCCTTGTAAGTCCAATGCCCTTTATTACAATAGTCACCATTGAGGTCAACTGTGTGAAGTCTCACCACTGATATTGACAACCTGCTGTATAATATTGGGAGAAGTCTCTGCTATTTCTGAAATGCATGTCAGAAAAAAATCCCTAACAATTGCTGTGAGATTTTTTATGGTGACTCCATATTTATAAAGAAACAAAATAAACTGTGTAATATTTATGGTGGGAATGAATGGCTTTCCTGTAGCATTCAGCTGCCTTAGCTGAATATGAAATAAGTCATCTGTATCTATGTTTGTGTAACTTTACCATCTGTAGCAAAGTATATTATCTAGTGTCACATTATGAAAGTCTCAGTGGAACAGGCTTTTTTCTTCCCAATAAGTATAGAAGAATTACTTTAATCTTTTTCTTCTATGAGAAAAGATAAATGTTATCTGCTGTATATACCTGATGAAACACTTATCTATTCTCATAATTAATGAATCCATTTTAAGCACATGTTATATTATCCATCTTTTGTGGTTCAAAAATGGATGACAGTGTGATTATGTCTTTGTGAGATAAGTAAATGTGTGTATTCTTAGATCATCTGGCTTTTAAAATACCAGCAAAGTAAAACTGTGGCAAATTAGTTGTTTTTCTTAATCTGCACTTCAAATATGTGGTTCTGTCTATGTTATTGGATGAGGATATATTATATCATAGTTGATAATTTCAGAAAGATCAAATTGCACTGAAGTTGAATATATACTGATGATCTACTATTTTTTAATGTTTACATATTTTGTAAAATGTGTAACATAAAACATTTCTCTGGGCAAGGTTGATATAGATATAAGCAAAAGATATAGTTTAACTATTTACTCATTTGGGAGTAAGTGTTGAGAACAGAAGACACATGGACCTCCTCGGAGTGTCACTATGCTGGTGGTTCTAATGAGCAGTGAATTAGAACAATCAATGTTTCTAACAACCTGACCTTCCACTCTAAGTGTAGCTGAAACTCTACCTTTTGTCAGCACAGCCACAACCTCAGTTCTGAGGAGGCCTGAGGAACATTTAAAATGTGTTTAAAAGAGAAAAATTTTTATTCTTCAACTTAGAAAAAAGTTGTTACCATTTTATGCCTTACCTCACTTAGAAGGGTCTAGGAAACCTGTTTTTTTTTTTTTTTTTTTATTTAAGATAATAAAGCCTTCAAAAGCATTTTTCTAGCCTGCTATCTCCCCAGTCCATTCATTGAAGCATTGTCCTGTCTAAAATCTTGAAAGCTCTTCCCTAAATCCATGGAGAAACTTGGCTTCCGCACCATGTTGCCCTGTGCTTGAAGTTGAAAAAATACTAACTTCTGGAAAGTATCATAAAAATGTTGCAAAATATAATGAGTTGATAGTATAAGAGGTGAAAGCATGTCAAACTAAAAAGTGTACCAAGAACTTGAGATCAAGGTTTGAATAGATTAGGATTAAATACATTTTTAAAAAATACTTTTCCCCTTTCTCTCACATTACTTAGTATGCAATCTGGAGATTTCTAGTTACCTAGTCACACCCAGGATATAATACTTATATCCACTTCAACTGATAGAGCAGTTTTCACACAAACCAGTGGAAAGCAAAGATAGGCCCAGGTTGTCAATTTGTCTTTGATATATTGTGGAAGTTGCAGTGTCTTTTCATCAGAATTTATTTTATGTGGAGGCAGGAGTAAAGAGGACTTAATATGCTTCAAGACTTACTAAATGCCTCAAGTTGCTTATGTTGAATTCACTTACTTAAAAAAACAAACAAACAAACAAAAAAAACACCTAATGTAATGAATGTCTTTCCTTTGAATCCATCAATTAATTGTTTAGCAATATATAGACAGTAGAGTGAGAAATGATTAGAACAAGAGCAGTTTAAACTTTGAGCCTGCTCTACTTGAACAGTTTTGTTATCATCCTCTGTTGTAATGGCATGCTACCATTGGGATTTGCTTTCCCAAAGCGATTAAAGAAATAGAGATATAGAAGGAAGGGAACTGGTTACAGGGGTGATAACAGACTATCTCTATGGGTTATATTTAAAGCTGTGATGGCATTAAATTCTTCCCTTAAAAATACACTATTCTTGTGATATGTCTTCCAGACTTTAAGACTGAAAACAGTGTGTAATACAGAGAATTCCTTATATGATCGTGAATTAATTTTTCCAGTGAAAATTAGTCTTTAATTATAATATAAAGAGTTTAGTGATAGTTTTAAATGATGCATGTTATAATATTAGAGGATGTCAAACATTTTTAAACTTTGGTCAAGAAAAGCTCAGGTTATGCAGCATTCCCAAAGTCATTTGACTTAAGACTTTATTCAAAGAATATTTACTTGGATAATATTTCAATGAAATGATATCCTATCCTATCCTGCTATTACAGCAGTAGAGGATAAGGTCTATATCTTTCAAGAGACACACTGTACATAGAGAAAGCAACTTGGAAAAACTTAAATCACAATATTGTCATGTCTGACCCTTTGTGATCCCATAGACTTTAGCCCACCAGACTCCTCTGTCCATGGGATTTCACAGGCAAGAATACTGGAGGGGGTTGCCATTTCCTCTTGAACATATCTTCCTGACCCAGGCATTGAACCCATGTGTCTTTTATCTCCTACATTGGCAGGTGGCTTCTTCACCACTGAGCCACCTGGAAAGCCCAGATCATAGTATCAGTTCGGTTCAGCTCAGTCGCTCAGTCGTGCCCGACTCTTTGCGACCCTATGAATCGCAGCACACCAGGCCTCCTTGTCCATCACCAACTCCTGGAGTTCACTCAGACTCACGTCCATCGAGTCAGTGATGCCATCCAGCCATCTCATCTTCTGTCGTCCCCTTCTCCTCCTGCCCCCAATCCCTCCCACCATCAGAGTCTTTTCCAATGAGTCAACTGTTCACATGAGGTGGCCAAAGTACTGGAGTTTCAGCTTTAGCATCATTCCTTCCAAAGAAATCCCAGGGCTGATCTCCTTCAGAATGGACTGGTTGGATCTCCTTGAAATCCAAGGGACAATCAAGAGTCTTCTCCAACACCACAGTTCAAAAGCATCAATTCTTCGGTACTCAGCCTTCTTCACAGTCCAACTCTCACATCCATACATGACCATAGGAAAAACCATAGCCTCGACTAGATGGACTTCTCTTGGCAAAGTAATGTCTCTGCTTTTCAATATGCTATCTAGGTTGGTCATAACTTTCCTTCCAAGGAGTAAGCGTCTTTTAATTTCATGGCTGCAGTCACCATCTGTAGTGATTTTGGAGCCCAGAAAAATAAAGTCTGACACCGTTTCCACTGTTTCCCCATCTATTTCCCATGAATTGATGGGACAGGATGCCATGATCTTCGTTATCTATAACAATCTCTGCCAAGATCATAATATAGATGATTCTAAATTTCAGAGAAAATGAAGTTTTCCCAAGGACTTGACCTTGTTAAAGAGGTTAGTTCTGAAAAAAATATGACCAGCAGGGTTGAAATGCATGTATAAATATCAAGAATTCATAGAAATATTCATTTTCTCTCTTCTTGCATTAATCTTCATCATGTACTTGGCAACATAAGTTTTAGAATAATCCCTTTGCTTCCAATCATCCCCTCATCAAAAGCTATACCACCTTTTGATGCATCATACTTAATTTTGAAAATACCACATATTTCAAGACAACATATAAACAAGGACTAAAAGAAGTAGTGAGGATCATAAGATCTCTAAGGAAAACAGAAATCACTACGTCCTAGAATGCTGTGAAAAGGTCCTCAGGAAAAGTGAGACTTGAGTAAAGCCATTATACAAATGTTGAAGTAAAGGAATGCCATGGTCAGAAAAATGCATGAGAAAATCTTTTCCAAAGACTCTAAGTATATATACTATATAAATGATATGACTGCAGATGGTGACTGCAGCCATGAAATTAAAAGATGCTTACTCCTTGGAAGGAAAGTTATGACCAGCCTAGATAGCATATTAAAAAGCAGAGGCGTTACTTTACCAAACAACGTCTATCTAGTCAGGCTATTGTTTTTCCAGAAGACAAGTATGGATGTGAGAGTTGGACTATAAAGAAAGCTGAGCACTTAAAAATTGATGCTTTTGAACTGTGGTGTTGGAGAAGACTCTTGAGAGTCTCTTGGACTGTAAGGACATCCAACCAGTCCATCCTAAAGGAGATCAATCCTGAGTGTTCATTGGAAGGACTGATGTTGAAGCTGAAACTCCAATTCTTTGGACACCTGATTCTAAGAGTTAACTCATTGGAAAAGACCCTGGTGCTGGGAAAGATTGAAGGCAGGAGGAGAAGGAGATGACAGAGGATGGGATGGTTGGATGGCATCACTGACTCGATGGACATGAGTTTGAGTAGACTCTGAGAGTTGGTGATGAACAGGGAGGCCTGGCGTGCTGTGGTCCATGGGGTCGTGAAGAATTGGACACGACTGAGGGGCTGAACTGAACTGAATGTGATCACTGTGTGGTTTTTGGTGTTAATTTTCAATATTTGCTCACTGAAGCACCAATGAAAATCTGGATGAGATGACTATCTCTATGTTGCCCATTATCTGTCCTCTTCTGCATTTAACACTGAGTCTCCTTCCTGTTCTTCTTTTTCAAAGAAGATCATAATAGGTTCTTATTACTCAGATCCTTGTGTTAGAAACAACACACTATGCAAAATATTCTTGTCTCTAAGTCATGTCCAATTCTTTGCAACCCCATTGACTGTAGCACACCAGGCTCCTCTGTCCATGAGGATCCTCCCAGCAAAAATACTAGTTTCGGTTGCCATGCCCTCCAGGTCATCTTCCCGACCCAGGGATCACACCATGGTCTCCCACATTGCAGATGAATTCTTTACCATCTGAGCCACCAGGGAAGCCCCTAAGTCTACAAATGCCTATGCTTGGACTTGAACTATGTTTCTATGGCCTTGCCCATTTCTGTCCCCAGAATTACACAAAAAGTATGACAATTTATGTCTGACCCAATTTATTCAGCAATTTAAAGTTGCTTGGCTCTTCAGAGCAGAGTACTATCTTGACAGAATCCTATTTTAAAGAATTTCCATTAGTCCGTTTATCTTTCATGTAACATTTTCAAATACTACTCACGCTAAACTCTGCCCAGTCATTACACCTCGAGTTTCTGTTAATGAATGAATTCACTTTTACCCATATGTTTTATAATCACAGCATAGCTTTGTAAACTATTGGTAATTCAATTGTCTTTAAATGAACCACGTAAATTAAGGTGGCAAATATTTTCCTGGGATTTAATCAATCTATTAATTAAGACAATAATCTTGGTCTTAAATCTCCTCCCTCTTTTGCTATGCTTTTCATTTTCTGCACACACACACACACACACACAATGCGTGCTATCTAGCTTTCAGCTTTCAGAAACCCTCTGCTTTCCAGAATTAGTCTGACATGAAAACAACCTAAGAGTCATAACCGGTGAAGTGATCCTAATGTATCTAAGAGTTACAAGTGTTGCTCCAAAGTGGTGGGAAAATAGAGGCTGAACTCTGATCCTTATTCTAACGGTATAATGCGGGGCATTGCATCAGATGGTGAAACTCACAACTTGTGTACAAAAGCTACATGGTGGACAGAAGTTTCAAGAGGGACAGAAAGTACGGTAAGCTATGGAAGTGAGAAACAGTGGTGGCAGCTCCGACACCAAGGAAGATGATTTACAATAGGGCTAGTGGCTGTAAGAGCAGCAACTGTTTTTTATTCCAACCAGTGCCAGGCAGCAAATTGCAGACACTCTGACAATGGAAAGTGTTAAAAAGATAAAAGATAGAGCAGCTTGGCACTCAGTAGATAACTGGATGCTGGTGGAGAAGCAGCCAATTGCAACCTGATACATTTCCCATAAAGAGCTTCAGTGTGTCACTCGCAGGCATGCCAATCACTGGAACTCAGAAGCCTTGGAGGTACATGGCAGTGCAATGAGAGACAACCTAGGCCTTAGCAATGCAGGCCTGGATTTGGAAATAGACTCACTTCCTTAGCTAACTTTGTGACTTTGGACCAAACTCTCAAGCATCTGTTTCCACATCTGTAAATTAGGAATACTATAACTTCCTTCCATGTTTGTTATAAATACTCAATGAAACCACCTATGTACAGTACAAAATGAAAAGCACATTGTAAGCACTTGGTAAATAGCATTGTTGTGTTATTTAGTTCTGGGTTCCTGCCATTTACCAGAACTATTGATTTTTATTATGAAAAATACTTTGGGAAATGCAACCGCAAATTACTGTTAATGAATACATTACTTAGCAGTAACGTTGAACATATACAATGGAAACTATTATTTAAGCAAAAACGGCAGAATTTCATTTATTCATTCAGCATCTAGTAGAAGGTATCCAATGTGACTGACTTAGCAAATAACTGAAGGTTACCTTTTAATGCTTGTAATATATTTTGGTCAACTGGAGTGAAAAATCCTTACAAAAATGGACACTTCCCCATTTTCTTAGAAAAAAAAGTTAACATAATGGATTAGAGGTCTGTTTGGGGCAGATAGGATGGTGCTATAAATGGCTACAGTTTACTACCATTCGAGAGATTTTTCTGTCTGACTTCAGGATTTTTTTTCTTTGTCTCTAATCCTAGCTTCTCTTCTATCATCAAGTACTGTTTAGTCTATGCCTCCGAAATGCAACTCAATAAAACTCCAAAGCACACATCCAGCCACCCCCCTGACACAAACACACTAATTCACAATCAGAAAATCATAAATACCAAACTTGTTTACATTTTTGGTAAAACACACACACAAAATGGAGTTTGATGATGAGATGGGAAGACTTAGGAAGCTACACAAGCTTTGGTGTAGAGCCTTAGAATATTTGTTTGACTTTTCAAGAGACATTTTTCTTGTCTGTAGGTTCTTGGCTGCTCCAGGTAGGCCAGATGAATGGCCCCTAGACAAGGGAATTATAATTAGCTACATTTTAGTTTAATAAAAACTTTGCCTTGTCTGAAAAAGATAGTATTATTTGTTCATTAAAGCAAATAGTTTTTTCCTGTTGTATTTGTATATAAGATAAGTAATTTTGCAAACATTTCTATGCAACAGCTTATAGATATGTTTTTCAAAGTGTTTCTGGGGGAAAGCAGTTGGCAGAAATTCACAGCATGTGAAGATCACCCAGATGGTCTGGAAATTTATGCGACTTCACAGCAGGTCAGTTGACTGTGTCAACATCAACTAGAACAAAAGCTAAATCTTAAAAAAAAGAACATCTCTGTCTATAGAGCATACATAGACTATATAATATTCTGCTGAGCTTTTAGAGTTTACATGTGCTGCTTACAAAGTCCCTTGACCTTGGAATTTAGCAGACACTGTGAATACATTTGTATAACATCCACAGTGAATTGTACAAACTGAACCTGTGTGGGTGAAATAGGTAAGTGTCTCCAGCTTTCTCAGACACATTCCTTACATCCTGAGTAATGTAGTACAAATTCATTTCTAAAAACCCATCCAATCACATTATCCCTGCTCTTAAAATCTTACAATGATAAAACATGGTGGAGAAGTTACTTCATTGCTGGACCACAGATTGCCACCTAGATAATCTCTCTCACCACAATCCCCCTGTACCCAGTACTCACAGTATATATGTCAAAACAACATCCTACTCTCCAGCCATATCTAAGTGCTTAGAGTCCCCTGAACACAGGGATAGCATTATGTCTCAATCCTTTTCAGCATGTAGGGTTTTATTGCTAGGATTCTTTTCCTTCTTCAACTTATTTCCTTTCCAAATTCGTTATGCTCTATTTCTGTGACCCAGCCACTTTTACCTATGTTTGCTATTTTCTGGGCTTTCTAAACCATTTCCATACCCATCACTATCATGTTTGTCTTCTTAAGCCCGTATATAACCTGAATCAATAGGTGATGGCCACAAAAAGTGTATGTGGTGAACATGTACAATGTGTGTACACATACATTGTCTACATATGTGTACACACGTTGTGTACATATGTGTGCACACATGTACACACATACACACACAAAGAACTACTTTCTAGCAATCAGAACCCTCCAAAGATAAAATGGGCTCTCATGGGAATCAGTTTGGGCAGGTTTCAAGTATAACTTGACAAGTAAAGAGGACTATACTGGATAATCCTATATCAGGGATATTGTACAAAAAAATTAAATATTTGATGAAATAGAAAACAGAAGAGCTAAATTAGATGACCTCTAAGAGCTCTCCAACCTAGGAAGATCTTGTTTCTCCATAAAAAACTGTACTGGAATACAAGTTATAATAGTGGTTGTAGTGGGAAGAGTAGTCATAGTTTCCTGTCATTGGATATCTTTTGTTTTCCAGGCTCTGTGCTTAGCCTTTTATAATCCTCACAACTAGCCCATAAGTCAGTTTCATTGTTGTGTCTAATACGTACAAGGAGAAACAGAAGTTTAGGGAAATTTTGTAACTTGCCATAGAACACACTGAAAATAAGTCCAGATTTAAACACAGATATGTGTGAAGACAGACCCCACTACTCAATGAAATAGAGCTGAATTAGTAGTCAAAACTGCATCACACAATAATGCAAAGTCAATTCAAAGTCTATGCAAGAGGGAGAGTTCTCAGTTGGCTACAGCTAGAAATGTTTGCCCCTAGTCAAGTTTACACACTAGTCTCGACTCTGCTGCACTTACTAAGGAGAAGAGCAAATAAATGTCCTGTATCACTGACAAGATGCACACGAGTTTGGGTGAACTCCAGGAGTTGGTGATGGACAGGGAGGCTTGGTGTGCTGCAGTCCATGGGATCACAAGGAGTCGGACATGACTGAGCGACTGAACTGAACTGATGTGGATATGAGCAAATTATCCACTTGAGTAAGGTAAGCTCCTTAGAAAGTCCATTAATTAGTTTTGAGTCTTAAAAAGTAATGAATTATTACTAGAATATATAAACAAGGCCAAGTGGACTATAAAATTTAATTTTTCTCCCCAAGAGTTTAACCTCTATTTCAAAGTAATTGATACAATGGAAGAATCTGTGTAATTGCCCTCCTCAAGCCCCATATCTTCGCATATACCCAAATAGGAAACATATTATTAGAATAATCACAGAATAATAATAAAACTGTATCTGTAAGGTAACTTACAAATGCTATTTTATGGACATAAAAACAGAAATATGGAGCAATTATTTAGTTCCTTACTTCATACAAAAAATAACTAGCTTGTTTAGAGCTAATATACAGCTAATAAAAATAGAGAAATAATGCTTTCCATAAGATTTTTTTTAATTAATTAATTTTTTTAAATTGGAGGATAATTGCTTTACAATGTTGTGTTGGTTTCTGCCATACAACAGCACAAATTATGACATGCTTTCTGTGCTAAAAAACGTGTGAAATATTGAAAATAGGATATACTCTCTGCTCTCAGTGAACTGAGAGAAACACATACATATACATACATACTAGCAAAGCAAGAGAAGTGTATATGACAAATGCATTTGGAGTTATTAGCCTAAAGTAAAAGACTCTGGAGAGGATTCTGATCTATATTTGAAGAAAGAAAAAATGTTTGTGTGTGGGAGAAGGCTAATAAAGTTTTCTAAACCAGGGAAATTAAATGACAGAGATTCTAAAATGAGGAAGAAACAGTACAGAATGAGATAAAATTAGTTGCATGATGAAGATGGGTGAAAATTCCTGATCTTTTTCATTTTATTTCCATTCTCATAAAGCCCAGTTCTATCCATCTTATCAGATCAGATCAGATCAGATCAGTCGCTCAGTCGTGTCCGACTCTTTGCGACCCCATGAATCGCAGCACGCCAGGCCTCCCTGTCCATCACCAACTCCCGGAGTTCACTGAGACTCACGTCCATCGAGTCAGTAATGCCATCCAGCCTCTGTTTGTCACTCACAGTCCCAAAAGGCTTTTCGCAGTATTTCTGTATAACTTAATGATGAATACTTACTCTAACAATGAAAATAGAAAAAAGGAAGGCAACGTCATATATTAATATTTTTGTATCTTGAGGCAAAATGGATACAGGTAATTTTAAGGTCTAGAACACTGAAGGAAGTTGATTAATATACAGAAAAATTTTGAAACAATGAGCATAAGATATGCAAAAGTTGCTGCTGCTGCATGAAAAAATTAATACATCCATATTATCTACTTTCTCTACCTGCAAATCAATTTTTTTTTTTTCAAAATTAAAAGCTTCATATTTTTGTATTCTGGAGCAATTCCACTCCATATCCTCCTGGAAGAATGGAAAGTCCCTTTATATCATAAATTTTGGTAGCTCATTCCACCATGACAATAAACTACCTGTGAGATTTTTCTATGTTCAGACTGGTTTAAAGTGGCCACTTTCCAGAAATTCCCTGCCAGAACAAGATTGCCTCACACTCAAGTCAGGACACAGATCTATCAGACCCAAGGTTGCACAAGAGAAATAGTTATCTGGTATCAATCTTGGATGATGAGACTGAGCAGTGTCTTTTAGGTTAGGAGAAGGAAATAGAAAGAGAGGCAAACAAGTGCTTTAACCCCAAATGATGTCCTGAGTCATTCCACATTTGAGGAAGTAGAAGAGTGGATGGTGGGGCACAGAAAAGAAGCCTCCCAAAAGAGGAAAACCTGGAATAAGATAAATTAATGCTGACCTTGAAGGGAAAAGGAAGTCACAGAATAGAAACCCCCAAATGCAGAGACAGGAAGTCCTTCCCAGGTGGTGCTAGAGGTAAAGAACTCAACTCTCAATGCAGGAGACTTAAGAGACATAGGTTCTATCCCTGGGTCAGGAAGTTCCCCTAGAGGAGGGCTGGGCAAACCACTCCAGTATTCTTGTCTGGAGAATCCCATGGACAGAGGAGCCTGGCGGGCTACCATCTGTTGGGTCACAAAGAGTCAGACATGACTGAAACAACTTAACACGACCCTGAAGAGAAAAGGAAGTCACAGAATAGAAGTCCCTGAAAGCAGAGAGAGGAAGTCCTTCCTTAGCTAAGGGGCTCGAGCTTGCTTGCCTTTTGAATATAGACAAGCAGCAGCTTACATTTCCAGATGCAAACCTTGCCAGTCTTACCTCTGTGTTTTTCCTTTCAGCCTTATTGAAGTCCCGTCTGTTCCTAGCATGTGGCCCACTTGTTTGTCTCTGGCCATTTATTTTTTCCCAAGTCTGGAATCCTGGCACCCTAATGCTTGCCCTCTGACTAGTTGAGAGATTCACATGATTCAGTTTAAGCATCAGTTTCATAACAGAGTTTTTTCACACCTGCTCCCACCTTTAAAATCTGGGTTTGATGTTTTACCATGGCACCCTGTCCCTCCTCCTTAAAGGCCCCTTGTTAGGATCATGGAAGTAATTGTCTGTATCCTCTAATAGACTAAGACCCATGATGGTAGAGACCCTTTCCTTTTTGTTCACCTTTTTACCTTTACTGCTTAGCAGAGTACTCAGCATATGGTAACTGTTTAGTAAATATTAAGTCAATGGCTGAGTGAATGAAGAATTTCCCTTGGTCTGTGGAGGCTCTGTTATAAAAATTATAATGATAGTCATAATGATAACCAATACTCACTAAATTCTGTTGTTTACCAGGCTATTGTGTGTTAAGTATATTCATGTATTATCTGATTTATCCTCAAAACCATACATTAAATACCATTATTAGCCCCACCTTTCAAATGAAAAATTGAGATTTAGAGAGTTACAGAAATTTCCAATGTAAAACAGCTGACAAACTTGGAAACTAATATTTTGCTTGAGTTCTGTTTAATTTCAGAAACTGATTCCAACCTTAACTTAACACTGTTTCTAACAATGTCTTTATATTTTTAGAATACACTGATAAAATCAAACAATTATTTATTGAGAATTTACTACATGTCATTCCAGTTTGCTTTCCTTGGTTCACCATTATAAAATTAGGAACTGTTACCATAAACCCAGAGATCATCAGAGTGAGGATAAAAAAAAACTCACTAGGCAGATAAAGTATAAACTCTTTTTTTAAAGTATAGTTCCATTGATATATATTTCTGTCTTTGTGCCAGTACCATACTGTCTTGATGACTGCGAGACAGAAGAAGAGACACAGATGTATAAAACAAGTCTTTTGGACTCTGTGGGAGAGGGAGAGGGTGGGATGATTTGGGAGAATGGCATTGAAACATGTATAATAACATATATGAAATGAATCGCCAGTCCAGGTTCGATGCAGGATACAGGATGCTTAGGGCTGGTGCACTGGAATGACCCAGAGGGATGGTATGGGGAGGGTGGTGGGAGGGGGGTTCAGGATGGGGAACACGCATACACCCGTGGCAGATTCATGTTGATGTATGACAAAACCAATACAATATTGTAAAGTAATTAGCCTCCAATTAAAATAAATAAATTTATATTAAAAAATAAAGTATAGTTGATTTACAATGTTGTATTAGTTTCAGTTGTACAGCAAAATGCCTCAGTTACACATGTAAATTATTTCAGCTACTTTTCACTATAGGTGATTACAAGATATTAAATATAGTTCCCTGTGTGATACAGTACATCCTTTTTGTTTATCTATTTTATATATAGTAGTGTGTATTATAGTATTCACTTGTATTCACTAAAATTTAATTCAAGATTAAATGTACAAATTGCCCTTTTTTTAATTTACTAATGACACTGTGAGTCCATTGTTGGCTAAGTCCTGAGCAGCACGCATGGGCTGTGTGTAAACAGGGTTATTAAAATACTGGAGTTACAGCCAAATTTGGTCCAAAAGAGAACTCTATAAGGCATACATAACCATTCTTCCTGGTATTTGAAAGGTGGCCTGAGAACAGGTGGTGGATCTCAGCACAAGCGCCCCAACTCGCTTAGGCTTGGTCTTTCAACCTTGCCATCTGAGGGGAAGTGCAGTTTAATGGCTCATCTACCACCTGTTGCCCTCACAATACGTGATAGCAAGAGCCTTACAGACTCTGATTACTAACTCTCTTTAGGAGGAAGTATTGCAAACAGAACTTTTCTGTTGTCTCTATAAAGAGATCTGTCCTGTTGATTCTGATAGAAACATATAGAAGGGCTTGGGTACAAGGATTTCGAAGAAACAGAATCTTCAGGGCTGAATGAAATAGGTAGGGGATGAAGAAGAGCAACAGGGGAAAGAAATCTCAGAAAGCAAATTTCCTTATATCAGTGTAGAGTTTTAGGCACCCAGGGTGTTAAATGGCTGTGCTGTCATAGCTTTCAGCCAGAAGTAGCTCTTGAAAACTTGAAATACGGTTTGTTTGAATCGAGATGCATTTTAAGTGTCAAACACACACTAGGTTCTGAAGACAATATGAAAAAGAGTGTAAAGTTTTCATGAATAATTTTAAGTTGATTACATGTTGAAATATTTTCAGTGTAGTGGATTAAATAAATATATTATTAAAATTAGCTTCACATGTTTCTTTTTAACTTTTTATGTGACTACTATGAATTTTAAATTTACATATATGGGCTTCATTAGTGGCTTACTTTATATGCCTCTTAGCACTGGTTTATAGGATGGTTACATGGATTGCTTCTATTGAATCTTACTTTATCAGGATCTTTAATCCTCTTTAAACTCTAAGTTTTTGATTTAAAGAGTCTTTACTCTTTAAATGAATTGAAAATACTGTTGTTACCAATCGTCAAGAAAATTTTGTTTTTTTATACTTCAAAATGTTACATAAAATGTTCTTCTTATACTTCAATATTTTCTACCCAATTCAACTCTTTAAATGTTAATAGCTATCGTGAACTAAAAAGTGAACATTTGATAACATCCGGTGTGAACAAGCTGGAGAAATAATGACGGCCCTTAATACCAGCCCGGTTCGTGGATCACAACCTTATCGTGGTGAAGGGGCTTGTGTGACTCAATAAAGTTATAAGCCATGCTGTGCAGGGCCACTCAAGATAGACGGTCATGGTGGAGAGCTCTGACAAAACATGGTCCACTGGAGGAGGAAATGGCAAACCACTCCAGTATTCTTACCTTGAGAACCCCATGAGCAGAAACAAAAGGCAAAAAGATATGACAACGGAATATAAGCCCCCCAGGTCAGAAGGTGTACAATATGCCACTGGGGAGGAGCAGAGAAATAGCAGCAGAAAGAATGAAGAGACTGGGCCAAAGTGGTAATGATGCTCAGTTGTGGACATGTCTGGTGGTAGAAGTAAATTCCAGTGCTGGTAAGAGCAATATTTCATAGGAACCTAGAATAGGATATCATGAATTAAGGTAAATTGGAAGTGGTCAAACAGGAGCTGGCAAGAGCAAATATCAACATCTTAGGAATCAGTGAACTAAAATGGACAGGAATGGGCAAATTTAAATCAGATGACCATTATATCTCTACTCTGGGCAAGAATCCCTTAGAAGAAATGGAATAGTCCTCATAGTCAACAAAAGAGCCTGAATTGCAGCACTTGGGTGAAATCTCAAAAAAGACAGAATCATTTTGGTTCGTTTCCAAGGCAAACCATTCAACATCACAGTAATTCAAATCTATGCCCCAACCACTAATGCCAAAGAAGATGAAGTTGAATGGTTCTATGAAGACTTATAAGATCTTCTAAGAAAGATGTCCTTTTCATCACGTGGACCTGGAACACAAAAGTAGAAACTCAGGAGATATCCCGCTTAACAGGCAAGTTTGGCCTTGGAGTACAAAATGAAGCATGGTGAAGGCTAACAGATTTTTGCCAAGAGAAAGTACTAGACATAGCAAAATCCTCTTCCAACAACATAAGAGATGGCTTTACACATGTACATCACTAGATGATCAACACAAGAGACGATTCTACACAACGACATCAGATTGATTATATTCCAAAATCAGATTGACTACATACTTTGTAGTCAAAGATGGAGAAGCCCTATACAGTCAGCAAAAACAGGACCTAGAGCTGACTGTAGTTTAGATCATAAGTTCCTTATTGAAAAATTCAGGCTTAAATTGAAGAAAGTAGAGATCACCAGGCCATTCAGGTATGACCTAACTCAACTCCCTTATGAATATACAGTAAAGGTGACAAATAGATTCAAAGGATTAGATCTGGTAAACAGAGTGCCTGAAGAACTATAGACAGAGGTTTGTAACATTACAGGAGGTGGTGATCAAAACCAAACCATAGAAAAAAAATGCAAGAAGGCAATTGGTTGTCTGAGGAGGCTTTACAAATAGCTAAGAAAAAAAGAGAAGTGAAAGGCAAAGGAGAAAAGGCAAGATATACCTAACTGAAGGCAGAGTTTCAGAGAATAGCAAGGAGAGATAAGAAAGACTTAAGTAAACAATGCAAAAAAAAACCCAGAAAAATAATAGAATAAGAAAGACTTGAGATCTCTTTAAGAAAATTGGAGATATCAAGGGAACATTTCATGAAAGAATGGGCACAGTTAAGGACAGAAATGGAAAGTACCTAACAGAAGCAGAAGAGGTTAAGAAGAGGTGGCAAGATTACACAGAACTATGCAAAACAGGTCTTAATGACCTAGATAACCATGATGGTATTGTCGCCCACCTAGAGCCAGACATACTAGAGTGTGAAGTCAAGGGAACCCTAGGAAACATTACTATGAACAAAGCTAGTGGAGGCAATGGAATTCCAGCTAATCTATTTCAAATCCTAAAAGATGATGCTGTTAAAGTGCTGCACTCAATATACCAACAAATTTGGAAAACTCAGCAGTGACCACAGGACTAAAAAAGATCAGTTTTCATTCCAATCCCAAAGAAGGGCAATGCCAAAGAAAGCTTAAACTACCCTACAGTTGTGCTCATTTTACATGCTAGCAAGGTAATGTTCAAAACCCTTCAAGCTAGGCTTCAGCAGTACATGAATGGAGAAATTCCAGATGTACAAGTTGGATTTAGGAAAGGCAGAAGAACCAGATATCAAACTATCAACATTCATTGGATCATAAAGAAAACAAGAGAATTCCAGAAAAACATATACTTCTGCTTGATTGACTATGCTAAAGCCTTTGACTGTGTGGATCACAACAAACTATGGAAAATTCTTAAAGAGATGGGAATACCAAACCACCTTATCTATCTCCTAAAAAATCTTTATGCAGGTTAAGAAGCAAAAATTAGAATCAGACATGAAACAATGGACTAGTTCAAAATTGAGAAAGAAATACATCAAGGCTAAATATTGTTACCCTGTTTATTTAACTTACATGCAGAGAACATCCTGCAAAATGCCAGGCTGGATAAATCACAAGCTGGAATCAAAATTTCTAGGAGAAATATCAACAACCTCAGATATGCAGATGATACCGCTCTAATGGCAGAAATCAGGAAGGCCGAGGCCAAGATGGCGGCGCTGGCGGCTCCCCGCCTGCTCCACCCGATCCTTGCTGTGCGCTCTGGCGTGGGTGCCGCTATAGAAAAAAAAAAAAAAAAGAAATCAAAGAGGACCTAAACAGCCTCTTGATGAAGGTGAAAGAGGAGAGTGAAAAAGTTGGCTAGAAACTCAACTTTCAAAAAACTAAGATCATCACATCTGGTCCCATCACTTCATGGCAAATAAAAGGGGAAAATGTGGAAGCAGTGACAAATTTTATTTTCTAGGGCTCCAAAATCACTACAGACCATGATTGCAGCTTTGAAATGAAAAGACACTTGCTCCTTGGAAGGAAAGCAATGACAAACCTAGACAAGGTATTAAAAAGTAGAAATATCACTTTGCTGACAAAAGTCTGTATAATCAGAGCTTGGGGTTTTCCAGTAGTCATGTATGGATGTGGGAGGTGGACTACAAAGAAGGCTGTGTTGATGAACTGATGCTTTTGAATTGTGGTCCTGGAGAAGCCTCTTGAGAGTCTCTTGGACAGCAAGGGGATCAAAACAGTCAATTTTAAAGGAAATCAGGCCTGAATGTACATTGGAAGGACTAATGCTGAACCTGAAGCTACAATACTTTGGCCACTTGGTGTGAAGAACTGACTCATTGGAAAAGACCCTGATGCTGGGAAAGATTGAGGGAAGAGGGAGAAGGGGGCAACAGAAGATGAGATAGTTGGATGGCATCACTGACTCAATGGACATGAGTTTGATCAAACTCCAGGAAATAGTGAAGAACAGGAAAGCCTGGTATGCACAGTCCATGGGGTTGAGGTTAGAAAATAGCTGTACGTAACTTAGTGACTGAACAAAAACAATACCAGCAGCTATTTGTTTTCTGTGAAAAGAATGACCTGAAGTGGAACCAAGATGGAGGTGAAAACACAGAAATTTATGAAATCAAATATTGATCCCTTGTGGTTGCTTACTTTATCATAAGGCATATTTTACCTGAGAACGTATATATTGTTAATGTAACTCAATAGGATATAGAGGGATTTTTTAATATTTGTGTATGATGTATGTTTAGCTTGAAAATATTTACATGGACCACATATTTTTAAGACTTTTAAAATTGAAATTATACTCATAGTTTTTGTACTTTCCTGGTGGCTCAGATGATAAAGAATCTGCCTGTAATGCAGGAGACCCAGGCTCAAACCTTGGGTCAAGAAGATCTCCTAAAAAAGGGAATGGCTACCCACTCCAGTATTCTTGCCTGGAGAATTCCATTGAGAAAGGAACCTGGTGAGCTACAGGTCATGGGGTCTCAAGGAGTCAGACACAACTGAGTGACTTTCATGTTCTTTCGTGTACTTTTTCTGGCTTCCCTGGTGACTCAGATGGTAAAGAATCTGACTGCAGTGCAGGAGATGCAGGTTCAGTCCCCAGGATTGGAAGATCCCCAGGAGGAGGAAATGGCAACCCACTCCAGTATTGCCTGGAGAATTCCATGCACAAAGTAGCCTGGCAGACTTCAGTCCATAGGGTTCCAAAGAGTCAGATAGGAGTGAGTGACTGACACTTTCACTTTCATAGCTTTTAAGGATATTGATTTCTTTTTTTAACTTTTTACATCAGTCTGGGGCTCTTTGGAAATAGAATTTTCCCTGGATGGTTTAAATAAAGAGATTGAATAAAGGGCAAGTTTAAGAACAAAATAAGGAACAAACACTCAAGGCAGCAAGACATGATTACCACTTCCAGAGCTGATGGAATATGATCGTCAAATAGTTTTGCCAGAGATAAAAAAAATGCCTGAGCTAAGGAGGAGTGTGTCTTCAGAGCTACCTGTAGCTCAAAATGCAGGGCCAAGTAGGAAAATAGATGAGAAATATCTTGAATTCTCTCTCACCTTCCAACCAACACTATTGGAAGAATCCAGGTGGAAGCCCACCACCTTCCTGCACAAGCATCCAGAGAAGAGTGGAGAACAAAAAGCATACAGGAATAAAGTAGAGGATAAATAGCACATTTATGAATCATTTGTTATTCAAATTATTTTGTCTAAGAACTAGAGCACTGTGAATAGGCATAGTGGCCATCGGGAAAAATAAAGTGGTGTGATCAATATTAACCGAAAGGTCATTAATTAAATAAGAGATTCTACATAATATTGAAGAACATGAATATGGAATAAGTTATGCAGTGGTAATGGAAATCCAAGAGAGTCATAATGCTATAGAAAGATAAATAGATGTTGGAGGTAGAAAGGTTGTAGCACTGAAGTTTCTCTTTTGATTAATTTATGAATATAAATTATAGCATATTGTAATTAATAAGAATTAAATTAGACAATGAAGTCTCAACTATACATTTTGAAAATGGGAAATGTATAATTTGGAAGAAACTGCCAAAAGATTAGAATTTAATAATTAGAGAATACTCTTTTCAAATTCAAACATCTATTTTGATCATATTAGTGATTTGGAGTTCATTAGAACTCTGGAGAAAATTTTAAGCCTCAAGTATAAATAGCATGGGGATTCCCTGGTGGTTCAGTTGGTAAAGAATCAGCAATCAGAGCATAAAAAGAAATAAAAGGAATCCAAATTGGAAAAGAAGAAGTAAAACTCTCACTATTTGCAGATGACATGATCCTTTACATAGAAAACCCTAAAGACTCCACCAGAAAATTACTAGAACTAATCAATGACTATAGTAAAGTTGCAGGATATAAAATCAACACACAGAAATCCCTTGCATTCCTATACACTAATAATGAGAAAACAGAAAGAGAAATTAAGGAAACAATTCCATTCACCATTGCAACAAAAAGAATAAAATACTTAGGAATATATCTACCTAAAGAAACTAAAGACCTATATATAGAAAACTATAAAACACTGGTGAAAGAAATCAAAGAGGACACTAATAGATGGAGAAATATACCATGTTCATGGATTGGAAGAATCAATATAGTGAAAATGAGTATACTACCCAAAGCAATTTATAGATTCAATGCAATCCCTATCAAGCTACCAACAGTATTCTTCACAGAGCTAGAACAAATAATTTCACAATTTGTATGGAAATGCAAAAAACCTCGAATAGCCAAAGCGATCTTGAGAAAGAAGAATGGAACTGGAGGAATCAACCTACCTGACTTCAGGCTCTACTACAAAGCCACAGTTATCAAGACAGTATGGTACTGGCACAAAGACAGAAATATTGATCAATGGAACAAAATAGAATGGAATAAAAGCCCAGAGATAAATCCATGCACATATGGACACCTTATCTTTGACAAAGGAGGCAAGAATATACAGTGGATTAAAGACAATCTCTTTAACAAGTGGTGCTGGGAAATCTGGTCAACCACTTGTAAAAGAATGAAACTAGAACACTTTCTAACACCATACACAAAAATAAACTCAAAATGGATTAAAGATCTAAACATAAGACCAGAAACTATAAAACTCCTAGAGGAGAACATAGGCAAAACACTCTCTGCCATACATCACAGCAGGATCCTCTATGACCCACCTCCCAGAATATTGGAAATAAAAGCAAAAATAAACAAATGGGACCTAATTAACCTTCAAAGCTTCTGCACATCAAAGGAAACTATTAGCAAGGTGAAAAGACAGCCTTCAGAATGGGAGAAAATAATAGCAAATGAAGCAACCGACAAACAACTAATCTCAAAAATATACAAGCAACTCCTACAGCTCAATTCCAGAAAAATAAATGGCCCAATCAAAAAATGGGCCAAAGAACTAAATAGGCATTTCTCCAAAGAAGACATACAGATGGCTAACAAACACATGAAAAGATGCTCAACATCACTCATTATCAGAGAAATGCAAATCAAAACCACTATGAGGTACCATTTCACACCAGTCAGAATGGCTGCGATCCAAAAGTCTACAAATAAGAAATGCTGGAGAGGGTTTGGAGAAAAGGGAACCCTCTTACACTGTTGGTGGGAATGCAAACTAGTACAGCCACTATGGAGAACAGTGTGGAGATTCCTTAAAAAACTGGAAATAGAACTGCCTTATGATCCAGCAATCCCACTGCTGGGCATACACACTGAGGAAACCAGAAGGGAAAGAGACATGTGTACCCCAATGTTCATCGCAGCACTGTTTATAATAGCCAGGACATGGAAGCAACCTAGATGTCCATCAGCAGATGAATGGATAAGAAAGCAGTGGTACATATACACAATGGAGTATTACTCAGCCATTAAAAAGAAAACATTTGAATCAGTTCTAATGAGGTGGATGAAACTGGAGCCTATTATACAGAGTGAAGTAAGCCAGAAGGAAAAACACCAATACAGTATACTAATGCATATGTATGGAAGTTAGAAAGATGGTAACAATAACCCTGTGTACGAGACAGCAAAAGAGACACTGATGTATAGAACAGTCTTATGGACTCTATGGCAGAGGGAAAGGGTGGGAAGATTTGGGAGAATGGCATTGAAACATGTGGGATGTCATGTATGAAACGAGATGCCAGTCCAGGTTCGATGCACGATACTGGATGCTTGGGGCTAGTGCACTGGGACGACCCAGAGGGATGGTATGGGGAGGGAGGAGGGAGGAGGGTTCAGGATGGGGAACACATGTATACCTGTGGTGGATTCATTTTGATATTTGGCAAAACTAATACAATTATGTAAAGTTTAAAAATAAAATAAAATTAAAAATAAATAAATAATAAAGATATTAACCCATTTAAAAAAAAAAAAAAGAATCTGCCTGCAGTGAAGGAGACCCAGGTTTGATCCCTGGGTCAGGAAGATCCCCTGGAGAAGGACATGGCCACTCACTCCAGTATTCTTGCCTGGAGAATCCCATGGACAGAGGAGTCTGGCGAGCTATAGTCCATGGGGTCGCAAAGAGTCAGACACAACTGAGTGACTAACACTACTACTACTATAAATAGCATAGATAATTCAATACTTCATCACATACCAGTACTGTGTGTAATCTGATTTTATAGACAAATGAATTTTAACAGCAGAAACATATCCATGATATTATGCTTAATGCTGGTGTGTTAACACTGATCATGCTGTAAAGAAACCGACCCAAACTTGAGAATGGCCATTGCTCCTCATCCCCTGAAATAAATCAAAGTGCCCCACTCCAGAGAGCCTATCCTAACTGTGCTCTCCTCCCTAGCTCATCTGGAGTGAGAGCAGCATCTTAGGATACTGTGTGCCACAGACTGGTGAACTAAAATGAAGACTTAGAAAAGTAGATAAATAACATATTGTTTCTGTTAGTGTTTGGCTGAGATTTTTGTTATCAGTTGTAGTTGCTGACCCAGAAACAGCAATGCTATAATCTACATTATTGAAGAAAAGAACATACATACTGCTTTTAAAATTTTTTATTGGAGTATAATTGCTTTATATTGTTGTGTTATTTTCTGCCGTACAGGAAAGAGAATCAGCCATACATATATATCAGTTCAGCAGTTCAGTCGCTCAGTCATGTCCGACTCTTTGCCACCCCATGAATCGCAGCACGCCAGGCCTTCCTGTCCATCACCAACTCCTGGAGTTCACTCAGACTCACGTCCATGGAGTATTGATGCCATCCAGCCATCTCATCCTCTATCTTCCCCTTCTCCTCCTGCCCCCAATCCCTCCCAGCATCAGAGTCTTTTCCAATGAGTCAACTCTTCACATGAGGTGGCCAAAGTACTGGAGTTTCAGCTTTAGCATCATTCCTTCCAAAGAAATCCCAGGGCTGATCTCCTTCAGAATGGACTGGTTGGATCTCCTTGCAGTCCAAGGGACTCTCAAGAGTCTTCTCCAACACCACAGCTCAAAAGCATCAATTTTTCGGCACTCAGCCTTCTTCACAGTCCAACTCTCACATCCATACATGACCACAGGAAAAACCATAGCCTTGACTAGATGGACCTTTCTTGGCAAAGTAATGTCTCTGCTTTTGAATATGCTACCTAGGTTGGTCATAACTTTCCTTCCAAGGAGTAAGCGTCTTTTAATTTCATGGCTGCAGTCACCATCTGTAGTGATTTTGGAGCCCAGAAAAATAAAGTCTGACACTGTTTCCCCAGCTATTTCCCATGAAGTGATGGGACCAGATGCCATGATCTTCGTTTTCTGAATGTTGAGCTTTAAGCCAACTTTTTCACTCTCCACTTTCACTTTCATCAAGAGGCTTTTTAGTTTCTCTTCACTTTCAGCCATACATATGTCCCCTCTTTTGGATTTCTTTCCCATTTAGGTCACCACAGAGCATTGGGTAGAGTTTCCTGTGCAGTAGATTAGTTCTCATTAGTTATCTATTCTATGCATGGTAGTGTATATATGTCAGTCTCCCAATTCCTCCCACTTCCACCTTTCCCCAACTTAGTGTCCATACATTTATTCTCTACATCTGTGTTTATTTCTGCTTTGCAAATATATTCACCTGTACCATTTCCTAGGTTCCACATATATGCATTAATATGCAATATTTGTTTTACTCTTTCTATCATACTTCACTCTGTATGAAATCTCTAGGTCCATCCACATCTCTGCAAATGGCACAGTTTTGTTCCTTTCTAATGCACATATATGCAATGGAATATTACCCAGCTATACATACTATTTTGATACTAGGCAAAAGCAAGGTAGCTAACAGTCTGTTTTGAAAAGTCTAATCCTTGTTCTTATTCTGGTAGAAGGTCCCAGTTATACTTGTTGGCTAGGCCACCATTTTCATCAAGGTTTCTTTCAAATACCCGAAAAAGTGCTCCATTGGATCCCAATGTCTCATTCCATTAAGCATGGGGAGGTTATTTAAACACTGACAATTTTAGTACATGTACCAGCAATACCTTATCACCTATAAAAACCCCCAGAAATGCTATATGAAATATTTGGTCTAAGAAACATTACAGATTTTTCATGCAACTACCATCTTTGAAATGTAACCCTGAATGAGACAACTGACCCACTGAATGAAGTTATTTAGTATAAAAGTTCTTTCCATTTCTGATAACTTTAAATTAATTACTTCTTATTTATAGGCATATAACTTAGATGCAATTTTCGATGTAATGCTCGCCAAACCTTTCCTAAGTGTAAAAAGTTCTAGAAATAGATAGTTCCCCTTTTCAAAATAAATTTTATAACACTAAGTTAAGCATTTCAAAATTTTTATTCAGTAAGTCTACAGTGATGTCCAAGACTTCATATTTCCAAGAAACTCATTTGCCCCCAAACCGTGATCAGGTAAATATGGGGAAAAAATACAGTCTAAAAACAATTGGCAATATTTGAATTATATTATTTTAAATATGTACTCTGAAACCCTTAATTTCACTATTTGTTAAATTCAGTGAATGTCTTTCTTAAATAAAATTTGTGATATGTTTACTACATACACCAGGGAATAATTGTATGTCAAACACTTTCCATTTTCAAAATAAGATTGCATATATGTACTTTCAGTTCAGTTCAGTTCAATTGCTCAGTCGTGTCCGACTCTTTGCCACCCCATGAATCACAGCACGCCAGGCCTCCCTGTCCATCACTGACTCCCGGAGTTCACCCAGACTTTCAGTTAGCCAAAATTACTTATCTACCATTTTTGTGTTTATAAACAACCATTTTTAGAAACGAATTTTAAATGTTTTTCTTGCATTTTACGAAAAAACCTCCATCCAGGTATATAGATCATTCAGAGCAGTCACCATTTATGGAATATGTGCTATGTGCTAAGTCACTTCACTTCAGTTCAGATCAGTCACTCAGTCGTGTTCGACTCTTTGTGAACCCATGAATCACAGCATGCCAGGCCTCCCTGTCCATCCCCAACTCCCAGTGTTCACTCAGACTCACGTCCATCGAGCCAGTGATGCCATCCAGCCATCTCATCCTCTGTCGTCCCCTTCTCCTCCTGCCCCCAATCCCTCCCACCATCAGAGTCTTTTCCAATGAGTCAACTCTTCGCATGAGGTGGCCAAAGTACTGGAGTTTCAGCTTTAGCATCATTCCTTCCAAAGAAATCCCAGGGCTGATCTCCTTCAGAATGGACTGGTTGGATCTCCTTGCAGGCCAAGGGACTCTCAAGAGTCTTCTCCAACACCACAGTTCAAAAGCATCCATTTTTCGGCACTCAGCCTTCTTCACAGTCCAACTCTCACATCCATACATGACCACAGGAAAAACCATAGCCTTGACTAGATGGACCTTTCTTGGCAAAGTAATGTCTCTGCTTTTCAATATGATGTCTAGGTTGGTCATAACTTTCCTTCCAAGGAGTAAGCATCTTTTAATTTCATGGCTGTAGTCACCATCTGTAGTGATTTTGGAGCCCCCAAAAATAAAGTCTGACACTGTTTCCACTGTTTCCCCATCTATTTCCCATGAAGTGATGGGACCAGATGCCATGATCTTCGTTTTCTGAATGTTGAGCTTTAAGCCAACTTTTTCACTCTCCACTTTCACTTTCATCAAGAGGCTTTTTAGTTCCTCTTCACTTTCTGCCATAAGGGTGGTGTCATCTGCATATCTGAGGTTATTGATATTTCTCCTGGCAATCTTGATTCCGGCTTGTGCTTCTTCCAGTCCAGCATTTCTCATGATGTACTTACTCTGCATATAAGTTAAATAAGCAGGGTGACAATATACAGCCTTGACATACTCCTTTTCCTATATGGAACCAGTCTGTTGTTCCATGTCCAGTTCCAACCGTTGCTTCCTGACCTGCATACAGATTTCTCAAGAGGCAGGTCAGGTGGTCTGGTATTCCCATTTCTTTCATAATTTTCCACAGTTTATTGTGATCCACACAGTCAAAGGCTTTGGCATAGTCAATAAAGCAGAAATAGATGTTGTCCTGGAACTCTCTTGCTTTTTCCATGATCCAGCAGATATTGGCAATTTGATCTCTGGTTCCTCTGCCTTTTCTAAAACCAGCTTGAACATCGGGAAGTTCATGGTTCATGTATTGCTGAAGCCTGGCTTGGGGAATTTTGAGCATTACTTTACTAGCGTGTGAGATGAGTGCAATTGTGTGGTAGTTTGAGCATTCTTGGCATTGCCTTTCTTTGGGATTGGAATGAACACTGACCTTTTCCAGTCCTGTGGCCACCCCTGAGTTTTCCAAATTTGCTGGCATATTGAGTGCAGCACTTTCACAGCATCATCTTTCAGGATTTGGAATAGCTCAACTGGAATTCCATCACCTCTACTAGCTTTGTTCGTAGTGATGCTTTCTAAGGCCCACTTGACTTCACATTCCAGGATGTCTGGCTCTAGGTCAGTGATCACACCATCGTGATTATCTGGGTCATGAAGATCTTTTTTGTACAGTTCTTCTGTGTATTCTTACCACCTCTTCTTAATATCTTCTGCTTCTATTAGGTCCATACCATTTCTGTCCTTTATTGAACCCATCTTTGCATGAAATGTTCCCTTGGTATCTCTAATTTTCTTGTAGAGATCTCTAGTCTTTCCCATTCTGTTGTTTTCCTCTATTCCTTTGCATTGATCGCTGAGGAAGGCTTTCTTATCTCTCCTTGCTATTCTTTGGAACTCTGCATTCATATGTTTATATCTTTCTTTTTCTCCTTTTCTTTTCACTTCTCTTCTTTTCACAGCTATTTGTAAGGCCTCCCCAGACAGCCATTTTGGTTTTTTGCATTTCTTTTCCATGGGGATGGTCTTGATCCCTGTCTCCTGTACAATGTCACAAACCTCATTCCATAGTTCATTGGGCACTCTATCTATCAGATCTAGTCCCTTGAATCTATTTGTCACTTCCACTGTATAATCATAAGGGATTTGATTTAGGTCATACCTGAATGGTCTAGTGGTTTTCCCTACTTTCTTCAATTTCAGTCTGAATTTGGCAATAAGGATTTCATGATCTGAGCCACAGTCAGCTCCTGGTCTTGTTTTTGTTGACTGTATAGAGCTTTTCCATCTTTGGTTGCAAAGAATATAATCAATCTGATTTCGGTGTTGACCATCTGATGATGTCCATGTGTAGAGTCTGTCATGTCCAACTCTGTGCAACCCTATGGGCTGTAGCCTGCCAGCTTCCTCTGCTCATGGGATTCTCCAGAAAAGAATACTGAAATGGGTTGCTATGCCCTTCTCTGGGGGATCTTTCTGATCCAGAGATCAAACCTACGTATCTTACATCTCCTGCATTGGTAGGTGGGTTCTTTACTACTAGTGCTTCCTGGGAAGCCCTATGGAACATGGTCTCTATGTAAATTAGTCTTCATACACATTTGTAGTTATTCTTCATAAATAGTGTGCATTGTTGTGCTTATATTTACAAATGAGGAAAGCAAGGTTCAACAATTTAACTAACTTGTCCCAAATCCCACAGTTAATTGTAGAACACCAGTAAATTGGAGAAGGCAATGGCAACCCACGTTCGTACTCTTGCCTGGAAAATCCCATGGACGGAGGAGCCTGGTAGGCTGCAGTCCATGGGGCTGCTAGGAACCGGACACGACTGAGCGACTTCACTTTCACTTTCATGCACCGGAGAAGGAAATGGCAACCCACTCCAGGGTTCTTGCCTGGAGAATCCCAGGGACGGAGGAGCCTGGTGGGCTGCCATCTATGGGGTCGCACAGAGTTGGACACGACTGAAGCGACTTAGCAGCAGTAGCAGCAGCAGTCTAAATTAGACAACTCCTATGTATTGCACTGTCTTGCAGGGAAAAATACTGAAACAAATGAGTTTACATTTGTACATTTGTACAAAAGTACATTTGTAGATTTCAAATCCTGAAAGATTTACACTTGTAAATACTCATTTACAAACTCAAAACAAATGAGTTTGATTTGTAAAACCAAATCATTAAGGAATTTTTCATCCATGCATATCTCTGGGCATTCATTTTTATCGTCTAACCATAGTGATTTGATATTTAACTTAGGTATATAAATATACAAATAACTTTAGTTTATATAAAAATATATGGCATAAGAATATGACAACTGAAAGCTTTTTTTAAAAAAATTCAGTCATCAGTAAAGAAGAGATGCTGATGATATCACTGATTGTTAATAGCTATTATGATGCATACCATAGAGAAAAATATATGCTTAAATTGATTCCTAGGAGAATATCTTTCCAGAAAAAAATAAGAATATCCCCAGGGTTCATAACCAAATCAATGAATTTGCAATCATCTATTGAGATATTTAGAAATACAAGGAAGGAACCACACTGTTTAAATAGTGTCAATTTTTAAAATTGCCATGCTTTTCAGATTTTGCTTCTGCTGGTTGTATTTCCATTCCCTCCTCAACAAAGTAAACAGAGAAATATTCTTGATAAACTTTTAACTTGTCAGCAAAAATACTTCAAAACCATAGCATAACTGACATATGTAGGCTATACATGTGCACACACAGATAGTAGGTGACAAGAATTAGTTTTTATACATGTATGTAAGTGTAGTTATTTGATTCTAAAATGGTTCTTGTAATTTTCTGAACAATTCTATTGTTGATTTGAAAGAGCTGTATCAGCCACTAAGAAATATATTTTTTGCATCTAAGAGAAATTTCTGGATAATTATGCATATAATACAAAAGAAATTCTATTTTTATTTTACTTGATAGTTCATTGTGATATGTTTTTTCTGTAGTTTTTGAATTTTAAAGAAGTTACAGTATTTGGAATAATACTGTAATTTTTTATTATTCTAGATATTATTCTAGATATTATATTATTTCTAGAATAAAATATTATTCTAGAAATAATAATGTATTTCTAGAATTTTAGTCCCTTTGTGTCTATGCAGCATAGCCACTAATCATAAAAATGAATAACCAAAAATGACTCAAAATGAGCCAAAAGTTTAAAATCACAGTCTTTTTTATGTCACTAATTTAATTAGTAACATAAATTAGATTAGGTACAAGGCATCTCAGACTCAAAAATAACATAATGAGTCCTACTGGATAAATTTCACTCCAGGGAAGAAAGTCTCATATCAGCCTTGTGAAAATTTATTATAAGATGTCACAAAAGAGATTCTGTAGTATTGATTATTTTTTATCGTTATAATAGTAACTCTCAATGATTTATATATATTCACATATATACCTACATTTAACCTACATTTTAGCTGTAACCTCGGTTTTACTATTATTTAAGCAAATAGACAAATATGGCCTCCATTTCCAATGACTTCCATTTTTTGCACTGAGGTGTTTTCAACCAGTGTGAATAAGTTTAGTGGTCCACATTGTTGTCGTTCAGTCACTCAGTCATGTCCAACTCTTTGAGATCCCATGGACTACAGCACACCAGGCTTCCCTATCCACCATCTCCTAGAGCTTGCTCAAACTCATGTCCATTGAGTCGGTGGTGACATCCAACCATCTTGTCCTCTGTTGTCCCCTTCTCCTCCTGCCCTCAATCCTTTCCAGGATCAAGGTCTTTCCTAATGAGTCAGCTCTTCATGGTCTATGAGGGAGCCTCATAGGCCTCATTGTATTCATGTTTGGGCAAGCCCTTCAAAGCAGCCATGCTTTAAAGCTAGGTTATCCTCGTATCAGTCTGTACGAAAATCCAGAACAGTAGCTGCATCTCAATTCCTCTCCAGATAGAAAATTTTATAAAACACTTGCTACATCAGAAAACAATAAGAACTTTTATGAAAAGATAATAGAAGAAAACAAAATATAAAACTGCATTGAAGCAAAAACAACAGTTAACTTAAAATTATGTTGAAGGAAATAAATGTTAAGCTTGATTAAAAAAAAATAATATACTCATAAAGTGAAGGTGGGTTCATGAATTGACTACTTATTCTGAATACAAAATTGCCTTTGGGCATAATTGTATGTGTAGTTTATAGAACTTATCTAGATAGAAAGTCCACTTAAAAACACTCTCTGGAAAAAATATTTGCAAATATCTATCTGACAAATTATATTCAGAACATATAAAGAATTTCTACAAATTATCAAGAAAGATTTAAACAACCATTAAAAAACTGAAAATAACCTGAAAAGAAAGTTCACAAAAGAAAATAATTGAAGGGCAATAAGCACTCACAAAGGTGGTCAAATTTCTTGACATAAGGGAAATGCACACTTTAACAATGAAAGACCATTCAACATCCACAAAAAGCCTGACATATTCCTTCTCCCAAAGTCCTGATGTTATAGATCAGGTGGTCGTGTAGATCAGTTGGAACTTTCATGCGTAGTTAGTGAGAGTATTAAATGGTAAAATATTTTAGATACTTGGAATGATGATTTTCTATAAAGATAAGTGTACATCTATGTTAAAAGCAGTTTCACGCTTATGTGGAACTAAGAGAAATGGAAATATACATTTATAATAATGGCTTGTATAACATACATGCATAATCTGAATTGTACAAGAATGTTCCTAGAAAATTCAGTCAAAACAGTAAAAAGCTACAAACCTCTACATGTCTATCAAGAGGAGGAAAGATGAGCAAGTTGTGCTGTATCATATAATGGAACACAACTCAGAAGTGAAATAAAATGACTTACTGATACACATCAACATGGATGAATCTACACATATTATGCTGAATGAAAGAAGCTAGTCCCAAAAGAATACATTCTGTATGATCCCATTTATATGAACCTTCTGGAATCAACAAAATAATCTATGATGATAGATGTAAGAAAACTGTGGGAAGTGGCTTAAGAGAATATTTTATATCAATTGTGAGTTGCATTTAAATTGAGTTAAATACTAATGAATTGTGCATTTTAAAATATTGAAAAAAATTTTAATAAAACATTTTCATTACAGTAATAATAATATTTGGGCTTCCCTTGGGGCTCAGCTGGTAATGAATCCGCCTGCAATGCAGAAGACCTGGGTTCGATCCCTTGGTTGGGAAGACGCCCTGGAGAAGGGAAAAGCTACCCCCTCCTGTATTCTGGCCTGGAGAATTCTGTGAACTACAGTCCATGGGGTCACAAAGAATCAGACATGACTGAGCAACTTTCACTTCACTTCAATAATAATATTTAAAAATAAAAAAGAATACATATACATGTATACCTGTGGCGGATTCATTTCAATATTTAGCAAAACCAATACAATATTGTAAAGTTTAAAAATAAAATAAAATTTAAAAAAAAAGAAAAAATAAATAAAATAAAAATATAAATAAAATTCAAAAGTCTCATCTTCAAAGAAAAGACTTGATATATAGATTAATAAACTCTCTTGTTTATATATTAAGAACAAAATTAAGGAAAGGAATCATCCATTTGAATTAACCTAATTAAATGTTTGAATTGTAAATCTAAATATCTCTTCAACATTCAACAGCAATAAAATGATTAGTCACAAGATACAGAAATGATCATATTGGCTTCCAATTTTTGATCCATATTAAATTCAATTTTAAAATGATCCAAATGAACTTATTTACAAATTAGAAATAGACCCACAGACATAGTAAACAAACTTGTGGTTGGCAAAGGAGGAAGAGGGCCATGATTAAGTTAGGAGTTTGGGATTAACATATAAACACTATTATATATATAATTGATAACAAAAAAGGATCTACTTTAGAGCACAGGGAACTATACTTAATATTTCATAATAACCTATAAGGGAAGAGAGTCTGAAACAACAGAATACATGTATATATATATATCTGAATCACTTTGCTATACACCTGAAACCAGCAGCACGTTGTGCATCAACCAATAAAACTAATACAACACTGTAAATCACTCAACAAAAAAAAGTGAAGTAACATCAACAAAACAGGAACAGCAATATGTTCTCTATTCTATACTCAGCCACATTATAATTCCTGTATGGAAAAAAAAATGCAAAGATATCCTCAGATGTATTTAAACCCAGAATATACTCTATTCAGGTGCTTTAAAAAATTCAAGAAGGTTGTTTAGAACATTTTCCCTTCCAAACATGTAGTAATAACAAAGAAAAAATTGGGGGGATTTATCTCCAAGTTAAATTACTGAGGATAGAGTTAAGCAGGAGTGGGACGAGGAGTGGAGGACAGTTATATTCTAAATAGATGGATATGTTCATATAGTGTTATTATTAAATTTGAGCAGTTGGTTTAAGGAAACTACAATTTCAACTTTACAATTTTTACCTAAGTGACCATATCTCAAGATCTTTAAGGAAGTAAAAGGAAGAGAAAATGACATCGATAAAACCTAAACACTTGGAAATCTTTATACTCATTTTATAAATAATATTTAGTCAAGCAGAAAATGGGTCAATGTTAACAGAAAGAAAAGAAAAACACACTCACATAAGACTTATGAGATGCAATTAAAGCTATATTGAGCAAATGTCATTTTCATTATTTATAAAATAAATGAAATATTTAAAAGGTTTGCTTAAAAGATTTTGTTGCTGTTCAGTCACCAAGCTGTGTCCAACTCTTCGCAACCCTATGGACTGCAGCACACCAGACTGCTCTGTTCCTCACCATCTGGAGTTTATGCAAGTTCATGTCCAATGAATTGGTGATGCCATCCAGCCATCTAATCTTCTGTCACCCTCTTCTCCTTCTGCCTTCAATCTTCCCCAGTATCAGGGTCTTTTCCAACGAGTTAACTTTTCGCATCAGGTGGCTAGAATATTGGAACTTAAGCTTCAACATCAGTCCTTCCAATGAATATTCAGGATTGATTTCCTTTAAGGTTGACTGCTTTGATCTCCTCGCTGTCCAAGGGACTCTCAAGAGTCTTCTCCAGCACCACAGTTCAAAAGCATCAATTATTTGGCTTTCTGCCTTCTTTATTATCCAGTTTTCACATCTGTACATGACTACTGGAAAGACTATAGCCTTGACTAGATGGACCTTTGTCAGTTAAGTGATGTCTTTGCTTTTTAACACACTGTCTAGGTTTGTCATAGCTTTCCTGCCAAGAAGCAATCATTTTCTACTTTCATGGCTGCCGTCACCATCTACAGTGATTTGAGAGCACAAGAAGAGCTCAAAAAGATAGGAAGGAAAAAAAAATAAGCAAAGCCTAAATAATTCAGAAGGAAGTAATTAAGAGAGAGTCAAGCAGAAATAGCTACAAAGCAAAATTATGGAAATGAAAACTCTGAGGCTTGTATAAACAATGACATAGGAAAAAAACTGATTAATCAAATTACTTCAAAATATGAAAGGATATATTTTAACAGAGATAGCATATATTTTACTTTTTTTCTTATGTATCTTGAAGCATATATTTTAAATGAGATTCTTCTAAGAACAATTGCTGCTTTAATAATCTCAAGAGAACAGACAAATTTTCTTTAAAAAAAAAAAACCTTATAAATAACCAAAACTAATTCAGTAAAATTTTTAAAGAAAAAAATTTGATAAAACAAACAAAAAAAGGGAGGGGACTCACAAAAACTCAGCACAAATAGAAAAGCATCTCCAGAGACAGATGCTGTTACACTAATTTTAATTTTTCAAGACACAGATAATGTCTGTGTTAAAAAATTACTGATAAGCAGATTTTAAAAGAAGGAAAGTTGTCAATTTGCTTTTTTATAAAGCAAGAATTATTCTGAAAACAAAAACTGACAAAGATACACTGAATGGAAATCTGTGTATCCAATTCTTTATGACTGCAGACTTGGAAATTCTTAAACAGACAACAGCAAAATGGTCTTCAGTCCAAGAATCAAACTATTCATCATGAAATCTATTAATAAAATTTATCACATAGACAAGTTAAATATGAAAAATAATACAATCTTTCCAATTGCATACCCCAGAAGGCTACAGAAAAATCCAAGAACCATTAGCTAGTATAAGCTTTTAATATATAAAAATAAAAATGCTTCCTGAACATGATGGAGACTATCAAGTCTGGTCCAAAAGACACTGTGGGATTTAATCCAAAACTACAGGAAGACACCATTACTATTGAACAGCGTCCTGTCTAGCTAGTACAACTTGGAAAGGAGAAAGCAAAATAATTATTTGCAGATGATATGATGTTAAATCTGGAAAACCTAAACATATAAAAGATGTGAAGCAGTTTAACACTTCAACTCCACTTAAAATGAAATGTGCATAAAAGAAGCCTAGAATACAAAGGATATCTTTGAGTAGAATTTTTGTTTTTGTTCAGTCGCTCAGTCATATCTAACTCTTTGCAACCGCATGGACTACAGCATGACAGGCTTCCCTGCCCTTCACTGTCTCCCAGAGTTTGCTCAAACTCATGCCCATGGAGTCGGTGATGCCATTCAACCATCTCCTCCTCTGTAGCCCGCTTCTCCTCCTGCCCACAATCTTTCCCAGCATAAGGATCTTTTCCAGTGAGTTGGCTCTCTGCGTCAGGTGGCCAAAGTACTGGAGCTTCAGCTTCGGCATCTGTCCTTCCAATGAATATTCAGGGTTGATTTCCTTTAAGATTGACTGGTTTGATCTCCTTGCTGTCCAAGGGACTCTCAAGCATCTTCTCCAGTATCACAGTTCAAAAGCATCAATTCTTCTGTGCTCAGCCTTCTCTGTGGTCCAGCTCTCACATCCATACATGACTACTGGAAAAACCATAGCTTTGACTATACAGACCTTTGTTGGCAAAGTGATGTCTCTGCTTTTTAAAATGTTGTCCAGGTTTGTCATGGAATTTCAATATCTACTTTTTTGCCACCTTTTGCTGATTTGTAAATTTTCTCGATGTATATGTACTCTTAAGCAATGGAAACAAACAAACAAAAATAACAAAATTATCTGTAATAGCACTAAGAAAATTGGCAGAGGGTGGGAGAGATGGGGATTCATTCCCATAATGTTGACATCATTAACAGATTTGTACATACATGTTTATGACAAGCATGCACACACTTATCTATCTAAACATTTCTCTGTGTGTGAATTCATACAATCTATAATGATGTTTTCCATCTAGAATAGTATTGACTTCATACATCACGGACATTATTTTACATAAATACATGTATTTATCCCAGTCATTATTTCAACAGTCAGATATATGGTGGTTTCTTTTGTGAGTTTGCTACAAAATTTTTAACTAGTCCCTTGTTAATGGAATTCAAAATGTTTCCAGGTCTTAATTTCTACAACTAATACAGTCAATCATCATTTTTGTGCTTACGTGCTACAGCAATCTATTGGTGCATAACAAACTACCACAGAATTTAACAGCCTAAAATTATCATTTATTTATTTTTCTCTCAAGTGTTTGAATGTCAGGAATCCTGGGTGATTCTTCTGTTTCACACAACATGAACGGAAATTACTCAGTGGTGTTTAGATGCCAAATATGCTGGTCTCGGGTACAAGGTGAATTTCCTCTCATGACTGGCACCTTGACAAGGATGGCTGGAAAGCTGGGCTCAGCTGGGGCAAGTGACAGGAATGCCTTCATGTACACTCTTCAGCATGGCAGTCTCAGAGTAGTTAGCATCTTACACAGCAAACGCAGAGCTCAAGAATGTTCCAAGAGAATCAGATGGAAACTGCAAGGTATGTTAAGACCTAAACCTAGAAATTCTATAATATTGCCTCTTTCTACTGGACAAGGAATCTACTACAGCTAGCCTAAAGTTAAAGGGAGGGGATAACTGTAGTCATCTTTAATATTTAATAACACAGCATGTATACCCAGGGCACCTTAAAGTGTAGCTATAGGGCCAAAGTGCATTTACATTTTAAATTACTTTCCAAAAAGTTTATAACAAACAGATTTTAAAGAAATTTTACAGTGTACTTTCAAAATAGATGTGCACAGCACTTTCAAAATAGATTTGTGCAGTAATGAATTAATTGTTCCTGAGTGGTCCTCAAAAACACTATGTTCTACCAGGCTCTTCATTAAGAGTCAGCTGGTAATATGAAAAAGCAGCTAAGCAAATGAAATACAGCTTCGGATATAAAGTATCCGAAACTTAAGAAATACCTTCAAGATAATCAATTAAGCATTCCCCCTTACCTTTAAGCTCACTGAAACTCTAAAACACTGATTTTTAGATGGTTCAAGACTGTTTCTTAAAGGCAGATGATTCATTGTGCTGGTAAGTAAAGCTTCTTATGGTAGGATTAACCATATTATAATTAGACCTATACTGAGATAATAAATCTCTTTTCTCTCTGAATTACCTTTAAACCACCTCCATGAATTGCCTTGTAGATTTCAAATTCTTCTGTTCTCTGAGGCTGATAGGGTTAAGAATAATGTGGAATCTTACTCCGCTCAGGTGAAGATGCCACCCACATCCCTAATTCTCCCACTATCTAAAGGTGTCACTTTTAAATAATACTGGCAAAAAAAAATAAAATAAAAATAAATAATACTGGCTACAAGTAACAGAGAATTGAACTAATAATGACATATACCATTTATTGTTAATAAGACTGGGAATGTGTAGCCTCAAGATAGGTCAGTGATTCCACGATATTTTTCAGTGAGTCAATTTCTTTCTATCTTTCCACTCCACTATTCTGAACTATTGTCATCATTATTTTCGCCTTGTGGGGGAAAAATGTCTGCTTTAGCTCCAAACACAATATTCATATACAAAATTTTTAAAAATGGAGAATGAACTCTCCTGTTATTTCCTTTTATGAGATAGCAAAAACCTTCTTCAAAGCTCTACAGTAGGTATCTCATTCGTTATCTCATTGGCCACCCTTACCCCAGTGGGACTGGGAAAGAGACTACCTGAGATTACCTGAAACAGCTAGCAACAGAGTTGGGAAGGACAAAGAAATTTGGTGGGCATGACTTTCTGTTGGTGAACAGTCCTGCCACACAAGACAAAACAGAAAGCAGACTGAACCTTGGGATAAGGTTAAAGAAATACACTCAAGAATGCTTCTAGAATAGGAACAAAATGTCTTTGCAGATTGTATATGATCCAGCCTAACTTCCAGTACCTCAGGTGATGCCATGGTAAAACACCAGTATAGTATACTAACGCATATATATGGAATTTAGAAAGATGGTAACGATAACCCTGTATGGGAGACAGCAAAAGAGACACAGATGTATGAACAGTCCTTTGGACTCTGGGAGAGGGAGAGGGTGGGATGATTTGGGAGAATGGCATTGAAACATGTATAATATCATATATGAAATGAGTCGCCAGTCCAGGTTCGATGCACAATACTGGATGCTTGGGGCTGGTACATTGCGATGACCCAGAGGGATGGTATGGGGAGGGAGGTGGGAGGGGCGTTCAGGATTGGGAACACATGTACACCCGTGGCAGATTCATGTTGATGTATGGCAAAACCAATACAATATTGTAAAGTAATTAGCCTCTAATTAAAATAAATAAATTTAATTAAAAAAAAAAGAATACACCTGTCAGTGCAGGAGACACAAGAGATGTGGGTTCGATCCTCTGGAGTAGGAAACGGCAGCCCACTCCAGTATTCTTGCCTGGAAAACTCCATGGAGAGAGGAGCCTGACAGATTACAGTCCATGGAGTTGCAAAGAGTCAGACAAAACTGAGTGACTGACCACACACACAACTTGGAGTACAGACCTAGCCAGTAATGAATACCAAGATATTCTTAGTCCTTATCCCAACTCATCTTTCTTGGAGACCTAACAAGGGTAGATTTTAATGAGCTTGCAGCAGATTAGGGAGTTTAGAATTTTCTCTCTTCCCTTTTCTTCCTCTCCCCTTCTCCTCTCCTTCTCCTCTAAATATGGTCTTAGTATCTGCTTTCCATCAGTAAAATTTATGCTTTTTATTGTTGGGGCAAAGGACAAAGGAAGTTGTCAGTTAGAGAAACAATAAAATGTAGAGGGATAAACAAGGACTTGGGAGACCCTGCATAAGGAATCAAGGGTTTATTCTTGGATCTGAGCTAATTATGAAATCTAAGGCTCTTGCTTAACTAGTTTAAGTCTTAGTTTTTGCATCAGTAAATGAAGAAATGACAGAAGATTGCATTCACAGCTCTAATCTATTATTTCATTATGACTTTGTCACATAGTGGCCAAAAGCAGAATAACCTAAGGAAAACTGGTTTAATACTAGCTGGAGTCACATCATCAATTATCATCATCATCTTCATCATCAACTCCATTGAGTATGAAGAGCTAGGCTATATCCAAAGTACTATATGTGATTTATAGCATATAATCTAATCTTTACAATAGCCCAATGCTATAACTTTTATTTTCTGTCCACCCTCTTTAGAGATAATACAGTTGAGATTAAAAGTGGTTATTTGCCCAGAATTGCTTGGAAATTTACAAGGCCAAGAATTAAACTAAGTTATAATTGATTACAGAGGCTAACTGCTTATCTATTACACCATTGATTAGCTGAGGACAATCTCAGTGAGCTATGAGATTGGCATAGTTGTTTTGATTTTTCAGATAAAAATTGTTCATTAAAATAGAACCAAAATAAGAATGTACAAGCTTCTCATATTTTGCCAACATGCTCCTGCCAGAATGATCTAAGTCTAAGGTCTGTGTCCACTTTGAATGCTTACAAGCAGTCCACACAGAAGACACAAGGGCGTTCAAGAATGGCCATTTACAAGGTGGCCCAAATATTGATGAGTAGTATGATAAACTGATTCTTCTGATAGTTTTCTAGCTTCAATACCTAACAGATAAACTTTAAAACAGAAAAGAAGTGGCAGAACAGCCTGTGATAAGATAAAGTAATTGAAGGGTCTATCATATTCCCCTCAAGCAGGTAGATTCAAAAGTGGCCCTGCTTAGGACAGAATGATAGGCAACAAATCACACAGAACAGATACCACGGGAAGCTTGTAATAGCTTTAGGTGAGAAAGAAGCAGATCTTTTGCCAAAGCCAGCTCCTGCCAATGTTCCTCTACAACACCGGGTTGGCAATTGGCCTGCCGTGTGCTGTTTGGGATCAGACTCCCCTGAGGGGACAGTGTGGAACTGCTTCTTACAGGCTCAGAAAGTAAGAAAAGCAAGACTCTTTCTTTGCTTTTGTTGCTGTGTTTGAATGGCAAAATATTTTTATTTTCTGTTCAAGGTTTGGAAGGTTGCTTCAGACATTTGCACCTGAACAAAAAAGAAACCAAATCCGAAAGAGTGCTGAAGTGAAGAAAAACTCACCCTCTGCTTAATGGCAATTTGGTGAAAATGTCTGTTTTCTAGGACAGAGCCTCTTAAAAAGCTTAGAAACCAGCTGTGCCCAGAATTAGACACCTAAAGCCCAACAAACAAAATGGGAAGTGGAATAATTCATGAATAAAGGTTTCTTTTTCCTGCTTAAACATGGATTGGCAAATATTTGTATTTCCATTAAAAATGCATTCAAATGGTATTTTGAAACATATCAGATAGAACTGCCAGTATAAAAGCCATTTACACCCTTGCACATCAACAGAGAAGATCTTTTACAGCAGGAACCACACATCTTTAATGAGTTTGAATTTGAAGATGAGAAAGCAAGCAGAGAATAAAAATTACTATCTCCATGGGCATAACCATAGTGGAGAATTGCCAGTGCTAGCATTTCAGAGGTGTGTCTAAACAGTGACTTTGCTTGCCAAACTCTTACTGGAATTGGATGTGTGAGCTTTTGACTCAAGTCGAAACCAGATGGGCCATGAACAGTAGGGAGAGAAGATGGAAATGGGGAGAAAAAGAGCCAGGAAAGGTGAGAATGAGCATTTTGTTTTTGCTTACCTGGAACCTCCTAGTTGGAAAAAGAAATTAGAAATGAGTCAAAAGAACTTTTTTTTTTTTTTGGTCAATAAGGATAATAGTAATTAATATCTTTAGACACTGAGCTACATGAGCCTACACTGCTTGTTGGAGGGATGTGAGACAATGCAGTGCTCTCGAGGATGATGGCCAAGATCTTGAGGTAGAGTTAGATTACCTGAAAGATGATCCAATGTCAGTGACCAAAGGTGTAATAATCTTAATAGGTATTTTCCTGAAGTGGAAATCCAGCAAACTAGTATCCATAGACAATTTCCAGTGCTACTTAATTTTTTGCAACCTGCATGGACATTTTCTAGTTACTTGTATTTTATAACCCTACTGGGAAATTGAGGTTATTTTTTTCCCAAAAAAAACCAGAATCCATGCATTTAAAAATAACTCTGAGTTCATTCATTTTTTTCTCTAACGATTAAAGTACATTTATTTGGTGGAAATGACTCTATGTCCTCTTTTTATTAGAATGTATCAACTGAAGAAACCAAAGCAGTGCCAGTCTTCTGTATGTATTAGACAGCTAATCACCTAATGGATATGGGTTGAAAGATACCAGAAGACTGTCCAAATAAAGATGCTGCCTTCTGCATTGCTGGTGCGTCCACTATTTGGTGATTTCATGACACAGAATCCCACCTCCAAACATCCTCTTTTGCAAAGAAAATACTAGTCCTGAGTTAGTAAAGCCTGGCATAGAAGTTACCCAATAATTTTTCACCCTACATGGTAACTACAGAAAAAAAAATTCCCTTCTCTGACAACTCATTTTTGTCTTTCAAAATCGAGCTCAATTACAAGACTTCAGCTATTCTACCTTAGTAGGGAGATCATTTGCTCCTTTTTCTTGGCCTCCATAGACTTTCTATTTATTGTTCTCACAGCATGCATCATCATATTTTATAATTTGTTGTTTATAGATGTCTCTTATTCCTATCAGGTTATGGCTTTCCACAGGCCAATGAGAAGGACTGGGTCTGATTTTTATTTTTATATTCCCAGAATCTACTACAGCACTTTAATATGTAGCAGATGTACAAAACTGTTTCTAAGAAGAATTAATGATGTAAGGAATGCCCAAACCAGGTAATTCCTTTACTATCTCATCTAGGGTATAAGTTTGTCCTGCATCTTACCCTGTGTAGGTTCAGTCAAAATGGTTACTTGTTGATCCCACACATATTTAGTGAGCAAAATTCAAGAAAATGCATGCCCCAAATATTGGATAATCAAAATATAGTTGTGTATCAAAAGGGGAAGGACGCAATTATTCATCTGTGATCTACCCATTAAGGGACTGTATTATTCACAGAGAATCTTAAAACAACAATAAACCATCTAAATATAAGTCTGTATTTTATTATTACCATGTGCTGGTAATTCTAAATGAGTTCAGTGATATATACCTTCCCACTAAGAGAGATTATATCCATGGCCACTCCTCCTTGGTACACCACTGCCAAAGCCCATTAGCCTTTTTTATATTTATTCTTATTTTCCAAAGCATGCTCTAATTTTTCAAGTTCATCACCAGTACAGAAATCACAAATTATGCTTTTAGGTATTTTATTGGCTTTTCTGTTCCATTGGATATACAATTTGGTTGGGAAATAATTTGAATCTCTATCTTTGGTCTTAAAGTGGGTCCATTTTCTACCACAAATTGAGTGATTTATACAATTAATTAGAGAATACAAGTTAAATTAGTCCTCATTTGGTCCCATTAAATTCATCATCAGCAAGAGAGGGGTTATGAGTTCAACATTTTTTCAATAATATTTTTAATATAGAATCTATGTTAATTTTTAAAATTAAAAAATAATTTATTAATTTTCCAATAAAATTGTGTCTTATTTACATTGACAAGACAAATCTATCAATTGACAGTATTAAGTACAGGAAATGTTTGTCATTAGTAGATGCCAAGTTGTACCAGCTTGTACAGCCACTCTGCTAATGGTGGACTCCAATGGAGAAAAACATGCAAAATATTTTCAAGAACCTATGTATCCCTGTAGTGCGTTCCCTTGTGGCTCAGTTGGTAAAGAATCTGCCTACAATGCAGGAGACCCAGGTTTGATTCCTGGGTGGCGAAGATCCACTGGAGAAAGAAATGGCAACCCACTCCACCATTCTTGCCTGAAGAATCCCATGGACTGTAGCCTGCCAGGCTCCTCTGTTCCTGGGGTCACAAGAGTTGGACATGACTTAGTGACTGACCCACCACCATGTATACCTGTTGCTGAATTATGTACTTAAAGAGTCAAAAATAGTTTGTATTTACTTTTAAGAAATATTACCACTTGACCATACAGAGAACATATATCAAACAACTTTGAGACACCATTTAAATAAAATGAAATATCTGTGTCTCAGAAGAATTGCCAAACTGAAGACACACAGACAATTGGTTGCCAGCTAAGGTTATGTCATGAGAAGATTTTGGTATCTTTGTTGATAAGAACTTTACGGGTTAGAGACCTCTTTCTGTGCAAGTCCTTCATGTATCTTTTCTTCAAAAAGAAGTTCAAACAGTGTGGCAGGTTAATATTTTGATATATTAGCCAACAGGATTTCTCCCTGTAATTATGTATACTTCATGACCTTTCCCAGAGCTCACACAGCTAGGGTCTTCCAAATTCATTTCTTAGGAAAAGGATGTAAGAGAAATCCAGAGCCAACAGAAGAGTCAAATTACTGGCTTTTGAGAAAGCCTGGATTTACAGTTGGGAGTGAGAGGCATGAGTCCAGAAACCTCAGAGAAGAAAAAAATGGCAACTAGCTTGGTCCAGCTGGAACAGCAGACTCGTTCTGGGGTCTTTGAATATACTATCCATCAGTGTTTGAAGGCTGATGTAGGTAGATTTGGATCCAGTAGGAAATAAGAAATAGCATCCGTACAAAGGCAAGTGTGCTTACTAAACAAATCATCTAGCTCTGAAAAAATCCAGGGGCAGCTGGAGTGCTCACTTTTGGCCAACTCTCCTTCCCCAAACCTTCTGGAAGTATTTTATCACTGACATAACTGTAATCAAATGCTAGAGTGTGGAGGAAAGTTCAAGTTTATCTCAAAAGAATCCTATGAGAGCCCATATTTTTACATGGGGACGTCTAAGAATGGGCTTCTTAGAAAATGCCTTATATTAGTGAATGCAAGTTACCTCTGCTCAGTAGAGTATCATGGAGAAGAGCTTGAGATGGCTGAGGACTAGATTTACCTGTTTAAACTGTGAACAGGGTAGCCCTTCACCTAGATGAAACCATTGACCGCCAGTCCACTGGTGAAAGAATCCCACTTCGTTATACACTAACTGCTAATCTGCTAATCTCTGAGGAACCTCAACAGCTTGAAAAGATCAGCATTCAGGTCAAGAGGCACTAGACCAATGTTAACTTGGGGCTTCTGAAATCTGATTGCCAGACTTAGAATCCTTAACTTCTCTGTTTCTGCCTGAATGCCCACTAACAACACAATTACATGCAGTTGATCTAAGACTTGATACAGAACTTGAGAGAGCTCTCACCTGTATTCCTGTGTGGTCATTTCACTAATTTTTTTCCTGTGTAAAGATGCACAGAGTCACTTTAGAGTGTAAAGAGAAAAAAGTATGCTTTCTCAGGGAACCAAACAGGGAAATACATTCTTCTAAGGGTCAGATGAAGCCATGTGGACCTGAGAGTGACTGCTTTCTTCAAAACCGAAGAATTCCCCAAATCTTCTGAGGATTTAATAAAAGGGACAATTTGGGATGATGAGACATTTTTGTGCCAGCATCTGTTGCCATTCAGGAAGTATTGACATGTCATTACCAGTTTGATTCATACAGGTGTCATGTCTCTTGATGATCCAGCAAGCAACGTGTGGAGATGACTGAACGTGATGTTTGGTTCGGTCCCTTCACCTGTAGTAACATGTCTGAAAGCGTCATTTCGGACTGAAATAATCACTTAACCTGAAGCATTTAGTGGAAATAGAAATCAAGTGGTTAACATGTATCTTCTGAGACCACCCACAAATTTTTTCTCTGTTTTTTCAACAAAGCAATAGTGACCACCATAGACTATGACTCCATCAAGAGATAGTAAACAAGCTAATAGAATTTTTTTAAATGACATTAATTGGAAATACATGAATTTTTTTCAAAGTCACACTTAAGAAAAAGTATGGGAACTAATTCTTTTCCTGAAGTAAAATACAGAGTACTAAACAATGTGAACAAAAAAAAACAAAAAAAAAATTAAGTTAATTGAATAGAGAATAGAAAAATGGATTGATTCTGTCTTCATATAGCAGTGTGGAAACAACTATTAAATTTTTAAAAGAAAAGTTTTAGAAGTATATGTAACAATGCAAAGTGTAATACTACAGTTTAAAAATGGGCAAATAATAATCATAAGTGTGGGTGGTTTGAGTAATGAAAAGTAAACTATATTGTAATCAAAGTTTTTTATGATTTGCACACTCTGGTTTCTGTGTGATGAGAAATAAAAAGCCAAATGAATATTTGGTTTAATGAACTCATTCAGCCACTGTGAAACTACAATCCTCTAAAAAATGTGAAAGCAAAACTGGAAAACATGCAAATCACATTTTTTAACTTTTCAAAAGATACACATGCAAAGATAATATAAACTTAGACTTTCTTTGGACTGAAAAAGGCTAAGATTTTTTAAAAATACAAAAGAGGCTGAGTAGGTGCAGAGCTATTTTTCTTCCCTCCTAAAGCAGATTAACTAGTTGGGTTTTCCTTTGAATAGCTTAAAAGGTTCAAGTTATATCTGGCAGAGTGAATAGGTAATAATATATGCCTCATTCACCAAAGAAACAAATGTTTTGTTTCCCAACTCTAATTCTGTATTTTGTAGTAAGCTAGAGTGATATAATATACACTAGTATTATTGTAAAACAAGAGTTTATTACTTGGCTAAGTAAGCTGATCTTTGGAAAAGTGTACAAGTGCTTTGAAATAAAATAAAAACTACTTAATCCAATCTTCTCTCATACAATTTCTTTCAAGGAGAACAGACACAGCCTGTTAAAATAACAAAGAATGTAGAGTTTCCATTCATGGACAAAGTGTCCTCATTCAAACTTCCACTCTAAGCTACCTTGCCCCTCTTCTCAACTTTCTTTGCAGCAGGGAAATGTGATTCCATGAAACTGCCAGGATTTTGTTTTATGTTAACTGGCTGAGCTTTTCACGTCTCACAGAACTGGTGACACCTAAATGACACACACTTTGGATTGTCCTCTTGTGTGGAAAAGGCAGATAAAGGGAGGAGGAGAAACCTAACACAGGTGGGCGAGGGCAACATGGCCATCATAAATGTTCCTGAGATCCGGGCCAAACTGAGGATTGTTGGGGAGATAAAACAAAGGCTTCAGTGAAATGATTGCACAACAGGTGTTAAATTACAAACCTAGTCCTGAGAAGTCTCCAAAATCTGGCAGCCCTAGACTAAAGCTTTACAAAGGAAGAAGTTGAATTTTCAGAATCTTTAGCCAGGCTATGAACAGAAACTATCATAATTTAAATATTATTATTAGACCATGTCTGACTTGAGAAATGACTGCAGAACTGTGTCTGCATTTTACACAAGATGGGGAATGATGTCAAATGCCAACATTTCCAGCAGGTTTGGAGGATAACAGGAGCTTCCCCAGTGGCTCAGTGGTAATGTCATCTGCAATTCATCTGCAATGCTGGAGACAGAAGACTCAAGTTCTATCCTTGGGTCGGAAAGATTCCCTGGAGAAGAGAATGGCAACCCACTCAGGATTCTTGCCTGAAGAATCCCATTGGAAAGCGAGCCTGGTGGGCTACAGTCACAAAGAGTCGGACACTGAGCGACTTAGCACACACACACGCAGGACACTTCAGTTCAGTTGCTCAGTCATGTCCGACTCTGTGACTTGATGGACTGCAGCATGCCAGGCCTCCCTGTCCATCACCAACTCCCAGAGCTTACTCAAACTCATGTCCATAGAGTGGGTGATGCCATCCAACCGTCTCATCCTCTGTCGTCCCCTTCTCCTCCTGCCTTCAATCTTTCCGAGCAGCAGGGTCTTTTCCAATGAGTCGGTTCTTCGCATCATCACGTGGCCAAAGTGTTGGAGTTTCAGCTTCAGCATCATTCCTTCCAATGAATATTCAGGACTGATTTCCTTTAGGATGGACTGGTTGGATCTCCTTGTAGTTCAAGGGACTCTCAAGAGTTTTCTCCAAGACCACAGTTCAAAAGCATCAATTCTTCAGCTCTCAGCTCTCTTTATAGTCCAACTTTCACACAGGATAAGAGTGAATATTATGGAATGAAATTCTGTTTGGTCCCATATATATGTTTTGCTAGAATTCAGCTATAGATGTTTATGTGGTGTTATGTATCTAGATTCTTTGTAAGAAATCATGAACTATGCAGGTTTTCTGATTTCAGTGATTTATAGCAATAGATTTCATTCTGATTTTATCAAAATATTCCTTCTATACCTTCGGACTTTCTAGCAATATGTCTTTAATATTCATTCCTCAAAGATTTTGTTAAAGTGTGCTCAAATAAAAAAAAAAGGTTGAGATGCGATTTCCACAAGATTACACAATGTAAAACAAATGTCAAAGTAAATTTTTACAATTGCTTTTGATTACAGCATTTTGAGATTCTAGAGCATTTTAGGAAATTCTTAAACCAGTATTTTTTCTTTTCTTTAGCTAAACATAACCTTTGTTGAACCTAACCACATTTGTTTCCCCTCCTGTCAGTGAGTTCCCTGTGCTAATTTTGAATCACTATTTGTAAGACAGGCCCCTAGGGCAGAAAGCATTTGTTGGGCTAGCTCCCATTATAAAAAGACTTTTCAGAGGACTGGGATCCTCTTCAGCATTAAGAAAGCAAGGCTTCTTCTAGGAGGTCTGTTTTATCAGCCTCCTTGTTCCTACTGTCAGTGTGAGAAGCTTACAGCTTCTGAGAAAAAGAATGAATTCAAGTGTGAAGCAAGGAGACAAACCAGAGCTTTTGTAGTCAATGAGAATTTTTTTTTTTTTTTTGTCCCCTCTGAAAGTTCAGTGCTGGCTAGAGTTACTAATGGGACTGATCACTACCAAAACATATCTGTATCATTGGCTGGGTTTCTTTTTTTCCAGTTCTGAACCCAATTGTATTATACTACAACAATAAAATGCCTCCTTTAAGTTAATGAGTTCAAAACTGAATCTAATCTTAGTAGTTATATGAGTAAAGCAGCATGACTCACTTCCATTTAGGAGAGCGTTTTTGTATAGTATCACAAAAGGGCCAGGTGGGAATAAAATGCACAGCTACTGGATCCCTTTTCAGTATTTCACCTAGGAGAAAGCCCTGGCTCCATCCAATTCCACTCAACTAGCTGCTGATTTGACATCATGATTATATACATAAAGTTATAACTTTCTGTTTATCAAACACCATAGATTCTGAGAGGATTGTAATTTTGAACTTAGTCTATTTGTGCCAAATTGCCTGAAAATAATAATTAGAGATAATTTAACATAATGAGTACAGTAGTTTCAGATAAATTACCCCTACGGAACATTAATTGTATTCATTAAACAGAAAGGGATAAAATTCCAAGGTCATATCTATTATGGTTTTATTTTTTGAAATCATCTTCAATTTCTTTCTTTTTAATTCATAAGATAATAATTTAGACAGAATGAAGAAATATTTAGCTAGTAAAATGATTGCATTGGGATGTTATTTTTAATTAAAATTCCACTTAAAATCACATTCTAGTTGCATTCCTAAGATGTTTCTTTTCGCATTGCTATGAGTTTAAAATCTCTTTAATATCTAAGCAATAAAAGAGTATTCATTTGGTATTTTTTTTCCTGTTTGCTTGTTTCACATTATCCTAAATAAATGCATGTAGAAATAAATATAGAGTGAAAAGCACATAGAATTCTCCACTGGGAGATCTAGCTGAATTATTTATTTATTTATTTATTTTAGTAATTAATGAGTAGTCAAGGGCCTCCCTGGTGGCTCAGTAGTAAAGAATCTGCCTACAATGCAGGAGACATAGGAGACATGGGTTTGGTCCCTGGGTCAGGAAGATCCCCTGGAAGAGGGCATGGCAACCCACTCCAGTATTCTTGCCTGAAGAATCCTATACACAGAAAAGCCTGGCATGTTGATTCTTTGGAAAAGACTCTGATACTGGGAAAGATTGATAGCAAAAGGACAGGGGATGACAGAGGAGATGACTAGATAGCATTACCAACCCAATGGACATGAATTTGAGCAAAGTCTGGGTAACAGTGAAGGACAGACAGTGGAGAACTGTGTGCTGAAGTCCATGGGGTTGCAAAGACTCAGACATGACTTAGCAATTGAACAAGGACAACATAAATTCAATATGTTTAACACTAGGAAAGTTTAGAATAGTTGGTGCTGAAGCTGGACTGTAATTAATGCTTTTCCTAATGAAAAATGTCATAAAACTATGAGATTCCCCTTTCTTACATTCCAGGTTCAATATGTAGCCTTCTAATTGCTAATTCAATTTTGTTGTTGTTCAGTCACTGAGCCATGTCTGACTCTGTAACCCCATGGGCTGCAGTACTCCAGGCTTCCCTGTCCTTCACTGTTTCTCAGAGCTTCCCGGGTGGCACAGTGGTAAAGAATCTACCTGCCAATGCAGGAGATGCAAGAGACATGGGCTCAGTCCCTGGGTCAGGAAGATGCCCTGGAGTAGGAAATGGCAACCCACTCCAGTATTCTTGCCTGGAAAATTTCATGGACAGAGAAATCTGGCAGGCTATAGTCACCAAAGATTCAGACATGACTCAGTGACTGAGCACACATGCACATAGTCATGATTTAGATATAATTTAATTACTGTTGCTAACTAAAAAGTGATGTCTTGAGAGATTCCCACTACAACTTCAGCTTTAGTTTTCAATCCATTTTTTCAAATTTGGTTAATATCTACCATATCTACTGAAATACTTAGCTTTATAAACTGAGACTAAAGTGTTAAAATCAAAGTTTTACTCTTGCAAATCTAGAGTTTTAATTCTATTAAAATATCCCCTTGCTTCCAGTCTGAAGTTATCCATTTTGCTTATGTAATAGTCATCACAAATTAATATAGTGAAAATAGATTTTGATTTTCAACTCCAAACCTCTCTCCACATAATAAATAATAAATGGTCCAATCATCCAACCAATTGTTCAAACAAAGAAACAAATGCCAGAAGCTGTCCTTTATTCCTCTCTTTTTTTACTCTCAACATACAATTAAGTGGTCCTGAGTTATCCACCTAGAAAATATAACTCATTTCCATCTTCTTTCCATCTCTATTAGTTCAGGCCACCATCATCTGTTGCCTGGATCCCTACTATTGCCAACCTATTAGTCTCCTAAGCTCATTTTTGGTCCTCCACTATAGATACTTTATGAATCTTTTTATTAAAAATAAGTCATAGTTTCTCCCCTCTATTAAAAAATTTAGCTGCCTTTTAAATTCTTAATAAAGGTGAAAGTTCAATAATGCCAACAGGTCTATCTCCAACTCAAATTCTCCAACATTCCTACTGGGTCACCATGTTCCAGAACACTTACCTCTTGCTCTTCCTCTAGTAAACCAGCCACGTATGAGTTAAAAGGCTTCTGTCATTGCCATTTTGCCAGTCAAGAATATTCTTCTTGCAGATAGCTGCATCTTCCTCCTTCAGTCTCTTTGGATTTTTACTCAAATTTTCACCTCTTGCATGACCCCTTCCATGATCACTTCAAGTAATACAGTAATTCCTCTTCCCTACTGTGATCTATTCCTTTGCCTTGCTTTTCATCATAATGTTGATCGTTGATCATAACATTGATCATTTATTTGCTTGTTTTTGACCTGTCTCCCACACAAAACTTTAAAGATTATGAGAGCAGGGACTTGGCCTGTTATGCTCAATCGTTCATCTCCAGCAGTCGGAACAGCATCAAGGATAAAGTGTAGATGATATAAATATCTGTTTAGTAAACAAAAGAATGATTCCCTGGTGGCTCAGATGATAAAGAATCTGCCTGCAATGCCAGAGACCTGAGTTCCATCCCTGAGTCAGGAAGATCTCCTGGAGAAGGAAATGGCAACCCACTTCAGTATTCTTGCCTGGGAAATCCCATGGACAAAGAAGCCTGGTGGGCTACAGTCCATGGGGTTGCAAAGAGCTGAACACAACTGAGTGATCTCACTTTCAATTTCGCTTTCACACAATAGAAGAATAACCTGTTCAAGTGGACCCAGTGAGTCTGTTCTGGGCATAAGAAATACAGGACGGTGTGATCACTCACCAGGAGCCAGACATCCTGGAATGTGAAGTCAAGTGAGCCTTAGACAGCATTACCATGAACAAAGATAGTGGAGGTGACGGAATTCCAGTTGAGCTATTTCAAATCCTAAAGATGATGCTGTGAAAGTGCTGCACTCAATATGCCAGCAAATTTGGAAAACTCAACAGTGGCCACAAGACTCGAAAAGGTCAGTTTTCATTCCAATCCCAAAGAAAGGCAATGCCAAAGAATGCTCAAACTACCACACAATTGTACTCATCTCACACGCTAGTAAAGTAATGCTCAAAATTCTCCAAGCCAGGCTTCAGCAGTATATGAACCATGAACTTCCAGATGTTCAAGCTGGTTTTAGAAAAGGCAGAGGAACCAGAGATCAAATTGCCAACATCTGCTGGATCATGGAAAAAGCAAGAGAGTTCCAGAAAAACATCTATTTCTGCTTTATTGACTATGCCAAAGCCTTTGACTGTGTGGATCACAATCAACTGTGGAAAATTCTGAAAGAGATGGGAATACCAGACCACCTGACCTGCCTCTTGAGAAATCTGTATACAGGTCAGGAAGCAACAGTTAGAACTGGGCATGGAACAACAGACTGTTTCCAAATAGGAAAAGGAGTACGTCAAGGCTGTATATTGTCACCCTGTTTATTTAACTTCTATGCAGAGTACATCATGAGAAACGTTGGGCTGGAAGAAACACAAGCTGGAATCAAGATTGCTGGAAGAAATATCAATAACCTCAGATATGCAGATGACACCACCCTTATGGCAGAAAGTGAAGAGGAACTCAAAAGCCTCTTGATGATAGTGAAAGAGGAGAGTGAAAAAGTTGGCTTAAAGCTCAACATTCAGAAAACGAAGATCATGGCATCTGGTCCCATCACTTCATGGGAAATAGATGGGGAAACAGTGGAAACAGTGTCAGATTTTATTTTGGGGGGCTCCCAAATCACTGCAGATGGTGACTGCAGCCATGAAATTCAAGGATGCTTACTCCTTGGAAGGAAAGTTATGGCCAACCTAGATAGCACATTCAAAAGCAGAGACATTACTTTGCCAACAAAGGTCCGTCTAGTCAAGGCTATGGTTTTTCCAGTGGTCAAGTATGGATGTGAGAGTCGGACTGTGAAGAAAGCTGAGTGCCAAAGAATTGACCTGTGGTGGATTCATGTTGATGTATGGCAAAACCAATACAATATTGTAAAGTAATTAGCCTCTAATTAAAAAAGATAAATTAAAAAAAAAAAGAATTGATGCTTTTGAACTGTGGTGTTGGAGAAGACTCTTGAGAGTTCCTTGGACTGCAAGGAGATCCAACCAGGCCATCCTAAAGGAGATCTGTCCTGGGTGTTCATTGGAAGGAATGATGCTAAAGCTGAAACTCCAATACTTTGGCCACCTCACGCGAAGAGTTGACTCATTGGAAAAGACTCTGATGCTGGGAGGGATTGGGGGCAGGAAGAGAAGGGGATGACAGAGGATGAGATGGCTGGATGATATCACTGACTCGATGGACATGAGTTTGAGTAAACTCCGGGAGTTTGCGATAGACAGGGAGGCCTGGCGTGCTGCGATTCATGGAGTCGCAAAGAGTCGGACACGACTGAGCGACTGAACTGAACTGAACTGAACCTGAAGTTTTTGGTTTTTGTTTTTTTTTTTTACTTTTCCATTAATAAAGTGTAACAATAGACCTTATTTAGGTTGAATGCTTTGGTCAAGCCAGGCTGAGTGATTGTGTGTCCCCCTCCTCTTAATGAGACTTCTGTCTTCTGTGAACTTCAAGAAGGACACCACCTGCCTCCAGTGTCTCCCCAATTGGGGACATCCTGGCCAATATCTCCCAAGTTATCTTTTGAAACTTAACTCAACCAACATCAAGTAAATTTGATGACTCCCGTATGTAGCCATATAACCCCTATAAATAGTTTTCCATACCACCCGAAGTATTTATTGCTCTTGTTTGTTTACTGGTGCATCAATTTCTACTAGGTAAGTTCCTGGAGACCAGAATCTATTGTTAGTCATCTTTGTGTTCCACAGATCAAGTGCTTCATTCATCCCAAATTTAGTGACTATGAACTATGGTCCAGGCATGAGTTCAATGTGTTTTAGTGATTGAAAGAAAGCCAGTGTAACTAGAGAAGAGACAACAAAGCCGAGGTGGCAGGAGATGGGACAGACCAGGAAACAATCATACTGGGTTGTTACAGGCAAAGATAAGAAGTTTGCATTTTATTATTCTAGGCATTGGCAGTTTCAAGAAGGGGGAGATATGATCTGATTTTTTTTTTTTTTTTCCCACGATCATACTGGCTGCTTTATAGAGAATAGACTTTAAAAGGAACATGAAGTTAGAAGGTCTGTTAGGAAGTTCCTAAAAAAATGAAGCCAAGAGATACCAGTAAGTAGGACTAGGAGAGCAGCAGAGTATATGAAGGGAAGTTAATCAGTTTGCTTTGTTTTTTTGTTTGCTGCTGTTTTGGGTTTTTTTGGGGGGCGGGGAAATATTATTGCTTAATAGTGTTGTGTTAGTTTCTGCTAAAACAGAAACTCTGTGTATAGCTTCTGCTGTACATCGTGAATCAGCCTTATGAACGCATATATCCCCTCCCTCTTGAGCCTGTCTCCCAACCTCCCTTTCCACCCATCTATGTCATCACAGAGCAACCAGTTGAACTCCCTGTGCTATAATGCAGCTTGCCGCTAGCTAGCTATTTTACATATGGTAGTGTATATATGTCAATGCTACTCGCCCAGTTGACTGATATGAGGTGATAGCTCCTTGCCGGTTTGATTTTCATTTCTCTAATAATCAGTGATGTTAGCATTTTTTAAAAGTGTTTCATGGCCATCTGTAGGTTTTCTTTAGAAAGATGTCTAATTAGGTCGCCTGCCCATTTCTTGATTGGATTATTTGGGTTTTTTTATATTGAGCTCCATAAGCTGTTTGTATATTTTGGAGATTAATCCTTTATTTGTTGCTTCATTTGTAAATATTTTCTTCCATCTTGAGAGCTGTCTCTTCATCTTGTTTATGGTTTCCTTTGCTGTGCAAAAGCTTTTAAGTTTAATTAGGTCCCAATTGTTTATTTTTGCTTTTATTTTCATTATTTTAGGAGGTGGGTCAAAAGAGATCCTACTTTGATTTATGTCAAAGCCCAAAGATAAAACCATGCACCTCCAACTACAAAATCTATGACAAATGAGGCAAGAATATACAATGGAGAAAATACAGTCTTTTCAATAAAATAATTGGTCCTGGGAAATCTGGATAGCAACATGTAAACGAATGGAATTAGAACACTCCCTAATACCATACACAAAAATAAACTCGAAGAGAGTTTATTGATTTTGGAAGTAATGTACAAGGTATATTAGATAAGGGAAAGAAAAGGATCCAAGATCACTGCTAGGATTTTTGGTTTGAGTTACTAAGTGAATTGTGTTGTTTACTGAGAAGATGATGAGGAGAAAAAGGCTTGGATGGAATCAAGATCTTTTTGTTTTTTATGTTTTTGCTGCACTTAATTTTAACTGCCTTTTAAATTTCTAAGTGACATTGTCAAGTAGGCAGTTGAATATACAAATGTAGAGCTCAGTACTGATGAGTGAAAAATTAACAAGAGAACACCTTATGCAAGATTCTCAAACTATTCCTTGTCAGAACACCAAGATTTTATGATTGCACAAACTAAACAAATGTGATTTTTATTCAATAAATGGAAAAATGTTATTGCAAGAATTATCTCAAATGTAAGTTTTATCCTAACTTTTTATTCTTGTTTCTTTTATCAATAGTAGAATCTGGAAATACATATACATGTATATATACACACATACATACATAATCATATATAAAACATGTATAAGTATAAATGCATACATATATATTATGTAATGCTTTATCACATGATTAATTGTTAGCTCTTTATGGCTTTCTACCAAGATGGCAATGTCTTTCAATTTGAGGATCAGTCTTCACGGGATTTAAGAGGGGTCCCATGTACCCAGTTGTGACAATCTCCAAGGTTCTATTTTCTATTTATCCTCTTCAGAGACTTTGAAGCAAGTTGTACCAGATCTAAAACTATAGAATAATTATCAGCACCATTAAAGCCAACTGTGTCCTTTCTAATTATCATGAAAGGGAAATCATGGAGCCTTTGGGCCAATTTTCAGAATGTCTATAACTGAACTTGCTATTAGAAAGTCATTGCTTCAATCACCAGGATCTTACCAATCACATGCTACCATCAAGACAGAAGAATTACATACAGAATTAGAAACAAAGGATTTTCATAAAGAAAAAAAATGCTACCCTAAAGAAAAGTGAAAGTAGCCAAGAGGAGATAGTAGATTTTTTATTGGTTTATTAACAGTATATTGTCAATTTTAAATGAAGCTCTTTCTGACCTCATAATGTTCACACCTGGTGCTATAAAAAATTCATAGAATTTTATAGGCTGTGGCTGTCAGTGCTTCAATAATTGTGTCTCACATGTAGTTGATGCTATTTTTATATAACTTAGGGAACATTTATATCTTATTCAGCAAAATTTTATTTTCTACATGAGTTTTCTGATGATTTTAGACTGCATTTAATTTCCTTGTTGGGAAATTTCTTAAAACTTTCCCTTAAAAAAAAGGCAATTTCAAAATTTCTAGACATTGACACTGAGCTCTTTTGCTTCAATAAAAAAATACAAATTTTTGTACTTTTGACTTTGATACCCTAGGAAAACAATTTAGAAGTTATAGTAACAAAACCAGGACAAAACGATGGATTACACATAAAGATCCTTCAAACTGACTTCTAGCTAATATGTCTGCATAGAAGAATGCCTATTTCCTCATTTCCTGAACAGCAAAATCATGCACCTATTCTTAGATATAGTTTAAGTTATAAAAACAATTTTATACTTGTTAAAATTTTTATATATTTATAAAATATATTTTATATGTATATTAATATATTATATATTAATAATTGTATATTAATAAATTATATATATTAATATATGTTTATGTTAAAAAACAATTTAAACACTAAAGAATTATGAAGATTAGTGGCACTATTATCATCAACCTGCACCCTATCTTGTTTCTCTCCCGAAAAGTAATCACCCAATATTTTTGTGAGCATTCTGTCTGATTAAGTTTTAAATATATGGTTTATACAAAGTAAAATACATATATATGTGTATATTATATATATACATGTATACTTGTATCATAATATATGTATATATTGTATAATATATATGTACATATATATATGTATAAAGGGATTGAATTGTACATATTGGGCACCTTGCTTGTTTCCAGCTTAATAAAATATCTTGTCAATCTTTTTTTTTTCCATACTTCACTTTTTGTACTTATTTCACAGCTTGCATGCATGCTCAGTCACTTCAGTTGTCTCTTACTCTTTGTGACCATATGGACTGTAGCCCGCCAGACTCCTCTGTTCATGGGATTTTCCTGGCAAGAGGGTAATGCAATTTATATAGGATATATAGTACATTTTGCAAACAATTTGTGATTCCAAACTTTGATGATGTGCAGTAGGCAATTCTGCTACCATTTAAATCCCTTTACTTCCTGAGCTATGGAAACAGACTTATAAAGAAATACATGTTATTCTCTAACCAAAGACATTTGGGCAAGCAAACAGATAGGCAGATAGACAAATAGTTAGACAGACTTTGCAAAGGATTCTACAGCTGCCTTGGCTTTGTTGTAAAATATTTCTGGAAAAAATGGGATTATACAAAGGGTCCCAGATGGAGTTGAATTAATCACATTTTTGATATCCCATTAGATGTTTGCCAGCACAATCATGTTGTTTTCCTAGATAAACACAAGAAAAAGTTATTAATTAATACTTGGGCTAAACATTTACACTTGTCATGGTAAACCCAATTCTTAATCCTCTTTGTAAAGGAAGCATCTGCCTTGCTTAAATGTCATGGTCAATAAAGGTCTACACAGAAAAGCAGAATTTCTCTCTATCACTCTACAGTGTCAAACACATAATGCATACTGATTAAGATCATGTACCATCTAAAAGCTATGCATGGGTAGGAATAAGCCGTGTAAGCTTATTCACCAAGGAAACTCTGTGATTCAATCTTATTCCCAGAGTAGGACTCTTTGTAAATAAAAATTTAATCCAGAAATTGTTAACAGCCCATTCCCTACAAATTGTGTAAACATTACTAACATGAGATAGCCAGGCAGGATACAGAAGCACCTCATTTTTTTCCAGACACAAGCAATAGTGAACCAATCAGTTTCAAAAAATAGATGAGATATTCATTTAAAAAAATTAGGAATAAAGCAAGCATTGTCATTAGGGATGCTTTCTTTATGCAGGTTATTTTTACACTTCTTTCACATTTTTAATTTAAAAGTAGGTAGGAAGCCATTTAGGGATGTGTTAGGAGTAGAATAATAAAGCATCTCTTTGGAATGCTGTCTTCAACTTGAAAATAACTCCTATCATTGTCCCATACTGATGCACCAATTTTGGTTATGATTTCAACATTGGTGTAAGATTTTTCAGGAGAAGAACTATGAAAACAATACAGACAAGAATGATTTACATGTATTCTGGATAACAACATCAAACTAGACCATCAACAACAAATGTAAGGTGACAGAAAACAGCAGTTTCAATGCCTTCTCAGTTAGGATGATGAAATTTTTTATAAGCTGCTATATGCATTACTGAGATCATTAAAGATACAGTATCAAGAAATGGACCTCAAATATCATAGAGGAGTTTATTTAAGATTGATGGTAAAAAAAAATGTTAAATTCTGTTTCTGAAAAAAACTCAGGCTTTCCTTCCTTAGAAGTATTTTAGTACATCGTGGATAGCTGTTTGTACTATTTTTACAACATCCTTCCCTGTGAATGCCACTTTTATTGTTATGTTATCTTCTGATTTCTCTCCTTGTTGCAAGTCCTCTCAACCTAGAAGCTAGTGCATAAACTAATTAAAAATCTTTTATGTTTATTGCAATACAAAAATTACAGAGTTTTTAAACTATCCAATGACATAGATTACTCGAAATATCCATGTGTGAGAAAGTGGAAACACTGACATTTCAGACACTGTGTTCTTGCTGATTTTGCTCAATGGGTTAGAGGGGGTTGGGAAATGGACTGTTTGCTAGAAAATTTTCAAAGATAAAAGGTTCAGCTAATAGCACCGGTGAGTGTTCCTAGTATTAGAAACCACAGATTATATTTCCTAAAAATTCTGGCAATTAGTTATCTTTGGACCATTAACCAAATTTCTCAGCATTTCCTTAAGAACTGCCCATCAATATACTGCCTTAATCCAAGATCAGAAAGGATAACATTACAAGATGATATGGCTGAAGGCCAATTTATATTCTTTTTGTGTTCTTAAAACTACAGATGCACACCTGTTTAAGGAACTAAGAAGGTAGTTAAATTCTAAATACTCTACAGATGCATAGACTATCTCTGGAAGAACGTCTTGTAAACACTGACTAGTATCATCTCACATCCTTCCCAGTCACACTGCATTTTCACAAGTTTATGCACATCTGCAGGCTGTTAATCATGAGCTTGGTTGTAATCTGGGAGGATTCAAGCCTCAGTCAGAATCAATGATCTTTTGTAAGTTTAATGTATTTATCGTGAGGTTTAAAGACAAGGACCATCTTGCTCTTATTATGCTCCCAATAGCAAATAGTATAAACACTGGATGTTTAATAAATCCATACTGAATTGAAATGACTTCAGCTGAATTTAAGAATGTATGCAATAAACTTCTTTATTTATCATAAACATGAACGTTATTAGTTCCCAACTTTTTAACACACATTTTCTTCAATGTTTCTCAGATGTCTACTGTATCTATTTGTCTTAAGTTGGGTTTCCTGGGAGGAGGGTCGTGTACAGGAAGTTTGTGAAAAGAGCCTTCAAGAGCAACAGCAGAGAGCAAAGTTAGAGTGGAGAGAAGGAGTAGTTGATCTTCAAAGTCACCACAATGAAGACCTCATTGGATACTACTGGGGGTTCTGGAGCTGATCCCCAGCCTTGTCTCACCTAAAGGCAAGAGACTTGGCTCTCATCCCAGTTCACTGACCCATCTTGGATGCAGTCTGCCTCCAGAAGAGGGGCCATGACCTTGAGTGAGTGAGCATTCTTCAGCCAAGGGCAATACTGGGAGAGACTCAGCTAAGAGCTGTGAGCCCCAGCATTACGAGTAGCTAGAGGAATGAGAATTTCAGTCCAGAATGGGGGTTAGTGTGGTATATTCCACCATCCACTACACTGCTTTTATTTTAATCCTTTACAACCTGATTTCTTTACTCAGTACTCAGCTTTGTTAAAAAAAAAAATTTCAATCCTCATTGATGATTTTCTTTTTCAACAGGCAGCATTTCTAAGTCTATAAAAGTGACCAATTAGATCTTGAAAAACTCTCCTCCCTTGCTTTCCACACTAAATGAATTTTCTTCCGACCCTGATTGCTAACTTATTCTCTTGCTCTTTGTAATCTTTCTGTCAGAAAATTCATCACCTTACTGTCTCAGTTCTTAAGAGTACATGTAGAATACATCAGATCAGTATCTCCAACTTGTCCACATCTTCAAGTGATTCTTTTATCCCCAAACATACTCTGGATATTTTACTTGAATGTTTTTCTCCATTACTTCAAAGCAAACACTAAGACAGTTTAAAAATAGCAAACCAATGTTATTTTAGAAGTAAAAATGAATGTTCTTTTCTTACTATTACTGTTATTGTTACTTGATGTTATAATTGTTACTTGGCGTTATAAATGCTTTTGTCTTTTCCCCATAAATGAGTTCTTTCTCTTAATATCTTTATTTACTCCAATGGACCCTCGATCCCCTGTATAACTAATCTCACACTCAAATTTATTTTGATTTCTTTCCCTCTTATCCAGTAACCAGCCCTTGGATATTAATTCTTTGTTTGTAATTAGTCTCTTCTTTGCTGCATTCCATTTGTCCACAAGATGTTGTAAATTACTGTAATATACTCTGAAGTGGTCTTCTTTTCTTAAACCTTTGCAGCTTTTGAGAATTCTGTGTATTCAAACCCTAATTTGGGAAATTAATCTTCCTACAACACAACTTCAGTGTAATCTTTACTGTCAAAAAGCTCCCATACTGTTCCAAAGCCAAGCAAACACAATTCTAAGTCTTTGGCCTAATGCTCAGGGCTTTCAAAAAACATTTTAAAATTTGTTTTATGAATCAGTAGTGAGCAGCAGCCGCATGATGGGAGCTCTTCTGGGCACGGGAGCCCAGACACATTTATGTAATGTGAATTACATCTATTGAAGAGATGTAAACCAAATAAATTAATAAAATTATACAGTATGTAAATGATATATTTGTAGTGAGAAGTGCTAAGGAAGAAAGATAAAGCAGCAAAAGGGGTATAAAGTATTGAGATTGTAGGGATACAATTTTATAAAGCACAAAATTGGCTGAAATGGTAACTACTGAGTAAGGTCCTAACAAAAAGTATGTGTCATATAGATATCCTCAGGGGACAGCAATTGCCAAGATCCTCATGAAGGACCTTGTCTTCATGTTATTAAAAAAGAGGAAGAAGTATGATATGGGAGAAAAATGAGTGAGGGGACAAGTACTAAGATATGAGGTCAGAGGGATGCTTAATCAGTAGGACTTTGTGGTTCATTGTAAAGAATTTAGATTTTACTCTAGTAAGAAGAAAGTCATTGAAAGATTTTGAGCAGAATTGTGATATGATCTGACTTTCATTTTAAAAGCTACTTTGCTGAGAAAGCACTGAAAAGTGGAAGCGTGAGGTGGGAGGCTATGGGAACCCAGGAAAGAGATCATGGTAGCTGGAATAAGGATAGCAGTTGTAAAGGAGATGAGAAGTGGTAACATTCTGAGTTCATTTTAAAGGTAGACCCAACAAGATTTACTGATAGATTTCCGTCCATCAGTGCGGCAATGAGGAGAAGTGGAAATCAAGAACGAATCCAATTCCTTGCACAACTATAAGAATAGAGCTATAATTTAATGAAATGAAGAATCCTGCAAAGGAAAAGGTGATGGTAATGGGAGGTAAGTCTTCCCTGGTAGCTCAGCTGGTAAAGAATCCGCCTGCAATGCAGGAGACCTGGGTTCATTCCTAGGTTGGGAAGATTGTCTGGAGACGAGATAGGCTACCCACTCCAGCATTATTGGGCTTCCCTGGTGGCTCAGCTGGTAAAGAATCTTCCCGCAACACGTGAGACCTGGATTCGATCCCTGGGTTGGGAAAATCCATGGAGAAGGGAAAGTATTCTCCAGTATTCTGGCCTGGAGAATACAGTGGACTGTATAGTCCATGGGGTCGCAAAGAGTCGGACACGACTTAGCAACTAAACAACAATCAAATATGTCCCCAAATGCTTCTGCTATCTCTTACCTCCCATTGCTTACAGTTACAGTGAAAGTCTCTCAGTCTTTTGCGACCCCATGGACTGTAGCCTGCAAGGCTCCTCTGTTCATGGGATTTCCCAGGCAAGAATACTGGAGTGGGTTGCCATTTTCTACTACAAGGGATCTATCTTCCCCACCCAGGGATCAAAACCTTGTCTCCTGCATTGCAGGCGGATTTACCACTGGGCCACCAAGGAAGCCCATTCAATTTTATATGCTTTATTAAATATACAGGAAGTGATAGCAAGTAGACAGCTATTAACTGAATGTGAAATTCAGGGAAGCAGAAGGTAGAAATATATTGGGGAGATATCAAAAAAATTTACTTCTAACTGTATTGGAATGTATTCTTTATGCTAGTTGACTGTATGTCAGTGGAAATATCTAATAGTAAGTTGGTTAAGGTAGTCTAAGATTTATCTTACTATTAGTGATAGTTACTACTATATAGCAACTATCTATAGTAGTCTAAGATTAACTTAGCCAATTTAGTGATTGGAATACTGAGGTGAAGATTCTCACTGCATTGCACACAGATGTGAAGCACCCGAGAGTGCTGGATTCGGTTTTATTTGCCATCCTAGGAAACAAATGCTATGTAATTAAAATTATACTACTTCTGAAATATGTATAGGAAATCAATTAAAAAATTTAAAAAGAGCATCCAAAAAAGAAGAATAAGAATTGTACATGCATAGAGTCATGGAAGCCAAGTGATGAATTTGTTTCAGAGGAGAGAGTAATCAGGCTGATGAGAGGTCAAGTTAAATGAAGACTATAAACTGATTATTTCATTTGTACTGTGGATATCCCTGGAGGCTATTAATGACCAACTCAATCTTTTTTTCCAAACAACTGTTTTGTAAGCATTTACAAATAGTTCCTTTTCAGTCCAATTTGCATACTCAGTGTCCTATGAAAATGATATATTTGCTTACAATTTTTTTTCTATACTCTTAGATGTACATTCTCCAATTAAAATAGTGGCTTTTCTGCTCGTTCAAAAGGTGTCCCTGTTTAAAATCCTAATTTTATCATCCATTAGCCATTCTCTCCAGCATGATTTATATTCAATGTCTAGGACAACAGAAGGCTTGCTATCACTTTCAGAATCACATATTGATCAATTATCATATAAAATATTGCTTGATGGAGTATAGATTTACAAAGTTAGAAAACTTCAAGAATATAAATATAGGATTCCTGCATGCTTCTCATCTTGGATTTTTTTTTTTTTTTGGCTAAGCTTGCATTTAAATCAGAAAACCTATTCCATTTTGATTTTGTAAATTTAAAGAAGTTGAAGTTCTCATTTTTATAACTCAAGCCTTGTCTTCTTTGAACTTTACCATTACTAGTGAGTCTTTTTGTATACAAAAAAAAATACTCCTCTTTATTTTGTTGGTCCTGTAAATGTTTAAAAATAGATGGCTATCATGTTCCTCCAACCAATCCACAGCCCCATCATTCTTTCCTTTTGCAGACTAAACATTCCAGTTTTTTCTAAACATTCCTTATGTGACACCATGTCTAGCCCTTTTACTATCTTGGTTGCCCTACATATTAGGTCCAATTTGTCAATGTCTGTTTTCTAGGATGGCAAATAAAACCGAATCCAGCACTCTCGGGTGCTTCACATCTGTGTGCAATGCAGTGAGAATCTTCACCTCAGTATTCCAATCACTAAATTGGCTAAGTTAATCTTAGACTACTATAGATAGTTGCTATATAGTAGTAACTATCACTAATAGTAAGATAAATCTTAGACTACCTTAACCAACTTACAATTAGATATTTCCACTGACATACAGTCAACTAGCATAAAGAATACATTCCAATACAGATAGAAATAAAATTTTAATCAGAATTGGATAAAGTTACACTTGTATGCATGATTAAATTTCCCTTTATTCCATCTCTACTCCACCTTTAATAACAGCTATTAGCTATTTGCAAATTCACCAAAACAAGAACATTGAAAACATTATAAATTGAAATAAGTTGAATGATATATTAAATTAATCATTTTAAAGTCATAAAACATAAGGTCATATAAAAACAATTTCTTAAAAAAGATAGTAAAAATATTTAGATATAAAGATATGATATCACTGTTTAGATTCAAATAAAAAATTTAGAGGTACAGAGAGAAGAGGTGGACATTAAAATATGCAAAATTTTTATATTTGAATGAATGGAGAGTTACATATTAGTATCTATAAATATTTTTAAAATGAGCTTGATGTTCCTAAACTACAAACTAATAATAATAATCATCCAATTCTAGAAATTTACTAATAATCATTAAATTGTACACTTAGAATGAATAAATTATAGCATAATAAAGCTACCAAAAAATTCTGAACAAAGGACTTGTATGCAAAATATATAAATAACTCTCAAATTTTATAATAAGAAAACATTCCAACTAAAAAACGAGCAAAAGATTTGAACAGACCTTTTGCCAAAGAATATATACCAATGACAAACACATCAACACATCAAATGGTGCTGAGTCATTAGTTTATCACAAAAATGAAAGTAAGAAACAAGATATGAAGCATACCTATTAGAATGGCTAAGATAAAATATATAAAAGCTGAAAATGAAATGCTGGGAAAAAATGCAGAACAACTGGAACACCCATACAATGATGTGCATAATGCAAAATAGTATAAAAACTTTGAAAAATAAAATTGTAGAGCTTATGCTCACATAAAAACCTATACGCAAAAATGAACATAGGTTTACCATGTTTTTCCTGCTGTTGTTCAGTCACTAAGTCATGTCTGACTCTTTGCAACCTCATGGACTTCAGTATGCCAGGCTCCCCTGTCCTCAATATCTCCCAGAGTTTGTTCAGATTCATGCCTTTCTCCAGGGGATCTCCCCAACCCAGGGCTCGAACCTGGGTCTCCTGCATTGCAGGTAGATTCTTTACTATCTGAGACACTAGGGAGGCCCCAAGTCTTTCAGCAGATGAATCTATAAAACACACCATGAAACATTCATACAATGGAATGATATTCAGTGTTAAAAATGTATGGACTCATGTCTCTTTCAATTTTGGTTTCCTCAGTATATAGGTTGAGCGGTGGGATTTCTAGGTCATATGGCAGTTCTGTTCCTAGTTTTTTATGGAATCTCCACACTGTTCTCCACAGTGACTGTACCAGTTTGCATTCTCACCAACATTGTAAGAGGGTTCCCTTTCTCCACACCCTTTCCAGCCTTTATTGTTTATAGACTTTTTAGTGATGGCCATTCTGATGGGTGTGAGATTAATACCTTATTGTGGTTTTGATTTGTATTTCTCTTATAATGAGTGATGTTGAGCATCTTTTCATGTGTTTATTAGCCATCTGCATGTCTTCTTTGGAGAAATGTCTGTTTCAGTCTTTTGCCCACTTTTTAATTGGGTTGTTCATTTTTCTGGTATTGATCTACATGAGTTGCTTGTATATTCTGGAGATTAATTCTTTGTCAGTTGTTTCATTTGCTATTATTTTCTCCCATTCTGAGAGTTGTCTTTTCATCTTGCTTATAATTTCTTTTGTTGTGCAAAAGCATTTAAGTTTATTTAGGTCCCGTTTATTTATTTTTGCTTTTATTTCCATTACTCTGGGAGGTGGGTCATAGAGGATTTTGTTGAGATTTATGTCAGAGCATGTTCTGCCTATCTTTTCCTCTAAGAATTTCATAGTTTCTGGCCTTACATTTAGATCTTTAATCCATTTTGAGTTTATTACTGTGTTGGTGTTAGAAAGTGTTCTAGTTTCTAGTTGACCAGTTTTCCCCACACCACTTGCTGAAGAGACTGTTTATTCTACATTGTATATTTTTTCCTCCTTTGTCCATAGGTGGACGGATTTATCTCTGGACTTTCTATTTTGTTCCATTGCTCTGTATTTCTGTCTTTGTCCCAGTATCATACTGTCTTGATGACTGTAACTTTGTAGTATGATCTTAAGAGGTTGATTCCTCCAGTTCCATTCTTCTTTCTCAAGGTTGCTTTGACTATTCTGGGTCTTTTGTATTTCCATACAAATTATGAAGTTATTTGTTGTAGTTCTGTGAAAAATACCATTGGTAGTTTGATAGGGATTGTTGAATCTATAGATTGCTTTCAATGCTATACTCATTTTCACAATATTCATTCTTCCCATGCAAGAGCATGGTATATTTCTCCAGCTATTTATGTCATCTTTGATTTCTTTCATCAGTGTTCTATAGCTTTCTTTTCTTTGTAACACTATTTACAATAGCTAGGACATGGAAGCAACCTAAATGTCCATTGGTAGGTGAATGGATAAGAAAATTGTGGTACATACACACAATGGAATACTACTCAGCTATAAAAAGGAACACGTTTGAGTCAGTTCTAATGAGGTGGATTAACCTAGAGCCTATTATTCAGAATGAAGTAAGTCAGAAAGAAAAAGACACATACTGTATATTAACATATATATATGGAATCTAGAAGGATGGAACTGATGATTCCACATGCAGCAAAGGAGATGCAGACATAAAAAACAGATTTCTGGACTCAATGGGAGAATAAGAGAATGGGAGGATTTGAGAGGATAGCATGGAAACATGTACATTATATGTAGATTGAATAACCAGTGCAAGTTCAATATATGAAACAGGGCATCAGGACAACCTGGTGGGAGGAGAGTGGGATGTGGATTCAGGATGGGGGTGACACATGTATGCCTGTGGTCGAGTCATGTTGATGTATGGCAGAAGACATCACAATATTGTAAAGTATTTATCCTCCAATTAAAATAAATGAATAAAATTTAGAAACAAAACAAATGTGTGGACTCACAAACCAGGCAAAACATGAATGAATTTTAAACTGAAGTTGCTCAATGAAAAGAATCAGTCCAAAAATGTTACCTGTTCTATTCTTCCATTTATTCAATTTTCTGGGGTGATAAAACAAATCTACAGAGTCTGTAAACAGAAAAGTGTTTGACACAGATCTGAGAAATAGCAAATGGATGAAGCACAGATGATTTTGTAAGGTGGCTAAATTATTTTGTTTGTTGCTGTAATGATGTATACATGACACTGCATTTTTCAGTGCCCATAGAATTGTACAACACAAAACATCAAACTAAATGTATACAAGCTTTTAAAAAATCAGATCATTTAGGACGTCAAAGGATATCAATATGGATTGCAGAATGGAACAAAAGAATCTAACAATACTGCTAACATATAACCTCATTGGAAGGTGTGGGAGAAAAGTAGCCAATCTTTGGAGATGAGCCAGTACTCTTGCCTGGAAAATCCCATGGACAGAGGAGCCTAGTAGGCTGCAGTCCATGAGGTCGCTAAGAGTTGGACACGACTGAGCGACTTCACTTTGACTTTTCACTTTCATGCATTGGAGAAGGAAATGGCAACCCACTCCAGTGTTCTTGCCTGGAGAGTCCCAGGGACAGGGGAGCCTGGTGGGCTGTTGTCTATGGGGTCACACAGAGTCGGACACGACTGAAGTGACTTAGCAGCAGCAGCAGCAGAGATTGTCAGGCTAAAGGCAAAAGGAACTGTACAAAAATCTGTATCCCACTTGATAAAGTTGTTTCCCACAGGCATACAAATTAACAGTTTAGTAACCACCATAACTATATGGAACTTACCAAGTAAGAAAATAAATGGAGAATGGTGGAAGCCATATTTCTTACTATGGGAATGGGAAGGTACAGATAAACCAGATTAGAATGATCCATATGGCTATGTAGGATGATAGTAGGAGACATCATAATGAACTATGTTTAGTATAATAACAAAGATAACTAAATAGAGAAGTATTTATAGACTGTAATTCCAGGAATTAGTATGTACACATACTTAGATCTCCTTGCTCTGTCAGCTGAGAGGACCTATGAGCAAGTAGTTCACCCAGCAGCCACATTTCAGTTTCAAATACCATTTTCTAGCAATGGCACCCCACTCCAGTACTCTTCCTGGAAAATTCCATGGACAGAGGAGCCTGGAAGGCTGTAGTCCATGGGGTTGCTGGGGGTCGGACATGACTGAGTGACTTCATTTTCACTTTTCGCTTTCATGCCTTGGAGAAGGAAATGGCAACCCATTCCAGTGTTCTTGCCTGGAGAGTCCCGGGGACAGGGGAGCCTGGTGGGCTGTTGTCTCTGGGGTCGCACAGAGTCGGACACGACTAAAGTGACTTAGCAGCAGTAGCAGCAGGCTTCCTTGGAGAAACACCTGAACCTAAACTGGGGACAGAGAGTATACAAAAGGAACCAGAAACATTTTTGTTGCAAAAAAAGCAAGAAATTATCCAGGGAAAAAATGTACAAATCCAACAAAGGGAGTTATGTTAAAGGAACACAGGAACCAACTGAGAGAGCTTGGCTAAAGTGAAAGTGAAAGTCACTCAGTCATGTCCGATTCTTTGCAACCACATGGGCTACATGTAGTCCGTGGAATTTTCCAGGCCAGAACACGGGGGTGGGTTGCTATGATCTCCTCCAAGGGATCTTCCCAACCCTGGGATCAAACCCAGGTCTCCCACACTGTAGGCTGATTCTTTACCAGCTGAGCCACCAGGGAAGCCTATCCCTCCTCCTATAGATCTTCCCAACCCAGGAAAATCAAACCAGGGTCTCCTCCATTGCAAGTGGATTCTTTACCAGCTGAGTTATCAGGGAAGCCCCCTAATGGCTCAAACTACTGCTGCTGCTGCTAAGTCGCTTCAGTCGTGTCTGACTCTGTGCGACCCCATAGACGGCAGCCCACCAGGCTTCACCGTCCCTGGGATTCTCCAGGCAAGAACACTGGAGTGGGTTGCCATTTCCTTCTTCAATGCATGAAAGTGAAAAATGAAAGTGAAGTCGCTCAGTCGTGTCCGACTCATAGCAACCCCATGGACTGCAGCCTACCAGGCTCCTCCATCCATGGGATTTTCTAGGCAAAAGTACTGGAGTGGGGTGCCACTGGAACACTATAAAATATTCATAAGTTCATATTGACATAAATAAATAAAAGAATGGGGGAGAATGGGCAAATCTGTAACAGAAAAAAAAATCTCTAAATAGTTTATGTAGATCTTCTTTTAAAGAGGCTAAGCATGACTCCCTAACCTCTTATATGTGAGTTGTGCACAGTGACTTCTATCCAAAGAGTACAGCATGGCAAGTGAAAAAAAAGATAAATTTTATAGTGAAGAAACTCAACAAACACTATCCAACCCAGATAGATGGTCAATGGTGATGTCATGCTAATAATCTGCATACTCTCGATATGATATAATGAAAAATGACACTTTATCTCTGTGATCTTCCTTCCCCAAGCCCCCAAATTCCTGTCTAATCATGAGAAAAACAGTAGACAACCAGCACTGAAAGAGATTCTGTAAAATATCTGACCAGTACTTTGCAAGACTGTCAAGGTTATCAAAAGCAAGGAATCTGAAACCCTGTCACAGTGTAGAGGAGCCTAAGGAAACATAAGTAAAATTAATATGATATTCTGAATGAGACCATGGGTCAGCAAAGGATGGTATGGAAAGAGCAAAGGAAGAGTTGAGTACTAGAGAAAATGGTGATGATGAGTTAATTATCCTTTAGAGCTTCTTTGGGCTTCCCTGGTGGCTCAGCTGGTAAAGAATTCACCTGCAATGTGGGGGACCTGGGATCAGTCCCTGGATTGGGAAGATCCCCTGGAGGAGGGCATGGCAACCCACTCCAGAATTCTGGCCTGGAGAATTCCATGGAATGTATAGGCCATGGAGTTGCAAAGAGTCATAAACTCAGAACTTCTAAGCTTATGGTCATTATTGATGACTTTGGAATCACTTTGCCATTGCAGGGAGTGGAGGATGATATTAGGAACTGCAAGTCATTCCTCACCAGCAAATTTTTAATAGATGAGTTTCAGAAAATCAAACAACTATTCTTTAGTGTAGTCTGAATATACCACATATACCTCAGTTACAAGGAGAGAGGACAGATGAAAAGTTTCCCATTGTTCATCTCAACCCATTGCCCTAGCATGATTAAAAGTGAAAATATACCTTCAAGTTATACTCAATAACTTGAATCTTAAAGAAGGCTATAACTTGAATGTGGAAGGCTGCATTCTCAAGATTTCACAAGGGAAGCTGAATATTTTATGAGTTTATTGAAATGTAACAGAGATTAGGATTTTCTTTTTCTATCTATGTGAAAATCTGTCCTAATCAAAGTTCCAGTAATTTTGGTTGAGAGGGGAAAAAATTTCACAACTGTAGAAAAATGTAAAGTTATTTCAAAAGTTCTAGATGATTTACATACTATTATATGGTACAATATTTGAAAAACATTAAATAGAAGCAAAGGATCCTGAAAAGGTAATCAGTTTTGTCCTAATTACTATTGAAATTTCTGGATTCCATAATCATCTCCATAGCCAATTAGTAGAAGCTCTTGATTCACTCCATGGTCCATCCCCAAGGCCTCATGACAAGAAAATACACCAGTCTATTTTGTTTAAAATATTGTGTTCATGCATGCTAATCAATACTTCATTTACAGGACTCTTCCAAGTCAAAACTAATCTTGCATATGTTTTTCATATCAAAAAGTGTATATCTTTGTCTAGGACATTTTACTTTGGCTTTCACTGTGAGTAACAGAAGTGGTATTCCAATAATGACATGTGGTCCTAAAATGAGAACCATTGCCAGGAGTAAGCCGAGACCTCAATGGTGCCGTTGGAGAAAATGTGGCTTCTCTCCAACTAGCAAATTTCCTTTAAACATATTCTCTCAGAGCATATTAAACAGAACTAGAATGTCTGGTTAGTGTTTAAATCACCTTATAAGATCTTACATGTAGTCTTCAGATTGTGTACCATAGTAGCCATGTAATAAATCCACTGGAGGTTTTGATCTGGAGATTCATACTTCTGACCATCACTCAAAAAGTCTCACTTGATTTCATTTATAAGGTCAATCTGAGACAGCTCCACTTCTAGATGGCTCAAAGCAGGTGGTGGTGGTGGTGTTTAGTCACTGAGTTGTGCCTGACTCTTTTGCGACCCCAAGGATTGTAGCCCGCCAGGCTCCTCTGTCCATGGGATTTCCCAGGGAAGAATACTGGAGTGGATTCCCATTCCTTCTCCAGGAGATCTTCCTGATCCAGGGCTTAAACCCCTGTCTCCTCACACTGCAGGCAGATTCTTTACCACTGAGCCACCTAGGAAGCCCTCACAGCAGGTGAAGCTGTTTCAACTTAAAAACCAAGAAGCAGCAGTGTGTGTGACAAGAATCTCCTGCTCAAAGCCTTGGGAAATATAATACCTCATACTATGATTGTTAATTGTCAGACAAATACCTGAAACCTTTTCAAATATGATTCATCTCTGGTAATTTTAGTTAAATTTAGAAATATTTTGTGAAGTATCTCCATCTTGTAGGCAGGAGTCATAAAATACTATAATCAGTCAATGTGTATTTTGGAATAGCTGTGAATTGTTGTCACCATAAGAAACTAAATAATCCTTTAAATAATTGCATTTATACCCCCTTTTTAAACTTTTTATTTTGTATTGGGGTACAGCCAAGTAACAATGTTGTGATAGTTTCAGGTAAACAGTGAAGGAACTCAGGCATATACATACTATGCTCCTCCAAACTCTCCTCCCATTCAAGCTGTCACATAACATTGAGCATTGTCACATAACATTGCTATACAGTAGGTCCTTGTTGGTTATGCTTTTTAAATATAGTAGTGTGTACATGTCTACTCCAACTCCCTAACTATCGCATCCTCCCAACCTTCCCCACTGACAGCCATAAGTTTGTTCTCTTAAGTCTGTGAGTCTCTTTCTGTTTTGTAAGTTCATTTGTATAATTTCTTTTTATATTCTGCATACAAGGAATGTCATACTGGGTGAATCAAGTCAGACAGAGAAGAAGAAATATCATAAATATATCTATTTCAATGTAGTACAAATAATATTTTTCCTAGCTTCCAAGGTAAGGGGAAAAAAATCACATTTCTTTCCAAATCAATTGTTCATAACTTTTTTCCCCCTGATCTTTAAGTGAAATTAGATACAGAATCTTCATACAAGTTAGTATGAACTTTAGATAAGGGTCTGATCTCACTGGGGTTTTATCCAAACCTACAAATCTTTAGAAATTTATACATCACCACTTTAACTTGAATTGGGACTTACAGCCAGGAACAACAGAGAAGAGCCAAGTGAATTATAATACCTAATAGTTACTGCACTGGGAAGAATTGGTTGAAAAGCTGGGCCTAGAGCCAGGCAACTTTTAGGTATTCACACTATACACAAAAATCATGGTCCATATTTTCAGCACAGTTTGTAGTAGTATCCCACAGAGCTTACAGATAACTCCCCTGAAGTACTAAATCGTGGTTGGCTTATCTTTAATTAAAACTTGACAGAAATCACTCTGTTACATCTGTCAATTCTCATACTATTTTAGGAAAGCCTGTATTGGTGATTGTTAACTCTGCAAGGTCTAATGGTATGCCCAAGAAAGGTTCATAATAACACGTGCTTTCTAGCCAAAACCATTTTACTAGCAATAAGCAGTTATTTATATTTTAAGCTTCTGGTTTTCAATATAAATATTCTTTTGTGGACAGAGGTATTAGTTAAGTATTACACAATTGCAATTTGGAATACTGTAGGCAAATAAACTTATAAACAAAGTAAATATTGCATGAATGATTTGCATAGAGACATAATGATACAGTTAGATGTGAAGTACATTTCCCCATTGAACTGATCTCACCGTTACCTTTGTTGCTGTTGTTTTTAGTCGCTAAGTTGTGTCTGACTCTTTTGGACTCCATAGGCCACAGTCCACCAGGCTTTCTGTGCATGGCATTTCCCAAGCAAATATACTGGAGTCTATTTGTTTAAAGAGAAAAAAAACACTGTAATATTTAATTTTTTAATAATCTTGGATGGCAAGGCTTTTACAAGAGGATACAGTGGAAACAATTTAAAATTGACTACAATTTATTTTTCAATTCTGTACAATAAAAATGTCATAAACAAAGCAAGAATCCAAATTATGTTCAGGAAATAATATTTTCAACTCATGACAGGCAAAGTTCTATTATCCTAATATTAAAAAAGTGAAAGTGGCTCAGTCACATCCGACTCTTTGCAACTTCATGGACTATTTAGTCCATGGAATTCTCCAGCCCAGAATACTGGAGTGGGTAGCCTTTACCTTCCCCAGGGGATCTTCCCAACCCAGGAAACAAACCCAACTCTTCCACATTGCGAGCAGATTCTTTACCAGCTGAGCCACTAGGGAAGCCCAATATTAAAAATTAAAAAAAAGGACTCATAATTGAATAGTACAGTCTTAGAACAGTAGACATATGAAAAAGAAATAAAAGATACTGATGAGTTTTCATAATTAAAGAAATTCATATCAGAAATGCAGTGCTCTTTTTATCTATCACATTGATTAAAGTTCTGTAAAGGAATAGGAATATAATAGGCATTCATATTACCTTAGTCATTGGTAAAATCCCTGGTGGAAGATATTTTGTCAATACCAAAACTTGAAATATTTAAAATTTTTGACCCAGGTTCTTATTCTAAGATTAGTTCTGTGACTATGTTCCCCAATGCTACACAAAAAGATATATTTCAATAAAAATAATGAGAAGTTTAAGATAAGATTAATCACCTATAGAAAACTGATTAAATCAAGATACATCCATAAATGGGTTTCTAAGCCATGGTTTAAAATAATGTTATATGTATTAAAATAAATTGCCAAAATATATTATAATGTGTTAAGAAGTAAGTTGAGAAGAGTATATATTGTAATTATATACCATAATCCATTCTGTAACATTTTAAGAGGGGTGTGTGTGACTATATGGATAGAGAGAAAGCTATTAATAACAGTAACTTTGGGAAGTGGAAATGAGGACATGGAGAGCTTTTTTTTTTTTTCCTTGCTTTCTTCTGTGCAGTAGAAATATTTAAACATCTCTTGTCAGTTCAGTTCAGTTGCTCAGTCATGTCCGACTCTGCAAACCCGTGGACTGCAGCACAACAGGCTTCCCTGTCCATCACAAACTCCCAGAGCTTGCCCCAAATCATGTCCATCGAGTCAGAGGTGCCATCTAACCATCTCATCCTCTGTCGTCCCCTTCTCCTCCTGCCTTCAGTCTTTCCCAGCATAAGGGTCTTTTCCAATGAGTCAGTTTTTTGCATCAGGTAGCCAAAGCATTGGAGCTTCAACTTCAGTATTAGTCCTTCCAATGAATATTCAGGACTGATTTCCTTTAGGATGAACTGGTTTGATCTCCTGGCAGTCCAAGGGACTCTCAAGATAAATAAAATTGACAAACCATTAGCCAGACTCATCAAGAAACAAAGGGAGAAAAATCAAATCAATAAAATTAGAAATGACAGTGGAGAGATCACAACAGACAATATAGAAATACAAAGGATCATAAGAGACTATTATCAACAATATATGCCAATAAAATGGACAACGAGGAAGAAATGGACAAATTCTTAGAAAAGTACAACTTTCCAAAACTCGACCAGGAAGAAATAGAAAACCTTAACAGACCCATCACAAGCATGGAAATTGAAACTGTAATCAAAAATCTTCCAGCAAACAAAAGCCCAGGTCCAGACGGCTTCACAGCTGAATTCTACCAAAAATTTAGAGAAGAGCTAACACCTATCCTGCTCAAACTCTTCCAGAAAATTGCAGAGGAAGGTAAACTTCCAAACTCATTCTATGAGGCCACCATCACCCTAATACCAAAACCTGACAAAGATGCCACAAAAAAAGAAAACTATAGGCCAATATCACTGATGAACATAGATGCAAAAATCCTAAACAAAATTCTAGCAATCAGAATCCAACAACACATTAAAAAGATCATACACCATGACCAAGTGGGCTTTATCCCAGGGATGCAAGGATTCTTCAATATCCGCAAATCAATCAATGTAATACACCACATTAACAAATTGAAAAACAAAAACCATATGATTATCTCAATAGATGCAGAGAAAGCCTTTGACAAAATTCAACACCCATTTATGATAAAAACTCTCCAGAAAGCAGGAATAGAAGGAACATACCTCAACATAATAAAAGCTATATATGACAAACCCACAGCAAACATTATCCTCAATGGTGAAAAATTGAAAGCATTTCCTCTAAAGTCAGGAACAAAACAAGGGTGCCCACTTTCACCATTACTATTCAACATAGTTTTGGAAGTTTTGGCTACAGCAATCAGAGCAGAAAAAGAAATAAAAGGAATCCAAATTGGAAAAGAAGAAGTAAAACTTTCACTATTTGCAGATGATATGATCCTCTACATAGAAAACCCTAAAGACTCCACCAGAAAATTACTAGAACTAATCAATGATTATAGTAAAGTTGCAGGATATAAAATCAACACACAGAAATCCCTTGCATTCCTATACACTAATAATGAGAAAACAGAAAGAGAAATTAAGGAAACAATTCCATTCACCATTGCAACGAAGAGAATAAAATATTTAGGAATATATCTACCTAAAGAAACTAAAGACCTATATATAGAAAACTATAAAACACTGGTGAAAGAAATCAAAGAGGACACTAATAGATGGAGAAATATACCATGTTCATGGATTGGAAGAATCAATATAGTGAAAATGAGTATACTACCCAAAGCAATTTATAGATTCAATGCAATCCCTATCAAGCTACCAACAGTATTCTTCACAGAGCTAGAACAAATAATTTCACAATTTGTATGGAAATACAAAAAACCTCGAATAGCCAAAGCGATCTTGAGAAAGAAAAATGGAACTGGAGGAATCAACCTACCTGACTTCAGGCTCTACTACAAAGCCACAGTTATCAAGACAGTATGGTACTGGCACAAAGACAGAAATATAGATCAATGGAACAAAATAGAAAGCCCAGAGATAAATCCACGCACATATGGACACCTTATCTTTGACAAAGGAGGCAAGAATATACAGTGGATTAAAGACAATCTCTTTAACAAGTGGTGCTGGGAAATCTGGTCAACCACTTGTAAAAGAATGAAACTAGAACACTTTCTAACACCATATACAAAAATAAACTCAAAATGGATTAAAGATCTCAACATAAGACCAGAAACTATAAAACTCCTAGAGGAGAACATAGGCAAAACACTCTCTGACATACATCACAGCAGGATCCTCTATGACCCACCTCCCAGAATATTGGAAATAAAAGCAAAAATAAACAAATGGGACCTAATTAAACTTAAAAGCTTCTGCACATCAAAGGAAACTATTAGCAAGGTGAAAAGACAGCCTTCAGAATGGGAGAAAATAATAGCAAATGAAGCAACCGACAAACAACTAATCTCAAAAATATACAAGCAACTCCTACAGCTCAACTCCAGAAAAATAAATGACCCAATCAAAAAATGGGCCAAAGATCTAAATAGACATTTCTCCAAAGAAGATATACAGATGGCTAACAAACACTTGAAAAGATGTTCAACATCACTCTTTATCAGAGAAATGCAAATCAAAACCACTATGAGGTACCATTTCACACCAGTCAGAATGGCTGCGATCCAAAAGTCTACAAATAATAAATGCTGGAGAGGGTGTGGAGAAAAGGGAACCCTCTTACACTGTTGGTGGGAATGCAAACTAGTACAGCCACTATGGAGAACAGTGTGGAGATTCCTTAAAAAACTGGAAATGGAACTGCCTTATGATCCAGCAATCCCACTGCTGGGCATACACACTGAGGAAACCAGAAGGGAAAGAGACACGTGTACCCCAATGTTCATCGCAGCACTGTTTATAATAGCCAGGACATGGAAGCAACCTAGATGTCCATCAGCAGATGAATGGATAAGAAAGCAGTGGTACATATACACAATGGAGTATTACTCAGCCATTAAAAAGAATACATTTGAATCAGTTCTAATGAGGTGGATGAAACTGGAGACTATTATACAGAGTGAAGTAAGCCAGAAGGAAAAACATAAATACAGTATACTAACGCATGTATATGGAATTTAGAAAGATGGTAACGATAACCCTGTGTACGAGACAGCAAAAGAGACACTGATGTATAGAACAGTCTTATGGACTCTGTGGGAGAGGGTGGGAAGATTTGGGAGAATGTCATTGAAACATGTGAAATGTCATGTATGAAACGAGATGCCAGTCCAGGTTCAGTGCACGATGCTGGATGCTTGGGGCTGGTGCGCTGGGAAGGCCCAGGGGGATGGTATGGGGAGGTTGGGAGGGAGGAGGGTTCAGGATGGGGAGCATGTGATTTTTTTTTTTAATAAAATTTAATTTAATTTAAAAAAAAAAAAAGAGTCTTCTCCAACATCACAGTTCAAAAGCTTCAATTCTTTGGTGCTCAGCCTTCTTTATGGTCCAACTCTCACATCCATACATGACTACTGGAAAAACCATAGCTTTGAATAGATGGACCTTTGTTGACAAAGTAATGTCTCTGTTTTTTAATATGCTGTCTAGGTTGGTCATAGCTTTTCTTCCAAGGAGCAAGCATCTTTTAATTTCATCACTGCAGTCACCATCTGCAGTGATTTTGGAGCCCAATAAAATAAAGTCTGTTACTGTTTCCATTGTTTCCCCATCTTGGCCATGAAGTAATGGGACTGGGTGACATGATCTTAGTTTTTTGAATATTGAGTTTTAAGCCAGTTTTTTTCACTCTCCTCTTTGATTTTCATCAAGAGCTCTTTAGTTCCTCTTTGCTTTCTTCCATAAGGGTAGTGTCATCTGCATATCTAAGGTAATTGATATTTCTCCCTGCAACCTTGATTCCAGCTTGTGCATCATCTAGCCTGGCATTTCACATGAAGTACTCTGCATATAAGTTAAATAAACAGGGTGAGAATATACAGCCTTGACATACTCCTTTCTCAATTTGGAACCAGTCTGTTGTTTCATGTCCAGCTCTAACTGTTGTTTCTTAAACTGTATACAGATTTCTCAGGAGGCAGGTAAGGTGGTATGATATTCCCATCTCTTTAAGAATTTTCCACAGTTTGTTGTGATCCACACAGTCAAAGGCTTTGGTGCAGTCAATGAAGCAGAAATAGATGTTTTTCTGGGACTCTCTTGCTTTTTCAGTGATCCAACGGATGTTGGCAGTTTGATCTCTGGTCTCTGGTCTTTCCTCTGCCTTTTCTAAATCTAACTTGAACATCTAGAAGTTCTTGGTTCACGTACTGTTGAAGACTAGCTTGAAGAATTTTCAGCTTTACTTTGCTAGCGTGTGGGATGAGTGCAATTGTGTAGTAGTTTGAGCATTCTTTGGCATTGTCTTTCTTTGGAATTGGAATGAAAACTGACCTTTTCCAGTCCTGTGGCCACTGCTGAGTTTTCCAAATTGGCTGACATATTGAGTGCAGCACTTTCACAGCATCATCTTTTAAGATTTGAAATAGATCAACTGGAATTCCATCACCTCCACTAGCTTTGTTCATAGTGATGCTTCCTAAGGACCACTGGACTTCTCATTCCAGGATGTCAGGCTCTAGGTCAGTGGTCTCACCATCATGGTTATCTGGGCCATGGAGATCTTTTTCGTATATGTCTTCTGTGTATTTTTGTTACCTCTTTTTAATATCTTCTAATCTATTAGGTCCATACTATTTCTGTCCTTTATTGTGCCCATCTTTGCATGAAATGTTCCCTTTGTAGCTCTAATTTTCTTGAAAAGATCTCTAGTCTTTCCCATTCGATTGTTTTCCTCTATTTCTTTGCATCCATCACTTAGGAGGGCTTTCTTATCACTCCTTGCTATTCTTTGGAACTCTGCATTCAGATGGATATATCTTTCTTTTTCTCCTTTGCATTTTGTTTCTCTTCTTTTCTCAGCTATTTGTAAGCCCTCCTCAGAAAACCATTATGCCTTTTGGCATTTCTTTTTCTTGGGGATGGTTTTGATCACTGCCTTCTGTACAAAGTCACGAACATCCATCCATAGTTCTTCAGGCACTCTGTCTATCAGATCTAATCCCTTGAATCTATCTGTCACTTCCACTGTATAATCATAAGGCACTTGATTTAGGTCACACCTGAATGGTCTAATGGTTTTCCCGACTTTCTTCAATTTAAGTCTTAATTTTGCAATGAGGAGTTCATGATCTGAGCCAGAGTCAGCTCCTGGTCTTATTTTTTGATGACTGTATGAGCTTCTCCATCTTTGGTTGCAAAAAATATAATCAACCTGATTTTGGTAGTGACCATCTGGTGATGTCATCTGGTGATGGGCTTCCTTGGTGGCACAGACAGTAATGAATCCACCTGCAATGCAGGTGACCTGTGTTCGATCCCTGGGTTGGGAATATCCCCTGGAGAAGGGCATGGCAACCTGCTCCAGTATTCTTGCCTGGAGAATCCCCATGGACAGAGATGCCTACAGGTCATGCACAGCACAACCAAAATCATAAACTGTAATTGAAATAGATCCTTTAAAAGAAACTGTAAAGTAATATCAAATGAATAAATGCTGAGTAGGTTTATACTTTAAAACATTATCCCTAGTTTTATTTTGTCATTAAGGGCCATCTTGGTTCAAATGTCATTCACATTAATAATACAATCATTTTAATTGACCATAATAAAATGAATATTGATATGTGCATTTCTGTAACCAATGTCTGCCATCATATAGACATGACTGAACTAGTTTTATTACAGGTTATATATTGCACTTTCATATTACCTTAGGTAATGGTTCCTTAGTACCATTTTTGCATGGAATGGTCTTCTTGTTGATGGGGATCAATACGTAGTTCTGCCTCAAATGACACTTTGTGATGTTTCTTTAAATAAGTGCGTATATATAATCTTAATGAACATTTCACAGTATTAAAAACTAAGGTACAGTAAAATGGAAAACAAAAGTTTGTTATATATATATAACAACAGAGGACTAAATCTGTGTGATAAATAAATAAAATATGAGGAGAAAGTCTTTGTAATATGTGAATGACTTGACTGCCTGCTGGGAAATTTATCTTATGAAAAGTGTGACAACAGAAGTACTGTGCTTATTCAGCATATAATTTAACTTCCTTTTAGTGAATATTTCATAATAGTCATTGTTGTGTAGGAATTGTAAAACATGTATATCAATACAAGAGATCTATTGCAATATTTCTGTTTAAAATAAGAACATAGAAATAATACCTTCTGAAGAAAATTGTTTCTTCTGATAAATATGATCTATTCACCTTTCAACAAAGATAAAAACATTAACTGAGCTATATCTAGAACTCCTAATCAATATCTGTTTGGATTTCAGTTAAAGAAATGACTACAAGTAATGAGGACAATTATCCTGAATGATATAAAAGCATTTTAGATTTTTCTCAGTATTCACAATACAAATCAATTTGTTGAACTCAGCTCTATACAAAACAATTTGATATCTAAAGTGTCTTTTGATAACTTTCTAATATTTTCTCCACTTTGAAATACTTAAGCTAGACATATATCAGCAAATTATTAAATATTTAAAATATCTAATACTTAAAATCGGTTTAAAACCTATTTCTAGTGCCCATAACTACAGACACTAGAAGGTATTATGCAATATACAAAGCATCATAGCATGTTAAATCTTTCTAAATTTTAATTTTAAAATATAGTTTTTCAATTTCATTTCTCTTTCTTAAATACATTAGAACTAAATGTACTTGGTAATAATAGGATGTGCTCTTAAAGGTTCTTTGAGTTTTCTGGACCATTCACTTACAAACACATAGGAATCAACTTAAAATTTTAACACAATGGTCAATCCATGTACCATCCCGTGTTCTGGCTCTGACAAACTGCTGGCACAGAAAACCATGAAGATTAAAGAATTTGGCCTTTCCAAGTCAGACATCAAGGGTTAGAAAGCCAATTCCTCCACCTATTAGACAGCAACACTTATTCATTGAATGCTACTATGTCCCCTGCATCTCATCCTCACACCTTCCATACAGATTTATTGTGGGGGTTAAGTGTCATACGTCAAGGCTATATATTGTCACCCTGCTTATTTAGTTTATATGCTGAGTACATCATGAGAAATGCTTTACTGGAAGAAGCACAAGTGGAATCAAGATTGCTGGGAGAAATGTCAATAACCTCAGATATGCAGATGACACCACCCTTATGGCAGAAAGTGAAGAGGAACTAAAAAGCCTCTTGATGAAAGTGAAAGTGGAGAGTGAAAAAGTTGGCTTAAAGCTCAACATTCAGAAAACTAAGATTATGGCATCTGGTCCCATCACTTCGTGGCAAATAGATGGGGAAACAGTGGAAACAGTGTCAGACTTTATTTTTCTGGGCTCCAAATCACTGCAGATGGTGATTGCAGCCATGAAATTGAAGGACATTTACTCCTTGCAAGGAAAGTTATGACCAACCTAGCTGCTGCTAAGTCGCTTCAGTCGTGTCTGACTCTGTACGACCCCATGGACTGCAGCCTACCAGGCTTCTCCATCCATGGGATTCTCCAGGCAAGAACACTGGAGTGGGTTGCCATTTCCTTCTTCAATGCATGAAAGTGAAAAATGAAAGTGAAGTCGCTCACTTGTGTCTGACTCTTAGCGACCCCATGGACAGCAGCCTACCAGGCTCCTCCATCCATGGGATTTTCCAGGCAACAGTACTGGAGTGGGGTGCCATTGCCTTCTCCGACCAACCTAGACAGCATATTAAAAAGCAGAGACGTTACTTTGTCAACAAAGGTCCTTCTAGTCAAGGCTATGGTTTTTCCAGTGGTCATGTATGGATGTGAGAGTTGGACTATAAAGAAAGCTGAGCACCGAAGAATTGATACTTTTGAACTGTGGTGTTCGGAAGACTCTTGAGAGTCCCTTGGACTGCAAGGAGATCCAACCAGTCCATCTTAATGGAGATCAGTCCTGGGTGTTCATTGGTAGGACTGATGTTGAAGCTGAAACTCCTATACTTTGGCCACCTGATACGAAGAGAAGACCCTGATGCTGGGAAAGATTGAAGGCAGGAGGAGAAGGGAAGAACAGAGGATGAGATGGATGGCATCACCGACTCGATGGACATGGGTTTGGGTGGACTTCGGGAGTTGGTGATGGACAGGGAGGCCTGGCATGCTGCGGTTCATGCTGTTGCAAAGAGTCGGACATGACTGAGCAACTGAACTGAACTAAGTGTCATAAAGGTCACTGATGAAACAATCCACACAGTGTCTGGCTTTCAGGCAGCATTCTAGACATGGTTGCCTACTATAATTTTATTATAGAAAGGGATTTAATCCTTCTTGCAATCAATGTTAACTATTTTATATGGCTCCAAAATCCATCTTTATTTCCTTTTCTTATATCTATCATAGAACTCTTGGGCATAAATATATTGAAATGTTTTCAAATTATTCTATGTTCAGGCTATAGTGTCTCCTTAGCAATGAATCTAAGTTTCTTACTATATAGGGTTCTTTTCTCTTAGTTCCCCATGATCCGTCAGAGTGTCACTGTTTAGAATAACTGAATTCAAGTTCAAGAGACAGTTCTCATTGATTAATACTTATCAAATACAGTATGCCTCTCTGAATGCTTACCCTTTTTATACACTGTGTTTTAAAGACTTGAAACTTTCTTAGTGTAAATGGGGCAAAACCTGGGACAATGGAAAGCGTCAGGTCAATAAAATGATGATATCTAACACTTTTGATGGGTTCTCTTATTATATCAGTCCCAAAATACACTTGGCTGCACTTCAAAAGTAAACGTGAACCAGAGTCAAGGCCATGATGGTAAAGACATCATCGCAGAATGGCGAACATTTGTGTTACTAGGAATGAATTTGTGTCAGAGTCCTAACTGGCGATCAGATCATCATATTAAAAATCATTTCAATGTTTCTTTGAAAATGGATTGGACGTTAAGAAATCTGAGTTCTGGTACTCTAGTACTGACCAGCTGTGTGGTTTTCTACGTGATTGAGATGTTACATCTATGAAAAGTGAAGTTTGGACTAACTGAATCTGAAGATCTCATTCAAATAAAGATTTTCAGATCCTTATGGTTAGCAGAACTGTTCTCTGAATGCTTTAGCATCTAAAATGATCTATCGGAGAAGGCAGTGGCACCCCACTCCAGTACTCTTGCCTGGAAAATCCCATGGATGGAGGAGCCTGGTGGGCTACAGCTCATGGGGTTGCTAAGAGTTGGACACGACTGAGTGACTTCACTTTCACTTTTCACTTTCATGCATTGGAAAAGGAAATGGCAACCCACTCCAGTGTTCTTGCCTGAAGAATCCCAGGGACAGGGGAGCCTGGTCGGCTGCCGTCTCTGGGGTCGCACAGAGTCGGACACGACTGAGGCGACTTAGCAGCAGCAGCAGCAAAATGATCTATAGATCTGGATTATTGAACCTGTACTTCAAAAATTTCTAAATAGTTGCAGAATCACTATTTGACCCAAAGTTACCAATTATCCATAGACCATAATGGCATGATTAAAAATGAATTATTCAGGAAACACAAAGGACTTACTAAGGGCCAGATACTCTTCTAAGTACTTTGCATGCATGCTAAGTCACTTCAGTCATATCCAACTCTGTGTGGTCTATGAACCTTAGCCTGCCAGACTCCTCTGTCCATGGGATTCTATAGGCAAGAATACTGGAGTGGGTTGCCATCCTCCTCCAGGGGACCTTCCCAACCCAGGGATTGAACCCGCCTCTCTTATGTCTCCTGCATTGGCAAGCAGGTTCTTTACGACTGGCACCACCTAGGAAACCCTCTAATTACTTTATTATTCTTAACTTATTGAATCTCTGTAACAACTCTATGAAATCAGTATTACTATAACCCTCATTTTATAGGTGAGAAGACTGAGGTAAGCAACTCTCCCAAAATCACACAAGCAGTAAACCACAGAGTGGAGATTCAAATTAAGGCAGTGCTGTTCTGAATATGTGCTCTCAACCACTATGCAAAGTAGTCTTCGAAGGCTCATAAAGAAACAGTTCCCCTTCTTTTAGCCACTGTATTAAACTCAAATCCACATCTATGGATTTTCCTGGCTATGAAAATCTTTTGCATTTCCCAAAAATTTTGCAGTGGTCTTCAGACCACTAAGAAAGAAAATCAGAGAGAAAAGACTATAAAGACTTTGGAAATGAAGACTTCACCAATGGACAAATATTTTCAGGTCAAAGTTTTTGCAGGCAAAACTCATGGGAATTGTTAGTAAGTCATTTGGTATAGTGAAACTATTTTTTTTTTCTAATATCACTAGTTATGGTAACATCACACTCTCAAAAAACTGTGGCCATATATTTGACCACATGCTAATCAGTTAGGAAGGCCTGGTCTATTGAGATAATGATTCATTCAAGGAAGATCAATTTCAAATAGGTAGAAATATATAGCTTTTAAGGTGAAAAGCATGGGATAGAAAAAGGAAAGAATGTAATAAGTTAAATTGCATTGACTGTTTTGCTGTGGTTTTTTCCTAATGTATTTATGAGAGTAAAGATGTAAGGGATTAATTTCCTCCCACACAAAACCATTTTCTGCTTCCTTCATATATGCGATCAGAGGGCAAATACAAGTGCTGACCGTCTGCTTGTGCCTTTTCTATTTATAAAATTGCAAATAACCTTCAAACAAACTTGCCTTCATGTTTCCAAAAATACTAGGTTTTTTTTAAAAATTGTCATCTTTATTTTAAAATTCATTTGTATAGTGGTTTACAGCTTACACTTAAAAGACTTTTTAAAATTTTTAATTGGAGTCTAATTACTTTACAATATTGTGGGTAGTTTTTGCCATACATTCACATGAATCAGCCATGGGTGTACATGTGTTCCCTATCGCAACCTTCCCTTTCACCTCCCTCCCCATCCCATCTCTCAGGGTCATCCCAGTGCACCACCCTTGACTTTCTATAGGTATTTCCTTCATTTGAGAATAAGTCAGGATCATTGTAGAGTATTAATTTCCATATTTAGCTTGGAACTCTAGTTTATGGTACAGTCCAGTAGGCACCCTGTTGTTTAAAAGCGACTCAGTCTCCCAATCATGGGAGAAATTATAAAAGAAAAATAACTTTTGAAAGGATAATCTTACATTCAGGGTACCAAGTTTAATCTTCTTTCAATGAATGGAGACTTTGAAAACTGTCCCAAAATAGCAGGAGGAAGGGAGCCAAAGGACAGGAAGTAAAGCCTGTGGTTATATATGAGTACAGTGGTTTGATTCATATCTTGGCCACTTACTAGCTGTGTGACCCTTAACCCACTTACTCTCAATAGTCCTCGGTCTCCTCATCTGTGAAACAGAGGTGAGTACCATTAATGAACTAAGGAACATAAGTTTCCCATTCAGTCCCAGGCCAATTGTCAGATGTAAGTCATCCCTTGAAAAGAAAGAAAGTGAAAGAATGTGTTAGTCTTTCAGTTGTGTCTGACTCTTTGCGACCCCATGGACTATAGCCCACCAGGCTCCTCTGTCCATGGAATTCTCCAGGGAAGAATATTGGAGTGGGTTGCCATTTCCTCCTCCAGGAGATTTTACAGACCCAGGGATCGAACCCACACCTCCTTCACTGGCAGGTGAGTTCTTCACCACTGCACTACCAGGGAAGCCCTACATAATTACATGTAGGCTTAAATACACTGAATGTAAACAGGCTGTACACTTATATAGCAATTTTACCTTCAGGGAAGGGAATAGGAATAAATTTAAGAGTATATTAGCAATAGAATATTCAGTTCAGTTCAGTTCAGTCGCTCAGTCGTGTCTGACTCTTTGCAACCCCATGAATCGCAGCACACCAAGCCTCCGTGTCCATCACCAACTCCTGGAGTTCACCCAGACTCACTTCCATCGAGTCAGTGATACCATCCAGCCATCTCATCCTCTGTCGTCCCCTTCTCCTCCTGCCCCCAATCCCTCCCAGCATCAGAGTCTTTTCCAGTGAGTCAACTCTTCGCATGAGGTGGCCAAAGTACTGGAGTTTCAGCTTTAGCATCGTTCCTTCCAAAGAAATCCCAGGGCTGATCTCCTTCAGAATGGACTGGTTGGATCTCCTTGCAGTCCAAGGGACTCTCAAGAGTCTTCTCCAACACCATAGTTCAAAAGCATCAATTCTTTGGCACTCAGCCTTCTTCACAGTCCAACTCTCACACCCATACATTACCACAGGAAAAACCATAGCCTTGACTAGATGGACCTTTCTTGGCAAAGTAATGTCTCTGCTTTTGAATATGCTATCTAGGTTGGTCATAACTTTCCTTCCAAGGAGTAAGCGTCTTTTAATTTCATGGCTGCAGTCACCATCTGCAGTGATTTTGGAGCCCAAAAAAATAAAGTCTGACACTGTTTCCACTGTTTCCCCATCTATTTCCCATGAAGTGATAGGACCGGATGCCATGATCTTCGTTTTCTGAATGTTGAGCTTTAAGCCAACTTTTTCACTCTCCACTTTCACTTTCATCAAGAGGCTTTTGAGTTCCTCTTCACTTTCTGCCATACGGGTGGTGTCATCTGCATATCTGAGGTTATTGATATTTCTTCCAGCAATCTTGATTCCAACTTGTGTTTCTCCCAGTCCAGCATTTCTCATGATGTACTCTGCATAGAAGTTAAATAAACAGGGTGACAGTATACAGCCTTGACGTACTCCTTTTCCTATTTGGAAACAGTCTGTTGTTCCATGTCCAGTTCCAACTGTTGCTTCCTGATCTGCATACAGATTTCTCAAGAGGCAGGTCAGGTGGTCTGGTATTCCCATCTCTTTCAGAATTTTCCACAGTTGATTGTGATCCACACAGTCAAAGGCTTTGGCATAGTCAATAAAGCAGAAATAGATGTTTTTCTGGAACTCTCTTGCTTTTTCCATGATCCAGCGGATGTTGGCAATTTGATCTCTGGTTCCTCTGCCTTTTCTAAAACCAGCTTGAACATCAGGAAGTTCACGGTTCACGTATTGCTGAAGCCTGGCTTGGAGAATTTTGAGCATTACTTTACTAGCGTGTGAGATGAGTGCAATTGTGCGGTAGTTTGAGCATTCTTTGGCATTGCCTTTCTTTGGGACTGGAATGAAAACTGACCTTTTCCAGTCCTGTGGTCACTGCTGAGTTTTCCAAATTTGCTGGCATATTGAGTGCAGCACTTTCACAGGATCATCTTTCAGGATTTGGAATAGCTCCACTGGAATTCCATCACCTCCACTAGCTTTGTTTGTAGTGATGCTTTCTAAGGCCCACTTGACTTCACATTTCAGGATGTCTGGCTCTAGGTCAGTGATCACACCATCGTGATTATCTGGGTCGTGAAGATCTTTTTCATACAGTTCTTCTGTGTATTCTTGCCATCTCTTCTTAATATCTTCTGCTTCTGCTAGGTCCATGCCATTTCTGTCCTTTATCTAGCCCATCGTTGCATGAAATGTTCCCTTGGTATCTCTAATTTTCTTGAAGAGATCTCTAGTCTTTTACTCAGCCATAAAAAAGAACAAAATAATATCATTTTCAGCAACATGGATGGACCTAGAAATTGTCATACTGAGTGACATAAGTCAAAGACAGATACAATGTGCTTATATGTGGAATCTTTAACATATACACACTACTATGTATAAAGTAGATAACTAATACAGAATCTACTGTATAGCACATGGAACTCTGCTCAATACACTCTAATGAACTATATGGGAAAAGAATCTAAAAAGAAGGTGGAGTCCATAGGGAGAGGGTGGGAAGATTTGGGAGAATGGCATTGAAACATGTAAAATATCATGTAAGAAACGAGATGCCAGTCCAGGTTCGATGCACGATACTGGATGCTTGGGGCTAGTGCACTGGGACAACCCAGAGGGATGGTATGGGGAGGGAGGAGGGAGGAGGGTCTAGGATGGGGAACACATGTATACCTGTGGCGGATTCATTTTGATATTTGGCAAAACTAATACAATTATATAAAGTTTAAAAATAAAATAAAATAATAAAAAAGAAGGTGGATATATGTATATATATATAACCGATTCACTTTGCTGTACAACAGAAACTAACACAATTTTAAATCAATTACACTCTAATGAAAGTTTTTTAAAAGCAAAACCAAATATTTTAAAGAGTAAATTAGAACTGAATTGTTTCTAATATGTACATGTGCCTATTGCACTCAAATATTTCAATAATAATACTTTCATGTATTACTGTATTAGTAAACTCTATGTCAACAGAAATAATATGTAGCTTGGGAAGCATGAACTTGTAAAGATATTTGTTGGATTTTACTTTGGGAGTCTTCTAGTCTTCAATAGGGTAGCCAAGGCTTTGCCTGCTTTTGACTTATCACAGGTTTTAAGGACTATCTGACTGATGAATAGTATTGTTGTGAGGTCTAAAATGTAGCTTATTATCTTGCCACAGGCTGGAAAATAAAATATAGTCATCTGAGAGGGCAATAAAGAGCACTATGGAATAAGCAGACTAGGCTAGAGACCCAGCTCCACCCAATGTATGTTAACTGTGTGTATCTAAACAAGCTAAAACACATCTCTGAAATTCAATTTTCTCATCTATAAAATAAGGATAATTACCGTTTCACAGTATTTGGGAAAGAAGTACATCAAGGTTGTATATTGTCACCCTGCTTATTTAACTTACATGCAGAGCACATCATGTGAAATGCTGGGTTAGATGAAGTACAAGGCAGAATCAAGATTTCTGGGAGAAATATCAGTGACCACACATATGCAGATGACACCACCCTTATGGCAGAAAGAAAAGAAGAATTAAAAGCCTTCACCATGAATATGAAAGAGAGTGAAAAAAACTGACTTAAAACTCAACATTCATCTTTCTAAATTCCATATATATGCGTTAGTGTACTGTATTGGTGTTTTTCTTTCTGGCTTAACCCTGTGTACGAGACAGCAAAAGAGACACTGATGTATAGATCAGTCTTACGGACTCTGTGGGAGAGGGAGAGGGTGGGGAGATTTGGGAGAATGGCATTGAAACATGTATAATATCATGTACGAAACGAGTCACCAGTCCAGGTTCGATGCACGATACTGGATGCTTGGGGCTGGTGCACTGGGACGACCCAGAGGGAAGGTATGGGGAGGGAGGAGGGAGGAGGGTTCAGGATGGGGAACACAGGTATACCTGTGGCGGATTCATTTAGATATTTGGCAAAACTAATACAATATTGTAAAGTTTAAAAATAAAATAAAATTTTAAAAAAACTACTATTTGAACCTAAAAATAATAATAGTCCTTAGCATTAGAATATTCAGAGAAATAACATTAGCGTACTATATATTTTAATTCTTCCTGTTAAATATTGGTGACTAGTGCCACTGAATCTGAATCTAGGTCACAATCTAAAAGATTTGGGAAATAAAAGACAAAGGGGAAAATAACTGAACTAATACTTATTTACATGTTCAAGACTTTCAGTTTCTGCACATAATAAATGTGTTAATTAAAATAGAGCAATTAAATTAAAAAAAAAACTCAACATTCAAAAACTATGATCATGGCATCTGGTTCCGTCATTTCATGGCAAATAGATGGGAAGACAATGGAAACAGAGACAGGCTTTATTTTTGCAGGCTCCAAAATCACTGTGGATGGTGACTGCAGCCATGAAATTAAAAGACACTTGCTTTTTGGAAGAAAAGCTATGACAAACCTGGACAGCATATTAAAAAACATAGACATTACTTTGCCAGCAAAGGTCAGTATAATCAAAGCTATGTTTTTCCAGTAGTCCTGTATGGATATGAGAGTTGGACCATAAAGAAGGCTGAGCACCAAAGAATTGATGCTTTTGAATTGTGGTGTTGGAGAAGACTCTTGAGAGTCCCTTGGACTGCAAGGAGATCAAACCAGTCAACCCTGAAGGAAATCAATCCTGAATATTCATTGGAAGGACTGATGCTGAAGTTGAAGCTCCAATACTTTGGCCACCTGATTCAAAGAGCCGACTCATTAGAAAAGACACTGAAGCTGGGAAAGATTGAAGGCAGGAGGAGAAGGGGATGACAGAAGATGAGGATGATTGGATGGCATCTACAACCCAATGAACGCTAGTTTGAGCAAACTCCAGGTGATGGTGAAGGACAGGGAAGCCTGGCATGCTGCAGTCCATGGGGTCTCAAAGAGTCAGACACGACTGAGTGACAGAACAACAATAACTCTATAAAGTAAGATTAGTGTGAAAATAAAATATTGTTTAAAAAATGCTTACTGCAATACTCAGAAATCAGGGTGTATTCAATGAATGTCAGTTAATTCTTGTTGTTGTTGACATTGAGCTGCTAGGTCATGTCCAATTCTTTTGCAAATGGGGCCCACCAGGATCCTCTCTCCATGGGATTTCCCAGGCAAGAATACTGGAGTAGGCTGCCATTTCCCTCTTCAAAGGATCATCCCTCCCCAGGGATCGGACCAATGGCTCCAGTGTGGCAGATGGATTCTTTACCACTGAGCCACTGGAGCTTGCTCAAACTCATGTCCATCTAGTTGGTGATGTCATCCAACCATCTCATCCTCTGTCATCCCTTTCTCCTCCTACCTTCAATCTTTCCCAGCATTAGAGTCTAATTTTCTAATGAGTCAGTTGGCTAAAGTGACAGGCTTTATTTTGTAATATTTATTTCTTCCAAAGAATATTCAGGGTTGATTCCCTTTAGGATTGATTGGTTTAATCTCCTTGCTGTCCAAGGACTCTCAAGAGTCTTCTCCAACACAACAATCTGAAAGCATCAGTTCTTTGGCACTCAGCCTTCTTTATCGTCCAACTCTCATATCCACACCTGACTACATCCATACATGACTTCCTCATCTAGGAAAATGATAAATTTATGTATTCTGTTGTTCAGGTCAAGATCTTTGGAATCATTCCTCTCTCTTCTGTTTCTATAAAATCTTACAGCCCAGTGGTCATCAAGTTCAGTTGATGCTTTATCTTCTAAATATGTATATCTTACACCCAACCTCTTCTCTCCCAAGTGGTCTGCTCCACCAGCCTTTCCCTGTGAATTTTAAAATAGTCTCCTAAATGGACTCCCTGCTTTCACCATTCTCTTTTTAATTTCTTCTCTTTTTTATGACCGTCTAATTGAAATATAATTGATGTAAAATATAGTGCTAGTTATGTAGCTAATAGAACATACCAAAAGTTAACTTTGTTTTCAAATTAGAAAAAATATTTTTGAAATTCAGTTCAGTCGTTCAATCATGTCTGATATTTTGTGACCCCATGAACCGCAGCACTCCAGGCCTCCCTGTCCATCATCAACTCCCGGAATCCACCCAAACCCATGTCCATCGAGTCGGTGATGCCATCCAGCCATCTCATCCTCTGTCATCCCCTTCTGCTCCTGCCCTCAATCTTTCCCAGCATCAGGGTCTTTTCAAATGAGTCAGCTCTTCACATCAGATGGCCAAAGTATTGAAGTTTCAGCTTCAACATCAGTCCTACCAATGAACACCCTGGACTAATCTCCTTTAGGATGGACTGGTTGGATCTCCTAGCAGTTCAAGGGACTCTCAAGAGTCTTCTCCAACACCACAGTTCAAAAGCATCAATTCTTAGGTACTCAGCTTTCTTTATAGTCCAACTCTCACATCCATACATGAACACTGGAAAAACCATAGACTTGACTAGATGGACCTTTGTTGACAAAGTAATGTCTCTGCTTTTTAATGTGCTGTCTAGGTTGGTCATAACTTTCCTTCCAAGGAGTAAGCATCTTTTAATTTCATGGTTGCAATCACCATTTGCAGTGATTTTGGAGCCTAAGAAAAAGTAAAGTCAGCCACTGTTTCCCCATCTATTTGCCATGAAGTGATGGGACTGGATGCCATCATCTTAGTTTTCTGAATGTTGAGCTTTAAGCCAACTTTTTTACTCTCCTCTTTCACTTTCATCAAGAAGCCCTTTAGTTCTTCACTTTCTGCCATAAGGGTGGTGTCATTTGCATATCTGAGGTTATTGATATTTCTCCCAGCAATCTTGATTCCAGCTTGTGTTTCTTCCAGTCCAGCATTTCTCATGATGTATTCTGCATATAAGTTAAATAAGTAGGGTGACAATATACAGCCTTGATGTACTCCTTTTCCTATTGGGAACCAGTCTGTTGTTCCATGTCCAGTGCTAACTGTTGCTCCCTGACCTGCATACAGATTTCTCAAGAGGCAGGTCAGGTGGTCTGGTATTCCCATCTCTTTCAGAATTTTCCACAGTTGATTGTGATCCACACAGTCAAAGGCTTTGGCATAGTCAATAAAGCAGAAATAGATGTTTTTCTGGAACTCTCTTGCTTTTTCCATGATCCAGCAAATGTTGGCAATTTGATCTCTGGTTCCTCTGCCTTTTCTAAGACCAGCTTGAACATCTGGAAGTTCACGGTTCACATATTGCTAAAGCCTGGCTTGGAGAATTTTAAGCATTACTTCACTAGCGTGTGAGATGAGTAAATGCATTCTAATATGAAAAATACTTGTGTCCTTTTTGAGATTTCTTTTACATCAATAACTTAGGAAGATATTCTTGGTCCTTTTAATGTACTGTGTTCTCTTTCATTCTATACTGAGTATTTGCATTGAGAAAACATGTTCTCTTTTAACATTATAGAAATTAAAATAAACAGAAAAGCATATGGGCTTCCCTGGTGGCTCAGACAGTAAAGAGTGTGACTGCAATGTGGAGACCTGGATTTGATCCCTGGGTTGGGAAGATTCCCCTGGAGAAGGGAATGGTTACCCACTCCAGTATTCTTGATAAGTTATTAACTTGGACACAACAGGAAAAAATGTTAAACGTATAAAATTGTTTTTCATTTGTTAAAAAATAAAATATCATGTTAGTTTCAGGTGTACAGTACAGTGATTCTTTTCCTTTTCAGGTTCTTTCTCCTTACAGGTTATTGCAAAATATTGAGTATAGTCTTCTGTGCTGTACCGTAGGTCCTTGTTGGTTATGTATTTTATATACTAGTAGTGTGTATATGTTTATCCCTCACTCCTAATTTATCCCTCAGCCCCTTTCCCCCTTTGTTAACCATAAATTTATTTTCTCTGTCTGTGAGTCTCTTTCTGTTTTGTAAATAAATTCATTTTTATCTTTCTTTGTTTTCATTTTTATTTTTTTTTTTTTTTTTCATCTAGAAAATGGGGATGGAAGCAGTCCTTGATGGAGCAGACAGCTCAGTGCCATGGCAGGAGCTCTGGTTTCCTCTGCTGAAACGCTTCCTCTCCACTCGCGAACTCATTAATTCCTGTTTTCATTTTTAAAGTCATCATTTGGAAAACTTGTTTGAACATTGTATTAGTAGACTATGGCTTAAGAACAGAAACTAATTTTTTCACAGTTTCAGAGGCTGAAAGTCTGGGATCAAGGTGTTGCCAAGATTATTTATTCTGAATCCTCTCTCCTTGGCTTATAGATAGTTCTTTCTTCATGTATCTTCATATCAGTGTCTGTCTGCACATTTCTGGGTCCAAATTTCCTCCTCTCATAAGGACATTGGTCATATGCTTTCAATCTATTTTTAACCCAGTAGCCAGAACTATCTCATTAAAATAAAACACAGATCCTGTCCCTCCACCACTCAAAGCCTTTCCATGGCTTTTTATTTCTCTCTGAATGAAAGCTAAGCCCTTATACTGTCTACAAAGATCAGAGGAATCAGCTGCCCCCACCATTTACCCCCATCCTCCGTGATGAGCCCCAAGACATTTGACAAGGCTCATTCTCCTTAGTGACACCAGCACCACCTTGATGCCTGTTTGGAGGCCCTTGCTTTTGCTGTTTCTTCTTCCTGCATACACTTCATGCAGCCCCGTTGCTCCCTCCTTATCACATCTCTCCTCAGACTTTTACTCAAATGTCACATCCTCTGTGAGGACGTCTCTAATAACCCTGTCAAAAATTGCCAACCCTGTCACTAAAACCACCACACACTTCCTATTTGCCTTCCTTGTTTTGTTTCCTCCCTTAGCACTGATTACCAACACTTTATATTTTATTTATTATTGTATCTTTTTTTTTTAATTTTCCACCTCACAACACACATTCACACAAACTACTACGATTGAAACTTTTGTCTTTTCCCCTGCTTCTCTACCTCTAGGACCTAAAACAATATCAGACGTATAATGGGTACTTCATAACTATTTTTGAATAGATAAAGGTCTTGTTCAACACTATATAACTAGTACCTAGAAAGGAAACCACTCTTTGAGAGGCAATAAATAAATTCCTGTTGAATAATTATTGTGATCCATTATTGAATGTATGCTGAAAACAAACATAGAAATGTAAAGCCTAATTCAAAGTGCAAAATCAAAATAGATGTACTGATTTTCCACAAACCTAAGTTTCAAGTTTAATGAGAGTATTAGAAAAATTTCTACTATGTGTGAGCTCAGTTTTAATTTGGTATGGTCTCTTACCATTTGGAAACAAACTGTAAAGGTTTTACAGGTCCACATAGCTTTAAGTTTGTCTTTGCTTAGTTTTTTGTTTTTTTTTTTTCAACTTTGTATTTTAGAATGGAGTACAGCCAATTAGCAAAGTTGCAATAGTTTCAGATGGACAGCAAAGGGACTGAGCCATATATATACATGGATCGGTTCTACCCAAAAGTCCACTCTTACCCAGGCTGTCTCTTTGCTTTAGGTTTTATTCCTATTTACAGGTAAATTTTATTTTACCATATCAATATTACATTTCTTATAGATGATATTTTTAATGGAAAAAGAAAAATCTCTTTATAGCATATATATTTAAGGAATAGCTTTAAATGAATGCATTCTGCCTAATGAAATAATTCTGGGAAATCTAATGAGTATGTCAATTTCAATTACTTCCAGTTTGGGTTGAATCCTAGAAACAAGTAGACAATACATAAGCCTACTTTTTCCCTAACATCCTCTTCTACCACCATTTTAGTGCACTTTCCAACTAGAAGTAGACAGACATAGGAGAAAAACACACTCTTTTATGATATATTATAATTGCCAACTTTTACTTTTTAGAGATGGGTAATGAATAGACTACTCTTCAAAATGACTCCAATCTAACAGAGTATTTTAAGACCCTCTAAATATATTCATGACAACTGAATCCTCTTAGATATTAAGTACCTTCACACCACAGGGACAGAGAGGCACCTCCATTTTAAAGTATTTAACAGGGAGTCAAATATCACAAAACAAATAAGAGTATCACTTTCACGGATTAGACAGTTATAATGCATACTCAGGTAAACTTGATTTACTACCTCAAGGCTCATGCCTGAAAGCTTTTAAAGGAGACTCATATATTTATAAAAAATGAAAATACTCAGGACAAGGACATCTAAGTGATATTCTCCTGAACACAGAGCCAAGTTACACAATTAGAAATATATGACTCTATGACCACACAATTTTCCAGGCTGAAAAGATACTACTCATACTTAATCCACTTGTTCCCCTTCTTGCTATATAAAGAACAAATCTGATTTTGAGAGTCCACATAAATTATTCTTTGTTGTATTAAGTTATAGTGCTCTTCTTACTTACAATGTTCATAGATTATAGAAATTATTCTGTGATGCACATTTCAAGTCATGAAGGAAATTTTCTAGAATCAAGCAAAGTTTTGGAGAAAATTACAAATATCAGCAGATTTTCTTATAGCTATATACATCTATAAAATTAGAAGGCATGTTTCAATGCTTTCAACTTTTATAACAAACAGAAATCTTAAATTTTTATGTATATTTAAATATGCATTGAAAAATGAAAATGTATGTTAATACCTCAGTCATGTCTGACCCTTTGTGATCCCATGGACTGTAGTCCTCCAGGCTCCTCTGTCCATGGAATTCTTCAGGCAAGTTTACTGGAGTGAGTGAAAGTAAAAGTGAAAATCGCTCAGTCGTGTCCCACTCTTTGTGACCCCATGGATATACAGTCCATTGAATTCTCTAGGCCAGAATACTGGAGTGTGTAGCCTTTCCCTTCTTCAGTGGGTCCTCCCAACCCAGGGATCGAACCCAGGTCTCCCGCATTACAGGCAGAGTTTTTGCCATCTGAGCCACCAGCAAAGTCAGAATATGCATTGACCACATCAAATTATTTTTTCACTTGTTGATTCAATCATTCAAAAAATATTTAGGGTTTATATCCTTCCCACCTCCACCATTGAATTTTAATTGTTTTGGAAGTGAGAAATTATTTATATATTAATTAAGTATATGTTTTTCAGCAACCTCTACTAGCAAGATTTAAATATAGATGCATTTTCCATTTAATGGGACCGACAAAAAAGATATTGTCGCTTTAAATAACTCACCCAAGTGAAACACACTGAATTAGTTATTGTTATGGGACTATAACTTACTATTGATTCTATTGATTTTGTGATATTAGAAGCTTCCCATTCAAGGTAAGTTTATTTATTTCTATCAGAATTTTTGCCTATGGACATTGGCAAATATAAGACTGCATTAAGTTATTCATACTTACAGCAATATATTTCTGGTGGTATGATAAGCAAATTTAAGCATGAAATAGTTATATTGCTTTTACTTCTTTACATGTTCATCATTGCAGTTTCTACTAGTAAAAACAATGCAAGGCTAGTATAATATAAATTCATGAATGTAAATTATATTACTTTCTGTCTTTAAAATTCCTCTCAACATATGCAAATCCTTTCATAAAATTTATAAGTATAACTAGATTTAAATTGGCCCTCTATACCAAAAACAACACACCCTTCACAAAGAATGTGAAGTCCATTTTTCCTGAATTACATTTTTTCTTCATTCTCCTAAAGGAAAAAAAAGGCTATTTCTATAATTATCACTCCTGCCTAATCAGCTCTGTAATATGTATTTCATGTATGTTATACAATACCATCTTGAAATAAGACAGAGAGCCTAGTAGAACTGTCAAATCACAGGGGTAAGTTAAAAAAACAGGAAGAGTGGATCTAGTTCTGAAATTCATGTCCATGCACCAACTGGAACCAGAAATTCAGGGCCACGGAAACATATCTGTTCTCATTCCTGTAGGTCAGAGTTTATTATAAAAGTATTCTACCCAAGGTAGACTGAAGTACCAAATCAATGAGGCTGAGGTACCAAAATAACAAATGGAGCAAATTATAAGAGAATTTCAGATCTACATAGTCCTAGAGGATGGATGGTGAAGATATAGTATTTTAGACTGCAAAAAGATATATCACATCTACAATGAAATTATGGTTTTTATAAATGTAATATTTGAGGTTTTGACTTAAATTCAAAAAATAATGCCAATTAATTAATAGATTCTTAACAAAAGCCTATGATGAACATTACATTTCAGAGGTGTTAGTTTCTGCCCATAGAAATCTTATAGTCTCTTTGTGTGTGTATTATGCATTGCCACCAAAAAAGTAACAAGCAATAACTGCTTGGGAGTCCTACTAATACTGATGTAAAACAACCGAAAAAATAAATACACCTTTAGGAAGCAAACATGTGTATCTCATGGGGATTTTTTTTTTAATCAACACAACAAAATGTTCCTTTTCTCCAAACCTTGTATCATTCTAAATTTCTCTTTCTCCAAGAACACTTCACCATATTTTGTTAGTCTTAATTACTATAATTTTTTTCCTGTATCTGTACCCTTTTCTTTTTCTCCACTCTCTATCACTGCTATCCTGATTTAGGCTTGTCTCCTTCATCAATAACCACTGAAAGGTTTGTTTATTTATTCAACAAAAATTTATGGAGCACCTGCCTCGTTTGCATGTGATTGTGATGAATAGTGAGTGAGATGGATACCATTCTGTGGTCCTGGAACCTGGAAACTTCTCCCCATTACTCCCACAGAACAGCAGCACCTGCAGCTCTAGACTAATTTGAAGTACAAATATAATTGTGCTCTCTCCCTACTGAAAATGATTTAATGTCTTGTTACCTAGAACAGGGGTCCCCAGTCCCTGGACCACCAAGTAGTTCAGGTCCATGGCCTATTAAGAACTGGTCCATAAAACAGAAGGTAAGTGGGGGGTCAAACACCAAAGCTTCATCTGTATTTACAGCTTCTCCCCATCACTCACATTACTGCTGATTCTGCATTATGGTTAGTTGTATAATTATTTCATTATATATCACCATGTAATAATAATAAAAATAAAATGTATAAAACATATAATAATGCTCTTGAATTGTCCTGAAACCATCCCCACCCCACTGCCCAGTCTGTGGAAAACTTATCTTCCACAAAACCTGTCCCTGCTGTCAAAGACTGGGAACCCCTGACCTAGAGCACTAACTCCAAACCCCATAAGATGGATAAGAAAACTCCTCTATCCTCACTGGTCCCTGTCTACCTCCATAGCTTCAAGTTTCTAGGCTCAGTCATCACTTCAGACTTGACACTCCAACAATTTCAAACTCTCTGTGTTCCTGCAAACACCACAGAAATTCCTGCCTTGTGCTTAGTCAGTCTCATTCTGCTGACAGATACTCACCACCTGTTCTTCTATACTGAGCTAAGCTCTCCCTCCTCCAAGATGTCTTGCTTAAATTCCTGGGAAGATACCTTGCTCCCAGGTATCCTGCATGGGTTGTTACTTTCTTATAATTCACTTCAGTGTTTTGAAAATACGTTTATTTCTCTTACTGCCTTGGGAGATGGTAAAATCCTCAAAGACAAGAAAGGTGTCTCATCCATATGTGTAGTGCTGACCCCCAGCACTTAGAGGGCACTCAACCAGTGTTTACTGAATCCATTAGAATTTGTTGTATGCTCTCCTCCAAAGACTGACAAGCTTTAGTCAACTTGAACTAATTGTTCTAGATGATTGCATATCCTTTTCATCAATACAGAATACAACGCAAGAAAGCAAGGCAACAAACAAAGGATACAATGTTTTACTTTCAAGTGTTTAAAGGAATCAATATAAATGTGCTGGATTTTCTTATCATTTGAGTATAAGTCTACACATTGGTGACTCAGGAGGTAAAAGAAACTATCTGCAGTTCAGGAAACCTGGATTTGATCCCTGGATCGGGAATATCCCCCTGAGAAGGAAATGGCACCCCCACTCCAGGATTCTTGCCTGGAGAGAATCCCATGGATAGAGGAGCCTGGAGAGCTATAGTCCATGGGGTTGCGAACAGTCAGACATGACTGAGTGACTAAAACACACACATGTACACATTTATCTGTTCTACCTGGAAGTTGCAACCTCAGAAATGGTTTTTTCATGTTTTGATATAATTTTGAGGGACAAAAGACAACTTTAATGAAGAACACGGGACTTAAGAACCTACCTAGATCCTCTGAGGGCTTTCCTCGTAGCTCAGTCGGTAAAGGATCCGCCTGCAGTGCCAGAGACCCGGGTTTGATCCCTGGGTCTGGGAAGATCCCCTGGGGAAAGAAATGGCAACCCACTCCAGTATCCTTGCTTATAAAATCTCATGGACGAGGAGCCTGGTGGGCTGCAGTCCAGGGGGTCACAAAGAGTCAGGCACGATTGAACGACTAACATTTACTTACTTACTAGATCTTCTACCCGTTTTTTCAGTTCAGTTCAGTCTTTCAGTCGTGTCCGACTCTTTGCGACCCCATGAATCGCAGCACGCCAGGCCCCCCTGTCCATCACCAACTCCCGGAGTTCACTCAGACTCACGTCCTTCGAGTCAGTGATGCCATCCAGCTGTCTCATCCTCTGTCGTCCCCTTCTCCTCCTGCCCTCATCCCTCCCAGCATCAGAGTCTTTTCCAATGAGTCAACTCTTCTCATGAGGTGGCCAAAGTACTGGAGTTTCAGTTTTAGCATCATTCCTTCCAAAGAAATCCCAGGGCTGATCTCCTTCAGAATGGACTGGTTGGATCTCCTTGCAGTCCAAGGGACTCTCAAGAGTCTTCTCCAACACCACAGTTCAAAAGCATCAATTCTTCGGCGCTCAGCTTTCTTCACAGTCCAACTCTCAGGTTAATTTAGAGTGACTAAATTAATAAAAAACAAAAACTCGTCATGATCTAGCCTGCCTGATCCCTCTAATTACAGTTGACCCTTGAAAACACGGAGTTTGGGGAGACCTAATCCTTTGCATAGTAAAAAAATCCACATATAACTTATAGTCAGCTCTCCGTATCTGCAGATCTTCTGTATCCACAGTTCTGCGTCCATGGATTCAGCCAACCACAGATCGTGAAGCACTGAAATACTTACTACTGAAAAAAATCCGTATGTAAGTGGACCTGACCAGTTCAAACTCAGGTTGTTCAGGGGCCCATCATACAAAAGACTGCTCTGGGCTCCCTGAATATGTCATCCTCACCTATTCCTCTAGATCCTGATTTCCCTTGTTTGTGTTTCTCCCATACACATGCATTTCCCCAACTTTCAACCTGGGGGGCTTCTGGTGAGCTTCTCAAGGCATAGTTAATGTATCATCTCCCCTCTCAAACATTCTTTGACGCACTATGCAACATTGCATCATTTATTAAATTCTTGTACCATGCTGTACAGATTTCTGTTGCTGTTTTTCAGTCTCCCAGTCATGTCCGACTCTTTGCAACCCTATGGACTGCAGCAAGCTTTTGCACAATTCCATTTTATCCTTTGTTGATTTCATTGCATGTCTTTCTCATTGGATGCTAAACTCTTCATACAGGTTCTTAGCCCACATCTGAGCACAAAGATCATTCTGTAAATGCTTGTGGAATTCAGGAATGGATAAAATTGAATCTTAATTTGTTAAAGCATCTACATTAAATATTTTTGTATCTAAATATATTTTATTTACCACAAGAAAGGGGGGCTATTTTAAGTAAACACTGTCAGTCAAGTACCCACTCCAGTGTTCTTGCCTGGAGAATCCCAGGGACTGTGGAGCCTGGTGGGCTGCCATCTATGGGGTTGCACAGAGTCGGACACGACTGAAGCAACTTAGCAGCAGTAGCAGCATCAGTCAAGTAATAAATGTCTTTGGTGTGTATGGCTGTTTTTTCTGTTCAAATCAATGCACCTGCATTAATAAGCCTAGTTTAATTTACCAGGATATTTGGATTAAATATGACTGTTTTTATTTTCATTTTATATGAGCACACATGTGAAAGTATTTGAACAAGCACTGTCAGAGATTCAGTTAAATATCTGAGTAGTCTATTTTTAAGTACAAACAGATTCTATTTCACTTTTCTTCACAGACTAGACTGTTTCTCCATAATAGAAAAGTTGTATATTTCATATGAGTGACTTATAATTTGTTGAAGATTTGAGATTAACTATCTGTGGAAAAGAACAGAAATATGTGAGCTACATATAACTATGAAGTTCCCTAATCTCAGCACATTATTGTTTTTATTATCTTATAATCTCTTGTATGTAATTAGTTATAATGTGGAGAAAAATTTATTTTATGTAGCAGTTTTCTCCTCAAAAAAATGAAAAGGAAAAAAAATAGATTTATATATTGTGAAAAGTTGGTTAATTATTTAGAAAATCTATTTTAATTATTCAATTATTTTAGAAAGCCTATTTAGCAACAAAATAAATATTTCTCTTACAAATTAGAGTCTAATAAAATTGTGAATTAAATAATTCTAAATATTAAAATTCAATAAATATAAATTAAAAATTAGCATACATCACAAGAAATTTGAGGTTTATTTATTTTGTGTAAAAATTTCTAAATATCCTATTATAAAGGCTAATATTGATAGAATTGTGTATGGGAATTTTTGATTATTTGTTCCTCAAGGGAAAGTCACTCCAAAAAAGGGGAGGTATGGCTTCTGTCAAACAGATTAATCAGTTTTTTAAAAACAATCACTAGATTCTAGAAGAGTAATCTAAATATTCCACTGTTAGATTTGTGGGGCTACATTCATACTTTATACACTAATTCTAGCCTTATTGAAGCCAAGTGGAAGATAGAGGTTGGTCTATGTCCTCTGACATTAACCTTAGACATCATTTAATAAAAGCAAACATCCTGTTCTAGCTGAGTCTAGCTGACTCCTCAAAGTGCACAAATCCAATCTTTTCTGATCCCAATAAACCTAATACTAAAATGAAATTTCTTTTATCAGGATCACTGGCAACGAAGGCAGTACCAAATAGAGAGTTTTATTTATGAGAAATTGCATTTTTCATTAGAATTCTAATATATGAAAGATTGTAGTCATAGTAATCAAAATACCATTTTTTCCCTTTTTCTTGCCTTCCGTCTGTCATCTATCTATTTACCTATTTGGAAGATGGAATGCATACTAGACTAACAAAATTGAGGGAGATTTAGGGATCAGTGTGACTCAAGAGAGGACTAAATGTAAACAAAACCCAGGTAATTATTTATCTGTTTTCAAAAAACTTCCCTGAAGGAGATTACAGAATTCCATTTGCTAACTCATAGAAGTGTGTTAGCAACATGTAAAAGTGAGAGGGTTTAGAGCAGAACTTGAAAGTAAAGTGAAGAAAAATATGTCAAATTTAAGTTGACAATAATAGCACAACTAATTCCTCAAATCTAAATAATCAGTCTCACTCTAATTTAAAATTTGATAAAATATGGACAAATCCTAAAAAGAAATTCTCAGAATTGATTCCTCAGGTATGTAAACCTTAATATTTCATCACTTCTCTTCCTGCTCATGTGGACCCTTTTAATTCCCCCTCATGGTTTATATTTATTCATTGCACTCATTCATCTAATACACTATATTTATCTCTTTATGTTCTATTTTCTCTCTCTGCAGTGCAAATCCTATAGGCTAGGAATTTCTTGTTCAACGTATTTACTGTTTTAGCTAAAATGTCTACTGCTGTGCCTATTCTAAATAGGCACAGGACAAAGAGCTATTGAAAGAAATAATTAAGTGATTAGAAAATACATGATCAATTTTTTCATAAGAGTGATGTCATGAGACAGTAATATACTCATAATATTAAAACTCAGACTATCTTTTGATTCCCTAGCCAAGATACAGTGATAAGATTTAGGACATATGAGAAAAATACATGATATTTCATAAATTAACTGAACAAGGTGACTGAGGATATATATGTACAGTCTTCTTACCAGTGTGTAATGCTATTCTTATTCCTTTAATAAGCAAGTGCCAGGATAGAACTGTTATAAAGGCTGCAATTCAGAGGAAGCACACAGAGCCAGCAAAGGATGGGTTCTAACTTTTGGACCTCTCTTGGTACTCTGTATGTCTGTCTTAATGGTCACATGAGTGACCTGATATTTTTGGTAGTTGTTCTGACACCCAACCAGCATAATAATTTAGTTTTATTTGACTAAAAAAGAATAATACAAAAATTATTCATTTTATATTCCTGGAGTAAAATACTTCTTTTGAAGTCAAATCAAAAAATCAATAGGAGAATAGCTTAAAACTTACCCATTTATTTCTTTTTTAAGAAAAAAAATATTCAGCAAATGCGTGGGATCATTAGTAAATAATGGCATATTGAATGGCACCAACCAATCAGAAAGGACAGGAATGGATTATCTTAGTGAAAACAGCACAAACCAGAGGGTTTAGTGGCCTTTTGACAGGAATGCCCAAGGAAGCTTCTGACCACTTACAACAGAATGTTAATAGCTCATGCCACTTCAACACTGACAGCTCTGAAGTGAGAGGCCACTAATCTCTGTTTGTAATATCCACAGTTGAAGGGAAAAAATAAGTATTTCTTCTTAAGCATGGGATAAGCATTAGCTGTCTAAAAATTTCGGGAATGTTCTACATGTCTGAAAATCAGAGAAAAAAGAAGACAGCAATGGACAAGGAATCAGTTTTTTTCACTCTTGAACCAAAATATATGATTAAAATGGAATGCAGTTTTCAAGACCAATCAATTCACCAGTCAGACCTTATTAGAATAGCTGTATATGTGCTGTAAAAAATTTCATTAAAATTTACAGGTAAATTTTAATGAAAATTTAGCAATATATGTAGACAAGGCTGTGCTAAAAACAGTCTCTATGTTTTAAATTTTTTAATGAAGTAAGCCAAATCATAAAAACATCTTTGCTAAAGAGTTGGTGTTTCAGATTTGAAATGGAATCTGTTCATTAGCTCTACATTATTCAGTACTATAAAAAGGAGACATTTTAACAATCCTGGGCTCAATTAGACATCAACTGTTAGGCTGGCAGAAACCTGGCATGCGTCTTTTTCTTAGGAAGTTTGGATGGAGCTATTTACAATCAGTTCCTCGGGGAATGTCCTTAAAAAAAAAAAAAAGAAGAAGAAGACTGGTTGTCATCATAACTTATGTACTAACCTCATAATTCTCTGACAGTTCAGTTATGCATCTTTCATCTAATTAAGATGGCTACACACTACCGCTTACGTAGCAGCCACAAACCACTCAACTTTCAAGAAACAGGAGAAAGAGAGTACATTTAATTGCAATACCTAAACATCAGCTTTTTGAAAAATTAGTGTAGCCCAAAGGTGAGCATTGAAAGAGGCAAAATCAATAATATAATTACTATAAAAAACTGAGTTAAATTTGAGCTTTTTCAAACATCTGTTCAAATATACACATGAATTCCATTGAAATTATTTCATTGTTCTTCTTACTATTAAACCATTATTTTGTTTGAATGTTTGGAATTTTCCTTGGAATCTGTCCTTTTGTTTGCTGATTCAAACTTAATGATCCGATTTGCCCTAGGGGCCATACAAAATTTCTGCTTTTAGGTATTGTGTAATATTGCTGTCAAGAGGTTTTTAAATATCATATAAACGCAAAATAATAGAAGAAGGCTGCCAGTTGTGCTTGACAAATGATAGTTTAGAAAACTGACTAGTAATGCATTTCTATTATTGGACTTTATATCACAGTCGACTACAGGGTTAAATTTTAGAAACTAGTTAAATTCTTTTTATTTGTTCAGATTTTACTTATTGTTCCTTTTCTTTTCCTTTTAGTCTTACTTTAGTTCATTAGATGCAGTAATATCTCCCTTGTCTGTGACAATTTCCATTAATATCTCAAAAGCAGCTATTAAGTCTCATTACCAGAAAAGATTATAGAAGGATACTGCACACAATAACTGTGAAGATAAAGACAATAGTCCCATTTTCATTTGTTTCTTTGTTCTTAAGATGTAAATCAAACCTGAAGCTCTTTTTAGCCTGCTTTTCTCAGTTCATACTTTCAAAGCTTTTGGAAAGGAAAAGCCTCCACAGCCAAATAAATTCTAGTATTTGGATTATTCCTTTCTCAAAAGGCAACAAAGACATGTACCTGCTGTCAGAAATTTGCCACAAAATCTCATTGTTATGAAATTCAGGAGCACTACTAGAGTTTAATCATTTACATAAGTTATTCTTGGGAATTAACTGTGGGCTAAAGTGAAGCTAATTAGTGGTTGTTGCAGAGACCCTTTATAAAGTATTCATTGTTCCCAAAATAGACCATCATTCAATCAAAATACTTAAAACATCAATTCTTCAACAATTATCTAAACATATCCATGAAAAATTATGTCTGATTAAAGCTCAGTCAAACCCCCAAGAAATAAAAGGTTTATGGGTTTTTAATATAAATAGATTTCTTTGAAATAAATGCATTTGTGGCTCGTAAAACAGGTTTGAAATCCAGGTCTTATGTTAATTTTTTTTCCATTTGAGATATACCAAAATATTGATAATAATTATAAAATATCAACACCGAGTGAATTAACATCTGCTTACAGAACTAAAAAGTGGTAGAACCAGGACTGTATATATATACTATATATAGATCATATATATAATCTATATTATATAGATTAGGAATTTAATTGTGGTTGTCTAAGGACAGTGAAAGTTTATTTATTGTTGTTTTTTAATTATCTGAAATATTCTAATTTATTTTGAACTTAATTCTAAATTACAAATTCAATGGCATCAAGATTAAATGAGTCACTTTATGTATCTCTCAAACTTTAATAAAAGTTGAATTCTATTACTCAAATTAACAAATGATGAAAAGAAACTTTTAGTTAAATATTATATTTCAATATTCATGAGAAGAGATTCTGCAGTAAGTGCTATTTTATTTGTGAGATTGCTCATGAATTTCTATGCTAAGAATCTACAAAAGGAAATTAGACTATCCCTAAAGCCCTTCAGCCTATGCTTCTCTTTCCTTTGGTCTTAGAATATGTGGCCTTCCTCCTTTCTATGTTTAATCTTCACTTCTGTCTCCTTTCTTCTCCTCCTTCATTTTGTGTTCATTCTCTTACACTTAGAGTGGCACAACTTCCCCCTCCCTCTTTGTCCTCATATTCAGAATATCAGTCAACTTAAGAAGAGTTAGCATTTGCTGCTTTTTTTCTAACTACACTTTCACTCAACCACCATTTGCTACCTGATATTTGTTTTCATCATTTGTCCAAAGGTGCTGTCTTGTAGATCAGCATTGGCATCTTCCTACCAAGTTCAAGAGCATCAGGGCAATATGTTCCTCCTTCACCCACCATGACATGTAACAGAGGTCATGAGCCTTTCCCTCTTCTTTTCTGGCACCAATACAACCTTCTTCAACGTCTTTGACTATTTCCCTTGCCTCTATGCATAAAGTTTGCTTACGGTTTTATTTTCAAGCTTTCAGTTTCTATACTTCTGTTAGGTAGGTAGAATAGGGAAAAGGAGTCCAAAATGGCGGTGGCTAAAAGACAAGGAAGGGAAAAGCCCACAAAAATAGAACAAAAGAAGGTCCGAGGACCAGAGTGAGGACCTCTGGTAAAATAACACTCTTGGCTGGCCCAATTTACATAGGACAGGCCCAGGGAGAGATAAACATATAAATAGAGGAGCCAAAGCTACCTCTCTCTCTCTCTTTCCTGCGCACTGGGGTGCTCTTCTCCTTGTGTCTTTGGATCGACTTGCCCTCACGCCTCGAAGATGGATTTTCCTGCTATCTTCTAAATAAAATAGAGCTCTAACACTGATTTGTCTAAGAGCTATAACATGGTCCATTCGAGACCTGAGAGCTGTGACACGCCGAGGGGGCTTTAATGTCCGTCACTCCAAATCTTTGTTGTGACGAGACAAAGAACCGAGGAACATACACTCACGTGACATTTCTTTATATTATAACTCAATCCACTATCCTCACTGGGCTTCCCCTGTGGCTCAGCTGGTAAAGAATCCGCCTGCAATGCAGGAGACCTGGGTTCGATCCCTGGGTCAGGAAGATCTCCTGGAGAAGGGAAACTCTATCCAGTCCAGTATTCTGGCCTGGAAAATTCCATGGACTATATAGTCCAGGGGATCACAAAGAGTCGGACATGACTGACAGAATTTCACTTTCACTTTTATCCTCATTAACTTCAAAAATCTCCAGGCATTCTTCCCAAGTGCCTGACAAATAGATCTATCTGAACATTATAGTATTGTTCTTAGAATCTTTTCTTGTATAAGATGTGAATAAATATTTCAAGATTACAAATATACACATAATACATAGCTTGTTTTGGGTTATTGTTGTTTAGTTACTGAGTTGTGTCTGATTCTTTTGCAACCCTGGACTATAACCTGCCAGGCTTCTCTGTCCATGGGATTTCCCAGGCAATAATACTGGAGTGGGTTGCCATTTCCTTCTCCAGGTGATTTATATTATATCATGTTATATGCAGTCAGAGAGAGAGATCACTTGTTCCTTGGTCGAAAGAATTCTGTCTACTCTTACCATATGGATAAGAAGAGATATTACAAAAACAAATCAATTCAACTTATTTTACACATTTTCTAACATTTATTTTATCACAGAATGGCTCTCTTTTTTTCACACCTTATGAATCAATGTGCTCTGTAGAACACAATTTATTTACTTTAGTCTTTCAAAATCTATTCTCTGTTTGCTCTTAGCCCAGCAACTGCAGTTCACTGTCTCCTAGGAATATTTTCCAAAGAAATGGTTATAGAAGTCATATTTTCAGTAATGGAGACATTCATTAAATCATTTTAAAACTACATTTGTAGGCATCTTATTCCATCCAAATCCTTCAAGTTTCTGTTAACTTGATTTCCCCCACAAAAACAAAAACAAACAAAAAAACAAAACCTTATCTTTATTAGAAATATTCAACCCTTATTCTAAGAAAAGAATGAATCTCCTCAGCTACAAATATTTTCTCATGATGACAGAAAAGACTAAATGTAGAATATACTTAATTTTGACGTATGTAGCAATTGGTTGGGTACAATACCAATGAATGAAATCAAGTTTAAGACATTTCTTATTCTGTTCTCTCTTATTCTTCCTTATTATTTGTTATCCTACTATCTGCACTCAATATCCTAAAAGTCACAAAAAGAACTCCTCTCTTACACATTGCCCTCTAGTAGAGGACACCGGATGAAAGAGAAGTAATGAATATAAACTCATAGTTAACATGTTTGAGTGAAAAATAATGAAACTCTTAATAAGCACCTGGAATCAAGACATATTTTGCATAAAACCAAGGTCACTTTGCACAATAAGGCTGATCTCAGCATCCTCAAAAAAGGCAAATTCCCAAGGGAGCAGCCAAAGACCCAACATGGATTATTTCAAGAATAGAGAGTCAAATGAATGGCCTAAGGATTAGTGCTTTCTGTAACATGATAAGAGCGTGACAGTATCAGAACTCTGTTTAATATAGCATGATCTTTCCATAGAAGAAAGCAAAGAAAGATTGTATTCCATCAAGGGGAATTACAGGGCTGTAAATTATATGGTGTCATAGCTAGTAGTATTAAATACCAAGTTTTTAATTAGCTGTTTCAGTTTTATTTTGTTACTAAGACATACTTCTACAGTACTCAAAGGGTGGTTTTTGGTGAAAACAGATCTACTTAGACATAAAATCAAGGAAGAAAAATCCAGGTACTACAATTATGATATATGATTTGACAGTGAATAAAAACTAAATTATCAATGAGAGTGACATATTTATATTGTACCTGTTTCTAATGAATCATTTTTAATGTCTCATGCTAAAAGTGAAAATTATAGTAATCTAAGATGTTTCTGACTCTGAGAAATCTTTCCAGAAATCTTAAAAGAAAACATTAAGAAAACACAATCCAGTGACCGTGTGCTATGAGACCGTGTGACCAGTTGTATATACATTCCCAATCTCTTGACTGTTATTGAGATTTAAGTTTATTTAAATTAAGAGGAATGGTCTTGGAATCATCTTGGAATCAATTCTACTACTTGATTGATGAAATAATTTCATTTCTTTGAATTCACACTGCTGCAAAAGCTAATTCATACCAGTAACTTACCTCCTTGAGACTCTCCAACAGGACACCACAAAGAGACAGATGAGAAGACCATAGGACATACTGAGGCAGTTTCCAGGACAGCAAAAAACATAGGCTTTGAATTGGAAAATCATGTATCTGATCCAGGTTTGGCCACTGACCAGTTTTGAAAGTCATGAGGCTAGATCTCATATTTCACTCTGATTACCAAAATACATTTCAGAAACGTCAAAGATTTAAACATAAAATCTAACAGCATGAAATTACTAAGAGAAATATATTTCCCTTTTATTGTTTTTGTTGTATGATATCATACATATACAAGAGAACATAAAAATGTATGAGAGTTTAATGTCCAACTGGAGAGTGAAAACATATTTAATCATCATCCAGTATAGAAACAGATACTGGTGATTACTCCAAAATCCTTTTTGCCCCTGACCCAAGAGTATACTGATAAATGTTTAACAACTTGCTCTTCAGAGAAAAAATGGCCTCCAAAGTTTTGATTTCTAGCATTTTCTGACTTTCCTATTGTAAATAATGGCAAATTCAAGTTACCAATTGTTAACAAACTTATGAAAATTTAACAATAAGCTCCTAAGAGTTGATAGGAACCACCTCTGCTCTCAACTGCAGTGGTCACAGTGACCCTGAAAGAGATAATGTCATCTTGCCTGGTTTTGCTCTATATGCAAATAGTATCATACAGTGTATTCATTTGTATCTTTCCTCTTTCACACAGTTTATTTATGGAATGCATCTGTTATTACACACAGCTCTAATTCCTTCATTTTCATGTTAAAAATTTGCCACATAACATTCCTTACTATGAAGTACTGGGCTTACCCAGTGGCTCAATGTTAAAGAATCTGCCTGTAATGCTGGAGCTGCAGGCGATGAAGGTTTGGTACCTGGGTACGGAAGATCCCCTGGAGGAAGGCTGCTGCTGCTGCTAAGTCACTTCAGTCATGTCCGACTCTGTGCGACCCCATAGACGGCAGCCCACCAGGCTCCCCCGTCCCTGGGACTCTCCAGGCAAGAACACTGAAGTGGGTTGCCATTTCCTTCTCCAATGCATGAAAGTGAAAAGTGAAAGCAAAGTCGCTCAGTCGCGTCCGACTCTTCGCGACCCCATGGACTGCAGTCCACCAGGCTCCTTGGAGGAAGGCATGACAACCCAATTCAGTATTCTTGACTGGAGAGTCCCATGGACAAAGGAGCCTGGTGGGCAACAGTCCACAGGGTCAGAAAGAGTCAGATAAGACTGAAGCAACTCAGCACACATGGATGTACCTCGAATTCTGTACCTACTCTACTTTAGTTGACATTTCAATTTTTCTAGGTTCTGGCTGCAATGAACAATGCTGCTGTGAATTCTAGTGGCTCCTGGTCCACAATGGCAAAATCTCTCTAGGATGTAGAGGAAGGAATAAAATTAGTATATATTACCAAACTGTTACTCAAAGATATTTACTAATCTACACTCCTACCAATAGTAAAAGAAGTGCTGTTGTGCCATGTCATCACTAATACTTGGTACTATTAGGTATTTATTTTTTAGCTAATAGCTAGAATTTGTAATGGTATTTCATTATGGTTAAAACTTTTATTTCTGAGAAGATTATCTGAGGTTGATCTCTTCAGATTTTCCTTTTTTTTTTTTGTAAATGCTCATATAAGTAATTTTCCCTTTTTAAAATTGGATTTATGGCTTTTCAAACATCATGCCATATGCTTAGATATTTATTACAAATACTAATGTTTTCTTTTATGTATGTTTTACAAAAAGTCACCTTCCATTTCAGAGCTTATATTTTTAATTTTTTATGGAAAACTTTCATGAGTAGAATTTCTTAATTTATCAAGATTTTCCATTATGTTTTCAGAAATTCCTTACCATCATAAGATGAAAGAACTATTCTCCCAAATTATTTCCTAAGTATGATAACTCTGGCCTGCACATTTATGTTTAGAATCCACTAGTAATTGATTATTTAGTATACTATGTGACCAGGATACAATTTCATTATTTTCCGACTGAATACCTACTTGTTAGTTATTGTTATACACAATAATATTATTTTAACCCTTCAGTAGATTATTATTTTTTATGTTCAGGTTTACTAGGGTGTATACCGCTTATTTAGCTCTTTAATTCTTCCAAATCACACTTTTATCTAGATTCATATTTCTTATGCTTAAAGTATATTGTTGAGAATTTCCCTCAGGAAAACACACTGGTGGTCTACTTTTGATTTTATCCTTGTTCTTAAAACAACTTGCTTGTTGTTGAGACTGACATTTATTTTTCATTTGAGTGAAGTCAGATGTCATCTTCTTTGAAGTTAATTTATCTTCTCTGACTGCTTTTAATATCTCTTTATCTTTTGTATTGTTCAGTATCTTTGATGAATCTAAGTATAGATTGATCTTTTTTTTTAATTTCTTCCTTAAGACTTGTTAAGTTTTTTAGTTTATACAGTGTACAATATTCTGAGTTAATATCTCTCTGGATATAACTCTGTCACATTCTCTTCTTTGGAATTCAGGTTAGGTTAAGTGTTACAATGTCTCACTCTATCTTCCTCATCTATTAACCTCTTTATATTTGCCATCTCTACTGTTCTGTGCTGCATTCTGATTGGTTTCTACTAACCTGTAATTCAGGATGTTCTAGCTGTATCTAATCTGTTAAACACATACATCATCATTATATTCTTAGTTTTATTGATCTCATTTCTGTTATTTCTAAGATTCTGTTGGATTGCTTTCAAATTTCTCAGTGATTATTTCAGTTTCCTGATCCTTAGATATATTTTCTGGTTTGTTTTTTAATTTTTAATAAACATAGTTATTTTATAATTTGTGTCATCTGTCTCTAATAATGCCCATATCTTAGAGCTTTGCAGCTTTGCTTAGGGTAGTCTCATTTCTACTGGGTCTGAGTTCGAGATTTTTGTTGTTGTTGTTGCTGTTTCACATTATTTTGTTTTGTCTTTATTTTTTCACTTTTAGCTACTCAGTTACTTTACAAAATAATCTGGGCCAAGGATAAAGCCCAAGCTTTTGTTTTTTTGTTTTCCTCTCCCACAAGGCCTTGGGAACTGGATCTTTGTTTCCTTGGCTCCACAAACACCCCAAGAACAGAAAAATATTCAGTTTTCCTCCTACACCTCTGAATTCCCTCCTCCATGAAGATTTTGGCTTCATTATTTCAGACTGCTATGTTCATTATATTTTAAGAATACTTTCAAAAACAGTTTTACCATATTTAATCATTTTCATAAGGGGCATCTGTCCAAATATCTATGCAGTTAAAAATATAAACTTTAAAAAATAATCTTGGAGAAGAAACAGATTTTCTAAGTATGAACTGAAACCTTAATATCATAAAAGAAAAGCCTAATAAATTTGACTACATATAAATTTTATTTATAACTGTGTAAAACAAACTCTTAAAAAGAGAAATCAATTAGTCCCTTGCTCTCTTTTTAATAGTTTGTTATGCAGAAGGTTTTTTATTAATTTATAAGTAGTCATATATATACTTGGGCTTCCCTGGTAGTTCAGTGGTAAAGAATCTGCCTACAATGCAGGAGACCCGGGTTTGAGCCCTGGGTAAGGAAGATCCCCTGGGGGAGGGCATGGCAACCCACTCCAGTATTCTTTGCCTGGAGAATCCTATGGACAGAGGCAGGCTTATAGTCCATAGGGTCACACAGAGTCAGACATGACTGAAGCGACTTAGTAAACATGGATATATTCCCTATTTTAATTTAGAAACTCACCAATTGTATGTTAATACCCAATACCAAATGGAAGGGATATGGTAAATGCCAGCCCACCCACCCATCTTCCATATTTAATAAACTAAAGTTGTCTGCATATGTGACCATAGATTGGCTATAACTGTGGAGCCTTAGTGCAGAAGGGCACAGCAACCCACTCTAGTGTTTTTATCTGGAGAATCCCATGCCAGAGGAGCCTGGTGGGCTACAGTCCACAGGGTCTCACAGAGTCGGACATGACAGCAGCATATATACTCACACACACGTGTGTGTGAAAGAAAAGATGTTACCTGGAGTTTCATGGAAGGAAGGAAGGAAAGAAGGGAAGGAGAAGGAAAGAAAGGAAAAAAGAAAGAAAAGAAAAGAAAGATAGCTAAATAAAACATAAAATAAATGCTTAGCTTTGCTGATTATTAAAAGCAGCGCAAAATACAAATAACATGTATCAGATAGCAAAAATGAAAAAGTAGGAAACAATTACTTTCATTCTTCATTTCAGAGATGTAGTTTGGTAAAAATTTTTGAAACAAAATGTGAAAATAGCTTTCAAACTTAAACGTATTCAAATGTTTTTAACCAAGTTTCTTATATTTCAGGAATTTCTCTTAAAGATACTAGTAGCCGTGCTGAAAGATAGATGAATTAAAATATTTTTGCAGCATTGTTCAATAGAAAAAAAATGGAAAGAACTTAAATGAATATCTGAGGAAAATAAATGCATTATAGCACTGACGATGCAAACGGTACAATGAAAACATTGCTAGAAATAAATTACCTCTTTATGCTCAAATGTGGAAAAACCACAAGATCCTTTGAGAAAGATAAAAAAAAAAAAGATAAAATATGTATAAAAGGCCTCTTTTTTTATTTTTGGAAGGCTTCCTAAGGAACCGTTAATGACAGAAATGTCTGCAATTGAGATCAGGAGTCTAGTGGGAGAAAACATCTATTTACTTTAAACTTTGTGCTGTGTGTGTATTTTTTTTGTTGGTTTGTTTTATAGCCATAAGCACATATTATATATTTAATAAAAATTATTTTGGAAGAAAATCCAGAAATGCATGCAGTAATTTGTATACATGAATATTCACTATAGTTGTAAAATGAAACACTGAAAAAAATGTAAGCAAATTATATTCACAGATTGTAATATCATGCTATCATTTGCAATCATGCTTTCGAATATTTGATAACATGGAAAATGCTCATGATAAAATTCAAAAGAATCAGTGTATAATACACACACACAGACATATATATACACATACATATATATATATATATATGATAGTCTAAATATTATAAAAATAAGAGACTAAATGCACACCTGTACACCCCTATGGAAAAAAAATGTCTGCAAATGTTTGTTAACAATCTATCTGTGTGGAACCATTTGTTTATTTTGATTTCCTCCCTAACATTTTTTTCTATTTTCAGCCTTTTGTATAATGAAATACTATTTTGAAAATCTAAAGAAAATAAAACTATTACAAATCAGAATAATATATATAAATATTTAGAGATATAATAGGAGGTTTAATTTTAAAAAACTCCTATTTTTCTCTCAGAAAACATCACTTTTCTGTTTTAATGTTTATAGAAGTACATAAATAACAAGGAAACAAAAAGTGAAGTTCTGTGACACGACAGCTGAATATTTAGAGCTCCACACTGTGCAAATTCAGTTGACCAGAAGGAAACTAAAGGCAGTTGATCAGTTGACCTAGAAATGGCAACATTTACCTGCTAGGAATTATGATTCACTTGTTGCTGCTGGAACAAAATCCTCAGAAAACTGTAGAATGCTCCAAATGAAGGTACTGAGGCAGATGTATGAGGTACTAAGAGAGTAGAAGATAGTATAGTCAAACTGAAAGTCACTCAGTTGTGTCTGACTCAGAATTCTTCAGGCCAGAATACTGGAGTGGGTAGCCTTTCCCTTCTCCAGGGATCTTCCCAACCCAGGTCTCCCACATTGCAGGTGGATTCTTTAAAAGCTGAGCCACAAGGGAAGCCCACAGATACTGGAGTTCAGTAATTAGTAATTTCCAAGAAGAATGGTGTATGTCTCTTTAAAAGAATAATATGTTCAGATGCCTATATACTATTTCCATACTGTCAAAGAAAGGGAATGGTGGATTTGAAAACTACCAAGTTAGCACACTTGGGTTTTTTCCCCAAATATGTAGTATAAGCATCTTTATTTCCTATCAGCTATTAAAAATGAAGAAGGAAAAGGCAAGAGAAAAATATACTAAAATAAACATAAAGTAGAAAGAATTGTTGTTGTGGCTGAAACTTGTAAAGCAATCATAATTAGGAAAGTGGCTAATAGATTCTATGATACTAGTAAGTTAAAGTTTCACATGATATATTCTCATTCTATTTGGAAATGTTACAGTTCTGGTTTCCTGGTTTTTTAACTTTGTTGTGTGTTCTCTACAGAAGAAACAAGGCTTATATACTAACTAAATATATTTCAATTCTTTCTTTTTCTCCCTCCCTCTCTCTTTTTTTCTCTTGAGAAAAACCTCCTAAACCAAAATCAACCTCTTTATTCATTATTTCATCACAAGTGTCCTCAGGCAAAATTAGATTTCTTAACTATTATTCAACAAGTTGTCCAAAATATTTTCTTTTAACCCATGATCATGTGTAATTAACCATGTTTAAGAAATAATACTCTCTTCTTTAGTATTCTTAAGTGTATCTAGTTATTTTCCATGAATTTTCATATAAAATACCGTTAACCATGGCTTTGTTGACAACTCAATTGCTTGCATGCAGAGAAATTATTTGAAGTTTAATGCTTATACCCTTTCCCTGCTTCAGGGAAGTTGTAAGGGAATAATCATGTATCCGTCTGAGAAAAATGTCTATCTTCAGTACAAAAAGGGCTCAAGGAGTATTTGAGAGAAAAAGATCCCTGAGAAAAGCAAACCTGAAACCTTTCTGACCCAGTTTGTTAAATCTTTCGGGACTGGTTTCAATCTCTCTTGGTTTTCTTCAAGAAGGGCATTTCCTTACTCTCAGCAATGTCTTCATCAAAAATTCACACTTCCCAGATAAAAAATAAAATGTTATATCATTTCCTTGATTGTATGAGTATAGCTTATATTGCTTATGCATTCCCTGTTGAGTACAGTGCAATAGGTCCATAATTTTGAATAGATAACATACAGAGTTGAATTACTTGATCTGCTTTTTTGTATTATCTATTTTTTGTTACCCTCAAGTATTTGGAATAATCTAAACTTGTGTATATTCATTTTTGTTTCTATTTCATAATTATATTCATTAACACAGCTTCCTGTTGCTTTTCCTCAAATACTCAATAAAACTTTGTGTAGTAGATGAATCCATGAATAAAGTTTGTGGAATGAATGAAGAAATTAATCATGAATGAATGGGGACTTTGAAATAATAGAAGATAGAAAAAATACCCTCCATTCAATGACTTTAAAAATAATAAATACGGTAATTGCTCTGTTATTCAGTTCAGTTCACTTCAGTCACTCAGTCGCGTCCGACTCTTTGCAACCCCATGAATCGCAGCACGCCAGGCCTCCCTGTCCATCACCAACTCCTGGAGTTCACCCAAACTCATGTCCATTGAGTCAGTGATGCCATCCAGCCATCTCATCCTCTGTCGTCCCCTTCTCCTCCTGCCCCCAATCTTTCCCAGCATCAGGGTCTTTTCAAATGAGTCAGCTTTTCACATCAGGTGGCCAAAGTATTGGAGTTTCAGCTTCAACATCAGTCCTTCCAATGAACACCCAGGATTGATCTCCTTTAGGATGGACTGGTTGGATCCCCTTGCAGTCCAAGGGACTCTCAAGAGTCTTCTCCAACACCACAGTTCAAAATATTTCTAGATACTTATACTTGAAGGGAAGAAAAAAGTATTAGATTTATTGATCATTTTTTTCCTCTAGAAGTGAACTTTTGCAAATAACCCTAGTATTTCCAGTGGAGGGAAAAGTAGTTTTTAGGAAAATTTTGAAACTGATATATTTAAAGGGATATCCTTTATTAATGTTTACACAGCACTCACCTGTTCAGCTAAATGACTGTTAATACCAACCCCAAACCCATTTTTCTATTAATATATGTACACAAATCTCCCTCATAAAGATTATTTTTAGATGGGGAAATGTATGAAAGGCAAATATTTTAAAATGTAAAATTTTTACCTTAAGATAATTTAAAACCATTTTGGTCATATGTAGTTACCCTTTGATTCTATTGTAGTTAACATTTGGTTATCAAAAGACTTTATTAAAAACGTTTATATAAAAACTGACTTGCTGGAAATACATTAGGTAAAATATAGTAAGCTTAGATATCTATATTTGTGTTTATTGGTCATACATCATAGTCAAAGACAAGAATATTATATAATTAGGTATAAATAAAGACAGAAATTGTCCTTAGAGGAGAAAGAAATGTAACATGTTCAAATGATTTAAAGGAGTTTACAAAGAAAACATCTCTATAATTATGATTTTTCTTATACTTAAAGGTCTTCTTACCTTTATCTAGAAATTAAATGCAAGTAACATCAAAGTTTAGGATACTGTCTTAGACTTTGAACATCCTAGTATTTATAATAATTTTTGTCAGCTCAGTAGGAAAAAAAAAAAAAGAATTTGGCTTATGTGTTCATCAATGCCAGAGTAGCTTGATTAAGATTTTTGAAAATAGCTTCTGAAACAAATAATTTTACATTTTCACAAGTTTGTGAAGATGGCCTTTTAAAATATCTGCGTTGTTTGCTAATGGTTTTTCTTTTTGACAGTCAATACCCTTTTTCCGCATAAACAAAGGAAGATCAGTAGCATTCTGCAGACAGATTCAATGTTTTTATGCCTTTGCAAAGAAACCATAGAGGAACCAAGATGGTCAAATGTCATTCTGTACCTAGTATCTATTTTCTCAGGTATCTAAAATATATTCACAGCTTGTAATGTTAGACATCTAGGATCATGATAAACGAAAAATGTTTCACATAAGTGTAACCAATACTTTGGAGAATATTAGGAAATAAAAGAAGCCAGTACCTTATCAGGCATGGAGACAGTTCAAGAGTTTTATAAGTGAAAGAGTGAGCAAGTTATAGAAGGCTCATTGTATATTAAATATTATTTTCATAAATCCTCATCAGTGGTATACATATAAGGGAAAAAGAGACAATTTGCTGTTTTACGGTGAATATTTTACCTTAAAAAAGCCATTCCTATAGAGTTATGTTAAGATAATTCTGTCCTTAACTACACCTTTGAGGAAAAAGCTGTTTTCTCAGGTAAGTGACAGATCCTGCTGATTAATTCGTGCCCTATATGATAGCAGTAAACCTAGCTGGATTTCGCTTTAGAATATCTGCACAGGTGAGCCTTTGTTAATGTGACTCACACCAACTATTTTTAACTCTTGGGAGAAACAAAGACAAAACAAACCCTAAAGCAGAAAAAAAAAAAAAAATCCTCTAGGGAATTGATAAATTCTGCTAAAGCCCAGAGGTACTTGGAACTGTAGAAAGGAAAAAAAAACTCTCAGATAAACAGACTGTGTTATCTTCCACAATAATTTCCCCTGCATCAAGAAAAATAAAGAAAACAATTACTATTAAAAAATGATTGCTTACTAATGGGAAGTGAAGGGAAAAAACAGCAAAACATTTCATTTGCAACAAAGATTGTACTACACTTATGGTTTTAATAGAAAGCTATAATTTAGCTTTTGTCCCCCCAAACCATTTTTTATCAGTTTGATCATATCATGAATTAATATTTAGTAATAATTGTTTTTTTTGTTGTTGTTCAGTCGCTAAGTCATGTCCAACTCTTTGTGACCCCATGGACTGAAGCACACCAGGCTCCTCTTTCCTTCACTATCTCCAGGAGTTTGTTCAAATTAGTGTTCACTGAGTTGGTGATGCTATCTATTTCATCCTCTGCCTTCACCTTCTCCTTTTGCTTTCAATCTTTTCCAGTGAGTCAGCTCTTTGCATCAGGAGGCCAAACTTCAGCTTCAGCATTAGTACTTTCAATGAGTACTCAGGGTTGACTTTCTTTAGGACTTACTGGTTTGATCTCTGTGGACTTAATACTGTGCAGCCATAATGTTAATTTGATTTAAACATTTCAAATGCCTTAGCTTCTCAGGGCAACATACTCAGCACCCAGCACAACTTAAAACATGGTTATCATTACCAAGAAGATAATCAGTGGAGAAGAGACACTATTAGAGACTGAATTTGGACAGTTCAGTTTAGTGACTTTAGTTCTTATAAGTCACTCGCAAGTAATAAATGGGGTTAGGAGCTAAGGGAAGTAACTCTTATTACTCAGAATTAGAATATACCAAGTTTTACGCAATGGTTGCAAATACTTTCAGAAAATGACTTACAGGAGATAAAAATCCTCTAAATTTAAAATATAAGGATCATGTGGTATAGCAAATAAGCCAAACTAAGACTGCCTTCTAAAACTAGAATTGATTCAATCAATGTTTTGATCTTTCAACAGTTGTATTTTTTGTTATTATTCAGTTCAGTTCAATCACTCAGTTGTATCAGGCTCTGCGACCCCATGGACTGCAGGATTCCAGGCCTCCCTGTCCATCACCAACTCCTAGAGTCTACTCAAACTCATGTCCATTGAGTCAGTGATGCCATCCAACCATCTCATCCTTTGTCGACCTTCATTAGACTCATGTCCATAGTGTCGAAGATGCCATCCAGCCATCTCATCCTCTGCTGTCCCCTTCTCCCCCTGCCTTCAATCTTTCCCAGCATCAGGGTCTTTTCAAATGAGTCAGCTGTTCACATCCGGTGGCCAAAGTATTGGAGTTTCAGCTTCAATATCAGTTCTTCTTCCAATAAATATTCAGGAATAATTTCCTTTAGGATGGACTGGTTGGATCTCCTTGCAGTCCAAGGGACTCTCAAGAGTCTTCTCCAACACCACAGTTCAAAAGCATCAATTTTCTGGCATGCAGCCTTCTTTATAGCCCAACTTTCACATCCATAAATAGCTACTGGAAAAACCATAGCCTTGACTAGACAAACCTTTGTTGGCAAAGTAATGTCTCTGCTTTTTAATATGCTTTCTAAGTTGGTCATAGTTTTTCTTCAAAGGAGCAAGCATTTTTTAATTTTATGGCTGCAGTCACTATCTGCAGTGATTTTGGAGCCCAAGAAAATAAAGTATGCCATGTTTCCACTGTTTCTCCATCTATTTGCCATGAAGGGACAGGACCAGATGCCATGATATTTTTTTTCTGAATGTTGAGCTTTAAGCCAACTTTTTCACTTTCCTCTTTCACTTTCATCAAGAAGCTCTTTAGTTTTTCTTCACTTTCTGCCATAAGGGTGGTGTCATCTGCATATCTGAGGTTATTGATATTTCTCCCAGCAATCTTGATTCCAGTTTGTGCTTCATCTAGTCCAGTGTTTCTCATGATGTACTCTGCATATAAGTTAAAAAAGCAGGGTGACAATATACAGCCTTGACCTACTCCTTTTCCTATTTGGAACCAGTCTGTTGTTCCATGTTCCGTTCTAATTGTTGCTTCCTGACCTGCATACAAATTTCTCAAAAGGCAAGTCAGGTGGTCTGGTATTCCCATCTCTTTCAGAATTTTCCACAGTTTATTGTGATCCACACAGTCAAAGGCTTTGGCATAATCAATAAAGTAGAAATAGATGTTTTTCTGGAATTCTCTTGCTTCTTCGATGATCCAGTGGATGTTGGCAATTTGATCTCTGGTTCCTCTGCCTTTTCTAAAATCAGCTTGAACATTTGGAAGTTCACGATTCACGTATTTTTAAAGCATGCTTGGAGAATTTTGAGCATTACTTTGCTGGTGTGTGAGATGAGTGCAATTGTGCAATAGTTTGAGCATTATTAGGCATTGCCTTTCTTAGGGATTGGAATGAAAACTGACCTTTTCCAGTCCTGTGGCCACTGCTGAGTTTTCCAAATTTGCTGGCATATTGAGTGCAGCACTTCCACAGCATCATCTTTCAGGATTTGGAATAGCTCAACTGGAATTCCATCACATCCACTAGCTTTGTTTGTTGTGATGCTTCCTAAGGCCCACTTGACTTCACATTCCAGGATGTCTGGCTCTAGGTGAGTGATCACACCATCATGATTATCTGTGTTGTGAAGATCTTTTTTGTACAGTTCTTCTGTGTATTCTTGCCACCTCTTCATATTCTGCTTCTGTTCGATCCATACCATTTCTGTCCTTTATTGAGCCCATCTTTGCATGAAATGTTCCATTTGGTATCTCTAACTTTCTTGAAGAGATATCATCTTTCCTATTCTATTGTTTTCCTCTATTTTTTTGCACTGATCTTTGAGGAAGTCTTTCTTATCTCTCCTTGCTATTCTTTGGAAATCTGCATTCAGATGTTTATATCTTTCCTTTTCTCCTTTGCTTTTGGCTTCTCTTCTTTTCTCAGCTATTTGTAAGGCCTCCACAGAGAGCCATTTTGCCTTTTTGCATTTCTTTTTCTTGGGGTGATCTTGCTCCTTATCTTCTGTACAGTGTCATGAACCTCCATCCATAGTTCATCAGGCACTCTTTCTATCAGATCTAGTCCCTTAACCTATTTCTCACTTCTACTGTATAATCATTAGGGATTTGATTTAGGTCATACCTGAATGATCTAGTGGTTTTTCCTACTTTCTTCAATTTCAGTCTGAATTTGGAAATAGGGAGTCCATGATCTGAGCCACAGTCAGCTTCTTATCTTGTTTTTGCCCACTGTATAGAGTTTCTCCACCTTTGGCTGCAAAGAGTATAATCAGTCTGATTTTGGTGTTGACCATCTGGTGATGTCCATGTGTAGACTCTCCTCTTGTGTTGTTGGAAGAGGGTGTTTGCTATGACCAGTGGATTCTTTCAGCAGAACTCTATTAGCATTTGCCCTGCTTCATTCTGTTCTCCAAGGCCAAATTTGCCTGTTACTCCAGGTGTTTCTTGACTTCCTACTTTTGCATTCCAGTACCCTATAATGAAAAGGACATCTTTTGGGGTGTTAATTCTAGAAAGTCTTGTAGGTCTTCATAGAACCGTTCAACTTTAGCTTCTTCAGCATTACTGGTCATGGCATAGACCTGGATCACCCTGATATTGAATGTTTTGCCTTGGAAATGAACAGAGATCATTCTGCCGTTTTTGAGATTTCATCCAATACTGCATTTCAGACTCTTATTGACTATGATGGCTACTCCATTTCTTCTAAGGGATTCTTGCCCACAGTAGCAAATATTATGATCATCTGAGTTAAATTCACCCATTGCAGTCAGTTTTAGTTTGCTGATTCCTAAAATGTCGATATTCACTCTTGCCATCTCCTGTTTGACCACTTCTAATTTACCTTGATTCGTGGGCCTAACATTCCAGGTTCCTATGCAGTATTGCTCTTTATAGCATCAGACCTTGCTTTCATCACCGGTCATATCCACAACTGGGTGTTGTTTTTGCTTTGGCTCCATCTCTTCATTCTTTCTGGAGTTATTTCTCCACTGATCTCCAGTAGCATATTGGGTAACTACTGACCTGGGGAGTTCATCTTTCAGTATCCTATCTTTTTGCCTTTTCTTACTGATTATGGGGTTCTCAAGGCAGGAATACTGAAGTGGTTTGCCATTCCCTTCTCCAGTGGATCACATTTCATCAGAACTCTCCACCAAGACCCATCCATCTTGGGTGGCCCTACACAGCATGGCTCATAGTTTCATTGAGTTAGATAAGGCTGTGGTCCATGTGATTAGATTGGTTAGTTTTCTTTGTTATTATTATCCCTGCTTTTCTAGCCCTGATTAGCAATGCCAAATGGAAAAGCCATTACAGAAATTCACAGCTCAAGCATAGTTATTGCCTACTTAACAAAGAACTCCTGTGAATCAGATGGCTTTTATTGTACAAATTTCAGGTTTCTTTAAAGTAAGTCAAAGGGTTAAAATAAAGTTCCCTGATACAGAAAACTATTTTAAGCCAACCAGCTAAAGGACCTGAGAATTAATTGTCTTTGTTTCTATGCTTTAGCCAGCACTCATCTGCATACTGTCTAACCTCTCAACCATCTGCAAAATAATTGTACAATTTTACACAAATATTAAGATAGAGATAGTCCCTTATCATATAATGAACTATGAATTCTTCTGCAAATAAATAATAAATAACATCCTTGCTAACTTTATGTGATAAGAGGTGAAAATTTTCAAACCTCAAATATTTGAAGTTGAATTGTGTTACTTCTTCATAGTATTTTTCTGCCTCATCAGAGTACTTTTTAAAATTCTTCAATGCAGATAAATTAATCCTAGATGTATTGTCTTTTTGTGACACTTAAATTTTGCCTTTACCTAGCAAAATTATTTTTCTTTTTGTTTACATGTTTAAATATCAGAAAATATTTTTTTTCTGGTTGTGAATAACAAGATAAGATCATGGTTTTTTTTTTTCCTGATATCTTTTCAACTTATTAAATACATTCATCTATTACTCTAGCTACATGGTGTCTTTTACATTTGTATTTTGTATCATAGGTAATATGCATAATACATGGTAACAAGATACTATAGGTCATAGGTTGAACTTCTCCTTTGTGAACACAGAAATACATCGAAACACAAATGTTCATTTTACATGAACAAAGTTCCCAGAGTGGGAGAGGAAGTGCTCCTTGGACCCTTTGGATGACATTGTTAACTCTTTGCTAGTATCTCTTCAGTATAATAGGAAATCTCCATATAACAGGTCGTTTGTTTTCTTTGACAAAGTCAAGGCATTTGACTAAGACAAGTAGACACTAAGAAATGATTTGATCCAAAATACTGTCATTATTTTAATTCTAAAATGTTGCATGGTCTGTCTTACCTAAGTTTCAACTTAAATGAAGAGGTTTTTCTCAGGTTATCAATATGAGTGGGTTATTGAAGGAATTATTATTTATTATATATCAATGATTCAATTAACACCATGCAGTTCATAATATGGGGCTTCCCTGGTGGCTAGACAGCGAAGAACCTGCCTGCAATGAAGGAGACCTGGGTTTGATCCCTAGGTTGGGAAGATTCCCTGGAAAAGGGAAAGACTACCCACTCCAGTACTCTTGCCTAAGAATCCCATGGACAGAGGGGCCTGGGAGGCCACAGTCCATGGGGTCACAAAGAGTCAGATATGGCTGAGCAACTAACACTTTCACTTTTCAGTTCATAGTACGATGTATTCTAAAATGTAGTGAATTAGTAATCACAACCTTGTATATCCTAGATTCATCTATTTTGTCAATTAGTACAAAATCTGAAGAAATATTTTCAAACTGAAATATTATTGGAATTTTTACCATTAATTCAACTCTTCCTTAGGAGAATTGACATTTCTATTGAAAAATAATTTAGTAGCTATAAAATATTGGAAGCAAAATACTCAGGAATATCAATAACATGTAGAAAAGCATTCAGATGACTAATCACTTTGCTACTCATAGATAAGATTGTGTCTTAAATAGCCTTCTTAAATTTAAACTCTAAAATGTTGATGAGGAAAAAAAAACAATTATCCTATCTGGAACCAGGATTTTTTTTTTTTAATTCACAGCATAGCAGTATTGGAAGAAAACCAAGCCTTTATATCGACTAAAGTTGATTTTAAACTCCATGGCTTTAAGTCTCCATGCCCTGGTGTCAATCAGATCAGATCAGTCGCTCAGTCGTGTCCGACTCTTTGCCACCCCATGAATCACAGCATGCCAGGCCTCCCTGTCCATCAGCAACTCCCGGAGCTCACCCAGACTCACGTCCATCGAGTCAGTGATGCCATCCAGCCATCTCATCCTCTGTCGTTCCCTTCTCCTCTTGCCCCTAATCCCTCCCAGCATCAGAGTCTTTTCCAATGAGTCAACTCTTCGCATGAGGTGGCCAAAGTATTGGAGTTTCAGCTTTAGCATCATTCCTTCCAAAGAAATCCCAGGGCTGATCTCCTTCAGAATGGACTGGTTGAATCTCTTTGCAGTCCAAGGGACTCTCAAGAGTCTTCTCCAACACCACAGTTCAAAAGCATCAATTCTTTGGCACTCAGCCTTCTTCACAGTCCAACTCTGACATCCATACATGACCACAGGAAAAACCATAGCCTTGACTAAATGGACCTTTGTTGGCAAAGTAATGCCTCTGCTTTTGAATATGCTATCTAGGTTGGTCATAACTTTCCTTCCAAGGAGTAAGCGTCTTTTAATTTCATGGCTGCAGTCACCATCTGCAGTGATTTTGGAGCCCCCAAAATAAAGTCTGACACTGTTTCCACTGTTTCCCCATCTATTTCCCATGAAGTGATGGGACCAGATGCCATGATCTTCGTTTTCTGAATGTTGAGCTTTAAGCCAACTTTTTCACTCTCCTCTTTCACTTTCATCAAGAGGCTTTTGAGTTCCTCTTCACTTTCTGCCATAAGGGTGGTGTCATCTGCATATCTGAGGTTATTGATATTTCTCCTGGCAATCTTGATTCCAGCTTGTGTTTCTTCCAGTCCAGCATTTCTCATGATGTACACTGCATAGAAGTTAAATAAACAGGGTGACAATATACAGCCTTGACGAACTCCTTTTCCTATTGGGAACCAGTCTGTTGTTCCATGTCCAGTTCTAACTGTTGATTCCTGACCTGCATACAGATTTCTCAAGAGGCAGGTCAGGTGGTCTGGTATTCCCATCTCTTTCAGAATTTTCCAGTTTATTGTGATCCACACAGTCAAAGGCTTTGGCATAGTCAATAAAGCAGAAATAGATGTTTTCCTGGAACTCTCTTGCTTTTTCCATGATCCAGCGGATGTTGGCAATTTGATCTCTGGTTCCTCTGCCTTTTCTAAAACCAGCTTGAACATCTGGAAGTTCACGGTTCATGTATTGCTGAAGCCTGGCTTGGAGAATTTTGAGCATTACTTTACTAGTGTGTGAGATGAGTGCAATTGTGTGGTAGTTTGAGCATTCTTTGGCATTGCCTTTCTTAGGGATTGGAATGAAAACTGACCTTTTCCAGTCCTGTGGCCACTGATGAGTTTTCCAAATTTGTTGGCATATTGAGTGCAGCATTTTCAAAGCATCATCTTTCAGGATTTGGAATAGCTCAACTGGAATTCTATCACCTCCACTAGCTTTATTCATAGTGATGCTTTCTAAGGCCCACTTGACTTCACATTCCAGGTGTCTGGCTCTAGGTCAGTGATTACACCATTGTGATTATCTGGGTCGGACCCATGAACCAGCCGGGCAGCGCTGTAGCTCCACAGGAGCTGTGGCTGGGCGGGCACAGGAGGGCCTAGAAGAGCTATCCCACGTTGAAGGTCAGGAAGGGCGGTGGTGAGGAGATACCCCTCGTCCAAGGTAAGGAGCAATGGCTGCGCTTTGATGGAGCAGCCGTGAAGAGATACCCCACGCCCAAGGTAAGAGAAACCCAAGTAAGACAGTAGGTGTTGCAAGAGGGCATCAGAGGGCAGAGACACTGAAACCATACTCACAGAAAACTAGTCAATCTAATCACACTGGGACCACAGCCTTGGCTAACTCAGTTCCCTGGTGTATTCCTCCCCAAAACATTTGTGTTGTAAGATGGAACCTTCACTTTTTTCTAATCCAACTCTGAACCTATCTTCTTTTTTGTATGTTTCTTCTGATATCTCCAACTTTACACAACTTTAGAGGATATGTTGTTTCCAAAGGTTCCTGTCAACCTGAATTACCATAGTTGATACAGAGTTGTAAAATATACGAACTTCATTTGTGCAAATCACAGTAGCTTCATAAACCTCAAATTATTCACAAGCATCAACATCATTATTCATCAACATCACATATAACGTGTATATACAGACATGGATAAAATCAGATCCAAAAATGTGTGTTGAAAAACTACTCTTGGGCTTACGGAAAGAACTTGATATTATAATTCAGACAGATTTCAGTTTAAATTCTAGGTTTATCAGTTGCTAGTTCTTTAATTTGAGATCCTTAAACTACTTTAGCCTCAATCTCATCATCTGTAAAATGGGAACAACAGTACTTATATATTGTGTTTATTAGAAGAATTAAATAATAAAACATCTGTAAACATCAAACTGTGCCTTCATATGATCAGGGCTCAATAGAAGATAACAACTATTCTTATACATGCATGTAATTTGTTCCAAGCATCACATTAAAAACTATAATCAAAAAGATGATCACCTCTTCTGCAATTCATATGCCAAAATCCATTAGACAGTCAAGTACAGTTAGTATCATACATTCATATTCAATATTAAGCACATTCAGTAGTAACACAACATCTATTTATGTCACTAACTTTACTATTTTATACCCATACTCTTTATAAAATATCACAGACTTCAGCTCTTTTATTAGATCATATCTCACATTTTTAAAATATCAGTCACCTTATCAAATTAAAACTAAATAATGGAAAGAGTAAAGAAAATTAGTCAAAATATCGAATTAAAAAACCTCAAGGATTATTACAAAAATTGATCTGCCACTAAATTTTATGCTTTCTATCTTAATGTTTTGTAGAATCTACCTTCACATATGAAGATGGAGGCTTTATCAAAAATGACACCCTTGTGGTTTATAACTGTAATGTCAGCAACTTATGGTCTGATGATTGCTCTGGAGGACACAACTTTAGCCCAGAACTTTATTCTATATTAGAAACATTGTCTACATAATCCATATCCTACAGGTAATCTATACTTCCTTTGGCGATAATTGTAAATCTGGAGAGTAAACGTGGTAAGTTAGGGTAAAATGGTAGTGATAAGGTGTTACATAAAATAATAAGCTTGCTGCATCTGCATTGTGCAATGCAATTATATTTATGTTCTAAACTTAAATTAGAATATGGTAATTACAAAATTAATTTCTCGTCTTTTGTGGTTTCCTAAGATGTTACTTTAGAACAGATTAAATATAGTATCTAGTTACTAACTCCTAAGCCTTATGTTTATAAAATATGATACCTATTTTTTCCACTTGAACAGGAAAAATGGTTATCTATGTGTAAAATCATGATGATTGAGTTAGAGCAGGCTCACTAATTCTGTAGAAAATCAATGAAAATCAAATAAAGTACCTGAAAATAATTGGGAATCTTTTATGATATTTCCTGTGCTGTTTTCTTGAATATTGTTATAAACATGTACATTCTCTAGGGAAAGAAAATTTTCCTTTGAATGGAAAAAGACATTTTTCTTTACTCAAGTTAGTTCATTCTAAATTTCTTAATAAAATACTGACTTGGGCTGAAATTCTTCTTTCATTCTGTGGTTATACAACTTGCAAGCTTTTCCTAAAAATGAGTGTTTGAAGTCTGATATTTCTTATGTAGTGACTGGGGAAGATGGAGGGACAAACAAAGACTAATAAATAGCATTCCAAAAAAAAATGAAATTTGTTCTGAGCTAGTACATTTTAACTGGGAATTAGTTAATAGTTTAAATTATGAGCATATCACAAGGAGACAATTTTCTGCACTCTGTTACAGCCTTAGCCTCAATCTGCCATGTTTTGCCTGATGGGTCCATTCTGTGGTGATAAACCTTAGCATGTCACCATTATTTCATTTAATAGTCACCAAACAACCTCCTCTGAGAGGTAGAAATTTCACAAATGTCTCTTTTCTATATTGTGCACAATATTTTCTTTCTTCAGAACAAGTGACTGATTTGTAATAATCTGTTTTGACAGTAGTTATGTGGAAATACTGTGTTAAATATTTTTAGTCATGAGGGAGTATGGACATATGGATATAGTTGTGTGGGTGTTGTCTAATTATACGCATTATATGATTTACTATTGTTGGGGACCATCTTCCATTCATTTAATAATGCTTTTGCAAATTGGCAGATAGCATTTGGACTAAAAGACACACAGGATATTTGCAATGAAAAAGGGGAAAAAAAAACTCCTCTGCCTTTTCTCTTGTGTAGAGCAATTTGTCAAGTAATTAGCCAACCTAATTAAATTTTTGTAGCACTAATCAAACGAATATGCTAAAATTTTCTTTGCACAGCCAGTTTGCTGTCTGCTTGCATTTAACTTGATGGTTTGAAAGGGGCCCTACTCAGTCTGCCACTCCACTTAATAACCTAATTTGCATTTTATATTGGTAAATCAAATTAAGCACCAGTGGCTTTTAGTATGATTGACTGTGGTCAGGCCTGTTCAGATGGGACTTTTTCACAGAAAATTAGGCACATTTTAATATGACTAAGGCTGTGCTTTCTGTGTTCAGCAAACTGCATTCACTCAACTAATTAAAAGTCCCCCCCAGCACCCCACACTGCTGCAAATGATAGATTCACCCAGCTGGTGTGTCCATTTTCTTTTGTACAATTTCTTGATGGAAGTTTTTATTCCTAAATATAATAAGATTGTCTAAGCCACACTTCAAACCAATTTGTATGAAACATATAAACATTACTTTGTTAGAAAATCATTACTTTGAGAGGTGGGTGCATCTGTGTGCAAATACAGGTCCATGTGAGGGCTTGCAGGTATTAGCTTATCTATAGAGCAGCCTGAAACTTAGAAAATTTTCAGTGATTGATATATTAACAGTGACCAGTGCTGAAGATCACACCTAATGTCATATTAAGGCATATTCCCACTTTTTGTTGTTGTTGTAAAACAACCATTCACATTTAAGTGAGGAAAAAAGATAGCATCAATACAAGTTTTAAAACCTCCTTCTTACCCAGTGAAAGCAAGAGCCATACAGTAGTGAGAGTTAATAATACATTTTATCATAAATGGGTATTATTTCAAGTCTATGAATAGGGAAAATGAGACAAGGAGAGATTGACTTGTCCATTAATACAAGCAGATCTGAGATTTGATTCTGGTTTTCTTGACTTTCAATTTGAGCTCTTTCCTATATCTCACAGTCTTTTGCTTATATTCTAAAAACCAATATAGCTTTGCTTCCTAAATAACATTTACACTACTAGAAAAATCAGAAAATCCCTTGGAATTTTTGACTCTGTAATACTGAGTAAATCTTTCCACGTATTTCTCTCTATACAGTTTTTATTTGCAGTAGTTGGATTTTCAAGAACCTAGTTTTAAGGTTTCTTCAGTAGTATACAGTGGATCATGCTTTTAACAATAGCAACAACAAAACTTCTTCACATGCTAAGCTTATGTTTGTGGTAAGAGAACACTTTTAAAATTGACAAAATTAATGATTTAAATAGCAATGGGTTTTCCTAATAGCTCAGTTGGTAAAGAATCTGCCTGCAATGTAGGAGTCCCTGGTTCGATTCCTGGCTCCAGAAGATCAGCTGGAGAAGGGATAGGCTACCCACTCCAGTATTCTTGGGCTTCCCTGGTGACCCAGCTGGTAAAGAATCAGTCTGCGATGCAGGAGACCTGGGTTTGATCCCTGGGTTGGGAAGATTCCCTGAAGAAAGGAAAGGCTATCCACTCCAGTATTATGGCCTGGAGAATCCCATGGACTGTATAGCCCATGGGGTCACAAAAAGTCAGACATGACTGAGTGACTTTCACTTCACAAACACCAACTTAGCCTGAATCTTCAACAAGTGAATAAAAAACTTCTTCCACACATTTGTGGAGCAATATTCTTTAGCTTGGGACTTCTCTTTAGTCAACTATGAGGCCATCAGTAGATTGGATAGGGACAGAACAATGTACATCTTATGTGTCCTGAGATCCAACAACAATTATACCTGGAAACCTGGAAGAAAAATGTACCACATTGTCTAACCTAACCTTGGACCCTGACTTTTCCTAATGAGTTCAAGTTAAGCACTCTAACACCAGGTTTCAACTATCTTAAAACTGATCATTAAGGTAATTCTTTAATTAAAAAGGTAATTAAGATTATGAAAGAGATGAAGTCAAACAGGGCAGTTCCTAGAGACACACTGGGATTTTCTGTTTTAATTAAGGTAATGGTGCATATTATGGAACCTCAGTTCAGTCCATTTTTTAAAAAGTCATAATTCTGAAAGAAAACTTAAGAAATGATCTGACCGCAGTGCTTAGCCTAAAGGAAGACCAAATTTCAGACTCCTTCATTGCTCAAATCTCCAGAGGTGATGGTTTCAAATGTTGCGCCTATAGGCTCCATGCCCTTTGCTTCTCCAGTCAAGTTGTTGTCACTATTTTTCTCCATGAATGCAGGAGAGGGCCTCCCCTTATCCTCCTCTTTATGAAGTACAGAGTACTACCTCCCTTTTTCATTCACATAGATGGTTTTTTCTAATTTTAACATTTTTGTGGATTTCCAGTTCAACATGTGTTTAAAATGTTTGGACCAAAATTGCATTTGTCACTTAAAATTTCTGAGCAGGAAAGGATGGATGACATTATAATATGTTTTATGCCAGAAACACATTAAGACGTTATACATCCATTTGGTATTGCAATAGAATGTCAGTTTTTCTATAACTGTGACGGCACAATTGTGTGCTCCAGTCCTAAGAACTTGTGGGAGTATCGGAACAAATTGTAGATTAACCAGTTCCAGAGACACAGCCCTTCCATGTTTAAGGACTATCAATGTTCAGTCACTCAGTCGTGTGTTACTCTTTGCAACCCCATGGACTATAGCCCACCAGGCTCCTTTGTCTATGGAATTTTCCAGGCAAGAATACTGGAGTGGGGTGCCATTTCCTCCTCCAGGCAATCTTCCCCACCCAGGGACTGAACCCGCATCTCTTGCATCTCCCGCATTGAAGTCACATTCTTTACCACTAGAGCCTTGGGAAGCCCTATAAGGACTATTACATGTACTATTATTCCTTCTGTAGACCATAGACATAAAATCACACTTAGCCTGCAAAAAAATCTCTCATTAGCCATTTGTTTATTGGTTCTTTTCATTTCTTTCCCAAAGATTTCCATACATGTGTAATTATCATTCTTACATCTTGGAGTTGCTCTGAGCTTAAGCAAAATAATAAAATAACATACTTTTAGGTAGATAATACCTACAGTAGACAACAATTGATAAGAATTTTTATGTCCATCATTTTAAGAAGCACTAGACAATGAGGAAGATTAGTTTGAGGAGTGTCCAGTGGTCAGAGGAAGGTGACAGTACAACTGGATCATATTTTGATCAGAGAATATATCTCTCAAAGATTAACAAGGAAAGTTATGTCAGTCATATATATTCCAGGGAAAACTTGCCCATTACTTTTTATTTTGTAAATTTCCTGAGTCACTTTTGTTAGTTTGTTTCAGTTCAGTTTGGTCACTCTGTCCTGTCAAACTTTTTGAGACCCCTTGGTCTGCAGTACGCCAGGCTTCAGTCCATCACCAACTCCCAGAGCTTACTCAAACTCATGTTCATCAACCCGGTGATGCCATTCAATGATCTCATCCTCTGTCATCCCCTTCTCCTCCTGCCTTCAATCTTTCCCAGCATCAGGGTCTTTTCAAATGAGTCAGTTCTTCACATCAGATGTCCAAAGTATTGGAGTTTCAGCTTCAGCATCAGTCCTTCCAGTGAATATTCAGGACTGATTTCCTTTAGGATTGACTGGTTTAATGTCCCTACAGTCCAAGGGACTCTCAAGAGGCTTTTCCAACACCACAGTTCAAAAGCATCAATTCTTTGATGCTCAGCTTTCTTTATAGTCCAACTCTCACATCCTTACATGACTACTGGAAAAAACAATAGCTTTGTCTAGAGGGGCCTTTGTTGGCAAAGTAATGTCTCTGCTTTTTAATATGCTTTCTAAGTTGGTCATAGTTTTTCTTCCAAGGAACAAGCATCTTTTAATTTCATGGCTGCAGTCACTATCTGCAGTGATTTTGGAGCCCAAGAAAATAAGGTCTATCACTGTTTCCCCATCTATTTGCCATGAAGTGATGGGACTAGATGCCATGATCTTAGTTTTCTGAATGTTGAGCTTTAAGCCAACTTTTTCACTCTCCTCTTTCACTTTCATCAAGAGGTTCTTTAGTTACTCTTCACTTTCTGCCATAAGGGTGGTATCCTCTGCATACCTAACGTTACTGCTATTTCTCCCAGCAATCTTGATTCCAGCTTGTGCTTCATCCAGCCTGGCATTCTGCATGATATACTCTGCATATAAGTTAAATAAGCAGGGTGACAATATACAGCCTTAACATACTCCTTTCCTGATTTGGAGTACAAAATGAAGCAGGACAAAGGCTAACAGAGTTTTGCCAAGAGAACACTCTGGTCATAGCAAACATCCTCTTCCAACAACACAAAAGAAGACTCTACACATGGACGTCACCAGATGGTCAATACCAAAATCAGACTGATTATATTCTTTGCAGCCAAAGATGGAGAAGCTCTGTATAGTCAGCAAAAACAAGACAAGGAGCTGACTGTGGCTTAGATCATGAACTCTTTATTGCAAAATTCAGACTTAAATTGAAGAAAGTAGGGAGAACCGCAAGACCATTCCGGTATGACCTAAATCAAATCCCTTACGATTATACAGTGGAAGTGACAAATAGATTCAAGGGACTAGATCTGATAGACAGAGTGCCTGAAGAACTATGGACAGAGGTTTGTGACATTGTGCAGGAGGCAGTGATCAAGACCATTCCCAAGAAAATGAAATGCAAAAAGGCAAAATGGTTTTCTGAGGAAGGCTTACAAATAGCTGAGAAAAGAAGAGAAGCTAAGAGCAAAGGAGAAAAGGAAAGATATACCCATTTGAATGCAGAGTTCCAAAGAATAGCAAGGAGAGATAAGAAAGCCCTCCTAAGTAATCAACACAAAGAAACAGAGGAAAGCAATAGAATGGGAAAGACTTGAGATCTTTTCAAGAAAATGAGAGATACCAAGGGAATATTTCATGTAAAAATGGGCAGAATAAGGACAGAAATGGTATGTACCTAGCAGAAGCAGAAGATATTAAGAAGAGGTAGCAAGTATACACAGAAGAACTATACAAGAAATAAATTCGTGACCCAGATAACCACAATGGTGTGATCACTCATCTAGAGCCAGACGTCCTGGAATGTGAAGTCAAATGGGCCTCACGAAGCATTACTACGAACAAAGTTAGTGGAGGTGATGGAATTCCAGTTGAGTATTTCAAATTCTAAAAGATGGTGCTGTGAAAGTGCTGCACTCAATGTGTCAACAAATATGGAAAACTCAACAGTGGCTACAGGACTGGAAATGGTCAGTTTTCATTCCAATCCCAATGAATGTGAAGTGAAAGTGAAAGTGAAGTTGCTCAGTCGTGTCCGACTCTTTGCGACCCCATGGACTGTAGCCTATCAGGCTCCTCCGTCCATGGGATTTTCGAGGCAAGAGTGCTGGAGTGGATTGCCATTTCCTTCTCCAGGGGATCTTCCCGACCCAGGAATCAAACCTGGGTCTCCCGCATTGCAGGCAGATGCTTTACCATCTGAGCCACCAGGGAAGGTCCCAAAGAAAGGCAATGCCAAAGAGTGTTCAAACTACCACACAATTGTACTCCTCTCATACACCAGCAAAGTAATGCTCAAAATTCTCCATGCCAGGCTTCAACAGTATGTGAACTGTGAACTTCCAGATGTTCAATCTGGATTTAGAAAAGGCAGAGGAACCAGAGATCAAATTGCCAACATCCGCTGGATCATTGAGAAAGCAAGAAGTTCCAGGAAAACATTACTTCTGCTTTATTGACTACTCCAAAGCTTTTGACTGTGTGGATCACAACAAACTGTGGGAAATTCTTCAAGAGATGGGAATACCAGACCACCTGAGCTTCCTCCTGAGAAATCTGTATGCAGGTCAAGAAGCAACAGTTAGAACTGGACATGGAACAACAGACTGGTTCTTTTAAACTATTAAGACTGCTTAATATATTGGTATGCACATACAATCAATCAGGGACAATGTTAAATGCTTTTGCATGCTTTACTTTCATCCTGCTTCCTAGAGTTGTCATTATATTTCACAACATTCAAACACATACAATCCTAGGCAATTCTAGTTTCCTAATATTACACATGAGCCAATTTTTTTTTGTATACTAATATTTTATTTTTTAATAATTAATTTGTTTTAATTGGAGAATAATTACTTTGCAACATTGTGATGTTTTTGCCAACATGAATCATATAGGTATACATTTGTCCCCCCTACTCTGAACCCCATTCCACCTCCCTCCCCACCCCATCCCTCTGGGTTGCCACAGAGCACCGGCTTTGGGTGTCCTGCTTTATGTGTTCAACCAGCTCTGGTCATCTAGTTCACACATGATAGTGTACGTGGTTCAGTGCTATTCTCTCAAATCATCCCACCCTCGCCTTCTCCCTCTGAGTCCAAAAGTTTCTTCTTTACATCTATGTTTCCTTTGCTGCCCTGCATGTAGGATCATTGGTACCATGTTTTTGAATTCCACTATTATGCATTAATATAAGTATTTTTCTTTCTATTTCTGACTTACTTCATTCTGTATAAGAGGCTCCATGTTCATCCACCTCATTAGAACTGACTCAAATGTGCTCCATTTTAGAGCTGAGTCATGAGAAGAGGTGACTCATTGGAAAAGACCCTGATGCTGGGAGGGACTGGGGGCAGGAGGAGAAGGGGATGACAGAGGATGAGATGCCTGGATGGCATCACTGGCTCAACGGATGTGAGTCTGAGTGAACTCCGGGAGTTGGTGATGGACAGGGAGGCCTGGAGTGCTACGATTCATGGGGTCGCAAAGAGTTGGACACGACTGAGCGACTGAACTGAACTGAGCTGAATCTCCATTGTGGATATGTACCAAACCTTCTATCCATTCATCTGCTGATGGATATCTAGGTTGCTTTCATGTCCTAGCTATTGAAAATAGTGCTTCAATGAATATTGGGTTACATGTGTCTCTTTCATTTCTGGTTTCCTTGGGGTGTATGACCAGTAGTGGGATTGCTGGGTCATTTGGCAGCTCTATTTCCAGTTTTTAAGGAATCTCCACACTGTTCTCCACAGTAGCTGTACCAGTTTGCAATCCCGCCAACAGTGTAGAGGGGTCCCTTTCTCCACACCCTTTTCAGCATCATTGTTTGTAGACATTTTGATAATGGCCATTCTGACCATTGTGAAATGACACCTCATTGTAGTTTTGATTTGCATTTCTCTAATACTAAGTGATGTTGAGATTCATGTGTCTATTAGACATCTGTATGTCTTCTCTGGAGAAATGTCTGTTTAGGTCCTTTGCTCACTTTTTAATTTGGTTGTTCATTTTTCTGGTATTGAGCTATCTGGGCTGCTTTTTTATTTTGGAGATTAATTTTTTGTCAGTTTTTTCATTTATTATTATTTTCTCCCTTTCCAAGGGCTTTCTTTTCACCTTATTTATATGAAATAGTTTATTAAGTTTTAGGATTTTCTCTAATTTTTAGTTTGAAACAATAACTTTCACAGGAACCTGTAAAGATAGTGTAAAAGATCCATTCACCCAGTTTCCTCTGTGGATTATATAACTTTTACATAATATCAAAATAAGGAAACTAATATTTGAACAATTTGTATATATAGCTCTATGCTATTTTACCACATGTAAAGATTCCTGTAACCACAGTCAAAATCAAGATAGAGGACAATGCCATCACTATGAATAGCTCCTTCATGGTATCCTTTACAGCCACATGATCACAGTAATACTGGCTTCAAAATATGAATCTGGAAGTGTTCTCTCCCATTCTATATTCTGGAAAACAATGTGTAGGATTAATGTTAATTCTGCTTTAAGTGTTTATTAGATTTGTCTCATAAAATCATCTTGGCCTAGAGATTTCTTTTTCATGAGTTTATAAATTATAAATTCAATTAACTTGATAGTTATAGAGTTATATAAATGTGGCTTATCCAATTCATATTGGGTCAGTTGTGATAGGTCTTACATTTCAAGAAACCAGCCTGTTTCATCTATGTTATGAAATTTATGTGTGTCTTTTTATCAGTTCAGTTCAGTCTCTCAGTCGTATCCGGCTCTTCGCAACCCCATGAATCTCAGCACGCCAGGCCTCCCTATCTATCACCAACTCCTGGAGTATACTCAAACACACGTCCATCGAGTCGGTGATGCCATCCAGTCATCTCATTCTCTGTTGTCCCCTTCTCCTCCTGCCCCCAATCCCTCCCAGCATCAGAGTCTTTTCCAATGAGTCAACTCCTCACATAAGGTGGCCAAAGTACTGGAGTTTCAGCTTTAGCATCATTCCTTCCAAAGAAATCCCATGGCTGATCTCCTTCAGAATGGACTGGTTGCATCTCCTTGCAGTCCAAGAGACTCTCAAGAGTCTTCTCCAACACCACAGTTCAAAAGCATCAATTCTTCCGTGCTTAGCTTTCTTCACAGTCCAACTCTCACATCCATACATGACCACTGGAAAAACCATAGCCTTGACTAAATGGACCTTTGTTGGCAAAGTAATGCCTCTGCTTTTGAATATGCTATCTAGGTTGGTCATACTTTACTTCCAAGGAATAAGCGTCTTTTAATGGCTGCAGTCACCATCTGCAGTGATTTTGGAGCCCCCAAAAATAAAGTCTGACACTGTTTCCACTGTTTCCCCATCGATTACCCATGAAGTGATAGGACCAGATGCCATGATCTTACTTTTCTGAATGTTGAGCTTTAAGCCAACTTTTTCACTCTCCTCTTTCACTTTCATCAAGAGGCTTTTGAGTTCCTCTTCACTTTCTGCCATAAGGGTGGTGTCATCTGCATATCTGAGGTTATTGATATTTCTCCCAGCAATCTTGATTCCAGCTTGTGCTTCTTCCAGCCCAGCATTTCTCATGATGTACTCTGTATAAGTTAAATAAGCAGGGTGACAATATACAGCCTTGATGTACTCCTTTTCCTATTTGGAACCAGTCTGTAGTTCCATGTCCAGTTCTAACTATTGCTTCCTGACCTGCATATAGGTTTCTCAAGAGGCAGGTCAGGTGGTCTGGTATTCCCATCTCTTTCAGAATTTTCCACAGTTGATTGTGATCCACACAGTCAAAGGCTTTGGCATAGTCAATAAAGCAGAAATAGATGTTGTTATGGAGCTCTCTTGCTTTTTCCATGATCCAGCGGATGTTGGCAATTTGATCTCTGGTTCCTCTGCCTTTTCTAATACCAGCTTAAACATCTGGAAGTTCACGGTTCATGTATTGCTGAAGCCTGGCTTGGAGAATTTTGAGCATTACTTTACTAGTGTGTGAGATGAGTGCAATTGTGTGGTAGTTTGAGCATTCTTTGGCATTGCCTTTCTTAGGGATTGGAATGAAAACTGACCTTCTCTAGTCCTATGGCCACTGTTGAGTTTTCCAAATTTCCTAGCTTATTGAGTGCAACACTTTCACAGTATTATCTTTCAGGATTTGGAATAGCTCAAATGGAATCCATCACCTCCACTAGCTTTGTTCATAGTGATGCTTTCTAAGGCCCACTTGACTTCACATTCCAGGATGTCTGGCTCTAGGTGAGTGATCACACCGTCGTGATTATCTTGGTTATGAAGATCTTTTTTGTACAGTTCTTCTGTATACTCTTGCCAGCTCTTCTTAATATCTTCTGCTTCTGTTAGGTCCATACCATTTCTGTCCTTTATCGAGCCCATCTTTGCATGAAATGTTCCCTTGGTATCTCTAATTTTCTTGAAGAGATCTCTAGTCTTTCCCATTCTGTTGTTTTCCTCTATTTCTTTGCATTGATCACTGAGGAAGGCTTTCTTATCTCTCCTTGCTATTCTTTGGAACTCTGCATTCAGATGCTTATATCCTTCCTTTTCTCCTTGGCTTTTCGCTTCTCTTCTTTTCACAGCTATTTATAAGGCCTCCTCAGACAGCCATTTTGCTTTTTTGCATTTCTTTTTCTTGGGGATGGTCTTGATCCCTGTCTCCTGTACAGTGTCACAAACCTCCATCCATAGTTCATCAAGCACTCTGTCTATCAGATCTAGTCCCTTAAATCTATTTATCACCTCCACTGTATAATCATAAGGGATTTAAGTCATACCTGAATGGTTAGTGGTTTTCCATACTTTCTTCAATTTAAGTTTGAATTTGGAAACAAGGAGCCCTGTGGCCAAGAGGCGCTACCTGTTGCCCAAGGTCAGGGGCAGCGACTGAGAGTGCCAGGCTGCGACAGCCAGGAGCCGCCAAGAGGAGCTACTCCACGTCCAAGGTCAGAGGTGGTGGCTAAGAGGAGCTACCCCACACCCGAGGTCAGGGGCAGCGGCCGAGAGGAGCAACCCCATGTCCAAGGAGCAGTGGCTGCACTGGCACAGGAAGGCCAAGAGGAGATACTCCACATTCAAGGTCAGGAGGAGCGGCCATGAGGAGATACCCCTCGTCCAAGGTAATGAGCAGTGGCTGAGCTTTGCTGGAGCAGCCATGTAGAGATACCCCACGTCCAAGATAAGAGAAACCCAAGTAAGACAGTAGGTGTTGTGAGAGGGCATCAGAGGGCAGATACACTGAAATCATAATCACAGAAAACTAGCCAATCTGATCACACGGACCATAGCATATCTAACTCAATGAAACTAAGCCATGCTGTGTGGGGCACCCAAGATGGACGGGTCATGATGGACAGGTCTGACAGAATGTGGTCCACTGGAGAAGGGAATGGCAAACCACTTCAGTAGTCTTGCTTTGAGAGCCCTGTGAACAGTATGAAAAGGCAAAATGATAGGATACTGAAAGAGGAACTCCCCAGGTCGGTAGGTGCCCAATATGCTACTGGAAATCAGTGGAGAAATAACTCCAGAAAGAATGAAGGAATGGAGCCAAAGCAAAAACAACACCCAGTTGTGGATGTGACTGGTGATAGAAGCAAGGTCCGATGCTGTAAAGAGCAATATTGCATAGGAACCTGGAATGTCAGGTCCATGAGTCAAGGCAAATTGGAAGTGGTCAAACATGAGATGGCAAGAGTGAATGTTGACATTCTAGAAGTCAGCAAACTAAAATGAACTGGGATGGGTGAATTAACTCAAATGACCATTATATTGACTACTGTAGGCAGGAATCCCTTAGGAGAAATGGAGTAGCCATCATGGTCAACAAAAAAGTCTGAAATGCAGTACTTGCATGCAATCTCAAAAATGACAGAATGATCTCTGTTCATTTCCAGGGCAATCCATTCAATATCATGGTAATCCAAGTCTATGACCCAACCAGTAATGCTGAAGAAGCTGAAGTTGAACAGTTTTTTGAAGACCTACAAGATCTTTTAGAACTAACACCCAAAAAAGATGTTCTTTTCATTATAGGGGACTGGAATGCAAAAGAAAGAAGTCAAGAAACACCTGGGGTAACAGGCAAATTTGGCCTTGGAGTACAGAATGAAGCAGGGCAAAGGCTAATAAAGTTTTGCCAAGAGAATGCACTTGTCATAGCAAAGATCCTCTTCCAACAACACAAGAGAAAACTCTACACATGGACATCACCAGATGGTCAACACTGAAATCAGACTGATTATATTCTCTGCACCCAAAGATGGAGAAGCTCTATACAGTCAGCAAAAACAAGACTGGGAGCTAACTGTGGCTCAGATCATGAACTCCTTATTGTCTTATTTATAGTATTTCCTTATTATTCTTTGGATAGCAGAAGTCTGTAGTGATAGCGTCTGTTTCTTTCCTAAGATTGGAAAGTAATTAGCTCTTCTCCTTTCCCCTTTATCGGTAGTGTTAGATATATTAGAATTCTCCAGAGGAATGTGTCCAACAGGATGTATAAATATACAGGAAGAAGTTTTATTTAAGAAGTTTATTCATACACTGTGGGAGTTGGGAAGTCTGAAATCTGTAGGGGAGATCAGCAAGCTGGAAACCCAGGTAAGTGTTGGTGTTGTAGTCTGAAGGCAGTCTGGAAGTGGAATTCCTTCTTCATGGAGGACCTCAGTCTTTCCTCTTAAGACCTTCAACTGATTGGATGAGGCCCACCCACATTATGAAAATTAATGTTTTATTCAAAATCCTCTGATTTAAATGTGAATCACATCTAAAAAATATTTTCAGACAACATCTGGAGAGGTGTTTGGCTAGGTATCAGGGCTTAGCAAAATTGATATATGAATTTACTATCACGTTATAAATTTGTCAACTTTAAATAACACAATGCTGTTTTGTATGTGTGTGCTTTAATTTCACATCTTCCTTTTCTTTTTTTTTTTCATGCCACACTATATGATCTATTCATTTTGCTGTGTGTGTCTAGTTCATTGATTGTAACTCTGTTATGATACCATGTTGTTTGTATTTACCTTCTTTCTACTTATCCAGTTCCATAGTGATAGACTTTAATTTTGCCTCTGTATTCTTGGTAATACATCACTACAGATGGTGACTGCAGCCATGAAATTAAAAGATGCTTACTCCTTGGAAGGAAAGTTATGACCAACCTAGACAGCATATTCCAAAGCAAAGACATTACTTTGCCAACAAAGGTTCATCTGGTCAAGGCTATGGTTTTTCCTGTGGTCATGTATGGATGTCAGAGTTGGACTGTGAAGAAGGCTGAGGGCCGAAGAATTGATGCTTTTGAACTGTGGTGTTGGAGAAGACTCTTGAGAGTCCCTTGGACTGCAAGGAGATCCAACCAGTCCATTCTAAAGGAGATCAGCCCTGGGATTTCTTTGGAAGGATTGATGCTAAAGCTGAAACTCCAGTACTTTGGCCACCTCATGCGAAGAGTTGACTCATTGGAAAAGACTCTGATGCTGGGAGGGATTGGGGGCAGGAGGAGAAGGGGACCACAGAGGATGAGATGGCTGGATGGCATCACTGATTCGATGGACGTGAGTCTGAGTTAACTCCTGGAGTTGGTGATGGACAGGGAGGCCTGGTGTGCTGTGATTCATGGGGTCGCAAAGAGTCGGACATGACTGAGTGACTGATCTGATCTGATCTGATTCTTGGTAAAACACAAAAATGTAGCAATTAGCTAAGCAGAAATTCTCCTCAGATAAATACCTAGTCATGGACTCTTTGGACAGTAGATCGTATGCATGCTAAAGTCCACAACAACCTGTAAAATGTATCTCATGAAGAGTTATACCTGCTTACAATGTCATATTCAGTGCAAAAGAAATTGTCTTCTCTCAGTATTGGTATTGGTACTGACTTTCTAACTTTCAATAATCAAATGCATATAAATATCTAATTATTGTGTTATTTACATTTACATAATTAGTTGTGCAATAATCATTTTTTCATATATTTGTGAGCCATTTGAATTCTCTTTCTTCTTCTTTGACAGCTTTTATACTCAATTTCTTAACTTTTTTCTTTATTGATTTGCATGGGTCATATTTTAGATATTAAATCTTTGTCAGTTTTAGAACAATGCCTGATAGGTTTTTGGAACAGTACTAGCCTGTTACTCAAATCCTCAATGCTGCCCTTTTTTGAATAAAATCCTTAATTTTGATGTGTTAAATTACTCATTCTTATTTTATGGAATGTCTTTTAAGTTCTAATTCCCTATAGTTTTACTTTTCATTTTTAAGTTTTTAAATTTTCCTGAAGCATGCCTTTTAATATGGTCAACAAATTTATTTTTCTTGCACAGTGAGTTTGCTGTCCCTAAATCATCATATTCACTGCTTTAAATTAATGTTTTAATAGCATAACAAAATATAAAAATAGACAATTCATAAATGTTTAAAAGCAAAAGTGAAGCTAACATGTGAGGATGATTATAGCAATTAAAAAGGGGATGTAGTTTCTAAACTTCTCAGTTATTAGTTGGATAATTATTTTCCTAAGGAGCAAATGCTAATCTCTTTTCTACTTTATATCATTCCACAAAAGATAATCACATCTTAGTTTTAAATGATGAAAATTGATTTAAAAAATGAGTTATTTTAATGATAAAAGTGATAAAATATAAATGACAAAATGTAAGGTCAAGGGCAAATTTGAATTGCATCATATATATTGCATATAAGAGATCAATTTAGGATTTTATTTACTGAGATAATTACTTTGGTTCTTCATTTTAGTGTTTTTACATGGATCCAGACTTCACAGAAGAAAGTTTAATACATCTATTTGGGTAAACTTTCTAATGCCTTAAACTCCTTAACTGAAACTTAACATTTTACATGTAGCTCAATTCCCCAAACACATTTTAGCCTTGCTAATGGAGTTATTTACCCACATAGACCAAGCTCAAAGTTGGAAAGTTTATAAGAATCAGAAACTTAAATAATACGATCTCACTACCTATATTATTGGCAGGAAACTGGAGTATTTCTATATATAATCAGATTTTTTAAAAAAGATTTTATTGAAATACACAGTAATGAGGAAAAGGTATTTCACTTCAATTATATGAATAATTGGCTCCATTTGCCTCCTCACTTTGCTAGTTTAGACTTGTACTAACACAAGAGAATAAATTTATGATATTAGAATTTTGAGAGAGAAAAAAAAAAAACAGGATTTAAAAGATTTAAAGAGTGTCATTAATTGAAATACTGCAATCCCCAAAGAGCTAATCTTTTCAGAGACTGCATTTTTTTTCTTTCATGATATAAGTAAAACAAATGTATTTCACCACTTGAGGTAGGAAAAATCGTCCCTAAAATTCAAAGTAAGCTCATTTTAGTGCTTAGTAAAGCCATAGGGAGTATTGTCAATTAATAAACATGTCTCTATCATGGGACATCATGGAGAAGCCATAATATAAAATTTACCCTGGGCTCAAATAATTCACTGGCCTGACTTTGGGGTTCATTAGGTGATTAATAATGAATGAGTTAACTGTACTGGGTGGTCCCAGCTTAAAACTGTCTTTTGTATTAACAGTTTTATAGTGAAGAAACTGAATTATTTCAACTTACAAACTAGTGTTGTGGAGCTCTCGTAGTAATATTTACTAATTGAACAGTAGATGAAATCATATTAACAAGGGAAGCAAGAGGAAGAAAAAGGCTTCATTGCCCTCAAAAGAATTTACAATCTAATGGTGGGCAAACATGGAAATAATAGAAGGGAGCGAGCAAAGATGATGGTAAAGATAATTGCTAAAATTGTGTGTGGAATTAGTCAAAGTGGGAGCCATAAATTAAAACATTTGAGCTCTACTGTGGCAAATAAATGCTCTCACAGCTGGGCTGTGGGTAATAGAGTCTATCCTGGGTTAGACCAGGAAAGCACAGAAGCCCACTAACAAGGCCATCTTTAAATTTTGTTCTATAGCAGAGTCCTTGGTTAAGTGCCCCCATGCTTCTGAAAAAAATAATACAAAGGTATAAATGTGGGCTTCCCTGGCTACTCAGATGGTAAAGAATCTGCCTGCAATGCAGAAGAATTTGGTTCGACCAGTGGGTTGGGAAGATCCCCTGGAGAAGGGAATGGCTACCCCACTCCAGTCTTCTTGCCTGGAGAATCCCCACAGACAGAGGAGCCTGGCAGGCTACAGTCCACTGGGGTCTCAAAGAATCAGACATGACTTGAATGACTTTCACTTCACTTCAAGGTATAAATTATCTGTGCCAGTGGAAAATAGTAAGGTATAAATTATCTGTGTACAGCCCTGGTATATCTAGGAAGGAAAAAAACTCAATAGAGCTTAGAAATATAAGACTTCAAGAAATGTCTACTACACAAAAAGGAGTTATTTATAACTAACTTCAAGCAGAGACAGTTGGATTGGAGCTTGCCCATTTAGTTCCTGATGACACTGTGACTTCATGGTAAATAGATGGGGAAACTGTGGAAACAGTGGCTGACTGTTTTGGGAGGCTCCAAAATCACTGCAGATGGTGACTGCAGCCATGAAACTAAAAGATGCTTGCTCCTTGGAAGAAAACTATGAACAACCTAGACAGAATATTAAAAAGCAGAGACATTATTTTGCCAACAAAGGTCCATCTAAGCAAAGCTATGGTTTTTCCAGTAGTCATGTATGGATGTGAGAGTTGGACTATAAAGAGAGATGAGCACCAAAGAATTGAAGCTTTTGAATTGTGGTGTTGGAGAAGACTCTTGAGAGTCCCTTGGACTGCAAGGAGATCCAACCAGTCCATCCTAAAGGAAAACAGTCCTGAATATTCATTGGAAGTACTGATGCTGAAGCTGAAACTCCAGTACTTTGGCCACCTGATGCAAAGAACTGACTCATTGGAAAAGACCCTGATGCTGGGAAAGACTGAAGGCAGGAGGAGAAGGATGAGATGGTTGGATGGCATCACCAACTCAATGGACATGAGTTTGAGTAAACTCTGGGAGTTGGTGATGGACAGGGAAGCCTGCCATGCTGCGTCGATGGGGTCACAAAGAGTCAGACACAACTGAGCAACTGAACTAAACTGAACTGATACTGTGATCCTCAGATATGAACTCTAATTTCACTGGCAATCTCTCTAGGCTTCAAGTACTTTCATTACCAACGGAAAACATATTCTCACAGTTGTATAATTGTGTAATCTCTTTGACTTATAGGTAAGGAAGCATCCATCAGGAGAGAAAATTTCCACAGTAAGAACTACTAAAATGCAGTTTTCAACAAGGCACACCTTTTTGACACCAATCTAATGGTTCTAAGTCTAAACAGGTTGCAGTCCCATCCCATGCCTTTGAAGACTGTTCATTTAAACAAGATCATAATGAAGCCACTTTGTCAAATTCATAAATGTGTGCAGAAAGAAGGAACTAGATCCAATAACTATGGATTAAGCACATGAAAATGAAAACTTGCTAGGAAATCTTGATCATAATGCTATACATCATACAAGAGTCTATGCTCGTTACATCTTTTATATGTTACTTTGAATGATGTCCTCAAATGTTTATGACAGAGCTCTTTGACATTCCAAGACCGTATTATTTCTGCCATCTTGACATTCTTCAGATCTTTTCTTCTATTACACATTAGGAAGTGTTTACTGTTTGCAAAGCCATGTAAAGAGCTTTCCAGGTGGTGCTAGTGGTTAAAAAAAAAAAAAAAACAGCCTGCTAAAATGCAGGAGGCATCAGAGACATTGGTTTTATCCCTAGGTCAGGAGGATCCTCTGGAGGAGGGCATGGCAACCCACTCCAACATTCTTGCTTGGAGAATCCAATGGACAGAGGAACCTGGCAGGCCACAGTTCACAGGATCTCAAAGAGTCGGACATGACTAAAGTGACTTAACACATACATGTAAAGCCATGTAAAACTAGATGCTCTGTGCTCAGAAAGGATTGTCTCTATTATTTTTCAGTAACAAACCAGCCAACCTGAAGGCAAATCCTTTTGTGAAAGCAAAATATGCAAACTGGCAGCCCAGAGGTCCTATACAGTAACACCAGCCAACAAACCCAGATGCAACAATTTGCTGAGCTGAGTCAGAGCTAAATCCCTTTAGATATTACATCTGCCTGCTGGCTTTTCACCTTCCTTCCTATTGTCTTGTGTCCTCCCAAAGATATGCTCAAGTACTAACCACCAGTACCTGTGAATGTGACCTTATTTGGAAATATGGTATTTGAAGGTGTAAGCAATTTGAGCTGTACAGGATTAACATGGGCCCTGAATTCAATGCCTTGGATTCAGTGAAGTGTCCTTGTAAGGACAGAGAGATCTGAAGGTGTAATGACATATGAAGTGAAGGCCATGTGATGATGGACACAGAGACTGCAGAGACTCAACTGCAAGTACACGAAGCCTTTTTGGAAACCACTGGGAGAGTAATAAACATTTCCAAGCCAACCAGGAAGGAACCTGAATGAAGGCTGGACTATAATTTTTGCAAGATTCCACTGACATTTGACTCTTCCTTGGACCCTGTATGTCTTTCAGGTTCCCAACCTAGGGTAAGGCCTGATGGCCAATCGTTGTCTTCTGAGCACTGAAAGGCTGTTAAAAAACAAACAAAAACAACATCAACTCTGCCTCTGCTCTTTAGAGATTTCGGGATTTTTTTTTTTTTTTTTTTTTGGTCTCTTGCCCTGTGAAATTTCAGAATTCAACTTTCTTGAGAAATAAACCAGCCATATACTTAAGACCTTTAAAATCTCCTTCCCCCATCCCCATCATTGTCGTCCTTCTCACAAGTGACTAGAGCATCTTTTCTATCCCCAGAAGACTTCTCTGTCCCTCAGAGTGTCTCTGTGTCTAAATAAAGCCAGAGTTTTTAACCTCTTGCTTGCATGACAGAACCAAATACTCCAGGAGAAAAGCAGTTGTAAATTATCAGCACATTTCTGATGTCTCCCCTGCCTGTAATATTATTCCCCCTAATTCTTGTTGCTTTCACACCTCTCTTAAAACTTTTAATATTTTATTTGTATTTTTAATCCAGTGTTTCTAGTTGTTTTCAGTGGCATTGTTCATCTGAAGCAAACTACTTCAGCCTATCCAGTGCTTTCTTGTTCCTGTAATTTTTCTTATCAAAACAGATAGATGATTCCAGATTGTTGTATATATATTAATAATTTTACTCATTAATTCATTTTTCAAACATGTTTTGAATTGTATACTATGTACCAAGGATTGTGTTAGAACTGAGAATGCATCTATATTTTCGGTTTCCAAACTAATCACATTCAAAATGGTGCTGATCTTTTCGCCAATGAAAGCACCCAAATTCCCCATTTTTATCAGTATTTTCAGTGACTAATATACTTCTTTCCAGTATTTGAAAATTTAATTTAATTTATTTGGGCCAGTAATTATTTGTTCAGCTCATTCTGTGAGCCTGGCACTTTGCTCCTCACTTGTGATTCATCACAAAATAGACTCTATTCTCTTAACAGAAACATTGATTATCTTGAGTTGTATTTTAATAACCTTTAAGTTTGACCTGGATTTTTAGATTCAAATTTTCTCAACACAGGACAGCTCAGCAACACCCTCGATATTTTTCTGATCTTGTTTCTGCTAAAACCTCAGTCAATTTTACCTTTTGTGAAGACATCTGACTGCTAAATTTCTTACCCCACTAGCCTTAACCATGCCAGACTTCATAAGCCTTTCCACTATCTGTCTAGAGCTATCCAAAATTAGGCTCCTTCATCTGTTCTGGTTTCTCATACTTCATTAGTTTCTGTCATTCTCTAGATATCTTTTGTTAAGTTCATTATTTCTTACCCGAAGTCATTTCTGTGCCTACTTAGTTAAGCTATTTGATGTTTCTTATGAGATATTTTCGGTCATTTATGAGTATTTCAGAATATGGATTTTATATAGAAATGGATTGTCTATAGAAATGTTCTCTACTACAAAAAGAGTTGCAAACATTAAAATAAACTTACGATTGGGCAAGGACTATATTCACAGATCCTATTTCTAACATAAATACCAGAGTCCAAAAAGAGATATCTGCAATTTAATGATCATTCAAAATTTATTGCTTTAACTTGACTCATCAGAAATAATTTATACTTGTCTGCTAGGGAATCATCAGTATGCTTTTCTCTGCTTCTGTTTGTCCTTTGAATATTGATTTGATTTTTAGAAATATACCAAAAGAATTTAGAATATGCTAATTAAGGAAATCCAATCTTTTTATCTTTTCATATGCATTTATGAGTCTAGTAAAACCTGAGTCATTAGTAAATGTCAGGGAATTCACTAGGCAAGATGAAAATAGTACCTTTCTGTCTTCTAGGTGCTTACTATATATTTTAAGAAAGAAAAAAGAAAGTGTTAGTCACTCAGTTGTGTCCAACTCTTTGAGATCCCATGGACTGCAGACTGCTGGGATCCTCTGTGCATGGGATTCTCCAGCAAGAATACTGGAGTGGGTTGCCATTTCTTCTCCAGGGGATCTCCCAAACCCAGGGATCGAATCCAGGTATCCTGCATTGCAGGCAGATTTTTTATTGTCTGAGCCACTATGGGGGCTATATTGAAGAAAAACTCACTTAAATCTTGTGTTTGCAAAGACCCATGTGGATGACTTGGCCAACATGCAGGACAAGCACCAGACAGCTTATAGGGATGACACAGGAAGGCCTCAGAATAGGGTCTTAGATGAAGCTAAGTCTGGGGTATCAGTCAGGGTTCTCTAGAGAAGCAGAACCAGTAGGACAGATAGATGTTGCTGTTGTTCAGTTGCCCAGCCATGTCTGACTCTGTGACCCCATGGACTACAGCACACCAGGCCTCCCTATCTCTTACCATCTCCCAGAGTTTTCCCAAGTTTATGTTCATTGCATCAGTGATGTCATCCAGTCATCTCATCCTCACTCTATTTAGTGTCTCTAGCACTGGGAGAAACAGAAAGTACACCCAACTAAATGCAGAGTTCCAGAGAATAGCAAGAAGAGACAAGAAGGCCTTCTTCAGTAAACAACGCAAAGAATTAAAGGAAAACAACAGAAGGGGAAATCACAAGAAAACTGGAAATATCAAGTGAATATTTCACCAAAGGATGGGCACAATAAGGACAGAAACAGTAGAGTCCTAGCAGAAGCAGAAGAGATCAAGAAGAGATGGAAAGAAAACCCAGAAGACCTGTACAAAAAAGATCTTAATGACCTGGATAACCACGATGGTGTGGTCAGACACCCAGAGTCAGACATTCTAGAGTGTGAAGTCAAGTGGGTTTAGGAGGCACTGCTGTCAATAAAGCTAGTGGATATGATGGAATTCCAGTAGAGCTATTTAAAATCTTAAAAAAAATGATGCTATCAAAGGGCTGCACTCAGTAAGTCAGCAAATCTGGATAACCCAACACTGGCTACAGACCGGAAAAGGTCAATCCTAATTCCAATTCCCAAGAAGGGCAGTACTAAAGAAGGTTCAAACCACCGGACAATCATACTCATCATCCATGCTAGTAAGGTCATGCTCAAAATCCTGCATGCTAGGCTTCAGCATTACGTGAACCAAGAACTTTTAGACACCCAAGCTGGGTTTGGAAAAGGCAGAGGAACCAAAGATCAAATTGCTAACACTTGCTGAATCATAGAAAAAGCAAGGGAATTTGAGAAAAACATCTACCTCTGTTTCTTTGACTACACTAAAGCCTTTGACTGTGTGTATCATAACAAACCATGGAAAACTCTTAAAGAGATGGGAATACCAGGCAATCTTACCTGTCTCCTGAGAAACCTATATGCGGGTCAAGAAGCAACAGTTAGAACCTTGTATGGAACAACTGACTGGTTCAGGATTGAGAAAGGAGTACAACAAGAATGTTTGTTATCACCCTGTTTACTTAACTTATATGCTGAGCACACCATGAGAAATGCCAGACTGGATGAGTTACAATTTGGAATCAAGACAGGCAGGAAAAACATCAACAATCTCAGATACGTGGATTATACCACTCTAATGGCAGAAAGTGAAGATGAACTAAAGAACCTCTTGATGAGGGTGGAGGAGGAGAGTGAAAAAGCTGGCTTAAAACTAAACATTAAAAAGGCTAAGATTAAGGCATCCAGCTCCGTCACTTTAGAAGTAGAAGGGGAAAAGGTGGAAGATTTCCTCTTCTTGGGCTCTAAAATCACTGCAGATGGTGACTGAGGCCATAAAATTAGACGTCTGCTTCTTGGCAGGAAAGCTATAACAAACCTAGACAGCATATTAAAAAGTAGAGAGATCACTTTGCCAACAAAGTTCTGTATAGTCAAGGTTATGATCGTTCCAGTGGTCAGGTACAGTTGTGACAGCTGGACAGTTAAAGAAGGCAGAGCACTGAAGCATTGATGCCTTCTAACTGTGATCCTAAAGAAGATGCTTGAGAGTCCCTTGGACAAGAAGATCAAATCAATCTTAAAGGAAATCAACACTAGACACTCATTGGAAGGACTGATGCTGAAGCTGAAGCTCCAATATTTTGTCATGTGATATGAACAGCTGACTCATTGGAAAAGTCCCTGATGCTGGGAAAGAGTGAGGGCAGAAGGAAAGAGGGCATCAGATAGGTATTACATTATTGAAACTTATTAAAAGGAATTGGTCATGTGATAATGGAAGCTGAGAAACCCCAAGATCTTCAGGCAGCAAACTGGAGATCCAAAAGATCTGATGATAAAGTTCCAGCCTGAGGAGAAGACTCATGTTCCAGCTCAGATTATCCAAGTCACATCTTGTCTCTTATCTAGGTCTAGCTCTGCATAATGGATGAAAAGGGTGCTCTGTAATATTTGTTGGTTGCTATGCAGATAATGCGGGGCATTTATAATTATAAAATAGCTATTTTCCTTCATGAGTTTTATTCTAATTAGAAACATGTATTATAAACTTCAAAAAAACAGAACTTAAACAACAGGTGTGGTTAATGAAAGATAAGATGCAAACATAGAGGAAACAATAGATGATAAAAATGATGTAGACAAATATATATCACAGCTAGGCAGCTTTCTGCTAAGTTAGTCAGAGAAAGAGTAGTTTTTGAAAGTTTAAGAGGGGAAATGGTTCTTCAGGAAATAAGTACAGCGGCAATTTGCCAACAATAAAATGAGCTGTGTAAATATGTTCTCTGAAGGCTCATGGTATCTTCTGGACTCTGGGGAACCAACAAGTTTAGTTATAGTTGTAGGTGTTTAGGGATGTTAGAAAGCAGAAATGAGTTTTCAAAAACCAGGCATCAAGATCTTTCAGCAATGGAGTGGTGTGATCTCTAGAAGATTCTGTCTCCTAGTAATTGGAATACATATATAGAGAATTTCTAAGTGAGGCCTGGCGTGCTGCGATTCATGGGGTCACAAAGAGTCAGACACGACTGAGCGACTGAACTGAACTGAAGGGAGCTGGACTAGAGCAAGAATCTGCAAACTATGGCCAGTGGCCATATCCAGCCCATGGCTGGTTTTTGTAAATAAAGTTTTATTGGAACCCTGCCACATTCATTCACTAATGTATTGCCTTGGCTGCTTTCATGCTACAATGGCAGAGTTGAGTGCAACGGAGACCATATGGTTCACAAAGCCTAAAATATTTACCTTCTGGACTGCTGAAATAAAAGTTTTCCAAGGCCTGAACTAAAGAGAAGAAATCCAGTTTGAATACAGATTGTTAAATATGTGAATGGATAAATATATGAGCATATAAAAGATAGACAGGAAATAGCATAAGTTCATAATTACTGAAAACATTCTGAATCTGAGTCCAGTTAAACTGAGGTTCTTAGATAAAAACTTACACTAGCAAAATTAATCGTGTATTTATTAACTATTGCCCAGTACAGACCTGAGTCCTTATGAAAATATATGCAATAAATGGAACACACAGTTCTTTCCTTGGAGGAGCTTCAGTTCAAATAAGAAACAGAAAGAGAGCAGTATGTAACAAAATATAATAAAGTTCTGAATATGGTTCAGTTAAGTTGAAGTTCTGCAAAATTATGCAATTCAGACTCTGATCATCGAAAGAAAACAAAAATAGGAAGTCAGGAAAACTAATTACTAGAAAATTGTTCAGCCTCTGTTCCAACGTGGATATCATGTGCAGTGTAACCTAAAATGTTTGCTTGGACCTAATAGTATAATTTGAACTGCTTTTAAACAGAGTAGCAAAGTCTAAATAACTTGAGAAAACTGCTCCAGGTGGGATATTTTGTTTCTAAGTTCATATCATCAACATTTCTTAGTCTTTTATGTGTTTTCCTGGCAGATCCACAGGGGAACATGGCTTCTAGATACAGTAGTTTGCAAGCCCAGATTGTTTAGTGCTTTGTTTAATGCTTCTTTTTAATAAGTCCAATTTCTTCCTGTTCTGGCTTTTTGTGTAATCATTATGAGTAATGGATAAAATTATGAACTTCATTCAGAAATTGCCATAAATTTTCAACTCTTGTATTTTCCTTAAATGAATTTTGCTTTACTTCCTCTATCTTGTAGTTGGTCACTAAAGGGACTTTATGAATACATTTTTTAAATTATAAATGGAGTTCATAGAACTCTATAAAAATTACCTCATAAATGTTTAGATAATTAACTCTGGCTTAAAGAGTGTGCTATAAATTGCCTTGCTTTACTATGCAGTACATTTATCCAATTCTTTTCTTAAAATGGATTTTTACAACATAGACTGAGTTGCTTGAGTCATTATGTTCATTTGCTTGAACGTTACATCAGCACTGGCAAAACCACTGACTATGATTATAAGGAGAGTGAGAACTGGATATAGGTATTGATTAATCAGCAATTATTATTATTATTCAGAAAGATATTATATGAGTGTTTCACTTTACATTATACACCATGGATTTAAAAATCAAAGTTAAAATATGATGTGTTTTTCAATGATGTGTGTTTTATGAGTATAAAAGTAATGAATGCTTATTATAGAGAATTTGGAAAGTTTTTAAATTTGTAAAGAAAAATACTAGAATATCATCCTCCATAACACTAGCATTCATAATAACCACCATTGACATTAAGATGAATTGTTGTTATTTTTCTTGTTAAAACATATAAGTTTAAAGCCATATCTAGAAATATATAGACAGACATAAATATATTTTATTTTATAAAACTTGAAACATATTTTGACCCTAATTTTATCTTTATTTTTCACTTAATTTTTGCCATCTTTGGTAATGTAATTTTTAATGATTGCATAAAACTTCCTAGTTTGAATAAAGCATGCTTTAAGATATTCCAGTTTTCCCCAACTATCCTTAATGTTGAAAGCAACATTTACTATGAAAAAGTCTGAATTTCCCTTATTGTCATCTAGTATGTTTATCCATGTTTTCTTTTTTATGGGTCTTTGTTAAACAACTTTATTGAGATAAATAGCATAAAATTTAGCATAAAATTCACCCTTTTAGAGTATACAATTCATTTATTTTTTTTCATTTTATTTTATTTTTAAACTTTACATAATTGTATTAGTTTTGCCAAATACGATTCATTTATTATTAGTACATTCACAAAGTTGTACAATCATCACCTCTAATTTCAGATCATTTTAATCACCTCTTCAAAATTCCTATACCCATTAGTCATCACTCCTCAACTCCTCTCATGCCAGCATCGAGTAAGCGCTAATCTACATTCTGTTTCTATGAATTTGACTTCATCAGTGCAGCTCTAGTGTAGTAACAGGGGTTTACAGCTGAAAGAACTGCAGGTCTCCAGTCCTAAGACAAGAGAGTCTCTAGAAAAATTAAAGTCAAGAAAAGAAACAAAAGCAATGATGCTAGAGAAAATTTTCAAACCTGAAACCAAAGGACAGCAAACAGTATATACAGTCTAATTCCTAGCCAGATAAACATAAAACCTCATACCAAAGGCTTATCTACATCAGTTTCTTTTACTCAACTTATTGTGTCTGGCTTAGAACAAAATATTACAATGCATGCTTAAAGGCAAAAAATAAAGTCATAAAATACAAAACAAGCATCAGATTCAGATAAAGTAGATATTTTGGAATTATCAGACCAGGAATTTTAAAATAACTATGATTAATAAGCCAAGAAAGCTAATGGAAATACTGGAAAACATGCCAAAAGAGATGGGCAATATAAGCAGAAAGATGGAAACTAAAAGAATCAAAATAAAATGATACAAATCAAAAGCACTGCAACCAAAATGATTACCTTTGATGGACTCACTAGTAAACTGTACCTGTTTAAGGTAAGAATCAGTGGCCTTGAAGATATATTGAGAGATAATTCAAGGATCCTTGAGGTGTGGGACAACTATAAAAGTCCTAATATATGCATAGTGGGAACACCAAATGGAGAAGAGAAAGGGAAACAGAAATATTTGATATATTTGAAATAAAAAATGGCTGAGAATGTTTCAAAATTAATGACAGGCGTGAAAGCACACATCTGGGAAGTTCAGAGAACACCAAGCAGAAAAAGTAACCAAATTTCTACATCTAGGTATATCATTATATGCTATGTAGAAAATTAAAGACAAAGAGAAATCTTGAAAAAAGTGAAAGGAGGAGAAAACATTACCAAGAATAAGAATCATATCTTTTTTTCAGAAACCATGCAAGCAAGAGGAGAGTAGATGGAAATATTTAAAATCTTAAAGGTGAAAATTTTCCAACCTAGAAATTATTATTCCAGCCTAGAAATCCAAAGAAATTATTCTTCAGAAATGAGGGAGAAATAATTATTTATCAGGCAAACAGTAATTGAGGAAATTTGTCATTAGTAGAGCTGCCTTGAAAGAAATGTTTTCTTCCAGAGAAAATGATATAGATAAGAAATTCAAAACTACATAAAGAAAGAGCATCACAGAAAGAATAAATGAAGACAAAATTAATCTTTGATAGCACTTACTCTTATTTGATCTAATAAATAATATGGTTTGATCAAAATAATAATAGCAACAATTTACTGATTTATTATAACTATGGATAAATGAAAGGACAGTAATGTAACAAAGGATGAAAGGAAGGAAATGGGAACAGCGGCACTGCTCATGGAGTGGCATAGTGTTAGTTCAAAGTGGACTTAGATTAGTGACAAATGTATATGGAAAACTCAAAAGCAACGATTCAAAGAAGTCTTAAAAGGAAGCACACTTTATTTGATAATAGAAGAGAGAAAATGGAATCATATAAAATAATTAAAGCCAGAGATGATGGGGAAAAAAGCATGAAAAACAAAAGAAAAACAAGGACAACGAATAGAAAACAATTTGAAATACAGTAAATATTAATTCAATTATATGAATTGTCTAAATTCATTCATTAAAAGATAGAGATTTTCAGAGTGGATAAAAACAGGACTAACTTAAGTCATCTACAAGAAACTTACTTTAAATATAAAGACAAAGAAAGATTATAAGTAGAGTAATAGAGAAAGATAGATCAACACTAATCAAGAGAAAGATGGATCAACGCTAATCAAAAGAAAGCTGGAATAGCTATAATATTTTTGACAATGTAGAATTTAGAAAAGGGAAAATTATCTGTGATAAAGAGGTCAGTTCCCCAAGAAGACATCATGATCCTTAATAAGTAAGCACATAACAAGAGAACATCAAAATACATGAGGCAAAAGCTTAAAGAAGTGAAAAGACAAATAGTCAGCTTCACTTATATAGTTGGAGCTTCGACACTACTCAATCAGTAATTGACAAACCCAGCAGGCAAAAAATCAGTAAGGATTTAGTTGAATGGAACAGCATCATCAATCAGCTGGATCTAAATGACAATTACAGAATCGCTGTTGTTCAGTTGCTCAGTCATGTCTGACTCTTTTCAACCCCATGGACTGAAGCATGCCAGGCTTCCCTGTTCTTCACCATCTCCCAGAGGTTGTTCAAACTCTGGGAGTTTGTGATGCCATCCAACCATTTCATCCTCTGTCATCCCCTTCTCCTCCTGCCTTCAATCTTTCCCAGCATCAGGGTCTTTTCTAATGAGTCAGCTTTTTCCATCAAGTGGCCAAAGTATTGCAGCTTCAGTTTCAGCATCAGTCCTTCCAGTGAATATTCAGGATACTCCATCCAGTTATAGTAGAATACACATTCTTCTCAAGTTCATAATGAACATTTACTAAGATAGACTATATTGCAGGCCATAAAGCACATCTTAACAAATTTCAAAGAATATAAATCATACAATATTTACTTTCAGACCACAATAAAATTAAAGTAGAAATCAATAGCAAAAAGATAGCTGGAAGATCCCCAAATATTATGAGATTAAATATCACACTTCTGAGTGATACATGGAGAAATGAAGGCTGAACAGAAATGTTAAAACACTTTTAGGTAAATAAATATTAAAAATTTTAGGTAATATTTTAAAATGTTAAAATATTCTTTAGCTAAATAAAAAACAGCTTATCAAATTTTGTGAGATGGAGTAAAAGGAGTATTCATAGAAAATTTTATAAACTTGAATTTATATATTAAAGGGAATATCTGAAAGTGAGAATTATAGCATCTATCTTAATAAGCTAGGGGAAAAGAGTAAATTAAAGTAAATAGAAGAAAATAAATAATTAAAATTGACAGGAATCAATGAAATTGAAGAAAGGAAATCAATTATAGAAAATCAATGAAACCAAAAGCTAGTTTTTCTTAAAGAAAACTGATAAAATCATAGCCAAGCTAACCAAGGAAAAGAGAAGACAAATTGCAAATATCAGAAACTATAAAGGTGTCATTATTACTGATCCCATGGATGTTAAAATTATGTGTGTGTGTTAGTCACTGAGTTATGTCCAATTCTTTGTGACCCCATGAACTGTAGCCCTCCAGGCTCCTCTGTCCATGGAATTCTTCAGGCAAGAATATTGGATTGGTTAACCATTCCCTTCTCCAGGGGATCCTCCCTGACCCAGGGAATCTTCCCTGACCCAGGGATTGAACTTAGGTCTCCTGCATTACAGGTAGATTCTTTACCATCTGAGCCACCAGGGAAGCCCTTCAAAAGGATAGTAAAGGAAAATTACCAATAACTTCATGGCCATAAATTTGAAAACCTAAATGAAATACACCAATTCCCTGACAGACACAATTTATCAAAATTTGCACAAAGAAAAAAATAGGTAATCTGAATAAATCTGTATCTTTCAATAAAAGTGAATCAATAGTTAATAACCTTGACAAAGAAAGCATCATGCACAGATTAGTTCTCTGGTGAATTTGACCAAATATTAGTGGAATAATGACACCAATTCTGTACAATCTGTTCCAGAAAATAGAAGCAGAGGAAATATTTCCTAAATCATTCTGAGACCAATATTATCCTAATACCAAAATCAAGTGAAGACATTAGAAGAAAGGAAGGCTACGGATGTATATGCCTTATGAATATGGACATAAAAAATCCTTAAGAAAATATTAGCAAATTGAATTCAACAATGTGTAAAAGTAATTACACACCAGGACCAAATGGGGTATACACTATGCATGCAAAACTGATACAACAATCAAAATAACTTAATGTAATCCTCCACACCAACATTCTAAGGAACAAAAATCATGCAATCCTATTGGCAGAAGCATAAAAAGCATTTGACATAATTCAACACTCATTCAGGATTTTTTTTTTAAACTCAGCAAACTAAGAATAGAGGAAAATTTTCTCAACTTGATAATCTGTGAGAAAACAACATACAGTTACCATCACACTTAATGATGAAAAATGAGATACTTCACCCTAAGATTGAGGCAAGGATTTCCCCTCTAACTACTTCCATTCAACATCACACTGAAAGTCCTAGCCAATGTAACATGGCAAAAAAAGTATACAGACTGGGATGGAAGAAATAAAACTATGTTTCCAGATGCCACAACCATGTATGTAGAAAATCTCAAAAAACGGACAAAAAAAATCTCCTGTAACTAATAAGTAATTATAGAAAGGTTGCAAAATACATGGCTGTTTCCATAGTTAGAATACATATTCACTTAAAATATACTAAATGCTTCTGCATCCCAGAATATGTCCTGGGGATAGGAAGGCAACTGGACACAGTTGGTACCTTCAAGGAGTTTGATATAGTTATCAAACTGTAAGTGGCAAAGAAATATCCTGAGAAACATTTTTAAAAAACAGATATCTAGACCCCATGACTAGCAACTCTGAGTTTACAGGGCCAATTCAGACAGTCCTCAGGTTTTATAAGTACACCTATATGGCACCCTAAGACCTTCTTCTAGAAACACTGGTCTCAGTACATCCCAGTCTGTACTTGTGCATATGTGTGCATGCTCAGTCATGTCTGACTCTTTGTGAAGGCATGGGCTGTAGCTGGCCAGGGTCCTTCTGTTCATGGGCTTATCCCAGGAAGAATACTAGAGTGGGTTGCCATTTCCCCCTCCAGAAAATCTTCCCAACCCAGGGACTGAACTTGTATTTCCTGCAGCTCCTGCATTGACTGGTGGATTCTTTACCACTGAGCCACCTAGGAAGCCTGATCTCAGGATAGGTGGTATGGAAGCTAGAAACACGACAGAAGGCATGCGGTAGGTGAGAACTATGATACAGACATGCCCTCAGAGTTGTGTAAAATTGACAGTTTATTCTAGGTGGGTGGCTTCCCACAGTACAATTTGAATAGACTAAAATTTCATTCATAACCCTGAAGTTGGGTAACTGAGTCCTACTGAGCATATTTTTTGCACAGGGTGCTCTGAGAATACAGAGGGCAACCAGTAGCAGGGAAGGGAAGGCTTCCCAAAAGACCTAAGGAATTATCTATCCAAAGAAAGAAAAGAGGAAGGCTATTCCAAAAGAAAGTACCACTTATAAAGGCCCAAAAGAAAAGATACACGATCTTACAGGGAGCTAATAATTCATTATAGAGAAAAAATACTGAAATGAAACCTAAAGTTGGTCAGGAAATAATTATGAATCGTCTTGTATATGGTATATTAAGGAGTTTTAGCTTCATAGTGAGTTCAAGGTGGGTCAAAAAATGATTTTTAAGCAGAAGAATGAGTCTCAGATTTCTGCCTTAAAGGGGTTGCCATTTGGAAAACAGATTAGCAAGACATAACTTGGGACTTCTGCAACTGTCGCATGATGGGTTTCTGAAGCCTGCGTAAATAATTGTAGGAAGAAAACAGTTTCTAATTTGGATGCCACTTAAAATTTCTTATCCAGGGTTTATTACTTTACTCCCTGTGTCATTCCTTCAGTGATTCCTGAAAGGTAGAATCTATCATTATTTTTATCACTTGAGACTTCCTGAGATTTTGATATTTACTAATTTCACTTCCTCTAATGATCATGTGTATTACTCATTAGGATAACATAATACTTGTTAATAGTCAGCAATAAGTGAGGTGATGTATTTGTCTGCGTGTGTGCATGCTGCCTCTTCACTCGTGTCCAACTCTGCGATCCTATGGTCTGCAGCCCACCAGGCTCCTCTGTCTATGGGATTCTCCAGGCAAGAATACTGGAGTCGATTGCCATGCCTTCCTCAAGGAGATCTTCCCAATCCAGGGACTGAACTCATATCTCTTATGCCTCCTGCATTGGCACACGGGTTCTTTACCACTAGTACCACCTGGGAAGCCCAATCCATTTGGCTCCATATAATAAAAAACTGTCATCACGATCACTTCCCAAGTGGTCCATATGCTTAGGGCACCTCATTGGGAATGCAAAACCAGAGAAGAAAAGGCTACTTCCTTGCAGAATTAAGCATAATCAAAAACTTAGGACAAACACTAAATAAAGATAATTCTTGATGTCATATATCAAATGGGTTAGTGATACTAGCAACAAGTTCTTTAGAAGCTTCCACATGTAGACTAAGGACTGGAGAAAAGGCTGCTGCTGGGGAGAGGTCATCTCCCCAAGACCATGAAAGGAAGACAAGTGAAGAAGAAAAAGGGTACTAGCAAAAAGAGGCAGACTGACAGGGAAGACTAGGGACACCTTCAAAGTTGTTTCTATTCAAAATTGCTGAATATATTGCTTTACATTGTTTTCTTTCTCATTCCGAATTAACCTCTCACAGATGATGTGTTTGAAAGAATAGTTTGTGTGTGTGTGTGTGTGTGTGGTGTGAGATCCATCAGTTGTTTTAATAGGAGGTAGCTGAACTGGAGAGGAAACAAAGATGCAAACAAAGATGCAACAAAGATTCAACAAAAATTCAACAAGATTTGTTCTTTCTGAGCACTTTTCTTTTTAAAACTTATTTTTGTTTCCGAAAGCTTAGAACACAGAGCCTAGTGCATGGTAGATATTTAACAGAACACCCTTTGAATAAATGAATGAAGCCAAGAATGAAGTTTCATAATGAAAATCACCATAAACTTAAAACCAAATTTCAAGTGTATGAGGAAATATCTGTGAATAAGAAACTGCTGCTGCTGCTAAGTCACTTCAGTCGTGTCTGACTCTGTGCGACCCCACAGACGGCAGTCCACCAGGCTCCCCCCCGTCCCTGGGATTCTCCAGGCAAGAACACTGGAGTGGATTGCCATTTCCTTCTCCAATGCATGAAAGTGAAAAGTCAAAGTGAAGTTGCTCAGTCATGTCCGACTCTTAGCAACCCCATGGACTGCAGCCCACCAGGCTCCTCCATGGAGGAGGGATTTGCCAGGCAAGAGTACTGGAGTGGGGTGCCATTGCCCTCTCTGGTGAATAAGAAAACATTGCTTTAAAAGCTTCTTTAAATACAAATAATATTCAAGAGAAAGTGAAAGTGTTAGTCGCCTAGTGGTGTCCAACTCTTTGTGATCCTATGGACTGTAGTCTACCAGGTTCCTCTGTCCATGGAATTTTCCAGGCAGGAATACTTGAGTGGGTTGCCCTTCCCTTCTCCAGGGGTTCTTCCCAACCCGAGAACTGAACCCAGGTCTGCTGCACTGCAGACAGATTCTTTACCATCTGAGCCACTGTGCTTAGTTGCTCAGTCATGTCCAACTCTTTGTTACCCTATGGACTGTAGCCCGCCAGGCTCCCCAGGAGAATCCATGGGGATTCTCCAAGCAAGGATACTGGAGGAGGTTGCCATGCTCTCCTTCAGATCTGAGCCACTTAGGGAAGCCCTAATACTCAAGAGAGAGCTGAAGAATTATTTCATTATTTTTAACAGAGACTCCAAATTACTTTGCTATTCACTTTAAGATTGGTTATTTTTTAAACCCAGATAATCTTTTTTAAAAATTAAAAAGTTATAGAAAAACTAACCAAGAGAAAAATGATCAGAGATGTCTATCAACAAACAAATAACCATGCAAACAAGAAGTTACTAAAGCCTTATTTGAAAGCTGAACTCATTGTTCTTGAACTAGCCAAATTCCCTTACACAGACCTAGTTCTTTTCATGAACTCATCCTCCTTCCTCTCCGCTTCCTGCCCCCAAAACAACTTAACTAGAAGCTGGCGCTTCATTGTAACCAGAATCCCAATTTGCACACACTGGAACGTACTGAAGTATTACAGGTCTTTCATCTTATTTAAGTACTGAGCTTGGGTTTATATAAATTCATAATTGCGATTCCACACTTCAAGAAAAACATAAACAAAATTAGAACTTCTGGACAGCAATGATAATAAATGTTCAAATGGTGCCCTACAGATAAATCATATAGATACAGGATTTCAAACATCAGCCAGTGTGTGGTTCCAAGTCCTTTCAAAAGAAAGAGTTTCTCTGTGACAAGCTGATGTTAACATTTTAATTAATGGGAAGAAGTACAATAAAAAACGATTATTCTCTATTAAATTTTTCTAAATTAAGTCACATTACACTTATGTTTAAACTATATTTTCCATTAATAAATTTACGTTAAGTTATAGATGTAGCTTTCATTGTGTTGATATTTATATCACTCACTAAAGTATTTTCTGAAAATGGCACTTTCTCTAAAGTGCAGACTGCTGTAAACTTTACGTTAACTGCAATACTTAAATACCACTTCAAGGTCATGAAGTTGATTCTCATAATAGAAAGTTCTTTTGTTAATTTTTACTTACAAATTTAGGAGCAAAAATTCCATATAGCATTCTGGTCATGCCCTGAGTACCCCAGTGGCAAGAAGGAACTCTTGCTTGATGTATCTTTATTGTTTCTCTGCCACTGTTATGGCTACTAAAAGGTCAGCCAGAGCTTATGGCACCAAAAGGTCATTTTTGTTATTCTAAAGAGAGAAGTTTTGACATATGATCTATTATGAAGAGAACAGAGACACTAACCGATGTACTGTAACCCTAATCAGCCACATCTTTTATTTCTTTAAAAGAAAGGAAAGGGGGCATTCTTTTGCTTTTAATCCAAAAAAGAAAAAGAAACCTTTTAAAAATATTCAAAATATAAAAGGAGTGAGTTACATTCCCTGTGGCCCACTTAACTAAATTTATAATTTTGGTGAGAAGAAATTAGTCATCTAAATTACAGCATTTCAGCTCATCATTGCATTATTTCTTTAGCTTTTATCAATGATACATGTTTCTATTTTTATGAAAATCAGTTCTTAGCTTGAGGAAGGCATATTTGAAAATGACAGGCTTATTATGAAAGAAAAGGAAGTCAGTTATTTTTTTTTACAGCTATCTTCTCCATTCTAAGGCCAGGGACCATGCAAAACTCTGAACTTGGATCCATGAGAAGCCACTTTAGTGGCCATAATAATGTTCCTTACAAACAACAAAATGACACATCAATAAGGTGAATCCTGAACTCCTACAGTTGTTGAACAATAATTGTTTTATATATAGATAGATATACATCTATATGGAGAGATACATAGATAGATAAATAGGTATATACCTGAGAGAAAATTTCATGGGTTTATTTTATTGATGAATTAATGGTGTTATTACAATCTCTAAGCATCCCTGAGAAAACAGCCTTAATTTGGACTCTGAATAGACTTTATCATATAGGAAATCTGTGATGACTGGAAAAATACAAAATTTACATTAGTGGGAGCAAGTGTATAGTCTCTGTCAGATTTTCAAAAAGAACTATCACAGAATCCAAGTTAAGAAATATTAGCAGCTAAGCTGTGATATGGAGGCCAGAAATTCCTGGACAATCCAGTGTGCTCCCAAGGAATTTTTTTCTTTCATTCACAAAGAGGATATCTCCTTGAGTAATAAAAATAGCAAAATTTATAGCATGATTATTTCAGGATAGACACTGTGCTGAGTGCTTAAATTTTGCCTCATAAATTATCTATAAACATTTCACATATTATCTTACAACAACCCTGGCAGTTAAGTATTATGATCACCCATATTTTAAATGAGAAAATTAGAGGTGAATTCTTACAGTAATACTTGAATAGGACATCTAGAACCTACTTTTTAAACACTTTAGGCAGATGAACTTTTTCTTCCAGATGAAAATTAACATAGGACCATAAGCAACAAATGCATGAGAACGTAATTTATATGTAAGCGTTTTTCTTGTTTTAATATGTAAAGTAAATCAATGAGAATATTAAGGTTATCTTCAACACAAAAATTTGTAAGTAGAGATTGTGGTGCTGGTGGTAAAGAACCTGTTTGCCAATGTAAGAGACATAAGAGATGCGAGTTCAATTCCTAAGTGGGGAAGATCTGCTGGAGGAGGGCATGGCAACCCACTCCAGGATTCTTGACTTTAGAAATCCATGGACAGGGAAGCCTGGTGGGTTACAGTCCATCAGATCACAAAGAGTCAGACATGACTAAAGTGACTTAGCATGCATGCATGCATTGCAGAAATTGTACATGTAACTGCTGCTGCTGCTGCTGCTAAGTCGCTTCAGTCATGTCTGACTCTGTGCGACCCCATAGACGGCAGCCCATCAGGTTTCCCCATCCCTGGGATTCTCCATGCAAGAACATTGGAGTGGGTTGCCATTTCCTTCTCCAATGCATGAAAGTGAAAAGTGAAAGTGAAGTCGCTCAGTCGTATCCGACTCTTAGCGACCCCAGGGACAGCAGCCCACCAGGCTCCTCGGTCCATGGGATTTTCCAGGCAAGAGTACTGGAGTGGGGTGCCATTGCCTTCTCCGGTACATGTAACTAGGAACTACTTACATCAGCTTTAACATCTAATTTCTGTGTTTTATTTTGGATTGCATCATATAAAAACAATCTTGTGTCACATAAACAATTGCAAATTGCAACAGTTTTTAACAGCTCATCCTGAAGCTTTGTGGTATTCTTCAATTTAACTCATGGAAAACTAAAAAATACATAGTAGAAAACTGTTTCAATGTTAAACCACTAACATTATCCAACATCTGCTCTCAATCTTTTTTTTTTTTTGCTCTCAATCTTTAATTGCAAAATTTTCAAGTTGAAATTGGTTAATGAGCAGTTGCTTATTCGTTTTAAATTATCATTCTTTGGAAAATAATTTTCAAGTGTATCTTTTATCCATTTTGCATTTATCAATGTCAGTTTCTAAAGCTAACCAAATCACTCTATCAAAGTTTCAATATATATATATGCATATATAAATATATAGTTTTAATTTCCAATAAAAACTTTAAAAGTCTGTTTTGATTGCTTATACTTTGTCTTCAATTTTCAGTATGTACAATGACATTGATATATGGCTAAATGGAGCTTCTTCAGCTTACCCTAAATATTAGAAAGATATACATGATCAGGAAGGCATGCTATATTTGAGCTAATTTTAGTTACTGAAGTTTCTTTGTTAGAAAACAGGATTATTTCTTGTCTCATTTGAAATATTTGCACTAACACCTTGCTATGGAATAGTCAATTTCCATTTTTATAAAAATGAAGGTTTTAAAATATTGCTGTATCACTACAAATAGCTCTGAAAATCTGCAATTGAAAGATCAAATCTTAAATATACTAATTTGTATGGCATTTATCTGTTATGAAAAGTGATGCATCTTAAAAAACTGTTAGATTATCTGTGTATTAAATGAAGATTTAAAAAAACAACCCTAAATATGGGAATTCCTTGGTAATCCAGTGGTTAGGAATCCATCTGCACTTTCACTGCCAACAGCACTAAGATCCCACAAGCCATGTGACCTGGCAAAATAAATAAATAAACACATTTTCCTGCAGCACCTTTTAGAAAACCCACTATTCCTAAATTCCTTACCTTCTGTCACTACAGCCATCATTAGATCTTTGCCAATGTATTTAATGTTGTGACCAAACTTTATTATTTATATAATTTTCCAATGTTTTATAAGTTAAATACTTTCTTTATATTGTACTTTGCTATATATTATACAAAACTTATTGGAAAATCTGCAATAATGCCTCCCCTTGCCTAGTTATATTGTTAAAATTTCATGTGCTATTAAACTTCTGTTTACTAATATCTTGGATGTGCACTCTAGGATTGGCCCTCGATTATATCATGAGACAATAGTACCAACTATATTTTCATCATTGCCTGTCCACCCTCATGGGTATTGCAATATCTGTAGTGGAGGCTTAATGAACACTTTTCCTAATAGTGTGTGATTCTACTTTACATATAATGAATTAAGTTCTTTTGAAAAAAAAAAAAATCCATGATACATTTCAATGGACATAGTTCAACTTTGTTGCATAAAATTTTTAGTACTATGTTCAACATATTCTTAAACTGACACTATTATTTTATGCTTGTTTATACTTCAAAATGATTTAACAGGAAACATAAAGCAATTTTGTAAAATGTTATCCTCCATTAAAAAAATGAGCCCATGGAGACTTTTGTGTCTTCAGTTCATTTTGTGTGAGTTTTTAGAACACTGCTTCATTGCATGCTGGTTAGTATAGATTATAATAGCTGTGTATTTAGTTGATATGTATAAATATGGTCTCACTAGTCACCTCATTTTTCAACCAAAACTATCTAATCAAATTGATTATTTAATTTCTTGTTTTAAACTTCCCCTTTTAAAATATATAGTTTCAAATAATACAATTTCACTTTACTTTGAATCTATGTAAAATTTTAAAATTCAAAGTGAATGCAAAAGCATATCAATTTTAATTCAAACATAGAAAAAAGACAAGTAAAATCTAAAAATAAGTTTTGTGCTATCACTATCTGAGCTTATTAGGGATAAATGACATTGTGTATATATAGAATATTGGCCAATGTGTCATAGTCAGCATTGGTAAAAATAAATATATTTTTTGAGCACCTATCATGTGCTATGATTGTGCTTCCTAACAGAGATAAAACAGGCAACAAAAAAGAACAGCCTAGGCTCTCACCTTGAGGATTTTAATTTAAATAAAGTGTGTGTGTGACCTCTGAACTACCTTCATAGATTATCAAAAAGGATTTTCCATATCTTTCTTTCAAAGCACAGCTTGCTCTTCAGAGAAAATTAACAAAGCCAATATGCAAATTAGATCTTCTAATGGATATCCCTCCTGCCCATACCTCTTTCCCATCTCAAACAACATTCTAAAAACCTCTAGGAATCTATGGAACAATTAGAAAATCACTGCTTTGAATCTATCATCTCACTTACACCTCACTTGAACTCTCTTATCTATTTTACATGGATATCAAGCACACATCATACTTCATAGATAATTTTCATTGTATTAATCAACTATCTATAAAGAAGTGTTTTTTCTTTCAGTTCACTTTTGCGCTAAATAGTGACTGACTCTTTGTAAGTTGGACTCTGTAAGTCTGACTCTTTCTCCATGAACTTCAGCACCCAGGCTTGTTTTTCCACCACCAACCCCCGGAGCTTGCTCAAACTCATGTCCATTCAGTCAGTGATGCCATCCAACCATGCCGTCTCGTGTCATCCCCTTCTCCTCCTGCCTTCAATCTTTCCCAGCATCAGGGTCTTTTCCAAAGAGTTAGTTCTTCGCAAAGTTCTTGGCCAAAGTTTTGGAGCTTCAGCTTCAGCCTTAGACATTCCAATGAATATTCAGGACTGATTTCTTTTAGGATTCACTGGTTTGATCTTGCAATCCAAGGGACCCTCAAGAGTCTTCTCCAACACCACAGTTCAAAAGCATCAGTTCTTCAGTGCTCAGCCTTCTTTATGGTCCAATTCTCACATCCATGCATGACTACTGGAAAAATCACAGCTTTGACTAGATGGACCTTTGTCAACAAAGTTAATATCTCTACTTTTTAATATGCTGTCTAGGTTGGTCATAGCTTTTCTTCCAAGGAGCAAATATCTTTTAATTTCATGGCTGCAGTCACCATCTGCAGCGATTTTGGAGCCCAAGAAAATAAAGTCTGTCAATGTTTTCAATGTTTCCACATCTATTTGCCATGAAGTGATGGGACTGGATGCCATGATCTTCATTTTTTGAGTGTTGACTTTTAAGCCAGCTTTTTCACTCTCCTCTTTCATTTGCATCAAGAGGCTCTTTAGTTCTTCTTCGCTTTCTGCCATAACGGTGGTATCATCTACATATCTGAGGTTATTGGTATTTCTCCTGGCAATCTTGATTCCAGCTTGTGCTTCATCCACCCTGGCATTTCCCATGATGTCCTCTGCATATAAGTTAAATAAACAAGAAGACAATATACAGCCTTGACATACTCCTTTCCCAATTTGGAACCAGTCTGTTGTTCCACGTCCAGTTCTAACTGTTGTTTCTTGACTTGCATACAGACTTCTCAGGATGCAGGTCAGGTAGTCTGGTATTCCCATCTGTTGAAGAATTTTCCAGTTTGTTGTGATCCACACAGTCAAGGGTTTTTGCATAGTCAATGAAGCAGAAGTAGATGTTTTTCTGGAATTCTATTGCTTTTGATCTCTGCTCTGCCTTTTCTAAATCCAATTTGAACATCTGGGAGCTCTTGGTTCATGTACTATTGTAGCCTAGCTTGGAAAATTTTCAGCATTACTTTGCTAGCATATGAGATGAGTGCAATTGTGTGGTAGCTTGAACACTCTTTGGCATTGACTTTCTTTGGGATTGGAATGAAAGCTGACCTTATCCAGTCCTGTGACCACTGCTGAGTTTTCCAAATTTTCTGGCATACTGAGTGCATCATTTTAACAGCATCTACTTTTAGGATTTGAAATAGCTCAGCTGAAATTCCACTACCTTTGTTCATAGTGATGCTTCCTAAGGCTCACTTGACTTCCCACTCCAGCATGTCTGGCTCTAGGTGAGTGATCACACCATTGTGGTTATCTGAGTCATGAAGATCTTTTTTGTATAATTCTTATGTGTATTCTTACCACCTCTTCTTAATACATTCTGCTTCTGTTAGGTCCATACCATTTCTGTCCTTTATTGTGCACATTTTTGCACGAGAGTTTCCCTTGGTAACTCTAATTTTTTGGAGAGATCTCTAGTCTTTCCCATTCTACTGTTTTCCTCTATTTCTTTGCACTGATCACTTTGGAAGGCTTTCTTGTCTCTCCTTGCTGTTCTTTGGAGTTTTGCATTCAAATGGATGTATTGTTTTTTTTCTTTAGGAAGCAACATTTGCAGTTTGAGCCATTAGTAAAATAGATGTATTCATTAATCTGTTACTTACAAATATTCATGTCAGAGAATAGTTATTTTAATTGGAAAGTTACATATAAGCACATCACTTTCGTTTTCTGACCACATGAGAACTTCAGTAACTAGCCTATTGGTCTTAGACAGCAATTCTTCAATTAATATTTGTTGAATGTTTCCTAGTCAAATCAAGTGATATTTTAAGCAATATCTATTTTAAAAAATATATATTTTTATGATCTATATTTTATGATCTATATATGATCTATATTTTATGATCTATATTTTATATAGGTATTTATATAGATATTTTATGATTTACATTTATATGATCTATATTTTAGATCATAGTTGTAAATTACATTGAAATAATCAGCACTTGATATATTGCTCATATATCTTGATTGTTTATAGATAACTAGCATCTTGAAAGATATACATGATGAAGAATTCTCTCAGAAATTGTACCACTAAAATCATTTTTGAAATATTGAACAGAAGATAAAAAACCTATGATTATTATTCTATAATAGTTAGTTAACTAGTTAACATTTGTAACAAAGAGTTGCAGAATATGGTATTCCTATAAGAATATAATAGTCACATAATGCATATTTCAAAAGACTAAAGGGAAATAAAAATATATGTCAGTGCTATTAATATATAAAAAACTGTGCAGTACCATTTTCCAAGAGTATAGGGTGGCGCAGAGAAAAAGGTGTGTTTATTTCCATGTTAATATTTTCCTTTTTCTCAGTACAGGTAATTAGAAGTTTTTCTTAAACATGAAAGTGGTTTCCTCTTTCACATCAAAATGACGTTGAGAAAAAAGAAGTCGTATTAGTTTGAGTGATAAGTCAAGAAAGACAGTAGAGATGATTAAATGATGACACTTGTAGAGACGACTGCACCATTATGCTGCCTGGTTTAATCTGTACTTAACAGACTAATCAGGTAAGTACACAGATGTGAACTCATCCAAAAACAAAAGTGCTCTAACCAACATATTAAGTTTCGCTGATCCTAAAAGAACAACAGGTTTCATTCCAGTGTTGTTCATTATAGGTTTGTTTCTGAAGGAAAGAGGTGGCCAGACCTGTCAGGGGAGGACTTGTTTGGTCTCTTTGTGTGGTATTTATAGCCTGGTCTGGTTAATGTCAATCTTCACTTTATTGGTATTCTCTTAAATCCTGAAATTTTCCCCAGACTTTTCCTTATAAGCCAAATCTTCTCATAGAGAACTCTATGTATATTGTCAGCAATATAAAAAGTTTCCTGCTTCTTCCTCACAATTTTTTTTTCCTATTTGCCCCTCTACTGTGATGCTCAGTGTAAATTTCACCTAAGATCCCAAGTTCAACTTGAGTCTTTGCTGTTTATAGACATGTGTGCTTTTGCCCCAGTCTTTAGAAACCAAAACAAACAATCTTTTTTTCAGAGTCACAACGGCTGAGTCTTTTCTGATAGCCATTATTAGTAATGAATATGGGAAAAAACAATCAATCAACTCCTAGGAAGACAAGAGCTTGTAAGCAACAGCTTTTATATTAACTAAGTTTTTCCATTCCCATTGGAAAGTATAAAAATCAAATAATTCATAACATAAAAGTTCAGATATTTTGTTTAACTGTGCCTCTTTATTTTAAAAAAACTAAATCTTTGACATCTCTCTTTGAAAATAAGTGGTTGGAATACTCTTAATACCTACTGGGTGACTAAACTATCATCCCATAGCACTTTATCTTTCTCCTCTACAGTTTGAGTTTGGATTACAAAAGATGAAATATCAAGAAAGTTAAATAGAGATTGTGTGAACCTTAATGTGTGTATTAGTAGGAGAAAAAACACACAAAAAAATCTAACATAGAAACATAGTGTACTGTATACTAGTTAGTGATTTATTTAATGTTAATAATAAATTGATATCCTTTATCAAAAGACTTGAAGGCAAACGTATTTTTAGGAATACAATAAGTAGCAACTGAGGATGATTAAGACACATTTTATTTAATTCACTATTATAAGAAATCATAAGATGCTTACAGATATTTCTACAACTCTTTTACATCCAAGAACTGTAATAGCATTTTTAAAATTAACACCAAGAGAGAAAGATTTCATATTCTGGATATAAATATTACAAAAGATTTATTTTTATACCATGTAATGTTCAATATTCCTTTGTTTACCTTTCCCCTAAGTTTTAAAGTCAATATTAGTTCTTAGCTTCTATTTTGATGATTACAGTTGATAGTTATATTTCTACTGATGTAACAAAATCTTGTTTCCTGATTTCTAAAGGTTAAACTTTTATATTTCATATCACTTAGATTTTAAGTTGCAAAATATTTCACAATGTCAATGAGTCAACTAAACAAGTTTTCAGTGAGTAGATTTATAGTCTTTGTAGATTTTTAGGAGGGCAGACATATTTTTATACCAAGATTTGTCATTTTTATTCATGTATTCAATAATATGAAGAGTTTTGACTGTAAATATCTCCATGACCCTAAAAATATATATCATAATTGAATACTTTAAAACCAAACTCTCCCTACCTGTTATGTGACTCATATGTACAAATACAAACTTTGTCAATCCTTTCTCATCCACCTCTTTTAGTTGTTAATATATTTCATATCATCTCCTCTGAAGGAGAACCAGTTTTGTGACCTAATCTTTACTTCTGATCCCCAATCTTTTTATCCTAAATGTTAGATTGCTTTTTTTTTTTCAAATATGGTACTTATAGTGTGGTAAAAGTATCTAAATTGGCATTTAATCTTTGATCATTTCATCAAATGCCCTCCTAACCATACAATCACTTATTACCATTTATTACCAATTTAAAGGTCTTTCTAAAAATTCTTACTGATTAATGTCTCCATATACAGACCAACTTTTAAGTCATCTGTTACCAAATATACAATATGCCAACCATTGGAAATACACATTATTTAGTTTATAAAATAAGTCTTCATTTTCCAAAGGTTTTATATATAAAGTTGCTGGTATCAAACTCTCCCCTTGTATTTTTTTTTTTTTTTTTGACTCAAGAAAAACATTTATTATTCTTTTATAATAAATAAATATTATTATTATTGTTAATTTATTTTTATATTTTGACTTGTTTTGTAGAATGTTTTGGATTTTTTTCCTCCCCCCTTCTTTATTGTAGTTGTTGATTTTATTGGCACTATGAAATCTAATTAAGCTTTTTTTTTTTTTTAAACTTTACAATATTGTATTGGTTTTGCCAAATATCAAAATGAATTCACCACAGGTATACATGTGTTCCCCATCCTGAACCCTCCTCCCTTTTCCCTCCCCGTACCATCCCTTTGGGTCATCCCAGTGCACCAGCCCCAAGCATCCAGTATCATGCTTCGAACCTGGACTGGCGACTCGTTTCATATATGATATTGTATGTATTTCAATGCCATTCTTCCAAATCATCCCACCCTCTCCCTCTCCCACAAAATCCAAAAGACTGTTCTATACATCAGTGTCTCTTTTGCTGTCTCGTATACAGGGTTATTGTTACCATCTTTCTAAATTCCGTATATATGCGTTAGTATACTGTATTGGTGCCCTTGCATTTGAACTTAACTTACTTCATTTTTAAAACCACAAGTGGTGCTGGGAAAACTGGTCAACCACTTGTAAAAGAATGAAACTAGAACACTTTCTAACACCATACACAAAAATAGACTCAAAATGGATTAAAGATCTAAATGTAACACCAGAAACTATAAAACTCCTAGAGGAGAACATAGGCAAAACACTCTCCGACACACATCACAGCAGGATCCTCTATGACCCACCTCCCAGAATATTGGAAATAAAAGCAAAAATAAACAAACAGGACCTAATTAAAATTAAAAGCTTCTGCACAACAAAGGAAACTATAAGCAAGGTGAAAAGACAGCCTTCAGAATGGGAGAAAATAATAGCAAATGAAGCAACTGACAAACAACTAACCTCAAAAATATACAAGCAACTCCTGCAGCTCAATTCCAGAAAAATAAACGACCCAATCAAAAAATGGGCCAAAGAACTAAACAGACATTTCTCCAAAGAACATATACAGATGGCTAACAAACACATGAAAAGATGCTCAACATCACTCATTATCAGAGAAATGCAAATCAAAACCACTATGAGGTACTATTTCACGCCAGTCAGAATGGCTGCAATCCAAAAGTCTACAAGCCATAAATGCTGGAGAGGATGTGGAGAAAAGGGAACCCTCTTACACTGTTGGTGGGAATGCAAACTAGTACAGCCACTATGGAGAACAGTGTGCAGATTCCTTAAAAAACTGGAAATAGAACTGCTTTATGACCCAGCAATCCCACTGCTGGGCATACACACTGAGGAAACCAGAATCGAAAGAGACACATGTACCCCAATGTTCATCGCAGCACTGTTTATAATAGCCAGGACATGGAAGCAACCTAGATGTCCATCAGCAGATGAATGGATAAGAAAGCTGTGGTACATATACACAATGGAGTATTACTCAGCCATTAAAAAGAATACATTTGAATCCGTTCTAATGAGGTGGATGAAACTGGAGCCTATTATACAGAGTGAAGTAAGCCAGAAAGAAAAACACCAATACAGTATACTAACGCATATATATGGAGTTTAGAAAGATGGTAACGAGAACCTTGTATGCGAGACAGCAAAAGAGACACTGATATATAGAACAGTCTTTTGGACTCTGTGGGAGAGGGAGAGGGTGGGATGATTTGGGAGAATGGCATTGAAACATGTATAATATCATATATGAAAGAAATCGCCAGTCCAGGTTCGATGCACGATACAGGATGCTTGGGGCTGGTGCACTGGGATGACCCAGAGGGAGGGTCCAGGGAAGGAGGAGGGAGGGGGATTCAGAATGGGGAACATGTGTATACCCGTGGCGGATTCATGTTGATGTATGGCAAAACCAATACAATATTGTAAAGTAATTAACTTCCAATTAAAAGTAATAAATTTCTATTTTAAAAAACCCACTTTGCAGAAACTTGTAAATTGAATCATATCCCCAGTTGAAAATTCCAAGTAAAATTTTGGTAAAAAAGCCAAAAAGAAAATTCTAGAAAATAAACAGTTATGTAGTTGTTCTCATATTATGGATCTCAGAGGCACTGCAAGAGGTCCAATGCACTAAGCAATGCTTGACCAAAGCTATAATTTTATCATGTATGCATCAAAGGACTGTAAATACTCTCATGACTAATAAAACAGAAATTTACTGAAGATCTTATACATTCTTCATAGTTTTGTCTTTAATATATTTTCTCAATAGGTGCTATGAACTTCTCAGAATCAAATGGGATTTTTAAAATTATTATTTTAAAAAGAGCTCTTTTTATTTGGAAAGCTTGAATCACTTATTTAAAGTTCATATTGTTGATGCAAACAATATTCCTGAAAATAGATTTTTACTGATGAGCAAAGCTATTGCTAATGTTCAAGTTCAAAGACAGCATGGCAAGAGCTCATGCTCTGCTTTGAGGACCCCAGCAGTTCAGGAGTGCCCAGCAGTGTCTTTCACACTCTCCGTGACACAAGGTTTGGACTTACAGGCTCTGGTTACAGAACCTGGTGTGTTTTGTGAATGACTTCCACCTCCGGTCTGAGAGATTCTTGAGATTTTTTTTTCCAACTCTCTCTCCCTGAATCGCAGCTTATGTGTCTAAACTGCCCTGGTGGCTGCAGATGCTGCTTGCCTGTCCTCAACTCAGCTGTAACATTTGAAGTGGTGTCTTGGTGTGTCGATGAGCAAGGTAGTCTTTAAAAAACATATTTGTTTGCAAAAGATGTTTTTTAAAGTCTTTCAAACCACTTCAAAGACCACTTCGGTTTTCCAAAACCCTTTGAACTAGCACCGATTCAGAAAAAGAGTGAATTTCACAGTATTAAAATTTCATATGAAAAAACGGCCCCCAAAATACCTTCTTTTAAAATAAGCTCAAATGTTTGTTGAAAGGGTATCAAATCTTGCATCTAGCAACATGTAAGTACTGACGTATTTCTTGTGGGAGCATGGAACCAACTCTATTGATAATCTAAGGCAATGAAATAGTGTAAATTATTAATTTTGCATATGTTGACTTGTATTGTTGATTTTGAGGAGAAAAGAATTTCAAAACATCAAGTGTGACATTTTTCAATTGTTTAACCTTTAGAAAAACAGTGTGACAAAACCCGTCATAATTAATTGTATTTTATCATTGTCTCTAAGTCTGCCTTTCTTTAAAGTTAACCTCCCCACATATAATTGTCTACATAAAAGCCTCCTATAAAATATTTCTTTGTATAACTGGAAGTCTACCATCATTCTTTTGCCATAAGAACACTTGCCCTGCAATTCTTTGCCTGAGGTCTATTTTTTTCCCAAGGAACCAGCTGCTACCTTCAAATCTTTATTACATCTCTGTATCAGTGAAACTATGCACTTCACTGCATGCAGTTGCATTCAGGTTCTGGAACATCTCTAAATTAAGGACAATTGTGAGTGCCAGTTCTGCCGAGTCTCAGGGGAGAAATGGTTACAAGTCAGGGTTAAAAAAAATAAAGGAGCACAATTTAGCTTGGAATTTTATTTCAGCTCAAAAAAGTATTCTTGATATTTTCTGACCAGCCTGTCTACTGAAAACATTTCCTTTCTTCTAATTTCCACGAGCAATAACCTCCTTTCTTTCTGAAGAGTATGACCTGATAATTCTGCTCAAAATATATAATATTCCTGGAACTTTCTTGTTGTTTCTGGAAATCCGTGTCATTTCTTCTGTCTCTCATAGTTCGCATGCAGTTTAATTGTTAAAAGGTCTTCAAAAATTGATTTATGTTTTCATTATGGAAATATTTCTTGCAGTTTGAGTGAAAAATATAATAATTATGATGTAAAACAAAGAGACAAGGGAGTCTAGGAAGGGGAATAAAAAATAGTTTAATGCACCATCTTTCTTTCTCTTCAGTCATTCTTTTTATAATGTATCTTATTTGTATCTATTTCCAGGAAAATAAGGTTATCATCCCCTACTGCTTTTATTTGTTTCTTAATTGCTATGGCCACCTGAGGTAGGGGTGAGGGGTAGAGTTCCTAGTGGAACGAGGAGCAAATTGAAAATTGGTTTTAAAATACTATTTAGTTCTTGTCTACTTTTAGTTCCTAAAATCCAAATACTTATTGCCTAAATACTTGTTAATGTCTGAGATAGGAATAAAAACTTTTGGAATCTAAAAGTAAAAATCCTCATATAATATTTTTAGCAATACTCAGAAGTGTTTGAGACTTCCTCTTTATGATGTTAAACCTCATAACCAGTTGGGTCATAAACAGACTTCTGGCCACTCCATACGACTGCTACTGCCTGGGGTTCTTACTGAGCCGAGGGTAATAACTGAAAGCTTTGACATCTTGTTCACAGAGACTAAGACCAAAAGTCTAGCTCAAAACCCACAGCAGCAAAAAGGCTAAAATAACTGTTTTCCTCCCTTGCTTTCCAGTTGAAGATGAAGGGAAAGACTGAAAGTTGAATCATATTATCACCATGTCTTAGATATGGAAAACAGTTTCTAGATAATCCAAACTCTACATTTCATAGAGTAGATATTACAGAGCTTTTCAGATATTCTAACTCAGCAGAACAGTGATTTGTCTACTCTACCACATAACTTTTGTATTTTAGACACTGAACTATTTACCTAGATTGCTAAAGTAGCTTCTCAACTAGGCTGTGTTTCCGTGATCTCCTCCTTTTATATTTCACTTTACACATGACTTCTAGTAGAATAGTCCTGAACATTAATTTGATCACGACACTCTCTTATCCCATGTCTTTCAATGATACACTAGAGTCAAAGCAAAATACTTTCTTCCTGGTGGGATGCTGTATTTCAGAGGCTTGTTTCCATTCTGTTTCCTCTGTGGTGCCTTGCTGGGCCTCACCAGCTCACAGTGACATGCATGCTCTCAGGATTTATTGCTTAACCCAATTCCAAATTGTAATTCAGTAATGGATGAATCTTATGAACTATAATATACTTTGTATGTTATTGTGATTATCATTTTCCTTGCTATTCTTCATAATGCCTTGCATAGTAAGTAGTTGTTTAAATTTATGACACATTAATTAACATACATGATCTGTGATGCTGTAGTGAATTATCATGATAACATGTTGAGAAGGATGAGGATGATGATGAAGGAAAGAAGGAGGAGAAAACACATAATGAACATGAATTAAATGATAAATATAAACAAGCCATAATTGGAAAGTTGTTCTTGGATATCACCCGAGTGCTTTCTTCGGTGATCTGTCCCATTATTTTCAGTTACTCACTGGCCTCATTCTACTTTAGCAGGCCCACAAATTAGCTCTGCACTTACCTACACTGACAGTAAAAAAAAGTACAGCTTCATGTTCTCACTGTCCATAATCTTTATTAAAATCTACCTTACCTAGTTCGAGTTCTTGGCGATGGAGTTAATTGCTGTCTGTGTTCTTCTCTGATTACCAATGTAAGACATAATTTTAAAAAGTACTGGAAGAGCTTACCTAACCCAATTGGCCAGCATTTGAGATATAATTACTGAAATAATTCCAGAGAAAGGATCCTTGAGTTCTTCAATCCTTTCACTTACTTTTTGAAGACAGTCTCACTGATTTTACCCCCAAGCATCAGCTGGAGTATAGCAAAGCCAGAAAAGAAAATGAAAAGTTGTTGAAGAATCACCTTCCAGCAAGATTTTGACAAAGCAGCCTTACAGAAGACATTTTCCCAAACTTTGGTAATCGGCAATGTTTTCAGTTCAGTTCAGTTCAATTCAGTTCAAAGTCTCTCAGTTGTGTCTCACTCTTTGTGACCCCATCAACTGCAGTACACTAGGCTTCCCTGTCCATCACCAACTCCCAGAGCTTACTCAAACTTATGTCCACTGAGTGAGTGATGCCATCTAACAATCTCATTCTCTATCATCCCCTTCTCCTCCTGCCATCAATTATTCCCAGGGTCTTTTCAAATGAGTCAGTTCTTTGCATTAAGTGGCCAAAATATTGGAGTTTCAGCTTCAGCATCAGTCCTTCCAATGGTTATTCAGGACTGATTTCCTTTAGGATGAACTGGTTGGATCTCCTTGCAGTCCAAGGGACTCTCAAGAGTCTTCTCTAACACCACAGTTCAAAAGCATCAATTCTTCAGCACTCAGCTTTCTTTTTTTTAATTAATTAATTTATTTTAATTGGTGGGCAATTACTTTACAATATTGTAGTGGGTTTTGCCATGCATTGACATGAATCAGCCATGGGTGTACATGTGTTCCCCATCCTGAAGCTCCCTCCCACCTCCCTCCCCATCCCATCCCTCAGGGTCATCCCAGTGCACCAGCCCTGAGCACCCTGTCTCATGCATCGAAGCTGGACTGGTGATATCTTTCACATATGATAGTATACATTATTCAATGCTATTCTCTCAAATCATCCCATCCTCGCCTTCTCCCACAGATTCCAAAAGTCTGTTCTTTACATCTATGTCTCTTTTGCTGTGTCGCATATAGCATCATCATTTCCATCTTTCTAAATTCCATATATATGCATTAATATACTATATTTGTGTTTTTCTTTCTAACTTACTTCACTCTGTATAATAGGCTCCAGTTTCATCCACCTCACTGGAACTGATTCAAATGCATTCTTTTAATAGCTGAGTAATATTCCATTGTGTATATATACCACAGCTTTTTTATCCATTAGTCTGCCAATGGACATCTAGGTTGCTTCCATGTCCTGGCTATTGTAAACAGTGCTGAGATGAACATAGTGTCTCTTTCAGTTTTGGTTTCCTTGGTGTGTATGCCCAGCAGTGGGATTGCTAGGTTGTATGGCAGTTCTATTTCCAGTTTTTTAAGGAATCTCCACATTGTTCTCCATAGTGGCCGTACTAGTTTGCATTCCCATCAACAGTGTAAGAGGGTTCCCTTTTCTTCCCACCCTCTCCAGCATTTATTGTTTGTAGACTTCTTGGTAGCAGCCAATCTGACCAGCATGAAATGGTAATTCATTGTAGTTTTGATTTGCATTTCTCTAATAATGGGCACTCAGCTTTCTTTATAGTCCAACTCTCACATCCACACATGACAACTAGAAAAGCCATAGCTTTGACTAGACGGACATTTGTTGGAAAAGTAATGTCTCTGCTTTTTAATATGCTGTCTAGGTTGGTCATAACTTTTCTTCCAAGGAGCAACTGTATTTTAATTTCATGGCTGCAGTCACCATCTGCAGTGATTTTGGAGCAAAAAAATAAATAAATGAAGTCTCTGACTGTTTCCATTGTTTTACCTTCTATTTCCCATGAAGTGATGGGACCAGATACCATGATCTTCGTTTTCTGAATGTTGAGCTTTAAGCCAACTTTTTCACTCTCCTCTTTCACTTTCAAGAGGCTCTTTAGTCCCTCTTCACTTTCTGCCATAAGTGTGGTGTCATCTGCATATCTGAGGTTATTTCTCCCAGCAATCTTGATTCCAGTTTGTGCTTCATCCAGTCCAGCATTTCTCATGATGTAATCTGCTGCTGCTGCTGCTGCTAAGCCACTTCAGTTGTGTCCAACTCTGTGTGACCCCATAGACGGCAGCCCACCAGGCTCCCCCGTCCCTGGGATTCTCCAGGCAAGAACACTGGAGTGGGTTGCCATTTCCTCCTCCAATGCATGAAAGTGAAAAGTGAAAGTGAAGTCACTCAGTCGTGTCCGACTCTTAGCGACCTTCTCCCATGGCAAAGTTCTAATATCCCCCCAAAATAAAGATGCCTTTAAGTCCATTAAAATAACTAACAATTCTGTAGAAAAATTAGCAGAAACACAAAGAAATTGAAAAATTCACAAAAATAAATATTAACTGCATGGAAAAATGTTAAACTAATAACTTTTTATTAGCATTTTTAAAAGGTAAAGACTAAATTGATGCTGCTTGATTTTGGTGAAAGTGAAACGGAATAGACAGTTTCATATATTTTGGATATCTACTATATGTAGCAAACTTTCTGGGCAACGATTTGGAAATACGGATCAAGACATTTGACATAGTCACACTGTTTTACCCAATAACCCTGTTTTTTCTCCAAGAATATTGCCAAAGATTTAGTCAATAATTTATGTTTAAGAATATTCATTTTAGGTAGAGCTAGTTGTAATGGAGAGAACCCAACATTAATGTTTTTAAATGGAAGAATGAATAAAAATTCATCCAAAATATAAAAACATTATGGATTAATCAAAACTATGCTTAAACAAATATTTATGAGACAATGTTTACAACAATGCTATTAATGCAGCATGATTTCAGTCTAAATAGTTTCAGGTGTACAGCAATGTGAATCAATTATATATAATACATATATCTACTCTTTTTTCCCGTATAGATTCTTTCCCATATAGATCATTACAGAGTACTGAGTAGAGTTGCTTGTGCTTTACACTAGGTCCTTATTAGTTATCTATTTTATATATAGTAGTGAATATATGTCAGTCTCAATCTCTTAATTCATGCCTCCCCACCACTTCACTTTGATATATACATGAAACTAATACAACATGGTAAATCAACTATACTCCAATCAGTTCAATTCAGTTCAGTGTCTCAGTTGTGTCCAACTCTTTGTGACCCCATGGACTGTAGCATGCCAGCCTTCCCTGTCCAACACCAACCCCCAGACCTTGCTCAAACTCATGTCCATCAAGTCGGTGATGCCATCCAACTGTCTCATCCTCTGTCTCATCCCTTCTCCTCCTGCCTTCAATTTTTCCCCACATCAGGGTCTTTTCCAATAAGTCAGCTCTTTGTATCAGGTGGCCCACATATTGGAGCTTCAGCTTCAGCATGAGACCTTCAATGAATATTCAGGACTGATTTCCTTTAGCATTGATTGGTTTGATCTCCTTGCTGTCCAAGATACTCTCAAGAGTCTTCTCCAACACCACAGTTCAAAAGCATCAATATTTCAGCATTCAGCCTTCTTTATGGCCCAACTAAAAACTTTTAAAATACTTTCTATTTACTAAACTTCCAAGAATATTTACAAGTTTTTGTAATGTATACATCATCATTATAAAATTAAAGAAGATAAAAAATAGAGTTTTTAAGAAAGGGGGGAAAAGTAGCATATTACATGTTTGTTTATATAAATATATTCTTTAAAATAGGCTTTGCTGGTGACTTAGTGGTAAAGAACTAGCCTGCCAATGGAGGAGATGCATGTTCAATTCCTGGGTAGGAAAGAGTCCCTAGAGAAGGAAATGGAAACCCACTCCAATATTCTTACTTGAGAAATCCCATGGACAGAGGAGCCTTGTGGGCTGCAGTCCATAGGGTTGCAAGGCAGCAATTGAGAATGAGCACAAGCAAGATTCTTTAAAATACTGGAAAAGAACACACTAAAATACTAATAAAACTTCTTTCTAGAGATTGAAATTGCAAGTAATCTCAAGTTCTTTCCATTTTTTTGTATTTTTTAATTTACTTACTATAATTTATAGATAATATTTTTTGTAAAGCCACAAATAAGGGATAAATTAAATCCCATTATGCCATTATTTTAAGTGAGTCCTTTGACCATATTTACGTAAGCTATATATTGAAGCTTATTATGCCTGGCCTTAATTCAAATACATTTTGGAAATAAGAATTCCACAAGAAAGCACTGCCTATTACAACTAAGACTACGCAATTTTGAACTGTTATTTATCAAATTTAAATATGCTTAAAAATACAATCAGAATTTGCTCTCTCTCAGCAAAGAATTTCCCCTGTACCACTTCACTAATATAATTAAATGTATTTTTTAATGAACATCAATACATTTTCTCTTGTGTGATTATAGTCTAAACCAAAAATTTAATAAGAATTTAGTAATGATTCCAGCTATACAACTTGTATAGCTACAACTATTTAAGTTTGGCTTCAACAAGCTTATTACTATGATTTTCATTTGGTGAAATCTTACTTATTTACCCAAATACCTATACTTTGGAACTCATTTTCCTTCGGCTCTGGAACTTCTTTACAGCAGGCACTGCCGGACATATCTTGAAGGTTTTTTTGTTTGCTTATCTTGGATTGCATGTTTGTTTGACTAATTGATAGTATAAAGAAGGATTCTCCACCAAGCCCTGGTTCCTTGGCCTGAGGATGTAAGAAAGAAGGCAAAAGTCTGATGTATTTAATTTGTTTGTTCTATTTTCTCATTTTCTTAAGCTAGGGGAAACAAAACATTTGCTTACCTCCCTTATATTCACTATACTTGGCAGCAGTAACAAAAGCTGATTCTTTTCACTTTAGTCCCATGAGGCATAATAAGCTGGTAAAATGTTTACATGAGCTAGTCAATATTCCTTATATTATTCCTGCATTAATAACAACGTTCTTTGTTGTCAAGCATTATGCTTTCTAGTGGTTCTGGATAGTACCTCATATAATGTGAGCGTTTAATGACAATGATATTTTAATACACATGAAATTTGGAATGCTCATAAAGACAGATACCACTTTTGTATGGCAATACCCTCATCATTTCCTAAATAGCATAGAAAAATAAAATGACATAGGGTCTTTTCAAAGAAACTAAATTATTTACCTTCTACTCTCCCCTGATTTGAGTTGTAAAATCAAAACCAACGCACCATGTGCTGCGTGAACCACAAGGGTGTAATCCCATGTCATAAGAATTTTTAAACGTTCACCATTTGAACTGGCTTTCAGTATTAAGGCTGTATTCATTTAAAGAAAAAATACACTCTTTATGTTGATATTGTGCAGACTTATTCATAAAAAGTAAAACTGTATCCAAAATGAATTACTGTTGCCGGCTGTTTTTCTATTCAACCGTTTTTTTTTAATCATCTTTTCATTGTTCATTGAAGAACTTTGCCTATAAAGTTTTAAGAAGTTACATTTAAAATAGGTACATACACTAGAACTAGCCTCTTAAAATAGGATTTAATGCGAGTATTGATAGCATAACATGTAGTAATAAAAAATATAGTTCTTACTGTAGCACAAACATATTTGCATCATTTCATATCCTATGTATGTTTTATGTAAAATTTACTTCCATGAACCGTAAGAGTCAACCCTCTTTCAGAGAATTTGAGAGTTAAAACAGTATTCCAGATTTTCATCAGTATTTTAAATACCTATATTTAATGTAAATTTTTATCTGTTACTGAGAAATCTGTTCTTTTTTGAAAGACATATGTATACCAATAAGAAAATGAATATTCAGAATTAGTGAGTATCATGCTTTGAGCCAAGAATATAAAATTAATAATTGAGTTCACTATTAATTAATCCAAATGTCAAATGAATTGAACAAGGAATAGTAGATGACATTATGGAATGTTAACAAATTTAAAACATGCAAGGTAGATACATTTTACCATATTGGTTTTTTTAAACAAGACTTTCCTCCATATCTGTACTGTTTTGTTTTTAAGGCATGCAACTAAATATGTTTTTAAAGACATTTTCTAAATGTGCAATTAGTTTGCTTAATTTTAAACCTAATCCTCAAAGGCAGATGTTTCTGTGTTAAATCTACAATTTTAACCTTTATGCACATTCACATCCATGAATTTAATTGACAGCACTCATAAATATATTTCTCCTCTGTCAAATCATTTTGATGCCAAATTCTGCCACCTTGATGTATATAATTAATGATGCATGCATGAATGCTAATTTCCTTCAGTCTTGTCTGACTCTTTGCAATCCTAGGGACTGTAGCCCATCTGGCTCCTCTGTCTGTGGGATTCTCTAGGCAAGAATACTGGAGTCAGTTGCCTTGTCCTCCTCCAGGGAATCTTCCCAGCCCAGGGATCGAACCCAAGTCTCTTACATCTCCTGCATTGGCAAGCAGGTTCTTTACCACTAGCACCACCTGGGAATCCCATACTTACTGATAGATCTGACTTTTTAAGCTCTTTATACCTTTTTAAACTTTCTCTGAGTTTTTGTCGACTCATACTATATATATATATATATCATACTACTTATACTTTCCTTCTTCTAGATCCTTCCTACTTCACAACTGCCAGCTTTCACTCTTGGAGCATGTAGGCCCACTACTTTTTTTTATCTCATCATTCTTTAAAAAGTTATATCAAAACATACAACTAGAAATTCAGCAACTTTTGATTGTAACCCACTTTTTCCCTTTTCTGAAGATACATACTGAGTTCAAACACTGGGGAATCAATTTGAGTATGTGGAAGAAATTGATGGGACAAATAAATATGAGCAGAAGTTACAAACTAAAATACCTAAGAAAATGATTAACACAAATAACACAAATGAACAAAGGCTCTATGTGGAACATTAAGGAGTGGTAGGGACTGTGGCTATTTGGAGAGCACAAATTCTATCCAGAGAACCACTGACACTCCATTCCAACCAATTAAATTTAGCAGTATCAATTCTAAATGTTCTACTTATGCTTCTTAAAAGCTTCAAATAACTTACATTTAAAGAAAGAAAAAAAGTCCTACAGGTAAAATTACATTCCTGGCACATCTGATTCTGAAGAATTCTATATTTTAAAGAAATATATAGGCCAGCTAATGATGTTATGAGTCTAGAGATACTACTTGTAAAATTCAAATCAATTAATATTCCCAGATAGCATGGTAAGCACTAACTAATAACCTTAATAAAGTTAAAAAATGGTTCTTGAAACCAGTAATTAAATTTGACAACTCAGATATAAATAGAACATTAACAATGGCTTTTTCTAATTAAATCACTTAAAATTGTATGAGCTCTTATAGGTCATCTAGCTAACTCTCATCCAACCCAAAATCTCTTTTCCTACATCCCTAAAGGGAGAATATCTTTCATTAACTTAAATATTTCCAGGAACAGAAAGCTAGTAGCCCTTTCAGCAGTCCATGCCACTATACAATGGCAACATGCGATAATTTTCCATATCCTGCTCTGGGATGCATCTCCCACTGGTCCCCAAATTCCTCCACACTAATGCAGAACAATAATAATCCCTTGAGAGCCATTTATTTGCTTAACATCATAGTTATCCCTGTACATATCATCTCATTTAATCTTCAAAAAAAACTTCAAGTTAGATTTTACTATTCCCATTTTTGAGGTAATAAATTGAAATTGAAAGAAGTTAAGAAATCAACCCAGGGATAAACAGGTAAACAAAAACACAGTTCCTTTTTATTCTTGAAACTTTAATAGTGTGGAGTCCAAACCACTAAACTTTTGTTTCTCAATCTCTACCCAGTTACATGGCATATTACTGATTTGCCACTGAAACAAAATTTGTGCCAAGAAATCTGAAGTACAAAATTGATTTTTGCTACAATTATGTATACACTATGTATACATATGAGGTTTGATAGTTGGAAAATTGATTTCAGGAAAGTCATAAAGTACAATAAACTGTGGCAAAACTCACTGAAATTATAATACAGCATTACATCCAAGTCATAAGAAAAATTGTGTGTTTAGAAAAAGTAGAAAAAATATTTCTTCTTAAATGTAAAGAAGATTCAATTCATAACCACTTGCTAAGTCTACATATTAAGCAAAATTACTTAATTGAACATCTTGCTTCCAATTTTGTATGTAAGGAAATCTTAGAATTCATCACTTCTGTCCTTACAAGAGAAAAAGTTGAATAAATTTCAAACTTGTATTTGATTCATTAGAGAATTGAAGTCACAAGGCAAACTGCTTGATGAAGAAGCCCAGGAATAGGAACTTCTGATGGAGCCAGTTTCAGGGTAGGAAAATATAAACTGTGTCTGACTCTTTGTGACGCTATGGACTGTAGCCCACCAGGCTCCTCCATCCGTGGGATTTTTCAGGCAAGAATACTGGAGTGGGTTGCCATTTCCTTCTCCAGTACTTAATGGCAGGAGACTGAATGCTTTCCTCCCAAGCTTGAACTTTAAAACATTTCTATTCAACATCATATTTGTATTTCTTGGCAGTTCTATAAGGCAAGAAGATAAAGGCAGAAAAGTCATATTGATTAGAAAGGAAGCAATATAACAATCTCCGTTTACAGATAACATATATAAACACACAAAAAATCTACTAAAAGTCTCCTAGAATTAATAAGTGTTTTTAATAAGGTAGCAGAATTAAAGGCCAATAAGTATACAAAAATCTTATTATACTTTATGTATTATCTGTATAATTGATTTATACAAAAAAATCAATTTTCCAGGGATGGGGATGGACCTAGAGACTGCTATACAGAGTGAAAATAGTAGGAAGGAGAAAAACAAATATCATACTTTAACATATGTATGTGGAATCTAGAAAAATGGTATCAGTTCAGTTCAGTTCAGTCACTCAGTCATGTCCGACTCTTTGCAACCCTATGAATCGCAGCATGCCAGGCCTCCGTGTCCATCAGCAACTCCCAGAGTTCACTCAGACTCACGTCCATCAAGTCAGTGATGTCATCCAGCCATCTCATCCTCTGTCGTCCCCTTCTCCTCCTGCCCCCAATCCCTCCCAGCATCAGAGTCTTTTCCAATGAGTCAACTCTTCGCATGAGGTGGCCAAAGTACTGGAGTTTCAGCTTCAGCATCGTTCCTTCCAAAGAAATCCCAGGGCTGATCTCCTTCAGAATGGACTGGTTGGATCTCCTTGCTGGAGAGTCTCCAAGGGACTCTCAAGAGTCTTCCCCAACACCACAGTTCAAAAGCATCAATTCTTCGACACTCAGCCTTCTTCACAGTCCAACTCTCACATCCATACATGACCACAGGAAAAATCATAGCTTTGACTAGACGGACCTTTGTTGGCAAAGTAGTGTCTCTGCTTTTGAATATGCTATCTAGGTTGGTCATAACTTTCCTTCCAAGGAGTAAGCGTCTTTTAATTTCATGGCTGCAGTCACCATCTGCAGTGATTTTTGAGCCCCCCAAAATAAAGTCTGACACTGTTTCCCCATTTATTTCCCACGAAGAGATGGGACCGGATGCCATGATCTTCGTTTTCTGAATGTTGAGCTTTAAGCCAACTGTCTCACTCTCCACTTTCACTTTCATCAAGAGGCTTTTTAGTTCCTCTTCACTTTCTGCCATAAGGGTGGTATCATCTGCATATCTGAGGTTATTGATATTTCTCTCTGCAATCTTGATTCCAGCTTGTGTTTCTTCCAGTCCAGCATTTCTCATGATGTACTCTGCACATAAGTTAAATAAGCAGGGTGACAATATACAGCCTTGACCTACTCCTTTTCCTATTTGGAACCAGTCTGTTGTTCCATGTCCAGTTCTAACTGTCGCTTCCTGACCTGCATACAGATTTCTCAAGAGGCGGATCAGGTGGTCTTGTATTCCCATCTCTTTCATAATTTTCCACAGTTTATTGTGATCCACACAGTCAAAGGCTTTGGCATAGTCAATAAAGCAGAAATAGATGTTTTTCTGTAATTCTCTTGTTTTTTCCATGATCCAGCAGATGTTGGCAATTTACCCATGTCTTAGGAGCAGTGGCTGTGTGGGCGCAGGAAGGCCTAGGGGAGCTACTCCACATTCAAGGCCAGGAAGGGTGGCGGTGAGGAGATACCCCTCATCCAAGGTAAGGAGCAGCTGTGCTTTGCTGGAGCAGCCGTGAAGAGATACCCCACGCCCAAGGTAAGAGAAACCCAAGTATGACAGTAGGTGTAAGCTGGAAAGAAAAACACCAATATAGTATACTAACGCATATATGCAGAATTTAGAAATATGGTAATGACAACCCTGTATGCGAGACAGCAAAAGAGACACAGATGTATGGAACAGTCTTTTGGACTCTGTGGGAGAGGGAGGGGGTGGGGGATGATTTGGGAGAATGGCATTAAAACATGTATAATATCTTATAAGAAATGAATCATCAGTCCAGGTTTGATGCAGGATACAAGAAGCTTGGGGCTGGTGCACTGGGATGACCCAGAGGGATGGTATGGGGAGGGAGGTGGGAGGGGGATTCAGGATGGGGAACACGTGTACACCCATCGAGGATGCATGCTGATGCAAAACCAATACAATATTGTAAAGTAAAAATAATAATAAATAAATAAAATAAAGTGAATAACATAGTCTTGAATATTAAAAAAGAAAAAAGTCACTCCTAAAGGAAATCAATCTTAAATATTTGTTGGAACAATTGATGCTGATAATAACCTCAGATATGCAGATGACACCACTATTATGGCAGAAAGCAAAGAAGAACTAAAGAGCCTCTTGATGAAAGTGAAAGATGAGAGTGAAAAAGTTGGCTTAAAACTTAACAAGCAGAAAACTAAGATCATGGTATCTGGTCCCATCACTTCATGGCTAATAGATGGGGAACAGTGGAAACTGTGGCTGACTTTATTTATTTATTTATATTTGGTTCCAAAATCACTGCAGATGGTGATTGCAGCCATGAAATCAAAAGATGCTTACTCCTTGGAAGAAAAGTTATGATCAACCTAGACAGAGAGGAGGCGGTCATAAGATGGTGGAGGAATAGGACGGGGAGACCACTTTCTCCCCCACAAATTCATCAAAAGAACATTTAAACGCTGAGTAAATTCCACAAAACAATTTCTGAATGCTGGCAGAGGACATCAGGCATCAGGAAAAGCAGCCCATTGTCTTTGAAAGGAGGTAGGAAAAAATATAAAAGACAAAAAAAGAGATAAAAGAGGTAGGGACAGAGCTCCGTCCCAGGAAGGGCATCTTAAAAAGAGAGAAGTTTCCAAACACCAGGAAACACTCTCACTGCCGAGTCTGTGACAAGCCTTGGAAGCACAGAGGGCAACATAACAGGGAGGAAAAATAAATAAATAATTAAAACCCACAGATTACGAGCCCAAGGGTAACTCCCCCAGCAGAGAAGCAGCGCAGATGTCTGCACCCGCCACTAGCAAGTGGGGGCTGGGCAAGGAGGCACGGGCTGCAATGCTTAGAGTAAGGATCTGGCCTGAATGCCCCGAGGGCAATCTGAATGAACTAACTTGGGCTAGCAAACCAGACTGTGGGATAGCTACCATGCGAAAAGCCCTAACCTAAGACACCGCCAGGACCGCGCACAGAACAAAGAACTGAACAGAACTAGCTGGCTACAGACCATCCCCCTCTGGTGACAGGCAGCCAGAGCCAGAAGGGGGCAATCGCAGCCCCAGAGAGACATTATCTACCAAACTTCAAGCAGGCTTCTTTGCTAACTAAGACTTCTTGGGGTTCTGGACTGTCAACATCCGCCTGAGAAGGTGTGCTGGTTGTACACCCAGAAAACCGAGCGGCAGCGACAGGGGAGGTGATAAATAGCAGTGACCGCACTCACCAAACACCTCATCACCTGAGCTGCTAGGACCTGGGAAGGGCACAAAACGCAGGCCCAACCGAGTCTGTGCCTCTGAGGACTACCCAAATGCCTGAACCTGAGCGGCTTAGACCTGGGAGGTGCATGCAGCCCAGGGACGGCCTCAGACGGTTCCCAGTGGAGAAACCTAGAGCCTGAGCAGTGTGGGCAGCGAGGGCACACGCGCCATGAGCAGGGGCAGGCCCAGTGTGGCTGAGACATTGAGAGCACACGCCAGTGTTATTCGTTTGCAGCATCCCTCCCTCCCCATAGCGCAACTGAACAAGTGAGCCTAAAAAAAGTGTCCACCACCACCCGCTTTGTGTCAGGGCGGAAATCAAACACTGAAAAGATCAGCAAACAGAAAAAGCTATAACAGAGGGAACCGCCTTGGAAGTGACAGGTGCAATAGATTAAAACCCTGTAGTTAGTACCGACTACATAGGAAGGGACCTATAGGTCTTGAGAAATATAAGCCAGACCAAGGAACTATCCAAAAATGAACTGACCCCACACTGCTCACAACAACACCAGAGAAAGTCCTGGATATATTTTTACTATTTTTATGATCATTCTTTTTAATTTTTTTTTATTTTTAAGTCCTTTATTACTCCTTTAATTTTCATTTTTATAACCCGCTATTACTTTGCAAAAAAAAAAAAGACCCTATTTTTTAAAGCAAACTTCATATATATATGTATTTTAATAATTTTTGTGACTTTGGTTTTTTTTCTTTTTTTCTTCTTTTCTTTAATATTGTATTTTTGAAAATCCAACCTCTATTCTAGGTTTTTAATCTTTGCTTTTTGGTATTTGTTATAATTTTGTACCTTTAAGAACCTAATCTTCAGTATCCATTTTTACTTGGGAGCGAGATTACTGGCTTGGCTGCTCTCTCCCCCTTTGGACTCTCCTTTTTCTCCACCAGGTCGCCTCTCTCTCCTCCCTCCCCCTTCTCTTCTCTACCCAACTCTGTGAATCTCTTTGTGTGTTCCAGACTGTGGAGAACACTTAGGGAACTGATTACTGGCTGGATCTGTCTCTCTCCTTTTGATTTCCCCCCCTTTTATCCTCCTGGCCACCTCTGTCTCCTTCCTCCCTCTTCTCTTCTCTTCGTAACTCCATGAACATCTCTGAGCGGTCCAAACTGTGGAGCACACATAAGGAAGTGATTACTGGCTAGCTTGCTCTCTCCTTTTTTGATTCCACCTCATCTCATTTGGGTCACCTCTAAATCCCTCCTCCCTCTTCTCTTCTCCATGTAACTCTGTGAACCTCTATGGGTGTCCCTCACTGTGGAGAAACTTTTCATCTTTAACCTAGATGTTTTATCAATGGTGCTGTATAGAAGGAGAAGTCTTGAGACTACTGTAAAAATAGGACTGAAAACCAAAAGCAAGAGGATTAAGTCCAAACCCTGAGAGCACCAGAGAACTCCTGACTCCATGGAACAATAATCAACAGGAGCTCATCAAACACCTCCATACCTACACTGAAACCAAGCACCACCCAAGGGCCAACAAGTTCCAGAGCAAGACATACCATGCAAATTCTCCAGCAACACAGGAACACAGCCCTGAGCTCCAATATACAGGCTGCCCAAAGTGACACCAAAACCACTGACATCTCATAACTCATTACTGAACACGTCATTGCACTCCAGAGAGAAGAAATCCAGCTCCACCCACCAGAACACTGATACAAGCTTCCCTAACCAAGAAACCTTGACAAGCTATCCATACAACCCCACCCACAGTGAGGAAATTTCACAATAATGAGAAGTCCACAAACTGCCAGAATACATAAAGGCACCCCAAACTCAGCAATACAAACAAGATGAAGAGACAGAGAAATACCCAGCAGGTAAAGGAGCAGGATAAATGCCCACCAAACCAAACAAAAGAGGAAGAGATAGGGAATCTACCTGATAAAGAATTCTGAATAATGGTAGTGAAAATGATCCAAAATCTTGAAATCAAAATGGAATCACAGATAAATAGCCTGGAGACAAGGATTGAGAAGATGCAAGAAAGGTTTAACAAGGACCTAGAAGAAATAAAAAAGAGTCAATATATAATGAATAATGCAATAAATGAGATCAAAAACACTCTGGAGGCAACAAATAGTAGAATAATGGAGGCAGAAGACAGGACTAGTGAAGTAGAAGATAGAATGGTAGAAATTGATGAATCAGAGAGGATAAAAGAAAAACGAATTAAAAGAAATGAGGATAATCTCAGAGACCTTCAGGACGATATTAAACGTCCCAACATTCGAATCATAGGAGTCACAGAAGAAGACAAAAAGAAAGACCATGAGAAAATACTTGAGGAGATAATAGTTGAAAACTTCCCTAAAATGGGGAAGGAAATAATCACCCAAGTCCAAGAAACCCAGAGAGTCCCAAACAGGATTAAACCCAAGGTGAAACACCCCAAGACACATATTAATCAAATTAACAAAGATCAAACACAAAGAACAAATATTAAAAGTAGCAAGGGAAAAACAACAAATAACACAGAAGGGGATTCCCATAAGGATAACAGCTGATCTTTCAATAGAAACTCTTCAAGCCAGGAGGGAATGGCAAGACATACTTAAAGTGATGAAAGAAAACCTACAGCCCAGATTACTGTACCCAGCAAGGATCTCATTCAAATATGAAGGAGAAATCAAAAGCTTTACAGACAAGCAAAAGCTGAGAGAATTCAGCACCACCAAACCAGCTCTCCAACAAATGCTGAAGGATATTCTCTAGACAGGAGACACAAAAGGGTGTATAAACTCAAACCCAAAACAATAAAGTAAATGGCAACAGGATCATACTTATCAATAATTACCTTAAACATAAATGGGTTGAATGCCCCAACCAAAAGATGAAGACTGGCTGAATGGATACAAAAATAAGACCCCTATGTATGTTGTCTACAAGAGACCCACCTCAAAACAGGGGACACATACAGACTGAAAGTGAAGGGCTGGAAAAAGATACTTTATGCAAATAGAGACCAAAAGAAAGCAGGAGTAGCAATACTCATATCAGGTAAAATAGATTTTAAAACAAAGGCTGTGAAAAGAGACAAAGAAGGACACTACATAATGATCAAAGGATCAATCCAAGAAGAAGATACAACGATTATAAATATATATGCACCCAACATAGGAGCACAGCAATAGGTAAGACAAATGCTAACAAGTATGAAAGGGGAAGTTAACAATAACACAATAATAGTGGGAGACTTTAATACCCCACTCACACCTATGGATAGATCAACTAAACAGAAAATTAACAAGGAAACACAAACTTTAAACGATATAATAGACCAGTTAGACCTAGTTGATATCTATAGGACATTTCACCCCAAAACAATGAATTTCACCTTTTTCTCAAGCGCACACAGAACCTTCTCCAGGATAGATCACATCCTGGACCACAAATCTAGCCTTGGTAAATTCAAAAAAACTGAAATCATTCCAAGCATCTTTTCTGAGCAAAATGCAGTAAGATTAGATCTCAATTACAGGGGAAAAACTATTAAAAATTCCAACATATGGAGGCTGAACAACACGCTGCTGAATAACCAACAAATCACAGAAGAAATCAAAAAAGAAATCAAAATATGCATAGAAACGAATGAAAATGATAACACAACAACCCAAAACCTGTGGGACACTGTAAAAGCAGTGCTAAGGGGAAAGTTCATAGCAATACAGGCATATCTCAAGAAACAAGAAAAAAGTCAAATAAATAACCTAACTCTACACCTAAAGCAACTAGAAAAGGAAGAAATGAAGGACCCCAGGGTTAGTAGAAGGAAAGAAATCTTAAAAATCAGGGCAGAAATAAATGCAAAAGAAACAAAAGAGACCATAGCAAAAATCAATAAAGCCAAAAGCTGGTTCTTTGAGAGGATAAATAAAATTGACAAACCATTAGCCAGACTCATCAAGAAACAAAGGGAGAAAAATCAAATTAATAAAATTAGAAATGAAAATGGAGAGATCACAACAGACAACACAGAAATACAAAGGATCATAAGAGACTACTATCAGCAAATATAATTGGCATATAAGCCAATAAAATGGACAACATGGAAGAAATGGACAAATTCTTAGAAAATACAACTTTCCAAAACTGAACCAGGAAGAAATAGAAAATCTTAACAGACCCATCACAAGCACGGAAATTGAAACTGTATTCAGAAATCTTCCAGTAAACAAAAGCCCAGGTCCAGACGGCTTCACAGCTGAATTCTACCAAAAATTTAGAGAAGAGCTAATACCTATCCTGCTCAAACTCTTCCAGAAAATTGCAGAGGAAGGTAAACTTCCAAACTCATTCTATGAGACCACCATCACCCTAGTACCAAAACCTGACAAAGATGCCACACACACAAAAAAGAAAATTACAGGCCAATATCACTGATGAACATAGATGCAAAAATCCTTAACAAAATTCTAGCAATCAGAATCCAACAACACATTAAAAAGATCATACACCATGGCCAAGTGGGCTTTATCCCAGGGATGCAAGGATTCTTCAATATCCACAAATCAATCAATGTAATACACCACATTAACAAATTGAAAAATAAAAACCATATGATTATCTCAATAGATGCAGAGAAAGCCTTTGAGAAAATTCAACATCCATTTATGATAAAAACTCTCCAGAAAGCAGGAATAGAAAGAACATACCTCAACATAATAAAAGCTATATATGACAAACTCAAAGCAAACATTATCCTCAATGGTGAAAGACTGAAAGCATTTCCCCTAAAGTCAGGAACAGGACAAGGGTGGCCACTCTCACCACTACTATTCCACATAGTTTTGGAAGTTTTCGCCACAACAATCAGAGCAGAAAAAGAAATAAAAGGGATCCAAATTGGAAAAGAAGAAGTAAAACTCTCACTATTTGCAGATGACATGATCCTCTACATTGAAAACCCTAAAGACTCCACCATGAAATTACTAGAGTTAATCAATGAATATAGTAAAGTTGCAGGATATAAAATCAACACACAGAAATCTCTTGCATTCCTATATACTAATAATGAGAAAACAGAAAGAGAATTAAGGAAACAATTCCATTCACCATTGCAACAAAAAGAATAAAATACTTAGGAATATATCTACCTAAAGAAACTAAAGACCTATGTATAGAAAACTATAAAACACTGGTGAAAGAAATCAAAGAGGACACTAATAGATGGAGAAATACGCCATGTTCATGGATCAGAAGAATCAATATAGTGAAAATGAGTATACTACCCAAAGCAATCTATAGACTTAATGCAATCCCTATCAAGCTACCAACGGTATTTTTCACAGAGCTAGAACAAATAACTTCACAATTTGTATGGAAATGCAAAAAGCCTTGAATAGCCAAGCAATCTTCAGAAAGAAGAATGGAACTGGAGGAATCAACCTGCCTGACTTCAGGCTGTACTACAAAGCCACTGTCATCGAGACAGTATGGTACTGGCACAAAGACAGAAATATAGATTAATAGAACAAAGTAGAAAGTCCAGAGATAAATCCACGCACCTATGGATACCTTATCTTTGACAAAGGAGGCAAGAATATACAATGGAGAAAAGACAATCTCTTTAACTAGTGGTGCTGGGAAAACTGGTCAATCACTTGTAAAAGAATGAAACTAGAACACTTTCTAACACCATACACAAAAATAAACTCAAAATGGATTAAAGATCTAAACGTAACACCAGAAACTATAAAACTCCTAGAGGAGAACATAGGCAAAACACTCTCTGACATACTTCACAGCAGGATTCTCTATGACCCACCTCCCAGAATACTGGAAATAAAAGCAAAAATAAACAAATGGCACCTAATTAAAATTAAAAGCTTCTGCACAACAAAGGATACTATAAGCAAGGTGAAAAGACAGCCTTCAGAATGGGAGAAAATAATAGTAAATGAAGCAGCTGATTAACAACTAATCTCAAAAATATACAAGCAACTCCTGCAGCTCAATTCCAGAAAAATAAATGACCCAATCAAAAAATGGGCCAAAGAACTAAATAGACATTTCTCCAAAGAAGACATACAGATGGCTAACAAACACATGAAAAGATGCTCAACATCACTCATTATCAGAGAAATGCAAATCAAAACCACTATGAGATACCATTTCATGCCAGTCAGAATGGCTGCAATCCAAAAGTCTACAAGCAATAAATGCTGGAGAGGGTGTGGAGAAAAGGGAACCCTCTTACATTGTTGGTGGGAATGCAAACTAGTACAGCCACTATGGAGAACAGTGTGGAGATTCCTTAAAAAACTAGAAATAGAACTACTTTATGACCCAGCAATCCCACTGCTGGGTATACACACCGAGGAAACCAAAATTGAAAGAGACACATGTACCCCAATGTTCACCTCAGCACTGTTTATAATAGCCAGGACATGAAAGCCACCTAGATGTCCATCAGCAGATGAATGGATAAGAAAGCTTGGTACATATACACAATGGAGTATTACTCAGCCATTAAAAAGAATACATTTGAATCAGTTCTAATGAGGTGAATGAAACTGGAGCCTATTATACAGAGTGGAGTAAGCCAGAAAGAAAAACAGCAATACAGTATACTAACATATATATATGGAATTTAGAAAGAAGGTAACAATAACCCTGTATGCGAGAGAGCAAAAAAGACACAGATGTATAGAACAGTCTTTTGGACTCTGTGGGAGAGGGAAAGGGTGGGATGATTTGGGAGAATGGCATTGAAACATGTATAATATCATATATGAAACGAATCTCCAGTCCAGGTTCGATGCAGGATACAGGATGCTTGGAGCTGGTGCACTGGGACGACCCAGAGGGATAGTATGGGGAGGGAGGAGGAGGGAGGTTCAGTATGGGGAACACGTGTACACCCATGGAGGATTCATGTTGACGTATGGCAAAACCAATACAATATTGTAAAGTAATTAGCCTTCAATTAAAATAAATTTAAATTTTAAAAAAATTTAAAAAATAAAATCATAGAAATAAATAAATAAATAAAAAGCAGAGACATTACTTTCACAACAAAGGTCTGTCTAGTCAAAGCTAGGGTTTTTCCAGTAGTCATGTATGGGTGAGAGTTGGACTATAAAGAAACTGAGTCCTCAGGAATTGATGCTTTTGAACTGCGGTATTGGAGAAGACTCTTGAGAGTCACTTGGACTGCAAGGAGATCCAACCAGTCCATCCTAAAGGAAATCAGTCCTGAATATTCATTGGAAGGACTGATGCTGAAGCTGAAACTCCAATACTTCGGCCATCTGATGTAAAGAATTGACTCATTTGAAAAAACCCTGGTGCTGGGAAAGATTGAAGGAGGGAGAATGGGATGACAGAGGATGAGATGGTTGGATGGCATCACTGACTCAATGGACATGAGTTTGACGAAGCTCTGGGAATTGGTGAGACAGGGAAGCCTGGCATGCTGCAATCCATGGGGTCACAAAGAGTTGGACGCGACTGAGCAACTGAACTGAACTGACTGATACTAAAGCTGAAGCTCCAATATTTTGGCCACCTGATGCGAAGAGCCAACTCATTGGAAAAGACCCTGATGCTGGGAAAGATTGAAGACAAAAAGAGAGGAGGGAGGCAGAGGATGAGATGGTTACTTAGCTAGTATCACCAGCTCAATGGACTTGAACAAATTCCAGGAGATACTGGAAGACAGGGAAGCCTGACGTGCTGCAGCTCATGGGGTCACAAAGAGTCAGACATGACTGAGCAAATGAATAACAACAAATCTTTAAAATAAAAAATGTTGGTTTTATTTAGAAGAGCTAAAACAGATGGTGTTATTGAGATGAACTAAATAAGTAGAAATTAACTTTTAATAGATTGGAAGAAGCAATATTATTAAAATATCATTTTTCCCCAACTTGCCCTATAGAGCAAGCACACTCACAAACAAAATCCCAGCAGGTATTTTTTTCAGATTTAGAATAGCTAATTGGAAATTTTACACGAAATTGCAAAGGAACTATAAGAGCTAAAATAATTCTAAAAATAAAATAAAATAATTCTAAAGGATGAACTTAATTAAAGAATTCACATTATACAATTTCAAAATGCACTATAAAACTTTAATAATCAAGATAGACACAAATGTCAAATTGATATTATAGGGCATTTGGAAATTGACACATATGAATGTAGTTAACAGTGTTTTAGTAAGATTTTTAATTTTTAGATCAGCTTAAGTCTCCCAGCAGGACTGAGGGAATTCTGAGGGGATGCTGAGAGCATGCACACATCCCCTGGCCCCACACACATATAGCATCCCCCACCAGAGTAGTATTTGCTACAATCACTGAATCTACATAGATACACCATAACTATCAAAAGTCCATAGTTTACCTTATGATTCATTCTTGGTGTTGAACACTGTATGGGTTTCCATAAGTGTATCAATATATTGACACGTGCAAAACTGGAGAAATCCAAATAAAATCTGTAGTTTCTTGAATTATACCAATGATAATTCCTTAATTTTTATAAATGTTCCATGGTGTATAAAATGTTAGTATTAGAAGTTGAGCAAAGTATATATAAGATAAAGGTATAAGGATATATTAAATAAACAAATAAGCCCAGGATTGTGGGTTCTTTCTTATCTGTTCAAAAATATATAAAATCAGGTATATATTCCCTTAAAATTCTTCTTGAAGGCAATAATAACACCATATTGATTCAAATACAATAAATTAAATCAAATTGTAAATGCTAACACAATTTTACATTTTCTGAGCAATTTTACACTTTTCTGGCATATAATATGAAACTATCCAAATGAACAAATTTATGGATCCATAACTGCAAGTCATTTTTTAAAATATGTGTTGGATTTTGATGAACCCAAAAAAGCACACCAAGAAACAATTACTTTTACTAACTACCTAAATTATCAGAAAGAGCTTTTCCTTTGCAAAGTCATCCAAAATATGGATTTCTTTAATTTCAACCTACACCTGAAATGAGACTGTTTTAATAAATTTTGTTTTTCCAATTCTAGTAAATACAGTGTAATTAAGGGCTGAAGCTGTAGACGCTCTTCAGATGTGAAAGAATCTTCAACAGGAAGAGGGGTTAAGAAGTTAAACCACAGTAACAATGATGCATCAGTGAAAGGCATGTTCCTTTTCTTCGGTATGGTTTAAACGAGAAAACCTGTCATTTGAAAGAATAGATGTTCTTTGAGTCATGGGTGGCAATGTTAAGTCACAAGCTTATCCTGACTTTTTAGCCTGAAGCTGAAATCCTTGATTCTCATTCTGACAATTCCCTTGCAGGCTTCTGGCATGTTCTGGTTATACATGCCATGGGGATTATCAGTCAGCAATTACATACTTTCTTCTGTGTAGGTTCCTGATTTTTAAGTTGAATGACTTGTATTTTTAACTTTTTCTTATCACTGTCTTTTATCTCAGTTAAGATGGAATTCACAGTAGTCAAATTAAAAACACAGCAAGACAGATTTAGAACTAAACTAAATTTGAAAAACATCTAGGCTGTTGTTGACACCAGTATAATGGAGACTGTGAGGATGAATAAACATGCAGACATACACACAGATTCTTACCTTGTTCTTTGCTCTTCCATGACAGCAGTGTTGCAACTACTAGAGAAAAACCTAGAAGACCATTGGAAGACTTGCTCCAGGGGAATGGAGTAAAAGATTGGGTTCAAATACATTTGAAACTCTGCCCAAGAATCTGGAGACCCAGAGTGAAGGAGACATAATTTGATGCATTGCACACATGGCCAGTTGAAAATCAGTTAGAAGACAAAGTCTGGCTCTTAGCTCACTGTTCATTTTCCCACCAGAGTCAGCCTCCCTCCTGGGATTTACTCCTGTCATCTCAGGAAGTGTTTGAGAGCCTCAGAAGAAAAATGCTTGCTGGTGGCTGTGCCTTCTCCTCAGTTCAGTTCAGTTCAGTTCATTTCAGTCGCTCAGTCATGTCCGACTCTTTGTGACTCCATGAACCGAAGCATGCCAGCCCTCCCTGTCCATCAACAACTCCCAGAGTCCACCCAAACCCATGTCCATCGAGTCAGTGATGCCATCCAACCATCTCATCCTCTGTCATCCCCTTCTCCTCCTGCCCTCAATCTTTCCCAGCATCAGGGTCTTTTCAAATGAGTCAGCTCTTTGCCTCCTCCTCAGCCCCCTACCAAGCACAGTCTCTCACCTCCTCTACCAAATCGGGTGGAGTTGCCAGTGCCTCCTGAGCACCTGTCCAGCACCGGCTATGACAGTGCTCCATCTCAGAGCAGCTTACCTAACTCTGCCTTGAAATCCAAACTCCCAGCATGCCATGAGGCTATATCTTCTGTGGCCTCTGCAGGATCCTCAGGCAATCCTTAGGTGCCCAGCCCTAGCCTTCACCCACAGGTCTGGATGAAGTCAGGTCTGATTATTTGTCTGTCTCCACAACTTGTTGGCACACATCTTGCTGTGTTCCCTCCTCTAGCTGTATAAAGAAAAGTAAACAAATTTTGGTGACTGACTTGGCAGTGTCCACAGCAAGCAGACAAACAAACAAAAAAATTAGATGGTGTTGAAGGCCTAACAATGACAGTAATGATTACAACACATCATTGTCATAGACCATAACTGAGTTTCTATTTAGGTGGTATGGAGAAGCTATCTTTGAGGACTGACTTCTAAACTGACAGCTTAAGAAACAGTCTGCCTGCAAGAGCTTTCCAGGCAGAGTGGGCACTAGTACAAAGCCCTCTAGTCAAAATAGGGGGTTTATTCAAAGAACACAAGAAGGAAAGTGAATACAGGGCGCTAAGATATGTAGCTGGACAGAGGGCCAGGAATATAGCACATCAGACTTTGTAGGTCAGAGTATGGAGTTCTAAATGTGATGGAAAACCAACATGGGTTTAACATGGCCACAATGATCTTATTTTTATTTTAAAAGAATCACTCTGGATTTTAGAGGACTGGACATAGGAGCCTAGAAGACAAGCTCAGAAGACACTGCAGTGATGCAGGTAAGATGGGTAAGTTATGGACTCTTCCAAGTTAAACAAAAGTTTGCTGCTGGGATCCTCCTTTTCCTAACCTTACACAGATGACCAAGCCCCCTCCTGATGGATGCATTCCTTCCTTAGATATATTGATGCTTTTCATGAGGTTAAAGTCAGATCATGATGGGCTTTTTTTCAGGTGCTTTTGAAAATACCTGCTTTGATCCATAATTTATTGATTTATGGTTTAACTCACAAAGAGCAAAATAATTTTCTAATTCTAGAAGGCACCTCAGCAACAACCTTCCCATACACTGCTCATACTATCAACTCCAACTATGAACAAACTTAGCTAAAAAAAAAAAAAAAAAAAGTATAATTCTTTTAAAATACTAGTGGGAGCAGAAGAGTTCAGTTCAGTCCCTCAGTCATGTCCAACTCTTCCCAACGCCATGGACTGCAGCACACTAGGCGTCCCTGTCCATCAACAACTCCAAGACCTTACTCAAACTCATGTCCATTGAGTCAGTGATGCCATTCAATCATCTCATCCTCTGTCTTCACCTTCTCCTCTCACCTTCAACCTTTTCCAGCATCAGGGTCTTTTCAAATGAGTTAGCTCTTCGCATCAGGTGGCCAGAGTATTGGAGTTTCAGCTTCAACATCAGTCCTTCCAATGAATATCCAGAACTGATCTCCTTTAGGATGGACTGGTTGGCTCTCCTTGCAGTCCAAGGGACTCTCAAGAGTCTTCTCCAACACCATAGCTCAAAAGCATCAATTCTTCGGCACTTAGCTATCTTTCACTTGATGGCAAATAGATGGGGAAACAGTGGAAACAGTGGCTGAATTTATTTTGGGGGCTCCAAAATCACTGCAGATGGTGACTGCAACCATGAAATTAAAAGACACTTATTCCTTGGAAGGAAAGTTATGACCAAACCTAGACAGCATATTAAAAAGCAGAGACATTACTTTGTCAACAAAGGTCCGTCTATTCAAGGCTATGGATTTTTCTAATAGTCATGTATGGATGTGAGAGTTGGACTATAAAGAAATCTGAGTGCCAAAGAACTTATACTTTTGAACTGTGGTGTTGGAGAAGACTCTTGAGAATCCCTTGGACTGCAAGGAGATCCAACCAGTCCATCCTAAAGGATATCAGTCCTGGGTGTTCATTGGAAGGACTGATGTTGAAGCTGAAACTCCAATACTTTGGCCACCTGATGCGAAGAGCTGACACATTTGAAAAGACCCTGATGCTGGGAAAAATTGAGTGCAGGAGAAGGGGACGACAGAGGATGAGATGGTTGGTTGGCATCACCGACTCAATGGACATGAGTTTGGGTAAACTTCAGGAGTTGGTGATGGACACGGAGGCCTGGTGTGCTGCAGTTCGTGCGGTCACAAAGAGTTTGACACGACTGAGCAACTGAACTGAACTGACAGCTTTCTTTATAGTCCAATTCTCACATCCGTACATGACTATGGGAAAAACTATAGCCTTGACTAGATGAACTTTTGTTGGCAAAGTAACATCTCTGCTTTTTAATATGCTGTCTAGTTTGGCCATAACTTTCCTTCCAAGGAGTAAATGTCTTTTAATTTCATGGCTGCAGTTACCATCTGCAGTGATTTTGGAGCCAAAAAATAAATAAATAAATTCTGCCACTGTTTCCCCATCTATTTGCCATGAAGGGATGGGACTGGATGCCATGATCTTAGTTTTCTGTATGTTGAGCTTTAAGCCAGCTTTTTCACTCTCCTCTTTCACTTTCATCAGGAGATTCTCCTGTTCTTCACTTTCTGCCATAAGGATGATGTCATCTGCATATCTGAGGTTATTGATATTTCTCACGGCAATCTTGATTTCAGCTTGTGCTTCTTCCAGCCCAGCATTTCTCATGATGTACTCTGCATGTAAGTTAAACAAGCAGGGTGACAATATACAGCCTTGACATACTCCTTTTCCTATTTGGAAACAGTCTGTTGTTACATGTCCAGTTCTAACTGGTGCTTCCTGACTTGCACACAGATTTCTCGAGAGGCAGGTCAGGTGGTCTTGTATTCCTATCTCTTTCAGAATTTCCACAGTTTATTGTGATCCACACAGTCAAAGGCATTGGTGTAGTCAATAAAGCAGAAGTAGATGTTTTTCTGGAACTCTTGCTTTTTTGATGATCCAGAGGATGTTGGCAATTTGATCTTTGGTTCCTCTGCTTTTTCTAAAACCAGCTTGAACATCTGGAATTTCATGGTTCATGTATTGCTGAAGCCTGGCTTGGAGAATTTTGAGCATTACTTTGCTGGTGTGTGAGATGAGTGCAATTGTGTGGTAGTTTGAGCATTCTGTGGCATTGCCTTTCTTTGGGTTTGGAATGAAAACTGACCTTTTCCAATCCTGTGGCCACTGCTGAATTTTCCAAATTTGCTGGCATATTGAGTGCAACACTTTCACAGCATCATCTTTTAGGATTTGAAATAGCTCAATTGGAATTCCATCACCTCCACTAGCGTTGCTCTTAGTAATGGTTCCTAAGGCCCACTTGACTTCGCATTCCAGGATGTCTGGCTCTAAGTGAGTGATCACACCATCATGATCATCTTGGTCATGAAGATCTTTTTTGTACTGTTCTGTGTATACTTGCCACCTCTCTTAATATCTTCTGATCTGTCAGGTCCATACCATTTCTGTCCTTTATTGAGCCCATCTTTGCATGAAATGTTCCCTTTGTATCTCTAATTTTCTTGAAGAGATCTCTAGTCTTTTCCATTCTATTGTTTTCCTCTATTTCTTTGCACTGATCACTGAGGAAGGCTTTCTTATCTCTCCTTGCTATTCTTTGGAACTCTGCATTAAGATGGGTATATCTTTACTTTTCTCCTTTACTTTTCACTTCTCTTCTTTTCACAGCTATTTGTGAGGCCTCCTCAGACTGCCACTTTGCTTTTTTGCATTTCTTTTACTTGGGGGTGTTAGAAGAGTTAGGGATATTTAAAAAATAATACTCATCCAGGTTCTTTGTACATAGTTCCACAAATTGCAATTAATAGAATTAAAGTTATAACATCCTAAGAGCTATCAGAGACATTAGAACTATTAGCATTAATAATAATACCATCTTAAATTTTACGACTTAGAATCTTAAGATGAGTCATAACTTCTACTTCACCATGTCCTCTCCCACCTAGATTCAGAAGTTCCATCTATAATACTGTATTAAGTTGTGTACCTCATGTTGCTTTAGATAGAAGAGAGACACGGTTACATAAGAAACAGTCCTTGTCCTCAGGATGCTACTGTCTACTGAGGAAAGCAATGAGTGCTCAGTCGTGTCTGACTCTGCAACCCCATGGACTATAGCCCACCAAGCCAGGATCCTCTGTCCATGGAATTCTCCAGGCATGAATACTGGAGTGGGTTGCCACTTCCTCCTCCAGGGGATCTTCCTGACCCAAGGACCAAAACCATATCTCCTGTATTGGCAGGCAGATTCTTCACCACTGAGCCACCTGGAAAGCCTAAGGAAGGCAGACCTGTATTCAACTAAATATTGGGCCACTGCTGCTCCAAACAATGCTTTTGAGTTAATTAGAAAAAAAAAAAGGGTACTCCTTTATCAAAATACTTTACTTCCATCTGCCAAAATATTGTTGTAATATATGGATATTTTTAGGAAAAAAGAACAGTTTACTGCCATCTGCCTGAAGTTTGTCTAAATAAATATAGTATTCTGACACTCCATTGCCTACCATCCCACATAACTATGCTGTTTTCTAACTTTCCCATTCTTTCAGTCTTAACATTAAAGTTTTTAAAATATAGACATCAATTATTCCAAGATAGACCATCCTGAACACTTAAGATTGTGTCACTTTATAGTGAGCTAATCAGAAATACTCAGAGGTTTTTAAACCATCAAGGTCAGTACCATACCTGGCTCTCATAGAAGCCCAACACTCCTGACATTACTGAATTGTTCTTCCCTCACTAGCTAATGCCCTTGTGCCTGCAATTTCTTTTCATCCTTGTACTGGTGCCTGTAGTATCCTTCATGGGGATGAAAAATAAAAAAGAAAAGCTTTCAAATACTTTTAAGTAAAGAGGTAAACATAAACACTTCTCAGAAGTGCTAACACTGACTTCCCAAAGTAACAACTGGAAAACAGCAGTAGAAGACAGGTCACAGAAGAAAGCAACAACATCAACTGCTGTTTAATAATGAATTGAAATATACTAGCTACCCCAATTTTCAGTATTCTTAAAGCAGACAAAATTTTTACCTGGTGACAGGACTTTCAGAATTTACTTACTCCCATGAAGGGGAACTCTAGGCTTAAATGTGGTTAGAACCAAAAAAGAGATACGGATCCCTGCAGATAAACAAAAACTACATTTGGTTGTTTGTTAATTTCCTGGTTTATTCTTTTTACCCATAATTCTGAATAATCTCTATTTCAAAGACTGCGGATTACTTAAAGTCAGTATTCCTCAATAAGCAAATTCCATTTCTCTCTGTTCAAAAGTAAAATTCAGAAGTGAGGGACAACATTTTTGTTTCAGTGGGTTGGTATATCCCATCGTTCTAAGTCTCTTGGATGAAAAAATTTTCTCCACTAGGTTTCTATGGGCATTACAAAGCCAGTCATTTTATTTGCTTCTTCTGGTTCTAGTGTTTACTTTAAAAAACAAATGTCATCTGTTATTTTGTACCCTTCTCTCAGCATTTACTGTTTTTTATCTCTGTCTCTTTCTTGTCTTTCCCTCTCTCTGTCTCTCTGTATCCCTCCCTCTCTCTCTCTTACACAAACACACTTAGCTGAGTATCTCAATTCGAGGAAGGAAATTTTCCTATAAAATTTCAACAAATGAGTTGTGATCCAGTATGAGTACAACATCTCTGCTCATTTTCTATAGTTTTCTAAAAATCACATGCCTTTGTCATTTTTCTTTTCTACCTTTCTATGCAGAACTTCGGAGAAGGCAATGGCACCCCACTCCAGTACTCTTGCCTGGAAATCCCATGGATGGAAGAGCCTGGTAGGCTGCAGTCCATGGGGTCACGAAGAGTCAGACACGACTGAGCGACTTCACTTTCACTTTTCACTTTCATGCATTGAAGAAGGAAATGGCAACCCACTCCAGTGTTCTTGCCTGGAGAATCCCAGGGACGGGGGAGCCTGGTGGGCTGCCGTCTATGGGGTCGCACAGAGTCAGACATGACTGAAGCGACTTAGCAGCAGCAGCATGCAGAACTTGCCTTTTAATTGCTTGACTTTTACTGGAAGTTTATTCCAAATATTGGGGGGTTGAGGCAAGTATCATGTTGCTCAAAATAGCTATTCTCTTGCTTTATTTGTTCATTTAAGATTATTAATTTTACACCTAATGATTAAAACTCACCATGAAGTATCAAATAAGCATAACTTGTGGTTCAATTTTTTTAAGCGATTGCATGCCTGATATTTTCAAGGACACTGTACTGCATGTGGCTTATCCCAACAGCTTTGATGTCTTCTGCAGAGATAAGATTATTTTCTACGATGAGAACAAAAGTGGTGGAGATGATGATTTGACTCTATTTTGTTCATTTGCTGCATTTACAGTTGATAAACATTATGTTGTCAATTAAATTGTAAGAAATTACAAATAAAGCTGTTCTTCAAAATGCAAACAAGATAAGACTGATGTTTGCTGGTACATTGACTTCCAGCGAGAGGCAGAAAGTTGGCTTTGTCACAGACTGCTGTCTTCTCTCAGGAATACATTTCTTTCTGAAGGGGTGTGTACAATTTTAAGTGTAATTAAACTGCATTATGTAAGTCAACTATCTTGGCCATGGCAGGTTAGAAAATGAAACAATTTCATAACTTGTTGGATAATTACTAAGCCTGAAGAGGTATCTTATTTGGGCATTAAATCAAGAGTATTAACCTGTCATGATTAGATTATCCAAATGCAAAATATGTACTACACTAGAGATTGCATTTTTTTTTTTTTTTTAGGCAAAGCTTTACTGGGGCCCTTGCTGTTCCAGGGCTGGGGGCAGCAACAAACAACTGGTTCCTTTGCTTGCTCGCTGGGGTGGGGGAGAGATTGTTCCTCATATGGAGTGAGGGTTGGACCAGAGGCGTGGCTTAAGCAGTTTGCCCACCATTCTGGTGGGTGTTGAGTGCAGGGGCATGACCAGTACCATGTTTATGCTGCCAACACCCTATTTTGAAGATAAACACATACACACAGACACACATTCACATACACACACACACAACCAGAATATTGAAGACTTGACTAAGTTAGATAAAATGTAAAATGTCAAACAGACTACATAAGAAGTTACTTAAAACATCCATCATGATGAGAATGCTTGGATTATGATTGACTATGAACATAAAGACTACTCAGTTAAGGAAATTTGTTGATATACAATAGTACCTACTACCAGTACTTCACATTTGCTCAGTATTTTTAACTTTAAAAGCACTTTCACATCTATTATATCATTTTCTACATAATTTTATTCAACATAAAATTGCCATTGCAAATAATTTAAAGAAACAAGCTGTATAGGTGCATTTCAAATAGTACTTTAAAAGTTCTTTCATGTAGGCAACACTGAAATGTTTGCATTAAAACCTATTTCTGAGAAATTAGTCTACTCAACACATAAACACACCTACAAACACATACTCCACACAGATATATATAGACACACACACACACACAAATACATTATAATTTAGGGTATACTTAGGCAAACTGAAGAATTAAATAAATGATTAAGCTAAATAATAGAGAAAAAAAATCTTAAAATTTATTATATTAGCCCCTAGATTTGCAAAAATTTAACCAGTAAATTGAAGTTATATAGATCAAGAAATGGTTGGCATTTTTTACTTTCTAAATAGTCTAGCCAGACAATATCCTGGATCGATTAAATTACAACTTTGTGGAATGAGACCAATCACAATATAATTTGAAGCTAGCCAGGTGATTCTAGTAAGGCTGAGAACTATGATGTGACCACCTCATTTATTTTAGTGTACAGTTATCACAATGCTTTCATCACAATTACAGAATAATATACATATATAAAATTTTTATTCAAAATAAATACTATATATTGTAATATATTTTTAAAAAATCTAAATTTTGCTTATGTGAAAATACAGCATATGCAATCACTGACTAGATTACATTTTGTCATATAGAATAGAATTGGGTTATTCTATAGGACAGTGGAAATACAAAGGTTCCAACACACCAGCCCTAACTATAATAAATTCACAACAGATCCTAAATTATGGAGAATTATCTAAGATAATAAATACCCCACAAAGCAAAAAAGAAATAGATGAATATCCCAATGATCCAAAATGCCTATTTGAAAAATTAGAAAGCAAACTTAATTTTCACATATGTGCTTTAAATTTTGAATATGTTTTTGACTTATTAAGAGAAACTTTAGCCTCCATAGGGGGAAAATATATCTGTTTTCAATTATCTCAAGTTTGAATTGGAAAACACAACTTTAAAAACTAATGACTCTACACTTGTATTTAAAATAAACATCTCATCTCTGATATTCTTTGTCCTAATTTTTGACCTGAGTCACATATTTCGCTCTGTCCTTTACCCAGAGTCATAAATTCTAAAAGAACATTGCATTACTGTCAATCACTGGGTGGGCAGAAGCAGGAGACCAGTGAGTTCTGCCTGACCTCAGCATTGCAGTAAGCCAATGAAAACATTAACAGACTGACTTCCACAGTGTTCCAGGACCCGGTGTCAGCACTGTGGAGTTCTGTCACCTGCCCGTCTTTTAACAGGAGCACCAGAATATGGTCCAGAAAACTGTTGACTAGTACATCAATTTGTACAGCTATTGTGCCTTAGATATAGATGTATACTTTTTACTATGAACTATAATAACAATGACATTTAATCATGTCTTCATTTACTTTCTGTCTCAGCTTCTGGGAACAAGTTCCATCCCACTTGCATGGTATTTTGAACAAAATTGATTATTGACACCATTACCAGTATAAATTATGACCCAAAGAGTCTATCAGATGCACTTAATAAAGTTAAATGCACTAAACATGGATACTCCAGATGGCTAGATCCTTGAACAGCTAATTAAGGTACACTCTTGTTTAATTTTTCATAAGAATAATCTAGTCTGGACTTCAGCCAAAAAAGAAGGTAAGAGAGTATTTTTCCTCATGGCTAAGAAAATATACTGTTTATTCACTGTGATTAGCTGAACAATTTATATGATTGCTCCCATAAATATAATCATTTCCAAAAATTAATGCAAATTTTACATCTAGTACAAGGAAAGTAGGAGCATCTTTATGTAGTGGCTCCCGTATTAGGAATAACCATGACATATTCATATAGCACATTACATAAATGCTAGACTGAAAAGGTTCTTTCATGCTTTTAATAAGCTATATTTTTGTAAAGACAGTCTTGTGTATATTTCTGACAGAAATCTTTCATCTTAAAGCCAAAACATAATTAAATACAATAAAAGAAAATCAGCATTGAACTTTCCAAAGGTAATTGGTAAATTCTTACCAATTAAATCTGAAAACACTATCAAATAAACTTTATTGCACAGAACATGAACAACAAACATTTCTACTTCATTCCCAGGTGGAAGGGGCATGTGGCAGGGAGAAATCTTAAGATCTAGTTACAAACTGATTATCTGAAACAGTTAAAAAAAAAAAAAAAAAAGGAGCAGTGACAAGTACGGATGCTTCCTAATTGAATTGTCCACTTCATTTTGCCCATTCTGTAGTGTGAGCAGGAGAGTAAATCCTGGGTTTAGCTATGCAGGATAAAAGTCTATTTGAAGTTGGAATCTATAGCTGGCTTTTCACAGTAAATTGACCTTGCTCAGTGCAGCCAATGTCATAATGCTCTGTTTTATCTAGGCTGAGAGAGAAAATCGCAAATTGCTTCTGCATGATTAGTTCTGCTACTTCAAACGTGTTTCTTCCGAGTTGGCTTCCACACTTATTGCTAAAGATATGTGCCACTGGGAATGCTGATCTGACTCTGAACTTCTCCAATTAAATAACCCTTTAATTGCCAGTTCAAGAAAAGGTATTGGGCAGAGCAAAAAAGAATCTTTTCATCAATATAACTTTAAAGTGTTTTTCATAGGCTATAAGCATAAAAGAGAAAATCTTTTTTAAAAATGACTTATTGTAACTTTGAAATGTATCAAAATCAAATTCAATGGAAAATCAGATAAAGTTATAATAAGAATTGCAAGTTGAGTTTGAGATACTGGCAAGTATATGTAATCACTGGCATAAGATATACAGGGCTTTTTTTCCCCTGAAATATTAGACTTACTCTAAGAATTTTAATATTATAACACACAGAAAATATACTCCCTTTACCTATAAAAGTTTATACCCTGCTTTAGAAATGCATATTAGTATAATTTTGTTTCCCCAGTCAATGAAAAATCCATTGCATGACTAATTGTTATAAAAATATTTAGAGGCAGCAACTTCCAAATAGATAAGACTCTCCAATTTATCTAATAACAACAATATTAATATTAATAGTAAAAAAAGCTAATGACTTACATATCTACATTAAGACTCTCCATTTTATCTAATCAGTTCAGTTCAGTTCAGTCGCTCAGCCGTGTCCGACTCTTTTCGACCCCATGAACTGCAGCATGCCAGGCCTCCCTGTCCATCACCAACTCCCAGAGTGCATTCAAACTCAGGTCCATCGAGTCCGTGATGCCATATAATAATATTAATAGTAAAAAATAACTAATGATTTACATGTCCACTTAGAATATGAGGGATGCAGTTCTCTAAATAAACTGTTAGGCAAAAAAAAATATGATCCCCGAAATCTCTCCTTTCTAACTTCTTATATCACTCAGTATAGACTCTTAAAACAGTGACATATTAATTTTACACCTCATCAAAATAGAAGCATAGTGACTTTGATAATGAACAGGAATTGCATTGACTGTTACAAATCCCAGAAAACATAGGATTGAATTCACTGACAACACTCCAAAAAATAACATATCTCAAGAAATTACTTTTAGCTAAGTTCACAGATTTATCTTCTATTAACATAACTGCACTACAATAAAGACTTTCAAGACTATAAAAATAAAGCAAGTGAAAAGACTGGAATTAGTGAAAAAATTTTTCTTCCTTTGTTGGATTTGTTGCTTGTCAGATTTTTTAGTCTGTGAAATGCTGAAGTTCTAAACTATCTTGGGGTCAGATACCTATATAAAATTGAAAGCTCTTAGTAACATGTCTGGAGAAGGGAATGGCACCCCACTCCAGGACTCTTGCCCAGAAAATCCCATGGACGGAGGAGCCTGGTAGGCTGCAGTCTATGGGGTCGCTAAGAGTCAGACACGACTGAGCAACTTCACTTTCACTTTTCACTTTCAGGCACTGGAGAAGGAAATGGCAACCCACTCCAGTGTTCTTGCCTGGAGAATCCCGGGGATGGTAGAGCCTGGTGGGCTGCCATCTATGGGGTCGCGCAGAGTCGGACACGACTGAAGTGACTTAGTAGCAGTAGCAGTAACATGTCTTCAGTGAGTTAATTTTTAAAAATTTTAAATACTATATATTAATGTGTAATTGATATTACAAATATTACACATTTAAATTGAAATAAGTAGATACCAAACTAAAACAATCGTGCAAGTAATGGAGGTGAATTCCCCAAGTGTTCAAGTTGAATACTAGAACCTATCCTTTGTGCCATCTTCTACCTCATTTTCCTGGGCTACTGCAGATAAAAGTTTAACACGTATTTTAAAAATAAGATTTGTTGAGTGTTTCTTAAAAAGAGTAATAAAAGAGGAATGCAAAATTCATGGAGCTGAACTGTGCTTGAGCCCCACTATCAGATACAGATATAAATGACCAGAGTAGATAGATCCACTCAGAGGTGAAGAGAGAACTAGTAAGGTGTTAGCTGACAAATAATTCTGCATATCAAAAGATCTTGCTAACCAGCCTGACATATAAATGACACATGTTGTCAACTTCTATTAATCTCTTTACAAATGATGACAGCACCAAGAAACAATCACTTTTTTCTGAAGGATTGAATGGATTTACAAAGTTCTAGGCATTTTCCTGGGTCAGAAATGCACATACTTCTCAATAATGAAAAAAACTGTCATTTCTTTATTTACAATCTAATCTGGGGACATGTAAGTGTTAATTATTAGATAAAGACTGTTTCATTATGTGGCATAATTGTGCCATTATGTGGCATCATTATTTTAACTTTTTATGGAAAACAGCTTAGATCAGTCATAGGCATTTTATAGACTTGAAGATGCTAAAACCCAAATATGTTGTATATATAGGAATCAGTTGTGTTACATAAAATTATAACTTTTAAAAGGGTATTTTAAAATAAATATGAATTCTGAATTTGTTAAATCATCAAAAAAAAAATACCTACTAGTGTGTGTGTGTGTGTGTGTGTTCAGTCACGAAGTTGTTTCCAACTCTTTGTATATAGTCAGGTACACATACTAATGTATATTGCTTACTAATGAATGAAATGGTTTAAAACTTTCCCCTAAACTGGAGAAGACATATAAATACAGGAGTGCTGCCAATACGATAAAACCTAATAACACCAGACAATTCTTTGTTTTGTATGGGAGGCTTCACATGAAAAATTGATAGATTACGTTAGGATCTATGAATTTATATTCACAAAAGAAATTTACAATAAGATATTAATGTAGTTCCTTCAATTTCTCTAGATATTTTATTTTAATTTATTACCATGATAAAATCTCTATGATTTGCACTGAGCAAATACTAATTTTGTGTTTCCCAAATAAACTGTTAGCAAAAAACACTAAAATAAACAAGACTACAAATCCTGTTTGCTATGTGCTAGCCAGCACCCAAACTGTGATGTGGTTTCTATTCACTGTCTCAGCCCATTTTATTTAAAACCACAAAGTAAGGTATGTAAAGGTCACGGGTAGGATTAGATCTCTACATGCTTGAACATCCCAACTTAAGGAAAAAAATCACCTCAGAATTCTGGACTCAGGCCACCAAAGTAGCATTATGCCCTTGAGAAAGAGCTATTCACAGCCTGGCTCTTATGGAATAACTTACCCACCACCAACTGGGCTATATTTAACCCAAGAGCATCTTCCAAGATAGCTATTCATTAAATTTGGTTCATGCTCAATTATCCCTTTTCATCTTCCTCTTCTACTCCACCTCTTTTTAATCTACCTGTGAACAGAGGACTCCCTTTCCTACTCTACTCCCACCAAATTAAAAGAAAGAAAACAGAAAAAGAACAAAAAGGAAAAAAAGTTAAAATAAAACTATTTTTACTTTGTTACTCCTTGAATCAGTATCTTATGTTTCTCCTTCCTTTTCCTACCAATTTCTTAAAGGGTGACTTCTGTTCACTATCTCCATCATTGGTTTCTCCTTAACTACCTGCTACTTCTCATTCTGTGGCTGATATCATTCATTCTACTATAGTTTTGTTCTGCAAGGTCATTCAATCAAGTGAGATAGTGTGTTGTTGTTGTTGTTGTTTTACTTCATTCAAATTAAAATTTAATTTCTTTCAATATGGCTGATCACCTCCTTACAAAAGTATCTTTCCTTGGCTGTTGTCAAAACACCATTCTGCTATCAATTTTGAGTTTTGGACCAGACAGTGTTTCAGTTCAAGAGTTGTCTCGTTAGCTTTTCATAAGTTGTCAAAACATATCTTCAGAGACTTTCTCCCCCTAGGATATTCAACTTTGATCCAAAATACTGTATAAACATATAATCTTCCTGGAAGTCTCTATGTCTATAATGGTACCAAAATGATACAGTTGATCACTGTTAAAAGTTTGGAACCATTTCTCCTTTTCTATTTACCTGCATCAAAGTTCTAAAGATGTCATTCCCACCCCTTTCTTCAGTGAGTATGACCAAATTTCTTTGTCAAGTCCAGAGCTTATATATTATATATGTGTGTCATATATTTTATATAGTTCCAAACACAGTAAGTCTCCGTATAAAACTTCAAGTTGCAAAATCAAAGATGCAAATATGTGTTCCATTGACATCAGGTGTGAGTGAAAGCACAGCTTGCCCTCTGTTTCCCTCTGCTGATGATCCTTTAGCTCCACCATCTCCCACCTCTTCTCCCTCCTCCTGTCACTAACTCTTCTTCCCTGTTCACTCAATGCCAGCCTAAGTATGCCAGCTATTGTACTGTACTCTTCAAGGCACTGTACCAAAAGATTAAAAATGTTTCCTTTATTTTTCATGTTTGCTTTTTATGTATTATTTGTATGAAAAGTATTATAATTCTATTACAGCACAGTACTCTATAGTCAATTCTGTTGGGTACCTAGCCTAACTGTTAGACTTACACAAACAAATTGGACTTATGAATGCACTCTTGGAATGCAGCTCATTTACATATAGGGGACTTACTGTTTAATAATTGTTAATTAATAAAAGCAAGCCATGACTTTATGTTTCCTCCTTCCCTCCCTGAGTACTAATGACAAAACCTTTCTTCTCATTACCAAGACTCAAACCTGAGCATCACCTATGATTCCTAAAATGTTGCTAATAATTTTTAATCTGTTTTCTCTTTATGCTTTCATTTATAAATATTAAACCTTAAATTCCAGGTAGAGTTCATTCAAAAATGACAGTAGCAAAGTATCTGTCTTTAAGTAACTAATTACCTAAGTGGAGATCGAAATTCATAAACAATGTGATGATATTCCAGATTAATATGAGGTCATTAACTTGGTGTCCAAATAGAAAAGACTGTTAGCCAAGAAAGGCAACTTAGGATAAAAAACAAATTTTATAAGAAAACAAAAGAGCATATTTTTTAACATTGAAGAGATTATAGGAAGCAAAAACTGGTCTTGAACTTGGCAGATAGAAATGAGCTACTAATATTGATTTTGAACATTAAGGTGAATTAAACTCTCTAGTTAAAATTGCCAACTCTGCCTAAGAGCCATAAAGGAGTTAGGGTAGCAGTTAGTGAAAGAATTATTTACATCCCAGTCATAAACCTGGAGAATCCTCCACTAGGGCATTTACATATTTTTTTTAAAGGCAGCATAAAGTAAAGGCAACGCTGAGTTCATGGGATAAGGAGCACGGTCCGGCTCTAAATTGCAAGTAGAGTTTGAGATGAGAGTCGGAAGATCTAGAAAAGTTGAGGAAGCATTTTGTGAGAGGCGCTAAGACAGTCATGGTTCAAGACTTAGAGAACACCTTATGGCTCTCAGGCAGAGCTGGCAACTTTAACTAGAAAAGTCTTCATAGAATCCAGACCAAGGGCAGATGTTTTTTTTTCTTTTTTAGGGAGATATGGCTGAAGCCTTGAGTAAGTTTTTAAGCAATAAGAGATTCACTTAAAAAGAGTGGGAAGACTTCCCTGGTGGTTCAGTGGTTAAGAATCCTCCTGCCAATTTGGATCCCTGGTTCAATCCCTGGTCTGGAGGATCCCACATGCTGCAGGGCAACAAAGCCGGTGCCCCACAGCTACTGAGCCTGCGCTCCAGAGCCCATGAGCCATAACTACTGCAGCCTGTGTGCCCCAGAGCCTGTGTTCCATACGATAAGCCACGGCAATGAGAAGCCTGCACATCACAGCTAGAGAGTAGCCCCCACTCCCCACAACGACAGAAAGCCCACATGTAGCAACAAAGATCTAACACAGTCAAAAATAAATAAATAATTTTTTTTTAAAAAGTGCTTTCAAAATAAGTAAATAAAATGAGTGGTAGATTTTTAATTCAAAAGAGAAGGCATAATTTAATGCTCAAAGTCCTAGAAGAGGATGAAATTTTGGGAGAAGGGTTATCTTAGAAGGAAAGGGGAAGTTGAGAGCTATCTTTTTTTCTGAGTAGGATGAAATATTTGGTTGAAAGAATAGCTAAGCAAATGTGGTCATAAAACTGACGAAACACAAAGTTTTAATTTATCACTGAGTTAAGGATTGAAATTGAAAAGAGTAGGAAAGGAATCATCAGCTTAAGATCAGAAGAAATAGTTTGAAACAACTTAATGTATTTGGAAGCTTGGATAAAAATGAGTTAAATGACTTTTTAAAAGATTGCTGCGTGGTATCAAGGGTTCAACTCACATTGGAAATCATACATTTAAATTGAAGTCAAGCCACATGGTTCTGCAATTTACTCCAGGTATGTCCAACTTGCGTAAGAACAAAATTAGAGAAAACAGATAGTTTGGTTGAACCAAGGTGAGAGTTAGCTAGCAAAGTGAAACAAAACTGTCAATGGCATTCAGAAACAGAAAATAAAAAGAAAGTAAAGGCGAATTAACTGTAGTGTCCGTTATGATTTGACTATGAAGGAAAACAAGAACGAGTATAATAGATGAGTAAAATAAAATGTGATTAGGGAATTGATGTCAGTTTAAAGCCAAGAGCAACGCTTAGTAGGCATGATAGAGATAGAAGGACAGCAAGCTGTAGTGTCAGGAAAAAATTTCAAAACATAAGACTGCAGATGTGGAACACTTTTGGTTGTTGACAAAGTCCGTAAATCAAGTAGGAAAGTGGAATAAAGAAAATAATTTTAGAATAATCTCTTCAGATCATCAATAGGAAGACAAAAGGATTCCAATCTTACCTCCTCCCTCCTTGTAAAGTACAGAGACTGCCTGTTAACATTTCTGTAGTCAGACACAACTAGGTTCAAATCTTATCCTTTCCTAAATAGTGGATAACCATTGGCAAGTTACGCTTCTGTGCCTCAGTTTTCTTATCTTTAAAATGGGAATGTATATATTTCCAAAGATTGTTGGGATATTATATAAGACATAAAGTTTGGTACTCTGTATAGTCAAAGCTACATACTTTTCCAGTAGTCATGTATGGATATGAGATTTGGACCATAAAGAAGGCTGATTGCCAAAGAATTCATAATTTTGAACTGTGGTATGGAGAAGACATTCCTCTATAATGAAAAGAACATCTTTTTTGACTGTTAGTTCTAAAAGGTCTTGTAGGTCTTCACAGAACCATTCAACTTCACTTCTTCAGCATTACTGGTTGGGGCATAGGCTTGGATTACCATGATATTGAATGGTTTGCCTTGGAAAGGAACAGAGATCATTCTGTCGTTTTTGAGATTGCATCCAAGTACTGCATTTCAGACACTTGTTGGCCATGATGGCTACTCCATTTCTTCTAAGGGATTCCTGCCCACAGTAGTAGATATAATGGTCATTTGAGTTAAATTCACCCATTCCAGTCCATTTTAGTTCGCTGATTCCTAGAATGTCGATGTTCATTTTTACCATCTCCTGTTTGACCACTCCCAATTTGCCTTGATTCATGGACCTAACATTCCAGATTCCTATGCAATATTGCTCTTTACAGCATTGGACTTTGCTTGTATCACCAGTAACATCCACAACTGGATATCGATTTTGCTTTGGCTCCATCCCTTCATTCTTTCTGGAGTTATTTCTCCACTGATCTCCAGTAGCATATTGGGCACTTACCGACCTGGGGAGTTCCTTTTTCAGTATCCTATCATTTTGACTTTTCATACTGTTCATGGGGTTCTCCAGTCAAGAATACTGAAGTGGTTTGCCATTCCCTTCTCCAGTGGACCCAAAAAAGATGTCCTTTTCATTAAAGGGGACTGGAATGCAAAAGTAGGAAGTCAAGAAACACCAGGAGTAACAGGCAAATTTGGCCTTGGAGTATGGAATGAAGCAGGGGAAAGCCTAATAGAGTTTTGCCAAGAGAACGCACTGGTCATAGCAAATACCCTCTTCCAACAACACAAGAGAAGACCCTACTATGGACATGACCAGATGGCCAACACCGAAAACAGATTGATTATATTCTTTGCAGCCAAAGATGGAGAAGCTCTATACAGTCAGCAAAAACAAGACCAGGAGCTGACTGTGGCTCAGATCATGAACTCCTTATTGCCAAATTCAGACTTAAATCAAAGAAACTATGGAAAACCACTAGACAATTTAGGTATGACATAAATCAAATCCCTTATGATTATACAGTGGAAGTGAGAAATAGATTTAAGGGACTAGATCTGATAGACAGAGTGCCTGATGAACTATGGACAGACATTCATGACATTGTACAAGAGACAGGGATCAAGACCATCCCCATGGAAAAGAAATGCAAAAAAGCAAAATGACTGTCTTGGGAGGCCTTACAAATAGCTGTGAAAAGGAGAGAAGTGAAAGGCAAAGGAGAAAAGGAAGGATATAAGCATCTGAATGCAGAGTTCCAAAGAATAGCAAGGAGAGATAAGAAAGCCTTCCTCAGGGATCAATGCAGAGAAATAGAGGAAAACAACAGAATGGGAAAGACTAGAGGTCTCTTCAAGAAAATGAGAGATACCAAGGGAACATTTCATGCAAAGATGGGCTTGATAAAGGACAGAAATGGTACGGACCTAACAGAATCAGAAGATATTAAGAAGAGGTGGCAAGAATACACAGAAGAACTGTACAAAAAATATCTTCACAACCCAGATAATAATGATGGTGTGATCACTCACCTAGAGCCAGACATCCTGGCACGTGAAGTCAAGTGGGCCTTAGAAAGCATCACTATGAACAAAGCTAGTGGAGGTGATGGAATTCCAGTTGAGCTATTTCAAATCCTGAAAGATGATGCTGTGAAAGTGCTGCACTCAATATGCCAGCAAATTTGGAAAACTCAGCAGTGGCCACAGGACTGGAAAAGGTCAGTTTTCATTCCAATCCCAAAGAAAGGCAATGCCAAAGAATGCTCAAACTACCACACAATGGCACTCACCTCACACGCTAGTACAGTAATGCTTAAAATTCTCCAAGCCAGGCTTTAGCAATATGTGAACCGTGAACTTCCAGATGTTCAAGCTGGTTTTAGAAAAGGCAGAGGAACCAGAGATCAAAATGCCAACATCTGCTGGATCATCGAAAAAGCAAGAGAGTTCCAGAAAAACATCGATTACTGCCTTATTGACTATGCCAAAGCCTCTGACTGTGTGGATCACAATCAACTGTGGAAAATTCTGAAAGAGATGGGAATACCAGACCACCTGACCTGCCTCTTGAGAAACCTATATGCAGGTCAAGAAGCAACAGTTAGAACTGGACATGGAACAATAGACTGGTTCTAAATAGGAAAAGGAGTACATCAAGGCTGTATATTGTCACCCTGCTTATTTAACTTATATGCAGAGTACATCATGAGAAACACTGGGCTGGAAGAAGCACAAGTTGGAATCAAGATTGCTGGGAGAAATATCAATAACCTCAGATATGCAGATGATACCACCCTTATGGCAGAAAGTGAAGAAGAACTAAAATGCCTCTTGATGAAAGTGAAAGAGGAGAGTGAAAAGTTGGCTTAAAGCTCAACATTCAGCAAACTAAGATTGTGGCATCTGGTCCCATCACTTCATGGGAAATAGATGGAGAAACAGTGAAACAGTGTCAGACTTTATTTTTTTGG